>NC_091626.1:21957000-31957000 GCF_027580195.1 Bos mutus | reverse complement strand
ACTGGCTCCCCAGGTGTACCCTTCTTGCCCCTTCCCCCCTCTGCCCCCACGCTGTGTATAACTCTGGGACAATGGACAGGGTGGCTGGTCTGGATGACCCTGTGTTGTCCTCTGGTCCTCAGTGACCTCTGTAGAGATGTCCTTCACCCACCAGGTCTGCAGGCATCCATGGTTGAGGTCCTGGCTGGTGGGGCCTGCTGGTTTACCTGGCTCATCGGTCCTGTCTGCCGGTTCTGTACATACACACCTGCACCTGTTTCATGTATCTGCTTGTTTTCCACTTCCCAAGACAGGCCCACGAGATCTCAATTTTCAAAGCAACTCAGCGTTCCGTAGCACCCTTGGACATGCCCGGGTTTCTCCCAGGCCATGCGCCAAATAGTCAAAGCTATGGTTTTTCCAGTAGTCACATATGGATGTGAAAGCTGGACTGTAAAGAAGACTGAGTGTCAAATAATTGATTGTTCTGAACTGTGGTGCTGGAGAAGACTCGAGAATTCCTTGGACAGCAATGAGATCAAACCAGTCAATACAAAGACAATCAACCCTGAATATTCATTGGAAGGACTGACACTGAAGCTGAAGATCCAGTACTTTGTGTGTGTGTGTGTGTGTGTTAGTTGCTCAGTTGTGTCCAACTCTTTGCAACCCCATGGTCTGTCCATGGAATTCTCTAGGCAAGAATACTGGAGTGGGTTGCCATTCCCTTCTCTAGGAGATCCTCCCGACACAGGGATCAAACCAGGGTCTCCTGCACTGAAGGTAGATTCTTTACCATCTAAGCTACCAGGGTAGCTCAGTACTGTGGTCACCTGATGCAAAGAGCTGACTCATTGGAAAAGACCTTAATGTTGGGAAAGATTGAGGGCAGGAGGAGAAGTGGGTGACAGAAGATGAGATGGTTGAATGATATCACTGACTCAGTAGACATGAGCTTGAGCAAACCCTGGGAAATGGTGAAGGGCAGGAAGCCTGGCATGCTGCAGTTCTTAGAGTCACAGAGTCGGACATGACTTAGCGATTGAACAACAACAAGGCAGGGGGTAGGGGACATCTCCAGTCCCTGTCCCAGACTAAACATACCGTGCAGTCATCTCTGCTTTCCTGAGCTCCTCAGGTGGATGTGGGGACACGCTGTGTGGGCGACCCCCCCAGGGCTCCAGGGGAGGAGCAGGGCATGCATATTTTGTGTTTCTGGTCTGCTCTCAGCCTCTGTGGAGGTTTTCTACTACCCTCCACGCTGGCAGCAAGGTTTGACGTGGGTGGAAGGGCACCAGCTTCTGGCCTCCCACCCCTCCTGCTCCCCCTCCAAGCAGCACAGGACTTTGCACTTCCTCTTTCTGTTTCTCAGGGACTTCCTGTTTCTCGTATATGTTCCTTCTTCCCTGCCCCATTCGTTCGAGACAATATCCACCTTTCTCTTTCCCTAGGCAATGAGTCCCATGGTACAGTGAGAGAGTGTCACTCACTGGTTGGGAAAGTGTTTCAAAACACTACCTCCCTTACTGTAAAACTGTAGGAACAAGGAGTCATTTCGAAGGAAGTGTTGTTTGTTTGTTTGCTTGTTTGTTTTGGCCCTGATGCTCAGGGTTTTGGCCCAGGATCTTAGTTTCCTGACCAGGGATTGAACTCATGGCAGTGCAAGTGTGACGTCCTAACCACTGGACTGCCAGGGAATTCCCATCAAGGGAGTGTTTTTGCTGGCATACTAATAAGGGTCAATGTTTTAAATGATACAAGTTTTTCAAAAATGGGGGAATTCTCATCCACTCAGGTAAACAATAACCACTTCATTAACTCTCCCAAAGTCATCTCCTCAGTTTTCCCCCAAGCCTACTCTTCCTTCTGTTTCCTTTTTTTTAATGTATTACCCACTCCTGTTCTTTCTTTATTTATGTGGCTGTGTTGGGTCTTAGTTGCAGCACACAGGATCTTCATTGCGTCATGCAGGATCTTTGGTTGTGGCGCATGGACTCAGTAGTTGTGGCACACGGGCTCTCTAGTGGCATGCAAAATCCAGGGCACACAGGCTCAGTATTTAGCACCCAGGCTTAGTCACTCTGAGGCATGTGGGATCTTGTTTCCCTGATCAGAAATTGAACCCATGTCCCTTGCATTGTAAGTTGGATTCTTTAACCACCGGGCCACAGGAAAGTCCTCCTCCTCTGTGTCTCTAATCTACCCAGACACCTAAGTCAGAGATTAAGAAGCCTGCTAGACTGCTTGTTTCATATTCAGTCTATCACTGAATCTTCTTCCTCCTTCACCTGCAAGAATGGCTGTCTCTCTCCTCTCTCTCATCCCCATCACTACTGCCTACCTTCAGGCCCTTTTGGTTCTCACCTGGATTGTTGGAAGGATTATGATCAATCTTTCTACACCCAGACTTGCTTACTTGCTTTCATCCTTCTTGCCACTGATGTGAACTTTCCCAGTACATATCACACCATGTCATGTCTCCACCTAAGACTGTAGTTGCCCGTGCCTATATCGCATGGCACTTGCCCATCTCTCCAGACTCATGTCCTTCTGCTATGTACACAACCTCTAGTCCAGCCAAACAGCTTGCAGTGGACTGGCAATGCTGCGCTGCGCAGCTGTGTGACTTTGCATATGCTGTTTCTCTGGCTGGAATGTCCCTTCCCACCTTCTTATCACGCAACATTCAGCTCAGAAATGTCCTTCTCCTTGAAGACTTTTTGGACCTCCAAGCAAGAACTCTATGCTTTTTCTGTTTTTAAAACTTTTATTTTGTAGTGGGGTTATAGCCAATTAACAATGTTGTGATAGTTTCAGGTAAACAGAGAAGGGATTCAGCCATACATGTACATGTATCCATTCTCCCCTAAACTCCTCTCCCATCCAAGTTACCACATAGCATTGAGCAAAGTTCCATGTGCTGTACAGTAGGTCCTTGTTGGTTAACCATTTTAAATATAGCACTGTGTACATGTCCATCCCAAACTCCCTAGCTATCCCTTCCCCTCATCCTTCTCCCAGCAATCATAAATTTATTCTCTGTGAGTCTCTCTCTGTTTTGTAAGTAAAAGAACTCTAGGCTTTCAACCATCATGGTACCAACTTGCCTCTCTTAGGTCACTTGCCACACAGAATTTATATCATGGCACTAGGCTGTGGGCTCCTTGAGGCCAGTGATCAGGTATAGTAATCTTGGTGTCTCCAGGACGTAGCATGGGTGTCTGTCTCAAGCTAATTGAATGAATGAATAACACTGAGCATCAGCTCTGGAGTGGGAAGAGACCCTGAAGGTCACTAGGTTCAGTGTTTGCATTTTCCAGATGCTTCTCAGAGAGATTAAGTCAACAGGTTGACCTCACGCAGATAATTGATAACAGAACCAGACGTGGTCTTTGAATGTGAGAACAGAGCATTTTCTCACCATTCTAGACACAGCAGAGGGGAGTAGAGGTTGGGGGGCAGGCTGTGGGTTGGGGTTGGTGAGAAGACAATAGAAGCAAAATTTTAATTCAGGGCCTGGTATAACTTATTCTTGAGCAGGAAACAGGTCAATCCCACAAAGGGTTTTTGTAAAACCCGTGTTACTCTCGCCTGTGCAACTGGAGAGAGTACACGACGTCAGCATGAGCAGCTGGCACCTGAGGTTACAATAACAATGCTGTGGAAGAAATTTAAATCAAAGCCTCACTTGCTTGCTACTGATTTGTTTGAGGTTCAGTCAGTTTATCTAGCCCAACTATACGACCATCATAATTTTTTTAAATTTATTTCTTTAAAAACAGAGTCTAAATTTTATGTTTAAAAAAACCCATCCATGGGCTTCCCAGGTGGTTCAGTGGTAAGGAATCCGCTTGCCAGTGCAGGAGACGAGGGTTCGATCCCTGATCCAGGAAGATCCTGCATCCCTCCAAGCAACTAAGCCTGTGCACCCCAACTATTGAGCCTGTGCTCCTCAATAAGAGAAACCGCAACAATGAGAAGCCTGAGACCACAAATAGGGAGTAGCCAAGTCTCACCACATCTAGAGGAAAGCACGAGCAGCAGCAAAGACCCAGCACAGACAATAAATAAATACAATTTTTTGGATCATTGGTAACCCTTAACAGAATTTAGTAACATTTACTTTAAAAAACAAAACAAAACAAAACAAAACAAAACAAAACCCAGCCATATAACCTTCACCTTGTTTCTCCCGGAGACAGTGGGGGAGACAGAGGGTGGGCTTTCCCAACCCAGATGGAAGCAGAAATTCGAGGCTTATTTAGGGCATGACTGAGGACAAGACACTTCACTGTTCTGCGCCTCAGCTTGTATGTTTGTGGAAAATAGAGGTCATGCGAGTTCTCCCCCATGGTTGTCGTGGGAATGAAAAAAAGGCGCCAGGGCAGCAGCCAGCAGACTGGGTGAAGCCTGGCCCTGGAGCCAGGGCATCAGGGTCGGAACTCTGGCTCCACCCTGGCAAGGTGTGTGACCTCAGACAGGTGACTGCCCTCTCTGTGACTCAGTGTCTTCTTTGGGGGGGTCGTTAGGACCCATGTGGTGCTCGACAGAGGCTGGCACATAGTGCACACCAGGTAAGTGTGAGCTGGTGGAAATGCTGGGTCTAGTGCCAGGTACTTAATACAGGCGAGCCCTTTCCTTCTTCCGCAGCCAGAGGGAGCCCCATCTGTGCATCCGTTTGGGGGTGTCCAGGACCTTGGTTGCGCTCTTCAGCTCAACCTGTATCAATCATGAGAAATCTGGAGGAACCACGCCCTCCCTTTTCTCTGCTGAGCCAGTGACAGGTCTTGGTCACTGGAGTCACCACACGTCGACCCCTGGCCCAGATACCTGGAGCCTCTCTCCCCTACCCCCACCCCAAGAGGTGCAAGCCCCGTCTTGGGCGAGGTCCCTGTTACCAGGTCAGAGCAGCGTGGTCTCCTGCCCAGCTTGACACAGGGCGCTTTGTTCAGTTCTGCAACCTGGGCCCCAGCTCCCGAAACCTCCCTGAGACCTGTTTGGACCTGTCGTCTCTTGGGTTTATTAGTCTCAGCTCACTTGCTAGACTCTCAACTCCGCATGCCAACCCGGTCACCTTTCCCATGCGGACACACCCCTGGGCCCTCAGGGGGACACTCAGCACCAGCCCTGAGTCACAGCCCTGCAGCTGGTGGAGGCAGGTGAGGAAGGGCAGGGGCTAGAACCTGAATTCAGAAGAGAAGAAGCCTGAATCCTGCTGCTGGTGGGAAATTGAAAACAAAGACAGCAAAGTTTCTGTGTCTCCTTAGAAATCCCTGTGCCCTGTGAGAGTTCTAGGCCCAGGATCCCAGAAACAGAAGAGAACGCTCAGGACTCGTAGGACTCTTTCGGGCCCACTCTTGACCTGCTTGAAGCAGGAAGCCACATTGTGGCACCCCACGCAGGAGGTCCTTCAGGCTCTGCGTGAACGAGCCTGTCCTGAGAGCTCACTCCCTTTCCACCTGCACATGCCCGGCTCAGCCTGCCTCTGGCTGGAAACCTGGCTTCTGGAATTCTGACCCAGGGCCCCCAGTCCCTTTTCTGTGTGATGGTTGATTTGAGCAATTATTCTATCCACTCCATCCCCCAGCTTCTCCAGGCTTAGCACGTCCATAGTTCCTCACATAACATGATGTCCAGACCCCTCCCCATCCTGCCTGTGGTCACTGGACTTCTCTCATGCCCACAGAAAGGCATCGTAATCATAACAAGGAATGAATCCCTGATAGTCCAGTGGTTAAGAATCTGCCTGCCAATGCAGGGACATGGGTCCAGTCCCAGCTGGGGAAGATTCTGCATGCCATGGGCAGCTAAGCCTGTGTACCACAACTACTGAAACCCATGCTCCACAAGAGAAGCCACCCAATGAGAAACCGTAGCACCAAACCGAAGAGTAGTTCCCACTCACCACAACTAGGGAAAGTCCGAGTGCTGCAAAATGAAGGCCCAGCACAGCCACAAATAATAATAATAATAAAATGATAACAGGGATGCCAGCAAGTATTCTGGGTCCTACTGTGTGGTAGGAATGGTGCAGGTGAGGAGCACAGGAGTATTACAGCTGGCCTCTGGCCTCAGGGAGCTAACCATAGATGTGAGAAGGAGATAACTTCCATTCAAATTTGCAGACCAGTGAAGATTACCTGCCAACATGCCTACAGATGAAATGCTTAACAGTTGAGGGGGTTAGCTAAAAGATACAGAGTTTTTTTTCAAGGTAATGAAAAGGTCTAGTAACGATGGTGACGAAGGTTGCACGCATCTGTGAAGATGCTGAAAACCATCGAATTGTTCGCTTTCATTGACTGATTGGCATGGTATGGGAATTGTTGCTCTTGTTGTGTTGTTCAGTCACTAAGTCATGTTTGACTTTGCAACCCCATGGACTGTAGCCCACCAGGGTCCTCTGTCCATGGGATTTCCCAGGCAAGAATACTGGAGTGGGTTGCATTTCCTTCTTCAGGGGATCTTCCCAATCCAGGGATCGAACCCTCATCTGCATTGGCAGGCAGATTCTTTACCGTTGAGCCACCAGGGAAGTCTTGGTATGGAAATTTCGTCTTAATAAATTCAAGATTTTAAAAGTTTTACAGTTAAATAAAATGTGTTCTATCTTTCTACCTGGAAAAGTATTCCTTCATAAGGACCAGACCCAGAAGGCCAGATTGGTAGTTAGTGTTCCTGGCATCCTTGGATTCTGCGTGGGAATGGGGCTGCACAGGGAGAGCCGGTCAGCCCCTAAACACCCCCTCCTCCTTCCCACCCCTCCTTCCCACCCCAGATCTCCCCGCACCTTGAGAGGCTTCGTGAGCATGCAGGGGACTCTTCAGCTCACAGGTTCCAGTTCCACAGCCCCTGTCAGCTACCTTTACTGCTAGTGATGTGCACACTGGTGATGGGGTCTGCTCTAGGGAGGCCAGACCCAGGAAGACACCATCACAGGCCCAAGTTGACTGGTAGCCTTTTTTTTTTTTTCCCGAATTTTTATAGGAGTAGAGTTGATTTGCAGTGTTGTGTTTTTATTTTCAGGTGCACAGCAAAGTGAATCAGCTCTACATATACATACACCTACTCTTTTAGATTCTTTTCCCATACAGCCATTACATTACAGAGTATCGAGTAATACTGTACTATACAATGCTGCTGCTGCTGCTAAGTTGCGTCAGTCGTGTCTGACTCTGTGCGACCCCACAGACGGCAGCCCACCAGGCTCCGCCATCCCTGGGATTCTCCAGGCAAGAACACTGGAGTGGGTTGCCATTTCCTTCTCCAATGCATGAAAGTGAAAAGTGAAAGTGAAATCGCTCAGTTGTGTCTGACTCTTAGCAACCCCATGGACTACAGCCTAACAGGCTCCTCCATCCATGGGATTTTCCAGGCAAGAGTACTGGAGTGGGTTGCCATTGCCTTCTCCGGTGCTATACAATAGGTCCTTATTATTAACAGTTGTCTATTGTAGTGTGGATCTAGAGATTGTCATACCGAGTAAAGTAAGTCAAACAGACCCCATGGACTATAGTCCACCAAGCTCCTCTGTCCAAGGGATTTCCCAGGCAAGAATACTGGAATGGGTTCCCATTTTCTTTTCCAGGGGATCATCCTGATCCAAGGATCAAATTGGCATATCCTGCATTGCAGGTGAATTCTTAACCAACTGAGCCACCAGGGAAGTCCATCACTTATATGTGGAATTTAAAAAAAGTGCTCCAGGGCTTCCCTGGTGGCTCAGTGGCAAAGAATCCACCTGCCAATGCAGGAGACACGGGTTTGATCCCTGGTATGGGAGGATCCCACGTGCAGTGTAACAACCAAGCCCAGGGGCCACAACTATGGCGCCTCTGCTCTAGAGTCCGGGAACCACAACTACTGAAGTCTGAAGCCCTAGAGCCCGTGCTCAGCAACAAGAGAAGCCACTGCAATGAGAAGCTCGAGCACCGCAGCTAGAGAAAAGCCTGCACAGCAACAAAGACCCCGTACAGCCAAAAAATAAGTGAATAAATAAATAAATCATTTTTAAAGCGGTTTCATGTTAATATAATTTGCAGAACAGAAATAGATGTAGAAAACAAACGTATGTTCACTGGAAGGGAAAGGGGAAAGGGAGGGGGAGGGGTAAATTGGGGCAGGGGGCTTTTGGACCAGGGGGTTCCAGAGCCTGGTCTGGAGCAGTGGTATACCACTGAACATTCTTCCATGTTGGAGAGGCTCTATATCTGTACTGTGCCATCGCTAGCCTCGGGTGGCAATTGAGCATTTTAAATGTGGCTAGTGCACACAAGGAATGGAATTTCTTAACCGAAACATTGTCATTAAGGAACTTTTAAGTTGCCACATGTGGCTTCTGGCTACCATAGGCCTAGAAAGTAGGGCGAGGCGGACTCTGAATGGACACGTCCTGTTGATTCCATCCTACGGGGGGCGGTGGGGTGGGGGTGGAGGGTGGGAGGGGTAGGTAGGGGCTGGAGGAGCACCAGAATAGGGCTTTCAGGTCTCAGGAAGACACTGGAGATGAGATTTGTTCTCAGAAGGAAATGGCCATATAAGGCTGCTTATCCCTGGCCAGTGAGCTGTCCAGATCTGAGGAGAGGGGCAGAAGGCTATGTGCTGGGGGAGGGGAGAGACTCGAGGGCACCCCCAGACAAGTCCTTC
This sequence comes from Bos mutus, assembly GCF_027580195.1. Classification (NCBI taxonomy): domain Eukaryota; kingdom Metazoa; phylum Chordata; class Mammalia; order Artiodactyla; family Bovidae; genus Bos; species Bos mutus. The sequence continues at coordinate 31,948,375 of NC_091626.1, read as the reverse complement.
TGAGATTTTTGCAGGGACCTGTTTCACATGAGAGGCCTCCTTTGGTAGCTGAAGCCTGCTAGGACTGTGGGTACTGGCAGACGGAGAAGATTGTTATTTTTTTCTTCCAAGGCCATGTGAACGGGGCAGGCCGTGTGCATAGTTTCCATGGCATAATCTGACTAGAAAGCCCTGTGTGTCTGTGGGGGAGGGATGCAGAGGGGCCCTCAGCCCAGCCTCAGTCAGAACTGGGCACCAGCCCAGGAGACGCATTCCCTCCCGATTTCTGCAGGGTCCTGAACCGAGAGGCAGGGAGGGCCGTGCCAGGCTGGCCAGAGCCTTTGGAAGCTTGCTTGGTTGCTGACTGGGGTAAGGAGGTTGGCTCTTCCTGATGCCTGCATGTGCGACAGAGGAAAGACACCATCCGGAGAACTAGGCCAGGTGGAGGCTCAGGCAGAGCACGGGAGATGGATTCTCAGGGAGGCAAAGCCCAGGAGAGGTGAACGAGGGTCTCTGCACTTGGCTGCCTTCTCCCACCTGCAGAACAGAAGCTGCCGGCAGGCTGGCTTGGGCCCAGCCCTGGGGAGGAAGCAAGCAGGATTATTTCCCCAGTGTGAGTCCAGGCAGGTTCCCTGAACACTTTCGCTGGCTGCCGGAGAAAGGATATCTGTAAATAAAAGAGGCCTCCCTCCCAGCCCTCGAGAACTGGAGATGCAGAGATGTTAGGGATGCAGAGCAAAGGCTAGCATTAATTAAGTATCTCTGTACTGGGTACAGGGCTCTGTGCTAAGCGTTCTGAACTTCTGATCTCATTTGAAACAATATAGATTAATAAAATCATTATAAGGGACTTTCTTGGCAGTCCAGTGTTTAAGAAGCTGGGCTTCATTTGACAGAAAACAAAATTCTGTAAAGCAATTATCCTTCAATTAAAAAAATTAATTAATTTTTAAAAAAAGAAGAAGAAGAAGCTGGGCTTCCACTGCATGGGGTATGGGTTTGACCCCTGGTCAGGGAACTAAGATCCCACTTGCTGGTGGCCAAAAAATAGAAACAAACAAACAAAAAAATCATTATAATAGCTAATATTTATTGAGTGCCTACAAACGGACCAGACATCAATCCATTTAATCCTTACGACTCCCTTGTCTTTAGAGGGAAGGAAACTATTTCTCATTTACAATTTTACCCCAAGTTGCTCAGTCAGAAAATGTTCCAATTGAAATTTGAATCCAGACGCTGACCTCACACGCCTGCTCTTAAACCACTGATTTTCCTGACAGCTGTTCTGGGTGTAACATGGATTTCCTGAGGCTCTAGCCCAGGGTCTTCAAAATGATCCCTCAGCTCCGAATTACCCAGCTTTTCCCAAAGCTCCTGTTTTCCTCCTCTCTCCTGGCTCCTTGGAGTCTGGAAGCCTGGCATCTCAAAGGCTCCCTGTCCTTGGATAGCGGCTGTCCCTTCACTTGCTCTGGGTTTGTTGTGACGTGCGGGCCGGCTGCCCTGGGCCACGGAGGTTGCCCAAGACAATCCTGCCTTTCTGAGGGGCTTGCTGGCCTCGGGTCTCAGCCACAGCCCGCACACACAATGCCCTCTGTCTCCACCAGGGCAGAAAGGAGCATTATTGCAGTCGGGTGACTCGGGCTCCACTGGGGTGATGTTTGTGGTCTGCGCCTCCCCCACCCGGCACCTCCCCACTGGCCAGAGGCAGGCCCAGGGCACTCGGGCCTGGGAGTCCCTTCCTCTTAAGGCCCCTGCCTTGGCTCCCAGATCAGACTTACCTCTCCCCTTCCATCCCCTCCTGCTGATCCTCCCCCAGACTCACATCTCACACTCCCAAGTCTGTGATGCTCTAATTTCAGTTACTTCTGGGAAAGCACACAGCCTTGTGCCTGGTACAACAGGCCCCCACAAATAGGACTTTCTCTTCTGCTTTCTGGCTTCTCATGCTTGGATGTCAGGCATGTTGGAGATTATTTTGTTATCAGGAATTTTGAAAGAGACCTTGGAAACAAGTGTGTTCTTAATAGCAATAGCAGCCACAGTTTTCTAAGCCATTGGCCATATGCCCGGCATGGGGCAAAACCCATGTCCTCAAGACAGTCCTGGGAGACTGGGCTCTATTTATTTATTTATTTATGGCTGTGCTGGGTCTTCTTCAACCCTTGCAGTGGGGTTGCTGCATCCAGGCTTTCTCTAGTTGTGGCCAGCAGGGGCTACTCTTTGTTTCTGGTGCTCCGGCTTCTCATTGGAATGGTTTCTCTTGTTGAGCAGGAGCACAGGCTCTAGACGCAAGGGCTTCAGTAGTTGCTGTGCACAGGCTTAGTTGCTCCAAGGCATGTGGAATCTTCCTGAACCAGGGATCAAACCAGTGTCCTGCATCGGCATATTTGCATGCTCAGTTGCTAAGTCACGTCCGACTCTTTGGGACCCCATGAACTGGGATTTTCCAGGCCAGAATACTACAGCGGGTTGCCATTTCCTCCTGCAGGGGATCTTCCTGACTCAGGAATTGAACCTGGGTCGCCTGCATTAGCAGCGGATTCTTTACCACTGAGTTAAGTGGATTCTTATCCACTGAACCATGGGGGAAATCCAAGGCTGTCCTCTTTTCTAGTCCCACGTGAAGTATGAGAAGAGGATGCTCAGAGGCTTGGAGTGACTTGCCTGAGGCAGCAAAACTAGTAAGTGGCGCCCCTGGGAGTGGAGCTCAGCTCTGACTTCAAGCACCAGCGATTGACCATTGTCACAGCGCCTGGATTCGTCTCCCAGGGCTCCAAAAGCTAGGTGGCCTAGAACAACAGACACTATTGTCTCACGGGTGTGGAGCCTAGGAGTCCGAGGTCAAGGCCCTGAGAGGGCTGGTTCTTTCTGAGGGGTGTGCGGAGGCTCTGCTCCTGCCTCTCCCCCAGTTCCTGGGGGCTTGCTGGCAATTCCTGGTGCTCCCTGGTCTCTGGATGCATCCCCGCAATGGCTACCTTCATCTTCACCTGTATCCTCTCTGTGTGCGTGTCCGTCATTTTCTCTTGTTGTTAGGACACCCGTTGTGTTAGACTAGCGGCAACCCTGATGGCCTCATTTTTATTTGAATATCTGCAAAAATCTTATTTCCAAATAAAGTTGCATTCACAGGTACTGTGGACTGGGACCTTAAAATCTTTTTGGGAGGACACAATTCAACCCATAATAGTGCCTTTCCCTGCTCAGTATCCTGGTGGCTCAGGCTTTCTCTCTCTCTCTCTTTTATTTATTTTTCTATTTTTAAAAAAGATACGTATTTGTTTGACTTTGCTGGGTCTTAGTTGTGGCATGTGGGATCTAGTTCCCTGACCGGGGATAGAAACCAGGCCCCCTGTATTGGGAGCACAGACTCTTAGCCACTGGACCACGAGGGAAGACCCGCAGGCTTTCTTAAGTGGACGTGATGCTTCCCTCAGTTCTAATGCAAGACAATCTTCATTCCAGGACCTCTTTCACTGGCTCACATAGTGCACACACACACACGGAAATTCAGTCATGTTGACTGAAAAGAAAATGCACAGCCTAGAAGTTGAGAATTGTATCTATTTTTTTCAGTTGACGGAACAGAGGCTGGACTGCCACATTAACCACACGAACCCCTGGACTCTGTGGAGAGATGGCTGCATCCAGCCAGGATGAGGTGTAGAGGGCACCAGGGCCACATCTGCGTGGACTGGAGACCGCCTGCGGTGCAGACGCTCGACCCTCTGAGCCCGGCCAAGCTGCTCTGAAAACATCCCCTTCCCCACCCTCTATCCTCCGGACTCAGACCCCTTCCCTCCACCTCCAGGCGCGCAGGAGCAGAGGGTCAGAGGCAGTGTGTCATCTCTGAGCTCCAGCGCGTGGCCCGGGACTGTTGTTTAGGGTGCACTGAGGGCAGAGGGAGGCAGCCTCCAGCTTGTGAGCCGCTATATGTGGATCCTTCCATCTGCACCTCCAGCTACACACAGGTTTCCTTACCTGGTTAATTGTTACTTCCGCTGGGTCTCAGGTGATAAGCCCCCCTCATCAGGTGTAGATGGGGTCTGGGGAGGCCCCAGCCTGGGGTAGGAATGGTGCTTCCTGGGCCCTTGACCTGAGGCGTACAGGCCCTGCAGACATCTGGCCCCAGGCACCCAGGGGCTCGCCTAGCGCACAGGCCTTCCCCCCACCTTCCCCCAAGCTCCTCCTGGGCCTGCCCTAGCCTCCACGCCCTGCTCCTCCTCCCATTCCCCATGGAGGTTCCTGCTCTACTTTCTGTCTCCAGTGTCCCTCACTCATCTCCGTGACTGGTTTCCTTCTGCCAGGCCGCAGTGCACACACTCATACATGCTTTACACAGTTACACGTGCTCACACCCACCCTCACAAGCCCACACACGTTCACATACACCCAGAAACACTTACACACCTGCACACACCCTCTCACAAGGCTCACACACTCACACATGTGCACACATTCCCATCTGCCCAGACACTCACACACAGCTATACCTTCTCTCTCACACACTCATACACTCACATACACACGCGCCTTAGATTCACTCCCAGACCTCCCTGCTAAGAGCTCTGCTGTGTCCTGGGCACGGGCTTCCTTGAGTTGGGTCCTTAGTGGCCGCTTATAAGCAGATCTCCTGGGGATGAGGCACCCATTGCTCTTACTGGGAGAAGGAAAACTGAGGCAGAAAGAGAGGTTCAGCCCTCAGATCAAACCTAGAAGTCCGCCTGACTTCCGCTTGGATCCCAGCTACACCACTCTGTGGCTATGTGGATGGAGGCGCATGCCTTGTTTCTCTGTCTCAGTCTTTTTATTTGGAAAATGGGAATAATGTTCTCCATTTTACAGAGCTGTGCTCGAACTAAAACATGAATTTGAAAGATATAGCCTGGCATAAAAGAAGCATTTGTTGTTATTTATTTAAAAATTCAATTGTGTTTATATTTAAAAGATAAGTCACATAATTCAAAATTCAAAAGGCAGGAATGGGTATAAAGCAAAGTCCCCTTCTCGTCCTATCCCCAAACCACCTAGCCTCCTTCCTGCAACCACAGAATCATTGTTCTGTGCCTCTTTTTCTCACTTAACAATAAATATAGCTCGGAGACTGTTCCATATCAGTACATAAATGTCTTCCTCATTGTTTCATGGCTCCATTGAGTTCCATTATGTGGAGGTACCATCATTTATTCAACTAGTTCTCAGGGGATGAGACATTTAGGTTGTTCCTGATCTTGTGCTATTTTGAACAAAGCTAAAGTGAGGAATCTTGTATGGACATCAATTCCAACAGGTGTGAGTGTATCCAGTAATACAGAAAATATTGTCAAATATCCATTAAGACCCCCAAAGCCACTTTTCCTGACACATGGGTCACTCTTCTTTCACAGGTACTCACTCTACAACCGAGAAATCTGATGGGCAATACTCCAGCCCGGGATTTTCCCAGCGCCTTAAACCAAATCCTAAGACCCTTCCTTTGGCTGAAGAGACAACTCTATAACCTTTTGATTCTTAGCATTTCAAAGGATTCAGCCCACCTGGAAGGAGCAAACACTGCCAGGATGTGGAAGGACAAAGAGTTATGTTATAGATCTGCTGAGAAGAAGAGCATTTGCAAACCAAAGAGCCCAATGCTCAAGGATTTGCCTACTGGATTCAATCAGCGGATAGAACTCGGACACATAGGACCTGCCATGCACTGTGCTGGGGATGAGGAGTGGTCAAGGGAAGACAGGGCAGACCCTACCCTCACAGAGCCTGCAGTCATATGGTGGAGACAAACACAAAGCAAGCAATTCACAAACAATATGAGCTGTGGCAAAAAAGCAGGGAGCAAGAATTTCCCTGGTGGTCCAGGGATTAAGAATCCCCCTTTGAGTGCAGGGGCATGGCATGGCATGTTAGTCGCTCAGTGGTGTCCAACTCTTTGCAACCCCATGGTCTGTAGCCCTCTAGGCTCCTCTGTCCATGGAATACTGGAGTGGGTTGCCATTGCCTTTTCCAGGGATCTTCCCAACCCAGGGATCAAATCTGGGTCTGCTGCATTGCAGGCAGATTCGTCACCACCTGAGCCACCAGGGAAGCCCCTTCCAATGTAGGGGACTTGGGTTCAATCCCTGGTACCGAACTAAGCCCATACGCGGCACTGGAGAAGCCAGAAAATTGCAACTACTGAGCCCACGCGCTCTAGAACCTGTGCTCCTCAACCACAGAAAGCCTGTGTGCCACATGAAGACCCAGTGCAGCCGAGAAAAGCCTTCTTCAGCTTAGACCAGAATTCAGAGACAGGCTGGGACATCCCTTGACTCTTCTTTTCTGAAGCCCCTTTAACTTTTCTTTTCTGAAGCCCCTTCTGGTTTTCCTTAGAGTGTGCTCAGAGGCTCAGCCTTCTCCCCTGGTTCCTTCTACCCCCTCACTGTCTTTCTTGCCCTGGCTCTGGGCAGCTGGGGGCCCGCACACTGCCGTGGAGAGGTGGATGCTGCCCCTGGGAATACCTGGAGCCATGGTGGCACCTCAAGCTCTCCTGCTGCTGCCCACCACCCACCTCCCCAGCCTTGGAGAGCTGCTCTGGAGCTAGAAAGTAAGAAGGGCTGATCTGCCACCCACTCCCCTTCCTGGGGTCAAAACTTGCTTATCAGGGCCAGCTCACCCTTCCTGACACACAGGAAGGCAGCCATCTGATAAACTGGGTTGTACCCTGGTGTCGGCCACTCCCTGGAATATTTGCATATTTGATGACACAATTCAAAGGAGTGAGTTGCTAATTAGGGGCCATCCAGGCTCCTGGGAAGATTTTCTTTAGGAGACACACAAGGGACTGGCTTATATTTAACAACATATCTCTGTGCTATTGCATTGCTGATTTTAACTGTGAGGAGTCTGTAGAAACCAAGCAATTGCCCAAGAATGGGAGCTCCTCATGTCCACCAAACTCGCCTCCTGAAAGGTCAACTCTTGCATCCGTGGACCCACGGCATGGTGAATGCAGTACCGCCACATGGAGGAAACGCACTGGCAAAGTCTCAATGGTGTTAGCACAGCGGGCTGATGTTTAGCTCCTAGAAACAATCTATTGTGAAAGAGAAAAATGGAATGAATATTATCAACATAACAATATAAATATAGGCATACAACTGACAGAAGTTGGGGCTGGAAGGGGCATCTTGATGGAAAGATAGGTAAAAGGCCCTAGTAAACTCATTTTACAGAGCTAGGAGACTATCAAAAATTGACCCAGCCAGTAATCAAGTGAGTTTTAAGTACATTGCTTAAAGTTACCAAGATAACCAACAGAGGGACTTCCCTGGTGGTCCAGTGGCTGAGACTCTGAACTCCCAGTGAGGGGGGCCCGGGTTTAATCCCTGGTCAGGAAACAGATTTCACAGGCCGCAACTGACTTCCCATGCTGGAAGGAAGATTGAAGATCCTGCGTGTCGTAACTAAACCCAGCACAGACAACCAAGTATTAAGGGACTCTCCTGGTGGTCCAGTGGTTAAGAATCCACCTGCCAATGCAGGGGACATGGGTTTGATCCCTGGTCTTAGAAGATTTCACTTACTGAGGGGCAATTAAGCCACAACTACTGAGCCCACACTCTAGAGGCTGTGTTCTGCACCAAGAGAAGCCACCGCAGTAAGACACTTGTGCACCGCAACTAGAGAGCAGCCACCATTGGCTGCAACTAGAGAAAGCCCTTGCAGGGTGACAAAGACTCAGCTCAGCCAAAAATAAAAAATATAATTAAAAAGTATTAAAAAAAAGAAAATGCATTTGAGTCAGTTCTAATGAAGTGGATGAACCTAGAACCTATTATACAGAGTGAAATAAGTCAGAAACAGAAAGATAAATATTGTATTCTAACACACATATACGGAATCTAGAAAAATGGTACTGAAGAATTTATTTACAGGGCAATAATGGAGAAACAGACCAAGAATAGATTTATGGACATGAGGAGAGGGGAAAGGGTGAGATGTATTGGAAGAGTAACATGGAAATATACATTACCATATGTAAAATAGACAGCCAACTGGAATTTGCTGTATGGCTCAGAAAATTCAAACAGGGGCTCTGTATCAACCTAGAGGCATGGGATGGGGAGGGAGATGGGAGGGAGGTTCAAAAGGGAGGGGATATATGTATACCTATGGCTGATTCATGTTGAGGTTTGACAGAAAACAACAAAATTCAGTAAAGCAATTATCCTTCACTTAAAAAATAAATAAATTTAAATTTTAAAAATATTTTAGAAAAAAAGATAACCAGTAGAATAACTGATAATTGTCATGACTAAAAATAAAGAGGATTAGGGTGAAGGGTGGGCATTGGTTAGTGGGTTAAATTCTCATCTTTCTGAGGCAGGAGTCAGAGGCATCTGAGGTTGATAAACCAATGTTGAGGAGCCAATTCCTTTGTGGGAGCGTGATGACCATCTAAGGGCTGAGACCTGTCAAGCCAGTTGTCTCTGGAAAGGAATAACAGAGTCAGGCAGGGAAGTGTTCGTTATTCCCTACAAACCCCATGGTACTACATTGAAATGATAGACTGGTTTTACTTTCATGAAACTTATGAAAAATTTTTTTTCAATTTTCCACATTTTCTGTAATGGGCATTTGTGATGATGATAATGAATGATAAGAGAATATAGGAAAAAATAATTAATTGTAAATTTCTATTGTGTTAAGAACATATTATAAAATCATGACAAAAAAATTAAGTCTACAGCTCAATAGTGTTAACTGTATTCACTGTTGTGTAAGAGACTAGAACACTTTCCTCTTGTAAAACTGAAACTCTAAACCTATTGAACAATAGTTCCTCCTTTCTCCTCCCTCCAGGCCCTGGCAACCACTTTGTTATTTTCTGTCTTTATGAATTTGACTACGTTAAGTATCTCATATAAATGAAATCATACAATACTTGGCTTACTTCACTTAGCATGATGTCCTCAAGTTTCATCCAGGTTGTAGTATGTGACAGGGTTTCTCTCATTTTTAGGGCTTAATAATATTCCATTGTATGTATGTATCACATTTTCTTTATTCATCATCTGTGGATAGACCCTTGAGTTGCTTTCACCTTTTTTGCTGTTGCAAGTAATGCTGCAATGAACCTGGATGGGTATGTACGTTTGATTTATTTCTAAAAATAGATACCCCGGAGACTTTCCTGATGGTCCAGTGGTTAAGAATTGCCTTGCAATGCAGGGGACTCGGGTTTGAACCCTGGTCAGGAAACTAAGATCCTACATACCGCGTACCACAACTACTGAGCCTGTGTGCTCTGGAGCCCGCGTGTCACAGCTAGACAGCCTGTGTGCTGCAGCCAAAGATCCCGTGTGCTGCAGCTGAGGCCCAATGCAACCAAATAAATAAACAAAATAAAAAGGATACCCCCAATACATATAGAAACTAGAGAAGACCCATAACTTGTTTAAGTCCCTCTTAGACTACAGCAAGCTCAGGGCATGCACTTTTGGGCTCCTGCCTTCATTCTCCTGACAGCAAGAGAGTTAGTTAAAGCCCGATTTCTTGAGATGGTCTGGAAGCTGGAAGAAGCATGAATTGCATGGAAGGTACATGGAAAGAAGCCAAGTTGACACCAGCCTGACACATAGTCCTCCTCCCATCCATCCACCTTCATGGTACTTTCCATTGTTGGCATTCTCCCAGCCCTGCCCATACCTAACCCCGTGCCCTACTATGGCTTCTGATGCCTGTGAGCAGCTGTGATCTGAGTTCAGTGCAAAGGCATTTGATTAATCATCTCACTTTCCCGCAAGTTCACTCTTTTCTTTTGTCTTAGGCCTGTGCCTTGTGTTGATTTACAGGTTGGTGGAGGGCTCTGCTGGGTTGTCAGGATCCATTCACCTAGTCTCTGACTGTCCTGGTAGAGCAGATCCCTTTCTGGGCTGGAGGCTGAGGGTGGAGCCAGGTCACCAGCGCTGGCTAGCTTGGATGGTTTCCCACAGTGTTAGGTGACAGATTGTTCTTGGAAAGGAAATTATTTACATTCAGCTTTTCCTCTGATGATCTGGGAGGCACTTGGTCAACACATGTGGAGCTGAAACCCCACAGGGACCTGGCCATTAATGGACATGTGAACTGGGTCCTCAGGCAGGGCATGAGACGCATCCCAAAGCGGGGGAAGACTGTGGGGTATGGGAATTCTGAAGCCTGGGGTGGGGGCCGTGAGCTCCCCACGGGGCTACTGGGAGGCGTGGAAGTGATTTCCTTCCTCACTGAACTGTGGTGTCGGGGCCACCTGGTAGCCTCGGATGACCCTTTGTGAGGTCCTTTTCTGAGCCAATGGCTCTGCGGGGTGGGGCTGGGTGACAGTTGTCAGAGTTCAGGCAGCTGATGTCTGTGTCTAGGAAGGAAGTTGACACCAGGGGTCTTCCCCATTTCCCATTCTACACCATCTGCCTTTTCTGACGTAGATCCTTGATTGGGATGTTCCGTTCCAATTTATCCTGCCTTTTCTCTCCCATGCCCTGGAGGTGGGTGAAGGAAGGATATTCTCCAAGGCTTTGTGTCTAATGCATAGCCTCTAGCCACATGTGGCCATTGAGATTTACATTCACTGCAATTAAATAAAATTAAAAATTCAGCCCCTTGATTGCCTTTAGCCACATTGCCAGAGGCTACCGTAATGGACACTGCACATTGTGGACATAAAACATTTCCATCATCAAAGAAAGCTCTGTTGACAGGCTGCCCTAAGCCTCCTGTCTTTTCTTCTCTATGATTGTGATCTGAAGTGACTGAAGCTACTGCTTCCTTAGGCTGGGGACATCCAGAGAGTGCTGCCTATTGAGAATCTAAAAGCAGAGAATGAGTAGTGTGGAAATGCCCTCAGTCCCCCACTCAGGACTGAGTCCAGGGCAGCCTTGAGCTCTGAAATCTTGCTCTTCCTGAGGGTGGCACCACCTGAAGCTACCACCCAAGCCCTCTAGCTTCCCAGGTGGCTCAAGTGGTAAGGAATCCGCCTGCCAATGCAGGAGCTGCAGGAGCTGCATTTTCAATCCCTGCATCGAAAAGATCCCCTGGAGGAGGAAATGGCAACCCACTCCAGTATTCTTGCCTGGAAAATCCTCATGAACAGAAGAGCCTGGCAGGCTACAGCCCAGGGGGTCACAGAGTCAGACATGACTGAAGTGACAGAAAGTGAAAGTGAAGTCGCTCAGTAGTGTCTGACTCTTTGTGACCCCGTGGACTGTAGCCTACCAGCCTCCTCTATCCATGGGATTCTCCAGGCAAGAATACTGGAGTGGGTTGCCATTTCCTTCTCCAGGGGATCTTCCCGACCCAGGGATTGAACCCAGGTCTCCCAAATCGCGAGCAGACGTTTTAACCTCTGAGCCACCAGGGAAGCCCCTGAAGTGACAGAGGACACCTGCAAACTATATAAGTGAGTTCTGGCTTGCAGCAGGGACTTGGTTCTGCTTGCCACCAAATCCATTTCATGAATGTTCCAGGGTGTGAGGGTGCTCCCACCTAACCTGGTCTTCTGATCTAGATCCCTGTCCTAAAACACCACACCTCAGTGACCATCCAGTCAGTAACCCTCCTCTGATAGACAGTTGTTGCCTGTAGGCCATCGCTCCTGGCAATTAACCATTTGCTTCCCTGTGAAAAGACTGGTCATTAGAGTTTGGAAGGAAGTGGGGACATGTGTCTGTCTGGGATGTCTGTAACAGGAGATGAGGTTTTCCAGAACAATGCAACACAGCCTTGCTTTCTTCCCCACACCTGTCCAAGATTGTCTTTTTTGTCTTTCAGATCCACCCCTCAGCACCGAGTATTCCCCACATGACAGCCAACTTTGGGACTCCATCAATGAACCCTTTTTTTTAAAAGTTAATATATTTTTTATTGGAATATAATTGCATTACAATGTTGTGTTAGTTTCTGCTGTACAACAAAGTGAATCAGCTATATGTATACATATATCGGTGGCACTAGTGGTAAAGAATCCACATGCCTATGCACGAGATGCAGGAGATGCGGGCTGGATTCCTGGGTCAGGAAGATCCCCTAGAGAAGGAAATGCCAACCCACTCCAGTATTCTTGCCTGGGAAATCCCATGGACAGAGGAGCCTGGCAAGCTACAGTCCATGGAGTTGCAAAGAGTCGGACATGACAGTGCACACACACACACACACACACATACATATATCCCCTCCCTCGTGGACCTCCCTCCCCCCAACTTCCCCCACCCTCTAGGTCATCACGGAGCAGCACACTGAGCTCCCTGTACTATACAGCAGGTTCCCACTCACTAGTTTACACACAGTAGTGTCTATATGTCAGTGTTACTCTCCCAGTCTATCCCACCCTCCCCTTCCCCACCCTGGGTCCACATGTTGATTCTCTACCTCATTGTATCTCTATTCCTGCTCTGCACTCACCACTTTTCTAGATTGCACATGTATGCGTTAATACGCAATATTTGTTTTTCTGTTTCTGACTTACTTCACTCTGTATGACAGACTCTCGGCTGTAAAAAGGAATGAAATTGGGTATTTTGTGGAGATGTGGATGGACCTAGAAGCTGTCAGTGAATCTCTTTTGCCTGCTTTGTCAGGATCCCTGACAAGAGGCCGAGAAGACGGTTCGGAGGGATACTTCGTCTCTTTTCAGTGGGGTGGATAAGTTCAGAGATTATGAATCTAGGGCTGCTAGCAGCCAGCTTTCTTGCCTCCCAGTGAGAGCCGGCCTGGAAAGTGGAACTCAGTAGAGAGGAAAAAGGGGAGAAAACAGAGCCCTGGAATATTATTAGAGCCAGCCGTACCTCAATATTTTGCAAACTAATGGACTTCCACGGACTTTCCAGTTATAAGAGGCAATTAAAGCTGAAGACAGTATCAAAGACAATTTTCTACTAGAGTTAGCTTATGTTGAGTCTCTGTCACTTGCAACCAAAAAACTAATACAAAGTCATTGAAGTGAAAGTTGCTCAGTCATGTCCAGCTCTTTGTGACCCCATGGATTATAGTCCATGGAATTATTCAGGCCAGAATACTGGAGTGGGTAGCCGTTCCTTTTAGGTTGAGATATTTGGTAGGAGGAAGTCTCTACTGGAAGATCAAGTTCAGGTCCTTGCTAAGATACCAGCAAGGAATGCTCAGACTGGGGACTTCCCTGGTGGTCCAGTGGCTAAGACTCCGTGCTCCCCATGCAGGTAGTCCGGGTTCAATCCCTGGTCAGGGAACTAGATCCCATATGCTGCAACTAAGACCTGGCACAGCCAAACAAGTAAATAAATAAGATAAATATATATATTTTTAATTATTAAAAAACAAAGAGAGCCCACCTCTTTGAAGAAACCTTCCCTGACCATCCCAGCCTCTACCCTCTGGCTTCTAATATCCTCTACCCTCTAATATCAATTATAATCATCAAAGAACTGAGAACTGTCTTTTACCAATGTCTGCTTTCATTGTCAAGAATGGCACTCTAAAGATTTTACGGTTACATGTTCACAGCTTGTCACTCTGTCTCACTTGGTCAAACTCAGAGATGGGGCCTGACACTTTTGTGTCTCTGACAGGATCCAGCATAAGGCCTGGCACATAATAGCACCTCAGTGAATATTTGTGGACTAGAAACTTGTGGATACAAGTGTGAGAGCCACAGGAGTCCAGTCTGTATGCAGCTCTGCTCAGGGGAAATGAACTCCACTTAAGTGTCCACGATGACAGTAGGTGACATTCCTCTAGCAAAGCCAGAGGGAATGGGGATAAAGGGGCAGGAGGAGCAGAGGAAGAGACTGGAGAAGAGGTGAGAAAGTAGATCTTTGCTGATGGCTGAGACCTTCCAGGGAACGTCTCCTAGGTCTCCTGGGACAGTGGGGAAGAGAAATGTCTATGTGTCTCAGACTTCCTCTGAGCTCCCTCGGGGAGGAGTGCAGGCCAGGGGTTGGGCATAGGGTGAGGACAGGCACAGGTCAGAATTGGCTCCTCTTTGGAAACATCTTCAGAGCTGGGGCAGGAGCCACGTGGGAGAAACTAGGGTCCCTACTCCATGGTCACTCCTCCTTCTGGATCTATTTTTGATTGCTTCAGGGCTTCGTTGTGGCATGCGGGCTCTCTGGTTGTGGTGCACAGGCTTAGTTGCCCCATGGCATGTGGGATCTTAGTTCCTCGACCAGGGATCAAACCCGCACTCCCTGCATTGAAAGGCCGATTCTTAACTACTGAAACACAAGGGAAGTTCCTAAAGGTCTTTTGAGTCATGAGATCTTTGACATAAAAGTATGTCCGCATTCTTTGAAAGCTAACAGTATGTGAGCATATACATTCTGAGTCATTCCTAAAAGGGGAGGGAATCTCTTTCCTCCCTTCAGGTGTGATCATTGTCACATCTGAGAGCACAGAAAATACTACACAATTAGGCCCTCAGCTGTTCCCTAATTGTTTTCTGACTCTTCTCTTTTTTGATTTGATTACACATTTCTCTCCTGGGGCAATGCTACATCTTATTCTAAAGTGTGTATCTCCCAGCAACCAGAACACACTTGGATGGATGGATAGATGGGGGTAACTTAGTAAATATTACCTTCCTACATAAACAAATGAACAACACAATCTGTATGAGTCAGGGTTCTCCACAGAAATAGAACCAATAGGATGGAGATGGATATATACACGAAAAGTTTCACTATAAGGTGTTGGCTGATGTGCTTATAGAGGCTGAGAAGTCCCCTGATTCACCATCTCTAAGCTGGAGACCCAGGAAAGCTGGTGGTGTGGTTTGGAAGGCCTGAGAACCAGATCACCAATGCTGTAGGTTCCAGGCCAAGTCTGAAGGCCTGAGAACCAAGAGTGCTGAGGACAGGAGAAGACCTATGTCCTAGCTCAGCCATCAGACAGAGATTGAATTCCACGGGTCAGAGTCTACCAGTTCAAATGCTAATCTCTTCTGGAAACATCCTCACAGACAACCAAAAACAACATTGAACCAGGTGTCTGGACATCCTGTGATCCAGTCAAGCTGACACATAAAATTAACTCTCACAAACCCTAACATTGACCAAGCACTTATTATATCCCAGGCACATGCTAAGTACTTTACTGATATTATCTCATTCTTAGGGATATATATGTGTGAGCATTCCATAGATTCTTTATATTAAGTGACTTCTAGGGTCTCTTCCAGTTATAAGATTCTTTAACTTGACATGGCAATAGGAAAACTAGGATACTGAGGTGTGGGGCTTGGATACCTAACACCTAGAAGCAGAAATACAAATAACATTATTAGCTATTCCTTTCTGTGGACTAGGAACTGTGCCAAGTACCTCACAGATATTTTCTCCCTTATTCCTGAGATAGGAACTACTACTATTCACTCCATTTTTAGATGAGGAAATCAAGGCAGAGAGAGATTAAATGGCTTGCCTAAGAAGCAGAGCTAGCATGCACGTCTGTTGACCCCCAAGTCTGTGCTCTTAACCATCGTGCTTCCAGGGGGACTGTAAGGCCCTCCACCTTGGCCTGGATGCCTGAGAAAGTGCCTTTCCCTGGGGCCACAAGGAGGCAGGTGATCTGGGGGAGGGAGAGCCCCGTGGGACCTGTGAGGCTCAGTGAGGAGGAGTGGCATGGAGGACATCTGGGGCTGAGGAAGGTTCTGGAGTTGATGCTACAGGAGCCTCTGAGCCCAGCAGGAAGGAGACTAACTCTCCACTCCCTTCAGCAGCACTTGGCAAACCCCCGCTTTGCTCCGTCTGTATCTCCCTGAGGCAGAGAGGACAGGATGTTCTGGAGTTCTAGCAAGGGGACCACTCCTTGGGAACAGGCAGCAGAGCTATGATTAGGGCTTAAAAGTCTACGGTTGCCAGGCAAAGGCTTTGCCTCACCTTTTATAGCCGGCTAGCTTGAGACATCATGTCACAAGTATTTAGAGACTTTTGCTTCCCACAACCCCCACCCCCCCCCGCACCCCGCCACCCCATCTGCTTTATGACCCTGAACACATTCTTCCTTTTCTTCCCATTGGTTCAATTTTCCAGCCCCTGGAAGAAGGCTGTATCTCACTAGTGAGCCTAGAGGCTTTCTGGTGACTTGAAAGGGAGTTTATATTTTCAATTGGTTTTATTGGGCCAAACACAATGGGGCATTTCTTATCTTGGGTTTAATTTGCTTAAGTTGCTTCTACCTTCTCTGCTTGGGTGTAGGGCTCCTTGGGAGCTGAGGTCGGGTACTTTGGTTTGCCTGAGAGGGGCCTGGGAACATTGTCCTGGGTTTGCCATTAAGGACCACAGGACCTGGGACCTGGTACTTGACCTGAGACTCAATATTCTTATCAGTAAAATGAGAGAATACTACCTGTCTCCAAGGGTTGTTGGGCAATCCTCAAAGGATGGTTGCCTAGCCTGGTACTGTGTTGTCCCCATCACAGCACAAGCTGAGGACAACCACAGGCCTGAGATAAGGGTGTTTGGATCAGAGAATCACCCCTAGACAAGCTTAGAGGTGAAGGGGAAAGAGCTTGTTGTAGCTGAAAGATCCAGTGTGGGGTTTCTTCAGATGGTAGAATCCATGATTTTCAGGATTGGAAGAAACCCTGGCAATCCTCTAAGACCTATAGGAAGGCAGTTACATAGCAGGAGAGTGAGAGAGCAGGCAAGGCCCTGCTTCTGAAGGGATTGGAGATTTTGAAGGGAGTGCCTTCAAGAACAGGATAGGGCCAAGTGGGGACTGACTGGGAGCCTGGTCACTGTTCAGGTGGACAAACAAAGTTATTCCATCCACCTTTCTGTTGATGCTTCATTCTCCGTGGAGAAGATGCCGGTGGTTTAGGAAACGAGATGGACCTGGTCCCAGTTGCCCTAATCCAGTTGTAACCAACCCATGTTTCCTGTGTGGTCTGGCACAGAAACCAAAGGAAGGGTTAGGCAGGTCTGGGCCCCATTGTCGCCTTGGCACTGCTGCTGCATCCTCTTTGGATAAGACAGAGAAGCCAGGGAACCCAGAGGCCCCTGTTTGACAGGAAAGCATCAACAACCAAAATTACAGTCAGGAAGAACTGCCTCCATCTGCAAGTAACTGGGCAATTACCTCCTAATTAAGCTCTTATTAATTTGCTTTCTGAAAGTTACAGTATAGTACTTGGTAGGTGCACCCCACCCTGCTTCTCTCTAAGGTGTTGATTAAGCACTACACATGGAATCAAGGTGGAACTCTTTCATCTGATTAAATATAATAGCCTGATTAATTCCAACATCTGAGCTCTTAAAAGCCATACCCTTTTATCTTTGGAGCACTGGGAGGGATTTCCGGGGGTTTTTATCTTGAGTTCTGTGTTTCAGGGGAGGGAGAAGAAGCACCAGGAGGGAAAAAGACACAAAACAGAATTCAGACTCATGTTTTTTAAAGTGTGGTCTAATGAATCTCATATCTGACTCACTTGGCTATTTAAAAAAAGGCAGATTCCTGGGGTCTGTTTCTGAGTCAGAAACTTGCCAGGCAGTTTTTATGAACACCCAGGTCTGAAAAATTCTCATGTAGAAGTGGCAAGTCTTCTAGGATATCAATCGCATAGATATATGAAGTACTCAGACAAAATCACTATGGTCCATGACCTCAGCCATGAAATTAAAAGATGCTTTATCCTCGGAAGAAAAGCTATGACAAACCTAGACAGCATATTAAAAAGCAGGGACATCACTTTGCCAACAAAGGTCCATATAGTTAAAGCTATGGTTTTTCCAGTAGTCATGTATGGATGTGAGAGCTAGACCATAAAGAAGGCTGAGCACTAAAGAATCGATGCTTTCTAACTGTGGTGCTGGAGAAGATTCTTGAGAGTCCCTTGGACATCAAGGAGTTCAATCCAGTCAATCCTAAAGGAAATCAAAAAAACAAAACAAAACAAAACAAAACAAAAAATAAAGGAAATCAACCCTGAATATTCATTGGAAGGACTGATGCTGAAGCTGAAGCTCCAATACTTTGGCCACCTGATAGGAAGAACTGACTCATTGGAAAAGACCCTGATGCTGGAAAAGATCGAGGGCAGGAGGAGAAGGGGGCAATAGCGGATGAGACAGTTGGATGGCATCATCGACTTAATGGATATGAGTTTAAGCAAACTTCAGGAGATACTGAAGGACAGGGAAGCCTGGTGTGCTGCAGTCCATGGGGTCTCAAAGAGTTGAACATGATTGAGCAACTGTACAACAGACAACCCAAAACACCATCTCATCTAATAGTTTCTTAACCCACCTCAGAAAATTTTTCACTTTAACATTAGGCTGGGTAAAGCTTGACTATTCCACGTTTACACTTCATTTATCGACAGGTAGTGACGTGATGCAAATAGGAAAACTGCTGGCCCAAAGGCCAGAAGTCTTTCTGACTTACTTCCTTATTAAAAAGTCACAGATTCCTGGGGTCTGTTTCTGTCCGGAGTCAGAAACTTTCCAGGCAATTTTTATGAACACTCAGGTCTGAAAGGCCAGAAGTTAGAGAAGGAATAGCATGTTTATGTACAAATCACCCCTAGGTCATCAAAGGCTGACGTCTTAGTGCCAACTCCCAGGTCTCAGGTGTTGTAAATGCTGGTTTACAGCTCTTTTATCTACTGATAATAAAAGTGATCTCCACAAATGGTTCACATGTGCTTCCAGGTTCTTGAAAAACCACAAGTGATTGGCAAATGTTTCTGTTGTAGACACAAAGTCAAATAAACAGCCCATTTCCTTCAAGAGCTCTCCACAGCAGCAGCCATGAGCCTGAATGTAGTAAGGAGAGGAGCTGTATTCCTCTCCTTCACCCCACACTTTCTTCCCCTTTCTGATGTAAGATTTTTCTGACACTTAGGGAATCCAGGGGCTTCCCTTGTGGCTCAACTGGTAAAGAATCTGCCTGCAATGTGGGTGACCTGGGCTCGATCCCTGGATTGGGAAGATCTCCTGGAGAAGGGAAAGGCTGCCCACTCCAGTATTCTGGCCTGGAGAATTCCATGGACTGTATAGTCCATGGGGTTGCAGAGTCTGACATGACTGAGCTTCTCTAAGGAGTCCAGACTGAGGGAAAGAAGTTACTGACAAAGAACTTCAGGAAGTAGCTCCCGTGCACCCACTGCCCCTTGCCCAGGTCACTGCCCTTTCTCCTCTAATGGAGAATTAGTTACAGACCTTCCATTCTACTCATTTCAGGAAGCCTGGGGGCTACATGGCTTTGAATCACTGTCTTGTCAGGCATAGTGAACTTCATTCAGTGTGCTCTGAGGACATGAAGAGTTGGGTCCCTGACTGCTGACGATTCTGATAGGATTCTGAATATAGGTAGCCTGGGTAACTCTGGAACATGTGATAATGGCATGCTTTAAAAAAAAAAAAACAGATTTATTGAGATGTATTTCACATATCACACAACTTGCCCATTTACAATATACAATTCAATGATTTTTAGTATATTAAATATTTTTAGTATTTTATCACTACTAAAAGAAACTCCGATCCTGTCAGCAGTCACATCACCCTTCCCCCATCCAATCTCCCTTCACCCTACTCCAGCTCTAGGTACCCATTCATCTACTTTGTGCATATTTGCCTATTCTGGACAGTTCATGTAAATGGTATCACATATACATACATATATATGTATGTACATATATACACACATATATCTGTGTGTGTATATATATGTATACACACACACACACATATTATATATATATATGTGTCCTAGTGACCAGCTACTTTCACTTAGCATAATCTTTTCAAGTTCATCCATGTTGTAGCATAAATCAGTACTTCATTCCTTTTTATGACTGGATAATAGTCCATTATATGGATATACATTTTGTATATCCATTCATCAGTTGATGGATATTTGGATTGTTTCTACATTTTGGTTATTATGAATAATGCTGCTATGAACATTTGTGTACAAGGGTTTGTGTGGATAGATGTTTTCATTCCTCTTGGGTATATACCTAGAAGTAGAATTGTTGGGTCATATGGTAACTCCATGTTTTACCTTTTGAGGAACTGCTAGACTGTTTTCCAAAGTGGCTACACCATTTTACATTCACTAACTTTGAGAGTTCTAATTTCTCCATTTCTCCCTTAACACTTATTATTATGTGTCTTTTCCCCCCGCCCCTATTATGTTCTTTTGATTTTAGCTTTTCTAAAAGGTATGAAGTGAGGACTTTCCTGGTGGTCCAGTGGTTAAGACTCCAAGCTCCCAATTTAGGGGGCCTGGGTTTGATCCCAGTGCAGGGGTCAGGGTACTAGATCCTGCCTGCTTGCTGCAACGAAGGTTCCTGTGTGCTGCAACTAAGAGCCAGCGCTGGCAAAAAAAAAAAGTATGAAGTGATATTTCTTTTTTTTTTAATTTGCATTTCCATGATGGCTAATGACTCTGAGTATCTTTTCATGTGCTTATTTTCCATTTGCACATCTTCTTTGGAGAAATGTCTTATTTAGATCCTTAGCCCATTTTACAATTTGGGTTATTTGCCTTTTTATTATAAAGTTGAGGGAGTTCTTTACATATTCTAGATACAGTCTTTCATCAGATATATGATTGCAAAATCCTTCTCCCATTCTTTGCATTTTTTCACTTTCTTGATGTCCTTTGAGGCACAGAAGTTTTATATTTTGATGAGGTCCATTGTATCTGTTGTTGTTATGGCTTGTGATTCAGATTTTGAGAAACATGGCTAAAATGTAGCTTGAAACTCAAAGCTTTGAGGCCTCAGAGTTTGGTGGTGCTTTATAGGTTGCAGGGATTCCCTACGACAGAGATTTCCTCCCAGTTTAGGATTTCACTCCCCACCCAGCCAACCAGCTCTAGCTCCTTCTCCGGACTGGAAGCACAGAGCCCCAGGGAACCTTCACTGTGTTTACATCCCCTCCCTCTCCTGAGGTCTACCACAATAGAGCAGCTGAGATGACAGTTTGGAAATGTCCTTTATTGTGAAAACTCAATGGCCTTTGTCTCTGGGATTTGAAATTTAGATGCAAATGTTGGCAGCCAAGAGTCAGGAAGGAGGAGGGGAAGAGCTGGGAGAAGAAACCCTGCCATTGATTTCCATAGTGAGTCATTTCAACTCTGTGTTGTCTTGGTTTTCTCACCCATAAAATGGGGAAAAATAGTCCAACTCCCCATTTCAGTGGGGGTACTTTGAAGATGAGTTAGAATACTTTGAGATCTTGGATTAAAGGCATTACTGAGACACAAGGTGTTATTATAATAATAAATGACTTAATAGCAGAAAGGGTGAGGTCGCTAAAGCAAAAGGCTGAAGGAGAGGCTCTGTGTTGCGGAGTGGCTTCAGTCTAGAGCTGCTGGGCCAGACACAGAGTTTAATTCTTTATTATTATTATTGTTCAGTCGCTAAGTCATGTCCAACTCTCTGCAACTCCATGAACTGCAGCATGCCAGGCTTCCCTGTCCTTCACTATCTCCAGGAGTTTGCTCAGATTCATGTCCATTGAGTCAGTGATGCCATCCAACCATCTCATCCCCTTGCCCCCTTCTCCTGCTGCCTTTAGCATCAGGGTCTTTTCCAATGAGTCAGCTCTTTGCATCAGGTGGCCAAACTCTGGGATCTTCAGTGTCAGTCCTTCCAATGAATATTCAGAGCTGATTTCCTTTAGGACTAACTGGTTTGAGATTGTGTTATTTCATCTGAGTTCAGCACTGCTCTACGATGGTAAAGAGTCTTCCTGCAATGCAGGAGACCTAGGTTCAATCCCTGGGTCGGGAAGATCCCCTGGAGAAGGGAATGCCAACCCACTCCAGTATTCTTGCCTGGAGAATCCCATGGACAGAGAACCTGGCAGGCTATAGTCCATGCGGTCACAGAGTTGGACACAATCGAGGAACAAATGCTACTGAATATCTCCTATATGACTTCTGCCACAAGGCAAGATTACACTCTTTTTAGGAAATAAGCTATACATTAAAACAAGTAGAAGCAGCGCAAGACGTTATAATCAAGGCGTGAACTGAATAGCAAGTGTCAAAAATAAAGCAGAAATGCTGAAGAGCCATGTTCCCTTATTATGAACCCAAGATCTCCCACACACTAGCTACGTGACTTTGCCTCAGGTTCTTCTTCTCTGACTACAATTGTTCGTATAAAGGACTTGGAATACTGGCTGGCGCATAGTAAGCCCTCAAATATTGTACCTATCTTGTCAGGCTTGGGTTTTGCTGGTTATATAATATTGACCAAGTGGTTAGATCCCTGGGACCTCCTGTTATCCCATCTGTAAAATGGGGTAAGTATACTTACTAGCGAAATGGAAAAAGACCCTGTGGGACCCTCCCAGGTACAAGTCCTTTCCGTATTCCCCATTTCTCATTTGTAGAAAACAGACTTCATTCAGCCTCCTAGAGTTCTAAGGGGCAGATTCAAACAGCTACTAATCAGGGAAGGGAGGTTATGCAGAAACAAAGGAGGAAAAGTTAAGAAATGATGGTGCAGAAATGGGGCAGGGCCCAGGTTCCAAAACATTTATTGTTTAGTCACTAAGTTGTCGTCGACTCTTCTGCAACCCCATGGACTGTAGCCTGCCAGGCGCCTCTGTCCATGGGATTTCCCAGCCAAGAATACTGGAGTGGGTTGCCATTTCCTTCTCCAGGAGATCTTCCTGACAAAGGTCAGTGATCAAACCCATGTCTCCTGCAGTGCAGGTGGGTTCTTTACCACTGAGCCACTAGGCAAGTTGGTACAAATCAAGGAACACACACAACATCTTTGAGTTCTTCTGCAGAAACTAAGGCCATGTGCCCCGCCCCCCACCCACCCCCTCATCAAGGTGGAGCATCAGGCAAGATTCCTGGGATAGGGCCCTGTCACCTTCAGTTCAGTTCAGTCACTCAGTTGTGTCCAACTCTTTGCAGCCCAATGGACTGCAGCACGCCAGGCCTCCCTGTCCATCGCCAACTCCCAGAGTTCACTCAAACTTGTGTCCATTGGGTCGGTGATACCATCCAGCCATCTCATCTTCTGTCGTCCCTTCTCCTCCTGCCCCCAATCCCTCCCAGCATCAGGGTCTTTTCCAATGAGTCAACTCTTCTCATGAGGTGGCCAAAGTATTGGAGTTTCAGCTTTAGCATCATTCCTTCCAAAGAACACCCAGGACTGATCTCCTTTAGAATGGACTCGTTGGATCTCCTTGCAGTCCAAGGGACTCTCAAGAGTCTTCTCCAACACCACAGTTCAAAAGCATCAATTCTTGGGGGCTCAGCTTTCTTCACAGTCCAACTCTCACATCCATACATGACCACTGGAAAAACCATAGCCTTGACTAGACGGACCTTTGTTGGCAAAGTAATGTCTCTGCTTTTGAATATGCTGTCTAGGTTGGTCATAACTTTCCTTCCAAGGAGTAAGCATCTTTTAATTTCATGGCTGCAATCAACATCTGCAGTGATTTTGGAGCCCCCAAAAATAAAATCAGCCACTGTTTCCACTGTTTCCCCATCTATTTCCCATGAAGTGATGGGACCAGATGCCATGATCTTCGTTTTCTGAATGTTGAGCTTTAAGCCAACTTTTTCACTCTCCACTTTCACTTGCATCAAGAGGCTTTTTAGTTCCTCTTCATTGTCTGCCATAAGGGTGGTATCATCTGCATATCTGAGGTTATTGATATTTCTCCTGGCAATCTTAATTCCAGCCTGTGCTTCTTCCAGCCCAGCGTTTCTCATGATGTACTCTGCATATAAGTTAAATAAGCAGGGTGACAATATACAGCCTTGTATAAGGAAAATATATCACTTTCACTTTTCACTTTCACACAATGGAGAAGGCAATGGCAACCCACTCCGGTGTTCTTGCCTGGAGAATCCCAGGGACGGGGAGCCTGGTAGGCTGCAGTCCATGGGGTCACTAAGAGTCGGACATGACTGAGCTCCTTCACTTTCACTTTCCCTTTCCCTTTCCTATTTGGAACCAGTCTGTTGTTCCATGTCCAGTTCTAACTGTTGCTTCCTGACCTGCATACAGGTTTCTCAAGAGGCAGGTCAGGTGGTCTGGTATTCCCATCTCTTTCAGAATTTCCCACAGTTTATTGTGATCCACACAGTCAAAGGCTTTGGCATAGTCAATAAAGCAGAAATAGATGTTTTTCTGGAACTCTCTTGCTTTTTCCATGATCCAGCGGATGTTGGCAATTTGATCTCTGGTTCCTCTGCCTTTTCTAAAACCAGCTTGAATATCTGGAAGTTCACGCTTCATGTATTGCTGAAGCCTGGCT
Organism: Bos mutus; assembly: GCF_027580195.1. NCBI lineage: Eukaryota > Metazoa > Chordata > Mammalia > Artiodactyla > Bovidae > Bos > Bos mutus. The sequence goes on along the minus strand of NC_091626.1, from coordinate 31,924,169 downwards.
TGGAGAATTTTGAGCATTACTTTACTAGCATGTGAGATGAGTGCAATTGTGCAGTAGTTTGAGCATTCTTTGGCATTGCCTTTCTTTGGGACTGGAATGAAAACTGACCTTTTCCAGTCCTGTGGCCACTGCTGAGTTTTCCAAATTTGCTGGCATATTGAGTGTAGCACGTTCACAGCATCTTCTTTCAGGATTTGAAATAGCTCAACTGGAATTCCATCACCTCCACTAGCTTTGTTTGTAGTGATGCTTTCTAAGGCCCACTTGACTTCACATTCCAGGATGTCTGGCTCAAGGTGAGTGATCACACCATTGTGATTATCTTGGTTGTGATCTTTTTTGTACAGTTCTTCTGTGTATTCTTGCCACCTCTTCTTAATAGCTTTTGCTTCTGTTAGGTCCATACCATTTCTGTCCTTTATCGAGCCCATCTTTGCATGAAATGTTCCCTTGGTATGTCAATTCTCTTGAAGAGATCTCTAGTCTTTTCCATTCTGTTGTTTTCCTCTATTTCTTTGCATTGATTGCTGAGGAAGGCTTTCTTATCTCTCCTTGCTATTCTTTGGAACTCTGCATTCAGATGCTTATATCTTTTCTTTTCTCCTTTGCTTTTCACTACACTTCTTTTCATAGCTATTTGTAAGGCCTCCCCAGACAGCCATTTTGCTTTTTTGCATTTCTTTTCCATGGGGATGGTCTTGATCCCTGTCTCCTGTACAATATCACTAACCTCCGTCCATAGTTCATCAGGCATTCTATCAGATCTAGTCCCTTAAATCTATTTCTCACTTCCACTTTATAGTCATAAGGGACAGAATGTGGTCCACTGGAGAAGGGAATGGCAAACCACTTCAGTATTCTTGTCTTGAGAACCCCATGAACAGTATGAAAAGGCAAAAAGATAGGACACTGAAAGAGGAACTCCCCAGGTCAGTAGGTGCCTAATATGCTACTGGAGATCAGTGGAGAAATAACTCCAAGAAGAATGAAGGGATGGAGCCAAAGTAAAAGCAATACCCAGTTGTGGATGTGACTGGTGATAGAAGCAAGGTCTGATGCTGTAAAGAGCAATATTGCATAGGAACCTGGAACGTTAGGTCCATGAATCAAGGCAAATTGGAAGTGGTCAAACAGGAGATGGCAAGAGTGAACGTTGACATTCTAGAAATCTAGGGAATGTTCCTAGGGAATGTCCCTAGAAAATCTAGGGAACTAAAATGAACTGGAATGGGTGAATTTAACTCAGATGACCATTATATCTACTACTGTGGGCAGGAATCCCTTAGAAGAAATGGAATAGCCATCATGGTCAACAAACGAGTCCAAAATGCACTACTTGGATGCAATCTCAAAAATGACAGAATGATCTCTGTTCGTTTCCAAGGCAAACCATTCATTATCACAGTATTCCAAGTCTATGCCCCAACCAGTAACGCTGAAGAAGCTGAAGTTGAATGGTTCTATGAAGACCTACAAGACCTTTTAGAACTAACACCCAAAAAAGATGTCCTTTTCATTATAGGGGACGGGAATGCAAAAGTAGGAAGTCAAGAAACACCTGGGGTAACAGGCAAATTTGGCCTTGGAATATGGAATGAAGCAGGGCAAAGGCTAATAGAGTTTTGCCAAGAGAATGCACTGGTCATAGCAAACACCCTCTTCCAACAACACAAGAGAAGACTCTACACATGGACATCACCAGATGGTCAACACTGAAATCAGATTGATTATATTCTTTGCAGCCAAAGATGGAGAAGCTCTATACAGTCTGCAAAAACAAGACTGGGAGCTGACTGTGGCTCAGATCATGAACTCCTTATTGCCAAATTCAGACTTAAATTGAAGAAAGTAGGGTAAACCACTAGACCATTCAGGTATGACCTGTTACCTTACCACCAACCAATCAGGAGAATGTCTGCACACAGTGGAATGTAAGAAAGACTGACCTGTTCCCCAAATGATTCTCCTTTTAAAAATTTTCCATGGGGAGCAGAGACTCCACAGTTGGCTTTTGGCTAGGAGTCGGTCATCTCCCCAGGTGGCTGGCCTCCCGAATAAAGCAAGGTTTCCTTTCCAAGAAGGAAGCAGATGAACCTGATATCCAACACTAGCTCACAAGGCGGCTGTGAGGATGGAGACAGCGTTTGTAAACACTGCAGCATAGCAGGAACCCTGCAAATGGTAAACATTCACTAAATGAGTTACTATTACTATCAGTAACTGCCTGCTGCAGTCCATGGGGTGGCAAAGAGTCAGACCCAACCGAGTGACTGAACCACCACCACTACAACCTCGATTACCTGTCCTGGCTGGGGGTGAGGGGTACTGCTCACCAATGAGCTATCAGTAACTCAGTCCAGCGGGACTCTTTGCTACTCTATGGACTCTAGCCCACCAGCCTCCTCTGTCCTTGGAATTCTCCAGGCAAGAATACTGGAGTGGGTTTTCCTTCCTCCCCCAGGGGAACTTCCCTACCCAGGGATGGAACCCTCTGTCTCTTGCACCTCCTGCAATGGCAGGCGGATTCTTTGCCACTGCACCACCTGTGGCCTTAGTTAAGCCAGAAGCCTTCTTTGGAAGCCGGAATCTGAGATGGGCAGGACTGATAGGATTTGGGTGATCAGAGAAGAAAGCAGGATCAAAGAAAAAGCAGAAGCCTGAGGCTGAACTACACTCTGGAACGCAGGAGAAGACTGGGGCTTCTCTTTCTCCCCGGAGCTCGGAGCCTGGCCGGCCGTTTCTGGCTGAGCCGCGGTGGCTGTTTACCTCCGATCCTGCCCCCGCCCCCACCCTCCGCCATCTCTTTCACCTTCCCCTTCGGGGCGGGCAGGGCTCTGCTAGGCTGGAGCAGGCTCTCCCTCCCGCAGGAATGTGCGACCCTCCCTCTCTGAGGAATGTGCGCCCGGCTTCCCGCGCGGATCAGGCCCAGCGCCTACCTCTTTCCCCCGCCGTGGGTAGCCGGGAGCCCCGCTGTCTTCACCTTACCCTCGGCCTGGATCCAGTTTCAAAGTCACCTGAAAGCCATTTCCTTCCGAGCCGGCCCCTCCCCTCCCTGTAAATCACCTGGGGCTTGCATTTCCCGGGAGTAGCTTATTTTTCTTTTCTTTTGGGCTTGTTTTGTTTTTAAACAGGAATATTCTTCCCTTACTAGACACACTTAATGTCTACACACTAATGTCAAATGTACCCAGAGGTTTTGATGTCCATGTCCCATCCATTCCTCCTCCCATCCCTCCTCCCATCCCGGGCGTCTCTCCCTGTCTTGTGCTGGGACAGCATCTTTTTTTTTTTTTTTTTTTTAACACCTTTATTGACGAATTATTTCCGGTTTACTTAAAGTTTATGCTCTTGCTCAAAAGCCAGCCGGTCCTTATTGAATGTCTCCGTCCCGCCCTCAGCCCCTCTTTTCCAGGTGTGCACTTTTCCATGCCGAAATGATTACATACAGACATCAGAACAGGGGACAGTTTCTCTTCGTTGTACCAAAATGGGTCTTTTATTACACGGGTTTCTGCCTCTTGCTTTTCTCATCTAACAGTATCTTGGGGGAGTCCCCAAGTTATCGGCTTCTTCATCTCTTGCTCGTTTCTCAGAGGTTTGGACTTACATCTGTAAAGGGTCACGGGAACCGAATTTCGGTGAGGAATTCAAGACGTGCCTTTCTGACTCAGAAAAGCCGAGGTGCCCGGCTTTGGAAGGGTCAGGGCTCCCAGATTCGATCCCCACTAAAGGACCTTTCCTGTTCGTAAAATCGAGGCCGTTTAGGCCCCCCGGTGCCCTCTTGGGAGGCGGTGATATCAGGTCTGTGACACCAGGGTGACCCCTCGGCCCCCACCCCACGTGCGTCTTTGTGTTTTAGCACGTCTAGGTGGCTCCCGGGCGGGTAGCGTTCCTCCCGGCGCACACCGCCGGGGCCGCGCTCTCTCCCCACCTGCGGAGTTAATCATTAGCAGCGCGCGAGCCCCGTCGCCCCCGTCGCAGCTTTTACCCGGGTTTCCAGCTCGCAGTGCCGCGAGGTTTCCCCCGGCCCCCGCCAAGCCGCCAATCGCGGGATTCCAGCCGCCGGCCCGAGTCTCCACCCACTGGAAAAATTCCTGGTCCGCCCTCCCGGTCTCCCTGCCCCCTCCCGTGGCTGCTCCAGCTCGGCTCGGCCCCGACTTCCTGCTGGGCACTGGGAAGGCGCGCGCGGGCTGGGGTCCCCGGGGGCTGCGCTCGCAGCTGGCCGCGCCCCGGCCGCCAAGGGGTTGGCGGTGGGCGGGAGCGGCCGGCAGTCTCGGCCCCTTCCCGGAGCGACTTTCAAACTTGCGCCTGCGTTGCGGCGGCACCTGGGTGGCTTCGCGCGCCTTGCGTTCCGGACCCGGTGGGGCAGCCGCTGCTCGGTGAGTGTTCCTCGGTTCTCTCCGAGCCCTCCGCCAGCGCCGCCGGCCCAGCGGCAGTGCCCGGGGTGGTTTTGAAACCCGCACCCTCCCAGGCACCCGCCCCAGCGCCCTGAGGGGTGAGGACTCGGGGGAGGCAGAAGGGGGCCCGGGGCCGCGTCGGCTGCTTCCAGGGCGACCCTCCTAGCCAAGGGCTGGAGCGCGGGAGGCTCGTGCCAGGAGACATTGTGCTTTAGCCCCCACCCCGGAAACAAGAGGAGCGAATGGGCCGGGTGGCTCCAAGGGGCTCAGTTTGAAACCCGGGAAGCCCGCGAGGCTGCGCCCACCCGTGCCCACTGCGCGCTAGGTTGCCGGAGGGCTGGTCCTTGCCTCGGACTGTGGGCCCGGGCGGGGTGGACCCGCGCCTCTGACCCGGGAGCCCGAAGGCGCCAGCAGCCTGTTCCGGGTTGGTGTCACACGGTACTCGCTCTGGGAATCTCAGCTCACGTCCCGGGGGGATTAGAGTGGGTGCCAGAAGTGGGGTGCCGGGGAGCCGAAAGCACAGAAGCCACTGCCTGCCACTGTCTACCTCGACCTCGCCCACTCCCGAAATTGGTTTGGTTCATTTTCTTCCTATTCTCAGCCGTTTGGTTTGGAAAGCTAGGAGAAGTCGTGCCAATTTCAAGACGTTTCGGTAGCTACTTTTACTCTTTGGAGTTACTTTTGAAAAACAAAAGGAAGAACGGAGTGTAATAGAGGGAGGCGGGAGGGGTGTGGCCTGGGCGGCGTGGGGGCGGCTGGTGCTATTGTGGCCATTATAAGAGTTCATCCTCAAAGTCACTTGCCTGTCTCCCGTCGTGGGCCCCCCAGGAGGCGATGCGGACCGCATCACCCTCCAGGGAACCCTAACTGGGGTTCCCAGAGTCTCCTCAGCCCCACCTCTGCGCAGCTCAGTCACACCGACCTTGCTCAAGAAATAATAAGCAGAGTAATGACAGCCCCCCGGGCTCCGCGCTGAGCACGCTGCTTGCCTCCCTTCGGGCAAGTGCCATTCCATCCTCTCTTTTGCTCGACTAGGGATGGAGTGAATGGCTTAACTGGGAGTGACTTCACCCCAATCATTTCCAGCAGAAAACCTAGGGAGTAAGAACCCAGAAAAGTTGTACCCCTTCTCTCTTATCCTCTTCCCTGTGGTCCTGGGAAGCCTCATCTTCCCTCTTTTAATAGGCTTCTGTCTCTGCTGCCCCCACTCCCAGCCCCTTGGATATCTAAACGCAGGATACTTTGCTCTGGGGCTGGGGCAGGGAGTAGGCTTGGGGTAAGCCAAGTCCTAGAAACAGAGAGTGATTTGCTGAAGAGCTGCCTTGGGCTTTGTTTTTGTTTTGTTTTTACTGATTTTTATTGGAAGTGGGATAGGGGGAGAGTGGGAAGAGCCCTGGCCTGGGAGCCCAGCACTGGCTCTACTGTGTAGCATCAAAGACTGAGTCATTTGGGCTGGAAGGCACCTCGGATGTGCCATTTACACATGAACGCAGCAGAGCCCAGAGATGTGAGGTGATTGGAGCCGGGTTCCTACTGGGCAAACGGGCACCAGAACTCAGGTTTCCTCATGGTCTAACCCGTGCTTTTCCCAACGTGACCTAAGTCACAAAGTTTTTTTCTGACTCAGTTTCCTCTTGAGTAGAGTTGGAGGCTTGCCTACTTTTCCTCCTAGAGGGGCCTGGTAAGGTTCAGAGGAAGCCAGGTATGTGGAAATTGCTGCATAAACTCCTATACAAAATGAAGGCTCAATGTGGCTAGGAGGAGCCCCCGAGAGTTTTACAGTTTATTGGAAACGTCCCATGTGTGCCACAAGGAGACAATAGATACCAGGAGCCAACGGTGGACACTTCCCCAGCCTGTAATAGCTCAGCTCTAGGGTAAACATTTGCCCTACCAAATTGACAGCCATCCCAGGGTCACTGTGTTTACGCTGGAGGCGGCCAAAGGCCATGGCCTGAGGGCTGTCCAGGGCAGGAGGGGAAAAGGAACTGTGTTCCAGATGTACGGCTTGCCCCTTCACCTCTGCTGTCTTCTCGGAACCTTATGAAGGCTCTGCTTCCAAGCCCGTGGGTTGCCTTGAGCCCAGGCTGAGCACTGACTTTGAAGGGTTAATTGGGAAGCCATCTAGCTCTTCCTGGTTGTATTGAGAGGTTGAGGGGACTCTGGGCACTGGGAGGTGCTGCCTTTGCAGCTGCTCTGAGGGCTGTCTTCAGCTCCTCATTTGTACCCCCCTCCCCACCCCAGGCTGCCCCTCTGGACCCAGCGGCTGCTCAGTCCTGGCCAGCTGCGTGTCCATAGGCCTTTGTTTCAGAGTTGCAAGCCGGCCCTCCCCAGCAGAAGCCCTCAGGCTGGGGTCCTGACAGCTGGAAGTCACTTCTGCCAGCAGGAAGGCTTTACTGGAGTCCACCGGGGACCTGGCAGACCTTCATTTCCTCTTGTAGGTCCCATCTGGAGCCCCCAGCTCACCCTGGCCAGATTTCTCTCACCAGATCCACCGTGAATGGATGGATCATCCTCTTTTTCTTCCTACACTCACACCCCTTCATTCTATTTTAAAGAGTTCTTTCATTCATTCAAGAGTTTTTTTTTGCATCTGCTATATAGAATGCTGGACGCAGGCGACATGGTAGTGAACAAAATATATTAGAGTCATTGACCTCATGGAGCTGACTTCTAGTGGGGGAGGCTGACAACAAGCAAGATAAATAATGGAAAGCAAGTTAATGATGAGCAGAGTAATGTGATGGGAAAGGTGGATGTGAACTGTCATGGAGTGGGTAGGGTCATGGAGTGGGTGGGATGGTGTTTGAGATGGGGTGGCCCGGGAGACATCCCGAGGAAGGGCTCTTCAATAATGCCTGAAGGAGGAATTTTCCTTGTCTCTGGTTTCCTTTTCTTGAAACCCAGTTCAAGGAACTCGCTGTGGGGCTTGACAGCTTCCTAGCCCTGCGGTGCTAACCTCCTTTGAGCCTGTGTTTCTCACCTGTAAAGTGGAGTTAGTCATCATACCTACCATGTACGGTTTTGTGAGACTGAACAATGAGCTAACGTCTGTTTGATGCTTAGCAGAGTCTATAGAGGTCTTCAGTAAGTGAGAGTCTTCTATTTTGTTATTTCTCCAACCAAATTCTGCAAGGGTAGCCCAGGCTCTTTATTGCCATTGCTAAATGAAAAGCTTGAAGCAAGTGGGGAATTGGAGGCAGGTGAAAATGGAAACCCTACTTAGTGCAGACTTCTGTAGTTGGTGAAACTCTTCAACCGTCTCCTAGAATCAAGGCTGGGGGATTGTTGAGGCTGTGGGCTTCCCAGGTGTGTGTGCTGCTTCTAGGGGGTAACTGGGGGCAGCCCTGACCCTCCCTTGCTCTGGAATCTCCCTTGCTTCCAACCAGCCCTGATGAAATCACACCTTCATCCCTGGCCTCTCTACCCTGCCTCACAGCTGGAAAGGCTAGCTGTCTCTCCCCCAACGTCTGTAGATGAATTCGTCTGTAGATGAATTCCGCTGGGAGAGGGAGAGAAAAGGCTGGTGAAAACGAGGGAGGGGCAGGGAAGGCTGGGCAGATGGTGGGTGGAGCTGTTTGAGGAGAGCCTGCAGAGGTGCCAGAGGGTGCTCACAGAGGCTCAGGCAGCCCCAGAAAAAGTTTCAAGAAGGGTCCACCATGGACCAGAATTTCAAGTAACACGAAGAGACAGACAGACACTGAGTGCTGAGTCTGGCTGGACTCCGCTCAGCTCTGCTTCCACTCAGCCAATCTGAAGAGTCTTTTCCCCTCTCAGCTGAATCAGGACCTCAAAGGGAGGTGCCTGAGCTCAAAGATAGCTGCTGTCAAAAGCGGTGGGGAGCGGTTTCCTGGGGGCCGAGCCTGGCTCAGGAAGCAGCGATGGGCGGTGGAGGGCGGGGGCTGGGGAAGTGGTCATCAGCCAGACCGCGCCCTCTGAGAACCCAGTTTCAGGCACAGGACAGCCAGGGAGGCCCTTGAGGTGAAGGAGCTTTCTGAGCCTACCAGTGGGTGCCTGAAGACCGGGTAAAACTAGGTGTAATCTGGCTTCAGAGGAAGTTCCAGGGAGGGCCCTAAACAGCCTCAAGCAATTTTGTGATGTTGGGTGACCTCAAGTCAGGAGAATGAAAACTGGGCAGGGTTAACTAGTTTGTGATCCAGAGGAGGTACATCCAGAGTTGATGGCCACCCCTCTGGGTGTTGGCTGTTTGGAATAAAGACTGGCCTTGTGAACAGGGTCTCTGCTCTGTTCTTATTTTGATTAGCAGTTCTCTGAAGGCAGGGTCTCTGCTGGAGCCCTCTTTGTTTCCCATATAGCATGGAGACCAGTGTAATCCACAGGGTGTTCTGAGCTTGTGCTGGGGTCTCATCCTGAGAACAGTCTGGGCTCCTCGATCTCACCTGCTCCAGCTTTTGTTCCATGGAGTTAGAGGAAGAAGGCAGTGGTGGGGGTCAAGCCTAGCCCTGGGTGGACTGTTGCCATCTGGGAATGCCACCCAAGAGAGAATGGGACTTTTTACAGTTCTCTTGCTAGCCTCTGGGGAGGGAAGCCTCCTGGCTTAAGCTCAAGGAACGGATTTTTAAGGACTCTCAGACTCTGTTTCATGCTGAGCAGACTCTGGGGCCGGCCATAGGACTTGAATGAAGTTCCAGTGGGCACGGTGGCGACTGCGCATGTTGCCTTTTGGGAAACAGACTTTGAGGGTACTAAGGGTTGCTCTAGTTGTTGCTGGAATTTGGCTGAGAATGGAGGGAGGGATGCTAGATGAGTGAAGTCTATTTCTCTATGGTAACGGGATCTCAGGAGGTACTGGAAGCTCTAAAAAACTTTGCTCCCCAGGCCACAAGACTATGTGTGTGTATGTTGGTCTATATATATATAGGAGTGTGTGCACATATGTGTATAAGTCAGAGATTCTTGAGCAATAGATGGCAAGTATTTATTGACAGGAAAAGGGAACCAGTATTCTTGCAGGCTCTGTCTGTCCTGTGCATCGCTGCATCTCCAGTGCTTGCTGCATAGTAGGAGTCCAGTAAACATTTGTTGAATAAATAAAACCCTACTGTGAATGAAACTTTAGGAATTAGAGAAATTTTCACACTCTTCACAAACGTTCTACTCTGTCCTAGTAGAGTAGAAGATTCTAAGAAGTTGAAGCTGTGGTACAGGGGCAGGCAGCTCTGTATTCCTCCAGCCTGGACCAGTGAAAGGGTGCCTCGGGTCACTGGGACCAGTCCTCCCAGGCCTGCTGAGAGTTTGCCCCTTGCATGTTGTGTCCAAAGTAGAGTATGCTTTCAGTCTTGAAAATAGTTCATCCCATAATATGTCCTGTAATCCCTCTTCTACCGTATTTACAACATGGCCACCCAGTGGCCTTGCTTATTTGCAAGTAGCCAGGAAGGTCTCCAGGTCGACCAGGACTCAAGTTCCTGCATTCTCTTTCACACCAGCTCCCTCAGACCCTGTTTAAGTTTTATGTAGGAGTTGTGTCATCTGATTTCTAAGCCCACAACTGAAAGGCAGCAGCAAAGGAAAGAGTGTCAAGAGACCAATGTAGAGAAGAAAAATGACCACAGTGCAATTGACAATTGATGGAGAGGGTGGAGAACAAGACACTATGGAAAACAGGCGTGAGTGTAAGAGCCAGGGGTCAGTATTTATGTAGGGGGAGTGGCTTGGCACACCTTGGCCTTTGGGGGCATCATCATTTTGATAATTGATGCTTTGCTGGTAATTGTGACCCTGAGTCATCAAGCGGAGGTTAAATGATATTTCCTTGGCTATTTAGGAGGGGAGGGAAGGAAGAGTGTAACGTGTTTTTGAAAGATGTCCCAGTCAGATTGACTACAATTTTTTAAGTGTTGACTCTTAGGTAATATCGCTAATCTTCTCAACAAGGCATAGTAGGTGGTGGTACCCTCAACTACAGATGAGGAAACTGAATCCACTCACACAAGGTAGGTCACTTTTCTGGGATCTCAGCTAAGACTTAGCAGAGATGAGGTCTGAACTTCTAGATGACTCTAGAGCACATGCTCTGAGCTCTACCCCAGACTCTTTGGAAACTGGGCACACTCTTAAAAAACGTGCCTTTTGGATAGCTCTCTCTGCAGGGGTTCCAGCTGGTCAAGGTTTTACTGTGTTACTGTGGAGTTAGGATGGGCCCAAACTTAATTCAGCTCCACCCATAGCAGACTGCCAGTTATCCTAGAGAGCGCTTGCCTCAGTGGAAACAAGAATGCCTTTAATACATTTACATTTTTTAAGCTTCTACCTGAGTGCCGCACAACATTTCCGAGGCCAGAAACTGTTAGGGAGGGGCTGCAATTTCAAAAATCCCAGACCTCTTTCCATCAGGAGCCTTTGCTCCTTTGTTTGGGTTCTGGATGCTGCTGAAGGGTGCTGTGCTGTGCTGCTCAGCCTCCACGCTGGTTGTTCCAGTCGTGTCCAGGATGGTGCGGCCCGCCCCTACGGAGGAGCACCTACTCCTGTCTTCTCACCATCCAGATCTGGCAAATGGTAATTTTCTCCAATTTATTTCTGTCATTTATTATAGAGATAGAATGTTAAACAGATGCAGTCAATGCTTTCTTTTCTAATTGCTTTCTCTTTCCTCCCTCCCCAGAAGTAACATTCTCTTGAATATGGTGTTTATCATGTCTGTGCATGTCTTCATACTTTTTACTGTTGTCTGTAAGTGATTTATAGTTTCCTGTTGTTTTGATTTTGACATGTATAGCATCGTATTGAATACACATTGTTGTCTAGATTTATCCATGTTGAAATATTTAAATCTAGTTTATTCCCTGAACTGTTACATGGAGTCTGTCATATAATTATAGTATAGCTTCCTTATGGACAGACTTAGATTGTTTCCATTTTTCTCACCAGTATCCTGTGTTTATCATCCATGTGTCAATCTTTTCTACCATGTATGTCAGTGGTAGGATTATGGGGTTATAAATTGTGCTTTTCAAGATACTGCCAAATAATGTCGCTGCATGATTTGTGAATCAGTATACATTCTTTCCAGAAATACAAGAGCCCCTATTTCACTAACATTTGGATTGTGTCTTGTAATCTAGTAGATGTAATTTTAAAATTATTTTATAAACTGCCCCTTAAAATTAGCACTTTTGATTGAAGATAGGGATGAGCATTTTTTATGTTTATTGCCTGTCCATGTTTATAATTCTGTGAGGTTTTTGCCTTTTGCATTAAAAAAAAAAAAAATTAAACCAAGTAATAGATCCACGTGATTCAAGCCCCAGAATGTAATGTAGTGAAAAGTCTCTACCCTTTGTTTTCTTGCTCCTAGTTCCCCACACTTTGACAAGTTACAGGTTCTCAGTACTTTTTCAGAGTTTTAGTTGCCGTTTTCTTGCTGATTTTTAGGAATTAAAAAATCTATGTGTATGTGTTAAATGAAACAAAGTGAAAGTATTAGTTGCTCAGTGTTGTCCGACTCTTCGTGACCCTATGAACTGTAGCCCATCAGTTTCCTCTGTCCATGGGATTCTTCAGTCAAGAATACTGGAGGGGGTTTCCATTTCCTCCTCTAGGGGATCTTTCTGACTCAGGTATTGAACCTGGATTTCCTGCATTGCAGGCAGATTCATAATCTTTTGTGGGTTTTATTCATTACGTATAGCTCTGGATTGTTTTAACTTTACTAAAGTTATTTTTCATAAGGAAATTTAAATTTTAATGTTGTCACATTGGCCAGTCTTTTGTTCATATCGAGAAATCTTTTCCTACCCTGGTTTTTATTAAATGGGTTCTTAAAAAATCTTTTTATTTAAAGTTTTTTTTTTTTACTGCACTGAGTCTTTGTTGTAGTATGTGTGCTCCTTGTTGTAGCTGGAGGTCTTCTCGCTCTTTTAATATATAATTTTATTTATGTATTTTTGGCCGTGCTGCGTCTTCATGCTGCGCGGGCTTTTCTCTAGCAGTGGTGAGTAGGGGCTGCTCTGCAGCTGCAGTGTGTAAGCTTCTCACTGTGGTGTGTAGGCTTCTCACTGTGGTGTGTCTTGAGCACGCAGGCTTCAGCAGTGCAAGCACGTGGGCTTAGCAGTTGTGGCTCCCGGGCTCTAGAGCACAGGCTCAATAGTTGTCGCCCTCAGGCTTTGTTGCTCCTCGGTATGTGGGATCTTCCTGGATCAAAGATTGAACCCGTGTCTCCTGCATTGGCAGGAAGATTCTTTACCACTGAGCCACCAGGAAAGCCCTCGAAGGCCTGCATTGGAAGGTGGATTCTTAACCACTGGACCTCCAGGGAAGCCCCTTCATATTCTGATTTTATACATTTTTTTTTTTTTAAGTTTTGCTTCTACTCTTAACATTTTAAATTCATCTGGAGTGTATTTTCTGTATGTGACAATGGTTCTCTCTGGCTACATATTAAAGCCTCATGAGGAGCTTTTTAAAATAGTACTATTTGCTTTTTAAAATGTCTGAGCTTCATTTCAGATCAGCCCAATAAAATGAAAATATCTTGGGGTAGGGCCCAGGCATGGTCATGAAATGGGCCAGGTAACTTTTATGTTCAGCCAAGGTTGAGAACCGCTCAGCCTTGTAAGATGGAACTGATTTTATTTTTTCCAGAGAAATAGCCAGTTTTCCCAGTGCTAGTTATTAAGCAGTCTATACTTTTCCTGCTGACTTTTTACTTTTTTTTTTTTTTGACTTTTTACTTTTTAAGAGTTGATTCGATAGCTTTATGAGATATATTTCCCATATCTTAAAATTTACCCATTTTTTAGTATATAAGCACAGAATTGTATAACTATCCCTGCTATGTAATCTTTTTTTTTTTTTTTTTCTCTTTTGGCCCTGCTGCTCAGCTTGTGGGATCTTAGTTCTCAACCAGGGATCAACTACAGGCCCTCGGCAGTGAGAGTGCAGAGTCCTAACCACTGGACCACCAGGGAGTTCCCTCTGCTGTCTCATCGTGTGTGCTTAGTGGCCTCAGTCATGTCCACCTCTTTTGAGACACTATGGACTATAGCCCACCAGGATCTTCTGTCCATGAGATTTTCCAGGCAAGAATTCTGCAGTGGGTTGCCATGCCCTTCTCCAGGGATCAAACTCAAGTCTCTTAAGTCTCTTGCATTAGCAGGCAGGTTCTTTACCACTGGTGCCAACTGGAAAGCCTGCTGTCTAAACCATTTTTATTATCACGGTTTATTAAAAGAAACTACTTTTTGCAGCCATTTCCCCTATCCACTAGCCCCAGGCAATCACTAGTCTGCTTTTATCTTTCTAGATTTGCCTGTTCTGGACCTTTTACATAAATGAGTTCATACAATATATCGTTCTGTTGACTAGCCTTTTCATTTAACATAATGTTTTCATCAATGTTGTGGCAGGTTATCAGTTCTTCATTTTTCATTCCATTATATGGGTTTACTACGTTTTGTTTATCCATTTATCAGTTGATAGACATTTGAGCTGTTTCCACTTTTTTTGTATTATAAAACTGCTATGAACAATTGTGTACAACTTATTGTGCGCAGCATATAGATCTCCTAGCTTCTATATGACCTACTGGGAGATTATTATTTATAAGTTAACTTTTTGTGGAATTGTTAAATTGTTTTCTAAATAGGCTACACTATTTCTTACCAGCAATATATGAGTTCTAATTTCTCTTTATCTTCTCCAACACTTGTTATTGAACATGGTTTTGATTTTAGCCATCTTAGAGTGAGTATGAAATAGATTTAATTGTGATTTTGATTTGCATTTTCCTAATGACTAATGATGTTGAGCATTTTTTCTTGTGCTTATTGGCCATTTGTATATTTTTTTGGAGAAATATCTATTCAAATTGTTGCCTATGTTAAAATTGGGTTATTTTATTGTTATTGTAAGGGTTCTTTATATAGTCTGGATACAAGTCTATTATCAGGTTTACAAATATTTGCTCCCATTCTGTGATTTATCTTTTCACTGTCTCTCTTTTAAAAATTTTTCAAAAATGATGTGTAATTGATATATTATTATTAGTTTCAAATGTACAACTTAATGATTCAATATTTGTATACATTGTAACATGATCTAGTCTCATTTTCTTTATAGTGTCTTTGAAACATAAGTTTTAAATCTTGATGAAGTCCAATTTATCTATTTTTTTGTTGGTTGTGCTTTTCCCATTGTATCTAAGAAACCACTGCTTGCCCAAGCTCACAAAATTTACCTCTATATTTCCTTTTAGGAGTTTTATAGTTTTAGCTTTTATATTTAGGTCTGTGATCCATTTTGACTTAATTTTTGTGCATGATATGAACTAGATATGCAGATTCATTCTTATGCTGTGCTAACATTGTTGAAAAGACTATTCTTTCCCTATTGAATGGTTTTGGTACCCTTAATGAAAATCAGTTGACTATAAATGTGAAGTTTTATTTCTGTACTCTCAGTTCTGTTGCATTAATCTATATGTCTATCTATATGTCAGTACAGTCTTGGTAACTATAGCTTTGTAATCAGTTTTGAAGTTGGGAACTGTGAGTCTTCCAACTTTGTTCTTTTTCAAGATTGTTTTAGCTATTCTGGCTCCTTTGCTTTTCCATGCAAATTTTATGATTGTCTTGTCAATTTCTACAAAAATGCCAGCTTGAATTTTGAAATAGATCGCATTGAGTCTGTAGATCAATTTACTGAGTATCTCTAACTTTAAGAGTGTTAAGTCTTCTGATCTATGAACATGCGATGTCCTTCCATTTATTCAGGTCTTTAGTTTCTTTCAAGTGTTTTGTAGCTTCCCATATACAATTCTTAGATTCCTTTTGTTAAATATATTCCAAAATTTTCAATGCTTTGTGAAGCTGTTATAAATGGGATTGTTTTGTTTCTTGGGGGGAGAGGGTAAGCCACTCAATTTGCAGGATCCTAGTTCTCCCATCAGGAGTTAAACCCCTTCCCTTGGCAGTGAAAGTGTAGAGTACCAATCACTGGACCACCAGGGCATTTCCCTTCATTGCATTTTGGATTGTGTGCTACTAGTATATAGGACGGAGAAGGCGATGGCACCCCACTCCAGTACTCTTGCCTGGAAAATCCCATGGACGGAGGACCCTGGTGGATTGCAGTCCATGGGGTCACTAAGAGTCGGACAGGACTGAGCGACTTCACTTTCACTTTTCACTTTCATGCATTGGAGAAGGAAATGGCAGCCCACTCCAGTCTTCTTGCCTGGAGAATCCCAGGGACGGGGGAGTCTGGTGGGCTGCTGTCTATGGGGTCGCACAGAGTCGGACACTGTAGTGACTTAGCAGCAGCAGCAGCAGTATATAGGACCACAATTGATTTTTGTGTATTGTTCTTATATCCTTCCATCTTACTAGACTCTCATTAGTGGAGTCCATTAATTGTTTCATTAGTGAATTTCTTAAGATTTTCTATATATATAAGATCATGTCATCTATGAATTTAGTTCAGTTCAGTTGCTCAGTCGTCTCCGACTCTTTGTGACCCCATGGACTGCAGCACACCAGGCCTCCCTGTCCATCACCAGCTCCTGGAGCTTACTCAAACTTATGTCCGTAGAGTTGGTGATGCCATCCAACCATCTCATCCTCTGATGTCCCCTTCTTCTCCTGCCTTCAATCTTTCCCAGCAGCAGGGTCTTTTCCAATGAGTCAGTTCTTTGCATCAGGTGGCCAGAATATTGGAGTTTCAGCTTCAGCATCAGTCCTTCCAATGAATTATCAGGACTGATTTCCTTTAGGATGGACTGGTTGGATCTCCTTGCAGTCCAAGGAACTCTCAAAAGTCTTTTCCAACACCACAGTTCAAAAGCATCAATTCTTCAGCACTCAGCTTTCTTTATAGTCCAACTCTCGCATCCATACATGACTACTGGAAAAAACCATAGCTTTGACTAGATGATTCTTTGTTGGCAAAGTAATGTCTCTGTTTTTAACATGCTGTCTAGGTTGGTCATAACTTTTCTTCCAAGGAGCAAGTGTCTTTTAATTTCATGGCTGCAGTCACCATATGTAGTGATTTTAGAGCCCCCCCAAATAAAGTCTCTCTCTGTTGCCATTGTTTCCCCATCTATTTCCCATGAAGTGATGGCCCGGATGCCATGATCTTAGTTTTCTGAATGTTGAGTTTTAAGCCAACTAGAAATATTTTTACTTCTTCCTTTTCAATCTGAATGTCTTTTATATCTTTTTCTTGCCTAATTTTCCTGGCTAGAACTCTAGTACGATGTTGAATAGAAGTGTCATGAGGGGAAATTCTTGTCTTATTCCTGATCTTAGGGGGAAAACATTTCTTCTTTCTCCATTGAGATGAAGTATCTGTGGGGTTTTTTGTATGTGCTTTATAAGACTGATGATGTTCCCTTCTATTCCTAGCTTGTGTGGTGTTTTTATCATTGAAGGGTGTCAGATTTTGTCAAATGTTTTTTTCTGGGTCTATTAAGGTGACCAGATGGTTTTTGTATTTTATTCTATTAATATCTAAAATTATATTAATTTATTTTTGGTTTTGGATGTTAACCCAATCCTGTATTTCTGGGATAAATTCACATGGTCATAGTGTATATTCCTTTTTATATGTTGCTGGATTCAGTTTGTTAGTGTATTGTTGAGGATTTTTATAGCCACATTTATAAGGGATGCTGGCCTGTAGCTTTTTTTCCCCCTTGTGATATTCTGTTTGGTCTTTTATCAGGCCTCATAGAATGTGTAGGAAGTGTTCTTTCCTCTTCTGATTTTTGGAAGAGTTTGTGAAGAATTGCTGTTAATTCTTTAAATGTTTGGTAAATTCACCAGTGAAGCCACAGAGTCCTGGGCTTTTCTTTATTGGAAGTTTAAAAATTATTAATTCAGGCTCTTTGCTTGTTAACAGATCTCTTCAGATTTTCTGTTCCTTCCCAAATCCTCATTGGTTTATGTCATTCTAGGAATTTGTCTAGGAATGGCATCAAAGTTATCTAATTCATTAGCATATGTTTGTTCATAGTATTTCCTTATAATCCTTTAAGATGTTCTTTTTTGTCTTTGATGATCTGCATTTATATTATGTATGATAGGTCCAAATGTGGACTTTTAAAAAATTTAACTTAGTTGTGCTTTCAATATGAGGACAGATGTCGATATGTTCAGTTCTGGAAAATTCATATATATTCTGTCTTTGAAAATTGCCTCTCCCTTAATTCTTTTCCTTTTCTTCCTCTGGAACTCTTTGGATCTTGTCTCTCTCTCTCTCTTTTTTTTAAAGATTTATTTATTTACTTTTTAAAAAATTTTTGTTTGTCCTGAGTCTTCATTGCTGCACACAGGCTTTCTCTAGTTGCAGAGAGCAGGGGCTTCTCTTGCTTCGAAGCATGGGCTCTAGGTGTGTGGGCTTCAGTAGCTGGGGCTCATGGGCTCTACAGTGCGGGCTCAGTAGGCACATGGGTTTAGTTGCTCCATGGCATGTGGGGTCCTCCTAGACCAGGGATCGAACCCACGTCCCATGCATTGGCAGGCAGATTCTTAACCACTAGACCACCAGAGAAGCCCTGGATCTTGTCTCTTAATGTTCATATTTTCTATCTTACTCTTTACATCTATTTCAGGATAATTTCCTCAGTTTTTTTTTTTTTTCCCATTTCACTAATTCTTTCTTTCAGTTCAGTTCAGTCTCTCAGTTGTGTCTGACTCTTTGCGACCCCATGAATCACAGCACGCCAGGCCTCCCTGTCCATCACCAACTCCCGGAGTTCACTCAGACTCACGTCCATTGAGTCGGTGATAATTTTCTTAACTTACCTATTGGGTTTAACATGTCAATATTGTATACAATTAACCCTTGAAAAATCTGGATATGAAATGTGTGGGTTCAGTTATATGTGGATTTTTTTCAATAAATATGTACTATAGTACTACACGGGGCTCAGTAGCAAAGAATCTGCCTGCCAGTGCGGGAGGTGCGTATTTGATTGCTGATTTGGGAAGATCCCCTGGAGAAGAAAATGGCAATCTATTCTAGTATTCTGGTCTGGGAAATCCCATGGACAGAGAAACCTGGCGGGCTCAGGGAGTCTCAAAAGAGTCGGATACAGCGACTAAATGGTAACAGCAGTACCACGCAATCTGCAGCTTGTTGATCCTGTAGATGAGAAATCATGGATACAGAGGGCTGGGTGTAAAGTTATACATGGATTTCTACTGCCCCGAAGCCCCGTATTGTTCAAAGGTCAACTATTTTATTTCCATTTAGTTCTTTGGAAGGAATGATGCTAAAGCTGAAACTCCAGTACTTTGGCCACCTCATGCGAAGAGTTGACTCATTGGAAAAGACTCTGATGCTGGGAGGGATTGAGGGCAGGAGGAGAAGGGGACGACAGAGGATGAGATGGCTGGATGGCATCACCGACACGATGGATGTGGTTTGAGTGAACTCCGGGAGATGGTGATGGACAGGGAGGCCTGGTGTGCTGCGATTCATGGGGTCGCAAAGAGTTGGACACGACTGAGCGACTGAACTGAACTGAACTGAGTACTTTTTCAAAGTCTTTTTCAGATTTTTCTTTTATTCCTAGTTTTTGTAGTATCAATTTCTTTCATCTTCTGACTTGCTTGTCATGGTTTGTTTTATTGTGTGGTTAGTAATTTTTATACTGAGAAGTAGTGGAATGCTTAAAAGCATCATAAGTCTGCACTTACTATGATGATGGGCTTCCCTTGTGGCTCAGCTGGTAAAGAATCTGTCTGCAATGTGGGTAACCTGGGCTTGATCCCTGGATTGGGAAGATCCCCCGGAGAAGGGAAAGGCTGCCCACTCCAGTATTCTGGCCTGGAGAATTCCATGGACTGTATAGTCCATGGGGTTGCAAAGAGTCGGACACGACTGAGCGACTTTCACTTTTACTTTACTATGATGATGAGGTCTCAGTTCAGTTCAGTCACTCAGGTGGGGCAGAGGAAAAGATTGGCAGAGGAACTTTGTATGTCTGGCTGCTTCCTGTCATACAGGTGTCTGCCAAGAGTCACCTTTACAGAGCCTTCCCAGGCCTCCCTAACTAACACTGTCCACCCCCATACTGCCTTTTCTCTTTTTCATCTTTTTCATAACACTTAACACTGTCCAGGAATATATTAGATATTTGTCTACCTTTTGTGGCCGTCTTCCATATTGGAGTGTAAGCTCCATGATAGTAAGGATTTGTCTTATTCACTGCTGTGTTCCCAGAACCTGGCGTGTGGTTTATACTGTCAACAAATATTTGTGAGTAGTCCTGTTTTTAGATGGAAGTTATCTGAGCCCTGATGATGCAACTTTCCGCTGGGCTGAGCCTGACCAGGCAGCAGAGAAGAGGTGAACAGTTTGCCTCTCCATCCCCAAACCTTTTTCTGTATCTCCACTGGAGATATCTCTTTCTCCCGTTACAAGAGTCCAGAAAATACCATCCTTCCTGTGTGCTTCAGCTTTCTTCTGGCATGAATCTTACAGCTGCTAAAATCAGTAGTAGGGACTGGAGCATCAGAAGCCCTGGGGGAAGAAAATGCACAAAACCCTGAGAAGATCTGCTCCTTAACCTTCAGGAGGCTGTGACTGAGTAAAGAAGGCAGCACACACAGAAAACAAGTTAGGACACGTGCCCATTCCCTGAGTCAGCTGTGTGGATTAGAACTCCTGCTGTGAGCTTGAGGTAGAGAGGGCAACCTGTGTGCTGGCCCCTGGGTCACATGTTGACACAGAAGTGGTTTCTGGAGGCATCAATGGGCAGGTTATGAATTCCCAGCCGACTCCATGTTGGCCTCCTTCTGAGGTTTGCTCCACGCAGTAGGAACTTGTTCTGAGCATAGTGTTACTTGTAAAAGGGCAGAAAGTGCCAGAAGGCGTTCCCACGAGGTGGGCAGCATTGGCACCTTTCCATCCGTCTTTGGCTGTATCTGTTGGCCCCACTGATGTTGGGGGTGAGGAATAGTGACGAGCACCGGAATTCCGGCAAACCCTGGCTTTCCTGCTGCACGGCTTTTGGCGAGTAAATAGCTCCGCCTCACGGGCTTCCCCGGTGGCTTAGCGGTAAAGAATCCGCCTGCAACAGCAGGAGACTCAGGTTCGATCCCCTGGAGAAGGGAATGGCAACCCCCTCCAGTATTCTTGCCTGAAGAATCCCGTGGACAGAGGAACCTGGCAGGCTACAGTCCATGGACTCGCAGAGTCAGACACAACTGAAGCGACTTAGCACACAAACGGTCGTGGTAGGGAGAGTTCAGAGAGAATGTGTTTATTACCACATTGCCTGCTATTGAGGTTATTCCAGCCCGGCATCTTGGGAGCCACTTGTGCCTCAGTTTCCTG
Organism: Bos mutus; assembly: GCF_027580195.1. Taxonomy (NCBI): domain Eukaryota; kingdom Metazoa; phylum Chordata; class Mammalia; order Artiodactyla; family Bovidae; genus Bos; species Bos mutus. The sequence goes on along the minus strand of NC_091626.1, from coordinate 31,903,467 downwards.
ATCTGTAAAACAGGGAAATAACTCCCAACCGCTGCAGCCGTCTCTCCCCTCTGTCTCTGGCTGTTGTAAGGGTTAATGTCCTTAGGCTTTGAGGGCCTGAGGTGGGGGAGGAGCCACATAAATGGGTTATTGTTGTGCTGGTGAATGCTCCGGCTTTGTTCAAGTGTCTTCACTATTTGACTTCCTGCAGTTAGCGTCCCCAGTCTTGAATTGTTGGAGACACTTGCGCGTCCTCAGCGGTTGGTGGCGCTCACCTGGCCTGGCTGAGTTGGGGTGGGAAGCTCCATTTCCTCTGTTAGGGGGCCCCCCGGGCATCAGGAATGAAAGAAATGCAGAAAGTATGACCCACACGCGCAACTGATTCTGAATAGGACGTTTATTGAAGAGGTTTTGCAGGAGGCGGCGGGCGCTTTAATTCCCGAGGCTGTTGGTGGCAGCTCTCTGCTCGCCCCAAGCCTGTTAACTGCTCGGCTGCCAGGGCCGAATGCGGCTCCCGGGCCCCACGCAGCCTTCCTGGTGCTCAGATGGGAGCGCTTTTGAGGAAAGCGGTAGGTACCCGGCTGGCCAGGCCAGGGGGTGCGAATGGGGCAGAAGCAGCACTGTCAAAGGCCTTCGAGTCTTGCCAGACTCTGCCATGAAACCCGGCTGGCCACAGGCTTTGGGGCGAAAGGTAAATTTCTCCCTTGGGCCTTCAGAAACTGAGGACAGGTTAAGTTGGTCCCTTTTTAAAATCTTGCCCAGGCTTCTTCCGGGGGATGTGTCCATTGAGGCCGGGCGAGAGCGAGAATCCTGTGTTCCTCTTTGAGTTACTGCACGTGGTTCTGCGAGGGGCTTCGGAGGGTCTTGTGATCTCTGAACACTCGGAGTTGGGCGATTAGGGAAGGGGCTCTTTGTAGAGGGACCCAGCGCACCCTGGGAAAAGCAGAGTTAATCTCCCACTTTTTCCGGAAGTTTCCTTTTCCCAGAATCCACAGAGGGTGGTTATTTTAGATAAAATCTAGGGGTGGTGGCAGGTTGGGCAGGTGGAAGGATGCTGTCCCTGACCTGGACTCTTCCCTGGTGGACACCGCCAGGCCGGGGCCTTGTCCACCCCTCCCAGAGCTCCGGGCTGCAGAAGCCGGGAGGTCAGGGGCAGGTTGCTGCCCTGCCCTGCCTTGAGTTTCAGCCCTGAATCAAGGCCTGGCTTTTCCAGGAACAGGACTGCTACCTGGGCCATGCCCATGTGGACCCACCTGCCCCAGAATCTAGGGTTTGGTGACAGCTGCCCCCTCTGCGTGTGTGTAACTGCTTAGCTGAGGGACAAAGCTGCTCTCCTCCCACCTGGAAACTGGTTGGATGAGTTTCTCGGGCCTCCCTGGTGGAGGCTCCTTAGAAGGGAAGGCAGGGATCTGGGGTGGGGTGGGGGTGCAGAGGGGCCCCCCTGGGCTCTGGGTTAGGGATCCCTGAGGGACAGGGTCATGCAGGAGGCCCTGCTCTCCGAAAGGCCAGCTGCTTTGAGAATTAGAGACTCACACTTGTTATGTGAGACTGTAAGCTATGCCTTGGAAAATCTACTTTCCTAGGTTGTCTGGGTTAGGTGCAAGGCTCAGGGTCGGCGTCCAGGGCAACAAGGGGGTTTGGTTGAAGCTCTTGCTCTTGTTCCTGAGGGCCAGGAGAATCAGGGCGTGTGCCTGATGGCAGCAGTTCATAAAGGGAGGCTGCTGTTGCTTGGAATTGAAAACCAACTTGTGTTTGGGGGAGCCTCCCTAATTCTGATTTCCTTGGGGAGGGAATTTGGGGAAGGGAAAAACCCTCAGGTGGTAACACTGACTCCCCCTGCCCCCACACAATGCCCCCAGCTGGGAGCTGCTGTTCTGGAATCTCAGGGGAAGATTCCCTTCTAGTTAAGCCCTGGCATCTCAGTTTCTAGACTTGGCATTCACCCCTCTGCTTTTAGAAACATTTCGTATCCGGGTAGTTATCTCCACATTTATTGGGGGCCTTGTTTCTTCCCCCTTCTCAGGGGTTGGGATAGGTGTCATCCTTCTTCCTAGCACGTTCTCCCCATCTCTTTCTGTCCTTGAAGCTCTCTGTAAACAGCCAGCATCTTCTTTGGCTTCTCGATGCTTCATGAACATTCTGGCTGTGTAGACCCCTGCGGCCACAGCACCACCTAGCAGTTTGTATATTTTAAGGGTAGTTTCTCACTTGGTGTCCCGAGTCTCCGTGGTGGGTCTTCCAGGCCGGGCCCGGGTGTGCCCACCCCTTGCTGCGGACGGTCCAGGTCCTCTGGGGACTCCACTGTCCCTTGCTGCTACGCTTGTACCAGATGTCCTTAGGGCTCTTCCTCACCTGGCAGAAGCGTTGTCATCATTCAAGACACAGCGAAAATGTCACTCCTTTAAAGCTGCCTGGGTCCCCCAGGTGACACTTTCTCCTTCTTCCGTCAGCAGAGTTTATGTGCATTTCTGTGCCGGTACTTGAGGCACTGCTTTGTGGATAATCTGTTGATATGTCTATTTTTTAAAAACGATTATTAGTAGTAGTATTCTTTTTTGGCCACATAGCATGACTTGTGGGATTTTAGTTGCCCCAGCAGGGATCGAACCTGTGCCTCCTGCAGTGGAAGCACCGAATTTTAACCACGGGACTGCCAGGGCAGTCCTTGCTTCCCTTTGTCATTGATGTGCTTGTCCAGTTTCTCCTGATGCAGTATTTGTTCTCCAGAGCGGGTTCTGTGTGACTCATCTTTGTGTTAGCCCACAAGGCTGCCACAGTGCCTTTGTGCAAAGTGAGTGCTTGAATATACTTGAGCAGTGAATTCTGAAGCTCATGACTCGGGAAGGGCCGTTTGTCTTATCCCTAAATGAGTGGGTAGACCTTGCGGTACAGATGGCTCACTGCCCCGCTCCCCGTCGTCCAGCAAGTTAGGAGTAGAACTAACGCTGGTTTTGAGCCGTGCTGGCTGGAGTCCCAGGGCCCTTCAGGTCCATTCTGCTGCCTTCCCCTCTTGGGTATTCCCTGTGATTTAGGAAATGGGCAAACACTGGGGCTTTTCCCTCTAAGTCCTGGCTCTCTCATTTGTCTACCCTGGAGTTGGATTACATGTTTTCTTTAAAATCCAAGGACGGGTGTCAAGGATGGTTTCCACCAATCGCTTCCCTACCTCACGGTACCTTAAATTCTGTTCCTGCTCAGGCCTGTTGTTCCGCATGGCCTGTTCCTCTCCAGCTCTCTCCCTGCGGAACCCAGAGGAATGCGCCCTGCCTGCTACAGCATAGGACTGACTCATTCAAACTTCGTCTTCTGGTTTGACCTTCTGTGGGGCCTGGATATCAGACTCATTTCCGTTTCCAGCTGAATTGCTTTATATTTGCCCTTAAAAGATCATGGTCCAAATCTGTGTTGGGATCATAGATGATGGATGATCAGCAGGATCAGGGTGAAGTGGGGAGGGGAGGGTTAGGTCATGGTGGTACATGATTAAACTTGTATCTCTATTATTGACTTGAGATATGGGTCTACTGTTTTAGACACGCATCAGAAAAATCTCTTATCCTGATGCTTATGGACAAATAGTAACTCATCCATCCTTCTCATTGCTACCATTTATGGAAGGTATACTGCGTGTCCTCTCGTTCTTGGAGACCAGCGAAATGGGTAGTATTGCTGTGCTTATTTTACAGGTAAAGGAACTTGAAGTTTGGTTAGATCCAGTGACTTGCCCAAGGCCACCCATAGCTAGTAAAACAGAGTAACTGGGTTTCAAACCACGTCTGCCTGACTCCAAAGCCTGTGAATCCGTGTACTGCATTTAATCTCTGCTCTCTGGACTCTCATGCACTGAGATACTTGCTCATTCTCTCCTCCTCATCTGAGAACTCAGATCCAGTGGGCCCCTCTGTTCCCACTTTTTCCACTTAGATTCTCCAATGCCTTTGAATCTGATGCAATAGTAAATGCTGCAACTCTTAAAGGTGTGGTTCAAAGTTGGTGGCCTCAAAATAAGCACCCCCTATAGTGGGTGTACGGAGAGCAACTAGATAGTTAATTTGTGGGGCTGGGTCTCTTAATTTTGCTGATAAGGAGGGGTGGTCCTGTGAGCCTCTAGAGATGGGAGAGGTGAAGCCTCTGAGAACACTGGAGGTGTCTGTGATTTCTAGCATGGTCTTCATCCCCTCCATCTTCTGGGGACATTGTGTCTGTGTCATTTTCCTGCTTAGTGACAAGCTGTGACCTACCCTGGCTATGACCAATAGCAATTTCTCATCCACAGTAATTGCTCTCCTTTGCCTTCAGTTTCGATGAAAGTGGACTGCTTTTCCTGGGATATCTGTAGGGCCCTTTTGCTGTAGTCCCTCTTCAAACTCCAGAGTGGTCTCTTCTTCCAGTTTTTGTGGCTGGTCATTTAATATGTGGCATGGCAGGGCAGCTATGCCCCTGCTCCAGTCCCTCTTCTGGGGCCTAGAGTGTGGGGCTGCTGGGGTGAATGGGCAGTCACTGCTCCTGCATGCCTCTTGGTAAATCGGAAACTTGCTGGCAGTGACTAATTGGAAACTCATTAGACAAGGAGGAACTGTCTCAGGTCTTGACTGAGGCCACTGTTTGTCTTTCGTCTGACTACTGTGGGAGTGGAGAGGTGCAGAAATTTATTGAACACCCAGTGCGTGCATTGCCTTCTGGGGGTGAAAGAAGGCCCAGCCCACTAGGTTTTTACTGTCTAGTCTGGAAGGAGAGCTTGCACATGAGAACCCCAAGGACCCGTGCTTTATGCGACACTCAGGCTCAGCGGAGTTCAGAGAAGTGTCTGTGTGTTAGTGTCCCATGGCTGCTGTTAACAAATGCTACCATCTTCGTGCTTTAGAACAGCACCTGTGCAGACTTCCCTGGTGGCTCAGTGGGAAAGAATCCACCTGCCAATGCAAGGGATACGGGTTCAATCCCTGGTCCGAGATGACCCACATTCCACGGAGCATCTAAGACCCTGCGCCACCTCTACTGAGCCTGTATGCTCTAGAGCCTGGGAGCCGCAGCTACTGAAGCCTGAGCGTGCTAGGCCCCTGCCCTGCAACGAGAGGCCTCTGCGATGAGAAGCCCACTACACAACTAGGAAGTAGCCCCTGCTCGCTGCAACTAGAGAAAAGCTCACACGGCGACAGAGACCCAGCACAGTGAAAAATAAATGAAGCAGCAGACATTTATTATCTTATACTTCTGGAGGTCAGATGTCAGTCTGGGCCTACAGGGTTCTTTTCCTTCTGGAATCTCCAGGGAAAATTTTGTTTGCTTGTCCTTTCCAGCTTCCTGAAGCTGCTTAGATGCTTTGACTTGTGGTCTCTTTCCTCCGTCGACGAAGCCAGCAGCCTAGCATTGACCAGTTTCTTGCTCTGTCCCTCTGCCTCTGCTGTCACATCAGCTTCTGACTCCTGCTACTTCCCTTTTGTGAGGCCCCTCGTGATTACCGTGAGCCTACCCACATAATCTAGAACAGTCTTCCCCATCTCAAGATCCTTAACTTGATCATACCCGCAAAATTTCTTTTGCCATATAAGGTTAGCTACATAGAGAGGCTCCTTGTATCCAGGGATTAAGATGTAGATATTCCTGGGTGGGGAAGCATTTTCGGCCTGCATCATTGTGTGTGTTGGATGGGTTGGTGATGGTTGGGGAGGCCTTTCTGAGGATGATGATTGGACCACATTTGGGGAGGGAGAGAATGTCTGGGACACCTTGCAGGTTTGAGAAGTAACATGAGCAGATGTTGGGCTTGTGCGTGGTGGCGACAGGGAGATGTGGGTGAGCAGTACTCCCACTGACATGAGATGCCAGGGGCTTTCCTTCCCTTCCAAGGCCAGGCTGAGGGAGTTTTCTGGACTTTAGTCTGTAGGCCCAGACTCTGTCCCAGAATTCAGGTGGGAGGGCTCCACTGGCAACCAGAGTCCTTCCTAGCAGCTGACCCAGGCACACTTGGTGGCCCCCTGCTATTCCTGGGTGGTGGGAAAAGGAATTCAGGAGGGAAAATGAATTCATGAGGGAACAGGAATTTGAGCCAGCTGGCCTGGGTGTGGGTGGCCCAGAAACCCTGGTCACACAGTTCGCACAGCCTCTGTGATAGTCACGTTGCTCACAAGGAACACAGTCCCTGGAGAGCTTCCCTTGTCCTTAGGTGCTTGGGGCCCCTGAGTCCCCGGGGAGGGACAGGCGGGTCAGAGGGAGAGAGGAAAGAGCCAGCCCCTCTCAGGGATCCTCCTTGTCCTCAGGAAAGCCTCGAGGGTGTGTCGAAAGGTGACCTCTGCTGGTGTGACCTCACCCACCTCTGCCCACCCTCTGCTGGCCCAGAGAACCATAGGAATAGATCCTCAGGAGCTGGGCTTCTGTGGGGACAGTGCTGGGCAGCAGCGTGTGTGTGTGTGTGTGTGTGTAGCATACCTGGGCTCCTCTGGAAGTTAAATTGTGTGTGTGTGTGTGTGTGTCGTAGACCCTCGTGATACTGAGCTCTGTGTATGTGTGTGTATAGCAGCACACCTGGGCTCAGGATCTCGAGGTGAGATCTCTGGAAGTTCACTGTGTGTGTGTGTGTGTGTGTGTGTGTGTAGTCCCTCGTGATACTGAGCTGTGTGTGTGTGTGTGTAGCACACCTGGGCTCAGGATCTCGAGGTGAGATCTCTGGAAGTTCACTGTGTGTGTGTGTGTGTGTGTGTGTGTAGTCCCTCGTGATACTGAGCTGTGTGTGTGTGTGTGTAGCACACATGGACTCAGGATATCAAGGTGAGATCTCTGGAAGTTCACACTGTGTGTGTGTGTGTGTATGTGTAGACCCTCGTGATACTGAGCTCTGTGTGTGTATGTGTGTGTGTGTGCGCGTGTGCATGCCCCCGCGTATAGCACACCTGGGCTCAGGATCTTGAGGTGAGACCTCTGGAAGTTCACATTGCTCCCGCCCTGTCTGACTGGAAGAGCTGGAGCATTTCTCTGTATCTCCCTTCTGCTACCTTATGGATGAGCAGATCCTGACAGTGCAATGAGGGGAAGACCAAAGGCTGTGGCTGCCCAGGTTGAAGAACCTTTGGAATACTTAGCAGGTGTTGGGAGCTGGGAGATGAGAGAAGGTGGAGAAGGAGGGCTGTGCCGCCTGCGCTCCCCAGGGAGGGAAGGACTTGGTCCACTTGGCAGGTACCAGATGACCACTCCCCTTCCCTCCTGGGGCCCCTGGACTTTGGAGCAGTTGCCTTTGGGGGAGCTCCTCTGTCGCTCCATCTGCCTCCAGAGCAGGTGTGGCATGTCAGCCTTCCGTCTCCTGGGTGTGGGGCGAAGGGTAGTAGGTGAAAGGATGACGTCAGCCGCCTCCACACCTGGACCCAGCCTCTCTGAAGCAAAATGTTTTCTGGAGTATCTCCGAGCGCTGGCCTGCACAGCTCCTCCTGTACAGACTACTTACTGCCTTCTCGGCCTGCCAGCCCCTGAAGGAGGACTGGTAGGGAGTGTTAGTGAGACCTGGGGACTCCCAGGACTAGAGAAGCAGAGGTTGTCCAGAAGATTCCATCCAGGTGAGCGCCCCCATGGGACCTTCTTTCTGAAGCTGGGGTGGAGTTGGGGAGCAGGGTCCTACTGCCTTATTGACAAGAGGCCTGAGGACAGAAGATGGGGGCTCTGGTGGGTTTGGTTGGTTGTTTTTTTCTGTTGGAGGCAGGAGGCCGGGTCAGATCGGGGGCACGGTGCTGAGGCCTCGCAGGGAGGAGAAGGATGTGGAACCTGGCCCCAGTCAGCCGTCCTGGGAAACTCAGAGGCCTGCTGCTGCCTGCCTGCCTGCCTGCCTGCCTGCCTCCCTGCCTCCCTGCCTCCCTGCCTGGGGATGTTCAGGGAAGGTCCCCAGGAGGTGTGAGTGGAGGGAGGGTGTGGATTGGGTTTAAATTTAGAGAAAGTTAAGAAGAAAAGAAACTCATCTCCCTTTCTTTCCTGCACCCAAACTCTTAAAGGTGCATGTCTGAGCAGCTTATGGGGCAGATCAGAAAGGTCTTAGGGACCCTGTCGCAGAGGGTTTCTCAGGTGTGGGAGATACAAAGTTTTCTAGAAGACTGACTTACTGACTGGTGATTGATTGGACTGATTCCTGTTAAAAGATGGAAGAGGTCAGTGAGGAGGGATATTTAGGGAGCTGGAGACCCTGGTGATGCGGTGGGCTGTGGCTTGGGGTTTGGCTGCTGTCTGTCACCTCCTCTAGGCACCCACTGTCCCAGCAGACAGTGTCTTCCAAGATGAGTTTAAAGACCCCTGAGTTCCAATCTTGGCCTTGGGGTGAATCTTACCATATGGGGTGATGTGATAGTCCATGGAGAGGAAGGAAAGGCTGCCTCTACCCGGGAGCCCTTCCATAGGCAGGTCTTCCACTGTCTCTGGGGGGCCTGAACACCACTACAGAAAGGTGTGTGTGTGCTCACTTGCTCACTCGTGCCCAACTCTGCGATCTCATGGACCATAGCCTGCCAGGCTCCTCTGTCCGTGGAATTTTCCAGGCAGGAACACTGCAGAAGGATGGAGATTGGGTTTTTAGAACCAGAGGGCACTCACACTGGGTGTGATGTCTCTTTTCCCTCACTATCTGATGGTGTCTGCTAACAGTCCCACCTGGACTCTGCCTGGTCTTCTCTGACTGCTCATTTGCTCTTTACCCTTCCTTTCTGGGTCTCTGTATTCTTTTCCAGCAAGTCCTCTTGCCCAGGGGAGAGAACGAGAGCCTTGTGAACCTAGGTCTCCTGGTCACTGCAGGGCTTCTCTCGTCATCCGAGGAGTTATAATCTGATCCTGGTGCCCTCCTGCCGCTTCCCTTCTCTAGCATCTGCAGTTCTTTGACCAGGAATCTGTGTTTTTCTGTGTCGTTCCAAGGAAAAGGTAAATGCGCAAAGGTCACATAGTAGGAGGTCTAGAAATAGCCTTCAGATCATATCAGATCAGTCGCTCAGTCGTGTCCGACTCTTTGCGACCCCATGAATCGCAGCACGCAAGGCCTCCCTGTCCATCACCAACTCCCGGAGTTCACTCAAACCCACATCCATCGAGTCAGTGATGCCATCCAGCCATCTCATCCTCTGTCGCCCCCTTCTCCTCCTGCCTCCAATCCCTCCCAGCATCAGAGTCTTTTCCAATGAGTTAACTCTTCGCATGAGGTGGCCAAAGTACTGGAGTTTCAGCTTTAGCATCATTCCTTCCAAAGAAATCCCAGGGCTGATCTCCTTCAGAATGGACTGGTTGGATCTCCTTGCAGTCCAAGGGACTCTCAAGAGTCTTCTCCAACACCACAGTTCAAAAGCATCAATTCTTCAGTGCTCAGCCTTCTTCACAGTCCAACTCTCACATCCATACATGACCACAGGAAAAACCATAGCCTTGACTAGATGAACCTTTGTTGGCAAAGTAATGTCTCTGCTTTTGAATATGCTATCTAGGTTGGTCATAACTTTCCTTCCAAGGAGTAAGCGTCTTTTAATTTCATGGCTGCAGTCACCATCTCTAGTGATTTTGGAGCCCAGAAAAATAAAGTCTGACACTGTTTCCACTGTTTCCCCATCTATTTCCCATGAAGTGGTGGGACCGGATGCCATGATCTTCGTTTTCTGAATGTTGAGCTTTAAGCCAACTTTTTACTCTCCACTTTCACTTTCATCAAGAGGGTTTTTAGTTCCTCTTCACTTTCTGCCATACGGGTGGTGTCATCTGCATATCTGAGGTTATTGATATTTCTCCCGGCAATCTTGATTCCAGCTTGTGTTTCTTCCAGCCCAGCGTTTGTCATGATGTACTCAGCATATAAGTTAAATAAACAGGGTGACAATATACAGCCTAGACGAACTCCTTTTCCTATTTGGAACCAGTCTGTTGTTCCATGTCCAGTTCTAACTGTTGCTTCCTGACCTGCATACACATTTCTCAAGAGGCAGATCAGGTGGTCTGGTATTCCCATCTCTTTCAGAATTTCCCACAGTTGATTGTGATCCACACAGTCAAAGGCTTTGGCATAGTCAATAAAGCAGAAATAGATGTGTTTCTGGAACTCTCTTGCTTTTTCCATGATCCAGTGGATGTTGGCAATTTGATCTCTGGTTCCTCTGCCTTTTCTAAAACCAGCTTGAACATCAGGAAGTTCACGGTTCACGTATTGCTGAAGCCTGGCTTGGAGAATTTTGAGCATTACTTTACTAGTGTGTGAGATGAGTGCAATTGTGCGGTAGTTTGAGCATTCTTTGGCATTGCCTTTCTTTGTGATTGGAATGAAAACTGACCTTTTCCAGTCCTGTGGCCACTGCTGAGTTTTCCAAATTTGCTGGTATATTGAGTGCAGCACTTTCACAGCATCATCTTTCAGGATTTGAAATAGCTCAACTGGAATTCCATCACCTCCACTAGCTTTGTTCGTAGTGATGCTTTCTAAGGCCCACTTGACTTCACATTCCAGGATGTCTTGCTCTAGGTGAGTGATCACACCATTGTGATTATCTGGGTCGTGAAGATCTTTTTGTACAGTTCTTCTGTGTATTCTTGCCATCTCTTCTTAATATCGTCTGTTTCTGTTAGGTCCATACCGTTTCTGTCCTTTATCGAGCCCGTCTTTGCATGAAATGTTCCTTTGGTATCTCTGATTTTCTTGAAGAGATCTCTAGTCTTTCCTATTCTGTTGTTTTCCTCTATTTCTTTGCATTGATCGCTGAAGAAGGCTTTCTTATCTCTTCTTGCTATTCTTTGGAACTCTACATTCAGATGTTTATATCTTTCCTTTTCTCCTTTGCTTTTCGCTTCTCTTCTTTTCACAGCTATTTGTAAGGCCTCCCCAGACAGCCATTTTGCTTTTTTGCATTTCTTTTCCTTGGGGATGGTCTTGATCCCTGTCTCCTGTACAATGTCACGAACCTCATTCCATAGTTCATCAGGCACTCTATCTATCAGATCTAGGCCCTTAAATCTATTTCTCACTTCCACTGTATAATCATAAGGGATTTGATTTAGGTCATACCTGAGTAGTCTAGTGGTTTTCCCTACTTTCTTCAATTTAAGTCTGAATTTGGCAATAAGGAGTTCATGGTCTGAGCCACAGTCAGCTCCTGGTCTTGTTTTTGCTGACTGTATAGAGCTTCTCCATCTTTGGCTGCAAAGAATATAATCAATCTGATTTCGGTGTTGGAAGAGTGTGTTTGTTATGACCAGTGCATTTTCTTGGCAAAACTCTATTAGTCTTTGCCCTGCTTCATTCCGTATTCCAAGGCCAAATTTGCCTGTTACTCCAGGTGTTTCTTGACTTCCTACTTTTGCATTCCCGTCCCCTATAATGAAAAGGACATCTTTATTGGGTGTGAGTTCTAAAAGGTCTTGTAGGTCTTCATAGAACCGTTCAACTTCAGCTTCTTCAGTGTTACTGGTTGGGGCATAGACTTGGATTACTGTGATATTGAGTGGTTTGCCTTGGAAACAAACAGAGATCATTCTGTCGTTTTTGAGATTGCATCCAAGTAGTGCATTTCGGACTCTTGTTGACCATGATGGCCACTCCATTTCTTCAAACTAGTCAATCTGATCACACTAGGACCACAGCCTTGTCTAACTCAATGAAACTAAGCCGTGCCCATGGGGCAACCCAAGACGGGCGGGTCATTGTGGAGAGATCTGACAGAATGTGGTCCACTGGAGAAGGGAATGGCAAACCACTTCAGTATTCTTGCCTTGAGAACCCCATGAACAGTATGAAAAGGCAAAATGATAGGATACTGAAAGAGAAACTCCCCAGGTCAGTAGGTGCCCAATATGCTACTGGAGATCAGGGGAGAAATAACTCCAGAAAGAATGAAGGAATGGAGCCAAAGCAAAAACAATACCCAGCTGTGGATGTGACTGGTGATAGAAGCAAGGTCTGATGCTGTAAAGAGCAATATTGCATAGGAACCTGGAATGTCAGGTCCATGAATCAAGGCAAATTGGAAGTGGTCAAACAAGAGATGGCAAGAGTGAATGTCGACATTCTAGGAATCAGCAAACTGAAATGGACTGGAATGGGTGAATTTAACTCAGAAATAGCCTTAAGGAATCTTAATTCTTTTTTTTTTTTCCACCTCCATTGGCCTTTGTGAGGGAAGTAAAATACTAAAAACCATAACCTTTATGTCTTAATATGTTCCCCATGGTTTATGCTGAGGCAAAGCCATGGCATCTAGGGCTGTGTCTAATCCTTTGCTGTGGTTCTAGCTGGTGTGAAATCCATCAGGGAGGCAGCCATCAGTGGGTAGGGGCAGATGAGCACTCACACTGAAGCCTGAGTGCCTGAGTCCAGATCCAGGCTCTACCGCATGCTCTTTCTATGGCCTCAGTTTCTGCATCTGTAAAATGGGGATAATAATAATACTGACCTCATAGAGTTGTTATGAGATAAAAGCGTCGTTATGTTTACAGCACTTGGACCATTTTTAGCTGTTAGCCATTATGCTTTCTTTTAAACCCAGGAGGATTTGGGCATGGGTGCTATGAAAATATGAGCTTGGTTTGCAGGCAGGTGGCTGTGTGAAGTCAGAGAAAATTTCTCCAAGTAGAAAAGATGCATTAGTTCCTGGGCTTTTGAAGTGTGCATGGGGACCCTATGGTGATGGAGTCCCTAATGAGTGACCTCGAAGATACCCTTTAGAGAGAAATCTCTTGAGAGACTGTGTGTGGGGTGGAGGTCGGGGGCTGTGACTAATCCTTCACTTTGAGGCCATGACCTGGCCAGCTGTGAAGTCCATTAGAGACCTGGGCCTTTTCCGCTTAGCATCCCCACAGGGGCTGACTGACCCCAGGTTTCATCTGGGAAAGGTCTTAGGTCACAAGTCCCTACCCCTTTGTTCCAGCTGGGATTGACAGGCCTCGGGGGCTGGAGGGGAGACGGGGTAGGGGGGTGGGGTGTGCCTGATGGTGCACTTGCTTTGAAGGACACATTTCCTGATGCACAGCATATATTCAATATAGGTTTACTGAATTAAATCAAACACAAAACTGTGTTACATAAAATGGTGCATGGACAGATGAATAATCACTGCTGAGATATACAGATTTTTAAGTCACAAGAGGGTCAATCACTTCACAGAGTCTATTCAGCGAGTCCCACCGCACCTGGGGTTAAGGGCTGGGGCGGAGTTCGGGTCTCTTTCTTTGTCTGAAACAACAGGCCACCGGTGGGTAGAAATGACTAGCTGGTTCATCTTAAAGGCTCTTCTGAGGAGACAGGAGAAAGCAGCAGTGCTGTTTCCCAGGGGCTCTCCTGAGATGCTCGGTTTCATCAAGGTGATCCTGTTAGTTAATCCTTTGACTGCATCTGGAAGGAGGGAGCAGTCAGGACTGGCTCCAGTGCTGCCACGGTGTCCTCATCTGCAAGATGAGAGACTCACGTGGAGGGAATCCCCTCCTTAGCTGAGACATGCAGTGGGAAGTTGCTGTGCTTGGGAGGGTCCTCGCTGGGCTAGCATGCATGGCAAACAAGTCTCCATGCTCCCGACTTTAGCTTGGTAGTCATACTGGTTCGTCTACCATCATTATCCATTTGCCATTTGTGGATCACGTTTTAAGGCCCCCGCCCTTAGGTCACTGCCTGCGGCTGGGAGTCTTACACAGTGAGTGCTACAAAAGGGATAACCCTGGGGTGCTGTAAGAGTACACAGAAGGGGCCCCCAGTTTTGGTTTCTGGGCGTATGCGGCTTCTCACTGAGACCCAAGGGTTGGTATAAGTGACGTGGGTATGGCGTGGGTGTTGGGGAGGAAGTAATGGCCAGGTAGCGAGAACACTTGCAAAAGCCAGAGCCCAGGTGGGGACACTGGTTCCAAGTTGGGGTAGAGGCACAGAAAACCAGGGGGGCAAATTCAAGATTGCCAGAGTGATAGCACCGTCTGGACCCTTCTCATAGCTCTAACCTGTGGTCTAGTCACTTGTGAGTCCTAGCGCTAGGGGTGGAAGGCATTGGGACAGTAGGGGCGGAACAGGTGCTTTAAAACATTTTTCCTGGGGAAACAGCAGTCAAATGAACATTCTGGAAAGGGATGTTGATGGGCTTTGGTGCTCTGGGGTGGGGGTGGAGTGTCCTTGACTCTCCCAAAGGCCACAGCTACCACCCTGCCTCCCCAGCTTGCTGCTTCAGGCTGGCCTATCTGTGAGCCACCCCGTCTGTTTAGGGAGTAAAGTCCGCCTGAGGCTATGTTGGCCTCACCTGGGAGCAGTTTCCTGCTTGCTATGCTGCCCTGACCTGGCTGTGCTGAAGGGAGTTTGGGAGATGTGCCGTGCCTCAGCCCTGGGGAATTTCCTGTGCCCCTGGAGCCTGGCTGAGTCAGAAGCAAGCACCAGGGACTGGGGCAAGGAGGTGACGTGGGCTCAGCCTTTGCATCATCTCCTCTGTCTTCCCCGTCAGTATCCAGAAGGTTTCAGGTTCGTGGTTAAGCCACTGGTGCCCCAGAGATTTTGCAGTCCCACATACTCTGGCATATAGGTTCTTAAGAGCCAGATCCTTGACCAGCGGACACTTGGGGAGTGCTTTTTGACAACTGCCAGTACTATCACTGTTCTGATGGTTTATGGAGCCGTCGCTCTGTGCTGGGCACCAAGCTGTACATCCAGCAGTTCACTGCCTACTGCGGGGACAGCCTCAGGGGAGGTGGTGAGGAGCAGAGGCTCTGGGAGGCTGGGTGATTTGCAGGAGCAGGGGGGCTGGGCTGCAGATTCCATCAGAAGGCACCCCTGACCGCTGCCAGCTGTTCTGGGGCCTCAGCTCTATGAGCCCTTGGTTGATCCGGGATGTGGTCCACCTTTCTTCCACTCTGGGAAGGATGGAGGTGACATTGTTGGAGACAAGCAGGAATGTCACTTGGGCATCCTTGTAGATGCTCATACAATTGGAAGGAAGGGACCTCCTTGAGATTCAGAATTGTTGCTTTAAAAATTGTGGTAAAATGCATGTAACATAAAATCCACATTTTAAAATGTTCAGTGGCATTGAGTGAGTACATTCATATTGTTGTGCATCCATCACTATCTTCCATCCATAGAACTTCCCATTATCTTGCACAACTGAAACTGTATCCATTAAACGGTAACTCCGCATTCCCTCCTCCCCCAGCCCCTGGCAGCCACCCTTTTACTTTCTGTTTCTGCGAGGATTCCAGAGGTTTGACCCTTTGTCTGTCCTGCCCAGAACCTCCCTGGAACGCCCTCGCCAGGCAGCGATGCCAGGATGCCCGTCTCTGCCTCCCTCCACCAGAACGGCAGCCAGGAGCGGCCGGCGAGCCTGACCTCCACGACCTCCTCGTCGGGCTCCTCTCGCGACAGTCGCGGGGCCATGGAGGAGCCCAGCGGCTCCGAGGCTTTGGCTGAGAATGGGGAGGGCTCCCCGTGTGGCCAGCATCTCCCCAACAGCAACAACAACTCCAGCGGCTGGCGGAACATGCGGGGGTCCCTGTCGCCCTTCAGCAAACGCACGCGGCCGGTGGCGCCTGGGGACAAGTTCGGCTACCTGGGCCGGGTGGTACGGGAAATCGTGGAAACGGAGCGCACGTACGTGCGGGACCTGCGTAGCATCGTGGAGGTGAGGCTTCGGGGAGCTGAGTTCCGGAGGAACAGCCCTCTCTTCCGGGGCTGGGGCTGGCCTCTGGCTTCCTGTGGCCCAGCTCTTGGGCAAAACCCTACTTCCATCCGTGGGAGGAGGAAAGTTCTCCCTGACATATTGCTTCCAGAACCTGCTTCTCTCACGGCGCCTGCTGGGGATGCTGCTGGCCGCTCATGCCACCTTGTGACTTGGGGGTCCCGTCAGTAGTTGGGCCAGCAGAACTTCTGTGGATGGTTGGGGTGTAGGCACCCTTCATGGAGAGTGAGGATTCCTGTGCTTAGCCAAGAGGGAGCCACAGTGAAGAAACTGGCTCTGGGACCCTCCCTGCACAGCGACCAGATTCCTCTTGTTTCCTGCCTGTGGGGTCTTAGGCACGTGCGTAACCCCCGCCTCAGACTCCTCCTCTGTAAATTGAAGAGGCAGGGCCTTGCAGGGCCAACGCGAGCGTTTCATACTGGGAGGGGCAAGGGAGGAGGTGACTGTGTGGCTGCTGCTGAGGAAGCTCTCTGCCCTTTGGAGGGACATGTGCTCGTTTCCTAGGCCTGCCTAACAGGCAGCCACACACAGGGGAAGCTGAAGATGCATACGTTTATCTTGTCCTGGTTGAGGAGGCCAGAGGTCAAAACTCAAGACTGCTGGCCGGGTTGGTTTCTTCTGGAAACTGTGAGGGAGAGTGCGTTCCAGGGCTCTCCCCTAGCTCCTGGATGCTGCTGGCAACCCTCGCTGTTCCTTGCCCTGTAGCTGTGTCCCCCCATTATCTGCCTCTGTCTTCACATGGCCTTTTCTGAGTTTGTCTGTGTCCTCTCCTCTTACAAGGACACCAGTCACTTGATTCAGAGCCCACTCTACATCCAGTGTGGTAGCATCTGATGATCCTTAATCATTATATCTGCAAAGACCCTATTTCAAAGAAGGTCACATTCTGCGATTCCAAGTGGGTATTATTATTTGTGAGGAGGAACCAGCCGTCCCAGGGCAGTAGGTGACATCTGTGAAATGGTCACAGCAGGAAAATACAGCCCAGGAATGGGGTGTGGCTGGCGAGTGGGGCGATGGGACAGGACCGGATCGTGCCAGGGGCACTGCTGGGCTCTGACGCCTCTCTCCACACAGGACTACCTCTTGAAGATCATTGACACGCCAGGGCTGCTGAACCCAGAGCAAGTCAGCGCCCTCTTTGGGAACATAGAAAGCATCTATGCACTGAACAGGTATGGAGTGAGCTTGACACACCCCATGTTCTTACTGTGAGCCCCATCTCAGGGCCTGGAGAGGGGCCCCGATGTCCCTGATCTTACTCGGGGGCTGTGATGCACGCCCAGGGTCTGATCGCTGAAGTGGGGAAGAGTGGTCCCTCCCTGTACAGTTAGCTCTCTTCAGGAGAGAGGGCCTTTGGGCCTGTGTGCCCTGGGCCTAGTGTGCTACCTGATGGGCATAGGGGCTCGTGTGAAGGCGGTGTTCATGTTGGGTCCAGGCTGGGCCAACGCCCCTTCAGGGACTACTGCACCCTTGCACCTGAAGCTCTTCCCCTGTCCCTCTCATCTTGGTCCCCCACATGCAGATCTCTTCGTTCTTCTCCACCTTCCCCCTGATTCCGTGGGAAGATGGGGCTCCCTGGAGGTGATCTGACCCGTTAGGTAGGGGAATATACAAGCCCGGCAAGGAGTGAAGAGGAAGGCTGAGCAAGGCCTGGCGAGGGGCTGCTTCAGGGACAAAAGGGCTCCACGAAGATCACACATGAGTGGCTGCCAGGGCCCCCAGACTCCCCAGGGAGAGGGCACTGGCTGGGAGGAGCAGAGCTTATGGGGGCAGCATTGACGGGATAGGAGGAACCTTGCCCCAGGCCCCTTAAGATGGGCAGAGGGACTTACTGCTGGACAAGCTGGGAGGCCCGATGCAGGGGAGACTTGGACCGGAGGGTTTGGGCTTGGGTGAGGAGTAGCACAGGAAGGGAGGCCGGGTGTTCCTCTCGTGCCCCCGTCTCAGAACAAGCAGTGGTGGGACTCACCCTGTCTCTCCCGTTTTCTGCACCCTTCTGAACTGGGGGCCTCGGTCCCTTTGCTAGTTCTCCCTATCTCCTTCCCCTTTTAATGTCTGGTTCTGTGTGTTTGACTCCTGCCTGCAGAGGAGCTGTGTCCCCTTCCGAGGTGGGTACTGGTGTGCTTTCTCCCTCTCCTGCTGGTGGAGCGCATGGCTGTTTTGCCCCCATCTTTGCTGCGGTGCCGGCTCCTTTCCATAGTTGCTGCCCCTGGTGGAGCTCACTGACACCAGGGCTGATGTGTGTCTGGGCACCAGGAGGTTGGGGAGGGGGTGTGTTGGTGACCATGGAGGCTGTGAGTGGTCCACGGTCTGATGACCACCTTCCCTTCACCTAGCCAGCTACTCAGAGACCTGGACAGCTGCAACAGTGACCCCGTGGCCGTGGCCAGCTGCTTTGTGGAAAGGGTAAGCACGGCTGGGTCCTGGCACCGTTCTGACTTGCTAGGGACCTCTCTCCAGGGGAAGCGCTGGGTGCCTTGCCTTGAATATCAAGGGCATTTAGGGTGGCGCTGGGGGCTGCTGGGTGGATGGAATGTCTGAGACGGATGGGTACAGAGATGAATCTGCAGATGCTTGGGGAGAGTGTGCTCCGGGGCCCAGGGGCATGCCTTTGATACAACCAGGCTTACAGGCAAATGCGAGTCTCCCTGAAATAACTGTTTTTGGTCTTTCTTTAGAGCCAAGAGTTTGATATCTACACTCAGTATTGCAACAACTACCCCAAGTGAGTAATTAGGATGAGAGGGGAGGCAGAGCCATCTGGCGAGTCCAGAGCACCCCACCTCCCCCTCCAGACCCCCTCTGGTGACGGCCCCTTTCCCACTGGCAGCTCGGTGGCTGCCCTGACCGAGTGCATGCAAGACAAGCAGCAGGCCAAGTTCTTCCGAGACCAGCAGGACTTGCTGCAGCATTCGCTGCCCTTGGGCTCCTATCTCCTCAAGCCGGTCCAGCGCATCCTCAAGTACCACCTGCTGCTCCAGGTAAGCCGGGGCTCCTCCCGAGGACATGGGGGCCTGAGGGAGGGGCAGGGCCCTTGAGCCTAAGCTCCCGCCCCCCGCACAGGAGATCGCTAAGCATTTTGATGAGGAAGAGGACGGCTTTGAGGTGGTGGAGGATGCCATTGACACCATGACATGCGTGGCCTGGTACATCAACGACATGAAGAGGAGGCACGAACATGCGGTCCGGCTCCAGGTGCTCTGGAGCTGAGAGCTGGAGGGGTGGGCAGGCAGGGGTGCTCGGGCAGGAAGAGGCTTAGAAGAGGAAATGCGAGCTGAGGGGTGGTGTCCTTGAAGATGGGCTTCTCTGGGGGGAGCCCTTGGTGCGGCGTGTCTCTGTGAAACCCAGGCGGTGACTCCAGGGGGCCCTGCGTGGTCCCAGCAGGGTCTCCAGCAGCCTGACCCTGGGGCTTGGGGCTTCTCTGTTGCAGGAGATTCAGTCTCTGCTCCTCAACTGGACGGGGCCAGACTTGACCACCTACGGGGAGCTCGTCCTGGAGGGCACGTTCCGCGTGCACCGTGTGCGCAGCGAGAAGACCTTCTTCCTCTTCGACAAAGCGCTGCTCGTCACCAAGAAGCGGGGCGGCCACTTTGTCTACAAGAGCCACATCCCGGTAACCAGGCCACACCTCCTCCTCCCCTGCTTCCCGCCTTCCTGACGGGCCAGTTCCACTTTCCAGCTCTGCGCCAGACTTGGCTGGGCCTCAGGTTGGGGTGGACACAGCTCCAGCCTTAGAAGAATACTCTCCCTGCCTCCCCCAACGGCCTTGAGGGGTGGGGTCCCCGGTTGGCTCCCCGCCACGGGCTTGACTGCCATCTCCCCCTGCCCTCCCAGTGTTCCTCCCTGATGCTGATCGAAAGCACCCGAGAGTCCCTGTGCTTCACCGTCACACATTACAAGCACGGCAAGCAGCAATACAACATCCAGGTGAGGGGCGGGCCAGGACAAGACCCCCACGGGTCTGCGGGGTGCAGGCTGGGAAAAGACCCGCCCCTCCCTCAGTGGAGGGAGCCTTGGAGTCTCCCCCTGGAAGGCAGAGGTCCTTGGGGGTATCTCTCGGGCTTGTGCTGAGGAGTTGAGGGAGCCTCAGCACCCCCAGCCTTCTTTCTGCCTCTGCCCCCCTCGGCGGAAGCCCAGCCCACGCCAGATGGCTTCAGGCCTGTCATGGTGACCCCCTCCTTCTCTGTTGGGCCCGCCCAGGCCAAAACGGTGGAGGAGAAACGAAGGTGGACTCACCACATCAAGAGGCTCATTCTGGACAACCACCATACCACCATCCCCCAGAAGGTGAGTTCCTGGGGTGCCTGATGGGGGGCCGGGAGTGGCTGTCCCTCAGAGCCAGCTCCGGGGAACCCTGGGCCTCACCTTTGGACACTGACCCCACTGGACAATGGGGTCAGTTCAGCGGATGCTACGGTCCTCTGTACCAGCCCTGTGGGGGGCCCTGGTACCGCAAGGCCGAGGGAGAAATGGCTCATAGCAAGGTAGCCACGAGGTGGGTTTCCTTTCCTTCCAGGCCAAAGAAGCCATCTTGGAAATGGATTCCTATTGTAAGTTCACCCTTCCTGCCTGCTTCGTCCCTAATGGTGCTTGTCTCTTGGTCGGACTGTATCCTGGGGGCGCTTTGCTGGATACTTAGTCTAGAGAGTAGGGAGGATGGGGGAGGTTCCTTCTGTAAGGCTGGGGGTCTGCTGCAAGACCAGGGCTTGGTGCTGATGACAGGCAGGACGCTGTGTGCCTCGCGCTCCTGGTGTGCGGGGAGGTTGGAAGAGCTCTGCAGGCTTATGGCCCTGGAGCTGGGCTGGGCAGCAGAGTTGTGGTCGGGGGTGGGCAGAGTCCACACCAAGGCTGATGGTATCCTAAAGGCCTGGTCGTCTCTCTTGGGTGCAGATCCCAATCGGTACCGCCACAGCCCAGAGCGCCTGAAGAAGGGCTCCCAGGACGACGTGTCCGCCCACGTGCACCAGGGGCGCCGGCAGTCTGGTAAGGCAGGGACTTGGTGGGCACAGAGGCTTCTTTTCAGGACCTTTAACCAAGTGGGGAACCAACCTTCTACAGCAGCATTTGGGGCTGGCTCTCACCTCTCTGGAAATCCCAGGAAGGGATGGGGGGGTGGGGGTAAGTGTGGTGTGGATGGGTATGTCTGGAGCCTCCTGCCTTCCACCAGGCACCTCTGGCACCTTCCTGCCTACCCAGGGCTGGACAGCTCTCCTTTTACAAGGCCCTAGGAAGGCTTGTTCCAGGCACCCCTTCTTAGCGCCCCCACAATTGACTCCTTCCTCCTTTGCCACTTGGAATACTGGGAGTCAGCCAGAGTAATGCTCGGACGTCACGGATGGTCCACAGCCCAGTTATGGAACAGAGCAGAGGCAGGACGTGGGGAAAATGAGTTGGATTTCAAGTGGCACCAGATCCAGACAGGAAATATTTACTTTGGGTCTCAGGGAAGAGTTCTGTTCTCCTTTCCTGGGTTTTCTTCCATGACTGGGCTTGCTGCTGTGTACTTGGAGGTATTGAAATGAACCATTTATTGAAAAGAGAAAACCTTGCTTTTATTCTCTGCCCTTGTAGTGATGAGTGTGTGTGTTTTCTGTGTCAATTTTCACACTCTTCATTCGGTCTGAGGCCCAGGGATAGATCTGGTTTTGGCCAGGCACTTGTCAAACTACCACCTGAGGTGGGAATTGGGGTGAGAACCATTTCAGAGACCCCTAAAGAGAAAGACTAAGTAGTGATGGGAGCTGGTTCCTGGCTGGGATCCCCACAGTGCGTGGGGTTTGATTGGCAAGACCCACAGGTCCCCTGAACAACTGTGTGGATTGACATAGAACCTTCGGTTTTTCTGGAGGATGAAGCTGAGCAGTGTCTGGAAATCTCTTGTGTGTTTTGTTTGGTGGTGTTCCTATTGGATCTCAGACCTTAGGCAAACTTGCCATGGTTGCAAAAGGTCTTTGATGCCATGTGTTAAAAGCCTCAAATTGGGAGTGTTACTTCCTAAGTCTCTGGCCCCTGTTGCTTCTCTGTCCCTTCTTCTGTAATTCTCTCATCCCTCTAACATTACCTCTTAACTTGCCATAGCTTTGACTTGGAAGCTTCCAATATGTGGAGGTATTTAGTAAGTGGCGGCAGTGGTAATAACAGTACTACCTGTCATAACATCAGCTGCAGCAAGTGAGGCACTCGGGAAATGAGCCGTTTCAGAGCTGACGTTTCCCCCAGGCTGAGGTTTTAGCCTGTAAACACTAAAACAGTTGGGTTTTGTTTTTGTGTTTTAGTTTTGTTGTTTTTGTTGAGTTGCTAAGTTATATCTGATTCTTGTGAACTCCATAGGCTATCCATGGGATTTCCCAGGGAAGAATGTTGGAGCAGGTTGCCATTTCTTCCTCCAGGGGATCTTCCCAACATAGGGATTGAGCCTGAGTCTCCTGAATTGCAGATGGATTCCTTTCCACTGAGCCATCAGGGAAAGAATTCACTTGCCAATGCAGGAGACGCAGCAGGAGACACGAGTTCAATCGATCCCTTGGTTGGGAAGAACCCTTGGAGGAAGAAATGGCAACCCGCTCCAGTATTCTTGCCTGGAAAAACTCATGGACAGAGGAGGAGCCTGGCGGGCTACAGTCCATGAGGCCACAAAGAGCCAGACACAACAGAGCAGTTAAGCAGTTCCGTCTTTACACTGAACAGTGTTCCTTCTTATTAGTCCGCATGCTTTTCTGTAGTAGCCCTTCCTTCTTCCCTCTTCTGTTACAAATTAATCGATTGAATGTGTAAGAAATGTGTGTAACATCAGTCAGGACGTCAATGAGAGGGAGGATCCGGGCCAGTGGGAGAGCGTGAGTACTTGTTCTCAGTCATCTGTTGTGACTGCTTCCAGGCCTATTTCTGCTTCATATGTGCAGAGAGTTGGGATGGGCAGATAAGTACACTCTCTGGATAAATAAGGTGCTGTTGTCATCATCTTAAATATTCTTGTTAAATATTCCTGATTACACAGTTTAAACTGAAAGAGTAGAGCCTTTTGTATTTCTCACTTTAAAAATGACTAGGTGTCTGGTTACCTCCATGCAGGTGGAGGGTAGGTGTGTGTGCCTGTGCGCATTTAGAAAAAACAGTTCTTCAATACGCTGTCCTGTCCAGGAACAGCTGAGGCACCTCAGGAGAGCTCCCTTCTGACTCCCAGTTTATAGTGGGGCTGCCACTTGATGCCAGGCGGTCGAGGGCAGTAGGGGCTAAGGGCACGGCTCTGTAGAGAGGTTCCTTAGACCTGTCCTCTCATCCTGGCCTCTCTATCTCAGGTCTGTCCCCAGAAAGGCTGGGGATAAGGTGCTGACACCATCGGCCTAACGGGTGTATTCTGTCCTTAGGGCCTGGGCAGCCCTTGTCCAGCTGGGCAGCAGGGCTTCGTGGTGCCAGGCCTTAAAGGCCATAGCAAGTTGGATGCAACCTCTGCTTTCCTGTGGGGGCTCTGTGAAGGGGCTTGGGTGTCACTAAGGCCCTGATGTGCTCTGTGCAGAGAGGTGGGGCTTGAGGTGGGGGCCAGGGCCCCCAAGAGAGGCTCGTCATTCTCAAGAGGACAGTGTGGGGCAGTGGCACCAGAACTGAGGGCCCCAGCAGGGCTAGTGGGCAGGCCTCGTTCTGGGGGCTGTCAGTCACAGCAGAGCACCCCAAGCCGGGGTGGGCAGTGGCTCCCTGTGGACTGGGCGTGAGGGCAGCCTTTGTCATGCCCCGGGGCCACAGGGGCCCTGCTGGAGTGGACTTTGAGCTGGTGATGGGCCAGTGGCGCTATGAGTATGGGGCCTGGGCCAGGCCAGGCAGTTTGCAGCCTGCACTGACTCTGCCCGTTGCTCTCCTCCTCAGAGCCGACCAGACGTCTGTTCAGGCAACTCAGTGAGAAAGGTGAGTGAGGGAACAGTGGTCGGCTATCCCCTTGAGCCCTAGGGCGAGGGTGAGCGGGAGGAGTGGGCGACCGGCAGGGTGGGGGCGACATGGACGGTGAAGAGGGGCCTCTGTTTCTCCCTGGAAGGGGGGCTTTCCCCCTACACACCTCGCACCCTGTCTCCCTGTCCTTGGTTGATAGCAGGAGCGAGTGACCCCCACCCCGGGCTCCTGTGCCATCAGTCATTCCTTTGGAAGTCCTGTGAAGATTCTGGGAGCAGGAGCCCCTGATGAGGGCTTTCCCAGGGGGTCCTGGGCCTCGGGCCTGTGTAAGGGGGCTCTTTCTCCTGCTCACTGATCTCCCCTCTCCCTCCCCCCTCGCCCGTGTGCCGGAATCTGGCGGTGGTGGAGCAGCCAGAGCCACAAGAGTGAAGGTAAGGCCAGGGGCGAGGGGACTGTGGACAGGTTGGGGGGAACTGCCCGGCTCAGCCCTCATCATCGTCACTTACTCAGCAGACACCTGTCAAGCACCTACTGGGCACCAGGCTCTGTCTTGAGGGTCCTGGAGATGAATAAGCCCAGAGTACCCTTCTGTACCTTTTTCCTGGGGTGGCAGCCTGCCAGTGGCTGGCCCAAGCCTGGATCCTCTCATATTGCTCTCTCTCCCTGGGGCAGGCGGGCCTGTCTGGGTCCTGAGTTCCTGCCCAGGCCCCAGGCCCAGCTTCCCACCTCTAGAGTCCCCCGCGCCATTCAGGAGCCCAGAGGTTGGGTGTCTATAGATGCGAAGCCTCCCCAGCCCCAGCAGCTGCAGGAGGAGGGGGGTTGCCCAGAGGCTGGTCACGAGGGGGCCTTGTGCTCTGCACAGCACGCGGGCAGTGTTGGCACGCTCCTGGACTTTGGACAGCCCCCCTGTGCTCGGGGCCTGCAGTTGGAGGCCGAAGGGGCTGCCCAGGAAGAGAAGGAGGAGGTGATGGAGGAGGAGGAGGAGGAGCAGGCCTTTCAGGTCTCTCTGGAGGACCTGGCTGGGCACAAAGGCAGCGAGAAGGGGGCCAGGCCAGAGCCCTCAGGCTCGGAGGAGGAGGAGGAGGAGGAGGAGAGCCTGGCAGTGGCGGAGCAGGTAGCCGACTTTGCCAGCTCCCTGCTGGCCGCCCTCCACTGCTGGCACTATCGGGCCAACGCTTTACTTTTCTCCCGGGGCGCTATGGTGAGGTGTCTCTTTGATCTCCCCTCCTCCTTGCATGCTTCCTGGCATGTGCATGCCCATCTGTGAGTCCCCTTCCCTGCTGTCCTCACCCCTCCGTCCTTGTTCCTTCATTCCTGCCAATGGCGTTTCTTAACCCCTGGCTCGCTGTCACGCCCTGGTGAGCCCCTGGCATTCATTGTTCCAGTACTGGAGCTAACCAGCATGCTACTCAGTGGGCATGATTAATGGGGCAGGCTGGGGGGTGGCGGGGAGGTCAGCACACTGGGGGTGCATGCCTGGTGGGGATTTCTGAGTCTCCCAGACTTGGCAGTTCAGGCCGACTCTGGATGGCGCAGGTCCAACGCTGGATCTCAGTGTAGCCCAACCCCCTTGGGGCTCAAGAGGTGCTGTCAGGGTTGGGATGCAGAGGGGACCAGCTCCCTGTTGTTCTGGAAGCTGATGACTGCCCTCTGCTTGCTGCAGGGGAAGGAACGCAGGGAGTCTGAAGAACCCAAGAGCTGCGGGAGGACCAGGAGTCTGTCTCCAACTCCTGAGGAAAAGTGCCTGAACTTTGAGTCTGTGACTTCCCTGCCAGAGGTGAGTGGCCAGCAGGTGGAATAGGGATTGTGCATACCCTCCTGAGCTCAGATCTCCAGCTTTGTAGGCGGGGCTTTCAGACATGGCTCTCCTGTTAGGCCCATGGGGACAGGGAATCTTGCTTCCCAGGACTCTCATGCCTTCAGGAAACCTGTCTGGCCTATGGGCATGTGGCTTGGTGACAGACAGCTTCTTACTCTGAATTAGAAAACAGTACCCCTCCCTCTGGGGCTTCCCTGGTGGCTCCATGGTAAAGAACCTGCCTGCAGTTCAGGAGATCCAGGTTCGATTCTTGGATCAGGAAGATCCCCTGGAGGAAAGGGCATGGCAACCTACTCTAGTATTCTTGCCTGGAGAATCCCATGGACAGAGGAGCCTGGCAGGCTGCAGCCCACAGGGTCGCAGAGTCGGGAACGACTGAAGCTACTAAGTGGCAGCAGCACCCCTTCCTTTGGGCAGATGCAGTCTCTTGCCAAGGGACACAGTTATTGGAAGTGACCAGAGTTGAGGTCCTCTTGTCCAGGCCTCCTTGCATAGAGCATAAGGCCCTGCCCTGCCAGCATGCCAGACATTTAAATCATGCCTGTCCCACCTGGCAAAGGAATAAGGTGTTGATATCTACTGGACACCTTCTATATGCCTGGTGTTCTGTTTCTTCCTTCTGTTTTCTGAACCAGCTCTACCAGGGAGAATGAGACTCAGAGAGGTTAGGTGACATGCCTGACATTGCACAGCTTCTAAGGGGCAGAGCTCAGGTTAGACTTGGGTCGGTGACCCAGAAGCCTGCACTCTTTCCTCCCCACCCCCACCACCAGCCCATCGCTATCTGTGGGTTATATGCAACAGAATCCTTTGCTTTCCCAGAGATACAAGGAAAATTTCAAGAAATCTAGACTCCCAAGGTGATCCTCACAGCCAGGACAAGACTTATAGCCTGTGTGACACTGGAAAAGGGTTTAGAGTAGTGCTGGTTGATGATAATAGAATGTGAGCCTCGTGTAATTTTGAATATTCTAGCAGTCTCAGTAAAGGATTATTTAACCAGTGTATCCAGACTATTATCATTTCAACACATGGTATCAAAGCTACTCATGAGGTACTTTGTACTTTTCGGTGTGAAGTTTTTGCAGCATGGACTAGCCGCATTTCAGATGCTCGGGAGTCACGAGTGGCTGGCAATCATTGTGTTGGACAGTGTCCAACCCAGGGCCTCGCTCCTGGGTCCCGCTGTGCAGATGCTAGACTAGAACGGTTGGAATCAGCTCTGGTTCCTCAGATTTTAGAGTGCTGTCTTGTCTTCTCCCTAATGAATCTTCTGGAAAGCCGCCTATACTGGCTGATTTTACGATTCAAATGACCTGTGATGTGGTCAGAAGGGAGTTGCCGACCTTGCTTCCTCCTTTGCCATCTGCTGGGCAAAGGCAGAGTCAGGCACAAAGGTGGAGGCTGCCTAGTAGGAACTGCATCTCCATCTTCATCCTCTGATGGGATTTCAGCACATGGTCCTATTGCCCTCTGGATCTTGACCCACACAGGAGACCCTGGCCCTTCATGGGAGTCATTCAGGCCCAAGTTTCAACCCAGAACAGACTCCCGACTACTAGGGCTTGAGGAAGGGGCATCCTAGGGCTGTGGATCTGATTCAGTATTGCATGTTCTCACCCTGTCCCTGTACCACTCGGGGAGACTACCACTGAGAGGTGCTACCACTCTGTATTCCTAGAATTTTCCTTGGCTTTGAGGACATGGGCCCAGCACCCCAGCTTCAGGGTGACTGAGGGCCATCCTCTCCTTGCTGCCGCACTTTTGAGTGCTGTTCCATCTGATTGCCTGCTTCTTAAACTGCAGCCCCTTCCCACTAGGCACTGAGCAGGCCGCACTGTCCACACGTTCCACAGGTCCCCTGAGGGGGGGTTTTGTCTCATGCGAGCCCTTTGTGCTATCCTAGGTTGAGCCAGACACCGAGTCTGGGACCGAGCAGGAGGTGTTTGCTTCCGTGGAAGGTCCTAGCGCCGAAGAGATACCCTCAGACACAGAGGCCCCGGAGGTCCTCGAAATGCAACTTGACCCCCACCAGCTGCTGCTGGGGCTGGAGCCCCCCGATGACATGGCAGAGTTCATGGTGGCCGAGAGCACCGAGGACCCGAAGGCCCTGAGCAGCGAGGACGACGAGGAGGAGGTGGGGGCCTCCCAGGAGCCTGAGAGCCTCCTGCCTCCCTCTGTGCTGGACCAGGCCAGCGTCATTGCCGAGCTGTTCGTCAGCAGCGTCTCTCGGCGGAGCAGCCTGGCCCTGGAGGACGGCAAGTCCAGTGGCTTCGGGACCCCAAGGCTGACCAGCCGGAGCAGCAGTATGGTCAGCCTAGACGATGGTGAGAAGGGCCCAGCCCCACGTGGTGGCACCACAGACTCCCTGGGCTCTCAGCTCCTTCCAGAAGTGGACCTCAGCATTGGGATGGCCGCAGAGAGCGAACCTTCTGTCAATGGGACAGAGGCCCCGGGCCCAGGCTGCCCAGCGGAACCAGACAGGTCTTCTTGCCCAAAGGAATCGA
This sequence comes from Bos mutus, assembly GCF_027580195.1. Taxonomy (NCBI): domain Eukaryota; kingdom Metazoa; phylum Chordata; class Mammalia; order Artiodactyla; family Bovidae; genus Bos; species Bos mutus. The sequence continues at coordinate 31,875,640 of NC_091626.1, read as the reverse complement.
AGCTTTCCTCTCAAGACCGGCAGTTGCTGGACAGAATCAAGAGGTACTACGAAAATGCAGAGCACCAAGATGCAGGCTTTAGTGTCCGGCGCCGGGAGAGCCTCTCCTTCATCCCCAAAGGGCTTGTGAGAAACTCGGTCTCCAGAATAAACAGCCTTCGCAAGCCAGACCCGGAGCCACAGGCTCCACTGGGGCGCAAGAGACAGGTGGGCTCACGGGTGGCCCTCTTTGACTGCCCAGGACCAGGCCAGGCTGGCGCTGGGGACCCAGCTCCTATCACAGATGCTGAGTTCCGCCCATCCTCGGAAATGGTAAAGATCTGGGAGGGAATGGAGGCTCCCAAGGGGAGCCCTCCGAAGGGGCCGGGCCAAGGCCAGGCCAACGGCTTTGACCTGCACGAGCCCCTGTTTATCCTGGAGGAGCATGAGCTGGCAGCCATCACTGAGGAGTCAGCGGCTGCCTCCCCAGATAGCGCCTCCCCCACCGAGCCCCGCAGCCCCACCCACCTGGCCCGGGAGCTGAAGGAGCTGGTGAGGGAACTGAGCAGTGATGCCCAGGGGAAGCTGGTGACCCCGCTGCACCCCCACATCCTGCAGCTCTCCCACGTGATGGATAGCCACGTGAGCGAGCGAGTCAAGAACAAGGTCTACCAGCTGGCTCGCCAGTACAGTCTCCGGATCAAGAGCAGATCAGTGACGGCCAGGCCTCCGCTGCACTGGGAGAAGGTGGCTTCCACCGTCCCCATGGTGCAGGAGGAGGTTGGCGCACCATCCGGCGGCACAGGTACGACGGGGTGGGGAGGGGGCCTTTCCCGCAAGCCTGAGTCAGGAGCACCTTTTAGGAGCCAGTTGGCTTCTGGGGAAGTGACCCCCTACAGAACCTATACCAGAAAGAGGGCTGAGGTGAGCCCTGGAGCTGCTTTAAAGCCCAAGGGCACAGGGTCTCTTTTCCAGGAGAGCAAAAAAGAGAGAGTTGTCTCCTCCTTTTGATTCCTGACTCCTCTTCCCCGCCTTTTCTTCTTTCTTCTCATTTTCCCTTTGATACGGGGCTGCAGATGGTAAAAGGGATTTCTCTCTCATCACACCCCAAACCCCAGCAACCACCCTTGCCCAGAAGGGGAGCTGCTGTAGCCAGTTCAGAGAGCCCTCACGTCCTCTTGCTCTGGGATTCAGGCGGCTTGCTCTCTTCCCACAGGTGTGAGCAAGCTGGGGCCACCTCTCTCCAACCACAAGCAGTCCGCGGTCCAGGAGCGCAGACTGCCCAGGCCTGGCTCTTCCAGGGAGATGTCGCCACAGCGTGTCTCCTTCAGCTCCTCGGCCACCAGCCCAAGGACCACCCCACCGGGAGCCTGGCATGGCCCTCGAAGCCCCTTTGACACTGAGACCTTCAACTGGCCTGACGTCCGAGAGCTCTGCTCCAAGTACGCCTCCCTGGACGAGGTGCTCCAGACCAAGGGCGGCTGGCCCAGCAAAGTGCCAGTCAACCGGAGCCGCTCGCTGCCGGAGAACATGAGGGAGCCACAGCTGGCTCCCTCCGGCAGGTTGGGCCGTTGCGGCAGCCTCAAGGCTAGGCGGGCCCCGGTGAGCCCAGAGGCGGCCCAGCCCCAGCCTCTGGGGGAGTCGCCCCCAAGCGAGCCCGACAGAGGGGAGGCCCTGCATGTCACCGCAGACCTCACGCTGGAGGACAACCGGCGGATGATTGTCATGGAGAAGGGGCCCCTGCCTGGCCCTGCCGCAGGGCTGGAGGCGGCCAGCGGGCAGGGACTGGGCTCTGCAGCCGCCCAGATGGGGAAGGACCAGGAGTTGCAGGAGTCTGCGGAGTATCGGCCTAAGGAAGAGGGTCCCAGGGACCCAGCGGACCGAAGCCAGCAGGGCAGAGTGCGGGACCTGAGGGAGAAATTCCAGGCCTTGAACTCCACAGGTTGACTCTGAGTCCTGGGGGAGGGAGGAACCACGGCATCCTCATGCTCGCAGCTGGGCTCACCTTCCTCACTTGACCCCCTTCCCCTGCCCTCAGAAAGGCCGCCCCTGGGAGAGCACCTGCCATGGACCGGGACTTGCCGGCGACTTGACACAGGCCCATATGAGCCCCTTTCCCCTGTGAGGCCAGGGTGGCCACTTTTCTTGTATATAGTTCTGATAAGACGCCAGATATTTAAGCTCATCTGTTCCCAGGGAGAGCAAGCCCTGCTCAGGCCTCCAGCGTTGCCTGGCCACTGCCAGACCCAGGGGCCACCCAGGGGACACACAGGAAGCTGGCCTGGGGAGGCTTTGCTCTTTAACCGTGCCTTTTCTTAGGATCCAGGCAGGCACGAGGCCCATAATTTATTGCTTCCCATTCTGTGGTATGTTAGTGTTCTCGTGCACACGTGCGTGTATGCGTGTGTGTGTGTGTGTGTGTGTTGCTTCTCCCCTCCCAGGAAAAGTCTCGTGGCCTCTATTCAGGTACTTTTGTGGGTTGTCTTGCTGGCCCTGTGGTTGTTGCTAATGTACACATTTCATTATTTGCCAATGGTGTAATAACCACTGCTGACCAACCAACCTGTGTGTGGTCTCCTTCCTGGGGTCTGGCTGGGTTGGGAAGGGTCGATTGTGCCCAGGGCTGTCTTAGGGGAAGGTGGGACTTGGGCTTTTTGCTTCCACATGTACTTAGTATGCAGCCATGCTCTCAAACCACAGGCCCAGGTCCTGGTAGAGGAGGCTGGGGCAGCAGAATGTGCAGGAGGGGGCTTGTTCTCTGTTATTTCTACTCCCACGGGCTTCTGTCTACCCACAGCCTGGCGTCCTGTCTAGTGGTGACCGTGCCGGCCTTTAGCTCTTTTCCCCAAGAGCCAAAGTTGGATTGAAAGGGGTGAGGTGGAGGGTGGGATGTTTTTCTAACAGACAGATGTTTCCATGACTGGTGCCTTTTATTCTCTCCCTCTCAGGTTCCCAAGAGGCATCCTGGGGGGTGAGGATTCTAAACTTAGGGCCTAGGAATATCTTAGGTGGCTTGCAGTGTCAGATGAGGGGTACAAGTGCGTGTTTTCTGAGATGGAGCCTCATTTTTCATCTCATTTGCAAAAGTGTCTTTGATTCCCAACGGGTAAGAATGCCTCCCTATTTCTAACTGGGTGTTCTGCCCCTTTCCCTTGGTGGACCAGCCTTGTTTCACCCTGTCTGCCTGGGAGGACTGGGTCTGTAGGGCCAGGTGGGAGAGCTGTCTTGCAGGTCTTCTGACCTAGGAGGATAGACTCAGCCTAAAGATGAGTCTGCTGAGTCTAATGAGGTCAAGTATCAGAGGCAAGAGGAGGCCTTCCCTGGGCAGAAGCCGAGCCGGTCTGGCCCACGTTCTACCAGCTGCCTGGAATGGTGTGTGGCCACTTGCGCAGTTGCCGAGGAGCGTGCTGGTTCCTACCAGGCAAGTCAGATTATAAAGAGAAGTCACACACTGGAGTGAGAGTTAGGAGACCCAGCCCTGCACTTAACTGGCTGGGTCACCTAAACTCTTGCTTTTCCCTCCTCTATAAATTGAAGGGGATGGATGAGTTGTTGCTTCTCAAACTCTGACTCAGACTCTTCAAGGGGTAAGGCTTGGGGGAGGTGGTAGTCATGAACACTTTCCCCAGCAGATCCATACACAGGCCTCTAGGTTGTTATGTGGGAACCCTGAACCAGCTCAGTGTTACTTATTGGCTGCCCATTAGAATCACTGGAGAGGGAACTTTTTGGAAAATGCCAATGCCTAGGTTTCATTCACCCAGACCAATTGAAACTGCCTCTCCAGAGATGATGGTCTTCCCAGGTGGCGCAAGAGGTAAAGAACCCGCCTGTTAATACAGGAGACAGAAGAGATGCAAGTTTGATCCCTGGGTCGGGAAGATCCCCTGGAGGAGGACATGGCAACCCACTTCAGTATTCTTGCCTGGAGAATCCCATGGACAGGAGCCTGGCAGGCTATAGTCCATAGGGTCGCAAAAAGTCAGACATGACTGAAGGGACTTAAAGCACACTCACCCTGGAAATGAACCCCAGGCATGTGGGTTCTGATATTCAGATCTCTGTCCCATGCTCCATGCAGAAAGGCCTGTAGCAGGCCCACAAGATGGCTGAATGCATGAATAAGTGTTTTCTCAGGGTCACAAGTGAAGCACAGGACTTGGGTCCTGGCAGGAGTTGTTTCTATGAGACTCCAGGGACAAGTCAATGGCCTGGCTGTACCTCTGTCTCCATGGTGGTCCTGGGTTCACAGATCCCGCCTTGCTTACTCAACCAGCCCTCTTTGGTCCAGTTCAAAGGGATATAGGCCAAATAGAATTATGGAGCATTATTGATTTATTAGAAAAACTAGTAAATGGGTTTCCTCTGGTTCGTGGAAGCACATTTGAGCAGGTGGAGGACAAGACCCGGTCGGCCCCAGGGCCAGCCCCAGATTGCAAGGTCTGTGCCCAACAGGGTTGCAGTCATCTGCCGCCGCCTCCTCCGTTGCATCCTCCCTGAGCTTGCTTGTCCAAGGGACCGAGCCATGGGGTCTTCTGGATCTCTGCCCCCTCCCACTGAAGGGAGGAAGGAGATCCAGGGCCACCCTTGGGGACTCTACGTGCCCTCCGATAGGCAGGAAGGAGGGGTGGGGTGGCAGGGAAGCCGAGCCTCCCGAGGACCCTCCTGACCTCCCTCAGCCACAGTCCACTGAGGCCAGGGGGACAAAGGGGAAGAAGAGAGGGTGGGAGGACCACCTGACCATGCCCAGAAGGAGCTTCCTCTAAACTGCCCTGGGGAGGAAGCCTGATATGCTGGTGTGGACTGGAGCTGTTTGGGGATACTGTTAAAAGACTGCAAAGTAGAAAATATAAGGAGGAAAAAAAAAACTTGCCAGGGTGCCAGGAGCTTAACCCCCCCCCCATGTGGCTCAGAGTCCCAAAGCTGGGTGCCTGCAGTTTCATTCCAGTTGGTCAAGGGTCTTGGGGCCTGTGTGATGTGGGAGAAGGGTGCATGGGAAGTTGGTGGTAGATGGTGGGTCACATGCAGCTGGTTGCTGCCCTTGCCCAGTCCAGGGGCTCAGGGGTGGCAAAATCCTAGCTTTTCCTTGAGGCCCCTTCATTCCTGGGACTGTGGAGTTGCTTGCTGAAATTCCTCACTTCAGAAGCACATGTGGAGGGCAGAGGGTGGCCCCTAGTGTCTTGGCTCCCACAGATTGGCCCATGGGGGCAGCTGATAGAGACTTGCCACCACCTGCTCTTCAGCAAGGAACAGGCTATCCTGGAGCAGGACATGCCTTCAGGTGCGCTTGAGGCCTTTGTTATTGCCAGGTGAGCATCACTACCTCATTGCCTCCTGCCTTGGTTTCCCCTATGTGTAGAGAGGTTGGCGAGTGGTATAGATTAGGTTCCCTGTGGATGCACAGAGGGCCACAGGGATAGGTGGACAGAGGACACATGAAGACCCTGGCTCCCAAGGTGGGACCATGTGTCAGGCCCCGTCAGAGAACTTCCCTCCTGTGGTTCTTGTCCGCTGAAGTTGCCTTCCCTTGACATAGTAGTAATTGATCTTGAGCACTAAGGGCTCCTGGGAGGGCCTAATAACTCCAGATGCTTATGCCTGTGGTTTCTGTCTTAGCTTCACCCAGTTCTGGGGGGTCGTCTCAGCGTGTCTAAGGCTCCTTCCCATGGGGAAGGTGATGGAAACAGCAACTGCAGGTCCCAGGGTCCTTTCTGCTCTGCCCAGGGGAGTGTCTGCTGCCTGCAACTCAACTTTTGGACCTAACCCAAGTTAAGATGCTGGGCTGGAGCTGTATTGCTTTCAGAGGGTGGTGGAAAGAATACTGTGGAACCAGTGGTCTGTTCCCTCCAGATGTCTGACTTTGGCAGCATAGGGACGGTTATCCCTGGGGAGAGAGGTTGCAGGGCCCCTTTTGGCTGTACCCAGGATTGGGGGGTAGATACCCATGTAGCCCCTTGACTCTGGCCAGGCCCTTCAGGAGGACCTGTGTGAGGGTACTTGCCACATCTTAATGGCTCCGGCCCCAACATTTGTCCCAGCTCTCCTGGGGTTGTTACATGGGTTGTAATACCCAGGTGTGGCTGCATCTGCCACCTCAGGGTGACAGGTCGTGAACTTTGCTGTTGGTTCAGCCAGCACCCTCAGGTGGTGCCAGCTGCAGCCAGGACTCATGGAGTATTTGGCTTTGGGATGCTCTAATGCAGGTGCTGCGGTGTCCATCTCGTATGGGGACCTGCCCTGTCTCCCTCCGGGACCTGGGGTCTGAGTGGGGTACTGCTGGTCTAGCAGCTACTGGGAGTGCGGCAGATCCCAGGGTGGAGAGGTGGCGCCTGGGGCAGTGTGGAAGTCTTATCTGCCTCCTTCTGGCCTGAGCCCTAAACTCTAGCTGTAGTTTTAAAAAAGAGGGCCGGCTTGAGAGCTTAGGGTCCAACCACCGCCTGGCCCAGTGGCAGCAAGGGGGTGCTGGAGGCGGCGGGAGGCCCTTCGCACTTAGGACCTATCGATTTTGGACAGTGCCCCCTCTTTTTGTGGGAGGAGGGGCTGCAGTGACCCCTGAGGTGGGGAGGCAGCGGCCCCTGGCCCCTGGCCCAGAGACTCCCTCCTCATGCCCCTAAGGGGGCAGGTCGGGCCTTCCCAAGAACCTTTTTTCTTCCCCTGGCTATGACTGTGTGGGACGGACCCCAAGCAACACTTGCTTTGGGAGTGGGCAGCATCTCAGGAATCTTCCCTGCTGGCTCAGAGGGTAAAGCGCCTGCCCGCAATGCGGGAGACCCAGGTTCGATCCCTGGGGCAGGAAGATCCATTGGAGAAGGAAATGGCAACCCACTCCGGTACCCTTGCCTGGAAAATCCCATGGACGGAGAAGGCTTCGGTCCATGCGGTCACTAAGAGTCGGGTACAACTGAGCGACTTCACTTTCGCTTTTCAGCATCTGAAGAACCCCCATCAAGCCTTCTTCTCCAGCTTGTGTGGGAATAGGGGGGTGGGGACTGGCTCCCCTCGGCCCCGTAAGGAGGGTCGGGAGAGGAGGGTGTGGGCCTCAAAAATCGTTTCCTGCCCCCAGAGTCAGAGGCCCCGAGGGCCCGCGGAGCTGGGGGCCTGTCCCTGGAGCCTACGCTCGCTGTGTGCGGGGCCCCAGGGCGGCGGGCGCGGAGGCAGGCGTGGGCCGGGCCAGGCGGGCGGGCGAAGGCAGCGATCGCAGTGCAGCTGGGCCCGCGCCCGGCCGGCCGGCCGGCAGCTCAGAGCAGGCAGGCGGCAGGCAGCGGCAGCGGCCGGGCAGTGGGCGGGAGGAAGGCCCGGCCGAGGAGGGAGGCACTAGTCCCCGCACGTCCCAACGACGCACCGGCTTCACTCGCCAGGCCCCCGAGAGGCTATTTCTTTTTGGGGAAGAAGCTGAATCTCTTCTCCTTGTCCTTCTTGCCGAGGCTGGCCTCGGGGCCGGTGATGGGGGGAAGGGGCAGGCTCTGTGCCTTGACGCGGATGCTCTGGGACTCGTTGATGGCCGTGCTCACGCCCTGCAGCCAGGACAGCATCTCCTCCTGCAGGGCGGGAGGGTCAGGACCCCCAAAGGACGGGCTGCCTCTAGGACAACCCCTTCTGAGGGAGCCTTGAGGCCAAGGGGCACGGGTCCCTCCCAACTGCCCCTTGGCGGGGGTCAGGGCCAGGCAGCCCTGCACTTACCTCATCCTTGCCGTGGAAGAGCCACTCGCTGCCGTTGCTCAGCCTAGGAGGACAAAGGGATTCCCCCGTGGCCATCTCCGGATCTGACCCCCCAGCTCCCCGAGCTTTCCCATGACCAGGACCCTGTCAGGCAGCACAGTGCTTTCTGAGAGAGGCGGAAATCAGGACCACCAGCCTCTCTTATTTGAAAAATCCCTGAGGGGCACCTCAGGCCTGCAGCTGGTCACATACAGTGGATTGGCCACTTAGGCCAGATCGAGCCACTAGGGAAGGAGCGGTGAACAGGCAGGGCCTCACCTCAGCTTGAAGACATGCTTCTTCTTCTTGTAGTTGGCAGCAATCTCACAGATGGCATGTCTCAGGGCCAGGGGCTCCTCCCCGTGGTAGGGCACCCCCAGGGCCAGATTCTTGGCATCCTTATAGAAGGCCAGCTCACTATTCCTGAGCACACAGTACAGGTTGTTCCAGGACCTGTGAAGGTACACACAGGCAGCTCACCTACAGTCCTCACTTGCATGCTCAGTTGCTCAGTCGCGTCTGATTCTTTGCAATCACATGGATGGTAGCCCGCCAGGCTCCTCTGCCCACAGGTTTGTCCAGGCAAGAATACTGGAGAGGGTTGCCACAGTCCTGATACAGCATCTCTATAATCAGTTCCCACAGCTTTACCATTTTTAACTACACCAACTTTACCATGATCCATAGTAATACATTTTACGGCTAAAAAAATTGCAATTAAAAATGATCTGCATGTGGGATTTCCCTAGCAGCCCAGTGGTTAAAACTTGGCACTTCCAATGCAAGGGGTGCAGGTTCGATCCCTGGTGGGGGAACTAAGATCCCACATGCCATGTGGCATGGCCAAAAAAAAAAAAACCAATCATCTGCATGTAATTCTACTACCAAAGTCTACTATTGTTAACATTTTATGTATTTCCTTCTGGTTTATTTTCTATTCACATATATAACTAAAATTGGATTATACTGTATATTCAATTTTATTTTGTACTTTTAAGTTTAACACTATGTCATGAGTATTTCCCCATCCTCAAATATTTGAATCCTCAAATGTTTCTTGAAAATAATTTTAATAGCTATATGATATCTTGGAAGGAAAGTTATGACCAACCTAGATAGCATATTCAAAAGCAAAGACATTACTTTGCCAACAAAGGTTCGTCTAGTCAAGGCTATGGTTTTCCCTGTGGTCATGTATGGATGTGAGAGTTGGACTGTGAAGGCTGAACGCCAAAGAATTGATGCTTTTGAACTGTGGTGTTGGAGAAGACTCTTGAGAGTCCCTTGGACTGCAAAGAGATCCAACCAGTCCATTCTGAAGGAGATCAGTCCTGGGATTTCTTTGGAAGGAATGATGCTAAAGCTGAAACTCCAGTACTTTGGCCACCTCATGCGAAGAGTTGACTCATTGGAAAAGACTCTGATGCTGGGAGGGATTGGGGGCAGGAGGAGAAGGGGACGACAGAGGATGAGATGGCTGGATGGCATCACTGACTCGATGGACGTGAGTCTGGGTGAACTCCGGGAGTTGGTGATGGACAGGGAGGCCTGGCGTGCTGTGATTCATGGGGTCGCAAAGAGTCAGACACGACTGAGCGACTGATCAGATCTGATCTAATGGTATTTTATCACAAATAAAAATAATCCCTATATTGGTGGACCTTTTAATACTGGAAAATTTATCCACAATTGAAATAGCAATGTGATAAACATCCTTATGGGGCTTCCCACTGATGGCTCAGTGGTGAAGAATCTGCCTGCCAATGAAAGAGATGCAGGTTCAATCCCTGGGTTGGGAAGATCCTCTAGAGAAGGAAATGGCAACCCACTCTAGTATTCTCGCCTGGGAAATACCAGTCTATGAGGTCACAGAAAGAGTCGGACACAACTGTAAAGAACAACAGCAACAAAACATCCTGATGCCTTAATCTTTCCTGTAACTCTGATCTTACCTTGAGATATATTTCTAGAATTATTGAGTCTCAGACCAACAGTGTAAAGAACTTTCCAAAGCACGTTCCTAGCCACCAGCATATCTGAGTTTCACTCGTGCTTGTGCTCATTCAGTCGTGTCACTCCTTGTGACCCCATGAACTGTATAGCCCACCAGGCTCCTCTGTTCATGGGATTCTCCAGGCAAGAATACTGGAGTGGGTTTGAGTCTCACTACAGCCCATGAGTCTCACCACAGAACTGTAACATGAACAGAGCAGGGTTTTGTTTTGGTGGTAGGAGTATTTTGTTTTATTGATGATAAATGCCTGGTATACTGTGCTAGCTCTTTTTGAAAGGAACGTATTTGCGCAAATCAATGCTCAACTCAAATGGGAGGCTTGGTGAGAACAACCAACAAGTGAGCTCATAAAGGAGTTCACCTGAGCTCCTTCTTTGACAAATACAGAGCACGTTGTCCTTGGACAATGAGAAGCGTTAAGCGCGTCTTCCTCCTCTTCCTCACCACCCCCTCCCCCACTCCTTTTTGAGGGCAGAAAGGTGGAGCACTAGCAGAGCACATAGGGAAGAAGGACTGGAAGGTCAAAGAGAGAACTCGACCCTTTCAAAGCTAGCTGCAGAGCCATTCCACAAAGCCCAGATTTCCGATACCAGCTCAGGGATCCTCTGCTCAGACCTGGCCCTCATCAACTTCTCTGAGCTGGTAGCCCAAGTAAGGCAGTTGCTAAGGAGGAGTAAAATCCTGCCTTGGACAAAGGACAACCTCTTTGAGATGGTTTCCCCCATCTGGAAAATGAAACCTCAATATCACAGGGTGGTTGTGAAAACTTTGTCAGTCCTGACATAATGCCTGCCGCATAGTAGGTACTTTATACATGTTAGTTTCCCCTCTCCTGCAGCCCCTCCATATAAAGCAATAAACCTCTTCAGGGTGGTCGGGCCCCAAATTCATTTTTGGAATTTGAAATAACTTTGGTGTGTCCTCCAAGCCAGGCTCTCTGTATGTTGCCAGCTGGCCCTGGGAATAGAGCTGGCTTCAACCTCTTGACACTGCCCTGTTTCTCTGAGACCCTGGACCGCTGCCTGAAGGCAGAGGCCTCTAGAGACTCTGAGTCGCGGCATCCCCCGAGTAGACCACACTCAAGGACACGACTGCCTCTGAATGAGTTCCTCAGGGTCATATCATTCCTAGGAGGGCCCTCCAGATGGCATATAGGTCAGCTCTTTCTCCTTCCCTATTTTATGGCTGGGGAAACTGAGGCCCAGACTGGGTAAAAAGGGGGACTGGATCAAGGACAGGTAGGTCTTGTTAGTGCCAAGACCTACCTGTTACCCTGCCCTGGCATAGTACCAGCTAGTGTTCTCCTGCTCTGCACCAGGCTGCCCCCACCATCCCCATGTTACAAATGAGAGGCTGAGTAACTAGTATGAGGTCATAGGATTTGAACTCAGGCCCACAGCTGAAGACAGTCTTTCCCACCATGCCAAGTAGCCCCCCAGAGTTGGCTCAGAAGGCACCCAGGAACTCTCAGAGTAGAGGCAGAGGGCCTCCTCACCCACAGACTGCTCGGATAGCCCTGCGCATCCTGCGGCCCCATGGCCCCTCCCCGACACACCTGTTGGAGGCCTTCTTGTTGGGCCCCTCCAAGTCGTGCTTCCGGCCCAGGAAGCCTTCCATCTGCACACTGTGCCCGCGGTCCCGCTGGGCCGGCAGCGTTGTAGGCTCATCGCCCTCGCTCAGCGGTGTGTCCAGGACCTTGAAGAGGGGCTCTGTGGCGGGCCTCTCATCTGTGCTGGATTTCTCCTCCTGCCCGTCCTCGTGGGGCCCTGGTGGGGGTGGCGGCTGCAAGTCCTGGGGCCATGGCCTCTCTTCTTCCCCCTGCTCCAGGGCATATGGGAAGAGCGCACCTTGCTGAGGGCCCAGACCCGGGCGGCCACTCTCGGCTGAACAGGGGAGGTCAGCAGGCCTCACCCGAGTCTGGTTCCTCTCTCTTTGCCCTCCCTGACCCACCCTGGCCCTTCCCCAACCTGCTGTGGGTGTCCACCTGGCCTGCTTCCCCAAACTCCCTCCTTCTCCAACCTCAATAGGAGCAGAAGGTCCTTAGAGTGAGCTGAAGGGGCTGGGCCAGGGGATTTCTGACCCTGCTTGTTGCCCAACTGCAGGTGCCCACCCTGGCTTCCTGTCAGAGGCTCCAACTCTGACTGAGTTAGACCTGAGCTCTGACAAGATTTCAAAGTCAGATTTCAAATGACGAAAGGGCTCTGCTGCTAAGATAGAAGAAAAAAACATTTGTACTAGGATGTTGTACGACTCTCAAGTATTAGTCGCTCAATCGTGTCTGACTCTTTGCGACCGTAGCCTGCCAGGCTCCTCTGTCCATGGAATTCTCTCAGGCAAGAATACTGGAGAATCTAGGCAAGAATATTGAAGGAATTGCCATTTCCTTCTCCAGGAGATCTTCCCAACCCATGGGTAGAACCCGGGTCTCTCACATTGCAGGCAGATTCTTTACCATCTGAGCCACCAGGGAAGTTGATGAGAACTTGTTTGTTACCTTCAACTTGTGTCTGGGCACCAGGCCCTAAGTCTACAGGTTAGTGTTTTGTCACTAAGTCGTGTCTGACTCTTGCGACCCCATGGACTGCAGCCCACCAAGCTCCTCTGTCCATGGGGTTTCCCAGGCAAGAATACTGGAGTGGGTTGCCATTTCCATCTCCAGGGGATCTTCCCGACCCAGGATTTGAACCCATGTCTCCTGCATTGGCAGGTGGGTTCTTTTACACTGAGCCACCAGGGAAACCCAGACCCTCCCAACTCATGGGGGGAATAACTGGTCCTGCCCCCTTCATTTGGCAGGGCTTTGCCGGAGGAGGGCAGTGGTTCCTAACCCTGGCTGCCTTTTACAATCACCTCTAGAGCTTTAACAAAATATGCGCAGGACCCATCCTCAGGATGCTGAATTAACTAGCTTGGAGTGGGGTCTGCGCATTGGTATTTCTTAACAAGCTTTTCATGCGCTCAAGTGTGCTGATGAAGAGTCACCACCTAAGGAGTCAATGCCCCAGGGAAAGGCTGTGGCTTTTGCCTCCTTGCACCTCTCCATGGAAGGCATAAAACTAAGATTATGGCATCTGGTCCAATCACTTCATGGCAAATAGATGGGGAAACAGTGACAGACTTTATTTTGGGGGGGCTCCAAAATCACTGCAGATGGTGACTGCAGCTATGAAATTAAAAGATGCTTGTTCCTTGGAAGAAAAGCTATGACCAACCTAGATAGCATATTAAAAAGCAGAGACATTACTTTGCCAACAAATGTCTGTCTAGTCAAAGCTATGGTTTTTCCAGTAGTCATGTATGGATGTGAGAGTTGGACTATAAAGAAAGCTTAGCGCTGAAGAATTGATGCTCTAGAACTATGGTGTTGGAGAAGACTCTTGAGAGTCCCTTGGACAGCAAGGAGATTCAATCAGTCCATCCTAAAAGAAATCAGTCCTGAATATTCATTGGAAGGACTAATGCTGAAGTGGAAACTCCAATACTTTGGCCACCTGATGGGAAGAACTGACTCATTGGAAAAGACCCTGATGCTGGGAAAGATTGAAGGCAGGAGGAGAAGGGACAACAGAGGATGAGATGATTGGATGGCATCACTGACTCTATGGACATGAGTTTGAATGAACTCTGGGAGTTGGAGATGGACAGGGAGGCCTGGTGTACTGCAGTCCATGGTGTTGCAAAGAGTCAGACACGACTGAGGAACTGAACTGAACTGAACTGAACTGAATGGAAGACAGGATCCTCCCAGCTCCCACCCAAGCCAAGTGAGGGGCCTCTAGTGGAACCATGGGCTGTATTCAGGTGCCTGTGAGAAGGGGAAGCAGACTCTTGTCCCCTGGCTGGGTACCTCCTTATGCAGAGCCTTGCTGACCCACTTTTGTGCCACTGCAGCAGGAGAGAGAAGAGGACAGACTGAGAGAACAAGGGGCAGTCTGTTTTCGAGTGCAGCGCAAGACTGCCAGCTGGGACAGGAATGGGTGGGTCTCCTATGTGCCAAATAAGCACCCAGGAAGGCAGCCTAGCTGGAGACATCTGTCCAGAACTCTGCCTCAAAGGCCTGATTGCTGAGGACCTTACAGCACCAGGTGGGAAGGGTCTTGTAGTCCCCAAGCAGGTGGGGACCAAGGCCATTGAAAGCCCAGGAGGACTAGAACCACCTCAGGCAGTAAGGAGACACTGCCCTCTTTTCTACTCTGTCCCAGCTGAAGATGGAGGCCCAGGAGAGTGCTGGGGAGGAGCCAGGAAAGAGCAGACACTATGTTTCCCACTGTGGGTCCTTCAGACCTTGGATCAAATCCAAAATAGAGAAATGGAGAATGAGAGGAGTTGGGTACCATTCTGGACATCAGATCAAAGCTTCAAACTGAAAGAGACTGATTGGACTTTTTAACAGTTAAAAACGATCAATGTCTGCCAGAGCTGGCACTAAGGAATGGGAAGCGGAGGTTCAGTGGAGATGTTTGACGGCAGTGGTTGGAAGAAAGGTAAAGCTGGTCATGTTTGCATCCCCTAAATTAGGACTAAACGACTTCCCTTGTGGCTCAGACGGTAAAGCGTCTGCCTACAATGTGGGAGACCCGGGTTCGATCCCTGGGTCGGGAAGATTCTCTGGAGAGGGAAATGGCAACCCACTCCAGTACTCTTGCCTGGAAAATCCCGTGGACAGAGGAGCCTGGTAGGCTGCAGTCCACGGGGTTGCAAAGAGCCGGACACGACTGAGCGACTAAACTTTTTCTAAATTAGGACTAGTCAACAAACTAATCTGGGGTTCCCTAAGATCCCATTTAAAGACAGGAATAATATGGCTGGAAAAGGTTGAAAATCACTACTCTAGTCTAAAACCTTCAATCTATGAGACAGTCTGAGCTCAGAGGTTAAGTGACTTACCCAGGGTCATACAGCTTTCATTTCCAGTTAAGAGTATGCACTGAAGAATTGGGCAGGCCTGACTTTTTATCACGTCCTTAGGGTTCTTATCTTTTCCTTGTCTTAGAGCCTCTGGAGAGTTGTGGCTGGGCCACACCCATCTTTATGCATCTTGCAGGATTTATATGTTTGAGTGTTGGCAATGAGTCAGAATTGACCACAAGGATCTGGAGGCCCTAAGGCCTTGCCTGGACCATCCTCCAGCAGGGAGGAAGGGCAGGAGTGGCAGGTTGAGTCTGGGAGCCTGGGTTCTGTGCACCCAGTCAGGCCAACCCTCTGACTCAGGCATAGAGGTTGGGGAGGTAGTGAAGCCTTTCATCCTCTCTCCCCAGCTGGCCCTTCTGCTCCTCCTGGCAATGGGCCAGGGTCTCCGGACTCCCTGGTGGGTCATGGAAGATGCCCTGGCAGATGTTGGGAGGGAAACCCAGCAGAACCTCTCGGCCTTGTTCACCCCCTCACTCAGCCTCTGCCCTCCTGGGACTGGTTTTACTACAGGCTTCTGTGTCCACATTCTCTTCCTATACTTTCATTTCCATGCTCCTTTCCTTTTGGGAAGTCTCCTCTGAAAACACACATTTTTCCAGGACTGCCTCCCGACTTAATTTCACCTTTCGTGTATTTCCTCCTGATGGGTGCCTGATCCACATTCCCTGGCAGGGACAGTCAGAGCCCATGGCCAGTGTGATCAAAAGTTAAGCAGCCAGGTCGTGGGTGGGCTTTGGAAAATAGGGGTTTTCCGATGTACGCAAAGATTTCTTCTGTTTCCTTGACTGTTCACATGGAGACAATTTAAAACACATCCTCGCCTCTCTACCCTGAAGGCTAAGGCCTGAGGAGGAGAGAGCCAAGAATGAGGGTGGAGGCGGAGGGGTCTGGTGGCAGCTGCTCCTTTCAGACCCGGGGCTTCTCTCCCTCCTGGGCTGGGGGAAGGGACACAGGAGAAAGACAGGGGCATGGCTTGGGCAAAAGGGTCCTCCTTTTATAGTCTCCAGGGGTGAATATGTTATGTGCCGGCTTCTAAGAGAGCAGGGCAGGCACTTCTGCTGTCCCAGGAACCATATTGCACTCTGATACGGATTCTGCAGGCAGAGGACAGCAGACACCAGGAGGGGGTCGGCTACTTGTGTGCTGTAGGGACAGGCAGGCTCTATTCCAAGGCCCTGGATAGCTGAGACAATCTGACTCCCTTCTATCCTCCGTGATACGTGGCAGAAGGCAGGCGTGCTGCTCCAGCCCTTCGGTCAGCAGGAGGATGCATAGATTCCACCTGAGGGGTAGCCCAGAGGAGTTGGGGACACTCTGAAAAAAGGAGGATCCAGCCACTTGGGAGAAACTCTGGGTGTCGGGTCAGAATGGATGGGGAGTTTAGACCATGAGTGGGAGTAAGAGCAGGAGAGAGAAGGGCCTGAGATGGCGCCTGGAATAAGCCTGGAGCTTCTGTTCCCTGGTTTGGGGGCCCAGGGGACTGGTGGATGGGTGTGTGGGGTGCATCTGAGGTGGGTGGGTAGGGCTCATCTGAGCTAGGTGTGTGTGCTGGCTGCTGGAGTAGGGTAGGGGACAGGCAGTATTGGCTGCTGTGGGACCATCAGGGGAGGAAAGGGCACAGACAGGAGAGCCTTTTAGGACCTCACAGAACTGTAATCAGACAAGGAGAGGCCTGAGCTCCTGACGGGCAGGGCGTGGCCACCTCAGAGTCTTTGCAGAGTCTTGTACGCTTGACTTTGTAGGGTCCTGCCTTGCTAGGAAGCTGACTTGAGCAGGGGAAAGCAGGCAGATGTCTCCTCCCCAGAGGACTTTCAAGAAGGTGAAAAGGAGGGGGACAGGATGGGTCCATTTCTTACACGGAATAAAGGGGCTGAAGGTGTAGTTCCAGACCTAGCCAGCAGGTGGCATAAGGGGCCCGCACACAGACAACCAACTCTCCAGCCAGGGAGAAAAACCACCTGCGGTGTGGCCACAGGGTCTCTGAGACGTTCTAGAAGATGCTCAGTGATCCCAGATATATGAACAAGCAAGGAAACGCATGTGAACTTCTCTCTGAAGGAAATGCTGGTAAATGAGAAACGGGGTATGGGGATGCATCCCAAACAAATACTATTGGACCTTAGTTGTGAGAGGTCTTGCCCACCTACCTCACAGCAAGAACTGCGCCTCGAGTGTGTGTAGGGGGTCTCCGGGGAGGGGCGCTGCAGGAAGGCTGGTTTGGGAGGGTTTTGGCAACGAATGTTAAAATTCTTATGGGGGACGTTTAGGAGATGAAGGACTGTGGTGAGAGATGGAGAAAAGAGTGAAGGGAAAATAAAGACAGTCGCCTGCTGGGCATTCTACCTATATTCTCTTTTGCTGTCCTCACCCTTTCTGAGAGGTGGGCGTCAGTACGCCTGTTTCATAGACGAGGGAAACTGAGGGCCAGGGAGAATGGGTAACGGGCCCAGAGTCACACGACTACTGAGTGAAAGCTGAGGATGCAGTGGTCTGGTCCCAAACCCTGAGCTCTTCCCACTAAGTCCTGCTGCAAGAGACCGGGAGGCACTACTGCTTGGGAAAAAGGGGCTATCCAACGGGGTTCATGGTCTAAAGGGGAGTCTGGCTTACAGAAGATGCGTGGCTGACGAGCTGAGGCAGCGGAACTGTGTCACAGCCATGCCGAAAAGGACCAGAAGAGGGGCTGGGGGCCACACAAGACCTAGGCTTGAATACCTCAGGCAACCAAATAGCCCCGCGAGACGACAGGGAGGGGAAGTTGGCCACTTCTGCAGCCGAGAACTTCTTCCTTCCCTAAATGTCTGTGGTCTGGGCTTTCATTGTCTGGGTGAGAAGGCTCTCAGCAGACAGGCTGGGAAGGCTGTTCAAAAGACACTTGTTTGCAAGAGAAGAGTTGAGGGCAGCCAGAGAGATGGGAACAGAGGGTGAGCAGAGGCAAATGCCGGAAGAGAGAACAGAGTTGTTTCTAAACAGAGGGAAACGCGCGGGAAGAGCTGAGGCCGGCCAGGTGGGGAGTCCTTCAGGTTGGGGGCCGAGGGGAGAAGCTCTCATGAGGAGTGGGAAGGGCAGAAGAGTGGCTCAGCCCTGTGCCCTGGGGGCCGACTGTTAGAATTCTTCTGGAGGATGTTTAAGAGATGAATGAGATGGTTGGATGGCATCACCGACTCCATGGACAGGAGTCTGAGTGAACTCTGGGAGTTGGTGATGGACAGGGAGGCCTGGCGTGCTGCAGTCCATGGGGTCGCAAAGAGTCGGACACGACTGAGCAACTGAACTGAACTAAGAGATGAAGGACTGTGGTGAGAGTCCAGTCACTGGAAACCAGGGAAGACAAGGGAGGGATGCAGAGCAGAAGGCCACCAGGTGAAGTGAGGGGGAGGGAGGGCAGTGTGCAGGGTCCCCTTGGACAGGGAAGGTCTCCCCCATGACCATCCTAGGGGAAAGAATGAGGCTTCCTCAGGGGCTGTCTTCACCATTTCTATCACCAGTGTGGGCTCTTCAGGTCCCTGCCACGAGGAACTGGAAGCTGCTTGATGTCTCTGAGCCAGGCATTCAAACCAAAAGGAAGACACTGACTCCCCCATCTGGATCTGACACCCAGCAGTCCAGTTGGCAACTTCCAACCCCATTTCTGAGATGCCTTCAGTGTTAACTGAGTCCCATGCTGGGTCTATCGAGATCTGGGATGCTCTGAAACATGGACTGGCAGACAAACCTAGGGGTTGGTTGCCTTTGAGCAGCAGGGTTGGGAAGATCACGCCCAACCTCAGCATAGAGAGTGGGGCACACCCAGCCTCGGACAGATGTCCAGAAAGAGCCTAGAGCCAGTTTCCCCAGAGTGCCAGGGCGTGGTGCCAGGCTGTAGGCAGACACAGCCCTGCCGCGCTGATTCAGGCATTCTGGGGAGACAGACACACCCAGGTTCGTGGGAAAACTGATGTTCTTTCCCGACCGGGTCTGCTCATTATGGACAAACACACCATTTACCTTCGCTGCAAAAACGCCTGAACCAGCAGCTCAGCTCGGCCTCGGAGTGGGAGGGGAGAAACAATCCGGTAGAAAGGATGGAGAGAGCTTGCTCAGGCAAGAAGCAGCACAGCTGCTGCGTCCACACCCACATCCCTTCCCTCCAAGGACGTCAGAGTCTGGCCTCTGGCAGCTGATTAAAGCTCTAGGCTGCCTGCTGCGGAGGCTGGAGCTGGGGATTGGGGGTGGGGGGTGCGGTGGGTGGGTATTGCTAAGGTGTGGACAGCAGCTGGAGCCACCAGGCACTGGCTGAAAGGTGAGCAGCTGCAATCCAGTGCCCACTCAGTCCCGGGACACCATCCCTCATGTTCGAAAGTGCTGGTAACTTGCCTGAAGCCACATCAACCTCCAAGGCTCTGGAAGGGACAGACAAGGGACCTGGGGTCTGGACCCTCCTATTCATCCCAGATGAGTTGGCAAGTCTTCCCTCAGGGAAGCCAGCTGCAGGCAGACTTGGAAGGTCATGGGGAAGAGTGATGTCTGTGAGCTGTGCTTGGCTGAGTTTTCCCTGACAACCTGATGAAGGCCTGACAATGAAACGCATCCAGGCAGTTGCTTTTTGAGATGCCTGGCCCCAGAGTCCCTGCACCACAGAGGAATCCATCCTTGGGGCTCAGAGTAAGACAGGGCACATTTGCCCCAAAACAGTGAACCCCGAAGGCAGATTCTTTCTTGCTGTGGCAGCCCACTAGAAGCACCAACCCTTTTCAGGGTTCTCGCTCATTGTTACAGCAGCTCCACTGGGAGAGTTCCTAGAGCAGGCACAGGGCACAGAAGAGGCCCCTGGGGCTGGGGGCCCCCAAGCCTGGGTTGGCTCGGATCCTCTGCAATACCATTTCTTCTCCATAAATCAACCTCTGCATCTCACCACAAATGTTACACTGAGGATTCCAAGGCAGCCAGAGCCGAGCAGATGAGGGTGCTTAGCGGGACCTCCAAGCCCTCCCCAGAGCCGCACCCAGGGTGAAGGGGAGACACATAACGTGGAGGGTGTGGAGGGGGGAGGCTCAGCCTGCTGCCAGGCCCCCCTCTGCTACCCCAGGGCCACCTTCAGGGTAGCCCTTCAGTCCACCTCCTGGCCTTGGCAGAAGCAGAGGTTCAACCCTGCCTTCCTCTCTTCCCTAGGCAACCAAGGAAATCACCCTAGCCCTTTGCCATCTCTTCCCATCTCCAGCCTCACGCCAGCTGGCACCTGACCACTGAACCAGGTTCCTCAGAGCTGAGAACACCACGAAAATGGAGAAACCCTTCTCTCCCAACCCTCCCTTTATTTAGGTACATGGTTCACATTCAGGAACGTTCTGGACTTTCTGTAATCCTGCAGAGAGAGATCTATAAAGGGCAAGGAGACCCAGGAGGATTAGGACGTTTGTCTAAAATCTCTCATGACATTTCTACATGAAGGACTGGAACCCAACATCTAGACTTCCAAAATTTCACTCCAGGAATTTTGCCATTTGTGAAAACTTGTTTCTTCTTAATCTCACGCACTCCTGCATACTTACCTGTAGAATGGATTTTTTTTTTTTAATCGGAACATGCTCTAACATGGAAAGCTAGGAGGTGATGGAGGCAATGGATTGTATGATAATGATATGCTTGAGGAAAAAACCGAATGCATGGAATAGCGCTCCAGCCCCTGCCTGTGCGTATGTGTGTGTGCACACACCCGGGAAAGGAGGAGCAGGTAGGGCTGGCAGGGTGGTCACTGTGGGCTGTGCAGCAGTCCGGACAGGGGTTCAGGCGCCTGGTCTGCTCCCCCAAGCAGGAAGCTGGCATGCACTAGTGATGGGTTTCACGGGGAGCCACAGTGCACACATCTATCCCACGGGGCACTGACACCAGACCACACACAGCAGGGATCTGTCCCACGGGGCACCGACACCAGACCACACACAGCAGGGATCTGTCCCACGGGGCACTGACACCAGACTGCAGACACAGGACAGCACGAGCACCCAGCCTAGCCCAAGAGAAGGCTCAGCAGACCTTCCTGCTGCCAGCCTTCCTGGGAGAGGCCTGCAGCTTCTGGAAAGGTTTTCCAACCTGCATGGGACTCTTTCTCCACTCTTCTCATATCAAAGAACAAAGGGGTATCCCACTCTGCCCCTTGGAGTTCTGTGGATCCTCATGAAAACTCAACAAAGGGCTCAGAAAGGAGAGGCGGCAGGAAATCTGTTTGCATGAGGCCTTGGGCCTGGTGTTCATTGACTTGCCATCTGGTCTCCTCCTGGTACCGCGCACAGGCCACTTGCCCCACCTGGCAGGGCGGCTGGCTCTCTGGGAAGGGTCTCAAGTGGGCTCACTCCTCCTTCCAGAGAGACACTCAGGTCCAAGCAGGTTTTATTCCCCCCAAATCCAGCGGCATTCAGGTGTTGGATGGAGGTGGCTCTGATGCACATGTAATTACATTTGCACAGACGTACACGACACAGACAATGGATGGATCGCTCAGGCGGTCACAAAGGAACCCGCAGACCTGGGACACCACCGCACGCAGACACACAGGGACGCACAGCTGAAGCGCGGGTGGCAGGAACAGTCACAGCCCCAGGGTCCGCAGTCCGTGCCAGCCCCCACCAGAGTTCTCTCTCCTTCCAGTGAGGCTGTCTCTGGGAAAGGAGGGGCCAGGGCGAAGTTCACCGGAGACCCCCACACTGCCACAAGGGGATCTTCAGAGGGAACTCCTGGGAGAGACCCTCCAGAGGGCGTTCAGGAGTGCCCTCTGCTGGACATGATGGGCTGGTGCAGCTCAGAAAGGGAGGCCTCTGGTGGGGCTGGAGGCAGCTCAGAGTATGTGTCTGTGTTGTGTGTGTGTGTGTGCGTGTGTGTGTGTGTCTCAGAAGTGTGGGAAGGGCCAAAATCTAGATCTGACAGGGATTCTGCACAGGAAATGCATTTTTCTGGGGTTGATGTCATACCAGAAATTTCCACCAAGAACTCCTAAAAGTTCAGGCAAGCTTAACTGGGTACCTGCACAGGTGGTGGACGCGCAGTGGCAAAGCCATGCAAGGCACATGCTGGGTTCTTGCTTTCTTCTCAGTCAGCGGCTCCCAGGACATTTCCCCAAAACCGGGGTCAGAGCCTCCCAGACTTCCTGCATAGACTTCCCGGGTCCTTTCAGCTAAAGGATCTGCCAGGCAAGGCCCTGGAGACATCTGGGCCTTGGGTACCCCCCTCCTCTCCATCCTCCCTTCTACAAGTTGGAGACCTCTGAGGCAGAATCCCCGGGGCTCTCTTTTCCTCCTGAAGGGCTCCCTCAAGTCTATTCTTGCCTCAGAATCATCTCTGTCTCCAGCTCACTGACCCATGGGCATCAGGCCAGGAAGATGCAAAGTGGGGAGGGGCCTCTGTTTCACTGAAAGGAGTCTACTAGAGGGTGAACGTGTCCACTTCACTCCCCTAAATGCCACGGTTGGGGCAGGGAAACCACACGGCCCATTTGTGAGTATGTGTGTATGTGGATGTGTGCGTGTGCAGGGGGTACTGAGTTAGGGACAATGTCAGGGGGGAAAGGACAGTGTATAAAAGGGGATCATCCCTGCTGTATAAACTGTTCCCCCTGATGGAGATGGGGATGTGTTTATATAACAAAATTTATTAGACCACATAAAACCAAACTAAGAGAGTCATGTCAGTGGGCTGGCATGTCAGTTTCTTCTTGATTGAGGGGAGGAGGGGAATTATTCTAGAAATTAAGCTAAGTAAAAAAGGAAAAGTGGTGGAAGGATTCTGGGGGTGGGGCTGGGGGTGTACCCATCCTGGCCTTCTGCCCCCGCAGAGCCTAGTCGGGACGATGGGTCTCTGGCAGCAATGAATCCCAGGAACTAGACAAACGGGACAGGGAACTGACCGGGGATGTTCTCTCAGTGGTGGCTTGGTGGGGACCTCGGGGAGCCTCCCCTGCTGTCTCGCCTTCCTCCTCTTGAAGCCTATGGAAAACAATGTCCCACTTCAGAAACGAGGCTGGAGGCCGGAGCCCATCTCCAAGGCCTGGCTTCCAACCTCCTCCCCAAAAAACACAAGCCAAGTCTGCAGCTCCACAATCTGCAAAGTGAAGGCAGATGCTTCAGAAAAGGCTGGTTCCAGGCAGCCCGGCCTCTGGGACACATGTTCAGCTGGTTCCCAGAACAGGGGGCGACGGTGCAGCAGCCATGGCCCGCCTCCCATCCTTCCCCATGAGGACTCCAGGACACCCAGGACTGGGGGGCAATGAAGTCTCTTTTCCACCTTTAAGCTCCAGACACTGTGGATTTCTCTGACCAGTGGCCCAGGTGTGAGAGGTCACATATGGTGTGTCAAAATGTCAGGGGGCCTGTTTCGAGTAGAAGCATCGTCCTTCCCCTCCCCCTCGCCCCCCCTCAGCAGAGTGCTCCAGCCAGTCCTCCCCACACTCACCCAGGCTCCTCCTCGGTTCTCTCTGGGGTCTGGCGCTCTTTGAGCTCAAGCTAGGGAAGGGAAAGGCCAAGGAGTCAGAGCAGCCACGAGGGGAGCCTGCTCTGACAGCCTTCCCCGAAAGAGGCTCCCTGTACCCAACATATCTGATGTTCGTTCCTTCCAGAATCAGCTCCCCTTGTCTCTTGCCTTCAAAAGTCCATCCTTCCTCCCACTCCTGTTTCCTTCCCGCTCTCCCCACTTGGTCAGCCTTTTACATTGCCCACAGGTCCCCCAAAACCGCCTAAGAACTCTTGACTGGAGGGACCCCCAAGGCTGTCCACTGCTCTGGGCCACCCCTTGCCAGCTCACCGTGGTGGGCTTTTCTAGGGCAGCGAAGCGGCCTTCCCAGCTGGCTGCAGATTTCTCAAAAGCCTCATGCCTCTTGATGAGCTTTTCCACACTGTCCACCGTGTGTCCATAGTCCCGGCTGGCCAGGTAGGGCTCCTGGGCGATCAGCCATGCTTCAGCCACGGAGGCGTCCCGGAAGAACTGACACACTTCCAGCACTGCCGAGACAACAAGGCCTGGGGTCTGTGAGCGCCCCCCGGACCTAGGGGGCCTAGGGGAGGTCCGCTCACAGACAGACGTGCAGCCGGTGGGCGGGCGGACCGGGCTGTCTTCCCAGGCTGGCTCACTCACTCACAGACGCGCACAAGCAGCCATGGGAGGGTCCAGGTCTTTGTGCAGCCCCCACCCGAGTGGTGGGCTCTCCCCACCCCTCCGGTCTCCAGCCGCGGAGGACAGAACCCCTTCTGTGCAGCACACACCACAGGTCAAACAGCTGGGATGCACTAGAGCCTTAGCCTGACCCCGGGAGAGGCCACAGCTCTATGGGGACACCAGTCCAGCAGGAGGCGGGGGTGGGGGCAGAGGGTAGACAGGGAGTGGGTGCTGGCTGTCAGAGGTGGGCTTCCAGCACCGTGTCTGCTGGGTCTTCTCCGTGAACCTCCTCCCCGCAACCCCTGAGGCTCCCGGCCCTGAGTTCTGCTGGTGAGTGGTGTTGTGTGTGTTGGGGGCCTCGTCTCCTCCACCGCCTTGTGTCATCACCCCTCCCTGCATCCACACCCACCCCTCCCCAATTGCCTGGCTCCCAGGCTTCACTCACACATGCGGAGCCGCTCCCAGCGGGCCTCCCACTTCTCCTGCATCTCCTCCCTCCTGGACACCACCTGCTCCCGCTTCTCCCTGATCTGTGGGAAGAAAGGGAAGGCAGCTCAGGCTTTGGCAACCCTTCCCCCGCTGTGGGAGGCGGTGTGCGGAAGGGCCCTGCAAAGCCGGCTGGCCTTGGTCACACAGCCCTGGCGTCAAGTCTTGGCCCTGCCAGCTGAGCAGCCTTGGCCAGGTTACTTAACCTCTCTGGGGTTAAATGTGTCTCACCCAGGAAGCAGGGATTGCCAAGCCCAACGCATGCACACGAGAGGGTTTAGGAGGGTTATGAGCCCACTAGCCCTTTGAAGCAGCCAGCTCCTTGAATGGGTTTGGTGAGGCTGTAAATCCCTGGGTCGGCACAGAGCCCCAGTGCTCCTGGGATGAAAGAAAGATGAGCCTCCATGGCCCACAGGCGCCCTCCCAGGAAGCTGTCTGTCCTGGCAGGAGTGGAGGCGAGAACAGGAGAGGACGCGTGTCCGTCCCGCTGGCCCACCTCCTCTGAGGCCTGGTGCTGCCTCCGCAGGAGGGACTCTCCGAGCTCCAGGCAGATGCTGAAGTTCTTGCTTCGGGTCTCTATCTCCGCCTGGATGCCCTGGTGATACTTCATGAGGAGTTCCACCGAGGAGACGTCCCTGAGGGGCAGGGTTGGGAGTTTGGTGAAAAGGGAGACTTGGGGTGACTCTGGCCACTTGACATCAAGTCCCAATCAGAGAGGGGGGCCCCCATCTGCCTGGGAGTCTGACCCCACTCCCTCCTCTCTCTCTGGACAGCCAGGAAGTCCTGCCAGCTGCCCGGTCCAGCAGGAACACTGATGCCCTAGTGGCCTCCCTCGGCCAGTGGTCAGGACACGGGCAGGGGTGCAGCAACCACACACACACACACACACACAGAAATGTTACATTTGGCAATAAAGAGGAATGAAGTACTGATATATGCTACGTAGATGGACCTTGGAAAGACTGTGGACAGTGAAAGAAGCCAGTCCCAGAGGACGACACATTCTATGATCGCACTCACGTGCAAAGTGTACAATAGGTAAATTTAGATACACAAAGCTGATTAGAGGGTGCCAAGGGCTGCGAAGAGATAGGAGTGGGGTGATGACTACTAAGGGGTACCGGGCTTCTTTTTCAGGTGATGGAAATGTCCTAAACTTATACAGGGGCGCTGGTCGTCCAATTGTGACTGTGCGAAACAAGCAGCGAACGGCGTGCTCCAAGCGGCTGGAGGCCGTGGCATGTGAATTATAAGCTCAGTCAAGACGTTAAATATAAAAATTTGATCACCAGGACAGGCGCCCTAGAGGCAGAGGGCCAGAGATGGGCACAAAGTGTGTAGTGAGTTCCGATCCTGGCCAACTGCCCACATACCTGCCTCTATCTCTCATAGGCAATGAGCTCCTTTCCCAAGTTTTAGGGACAAGGTCCCCAAAAGCCCGTGCTAGGAGGAGAGTGACCACTTCTGGACCTGCCCAGCTTTTGATGCATAAACTATTTATTTTTACTGACAACCGTGGCCACTTGTACCCCATGATAGAATCTGAATGACATATGTGTTTCTCAGCACTCTCAGGATTCTCTTTACTCTGCAATGGTCAGTCCTCCCAGTAGCAGCTGAGCCACTAAGATTCTGCCTGGACCCAGCCTCAGGTGCCCCTTGGGGATTCCTGCGTGCCCACAGTCTGGGAGACCCCTCCAGGACGGGCTGGCATCCCGGTCCTCGTCCAGGGGTGGGGATGCTGCTCTCACCGGGGCTTCTCCTGGGTCTCGATCTGCCGGACGATGCTCTCCATCCAGGAGAGGAGGTCTCGGGCCATGCTGAAGAAGCGGAATTTGTCTGCCGTGTCCACCAGCTGGGTGCGGCGCCCGGCACAGGCGTCGAGCAGCGCCTGCCACGCGGCAGACACTTCCTGCTCCTTGTTCTGGATGATGTCTGCCTTCTCCCCAGCATACGCTGTCTGCAGGCGGGCGGCCACATCCTGGAACTGCTGTACCTGTGATGGGGCAAAACTGACTGTTGTTCCCCGGGCCGACACGTCTTGGGCCTAGGATGGATGAGAGTGTCTGCTTCCTCTGGGTCTCCCTCCTGAGGACGGTGCTGGAGGCTCCCCACTTCTCGGGTGCTGGAGGGAAGGCTCCCTGCTTTGGCACCTCTGCTGACCCAAAGCGCCCCTTGGGTTCTGATGAGGATTTGGGAGTGAGAGGGGCTCTGTGCCCTTTGATGTGTGATTATGAGAGTAATTATATACCGGGCACTGCTCTAAGCACCTTTTATGACTCTCTCTGTCTATAACAATCTCATCAAAGAGGTCCTGTCCTTATTCCTGTTTCTGAAACAAGGAAACAGCTTCAGGGAGGCTCATGACTGGCCTGAGGTCATGCATGCTTGGAGAGGGTACAGCTGGGACTGGAGGCGTCTCTCGACTCCCTGTTCCAGATCGTTCTTCATGATGCCATTCCCTGTTCGAGGCGGGCCCCAGGGCAGTGAAGCCTCACTCCCGAGACCCTGGTGGGGCAGTACCTGCCTCAAGGGCTCTGGCATCCCCAAGGCACCTCCAGCTGGATGACAAATCCCTAGGCTGTCCCCTTCTTGGTGACCCAGGGGTCCCACCTATTAATACTTTGGTGCTTTTCCTGAAATCCCACTGCATCAGTGCAAGACTGCAAGTGAGCCCAGCTCTCCCTGTTCCTCTGGAAGCCCGGTGAGCACCCCCAAAGTGACCTAGCCCCCCCATCAACCTTTTCACCACTCTGGACTCTGCAGAATCTTATGGGCCTATAGTAGTGCCTTAGGGGGCACCCCATGATGGGAGG
Source organism: Bos mutus (assembly GCF_027580195.1). Taxonomy (NCBI): domain Eukaryota; kingdom Metazoa; phylum Chordata; class Mammalia; order Artiodactyla; family Bovidae; genus Bos; species Bos mutus. The sequence continues at coordinate 31,848,614 of NC_091626.1, read as the reverse complement.
GGGCTCTAGGCTGATCTTGGGCCCCCCTCTAGCTCCCACTTGGAAAGGCTGAACAGCCCCATGGCTAAGGGTTCAAAGTCTACAGCCAGACTGCCAGGATCTGAATCCTGGCTCCACTGCTTAGCTGCATGTTTCCAGGCAACTTAATTACCCTTCTATGCCTTGCTTTCCTTATCTAGAAAAGGCAGAAGACATTACTCCCTTCTTCAGAGTGTGGCTGAGTGTATTGCTTAGAACAGTACCTGGTGCTAGAAAAGCGCTACATGTGGACTCACTAATGATTCTGTAACACTCTGACAACCAGATAAATTGCATTTTAAGGTATTGTGCATTGGGTTTTGGGAAAGGCTCCATTTAAAGTGAAAGTGTTAGCTGCTCAGTAATGTCCGACTCATTGCGACCCCATGGACTGTAGCCCGACAGGCTCTCTGTCCATGGGGTTCTCCAGGCAAGAATACTAGAGTGGGTAACCATTCCCTTCTCTAGGAGATCTTCCTGACCCAGGGATCAAGCCCAGGTCTCCCACATTGCAGGCAGACTCTTCAGCATCTGAGCCACCAGGGAAATAGTTCTAAAGCTAAAGAACATTTGAAAGCCTCTGCTCCCTGCCTTCCTGCCTGGAGCTGTTGCCTCTCTAAGGAGTGCCTGTTCCAGAGATTTCCTCTCTAGAAGCCAGGAGCGGACCTGACACTACAGGGTCCCAGGGATGCTAGTCAGGGGCAAGGTGGAGGGACAGCTGGGGACCAGAGGCACCTGCTCCCCCAGCAGGTGGAGCTCCCGCTCAAAGGCAGTGTGCGTGCGGTGGAAGGACTCCGCAGTGCTGGCGTCCAGCCCCACATCCTCGGGCAGCTCGCGGTGCTTCTCGCCAATGAGGCCCAGGATCTCGGAACCGGTGTAGAAGTAGCGCTGCAGGTCATAGGAGGCGGCCAGCAACTGCATGCGCGTGTCGATGAGCTCTAGCAGGTCCGCCCACATCTCGTTCAGCCCGTCCTTCCACTCGGCGATGGTGGCTGCCTCGGAGTGGCCCGCGTCGATGAGCCGCTCAATGATGGCATTCACGTTGTCCACCCGCTCCTGCCCAATCGCCCCGGTCTCCCGGGCAAAGTCCCGGAACTTGTCCCGGAGCACCTGGACAAGGGTAGATGGAAACGTGGTTATCGGTCATCAGGGCTCGGGGTTCACATAGACTCCCAATGGCACCTGCCACCGCCTGGAGCTGGGCTCTGACACCTTGCCCAGGGTGCCTGAGCTCACACGGGGGAGCCCTCATCACTGCGGCACATTGCACCTGGCAGGTGTGTGTGTGTGTGTGAGCGTGGAAGGGGAGAGACAGCTCCCAGGTCTGCTGCATCAGAGGGAGACTAAGCAAGCAGGGGCCGAGGATACTCACAGTCACGTGGTCAAAGTCTTGCCCCATTTCCGAGGAGGAGGCCACCGTGTCCTTCTCTGCAATCCACTGCTCCAGGTCATCCACCTCCCTCTTGAGCTGGAACAGGTGGTACATGTTCTCCAGCTTCCGCCTGCGCTCCTCTGCCATATCCTTCAGCCCTGCATACTGCTTGTCCACCTGCCCCTGAAGTCTGATGATTTGTTCTCTGGGATTCAAAACAAGAAAAGTCCTCAGAGGGGGCGGCCAAGAACCCAGGGCAGCCAGCTTCAAGGAGCCCGCTTCCTCCTTCCCAGCCCTGAGGCCTGGATGCATGGGGGAGCACAGCTTCGAAGATATGGCAGTGACTTTTCATGGGGAAGAGCTGGGAGAAAAGGAACCATCCCTTAGACCACGATGCTTCAGGGGACGAGGAAATGTGTCCTCTGCCAGGAGTTGCCTCCTGCCCCTGCCCTGGCTCTGGGAAGCTCAGAGAGACTGGTCTGGATGGAGAACTCTTCCGCCGTGCTTCCAAGGAGGCTGGCAGGGGAGTGGGCAGTCTGAGCCTGGCTCCACCAGGAGCAGGCCTGCTTGGCTCCTTAGGGAGGGATGTGCGGTACCAGGGGCTCTTCAGTCCCTGGGGGTCCTCAGGAGATGCTGAAGTGGCTGCTGCGGGTGCCCTGAGGACAGGGCCAGGCTTGGGGGCAGCCTGAGGTGCCTGGCCCAGTGGGCTCCACTGACGCTGCACCCACACCACTCAACAGTTTAGACGGCATATAATGATTTTGCCGAGACACTGCGAGATCCTGACCTACCTTCTGGACCACACACAAAAAGCAAAGTTAGACTAGGCTAAAAGATGCAGAAGACTAACTCCTCCAAAGATGGGAGCTCTCAGTTCACCAGGCAGGCAGTTTTGCTACTCTGTTCCCTAATCTCTTTGCCAACCAGGCCTCCTTCCATCAGCCCTGTTTGAAGTCACACTAAACCACGATGCAAGAGGGAACTGGGGCCAACCAGCAGTCCAGAAGGTAGACTTCTCAAACTCGTGGACCTGAAGGGATCCTGCTTGGCAGGGGCAGGGGGTGTGACCAGGACCTGGCCAGGTCACCTCCGGAGGCACACGCACCCCTCGGGGTGGCCTGCGGATAGCAGGCCCTGGGCCCGGCCAGCCAGCTGCTTGATGTTCCTCCCATATTCGTCCACCGCCCGCTGCTGCCGCAAGTGCCGCTTCAGCATCACGATGGCACTCTCTTCATCCTGGGAGGAAGTGGACTGTCAGGGCACGAGCTCATTTCATCCAGGTCACAGCCCAGCTCCAGGAGGTGCCCGAGATGCGGGAGGGCCAGGCTTGCGGGACACCCCAGGAGCGCTGTGCGGTCTCTTCCTGCTACTCCCGGTGCCCGGCAATGCCCGCATCCTACCTTCCTTTCGACGCCCTCAATTCTTACCTGACATCCACCCTCCCAGGCCCTGGTCCAACCTCTCTCCTCATGAAAACTTCCTGTATCACCCCAGCTTTTAGAGATCCCCTAACCTCACCTCTCACACCCTCCCACCACAGTACATCTGCATAGAACCCCTGACACACAAAAAAACGTGAAGAACTCTTGGGTTAGAGCAAATCTAACTAGAAAGCTGAGCGCCTAAGAATTGATGCTTTTGAACTGTGGTGTTAGAGAAGACTCTTGAGAGTCCCTTGGACTGCAAGGAGATCCAACCAGTCCATTCTAAAGGAGATCAGCCCTGGGTGTTCTTTGGAAGGGATGATGCTAAAGCTGAAACTCCAGTACTTTGGCCACCTCATGCGAAGAGTTGACTCATTGGAAAAGACTCTGATGCTGGGAGGGATTGGGGGCAGGAGGAGAAGGGGACAACAGAGGATGAGATGGCTGGATGGCATCACTGACTCGAAGGATGTGAGTTTGAGTGAACTCCAGGAGCTGGTGATGGACAGGGAGGCCTGGCGTGCTGCGTGCTGCGATTCATGGGGTCGCAAAGAGTTGGACACAACTGAGCGACTGAACTGAACGGAACTGAACATCTGAGAAACTAGAAGCAATATAGGAGTAGGTAGAGGAATTAGTAAGAAATGCTACACGGTTAAATGTATAATGTGAAAGTGATTTGATATAGATACACACACTAAAATTCACAGCCAACTTCAGAAGGTCCATCTAGTCAAGGCTATGGTTTTTCCAGTGGTCATGTATGGATGTGAGAGTTAGACTATAAAGAAACCTGAGCGCCGAAAAATTGATGCTTTTGAACTGTGGTGTTGGAGAAGACTCTTGAGAGTCCCTTGGACTGCAAGGAGATCCAACCAGTCCATCCTAAAGGAGATCAGTCCTGGGTGTTCACTGGAGGGACTGATGTTGAAGCTGAAACTCCAATGCTTTGGCCACCTGATGCGGACAGCTGACTCATTTGAAAAGACCCTGATGCTGGGAAAGATTGAGGGCAGGAGGAGAAGGGGATGACAGAGAATGAGATGGTTGGATGGCATCACCGACTCAATGGACATGAGTTTGGGTGGACTCTGGGAGTTGGTGATGGACAGGGAGACCTGGCGTGCTATGGTTCATGGGGTTGCAAAGAGTTGGACACGACTGAGCGACTGAACAGGGCACCCGGCTGGAGTACATGCATCATACGTTCTCAAGAGGAGGGGTGTCCTGAAGGCACCTGGACCCCTGCCCGCTGCCCTCACTCCTCACACACCTGGCCTTCCAGGTGCCCCCCTGACAGCCTTCCTCCCCCCTGGCTCTTCTTCTCAGCTGGTTTTGGTTCCCAACCCTGGACCCTGCCCGAGCCGACCTGCGGGTTCTCGTCGGAGAAGACGTAGAACTCCTGTTCGCCGATCCAGGCCTCAGCCTCGCCCGCGTCCAGGTAGTACTGCTGGGCCTCGCTGGCCTCCCGCAGGTGCTGCAGCCGGCTGGCCGCTGCCTCCCGCAGTGTGTCCCATGAGCCTTGCAGCTTCCCCAGGCGCTCCTCCACGTCCTGGCAGTCAATCTCGGCCGCTGCCACCAGCTGCTGCCCTCTGTGCAGCACGTCCTCCACCCGGGGCGTGTGGCCCAGGATCTCGTTCTGCAGCGTCTGTGGCCAGAGGGGAAGGGCTCAGGGGCTGAAGGCTCAGGGGCTGGCCTTCCCACCATGCAGGGCAGCGCAGGGCCCCTCCCGGGCACCTCTTGCCCCGAACCACTTAGGGAAGCTTGAACAGAGCGGGTGGCCATAAAAACGGCCTGTGACCATGTGCCCAGTGCAGTGCTGGGTCCACCCACCCTCCTATCACCCTCCCGTGAGCTTCTGAGATAAACACTGGAGGCCAACACAGAGTGGTTAAGTCCCTGTGGGCTTTGAGTGACAGGGTGGGATTTGAACACGGCTCTCTTGGATCCCAGAGCCGGAGCTCCTGACGGCTCCCTACTCCTGTTTCAGTAGAGCTCGATTTCAGCACAGCTCGATTTGCTGTGCGTGGTGGAGGAGAGGAAAATGACTTTTGTTTGTTTGTTTGTTTGTTTTTGGAAAACGACTCTTAAATGGCCTTCTGGGATCTGATTTTAGCAACTTTTACTCTGTATAAAACAATAGTCAGCAGTTGTTCCTTATTCAGGGTAGGATTTTGTTTTGTTTTCTCCTGTTTCTATTTCTTAAATCTTTTCTGAGCTTTGTATTATTTCCTGCTTGAGACTTCGGTTACCAAAATGGTATTTTCTTGCCACTTTGGTGATGGGCAAGAACAGGATACATGGCCAGTGCTGTGACCGTCAGCATTCAAAATACATGGAACTATCAATACCTGTAAGTCACCTAACTTGTTGAAAGGCACCTTTACACCTGATGCTTGGAATCTCGAGTCAGACAATTTCCTGTGGTCTCTGCAATTGTATGCAAACAACCCAGGGTGTCAGCTTCCACTCACCTGTTTACTTTCCCTGAGATCTATGAACTCTTCAGGTATACTAGAAAGCTATTTCTGTCTCTCTCCTTTTAAGCAAATTCCTTCCTAGGCTTCTGCTCAGTGTGCTTACTTAGGACATCTTGTTCCTTGACTCCATCCATTTAATACCTAGTTATTAAATTATTTCCAAGGTAACAGGCCCAGTTCTAGGGACAATATGGGGACAAGATAAACAAAACCCCCGCCCTCATAAAGTGTACACTCTAGTAGAGGAAGGGTAAACATGTAAATAAATAAATGAACGTAGATAACAGGTGATACAAGGAACAGACACCAAGGAGATGAAGATTGTTCTCCGAGGCGTGGCAGTGGCCACTCTAGCTGGCGGTCCAGGAAGGGTTTTCTGTACAGATAACATCTGAGTGAGACGTGACCGATGAGAGAAAGAAACTCCAGAGAGATCTGGAGGATGAGTATTGCTGGCAGGGGGACAGAGCCAGTGTCAAGGAAGTCCCTGGAAGGAAACCTGTATGGTCCAAAGGGCCAGGCAAGCTAGAATACTGTGAGGGAGGGTGAAAGGGATAAGACAGAAGATTCAGGGCGAGGTGGGAGCCAGGCCAGGCTGGACAGTGCTTCTTAACCCTGGTTGAACATTGAATTACTGGGGGAAACTAGACATAGATAGGGCCACCCCATCCCCAGAGATCCTAATGAGTTGATCTGAGATGGGACCCAGGCACTCGTATGTCTAAAGGTTTCCCTTGGGTGATTCTAATGTGCAGCTAGAGTTGAGAACCCTTCATGAGGCACCTTGCAGGTTGGGTTCTAGTCACAGTGATGGCCATTAGAGCAGTGGTTCTCAAAGTGGGGTTCCAGGCCAACAGCATCAGCATCACCTAGGATCTTAATAGAAACGCAAGTTATCAGGCTCTGCTCCCAGAGTATGCTGCAGAGGATATAGGGTGGAGCCCGGTCAAGTGTGTTTTAACAGGCCCTCTGGGTGAGTCTGATGCACACGGACTACTGCAATAGAAGGAATGATAAAATGGAATTTCAGCTTTAGTGGGGCTAGCCTAAAATCATCTTTACTGGAGCAGCCACGCTCACCCAAGAGATTGTCTTTCCCTTCATGTTAAGGGGAACCCCATCCATATTATTCTTGCCCTTCTCCTGAAATAGCCATATTCAGCCCAGGGAGGTGAAAATCATTTGGCAATAACTCTGAGGCTAAAGTATTGAGTGTTGAAAGGACCAGAGGTGGCTCATTTTATAGTAGAGGAAACTGAAGCCTCAAGGATACTGTCTTCTGCCAGCCTTCCCCCTTTAACTGGAGGCTGATGTGTTAGTGGAACCCCTATCTCCACCACTTTCTAGTTTGGGTACCTACATGCTGCCACTGGAGCCTCAGTGCCATGATCATGCCAACTGGAAGCAAAGAGTTAGAGGGAGGTTTCAAGAAACCACTTTTAGTATAATTAATTCATGCCCTTGCACAGTTGCTGGGTTCTGTGGGCAGATGTTGGCTGCTGACATTTTTGGAAGAAGTAAGTACTGTCTGCCATGACCTTCCTTTCCCAAGTTGCTGCAGTACCAACTGTCACTCTGGGACATTCTGCTCTTCTCTAAGTTCCCAGATTCTCCCTGATCGACACTGCAGCTGCCCCCCGCTTCCTGAGCCAGAGAGCAAACCAGGCAGGAAGGACTCCAACTAAGAGCAGGGGTACAGTCAGCCCCTGGCCAGACTGCACGGTCAGACCACAAACCCATACCACTGGCCTTCCCAGAGGACGCAGGCTTCCCTGCAGCCCTGACAGAGGACGAGCATCCGCTTGCTTCCAGGCTTCTGACCAAGGTCACAGAAGTTCCCAATCAGGCCTAAAATAGCAGAACAGCCAATGGATGTTTGTTCCTATGGCTCAGAGTCCAAGTTTAGTGGCTTCCTCTAAAGGAAGCGGGGGTTAGAGCCCCACAAGCATCCTCATGTGTTTCAGAGAGTAGAAGCCTACTTGCCCTGAGGAGACCTAACAGGCCAAGCTTAGCCCTGAAAGAGGGACAAAGCAGTGACAGGAGAGACACCAGGAGCTATGAGCCTCCTCTCAGGGAGGCAACGGAATACAGAAGCTGCAAAGCATGTGAAACCCCAGGCCAGGGCCTCCAGGTCCTATACTCACCTGTGCCCTGAATGGCCCCAAAGTCCAAAGCACCTGGACTCCTCATTCCTGTTCACCAACCCCCATGGTTCCCCTAGAATTCTCTCTGCTATCACCAAAGCTGCAGGAGAATACAGACTGGGAACTCTGAAACTGTCAACAAGAATAGTAGTCTGTAATCTGCTGCTGGGGCTTTGTGTCGTCAGAGCTGGGCCTTCTTGCCTGAGGAGTGGCAGGGGCAGGAGGGACTAAACAGGTAGCAGGACTCACCTGATTCTTCTTCATGAAGAGCTGCACGGTTTGCAGGTTAGTGCCATAGTCGGTCGACTGGGCCAGAGGCAGCCTCTCCTCCACCCAGAGCTGCAGAGACCAGAGGGCAGGAGAGAGCTGATGACAACCACAGCCACCCTTCCATCACTCACCACGGGTCAGACACAGCTCTGCCTACTGTGTCCCTCCTGTTCCTCCCAACACCTCATCAGTGTTTTGTAAAAGGGGGGCATTCTGATACTCTGAACCGAGGTTCCAAGTAACTTGCTCCTGGTCACTTCAAGGCGGGTGGCAACATTGCTGGATCTCGAGCCCAAGTCTGTCTGGCCCCTAAGGTCCACGAGAGAGCCACCCTTCAAAGGGCACTGGCTTACTTTTATGTTTAATGTAATCATTACAAGCACCCTATGAAATGAGGTGGTGAGATGACCAGGCGACTCCTGCCAAGAACTGCCCTGGGCAGCAGCCAGCCACTCCGATGACAGCTGGGGAAGGGGGGCCGCTGTGCCCACTCACCGTCTCATCCTCTAAGTCCCGGCTGATCTGCAGCTTGGCTCTGGATGATTCCAGCTGCTTCTTCCTCCTCCCCAAGGGCTCCAGAAGGTCCAGGAACCGCTTCTCAATGCTCAGGGCTTCATCCCCTGCCTCCTCTCCCAGCGAGGGCATCTGGGCAAACAGCTCCTCCAGCTCCTCCTTGCGCACATTCACTTGGTCCTCCACGCGCTGGGACATGAGAGGATGGTGTCGGCACCCTGGCACCTGGCAAGCCCCCCTCCTCCTCATCGTCCACGTCCCACCAATCCTCCAAGGCCTGGCTTGCACTCAGCCTTCCCCAGGGAGTCTTCTTGGATTGCCCCCACCTCACCTTTTGCTTCTCTGAGCATCTATGCCACACTTCTTATGCACACTTTTGTCACCCTGGCTGGATCCGTCCCTGTCTTACCCGCCGCAGAGGGTAGGAGCTGGGTTATAAACTGGGAGACATGATAAAAGCCAGCCTAGCTAAGGGAACAGGATGGTACTCCCTTTCAGGTTGCAGATTTGCTGCCAAGACTCCCTCCATGCCAACGGCCCCAGTCTGCAACCCGTTCACTCGCCTTCAGCTTAGCCAGCATCCTGTTGACACTGGTCAGGTCCTTGCCCAGGTCGTCTGACTGCAGCTGGTCCTCCATGGCCCGGATCCACTTGTTGAGGTCGGCCTGGGTTTGCGAGCGCAGGTCGGAGCTCCTGGCAGCTGACAGGTGCTGTGCCATCTCTTGTGTGTTGGCCTGAAGCTCGTCCCAGAGCTGGTGCAGGGCTTCCAGCTTCTGCGAGACCAGGACAGCAAACTGGGGCTTCTCTTCCATCAGCTGCTTTCCTTCCTGTGTGGGGAAGGAGAAATGTTCACCCTACGGTGTTGGAGAGGACCCTTGGAGAGTCACCTTGCTCCAGGTGGTTGCCAAGGGCTAACTGAGGGGAGGTCGGTGAGGCAATGGATCTGTCTAGAACTTGGGTGAGGCTTAGCTGAAAAACTCTGTACCTCCAGAGTTATTTGCACCAGAAACTGAGGCATGTGGAGGTTAAGGAGTCAGGCAGCCTGGCTTGGAGCCTGTACACTTAACTACGATGGACACAAACTAGTGTGGCTCCCAGGCCTGCTTTTTCCGGATAGCGACAGGAGCAAGAGGCTCCTCTTTCTCCTCTCTTTCTCTTCCCAGGCCTGACTCCAGCCATATTTTTGACTTGGGCCCCTGGACAAGCTTGTCACAGACAGGACCTCTGCTATGAATGACAACTCCCTGGTGGTTCTGCTCATCCAAACAATGAGGGTCAGTAGTCCCTGGCCCACTCTGCTCATCTCACAGATCCCCCTGCCTCTGGGCAGGACATCCTGGTGAGGATGATGGATGGCAGACAAGAGATTACTGCCCTCCTGGTACTGGATGCACAGGCTCATGTTCTTAGTGTACTGGACTGTCCCAAGACTCAAGTGACCCACAGGAGGCACCCATTCTGTGCAGGCTTAACAACATCGGATTATCAGGAGTTCCAAGGTTTAACCACTACTTGGAGGAGTTTTTCACATCCAGGTTCTATACTGCTCAGCAAGCTCCGGGCCAGTGCCTGTGCCCCATGCTCAGCTCCACTCAAGGAAGCATCCCCAAGCAGAGACCCCATAACTTGCTCTGCTCACCGCGTCAATGTTCTCCAGCCACCCCTGGTGGGAAGCCAGCTCTGCCACGAATGCCTGGTGCTTTAGCCATTTGTTATGAAGGTTTCGAGCTTCATCATAGGAGACATCCTGAGATGTTAGCAGCTTGTCATTGATCCAGAGAGTGAGCTGTGGGCAGAAAGAATGGGATCCATGGTCCCTGAGTGTCCCTCTTTGGCCAGGGGCTCATGGATGAACCTGCTGCCCACCTCTGGCTGCAGAAGAAGAAGGCCAAGGGGAGGAAGTATGAACACAACAGAGTACTCCCCTCTGACTCAGGATCCCTAACTCCCAGGACAGGAGACTTAACCTGCATAGTCTCAGGGCTGAAACACAGTCTCCACCGTGTCTTCCCCTCTAGAGCACGTGCAGTACGACACCAGGATATTCACACTTCTCTCCACATTTCCAGGACCAAGGACAGGGCCTGGCCTATAGCAGTAGCTCAACATGAGTTTACTGAATGGTGGGTTAAACCCACCCTTTGGCAGTAGGGTGAAAAAAATATTATTTGAGGACAAAGCCAAGGGCGGATCCTATAATAACAGTGAAGGAAGAACTTTTGAGTCTCTCATGTTTCCAAGATGTCCTGGCATTACACCAAGCTTGGCTTGTACCAAGGGCAGAGGTGGGTGAGTACAAAGTCATTTGAGTTGAGAGCAAAGGGGTATGAGGATGGAAGCAACAAAAATGTCAGGGGAAGCCCCATTCCACTTGGAAGCACTGTTCATGGAGAGACCTAGGAGTGCAGGGTAAAGATTTTCCTGGACAGCTCACCCCAGGCTGAGTGAAGAACTTCTGATTCAGCGGTTCTCCAACCGAAAAGCTTGTTGAGAATGCTGCTCTCTATCTTACCCCCTAAGTTCTGATTCATCTGGGCCCAACTGGGGCCCAGAAGTCTGAGTTTAACTAGAGCCAGGACCAGCTCCATAATTTGCAGGGCCTGGTGTAAAATGGAAATATTCAAAGTCATTAAGAATTGCAAGCCGGCAACAGCAGAGTATTAAACCAAACAGGAGGCCCTTGTACATACCGGGCCCTGTGTGTACAATCATGCAAAGGTCGCATGATTTTCAGGCCAACCCTGACCAGGGCCCTAGGTGATTCTAATACAGATAGTCCTCGGGGCACTTTTTGAGAAATCTTGTCCCAGACTTGACAAATTAAAAGATATCTTTACAGATTTGAAAAAAAAATCGTGAAACCAGATTCTAGAAGATGAAAGACTTAAGCCGTTATGAGCCCAGAGCTCTCTGCTTGTGGAATCCAGACTCCTGAGTTAGAAAGGACTTCCCACCTCCAGGGCACCATGCTTCTAGAGGGAATCTCCTGCAAAGTGGCCAGCCTGGCTGGAGCCTTACCTCCTGGCAGTTCTGCAGGAAGTTCTGGAGCTCCAGGTTGTCTTTCAGAAGGTCCGAGGCCTCTTGGGCCTTCTCGTTGTTCTTCCTGTGCCTACAAGGAAAGCCGGAACCACAAGTCACGAGGGTGCTGTGTACTGCACCACTACCCTACCTGGCTCCGGCCCCCTGACCCTCGGGGCAGAGAGTACCTGTCCTCAATCAGCTGCACCTTCTCCTTGATCTTGTCTGAGTAGAGGTTCCCCTCAGCTACCAGCTTGTTTCCAGAGTCCACAGGACTCAAAACCTTATCCCGGTTGTTCTCCATAGACACCAAGAAATCCTCAAACTTCCGGATCCCGGCCTCTGCAGCTTCTAGGGAGTCTGGGGGCTCCAAGTGAGCCAGGGTATATTCCTGTCAAAGCAAGTTTCCAGACAAGGCATGGAGGTGAGGAGGTGGAGGAGAGGGCCCTTGCCAGGCAGGAGCACCATGTGCAGCCATGCAGGTTACAGCGTGAACGGCGCCCCCTGCAGTTGTGGAAGGAGGAAGGTCCCTGAGTCCTGTTCCCTGCCCCTGCCCAGGGCACCTGATGAGTAGGGTACCCAAACCAGATGGAAGGATAGCCATCCAGGGAAAAATTCTTCTCTGAAGGCAAGAAGAGAAGGGGATAACAGAAGATGAGATGGTTGGATGGCACTGCTAACTCAATGCACATGAGTCTGAGCAAACTCCAGGAGACGGTGAAGGACAGGGAAGCCTTGTATGCTGCAGTCCATGGGGTCACCAAAAGTCAGATGTGACTGAGCGACTGAACAGCAACAACAAGCCTCTAACTGGCCCAAGAATAAGACACAGTTTGGGACACGGGACTGGAAAGGGCACGTGATAAGGAACAAAGAGGACTGTCCCCTGAACTAGAGAGAAACTAAGAAAAGCACAGTGTGATCCCTGAGCCCCATAGCACGTCCGCAGGCTTATAACCTACAAATTCTCTTGCCTTGAGAGATGCCCCCAGCCCCCAGTGCCTCTCCCTACCTGGTTGCTGAGGATGGCCTCAGCCTGCTTGGCATCTTTCTGGAACTCCTGGAAGCCGAGGCACTGGGTGAGGGCCTGGCTGCGGCTCTCCCACATCCGGCTCAGGGCATCCCAGCCCTTTTCTAGGCCGTCTAGCCGCTGGCCCAGGAGCAGGTACTCTGGGTCCGTCTGGCCATGGGTCACCTTCTCCCCGGACACCCTGACTTTCTGGTAGCTTTCCTGGTGCCTGTCGATGTCGTCCTTGATGGCCGCATGCTGCTGCAGGAGCTGCTCAGCCTCCGGGAGGGACTCGGGCATGTCCTTGGAGGCCACATCCTTCTGGGTCGTGGATAGCCAGGCCTGGAAGGCATCCAGATCCTGCAGGAAGGCCTGCAGCTGGCTGGCTTCCCCCAGGGAGGCCTCCTGGCTCTTCAAGGCCTGCATTAGGCCCTGCCACAGCTCCTCCACGTACGCCTGCCTCTGCTCAATGTCCTCCTTCAGCTCAGGGTGTGACGCCATCAACTGCTGTGACTCCCGCTCCAGCGTGCCCAGACGGGCCTGGATGGCAGCCACGTCACGCTCCAGCCCCGACAACTTGCGCTGGATGGCAATGACCCCCGCCAGGTCCCGACCCAGGTCCTTTGTGGACTCCACCACCTTCGTCTTGTCCGCGATCCACTTGCCAGTCTCCTCGCAGTCCACGCAGTAGTTGTGGACCCGGAGGGCCGAGTCCACGGCCTCCCGCCGTTCGGACACCATGGTCTGGAAGTCCTGCCACCTGCCGAGGGAGACGGGAGTCAGACAGCCTCTTCCTTCACCTTTCCCACAGGGTGTCCCTTCCAGATTTCCCACCAGAGTCTCCCCTGATAGAACCTGCACAGTGAAAAAAGAGTCATCTCTCCAACCAACTGTGATGCGTCAGTTCATCCAATTTTACTCAAGACAACAGAACTGCCAGAGCTTTCCATTAGCAGGAGGTGAGCTGTGATGTTATTACAACCATCAATAAAGCAACATGATGCTCTGCATGTAAGCTCTATATGTAGTTGAAATTCAGGCAAACATACAATTTCCCAGAGTTTTTGAAATGCAAGCATATCTCGTTTTATTCAGCTTTGCTTTCCTGTACTTCACAGATACTATGGGGCTTTTGTTTTTCTTTTCTTTTATGATTCGAGGATCTGTAGCAGTCCTTTGTTGAAACATCTATCAGCGCCATTTTTGCAACCTCTGCTCACTTCATGTCTCTCATAGTTCGGTAATTACCGCAATATTTCAATCTCTCTCACTATTATACTTGTACGGCGCTCTGTGGGCAGTGAACTCTGACGTTACTATTGCAAAAAGGTTATGACTCACTGAAGGCTCAGAGGATGGGCATTTTTTAGCAATAAAGTATTTTTAAATTAATGTTTACCTTGTTTTCCTAGGCATAATGATGTTGCACACTTAGTAGCCTACAGTACTTTTTGTAAACAACTTTTATATGCACTGGGAACTCCCCAAATTTGTGTGTGGCTCATTTTATTTTGACATTGATATTTTGATATTTGATTATTGGGCTGGTCTGCAACTGAACCCACATTATTTCTGAGGTATGCCTATACTGAAAATAATTGGAAACACCCCATTATCAACATAAGAAAGCTTTATGACACAGGATCCCAGCTGCCCCAGAGGAACCACACAAATGTCTAAGATCATGTTCCAAGTGCCCAGGGCCTAAGAAAAGCCAGCATGGCTGTCAAAGAAAAGAGTCGTAGTGAAGAGAAGGAAGAAGAGGAGGAAGGGGGAAGGAGAAGTTGGGATTGAAATGAAAACATCTTAACCTTCATGTGCTGTGTGGAATGAACCTGGGGAGTGTGCAAAAGATGGCCAGATGTCCTGCAACTGGTGTGCAGCCCACAGTAAACCTCTTCTAAAGAGCCGCTCAGTAGTCTGGGCACACCACCAGGGACACCTCCCCTGGACCTGGGTTTGCTCATCCTGCATCACTGTGACCCGGAAGCACACGAGAGTACGCTGTACGTGCAGTCACTAACTGAGTTCATCTCTCTTGATTACCCACAATGTATAAGCATTATGAAGAGCTTTGGGAACATACGGTCATAGCCAGACTTTGTTCTGGCTTTGGGCCTTAGGGAATAATAGTCATAGCCAGACTTTGCTCCATGGAGTGTATGAGTTAGAAAGAAAGTACGATAAACTCATCAAACAACAATAATATAAAGTACGACGTACATAGCACACACCAGGCAGAAAGGACTAAGGGAGCTGTGAGGAGCAGGAGGGGTGGTAAGAGCAGGTCTCACGGTGGTCATCTGAGCTGTGCTTCGGTGAACACATCACCAGCAGTGAGCTATTTAAGGATGGGGCCCTGAGTCACTCATCTTTGAAGCCCAGGCACATGGGGATGGAGGTAGAGGGAGGAGGCAGATGGAATGGGTAGAGTGCACTGTGGGCATTCCCAGGGTGACCTCAGTCTCGGGGTGGAAGACAGGTCTGCAAAGCAGTGGGAAGAGGGCTGGGAAGGATCGGGAGTTCCAAGAGAGAGAGGAGGACGAGCCCAGAGAAAGGATGGGAAATTCCAGGGAAGAGGGAAGAAGAGCCCAGAGGTAAGGCCCCTGACCTCTGGGGAGTTTTGTGCCTGTAACACGGATGCTGCTGAGGCTGGATGTTAAGGGAAAGGGGCTGGAGGTTCCCCCCAAGGTGGTCTGAAACTACTGTGAAAGGAAAGCGAGGTGCCCCCAGGCTGGGAGGCCTCTCAGCCCCGTCCAGAAGCCACAGGAGACCATTTGGCAGTGCCCCTAGGAAGGAGGCCCCATGGTGACTTTCCAGGCTTTTCTTGATTTGGCCTCACTGCAGCCACCAGGCAGGGGCCACAGAGGGGACAGGGTGACGTTCAGGTCTCGTCTGCTTCCCAAACCCACCTTCCCCTCCCCTGCACCGTCTCCAAAAGGGGGGACGTTGTTAGAGCTGCTCTAGGCAGCACTGGCCAGGCCATTCAGGAGTCCAGGTGTGGTCCTGGGCCCAAGATATTGTAAGATAATATTGGTCAACCAGAATGTGTATGGTGGGAGGTAATCACATATTTGGTAAGTGCTTGAGTGACTCAGGTGTGCTGCTGCTAAGTCATTCAGTCGTGTCCGACTCTGTGTGACCCCATAGACGGCAGCCCACTAGGCTCCTCTGTCCCTGGGATTCTCCAGGCGAGAACACTGGAGTGGGTTGCCACTGCCTTCTCCCAGGTGTGCTGAGCCTGGCACATTTCCGTTCTGTCCTCGGTTACGCTCGGTGTTACATCACACAAACATCACGTACGTGTCTTGTGCCACTGTTCTAGGCTCCGGGGGTAGAACCATGAATGAAGTAAAGTGCTCCCATTCAAATGGGCAGAGGCAAGTGAGTGCTTACTCCATCAAGTGGTGACAAGTACAATGGAGAAAAGTTAAGCACCAGTCCCTGGTGGTCCAGTGGTTAAGACTCTGCACTTGTAATGCAGGGGGCGCTGCTTCAATACCAGGTTGGGAGACTAATATCTCACATGCTACGTGGTGTGACCAAAAACCCCCAAATAAACAGTTTTAAAAAATCCAATTTAAAGGGGGAAAAAAGGGGGGACTTCCCTGGTGATCTAGTGATTGAGAATCTGCCTGCCAATGCAGGGGACATGGGCTCACTTTCTAGTCCAGGAAGATTGCACATGCTGCGGGGCATCTAAGCCCTTTTTCTGTAACTTCTAAGGCCTGTGGGTGGCAAATACTGAAGCCCACATGCCTAAAGCCTGGGCTCCACAAGAGAAGCCACTGCAATGAGAAGCCCGCACAGTGCAATTAGAGAGTAACCCCTGCTCGCTGCAACTAGGGAGTAGATCCCAGTCGTTGCAACTACAGAAAGCCTGCATGCAGCAATGAAGACCCAGCGTAGCCAAAAATAAATGAATAAACAATTTTTAAAAATCTTTAAAAGGAAGCAAGAAAATGGGATTGAGGCAGAGGAACTGGATGGGAAGGAGGAGATGATACTGTGAATGGGGTGGTCAGTGTAAACTGCACCAAGAAGAGGACATGTGACCTGAGGTCTGAGTAACATGTGGGAGTGAGGATACCTGCGAAAAGAATATTCCCAACAGAGGGAGCCTCAGACAATAAAATCTTGGCACTCAGAGCTGTGGACGCTATATATGATGCTGTGGACACTATATAAGATACCGTGGGCATTGTACAAGATACTGTGGCCGCTCTAAGATACTGCTCTTTATTCACTTACAGTCTAGTAGAAAAGTTCTTCAAAGATGAAAGTAATTATAATAAAAGGTAGAGTGTGAAACTCTAAATCAGTCAAGGAAAGATACTTTTTCATCCTGGAAACTGTGAAGGAGAAAAACCTGTACTGGTCTGAAAACAAGCACAGTTTAGACCATATTGTTGGAGGAGGATAGACCCTGTACGGAGAACGGCACCCACAAGGAGGCAGGACGGTGGGTGCAGGTGAAGGAGGACAGCTGTCTTTAGAAACAGTCGAAGAGCTATCACGTGGAAGAAGAATTCGAGTAAGTTTCAATATCTCTAACAGGCAGAGCCAGAACCGATGTATACAAATTTCAAGGAGGCAGATTTCCACTCATGATGAGAACTGACTTTTAACAAAAGGGACTGACCCCAAGTTGGGTGGGCTACATGGGGAGGAAGCGTTTGTGCAGGATGCAGGCTGCCTGGGAAATGTGGCTCAGGAAGCTTCCAATTCTCAGACGTAATGGAAAGCCATTTTACCTTTTCAGGCCTCTAAGGATGGCAAGTACCTTGGTGTATTCCACTTAGGACAGTGAATGGCTTAGGGGTCTGTAACAGCATTCTCTGACTATAGCTCCTCAAAGCAGCAGATTACTGGCTGACAAGTTCCTCCTGTCTGTCTCGCACGCACACACACACACACACACGCGCGCACGCATCACTGTTACCTCCAAGCCTAAAGAAGAACTGGAGGTATCCCCCTCCTTGGCATAAACCTCAGCTGGCAGAGGACCCTCCTGAACTACAGCCCCCTTCTTTGGATGCTGAGACAATCTGGTGGCTCCCAAGTATCAGGAGGTTACCCCTTGCCTCCTCTTAAGCCCCCTGTGCTGCTCCTTTTCTTTACAGCCAAGTCTTCCCTAACCCCACTTCCTGGGTTGCCTCAGGCAGAGCAGGGCTCAGGCACAAGTGTGGGGCAATGGATTGGGGCAGTGGCGAGGCAGTGAGCATGGAGCTGTGCATGTAAAAGCCCAAGGCACCGAACGGAACACAGGTGCATGCGTTGTCCTGGTGTGGCAATTACATCCTAAGCAGTCCCTCTCCAAAGGCTCCTTAGGGCCTGTTTTTCCTTCTGGCCATGACGTGTGCTCAAGACTTCTTGCTAATTCTCCTCTTCATTCAAGCCAGTCTCATTATCAATGCCGCATTCTGGCACAAGCAGGAGCTTTCTTTTACGGACAGTACTTAAGAGCTCTCAGAAAGCAATCTTCCCTGCTTAAGAACGTCCGGGGAAATGTGGCCTAAGAACCACATGGCCTGATTCTAACTGTGGATGCACTCAGGGCATTCCTCCATTGCTCAGCACACACCCATTCCAGGCACAGCACTGCAGCTCTGTGAACACATCTCTCTCCCTGGGCTGGTCACCACCCAGGTCCCTCCTCCCTGAGGCTATAGCTCCAGGGTCAGAAGGAGACCAAGGCAGATGGAGGCAGGAACTCTGAGGGTACAAACTTGGCATGCATAGCAGGCCTCCTGACTTCCGGGCCACACCCCACAGATGTGCCAGAAAAGAAGCCCCCATCTCCAAGCCCTCCCCACATCCCACCTGGTGTTCAGGCGGTCCTGGTACGTCTTCACTTCTGCACTGCGTGGGTGGTTACTCTCTACCAGGCTGTTGGCAGCAAGGTTCACGCCATCAATCTGAGTCATCAACGTCTTCATTTCCTGGTCCAAGATGTCAAACCTGATGTGGACAGAGAAAATGAGGATTGCTAAGGTAGCGGTGGCTTTTGCTTTCTGCCACGCTCTTGCTTTCTCCTTCCACCTCCTTCCACCAGGTAAGAGGGGAGAAAGGAGAAAGGTGTGCTGACACTCCCTCTTTTCTGGTTCATGGGTCCAGTTTCATGGTTTAGCATTTCCTGGATGAGGCTAGGAGAGACCTGGTTACTTCTACAGGCCAGTGCCTCAACAGAGATGGAGGAAAAATGAGGTGTGGGCGGTGTTGATGGCCACAGAAAGCACCTGCCACACCTCCACTGGCCCAGCTGCTGCTCATGAACACGGTTCCACTGCTTCCACCCGAAGCATACCTCCCCAGTCAGGTGCTCCGTCCCTGGGGAGGAGAAGGGCGCGCTGCTGAGGCTGTGGGCATCCTGTGTTATGAAAGCTGACCCCTCTGAGATAAGAGCCCAGGTCCATCCAGCATCAGCATGGGACCACCGGGACAGGATCAAGGAGTGGCCTCTTTCTCTCAGCTCCTTGGATTCTGTACTCAGGATGCTGGGGACAAGCCTTGCCATGCTGGAATGCTGATGGAACTCAAATACTGCAAATGAGAGTGGCCTTGGACTGACAGTTTACAAACTGGTCTCTGAGGCCCCTGAGGGTTCATGTGGTTTAGGGACTGCCACCAAAAGACAGAGCTTATGAGCTCTAGCCTCTCACCTCCCCCTTAATCATGTCCCCTCCGCTTTCCTCTGTGTTACATATCAGGGGTTCCATATACAATTCATTTGAACAAAGGCTGTTGTCACTGAAAAGTCATTGAACACTTGGACTAGAAAGAGCCCCTTTGGGAAAGGCCCTGGGGGGCGGTGGTGTGAAGTACCCAAAGCCACAGAGCCAGATGAGAACTCGTGACTCCTGGTGCCTGGCCTCTGGGACCAAGGGCATCCGATAGCTTCTCAGAGAGGGCCTTGCCGATCTGGAGGCTGTTTGGGGACTAGGAGCGCAGACTGTAGTGGGTGGTGAGAGGGGAGGGCCAGCTCTGACCTGTGCTGCACGACCTCCAGGTCCTCCAGCGTGTCCGGGATCTCCATCTGGGCCAGCCACTTCCCCTTCTCGCCCATCCACAGCTCACAGGCATCTGTCTCCCCAAACACGGTGTACAGGTCCAGGGCATCCTGCAGCCTCTGCTGCCGCATGTCCGCCTGGGCCACCACCTGCTGGTAGAGATCCCGGAGGGCCTGCAGCCGGTTGGTCACATCTGGGGAATCCTGGAACCCTTGGGGGAAGGCCTGCGCCTGCTGTTCCAGGTGCTCCATCACTCCGCGGCTCTCCTCCAGCTCCTCCAGGAAGTCCTTGTGCTTTTTCCCCAGGGCCCGGGTGGCCCCTTCATCGTGCCCCACGTCTTCCCCTGAGAGCAGCCGGTGGGCATCCTGTAGCCAGGCCTTCAGATCATCTGCATCACCCTGGAACTGGAAGAAGTTCTCAGTGTCCTGGAGGTTTTTCTTGCAAAAGGCAGCCAGGTCCTTCAGCTCGTTCCACTGGTCAGACACCTTCTTGATCCGGACCTCAATCCGCTCGTGCCCAAACTGCTTGCGTGCCACCATGCCCTCAGCCTCCCGGAAGATCTGGTCCAGGTGGGCATCCAGCCCGCGCAGCTCATCCTCAAAGGCTTTGTGCTTACGCTGCAGGATGAGCACGCTGGTCAGGTCCTTGCCATAGTCCAGGGAGGAGTAAATCTGCTCCTTCTCCTTGATCCAGCTCTCGGCCTCATCCATCTCCCAGAAGAACTTACAGAGCTGCTTGGACTGCTCCAGCTGGGCCTTGCGCCCAGCTGCCGTGTTGCTCAGCTCCTCGAAGCACTGTTCCAGGTGGCTGACACGATCCTGGATGACCTGGGGGTCACAAGGTTGGTACCCTGGATGGCATGGGAAGAGGAAAGACAAAGGGGACAAGGGCTTCATCATCTCTGGGCAAGCTTCAGATCTAGAACCACACCACCTAGAACCTGCCATCTCACTGGGGCTTTGGGACCAGATGCATGGGGTCTCAGGTGCTCAGAGGATAGGCTTTTAATTGGTTCTTAATAATGAGTTTCCACTAAAACTCCAGGAATAAGAGAGGTTAAAAGTTGGATCAGCTCTCAGTAGAAATGCAAAATGTGAAATTATTTTTAAAAAGACCCAGGCATTAATTTCTAGATGATTCTTCCGAGAGGCAGCAGGGGTCACCTATTTAAGCCTGAGCTAGCCAAAAGGATGAAAGACGAAGGATGCCTTCTTGGTGCTTACACACCTTTCTGATAATAGATGACTGAAGCAGTCGCCTACTCTCTGGACAATTTTGCTCTCCCTCAAACTTCTTTCTGGTACCACGTGTTGGTGAAAGAGGCAGAATTCTACGGCTAGATTTATCCACCCTGGGGTGCTGGAGTGCTGGGCCAGAGGCCTCAACAGAAAAACCTCAACCCGCAGCCTTACCTGGCCCCTCAGTGAACTGCAGGGTGGCTGTGGTGATGGCCTTCACTTTGTCCCCTTGGATGGCAATGTCAGCCTCCATCAGCTTGTGTTTCTGTAGCAAGTCCTCGACCTCCAACAAGTGTTTCCCAAACTCAGCAGACAAGAGGTGAGCCTGGCGAAGAGGACAGACAGGGCAGAGGGAGTAAGGAAAGGTGAAGAGACCCTCATGCTGGGAGAATAACCTTCCTAAGAGAGGGTCCGTGGCACTGGGGACCAGGATGTCAGATGCAGCTGGAAAATGCAGCTGCTCAATGGGAAAGAGGCTACAGAGCGGGAGTTCCCACTGAGGGTGCCCATCAGAATCATCCAGGGAGCATCTTTCAAGAGATCAAGTCCTATACTCAGTCTGCCCACGTGTGCCCCAGGGGTGGGACCTGGGTGTACATATTTTAAGAAAGTTCCACGGGGGACTTTCCTCACGGTCCAGAGGTTAAGACTTCACCTTTCGTGCAGGGGATATGGGTTTGTTCCCTGTCGGGGAGCTAAGATCCTACATGCCTCAGGGCCAAAAAAAACAGAACATAAAACTAAGCAACACTGCAACAAATTCAATACAGACTTTAAAAATGGCCTATATCTTCAGGATGGGGAACACATGTACACCCATGGCTGATTCATGTGAATGTATGGCAAAAACCACCACAATATTGTAAAGTAATTAGCCTCCAATTAAAATTAAAAAAAAGAAAAAAAAAGATATAAAAAAAGGCCTATATCAGAAAAATCTTAAAAAAAAAAAAAAAAAGGAAAGAAAGCCCCAGTGAGTCTGCTGTGAGTCTTCAGTTGAGAGCCACTGTGATAGCAGGAGAGGAGACTCAGACTTCCCAGTGGCCCTGGATGCCAAGGTCTGGATGCCAACTAGATTCAGATCGTGATTACTCAGAGCCTGATTCTCCAGGCTCCTGAGGGAGGTCTGTCTCATCCAGGCCCTGCAGGCCGGCACCTGTGTAACTATGAACCCCAGATTTCTTGATCACCGGGGATACAGCAGACAGGAGCAGAGCGAGCCAAGCTGCTGAGAGACAGATGCCATCAGACACTCTGCTGCCTTAGATGCTCTGCTCTGACTCGGGCGTGGGGCTGGGAGGTGCCTAGGAAGCACAGCTCGCTGAAGCCCCAGGTGGAGGGGGTGGGGGTGCCCAGGCCCACCTTGATCCCGTCCATCCAGTCAATGCTGTGCAGCATGTCCTGGAAGAGCTTCTGCAGGTCCAGCGTCTTCTCCAGCCTCTGGCGCCGGGCCTGCAGCAGCTCCTGCAGGTAGTCCCACAGGCGCAGGATGTTGTCCTTGCGGGCCATGATGCGCTTCTGGTCATGGTAGTTCTCCCGCTCCAGCTCCTGGGCCAAGTCCTCCAGGGCCCGCACCCGCTCCTCATAGGCGGCCGTGTCTGTCTCGATGGCCTCGTGCTTCTTCTTGGCAGCCTCCACTGCTGCCAGGTCGTACCCGAAGTTATCCTGTCCCCCAGGGAGAAAAACAGGCAGTTTGGTTAGGGTCCCCTTGGTTGGTCCCCAAGCACAGAGAAATGGCAGGTCTTTTAGGAGCAACTTCTGCAGGAGAAAGCCCTTCTGCCATCTTTTTCAGCCTACCTTATCAGAGACAAGTTCCAAAGACTAAATGTCTCACGAGAACCTTGGCAAAAAGCTCGTGATTTTACTCACTGGGCCATCCATGTGATGACTATCACTAACAGAGCTCTTTCCCACCTGCTGGCACTCACCACCCTGCCTGGAGAGGACCTGTTCTGGGCAGGAAGGGGCTTCTTACTGGAAACCCTGCAGCTGCACACAGAGGGCTTGCCCTATGCTCTCTGGGGCGCCTGCACACTCTCCAGTTCTTTCAGAATGCTTGCTTCCCCCTTCTAGATGGAATTTAATTTGATGCCAAGATCCAGGTGGGAAGGGACAGATGCTCTCATGGAGAATCAGTCCTGGGGTCAGTTTTTAGCTAGTGAAATGTGACACAGTCCTCAAGGCCAGAGTCCAAGGGGTGTCTGACACTCACAAGGTGCACAGCTTCCATCGCATCCCCAGAGGACCCCTGAAATATCAACTTGAACTCTGGCTCTGGGTGATGCTCCTGGCTCATAGGGGATAACTTTTGGGGCCATTTTTGGATTGTGTGGCTCTTTCTTAAAATGAGACTTAATAGGGAATTCCCTGGAGGTCCAGTGGATAAGACTCCACGCTTCTAATGCAGGGGGCCCAGGTTCGATCCCTGGAGGGGAACTAAGATCCCACATGCTTCCACTAAGCCCGTGCACTGCAATGAAGACCCAGTGCAGCCAAAAAATAAATAATTAAAAAGTGAGACTTAGTCGATCTGGGAGAGTTCCTTTTCAGATATCAATCCTGACCCACCCAATCACAGGGAGCAGGGCTGCAAGGCCTGTGGAGAGGCTTGTCCCGCTCTGCCTGCCCCACCGTCTGCAGCCCCACGTGCACCCCACTACCTGGGCCACGAGGCGCTGGTTTTCGTTGAGCCACGTCTCTCTCATGGCAGCTTTTCTGTCAAAGCGCCGGGCCAGCTGCTCCAGCTTCTCCTGCCGGATGAGCTCATCCCTCAGGGCCAGCTCCCGCCGGTACTCAGCTTCCTCCAGGCTTTCCCAGGCCTGCGCAGGGAGGGGCAGATGAGAGCTCTTGGGATTTGGGGGTCCCATCCCGACTCTTTCACCAGTACTGAGTGATTTGAGGAATCTAGACAGAACCCAGCCTTCAGGTTTTCCTGTTTAAGCCAACTGAAGATTCAGGGAGCACCGATCATGACCTCCCAGTCCCCTCTTCCCCTAAACTGGCCTTCCCATAAGTCAGTGTTGGTTTCATATAGTGTTATTGCCTCTGTGGGTGCTCAGTAAATTCCTATTGAGTAAATGGCCACCACCATTCCACTGGAATTTCCAGGCAGTGGTAGGCCTCCAAATCTCCAAAGTGTCACAAGGCATCCGCCTTCATTAAAAGTAGTTGATATTCCCTAAAAGCCCTCCAGGTTCTATAGAGAATAGGCTATAAACTGGACTCTGGGCATCTGAAGAGGGGACTGCACAGGTGGACAGTGGGTAGAGCCAGACCTCTCAGTGCCAGGCTTGGATAGTACCCTCAACAGCCAGCTGGTCATTATTGACAGCACAGAGAGTGGCTTGGCTTAACCCTGCCCAGGAACCATTCCCTATGCCCTCATTAGGAGAAGCTCAGTTAACCCACTGGCAAGCCTGCTGAATCCCCATTCTCATGGCATTTGAGCTGGAACTGTGTAGCCACTGCCTCTTTTTCTTTTTTATTTTTTTGAAATTGAAGTATAGTTGACTCACAGTATTGTATTAGTTTCAGGGGTATAGCATAGTGATTCAATATTTTTATAGATTATACTCCATATCAAGTTATCATAAAATATGGGCTATATTCCTTATACTGTATATTAAATCCTTGTATCTTATTTATTTGATAGGTAGCAGTTTGTACCTCTTCATCCCTGTCTCCTATCTTGCCCCTCTCCCCACCTCTGAATGGAAGGATGGTGGGTAGAGTCTGACCTCTCAGGGCTAGGCTCAGACAGCTCCCTCAATAGCCAGCTGTGTCATTAACAACAGCACAGAGAGTGGCTTGACTTAACCCTTTCCAGGGACCATTCCCTGTGCTTCTATCAGGAGTTGAATCAACCCACTAGCAACGTGAAATGGAAAACGCGGCTGTACCCGGTTGATGTCGGACACCAGTTTCCCATCGTGGGGCGTGTACACTTTCTGATTGTTGGCTCTCATCCGGGACTGGATGGTAAAAAGTAGGACTTCCAGATTCCCCTTCTCCTGAAACCTGTGGAAAAAACAGAGGTTGGGTGATGAGTGTTGAGACTCCCACAGCCAATGTTTCTTTCTTAAGTAAACATGGAACCCTGGCATCTTGGAGCGGGGATAGCAAAGCATATTTCTCTTTAAAAAGTAAAAAGAAACACAGCATTGTAAATCAACTATACTTCAGTAAAATTTTTTAAAAGTAAAAAAGGATAGAGGATCTATATGTTTTACCTGTTACAACATTAGTCTATCATACTCACCACCTGAGACCTAATAGGGGTTGAGTCTTTGCAACATAAATCAAAGAAAACACAACTACTGCAGTGTTTGCTTATCATTTGTTTCCATGGGGGAATGGCTAAGTGTTCTGGAAATTCCTGTAGGTATCAAGTGTTACCAATCAATACAAAGAAATTCTTCCCTGTTCTACAAATGCTAAAGGCTCCCCACTAGCTCTTTACTCAGTTTTTTATGGAGTGAGTCAATAAGCCTTTGAAGCAGCATTATCCATGTAAGAACATATTGCACAGAAAGCAACTTTCACCTGGGTACTAATGAGTTGGCTGTCCTGACAACTGTCCAAAAGTCCAGATGCTTCTGAGGGGGGAGGAAAGGCTGGGCTCGGGGAGGATCTCAGGGGGAGGGGATGATGGCAGCTGGATGGATGTCGAGAACCCAATGTCCAGATGAGCTCCAGGTAACTGAGTATTTTCCCATTTCTGCACGTGGCCAAGTATCTACCCACTTTTCCCTCATCCTTGTGGCAGTCGCAGATCAGCTGGTAAGCAAGGTTCCCAGGTGCCCGAGGCCAGCCCATATACCTGCTGCTCATAGGCACGTCAAGGAGGCTGTGACCTCGAGCACTGTCTTATGCAGCCAAGAGCTACCACCCCTGTGTGCGGTGCCTGGTAGACTCACGGGAGGTATTACCTGGATTGGGCTTAGGACTTTAAACATGGTTAGTATCAGGCCAGAAATCAGATATTCATTTATAGTACATTTTAGACTCTGCGTCTGGCCTTTCCCTGTTTGCGAGTCATGAATGAACGAGCAGGGGAGGAATAAAGCACAGGTACCACCAATGAGCTAGAAATCTGTTTCAGGGGAGCTAGACAAGCTGAGGGCAGGCGAGCTAGAATGCCGTGTATGTACGTGTGCGTGTGTGTGCACACGCGTGGCTGTATTTGCGTGTGCATATGTGCACGCAGGCCCTGCACACACTGCAGTGGAGCAGAGTCCCAAGAGGCAGGCTAAGTGCTCTGCTGATGGATGAGCAGTGACAGACAGGAGAGAAGAAGAAGGATGTGTTTGATGATCAAGGAGGCCGCACGTGGCGAGCTCTGGGGCTGCGGATGCAGAGGTCGTTACTAGAGAACAAACCCACAGCTCGGTGCGCAGGAAAGAGGAAGTCTCCAGCACAGGTTCTTTGAAGAGATTCTGAAGCCTGAGATTTCACTCCCGCTCCCCACTCAGGGATCTGGATCTGAGAAAGTACTTCCCTTGGCTGAGTCAGGGGTTACCCAATGCAGGCTGACAGCTTGGGAGCAGGGAGACAAGACAGGATGAAGCAGGTGACAGACAGGCAGCTCCCTGACATCCAAGACATGCCTCTCAGACCCCTTCTCCAGGCCCTCTCACCTTTGGGAGGTGGTTTCTCAGCAGTTGATGCCCACCCTCCCAGGTGCCCGGGCCCTTACTTGGGTGGCTTCTCGACGGTGCGGTAGGTGCTGAAGGCCTGCAGCTGCTGCTGGACACCGGCCAGGGAGTTGGCAAACTTGCGGCTGTTCAGGATGGTGATGGTCTGCTCGATCCAGGTGAGCAGGTCCGAGGCCAGCCCACTGTACTTCTCAATCATCTTCTCAGTCTCAATGGCGTGGTCGATTACCTAGGGAATCACCTTGTAACTCATTCTCATGAGAAGAGTGAGGACATCAGTGAAGATGCCAATGGGGACCACAGTTGAGGTGGTCCTCCTCCTCGCAAGCCCTAGAGTGTTTATGTTGGCTTTGTCCCCAGAGCCCAAGACCACTGCTGAGCAGAGGGCTGGATAGGTGGTGCAGGAGGGACCCAGCTGTGTTTGCAATCAGGAACAGCTCCCCGCCCTCTCTCACCCTGTAAAAGACTGGAAAGCCCACTGTCCCAGGACATCAGTCACCAGAGGAGCCAAAGTCCTGTTTATTTAAAAATGGGTATTAAGGATCGAGGTCATTGGAAATGACCCTGATGCTGGGAAAGATTGAGGGCATGAGGAGAAGGAGGCAACAGAGGATGAGATGGTTGGATGGCATCACTGACTCAATGGACAGGAGTTTGAGCAAGCTCCAGGAGATGGTGAGGGACAGAGGAGGCCTGGCATGCTGCAGTCCATGGGGTCGCAGAGTTGGGTATGACTGAGCAACTGAACAACAAAGATGGAAGGCTTCCAGGCACTGCCTTTGCTCAACACCAGTGCACAAAGATGAATGAGAAAAGGTTCCTACCCTGGAGGAGCTGAGGACCCAGCGTGAGGGTCTGTAGAATGGGGTGGCTCCCGGATTGGCTATGGAAGCCTGAGAGATCTGACACCGCAATAGACTAATAAGTAAAAGCCTGTTTTGTTCCTGAGGGAATGTTCATGAGACATAGGTCTGAAGGAGGAAGGTGGATTCAGATCTATGACCTTGTTGAGGACAGATCATCAACCTGCGCTGGAATTCAGCTTGGGAGCCATTAACGTGGCAATGCTTGGCTTCAGAGGAGGCTGGTGGGAGTGATGTGAGCCCTTTCCTATGGCTGGGGTCCAGACATAAAGCTCTTAGGAGAGAAAGGGAGTGTCTGTCAAGGCCTGCACATGGAGAGCAGGGAGCTGGGGGCCCTGGTTTCACAGCAGCTCCGTACCTTACCGACTCGCTTGCCCTCCACCGCCAGCACCTTCATCTTGGAAAAGTAGTGGTAAAATGCCACCACGTAGGTAATGATGGATTTCTCGTCAGGGTTTTCTGTAAAGACATCTGCAAGGGGAAAGTGTGGGCTCTCAGGACCAGTTAGAAGCTGGAAATGTCAGGCTCAAGGGGTTCATCTCCCTGTGTCTCCAGCACGAAGTTCAACTACACGTACCGAGTGACAGGCAAGAGCGGAAGAGGAATGGGGCTGCGGTTTAAGCCAGAGGATGAAATCCATATTAGGACCACAAAGCAAGGAAGAAGGGAAAAGGAGGGCAAGACTACAATGGCTCCCAAGCGGGCAGGGGAGGCATTGGAGCCAGTCTGGAGCTGAAGAGCAGACGGAACAGGGCCCTGGTCCGGCCCCCAGGCCCACATTGTGCCCCCGGCTTGCCCAGCACCGCCACATGCCTCCAGGTGCCCTGCCCATCTGGTGGGTGCCAGCTCACCTTCAGGGTCAAGGAGCGGGATGATGCCCAGCTCACGCTCGGCCACTTCGAAGGCGTGTTCCAGGTTGTGCCGGGCGTTGGAGTCCTTCAGCTTATCGAAGTCGATCAGGTCAGGCCTGGGGATGAAGCTAGACTGTTAGAGGGCAGGGGGCATGGTGTCCCCCACCAACAGGGCAAAGACCCTGGGCAGATGCAAGGAAGGGGCTGAGCAGGAGGAGTGAGAAGAGGACATGGGATGGAGGAGGGAGCCGTGAGCACCAGCGTGTGGGGAAGGAGGATTTAAGGGAGGCAGGATGCTGAGGGTGAGAGGAGCAGGCACAGGGGGTTTAATGTTCCTGTGGAGCTTGGCTAGTAACCTACACGCTAAGTGCAAAGTATCCAAACCCCCTTCCCCGCATGGGATCCCCAGCTCCCGCAGCCCGCTCCCCCTTCTTACCGGTGCTTGTGGATCAGGGCGTTAAAGGCCAGGCCATCCTTCCAGCTGGAGGTGAAGTTGGTGACATTGACGTGGGGGTAGCTGCATCCAAGAGAAACATTAAGACCTAAGAAACAGATTCTTTTGAGGTCCCTACAAGTGTGTGAAGGAGAGGGGTGGACCTGACCCTTCTCGAACGGTCAACAAGACAGCGGCTGTTAAGCCCCACAGAGAGGCTCCCCCATCAGATGGGCCCAGAGACACTCACCCCCACAGACCCCACGGTCTGACCCAGGCAACTCTGGGATAGAATCCTACATTCCGGGCCTCTAAGAATCAGGTCGGGATAGACTTTGCATTGAATATGCCCAAGCTGCTATAGTTCTGGTAATATGTGGGTGGGGAGTGAAGAGGGTGGTGGGGACATGTTAGCGGCTGGTCCCCAGGGCATACCCTGCCGTCTTCATCTGACACCACAGGAGCAACGCGTCCTTGGCTGAGCGCGTCTCACGGCCTTCTTGAGTTTGGACAACGATGTCCTGAATCTGGGGGCACGGGAACAAGAGAGGGGAGACTGAGATTTGCATCTGGCCCAGAGTTCTCCCTGGAAGAACCCCCTTCCTCTTTCCTCCTCTGGTTACCAGCCCTGCAGCCACACCACAGGCTGGGGCCTCGGGTCCCAGAGGCCTGCTACCCTGCTGTACTCCCCAGGCCAGAGGAGACGGCTCCAATCAGAAACTTGAAGGGGAGGCCAAGAATAAATGCACGTTGGCCTCATTCCTCCTCAGGAGGCACGACGCTGTGAGGGCCGTGGGATGGCATGACTGTTGGAAGGTGTCGCATTTGGATTAGTGGCTCCTCTTGCCTTTTCATCCTCCCTGGTTCTGCTGTTATTACCATTTCATCATACACACCCGCAGTGAGTGAGACTGGACCCCCGAGGCCACTTACAGGAGATCCTCAGGATGGGAGTTGAGGGTTATTTTTCTTCTCCCGGCCCTTCCCTCCTCCAACTTGGGTTCTTTCTGCCCCAAACCAGCAGGTGGAAGACCCTGCTTTCCTTCCCTGGGCTTCCTAAATTTCCTTACACGACAGACCTGTACTTTCAGTGGGAAGAGAAAAGCTTCTGACTGGAAAACACAGCAGCAGATTTTCTGCACTGTCTTTGCAAATTTTGAATCAAACTATTTAGAAAACCAAAGAGTTACCCATGTGGGGGGACGGGAGCAAAAGCGGATCTGGCGAAAGCAGCCGGATCTGAGTCCAGCTCCCAGTTTCTAGCTTCTCTCTCAAAAGACCATGACACTGACTGGGCTGCTCGCGCTCAGCTTCAGCAAGTTGGTGATGCTCAGGATGGTCTCTCCTTCCTACAAGCGCCATTGCTGGGGACACGCACGTGGGCACTCACACTCACTCACCGTCTTCTCAGGCCCGGGGACCCACCTGGAAGCGCAGGATGATGGTCCAGATGAGGCCGAGGACTAGGCGGTGGTTGCCGTCCACGATGTCGTGGGAGCCCATGTTCTCCAAGTGCACTCGCTGCTCCCTCAGGAACTGCAGGGCCTTGTCCACGTTCTCCAGGCAGTGGATGCGCATCTTCCCCTTCGTGGGCTTTGGCTGAGGGACGCCATTGCCCCCGTGGGCAGGGAAGAACCTCACGGTCACGCCTGGACCAGCGCCTGTCATCAGCATCCACCCTCCATGCCAAACTCCACCTCCCAGCTCACTCCTCGACAACGTTTCAACCCCACCACTTTCAGCAAAATTCAGGGGTTCCCTCCCTTGAGCACCCAGAGCTCTGCAAGTGGGCTGTACCAGTACTGTTCCTCGGTCTAAACAGAGCCTTGTGAGTGGTAATAGATGACATTCAGATAAGTAACACAACAGGGAGTTAACTGAGCACCTACTATGCGCCAGGCACAGCTCTAGAACTATTTACTGCTGTTTGGCAATAAGAGTGGCTTTCAGTTTGGCGATTAAAATAGGTCCATCCTGCCATCTGACCTCCTCCCTCCTCACCCTTGCATGGCCCCAACCGAAGCTCAAGGGACCACCATTGCTGAGTAATTGCATCATCTGAAGGGTTCTTAGTGGTAAGTCTCTCTAGTGGGCCTTCAGTGAAGGGTAAGAGGCATTCTTTAACTTCAGCCTGGAGTTGAAAAGGCAACAGAAGAATGTGGAATCTTTCATTCAAACCCCAAGGCTCTTAGCCTATGCCATCAGGTACAGGTATCATTTTGCACGTGGGAGAAATGAGACAAAGAAGGTCCTGCCTGGTAGCTCCAAGGTCACAGTGGAAGTGACGGAACAAAACATGAGCCTTGACCTGGTTCTCCTGCAGAGGCAGCACTGCTGCTGGGTGAGTTACAACTGAGAGGGCCTGAAATAAATCTCCACTTGTAAGAGTGATGAACACATAGGAAAATATCTTCCACTCTTTCCTCCTGGTTCCACAAAGGATGCAAATTCTCCAGCTGGGTAACGGGATCTGTCTTAGCCTTTGCAAGGAGCCTGAGGGTAAGTTCATTGCAGGCCAAAGATAACCAGATCCCAAGAGAAGAAAGTCAAGGAGGTGGGAGTGGCCAGAAAAAAGCAAGAAATTCTGAGACACTTCAGCAAAATTAACTAAAGTTTTGATCGATATATTAGATGGAAAGTCATTGCATTTATGCTGGGACATACAGGTGGGGCTAGTGGTAAAGAATCTGCCTGCCAATCCAAGGGACACAAGAGATGTGGGTTTGATCCCTGGGTTGGGAAGATCCCCCGGAGAAGGAAATGGCAACCCACTCCAGTATTCTTGCCTGGGAAATTCCATGGACAGAGGAGCCTGGCGGGCTACAGTCTTTGGGCTGCAAAGAGGTGGACATGACTAAGTGACTAAGCACAGCACATGTTTAGATGAGTAAGTTCAGAGAACCAATCAGTCACATGGACACACTGCATCGTTACTATTGCAGGTTGTGAGAAGTGGAGAGGTCCCAGGCCGTGTCTTTCCTGCAGAGGGGACCCAGGACCAGCCACAGGGCCCAGGGGAGGGGCTTTACCAGCATCTCTCCGGAGAGCACCTCCAGCAGCTTGATGAGCATCCGCCCGTCCCGCAGGTCCTTGTAGAGGTCGGTGATGCGGCAGGACACGTGCACCAGGTGCGAGTTTGCCCATTTCGTGAAGGTCTTCTTCTGAACAACTTCCCGCTCATCTGGGTGGGGAGAAGAACCTTGGGTGAGGTGCCTGAGACTGGCAGAGTCCATTTGCCATGTGATACGGGGCCAGAGGGTTTTTCACCTTAACCCAGAATTGCCCCATCCCTGGCAGAGGAGGTGGGTATATTTATTCTATCCCATCTATCCTATTCCCCTCTGGGGAGCATTGGTGACCAGAGAGCAGCCTTCTGTTAACTTCCAGCACCATGGAATCAAGGCGCCCCGAACCTAGTCACCTGCTTGCCCGTGCCCATCAGAATGCTCTGTACCCCTGGGTCAGCGAGCTCAGATTTTAACGTCAGGTTCACCTGTCCACTCACCCAACAAATACTCCCTCTGTCTAGAAGGCTTTCTCTCTGCCCCTCTATCTCATCCCATCCCTTTCACCTAACTCCTAGTCGTACTTTAAGAGTTAGCGGAAACAGTGCTTCTCCGGGAAGCTTTTGTGACCCCTAGGTTGGGTCTCACATGGTGTGCCCTGACCCCCTACATCTGCATTGCTCATTTCTCTCTCCTTGTACTTGGATTCGTTGAAAGTCTGTCTTTCCTGCAAGATTGCAGGCTCCTAGAGTCCAGCAAAGTTGTCTGTCTTGTGCATCTCTATATCCCCAAAGCCTGGAGCCTGGCACACAGTA
Source organism: Bos mutus (assembly GCF_027580195.1). Lineage (NCBI taxonomy): Eukaryota > Metazoa > Chordata > Mammalia > Artiodactyla > Bovidae > Bos > Bos mutus. The sequence goes on along the minus strand of NC_091626.1, from coordinate 31,816,497 downwards.
GGTCTCCGGAGCTGTACTGTAGCTGGCTGTGTGGAGGGTTATCCAGCTCCTACGCCAAGTCTCCTGATACATAAAAGCAAAACACACTGCCTGCCCTCAAGGAGCTGCTGGTATGTAGAGGAGAAGGAAGAACATGGAGACAATGAGACCACGTGGAAAATGCGATCCACGTTGGGTGAAGGGTAGTTGGGGCTTGGGCTGGAGGCTGTGCACTAAGTTTTCTTTCTTGCCTCCAGAATGGCAGGCAGGATTTTCCATCTTCAGACCTTGGAAGCTGACACCCTTGGCCTGAATGAGCCTCAGTCCAAACCAGGCTGCTGGCCCAGGCTTTGCCAGTTCAGGTGGGCTACCTCTTAGTACTTCCGTTAAAATAGCTACTGTAAAATAAATGCTGGTATCTGTTTGGTTAGGGCTGGGAAGCTTGATTGAGATGCTGGAGAGAAGACAGGGACTGGGACTTCAAAAAGAATGGAGGACAGGGTAAAAGAGAGAGAGAAGAGGAGCAGAAAAGATAGAAACAAGGAGAGCAGTTCAGTGAACAGCCTGTGGCAAACTGCTTCTGGGCATTGTGGCTGAGGGTTCCAGGTGGGAGCTGACCTGGCAGTATGGCTGGGCCATGGAGGGTCCCTGGGGAGAGTGTGCTCAGATTGGTTACAGTCAGGGCAGACTCCGAGCAGTCCAGCCAGGAGGGAATGTCAGCGCCGTGAAAGCAGGATAAATGTCGGCTCAACTGAGCCCAAACTGTGGAAGGGCTGGCTTCTTCAATTATTAAATATCTGACTTAACAACAAGAGGAGCCCGGCCAGCATGGCCTCGAGGGGATACTCCTGGCGGTTCCCGAGGCTCACAGCATCCAGTTCCTTCCCACTTCGTGGCTATTTTGGTGTTAGCAACTCAGACCCTTTATTCGCTTATTCATTCATTCAGCAATTGCTCACTGTACAGTCATTAGGTGCCAGGCCCTGAGTGGAGGTGGGGCATTCAAGGACAGGAAAGAGTCCCCTCCTCGTTGCAGACAAACTTGATTATAAATATGATGAGTTCTGGAGTCATGTGTAAAGAATTCTCTGGAAGCCATCTAAATAAGACTTCTAAGAAGAGGAAAAATGCTACAACTGACTATACAAATCCACCATAACAAATATAAAATTAAAACGTGGCTTATTCATTCTGGGCCTCTGGGCAAAGTTCCAAGGGGAAAAAAATGCTTATTCTACTGGACCCTTCCCTGATTTCTAGGTTTGCTTCAGCAAAATGTAAGTAAACTTTTGATGATATATTGGAAGGAAAGCAATTGAATTTAAGCTGGAACATGTTTAGATTCAACAGAGCCAGCCTCAGCCCCATGCCACAATGCATTCCCTAGAGATCAGACCGGCTCCGTAAGAAGCTAACCTTTCTAGTCAGTTGTGGAGGGTTTGTCCAAGGGGCTGGAATTTTTGCCCTTTAGGAGGTAACTGTCTCAAAAAGTCAAAGTCCTTTCTTTCCTTCATCTTTTCTTGTCTTTAAAAATCTAAAGAGTTCATTATGTGAGTGCTGAGACCTGTTTACTTGTGCTCAGCAAAGTGTAAGGAAGAGCTTCTAACTGGGACGTGGAATTTGATTCTAGGCTGCCTGCCTGGTACATGGATCAGTACAGATGTAAATCACGCTTAGAGCTCTCCAGTTCTCAACAAATGATGTGTATGAGGCCTCTAAATGCTGGAGCTGCAGGTTTAGAGCTCAGGCAGGTAGGCTCCTGGCTGCCTTTTACATGAAGGCTGGGGTGCAATTGCCTAGGACACCGGGCACCCTGAAACAGTCTGTAGTGTTGAGATGGGGGAAATATTCCAAGAGGCTCACGACTGTTAAGGAGAGGCAGGCCCCGAGGTGGGGATGATTTCCATCAGCTCATAGCCCTGGCCGCTTCTCATCAACATGCTTCACGCTCACTCCCATCAGGTGCTCAGCAAAGCTGTCTGAGTGCAGGAGAGGGAGGGGAGTGGTGCAGAGCAAGCTGGGCTGGGAACCCTCGGGTGCGGACAGACCAGGGAGACAGCCAAGCATTGGGACGGCTGTCCCCAGGGGACCCGGCCCATCCTGCAGGGAACCACTGTGGAAAAGAGGCCTCAGCAAAGCCCTGCCATGGGCTAGGCCTTATTTCCCGGGCCCTAACTCTGCCAGTGTAGGGCAAGGGGCAACTACCAGCACAGCCTGACTTGAAACCACCAGAACCTCAGAAAATACTCGTCTCCACAACCATCAAGCTCAGGGCCTCTCCATTCCTGCCTGTTCCTCTCCCCTCCCTTCCTTGACTCTGGCCATCCTCCTCAGAAAATTCCCCTTCCTCTCTGATCAGCGAGCTAGAATCACTGTCTGGGTATTGTGCCCAGCTGATCTTTTTTTTACATTCCCCTTCAAAGGTTTAGTTTGAGGTCAAATAAACCCAACACAACTCAAGTATTTACCCGCTAATCAGTTCATACATGGAAAGTGCTTAAAATGTACCTGGCACACAGAAAGTCTGTGTAAACGTGAACTATCATTGCTATCACTGATGTTACTACCATCACTGGCTGCAGGGCCCAGACGCTGCAAGAAGCAGGAGATAGCCTCACTCTCCCCAAAGGCCTCTCAGTCTAGTTGAGGAAACAAGGCAAAGACCCACTGATAGTTTTACAGAGATAAAAAAGAGATAAAAGTGGAGAAGGCAATGGCACCCCACTCCAGTACTCTTGCCTGGAAAATCCCATGGATGGAGGAGCCTGGTGGGCTGCAGTCCATGGGGTCGCTAAGAGTCGGACACGACTGAGCGACTTCGCTTTCAATTTTCACTTTCATGCATTGGAGAAGGAAATGGCAACCCACTCCAGTGTTCTTGCCTGGAGAATCCCAGGGATGGGGGAGCCTGGTGGGCTGCCGTCTATGGGGTCGCACAGAGTCGGACACAACTGAAGTGACTTAGCAGCAGCAGCAAGAGATAAAAGACCCTGATGCTGGGAGGGATTGGGGGCAGGAGGAGAAGGGGATGACAGAGAATGAGATGGCTGGATGGCATCACCAACTCGATGCACATGGGTTTGGGTGAACTCCGGGAGTTGGTGATGGACAGGGAGGCCTGGCATGCTGTGGTTCATGGGGTCGCAAAGAGTCGGACATGACTGAGCTGAACTGAACTGAAGAGATAAAGGGCAGTTCATTTTAATGATACAAAAGCCGTCACAAGGTAATATTGGATTATTATCAGATAAGAAGCACACAGAATAAATGGTCAAAGATCAAAGTGGAGAGAAGTCATTTCTAACTGGATCATTTAAGAAGGAGCTTGTGAAGAAAACCATTTTGCACAGGCAGAGGAGGAAGGAGGGGACCCATGACACAGGATACATAAAAGGGTAGTGCTTGTTCAAGAGTTGCTGACTAGCTACAGGTAACAAGAAAATATGTGGAAAACAGGTTTTAAATCAGATGTGGAAAGCCTTGAAGGAAAAGCTAAGAAGTTTAGATTTAATCCTAGACGCTAAAGGACCCACTGAAGTGATGGCAAGATCATTTCCTAAAAAAGGAATTTGGAAAACTCCCAATGATAATAAAATGACAAAACCTTTTAGCTTAAATTTTTTAAGAATTGTGCAAATTCTATATAAATCTAGAAAGTCTCCAAAGGCTCACCAAAGACTTGAACAAATGGAAAAATCACACAAAATTCTTGAATAGGAAAACTCAATATCATAAAGATGTCAATTTATCCTAAATTTATATATTTAATATTATTTTTAAAAATACATAATTTAAGTTTGAGGGGAAACTAGAAAAACAACTAGAAAACTGATTATAAAAATAGCTAAGAAAATTTCAGAAAAGAAGAGTAATAAAGGGTAACCAATCTTCCCAGGTGTTTTTTCTAACAAATGAAACTGTGTGATACTATCATATGGATAGACACATTAATGGAACACAAATAGTCCCAAGTATATATAGGCATTTAACGTCTGATAAAGGTGGCACTTCAAATATGAAGAGGAAAAATGGATTATTGGGTATAGGGTGTTGATGATAAGATCTCTTCAAGAAAATTAGAGATACCAAGGGAACATTTCACGAAAAGATGGGCTCGATAAAGGACAGAAATGGTATGGACCTAATAGAAGCAGAAGATATTAAGAAGAGGTGGCAAAAATACACAGAAGAACTATACAAAAAAGATCTTCATGACCCAGGAAATCACGATGGTGTGATCACTGACCTAGAGCCAGACATCCTGGAATGTGAAGTCAAGTGGGCCTTAGGAAGCTTCACTACAAACAAAGCTAGTGGAGGTGATGGAATTCCAGTTGAGCTATTTCAAATCCTAAAAGACGATGCTGTGAAAGTGCTGCACTTAATATGCCAGCAAATTTGGAAAATTCAGCAGTGGCCACAGGACTGGAAAAGGTCAGTTTTCACTCCAATCCCAAAGAAAGGCAATGCCAAAGAATGCTCAAACTACTGCACAATTGCACTTATCTCACACACTAGTAAAGTAATGCTCAAAATTCTCCAAGCCAGGCTTCAGCAATATGTGAACCGTGAACTTCCTGATGTTCAAGCTGGTTTTAGAAAAGGCATGGGAACCAGAGATCAAATTGCCAACAACTATTGGATAATGGAAAAAGCAAGAGAGTTCCAGAAAAAACATCTATTTCTGCTTTATTGACTATGCCAAAGCCTTTGACTGTGTGGATCACAATCAACTGTGGGAAATTCTGAAAGGGATGGGAATACCAGACAACCTGACCTACATCTGAGAAATGTGTATGCAGGTCAGGAAGCAACAGTTAGAACTGGACATGGAACAACAGACTGGTTCCAAATAGGAAAAGGAATACGTCAAGGCTGTATATTGTTACCCTGCTTATTTAACTTATATGCAGAGTACATCATGAGAAATGCTGGGCTGGAAGAAGTACAAGCTGGAATCAAGATTGCGGGAGAAATATCAATAACCTCAGATATGCAGATGACACCACCCTTATGGCAGAAAGTGAAGAAGAACTAAAGAGCCTCTTGATGAAAGTGAAAGAGGAGAGTGAAAAAGTTAGCTTAAAGCTCAACATTCAGAAAACGAAGATCATGGCATCCGGTCCCATCACTTCATGGCAAATAGATGGGGAACAGTGGAAACAGTGTCAGACTTTATTTTTCTGGGCTCCAAAATCACTGCAGATGGTGACTGCAGCCATGAAATTAAAAGACGCTTACTCCTTGGCATGAAACTTATGACCAACCTAGATAGCATATTCAAAAGCAGAGACATTACTTTGCCAACAAAGGTCCGTCTAGTCAAGGCTATGGTTTTTCCAGTAGTCATGTATGGATGTGAGAGTTGGACTATAAAGAAAGCTGAGTGCAGAAGAATCAATGCTTTTGAACTGTGGTGTTGGAGAAGACTCTTGAGAGTCCCTTGGACTGCAAGGAGATCCAACCAGTCCATCCTAAAGGAGATCAGTCCTGAGTGTTCATTGGAAGGACTGATGTTGAAACTGAAACTCCAATCCTTTGGCCACCTGATGCAAACAGCTGACTCATTTGAAAAGACCCTGATGCTGGGAAAGATTAAAGGCAGGAGGAGAAGGGGATGACAGAGGGTGAGATGGTTGGATGGCATCACCAACTCAATGGATGTGAGTTTGGGTAAACTCCAGGAGTTAGTGATGGACAGGGAGGCCTGGTGTGCTGCGTTCCATGGGTTCGCAAAAAGCCGGACACGACTGAGCAACTGAACTGAACTGAACTGATAAGACTCGGTGGCCATCCAGGAAAAATTAAGTTAAATTCAAATCTCATACTCTAAGACAAATTTCATTTGGGTCAAAAATTGAAATGTAAAAAACAAAACCATAAAAATACCAAAATCAATTATAGTAGAAAATTTTTTTATGTTAGTGTAGGGAAGGGTTTTATAATTCCAACACAAAATCCAAAGTCATAAAATGAAAGACTAAAAGTTCAACTGCATTAAAAAATGTTTGTGTGGGATAAAATACCATAAGCAAAGTCAACCAAATGAGGCAAAGTATTTGCAACTCACATCACAAAGGGCTAACTTACCTTGTAGGTAAAGAAAATCTATAAACTAATGAGAAAAAAGACCAATAATCCAATAGCATAATGAAATAAGAATGTGAACAAAGAGCTAACAGAGAAAAATTATAAAAGTCTCTTAGATGTATAAAAAATTATCCAAGCTATTCATAATAGAAATACAAATTAAAAACATACATACACACACAAACCTAATACACAGTCCTTAATTAGTTCAAACAAACTAATGATAAAAGACATCTTTGAGACAACAGGAAAATTTGAATATTAAGTGGGTATTAGATTGTATAAGGGAATTATTCATTTTATTAGGTGTGCTATGCTAAGTCACTTCAGTCGTGTCCGACTCTGTGCGACCCCATAGATGGCAGCCCAACAGGCTCCCCGTCCCTGGGATTCTCCAGGCAAGAACACTGGAGTGGGTTGCCATTTCCTTCTCCAATGCACGAAAGTGAAAAGTGAAAGGGAAGTCGCTCAGTTGTGTCCGACCCTCAGCGACCCATGGACTACAGCCTTCCAGGCTCCTCCATCCATGGGATTTTCCAGGCAAGAGTACTGGAGTGGGGTGCCATTGCCTTCTCCGTTGTTAGGTGTAGTGACAGTATTATAGCTAAGTGGGAAATGCTCTTGTTATTCAGATATTCATGCTAACCTATTATGATAAAGTAAGAGTAGAATGTCATGATAATTATTCACTTTACTTTAAAAATATTTCAGCCCCAACATGAACAAGCAAATATGGCCAAATATTAACAGTTCTTAAATCTAGGTGATAATTCATTTTACTTTTATCTCTACTTTCTCGCATGTTTGAAAATTTTCATACTAAAAGTACAAAAGTAAAATGAAAGTACATCAAGACACTATGTTTTACTTATCAGATTCACAAAGATCCAAAAGTGTGATAAAATACCATGTTGGCAAGGAAGTGGGGGAGAAAACATTCATATGTTTTTGGAGAGGGTGTAAAAGGCAATTTGGCAAGATGGATCAGAATTATAACTGTACTTACTTTGGGACCCAGTAATTCCATTTCTAGGGATTTATCCTTCAGATAGACATACATTTGCAAAATAACACATATCAGTTTATTCACTGCATTTTTGGAAATAGCAGAAGATTGGAAACACTCTAAATGTCTACCAATAGAGGACTGGTTAAATTAAAATTATGTCTAGATCATGGAATACTATATCTGCAAAAAGAATGAGAAGCCCATTTGTGTACTAATATAAAATGATCTTTAAGATACACTGGGTGGGGAAAAAAGGACAATAAGGGACAATATATGGTGGGGAAAATCTGAGAAAAACAATACACACTATTTGCTAATATATGCAAAAAACATTCCTGGAAAGATACATGAAAAGCTGGTAACACTGGTTATGGGAAAGGAACTGAGCCTGGAGAACTGAGATGGGAAATGTTGTTGTTCAGTTGTGTCTGACTTTTTGTGACCCCATGGACTGCAGCACACCAGGCTTCCCTGTCCTTCACCATCTCCCAGAGTTTGCTCAAATTCACATCCAGTGTGTCAACGATGCCATCCAACCATTTCATCCTCTGTTGCCTTCTCCTCCTGCCTTCAATCTTTCCCAGCATCAAGTTCTTTTCCAATGAGTCTGCTCTTTGCATCCAAAGGATTGGAGTTTCAGCTTCAGCATCAGTCCTTCCAATGAATATTCAGGACTGATCTGCTTTAGGATGGACTGGTTGGATCTCTTTGCAGTCCAAGGGACTCTCAAGAATCTTTTCCAACACCACAATTCAAAAGCATCAGTTTTTTGGCACTCAGCTTTCTTTATAGTCCAACTCTCACATCTATACATGACTACTGGAAAAACCATAGCTTTGACTAGACTGATCTTTGTTGACAGAGTAATGTCTCTGCTTTTTAATATGCTGTCTAGGTTGGTCACAGCTTTTCTTCCAAGGAGTAAGCGTCTTTTCATTTCATGGCTGTAGTCACCATCTGCAGTGATTTTGGAGCCCCCCCCAAAAAAGCATCTGTCACTGTTTCCATTGTTTCCCCATCTATTTGCCATGAAATGATGAGACCAGATGCCATGATCTTAGTTTTGTGAATGTTGAGCTTTAAGCCAAGTTTTTCAATCTCCTCTTTCACTTGCATCAAGAGGCTCTTTAGTCCTTCGCTTTCTGCCATAAGGGTGGTGTCATCTGTGTATCTGAGGTCATTAATATTTTTCCCGGCAATCTTGATTCCAGCTTGTGCTTCATCCAGCTTGGCTTTTCACATGAGGTACTCTGCATAGAAGTTAAATAAGCAGGGTGATAATATACAGCCTTGACATACTCCTTTCCCGATTTGGAACCAGTCTGTTGTTCCATGTCCAGTTCTAACTGTTGCTTTCTGACCTGCAAACAGATTTCTTAGCAGGCAGGTAAGATGGTCCATCTATTTATTCCTGCTATGGCTTCCTATAAAATTCCTTGACTGTTTCTTGTATCTCTCTTACCTCTGTTAGAAATCTGCTCTCAAAAGTAGAAAATAAATAAAAAAATTTTAAATAGAGAATAGCAGCCTAAATATTCAACAGGGCATTATTTAATGATTTTGGCACATTTATATACATGAATAAGGTGGAAGAACTTCCAGTAGCAAGAAAAGATATTATTATATATTTTAAGGGAAAATTCAGATTATAAAACTACCTGTACAATATAAAACTACAATATAATATTGTAGACCTATATACATAGATTCATAGAAAAAGCTAATGATGTGCTATATTATAGCAGGGTGTTAAGACTGTGGGTGACATTTTGTTTTGCTTATCCATGTTTACTAAAATGTCTGCAATGTACATACATAACTTTTATAACAAGAAACAACAGATGTCATAAAGAAAAATGGGACATAGAACTCAAATCCCAAAGAACAAATGACTGATTAAAAGTCAAAATGTATCCTTCTTAAGGAAGTCTGAATTTTCACCAGAGCATGGCTTTAAGCTATGGGTAAAGCTAGGTGGTCAGCAAGGCAAGTGGGAGGAAAGGTACCAAGGGAGGCCTTGGATCAACAGCCTGGCCTGGAAATAAGCATTTACTTCTTTTGCAGGTTTACAAAGGGATTTCTCTCCATGTCATGCCAGGAAGCCAAGAGCTTAGATAAACTGAGAGAGGGATATCTGAACTTGTGACAAACCCCAGTGGTAGAGATACCAACCCATTATAAAGCCTAGCATGGGGCAGACTCTCAGGGACACATCAAAAACGATCCTGCTGGCACAAATTCTACTCCTCCTGTTTAGTCTGGGGAGGAATTGTTCTTTCTGCTAACCAACTTTCATCATACTGGCATTGTGAACAGCTTGGGCACAGTGCTTCTGCCCATAAGGATTTCAAAGCCAACTAGGGTTGATCCTAAGAGAAAACTTAAAGATGCTTACTACATATGCCAATGCATATTTGAATATATACAGATTCCTTTAAATGCAAGAATAAAGCACACAAGACTGACTCTAAAAGTAAGCAAAGTTAAACACTAAGATGCTGGTTAACTAGATCTGGGTACATTAACACAAAGGAAGGCTATAAAGCCATGAAAATGATAATCTGCATATTTACAGGCATAAAAAGATATTCATAATATATATCTCAGTGAAAAACAGTCTAAGATTATAGATGATGTTTATATTTATACATATACATAGTCTATGTGTATGTATAAATACAAAAATGTATCCAAAGACATTACAATATCTATATGGGGTATTCACAAATGTCTATACTTTCTTTTTAATCAGTTTTTCTAATCTTTTCTACACTAAATATATATTCTTATGTAATAAAAATGTTTAAAGATGTAAATCACTCTATTTTTAAAATATAAAAGAGGATTTTTATGTATTTCTTAATAAAATAGGGTTTTTATATATTATAGGAAAAGTTTAAATTTAAAATATTTCATGCGAACAAATGAAGAAATGAAGCCACCAGTCTTCCCTGGTGGCTCAGGCGGTAAAGAATCTGCCTGCAATGTGGGAGACTTGGGTTCGAAATCTGGGTCGGGAAGATCCCCTGGATTAGGGCATGGTAACCCACTCCAGTATTTTTGCCTGGAGAATCCCCATGAACAGAGGAGCCTGGCAGGCTACAGCCCATGGCGTCGCAAAGAATTGGACACGACTGAGCAACTAAGCACAACACAGCATGTGAAGAAGGCTAGTTTTGATCCAGGGCTTGAAGATGATAATACTTCTAGAATGGCAGGGAAGGAAGGAGGGGTCTCTGGTGAAAACTTGCAAACCCATATGTTTGTGTGCATATGTGCATGAAGGTGTATGCATGCATGCTTTGGGGATGAGGGTGAGAAGAGTTTACCGGAGCAAAGAAGTCAAAGGACAGTCTACAGAAACTGAACTTTATCCTCCAGGAAAAGAAGAGCCAGATAAAGTGATACCTCACTAAAAATTTACTGGAGGAGCAAGATTCTAACCACCCTACATAAATGGGATTGGACAAGGGAGAGGCTGGAGCCCAGGAAACTCGCTCAGAGGCAGCAGCAAAAGTCTGTCTGATGTGCCAAGGCCTCATTGACATGTGAACTATGGGAATGAAATGACAGGAGATGATCTGGACAACATCACAGGACAAGGGGCAGCTGGCCCTGGCAGGTGACAGCATTTGGAGGCTATAAGACAGAAGTAAAAATGAGTTCAGGGTTTTGATTAAAGAGGCTCAAGAGGCTGGTGGTGAAAGGAAACATGGGAAGAGATGTCTTAGATGGAGTGCCAAGGAGGAGATAATGCAGACCTGAAGGACATTCAAGTGCTGTTGCCTCAACAGCAGAGGGCTGATCTTAATAGCCTGGGATTCTAGGCTTGTCCTGGCCCTTCCTGCTGTGGGACTTCCCTCGTCTAGAAAGGAGAGGGCAATAGTTACACCTTGCCAACTTCAGAGTGGTTGAAGGGCCAGTGAGATCTGGATAAAAAGCACCTAGAACACGAAGCAGCTGTACAAACACCAAGCACTGCTGTCATGCACGCAGGTGGTGGCTGCATGGAGAGAGGACGCTTGCTGAGAACACGAGGCCGCAGAAGTCAAAGACGGCCCAGGATTCAGCCTCAGCCTAGCTCTTAATGAACAGAGAGAATTTCTGGAGAACCCAATGATTTACTGAAAAGGGTCGATTCCCTTCCCCCAAGCCAGGAGTCAAAGCTCCGAGGTTCAGGGTAAAGACACATGGTCAGCCCTGCCTCAGGGAGCTTCTCCCCAGGTTCTGAGCTGGAAAGTCCTCCTACAACATCTGGTTCAAGCCCCTTATGTTACAGGTGAGAAACCCGAGGCCCAGAGGAGAAGGAAAGTAAGTTGGCCAAGGTCACCACACTGGGGAAAGTGTGATGGCAACAGGAGGACAGAATTATGTGGTGGGGACGGTTGGGGGCCAGAGTGAGGTACTCCACCCGTGGCAAAGGTTATGAGGAAGGAGCCTCGACATACGCAAAGGCGGGATCGAGCCTCAGGAGTCCCCCTGGAAATCCTCGAGCATCTACCCCCGTAACCAGAGCCTGCCTACTTTACTACTTTGTGCTCTCACCTACACCTCTGACTTTACGGGGGGCTGTCCCCCACCACCTCTTTCGGAGAAGGAGTTAACCTAGAGCTCCAGTTAATAAAAACTCTTGGGCGTGACAAGAGTGTTTTAACCTACAACTCCTCTGAAGGTTCTCTAGCCTGCCTGACAGGCTCGTCCGGCCACATGTGATTACTCACAGCCTCCCAACCGTGAGAGGCACGAGATGCTTTAAACCTTCTAAAAACAGGTTCTTTAGAGAAGTTAGAAAACTATAAGTATAGTGGGCTGATTAGAAATTGTATTGGTGAAGGGTTTTTCATTTGTTGAACCAATGTTTGTTGCTAAGTCTCCACATCCCCTGCCCTTACACACATTAATGAATATATAGAAGAAATAAGTATTAACCTTTGATATAAATCACGTTAGACCTTAGGCTAAGTAAATTCTTTCCTTAACTAAAACCCACTATACCCTCACCCTATAGGAATGTAACTTTATTTGGGTGGCGTCTGTTTTAAGAATAATCACCCCTGGAGAAATAAGTGTCCTGGTTGACTGACCGCTGTCACAAGGAGAGGGTCGTAAATTGTCAGCGGGCCCCCCTGGCCAGAAGATGATGTAACACCCCTAAGACCTCTGTATACATTTGTATGAAGCACCTGACTTTGATAAAAGTCAGGGCTGCTGACCCCGCGTGACTTTTGCATAACATCTCAGTGTATAAAAGTAGACCATGGAAAATAAAGAATTGGGATCAGTTTCTCGAAATACTGGTCTCCCCATGTCTCTCTCTCACTCTGGCTGAGTCTCCATCTGGAGCGCAGAACCCACCAAGCTTACTAATTTTGCCTGGGCTTCTAAGATCTGACCGGGGAGGCCTCAGTGTCTCCTCTCCTTCAGGAGAACGGAAGGACACCTGCGGCCTACGTAAGTGGTGCAAGCTTTTTGTCTTGAAGTTTTATTGGTCCCCCGCATAAACCAAGCTACTCAGCCTCTTTTCTCCACTGAATTTTCCTACTGAGCTATCCTTATTCTATTACTCTTTATATCTTTAATTAATATCTAATTGAAGCTACTGTATCCTGACCCTCGCCGACGCCGTCCCCGCTTCGAACTCCCTGGATCAGCCGAGGCTGGACCCTGGCAGGGGACGAACCGCTTTTCTGCTCCTGGTGGCCCCCAAGCTGACTCTTCCTGCCACCTTCTCTTTCCTGGACATTTGTGGAGCCTCTCCGCAACCTGTTCTCCCCATTGAGGTTAGAGTGATCTTTCAAAGCTAAACGTAACCACATCACTTATTTGTGGTGGGTTGGGATGCATGCTAACTTTGTTCATAGCTCAGTTGGTAAAGAATCCACCTGTGATGCAGGAGACCCTGGTTCAGTTTCTGGGTTGGGAAGATCTGCTTGAGAAGGGATAGGCTACCCACTCCAGTATTCTTGGGCTTCCCTTGTGGCTCAGCAGGTAAAGAATACGCCTGCCATGTGGGAGACCTGGGTTAGATCCCTGGGTTGGGATGCATGCTGATGGGTCAGGAGCAGCACCGTCCGTCTGTCAGGCCCTTTCCTGAAGGCCACAGTCTCTGTCCTGAAAGCCTATAGCTCTTCCTGTTGAAAATTCCCACCCTTTGATGCTTCAATTCTGCCGGTCCTTTGCAAGCAATCCCCTCATCAAACATCACCACTATGAGTTACCTGCTGCTTCCTGCCAGGACCCTGAGGATACTCAGGGCCTTTGAAGGCCCCTGGTGACTTGGTTCTTACCCACCCCTCCTATCTCCACTCACTCATCCCACACTCTTACTCAAACAAGCCCCCACTCATTCTTGGACAAATTATAAGCTGTGGGTTATGTTATAAATGCACAATTCCTAGTAAGTCTTCATAGCATTTACCCTAATTTGTCATGACATACATGTCTACATGTACAAAGACACATGTGTGGCTTTTTTTAAAATTTTTAATTGGGAGATAATTGCTTTACAATGTTGTGTTGGTCTCTGTCATACATGGACATGAATCAGCCATAATACATGTGTCCCCTCCCTTCTGAACCTCCCTCCCACCTCCTACTCCCATCCAACCCCTCCAGGCTGTCACAGAGCACTGGGTTGAGCTCCCTGTGCCATACAGAAAATTCCCACTGAGCTATCTATTCTACCTACGGTAATGTGTATGTTTCAAGGCTACTCTCTCATGTGTGACTATTTGATCGATTTCTTTCTCACTAGACTGTAGAATGAGACTCCCTGGTTGATCCAGTTTTCAGAGTCTGAAGGCCAAAGGGTTTGGAGACAAAATGCTGCCAGAGACTCAGCTACCGGCCTCCCTGTCATTCTTTCTCTGTGACAAGATATAAAGGGAAAATGAACAATTGCTTCAGTTGCTCTGAAAATGACACTCTTGGCACCTCTTCAGCCAAGCAGCAGGCAGGGGTCCCCTGTGGGGGTAGAGGGGCGGGGGTGTCGGCTGCTCCCAGGAGCCAGAAGCACAGGCAAGGCCTGGTGTCAGGACCTGCCTTTGGGAACGAAGCTGACAGTCCACAGGAATGGCCTAACGATGGAGGAAGCTATTAACATGGCTCACTCAGACTGCAACCCAAGGGGAGGGAACAGTGTCTCATTATTAACCTCGGTGTATTAATATTTGATAAAGCATCTTCATGATGATAGATAGCAGTCACCCAGAGAAGGGGAAGAGCTGCAGTTCTGCAAAGCATTCTCAGAGAGGAAGAACAGCTTTTATTGAGAGGGCATGATGGGAGAAAGTGTATGTCCTGGGCAGGAGAAAACTGCCCTGACCACATAGCACAGTCAGCACGATGGCCTCTCTCATAGGTTGGGCTGCACAGGTAACCGGCAGGCTTCTCTGTGCAGTGGCTTGTCTCAGGGGAAGGAGGGGGACTCACAATGGCTGACCTCCAAGAGAAAGCTGCTGAGCCAATTATTTTTTTTTTCTTCTGACAGTACATTAAAATGATGGCTGATGATTAAAGATATTTCCGTGAATAGAACATTTTCCCAATGTGTGGTCTCGAAATAGAACTCCATTTCACGTTTTTAAATCAGAGAAGAAAACATCTTAAAAAGCTCTCACTAATGACACCATCTTTGTTCTCACAGGTAGCTTAAGAGAGACACTTGGGCTGTGCACACCTGATGGATGCCTTTTGGCCTCCAGCAGCTGCTTTTGAAATTGTCATCTTACCAGGCTGCCAAGAAGTTGCTGAACCCTCCTGGCACAACCGTGGTGAAACCCTGCTTTCTGAAAGAAATCATTCACCCTCTGGACACAAAGCCCTTCTCAGGCAACTGGGGCACCTGGGCTCAGCATCATCCTGGGGCAGGTGGGGAAAGGGGAAGGTGGGGGGAGGCCAAGCATCACTTTTTGCCACCAAGATCAGGCAGGAATCCACAGCACCGTCTCCGGGGAGTGTCTGGGGTGTCAAGGCCAGCGGGTGGGGAGCAGCACTGCCTGCTGTGTCCGAGGACCACTCCCCTAAGGCTCCGATGGAAAACCTGCTGGCCACAGACCTTAACCTGGGGGCCTGGGTTCAGTGGGTCTGAAAGACGTTCCAGGTTCCCAGCGGAGCAACTGTATGCTTCAGAGCACAGGGACACAGCCTGCAGTGCGCCGTGGCGTTTTCTGAATCATCCCTGACCAACCTCACCATCGGCCTCACCTCATTTCTAGCAAGAAGGCAACAAAGAGAGAACACGGGAAGGAGGCCCGTCTCTAGTTCGAAACATCACCTGCATTCCGATTTAGAGGCAAAAGCAGAGTGGGCTACACAGTTTCGTGAGCTTGGTCTTAAAAGGGAGGCTCTGTGTAGTCTGTCCCTTAGTAAGTGTTCAATGGGCCAAAGAAGGGGAGGAAGGCCACGTTGGTTCTCCCCTCCCCACAGCCTCCTCAGGAGGCCCCAGTCTGCTCTCTGCATCACCGCCGTCCAGATGTCTCTACACCGAGAAGCTGGAAGTTACACAGCAGGCGGCACTTGAGAGGCGGGGAAGCTGAGCAGTGTGCGTGCGCAAGACAGGCAGGGGATGTGGCAAGGATAAGGCACAGGGTTTCTTTTCTCAGGGCACCTTTCTGTTGCTTTCCTCCACTCCTACCCCCCTAGCTGGGTCACATCTGCCCCGAGGCAGAGCCCTCACCCAAATCTCGGGAGTACACAATCGAGTGCAAGGCTGTGTGCAGCAGAGAGGCCTCCTCTGGGATGAGGAGAGGGGGCACAGAGGGCGGGCGTTCGGGCCAGAAATTCCCCACAGCCTGCAGTCCCTCATCCAGACCGGCAAGTGCTTACTCGGTGGCGCCCAGGATGAAGGACAGGAGATGAGGTGAGACACAAAGGGGAAGACACAAAGGCTGGAACCTCTTGGAGGGATGGGAACTAGGGCTCCCAGCTGCCTTCCTTCCTCCAGTCTTTCAAGGCAAGTCCCACAAGTAGGCAGGTACCCGAGGCAGGCATCAAAGCAGAGGATGGCCTCCTGTTCGGGAAGAAGCCTCAGGACTCACCCACCACCGAACCTCAAGAAGCGCTGCCAGCTTTAGAGGCCAACACTGACAGCAGCATTTGCCCGGGGACCTACCAGGCTTCCAATCCTCCCCTTGCATTGCCAAGGTCAAATCCATCCCTATCCAGCAGCCTCCTGCAGCATCTTCTTACCCACCTCCCCCTTTGCTTTAGTCAGGCTGATCCAGTTTCAAATGCAGAGTAATTCATTCTGGAGAGAAGTCAGGTATCTGTATACCAAGGTGGAGGTTTCCAGGCAGAATAACCAGATGGCTTGTTTATTTTGATTCCAGGAGAAGAGCTGGGAATGATTTGAAAGGCAGGAGAGAGACTGTCTCCTCTGGAGCTCAGAGGAAGATGACTTAGGAGGCAGAATAGACAGAGTCCACTTAACCAAATGCAAGTCTTCTAACCATGGGTCACTAAGTAGAGAGGGATCAGGAGGCACTGCCACACTAAGAAGGGCATCTAACAAGGTCCCGTCATTGTTGGTTTCTCGGGTCTTCCCATCACCCATCTAATCACCCAGCTAATGGCAGAGACACACCTGGGATCCAGACTGGATGCCTAGGAAGAAGGTGCTGCACAGCAGGGGGCTTCATCCCCACGGCCCCTGGGTCCCTGGAGACGAAGCCAAGAGCTCCAGGCACAAGCATTAGCCTAATTTTACTGGTTCCTGGCTCCTTTTCAGACCCAACCCTTCTAAGACAAAGCAGGGTGGTGGTTAGGAGGGAAGAAAATGGCCCCGGAATGGCCAAGGTAACTGGGACATTGTCTGGACTGATGATCACATATATTTGAAGTTGGGAGAAGACAAGGGACAGAAAGATACTATTACTATTCCTGGGAGTTCCCTGGCAGCCTGGTGGTTAGGACTCTGCACTTTCACTGTCGAGGGCCTGGGTTCAGTCCTCGGTCGGGAAACTAAGATCCCACAAGCCGCTGGGCTGGAAAAAAAATACTGTTCCCAAATAGATTTCCTGTAAATACTAACATTCATCAAAGGATTTAATTAATACAAAACTTTCATAAACCTTATCTTACTTGACCTTCACAACAACCTTGGCAAAACACTACGGTCTTCATTTTGTAAAACAGGAGACTGACTGAACTGTCCTGCAAGGTGGTAGCCTTAACGGTGGAACCAGAACCTGAATCTGGGTCTTGTGACATTTTCCTCCTCACTCCAGGACCTTCAATCTCAGGTGGAAAAGGCCAGGCCAACCTCTCCAGTCCTGCCACATGTACCTATGAAGCAGATCACCACCATCTTAAAAGAAAAACAGGGCTGCATGCCTTCCTTGCAGTAATATACCTAGGAGTGGGGGAGTGGCCGTGGAGAGTGCAGAAATGGTGCAGACCAAAGGTAGCTTCAGCTTCCTCAGCCTCTTTGGAGAGGCTGACAGCTGCCTAGACTGCCAGGGGAGCCCCAAAGATGGCACTGAAGAGAAAAACATTAAGAAGTTAAAACTAGTGGGGATCTGGGTGTGGGAGGCTATTGCTCCCTGCTTCTGCTCTGCCCACCCACCAGAATGGTCAATTTGGCCACTCTAACTTGGACCTTCTCAAAGCTTTAGCTTCTCCCACAGATCACTCAGAGTGGACACTCAGAAGAGGAAAGTCAGTTAACTGGTTAGGGTTTTATTTATTAAAAAAAAAAACCTGAATAGACCCCAAACTTGCGTGTTTACTTGTTAGCCAGATGTTCTAAATGGCTAAGATCCAGGCATGTAACTCTATACTCTGTGGTTCTGCTCCTCCTGGGGGGCTTTCAGATGCTATGATAGAGATACACACTTGTAGTGAGGAATACACAGGCTGAAGGACGCTCTTTCCCGATCAACCGGCTCAACTTACTTCCACCAGTTTCCCAGGCTGCGCATCAATCAGACCAGGCTGCCATACATATCAGCCAACTCTAAGACCATTGTCCTGTGAGCCACACACACACCCTTCAGTCCCCAGCCCAAGGACCACCTCTTCCACAAACAAGTCCTTGATTCTCCCTGTGTCTTCTGCTTTGTTCTCTCATTGCTATTTAATTATGTGTCTTTCCCATAGTTCTTCTCTAATTCTATTCTTGCTAATTAATTATGAACATCATTTATTTCCCTAATAGATCATAAACTCCTCAGAGACAGATACTATGTTGAGTCGAGTTCTGTGCTCCCCCTTATCCACGTTCATGTCTGGGTAGAGGTTCGGCTTTGCATATAGTAGGCATATGACTGATAATTGTTAAAATGGAATTTACGCTGGTTTCTTCAAAAACAGGCTATCTGTAAAACACAAAAGACAGCCCCACCCCTCAAGCTGCCCTTTGACAAACTTTACAGAGTATGGTACCCTCTCCCCCAGGTGTATCTCAGGGTCACTGCAGCCAGACCTGGCCAGCATAAGACACAAAGAAAGTCAAACCAGACTGGCAAAGGCAAGGGCTTCAAGCCTGGTTATTTAAAGAGGTTAAAATTACATAAGCAAAGGCAAGGGACTGGTGCTGTTATACATTCCCAAGGAAAACCAAGGAAGGATTTTGTGGGGTCAGGGGTGGCGAGGAGAAAATGAGGGAAGAAGAAAGGGAGTTTCCTGCAAAGAGCAAAGACCAAATGGGTGATGGCTGAGACCTGAAAAGATTCCCCCCCCACCACAAGGAGTGAGACATACCATCCCTTTTACAGGGATGGGAGGCCTGGACACTCCTGCGATGAGGGGTCGTCATGGTCTCAGAGAGGCCGTCATGGTCTCAGAGAGGCCCTGCTCATGCCTCAAGATGCTGGAGAACTGGGCACCAGGGAGCTGAATGCGGGGAGAGAAGGTGGAAGAGAACCACCAGGAACCTTAGAGAGGGCCATGGGCACTGGCAGAGGGAGAATCACCCCAGAGAGTGCTTACGGGAAAGGCTGTGCCCTTCGTTCCAGGCGGAAGATGGAACAACCAACGATGGGTAAACAACTCTGATCTGGGCCAGTCACTGATGGAGCGGGTGAAGAAATCCACCCCTTTCCTGGGATAAAGCCACACACACCCATCACCACAGGACCTAAGCTTTCTTTATTGGTTGAGGACTTAGGGTCAGAACACAGCTACCCTGGGACAGGCTCCAGAGAGGCAATGGTCATAGTGATTGGTGGGGGAAAAAAAATCTCAAGAATCAGCTCTCAGCCAGCAGGGGAAAGAGAAGCCATTTCTACTAGAGATTTGAAGATCTCTCTCTCCCTCTCCGTCCCTCCCTCTCTCTCTCTCTCTCTCTCTCTCTCTCTCACACATACACACACACATCTATTATGAACCTGCTAAGTAAAAATCTAATTCCAGTTTAAGTATAAGAGGTTTAGTCCAGAAAATCCTCCTCTCTGAGGCAGTGTGGGGAAGATCTTATCTGTTCTCCATTTCCTATCAAATCACCCTTTTTCCTTTTGGGGCCACAGAGGAGATGATGAGAATTCCCCTATCCAGGACCAGGCAGGAGATCGAGGTAGAGAATGAGGCCCACGCCCCTCTGCCCGGCTGACCCACCCCTCACAGGCTCTTTCGCCCAGACCTCTTCTACTTCTGACTCCAGCCACAGGTCATTCAGGGCAGAGGCAGAGGACAGGGCCCACCTGGCACCACTTTCCGCCTGGAAGAAAGTTGAGGGCATGTGGGACGAGAGGCTGCCTACCCTGTGCTCAGTCCCAAGGGGCCCTGGCCTCTGAGCCACGTGGCCACGTCTCCATCGCCTCCCTGCCAGGGCTCACGCCAACACACCCAGGGGATTCATCACAGGCGGAAGGGCAGTGAACCTTGGGATTAGGAGAGAGGCTGTCCTAACCCCCATGGCCCCAAAGAGTACCTGCCAAGGCCTTGATCCGGGACCTCTCAAAGAGCCTGGCTGAGCTGTTGTCATTATCCAGCTCATCATCCGGGCCGTCCCAGCGGGCATTGATCCGGCTGTACGGTGGCTGGTTGCCCACGTTTTCAAACTCCGTGGCTGATGTCATGTCAGCAGGCTGTCCGCAGCTACGCCTGCCTCAGTCTTCATGGAAGGGTCCCTGGTGGGGGGACAGTAACACAGTCAGAGGGTTAGCGCCCAGCCCCTTGGACTTTGTCTCAGGGGAAACTTATTTGGAGCGGCCAATAGAAGCAGATCCTTGTGGGAGCAGCATATGGTGCCCTGTGCCCGGCCACAGCTGACCAGGGGTCACTGGGTCACCCAGTAGAAAATATTGCAGCGGCAGTAACAGGGACAGTGCCAGCGGGGACAGAAGGTTGCAGGCAGCAAGGGTCAGGACGGCCAGCAGGTGGAGATGTCGGACGCAGCAAGCCTGCTTCCTCCAAACCCGCTGCTACGGCCACAGAGGCGGGTGGCTCTCCTGGGAGCCAGAGGCTGGCAGGGACGAACTGGGCAGAGCAGCGCTACCCTATGACCTGGGGACCCAACCTGGAGGGGAGGTGGGGACAGGGCAGGAGAGGGAGAAGCTGGGAGCTGCTGGAGTCTGACTCAAACGTGAATCAGTGGGGAGAGAGGCAAGCATGAGCTCTGAGATGCCACTGGTGCCGCCAGCCCGGAAGCTGCACTGGGAAACGTTAACTCCTCCCAGAGGCTCCCGAGAGCCCTCTGAGTTCTTGGCCTGCAGCCAGCAGTCAGAAAGCTGGCTCTTGCTTTTGCCTTCTCTGAAGTGTGCCCAGGTGCTTGGACAAGCTCTCTGGTTGCATCTCAGGACAGACCGTGGAGCCAGACCAGCCTGTTGTCCCTTTGAGGCCATCAGCATGATGGTGGGGTGGGATGGCGAGGGGAACCCACAGACAACAGAGCTGTGTGTGTTCATCCGTGCTGTGAACACAGGCGGCAGGAGCACTGGGTCCTTACTCGCCTGTCATGTATCACGTTTATGCTTTCATTCATGATTAATTCACATATGCGCCAATGCCCTACGAGGTGGCGGGTACTCTGCCAGGCATAGCACCTTATGAATGAGACAGAAGGGCCCTGTCCTCATGGAGCTTATATCCCGGCAGCAAGCGGGATGATTAAAGAAGCACATACAATACGGTGTGATGCTGTGCCACAACTGGGAAAGAAGGGTAGCGTGAGGGACACATGCTGGACACTGGGTGTCAGGGGAAAGAGAGTTTAAGCGGATTCCTAGAGGGAGCTTGGAGACATCCTGTAAAGGGAAGATGGAAAGGAACGAGTCCAAAAAAAAGGAATGAAGAGCAGGTGCAAAGTTCTGATGGTGAGAAAGGGGTATGGCAAAATTTAGCAATCTTATGATGTAGCTGAAGGATGAGGGCAAGGTCAGGGAGAAAAGGTCAGGGAGAGGGAGGCTAGAGCAGCCAGGCTGGGACCTGATGTCCTGGGCTTTTGAAGCAAGACGGGCTTCCCTTCAGTCTTAACTGCCTAAACTATACCTGTCCTTCAGTCATCCCCCCCAGGGAGCTTAAGAGACTCCAAGATCAAGTCTGTAAAAGAGAACAGGGAGCCCAGAGCCTTCCTATCCAAGAGGACAAAAGGGGGCGGGGGTGGGGAGGCTGTGAGGCAGACAGATGACAAGTGTTGACAACTAGTGAGCTGTGAGGTAAGCCACTCCCTCCAGGAGCGTGCGTGCACACACACAGTCATCCAACACACACACGCTCAGCCACTCAAGCAGACGCGTGCCTAAGGAAGAAATGAAGCAAGCTGGCGTGCTGCGATTCATGGGGTGGCAAAGAGTCAGACACGACTGAGCGACTGAACTGAACTGAACTGAACGAGCCCAAGCATCACTGCAGCACCAAGGCCCTTGTTTTCAGACAGAATCCCTTCAGGCTCTTTTTCCCTCACCTGACTAATCAATCCCACCACATCCCTTCAAGGTAAGAATGGAGCCAGAGTTATCCACCCTAATTGTGCAAGTGAGGAAACCAGGGCCTGCTAGGAGGAGGCCTCCCCAAGGTCATCTAGGGAATGACGGCTGTTGGCTGGGAAGGAGGCCAGGCTGGGAAGGGGCCGCTGTACCCCCTTCAAGCAGGCAGGTGGATTTTAGAGATGCAGGTGAGGAAAGAACATGGCCCAGGGGGCCAGAGGGCATGCCTCAGCTTCCAGAGCTTGCCAAGGTGTTTGCTGCTGGGGGAGGGGAGGATAAAGATGGGGGAGTCAGCCATCACCCCACCAGGTCCGCCCTGTGATTCCAGACCTGGGACCCAGAACACCCTCGTCCCTTCTGAAACCTGGCATCTTCCATGGTCAAGTGTGCTGCTACCAGGGCTGAGATGTCCCACTCAGCTGGCCTGGCAGGGGTGGCTAGGAGGGACCCCTTACGGGACATCACCAGCAGCTCGGAGCTGTGAGCGGGGCGGGACCAAGAGGCTGATCGTCTGAGCTGGGCTGAGCTGCCAGACGCACGCGGGGAGATGAGATCAGATCCTGCGCGCAGGAGGTAACCGGACCCTGGCTCTCTTTCTCATCTCGGGCTATTTTTAAGAGTGGCTGAGCTGAGCGAGGCCCAGGCCGGCCGTGGGGCCTGGGGAGTGAGATTACCTTTGCCGCGGCTCCGTAAATAAGTCTGCCCCAGAAAGATGAGCCTTAGCGGGCAGACCAGCAGGCTGGGCATTCATGACAAGATTGATGGCCCTGGGTGCAGAGGAGCAGCCACTCGACAGCCATTCATTCTGCTTAAACCCGCCCTGCCTCCTGCGACCGGAGCTCAGAGGAGGTAGCAGCCAGGCAGCGGCTCTGCCGGGAATGTAAAAAAACACATGTGCGTGTCTAAATACACAACTCAAGGTGTTTTTTCTTTTTTCTTTAGGAGGGTCAGGTCTCCAGAGAGACTCGGAAACTAAAGAAAGGCCCTCTTCCTCTGGCTCCCCAGCCTTGCCCACCCCAGTGGCCTGCCCAGATGGCATCCCACCAGGGCCAAGGAGGTAGGGGTGGGCTGGTGTGCTCAGTGGCAAGGGGAGAATCGGGTGTGAGAGGCAGGAGAAGAAAATAAGAAAAAAGGAAAGCTACAGATGGTGATTCCAGGAAAACAAAGCAAAACTCGCCTAAAAACAGATTGAACCCAGGGTCACCCATAACCGCTACAATGTTCCTTGCAAGGCCTGGCAATAAAGAAACCACCATGATGGAAAAGAATAGCATATGCTGGGGTCACATGGTGGGAACACCTAACCAAATGTGGAGCCATGAAAATGACATTTAAGTTGGTTTTGGAGAGGAAGTTGGAGCTGAGGCGATTTAGTCATGTTTTTAAGGATATAGGTAATTTCTGCAGCCAGACTGGCCCTCCATGAATATGTTAGTTACTCAGTTGTGTCCAGCTGTTTGTGACCCCATGGACTGTGGCTCACCAGGCTTCTCTGTCCATGGAATTCTCCAGACAAGAATAATGGAGCGGATAGTCATTCCCTTCTCCAGGGGATCTTCCTGACTCAGGGACTGAACCTGGGTCTCCCACACTTCAGGCAGATTCTTTACCATCTGAGCCCTAAGTATGGCAGACAGCAATTAAATGGCTAAAAAGAGGCCCCAAACTGCACCTCACTTCCCTGCCAGCAAATCCAGGAAAAAAAAAAATAAGAAGTAGTTCCATGTCCATCTACTCACTAGTTTACTCTGAAGCCCCCTAGAAGTCCTTCTCATGACCCACCACCAGGGCCTCATCAGGGTCTTCTCTGGTCTGTGTCCAGGAGAACCCGCTTTCCCTGTCCATCTACCGGCCTGACAAGTAGCTGAGCAAGTCTGTCTCCAAAACCACAGTCTGAGGCTCAGCTTCACCTGGTAGGCTTCTGTCACCCCATGACTCCAGGATACACTTTGAGTGGGATGGGTTGGGTCACTAGAAAACTTGCCCACAGCTCTGTACTGAAAAGCTCATGCAATTACACAGCACACTCGCTTGCATAACGAGCGCCTGCCTGGGAAATGGATTTCACAATATCACTGATGCAACCCACAGCTCCACCCTTTTCTGGTGTGCCTAGGGACCATCTGCTTTTTGAGATCAGGTGTTAGGCCTTGGAATTTCAACCCCATGTGCTATGTCCTGTTAATCCCCGGGGTGGGTAGGAACCCAGGAAGTGGCTGTCATGGTATCTGAGCAGAAGAGGATGGATGCTTTTTTCTTCCTCTCTGTACCCCATCTCTTCTTCCCTGGACCACACAAATGTGAGCAGTAACAAAGCCCAGGAGTGAGAAATGGAAGAAATACAGGCTGATGCTGTGTTTCCTTAGCAGGGTCATGGGTACAGGCTATTGCAATAGCTTAAATACAGTCTTCCAAAAGCAGAGATCTTAGATTCTCTCTCTCTTTGTCTTTAGCTATAAGATTTGACCCCTTACTTGCTTCCTATTTTGTCCTGCTCCTTAATGCTACCTCTAGCCTGCTTTTAATGTGTTTTGGTACCATGCCAACCCAGGTCAGAAGATTAAATCCTAAAGTTTCCCTGGAACCTTCCTGCCAATGCTTTTTACCAAAACAGAACATTCCTCTATTCCCTTTGATCGTAATCTCACTGCATATTCACAGATACCTTAAAGAATAAATATATAAACACTCACTAAAACAGCAGGAGAACCAGTGAGACACCCAGTGCAGAGTACTCTAAATCTATCTCCACCCCCACCCGCCTCCCCATCCCCCAGCTCCAGTCTGGCACCTCCATCTGTCTAGCAGACGTCTCCACCTAGAAATTACGGCTCAGTCTCAGTATGGCTGAGGCTGAGCCCACGGCTCCCAGCACAGCAGAGCAGGGGAGTTTTGGGACCATGGGGTGACAGTGAGGCCCAGACAAGCATACCACATGTGGGTGACCATTTCTGCATCTGGACATCACCATCTGTGCCTGGGCCAAGCCGCTGCCTCTCCTTAGAGCTTGCTCTGCTTTCCCACATTCCACAGATCCCATCCCAACCCAGCCTGGCTACCAGTTCATCGTTAGCAGGGTATGGTTTGGGGGTTCTTAAAGTCTCAAAATTTCTCTCCATGGTGGCCACCATAAAGGATATCCATCCATCTGCAACATCCTGGCCATTCTGGTTCACTACTGTTTGGTAAGGCTTTGCCCAGACCCTTCTGCTCCAGTTTCTATCAACAGGCAGGGACTTCAGGCCTACATGTCACAACTTGCCCGTCTTCATCATGGAAAAATCTCCTACTAAGAACTGGCTTCAGTCATGCTGCAGCTGCTTGGATGGGGGATGAGGGGTGGGATCCTGGCCCCAACAGTTCTTACAGGGATTTGATTGGGGAACAGGTGCTGCCCAGCTCTGATGCAGGGATTGGCCCATCAACCCTCTATCTTAACACCATCTATCAGCACCTCACATCTAACACAGAGGCAAAGGTCTACTGGGGATGATTAAAGGCAAGGGGAGAGGTGATCTTAATATACGTTAAAAAAAAAAAAAAGACTTTTAGCTGTGGCATGTGGGATCTAGTTCCACCACCTGGGATCGAACTAGGGCCCTCTGCATTGGGAATGCAGAGTCTTTACCACTGGGCCACCAGGGAAGTCCCTAAATGGTTTTTAAAGATTATCTTCTATTCTGATTCTTGGGCTTAATATCTACGTTTACAGAAAGCTATTATAACCCGTCCTACTTCTTATCTCTCCCAACTCACTTCTTTCAAGATAGCCACTGGCCTCCTCCCCACAAATAAGCAAATTCTCTAGTCATCAAATTAAAAACCTGAATGCCCAGTTTCTGTTCTTCCATGAAGACTTTTCTAGTTACCTCTCTCTTCTCTGATGAAAACTGCACAGGGAGGTACTATGATCTCAATATTTGAAGTAGTCAAGAATAGATCAAAATGCCTAGAGACTGGGAGAAAATATTTGCAAATGATGCAACCAACAAGGGCTTAATTTTCAAAATACATAAAAAGCTCATACAATTCAATAATAAAAACAAGCACCCAATCAAAAAATGGGCAAAAGATCTAAACAGACATTTCTCCAAAGAAGACATTCAGATGGCAAACAGGCACATGAAAAGATGCTCAACCTTGCTAATTATTAGAGAAATGCAAATCAAACTACAGTGAGGTACCCCCTCACACCAGCCAGAATGGCCATCATTAAACAGTCTGCATATTGTCAATGTTAGAGAGGCTGTGGAGAAAAGCGAGGCCTCTTACCCTGCTGTTGGGAATGTAAATTTTCATACTGGAAAACAGTAAGGAGGTTTCTTAGAAAACTAAAAATAGAGTTGCTATATGATCCAGCAATCCCACTCCTGGGCATATATCCTGACAAAACTATTCAAAAAGACACAGGCACTCCTGTGTTCACAGCAGCACTGTTCACGACAGCTAAGACATGGAAATAACCTAAATGTCCATTGATAGTTAAATGGATAAAGACGATGTGGTACATATATCCAATGGAATACTACTGAGCTACCAAGAAGAATGAAATAATGCCACTTGTATTAACAGCAACCTGGATAAACCTAGAGATTATCATACCAGGTGAAATAAGTCAGAAAGAGAAAGACAAACACAATATGCTATCACTTACACATGGAATCTAAAATATGATACAAATGAACTTATCTACAAAAAAGACACAGACTCACAGACATGAAGAACAGACTGTGGTTTCTAAGGGGGTGAGGGAGGGATGGACTGTGAGTTTGGGATTATCAGTGGAAACTTATATATAAAATGGATAAACAACAAGGTCCTACTGATTTAGCACAGGGAACTATATTCAATATCCTGTGATAAACTACAATGGAGAAGAATATGAAAAAGAATGTATACACGTGTAAGACAGGATCACTTTGCTGTACAGCAGAAATTAACACATTGTAAGACTCTTGAGAGTCCCTTGGACTGCAAGGAGATCCAACCAGTCCATTCTAAAGGAGATCAGCCCTGGGATTTCTTTGGAAGGAATGATGCTAAAGCTGAAACTCCAATACTTTGGCCACCTCATGCGAAGAGCTGACTTATTTGAAAAGACTGATGCTGAGAGGGATTGGGGGCAGGAGGAAAAGGGGACGACAGAGGATGAGATGGCTGGATGGCATCACCGACTCGATGGACGTGAGTTTGAGTGGACTCCGGGAGTTGGTGATGGACAGGGAGGCCTGGCGTGCTGCGATTCGTGGGGCCGCAAAGAGTCGGACACGACCGAGCGACTGAAATGAACTGAACTGAACTGAAATCAAGTATACTTCAATAATATAAATTTTTAAAAGAATAGGTTGAAATAATTGCGAAGAGCTGACTCACTGGAAAAGACCCTGATGCTGGAAAAGACTGAGGCCAAGAGAAGGAGGCAGCAGAAGATGAGATGGTTGGATGGCATCACTAACTCAATGGACTTGAGTTTGAGAAACTCAGGGAGATAGTGAAGGACAGGAAAGCCTGGTGTGTTGCAGTCCATGGGGTCGCAAAGAGTTGGACATGACTTAGTGACTGAACAACAATAGTTGAGATATTTCTCATAAAACAACTGATTTGGAAAAGATAAGGAAAAATGAAACTATTAGATAACAGGTTGATGGAGAATTATACAAGATCAAGTTTCCAACACCTGAATTCAGCGATGAGTTTTAGTATCATTAAGAATAAGACAATAAGATACTGTGTCTCCAGATATGAGGCAATTATGAAGAGTATCATGGCCTATGACATTCTTACCAAAAAAGTTGAATCTCAATCTGATCAAGTCTGTAGAACTAGTTTTCCATTTACAGGAATTATACGTTGAAGAGACAAGTTAAATGACAACATGAGGAAACAAAGAGACAGAACCAGGAGGTGGGTCATTTTGCAGACAACTGGCTCCACTTCTTCAACAAGTCAATGGCATTAAAGCAAATAGACTGAAAAAGAGGCAGAGGGTAGGGACTGCTGTGGATCAAAAGGGACTCAGGAGATGCAACAGTGAATGGATCACACACTTTGGAACTTGAATCAACACCTAAACACACCCAAACACATTTTTAGACAAACAGGGGTATCTGAATTGTGGATGATAACCAGGAATTATAGTCAATTATGTTAGGTGTGATCATGACACTAAGGTTATGTTACTATAGCCCTAGCGCCCAGCACAGTCTGGGTTCTTCCTCCTGCTCCAAGCTCACTCCCCAACCCAGTCCCCCACCACTTCCTGCACCCTGCAAGTCTCCTTTCAGCTCTTCTCAATCGTCACTCCCCCAGCTCTGGCTCTTGTGCACACCATGTCCTCGGCTTGGGACGTTTTCTGGAGCATTGTGCATGTCTGGCTCTTCCTCTCTCCTCAGGCCTCCTCTTGGGGAATATTCCCATGTGGGAGTCCTCCCCAAGCACGCCATACAGACTTAAGTCCTTTGTCATCCCGTCTGGGCACTGTGCTTGACCCCTTCACAGCCCTTACCATAACTGTAACCACTCATGTATTTGTCAGTTTACCTTTGTTTTTGCCTCTAAAATCCCATGGATGGAGGGGCCTGGTAGGCTGCAGTCCATGGGGTCACTAGGAGTCGGACACGACTGAGCGACTTCACTTTCACTTTTCACTTTCATGCATTGGAGAAGGAAATGGCAACCCACTCCAGTGTTCTTGCCTG
Source organism: Bos mutus (assembly GCF_027580195.1). NCBI lineage: Eukaryota > Metazoa > Chordata > Mammalia > Artiodactyla > Bovidae > Bos > Bos mutus. The sequence goes on along the minus strand of NC_091626.1, from coordinate 31,787,857 downwards.
GAGAATCCCAGGGACGGGGAGCCTGGTGGGCTGCCATCTATGGGGTCGCACAGAGTCAGACATGACTGAAGCGACTTAGCAGCAGCAGCAGCAGCACCTAGAATATAGGTTCCTTGCAGGCAGCAACCAAGCCTGTCTCATCCATTATTCTATTGCAGTCCCTAGCACTGTGCTCGGCACATAGAGGTGCTCAGTGAATATTCTCCTCCTCCTCAAGACCTAAACTCAAACTCTGGATCCATTATCCCACCTTATTCCCGATCCATTCACTTCGCATTCACACAGCCCACTTGCGTGCATTGAGCACTTATTCAATATTGATTCATCATCACAGCCAGTCATTAAGCCTCTGTAAAAGTGTCTCCTATTCCTCAAACCTTTATGTTCTAAAACTTCCATTTCACTCCAGGCCTTTACTGTTACCCACCAGGAGATGGGTAACGGTCCAAATTTGCTTGCACTCAACCTCTTTGATCCATCCTGCACAGCCTTCCTCACAATGACTTGCCTCCGTTCCCTAGTTTTCAGCAACTCTCTGACGTACACTCTAACCCGGAGTTCTATGCCATTTGGTGTTGAGCGCATACGCTCTCTTATGCTAACTCTGCTCCAAAGAAGAGGGTCCACATGTCCTGTACTCCCACCTTTGTGTCATGTGTTTCTACAACTTTATTTGTCCCAGCAACCCATATGCTGAAATTCAGGCATCTTTCCTCTTTTCTGGCAATTTAAAACAAATACTATTTTCACACATTTAGAATCACAATGTAGCATTTTCCTAGAGGCTGTGGGAGGTCACCTTTCCCCTTCTACTCAGCTCCATGGATCACACACTGCTTCTATGACCACCAAGTGCAGGGGGCAGTCAGGTGGGCTCAGGGAAAGCTGCTGCTGATCTGTGTCCTGACTCCTCCTCCTCAGTTCTACCCCCTCCCCCAGTCTCATTTTTAATCCCTCGTGAGGCCAGATCCTCATCATCTTTTCTTGTAGCCATCCTTCCCATCCTGGGAGGAAGATGAGTCTTTAGTTTTTTCTTCCTTCCATCTTCATTTTAACACGTTCAAGTCTTTCTCATCTTAAATAAAACTCCTCCTTGTCATCCTTTCATTTCTCCCTTTCAAAGTCAAATTTCTTGACAAAGTTGCCAAGAATAAGAACAGGTGATTTATAGGAGAGGAAATCCAAGAGGCTAAGACCCTAAAAAGAGATACTCGAGTTCATTAGCTAACAAGAAATGCTGATTAAAATAAGGAGACACCAGAAGCAACATTATCAAACTGGATAACACAAGGTGGTGATGTGCAGAGCAGGCACCTTGCACACTGCTTGCTGGTGGGAGTGTGGACTGGCCCAGCCATTCTGTAGTTCTCAGTCAGGTTACATATCTACAACCCTGTTCCTGGGCATACAGACTGAAGAAATCGTCACACAGGTCAAGAAAGAGTAGATATGAAGAGAAGTTCACCACAGCATTGACTGTGTGGCAGGGAGGTGAAGACGAACTGTGTGTCCATCACTTGGGGATGGACAGTAAAATGGAATGAATATACACATGGAGGATCTTAAAAAATAGTGGATAAAATAAACAGAATGAGATTTATAGCACACCACTGACATAATTTCAAACTGTTAGTCGTTCAGTCGTGTCTGACTCTTTGCAAGCCCATGGACTGTAGCCCACCAGTCCATGGAATTCTCTAGGCAAGAATACTGGAGTGGGTAGCCATTCCCTTCTGCAGGGGCTCTTCCCGACCCAAGCATCAAACCCAGGTCTCCTGTATTCCTGGTGGATTCTTTACCAACTGAGCCACCAGGGAAGCCATTCAAACAAAAGGAAAACTCTTAAATACGTGAAAATAGTTGTCTCTAGATGGAGTTAGGGAAATGGAGATGAAAGGAAACCAACCAACCAACCAGGAGAGGCACCCTGACTAGAAAATGAGGACGATGAACTGAGAAGTATGACGAAGCCTCTGCTTCTAAAGTAAAAATAGATACAGTGTATTTATCTATAATATATTCATGAGAACCTCCTCATGCCATACCTAACTCACTCCTTATTGCGCTGAAAGCTGGCTTCCCCCATCAGTTCTTGAAGCTATTCATGGGCACCTCCCTTCCTAGTACCTTTAAACAACAGATGCTTTTCAGGCCTTTATCTTGACTCCTCAGGAGGCTTAGGCTCTTTTGGTGGTCCCCAAGTCTCCTGAGATCACCTCCTCTGTCTTCCAGGACTTGCTCCTCATTCTCTCTTAACTGTCTGAACCTCCGCCCTTGGTCTGCTCTGTGGGCTTCTTCTCCCCTACTGTCCCTTGAATGGTGACGTTCCCCAGAGCTCTATCCTGGGGCCCCTCCACTCTTCGTCTGTCTATACACTCTTCTTAGACCATCTCCGGCACCTCTATGACCTAAATGATCTCACGCAAATGGCTTCCCAGTCTGCCTCAACTCCCGTCTATCACCTTCAACTGACTTCTGAACATCCACCTGAAGGACCACAGGCCACTCGTGCTCAACATTATCCCCAGTTGAATCTGTCACCATTCGTCCTTATAGCCATGGTCCCAGTCCATCGATGTCCCAGTGGCCCAAACTCAAACCTGGGGTGATAGGACCCAGCATCTTATCAACCAAGGCCCTCAGTGTCTCTCAAATCTCCATTCTTCTGTCTCCACCGCGCCCCCCCACTTCTCACCACCGCCATCTCAAGTCTAGTGGTTTCCTGCTGAGTTCTCTGTACCCACGTTTGCTCCTTTGCCTACCATCCCGACCCATCTTCTACCTTGTGGTCAGAAAGATCTTCTTGGAATATAAATATGATGTCATTTCCATACTTTAATAGTTTCTCTCTCTCTCAGAAGGAAGTTTAAAACTCATAGTAAGTCATAGTCAAAGCCCTTCGTGATTTATCCTCTACCTGAACACTATTCTATCCAACCCTCCCTACTTCGGCAGTCCTACTTTTCAGTCACAACAAACTCGATTCAGGTCCTCAGTGCGCGCGCTCTCACTCTCTCTCTCTCTCTCTCTCTCTCTATGTATATATCTTGTTGCATATACTTTTCCCTAAGCCTGAAACAGTGGCTCAGTGGTAAAGGATCTGCCTGTCATTGCAGGAGACTCAGGAGACAGAGGTTCAATCCCTAGGTTGCGAAGGTCCCCTAGAGAAGGGAACAGCAACCCACTCCAGTATTCTTGCCTGGGAAATCCCATGGAGGGAGGAGCCTGGAGGGCTACCGTCCATAGGGTCACAAATAGCTGGACATGACTGACCACACACCCATGTATACACATAAGCCTGAAACACACTCTCTCTTTTTCATAGTAATTTCTTATCCGTTCGAACTCATCTCAGCCTCACTTCTTTTGAGAAAGCTCCCCATCTCCACGCATGTCCCCTGCAGTAGCAGTAGGTGGGGGGACGTCTTCCAGGCTCCCTCACTGTCATCAGAACACTTCCCATGACCTAGGAGAATAATCTGTTTTTCTGTCTTTCCCAATAGAAAATAAGTGGCTTGAAGCCAGGGACAGTCTTATTCATTCTTTTCATCCCAACTACCCAGGGTAACTCCAGGAACATAAAATGAGGCTAGAAGATGCTGAACAAATGGGTGAGAAGGGAGAAATGCTGAGAAGGGCTCCTAAAGAGCTAAGAACAGCTACTGCTGAGGACATACTGTTGGACGGCCAATCTGGAGGGCAAGGTGGTGAAGAGGCTGGGGACGTGGCACATACAGGACTGCTGTGGGTGCAGGCTGGTCCTGACATTCTCGCTGTTGCCCCTGCTGTTTCAACATCACAATCCTGCCATCACCTCCTCTTTTGCTGGACTGTGCTGGCAGAAGAGCAGGCAGCGGCAACAGGGCCCAGCTCCCATGATCCCATCTTGAAACCTTTCAGAGCAGCTGACTCAACCCACACCTCAATCTCCTCACCCGAAACACTGATGAAAGCAGCCTCCTCTCACCCAGAACTCATCTAGACAGGGATGCCATGCCCCACTCAGCTGAGAAGTCTTTTAGATATTCTTTCTTGTGTCACAGAAATGTCAGTCACAGAATGGTTTCTATCCATACAGCTCTGCTACCCAAACAAAGAGAGCTACTTTAAGAGTTGACCCTATAAATAATATATAAGTTATGGGTGCCAATTTGGTATTCATTCACATTAGAGCTTTTCAAATAATTCAATTAAAATTAATCTTTTAGATGTTGCTCAGGCCCACAAGGACTCCCGAGGGAACGGGAGCTGGCTGGAAGAACTCCCCATCCTTGCCCAGGGCACAAGCCTGATGCAGTTGGGCCGTCCCCTGGAGACAAACAGGGAGTTGCTGGCAAGGCTCCTGTCTCCCCGCAAAGCCACGGGCAGCCTCTTCTGGCCCTGTAGGGCCTGCCCCTCCTGTGCACGATCCCCACCCTCCAGGGAGAGCACCTCTCGGCTCCTGGAATCCATCCACTCAGCCTTGTCTGGGTGCTGCTGATGGGGAAGCCCCCTCTGCTGGCTCATGCAGTCACTCTGCTGCCCACGGTCCTCAGGAAAAGGACTTGGCTCTCTGTAGGACTATGTAGCAAAGCCCAAGGCGAGGAAGGGAATATGGAATTTACTAAGACCATTATATTGAGTTGGCTGAAAAGTTCCTTCGGGTTTTCCATGAACTAGCATAGAGAAACCTAAATGAACTTTTTGTCCAACCCAATATATACTGCCCCATTTTATATGTGCCCACATTCACAAATTATTAGATATTATTACTGTTATTGGTGCTATTAGTATTACTGTGCCTGCTCTATCAAAACAGCAGACCCGGGTTGAGATCCTAACTCCTATACTTAACGTCACTCACCCATGCTGTACCTTGGCTTCCCCATCTGTAAAACGGGAATACCTTGTGCTTCCATGCACAGGATCAGGCCTAACAATGGCGGAATGGCTCTTTCTACGTGCGGCTTGGAGGCCTCTTCCAGCCATCCCTATGGGTAGGTGTGGCTGTGTGATCGAATGAGCACAAGAGACACCACTTCAAGGTCTAGACTAAAGGGCCGAGATGAGAAGAACCTGCTTTCCTGGATGACTATGGGGAACAAAGTCTCCCCCACAAGTTATACTCATTTACTCATCTATGATGTGAGCCAGAAGTAACATTCTCTTTTACAGTTTTTTATTAGAGCAGTTACAATGCCCTAATCAATACACTCATCATTTACCATATAAAGCTATTGTACAGATACTATAAAGTTATATGAAAATGATGTATAAACTACAAAGTACCCTATAACCCCAAGGTATTCTTATTTACAAAAAAAAAAAAATGCAGTATCTCTCGGTATCAAGTTTTGAGTCTGCTCAATACACACACTCTCACAGCAAAAACAAAAGCTCATAGTCGATGGAGTCTACTGTCACTACCCCTCTGCCCCTTCTGTAACTGTCTTTCCCTTTCAACTCTGCTCCAAGCATCTAAGCTTTCCCAACCTCCCTTAATACCAGGTTCCTCTACTGAGTCTAATGACTCAAGTCTAATTCCTCCTTTAGACCTACTTCCATCCCTACTTCAAAACGAAATTGACTCTGACAGCCTGATTTCTTATCACAGTAAACTCCGCAAACAGAAGGATGCCATTTCCACCTTGAAAGTCTGTGCCTATGGTTGTTGCTGTTGTTCAGTTGCTAAGTTGTGTCTGACTCTTTGCAACCCCATGGACTGCAGCACGCCAGGTCTCCCTGTCCTCCACTATTTCCCTGAGTTTGATCAAGTTATGTTCATTGAGTTGGTGATGCTGTCTAACCATCCTATCCTCTGCTCCCCTCTTCTCCTTTTGCTTTCAATATGGTAGGGACTTTTGCCTTGCATATCCCAGGGACTCAATTGGTACATGTTAATTGAATGAAACTGATGTATCTACCTTCCCAAGGGGCAGAGTATCTCTCCCAGGAAACTCATCTTAATAAGTACCTTATGAAAATAGATTACCTTATTCAAAGGATGGATATAAAAGATACAATGTTAGAGCCAAACCAGACAAATAGGTGATAACTGGTTGGTTGGACAGGCCACTCAGCACATTCAAATTGTGTGAGGGAGGCAACTATGCATTATACCTACAGGGAAAGCCATCTTTGCCTAGAGAGCCCCTGAAAGGTGTAGCCTTAACTCAATGTATGACCTGCGCTAGGAGGCAGACCCTGGGTGGGAAAAGGAACCATTCAGAGTTAAAGAATTTAGCAAGAGAAATGCAGAATGAGGCCTTATTTCCTACCTTATAGAGTTATACTCCAGAGAAGGCAATGGCACCCCACTCCAGTACTCTTGCCTGGAAAATCCCATGGACGGAGGAGCCTGGTGGGCTGCAGTCCATGGGGTCGCTAAGAGTCGGACACAACTGAGCAACTTCACTTTCACTTTTCATTTTCATGCACTGGAGAAGGAAATAGCAACCCACTCCAGTGTTCCTGCCTGGAGAATCCCAGGGATGGGGGAGCCTGGTGGGCTGCCATCTGTGGGGTCGCACAGAGTCGGACACGACTGAAGTGACTTAGCAGCAGCAGCAGCAGCAGAGTTATACTCAGACCTTTCAGCTTCACTGCTGGCCTGACCATAACCAAGGACTTTCATGAATTTTCCAATGCTATTCTAGCATCTTGCATATGACTATAGAATCAAGATAAGCATTCACAGGTAGGTTGGTACTGTTTATTAATTCAACATTTTTTAATTGAATAAAGTACTCCCCAAAAGCCATGAAATACTTAAGTATAAACAGAACAAAACATGTCCAGGATCAATAAGCAAATGATTATTGTCAAAGGTGTCAAAACAATGTAATGGAGAAAGGGTAGTCTTTTTCAACAAATGGTGTTGAACAACTGGACATCAAATGAAAAATAAAATGAAACTCTACCTCACAACACATATTGAGGGTAACTCAATATAGATTATAGACCTAAATGTAAAACCTGAAACCTCTAGGGAAAAAAAAACCAGGAGAAAAATCTTTGTAATGCTGGGTTAAGCAAAATATTTTAGGTACAACACCAAAAGTATGATCCATACAAGATCGAGTATTAGAAAAGAACTCGTTAATTTGACATCAGAAATAAAAATGTCTGCTCTTTGAAAGATATTGTTAAGAAAATGAAAATATAAGCCACAGACTGGGAGAAAATACTTGTAAAACTCATGTGATATCATACAATATATTTCTTTCTCTGTCAGACTTATTTCATTTCGCTCAATACCCTCCAAATCCATCTATATTGTTGCAAATGGCAAATCATTCTTTTTTATGGCTGAGTGGCATTCTATTGTGTATATATATCTACCACATCTTCTTTAGCCACTCATCTGTTGATGGATGCTGAGGTTGCCTCCATACTTTGGCAATTGTACCTAATGTTTCTACAAACATCAGGGAACATGTATCTTTTCAAATTAGTATTTTTGTTCCTTTTGGCTATATACCCAGGAGTGGAATTGCTAGGTCATATGATAGTTTGATAGTTCTATCTTTAGTTTTTTGAGAAACCTCCATACTGTTTTCCACAATTGCTGCAACAATTTACATTCCCACCAACAGCGTAAGAGGGTTACCTTTTCTCCACATTCTTGTCAACATGTTATTTTTGTTTTTTTGATGACAGCCATTCTGACAGATATGAGGTGATATCTCACTGTGTCTTTGATTTGCATTTCCCTGATGAGATGTTGAGAATCTTTTCATGTGCCTGTTGGCCATGGGCCTGTGCTCTTTGGTAAAATGTCTATTCAAGTCTTTTGCATATTTCTAATCAAGCTGTTTGGGTTTTGTTTTCATGTTGAATTGTATGAGCTGTTTATATATGTTGGATATTAATCCCTTACCAGTCACACCATTTGTAAATATTTCCTCCCATTCAGTAGGTTGCCTTTCCATTGTGTCAAAATTTTTTAAGTTTACTTAGGTCTCATTTGCTTATAACCCTTATTATCCCCATTTTATGGGTGAGGAAACTGAGGCTTAGAGAGTTTGGCAATTTGCCCCTGTCCATTAGCCAGCAAGTGATGGAGCCAGGATTCAAACTCAGGCAATCGGGCTCAGAGCCCCTGCCCTTAACCACTGTGATCACTGCCCTGCCTGACCTGAGCCCTTTGCAGGAAGGAATGAGAGACATCAAGGGAGCAGGGTGCCTGTAAACAGTTTTTAAATCATCTGGGACAGATTTTTCCACACCCAGGCAACACCAGGCAACAAGAACATCAAGGAAGGCAACAGGAAAGAAAGATGATCTATGTTGGGAGGCCACGAGGCCTTTTAGGGTCACAGTTAATCCAACCCTGATTTCAGAACACAAATACACCAGGCCTCTAGTGGGCATCAGATCCACATTTCCTCTGAGGATCTCCAAGCACCTTTCTCCCCCAAATCCTCACGGACGCAGAGACGACAGGAAAGCAAGGTGGGGTAACTTTCTCAGGACAGACTAGTGGCGGCATCGGAAAGGAAATGTCCGTTTAACCCCCAGCTCTTCTCTGAAGATGCAGTCTAATTTTAGGGTCCCTCCTTAACACCACACACATCCATCTATTTTCAGAAGAAGGGAAACCCAATGTGTGGAGGCAGAAGAGGGTTTCTGCAGGTTTTCCAAGGTGCCGCAGCTTGATAACACTCTCCGCCCATCTGTTAAAGAGCGCGGCAAATATTATCAGCTGAACGCAGCTGAGGCCAGTATACCTCCGGTTCTGAGCACTGGAAGTGGGCTACCTGGAACTGGACAGCAACTGGACAGTAAGTCAGTGCTTCACTCCATAATCGGGCTGAGCTGCTTGAAAAGGAACCGCTACCACATTCCTCTCTTAAAGAGGCCTGACTCCAAATAGCTTGGCTGGGGCCAGGGCAGCGAGAGGTGCCAAGTGCCTGCCGTTCCCAGGGAGGCGTGTGTGTGCGGCCAGGGTGGTGGACACATAAGCCAGGGGAGGTCATCTGAATGGTGTGGAGAAATGAGCGGTCATTGCTAAAATAGTCTGCAAGTAGCTCCCAAAAGCTCGTTATGCCTCAACATTCTCAAGTACGTGGTAGCAATACTCGACCATTCCAAGGCCTTGAGCTAGCTTCCAGAGAGAACTACAGGGTAGCACATGGGAGATTTAGTTCAGAAACAGTAGACTAAGGTGACTTTGACTTGGGAAAGTGAACCAGGCAGTGCCACGCCAGTGGTTGGGGACATCTGGAGTTAGGCAGCCATGGGATGACCCCGGATTTAGCCACTCACTAGCTGTGTGGCCTTAGGCCATTTCTTTAAACTCTTTAAGCTTCTGTTTCTTCATCTATATATAAAATGGAGTTAAAGACATGTGTATCCCAATATTCAGTGCAGCACTACTTACAATAGCCAGGACATGGAAGCAACCTAAATGTCTGTTGACAGATGAATGGATAAAGATTGGTACATATTTACAATGGAATATTACTCAGCCATAAAAAGGAAAAAAACTGGGTCATTTGCATGGACCTGTGGATATGGATGGACCTGGAGTCTGTCATACAGAGTGAAGTAAGTCAGAAAGAGAAAAATAAGTATTGTATATTAATGCATATATAAGGAATCTAGGAAGATGGGACTAATGAGCCTGTTGGCAGGGCAGGAATAGACAGACTGATGCAGTGAATGGACTTGTGGACACAGGGAGAGGAGAGGAGGGTGGAACAATTAAGAAAGTAGCACTAACATATATACACTACCGTGTGTGAAATAGACAGCTAGTGGGAAGCAGCTGTACAGCACAGGGAGCTCAGCTCAGTGTTCTGTGACAACCTAGATTGGTGGGATCCAGGGGGTGGGAGGGAGGTTCAAGACCAAGGAGATATATGTGTACACATAGATGATTCACTAACACAACATCCTAACGCAATTATATACCAATAAAAACAAAGTGGAGTTGACAATCATCACCTCACAGCACTGCTGTTTGGCTCAAATGAGATGATGTGTTTAAGAGTCTGTAACAGAATGCCTGGCTGGGGGTGCAGCCCTGAATACGTGTGTGCTGTACCAGGTCTGTGGCTGGCCTCACAATTGAGAAGAATGAATTGTTGCCCCTCTTTGTACCTCAGTTTCTCCAGCAAGAAAACAGCAACTGCTCTTCCCCCGCCTCTACTGATGGCACTTCAAAGCCAGGGATATGCAGAAGTAAAGGGTTTCTTTAATCATCAGAAATGTTATCCAGTGTTTACGTGGCATCTACTCAGGGACTGGCCATCTCGCCCTTTCTGGTATCTGTGCAGATCCCCCAAATGCTGGATGACAGACTTCTGATGAAAACAAGCAGGCTACACTTTGGCACTTCTCAAGTTTTGATGGTGCCAGGAGCAGACATGGGGAAGCAACCATCTCCCGCGTGTCAAAGACTCGGGGAGGGACACGGAGCAGTCATGCTGATCCCACTCCAGATTTGTCATCTGATGCCCCCTCTTTCCTTCCAAAGAAGGGAAAGATGTCTTTATTCCATGGGGTGGGGGTGGGGATAAAATCAGTGTTTGAATATTCATCACAATTCTTCTCAACAAACACAACAGTAACTTCATGACTTTCTCTTCTCCACTTGGTCACAGCCCATCACAATGCCCTTATTCCATCACAATCCTTACTTCTCAGGCTAGAAAAAAGGGATGGGAGTGACATTTTGTTGAGAGTTAGGACAGGTTTCTGGCTTGCTCAAGCTGCCTTCTCTGGATAAAGGCCATCAGCTGTCAAACTAACCTGAGGAGCTGGGCTGTGAGACAAGAGTGGCTTTGCATAGAGGGGGATGCTGCCTGCCTCACCTGGGCAGCTTCCCCACCCTGTGCCACTTGGCAGGCATGGCGAACACTGACACTAACCATCTTCTCCTAGCATTAGCTGCCATGCCTTGACCTGAACCATTCCATCACCACCACCACCGCCAGCCAACCTCCCATCCCAGAACTGCCTAGGACAGGACCGTTATTGATTTTCTGTATTTCCTTTTAGCCAACCTAATATGTTTTATTAGATTTTTTTAGAAGATTTTTTGATGTGGACCATGTTGAAAGTCTTTACTGAATTTATCACAGTATTGCTTCTGTTTTTACATCTTGGGTTTTTTGGCCCTGAGGCATGTGGGATCTTAGTTCCCCAACCAGGGATCAAAGACCACCTACATTGGAAGGCAAAGTCTTAGCCACTGGACTGCCAGGAAGTCCCTAGATCATTTTTTAAGTATAGAAGTGTTATATGCCAGGCCTTTAGAAAATCCAACAAAACAGGCTGCAGCGGAGATCTGACAATAGCAGTCTACGCATCCTCAAACTGGTGCCCCCACGCTGAGTAGACTGTCCTCACATGAGTAAGTGACAGTGGTCCTGCCAAGAGTTGCTTAGCAGGAGTTCCTGCGTAAAAGTGAGGGCTAGAAAACCCAGCCTTCCTTTATTTTCACAGTTACCCTTGATTACCAGTTGTGAATGCCCTCAGTTGTGAACTGTCCACAGCTCTCCCCATCTAAACCCTCTCCTTGCATTTTATGCAGCCAGACCTCTGGCTATTCATGGGATAAGATCAGGTCCCAACGCAGGATAGGAATTTGTATCTCCAACAACAAATGCTTGTAGAACACCATCACAGAACAGCAATGATAATAACAATAACAAAAACAGTAACACACGTATTCAGCGATGACTCAGTACATGAGATGCATTATGCTAAGTGCCAGGCCTACAGAGGAGCGTATTGATAATGAAACCAGCTGTGAGTAATTTCCACTTTCTCCATTTTATAAAGGAAGAAAGTGAAGCTTACTGGAGTTCAGGAACTTCCCCAGGTCACACAACTGTAGAAGCAAGGGGTGAGGTGCAACCCACAACTGGTCTGACCCTGATCTAACAGCATAACTTTAGGATGAACTGCCACTCATGGTAAATTTTAACTTTGTTAACAGTCCAGCAATCCATGTTGACACCTAGCAGGGCCTCAGTCAAAAAGAAAGGTGAAGATGATGCTAGAGGTCCCATTATAGAAACACCTCCTATGTATAAAAGTCAGGTTTACTATTCTCCCCGGCACCGCATCCCATCTCTACCCAAAATAACATTTAAAACACATTCAGGAGATCCTACCTGCTCTAAGGTTTTCGCTTGGTGTTTAGAAGTCTGTCTGCATCTTGTTCCCTTTGTGACCACAGCAAGCCACTTTAGAAGAGGCAAGCACATGGCTCCTCCTAAAGGCCTGACCATTTCAGGTCACTGACCCACCAGATATAAGACCTGGACGTCCAGAGACCTCGAGCTGTTGTTCTGTCTACATATAACACTCCCTTGTAAAAGAGAGAGACAGAGGGACACACAGACACACAGAAACACTGGAAAATGAAAGATGGGCGGGGGCTCCCCATATGAAGTGAACTCCTCTAAGCCCCGGCCCATTATCTAGGCTTGCAGAATTAGCCCACTCCCCAACTTATCTCTCTTTGTACCTACACAGCTTGCTACACCCACTGCGTGTGGACATCCTTATCAGAAAATACCCACACACAACAAGCGTTTGCCTTTGAACAGAAGTAGCTGTTTAGCCCGCCAAACATCAATAACTTTGCATAACTATTGATACATATATTGTGAACATGTACAGAAAGCTCATGACCACAGAACAGACACTGACTGCAGGGTACAAGTGGGCTATGTGTCTTTGGAAACTGTCAACCTATTCCAAAATACCTGCCACTCTCCTCTTTCCCAGCAACCAGGAGAACAAAACTTGCCATCTCTGAATCATTCATTCATTCTACAAATATTTTCTGAGCCCTGTGTGCTCTTAAAGTTTTACCAAACTGTAGGATTCTAGAGATGAGAAGAAAGTTGTCCCCTAGTTCTTTTTATGACACTGGTATCAGGAAGCAAAGGGATCATCCAGCATCAGACTTGCCACAAGGTAAGAGCCTTTGACAGGCTTCCTAGGTGGTGCTAGTGGTAAAGAACCTTCCTGCCAATGCAAGAGACGTAAGAGACACGAGTTTGATCCCTGGGTTGGGAAGATGCCCTGGAGGAGGGCATGGCAACCCACTCCAGTATTCTTGCCTGGAGAATCCCCGTGGACAGAGGAGCCTAGCGGGCTACAGTCCATAGGGTCAGAGGGATGCACAGACACGCAAAAATACTTGAAAATGAAAGATCCAAAGTAATCCATAAAACTATAAGGTCTCAAAGAGTCGGACATGACTGAAGCAACTCAGCACAACAGCCGTTGACAATGTGAAGTTATTGCTTTTCGGGCTCAGGTGGTACCACGTGCATCTCCAACATTGGGAAACGAAGACTCAGCAACAGCCTCATCTACTCCCTTCATTTCTGAGTCAAATTATTGTTGACTCTTTAAAGTTTAGCATTTTGGTTTTTAATATGTGCTTGTCATTTGTTCAATATATTTCATGGTCAGACATTTGGGACCAATGTTGGCTGGTTTTTAAAAACACAGAACTACGTTTTATGCATAAAGTCAGTAGATCGTGGAGTCGAGATAAAATGTTTACTGGCTGAATAGTTCTTAAAAGATGGAAAACCACCACCGTAAAGCACTGTTGCAGCCATGGCTTAAAGCACCTAGTGAAATTCGAGCTGCTTCTTCCCTGTATCACCTGCTGTGATCAGAATGAAAGCAGAGAACTGTTACTCCTGACTTGTGGTAAGTAACTTGATTATAATGCGTCAGGATGACTGGAATTCCCTTCTCCCTGCACTGAGAAGCCTGATCTCAACAACAGAACAAAAGCCCACACGGTAATTAAAAACCCTGCCCCAGAAGTGGAGTGGGAGGTGGACCTCATTCTCCTTAAAAGCCTTCGAAGGGTCAGGAAACACTGAGGGAGGGAGAGAGAGCAGGGGTTGTAGAGACCCTCAAAGTTGGTGTATGTATCACATGAGCTGTGTGTAAGAGGACTGGTGGGGCCTCAGAACATGTGTAGCTACAGGGGTCTAGATGATGGGCAGCTACAGAAAGCCCTGCAGATACGGGGGGTGGGGGTGGGGAAGCCATGCTCCTGGGGCAGCTGAATGCACAAGTTGTATCTCTAGCTGGATGAAAGCACAAGGCAGATAAATGTGTGCACCTGTGTTGTGGCAGTTGATTAATTCAATTAATAGTTACTGAGCACCTGCAGGGCTTATGGCTGCTTACTGTGGGGAAAGACAGACAGTATCTCCTGCCTTCAAGGAACTCATGATTGCCTTACAATAAGACGATGACAAGGAAATGTTGTAACTGAGTGTAGTCAGGGATTGCATGAACCATATACATGCACGGCTTGTTTAAATTGGGCCTTTGTCTCACTGATCCTTCAAATTCTTGAAGGCTGACAGCAAGAAAGAAGTCAACTCAACAATCAAATTCCAATCTGCTCTAGTTCTGCTTGATAAGGTGAAAGAGGACATCAGGAGCCCTAGCCACAACCTCAGGGCAGAGGAGCTGTGTGTATGTGTGTGCATCTCTGTGCATGTGTGTGTGTGTGTGTGTGTGTGTGTGTGTATAGAAGCATTTGTTGAAAGCATGGATATCAAGGTCTAGGGTGGTCTGCAGGCAGCCCATTAAGCTATCAGAACTCACCATCCACCAGTAGCTCCACATCCCCATATGTCCTTTTTTTTTTTTAGATTTTTTGATGGGGACCATTTTTAAGTCTTTATTGAATTTGTTATAATATAGCTTCTGTTTTATATTTTGTTTTTTTGGCCCTGAGGAATGTGGGATCTTAGATCCCCAACTAGGGATTGAACTTGTACCCCCTACACTGGAAAGAGAAGCCTTAACCACTGGACTGCTGGAAAAGTGCCCCCATATGTCTTAACAGCCATAAGAGCCACTTGTCTATATGTCAAATCATCTCCAGGTTTTCCATAAGTTTTGCAGCATCAAGCCTAACCACTTTTTAGCACATTTAGTTCAAAAAGCCTCAGGTAATTGAAATAGAATTTCACTAGAAAACAATGATTCAACAGGCCAGTTTAAACCAACTTGGCTGCTGGTCTTCTCCCAAAGAAACATCAAATACCAAAATCCTGGCCCCATTTGAAGGTGTGGTCTAGCCATATAAAGGAGAATGGGCAGAACATATCTGCAGATAGCACTCTTCAACTATAGACCAGAGCTCAGGCTAAGAGGACCCTCATGTGCGCTTCTAGGAAGACTTTTCCAAGCTGGATCCAGTGAGCATTGGGGAATAAGTGGATGAGTAGAGAAAAGCCTATTCATCTAGCCTTCAGGTACCTTGAAGATCGACTGTGGCTCCTTCAAGACATGCTGGCCTTGAATCAGAACATCAGTTCAGGAATGTAAATCCCAGAATGGGAGGAACCACCAAACTCCTAAGTTAAAACAGCAAGCTGGACTCAGAGCCTGAAGTGAGAGCATTTACTACCATGAGACACAGTGCCAGCTGTTGGGAAATGCTGACCTGTTATAGTCCCTTCCTTTTTCAGCTATAATCTAAATAAACTACTTGAAACTCACTGTGGAATCCATGCCTAACAGGGAAGCCACCCTTTGCCGTTATGTTGGACAGAGCAGGCCAGCTCTTGAAAAGAAGCTGCCTTCTACTATTCACAATAGTCAAGACACAGTAATAACCTTAATGTCCATCTACAGATGAATGAATAAAGAAGATGTGATATATATATATATATATGTACATACACACACACACACGGTGGAATACTATTTAGCCATAAAAAGAATGAAATAATGTCATTTGCAGCAACATGGATGGGCCTGGAGATTATTATACTAAGTGAAATCAGCCAGACAGGGAATGACAAATACCATATGATATCACTTATATGTGGAGTCTAAAATATGATACAAATGAACTTACCTATGAAACAGAATCACTGACACAGAAAACAAACTTATGGTTATCAAAGCAGGAAGGGGGTGGGGGAGGGATAAATTAGGAGTTCTGGATTAGCAAATAGAAACTACAATATACAAAATAAAGCACAAGGGTCTTACTGTATAGCACAGGGAACTATATTCAATAATCTGTAATAAACTAGAATGGAAAAGAATATGAAAGAGAATATATATGTATATGTGTGATTGACTCACTTTGTTGTACACCAGAAACTAATGCAACATTGTAAATCAACTATACTTCAGTTTGAAATAAAAGCAAATATGAATAAATATGAATAAAAAATAGTGGAAAAAAGAGGAAACAAGCTTCCTGTTTTCTTCAATGCCACCCTATGGCTGAGTAGGCAAAGGGAGGCATTCCACATGAACACACCTCCACTTCCACTCCAGCTTCTGACCAGGTGACCCTCTTACCTTCCCTGTAAAATGCTCTCAGCCCTCTCATCTGTACCCTCACTTTGATACCCTTCAAGACAGCGAAGGCCACACTTAAACATGCTCTGAGAATAGAGGCGTCTGTGATACTTTTTCATGACCCCTCTGATGACTCACAACTGTCACATTTATAAGTTTTATGTTTTACTTTAATTCTTTTACTGCCATTTAAATCTACCTTAAAAAAATAACAACCAAATGATGGTTCCTCCTAGTTTACCTTCAATATAAAGATAGAGGTCTGATTATAGACACATACTTAAGAAAATCATTCTTACTCTACTTGTTTTCTAATATCATGATCCAAATCCTTTTGGCTTTTATTGAGGATCCTTAAAAATCACATTCCTTTTTTTTTTTTCTGGTCTCATTAATACCCACTCCAATTTCCCTCATTTCTCTCTAACTGGGACCTCCTCAGAGAGACCTATCCCTGTGACGGGCCAGCCAGATGCTTTGAAAGTATGACCTCACGGTTCCTCTCCTGTTGTGGCTGCTGCTGCTGCTAAGTTGCTTCAGTCATGTCCAACTGTGCAACCCCATAGACGGCAGCCCACCAGGCTCCCCTGTCTCTGGGATTCTCCAGGCAAGACCTCTCCTGTTGATAACTTTGCAACATTGTCAGTACATCACTTAGTCATTTTCAATTCATGGTTTAGATAAGTAGTTAAGGCTATATAGCCCAACAAGCCTCCTCTGACATTGTTTTCATCAACTGACTGTTGATAAGTCAATTCTTGTGCATATTACATTACTGGATTACAAAACTAGGCGGTCCTTCACCCACCTACACTCAGAGTCCAGGTGCTTTTACTTTATTTACTACCTTCAACCTACGATCCATCAAGGTGGTTTTTGTTTTAGTTACAGCTTATAAGGGAGACTCAACATTTTTGAAAATACACTTTGAAATGTTTAAAAAATGGAAAAATAAATAAGATCTGGTTGTTTAACAGAAGCATAACACTCTTGACTTACATCATGCTTATGTTAATTAAAAAAATACAATTGCCTTTTAATGAGCACCTACTATGTACATGCACCATACCTGGACACATCTATACTCGCAGTTTTCAGACCCAGTTAGACATCATACAGATCATAATCCCTTATCTGTAACAATTCTGAAATTCAAAAAGCTTTGAAAGCACAGAAAAATCTGTAACTCATTTGGTGGTAGAGTCTGCCCTGAACTGAAGTTAGGCTAATTTATATTCTTCATTTCTCCACCTTCATGTGAATATAAGTTTTGCTGCCAAAATATCATGCCCAATTATAGGATGCCACCCCAAACAGTATAATTTTTCTAAATCTAAGAAATTCTGAATTCCAGGCTAATTCTAAACCCATCCCCTTAAACGCTGTATCATGTTTTTTGCAATCTTGTCAGTATATCACTTAGTCATTGACTCCTTGGTCGTAGTTTACTAAAGAAGAAGAAGAGAAAAGAAGGAAATTCTGAATTACAAACACATACCTCCTACTGGCTTCAAAATAAGTTGACCATGAACCTGAACTTTAGGTTGCCTGTTAAATTATTTTATGGGGACCTCAGTTTCCCTATTCTCCACAGCCTCTTCTCCCAGTGATGCCATCATTCTTTCTCTCTCTCCCCCTTCCCTTTCTTCCCATCAAACTCTGCTCTGAGAGACCAAAGATGCCAGAGTTTAAATGTGTTCCCACCTTTGTCCAATCGAGTGATAGTCAAAGGACCAGATGGTTGAAGGTGGTCTTTGAGGCATTAGACACAGAAGTGCTAAATGTGGGACTGGCCCGATATGGTCTGCTTTCTGTCTACCTAGTGGTCATATTCCTCATAAACCTAACACTGCTGCTGCTGCTGCTAAGTCGCTTCAGTCGTGTCCGACTCTGTGCGACCCCGTAGACGGCAGCCCACCAGGCTCCCCCATCCCTGGGATTCTCCAGGCAAGAATACTGGAGTGGGTTGCCATTTCCTCCTCCAAAGCATGAAAGTGGAAAGTGGAAAGTGGAAAGTCACTACTTCCCTGGTAATAACTCACTTCTTATAGAAATACCTAGAGAGTCTATGGCCATACCACCCTGAACATGCCTGATCTCGTCTGATCTCGGAAGTTAAGCAGAGTCAGGCCTGGTTAGTACTTGGATGGGAGAAATGTCTAGAGAGACCCATTCCCTGCTCACTTAGCCCTTTTTGGATTCTTTTAACCCTCCAAGGAAACAGATCCATATCAGACTCTCTGAACAGCACAACAAGTTAGATGTATGGTTTTTTAAAAGTCCATGGATGTTATCTGCTAATGGAAAGGCAGTACAATGACAGGATTCAGAGCCAGGGCTCTGGAGCAGGCCACCAGAATGCAAATCCCAGCTCTGCCACTTATTTGCTGTGCCACCTAGGTCAAAATAACCTAAGCTCTTTGTGCCTTGGTTCCTTCATCACCTAGGTCATAAATGAAGATGACCTACTACATGAGATGGTTATAAAAAAATAAGGACTTCAAATATGTAAAATACCCAGAGAAATTCTTGGCACCTAGAAAGAATGTAAAAAACACCTATTAATATCAATAGTAGTAGTTTGCTCCTCAATCCCATTGTTCTGAGCTCATCTGTTCTTTTCTTTAAAAGGCATGCTATGCACCAGATACTCTGCTAGGCATGGGAGTTTCAAAGATGATTAAAACCTGGTCTTTGTTCTTAGGCGCTGGTGGATGAGTATGTGAGACAGTGATAAAAACCCTGTTTAGGGGTTACATTGGACAGTAACCCCAAAGTGGAGAGAGAGAAAAACCCAATGCTTTATGGGAGCACAGCAGAAGCATATAGGAGGCCTCTGCAAGTGTGGGTGGGTAGGAAATCAGTGAAGTGAAAGTCACCTAGTCGTGTCCGACTCTTTGAGACCCTATGGACTGTAGCCTGCCAGGCTCCTCTGTCCATGGAATTCTGCAGGCCAGAATACTGGAGTGGGTAGCCATTCCCTTCTCCAGGGGATCTTCCCAAACCAGGGATCAAACCCAGGTCTCCTGCACTGCAGGCAGATTCTTTACCATCTGAGCCACCAGGGAAACCAGGAGTAGGGCTCAGAGTCAGGAGTTATCCAGGTACAGTTGTGGGAGATGGAGAAGAGGAGGCAGGTCTGGCAGGCAAAGGTATTCCCAGTAAGAGGAAAACATACCCTAGGCATGAAGGAAGGAAGAAACAGCCTGGAGTCAATGGGAAACTACCAGGAGCCTGGTGAAGGATGAGAAATGGACAAGCACCCTATCACAGTTGGCCTTTCTATTCCATGCTAAGGAAATTGAGTAACAGGGAGTCAGTGAAGGGTTCTAAATGGATAGAGTGGCTAGGTTTGCCTTCTAGAAAGATCCCTCTGGTAGGTGTGTGGAGGGATCGATTTAAAGGGGGAGGGAGAAGATAACAGGCAGAGAAGATGGTTAGGATGTTATAGTAGGAATAGTCTCAGAGACAAGAGATGCTGTAGGCCACAAACTAGGGTTCTGGTAGTCAAGGTGGCGAAGAGAGATCAGGTCACAAAACTATTCAGGATACTGATGGTTTTAGTGGAAATGGCAAGTTAGAAGAGGGGAGAAGTCAAGAATGACTTCACCTTGAGTGACTAAGTGGATGGTGGGTCTCTATTAACCAAGAGGGTGATTACAAGAGAAGGAAGAAGTTTGGGCAAAGGAATGAAGATTTCAATGCATTATAAATACATATGAAGCCCTAAAGCTGTGTTAGCCATGGTGTTAGGTGCTGGAGATGTGATGATGAAGCAAAAGAGAGAGGCTTTTTGCTCTTATGGTAGCTTTTAGTGCAGTGGCGGAGGCAAATTGCCAATGAATATTTACAAATAATTTATAATTTACAAATTGTATAATGCTGCAGAGGGAAGTGTAGAGTACTAGGCTAAAGGTTAACAAGGAAGCTTCACCTAGCCCGGGGGACATGGGACAGCTTCCCTGAGCAAGTGGCCCTTACATTGATACCTATGGAAGAATAATCAGTAGGCAACAAATGGGGCAAGAGCTTGTACGAGGCCAGCAATAGAGTTTCTAGACACCCGTGAGACCTCCAAGGGAAATGCTTAGCTGGAGGCTGAGTGTTCAAGTCCTAAGGAAATCACCTGGGTTGGAGGTATTTTAGAATCATCAGAGATAAATAGGTGGCATCAGAACCACCAAAAGTGGGCAAGACTATCACAAAAGAGGCTATAAGTGTTCAGAGTGGAAGCTGAGGAGGAACCCTGGGGAACTCCTTCCTGGGGGTACACTGAGGAGGAGGAGAAGCCAGCAAAGAACAAGGGAAGGAAGGAGATGAGCATACCTAGAAGTCTTGGGGGAAAGGATTTCTGGAAGCAGGGAGCAAAGAGCAGCATCAGGTACCCAGGGAGCCTTAGTAATCCAAAACCGGTGACCACAGTGAGAACAGTTTCTGAAAAGTTGTGGGGATGGAAGCCCAGGGATGTGGGGATTGGAATAAATGACAGTAAAATCATAAGTATAGGCCCTTCGTTCACAGTGTCTGCTGAGGGAGGGTATGAAGCTTTGAGGGTGGGTAGACAGAGATGTGGGGCTTCCCAAGTGGCTCAGTGGGAAAGAATGTGTCTGCCAATGCAGGAGACAGGGGTTCAATCCCTGGGTTGGGAAGATCCCCTAGAGACAGAAATGGCAACCCACACCAGTATTCTTGCCTGGGAAATCCCATGGACAGAGGGGTCTGGGGGGCTACAGACCATGGGGTCGCCAAAGAGTTGGACACAACTTAGTGACTAAAGCAACAACAATAACAAGATAGAGATTCAGGGCCAGAGGACAGTTAACCAATGAGAGAAACCCAGGCATGTCTAGAGGCTCTAGGAAAACAGCAGGAGAGAGGGAAGGATGATGAATTCAGAAGAGCTTGGGGTCTCCTACGGTGCACATGTCAGCACTTATCATTGGGCCAAAACCTTCCATACTCGTGACTGGATACTATTCTTTCTCCCTCCATGACATGGTCTAATTCCGGACTCACTATATCACTTAGGTCTCAGCTGATTTTGTAGAATTCCCACTCACTAGGCCAGCCGGAAAGCCACGTGGGTAAGAGGGACGCTCTTCAAATCACCCCCTGCCCACTCAACTCTCTGGGAATCTGGGAGACAATCACTGCTCCAGGCCAAGGCTCTGCCCTTCGCTAAGTGGAACACGGAGAAACCTGGTATTATTTCCTGGTGAACAAAACAAAAGCACTACCACACCCCAGAAACTTGCCTACAAATGAGTTCTCTGTGCTCAGAGAGGCTGGCTGAGAAGGGCGGCTGACGTCCTTAGATGGGCCTGGCTCCGTGCTCACCGCTTTCAGGAAGTGGCGCCCTGTGAAATCACCCTGGGGACCCTGGCCCTTCACGGACTGACGGCAACTCGCCAGAAAGTAGGCACCTCTCACCACCACGCTGGCCGAGTGAGAGCAGGGCCTCCTGAGAGTAGCAGGCTCCGTGGAAGAGAAGGGTGACCCCCATGTGCCACTAACCAAGCAAAGGGCTTCCCAACCAACAGAAAATTGGGAGGGGTGATAAATAGAACAAGCAAGCAGCAGCTTGGAAAAAGTAACAAGAGAAGGCGAAAACGTGCGAGACGGACAGACCAACCTTCAAGGAGATGCCCAGGAGAAGAAGAAAAGTCTAGGTGATTCAATGAGTACACCGACACGGGGACCCTGACACACCCCCTACACACTATTCTTTTTGAAATATGAAAACAACCCCTTAAACAATTATTCTTTATAGTTCGAGTTGATAGAGAGAGATTGTGTTAGATAAAGTATTTCTATCACAAGACATCATCGCCCCTGTATCCTAAGACAATGTACCTGGCTGAAGAGAAAGGTAGGCTCTTAAGTAAGTGGCCTCCAAACTTGGATCTTCGATACAATTCATCTTGCAGCCACTGGGACCACAAAAGTCGAAACACACACTCAAAACAGAGCAAGCAACCAAGGGACTGTGGTGAGTGTCTGAACACCAGCAGGGCAGGAAGTTCCGAACCCCTCCCACCTTCTCTCAGCCACACCGCCCCACAGGACTGGAGCAGGACCCCGGTGGGACCCCGGCTGGTGTCACCAAGAGCCCTGCAGGGCTGGACGCTGGGCAGAGCCGCGGAAGCCCAGGCTCTGGCCCGAGGAGTGAGGCCTGGCAGATGGCAAGGACACACCGCGCCCAGCGGGCCTCGGAGCCTCCTTGCCTGGTTCGGGGGAGGGAAGAGAAAGCCACGGGCTAATGCTGGGTCTATGGCTTCTACTGGCTCAGCGGGCAAAAAGCAGTGAAGCCAGGGTGGCTGTCTCTCCAGGCACCCGGCTTCAGGAGCAGACAGGCCTGCTGTTGTTCTACAAGGCAGCTCACCTCCACAGACACAAGCTTCCAGAAGCACAGGTTACAAGGTCAGGCCAAGATCCCTCCCTGAGCCTCTTCCCCAGGACTCTGCACAACGGCCACCTGAGAGGGAAGATCCGGAGGCGGAGGTGGGAGGAGCCCACCGCCAAGTTCTTCCCCTCTGCATCAGACCAACCAACTTCGTCAGCTCCACAGACCTGCCTCAGAGCCATCTGCTCAGTGAGCTCAGCATGACGCCCCTCAAGGCTCAGCCAAGTTCAGCCAGGGAGTAAGAATCGCCAAGCTTTGATGGGAAAATTCAGTCCTGCTGATGGTAACTTTGGGATGCTCTTGGTGAGTCATTTCTCTTACTCACAAAGCCTTCTTCCACTTGAAAAGGAAGAGACTGTACTATCCAACCTGCCCCCAAAGGATCAGCAGGAGCAAACTTTACAAAGACAATGGCTTGAGTTTTCTAACCCCTCCATCCAAGGCAATGAAAGATTCCCAGGCTTCATGGAATGCCTGTCTATACGAGAATTCAAAACACCTCAGAAAAGATGGGCTCTGCCTAGAGAACAGAAGTTCTCAAAATCTGTTCCTTAGTGGGCATGAGAAGGAGGACAACTCACCCCAAGTGTGGAAGAGGCCATAGCCTCGCTGGCCAAGACAAAGCGAGTTCTACCTGCTGTTGATCTGCTGGAGGCCTTGGACCAGATCACGACCTCTGTGTGCAAGGAACAAAGAGCTTGGTTTTCCTTTGGGACTTGAAGCAAATTTGCCTGTGTTTTAATCTCATCATTTGCCCATTCTGTCCAGCGTATCACTTTGGGGGATTAGCACTAGAAATCAGTAGATGAAGAATGAACTCCAAACCAAGTGACTCCAGAATGCTGTGCGTGAAACCGCAAAATCCAGCAGGCCTTCTGCAAGGAACCAAAGCACGCTGGTTTTTGAAGTTCCCTTGGGCAAGAAAGCATTTGTATTTTCCAGAGAATGGCGGTTTCCATTTATCCCAAATGGTTTCTAGAATCTGGATTGTTTTTCTTCCTCTGAGGTCCAGCAACTGAGTTGAAGAATGCTCTTTGTGGTTTAATCCTTGCTACAAATGTGCATAAAGAGTTTCTCAGCAAAGACTTTCCCAGTTCATTTGGGAGTTTGTCATAGATTAAAATGGCATTGGTTTTCTTCAAAAAGACATCTAAATTCTTGCCCCAAATTTTCATTTTATTAATTATTAATATGTTGTTTACTATTGCCAAAAATATTGGCCAAATATTTATGTTCAAATTTTTACACATCATTATAGGATCTATTTCTAGTAGAACCTTGGATACATTTTCTTTGACCCCTTATACCATGTAATGAGATTAACAAAAAATTCACAAATTTGCTAAAGAGAAACCAAGTTATATGACAATAGCAACTATCATTTTTGCTCACCTCCCATTTGCCATCTGACACACATTTTTATCCAGTCCATAGAGCAATCCTATCTGCAAGGTAGGTATCTTTATTCTCCATTTTACCAAAGAGGAAAATGAAGATCAAAAAGATTAAATTACCAGCCAAAGCCACAGAGCTAGTAAGTGTTGAAACCTAGATTCGAAGCCAGGTCAGGCCATAGCCAAAGCATGTACTCTCTTTGCCACAACACAGAGCAGGAGTTTCCACTAGAAATGAAGTGGCCTCATGAGGAATGGAAATTTACTATTCAGAGTACAGTGAACAGAGGGTAAGAATAAGTACCAGGCACGTGGGCAAAGGGGCAGCTGTGTTAA
Source organism: Bos mutus (assembly GCF_027580195.1). NCBI lineage: Eukaryota > Metazoa > Chordata > Mammalia > Artiodactyla > Bovidae > Bos > Bos mutus. The sequence goes on along the minus strand of NC_091626.1, from coordinate 31,763,422 downwards.
GCTTGGTTTGTATTGATATTAAATCCTTTGAAGGGTAGGGCAAGTGACTTGGGAGAGCAGTAGATTTAAAATATTTTGCAGATGAGACCACAGGGGAAGCCAGAGGATACCAACAAGGGCACCACCTAGAGAAACATGAGCAGGGGATAAAATGAGATCCCAGTCAGGAGTGGTGGGAGGCCGGCTGTGGGAGAGGAAGGCAGCGGAGTTGGACACTCATGGGGGACCGAAGAGAGGAGAAGGGGAGGGAAGCTGCAACTGGACACTGAGTAAAAAAGAGGAAGGAAGATGGGAGGAAGACAGGAAGGAAGGAAGCAGGAGAAGCAAAACAAAATGGCAGTGTAACCTGGCCCAAGTCGCTTCATAACAACATGTCTGTGCCAGGGTCCTGCTGGGGAGAAGGGGCAGGGGACCGCCCTGGGCTGTAGGAGAGGTCTTTCCCTATCCTGTCTATCAGGGGAGAATGGAGAGAATCACGGAGACAGCCTTCCACTTTCCCAACAAACTCGGCCTCATTTTCTAGCTCCTTTAGCTTAAACGGGGCTTCCCAGGTGGCTCATTGGCAAGGAATCTGCCTGCTCAACGCAGGAAACATAAGAGACGTGGCTTCAGTCCCTGGGTCAGCAAGGTCCCCTGGAGGAAGAAATGGCAACCCACTCCCATATTCCTGCCTGGAAAATCCCATGGACAGAGGAGCCTGGCAGGCTACAGTTTATGGGGTTGCAGAGACTCAGACACGACTGAGCATGCATGCACACTTTAGCTTAAACAGCTTATGTGCTTCCAGGAGTTTAAAACTAGCTCCATACTATGGATTAAAGCCAAAACACACAAGAATAAAAATAATCTAATTTGGCATCATTAAAAATTGGTTAAAAAAAAAGTTGGTTAGGGACTTTCCTGGTGGTCCAGGGGCTAATAGGTCGTGCTCCCAATGCAGGAGACCCGGGTGTGATCCCTGGTCAGGGAACTAGATCCCATGTGCCACAACTAAGAGTTCACATGCTGTAACTAAAAAGAGACATTACATGCTGGATGCTAACATATCACTTAATGTACATAAGTAATTTAAAAAAAATCTGATTAAGTGAGTTCCCTGGTGGCCTATGGTTAAGGATTTCAGGCTTTCACTGTCATGGCCTGTGTTCAGTCCCTGGTTGGGGAACTGAGATCCTGTCAAGCTGTGCTGCATGGACAAAAAGAAATGGTTAAGTAGTGCGGTTTCTTCATACACTGAAACCATGTTGAATGAGAAAAATATATAAGTATGCATATGGGTAAGATGACCTTGTGTATCATGAGCAAAATAATGTAAACTGTCAAACAGTATAGTATACATAATAGAAGTCCTTTTCTGTAAAAATAAATGGCAACCATATATTTTATTAGCATATATGTAAAAAATATTGGCAGAATATGCATCAAATTTTAATGAATGATTATCTAGCAGATAAGAAAGGTAGATAATGAGGAACTTTCATTTTCTATGGTCTGTATTTCTGCAATATTTAACATTAGTAAAACTTTTTACAGTATTTGTAAATAGAAAGGAAAATAAGTATCCCTGAAAAGGCTATAAATAAAAAGTTGTCTCCCACCGCATCACAATCAGGAAAGGTAAAACTGCCAAGACACAAGTCAGATTCTTCCCATTGAATAAAATGCGTCATACTCTTAGAATCTAAGAGAACCACACCAAATACAGCCTGATCCTTGGCTTTCTGCCTTTCCCCAAAATACAGCTTGAGGTGGTAGGAGCTGGACTTCCTAGCAAAGATCCCTCTTATTCATTGGGCATCAAGGAAATCCCCTAGTGACATGAACCAAGCAAAGAAAGTGCATTAACACCCAGAGAGCTCTCAGGAAACCAGATCCTCTCTTATCTCCATCAACAAAGGAGACTCATTTTTCACCAACTCATTGAATGAGCCCCTTTGTTTCTCCTTAAGGATCATCATATATTCTTTCCCTGCTTCTACAGAAAGTCCAGAGACGCCCCAGAATTCGGCACAGAGAGGCCGAGGAGGAGTCCCAGTGCAAACTTACTTGTCCACATTTTTAAGAGAGCCAGGACCTGAGATGGTGGGCCACTGAGAAAAGGGGAGGGAATTGCAGGTAGGTGCAAGGTGTGCCTGCAAGAATGTTTGCTTCCCAGCTTGCATGAGCAGCACCTACATCATATGCCCCACAGTAGAACATGAAAAAAGAGAAGGGACGGAGCCTGCCTCGGTATGTTGTGGGACAGGCGGCCTGAGTCCACCAGCGCTCTGACAAATACACAATGATGCATCCATTATCCCATGCTAGGCACTACTCAAGGCACGGAGAACAAGCCGTCAACATAAAGCCCCTGTTCCTGAGGAGCAGAGTCACCTCACAGCCTCACAGCACTGTGGGATACACTGGGATCCCATCACGGGGCCTCGTATGTGGAAATACTTGATAACCTTCACAAGATCAGTTTAGTTCAGTTCTGTTCAGTTGCTCGGTCGTGTCCAACTCTCTGTGACCCCATGGACTGCGGCATGCCAGGCTTCCCTGTTCATCACCAACTCCCGGAGCCTACTCAAACTCAAGTCCATTGAGTAGGTGATGCCATCCAACAATCCCATCCTCTGTCGTCCCCTTCTTCTCCTGCCTTCAATCTTTCCCAGCATCAGAGTCTTTTCCAAGGAGTCAGTTCTTCTCATCAGGTAGCCAAAGTATTGGAATTTCAACTTCAACATCAGTCCTTCCAATGAATATTCAGGACTGATTTCCTTTAGGATTAACTATTTTGATCTCCTTGCAGTCCATGGGACTCTTAAGAGTCTTCTCCAATGCCACAGTTCAAAAGCATCAATTCTTTGGCGCTCAGCTTTCTTTATAGTCCAACTCTCACATCCATACACGACTATTGGAAAAACCATAGCTTTGACTACATGGACTTTTGTCGGCAAAATAATATCTCTGTTTTTTAATATGCTGTCTAGGTTGGTCATAGCTTTTCTTCCAAGGAGCAAGTGTCTTTTAATTTCATGGCTGCAGTCACCATCTGCAGTTATTTTGGAGTCGAAAAAAAATAAAGATCACACTTCATCAGTGTCAGGGCACAGGTGAGACCAGGCTGGTCAGCCTTACCACTCAGTGCTTTCTCAGCCCCCCCAGACTTCCACCAGCCACCAATTCTTTCTCAGTCCAACTTCCTTTCCAAAGATTCCTCAACCTCTCAGTGCAAAATCATATCCCTCCGAACTTTCTTTGTGGTCTGCAGTCACCACCTTCTGCTCCTCACCATGGCTTCACTCTTATTCCTGATAATTGAGACCTTCCACTAAAACTTTGAGGGTCACTTGAGCCTCTTATAAGGCTAACAGCATCCTCCCAGCCTTTCCTCTCAGCGTCCTCCTGCATCAGACACTATTAACCATCCTTTTCTTGAAACTGGATTTGCATGGCTTTAGAGTCCCTTGGTTCCTTCATCCTCAGTGTTGCTACATCACAATCATGTTCTCTAGATCCTCCACCCATCCCTTAAATGTGGGTATTACCCAAATTAAAGTCTGCTCTCTTCCCTCATGTGACCCTCTCTTTCTGGGCTGACTGAGGGCTGTCAGATCAACACCCCCAGCCCCAGTGGCTTCTGGCCTCTAAAATCACTGCAGCAGCTCCACTGAAACATGCCACTGACACTCCCCACTCCACAGTGTCACCTGAACTCTTTCCTTGTGCCTCCTCCCCACTCTCAGAGCCTCTCCTTCTTCTAAGATGTAAATCTCAGTAAATCAGCAATACCAATATGCTTGTGTCTCCAGACACCTGAGCTAGAGAACGCTGTCACATTCATTAGCTCCCCTTCCCCTCTACTTCAGTGCCACTGAGTTTTAAGGACCGGCAAAAATACTCTAAGACTTGAAAAAAAACTGACTTGTGCTAGAGTATAAAATTAAGACTGTAAAATCAAAATTAAGAATAATACCAATGGAGGGAGGGGTGAACTAGGAGTTCGGGACTGACATATTGCTGTTTTCAGTCGCTCAGTTGGGTCTGACTCTCTACGACCCCATGGATTGCAGCACGCCAGCCTTCCCTGTCCTTCACATATTTACACTCTATATATAAAATAGATAACCAGTAAGGACCCACTGTATAGTACAGGGAACTATACTCAATATTTTGTGATAACCATAAGAAAAAAAGAATTTGAAAAATAATATATATACATATATATGGGCTTCCCTGGTGGCTCAGTGGTAAAGAATCTGCCTGTCAATGCAGGAGATACAGATTCGATCTCTGGGTTGGGAAGATCTCCTGGAGGAGGAAAAGACAACTCACTCCAGTATTCTTGCCTGGGAAATCCCATGGACAGAAGAGCCTGGCAGGCTACAGTCCATGGGGTTGCAAAGAGTTGAAGTGACTTAGCGACTAAACAACAGCAGCAATATATATATATATATATAGTATTGTATATATATATGTATATATATATATTGTATATATGTGTGTATATATAATGTGTATATATGTGTGTATTATTTATATATACATATACAGGAATCACTGTGCTATAAACCTGAAACTAACACATTGTAAATCAACTATATTTCAATTAAAAAAACTAATATACTCACTAAAAAATAATTCCAAAATCCCTTCAAATATTTTTGGCAGCAAAAACATTGTATTTAATATAGGATACTGGCAAATTTTAACATGTTTGACCCTTTATGTGTCAGGGCTCACAAAGAGAAACAAGGGGTCTGATCTCACACAGGAAGATCAGACTTCTCATTTTGACTTCTCAGAATCTCATGAATTCATCCCCTCCCTTCCATTTCCATCACCCTGGCTTGGACCCACTTGAGCCCTTTGTTATATTTCTGTGCCACAAGGGAAGTTCTATATTTCTTCAGGATGTCTTAAAACACAAGGGACAGCATATCACTACCATGTTCAAATATCTGGATAGTGCTCCAGGACCTGGGATCTAAACTACAAGCTCTTTCCACAGCATTCAAGGCTGCTACAGTCCAACCCCACCCCACCTCTTAGGCCCCTCATCACTACCTCATCCTCTGCTGCAGCCATACCAGACTGCTATGTCCCACGTGCCCTCATCTGCCCTGTGGAATGCCCTCTCCCCTCTGTGGCCAGAGGGCAGCTGGCACTTGTCTCCAGGATCAGTTCAGATGGCTGCTCCTCAGTGAGGGCTGCCTTCCCAGGATCCCTGGTCCAGACCAATATTAGCTTCCTAGAGACCCTGGAGCAGTTTGTGATACACTCAGTCCCACACGAGTCCCCCACTGCCAAATCAGAAACTTCCCAAGGCAGAGCAGAGAGCTGTGTGTCAATCACCTCTGTGTTTCCCTCACAGTCTAGCTCATAACAGACAGCACCATGCCCTGAAATGCGGCCGCCTCTTGTCCTTCCTCCCGCCATCGTTCTCTCTCTGCTCCACTGCTCCTTGGTCCTCTGCATCATCGCTGGAGTGTGCAGTGGATCCTTGTGCTACGCTGTCACTTTCCTCATGTACGACTCTTTGTGACCCTATGGACTGTAGTTCCCCAGGCTCCTCTGTCCATGGGATTCTCCAGGCAAGAATACTGAAATGGGTTTCCACGCCCTCTTCCAGGGGATCTTCCCGACCCAGGATCAAACCCTCGTCTCTTATGTCTCCTGCACTGGCAGATGGGTTCTTTACCACTAGTGCCTCCTAAGTAGACCCTTAGCTAGGTCTATACCAGCAAAACTTGGAAGCTATGAAAACTGAACTTCAAACCCACTATAACCATTCTTCCTAGTGTCCCAGATTTCAGACAATGAAAAAGGCTCTGAAGTGAAGCAGATCTGGGTTCAAACCTGGAGTCTGGCACTTGATTGACTGTGTGACCCTTAAGCGAAGTTGGCTTGACCAGCCTCAACCTCCTCACCAGTAAAAGAGGAATTATACCTAACTCAAGGACTGTTGTGAGAAATGAAATGAGTTAAGGCACTTAAAATCCCAAGCATGATACCTGACATATGACAGGGGCCCACAAGTTAACTAGCAACAGGAAACAGAAGCAAGGTCTCAGATTTCTCAAACCATCTGACCTTGACAGAAGTTCTTCCCCTCCCTGGATGCTAATATAAAATATTATTACAGCGGTAACATGATAAACTCCATGGTGCTTCTTGTATGTATTAAAGTCATCGTGAAGAGATAGGAGTATAAGATACCATACTGCTTTTAAGAATGCAAGAAGGTGGGATATCCCTGGTGATCCAGTGGCTGGGATTCTGGCCACTGGCCCCCCCCTCCCCGACAATGTGGGGGGCCTGGGTTCGATCCCTGGTCAGGGAACTGGATCCTGCATGCCACAACTAAGACCCGGTGCAGCCAAACAAACAAATTTTTTTTAAAAAAAGAATGAAAGCAGGCAATCTAATAATCTGATACAGAAGACATCCAAAGCGTCTCATCATTAAAAGAGCAAGGTGCAGAATAGTACAAAAAATAACCACAACACACATATACACAGATGTGCATGTATATATGTTACACACATAACATATGTACATATATAAACCTATGTATGTTATATACACTTACATATGCATACATAAACCTGTGTTACATACACATACATATGCACATACATACACAAACACAACCACATACCTATACCTATGTGTATATGTCTATACATGCCTAGAAAATCTCTAGAGGGATATATGAGAAATAGTTAATGGTGGTTGCCTCCAGTAATAGGCCTAGGAGTGCCATTCACACTCTTCTGTACTGTTTGAATTATTTTTATCATGGGTATGTGTTCATGTTGCAATTTTTTAAAGCCAGTTTTTAAGAGCTGTAGGAAGAGGAGGAGGAAAGGGAGGAGGAGAAACAGGGAGAGAGGTAGAACTATGCCATGGATTAAGAGAACTGGGTTCCACTTGTAGCCCTGCAACCAGCTAACTTTGCAACCTCAGGCAAACCACCTTCCCTCTGCAGATCTCCCTTACTGGTATTATAAAAAAAGGGAGCTGAGGAGCTTAACCAGATGATCTTTGGAGAAAATTTCTAGGTTATTAGGGGATGTCTGCAAGGTGCTCAGAGAGTACATTTTATCTGTAGAACATCTCTCTTTGAGCTGTTTTGATGCTTTAAGCATCAGGTTTTTAAAAAGAAAAATACACTATTTCATTTTGACCTCTTTCACATTTCAATGAGAAAGCTTTCCCACCATTTCACAGGCAGAGAAACCAAGTATAGACTGTGATGATTACTTGCCAACCAAATACACTGCTCACTAGACTGCTGTTTGCAAAGATTTATGACGCCAGGAGTTTTATAGCTCCCAGTTCATTCCCTGCCTCTTCCGCAGAGGAGGCACAAGGCTTATGCAAAACAAGCAGAAGGCGCTGTTCGCTGGTGGAAACAGGGCGAGATGTAAAGTGACTTCCCCTGGGTCGGAGCATAAACCAAGCTCACTCCCAGCACATTTAGGAAGTAAGTATTGAACCCTGGGGATCAGCTCCGCATCCCTCCCCCCACCTGGACTGAAAGCTTCACCTTGCAGATGTGTCTCACTGCAGTCATTTTCTGAGTGTTTTCTGGGTCAGAAGCAGTGAGAGCAGCTAAACCGAGGCTGCCGATGGAGTCGCACATTGAGGGCACAGTACTGAGTTACCTGCTCTTCTACGCACCTACCAGCTCACCCAACGACCTGATGCTGGTCCAAGTATTTTTCCAGTCTCCTGGACAAAGTGACTGCACACGGCTTTGAATGCAAGTGACCTCGTTTGTCCTCACAGGTGCGGGTCCCTGCCTTGCAGAGGGTATCTACTTCCTGCCCCAGAGCAGTCTGCTTCAGTTCTAACACAGCACCTCACTCTCTGTGCCTGTAAACACCTCTGTTCTTCTGATAACTTTCTACCATGAGGGACCCTCCTGCTTCAGACTTGAAGTGTCTGGGCATCAAGATTTCCCAGCAGTTGCAGAAAGCACGTACAGAGTGCACACATCCACCTTGCAGAGAAAGGAAGAGCCCGAGCCGTCAGCAATAGCCTAGATTTTAAATGGGAAAACCGAGATGAGAGCACAGCTAACATACTACAAAGTAAATCATCCCTGAAAATAAAAGAAAAAGGCTTGTCCACTCAAAAAGCATGCAGCCAGGCCACTAACCAGTAGTGGCCTGCTGGTAACCTTTACGATGGCACCTAGTAATCCTTGAGATGGATAGTGACCACTGACCTCCATGCCACTCTATCTAGACCTTCTAGAGGTAGCTATGAGTTGATCCTATGCTCACTGTCATCTCTGCATCAGATTTGTTGGCTGTTGTCTGCTCACCACAGACCTAATTATGCCCCTCAGGGCTCCCTGGGGTCTTTGGTTGTCTTGGTCAAGTCCCTTCTTCGTTTCTTTACCTCCGGGTCCCTCTATGGCCCTCTTTATGCCAGACACATCTTTCCAAGGCATTTTAATAAAATCTTTTTGGCTGTTCCACGCAGGATCTTGGTTTCCCTACCAGGGGTCGAAGCCATTGCCCCTGCAGTGGAAGCGGGGAGTTTTAACCACTGGACCACCAGGGAGGTCCCTTTCCAAGGCATTATGAGGACCTTTCATTTATTGGTTCCCCTCAGAACCTCTGCACATGTTTATAAAGGCCTAGCAGCCCCACTCATAGCCTTTGGAAGCTAAAAATCAACTCCTATCAACTGGGCACAGAACAGAGCAAAAGAAGAGAGTGGCTGGATTGCAGTGGGAGTGTGTCCATGACAAAGAATTTTGTTGAAAGAAACAAAACACTGTCAAAGGCCTGAGCAAGCAGTATGCTGGGAGTCCAGCCCCTGGTGAAACTCACTTTTTGTCTGGGTAAGGCAAAAAGGAGGGCAGAACATACCAAGAAATAAGTGCTGTAATACTTTACAAGATTGTTTCTGCTTTGACATGCCTTAAGGACAAACAAAGGTTAAATGCACCCAGAAAAAAACACAAAACCTTTATGCAGGAACTTTGGGGTCTTTTTTTTTTCCTGAAATGCCTTTCTTAACTCTTCACCATTATAAAGCAAATCTTGTGTATATTGGCCTAAAACACCCACTGAAAGAGCTTTACATAGCTACATTCTGAGGGTCAGCCTCAAACATTCACTGAAAAATGAGGTAGGAGTGACTATATTCTTGATGAGTAACTAAATTTTTCTAGCAATACACATATTCCGATGATGTATGTTAAAAGTCAGAGGTTACTTTTCTCTCCACTAAGCAAAAAGTAATCAGGGCATACAAAGGTGGGAAGACAGCCTCCTCAGGTCTAAAGCACGCGCCCTCATCCACCCCCGTCAACAGCCGGTGCCTCCCATTAACCCTTCTTCACAATCTTCTATAGGTCAAAATGTGGGGGATTATTTTCTGTATTAGATATTCTTAAAACTTCCTCTATCACCCAACCCAACCATGTGGGATCTTAGTTCCCCAACAAGGGATCAAACCTGTGCCCCCTGCACTGAAAGGCAAAATCATAACCACTGGACCACCAGGGACCCTCAACCAGCCAGAGCCTGAGTTAAGCACCCATGGGCACCAAACAAATATCTCTTCTTTAAGGAACTCATAATCTAGAGGAAAGCCACACCTGTGTACAAGCAGCCAGGGTACCATGTGAAAAGTGACAACGTAAGAACTCAGAGGAGAGTGAGATGTCTTTCTGGGTTAGGAAAGAGGGAAAGAATCAAAGTAGTTATGTTTGATCAGGGCCTTTAGCAGTATTTGTGTGAAAGTTCAAGGCTGAGGAAAGGGAAAACGATATTCCAGGCCTAGAAAACAACAGAAGAAAAGTCATGGAGGCATGAAAATGCACCCCAAGTTTAAACAGTCACAAGCATCCAATGTGGGATAAATGGGAACTTCCCTGGTGGTTCAGTGGTTAAGACTCTGAGCTCCCAAAACAGGGCACACGGTTCAATCCCCGGTCAGGGAAGTAAGATTCTGCATGCCATTCAGTGTGGCCAGAAAAAAAAAAATTGCATCCCAATGTGGGGTTAATGGAGAGGGAATGAAGCTTGGAAAGAAGGTTAGGACAAGTTGCAAAGGTCCCTGTCTGCCTGTTTAAACTTTATTTGGGGGCAACAGGGAACAATTAAGGATTTTTCAAGCAGATGAATGACTCAGTGAGTCTCATGTTTTTAAAAATAATTCTGAGATCAGGTTAGGAAGACAGAGACTGGAGGCCAATTATTCAAACATGAGATAAGAATAGGGACAGTGGAAATTGAAAGAAAGAAACTAACTTGAAATTGTTAGAGAAAAAATGAATAGGAGCTGGCAGCCAACAGGATGTAGAAGCCTGAAAAGAAGAAAAACTACAAAGTTGCTGAGGTTCTTACTTGGGAGGATGGTGACAATATGAACCCAGCTATGAAAAAGGGCAGAAGAGCAGGTCTGGAGGCAAAGAAGGGGACTGAGAAGTCCTATTGCTACATGGGGAGTTTGGACCTCTTGTTACAGCCAAATGGAGACAGCTAGTAGACAGCTTGAAGGCAGACCTGGAACTGAGAGAGGAGACTGGGGCTAGAGATACAGATTTGTATGCATTGGCCACCCCAATAGTTACAAACTGGTAGAGAGGAAGGAGATGTGGGTTTGATCCCTGGGTTGGGAAGATACCCTGGAGGGATGGCAACCCACTCCAGTATTCTTGCCTGGAGAATCCCATGGACAGAAGAGTCTGATGGGCTAAGTCCATAGGGTCGCCAAGAGTCAGATGTGACTGAAGCGACTTAGCACAGTACAGAGAGGAAGGAACAGAAAAACCAGAAAGACACAATGGTAAGCAACCTGGGAGGAGAGGAAAGGATGCCAAAAGAGGGCATAGTTTCAAAGCAAGAGTGGTTACTGGTCAAATATTGCAGAGAACCTGGGACTTGGGTCTGGAAGGAGGCCACTGTGTCAGACATATCAGACCCCTTGGAACAGCGATAGGGAGAGCTGCCTTATGACAGAGGGTATATTGTATAATACTAATTAGCATCTTCATCCTCAGATGTCAAAGAACTATTTCAGAAATAGGATTCAGAACATTGATTATTTATTAACAGCTAATCAGGGGATTCAAGCCTATAAGGTAAATCATTGAAAATATATAGAAACACATAAAGGTATACAACTAATTATCTTTACAAATTCAGATCATTAAAGATTCAGGATAAAAGAAAAAGAGTCTTAGAATTAAGACCTGTGGAACATTGATGTATATCCAAATATGATGGGTGTGGTGACTCCAGGCGAGCACTCTAGAAAAATATACCAGGGTTCAGCTTTGATCCTCTAGGTATGTAATTTAGGATAATTAAACTTCTCTAAGACTGATTTTTTCATCTAATTAGGATGATAATAGAAATAACAAATACATATAAAAACTCTCAGCATAGTGCCAGCACATAATAAATGTTGAATTAGAAAAACTCATTATTCTAATTATGCAATTATAGTAATGTTTCATTATTATATTATATATTATAATAATATTTCATTAGTCTTTACTTTTTTTAATCAATAACTATTTTTGAGTCACTCCCCTCCATGTACCAAGCATGACTCTAGGTGCTGGGAATATTAACTTAGAAAAAAGAGTGCAATCCTGTTCCCTGTCACAAGAAGCATGGCCTAAACCTGTAGAAGGCAAGTGGTCAATTAAAAAACAAGATGATCCTTCCTGTAACAAAAGAATGAAAAAGGTGCTCAAAAATATGCAGGAGGAAGCACTCGGCGCTATCCCAGGTCCTGGGGAAGAAAAGGGGCTGTCGGACGAGGTAGCATTCAATCATTACAAGAAAATCTGAAGCAATTTAAAGGATAGTAATAAATATTAAGGTGCCATCACACACACATACACATACACACCACTGAAAAAACATGTCAGAAAAGAAGGTTCTTTGCCCAAGGGCAAACAGGAAGAGAAAAAGAGCTGGAAGCAACCCAAACTCTTGTCATTCAGCTCAAGGATATATTTTGGCTGAAACAATCATCATGTAATATTTACACCCTTACCCCTTGAGCTTGGGCTCCATGTTCTACAAAGCAAATTAAACATCTCTTGCCTGTCCTCTAAAAGTCTACAGTTTAAAAATAGGTAACTAATAAACGGACAAATTGAAGAACTTTGAGGACAAACTACCTGCTTAAGGTAGAGTTCTCAAAGGAACAATTTTCAAGATCAGTTCAGTCCCAAAGGTGAGGATGTTAACAGATTTTGTCCTTCCCTTTGAAAACAACAAATATCGGGGAGAAATATTAAAACTGCATGGTTTGGTTCTTAAAAAGCTAAAAACAGACTACCCAGCAATATACTAGGGTAACTTCTGAGTATATACCCAAAAGAAGGGAAAGCAGACTCTGGAAGAGATGTTCATATATCCATGTTCACAGCAGCATTAATCACAACAGCCAAGAATGGAAGCAACTCAGGTGCCCATCAATGGATGAACAGATAAAGATGTAAAAAAAATACATACAATGGAATATACTCAGGAAGGGAATTCTGACCCATATGACAACATGAGTGAACTTTGAAAACATACTAAGTGAAATAAGCCAGTCACAAAAGAACAAATACAGCATTATTTGATTCTATTGATATTTACATGCGGCATGTAGAGTGCTTAAATACATAGAGACAGAAAGTAAAGTGGTGGTTGCTAGGTGATTCATGGGCGTTAGTGTTCAGTGGGTACAGAGTTTGAGTTTCGGAAAATGAGAAACATTCTGGACATGTATGGTGATGATGGTTACACAACGATGAGCATGTGCTTATGTCACTGAAAGCGAAAGTGGAAGTCGCTCAGTCGTGTCCGGCTCTTTGCAACCCCATGGACTGTACAGTCCATGAGATTCTCCAGGCCAGAATACTGGAATGGGTAGCCTTTCTCTTCTCCAGGGGATCTTCCCAACCCAGGGATCAAACCCAGGTCTCTCACATTGCAGGCAGATTCTTTATCAGCTGAGCCAAAAGGGAAGCCCTATGTCACTGAACTGAGCACTTAAAATAGTTAAAGTGGTAACTTTTATGTTATATATGCTTTTCATAATTTAAAAAACTGAATGGCTGTCATGCTCATTAAGGGCTTCCCTGGTGGCTCAGAGGTAGAGAATCTACCTGCAATGCAGGAGATGCAGGTTTGATCCCTGGGTCAGGAAGATTCCCTGGAGGAGAGCATGGCAACCTACTCCAGTATTCTTGCCTGGAGAATCCCACAGATCCCACAATAATCCCCTGGCGGGCTACTGTCTATAGGGTCACAAAGAGTCAGACATGCCTGAAGCGACTGAGCATACACACATGTATGCTCATTAAATACCTGTTCTTTATCATTTCACGGCAAATAAAAATATCTTGTTTCTGACATTTAGATGCAATGCCATCTGAAGAGGGGATGAGAAACTGAGCCCGAGCATATTAGAAAGCTCTTCATCCAAAGGAGCAGTATCCAGTTACCATTCCCTGGGGATGGACACCTTTGTGACCCACTAAGAAGGTGGCTTTGTTGGCAGCTATCATTTGACAAGTTTTAATTAAAATAATCCCAGTGTACCAACATCGCCCCTCTAGGGATCGACTGTCAAAGCGCACATTCCAAAAATTACTAACTGAATTTCTATGTGTAAAATCATTAGGCAGAGCTTTATGTAAGACCTGTGACTATAATTCATATCAAGTTAAATCTGATAAAATACAATTCAAATCAGTTCTTGCTCTTAAGATATGTCTTGTTGAATAATAGATGGACACAAGGAAATGGCAACCCACTCCAGTATTCTTGCCTGGAGAATCCCATGGTCAGTCCATGGGGTCGCAAAGAGTTGGACACAAATGAGCAACTAACACTTTTCAAGAACAGCTAAATAGCAATAGAAGAAGTATATAATTATGTTCAAATTAAGTAGTATATGTAACTAGCCCTTTAACAAACTTGGGTAATGGAGAGATTACTTGGGCCAGGAATGTTCCAGGAAGACTGATGGAAAGGACTCTGGGAGAAATGTTCAGGACTCGGGAAGTATGTCTCAAGTCATATGCTTATAGGTGCACTGAATTTTTCTTAAAGGATACACAGGATACGGTTGACACTGGTTAACTTTTTAGGAGTAGGACTGAAGGGAGGGGAAAAAAGACTTTTACTTTTCACTGCGTTCCCTTGTACAGAGTGGATACGCTTTTCAACCATTCACTTCATAATTTTAAAAGTTCTTTTTAAAAATGATAACCAAAGAGTGTTAAAAAGTATGCTTTAATCAGCAAATTGAAAACATTTCTAATTACAGAAAGTGAAATGTATCTCAATCTTGTCTGTATTGTGTCTTAATTTCTATCACATAATGGAGATATTGTGAGAATGACCTAAAATAAAGGTACAAAGCACAGAGAACTAACTGCACATTTGAGGCTTTACCTCAAAACAAACAGATGAGTCACTCATAATAAAACACCTTTCTGGTATTACCTACCTGAGTCTATTCCAAATCAACTCCTCAATGAAAACAAAAATTAAAAACAGCAGCCCACAGTACATTTGATAAGACATATCCCCATCTCACTATATGGCTTTTTCATTCTTCTAGTTCAGCTCAGTTCAGTTCAGTCCCTCAGTTGTGTCTGACACTTTACAACCCCATGAATCGCAGCACGCCAGGCCTCCCTGTCCATCACCAGCTCCTGGAGTTCACCCAAACTCATGTCCATTGAGTCGGTGATGCCATCCAGCCATCTCATCCTCTGTCGTCCCCTTCTCCTCCTGCCCCCAATCCCTCCCAGCATCACAGTCTTTTCCAATGAGTCAACTCTTTGCATGAGGTGGCCAAAGTACTGGAGTTTCAGCTTCAGCATCATTCCCTCCAAAGAAATCCCAGGGCTGATCTCCTTCAGAATGGACTGGTTGGATCTCCTTGCAGTCCAAGGGACTCTCAAGAGTCTTCTCCAACACCACAGTTCAAAAGCATCAATTCTTCAGTGCTCAGCTTGCTTCACAGTCCAACTCTCACATCCATACATGACCACTGGATAAACCATAGCCTTGACTAGACGGACCTTTGTTGGCAAAGTAATGTCTCTGCTTTTGAATATGCTATCTAGGTTGGTCATAACTTTCCTTCCAAGGAGTAAGCATCTTTTAATTTCATGGCTGCAGTCACCATCTGCAGTGATTTTGGAGCCCCCAAAAATAAAGTCTGACACTGTTTCCACTGTTTCCCCATCTATTTCCCATTAAGTGATGGGACCAGATCTCATGATCTTCATTTTCTGAATGTTGAGCTTTAAGCCAACTTTTTCACTCTCCTGTTTCACTTTCATCAAGAGGCTTTTTAGTTCCTTTCACTTTCTGCCATAAGGGTGGTGTCATTCTTCTAGTAGCTCAGATCAAAACCAGTTGAATCATCCTTGACTTATTCTTTTTCTCCCATCTTCTGTATCCAAGTTCCATCAACTCTACCTAACTGATTCATCCAGAAGCCAGCTGCATCTCTCCACCCCCTCCACCATCACACTGGGTCTACATCTCTACCCTGGACCACTTGCAGTAGCTTTCATTTCACTCCCCTACAATCAATCTTCCACAGGACAGCCAGAAAAATTCTCCTAAAACACCAATATGAACGAGTCACTCCCTGCCCACAACTTCCTGTGACTTCCAATTGTAGGGCTGAAACCCAAAGTTGTCACCTGGCTACAAAGCCTGCATGATCCAGACCCATTTCCTCCCCAGCATTACATCCTGTGCTCCCCTCTGGCTCCCTCCACTCCAGTCATACCGGCTTCCTGCCACTCCATGGACATCGAAGTGACACCCATCTCTGGACCTTCCCACTCGACCTGAATCTCTTCCCCCCCAAACATCCTCATTCCTCTTCTTTGTTCCACTTGGGTCTCAACTTGATGGAAAATTCAGAGAGGCCCTTCCCAGCCATCCTACATCAACTAGTAGAATCACCTCCCTCTCTTTCTCTTCACACTATTTTTCCTTTTTTATCACCTAAATTATGATAGACGTTCATCTGTGGTTTGTTGTTGTTTAGTACCTGTCTCACCTAACTAGAAGGTGCTCCATGATGTCAGACTATTTTTACCATCTTCACTGCTGTATCCCCTGGGCCTAAAATATCACTGGCAAGTAAATGAGAGCTCATTAAGTATTTGTTGAAGACTGAAGTAAGCACAAATCAAGGCACACAGGATCACTGGACAAAAAGAGGTTCCTGAAGCCCAAAATGAGACATATGCATAATAACACCCAGTAAATTTGGGGTAAGAGACTGAAGAAGCCAAAACATCAATTATTAGACATATAAATCCATCACTTAGCTATAGCATGCTGGGAATCCACATGTATGCTTGACACTACTTTGTAACATCATCTGTGTAGAAGCTGAAGGGCTACTCTTAAGGTTTTGTGGCTAAAGAGTAAATACGGTAACAACTTTTCTTCTCCTTTTCTCCAGGAACAAAGAACTTAGACTAAAAGTTCTGCAGGAGAAAGAAAGCAATTATTATCTCAACCAGAAGGCCCAGAATATTCAACTATTCCACTGAGAAGATCTGGACAAAGTCCCAGCCTTGAAATAAGGAAACTGACTGAAGTCAAGTTCTACCACAAATTTAGGGATTTTGGACACGCCCTTGTATGTTTCTGATCCTGTTTCCTTGACTGTTTGTTCCCTGTTTTGTCACATGGTCATTGTAGAATAAAATGAAGCAACACACTTAACAAAGGTCTCCTGAAAA
Source organism: Bos mutus (assembly GCF_027580195.1). Classification (NCBI taxonomy): domain Eukaryota; kingdom Metazoa; phylum Chordata; class Mammalia; order Artiodactyla; family Bovidae; genus Bos; species Bos mutus. The sequence continues at coordinate 31,746,678 of NC_091626.1, read as the reverse complement.
CTAAGTGAACTGTATATTATGTGTGGTCATCATCTTGTACTGGCTGATCTTAGTTCACATTCCCTTTGCTGCTGCCAGTGAGCTCTGTCTAAACAAGGATCTGATCAGGTCTCTCCTCTGCTCAAAACGTTTATTGATTTCAACTTGAACCTTCAATGGTTCAACTTCTTCACACACTAAACTTATACCATCTTTAGGGTCATATATCTAGCCCATTCGTGGACTGTGGTCTCTACTCCAGACACAGAGAACTACTCCTCTTCTAATCTAATCACACTCTATTGCACGTCTCTGATAGGCTATGTGCTAGGGTCCCACCCGTGCCCATTCTCCCTTCTTCCATCAGGAAAACCCCAGACACTCTCCAGCCTGAATCAGACTCTTCCCCAGTGGGGCTATTTCTCAGGCATCCTGTAGAATCACTGTTTGCAAGTCCTTTCCCCACCAGACCAGTGAGTCTCCACTGGACACCTTTTTATGTCCTCAGGATATGACAGGGTAATGCATACAGTAGGTATCCAACATCTGCTCTTTCTAAATATTTCTCAGGTGGCTCTCTCAGGCCTTTCCAGCTCTAAGGCTTGGAGTCAGTATTATGAAAGGCCTTTTCTAATTCTTTCACCCTGAAGGAAATAGTCATGAAGGTGAAACTGACTGAACACTTCTAAGGGGCTTCAACAGAACCAAGAACTCCCAAATGTTCAAGCTGGATTTAGAAAGGCAAAGGAACCAGAGATCAAATTGCCAACACCTGTTGGATCATAGAAAAAGGCAAAAGAATTCCAGAAAAGCATCTACTTCTGCTTCATTGACTATACTAAAGCCTTTGACTGTGTGGATCACAACAAACTGTGGAAAACTCTTCAAGAGATGGGAATACCAGACCACCTTACCTGCTGTTGCTGCTGCTAAGTCGCTTCAGTCATGTCCGACTCTGTGCGACCCCAGAGATGGCAGCCCACCAGGCTTCCCCGTCCCTGGGATTCTCCAGGCAAGAACACTGGAGTGGGTTGCCATTTCCTTCTCCAATGCCTGAATGTGAAAAGTGAAAGTGAAGTCGCTCAGTCGTTCCCGACACTTAGCGACCCCATGGACTGCAGTCTACCAGGCTCCTCTGTCCATGGATTTTCCAGGCAAGAGTACTGGAGTGGGGTGCCATTGCCTTCTCCGACCACCTTACCTGCCTCCTGAGAAATCTGTATGTATGTCAAGAAGCAACAGTTAGAATCGGACATGGAACAATGAACTGGTTCCAAATTGGGAAAGGAGTAGGTCAATCCTGTATGTTGTCACCCTGCTTATTTAACTTATATGCAGAGTACATCATGAAAAATGCTGGACTGGATGAAGCACAAGCTGGAATCAAAATTGCTGTGAGAAGTATCAATACCCTCAGATATGCAGATGATACCACCCTTATGGCAGAAAGCAAAGAGGAATTAAAGAGCCTCTTGATGAAAGTGAAACAGGAGAGTGAAAAAGCTGGGTTAAAACTCAACATTCAAAAAACTAAGATCATGGCATCCAATTCCATCACTTCATGGCAAATAGATGGGGAAACAATGGAAACAGTGAGAGACTTTATTTTCTTGGGCTCCAAAATCCCTGCAGATGGTGACTGCAGCCATGAAATTAAAAGACACTTGCTCCTTGGAAGAAAAGCTATGACCAACCTAGACAGCATATTAAAAAGCAGAGACATTACTTTGTCAACAAAGGTCCATCTAGTCAAAGTTATGATATTTCAGTAGTCATGTATGGATGTGAGAGTTGGACCATAAAGAACACTGAGCACAGAATTGATGCTTTTGAACTGTGGTGTTGGAGAAGATTCTTGAGAGTCCTATGGACAGCAAGGAGATCAAATCAGTCAATCCTAAAGGAAATCCGTCCTGAATATTCATCAGAAGGACTGATGCTGAAACTGAAGCTCCAAAACTTTGGCGACCTGATGCGAAGCACCAACTCATTAAAAAAAGACCCTGATGAAGGGGAGGGAGGTTTGGGAGGGAGGGGACATGGGTGTACCTATGGCTGATTCATGTTGATGTCTGACCGAAAACCACAAAATTCTGTAAAGCAATTATCCTTCAATTAATAAAAAAAAGACCCTGATGCTGGGAAAGACTGACGGCTGGAAAAGAAGAGGAGGACAGAGGATGATACAATCGGATGGGGTCACCAAATCAATGGACATGAGCTTGAGCAAGCTCCAGGAGATGGTAAAGGACAGGGAAGCCTGGTGTGCTGCAGTCCATGGGGTCGAAAAAGAGTCGGACATGACTGAGCAACTTAACAACAACAACAAAGGGGCTGCTGGAAACAGGCCGGAAGTGAGCAGAGGGACAGAATGAGGCTAGAAGTCTCTTTCTGGTCCTCGTAAGTTATGTCTTCAAGGTATGCTTCATTTTGAGGTGCCTTGAATTCTCAAGTGAGCCATACTCATATTTACATCTGGTATAAATGGAAATGATTTTCAACCTATTTTCAGGATTATCCAAGTTTCTCCTTTTCTTGATGGAGGAAAGTCTTGAGCTGAACATAATTCAAAGCAATTATTGTTCTTTAGCTGTCAAGATGCCCTGTTATTCTTTTCATAAATATCCTGGATGATCTGAGCCCAGTTCATCACAAAGTCTTTTTTTTTTTTAGCCCTGTACCTTTTCAGTTGCTAAATTTATAGCATTCAAATGAAAAGAAGAAAGGAAGCCCCACTTTTGCCCCCACTGCTAACATGATATGTGCCTGGGTTTTAATTGCCCTTGTAATTATACCCTTGGCCAGGTCTGCACAGGTATAATGTAGAAATTAAACATTATGGCAAAGCCTGAAAAGGCCTCGCTGAGATAGGAAGACACGACAGCTTCGTAATATCTCTAGTTACCAGGAAAAGGCAAAAGAAAAATGAAAAGGAGGCCTGGGAATGTCATAAGCTAGCTAGATAACAATCCACTGAGCAGGCATTTCTGTCTATGACCCTCTCTAAGACTGTGAGCTGGAAGGCTCGGAATCCCCTGGTGGTTTGATAGTCAGCTAAGGCTGGATGAAAATGGAAGAAGGTGGAGTGCCTGGCTTGTGAGTTAAGAAATAAGCACAGCAACAAAGGGAAACACGCTATGACATTTTCTAAATATTTACCAAGGGGAGTTGACAATTCAGTGAGTGCAGCCAGACCTGACAGTGAATTCTCCTGACTGCCTCCTACACTTTCGCTCAATCACCATCTCCATCTCTGAAAACCAGGTAACCTTCACCTCTGGGGGTGTTAGAGGGAAAACTGCCTCTCTGTGATAAACCCAGCAAATGCTACATGATGATTCTGGCACACAGATCACCGCATTTACTCTTTCTCTCCAGATTTCTTATCTAAAGCAGAGGAGTAACTGAACAGCTGTCTGTAAAAAAAAAAAAAAAAACTAAGTCGATATAAACTACTTTTAAGATAAAATATTTCTTTCCATGGTAATTTTCAACTAGTCATATCCATATGATTTCAGCACCCAGTATCCATGAACTTCTCTGCCAGTCCTCATTCTAAAACTAAATTTCTCATCAGCCCACACAGCAGAGTTACTTTCATTCTTGATCCTCCCAAGTCAATTGATAAATGTTAATCTGCAGGTCAAGGTTATTTTAAAAATTATGAAGAAATGTACTTTATATCATTCTAAACTTCCCGCTGGTCACATTTCCTACCATTTCAGGTCTTGGACAGAGAGTATAATTTTGTGTTTGATTTTGAAATTTGGAACAACATATTTCAAGAGCAATTTAGTGACTGGGTTTAGATTAAAACAGGTATTTGACAGTCCCAATAACTCTCTAAAGTCTTTTCCTTCTCCACTGCTCTAGAAATGCTACATAATTATTTGTCTTAAAATCTGTATCAAGATATTAACACCTATTGTGCCAAAACGCATACATCTGTACACCTCACAGGCAATGGGAAGGTTATGGAGCAGTTTAGAGTTGAATGCCCCTTTATGTTTTCTATCCTATCTCCAATACCTTTTAAAGATTTTACTAGGATGGAAGTACTGGACATGAAAATATACCCTCTCACAATCTCTCTCAAAGGAAAGAAAATGGCAGTGGTTTAATATTAGGCAGAACTTCAGGAAATAAACCCAATACTGGCCTTGAGAGGGAGAAAGCAAAGAAACAGGCTAAAATGATAAGAAGCAGGAAAGGTCCGTACCACCACTGCACATAAATCATCAGGTACATCACAGTTGGGTCTCACCTTTAAGCAAACAGCTACACAAATAGAAGGCTAGACTCAGTGACCTCCAAGGTCCCTTCCCAGTCCAACAGCGTTGCCTCATGAATTTTTTATAATTATCTTCTGTCCTATCACCCTGTCCCCATGCATCATCAAGCCCTCCTGACCACGTCCACGACTGAAAGGAAAATCTGTTTTCAAAAAAAATCCATGCTTTGACTACTGCCAAAATTTACAGTTCTGTCCTTGAAACAATGATGGGCACATAATGGGCATGGCTAAATACCTCTGAGCAAGTGAGTCTCCAATACCTTCAGCAATATATATATTTTTACAACAAAACGTAAATAGCTTATTTTAACATTGATACCTGCTCTTCCTCAAAGTATTGACTGACATTCATGATTATTTTGTTCCTGCAAAACAGATCTTCTGGAAAGTGGCCACCGTGTGAGAGAAATAACCCATGTGATTTGAAAGTGAACCTTGGGGGCTTTGCAGGTTTGGTTCAGAATAGCAAGCTTCATCCTGCTAGGGTTGGAGGATCTCCTGTGGAGGACAAGTCAGTGGTGGCTTGCCACGGGGAAGGGGGCACTGGCGGGAACAGTCCGGGAGGTGGCCCGGCCCTTCAGCAATATTTTTAAAGCTTCTCTGATATATGCAGAATTATCACCCAAGGGGAGAGTGAAAGACTATGAAGCTAAGAGACAACCCTACAACCAGCTCTTTCCACCTTGTACTTCTATATCCACTGCTGACTGCCAAACCTCAAAAAGAAGGTTGACCAGCTGAGTCTGAATCCCAGCCCCACCACCCATCAGCTGTGTGATGTGAGGCAAACTATTTAATCTCCTTGAACCTATTTCCTCACTTGTAAAATGCTGATAATAAGAGCTACCTCACAGAGTGACAACTGAGTAGGATAATATAAAGAAAAGTCTGAGCGTTCATTTACTCATTCTCTCATTCATTCAGCAAAGATTAACTGAGTGTTCACCACAGCCAGGTACTGGGTTAGGCATTGGTTTGGTATGTAAAAAATAGAAGAAGAAGAAAAAAAAGTCCATTACTTTTATTTACTAAAAACAGCCTATGTCCAGAACTGTGGCAGATTCGTCAGATTTTTAATTTAGTTCAACACTTTCATTCACAGCTAGTTTGCCTAAAACAGTCATTTTTAGTTTGTCATATAGGATCCCAGGTGGGAGTCTGCCTCCGGCCAACCTTTACCTACCCTGAAGCTAACCATCTAGCAGGCGTTCTGCTAAAAGACGCCTTCACTTGGAAGAAGCGATGACCAGAGCAAAAGGCGGTATTCCAGCTCTCAGCAGAGCAAGCCACTCAGGAAAACTTGATACGCCTGTACACCCAGGCCCGTCCTGGATGCCTGGAAGGTCTGGGGTGCTTTCAATTCCACAAGCGGACTGAGTCTTCCGAGAATTGGGATTAACAGGGCTGGCTCATCCCCAGTCATTGTGACTGGACCACCTATAAAGCAAGGGCAAGAGCTAAGGGGTGGGGGTGTCTAAAGGCCACCTTTTTTTAGTGTAGGGCTGATGTCTTTCAGCTATACTTAACTTCAGGGTGTGATAAAGTTCTGTGTAAATGACCCACTGCTGAGAAGTGGTGGTCTCAAGGCTGGTGGGCTTTTCTTCAGTGTGAGCTTAACATTCCTTTTTCTAATTAGCCCACAGCCTTTGGGCAAGTACAAGCCTAGCTGTGCTGGGTACTGAGCATTCAGCACTCTTAAATATTTTGCATTTACAAAAAAAAAAAAAGAGTTGTCCAAGACATTCTGGAATCCAGGTCTCCTAGCAAAAGAGTTAAAGTCTGACACTGGAATAGGAAATGACCTGCTCTAGGTCATAGGATCAGAGGGTGATTAAAGAGGGAATTCTAGAATAAAATTTGGTACCATCTGTGAAACTAAGAATCTCGTAGCAGATAGTATACAGGTGCCTAAAATTTCTGATTTGCAGACTCCTCTCATTCAAGAGCCACCTGAATCACTTCCCTTAGGAACTGAAGTATATAGATCGTGACTAACTCACCGCTGTGGGTCTCGCACGGCTGCCTCCTACCTAGAAGTGACAGCCTAGACTCTCGGCACAGGAGTTCTGGGTGCAAAAATACTGTCACTAGACATCCACCACTACCACTCCCATCTGAAGCATCTAAGAAACTAAACTATGGCTTCTTTTCATTTTCCTTCAGCGTGTTATTATTAACTCCTGGCGCCTCTAATTGCTCACTGAAAACAGTGGTTTGGATATTAATAGGCTGAAAATCAAGAACCCTACCTGGGGCTCGTTGTCACGGAAACGGTACTCAAGCCCGTCGCTACTTCCCCACCCTTGGAAGTCTGGGCGAGTTGGTGGAAGTTGGGGATTGTTTTAACGCTGTTAATTTCTCCCACTTTCTGCTGTTTCTCAGGGCCAAGTTGGAGAAAGAGAAACTGGTGAGGCGAGTGACTGTAGTATGTAGCAGCTTGGAGGAGTGAAACTCTTTAGGAGTGGAAGGGTAAGGGTCCTTGGAGGATGGCTTGGGGCACGCTGAGCTCCTCTCCTTGGGGCTGCACCCGGCCACTCCGCTTCGTTTCCCGGGCCCTTCCGCTGCCCTTCTCTCCCAGCCTGAGCGCGGAGCTACCAGCAGCGCGCAGACAAGTTCCCCAGAAGGGAATCTGAGCAGCCCCAGGCTGAGACACCCAGCAGAGAAGGGAGTGGGGAGGTCGGACAGGCTAAAGGCAGAACCCTCTTCGTCCCCATGCCAAGGTTCTGGGGGAGGCAGCCCCGGGACCAGAACACGCATCCCGCTCACCACCCTCCCAGCGCCCCCGGGCGATGCTCCAGGATCCGGATCTCCAAAGCAAGCGCCCAGCTAGCTAAGCGCCTCCGAAACCCACGCGGATTCCCGCGCCCCGGGGCGATCTCTGCCGCAGCCGCCAGGGCCTCTCGCGGGCTCTACGCCCGGCACCCAGGGCTGGGCCCCCACCCGGTCCCCTGGGCGCCGTGCGTCACGCGCCCCCTGGGCCCAGCGCCTCCTCAGCGCTCGCGCCGCGCGCCCCAGCCTCGCGCATCCGCACCCGCACCCAGCTTCCTCCGGCCGCGGGGCCCTCCCGGGACTCACCTGCGCTGGGGCTGTAGCGGCGGCCACCCCGAGCCCGGGGGTGGCAGTGGCGGCGGCGCAGGGGGAGGAGGGCAGCGCGGGGCTCCTGGCACAGCGGCCGCCGGGCGCCTGGTGCTGCCGAGCCGCGGACCCGCCCAGAGATATAAATAACATTATCTGAGGAGGGACATTCCTGCCGGGGGACATCGCTGCTGCCGGGACCAGATAGTCCCGCGGCGGGGGCGGAGAGGCGGGGCCGCAGCCTCCCGCAGCGCCAGGCCCAGCCCCCGCCTTCCCCACCCACTCCCGCACCTGCCAATCAGCCTCCGAGCCCCGGGCCACCTGCCCGGCCTCCGCCCGGCTCCCCCGGCCAGCCTCCGCCTCCCGGAGGACCGCCCGAGTCCGAGCCACCCGAAGCCGGAGCGGTCCGCAGCGCCCCCATCGCCGCTCACCTCCCCTCACCGCGCGCTACCCCGAGCCCCCTGCAGCGGGGAAAAGATTTGGCTGCAGCTCCGGCCTAATTCGTGCACCCAGAGCGGCAAGCCTGGCCAGGAAAATGAGCCCTCCAACCTTTCCCACCCCGCGTCCCCACTGTATACAGTCAGGCTTTTCAAATATGTTAAAAGACCCGCTGAGGCCGTAGGTTAGGAGAGGCGGGCGCCCGGGCAGCGCGCCCTCGCTGCGGCGTGTTTGGGAGAGACAGATTGTTCCCGGGGGCTGGTGTGTTAGAAAGCGCACTGTGGGGCAGGCTTCTCGGGGCTGGCAGTAAGAGCAGACGCTGGGAGGGCTGGCGTGGGCACTGGGCGGGAGACCCTCGCCCTCAGCCCGAGAGCTCGGTGTCTCTGTTTGCAAACCTGGTGTGGTCTGGGCGGACCCCGCAAAGCCGGAGGGGCACAGCGCGAAGTCCCACGGCTTGCATGTTACAGGGACTGTAATCAACAGGCAAGCTGCCACCCCAGCCCACCGACATCTCCTGGCCGGCCCTGGTTTCCAGGGAGCCGAGGCTTCCTCGCCGCAAGCCTGGGTGGGGTGGGATGCTGTAGGCCCGAGAAAACACTAGAAACGCTGGTGCCAAAGAGGAAAGACAACAGCACCTCCGCTCACCTCGGGAGAGACACAGAAGTGGCAGCTTGAAAAGCTGTCCACTTTTTTGACTTTCTTACTATACAAGGTCATTGTTCAGTAAGCCTTGGTGATACACCTTGCCGCAGTTTTCATCTCTTTTCTCCATCAGCCGTGCTGGGACGGTTTCTACCCAGACAACAACCCAGGGAATCTCAGGTGTTTTGGAGATGGCAGTGGCGATGTGAAGTGCAAAGATGTAGAAAAGAGTTTTAACTTTGATAATGCCTGGTGTTCTTCACAACGGAACAGTCTTGCTCCTGAGTTATTTGCTTGGGAGTATAATTATGCTGTTTTCCAGGATTCACCAGGAAAACGGTGTTTAAGTGCCAGATGTGAGTTCTTAGTCTATATACTGAACGTATGCAAAGATACTTCACTTCCTGCTGCAGTCACACGTCTTGAGAGTGAGTATTTAGACCCTGGTTTGTGCTAAGTGGGGCAAACCCCACAGATGTCACAAAGCCACACAACTCTCCACACCCCCATCTTGTTTTCTGGGCCCTTATTAAGCTCAATTTCCCAAGACACTCTAGTAATATAGGGAAAATAATAGAAGAATATTTGTGGTCATGCATTAGATTAGCAATGATCCACCGTTTTCCCTTTCTGATAACATTTAAGAGTTCATTTTTTTTTTAACTGAGTTAGAAACAAAAAGGTCTCTTTCATTTAAAAATTAAAAACCAAATTCTGGCAAGGAGCACTCAAGAAAAACAGGCCAGCTTCAAAGGCTGAGACTATCATATATCTCAAGTAGAAATCCTTGATCTATTTTTGAAAGAAAAAAAATGGAGTAAATTATGTATTTATGTTTTTAAAAAGCCTTGTGTGAATAAACTTATTAAATAAATTCATGATTCCCTAGAATTGCAGCTCTGCAGCTACATAATTATATACTACAAAAACAGATAATTCCTTAGCTTTAGGTTTGTGGCTCTAAACTGAAGTTGCCCACATATATTTCTTTATAGCCCTAAAATTTATAATTTTCAACCATGAGGAAAAAATTAATATAATAAAAGCACCAATTCAGTGGACAGATTACCCCAGGATTTTACAAACCAGCCCAGCTGCTTTAGTTATCTCCACTTCAGCTGAAAGCTAAATAATTCAATACAACCTCATTTGCTCCAGAGCCTGTTATCCTGACAGCATCTCCAAATGCTTTACAGCTAATAGAGTTACAGTGAAATGATAAATTAGGACTGAGGGAGAGAGGAAGTTTAGAAGTACAGAGGAAAAGGATATTGTCAAATGAGGGAGGGAAATGGCAGATCCCAGGGAATGGGAATAAGAAATTGGGCAGAGTGAAATAGGCAAGAAGGACAAGCTCATATAAGTGTTCATAACTGAAGTCATTGTTGTGGGCAGCAGGGATTAATTTTGTAGGGACTTTCTGAGAAGAGTACCTAAAGCCTCCTGGAATCGTCCATCAGGGAGATGGGGGGCTTCCTTTGTGGCTCAGAAGTAGAGAGTCTGCCTGCCAGTGCCAGAGACACAGGTTCAGCCCCTAATCTGGAAAGATCCAACATGCCACAGAGCAACTAAACCCATGCACCTGTGCTCAGTTGTGTTTGACTCTTTGTGACCCCATGGAGCCCTGCAGGCTCCTCTGTCCATACTGGAGTGTGTTGCCATTTCTTCCTCCAGGGGATCTTCCCGACCCAGGGATCGAACTCAAGTTCCTGCATTGGCAGGCGGATTCTCTACCACTGAACCACCTGGTAAGCCCCAAGTAAGCCCATGAGTCACAACTATTGAGCCTGTGCTCTAGAGCCCTCGAGCGGCAATTCTGAACCCTGGTGCTGCAACTACTGAAGTTCTCATGCCCTTAGAGCGCATGCTCCGCAACAAGGGACGCCACTGCAATGAGAAGTCCACGCACTGCAGCTGGACAATAATAGCCCCTGCTCACCACAACTGGAGAAATGCCTGGTGCAGCAGTGAAAACCCAGAAGAGCCAAAAATCAATAAATTAATTTTTTTAAAGAAAAGGAAAGGTGGGAGATTGGCCCTCATCCTGGTTGGTCAAGGGGCTGCCACCCTAACCCCCTATTCCATATTGACACCCCACACTTCCGAGCTACCAAGCAGACTCCTAACAGGCAATCTACGGTTCCAGAGAGAAGGTGTGCATTTGAGACAGAAGTTGTCAACCAAGAACTGGGACTTCTACTTATACAGGAAGAGAGGGTAAGCTCTCACAGAAATGTCCACCCAGCTCCAGCTAAAATCAGTAGGAGGAAAGAGGATATAAGTTGAGACGTTAGAGGAATCTGACACAAGAAGGAGTCTTCTATTTCTGTATTCTCTGAATTTTTTACATTGAGCTTGTATTATTTGATGAACAGTTGGAGATAATAAAGAAAATAATACGTAGAGATTGGATCAAGATGGTGGATTGAGCCCACACATCTATCTTCTCTTCCATCCCAAATCTCATTAAAAATATATATATATGCTGCTAAGTCCCTTCAGTCGTGTCCGACTCTGTGCGACCCCACAGACAGCGGCCCACCAGGCTCCCCCATCTCTGGGATTCTCCAGGCAGGAACACTGGAGTGGGTTGCCATTTCCTTCTCCAATGCATGAAAGTGAAAAGTGAAAGTGAAGCTGCTCAGTCATGTACGACTCTTAACGACCCCATGGACTGCAGCCTACGAAGCTCCTCCCATGGGATTTTCCAGGCAAGAGTACTGGAGTGGGTTGCCATTGCCTTCTCCCATATATATATATGTCTTAAAGAGAATAGAAATCTAACAGCACAAGGAAATAAGAAAAAATGTGATCAATTTTCCAGAAATTCTTAGGAAATACTGAAATATAAAAGAGACAGGATCTGATCTAGAGAAAAACAAAATGAGAGGAAATCAAAACAGCTTCAGGAGAAGGAATCATTTAGGGGGATTCCAAGCAGGAATCAAAGGATACAAGAGGTGGAGGGGAACCTAGGATAGAATAATTCGCTGAAGAGCCTCCTCCCCTGCTGGCATTAGATATCAAATGTTTGCCTGTGGGATGAAGTTAGTGGGGCTATTGGGACCAGAGGGGCAGAGTCCAAGGATCCACTGACCCCTGGAAGTGAGAGGGAACTTTCACTCTCTCTGGATAGCATGTTGTACCCTTCCTTCACAGTTCCTGAAGAGAGGCTATGATTAACGGAACAGGCAAGCAAACTGATTCTCAAATAAAAGATGATCAGACAATCAAAATCACCAAAGATTCTGTCAGGGGAGGGGAGCCAATACCATGAAAGAAAAGCACCAAACTCAACTAACAGAGAAGTGTTATCAGAGGAAACTAAGAAAAGGAAACAGAAGATAAATTTTAAATGATTTAAAATTTTATTCAGCAAGATTTGAAAGGATATTGTATCCATGAAAGATAATCAGTGAGAAGACATAGAAATTTAAAAAGTGGTTCCTGAAATTTAAAATCCATTAGCTGATCAGAAGAACTGATCAAGTCAAAGAGCAGATTAGTGGAAACAAATTCTCGTCAAGCACAGGGTGAAAAACAGGGTGATGGGAAGTTTGGGACAATGGTTGAAAGCCATGGAGGCAAGAGCCTCAACTCCAGTATCTGTTCAATAGAAGTTACAAAAGAAGAGAAAAAAGACCATAGATGAGATGATTATAAGGAGAAAGTAGAATAAAATTTCTCAGAGTTGAGGAAAACTCTGAATTTTCAGATTCAGTAAAAGCAGCTTAAAGCAAGATGGAGATTTTTAAACAGTTTACAAATTTTATGTATAGTTTAAAATTGTGATTTAATTTGATTTAATTAAGACCCAAGAACTTGAAAAAAAATTAAACCATAAACCAAGAATATAGGCTAGACGAACTTCCTGTGCCTTGAATGAAATTAATCCTAAAGTTATTTTTTACTGAATCACAAAACCAATTTTAAATTGTTTGAAATTTAAAACTACTGTGACTTAGAAATGAACATGTATCAGAAAGCTACTTAAAAACAGACCTACCAAACCAAATAAACCCAACCCTATCCAATATTCCCTTCATTCAAATTCTTGCTAATAGTGGAAAAATCAAGAACTCATGATAATGAAGAGAAAACTTTAAAATAGTGCTTAGAGCTTAAAAAACTAACGTTCCCTCCTTATTTACCTTGTCACCAAGAGATGCATTTCATAAAATTTGGCTGAAATTTCCATTCCATTTCTGGAAACATCTAGGGGAACCACACTCTCCACAAATTCCAAAAATAAAGCAGCCGCAGGACCGGTTGGAAAACCATTTACACTGTAGGGGCCCCGAGGACAAAGGACCAAAGTTCCCTTCCAATGCCTCAAACAGATCAGTCCCTGGAAGGAACCTGAAGCTAAATACCAAACTGACCACTCTTTAAAGCACCAAGTGAAACTGATTCGAATTTCCCCCCAATAATGGAAAGAAGTGGAAGAGCCAGGCTTACATCCTGTTATGCACCAGTGCATGGAAGAACTAACCAGGCGCTGAGCATCTTTCCTTCCATAGCTGAGCCTGAGCTTTCCTTCCTTTTCAGGATTAGATTTTCTGTTACCTAAAGGATGTGAGTTTGTGCCCGTGTAATACCAGGCTTGTATTGGGGTGTGCTGATAAACTGATGTCTGAAGGCACTTCTGTTCTGCAACTGCCTTCTTCAGGCTGTACTGTTAGTAGTTTGCTCAGGCTTCCATGATGAATACCATAGACTGGGTGGCTTAAATAGCAAAATTTGTTTTCTCACAATGCTGGAGATTAGAGGTCTGAGATCAAGATACTGGCGGGATTGTTTCTTCTGACCCTTTTTGGTTTACAAGTCAAAGATGGTGGCCCTCTTTTCCCTCTGTGTTCACATGCTCTTTCCTTTGTGTGTGTATCCTAATCTCCTCTTGTGAGGACACTAGCCATACGGGATTAGGGCTAGCCACCTGACCTTATTTTACCTTAACTACCTCTTTAAAGGCTCTGTCTCCAAATCTGGTCACTTTCTGAGGTACTGGGGGGGGCTAGCATTTTAACATATGAATTTGCAGGGTGGGCCATAATTTTAGTCCATAACCCAGACCTCATCTCTTCCCACATGAATTGCTTCTTATAAGCCTCCCAATTGTTGTACCGTTCTCCAGTTTCACTTTCTTTCAATTCTTCCCCCACAGAGTAGCCAAAATACACTTTCAGAAAAGGAAATCTGATCATGTCATCCCACTATTTTAAATCACCCAGTGGCTCCCTGTTGCTTTTGGAATACCGTTTTGAGTTTCCTAGGACTTAGCACAGTTCCTGACGCACAAGATATACTTAATAAAGGCCTGACGAATGAATGAATAAATTAATGAATAAATAAATCATGGAAACTGAAAGAGAGTTGCAATTCTGGAGGTCAACCAAAGAAGTAGGTAATTCAAGGTTATTTCTATTTGATCTAAGAATATATATTTGTGATTTTTCTAAGGAGGATCATTTCCCTATTTATGTTTAGGTAGTTATCTAAATAAATTCACATCCCTAAAACATAATTGGTAGTATCTATGTCTGAATTTCACCAACTCCTCGGTCACCTTGACACATTCACACCTGAACTTGCTGCCTGTGGATGAGAAATGGAATCAATAAAGCAGGCTTTCCGTTCACATGCTCTACCAAGTTCACCTGCCACCTTCTGATGTTCCATTCATAAAGTGTGAGTCGCTCAGTTGTGTCCAACTCTGCGACCCCGTGGACTGTAGCCTGCCTGGCTCCTCTGCCCATGGAATTCTCCAGGCAAGAGTACTGGTGTGTGTTGCCATTTGCTTCTCCAATAATGAGATACAGCAAATACCATAGTGATGGTTCAGATATGTGAACTTTGTCTCTGTTTATTCCACCATCTCAGTGCTGTTTTCAGACTTCATCCTTGGGCAGTGGCCCCTCTTCAATCCCCATGGTCCAATATGCCAAAAGATTAAAAATACAGGAAGATGGATCAAAAAGCATTCTAAGCAGTGGGTTGATCTTGTTTTGACATTAACGCTCTATCTTGGGTATCCACAAAGAGAATAATCTGTATGTGGATAATCAGAAGTACCTAAACCTGAAACCTTTGTTCTCTTCTTTTTATAAATATTTATCAGGCCAGGAACTCAAATCAAGGGGAGAAAATATAATTTAAAACTTGAGTTTGTTAACAAAGAATGACAGCTAGAGTGCTAACAATTCAACCATTAAACCATTTTGTGCTTATGTGATAATTATTGCCAGCATAAATGATCTTGTTAATTGCTTTAATTTGTAAGTGAGCAGTTTCCAAGTTTACACATTTTTTTTTCATAATATTAACCAAAACCTTTGGGAAATTTTGAATAAAATTTGGAAAGATATTGCAATGAAAGATTTCATTACCTCTGCAAATTCATCTCATTTTCTATTCAGTGGGATATTTCTGCAGCTGCTCAACTTCTGCTTAAATATTTCTTGAACGCTTTAAAGTCTACAAGAAACTCAAACATGATATATTTTGTAAAATAACTAGTTCTTATCAAAAACATCATTTTTCTTCATTTTCCTTTGTGTATGGCAAATTATATTTTTAAAAGATTTATCATTTTCTTTTTGCCAAATGCCATACAATCATTTGTATTCAATTTCATGAAGTAAATTGCAATCATTATCCTTATTGCCAAAGAAACCAAGAAACTCAGAGTTCAAGTAATTCTCCAAAACTCACACAGAACTCTAAATCCCTTCCTAACGAAACAGTTATTTATCTAGAAAGCAGTATCTCATGGGTTTTTTAATTAACAGATCCCATGATAGTTAATGTAAATGATCTATATTATAGACTAATTTTTTAAGTCAATAATCAGATTAACAATTTAGCCTCCAATTATGCTGAGTATGTGCAAGTAACAACTCGGTGTTGCTTGTTCTATTGCATCATCATCTTAAATATCAAAATTCACTTAATTAAGCATCTAGCTCTGGACCTTCCGTAGCAGAAACCAAAATAAGTGAAAGCTTTTGACCCTTCTTTTGGAAGTGTTTCAAAGCTGTGAGTGAACATCAGTGTTCCATTACTGACCTCAACTACTGCTTAAACCTATTTCTCAACTCCCACTCCTCCCCTCTACCAAATATGGCCAGAAATTGAAGTCAGAGCTTGCCCCATACTATTTCAAGCGCTTAAGGCATTCCCTACCCTCATTCCAAATATCTAATATCACCTACATATGAATCTTTTAACTTATTTCATAACTAACAACCAATATTAAAATGCAAATGACCTTGGGAAGAGTCAGCTTTTAAGGTACAGGCTTTCAGCTACTGCAGTAAGGAAAAGTCAATGCCATTTAGTGGCATTTTAATAGCCAAGCAAATTTTTAAAAGATAGTAATAGGCTTGTCTGAAAAGATCAGTAGATAGAGTCAAAAGACCTGGCTTCTACTCCCTGTTACCCTTTCTCTGTCTTCGTTTTTCTTCCGCAAAATGATGGCATTGAACTAGCTAGTCTCCAAGGACTCTTTCAACTCTGGCTTTCTATATTTTACACTTGTAGTAAAAACATACTAGATGTTCATTATAATAATGTTTTTAAAGGGAAAAATTGGGAATTCAGTGTTCATCACAATATAATTGATTAAACCAAGTATAGTGGGTATACACACACACACACACATTCTATGTAACCAGTTAAGTGATGATGTGGTTTTATATTTATTTATAGGGAAAGACATCATGACATACTGTTTAAGTAGCCATCAAATAATCCTAAGTTGACTCAGGAAGGATACTCTAAAAAATCTTAAATTATTTTTAGTTAATAGAATTAACACTAATTCTTACTTCCTTCTCTATTCTTCTATAATATTTGGTTATTTGTGCATATAGAACATTTTCATAACAAATGACAAAATTATTTTTAATTTGAGGAAAACATCATTAAATATAAGTAGCAAATATTATATCCTTTCCTGTGAGCAAGTTTTGATAGAGAAGAGGGTTAGGGTAAGGACAAAACAGCAGTGAAGTAAAGGAAAACAATGAGTCAATAGTTTCATCAGTAATTCAGATAATGAAATAAATATGTGCCTTGAAGGTAAAAAACAGTTGTTACACAAATTGTACACAGCTGATGTGTTTTTCACCATCCTCTCAGTCATCACATGCTGGATTTGCCTGATACATGCTCACTCCCTCACACATCTTATGCACAGTGGGAAGACTTGTCAAGCCTTCAGATCAGCCATTGGATTCAATCCAAGGCTAATCATCTCCGTAACTTTGTATTCTTTACCACTTCTGCCTTAACTGTTTGATTTTCCTAAGGTTGCCTAATCAATCTTGATACTTATTAATTATCACTCAACTTTGAAAAACATGCAGCCTCATGTATTAATTTTCTTTTCTCAAGCAGACTATATAATACTTGATATTTAAAAAAGCACGTCTTTACTTTCTTTACAATTGCCCGAGATGCTTAAACAGTAATAGATGAACATACATAAATGTAATACTGAAAACTGTAATAATCAGCATAAGTACATAGTTACCACTGGTTACTTTACTTCCTAAGCCATGTTACAAATTCTGGCTCTTTTACTAGACCCCACAGAAGACATAGTGACCATAAGGTGACATGTCCCTTACCTAAGACAATCGTGGCTTACACTTATTGTCCCGGCAGAATCAAGGGTCCCTTTGCTCTCTCAAAAATATACAAATTATGTAATAACACTATTGATCAGGCATCACTAAGGGGCTTCCCAGTAAATTCCAACATACAAAAAGTAATTTGTCTTTAGCAGTAAATGAAAGCTTTGTGACAAAAGATGACTACAGAGTATAATGTTTACATTAGATTATGTTAGATTACCTGAAGATTATATTACTAATTGCTATTTCCTAAGACAGTTTATATAAATTTGTCAACTCTGCCCTCTACTGTCTTACAACAGTATTATGACATCATGTGGATAGCATTATTTTGGCTTCATTGATTGAAGCTGATTGTATTAGTCCTGTTTTACTTTAGAGGGCTGGCCCTCATCTTTGCCTGTCACTGTATTAGCTTTTGGGGACTTTTGGGGACCAGGTGGTGCAGTGGTAAAGAATCCACCTGACAACTCAGGAAACACGGGTTCAATCCTTGGGTGGGGAAGATGCCCTGGAGTAAGAAATGGCAACCCGCTCCAGTATTCTTGCCTGGAAAATCCCATGGACAGAGGACCCAGGCAGGCTACAGTCCATGGGGTTGAAGAGTTGGACGTGACTGAGCACACACACATAGCTGTTAAAGATCCCCACTCCTACACCCCCCCTCACCAGTTAAATCAGAACTTTTAGGGATGAGACCCAAGTATCCATTTTTTAAGACTCTCCAGTCACTACCAACACACAGTGAAAGTAAAGTGAAAATGGTAGTCACTCAGTCATGTCTGACTCTTTGAAACCCCATGGATTGTAGCCCACCAGGCTCCTCTGTCCATGGAATTCTCCAGGCCTGAATAAAGAGTTGGTAGCCATTCCCTTCTCCAGAGGATCAACCCAGGGATCTAACCCAAGTCTCCCTCATTGCAGGCAGATTCTTTACCATCTGACAGTATAGGTTGAGAAACATCACTTAGAATGTCAGATCAAATAGTCTGTTGTGGTTCATTTAGGTTTTTGATTCCATAACCCAGATGGTACAATTCTCCTAACCTTGTCTGCAGAAGCCTTGGAGATTGGAAGAAAAAGATGAGTGTATCAGGACAAATCTACATCACTATTTGAAAAAATGGCTTAAAAAACATTCTGAGGGATTGTGTCTTTCTTGAATCTAAAAATATACATATATTTTTCACTGATGGTGATGACATATATGGACAGTATCTATTAGGAAATAAGTCTGTTCAGCCATCAGCTTTGATGCCACAGCTCAGTGCTTCTTTTCTTCGGATGGAGTTATCTGCTGAAGAAGCTCCAAAATAGCCAAGAGAGTTGGATCAGAAGATGAGAGCAAAGGAGGTAGAGCCCATTGCTTTGAATGCCTGCTTTCTTTTCCCTGAATGTTCAGACTTGTTAATGGAGTTTATCATACGGAAATGCACTGATGTGAAAGCCCAGGAAATCTGCTGGAGTAAAAGTGGCACTAATGAGAACATTAACTAAATTAAACCACTGGAGGGAAGTGAATCACAAAGGGAATGAGGGAGAAAGAAAGATACAGAAAAAAATCATTAATAATCAGAGGGAAGAGATCACTTTTGTAAAAAAGAAAATTAAACAAGACCCAAGTTTTTAATAATAAGATCAATGCTTACTTTCCACTTTCTTTTTCTAAAGTTTATCAGGAAAAGTTAATGATCTAATGTTGAGACTGGCCCTGTTAGAAGAGTTTTTTTCTCTTAAACTTTTAACCAAAACTGTGGGACCAGTCAAAATTGTTGGCATGAAAAAGATGGGATTACTTGGGGATTTCAATAGTGAGCATAGAGTAAAAATTTCTTGTGAAAATAGCAAAACCCTCTTAATATTAAAAGGAGAGAAAAGGAAGACGCATGTAACAAATGGTGAGATCCTTAGGTTAGGTAGGTAGAATAGGGAAAAGGAGTCCAAAACGGTGGTGGCTAAAAGACAAGGAAGCGAAAAGCCGGCGAAATAGAACAAAAGAAGGTCCAAGGACCGGAGTGAGGACCTCAGATAAAACAAACAACACTCCTGGCTGGCCCAATTTACATAGGACAGGCCCACGGAGAGATAAACATATAAAAAGAGGAGCCAAAGCTAGCTCTCTGTCTCTCTCACACTCTCTCTCTCTCTCTCTCTCTCTCCCCACCCCCCACCCCACCACCCGCCGCGGGCTGGGGCGCTCTTCTCGTGTCTTTGGATCAACGTGCCCTCACGCCTCAAAGATGGATTTTCCTGCTATCTTCTAAATAAAATAGAGCTGTAACACTGAGCTGTAACACTGATTTGTCTAAGAGGTATAACACGGTCTATCCAAGACCTGAGAGCTGTGACCGCCGAGGGGGCTTTAATGTCCGTCACCAAATCTTTGTTGTGATGAGACAAAGAACCGAGGAACGTACACTCGCGTGACACTTATACAACATGTCTGGGACTGCATTATTCAGTACTTCAGTCTAGTCAAAGCAAGACACTTAGCAAAAGTGAGAAGAGCATAGAGGTTTGGAAGAAGCATCAGGAATTAATTCTAAATGATTCTATCAGTGCTAGTTCTATTGTCTGTGGGACAACTGCTGATACTTTAAAAAATTCTTTTGCAAGAAACGATAGGGACAAAGTAAAAACATTTCCATAGATATAGTAATTCATAAAAACAGCTCTCACTCTTTTCTCTTTGATAGACACCTGTGAGTATCTGATGGAAGCTATGGACCCTCTCCCCAGAGAAAATCGATGATTTTTATACATAATTCTACATACTCTTCCATCCTAGTTTAAGACTCTAGACTTAAAGATGGCCAACAGGTACATGAAAAGATGCTCAACATAATAAAATATTAGCAAAATGCAAATCAAAACAACGAGATATCACTCACATCCATTAAAATGGTTATTAGCAAAAAGATAAGAAATAAGAGTTGTGAGGATATAGAGAAAAGGAACACCTGTGCTCTGTTGGTGGGAATGTAAATTGGTGCAGTCACTACGGAAAACAGTAAGAAGTTTCCTCAAAAAGTTAAAAATAGAACTACCATATGATCCAGCAACTTTGCTTTTTAGTACCACTGAATATTTACCCAAAAAATGAAAACACTAACTCAAAAAGGTATTTGCACTCCCATGCGCAATAGCCAAGATATGGAACCAATGTAAGAATGTCCATCAGTGGATGAATGAAGAAGAAATGTATGTATTATATACACACACATGGAATATTTTTCAGCCATAAAGAATAATGAAATCTTGCCACTGGTGACAATATGGATGGACCTTTGAAGGAGGAAACAGAACAGGCTCCATCTTGAAAGCAGGACTCCATCTTGGGCTGGACTATGGACTTTGATCTATATGCCCAGTATCTATGCAAACGGCATATCAACAGGAAAACCAGACCCCCTGGATAGAAGAGCCCCAGGGCTCGTACCTAGACTCTCCTCACCTAAAAGAATACCCTAATTATCAGTGTAACCGAATAGGATCATAAATTCTATTATGCTTATTGGGGTATGACCACAGGCCTATTGATAATTGTCCACTGTTAACTACCTAGGCCTAAGGCATATGCATCACGGGTTTTCTTTGACTGTATCTTTCTTTTCCTTTGTTCAGACTAGTTTCAGGGAATTTGGGGAGGTGGGTTTGGGCACATACACTTAGGGTATATAAGGTTTTCACAAAAGCTGGTCGGGGTCCTTGGCGAAGAGGAGACTCTGCCTTGGGCTGGCCGGTATAATAAACTGCACTCCACTATTTGCATTGTCCTTCTGAGTGAGTTTGTTTCCTGGAACACGTGGCTACAACGCCTTGAGGATATTGTGCTTAGTTGCTCAATTGTGTCTGACACTTTGTGATGCCATGAACTATAGGCTGCCCGGCTCCTCTGTCCATGGAGATTCTCCAGGCAAGAATACTGGGTTGCCATGCTTTCCTCCAGGGGATCTCTATGCTAAGTGAAATAAGTCAGACAAAAAAGATAAATACTATATGATCTCATTTGTGGGATCTTAAAACAAAAAAAGAAAGAAAAAACAAACTCATAGATACAGATAACAGATTGGTTGCCAGAGGTGGAGGTGGGGTGGGGGGGTGGACCAGATGGGCAAAGAAGATCAAAAGGTACAAACTTACAGTTATAAAATAAGTAAGTCATGGGTAAGGTTTCAATGCACAGCATAGTGACTATAGTTAATAATACTGTATTGAATTTTTGAAAGTTGCTAAGAGAGTAGATGTAAAAGTTCTCAACATAAGAAAAATATTTCGTAACTATTAATATATGTGGTAATAGATGTTAACTAGGCTTATTGCGGAGATCGTTTCACAGCAATACAAATACTGTTATACAAATATATGTCAGTATATATGGTATTTGTATATATGTGTATGTGATTGCAAATATCAAATCATTACATTATACAACTGAAATAGATAAGTCAATTATACCGCAACTTTGTTTTGCTTTTATTTTTGGCCATGCAGCATCCTGGATCTTAATTCTCTGACCAGGGATCGAACCTATGCCCCCTGTAGTGGAAGCATGGAATTTTAGCCACCAGACTGCCAGGGAAGTCCCATATACCTCATTAAAAAAAAATTTTTTTTTGATTTATTAAATAACCCACTGTGAATGGATTTGTCATTAAAATTATTATTATAAAACCATTTATTGAGAGCTATGTACATAAATCATTAAGTTGAACATGATAGGCACACTAGGTTAAACAATAAAAAGTTCCTGTCTTCTAGCTTTATAATTTACTTCCCAGGTGGCTCAGTGGTAAAGAATCCGCCTGCCAATGCAGGAAATGCAAAAGACACGGGTTAGATCCTTGGGTCAGGAAGATCCCCTGGAGAAGGAAATGGCAACCCACTCCAGTATTCTTCCCTGGAAAATTCCATGGACAGAGGAGCCTGGTGGGCAACAGTCCATGGGGTTGCAAAGAGTTGGACACAACTGAGCATCTAAGCACAGCACACATACAACATCATGATATCCATGTAAAGGACATACAGTTGCTACATGAAAAATAAAAACATTTGCATCTTCATAGGATCGAGTAAGGACATATTGAGAGGCACTGGGCCAAGACAAGGTTTTTTAAGGCTCCACAATCTCTTTTCAATATAGTCAGGGAATTTTTTTTTTTAATGTATTGAATGCCCGTCGTGTAAGGCATAGTACTAGGCTATGGAGGCGATCAAAGATGAGGATATAGTTTTTGTCCTCAGACTGCATTCACTCCCATAAGATGGAGAGAGGAGAAGCACACAAATGACTCTACTATAATGCAGACTCTGGTAAACGCCCTATACAACTTGCAAACAAAAAATTTTGGAGAAGAGTTCAGATAGCAAGATCACATTTAACAAGACATGGAAAATGACCCCACACTTTCTACCTTCCTTTCTGTGGGAAGCCCCTATTGTTTTTCATGGAGAAATTTCACATGACCAATCCTGGTAGAAAGACCAACTGACTCTCTCTTTTTCATGGCTATAAATCAGTTTGAATATAAGAAAATTGTGGAGATTAAGACAGAAAAGCTAAGCCAAAGCCCTACTGTAGCTGGCTTTAAAAGCCAGGGTGAGGGGCCTGTACCTATTTCATTTGACAATAGGAATTTGTTGAAGGCTTTTAAGTAAGGCATAGATAGGATCAGAGCTGTGCTTTAGGAAGTTAATCTGCCAGCAGTGCTCAGGAGAGCTGGAGTGGGAGATAGGAGACAGGCTATT
This sequence comes from Bos mutus, assembly GCF_027580195.1. Taxonomy (NCBI): domain Eukaryota; kingdom Metazoa; phylum Chordata; class Mammalia; order Artiodactyla; family Bovidae; genus Bos; species Bos mutus. Next base: position 31,723,866 of record NC_091626.1, on the reverse strand, counting down.
ATAGCAGTCAAAGTGAGAAACACCGGGGGCCTGAACTAGGGTGGTGGCTGAGGAAGTGGCAAGCAGGATGGATGTCAGGCTGTGAAATTGATAGGCCACTGTGATGGCTGGATGGCATCACCGACTCAATGGACATGGGTTTGGGTGGACTCTGGGAGTTGGTGATGGACAGGGAGGCCTGGCGTGCTGCAGTTCATGGGGTCTCAAAGAGTCAGACACGACTGAGCAACTGAACTGAACTAAACTGAAGGTTCTTAACTGAGGGTTGATTTCGGGGTTTAGAGAACCCTCAAAAAAAAAAAAAAAGTCTTCTCGGTATTTTAGAGTGGTCCTCTCCTAACTTAAATCTGTAGCCCCAGCTACAGATACATACACTTTCCACTTGAACAGAAAGGGGCCCTGATTATGTGGAAGAGATTGGGTCTATTTTCATCACCTGTTGATGACTAACTGTTGAATTCTTATCAGTTCTTCTCCTATCTGTATTTTTTTCCTTCCTTGCTCTAGTAAGCTTCTTGCTTGGAATTCAAAAGAAGAAAGGTACTATGAGCAATTTTAAAAATCAGAATTTATTCCAAGCAAATAAACTGCTATCTACAGTCTAATATAGAACATAAATTCCTTATCATATTCTTTAAAAAAGTCCTTCCTTAATCCTGGCTAAACCTTGAACTTTCATCATATTTTTTTCTTCCCTTTACTGCCAAGTTTCTCATAAGATCAGCCTTCATTTATTACGTCCCTTAAATCCTCATCTCTCATCCTTTAACCCTTATAACATGGAGCCCACTTCCACAATTATAATAAAGAATCATGTCATCCTCACCACCCAAAACTATGAATTTTCTCAGCTTAGTCCTCCTTGACCAGCGTTTGGTTCTGTCAATCATCCTCTCAAGCCTGAAACTTTCTTTTCCTTTGTTCCTCTTGACTACATGCTGTTCTGTTTCCTTCCACCCCAGGGATCTCTCTTCTGCAATCTTGGCAAGTTGTATTCCTTCCTACTCTACAAAATATAATTGTAATTCAAATGATAATTTGGGCTGCCTACTACTTCTGATATTGAAGGAGAAAACTTTTTCTTTTCTTTTTTTAAAAATATATTTATCTATCTGGTTGGGTTGAGTCTTAGTTGAGGCATGTGGGATCTAGTTCCCTGACCAGGGATCAAACCTGGGCCCCCTGCATTGGGAACCCAGAGTTTTAGCCATTGGCCTACCAGGGAAGTCCAGGAGAAAACTTTTTCATTCAATTATTCAATGATCTACAGAATTCCTAAATCCACATCTCTAGGGGTCACTACCTCTCTCAGCTCCAGTACTTCCTGTCGGACACTTCCAAATGGACGTCTCAAACTCCTCGTGTCTGGAAGAGAGCTCCTCTATGCCCCCTAAAAGCTAACTTCTCTCAACTCTGCCGTATTTATCACTGATCCTATCATTTTCTCAGTTCTCGGGATCTAAATTTTGAGTCCTTCTCGATTGTCTCCTCTCCTCACATCACTGGCCCAGTTACCAACATACTATCAATCCTGTCTTTGCAAATTCTCTCGTCTGTCTCCTCATATTTCTCTCTACTGCCATTACTGTAGACACTTAACACTTCTCTCATAGGTATTTTCAACACTGTTTTGTGCCATGTGGGCTCTCTATTGCAGTGCGTGGGCTTTCTTTAGTTCCAGTGTGAGGGTTTCTCTTGTTGGGCTTAGTTGCCCCGAGCCGAGTGGGATCCTCCTGGACCAGTGATCAAACCCTCATCCTCTGCCTAGGAAGGCTGATTCTTAACCACTGGATCACCAGGGAAGTCCCTCCAACACTTTTGAAGCAAGTTCTTCTTCTTTCAGTACACTACACACTTTAGTTGGGGATACTAATCTTCCAAAACCTTTTTGTTGAAAATATCATTTCCTGCTCAAAACTCTTCAGCTAAATTCCAACCCACCACAGGATAAAAATTTAAATTTCTTAATCTGGCATTTAATATCCACCACTCTCTGTTCTTTGCTTGCTTCTATTCTTACCTCACACACATCCTCTACACAAATTCTCTTCTCCAGCTACAGGGATCTTCTAATTGTTCCCCAAATAAGACACATCCTTAGAGCCAACACTTGCACAATCCAGAGGGCTTCAGGCACAGAGACATAATGTGAACAAGGTCCCCTGGAACTGGGCCATGGCTATCTTTATTCCCACATCCATGGTGGTGCCTTTGCTCTAGATACTCTCTTGTAGAACGCTCTCCTCTTGCGTCTGTCGAGACCCAACTCAAGTTTTGCCAGCTCCATGAACTTCCCACCAACTGCCTTACCCACCGATAAGGACTCCCTCCCATTAATTCCTAGACCACTGGTCTATACACAGGGTGACCATGTAATTTACTGTCTAAACTGTGATGTTTGAGAGTTACAGAGGGTACAATTACTCTGCAACAACAGGCATAAGCTGGGGCAAACTGAGGCGTATGATCACCTGCTTACATGTTACTCATTTAGCACTCAGTCTGTGTTGTCTGGCAGGTTTTGTTTGTTAAAATGAATGGATGTATTTAAGTGTATGTGCTTTATTTCAAAACAGACAATCCTATGAGTACAAATGACATTATTCTCCTTCTTTGTTCACCTGCTGCCTGGCCAGTGTCTTATACACAATATACAAAGAATTGTCTGTTCATCATGATGATGTTTTCACTGTTATTTAGCAGTGAAACTTGGGGTACAAGTGAATTTACAAAAGCTGTAAATTCACTCAATTATCATTCTGGCAGGGAGACAAAATTCTCTTTGTCCCTAGAAAGAGATCAAACATCAAAAAATGTCTTCAAGATTATGCTGAGGCCTGGGTCATGGCCTCTGGCACATGATTCTGCCTCATGGCCTTGTTACTTAGCAATGTCCTTGCTCTCTATCTTGACAAAATCTCCTTTCCATTGCTCTGTCATGATGCCACCCAGAAGAAAGCTGACAGTCTCAACCAGAGGCCTTATGTAACTCACATCAAAATAAAACCACATCTAAGAAAATGCTGCTGTCTCTAACTAACCTGAAACCAAATATTTGGAAGTTTTGACTTGCTTGACTTGTTTTGCTTAATTAACATCTGCCCCCCTTTTTTTTTAGCATCATCCCTGCTAAACTAGCAATAATCAAAAGACGAAAAGACTAAGGCCTAAGAACAGAAAAAGGCAGCAGGCAGTCATGATAGCTTAGGTTCCAAAAATAAACCAGAATACAAACTGAAAACTGAAAACTGAAAGACAAGTGGAAAAGAAATAATTAGGACAGAATCATCTCTCAGGAGTAAACACAGGACAGAGACTCATGTTACAAAAGAGCATCAAGTCAAAATTCACATGGAAGCATTTCCCTGGTGGTCCGGTGACTAAGACTCCGTGTGGCCCGTGCAGGGGGCCCAGATTCAATCCCCGGTCAGGGAACGGGATCCGGCATGCTGCGACTAAGACCTGGCGCGGCCAAATAAATAAATATATATATATTTTTAAAAATCACATGAAGGTGCACGTGATGGTGTTAGGGGCTACTGGAAAGCTCCTGAAAGGAAAACCAATTCATTCAAACTACTGATGGCTTGGATCTTACTAAAATGCCCCTTGCCAACTAGGGGACTATCATCAGGCAGCAGTCATCCATTTTCAAATGGAATAACGCAAGGAAGTTTACTCTGGATTGCTTTTCTAAAATTTGGTTCTCAGAGAGATTTCATCCGTAAACCTTTGTCCTAACATTTTCCCTTCTACTGAGTAGCAATCTCTCAGCCCTTCCTGACATCAGTGGTCTTAAAAACATAATAATCTACCTAGCGAGTCTCTAAGTGTTCTCTAAAGTTTGAGGAAGAGCTCCTTGGAAAAGATGACTCTCAAATATTCCCAGAGATGCCCCTCTTCCTTCTACTTAGGATATTTTTATATCTAGCCCTCTCTAGTACTACTGAATATATAACCTCTTGTTGTTCCCAAACCTTTCATTTCATTATCTCAAAGTCACCATCTCTTTCAGAAAGTTTAAGCCAGAAATAGGCAACTAATGGCAGATGTGCCTCTGAAATGTGTCTCCTATCCCCTTTGTCCGATCATTCTGCTTCCTTTTCCCTTTCTCTCTCATTTCCTTTTTTTCTGCTTGAGATTTTATTTTGTTCTATTCCCTACCTCATCTTTCCTCAGATATACTCAGGGCCTTTGATAGCAAGCAGGGTCAAATTCTGTTGATTTGAGCATTGATCTTCTTAGAGGCAGAATTCTATGTTAGACAGCTTCTTGACAGTCCTTTTTCCTCTGGCGTACTCTGGGCTGCTGTTAACTACAATACCTTGATTACCGCCCACTTGTTCTTATATCCTTATTAGGTTCTCTGGACTCATTTTCATCAATATAGCCAACTTAGTATGTATATCAGACCTTATGCTAAGTAGATTATCTCTTTTAATTCTTTCAACAACTTGTTGAGGTAGATGTTTTCCCAGTTTGCAAATGAGGGAAAAGGCACAGAGAAGTTAAATACCTTAAATATATGTCACAGCTAATAAGGGCCACAGCCAGGACGTGAATCCATATCTGTATGTCTCCACACAACAAGTTGGGTGAAAAATGTGATGCTGATATATATACCAGGAAGAAAGGTGAACAATTAAAAAATTTATCACATGTTAACTTCTACCAGGGCTATATTATGCATAATTATGAAGTTAGTCTTCCCTGACATTATGGTCAAAACTTAATCCTTCACTTGATTGCTACCTACTTTATACACCAGCCTTACAAACTTGTTTCCACATGCCTCTGTATCTTTGAACATGTTGTTCCCCCCTCTAGAGAACATCCTGTCCAAAAACCCCTAATGTCCACCAATTCTTTCTTTTTTTGAACTTTTTATTTTGTATTGGGATATAGCTGATTAACAACATTGTCATAGTTTCAGGTAAACAGCAAAGGGACTCAGCTGTCCATGTACATGTATTCATTCTCCCAGGTGGTGCTAGTGGTAAAGAATCTGCCTGCCAGTGCAGGAGACACAAGAGACACAGTTTGATCCCCGGGTCAGGAAGATCCCTTGGAGGAGGAAATGGCACCCCTCTCCAGTATTCTTGCCTGGAGAATTCCATAGTAGAGGAGCCTGGTGGGCTACAGCCCATGGGGCTGCAAAGATTCACACATGACTGAGCACAACAACTACAAATTCTCTCCCAATAATGAAATATCAAGCCTTCTGGATAATCTTTACTGATACTGTATTCCTTCTCTCTCCAGCCTCTCCCAGGCTGAAATGCTTGCCCTTTCTCTGGGCCCCAGTAATATCCCTAAGAGCAATTATTACATTATATTGTGATAATTGGGTTTTATTTCCCCCCAGATCGCAAGCTGCTGGTGGTTCAGACGGTAAAGAATCTGCCTGCGATGGGGGAGACCCAGGTTCAAACCCTGGGCCGGGGAGATCCCCTGGAGAAGAAAATGGCAATCCACTCCAGTATTCTTGCCTGGAGAACTCCATGGACAGAAGAGCCTGGTGGGCTACAGTGCATGGGGTTGCCAAGAGTCGGACACAACTGAGTGACTAACACACAATGAAGGCAGGCATGGAATAGGTACTCCAAACATTATATGAATGGAACCAAGTTGAATCCCTGAGCTTTAATGTTATAACATTACTTCTTCCAGATATATTTACATTTTGAACACCATTTAAAATTTTGTGATGAAAGGTTCTTTGATGTCAACATCTTAAGTATTAACTGAATTGGTGAGAGAGGACTAACGAATCATGCTGGTAGAAGTCACCTACTCCCTTCAACCCAAATCAACAAACCATTATGGATCTAATTAACTATAAAAGGAAAAGCAGTGTATAGAATCAATTTAAGTCAGAAAGACATTGTTAAATTTCCAGGAATGAGGTGACAAACTGAACTCTAAGTTTACAGATCATTTCCTAGAGAGTAGCAATGAGGTGTTAAATTGAATGATATTGGGGCACTTTTTTCTTTTCCTTGTTGAGTCATCTGTTCCTTAAGCAGAATCTTCCTTTTGGTGGGCACAGCATGACGATATGATTTAGCAATAAAGGATATTGGACTTAAAAAAAATGTTTTAAACCAAAACTTCTTCTCCTAAAAAATGTTTTCCTTTTCACTTTTTAAAATCATTTAAAGCAAATGACCTGGAGTGAACACAGTGAAGTCTAAATGAGACAGGTGGAATGGTGACTGCTTTTGGCCGTGGAATTTGGTATAAGTTGGTAGGTGGGATGAAACTCTGTGTTCAGGTTTTACAACCAATCAAAAAACATTACTGAGCACCCACTATGTGTCAGGCATAATGCTAAAAGTTGGGAAACAGGCATCGTTCTCAAGAAGTTCAGAATCAAGTGATGACTATGGCTTCCATATTGAAGAATGAATTAAGTGTGATTGTAAGAAACTAATATTCAGTCTTCTTGGAAAAGGTTATGTTCGAACTGCATCTGAGACACCGAATATAATTCCAACAGGCAGAGAAAGGGCCATTCTAGGCAGAGGGAGCAAAACACAAAAAGCTTGAAAGAAGACCTGGAAGAAGTTAGTGTGGTAGGGCCATGAGGAGTTTGGGGAGACTACAAATAGGAAATGTGTATGACGAAGAAAGGACAACAAAAGGAGAGGTGGCAGGACACGCAGTGAGAAAAGCAGACTGGGACCAAATTTTTTAAAAGGCTTTGAATATTGAAGTAAGCAACTTGGTCTTTATCCTGAAGGCAATAGGGAATCATGGAGCTTTTTAAGTGACATGATGAGACTGATTCTATTACAGTTTCAGCATTGACTTGCATGAAAATGATCACTCAGTCGTGTCTGACTCTTTGCAACCCCATGACTATACAGTCCATGGAATTCTCCAGGCCAGAGTACTGGAGTGGGCAGCCTTTCCCTTCTCCAGGGGAACCTCCCAATCCAGGGATCGAACCCAGGTCTCCCACGTTGCAGGTGGATTCTTTACCAGCTGAGCCACAAGTGAAGCCCACTGACTTGCATAGTTGTTTAATAATATGCCTTAGTTCTCTCAGACCTTGGTATACACTTCCTCATTAATTCTCAAAGATGATTTTTTCAAGAGAAAAAAGTACAAGGAACCAGCAATAGGGCTGGGAATTGATTAGGTGTGAACCCAAAGTAGCACTTACACAGAAAGCTCCTGCCTCTTTGCGTGTGTATGTCAGTCACTCAGTCATGTCCGACTCTTTGCGACCCCACCAGGCTCCTCTGTTCACAGTATTCTCCAGGCAAGAATACTAGCCTTCTCTTCTCCAGGGGGCTCTTGCTGAACCAGAGATTGAACCTGGGTCTTCTGCATTGCAGGCAGACTCCTTAACATCTGAGTCACCAGGGAAGTGCCTGTCTCCTTGGACCTTTAGGTAACTTTCTAAGACCGCTTTCTGGAGTAGCATTTTTGCTATTTCCTGTGGTTTCCCTCCCCAGCACAATTCTTCCCCCACAGCGTCCTCTTCAAAGCAACATGCTCACTCAGTCTTTCCAAGTGCACACAAACCACCTTGCACGAATTAAAGTACAGAGTCTCATACAATTCAGCTAGCTATAGATTCACACATTGGGCAGGCTGTTGAAAGTGAAAGTCGCTCCGCCATGTCTGACTCTTTGTGACCCCATGGGTACAGTCCATGGAATTCTCCAGGCCAGAACACTGGAGTGGGTAGCCTTTCCCTTCTCCAGGGGATCTTCCCAACCCAGGGATCGAACCCAGGTCTCCTGCATTGTAGGCTGATTCTTTACCAGCTGAGCCACAAGAGAAGTTGAACAGGCTATGTCATTACCCATCCCCTTTTCCTAATTTAATATCCTCTCTTCTACCACCTTGTGCTTATGGCTAGAGTTCTTTTTCTTAGGATGCTTGAATCATGTGTATTTACTCATATATCTAAAACATTTGTGTATCATTTTATAAAGCAATCCTGCACAGTAGTTATATTCACTGTTGTCATTATTTTACAGATAAAAACACTGAAGCCCAGCTAGTAAGAGACTTGCTTATGGCCCTACTTTTATTAAGATAAGATTAGGACTGGAATCTAAACTTTTAACTTTATATCACTAAGTTATTTCCCAAGTATATCATATAGCGTTTATGTACTCCTTCTCCATTCCAAGTCAAAACTACCCTTTTCATGGAATTCTCTGATGGTCTAGTGGTTAAGACTCAGGCTTTCACTGCTGTGGACCTGAGTTTAATCCCTGATAGAGGAACTAAGATCCCACAAGCCTTGTGAAGTGAAGTGAAAGTTGTTCAGTAGGGTGGCCAAAAAAAAACCTACCCAAGCTTCTTGATTCCTATGGCTTTTGTGTCTCCATTTCCTTGATGCAAACCCTCCCTCTGCTGGCCATTGTCCAGGGCAAAACAGGAGCCTCTTGGCTTCCCTTTCCTTACTTTTCTGAAAGTAAAAATGTTTTCCTTTTCCTTGACTTTTCTGAAAATTCCAAACTCATTGGCATCTCAGATCTGATATAGGTAGCAGTGAATAAAAGTCTGCTCTGAGACTTACTATATCCTTGGGGCATACATTAGAAATAGATTAAAATAAAATAAAAGCAGATCTAAAACCCAGTTACATACATTTTGATTATTAAATCCATGTAAGATTTGAGTGATAATATTTTCCCGAAGGCTACTACATCTTAGATTCTGACATAAAACATGAAAATTGCATATGGAAATGATCATCTCTGCGTGAAAAGAGAGGAGAACTGAGGAAAACAGTATAAAAAGAAACAGTAGCTAGTCCCATGCTTTTTAATTCCATGTATTTAAAAGCTGGGTTTATAGCCTGAATAGCTATGAGAACCATAAAAGGAAGAAAGTCCAACTTGGCTACTGAGATTAAAAAAACAGAGGCCAGACCTGAACTTTCAGAAGCTCTGTTGTACCTGCCTTCAGCCAGGTTCACCTGGTCTTACAGGGTTAACCCAGGATTGCTGCTAATTCATTCATCCCAGGAAGGTGAAGTCAGGTAAAGACACTGCTCCTATTTCATGACTTCCCTCAGAGACAATGGAAAGAATGACATATAACTTCACCCAGCAAATGAGCTTCTGCTTGAAGATGAGCTTCCCTCCACCTGTGAAATTAAGGCTCTGGGGTGCTTCCTTATCCCTTTCAACAAAGGATGAAGAGGACAGGCATGCTCAGCACTGCATCCTTGCAGCCTCTGGGCTTCTAGCATCATAAAAGGCAAAAGAAAAAAGGTACTAGAAAAGAAGGGTGTTAAAAAGAGATTCAATTTGCCATCTTAAGGGAAAACTTAAATCTTGCCCCAGAAATGTAGTTTAGCATATGAAATTGAACCATTTTTAACATTTAGTTTCCTATGGATTCCTTTTATCAAGAGATAATATCATGCATAAACTGCAACACATGGGCATGTATGATATACATTATTGACATCACATATTTATTAAAGATTCCTGTGGGTATTGTGTCAGTGAAAATGCTATTAGAAGGTACCCCTTAAATTGTTATTGCAAACTTTATTTTATATAGTTAATATAAAAGAAAAGAAAATATATTTTTTTGCACTTTTTTTTTTGCTAATTTTATACCACTACTTGGTCCATTCCTTTCAGGTGCTAATCTGCTTCTGTTTTGCAGTCTCTATTTTCTTTTCTTCCACCTGTCAATCTCAGAGACTTTCAAGTTTCTATTACCATAATCACACTTCAGTTTCTGGTCTGCTCACCTCCTCCCACCAGTCTCATTTGCTGCCTCTCTCCCCTGGACATAGTCAGATTTGGATGGAAAATGTCACTGGGTGTAAAGCAGGAGATAGATGGGCCTCAGGCTGAGCAGCTGGAGTCTGCCCCTGTGGACAGATACTCCAAGATGAAGCAAAGGAGGAGCTAAGCCCTGCCCAAATAGAGACAACATATTTCTCATTCTTGAAGTCAAGAAGACCTTCCTAACTATGCATGTGTAGACAGGCTCCAGGGAGATCAAAAAAGGAGTGATGTCAACCTATCCACAGTCCTCTAAGTTAGAATCCATCTTGGTTAAGAGATGCGTGCACACACAGGCAAGCCCTGAGATAAATCACATGTGGATGCAGAACTGGGCTTCCCTGGTGGCTCAGATAGTAAAGAATCCACCTGCAATGTGGGAGACCTGGGTTCGATCCCTGGGTTGGGAAGATGCCCTGGAGGAGGGCATGGCAACCCACTCCAGTATTCTTGTCTGGAGAATCCCCATGGACAGAGGAGCCTGGTGGGCTACAGTCCATGGGGTCGGAAAAAGTCAGACACGACTGAGCAACTAAGCACAGCATGTGAGGGCATGACTCTCTCTCTGAGCTCGCCTGTGTGTCTATTCACATTTACTCTTCTTTCTCCTGATAAACACTTTACTTGTTTCACTACTTTCCATTTCTTTGTGGAAGTTAATTTTCTGCTGTTCAGACCTGGGTCTTGTTATACTTTCACTGCCGCAGTCTGACTTCAGTCTCTGGTTGGGGAACTGAAAGCCTGCTTCAAGCGCTGCAGGCTGAGGCCACCCAAGGTCAGGTGGATAGCCATCAGCTCTCAAATTTTTATGCCTGTGAATAAGATGGCCTTTTACTCACTTGCTCATTTTAGTAACAAGATACTATCTCACTCTGGGAAGGTAAAAAAGATGCTGGTAAATATGAAGATTGTCTTTCATGCCTCAGAAAATTAAATCAGTTCATGCTAAAAACTGAATCTTTGAGATCTTTGACTGCAGTGTAATTTTCTATTTGTTAAGTTTTTTTTTTAATCATGCATGTTTTCTATTATTGATGAGACAGAAAGCTATATATCTCCCCCTTGTGGTTCCTGTTGGTGTCTGCCTTTCCATGTACAATTTCTTCCAGTCCTAATCAACCCCAAAATAATCTTTTTTTGCTATTATTGTAAGCTGCTAAAATAATCTTTCTAAATCACATTCTGTTATCCCTCTCATGCTCAAACTTTCAGTGGCTCCTTATTTCCTGCAGGATAAAATCCAAACACCTTGGCATGGTCCACCTGAAATTAATATACTAAAACTCTCTGCATTTTGAAATCTTACACATTCTTCAGGATCTAAATCCCTCTTTCCCAATCCACCTGGAAGTAGTCTCTCTATTTTATGCGCCTACACCACAATCTCTTGAGAAACCTCTATGCAGGTCAGGAAGCAACAGTTAGAACTGGACATGGAACAACAGATTGGTTCCAAATAGGAAAAGGAGTACATCAAGGCTGTATATTGTCACCCTGCTTATTTAACTTATATGCAGAGTACATCATGAGAAACGCTGGGCTGGAAGAAGCACAAGCTGGAATCAAGATTGCCGGGAGAAATATCAATCACCTCAGATATGCAGATGACACCACCCTTATGGCAGAAAGTGAAGAGGAACTAAAAAGCCTCTTGATGAAAGTGAAAGAGGAGAGTGAAAAAGTTGGCTTAAAGCTCAACATTCAGAAAACTAAGATCGTGGCATCTGGTCCCATCACTTCATGGGAAATAGATGGGGAAACAGTGGAAACAGTGTCAGACTTTATTTTTGGGGGCTCCAAAATCACTGCAGATGGTGATTGGAGCCATTAAATTAAAAGATGCTTACTCCTTGGAAGGAAAGTTATGACCAACCTAGATAGCATATTGAAAAGCTGAGATATTACTTTGCCAACAAAGGTCCGTCTAGTCAAGTCTATGGTTTTTCCAGTGGTCATGTATGGATGTGAGAGTTGAACTGTGAAGAAAGCTGAGTGCTGAAGAATTGATGCTTTTGAACTGTGGTGCTGGAGAAGACTCTTGAGAGTCCCTTGGACTGCACGGAGATCCTACCAGTCCATCCTAAAGGAGAACAGTCCTGGGTGTTCATTGGAAAGATTGATGCTAAAGCTGAAACTCCAATACTTTGGCTACCTCATGCGAAGAGTTGACTCACTGGCAAAGACCATGATGCCGGGAGGGATTGAGGGCAGGAGGAGAAGGGGACGACACAGGATGAGATGGCTGGATGGCATCACCGACTTGATGCACGTGAGTTTGGGTGAACTCCGGGAGTTGGTGATGGACAGGGAGGCCTGGTGTGCTGCAATTCATGGGGTCGCAAAGAGTCGGACACGACTGAGCGACTGAACTGAACTGACACCACAGTCTACTGGTTAATTATACATATTTGTGCTCATTTTATCTCTCAGACTCTCTTGTGAATATCTGGATAGTAGGAAAGAACAATGTATTTTTCAACTTCCTGTTGTCCCCACAATTCTTTGCATAGTGAAGGCATTCAACAAATGTCTATAGAACTGAATAAAATAGATACAGTAGTTAGTAAAATTGTTGGCATTAGGCTTTAAAAAACAGACGCCACATTTAAACATGGATCGAGAGAACTGTATAGGCCAGCCCCAAGTAGTAGAAATATGATGCAAGTTACATGTGTAATTTTCAATTTTATAGTAGCCAAATTTAAAAAAACAGGTGAAATTAATTTTAATAATTTTTTATTTAGCCCCATTATTTCAACAGGTAATCAATATAAAAATTACTCATGAAATATTTCACATTTTTTCCATACTAAGTCTTCCAAAGCTAGTGTGTAGGATGTACTTACAACACATTTCAGTTCAAATTTGCCACATTAAAAGTGCTTTTATAGCCACATGTGGCTACTGGCTATTATATTAAAAAGGTGCAGAGCCCAGGGTAGGAACCAAGTCCTATCTTGGTTGGCTGAGTAGCTTTGTTATCCTAGATAAGACCTTTAACCACTCATCTCCTTGGTTTCCTCCAGAGGGCTCTGGGATGGTCATTTCTTATTAACGCTTTGTAGTCTTTTTAAGAGATTCTCTGCAGAGCTATACATAAATGGCTCTTCCCAAACACTTCATTTATTGCTTATTCACCTGCCAAGATCTGAACTATCACTCTCACTGCCCTAAGAAATGGTATAAAGTGAAAGTGAAGTCGCTCAGTTGTGTCCGACTCTTTGCGACCCCATGGACTGTAGCCTACCAGGCTCCTCCCTTCATGGGATTCTCCAGGCAGGAGTATTGGAGTGGGTTGCCATTTCCTTCTCCAGGGGATCTTCCTGACCCAGGGATCGAACCCAGGTCTCCCGCATTCCAGGCAGACGCTTTAACCTCTGAGCCACCAGGGAAGCCCAAGAAACGGTATAAAAATGTATCCAAATTATAATTTCAGCTTTATATATATGGAGTAAGTCGAGGAAGTGAGAAAGAATTCCCTCTCGTGAGTATTGTGGCTTGCCTTTCTGTCAGCCTAGCCTCAGGAAGGCACCTGTTAGAATTTTGCTTGGTCCAAGAGCCCTTTCCCCTTCCCGCCACAAGGTCCATGGTCCCTTCCGCTCTATTAGGAAGGTTTCCTAAGTCCTCTTGGCTCTCAGTTCTTGCTGTCTGAGAAAACAGATCCTGCCCTAACAACCGTTGCTAAGGGGCGGAGACTTGGAATTGGTTCCTGAGACCAAATACTCCAGGATCTAATACTGTGGGCGCATGCGGCGACCTTCTTTGAACTCTCGCGAGGTTTCGTCTTCCCGGAAGCACCGAAGGATCTTCGCTGATAACGGCGTCGCGATGTGTGTGGACTGTGTGGAGAAGGACTATCCCAACCGGGTGAGCGAGTGGGCGCCGAGAACTGCCCGCTCCCTTGGGCCATGGCCGCCCCTGAGGCTTCTCGTACCCCTGGGAGGTCTGGCGTGGGGCGGACTCAGCCGCTCCACCCCATCCAGTGACCCGGTAGCTGTATCTAGGTACCTGACAGTGGGGACAGCCTTCAGCCGTCGTTTCCTGCAGATCCCCACCCTGGAGACTGGAAGCAGCCGTCGCTTCATTTCTCTTGAGCTCCAGGGGAGGGAAAAAAAATCCTACCACCACCACCAACCCAGCCGAGAACAGAGTTCGCCCCTACCCCTACCCTGGTCTTATCCTCAAGCTTGATTTGATGGCATTCAGTGCTCCTCCCGAATTCGAGCGCTAGAAGGGACCTCTGAAGTCATCTGTTCTAACCCAATTTTGCTGATGAAATTAATGCCTGGAGGCGGCAAATCTCTTGCCAAAGTTCACATTCTAGTTAGTATGAAAGGCAAGACTGGAATTCTGGTTTCCTTGCTGTTAACCTTCTTTTAAATCTCGGTTCCTTTCAGGCTCAGGAAATCGCGAAGCTTGTTTACTCTCGTTTCGTTCAACGTATAGTTACTGAACATTTGTATGCGTGTTAACTTGCGAGCCGTCGAAGAGCGTACGTTTACAGGGTCACGTGGCTAGCAAAAAATGACTAGTACCTAAATGCTATTCAGGTGTAGAGAAGGGGGAGAGCAATAGGAAATAGTGGTGTTCTCCCCAAAGAAAGGTGGCGTTCATTTGAGACTTGGGTGGAAAAGGAAAGGAAGAACTGAAGGCTGGGAGAAATAACAAGGATTCTCATATAGGCTGCTTCTGTCTCTTTAATAATTTGAGTAATACTTAGTCTTTTGGGGGAGAAGGAAATGGCAACCCACTCCAGTGTTCTTGCCTGGAGAATCCCAGGGATGGTGGAGCCTGATGGGCTGCCATCTATGGGGTCGCACAGAGTCGGACACGACTAAAGCGACTTAGCAGCAGCAGCAGTAGTCTTTTGGGAGGCTTTTATAGTACATCATGAACACTTATATCGTATAACCTCTTTGAAAGTAAAGGTCTAGCATTATATAAAAAAAAGTAAAAAGATGTATCCTGAATGACCTGGCAGTTCCGATTCTAGAGAAATAAATGCATGTTCCTGGAGAATGTTCATAACGGCATTGTTTGTGGTGGTGGTGGTTTAGCCACTAAGTCGTGTCCAACTCTTGAGACCCCATGGACTGTAGCCTGCCAGGCCCCTCTGTCTATGGGATTCTCCAGGCAAGAACACTGGAGTGGGTTGCCAGGCTGGAAAAATGTGGTGTGGTCATAGAACAGAAAGCCATGAGTGAATGGAGCAGTGGCTCTCAACTGGGAGCAGTTTTGCCTCCTGAGGGAATTGGACAATAGCGGGAGATATTTTTGGTTATCAAGACTGCGGTCCTACAGACACTTAATAGGTAGAGGCCTTATGCCTTTACATTTCACATACTTTTCTGTATTATGGTCTATTTCATACTTTTTTTTTTTTTTAAGTTTAAAGAGAGATTTTTGTGAATCCAGTAATGAAAACTGCACATTATAAGCACCATGAGGAAGATGTTTGCTGTGGATAATATATTAAATTGGGGAATTCCCTGCCTCGGCTTCCACAGCAGGGGAAACAGGTTCAATCCCTAGTCCGGGAACTAAGATCTCATATGCCGAGGTGAGGCCAGAAGAAAAAAAAAAAATTATATATATATAGTTAGATTTTTAAGAGTTGAGCTTATCAAAAGACAAAAATTATATTGAAGTTTAGACTATACACTTTAGGCTTTGGACAGCCATCCAAAAAAA
This sequence comes from Bos mutus, assembly GCF_027580195.1. Lineage (NCBI taxonomy): Eukaryota > Metazoa > Chordata > Mammalia > Artiodactyla > Bovidae > Bos > Bos mutus. The sequence continues at coordinate 31,708,405 of NC_091626.1, read as the reverse complement.
AAAGAATAAGGAAACGACTCTGAAACCTGCTATATAGGAAAGTGGATCGTATGGTTGTATGTTGAGATGATGGGATGGGGGAAAATGTAAAAGGACAGCCGTACAGAGCATTTGGGGAAACCAAATGGCAGCTGTAGTTATAGGCATGAGATGATGAAGACGTCATATCAAAGAAAGAATTAACAGGACTAAAGCAATTTAATGTAGGAGGGAAGAAGGGAAGAGCATTCATAATCTCAAGAGTTTTCTATCTAGGCAGCTGGGAACTTTGGAAGTATTACAGAAGTTTGAGCCATATGGGAAGGAGAACCAAAATTGGGGGAGCAAATGATCAGATTGCTTTTTTTTTTTTAATCATGTTTCATCTGAGGTTGAAACTGTAACACTCCAGGAATAGGGTAAAAATATAGGAAGACCGTTTGGGTAAGAGATTCAAACAGATGAGTCAACCAAATAAAGGAGTCAGGAAGAATTTGTTCACTTAGGAAAAGAATGTAGAGAATCAACCAGTGTTGAGAACTGAGCTTCAAGGATTAAATGAATTTAGAAAGTGAAAATAAAAGTAGAGGAAGAAAATAAAAGTAAAGCTTTGAGGTGATTGGAAAACCAGGAAAGTGCCTGAAGCAGTTTTCTCTGATTTTTATTCTGTTCTAAAGTTATTAAAAAGTGTCATGAGGAAGAATTGGACTTTTATTTGAAATTCCAGAAGGCAGATTCAGAAATAATTAGTGGATGGATGTTAGGGGGCTAAGGCTTTAAATCAGAATAAAGAACTTCCTAACAGATTTTTTTTTTTTTTTAATGGAATGGGTAACCTTAAAGAAATTGAACTCTGCTTTTCATTCAGTAGAGACTAAATGATGTCTTGAAGTCTCAGGGATCCCTCCAACTCTGGGATTTTTTTTGAAGTCATGAGATACTTTTAAGGACAGTAAGAGCAGAAGCCATTCTGCTTGAACCTAGCAAAGAAAAAGGTACTAAGGTGGTAGTAGCAAGTATAGTCCACTTATTCAAAAAATTTGGCAGAGAAAAATGATGGGTTAACATGTTGGGTAGGTCTAAATGCAGAATGAGCAGGTAATAAATAGTTAATTGTTTAGGCTTCCCTTGTGGCTCAGCTGGTAAAGAATCCGCCTGCAATGCAGGAGACCTGAGTTCGATCCCTGGGTTGGGAAGATCCCCTAGAGAAGGGAAAAGCTACCCACTACGGTATTCTGGCCTGGAGAATTCCATGGACCGTATAGTCCATGGGGTCGAAAAGAGTCGGACACAACTGAGGGACTTTCATTTCACTTGGTTTCCTAAAATGGCTGGACTTTGGTGGTGAATGTTTTTCACAGCCTAGAAGATTTCTTACAGAGCTCTGGCCCTCTTGTTTGTAATATTACACCAAGAACTTGAAGTCAGACTTGAATCGAATTGGAAATGAACCATACTAATTTTTTGAACTCAACTTTTTTTACTCAACTATGAACCAGATTACTTTTTTTCATTTAGAAAAGCATTTAGCAAACCAGTTAGAACTAGAACTCTACTACATTTTCTAAAATAACTGATTAGGCACAAAATTGTAATAAAACATTTCTATATCAAACTAGAAATGAAACCTATACTTCATATAGTTCAAGTTTCGGCTTTAACATTCTTAGTAATGTACCAGCAATACAGAAATAGAGCATAAATTTAGATTAATCAGAGGGAAGTAATCAGTGTAAATTTGTTACATGTTTAAATTAGAAATTATGTTTTATATACTTTACTTTAAAATTAAACTATGAAAGTTCCTGTACTCAGATTGTTGTTTGCATGTGCATGTTTGCTCAGTCATGTCTGACTCCTTGTGACCCTATGGAGTATAGCCTACTAGGCTCCTCTGTCCATGGGTCTCTCCAGGCAAGAATACTGCAGTGGGTTGCCATAGCTTACTCCAGGGAATTTTCCCTGACCCAGGGCTCGAACTCATGTCATCTCCTGTATTGGCAGGCAGATTCTGTACCACTGCACCACCTAGGAAGCCCAAATTGTTGTTTAGCATCAAACCATATTTAATTAAATGCTGAGTCTGATATATAATTTGTAAAACAGTTGTATGGAAATGGATGCTGCATTTTAAAATGTCTATATTAAAAAAAACAAACACACAGGGGACTGTTCTGGTGGTCCAGCAGCTAAGACTCCTCGCTCCCAGTGCAGGGGTGTCGGGTTTGAACCATGGTCAGGGGACTAAATTCTATATGCCACATTGTGATTGCAGCCATGAAATTAAAAGACGCTTACTCCTTGGAAGGAAAGTTATGACCAACCTAGATAGCATATTCAAAAGCAGAGACATTACTTTGCCAACAAAGGTCCATCTAGTCAAGGCTATGGTTTTTCCAGTAGTCATGTATGGATGTGAGAGTTGGACTGTGAAGAAAGCTGAGTGCCAAAGAATTGATGCTTTTGAACTGTGGTGTTGGAGAAGACTCTTGAGGGTCCCTTGGACTGCAAGGAGATCCAACCAGTCCATTCTAAAGTAAATCAGTCTGGGTGTTCATTGGAAGGACTGATGCTAAAGCTGAAACTCCAATACTTTGGCCACCTCATGCAAAGAGTTGACTCATTGGAAAAGACTCTGATGCTGAGAGGGATTGGGGGCAGGAGGAGAAGGGGATGACAGAGGATGAGATGGCTGGATGGCATCACCGACTCGAAGGACGTGAGTTTGAGTGAACTCCGGGAGTTGGTGATGGACAGGGAGGCCTGGCGTGCTGCGATTCATGGGGTCGCAAACAGTTGGACACGACTGAGCGACTGAACTGAACTGAAGACCTGGAGCAACCAAATAAATATTTTAAAAACAATCTGGAATCAGTAACTTAACTTTCCACTCTAAGACACTGAAAAAGCAAGAGCAGACAACCCAAAGCAAGCACTAGAAATGATACAGATTAGAGTGGCAATGAATGAAATAGGAGATAATAGAAAATGGAGAAAATCAGCAAAATTAAAATTTGGTTCTTTAAAAACTGTATTTTCCAGTTTTAAGTACTCCCTGTCAAAACATATACACTGATAACTTATTCCATCTGAAATAATAGTGTTTTTGAAAGAAACAAACTGGCCCAATCCTTGTCAATATATTTGCAGATTTCTCAAATTTGTAAGATTTTATCATCATATACTTTCATCCTAATTATCATCATAGTGTTTAACCATTTCTTGCTACGTATTTGTATACCTTTATAGATCTTCAACCAGGATTTGGCTGAATCACATTTTCTAAAGATTGTTAACTTTTGACTTTTTTTCCTGTCTTCTTCAAACTGTTATAGCTTACTATTATTACTGCTGAGTTGATTTAGATTTTATTCTTCTCTTTCCTCCTGCTGGGAAAACCTCAAACGCTTCTCTGAATACTGTATTCTTTAATTTTCTATCCCAAATTTGAACATTAATAATCTTGCTTCATCTAATAAAATAATCATGCCTCACTGATGAAGGTTACCCTCACTTTCAAATGACCAGGGCCCTTAGAGAAAGCCCCATCAGTTTCTTGGGTACTTTACTTGCATTTTCCCATTTCAAGAATTTATTTCCTTACCTCACAACATGTACATAGGTATCTTTTCTCTTCCTTCAGTATTTAGAGTTTACATTTGGCCTGCTTATATGGTCAGATTACAGAGGTTAGACCATATTATATAAAGTGCCTGTGTTTATGTGTGCACTTGTGCTCAGAGTTCTGTTAATAATTTATTTGAACATGGTATTTAGATGTTTATTCTTTTAAGAGTTTTTTAAAAATTCCTTAATTTCTTGAAGTCTTTGACAGTCAACTTTTCTGGATTCAAGGCAGTACCAGTTCAGACCGCAACAGGCTTTTTGTCAAAGTTTATTAATTCTAGCTGAGCTATTTAAAGTCCTAAAAGATAATGCTGTTAAAGTGCTGCACTCAATATGCCAGAAAATTTGGAAAACTCAACAATGACCACAGGACTGGAAAAGGTCAGTTTTTATTCCAGTCTCAGAAAGACAATGGCAACCCACTCCAGTGTTCTTGCCTGAAGAATCCCAGGGACAGGGGAGCCTGATGGGCTGCCGTTTATGGGGTTGCACAGAGTCGGACACGACTGAAGCGACAGCAGCAGCAGCAGAAAGGCAATGCCAAAGAATGTTCAAACTACCATAGAGTTGCCCTCATTTCCCATGCTAGCAAAGTAATGCTCAAAATCCTTCAAGCTAGGCTTCAACAGTACATAAACCAAGAACTTACAGATATATAAGTTGGATTTAGAAAAAGCAGAGGAACCAGAGATCAAATTGCCAACTTTTGTTGGATTGTAGAAAAAGCAAAGGAATTTCTATTTCATTGACTACACTAAACATCTGTTTCATTGAAAAACATCTATTTCATTGACTAAACTAAAGCCTTTGACTGTGTAGATCACAACAAACTGTGGAAAATTCATAGAGATGGGAATACCAGACCACTTTACCTGCCTCCTGAGAAACCTGTATGAAGGTCAAGAAGCAATAGTTAGCATCGGACATGGAGCAGTGGACTGGTTCATAATTGGGAAACTAGTGCGTCAAGGCTGTATATTGTCACCCTGCTTATTTAATTTTTATGCAGAGTACGTCATGTGAAATGTCAGGCTGGGTGAGTCACAAGCTGGAACAGTGTCGCCAGGAGAAATATCAACAACCTCAGGTATGCACATGATACCACTCTGCTGGTAGAAGGTGAAGAGGAACTAAAGAGCCTCTTGATGAAGGTGAAAGAAGAGAGTGAAAAAACTGGCTTAAAACTCAACCTTAAAAAACCTAAGATCATGGCATCTGGTCCTGTTACTTCATGGCAAATAGTTGGGGAAAAAGTGGAAACAGAGGCAGATTTATTTTCTTGGGCTCCAAAATTACTGTGGACAGTGACTGCAGCCACCATATTAAAAGATGCTTGCTCCTTGGAAGAAAAGCTATGACAAACCCAGACAACATATTAAAAAGCGGAGACCTTACTTTGCCAACAAAGGTCCGTATAGTTAAAACTGGGTTTTTCCAGTAGTCATGTATGGATGTGAGAGTTGGACTGTAAAAGAAGGCTGAGCGCTGAAGAATTGATGCTTTTGAATTGTGCTGGAAAAAAACCTTGAGAGTCCCTTGGACTGCAAGGAGATCAAACCAGTCAATCCTAAAGGAAATCAACCCTGAATATTCATTGGAAGGACTGATACTGAAGCTAAAGGTCCAATTCTTTGGCCACCTGATGCAAAGAGCCAACTCATTGGAAAAGACCCTGATGCTGGAAAAGATTGAGGGCAGGAGGAGAAGCGGGCAACAGAGGATGAGATGATTGAATAGCATCACCGACTTAATGGTCATGAGTTTGAGCAAACTCCGGGAGATTGTGAAGGAAGGGGAAGCCTGGCATGCTGCAGTCCATGGGGTCACAAAGAATTGGACATGACTTAGCAACTGAACAGCAACAACAATCATCTAACTAGGAAAAGAACTTGAAAAAGAATAGATATATGTGTATATAAAACTGAATCACTTTGCTGTACACCTGGAGCTAACACAACATTGTTAAATCAACTATACTTCAATATAAAATAAATAAGGTTAATTAGGTTGCTTATGAATAAATTAAGTTCTGAACAATTACTAGTAAGGCTTTAGCAAAGACCTCACTTGAGCCAGGAACATGTTATTTACAGTTTCTTAGTTACAGTTTCTTTCTCTTTTAAATGTCATGGTGTCAATCTGATGAATTACAGAAATTACCTTCTCTGCCTGAATCACACATATCCTAAGGACTGATATCTATAAGACCTGAAAGTTTATTTCTCTTTATTTATTTTCTGATATTTTTAAGGCTTGAGAAAATGCTTTTTCGACAGTCAACTGAACATCACATTGCATAAGATCATTTTTATTATTGGCTCAGAGTTTCCATTTTGATTAAATTTTCATTCTAGTTTTATGATACCTCATTTAGTGGTGTTGACTATTAGATTTTCTAACTTTTCCTTTTCATGTGTTATATTAAGACTTCATTAAGTTGTTTCTAAATATCCAATTGCATTTAGTCTTCTCTCTTAAACACAGTTACAGACTTCAGAGACTTACAGCCCTAACACTGCCTCAGGTTTATTTACTATGAATAATACTTCTAGAGGAAAGCTAGTAATTTCAAAAATTACTTGGCATAAACTTCAAGCAAGTAAATTGTCATGTTTTTTGCCTTTAGAGACTTTAAGTCTATTAATCATTTTCTCCAAGGATTTTGAAATATAAGAAAATTAAATCTCCCCCCAAAAAGAAAATTAAATCCCTGTTTTTCTTATTTTAGGGTAACATCTGCCTGGAAAGTGGATCTTTCTTGCTGAACTTTACAGGCTGTGCAGTGTGCAATAAGCGAGATTTTATGCTGATCACAAACAAATCTTTGAAAGAGGAAGACGGAGAAGAAATAGTTACCTATGATCGTAAGTGGACTCTCTTTTTAACATCTAAGTCTGTTAGTAGATGTCATCTTTTGGGAACTAGGTTGTGCACAGTATTATGAGGTCTATATTACTATCATATTGCAACACATAATCACTAGGTTTTTAAGAGGAGAATATAGGTAACATCTCATGTATCTAGCAACATCATATATTCCACATAAATGACTTGCAGATAGCTGAAGCTTATGATTTAGGCACCAGTTTTCTTTTGTTTATCTTTAAAGACTATGTCTTCTGAAACAAGATATAGGGACTTTTTTTTAAACTTAGGGTCATCCATGTGAATTTTCACCTTCTACTATAGTATAATGCAATGATGTGCTTCAGCAGCTCTTAAGTGTTTAGGGCTGTTTGTCCTTACACTAAATGGCTCTGAGAAACAATTTTTTTAAGTCTTATTTCTGCTTTTATAGTTTTTGTCTCTTTTTGTTATTGTCAGTCTATCATTTCTTTTGCTGCTGTAAGGATGGATGCCATCTTCATGTGCTGTTCCTCATCCTTGATACTGGGAAATGAAATAAATAACTATGTGTAATAAAAAATCAGTTCTGAGGTTGGCACTAAGAATCTCTGAGTAAATTTACATACACGTAGACTTTAGTGCGGAGAAGGCAGTGGCACCCCACTCCAGTACTCTTGCCTGGAAAATCCCATGGATGGAGGAGCCTGGTGGGCTGCAGTCCATGGGGTCGCGAAGAGTCGGACACGACTGACTGAGCGACTTCACTTTCACTTTTCACTTTCATGCATTGGAGAAGGAAATGGCAACCCACTCCAGTGTTCTTGCCTGGAGAAATCCCAGGGACGGGGGAGCCTGGTGGGCTGCCATCTATGGGGTCGCATAGAGTTGGACACGACTGAAGCGACTTAGCAGCAGCAGACTTTAGTGCTCAGATATTGTGGAAGCTATTTTAACTATTCACATTTCCTTTTTGATTGTCTCCTGATTTTTTGGTATGTTCTGACTATATGAAATAAATGTGTAAATAATGATATTTTTAAAGAAGGATAAAAAAGACACTAAGCCTTTAGAATAGAGTCAGAAAATAGAAAAATGTTCTACATTAGAAGAATCTTCTTTCTTTCAGCATATTTAATTTTTATTTTTCTAGATAGAGGATAGTGGTCAAAAGCAAGGGCTCTGGAGTGAGAAAGCTTGGGTTTGAATTCTGGTTCCAACACTTCCTAACTCAGCGTGGTCTTCCTAGTTACTTACACACAGTGTGCCTTTTTTTCCTTATCCTTACAAACGGCTTCCCTGGTGGCTCAGCTGGTAGGGAATCTGCCTGCAATGTGGGAGACCTGATCCCTGGGTTAGGAAGATCCCCTGGAAAAGGGAATGGCCACGCACTTCAGTATTTTGGCCTGGAGAATTCCATGTATAGTCCATGGGATTGCAAAGAGTTGGACATGACTGAGCAACTTTTAACTTCACTTCATTTCACAAAGGTGATAAGAATAGTATCTACCTTGTTGGGTTTTGAGAAGATTAAGTGAATAAACAGATAAAAAGTGTGTAGTATCTGGCACACAATAAGCACTCAATACATCATAGCTATTATAATATTGTTTTTACTAGAATCTTATTACTGCTAAATTCACTTTAATGTCTTGTGTTAGCTTTTTGTTTATGTTTGGGTAGTAGCACAGTTTCTATCATTCCTGAGAATAAAAGCTCCTATATAATTAGGTAGGTCCAGCTAGTTTAAAAAATACACAAATCTGTTAATTGATTACCTTAGCTTCCAGTGGGAATTGCACATTAAGTCTCTGAGTTCAGGCCCTTAATTATATAGTGTTGCTGTGTAATAGAGTCTGTATTTTTTTTTTATCAAGGGGGATATTACAATGGGTTTCCTTTGTGTTAAATTTGGCAGAGTTAAGATTTTTTTAAAGCAATACCATGCTAAGAATAGAAATTTTACTGTCTTCAGACACCATCTAAGATTTAATTATTTAAGTCTCTCTCTGTTTCAGCAGATCTTTGTAAGAATTGTCATCATGTAATAGCCAGGCATGAGTATACGTTCAGTATCATGGATGAATTTCAGGTAAATGTGTATATGTGGGTGTGTTATTGAGGGGAAGGGGGATAAGAAGAGTACACTTGACAAATCTGGGTATAATCTTCGTAAGTGAAGTGCTCGCAGATGTTAGAGGAGACCATCCCTCTCTTCCACTTGTGTAAGGTGAGACAGACACTGTAGATGTGGGTGGGTCTGTTCAAACCTGTCTTCACAAGAGTCACAAAGCAAAATGCACGCCTTACGGATGATATCACTGCCCTGTCATTTTTGCTTATAAAGAGTAGCACCTTATGGCTTCTTGTAAGGTTACCATTGGGCCTCTTTTTTCTCTACCCAGTTATTTGATTGCACAATTGTTGGCTTTAAGTGTTGGTCTGCCCACTGCCACCATTCTTGTAGAGCATGGAAATCGTGATCATGAGATTATCTTTGTTTCTGTTGTAGGACTGTAGTCAGCAACTCTGTGGTCTCAATTTTGATAGGATATTTGAATATTATTTGATAAGTAAAATAACACAATAGGTGTATCATGGTTGGAGGAGAGAAGCTGAACCACTGTAAGGGTAGAGAATAGGGATCTATTAAAAGATTAGTCCTTATACAACTGTGAGAGCATGTGAAGAATTCTACAAAATCCTACAGGCTGGTCTAGGCCTGCAGTTGCTGAAGACTCACAGATCTAACAGTGAGGAAGAAGAGCTGGACAGTGGGGAGAGCCACGGACAAACTGGGAAGCCCAAGGACACACTCCCCTGTGTCCGCCCCTCACTGCCTCCACTTTCAAGGCTTCAGATTGAGTTACTTATTTCCTGTGAACTACATGTCATAGGATATAAATGTCAGGTAAGAGCTTTTTACTGCCAAGGGAATTTTGTTTTTTTGGTACTACTATGATTAGGGAAAAAATCTTCTACAGTAGAATCTTATAAAATAGTACAAGAGAACCACTTTCATTTTTACTTCAGTGTGGAAGAAGGCACTTAGTCACCTGTCAGAATCTGGTCTAATATCTTGTGGTCCATCTAAATAACATCCTGACCACATCTCCCCAGCATCCAAAAATTATGCCTCAAAGATTCTTATATAATAGGTGTCTCTTTGGGCAAAATCAAGATCTCAGTGAATGAGTAGTGGCCAAGTAGGGGAGTGAACATGTCAAGGACTTAAAGGAGCATCTCTCTCCATTCATGGGAAGACAGGTGTGCTTATAGCTATTTTCCAGCGGTTCCTGAAGCTCCTGTGAGGTTTTTAGAGTCCCTAAGTGAATCTTGAGATTGCCTGTTTATGCCCTAATTGAGCCATAGTGTGTCACCACCACGAGACCAAGGCCTAGCAGATTTTCCTTTATGACTGAGCACAGCCATTTTCAAAGCTGTCCCAGAAGTTCTTTGGGGTAGGAAGAAGGGAAAGGAAGATGGCTGTAGTCACAATGCCTAGATAGTGTGGAATTCTCTTGGGAATAAACTCGTTTTTAAACTGCACTCTACCTCCAGTTCTCTCTTTCCCAACATCCACTCCCTGCCACCCCCGTGTTCTTTATTTTGCTATCAGCATATTTGTCTTAAAATGATGCTTTCAGACTACCTCTTTGGCTTTTCTAGAATAGCTATCTTTAGCTCCAGTATACTGCCCAAGCCTCCCATCCCAAGGTTCTCACTGGGTTGGCAGCCTCCCTTTCTCTCATTTCTCACTGCTCTCCTTTTGCACACCATTCATAGCATTGTCCCAGCTTTAGTCTCTCCTCTTTCCCTCCTGTTGTAAAAATTGTTATTTCCTCCTCTCTGTTATCCCCACAATGCATTTCCTCAGGAACTTCATGTTACCTTCTCTCCTCCTAGCTTTTTCTCAATGAGATTTAAAACATTTTTACATTAAATATATTTAGTTCTTCTGTATTTGTTAAAAGTAAATTAAAATTCTTTTGTTTCGCTCAGCTACTTCTTTGATTCATCCTCTGATCATCTCTCTCCTTCCTTTTGCTTCTTTACTTGAATAGCTCTTTACCCTATTTTCCTTATTTCCCTTTGCTCCTCCTAACAATCTACAAATTGGTTTTCCCTTTACTTTCAAATTTCAAATTTCACTTTACTTTCAAATTTCATTTTCACTTTACTGAAATTATTCTCTCATAGATTCCCTATAATGTAGCCAAATCCTATGACCTTGCCTTCTTATCTCTCTTAACGTCTTTCTGGATCTGGTTTTTTCAACCATTGTCTTTTTGGAGCATTTTATCTTCTGGGGTCCATAGTGCTAGACTTTTTTCTTTTTAAATCATTTTGACAGTTGCCTTGCTTTCTCTGTGGTTTCCTTTCCTATTTCTCCCTGACATCTTTTCTCCTGAGCTTTGGCCTCTGGTCTAGGAACCTACTCTTTACTCTCTCAGATACTGAGCACACATAGACTCAGTCTCTGATGAAACCTAGGGTATGTCCTGGATCTCCTTCTCTAACCTTAATGTTCCCTCTGCCCTCCTTTCTCCCTTTGTTTCTCTTTCGTTTGGCTCCACTGTCACGCTTCATGTGAAGGACCATACCGCTCAAACCTAAAATACTGCAGCAGTCTCCACACTGTAGTCATGCACACTGCCCTCAAATTAATCTTCTGGAAACACCCCATCCTGACACTCCTCTGCTGCTCCTTACGCAGTGTACTTGCCCTGTTCCATATCACTGTCTTTATCCGTGCTGTTTCCTTTACTTAACTTGTCCCTTTCACTGTGTTCAAGCTAACTAAATCTTACCTCTTTTAAGCTGTACTTAAATTGTGTCTCCTTCTGCTTCTTAGTAATCTAGCCCTTTTTTGAACTCTTCTTGTATCTATTGCAGCCCCCGACTCGTAACTAGTCAATTGGTAACTTCTATCTCAGCCTGATGACCCCAAGGAGTCCTCATTCTCAGCTGCTGTGACTTACTTTCCTCAGCCTCCCACTCCAGCCCCCATCTTATTCCAACAGTAGTTCAGGTTCAGGGTGGGATTCCCACTGTTGGTAATGTTTTGCTTTGTTTGAAATGTCTTATGAGAAATTTAAATCAGAAGTAGGCAGACTAGGACTTCCAGAGGTCCCATGGTTAAGACTCCATGCTTCCACTGCAGGGGCCTCAGGTATACTCCCTCAGGTACACCCCGAAGTTCTGCATGGCACGGGGTGTGGTCAAAAGAGAAAAAGGCAGAATAGTGTATTAATCTTCAGTTCCCAGCTTCAGTTTGCTTTATTTGTATCTCTCAGGATTACTTTGAAGCAAATCCCAAACATTTACTACTTCTGTAAATATTTCAATATGAAGCTCTAAAAGATAAAGATTCTGTTTTTAAGTAGATTCATTTTTAACAAACAATGTTGTTAAAATAAGATTTTCTTATGGCAAGTGTTGAGGGGAAAGTAGAGACATAAGTACAGAGTTTAAATGGAAAATAAGTTGTAAGTGATTACAGGCATCCTGTATTTTTTATATCACCCTAAAATCCATTAAAAGGGCTATATATTTGCCTCAGTAAAGAAGAGGGAAACTGAGACTGCTTTTTCTTTGTCTGTGGACCAGGGAAGGAGAGGACCGAGGGTCAGAATTAGCAGGTAGTAATAGAGGGAAGAGCCCTGTGGGACCCTCAGTGTAAAACACAGGATCTGATCTTACCCAAAGGGAATTCCACCCACCCCACCATTTCTTCCAGATCACTCCCCTCAGGCTTTGCCCAGGTGGAGCCTTTGAAGATCTCCGTGAATGACTAGGAGGAATTCTGATTCTCCTAACTTGGCCAATTTGGGTAAAAAGTGTCCTGATCCCACCATATTCTTGGCAGCACAAGAAGATATGTTCCTGGCATCCCAAGTGAGAATTCTAGACATATTTTCCCACAGAAACACTTCTCTGTGTGGTTAGATTCTATAGGAGTTGTGCAGTATAAATTTAAAAGACTCCCTGGATTTCCCTGGGAACCTAACTGCATTGTGTAATGTTACTTCTGTGGGAAACTGTTTCTGCATTCCAAATAATTGACCTGCAATGAAATTTGGATTCCAGACTGCCTATAAATTAAAGATTATAGGTATAATCAGTCTTACTGATTTAACAGTTTTTCCAGATTATACCATATGTTAGGTTTTTTCTTTCTGTCAAGTTGCACTGTAAATTTTGCAAGGTCAGACCTTGTCCTCGCCTTTTCCCATGTCTGCCAGTGTGCCTGGCATATTACAGAGCCTTTAGGCACTTAATGAAAACTTGTCATTGGGTAGGTTGGTTGAAAATTTAAATAGTTGTCTAGCTTCACATATTTTCCCATATTGGGTTTATTATTATTTTCTTCTTCTTTTCCAGTGAGAGGTTGACATTCTACTAGTAATGTCTAGTGCGTGAAAGCAGAATTTGAAAGCAGTAAAACCTTGGAGAGAGTGGGTTTTAACTATTTTTGATTCATGAGACTCTTATTTGTTTGCTGAGCTCTAGCCTCTATTTCTACTGTGTGAGTGGAATAGACTTTAAAATTAAATGTGGTCTTTCAGGAAACAGTGTTTCTACTGCTATAACTAAGTCCTCCTGCTGAACTCTCTAGCAAGAAATGGTAGCAGTTGCTGGTTCTGAGTCTTCGTACTGTGGTCACTGTTTACCTCTCTGACCCTCTCTAGTGACTGTTCAGACCCATGAAACTCAAACTGCCTTGACTGATCAATTTCCAGCAGCCAGCAATCTCAATGTCAAGTGTGGAAATACTAATAGATTTAGTATAGATGCTTGTTTTCCTAAAGAAGATAAAAGGTTTTTAAGTAAAAGATTTGAAAGAAATATGTTTCTATAGTTTATGACCATATTACAAATTCTAGAAATGAACAGCTATAAAAACAACTTTGCCCTGAGGATTTTTGCTTAAAACAAAATACCTTCTGTCGCCAGTCTGGACATTTGTTAAGCCCAGGAAACATAAAACTCCTTAAAAAGATCAAATTCTAGAAAACTAGCTATCTAAATATGAGACATGAGATACTAGTGGATTTAACATAATTGTTTATTTTAAAAATTGTTTCTGTTGCGTATTAGTGTTGAATATCTTAGAAAGGAACAGCTCTAAGAACAGAAATTTGTCCTCAGGGGCGCACACTCAAATTGTTTCATTACTTTAAATAGCAGCACTGAGTAAGCCCAGTATATGTGTTTTCCAAATCCAGGAAGTAGCCATGCCTTTCCAAGATGACATTCTTGTAAACATAGTAAATATAGCATAGAGCATCAGCATGTATTAAATTTATATAAACAAAATGTTGTGGGATACACAGACTAAACCTAAGACTTCACTTATAGGAAGAAAGTTGAAGAAATTGATCTACTGTACAGATAGTATATCCATGACAGTTTACAGAGGACAGGTTCACCAGAGAAAGTTATGAAGGCTGTTTCTGCTGGTTCCTCAAGGTAATTGTGCACTTTCTCTTGTTCCAGGAATATACCATGCTGTGTCTGTTATGTGGTAAAGCCGAAGATACTATCAGTATTCTCCCGGACGACCCCCGACAAATGACTCTGTTATTCTAAGCATCCTTCTGCAGTTCTGTAATAACACTGTTGTGTTGGTTTACAATACAGCAAGCCTGATAATTTGCTTAGTTTATAATGGAAATTATTTGCATATTATTTTTTGCTGCTTAGACTCACCTGTTCTTTGAAAGAAAAAGAGTTCCCTGGCAGTCCAGTTGTTAGAACTTGGCACTTTCACTGCTGTGGCCAGCGTTCAGTCCCTGGCTGGGAAACTAAGACCCCACAAGCTGTGTAGTGCAGGCCCCACTGCCCCCACAACAGAAATAATTTAGGAGATTGCTGAGCTCTTCTGCTAAAGTTCCCAGTGCGTATCAGTGCAGCCAGGATGAGGCATCTTTGTTAGCTGTAAGTGGCTGAAAAAGAACTAGGATAGAAAGCACAACTAGTGCCCACATCTCGGTTCCAACAACAGGAATCTAGGACTCCCTGGAGAAGTGACTGAGTCTAGGACTGGGGCAGTAAATGTACAAGGTGAGCTTGGAGTATCTTGAGCCATAAAAAAAGGAAGTGCTTGAAGGGAAATCACAGTGACTGGGAGTATGTCAAAGGGACGGAAGAACCCCCCAAAGAACCTCCCAGTGACCAAGGCTGGAACAATCTGAGCAACAAAATAAAGTAGTATGGGATTATAACCCAAACTGTAAAATAAATATTCATGAGTCCCTATGTGAATGACTGAATAAATACATATATTGGAGAGAATAGTTAAGTCCCTCACATAGGAAAATTTCAAATAATGTATGTAGATACTCCTAACTCCTTAACTATGGGTTTACATGACTTCCTTCCAAAGAGTAGAGTATGGAAAGGGGGAAAAGTAATTTTAACTTTTATTTCAATGAGAGATCTGACAGACATTAGCCTGGTGATCAAGATTAACATCACTGATGATAAGCCATGTTGATAGCATTACTCTTGATATGTGATAAGAATGACATGTTACCTTTGGGGTCTTCCTCCCCCAAACCCAAAACTTCAGTCTAATCATGAGAAAAACTTCAGATAAATCCCAGTTGAGAGAGAAATCCCAATTGAGGAAAATACCTGACCAGTACTCCTCAAAACTGTCAAGGTCGTCAAAGAAAGGAAATCTGAGGAGCTCTCATAGCCATAAAGAGCCTAAAGACACATGACTATTAAATGTAATCTGGTATCCTGAATGAGATCCTGCACCAGAAAAAGGACATTTGGTAAAACTAAGGAAATCTGAATAAAGAACAGACTTTAGTTAATAAAGTAGAATGGTTTCAGTTGCTCTAAAGAGATCTTACCTTGCATAGTTGAAAGAACACTGGCTTGGGTGTTGTAAAACCTGGCATTTAGGCCTCTGCCATTTGGTAGCAGTATAACCATTAAGCAAAGTGTCATGCTAGACTTTATTGTCTCTATAGAATCGCTGTAGTATAAATTGATATTATACTTCATGGTATTGTTAGAAGATTCAAAAATCATGTAAATGTAAAATGCTTTGGAAGGCATATAAAGTACTAGATAGGATGAGATTGTTTTAGTTAGTTCTCATTCTGAAATCAAAACTTAAGCGTCAGGCATTAAAGCAGAATTGTTTCTTGTTCGTATCTCAGACCCTCTGAACGGAGTGAGCCAAGTTGTTGATATCAGGAGAAAGCTTTGTTATGTAACAGGAATAATGATAATAGCTGAGGTTTACTGAATACTTACTACGTGCCAAGGCCATTTTAAGCACTTGTTTCGTCCTCATTAACCATTCCATGAGGGTAGGTACTATTGTTACCCCAGTTTTAGAGCCAGATAAACTAAGGCAAAAAGAAGTTAAGCAACTGAGTCCAGGTCACGTAGTACAGTGATGCTCTCACAGTCATAGTGTTCAGTACACATGAAGTGTGAGAGTCTGGCAAGGTTAGGAAGAGGTCGAGAATATCAGTGACAGCACTCTGAGGAATCTGGGCATGTCAGACTAAGATTTATTATTCAGAAAAGTAACGCAGCTGTTCTTAGGGATCAGTTGTTTTATTCCTGGAAAATGTTTTCCACTTTCTGCAAATCTATATCTGACCTGCTGAGGAAATCATTTGGTGAATTGAATCCAGAAAGCAGAGAAAATGTTTCATTACTTTAAATAGCAGCACTAAGCCCATTATAGTTTCTGAATTGTCCCTTCTTGGAGTTTGCTATTACTTCCAACTTAAGTCTTTTGGAGTTCAAGAGTATGAATTTATATGCCCTTCCCGATATCCTCATGTCTATAATTATCTGTTTTTGGACAATATATTACAAAAAATTTAAACGTAAGATCCTACTTATATATTTCATTATTATTAAACCAGCATTGTACTGTGTTTGGCGATCTTCCTTATATATCTTATAGCATTTTTTGGTGGATCTAATAGAACAAAGACCTCTTAAATGCAGTTCTACTTCTGTATTTCTCTGTTTAAGTAAAGGGGAACCAGGCAAAAGCATTTGTCTTCTTTACTTCCTTCTCTGAGATGTAAGAAGAAGAAAGGACCTTCGTGGGAGTGTAGTGGGAAACATGAACTTGTGCTGGCATCTCATTCTTTCTCTCCCTGCTTCATGATGTACAGGCTGGGGTCGACCTAGTCTGGCTCCTGAAACTTAAAGCTCAGCATGTTTGCTATAGTTTTAATTTGCTCTATCTTACTCAAATGGTCTTGAGTTCTCCAAATGCTAATTAATTGACATGTGATATAGTCTAGACAGAGCCAGATATGGTTTGTTAGCTTGTAAGTCATCACTAAGAAGTATACATTCACTGTCGTTTATTTCAATGTAACAAGAATCCTTTTCAGTTTCATTCTTTTTTGTAAGCAAAGCTAAGTTAAACTTGACAGAATTTGAGGCTGTCAGTTTTAAAATGTATGTTTCTTGACTATAGTACAAGTCTCTATTGTGAGATATGCTGTGGTTGGGTAGAAGGGAAATCAAGAGACCTGGGTTTGAAACCTGCTCTGCCACCTGCTCATTGTGGGACGTTGAGCAAGTCATTCTCTCTGTACCTTGACTTCTTCAGTGGAAAAGTAGACACAATCATGCCTCCTTCACAGAGTTTTAAAATCATGATATAATGTTAAGTGAAAGCATCATTAGGTCATACAGTCTGTGTACAGGCAGCTGTCAGGGGTCTGCAGGAACTCTGAGATAGAAGAAAGCACGGTTGTGTCATGGTTAATTGTAGAAGCTTTGGAGTCAGACTGAGCTGGGTTTAACTTTCAACCCTGCCCCTCACTAGACCTTTGTCCTTGAAAAGTTTCTTTTTCCATTACCAACTCTTTAAATAGAGATAAATATTCCTCAGGATCAGTATGAGGATTAAATAACCTAGAGTATAGAAAGTACTTAGGGCAGTGTGGGGGTATGGTATATGGTAATTTGGATGATGGTTGTGATGGTGATTATAAGAAATCACTAGATTTGAAATCACCTGTAAACATTTGGCTTGGACTTTCTTAATCTTAAAGTGAGGAGATTTAGTTATGGGAACATAGTCATGGAAATAACCATCAGTTTCAGTCTATGTATATGGGCCCCTAAAATCACTTATTCTAAACTGTATTTTTTTAAGAGCCCTAGAGGAATGATTCTCTCTGTCCCTCCTCTAAAGTAGCATTATTTCAGCACTTCTGGGAAAGCCTATTTATAGGACTTTTGCTTCCTGAGTGCCCCTGGGGAAATTTGATTAAAACATCATGTTGATCTAGAAAAGTGGGTGATTACATTAAGGTTTGCCATGGCTGTTTATGACCATAAACTGATACATCTGAGGATGTAAAGGGGACAAACAAGATGAGGAATAAAGGAAATAATTCCTCATTTCTGAAGCAAACAACATTTCCCTGCCCAAATGAGGAGCCCTCTTCTAGCACCATGGCCCATTCTGACTCTGCAAAATCACTTATAGTGTAATTCACATTCCTTTGGGACTCTCTAAATAATTCTCTAAACTTGAGCCTCCTGGGGAAGACCCAAGACATTGTTCTGGCATATGAGGTCCCCAGTCGCCTATGGCATAGTGTCCGTGCCCAGGAAAGCTGGCTCTGCTGTTGGACATCACAGCAGGCAATGGCACTGTGAAGATGATGAACAAATCATGCCGGCATTCCACAGGAAGTCCCATTTTATTTCTGCAGTTTTTACTCTAGAATCAGTGCTTAATCTTGCCCCCTACGAAAAAAATAGAACCCATACCCTAGCTGTTGGCTCTGACAGTAGAAATCTTAAAAGGCTTGAGTTCTCAAGAGTCAAGTTAAGGGCGACCTTAATTTAGCAGGAGGCCTTCAGAAACATGCCAGGGGATTCCCACTGTACCACTCAGGTTACCGTTTTGAAATAAAGCACCGTCGATGACAGCTTTAGTAGAAGGTCAGGCAGTGGGGATCCTTAACCTCTATCCCACATTTACTTTTCAGATGATGTGAGTGCTTGGAAAACAGTTATGGGGAACATCCTAGAAAAAGCATTTTCCCCTCCGCGTGGGGTTCTCAAACTGATGTGTCCAGCTGGGAGAATTGTCCCTGAGAAGTAAAATATTCCATATAGTGATCGAAGAAGGAGAGGCAAAATGAGGTTTCCAGGAAGAGGTTTGTGGGACAGAGTTGGGGGCAGTGACTCTTCTTTTCTAGAGTATGACAGAGCCTGGCCTCGGTGGTGCTTTTGAGAGCACCTGCACTAGGTGAGGAATCGAGGGCACCATCCTTCCAAGCCATTCGGCAGAACTCTGTTCTCACAGAGAACAGCTATCATGTCGGGTTATAAACAGTCTGACTGTCTGAAGGGAGGCTCTCTCCCTTACCTGCCCTCACAGGAAGGGAAACCAACCGTCCACGCCTAAACTTGTCCCTTTTGTGAATGTGGGCGTGTGAGAAGGATAGGGGTGGAATGCGAACTTTAAAAAGAAGGGCGAGTCCATCTAACAATGCATCCAAAACAAACATTACTCCACTAAGTGCTCAGGAGATGTGCAAAGAGCTCTTTGTGTTCCCTGTAACTGTCCCTGCCACACCCTTTCTGTCAGTAAGTGGACCAAATTCACTGTCTCAAGATGCAGATAACGTTTGGTCAGCCCAGTACCCACAGAGGAACTGACGTCTTCCTAACTGGAATCCTCTGACCACCTTCCCAGTGCTTCTGCCACTTCCCCTTTCTTCTCATTATCACCTTTCCTCAGTCCGGAAGAAGAGCCATAAAGGAATAAGACAGTTCACATTTCCCGAAACCACCTGCCACTGTTGACCTTGACCAGAGCTTGCTTTCCGGACAGGAATTGGGGCGTCCCCTTGATCAGAGGCCCCCTCCTCAGCTTTTGCGTGCTGCCCACCCCCAGTTCTGCCTGCAGCCCTGCCACCCCTCCCCACTTGGTCAAGGAAAAAGACACACAGAGCCTGGCCGTTTCCACACCCACCCTTTATTGGACTCAGCCCACAGGCTGGCTCCAGGCCTTCACTCTTCTCAAACACCGCCCATACAGATTTAGGAAGGTGCCATCATTCTGTGAAGACACAGAGCCCACCCATGTCTTGGAGCCTCAGGTTGAGTCACCAACCAGAAGGTTGCGGGTAGGGGAAGGAAACAGGCAGACCAGAAAGGCAAGGCTCTTCAGTGAAGGGGATGTTCTGAAGGGAAAGCCTGGGCCCAGCAGTCTTCTGAGGGCACAGTGAATGCTCAGGAAAGACGCTCAGGGCGGGAGGAGATAGACCTGCTAGTGTCTATATGGCAACTTTGAGGAGGCGCTTGATGTCAGGCTCGATGTTGATGGTTTGGAAGGTGCGGCTGTAGCGGCGGAAGGGCTCCCCTTCCGGCCCAATGAGGAACTTCTCAAAGTTCCAGGACACATCTGAGCGGCGCACGGGGCTCCAAATGATGAACTTGGGATCGGTCATGAGGGAAAACGGGTCGTCATAAGGGTAGGGGAGCTTATCCTTCAGGTAGGCAAAGACAGGATGCTCATTCTGACCATTCACATCACACTTCTGGACAAGGGTGAAGGTGGGCTGGAACCCACCCCCGGGGCGGACGTACTTGAGGCTGTTCAAGATCTCTTCATTCTGACAGTTCTCCTGGGGGAGCAAAGAGACAAAGCTTGGAAAAGGCAAGGGGAAGATGGAGAATCTACACAGCCTTTCACTCTTCTGTACTCCACAGGGTCATTCTTTCTAGGTATCTTCCCCCTTCCTGAAGAAGGCAGTGGCACCCCACTTCAGTACTCTTGCCTGGAAAATCCCATGGGTGGAGGAGCCTGGTAGGCTGCAGACTATCCCCCTTCCTATTCCGTCTCTTCTTCATTCGTTTTGCCCTACTATTGACTCAGAGTTTTCCCTCTCAGAGCTATTGTCCTGATGGTTTGCTGTTGTTTCTGAAAGTTCTCAAAGATCCTAGTTTGGCTGTTCTTGTACTGAAGATTTAGCGCTTTTGAGCTGTTGCTTCTCTCTCGATCTACCCTGAGCAGTTCTTAGGGTATGTCTGAATCTTCAAGGAACCTTCAGCTCAGGGAAGTAGAAAAGGAAAGATGGCTCAGGTCACACTGCCTAGAACCCTTCTTGCACTTATGTAGCTGCAGGCACACACACACATACACAGAGCCTGCACACACTCACATCTGCATGCACACACACTCACATGCCTGCCACCACCTTCCCTTTCCTTCTGTCCTGATTGTGCCTCTCTTCTAATTACCTGTGAGTGTTGAATATAGCCTCGGCCTCTGCCCTACTCAGCTCCTCAAACTAAAGGTGAAATTGAAGTCTAGAAGAATGGGATTTATAGCTTCTTCCTTTCATCTTGCCTCGTCCTAGATCTGAAGTACAAGTAGGAGAAAACTTTGATGAAGAAGAACCCCATCCAAGGAAGACTAGCTTTCAGGTGCCATATAAAGATAAAATAGATTAGCACCAACAATGAATGTACTGTATATGAAATTACTTCATGGCCACCAGGCATGAATTAAATAGGATAAAGGGTTTAGGCTTTTGGAATCGGCCAGGGGAAGGGGAAGTTACGGAAATAAGTGCAAGAAGGGCAAAAGTTGTGCATGTGTATTTATGGTTCCTTCCTCTTAGACCTCACCCTCAGCTAGAATGCTTTAGCTCTCAACCCATTACCTGTCTTCTCTCCCTGCTGCCAGCCCTGTCTTATCCCTGCTTAGGATTCTCCACCCCTGACAACCCTCAAAGGCCCATGGAAACCCTTATTTTCCACCCCCACCCCCAAGTCTAAGAGTCCGGTATCTCCCTCTGGGAAAAAGTTCCCGCCTCTGACCTACTAGAACCGATTAGTACAGTCAGTTCCAGGCCGTCATGACATCTTGAGCCCAGAGTTGATGGCTATTAAAGTCTTATCTCCTAATGCACATGGCTGGCTGGCTACTGGTACATTATGAATTCCCTCCAGCAACTGGCTGGCCTGAAGTGGTGGCTGGAGGTACCTGTGAGGAGGTTTTGCCTCTTGTATCTCTCTTGTCCTGGCCACGTCTAGAAACGGAGTTGAGACGGGGACGGTACAGTGAGAGCACTCATGGTTTGGGCTCAGGTCTGTCACAACCAGTGACATTTCAGCCTTCCTGCCTGTATCTCTGCCAATCTCTTCCTTGCCTTCAGGCCTCTGTGAATTGAACCAAAGGGATTATAATTGGAGGGTTCACTTAGGGACATTCTGCCTGCTTGTGCTATTAAAATCCTAAGTGAAAATAGAAGAATCCCTAAAAGATAACTTGAGTTGTGTGGGCTAAAGATGTGTAACAACTTGACCCATTAATCAGGGACATTGAGGAGCATATGATACCCAGAGGCAACACACGCACTTTATAAACCCTTTGCCTTCCCCCAAATTCACTGTCCACTTGGCTGCTTTCAAACAAACAAAACCTTTCAATCTAAATAATAAAGTTGCTTGCTTTTTCATATTTATATTTTCCAAGTTACTTTTGTAGCTCTTACACTATCAACCTCACAATAATCCTTCGTGCCCAGCTCTTCTGACCCCATGGACTGTAGCCCACCAGGCTTCTCTGTCCATGGGATTTCCCAGGCAAGAATACTGGAACGAGTTGCCATTTCCTTTTCCAGGGGGTCTTCCCGACCCAGGGATCGAATCCTTATCTCCTACACTCAGGCAGATTCTTTACTGCCGAGCCACCAGGGAAGCCCTCCTATATGAGACAAGTGGTATTATCCCTAGTTTATGGATGAGGAAACCAAAACAGAAAAATTGAGTGGGCACTGACCCATTAAATAGCAGAATCAAGTCTAGTGAGAACAACGGTCTCCTGAGTCAGTTCAATCCTAATTTGATTCTTTATCTTCTGTTTCCTCCATCATTCATTCAACAAATATTTAATGAATGTCTTCTATACCCTAGGCACCAAGGACACAGTGCAGAGAAAACCAGACCTGGTACCAACCCTCATGGAGTGAGTGTAGTGGGAAGACAAGAAACCATGAAGTTCACATCTTTGGTGTGCTGTCACAGACAGACTCATACTGACTTCCCCCGGTACTCACCTGTACCTATAGACCTTGCTTAACAAAACATACCCCATAATTCCAGACACTCCAGCACACAGTCATTCTCCCCCTCTCCTTAGTCCTCTAGAGCTTCAGCAGTCCAAGTCCAGGGACCTCTCACCTGATGTCCAAATTGATTGCAAGGGAAGCCAAGAACCACCAGACGCCTGGGGAAGCGGCATTGCAGCTCATTGAGTTGGGTGAAGTCCCGGGTGGTTGTGCCTCAAAGCGAGGCCACGTTCTCAATCAGCACTGCCCTGCCTCGGAATGTATTGAAATCTACCTTCTCCCCATCCAGGCTGATAGCACTTAGGTCGTAGAAGGACTTGGCAATGTAAGCCATGATGGACGTGCAGAGTGAGTGGCAGAGCCTTGTGAGCCCACTTAAGGGTCGATTAAAGGGGTGGGGAGGAAGGAGGAGCCAGGAAGGATCTCACAATGGGGCTTTGAGCATCCCCAGGATGACTTAGCAAAAATAGTCACCTACCTGTAAGTGCTGTTTGAACAAGAAACTTGCTCCTCCTATTTACAGACTCTGAACAAAGCCACCTCCCTGCCCCACCCCGTTGGCAACCTGGGAAGGGCCAATGTGTTATCTCTGAGTAGACATCAATAATTCACTGCTTGCGGGAAACCAGAGCCCCAGTGGTCGGAGAGGAGGAAAAAAGGGAGGGAGGGAAGCAAGACTGACTCCTGTTTGCCCCAGCAAGTGGTTTTCACTTGGCACAGACGTTTATTGCATGCCTGCTGAGTGCTGAGCTGTGAACTGTGCAGTCGAGAGGCCAGGGTCTGCCTCGGGCTGAACGATAAGGAAGGGAATTGGGTGCATGTCCCCTTGACTCAGACTACCATCGAAATACACGTTACCATTTCCATTTCTCTCTTTGGCCATTACCTTCCACACGCATAAAATCAAAGGGACCCTTGGGAGGATGCTGTGTGATTTTCTAAAATAATGGCTTTTGGTGCTTCAGCTTGCACCCAGTCTGAAGAGGTGAGGCTGTGTTTGTCTTGAAAAGTCTTTCAGTGAATGATGGTACTTGTCCCAGAGGGTACATCTGCCCTTGCCCCTGCTCTGAGCCATCTCCTCTAATACCCCTCACCCTGCTCCCAAAGGGTCAGGAGGATGCAGTCGATTGTGGCTGGGATAACAGAGAGGAGTCACAGAGCAGGTGGGTAAACTTGGGGAGGGGGTTTACCTTTTTTCAGACAAAGGCTCAGGTCCTGAAGACTTTCCAGAGGCAGTTGTGCTGGTCATTCTCCACAGAAGAAAGTGTGCAAGGAGTCGAAGCTGCTGTGGTTCTAGACCCAGCTAAGCCACTCAGTTTTTCAACACATCTGGGGACCTCCTAAGGGCTCTCAGGGGAGCAGAGCTCCGGAAGCCCACAGAAACTATAAAGGCCTAATACTTTATTCTTCCAAACGCCCATGGATGCAACAAATCAGGGGTTTGTTTTGTTTCTTATTTATTTTTTAATGCCTGGATTTTTCCATCAGTAAAGCTGGCAATTAGGCTTT
Source organism: Bos mutus (assembly GCF_027580195.1). Taxonomy (NCBI): domain Eukaryota; kingdom Metazoa; phylum Chordata; class Mammalia; order Artiodactyla; family Bovidae; genus Bos; species Bos mutus. Next base: position 31,684,346 of record NC_091626.1, on the reverse strand, counting down.
ACCTGGTTTGGGGATTTTAGAGTGAAATTTCAATAGCAGTGCAGTTGTTTACTAGAGAGTGTGCTCACAGGTATGTGTCCCTTGGGAACCATCTCCAAGAACAAGAAGAAACCAGGCTGGGGAGCAGCTGGTCTTGAGAATCTGATTTGCTGGGACGATGGAGCAACTCTCCAGGAAGTGCCTGGCTTTTCTGTGTTTTGTAGCCTATTCATGGCTGTTCTTGGCAACAAGGAAGCCCATATATCTCCACGGGCTGCTCCCCACAAACAAGTCTCCATTACCTAAGTGGGGAGGGAATCCTTTGCCACTAGAAGAGGCGGCAGGAAACACCGAGGGAAGTATGTTCCCTGCTGAGGCTGGGTGGAATTCCTGGGAAAAACCAATAAACGTCCCCCCGAAGCCACTGAGTCAGAACTTGGCCCTGACAGTGGGCTAAACTTTAACATGAAATTGCCAGATTCACCTGCATGCCTGGCACTCCCCAAGTACTCTCAGGCTTCCAGACGCCTCTTACTGACTGCCCTTCTGGGACCCTCTCCAGGAAGACCATGCAAATCTTGAGATGAGAGGTAGGGGTGCTCTCTTCCTTAGGTACACGCCATCCCTTTTCTCCAGGACACTTTGAGTCACCCGGGCTCTCTCTCACCTTACATGATTGAAGAAAATTGATGAAGCTCTGCTAAGGTAGCTCTTTGTTTCCAACTTTCCCTCAAACTGTCCCATTTTTCAGAAGCTTGTAATTTTGGACATGCACTAACGCAGCTTTCTACAAGGACAGTTGTTCTGGAAACGGCACTGGCTTAATAGGCAGAAAGCCTCTGTCAGCGGCTCCCAACTCTGGCTGCAAATGAGAATTGCTAGTAGAGATTTTTCTCAATAGAAATCCCAAGCTTCCCCTCCAGAGATTTCAGTTCCGGCTGGTCCTTTTCAGCTTGACTACCATTGTTCCTTGGGGCCCTTAAGCACCCATTCCCTTTTCCCTTGAACCTGGATAATCACCTTCCTTATCTCACAGAGAAGTGATTGTTCCAATAGATGGGATAAAGGTTTATGAGTTATCTGCAAGTTGGAAAATACAGATTTATGATTTTAGGTTGCTATTGGCCCTGCCTTGTTTTACTCCTTCCTTCTTATTTTAGCTTTACCTCCAAACATTCTCTGCCTCTTCCATCAACTCCAGACCCCAGAGTATAGTATTCAACAGCCCCCAGACCCCTAGACTCGAGACTGTCTCGTTCTCTGGGGGTATCCAAGCATAGTAAAGAAGTGAAGTGAAAGTCGCTCAGTCATGTCTGACTCTTTGCGACCCCATGGACTATACAGTCCATGGAATTCTCCAGCCCAGAATACTGGAGTGGTAGCCTTTCCCTTCTCTAGGAGATTTTCCCAACCCAGGGATTAGACCCAGGTCTCTTGTATTGCAGGTGGATTCTTTACCAGTTGAGCCACAAGGGAAGCCCAAGAATACTGGAGTGGGTAGCCTGTTGCTTCTCCCAGGGCATCTTCCCCACCCAGGAATTGAACCAGGGTCTCCTGCATTGCAGGTGGATTCTTTACCAACTGAGCTATCAGGGAAGCCCATCCAAGCATAGGGCTAAGATGAACTTCTGAAAGATTACTTAATCCTGCCTCATGCCTTTAGGAAGACAGACCTGTTCCATTCCAAGAGATGAGAACCTTCTTAGCTCTTAGATATTCAGCATTCCCCCCACTCCCCACCCCACCTATGACAACTCAATCTTATTTCTGCAGTGTGTGTCCACAGTAGAGCAATGGCTGCTCTGCTTGGGCTCCCCTGCAGGTGGCATTAGGAGAGGCACCAAATGGAAGACGTTTGCTGCCTACAATGTCCTTCTACTGCTGTTGCTTTAGGGTTCTGGAGCCTCTTCTACCGGCACTGCCCCTTCCCCTGAACCACCAGGGTCCCATGGAGACCCACTCTCGGGGATTCACACAGGCAGTCACAACTGTGATTGGAAATATTCTTTATTTTGTAAACATCTGTGTTTAAAATAGATGAACCCTGCTCACAATTCCTCTACTGGACCCGAGACACAGCACACAAAAGTTCACCCATCACAGGAAGAAGGTGGGGCTCACGAGCAGGTGCCAGGGGTGGCGCTGAGTCTCAAGACGGCAGATGCAGATGTGGTCAGGAGTCCACAGGCAGGCACGCCTGCTCAACAGTCTAAGGCCGGGGCCCAGGCCGCCTCCTGGATCAGAGTTCAGGGATGAGAGGCCGACTCTGGTACCTGGTGAGCCTAGCTGCACCCTAAAATCCCAGCGCCCCTCCTGCCCCATACCTCTCCCCAGCAGTGGCCCCGCGGATGCGGCTTCTCAGGCCATAGAGTCTCAACCCCAAGGTTTCCCTTCCAGAACCCCTAGGGCACAGTAAAAATACAGTCCCTTTCCTGAGGGGGCTAGGAGAGGAAGGCAATGGTGCTCGGCCAGACCTTCAGGGAAGTGGCGACACTGATCCACAGACCAGAGCCAATGGCCAGCATAAACTCCCCCTCCCTCAATTCCCTGGTGGAGGGCACACCAAGGGCTGGCACTGCTGACCCCCCACCCCAGAGTTGGTGCTGGCTATGTCTAGACGTTCAAGGAGACAAGTCCTCAAGGACATTCTCAGCTGTGGTCGCGACTTCATCCTAGAGAGTCAGCTCTTTACGTTTCTCATCAGCCGACAATTACTCTGGCTTTCTTTTTCCTTCCATATAACCTGTCCCACGTCCCTACATCCTGAGCTGCCCTCTCCTGATGTGGTATTAAGAGTCAGGAGGGAAGGTTTGGCGATTTCATCCTCACCATTTTTTCCAGAGGAGTCAGTGGGGCTCTTAATCCTTCACACATGTGTCCTGGACTTTGGTTCTTATTAACAACTGGTGAATGTGCAACTCCTAGTTCTTTGTTTTTGCTCCAGCACCAGCCATGCCTCATAGCTTATGACCGATCCTCCCCTCGAAGCTTCTCCCATCTTGGGAAGGAGGGGAAGAACCCTCCTAGGGCTGCTAACTGACATGTTTTCCCCCTCAAAGGGCCTCCTGCAAACTACTCTGTACTGTATGGAGTTAAAGAAACTTCTTCCTGAAACAAAGGGCCCTGGAGGAGGGAATCGGCTTCCCCCTACCTGTTGCCACAGGGCAGTTGGCACACCCATGAGCCTCTGACTCAGGAGCTCGAGGAACAAGATGAGCACTTGGTCCTGAAGGCTGAAGGGACAGCACCACGCATTCCCACCCAGGGCTCGCCTGCCTCCTGCCCACGTGATCCCGCCCTCCTCCCACAGACTCTGGGTCTCGGGAGAACCTTAAGAGCCGAAGGCTGGGCTCAATGAAAGACCACCAGCCTGGTTCTGTCCCCCGTCACCTGCCAGGGGGTGTTGGGGAAATGCCCTTCTTACATAAGAAATGGAAGATGGGGCCCCGGAATCCCTGCTGTTGCCCAATTCCCCTCTGGTTTGCAAACTGCTGTCCCAGCTCTTAACTTGCAGGAGCTGGCCCTTCTCTTCCAAACACTCCCCTTCCTGCAGCGTGTGGCTGGCTCTGGGGTAGGGGGGGCTCTCCTCACCCCTGCAGTGCCCACAGGCCTTGATCCACATCTTGAAATTCAGGAGCCCAGGGGGTATGGGAGGTAGAGAATGGAGGTGACTTTTTATCCCTGCCACCCCTCATCATTTTTTTTCTTTCTTCTCTGAAGCACCTGTCTCCAAACTCAGGTCCCCCAGGAGGCAGGTGGGCGGGCAGCCAAGCACGGGGTAAACTGGGGTGGGAGGGAGGAGAGTCCCAGATGTGGGGACCACCAGTTAGGGCTTTCCTTCCTCCCCTGCGTTCTTCTCTGCCTGGTCACCCGGGAGGCAGGCCCGTGGCACAAGAAGGGGCAGGTGGTGGTGGGGGGAGATGGAAGCAGCTCCGGGGGCTGCAGGTGAGGCTTCTCCCGGGAGCTGAGCAGGGGGAGTGCAGCCCTGGGCCTGAGTGAGGAGGAAGGGGAAGGCGCTGCCCCAGCAGTGACACGCGGGCGCAGGGAGGTGAGGGCTTCCGTACGAGTACAGCCGAGCAGAAGGGACAGACAGAAAAGTGGGAAGAAGCGAGAAACAGCGGAGAGGAGACCAGACACACCGAGAGACAAGGAGCCTACAGTGGCCTTGACTCCAGGCTTGGGCATCGCCTGGGAGCTCCAGGCAGTGAAGACGTGCTCGTCACACATCGGGGGGCTCGCAGCAGGCCTGTGGCTGGGGACACAGGCTGGTGGGGCCCCCCCGGGTGGAGGCTGCTCCCCGGGGCCAGGCAGGGGAGGAGGAGCAGCGGCCAACATGCCGCAGGGTCACCCGAAGGAGAGGGGCAGCGGGGCGAGGCCCAGGCTCCCTGTGCCCGCAGACCTCCTGCGGGGAGAGCGGGGCTGTGCGGGGGTGCTCCACGCAGGATGCTCAGCACCAGCAGGTTTTTGAAGAGTTTGCCAGGCCCTCGGGTTTGCCTTCATCCTCCTCCAGCTCTGCCAAGGCCAACTCGTGGTTAGCACGTGTCCGCAGACCTTCCAGCTCCTTCTTGTGGGCTTGCAGCACCAGCTCCGTCAGGCGCGTGAAGGACTGGGAAAGCAAGGGGCACAGTTGGCCGGGCGTCTCCCTCTCTTCCCCGGCGCCCCTGTGGCCGCCCCCCCGCCCCACCCCCTGCCCAAGCGGGGCTCATCTGCTCTTGGCCCCTCGGCTGGCTCACCACTCCACTGGACTCAGCCCGGGAGTGCTCACCTCTTTAATGTTGAGGTTGGTGCAGGCACTTGTTTCGTAGAAGTCCATGCCGTACTCCCTAGCCAGCTGCAAGAGAAGGACATTCCTGAAAGGGAGTCAGCAAGGGAAGGGAGGTGTCCCACGGCACCTGGCACATCCTTCTGCCACTGCACTCAGGGCCCCTGCTGTGTCGTGACCATTTCTCAGGAGATAAGTAGATCACTTCTCGGATGAGTCTGGGAGCTCCGAAGACACAGGCCAGCAGAGATGGGGAGCAGGTGCTCCACCCATGCACCCCCACCCCACCCAGCTACACACAGGCACACGTACACACCCAGCATGCACACATCATGTATCAGGAGACAGAGAGGCCCAAAAAGTTGTGGCGAATCAATGAAAAACATGGGCTTGGCGGTCAAACAGATGCAGACTTGAATACCAGTGCTGTCACTTAAGAGCTGGTTGACAACGTACTGATTCCCTTTAAGCCTCCCAGCTTTGTCATCTGCTCAAAGGGGATGACTGTGTCTATCAACCAAGGCTGTGGAAGGATTAAATGCATCTATCTCTAAGCACTTGCTTAGCACAGGGCCACACATACAGTACTCAACAAATACAAATATTCTAGTAGGAGCTAGCTTCTACTTTCAAACTTTTCGATGACCATGTATTCTTTTTTATTAATATCCTAAACAACAATTTTATTTCAAGGGCTAATGGATGCTATTGATTGAAAAGGGACAGGAAAGCTCCTGAGACCCCTCAGAGTAAGTGGGTGACTCTGGCCTCAGCGGCATCCATCGTTCCTCCTGTTCTCTGGGAGCGGGGTCCCCCTGTTTATGCAGACGTTCCCTCAGCACTATCCTCCCGCCCTCTCTGCTGCCGTGGCTTCTCTGACTGTGGGTCCTTCATTCCCACATTTTTCCTTCCAACCTCTGTCCAGGTGTCAGGAGGACAGGGACTGGGGATGGGTGGGGGTGGGATGAGGTGATGGTGGGACCAAGCTGCTCCTGAAGCTGCTAGAGAAGCAGCAACCTGAAGTCCTTCTTCTTCGTTAACAGGATAGGCTCTCAGGCAGAGGTAATCCCACTCTGGGGGCCTTGGAGCTGAGACAGGGCTTTGTTTCAGGATAGACCCCAAGTCACTGTCCTCAAGGATGGCAACTCACCAAATGCCTTAGGCCGCTGTGGGAGGCGGGAGGGAGGGGTCCCTGACAGTGACAGAACCCTGGGCCCTCCTTCCTAGGACTGGCCCTGGAAGCCCGTGGAAAACCCAGGGATGGATTCGGCCAGCTCACTCCCACTTACCTGCTGCCCTTGTTCTCTTCCCACCTGCCGTTTCTGCTCTTCATCGGCCTTATTCCCTATAAGTATCTTCTGGACACCTTCTGGTGCGTACTAGGGCCAGAGGAAGGCAGAACCACCAGTGAGTGCGGCCTTCCGCATCCCACCCCATCTCCCCACCATACAGCCTCCATGGGCGTGCAAGCCAGCACCAAAGTTCAGAGCCCCAGGGACAGAGGGGCCAATGGGGTGCGAGTGCCAGGCTCCTCCAAGTACCGCGGCTGACCCCAGGGGTCCTAGAGGGATGTCGTGGGGACCGGCGAGGATAGAAGATGCTGGTGCTCCCTTGGGTTGGACAGCTGGAAAGGATCCTGGACTTAAGTCCAACCTCTCACTCTACAGATGAGGACCTGGGGACTCAGAGTTCCAATGGCGTGCCCAAGGCTCCAGAGCTGTGGTGGCAGAGCCAAGACTGGAACCCCAATCTCCCAATTCCACCTGGTCCTGAGATTTTGGGTAGGAAGCTATGCACAGGGGAGGCTCTGTACTAACTCGTTTCTGGGGAAGACACAGCCATGGAGGCCTGGCAGGGTACAGAGCATGAGGGCATGGCTGCTGGGGTTCACCCCCATGTCTTACCCACGGGGGCTGCAGCCAGGGCTGCAGAGGAAGGGGAGAGTTCCTGGTAGTGTCTGCTTGCCAACTCTGACCACCTTAGCCCTTCCTGTGTGGGCCTCGCCATGCTCTCCCCTCCCAGGACCCTTCCCAGCCCTCGCCACCCTCCCCCACTACAGTGAGGCCGCGTGACCTACCTCGTCCACATCACTGACCCACTTCATGATGTGCTGGTAAGAGCGCTCGCTGCTAATGTCGTAGACTAAAAATATTCCCTGAGAGAGAGGAGAGAGAGATGGGGGAGGCAGACGCACACAGACAGTGCAGTCAAGGGGCCAGAAGAGGGGGGAGGGGGGCACCTTACATGCTGGGTCCCCGCCGTGGGGGGGCACCTTACATGCTGGGTCCCCATCTCCCCCTTCCCTGCTCAACATAATAAAGATCCATAAACACCCAGAAAAATCTCCTTCTCTCTCAGCCCCCAAAGCCACTGCTTCCTAGATCACAGAGCTCTCTCAGGCAGGAAGGCACATGGCTCTTTGGCCCGGGGAGGAGGGTGGAAGTTGAGGGTAAGGACCTGCCTGTAGTTGAGTGCCCACAGAGGAGCTGATGAATGAATAAATGATCAATAAGTGACTGAAAGACTGCCCTGAGCGCCCCCACCTCACTCCCCAGGAGGCAATCCGAGGGCCCACTTGGGCATCAGTGGCACAAACATCTCAAACGCCCAGAGCCAGGCATGTGGGTGGCAGCACTCCACCTCTAAACGCTGAGAACAGAGTCTCACCTGGGCCCGTCGATAGTACTGCTTTGTGATGGTCTGATATCTCTCCTGCCCTGCCGTGTCCCTGCAACAGAAAGGCAGCCGGTCAGAAAGGCAGGGACCGTGGGAGCTGGTGGGGAGGGGAGGAACAGGAGCTGGGAGACCCTGTGCCTTTGCAGGAGAAACTAGAGAGCTGCGGGTGAAAAATCAGTGGCGCTTTGGTCCCCAGGTAGATCCAAACGTGTCTGACTCTACAGGAGAGAGGACTGGTCATAGGTGCTGATGGGGCTTGTGGGGCCTTGTCAACTATACCTGCACCAGCAGCCACAACCATACGCGAGCCTTGGAGAACTGTCTCTAGGATCTGGGCCGCTGTGGCCAGACTGGTGGGACGGCTCCACCTCCAGTCCCTCCAGGACCTCTAAAGGCAACGCCCATGCTGCTACTGCTGCTAAGTCGCTTCAGTCGTGTCCGACTCTGTGCGACCCCATAGACGGCGGCCCACCAGACTCCCCCGTCCCTGGGATTCTCCAGGCAAGAACACTGGAGTGGGTTGCCATGTCCTTCTCCAATGCATGAAAGGAAAAAGTGAAAGTGAAGTCGCTCAGTTGTGTCCGACTCTTCGCGACCCCATGGTCTGCAGCCTACCAGGCTCCTCCGTCCAAGGGATTTTCCAGGCAAGAGTATTGGAGTGGGGTGCCATTGCCTTCTCGCTCTGAAATTGGAAGGCTGCTCCCAACGCTGGAAAGGCAGTGCTTCCAAGAGCACCAGGCTAGAGTCACAGCGGCCCCCTGTGGCTACTTGTGGGAACTGCACTGTGCTGCCGCGAGGAACTCTCACGCAAGGATGGGGAGTAGCCCTCCTTCTTTCTAATCCTACCGCAGTGCAGTGCAGTGAGGGGCTTGGCCCCAACGGAGAAGCTTTATTCGAAGACAAACCCACAGTGCTTAGTTTGCCAATTCCTTCTAATTCTTGCTTTTTGGTGACTCGCAGTCAATCCCATAAAGTTTCTTAAGAAAGAGATGAGATGGACTTCCCTGGTGGTCCAGTGGTTAAGACTGTGCTTTCACTGCCAAGAGCCCGAGTTCAATCCCTGGTCGGGGAACTAAGATGAGAGATTAAGGCTCATGTGAGCAGGAGATGGGCTCTGAGACTCCTGCATCTTTCCATCAAAGAGGTGGCCAATTTCTCCAGATGCAGCCTTGGGGTTGGTGCATGGCAGCTCAGGTGCAGCCCTGGGGCCTCTCCTCCCACCCAACTCACCAAATCTGTATCCGCACTTTGATGCCATCTACCTCTATGGTCTTCATCTTAAAGTCGACACCTGGGGAAAGGAAGCAAGTGAGGAAGTTAGCGAGGGTACCTGCTGAGACCTGAAGTAAGGCCCAGGGTACTCATACCTGAAGATTCTCTTTTGGGTTTAATTTGGCAGAAAGATGGCATGAGGGAAAGGCCTTCTTGAACCAAAAACAGAGCCTGGGGAGTGTCCAGGGCTTTGAATGAGGCTTCCCTTCCTACCTGAGCTTTGAGTTGCCAGGAGTAAAGGGGCTGGGACACACAGCAAGTCAGAATCCACTCCATTGCTGTCTTACATCGCACCAAAGCGTGTCTAACTCTACTCCCGTGAGAGGTCTTCCTGTCTCTACTTCTGCACAGAACCACCTGTTTTCATCTCTCCTGGAACCGTGTTCCCTAGGAACAGCAGTCTACCTCATTTGCCTGGGTTGTTTCTCTCTCTGCCTTATGAGCAACTAGGAGGGGTTAACGGCGCTGTCATGAATGTGGAAAAGGCAGAGATTGTGGCAAGAGAGGACTTTCGCCCCATGGTGTGTATGAAGCCTCCGGCACCTAGCAAAGGACTGCCAAGGAGATGGCCCAGTGCATGCGTTTTTGACTAGGTCTGGCCACAAGAGGCACTGCTGTTTACCAGAAGGAGCATGGGCTTGCACGTCAGGGCTGCACTTGAATCCTGACTCTGACCACGTAATTCATAGCTAGGACCCTGGGCATCTTGCTTCTCTGAGCCTCCATTTCCTCATTAGTAAAATGGGGACATGACCAGTCATTTCAGAGGGTCACTGAGAAGACCAAATGACATCCTGTGCCTGGCACCTGGTGGCCATTCACTCGGCCACAGCTATCCCTGTACCGAGTACAGCCCTGGTGCACACCACTGCTCCTGGGTGACTACCAGTGACCACGTGAAGGGGTTGTGGCACAGCATGTCCTCGGGGAGGGAGGGATAGACAGGGTTCTCACCTGCCCAGGGGCATGAGAAGCTAAGCTGTCGCGAGACACAGGGAACCTAAGGGGTCTGGCAAACCAGCCCAGGGAGGAAATATATCCGGGGATTTTTGCGACAGAAGTCAGCACCACCAGCAGCAGGCAGGCATCAATCTGGTGACAGCAGAGATGGGGTGCCTCTCCCCAGCCCTAATCATGCGAGGTGCCATGCCCAGTGATTCAAAGGCTACGTCTAGTAAGGTGGCTAAGCTGTGGTCTTTATGCACTCTCTGGAGACAAGTCTGGATCAGATCAGATCAGATCAGTCGCTCAGTCGTGTCCGACTCTTTTCTGGAAGGGGCACCATTAACCGGCGTTCGGGTTGGGAACAGGGTGAAGGCAGACATCTGGACCACAGTCCCTGGACTGCACAGCACGGCCCCAAAGTGCTGAAATCCCCAGCGCCACCCCACCTCGTTATGAGTAACTTCTCCGCTTATCCATCCTGCCCCCAGCTTTCTACAAACAGAGACAGATTAAATTCAGCATGAAGACCAAGCATCATTTAATTAAAAGGGAGGAAAAGACTCAGACCAGACAACCTGAACTAAATCAAGTTGGTCGGACATAAATCATTTTTCACCTGCCCAAGCTGATTCATATCTATTGAGCTGTACTTTTCCGAATGTGCGACATCTGGCAGCCATTCTTCCAAGGGTGCCCAGAAAGTAGAAAAGCAGAGAGGGAGAAGGAAGGAGAGGGGGCCCCTGGCCTCGGTGGCAGCGGGGGCAGAAGCGTGCTCACCCGCTCCCTAAACAAATATTTGTCAAGAATTTGCTTCTCCGCAACACGTGGTATGGAAAGGAATCAAGAAACCTTTCCTGTTACAGCGCCTTCTTCCTAGGAGAAGAGGTGATGCTGTTCATTTTATAAAAAACCTGGCTCATCCTCATACCAGCTCAGTCCAAGGACAGTGCCTTTCGCAAGTGGTCACATAGGTGGGGCTGGTGAGAGAGAGGGGTCTATTTCCTTTATTCCAGAAACTTCCATGGGAACTGCATGCTCTGTGCAGTGCTAGGTGCAGACAGAGTGGCCAAGAAGACAGATGGCCCCTGCCCGTACAGAGTTTATTGGCAAGGAGACAAAGGCCCAGGGAGGTGAGATAAGGAGTCCAAGGTCAGCAGAGCAAGTAGCCAGGGTCTGTTGGAGGGCAGGGCCCTTGCCCTGTCTCTCGGGGAACGAGAGGACAGCTGTGTGTTACCCAGGCGGAGGGGTCTTACCTATGCTTTTCTGTTTCTCTCTGGAAAAAACGGAAAAGCACTCAGCGAGGGGAGGAGCCCCCAGAGCCGGGAAGCTTCCCCCTGAGACTGAAGGCAGGTCTGAGGAGAAGCAGGGCTGACAAGACAGGGAGCCGCCCTGGGCTTGGCCGCCGCCTCTCTTCCCTCGCTTCTCGGCCGTGTGGTCAGGGAGCAAGTCTGCGGAATTCTGGAGGCTCACAGCAACCCCCACACCCCACCATCTTGCAACCGAGGCCCTCCTGACCACCCATCAAACCTGTAACACCTCTGAGAAGTGAAGAAAAAAAAAATCAGCTCTTCCCCTGCAGGAGGGAAGAAACAGTCTAAGCCTTCTGAGGGGTTTCCTCTCCCACCCACACACCTCCTTTTTAAATGGAAAAAGTAACAGCCCAGAGATCTTGCACTGGAAGCTGCTCCTCTGCTCTGTTCCCCACTCCCGGGGCCTTCCACCTTGTCCACCTGCAGTCAGCCCTGGCCCCTGTGCCCGTCCGTGGCCCCTTCCTTGCCCCGTGTGGCTGCTGGCTTTTTCCACCGCTGAGCACTGCAGGGCAGAGTCAAAATGCTGGCCTTGTTCAGTCACCCAGGAAATCATGCCTTGCCACCTCAGCCAGCCCTCGCTGCTGCTCAGAAGCTGTTTATTCGAGGTGGTTCACCCACCACATTCCTCACAGCCACTGTCCTTCATGCTGAAGGGCTCAGACCCGGTCCACCCACCCTCCCCTCCCCTATTGCTAAAAGTATCCAAGAGAACACCTTGTCCACTGTCTTATGGGCAAAGTGACCAATGCCCGATGCAGCTTTCTTCTGAAGCCCACGTCATTTCCTCAGGCTGTCCTGTCGTCTCCACCTTCCCTGGGGGGACAGTCCTCTATCCTTTGGAGTCTCACCTCTCAGCTGTCCTCAGCCCCCTCTGGGTGAACCTCCCAAGTTTCACCTGTGTCGCATCTTCAGCCTCTCCTGGGAGAAGACAGATTCTTTATCTGCCTCCACCCCGGAGTGTTCTCACTCTGGCTCCTCTAAGGCAGCGCTTCTCAAGCTTTAAAGTTCATGCAAATCACGTGGGGACCGTGTTGAAATGCAGATTCTGATTCAGTCAGGGAGTGAGATGCGCCCGAAAGATGCTTTACAAGCCTCGGGGTGAGGAAGATATTACTGGCCCACGGATCACACTTTTGACAGCAGGCTTCTCAGGACAGCAGTTCTCAAAATGTGGTCCCCAAACCCTCAGCCTCAGCCAGGGCTTGTTAGAAATGCCAGCTCCTCAGATCTCTAGCGTCCAACACTCTGGGTGGGGGTGGGTAGGAATCTGTGGTTTAACAAGCTCTCCAGGTGATTCTAGTACACACTGAATGAAGACTGAGGATTCCATCTGAAATAAGCTTTGCATGTGAAGCATTTCCTTTGCCACAAGGGAGGCAGCATAGGAATTCTCTGATTCTCAAGATCAGCTACTCTGCAGCTCAGCTTTAGAATCACCTGAAGTGTTTTTTTTTTTAAACAAAATGACACTGGTGGGTAGCATAAGATGTTACGGAAAAATCTGAGTGAACTTTGTGGCCAACCCAATACTTTGGCTTTCCTAGACCTGATGAATCAGAATTTGAAAGCAAGGGGCTGAAGCTTGTGTTTATAACAGGACTATGAGTGATTTTACTTTGTAAATTATGTATTTATTGGCTGTGTCGGGGCTTAGTTACAGCATGTGGGATCTTCATCGGGGCGTGCAGGCTTCTCTCTAGTTGAGGCACGCCAACTTAGTTCTGTGGCATGTGGGATCTTAGTTCCCTGACCAGGGATCAAACCCATGTCCCCTGCATTGGAAGGCAGATTCTTAAACATGGGCCACCAGGGAAGTCCCATGGGTGATTTTTAGAGAGAGGAAAATCTGAGGGTTCTAATTTAGTGGAAAAGCTATCCTTGGCACTGGAGTCAGAAAGACCTGGGTCTGAATCCTGATTCTGGCACTTGCTGTGTGACTTTGAGGAACTTTCAACTTCTCGGAGCCTCAGTTTGCTTGTCTGTAGCAGAGATATCACTTTGCCAACAAAGGTCCATATAGTCAAAGCTATGGTTTTCCAGTAGTCATGTATGGATGAGAGAGTTGGACCGTAAAGAACGCTGAGCACTGAAGAATTGATGCTTTTGAACTGTGGTGCTGGATAAGACTCTTGAGAATCCCTTGGACAGCAAGGAGATCAAACCAGTCAATCCTAAAGAAAACCAACCCTGAATATTCACTGGAAGGACCGATGCTGAAGCTGAAACTCTAATACTTTGGACACCTGATGCAAAGAGCCTACTCACTGGAAAGATTGAAGGCAGGAGGAGAAGGGGACGACAGAGGATGAGATGGTTGAATGGCATCACCAACTCAATGGACCTGAGTTTGAGCAAACTCCAGGAGATAGAGAAGGACAGGGAAGTTAGCTGTGCCTGTCGGCGGGCCAGCACCTCATGGGTTAACGTCAGGTGCCAGGTTGCCTGCCCGCCCGGTGCCACGGGCATCAGGTGGAAACAGGGTTTTTCTGTGCCAAATGCTATCATTGTGATCAACCACAGCCCAGAGGCCCGGCAGCCTGGGGACCTGAGCCTTCTCCTCAGCAATGCGATGCCACCACAGGAACCACTTAATACACCTGAAACCCAAGGCAGACACCCAATCCCTGGAGCCGTGGTGGCTCCAGTTACGAAGCTCAAGTCCTAGGAAGGCCCCCCAGCCCCGTTCCCTGCAGGAAACCAGCATGTACTGGGTGCATGGTGCTCCTGGGGGACGGGGCAGGAGGTCACCCTGAGAAACCCCAACACCGTCTGGAGGAAAGGGCAGACACTGTGGGACTGTGGCTTTCTGACTTTGCCACCCAAACGAGGCACCAGAGTGATGCCCTTCCCTCAGCAAGAGAGCAAAGTATAACGCCATGTCCCCGCCAGCTGAGGGACAAGTGAGGGGAAGAACAAGGAGAGGAGGAAGATGAGGGACAGCTAAGAGACAAAGCTCAAAGAAGATTCCAAACAGAGGCTCGGGCCACACAATGGGCCTCACACCAGTCAGGTGCAGGGCAGGGGAGAGCTTCTGTGCCCCAAACCTGCCACTTGCTGCATCCTTCTTCCTCCCTCCCTTCTGTCTGGGGACTTCAGCCTCCCTGTCCGTGGGGCTGCACGCCACTGACTTCCCCTTATCCAGATCTGGGATGACTGTCCCTCATGCTAGGGAAAAGGTGTCCCCAGGCTCTCTGAGAAAGGGCATCAGGCAGCATTTGAACCATCACATTCCGGGAGGAGTGGGAAGCAGGGCTTCTGGCAGAGTCCTGATCTTCTAACTCCCAAGGCTGTGATTCAACCTGAGATCAAAGGCCCTGGTTCAGCTGTCCACCCACAAGGCAGACTGGTGATGTCAGAACAACATTCTCTTTTCTAAGACACAATCAGATGCAGTGCACGTGATGATAGGGGCAACTCTGGAGGCTACTATTTTCACAACAGATCTTGAGATTCTCTGGCAACGCAGGAACCCAAGGGCTGTTACCACACAGGAGGGTTTCCCAGTCAAACATGAACTCCCGTGATGCTGGGAGGAATGCATGCCCCAGTGCCTGAGCCCTGGGAGCTCCTACTCCAGAGTCCTGGAGGGTCACTTCAGCAGCCTAAGCTGCTGGGCGTCATCCGACACCAGCAGTGACCCTGAGCAACAGACAATACTGACCTTGGTCTAAGACACTGAGCTCTCATGTGTGCATTCACCAGAGAGGACCCCACTCACACAGGGATCACAGGAGCTGCCTTCTTGCTCCCTGCTATGTCTGAGCTTCTCCTGTGGCAGGTATCTGAGCAGAGAACTTACTGGAAACTGTTCACCACTTACAGAACTCTCCCCATCTTCTCACAGTCCCAAACACATGAGTACAGAGTGAGTTTCTTATTGTCTTTGAGTCCCCCCAAAACCAATATCACTTGCAGATTCCCTCTAGGGAAGTCCTCTCGGAAATGTGTGCATTCATTCATTCATTCATAACAAACTGTTGTTAGTTCATGTGCCAGGAACTAGTAAGCCAGGGGACACAGACTTGAATAACACAGAAACATCCTTGTCTTTAGTAGACTTCTATTACAGTGGGGAAGACAGATAATAAATAGGGAAACCGGTCATTCCAGACAGTGAGAAGTGTTGAGGCAAAAGCAGAATCATGGAGTGGAGCGTGAGGACACCCAGGTACGGCCTGCTTTAGACTGGCTGGTCAGAGAAGACCTTTTAGAGGAGGTGACACCTGAGCTGAGGACGGAATGACGGGAAGGCATGTGCCCGGAGAGGGTCTGAAGGGTCGGGGCCGAGGCAGGGAAGGCGGCAAATATCCCTCAGGCTGGAACACATTTCAGTGAAACTCACAGTTCCTCAGAAGAGGGAAAACACAGGGGCCACACCATTCTGTTCTGTGATAAAGAGGGAAAGCTCAGCAAGGGGGCTCCTGGGGACCCACCCTCATCACGCACACGTGATGCGTGCACACACCTTCATGTACACAGGAACTCATCTGGAGGCTCTAACTGAAGGACGCACTGAGAAACCCCTCAAATGCTGGCAAGGCCCACTTGGAGATTCCTCACGCCCACTTTATGACGAGATTTCTACCCGAAAGGCTCATGTGTGTAAAGTGCCCCATTCCTGTGCAGAGTGGGTGTTCAGGAAACATCGGTCCCCTTGCCATCCCCACTGTTGCATGTACAGGCCCCCACTGGGCCTCCGCGCCATGGGCCATGCGCTCCAGCCAACCCCATCCTGCCCCACTCTCACATGACCTGGGCTTGGCTCTGGCAGCTGACTGCCGAGTGGTCGGTGGGTACTGCTGAGGCAGCCAAGGTCTGCCAGGCTTCTGACCACCCACTCCTCCACCCTCTGCCAAGCCTCTTCCCGGTTGGGCCTGTCAATGTGGCTTAGAAGCAGAAGGCAAAGGGGGGAAGAAACAAGGGCCTGGGGCCTCAGGAGCAAACATCTCAGAGGGGACAGGGCCTCTAGACATGTCTGCCCACACACAAAGCCCACAAAGCAAACTCCCAGCAAGGGCCTAGTTGACAAAACCATGACCAGCCACTGCCAGCTGGGCCGTCCGGACAGAAGAGTAGCAGCCCCAAGTCGTGAGGTGTTTTCCACACACCCTTCCTCCACCCCTCATCCTTTTGGAAACCCTGCTCAGATCAGAGGCCTCACTCAAATGTCACTTTTTCTGTGAAGCCACCACCAAGCAACGCAGGGGGAATGTATCACTCCTCTGTGATTCCAAAGCATTCTGATATTGCTTTTGCATGATATTCTGGTTGTCTGTCTGGATGTCTGACTCCTCAACAGCACTGTGAGCTCCCAGAGGGGCAGCACAGCATCTTCTTCACTCTATATTCTCATGGCCTGGCAGAAGGCAGATACTCAGTATACATGTGTGTGTGTGCTAGTCGCTCAGTTGTATCCAACTCTGCGACCCCACAGACTGTAGCCCTCCAGGCTCCTCTGTCCGGGGAATTCTTCAGGCAAGAATACTGGAGTATTCCCTCCTCCAGATCTTCCCGACCTGGGTCTCCTGCGTTGCAGGCAGATTCTTTACCATCTGAGCCACCAGGGATGTCCACTCAGTATATATTATTCAACAAAATTGAATAAATGAAAGAAAAAAAAAGAGGATATGTAGGTGTGTGAGGGAATAAATGAGTGAATGAATGAAGTCACTATGTTCTAGGAGAAAAGATAAGTAGAGAGAAAATTTTAATCAGAGAAGAGGGATCAGGGAATGACCCATATTTTATAGACAACTGTTGGCCCTCTCTGTGGAACAGGGGGCTCCAGTCACCGAGTTCTCCATAAATATGTTCTCAGAACAGTACCATGAGAGCAACACTCAGATCTCAACTTCAGAGGTGCCCCCAGCCAGACTCCTCAATCACGGCCCCTGACAGTCCCCCAGACTCAGCCAACAGCGGAGGCACAACTGGCCCTCCAGCCCGGAGCACTCAGAGCAGGCGAGGGAGGCACTGTTGTCTCCCCTGTGGCTCACAGGAGAGAGGGTCTGCTTTGGAGTGCCTTCTGGGGTGAGCAAGAGCATGCCCAGTCAGTTTGGGGCAAGTGGAGGAGAGGCGATGGTTCGCGTCGGGGTCACCAGCGTGTAAGGCATGAGTCATCACTTCTCTCGGGCCTCAGTTTTCCTAGTAATAAAATAGGGCCGATGATTCATTCTTTCCTCCTCAGTGGGAGGAATTAAGTGTCCAGGAAGCTCTGTGATCCGCTTGACAAAGCACATTGCCCAGGGCACAACAGCCAAGGAGAGGTCAGGGGCCTGTGCAGAAAACTGGCAATTTTACAGGGAAACAGGCATAAATATTAGATTACAGCAGAAGGCACTCTGAGAAGAGCTGGCAATCAGGGTGGAAGGGTAATGGCCAAATATTGATTTGGACGTTATGAAGCTCATCACCCAGCTCTCTGGGAAGCAGGCAGGAGGAGAGGGGGAGGAAGAAGGCAGCACTGGGGTGCTCGAAGCCATGGGTGAATCTGCAGAGCTGTGCAGGTGGTATAGGAGCATAGAGCAGCCGAAAGGAGAGTTTTCGAGCCGTGCTCCGGGATCACGTCCTTGGGGGAGGGGGTGTGTGCAACAGGGCCAGGGAGCCGAGCAGCACGTGGCTGAGGTCGGAACCTTAAGGCGGAGCCGCCTTGTCCCCTCAGGTCACCTCTCGCTCCACTCCTCCACCTCTGCATGTCCTCACAAACTCACTCTTCCTTCTCAGCCCCTGGCTCTGCCAAGGCAAGGGGGAAACCGGCACCAAAACTGCAGTAAAACCCAGAGCCTACTCATGTGCTCCCCAGTTCCTGTGTTGCTCACTGATGTCTCCCCAGCTCCTCGCCTGGCTCCTGGCTTGGAGTGGCGGGTGCTCCACAGATAGTGCCTGAATGACCGAACGCATGAGTGATGGACAGGAGGGCCTCAGAGCACGTATCGTTCATCTCCAACGTTCTTGTGAACTAGGAATAATCATAATAACACAATGAGGGCAGCTGCCATTTTTTCTGAGAGCTCTGCCAAGTGCTTTATATCTGTTAGCCCCTGTAATCTTCACAACGAGCACTATGGCAGATTCTGTTACCATCTTCAATTTACAGATGTGGAAATTAATGACAGAGATGTTAACTGTCTGTAAGGCCATGGCAAATCTCAGGCATGTGCTTTTGTTCAACTCAGCTTCTCACCTCCCCTTCTTCAGGGTCTGGGAGAGCTGGGGTGCACAGAGACCCTCCTGACCTTCCCACAGTTCACAGAGCATGTATACACAGGGCCTTATGGTCTGGGGGCCCAGAGACCTCGGGACTGTGGTGCCCAAGCA
Source organism: Bos mutus (assembly GCF_027580195.1). Lineage (NCBI taxonomy): Eukaryota > Metazoa > Chordata > Mammalia > Artiodactyla > Bovidae > Bos > Bos mutus. The sequence goes on along the minus strand of NC_091626.1, from coordinate 31,666,085 downwards.
TCGGTCCCCGTGTTTGTTAGGCCACTCGATAGCAGGCTCAGATCTCTCTCCACTGGTCCTTCCCCTGCCCACTTTCCCTTCTTCAGTTAGCCACAAGCCCTTGCCCCAGGCAGGGAGAGAATAGAACTTCCTGAGAAAGATGATATGGCATCAGCAAACCCAGCTGAGGAACCAGGCCTGAAGCCACAGCCATTCAACCAGTCAAACCGGAAAATCATAGGCCAAAGCCTCCTATGAGCCCAGAAGGTGGCCTTTAAGAAAAAACAGTCTCAAGACCACGTGGCAGGTCTACTCAGGGAAGATCAAGGACTGGAGGGAGAATGCCAACTCATGGGCCATCCCGACAGCTTCCATGCCTAGCTGACACTTGGCCGCCGTGCAGAAAGGAGGTCAAAGGTCCCTGCACGGAGATGTCCATTGGGACGGGACATTGTCTCCCTGCTGGGCAGGCAGCGCCAGCCACACGAGGCCTCTCAGAAGGGGCCAGGTTGATGTATTTGAACTACTCCCCACTTCTGGAGGGACACAAGAACAGGTGACTGTGAGGGGCTCCAGAACAGGTGTTGGTGCCACAGGATGGGGAGGAGGGGAAGAGAGAGAAGGGATGAGATGAGAGGGTCTGACGTGCCCAGACACTACCGCTGGTCTCCCCTGACTGGTCTCCCAACCAACATCCTAAATGCCATTTTCTCCCTTCTCCCTGTCATCCCCCTGCTCAGAAACCCTTGACACCATCGCAAAGGGGCTCAGCCAGCACCTCAGCCAGGCCCACGGTGCCCTCTACCCTCCTTCCTTCACCAGTGGGACGTTTATGGAGAGCGTGCCTGGCCCTGTACTAGGACATGCAAACAACGAGGAATGAGGTTTGGTCTGACCCTCAAGGCACCTGAACTACAGTTTGGGAGACAGAGAGATAAACAGAGGAATGTTCTCACTCCTTCCCTCTCTTCAGCTCCAGCCAGACTGCCCAGAGTTCTGCGAACACCCACTGAATTCCCACCTCTGTCATCTCCGCTCCTGCCACTCCATCTGCTCCTTCCCTTGCAGGAGGAACTGAGAAGCAGCCCACACTGCAACGCCTTGCTCCAGCCTCCCCTCCTCCCTGAGCCTTCCTGCCGCTTCCCATCCACCCGGCCGCCTCTCCTTCTGTGACCTCCTCCATCGCGTGCTTCGGGGAGCATCAGCGCTTGTGCACGGGCCCCTCACCATCCATGGGCTGCCTCAGGCAAGTCTTCCAGGGTTATTTAGCTGCTGGGACCGAAGGTGATACCTTCATTACTAGTAACGATAAGGATCGTCATCCCTCCCCTACATTTGAAGAATGCTTCACCACGTGCTCTCAGATAGATTCTCTCCCTGTGACCAAGGCTTTTTTGGCCTGTGTTGCTTCCCCAATCGGATCACAGCCTTCTGTGGGCAGGCAAAGGTGGATTGCAATCTGTCTCTAACACACCTGGTACTTCGTGGTGATGCTTAATGAATTGGTTTAACAGGTGAAGAAATAGTAGGGAACATCATGGCACTGACTGCCCTCCTCTGCGTGGGCCCCCTTCCAGGTCAGCAGAGCTGCATGGGAAAGAAATGCCAGCTCAGGGCCACCTACCCATCTGCGAAAGAGGAGTGGTGGGAGGTCTCCTCATCACCCCCTGCAGGTTCTTCTCTGGAATGTCACATGCTCTTACAGTAAGTGACCTCAACAGTGAATCACAAATCGACATGGTCCAAGAATCTGAACTGAACTCCATCTTGGCAGTAACTGGAGAATTGCCCCATTTTCCCTATTCACAGAAGCAGCCCTGGGAAAGGTGCCGAGATCAATGTCCATGACGGTAAGAGAATGTGTCTTAGACAAGGAGCAGCTTGGGAGAGGTGACTCCAGGTTTTATTCATCTGAGAATCTTCAGGTCGCAGTGCTGAGCCTAGTTACAGGACACAGTTTTTTTGTGGGGGGTCGGGGGGGGGGATGGATAAACTAATGAATAGGACTTGGTAGTACCCATCCTTGTGGCTCCTTGATTTGTCTCTTGGTTACCCCTTCCACCTCCCTGAGGACCTTTCTGTATCACAAAAGGGAAAGCTTTTCTTGACCATCCAACTTTTCCCTAGGTTCTTAGTTACAGCTGAAAAACATGACCAAGACAACGCAAAATCACAAACGCAACAGTAAGCTTTAAACAAGGAAGCATTCAAGAAGCCCAGTGGGGCAGACTTTAAAAGGCTGGTGTGAAGAAAGGCAGGTTTCTTTCTCTTCCGTAGAATCCAAACTCCTATACAGTCCTCTGCATCCTAGGGAAAGGCAGGCCCAGCTTGAGTACAGAGAGAGTCCTCACCTGCTGCAACCTGTCCTCACATCCCATCTGGTTCCTCAGCTGCTCCTGGGCATTTCCCCAACATCTCCTCTTCCCTGAGCCTTCCCCAAAGTCCTGTAGCCCTCCCTTGGCCTCCAGACCCTCCCCATTCCTAAGATGTCTCTCATTCAAACAGCAGCCCAGCCCAAGCTCCTGGACATCCAAGGAGCTAGGCTAACAGCTCCCCTGAGGAAGGTGAATGCACCTGACCCTGAGCCCCTTGAAGATAGTGAAGCAAAGAGAGAATGAGATCCTAGGAGCTCCATGATGACGACAACAGTAGTAATGACCAGCCTTTTCCAGGTCCCATGTCTGACTGTTCTAAGTGCTTTTACAAACATCACCTCATCTAATCTTTACAACACCTGGAGAGGCAGGAATGTGTTATCCTCCCCATTCTACAGATGAGAAGCTTACATGGTATTCAAGGTCGCCCTGCCCCCAAGTGAGGTTCCCAGGTCTGTCTGACAACAAAGGCTGCCTCTGAACCCCAGGGCTCTGTTCCTCCTGGCTTTACCTGCCTCCTCTCCTCTCTTGGCAAGGAGCGGGTGTGGGGAGGGAGGGTGGAAGTCTCAAGTGGAAGCCGAGTGTGGGCCCTTCCTGACGGGAGAAGGACCTGGTCAGTGCTGAGGCCACTCCAGGGCGTCATCAGAGAACCTGCTGGACGTGGGTGAAACGCCCTCAACTCAGGCCTCTCAGAGGAGGCGGCCACTCAGGGCGAAAGACGGCTCAGAGGGGCGGCCACCCACTCCCTCCCAGAATGAGTGATTCCATAACAATCCTGTGCAGCATATGCCACAGGCCTTGTCCTCTCTAAGCACCGGCTCGGGCACTGCCGGAGCAGAGATGTATTCTGAGTCCCTTGCCTCGCAAGTAACCCTCCTGGCCCTCATCCCCCTCAGCCTCCTTCAAAACAAACGCCCCCACTGACGTTTTTCTGGAGCTGGCTAGCCATGCCCCATCCCGCGCACACTGGCTCGCACCTTACCTACGCCCTCCTCCAGGTATGTCCCACCTTGTGGCTTACCTTCACAGCTGCGTCCTGTCAATTCAATCCCTTTGGCCCCTCCCTTCCTCCTCTCTTCCCCGCTTTGGCTCCACACTGGGTCACCCCTGAACTGAGGGGTACCCAGTGGCTCGGCTCCCCCTACTCTGAACCCCCTCACCCTGAGCACAAGCTTTCCTTCCCCTCCCCCTCTGCACCTGGGGGTGTGGGGTGTCATATCGGTGGCTATGATTCTCCACTGCCCCAGCTTGGAGTACCCAGGCCTAGGCCACCCCGTTTTCTCGGCTTCTGCGGGGAAGCGCCCCAGCCTGAGGCCCGAGCGCCTACCCTAGTCACCGACAGCAGTAGGCGGCCTGTTATCTCCAGGAACCCAGGCTTAAATACCCAGCCGGCGATCCAGCAGCCTGGGGTTCATCCCACGCCCTTGCCTCCGGAGCCCCCGCCTCTAGCCGGAGGGGCGGACCCTTGCTCCCGGGATGGAGAAGGGCCACCGCCGCCCGGACAGGTGGAGGCGGCGGGGAGGGTGGGGCGCCCCGGGCCATCGCCCCTTACCAATGGTGGAGATGTGCGAGGAGTGGAACTCATTGTCGGTGAAGCGGCACAGCAGGCAGGTCTTGCCCACCCCAGAGTCCCCGATCAGGAGCAGCCGGAACAGCACATCGTACTGTTTCGCCATGGCTGAGCCGGAGAGGGCCGGGGGCTGCGGGCGGCGGGCTCAGCCCTGCTCCGCCGGGGCCATCGCGGCGCGCGCTCGCCCGGCCGAGAACGGCGCCGCCGGCGAGAAGGGAGCTGGGCTGTCCCCGCCGCTTGGCCGCCGCTGGCTCGGTACTGGGAAGCGTGTGCGGCGGGAGCGCGGTGGGAGGAGAGAGTCGGCCCCCGCCCGCCCCTTCCCCCGCGCCGCCGCCGCCGCCTGGGGAAGAGGCGGGGAGCGCGCGCCGGGGAGCCGACCCCTTGGCGGGGGCGGGGGCGAGGGCGAGGCCAGTGCGCGCTCCCCGTCCCCAGGGTGCTCTGCCCCAGCCGGGGCCCGACGCCCTCCCGCCCGCTTTGGGCGGGGATCCGAGACGCAGGGGTGAGGGGGTTGGGGAACGTTTTTGTTTTCCTGTAGATCTTCCGAGTGCGCTGGGAGGCTGGGATGAGCTACCCAGCCCACCTCCACCAAACTCCTCACTTGTCCCCCAATCCCATCCCGAACCTGGCCCTGATAGCTCCGCCCTAGCCGAGCGCCCGCCCTCCGCGGGAGCTTACCCGGCCCGGGGAGAGGGGCTGAGAGCAACAGTGGTTGGTCCTCACCTGGGCTCACCCCAGGTCGGAAGGCCTCGGTCTGGGTCTGGATTAAAGCGCGCGTCTTCGCTTAGAAGTCGCGGCCTCTAGAAACCCTGGAGAGTATTGCTAGAATTCTCCCTCTCTGCCATCTGGCTTCTCCATAACCTTGCGTGACTGTGTCCTCCCTCCAACCTACCCCTCCCCCACTAATCCCAGCTTTTCTTAAAACGGGGGAAATGTCTGCTGACCTTCACCAGGCTGAAAAGGCAGCGGATCATAAAAACACTTCCAAATGCACAATCCTTCGGAAGTGTTGTGCAGGCAAGTCTCTGTTTTGAGTCTAAGCTGCTTAGGGTCGGTGCTCAGGATGCCAATATATTATTTCAACCCACTAAGTATTTCTGCTGGTGCACACCAATGGTTTCAAAGAATGAATGGACCTCTGTTCAAGACCCAATTTACTACCACTGAATGTGTTAGCACCAGAGAGAGACAAATAAATGCTCTCTGGAGTCTAGAAAATGGCCTATTCCTGAGAATAAGTACAAAGGGAGAACACGTCTAGCCCATTAGATCTTTAAAAAGTGATGAAAAAGTGGATGTGTTTGACTGTTTTCAGGCTGAGTATTGGATGTGAATGTGTTTTTCAATAGTAGGTCAAGGAAAGCAGTAAGTCTGTTTACTTGGCTTAAAGAGCTATATTTCAGGCAAAGGGTATAAATTTATAATAAAGACGGAAAAAATCCGAACTGACAGTTACTTAGATGGCATTAGAAGCCAAGGAAACCTATTTTGCAGAATCCTCTAAGATGTCCAGGTGTGATTCTCTTCACTGGCTTTACATTGGGTTTCAAGTACATGCTGTGGGCTCTGGAGTTGGGCCCACTTGGGTTCCAGTTCTAGCTCTTCCCCTCAGCAGCTGTGCAGTCTTGAGCATGTTATTGAACCCCAGTACTCAGTAAATGCTGAAGGATGGAAATCACCCTTCTTTGATTTCCATGTGCGTATGTGTGTGTTTTTGTTAGTCACTCAATCTTATCTGACTCTTTGCGACCCCATGGACTGTATCCCGCCAGGCTCCTCTGTCCATGGGATTCTCCAGGCAAGAATACTGGAGTGGGTTGTCATTCCCTTTTCCAGGGGATCTTCCCCACCCAGGGATCGAACCCCCGACTACCACACTGCAGTCAGATTCTTGACGGTCTGAGCCACCACGTGGGTGGTAAGCATATCCCATAGATGGTCAGGGATGTTTCCAAGGCACTCCCGTCGTCCTGCTGTGATTTTTACCCATACCACCATACATGGCCAGTGGAGGTGGTGGTGGGGAGGTTCAGCTCAGCCTGGCCCCCTCTGGGCACTGCAGCTGCCCTCCCATCAATGAATGGGCACTGCAATGGTCAGTACTTCCACAGGCCTCCTTACTGGGACGTTAGTGGCTCTCTGCTTGCTTCTGTTAAGGGAACGGGAAGGAAAATGAAGCCTGAGGTAAGTTCCTTGTCCAAGAAGAAACTTCGTTTTGAAGGAAATGGCTTTGCATAGATTAAGACAGGCAAGGGAGTGCGGCTTCTTAAACAAATCCAGGGAAACGAATGCCCAGACTCATAAAAAAACAGAAGAGATTTCATCATACTAGGCTGACCTCAAATTCGGTAGCTTACATTTCTTTTTTAAAAAAGCAGAATCAGTAGTGGAATAGTGTAGAAGCCTAAACTTCTAGCTCACCTATTTTCAGAGCTGTCAGAGATCTCTATTTTCTGTGTGTGTGTACACATGGGCATGCACCCTTGTGTACACACACTGAGGTGGAAGAGCTGAGATTTGGGGACAATGTTAGCAAAAGAACCACAAAACTAGAGAGGACAACAAAGCTTGCTTTAACCATGGTCTTTGTAAAGAAAATACTTAATTCTCCCCTTACTGCAATCACTCAGTGGGACATTTTGACATCCTCTCCAGGGGAAGTCAGTTTGGACCGGGGCAGTCTTTACTAGAGCTGGGTGACATCTGAGGAATGGTTGCTGGATGTTCCTCCTGCCAAAAGCCTCCAAGAATCAGTCTCTCAAGTACATTGAACTGATTCTTTTACCAGAGAGACAAGTGCCTTCCCCGCTCCCCGCCACCTCCACCCCAGCCACATTGAGCATGCTCTGTGTTTAAACAGCCAGCAAGGGCACCGCTGTGGGATCTGTTGTAACAGTGGTTGAATTAACTGGAGAAATGCGCCAACAGGCAGCCCGCTGCCGAGACTCAACACAGGTGGGCCGTGGGACTCCAGGTTATCAAAATCCCATGCCTCTTCCAGAATCACATTCGGGTTCCCAACTCTGGGTGAATGTAAGCACTGTGCTCACCTAGCAGAAGGATTTCTGCCTTATCTCAGGATCAGAAGAAACAGACAGACCCCATATCCCCTCATTCCGTCTCAGTACCGTCTTCTATTCACATCCTTTTCCTTCTCTGTCTCTGAGAAATAGAAAAAGGAAGAGACTCTGAAATGACAAGGGAAAGGGGACAGGGCAAGCTAAGCTGTCAGAGACAAGTGCATGTGCACCTAAACCCCTTCTGAGGTTGCCTTAAGACGGCAGGGGAGGAGGGGCTCTGTGACACTCGGGTAGGGAAGGTGAAATTTTGGGACATTCAACAGATGCAGGAAGAGTTAGTTGATCCTGTAGCCTGGAGGGGGTTGCCATTTCCTACTCCGGAGGATCTTCCAGACCGAAGGATTGAACCCATGTCTCTTGTGTCTGCATTGGCAGGAGGATTCTTTACTACAGTGCCACCAAGGGAGCTTGTAGCCATAAATTGCTGTGCTTAGTTGCTCAGTCATGTCTGACTCTTTTCGACCCCGTGGACTGTGGCTCACCAGGCTCCTCTGTCATGGGGATTCTCCAGGTAAGAATACTGGAGTGAGTTGCCATGTCCTTCTCTAGGGGATCTTCATGACCCAGGAATTGAACTGGGTTTCCTGCATTGCAGGTAGATTCTTTTCCAGCTGAGCTACCAGGAAAGCCCAGTCATAAATTAACAAGCTTCAGAAAGGCTGTTTGGAAGGAGTGGTAATATTTAATACACATTTGAAAGAAGTCACAACGTTCATCCAGAAAATAATTTTGACTCTATTTTACCATTATCTAGTGGAGTAAAACATGAAGATCTCTTTGTTAATTGAGATTTTTAACTTTCTATGGAGGGCCTAGAAAGTTAAAAAAAATCTCAGTTTTAACAGCCTAGGGAGGGCTGCCCCAGGCATCAACCGCCTGCTTGCAGAGAGGGCAAGAGAGGAAACAGGGTGAGTAGAAGGTGGTAAAGGGCCAGGCCTGGATGTGGTGGATGTTGTTTTTGCCCACGTTCTATTGGCCAGAACTCAATCAGAAGGCTCTGCCTGCATGCATTTGGGGACTGCTGGGCTGTCACTTCACAGCTGCAATGCCCGCTGTGGAAGGGAAGCAGGACTCTAGTGAATAGCCAGCATTTCTGTCACATAAAAAGAAGGCTGGGGTGGCTCCCAACCCTGTCTGTGTATCAGCATCACGTGTGGAGCTTTAAAAATGCACGTGTCTGGGACCCAGCCCCAGAGATTCTGATTGGGTAGGTCTGCACAGATGCCCAGGAATATCTGTATTTTTAAAGGCACAGATGATGTTGACGGTCTCTTGTTAACTCTGGAGCGTATGTGTCTGGCATTGCCTCTCAACAGTTTTTAAAACCATTTCTCTGATTTCTCAGTGTGAACAATGCTAATTGGCTTCAATTCTGTATGTGCTGGTAAAGTAGTTTTCGCCATAATAAATCCCAAGTAGGACTAAAAGTCAATACTTTTGTACAGGCTTTCAGTAGTAGAGTCTATGTAATGATTAGTAATATATAATGTTGTTAATTTTGCCTCAATATTTGACACAATGGTGCAAGTATGTATGATTGCTGATATATTGATTTCTGAGAAGCTCACAGTTGTTCTCAATGCCACAAAAATCATTGTTCAGAAAGCTATTCTTTTTGGAGTGATTTGAAAAACTTCTTTCGCCTCAGTGCTCCCCTTCCAAAATTTCAGAGAGTAGTAGGTGCAAGCATCTGCTAGGGTAGTGTTGTTGCTGCAGATGGAAAATCTAGGATGGGGCAGAGGCCAGGCAGAGGTTAGAAGGAACTAGGGGGAGGGTGGAGGGCTGATATGGGAAGGTGAATGTAATAAGCACCATCGAAGAAAGCAAGTGGCAGCCTGCTCTAAATCGAATGAGCCTCTCCTCCCGTCCTCTCTTCCTTGTTTTATTGAAATATAATTGGCATATAACATTATATTAGTTTTAGGTGCACAGCAAAACAATTAAATATTTGTACATGCTGTACGTATGCGTGTGTGCTAAGTCGCTTCAGTCGTGTCCAACTCTTTGTGACCCTATGGACTGTAGCCTGCCGGGTTCCTCTGTCCATGGGATTCTCGACTCAAGGATTGAACCCATGTCTCTTGTGTCTCCTGCATTGGCAGGTGTATTCTTTACCATGGTGCTACCAAGGGAGCTCGTAGACATAAGTTGCTGTGCTTAGTCGCTCAGTCATGTCTGACTCTTTGCAACCTCATGGACTGTAGCCCGCCAGGCTTCTCTGTCCATGGGGATTCTCCAGGAAAGAATACTGGAGTGGGTTGCCATGCCCTCCTCTAGAAGATCTTCCCAACCCAGGAATTGAACCTGGGTCTCCCACACGGCAGGCAGATTCTTTACTGTCTGAGTCATCAGGGGAGCCATGTGCTACAGGAAGTAAGAATAAAAACTAGAATTTCACAATTTCCACATTCTAATGTAACTATTTAAAATATTTACCAGAGAATACTCTATTGAAAATATAACTAAACACTAATGTTATATATTAAAAGGCCATCTTCATAGATTAGAACGAATTATTCCTTTGCTATTTTATTTCACTGAATTCTGCATGTGTTACGTCCTATTTTATGTATATATCTATGTATTTTGTTTATATTTGTGTGTATTTACACAGGTTCTGTATTTATTAGCTAGTGAGCTCTTGAAGGATAAGACTAGTATAATGTTATGTTCACTGTCATCATTCTTTACAGTACATTACACAAATAAGCAGGCAAATGTTTATTACAATGACTGGAAATCATTTGAGTCATTGAACTTACCCAGTGCCTATTATGTTCTAGAGCATAAGCGATAAACAATATAAAAATCCCTGTCCTGAGAGCTTACAGTTTAGTGGGAGGAAGACAAACAGTGAACAAATGCATAGTTTGTCAGCTGGCGATATGTGCTCTGGCGAAAAAGAAACCAGGAGAGTGGGACAGAGCATTAAAATCTGAGTAAAGAGCAGGAGTGACAGGGCAGGCTGCGTCTGCATCTGGGGGTGGAGCGTCGTGTGGGAGGCTGGCCCTGGGGTGCACACACAACAGCAGGAGGCCAGTGTGGTGGACAGAGTGAGCAGTCAGGCAAGTGCGAGAAAAGGCCAAGTTGTGGGGCCTTCTAGGCTAGGATAAGCACCTCGAGGTTGACTCTGAGAGAATCAGAAGTCTTCAGATGTTTACACTGAAGAAGTTCAGTCTGGCTTTTGAGTTTGTATTAAGCTGTTGGAGGACAAGAGTGGAAACAGGGAGCACAGTTAAGAGATGAGAGTAAGAATCCAAGTGGCAGATGGTGGTGGCTCGGCCCAGGACCTCAGCTGTGGGATTTTGTAAGCAGGGGTTAAATTCTGGATGTATTTTCACTAAGAGTTATGGGGAATGAGAGAAAGAGAGGCATCAAGGATGGCTGTAAGAGATTTGTAGGAAAGTGGGAGGATGGAGTTACTTATGGTAATTGAAGGGAGAAGGCTGAGGGCACGGGTTTGGAAGAGAAACCAGCAGTTCTGTTGTGAACACATTTACCGTGCTAAGATGTATGTTAGATATCTAAGGGGAAATGCAAATAGGATGTTAGATACAAACACGTGTTCAGGAGAGAGATCCAGGTTGGAGATATAAATGAGGGTGTTTTCAATCTACTGGCAGTATTTGCAACACTGAACCTGACGGAGCTCACAGGTGAGTGTAGGGACTCCAAATACAGCATGAGGGAGATGAGGAAATAGAAAAGGCTGGTGCTAGACACTGCAAGAAGAAGGTATTTCAAGAAGGGAATGATCAACCCTGTCACATGCTGCTAGGAGGTCAGGTAGGAAGGCAGGATAAAAGCTGAGACTGGCCCTTGGATTTAGCAATTAAAAGTTTAACGGGGACTTGACAAGAGCCAGTGGGGAAGCCAGATTGGAATGGGTTCAGGAGACAGTAGGAGGAGAGGAACTGGAGCCATTGGTAGAGAGGGAAGGAAGAATGGGGAGGTAGCTGAAGGAGGAGTGGAATCAAGAGGCTTAAAAGTGTCTTTTTCCCTCCAGTGAATGGAGAAGTAGCCTGTTTGTGGGTAATGGACATGATCAAGTACAGGAACAATTAAATGTCTTAGGAGAGGTAAGGGAGGATGGGCATGAGGGGAGAGGGAGGGTTTGGCCCTAGGTAAGAGCTGGGTAAGAGCCGGAGAAGGCTCTTATTGATATTTCTCCCAGCAATCTTGATTCCAGCTTGTGCTTCTTCAGCCCAGCGTTTCTTATGATGTACTCTGCATATAAGTTAAATAAGCAGGCTCTTGAGAGTCCCTTGGACTGCAAGGAGATTCAACCAGTCCATCCTAGAGGAGATCAGTCCTGGGTGTTCTTTGGAAGGACTGATGCTAAAGCTGAAACTCCAATACTTTGGCCACCTCATGAGAAGAGTTGACTCATTGGGAAAGACCCTGATGCTGGGAGGGATTGGTGGCGGGAGGAGAAGGGGACGACAGAGGATGAGATGGCTGTATGGCATCACCGACTCGATGGACATGAGTTTGAGTGAACTCCGGGAGTTGGTGATGGACAGGGAGGCCTGGAGTGCTGCAATTCATGGGGTCGCAAAGAGTCGGACACGACTGAGCGACTGAACTGAGCTGAAGAGCTGGGTAACCCTTTCATCCGAGGAGGGCCAGGGACAGGGAAGGCAGAACAGGAGACTGCAGATGCTGGTAGAGAAGTCATTGTGGGGAAGAAAATTAATTACCTAGCAGGATAATAGATGAGTTCTTTCCAAAATATGTATTACAACATAGATTTGCAAGATATTAAAAGAAACAATTCATGCTGACATATGGGCTTCTGTGAGTAATGTAGTGAGAGCAGTTTTAAAGCTTTCTCTGGAAGCTACTCTGGGAAAAGGCAACTGTGGGGAGCCGGCGGGAGGCACTCCGCCCGTGGCAAAGGTCATGAGGAAGGAGGCTCGACATACGAAAAGGCGGGATCGAGCCTCAGGAGTCCCCCTGGAAATCCTCGAGCATCTACCCCCATAACCAGAGCCTGCCTACTTTACTACTTTGTGCTCTCACCTACACCTCTGACTTTACGGGGGGCTGTCCCCCACCACCTCTTTTGGAGAAGGAGTTAACTTAGAGCTCCAGTTAATAATAAAAACTCCTGGGCATGACAAGAGTGTTTTAACCTACAAACTCCTCTGAAGTTTCTCTAGGCTGCCTCACAGGCTTGTCCGGCCACATGTGATTGCTCACAGCCTCCCAACCGTGAGAGGCACGAGATGCTTTAAACCTTCTAAAAACAGGTTCTTTAGAGAAGTTAGAAAATTATTAGTATAAGTATAGTGGGCTGATTAGAAATTGTATTGGTGAAGGATTTTTCATTTGTTGAGCCAATGTTTGTTGCTAAGTCTCCACATCCCCTGCCCTTACACACATTAATGAATATATAGAAGAAATAAGTATTAACCTTTGATATAAATCACGTTAGACCTTAGGCTAAGTAAATTCTTTCCTTAACCAAAACCCACTACACCCTCACCCTGTAGGAATGTAACTTTATTTGGGTGGCGTCTGTTTTGAGAATAATCACCCCTGGAGAAATAAGTGTCCTGGTTGACTGACTGCTGTCACAAGGAGAGGGTCATAAATTGTCAGCAGGCCCCCTGGCCAGAAGATGATGTAACACCCCTAAGACCTCTGTATACATTTGTATGAAGCACCTGACTTTGATAAAAGTCAGGACTGCTGACCCTGCATGACTTTTGCAAAACATCTCAGTGTATAAAAGTAGACCATGGAAAATAAAGAATTGGGATCAGTTTCTCGAAATACTGGTCTCCCCATGTCGCTCTCTCTCTCAAACTCTGGCTGAGTCTCCATCTGGAGCGTGGAACCCACCATGCTTACTAACTATGCCTGGGCTTCTAAGATCTGACCGGGGAGGCCTCAGTGTCTCCTCTCCGGGAGAACAGAAGGACGTCTGCGGCCTACGTAAGTGGTGCAAGCTTCTTGTCTTGAAGTTTTATTGGTCTCCCGCGTAAACCAAGCTACTCAGCCTCTTTTCTCCACTGAATTTTCCTACTGAGCTATCCTCAGTCTATTACTCTTTATATCTCTAATTAATATCTAATTGAAGCTATTGTTTCCTGATCCTCGCCGACGCTGTCCCCGCTTCGAACTCCCTGGATCAGCCGGGGCTGGACCCCGGCAGGCAACCGCACCCCACTCCAGTACTGTTGCCTGGAAAATCCCATGAACGGAGGCGCCTGGTAGGCTGCAGTCCATGGGGTCGCTGCAAGTCGGACATGACTGAGCGGCTTTACTTTCACTTTTCACTTTCATGCATTGGAGAAGGAAATGGCAACCCACTCCAGTGTGTTCTTGCCTGAAGAATCCCAGGGACAGGGAGCCTGGTGGGCTGCCGCTTATGGGGTTGCACAGAGTCGGACATGACTGAAGCGACTTAGCAGCAGCAGCAGCAGCAGCAGCTGGAAGCTACTCTAGGAGCAGAAGCGCCCTCTAGTGGTTCATTTAGACCACTAATCTTTTTTCTTGCTCTAGATAGAAACATGAATACAAAATAGCACTATCCACATCTTATTTTTAAAAGAAACAATTACAATTCACAGTTTAATTTAGAAGAATGTCATACACTTGAGTTAAATAAACCCAAACCATCTGTAGTCCAAGTTGGAGTTGCTATTATCATTGCTAAGACTTTCTCCTGTAAATATATCATTTTCTGCCATACTGCCGATATTTATGTACCTTCTGCTTCTTGAACAAATCGTTTTTATTAAACTCAGAGGAAAGATGACTTGTAGGCCACCGCTGATCCAAGGCTGAAAAGTCTTCTCAATGCTACGTAGAGTATAAACTCCTCGTATTTTCCATTCTTTGTGTCACTTGATTTTGTTGCCACTGGGTTTCCTCTACCTGGGATTGTCCTCCCACCGTCATCATTTCCTCATGATCTTCCAGACTACCTTCAGTCTCCCCTGCCATGCTGCTGCTGCTAAGTCGCTTCAGTCGTGTCCAACTCTGTGCGACCCCACAGATGGCAGCCCACCAGGCTCCCCTGTCCCTGGGATTTCTCCAGGCAAGAACACTGGAGTGGGTTGCCATTTCCTTCTCCAATGCATGAAAGTGAAAAGTGAAAGTGAAGTTGCTCAGTCGTGTCCGACTCTTAGCGACCCCATGGACTGCAGCCTACCAGGCTCCTCCATCCATGGGATTTTCCAGGCAAGAATACTGGAGTGGGGTGCCATCGCCTTCTCCATCCCCTGCCATGCAGTCTCACCCTATCCTGTGCTTTTTTCTCCCTCATGCCATTTCCCCCAACTGCAATAAGAAGTCAGTTCTGTAATGATTGTTTAATGTCTGTTTCTTCTGGTAAATATTGAGACCCATAAGGGCTGAGCACGTGTGTGGCTTATTCACCACTGTCTCCTCAGCACTTAGTTCACTGAGCAGCACATAAAGAGACTATCCTTCAGGAGGCTCTTGCTTCCTCCCTATTAACCTCTTTCAGATCCCACTGTGCAGGAGACTGCATTCAGAAATAGATTTCTATTTCTTGAATACAATTTGCAATTGCTTTAGGTGCACTTGCAACAGATGTTATAATTTGTTACAGAATTGTTCCAGTAACTCGTCCAGTAGCTCAATTTAAATTTTTAGGTAGTAAAACAACTCTTTACAAAGATGGTGGAGTTCTTAGATTTGACCCAGACCTTAACAGATCTTTTTTTCCAAAACAGAAATAAAAGGCAATAAGATGCCAATACAGAGGGAAGAACAGGGACCATTTCATGTTGTACAGCTATATCCATGACTCTAACCCACACAGTCCTACTTATTCCCAGATTTAGAAATATTCTGGCACCTCCAGGACTTCACCCAACAACAGCACCTCTAAAATGGACATGGTGATAGTGTTTACCTACCTTGGGCCTCTGGGCCTCCCGGCCTCATCTTTAGACACTGAGAACAGGGGGATGGCTGGTTGTGAAATATCATACCACGGTTTCCTGGGTCCTAGACATGTGACTTGGAATTGAGTGGGAACAGAGTAAAATCCTCTGAGCCGGAAATGGATCTTGTGTCCAAGTCTATCTGGAAAGTCTGTTATCATCTTGTCATCTCAAACCTCCAAGCCCCCACCCCGACTCTAAATAATTTAACCTCTTGGTATTATAATTTTGGAGTAGTCTTTTTGTTGTGGGTCCCTGAAAGAGGGTCTCTTCTATCGCTTGCCCAAAGGTAGCAGGGTTTTCCTAAAATCACAACTTGAACATTTAATGGAGATGTATATGATGATTGACCCCACTTAAGAGGAATTTCTTTTATTTGGAACACCTTCAGATTAAATATCAGATTGAATACAAACACACATGAGCATATTTATTGCATGTTCTCTCAAACGTGCTGTTCCTTTCTCTTGTGAGGCTCTTCTTGGATGTTGTTCACGTGCGATGGCTCCTTGTCATCCTTCAAGTCTCATTCTACATGTCACTTACTCGGAGAGGCTTGGGGCGACCAGCCAGTCTAATCAGTCCCCTCCTCCTTTACTTTCACAGATCCTGTTATTTTCCTTCATACAATTTATCACAAGTCTTCATGTATTTATTGTGTTCATTCACTTAATTCTGTCAATTCTACCAGACTGTAGGATTCCCATGGGCAAGGACCTGATTTGTTTTGCTCACTTTTGTATTCCTGCGACCTAGCACGGGTGCCCTGACATATAGTAGGTACTTCATTTGAAATTTCTAAATAAATGAGTGAATATTTCTTGGTTGTTTGACTTATACTTGTTCCTTCTACTGCGTTTTAGTTTCTGCTACCGCACTGTAACCCCAATGAGATAGAGAAAATTATAGTGCCCCTTTCTTCCATCACTGCATGCGGAGATGGTGATGCCTTTGTGGAGAAGCTACTCGCTGGCTTCTCCCGGGCGGCTGTCATGTACCCGAAGGTGAACAATAATTCTATTCGTAATAGCATGATTAAGACAGTCAGGAGAGCTGTCAGAAATGCTTTAAGAGTTACACTCATTGGGCTCTTGGGCACCCGCAACTGCAAACTACTGACATAACAATTAAGTGAGAATGAGCAGAATGTTGAAAAGAGGGGTGTGTGTGAAATGAAATTCGGACGTACACATTCTTCCCTGCCGCTTGGAAACTGAGCCTCTTGCAGCAAACCCTTTGCCCAGAGGGGGGCGGCAGCATCCCACTCCCTGAAGATGTGTAGGTGGCAGGAGCAATTCGCGTTCAGAATCTTTTGACTCTACCCGCTCACCGTAGCGCCCTAGCCCGCTCGAGTTTCAATGCGCGTTGTGGTTTCGAAGCTGAGCCCTATACACCGCCTGCTGCTTTCCGGATCATGGCTTCTCCGAGTTCCTTCACCTACTGTTGCCCTCCATCTTCCTCCCCTATCTGGTCAGAACCGCTGTACAGTCTGAGGCCAGAGCACGCGCGGGAGCGGTTGCAGGACGACTCGGTGGAAACAGTCACGTCCATAGAACAGGTGAGGTGGCTTGACTGGGCGAGGCGCCCGCGCGCGGGCTTCTGGGAGCGGGAGTCCGGTCCTCAGGGCTGCTGGGGCGCGGAACTCACCTGGGAACTACAGCTCCCACGGTGCACCGCGGCGCTTCCCCTTTGGGGAGCTCCGGGCGCCCAGGCTTGGGTTGGGGGAGTGGAGGTTTTTTGGCCCAGGTTGGGGAGGGGTCGATGTCAAAGCTGGAGCGAGAGAACAGTACCTAAGCCTTGGGGAGCAGAGAGAATCTTGTTCTGTACCTGGAGGACTGAAGCAGCCCAAGCGGATTTACAGCCCACTCCTTTCTGCCTGACATTGGGAGGTTCTCTGATGGAGAGTTCACTTTCTACAGCCTGATGGTAGTTGTGGGACAAAGAAGGGGAAGAGAATTGGCAAGAATGTGGTCATGCCGTTCTGTTGTAGGAAGGGGGATCCTTTGTAGGGCCTGATAGTGGGCTTTTGCCTAACACTCGGAAATGAATTGTCTAAGGAGACACATGTGCTGACAGAGCAAGAGACTTTACTGAGAAAACGGTGCCTGGGTGAAGAGCAGCAGGGTAAAGGAACTCAGGGGAACTGGTCTGCCACGTGTGGCTCACAGTTTCAGGTTTTATGGTATTGGGATTAGTTTCTAGGTTGTCTCTGGCCAATCATGTTGCTTGCTTCATAGCCTAACTCAGGGTCCTTTTTTGGCATGCATCTCTCAGCCAAGATGGATTCCAGGGAGACTCTGGGAGGTTGGTCTTATCTATCGGTGAGCCTCTCCTGAATTCTCCTGGTTAGTTTTTGTCTGAAGCACCACGTTCCTTATGGGGACCTCTTGTTGGCCAAGTTGGGTTATTTTGGTCAACACTTACCTAACTCCCCCGGAGACACTTCATACTCAACATACTTCTTGGGAATTGGGGCAGAGGTTTCTTTCTTCTGTAGCTATTTCCTATTGGGAGTGGGCACCTTCTTTGCTGCTGCTGCTGCTAAGTCGCTTCAATCGTGTCCGACTTTGTGCGACCCCGTAGACGGCAGCCCACCAGGCTCCCCCGTCCCTGGGATTCTCCAGGCAGGAACACTGGAGTGGGTTGCCATTTCCTTCTAGAGTAGAAATCTCTCTCTGCCTGATCTAAATCTAGGTATTCTGTGTCTAAAACTGACTTCCACCCTTATAGTAACAATTTGGCCTGAAACTGTTGGACTCTGTCAGAGATAAACCTTGTAAGCAGATGAAACAGGGGCTAAACAGGAGGCCTAACAGGATGTTCATTGCAGGGCAGGGGGGAGAGGGGGGAAAGAAAGGCAACATTTGGGGTGAGGGCTGCCGAGTGTGTGACTTTCTTCTGATTGGTGGGTGGTGAGGTATGGTGTGCCAGGAATCTTGGGCTCAGCCTGAAGTTACCATCCTCCACTTTGGTGTGTTGGGGAGGGGGGGCAGTTTGTCAAAAGAACTCAAAGATACAGTTATGCATGCTCCTAGAGTAGGAACCAGGACTCTGCCCCAAGGCTGTCCCACCACTTGGCTGTTCCTCCCCTATTTCTGTATCCTCTCCCTTCCCTGATTAGCAACTGTTTGAATCTGCCCTTTGGAACTCAGTGAAGGTCTTGGAGGCTGAATGAAACCTATATAACCTACAAACAGGAAACACAGAAAGGATTTGTACTGGGGAGCCTCACAGATTCCTGCTCAGTTTCAGTCCCTTCTTTGATACTTCTTAGTCTTTCAGGGAATGGGACAACAATAGCACTGGCAAATTCCTGTTAAAATGGGGCATAGTCTTGTCTCAATTTACGGACCAGACACTGAATTGGAAATGTTTCTGAGTTCCAGGTACTGGATCTGAGTCTCTTATTATTAAGATCTCAATCCTTTGTTCCACCATTTTGGTGTAACAGACTTAATTAGAAGTAATTAGAGGAATGAAACCTGGACTAGACAAAATAAATCTCATTCCCTGAGGTATTAAGAAGAATAAGCTTGAAACCCTTTCTGAACCTCGCACCTTTGGGAGACTTGAAACCAGTTGTCTAATTGTACCTAAGTAAGTTTTAACTTCTGATGTAGCATTAATGTAACAGGAGCTATCGGCCACTACACATATATTTCTTCTTTTTGTTAATATCTGATCTAAAGCACTTTCATTTTTTTAGTTACAAGAGGATACCTTGAAACCATAAGGTTGCACCTACCAGTCACCAGCGGACATTGTTTTGAGAAATGCCAGTGACATCCCATGTCTGACACAGCTCAGAAAACTCAAGTTCTCAGCAGTACATGGCCTTGTCTGAAATCACATCCATAATGCCTCCTAGTATTAATAACCTTAAATGTCTCAACCACAGCGACTCCATTTTGACTTTCAGTTTCATTTTTCTCCTTAATTGGCCAAAGTAGGTGTCACTGATAATTTTAGTGTTATCTAGGTATGAGATGATATAAGAATTTGGGCTCATAAAATCTCTTGAAACTATAACTATCTGAAGGCCTGTTCTGTCAGTTTTTCCAGCGCACAGAGCATCTCATCCTTGATCTCCACACTGAACTCCTTTCGGGATGTGTTGAAGGTCAGTGGCCGAAGTGCCCAGTGACCGCATTGTTGCAGAGGCAGATGGCAAGTGCCAACTTTCAGTTGGCAGGGCCCCTTCAGGGTCATAAATTCGATCATAGTTTGGGGGGCATTTCATGACCATTTTGTCCCACAGTGCTTGGAATGCTCGTTTCCAGGTCTGGTGAAGGTTTCACTGATGGGCCACTTAGTGTGCTATTACTGGCCTAGGCCTTATTAACAGTGGCCAGAAGTCTCTAGGCCACCTTAGTCTCTTATGGTCCAGGACAATATTCCTTCTTGTTGCTTCTTCCTATATCTAGAGTTATGCTTTTATAATCATTGATCTCACATGGAACTACGTATCATCATTTTATCAGGGGCTCAGTCACACATTTGTAAATGCAAGAAACAACAGTTTTGTAAAACAGGCAATATAAAAAAAAAAATAGTACAGCTGGCAGTATTAGTAAGGTCACAAATTAAAATTTAAGTCAAGAGCTTCTATTAGGTGCAGCCCGGTATATCCCAGGTCATCTGATTTAATCTGCTTTGTATCAGTCTTTATCTTCAAGGGAAATTATATATTGGCATTGTCCCTAAAGCACCCAGCCGGATTTCCTAGTAGTACTAGTCTGGTTGTCCCTAGTGGTTTGGTGATGCGTTGTGTGCATGCTCAGTCATGTCCAGCTCTTTGCGACCCTATGGACTGTGTAGCCTGCCAGGCTCTTCTGTCCATGGAATTTTCCAAGCAAGAATATTGGAGTGGGTTACCATTTCCTATTCCAGGGGATCTTCCTGACCCAGGGATCGAACCTACGTCTCCCATGTTTCCTTCATTGGCAGGCAGATTTTATTATCACTGCACCACCTCGGAAACCTTTAATTGTTACCAAAATAAGGGAGCCTTTACGTTTAAATGACCATATGCTAACCTTCTGGTTGCAGATCATGGAACATCTTACCATCATCCAAAGATAGATTACTGAGTTAAGCTTCAGAAACAAAGTGTGCCTTTTTAATAATTCAATTAAACTTTGCAGCAATGTAACATTGTAACAGCAAGGAATTATGTGATAAATGGATCTTAGTGAATATAGGCCTCAATAAACAGACTTTAGTGTCTATTGGAACGTCTTTTTCTCTAAAATCACACTCATTTTTTAATCAAATATAGCCAAATCAAAATTAATTTGTCCTCAAATTAAATCTGATTCATTGATAAAAGTCCTCCCGAGGCCAGGAAGGCCACACCGAGGGCTTTTATCACAGATTTTGCCTTGTAGATTTAAGTGAATTCCTCCCTTTTTGAGGTCCACAGAATACCTTGAGATTCCTGTACCTGTTAGGAGGTGGCCTTCCTAATTTATCTGATGAAGTTGCTAGGAACCTAAGAGTTTCCAATCTCCAGAGAGCTCAGGTAGAGAGAAAAGAGAAATATTTTAATTCTGCTTATAAAGGTATAATTTACGAATTTGCTGTAAGTCATAATTAGTTTGAAGGGGTTTCTTATTTTTTAATTAATTTATTTTTGGTTGTGCTAGGTCTTATTTGCTGTGGCTTGTGGTCTCTAGAGCACAGGATCAGTAGTTGCGGCACATGGGCTTTAGTTGCTCCATGGCATGTAGAATCCTCTCGGACAAGGGACTGAGCCTGTGTCCCCTGCATTGGCAGGCGGATTCGTATCCACTGTACCACCAGAGAAGTCTGAGAGTGTTTCTTTACATCTGGAAAACACAGATTAAAAACTAATAATGTTTCAGACAGAAACCATAAAAATTATAACCACATTAATTAGTTTACTCAAATCTATGTAACTAATCCTTTTTGTTAACTTTTAATGAAGCCATCAGATTTTTTTAATTAGGATTTTTTTCTCTTACCCAGTTCCCCTGTATAATCTGAGATTTATCAGAGTACAATAATTGTCTATAAATGAGAGAAAGACTTAAAAAGTCATGGTTAAACATTTGATCACAATGTAATTGATGAGAGAAACTTAGTTATTGCTGTGATACACATTTTAAAATAACAGCTTAAATTATAACATGATATCAGGATGTTGTGCTAAGTCACTTCAGTCATGTCTGACTCTTTGACCCCATGGACTGTAGCCCGCCAGACTCTTCTGCCCGTGGGGTTTTCCAGGTAAGAATACTGGAATAGGTTGCCATGCCCTCCTCCAGGGGATCTTCCATACCCAGGGATTGAACGCACGTCTCTTACATTGGCAGGCGAGTTCTTTACCACTAGCAACACCTGGGAAGCCCGATATCAGGACATACCCAAATTTAAAAGAATTATACAATTTTTAGAATGTCTATATTAATAATATTTATACATACATATACATATACATATATTCTAAGTAGGTTTATCACTCATGTGATGATGCTGTCCGTGTAATCTAATATATCAAATACTACTAGTTAAATACTTCTCTCCAAGATGCCTCAGAGACCCTCTAAAATGTCCCAAAGTTAGCTGGAGGTCAAAAGAACTTTAATCAAAATTTGGTATGTGGGAAGTTTGTCAAAAATTTCAAAACACTTGGTCAAGTAAGAGCATAGGTCACTGGCAGATAATACTTATTCCCTAACCAAAGTTGCAAGAGATCTCAACAGCAAGGCACAGAAACTCACACAACCTGTTATCAAAACAACATTCAAAGGAAATTTTGTTTTCTTAATGGAGAGTGAAAAGCAAATCTAGTCTTGCACCAGCTTGCCTTTAACAACAAAATTCAATTAACTTCAGTCTAACCGTAGCCAATCCTGACCATCCTCAGGATGGTCTGTATCCCCATGGTCTGTATCCCCCATGTTAATCTGTTCCCCATGCTCTTCTCCGTACAGAAACAACCAGCTCTAAGACAGACTCACTTTCTTTTCCCCTGCTGCTGCTAAGTCGCTTCAGTCGTGTCCGACTCTGTGCGACCCCGTAGGCGGCAGCCCACCAGGCTCCCCGGTCCCTGGGATTCTCCAGGCAAGAACACTGGAGTGGGTTGCCATTTCCTTCTCCAATGCATGAAAGTGAAAAGTGAAAGTGAAGTCTCTCAGTCGTGTCCAACTCTTTGGTGACCTCATGGACTGCAGCCTACCAGGCTTCTCCATCCATGGGATTTTCCAGGCCAGAGTACTGGAATGGGGTGCCATTGCCTTCTATGTCTTTTCCCCTAATAAAATGCAATTCCATTCCTCATACCTTGTTCATTGAAAACACACATCCTATTTTCCTACTATATACTGAAATTCTTCCCTAATTACATATTTAAATTATAGAGTTCTCAACTCTTAAAAACGTTAATTTCTAGTGAAAACTGAGAAAGTAACCAATTATGATGTCTTCTAAATTAATATTCTGTAGATTGGTGAACATAAATGCCTGTGATAGTTTCTAAAAACATTTGCTTTTTTAAAATATCTATTTAAAAAATTTATGTATTTATTATTTATTTGACTTCTATCAAACCTAGGTACAATAAGGGTATTATACTTTAATAACTCTAAAGACTTGTCTGTGTTAATTAAATCAACAAACAAGGTTTAATACCAGATACTAATTTCATACTGAATATTTCCCAGTACTTGTAAATCTGAAATTAATTCTGACCAGTAATTTTCTGTATTTTTGAGAACTTACATAAGCATTTAATTTTGTTTAAGCCAATTAAGTAGAGCTCATTGACAAATTAATTTTGATAATACCATTTGATAATTTGGATGGTATTTGATAACACCATCCAAAGGTAAGGACATATGTATAATGTACACTGACATTTAGACAGATACAACCAGAGAACTCATAGATTCATTTTTTAAACTTAATCATGAATCAGCTATTACAACATAAAATTCAGTAGCTTCTTTCCTCTTTTTTTTCCCCCCCTAAGTCTCAAGAATTAGTGATCATCTAGATAAGATAAATAATCCTGAGAGCCATGGTCTCAAGGTACAGGGTGAGAAAAGCAAGTTCTCCTAGAAGAATTTGTTCCCACAAAGTCAGAATTCTGAAAAGATGTTTCATCAAGCTTTCTTTTTTTCTAACCATATATACAAAAATAACCAGTTCTGGAATTTTAAGAGTTTCACCAAACCAGTTTTTCTGGAGCCTGAAGAATATTGTGGCTGCAGCTGCTAAGTCGCTTCAGCCGTGTCCGACTCTGTGCGACCCCATGGACTGCAGCCTACCAGGCTCCTCCATCCATGGGATTTTCCGGGCAACAGTACTGGAGTGGGTGCCATTTCCTTCTCCCATATTGTGGCTACACAGGACTATAATAAAGTATCATCTTAATCTCTTAATAAAATATCATCTTCTTCATAGGCTCATAGGTAAAATCCTTCTAGTCAGACAGCATTCATCTAAGAGGGCTCTGCAGTGGACAGAACCGGACTTTCCCATGTCACAAAGCAGAATGGCCATCATAAATCACAACCCAGGACACAGAGTAGAGCACACATATAGGCACCGTTTTGTAATCAGACACTTCCTTCATCACAAGATTGCAGTCGCTCAGAAAACCTCCTACAGAGACACAAAACCTCAGTACTGACAAACAGGAAATGGGAATATCTCAGGTTGCCAAAGATTTCAAAGGGAGGAAAGGAGGACAGATTGAAAGAAGAGAGGAAGAAGGCGGGACAAAAAGGGGTGGCCTTATGGACGTCTCCTGACACCTACAGATGCCCAGGCATTAGAGGGATTTTTCCTGGGCTTATAGGAAGGAAGGATGGGAACTTGGCCCTATCAGAAACCAGGTAAGATCATTGGAGTTCTCTGCCCACCAGAGGTGATCAGGCTCCGTCCCTCAGCTCAGGCTGAGGCCCTTCAATCAGACTTCTGTGTCCAGTACCAGGACAGAAGAAAGGAGGGTAGGATAGGAGGGATTGAAAAGAGAGAGGGAAGGGAAAAAAGGTCAACAAAGTCTCTTGTTTGTTATCTGGTCGGGGCACTCTGGCCAGTCATCTCTATCAGGGGGAGGCCGGGGACAAAAGGGCTCTGGTAGCAGCTGTTGGGTCTGGTCTGTGGGTGAGTGAGCTGGTCCCTGAGTTCCCCAAGTGGTTAGGCGGTCAGTCGTAGCAAAGGGGTCCCACCAGAATTGCCTGTTGTTACAGGAAGGGGGATCCCTTCCAGGGCCTGAGAGTGGACTCTTGTCTACCACCAAGAAATGAATAGTTGGAGGAGGCACATCTGCTAACAAAGCAAGAAGCGTTACTGGGAAGAGGCCTCTGGGTGGAGAGTAGCAGGGTCAGGGAGCCTAGAAGAGCCTCACTGCCATGTGGCGACCGGTCTCAGGTTTTATGGTCATGGGATTCGTTTCCAGGTTGTCTGGCTAATCATCTCGCTTGCCGCATAGTCTGATTCAGGGTCCTTCCTGGTGGCACGTGCATCTCTCAGCCAAGATGGATTCCAGGGAGAAGGACTCTGGGAGATTGGTCATCTCCTTCCTCTTTTGGCCCCTTCTGAATTCTCCCAGTTAGTTTTTGGTCGAAGCACCATGGGACCTCCTTTTGTGAGACAGCTTGGGCAAGTGGGCTTGGCCAAGGCGGGTGGTTTCGGTCAACAGTTACCTAAACAGTTCCAGGTTCTGTTTAATTTCTGAGCTGCAGTGCCAGATTTGAGGCCTGCATCATGGGTGGGCATTTTAGTAGTTTTTCTATCATATGAGCACCAGCAATGTGTTGGACAAAATGTTGAATGCTGGAAATACAAAGAAATAAAATAGTCACTGATCTTGAGCACTGCAGAACCCGGCTAGGGTAGACAGACTGGAAAATAATACAGTTTGGGAAGTAAGACTGTAATAAGACTATGCATTTTGAACTTCTTGCCATTCACTGCAGCCTCGAAGTAGATAGAACCTGTCACTTTGAAATGTATCTGGGGAATGAGTAGTGAACTATGGTTTTGTTTTTCTTCTCATCCTCCAATTGGAATTGTTCCCAAGTAAGTTATTGTGGAAATGCTTACCCATCTGTCACTAGAAATGATCAGAACGATTCTTTTTAGCACCAACAAATAAGCATTAGACTGCTTACTAAAAATAAGATCTCTTAGTAACATTAGTCTCCAGGCTTAACCTTTGATTTTCATACCTGAGGTTGGAAGCCTCAATTTTGGTAAAATTAGTAATGATAAGTATTATATTGTATTGACTATAAGTATTGACTATAATAACAAAACAAGGGTTTGAATACACACTTATACATTCAGTAGGAGAGGGAATATTTTAACTGGAGATCTAAGCTTCGTGGGTTTTAGGGTAGAAAGGGAACTTACCTTTTGAATCTAGCATCCCAGGTTATTTAGCCCACCAGTGTGTCCTTCTACAGAAGTCTTTTGCAAAGGATTGCAGAGAAATCTCCCATCAACAAAAAAGCTCCAGGATCTTGGCAGTATTCCTAAGTAATGGATTGTTGAATTGATCCAGGTCAACCCTTTTTTTATTATCTGACCTAAGACTATAGGATCACCTTTTGTACAGTTAATTGAATTGACCCAGCAGATAAGGCTATGGATAGATAAGATGTTAGTGGAAAAAAGGGCATCAGAATTTGGTCTAATTTACAGAGGAGAACAGAGACGTCCAGGGTTAGAGGGGTAAGTCAAAAAAAGGAACATTATCAGGGACTTTACTGATCTGTTCTTTCCCTTTTGCCTGCACTACGTTTTTTTTTTTTTTTTTTTTCAGTTGAGGCCCTGCTTAGTTTCTATCAGGGAAAACCCAGCACTTACATTCTAAGTGCTTAGGTATAATGAAGGATGCAGAAATGGATGCAACACAGTTCTGGTCTACAGAAGTGTTGGCCAGTGTCTGGACCAGGTGTGGAAACTAGGTTCTGATATGGAACATGGGTACTATTAGGATGTCTTTCAAATCTAGGCCCAACTGTGTGGTGGAGAGTAAAGCATCTTACATTTCTTTTCCATGTTGTTGTTCCAGCTCACATTTTAAGTCTAGGATAAACAGTTCCAGATCATGGGAAGATAACATAGTATCTCATTCTCATAGCTGCCTCAGTAGTTTTAATAATCATTTTAGTATCCATTTATTGGGCATATATTTTCCATACCCAATATATCATTCAATTCTTATGCATTTAATGAATGAGAAGACCGAGTCTTAGAGAAGGACCAGGTTGGTAGGTTAATGATTATATAGTCATAGAAAAAACAACCTTGCTAGGAGTTGTTTACAGAAGATACTACTGTTATTCCTTTGGTTCTGCTTGAAGATTCCATTTATATTTAAGGATTTACTGACAGAGCTCAATTTTGTGCCATTGCCAGTAAAAACAAGTCCTTGTCACCTGCTTCCCATCTGATTATCAGGAGACTATTTGCTTAACAATACTTTGATAATAGAAGTTAAACTTCTAAACAGTGGAAAGAGTCCTTAGCTCTGGGTTTTTCATTGCATTCACTCATTTTTTTATTTACCAACAAATACTTGAGTGCCTTCTTTGTGCCAGGCACTATTCTAGATGCTGGACATAAGGGAGTGAACAAAAGAAGCTGAGTTGATGCCTTTATGAAACTTTTGTTCTAGGCTGGGAAGGCAGTAAATTAAAAAGGAGAGAAAAAAAAGTGTCCGTCCATCCATCTCTATCTAATGTTAGAGAGAAATGCTGTGGAGAAAAAGAAAGCAGCATAAGGGAGATGGAATGTGTCGGATGGATAGGGTAGGAGCAGGGAGGTTTTATATATGGTGGTGATAAAGGAAGCTGCTGCTGATGTGATGTTTCGGCTGAGACCTGAAGTAGGTGAGGGGACAAGCGATGCCTGTATTTGGGGGAAAAGCATTCTGGGCAGAGAAGGCAGCAAGTACAGGGTACCGGAGGCAGGGGTATGCCTGGTGAGTGGAGAGCCACTGAGCAGAGAGGTTAGCAAATGGAATAGGAGCTGAGGTTGGATCTTGTCTTTCAGATATTCTGATTGAGATGGGAAGCCATTTGGCTGAATAGCTTCCATTTACCTCTCCAGAGCCACTCCACCCTTTTCTAACCTGCTCTGTAGGTCCCAGTAGGCAGACCTGCACTGACAGGCAGCCTTGCTTTCTGACTTCTGGTTGCATTTACCCACAGGGAGTATTAGTAGGGGATGAGTGAGAGAGAAGGATGAGATGGGCGTCTGTATTCTCTTCTCAAAGAATTGTCTGGGTGGGGCTGTCTCTAGGTTTAAGATCAATCCCTAATTGTCTCCTCCATGGAGCGCTCTGCCTCCTCCTCCACTCCTTCTCTTCATTCTTCAGGTTTAGAAGGGGGTGAAGGACCCCTATGCTGCTAGCCCCCGTGTCGTGATAGGAACTCTCCTCAGATCACCCACTTTGAATGTGCCATCTGTTTCCTACCAGAGGTCAGACTGATCTGTAACTGGAGGATTTGGCCACAATCTTTTGAGATTTCAGCAGGCCCATTTAGGTCACTGTCGACAGTAGGCTGTGAGGAGGCCAGTGTGGGTGCAGGGAAACCAGTTAGGTGGCTATTGCAGAATTGATGATGGCTTTGCTCAGGGCTGTGGTGGTGGAGGTAATGAGCAGTGCTGAAATTCTGGGTATCTTTTGGAGGTCTCTGTCTTGACAAGCTGTTTTACTTCTCAACGAACCTGATGCTCAGAGGACCTTTTATGACCACAAAGCAAGATGTTGTTGTATTATTAGTGATTGTCTTCCTTTTTGTGTCATCTGCAGCCACCCCATTGCAAATGTTCCATAATTCAGGCTGGTAGGGTAATACCAGTACAGTCTCAGAGGTAGCAGGCTTACCAAAAGCAGTTGTTACTGAAGATACTACTCTCATTTTCCTTTTAGACAGCCCTTGAACAGAGGCAAAAGCATTCTCTGCTTAAAATGGCATGATGTCATTAGACAACATTCAGTCAAGTAACAGTCAATTCTGACGGAAATCTAGAAGAATTATTTGTTGTTGTTCCATTGCTCGGTTGTGTCCTACTCTTCGCAACCCCATGAACTGCAGCACGCCAGGCCTCCCTGTCCATCACCAACTCCCGGAGTCCACCCAAACCCATGTCTGTTGAGTCAGTGATGCCATCCTCTGTCGTCCCCTTCTCCTCCTGCCTTCAATCTTTCCCAACATCAGCGTCTTTTCAAATGAGTCAGCTCTTTGCATCAGGTGGCCAAAATATTGGAGTTTATCTTCAACATCAGTCCTTCCAGTGAATACCCAGGGCCGATTTCCTTTAGGATGGACTGGTTGGAGTCCTTGCAGTCTCCTTGCAGTCTAAGGGACTCTCAAGAGTCTTCTCCAACACCACAGTTCAAAAACATCAATTCTTCTGCACTCAGCTTTCCTTATAGTCGAACTCTCACATCCATACATGACCACTGGAAAAACCATAGCCTTGACTAGACGGACCTTTGTTGACAAAGTAATATCTCTGCTTTTTAATATGCTGTCTAGTTTGGTCATAACTTTCCTTCCAAGGAGTAAGCGTCTTTTAATTTCATGGCTGTAATCACCATCTGCAGTGATTTTGGAGCCCCCCCCCCCAAATAAAGTCAGCCACTGTCAGCCCCAAGAAGTGATGGGACCAGATGCCATGATCTTAGTTTTCTGAATGTTGAGCTTTAAGCCAATTTTTTCACACTCCTCTTTCACTTTCATCAAGAGGCTCTTTAGTTCCTCTTCACTTTCTGCCATAAGGGTGGTGTCATCTGCATATCTGAGGTTATTGAGATTTCTCCCGGCAATCTTGATTCCAGCTTGTGCTTCATCCAGCCCAGTGTTTCTCATGATGTACTCTGCATGTAAGTTAAATAAGCGGGGTGACAATATACAGCTTCCCTGTCCTTCATCATCTCTTGGAGTTCGCGCAAACTCATGTCCATTGAGTCGGTGATGAATTCTTTTCTCTTAGAGGGGAAAAAAAAGAATACTCCTGAAGCAATCATAGAATGACTCACAAGAGCATATAATGAAGTGCTCAATTCTGACTGCATTGTGCGAGGTTTCAGGGAGTGGAAGCTGATCTGTTGTGGGCTGAGGGAGTCAGAACAACTTCATGGAGGATGTGGATGGGGTCGGGCTGTAAAGATGAAGTTTGAGGGACAGCCATGTCAGTTTGAGGAGCCCTTAAGAGGGAAGACTTACAGGTTGGCTGTGGTAGGGAATTAGGTCAACGGATGAGGCGGCTGATCTAATGGTAGATGGGGAAGAGGGGAAGGTAGAATGGGATGAAGAGAGCCAGGCCAAAGAGCTGGCCGCAAGTGACAGGCATTGTACTGCTGCAGATCCTAAAGGAGGGAGCACTGGGAATCCAGGGGCGAATCCTCGACTCCTGCTGATGACATGGTTCAAGTTCTAGTCTCTGAAAGATTATTAAATGGAAGTGGAACAAGTTCCTACATATGGTCAGACTAACTAGTTTTTTATGCTTCTGATAAAAGGAACCAGAGCTTTGCTTGTTAAATGCTTAGTAGGCTAGTTATGTGAATCAATTTTATTTTATTGAAATTCAGCATATATCACATTGCTCAACTATAAGAAAGTGCAAGTATCAAAATCTCCCAGTTTTCCTTTTAAAAAGCTCCCTGAAGTGCTTTTTGGAGTATACTTGTATGCACGTACTTGTAGGAGCTGAAGCTCCAATCCTTTGGCCACCTGATGGGATAAGCCAACTCATTGGAAAAGAGCCTGATGCTGGTTGGGAAAGATTGAGGGCAGGAGGAGAAGGGGATGACAGAGTATGAGATGATTGGATGGCATCGCTGACACAAGAGACATGAATCTGAGGAAACTCCAGAAGATAGTGAAGGACAGGGAAGCCTGGCGTGCTGCTGCCCATGGTGTCGCCAAGAATTGGACCCAACTTAGCAACTGGACAACAAAACAAACCAAAAGCCTACTGACAAGATTTACATTTTAAATTTAGGTATCAAAATAAATAAATAAATAAATTTAGGTATCTATACTATTTAAAATCACATTATTAAAATCACACTAATTTAGAAATATTGTTCTTTCTCCTCCTCATATTCATAAAACATTGTCTTCAAATTCTTAATATCCATCTTTGACCTTAATGTTTTTATTATCATTGGAGCTACATCTTAGATCTATGAATATGTTTTTTTTTTTAATTAATTTTATTTTATTTTTAAACTTTACATAATTGTATTAGTTTTGCCAAATATCAAAATGAATCCGCCACAGGTATACATGTGTTCCCCATCCTGAACCCTCCTCCCTCCTCCCTCCCTATGAATATGTTTTTGCAGGCCACACTTTTAGTTTTTCGAGATATATCCCTTTTGAATATGGAAAAGATAACTGAATATTTTATCACAAGTTACAATTATTATTATTTTACGATGTGTCCAGTTGATGCATATCTTTGATCTTCACAATTTAAACACTTTATTACTTTTTAAAGGGATCTTTGAAAGGGTTTACAGTGGCAGTTTACACATGGAAGTGTGAGCTCATATCCCCAGGCATTTAAATGTGTGTTTGTCTTCTTTCATTGATACCATCAGCTGACCTCTGTAGACAGCGGAAACCAACCTTAACTGAGGTTCTTCTAGGCTGATGTATCAACCCTAATTGGTTCATATTCAAAATAAAGAATTGAAAGAACTCCCCACAGCAAGAGTTACTTTGTAAGTATTTCCTATAAGGTGACTTGTTTTTTCTGAGGGATAATTGTTTTAGGATGAATCCTTTTCTTATATTTAATCTATTAATGGTTCTTTACCACTTCTTCAGTATTTGCGTGAATCTCAGGCAGCAACTCTGCTTTCTGGAATGGGCCTTCTCTGGGAGAGAGGGGGAGATGTAGGGAGCAGGGAAGTGATGATCTATGATATGAAAGTTGGTGCAGCATGAAATTTGCTTTAGATAGAAGCTGTGAAAGAAAAAGTACCAAATGTATGAGTTGTTTTTTTTTAACCACTCAGCTATGAATGGAAATTATTCTGTGCTTCCGATTGAACTTCTAGAAAAATTCCATGAGCTGTCTTTTAAACAGAGCTGTCAAGAATGCAGGCGGATGGCTAGATCTGCATTTGTATTGCCATGGCACCTAAGTCTTGGGGACTTGGGGGCAGTCACTGCATCTCTGACCCCAAGATTCTCATGTAGTCTCTCCTTTGTTGAAAACCACAAACTGATACACATATTAGTTTATATCGTGTACATAGACTATGCACACACACGCGTATATTTAATAGTTCATATTATATAAAGTTACATGTGCCTGTGCTGCTGCTAAGTTGCTTCAGTCATGTCTGACTCTGTGCGACCCCAGAGACGGCAGCCCACCAGGCTCCCCCGTCCCTGATATTCTCCAGGCAAGAAAACTGGAGTGGGTTGCCATTTCCTTCTCCAATGTGGGAAAGTGAAAAGTGAAAGTTGAAGTCACTCAGTCATGTCCGACCCTCAGTGACCACATGGACTGCAGCCTTCCAGGCTCCTCCGTCCATGGGATTTTTCCAGGCAAGAGTACTGGAGTGGGTTGCCATTGCCTTCTCCTGTATATCCATTTAAATATATAGTAGGGAAGGAAAAAATCTTTTCCAGTACCCAGCTTAGATTCTCCAGATGGGGCCCTGTAAATTAGACTGATCAAAAACAAATTAACAAGAGAAAAATAAACAAATTTATTGACATGTGCATTGTGTATGTACACATGGGAACACCCATTGAAAGGGTAATTATATGTCCTTATATGCCACCTTAGGCTAAAACAAAGAAAGGGTTTTAGGCTTTGGGGCTGGGGAGACAACTCATGGGAACGATCCAGGAAAAGTATGGTAAACAAGAGTTGTTTAGTTAGGTTTGCCATTCAGATTTAAGTCAGTGCCTTCGCCATTGATTAGAGTTGTTAGGAGTCCTCCACCCCCTGGTATGGAGAGGGAGACATCTTTACAAAAGGAAACTTAATGCCTTGTTTTTATTTATTTTTATTATTATTTTTAATATAAATTTATTTATTTTAATTGGAGGCTAATTACTTTACAATTGCCTTGTTTTTAGAGCTTTTTCTTCATCTCCTGGTTATCAGTGGCCTTTAGCTTAAAATAATCCATATACCAAAAAGGCCTGTTTTGGGATGGCATATTCTGGGACTCCTCAATATGTGTAATCTGACTTCAGTAAACTTAAAACCATTCTGTCCATAGAAACACTTAGCCTGTGCCCTGTCAGAAGCAGGGGTAAACTTTTGACAAATGAGTAGACTTAACTCCGAACTCTTATGTTCCCTTTTTGCCATATCCTAAGTGACCAATTGCCTCATGACTGGAGAAAGTGAGAGATGTATTGTTAGGACTAAGTTATGTTGTACATTAAAGAGGTTTGGGAGGGCAGACAAGGGTTTCTCTAGGTATCTCTCCATTGCAGAGTTAGGATTGCTGGGTTGTAGGGTCTGTGTCTTTTCAGTGTTATTACCTGCTACTGTGTTGCCCTCCACAGTGGCTCTAGCAATTTAAGCATTAATTAGTGGTGTACTACTGGAGAAGGCAATGGCACCCCACTGCAGTACTCTTGCCTGGAAACTCCCATGGACGGAGGAGCCTGGTAGGCTGCAGTCGATGGGGTCGCTAGAGTCGGACACGACTGAGCAACTTCACTCTCCCTTTTCACTTTCATGCATTGGAGAAGGAAATGGCAACCCACTCCAGTGTTCTTGCCTGGAGAATCCCTGGGACAGAGGAGCCTGGTGGGCTGCCGTCTGTGGGGTTGCACAGAGTCAGACACGACTGAAGCGACTTAGCAGCAGCAGCAGCAGTGGTGTACTACAATTAGTGGGACTTCCCTGCTGGCCCAGACGGTAAAGCGTCTGCCTACAGTGCAGGAGACCCGGGTTCCATCCCTGGATCGGGAAGATCCCCTGGAGAAGGAAATGGCAACCCACTGCAGTCCTCTTGCCTGGAAAATCCCATGGATTTTCTGGAGCCTGGTAGGCTACAGTCCATGGGGTCACAAAGAGATGGACATGACTGAGCAAGTAATTAGCGGAGTTCTATTTTGCCATCACCCTCTCTGAGACTTTATTGTCAGCAGTCTTAATTTGGAAAATATAGTATCTTTTACATACGTTTCAAATATCTTCCCCTAGGCTCTTGTTTGCCTTTAATCTTGCTTATTTTTATGTTCTTCTTTGTCTTTTTCCTTATAGTTTAGGCTTTTAGAAGAAATCTTTGTCTATCCCAAGAACATAAAGATATTCTCCTATATGCTGTTTTAATCACTTGACTCAAGTTTTTCATATTTGAGTTTAATCAACCTGGATTTTACTTATTTACTTTTGGGATGTGAGGTCGGAAGGCAGTTTTTATTAGCAACACTTACTGTCCATGTTTTTTCCTTTAATATTGGATTTTCCCATCTCTGCCTTAAAGCACGTTTTCGTATGTATATGGGCTGTTAGGAATTCTTTAATGAAAAATGCTGCTAAAGGGACTTCCCTGGTGGTCCAGTTGCTAAGACTCTGTACTCCCATGCAGGGATCCCAGGTTCAGTCCCTGGTCAGGGAACTGGATTCCACATGCAGTAGCTAAACACAACTAACACCTGACCCGGCATGGCAAAAAAAAAAAAAAAAGCTACTAGAGGACACTTCCTGAACATTCTAGCACAGTAATGCTGTGTGCCTGACCTTTGAATGATGCGGGTTACTACTGATAACATAGCTGCGGATCTGTGGGCCATTGGGAACTCTTTTCTAGTGATTTCATTTTCTAATGATTTCTTTTCATTTTCATTTATGATTTAAACTTAATTTTCCTTCATTACTTTGGAACACCTGATGTTAAAACAAGGTTTTCTAAACAAGGAATTGGCAGTGAGGGCTGCTGCTGCTGCTGCTAAGTCGCTTTAGTCATATCCGACTCTGTGCGACCCCATAGACGGCAGCCCACCAGGCTCTCCGTCCCTGGGACTCTCCAGGCAAGAACACTGGAGTGGGTTGCCATTTCCTTCTCCAATGCATGAAAGTGAAAAGTGAAAGTGAAGTCGCTCAGTCGTGTCTGACTCCTAGTGACCCCATGGACTGCAGCCTACCAGGCCCCTCCGTCCATGGGATTTTCCAGGCAAGAGTACTGGAGTGGGGTGCCATTGCCTTCTCCGGCAGTGAGGGCAGTGGTCTCAAATCGGGCTGACCATTAGAATCAGCTGGGGAGCTTTGGCCTCCCCATCCCCTCCTCCAGGGTTGTACCCCCAACCAATTAAAACAGAACCCCTGGGGGTGGGACCCAGGCATTGGTATTTTTAAGCTCTTTTAATAGGCAGCCAGGGTTGAGAACCCATGGTTCATAAAGGGTTCATAAAGGATCTCAGCCTTGATAGAGAGGAACGCCAGCTGGTTACAGAGACTCTGTCAACTCTGACCGCCCGCTGAATCTTGTACTCAAAGTATTTGGATATTTGTTCAGAAGAAATGTTTTACCTTGTCACCTTTGTTTACCCTTTACTAGTTAAGAAGAAGAAAAGTGTGGTGAGCAGTTGAAAAAAAAGATAGTTATAAATTAAGAAAGTCCTATTTGGAGTCAAACTCAAGCATCAGCCTCTTAGCTGAAATCCACTGTGACTATTAAAGAAAACCTTTTTGATCTATCAAACATAAGCATGCGTCAGAATCCTCTGGAGGACTTGTTAAAAAGAATCCTCTGGGTGGGCCCCATCCTAGTAGTTTCTAATTCGATAAATCTATGACCTGAAAATTTATATTTTTAACAAGCTCAGCTTGGTACACTGCCTCTGAGCTACTTGCTCTAAAGGTTTCTGTTGTGTTTTTGTTTTTTTTTTTCCACTGTTGGTTTTTTAAATCCATTCTCCTAATGACGTACAACTGGGCCGTTGCCAGATTTTGGATATAATGAATAATGCTGTTATAAACATTCTCGTAGAAGCCTTTTTACGATCATGTGCTTTCATGGGTTAAAAACCTGCAAGTGGAATTGTTGAATCGCAGGGTAGGTGTATGTTTAGTTCTAAATGAAACCACTAGCCTTTTCCAGAGTGATCATACATGTTACACTCTCACCAGCAGTGTTTGAGGGCTCTGGTTCCTTGACACCCTTGCCAACATTTGGTGTTGTCCCTCTTTTCAACTTGAGTCATTCTGCTGGTGGATGTGGAGGGATATTGTTAAAGAAAAAATTATTCATGACACATGTTAAAGAAGACTGTATTCAAGGAGGACTACTATGATGGTGTTTTGCAGTGGGGGAGAGAGATTGGGCTCAAGTCTGAATACAGCAAGGAAAATTGGGAATTGATAGCATTCTTTGGCATTGCCTTTCTTTGGGATTTGACCTTTTTCAGTCCTGTGCTGAGTTTTCCAGATTTGCTGGCATATTGAGTACAGCACTTTCACAGCATCATGTTTTAGGATTTGAAATAGCTCAACTGGAATTCCATCACCTCCACTATCTTCATTCATAGTGATACTTCCTAAGGCCCACTTGACTTCACATTCCAGGATGTCTGGCTCTAGGTGAGTGATCACACCATCGTGGTTATCTGAGTCATTAAGATCTTTTTTGTATAGTTCTTCTGTGTATTCTTGCCACCTCTTCTTCATAACTTCTGCTTCTGTTAGGTCTGTACTGTTTCTGTCCTTTATTGTGCCCATCTTTGCATGAAATGTTCCCTTGGTATCTCTAATTTTCTTGAAGAGTTGTCTAGTCTTTTCCATTCTATTGTTTTCCTCTATTTCTTTGCATTGATACTGAGGAAGACTTTCTTATCTCTCCTTGCTATTCTTTGGAACTCTCCATTCAGATGGGTATATCTTTCCTTTTCTCCTTTGCCTTTAACTTCTCTTCTTTTCTCAGCTATTTGTAAGGCCTCCTCAGACAACCATTTTGCCTTTTTGCATTTCTTTTTCTTGGGTATGGTCTTGATCACTGCCTCCTGTACAATGTCACGAACCTCCATCCATAGTTCTTCAGGAACTCTGTCTCTCAGATCTAATCCCTTGAATTTGTTTGTCATGTCCACTGTATAGTCATAAGGGATTTGATTTAAATCACACCTGAATGGTCTAGTGGTTTTCCCCACTTTCTTCAATTTAAGTCTGAATTTGGCAATAAGGAGTTCATGATCTGAGCCACAGTCAGCTCCCAGTCTTGTTTTTGCTGAATGTATAGAGCTTCTCCATCTTTGGCTGCAAAGAATATAATCAATCTGATTTTGGTATTGACCATCTGGTGATGTCCATGTATAGAGTCTTCTCTTGTGTTGTTAGAAGAGGGTGTTTGCTATGACCAGTGTGTTCTCTTGGCAAAACTCTGTTAGCCTTTGCCCTGCTTCATTCTGTACTCCAAGACCAAATTTGACTGTTACTCCAGGTATCTCTTGACTTCCTACTTTTGCATTGCAGTCCCCTATAATGAAAAGGACATCTTTTTGGGTATAAGTTTTAGAAGTTATAGGTCTTCATAGAACCGTTCAACTTAAGCTTCTTCAGCATTACTGGTTTGGGCATAGACTTGGATTACTGTGATATTGAATGGTTTGCCTTGGAAACAAACAGAGATCATTCTGTCGTTTTTGAGATTGCATCCAAATACTGCATTTAGGACTCTTTTGTTGACCATGATGGCTATTCCATTTCTTCTAAGGGATTCTTGCCCACAGTAGTAGATATAATGGTCATCTGAGTTAAATTCACTCATTCCAGTCCATTTTAGTTCACTGATTCCTAAAATGTTGATGTTCACTCTTGCCATCTCCTGTTTGACCACTTCCAAATTACCTTGATTCATGGACCTAATATTCTAGGTTCCTAAGCAATATTGTTCTTTACAGACTTCACTTCCATCACCAGTCACATCCACAACTGGGTGTTGTTTTTGCTTTGGCTCTGTCTCTTCATTCTTTCTGTAATTATTTCTCCATTGTTCTCCAGTAGCATATTGGGCACCTACTGACCTGGGGAGTTCATCTTTCAGTGTCTTATCTTTTTGCCTTTTCATACTGCAAAGATGGACACAGAAGTACAAAAGTCAAGGCCTGATTGGGAGGAGGATTCAGAGGAGCATAATTAAAGTTTCATTAAGTAGAGTCTCTTGGACAGCAAGGAGATCAAATCAGTCAATCCTAAAGGAGATCAACTCTGAATATTCATTGGAAGGACTGATGCTGAAGCTGAAACTCTAGTACTTTGGCCACCTGATGTGAAGAGCTGACTCATTGGAAAAGACCCTGATGCTGGGAAAAATTGAAGGCAGGAGGAAAAGGGGACAACAGAGATGCGATGGTTGGATGGCATCACTGACTCAGTGGACATGAGTTTGAGCAAACTCGGGGAGATAGTGACAGACAGGGAAGTCTGGCATGATGCAGTCCATGGGGTCGCAAAGAGTTGGACACCTCTGAGTGACTGAACAACAACAACAATAGTCTCTGTCAGTGTTACATTGTAGAATATTTGCTTCTAAATTGACAGAAGCAGTCTCTAATTGATTTCAACATCTATTTAACTACTATACATATAAATACATGTACAGTGTGTGTGGGCAGATGTGTTTGACTTTTCAAAAAAGTAGTTGTGGTGAAATCTTGGTGCGTGCGTGCTAAGTCACTTCAGTCGTGTCCAACTCTTTGTCACCCTATGGTCTGTCGCCCTCCAGGCTCCACTGTTTATGTGATTCTCCAGGCAAGAATATTGGAATGGTTTGCCTTGCCCTCTTCCAGGGCATCTTCCTGACCTAGGGATCAAACCCCAGTCTCCTGCATTGGCAGGTGGGTTCTTTACCACTAGCACCACCAGGAAGCCCAGAATCTTGATATTAAGTGTTCTGTTTTAATTCATAATAATTTATAACTTTTTATTATAAAAATTTTCAAATATACAGAAAAATTGATAGTATTTTTTTGCCTTCCACCTAATTTCCCCGACCCCCATAAACTGTTCAAGGATAAATTTTAAAAGATAATAAGATCATGACTCATACAAATATAAAATGAGCACCTGTCAAAGACTTTATTTGACTGATGAACCCAGTACTTCAGATAAGAACTCAACATGCCATACATTTATAGTCAGATAGGAATGCGGAAATAGATTTGCAAATGGATGCAAAACTGGTCAATAGTCATAGAGTGATAGTTGCACTTTACTAGATACAGTTTGCATTTCTGTGGACAGAATTTATTTGCATTACTGTCAGTTTTCTGCAAATTAACTTCTATCTCTACAGAGTTACGAGATAGTCTAATGTCACAACTAGACTAGAGATAACCTAGTAGAGATAACCCAATAATGAATCATCTAGCCAGGACACAAGTTTTCCTTTGGGGGTTGTGTCTGTATGTTTACATGGTGTGTGCACGCGTGTTTGTGTGTGTATAAGTCTATATGTATATGACTATTTTTTCCCCTGGATTTTGAAAGAAGATGAAGTTATTTTGACAGTTAACCACTAAACAATAAAGCATGCGTCTCTTAAGAATAACATTCTACATAAAGACAATAAAATCACACCTAAGAAGATTAATAATCAGATAATCATGATGGTATGATCACTCATCTAGAGCCAGACATCCTGGAATGTGAAGTCAAGTGGGCCTTAGGAAGTATCACTATGAACGAAGATAGTGGAGGTGATGGAATTCCAGTTGAGCTATTTCAAATCCTGAAAGATGATGCTGTGAAAGTGCTGCACTCAATATGCCAGCAAATTTGGAAAACTCAGCAGTGGCCACAGGACTGGAAACGGTCAGTTTTCATTCCAATCCCAAAGAAAGGCAATGCCAAAGAATGCTCAAACTACCGCACAATTGCACTCATCTCACACTCTAGTAAAGTAATGCTCAAAATTCTTCAAGCTAGGCTTCAGCAATATGTGAACCGTGAACTTCTAGATGTTCAAGCTGGATTTAGAAAAGGCAGAGGAACCAGAGATCAAATTGCCAACATTTGTTGGATCATCGAAAAAGCAGAGAGTTCCAGAAGAACATCTACTTCTGCTTTATTGACTATGCCAAAGCCTTTGACTGTGTCAGTTCAGTTTAGTTGCTCAATCGTGTCTGACTGCGATACCATGAACTGCAGTGTGCCAGGCCTCCCTATCCATTACCAACTGCCAGAGTCTACCCAAACCCATGTCCACTGAGTCAGTGATGCCAACCAACCATCTCATCCTCTGTCGTCCCCTTCTCCTGCCCTCGATCTTTCCCAGCATCCGGGTCTTTTCAAATGAGTCAGCTCTTCGCATCAGGTGGCCAAAGTATTGGAGCTTCAGCTTCAGCATCAGTCCTTCCAATCACAACAAACTGTGGAAAATACTGAAGGAAATGGGAATACCAGAACACCTGACCTGCTTCTTGAGAAATCTGTATGCAGGTCAGGAAGCAACAGTTAGAACTGGACATGGAACAACAGACTGGTTCCAAATAGGGAAAGGAGTACGTCAAAGCTATATATTGTCACGCTGCTTATTTAACTTATATGCAGAGTACATCATGAGAAATGCTGGGCTGGGTGAAGCACAAGCTGGAATCAAGATTTCTGGGAGAAATATCAATAACCTCAGATATCCAGATGACACCACTCTTATGGCAGAAATTGAAGAAGTACTAAAAGGCTTCTTGATGAAAGTGAAAGAGGAGAGTGAAAAAGTTGGCTTAAAGCTCAACATTCAGAAACCTAAGGTCATGGCATCTGATCCCATTACTTCATGGCGAATAGATGGGGAAACAGTGGAAACAGTGAGAGACTTTATTTTTGGCGGCTCCAAAATCCCTGCAGATGGTGACCACAGCCATGAAATTAAAAGACACTTGCTCCTTGGAAGAAAAGCTATGACCAACCTAGACAGCATATTAAAAAGCAGAGACATTACTTTGCCAGCAAAAGTCCGTCTAGTCAAAAGTATCGTTTTTCCAGTACATATATGGATGTGAGAGTTGGACTATAAAGAAAGTTGAGTGCCAAGGAATTGATGCTTTTGAACTGTGATGTTGGAGAAGACTCTTGAGAGTCCCTTGGACTGCAAGGAGATCCAACCAGTCCATCCTACAGGAGATCAGTCCTGAATATTCATTGGAAGGACTGATTTGTAGCTGAAGCTCCAATACTTTGGTCACCTGATGCAAAGAGGTGACTCATTTGAAAAGATCCTGATGCTGGGAAAGATTGAAGGTGAGAGGAGAAGGGAACGACAGAGGATGAGATGGTTAGATGGCATCACCGACTCAGTGGACATGAGTTTGAGCAAACTCCGGGAGTTGGTGATGGATAGGGAGGCCTAGTGTGCTGCAGTCCATGGGATTGCAAAGAGTCGGACACAACTGAGCAACTGAACTGACTGACTAAGAAGATTAAAAATAATTCTTTAATACCATCTAATATTCACATTTGTTTTTCAGTTTCCCTGATTTCTCAAGATTCTTTTTATATCTTTCTGGTATGTTTTGAATCTGGAGCCAATCAAAGATCCTTTATTTCAAGTTGTTTAACATTTTTGAAGAGCTAATCCCTTGGGATTAAATTTTCTGATGACTAATCTTGATGACCTTTCTTGTAACATTTCATGTAGCAGTGTTTCTGAAACAGATGCTTTCGGATGTCATCCTCCTCCGAAGAGAGCCAAATCACTTTCATTAACATGGTCACAGACTGTGTGCTTTGTGCTCAAGAGAAATGAACCTATGGGCTTTTTGCTGTTTATACAAGAGAAAGTCATCTCTTACTGTAGGGCTGTTAATAACCTTTTGTATTGCGGCCAGTTGGTAGCTGCCTTGCCTGTGGGCCTCTCCTGCCGAAAGGAGAGATTAACTAGAACAGGATAGTCTCTTGCTTTGAGGTAAAAAGGAGACATGGAAATTCAAGATAAAATTCAAGATAAAATCAAAGTCCTGGGAAAGCGGACATACTTTAGCATCTCTATATTGAAGCTGAATCTTCCTTCCTTTCTTCCTTACTCCCTTCCTTCCTAATTCTGACTTGAGAGCTATACAGTGTTAGAGTTCTTCATGATTTAGGTAACTTTCTTTTTAAATACTTACCCTCAATTCTGAGAATTTTGATAAAATTTTAAAAAGGAATTTAATTATAATTCTTGCTTTATAGACAATATGCAGTTGTTGTGACTGCTTTTCTTAACTCTGTCCCAAAGGCTAAATTTTTAATTTTACTAATGTTTGGAGACCCCCAAGACCACTCTTAGGTTTACTGATTCACTAGTACTAGTTCAATTCAGTCACTCAGTCATGTCCAACTCTTTGCGACCCCATGGACTACAGCACGCCAGGCCTCCCTGTCCATCACCAGCTCCCGGAGTTTACTCAAGCTCATGTCCATTGAGTCGGTCATGCCATCCAACCATCTCATCCTCTGTCGTCCCCCTTCTCTCACCTTCAATCTTTCCCAGCATCAGGGTCTTTTCAAATGATTCAGCTCTTCACATCAGATGGCCAAAGTTTTGGAGTTTCAGCTTCAACATCAGTCTTTCCAGTGAATATTTAGAACTGATTTCCTTTAGGATGGACTGGTTGGATCTCCTTGTAGTCCAAAGGACCTTCAAGAGCCTTCTTCAACACCACAGTTCAAAAGCATCAATTCTTCAGCACTCAGCTTTCTTTATAGTCCAACTCTCACATCCATACATGACTACTGGAAAAACCATAGCTTTGACCAGAGGGATCTTTGTTGGCAAAGTAATGTCTCTGCTTTTTAATATGCTGTCTACGTTGGTCATAACTTTCCTTCCAAGGAGTAAGTGTCTTTTAATTTCATGGCTGCAATCACCATCTGCAGTGATTTTGGAGCCCCCAAAATAAAGCCTGCCACTGTTTCCCCATCTGTTTGCCATGAAGTAATGTGGTCATGTATGGAT
Organism: Bos mutus; assembly: GCF_027580195.1. Lineage (NCBI taxonomy): Eukaryota > Metazoa > Chordata > Mammalia > Artiodactyla > Bovidae > Bos > Bos mutus. The sequence goes on along the minus strand of NC_091626.1, from coordinate 31,624,254 downwards.
GTGGGAGTTGGACTGTGAAGAAGGCTGAGCACTGAAGAATTGATGCTTTTTAACTGTGGTGTTGGAAAAGACTCTTGAGAGTCCCTTGGACTGCAAGGAGATCCAACCAGTCCATTCTGAAGGAGATCAGCCCTGAGTGTTCTTTGGAAGGAATGATGCTAAAGCTGAAACTCCAGTACTTTGGCCATCTCATGCGAAGAGCTGACTCATTGGGAAAGTCTCTGATGCTGGGAGGGATTGGGAGCAGGAGGAGAAGGGGACAACAGAGGATGAGATGGCTGGATGGCATCACTGACTCGATGGACGTGAGTCTCAGTGAACTCCGGGAGTTGGTGATGGACAGGGAGGCCTGGCGTGCTGCGATTCATGGGGTTGCAAAGAGTCGGACACGACTGAGCGACCGAACTGAACTGAACTGAATGGGACCAGATGCCATGATCTTAGGTTTCTGAATGTTGAGCTTTAAGCCAACTTTTTCACTCTCCTCTTTCACTTTCATCAAGAAGCTCTTTAGTTCTTCTTCAATTTCTGCCATAAGAGTGGTGTCATCTGCATATCTGAGGTTATTAATATTTCTCCTGGCAATCTTGATTCCAGCTTGTGCTTCACCCAGCCCAGCATTTCTCATGATGTACTCTGCATATAAGTTAAATAAGCAGGGTGACAATATACAGCCTTGACGTACTCCTTTCCCTATTTGGAACCAGTCTGTTGTTCCATGTCCAGTTCTAATTGTTGCTTCCTGACCTGCATACAGATTTCTCAAGAAGCAGGTCAGGTGTTCTGGTATTCCCATTTCCTTCAGAATTTTCGACAGTTTGTTGTGATCCAAAGTCAAATGCTTTGGCATAGTCATTGAAGCAGAAATAGATGTTTTTCTGGAACTCTTTTGCTTTTCCAATGATCCAGCAGATGTTGGCAATTTGATCTCTGGTTCCTCTGCCTTTTCTAAAATAAGCTTCAACATCTGGAAGTTCATGATTCACATATTGTTGAAGCCTGGCTTAGAGAATTTTGAGCACTACTTATGTTTCCTGAAAACTGGGTTTCCCTCTTGATGGATGTTGAGCCAAAAGACACAGTCAAATCAAAGATTGGAAGAAGGAAAGATTTATTACTACAAATAGGGAGAACACTGGGGAATCTTTCCCAAGGCAGTGTCTCCCTTAACAGCAAAGCTGGGGAAGTTTTACTAGGGTATATGCATATTCATGATTAGGCTTGAGTCCAAGCTTTAGTTGGTTAAAGTCAGAAGCATCAGTAAAGATCACCATCGTCAGCCTCTGGTTCCAGTAGATCTGGTGGTTGAGGCCTCAAGCTGCTCTTTACCATTAAAAGAGAACTAGGAATTTTCACAACTCATGTGTTGTCTTTGTTACTGTTATTTTTCTTGCCTGATAGTTTCTGCATTCTTTGGTGTCTTAAGATCATTGATTACTAAGACCTGTTCAAGGGCAAGTATTGTGGCCAGGCTTAGATCCCAGAGTGGCTTAGGCCAAAAATGGCTTCTCTTATGTCAGGAAAGTCAGGTTGGATTTTCTTTCTCTGCGGACCTCTGCCTTTTCTGCTTACACAAAGATTCAGAGTACTCAGAATATAGCTGTACTCAAGGTGATGACTTATTATAGCAAAAGGCTAGAAAGCAAATCAGCCAAGGGAGAGACTCATGGGTGGAGTCTGCAGGAATCTAGGACAAGTGTCTAAGAGTCCTCTCCCAGTGGAGTCACAGAGAAGGAATTTAATTTCTCCAGTATCAAACTGTGACCACACATGCAGAACTACCAGGGAAGCCCGTTAGAGACTTGTTGCTCATGGTTTTTAGTGGGTCTGGTCACTAAAAGCCAGCACCCTCTTTTTAGAATAATTCCAGGCTCCCAGAAGGAAAATAGCTGCTCAGCATAAACTAACTTGCTTCTACAGTTTAGGCTTAGTGAGCCAGTCTTATCAGCTCTGGGAATGGTGGGAACCCTGGCATATTCTAGGCTCCCAGACTCCAGCGAGGATCTACCTTTCAAGGAGGCCTTCCTAAGGATAGCAGTCTCAGGCCCGCTATGTTAACTCTTTTATATACAACTAGCTTTTTTCCTTTCCTTCTGCTATGCAAATCAGAACATTGAAAGAATGCTTATATCTTCCCAGTGACAAAATTACTCAGATTTATATAACACTGGCAGATGACATGCAGAGAAGGGGAAGTAGAAAAGGATGTTGCATGCTTTGGCGATTACTTTCATTTTCTCATCCTCAGATGACTAGTTTTTCATTTCTGTATTAATCCACTACTATTTGTTCAAAAAACTGTAGGCTTATTGCTAGTACTATTTTAAAAGTTGTACTCTGAAAATCATACTTTGTGCTTTGAAGTGATTGTTTTCTATTAAAAAATACACCAGTTCCTGAAAACAACCCACAGAATGGGAGTAGGACAGGGAACTTGTATCTAGAATACATAAAGATTTATTACAGTTCATTGATAAAAGACAAATAACCCAGTTTAAAAAATGAAGAAAGATCTGAATAGACATTTCTCCAAACAATATCTACAAGTGTCCAATAAACCTATAAAAAGATGCTCAATATCATTAGCCGTCAGGGAAAGGCATTCAAAACTATAGTGACTTCAGTTCAGTTCAGTTCAGTTGCTCAGTTGTGTCCTATTCTTTGCGACCCCATGAATCGCAGCATGCCAGGCCTCCCTGTCCATCACCAACTCCTGGAGTTCACTGAGACTCACGTCCATCGAGTCAGTGATGCCATCCAACCATCTCATCCTCTGTCGTCTCCTTCTCCTCCTGCCCCCAATCCTTCCCAGCATCAGAGTCTTTTCCAATGAGTCAACTCTTCGCATGAGGTGGCCAAAGTATTGGAGTTTCAGCTTTAGCATCAGTCCTTCCAAAGAACACCCAGGATCGCCTTTAGGATAGACTGGTTGGATCTCCTTGCAGTCCAAGGGACTCTCAAGAGTCTTCTCCAACACTGCAGTTCAAAAGCATCAATTCTTTGGCGCTCAGCTTTCTTCACAGTCCAACTCTCACATCCATACATGACCACTGGAAAAACCATAGCCTTGACTAGACGGACCTTTGTTGGCAAAGTAATGTCTCTGCTTTTGAATATGCTGTCTAGGTTGGTCATAACTTTCCTTCCAAGGAGTAAGTGTCTTTTGATTTCATGGCTGCAATCACCATCTGCAGTGATTTTGGAGCCCCCCAAAATAAAGTCTGATACTGTTTCCACTGTTTCCCCATCCATTTCCCATGAAGTGATGGGACCAGATGCCATGATCTTCGTTTTCTGAATGTTGAGCTTTAAGCCAACTTTTTCACTCTCCTCCTTCACTTTCATCTGCTACTTCACAAACACTAGGATGGCTATGATGAAAAACACATAATATCATGTTGCTGAGGATATGAAGAAACTGGAACTCTCATATACTGCTGATGGGAATATAAAATGGTATGACTGCTGTGGAAAAGTCTGGCAGTTCCTCAAATGATTACACATTAATATATCATATGATCCAGCAGTTTGACTCCTAGTCATGCCAAAAACTTGGCCTCTGTGCACTAGGGCCAAATCGAATCTCAGAGGCAGAGTTTTGGGTGAAGCAGAAAATAATGCTGGGCTGGATGAATTACAAGCTGGAATCAAGTTTGCTGGGACAAATATAAACAACCTGAGAAATGCAGATGATACCACTCTAATGGCAGCAAGTGAAGAATTGAAGAGCCTCTTGAGGAGGGTGAAAGAAGGGAGTGAAAAAGCTGGCTTAAAACTCAACATTCAAAAGATCATGGCATCTCATGCCATCACTTCATGGCAAATAGATGGGGAAACAGTGGAAACAGATTTTATTTTCTTGAGCTCCAAAATCACTGCAGATCATGGGGTGACTGCAGCCATGAAATTAAAAGACACTTAGTCCTTGGAAAAGCTATGACAAACCTGGAAAGTGTAGTAAAAAGCAGAAACATCACATTGCTGACTAAGGTCCATATAGTCAAAGCTATGGTTTTTCCAGAAGTCATGTATGGATATGAGAGTTGGACCATAAAGATTGAGTGCCAAAGAATTGATGCTTTTAAATTGTGTTGGAGAAGATTCTTGAGAGTCCCTTGGACAGCAAGGAGATTGGTTCAGTTCAGTTCAGTAGCTCAGTCATGTCTGACTCTTTGAGACCCCATGAACTGTGGCAAACCAGGCTGCCCTGTTCATCACCAACTCCTGGAGCTTGCTCAAACTCATGTGCATTGAGTTGGTGATGCCATTCAACCATCTCATCCTCTGTCATGCCCTTCACTTCCTGCCTTCAATCTTTCCCAGCATCAGGGTCTTTCAGATGAGTCAGTTCTTCACATGAGGTGGCCTAAAGATCGGAGTTTCAGCTTCAGCATCAGTCCTTCCAAATTCAGGACTGATTTCCTTTAGGATGGACTGGTTTGATCTCCTTGCAGTTCAAGGGACTCTCAAGAATCTTCTCCCAGTACCATAGTTCAAAACATCAGTTCTTCGGCACTCGGCTTTCTTTATTGTCCAACTCTCACATCCATACATTACTACTGGAAAAACCATAGCTTTGACTAGAGGGACATTTGTCGGCAAAGTAATGTCTCTGCTTTTTAATATGCTGTCTAGGTTGGTCATAGCTTTTCTTCCAAGGAGCAAGTGTCTTTTAATTTCATGGCTGCAGTCACCATCTGTAGGGATTTTGGAGCCCAAGAAAATAAAGTCTCTCACTGTTTCCATTGTTTCCCCATCTATTTGCTATGAAGTGATGGGACTGGATGCCATGATCTTAGTTTTTTGAATGTTGAGTTTTAAGCCAGCTTTTTCAGCTCTCCTCTTTTATTTTCATCAAGAGGCTCTTCAGTTCCTCTTTGCTTTCTGCCATAAGGGAGGTGTCATCTACATATCTGAGGTTATTGATATTTCTCCTGGCAATCTTAATTTCAGCTTGTACTTCATCCAGACCAGTATTTCGCATGTGCTCTGCATATAAGTTAAAAAAGAAGGGTAACAATATACAGCCTTGATGTACTCCTTTCCCAATTTGGAACCAGTCTGTTGTTCCATGTCCAGTTCTAACTGTTGCTTCCTGACCTGCATACAGATTTCTTAGGAGGCAGGTAAGGTGGTCTGGTATTCCCATCTTATCAAGAATTTTTGTGGTGATCCACACAGTCAAAAGCTTTGGCATAGTCAGTAAAGCAGAAGTAGATGTTTTTCTGGAATTCTCTTGCTTTTTCTATGATCCAACAAATGTTGGCAATTTGATCTCTGGTTCCTCTGCCTTTTCTAAATCCGGCTTGAACATCTGGAAGTTCTCAGTTCATGTACTGTTGAAGCCAGCTTGGAGAATTTTGAGCATTACTTTGCTAGCGTGTGTGATGAGTGCAACTGTGCAGTAGTTTGAACTTTCTTTGGCATTGCCTTTCTTTGGGATTGGAATGAAAACTGACCTTTTCCAGTTCTGTGGCCATTGTGGAGTTTTCCAGATTTGCTGACATATTGAGTGCAGCACTTTCACAGCATCATCTTTTAGGATTTGAAATAGCTCAGCTGGAATTCCATTAACTCCACTAGCTTTGTTGGTAGTGATGCTTCCTAAGGCCCACTTCACTTCAGACTCCAAGATGACTGGCTCTAGGTGAGTGATCACACCATCATGGTTATCTGGGTCATGAAGGTCTTTTTTGTACAGTTCTTCTGTGTATTCTTGCCACCTTTTCTTAATGTCTTCTGCTTCTGTTAGGTCCATACTGTTTCTGTCCTTTATTGTGCCCATCTTTGCATGAAATGTTCCCTTGGTATCTCTAATTTCCTTGAAGAGATCTCTAGTCTTTTCCATTCTATTGTTTTCCTCTATTTTTTTGCATTGATCACTGAGGAAGGCTTTCTTATCTCTCCTTGCTGTTCTTTGGAACTCTGCATTCGGATGGGTATATCTTTCCTTTTCTCCTTTGCCTTTAGCTTCTCTTCTTTTCTCAGCTGTGAGATCAGTGAATCCTAAAGGAAATTAATCCTGAATATTCATTGAAAGGACTGATGCTGAAGCTGAAACTCCAATCCTTTGGCCACCTGATGCGAAGAACTAGCTCACTGTTAAAGACCCTGGTGCTGGGAAAGATTGAAGGCAGGAGGAGAAGGGATGACAGAAGATGAGATGGTTGGATGGCATCACCAACTCAATTGACATTAGTTTGAGCAAGCTTCAGGAGTTCGTGAAGGCCAGGGAAGCCTGGAGTGCTGCAGTTCAAGGGTTGCAAAGAGTCAGACACAACTGAGTGACTGAACTGAGCTGAGACAGCACCAGGACCCTGTCCCAGGCTGCACTGTCCTTTCCTGGCTAACACTCCCTTATCTCTGCATCCCCTCCCTTCCCTGATTAGCAAGTATTTGAATCTGCCCTTTGGAAATCAGGGAAGATCATGAAGACTGGTGTCTGTTCCCTACAAACAAGGAATGAGTAAAGGGTGCTGGCAGAGAAAGGCTTCTGTGCCCAGGAGGCCCAAAGGGTCCTTCTCAGTTTCATGCGTGCGTGCATGCTAAGTCACTTCAGTTGTGTCTGACTCTTTGTGACTGTATGGCCTATGGCCCACCAGGCTCCTCTGTCCATGGGATTCTCCAAGCAAGAATACTGCAGTGGGTTTCCAGTTCATACTCCAGGGGATCTTCCCAACCCAGGGACTGAATGCATATCTCTTCTGTCTCCTGCATTGACAGGGAGGTTCGTTACCACTAGCGCCACCTGGGAAATTTTATTAGGTATATACATATGAAAACATATATCCATCCAAAAACGTGGACAAGAATATTCATAGCAGCATTATTCATAATAGCCAAAAAGTAGAAGCAACCTAAATGCTCGTCAACTGATTCCATTTATATAAAATATTCAGAATAGCCAAATGGATAGTGAAAGAAAGTAGATTAGTGATTGACAGGGACTGGAAGGATTGAGGGTGATTGCTTAGGGGTATGGGTTTCTTTTTGGAGTAGTGAAAGTGTTCTAAAATTGATTATGGTGATGATACGCAGCTCTGTGAATATACTAAAAACCTCTGAATAATACACTTTAAATGGGTGAATTGAATGGTATATGAATTATATCTTGATAAAACTGTTGGAAAAACGTACCCATTCTTAAGAGAAAATAAAGTGAATTATTTGTTCATTATCATGAACAGCTGATCTGAAATACTCTGGTATTTATTAGAATTTATAATGTATATTTTCAGACACAAGTCAGTTACTAACTTCACTGGACTGTCACTTGTTCATTCTGAAGAGGAGTAATTAGGAAACCAGAAGAGAAATGAGACTATGTTGGGAATGGTTTAAGCAGTTTCTTCTTTGCAGGTATGACATACCTGTGTTTCTGTTAGGTGTCTTACTTTAGAAATAAACCTTGGTTTTCATCACCTGGTTCCTGGCTGCTTATGTTGCCCAAATGGTGACTGATGGTGGGACTTCCCTAAGAAGTTCTCAGCTGGAAGCTTTGCCTCCTGGGGGTCTTACGTGTCAGTTAGAATGCTCATCCATTAGCCTCTGAATATTATTAAGTCATATGGATGTGAATTGATTTGTGTTTAGGTACAGGAAGTGAGTTTTCCTCCTACTTGCTTTTTGTTTTATTCAGAATCCATCAGTTCACTTGAACTATAACAGTATATTATAGAAAAACAAAACAGCAACCCCCCAGTATATAGTACACACATCTTTTTATTTAATGATCTTCCTGACATATGTTTCTTTCTTTCTTTCTTTTTAATCTTGTTCAGCATATACCAAGGGAGGCATGGCTCACAACGCAGTCTGTGTTCCGCCGAGTCTGGTGCTTTGCATTAGTCTCATATCAGTGTCTGGCAGGGAGAGAGTCCTGAGGAGTCTGGGACGACTTTCTTACTCCTCATGAGACAATCTCACAGTGATTTCAGTCTGTTTTTTGAAGTATTGTAAATTCTTAGCCAGACAGTCCCTCAAACTCATGTTCAAAGGCAAATACCAAAGCATATCCTGAAACCAAATATAAGCAAATTTTAGATTGGCTGCCGTTTTAGCTGATACACATCACTGCTCCCCTCATCTTGATTTTTGCACACTTGTCAAAGGAGCTGGAACCTCTAACTCAGTGGGTGTTTCAGAAATATTAAATAATGCATTTTTTATATTTCCCAAGATGGTTAGATAGCATCACCGACTCGGTGGACATGAATTTGAGCAAACTGTGGGAGATAGTGAAGGACCGGAAAACCTGGCGTGCTGCAGTCCATGGGGTCGCAGAGAGCTGGACATGACTTAGTAACTGAACAACCGCAACGAGAGGACATTATTACGTATCTTGGAATCTCAGCAAGGACTGGCCTCACAAAGCAAGGATGGCTGTGAAGCTGAAACCCTGTGTCCTGCTGGTCAGTCCCCTCCGGCACTACTGTGCTCTTTCCTTAGGGAAGCTGTGCTGGTGACCACGTCATGCTGTGGTCTTCAGAGGAGAGTGGTCATCTCATTTCCTTTGTGACTTGACTTTCTGAGAGTCTATGTTTTATGGGACTGTGGAGTTGCTGTGTGACACAGGTCTGATGATTAGGTGTGCTGTTTCTTTGGTGTCCCCACGATCGATATTCTTGTAAATCCCTTCAGGAATTTTAATACTGTTCAATCTGTATTTAAATTATTAAATCTGACAGTAAGAAGTAGGACCGTTGGCAGAAATTGAGTATTTGAGAATGACCAGTTAACGAACACCTAAACAACTTCATAGAGCAGGCAAGAACAGATCAAGCAAAAGGGATCTGTCTTTATCTCCGAGTAGCTGGTGTCGGGATGCCAAACCACAGAACCGCCATTCGTTTGGATATTACGGATTAGTTTACTGGAGAAGTGGGTTGTGATGTTAATGTGGTGCAGATCATTCTTTCTGTCCTTGTCCCAAACCTGTCCTCCTGCAGAGCTCCTGCATGCAGTCATATCATGCTGTTAGGTTCAAAGCCACACCAAGGAACTCTAGCCAGTAGGCATTTGTGGCGAGAGGAACAAAAAGCTGATAAAAGTCTTACCTGTTTTTGTTTTCTTTCTCCCATCTGCTACATCCTTACCAGGCAAAAGTAGAAGAAAAGATCCAAGAGGTCTTCAGTTCTTACAAGTTCAACCACCTTGTACCAAGGTAAGCTGTGGTTAGCAGTCTGAGTGGAGCTGGGAAGTACCATCTCCCGTGGGAGCCTTTCTTCTTTCCTCCTTGAGCTTGTCCAACCTCGGGGTATTGTAGCTATGAGGTTGATGTTTCCTCACCTGTGGCTCCCAGAAGATGCTCCTGACCCCAGCTCCTGCCACTGTTAGAATACCCACTGGAGGAGTTGTGCACTGGAGCTGAGCCATCAGGTGTTACATGGGGATCCCCCTCAGAGCCTGAACTGTGAGCCTTGAAGATGGAGAGAGAGAAAAAGTTTGTGATCCTGTAGCTTAGTTCTGACCCTCTGCACTGGTGTTCAGAACTCTCAAGTTTTTCTTTCTCATGTAACACTTTGAAACAGATATAGAGTCAGGGGGATGGAAAAGGATGGATTCCTTTGGTGTGTGTTATGACTTGACTGGGAAATGTGGGGCGTTTGAGCCTCTCCTAGCCTGGCCCTTTTTGGTGGCTGTGCAGCAGATTCTTGGGGCCACACTTTAAGTGAGAGATACAATGCCTTTTGTTTTCCTTGGTGCTTAGCAAGTTGAAGCCTTCTAAGCTCTTTTGAGGCAGAAATTCCAAAAGGGGGATTATAAACAGAAACTTATTAATTTGAACCTTCATTTCCCTCCCCCAGTTTTGTAATGTATCACACTAGAATTTCATAAGGGCATTTCTCTTCTAATCACAGATTGCTTCTCTGAAACCACCCTGTGCGATCTTTCCTCATCAGTAGTTCAAGTTGTGTTTGCTCATCATTTTACATTGATGTTACAGTACTTTTCCTAGACAATCTCTGAACGTAGAGTAGTTGGGCCACTGGCTGGGCTGGTTCTCTCTGGGTGGGAAGCTTATGGGTCTAAAATCTGGCCTGATCTTGTTCACGTCTCCCAACTTCCTGACGCCTCCTCACGCACTGACTCCTGGCAAGTCAGTCTCTGGGTCAGTCTGTCTTTCACTTACTGCCGCTGCTAAGTCGCTTCAGTCGTGTCCGACTCTGTGTGACCCCATAGATGGCAGCCCACCAGGCTCTCCCATCCCTGGGATTCTCCAGGCAAGAGCACTGGAGTGGATTGCCATTTCCTTCTCCAGTGCATGAAAGTGAAAAGTGAAAGTAAAGTTGCTCAGTCCTGTCGGACCCTCAGCGACCCCATGGACCGCAGCCTTCCAGGCTCTTCTGTCCACGGGATTCTCCAGGCAGGAGTTACTGGAGCATTACAAATATTTCTAGCCTCAGTTAACTTTGTGTCTTTGTTTTTTGTCCCTATTTCCCTAAAAAAGAAGTTTAGCTAGAAAACTCTGATTCACCAAGACAGAAAAAGAGTCAGAAAAAGGGAAAGCCAGGTGGAAAAATTCTCTTCATCTTCCTTCCCTGGAAAAGGAAAACATCAGCTAAGCAGAGAAGTCTTTTTCCAAACTGCTAACCTAAATCTCTGCATTAACCCAAAGCCCCGACCTCAGAAAATGAATTATGACTCTTGTCATGAGTGGCAGCTGGAGCTTAGCAAATGACACTGTTTATGTAAACAGCTCGGGGAGAAGGAGCCCTCTGGCCAGTACAGGCTGTTTTCCCGGAGGTAGTGGGACTTGGTAACGCTGTGGGGCACGGTGGCTTCAGGAGGGGTTTGTGGTTAGAGTTGCACTGTGATGACTCACCTGTTGTTCTCTGAGTCTCTATCCACTGTGGACATAGGTCCTCTGTGTTCCCAGAGGACCTTTGATCATTTGACATTCCCTTGTCACCCACCATAAGAGTAGAGGTCTTAGGCTTTCCTTTTATCCTTACTGAGATGGGAGGGAGATTGGGAGGTTATAATCTGAGAAGAAGCTGTGTTTGGGGAGTGGTAGTGGAGGACACGGAGAAGGCAATGGCACCCCACTCCAGTACTCTTGCCTGGAAAATCCCATGGACAGAGGAGCCTGGTAGGCTGTGGTCCATGGGGTCGCTAAGAGTCGGACACGACTGAGCGACTTCACTTTCCCTTTTCACTTTTGTACATTGGAGAAGGAAATGGCAACCCACTCCAGTGTTCTTGCCTGGAGAATCCCAGGGATGGGGGAGCCTGCTGGGCTGCTGTCTATGGGGTCGCACAGAGTCGGACACGACTGAAGAGACTTAGCAGCAGCAGTGGAGGGCAGTAAAGGAGGGAAGTCCCTTGATTCATAGGTCTTTAGGTCAGATGTGGGTAGAAAACAAAAAATGTTCCTCCTTTGTGGAAATAGAATACATCAGGGCTCTGGGTTTATTTCAGGAATCTGACATTTCCCATTTTATCATTGTTGCCTATGAAAATGAGTGTTTTAAAGGATGCTAATTAGCATCTTATGTCACAGCATGCTAATTAATATAGAGACATTACACATTGTGGGTGAATAATAGAATATAAATCAGCTTATCAATATAAGGCTGGGGCCGAACATCTTCACCGTAGAATGAACTTCTGGGACATAAGAAGAGATATGAAACTTTAATCAGCATTTTAAATTACTGTCACAATTACAGTATTTAACATTTCATCAGTCAAATTTAAAAATTTTGGTATTATATTGCAGGAACAAACCTTCCTTGTTAGCTAAAGTGAATATTCAGATGTTAGCGATTAATCTGGGTGACATAGCTCGCGTGTGTCTCTGAGGTCATGATGTTGATTGGATGTGAGAGAAACACACACATGCTCCCCAGACCACTGACCATGCCCTGGTCCAGGGGTGTCAGGAATGATGCCGAGGAGGCATCCGTCTCTTCAGCCTTTCGGAGCCACTGCCAAGTAGAAGATTTGGCTGAAATTCAAGGCTGAAGCTGAATGTTGTTACATCCTACCATTTATTCCTCATCCCAGAAATGGTTTTCCTTGCTCTCAGACTGTGAAACATGCATCTTCTCTGGAGTGAGGTGGTCCATCCCAAGAAGCCTTTGGACCATGCTTCGAACAGTTTTGTGTATCAGCATCCTGCTTTCCCATAAAAGTTAATTTTTCCTTCCCTCTGGTTAGTCATTCTCACTGTTTCACATGCTTACAGATTTACCTTCTTTAGTAACAAACCAGTGTGAATCAGGCATAGGCATACATATGTCCCCTCCCTCTTGAACCTAGCTCCCACCCCACCGCCCCCTGGTTGACATTAACAGTGTCTTACCCTGTCTTCCTGCTTCATCTATTCCCACTTAAGTGTTTTCATCAGTCCAGTTTGTAAACACATACCGAATACCTAGTGGGGTCAGATAATTTTTCTAAAGCCATGATTGTAGTTACTTTTTTCTCAGCTGAAAATCCTCAAAGGTTTCTTGTGCCAGTTTTTTTTTTTATTGAGGTATAACTGACGTAACATTATATTCATTTCAGGTGTGCAGTGTAATGATTCAGTATTTGTATATACTGCAGTACGGTCACCACAGTACGTCCGATTAACATTCAGCACCATGTGAAATTGAAAGTCACTCAGTTGTGTCTGACTCTTTGCAACCCAATGGACTGTAGCCCACCAGGCTCCTCTGTCTATGAAATTCTCCAGGCAAAAATACTGGAGTGGGTAGCCATTTCCTTCTTGATCTTCCTGACCTAGAGATTGAACCCAGGTCTCCTGCACTGCAGGCAGATTCTTTACCATCTGAGCCACCAGGGAAGCCCATTAAGCATATATGTACTCACAAATTTTTTGTCTTATGATGAGAAGTTTCAACATCCTCTCTGGTAGCTACTTTCAAATATGCAATGCAGTATTATTATTTACATTAAAAACAACTTTATCTTATGTTGGAGTATAGCTGATTAATAGTGTAGTGATAGTTTCAGGTACACAGCAGAGCAGCTCAGCTGTAATACGCATGTATCCATTCTCCCCCAGACTCCCCTCCCATTCAGGCTGCCACATAACGCAATACAGTATTATTAACTAAGGTCACCGTGCTGCACATTACATCTTCATGACTTACTCATTTTATAACTAGAGCTTTGTACCTTTTGACCCCCGTCACCCATTTCACTGCCATCCCCTTCCACCTCCCACCTTAGGCAGCTACCAGTCTGTCTTCTGTATCTGTGAGCTCAGGGCTTTTTTTTTTTTTGGTGGAAGCCCTGGAGTGTCACATACAAGTGAGATTGTACAGTATTCATCTTTTTGTCTGACTTATTTCACTTAACATAATGTCCTCCAAGTCTCCCCATGTTACTGCAGGTTCCCTTTGAGTGTTACATTGAGTTAAATTTCTCAGCTGGCATCCCAGATCCCTTCTTGATCATTCCTCTTTCATTGCTAACAGCCAGGCCAAGTCCCTGACTTGTCAGTTCCCCTGCATGCTTTATATTCATCTGTAGGATGTAGTAAAGCTGTTAGCCACTTGCACCCATTTAAACGTAAATTAACAAAGTTTAAAATTTAGTTGCTCAGTTACAGTAGCCACGTTGCAAGTCTCAGTACCCACATGTGGCTTGTGGCTTCCTATTAGACAGTACAAAGACTCTTACGTTCTCTTGGATGGTCCTGTTTTGGTTCCTGTTGTTTCTCTTCTGACTGAACTGCCTTCCCACCATCACTTCACCTCCTCTTCTCCTCTACCTGTAAAAACATTCTCCCTCTTCCAGGGCCCCCACCTCAAGTTCCACCTGTTCGCGCAGCCTCCCCTGATCATTTCTTTCTGAATGAGAAGCCTCCCCCAACCTCTTTAGAGCCTCAGGAACATTTTATATGTTTTTTCTTTATGAAGCCTACCCTTTTTTTTTTTTTTCATCATCTTGTAGCCACTTATGTCCTTATCTCATTTCCAGTACTGAACTGGAAGCCTTTTTGAAGTAAAGACTACTTATTCTGTGCACAGTACCGTGGGAGTTCAGTAAACAATTGTTGAATTGAATACCTAGGGAAGAGAATGCTTCTTCTTTCGTTTCTTTTCTGGAATCAGCAAGCACAGTGAATGTCTCAAATTCTTTGCTTTTTTCTTTCCGTCTGTAACCACACACACAGACCCCTTCTGTAAGACCCAGCAAAAGACACACCCCCCTGCCCTTGGCCTGCCTGTGCAGGTGGTCACGGCAGATACAGTCCATCTTAGAGCCAGTGCTGCTGACATCAGGGCCAAGGAGAGCGACTGGCTGCAGCATACAGATATTATCCTCCAGCCAGGACTGTGGGGCAGCACGTGAAGGTGGGATGTGGGGGAGGGAATAATAGACTGAGGGCTTCCCAGGTGGTGCTAATGGTAAAGAACCTGCCCGGCAATGCAGGAGACATGAAAGACGCGAGTTTGATCCCTGGGTTGGGAAGATCCCCTGGAGGAGGGCATGGCAACCCACTCCAGCTTGGAGAATCCCATGGACAGAGGAGCCTGGCAGACTATTGTCCATAGGGTCACAGAGTCGGACACAATTGAGGTGACTTAGCACAGCATAGCACAGTAACAGACGGATGAGTGAGGAGCAGGCAGAGTACAAACCTCAGACCTCAGAAAAGTGACCCCAGAAGAAATGCCTGGAACAATAGAGGTGAACCAAATCAGGGACGCGGCGAGGCTCAGGATGGAGAGCCATAACGTATCTGTTCTCAGCTGGACCCCAGAGGAACTTCCTGGATGGTTTCTTGCTGCCTGGCTAAGTGTGCTTATGGTGGTGTTTCTCGCCCAAAGCTACCAGCCACAAGGGAGAGGATCCCCCCAAACATTTGTCAGCATGATTTGCAGACACTTGAGGGGCATTCAGAGGCTGGCCTCTTTTCTCCGGGGTAGGTGTCCTGGGAAGCTGAACAGGTTTGACTGCAGGGGGGTGGTGACCAGAAGGTGAGAGTGCGTGTGCGGGTGTGAATGTGCAGGTGTGCCCACGTGCACACGTGTGTTCTGTACTGGGGAAGCAGGGGCTGTGAGAGTAGTTTTACTAAAGCTCTTTGTTTTTCCAGGCTTGTTTTGCAGAGAGAGAAGCACTTCCATTATCTGAAAAGAGGCCTCCGACAGCTGACAGATGCCTACGAGGTAAACTTCTCTCCCAGGAGCTCTCTCTATCAGATTATCTGCCTTAATCTTTCTTTTCTTTTTTCTGTTTGATGTAAAAGGCATGTGTGGGCTTGGCCTGTTGCAGACTCACTCACTGTCCACGTGGCTCTGGTAGGATCCAGGTGCACAGCCGCCTGGCCCCACAGAGCTGGGACGCCTCCTTCTGAAAGGACAGAACTAGAGCTCTAGTCTCTTCTTGCTCAGAGCTACTGGAGCCCCCAGCTCGGGGCAGGGGGACTTCCTTCCACCCACATCGTGGCTGCGGGGGGTTCATGTGCATTCTTCTAGATGCTCTTTGACTATTAGCTAAAAGGGAGTCTAGATATCTTCACCCCATTGCCCTGTAAGCAGATCTAACTTCTCTACTGGCCAGAGCACCAGTGTATAAGTCCCAGAAAGTACTCTGCAATTGAACACGGTAAAAATGCTCAGACATGAAGTGGACTTTAAGTCAATATTCCTTAGAGCCCTCGGGGTCCACAGAGGGGCTCAGGGGAGGGCATCAGAAGTGGAGGGGAAGGGTGTTGGGACTAGGGGCTGAGTGACAGGCAGAGGGTAAATGTGAACCAGAGGCTGCAATCTGCCTGCCCCACTTTCCACAGAGAAGCTCTGCTTTTCACTTGCTTTTTCTTTGGCCCACATTTGATTATTTATGGCAGGGGTTTGGGCCTATAGACTCAAGCAGGTGGCATAAGCCAGGGATGTGGGCTGGGTTGCGGTGGTGGGTGATGGTCGGGGGAGCAGAATTGAGGCAAACTGGAGGACCATGCTTTTGCTCTGTTCCTGCCAGCTGCTGTCAAGCAGCACTGCAGACCCAGGGTTGCCAGATCTCTTCTTGTTCTTTGAAATGAAGCCAGAAATTCAGATTTCTTTATGAATCTCTCAACATGTAGCTGTTACAACTAATTCTAATTAAACAAACAAAACACTACAGGGAACAAACAGAACATGTCCACGGGCTACATCTGGCCTGTGGACTTTCAGTATTCAATCCTCGATGGTTAGGGTCAAGTTAGTCCTGATACAGTTAATACCATGACAGCTAACAGCTCACCGAATAGTGTGCTAAAGTTTGTCATTCAATGTCTCATTTAATCCTCACAGCTAGTCCAGGAGGTAGGTATTTTTTTCTAGATTAGGAAATAGGCTTAGCAAGATTAATTGATTAATTTTCTCAAAGGCATGTAGCTAGCGAGGGGCTTCCCAAGGGGCTCAGTGGTAAAGAATCCACCTGCCAAGCAGGAGACCTGGGTTTGTTGCCTGGGTCAGGAAGATCCCTTGGAGAAGAAATGGCAACCCATTCCGTTGTTCTTGCCTGGGGAATCCCGTGGACAGAGGCGCCTGGCAGGCTACAGTCCATGGGGGTCACAAAGAGCTGGACATGACTTAGTGACTAAACCACCACCACCACGTAGCTAATGAGAGAAGGAGCTGGCACTGAAACCCACAGCAACGTCTTCTGTCAGCACACCAGCTGCCCCTAGGTGGTGAGCAGGCGTATTTATGTGCACGTTTATGAAGACGGCAGCTTAGGCCAAGGAAAAGAGCACTGGATCGAGAGTCTAGAAACCTGGGTTCTTGTTTCTTACATTTACTGTCTTTGTCATCTGGAAAAAGTTCATCTCTCTGGATCTCATTTATACACCATTTATACACTTTAGATTCATAAAACTGGGGCAATAATACTACCAGCCTGCCTAGGCTTGAATGCTTGAATGTTTATGGCTTGAACTAGGATCAAGACCTGTTCACAGGTCACCTTTGGAAACATTTTCCAGCTGCTCAGGCAGAATTAGCCAGTTTCTTCCATGTGCCCGTTATAGCATTTATCCAGCTCTGTGTATGCACTTGTCTTGTTCTGCCTTATTCCAGAAATGCACTAGTACTTCCGTGTCTGTCTAATGCCCTCCTCCTCTACAGATAACCACACACATTCTAACCCAAGCACCTCAAGAGAAGGAACTGAATTTTATTCATGCTTGTGACCCTAGTGCTGGGCCTGAGGAGATACTTATTAAATATTTGTTAAATCAATAAACGAGTGAATGCAGGAAATCCTTCCCTGTAATTGTGGCTCTCCTTGGGTCTACACTGAGGAAACAGTAGCACTTGAGTTTCTGCCGTATGAGAAGTCCTCTGCTTGGCTTCTTTCAATGCCTGTCAGGGAAGGACCCATTGGGTTCAGGTTAAATGCCTTTGTCCCGTTGTCCTTTGCTCACATATGGTCACTTCAGCTCCGGGCTAAGGCCTCCAGGCAAAGTGTCCTTCATCCCTCTGAGGTGGCCCTTCTCCTCCTTGCCAGGCGGCCGGGAGGGAGACAGATGTCGCCTTGTCAGCAGGGTCTTGGAACGATTCTGAATAAGGGGTGTGTTTTCTGCCCTGTTCCTTTCGCAGTGTCTGGATGCCAGCCGCCCATGGCTCTGCTACTGGATCCTGCATAGCCTGGAACTCCTGGATGAGCCCATCCCCCAGATGGTGGCCACAGAGTGAGTCTGGCTTTGGGGTGCCCCGGGTGTCCCCTGAAATTGGGTTTTGAGTTTGAGGGGTTTTTTTGTTCAGTTTCTGTTTATTTTGAATGAAAAACACGAGAGTGCTGCAAAGAAAACCGTTGCCCTTCTCTTGACCTCCAGTAACTTCCTGAAACTCCTCCACTTCAGAAGCCCGTTGTGTGCTCGTGGGTAGAACGAGACTTTGAACTTCCAAGAGAAGGATTCTGTTTCTTCTGTGGCCTTTTCTCTGGGCTCTTGCTCTGGTCTTTGAGAAAAGTCTTCATCAACACCAGAGAAACCTGATTTTTCCAGAAAGTACAGTATACATTTGAATAGCTTCTGTGGGGAAGCACGTGGCAACCCCGTGGACAAAAATGCCTTTGCTTTCCATAAAGAGCTGCCTGGAAGTCCCTCCTCACCAGTGCCTGGGGGGTGATATGGCTCTTGATAGCGGTGGATATGTTACCGGCTTGGTGTACAGATGTCAGGACATCGTTTTCCTAAACTTCTCATTAATGATTAGAGATCTAAGCAACTAATTGAAAAAGATTCTTCCCGAAGTGCTTCTGCAGAGGGTGTCCTCATTGTGGCTCCTCATCCTTAGAAATTCATCACACTTTATATATATATTTTTAAAGATTTTATTTATCTTTGGCTGCACTGGGTGTCTTCGTTGCTGTGCACGGGCTTGGGCTCCAGTAGTTGCAGCATGGGGGCTCAGTAGCTGCGGCCTGTGAGCTCTAGAGCACAGACTCAGGACTTGTGGTCCATGGGCTTAGTTACTCCACGGCATGCGGGATCTTTCTGGACTGGGGATCAAACAGTGTCCCCTGCAATGCAAGGCAGATTCTGAACCAGTGGACTACCAGGGAAGCCCCACAGTTTCTATTTTAAAGAAAAAAAAACTGATCATCACTCTAGTCTGAGGGGTACCCGAGGTAGGACGGGGCTGCCAGGAATTGGCTCTGATGCCTTAGTTCTCACTGAAAGAGAGCACCTTCTCTCAGCAGCATCTTGACCTCAACTGCTTCCCCTGCTTCTCCGAAGGTAGAGGGTCAGAGGGAGGCCTGGAGCCATGTTTGTCTGCCTGCGGTGCGCAGGGGCAGCTGTGCCGGGATGCGTGGAGGCCAGGCTGTGCGCCTCCCTGGCCACAGTCCCTCTGCCTGGGTCACGCTGTCAGGTCAGAAGAACAGAACCACACATTGTCTCATTCATTCCGTCTTAACAATAACCTCTCATTCTTGCCTTCCTGGGCAGGGTGTCTTGTGATGAATGTGGATAGAAAAGATAATAAAGAATTAGGCCATTAACCCTTGTGATGTGTACAGTGCTTTCAGAGGGAGAGGAAAAATACGCATTGTCTTCCACATCACAGAGCTGCTGCAAGCCTTGTTGCTTCTAGCCCTGGATGTAGAGTTGGACACAGTTTCTGCAGTAACAGGAATTTAATTGTCAAAATAAAGGCCTGTGTGTTTTTGAAATACCAGTTGGGGGTTGCGGGTTGTTTGGGAAGTTCCCCCCACCCGTCACATACACAGTCAGGATAGATGGAATGGGAAAATCGGATGTGAGAGAAGACAGAAGACTCTGGAGGAGTCGGCGAGAGTGAAGTACAGACGCCCCCTAGAGGAACAGTGGTTTGGAGCAGGAAGGAGGCCCCCTGTAGATGTAGACTGATCTGAAGTGGGAAAATGATAAAGGGCTTCCTGAAGTGGAAGAACTTGGATCAGCATCAATTTTGAGTTTTTCCTAGGTTCTGCACTTGGTGTTGTATGTTGTCCAGTCTCTCAGTCGTGTCCGACTCTTTGTGACCGCATGGCCTGCAGCACACCAGGCTTCCCTGTCCTTCGCCATCTCCTGGAGCTTGCTCAAACTCATGTCCGTCGAGTCAGTGATGCCATCCAACCATCTCATCCTCTGTCGTCCCCTTCTCCTGCTGCCTTTAGTCTTTCCCAGCATCAGGGTCTTTTCTAATGAGTCAGCTCTTCGCATCAGGTGGCCAAAGTACTGGAGCTTCAGCTTCAGCATCAGTCCTTCCAATGAATATTCAGGACTGATTTCCTTTAGGATTGACTGGTTTGATCTCCTTGCAGTCCAAGGGACTCTCAAGAGTCTTCTCCAACACCACAGTTTCAAAGCATCAATTCTTCGATGCTTTATGGTGTTGTATAGGTAAAGCTTTTCTGAGGAAATAAATGTTGGAGCAGCTTTTGTGACAACATCAGTTAGGAAGAGAGGACCCCGTTGAAGGGCTTTTCACACTGACCAATTGAAGACAACCTAAATATCAACAGTTGGGGATGCCGTAAGTGTAAAATTTAGGTGAAGTCTCTGTGTCGTGATACATACAGTGAAATCTTATGCAGCCACTTAAAAATTAAAAAGTTAGCAGGTGTTCGGTAGGCCTACGGTGATCATTTCACAGTATATACAAATATCAAATCATAACATTGTACACCGGAACCTAATGTTACATGTCAGTTATACCTCAATTACAAATTTGTATCTATATAATTGTGTGTTTTTATATATGGGCTTCACTGGTGGCTCAGACGGTAGAGTCCACCTGCAATGTGGGAGACCTGGGTTCGATTCCTGGGTTGGGAAGATCCCCTGGAGAAGGGAACGGCTACCCACTCCAGTATTCTGGCCTAGAGAATTCCATGGACTGTACAGTCCATGGGGTCACAAAGAGTTGGACATGACTGAGCAACTTTCACTATACTGTACTGTATTTATGTATAAAAATGTGTGTGTTTGATAGAGATACTCATGATTTAAATGAAAAAAGGTAGTTAAAGATTCATTTTTTATAGATTAAAATTAAAGGTGGTTCTACACATAGGAAAAAACAGAAGGATGTATATATACACATGATAGGAGTTATTTGTGTGGATGATGGGGTTAAAGGTAATTTTTTTCTTTTCTAATCTTATTTGCATTTTCTAAAATTTCTACAATGAATCTATTGTTTTGTAATCAAAAGACTGTTTTAAAATTTAGAAGCTGATTTGTCCTGATTGCAAGAGCCCCTTGATAGTTCATGACTGAAATTTTCTGTATCACACCCACCTTCAAAGCTTTACCTGTGGTTCTTCTGAACATTGATTTAACAAGCTTTTAAAGAATTACCTAGACTTTCCAATAATGAACTTTGTTTTATGCCTAGCAGGCAATTAATTGTAGGTGCCAATAATATTTGTTATGAACAGAGCCTAGTAGCTTGGCTTATAAGAGTATAAACTCTTTTTAGTAAGAAATAGAGAAATCTTAATGACTTCTATTAAAATATGGGGATTTTTTTTTTTAAAGACTACCTAATTTTGGAGATTGCTTTTTTATTTATTTTGCACAGGGAGAAGAAATGCTTTGAAAATGTGGTCAGGTTTTTTCTTCTTCTTCTTTATACCAATGTTAAGGTGACATAGAGGGTGTGTTTAGCTCTGGAGTTTATTTTTCTACTGTCCTCTCTCTCCGCTCCCCGACCTAGTGTGCAACGCACGCACATTCACACACATGGGTTTCTTTCTCTTTCCTGTTTTGTTCACGTTTGTGCTTCCATTTGCCCTGGGAACAATGTGACAAGCTGAGGTCCCTCTAGTGGACAAACCGCTTTTGTCAGCTCCTGTGACTGCTGACCAGAGCCAGCAAGGCCAGGCTTTTACTGCTGGTGTCAGACCTTTCAAGAATGATATATTCAGTTCAAGAATAATGTATTCAATAATAATATATTTATAGGAATCAAGTGTGCCCTTCTTAAGAGATTGTATCCATAAATTTATATGTGTGTTTACCTTAAAGAAATGAATATTTTGGAACCACACTAAATGCATTTGCTTTGTTAATGACTTTAGCACTGAAGGAAGCATTTTTTAAAAAATGAGAATCCCTTGCTTCGTTATTGAAAGCTACTTAATGAAACACATGGAGTAAAATGAAGACCCCAGGGAAACCATGGCCGTGTTAAGTTAGGTCTTTTAGCTTCTATAAGATCTGAAAATTATCTTTAACTTAAAAATTGTTTTAGGACCTTTCCATTTGTAAAGTTTTCCCAAAGATTAAATTTTCAGGTGCCAGTGTTTTCTTATTTCCCTTTAGAAAGTTTATCAGTAGCTTGTCCCTTGAATAGTTCCTAAAATATCTCTCCTTTTAATTTTAAATTTAATCCGTCTGTTTCCTTATCTTTCAATGAAGATAGCTTATGTCTCCTTTTGTCTTCTGGGCATTTTTGGCCAGGTGTTGCTGGCATCTAGTTGGGAGAGGTCAGGGATGCTGCTAAATGTTCTCCACAGGACAGTCCCTACAACAAAGAATCGTCCAGCCCAAAATATCAATAGTGCCACAGTGGTGAAACTCTGCTCTAAAATAACCAACTTCAGTTTTTCTTAAATCTAAATTTTTCTTATCTCTAAACTAAATTCTTCTTGCTACAGAGTAGCTTCAATTCTCATTTCTTTACCAAAAATTTGTGTAATTATCTTTTGTATTTTTTATTTTTTAAGTCATTCAGTCGTGTCCGACTCTTTGCAACCCCACAGATTGTGTAGTCTGCCAGGCTTCTCTGTCCATGAAATTCTCCAGTCCAGAATACTGGGGTGGGTAGCTGTTCCCTTCTCCAGGGGGTCTTCCCGACCCAGGGATCAAACTCAGGTCTCCCACATTGCTGGTGGTTTCTTTACCATCTGAGCCACCAGGGAAGCCCTGTCCTTTGTATACTTGAGGTATTTCGCTGGGTAGCTCCCTCACTGTGGTATTCTGTAATAGTAAGCCTTGGAATCACTTCTGTATTGAGACATTTTTACAACTCTGTTCTCAATTTCCTTTGAGTTGGAAAACAGAGTCTTGAACCAGTTATAGTTCTGACCAATACTGTGTTTATGATGCTTTTAAGAAGCATTTTCATTGTTGTTCACAACTCATGAACCCTAACCTCTGGTCCTTTTTCTGCTGTGTTCCTTGTTATTTCCCACCTTATATTTATATGCTTTGTTCGTCCCCCACTCCTGCCATCCCTAAGTACGTTACTTGCTACTTATATCTGTTTCATTTGTTTTATTCTCTATTTATTATTTTCGGCTGCACTGGGTCTTCGTTGCTGCATGCGGGCTTTCTCTAGTTGCAGAGAGCAGGGGCCACTCTTCGTTGCAGTCCACGGGCTTCTCATTGTGGTGGCTTCTCTTTGAGGGGCATGGGCTCTAGGGCATGTGGGTCTCTACAGTTGCGGGTCACAGGCTCAGTTGCTGCATGGCATGCAGGATCCTTATGGACCAGAGATCAGACCCTTGTCCCTTGCATTGGCAGGAGGATTCCCAGCCACTGAACCACCAGGGAACTCCCTCATTTGCTTTATTCTTGCTGACTTCTGATTTGTTTAATATTATTCTGGACTTCCTCCCCGTAGAGATTTCCCTGCTTGTTTTGATGATTTGCTTACGTACTATGCATGCTTTTAAGTCCTTCATCCACACTGGTGACAGTGATGTCCAGAATCAACCACTTTAGATCTGTCCTTAATCATCCCCTAAAAGTCTGAGTAAATCGTTGATACTCTTGCTTTGAACTTGATCCTCTTATAGGTTTTATGTACTTTTTATTAGCTGGATGATAGAGCAGTAGTGTCCAATAGAACTTCCTAAAGCAATGGAAATGTTTTATGTTTTGTGGCAGCCACTAGTCCCATGTACCTATTGAGCAGTTGCAATGCGGCTTGTGTGACTGAGGAGCTCAATTTTAATTAATATAATTAAAATGTAAATAGCCTCATGTGGCTAGTGGCTACCTGTTGGACAGAGCAGATGTATCACATTGCTACCCAAAATGTGGTCCCCAGACCAGCAGTATCTCTGTCACCTGGGAACTTGCTAGATGTGCAGAATCTCGGGTCCTTCTAGTTCTGCTGAAATAGATCTGCAGTTTGATGAGATCCTTGGGTGGCTTCTGTACACACTCAAGTTAGAGAAGCACTGAAACCTGGCTGAACACGGAGTCACATGGGGAATTTTTAGAACTATTGCCACTCGGGCCCACCGTCAGCGACTCTCATTTAATTGGTACTAGGTATGGCCTGGGTGTTGGGGTTTTTGTTTTTTTTTTTAAACATCCCCAAAGTGATTCTAATTACACAGCAAAGACTTGTGGTATTCAAACTTTGTGTATATCCACATCACCTGGGAATGACCCCTGTAAAAATACAGAGGCCCAGCTCTTTCCTGCTGCAGCAAGTCTGGGTCTCTGTGTTCTTCATTAGCCCTCCAGTGATTCCAATATACACATTTGGGGTTTATTTAGAACCCCGATCTAGGAGACAGTTTCCCACTTTGTTGGAAATTGTCATGTAAGTGAGAACGAAATGCCTTGCTGACTTAAAAGAAAACTGATCTACTGGATTGTCTAGTCATGTGAGCGGACGCGTGATCTATGAATAGTTGTTTTTCACAGAGTGTGCCCCTCTTGGTGTTGGCTCAGTGTTTCCCGCTTGTGATTTTTTAAATTAAGTTGGTGAATTTCTGGTCTCTAAGCTAAGTTTTTTTCCCCCTTTGAATAGTTAGAGTGTCATTCACATTTTGCTTTTCAGAATTGCTCGGAGTTGCGCCCACGACAGCTGGTAGCTTCGTGGTCAGTCTGCCAGTTCCTTAAGGTACAAGTTGGAAAGCCCATGGATCAAAATGTTCTGTAGTTCGGAAGTGCCTCTGAGTTGAGAAGAGCTGAGCCCAGTTCCCCAACACAGCCCCGGAGTCACTCAGATGTAGCCTGTCAGCTGGGGACAGTTGGCGTGGAGGGTTGATTTAATAACGTCTCTGGTACATTCAGATCCCAGCCTACTCCAGACTTTAGGCTACAGGGTCAGGAGTATTGCATTTGGTATAATTTTGTCATGGGAGCTGGAGAAGGGAATGGGTAACTAGATGACTTTTCCTTTTCTTTTTTTAACATGTACTGTTTCCTGTCAGTCAAAAAATTTTGTTTTTGTGATACAGAAAACTTTTTGTGCAGCCAACTTTTGTTAGACCAGGAGTTCCTTTGCCATTTGTTTCCAGGAAATAGGATAAGAATTGATGAAGGTTTGGGAAAGGTTAGTGACAAGCTCATTTTCTTTGCAAAAATTAACTGCTATTAAAAACATGCCACAGAATTGTCTTCCTTCTCTGATCATCAACTTTAGTTTCAATCTATGTGCTTCCTACAGTAAAATTGTGGGTGGAACATGAAGTGAGTGTGTATTGCTTTTAACCTATGACAGTTTCAGGACTCTACTAGGAAATCAGCAGCATTTTCTATGGCTGTCCCTGCCCAGGTGATGTAGCAGGTCTGAAATCAAAAGTAATCAAATATGACCTGGGAGAGTAGCCATTAACTCACGTCTTAGTTGAGATCAAGAAGACTGTGTGATCTCTTTAGCAGCATGGATAAGAAGGAATGAGATGGAAAAGCCCAGGAAAAGAAGGCTGTCTGAGCACTAGAAGAACTCAAATTTGCCCCTGGTTCTCTTAAATGAGGGGCTTCCCAGGTGGCATAGTGGTAAAGAATCCACTTGCCAATGCAGGAGATGCGGGTTCAATCCCCAGATCTGGAAGATCCTCTGGAGAAGGAAATAGCAACTCACTCAGTATTCTTATCTGGAAAATCCCATGGAGAGAGGAGCCTAGAGGGCTACATACAATCCACAGGGTCACAAAGAGTGGGATGCAGCTGAGCTTGCACGCACGCATGCTCTTAATTGAGGCCTTGTCCCAATAGGAAGCTGGGATCCTGCTATGTTGGGGAAACAGCTTGAGAACTCTCCTGGGGTCTCCTTTCCGATGAACTTCAGAGGACCTTCTGACAAAGAGGGGCTCTCTTGGTTTCATCTAGAGCAAGAAGATAACTTCTGGGCAAACTGAGGCCATGCTTGGAAGGAAGGGCTTAGAGGCCAACCCTCAATATAGCAGTTTCCCTCAGTGAAGGCACTGGAGTTTCTGAAAAATTCTTCAAAAGCCCACAGCTGGGGATGCATTCTTGTTTTCTTTTCTTTTGTTTTTTGAAAAGTATTTGCTTGTTTATTTGGCTGCCTCAGGTCCTAGTTGTGGCACACACAATCTTCGACCTTCAGTTGTGGCATGCAGGATCTCGTTCCCTGACCGGGGTTTGAACCTGGGTCCCCTGCATTGGAAGCATAGAGTCTTAGCCACTGGACCACCGGGGAAGTCCCTGGCATGCATTCTTGTGATAGGAGTTGGCAGTGCTTAAGTCTGCCATCATGAGCTCAGTGTGCAGAAGCCCACTTCTCATTCTCCTAACCATGGAGGCAGACTCCATTGGAAGCTTGTTTCTTGTCAGTGATACGAATAAATATCAGTAGCCCACTGGGGCTTAGGCTTCAACGAGAATGAGAAGGCACCTCTTTAAATATTTCTGATAAGCCTATGTGAGGGCTCTAGACCAGCATAGTTGGTGGGGGGAAAAGTAATTGAGCATCACCACGATTTAGGCAAAATGCAAAACCTCAGAGCTACCCCAAAGGCAAGGAGAAGGGACTGGTTCCATAGCTCTGGGGTGGAAAATTGAGAGAAAATTGAGAGAAAAGTATGGGAAGAAGCATGAGACTCATTCCAGTTCTGTGAAGGGCTATATGTTTCTGCCCGGCCTTCTGTTCCTGGCTTCACTACTGGGCACATGCTTAACTACAAAGCTGATCGAGGCAGGGTGGAGAATTAGGTCCTTTACAGATATATTCAGTATATACTCACTAGGTGGGAAGGGTGTGTCTTCTCTTCGGGCAGGGCGGAGCCTTGGAAAGGCCTGGACTCTGGTAGAATTCAGTGTTTTGGAACTAATGCTGTCTTTGTTTTTCCCTTTGGCCATGTGCCTAGCGTGTGTCAGTTCCTGGAGTTGTGTCAGAGCCCAGAAGGCGGCTTTGGAGGGGGCCCTGGCCAGTACCCACACCTTGCACCCACGTATGCAGCGGTCAACGCGCTGTGCATCATTGGCACCGAGGAGGCCTATGACGTCATTAACAGGTACAGCCAAAGCCAGCAGGGCTGGACACCCAGCCGGGCTTCCATCTGCTGACGCTGCGCTGACCATCACCTCCCTCCTTTTTCAGAGAGAAGCTTCTCCAGTATTTGTACTCGCTGAAGCAACCCGATGGCTCTTTTCTCATGCACGATGGAGGTGAGGTGGACGTGAGGTGAGTGGGGTTTTTCTCAGGCTGCTGCATGAGCAGATTCTCAGGCTTATCTGCCATCAGAGATGCCAAACCCAGGGAAGGAGACAGGAAATCGCCACCTTGTCTCACCGAATGTCACACAGAGAGACGTGTCAGTGACATGGTTCATAATCCCTGCAAATATGGGATAGATGTCCTCAGGGCTCATTGTCACTTGACTTCTTTTATGTAGATGCCAAATAAAGTAACACAGAAACAAAATCAAATGCTTTTGTTTTAAAAATGAAAAATAACATTCGTTTGGCATGAGATGATATACCATAGATATAACTGTATAGTGTAATATAATCTTTCATCTTTCTGGCATGGGAAGGCAGGAGAATGCCCAGTGGGGACTTAGTAAATATTTTCTGAATGTATTTGATGAAAGCGTGAGAATGTTTAACACCTGTGTGAGAACTGCTTTGGGCAATGCAGAAACCATTAGGGGCCAGTGGAGTCTATGAAAAACAGTGGCATTAACTGATTGGAACCAGTTGGCTCAAATAATACTTTTTTCTCAAGAATTGTCTGACATACCTAGCAAGTCGTTTACTCACCTGGCAGGAAGTTCCCTATAAAACATCTAGGGAATTTACTGAATTAGTCATTTCTCACAAGCAGTGGATCATTGAGATATATACCAAATTATTATTGTTTAGTCTGATAAATAAATCGTTATGAGGTTTCTATAGCAAAGTCATCTTACTGCCTATTTGTAAATGTGTTGTCCTCTACACGAGTTGATAAATACTCTGGCTTAACTATTGGTTTGAAAATATAGGGCAAGAAAAAACATGAAGGTTGTGGAGCACAAAACACATTGCAGATAAAGGGAAGTAACCTTTATCTGCAGAGACCTTCATGAAGGGTTTTTGTCTATTTGTAACCTGTCTGTTCAAACCATAAAATAAGGCTAGGTATCTGGAAACCTGGGTACATGGAAAACTGTTTCTCTGCTCACAACACCTCTGACCTGAAATGTGGGGTGTTTATCCTCATATTAATGACACTAAGTACCCGAGTTAGCACAGACCCCACAGGTTAAGGGCTCAGTCCCACAAGACTGTCTGCACTTCAGACAGCAGTCACAAGTAGTGGGTTCCCAGGTTAACCAATTCTGCCTGATTTGTAAATCGGGGGTCCCCATGACCTCCTTCTCAGTTCAGTAATTTTTCAGGACAGCTCAGAGAACTCAGAGAACATTTTTCTAATACCATTTATTATAAAGGATATCATAAAGACACAAATGAACAGCCGCATGAAGGGGCATACATATAGAATGAGGGCTGGAAAGGTCCAGAGTCTAAGAACTTCTGTTCCCGTGATGTTGGGGTGTGACACCCTCCTGACAGGCACTTGGGTGCATCCCCCCAAAAGCTCCCTGAACTTCTTCATCCAGAGTGTTTTAATGGAGGTTCCATTATGTAGGCACGATTGATTAACTGATAGGCCATTGGTGACTAACTCAGTCTTCTGGGGAGTGGGACAGAAAGTTCCAACCCTCTGATCCCATGGTTGGTTCCTCTGGCAGCCAGCCCCCATCCTCCAGGAGTCACCTGCTGGGGCTTGTTATGAATTACAGGACTCTCACCCCATTACTCAGGAAATTCCACTAGTTTTATGATCTCTGTGCCGAAAAGACCAAATATATGTTTCTTATTATGTCGTAATACCCCAGTATCTGTTGTTAAAAGATAAACAGGGGCATGTTAAAAACTTTATGAACTAATTTGAGCAAAAATTGATTCGAATAGGGCAGCATTCCATCCCACAGATAGGAAGGAAGCCCAAGGAGAGCTGTGCACAGTGAGAGACTTCTATAGGCAGAAGGGAGCAGGGACAAGGAAGTGACATCAGGCGCTTAAAGAGTGGGTTGGCTGTTGCAAGGCCACTTTCCTTGAGGGGACGGCAGGGGTCAACCAGCAGAGCATCTCACTAGCGCTGATGAGGTGGTTCCTGACTGACTGGTTAAAGATCCCATTTCTGGGAGAGCGGAAACCATAATGAAGTCTTGGTTTGGTGATGTGGAGTTTAGCATAAGGGACTCCTTTTGGGGCCTCTTGTTTTGTTTTTTAGCACTGCATATGCCAGTGAGGGCTCCCCGGGTGGCTCATTCGTAAAGAACCCACCTGCCAATGCAGGAGATGTGGGTTCGATCCCTGGGTCGGGAAGATCCTCTGGAGGAGGAAATGGAAACTCATTCTAGTATTCTTGCCTGGAACATTCCATGGACAGAGGAGCCTGGTGAGCTATAGTCTGTGGAGTCTGAAAGAATCGGACGCAGCTTAGCAACTGATCACAATGCCAGTGAAGCCAATATAACTATTGAAGAGAAGCAGTATTGTGTTGACATCTTTAGAAAAAAATTTAAAGAATGTTTTTCCCCTCTTGGTCACTACATTTTCATCCTGTTCTGCAGATACTCCAAATGTAGCTTTTTAAGGTTTCCTGAGATTATAGGTGAAAGCAGGCAAAAACTGGCAAGATCGGTTTGGCATTTCATTGCTTACCTTTTTCAGATATGATTATTCTCTTAACTTATTCATTCCGGTGCGGGTTTCCTTCTGTGTTCTTATTCATATCTGCCAGACAAATGCTAGGAAGCTCCTCCAATAAAATAGGTTTGTTTCTGAAGAGCTCTTCAACCATATGCTTCCTCTGGTAACATCCTGCCATGTGAGCCATGCTTTACATTTGCAGAAGATTAAAGATGCGAACGATGGATGTAACCTGGCAGGCTGCGTCCTGTTCCCCTGGTCAGCATGGTTTCTCGTGCCCCAGTTCCATCGCTTTTCACTTGATTTTCCTTTAATTGTCTTTGCCCTGGAGCATCAGCAGTTTCTCCTGAATGCTGCCAGGTGGATTTGACCTGAAGAGAAGCAGCAGTTGACAGGGACATCTGGAGGCTAGCCTGTCTTCTTCTGGGTTAGAACCAACCTCTTTTGATATTTCAGGCCTGTCCCAAGTCCTCGTTTCTAAGATGAGCTTACTCAGACATTCACAGCTCCCATGGACAGCCGCTAATCCAAGTCAACTTGTAGCCAGCACCGTCTTTCCCCTCAGTTCTTAAGAAAGGAGCAATTATTTATTCCTGACCTCCTAATCTAGATTATATAACCTGGAGTATTCTGGGAGGGTAGTGGGAAGATAGGGACCCAGAGTTTGCAAAAGTTTTGGCGACAGAGTGTAGAGTGTGTTTGGGGAAGGAGGAGGTCAGTGTTGCTGAAGTGCAGAGGGGTGCAGGCAGAGAATGAAGTTGGCTGGCCAGGCTGGGAATAGTCCGAGGAGCACTGCAGTCTCCTTGAGAAGTCTGGAGTTTATTTTAAGGGTAGTGGGAAGCCACTGGCAAGTTTTAGGGAGTGACATGATCTGATTTGTGTTTTGTTAGAAGTTCTATGGGGAATACATTGGGCTTTCCAGGTGGCTCAGCTCCTGCCAATGCAGGAGACCTGGGTTCGATCCCTGTGTCTGATCCCTGTGTCGGGAAGATCCCATGGAGAAGGAAATGGCAATCCACTCCAGTATTCTTGCCTGGAGAATTCCATGGACAGAGGAGCCTGGCAGGCTACAGCTCATGGGGTCACAAAGACACGACTTAGCGACTGAAAGGAACAAGTGAATGCATTATAGTGTTTTAGTGAAAATCCTCTGGTTTCAGGGCTGGAGGAAGGAAGACTGGACAGGAAACTGACCCAGATTAAGGATGACTTGGATTTGGGTGACAGCAGGAGGCTAGAGGGCAGCTGACGAATTTGAGAGGTATGACGACTGGACAGAGGGACAGAGGAAGCTGATGCTCAAGAAAAGTGTGTTTTGCTCACTCATTGTCTCGGTGTGAGATCTGGCAGCAGGTCTCAGGTCTTCCATTTATGAAACAGACCACACTGCTGACTACCTCCCTCCCTCAGAGGTTATATTCACATTCAAGAGCAAGTACTTTTGAAGCCCTTTGTGAGACTCAAGACCCGAGAGGAGTTAGGTCAGACTTTCGAAGTTAGCTTACGGTGGATGATAACACTTGGCAGAAAGGACTCTTGCATGCTTCTGATGCCTGCTGGTTTAACTCAGCCTCTGCTGTGCCTTCGGCCAGTGTGAGCAGGCTGATTAAAATGCTGGGAGGAGAATAATACCTGCAGCTCACTGGAATGCTTCAGTGTGCTTGACTCAGTATTATGTCCGTATTAAACAATATGGGAGCCAGACTCTTCTCTCTCCTCTTTTATATTCCTTAGGAGCCCTTAGATAAAGGATCTTGAAAGAAAATTAGAACAAACAGTTTTGTCTTCAACATAAAATGAAGCTGAGATGTTGGATGTTTGAAAAGACCATGTGCTAAGTCACTTCAGTTGTGTCTGACTCATTGCAATCCCATGAATTGTAGCCTGCCAGGCTCCTCTGTCCATGGGATTCTCCAGGCAAGAATGCTGGATTGGGCTGCCATTTCCTATTTCAGGAGATCTTCCCTACCCAGGGATCGAACCTGCGTCTGTTGCATCTTCTGCATTGTCAGGCGGGTTCTTTACCACTAGCGCCACCTGGGAAGCCCATAGTGGAAAAGAAGAGACAGTTTGTAGATGTATTCTATAATAGAGGGAGAAGCTGAAATAAAATGTGTCCTGAGAAGAATTAGGGCTGGCAGGATGGAATGGCAATAATTATTCCAAATCAAGTAGAATATGTTCTTTTTTCTATTTAAAGTGTGTGTGTGTGTGTGTGTGCGTGCTCGTGCACGCGTGTGCGTGTACTGGAGGGGTGCTTGAAATCAAAACTCTTTTCTCGCTCTAGAAGTCTAAGGGATGGATCTGAGTAGCTCATCTATTCTGGTCCCTCTTGCTTGGTCTATGCAGCCATATGGTCTGGCAGCCTGCTTTGGAGGTTGTCTGTTTGAAAGAAATATGGTTAACCTTTAATGTGTCCATGCCATAAACATGGCAAGTCCTGGATCTAAGAACAGTATTGACAGCTGAATGAATGAGCATCTCAGAAATACCTGAATGGCAGCATGGAATTTTGGGAGGCATTGTAGGTCTTTAGAAGAGCTGAATTCACTGTTGACATAAATTGATATGGCTGTTATTTTGTCTGGTGTAGATTTGACTGTGTGGAGGTAGGGAGAATAGAATGTCATGTTCTTTCTCTGAGACCATGCTGTGAGGAACTTGATCCAAATGGAATGTCGGAGCTCCTGGTTGGAGACCAGGAGTGAGGACAGGTGGTGATTACAGCTTATGAGGCAGAGAGCAATCCGCCCAAGAAGTTCAGTGAGCCTTGTCTGAGCTCTTCCTGAGAGTGTGACCCTTGCCCGTCTATTTCTGTCCTTCCAGAAGTGCATACTGTGCTGCCTCGGTAGCTTCGTTGACCAACATCATCACCCCAGACCTGTTTGAGGGCACTGCTGAATGGATCGCAAGGTGAGAGATGCTGGGACTTGTCCCATTTCTTAGACAGCAGGCGGTCAAGACTTCTGAAAAATAAAGGAAGTGCAGAAGAACCAGAAGGGAATGTAAAATTATAAGAGACATGTTATGGTTGAAAGATTTTACATTTCAAAAGTACATTTTACATTTCAAAAATTGAAAGTTTTCTTTTTTCCAGTTTTCTTTATGTGATTGGCAAGGATCAAAACTCTGGGTAAACAGTATTAGTCAGAGTCTAAATGGATTTAAACCAGTTTGAAGAGAAATTTGGAAATGTCTCAAAAACGTCCTTGCTGATGACCCCAAAATTCCACTCCTCCAGAAACTCACACACATGCATGAGAGAGACTGACATAGGACTCATTTGTAATAGTAAATAAAGCTAGAAACGGATTAAATGTTCATAAACACGAGATGGATAAATGAGTTGTGATGTAGTCACATTGGAATATAATATAGCAATGAAAATGAATGAACTAAAGCTACATATATCAATATGGGTGAATCTCAGAACAGTATTGTGTTTAATAGTGTTAAACTAGTGTAAAAAAAAAAGAATGTTAAAGAAAACATGCAGGTTAACACATTGACTGGAAATTTGAAAACATGCAAAACAGTTCTGTATTGTTTATGGGAAGAATCACATGTAGTAATATAAAAACATGCTGGAAAGAATAAGCACCAGGTTTAGGATGGTAGTTACTTCTGGGAAGAAAGCAAACAAAATTACAGAAAGCCTGCACTTCTACTTGGGCTTCCTAGATGGCGCTAGGGGTAAGGAACCCACCTGCCAGGAGACTCAGGTTCAATCCCTGGATCGGGAAGATCCCCTAGAGGAGGGCACAGCAACCCACTCCAGTGTTCTGGCCTGGAAAAGCCCATGGACAGAGGAGCCTGGTGGGCTACAGTTTGTAGGGTCGCAAAGAGTTGAACACGACTGAAGTGACTTAGCATGCACACAGGCACACTTGTACTCAGGAGACTTCAGTTGTATCTGTAACTTTGTTTAAAATTTTAAAAAAAGAAACCTGAAATGCATATGGCTAAATCAAAGGTTGGTGTTAGATACACATATGTTCTATATATTACTTGCTATACTTTCCTGGATCCTTCCAATTATTTCATAATTTAAAAAAAAAAAGGTATAGTAGGCTTATCTGTACTATTGAGGAATTATATCCAAGCTGTATTGTTTTATTTTTTATATCTTAGTTTTTATCAAAGTAGTACTTACTGCTATGAAAATACAATTTTCAGCTAAACGAAATGATATACTATGATCATATTTACTTTTTTTGTATGACTTATTTTCCCTCTGGAATTAATCATTACCTCCTAATTCCCACATTTTCTGCCAGAGCTATAAAGTTACTCTCAATATGGCCAAACAGTTCAGGTGATATATCAGTTCTCTTTTGTGTGTGTGTTTGTGTACATGTGTGTGCCCTTGTGTTTTGAGTCATCTACCCCTGGGCCTCTGCCCTCCTGCTTCAGTCTGGAAATATTGATCTCAGCTTGCTGCACAGCAGGCATCCGGAAGCTTCCTTTCACTTCTCTGCTTTGTTAAAGCCCCAGTCCTCCTTTCTCCTGGTTTACTTTCTCATTTGAATGAATCACTTATTTCAACAGATCCCAAAGAAGAGAACTTGGGAGATAGATTTTTAAGATTTTGCAATTATTTTTATTCTAGTCTCACACTTGATGGCTAGTTTATTTGGTTAGAGACTTCTAAATTGAAAACTATAAATTGTATTCCTTCAGATTTTTTAAGCCTTGCTCCATTATCTTATGGAGTCCAGCGTCATTGTTAAAAAGGCTGGTCATAATGATGGCCAACCTTTACTGAGGACTTGGTATGTAATACTTAATAGTAAGGGAGCTCTCGTTTAAACATTGAGAATATAACCTTTTGAGCTAGACGGCCTGGGTTTGGTTCTTTTTTATACCTTCTGTTTCTCAGTTGAGATTTCCCATTTTTTCATTCATTACACGTATATTTTTCTTCATAAAGATAAATATAAAATTATAATATCTGTTTTAAAATTCTTGCCTGGAAATTTCAACATCTGGCTCTCTTGGAGTTGACATGCCACCTTTTCCTGAGTGCCTGTGTCACGTGGTGTTTGGCTTGTACCCTGGACATTATGGCTTCCAGGTGGCACGAGTGGTAAAGAACCCACTTGCCAATGCAGGAGACATAAGACACATGGGTTCAATCCCTGGGTCAGGAAGACGCCCTGGAGGAGGAAATGGCAACCCACTCCACTAATCTGGCTTGGAGTATCTCGTGGATAGAGGAGCCTGGTGGGCTGTGTTCCATAGGGTTGCAAAGAGTTAGACGTGACTGAAATGACTTAGCTCACATCACTGGATGTTGTGATGTTATGTTGTAGAAATTGGAGTCGTTAGATCGCTTTAAAGAGTGCTGATCTTTTTCTTCAGTCATCTTGGTGAGCTGATTGCAGTGGGCAGGGCCCAGCTTTTGGCTCAGTTCTTGGTTAGAAACTGCTTTCAGCTGGTCCAGTGCAGACATGATCCAGGATCAGGTAGAAACTTGAGCGAAGTTTAAACATGGAATTTGGTATTTTCCTTCTCTGACTCGCCTCTTTCTGGGATTCCTCATCAATTTCTGTCATTCTGGTTCTTCTTGCCAGAAATATGGGGCTTTCAGTTTCAGCTGCCTTCCACTGACCTGCTTGCCACTGTTGGGCAACTGTAGCCATCCTCAGGGCAAATCAGAAAAAAAGAAAAGGGAGGAATGGGGGAGAGGAGGGACTGACTGTTCCAACTTTCAAATCCTCACCTTTTTTGTTTGCTGAGACTTCAGGAAGTAGTTTTAGTGTGTTTTGTCCAGAGCATGTAGTTATTAATATTTGCAGGATTCTGACTGCCTGGGTTTGAAGCCCAGTTTTGTCATTTATTAGCTTAGTGGCCCTGGTTAAGTTGTTTAACTTCTCCATGTCATAGTCTCCATAAGTGTCAAATGATGGGATATTGAATTTGATATTAAGCTGAAATACAAAGGTATTTAAGTGGTAAAACTTGTTATAATATCCTCTGTGCGTTACTGCCTCCCAGTCCACTGTATTCCCAATCCATTGTCTGTTTCTGTCTTATTTCTCTTATTCTTGCTGTTTGGAAAATTCATGATGTTGAGCCATAATAGGATTTTTTGTTGTTGTTCATGGTGCTGGGTACTCAGCAGGTATCTTCAGTCTAGAATTGCGTGTACTTTACTTCCGTACTTACTAAGAGGTTCCCTTACCTTTTATCTTCTAATCCTTCTATTGAGTTTTTATTTCTGTAATTCTATGTAAAATTTTTCAAAGCTTACTTTTAATCTCCATTTATATAAAAAACGGATACTTCTTTTTTATGTACTCTCTTGTTCTTGTTTCAGGGATATTTTGTCCTTGCAGTGTTTAGAAAGTTTACTTCTGCTCCTTATGTTATTTCTTCCAATTTATTTTTATTTGTTTTATTTCTATGTCATGTTTACATAAAACTCTCTTTCACGTAAGAGCCTTTGCTTAAATGTTTGATGTTCATATTTAAGAGTCAGGTGCTAGAAAGCTGATGGAGAGCTATGTTTGCCAGAGTGGCCTGGAATCCAGCCATTCATGGGGAATTCTCATATATCAGTATCCATAGGATTTTTCTGTGGAGAACCTTCCAGATTCCTGGTTATGGTATGAAGCTGGCAGCCAACTTTGTGAACTCTTAATAGGGGAAGGGGGCTTATCTGGTGGCTGAGCAGTAAAGAATCCACCTTCCAATGCAGGAGATGCAGGTTTGATCCCTGGGTCAAGAAGATCCTCTGGAGAAGGAAATGGCAACCCACTCCAGTATTCTTGCCTGGAAAATCCCATGGATGGAGGAGCCTGGCAGGCTACAGTTCATGGGGTTGCAAAGAGTCAGACACGACATAGTGACTAAACAACAGCAACAGTAGAGAAAGGGGTTGGGAGTGCTTTTGCTCAGGTCATAGACTTCCACTGAATCCTCCTGCTCAGTACAATACCTCCGCCTGCTCTCAGCTGTGCTGGAAATCCTGGAATTCACACTTCTTGATTAAGCCCCTGCAACCTCCCATCTGCTGGGTACCTGGAGGTCTAACTGAGTCTCTTTATCAATTTACCACCAGTCAACTCAGTTAAAAACCTTCCCATTTTAGGGGTAGCTTACATCGCTCAACTTGTCATTGGAGAACATCACCTTGCTTTCTGTTGCTTCAGCCCTCCTTTCCTCCCAGGGCTGGTGTAGGTTTCTCGGCTCTATTAAGTCAGTTACTTCTTATCTTCATCCTTTTCCAGCTTTCACGATTTTGTTATTTCCTGTCTGTATTCATATCCTCTCCTATTCTCCTTATCCTTATGGATTTATCCTTTTTAAAAATTCCTTTACTTTCATTTTACTGGGCTCTTTTCAATCCATTATATTTAGCTAGAAGAAACTCCCAAAGAATTTTGCTAAATTGCTCTCACGCATGTGAAAACAAAGGGATGGAAAGTGGAATGTGTAAATAAATGCATATTGTGTGTGTGTGTGTGTGTTTTAAAGCTGAGTTAAGAAAAGTTAAGAAAAAAAAATTAAGAGGTCCCTTGCATATTCTTCACTCATCAGACCTTTCAAACTTGAGCTGTTCATATGCTCCAAGAAGCCAGATGCATTGGAAAGAAAATTTGGATTGTGTGTCTTTGGTTGGCCATGGGGTTGAGAGATGGAGGATGCTGAAGAAGCTATTCAGGGGGCAGCAGCCAGTTTTTGACTCTGCAGTGAACTCTCTGAGCCTCAGTTTAGTTCAATTCAGTTGCTCACTCATGTCCGACCCTTTGCGACCCCATGAACTGCAGCACACCAGGCTTCCCTGTCCATCACCAGCTCCCGGAATTTACTCAAACTTATGTTCATTGAGTCGGTGATGCCATCCAACCATCTCATCGTCTGTCGTCCCCTTCTCCTCCTGCCTTTCATCTTTCCAAGCATCAGGGTCTTTTCAAATGATTCAGCTTTTCGCATCAGATGACCATAGTATTGGAGTTTTAGCTTCAATATCAGTCCTTCCAACGAATGTTTAGAACTGATTTCCTTTAGGATGGACTGGTTGGATCTCCTTGCAGTCCAGAGGACTTTCAAGAGCCTTCTTCAACACCACAGTTCAAGAGCATCAATTCTTCAGCATTCAGCTTTCTTTATAGTCCAACTCTCACATCTATACATGACTACTGGAAAAACCATAGCTTTGACTAGATGGACCTTTGGCTAAGTAATGTCTCTGCTTTTTAATATGCTGTCTAGGTTGATCATCGGAGAAGGCAGTGGCACCCCACTCCAGTACTCTTGCTTGGAAAAATCCCATGGACGGAAGAGCCTGGTAGGCTGCAGTCCATGGGGTCGCTAAGAGTCGGACACGACTGAGCGACTTCACTTTCACTTTTCCCTTTCATGCATTGGAGAAGGAAATGGCAGCCCACTCCAGTGTTCTTGCCTGGAGAATCCCAGGGACGGGGGAGCCTGTTGGGCTGCCGTCTATGGGATCGCACAGAGTCGGACACGACTGAAGCGACTTAGCAGCTAGGTTGATCATAACTTTTCTTCCAAGGAGTACGTGTCTTTTAATTTCATGGCTGCAGTCACCATCTGCAGTGATTTTGGAGCCCCCCAAAATAAGTCTGTCACTGTTTCCACTGTTTCCCCATCTATTTGCCATGAAGTGATGGGACCAGATGCCATGATCTTAGTTTTCTGAATGTTAAGTGTTAAGCCAACTTTTTCACTCTCCTCTTTCACTTTCATCAGGAAGCTCTTTAGTTCTTTGCTTTCTGCCATAAGGGTGGTGTCATCTGCATATCTGAGGTTATCAGGCCTCTCTGAAAAAGGCCTCTGAATTCCCAAGGCCTCTCCTTTAATGAGAGGTGCCTGGAAGACAAGAAGTACTACAGATTCCCTTTTCTTCCATCCGGAAGTTGGATTAAGTGCTCATTGACCTGTACACCTGTGAGGATTTGTGAGGCAGATACACCTGCAGGGAATGTGACTCTATATACATATCTGTAGATCATTGGAAGTAAAGTTCTATGTTATATGAAAATATACAGGAAGCAAAATTTCTTTATATCACAGATAAAACAGGTTTATTAAGACATGCAAAAAGAAAATCTAAAGTCACCAACCACTCATGTTTCTTATCTTTCCAGAATTCCAGAAAAATCATGCAGTACATTATCATTTTATGACTTTTTCATGTAATGTATTTGGAACATTTTAAAGTATACTTCTGTAATATCATTTTAAATGACTATATAGTATTCTGTTATATGGATACATCATAATTTATATAACCAGTCCCTTACTATTGAGTTTCTAACATTTCACTATTATAAATGGGGATACAATAAACATTCTTATAATCTGATCTTTGAACACATTTATACTTACTTTGTAGAATTAATTCCTAGAAAGGGAAAGTGAAAGTCACTCAGTCATGTCTGACTCTTTGCTCCCCCATGGACTATACAGTCCATGGAATTCTCTAGGCCAGGATACTGGAGTGGGTAGCCTTTCCCTTCTCCAGGGCATCCTCCCAACCCAAGGATCAAACCTGGGTCTCCTGCATTGCAGGTGAGTTCTTTACCAACTGAGCTATCAGGGAATCCCTTTAATTCCTAGAAATGACCCTAATATTGCTGGGCCAAAGAGTATTAAGTTTTTATGACTAGAAAATACAGTCATATTTTCTATATTATCTTACATTATCTAATTATCTTATAATCCCAATAATAATTATTATAGTAATAATTTGAAAATATAGGAATTTGTAATTTGGAGAAATAAATTTACTTTGGATAGCTATAAAGGTATATATGTTCATTCTGGAAGCTTTTTGAAAACACAGAAAAATGAAGAGGAAAGGTATCAGCAGTAGATTTGTATTAAAAGATAACCATCATTAGCAATTATTTTTCAATTTTATTTTAACCTGATGGTTATCACAGCAAACATATGATTTTATAACTCTTTCCAAAAAGTAATGATTTGAGGTTCTATGTTTGTTCATTAGTAGACTATGTTTCCTTTATTTTTTTGAGGAAAGCGTGAAAGTCACTCAGTTGTGTCCAACTCTTTGCAACCCCATGGATTATACAGTCCATGGAATTCTCCAGGCCGGAATACTGAAGTGGGTAGCCGTTCCCTTCTCCAGGGGATCTTCCCAACCCAGGGATCAAACCCAGGTTTCCCACATTGCAGGCGGAGGAAAAGACATTTCTAAAAGTTAATTAGCTGGCATGTTTCCATTCATAGTTTCAATTTTTAAAATAGAATTAGAAGAGTTGATTTATAAGTTGTGTTTCAGGTGTACAGCAAATTAATTCCATTATATATATATATAAATATAAATATTCTGTTTTATATATATATATTCTTTTTATATTCTTTTCCATTATAGTTTATCACAAGATACTGAATATAGTTGCAGCAGTGTATGCCCTAAGCTGAGCCACTTCACTCTTTGCCATCCAGGGTGCTCACTGGTTGACACTCAGTCGGGTTTTCTCGACCTCCCCCCAGGTGTCAGAATTGGGAAGGTGGGATTGGCGGGGTACCAGGAATGGAAGCCCATGGCGGCTACACGTTCTGTGGCCTGGCTGCGCTGGTCATCCTCAAGAAGGAGCGCTCCTTGAACTTGAAGAGCTTACTAGTAAGTACTTGGTAATCTGTCTTCCCCTCAGGCCCCAGGGCCCTGGGATGTGACTGCTCAGACGTGCTGGTTTCAGGGACGTTTGTCTGTGTGAAGAGCTAGCAGTTCCTACCTTGAGCTCTGGGCTGACAGTCGTGTAACAAAGCTTCAGATGCAGTTGTTGGATCGCCCAGCACTGTTAGGAGAGAGTGCAGGGGGTGAACATCTGCTCTCGGTCTCGGCTCCCTTCCTCCTGCCTTTCCTTCTTCCTGCTCTGAACCTTCTACATCGTGTGTTAGGGCAACCCCAGCGCCCTCTTGAGTCCCTCAGACATCTGGGGAGGGCCACAGTACCTGCCTCCTACTTCTAGGAGAGTATAGCTTCAGTCTTTTAAAACTAGAGGTTTTCACGTGTCTTAGAAAGATTCTCCTGGGAGAAGAAGTTATGAGAAGAGCTCTTATTACCCTCTGCACTATGTGAGTGTTTCGTAGCTACCTTTACACGAGCTGGTCACCGCTGGGAATACACGGAGCGGGTGGCCCAGGCACTTATGTCTCAACTCCAAGCTCCTGCCCATTATTCAGAGTGAACTCATTATCCAGAGTGCAGTCAGCTTCAGGGACTTGTTAAATTGTAGCTAAATTATCATTGGAGGCCTGGTATACACACACACAGCCACCAAGAAACTGTCTTTGGTGAAGCTTTTACTCCCTGATCATGACCTCAAAGCAAATCAGCTGCAACTGACATTCATCTCCTCTCCCTAAGTTCAGATGTCAGGTTGCCATTGTAGGAACTGTTGTGAGACCCATCATGGGGTCCCAAGAGAGTTTATATTTTTCCCTGTACAGATACGACCAGTGGCATTTTGTCTTGGCCTTTAGGAAGCCTCCTGTAGCGTACTCTTCTTGAAGGTTCTCAAAGCCTGAAGGGTTTATGCCCAAATGGCCAACTTTATGCATAGACTTAGAGTTTATCAGACATTTAAAACCCTGATCACTAACAAAGTGTGAAACATGAAAGCCCCACCTCCC
Organism: Bos mutus; assembly: GCF_027580195.1. NCBI lineage: Eukaryota > Metazoa > Chordata > Mammalia > Artiodactyla > Bovidae > Bos > Bos mutus. Next base: position 31,583,300 of record NC_091626.1, on the reverse strand, counting down.
AGGCAGAAATAAGAAATAAGCAGATGTCTCAGTTCCAGTAACCGTGTTCTGGATTTGAACCCTTTCTCTGCCACTTCATAGCCATGTGACCTTGGGAAAATTGTCTAATCTGTTTTAACTTCAACTCTTTTTCTCCATAAAGTAGAGGTAATAGTTCTTTGAAGGTCAGAGAAGATAATATACATGAAACAGCCTGGAATGTAGTAGGTGCATCCTTCTTACCCAAGCTACTCCCTCCCTTCTGTTTGCTCTGGGAGAACTAGGACCCGTATCTGAAGGATTTTATGAATTCATATAGCCACGGGAAACAGAATAAATCCATGGGCTTAGGCACTGAAAAAAATTATTTAGTCTGGCTTATAAACACGTAATCTGTGGGGTAAGCAAAAATGAAGACTGGACTCCTTACTGTAGTGCCTGTTAGCTTGAGCAGTGCTTCGCCTGCTTTCGTTAGATGGCATCAGTCCTAGAGCACTGGCTCATGGAAGACTGGGGATATATTAGTGTGTATACCTGCAGTGCAGTGTGTTTTGTGTCGTTCTAAGAGTTTTAGGATTGTGACTCTATGGGTGGTGTTGCCTTGAACAGGGATATAATCTAAACTCTACAATTGTTCATTAAAGGAGGGCTGGACTGGTTCTTCCAAAGGGGGTCCTCAGTGACTCGTTTCAGGAACTCAGTGTAGTAAAACGTAGGTCCAGGGGAACGCCCTCTTCTGTACCTTTCAGTTTGGTGAAGAAGCTCCTTGAGATCCTGGCTGGTGGCTGGAACTGTCTTGAGGGGCTGGGAGGGACATGGAAGTATTATCTGCTCAGCCAGTTGGTCTGCTCATTCCTCGAGGCCAAGCCCTTGACTATCTTGATGTTTGAAGTAGAGTGTGTTTAGAAAACTTGGAGATAAGGGAGGAATGTATCACGTGTGACCACTGAGTGACACCAAGAGCCATTTTACAGGTTCACGGTAAAGGCTGTTGTCAGCCAGCCAGTTTGCCCTGGAGCAGCAGAGTGGCTAGAGCCCACAGAGCCATCCTCACTCACCAGGGCTAGTGGCTTCTGCCCCTGGTTCTGCAAGGGCCGAGGCTGTGCTAAGAAACCTGGGGTGAATTTCCTTGCCAAAAATGGTGTGAAATCATCTGACGATTTGTGGCACAAAATTCCATTTATTTGCTTTTAATAAACTTCCCTGAGAAAGTAAAGTGAATAGAAACGAGCCACCGGTGGTCTGGCCTGAAACTTCCCAGTTACACCTTGTTTATTAAGAGGCATTATTGCAGGTCTCCTTCCAGGCCAGGTTGGCCCCTTTGTTCTTTCAGCACCAGAACCCTCTTGGAACCCAGGACAGGCGGATAGTTGTCTGTTAGGCCCCAAGCAGGAATTCATGTTGGTTGCCTCCAGAGGGTTAAACTAGCTGTTGCAGTGTAGAGCCCTCTGTGACGTTGAGGGCGAGGAAGTCTGAGGTCAAAGCAAGGGAACGGGAGTTGAGAAGCCAAAACCTGGCAGCGCTCCCTCCCAGACCTGCCTCTGGAGAGCTGGCTGGATCACATGCCTCTCTTAACCTCTGGCGCCTCTCTCTTCTCTGTCTCACGCTCAGCAATGGGTGACAAGCCGGCAGATGAGGTTTGAAGGTGGATTTCAGGGCCGCTGCAACAAGCTGGTAGACGGCTGCTACTCCTTCTGGCAGGCGGGTCTCCTGCCCCTGCTTCACCGCGCGCTGCACGCCCAAGGTGAGCCCGGGGTGCTGGCGGGGCTGGCGGCTCCCCTCGGCTGCTGACCGAGTCGGAGGCCAGGGCGCTTGGTTAGAGGGGTTGAAACAGGCTCTGTCCATCCTGGATTTTGAGTACCCAGTGTGGACCCTCCCGCCCTAGGCACGCGTGTGCCAGCTAGGATTTCGTCCTTGGGTTCAGAGGTCACTGCTGCTTCACACCGGCTGTGGCAGGTGGGGGAGGTGGGCGCCTGGCCGCGTGGTGACTGCCACCTCAGCTGAGTGTGAAGCCACAGGTTCCGATGCAGAGCTTTGTGTGAGTCATGCCAGACTGAAAACCCACACTGTGTCCATGGTCACAACAGTGCCAAAAAGGCAGAAAGAACCCCTGGAGCAAAGAGCCACCATGCCAGGCTGGCTGCATGGCGGCCGCCATTACAAGTGTCATAGTTTAAATTCGCTGAAGAATCCTGGACACAGGTTAGTACTGCCTCCCCACCCCCAACCCCCCACCACTGGAGTAGAGAGACCTGGGTTCATCATCTCTGTGGGACCTCAGATGGGAATGCAAATCCAAGCAGGGAAATAGAGAGCAAATTTCTGGGAGCCTTGCCTTGTTACCTCTCAAAATCTCAGGCCGCCTCCTGAATCATCTTTCTCATTTACTTCATGTGAGGACGGGAAGGAAACCGATGGGAGAGGGGAGGTCATGGCGGCCCTGCTGCATGCTGACAAGTCTCGGAGTATGAGCCCTTGGCCCAGAAGAAAGCTTAGTAGTTGGGTTATTCTTTGCTCAAATGTAGAGATACAATTCTTTTCTACTGCCCCCCATCCTCCCGCCCACCCGCTTGCCGGACACACAACTTTCTCTTGTTTGGCTGTTTTTTCCTGAGTCCCTTGCATTAGTTCCTTATTTGAAGTAAACAGAGGCTCTCTCCTGTGTCCCCGTCACCCCACCTTCCCTGTCACAGCCTACCCTAAGATTCCTCTGCCTAGAGCCCCGGTTTCAAGGTGCTGAGCTGAGGCCTCCCGCTGACTCTGGAGCCTGCATGGTCTCTGCTTTGGACACTAGAGTAGGAAATCAGAAATTCCCTGAGAGTCCAATGTTTCAAAACGAGAAATAACTTAGGGTTTTAGTGATCTCTGTTTTTGGAACTGGTGAGGTCAAACCTCTGGTAACACCCTCCGCCTTTCACAAGCCTGTCCCTGGAAGGGATAAGATGCAGTCATTCTGTAGCTGCCGGGAGAATCTGGTGAGAGGGTAAGAGGAGCCCTACCTGCCCAAGTCTTCACGGGGTCCCTGCTTTCCATTTTGCTTTTTATAGCACAAGTTATGGAGGACTGGTCATATTTCCACATTTGCCTGTGGAAGAAAGTCAGTTGTCTGTGAATTTTGGTACTTCCAGCTTTTTTCACTCCCTGGGAGGAGGCCCATATTAGGCCTGCAGCTCAGTTCTCAGCAAATAGTGGACTTGGACCAGGCAGGGATCTGGGAGGAAGTTTTGAGTGGTGGACAAAGTACTGATGTTGAGAGTCAGAAGGAGATGCGATGTAGAAAGATACTCACAATATACTGTAGTCAAAGTTAGGTTTCAAAGCAGTATGTATGCAATTCACCAGGGAAGTTCCAGGAAACATACTTTTAAAGTTTTATATCCCACTGTTCAGTTCAATTCAGTCGCTCAGTCGTGTCCGACTCTTTGCGACCCCATGGACTGCAGCACGCCAGGCCTCCCTGTCCATCACCAACTCCCGGAGTTTACTCAAGCTCATGTCCATTGAGTCGGTGATGCCATCCAACCATCTTCTCCTCTGTCGTCCCCTTCTCCTCCCGCCTTCAATCTTTCCCAGCATCAGGGTCTTTACAAATGAGTCAGTTTTTCACATCAGGTGGCCAAAGTATTGGAGTTTCAGCTTCAACATCAGTCCTTCCAATGAATATTCAGGACTGATCTCCTTTAGGATGGACTAGTTGGATCTCCTTGCTGTCCAAGGGACTCTCAAGAGTCTTCTCCAACACCACAGTTCTTTTACCATGTATATTACTTTTATTTTAGTAAGTGAACAAATATGTTTTTTGAAGGTGATGATGCTGACACTGATAATTAAAACGATGACGTGGCACGTGAACCCAGGCCATCCCTGACTTGGCGAGTGGTCGTCAGGCCGTCAGTAGTCCATGACGTGGCTGCCTTAGGCATAGAAGAAAGTATTTGAGTAGAAGAATGAATTATTATTAATATATTTAAAACGTCCAGTGCTAAGTCACTTTTTTTTTGTGGAGCAGTAAGATCACAGCAGGCCTGTGAGTTTCTGTTTGGATTGATAGTTACTAGTTGCTGGCTTGGGACGTACTCCATAGCTGTCCACCTGCAAGACTGAGCTCCATGTGGCTGTACCTATCAGTTACTGTTGGAAAAACTTCTGATTTCTCAGATAAAAGGAACCTTTGAAATGCAAAATGACATTATAATGGGGATCTGTATTTTAAGGGAGAGGGATAAAGGATTTAAAAGGCACAGTTATTACTCTGTAATCATATCACCTTTTATCCCTCTGTGATTATGTGTGTTGATGTGCGAATTCAGGATCTCAGGAAGTTCTTGTTGAGTTTATGAACTTTGAGGAATGTAGGAGGTAACCGCAACACTATAATCTATTTAATAATAAACATAGCATTTTCTTCTCAGATTCCAATTTTAGCGATAGGTTATCATTTACCTTAAGGTAACAATCTTTTATTTATTATAGGATATGAAATAAAGGTATATTTTATACTGATGTTTCATACAGTTAATCCTAAAGTTTGATAAATACGCTTTTTAAAATAACAACTTTCTTGAGATATAATTTACATGCTGAACAATCTAATGATTTGAAGTGTACAATTTAGTGTTTTTAGTGTTTTCAGAGTTGTGCAACCACCCCTGTGATCAGTTTTAGAATTTTCAGGCCCCCTCCCCGGCCCCCGCCACCGCAATCCCTACAACCATTGAATGTGCTTCTTAAAAGAAGAAATCACAAAGGAAAAATCAACAGTGTCATCATGGCATATGATAAACTATATTTATGTAATTTTAAAAACCCATTTAGCCAAAAAGTAGAGCAAAAAGGGAGAAATAAGTATATCATATGATACAGATACAGGGTAAATACAGTAAGAAGTTAGGTTAATAAAACTGACTCTTGTATCTCAGAAGACAAAGGATACTTTCAAAAGGAAATACAACTAGTAACAAGTTATGAAAAAACTTCACCCTAATTAGTAATTAAAAGTGAGATAAATAATTAAGTACCCTTTCTTTTTAACAGTTTAAGTGCTGAAAACTTGTTTCCATATACGATGTTTTATCTTATTTTTATTTTATATTGAAGCATAGTTGATTCACTGTGTTAGTTTCAGGTATACGGCAAAGTGATTCAGTTACACATGCATCACCGAGAACTTTTTAAAAGTAACCAGTGCTGGAGGTGGTACAGGAAAAATCTTAAATTTTACTGGCAGCTATAGAAAGTCTTAAAGCAGTTTATCAGTATCTATGAAAAGCCTTAAAAATGTTTATTCTTTTTTAACTGAATCATTCCACTGCTTTGACTCTATTTCAAGAAAATAATCCTAAACATAGAGAATATTCACAGAGGTGTTTACTGCGGCATTTTTTATGATTGCAAGGAACTGGAAACAGCCTTGGCAACAAGTACGCTAGAGAGAAGTCCCATCATATCTGTGTGTATCTCCTGCAGTGCTGTGCTCACAGGTGGAGAAAGAACAAAGAGGAAAGTAATTACAGTACTGTGAGGAATTACTGTACTTCAGGAAGCATGTGTCCTGGGCTGGGCACAAGAAGGGGGCCCTGACTGTGCTTCTCTTCCCTAGGCTCAGTTCCCGTGTGCCTCTTCCAGTGTGAGCATCTCAGGGGCCGGGCGGGACTTGAGTGTTGAAGATGAGTGTTTTTTGTACGCGGCCCCCAAACATCAGCCGACCATGCACATCATCCAGGGCTCAACCTGGGAGATAGCAGTCACTTTCTGACTGCCCCCATCTCTCCTCCCATCTCTCATTTAAGAAATCTGAACATGATTATTTTCTGTAGTCGTCTATGAAGATGAATATTCCAAAATTAACTCATTTGGAAAGTTCTTTTTATGTACCACATTTGCTATAAACTTTGATGAATTTTTACCATAGAAGATTCTCTATGCATATATTTGAGAGTTTGGGTCCAGTGCCTATGTTGATGCCATTACATGTGTCCACTTACGAAATACTCTGGCTTTTCAGAATGATGGTTATGAAGATTATGTAGCAGAACAGAAAAGTGTATGCCTCTAGAGTTAAATGAAAGACATAAGATACAGAAATATCATACCTGTATAGAAAAATGCATAAAACAAAAAAAGAAAGAAAAATTAGCTTTCAGTTGCCATTTACAGGGTGTTCACTACCTTTATAGACCTGGTGTATCAAAGTATAAAATTGACTGAAGACTTAATGCACAGCCTATATGTGTATTTTTAAAAACAATTCTCATATAAATGTTTCCATGCACACCTGCTGGGTGGTAATTTGTCCCTCCTCCTCCCCTGATAACCATGTCCACAGATTCTCTGACTGCTGGTTGAACTTCAGAGTGAAGAAGCTCGGTTGCTGGCCAGTACTTTAGTATCATCACCAGAATCCCAATTTCTGCTTAGACTACCATATGATGCAGGAGGGCAGTTATTAGAATTCTTCTTAGAGAAACTTTTTGAGCCAAGAGACTAGCTGGAGAATTCCCTTTAGAGATGGATTAAAGCAACAGCCAGTATTACCCCTGTTGGAGTTCTCTCGGCTAATCAAGAGTCTGGTTGACAAGAGAGACGTGCTAGAGAAAAAGTCTTAAGAAGCCCAAGGGGAGGCATTATGAACCCAGTCAGGCGCAGCAGCAGAGGTCAGTGTGGAAAGCTGGGCTAAAAAGCTCGTCTGTGCCTGCAAGGGATGTGGTTTAGAACTGCCATCCAAGGTAAGGAGAAGTAAAGCCAAGTGCTGCTCTGACCTGCTGCTCTCTGACCCATTTTAAGGTTCCGGAGAAGGGACGTGTCCCAAGAATGTGATTTTCAAGATTAGTCCAAGCAGAATGTGGGGAAACCTTGACTGTTCCTATTGGATCATGAAATACAAAGTAGGCATTGATCCTCCACGGACGTCTCCCAGGCCCAGGCGCACACTGACCCTTTGTCCTCTGCAGGTGACCCTGCCCTCAGCATGAGTCGCTGGATGTTTCACCAGCAGGCCCTGCAGGAGTACATCCTGATGTGCTGCCAGTGCCCCACCGGGGGGCTTCTGGACAAACCTGGCAAGTGAGTGCCTTGTCTCTGGGGGGCGGGGCGAGGGGGCTGAGCACGCAGGCCTGCTCAGACCCGGACAGGGCAGCCCTTTCCGTGCAGCTGCTTAGTGCCCACGTGGCATGGGAGCAGCTGGGCATGGAGCAGCCCTGTCCACCATGTGTCCATCCTGCGCTTCCAGCTCCCTCCTTTTCCCGGCTTACCTGCACCCCCTTACCAGTTAGGTAAACAGATTGCTGCATGGGTAACATTTCTTTCCTTTTTTATTTAACCAACTTGACCTAAATAGAACAGGATACAGGGTTTTAAAACTCCTGGGTGTCATGCTGTTGTTGTTTAGTCACTAAGTCGAGTCCGACTCTCTGCGACCCCATGAACTGCAACACGCCAGGTTTCCCTGTCCTTCACCATCTCCTGGAGTTTGCTCAGATTTATGTCCATAGAGTCAGTAATGCCGTCCAGCCATCTCATCCTCTGTCGTCCCCTTCTCCTCCTGCCCTCAATCTTTCTCAGCATCAGGGTCTTTTCCAGTAAGTTGGCTCTTCATATCAGATAGCCAAAGTACTGGAGCTTCAGCTTCAACATCAGTCCTTCCAATGAATAGTCAGGGTTGATTTCCTTTAGGATTGACTAATCTCCTTGCTGTCTGAGGGGCTCTCAAGAATGTCATAAACAGAGATTATAATCACAGCTTTCATAGAGTAGATTGAACACCTTTAGGTGCCATACTGAAAGAAAAAGGGAAGCCAATCAAGTCCTGTTCCCTTTGCTGCTCTCTTTCCTCATCCCCCAACCCGACCCCCTCCCTGCCCCCTGCACACACACACACATCCTGCCTCCTCCTGCATGCATCCAGGGGAAGGCTCAGCTGAAGGCTGGCCCCAGCAATTTACCCATTTGTAAATTTTGACCCATTTGAAGAAAGAATTTGACCCATTTCTAGAAATTTTGGTGTGGGATTTTTTATGGCTTTTTTTTTTTTAATGTACTCTTTGGATTTAGCAACACTACCCTGGAGAGCCCTTCCTAGAAGGAAGTCAAGAGGACAGACAGTTCCTGCGGTCAGGCAGGGTGGAGCTCTGAAAAACGCTGATGGGGGAAGCCAGGCTTCTAGGCGTGTGGAGGGTGGGTTTGGTCACCTGAGTGCTTCCTGGGCCTCATCTATGGCCTTGTCTTCGGAGGCTGTGCCAAGGTGGGTGGGGAGCAGAGGATACCTACTCAGAGCTGCCGCATCCTTGCAGGTCCCGGGACTTCTACCACACCTGCTACTGCCTGAGTGGCCTGTCCATAGCCCAGCACTTCGGCAGCGGAGCCATGTTGCACGATGTGGTCTTGGGTGTACCTGAAAACGCCCTGGTAAGGCGGGATGCGGGGGGGAGCTTACCACCGCTTCTCCACAGGGCCCCCAGGACGGGGCTGGCAGGAGGGCAGAGCAGCCCTGTGGGGCCTACAGAACCGACGACACGAGTGTCCCCCATGGACAGGCTGGTGAGCTCGCCGTCCCCACACCCCCTCCGTCTGCAGCCCATTCCCCATTTGTGAGCACCTGACCGGGCTAACTCGAGGTTCTAAGCAGGAATCCAGCCTGCGACGGAGGGTGTATGCCTGTGTCCCGGAGTCTAGGACCCAGAGCACTTGTCAATAGTCCCTGTCTCTGAGGAAGCTGGCTTGGGAGCAGTGGTTTCTGCATCTGCAGCAGCAGCCCCTCCCTGTGTGGCTGATGTCTTCTCTTGGAGCTCTCAACGTGCAGCCCTGCATCCAGAGAAACCCTCTCAGACCACCGTCTATAAATGAGATGCCTGGAAACACTCGGCCAGAGTATGATTTGTGCCCTTCGTAGCACCAGCACAATTTGTCATGTGTGTTTAACTGGCTTTTGTCTGCTTCCCTCAAAAACCATCAGCCCCCTGTGGGCAGGCTGTTCACGGCGGCATCCAGCCTCAGGCCAGCCTGGCCACAGGCGATGCTTCTGAACCTAGTCAGGAGCCTGAGACATGACTCCGACTAAGACTGTCCATGGCCGTCAGATGATGTGCCCATGCAGACTGTCATGAAATATTCCAGCAGAAGAAACGCTGATGGCCAGTAGGTGGATGAAAAAATGCTCAGCCTCACTAATCAATTGAGAAAACCCAAGTAACAACCCTTCAGCTTTCTCATGTGTTTGCCTGCTACGCAGCCCTCTTCCGTTCCTTCCCCTCCCTCCTTCCTCATTGTAACCCCATCCTAAGTTCATCACTGATCATGCCTGCAGATGTTTTTGTGCTGTCACTGCAGAGGTATGTATCCACAAATCATAGAGTTGTTTGTATGCTTTCCGTTGCTTTATAACGGCTATCTACCGCATCACTTTTCTCACTGACCGTTACCCTGAGGTTTAGCCGACTTCACATATGTTGTTTTAATTTATTCATCTTGACTACTGCATGGGATCCCCTTGTCTAGGTGTACTCCAGTTGAGTTTTCTAGTCTCCAGTTGGTCGGCATCGAGACGGTTTCACTTGTGCTGTGCCATGAGGTGTTGCAGTGAACATTCTTGTTAAGTTTCTCTGGGACACCCGCCTTCATCTTCACTAGATGGCCCTGAACTGTACCCCTGTGCGACTGGGTTGTTTTTCACTCACACAGCACCAGGCTGAGTTGTGCTATAGTTAGATATTTCCTTTCTGCTAACTTGACTAGCAGCGTCTCAGTTTTCTTTTGCATTTCCCTGGTTACTGGTGAGGCTAAGCATCTTTTCAAACATTTTTTGGGCCATTTGTGTTATGTCTTCTGTAAATCGCCAGCCACTTTTTTCCTTTGCTCATTTTCTGATTTGTAATTTCGTTTGCTCTTTTCTTATGCATGTTGCAGTTCTTTGTGTGTTCTTGACGCGAGTTCTTTGTCAATGGTATGTGTATGTGTGTGGCGAATCTCTTCCAGTTTGTGACTTTTCACCTTATTAGTGTTTTTTCTTGAATAGAAGATTTTAACTCTGAAGTAAATAATTTTATTTGCCTTTTTGGTTTTCAAAGGTTTGGGGAGGGTGGGGTTACTTAAGAAATCTTTTCCTACCTGAGGTCATAAATATATTTTCTTCTAAACAATGTAAATTTTGCTTTTCCCATCTAATTTTTTAAATTCTCTTGGAATTGATCTCCATCTGTAGTGAGGGTTGGATGTAATTTTATCTTTCTCCTGTTTTGGATACCAGTTGACCAGCACCATTTACTGAAGTTTACCACCTTTCCTACTGATGTGTATCACGTTTGTTACATACTCAAGTTTCTGTTTCTGAGTTGATTCTGTTTCTGGACACTCTGTTCCATGGGTCTGTTTTATTATCTTCACTGTCTTATCAAATCTTAAATGCATGTAAGCAAGTCTCACTCACCCACCTCATTCTTTTTTTTGTTTTCATTATCCTTTGCCTTTTGCATTTTAGGATTTCCTGTGCATTTTAGGATCAGCTTATTAAGTTCCACAAAAGCTAGTGGAATCTGTATTACATTGAATTGCATTGAATGTAATATTAATGGGAGACAACTGACTTTAATATTAAGGCTTCCCTTAATATTTTTCAGGTTTTTTACCTATATTTTAATGGTCTTTTATCATTTCCCACAAAGGACTAGCATATCTCGTTAGATTTATGTCTTAAGAAATTTACAGTTTTTGTGTCTATTGTGACTGGAGTATTTTTTCCACTTTATTTTATAATTGGCTGTTATTAATGTATAGAAATGCTATTGATAATTGTTGTTTAACTTTGCACCCAGCAGCCTTGCTGAATTCTTTTTTTTTTTTTATTGTTCCAATCAACTTATGGGATCTTAGTTACCTGACCAGGGGTCAAATCCAGCCCCCTGCAGTGGAAGCCTGGAGTCCTAACCACTGGACCACCAGGGAATTCCCACTGAATTCTAATAGTTGTTAATAGTTTGTCTACAGAATCTCTTAGATTTTTTTATTTAGACCGTAATATCATCTTCAAATAAGGACAGTTTTGCCATTTCCTTCCTGATGCTTAAGAATTTTATTTATCTTGCCATGTAAGATAATTTTATTTATCTTGCTATGTTGGCTAAACGCTCTGTGGAGTGTTGACCGGAAGTGGTAATAAAAAGTGTTCAGATTGTAATGGAAAGGCTTCTATAATTCCACCATTCAGGAAGATGCTGACTGTGAGGTTTTGATAAATATTTCATGTCAAGTTAAGGATATTTCCGCCCCCTTTCCTGGTCTGCTGAGTTGTTTTTTGTTTGAATCATAATCTAGTGTTAAATTTTATTGAATGCTTTTCCCACATCTGGGTTTTCCTCCTTTAATCTGTATTATGTTTTGTTAATACACATTGTGATGTTAACTTTACATTAGAAAGATAAACCCTACTTGGTTATAATAGAGAGTATGTGTGTGTGCTGGTTTATCACACTGCTGATTTGCCCTGGTGGTGTTTTTGGCTCGTTTTTATTTAGGATTTTTTTTTGCATGTGTGTTCATGAGAAAGATTGATCTCAATTTTTGTTTTATGGTACTGTTCTTTTCCAGTTTGTGTTTCAGGATAATATAGCCTCATAAAATTAGATAGGTATCTTCCTACCCTTCTTTTTCTTTGGAAAGTTTTATGTAAGTTAGAGATTATAAGCTAACACTTGCTTGAGAAAACAGGTAGACCTAGTATTTGGTGGGGTGGGGGAAATGGTTGTAGCAGAATAAACAATTGTTATTTAACTTATTCATATAGGCTTTAAAGGATTTCTTCTTGAGCAATTTTGAAAATCCATATTCTCCTATAAAGCTGCTCAGTTTATCAAAATTTTTATATTTTGGCATGAAACTGGGCATGGTATTTTCTTTGAAGTTTTAAAATCTCTTGCAATTATGTACCCTTCTTCATTGTCCCAGAGTGGAAGAATCCTGAATCCTGGCCCAGGACTGTACCCTGTCTCAAACCAGAGTCTCTGTGGTGCAGTGGGATAAAATAATTTATATATGGCCTGACACATTTACTTCAATGTTAGGGTTGTGTACCTTTTTCTTGATTATAAATATAAATGCATGGTCATTGTTTTAATAATTGAGATATATAAAAAAGTATAAATTAGAAAATTTTAAATAGTCATGTCACTGCTCCTATTTTGGAATATTCCATATACATCACATCTACAAACACTTTAAAAAGTAAGTTTGGGATAGCACACATAATGTTACCCTCATTTAATGTAAGTATTTGCCAATATCATCAAATATTTGAAAGCGTATTTTTTAACGGCTCCATAATCCCTTTGTGTCCCACGTGGTAGAACACGTTTTTACCAGTACCCTGTTGTTGAACCTTAGGGCCTTGTAAGATAAATCTCCATGTGCAGCTCTGATTTTTGTTATATTCTTACAAGCGCATTTAATGGGCAAAGGCTGTGCACATGTCCAAGGGCCATGGGGTGATTGATTGGCATCTGTTCTTCTCTTTGCAGCAGCCCACTCACCCTGTGTACAATATTGGACCAGACAAAGTGATCCAGGCTACCATGCACTTTCTGCAGAAGCCAGTTCCAGGCTTTGAGGAGCATGAGGATGAGGCATCAGCAGAGCCTGCCACTGACTAGGGGACACGGGGCCTGCAGCTCTGCGTTCACCCATCTCCCCAGTCAGACCAAGGTTTATACGTGTCGATACATACTGCATTTTGTGCTGCACAAGCCTTGGCCGCTGTGAAGCTTGGTTCTTTGTCCTTTTTTGTTAAACAGAACAAAACTGATGGCTCTTGGTTCAGAGAACACAATGGTGTGGTTTTTTAAAAATTCTTTCCACTCCCGTCCTACCAAAACCTACCAGCTGTGTAGCATCTGGACCCGGCTCTGGCCTGGCCAGGGTTGACTGGGGAGCAGTGCATGCTGGAATAGCAGCCCCGCACCGCCAGCTGGCCAGCGCGACCGTCCATTGAAATGAATGATGTCCGAGTATTACAGCATTCAGAGCTGTTGCTGCGATTCTCACGTGTGCTACCACTGCGTCACCAGGAAGATGGCCTCCTATGGGTGCAAAGAAGTCTGCTCCATACCTAGGCAGGGGCTTTGAGTCTCACCAAAATGAATTTTCCAGGAAGATAACGTGGTGGGGCTTCACTCAGAGGTGCCCAAGGTCCTCGCCTCCCAGCTTGGTTACTTGCAAGGGGAAGGAGCTAGGGTTGGGGGAGAAGGGATCAGGAGGTGTGAGTCCCTCCCTCTCCAGACTGGGCACTGACCACACATCTCTAAGGCCAGCTGCTGCATGGGCAGGATTTGCCTCAGCCCCAGTTGTGGTAGCTTAGACCTGGGAACCAATTATGAGTGGAAAACGAACTTCTTGTTCAACTCTGAGCCAGAGGAAGCAGCCCCAGAGCCACCCCATCACGTGCTCTGAACAGCCCCTCTGAAGACTGCGAAGCAGTACCTTCAGCCCTTGGCCAGGCTATGTTTCCGTCTTTCTTGCCCCGACTCCCTGCTCACCCTTCTGAAAGACAGTGTTGTCTTCTCTCACCCTGAGTATTAACACTACTAAGTCTTTCACCTTCATTTCTGACTCAGGATTTACTCACATCCTGCCTACTCCAGGCTCAGAGAAAGAAAACCTAGTGCTAGATAAGCTGGATGCTGCCAGGGCAGGGCTGAGCGCTGCCCAGAGTGTTCAGCCTGGCAGGGCTCCTGCTGCCCACACAGAACAACTCTTTCTCGGTTAGTAGGGGTGCTGTTGGCTCACCTATCCACTCCGATGGTCACAGCAAGCTCTATGTCGCTGGTCTGGCCTTCCTGTAAGCAGCCGTGGGCTGTGGGCAGATGGGGACCCAGAGATGCAGTGTAAGGCTCATCTCAAAAACTCTGGCCATCTGCTGCCTCTAATTCCCTAGTGCTTTGGTGTATTGAGCTATGTATTACCTCCTTGAAATAATAAAAAAATAACCTTTTCTATGATGTCTCTCATTCGTGACTGGTACCAAGAAAACTCCCGAGCGTCCAGCGTTAGGAGCTCTCCAAGTTGCTTGTGGGTCACCTGTCTCCTGTATGTGATTCCAGACCGGGCGAGTCAGTATTTACAAAGAGGAGTGACTTGGCTTCCTCCTGCCCACACCTTCTCCAGTCGAGGACAGGGAGGACCTAACCAAGATGGGGAGAACCCAACCTCCCTGGAGCCCTTGTTTGTCCAGCATTCCACACACAGGTGTCAGTCTGTGTGTCTGTCTCCTTCGCCTGGCTATGAGCAGGGACCTTGCTCCTGAGTCCTCATGCAGGAACTTGGCAGTGGGTGACATCCTGGCGAGTTGGGCAGGTCGGCATCATGTGGTCACCTGGTGTTCCTCACCTGGTCAGAGACCCTCTCCCAAGGAGAAGCCAAGCAGGCGGGTGCCCTGTGGCCTGTCCCTCCTTGATGGGAAAGAAGAAGGCGCCTACAGAGATAGAGATCGACCAGGTCCACATGCTGGCTTGTAATTCTTGTCCCCATGCTGTTTCTGCCAGGCTAACAAATGTTCAGGCTGCAAAGCAACATGCTGAAATGCACCCTCCCGTCACTACAATGAAAGGCCAACCCTCTAACACCAGTAGCCTCAAGGTATTAAGAGATTAATTGCAGTAGTAATTGGTGTGGTTAAGAGAAGGGATTGCTTCAGTCTACACTGGCTTTATACCAAGGAGGGAGGATTTGAGCCAGGCCCCAAAGTGTAGGGAAATTTGGCAAGGTAGAAAAGAGAGGATCATTCACTGGTATTCTTAGCTCAGGACAGTCTATGCTGGTGTATCTATGAGACCTCTCTCTGCTCCCATTTGGGTCTGGAGGGTTTCCTGACTTAAAAGAGCATTCCAAGTGGCTCCTCAGATTTATCATGGATCCTTAAATTAGAGGCACTTCCACAGCATTCAAGGTAGGTTGCCCCAAATATTTCCTCTATTGATAATAAAGAAATTGACTACAGAGCTCTATCTCCAGATGGGCCCCAACATCCCCCTGGAACTTATCCCAGACCCACCTTGAATGCTATGTAAGTTGGGAAGCCTGCCAGACTCTACTATGAGCAGAAAGGGGTCCTTGTGGATAAGCCAGCACAAACTTGACTGAGATGACAATATGAGTCAACAGTGTTCTTAAACTGCCCTCTGGTATAATTTCTGAGAAGTTGCAAGTTAGATTATGGCCACTGTGCTGTAACAATGCAGGAGTGTCCTCGATGAAGTCCCTTCTTGGGAAAACTATTAAATAATATTTCTGTGTTGGCCTTCCATGGAGGTCTAGCCTTGGATCTTGATATGTTGACTCCTGGTGATTTAGCAGAGAAATGGAGTTTATAAACCCCCTGGCAGGGTGGTGGCGTACATGGCCCTGGCTGTTTTCATCAGTATTAACTACGCCGCACTTCTGGCAGGAGCCTGATAGCCGGGAATTAAAAATGGAGCTTCTTGAGTTCCCTAAGCGTGCTTATTGTTGGTAGACATGGAATCCGTTGGCTTCAAAAGTCAGATGTATCGATAAAAGTGCTGACATCTTAACAAAGACTCAGGACATATCATTCGGGGATAAATTTGGGAAACTGCTTTCCTAATGCTGACGGTAGGACTTGAATCACATGTTTTTTCCCTTCTGTTCTGGAGACCTTTCCCCTTTGCTTTTTTTGTTATTGAAATATAATTGCTTTACACTGTTAAGTTTCTGCTGTACAACAGGAATCAGCTAGGTGTACACGCATATCCCCTCCCTCCTGAGCCTCCCGCCCACTGCCCCCCACCCCTCTAAGCCATCACGGGCACTGAGCTGAGCTCCCTCAGCGCCCCGCTACCTGTCTAGTTTACACAGCAGGGTAGTGTGTATATGTCACTGAGTGTTTCCGTTCGCCCGACTCTCCTCCTCCCGCTGTGTCCACAAGCCCATTCTCTACTGCGTCTCTGTTCCTGAATAGGGCTCCATATGAATGGGATTAGTGGGTCTATGATTCAGGGCTATTCAGCGTTGCTTCCATCTGAGGATGTGGGTATTCATTTGGGGGAAGTATTTTGCTAATATTTTATTCTTCTACCATTTACACCAGGGGGCAGCAAAATTTCTCTAAAGGGCCAAAGTTCAGTTCAGTTCACTCGCTCAGTCGTGTTGGACTCTTTGCGACCCCATGAGCCACAGCACGCCAGGCTTCCCTGTCCATCACCAACTCCCGGAGTCTACCCAAACTCCACTGAGTCCATTGAGTCGGTGATGACACCTGACCATCTAATTCTCTGTCGTCCCCTTCTCCTCCTGCCTTCAATCTTTCCCAACATCAGGGTCTTTTCAGATGAGTCAGCTCTTCACATCAGGTGGCCAAATGCTATTGATAAAATATTTTAGGCTTTGCAAGCAACTACTCAACTCTGCTCTACCACTGTAGTACAAGACAGCTGCAAAGTATGGCTATGTGCCAATAAAACTTTATGAAAATGTAGTGGGTCAGATTTGGCTCATGGGCTGTATTTGCCTACCCCTGCTGCTGCTAAGTTGCTTCAGTCATGTCTGACTCTGTGCGACCCCATAGACGGCAGCCCACCAGGCTCCTCCGTCCCTGGGATTCTCCAGGCAAGAACACTGGAGTCCGTTGCCATTTCCTTCTCTAATGCATGAAAGTGAAAGTCACTCAGTAAATGTCTGACTCTTCGTGACCCCATGGACTGCAGCCCACCAGGCTCCTCCGTCCATGGGATTTTCTAGGCAAGAGTACTGGAGTGAGTTGCCATTGCCTTCTCTGCTAAATCTAGACTAAATCCCATCCATTCAACATTCTTCCACATCTCTCATGGCTGGGATGCTTTCCATGTACGTGATATTAGTGTTAAATGACAAAATGTACTTGCTAACGTTCAGCCCAAACATTTTAACCACCTATGTGCATTGCTCAGGTCATTCACTGCCCTTGAACAGGAAGGAGAATTGTATGATGTAAAGAACTGTTGCAACTGACAGAAAACTGGACCCAAACTGGCTTAAAGCAAAGAGGAAATGTGTTGACTCATAAACTGAAACATTCAGGAATTAGCGTAGCTTTGTGAGTGGCTTCAGTGGGTTTCTCTCTATCTTTCTATATTGGCTCTGGCCTCAGGCTCTCTCCACGTGACTCTAAAATGGCAGCAGCAATAACTCCAGACTTTACATACCCTTAGGGTCAAGTTCAGCAGACAAAAGCAGCAGGCACTTCCTTCCCAGTGAGTATCATTGCATTTCACTGGCTTTGATCAAGCCAAGTGCTTTTCTGAGACTCAATCCCATGGCCAGTAGATTACACAGTAAACTGATTGATCACATGCTTCTCCCATGAGCAGGAAATGGGGCTCCATCAGAAGCACAAAGACCAAGAATGGGGAAAGAACGAAGCCTCAGTACAAATTAGTAGCGTGTGTGAAACTAGCTCAGTTGTGTCTGACTTTTTGTGACCCCATGGACTATAACCTGCCAGGTTCCTCTGTCCATGGAATTCTCCAGGCCAGAGTACTGGAGTGGGTAGCCATTCCCTTCTCCAGGGGATCTTCCCAACCCAGGGATCAAACCCAGGTCTCCCGCATTGCAGGTGGATTGTTTACCGTCTGAGCCACCAGGGAAGCCCAAGAATACTGGAGTGGGTAGCTTTTCTCCAGTGGATCTTCCCGACCCAGGAATCGAACCTGGGTTTCCGGCATTGCAGGTGGATTCTTAAAAAGGAGAGATGGATGCTAGCGATCTAATCACTATGTTCTCCATAACGGTGGATTCTAGAAGCCTGTCGTGGACACTGTGGCATCCATTCCTTCCCTCCCCAACTGTGGCAGCCAAAAGGCTTATGTGCGTGTTCCCCCCAACCCCGTCCAGGCCAGGTCCCGATTGGCCCAAGCCAATCATTTTAATTTATCCTTCTGCATCAGGAACTTGTTCAGGTTTAATAATAACCCAGGCCTAAGCCAATCAGCATGGTTTGTCCTAGCCTCAGTGATTGATTTAGAGCCAAGGATGTGGCCTAAAATAGACCAAAGAGAGGGAAGCCCTGGACATCTGATGACTGGGGAAAGCAGCTCTCTCCTGTTAGGGATGGTGGAATGTGTGGCCTGGGACTCCAACAACCATTTTCCTACCTGGAAGGAAGGCTGTCTTAGAGGCCAGTCCACACAGACTCCCTGAGAGACTGACTGAGAAACACAGCCACAGCTCTGTCACACCGCTCCTGCAGCCTGGATCTACCTCTGGACTTTTCAGTTAGGTAAGCCAATTTGAGTTGGATTGATTATTTACTATTGCTTGCAACCAAAAGCATCCTGACACACACAAAACTCTATCCCAGATTAGCCCCCAAGTTACAAAGTCCTCACCTGCTGCCTGAAGAATGCTGATTGTCAGGGATTCCCTGGTGGTCCAGTGGCTAAGATTCTGTGCTCCCAATGCGTGGGGCCCAGCTTCGATTCCTGGTCAGGGAACTAGATCCCACATGCTACAACTAAGGATCCCCTGTGCTGCAACTAAGACCCAGGACAACCAAATAAAAAAAGAAGAACGCTGATTGTCCTTGCCACCTCCATCCAAACAAGAACCCAAGGGAGACAGCCTCCTGGTCACTGCCCCTCGTCATCTGATGCTTGATTCAGTCTCGAGGTGGGTGGGGCAGGTGTGTTATCTGTATTTTACAGTTGGAGAAACAGGTCAGAGAGCTGGAATGACTCACCCAGGGCTTACCAGCCATCAAGTAGTGGAGTCTGGACCTGAACCCAGGTCTGCTGCCTCCAAAGGCCACGTACTCCCACCACTCCCAGTCTCTGAAATGGGTGGTCTCAGAGGTGGGGAGCAGACTAAACGTGCATGAGTTTCCCCTAGGGTGGATGACCGAGGCCTTGAATGCCTACTCCCGTCTTTCACCAGGATGCGGGTGGTGATAATGAAGAGTGGGGGCGGGGTCATCTCACCCTTCTGACTAGCCCCCCTGCCATCCCCACCCCTCAACTGTCAGTCCCTGGCATAAAGCAGCGCGCTCTGCACCACGTGCGGGCCACCCGGCGCACAGTGTGATGCTGCGTGACTCACAGGCAAGGCACGGTGAGTCAGTCTTCCCGGGAGCTGACCACAGCCAGCCTTCTCCACTCCAGCCCGGCAGGCCTAACTGGTTCCTGGACATCCTCTTTCACTTCCTCGAGGTAACCTTGGCTCTGTGTTTTACCAGCTGATGCAGGAGGTTCAGAGCACAGGGCCCAGTGGCTACTGTTCCTCGTTCCTACTTCTTGGGCACGTCCAACAACAAAACCAGGCAGGCAGGCGGAGGGCTCAGCACCAGACCAGGTTAATGGGACACTTTCTCTGCCCTCTGCAGAAACACAGCTGTGAGAAAGAACAACAATAATACATTTTCAATAATAAACTTTCACAGAGTTCCCTTCTGCCCCTTAGCCAGTCTCCCCTCTTGTTAGTATCTCATGTTAATATAGTACATTCATCATAACTCAGGGCAAATACTGATCTATTAACTAAAGCCCATACTTTACTTCTCCTGGAGAAGGAAATGGCAATCCACTCCAGTTTCTTGCCTGGAAAATGGCATGGACAGAGGAGTCTGGCAGGCTACAGTTCAGGGGGTTGCTTTATTTGGAATTCCTTCATTTTTACCTATGCCCTTTTTCTGTCCCAGGGTCCCATTCGAGATACCTCATTACCTCATGACATTTAGCTTGCTCTTGGCTGTGATATTTTCAGACTCACCTTGCTTTGGGTGACCTTGACAGTTTTGAAGAGGACTCGTCAAGTGTTTTATAGGCTGCCCACCCACTGGGATTTGTGTCTGTTTTTTCTCATGATTAGACTGGGTTTTGGGGAGAAAGACCACAAAGGTCAAGTGCCTTTCCCATCCTATCAATGGTACGTGCTATCAACATGGCTTCTCACTGACGTTGTTAACCTTGGCCACCTGGCTGAGGTTTGTCCCCCAGTAAGGCTCCTCTTTCTCCCCCTTCCCACACTGTTCCCTTTAGAAGAAAGCCCATGTGCACAGCCCAACTGAGGGGTGGGGAGTTATACCCCACATCCTTGAGGGCGGAGTAGCTACATACATTATTTGCAATTCTTTTGTTTGGGAAGTTTATCTATGCTCTCTTTATTTCTTCATTCAATCATCTATATCATGATTAATTATTTTATACTTTGGGTTATATATCAATGTTTTAATACTGTGTTGTTTATTTTACTGCTCAAATTGTTCCAGATTTGGCCATTAGGAGCTCTTTTAATTGGCTCCTGTGTCCCTCTTTCATACCCATTCTTTCTTTTAATAATAATGCATTTTTCTATTCTTTTTCTTTCAAGAAGTATTGCATGTTGGTAATTGTCAACATTGGAAAATGGGTACCTTAGGGTTCAGTAGACTCCTTTCTCAATCTTTGGTCACAACTAAATTCTTTTCAAAATAAAAGGTACTGCGTGCTGGTTACCTTGGATGGGGGACTTCATGTTGCCATCTGCCATACCTGTGATGGCGTGGGCTACAGGCCAGGAGCCCGTGCAGGGCAGAGGCTCACAACCACTTCCTTCCCCCCATAGCCTCCACCCTGCCCCTCTGCTGGCTGCACCGGGGGCCTGAGGCTGGCACTGTGGTAGGAGAGCACAGCAAGAGCTTGAGAAGTGATGACCTGGCCCTGTCCCCTGCCCCTCCCACATGCCAACCCTCTCTGGACCGAGGTCCCCAGCCCCTGAACTCCTCTGGCATCTGTAGCCATGTGCATGAATCTGCTCTCCACCTACTCTAAGCTTGGAGGCAGGGCCCAGGCTTCATCAGCTGCCCTGAACCTCCCCAGTGATTGACACAGTGCTGGGCTGAGAATACAGGCTGCTCAAATACCCATGGACTGAACTTATGCAGAGGCAACCCCAGGACTGACCCAACAGTGCTCAGAGACGCACACTCACCAGAGAGCTGGAGTCCACTGGCCCACACACCCGTGTGTGTGCATGGGGTACTTGTGACAGGCCAGGCATTGTGCTCGGGGTGCGGCAGCAAACACGAGGACCAGACCTGGGCTCATGGGAGCGACCAGGTGGAAAGGCCTGCCGAAAGGCTCACGGCAGCTCTCTGAGAAGGATGGGGCCCTGGACGCACTTCCTGGTTGGGAAATAGTCAAGTCATTCGAACCAGAGTTCCTGTACCCGAAGTCTCCACTGCGGGAGGTATCTGCTGTGGACGTGACATTCCTCCTCTCAGCTGGCTGGCCTTGCTGTGGCCTTTTGGCGCAAAGCCTTTGGCCACTGTCCTTTAGCCCCAGATCTGTCCCTGCCACCTCCTAGCCGTTGATGCCTCCGGGAGATACGAAACAATGAGACTCTCAAGCCTGCGCGTGGGACCACAGTGCCAGCTGGACTCCTCTCTGCTGATGAGCGCCCAGGGGCGTGGGCGGCAGCTCCCCATGCCTGTTTGGTTATTTTCTGAACCAGACTCTGCGTGGCTCATGGAGGCCTTGCAGGAACCGGCTTGTGAAGGGCTTACCTTTCCCTTTGGGCCTGCAGTGGAGCTGTCAGCTTTCTGCTTTTCTTGGCAGGAGGCTCAAACCCTCACCATGTTCAGCGCTGGAGTGGAAGGTTCTGGCACAGATTTCTTAACATTGGATCCTTGATTCTTCGTTTCCTTTTCTTTCCCCCTCTGGCCTTTAATTTACTGGAAAAAATTAATAGCAGAGATTGTGCTGGATAATTTGGCCCAGAGGAGGCTGTAGGTATACAAGGGCCCCACCCATGCAATGGACATCAGAGGAAAACAACCCTAAATTGGGCCTGGCAGTCAGACCTGGGCCTGCTGGTGCGGCTGGCATCCCACATGGCCACGGGAGGGAACTGGCTCGGCTGGTTGTGAATTGTCCAGGCCCACCTGTTTGGCTCTTTTCTAGACACACCCGTCCTGCTGGGTGTGTGTGTGTGTGTGTGTGCGCACTCAGGGCACACACGTCAGCCAGGGAGAGCCAGAGCACGTGGGCCCTGGATCCAGTCATCAGACCGCATGGAGCCAGCAGGTGAGTCTGTCCCCACCTCACCCCTGCTCAAGGGGCCCTGTAAATACCAAGGTCCCACCCTTATCGTAACCAGGCCCCATCAGGAAACAGGGCAGGCACAGAACTGTTCTCAGTGTCTCTGTGGCTAGCTCAATGCAGGTCATCAGGAAGGCACTGGAGAAATATGAACTGAAACCGGGATGGAGAACGGGGTGAAGAAACCAGAAAGGTCATGGCTAATGGTTCCGACCCAGCCAGCAAGGGTGTATTTCATTTCCCAAGTTGAGATATTTTCAAACAATAGCAGACCATGTTTTGCTAGAGGTCCCTTCAGAAATCAAACAAAACCTGTTACCATGCCCTTTGGTACTCAACATGTATTTACTGCCCCTTCCTTGTGAGAATTTTAACATACTGAAGGAGAAAGCTGATTCACTCCATACCGCAACAAAACTCAAACGGCTGAACAGCCAGGACCTATGCTGGCAGACAGACCTAAGAATTGCTAACGCGCATGTCCTCCCAAAGTGCCAGACGTTCCAACTTAGGCCTTCACGCCTCACAGCGGCACTCAGTGCTACTGCTGTCCTCATGTTATGCCTCAGGAGACCACGGCAGAGTCATCCAGAGCCAGGCAGTCCAGACAGGTGGGCTCAGAGCCTGTGACCTAAACTACCCAGGCTCTGGTTCTGAAGCTCTCAGGCTCCTTGTCCCTAGCTTGACCTAACGGAGCAATGACGACACTTGCCCACTGGGTGATGCTGCTGCTGGGAAAGCCTCCAAAGAATGCAAGCAGGGGCCTGCCCAGTCCGTCAGTCCTGTGTCCACCTCAGCCTGCTTCTCCAAGCTGGTCCGGGAATGAGTTGGCCAATTTGATTCTCTACCTGAGAAATAAACTAGAAAATATTTTTGTTTATTCCTTCTCAGGCAAAGTGTGGGGAGGTATTAATTAAGCCCATGCCTTTAGTAAACCCCAAACTATCGAACCTCAAAATTGAAGGACACTCTGTCTTGCCCATTCATGATCCAGCAGAGTCCAAAGGTCCTAGTTCCTAACATGATTTTTCCACTGCGCATCCAATGTAGAGGCTGGCAAACTCCTCTTGCCTATGTGGGTTTCCTCCTCAGGCCAGAGAAACTGTTTTGAGCAAAGAAAAGCTCTAGTTTCATGCTATGCAGAACAGAGCCTGGCAAACGGGCCTGAGAGAGAGCCTTGCTCCGGCTGGCTTATAAACCAGCTTGGTGACACAGGACAGTCAGTGTGTGGCATAAAAATGGGTGCTGCCCCATGATATCACCCTTGCTTGGAGCTTCCACAAGTGGCAAGGCAGCCCTCATGAGTGTTTGAGCCCCCTGGGAGAAGGGAAACACCGTGGAGGTAGTTCTATCCATCGGACTTATAACAAGCATCTCTCCGCCCCCTTTCCCCAAGCCTTCAAGAGCCTGGTCTCAGACCCACCTGGCTAATTCAATTCAGCCCACTCACTTGTCCGAACAGTTTCCTTTTGTTCTCTGGGTTATTTTGCTTTGGGGAGTCAAACCTGAGTGCACGAGAACCATCTTGTTAAACAGCCCGACTGGCTGGTGGGCCATGGTGGGCTGCTGGTCAGGGGAGCAGGAGCCTGAGAATCCTCTTGACAAGCACCCTTGGGGCATGGCCCAAGGGTCCACTTTAAGTAACACCACCACAGGCATTTCTTGGCAGTTCTGCCAGCCAGAGTACCAAGTGTCCCAAGTTTAGAGCCACCACTGAGTAGCAGGAGGGGATGCCGCAGCCTCACCTGGGGTGACAACGGAACTCAGGTGTGTTCTCTGGTTCTGAGCACTGGACTGTGTCACCAGTTCTGGGGGCCTGTGCCCTCTCTTCATGCACCCTGCCTTGTACGGCGAGGACACATCTCAGGGGCGGGAAGCAGTTGTGAGTCACGGCGAAGTCCACCCTCATGCAGTCCAGGGAAGACCTGGGTTTTTTGCATCTTGCAGATTTAGCCCTGGTCACATGTTCTGTGTAGATAAGGGCAGCTGGCACCTGAGTCTCCCCCTTGGTCCTGAGGTCAAGTGCATTATAAACATTATTTCCTCTGCTTCTCACAATCACATTGTGAGGTTAAAGCTATTATTATCCTTATTTTAGATATGAGGACACTGAGCTGAGAGAAGTAACTTGCCCAAAATTACCAGCGACCAACAAGAGCCAGAATTTTGAACTCAGGCAAGCATACTTCAGAGCCCAAGAGTTAATACACTACAACTCTAATATTAGAGAATGAATTCAGCTCTCTTCAGTCCTAGCTCAGGGCTATCATCTGCTCTAGTCCACTTTTTAAGTCTTTCTGTGTTGATAGCTTTGTGAGCTTCAGGCAATTCTTTGCTGAAGTGGTAGCTACTCTACAGATGGGATTAGCATATTAAGAATTTTAAAAACCTGGCCATTAATACCCTTACCCTTGGGGCAAATTGTAAAGGGAGGAAAATATCAAGCTCTCCCCATGGCAAGAGAAAGAGGTTGCTTTTCACAGGACCAAGTCCTCAGCAGTTTCTCTGGCTTTGTGCTGGGCTGTCCAGAGTGCAGTGCCTTAAGAACCAACCACAGAGTAACCAGGAAGTGAACTGTGGTCACTTTGGTGATCTGGGGGACATATACCGGCTTCCTAGACACGCACACCGGAAGGAACTTGGCCATGGCTTTCACTTGTTTCCCTTCAGCGAGCACAGACTCCAGCCCAGGGGCTCTTACCTGGTTCTCCTTTTCGGGCAGCTGCTCCCAGTAGCGCCTCTTCCTCTCCACGGCTTGTCAGCACACCAGCCAGCTTTGGATTTTCCCAGGTGAACCTGCTATCCTGTTGTGGCCTTTTTCTTCCAACTGGTTTACGGGAATTTTGAGATGCCTAAAACTCAACTCCTTTTCCAGCCAATGTCCTGGAGCCGGGGACTGGATCTCGGAGATGTCACCTTTCCAGGATGGCTCGACTGTTTGCTTCGCCAACACGGCCACACCTGCATTTTGGTTCTAATGCCCACCCTGACCAAGCCCATTGTGTGTAATATGGAATCTATAATTAAAAGTCTGGATATACAAAGGGATGTAGTAAAGGGCAATAAACGGGAAGGAAAGAAAGCACACTCACTTTGAAGGCTGAGGAAATCACCAGATTGCTCATTCCCTACTTTTTCTCCCTTATTCACGTCTCTTTTAGTCTTGAAAAGGAATGTTATTAATAAACAGGATTCTGCTCTCTCCCCGCATCCTTGTTTTCCTTATTGAGATCACGGTTTTGGGAGCTGGCTTGTCACGTTACAAAACACCTCTTATAAATATGAATAAGAATATGTATAACTGAGTCACTTTGCCGTATAGCAGAAATTAACACAACATTGTAAAAATGCCTCTTAAAGAAACACAATCCACCACCTGTCAACTCCCGTTAACCAACAAGAGATGCTACAGATTCGACATCCAACAGATAGGAGCCCCGGCACCACCACTCTAAAGAGTGACAAATCAAAGAACTGATTTGACTTCTCTCCCTCCCTTGGTCTAGGAACAGCAGTATTTCCTGTCAACTAGACAGGAAAACTAAAGCTGAGCTGTAATTCTGGCCATAAATCCTTTCTTTCAAGGTCAAACAAGTTCAGGCCAGGAGAACTCCCTAGCCTGAGGAGAGCTAACTGGATGCTGTTGAAGCCTCTTTGACTTCCAGCCCATGGCAGCCCTGCTGCCTCCTGTTACTATGTTGGAACTCTCTAGAAACTGGAAAGTCCTAGAGAATACCAGTCGCCCCTAGACTGGATGTGACATTCATTACCAGAAGAAACCCAAACCCACAGCTCTGCGCTACCAGTTCCCCAAGGGTCATCTATTTAGCTGGAGCTGGATCCAGAAATGTTGCCCTGGATAACCCCATCCCTGTTGGAACTTTCAAAGCTTCCATACAATGAGCAAAGTCACCACCACTGGTTTATCCACCCCCCCGCCCTGCTTGGGCCAAGCTGAGTCCTTAAAACACAAAGGAAACTGCTCCGGCATGGTGGCTCCCAGCCCGCGGGCTCCTCTCTCAGGCCCCACACGGGCCCAGTGGCCTCCACCATCTTGGCCTTTGCCAGGGCAAGAAGACACCACCACCAAGAAGGATAAAATAAGTTTTTATTTATAGTCTTATAGTAAAGGGGAAAGCCTTAACTTGCAAGACAATTCTTCAGCAGTATGTACAACATACTTTTTATTTCCATGGAATGGAATCAAACACGGACTGAGACTACAGAGTATACACTAGAAATCAGCAAATGCCGGGAACAGAGTAGGAAAAAGACAAAGAAATGAGGCCTAAACACACAAAACCCTTCACTGGGATCTGCTGACCGCAGCCAGAACCAGGGCTGGATCACATAATGGGGACAGGTTCCAGGACAGTCGGAAGGGGAGGGGCGGGCGAGGGTGGGGAGGGGTCCGCACTGGGGTGCGGGTTTAGTACGAGGTGAACCGCTCTTGGTATTTACATACAAAATCAGTTGGCTCTATTTCTTAGAAATACACACGGAAAGAAAGGAAGATTTGATCATTACTTTATGAATCTGTCGCTTTGCAATACCGACATCATCATAGGGACAATTCACTCAGGTTCAAATTTCAGTAGCAGGAAATAAATATCAAAACATCATCACTGGCCCTCAATACAAAACCTCTACTCCACCCAATGCCCCCTCCTCGGCCCACCCACCCCTTCCACCCCCTGGAGACTCCCGCTCCATGCTGCCATCCCCTCACACCACACAAGCGCCACACGGCCTCCCTAAGGCTAGCTGAGAGAAGCAGGAGTGAAACAGGCCGAGACTCTGTGCTGCAAATCTGTCCCCACTTCCTCTTATACCACAAACTTCTCCAAGGATCTGGTCTTTCAATAGGAGCGATAAATAGCCTTTTAGGGGGGGAAAAATCCTTAAAAAGAAGGGGGAATAATTCTGATTACTCCAAACTGGTCATCTTCTGAAAGTAGAGCAGTCCACAGATTCACAAAGTCTATCAAACAGAGGTGAGGATGGCCCGGAAGGAGAGGCCTGGGTGGGGCAGGAGTCCCCCGGGCATGTGCCCAGCGGGGCTGGAGGAGCTGGTGGGTGGTCAGGACACCATGTGCTCAGAGGTCTGGCCGGCCGTCTGTCCTCCACAGAGAAAGCTGCCAAGTTGGGGTGTTTTGGTTTAAAAATTCCTGGTGGGGACAGGGAATCCCTGAAGGGAAACGTTAAAAAAAAAAAAAAAAGTGGAAATAGGGAAGGAGAACGAGAGCTGTTGTCCAAGAGCTTCTACGTAAAAATAAAATTTAAAAAAAAAATGAGAAAGAGGAAAAAAAAAAAACCAAGAGTCTCTTAAATGGTTCTGAGGGTTCTAAAGATGAACTGAAAGGAGGATAAGACGACGGAGGAGACAGACAGTTTTTATTGCTGGCCTGCCCCGCAGAGCTTAGCTGGCCTCCATCCGGAGCTTCTTCCTGCTTTGGGGCTCTTCAGGCTCCGACTCCGAGCTGGAGTCCGAGCCCCCATCGAAGGCAGAGATGGTGCTGCCCTTGGCGTTGGTGTAGAGGCTGCTGTCTGAGGAGGGGTAGTTGGTCTGCAGTTGGGCACTCGACCTCGCCTTCTCCAGTGCACGGACTGAAAGGCAACCAAGCGAGCGGGTTACAGCCTTCTGGAGACTGGGGAGGAACTGAGTCTTGGGTTGGGGTCCAGCCTGTTCTTCCGAAGGGCATGCTGGCCCCCGAGGCTCAGGGTGGCTCATAAGTAACTCCCTTCTGGTGGCTGGTCCACCTGCACACTTCATTTCCCTTCACCTTTCTCAGCCAGACACGAGTGCTCAGTGGATATGGCCAGCCACTCTGCAATGCCACCCAACCCTAAAGAGAAGGCGTGTGAGGTCACCATCCTGCCGTGGAAGCCCAGTACAGAGAGAGAACACGAGCTCCCTGTGGGACCCAGCAGTGCAGTAACAGCACAGCTGGCCCGGCAATGCCTGGCTCCACAAGGGTGTGAGGGTCACACATTAGCAGGGAAGGATGACAGAAGAAGTACCAGCCAAAGAAAAGTTTTGGCTTAGCTCTCACGTACAAGATCCACTTGGAAAGACAAGCTGGACACTTGGAAGCAAGTCACCAATACACAGAGTACCTGGGTTTTCCAACACGGAGCCCCTACATGCAGGCTGCTCGGCCCGGTAACCAACCCACTGCCGCCTCCCGCTGCCCATCCCTCGGTTCAGCTCGTCTTGAGCCTGGAAGGTCAACCCATTTATTTTGGTTTAGTTTATTTTATTTGAGATGTTCTAACCCAGATGGTTACTTGCATTTCCTTTTACTTGCATCTTCCATGAGGGAGGAAGAGAAGTGAATTCCCCAGGAACAAAGAACTTGATCAGCTCTCGCTTTCCCCTGTGGTTGTAGGAAAAGGCGGGTGTGAGCATTGGAGAACAGCATGGGCCTGGCCCATGGGCTGCCCTGAGTGGACTACCATTGACATGGGGAGCGCTCACTGTCCCTGAACACCTGGAGTCTCTGGCTCTTACACAGCACACTCCAATCCAAGGACCTCGCAGCTCTTTTGAGGCACCCAAGGCCAGCTGCAATCCCTACTACCAGTGAAACACCTGAGCCCCAAGAAGGGGAGAGCGAGCAGGTCAGAAAAAAGTCTCCAGATGTCTAAGCCTTAGACTCCACTGTTCCCTCACCGAGGGCTCAGGTCCTTCCTCAGGATGGCTACACTCAACTACAGGCCCAAGCAGCAGGGCTGCAGCTGCTCAGGAGCATGGCTCCGTCACTGATTCTGACTCTGCAGGCCCCGGCACGAGGCCCTGACCTGGCTGGCGCACAGCAGGGCCAGCTGCCCCACGAGCTCCACTGCTCACCTTGCTGCTCCAGGAGAGCATTCTGCCGCTTGAGGTCATCAATATCTTGCTGGTGTGTGTGGTTTTTCCTTCGCATATACTGGATATACTCTGTGGCTTTGTCTAGGATTTGGGCCCGGGATGCCTGTTGCAATATGAGAAAAAGCAGAGGGGACAAAATAAAGACCTAGTCCATGCAGCAAGGAACCATTCCTTTCAGCAAAGGCCACATGAGGGGACAGAAGTAGGAGGGGAAGGGCACGAAGCGCTAAGTGCTGTCGAGAATCTTCTTTATGCCGGTCAAGGCACCAGCTGCTTTCCACAGCTTACCTCACTGGCACTTTGAGAGATGGTTCCATAGGAACCCGAGTCTCTGAGAAGTTTACTGGTTTATTCAAAATCACCAGCGAAAGAGTGTAGAGCCTGGAATCAAACTCAGGTCTGTCTCAATCCTGAACTTGTTTCCCAGCCAGCCCCTTTGTTTCTTTAGGTTGCTTTCATGTCTTCGGCCAGGCTGTTCTGAAAAAATTAAAATACTACTTAACTGAGAGCTAAGGTCACTCACTCTCTGCTGGGCCTGGCTATAGGCAGCTGGTCCAGAAAGACAAGATCAAGATCTCAGCTGAAGCTGGCTCAGGATGGGGATGGGTACAAAGGTTTTCATCAAGGTCCAAGATTTCAGACAAGTGCTCAGACCGTTGTTAACTAGTTCCAACTAAGCCATGTGACCGAGTCATTATTTCAACCTCTCTGGCTAAAGAGACGTTTGTGAAAGCTGTCAGAGCTTGATGTCAACACAGGAAGGGCATGAGATTGGGCCATTTCAGGAAGCAACCACACCTTTACCATGGCTGAGGGTAGCCTAGGCACTGCCCTGTCAGAGGAGCAAGTTAATGAGCTAATAAAATGGATGTCAGGTTACTTGGCCCCTGGAGGTCAAACTTGTCTGGGAGATTCCCTGGAGGGTTGCAAACATGGCCTGAGTTACTCAGGACCAAGCACTCAACAGACGGAACTGGCAGAATGGTACAAGGCCCAGAGAACTGAAGCCCAAGACAAGCTAGTCTAGTAGTTGAATCCGGCAGTCATGCCACTGAGGCTCCTGAGCAGGAGCAAAGCTTCTTAAATGGCAAAGAAAACAGCCACACTCGGGCGAGCAAAACTATACCCGCTTGTAGTAAACCCTGACAATCGCAACTCATAGACTCCAGCACGGCTGGGTATCAGAGAGGTTTGGAAGACCTAGGTTTATTCACCAGTTCTCACAAGTACTAGAGTCTCCAGGCTTTCCTCTTATGGCATCCTTAAGGCAATTTCCTCAAAAGGAAATTGTTCATATTCAACCATTTTTATCTGGTGTGAATTATGTGTGGGGCACAGAGCAGACACTGTGGGGAAACAAAATGTATTAGTCATGGCCTCTTTGCCCAGATGCTTGCTTACTATCTAGTTGAGGAGATAAACATATCTATATACAGACAAATCACAGGGCAGTACCAACAAGTGTAACTTGAGTGGTACAGATTACAAAGGCCACGGGAAAGACGGCTTTTGGCCGGGGTGGTCACCTTGTGTGTGCCAGGAATTAGCCTTGGCTCTGCACACACAGGCCCCCATCTGAACCAGTGGGTCAGGGTGGGTTAGACTGAGGCGGAATTTGTGGGAAA
This sequence comes from Bos mutus, assembly GCF_027580195.1. Taxonomy (NCBI): domain Eukaryota; kingdom Metazoa; phylum Chordata; class Mammalia; order Artiodactyla; family Bovidae; genus Bos; species Bos mutus. The sequence continues at coordinate 31,552,782 of NC_091626.1, read as the reverse complement.
GGGTTGCTCCGGGCGAGGAGAACAGCGTAGGCAAGGGCACGAGGGTGGAGACAAGACCAGGTCTCTGTCTTCAGTTGAGTAAGTCAGCTGATGGAGAGAGAGTGAGGGCACCTACCAGTGGGGGGTGGGGGGCGGGGCGTGCAGCTCTCCTTACAAGGCCACTTCAGAGGCTGTGTCCCATTTCTGCCAAAGGAGACTTATTAGGGTTATTTACTGGGTGATAAAATGGGGGGGGAAAGGGCACATATTTAGAAGGGACTAATTAAAATACCCTGCCTCTCTGGATGCTAGAGAGGGCATTAAGAACACGTATAGTCAGATAGGTGGCAGGATGGGCAGAAGAGTTTAGGAATCCAGCAGACAGCTGCCTCCGGAGCCCTGTCCCTAATGTGCTCTTGGGACCGCAGACACAGTCTTTCTCGCGGGGCTATTTCTTATCTGACGAGACACTCTCTGACCCCACTGAGCCTTCCAAATTCTATGCATTCCATCACTGATCTAATTGCTATGCATATTTATATCACAGCCTCTCTTTAAATTTGCCATTTTTTTCCCCGACTAACTGTTGCTCCCAGAATGCAACATTAACCTTATTTAACTCCTCATTCATCTCTAGCACAAGGGAAAAAAGCAAAATCTCTGAACAGGAGAGCACTTACAAACGCTTAGTGATGATTTTTAACAAATGACCACACTGAGTAGCAGCCTGAACGCTACCACTTTCTTCTTCACACGTTCATACATGAAATCACAAGGTGTTCATACATGAAATCACAAGGTGTTCATACATGAAATCACAAGGTGTTCATACAAGAAATCACGAAGTGAAATGTGAGCCATGAGCATAGCGCAACAAACCAAAGAGAAAGATGCCATGAGAGACGGAAGTCTTTCTACCTTGGGGCAGTTTCTGGATTAAAATACAATTCATAGCTGCTCAGAAAACGGAATGTATTGGGATCAAGAGGTCTCCATTGAAGGAGAGACTGGAATTAACCCAGCACCCTCTAGAATGCTAATAAGCACCGCCCTTCTTCCATACCTGCCCCTTGCTAAGCAGAAGTACCCAAGCCACTTGAGGTTGTCCCTGACGCCCCCATTAGCAAGTCCAAAAGCATGGTTCAGTTAACTTTATTTTGCCTTCTCCAGTGTTCTCAATAAGAAGTAAAATCACACAAGAAAAAATCTGAAGTACAAATGACAGAATTCCCCCAAATTTACAAGTGCATGAAGTCCAGGAAGAAAAAGCAAAAGGTTGAAGGTAGAACAGGACAGACTCATTGAAAACCCCCTCTCTACAAACCAACCCCCCAGTTTAACAAACCATGAAAGATCATGTGACCAGCCACAGGGGGAAGGTGTGGGCAGGACCTTGCCTTTATGAGTTTATACTGTGAACAGTAAACATGAAGCCTGCAAGAATCCTGGGCCTCATGGCCTGGACTATGGAGTGGCCCCGGGCTTTCGGTTTCTGTTTTCTAAACGGTGCCCAGTTGCTGAGTCGGCAATCTTCAAGTGCGTGTTCCTGAGCAGATAACACTGGTAGGATCAACATGTCCACAGATCAACTGTTGCCTTTGGGTATCCAGGAAGGCTCTGAATGAATAAGCTTTCCTGCTAGTTTTTACAATTAGAAGGCACTAATTCTTATTCTGCCTTTCTCAGCAGACACAGAACCCTTCAATGGTCTGGACAGTCCCAGCACAGGAGGGTATGTGGCCGTGGGACCGAAGCAGCACTCGGCCTTCTGGATAGCTGTGTGAGTTAATGCACAGCAACTTAGGCTTCTCTTTCCCTCTCGGAGCCACGCGAAAGGACACTGGACACCCTTGCCAGATGGTGTTCCAGAGCCACAGCTGCACACAGCAGTATCAATGAGGAGGATAATGGCAGCGTCTGAGGACTTACACAATGCCAGGCACCCTCACACAACCTTCTGATGTGTTCAGTTCAGTTGCTGAGTCGTGACCAACGTTTTGTAACCCCACGGACTACAGCATGCCAGGCCTCCCTGTCCATCACCAACTCCCAGAGTTGACTCAAACTCATGTTCATTGAGTCGGTGATCCCATCCATCTCATCCTCTGTCGTCCCCTTCTCTTCCCACCTTCAATCTTTGCCAGCATTAGGGTCTTTTCAAATGAGTCAGTTCTTCGCATCAGGTGGACAAAGTACTGGAGCTTCAGCTTCAACATCGGTCTTTCCAATGAATATTCAGGACTGATTTCCTTTAGGATGGACTGGTTGGATCTTCTTGCAGTCCAAGGGACTCTCAAGAGTCTTCTCCAACACCACAGTTTAAAAGCATCAATTCTTCGGCGCTCAGCTTTCTTTATAGTCCTACTCTCACATCCATACATGACCACTGGAAAAACCATAGTCTTGACTAGATGGACCTTTGTTGTGTTAGTTCTGATGTGTTAGTTCCTCTATTTTACACGTGAGGAAACTGAGGCACAGAGTTGTAACTTGCCTGATGTTAAATAACCAGTAGATAATATAGTCAAAAGATTTGAATCCAGGACACCCTTATTTTGGGACCAGAGAGGAGGCTGTGGAACTAAGGAAGAAGGTCAATGAAATTTGGAGAATCAGAGCAGGAAGACAAGGACTACAAAAGAATCGCCCAATTTGTCTATAAGGGTATCAATGAAGAGCCTGGTGAGGGTGGTTTCCTTGAAGAAGTGAGTTTAGGTAAATCATCTTCACATAGGTCATTGGGTGCAAAAGTGACTAGAAGCTGAAGCAAAGGTGAAGACTGGTTTTTACAATGAGGTTGAAAAAGTAAGAAATGGAAAAAAAAAAAAAGTAGTGTATAATAATAGCAGCACAGAAAGAAGATTGTTTTTCTTTTTCTTTGAGAGGCAAATGAAACCCAAAGAGTCTCTTAGCAGAGAAGAAGCAAATACAGAGGAAAAGCCAGAAGATGCAAGCTAGCTTGAAGAGAACTTTGTGAACTCGGGCCACGGCTGAGAGGAGATGTGGGCTCCCCACACTGCTCTGGCTTTATCACCTAAGAGGAGAAACCTAAGATGGATAGTGGAGGCAACCCAGCGTGGCTCAGGAGCCCCGTGGTTCTTGCCTTCTCCTGCTCGTCTGCAGCTGCTTGCCTGTTTGCATCTGTGCCCAGAGCAGCAAGGAGATGGAGAAAAGGGCCACCCCAGCCTCCAAAGGCACCCACTTGAACAGAACTCTGCTTGGGAACAGAGTACACTCACCTTGTGTGCTGCAGCAAGAATCAACTACATATTTCACCAGAGGCCCCAAACCCAAGAGTCTGATTCTAATCTGTACCTTTTAAAGGTCCCAAATGATTCTTGAAGTACTTAACACTGATGTTTAGAATGACACCCATGATTATGAAATCCCAGTTAAGGCAGTGGCTCTCAAAACTTTTCATATAGGGCTAGAGTCCCATACATTTCTGGAGCTGTACATCTTTGTGTCTCTGCACCAGCCCAAGTTGCTTTAGAAAGCAGGTGGGGAAAGGTGAGGAAGAGAAGAGTAGTACTAGACTATCAGCAACAAAAACATCACTGCTGTCCCCTAGGGTCTTAATGTTGATCTGAGAAATTGTCATCTTTGCTGAATTTACCATTTTTTTCCTCCTGTCAAAATCAGATCCTACCGGGCTGATGCAACGGTTGCCCTGTCCTAAGAACCAAAACCCCATATCCTGGGGAATGAAGAACTACTGGCTGACTTATCAACTGACATGTTTTATTTTTCACTAATTAAAGAAAATAAAACCATTATTTTCTGAAAACTGCACAAACTTTTACACATGGTAAAGAAAGGGAGGGCTAGGGCAAAGCTGGTATACATTTTCAACTGATTAAGCCATTTTCTGGAAACAAAAATTAAACACACAATAAATTTGGGTCTGCAGTAAACTAGTTCATTCCAAAATGGAACCACTATCAGTGCCAACAAGGGAGGCTAGAAGGCTGTGGGGTCAGAACCAGCACAGCCGTGTGGCCCCTCCAAGGCCTCCTGTGCCAGCCCCTCCTAGCCCAAGGGACCATGTTCTTGATTACTAGAGGAGGCAAAGGTATCGCACCCCATAAAGGACCTAGTTAAAGCTGGGAGCCATTCATCTGTTTAAGGGTCAACACAAGTCACATTTCAAACCCTGTATTCTTTTATCTTGGGCCCTTGGTAGTTTGAAATGAAGGTGTGACACTGTCCCATCCAACTTTGATCACGTGGGACAGGAGCACAGGGCTCCTCCAAAGAGGAAATACAACTAGTAAATAAACATGTGGAAAAGGACTTACTCTCACAGGCGACAGACAAAACACAACATTAATTACTATCTTTGGCTTACTAAATTAGTCACCCCCTTCAAAAACAAAAACAAAAACAAAAAACTCCAGTGATGGCAAAATGGGTACTCTCAAAACAATACTGAAAGACTAATCTTTAGAATTTACTTGGAAATGAAAAGAAAGAACACATGAAAACTACCCTCCTGGAAAGCACTCTGCAACATACAGCAAAAAATCAGGTGTTTTACCACTAGACAAGTTGGGTTGTTGAACCCAACTTGTAGGAAGCTATTTTGTGGAAATAGCCACATGCCCAGGATGTGCACCACTACATTACTTGTTGAGTTAAAAAACTGGAGGAAGCCTAAATGGTCCAAAGAACATGCCTGATGTCTACATATGAACATTCTACCACTTGGGGAAAGGACATGTTATGCGAAAGCAACAAACTATAGCATTTACCCATGTGAAGTATGCATACGAAAAGAGCAGGAGCAGACCATTTTACTCCTGCTTCTGAGACTCCATCAGTAAGCACATAGATTTAATAACAGCAGCTTTAGAGAGAGAGAGGGAAAAGGAGCCAGTTTTGTTTGACATCCACTTGGAGATGTCAAATTTCGGTCATATTAAAATGGGGTATGGGATGGGGAGAATGTATCTCTGAACTGCACTGTCTGGTACAAGAGCCACTAGCCATGTGTGGCTAATGAGTACTGAAATGTGACTAGTCTGTACTGAGAAGTGCTATAAGTATAAAACATACTGGATTATAAAACAGTGCAAGAAAATAATACAAAATCCCATTAGTAATTCTTAACATATTGATTACATACGGAAGTAATACTTATTTTTGTGTCGTGTTACTTGCTTAGTCCTATCTGACTCTTTGTGACCCCATGGACTGTAGCCCGCCAGGCTCCCTCTGTCCATGAAATTGGTGGTATTGGTTTCCAGGCCAGAATACATTCCCTTCTCCAGGGGATCTTCCCAACCGAGGGACTGAACCTGGGTCTCCTGCATTACAGACAGATTCTTTAATGTTTGAGCCACCCAGGAAGCATAAAGAAAACATACTATTAAAATTAATTTCATCTGGTATTTTTTGTTTTTTTACTTTGTCAACTAGAAAATTTAGTTGTATTTAAACTAAATTGTATTTCAAATGTATTTGTGGCTCACATTGAACTTTCACTGGACACCACTTATCTTAGAATCTTAGAATAAAGCAAAGGTTGTAGTTTTATTATAGGAATGGAAGGGCTGTTCCTTTTCTTCTCATTTTCCCAAAGTTTTTTGCAATTTTATTAGAGGGGAAAAAAGAAAAAGAAATGCTAGAGGGAAGGCCTAGTAACCAATTCCTATCCTTTCAAGTCGCTGAGTTTCATGGCTCTATAGTCTTCTCCACGTAGTGAGCCCTCTAGCACTGTGTAGCACAGACTTCCAGAAGGATGGACAAAGTTCCTGCCCTCAGGGAGTGCACCCTCCAGTTAGGTGATAAGATTGTTACACAAAAAAAGGGAAGAGAGGAGAGACCCATGAAGATCCACTGGGGTGTCAGGGACCATGATACCCAGGGTTCTCAAGGTGCTGAGGCATTTGATGTGGGCCGTGACAACGGACAGGTGGAGACTGACTGGCATGGAGAAACGCAGGAAGGCACAAGAGCAGGAAACGCAGGGAGCTGGGGAGTCCTGGAAGTGGGTCTCCTCATTGTGAAACCCCAATGTCATCCGGGTGGTGGGGCTGGAGTTGGGACCTTGGTGGAAGGAAAGATTTCAGATAAACCTGAGGATCACATTCCTGCACAGAGGAGGGGGTGCACTGCTCCACAGCAAGGGAAGCAGCAGAAAAAGCAGGAGGGCAAGTTGGGAACCTTATTTAGAGAACATGAATACCAGTCCCTACCTCGATGGGCACTGAGAAACCCTTGGAGGCTTCACAGGGGAGAAGTATGAAGTCAGATACAAACTGTACATTTACAGTTACTGGGCCCAGAGCTTAAGGGAGATCTGGGCAACGCTGGGCAACGCTGGACAACAACTTAAGACGTAGACATTTTAAGAAGGAATGCCCAGGTTGGAGTCTGGTCAGATACTAACTGATGGGTAAGCAGGTGAAATGGGCAGGGCTGTGGTTTACATTTCACTTAAAAGACAATCCTTTCAGCAGCCCAGATGTGATGTAGAAATAGTGCTGCTAAATGAACTGCCTGCCTCCAAGGGCGTCCACCAGAGTGAGCCCCTCCCAATGGAACAAGGCCAGGTGGAGAGGGGCTTCCTTCAGTTAATAAACACTCACTCTGCTTCCTACTGTGTGCCAGGCTCCAAGGGAAGAAATATGACTAAAGATATTCTCCCTGCCTTCAGTACTTACTACGGTGAAGTATGGGAGATGGGTAGACAGCCATTAAGTAACTACACAAATACATGTACAGGTACACCTGGGATAAGTGCCTGGGCCACAGGGCCGAGTGAGTTTAACAGGGATACTGACCTTCAGCTGTAGGAACTGTTAGGTTTCCTGGTATAAGGGAGCTATTTGATTTCAACATTTACCTGTTAAGGACACTGGGCTTTAATGAAGATGAAACAAATTAGCTCCGTGTTTTGACCTCTTACTTGATGTTCAGCATGTTATTATTGTTGTTACGTATAATCCTCTCCCCTAACAAGAGAGCTAGATGCTCAAGAGTAGACACCATGTATTAACCTCTACGACGCTCATATGTAAACACATGAGCACAACCACGCTGGCTGTGCTGTCAGAGCTGAGCAAGCTCACTGCTTCCTCTGGCGCTCGCTCCTCAGCTCCGTTCTGGGGACCTACCACGAGCCGGAGTCTGTGACAGGAGCTGGCAGAGGCAGTGCCTTCATAGTCTCACCCAAATAGAAGGGACTCTGACTCACTGCCTAGAAGAACTCTCAATTGTTGAGCAGAAGAAACACTGTTTTCCTTTATTTTCATCTTAGGTTATAATCTCTTTTTAACATAGCTCTATCCAAGAAGGAGAAATCCAGAGCACCACTACCTAAGAGAGCAATGAAGTATGATAAACAGGCATTTACGAAGAGACTTAGAAGATGAGAAATTACTATAAACCACCGTTTAGCTACACATGGCAATGCTGAAACAGACCCTTGTATCACTAAAGTCAACCATCCCAAGCAGACACTGTGATTGGAAGCAATCTCTCTGGTGCAGGGACTGGGGCTAACTTATTGGGGGTGGGGGCAGATAACTCTGCCCCCATGAAAGGCAAACTGACACGCTCACCACCAGGTTTACCATTCCCCACCCCCACCCCCCCACCCAAACACACACAACAGGGTAAGCTCAGAGCCAGCAAGCCTTTGGGCAACATTCCCTAGGACCCAACTAAGGACCCTTAAAACAAAGAATAATTCTGTTCAAGAACAGTAGTGTCTTCCTTTGCAAAATGGGGTCACAGTTGTTTTCGCCCTTGTTTCATTAATCCTGGTGGCTCAGATGGTAAAGTGTCTGCCTGCAATCACAATGCGGGAGACCTAGGTTTGATTCCTGGGTCAGGAAGATCCCCTGGAGAAGGGACTGGCAACCCACTCCAGCACTCTTGCCTAGAAAATCCCAAGGATGGAGGAACCTGGTAGGCTACAGTCCATGGGGTCGCAGAGAGTTGGACACGACTGAGCGACTTCACTTTCACTCACTTTCCTTCCTCTGGTTGACTGGCTTATAGTTCTAATTCCATTCTATCTTTCCTGTGGGCTCCAAGTCCAGCTGAAAAACTATGGGAAACAAGACTCAAGCAACAGGAGCTCAAGAGGCCACTTGCAAACAATTCGATCTATGGCAAAACCCAAACAGACTGCCAACTATAATCATCTATTTCTCAGAGCAGCAATGCAGACCCAGACAAATTTATAAACTTCAGTGACGCTTAACTCTGCACTTCAGTGTTGCCTACATATGCTACTTCACGGGAGAACGTTTGTAGTAACCCTAGTATGACACACTGCCAAGATACTGGCCCTATCCAGGGGAAGCTCCCAATATGAAGACAAGGTATGAGAATTTAAGGAAATTTCTTTAAAATATTCTAAAGCTGTTTATCCCCAGGGTGTGATAGAAAGACTAACTCGGCAATCGGCAGTCCTGAGTTCCAGTCCCTGTCTAGCTATGGACTAGAATCAGGATCTTGAGCCTGCTCCCTCGTCTCCCATATGTAACAATGGCAGGAGCTAGCAGCATAATTGTCCAATTTTGACAGTGTAATACTCACCTCAGAGAACTACTATGCAGACTTCATCTTATATTGCAATACAGGTATTAGTTAATACTGACATTTTATTTAAGCAAAAGGTGAACATCTTATAGTAAAATATAGGAAACAAAGGATAGGGTTTAGGTCTCACATTTAAAGCTGTTTTTTTGGGGGGGGGCTGTTTTTTAGTATAAGTATCCCCCATTCTTGGTTAGGATCCAATTCAATCAGTATTAGCTTCCCTTTAAAAGACAAAAGGCTTAGAACAGGTAGGCCAAATCGTCCTAATACTGAGAGAGAAGTCACCTGGAACATACAGATGCACAAATCAAAGGAGACGGGGGGCCTCCCTTCAAAAAAACTGATCTAAGCACCCCCACAACTCTCAGAGCAAAATTACCATTTCAGGATTATTTACATAATGTCAGAACCTTGACTGCTGCAATCCAAATCAAGAATTAGCCAATTTCCTTTGGTTCGAATACCACTTTAAAAAAAAAAAAATTGCAACATTTAGTGAAAACTCCGAAGTCTGAGGGACCAGAGTATTCTGTGAGACTCAGCACAGCACCTGTGAACAGTGTCAGCAGACAAGGAAAATAACAGATTGTGAAACTTAGTGGGAAAGGGCTGGGGTTCAACCAGAGGTAACAGCCACTTCCTTTATTCATGCTCAACACGAACATCTGGACCAGAACCCACAGAAGCACCTGAAATTGGGAAGGAACCTGGCAGACTGCCACTGGTGCTCCGTTCATCTGCTCAAAGAAACCTGGCTCCAACCACTCCTCTCCCCTACTCCTGCTACTTTGCTGACTTCATCTCCTGCCACTATCCCTTCACTCACTCCATTCTGGCCACACCCGCCTCTGTCTCCTTGAGAGGCCCAGGAACGCTCCCAGGCTCCCGCCCCTGGGCTATTCCACTTGCCTCCCCTGGCGTGGAACGCGCATCACCAGACAGATGCATGGCTGAAGTCTGTTGCCTTGCAAGTGTGTGTTTTTTTGGTCTGCTCCAATGAAACCTGCAACCCTTCTTTCCTTGTTTAATTTTCTCAATAGCACTTATCTGACATAATACGTATATATATTTACTAGTGCTTTTTTACTGTAAGTAATTACTAGTTCGTTTTCAATCTTTTCCTCACCAGATTAAGAGCTGCTTTCATCTGCTTTGTTCACTGCTGTATTCCTAGTATCAAAGACAATGCCTAGCATCCAGCAGATCCCCAGTATTTGTGAATGGAGTAGGTGAGTAAATGAATGGGTTCCAATGAACGACAACTATTTGTAAGGTTTGTGAGGTTACCAAATTCAAACTGTCAACTTCCTTGAAGAAATGAGACAACAGGATTATGGTAATGTGATTTTTAAGGACCTAAGGAAGAATGTTACAATAATGTAAAAAAGACTAGGTAAGAAAAAGGTAGAGTTGAGCTCTTAAGAACTGACCTCTCCCAAAGTGCTCTCAAACTTAAGAATCATCTGACTGCTAGTTATAAATACAGATCTCCAGGCCTACCTACCTCCAGAAAGACAGACTCAGTAGTGATTCTGAGGCAGATGGTCTACAAGCCATTTCTTGGGATATACTGTCCTGGTACCACTCGTTAGATGTGAGACTTAGAAAAAGGTAGCCCTTGTCTGTTTACTTCACCAAAGCCATTTTAATTGATATCATGGCACATGAATACGTCAATAGTTCAGGTAAGCACAAGAGATAATCCCTTGCATGTGTGTACTCTGACTAACAGGGTGAGCCTCTCTCCCATCATAAAGATCTCCTGTGGTGCTCTGACAGTGTTGTACCCAGGAATGCTGTTATTCCAGGTAAGCACCTTGGACCAAGGCCATCAAGCCCAGTCCACACTAAGTGCGCCTAACCCACGGCGAATTCTGCTTTTGCAATACTAGGCATCTACATGGCCTGTTTTATGCTTTTCATCAAGGTCAGACCCACCTCATGCTTCACAGTCACACCTCAGATAAGGTATACAGCACATGGCTTACCAGAGTGGCAGTATAAATAAAATGAAACTATCATGGCATCCAGTTTCACTGGCCCAAGTTTAATTCTGGATAACCAAGCAAACCTAAAACTCCTACCACAGAGCTAAATCTGGAGAGCCGTTCAAAGCACACCTGAGAGCAATGGTTTTTCTTAACATGGTTGCTTCTTGAAACACTGCATTATTGAACCAACAAAACAACCAGACAGACAGACAAATAAAAAAAAAAGGTCCTCCTCCAAATTTGCCACTTACACCACTGAACAGCTGCCGAGAGTAGCCAGTTATATTGTGTCAAGGATGGAGATAACTGTGCAAACACATATTTTCTCCAAATTTCAAGGACTGACCCTAACCTATAGGCTTTTTAGTCAAAGCTTTGGACTTTGTTTTTCAAACGGAGAAACAGTTGGTGCCTACCTCTCCAGGGAAAACAGTTTCTGGAAGGCCACCAATGGGGTAGAGGGATGGGGGAAGAAGAGTGGTTATTTTTCTCTTTCATTTTGTGTGAACATGTCTCTTTACTCAAATTCACATTTAAAATGCTCTCTCTATATATGCCTTTGGAATAATAACTACTCTTAGACTGGGAGATCACTGGTGTCCAGATTGGTTTACATACATTCCTGGGAGGTTTCATTTAAAATAAGTACCACTTTGAACCATACGAAAGGAATTCCCATGGAGGTCCAGAGAATCATTGACCTCAGAAATCCTTAGCATTATCCCAAACTACTGTATGCTTGTTATAATGATTTCTTGAATGAGTAATTATATGTAATATTAATTTTAAAAGATAGCTCCTACTGATGTCTTAACAAGCAGCTCCATTACATCTGACACTGTTTGTTAAGGATGAACTAGAGAGTAGGTAAGGTGTGTGATGACTCCCTGAAGAATCAAAGATGAAGGAAACCATGTCACCCAAATATCCCAGACTCCATTTCTTTCTGGAAAGGTGAGCACCCTGCTAAGCCCCACAGCGTGTTCTAACCTAGTGGTGGCTCATCAGCTTTCTCAGTAAACTCACCTTCTCTCCTTGGAGTGAGGGGACCGAGTCCCGCAAACTGTGAAAGCTGTCTTTGATGTGGTCCCTGCGTTTTCGTTCCAGTGCATTATGATGAGCCCGTTTGTCAGCCTGGAAGAAGGGAAAACAGCACATTAGCAGTGGCGCTCCTCCTGCGTGCACAGCTGAGTGGGTACAGCCTGGAAGAATATGCTGTCAGCGCAGTCCCAGGTGACTGGACTGGGAAGGATTTGTCGAGGTGGGCAGTTAGGAGTCTCCAGAATTAGGCTCTGCTGAAGGGGGAGAAAGGGTGAGCAAGGCTTGCAACAGGAACATCCAAAGTAGCTCGATGCATCCAGCTCATGCATAAGTAAAATAAAAGTTATTCATGGGGACAAAGTGTGACTCTCCTGGAACATCAGTTTTCTCCCACAACTTACTTATGTGACACAACAGCCGCCAGTCCCACGGCTAGGAGGTGGCCAGGGAAAGGCTGCAGTGGGCCCCTTCATAAGAGGTGATCACCCCCACTGTAAGAGATTCCCTTGGCGGGGACCCAGGAAGAGAGTCAGGCCACTAGTACAGTGCTTCTTTCATGTGAAAACATCACCGTGAGTCTGCTCTGGTCTCCACCTTGCTAAAGGGTACTAGTTTTAAGACCTGCTTGCCAAATCATATATGAGAAACTAAAACCTCTGGAAAACCCAGATGCATGAATCTGAGATCACCATGACAAAGCTGATATAGATGATGCCAACTGCATTCTGAGCTCCTATTTTTTTTTAAAAGTGCATCCAAGTGCTATTCTGCCAAGGCCTTCCCTTCACAGGGTGCCAGAAAGGTAGTTCTTAGACAGCAAACCTTCTGACACTCACATACTCTGAATACATTTCTTCAGGCACCTGTGGCAGGTCATGCTTATTTGGCAGTAGCTAAATACCCACAGACAAAAGCCCTTATCCTGTCCTGCTTAGAATTACAAAGAACAATCAACTGAGAGGGACAAAGACAGCCAACAAATCAGGGATGGCAAAACACACTGGCTTCAGATGAAGACAGTGCGGGTGAACGCTGCAAGGGAGTTTCGGCAGACCCCCATCACAGGGGCAGTCCCGCCAATGGAGCTCAAGTGCTGACTTAACCTAAAGCAGGAACGTCACATCTGCACTTCGGGAATTAGTGGAAATACTGTACTCTGAGAACTTACCCCCAGTACACGAGGCTGCACTGAGCTAACCTAAAGAGGAAGTCTGGACATAGGAAGTTCAGGTAGCTTTAACCTACCCAGACACAGAACCCTCAATTTTAAAAATGAAGCAACAGGAGTGAACACCTAGGCTTAGCACAAGAAAGCCTCAAATGAATCTTTGTACTAGACAAGATGTTCAGATAAAAGTCTATAAAGACAAGAGTTACGGGAATGAAAGGACTTGAAATTCTAGTATCTAATCCTAAAAGTCTGAGTCATGACAGAGGAAGAGGCTGGGAGCAGCTGTGGTAATTTTAGTCACTTCCTGGTCTCTCAAGCACAGCACCTCACCTACAGCTCTGTTGAACAGGACACACGGTTCCCATCACAGCCACGGTTCTCCATGGCATAGCGCTCGTTTTTAGGGCAGATGCCTGGAACACAGCTAAAGCTCTCCTAATCTTACGTCTGGACTCTGTAAAAATGAGTGTCTGCTGAACTTCAGCGATAACGTGGAATTTACAGGGAAACTGAGGGAATGACCAGATCACCTGAGGCTAGAAGGTATCATACAGCATTAGAGCAACAAAATTGCAGGTACCTTCTGTCAGCTATATGGATAGCTTGAAGGAATTAAACATATTTAAGTACCTAGTCCTCTTCTAACTTACCATTCCCTCTAGTCATCTATTGATAAGGTAGTTAAGTTGGGCTGGTTCTTAGACTAAAAACTTCAGAGGGCTTAGAGATGGCATTTGGCATTTATCTGTCTCCCCTGTGTTTGCTACACACTCCCTAGGATGGTTTATTTACATGCAAATTAATTGTCCAGCTTTGGTATCCAGCAGCAGCTCAAGATACTCCTGTCTACTAAATCACCCTGATTCCTGGCCCTCCTCCCAGCTTAAGAGCTGTGCACAGAAGCAGTGACACCAGTTACCCACAATCCTTCTTGTTGATACAAATAAAATTCTAATTGTCTGTTTTCTTTCTGGGAGAGCCCTGCAAATCTCAAATGGCTAGAATCAAGTTGGACTTGGTTTCACTCAGGCCTGCACTAGAAGGGTGGAGCTAAGTATAATCTAACACCAAAATCATCCCCACAATGCATTACCCCCTTCCCATTCACTGAGCCCTGAAAGGACTCAAATGGACAAGTCTTTCGGTTAGAGGACTGTAAGTGAACTTGGCTGTGGACCATCAGCAGAAATCTTGGCTTCTCATCTGGGGAGCCAGCCAACTTTGAGAAGTTGGCTCAACAAGGAAAGGCAGCAGTCCACTGCCTGGTAGAAAGCCTGGCCTGGGGACCGCTGTTCTCAAAGCAGTGGATGCAATTTCTGTGGTGGTTCCAGGCCCCATTTAACCAGCAGAAGAGTGGAATCTTAGACCAATCCCTGCTGCCATGTCCATCCCCAAGCTGCTCCACTTAACCAGAGGCCATTTTAAAGCTCTCTGTGACAATGTCAATGATGTATTTTTTCTTCTTCTCAAGCCTCATTTGAAAGAGCAAGTTAAAAACATGCAGAACTAACATGCCTAATTCCAGGCAACTCTGATTAAATAATACCTCTAGTGGCTTGAAAGACCATATGAAAAACCTTTATACAAGACTGAGAATTCTGTTTGGGAAACAATTTCCAAATGTCTAGCCGGATGAATTCCTCTCCCCCGCAATTCACCCAAATGGAGGGCCAATTGCCAGGCTTATCACTGCTTGTTAACTATCTTCACTTGCTGGCAACCCTTTTTGAAAGGGCCAAGATTTCAGAACTGAGAATGAAAAACTGGGTGAAGATTCCCAGTATAAGGCATCTGAGATCCTTCCACAAACGCAAAACTAATTAAGAAAAAAAAAATGGGGGGGGGGTGGTGGGAAAGGGCCAAACAATTGTGTGTCTTGAACAAATAAAGCTCAACTCAGATGAGCCAGCTCTCTCTTACCTATACTGAGGAAGATGTCTGATAATGAAAACAGGTGCTACCAGACAAATTCTAGAAGATAAAAGAGGAATTCTTGGGCTGTACAGCAGTCCCCCAAATACCTCCCCTATACATCCTACAGGAGCAGTGGCTGGATGCTGTCACTCTTTAAGCAAGCTGGATTTGCAGTTTCTGCCAGACAAGCCCTCCTTCAGGGCATCCCAGGCTAACAGAAACACTAAAGGGCCGTGTGATACTGAAGAGTGGCCCACAGATGCTCAACAGGAACTCCAACACCAAATCGATTCCAGCTTTGACATCTCTGCCAAGGTTTTTATTCAGTCTCTCAGTATTATTTCCCCCAAACTTTCCATACTGGCAGCCAGAACACGAGTCTTCACCTACAATTTGTCCATCTCTGACACTAACAAGCATGTGTTATCTTAAGTGTTGTTAAATGTTGAAGGCAAACATTATTTCCTTAGCCAAGAAGTTGCTAAACTGGCAGCAGGTCATTCAAGCTAAGGAAAGCTGTTCAAAACTGAGGGATTTTTAAAAATTATTTTCTTCCAACTTACTGCATAGAGACTACATCTTCCTTTGAGGCATTACATCAGACAGCAGCATTATTTCCCACAAGTTCTAGGGAGGCAAATCGCATGGGGAAATGAATGTTCTATTATGCAAGGATGCCTAAGGTTCTCCAGAGTAATGCCATCTCTTGCAGATTACCTGACACCTAATTCTGTCTATAAGGGGAATCTTCTCGAATCAATATAGAAAACTCCCACCATATACGGGATTAAGAGTTGCTCTGTAAACATTTACTGCCTTTAAGAAATTTAAAAGTTATATTTTAGAAGGAAGATAGTGTTTCTTATGATTACTTAATAAGGTATTCTTATTAAACACTAATGATGGAAATACATAAGCTCAAAATTCTCATCAGAAAAGATCTATTTACTATTTCTGATGGGAAGTAGATAGGATAAATAAAACTGAACTTCTAAGCAACTTAATTCACTTTAATCAACATGAAAACTGCAACATGAAACTATGGGCAGCTTGGATGAGAAACTCACTAAGGTCCTTAATAGGAGATATAAATGGCAACTTCCCAACACCTCTCCGGCTTGAAGCCAACTGCCTGGTATACGTTTTTAATATCCAATACATATGTGTGTTTTCCAGGCTACTCAAAAAAATCACTTGGTGCCTTAAAAAACTTGGGAAACATATATATAAATATGCCATCATTCTATAGCCATTTTCCTTGATCAACGATGTTACTATTACTGGCATCTTGGAAAACGACTTATAAGTAAGATCACCCTTCCATA
The DNA here is from genome assembly GCF_027580195.1 of Bos mutus. NCBI lineage: Eukaryota > Metazoa > Chordata > Mammalia > Artiodactyla > Bovidae > Bos > Bos mutus. The sequence goes on along the minus strand of NC_091626.1, from coordinate 31,536,808 downwards.
AGTATTTTTAGGAACCAAACTTGGCATCCACATCAGTGTGAACACTCTAAGCCGACACAAAGTACATGTATCATGTAGCATTAGGGTAAAAGGCACTGATTTCCTGACTAAATTTCAATCTCAAAGGTGACTAACCAAGCTCATTCCCCTCTGAATACATTGCATATCATAAAAAAACAAAGGGCTCTGAGAGGTTAAAAATATTTCATACCAGAAAGGTCCAGAAACAAAGGTCCAGAAATCTGTTTCTAACCACCCCCCAGATAGGTACGCTGTAACTGAAACATGTGCAGCTGTCACGAAGAATAAGCTGAAAAAGACTGTGGGTTTCTAACACACTAACCCTAGCCCTGTGTTTCTCATATACTTTCATTCCTTCAAAAAAAAAAAAACAAAAACAAACCCCAAACAGAAAAAAAAACAAGTATACCCTGCATGAAATATCCCTGCCCCAGAAAACTCGTGAAATGCAAATATTTTCCTCCAAAGAATAATAAAAATAAGACAGTATCAGTGACATTCTGAGATACAGTGAATTTACTAATAAAAATTATTGTTTGGGATTACTTTAACAAATCTTATTGGTCACCGGAGAAGTTGTTTCCGTTTGCACTGAGGCAACAATAAAAAATACTCGTCAAGTCAGTTTCACTTTCTGTTACTTCAAGCCTCTGTTCTTGCTGACTATCCAACATTTCTTATGCAGTAAAGCTGTAGCTATTATAGTTACGTTATAAAACATGAATGAATTTCTCTTTCTGTATTAGGACCCACAGGACCTTTTCAAAATAACTTCTTAAAAGTTCTTCTGTAGTCCTAAATATTTGGTTGTTCACAGTCCATATTCTTTTCTGAACTAAGGCAAAGCTTAATAGTTTCCCCCCAAATTAAAAAAATGTATATCTATACTAAATGTCAGGAGAAAGACAGACATAGTCACACCCAGAAAAAAATAAAATCCTTTTAACCCTATGTATTCACAATAATTGCTTGATATGCTATAAAATTTGTCTACTGCTTCTTCTCTCTATGCCAATGTGATTATCTTACAACAGATAACATTTAAACATCTCAGCAAGTAGATGTGTCAAATTAAAAACAAAGGGTCAAACCCACTCCCTCTGCCCACCCTCCAAAATCAAAGGGAAAATCCTAAGTACCTTAACATCAAACTTCAAATATCTAGACAAAACAACGAGATTAGCACTCTAGGAGAGTGGAAACATTTTAATAATTTAATAAAACAATTTACATCAACAGCCATGTGCATGGATATTTTGAAAAGCAGAAAGCTCTCAGGAACTATACACCAAAATTTCATAAAGAAAATTTTTCTCACAGTGGAAAGCTGATATAATTTCAATTTAAATAATAATTCTTCAAAGGAAGCCCAAACAACCCCTATTCTCCAATTCTGATCAAGCCCTAGGGCAGATTTTATAACTGGAGACTTGGAGGAAAACAGACCAGATTTCAAACATGAAATTCCATGTTTACATTATTAAGGATAATAGTAACTGAATAAAAGGAATTTAATTTTCCAATGTATGTAGAGATATTAAGTATCAAACAATACTGCAAATATTCCAAGTATTGTCTTCAAATACTCCAAGGAAAAATAAATTCTTCTTTACTGACTATTTGGAACAACTGCATTGTTGGATTTTTACGGAAACATCAGCTCTCAACAAGTACACTTTTTCTCAATACCTAACTGCTTTGACAACCTCAGAATTGAGCAGGTACAAGAGGGCTTGCTTTTACTCTGTGATAAATTCTTAGACCAGAGGTCTCTAAGTAGCATCCTTGAAATTCTAACAAGCCCCTAAACAACTTGATTGTCTCACACATCATTTTAAAAATCAGAAAAATAACATAAAAGTCTGGATTTTTAATCTTTCTTCCAAAACAGGAAGATAAGACAACACTCAGCCTGATTCTCACGTAAAAACCCACTGCACTACAGTGGCTGCCTTTTCAGAAGACACATGTGTTCTTTAGTCCCCCAGTTCTCACCTCTGCTCTCTACTTCATTCCTGACTATCTCACTGCCTGGATCCTCTGGAAGCATCTAAATTTTGGGGCTCCATTCTATCCACTCCCTACTGCTCCCATCTGTCAAATGTTAGACAGCATGATTTACTTATTTCTCTTCCTCCCTGATTATGATTTATTTGTACCTATTTTTTCCTTCTATTCATGGAACACCCATAGTACTGTCTCAAGGACACGAGATTAGTGTCTATCTTAAATCCAGAGAATCATCTACTGAGAAGATTTATAACAAAACTTTAAGAAATTACTGACAACACTGTATAGTCTCAACCATCACCTCTTAGCAAACCTCTCTCTGCAATGCCACTTTTCTTCAGCAATTCTTTTATTGCCTTTATACTGCTCCTTCAACTAAAATATAGTCAGACCACAATAAGCTGCTGAATGTGATACGTTCAGATTCAACCTTTGGCTCCTCTACATTCCCAATGTCTGCATTAGAATAACACCAGATTGTGAGAGATTCCATAGGTCTACAGCAGTCACATGACTTTTGGTTAAAGGTGATTACTGCATGTGGCTTCAACTTCACACAGCCATGGTTTAGAACCTACTTCTTCCTAAGTAAATCTGACCACTTTTCCCTGAAGTAATACTACAACTTACTTTAGCATGATGCACTTCTCATTTCCCACTTATATAGTGACAACTAGAGCCCCCATCTGAAAACTACGGAAGGATTAATTTCCTTGCATACAACTTCTCTCACTCACCTACATTCACGGAAACTTATCACCTGAGACTCCAAAATTATGAGATTCGCAAACCACCCTCCCCCCACCCCCACCACCTAGAACCCCAGAGCAAGGCCCCACCTCACCTTAGCGGTTAACAGGTGAGTTTACTACAACATTAAAAGTAATAGAACAATCTCTTTTTCTCTCCGACCCCAAAAAGGACTAGAATTGAACGGAAATGAAAATGAAATGGAGAGTAGGAGACGTACCGCAGATTGAAACCTCGGTTGCTCTTCCTGGAATAAGAGAGAAAAAAAAAATAGAAAATATAGAAGTTATTTTTACACTTCACATTCAATAATAAGAAAGAAAATGCCGGCGTCAGAGGAAGCGGCGGGTGGGGAGTCAGCCCTACCCACCCCCCCTTCCCCATCCTACGCCCCCATCCCCCCTAGCGGGATCGGGTAGCGGGGCAGGGGGGTCTCGAGCGCCGCCCCTCCTTCCGGGATCCGACCCGGGACAGAAGGGGATCCAGAGCACTGTCTCCTCTCCTCGTACCCAGCTCATGGCAATGTGGGCACTTCCAATCCCTCTCCGCCCTCCTTCATTCCCCAGGATCCGCGGGTCACGGGAGCAGGGGGTCGCGCGCGGACGGGGCATGGTCCTAAGCGCAGTCCCCTTTCCCCAGGACCCGGACAATGGGATCCCCGGCGCACCCGGTCCCTGTCCCCCGGATCCTGAACGGAATAGGATGGGAACGGGAGGCCGCAGCACCTTCCTCCACCGGGGGAGGCTGGGGTCCCAGAGGCCGCGTGTCTCCTCCCCACCTCCAGTCTCAGAAGGCCGCTCCGGCCAAGAGCCCGGAGAGAGCGAGCCGGGAGCGCGACGGAGGGGGTCCCAGCCCAGCGGGGGAAGGGGAAGGAGGCGGCGTCTGCCCGGTCCCCTGCCGCCGTCGCCCTGCTGAGAACCCCGGCCGCTGTCCCAGCCTGACAACCCGCAAGGGAAGGAAGAAGCCCCAGGACTCACGTCGCTCTCCACCTCGATGTCATCGTTATCGCTCATTTCCTACGGCCCAGGGAGCGGCCACTGCAGCGGCGGCGGGGAAAGGGGAGGGGTGGAGGGGAGGGGGAAGTCACCGACAACAACAAGCCGAGTCCCCCCCCACACACACTCACTCACTCACTCACTCACTCGCTCTCTCACTCACACACACACACACACAACACGGGCGAGAACCACCTCCTCACTGCAGCACCGGATCAACGGCGGCACGCACGCCCGGTCGGCCCCCTGCCACGTGACCGAGCTCGTCACGCTGGGGCCGCCGAGACTTGTAGTTCTTGTCCCTTTGACTTACGGCACAACTAACTAAAAAAAAACTACAAATCCCAGAAGGCACTGTCCCCAGTCTTCGCCAGCCCGGCTTGTTGACGGAGCCCAGAGCGCCTGCGTGCCCCGTGGAGGGGGCGGAGAGAGAAGCGGCGCGGTGCCTGCTGGGAGTCGTAGTCCGTAGACCGCGAGTTGTCAGGAGATTTTCCTCCCGAGGCGGCAGAGGTGGCTGCTGGGAAGACAGGACACGTGGAGGGAGCTGGGGCTCCTGGAGCCCGGCACAGGCTGAGCGCCGGGCGCCGGGCCCAGGGGACAGGGTGGAGGCTCTGGAGAAGTAGCCAGCTGCCTAAATACCGCTGCCTCTCCTTGGTGCGACTGGTTTTACTCTGTCTTCTGGATGACTGAGTCGCTCTGCGTTGCGCCCTGGGGCGTGACCCTCCTGCTGGGGGATGCTACAGCAGCGAATTAGGGGGCGCGGCTCCGATTGCCCACGCAGACCCTTGGGATCTGGCAGTGGGGAGGTGTCAGTGGCAGGTATTAAATGATGTCACAGGCCTGGCAAAATGACCGACCACCGGCCTCGCTGAGGAACCTCTCCCAGTCACGAGAATCTAGTGTCCATTCATCCGGGACTGACCATCTTGCTCCTTACTTGAGGGTCATCCTTTCAGACACCCGACCCTCAGCAACCGTTTACATGGAAATAAAAGCGCCTTCTAAATTTGTTGTAGAGTAAGAAGTTTAAGGAGTGCCCTAGTTCAGAGTACCATAATTAAGAATTGCTAAAAGTACCAAAAGGGGAAACTGATGCAGCTCCCTATCTAGTTAAAATCTTATTTAAGTATTGTGGCATGAGGTGTGATCGTATCTATTTCACTAATATTTATTGAACATCCAACATGTGCCAGCACGGAAGCGACATAAAGTGTAACACTAGAACAGACACTGTCTTCATGACGCTCACACTTGTGGAAGCAAAAGTGAGACTGCCCTGCTGTAATTTTAACAGTGTACCTTTACAATAAATCCTTAATTTAAAAACCTTAGAATGTTTAAATTGTCGAAAACAGTTTGGAAATAGATTTTGTGATAAAGCTGTCTTCATTGTATCTTAGGATTATTTTTACGCAGTGTGGAAAGAAAGATTAAGTAAAAATTCTTTGTGGTCTAATGTCATCAATGGAGACAACTGAAAATTAAAATAAGATGGTTACATTACTGCCTTGGAAATAAAAATGTATCTAGAGGACTTAAAAAAAAAAAGTGTACATTAAATCCCACAGGAGGAAAAAATACAAAGAAGAGCAAGACGCTTTCAAGCCTAAGACCCTTACCAAACTACTCTTATGTCTGGTGTCTGAAATGAATGAAATCTTGAGTTTTCCCTATCAGCTACTGAATCTACAATGAGAACCATTTTATTCCTGACTTTTGAATATGGAAATTTGGAAATATGTCATTTGTGACATATCTCCCCATTTAAGCATACTATCTATGCCTAAGAGATAAATGTAAACATGGTAATCTTTACATTTTTCCTTTAAATATTGGTTGTATTTGAAGTCTGCACATCTTTGCAAATAAACTTATCTTTTCTAAATACTTTTGTCTCAGTCTTCCTTTCACACCAAGTGGAGGAGATAGACAGATCATTATAAGAGCTGCTTGACTAGAGGGACACAGGGAAGGTAGGTAGTTCTTGGACGAGTTAATTAGCTGGAACCTAGGACTAATTCATGATTACAATTATTGAGTGACAGTTATGTGCAAAGCACTATAAGGCAACCCAGGCTACAAGTTAAAATCACTCTGGGGTTTTACAAATTCTGATGCCTGGGCCACACTCCAAATTAATTAAGTCAGAACCTCTTGGGGGTGAGAACCAGGTAGAATGGGTTTCTTTAAAAAAAAAAAATCTGCAGGTAATTCCAACATGCAACCAAGATAGAGGACCACTGCCACAGAGGATGCCGAGATAAATAAGATGTTCTTCTGATGAATCTTATACTTTACAAGAGTGAATCTTATGGTTTGTCAATAATTATAGTTCAATAAAGCAGTTGTATAGAACACAGGATAATCTTGGCTTACCTAGAATTTAAAAGCTGGAATAAATTATGAACACAAATCATTGCAAAGAAGACAGACTATCTGAGTGTTACATTAGCTACACAGGCAGTGAGTGATGTAAGAACTCAGAGGAGGGAGGAAAGAATGGAAAAGACAAGAGATGGCTTCAAGAAATTTAGAGATACCAATGAAACATTTCATGCAGAAACAGTATGGACCTAACAGAAACAGAAGATATTAAGAAGAAGTGGCAAGGATACACAGAAGAACTATATAAAAAAGATCTTCACGAACCAGATAACCATGATGGTGTGATCACTCACCTAGAGCCAGACATCCTGAAAGGCGAAGTGAAGTGGGCCTTAGGAAGCATCACTACGAACAAAGCTAGTGGAGGTGATGGAATTCCAGTTGAGTTATTTCAAATTTTAAAAGATGATGCTGTGAAAGTGCTGCACTCAATATGCCAGCAAATTTGGAGAACTCAGCAGTGGCCACAGGACTGGAAAAGACCAGTTTTCTTTCCAATCCCAAAGAAGGGCAATGCCAAAGAATGCTCAAACTACCACACAATTGCACTCATCTCACACGCTAGCCAGAGAAGGCAATGGCAACCCACTCCAGTACTCTAGCCTGGAAAATCCCATGGACAGAGGAGCCTGATAGGCTGCAGTCCATGGGTTCTCGAAGAGTCAGACACAACTGAAGCGACTTAGTAGCAGCAGCAGCAGCACACAGTAGCAAAGTAATACTCAAGATCCTCCAAGCCATGCTTCAACAGTACATGAACCATGAACTTCCAGATGTTCAAGCTGGATTTAGAAAAGGCAGAGGAACCAGAGATCAAATTGCCAACATCCGTTGGATCATTGAAAAAGCAAGAGACTTCCAGAAAAACATCTGCTTTATTGACTACACCACCAAAGCCTTTGACTGTGTGAATCACAGCAAACTGTGGAAAATTCTTCAAGAGATGGGAATACCAGACCACCTGACCTCCTCCTGAGAAACCTATATGCAGGTCAAGAAGCAACAATTAGAACTGGACATGGAAAAACTGGATTGGTTCAAAACTGGGAAAGGAGTACATCAGAACTGTATATCGTTACCCTGCTTATTTAACTTGTATGCAGAATACATCATGGGAAATGCCAGGCTGGATGAAGCAAATCAAGATTGCCAGGAGAAATATCAATAACCCCAGATATGCAGATGACACCACCCTTATGGCAGAAAGTGAAGAGCAACTAAAGAGCTCTTGATGAAGGTGAAAGAGGAGAGTGAAAAAGCTGGCTTAAAACTCAACATTCAAAAACTAAGATCATGGCATCCGGTCCTATCACTTCATGGCAAATAGATGGGGAAAAAAAGAAAACAGTGACAGAGTTTATTTTCTTGGCTCCAAAATCACTGCAGACGGTGACTGCAGCCATGAAATTGAAAGATGCTTGCTCCTTGGAAGAAAAGAGATGACACACCTAGACAGTGTATTAAAAAGCAGAGACATCACTTTGCCAACAAAAGTTGGTATAGTCAAAGCTATGGTTTTCCCAGCAGTCTTGTACAGCTGTGAGAGTTGGACCCTAAAGAAGGCTGAGTGCTGAAGAATTGATGCTTTGAAACTGTGGTGCTGGAGAAGACTCTTGAGGGTCCTTTGGATAGCAAAGAGATCAAACCAGTCAATTTTAAAGCAAATGAACCCTGAATATTCATTGGAAGGACTGAAGCTGAAGCTGAAGCTCCAGTACTTTGGCCACCTGATGCGAAGAGTCGATTCATTGGAAAAGATCCTGATGCTGGGAAAGACTGAAGGCAGGAGGAGAAGGGGACAACAGAGGATGAAATGGTTGAATGGCATCATTGACTCAATGAACATGAATTTGAACAAAGTCCAGGAGATGGTGAAGACAGGGAAGCCTGGCATGCTGTCCATGGGGTTGCAAAGAGTCAAACACGACTGAGTGACTGAACAACAACAACTGAGGTATTGTTGACCAGATAAACCTTCTTAGACTGTCAGCTCCAGGAGGGGAAGGACTGGTTCTGCAGAGACCTGATTTTGGTCACCATGAATCCCCAGTTGTTGGATGGAAGACTGGGCCAGTTGGAGTGGTGAGGAGGAAAGACTTTCCAGGTAGAGAGAGAATGGTAATTTTAACAGATTTCATTTTAGTAATTGATAGATTATGAAGACCTGTCAAACCCAGTTATTAAGTTTGACCTAGTAGACATAAAGCCTTGAACCCAATTACAGAATATGTTCTTTTTAAGCACTCACGGAGCATTTACAAAAATTCATCGTATTTTGAGCTGTGAAGCAAATAGTAACAAATTTCAAAAGATTGCGATTTTAGCATGTTCTGGGGCCTAATGCATTTAAAATAGAAATAATAACTACAAAATCCTAGTAAGTTTTAAGTGACCCAAATGGAGGGACTTTCATGAGCATGGCACATATACAGGAAAGAACCAGACATAGGAGTGCAGAAATTTCCTCTTGTTTTCCTTTTTAGTATTTTTCTGGTGTGGATAATAATGTAAGACCCTAAGAATTCATTTTTATCTCTGTACACGTGAGTGTCTGGTAAGGCACTCATCAAGCCTGGGCCTTGACGCTGACTCGGCAGCCCAATCTAACTCCTTGCTACTTCAAGTTTGGTTCAGTGCTATCCACATCACCAGGGAACTTATTAGAAATATAGAGCCCACTCCAGACCTACCAAATCAGATCTGAACTGTAACAGTACACTCAGGTGAATTTACAGAGTTTCAAACTCAATAGGGTCTGGAAAAGCTCTGATGAGTGGGGAAGGGGACAGCAAATTGGGGAGTAGATCACCTCCATTTTCTCCTCAGCTCTTTTCAATTTGGCTTCCACTCTACCACTTGACTAAAGTCACTCTTTCTCTCTTGTTTTTTGCCACACTGTGCTCCTTGCTGGATCTTACTTCCCCAACTGGGGATCGAACTTGGGCCCTGGCTGTGAAAGTACCGAGTCCTAACCATGGTACTGCCCGGGAGTTCCCACCTAAAAGCACTCTTTTCCAGGCTACCAGCCACCTTTTTATTGGTAGATCCAAATCCCTTACCTCCTTTGAGCTGACAGTCACCTTCTTCACTGTGGACCGCCCCTATTTCTCAAAGGCCAAGAACTCTCCAGCTTCCTCTTACCTCCTTAGCTGCTCCTTCTCTGTATCCTTTGGTTCTTCCTGCCCTGTCAGTGTCTGAGTTCCAGTGGCTCTGTGGTGGCTCCCACCTCTTCCCCTCCTACTCTCTGCCTGACAGGATCCTCTGCCTCCTGAGGCTTTCATGGCTGTCTTCTCTCTGATGGCAGCCCCAAGACTTGAACTCTAGATTATTATATTCAGTTTGTTTCCCAACAGGTCTACTCGGAATCACCCACAGGCAACTCAAAACCTGAGGCTTATGAATGAGAAAAAGTAGGTTTGGCTCAGCATTTGGAGTAAAATTCATTTATATAAAGTTGCATATATCTGTCTGAGTATGTACGTACAGAGAAATAGGTAGAAGAATATTGAGCAAAAATGTTAGTAGCATTTGCCTCTGGGAGGTGAGGTTTCCGGAGATTTTTCTTTTTCTTTCCTTTTAAGTGAGCAGCATCATTCTCACCCAAACAGTAGGGCTATTAAAAGACAACCGCTATCTCAGTAAGTCGGTTATCTTGCCCAAGCAGCAAACTTCTCAAGCCGTCATCTTGAGGAGGAGACCTCCTCCTTTTCCACGCCTCTTATGCTTGCTTTCTCTTTATTTGCAGGGGAGAGGGAGGGTGTAGCCACAGAGATACCAGCAGGAACCAGCTGGCATACTCAAATTAGGATCGTTTGAGGGGTTATTAATAACAAAGTTGCTTACAAATATGTGGGCAGGGTGTAAAGAAACTGCAAGGAATCGCACAGTACTGTGGGGACTCTGTGGCCACCCCTTGGCCTGCAGGGGAGAGGGAAGGAGCTGTTATTGGAGCTGGGACAAGGGCTGCATGCAGAGGGCCCTCTGACAGGAGCTCAGAGCTGGGGCCCAGGACAGTTTGATGTGGAGGGCCAAAGGAAGATGACACAGCGCAGCAAAGCACCCTTTCCTCCTTTTCTCACCTTTTCAGAGAGCGTGGAAGAATTGCAATCCTTCTTCTGTTTTCTGCCCTCCAGCCAGTTTGATCTAGGAATGGTATATCTTCACTCTCTTCATTAAACCTTTCTATCTCTCTCTGGTGGCTCAGACGGTAAAGAGTCAGTCTGCCATGTGAGATACCCAGGTTCGATCCCTGGGTAGGGAAGATCCACTGGAGAAGGAAAGGGCAACCCACTCCAGTATTCTTGCCTGGAAAATCCCATGGACAGAGGAGCCTGGCAGGCTATAGTTCATGGGTCACAAAGAGTCAGACACGATTGAGAGACTGAGCCAACAATCCCTCTCAATGCGCTCAGGATAAGGTTTACATTCCATAGTTTGGCACATAATGCTCTTCATGATCTGGCTTTTTTGCCAGTGTTATCTCTTAGCTCCTAATCTCTTACCCTCTATACTCCAACTGTGCAGAACTTTTTGCCTTTCCCCCAAATGACCATGTTTTCTTTTGCCTCTAGGAATTTCTACATTCTGGTATTTCCCCCAAACCATTCCCACTTATTCTCCTTTTCTTCTCATCCTTTGGGACTTTGCCATCACCTCCTCCAGGAAGTCCTCCTGGATTTTCCAGAGCTGGATTAGTGGGAATGGAGTGAGCCACAGGCAATCAGTTTCTTCTCTTGTTCTCCAAGCTGATGACTCACTCCTCCTCTAGAGGGTAATAAAAGAGGAAGCACAGAGCCATAGTATTCCTACTATATTTTTTTCTCTCTGCAGAATAGAATAGACTGTTCAGTACCTTGAACTTTCAGCCTCCAGAACCATGAACAATAGAGGTCTGTGGTTATAAACCATCCAGTCTGTGGTATTTTGTTAGAGCAGCATGAATCGACTAAGACAATCACCATCTGTTTTTATTTGATGTTTACTTACTTGTTTATGGATTATCACCCCACTAGACCATAAACTCTGTGAGGTCAGGGACCATGCCTATTTTGCTCTTAATCATATCCCTGGCGTCTAGCATGGTAGCTGGCCTGTGGCAAGTACACAATAAATAGTGTGGGCCTGAACCTAAGAATAGTTTATTTCAAGGTCATCATACATTATAGACTCCATCAGTCAGTCAGTTCAGTCACTCAGTCATGTCTGACTCTTTGCGACCCCATGGACTGCAGCACACCAGGCTTCCCTGTCCATCACCAACTCCTGGAGCTTACTCAAACTCATGTCCTTCAAGTCCGTGATGCCATCCAACCATCTCATCCTCTGTCATCCCCTTCTACTCCTGCCTTCAATCTTTTCCAGCATCAGGGTCTTTTCCAATGCGTCAGTTCTTCGCTTCAGGTGGCCAAAGTATTGGAGTTTCAGCTTCAGCATCAGTCCTTCCAATGAATATTTAGTACTGATTTCCTTTAGGATGGACTCGTATGATCTCCTTGCAGTCCAAGGGACTCTCAAGAGTCTTCTCCAACACCACAGAATCCATCGGTAAATGTTAATTCATTCTTAGAAGTATCTGGAGAAAGAATTATGAAAATGGTTTCTTCTTTGCCAGAAAGCTAAGTAGAGCTTCCCTACCTGACCTGAACCCCTGGGGCTGATAGAAAACAAAGAGGTTATTTGTTTGGGTTTTGCTCCACACATGGTGCTTGGCAGGGCAGTCCCTGCTAATAATGCCCTGCTCTGAATTCTTCTCAAAATGTGTTTCAACAATTCTGAGGACTTAGGGGTCAGGATGGAGAGGAGGAGATTATGTCAAGGGCCAATCTGTGTTTAGCCTGTGCCTTACTTGTAGTCCTTGAACTAATTTGACTCCTTTGTCAGAAAAGCAAAGGCATCTGTTCACAGCTTTCTTAAGGGCCTGCAGAGGATGTTTTGTTTGTTAGGGTTAGTTTCCTTTTAGACGTTGGTATTTGTTCATGGAAGTTGTTACACTGATCACTTTGGCTACTGGTATGGTATATGAATACAATAGTTTACTAGGTAGGAGAAATTTTAGTATAATGGAATAATATTTTTCATATTAGGTAAGAGAAATTTTAATATAATGGAATAATATTTCTCATATGTTTGATCATATAATCAAAGCCCAATTTCAAAAGAGTAAACAAACAGAAATTACAGATCTTTTATGGAGATGTTTGAGGTTGAATGGGACAACAGCTTTTATTTTAAATAACAATTCAGTCAGAGTGTTCATTGTGAGGCTCTTCAAAATAAAAATGTACTCCTCAAGGCAATTTGGAAATCATGACTATCAATATGACAGATTTTGCAACTTTGATCCAGCTTCTTGCTGACTGTGGCAAGAACATTTTGCCTACCAACTCCAAGTTCCTTTTACATTAGAGGAACATGTATGCCCCAGGGCACGTGGTTTCTTCAAAGAGATGTCCTTTGTCTCCTGCCTGTGACAAAACTGGGGACCATGGAAGGAATATATCTCTCTGAAGCTTTGTGGAATTTAAATAGCCACCGCCAAACATTTAATTAACAAATAAATTGATTAATTCTTGGTGTTCTTTAAAAGGATGGCTCAAAACATTAGATATTTATGGAAAAAGGAAGATGGGAGAAAGAAGTGACTGTAGGGGCTATTACCCCAGAGTCCCCCACAATCAGAGTGGATGCAGCTAAGTGAAGGGGTGGTCCTGATTCTAATGGAGCTCCAGGGCTTCTACAAGCCTCTGTCCCAGAGCAAACAGGAGAGAACCTGCCTTAGGGGATGGAGCTATGCAGATAAAATGAGATTATGCATGTGCCAATATTCTCTTTTGTTTTTTAAGAATTGAGGTATAATTTATATAAGGTAAAATTCACTTTTTAGTGTACATTTCTGCCAGTTTGACAAATGCAGACCATCATGCACCCTATCACCACAATCCAATCAAGTACAGGACTGTTCTGCCATTCCCCCAAGTTCTTCTGTGCCTTTCTAGTCAACAGACCCCCATGACCTCGAGCCTTTGAAAGCCACGACTGATCTATTTTCTATATCTATAATTTTACCTGTTTCAGAATATCACAGAAACAGCATCATACAGTATGTTGCCTTTTGTGTCTAGCTTCTTTCGCTTTGCATTTGGGATTCATCCAAGTTATTGCATATGTTGCTAGTCTGTTCTTGTTACCGTGAGGTGGTATTCCATTGATGGATATGCTGGTTTGTTTACCAGCTGAAGGACATGTGGGTTGTTTCCAGTTTTTGACAATTAGGAATAGAGCCACTATAAACATTTGCATACAGGTTTTTGTGTGAACATAAGTTTTCATTTCTCTTGGATAAGTACCTAAGAGTGGAATTGCTGGGTCGTATGGTAAGGGTATGTTTAATTTTATAAGAGACTGTCAGACTGTTTTTCAAAGTGACTGTACTATTTGGCATCCCCAGGAGCAATATATGAGTTTGTGTGACAATATTTTGAAAAATCAAAATTCTATACATCCCTTTTAAAGGCAAGTATAAAGTAAGTTTCCCAGTATTGGGAGGAATTTTCAGAGACAACTCTAAATCTGTTTGCCAAACTAGCAAACAGAGGCCACAGAAATTAGCTGAGAAGGTTGACTGAGTATTTGGAGCAATTCTGCAAAGGAGAGTGTTTATTTCGAATCCCAGTTAATATGGACAGACAACTGTTGAGCACTTTCCATGTCCTGGGCATTGGGCTTCCTGTTTTACATGCATTTTCACAATGACTGCTGTTACAATCCCACCTTACACGTGAGGACATGAGGCCCAGAGAAGGTAATGACATACCAATTACAACCCAGCTCATAAGAGACCTCACAGGCAATAAAATCCAAGTATGCTGAATTCCAGACACTGTACCCTTTTAACTGCTCCCCTGTGCTAGCCTCTTAGCTGCTGAGAGTTACTACCAGTTATTAATGCTTCTCAGATTGTACCTTCTGCATTTCTTTGCACACAGACACCAGGTTGGAACATGGGCAGATATGAAACTTTCTGCCAGCTAACCCTGAGCTCCGCTGCTGTTCCTTCAGTCCAAACCCACGAGTCTACCCTCCCAGGCTGTACTCCCAACTCTCAGACTTACTGGCTTCCTCTGAATCATGCTGTAAGCTGCACATTGTGTCTTTGGAGAAGATTTGGAGAATATTCTAGGAAGAAAGCCTCCTGCCATTGAATGTGGGGAAGTCCAATGGAATGACCTTTCTCTTCTAGTTTGAGAAGGTCAGGCTGAGAGTCTGCTGCCAAGCACGGGTCGGGTTCTTTCTCGCCAGCTCTTGCTTTGATGTGGGTCATTCCCAACACCACACAGAGGCACAAAGAGACAGTTTTAGGGAGCTTATCTTGTGCTGCAAATGTTAGGTGCCTCAGAGTGCCTTAGAATCCTAACTCCTCAGATCCATATGGTGTGATTTAGAGCTGACAGGGACTCTGTTGCATTCTGATTCCCTTGGATCCACTGAATTACATCACTGCCAGAATTCCGACTCTGCCACTTACTGGCTGTGGGACCTCGGGCAACATGATTAACCTTTCTGTGCCTGAATTTCTCTGTCATAAATTAGGGAAGTGATGCTTATACATGGGGTGCTTTAAGGACTGAATGAACAGGACTGAATTCAAGTACAGTGCCAGGCAAATCGCAAGTGCTTACTAAATGGTTATTGTTATCGTTTTTCAGTCACCAAGTAGTGTCCTACTCTTTGCAGCCGCACAGACTGTAGCCTGCCAGGATTTCCCAGGCAAGAGTGCTAGAGTGGGTTGCCATTTCCTGCACCAAGGAATCTTCCTGACCCAGGGATTGAGTCTGCCTCTCCTGCATGTGTCTTCTGCATTGCAGGAGGATTCTTTACCACTGAACCACCAGGGTAGCTTAATACTAATACAGCCCAGAGACTCAGAGTGATACTTTTAATACCAAGGTATCTCAGAGCACAGTTGGAGTTAGGCAGTGTGGTGCTCAAATAGGATGCTTGATTGGAACACAGGAGAAATCTGAGATTAAGAGCAGATTGGCCAATTAATTAGCTTTGCGACCTTGAGTGGTCATTTGACCTCCCCTCTCACTTTCCTTCAGTAATTACCTCTGAGGATTGTTCCTTATGGCTATTCTTCTGACCTTTTAAAGTAAAAACTAAAAAGAACCAGCTGAACCTTCAGATTGCCACATCCTCTTTTATTCTACTCAGTTTCAAAAAGAAGGATCCTGGTTTTTAGAAAAACTTTGTGTTTTCCCAGAAAGAGACGTTTTAAAATAGTAATAATGATGGTAGCCACAGGGCATGGTGACCCACTCCAACATTCTTGCCTGGAGAATCCCCATGGACAGAGGAGCCTGGAGGGCTATGGTCCATGGGGTTGGTTGCAAAGAGTCGGACACCACTGAGCAACTAGCAGCCACAGTACTGAGCATTTTTGCTGTGCCAGGTGCTGTACTGAGTCCTGCATTGTGTCACAGAAGCCTCCCAATAGCCCAGTGAAGATGAAGAAACAGGCTGAGCAAGGTCAAGTCTCTTGCCCAGCATCACTTAGCTGATAAAGGGCTGAGCCAGGGTCTGAACCCAAGCCTCTCTGATGGCCTGTATGCATGTGTGCTTGCTCAGTTGGTCCGACTCTGCGACTCCATGGACTGTAGCCCATCAGGTTCCTCTGCCCATGGGATTTTCCAGGCAAGAATATTGGAGTGGGTTGCCATTTCCTCCTCCAGTATATCTTCCTGACCCAGGGATTGAACCTGCGTCTGTTGAGTCTCGTGCATTGACTGGCGGATTCTTTACCATTATGCCACCTGGGGCTTCCCTGGTGGCTCAGACAGTAAAGAATCCACCCGCAATGCGGAAGACATGGGTTTGATCCCTGGTGTGGGAAGATCCCCTGGAGGAGGGCATGGCAACCCACTCCTGTATTCTTGCCTGGAGAATCCCCATGGACAGTGGAGCCTAGTGGGCTACAATCCATGGGGTCGCAGAGTCGGACCAACTGAGCGACTAAGCACACATAAGCGCACAGGCCACCTGGGAAGCCCCTCTGATGCTGAAATGCATGCTCTTAAGCACAGCACTGCTGCCTTGGCTGGGACCATAATAGAGAACTTTAGAATGGAAGGAAACTTTGGAAATGACCCCAAACCACTCCTTTTAATCAAGCTCAGCACAGTTGCTGCTACCTCTACTGAGTTATTGATACATAAGCTCCCTGTCCTTTCTAGTTGGTAGCACAGTGAGTTGGAGAATGCTGGTTTGCAAACTCCTTTGTGGGACCCTTCTGTGATCAGTACAGTCTGAAGTTGCTATGCACTTGACTACCAAGGAGGTGAAGGGTATTCAGGGAATGAAGGGCAGTCGTCTGAGAGGTTCAGGCTGTGAAGTAGACAGTCATGTGTCCAGAGAACTCAGGTTCTCTTTCTTAGGGTAAGTGGAGAAAACATTGCCTAAGCTGTCCTATGCTTTTCCAAAATGCAGCCGTCTCTTCCAACCGCCAACAGCAAACCCTGAGCCTCTGGCATTTCCCTCTGGGCTTGGTAGGGATAGTAGTGCTGGCATGGCCAGTCTGCTGGCTGCAGTCAGCACGGCCTTCTCACTCTGTTTTTTTCCCATCACTGCCAGTGGCTTATTTGACTTCGAACAAGTCTCTCAAAGATCAATTGAGTTGTTTAAGCTCTAAGCACACTGATCAAAATAAATCATGAGGAATGATGATGTTCTGTGTTTATAGGAAAATTTTCTTCTAGGCCAGAGTCCCTTCTTCCCCCACCCCTGCAGCATAGTTACAGGCCAAATGCCGTGGCCATTCAAGAAGTATGAGAGGAAATTTGCTTTGAAATAGGAGGAGAAACTGACCTGGCTGGTTTGGTAATAGGTCCAAGGAACATAGTGTCCTCTGGACACTGACAGCTGCTGGAATAAGTCTGTTCCTCTTGTCGGTCAGGCCGACCCTCTCTGGCAAGTTGACTCACGATTATGGAGATGATCAACAACAGTTACGGAAAGCCTGCTGTATCCTTGTCAGCAAGGTGTGCTGAGGTGGGAGATGGGAGATTTTTATGTCCTGGTAAACAGCAATGAAAAGTGACACGTGTGAAGCAGATTACAAAACAATGCATAACATGGTATCACATTTACGCATTTTTACAAATATGAGTATGCATAAAAATATCTGAAAAATATACACAAACTGTTGGGATTTCTCTGGCAGTTCAGTGGTTATGACTTTGCTTTCCAATGCAGGGTTTAATCCCTGTTTGGGGAGCTAAGATTCCACATGCCTTTTAGCCGAAAAACCGAAACATGAAACAGAAACAATATTGTAACAAATTCAGTAAAGACTTTAAAAATGGTCCATGTCAAAAAAATCTTTAAAAAAGAGCAATATACACAAACAAAAGAAATGGGATGGAAGAAGGCAGAGAGGGAATTTTCATTTTTTTATCATGTATACTTTGAGATTACTTGAATTTTTCTAAAGAGAATGCATTGCTTCCACTCACCCCCAATATTCTTTGGCATTTATTACAATATGATTTTTTAAAAGTCAGATTTAAGTAAAATTAGCATATAATTATATAGTAATTATACTTATACATATACTATGGTAAAATCACTCTTTTAAAAGTGCATGGCTAGATGAATTTCAACAAATGTACATAGTCATGTAAGCATCATCACAATAATTATGTAGACTATTTCCATTGCCCCCAGAGATTCTCTTCTGCCCTTTTGTAGCAAATCTCCTGCGCTTACTCCCAGCCCCAGGTGACTGCTGATCTGATTTCTGTCCTTATTGCTCAGCTTTTTCTAGAATCTTAATGGATGGAATCATATAGTGAGCGGTAGCTTTCCATGCCTGGTTTCTTTCATGCAGCATAGTGTTTTCTATGTGGTTGCTTATAGTAGTTTTTCCATTTCTTTGCTGAGTAGTATTCCTCTGTACCTTAGTTTGTTCATTTACCAATGTGGCTTGTTCTCTGCTTTTTGTAATCATAAGTCAAGCTGTTGTACACATTTTTGTATAAGTCATTGTGTAGATGTAAGTTTTCGCTTGGGTAAATACCTAGGAGGTTTGTAGGGTCATGTGTTAAATATGTGATTAATTTTTATAAGAAACTGCCTGACTGTTTTCTAAAGTGGCCATACCATTTTGCATTCCCACCACGGGTACCCTAGCCACTCCACCTCTTCAACAGCTTTAGATATTGGCAGATTTTGGGATCTGAGTCATTTTAGAAGGCAGATAGTGTTATCTCATTATGGTTTTAATTTGTATTTCCCTAATGACTAATAATATTGAACATCTTTTCATGTACTTATTGGCCATCTGTATACTATTTCTGGTGATGTGTCTTCAAGCTTTTCATCCATTTAAAAAACTGGGTTTTCTTTCTAATATTGATCTATAAGATTTCTTAACATATTTTGGATATAAGTTCTGTATCAGAGATGTATTTTTGCAAATATTTTCTCACAGTATGTGACTCATCTTTTCATTTTTCTGAACAGTGTCTTTTGAACAGCAAAGCATTTTCATTTTGATGAAATGTAATTTATTTTTTATGTATTAATAGTTTTTCCTTTTTGTGTCATATTTAAGAAACCTGTGCCCAACCCAAGGTGACAAAGATTTTTCTCACATTTTCTTTTAGCACTTTATACTTCTACCTCTTACATTTAGGTCTATGATTCATTTTGAGTTGATTTTTAAACAGCTTTAGATATAATTCACATGATACACATTTAATCCACTTAAAGTGTATAAGTCTGGTTTTTAGCATGTTTAAAATTGTGCAAGCATCCCCACAATCTAATTTTGAACGTTTTCATAAAACCAAAAAGAAACCTCAAATTCTCTGGTAGTGACTTCATATTTCCCCTCCCACCCCCTCAACTCTAGGGAACCACTAATCTATTTTTTGTCTTTACAGATTTGCCTATTGAGTTAATTTTTATATATGGTAAAACCACTTTAGCATTCTTACCTTGAGAAAACCCTGTGAACAGTATGAAGAGGCAAAAAAGGTAAGAGTTAAAGTGCATTTTTTTGGGTACATGTATGTCCAATTGTTATAGCATTACTATTTGTTGAAAAGACTATCTTTTCTCCACTGGACTACTCTGTCAGCTTTGTCCATAGTCAATTGACTTACATGTGTGAGTCTGTTTCTGAACTCTCTCTTCTATTCCATTGAACTATACGTCTATCCAGATGTCAAAATCACCCTGTCTTGATTACAGTAGACTCATAAAAAATTGAAATATGGTAACGTGAGTCCACCAATCTTATTTTTCTTTTTCTGGCTATCTTGTGTCCTTTGAAGTTCCACATAAGTCTTTGAATCAGCTTGTCAAGTTTCTAAAATAAGCCTGCTGGAATTTTGATGGAGATTGCTTTGAACCTTTAGGTTAATTTAGGGAGAACTGACATTTGAACAATATTGAGTCTTCTGATTCATGAACATGGTATATATTTCTAGTAATTTAGGTTTTTAATTTTTCTTAGTAATATTTTAGTTTGCAATGTGAGATCTTGCATGTTTTATCAGACTTACTCCTAAGAACTTCACGGTTTTTATGCTTAAATGTTACTTTTAAAATTACAATTTTAGTTATTTATTGTTAGTATGTTAAGATATGATTTTTGCACATGGACCTTGCATTCTGTGAGTTTATTAAACTCACTTATTTGTTCTCTTTGCTGTTTTGTGAATTCTTTGGGATTTTCTATGTAGATAATAGTATTTTTATTTTTTTTCAAAATGTATGCCTTTTACTTCTTGCCTTATTGCACTGGCAGTGAGCACCAGTTCAGTGTTGTATAGAAGGAGTAAGAAGAGACATTTTGCCATGTCCCCAATTTCAGAGGGAAAATGTTCAGTTTTTTACCACTAAATATGATGTTTTTATCAGTTTGAAAGTTCTATTCTAGTTATCTCAGTGTTCTTAATCATAAAAAGATGCTGGATTTTGGCAAGTGTTTTTTGCCTTTTGATCATCTTTTGAGATGATCACATGGTTTTTCTTTTTAGTCTGCTGACATGGGGAACTACATTGTCAATTTCTTTAAAAGTTAAACCAACTTTGCATTCCAGGGATAAACGCTACTTGGTCATGATGTATTATGCTTTTAAAAAATTTTTGGATTTGGTTTGTTAACATTTATTAAGAATTGTCACATTTAGAAGAAATAAGGATATTGGTCCATAGTTTTTTTTTTTTTTTTTTCAAATTGTGGTGTCTTTTTCTGATTTTGGCATCAGGATAGTGAGGGGAGAACTATTCTCTCCTCTTCTATTTTCTGGGTAAATTTGTGTAAAATTTGTGTAAAATCTGGGTAAATTTGTGTAAATTTTCTGGTAAAATTTGTGTAAAACCTTATTTTCTGGGTAAATTTGTGTACTATTTCTTATTTTTTGGTTTGAATACTTCTATATCATTTAATTTTTTTCTAAAAAGAATATAATACCTTTGACCATTGAACAACATGGGTGTGAACTGCCTCAATCCATTTGCATTACATGCAAATATTTTTCAATAGTAAATACCACAGTACTGCATAGTCCATGGTTGTATGACTCCGTGAATGTGGAGGCACTGTGGATACAGAGGGCCAACTCTAAGTTATACATGGATTAACACCCCAGTTTGTTCAAGGGTCAACTGTACTTTAAAATTTCTATTTTAAAAATAATTTTATAGCTATGAAAAATATTAGTAGTACAATAATAATACAGAGGGGTCCCATATACCTTTCACCTAGATTCCCCAGTGTTAACATTTTGCATAGTTATAGTATAATGATCAAAACTAGGAAATTAACACTGATAAAATGTTACTAATGAATTTATAGATTTTATTAAAATTTTTGTTGTTGTTTAGTCATTAAGTTATTCCAACTCTTTTGCGACCCCATGGACTGTGGCCTTCCAGGCTCCTCTGTCCATGGTATTCTCCAGAAAAGAATACTGGAGTGGGTTGCCATGTCCTCCTCCAGGGAATCTTCCCGACCCAGGGACTGAACCCAGGTCTCCTTCATTGGCAGGCGAATTCTTTACCACTGAGCCATCAGGGAAGCCATTCAAATTTTACCACTTGCCAAATAATGGCCTTTTTTCTGGTCTAGGATTCTACACTGCATTTAGTTGTCATGTCTCCTCCATTTCTATTCTTTAAAAAAAAATTCCTCAGTCTCTATCTTTAATGATATTTGCATTATTTTTTTAATTGAAAAATAATCAGGAGGAAATTCGCCCTATCTCCTTCCTTCCTTCTGAATAATTTTGGTCTATTAGCTTGGGCCAAAACAAAGTATGTACCAGTGGAGTGTGGGTAGTGGATGTTTCAGTGGCCTGTCATAGATATAGGAACCCAAGTGTAGTGAAGCATAATCTATGAATGGAGGGTTGGTGATGGCTCAACAGGGTTGTCAGGATATAAACTGAGTGAGAAGGGCCTCTGTGCCAGTGTAGGGGTGAAGGTGGGCCAGGTGATGTGATGAGGGCATCTGAGCAGGGGTGTGATGGCAACAGATGACTGGTTACATAGAGGGGCTTTGATCAACTAAATGTATCAAGAATGATTAAGAACAGATGTCACCCTATCAGAAAATAGAAGCTAAGATAAAGATATATAGATCTCCTTAACTCTATACTCAGAAATTCAGAGAGGAGCAGCATTCTAATAGCATTGACAGCAGTACCCAGATCTTGGCTTCTAAATATCATTTTCCACAAAAGAAACAAGGGTGCTTTAAAGCAATGGCTGATTTCAGGGCTGGGTCAAAGAAAGTACAAGATAAGCCTAGAATTCTTTCTGTGTCAGAAGTTTAGGAAATTATAGAAGAATAATAGAAATATGTTAAAAGAACAGAGAAGCCAGTTTGAGGAACCGCCACTTTCCAAATCTGGGATAATTTGAGCATCAAGGTAAATAATAAGTTATAGACTATACCCCACTTAATAAAATGAGAGTTGATGCGCTTATACTGAAATAAATGAATAATAAATGGAGAGAGGAGAAAGGCTTTTTTTTTAACCATGGGATGCTAATGAATGAATATGAAATGATGACAGAATTAGAAAATCACACTGGCAACCATAATAATAATAATAATAATGCAGTCAAAAAGCACAAAAGAATGTGTAATAGTGGGTAAAAGATGAATGAGGAATGAATATTTACATAATTCCACAGTACCTCCCAACAAATATTTGATAATTACAAAAGAAAAAAAAGTGTGACTGTGGTGGGAAAGCGGGCAGATGCCATCTAACAGATGATCAAGGTTAACATCACAAGGAATGGGACAAATCAATATCAAGCACCTCTTGATAGAATATAATGAGAAGCACACAGCAGCTCTTCTGTGATATTCCTGACAAAGATGCATAAACTAAACTTCATTATGAGGAAACAACAAACCCTCAAAAAGGAATGTCTAGAAAACAACTGGCCTATAATCTTCAAAAGTTTCCAGGCTTTTAAAGACCAGAAAGAACTAGGGAACTATTTCATATTGAAACAAGTTGAAGACACATGACAATTAAATACTATGCATGAGCCTGGGTTGAATTCTTTTTCTATAAAGGATGATATTGGTATAATTAGTGAAACTTGAATAAAGCGTGAAGATTCAGTAGTAATAATGTATTGATGCTGGTTCTTGATTTTGATGGTTATTGTGAAGAGAAATAATCAGGGAGAAGAAACAACTATTTATCCTGCTACTTCTCTAGTATTCTCCATCTTAATTGGTGCTACCATCATCTATCCCGAAATTCAAGCTTGTAGTAAGAGACTCATCCTTGACATCTTTCTTATAATGTTAAAGTCCTTTTGGACCAACCTAAATATCTATGATGGATCAGTAATAAGAAACATCTATGCCTTGGAATTGTTGTTGTTTAGTTGCTAGGTCATGTCTGACTCTTTTGTGACCACATGGACTGTAGCCTGCCAGGCTCCTCTGTCCATGGGATTTCCCGGGCAAGAATCCTGCAGTGGGTTGTCATTTTCTTCTCCAGGGAATTTCCCAACCCAAAGATTAAACCCATGTCTCCTGAATTGGCAGATGTGTTCTTTACCACTGAGCCACCAGGGAAGCCCATGCCTTGGAATATTATATTGCTATTCAGAGGAATGAAGTGCATCTCTATGACACAAAAATAAAAGGAGAAAGTTGCAAAATAGAATAGAATATCCTCTTCTCATCAATTTTTATACACACAAAGACCAGGTGCAGTGAAGGATATATTCCAAAATGTTAAAAATACTATCTCTTTGGGATGAAATTATGAATTTTCTCCTTTACTGTTTGGATTTTTCTTAGAGCGAATCATTAAAAACACACAATAAAGATATTTTATTTTTGAAGAATTGTTTAATATAAATAATATGGTAGAGACTTAAAAAGGAGAGAGAAACCATTCGTCTTCAAGGAACCTCAAAATGAACAGGACAATATAAAAATTACATATATGGTCTAGAATACATCTAGCAAGAGGAGATATAAATTTAGAGGCAAGCTGCAACTATAAAAAAGAATGAGGACATAAGAAAGAAGAAAGACTGATATAGAGGACTTGGGGAGATGGAACAGGGCACAACTAGAAAGGTCTTGGCTGTGTGATAGATTTTGAAGAAGAGAGGGTCATGGGAAGCCGATGGAAGGCTGTTTTCTGAGAGTGGGGAAGTGGGTACCTGGTTCAGAGATCTGAGCCAAGTGGGGAGCTGAGGGAGATGCTTAGCTGACATGATAGGCAGTTTTCTTTCCTGAGTTTTTTTATTTCCTTCAACTTCTCTCATTTTTGATTCCTCCTTCCCCACTGTTCCCTGGTGACTTCCCGGACGTGTCTGAGCGACTTCACTTCACTTCCCCACTGTTCAGGGACCTAGGGCTAAAACATACCCCCCATTCACTCCAATGAAAACATGGATGTGCGTGCTAAGTTGCTTCAGTCATGTCTAACTCTTTGCAACCCCAAGGACTATAGCCCACCAGACTCCTCTGTCCATGGGACTTTCCAGGCAAGAATACTGCAGTGGGTTGCCATGCCCTCTTCCAGGGGATCTGCCTGAACCTACTTCTCTTATATCTCCTGCATTGGCAGAAGGGTTGAGTACCACTAGTCCCACCTGGCAAAACACTCTTAATAGAGTTAAAAGAGTTAATGTGAACAAAAGTTAGCTTATAGGACTTCCCTTGTGGTCTGGTGGGGCTTCCCTGGTGCCTCAGATGGTAAAGAATCTGCCTGCAATGTGGGAGACCCAGGTTCTATCCCTGGGTCAGGAAGATCCTCTGGAAGAGGGAATGGCTACCCACTCTAGTATTCTTGCCTGGAGAATTCTATAGACAGAGGCTCCCCTGTCCCCACCAGGGCTACAGTCCTGGGGATTGCAAAGAGCTGGACATGACTGAGTGACTAACATTTTCACTTTCACTTGGTGGTCCAGTGATTAAGAGTCCACCTTGCATTGCAGGGGACACGGGTTCAATCCCTGGTCAGGAAGATCCCACATGCTGTGGATCAACTAAACCTGTGTGCCATAACTACTGAGCTCACACTCTAGAGCCCGTGAGCTGCAATACTGAAGCCCATGCACCCAAGTGCCCTTGCAACAAGAAGCCACAGCAATGAGAAACCTGCACCCATAACTAGAGAGTACCCCTGATGGCTGCGACTAGAGAAAGCTACTGTGCAGCAACAAACACACAGCACAGTCACAGGTAAATAAAAATAAGTCATTTTATGAAAACCCTAGGGAATATGTAAAGAAAACAATGCCTGACAGTACAATGTAAAAACAGTTAAGCCACTTACATCTGGTTTCTTATTCTAAAGAATTCTGTGAAAAGATCAAAGATCTGTACATATCCCTGTTTCCCTGCTCTTGAGATAATTTCACAATAACTCTTAAAGTCCTAGCATAACTTTGCGGGCATCTGGTCTGGCTTCTGATCCTCCCAGTTCCCCGTGCCTGCCTCTTAGCTGTGTGTTCTCTGGGTGCCATCTCGTTTCCTACTCCAGGGAAGCTGGTGCAGAAAATACATCTTGTTCCATGCAGGAGCGAATCTCAGCTCCTTAAAACTCAACCTGCTGGAATCTCTGGATGCCTCTTACTCTTTCCTAGCCCAAGATAGTACAGGGGCAGACCTAGCTCACAGCTGAGCTCTCAGGCAATGCTGTTGGACATCTTTAAGCCCTTCCTACTTAAATCTTTGGCTCTGCCTACTTTGGAAACATTCTGTGATGATTCACTCGAGTCCCTACACCAAGGAAGGGTCTTGTAAAATCTGCCTATTATAGTTTCACAACCCGATAATAACCACATAGTGAACATACCATTCGCACAGTATGAATTAGTACATTTACAGCACGGGTAAGGTCATTCTCACTTCCCAAGTGAGGTGGTGAAATCTCGCCTGGAGGGCACGTGTTGCGGAGACTTGGGAGTAGCTTTGTAGCAGGTGAAAGCTTGAGGTCATCTTTCTGGCTAGTCTCTCAATTAGGTGGTTTAAAGATTAAAAAAAACAATTGAGTGAATTCCACCTCAATAAATTATTTTTAAAAATTGTGCCTGCAGGCTGGGAAGGGGAGGGTGGGACAAATTGGGAGAAGAGCATTGACATACATACACTGCTGCTAAGTCGCTTCAGTTGTGTCCGACTCTGTGCGACCCCAGAGACGGCAGCCCCACCAGCTCCCCGATCCCTGGGATTCTCCAGGCAAGAACACTGGAGTGGGTTGCCGTTTCCTTCTCCAATGCATGAAAGTGAAAAGGGAAAGTGAAGTCGCTCAGTCGTGTCTGACTCTTCGTGACTCCATGGACTGCAGCCTACCAGGCTCCTCCGTCCATGGGACTTTCCAGGCAAGAGTACTGGAGTGGGGTGCCATTGCCTTCTCCGATACATACACTACCAAGTGTAAAATAGACAGTGGAAGCTGCTGTGTAACGTGGGGAACTTAAGGCAGTGCTCTATGATGACCTAGAGGATGGGATGGGGATGGGTGGGAGTGAGGCTCTAGAAGGAGAGGATATATGTGTACTTATAGCTGATTCATACTGTTGTACAGCAGAAACCAACACAACATTTTAAAGCAATTATACGCCAATAAAAAATTAAAAATATATGTAAGTAGTTTAAACTCCTTTGATTAAAGTAATTCTGTTTGTAATAGAATTACTCTCTGGACCAGAGTAGTGCGTCTCATTTTGCCAGTCCTTAAAAAAGCCACGTTGAACATATCAGCTGCACATATGTTGAAACTGAGAAAGAAAAACCTTTATTATGAGGTGGTACACTCGCGCTGCACAGTCTATCCGGAATATACTTTAGACAGTATCCAGAACCTTTAGAGTCATAATTTTTTCCCTCTTGTTACTTCTTACTATGAAAATAACATGTACGTATTAAATATGATTATTGATAATGTGCTTCTTATTAAGGCTTTCTTGGCTACACAGTTAGCTTCACCTGTTCTCACTACTGCGTGGAGGAGAGTCTTTAGAGCAGGTGAGTTGGGTTTTATTTGAGAGATTGAAGTGGAGTTTAAAAGGCACTTGATAAAGACAGACGTGGAAGTATGAGCTCTGAAAATGTTACTACCACACTAAAATAGAAAAAAAGTGCATGGTTCGGGCTATCCTGGGATAGGGCTAACCCAAGGGGGAAATTTATTTTGTACTTCAGGTGGAGCCTCAGCTCAATATCAATCTTTGAGCTTCTTTCATGCAAGACCCTTGTGGGACCTGAGACCTCCTAATACCACTAAGAAATGATTTTATGTTCATCATGGTAGGCATATAAGATGAATCAACTTATAACTACATATTTATTTCACAAACTCTTTTACTTACTAAGTACTTAAGTATTCCATGAGTAGTAACTCATGTAAGCCTTCTACCAGCCTTCTGAGGCAAGACTATCATCAGCCCCATAAAGCTGAGGCACAGAGAGGTTGAGCATGCATGCCTGCTCAGTTGTGTCCGACTCTTTGTCATCCCATGGACTGTAACCTGCCAGGGTCCCCTGTCCATGGAATTTTCCAGGCAAGAATACTGGAGTGGGTTGCCATTTCTGACTCCAGGGGGATCTTTCCGACCCAGGAATCGAACCTGTGTCTCCTGAATCTCCTGCATTGGCAGGCGGATTCTTTACCACTGAGCCACCTAGAGGCTGAGCGATGTACCCCAAATCTCACAGTTCCAAAGCGGCAGAGTCAGGACTGGAACCCATTAGTCTGGTCAGACTTCAGAGTCTTCTTCACATTTGGCATTGCGGTGCTTATCTATTAGGATTAACAGTGGAACTCCAAGATCTGAACACCCTTCCCAGAAAATAGGCTGATAGTTGCCATAAAGAGAACAAAGTCCACACATTTCCTGTTAAAGTAACTCTCTGTTTAGAAATCACACATGCTTTATATGTTAGAATAGGACTCACATCCTCTCAGGTCCCAACAGGGTGTGAGCATTTTGACAGGATCGTGCTGTGGGAGGACCGTTTCTGCACTGAGGAATGTATTAAACAAGAGGCAGATCATCTTCCCTCATTGACAGAAGCCCCACGACGGATATGGGCCGGCCCCTCTGTCTTCCACCCCCAGTCCCAGTGAGCTGCCCAGTTTGGGGGTCAAAGATCATTCAGATGATGGAAGAATCCCACCATCAGGCGGAAGATAGGGAACAATGTGGATATTGCTTGGGACTGCATTTAACAGGGAATGAAGGCAAAGTAAGATTTTTTTGGTCATTCTTTGTCTTTAAGTCTCTATAATTTCCTTACTGCTATAAATGGAAATGGAAGCACCATCTGGACCAGAGGGAGAAGTAGTCCCTCTAATTTTGCCAGTCCTTAAAAAAGCCACACTGAACACATCAGCTGCACATATGCTGAAACTGAGAAGGAAAAACCTTTATTGTGAGGTGTACACTCGTGCTGCAAGGTCTATCTGAAATATATTTTAGACAGTAGCCAGAATGTTTAGAGTTATAATTTTTGTCCTCCCATTACTTCTTACTATGGAAATAACATGTATGTATTAAATATGATTACTGATAATGCCCTTGTTGTAAAGGCTTTTCTGTGGCTACACAATTATCTTCACCTGTTCTCCTCACTACTGCGTGGAGGAGAGTCTTTAGAGCAGGTGAGCTGGGTTTTATCTGAGACTCTGAAGTGGAGTTTTAAAGGCATTTGATAAAGACAGAAATGGAAGGAAAGTGTGAGCTCTGAAAATTTGACTACCACACTAAAATAGGATAAAGCGCATGGTTCAGGCTATCCTGTTCATTTTACTTCTACTATGTAGTCGACCACACAAACCGAGCAGCTGAAGTCCCATGCTCTGCTTCTATCAGCAAAGACGGCTAGAGGAGCAGCTCCCAACTGTTTCTGCCCTACATCCTGAATTTCTTGGAAAGACACATGCTCAGAAAGGGCTTCCTATTAGGGACGAAGGGTTGTACTGGCCTCTTTTGAGGGCAGCCAGAAAAAAAGATTTTTTCAGTAAACATGCTGAGAAGACAAAATGGAAGTCAAATCTCCACACTGTGGAATGACACATGACCCTGTTCATAGTCCGAAGACACTAGAACCTTCCTGGGTCTTTTAAGATGTCACTGCAGAGGTGGGTGAAAGACTGATAGTGACTTTGGTAGATCCTTACAGCCCAGATGTCTTTTTCGGGTTTTGGTGTAAGCCCCTTTTTCTTCTTCCCAGATTCTTTGACCACACCAAGGCCCCGGTAGCCACACAGGCCCACGGTGCCTGCCTGCTAAAATCCCACAGGGCCCAGGGCACAGAGAAAGGAGAGTCTCTCTGGGTTGGAAGGCACAGCTAATTTCGCCCGTGTTTATTCTGCTCATGTTACCTACTGCTTGGAGGTAACGGTTGGCAGTTTCTGGGTCTAGGGTCACATCGCCAGGGAGACCAGAGGGAGTGCTGGGCAGGATACTGAAGGCAGGGAAGAGGAAAGCTTCTGGGGAAGCCGCCTGGAACCCAGAGAAGCTATGGCTTGGGGGATGCCTCCCTACATCTCTGCTAAGAAAGGGGAGCCTGCCTGCCCCGGGCTTGGGCAAGGCTCACGCCATATCTGTGGAGGGCCTTACTCTTCCTCTCTCAAGATAGGGAAAAGTTGGAAGACCCAGATGTGACCCAGTTGCTGGTGAGTATGTAGTCAACACAGGCCCCCAAACACCTGCTGGGCCTGGATAGGGCAAGGTAAACGAGATGCCAAAGGCATAGAGTTTAAGGAGGCGCTCAAGCTTCAGGTTGGGCAAATGCCCCCTTCCCTGCTTATTGGCCCCTCTCCCAGCACTGGGCTGTGTGCTCAGGAGCTGGCGTTCTTTAGGCTTAAGCTTTACTGACATCCTGAGGCCGCTGGTCAAGCTTGGCCTAACAGCTTGCCCAGACCCACTGCTCCGAGCTCCCCGCCTCACTGTTCCCTTCTCCCAGGCCTGATTCCTCCCTCTTCATGTGAATGTCAATAACCCTACCTAGATGCTTTCTTTAAGTGTGTTGAAACGCGTTAAGATGACCAGGAATGTGAACAGAGGCCCTTCCTGGTGCCCCTCTGCACACTCAGGGAAGTTGACTGTTAACAAACCTGTCTCAGTCTCCAGGGTTTGCCAGACGTATTATCTCCTCTCCCTGCCATAAGTCACACCGGCTGATGCCCGTTCAGATGCCTCACCGGGCTTGTTATCACCGGGCTTATCATGAGCTATTCCCGTCTCCTCCAGGGCAGTTGACAGGTTCTTTAGGGACAGAAAAAGGGAAAGGCTTTGAGCTCCCAGCCAACAGGTGCTTCCCTCTACACTAAGGAAGGGCTACTCTCCAGCTGCAGGGAGAAGCCTGCTTCCCTCCTCCGCTTGTAGAACAACCGTGACGGCCCAGGGGGAAGCAGGACCTCTCATCACATTTGAACTCGCGCGGGAGGTCACTGAGCTCACCCCGCCTGGAGAACGCATCGTTTCTTTCGCCCAGCTAGTTAACTTGAAGACTAATGGTTTAACCTTAAATGTTTTCACTCCTAGGAATAAACAGAGGTTTTTTTTGCAAGGATGAATTGATTTATTTCTCAGGAATAATCAAGAGAAGGGCAAACTGTACACTGTCTTCCCCAAAAGTGGCATCTGGGAGAGAGGGATGCAACCTGGGGACAAGCCTGCCCCTCACATTTGCAAGGCCTGGGATGAGGGGACAAACGGAGGCCCACACGTCATAGATCTACGGCTTCAGAAGTCATACCTCAAACAGGGAACTGCCTAATAAGTGGATCTTCCTACCTTGATACATTTACTTTCATAATAACCTAAAAGGTTAAGTTCAAATTGAGAATTCTTGGACTTCTGCCCAGGGACACGCAGTCCAGGGAGTGCCTGCCTCGCCCCTGCTACCCCCACCCCTGCCACCCCCTTCTCTTCCTGTCATGGCTCTGCTCTGAACTCTGAGGGGCCTGTGCACACATGTGTGAACACCCCAGGCTGCATGTCTGAGCTGCATGCATACGTCACCCTTGGCCACCCTTGGGTTTTGCGAGCATTACCCAGAAAAGAGGACAATGCAGGCCCTGGAAGTAAGCTCAGGGCTATTTGGGCAGGAAATTCTGGGACTGTTGTCTAGAAGAGGGGCCTGGGGCTTGGGTGTGTGTTTGTGAAAATATGACTTTGGCCCCGAGGGAGGGCCAGAGAGGGGACTTTTCACATGACCAGGTGCAAGGGCAGTGCTGCCAGGAATAACCAGCTCCTATCAGGACCTTCCTCTTCTGTGCAGACAGAGTCTTCTCCAAGACCTTGCCCTCCCGTATGCTCTGCATCACCAGAGAAGAGGCCGGTAAGGAGAAAGTGGCCAGAGTTCTCTGCTATGTGGACCCAAGTCTACAAGGAATTCAGGGAACCGCCTTCTTATCAACTCCCAGGCCTCCAGCAACTGCTAATGACCACCGTATTCAATTGGAGCCACTAACCCAATAGAAAAAAATGGCCATTCCCAGCTTCTATGGGATCCACCCAAATGCCTTGTAGAGAAAGGAAATGGGCAGGGGTGGGAGTGGTGTTGTTATGTCAGAGCCTGCCAGGCTAATTGTTCATCCTCAGACCATTTTATTCTCTGGATAAAGAAGCAAAAGCAAGACATCTGATGATACAGTGTTTTCCCCCTTTGGCCCACCTGCCTTTACATGCCTGTTTAAGACATGCCTGCTATTCTGTAAAGAAAACAGAGGACTCAGGTAATCCCCAGATGCCAGCCCAAGTCAGCCCTGCATGAGGCTCCTGACTTCCTAGATAATCCACAGCTTCCTTAACAAAGCAGACCAGCATCCATTCTGTGCTTTTGTTTTATAGGCTGTTTTATGACTGGAAATAACCTGCTTATTGTAAATCTCTCTTGTGGGATTTACAGAGGTGTCATCTGTTCTATTTTCCTGGCTCTTTCACACATTTATTTAAATTCATTCATTACTTGGCAAGAACATTTTGTATTCTAAGTCTTAATCATATAAGAAAGAAATATTGTCCAACAGACATGGCCATTATTATATTGATTCAGTTTTTATTCATTTACAAGTTAGGGTTTCTCCCCCTTGATGGTTCTCTGGCTTTTACGATACGGTTTCTCCGTGAAGCCCTAGGAATGGCTCATAAAAGTGGTGTGTTTGAGTTTGTGGGCTTCCAAAGGTGCAAAATGCTTTCTTCAAGGAATAAACTCAAGTTTATTATTGCTCCAGAGTTTTATAAACTATCTTCTTTGCAAGGGAGAGACAATAGTACATTCTAGTTTTTGCTTTTCTCAATCACTGACTCCTAGGTTGGTCCCTGATTTCCATAACTGTCTTTGACCTCAGGGAGTTTGTAAGGCCCTTCAAACCTCTCTCTTGGCATTTTTCATGCATGTGTGTGTAAAATCTACGTAACTGATAATTTATCATTGTATGCATTTTTAAGTGTGCAAGTCAGTGGCCTTCACTACCTTCACAGTGTTGTGTAACCATCACCACTATTTCCAGAACATTTTCATCACCCAAACATTTCTGTACCCATCGGGCAATAACTTCCCATCTCCTGGCATTTTGATCCTTAGCTTGTGCAGTGTTTATGCACTTTAGAGCCAAGGAACCTGACTTGGAATATTTGCTCTGTCCTTTACTAGGCCTGGGATGTTGAACAACTTGCCCTATCTCTAGTTTATTCAGTCGCTCCGTCATGTTTGACTCTTTGCGACCCCATGGACTGTAGCCCACCAGGATCCTCTGTCTATGGAATTTTCCAGGCAAGAGTACTGGAGTGGGTTGCCATTTCCTACTCCAGGGGATCTTCCTGACCTAGGGATTGAACCTGTGTCTCTTGCATCACCTGCATTGTCAGGCAGATTCTTTACCACTAGCGCCACCTAGTGGTAAAGAATCTGGGAAGCCCAAGTCTTAGTTTACCCATCTGCAAAATGGAGCTAATAAGAATCAGAATAATAGCCTTCATGGAGCTGTTACATGCACATAGTTCCACACACGAAGAGCATCATCAGTCCTCAAAAAGCACATTGTCTTCTCCTTACTGTCAGTGTCTCATTGCATCAGATGAGGGTTCTCAGCTATCATTCCCCAAATCCCTAGATCTTCACTGCCATCTGGGCTAGACCTGGCTCCCTCTCCATCCCTGAGGCAGGGCTAAGAGGGGTTCAGGACATTTCTTAAACTTCCCAATAATGACTAACATTCACTAAGTAACATTTGTCAAGAAGAGGAAACTCATCACAGAGATAGGTGTTAAGGAATGTGAAGCAGGTCTCCCAGCTTGCAGGTGAAAGACAGGATTCAAATGTGGTCTGGCTTCAGGGCCCTTGTTCTCAGCCACTGGACTCTAAAGCCTTGATGTGCTTGTAATGATTGTGGCAGAAGTAGAACTTGGAGAAGCAAATTCAAGCTCACCCAGCAAGTCTGTGGCATGGCCAAGAAGACTGGCCACCTGATGCCCAGCCACTGACTCTGACTGCTGCAGGGGTAATTATCCTAAGAGTGTTATGTCAAAGATAATCAGAGAGTCAGATAATCAACTTCCCCTTCCTTAGAGCGAGACCTGAGTCTTTAGGGAGCTTTTAGCCATGAATGATACCAGTGGTTTTCCTCCTGGAGTATTGCTTTGATGGCTTTCCTCATATATCTTCCAAACCACATGGTTGGAGCTGCCCAAGGATGAGTGTCACTGGCTACCCACCCACCTGCTTCACCATCCTGATTCTCAGTCCTCCAATACATCCCACCCTTAAGACTTTATTGACTATGGTAGTTGAGGAGTGACTTCTCATTTAAGACATTGTTCATATTTTCATGTTTGTTTCTTAAAACGGCTTTGTTGATCTCCCTCGGTTGGGACAGAAGGCTTTCCCCCTTGTCCTCTAGGAATTGATAGAGTTTCTCAAACTCACAGGTGACTTTTTGTCGTTCAGTTTCTGTTTGTTTCTAAAATAGAGACAAGTGGTCACATGAACACTGAAGTAATCACATGCATCTTTCCTTTTCATCATTGCCCACATATGCTGCTCTATAATTTCTTCTTTGATTCTATTCCCATCACATACCCACTGTAAAGGAATTTTAAAAGGGAGACAAAACATAAATGTATTTAGAACTTCAAAGTGTATGTCATGCAATGTGATTTCAAACTGAGTTTTTGCAGCTCCAAGGTTACCTTCGGTAATCTTAGGGGATAATCTTAATTATGAACCTCTCAGAAAATAATGTTAATTCACCCTTATTTCAAAAATAGATGTGCCCATGTATCTCTAAGGGAGAATGGGACATGTCATGAAGTCAAGAACATGTGTCTGTGGGTGTAATTATGAGAAGACTGGGAATGAGTGAGTTACTCTGTAAAGCATGTGGGTGTCTGCTTTGCGGTTCAGTTCCTTGGCTCTGGTTGGGCTCCAGGGAAGTATACATATCTTAAAATGTGCGAATGGGAGGAGTTCAAGGAACATGACTTCTGCTGCATCTGGACACCATCCTTGACAAGATGAGAGTGGCTCCAGAATGAAGAGTGAATTTAAGAGGCAGAAGGCAAGTGTTTCAGATAGCTAACCAGCTTGGACCAGAGGGTGTGTGCTGAGAGACAGTAGCAGACAGGAGGTAATTAAGTATTTACCAGGAGCTGACTGTATTTGGAACTGGAACCATCCGAACCACAACTGGCAATAACATTAAAAAAAAAAAATAGCCCAAATATAAAATGCTCAATAAGAAAAAAAATTCAGAATCTATAACTGTTAAGATAGAGAAACTGTACCCAACTTGTGTTCACAAGTAACTTTCTTTCTTGGTCTTCCTCTAAGTCAAGAATTGGCAAACTACTGCCCCCTGGCCAAGAACCACCCACACCTCCTGTTTTTGTTTGGCCCTTGAGCTAAGAATGGTTTTTGCATTTTTAAATGGCGGATAAAAGTCAAAAGAATGCTTTGTAACTTGTGAAAATGATAGGAAGTTCAAATCTCAGTGTCCACAAATAAAGTTTTATTGGCACACAGCCATGCTCATTCAGTTATGTATTGTCTATCGTTGCAGAAGTAAATGGTTGCACAGAGAAGAAATGGCCCTCAAAGCTTGAAATATTTACTAATGGCCCTTTTAAGAAAAAATTTGCCTGCTCTAAGGAAATTCTTGCAAATTAGGCAGTTAGTAGCTCTTCCCCAAGAAATGAGTTCCATTGACAAATCAGGAAATGTTATTTTAAATAAAATCAAATGTTCTTTAATAAGCTAATGTGACAAACAACTCTACCAAAAAAAGAAAAGGAAAGGAAAAAAAAAGAGCTGAGGGAGAGAGAAGCAAAGTCTTTGGTGTTTTCTAAACTTATTGTCCCTGGAATGTTTTCTCTCTCTCTCTTGTTCTTTAGAGGGCTCTTTTGTGGTACTAATGTTCCATGGAACATGACTTGGTAAATACTGATGAGAAGTAATTGGGGATTTATACATACACAATTGGGGCAAGGGTGGGGAAATCCAGCTACTTAGAAAAAGAATTTCTCTCAGAGGGAAATTTTTTTTTGTTGTTTCATAAAACATTTTCTAGGTCATTTAGCCATGCAAAATTAGGTTCCAGAACTCGATTTGGAAGGTGGAAAAAGGAAACAAAGAGAGTGTTAAAATAATTCCGCATAGTAGAGTGAGGACAACTTGGGGTTTGGGGCTGGGCACAGACTTTATAATTTGTGGAGCCCGTTGCAAAATGAAAATGTTCAACATGCAGCAAAAGGTGCCATTAGAGACACTAAAATATAAAGCTTTTTTCTTTCAACTGCAGTGTTTCTCGCTGTCATGCTGGTTTTAATTTATTTAATTCCTGTTCCCTCAGGCATAAGGACTCCACAAGGGCAGATCCTTGTAGGCACCTGGGATTTGGCTCTGGGCATGCGCATGCCGCCCACCATCTGCAGGCTCCCTCTGCCACCAGCCCCCAGGCTAAATGCCCTGCCCAAGCCACGGTGGGGGAGTCAGACCAGACTAGTCCAGTTCCCACTGGCCAGCCATCCCAACCTGCCCTGGACAGGCAAGCTGCTCTGGGTAAGTCATAGGTTGAGGGTGGGAAAGCGGGGTTGGAGTCCCAGGCAAAGGTGGGAGGTAGTTCAAGGGGATGAGGGTGCAATACCCCCCTTCAAGACAACCTGCCCCTTGAAGGCAGGGTGTTGACAAGAGGGCTGAGTGTGAGTCCCAGACACATACTCTGTTGACCTGTCAGACTTCACTTACAAAAGCACAAATTCAGAGATAAAATTTTTAAGGATTTCAAGACAGTGAGCACGAAGCATGAAACCCGAAGCTCAGGCCCTTCTGAGCACAGGTGCCTGTGGGGCCTCCTTAGTCCGACCCTGTGAAGCCAGGTCTGGTGCAGCCCAATCACTTCTACTTTCTGAAAAGAAACGACTCCGCACCTTCACTCCACACCCAACTGTTGGGTCAGCAGTTGCCTTGGCAAATTAAATTCTAAAGGGACTGATTTCCTTGTTTGAGTCCATGCCAGGGGAGGGAACAAAACAGTAGTCGGGAGGCAGGGCTAGGAGGAGACTCACATTTCAGCATAAACAAGAAATTGGACCAGAGGTGGCCGTGAGAACACAGTCCCACTGGGAGCATGCGGACATTTTTGGTTTCCAACCATGCAAGTGACCAGAGCCAGCTGGAAGGCTTGGAAACAGCCAGATGGCCCACACTTGGGTTTCCCATAGTATGACTGATGCTGTACGGGGAACATGGTGAAAATATGTAAAAATCATCTGAGGATACTTAATAGTCCATTTTTCACTGCGTGCATTTCCCTATGCTAGAAGTAAATCTAACTGTGGTCTTGTGCTGCCTGAATTTATCACTATTAATCACTAGTGACAAAAACCAGCAGCAAAGGATGGTGATAGATCTTAACTCAAGTTGTGGTTTCTACTTCATACCTCAACTCCCATGTGACTTGGGGGAGAAACTGGCCATAGGCCAAGACATACTCTTAACAAGTAAAAAATATATAATGCATCTTTTCCAGAAAAAAAAAAAAAAAATTCAAAGCAAGGAGGAACAGAGCTGCTTCTGCCCAGCCAACCTGGCTTTGATCAGAATTGAGTGATGGAGAACATGGGATGACAAGCAATGACCATTATTTATCTCACCTGACCAGCTGACAACATTCAGCAAATCAGGACTGACTGACAAGTCACTATTTATTTATTTTAATTGGTGGCTAATTACTTTACAATATTGTGATGGTTTTTGCCATACATTGACATGAATCAGCCATGGGTGTATATGTGTCCCCCCATCCCAGCCCCCCTCCCACCTCCCTCCCCATCCCATCCCTCTGGGTTGTCCCAGCGCACCAGCTTTGAGTGCCTTTTTTCATGCATCATACTTGGACTGGTCATCTATTTCACATATGGTAATATACATGTTTCCATGCTATATCTCTCAAATCATCCCATCCTCGCCTTCTCCCACAGAGTCCAGCTTTATATCAGTCACTATTTATTGAACACTCGTCAAATATCAGACATTCTGCCAAGCCACTCTCATGTACTATCTCACTTAATAGATTCTACCAGGTCATTATCCCCTGTTTTACAAATTGAGGCTTGGAGAAGTTACACTTATGTACAATTACACAGCCAGTAAGTGCCAGAACTCTGATTTAAACCCAGGTCTGTGCTTGTCTAGCCCAACCTAGTCATGTCTAAGAAAGTCAGTCATGTCTAAGTCAGTCATGTCTAAGAAAATGAATTTCTACTGGCCTTTGCTGAATAGTAAAACTTGTCTTACTCTTTTTTTTTTTGTCTTACTCTTAAATGTCCATATCCAGAAGGTACTGAAGCTGCTTAGATATTTTGTTAATTATAGTAACCTAAGATAAATCACTTTTCCTAACAGGAGATGTGAAATAGTGAAGGGGATTGATGGCATGATATCTAATGTTATTCCTTTGATTTGAAATGTTTTACCTCCAAGGTTGGGGCTTCCCAGGTGGTAAAGAACCCACCTGCCAGTGCAGGAGATGCAAGAGACAACAGCTCTGGGTTCATGGGTGGGAAGATCCCCTGGAGTAGGAAATAGCACCCCACTCCAACATTCTTGCCTGAAAAATTCCACAGGCAGAGGGGTCTGGTGGGCTACAGTCCATGGAGCCATCAAGAGTCGGATGCAACTGAGCCCATACACAAAACCCTCCTAGATCGAGGACTGAGGTCGTCTCTTTCATGCCTCATTTTATCCTCAAGTTCTTACGTATAGCTAAGCTAGCTAAGTCACTTCAGTCGTGTCCGACTCTGTGCGACCCCAGAGACAGCAGCCCGCCAGGCTCCCCGGTCCCTGGGATTCTCCAGGCAAGAACACTGGAGTGGGTTGCCATTTCCTTCTCCAATTGTTACATATAGCAGTCACTCAATAAATGCTGGAGAACATAATGCTTTGAGGAAAATCTTGAGATTGGTGGTCAGATTCTTGAAACTTTTGGTAGCTAGCACAATAAACAGCTGTTTTAGGACAAGTAAAAATGACTTGAAAGAATAACCATTAAAAAACAAAAAAACACATCTACCTCACCCTTGTCATTGTGTAGCAGTGTATCAATTCCAGAGGGGACAAGTAGCCAGTCTGAGTCTCCTACCTAAATCTCTGGGCTGACTTGCCTGCTGTTTCATTGAGGCTACAGAAGCCATTCACACTCAGCCTAGAAACTTGGGATTTGTCTTCCCCTTCAAGCTCCACGAGCAGCCATGGTTAGGCTCTATCATTGAAGTATCTCTCAAATCTGTCGAATTTCTGTGTCCATATGTAAAATGTATTTGGAACACAGACACATCCTTTAAGTATTATGAAAATGAAAGTCACTCAGTCGTGTCTGACTCTTTGTGACCCCATATACTTGTATCGGGCCAAGCTCCCGTGTCCATGGAATTCTCCAGGCCAGAATACTGGAGTAGGTAGCTATTCCCTCCTCCAGGGGAATTTTCCCAACTCAGGGATCGAACCCAGGTCTCCCACATCACAGGCAGATTCTTTACCATCTGAGCCACCAGGGAACCCCTTAAGTATTATATGTAGCTGCTTTTGCCTTGCCTATGCAGACTTGAGTAGTTGTAACAGAGACCTTGTGGTCAACAAAGCCAAAAAGATTTGCTATCTGGCCTTTTATAGAAAAAGTTTGCTGACCTCTGTGTCAAAGGCACATAGGGATAGATTCAGAGCTGTTCCCCCTCAGAGTTCAGCCGCTCCTTCTCCCGTCTTTCCCTCCTTACCACCTGCTTCAGAGCAAGATGTGGCCCCGGGCTTGTGAAACCCCACTTACAGATCCTCGCTCTCTGTCTCCTCTGGTAACCTGGTCATCAGTGCTGCTGCTTTTTCTTTATCCTTGCTTTTTCTTGCCTCCCACTCTATGCTCCAGAAATATCAGATGGCTTAAAGTTTCCCCCAAACATGTATTTTTATATTTCCTGCCTTTTCTTGATACTCTTTTATTTAAAAAAATTATTTATTTATTTGGCTGTACTGGCTTTTAGTTGAGGGATGCAAGAGCTTTAGTTCCGGCTTGGGGGAATCTATGAATAGTTCCCTGCCCAGGGATCAAACCCAGGCCCTCTGCACTGGGAGCACGGAGTCTTAGCCACTAGACCACCAAGGATGTTTCTCCTTGATAATCAATACACAAGATTCCCCCTTTCCATCCTCCCAGTTATTAATCCTCCCACACTCCACAAACTCATACACATCTGCCTAGGGATTTTGTGGGACCCAGAGCAGCTAAAACAAAACTCTAGGAAATCTTTTTCAATTC
The DNA here is from genome assembly GCF_027580195.1 of Bos mutus. NCBI lineage: Eukaryota > Metazoa > Chordata > Mammalia > Artiodactyla > Bovidae > Bos > Bos mutus. Next base: position 31,497,330 of record NC_091626.1, on the reverse strand, counting down.
TACCCTCTCTTACATTTAATCACTGGCCCTCTGCACTTTCAGACTCTTCACATACTTGCTCTAGTAAATATCATGTTATGTCCTAGTGAATAGAGTGACTAGCCTTCCCCATGTTTCATTCATTAGCTGACTCAGGCACATGTGCCAGGCAGTGTGCAAGGTGCCGTGATTGAGTCAGACATGTTTCTTGATTTGTCTGGCTGGGTAGACAGTTATTAAACATGAAAACAAGTACATAATTATATGTTGTGAGAAATGTCATGGAGGGAAAACAGGGTGCTTTGAGGAGCATTATCTGGCAGGCATGTAAGAGACATTCAAACAGTTGGTTGGATTGGGCTGAGTAGAAAAAGATGAGCTAAAAGAGACAGGCTGGCCAAACCCTTTCCTTTCAAATGAGGCTCTCAGGCACAGAGATGTTACGTGGCTTCCCCAAAGTCACACAGCCCCTAGCCATCAATATAGCCACATGCAGCCCATTCATTAAATTCGTTTGGGCCATTCCAAGTCTGGTGGTCTTTATGTTATCCTGTTTACCTTATTGTCCAATGAGTATTCTTATCAACAGTCATCAAGTGCCTGTGTGAGAACTGTATATGTGTGTTTTAATAACTCACCTGAATTTGATCCCAGTTAATCAGGCATATTGATTAATTAGTGAAAGGTGGCCCAAAACAGGGACAATAAGAATTTCCGAAGACTTCAAAGCATTTACCAAGCTATCCTACATTCCCACAGCCTTTTCTTCCTCCCACATTGCCATCGCCCTCCTGGAAGCTGATGTGGGTATATTTTGTCATAGTATTTTCCGGAGATGGTGCTGGAGAGAGAATAGGATAGCCTCAGAAGCTCATTCCCCCAGACCTCAGGTGGCTGGAAGATGCTGTTCTATCAGAAGGCCTTCCTCTGACTCTCCCATGTGATGACAGTTTCAGTGGGGTCAGGTGGACATGGACTGATCGGCAGCTGATACTGAGATGCAACCAAATTGAGGCAACCAAAGTGGTTTTGAGCAACACCAGGTGAGCAGGCAGTGAAATGCAAGGCTGCAGAGATGCAGGGCCTTGGTCTACTTAAAAACATCTCTCTTGCAGTACACCCGCTATGTTCATAATAGTGTACAGTGTGGGGGCAAAAGCTTGCATCTGGGGGCTGGTATTGAATTCTCTGTTCTCTATTCTGAGGGGGGTGACTTGGGCGACTCAGCTTCTGTGGGTCTGTTTCCTCAAATGCTGATCAGAAATACTGAGGGCTGGTGTGAGGGTTACATGACTTCAAGCATGGAAAGAGATTAGCCCAGGGTGAAGGCCCAGTGGCAAAGCCAGATCCATAGAGCCTGATACTCTCCCCTGCGCTGCTGCTGCTGCTGCTGCTAAGTCACTTCAGTCGTGTCTGACTCTGAGACCCCATAGATGGCAGCCCACCAGGCTCCCCCGTCCCTGGGATTCTCCAAGCAAGAATACTGGAATGTGTTGCCATTTCCTTTTCTAATGCATGAAAGTGAAAAGTGAAAGTGAAGTCACTCAGTCATGTCTGACTCTTCGCAACCCCATGGACTGCAGCCCACCAGGCTCCTCCGTCCATGGGATTTTCCAGGCAAGAGTACTGGAGTGGGGTGCCATTGCCTTCTCCACTGCCCTTGGCACTGTCCTGTATTAACATACTTAATCCTTTCAAAGCCCCTCAGAAATAAGTACCAATCCCCTCATTTTACTACATGAGGAAACTGAAGCACAGAGAGGTTAATCACTGTGTCCAGGACACACAATCAGTAAGCATCAAAGCTGGGATTTAAACCCAGATGGACTGGCTCCAGCAACCATGCTTGTCAGTGCTACACTAAACAGCCTCTCTATAAAGATGGGCTAGGGTCTGTTTTTACATTGACTATTCCTCCTTTTGCCTTTAAATTGCCAATTCCTTCTGTTCAAATATTCTATGATTACCTTATTATCTGAGCTGAAAATTTGAAATATATGTTCAAAGAAAGGCTTCTGTGCTGCAGAAGGTAAGACATTTAGAGGAGAGAGGCAGTTTTGAAGGTATGGTTTAGAGACTGCAAAGTTGGAATTTCTAAAACATTTGTGGTACCTCAAGGGGACATCACGATAGAATATTTGCAATCAATTTTATTGTTGTTTAGTCCCTAAGTCGAGCTGACTTGCAACGCCATGGACTGTAGCCTGCCAGACTCCTCTGTCCATGGACTTCTCCAGGCAAGAATACTGGAGTGGGTTGCCATTTCCTTCTCCAGGGGATCTTCCAGACCCAAGGATCGAACCCATGTCTCCTGCATTGACAGGTGGATTCTTTACCACTGAGCCACCAGGGAAGCCATTGAAATCAGTATTATCCTGAAAAAGCCAGCATAGTAAATGAAGATATTCTTTTCTTTGCCCTTTAAATCCTTTTAAAAATAGACTGTGTGAGATTCACAGCCTGCATGTGGAGCCCTCTCGGAACATGAGCGATTGGCAGACTTCGAGGTAGGGTAGGGCCCCCCCTGCCTCCCCCTCCTCCCCTCGGGAGTCAGGGCCCTCTCCGAGCACTCCCGTGGGCCCATTCATCCTACCAGGAGTTCTCGGTCCTTCTCTGCTCCTCCCTTCTCAGATTCCAAAGCAGACAGACTCTTTATTCATGGTATCCAAATGGTTCTCAACTCCATGGAAACACACAAATCCAAAATAATTTTTAAAGAATTTTAGTGCCTTTATTACTTTTTGTATTCCAAGATTTTCTGTAACCCAGGATTCTGCTGCTGCTGCTGCTGCTAAGTCGCTTCATTCGTGTCCGACTCTGTACGACCCCATAGACGGCAGCCCACCAGGCTCCCCCGTTCCTGGGATTGTCCAGGCAAGAACACTGGAGTGGGTTGCCATTTCCTTCTCCAATGCATGAAAGTAAAAAGTGAAAGTGAAGTCGCCCAGTCGTGTCCGACTCTTCGTGACCCCATGGACTGCAGCCTACCAGGCTCCTCCGTCCATGGGATTTTCCAGGCAAGAGTACTGGAGTGGGGTCCCATCGCCTTCTCTGAACCCAGGATTCTGGTCCTGTCCAAACTTTAGTCTTAGTAGATACAGGAAATGAGGGGCAGGTGGTGTGAGACATTCTGGGATAGTTTTGGAGTGGAGGGAGAAGGAACTGGTATCCTTTGTTGTCTCTGGGGAGGAAAGTCATGGCTGAAGGAGAGGATGAGAGAGGATGATGCAGTCCTTTGTACCTTTTGAATTTGTGCTTACGTGAATGTATTACCGATTCCAAAAGAAATGGAGAAAAATGAAGAGACAAAGGTGCATGTGTCTTCCTCGGTGAGCAGGGTAGGTGGTGAAAGGCACTCATGTTGGAACGATAATCTTCCCAAGTAGATTGGGAGGGAGGGGCAGCTGTGATGGACTAGCCTACACACAGCCCCTTTTATGAGCCACACGACAGCCCTAGCCCAAATCACTCTTCCTTATCTCTACCAAAGGAAGTACAGCATATAAACTTAAAACACCACTGCCAGCTGTGTGACCTTGGTCCTATTAAATCTCTTTGTGACTCAGTTTCCTCCTTTGTAAAGTGGGAACTAATAGTGGGAGTTAGGAGATTAGCCTACCAGGCTCCTCTGTCCCTGGGGATTCTCCAGGCAAGAACACTAGAGTAGGTTGCCATGCCCTCCTCCAGGGGATCTTCCCAACCCAGGGATCGAACCCAGCTCTCCCACATTGCAGGCAGATTCTTTACCATCTGAGCCATCAGGGAAGCCCTGAATAAGACCTGATATATAACAAATTGTCAAACACCCATTGTTACTACAGGCAGTCCTTGCTTTGCATAGCCCCAGTATGTACAATCTTGTTGTCACATTTTAAGAAACACTAGTCCCCTAGTAACACAGATCATATTTCAGTTACCATTGTATATTAAATATAACTGCATAAAGTACAAATTTGCTGCTAGCTCTTCAGTCCACAAATCACTACATAAACACCAGATACACACCACGATCAGAGAATGACTAGTTGTGCCACTTATTTTAAAGCCTAGTGGGTATTGGTAACTACACACCTGTATTGGGTTCACGCACAGACAGCAAAGCACTTGATTATATGGCTTCTTTGTCTTCCAGCGATAAACCCACATGCCATTTTACAGATGGTTAATCAAAAAAGAGGACTGTCCAACAAAGATGTAAGTGCAGCAAATAAATGAAAAGTGATAAGACTGGAAGTAGAACTGTGTGTGACCAAAAGATCTGAAAAATGGCAACATCAGAGCAAAGATGTAAGATCTAAATGGATAGCCATGATGCAAATTGTATTGAAAAAGTCCAGTGAATATAAATACAGGCTCAAATTCCTTCAACATCTTGTCATTTAAATTGCACTAGGAACAGAAAGCTGGTCATAGTTGAAATGGAGCATTTACTTCTGCTTTGGATTCTGTGCAGTATGGCAGTAACTTTTACTCCACTGTGCAAATAACCTTGCAGGATTTGAATCTAATGTAAATGAAGGTAGGAAAAAAAAAATAGGTGGCCACAGGAATGTTGACACGCCTGCCATTACTGAGACTAGATGTATGGACAAAGGAATTTGGTGAAGGTATAAATGAGGAAAGTGGTTGTGACAAAAAGGAGGAGGATGTCCCAGAAAAAGTGATATTGAAAAACATCTGACATTAGAGAAAACCTTAGAGCGATTTCACAGCATTGAAAGTTCAGTGGATAAATGTTGAAAAGATCCAAAGGAGCATGAAAATTCACTAAGGCATGTAAATGATGCTTGCCCTGTATTGCGAATTATGTGAAGAGAAAAAGAAGGCAAGCACTGTTCAAACTACTCTTGATAAGTTTTTTCTTAAACCAAGAAATAGAACACACTCTCAAAATTCCTAATGTTTTAAATAACAATGTATTATATAAATAATAGAGTTACTATTTTTCCCTCTACCTTTATAACTGACAGTAAGAGGGTTTTAATTTTGACAACAAATTTAAAGGTCATGGAACAATCCTCATTCTTCCCTTTGACTATTTAGGTCAGTTTGAATGGCGTCAGCTTGCATGGTTATGTTTATGGTCCTGTGCTGCTGTGCAAAGCAAGATTACCTTTACTTCCTCCTGGAAAAGTACAGAATAGCATTTTTTGGTTGTTGTTTTAAATTGTGGTAAAATACACATAAATTAACCATTTTAATGTTTTTAAGTACTCAGTTTAGTTACATGAAGTACTTTCACAATGTTGAACAGCCATTATCTCCAGAATATTTCCATCATCACAGACTGAAGCTCTGCACCCATTAATCAGTAGTGCCCCCTTCTGCCCCTCCCCCTGCTTCTGGTAACCACCTTTCTTTCCATCTCTATGGATTTGCCTATTCTAGATGAGCTTATATAAGTGGGCTCATATAAGGACACATTCTTTTGTGTCTGTTTTATTTCACTTAGCATAATATCTTCAAGGTCGATCCATGCTGTGGCATGTGTCAGCATTTCATTCCTTTTTATCATCTAATAATATTCCACCGTACAAACATGCCACATTTTGTTTATCCACACGTTTGTTGATGGACACTTGTGTTGCTTCCACCTTTTGAACATTGAGAATAATGCTGTTACAATCATGGGTGTCCAAAAAGAGACTTTAAATAGTAGTTATCTCTGAACAGTAGGACTTGGGCTTACTTTTCATTTCAGACCCTTCTGTACTATTTGATTAAAAAAAAAACTATGAGAACATGATATGTTTATAATAAATAGATCAATAACATATAATACTGTGGAATTTGGAAAATCCTACCACATGGGAGTGGGTTAAATGTATACAGTGTGTGTGAAGGCACCAAGCTTGCCACTGGAACATAGAGGTAGGTACCTGGTAGCTGCTACTTACACTGGAGTTAGAATCGGATGCTTCTCTCTGGGCAGAGGGTATGGGGTGCCCTAGACTGGCAGGAGGGTGGAACTCAAAGGGCTATGCTAGAATTTGCCTTGGTGACCCATTTGGAGGTGGTTACCTATGTTTTGGTCCCTTCCCAAGAAACCCAAGGTCTGTTACTGCTCCATAGTCATCCCAGCTTTCCTTTTGTGCCCCTATCTGGGCTTGTCCTCCTCAACCATGAATACCAGGTCTCAGGCAGCATACCATTCTTAAATCCCCTCTAAGAAAGTCCGTGTTCTTAGACATTTCTCCAAACAAGACAAACAGATGGCCAAGAGGCACGTGAAAAGATATGCAACATCACTAATAGAGAAATGCCAATCAAAACTACAATGAGGGAACTTCTCTGGTGGCTCAGTGGATAAGAATCTGCCTGCCAATGCAGGGACGTGAGTTCAATCCCTGGTCTTGAAAGATTCTACATGCCATGGAGTAAATAAGCCTGCATGCTACAACCACTGAGCCCATGCTCTAGAGCCCAGGAGCCAAAACTACTGAGCCCATATGTTGCAGCTTCTGAAGCTTTTGTGCCTAGAGCCTATGTTCCACAAGAGAAGCCACCATAATGAAGCCCATGGACCACAGAGGAATGATAGTCCCCACTGCCTGCAACTAGAGAAAGCACACACAGAGCGATGAAGACTCAGTGTTATATCCGCCCTCCCAAAAGAAAATCATGTCTAAACAAAGCGTTTTAAAAAACTACAATGAAATATCACCTCATATCAGTCAAATTGGCTATCATCAAAAAATCTACACACAATAAATGCTGGAGAGTGTGTGGAGAGAAGGGAACCCTCCTACACTGTTGGTAGGAATGTAAATTGGTACAGCCACTATGGAGAAAAGTATGGAGATCCCTTAAAAAACTACAAATAGAGCCATCATATGACCCTACAAGGAGACGGCAATGGCACCCCACTCCAGTACTCTTGCCTGGAAAATCCCATGGACGGAGGAGCCTGGTGGGCTGCAGTCCATGGGGTCGCTAAGAGTCAGACACGACTGAGTGACTTCACTTTCACTTTTCACTTTCATGCATTGGAGAAGGACATGGCAACCCACTCCAGTGTTCTTGCCTGGAGAATCCCAGGGACGGGGGAGCCCGGTGGGCTGCCATCTATGGGGTCGCACAGAGTCAGACATGACTGAAGTGACTCAGCAGCAGCAGCAGCATGACCCTACAATCCCACCCCTGGGCACATATCTGGAGAAAAACATGGTCTGAAAGGATACATGCACTCCAGTGTTCATTGCAGCACCATTTACAATAGCCAAGACATGGAAACAACCTAAATGTCGATCAGCAGAAGAATGGATAGGGAAGTTGTGGTACATATATACAATGGAATATTACTCAGCCATAAAAAAGAATGAAATAATGCCATTTGCAGTAATAATGAACCTAGAGATTGTCACACTGAGTGAAGTAAGTCAGAGAAAGAGAAATATCATATGATATCCCTTATATGCAGAATCTAAAAATAAATGATACAAATGAACTTTACACAACAGAAATAGACTCACAGACTTAAAGAATGAATTTATTGTTATGGGGGTGGGGGTGGAGGGAAGGGATAGTTAGGGAGTTTGGGATGGATATGTACACACTGCTATATTTAAAATGGATAGCCAACAAGGACTTACTGTATAGCACAGGAAATTCTGCTCAATGTCATGTGGCAGCCTGGATAGGAGGGGAGTTTGGGGAAGAATGGATACATGTATACGTATGGCTGAGTCCCTTTGCTGTCCACCTGAAACTATCACAACATTGTTAATCAGCTATATTGCAATGTAAGATAAAAGTTAGAATGATAATAACAGTAATAAAGTCCCTGTTCTGCCTCCTATGCCCTCAAGGCCCTGATACGGTTGTTAGTCATTACAAGTTCACGCATTCTCTACTGGCCATATAGTTGCTCTGTAAATATAAAAACAAAGTGTTTTTTAAGGACAGTAATTCTGTGCAAAACCATTGGCACTTCTTTTCCAGTGTCCATTGCAGACACTGCTAATTGATTGGAAACATCCCGCTGAGACCAGAAAAGGCCTGAGAATCTTTCTGAAACAAAATCTAATGTCAATAACTTGGAGTTGGCACTTGCAATAACACCTGTTTGCCAACCCTGTGACTCAAGGAATGACCTTCTTGGTCTAGATGTCAGGTGTTGGGACAGGGGTGTAGAAGGGAGATTTGAGAGCCGTGGTTTGCAGCACCTCTGAGCTCATGCCATGGAGCAAGGATCACACCTGGATAGCTCAAGCACCTGCCATCCTCTCCGATTTAAAGATTAGGTGACCTTGTGAAAACTGAGCTAAAATGTTGGCCTCAAGCTGGCTACACTTCGTCCTTTTCCTGACACCACTGGTTATGTCCTGAGATGTGGACTGTGTCGTGGCCTCTCCACACCTTCCATGCACACTCTGTGGAGGACCAGGAAGGCTTAGAGCCCAAGGTACAGTCAGGAACAGGTTGGGGGCACTGGGCCATGCTGGTCAGTGCTCTTCCTGCTTCTGTTGGCCCTCCTTGTGAATTAAAAGGTCCCCAGGCCTTGCAAACCCCATCTTGGAGGGAGGCAGATACAATTTTGTATAAGAAAAAGAAACAAGAAATAGGGAAATCAAATCGTCTGCTGTTGTCACGGTGGAGCATGTCTACAACGAATCTGCCTACACACTTCATAGATCGAGCCACAGCCACCGAACACTACAGATGGAACCATTAGCACCCTACCACTGGCTATTGTGAAATTTGTTTTTTTTTTTTTTGTATCTTTGAGATCCTGGGGCTAGACATGCATCTTCCACAAGGTTTTGCTTCGGGAAACCTTGTTTATCCAGATGCTCGTCTACCACTTGTGACAATAGTAGCAAGGGAAAGTTTTCGAGGTACCAGGCACTGTGTTAAATGTTTTATAAACATTACCTGACTTAATTCTTACAACAACCCTAAAGGTAGGGACTACTGTCATCATTTTATAGATGAGGAAATGGAGGTTTAGAGAAGTTAAGACGTTTATCCTGGTCAACCCCTGGGAGAAGAAGTGGAGCATGGATTGGAATCTATATGACTAACTCCAGATCCCCGACCTTTAACTACCAGGCCATGTGAAAAAAATGACTTTCTCCTGTACAGCTTTTAAGGATAACTGTGTGAACATGATGGGCAGCTGTGTGGTGGGTTACACTGGGAAAATATTCCCCTCCACTAAAAATAGGCACTGCCTTCCGGGTCCCCTCCCATCTCTTCCCTTCTCTCCTCCATCCTTTCCCCATCCCTCCCCCACTTCCCTGCCCTCTCTCTGTCCGTCTCCAGGTTAAACCCCCTTCTCCTTCCTCTCCCTTAAACCCACCAGGCCATGTGAGTGGGAGTCCTCAACTTGGCTCAGCTGTCCAGGCAAACCCAGCAGCAGATGGGCCTCCTGGTCCTTCTTACCAATGTCTTTCGTCCTCCAGGTGCTGCCGGCAGCCCTGAGGTGCAGGGGCCCTGCCTCCCACTCCAGGGCAGCCTGCTGACGCCCATGGTTCCCAGCTGCCTGTTGGCTGGCCTAGAAGCTGTGGCCCCACTCTGCGATTCTGGGTCTTGGCTGGAAGTTTCAGAAGCACACGCAGCAGTGACTTCCTCCTTGCGGTGGCGACTGGATCAGCAACTGCCAGGACAGGTTCGATTTCACCTTCCTTGTCTTCAGTCTCTTTGTCATCTCCTCTGAGCTGAGAGCTTGGACGAGGGCCTCCCAGACCAGCCCCTACAAGTAATCTGAGCCTTTTGGCTTTTGGCTCCTTTCACTTTTCCAGTCAGAAGCTGCTTCCCTTGGTTCCGCAGCTTTCCTGTCAGCAGGCCTGCGGGACTGTCTGTATCGGGGGAAAGAGACTGTTTAGGGTGGGGAAACCAACAAGAACTTAACTTTAGTGACTGTTCCACGGGCCCACGGAGCTCCCCATTTATCAGATCAGAATGTTTGGAGAGTGCTTTGCTGTAACTGCTGTGCTGGCCCCACAGATGTGAACCCACCAGAGATGTGATGGCTGGTTCCCATCGCGATCTGACTGCACCCACAGGGCTCCGGCTGCTCCCAGGGCTGGGGGAGGGGCCGGAAGTCTGGCTTCCTGAGAGTTAGGAAGGACTCTGAGAAGTTGGCAGGGAGACGCTGTCTGAGTCACATCTTGAGAGAATTTGGGAGGAGAAGTGCTTTTCTAAAACTTCTCCACATGGAAAATTAGGCTTGGCGTTCAACAGGAAATGGGGGACAGGGGATGGTGGGGGGTGTGCTTTTTCAGGGGTGGCCTCAGTGACAGGTGACATCTGAGTCTTGCAGTGAAGAGAGTCAGGATCATGGAAAGTGTCCCATGTTCTGGTGGTGAGAGCTGAAGACCAGATGAAGCTATCTGGATGGTGTTAGGGCTTGGAGCTCCCACGTCTACATTGACTCCTGCCCCTGGAAGCGAGGCTGTGGACAAGCTGGTGGGTAGAGGGGGAGCTGGAGAACCCTGCTTTGCAGTAGTTCTGGAACCCTGGACTGGAATCAGAGAATTGCTGTCCTTGGGCGCTGGGAAGTGAGCCTACAAAGAGGAGATCATAAATAGGTGATGTGCTTTCCTGAGAGCTGGAGAAAGCCCACCTTTACCTTTACCTGCTGAGGAAGGGAGTCCTGGTTAAGAGGTGGGAAAGGCCTTGGGGTTACCCACTCAGAAGCACAGCTCAACTGGAGAGAAGAGGAAAGTCCTGATTGGTTGGTGCTGACTTTAGAGGATTGCGGGGGGACTGTGAAAGTTCAGTGGAGACAGGCAGGTGCAACAGGCATGTGAGAGCAGTGAGACCACCCTTGCTGAGCCTGCCCAGAGGCTCCTACTGCTGCAGCTGTGCTTGGGAGTGAAGTGTCGAGCTGCCTGTTTCAGGAACCCTGTATCTCTCATCACCATTTCCTGCAAAGCAGTCTTTCACGAATGACCGCGGGACATACTCACAACCCCTTCTTCAAGCTCACAAGGTAGAGACCCTCTCCTGAGGCCAAACTCCCTGGGAAGTGGTGGAGACAGGATTCATGCCTAGGTCCAGAGCCCAGGTTTTTACCATGGACGCTAGGGGACCTCTCATACACAGGGACCCTGAAGGAATATGGCAGGACCTGTGCTCTGGGTGGGGCTACACATTTTCTTAGGAGACAGAAATCACCAAGACTTTTGTTGTGGCAGCAGCAGAAAGGACCAGTGGAGGAGGTGTCCTTTGCTCCTTGCATTTATGTGTGTCTGGAGAGGAGCAGTAGCAAGAGGCTGCTGGGCTTGTCATAGGCACTCAAGGGAAGAGTGCCTGCCCTGGATTTCACACTATCTAGCCTGAAACATCTGGAAATACTTAGTCATAAGCTCTCCTGGTACCTGCACACCACAGAGAAGTGGCATTTGGGACGTGGCTCTTAGGACATATTCCTTCGTCTCAGTGCATTTAAGTTGTGTAAGCATCTGAGGTCCCTCCTAAGGGTTCGGAGACCTGAAGTTACCTCCTGCTCCCAAGTGGATTGTGGGGCTTCCCTGGTGGCTCATATGGTTAGGAATCTGCCTGAAATGCAGGAGGCCCAGGTTCCCTCCCTGGGTCGGGAAGCTCCCCTGGAGGAGGAAATGGCAACCTACTCCAGTGTGCTTGGAGAATTCCATGGACAGAGGAGCCTGGTGGGCTACAGTCTATACAGTTCAGGGTTGCAAAGAGCTGGACACGACTGAAGGACTAACACTTTGGTTTTCTCAGTGTAATGTTGGAGAAGTCAGGGTGAGGTGACTCAGAAGGCCCTGAGCATTATCATAACGGAGAGGGAAAGACCCAGGTTGCTTCTGACAGCCAGAGAAATACCTGTTTTAGGGCAGAAGTGAGGGATAGGATCTTGGTAATGTTGAGGAAAACATGACATTTTGTCTGATACCGAGAGAGGACCCAGCGGAACAGATTTGCATTGATGTTCTACATGGGTTCCTCTGGTGATTCATGGGCCAGCCACAGAAAAACGTGTGAGGTTTTCAAAAGTATTTCCTACAGCAAATTCAGTTCCACATTGAAAAGCGCCCAAGAACGAGCATTTGAACAGCAGAGCTGCAGCAGTATATGCTTTACTAGGTGAAAGGCTTCCCAATTTAAAAAAAAAAGCTTAAAAAAATTTTTTTTATTGGAGTCTAGTTGCCTTACAATGTTGTGTTAATCTCTTCTGTGTGGAAAGGGGAATCAGCTATACATACACATATATCCCCTCTTTTTTGGATTTCCTTCCCATTTAGGTCAGCACAGAGCACTAAAGTAGCGTTCCCTGTTCTATACATTATTTTATTCATTCGTTAGTTAGTTATCTATTTTTGGCTGCACTGGGTCTTCGTTGTTGCACATGGACTTCCTCTAGCCGCGGTGAACAGGGGCTACTCTTCATTGCAGTACACGAGCTTCTCATTGTGGTAGCTTCTCCTGTTGCAGAGCGCGGGTTCCAGGGCAGTCCAGCTTCAGTAGCTGTGGCTCCCGGGCTCAACAGTCATGGAGCACAGGCTTAGTTGTTCTTCATCATGTGGAATCTTCCCAGACCAGGGATCAAACCTGTGTACAGTGGATAATTTTTAAAAATTGATTTTACAAATCAGGGTAAGCAGGCAAGGAGACCCCTAAGGGCATGTGGTCTTTCCAAAATGGCTTGCAGGGCAAAAAGTTTGAAAGCCTCTATCAGGAAGAACAGGTTCAGTTTCCGAGGTCTCCTTATTTGGGATCCCAGCAAGCCCTGTTTCTAGTGAGAGACTAATTGCCTTCTTTCCCTTTGTAGGGGTGGAGAGAAACACTGCTGTCAGGCCTGTGGGCTGGAGAAGGGAGAGATCACTACCCTTGAGTCATAAATATCTGCATCCTTTCTTTTAACAATGGTGTATCTATATCCACGTAGAAAAAAAAGACTTGGGGAAAACACCAAATGTGCATGGTGGTTCATTGTAGGTGATTTGAAATTTTTTTTAATGCTTAAATTTTTTTTTTCAGAATTCCCGTAGAGAATATGTGTTTGTTTAATAAGGAGAGGAAAAAACCCACATAACTACCTCTCTCAGGTAGAAAAATAACAAACATTTATAGAACACTCTGATTTGTAAAGTCCTTCTCACATACATTCTAATTTAATCCTCTCAACAGCACTCTCTGATGATGATTTCTATTTCAGCTTCAGAACACAAGCCTCAGGAGGTTTAAAAACTTTCTCAAGGACACGTACAAGCCAGAGTGGAACCTGGCCTTCTTAATAGGTTCCCTCATCCATTAGGATTCCAGAATTTTGGGATGAGAGGATTGAAAGGCTGCAGAGGGAAATGCTAATCTCATGGGAGGTGAAGATTGGCGGCTGCTCTTTGGAGAACTGGGGCCATCATTCTTCTGGTTTCATTTGGTGATGATTTCTGAGCTGAGTATAAAACATGCCCTCAGGGTATTGGTCCTCTGGAGCTCCGAGCAGCTGGGTTTTGCTCTGCCCAGCTCACCACTCTAGTTGGAGACATTTAGGGAACTGCTGCCTGCAGTCACCCATGGCCCCATACTTTCCTCCTTTCCTGGGCCCAAGGCAGGGCTTCTTCCTTGTGTTGGACAAAGTGAGAGGCACAAGATCCAGGGTTGGCCAGCCTCTTTACACCCTAGTCCTGGGCTCCTCTAGGAGCCAGGAGATGCCCTCTGATGGAGTAGAGGCCTCCAGGCTGAGGCAGGGAGTTTAGAGATGAAGACAGGGAGGTGGAGGGTGAAGCAGATTCTCTTTCAGAGCTGGAAAGAGGGAAGGTAAATTGCGACCATTGGCAGAGCCATCAGAGGGTGCTCAGGGAACACTGCAGCTGGCAGTCCTCCTTCTCTGTTGGATGTCAGCCTCGCTGGGGTGAGAGGCTGGTGTATCCCCGCTCATCAGTGTGGACCAGCTGGAAAAATTCTCAAGTCCAGTTGATTGGGAAGGAAGATGAGAAGGCCTGTTTTTTCGAGAGATAAAAGAAGTGGTGTGTTGGAGTCAGCTCCTTCCAGCTTTCAAGAGGCCAGTTGTTCTGTTTTCAAGAATCTTGTGAATCATCATGTTGATAACAGCTTGACATTGGTCTTGGGGGAGTATTTCCACCATGAAAATGGACAAACACTACAAATCAGAGTTTCTCCCTGCCAGAGAATTGGTTTACCTGCATTCCCCTGGATAGGGGCACCATTTACCTCATGGTTTTGGGCTTGCTTTGGCCTTTTAAGGGAGACACTGACAGTGATGTCTGACTCTGAGCTTCTCTCTATGATGTTACAATGGGACATGGGGTCACCCTTGACCTTGGCGTTCCTTTTCCTATCCCTAAATCACAGAGGGAAGGCTTGGCTGGAAAGGGACCTCCTGTGTCCTCTGTTCCTAGTCTCTCTAGGCCACATGGCAGCTAGCACAGTGCCTGAGGCAAAGTACATGCTCTGGAAACATTTGTTCAAGGGGTCCAAGGAGTCACTATCACCTGTTAGAATTTCACAATTTTCCTGGCTGTGGTCAGTAGAGGGCACTATAGGACTAATGATGTTTGACCTATAGCTCCTGATTCTCTTTAAACGAAAAATCATAATTTGAAAGAAACAGAAAGGGGCCCAACTGACTGGGTGAATTTTAGGTGAAATACCAATTTTGAAAAAAAATTGCAGTGAGCAAGTGATGGATAATAGTGAATACTGCTCTGGCACTTTAAAGTTTACAAAAAGCACCTGGCCTACACCATCTTGTATACTTCTCACGGACAACCCTGTGAGGCAGGTGGAAGCATCACAGTGTAGTGGATACATGTGTGGGCTCTGAAGTCAGCGTCTGGGCTTCACATTCTGACTGTGTTGCTTATGGACTCTCTAACTTTGGACAGGTCATGAAGTTTTCCTGTACTTGGGGATAACTCTGGGGCTTGACTTGGTGTGAAAATCAAGGTTGGTGTGAAACGGGAGGAGACTTATAAAGTACTTAGGCTGTTTTGCAGGTAATAAGTGGTTTATTACCTATTGATTTGCTTAGTAACTCATTTTTCTTAAGGAACTCACAGCTAACTTCAGCCCAGTGCTCTCCAGGCCTCATGATCTGAACCTGAGTGCTCAAAATCAAGGAGGTTTCCTGTCCTGAGCAGTTTAACCCTGGCACCATAAGCTCAAAAGACTTCAGGGCCAACAGGTGTAATAAGATAGAAACAGTGGGGATTCTGGCCCTTTCTGACGCAGGAATAGATGTGCAGAATGAGTATAACCAGATCATCTGATTTTTCAAGAGAAGCAGGGACTCCAGATTTTTATGTGCAATATCCCAATTGATAAATCTTGTCAACTGATGTTGTTGTTCAGTTGCTAAGTTGTGTCAGACTCTTTGTGACCCCGTGGACTGCAGTCTGCCAGGATTCCCTGTCCTTTACTATCTCTCGAAGTTTGCTCAGACTCATGTCCATTGAATCGATGATGCCATCTGACGGACATGAATTAAGTTTTATAAAAAGCAACACAAAACAAAACACTGTGGGAACCAAGTCAAACATGTTTGTAGGCTGCATCCACCTGTACTACCAGTTAGCCATCACTGGATAAGCCTGAAGGCAGTGGGTGAGGGGGGTGGGCTGGGGTGGTTGTGGCGCATGCTCCTGGGGGCAGCAAGGGTAATCCCATGACCAATCCTTTGGAGAGCCTTGTCAAAAGCCAGTGTATTTCACGTAATTGATTATTTTCTCCCTTGGGCTGAGTTAAGTGGCAGTCTTTGCTCTTTCTATAAAGAATCAATTCCTCGCTTAAGTAGTGTTGAAAGTTTCTGGATGAAAATTAGAATGATTAGAATCTATCTGTAGCCCTGCAGTGTGACTCCTGGCAAGTTTCAGACTCCCACTCACCTCCAATACAGGCAATGCAGCAGTTTCCTTTAAGATCAGCAGTGGCTGTTGTCTTCTTTCTATTCAGAAACTTGCTCAGAGAAGGAGGCTTCACTTTTTGAGTGTCAGGTCAACAGCCCCCCTCATTGGTCTACATTTGATCTGCCCCACTCCTAACTTTGAATTATTCTTTTCATTGCTTGCTTGTTTTAACACTCAAGAATCTTTGGAAACATGCATACCTGTGGTATAGTCCGTACAGTGAGTCAAAGCAGGCACAAGAGGCATGTCATTTTGGGTCCTTTGAGAAACAGACACCAGGATAGAATGAAGTATGCAATAGATGTATTGGGGAGGACACCTTTTTTTTTTAAACAAACAAACATTGATTTATTTATTTTGCTGTGCTGGATCTTAGTTACAGCATGTGGGATCTAGTTCCCTGACCAGGGAGTGAGCGTGGACCGCCTGCATTGGGAGCATGGAGTCTTAACCACTGGACCATCAGGGAAGTCCTGGCAGGACACCTTTGAAGAATAAATGGCAGGGGAGCAGAGGTTGGTGAGAAGAGCCTTCAGGCAACAAGGCAGGCCTGAGACTTGCCGAAGGAGAGAGGACAGGAAAGAGGATTTGGGTAGAAAGAACCTTAGGCTGGAGCTCAGCTCCAAGAAAGTCTTGGCCAGGCTGATTGGAAGCCCAAGAGCCGAGGCATTTCCTGACCAGGCTGTGCTCCTCTTGCTGTTCTCTGGATAAAAGAATTAGGTACAGTCTCTTCTTTCTGCCTTGAATGTCTGGAACTGAAATTGTCCTCCTATGACTCTAAAGATGGTGGAATAGAAATGAAGAAAGAGGCTGAGCTCCTGATGATATTACTGAACTGTTGCTTGGTGATGTCATTTATGCCTATTCTGGGCTACTTACTAGATGAGAAAAATAAACCTATCTCCAGATTTCTCATATGACAAAAACAAACCACACTTCCTTGAAGGCTCTATTAGCTGAGTTTTATGTTATTCCAGCCAAAACACCAAAACATCAGAAGAACTTGGTGTGACAGAGAGCCCAGATGTTGATGATGTCA
The DNA here is from genome assembly GCF_027580195.1 of Bos mutus. Taxonomy (NCBI): domain Eukaryota; kingdom Metazoa; phylum Chordata; class Mammalia; order Artiodactyla; family Bovidae; genus Bos; species Bos mutus. The sequence continues at coordinate 31,480,476 of NC_091626.1, read as the reverse complement.
TCTGGCTCCATGAGGACAGCTGTGCCTGAAGCTAGCTCAATGCCCGGAACTTTTTGATATAGAGACAGTAAGTTCTCATTTTGCTTCAACAGTTTAGGTTGGATTTTTGTTGCCTGAAATGAAAGGACTCCTCATATAACTATTAACAGATAGCCAAGTAGACCAGTAGAGTTTTCCAGCTCCTCTCAGTCGCTCCTCCATAGTTTTTGGTGAGAGAGTGAGAACGTTAAAGGAAGGAGAGAAGGAAAGAATGACACGCAGTAGTAAGGCTTGAGCTAGTCTGACAGAAGACTGGTATGCTTTTATAGTTCCATGTCCAGAACTTGCTAGCTTCCCTAGGGGTCCTAGCTTCCCTCCTCAGGGTTTTTGTTCCTGGCTGGTAAAGGTTTACCCTTGACACCTTGCAAGCACCCTGACTACCGTGAGTACTGCGACTCAGTTTCCCATTCCAAGCCACCCAGCGCCGCATTTCTGGGGTCCTTCATTCTCCATGATTCTTCCTTAGACATAGCATGACCCATGCCTATTAACCCAGCTCCTTAACCAGTCTGGCTGTCTCCTAGGTTTCCCTTGGTCTAAGGGCCATAACTCCCCGGTACTTACTGGTCTCCAGGACTTTCATCACTTCTGAGAAGGGACCATTTAGTCCAATCTTGGTGTGGACCAGCATTAATAGGCAATTGCCACAGGGAGATAATACAGGAAGAAAAATGGCTAAAAATATACAGTGAATCACAGAAAATTACATCTCTTAAACCCTACAGTGTATTCCTATTGCCATAGCAACCCCCGGCTAGTAAAGACAGAGCTGATTTATTGCTGGCTTTCCCCAGCACTCAGTTCTGCCAGAAGCACCTCCAGCCTGTGGTGGGAGTCCCAGTGAGGAGAGAGATGGGGACATCACTGATCCGGTGTTTTCTCCCCTCCATCCCTTCCAGTGTATTTCTGTAGTGAAGGAACCTGAGTTGCTTCCATTGCAACCCAGATTGTCTCCCAGTGCCTTTTGTGAGATGAAGGTGACTGTTTCTAACCTCTGACAAAATATCCTGCATCTTGCCAACACGAATCCCCGTGGCAGCAGAGGGCTGACTTCCTGGAGGAGTCAGTATGGATGGGCACGTGAGGAGGCTGTTGGTACAAGGCTGGTCTGAATGGAGGAGGGGAGGAGTCTGCCTCGTTCCTTCTCTTTTCCTTTCCTTCACCTCTCCACCTGGCATTCTCTTTCCCCCACTTCCCTGCCCCTTCTGTCTCCTCTGCTATTTCCTCAGTAGGTCCAGTGTGACACGGACTGCCCGGGAGATGGGAGGAGTCAAGCCTTGACTTAAAATATGAGTCTGGTACAGAGAGAGACAATTCAATGCACTTTAACAAACATTTTGTTATTCCATTGGCACTCTAAAATTCATTGGTTCGTAATGTGTATTTTGTCATAATGTTAAAAACGAGATTCCTGATTGATATTGAAATTTTCATAGTTTGGAGGAATATTCTGGACAAGTTCTGGAACATCCTCTCTCAAAAATAGCCCTGCCTGGACATGTCAAAAGGACAAAGGAGAGAGCTGGAAGTCTCTCCCACTGGCCAAATTGCCATTTGGCAACCTTCATAGTAGTAATTGGTTCAGGCAAGAGCTATCAATGGAGGTATAAGCCAGTGGGTAAAAATTTGATGAAAAGCAGTATTTTTATACAATCTCAAAGTTCCTTCTCATAAAATATGCATTGATTTCAAAAAGAAATACAGTAACGTCGCAGTGGAGAGGCTTGACAGTCCCCGCCTAAAACAAACAGTCCAAGTTAGCATCACAAGGGACAAATCAGTATCGTGCCTCTCCGGATGTGATGCGCTAAGAAGGGCACAGTATCCCCTCCGTGGTACTCCAGCCAAAACTGCGCAGCCTGAATCTAATTGTGAAGGAACATCAGAAGGTCTAAAAGTAAGGGACAGTCTATTCAATAAGCGGCTTTTATTCTTCAAAAATGTCAATGTCATGAAAGACAAAAACCGACGAACTAACCTAATTGGAAAAAACTTGCAGAGACCTGACAACAGGGGATCTTGGATTGGATTCTGGATCCAATACTTTTTTGTTTACTGCTGTAAAGAACATTGCTAGGAAAACTGATGAAGTTTGGAACAGATGTGTAGGTTAGGTACTAGTATTGTATCAAAATAATTTCCTGATTTTGATCATGTATTGATGTCATAAAAGAAAGTGTCCATTTTCTCCTCTGGGAATCTCACACTCAAGTCTTTAGAGATAAAACGGCATCATATCTGTAACTTACTTTCAACCAGTTCAGGAAAAAATATGTAAGATAAATGGATAGATGATAGAAAACAATAAGCAAATGAGGTGGTTTACAGGAATTCCCTGGATTTTCTGTAAAAAGGACTTTTCTCTAAGTCTGAAATGATTTCAAAATAAAGATGAAAAAATAGCCCATCTTCAGACTGCAAGTCCTTTTAAGTAATTTTCCTCCCATTCTCCTTGCCCCCATTTCCCCCACTGATAGTGTTTAGTCCTCACAGCTCCTGCACAAAGCAGGGGAATCTTGCCATAATGAGGGAGGGTGTGTGACGCGCATGTGTGTGACTGAGGAAAAGGCAACGTCTCCCTCAGGGTGTCACCAGAGGCCAAACATGAAGCCAGGAGAAAGTCATTTTACAATGCCCAGACCAGGCTAGGGAATAAAGTCAAAGGCCCCTTGATGACTCCTTTCAGATTTCTGAGGGTGTGGCCTGGGCGGGATGTTCTGACCCAGCTCAGTGAGAGCTGACAGCCAGCCTATGATGTGAGAAAGCCCAGAAATGAATCCTTGTTCTTTCTCTCTCTCTTTCATGCCTCCTCACCCCTCCCATCTCTTTCCTCTTATTTTGTAGAATCTTTCTGAACACCCTGATAACTGGTAAAGGGGCCCTTTCTATGAGGGACAGAACATCTCTCCACAAAAGGGGGCACTTTCTTCCCCTGAGGCCATGGAAGGAAGCTCAGTGTGTAGAAACCTGCTAGCTTTGGGCTTAGAAGGTGGCAAAGTGGACGGGAGGACCACATGAGGCCTCGTGCTCCATCTTCCTACGTTTGGTCCAGCCCATCCAGAGCTTGTATCCAGGGCCAAAACCTGGCATACAAGTCCCAAAGCACATACCCCAGTGTCTACACAATGGTCATGATGTGGGAAGACACCAAAGGAAGGTCATCCATGGGCTGCATTGACATTCACTCCCCTGCTTTCTCTAATAGCCATTTACTTTAATTTACTCATCTCAATACTGTGAGCGGCAGTGGAGCAGAAAGTGGTTCTGCTGTTTCTAAATGATCCTGATCAAATGAAATAATGTCTTGATTTCTTCCCAGAGGTCCAGGGACAATAACTAGAGAATCTAAAGCCTAAGGAATGGGTGGGGTAGAGATGGAAGTGGGTAGAGAGGAAGTAGGGTAGATGGTAGAGATAGATGCCCCTGGAAGTGGGCATCTGTCCGTCTCCTAGCTCTTAGAACACTGCCTTGTGGTGGGAGGGAGGCACAGGGAAGGGAAAAAAATGGAGTCATTTTAAGTTCTGAAAAGATGATATTTGTCTCAATCTACCATCAGCCAGATATGAGTTATACAAATCACATAGGCACAAAGCTTCAGGCTGGACTGTGAAAAAGAAACTTTAAATATTAAAGAGCTGGTCAGCTCTAATCTGATCCATTTAGAGTGAAAAGTAAAGACACTATGTGTAAGACCTTTTTAAAGAGGCCACAGTCTGTATGTTTCTGCAGAGAAGCTAGACCTCCATGGCTGGGCCCAAGATTGTGCATAAATTATAGAGGCTCCAACTTCTTGCCATTGTGTGGCCCATTTGTTCACATACTAACCTCAAATGGCTGGCTTTGTTTCAGAGTTACTGTACACCAAGTAGCAGCATTTTTTATCAATCAAGTGGGGATCAGGCAATAAATGACTTGATATAAAATTTAGACCAGCACTAGACAGACCTGTAAGAAACTGTAAAACTAACTCTGAGATGGAGGTGGGAGTGACCAAGAAACTCCCTGTTCCATCCCAATAAATGTTATGGGGAGAGCCAGGCTCCTTCCATCTGGTTGATTCACTTGGATCTCTAGGACCGAATGACCTGAGGGGAATTTTAGTTTTTTCAAGGCTCCCATATGGAAAAATATTATTTTAAAAAATATTGTTACATAGGAAATTCATTATTTTCATGGGACAACTTATACCTTCTTTTATTTTGCTAATCTAAGGAAGCGTATCTACACTTTCAGAACCAGTATTTGTAATTTCAACAAGAAAGTTTCTCACTAAGATCTCAGAACTCACATTACTATATTTAAGGAATGAGTAACTATACTTCAGGAATGAGCAGGGATCTGCAAAAGGAGAAGCAGGTGCCTTGCTGGAGTCCGGGAACAAGTAAGCTAAATCCAAGACCCAGTGATTGTGCTGGAGAAGGCTCCAGCACTGTGGGTGGCGCCGTGGGTCAGGATGAGTGTGTTGTCTCTTGAGTGTGAGTTCTGCCAGGGATTTCATTTCCCACAGTCCACCCTGGTAATAGTCTCTTTGGTTTATTGCTCAGAACTGGGGCAAACTCTTCTTTTAAAGTTAAAAAAAATAGTACCTTTTATTTATTTGGCTACACTGAGTCTTAGTTGTAATTCACAGACTCTTTAGTTGCTGCATGAAAATGCTTAGTTGTGGCATGTAGGATCTAGCTCCCTGATCAGGGATCAAACCCAGGCCCCCTGCACTGGGAGTGCAGAGTCTTAGCCCCTGAACCACCAGGGAAGTCTCCCTGGGCTAAACTCTTTTAGCCTCTTGAATCTGCACTTGGGACTTGGCAATTTGCAACATCATAATGGTCCATTTCTTCTTCCTGACAGATAAACCCTATGACCTTTTGTTTTCATCATGTTTACTATGGTAGGTTAAAGATGGATGCAAATTCTTTGTCTCTTCTCTCATCGAGAGTAGAGTCTGTGTCCTCTTTTAATCTAGACTGAGCCTAAGACTGGCTTTGACAAACAGAGTGCCCTCGAAATGTAAGAAGTCTGGCTTCCCTGAGACTTCCATGCTGTTAGGAAGCCTGAGCTAACCATGGGGAGAGAGGAGAGGCCATGGGGTAAAGTGCTGAGGTGCTACTCATGTGAGTGATTGTTTTAGCCCTACCTGCCCAGTCACCAAGTAAAGGAAGCCAGATGAGTGACTCCAGCCAATGGCATATAGAGCAGGACAACCACCTAACAGAGCCCTGTTGGCTGACTTAGAGTACCATAAGCAAATAAGATGGTCGATTTAAGCCAGTAATTTTGGGGGTGATTTATTATCTAGTTAGTTAACTAAAGCATATACAATCAAAGCTAATGGAATTAGTGACCAATCCACCATTACCGCATGGAAACAACGGATCCCAGATGGATAAACCTTTATGTCATTCAGATAAAAAATTCCACTGAGCCGGGAGCGAAGCCCAGAAAAACTCCAGGATTCCAGCTGTGGTCTACGTGATGTCAGATAGGAATAACATTTTTCTGAGAACAGCTCTTTTTTTCTTATAGTTCCTCTACTTTACTGGGTCCCATGTTTTCTATCCTGTTTGACTATTATAGCTCCCTACTGTAGCCCCATTATCCAGGGGTACATTCATTTTACTTTTAAATGTCTCCAGAGAATACCATAATAGTAACATTTGTAAATAATCTAGCTGTCCAACAGTAGGGGACCACAAAAGTAATTTATGGTGAAAGTGAAAGTGAAGTCACTCAGTCATATCCGACTCTTTGCGACCCCATGGACTGTAGTCTACCAGGCTCCTCCCTTCATGGGATTCTCCAGGCAAGAGTATTGGAGTGGGTTGCCATTTCCTTCTCCAGGGGATCTTCCTGACCCAGGGATCGAACCCAGGTATCCCACATTCCAGACAGATGCCTTAACCTCTGAGCCACCAGGGAAGCCATTCATATAATTAAAAGCATGAATTTATTAAAATTGATGCTATGTAAGGGTATCATAAGCATAGAGAGGTATTCCCAGTATATATTATGAAGCAATTTGATCTCACTTAAAAATCTTATGTACTGTATCTATATATGCCTGGAAAAGGACATGAAGGTTTGCAACAAGATTGAGTAGGATATGGGGACCTTATGCTTCTATTTGAGTTTCCTGAATAAATGTGTATATAGCTTTTCTAATATGATAAAACAGTAAAAGAAGTTTTATTTAGGAGGTGGAAGTAGTGATAGGATGGTAGGAAGTCTGCCAGGTCCCTAAGGGAAATGGAATTGGATTGCAATGATGTTGTGGCTTAGACTGAAATAACTGTGTTTTTTAAGGGATACCCACCCAGGATTTGCCTTCTTGCACACAGAACCTGCCTCAGGCAGCCTGCCCGCAACATGACCCCTATTTATAGCAGCCAGAAATCTGGACTTATGCAGATTCTCAAGTGAAATAAGAATTAGAGTCAGCATCATGGTTATTGAGTGGTCTTGCCAAAACTTTATCATCAAATACTATTTATTAAAGGGCTTTCCTGGTGGCTCAGTCGGTAAAGAATATACCTGTAATGCAGGAGACTCAGGTTCGATCCCTGGGTCAGGAAGGTCCCCTGGCGAAGAGCATGGCAAGCCACTCCAGTATTCTTGCCTGGAGAATCCCAAGGACAGAGGATCTTGGCAGGCTACAGTCCATAGGGTCCCAAAGAGTCGGACACGACCGAAATAGTTGAGCATGCATTCATGCACTATTAAATGCTGTCTTGCTTTAAGGAACCAAGAAGTAGGATTCTGTTTCCCTCTATCATTCACCATTGTGTTTCCCAGCAAGAGGAGGGTTCCTTTCCTGAAATGGCCAGCACCTTCATTTCCCTGAAGTCATATTACTAGGCAGAGTTTTCCAGGGAAAGAAACTGCTGATTCAACCACATACCACCAAGCAAATATTTGGTTGCTCTTTGTGACTTCTTGTCTGGCTCTCATTTCTTTTCCCTATGTCCTACCAGAAAATATAAGAGTATATCTGTGTGTGGTGGACATGTGTTGTCCAGAGTCTCCTTCTCTCTTCTGTTAGAAACAGCACCCTGCTTTGCTTCTAAGGAACCACCTCCATCCATTGTTTATGTGGTTGGGGGTGGAATAACCTCATCACCTGGCACATGACCCATGTTTGGCCAATTAGCATATTCTGTTCTCCTGGCAGGAGACTTAAGAGATGTGAGTTCAGTTCCTGGGTCAGGAAGATCCCCTGGGGGAGGAAATGGCAATCCACTCTAGTATTCTTGCTGGGAGAATCCCCTGGACAGAGGAGCCTGGAGGGCTACAGTCCATAGTGTTGCAAAGGACATGACTGAGTGACTGAGAATGCACACATATTCTCCTGGCCACAGGCAAAAGGGCCACCGACAAGTATGGGACATGGGTCAGGCCCCAGAGACTCAATTCTGGGACTTTTGCTGAAACATTCAAGAAATGGGTGGACGGTTTCTACTTGGGTTGTGAAGTTGATAGATTGCAAGTCCAGACAGCTTGTGGCTGTCTTTGTCACAGGCTCAAAGGAAAAGCCTACCTGAGAGTAAAGGTAACACAGAGGAAAGCAGAGCTAAGAGAAGGAAAGAATCAGATTTTTGAAAATGTCATCTTTTGGAAACCAGAGCCAGCTACTCCAGAATTTTTTAGTTGTGAAAGCTAGGAAAATCCTTTTTATCCCCACTTAAGACAGTTTGAGTTGGACTTCATTCATAAGAAAGGTGGGAGAAGGTGGCATCTGAGTGAAACCTATAAGGTTGGGTAGAATCATAACTTTTTATTTTTGCAGTATTTTACAGCTTTTGCAGCATATTCTCACATAATTGCATTTGAACCTCATGATGATCTTATGAAGTTGCAAAATCCTGATAATTATTTCCGTTTTACAGAAGAGGACACTGAGGTTTAGAGAAGTTAGGTGATGTGTGCAGAGGCATAGGGCTGGAGAGTAGCAGAGCTGGGGCACAAATCCAGGCTCCCTGCACTGCCTGGAGGTGCTTCTGAGCATAAATCAGGTTTGGTGGGCAGAGAGGAGACAGAATGGGATGTTGGAGAATATATTTATCAGTGACAGGGACTATTTTGGCTCTTTTTGCTTCTCCTATGATTGCCTAATACAGCACTAAATACATAATAACAATAATAACTAATATTTAGTGTTTGCCACTTGCCCACATTAGGCAAAGTAAGCACTTTACTTGGATTATCCGTCTTCTTTTGCTTTTTCCAACAATGATATGAATAAGGTATTTTTATCTTGGGGGTTCCCTGGTAGCTCAGATGGTAAAGAATCTGCTTTGCAGGAGACTCGGGTTTGATCCCTGGGTTGGGAAGATCCCCTGGAGGAGGGAGTGTCTACCCACTCCAATGTTCTTATCTGGAGAATGCCATGGACAGAGGAGCCTGGTGGGCTACAGTTCATGAAGTCACAAAGAGTTGGACACAACTGAGTGACTCACGCACACGCACACACACAGACACACACACACACACACCCTCTTTCAGTTCAGTCCAGTCGCTCAGTTGTGTCCAACTCTTTGCGACCCCATGAATCGCAGCACGCCAGGCCTCCCTGTCCATCACCAACTCCCGGAGCTCACCCAGACTCACGTCCACCGAGTCAATGATGTCATCCAGCCATCTCATCCTCTGTCGTCCCCTTCTCCTCCTGCCCCCAATCCCTCCCAGCATCAGAGTCTTTTCCAATGAGTCAACTCTTCCCATGAGGTGGCCAAAGTACTGGAGTTTCAGCTTCAGCATCATTCCTTCCAAAGAAATCCCAGGGCTGATCTCCTTCAGAATGGACTGGTTGGATCTCCTTGCAGTCCAAGGGACTCTCAAGAGTCTTCTCCAACACCACAGTTCAAAGGCATCAATTCTTCGGCGCTCAAAAACCATAGCCTGGACTAGACGGACCTTTGTTGGCAAAGTAATGTCTCTGCTTTTGAATATGCTATCTAGGTTGGTCATAACTTTCCTTCCTAGGAGTGAGCGTCTTTTAATTTCATGGCTGCAGTCAGCATCTGCTGTGATTTTGGAGCCCCCCAAAATAAAGTCTGACCCTGTTTCCACTGTTTCCCCATCTATTTCCCATGAAGTGGTGGGACCGGGATGCCATGATCTTTGTTTTCTGAATGTTGAGCTTTAAGCCAACTTTTTCACTCTCCACTTTCACTTTCATCAAGAGGCTTTTTAGTTCCTCTTCACTTTCTGTCATAAGGGTGATGTCATCTGCATATCTGAGGTTATTGATATTTCTCCCAGCAATCTTGATTCCAGCTTGTGCTTCTTCCAGCCCAGCGTTTCTCATGATGTACTCTGCATGTAAGATAAATAAGCAGGGTGACAATATACAGCCTTGATGGACTCCTTTTCCTATTTGGAACCAGTCTGTTGTTCCATGTCCAGTTCTAACTGTTGCTTCCTGACCTGCATACAGGTTTCTCAAGAGGCAGATCAGGTGGTCTGGTATTCCCATCTCTTTCAGAATTTTCCACAGTTTATTGTGATCCACACAGTCAAAGGCTTTGGCATAGTCAATAAAGCAGAAATAGATGTTTTTCTGGAACTCTCTGGCTTTTTTGATGATCCAGCGGATGTTGGCAATTTGATCTCTGGTTCCTCTGCCTTTTCTAAAACCAGCTTGAACATCAGGAAGTTCACAGTTCACATATTGCTGAAGCCTGGCTTGGAGAATTTTGAGCATTACTTTACTAGTGTGTGAGATGAGTGCAATTGTGTGGTAGTTTGAGCATTCTTTGGCATTGCCTTTCTTTGGGATTGGAATGAAAACTGACCTTTTCCAGTCCTCTGGCCACTGTTGAGTTTTTCAAATTTGCTGGCATATTGAGTGCAGCACTTTCACAGCATCATCTTTCAGGATTTGAAATAGCTCAACTGGAATCCATCACCTCCACTAGCTTTGTTTGTAGTGATGCTTTCTAAGGCCCACTTGACTTCACATTCCAGGATGTCTGGCTCTAGGTTAGTGATCACACTATCATGATTATCTGGGTCATGAAGATCTTTTTTGTACAGTTCTTCTGTGTATTCTTGCCATCTCTTCTTAATATCTTCTGCTTCTGTTAGGTCCATACCATTTCTGTCCTTTATTGTGCCCATCTTTGCATGAAGTGTTCCCTTGGTATCTCTAATTTTCTTGAAGAGATCTCTAGTCTTTCCCATTCTGTTGTTTTCCTCTATTTCTTTGCATTGGTCGCTGAAGAAGGCTTTCTTATCTCTTCTTGCTATTCTTTGGAACTCTGCATTCAGATGCTTATATCTTTCCTTTTCTCCTTTGCTTTTCTCTTCTCTTCTTTTCACATGAAGAAACTAAAGCTCTGAACAGTAAAGCCACTGGCCTGAAGTGACACATCAAGTAAGTAGTGGAGCAGGGGACTGCAATCCAGACCTGCTCTGTCTCAGTCACCAGGCCGAAGTGGCCCCTTTGCAAGGAACACGTGGAGGCTGTCAGCAACTCCTGGTTGGTTTTGGCCTTTCAGTTGGAGTTGGGGAAGATATTCTAGATTATTCTTTTTCTTTATTTAAAAAAAATTGAATTTCAGTCGATTTACAATACTGTATTAATTTCAGGTGTACAGCATAATGATTCAGTATTTTTACAGATTATACTCCTTTAAAAGTTATTACAAGATAGTGGCTGGAATTCTCTGTGCTATATAATATATCCTTGTTGCTATCTATATATTTATTTTATACATAGGAATTTGTATCTCTTAATCCCATACCCTTAATTTGTCCCTCTCTCCTTCTCTCTCCACTCTGATAACCAGTAGTTTGTTTTCTGTATCTGTAAGTCTGCTTCTGCTTTGTTATATATATTTATTTGTATTATTTTTTACATTCCGCATGTAAGTGATATCACACAGTATCTGTCTTTCTCTGACTTATTTCCCTAAGCATAATGTTCTCTAGGTTCATCTATCAATACATTGCTAGGCAGCATTTCATTCTTTTTAATGCCTGAGTAATTGCCATACCACATCTTCTTTATTCGTTTGTTGATGGGCATTTAGGTGGCTTCCATACCTTGCCTATTGTAAATAGTGTTGCTATGAACATTGGGATCCATGTATCTTTTTGAATCAGTAATTTTATTTTCCAGATATATATACCAAGGAGTGGAATTGCTGGCCTAGATTTTTCTTTTTAATTCTATGTCTCCTCTCCTACATTCTCTGAAATTCCACAAAGACACAGTCCTTTTCTCTCATCTTCTCACACTGGCTCTGCCTGGTTGGCTAGGCAGTGGCAAAGCCCATAGATGCTTCCAAATGACTCCTGCAACTTCCTGTCCTCCAATTTTCTGGCTCCTGCTGGTGCTTGGAAGCCCAGCATGACACTATAGGGAGAACAAGGGAAGGAAGGTCCTGCCAGGGGAAGGCCCTGTGCCTGCAAACCCTCAGAAGCCTTCCCTCTGTGTCTCCTCTCCCCGAATCCTGCTTGCTTCATCTCCACCCTGCAGGAAAGCAAACACAGCTCGTTATCTGTTTATTTTATGAAGTGCTGCCCTTGGTGTTCCAACCACCTCAGAGCAAAGAGCACATGAGTTAAAAACAATTAAAAGACATAAAACAGGGATTGGCAATGACGGGCAGTTTTTAGAATCAGCAATAAAATGCCAGTTTGAGGAGCCCCAGCTTACCCTGGGCCCTGAGGATCACCTGCGGGGCTCTGTCACCAGGAGGGGCAGGGAGAGATCTTCCTACAGCCTCAGAGTTGTTTGCTCACAAAGCCCAGACAATCCAGGCACCTTCCTTCAGACTCTGCCGTCTGAGTCTATGACTCAGCTCAGGCCAGCATCAACTGGTTTGTTTATTTCCTTCCTGTTTTTGGCTGTGGGAGGCTTGCAGGAGGCCTGCACGGTCTGCCAGGGGACAGAGGGGCTCTAAGTGCCTGGTTGGGGGGACCAGCTCAGTCGCTGGCCTGTCACTGCCTGGGCCTAGCTAGCCGTTGGTGCCCAAACAATAATAGTAATGATAATGACAGTGTTAATCACAAGAGCTACGCTGGACTGAGGCTTCTGCTCTGTGAAGGAAGGAATGTTGGCTCATCACTAAGGTTTCTCCCACTTTGAAAGATGTGTGGTTAGAACCAGGAGGGAGGAAATAAGGCAAAGCAATCGTGTAACCCAGGCTGGAGGAGAATTTGGGGAAAGGAAAGCACCATGGTGAAGCCACTCTAGCTTGAATGAAGGTCAAGGTGCTGCTGAGACTCCAGCCACGAGACACAGAAATGTTGCTAATTGTGGATAAATTTGCCTAAAGAACAAGCAATGAACCCAGACCCAGGCAGTTGGAGCTACGATTCCCAGCTAATACTTCCCAGCCTGAAGCAGGTCACTTGACTTCTCTCGACTAGTTTTCTACCTAATAAAGTGAAGGGACAGGCCTAGATAATCCCCTTATGTTGTTGCTGTTTAGTTGCTAAGTCACGTCTGACTCTTTGTGACCGCATGGTCTGTCACCCGCCAGGCTTCTCTGTCCATGGGCTTTCCCAATTAAGAATACTGGAGTGGTTTGCCATTTTCTTCTCCAGGGAATCATCCTGACTCAGGGATCGAACCTGCTTCTCCTGTATTGCCAGGTGGGTTACTTAACCTCTGAGCCACCAGAGAAGCCCCTTATAGCACTGTATCATACTGGATTGGCCAAAAGATTCTTTCAAGTTTTTCACAAGGTGTTATGGAAAAACCCAAATGAACTTTTGGGCCAACCAATAGGTTTCTGATTCTCAGAACTCAAATAGTCAGGGGTAAACATTAATTTTCCTGGTTTTATCTGCCAGGCACCTCTGGGATCTCCCAGAAAAGAAACATTTGCCAGTCTCTTGGTATCACACAGGTTTCTCTCTCTGGTGGAACCCGGGTCTCCGAGGTGGAGGTTGGTGGGGGTGGGTGTTGAAAAGAAGCATCCTATTGCTCAATTATGCATTTATTATCACCTCCCTCCCTCCCTCTGAGTTGGTGGTTGCCAATCAGTAGCTGTCTCATTGGATCATGCATCCAGGTTCTGGAATTTCCTGAGCACCACTTCACCTGAAGAGCAGCCCCTGTGTCTCTTTGGGAAGTAATGAGGCTTCCTCTCCAGCCTCACACTGGCCCACTATCCTTCATCCTGCCGAGCCTCCTCCTGGCTGCACTCATTTCTCCCTGTGCCCGGGTTTATTCAGCTGTGTTCTCCTCTGCTCCGCAGGCTATCTGTCACAGGAGGCTGTCACAGCCCAATTGGAATTCACTTGATCTTTCCTTCTGCCCTGTTCGCTGAGCAAACGCGTGCATTTGGCATTTCAGCCATGGAGATTCTCTGACACCCCTTTGCTCTTGCCTAAAATGGAAACTTCAGAGGTTTTGCAGAAAAATTCCACATTCTCCTGCAACCTAAAACCAACAGCTCTTTGTTGAATATTTACTGTATGCTGAGTGCTGTCATGCCCTCAAGAAACTTATGATGTTCTTGGAGAAATGAAACAGACACATGTGAAACGATTTGAGAACAGCAAAGCACAATAATGTTGTCAGCATTACTGTTTTGGTGCTGAAATATGTGTTACGATAGTAGCCCCACAAACACTAGTAGTAAATGCTGACATACACCGAGTGCTTATGCACATCTTGTTTAAACCTCATAACAAGCCATTGAGTTGGGTATTATTGTCCCCATTTTATACATCAGTAAACTGAGTCAGAGAATTGCGTTGGCCTGCTGTCTTATGCAAGATAAGGCAACCCAACTCTTTTCAACTCCAAAGTGTGTGTGTTTAAAACCCTGACTCTATGTGCAGCAACTGCTCTCTCTGTAAGCTCCATGAAGGTGGAGTCTAGCTGTTTTGCTCATGGCTGTTTTCCAGAGCCACTTTCTCCGTGCTTACCACAGTAAATACTCAACTAAAAATATATATGTATGTTGCATATTACACCTCTTATGGACAGAGTGACCTATAGGAACAGGTAGATAAAATGGTCTGTTTTCTGGAGTCAGAGGTGGAAGGAATGTTGAGGAGTGTGGAGGATTATGAAGTTCAGGCTCAGCCATCCTCACAGCCAGGCGGGTGGGCTTGATGACAAAAGAGATGGGGAAGAGAAAGTAAGACAAAAGAAAACAAAACCACACAAAACTAACAGAGCAGAAACACAACACCACTGCTCCTATTTTGGGGCCTTAAATCCAGCTCTCATCTGCTCCCTGTCCCCACTCACTTCCCGGTGCACACACAGGTCCTCCCTGTGATGTGGGGTCAGCCTGCTTTGTTCCACTTACATCTGAGTCTCACAGAACAGTGGGTATCAGGAGGGTGGGTGCTGGCTTTATCCTAGTTTGCATCCCCCAAGTTGGGTTGGTTCCTCAGAGCATATGTTTGCTGAAATGAATTGAAATTAGAATGTGTCCCATGCAGCTCAGTTTTTTTTTTTTAAGCCTTTTTTTCCTTCTTCTTTTTTTTTTTTAATGTACGTGTTTTGGAAAGTAGCCATGATATAGGAAGAAAGAACAGTAGGGCAATCCCTTGGTAGTTATAAGGGGAAATGAATGTGGTGGCATTTATTTTTTTCTTAAGCCCTGGGTCTGATCTGTCCCAGATTGAATTCCCAATCTTAGAAGGAAAGAGAAATGAAGCTGCATCTTCTCATCCAGTCAGCCTGAAGGGTCTGCCTCAAAGAGGATTGAGGGGGAAATGCTCAATTTTGTTGGTTTGTTCTGCTGGGTCCTTCTCCCCAGGACACTGTTTAGTGCACCTAGTGAAGTGGAAAATGAAGAACAGGTGGGCAATCAGCTGTGAAAGGCTTTAATGGACCCAGCACCCCTTTGGGAATGAGGCAAGGCTCTTGCTGGCGCTCAGGACCAACTCTCTTCCAGTTCAGTGGGCTTTGTTTTCATAATGGGAATTTAACTCCCTGAGGTGGCCCCGAATGGAGCGGTATCACTGCCGTCAGCAGCAATGGGGCTTCAGCATCTGGAAAGAGAACTGAGGTCCCTGTCCCAGGAGGGGTCCCTTGGCTCCTTGGGTGCTTTGGAAATCTTGAACTTCCTGGGTGGCCAGCAGAGTGGGTCACGTGACCCTGTGAGCAGAGTGGTGCAACGATTACCTGGGGCTTCCAAGCAGTGGAACAGAGACCGTTCCTGAAGTGGAGAGACTGTGAGCTGGTATGGATCCAGTCCTCAGGGGCTTGGGATCATCACCGATATATCTGTGGGGCCAGTTTGGTGCACAGGCCTCCTTGAGGCTTTTAAGCTCCCTGGAGTGTTCTATAAAGCAGTGGTCCACAAAGGTTTTGGCACCAGGGACCGTTTTCATGGAAGATAGTTTTTTCCATCGACTGGGGCAGGTGTGGAGATGGTTTCAGGATGATTCAGGCACATCACGTTTATTGTGAACTTTATTTCTACTATTATTACGTTAGTTCCGCCTAGATCACCTGGCGTTAGATCCTGGAGACTGGGGACCTTTGCTAAAGAGAACAAGGCCATGGATTTGGGCTGGGTGGATGGGACTGTTTGTCCACCTAGTAATAGTAACGAGGAAGGGCAGGAGTAAGGGCAGGTGTTTGTTCTGTGCTTACTATACTTCCAGACCCTGGGTTAAGGACCTTACTTAGACATGTGTGAGAGCGATGCCTTCACTTCCTAACCCCCCCAAAATTTAGTCTTTGCTCATTAGCTGCGAACTCTCCTGCCTTCTCAGGGTTCTCCTGGCTACTGAGCTTTGGGAGGCATAGAATCAGGGGAGTGGATATGGAGAAGGAGGACAGGAGAGGCAGGAGGGAAAGGAAAGGATGCTTCTTGTTGGGTCAGCTCCATGGAGAAGGCTGCTACTGGGTAAAGTGTAGAAGGAAAAAAAAAATGAAGGAAGAGAAACAGCGAGTTAAGACAACCTGTTGCTGACCTTTTCAAGTCGGGACCCAATAAGGATTCCCTCTGCCCCGTGTCACTGGAGCCAACAGAACAGACTGAGTTCAGTTCAGAAGTGAAGGAAAGCCTTATTCTCCAATCCAAGAATGGAGCAGCATAACCTTGAGCTCTAGACCAGGGGTCCTCACGATCCAGGATCTAATGCCTGAGGATCTGAGGTGGAGGATGTAATAATAATGGAAATAAAGTGCACAATAAATGAAATGTGTTCGAATCATCCTGAAACCATCTGCCCTGCCTGCCTTGGTCTGCGGAAAAATTCTTGCATGAAACCTTTGGTCCCTGGTGCCAAAAGGTCGCGCTGCCCTAGACCACACGTGCTGTCCCCAAAGACCCTGGGCAGGGCTGCTCATCAGTATGGAGGGAGCCAAGTTCTCCCGGGATTCCGTGCAGCTGGGCGGCTCAGGTTACAGCTTGTAGTGTGGAAGCAGCGTCTGCGCACAGCCTGCGCCGTCATCTTGAAGTGTCAGTTGCGCGGCTTCCGTACACGGTAGGTGGAGCTGAGGTGTCAGAGCAGCCATGTCACACCGCGAATTCTGGCCTCAAGTGCTGAGTGTGAGGCCTCTGCACACAGCACCTTCTGAGCAAGGGAAACTCAATGAAGCACCAAGGAGAAGGGGGGAAAATTTTAGACTTTATTACTCACATTCTATTTTTATTTTCTAGGAATTGTTAGCTTTAACCGTGACAAACCTATGCAACAAACATGGGATGGGAGGAATGAAAAGCAGCAGAAAAAAAAAAAAAACACCTTTGTGGGTTGGGTGTTAGGTGGGGTTGCTATATAAATACAGGACTCCAGTTAAATTTTAATTTCAGGTAAATAACAAATAATCTTTGACTATAATTGTGATCACTCACCTAGAGCCAGACATCCTGGAATGTGAAGTCAAGTGGGCCTTAGAAAGCATCACTACAAACAAAGCTAGTGGAGGTGATGGAATTCCAGTTGAGCTATTTCAAACCCTGAAAGATGATGCTGTGAAAGTGCTGCACTCAATATGCCAGCAAATTTGGAAAACTCAGCAGTGGCCACAGGACTGGAAAAGGTCAGTTTTCATTCCAATTCCAAAGAAAGGCAACGCCAAAGAATGCTCAAACTACCACACAATTGCACCATCTCACATGCTAGTAAAATAATGCTCCAAATTCTCTAAGCCAGGTTTCAGCAATATGTGAACTGTGAACTTCCAGATGTTCAAGCTGGTTTTAGAAAAGGCAGAGGAACCAGAGATCAAATTGCCAACATCCGCTGGATCATGGAAAAAGCAAGAGAGTTCCAGAAAAACATTTATTTCTGCTTTATTGACTATGCCAAAGCCTTTGACTGTGTGGATCACAATAAACTGTGGAAAATTCTGAAAGAGATGGGAATACCAGACCACCTGAACTGCCTCTTGAGAAATCTGTATGCAGGTCAGGAAGCACCAGTTAGAACTGGACATGGAACAACAGACTGGTTCCAAATAGGAAAAGGAGTCCATCAAGGCTGTATATTGTCACCCTGCTTATTTATCTTATATGCAGAGTACATCATGAGAAACGCTGGGCTGGAAGAAGCACAAGCTGGAATCAAGATTGCCGGGAGAAATATCAATAACCTCAGATATGCAGATGACATCACCCTTATGACAGAAAGTGAAGAGGAACTAAAAAGCCTCTTGATGAAAGTAAAAGTGGAGAGTGAAAAAGTTGGCTTAAAGCTCAACATTCAGAAAAATAAGATCATGGCATCTGGTCCCATCACTTCATGGGAAATAGATGGGGAAACAGTGGAAACAGTGTCAGACTTCATTTTTGGGGGCTCCAAAATCACTGCTGATTGCAGTGATTGTAGCCATGACATTAAAAGATGCTTATTCCTTGGAAGGAAAGTTATGACCAACCTAGATAGCATATTAAAAAGGAGAGACATTACTTTGCCAACAAAGGTCCATCTAGACAAGGCCATGGTTTTTCCAGGGGTCATGTATGGATGTGAGAGTTGGACTGTGAAGAAAGCTGAGCACTGAAGAATTGATGCTTTTGAACTGTGGTGTTGGAGAAGACTCTTGAGAGTCACTTGGACTGCAAGGAGATCCAACCAGTCCATTCTAAAGGAGATCAGTCCTGGGTGTTCATTGGATGGACTGATGCTGAAGCTAAAACTCCAGTACTTTGGCCACCTCCTGCGAAGAGTTGACTCATTGGAAAAGACCTGATGCTGGAAAGGATTGGGGGCAGGAGGAGAAGGGGACGACAGAGGTTGAGATGGCTGGATGGCATCACTGACTCGATGGACGTGAGTTTGAGTGAACTCCGGGAGTTGGTGATGGACAGGGAGGCCTGGCGTGCTGTGATTCATGGGGTAGCAAAGAGTCAGACACAACTGAGCGACTGAACTGAACTGATGTCCCAAATATTGCATGGGAAATCCCTGTACTGAAAAAGGGATTTGTTGTGTATCGGAAATTCAAGTTTAACTGGGCATCCCTTTCTCTTGTTTGTTTTGTTTTGCCAAATCTGTGAAGTCTAGTGTTATGGAGAATTTTGGGAGATTTCTAGAGTTGAGATTCTGGAGTAGTAGTGGGTGAGAGGTAGGGGAATTGGACAGAAGAGGAAAATATTATTTTAAGAAATGTTGCTGTGGTTCATAAATTGAATCCCCTTTTATGTTCTTCAAGTGAATTGGATCCCCTTTTATGTTCTTTGAGTGCTGCTAGTGAGATTAGAATACTTTATAAATTACATTTGGTTTTAGAAATGTCTTCAACTGTAACTCTGTGCAGACTCTGGGGGGTGTGAGATCCTGGCTTATATCCAGGATGCATAGACATTACCTCATATAACCCTCACAGTTGTGCAAGCTGGGAAGCATTTTCTTGCTTTAGAGATGAAGAACTTAAGGATCAGAGAGATTAAATAACTTTCTCAGGGTCACCCAGTAAGTAGTGGAACTGGGTTCCAAGCCTGAATTCATTTGACCACCTGTGCTCTAAACCTGAAGTCTAAATAACCCACATCAAACTGAATCTCTACTTCCCAACAAGATGCTATTCGGATATACATTTAGAAAAATACTTGAATGTAAATGCTGGAGAGGGTGTGGAGAAAAGGGAACCCTCTTACACTGTTGGTGGGAATGCAAACTAGTACAGCCACTATGGAGAACAGTGTGGAGATTCCTTAAAAAACTGGAAATAGAACTGCCTTATGATCCAGCAATCCCACTGCTGGGCATACACACTGAGGAAACCAGAAGGGAAAGAGACACGTGTACCCCAATGTTCATCGCAGCACTGTTTATAATAGCCAGGACATGGAAGCAACCTAGATGTCCATCAGCAGATGAATGGATAAGAAAGCTATGGTATGGATACACAATGGAGTATTACTCAGCCATTAAAAAGAAAACATTTGCATCAGTTCTAATGAGGTGGATGAAACTGGAGCCTATTATACAGAGTGAAGTAAGCCAGAAGGAAAAACACCAATACAGTAAAATAACGCATATATATGGAATTTAGAAAGATGGTAACAATAACCCTGTGTATGAGACAGCAAAAGAGACACTGATGTATAGAACAGTCTTATGGACTCTATGGGAGAGGGAGAGGGTGGGAAGATTTGGGAGAATGTCATTGAAACATGTAAAATACCATGTATGAAACGAGATGCCAGTCCAGGTTCGATGCACGATACTGGATGCTTGGGGCTAGTGCACTGGGACGACCCAGAGGGATGGTATGGGGAGGGAGGAGGGAGGAGGGTTCAGGATGGGGAACACATGTATACCTGTGGCGGATTCATTTTGATATTTGGCAAAACTAATACAATTATGTAAAGTTTAAAAAGAAAATAAAATTAAAAAAAAAAGAAAAATACTTGAATGTAACATTAAATATGTGTAGAATAGACTCATGGATTTTCATCGTTCTGTTTTCAGTTGAAGAAACCATTATCTGAAGAAGATAAGGATTGCACAGGTAGTTAGTGGCAGAGCCAAGGTTAACACCTGGACCGACAGAGGGAACAGGGATCAAGAGCTCCAGGGAACAGCTGCAAAAGAGTAACATGAGTCAAATTGACCACCCCTTTATTGTCAGCTTCATCCTGCCTCAAGTTCACCCCTCCTCTCCCCTCCTGCCTCCTTCCCCACTCCAGGCTTTGAGCCATGTCCCATTTCTATGTGTTCCTGCTCTGAGCCAGCTGTCATAATCCCTGCAAGGTGTTAGCTGATAACAGTCTGTGGGAGGATCATACACTGTTAGCAGTGAACTCCGGGAGGATATTAAAGGCTGTAGAACTCTAAAAGCAAGTGTGTGCTGAGACAGACATCACAGGAGACGCCTGGAGGAGGGCCTGGCTACCAGGAGGCCTTGCAAGGTGGCACTGACCTTTGTGCATTCCCTGTGGTCTGGCGTGGTCTGTTTCCAGCTTTAACAGTTCAGACACTCTTTCTTCTTATGCCCCAAATTTGATTGGATGCAGCAATGATGACTTATAGTAACATAGCTCAAAGAGAACTATAACCCCCTCCAAAAAAGCCAATTTATTAATGTATAATAAGACACAAACCTGCTAAGCTGACTTTAGCCTGACCAGTGCCTTCTCTCGAATAGGGTGAGAAGCTTCATGGAGAATCAAGAGACTGGCTGGTTGTTCAAGTCTCCTAGAACTGCACAGGGGAGACTACAGAATGACCAGAGCTCAAAGGCATTGAGTGTGAAAGTCTGAGGCACAATGGCTAGGCACATCCTCTTATCAGAAAGGGCAGTGGTAGGACAAGGCAGGTATCAGACAAGGTCTAGGAAGAAAATACTAAACAGCATTCTCAAAAGGGAATAGTAATTTGAGAGTTTGAAGAAGGGACTGTTCTTTTCAAGCATATTTCAAAACCAACAAGCGATGATGAATCACCCCTAGTCTGTCTCCAGTCTGGCAACTCTGGAAGTAATGACTGCCTCCAGTGGTGTTTTCCACTGCTTCCTGTTTGGAAGCAGTTACCAGAACCTGGAGAGAGCTTTACCTGCAGCTCTAAGGGGAGCATTTCCACATGATCCATGGCCTTTGATGAAGGAAGAGAGTCCCTGCCAAAACAGTCTCGTGGGGAGGGAACTGGGAGAAGAAACACTCCTGCCCATGTCTCCTGTGGCCTTCTGACCCCACACATGGCCTCCAGTTGGCTGAACACAACTGGAAGACAAAAGGCTGGACAAAGACCAGCTTTTTAGATCACAGAGTGAGGCAGAGAAGGCAGAGAGTGGATCTTGATGGGTGGACAGTGAGCCTGGCACAAGGCCTGTGAGTGTTGTGCCTCTTCATTCCCATGCTTCTTTGTCAGACCACTTTGCTTCTACTTGAGACATTTCAGGGTAATTCCTTGGATCTGGCTACACAGGGGGCTTCCTGCTCATTTTCTTTCTTTAAGGTGACTCTGGGCATCTCTATCTGATCAGTTTAGGGATGAATTCACTCATATAATCTTATCATCTTATTTTCTTCATTGTCTCATGGTTTTTAGGGCCAGGGTGGGAGCTTCCATAAGCCAATGTAATTCAGCCTTATTGGATAGCAGAATTAAGAGCAGAGGGAACTCAAGAGCAGGCCAGGGCTTTCTCCAGTACTCTTGGCATCACCTTTACCAGGAGTGTCTGTGTTTTAAAAGAGATTCTTAAATGAAATTTAAGACCCAAAGCAATGTCTCTCAAGTGGCATGAAAGAAAGTGAAAGTCATGTCTGACTCTTTGTCATCCCATGGGTTGTAGCCTGCCAGGCTCCTCTGTCCATGAAATTTTCCACGTAAGAATACTGGAGTGGGTAATCCTTCCCCTTCTCCAGGGGATCTTCCCAACCCAGGAATAGAATCAAGGTCTCCCACATTGCGGGTGGATTTCTTACCATCTGAACCACCAGGGAAGCCCAAGAATACTGGAGTCAGTAGCCATTCCCTTCTCCAGGGGATCTTCCCAATCCCAGGGGATTGAACCCAGGTCTCCTGCATTGCAGGCAGATTCTTTACCAGCTGAGCTACCAGGGAAGCAGTAGGGAGGTGTGGTGGACTGAAGATGGTCTCTCAAAGATGTACACATCCCATTCTCCAGAATGTGTTGCCTTAAATGAGAACGTTCAAAAAGCTAATGGCATCCTGTCCCATCACTTCATGGCAAATAGATGGGGGAGAACTGGAAACACTGACAGATTTTATTTTCTTGGGCTCCAAAATCACTGCAGACAGTGACTGCAGCTGCGAAATTAAAAGATGCTTGCTCCTTGGAAGGAAAGCTATGACAAACCTAGATAGCATATTAAAAAGCAGAGACATGATTTTACCAACAAAGGCCCATATAGTCAAAGCTATGGTTTTTCCAGTAGTCATGTATGGATGTGAGAGCTGGACCGTAAAGAAGGTTGAATGCTGAAGAATTCATGCTTTCAAACTGTGGTGCTGGAAAAGACTCTTGTGAGTCCCTTGGACAGCAAGGAGATCAAACCAATCAATCCTAAAGGATATCAACCATGAACATTCATTGAAAAGACTGATGCTGAAGCTGAATATTCCAATATTTTGGCCACGTATGTGAAGAGCCGACTCATTGGAAAAGAGTCTGATGCTAGGAAAGATTGAGGACAGGAGGAGAAAGAGGCGACAGAGGATGAGGTGGTTGGATGGCATCACTGACTCAGTGGATGTGAGTTTGAGCAAACATAGGGAGATAGTGAAGGACAGAGTAGCCTGGTGTGCTGCAGTCCATGGGGTCGCAAAGAGCTGAATGTGACATAGTGACTGAACAACAACAATATGGGAACAGGGACTTTGCAGATGGATTAAACTAAGGATCATGAACTGTGGTGATCAGCTCGGCTTATCCATGTACAGCCAATGGAATTACAAGCATCCATGTATAAAGGAGGCTAGAGGGTCACGAGCTGAGAGACGAGAGGTGGGATTGATGCACTTGAAAGACAGAAGGGAAGGGTCCACAAACCAAGAAATTCAGGCGGCCTCTAGAATCCAGGAAAGGCAGAGCTTCTTGCCTACAACCTCCAGAAGCAGCATGACCTTTGATTTTAGCCCCATGTGACCCATTTCAGACTCTGACCTCCAGAACTGTAAGAGAATAAGTTGGTGCTGTTTTAAGCCACTAAATTTGTGTTATTTATATTAGAATCAGAAAACTAACACAGAGGATATCTGGGGGTAGAGGTTCCTTTCCAACACCCTTTGATCACAGGCTACACTAAGACCGCTTAGGGTAACTTTTTCGCCAACCAGAGTTGGGTCTCTACACAGACACCACTGGACTGGAATCCTGAGCATAAAGGTCACCTTGGTTATCTATCCCATAACATGCATAGTTGATGCTAAAGTGAGCTTCCACTCCGATAATCATGTTCCCAGACCTTGTCCTTCACTGCTCACCAGGCCAGGGATAGTTGGGGCACTCCCTTCCCCAAGACCTTGAGTTGAGAGCATGGCATTTTCAGAGAGGCAAGTAAGAGAGGCAGGCAGAGGTGGCCAGGAGGCCTCTCCAGGCAGGGATGAGTGGTGAAAAAATGAAGGGGTGACACAAAGGACCCCTTTCCTCTTGGCACTCTACTGCAAAAACAGCCCAAGGACACGGATTTGAATCTGCTTCGAACTAGAACATTTTGGGAAAAAAAATCTACAATGTGAACTTCATGTCACTGAGCAGATGTTTTAGTTATATTCTCCACCCCTGCAGTGACCCCAACTGGCTCTCAGGAAGAGGTCTTTCTCTGAAAAGCTGTTTTCTTTCTTCTTCAATTAAGTCACATACACTAAATGGGAATGAAGAGGACATCACTTAAAATGTGTCTTTAGAATGAAACGGAATAAGAAAAGGCTCAAATCTGTTTGAGAGATGGCCTCTTCTATCAGAAATCAATACAGCCCTGCTTTCTACAGTGTGCCAGCTCATAACGTGAAAACTGCTCAAACTCTCAATTTAACATTTTCAAAGGTGATATTAAATTCCAAGATTTTATATCTGTTATTGCCCATTTAGGTCCAAGTTATAAATCTGAAGTCTCTCTCCAGCTTAGAATCTGACAGTGCTCGATAAAAACTTTTATAATCAGGTTCGATAAAGAATCACAAATCTCCATCTTGTGATTTTCAGCTTACAACAGTCTTTGTTAATAACATCTTCCTGCCTTGATGTTTGTCAATATTTGTCATTTTTTAAAAGGGATGAGATAGAAATACTGTAAACTCTCACCTCTTGGACAAAAAAATGCTATTAGTAAAGCATCATGAATAAGATGTCTTCATAATGGCATTTATAAAGAATGATCATGAAAAGCCAGAAGGTGAAATCTTTAGTGACAACCATGGTCTGCTGCTGATGGCATTCATAGGGAAACAGAAGACAGGCCATCATCTGAAAGTCTTAAAGAAGACTTCCCTTTGCTTGTTAGCATTTATTCCAGTCCAGAAATGGGCGGTTGTGCACCTACTATTCTAAATTGTCCTTAGGCTAGAAATAAAGCTTCCCTGGTGGCTCAGTCGGTAAAGAATTCACCTGCAATGCGGGAGACCTGGGTTCGATCCCTGGGTTAGGAAGATCCCCTGGAGAAGAAAACGGCTACACACTCCAGTATCCTGGCCTGGAGAATTCCATGGACAGAGGAGCCTGGCAGGCTACAGTCCATGGAGTAGCAAAGAGTCAGACACGATTGCGTGACTTTCACTTTCATTTTTTCACTCTAAGCCTGTTTTTTATTTTTTTTTTAACTTTACAATATTGTATTGGTTTTGCCATATATTGAAATGAATCCGCCACAGGTATACATGTGTTCCCCATCCTGAACCCTCCTCCCTCCTCCCTCTCTAAGCCTGTTTTGAGTGAGTTCTTTTCTTCAGACACTTAAGAAAAAAGTTAATAAAATATATTTTTATTCAAGCAAGTTGGACTTTGAGTTCTGTTTTCCTATCTGTAAAAAGAAACTAGAAACAATACTATATACACATATGTATACACACCTGTATATCCACATGTACATATGTATACTATGTACTAAAATGATGACGATAAACCTGGGAATGTTCATCACCAAATTCAGGACAGTGTCCCCTCTGAGGAAGAGGGAGGGGGATATAATGAGGAGGATACACAGAAAACTTCAGGTGAGTTTGCAATGTTTTATCTTTGCAAACTGTATAATTAGCAAATTCTCATTATATTATGGTCTATGCAGTTTTATTTGTATATATGCTATATTTTATACTTAAAACAAATTTTAAAGAGGAGTTTTGTTGTATGACAGTCAATTTTATGTGTCAACTTGACTGGATAAAGGAATGCCCAAATAGCTGGTAAACATTATTTCTGTGTGTCTGTGAGGGTGTTTCTTGGAGAGATTAGCATTTTATTGAGCAGATTGAGTGAAGAGGCTCTGCCTGCACCTCGTTGGGCAGGCGTCATCCAATCTGTTGAGGAACTGAATGAGCAAGAAGGCCAAGGAAGGGTGAATTCTGACTCTCTTCCTGATCTGGAATGTCCATTTTCTCCTGCCCTTGACATCAGAGCTCCAGGTTCTTGGGTCTTTGTACTCTGGAACTTTTAGCAGTGACCACTGACTCTAAAACCTTTAGCCTAGGACTGGGGATTATACCTTTGGCCACCCTGATTCTCAAGTCTTTGAACTTGGACTGTCTTATATCACTGGCTTTCCTGGTTCTCTGGCTTGGAGACAGTGGATTGTGGGGTTTTCTTAGCCTCCATCACTATGTGAGCTAATTCTTTTGATAAATCTCCTCTTATCTCCCCCCCGACTCTCTCTCACTCTTTCTGTCTGTCATCTATGTATATCCCATTGTTTTTGTTTCTCTGGAGAATCCTGACTAACACAGGTTATGTCATCAGAGAAATAGGAATATGAGGGAACAGTCCAAATGCCATTCAAATTCAACATGGCTTTTTAACTCTGCCCAAGGCTGCTCTCCCAAGTCTACAGTGAAGTGGGGACTAAGAAACACCAGTGACAGGCAAAATGGTGTGCTGTCTGGTACAAGCTAATGAAAGCTGATCGATTTTCAGAAATTTTGCAAGCCATCAAACACTTATTATTAAACGTTAATTATGTAAGCTTACAATTAAACAAGTTACATTAAAAGCAATGGTAATAAATACATAAAGGATCACATCTTAACTATTTTACTATATATACTTTTATCCTTGCTCTTGAAGTTATTTCTGTCTATTGTATCTGTATGGTGGAGACACTACATAATGCATATCTCTTTACAACTCTGTATTCAGTGACATCGTGTTGGTCAGCTTGAAACTGGCCAAGATGGGAGTATGCACACCATAGAAAATGGCAAATGCCACTGACCGTGGCTCCTGCTCCCCAAACTCCACACACAAGACAGCCTGCTGTTAAACCTTTACCAGCACGCCTCTGGGCAGAACCCAACTTTCTCAGCTGCTTCTGAACTCTCACTTGGTTCTGAACATTCTAACTGCTCAATCACCATGAAAAACTCACCGTGCCACTAGGTATGTGGCTGTGTAGATTCTGGAGATATTAGGCAGAATTTTTAGGAAAGAAATGATCTGTTTTCTTCTATGCATCCCCAGACCCCAAATTAGCAACTGTCAGTGTCCCTGACTGTCCCCTGTCAGTGGTGTATTTGTGTGTTGGGATATTCCAATCCCAGGTGGCACATCATTGGCCAGAGGCCTCTGGTTATCCCTGCTGACTATCCCTGCTCTAGTCTCTTTCTCTTTTCAGTCCTGACTTGCCTTTAGTTGGTGACTCCCTGGAGGCCTGCGACCTTGATTTGTATAACATGATGAAGGGGCAAAGGGGTGGGACACTGGCCTGAAGAAACTTGGGGAAGTATAGGCTTGAGCAACTGCCTGCTGGGCTGTGTCCCTGCTGCTGGCAGCTCCTGGGGATTTGGAGTTGAGCAGAGCTGCTTGATAAACTATTGCCCTGCCCCATATCCACTCTTTCCATGACCTTGAACAATGCCTGGGCCTGGGGCTTCAGCCACCCGAGCACTAGTGAGAGTCAAAGAACATTAGTTCTAAAGGAGGTAGGAGGAGGTCAGAGGGATGCTGCGAAGAACAGTCAAAAATAGAGGTTATCTCTTGAAGTATATCTTGATTTTTTTTTCTCTCTCCCCAAGTTCTTCTTCAAGCCATTTTGAAAATAAACTCCATGAAAGAAGGAAAACAATCTAACTATCCATTAATAGGGGACAGATTAAGTATATTCTATCTTAAGAAGGAAAATCATTTATCAGTTAAAAATCACCTTTCTTTTTGACTGTTGTGTCCATATAATACTTGTTAGAAATGTAACATTCGAAGAAACAAAACAAAACAATTATAAGTATGTTGTAGAGATTACATGGCACGTGAAAAACCTAACTTCTATTATTTAGCATTGTATTTCAAAAGAAAAGCAGAACTGTTTTAGGTGGAACTAACTGTCCTACTTGTGGTTTAGGATAAAATTTCCAGTGACAGAAAGTAGATCCAAAAAGTGCTATAACTCAAACAATTTGGATGGAAGAGAAGGTAATGTACTCCAGAAAATGGTGAGATGACTCAAAAAGTGGCTCTGGGGAAGATAGAGATGCTAATGTGAAAGAGACATGGGAAGATTTTGAATACATTATGTCATGAAATGTAAGAGCGGAAGAAAGTCATATTTCTACCTTAGTGTGTTGTTTTATGCAGTACGTGATTTTAAAGATGTATGTACAACTAAACCAATATAGAGTTTAAGTTAAAAATCATGGTTTAGAAGATCAATAACATGGGGAAAAGGTCACGGCAGTGATAAATCAGTATAAAAATTCTTGGTCTATAAAACTACCCAACTGTAAATACAAATACACATGAAAGAAAATAAATGTATATAGATCCTGAAGGAAAATCACTGAAAAGAATCTGTGGTTATATTCATATGTAAGATTACAGGTGACTTTTGTTTTTTTTCTGTATACGTTTTCAGTTTCCAAACTTTACACTATGAATAGTCATTACTTTTACAACAAAAAGAACCTTATTTTAAGACCAGTATGATAAAACATTTGCTGGTAGTGCCTGCCTTCACTGTACACTGTGAATCCTTCTAAGTACACTAATGTGGCATAGAATTGAAATATTAGCTAAATTTTATTGAGTGTGACTCATGTACTTGGAACTGTACTAAGCACTTTATTATTATAGTGGGTTATTTATGTAATTACCACCCCATCCCTATGAGGTTGGCATGAATACCGTTGATTTCATAGGTGAGGTAACGAAGGATCAGAGTGATTTAGTTCTTTGCCTAAGTCACACAGCTAGTGAATGGAGGTGCTGGCATTTAACCCAGGTAGACTGACTCCAGAGGCCACATTCTCAGTCCTGTGCTGCCTCCTACCACCCTAGCACAGATCTGGCAGGATTTCAGAAGTTGTTACAGGCCAGATTATGGGAGAATTACTACTAGCCAAGTGTCCTGAGCATTTCTTCTTGGCTTTACATACACTTAATGGAGTTGGAAATTTTAACAGAGTTATGCACGTTTCTTACCTGGGACTGTCATATTTGCATGAGTAAAGGAATGGGATGAATTTTTGGGTAACATGTTCCCACCCACTTCATTAGGCAGGAAGACTTCTAAAGTAATGGCACAATTGAGTATGCTGTTTTAAACAGTGTCTGTAAGGATGTTTGTGGGGCTATTTAGGTGACAGGGAAGAGACCTAGAGGACTGACCAGACCAGTGGTGAAGCACCAAGATAGGAGCTTTAAGTAAGGGCAGCAGAACTGGGAAGCAGAAGGAGGCTGGGAGAGTGGACAAGGAGCAGCTTTGCCCAGCAAAAGAAAGGGAATTAACATTTGCTGAGCATATACTGTATGCTGGGCATTCACGTTTGCTCTTTCATTCCATCCTCCCAACAGCCCTATTTGGTAGGGATCGTTACCTCCGCCTGCCAGCTGGAGAAGAGGAGGCTCAGACAGTTGAACCTGCCCAGGAAAGAACCAGTAAAAATGTTAGGTGTGTGCTAAGTTGCTTTAGTCATGTCTGACTCTTTGTGACTCCATGGATGGAAGCCCATCAGGCTTCTCTGTCCTTGGGATTCTCCAGGCAAGGTTCTTTGCTGGTTATTGAGCAGTAAAGCCAAGTCTTGAACACTGGTCTTCCTGTCTCCAAAGTGTTTTCATTTCTATCAGTCAGTGTTCCAACAGGAAATGTTCAAATGGAGTTACTGAGGAGAGTTTAACAAAGGAGCTGCTTATAAAGCTGTGGGCAGGTGATGGGGTTCAGGACAAGCTACCCTAAAATATGGCACCTTAGCATTTTGAAGTCCTATGTGAAAGGTACTCTTCATGTACCAGGAGGAATATTTTTATCACTAGAGATGGGAACTGGGGCCAAGAAATCTGTACCAAAACTCTTGTTAAACTAGCCCTTACTTCCCAGTTACTTCTTCACTATTTACTACTCCAAGCTCAAATCCCTATGCTTTGTTAAATCTTGACAAATTTACTGTTTCTTGATCTAAAAGGTTATAAAAGCTTCCTGCTCTATTCACTTCTTTAGGTCTTGATCCTCTTGTGATGACTCCCAGGTACATGTAAAAATTTAATAAAATTTCTATGCTTTTTCTCTTCATCTGTCTTTGTCAATTTAATTTTCAGAGTCACCCTGAGAGGGTCCCCGAGGAGGCTTTCTTCCCCTACACAGGGTTAAGGAAAACTAATATGCATGGTCCAGTATCTGTGAGCTAGTAGGGAGTCATAGTAGGGAGTGGTAGGGAGTCATTCCTGCACCTGAAGCTGGAAGGCCTTAAGGTGGAAGAGGGTGAGCCAGCTTCAGACCTAGAGACAGCAGAGCCGCCCAACAGGAGCTGTCACCTTTGGTAGAGGCACAGCCAACATGTGGTCCTGCAGGTCTCCTGATGGTATCTCCTGTTGACCTAACCAATTGGGAAATCAGAGGGCAAGGGAATCAAACGTAGCTGCACCTAGAAGCCAGTGCTGGTGACAGACACAGGGTGGAAAAGGCTGGAGAGTAGATCTGAGGTGGGCAGGCCAATGCAAAATGTCTTGCGTCCTTTTTAGGCATAAGTAGTCTGCTATGTGAGTATTATTTCTTCAAAAACCTCCCCACTATATGTATCGAAGGGCACTAACAAAAGGATGAAAAAGGAGTCCACAAAATGCAAGAAGATATTTTCAACTCATATATTTGATAAAGGACTAATATCCAGAATATATAAAAAACTTTGAAAATGCAACAACAAAAGTGCAATTCAGAAATGGTAAATGGCCCATAAGCACATCTGCTAAGTCGCTTCAGTCGTGTCCGACTCTGTGCAACCCCATAGACGGCGGCCCACCAGGCTCCCCTGTCCCTGGGATTCTCCAGGCAAGAACACTGGAGTGGGTTGCCATTTCCTTCTCCAATGCATGAAAGGGAAAAGTGAAAGTGAAGTCGCTCAGTCGTGTCCGACTCTTCTCGACCCCATGGACTGCAGCCTACCAGGCTCCTCTGTCCATGGGATTTTCCAGGCAAGAGTACTGGAGTGGGGTGCCATTGCCTTCTCCACCATAAGCACATAAAAAAATGCTAATGTCAGTAACTAGAGAAATGCAAATCAAAACCACAATGTGATACTACTTTACACTCATTAGGACATCTATTATAGACACAAACAACAAAACAAAACAAAAACTCCGAAGATAATGTGTCAATGAGGATGTGGAGAAATTGGAACCCTTGTGCTGATGGGAATATAAACTAATGGAGGTGTGGTGGAAAATAATTTGGTGATTCTTTAAAAAGTTAAACACAGAAATACTATATGATCCAGCAATTCCACTTCTAGGTATATACCCAAAGAAATCAAAAGCCAGGACTTGAACATATGTTTGTATACTAATATTCACATATTATTTATTATTCACAATAGCCAAAATGTAGAAACAACCCACCTGTCCATCAACAGATGAAAGAATAAAAAAAAAATGGGATGCATACATACAATGAAATATTATTTACTCATAAAGAGGAGTGAAATTCTAATGCATGCCACAGCATGTATGATAAGTGAAAACATTATGCTAAGTGAAATAAGCCTGACACAAAAGGAGAAATATTGTGTGATTCTACTTACGTGAGATACCCAGAACAGACAATTCATAGAGACCATCAGTAGAATAGAGATGCCCAAGGGCCGGGGGCAGAGGGAATGTGAAATGATTGTTTAGTGGGAATTTCAGTTTGGGATGATGACAAAGTTCTGGAAAAGGATAATGGTGATGTTGCACAACAGCGTGAATGTAGGTAATGCCACTGAATGTACACTTTAAAATGGCTAAACTTTGTGTTGCATAAAAATTTTACCCTCCCTTTCCCCTCAGCACACAGGCTTTCACATCTGCCCAAATCAGAACCCACAAAGTGCCAGAACCCTTAGGTTTTTATCATGGGCTTTCAGGACTCTGAACTACCTCATCATTCATCAGCAGATAAATAAAATTTCCTAGCCTGACCCAAAATTTTTCTAAGTCTAGTGGTATTTTTTGATAATGCAGTTTTATGAACTGATAGCCCTAGGGGAAGAGATGAATCCTAATTTTTTCTCTTTTTTCTTTTTAGTAATGAGATCCCCCAAGAACGGTTGCTGGCAGCCCACTACCGCTGTTGCTGGGGGCTGAGGGTTGAGTGGGTCTGAGTGCTTGCCTGTGAGCAATTCAGGGCCCCAAGAGATTCCCAAAGAAACTGCTGCTCTGAGGTTATTCATCTGATGGGAAGACGCTGGTGAGAAAAGACAACATTTCTGGTAAGGTTTGGCCTGAATGCTGCAAGGAGACATGACCTGGGAGGCAGGGGCGATGTTGACAAAGTGGAATTTATGCATCCCCAGCTGCAAGGGTGGAGATGGGCAGGCCCCAGAGTCCCCAGGCCCTGTGGGCTGAGTAGAGTGTGTGATCACGCAATCTGAGCAGTTGCACACAGACCCACCCTCAGAACAGCCACACCATTGGTTTAACGTTCTGTTGTTGCCATCTTGAAATTCATAATACTTTTTTTTGACAAGCGGCTTTGCATTTTCACTTTGCACTGGGATCTGCAGATTGTGTAGCCAGTCCCGCATGTAGGGCATCAGAAAAGAGAAATTTCACCTGGAGTTGCTAGGCCAAAAGGCCCCATGGGAAGGGAGAGGGACCTCGAAGGTGCAGGTCTGATGAAAGCAAGCACCACAGAGCAAGGCGCTGGAGCCTGGGGGTGCCAGCTTCTCCATCAAGCCCTTTAATGAGAAAGCTCTCACGGCAAACCCAGACTGGGGTGGGGGAAGGATTGGAGGTTGTGAATCAGCCCCACTATCTGCCTGTCCAGGTCTGTTAATACTTGATTTTCTCTTTGGCTTGGTCCTTGGGTCTTATTTCAACCCCACCCCGGACCTGTGGCCATTATTTAATAATAGAGCTTTCATATCCAACACTGATTGCTTGATCCCCTGGAGGAGGGCATGGCAACCCACTCCATTATTCTTGTCTGGAGAATCCCAAGGACAGAGAAGCCTGGCAGGCTTCCGTCCATGGGGTCGCAAAGAATCAGACTTGACTGTAGCGACTTAGCACACACCTAACATGCAATGGCACCCCACTCCAGTACTCTTGCCTGGAAAATCCCATGGACGGAGGAGCCTGGTAGGCTGCAGTCCATGGGGTCGCTAGGAGTCCGACACGACTGAGCGACTTCACTTTCCCTTTTCACTTTCATGCATTGGAGAAGGAAATGGCAACCCACTCCAGTGTTCTTGCCTGGAGAATCACAGGGACGGGGGAGCCGGCTTTCCGTCTCTGGGGTCGCACAGAGTCAGACACGACTGAAGTGACTTAGCAGCAGCAACATTTTTACTGGTTCTTTGAACTTCTTGGTTAATATCACTTTTATCTTCTATGTTTCATTCTACTTGAGTCTTGTTTTGAATGTTGGTCTGTTTGCTCATGTTCTAATCCTTCTGCTTCATGTAGTAGCGTGTGTGGGTTGCTGTTTTCCTTCTGCAGGAGTGACAGTGTCCCGTTTGGGAGCACACATCCCCCAGGAGCACTGGCTGCCTGTCTGGTGCTGTGTACAGGAAACTGCGCAGGCCAGGCCCTTGTCTGAGCCATCCCCCTGGGGGCTTCTCATGCCTTGCTGCTATTGTTGTTGTTGTTGTTGATTCCTGGAATCCCTGTTTTCCTCTCTAGTTGCTCTGGCCTTGATTTGGGAAAGAGAGCCAGCAGCCCTCCTGGTATGCCAGGTTGGCAGAGACTGGAATTCTCTTTCTGGCTCCCTTCTGTTTCTTGTATAACCTCTCCAGGCTGGATCCTCCCTCACTTGTAGATGGGTAGAAACCTATTTTATTGCAAGTTGCTAGGTATGGATATTTCTCCATTTCGACTGGTCCATTTCAATTCATTTGCAAAAAGCCTGTCAATCAAGCCCTCAATCAACTGTAATTGCCATTAAATTATAGGATCCAGATAACCTAGGCTTACAAGCAAGGTGTATGCGAGGGGAAGGCAGTCATTTCTGAAATTTTATTGGATGAATTTTCTTGATGTCTGGTTGGCCAAAATGTCAGGCAATTATGCAGGAAAATGTTCTTTTTAAAGAGAGTATTTGGGAGTAAAAATATCATAATATCTATAATTTATTTCAAAATACTTCAGCATTAATTAAACAAGTTTAAAAACAAGAATTGTTAGTTCATGGTATTACATTCACAAGACCATATGTTGCAAGAATCATTCTTGTAGGGAAGTATGTTTCTATTTTATAATTGCATAGAGTCGTACATATTATATAAATGCTATGATATGAATGTTTCTGTCTTGCCAAAAATCGTATATTGAAATCCTTAACCCCCAAATGATGGTACTGTATGAGGAGGTGGGGCTTTTGGGAGGTGCTCAGATCATGAGGGTGGAACCCTCATGAACAGGATTTGTGCTCTTATCAGAGACTCCAGAGACATCCCTGGCCCTTTCTACTGTGCAAGGACATAGTGAGAAGGTACCAGCTATGAACCAAGAAGTGGGCCCTCACCAGAACCTGACCATGCTGGCATTCTGATCTTGGGTTTCCAGTTTCCAGAACTGTGAGAAATAAATTCCTGTTGTTATAAGCAACATTCCTTTGACAGACGAGAAAATGGACCTACTGACTTTGTGACTTTCCTGAAGCCACATAGAAGACGAGATCTTAGTTCTCTTGGGCACAGATCCAGGGCTCTTTCCAGCCTGCCCTACTCTGTCAGGAGTCAGAAAGGAGTGCAGGCTGACCTGCTCTCCTCAGAAACTTGCCTGCAGAGTCACAAAGTCTCCTCTCACAGATTCATCCCCTGTGAACACACATTGCAGAAGGTGATTCAGAAGTTTCAAGTCAAACATCACAAAGTGGTTGTAATTGATGGATATCCGTAACCCACGATGGTGGGTGGCTGTCCTTTTGTTTATTCTTTCTAGTCTTTTAAGGCAATGGCACCCCACTCCAGTACTCTTGCCTGGAAAATCCCATGGACGGAGGAGTCTGGTAGGCTGCAGTCCATGAGGTCGCTAGGAGTTGGACATGACTGAAGTGACGTAGCAGCAGCAGCAGTCTTTTTAATATGTTATTTTATGTGTGCTTGTTTAGATATACAACTAATATAGGTTCATTGAAGAACTATTTGAAGAAACAGGTAAAACAAAAAGTTGAAAATTCCCATAATCTCACTGTGACTAACATTTTAGGGATGTATTACTCATCTGTTGCTGCATAATAGATTACCCCAAAACTTAGTGGTTTAAAACAAAAGATGTTCATCATTTTGCCGTTTTTATGGGTCAGGAATTTGGGAGCAGCTTAGTTGAGCGGTTCTGGCTCAGGAGCTCTCATAAGGTTGGAACCATATGAATGAGATTAACCTAGGGCTGGAGGATCTGATTCCAAGGTGACTCACTCACCAGTCTGTTGGCTGGAGGCCTTAGTTCCCCCGCACATGGATTCTCTGTAGGACTGCTTGAGTATCTTCGCAGCATGGCAACTGGCTTCTGCCCGAACAAGTGATCCAAGAGGAAGAGCAAAGAGGAGGCTGCAGTATCATTTATGACCTAGTCTTGAAAGTCACAGCCTGTCCCTTCCACCACACTCTTATTTGTTAGAAGAAAATCACTAAGTCAAGTCCATACTCAAGGGGAGAGGATTTAACTTCCAACTCTTGAAAGAAAAAGAATTTTTTTGGAAAAAGAACAAAGGACATATATTAAAAATATCACAGAGAATCTCTAGTCATCATGAAGCAACTAAGCCTGTGCGCCACAATGATTGAGCCTGTGCTCTAGAATCTGGGAGCCGCCTGGGAGCTGTGACTACTGAGCTGGCGTGCTACAGCTACTGAAGCCTGTATGTCTAGAGCCTGTGCTCCACAACAAGAGACGGTACCACAACGAGAAGCCCTCGAATGGCAATGAAGAATAGTCCCTGCTCACTGCGACTGGAGAGAGCCCATGCACAGCAACAAGACCCAATGCAACAAAAAATGTGTATAAAAATATGTGTATACAGCTGCAAATCTTGTTAGAAACAATTTCAGACATAGTAAATATATATATATACCTGATACAGTATTGGTATGAATCACATGAGTTAATATAATTAAAGAACTTATATCTTGACTGTCACAGGATAAGCAGTATGTGTTAGCTTTACCATGTCAGCAAGGTTATTTTAAAAATATATTAATGGCTTCTGAATACATTATTATATGTGCATTCTGTACTTTAATCCTATTATTAGACATTTAGGTCATTTATCATGTTTTTATTACTGTGACACAATAAAAAATATCTGGTCTCCAAACACATTTGGAGTCAGAAATGTTGTGAGTAGAGAGACAGTTTTTTCTTTTAATTGCTAATACTAGTAATGCTGTGATAAACATCCTGGAAGCTAAATCTGTGAGCTGGGAATGGAACTGTCTGGAATGTATACACAAGTCTGCATGTATGATGCTACTTGTGGAGAAAGGGGCCCACAACTTTCATCATATTCTTAACAAGGTCCCTAATCGAAAGAGATGAAAAGCTAGGCTATGGTCCTTGTCCATCTAGGTTCAGGTCTTGGAGGAAGGGATTGGAGATGTGGTCATCAAGGTCAGGAGCACTGACTCACACCAACCAAGCTCCCAGGGGAGTTTTGGAGACGCCTTAATCACAATAGCAGTGCCTTCACATGTTGGATTTCACGGTAGTTTATTTCTAGGACAATATCTAGGTGACTAATCTGACCACCTTATTATTCTTGTTATGAGATCTAATACCTTGTAGTCTCAAGATCTGTGGTTCTTTGGTCCCTTGTATCTGGGCTGATTCCACCTGAGGGTTACGGCTCATTTATTCTAGTAGGTATTTGGTATGAACTAAGTGTTCTATAATATTTGTGGAATAAATGGAAGTGTTGTGAAAAATGGAGATCTGTATGAGGAAATGCAAAGAAGAAGTGGCCTGAGTTTGTTATTTGATTGAGTTTTTATGATGCAGGCCTACAAGAAGC
The DNA here is from genome assembly GCF_027580195.1 of Bos mutus. Classification (NCBI taxonomy): domain Eukaryota; kingdom Metazoa; phylum Chordata; class Mammalia; order Artiodactyla; family Bovidae; genus Bos; species Bos mutus. The sequence continues at coordinate 31,443,979 of NC_091626.1, read as the reverse complement.
CCTAGAGAGGAGCTGGGGCCCCAGAATCTTGGTGGAAAAGGATGTGGTGGCAGGTGCTGCAGGGAGATGTTCTGAAGTGTGGGTTCCTGAAGAGCAGGCTGAGTGTGAGGGTGATGGGCTGATGTGTCAGATAAGGAGTGGAGGGGCCTAACATGTGGGGCCAGCTCCCACACTCATCGCACTCACCCCACCCCTGGGGTTACCACAGGACTCATCCTACCTGCTGCTGAGAACTTAGTGTTACACCGAGGGCCGCAGCCTGCTGGTGCGTCAGAAGCTCACTTCCCACAGGTGGTAGACTTTTCTCTGAGTCTTCACAGCAGCAGCTGTCAGGAACTGGCCTTCTTCCAGGCCAGTGGCCCCTGGCTCATGTGGGCAGCTCACCCCCAGGTGGCCCTGCCAGCCCCACCTCTGAGAGTGTGGCTCAGCAAGCCTGAGATAGGGTTCAGGATTCTGCATTTCTAGTGCTGGTGGCTCACGGACCACCTGTGTTCATTCAGGTCCCCTGATAAAGAGATATCAAGATGGGATGGAACACAAAAGAGATTCTGGTGGGGAAATGCCTGCGTGCGAGCCCAGGGAGGAGGTGAACTTGGGCTCCAATGCAGATCTGGCCCCTGGGAAGGAAAGGGATGGGCAGTAAAAAGACTTAGGGCAACAGTGACGTTTAGAGGAAACAGTGGCCACAAGACTGCTCTCATTTCAGACGCCAGCTGCAGGTTTAAACGCTCCCAAGACCACCCTCACATTTCAATAATGTGCTAGAAGGATTCATGCAGCTCACTGAAAGCTATCATACTGGTGTTTACAGTTTATTATGGGGAAAGGATACAGAGTAAAGTCAGCAAGGGAACAAGTACATAGAATGCAGTCCAGGGCAGTGCCAGACTCTGAACGTCCATGGTCTTCTCCCCGTGGAGCCAGGGTGTGCTACTGTCCTTGCATTGACGTGTAACAGTTTTCATGAAGTATTACAAACCAGGGAAACTCTGGTATTCAGAGATTTTACTGGGGCTCCGTCACGTAGGCATGATTGATTGATTGTCCGTGTAGTTGTTCTCAGTTGTCAGGTCGACCGGTATCGCATGACCCAAAGCCCCGCCCTAAATCATACTACGGTTCTCTCTGTGGCCTGCCCTCACTGTAAGTCACACTGTCACTCAAGGCCCCAGGCAAATGGAGATTATCTCCTGGGAGCCAAGGGCAAAGCCCAGACCTCTTTGGGGTTAGATTTTTTACTGTACAGGTAGGAAGAGTCTCAGTACTGCAGCTCTGAAGGTTCAGGCAGGTGGACGGGAGTCCTCGAGCCAAAGACGCCCGTTGGAGGACTTCTGGGGACCTGGGGGGAGCACCCCCACCTCCATACTAAGCATCAGCTGGAAGTAGGCCTGGGGAGTGTGGTCTCAGAGTGAGTGTGGGCGTAGATTCTGGGGATCAGCAGCTGGGGCCTCCAGCTGGGCCTACTCCCTGTGAGAGGAATGCTGAGTGGTGAATGTTATGGCTGTTCATGCCACCAGAGCTGGGAAGGGGCAGTGGTGGGTGGGCTGGGGTGGAGTGACGTGAGATTCGCCACAGCCAGAATGACTCTCATGGCCCTTGGAGTTGACTGTTGATTTCTTCTTCTTAAACTCCACAAGCTGCTTGGGGAGGAAACCAGGTGGATGAAACTGAAATTACAGAGAAAGTGTGGCGCGCAGACCAAGCATGTGAAATCAGGAAGGGGGTGACTCAGAACCGGACACCTGTGCCGTGTGCGTGCGTGTGTGTGCGTGCGTGTGTGTGTGTGTGTTTTCTGCCAGGTGCAGCTGGGCCTGCCCCTTATTCTGAAGCCTTGTTCCTACTTCCTCTTTGCTTTCATGTTGTCTTAGTCTGTTCCTCGCTGGCAGGCAGAATCCAGCCCCTGGGAGGGTGCACGATGTTTTTAATTGAAGAATGAGGATGAATCTTTGCACACTTAGAAAAGTCCCAGCTAGGGCCAAGCCCCCACCAAGAAGAGCCTAAGGGCAGGGACAAGTGGCCTCCGCAGCCACACACATGACAGACCTCATCCCTGGAACACTGTGTCTTTGGGGACACGACATGAAGACATGGAGGCCAGAGCTCTGGGTCCTGTCCTAACTCTGCCATTGACTATTATTACTGCATTTCCCAGATTCTCAGACACCACTGATTATAAGCTCCATCATCACTTTAATAACTGCTTTTATTGAGGGGGAAAGAAACATGGTCACATCATAGGTACACAACAGTTCAAACACCTATCTTGATTCCATAATTATTAACATGTGAAAAATACAGTGCATCTTAAAAAAATGACATTAAAAAAAGCGGAATTAAAAAAAAAAACAGAGGAGACTTTTCTAATTCTGGTATGGAGATGTAAAACCAATACCCATATTTTAGAGTAATTTATTAATAGGCTTTTTAACCATGTGTCATTGCTATTTTTATTTTGACAGGAAGAGGACAGAAGTTGATTTGATATACACCTATCTGAAAGAGTGATGTATTAGTGACATTTATATTCAGCAAGCTGTGCAGGGCTTAAATTGGTTACTAGATATTTGCATCTTCTACCTACACAGCCGAAATAAGAGAACTAAAGGATATTTCAGTTTGAGAATAATAGCTAATATTTGTGGAGTGCCTTTTATGCGCCAGCACTGCTCTGGGTACTTTACATGTATTGACTTGTTTAAGCCCATGGAAGTCTTGTAAGAAGGTGCTAATACTACTTTGACCCTGGAGACGGGAACAGTGAAGCACAGAGATCACACGGGGTGCTCAAGGTCACACAGGCGGGAGGTAGACTTGAACCCAGGTGGTGTGTCTCACCTCCTAACTATACTCTACAGTCTCTCTTAAAGCATCAGTCAGGGAAATAAACCAAACAGAGCTGAGAGTTTCTAGTCCTTGTCTGAGTGCAAAGGAAAGGCTGGGATGGGCTAAAAGCAGTGATTTGCTGGTCAACATTTGCCAATTTCCTGTGTGTAAGTACTTCTGTCTGGGATGATTTCAAGGTACCTACTTGCTGGTAAAATTCCAGAGTGCTTAGCAATAGCTTCTCAGGAACTGGCACAGGCCAGCTCTAGCACCTTCCACAAAGAAGAGGGCGACAGAGGATGTGATGGTTGGATGGCATAACAGATTCAATGGACATGAAGTCGGGCGAACTTCAAGAGATGGTGGTGGATAGGGAACCCTGGTATGCCGCAGTTCATGGGGTCACAATGAGTTGGGCATGACTTGGCAACTAAACAACAACAAATCTCCAGCACACCACTAGCTGAAATTAATCGTTCAAGTCGGTGGGGAATAGTTTGGCTAGGAATGTGTTTTGCATGATACTCAGTTAAATCAACCATGGATAGGACTTGGCATGTATATTCAGAGCTTGGAAGTGGTTTTCCCCCTATTTCCCCGCCTTCCAACCAGGGGAGACAGCCCTTTGCTGGACTCTGGGGAGGCTGAGTGTGTGCTCACCATGCATCGTTGGCTTCTCTGAGTGTTGCAGATGAAGCTGAAGACCAAGGTTCCCACTCACAGGGAGGCAGTTGCCTGATTCATGCTCCAGAAGGGACACTTAGTGGCTGCCTAAGTGCCTTCCTCCTGAAGCAGAGTGGCAGTCATGAAATGAGGTGTAAGGGAAGAAAACCACCAGGTTTAAACAAGAGGAAAGAGGAACTCTGAAGTGTGGAGCTAAAGGGTTAAGAAGAGGCCTATGAGCTATGATCAATGAGGGTGAACAAGGACAGAGAAAATCTTATAAAACTAACTGGGAAACATTTTGGTTACTACTGGGACAGCTCTAGAATCAGTCATGGAATACAAGGGCTGGGCAGATGACTTTATGTGGGCAAATTAGACAGGGTATAAAACGGGGCGTGGTAGGGACTCTGACCAGTTATAAGCACATGCACTACGAGAAGACATTGAAGTACTGTTTGTGAAAGTGAAAGCTGCTCAGTCTTGTCTGATTCTTTGAGACTCCATGGATAGTTCATGGACTTTTCCAGGCCAGAATACTGGAGTGGGTAGCCTTTCCCTTCTCCAGGGGATCTTCCCAACACAGAGATCGAACCCAGGTCTCCTGCATTGTAGGAGGATTCTTTACCTGTTGAGCCACCAGGGAAGCCCTCATGCAGGAGACCTAGGTTTGATCCCTGGGTTGGGAAGATTGCCTGGAGAAGGGAAAGTCTACCCACTTCAGTACTCTGGCCTGGAGAATTCCATGGGCTGTATAGTCCATGGGGTGGTAAAGAGTCGGACATAACTAAGCAACTTTGACTGACTAACTCTGTTGGGAGTCTTTTTTCCTTTAACATTGTTGTTGTGTTTGAGTCTTTGCAACCCCAAAGACTGCAGTGCACCAGGCTTCCCTGTCCTTCACTGTCTCCTGGAGTTTTCTCAAACTCATGTCCAGTGTGTTGATGATGCCATCCAACCATCTCATCTTCTGCCATCCCCTTTTCCTCCTGCCTTCAATCCTTCCCAGCATTAGGGTCTTTTTCAGTGAGTTGGCTTTTTGCATCAGGTGGCCAAAGTATTGGGACTTCAGCTTCAGCATCAGTCCGTTCAATGAATATTCTGGGTTGATTTCCTTTAGAATTGACTGCTTTGCTCTCCTTGCTGACCAAGGGACTCTCAAGAGTCTTCTCCAGCACCACAATTTGAAAGTATCAATTTTTCAGCACTCAGCCTTCCTTATGGTCCAACTCTCATATCCGCAAATGACTATTGGAAAAAGCATATCTTTGACCAGAGAGACCTTAGGTTTTGTTTTTATGTTTGTTCGTTTGTTTTTAACATTATAGACTGGGGGAAAACAGGTTTATAACCTGGTTGTAGGCCTCTACTTTGTGAGTTCTCTCACCCATCCTTTCCTTGTAAGATTTTGAAGGCAAGATTCATAGGTTGATCTGCTAATGGTCAGGGGCTGCAATTACCCCTGGCGCTCATCTGAGCAGTGGGGCACTGGGGTGGAACAGACAGGGGGATCCATCCATCCCGTGTACAGGCAATAAGGGATACATTGTAGCACACTTTAAACAATAATAAAACAAACAAATTCAGTCTGCTTTCTATTATCAACATGTGTTAGCAATCCTGAACAATGTTAGTGATAAAAATATCCTCCTTGAAAAAAAACACTTCTGTTGGTCTAAGTTCTAAATAATTGCTTCAGTTGTTGTTGAGTTTTAAATATATCTCTGTCTATCTATAGCTATATGCTTCAAATTAACACATTTATATAACTTATCTATTGATGAATATTGTGCTCTACATGGACATTAATTTGAGAATTAACCCCTAACTCACATGGAATCACCTTCAAGTATTTGTTTCCAGAATAAGTATCTAATGATTTGAAAACACTTTAGTTCCAAACTCTGTGGAATTACATATTCCTGTGTTTAAACAATAGAGTCAAAATAAACAATGTAGCAAATGATTATGAACATGATGAAACAGAATACAAGATAGTTCCATCTTGCTGTCCATGTGACTATGTTAGAAGAACTCAAAAGAACAATGTCTAAGTGCCTTGATTGTTTTCATCGAGAGCTGGATGCTTGTTCTAAAGAGACACAGTGAATAGTTCCAATATTTACTGTCACTCAGCCTTTTCCTGTAAATTTTTTACAGAAGAAAACCTTCAGAAGTTTAGCAACTATAACAGAAATTTATGGTGAGTTTTCTGATGAAGATGTTTTAGCTGAATTTTTTGACTGTGGAGACCATTGGAAAGCAGCTAAAGTAGATTCTAAACAAACAAATAGATGGACAGCATTATAACTTCTGAAACTGGTTGTGAAGTGGGATCTTTATGAATCTCTGACAAATCTTTTCTGGCCATTATTATCATTTGTTTCATTTCCCAATTGTTGCTCAAAGTTGTCACGTGGAATAGGGGGTTGTTAGAAATGATCTGCCCACAATGTTAACACACCATTGCTCTGAGGTCTGCTTAGTCTCTCAGGTGGAGATGGCCTCTGGGCTGCAGGAACTCTTGCATCTCTTCAGGACAAAGATTCAACATTTTATTAATATTTAAAGCTTTTTCCAACATAGGGATGGTTTTAACAAAACCCGATCTTGACTATTTAATGGCCTGATTGAAGAATCTGTCTTGGCAGCACGGAATGGGCTTTGGAGCATCCATGGAAATCCCAGTATTTAAAAGTTTGATCCCATGGCTGAGGAGTGGTGGGTCTTCTTCCCACTTAAGAATGAAAACTTCTAGCCACCATTCCAGATGGGCAGCTTGGGGGCTTTCACAGGCATAGTACCCTGATGGTGGGTAGAAGTATGGAGGGCCCTTTACTTTCCTGCTGCCTCCTGGCCGGTAAACAGACCATTTCCCTGCTGGCTCCAGTGTGTTGTCCCTGCAGGACGGGGAAGTGGAGACTCACCAGTCTGATGAAGGGACACAGTTAAGGCAATGAGGCTGACCCCTAAACCAGTCCTGGCAGACAGGGCCAGGCAGGGCCCTAGGTGGACAGAGATGCTGCCTTTCTCTGAGATGGACTCCCCCACCCAAGACCTGAAAGTCTTACGCAGCAGTCACTCCATGTGGTCCTACCATTGCATATGTTACCATCACTGCCATCTTCACTCCACTTCCTAGATACACTTGTAAAGACACAAAAGTGCCACATGGAGGGATTATCACATCCCCATGAAAATGACAAGGAGGACCAGCTCCTTGGGAATCAGCCTGTTCATGCAGGCTCCTGGAGCCCAGGGATGCAGAGCAGGGTGGGTTTATGGGGGGTGGGTCTTGGATGGGGAGAGGTCTGGGACAGTGGGACAGGAGAAGAGAATGGTGAACGGAGGGGAGAGGTCTGGCCTGCAGGGCTGGGAGGAGGGGCCGGTGCCCAAGATCGGGACAGGCAGAGTCTTAGTGCTCACCACTCTGCCTGGTTCAGTCCTGGAATCTTACATTGTCATGTGCTGGGGAGAGTGGGTGGTGCACAGAGATGCTCCAAAGGCAACTGATTTCTTCTTGGAAGCTGTTAAGGTTATTGATTTAAGTCAGGACAGGCTCAAGGGCACTAAGAGATTCTCTTGAAAGGAAATCAAACTGCTTCTCTAGGTGAGTATTGCTTTTTATTTAGGCAAGGGTCTGAATCTATTGAGGGGAGAGCAGCTGGGTTTCACCCCTAGAGCCATCTGGGGAGACCTATAAAGTTTATTGATTGACTTACTTAACTTACACTGGCTAATAATAAAACAACTAGACCCATCAATCAGCTCCCAGGCCCCCCTTGACAATGATTACAGCATGGATTGATTCCTCCTCAGAGATGGCATTTTACGGAGAAAGTACTGAGGGGGTGGGGACGCAGATGCTACTCAGCGACATTCCAGGGCAGCACCGCTGGGAGCCACTTCTTGCCCAGGTAGGAGTCCCGGGGGAGGGCCAGGGAATAGGCTGCCGTGACCTCTCTGGATAGAAAAGAGCTAGACAGTCCATCAGGAAGGTGGCAGAGGGCTGTCAGACTTCTGTTTGCCAGGTGACAATGGGCAGTGAGTGAAGATATTGATGAGGGCAAGGGAGGAGAGGTGTAGGGAGGAGGGCAGCCAGCCAAGATACCTCAGGGGCCAGCACCCCTACCTTGAAGTCTGGAGCAGGGCCCTTTGGAGGGCGTGCTGCAGGCTTGCCCTTGTGCCAACAGGAAGGACCTGGAAGAGGAGTTATTCGTCCAATTTACCAGGTGTTTCTACCAGCTTGAGAAGTAAGGCATGTCCTTACCTGAGGTTATTTGCAGCCTTGTTGGAGAGACAAGCTGTTGCCACTTGAATGAGATAATGACCTGAGACCGTGGATGATGAAATGCTGTCAGCGACACACGTTCTACGTGCTATGAGATTTCAGGAAAAGGGTCATCTGTGAGGCCTTGAGGGGTTGGGAGAGGTCTCAGAGAGATGATAAGACTTGAACTGGGCCTCCCTAATTCAAGAAGAACAGATGAGTAAATCCATCTTGTAGAAATGTGGCTTCCATTGTCTAATTGGGCAAAGAAATACTTAAGGACTGTGGGATAATGTGCACAGTAGTTAGATGTTAGAGCTCTGAAGTTAAAGTTTTGGTTCCAGCCTGGGATTTTACCAGTTATTATTCATATGGACAAATAATTGAACATTTACAAGTTTTAGTTTTCTTGACTATAAAAGGGGGATAATAATAGTACTAACACGGTAAAGTGGTTGTAAAGATTAAATGAGACTAATGTTTGTAAAGCATTGAACACAGCGCCTGGAGCAGAGAAAACATTCAGTAAATGAAAATCATGACCACTAGTATTACTGTCAGTGCTGGTAGTAATAGTATTCTATTACCACCAGGCTCTTGAGTGCTTTGATTCCTTGTAGAGTACTTGGAGGAATGGATAAAGGGTAAGAAGAGATTCTGTCTCTGTCCGGAGGGAAAGCATGTGTGTGTGTGTGTGTGTGTGTGTGTGTGTAAAGTCACTTCAGTCGTGTCTGACTCTTTGTAACCCCATGGACTATAGCCTACCAGGCTTCTTTGTCCATGAGATTCTCCAGGCAAGAATACTGGAGTGGGTTGCTATTCCCTTCTCCAGGGGATCTTCCGGACCCAGGGATCAAACCTGCATTTCCTATGTTTTCTGCATTGGCAGGCAGGTTCTTTACCATTGTCTTCCCTAACAGCTAAGTTGGTAAAGAATCTGCCTGCAATGCAGGAGACCCTGGTTTGATTCCTGGGTTGAGAAGATCTGCTGGAGGAGGGAGAGGCTACCTACTCCAATATTCTTGGGCTTCCCTTGTGGCTCAGCTGGTAAAGAATCACCTGCAATGCAGGAGATCTGGGTTTGATCCCTGGGTTGGGAAGATTCCCTGGAGAAGAGGAAGGCTACCCACTCCAGTATTCTGACCTGGAGAACTCCATGGTCTGTATAGTCCATGGGTTGCAAAGAGTCAGACACGACTGAGTGGCTTTCACTTCATTTTACTTCTTTTCCTCTAGAGCCACCTGGAAAGCCCGGGAAAGCACATAGGGAATGATATTCAAAGTTTGAGCTTGCTTTCATCCAGTGGAAGGAATTTCCATGAAATTATTTCTTTATTTTCTTGGACTCAGAATGTCCTCCTGGCCAACTGCCCCTCCCGTCCAGAGCCCAGTCGAGCTCCCATCCTCATGAACGCTGTCCTCACAGCTCTGACCGTCAGGCTCCCTCTTTCCCTATTGCCTGTGCCTCTCCAATGGCATGAACGGGGGCTGAACAAGGGCATCAACAGGGGTTGACTCCTGTTAATCTCTTCTGTGGCTTTGTTGCATTTCCCCAACAAGGTACATGTGTCTCAGAAGTAGAAACTTAATAGAGTGCACGCTCCACGGACCTTAGGAGAATGATCAAAACTTGTTGAGGCTACAGACTTTCTTCTATGCCTAGACTGAAGTTTCTGTGCTCTCTCTCCCCTCCCACCCCCATTCCTTTTCATCAAGTCATGCTCAATCCCTGGACCCCAGACACCCTGTGGGGTTCTGCTGTGGATCTCTGTGAACTTCTCAGGATGCTTGAGCCTCACCAGTGAGGAGCCCTACTGGGTAGGAACAGTGCCACTGGCCAGGCTGGGCTTCTGTGAATGACTGGAATGGAAGAAGTTGCCACTGTCTGGGTCCAGGTTTTGGTGTAATTTCTAGCTTCTTTGGGCTGGAAGAGAAGTTCCCAGAGAGGTGGCCAAATAGGTGTTAATAAGTTAAGTCCCAGTAGAGCCTGACAGCAGAGACAGAGTGTGGTCTATGCTGGGAGGCTGGGGAATGAGCCTTGTCTTGCATTTCTTGTGGCTTTCCTTTAGGACTGGGAAGACTCCCCTGCACCTCCACATCATTTTTTTGAATCTTGTTTTTCAACAGTCTCCTGGAAAGCAGATTATTGGAACCATTTCTGTTCCTCTCATTCCTGTTTTATTCTCTAACCCCCAGTGTTAGGCTTAGAGGGAAGATTAACATGGAGATACATGGCTAGGTGAGGAGAGAGAGGCTTCTGGATTGTTAAAAGAAATGAAAGCCAAATGGGGAGCACATACATCAGAAATAAGTGGTTTTCCTGGTGGCTAAGTGGTAAAGAATCCACCTGCCAACAAAGGAGATGCAGGTTCAACCCCTGGGTTGGAAAGATCCCTGGAGAAGGAAATGGCAACTCATTCCAGCATTCTTACCCAGGAAATCCCATAGGCCACTCCAGTATTCTTACTTGGGAAATCCCATAAGCAGAGGAGCCTGGTGGGCTACAGTTCATGGAGTCACAAAGGAATTGAACATGACTCAGCTGCTAAGCAACAACAACACAAGGCCAGGTACACATAGGCTAGGGACAACCAGTCATATTAGCAAGGATAAAACTGAAGTCTGGCCTAAGTCTCTGCTTCTTTAAGGAGAGGCACTTTGGCCCAAATATCATGGTGATTATTCTATATATGGTAGATATTTCTGCAAGCTCATGCTGTCCTTTTTGACTATGTGAGGCCCTTACTTAGAACCCAAAGGGAAAGGAGAGGAGGCCCAGGAGTCCACTGAGGAGGTGGACAGTGGCATAACACAGCCAGCAACCAGCCAGTTTAGGGCTTGGAGGGCAGAAATAAGTGACCCTCGACTTCTGCAAGCCCTCCTGAAAGGCACCAGTAGAGATCGAGCAGGGGTGCCGTGAGGAGAGTGTGCAGCGTTAAGGTGTGAACTTGAAGCAGCCTGGAGAATGAATAGGTTGAAGAAACTCTAAGAGAAGACAACCCTTTGGGGATCCAACAGAGGCATATCCGGGAGCAGTGGCCTTTCACAGAAATAGTTACATAAAGGGCTCCTAACCCTTCAGGAGATGAAAAAGAAACCAATCTCCAGTGCAATACCAGAGTGCCTTGGGTGGTATTCACAGCCCCTCCAGAGGTGGGGAAAGGAGCACAGTTCCTCACTCACCCTCTAACTAGTTCTCCTTTGCTTTTTCCTGGGCAGACAAATGTGGTAGGACTAACGAGCCATCGGAATGGGAGAAAAATGGAACTTCCATCAGCAGTGCTTTCAGCTAGCTGGGTGAGGATCAGGCAAGATCTCTTAGAGAACAAGAAAGACATGGGCCACTTTCATTTTTTTCAGGTATACTAAAAAAAAAGGAGAAATGTCAAAACAATCACAAGAATTGTGATTTTTTTTAAAAAGAAACTTTCATTTAATAAATTGGTATAATTTAGCACCAAAGGCACTGAGTTATTCACAAGATAATTATAGGGCTTTTAAAATATATGAATTTATAATGTATGATTGGCAGTCTGAGTTAGATAATGGGACAATGTGTTTCAGTTGTGTGATGAACATCATCGTCTTTCAGCGTTGCTGCGGAGTAGCTCTGAGACTGTATGTGTAACCTCATTTGGAGATGAATCAGAATTTTAAGTCTGAAGCCTTTGGTTGACTTGGGATAAATAGTATCCCAACACAGTACTCGCCTCCCCAGTAGCCCTTGGATTAGCAGAAATAAGGAGTTTACGTAAGTGCAGCATTTTATAAAGACTTAGATAGTATTTAATAAAGATCCCTTTGTTGAATTAGGGAGATTTTAAAGAAGGGATTATTATAGCTTTTGGGACAGTATTTGTGGGGAACCTTTTACCTCTAAGGGCCTAAATGTCTTGAAAGCATTGCCAGTGAGATTTAGTTAGACACATACATTCATGAAAAATCTAAAAAGATGGAGATAAAATTGCAAAATGGTGAAAGGAGAATTGTCCCTTCTCATTTGTGTGTGTATGTCACAAATCTTGTGACTCATTTCCAAGGTTTGGGCCTCACTTGTCCCTTATTCCTGCTGTGTCCAGTTCTGTGGGGTGCCAGCTAGTTCCCACAGGTGCAGCTGACCATGCTGACCTCAGATCCACTCTGTATGGCCTCACTTTCTGCCTTCAGGCCTCTGAGTAACATTGTGGGTGGGGCCACACGGTAATGTGCTCAGCACTCACACATGGGTGACCGCAGACGTCCATGGGGAGAATCTTTGCCCAGTGGTCTGGGTGGCAGTGGAGAGCTGCTGACACCCCACTTCCCCCTTTTGGTTGTTGCTGAGTCACCTTTCAGACTGTGACTCTCTGGTCTCCTTGGACAGTACAAGCCGAAGACTGGAGGCATGGCCACCTCCAGACACAGCTCTGTCTTAGTTCCTTTTTCTTCCTGCATCAATTCCCTTCTCCCTCACTTCCCCTTCTTTGATTGCATTCCCCAGAGAGCTTGCACTCAGGTCTCTGTTTTACTCTCTGTGATCCCCAAATCCTTTTGTACAGGAGCTAGTGGTGCACTTGATCTTTTTACTATTTTTTTGCATTTGATTTTTGGAATCTCAGTGCAAGAACTGACACGGGAATTTGTCACAAACCATCTATTGAAATTTCTTTTCTTTTTAATTTCTGATTATGTCATTTAACAGTTATCTCTCCTTCCTAGCCTTGAGTAACCTATAAATTTGATCATAAAATTTATTGGCTTTTCACAAAGCCATCAATAATCAACCTCTGTAACCTGATCTCAGGCTTCATTCTTGATAATTACCCTCCTGCGGCCTCACCTCCTACAAGTGCACAGACGGCCAAGCTCTTCCCTCTCAAGCTCTTGTACGTGTTCTTTTTTCGGTGTGGAATCCTCGTCCCTCAGATTTTTCGTGTGGATAGTGCCTTATGATGCTTTGTTGTTTTTTTTAGTCGCTAAGTTGTATCTGACTCTTTGAGACCCCATGGACTGTAGCCCACCATGATCCTCTGTACATGGGATTCTCCAGGCAAGAATATGGGATTAGGTTGGCATTTGCTTTTCCAGGGTATCTTCCTGACCCAGGGATCAAATCCATGTCTCCCGCATTACAGGAGGATTCTTTACCACCGAGCCACCAGGGAAGCCCCTATCATGCTTTAGGACTCAGCTTAACTCTCACATCTCAAAGGGGACCTCCATGACCATTGTGCTTATGTCATACGGCACTTATCCCACTCCATGGGTACCATGGATCCATTCATTAGTTTGCCTTTTTATTGTCAGTTGCCCTAATTGGAATAAAATCTCCAGGAAGGCTGGGATGAATTCTCCAGGTAGTCTGTTTTCTTTGCTGTTGTCTCTAGCACCAGTCCAGGTTCTGACACCCGAGGTCCAGGTTCTGACACCCAACAGGGACTCAATCAGTTTTTGATACATCTTTTCCACTTCTGCACTGGATCCCATCCCCTCTCACCTCCTCAAGGGCGTTGTGCCACTAACCCTCCTTCCTCTCCTCTCTATCATCATCATCCCTTATTAGGATCATTCCCATCAACAGACAAATACACTGTAATTTCTCCTACTTAAAAAAAACAAAGCCAAACGAACAACTGCTCTTAACCCACATCCTTTTTCAGTCGACACACTACATGTTTCATTTGTTGTATTTGTTGTCTGTCTTCTCCATGAGATGAGAATCTCCACAAGGGAGAGATTCGTGTCTGTCTGTGGCTGCATCTGTAACGCCTGGAAAATAGTAGTCACTCACTAAAAATGTGGTGAATGTATGAGTCATTTTGCAGAATGAATGAATGTATAAAACAAAAGAGACTTTCTTAATCAATGGAGAAAAAAAATCAGTCTATATCTTGACCAATGTCTAGATAACTTATAAGATAACATTCAACTAATAAGCAATATACATAAGACAGATTTGCAGGGGTATGTGGTAGCTATCTAATTGTGTCAGTGATGTGGGGAAGAATTTTATTCCACTCTGAGGTACTGCCTTCTAAAGTGGAAAGCTCAACAAGGCAGTTTAATGCAGAAAGGAAAAACCAGTGACAGGCTTCTGAGCATTAAGATAACAGCCAGCCTTGTCTTAGAGACGAAAAACTGAGGCCCAAAGGTAGTAATTTTTCTCATTCTCTGTGTTCTCCCCTTTAATGGCCTAGGACATAATTATCTATAAAACATACCCAGATAACTAACTCACAGTAAAAGGAAAGTTGTTGTCCTTAGAAATTTAACACTACCGATTGCTTTTTAAGGCTGAGTGCCAAAGAATTAATGCTTTTGAACTGTGATGCTGGAAAGGACTCTTGAGAGTCTCTTGGACAGCAAAAAGATCAAACCAGTCAATCTTAAAGGAAACCAACCATGAATATTCATTGGAAGGACTGATGCTGAAGCTGAAGCTCCAATACTTTGGCTACCGGATACCAAGAGGCAACTCGTTGGAAAAGACCCTGATGCTGGGAAAAATTAAAGGTAAAATGAGAAGGGGCGACGGAGAACGAGATGGTTGGATGGCATCACCAACTCAATGGACATAGTTTGAGCAAACTCTGGGAGACAGTGAAGGACAGAGAAGCCTGACCTGCTACAGTCCATGGGGTCACAAAGAGTCCGACACGACTGAGTGACTGAACAACAATTGCTTTCCGGAAACTTGACATGCAATAATAGAGCCGCCCAGGAGGTGGCGACTCGCCTTTCTCTCCAGGAGGTCTCCGCAGTAGCAGGCCACTGAAGGGCACAGAGCTACTGGGACCTGGCCAGGTCAGCTGGCTGGGTCAGCCAGGCAGGGCCTCTAGGGAGCAGAGGCCCCAAACAAGGCTCTGCCTCAGAATGCTTCATTCTTGTTGGCTAAATCCCCATAAGTAAAATAATTGCTACTGAAAAAGATACAGTTTTAAAGCTTCAGATGCAAAAGAACTACAGATCCGGGATGGTTGGCAGGTCCACAGTTGGGATATTTATCTCAAATTCAGGGAGTTTGAAAATCTAGGACAGCTCCTTGGCAACCCAGTACTGACGGTCCTTTTGTTCGACTTTTCTGAGGCAACAGCCTCTGAGAGCCAACCGGATTTTCTCCATGAGAGAGACTCAACCTGGCCAGCATTCTACCACAGGAATTATGAACCTGAGATCTGGGGTCCACATGGGGTCGCAAAGAGTCGGATACAACTGAGTGACGAACACACAACCCCTATAAGGGGGCGCTAGTGGTAAAGACCCTGCCTACCAATGCAGGAGACCCAGGTTCCATCTCTGGGTTGGGAAGATCCCCTGGAGGAGGAAATGGCAACCCACTCCAGTATTCTTGCCTGGAGAATCCCATGGACAGAGTCCTGGTGGGCTACAGTCCATGGGGTTGCAAAGAGTCAGACACAACTAAAGTGACTCAGCACGCACACACACAAGCACACACAACCCCTACAACTGGGTATAGGATTGTGTGTGAGGGTTGGAGGTGGGGGGGTGGTGTTGACAGATACTTACAGTTTCTAGAGAAGAAAGTGCATTGTTTTCATCAGTCTTTCACAGAGCTCCATGATTCAAAAAGAGAAACTACTCTGAAAATCTTCCCAGAATTTCTCCCCAGAGGCCTCATGGACTCTACCCGACTCTGTCCCCTGAGATACTCAAGTTCTCCAGTTGTCATTAAGAGGGGTATCAGAGATTGGAAAAGAGACAGAAATATCAGTTATTTAAACAGAGAGGGTCATCTAATGATTGGAACTAAGTGTAAAGTTGTTAACTAGGTAACAGAAAAGGCAAAAAGAGTGCACTAAGGTATCACAGAGTCAGCAACTGCAGGAGCAGCCCCCACCCCTAGGACCAGGTGTGGGGAGAGGTGGGAACTGTTAAAACTTAGAAACCTGAAATCAGATGTTGAGGAGGAGGTTCTGCTCAGCTGAGCTGGAATCTCTGAGCCACAGAGGGGTCCAGGTGGTTTGGGAGGGGAGAGTGGGGGTGGGTAGGGTGTGGGAACCTGGTGTCTCCTGGGAGGGGGAGTGTGATGAGGCTGTAAGTGATGGGGAAATGGTGAACTGCATACACATCCTGCATAAAAACTGCGTACAAATTTTGCTACAGGATTCACCTTCACTGCCAGGGTGAAGAGGGGAGACTAGGCTGACATGGATAGGATCGTGAAACCCAGGCAGGGAGGAACAAGCCCCTTCTTACTCCTCCAGCCGTGCTGTCTCCCTCTAGGGTCTCCCATTGGAAGAGCGAATTTGGAGCCAGTTGGCAAAGGTGAAATCTGATTTGCAGAGACCCAGCTCTAGATCACAAGGCTGAGCACAGAAAGCTAGGTTTGAAGCCCAAGCTGACATAGCTTCCTCCCCTTGACCTTCCCTCTACTCTGCAATCAAAGCCATAGTCAGCCCATCATTTGTCCTTTAGATTTTCTGTACCTGTGCACAGGGTGCCTTAAGCTTCGAGGGACACATATTAAGCTCTCTCAGTGGACAAATTGATCCCCATTTTTCTCGGCTTATGACAAGGCCCCTATATTCCCTTCTTTCCCCCAGGGATGGGACTGGACTCACAATACAGCAAAAACTTTGCCCAGAAACGCTCTTTTTTCATTTCTAAGCTCCTGGCTGTTTTGTCACTATGAATGAGGGGTACGATAGTAAACTGGTTTTCTCTGGCTTCCTTTCTTCCAAAGCCTGAACCATGGTCTGAACCTCTCCTTGGAATATGAGCTCTACTGCCTTCAAAATTTCTAACATCTTGTTATATATGTACTCAGAAAAGTGAATAGAGCAACTGGGTTGCCTTATTATTTTCAAAGCATCAATATTCTTAAAAGTTTTCAAGCCTGAGAAGAGTGGACCTTTTAGGTCCACTGGGGACTATTCAGGTAGAGAAGAGATGCTATGAAGCTTGCCTCAGGGTCTCGGAATTGTGTATCAGCTGAAACCACTAACCTGTTTCTAATCCCTGGTAGGAGGATTGACAACTCTGGGATTGCTTTAGAGGACTATCATCTACCTCACTGCTTACTGTGAGGATTAATGATATCATATATGCAAAAGTATTTTGTAAACTAGAAGGCACAGTGTGCAGACATGAGCTGGACTGTTGTGAGTATGGAAGCTTTAAGGGGGCCTTGATTATCTAGAATTTCTAAAGACACTTCAAAGCAGGCACTTGTAGTTCAAAGAGGAAACTTCGCTTTTCAAAATTAGATCCAGAGCAAACAAAGGGATTGTTTGGCAAATGTATTTGAGGAAAAAAAAAAAAATACCCCAAGAGTATTAGCAATGCTGAGCAATTACAGTAAAGCTGATAAGTACGGCCCCACCCATATGTTCCTGGCCTGTTTCAGGGTCATCTATAATGTGTTCCTCACTTACAACAGCTTTCTGTTGCTTGTTGCCTGCAGGTATGCCCTGGCACTTGGGGCATGCTTAGCCCTGAGCTCGACAGGGACCGAACGCCCCAGGAGCAACCTTTACCCTTGGGGTCTGTGTACCTGGGTCCTCAGGGGAGCCCAGTCGGATAGAGCCCCCCTCCCCCCAA
This sequence comes from Bos mutus, assembly GCF_027580195.1. Taxonomy (NCBI): domain Eukaryota; kingdom Metazoa; phylum Chordata; class Mammalia; order Artiodactyla; family Bovidae; genus Bos; species Bos mutus. Next base: position 31,426,683 of record NC_091626.1, on the reverse strand, counting down.
CCAGTGGTGAGCGGCTCAGTAACTCCCTTTGTTGACTTGTTTCCTTTCTTGTCTCACTTTCTCTACTCTCTCAAAGAATTTTCTGGAATCACCACTCCCATCAACTACTTGCAACTTAAATCTTTGCCCCAGAGTCTGCTCTTGGGAAGAACTCAAACTGTGGCAGAGAAGTCTGGAGGGCTTGCCTTTGGCAGGCAAATGTAACGTATATTAGCTGAAAATTTCTCTGTCAATACAGCTATTGGGTGCTAAGCAAAATGGCTAAGTAGCAAGAATAACTGCCATTTATTGATAGTTTTCTTCATGCCAAGCATGATCCTAAGCTCCTTTCACATACCTCATTCATAGTGACCTTCAAAGTGGGTGCTCTTCTTATTAGATGAGGTAACTGAAGTGCAGTGGCTTGCCAAAGTCATGTAAGTTGTAAGTGAAAGAGCTGGGATTCAGACTCTGGGAATTTGATTCCAGAGCTCATACTTTTATCTGCTCAGCATAGTTTTCAAACTGTTGGCCACTGAATAAGCAAAGAGCCAAGGAGCCTGGCCCCATTCCTCATGTTGTTTTAAAAGGCCTAACTCAAGGCTTGCTGAAAGACAGAGGGTATAGTAAGATAAGTGTAGGTTTGAGAATTCAAAACCACATTCTACCTCCACTTATCAGCTTTGTGGCCTTGAACAAATCACTTCTCCTCTGACCCTCAGTTTGAATCATATGTGTAGCATGGGGTGGCAGAGGTTGGTGAAAAATAATGCCCGACTCATGGGACTACAGTCAGCGTCAAATGAGATGATGTGTGTGGAGCACTGGGCAAACTCCAAGCATGATGGACAATTTTGGATGCTATGGCATCAGTCATGGGTTCTCAGCTCCCTCCTCTGCAGATTACCATCCCTTTTAGCCCAATTCCCAGGGCCCAGGACTCTCACCTGCTGCTTCCTTAAAGGAGTTAGGATGTAGGTGACAGAGGGCAGGACTTTGGAATCTGACAGGCAGGGATTTCAATGTCATAGTCTTTGCTGTCTCTATCTTAAAAAAAAAAGCTCCGGACAGTTATTGAATGTCTCCATGCAGTCCTCTATTTTCTCATCTATACAATGGGGATAATAAAACAGGACTGTGGAAAGTGTTAAATGAGGCAATGCATACAAGTACTTAGCACAGTCCAGCACATCTTAGTGCTCAAAACATTGTTCAGTTCAGTTCAGTCACTCAGTTGTGTCCAACTCTTTGGGACCCCATGAACCGCAGCACGCCAGGCCTCCCTGTCTATCACCAACTCCTGGAGTTTACCCAGACTCATGTCCATTGAGTCGGTGATGCCATCTAACCCTCTCATCCTCTGTTGTCCCCTTCTCCTCCTGCCTTCAATCTTTCCCAACATTAGGGTCTTTTCAAATGAGTCAGCTCTTCCCATCAGGTGGCCAAAATATTGGAGTTTCAGCTTCAACATCAGTCCTTCCAGTGAACACTTCCAGATGTTCAAGCTGGTTTTAGAAAATACAGAGGAACCAGAGATCAAATTGCCAACATTTGCTGGATCATTGAAAAAGCAAGAGAGTTCCAGAAAAATATCTATTTCTGCTTTATTGACTATGCCAAGGCCTTTGACTATGTGGATCACAATAAACTGTGGAAAATTCTGAAAGAGATGGGAATACCAGACCACCTGACCTGCCTCTTGAGAAACCTGTATGTAGGTCAAGAAGTAACAGTTAGAACTGGACATGGAACAGCAGACTGGTTCCAAACAGGAAAAGGAATACATCAAGGCTTTATATTGTCACCCTGCTTATTTAACTTCTATGCAGCATACATTATGAGAAACGCTGGGCTGGATGAAGCACAAGCTGGAATCAAGATTGCTGGGAGAAATATCAATAACCTCAGATATGCAGATGACACCACCCTTATGGCAGAAAGTGAAGAAGAACTAGAGCCTCTTGATGAAAGTGAAAGAGGAGAGTGAAAAAGTTGGCTTAAAGCTCAACATTCAGAAAACGAAGATCATGGCATCTGGTCCCATCACTTCATGGGAAATAGATGGGGAAACAGTAGAAACAGTGGCTGACTTTATTTTTCTGGGCTCCAAAATCACTGCAGATGCTAACTGCAGCCATGAAATTAAAAGCACATATTTCTTGGAAGGAAAGTTATGACCAATCTAGACTGCATAGTAAAAAGCAGAGACATTACTTTGTCAACAAAGGTCTGTCTAGTCAAGGCTATGGTTTTTCCAGTAGTCATGTATGGATGTGAGAGTTGGACTATAAAGAAAGCTGAGCACCAAAGAATTGATGCTTTTGAACTGTGGTGTTGGAGAAGACTCTTGAGAGTCCCTTGGACTGCAAGAAGATCCAACCAGTCCATCCTAAAGGAAATCAGTCCTGGGTGTTCATTGGAAGGACTGATGTTGAAGCTGAAACTGCAATAGGTACTGTTATTAATATTATTGTTGTTACTGTTGATTTTATGAGAGAAAAATAGGGGCCGAATGTAGAGACAGGCAAAGTCTGACTGATTTTACATAATATATAAGAAGAGAATTATTAGCGGTTTCCATCTACTTAAGAGAAAGTGAGAACGCCTCAATCTGTCATTGCATTCCTGTTTACATTCAAATTCTGTACATCTTGCTGGAGAAAAGGATAAAGTTCTGAAGAAAAAATAGTTTTGAAAGCAACAATGATACATCAAATGATAATGAAACAAATGATACACAAAAGATAAAATCTGTGACAGTGAATACACTTGCATTCCTCATAAGTAAACAGAAGCTTTTCTTTCTGAATCTTGCTCCCTCCCCTGACTCCCCAAATCAAACAAGTGTGTGTGTATATGTATGTAGAGGGAGGGGGCCAGCTGGGGGAGTGCAATGTACTGACTTGGGAAGGCGAAAACAGGGCTAGAAAGACCTCCCTCCGAAGCCAGGCATGGACTCTGAAAGGAGCATGTCAGGGCAGAAGTGTGGGCAAGGAGGGCCAGAAGACTGGAGACACAGGCAGTAAACGGTGAAAAAGAAAGCTGGTGAGGGCCTTCTACCTTGTGGCCGGCACTGGAGGGATTGCGTCCCTCCGCCTGGGCACCAGGCCTCGTGGGAGTGGACCTGCTGGGTCTCCCCACCCTGTGCTTAGCGGGGCAGAAGTGCCTATTGGAGACTCAGCACTTGTTAAATTGTCACCGCATCAAAGAAGAGAGATGTGACATTTCCCCAACCCCCGAAAGTGAAAGAAGAAAGGGTTCTTTACTTTCAGGGCCATATCCTGAATGACAGAGGTCATTTTTTTGCAACTGATCTGTGTGGGTGCAGGCTTCTAATTGTTTCCTGAATTACCTGCTATCTATTAGCCATCTGGCCGCTTGCCAGAACATGCTAATGTCTCCAGAGTTCCTGGCCTGGAGTTTTGAGGAGCAGATTTCTTGTTTTGTCTTTGGGAATGTAGGACTTGGAGTGCAGGCCCTGTGAGCCCCACTGGCAGAAACTCTGTCCTCTCCTCTGCCCTTAGCTGTGCTGAGAGCAATGCCCAGGCACAGCGCACAGCTCCCAGCTGTGCCTGAGAGAATGCCCAGGAACCTAGTGCACAGTCATGTGGATGCCCATGAGGAACCTGGCAGCATCTCCTCTTTATCCTGGATCCTGAACTCCACACCTGTAGGAGATTTAGCTTTATCAGAATGTCCTGGAAACCCTTCTGAGAAAAAGGTTTTTTTGGAGTTGATGTCATTTGCTTAGAGAATAAGGAAACTCTTCAAATAATCTTTTGTTTGGGGAGAAGAGGGTAAGAAGGGTGTGAGAATTCAATAGGCCCGTTCTTCTGTTGAGTAAGGGCAGAGCTTGGCCATCACCCAGGAGGGCTGAGTATCCTCAACATCAGTTACTCCCATGACCTTAAAAACACAGTGAAACGTCATCATGTGGGAGGGTGCACAAACATATGCACGCTTTTCATTATTTAAAAATTTAGAAACTCTAGAAAAGCAAAAAGAAAAAAACATTCAAAATTTCATTTCTCTAAGATAATTATTGTTAACCTTTTGGTGTATCTTTTACCTTTCTTTTTCTATTCTATTTTATACCTGTTTATGAAAAAAGAAGTGTCTTTTGATAAAAAAATACTTTGGAAATACAGAACATTTTGTCTTGTTCTGTGCCCCACCCCCACTCCGCCTGAGCTCTCCTCCCCATCATTCCTTCCCAGGTGTTTTTGCTTGGTCCTCCCTCCTTAGGCTCTGAATTCCTCCTGGGTCATGACCCTCCTATTGAAGTCTAACCAGCTTTCTTGATGGTATCATCCAGACCCATGTTATTTGGTACAATCTTATGCCATGGACTGCTAGCCCCCACCTATACTCCAGATTAGGAATCAGCAAACTTTTTCTATGAAGGATCAGATGGTAAATAATTTAGGTTGTGCAGGCCATACACAGCTCTGTTGCAACTACTCAACTCTGCTGTTGTAGCATGAAATCAGCCAGAGACAAATATGTAAATGGATGAGCAAGGTTATGTGCCAATAAAACTTTATTTATGGATGCTAAAAAAATACAGTGGTGCCATCTGATCTTTTGGAAGTGTCTGAAGGATATATCCTTTAGCACCAGAGTTTATGATTAGCTCTAAGGTAATCCTCAGAGAATTTCTTTTATGGGACTAAGATAGAACAGGGCTCACATACCAGCCGGACTGGTTCCAAAGGACTAAAATCCAGGACCTTTGGTTTTAAGCATTTATTTTCATTTATGTACATATGGAGAAAGAGGAGCAGGTGGAACTGCTTAGAAGTAGAGAAAGTGTACCTGTCAATTCACTTGATCAAAAACCAAGCAGGCAAATATTGGACCAGCTCTCCAACGGTAAACATTTAGAAAACTAGACAAAGTGTATGAAACTACTGTTTTCACAAATTTCAGACATTTGCCGAGAGAATGGAAGCAAAATGAGGTGATCCCTAGATTGCTTCTGCATCTTGCCTAGAAGCACATTCCAGACCACAGTGCAGGGATGGAAACAAGCAGGACGTAGGAATCGAATCTTACTGAGTGGAGGGGACAAAGACCAGGGGAGCCTGAGTCAGTTGGAATTTGCCAGACAGAGAACCAGGAAGAAGAGCACCACTCAGAGGAAGAACTGCAGAAAGCTTTGCCGGAGTTCTTAAAAGGATTTGGCTGAATCCTAGCACACATGCAGAGTTTTCATGATTTTGGGAAAAAAGAAACTACGGGGGAAAGAACAAGTACTGGGGAGCTGCAGACTGAACGCCTCCAGAAGCTTGTACATGGTTGGAGTTGCTGAGCTCTAATCAGCTAGAATAAAGAGACCACTCTGAACATCTGGAATATTCAGTAAAGACCTTAGAAAAGCAAGACCTTGGGAATGAGACCCAAATAGCCCTGCAGTAAAAGTCACTCAAGATCAGCCCCAACAAAGCTTGCAAACTCATAATGATCTGTAAAAGACTTTGACCACCAGAACAAAATTCAAAACTCTTTGAAGGAAGAAAAAAAAAATCGGTCCCTCAATGGTGTAACATTTACAATGTCCCGCATTTCTTAAAGCAGTTACTTGACATACAAAAAAGAGAGAGAGAGAAGTCAAAAAATGAGAGATATGAGGCAATTAGCAGGTGAGACCCTTTTAAAGCATTATACGTATGCTAAAGGATTTGAAGGAAAACATAACCAAGAGAGAAATAGAAACTATAAAAAGAAATCAAATGGAACTTTTAGAAGTAAAAAATACAACATCTGAAATGAAAAATTAGACACCGCAAAGGAAAAATATTAGTGAAATTAAAAACACAGCAATAGAAACTATTGAAACTGAAGCACACCAAGGAAAAAGAATGAACAAAAATGAACAAAGTTTCAATGACCTATGGAAAAACATCACAAAGTCTGACTTACATAGGTTGGTAGTAACAAAACAAGGGGAGGGACTTCCTTGATGATCCAGCGGTTAAGAATCCACCTGCTAATGCAGGGGACACAGGTTTGAACCCTTATTCAGGAAGAGCTCACGTGCCTTGGGGCAACTAAGCCTGTGCGTCAGAACTACTGAGCCCACGCTCTGGAGCCCGTGTGACACAGCTACTCTCTACGCTCACACACCGTGGAGAGGCCACCACAATGAGAAGCCCACACACCACAACCAGAGAAATCCCTCAGGCAGCAACAAAGACCCCACACAGCCGAGAAAGTAAAATAACTAATAAATTAAAAAATAATAAAACAAGGAGACAAGTGGAAAATATTTTTGAAAAAATAATGGGTGGAAAAATTTTTTAATTTTGACTCACAGATTCAAGAAATTCAACCATGCAGGATATACATAACTGCAAAGGGACACAAGAAGGGTGATAAAGTGTTTTGTAGAGAAGGCAATGGCAACCCACTCCAGTACTCTTGCCTGGAGGGTCCCATGGACGGAGGAGTCTGGTGGGCTGCAGTCCGTGGTGTCACTGGGAGTCGGACATGGCTGAGCGACTTCACTTTTACTTTTCACTTTCATGCATTGGAGAAGGAAATGGCAACCCACTCCAGTGTTCTTGCCTGGAGAATCCCAGGGACAGCAGAGACTGGTGGGCTGCTGTCTATGGGGCTGCACAGAGTCAGACACGACTGAATCGACTTAGCAGCAGCAGCAGCAGCAGCAAAGTGTTTTGTACCTTGACAGCAATGGTAATGGTGGCAGTTGTGGAAGTATGTGTGTTTGGATTTTAGAAGTCATGAATTCATGTAACACATTCAATTCCAATCCAGTGCATCCCATAAATGTATCTCCATGGTGAGAACACTTCTCTGTGGTAAGAATCCTGGCTCCCAACAACATTGACATACATGTTCATTTGCCCATTGTTTGAGAATTTTGCTATACGACTAGAAGATATAATACTATAGAAAATAAACTAAGAAAAAGTTTAAGATTTTGTTTTCACTAGATTGAGTGTATATAATCAGAATGTGCTCAAAAATTCTTTGGATTAATTTTTCCCCCCTCACTTCAGTAAGATTATGTTATACTATTAAAATATATTTATATATCTGTCAGGGTCCAGTCAGGAGGTAGAAACCACAAAAGTTATTTTAACAGAGAGAATTTAATATAAATATTTGTTAATGAGGTATTAATAAGTAGGTACCTAAACAGATTTAAAAAGAACTTTAAGGCAGCAGTTCCCAAACTTTTTAGTTTCAGGAGTTTTTAAAATAGTTTTACAAACTCACTGAGGACCCCAAGGAACTCATATGTTGGCTAAAGCCAGTGGTATTTATCACCAGTAAGCTCACTTGGTAAAGAATCCCACTTCAGTTTTCTGGCCTGGAGAATTCCATGGGCTGTATAGTCCATGGGGTCTCAAAGAGTCGGATACTACTAAGCAACTTCCATATTCAGCATTCACATTTATCACCAATGTTAGAAAATAAAACTGAGAACTTTTCTACAACATTTATTTTTTAAAAAAATTTAAAAATAACAGGCAAGGTAAGTGGGGAAAATGTGTAGGGAAAAGATGGATATAGGGTATAAACTTCTAGTTGTAAGATGAATATGTTCTGGAGGTCTAATGTGTAGTGTAGTGACTTCAGCTAACAATGATGTTTTCTATACTTGAAAGTTGCTGAGAAAGTAGATCTTAAAAGTTTGCACCACACACACACACACACACACACACACAATGGTGAGTATGTGGGGTGATGATGTGTTAATTAACCTTATTGTGATAATCATTTTGCAAGATATATGTATATCAAATCATTGCATTCTACCCCTTAAACTTACAATGTATGTCAATTATATCTCAATAAAGTTGAAAATAAAAACATCTGGCTCAAATGGTAAAGAATCTGCCTGCAATGCAGGAGACCTGGGTTTGATCTCTGGGTTGGGAAGATCCCCTGGAGAAGAGGACGGCTACCCACTCCTTGGAAGAAAATCTATGACCAACCTAGACAGCATATTAAAAAGCAGAGACATCACTTTGCCAACAAAATTCCATCTAGTCAAAGCTATGGTTTTTCCAGTAGTCAGGTATGGATGTAAGAGTTGGACTATAAAGAAACTTGAGCACTGAAGAACTGATGTTTTTGACCTATGGTATTGGAGAAGACTCTTGAGAGTCCCTGGACTGCAAGGAGATCCAACCAGGTAATCCTAAAGGAAATTAGTCCTGACTATTCTTTGGAAGGACTGATGCTGAAGCTGAAACTCCCAATATTTTGGCCACCTGATGCAAAAAGTGACTCACTGGAAAAGACCCTGATGCTGGGAAAAATTGAAGGCAGGAGGAGAAGGGGATGACAGAGGATGAGGTGGTTGGATGGCATCACCGACTCAATGGACATGAGTTTGAGTAGGCTCTGGGAATTGGTGACAGACAGGGAAGCCTGGCATGCTGCAGTCCATGGGGTCACAAAGAATTGGACATGACTGAGGGACTTTCACTTTCACTTTCCAACTCATTGCATGTTAACAGAAATAACATATTTTTGGTGATGACACCCCACTCCAGTACTCTTGCCTGGAAAATCCCATGGATGGAGGAGCCTGGTAGGCTGCCGTCCATGGGGTCGCTAAAAGTCAGACACGACTGAGCGAATTCACTTTTATTTTTCACTTTCCTGCATTGGAGAAGGAAATGGCAACCCACTCCAGTGTTCTTGCCTGGAGAATCCCAGGGACGGGGGAGCCTGGTGGGCTGCCGTCTATGGGGTTGCACAGAGTTGGACACGACTGAAGCGACTTAGCAGCAGCAGCATGAACAACAACTATATAAAAATTTAGTGGGGAGAGTGGCATTATTTAACATTTTTGCAAATCTTTTTCATATCTGGCTTAATAGAAGTCAGCTGGATACTTGTATCTGTTTTTGCATTCAGTCTATTATATGTTGTTTTGGTCAAACTATGTGAAGAAAATCTATATCTAACTATATAGATATGTAGTTTGAAAAGGGAGGATATTTTAATAGACTTTTCAGATAATAATTATTATATTTTTTGATATTACAGCAAAACTAGACAAATAGTAGTTTCTTAAAGATTGGTTGCAATGTGGAATCTAAAGTGAAAGTGCAAGCGAAGTTGCTCAGTCGTGTCCGACTCTTTGCGACCCCATGGACACCAGGCTCCTCCGTCCATGGGATTTTCTAGGCAAGAGTACTGGAGTGGGTTGCCATTTCCTTCTCCAGGGAACTTCCTGACCCAGGGATCGAACCCAGGTCTCCCACATTGTAGACAGACGCTTTATCGTCTGAGCCACCAGGGAAGTCGTGGAATCTAAAACTATATCTAAAAAACATTTTGTTAATCTGTTCTATTAAAACCATTGGTCTGTCTTGCAGTTTGAAAGGATCTTTTCCTCATGCATCATTTAGTAATCACATGCATCAGTCATTGGAAAATGTCAGTCGACTTCATGATGCAGATATTTCAAATGTTGCCATATTTCATTATACATCATTCAAAAAAGTTCCCATTTGTTAATATCACCACGAATCTCATCTGAAGAATTTTTAAAGTATTGGAAACTATCAGGCTCACAATGGCAGATGCGTATATTCCAAATTTTAAAATTTAGTTTGGAAGCTCATATTTTGTCATTGGCAACAAAAACTGTCTGTTGTTTTCCTTGAAGTGACAGGCTTACTTTGTTCATTTTTGAGAAAAGTCTGCTTAATGTCCAAGTCTGAGTAACCATAGTTTGCCAGTTCATTGTTTCTGAAAGTAAAATTGGTGTGCAATGAAAAACACGGCTAGTTCCCCTAACTCAAACAATCGTGCAAGTGCTATTCTTTGAGACAGTCCTAACATCACATTTTACTCTACAGCACAAATGTTTCAGTTATCATAAGAACATTGAAGTTGTTGACTAAAAAGATGCACAATGTGAGAGTTGTTAGTAAAGTTTTATTTTGGGCAAAGTGAGGACTACAGCCAAGCAGACCCCACCTCAGATAGCTCTAAGAGACTGCTCCAAAGAGGCAGTGGGGGAAGGTCAATAGATAAGATTTTGGTGAAGGGGGGAGTTCAGTGCAGTCAATACTTACTTTACAAAATGTTTTCTGCTAGTCATGAGGAGCTGATGTCACCATGAAGGGATTTAGTGCTTTTCTAGATATGGAGAGATGCAAGATCATGAAATAAGTTCCTGAAAATGTCTAACTGTCTAAAGACCTGCTGCGCCAGTCTGCTCTTGGCAAGTGCCAATTCGTAGTCAACTAAAGGATCTGAACATAAGAATCATGATTTAATCAAGTTACTAATTTTACTGCTTTGTCAAGTGTGATTCTTAAGTAAAACTGGATTTTTTCCCCCTGAAAGTACAGAATGGTAAAAAATACAATGACTGTTAGTGTGGCACTGCCTTTATTCATGCTAAAGGGTCAACAGTCTTATTCACTATGCCTTAGGCACCATCAGTGCAAATGTCAACACAGAAAAAGGAAAAGAATGTCTTCCGATTATTTTGAAAATATTTTCGACCTCATGGATCCCCTGAAAGGCCTCAGGGACCCTCCACAGGGATCCACAAACCGCACTCTGAGAACTGCTACTCTGAGTTCTCATAGTAGCAACAATAGAAAGCAGTTTACACCCCTACTGCTGAGAGAATAAAAGGAGGAAGTTGAATTTTTAAAATTGGCTTTACAATGTTGTGTTAGTTTCTGTTGTAAAATGAAGTGAGTATATATGTGTATACGTATATCCCCTCCTTCTTGGACCTCTCTCCTACCCCCCGCTGCCCCATCCCACTCCTCTACGTCATCACAGAGCACCAAGCTGAGCTTCCTGTGCTTTACACGGTAATGTCCATATGTCAATATTTTTAAAACTCAGAAACTTAGAAAGGAATTGTGGAATTGAAACTCAGAGCTCCTCTGAGGGAAAGGGGACACTTGGCTGGGGCTGGCTTCTGTGACTTCCTTGAAGGGGCCCTTAGGATTGGAAATGTAAGAGCTTGAAAAGAGTGTGCCTGCTGGTTGGTGCTGGCGTCTCTAAAGGGATGTAATGAGGCTGGTTTTTTAAGTGTTGGAAAAACTGTAAGCTGCATTTCACTGCTGCTATGGGAAGGAACTCTGCTGCTAGGGTGAAGACGGGGCTGCAGTGAGACTCACAGGAATTGCCACCAGAGAGGCAAACAAGTCCTCTCTTGGGTCTATTAGGTGGAGCTCAACAGAGAGGCAGCAGGCAAATTGGAAATGTGGTTTGCAGAACCTTTGCTCCAACCTCACAAAGCAGAGTACAAAAGGGTGGGCTTGGAACTTAGAGACACTAGCAGGCATATTTGGACTTATTTGCTCTTGTTAGCATTCAGTTCAGTTCAGTCGCTTAGTTGTGTCTGACTCTTTGCAACCCCATGGACTGCAGCATGCCAGGCCTCCCTGTCCATCACTAATGCCCAGAGTTTACTCAAATTCCTGTTCGTTAAGTTGGTGATGCCATCTAACCATCTCATCCTCTGTTGTCCCCTTCTCCTCCCACCTTCAATCTTTCCAAGCATCAGGGTCTTTTCCAATGAGTCAGTTCTTCACATCAGGTGGCTAAAGTATTAGAGTTTTAGCTTCAGCATCAGTCCTTCCAATGAATATTCAGGACTGATTTCCTTTAGGATGGACTCATTAGATCTCCTTGCAGTCTCAGGGACTCTCAACAGTCTTTTCCAACATAACAGTTAAAAAGCATCAATTCTTCGGCAGTCACCTTTCTTTATAGTCCAACTTTCACATCCACACATGACTACTGGAAAAACCATAGCTTTGACTAGACACACCTCTGTTGGCAAAGTAATGTGCTCTGCATTTTAGTATGCTGTCTAGGTTGGTCATAACTTTTCTTCCAAGGAGCAAGTGTCTTTTAATTTCATGGCTGCAGTCACCATCTGCAGTGATTTTGCAGTCCAAGAAAATAAAGTCTCTCACCGATTTCATTGTTTCCCCAACTATTTTCCAGGAAGTGTTGGGACCAGAGGCCATGATCTTAGTTTTCTGAACGTTGAGTTTTAAGCCAACTTTTTCACTCTCCTCTTTCAGTTTCATCAAGAGGCTTTTAGTTCCTCTTCACTTTCTGCCATAAGTGTGGTGTTATCTACATATCTGAGGTTATTGATATTTCTCCCAACAATCTTGATTCTAGCTGTGTTTCAACCAGTCCAACATCTCTCATTATGTACTCTGCATAGAAATTAAATAAGCAGGGTGACAATATGCAGCCTTGAGGTACACCTTTCCCAATTTGGAACCAGTCTGTTGTTCCATGTCCAGTTCTAACAGTTGCTTCTTGACCTGCATACAGATTTCTCAAGAGGCAGGTCAGGTGATCTTGGTATTCCCATTTCTTTCAGAATTTTCCACAGTCTGTTGTGATTCACACAGTCAAAGGCTTTGGCATAGTCAATAAAGCAGAAGTAGATGTTTTTCTGGAATTCTCTTGCTTTTTCAATGATTCAACAGATGCTGGCAATTTGATCTCTGGTTCCTCTGCCTTTTCTAAAACCAGCTTGAACATCTGGAAGTTCTCGGTTCACATACTATTGAAGCCTAGCTTGGAGAATTTTGAGCATTACGTTACTAGCGTGTGAGATGAGTGCAATTGTGCGGTAGTTTGAGCATTCTTTGGCATTGCCCTTCTTTGGGATTGGAATGAAAACTAACCTTTTCCAGTCCTGTGGCCACTGCTGAGTGTTCCAAATTTGCTGGCATATTGAGTGCAACACTTTCACAGCATCATCTTTTAGGATTTGGAATAGCTCAACTGGAAATCCATCACCTCCACTAGCTTTGTTCGTAATGATGCTTTCTAAGGCCCACTTGACTTCACATTCCAGGATATCTGGCTCTAGGTGAGTGATCACACCATTGTGATTATCTGGGTCGTGAAGATCTTTTTTGTACAGTTCTTCTGTGTATTCTTGCCATCTCTTCTTAATATCTTCTGCTTCTGTTAGGTCCATACCATTTCTGTCCTTTATTGTGCTCATCTTTGCATGAAGTGTTCCCTTGGTATCTCTAATTTTCTTGAAGAGATCTCTAGTCTTTCCCATTCTATTGTTTCCCTCTATTTCTTTGCATTGATCACTTAGGAAGGCTTTCTTAGCTCTCCTTGTATTCTTTGGAACTCTGCATTCAAATGGGTTTATCTTTCCTTTTCTCCTTTGCCTTTCACTTCTCTTCTTTTCACAGCTATTTGTAAGGCCTCCTCAGACAATCATTTTGACTTTTTGCATTTCTTTTTCTTGGGGACGGTCTTGATCCCTGTCTCCTGTACAATGTCACTCACTTCCGTGGATAATTCTTCAGGCACTCTGTCTAACAGATCTAATCCCTTGAATCTATTTGTCACTTCCACTGTATAATCATAAGGAATTTGTTTTAGGTCATCCTTGAATGGTCTAGCAGTTTCCCCTACTTTCTTTGATTTAAGTCTGAATTTGGCAATAAGGAGTTCATGATCTGAGCCACAGTCAGCTCCCAGTCTTGTTTTTCCTGACTGTATAGACCTTCTCCATCTTTGCTGGAGCTTCTCCAGCATGTAGATTTTCTCCCATCTTTCTTTATTAAACTTTATTTTTTACTATATAGAACATTAATAAGCTTCAAAAGAACCAAAAGTATACATAAAAGTGTGCCCAGAGACATATCCTCACTATAGTTTTTCCAGTAGTCATGTATGGATGTGAGAGTTGGACTATAAGGAAAGCTGATCGCCAAAGAATTGATGCTTTTGAACTGCGGTGTTGGAGAAGACTCCTGAGAGTCCCTTGGACTGCAAGGAGATCCAATCAGTCCATCCTAAAGGAGATCAGTCCTGAGTGTTCATTGGAAGACTGATGTTGAAGCTGAAACTCTCCAATATTTTGGCCCCCTGATGCGAAGAGCTGACTCATTTGAAAAGACCCTGATGCTGGGAAAGATTGAAAGCAGGAGTAGAAAGGAACAACAGAAGATGAGATGGTTGGATGTCATCACGGACTTGATGGATATGAGTATGAGTAAGCTCCGGGAGTTGGTGATGGATGGGGAAGCCTGGCATGCTGCAGTCCATGGGGTCGCAGAGTCGGACAGGACTGAGCGACTGAACTGAACTGAACTGACTGATGGGTGAGGGTTGCAGGTATGTGAGGTAACAGGGAGGTATTACAGGAATCTCAATCATCAGCCTTTTGGTTCCAGCCAGTCCGGAATCTCAGCGTGTAGTTCCCATCTCCCACCTGGGAGGAGCCTTATTTCCTACAGAACAACTCAAAAGATCTGTATCAGATTGTTATCTATATCCCTTGAGGAGAAACTAAGATTCTGTCTTGTTGTTTCACTATTATTTCCTGACTGGTTTTCTTTTGTTTCTGCTTTCCCTAACTTCCCTAACAGTAACAGCTTGAATCTGCCCTTTGGAACTCAGGGAGGCTTTTCTTATAAATAAGATATGGAGGACACAAACATATTTTTGTACTTAGGAGGGTTCCAGAGGACCCAGCTTCCATGGTGGCTAAGACAGTAAAGAATCTGCCTGCAATGCGGGAGATCTGTGTTTGATTTGTTGACTAAAAAAAGTTGTATGACTTGAGAGTTGAGAGTTAAATTTTATTTGGGGCAAAATGAGGACTGCAGCCGGGAGGCAGCATCTCAGAGAGCTCTGAGAGACTGCTCCAAAGCAGTAGTGGGGGAAGGCCAATATATAATATTCTGGTGAAGGGGGAGTTCAATACCATGAAGTACTCATTCTACAAAAGGTTTTTTGTTAGTCACGAGGGTCTAATGTCACCATGAAGGGATTTAGTGCTTCTCTAGATATGAGGAGATACAAGGATGGAGATCATAAAATCTGTTCCTAAAAGCATCCAACTATTTAAAGACCTGTCCCACCAGATTCCTTGGAGCACAGAGCGCTTCATTCCACCTTGAACTTCCTTAGGAGTTGTTGAAGGTGAAGAGCTGCAGCAGCATGGGGTTCAATGTCTGCAGAGGCAGATGGCAAATGCCTTTGTTGTTCAGTCGTTGGCAATCCCTTTCATATCAGATCAGATCAGTCGCTCAGTCGTGTCCGACTCTTTGCAACCCCATGAATCGCAGCACGCCAGGCCTCCCTGTCCATCACCAACTCCTGGAGTTCACTCAGACTCACGTCCATCGAGTCAGCGATGCCATCCAGCCATCTCATCCTCTGTCGTCCCCTTCTCTTCCTGCCCCCAATCCCTCCTAGCATCAGAGTCTTTTCCAATGAGTCAACTCTTCACATGAGGTCGCCAAAGTACTGGAGTTTCAGCTTTAGCATCATTCCTTCCAGGGAATGATGGGCTGATCATCCTTCAGATGATCTCCTTCAGGATGGACTGGTTGGATCTCCCTGCAGTCCAAGGGACTCTCAAGAGTCTTCTTCAACACCACAGTTCAAAAGCATCAATTCTTCGGTGCTCAGCCTTCTTCACAGTCCAACTCTCATATCCATACATGACCACAGGAAAAACCATAGCCTTGACTAGACGGACCTTTGTTGGCAAAGTAATGTCTCTGTTTTTGAATATGCTATCTTGGTTGGTCATAATTTTCCTTCCAAGGAGTAAGCGTCTTTTAATTTCATGGCTGCAATCACCATCTGCAGTGATTTTGGAGCCCAGAAAAATAAAGTCTGACACTGTTTCCACTGTTTCCCCATCTATTTCCCATGAAGTGATGGGACCAGATGCCATGATCTTCGTTTTCTGAATGTTGAGCTTTAAGCCAACTTTTTCACTCTCCACTTTTACTTTCATCAAGAGGCTTTTTAGTTCCTCTAACTTTCTGCCATAAGGGTGGTGTCATCTGCATATCTGAGGTGATTGATATTTCTCCCGGCAATCTTGATCCCAGCTTGTGTTTCTTCCAGCCTAGCGTTTCTCATGATGTACTCTGCATAGAAGTTAAATAAACAGGGTGACAATATACAGCCTTGACGGACTCCTTTTCCTATTTGGAACCAGTCTGTTGTTCCATGTCCAGTTCTAACTGTTGCTTCCTGACCTGCATACAAATTTCTCAAGAGGCAGATCAGGTGGTCTGGTATTCCCATCTCTTTCAGAATTTTCCACAGTTTATTGTGATCCACACAGTCAAAGGCTTTGGCATAGTCAATAAAGCAGAAATAGATGTTTCTCTGGAACTCTCTTGCTTTTTCCATGATCCAGCGGATGTTGGCAATTTGATCTCTGGTTCCTCTGCCTTTTCTAAAACCACCTTGAACATCAGGAAGTTCACAGTTCACATATTGCTGAAGCCTGGCTTGGAGAATTTTGAGCATTACTTTACTAGCGTGTGAGATGAGTGCAATTGTGCGGTAGTTTGAGCATTCTTTGGCATTGCCTTTCTTTGGGATTGGAATGAAAACTGACCTTTTCCAGTCCCGTGGCCACTGCTGAGTTTTCCAAATTTGCTGGCATATTGAGTGCAGCACTTTCACAGCATCATCTTTCAGGATTTGGAATAGCTCAACAGGAATTCCATCACCTCCACTAGCTTTATTCGTAGTGATGCTTTCTAAGGCCCACTTGACTTCACATTCCAGGATGTCTGGCTCTAGGTGAGTGATCACACCATTGTGATTATCTGGGTCGTGAAGATCTTTTTTGTACAGTTCTTCTGTGTATTCTTGCCACCTCTTCTTAATATCTTCTGCTTCTGTTAGGTCCATACCATTTCTGTCCTTTATCGAGCCCATCTTTGCATGAAATGTTCCCTTGGTATCTCTGATTTTCTTGAAGAGATCCCTAGTCTTTCCCATTCTGTTGTTTTCCTCTATTTCTTTGCATTGATCACTGAAGAAGGCTTTCTTATCTCTTCTTGCTATTCTTTGGAACTCTGCATTGAGATGCTTATATCTTTCCTTTTCTCCTTTGCTTTTTGCTTCTCTTCTTTTCACAGCTATTTGTGAGGCCTCCCCAGACAGCCATTTTGCTTTTTTGCATTTCTTTTCCATGGGGATGGTCTTGATCCCTGTCTCCTGTACAATGTCACGAACCTCATTCCATAGTTCATCAGGCACTCTATCTATCAGATCTAGGCCCTGAAATCTATTTCTCACTTCCACTGTATAATCATCAGGGATTTGATTTAGATCATACCTGAATGGTCTAGTGGTTTTCCCTACTTGCTTCAATTTAAGTCTGAATTTGGCAATAAGGAGTTCATGATCTGAGCCACAGTCAGCTCCTGGTCTTGTTTTTGCTGACTGTATAGAGCTTCTCCATCTTTGGCTGCAAAGAATATAATCAATCTGATTTCGGTGTTGACCATCTGGTGATGTCCATGTATAGTGTCTTCTCTTGTGTTGTTGGAAGAGGGTGTTTGTTATGACCAGTGTATTTTCTTGGCAAAACTCTATTAGTCTTTGCCCTGCTTCATTCCGTATTCCAAGGCCAAATTTGCCTGTTACTCGAGGTGTTTCTTGACTTTCTACTTTTGCATTCCAGTTCCCTATAATGAAAAGGACATCTTTTTTTTGGTGTTAGTTCTAAAAGGTCTTGTAGGTCTTCATAGAACCGTTCAACTTCAGCGTCTTCAACATTACTGGTTGGGGCATAGACTTGGATTACTGTGATATTGAATGGTTTGCCTTGGAAACGAACAGAGATCATTCTGTCATTTTTGAGATTGCATCCAAGTACTGCATTTCGGACTCTTTTGTTGACCATGATGGCTACTCCATTTTTTCTGAGGGATTCCTGCCAGCAGTAGTAGATATAATGGTCATCTGAGTTAAATTCACCCATTCCAGTCCATTTCAGTTCGCTGATTCCTAGAATGTCGAAATTTACTCTTGCCATCCCTTGTTTGACCACTTCCAATTTGCCTTGATTCATGGACCTGACATTCCAAGTTCCTATGCAATATTGCTCTTTACAGCATCGGACCTTGCTTCTATCACCAGTCACATCCACATGGCCCCCTTGTGGTCATAAATCTGACCATACTTTGGGGGCATTTCATGATCATTTTGTCCTGTGTTGCAGCCCCAGTTCTGAAGGTTTTTGTTTATAGTCCTCTCAATATGTTATTACTCAGTTCAGTTCAGTTGCTCAGTCATGTCCGACTCTTTGCAACCCCATGAATCACAGCACGCCAGGCCTCCCTGTCCATCACCAACTCCTGGAGTTCACTCAGACTCACGTCCATCGGGTCAGCGATGCCATCCAGCCATCTCATCCTCTGTCGTCTCCTTCTCCTCCTGCCCCCAATCCCTCCCAGCATCGGAGTCTTTTCCAATGAGTCAACTCTTCCCATGAGGTGGCGAAAATACTGGAGTTTCAGCTTTAGCATCATTCCTTCCAAAGAAATCCCAGGGCTGATCTCCTTCAGAATGGACTGGTTGGATCACCTTGCAGTCCAAGGGACTCTCAAGAGTCTTCTCCAACACCACAGTTCAAAAGCATCAATTCTTCAGTGCTCAGCTTTCTTTACAGTCCAATTCTCACATCCATACATGACCGCAGGAAAAACCATAGCCTTGACTAGACGGACCTTTGTTAACAAAGTAATGTCTCTGCTTTTGAATGGATTAGGTCTTAATCATCAAAGATCTCTGGACACCTGTCTTTTAGTTATGGTCCTGGAAAGTATTTCCTTTCGTTGCATCTTCCCATGTCTGCTGCTGCTGCTGCTAAGTCGCTTCAGTCGTGTCTGACTCTGTGCAACCCCATAGACGGCCTCCTACTGTCCCCGGGCTCCTCTGTCCCTGGGATTCTCCAGGCAAGAATACTCGAGTGGGTTGCCATTTCCTTCTCCAATGCATGAAAGTGAAAAGTGAAAGTGAAGTCACTCAGTCATGTCCAACTCTTAGCAACCCCATGGACTGCAGCCTACCAGGCTCCTCTGTCCATGGGATCCTCCAGGCAAGGTCATTATATTCACTGGAAGCTCAGTCATACACTTAGTAATACAGGAAATAATAATCTTGTGAAACAAGCAAAATACAAATGGTATAGTTAATGACATTAGTGGAATTAAAAGTAATTGTTTTAGCCATGAGCCTCCCACACCAAAGCAGGCTTTTTAAAAAAGATCATTAAGACTAGGGAATGGGTCACTTGAAGCAGAAATCTTTCTGCTTTAACCACAGATTCTTCATGTGGTTCATCAAATGTGTTACATTAAAGGATTTATCAGGTATGAAAATATAGCATTCAGTTTGAATTATAGCAAAGAGATCTCCCTGAGATGCTGTAAGTTGTCAAGGGCCTTGCAGTTGTGTAGCACTGACTTTCTCATCATAGAGATCTCAGAATTCAGTAGGCTAATAGCCTGGTTACTATCATTTAAAGCTTATGAAAGTTGTTAAGGCTTTGATATGACCAATTACATCCTCTGACCCCACTGATCACAACAAACTGTGGAAAATTCTTAAAGAGATGACAATACCAGACCACCTGACCTGCCTCCTGAGAACTGTATGCAGGTCAAGAAGTAACAGTTAGAACTGGACATGCAACAACAGACTGGTTACAAATAGGAAAAGGTGTACGTCAAGGCTGTATATTGTCACCCTGTTTATTTAACTTATATGCAGAGTACATCATGAGAAATGCTGGACTGGCTGAAGCACAAGCTGGAATCAAGATTACCGGGAGAAATATCAATAACCTCAGATATGCAGATGACACCACCCTTATGGCAGAAAGTGAAGAGGAACTAAAGAGCCTCTTGATGAAAGTGAAAGAGGAGAGTGAAAAAGTTGGCTTAAAGCTCAACATTCAGAAAATGAAGATCATGGCATCTGGTCCCATCACTTCATGGCAAATAGATGGGGAAACAATGGAAACAATGAGAGACTTTATTTTCTTGGACTCCAAAATCACTGCAGATGGTGACTGCAGCCATGAAATTAAAAGACACTTGCTCCTTGGAAGAAAAGTTATGACCAACCTAGACAGCATATTAAAAAGCAGAGATTACTTTACCAACAAAAGTCTGTCTAGTCAAAGCTATGGTTTTTCCAGTAGTCATGTATGGATATGAGAGAGATTTGGACTATAAAGAAAGGTGACTGCCGAAGAATTGATGCTTTTTAACTGTGGTGTTAGAGAAGACTTTTGAGAGTGCCATGGACAACATGGAGATCAAACCAGTCAATCCTAAAGGAAATCAGTCCTGAATATTCATTGGAAGGACTGATGCTCAAGCTGAAACTCCAGTACTTTGGCCACCTGATGTGAAGAACTGACTCATTGGAAAAGACCCTGATGCTGGGAAAAATTAAAGGCAGGAGGAGAAGGGGATGACAGAGGATGAGATGGTTGGATGGCATCACCATTGCAATGGACATGAGTTTGAGTAGGCTCCGGGGGTTGGTGATGGACAGGGAAGCCTGGTTTGCTGCAGTCCATGGGGTCTCAAAGAGTTGGACAGGACTGAGTGAGTGAAGTGACTGACTGAACTGAACCCCACTGAAGGTGCATGTGCGCGCGCACACACACACACAGACATACACACACCCAAAGCTGCTAAATGATCAACTAGTAGAATACAGATCTTTGACCCACTGAGATCATACCAATGGTAGACTGGCTGGGGTTACCTCTAATTTGTTAATATGTGTGACCTTAAATTCATGGGAATCCCAGGCTACACCTTCATATCCATCCCTGTAGATGTCAAGGCCATAAATTAGTGCCACAAAACCACTGAGTTCCATACCAATTACTCTCTCTAAGGGTAAATAAAAATAGGCATAGTTCATAAAGCACCCAGGTTTTTCTCATAGTTACCTGGTCGATCAATTTCAGTATGATTTAACCCTTCCCAACATAAAGGAGCTTTTAAACTTAAATGACCATAGCCTGGTGTTAACCATGTAGATCCATCCCATAATCATGGGAGCTTTCCTTGTAATAGATGAGAGGTTAATTTTTTAATTGAGACTTAGCTCATCACTCTAATTGAGTTCAAATGACTCTAAGAGAAAACTTAAATCTATAGCCAGCATCAGATCATGTATTTTTAATTGGCTAGGTGAGAGGATCCCATCTTGTAATATCATGAATAGATAGGACAGGACTGAACACTCATCTAAAATAGATTTCCTTGGGGGTATCCAATCAGAGCCCTGGAGAACAGAAATCCACCAAGGTAACCCAGAAGTATTAGACACAGGTAATTGGCCACAACCCAGTAATTGGATTGAGTTTTAAATTAGCATAGAATTATGTCCATGATAGAAAACATTTGATTGATAGGCATAGGTCCAAGGAATCAAGAAAACATTATAAATGATCATACAAGTCAGATCAGCGTCTTGGGCAAGCTGTCTACTTCTGATGTCTTCTTCTCTTCCTAGGGTAGTGTAGTTGCCTCTGTTTGAGCATTGTTTTAAGGTGAGTTTGAGATCAGCAAGCTCTGCTATAGACCAGTCCAGCTTAGGGGCCTTTGGAAGTGGGAGTTAACCCAAGAGTCAATTTCCCTTCAATTTCACTGGGCATGAACTAGTTAAGAGTATCTGATAGAAAGGTCCTTCTATCCAGGTTGGAGACAGTTCCTTAAACTATGTCTTCTTCCAGTCTTGGTTACAGGTCATGTGTGAGGCATCTGATCTTCATCCAAAGACAGATTACTGAGATAAGCTTCAGAAACAACCCTAGAGTGTCCTTTAATAATTTAATTAAATTTTACATTAATATAACCTAACAGCAAAGAACTATCAAGGAAATGAATCTTAGTAGATACAGACCTCTATTAACAAACTGGGATTTAACATTCATTGAAACATCTTTTTCTCCCTAAAATCACCCATCATTTTTACCAACCATAACTAAATTAAGACTTGTTTGTAATATAGGTCTGGTCTCAATAAATTTGGCCTGATGATTTATATAACCATAATTAATCAAAGACACTTTTGCTTTGCTGAAACTTTTACAGAGTCTCAGACTGAATTTTTAAAATAAAACCTTTCAGGGCTAGGAAAGTCATCCCAAACATTTATCACAGACTTTGTCTAACAGATCTAAGTGAATTCCTCCCTTCTCAAGGTCTCCAAAATTCCTTGAAATTTCTGTATCTGTTAGTGAGATAACTTTCCTAACTTATCTAGTAAAGTTACCGGAAACTAAGAGTTTCCAAATCAATGGAAAATGGTGGAGTAGAAGGATGTATGCTCATATTCTCCTTCGAGAACTCCAAAATTACAACTAACTGCTGAATAACCATCGATAAGAGAATGTTGGATCCCACTAAAAAAAAAAAAAAAAACCCTGTGTCCAAGGGCAAAGGAGAATCCCCAATAAGATGGTAGGAGGGGTGAAATTGCATTTAGAATCAAACCCCAAACCCACCAGAGACACTTGGAGGGCTCAAACAAAACCTTGTGTGCAACAGGAGACTCCACAGAGACTGAGCCAGACCTCTTTGAGTGTTTGAGTGTCTCCGTGGAGGTACAGGTCAGCAGTGGCCTGCCACAGGGGCAGGTGCTCTGGGTGCAGCAGACCTGTGTATAGCATTAGCCCTCTTGTAGGAGGTGGACATTTATCCCACCATAGAGCCACCAGAACTTACACAGGACTAGGGAAACAGATTCTTGGAGGGCACAGACAAAACCTTGTACACACCAGGACCCAGAGACTCCACAGAGACTGAGCCAGAACTGTGTTTGAATGTCTCCTGTGAAGGTATGGGTCAGCAGTGGCCTGCTGCAGGGGCAGGGGTTCTGGGTGGAGCAGACCTAGATATGGCATAAGCCCTCTTGGAGGAGGTCACCATTAACTCCACCATAGAGCCACCAGGACTTACACAGGACTGGGGAAACAGACTCTTGGAGGGCACAAACAAAACCTGTGAGCACCAGGACCCAGGATAAAGGAGCAGAGACCCCACAAGAGACTGACCCAGACTTTCCTGTAAGTGTCCAGGAGTCTCTGGCGAAGGCATGGGTCTGTGGTGGCCTGGTACAGGGTTGGGGACACTGAGCTGAGCCCTGAAGAATTGATGCTTTTGAACTGTGGTGTTGGAGAAGACTCTTGAGAGTCCCTTGGACTGCAAGGAGATCAAACCAGTCAATCCTAAAGGAAATCAAACCTGAATATTCATTGGAAGGACTGATGCTCAAGCTGAAACTCCAATAATTTGGCCACCTGATGTGAAGAACTGACTCATTGGAAAAGACCCTGATGCTGGGAAAAATTGAAGGTGGGAGAAGGGGACAAGAAAGGATGAGATGGTTGGATGGCATCACTGACACGATGGACATGAGTTTGAGTAAGGTCCAGGAGTTGGTAATGGACAGGGAAGCCTGGTGTGCTGCAGTCCATGGGGGTCACAAAGAGTTGGACACAACTGAATGACTGAACTGAAGAGTTTCCATCTCTTGAGGGTTCAGATAGAGAGAAAGATAAATGTTTTAATTTGTTTATAAAATATAATTTTGGCAAATTGCTGTCATAATTAGTTTGAGGGGAAGGTTTTTCTTACACCTGGAAAACACAGATTTAACCCAGTAATTTTTAGATAGAAACCATGAAAGTATAAGCATATTTGCCAGTTCATTCAGTCCTTTTGTTTACCTTTGTGAAGCCATCAGTTTTTCCATTAGAATCCTTACCTAGTTCAGAAACTGGCATTTATCCAAAAGTCCTTTCTATAAATCTTCTTTAAGAGGAAGCATTTTTGTGAAATGTGGTTAGTATTATGACAATATTTTGAGATAGTAACTAGAATTATATCTGATAACATTTTACCCAAATATATAAGGATTTTAGGAACTCTACACAGTTTCTAGGATATCTATATTAGTAACATTTACCATACAATATAACCTGAGACTTATTACTCACTTGACAATATTCCCCATGTAATTCTGTATACAAAATGAACCTAATTAGTGTAATATCTCTCTTTGGGATGTTTCAGGGGCCCTCTGAAGCATCCCAAAGTTAGCTAGAAATCTTCATTAGAATGATTTAGAAAGTTTTGTCAACAAATATCAAAAAGGTTTAGAACACTCAGTTAGAAGGGATCATAGATCATTGTGAAACAATACTATTCACTTAGCCAATGTAATAATAAAGGGTTTCAGAACAGATCTTTTAAGAGATAAAGAAACTTAAATCTATTATGAAAGGCAGTTCAATATCTGAAGAAAAGATGTCCTCTTAACAGAGAGAAAAGCTAAATTCAAGTTTTTGCACCAGCCAATTTAAAAGGTAAACTTAATTAACATTATTTTAAACTTGGTCCTCAGCTCAGTTCAGTTCAGTTGCTCAGTCATGTCCGACTCTTTGCAACCCCATGAATCACAGCATGCCAGGCCTCCCTGTCCTTCACCATCTCCTGGAGTTCACTCAGACTCACGTCCATCGGGTCAGCGATGCCATCCAGCCATCTCATCCTCTGTCGTCCCCTTCTCCTCTTGCCCCCAATCCCTCCCAGCATCAGAGTCTTTTCCAATGAGTCAGCTCTTCACATGAGGTGGCCAAAGTACTGGAGTTTCAGCTTTAGCATCATTCCTTCCAAAGAAATCCCAGGGCTGATCTCCTTCAGAATGGACTGGTTGGATCTCCTTGCAGGCCAAGGGACTCTCAAGAGTCTTCTCCAACACCACAGTTCAAAAGCATCAATTCTTCAGCGCTCAGCCTTCTTCACAGTCCAATTCTCACATCCATACATGACCACAGGAAAAACCATAGCCTGGACTAGATGAACCTTTGTTGGAAAAGTAATGTCTCTGCTTTTGAATATGCTATCTAGGTTGGTCATAACTTTCCTTCCAAGGAGTAAGCGTCTTTTAATTTCATGGCTGCAGTCACCATCTGTAGTGATTTTGGAGCCCAAAAAAATAAAGTCTGTCACTGTTTCCACTGTTTCCCTATCTATTTCCCATCAAGTAGTGGGACCGGATGCCATGATCTTCGTTTTCTGAATGTTGAGCTTTAAGCCAAATTTTTCACTCTCCTCTTTCACTTCCATCAAGAGGCTTTTGAGTTCCTCTTCACTTTCTGCCATAAGGGTGGTGTCATCTGCATATCTGAGGTGATTGATATTTCTCCCGGCAATCTTGATCCCAGCTTGTGTTTCTTCCAGTCCAGTGTTTCTCATGATGTACTCTGCATAGAAGTTAAATAAACAGGGTGACAATATACAGCCTTGACGGACTCCTTTTCCTATTTGGAACCAGTCTGTTGTTCCATGTCCAGTTCTAACTGTTGCTTCCTGACCTGCATACAAATTTCTCAAGAGGCAGATCAGGTGGTCTGGTATTCCCATCTCTTTCAGAATTTTCCACAGTTTATTGTGATCCACACAGTCAAAGGCTTTGGCATAGTCAATAAAGCAGAAATAGATGTTTTTCTGGAACTCTCTTGCTCTTTCCATGATCCAGCAGATGTTGGCAATTTGATCTCTGGTTCCTCTGCCTTTTCTAAAACCACCTTGAACATCAGGAAGTTCATGGTTCACATATTGCTGAAGCCTGGCTTGGAGAATTTTGAGCATTACTTTACTAGCGTGTGAGATGAGTGCAATTGTGCGGTAGTTTGAGCATTCTTTGGCATTGCCATTCTTTGGGATTGGAATGAAAACTGACCTTTTCCAGTCCCGTGGCCACTGCTGAGTTTTCCAAATTTGCTGGCATATTGAGTGCAGCACTTTCACAGCATCATCTTTCAGGATTTGGAATAGCTCAACAGGAATTCCATCACCTCCACTAGCTTTATTCGTAGTGATGCTTTCTAAGGCCCACTTGACTTCACATTCCAGGATGTCTGGCTCTAGGTGAGTGATCACACCATTGTGATTATCTGGGTCGTGAAGATCTTTTTTTGTACAGTTCTTCTGTGTATTCTTGCCACCTCTTCTTAATATCTTCTGCTTCTGTTAGGTCCATACCATTTCTGTCCTTTATCGAGCCCATCTTTGCATGAAATGTTCCCTTGGTATCTCTGATTTTCTTGAAGAGATCCCTAGTCTTTCCCATTCTGTTGTTTTCCTCTATTTCTTTGCATTGATCACTGAAGAAGGCTTTCTTATCTCTTCTTGCTATTCTTTGGAACTCTGCATTGAGATGCTTATATCTTTCCTTTTCTCCTTTGCTTTTTGCTTCTCTTCTTTTCACAGCTATTTGTGAGGCCTCCCCAGACAGCCATTTTGCTTTTTTGCATTTCTTTTCCATGGGGATGGTCTTGATCCCTGTCTCCTGTACAATGTCACGAACCTCATTCCATAGTTCATCAGGCACTCTATCTATCAGATCTAGGCCCTGAAATCTATTTCTCACTTCCACTGTATAATCATCAGGGATTTGATTTAGATCATACCTGAATGGTCTAGTGGTTTTCCTTACTTTCTTCAATTTAAGTCTGAATTTGGCAATAAGGAGTTCATGATCTGAGCCACAGTCAGCTCCTGGTCTTGTTTTTGCTGACTGTATAGAGCTTCTCCTGGAGAAGGCAATGGCACCCCACTCCAGTACCCTTGCCTGGAAAATCCCGTGGACGGAGGAGCCTGGTAGGCTGCAGTCCATGGGGTCGCTAGGAGTCGGACACAACTGAGCGATTCACTTTCACTTTCACTTTTTACTTTCATGCATTGGAGAAGGAAATGGCAACCCACTCCAGTGTTCTTGCCTGGAGAATCCCAGGGACAGGGGAGCCTGCTGCGCTGCCGTCTCTGGGGTCGCACAGAGTCGGACACGACTGAAGCGACTTAGCAGCAGCAGCAGCAGCAGCAGCAGCAGCAGCAGCATAGAGCTTCTCCATCTTTGGCTGCAAAGAATATAATCAACCTGATTTCAGTGTTGACCATCTGGTGATGTCCATGTATAGCGTCTTCTCTTGTGTTTTTGGAAGAGGGTGTTTGTTATGACCAGTGTATTTTCTTGGCAAAACTCTATTAGTCTTTGCTCTGCTTCATTCCATATTCCAAGGCCAAATTTGCCTGTTACTCCAGGTGTTTCTTGACTTCCTACTTTTGCATTCCAGTCCCCTATAATGAAAAGGACATCTTTTTTGGGTGTTCTAAAAGGTCTTGTAGGTCTTCATAGAACCGTTCAACTTCAGCGTCTTCAACATTACTGGTTGGGGCATAGACTTGGATTACTGTGATATTGAATGGTTTGCCTTGGAAACGAACAGAGATCATTCTGTTGTTTTTGAGATTGCATCTAAGTACTGCATTTCAGACTCTTTTATTGACCATAATGACCACTCCATTTCTTCTGAGGGATTCCTGCCAGCAGTAGTAGATATAATGGTCATCTGAGTTAAATTCACCCATTCCAGTCCATTGTAGTTCGCTGATTCCTAGAATGTCGACATTCACTCTTGCCATCTCTTGTTAGTGTCTTTTAATTTCATGGCTGCAATCACCATCTGCAGTGATTTTGGAGTCCCCAAAAATAAAGTCTGACACTCTTTCCACTGTTTCCCCATCTATTTCCCATGAAGTGATGGGACCGGATGCCATGATCTTCGTTTTCTGAATGTTGAGCTTTAAGCCAACTTTTTCACTCTCCTCTTTTACTTTCGTCAAGAGGTTTTTTAGTTCCTCTTCACTTTCTGCCATAAGGGTGGTGTCATCTGCATGTCTGAGGTTACTGATATTTTTCCCAGCAATCTTGATTCCAGCTTGTGCTTCTTCCAGCCCAGCATTTCTCATGATGTACTCTGCATATAAGTTAAATAAGCAGGGTAACAATATACAGCCTTGACGTACTCCTTTTCCTATTTGGAACCAGACATATCTATATTAGTTAGATCAAACAAACATTAATACCAGGTATTTAATACTGAATATTTCCCAGTTCACATGAACCTGTAATTCATTTAGGTTAATTTCTCTTGTATTTAGAATTATTTTACTTGTAACCACTTAATTTTTTTAAAGTTAATTAGATTAGAGCTCATTTACACACAGATCTCAGCAATCAGCATATTATCCAAAAAACAAAGACACACAGAGACATCAGATCAAATCAGATCAGTCGCTCAGTCGTGTCCGACTCTTTGTGACCCCATGAATCACAGCACGCCAGGCCTCCCTGTCCATCACCAACTCCTGGAGTTCACTCAGACTCATGTCCATCGAGTCAGTGATGCCAACCAGCCATCTCATCCTCTGTCGTCCCCTTCTCCTCTTGCCCCCAATCCCTCCCAGCATCAGAGTCTTTTCCAATGAGTCAACTCTTCACATGAGGTGGCCAAAGTACTGGAGTTTCAGCTTTAGCATCATTCCTTCCAAAGAAATCCCAGGGCTGATCTCTTTCAGAAAGGACTGGTTGGATCTCCTTGCAGGCCAAGGGACTCTCAAGAGTCTTCTCCAACACCACAGTTCAAAAGCATCAATTCTTCAGCGCTCAGCCTTCTTCACAGTCCAACTCTCATATCCATACATGACCACAGGAAAAACCATAGCCTGGACTAGACGAACCTTTGTTGGCAAAGTAATGTCTCTGCTTTTGAATATGCTATCTAGGTTGGTCATAACTTTCCTTCCAAGGAGTAAATGTCTTTTAATTTCATGGCTGCAGTCACCATCTGTAGTGATTTTGGAGCCCAGAAAAATAAAGTCTGACACTGTTTCCACTGTTTCCCCATCTATTTCCCATGAAGTGGTGGGACCGGATGCCATGATCTTTGTTTTCTGAATGTTGAGCTTTAAGCCAACTTTTTCACTCTCCACTTTCACTTTCTTTTTTTAAATTTTATTTTATTTTTAAACTTTACATAATTGTATTAGTTTTGCCAAATATCAAAATGAATCCATCACAGGTATACATGTGCTCCCCATCCTGAACCCTCCTCCCTCCTCCCTCCCTATACCATCCCTCTGGGTCGTCCCAGTGCACTAGCCCCAAGCATCCAGTATCGTGCATTGAACCTGGACTGGCATCTCGTTTCATACATGATATTTTACATGTTTCAATGCTATTCTCCCAAATCTTCCCACCCTCTCCCTCTCCCATAGAGTCCATAAGACTGTTCCATGCATCAGTGTCTCTTTTGCTGTCTCGTACACAGGGTTATTGTTATCATCTTTCTAAATTCCATATATATGCGTTAGTATACTGTATTGGTGTTTTTCCTTCTGGCTTACTTCACTCTGTATAATAGGCTCCAGTTTCATCCACCTCATTAGAACTGATTCAAATGTATTCTTTTTAACGGCTGAGTAATACTCCATTGTGTATATGTACCACAGCTTTCTTATCCATTCATCTGCTGATGGACATCTACGTTGCTTCCATGTCCTGGCTATTATAAACAGTGCTGCGATGAACATTGGGGTACACGTGTCTCTTTCCCTTCTGGTTTCCTCAGTGTGTATGCCCAGCAGTGGGATTGCTGGGTCATAAGGCAGTTCTATTTCCAGTTTTTAAAGGAATCTCCACACTGTTCTCCATGGTGGCTGTACTAGTTTGCATTCCCACCAACAGTGTAAGAGGGTTCCCTTTTCTCCACACCCTCTCCAGCATTTATTGCTTGTAGACTTTTGGATCGCAGCCATTCTGACTGGTGTGAAATGGTACCTCATAGTGGTCTTGATTTGCATTTCTCTGATAATGAGTGATGTTGAGCATCTTTTCCTGTGTTTGTTAGCCATCTGTATGTCTTCTTTGGAGAAATGTCTATTTAGTTCTTTGGCACATTTTTTGATTGGGTCGTTTATTTTTCTGGAGTTGAGCTGTAGGAGTTGCTTGTATATTTTTGAGATTAGTTGTTTGTCGGTTGCTTCATTTGCTATTATTTTCTCCCATTCTGAAGGCTGTCTTTTCACCTTGCTAATAGTTTCCTTTGATGTGCAGAAGCTTTTAAGGTTAATTAGATCCCATTTGTTTATTTTTGACTTTATTTCCAATATTCTGGGAGGTGGGTCATAGAGGATCCTGCTGTGATGTATGTCAGAGAGTGTTTTGCCTATGTTTTCCTCTAGGAGTTTTAAAAATATGGAATGCTTCACGAATTTGCGTGTCATCCTTGCGCAGGGGCCATGCTAATCTTCTCTGTATCGTTCCAATTTTAGTATATGTGCTGCCGAAGCGAGCACTCCACTTTCACTTTCATCAAGAGGCTTTTTAGTTCCTCTTCACTTTCTGCCATAGGGGTGGTGTCGTCTGCATAGAGACATCAGATCAGATCAGTCGCTCAGTCGTGTCTGACTCTTTGCGACCCCATGAATCGCAGCATGCCAGGCCTCCCTGTCCATCACCAACTCCCAGAGTTCACTCAGACTCACGTCCATCAAGGATATAGGCATCCTCTACATGCCTATATCCAAATAGACACAAGAGATCCCATAGTTTTGTTTTCCAAACTCAGTTATAAATACTAATTGTAAAAAAAAAAAAAAAAAATGGTTGGTATAAGATTTTAAAAGGCTTTGTTTGCCCCGTTTTTTTCTCTTGATTTCAGGAATTAGAGATGTTCTAGTTAAGGGATCCAGAGAGCTCTGGTCTAAAGGTATAGGAGGAGTTATTTCTTCAGGGCAAGAATTCTCAAAGAGAATGTTTTTCTTCTAGCTTTCTCTGGAGTCTAAAGAATATTGTGACCACATTGTCAAAAATAGTATATTTCTGTGACCATTGACAAAATTTAGACCAGATAGTTCTTAAATTGGCCCTTGTAACAAGGACAGATTGGTCTCAGCAGGGATTGTCCCTCTGGAGAAGTGTGGGTCTTAGTTTGATCAGCCCCAGGCTGTTGATTATAGGAGGAAGTCCTGGTCATAAGGGAACTTTAGTCCATTTTCCTATCCTATTGTCAATAAAGATCTAATATTTTTAGGCCATTTTTCTTGTCATAGCTATAGATGGACCAGTCCAAAAAAATTTTGTTTTTCCAAGGGATTCCCAGGTAGAGTGTGGAACCTTAGAGTTAGCAATTCCCATATTAGCTCGAGCAGTATGTACCAGATGGCTGCATGCTCAAAGCAAACCAAACCAGAACTTCACCAGCCAGGAGTCATACTCTGAAACAAAAGGCAAAGAGATGCCCAGAAATCAAAAGCCAAATGGCATAAATGCTGAACGTGACTTCCCAGTTTCACTAGACTTGTGACCTGGCAGAGTCAGTGCTAATATCCTTTTTTAGCTCTGATAATAGTTTCAACCAATTTCTTGTTTGTTTTCTGTGAAGAAGTTACTCTATCATTTCCTCTTTTAGAAGCTTCTAGATACCAGTCAAAGTAAGCACGGCCAGTCTTTTCTAAATGTGCCCACAAAAATATCGATTTTGAAATATCAAAAGAACCCCAATTTGGCCATTTTAGGTTGAGATCTCTTTTAGTATAATTTCTCCAATTAACTAGATACTTGCAAATATGAACTCCATATGTATTGTACACGAATCTGGCTGGAGTGTTAGTCAGAGGCGGACTTTCTGACACCCCTATGTTTCTGATTTTGAGAGATTCTGTTTCCCATTCTAAGCTGAATTTTTCAGGGAAAAAACTCACTAGTGAATTTGGGTAGTGGGCCCATGTGCTGCTTGTGAGCCTAATTCCTCCAGGAGTCACCCCAGAGTCATTTCAGCTCGTCTTACGTGTCTTGGATTCCGCCTCCAGCAATCTAAGACCACCGTGGCTGCTCAGGTCGCTGAATGGCAAGGTCATATGTGCGACCCCCGGATGAGCAAGTATTTTAATTAATGAGTGGATTTCCCTATGTGACCACTGCACAGTATGAGGACTAGGCCTCCACTACTCCTGTAAATTTCTCAGTCACCTGAGAAAACCAAAACCAGCCAGGAGAAGTCCTGTCTCTTTTCTTCAGAGAAAAGCTCTCATTTATTTTCCTCACTTTTATATTGACAAATTCTATAATGGCAGTCAGATTGAGGAAAAGTGTCTGAGCCTCTTACTTAACCACTCAGACAAAAGCATCCAGTCCCCTACAATGGAGCCACCTCAGCATCTTTCAGCCGAGCCCCAGGTATTCCTTGATTTTTTTCTCCAAGCGAGCCCCTCTACCCAGTACCTTTCCACTGGGTGGGTAATTCCCCTGGCATCTTTCAGCCAGCCTGCCACCCAGTATCTTTTCAGTGGGTGGGAATTTCTCGGTATCTTTCAACCGAGCCCCACTTGGTGTCTCGATCATGAGTGGGTATGCCCTGGATATTTCACCCAGTATCTTTCCTACCGGGAAGGAGCAGGTAACCTGCTCCACCGCCAAATAAAACTCAGAAACTCAACCAATACGGCAGATTCGAGAACCAGATGAGACTTACCCAAATTTTCCTGCACTCCCTAAGGAGGTAGGTGGGCACAAGGGGCTGCTGCTGGTACCAAGGGTCTGGTTCCTTGTGGAGTCCAGTTGAAGGAAGGACATCCACTCTGGGTCCCTTTGTGGTCGCCATAACTGTTGACTTAAAAAAAGATGGACAACTTGAGAGTTCCGAGTTAAGTTTTGTTTGGGGCAAAACGAGGACTGCCTGGGAGGCAGCATCTCAGAGAGCTCTGAGAGACTGCTCCAAGGCAGCAGTGGGGGAAGGCCAATATGTAACGTTCTGGTGAAGGGGGAGTTCAGTGCCATAAAGTACTCATTTTACAAAAGGTTTTTTGTTAGTCATGAGGATCTGATGTCACCATGAAGGGATTCAGTGCTTCTCTAGATATGAGGAGATATAAGGATGAAGACCATAAAATCTGTTCCTAAAAGCATCAATTATCTAAAGACCTGTCACACCAGATTCCCTGGAGCCCAGAGCGCTTCACTCCACTCTGAACTTCCTTAGGGGTTGTTGAAGGTCAACAGCTGCAGCAGCATGGGGTTCAATGTCTGCAGAGGCAGATGGCAAATGCCTTTGCTGTTCAGTCATTGGCAGTGCCTTTGGTAAGTGCCATTTTGTAGTTGACAGATTCCTGGGTCAGGAATATCCCCTGGAGAAGGGAATGCAAACCCACTCCAGTATTCTTGTCTGGCAAATCCCATGGACAGAGGAGCCTGGCAGGCTACATCCATGGGGTCACAGAGTCAGACACGACTGAGCAACTAACACTTTCACTTTCACAGGATCCTGCTCTGTTTCATTTCCTAACAACATTAAGCAGTCTTGTATGATGGAGAAACTATTGACCAGTTCAGTTCAGTCGCTCAGTCATGTCCGACTCTTTGCGACCCCATGAATTGTAGCACGCCAGGCCTCCCTGTCCATCACCAACTCCCGGAGTTCACTCAAACTCACATCCATCGAGTCGGTGATGCCATCCAGCCATCTCATCCTCTGTTGTCCCCTTTTCCTCCTGCCCCCAATCCCTCCCAGCATCAGAGTATTTTCCAATGAGTCAACTCTTCGCATGAGGTGTTACTTAAATCTCTGACTCTGTACACCATGCTGAATTAGATCCTAGAGGCAGAGTTTTCAGTGAAGTGGAAAAGGAGAGCTTTATTGCTTTTCCAGACAAAGGGAAACATACTGGTTTCTGTATTGGAAAAACTGCCCTTTGGAACCCAGAGAAGGTCATGGAAGCTGGACTCTTGCCTACAAGAGATGGGGGACAGAAAGGCCTCTGTGCCTGGGAGCCCCACAGGTCCCCACTTGATTTCTCAGGGAGGCTTGGATTCTAGATTTGATTTGTCTATAAATGACTGCTTGACCTTAGATAAATTACTCTTGTCAGCTACAAATTGGCACTTGCCAAGAGCATTACCAACGACTGAACAACAAGGGCTTTTACCATCTGCCTCTGTGGAGATTGAAACCTGTGCTGCTGCAGCTATTGACCTTCAACACCTCCTGAGGGAGTTCAGGGTGGAGTGAGGCACTCTGTGATCCAGGGAATCTGGTGGGACAGGTCTTTAGATAGCTGGATACTTTCAGGAACAGATTTTATGATCTGCATCCTTGCATCTTCTCATATCTAGAAAGGCCCTAAAACCCTTCATGATGACATCAGATCCTTGTGATTAGCAGATAGTCAGTCAGTCCCTTCAGTCTCTCAGTCATGTCTGACCCCAAGGACTGTAGCACACCAGGATTCCCTATCCATCACCAGCTCCCAGAACTTGCTCAAACTCATGTTCATCAAGTTGATGATGCCATCCAACCATCTCATCCTCTGTCATCCCCTTTTCCTCCTGCCTTCAATTTTTCCCAGCATCAGGGTCTTTTCCAATGAGTCAGTTCTTTGCATCAGGTGGCCAAAGTATTGAGTTTCAGCTTCAGCTACAGTCCTTCCAAAGAATATTCAGGACTCATTTCCTTTAGGTTTTCCTGGTTTGATCTCCTTGCAGTCCAAGGGACTCTCAAGAGTCTTTTCCAACACCATAGTTCAAAAGCATCAATTCTTGGGCACTCAGCTTTCTTTATGGTCCAACTCTCACATCCATACATGACTACTTGAAAAACCATAGCTTTACTATATGGACTTTTGTTGGTAAAGTAATGTTCTCTGCTTTTTAATATGCTGTCTAGGTGGGTCATAGCTTTTCTTCCAAGGAGCAAGTGTCCTTTAATTTCATGGCTGCAGCCACCATCTGCAGTGATTTTGGAGTCTAAGAAAATAAAGTCTCTCACTGTTTCCAATGTTTCCCCATCTATTTGCCATGAAGTGATGGGGACAGATGCCATGATGTTTGTTTTTTGAACGTTGAATTTTAAGTCAGCTTTTCCACTCTCTTCTTTCACTTTCATCAAGAGGCTCTTTAGTTTTCTTTGCTTTCTACCATAAGGGTGATGTCGTCTGCATATCTGAGGTTGTTGATCTTTTTCCCAGCAATCTTGATTCCACCTTGTGCTTTATCCAGCTGGGCATGTTGCATGATGTACTCTGCATAGAAGTTAAATAAGCATGGTGGCAATATACAGCATTGACATACTCCTTTCTCAATTTGGAACCAGTCTGTTGTTCCATGTCTAGTTCTAACTGTTGCTTCTTGACCTGCATATAGATGTCTTAGGAGGCAGGCCAGGTGGTCTGGTATTCCCATCTCTTTCAGAATTTTCCACAGTTTGTTGTGATCCACACAGTCAAAGGCTTTGGCATAGTCAATAAAGCAGAAGTAGATGTCTTTCTGGAATTCTCTTGCTTTTTCAATGATTCAACAGATGCTGGCAATTTGATCTCTGGTTCCTCTGCCTTTTCTAAATCCAGCTTGAACATCTGGAAGTTCTTGGTTCACATACTGTTGAAGCCTAGCTTGGAGAAGTTTTAGCAATACTTTGCTAGCATGTGAGATGAGTGCAATTGTGTGGTAGTTTGAACATTCTTTGGCATTGCCTTTCTTTGGGATTGGAATGAAAACTGACCTTTTCCAGTCCTGTGGCCACTGCTGAGTGTTCCAAATTTGCTGGCATATTGAGTGCAGCACTTTCACAGCATCATCTTTCAGGGTTTGAAATAGCTCAACTAGAATTCCATCACCTCCACTAGCTTTGTTCGTAGTTATGCTTCCTAAGGCCCACTTGACTTCACATTCCAGGATGTCTGGCTCTAGGTGAGTGATCACACCATCATGTTTATCTGGATCATTACAGTCTTTTTTATATAGTTCTTCTGTGTATTCTTGCCACGTCTTCTTAATATCTTCTGCTTCTGTTAGGTCCCTACCGTTTCTGTGCTTTATCGAGCCCATCTTTGCATGAAATGTTCCTTTGGTATCTCTAATTTTCTTGAAGAGATCTCTAGTCTTTCCCATTCTATTGTTTTCCTCTATTTCTTTGCACTGATCACTGAGGAAGGCTTTCTTATCTCTCCTTGCTATTCTTTGGAACTCTGCATTGAGATGCTTATATCTTTCCTTTTCTCCATTGCCTTTCGCTTTTCTTCTTTTCTCTGCTGTTTATAAGGCCTCCTCAGAGAACCATTTTGCCTTTCTTATTCTTGGAGATGGTTTTGATCACAGCCTCCTGTACAATGTCAGGAACCTCTGTCCATAGACACTTTAGGCAGTCTATCAGATCTGATCCCTTGAATCTATTTGTCACTTTCACTGTATAATCATAGCGATTTGATTTAGGTCATACCTGAATGGTCTAGTGGTTTTTCCTACTTTCTTCAATTTGTCTGAAGTTTTCAATAAGGAGTTCATAATCTGAGCTACAGTCAACTCCCTGTCTTGATTTTTCTGACTATATAGAGCCTCTTCATCTTCAGCTGCAAAGAATATAATCAATCTGATTTCAGTGTTGACCATCTGGTGATGTTCATGTGTAGAGTCTTCTCTTGTGTTGTTGGAAGAGGGTTTTTGCTGTGACTAGTATGTGCACTTGGCAAAACTCTGTCAGCCTTTACTCTGCTTCATTTTGTACTCCAAGGCCAAACTCGCCTGTTACTCCAGGGATCTCTTTACTTCCTACTTTTGCATTCCATTCCCCAGGATGAAAAGGACTTTTTTTTTTTTTGGTGTTAGTTCTAGAAGGTCTTGTAGATCTTCATAGAATCATTCAACTTCAGCTTCTTCCACATTGGTGGTTGGGGCATCAACTTGGATTACTCTGATATTGAATGGTTTTCCTTGGAAATGAACAGAGATCATTCTGTTGTTTTTGAAATTGCACCCATGTACTGCATTTTGGACTCCTTTGTTGACTATGAGGGCCTCTCCATTTCTTCTAAGGGATTTTTGCCCACAGTAATAGATGCAGTGGTCATCTGAATTAAATTCACCCTTTCCAGTCCATTTGGGTTCACTGATTCCTAAAATGTTAATGTTCACTCTTGCCATCTCCTGTTTGCCCACTTCCAGATAATTTTTTGTGAACTCCCCCTTTACCAAAGTCTTATATATTGACCTTCCCCTACTGCCTCTTTGGGGCAGTCTCTCAGAGAGGTGCTTTCTCCTGGGCTGCAATCCTATTTTTGCCCCCAGTAAAACTTAACTCGTGACTCTTAAGTTGTGCAGCTTTTTTTAGCCGACACTCTATGACTAGAAGACTCTTGAGAGTCCCTTCGGACTGCAAGGAGATCCAGCCAGTCAATGCTAAAGGAAATCAGTCCTGAATATTCATTGGAAGGACTGATGCTGAAACCGAAACTCCAGTACTTTGGCCACTTGATGTGAAGAACTGACTCATTGGAAAAGACCCTGATGCTGGGAGAGGATGAAATGGTTAGGTAGCATCACTGCCTCAATGGGCATGAATCTGAGCAAACTCCAGGAGATAGTGAAGGACAGAGAAGCTTGGAGTGTGGCAGTCTATGGAGTCACAAAGAGTCAGATACAACTTAGTAACAGAACAACAACAAATAACTAGATCAGTGGCTTCCAATGTTTTTATCACCTCTGAAAACACAAATGCATTTTATACCATGGTCTAATGATTATATATCTATATATATAAAACTGAAAACAGTTGTAACATAGAGTGCTCATCTTTATGGTTTAGAGTATTATATTAGTTTTCTATTGTTGTGCAACAAATTGCCACCAATGCAATGGTTTAAAACAACATACATTTATTATCTCAGTTTTCATAAGTTAGAGTTTTAAGTACAGCTTTAGCTGGATGCTCTGCTCAACTTCTCACAAGCCTATAATCAAATTGTCAACTGGTGCTGCCATCTTACCTGTACTTGGGATATTCTTGCAAGCTCATGGGGTTGTTGGCAGCTTGTTCTTTTTGTTTTTTTTCAGGGCCAGCCGGAGAACCTCTCTTTTAAAGGGGTTACATAATTAGGTCAGGCCCATCCAGAATAATCTCTCTTTTGATTATCTCAAAGTCAACTGATTATTGTTGACTGAAGAATAATATACAATGTAAAAGTTTTGAGTTATGTTTTATTTGGAGATCTCATTGAAGACTATAGCCTGAAAGACAGCCTCTTAGATAGCTTTGAGGAACCATTCTGAAGAGGTAAGAGAGGAACAGGATATATAGAAGATTTTGCCAACAAAACAAAACAAATCATGTAGTCGAAGATAAGATCGCTGCTAATCACAAAAGAC
Source organism: Bos mutus (assembly GCF_027580195.1). Lineage (NCBI taxonomy): Eukaryota > Metazoa > Chordata > Mammalia > Artiodactyla > Bovidae > Bos > Bos mutus. The sequence continues at coordinate 31,388,859 of NC_091626.1, read as the reverse complement.
AAAAGTCTCAGGTTAATGATTTTAGTTCCTTTTTATCTGTGGTAAGATACAAGATCCTGGGATCATTGATATTACTCCTTCAATGTGTATCTTAACAGTCTGGGGCCAGAATTGGTGTTTTTTCCCATCCTGAATCCCCCTCAGGAATGCTGCAGTGCTGATGGTGGGCAAAAATCATTGTTTACTGAAATGGCAGGCAATGCTTTTGGGTCTGCATTATGAATCTTGATTATGTTGCAAGATCCCTTCCTTTGCCATGTAACTGTTGCAGGAAAGGGGATCTCTTCCAGGGTCTGAGAGCAGGCTCTTGTCTAACATTCAGAAATGAATTGTTGGCGGAGACACACATGTTGACAAAGCAAGAGATTTGACTGGGAAAGGGTGCCTGGACATAGAGCAGCGGGGTAAGGGAACCCAGGAGCACTTCTCTGCCACATGGCTTACAGTCTCGAATTTTATGGTGATGAGGTTAGTTTCTGAGTTGTCTCTGGCCAGTCACTCTGAGCCACGGTCCTTCCTGGTGGTGGACGCATCACTCAACCAAGATGAATTCCAGCCAGAAGGATTCTGGGAGGTTGGTGGGACACATGGATTAGAGGCTCCTCTCTCCTTTTGATCTTTTCTGAATTCTTCTGGTTGGTGGTAGCTTGTTAGTTCCTCATTCCTTACCAGGACTTCCTGTTTAAGATAACTCATACAAGTGGTTACTATGGTGCCTGGCCAGAGTGGGCAGTTTTAGCCAGTGGTTCTCCTAACATGACTACCATAATGTTGGGAATGATGTTCTGTCATGTTCAGAGGTTCTGCCCACACTCAAGGGGAGGGCAAGACAAAAGGTCACTGGGGATGTGATCTGAGAATTCTGCCTACCACAAATAGGATGTACTCTGGTCTTTTCTACTTTTTTCTTTCCTTTAAAAAATTAGATTTTTTTCTTTTTGGTCACCCAACTAGTGGATTAGGACCACTAGTTTGAAAACCTTATACTGGATATTTTTAAGCACCAAGAATTCATGTTCTTAAGCACATCTCAGACCCTTGGGTGTGTAGAGGGCTCTGGTCATAGGGCAGGAGACAATTGTATTAATAACTTGTGCAGAGAGCATGAGGTTATCAGTGGTAACTTGATTGAGCTTCTTTGGCTCTGATCCTCACAGAGAACTCCTGTCCTTCCATCTTGGGAGGACAGCCTCTCAGCATGCTGGTGAAGCTTATCTGTTCCTCCCTTATCAAGAGGGAGGAACAATCAGGGCAAGCTCAGAAGCAGTCAGCTGTCATGGATTCTGCCTGGCTCATTAGTTCAAAGGAAAGCCTGGGAGGCAGGGTGATGTGGGGGAGCAGGAAGCAGACCCAGGCCCAACACAGCCACCAGCTTTGTGACCTGCTCAGGACAAGCCTCTTTTCTGGGCCTCAGTTTCCACCTCTGAAAAGAGATGCTGAAGGACTGTTCACATATTCAGAACATTTGTGAATCTGAAAGGAAGCAGAACTGCCATATTTCTTAGAGGCTGAGTCAGGAAGGGGACCACCTCCAACAGGTGGCTTCATTCTGCTGGCCGGTAACTGAGTGTTGAGAAGTGAGAAGCCAGACTGTGGACTCCCCAGGATCAGGAATGAAGGCCTCCCCACAGAACCTGGCATCCAAATCTTTGTTTAGCTAAACAAGGGAACTCTGGAATGATTTTTGTTGCTGTTTGTTTTTTTAAGCTCTGGAGTCCCAGATTCCACTTTGAAAGCCACCATCTTGCTCATGGAAAGGACTGATTCTGAGTTCCTCAGCCAGTAGGGCTATGGAAATGGCCTTCAAAAATTCTTAAAGGAAACCAGAATTTTATTCAGAAGCTGTTGGGACCATGGGATGGTACCAAAGCTGGGTGACAAGGGACAAGAGTGCTGGCTACCTGGATCTGTCTGAGAGCTGAGGCATCTGCAGGAGACTGTAGCACCTTATCTCCTTTTAGAACCATCCCAGGGAGTTCCCTGTTGGTCCAGTGGCTAAGACTCTGTGCTTCCAGTGCAGGGGGACCTAAGTTTGATCCCTAATCAAGGAACTAGATCCTACATGCCACAACTAAGATTTTTGCATGCTGCAACTAAGACCTGGTACGGCCAAAGAAATATATAAATAGAAATAAATATTAAAAACGAAACAGAAAGAATCACTCCCAGCTCCTGTCTAAGGTGGGGAAGTGAGATGGAGAGGACTTATGGGCTGAACTGAGAAATGGGGAAAGAGAGGTAGGGTTAGGAGGAGGGAAAGAAAGGAGTGAGAGAGAGGGGGAAGAAGAAAGGATGGATTTTTAACAATAGGAGTTCTTCCCCTGGGAAATTTTCGAGGCAACCCCACCTCCCATCTCCAAAACTCAATATCCTCTCTCTCTCTGTCTCTCTTTTTCTTTTTTTTGTTTTTTTCCTAACATGAGTTGCTGAGCTACTGCAAAGGGAGCTGAACTAAGACGCAAAAAAGTCCACTTCAGGATCAATATGGAAAAGTTTAAGAGACATCCAGGTAGTCTTCTGGGCTTCAGAAGTAGATGGCCCCTAAACAGAAACATAGTCATTTATCAGTATTAAACACAGTCTCCATTTGTTGACTCATTTGTGACTCATAAGTCTTCAGCTGGCAGAGGACTTGGTAGGGAAGAGGGGTATTCCTTTCCAGCCTGCTCAAATGTCCCACAAGGTAGGAAACCCTGCCTGCCTCTCAGCGCTGCTGGGGCAGAAGAGATGTTCACAGTGAGCCTTCCTGTAAGCAAAGGAAGCTCGGTTTAGGATGGCTGTGGGGTAAGTAAGTAAGTTCATATGGCCTCTCTCTTCCCAGTGACATTGGCCCCCACCTCCAACCGTGGGATGGGTGGAAGGAATGTATCCTGGCCTCTGTGGGAGCAGCTGAGTCAGCCATGGGCCTGGAGGAAAAAGGCCCTCTGTGACTCATCAGCAGCTTTTCATTGCCCCAGGACAGAGCCAGAAGGAGAAATGTGTGCACACAGGGGCTCAGAACCAGGCTTGGGAGCCCAGCCTTGCAAGCCAAGGGCACAGGCACAGAAGCCTGAGAAGAGGGGAGTGCTCCAATTTCTCTGTGAAAAGGGAGAAGGTGATTGTGCAGGGGAAGGGCCCTGGCAACTCTCTGGACCCCAGTGCCTGCCATCAATTCTGGGGGTTACCCAGGGGAACTTCAGTCTTCTGGATCTCTTCCCTCTGCTACTTGTGTGTGTGCTTAGAGATGCTCATTGCTTTCGATATCAACATAAGGAAAGCTAATTAGGAGGGTGAATCCACTGCAAGATAAATGGTGTGATGGATTTACAAAGGAATGAATTATCTATTGTTTGGGATTGTTCTGCCCTGCTCTGCTTCCATTAGCACAGCTTGTGGCAAGCCAAGAGGGAACCAAAGTTGTTCCATAATGGAACAGTATGTAGTACAGGTCACAGGAGTGCTATGGACAACATGCACAAGTAAGTTTCAAGAGATCATTTTAGGCAGGGGTGCTAGAAAAGGTTTCTTAGAGTTGGAAATTGAGCTAGGCTTTGAATGTGGGGTGATATTCTATGACATAATTTGTCAGGGCTCCTGTGATGTCATTGTATAGTTTTACCATAAGTTATTTAATCAATTTCCTATTGTCAGACATTTAAGTTATTTCCAATTTTTGGATTTATAAGTAACACTATAATGAACATCCTTATAAACGCAGTTTTACGAACTTAACCATTTTTTTAAAAGGATGTGTTTCTTTAAAGGGAGTTGATGAGGCAAAGAGTTTGCACAAATTTTTAAAATCATCATTTTTTTTCTGATTACCAAATTTATATATACTCATTATAAAACACACTGTAAAACACAACATGAGGTTATGGTTTTGAAAATGAAAGTCTCCTGCAATCCCATGTCCTGGAAATATTTTCTGATAACAGTTTGGTATATAGTTTTAAAACTTTAAAAATGTTTTTAGTGTTTCAACATGTGAAACACTAACATGTTGTAACATGCACACCTCCAAAGATGGACTTTCTGTCATACTTAGAATGGATTCCAGAACCTTGTCTGGCCTGGCCGCAGGTGGCCTCTGTGGTCCCAGGTCCCACTCACCCGTGCTTCACTTTGCTCCAGCTGCAGAGGGCTCCTTCTTGCTTCTAGAGCCAGCTACACGTGCCACTACTCCCGGCTTTATGTTGGCTAATCCCCCTGATTGGAATGTCCTTTCCCCATATGTTCACAAGATTCTTTCAGGTGTCTGCTCAAATGTTACCATTCTAGAGGGTCCTTCACTGATCACTCTTCCTAAAATAACACAGACATTTTTTCATTGTTGTTGTTGTTCAGTCCCTCAGTCGTGTCCAGCTCCTTGTGTCCCCGTGGACTGCAACACGCCAGGCTTCCCTGTCTTTCACCATTTCCTTGAGTTTGCTCAAACTCATGTTAATTGAGTCAATGATGCCATCCAACCATCTCATCCTCTGTCGTCCCCTTCTCCTCCTGCCTTCAGTCTTTCCCAGCATCAGGGTCTTTTCCAATGAGTCAGCTCTTCACATCAGGTGGTCAAAGTATTGGAGCTCCAGCTTCAGCATCAGTCCTTTCAGTGAACATTCCGGGTTGATTTCCTTTAGAATGGACTGGTTGGATCTCCTTGCTGTCCAAGGGACTGTCAAGAGTCTTCTCCAACACCACAGTTCCAAGGCATCAGTTCTTTGATGCTCAGCCTTTTTTATTGTCCAGCTCTCACATCTGTACATGACTACTGGAAAAACCACAGCTTTGACTAGACAGATCTTTGTAGGCAAAGCAATGTCTCTGCCTTTTAATACACTGCTTCTGTTTGTCATTGCTTTTCTTCCAAGGAGCAAGCATCTTTTAATTTCCTGGCTGTAGTCACCGTCTGCAGTGATTTTAGAACCCAAGAAAATAAAGTCTGTCACTGTCACAGTTTCTGCTGTTTTCCCATCTATTTGCCATGAAGATGGAACTAGACGCCATGATCTTTGTTTTTTGAATGTTGAGTTTTAAGCCAGCTTTTTCACTCTCCTCTTTCACCTTCATCAAGAAGCTCTTTAATTCCTCTTCACTTTCTGCCATAAAGGTGGTGTCATCTGCATAACTGAGGTTATTGATATTTCTTCTGGAAATCTTGATTCCAGTTTATGCTTCATCCAGCCTGGCATTTTCCATGATGTACTCTCCAAATAAGTTAAATAAGCAGAATGACAATATACAGCCTTGATGTATTTCTCTCCCAATTTGGAACCAGTCCGTTGTTTCATGTCCGGTTCTAACTGCTGCTTTTTGACCTGCATACAGATTTCTCAGGAGTCAGGTAAGGTGGTCTGGTACTCCTATCTCTTTAAGAATTTTCCACAGTTTGTTGTGATCTACACAGTCAAAGGTTTTACCATAGGCAATGAAGTAGAAGTAGATGTTTTTCTGGAATTCTCTTGCTTTTTCAATGATCCAACAGATGTTGGTAATTTGCTATCTGGTTCCTCTGTCTTTTATAAATCCAGCTTACACATCTGAAAATTCTCAGTTCACCTACTGTTAAAGCCTAGGTTGAAGGATTTTGAACATTACTTTGCTAGTGTGTGAAATGAGTGCAATTGTGTGGTTGTTTGAACATTCTTTGGCATTGCCTTCCTTTGGAATTGGAATGAAAACTGACCTTTTCCAGTCCTGTGGCCACTGCTGAGTTTTCCAAGTTTTTTCCTAGCACCCATCATTACCGGACACAATATGTGGGTGCTCAGTCGCTACACTGTGTTCAACTCTTTGTGACCTCAAGTCCTATAGCCCGCCAGACTCCTCTGTCCATGGGATTTCCCAGGCAAGGATAGAGTAGGTTGCCATTACCTTCTCCAGGGGATCTTCCTGACCCAGGGATCGAAGCTATGTCTCCTACATTGAAGGCAGATTCCTTACCACTGAGCCACCTGGGAAGCCCTGAAATACTATATGTGTGTGTGTGTGTGTGCATGTGCGTAGCTTGTCTAGAAAGCTCTGTGTGAAAAAAGAAGTGTCTTGTCCTCTGAGCATCCCCAGCTTGGAACAGAAACTGGCACATAGCAGGTGTTCAATAAATGCATGTTGCATAACCGAAAAAGATGAAACTAAACCATACTTATTATTCTGAAGCCTCCTTTTTAACTTAACAGTATATCAGATATATCTTTTCACATTAATATATGAGTCTTTTTTAGTCTTTCTAAGGCTCTAAAAAGCAGAGACATTACTTTACCAACAAAGGTCTGTCTAGTCAAGACTATGGTTTTTCAAGTAGTCATGTTTGGATGTGAGAGTTGGACTATAAAGAAAGCTGAGCACTGAAGAATTGATGCTTTTGAACTGTGGTGTTGGAGAAGACTCTTGAGAGTCCCTTGGACTTTAAGGAGATCCAACCAGTCCATCCTAAAGGAAATCAGTCCTGAATATTCATTGGAAGGACTGATGCTGAAGCTGAAACTCCAATACTTTGACCAGCTGATGTGAAGAACTGACTCACTGGAAAAGACCTTGATGCTGGGAAAGATTGAAGGCAGGAGGAGAAGGGAACAACAGAGGATGAGATGGTTGGACGGCATCACTGATGCGGAGTTTGAGTAGGCTTCAGGAGTTGGTGATGGACAGAGAAGCCTGGTGTGCTGCAGTCCATGGGGTCGAAAAGAGTCAGACATGACTGAGTGACTGAATTGAACTGAAGGCTCTCCAGTTGTAATTTGTTTACCAATTCTCTTTTGATAGGCATTTGGGTTGTTTTCAACTTTTCAGTATTATAGACAATGATGCATTATACATCCTTGAATATGTATCTCTGCATGTTTTTAATGTTGTGTATCATTTATCTGGAGAAGGAAATGCCAACCCACTCTAGTATTCTTGCCTGGAGCATCCCAGGGCCAACCTGGCGGGCCTTAGTCCATGGGGTTGCAAAGTGCTGGACATGACTGAGCAACTCAGCGCACATCTGAGATGTTGAAAAACCCTCCAAGCATAAATGTTTAGCATAATGTTGGAAATGCAGATATGGATCTGAGTGATACCAGCCTGTGCGTGGATTGGAGACTTCACACTGACATGACCATTGAAATCATAGGAATCAATGGAATATAAAGAAGGAAATTGAATAAATCTCAGAAATATGATTCTTAAGCATGTCTGCATTTAGATGGTAGGAGGAGGAAGGCAAGAAATTATTCATTAATTTGACAAATATGTGTTGACTGGTATTTTCTACAAGTTGGGAATACAACAAACATGAGTGACATAGACCTTACCCTTGCCTTGATCTCATGGCTTAGATTCTAATGGAAAGAAGGACATGGAAAATAACAAAACAAATCAGAAAATCTAGTGACTGAACAACAATGTTACAACTGTCAGCAAAATAACATAATGTTGTAATCATAAATCTGCCATTCCTTGTCTGTGAATTTTGCTCTGATCTCTAGCAGGTATTTATACATATTCTGTCCTTTGATGTACTTCTTGCCAAAACCCACAAGAAAGGAAATATAATTATATTAATATTTATTATAATTTAATTTCACTAATAATTATTATCATCAGTAATTATAATTTTTATTTTAATAAAACAGGTATTAAACTTTTTCAACATGCCAAAAAAAAAATCAGAAAGTCATAATAGGGTAAATAGGATAGGGTGGCAGAGGCGGGGAACTACCACAGACCAGAGATTTTAAGGCAAGTATTATAGAAGTGACATTTAAACTAAGACTGGAGTAAGTCAGAGTTAGCCAGGAGAAGGGGCGGAGGTCAGGCATGGGGAAGTGGTTCAGGCTAAGGGAGGCTGAGAGGCATGAGAAAGCACGGCACATCCAGGTCATTGAAAGAAAAAGTCAGGTCACTGAAGGAAAAAGCTTATGTGACAGAGAGTTGAGAGGGATGCTGATAATGGGGAGACATGAGATTGACAGGTAAGCAGGAGCTCTCTGGGCCACGTTAAAGGGGTTGGCTGTTATCTTAAGGGCAACGAGGAGTTTTAAACAGAGAGGTCATGTGACCAGAGCACCCCACTCCAGTACTCTTGCCTGGAAAATCCCATGGATGGAGGAGCCTGGTGGGCTGCAGTCCATGGGGTTGCTAAGAGTCAGACATGACTGAGCGACTTCACTTTCACTTTTCACTTTCCTGCATTGGAGAAGGAAATGGCAACCCACTCCAGTGTTCTTGCCTGGAGAATCCCAGGGACAGAGGAGCCTGGTGGGCTGCCGTCTATGAGGTCACACAGAGTCGGACACGACTGAAGTAACTTAGCAGTAGCAGTGGCCATGATGTAGACAATGTATTGAAGGTGGGATGGGGCATGAAAGTGATCAAGACTAGACTGTTAGGAATCAAGGAAGAGTGAGTCATGGTGTCAGGCATGGATTTCAGAGGTATTTTGGAGGATTCAAAGGTATAATTGACAGGACTTGGTTACAGATCAGGTTTAGGAGAAGAAGGAAAATGAAGACTCAAAGATGGTGATGAACATAGATGACAAGTACCTTCTGACTTGTGTAGCTGAGACAAGAGGAGAAACTGGAGGTAGGCTAAGGATGAAAAATTCAGTTTTGGAAATACTGAGTCTGAGGTGGCATGGAATAGCCAAGCAGACCAAATGGGCAAAAGAGAGACAGAGAGCAGGGTTTTGTGTCACCAGTATCAGGATGGAATTGACACCCCTGGCAAATGTCAAATCTGCAAGAACAGGGACTTGTTTTACCCCCAGGGCTTAAATCAGTACTGATCTGACTTAGAGTGGGTGCTCAATAAATATATGTGCAGTGGAGGAGTAGACAAGATCACTCAGGGGAAGTGAGGAAAGGATGAGGCCCAGGACGGAACCTGAGGGGGGCCACTGCCACCGCGTGGGAGGAGAGATGTTTGTTGGGTACAGAAGGGAAGCAGCCTTCAGAGAGGGCGTGGTCATGGGGAGGGCAGGGGAAGGCAAAAATGAGGAGGAAGCGGTGAGCAATGTCAGTACTGTCAAGAAGTCAAGAGAACCATAAGGAACCAAAAGCTGTGGCCACAAAGAGGTCGCTGGTAAACTTTGGTGAGGTTATTTTTACTGACACATTGGAAGCAAAAGCCATGTTTCAGAGGACTGAGGAGTGATCAGAAAGGGTCTAAGGGGAGACAGTGGGAACACATAACTCAGAAGTTTGATAGTGAAGTAAGTATAAAAGGAAGTAAAAACAAGACAATTTTGAAAAACAGAAAGAAATGGTGACAATGTTTTCTTTTTTAAAAAGAATCATTGATTTTTGGCTGCATTGGGTCTTTGTTGCTGTGTGCAGAGGCTTTCTCTAGTTCTGGGAGAGCAGGGGCTACTCTTTAGTTTCGGGGTGTGGGCCTCTCGTTGTTGTGGAACACAAGTGTGGGCTTCAGTAGTTGCGTTTTGGGGGCTCTAGAGCACAGGCTCAAGTAGCTGGGGCGCGCGGGCCTAGTTGGTGTGCGGCATGTGGGATCCTCTCGGATCACGGACTGAACTGGTGCTCCCTGGACTGGCGGGAAGATTCTTAACCACTCTACTACCAGGGCAGTCCAACAATGTTTTCTTGAAGGTGGGAAAGAATAGCAGCAACATTTAAGATTCAAGAACAAAAGAGGCTAATTTTTTGAGAAAGGTCCCTGAGGTGGTGTGAAGGGATGGGATTCCCTTCTAGATGGAGGATCTGCTGCAGGTCAGGAAAGAGACAAATATTCCTTTTTAATCAGACATGTGATGAATTTTCAGATTTGCAGATGGTAAGTTGGGGCTGTTTGTCTGGTGGCTTGTAATCTCTCTATGACCAAGAAACAATGGTGGGAATGGTTATAAAGGAAGGAGAAGCAGCAGATCAGGGAGAGGGGAGTCACAGGAAAAGAGAGAGGTCTATGAAGGAGACAAAGAAAGCCTCCTGGACACAGTGTCCCAGAGAGGAGAAACTGAGGGCTGATGAGGCATGAGGTTTGGTCAGTTGCACATGATTCATAACATTTGATAAAGGGTGGGCCTTCTACTACAAGGATTTAAGAAATGAACAGATATGTGAGAAAGTAAGGCAGCAGTTACATAAAACTAGAGAGAATCCTGGAAGGGGAAGGCAGGAGTGAAATGGACACTAAGGGTAATTTGAACTTGATTCAGGATTTTTAAAAATGCAGGAATGCTTGAAGACAGGGCAGAGGTCACTTCAGAAGGAAGGTTTGAAATCCTGGAGAAGGAACAGAAAAGTCAGACTGAGACGGGATCAGAAGTTTGGGAGAGAAGTTAGCTCTTAAAACGTGGAGGGATCCTTCTCTTTTGTGACAGAGGAGAAGCTGAAGAGGATTGATACACCAGCAGAGAAATATTCTAAGGTGGAAGTGAGTTGTGATTTGTGATAAGAAATATATATTTGGTCTTCCTCCAGGTTCCTGGCACAGAGTTCCTAAAACTATTTGAAGTTTTTGTGAAGAGAGCAAAAAAGTCTTTATTAGACTTTTGGAAAGCCCCTAGATAGCCTTAGTATGGGGCTTGTTGCCAGAGTAACCAACCAAGTGATTACAGAGTTGGCATTTTCAGTTGTACTCCCTGATCTCTAGGGAGTGGAGAAGGGCTGACGATTGAGTTGAGTCTCCAGTGGCCAAAGATTTAATCAAGCATGCCTTTGTAATGAAATTCCCATAACACCTCAGTAAGGATGGGGCTTGGAGAACTTCTGGGTTGGTGAACACCTGGAGAAGAGGGGAGAGTGGCTAACTCAGAGGGCACAGTCTTTGCCCAAAGCATCTCTTCCATCTGGCTGTTTCTGTTATACCCTTCTAGAATAAACTGATAATCGAGTGAGTAAAAAGTTTCTCTGAGTTCAATGAGCCACTCTAAGAAATTAATCAAACCCAAGGTGGGGGTCATTGGAACCTCCAATCTAGCTACAATAATTCATCTAATGTTCTATTTTCTCCAGTGTGAGCCAGTTGATCAGAAGCCCAGGTGATAACCTGAACAACCTTGAACCTGGGTGAAGTGGAGGGAAGGAGGCGGGCAGGGCAGTTTTGTAGAACCGAGCCATTAACCCATAGAATCTGACCCTATCTCCAGGTAGATAGTGTCAGAGTTGAATTGTAGGACACCCACCTGGTGTCACAGAGAATTTCTTTTATGGGAAAACCTTACACATGTTGGGACTGAGTACAGAATCCTTGGGGGTATGAACTCAAAATCTTGAGAAAGTTGTTATTTCTACACAGCTCATCCAGGAGGAAGGAGGACAGACTTGGTCTCCATCTTCCTCAAACGTCTACTTCACGGGCCACTAGGCCTTTGATGACCACTCTGCCCCTAGAAATCTGACCGACTGGTTGGATCAAAAACTTGGGCTAAGGATTCAATCTCTGCACTCAGCCTAACAAACTGAAGGCTGTTATTGCTCCTGCTTCAATACCCTCTTGTAGACTGAAGAGTTATAAAAGATCAGGGCTGGAAGGGACCTGCTCTGTGTGAGAGGTAAAGGAAGGAAAGATGTCATAAGGAAGAACTGGGTTTTTCTCCACATAGGAAGGAAAACACTGTAGGCTTTTCATTTTACACTTAACCTACCTCAATATATCCCAAAGTCCTAGCAGAGTTGTTGGTGTTTTTTTTTTTTAAGGTAGAAATTGAAAAAAGAAATTCTAAAATATGTGAGAAAGCAAAGGATCTAGAATAATTAAAACAATTCTGAAAAAGAATGAAGATAGGGAACTCAAGCTACCTGAATTAAAAATTTATTACAAAGCTACAGTATTCAAGAGAGTAGGACATTGGGATAAGAACAGTCATATAGACCAAAGTTGAAAAGAGTAGAGAAAAAGACTTACATTAAAATGGCTAAGTTTTTTTTTTTTTTTTTTTACAATGCTAAATTTTTTTACAATGTTGCCAACTCACTTTAATGGGAAAATGATAGTCTTTTAACAAATAGTTCTGGAAGAACTGGATTTCCATTTGAAAAATGAACTTGATCCTTAATTCACACCATACACAAGCATTCATTTGAGGTAGGTCATAGACCTAAATGTAAAAACTACTCTATAAATCTTCTGGAAAAGAACATGAGAAAATATCTTCACAACCTTGGAGAAGGCAAAAAAATTTTTTAAAATAGCTTACAGAAAACAATAAACATAAAAGAAAAAAAAAACTATTAGATTGCATCAAATTTTAAAATTTCTGCACCCTTAAGAAAATGAATAGGCAAAACATAGACTGGAAGAAAGTATATGCAAAACAAAAAAATGTTATTAGCAAAATATAAAACTTTCTTACAACTGAATAATAGAAAAAAAGTCACCCAATTTAAAAAACATAGCCAACACTTCACAAAAGAAGATGTACAGATGGCTGGTAAGCACATTAAAAAGTGCTTAACATCACTGCTGCTGCTGCTGCTGCTGCTAAGTCGCTTCAGTTGTGTCCGACTCTGTGTGACCCCATAGACGGCAGCCCACCAGGCTCCTCTGTCGTCAGCAGGAAATGCAAATTAAAACAAATACACACCTACTGAATAGTTAAAATTAAAACTCGACAACACCGAATGTTGATGAGGATGTGGAGCAACTGGAGCACTCATATGTGATTTTGGAAAACAGCTCAGCGATTTCTCATAGTAAGACATGCACATACTCCAAACCAGCAATTCAATTTCTAGGCATTTACCCAAGAGAAAGGAAAACATATGTCCATAGAAAGCCTCAAACAAGAATGTTCCTAGCACTGCCACTTAATTAGCTGAGTGACATTAAGCACAACTAGTCTGTGCCTCATTTTCCTCTTACATAAAGTAGGGTTAATATCAAAATTCTAAGTAACTGGAAGGGGAAACTATGATGCCAAATACACAGCCTTCCTCTGAGAAAAACAGCACAACTAGTCTCTTCTCAATGTGGCTGCCATGGCTCATGCAGCATGTATTACTGGCGGCCCAACAGCCACCAGCCACCTCTATGCTCCCCTGGAGGTAAAAGGTAACAGAAGGTCTAGAGCCCAAGCTGGAGGTTTTGACTGAGCCAGATCTGAAGTTAGATTTCTCTGGCATATAGAGTATGAGTCACCCTTCTCCTGAGACATTATGTTCCTCTAAGGAGCTGTTTCTTCTGAAGAATCTCTAGGGAAAGGAAACTTGAGCAGCACTCGCATGTGGGGTTCAGAAATGGATAAGCAAATCTGAGTGCCTTCCAGGCTTTAAAAGGGGATGCTAGGGTCCCCAAGAAAGCATTTAACATAAATTAAGAATGATCCCAGATAAACTATATCTGTCTGACTTCACAGTGGGCAAGCCTGCCTTTGGAAGGTGCGAAGTACTTGATTAGTATTCTTTGTGGTGGACTCTTGAGCTTCCCTTCAAGCCAACGATGGCAATCCCATTCCCCTTGCCAAATATCAGTTTAAGTGTAGGAATGTACCCAATTCTGCCTGATGAGACATGAAAGGAATTCTACAGGGAATCTTTGGAAAGTTTCCATGCTCCTAAGAAGCAGCCATGGGAAGAGTGTGCTTTGCTTCCTTGGGATGTTATTGTGTCTGATGAAGGCCTCTTATTACCACCTAGGGAGCCTGCTGGAGGATAAAACCAACATCTTGATGACAGCAAAACAGAGAGATGAAGACAACCTGAGTCCTCTACACCTTGAGTACACCTTATACTACAGCTGGAACCCACTACTTCTAATTCTCATTAGTGATACAGTATATTTCTTTACATGTTTTTTTTTTTTTCTTTACATGTTTGAATCTGAGTTTTCCTTTATTTGCAGCAAGAGAATACTATTACTTGTGGCTAGAGCATCCCAACCAACAGAGCATGGGACTATAATTTCTCCCTTAGCTGATGGGAGCTTAGAGCTAATAAGACTGGGGTATTAAGGTGATGTAACTGGTATCTTTGCCAGGACAATGGGGTCATTCATGTTTCTATGCATGTCAGGATGTGACTCCTACTTTACAACCTAACTGAGCTAAGGATAGTATATTCCTCTGCTTTTTTTTTTTTTTTTAAATCTTTAATCAAAGTAAACCTGATTCTGAACCCCCAATCCTGTTCAGTGGGCAGATTAATCTGTCACTTTGGGGGCTCAAGCCCCTGAAAGATAGTGCACAATTGGGTGTGAGTGTAGAGGTGTCCCATCCACTCATCAGCTCATAGTCTATAATGAGTGTTCTCTGATGCCTCAGGTCTCTTCTAGTTTGGTGACTTTGTTGTTTTTGAGTCACACTTGCAGCTCAGAAATCTTTGGTGATATTGGAAATTCAATGGGGCTTGTCTGGTGGCTCATCTGGTAAAGAATCTGCCCACAGTGTGCAGGCGACCCCTGTTAGATCCCTGGGTTGGGAAGATCCCTGAAGAGCATGACTACCTATTCCAGTATTCTTGCTTGGCAGGCTACAGTCCATGAAGTCAAAAAGAGTTGGACACGTCTGAGCAACTCATACCTAAGGCCTCATGTGCTCTTGAGATCTGGCCCTTACCCAGGACCCTGGAATGTGTTATCATAATCAGAGTTTGTTTTTATTTGCTTATCTTTTTCTATCTTTCTGGTTTCCTGTCTCTCTTGTTTCCTTTCCTTTTCCTTCAAAGCCCTCCGTCTTCCTACTCCCAACCCCTTCTCCTTCTGTATATCTGCATCATCTCCTCAATGAGCCAGGGCTTTTACCCGGACAGGAAGATCTATTAGCTTCAAGGAGCTTTTGCTTTCTGTTCTGCAAGAATTCTTAAGGCAAGAAAAAACAAAAAGCCTGATTAGCAATGCCTGCCTGAAAAGAGAAGGCAATGGAAAAAAACAGCAAGTGAATTAATATCACAGTTTTCTTGTCACAGGTACTTCAGAGGTGACGAGGGTGAACTCAGCCCAATAGGAGAGCTGACTCCATGGTGAGTGGCAGCCAGCCAGCCAATGAGAATGAGTCAAGGAGAAAGAAGGTGGGTCCTTAGAGCTGCTGCAAAAACTCACTTCATAATTTGTGAAACCTGCCTCACAGCCTGGAATTGAGAACCTGGGAAGCCAGCTGCTCCTTTCCTACCTGGGTGTTCTTAAAAATACAATTATGTAAAGTTTAAAAATAAAATAAAAGAAAAGAAAAAAAAGAAAAATGGTAAAAAAAATACATTCCCATTCCCATAAGCATCCTTTCCGTCTCTGCCTTGTGGTCATGCCTGGGGCTCCCTAACTTCCCTGGGGAATGGGGAGGATCAAGTGAGATAAAATTTTGGAGCTGGGAGGCACTGGTAACCAACTCAGGGCTGGAGCAACTGCTGGTCTTCCCCACCTCCTCCATGGCGGTCACCCTTCTTGTGGCCAGGAGGTCCTGTCAGCCTGTATCTGCCCCAGTCCTCCAGGCAGCATGGAGCTTCTGGACTTGTCCCAGAGGTAAACAAAAGCAGCAGCACATGCCCCTTGGGTTGAGATAGTGTTTTCCTGCCCAGAGCTGAAAGACCTTTGAGATCATTAAGGCCAACTCCCTAATGTGAGAGATAAGGGCCCAGAGAACCCAGAGGACTTGGCTCAGGTCACGTGAAGTTATAAGGACCAACACTAGGGTGCGGGCTCTTTCCTCCCAACCTTCCCTTGTCAGCCTGTTCTCCCAGTCTTGATGCTGTCCCCGGATCCCCAGGTGCTGTTGAATGTTTGTCCTGCACTTACCTTCTCGTTGCCTTGAGGCCAGCACACCTCCTGCCACAGGCTCATTCTAGGCTGTTGGGTTATGGGATGATTAACCCAAGGACAAAGAGTCCTTTGTGTGTCTGCAAAGAGTAGGACATGATTGAACGACTGAACTGAACTGAATCCAAGGACAGTGAGGGCCTGTAGAGCCCACAGGCCTCATGTCTTAGGCTGGGCTCTTGCTCAGTCTGTCTCACCCTTAGAGCACTTTGGGAAGGCAACAGGACTGTGGGTTACTCAGAAGATAGCTGTGGGCATCCCCCATTTTATAGTAATTTTCTGGGCAAGCTCACTTGTGACCATGACTTGAAAATTTCGGTCTGGAGATGACCTGCAATCAAACTGTGGCACAAACAAATCTAACAAACACCGTGGGGCCTAACCACGGGACAGTTCAGTTCATATCAGTCACTCCATTGTGTCTGACTCTTTGTGACCCCATGGACTGCAGCACACCAGGCTTCTCTGTCCATCACCAACTCCCAGAATTTGCTCAAACTCATGTCCATCGAGTTGGTGATGCTATCCAACCATCTCATCCTCTGTCGTCTCCTTCTCCTCCTGCCCAGGTAGCCTATAGAATACTCTGTAAGAAATGTTAGGAATTGCCTGGCAGTCCAGTGATTAGATCCCTGGTGGGGGAACTAAGATCCCATAAGATGTGTGGTATGGCCAAAAAAAAAAAAAAAAAAAACATCCATTGATGAGCTTGGGAAAAGCTTTATGTGAAATGAAAATTAAATAAGATGAGGGACTATAAAGTGCTTAGCACAATGTCTCATATGTGGTAAGCTCTCAACAAATGTTTGCTATTATTGCTGTTACGAGTATTTTAATTTTGTCACTATTTAGATAGGCTCCTTGGTACTACAGCCTGTTTCTCCTCTCTTCCTGGTCTGAGAGATCTTCTTTTAGTCTTCTTCCTAAACTTTCTACCTCCTAATCCCATCAAATAGATTTCTTATCACTTCCAGCATAGACTAAAAAATGCCAGGACCACTTCCTCCCCCAGCCATTTCCCAGCCCTCCACACAACCTGTGCTCCAGCTTGGCACATTGCCTCCTGCAAAATCTGGTTGTCAAGGTGTTGAGAGTGTTAACAGAAGTTGTGTTTGGGTGGGCGAGATTGTAGGTGGTTTTTTTTTTTTAAAAAAAGTCCCTTTCTTTGCTTGTCTATTGTCTATGTTTTTTGATTTGTTTGTCATGGGCATGTATTGAACTTGTACCAAGAAAATATTTTTAATTTTTATGCAATCTACTCACTACTTCTAGAAGCCTTTCCCTGAAAGGTTCTACTGCATTCCAGCATTCTTTTTAACTTCCCGCCCCCTCAGCCTCTCTTTCTCTGTGCTATATAATTGCATCCACTACCAAGTCACCCTATAGATGTTCTTAAAGGGATTCTGCATCCATGAGAGGGCTGTAGGTGCCTTGAATGTGAGGCTGTATCGTCTCTTCTGTAGAAATAGCTAGAATATTTCTCAGATGATTTAAGCTGTACACCGTCTTCTGCACCCCTGAGCCTAGATGACTGAGAATCAAGAGTACTTTCAGAGCTTGGTTTAACCTGCTGAACTTCCTACGGTTCCCATTTTACCCTCTGACACCAGGGCTAGCAGCAGAGTGCGGTTTCTGGGGAACCCTGATGGATGAACAGGGTGGTTTTCAGCAGGGACTGGCTGCATCATAGGGCCTGGGGGCAGCGTCTTAATCTGAGCGTAAATTTAATGTCGATCTTGCAAAATCTCCAGAATGCCTCCTGTGATGCAGAAAGTCTCAGCCTAGCCCCAGGCAGGAGAGAAGGAGGGGCACACAGTATGCGACAAGACTAAGCGACTGAACAACATGTGATCTTCAGTTCAGGTCCGTCGCTCAGTCGTGTCCGACTCTTTGAGACCCTATGGACTGCAGCATGCCAGGCCTCCCTGTCCATCACCATCTCCCAGAGCCTACTCAAACTCATGTCCGTTGAGTCAGTGATGCCATCCAACCATCTCATCCTCTGTCGTCCCCTTCTCCTCTCACCTTCAATCTTTCCCAGCATCAGGGTCTTTTCAAATGAGTCAGTATTTTGCATCAGGTGGCCAAAGTATTGAAGTTTCAGCTTCAGCATCATCAGTCCTTCCAATGAATATTCAGGACTGATCTCCTTTAGGATGGACTGGTTGGATCTCCTTGCAGTCCAAGGGACTCTCAAGAGTCTTCTCCAACACCACAGTTCAAAAAGTCTGCCACTGTTTCCACTGTTTCTCCATCTATCTGCCATGAAGTGATGGGCCCGGATGCCATGATCTTTGTTTTCTGAATGTTGAGCTTTAAGCCAACTTTTTCACTCTCCTCTTTCACTTTCATCAAGAGGCTCTTTAGTTCTTCTTTACTTTCTGCCATAAGGGTGGTGTCGTCTGCATATCTGAGGTTATTGATATTTCTCCCGACAATCTTGATTCCAGCTTGTGCTTCATCCAGCCCAGCATTTCTCATGATGTACTCTGTATATAAGTGAAATAAGCAGGGTGACAATATACAGCCTTGACGTACTCCTTTCTCAATTTGGAACCAGTCTGTTGTTCCATGTCCAGTTCTAACTGTTGCTTCCTGACCTGCATATATGTTTCTCAAGAGGCAGGTCAGGTGGTCTGGTATTCCCATCTCTTTCAGAATTTTCCACAGTTTGTTGTGACCCACACAGTCAAAGGCTTTGGCATAGTCAATAAATCAGAGATAGATGTTTTTCTGGAACTCTCTTGCTTTTTCCATGATCCAGTGGATGTTGGCAATTTGATTTCTGGTTCCTCTGCCTTTTCTAAAACCAGCTTGAACATCAGGAAGTTCATGGTTCACGTATTGCCGAAGCATGGCTTGGAGAATTTTGAGCATTACTTTGCTAGCATGTGAAATGAGTGCAATTGTGCGGTAGTTTGAGCATTCTTTGGCATTGCCTTTCTTTGGGATTGGAATGAAAACTGACCTTTTCCAGTCCTGTGGCCACTGCTGAGTTTTCCAAATTTGCTGGCATATTGAGTGCAGCACTTTCACAGCATCATCTTTCAGGATTTGAAATAGCTCAACTGGAATTCCATCACCTCCACTAGTTTTGTTCGTAGTGATGCTTCCTAAGGCCCACTTGACTTCACATTCCAGGATGTCTGGCTCTAGGTCAGTGATCACACCATTATGATTATCTTGGTCATGAAGATCTTTTTTGTACAGTTCTTCTGTGTATTCCTGCCACCGCTTCTTAATATCTTCTGCTTCTGTTAGGTCCATCCCATTTCTGTCCTTTATCGAGCCCATCTTTGCATGAAATGTTCCCTTGGTATCTCTGATTTTCCTGAAGAGATCTCTAGTCTTTCCCATTCTGTTGTTTTCCTGTATTTCTTTGCATTGATTGCTGAGGAAGGCTTTCTTATCTCTTCTTGCTATTCTTTGGAACTCTGCATTCAGATGCTTATATCTTTCCTTTTCTCCTTTGCTTTTTGCTTCTCTTCTTTTCACAGCTATTTGTAAGGCCTCCTCAGACAGCCATTTTGCTTTTTTGCATTTCATTTCCATGGGGATGGTCTTGATCCCTGTCTCCTGTACAATGTCACAAACCTCCGTCCATAGTTCATCAGGCACTCTATCTATCAGATCTAGTCCCTTAAATCTATTTCTCACTTCCACTAGAAAACTAAAATTTTTGGTTCTGAGCAATCTGGTTCAGAATCCAAGCTACTTGCTATTAAATATCCTTGCTATTTTCAAAGACTCTGGGGAAAACAATGGAAAGACAAAAGTATGAGTTAAACACTGATTCTACCTGTAGAAAATAGTAACCAGGAGAAGTGGTAAGACACAATGAATTATGCCCTCAGGGCAGTGTAAGCATGGCTGCCTGGAGGTCTGGGTGGAGCCTATGTTGGCCTCTTGGCACGACTGAGTTTTCACTTATGATTAGCTTGGGCCATCAGATGAAGTCTCTGTTGCATGGTCTCTAAGGAGACCCCACTAACTTAGTGCATTGCTGATAGCTTGTGGCCACAGTTGGTACCTCCTGCTCCATGGAAGACTGGATGACAGAATGTCATTGGATGGGCATAAATCCTCACAAATGATTGCAGCAATAACGAAGTACAGAGCCTATTGAGTGAGCTGGGTCATTGCCTCTTGGGGCCCTTGTGTCTTTCATTGGCTAGCTATCTATTTTTAGTTCTGTGCTGGTTTTTAGTTCAGTGATGTGACATCAGTAGCTTGAAAGTAGCCATGGTAGTAGTATCTACACCACAAAAGTCAGCAAACACTACAAATCAGCACTCACCACCCCCACCACCCCCCACCGAGTTTGTTGTTAAACATTTCTCGGCATCCTAGCCCTGGAGATAATGAAATCTGGTGATTTTCACCTTCCTTCAGCCAAGGAGATCCACTGAGAGTGCTTGGTTGTTGCTTGAAGGAGAAGAAAGGAGTGCTGGGCAAGGGGAGAGCAAATGAAGTCTGTCCTGAGCTAAGCCAGCAATGTGTATGCTTGTTTTTACTATGACCTTTTGTGTAAGACTTAAGGACAATTCTTTCCACATTATAGCTCTTTTCACAGTTCTTTTTACAAAAGTTCATTAAAAGCAATGGAAAGTGACTCATCTGGTCTAATCTTACTTGACAGTCAGGAAGTAGAACTTTTTATAGTTCAGATCTCAGAAGAGTGCAGTGACTTTCTTTAGATCTCCCAGAGTCAAGTCCACCACCTTATATGAGGAACTTGGCACCATGGCACCCGCAGTGGGAGACAGACTCCTGCTGTCACTAACTGGGGCTTCCCTGGCTCCAAGCGCCACAAGCTCTCAGCAGAGACTCTCACTGCTCCACTCAGATAGGTGTCCTCCCTAAGCCTCATCCACTGTGCCCCTTTGCCCTGGAAATGGAAGGACCCTTAGCAGAGCCTTCAGGTGTTTTTCTCCCATAATGAACCCTCTCCTGGTACCTCGGGATGACTGGCTGCTTTTCTGAGCCCATCTCCTCAACTGATGAGAAGCCAAGTTGAAAATCACCCTTATGACCAGGTTTTCAAACTTGCTCCCAACTTTTGGCTGGGGAGAGCTGCTTAAAGCCTTAAAAGCAAAACAAAACAATAGCTATTTTATCTTTTATTCAGCAAAGCTAGAAATGGATGTCAGGGCTTGCTGGAGGGCAAATGGATGTGGTCGTATAGAGGGTGCAGTTAATAGGGAAGAGTAGCAGAGGTGGGAGAGAAGAGGATATGGAGTGAAAAGAAAAAGAAACATTTAAAAAAATCATTTTTAGGGGTAAGAAAATTCAGCTACAGGTGCCAAGGGGTATAATTTCCTGAGACTGTAGAAAGTCTTGCCCATTGCTTCCCTCTAGCAAAACCTGCTCTCTGGGCTTTATTTTGTAATCCCAATCACCCAGAATCAGAGCACTTGAAAGCGTTGCAGAAACTTATCTTTGTCGTAACACCACAGTGAAGCATTCTGTAATAAATATGGTTTGAGTTTGCTAGGGCTGCCATAATGAAAAAGTCCAAGCTGGGTAACTTAAACAAGAGACATTTGTCTTCTCACAGTTCCAGAGATTGGAGTTGAAGATCGAGGTGTGGGCAGGTCTGGTTTCCTCTGAGGCCCTGCTCCTTATCTTGTAGGCGGGCAACTTTTTGCTGTGTGCTCACATGGCCTTTCTTCTGAAAGTGCACACATCTGGTGTCTCTGTACCTCCGAATTTCGTTTCCTTATAAGGATGGCTGGATTGGATTAGGGCTTTTGTTAACGGACTCATTTTAACTTGATCGCCTCTCTAAAAGCTTATCTCCAAATGCTGTTACGTGGTAAGATAACTCAGATGTCTGAGATAATTCATATTTTGAGGTTAGAACTTTAACAAATGAATTTTGGGGCACACAATTCAGCGTATAACAAATGTTTAGGTACCGTTTATCTAGTATACATGCATAGGACCCAGCTCACATATTTGGATATTAATGGTCCCTCCTCACTGACCCTGAGAACTCTTATCGTCTGCACAAATTAACTGCGATGCCTGGATTGAGAACTCATCAGGTGACATGATTTTACAAAAAGTCTCATTTGACTTAAAGAATTTTGAAAGTTTCACCTCTCCTTCAATTCTTTTTGTTTTCACCAGAAATTGATTTTCATAGGTGGGATGTCCTCAGGGACTTTCAATATTAGCAGAAGCTACTGATGACACGGAAACAGATGTACTGGCTGAGTGTGGCGGAGGAGAGACCACTGGGCAGGGCAGACAGGGCAGATGAACATGGAATCATGGGAAACTGCAGATAGACAAGTGAGAAAGGTTATCAAGACCCTGCCAGGATGAATTAACAGTTCAGCTGTGATAACTATTTAAAAATGGTTAAAATAGACACAGTTCTTGCCCTTCAAGCAGAGGACCCTAAAGGGATCATGACCAGCAATTCTCTTGGACCTGAAATAGCGGTTTCATTCAAACCCCAGAAAAAGACTTACAAGATTTCTGTAGATTTTTTATGAGCTGAAGTAAAATTCTTTCCTGCTTCCCCAAACGCACATATTCAAATGATTCAGAAGTACAAACTGTAAGTATCCTTTCAGTGAGCTAGGCTGTTGCTGCTCAGGTGCTAAGTCTTGTCCAGCTGTGCCCGTGCCATTTGGCGATGGGAGCCGTTAGAAAGCCATGTGCAATTATCGTTCAGTTCAGTCACACAGTCGTGTCCGACTCTTCGCGACCCCGTGAGCTGAAGCACACCAGGCTTCCCTGTCCTTCGCTATTTCCTGAAGTTTGCTCAAAACTCATGTCCTTTGATTCGGTGATGCCATTCAACTGTCTCATTCTCTGTTGCCCTCTTCTACTCCTGCCCTCAAGCTTTCCCAGCATTAGGGTCTTTTCCAATGAGTTAGCTCTTCACATTAGGTGGCCAAAGCACTGGAGCTTCAGCATCAGTCCTTCCAGTGACTATTCAGGGTTGATTTCCTGTAGGATTGACTGGTTTGACCCCCTTGCTGTCCAAGGGACTCTCAAGAGTCTTCTCCAGCACTACAGTGAGCTGGGTAGTGAAAAATAAACAAGAAAAGTCATTGTCTATGCATTTCTTGCCCCTGCTCCAATGGATTATAAATCATTTGAGGATAAGAACTGAGGTATATACTCTACAGCCTCAAGTGTTCTTTGCATGAAGTGAATACTCTATATATTCACTGATTTGACCTGAATCTCCAAGAGGAAAGATTTTTTAATAGAAATCACTAGAACACTCAAAAATGACATCACCATCTCAGACTAAGAAAAGAGAAAAGATTTGATTACCCTAGAAAAAAAACCCCAGGTGACCATGAGAAAGTCAGCAGTCTCCTTCTTTCAAGGGCACCAGAGGTCTGTGTTCTTCAAGTAATGAGTTGGAGGGGAGGGGTTGGCAGTAAGTTTCATTGAATTTCCTACCACCATTCTAAGGTATGGACTTCAATAGCCTATAACTTCAGTGTAATTGCTCTGTGGTCTGCTCTCTATAAATAGTAGCTTATTTGTAGGTAACCCAGGGCTGCCTATGAAACTGCTAGACTCAGAAATTAAATCAATTCAATTCAACGGATATTTATTGTGTAGTTCAAGACAAGAGAACTCTCAAACAGCCTAGATTATAAGAAGAGAAGAACCTAGGAGTCTGGAGGGGTAGCTTAAAAGAAGGTTCGCCTTTGTATGTTGACAATTTCTCTTTCAGTTCTACACACTGGACCCCAAGACAAAGAATAAATAGAGCTGGGCTGCCAAGTGGGAAAATACAGGTGTAGATAAATGGAATGCTCATCATTCCAGTCTGGTGATTTGATGATTCATATAATCCAAGCATGGAACTTGTGTTCCCTTGGCCAGTGATAGTTTTAGGTTATAGGCATGTGACCCAATGCAGGTCAATAAGAAATGAGAAGAACCAATGCAGGAAGATGGGAAGGGGAGAGGGAGGAAGGTTTCCGGGAAAGGCTAATACTGGTAAAATGTTCTTCAACCACTGTTATGTTTCAGATAACAGGCACCACTGGAACACTCTAAGCAGAAAAGGGTTTAATTTAGAAAATTAGGTGCTTAAACATTTATGGATGGGCTAGAGGAGAACGTCCTGCCTCTACCTCCCACAGTAACCAGCAGAACCCTGCAGAAACATTAGCCAGGTGGCTGTTATCTGTGTCAGGGCAGAGAAGCTGGGGGAATCAAGAAGGCATCACAGTAAGTGTGACTCCAGAATCACACCCTTTACCCATATTCAGGGATCAAAAAACCACTGCCAGGGCCAGACTGTCCCTGCTTGATCTGGCTGGGCAAGATGAATGTCCCACTTCCTGCTTCTCTGTCCCCAGGAAGTTGGTGCAGAGCACTGAGACTTTTGTTGGTGGTAGAACAAAAATTCAGCACCTTCCTGACCGTGTTTGCCAGGAAAGAGCAGGTGAAACAGACCACACTCTCCTCTCACATCTCAAGATGCTGCATCTGATGTGCATTCTTCCACATGGAAGAGCTCAGCTAGTGCAACCCTTCTGCAACCCCTTTTCCCCTTCATACACTCCTTCCTAGGAGAGGTGGAGTGACATAGCTAATAGGTAAATTTGGGAGAGGAAAGTTGATGTGCATGAATCAGTCCTCCCTTGTCTTTTGGGAGTAAGTTACACACAGGGAGTATATTTCTGCTCTGCAATTCCAGGGACAAGCTTTCCTCTGGTGTGAGGCCTGGAAGTATGGTCCAGAGGTTCCTGTGACTGGCTGGGTGAACTGGTCATTAGAGTGTTGGAAGTGCAGTGTTGGGAAGCTTACTTGCCTACAGTTGCACTTATTGTTACAGACTTATCAGAAATAGGGTAATGTTTGGACCTCTAGATGCCATCTTTTTCTTTTTTTAGTTCTTCCTGTTTCTTTGTTGATTTAGGAATCTGGGGAGGAAACTAGGGCTGGAGACGTGAAATCGAACTCTCTTTGTGCTACTGATTGACACCTGGTCTGTCACAGTGCCGCCTGTTTGTATAACCATCAGCAGTTTTCACAGCATGTCACACATATGATCCTCACAACAACCTGTGGACAAAGACAGAACAGGATTGTTTAGCTGAGGAAGTAAAGCTGCAACTCCTTTTTAAAATTTTTTTTAAGCATAGCTGGTATACAATGTTGTGTTAATTTCTTCTGCACAGCAAAGTGATTCAGTTACACATATACAAACATTATTTTTAATATTCTTTTCCACTATGGTTTATCTTAGGATATTGAATATAGTTCCCTGTGCTATATGGTAGGACCTTGTTGCTCATCCATCCTATGTATTCTGCTTTGCATCTCCTAACTCCAAAGTCCCACTCCATCCCTCCTCCACTCCTCTCCTCCTTGGCAACCATGCGTCTGTTCTCTATGTCTGTGAGTCTGTTTCTGTTTCATAGATAAGTGCATTTGTGTCCTATTTTAGATTCCACATGTAAGTGATATCATACGGTATTTGTCTTTCTCTAAAGTTGCGACTCTCAGTGCTTCCAACTCTTTCCATGTTATGATACATATAGAACATTGAAAAAATGTATATATACATACACATATACTTACGTATACAAACATATGTGCAAATTTGTATATATCTGACTATGGAAAAGAAATAAGGCTGCTGGCACCAGAGGTGATGGGCTCAGAGATTCTGACTGTCCTGGACCTTACCTGGCTAATCCAAGCATTGAGAAGATCAAATTCTTAGTAGACCTAAAACTCATTCCTTTACCACCAGTTGGGAATTCTACCTTAGAGAAGTGTGCTAATGTCCAAGGTCACAAGGTTAATACACAGAAGAATATTCAAATCCAAAGAATCTCAATGTAGTCTGAAATGGGGGAGGTGTTTGTTACCTTCACATATCCTCACTGTAGCTTCTTAGGTCAGAGAAGTTTCAAAGGAAGGACTTCTCAATCCAGTCTGTCTCTACTGAACTAATCTCTATAAGTATCTCAATAAATATACATATAATATGCCTAGAATATGCCTACTACAGGAATATTCTAGGTGCTGGAGATACCTCAGTGAACAACGCAAGGTCTCTGTAATCAAAGAGCTTACATTCTACTGTAATCTTCCATTCCCAGTTTCTTTTAAAGTAGAGTAAGAACTTCAAGGCAATCTGAGTACAGACATATCCTAAGATGTTTATGATTTTTTTTCTCAATATTTTTTCACATGTTCACACATTGATTCAATAGCAATTTTCATGTGTATGACTTGTCCTTATCGAGCCTTTCCAAAGTATACAACGTCAGTTGTCACAAGAACAAAACTTCTTTTTGCACTCACATTTTATTGGTTTACACAATGATGGAATTACATAATCAGGAAGTATGATGAGCATAAATGGGTTTGGGAACAGATGACATTGACCCTGGTCAGCATGCAGCTCAATTTGTGGCCCCGGAAGTCCCTAAGAGGACCTCTGCTACCTGAGTTTCTGGTGCGCTGTGAGCTCTAGTGGGCTTTATAGAAGAAATAGCATCTGCCAACCTGGCGACTCGTTAGGTGGATGTCAGTTTTAAGAGCTTCTGCCACACGGATTCACCATCTCCCCCAGACTGTATGTATATCAAAATTTGAGAGTTGCTTATTGGCCAGTCTCTTACTGGACGACTCAGGTATTTATTCCAAAGCTTTATGGAGGTGGGGGAGACAAGGAGTTGTACTTTTGTTTAGCTAGGTTTTGTTTTCTGTTGCCTTTTTTTTTTTTTTAATAAAATTTCTAAAGGGGAAAGCATAACTGTGTTGCCTTTGTGTGATATTTAATGATATGTGAACCTTCTTTTCTCCACAACCCTCCCTCATCTATTTCCTCAGTTAGGGGTCCCAGGCCCTTCCTCAGATACCACTTCTTCCTTCAGGATGATGCAGCCCCAGCACTAATCTTTTCTTCTGCCTTACAAGGCCTGTCCCTCAGGCATCGAGTGTCACTGCATTTCCCCTAGCTCAGGCTTCTGCAGCCTCTGTAGAGTCTGGTACATGGTTGAGGGTCAGGGAGCAAAGGCAGGGGGAAACTGGCTTCTTTCCAACTGCAGGCAAATGCAAATCAATACCCCCAAATGTAGATTTCTTCAGAAAATCACCCAGTCTGGTCTACTTTATTTTTCATAAAAAATATATGTATTTATTTTATTTTTATGACATGGACCTGATTTTCCTGGCTTGGATTTTATGAAAAAGAGCACGCCTTTAACTGAAAATGCTCCATCTAGAATCATTCAGGACACGTGACACAGTGTTCAATTAGGGTAGAGGTGGAGTCTTCAGTCCATCTTCTACAAGTGAACTCTCTATGGGAGAGCGAGTTGCCCTCCCATCTTGTAAAGAGATAGGAAGAGAATATGTGCCCACACATATGTAGTGACAAGGGCACACCAAAAAGAACGAGCCATGCTAGAAACAAACAGGCAATAATACTGATAAGTCAATTATAAAGATTGTTCAGTGTCCCACAGTGCTCCTAAATTGACAGTGAGATGACAGATTATTTAATCCAGCCTGTTGGTATTGCAGTGAATAGGCGGCGCTTGAGCGAAATGACTTGCAAAAGACAGAGCTAGCCGGAGGCAAAGCCGGGGTAAGAAGCGCCAACCTTCCGTCATTCATTGCATCTACGGTACCTGCTGTCCTCAAAGTCTAGTCCACAGACTCTTGAGGAATCCCTGGGTCATTTCCCATGTGTTCATGAAGTTTAAACCCTCTTCATAATTGTATTACAACATTTGTTGCATTTTTCATCTTGTTGACATTTACACTGAAGGTACGAAAGCAGTGGTGAGTAGAAATACTATCTCTTAAGTGTGAATCAAACAGGCCCCAAACTGTAGCAGTCATCCTCACCACACACCTGCCATAAAAACAAATGTCAGTTTCATTTAAGAACGTCCCTTGATGAAGCTATAAAAATGATGAATCTTACTAAATATTGATGATTTTCAAAACATTCTGTGTAATAAAATGGTCAGTATGCATAAACTACTTTTGCTGCATTTCAGTGTGTGATGGTTATCTCGAGGGAGCTGAGTTTGTGAGTTGAACTAACCACTTTTTTTTTTTTTTTTCTCATGCAACATCTTTTTTCCCCCCTTGCTTGAAAAGCTAGATGACAAAGAATGCTTTTTCAGACTGGATATTTGGCAGGCATTTTCTCAAAATGAACAAAGGGGGCCTGTCACTTCAAGGAAAAACAACTGATAGTATTTATTGCCAATGATAAAATTTGAGCTTCCAAGCAAAAATTAGAATCTGGAAAACTTGTATCCACCACTGTGGAGCTTGACAGCATTCCAAAACTTAAAGATTTTTCCAAAGAGATCTATGGTGATATTAATGAATGTGATTTTTTTTTTTTGGATAGTATATAATGAAATGGGTCAACATTTAGAATATCTGTATAACTCAACGAAGCAATATTTTCCCATGACCAATGCATGGTATTACAAAATAGTACATGGGTAAAAATCCATTTAAGGTGCACAATAAACCAAAGTTTAATGTAACAGAACATGAAAAGTTCATTGATATACTTTAAGATTCCACACTGCAATTAACCTCTGAGAAACTTGCTATGTTTTGGTGCAGTATCAAAAAAGAATATCCACAATTATCTAAAAAGATGACTGAGTACTCTATTTTTCCAGTTACATATCTGTGTAAAGCCAGATTTTCTTCACATACTTCAACCAAAACAACATATTGCAAAATTGACTATTAATCCAGACATTTACAAAATTTGCAAAAATGTAAAACAATGTCACTCTTATAATTTTACTTATCTTGAAAGTTTTTTTTTTTTAACAAAAACATGTTAATTTATGTTAACGTCTAATGGATTTAGAGAGCTTCCTAGATGGCTTGGTGGTAAAGAAGCTGCCTGCCAATGCAGGAGATACAGGTTCAATCCCTTGGTTAGGAAGATCCCCTGGAGTAGGTAGGGGCAACCCATGCCAGTATTCTTGCCTGAGAATTTCATGGACAGAGGAGCCTTGCGGGCTACAGTACATGGGGTAGTAAAGAGCTGGACGTGACTGAGCACACACCCACATGATGGATTTATTGTTATTTAAGCTAATTAATAAATATTTTAGATTTTCTACCAATAGATATAGCCTACATAAGTTTAAAAGTAAAAAGGTTCTGAGACTGAAAGGTTTGAGAGCCACTATATTGCACCATTCTGCCTTCCAGAGAGTGCGTTGGAGGAGGTTCTTCCTTCCCCTTTACCCAAAAAAGCCAGTGCTGTTACTGTTTTATTTTTAAATCCAACCCCTGCCCTCTTCCTCCAAAACTGTTAAAAAAAAAAGTCAACAGCAAAAATACCGCAAATACTTGAAACCAAAGGACCCAAAACAGAGAGAAGGCAAAGGACTGAATACAGGTGTTTCTCTGGAGCCTGCAAGGCTGACCAAGGACCACCTCCTGTCTGGCAGTCTGGCGGGAGTCACCTACTTCTTTTTGCTTCATTGGCCTAACCTTACATCCATCCAACCACTCCCATCCTTTAAATCTCAGCCCTGTCCGGGAACACCACTGTCCTCTGGGGCCTCAAAACACAATGGCTTTATTAAAGCTTTAGGCTGATACCCACCCTCAAGCCCCTCTTTCCTTGTGCCCCCTCTGGGATGACAGTGCAGGGGAGGGCTCTCTCAGCACGAGCCTCTACCGGCTCACTGTCTCAGGCTCAGGGCCGAGATGAAAAGGGGCGGCCTCTGTTTCAGGGCTGGAAAGAAACTGTAAACCTCTCACAGGCCACATACCAGAAGCTGCCAGAAGACTGTTTCCCTGTTAGTAAACAGGGCCGCTGGGGCCATCTTTCTCTCCTTTAATAACCTGTGGGGCACCTATTGATTGCACATGCTGGTCCATCATAAATTAGAATAGGGATGGCTTTCGGTTGCTCAGGAGCTGTGTGGATGGAGAAATTGGCTCACTAATACTTAGCTCAGAGCACAGTGCACACATCACAAAAACATGGAGAATTAGGTGCTGAGAAGACACGGGAATCAACTCCAGTGGCTGCGGAGGCTTCTGGCCATGCTGCAGACCTTAATCAGGCTGTTTCTTGTGCTCCTACTTGAGACCTACAGACACACAGATTGCATGCCTCCTTCTATAGCATCCTCTTCAAATGAGAGGGAGCAGCAAGCTCCAGTGGGTGGGAGACCCTGCTCCCATCTCAACCACCTCACCAGGATGGGAGCCAGCAAGTAGGAAGGAATATTCAAGTCTTGTACTACTTGAACAAGAGCGCTGAGTTAGGAATCAAAAGACACATTCTAAAGTCCTGCTTTAGCCATTTACAGCTACTTGATCTTGGGCAAGTCCCTTAATTTCTCCGAATCTCGGCACCTCACCTGGAAAGAGGAGAAAGTAATAATACCTAAGAACATATGCCGGCCTGGTGTGCTCTCTGTAAATGAGTATCCATTGCTGAACCTGAATTTGAATCAGCTAAAAGATATGGCAATGTGTAGGGCTGAAATGATTTCTTTCTC
This sequence comes from Bos mutus, assembly GCF_027580195.1. NCBI lineage: Eukaryota > Metazoa > Chordata > Mammalia > Artiodactyla > Bovidae > Bos > Bos mutus. Next base: position 31,358,695 of record NC_091626.1, on the reverse strand, counting down.
CCACCTCCAAAATCTGGCATCAGGAACTTTCCACCACTATCCTTAGCCAACACTTTGCTCTTAAGTAAGAAGTGACGTCATGAAACTCATAGCTTGATAAATTGGAAATGTTTCTCTCATCCTTCTGTCTTCCTGAGCCCCACCTGACTTGGTTTCTGGGTTGAAAATTCATTTCACAGGGCCCTCTCTAAAGTGGATAGCAAACACAGAAAAACATGCCAGCATAGCTTACCAAGTTCTACTAAAAAAGCTTGACACCCACATGGCCATTCTTGGAAGAGCCTTCAGAGTTTCTCTGACTTTAACGCTCTGGGCTTTGAATGCTTTTCCAAAATAAGTAGTACTATCCTGCGGTTCTACTGTGGTCCCTTTTGCCAGCACTAATTAAAAGGGACCAGAAGGACTGTGTGCATAGTCATATTTCCATATTTCCCTTCCCCTGGTTCTGGAAATGAAATCTGCTGTCCTGGGACAGAGTGTGTAGTGGGTTGGATGGTGCACTTCCCACACCTCCATCAAATATGTCCACATCTTGGAACCTGTGAATGTGACCTTATGTGACAAAAAGGGTCTGCATAGATGTAGTGAAATGAAGGCTCTTGAGATGAGATCATCCTGGATTACCTTAGTGGGCCCTAAATCTTCAACACAAAGTGTTCTTATGAAAGACAAGAAGAGAAAATGCAGACACGGAGGAGAAGTCCATGTGGAGATGGAAGCAGAGTGATGCGCCACAAGCCAAGGGATTCTCGAGCCACCAGAAGCTGAGAGAGACAGGAGAGGATCACCCAGTAGAGCCTTTGATTTCAGACTCTTGGCCTCTAGAACTGTGAGAAAATAAATTATGTTGTTTTAAGCCACCTAGTTTGTGATAATTTGTTACAGAAGCTCAAGGAAGCTTCTACAAGTGTGTTCCCTGGGATGGACCCCAGCTCAGGTTCTTCCACAGATTATTTTTTCCCTCTATGAGGAGATCTGTCTGAGAGCAGCCTCAGATGGCCTGGTCAGCAGCCGACTCTCAAAAGTCCAAACCCCCATCAGGGGCTGTGGCTGAGGATCCACAGGGGAGAAGCATCCTAGGATGTTTTCAGCATCCCTTGGTGTGCAAGGCATTGGGGAAATGGTCTGAATTTTGGAGATAGATGGACCTTGGTCTAAAACCCAACTTCACCATTGACTTTGTGCCTCTAGATAAACTATCAATACTTTTCCTCTTTGTACTGCAAGTTCCTCATGGATAAAATGAAGATAATAATGCCTAGATGGTAGGCAGGAACAGACCCAGAATCTGTATAAAAGCCAGGTTTAGGGACTCTTTCAAAAAGAAGAATCCATAGTTTCAGTTGGGAGTGGGGCCATGAAAGGGCCTTGTTAGTGAGGGGCCCTGAGGCTTAAACTAAGCCAGCCTCTGCTTCCAGGGTGTTCTGAGGATTATAGATAAAAACAGGAAGCCTAAGGCAGTGCCTGGCTCCTCCTGGGTGCTCTGTGAGAAGTAAAGCTGTTGGATGAAGACATGAATACTGTCTCCTGAAAAGTACACAGATGTGTTTGCGATGCATAGAAAAGTGTCTGGTAGGATACATTCCACAGCAGGTTGCCAGCTGTTGCCTTGATAGTCATTTTTCCTTTCTTTTCCAAAACAGACAACTGACTTTTGGGAGGATGGCCATGTGCTCAGCTAAATCCTAGCTTCCCAGTGAGGTGTAGTTATGAGACTAAATTCGGGCCAAAGATAAGCAAAGAGGTATAAGAGACTTCTCATGGGAGAGTGTTACAAGTTGAATTGTGTCCCCCGACTCCTGCCCTGCAATTCATGTGTAGAAGTCCTAATTCCAGTATCTCAGTGCAAGTGAAAGTGCTGGTCCCTCAGTGGTATCCAACTCTTTGTGACTCCGCAGACTGTAGCCTGCCAGGCTCCTCTGTCCAAGGAATTCTCCTGGCAAGAATACTGGAGTGGGTTGCCATTTTCTTCTCCAGGGGATCTTCTTGACCTAGGCATCAAACCCAGGTTTCCTGCTTTGCAGGCAGATTTTTTTTTTTTACCATCTGAGCCACCAGGGAAGCCCCAGGATCTCAGGATGTGACCTTATTTGGAAATAGGGTCCTTGTAGGTATAATTATTAAGATGAGGTCACTAGGGTGAATTGTAATACAATACGAATGATGTCCTTATAAAAAAGGAAAATTTTAACACAGACACACACACAGGGAGAATACCATGTGAAGATCAAGGTAGAGAATACATCTATTCTATTTAGATTACATTAGATCTATTAGAATACATCTACATCTATTTAGATGTAGTGATACATCTAAAGGTAAAGGACAATAAAGATTGCCAGCAAATTTCCAGCAGAAAGGAGGGAGAATATGGAATAAGTTTTTCTTTATAGCTTTCAGAAGGAACCAACCCTGCTGACACCTGGATTTCCAACTTTTAGCTTCCAGAACTATGAGTCGATAAATACATTTCTGTGGCATGTTGTGGTACTTTGTTATAGCAGCTCTAGCAAACCAATACAGAGAGGTTTTCCCTTCTTCACCTCTTTTCCATTCTGCTGCCTGGAATGCAGATAAGAGAGCAGAGTCTCCATTAGCCATCTTGGCCTCGAGAATGAGGACCACGTTCACAACTGGTAGAGCAGAGAGTTAGCAGCCTGGGACCCTAAACACTCCATGGAGCTGCCACACTAGCCCTGGCCTGCCTACCTTCTGGAGTCCCTTGGACTGCAAGGAGATTAAACCAGTCAATCCTAAAGGAAATTTTCAGGTCAGTTTATTTCTCTTCCTCAGATTTTGTCCCATCACAACAAAAATTTGGAACGATGAACTAAAGGGTTTTAAACGGCAGACAAGTTACAGCTCAGTTCAGCTCAAGCAGACAAATCTTTTATTAGACAGACACTCCCAAGACATGGGAGCAGGCCTACCCAGCTCTGCACTCGTCCATTAATCCTTAAGCTCAATGGGTGTGTTTAGAGCTGGATTCATTAGGGTCTTGCCGCCTTGCCCATCTCTTGGAAAGCCCAGCCCATTAGCTTCCGGCTGACTGTTTGCAGAAGTCTTGTGCCCTGACAGCATCAGACCAGCTCACTCCCCTTAAGCATACACCGCACCACACCTGCACCCATGTTCTGCACCTGTTGCTTCACTTGGCCACCTGCTCAGGATACTTTAGGCCTCTAAGGTGCACACGCTTCTCTGGTGCCTCTGCTGAGACTGACTTTGAAGTACACCCAGTCCTTGCAAGGCCCACCCTGGTTTAGTCAGGATCCCTCACAAGGTTGGCTAGAAGTCCAAGAGGGGTCAGTTGAAGTGTAGTAGGAGCAGGGGCCTCTGAGTGGGAGGCCACTCAGCGACTGAACGTTCTCTGCTGAGGGGCTAATAAGTTGGCCCCCTGGACCTCAGTGGGCTGCAAACTCAGCTCCCCACCCGAGTTCTGAGGGGCAGTAGGCTCTGCTTTCCAGATGCCCAGGAGCCTGACCAGGGCTCAGATCAGACCAGGGCATCAGCCAGAGGCGGGTAGAAACAGCTCAGGCATTGGGTGAACCAGGACAGAAGACAGCCTTTGGACAGAGCAGTGGAGTGGTGTGGAACAAGAGGGGCCTTGCTATTTTTACACGGACACTGTTCTAACCACAACTTACAGGTTTCGGAGGTGGGTGGGTGGTATCTATTTGGCAGAAAGATCTTTGAGATGAGAGCGTGGCAGGGGGCCCGAACACCACTACTTCCTCTGCCTTTCCGAGTGTATTGTTGTCAAGCCAGTAATCCTGGTTCCGCTCAATTTGTGTGCCCCTTAAAGGAGTAGAGGGCTTCCCTGGTGGCTCAGCTGGTAAAGAATCCATCTGCAATGCAGGAGACCTGGGTTCAATCCCTGGGTTGGGAAGATCCCCTGGAGAAGGGAACGGCTACCCACTCCAGTATAGTCAGACACGACTGAGCGACTTTCACTCACTAAAGGAGTAGAATGAGGTGGAATGTGGCCACCTGGGGAGGCCTGGGGGCTTCTTTGATGCCTCAGTGGTAAAGAATCTGCCTGCCCATGCAGGAGATAATGGGTTCAATCCCTAGGTTGGGAAGATCCCCTGGAGAAGGAAATGGTAACCCACTCTAGTATTCTTGCCTGGGAAATCGAATGGACAGAGGAGCCTGGTGGGCTACAGTGGTAAAGAGTCGGACACAACTTAGTGACTGAGTACTCACTGCTTCCTGGGAGGCAGTCATGGCTGCTGGGGAGTTTCCAGGTGTGAGAGCTGTGGGTGGCCCTACGTGTGAAGTCATTTCCCTCCCCTTCAGAGAAACCGGATGATGTGTGGGTTTGCAACAGCACTTGAGGATCAGAGAGCCCTGGGTTCAAATACTAGTATTTGAGGGTGGAGGCCTATTGATTACTCAGAGGGTAGGGCTTTGAGGGTAGAGGTCACCAACAAGGGTGCTCCTGGCCTTTGTGGAAATCTGTTTTTGCCTACACACCATTCCTTCTTCCTTCCTCAATGCTAGATGGTCCTTTGGGAATCCATCCATATTCCACTCTTTCCATTTTGTTCAGGTGGGGATGACCTCACCCCTATTCTGCTTCCAGAATGGTTGTATGACCCAGACTTGGCCAACCACAGTCACAGTGTTTGGTTGAGGATTAAGTCCTTTGTCCAGGGAGCGTCAGTGAGGACCTGCACTGGGACTGTTGCTGAAAGAGGCACTCTTTTCCCACTGGAGTTGCTAAGCTGAGAAGATGTAAGCCAAAGCCAGTGGTGGCCACCTCTGCCACTGCATGGGCAGAGTCTGACTGAGAATAAAGACAGTAGAGGGAGAAGGCAGATCTGGGAGATGGAGACACATAGAGTTCTTTCTACCCTTGCTGAACACCTGAAACTAGCCATTCCTGAAGCTCTCAGGTTTTAATTTATACCAGCTAACATATTACCTTTGAAAAAAACAGCTTGAACTGGGTTTTTGTTAATGAAAGCCAAAGGGGTTGTGACTAATTTGTCTTTCTATTTACTTTTCATTTTGGTGAAAATTTTGCAATTTTTACATTGTGGCATAAAAACAGAACTCTGACATGTTTGACAACATACTTTTGGCGGTTCTATCTCTTTCTGACAAGGACACGCTGGGAAGATGCAGGAACACATCCCCTGGGTCCGTCCCCCTCCTTTCTGAGTATACTTTTATCCAGAGCTACATAAATGTATGCTAATGATCTTATGCTGATGACAATCGGATCTGCGCTCCAAGAAGATTATAGCAGTCATGAGTAGGATTAGAGTGGGGAGAGGCAAGAAGCAAAAAGTCTACTCAGGAGGCCAGTATGATTCAAATAAGAAGTGATAAGGATCTTCACCAGGTGGTAGCCGCAGAAATGGAAAACAGAGACCCTGTGGAGGGGGATTATCATGGTTTGGCAGTAAGTTAGAGGGTAGAAGAGTCAGAATAAAATGCTTTCATCTACACAGCTCTGTGGGACCTTGCCCCCCCCCCCACCCCGATTTATCCCTGACTTATCTTGTAGCGCTCTTTCTCTTGTCTGTCTGCCCAGCTGCACTAGCCTTTGTGCTCACTGTGCCCTTTGCTCAGGACACTCTCACCCCAGAGAGCTCTTGGTCTATTCCTTCACTCTCTTTAGGGCCTCTTCACAGACGGGAGTGTGTCAGAAAGGCTTCCCCGAGCTCACCCTTCAACCTGGCTTCCCAGGTCGTGCTAATGGTAAAGAACCCGCCTGTCATCTCAGGAGATGTAAGAGATGTGGATTCAATCCCTGGGTCCAGAATATCCTCTGGAGGAGGGCATGGCAACCCACTCTAGGATTGTTGCCTGGAGAATCCCATGGACAGAGGAGCCTAGTGGGCTATGGTCCACAGGGTCTCAGAGTCTGACATGACTGAAGAGACTTGGCACACATGCATCCTAGCACTCCTTATATCTGTGTGAATTTCCTCCATAGTACTCAGCCCCTCATTGACTCTCTCTTTCTCTCTCTCTCTATATATATCTTTTCTATCTTTCTTTTTTTAATTTAATTTTTTATGGGAGTATAGTTGATTTACAATGTTATGTTAGTTTCAGGTATACAGAAAAATGAATCAACTATCAGTTCAGTTCAGTCGCTCAGTCGTGTCCGACTCTTTGCGACCCCATGAATTGCAGCACGCCAGGCCTCCCTGTCCATCACCAACTGCCAGAGTTCACTCAAACTCGTGTCCATCAAGTCAGTGATGCCATCCAGCCATCTCATCCTCTGTCGTCCCCTTCTCCTCCTGCCCCCAATCCGTCCCAGCATCAGAGTCTTTTCCAATGAGTCAACTCTTTGCATGAGGTGGCCAAAGTATTGGAGTTTCAGCTTTAGCATCAGAATCAACTATACATATACATATATCCCCTCTTTTTGTTAGACTCTTTTCCCATAAAGACCATTACAGAATATTAACTAGAGTTCCCTTTGTTATAATAGTAGGTTCTTCAGTCAGTTCAGCTCAGTTGCTCAGTTGTATCCAACTCTTTGTGACCCCATGGACAGCAGCACTCCAGGCCTCCCTGTCCATCACCAACTCCCAGAGCCTACTCAAACTCACGTGCATCGTGTCAGTGATGCCATCCAACCATCTCATCCTCTGTCGTCCCCTTCTCCTCCCGCCTTCAATCTTTCCCAGCATCAGGGTCTTTTCCAATGAGTCAGTTCTTTGCATCAGGTAGCCAAAGTATTGGAATTTCAGCTTCAGCATCAGTCCTTCCAGTGAATATTCAGGACTGATTTTCTTTAGGGTTGACTGGTTGGATCTCCTTGCAGTCCAAGGGACTCTCAAGAGTCTTCTCCAACATCACATTTCAAAAGCATCAGTTCTTCGGCACTCAGCTTTCTTTATAGTCCGACTCTCACATCCATACGTGACTACTGGAAAAAGCATAGCTTTGACTAGACGGACCTTTGTTGGTAAAGTAATGTCTCTGCTTTTTAATATGCTGTCTAGGTTGGTTAGTAGTAGTAGTAGGTTCTTATTAGTTATCTATTCTATATATAATAGTGTGTATGTGTTAATCCCAAACTTCCAATTTTTCCCTCCCCACTCTTTTTTGTTTTTCTTGGCTAGAGTGCATGCTCCACAAAGGCAGTGAGTTTTGTTCATCGCCGAGTCCCTAGAACCTAGAACAGAATCTGGCACAAAGTAGGTACTCAGTAAATATGAATCAAGAAATCTTGAGCTGGGACAGAGATGTGGCACTGACAGAAACAGAAACACTGGGAGAGGAGTGAGGAGAGGGTTAGTGGAGTGGAGGAGGGAGGTGCTGAGTCAGCTCAGAGCTCATGGGATTTAAGTTTAGATGAGCAGATGGTACTGCCCAGCTGGTGGTTGAAGTGCTGGTGGTCTGCACTCTGGAGAGGCCAGAGATGGAGATTTAGTGTGGAATTAAGCCTTAAAGACTGGTGGAAGCTGTAGTGTCAGTGAAATTCCCAAGACTGTGGAGAGAGAGACCAGACCTGGGCCCAAAGGCCTAGAGAAAGCCCTGGGTGACCAGCTAGTCCTGGTGTACCAAGCACTTCCTGGGTTAAAAGTTAAAAGTCCAGCTTGGAAACCCCCTGGGGCTCAGGCAAACCAAGAAGGGCCTAAGAAGCTTCTTCCATTGAGGCAGAGGGAGGGGAAGGACTGGTTGGAAAAGGTAGGGCTTCCTCATAGAACTCAAGGAAAGGGAGGGCTCTAGTAAGGACACGTCTCCCTTCCTCTCTCTCCTCCCCCAAGAGCAGTTTGGTTCTGCCTTTCTCAGGCCAGGAAGGCTGAGTTACCTCTGAGCTTCCACCGACCCCACCTCCCAGCCACACTTGATGGCTTCCTGGTAAGCCTGGCAATCGGTTTAGTCCTAGGGCCGGGGCCCCAGACCATCGGGCACAAGTGTTAACCTTTGAATTCTGGTATATGGGGGCTCAAGTGATACCCTTGGTAAGGGGTTCTCAGTCCATGATCATTTTCTGTTTGTCCAGAAGTAGAGTTTAAGAGGGTAAACAAGTCTGCACTTGCCTAGCCCCTGTGGCTAAAGAAACAGGAAGCTGCCTCTTCTCTTGTAAACAACTCCAGCCAAGATTAGCAGTATTGTAAGATGCTGGCTCTTAGCAGTGGGCACCGAGTTGAACCCAGGACTAACTTTCAAGTGAGGGAAATGATTGCTGAGTACATAGAAATTCAAAAAAATCCTAAAGGCCATTTTCAAACCTCTTTCTGAACTCGGTAGTTCTCAGAGTGAGTTCTGAATGAAGTATTTGGAACCTTGGTTACTGCCAAGAGAAGATGAGACAATAAATTATAAAGTACCTTAAGCTGTGTCATTTAATTTCATAATTAAAAGTATATAATTATTTTAAATAATTACACAAATACAAGATCATATCACTAGATCTTATTTGAAATAAAAGAACTGTTAACATCTATAGAAAATGTGGTCCCTGGCCTCAGAGAATGCTATGGCTTACCTGTAGAAGCAGGACATATATCAAGCTCATGATAAGAACTTAACTATATTTACTAACCAATATTTAAGGAAGTAGAAATAAATGCTGTGTCTCACCCCTTCCCAGCTCGCTTGCCTACAACATACATATCCACCCTCCCAGTGAGTATGCAGAAAAGGTCAGAGTGTGGCAGTATTTCCAGCCATCATTCATTCTTTACCCACAGACCTGTTCCAGGAAGAAAGGGTTAGGAATGTGGTAAGCCTGAGCTTAGATACATTGGCTAGAAATTTAATTCAGTAAGTGCTTACCGTATGGGCCACTTACTCGAGGCCTAATGCTGCATTAGGCCCTTTGGAGAGCTAAAAGAAGGTACCTGCCCTTAATCTCACTGGAGCAAAAAACTAAAGTCCCCAAAATGAGGCCTCCTATTATTAAGTACCAATGTTAATTGTAAGTGCAAAAAATTCTAGAAAAGGGAAACATTAATGTTTTAAGCAGACTTTAGATTTCATAGAGGCTAGGCATTGAACTGGATGTCTGTCAGGAGAGAATGAAGCTTGATGAGTCAGGATATAGCAAAATGAATAAATACGACAGTGGGAAAAACATTTTTTGCTGAGATCTAGGTTGAGAAGAAAGGGAAAATGTTTCATCATTCCTTTAAAAATATGGATTGCTTTCAGTAATGTAAAAAGAACCCATGGCTCTAAAGAAGTTAAAGGCCTTGGGACTTCCCCGGCAGTCCAGTTGTTAGGACTCTGCACTTCCACTGCATGGGACATGGGTTCTATCCTTGGTTGGGGAACTAAGATCCTGCAAGCCACGTGGCACAGCATAAAGAAAGAAAGGAAGAAAGAAAGTTAAAGGACTTGAATGAAGAAGCAGTCATATCCTAGAACTTGAGCAGATAACCTAGCACTTAGGCACTTAAAACCTCAGGTCCTTCTGTAATATGAAAGCCCATCATGCTGGGAGGAAGCACCAGCTATTGGTCAACAGAGCTTTATAAATCCATCAGAATAGGTGAGGTTATGCTCTTGTAACAAGGAACCTCAATCTCAGTGTCTTGATACAGTAAATATTTATTTCTTGTTCATGCCACGTATCCAACAAAGGTAACGGTAGGGTGGGGTAAGCTTTATTCCATATAATCTCCCAGGGACCTGGAGATTCACCATCTTGAAATGTTGCTATCTTATCATATGGCTTCCAGGTGAAAGAGATCTAAGACTCAAGTCTGTAGGTGGCTTATATTACTTCTACCAACATGCAGTTGGCTAAAATCCAACCATAAGTGAAAGGAACTGTGGGACATATCATCTTCCTTTGTGTCCTGAAAGAGGAAAAGAAAAATAGGATTTAGTAAACACACTGCATTATATGCATCATGACTTTGATGCACAGAATTTTACCCTATTGATAATAGCTAGCAGTTATATTTGCTAATCCTTATAATAATCCTATTATTATTAGGATTAGCAATAAAAAATGAGGTAGCTTTTTAAGTATTATCTTTATTTTAAAGGTGAGAGATGTGAAGGAAAGAGAAGTTAAATCACTTACTCAAGATCCCAGAGCTAGTAAGCAGCACAAAAGAGATTCTGACTCAAGTAGTTTTTCTGCAAAGTTCCCACTCTTAACCATTATGCTATACTGCCTTTTCAGTGATTTAGTTAAAATGGGAGTCAAATCATGGCCTCATGTACCTGAACCTCTCACATTGGGGTATAGAAAGCTTCCAGCAATAATGTTAAGCTTGACTTTCACCAGGTCCCCTTGCCAATATTGCTATAGCATCAGTTGTATAAATATATTTACAATGTTCTTGACCTGCCTATCTTGGCATGCCATCTGTTCTTAGGGATATGGATGAGAACTTAATTATGTATAAATTGTATGGGTAGATCTGTTTCTAAATGCAACACATTCTTGCATAGGCACCAGCAATCGTCAAAAGTATTGTGTCCTCTATTTCTGTCCTTGGGTGAGGCATTCTGGCTCCCCTGTCCTTAACTGCTCTCCAGCATGAGTTCTTCTCATTCTTTGTAGAACAGAAGTTAAGTGAACTATATTTTTCTTCTAAATCAATGTAATGGAGCAGATTATGTACAGACAAGTGGTGGGGGAGACATTGGCAGCTGGCCCTGAGCATGGCTGAGTAATGGATGTATTAGGAATCCAAGTTATCTCAAGCCTCAGACTTATTCAGGTTTGCTTATGTAACCCATGTGTCCAAGGTCAGACAAGCCTGGAAGCAACATTAGGGCCATCATTTCAATTACATCCAGATTTTAAACCTAATATGAGCCGAAATTTTGTTTATTTTGTTCACTGCCATATGGTGAACATCTAGAGCAGGGCCTGGCGTATAACAGACATTCAGTAAATGTTTGTTGAGTGAATTTGTTGACTAAATTCTAATCCTCTTTGGAGACACTGTGGTGAACTGGGAGAGCCCTGACTTTAGAACCAAATAGACTTGGGTTCAGATATCACAAGCTGTGTGACCCCTTGTAAGTTATTCTCCTTAGCTTCATCCTTCCTCATTGATAAATGTAGCTAATATTGCCTACCTCTTAGTTATGAGAGTGAAATGTGTTAATTCATTTCATGTAGTCAGTATACTGTAGCTTGGTGTGACTTCTGTCCTTATCAGAGAAATTCCTGGAAATTCAGCTGTTTTTCAGTGTTCCCCTCAAACATTCCAGAGTCTTCAGGGGTACCTAAGGTGCACTCACTAGTAAGTCTTCCTGGCTACAAAATCTCACACATCTCTTAGATTCCCACCAGCTTTCTCCTCTGATCTGATACCTTTGTCTGATGGTCTTGTCTGATGCTGAGCTCTCCACTGCCGTTTTGCAGTGCCCACCATATTGAGTGTTTAATATATGACCTGATGCACTGCCTCTTCCTGGAAGCCAATGATGTCAACACTGAGTCAACAGCACTGAGGCCACTGCTCCTGCCACCCTCTGAAGCTTTCACCAAAGGCACCGCCATTGCCCATTAAAGTCACTGTGTACTTTGCTAAGCCACCTCACTGGGCTGTTGCTTCCTAGCACAAGAATCCACCTGCTTGAAGCAGGAAGCATTCAGAGGCTGGTCCTGTCCACTGGTCCCTGTTGGCTCTGCAGATTGAGGAGTATTCTTGATTCATACTCCTTTATGAACACTCAAGATCCCAGTTTAACAAAGTTTTTAACATAGTTTAACATTATGTCCCCACTGTGTTCTTTGTGTACCCCAATATCTCACAGAGATTTTCTGTGACTGTGCCTATTTCAGCACTCCACCACCCCACCCCATCTTTGGACTTAGTCATATCCATAGGGTGCTGGGTGAGGAACAATCTAAGAGGCATTCACCAGCTGTTACTCAAAACCACTCCATCCCCCACAAGTCATCTGTGGCAGCTTGTATCTACCAGTTTCTTTCTCTTTTAGAAAGGTTCCTTCCTTTGTGGTTCCTGGGTTCCTCAGACAAATAGGTCCTTGACAGGTCTCTCTACTGGCCTGTCTCTAGACCAGCCCTGACATGTCTGAGCCCCAGCATAAATATGGCTGTCTCCAGCCTAAAAGAAAGAAAGCTGAGTGCCAAACAATTGATGCTTTCAAAATGTGGTGCTGGAGAAGATTCCTGAGGGTCCCTTGGACAGCAAGATCAAGCCAGTCAATCCTAAAGGAAATCAACCCTGAATATTCATTGGAAGGACTGATGTTGAAGCTGAAGCTCCAATACTTTGGCCACCTGATGTGAAGAGCCAACACATTATAAAAGACCCTGATGCTGGGAAAGATTGAGGGCAGGAGGAGCAAGGGGATGACAGGATGAGATGGCATACCAACTCAATGGACATGAGTTTGAGCAAACTCCAAGAGATGGTTAAGGACAAGGAAGCCTGGCATGGTGCAGTCTATGGGGTCGCAAAGAATCAGACACAACTGAGTGACTGGACAAACAACCAGCCCAGATCCTCACCACTTTTAAAAGGGGATAAATAAACCATAAAGGTCAAATGCATAACTTTCTTGGGACTGTCAGAGATGATCAATAGAATGTTAATACTGAAATTTCAAAATAAAGACTTTGATAAACTTTAGAAAAGCATTGATTGAGATGGTTTGGTAAAAAAGCAAGGTCAAAAGTCCTAACTTTAAATAGATGGGTGAAATTACACCAAAACCAGTAACAAGGAAGTTATCTGTACAGCTGGCTTCAGTGATCTGCAAAATCTGATGAAGCTGGAAAACTCGAAGACTGGGAAGAAACCCCTTTTGGGGCTGTTTGAAGGCTATCTCAGTGCTTGGAGCTTTTCATATGCTCTTATCTTAACCCTGTGTTACTGGAAAAAACCACCCGCCCACACCCATTCCCTCTCCCCTACTCACCAGATAAGACCTGGGAAGAAAAGAGCCGTGTTTCTCAGAGTGAGTATGATCTGAGGCCCTCACAAGTACAGCAGGGGACTTTAAAGCTTTGACAGAAGTCTTGGACGTGTTAAGGGAGAGCAGCATTTGCAAGTAGGGACTGGAGAGAGATGAACTGCTTGTATAAGACCATAGGAAGAATCTGTTTTTTCTCCAGAGGATGGAAGCAAAGAAGAAAAAGGAAAGAAGAGAAAGACAGACTGAGAGGAATTCATTTTTTTTTTTGGTATGTTTGTGGATATAAATCCCTCTGTGTGCTATGCTAAGGCCTTAGATGAGTGAATTTTCATTGAAATTAAGGAAATGGCTGAGCTCTACAACTAGATTGGCATGACATGGTTCTGAGATAGTGTTTGAAGAATGATAAGAAGCTATTCCAGAATTCAGATAACACTGGGGACGTGGGAGCTCACAGAGAGACCATTCACACCCCCAGAAATCCTTCTCAGGAAGAGCATGGGACTGTCTATACCTGAGTAATGGGTGTCTGACTATGCACGTGCTCAGTCATGTCCTACTCTTTGAGACCCCGTGGACTGTAGCCCACCAGGCTCCTCATCCATGGGATTCCCAGCCAAGAAAACTGGAATGGGTTGCATGCCCTCTCCCAGGGGATCTTCCCAACCCAGGGATCAAACCTGCATCTCCTGCATTGCAGACATTCTTTACTGCTGAGCCACTGGGGAAACCTGTGTCTGACTATATCTTAGCTAAAAATTAAGGACCAGGAAGGCCCTCTGACTGACCTCTGTTTATACCTGTAACCACATGGTTTATAAGATTTTTGAATTGTTTGTCATTTTGTATCCAATTTGTAAACATTTTCAATGTCATTAAAATCTTTTCAGAGACATATTTTTAAAAATTTTGCACACTATTGGTGCATCTTAATTTTCTTAACTCTATGAAATTGAGCATTCTGGCTGTTTCCAGCTTAGTGTTTTGTGAATAAATTTTTACTGAGCAGCAGTTTAACTGATACCAACTAGGGTTCTCGGCCTTGCCCAATCAAAAGAAATTGACTAGCAGACAGACAAGAAATTCAGGCAAGGCTTTACCGGAGCTCCCAAGGCCACAGTGGGGAGCAAAAACAAGTAACAGGTTCCCTTGCTCGCTCCTTGAGCTACAGGGTGGTGGGGTGTGGCGAAGTTGGTTCCTTATACGGGGTGAGGTAGGGGTATGTCCAGGGGTTGGACTGGAGGGGTGGCTTATGTGTCTCGCCCACCCCTTTGGTAGTGCTGTGTGCAAGGAGCATATATAGTATGCTGCTTTTGCTCTCAACACACTATTTTTTGCTCCTGGCTCTTCAGAAGTGGCAGTTGGGTTTTTGGTCTTTTTGTATCTTTTTGTCCATAATTTGCCCCAACAACCCATGCATGCAGTGATTTTTAGTCCCTTATAATTCCTTTATGTATATATATATTTTTTTTTTTGCTCAAGGAGGTGTTTATTCTGGTGCAAGCATTGCTGTGAGGGGTCCCAGATCCCAGCCTATCTCATAACCATTCCCAAATGAAGTTAAGTGATCTAGATGAACTAGCAGTCTCAAATTTAATCTCTCTTGAAGCCTGACTATACAAATGAACAGTGTCCAGACCATATATGAAAACTGAATTCTGACCCACAACCTTTGCAGTAACCAGCCCAGGAAGCCAAAGTGTAACCTCTGTAGCCACCAGCCCATAATAGCTAACTTCCCCTTTGCCCATTTGCTTCTGCATCCAAGTCAGAACCAGCCAGAGAAAGTCAAATATGTTCTCCAAAAAAACCTCATAGGGTGCTCTGCTTCTAGGCAGTCTGCCTTCAGCTTCTTCATGCCAGCCATCTCCAATCGGAGCCTGGAACCCTTCCCTATTTTTCACCATGACGTTTTCTATACCTGTCTTTGTCTATGCCAAAAGCAAGTGATGCTGGCTGAGTCCTTTACCATAAGCAAGCTCGGCAAAAACAGCCTCTGTATGTTCTCATCTGGGTGGTCTTCTTTTATGCCCACACTCTCCTTGAATTAACCTGATGGACACTGACCCCAAAGGAATGTCACAGGCAAAAACATTGCATCAAATTTTTTTCCACCATGAGCCACTGGAAAATACTGGCTATTTCTAGAAGGGCATCTAAAAGAAAAACCCCTCCACACCCTGTGCACACCTATCAGACAGAAGGTCCCGGGCTCTGTGTCTTCCTTGGCCACTTGGTGCCTATGGACACATAGCAGCAGCAGCAGGAAGCCACAGAACATAAATCAGCCGCCGACTTCAAACTGCTCCAGTCCGTCACATTGCCACGTCGCCAGCCCACGGTGCTGTGCCGGTTACCACCACATGTACCAAAGTCACTTTTCAAAACACGGTCAAACAAACTGCAGCAGGGCCATCCAAGCGTTAAAACGCTCGGGCGCAATTGTCAAAGCAAAGACTTATGTGCCAATAAGTAGGAGTCTGGGCTACATCCAGTTAAGAAATCACCTGGATGACAGCCTGAAGTTTAACTCTTTGTGGACAGACCAGCTCATCACCACTTCTACTAAAGAGAGGGCGAAGGGCATGGGGTGGGAGGGACCAGGCATGAGATTCAGTCAGACAGAACCTGGGGCGGTTTTCTGTACTGTGGTCCCTGGGCAACCCCGACTGTGGGGGCTGTGGGTGATGCTGTCAACTCAGGTCATCTGAGGCAGGTGTAGGTGCTTCACATAGTTTCTTAAACCTCTTGCCCAATTCCCCAGAACCACTGGGAAACCAACAAATGTTTTCTGACAGCCTACTGCGTGTCTAGCACTGAGGTTCCTTTATGGTTGTTCTTCGAAGAGACAGAACAAAAGCCCCACCTTTATCTTCTCAGAGCTCCTTCTCTAGGAGTGTTATCAGAGCCACTCTAGGTGTAGATATCCTGGGCTCCATGGAAAATTCTGAAGAGCTTCTCACTAGCCCCACATTCTGAGAAACAGTATAGATGACATTTGAATAGGCTTCTAAAATCTACCAGGGCTTCCCAGATGGCTCAGTGGTAAACACCCTGCCTACCAATGCAGGAGATGTAAAAGGCATGGGTTTGATCCCTGGGTAGGGAAGATCCCCTGGAGGAGGGCATGGCAACCCACTCCAGTATCCTTGCCTGAAGAATCCCATGGACAGAGGAGCCTGGCGAGCTATTATTAAGCACCATTTACAAAACCCACTTGGTTTAATCTCTGCAAACCTTCCAGGTCAGTACCATCTTATCATTATCCTTCTTCTGAGGCTCAGAAAGCTTAACTAACTTGTTTCTGATCACACAGCTAGGAAGGTAGACAGCGGGCTCTTCCATCTGCAAACTCCACACTGGATACCTTTGGTGGGAGGGTGTAGGGGGTGGGGGGTCTTGGGCTAGAGGTTGTGGGTAGGATATGTACCTCTCACTGGAGTCTGAGGCTCTTGCCATGAGCTTCCTGATACTGCAGAAGGTGGGGAGTTTAAGGCAGCCATGGGTTGGGGTTTACACCACTCATATGGAGGCCCATGGCTGGAGACAGCCTCTGGGTTCACTTCAAGCCTCAGAAAGGGAGTGCTTAAGGGAAACATCTTTTCTGCTATTTTAATAGGGGGGTTAAAAAAAAAAAGTGGTAAATACAAGGAGTTAGCTGGTTGCTGAGGAGAAGGCAATGGCACCCCACTCCAGTACTCTTGCCTGGAAAATCTCATGGATGGAGGAGCCTGGTAGGCTGCAGTCCATGGGGTCGCTAAGAGTCAGACACGACTGAGCAACTTTACTTTCACTTTTCACCTTCATGCATTGGAGAAGGAAATGGCAACCCACTCCAGTGTTCTTGCCTGGAGAATCCCAGGGATGGGGGAGCCTAGTGGGCTGCCATCTATGGGATCGCACAGAGTCAGACACGACTGAAGTGACTTAGCAGCAGCAACAGTAGCCGGTTGCTGGGATGGCCCGTAATGTACACTTTAACTGTAGAACTGGTCACTTCCTGGATGTAAAAGAAAGGTTTAAGAAAAAGTGACCGAGAAGGCACCCACTCCCAGCCACCAGCCCAGCCAGCTGCAGAGAGGGAAACAAATGAGCTTCTATAGATGGAATCCTTTGTTTGAATAGAGGTTAGCTGTGGCTTCTCTTTGTAACCTGGGGTGGGGAGTGGGGGTGGCTAACACTTTAATGCTTCCCTTGGGCAGTAATTAGGTGCCCCTGGAGGGATGGCCACTATCAGGACCCCATAGGGGACCACTTAGAAGAAAGGTCATGAATCTAGAGAAATTAAGGGATCGAGTCAGAAAGGTAAGGGGCCTGTGGAGCTGGGAGAAAAGGGACATTTTCCCCACAAAGAGTTTCCCCTCCTATGTCATCCTTCCATGCTGCGTGTAGTAATAAGACCAAGTCATAAATAAATCCCCCCTGCCAACCCCCAGCCAGCCAAAGTAGGAATGCCCAGAGTGGCAGGCAGCCTGTGCACAGGGTCTACAGGTACTGGCCTAGTACAGGGGTGCTCGTGAAAGGGCAGGCCTTTTCCTCTACCCTTCCTCACCCCAGCACCATGACTCTCCAATGTGCTGAGTGCCTCTTGGAGGCTGGGAAGAGAGAAGCCTCACCCAATTTGCTCCCCTTGTCCTTTGCCTCCCCCTCTGCCTCTGCACGACTTCCGCCCACCAGCTCCTCACCCCTCAAAGGGCCTCTCCCACAGGGAGATGCAGCAGAGACAGCACCTGCATCTGGGGTGACTCTGTGATTTGTCTCCTGTTGACTAAGTCACTCACTGGAGAAGGCAGTGGCACCCCACTCTTGCCTGGAAAATCCCATGGATGGAGGAGCCTGGTGGGCTGCAGTCCATGGGGTCGCTAGGAGTCAGACATAACTGAGTGACTTCACTTTCACTTTTCACTTTCATGCATTGGAGAAGGAAATGGCAACCCACTCCAGTGTTCTTGCCTGGAGACGCCCAGGGATGGCAGAGCCTGGTGGGCTGCCGTCTATGGGGTTGCACAGAGTCGCACAAGACTGAAGTGACTTAGCAGCAGCAGACTAAGTCACTCAGGGCACTAAACTCCCTCCAGACCTGGGAACAAGTGAGAGCAAGGAGTGAGAAGTGGAGAAAGCCATTCTTCTGTCTCTCTTCTTCCCTGGACCTGTCCTCTGCTAGCACCGTTGGGCAGGTTGTTCCCCATGAATGGCAGGGCCCTGCCGGTCAGTGACTTTGCCTGTGAAGCCAGCCTCAGGGCACTGGGTGGTGTTGGGGCAATGGTGATCCACTGGGGCTCACAGATGGGGAAGGAGATCTCAGTGCCGTGGTTACAGGGCTGGGCCATGTCCTTCAGAGATTGCACAGAGACAGGGGGACACAGGATGCATGAACTAGGAGGACTGAATTTTGGCCTGAAGACCTTTGAAATCTTTGTGAAGAAAATAGAAGACACATATGGCAAATCCACAGTAAACTCAGATTTTAGAGAGTCCATAAATGAGCCTTGGGTTTTGCAAGAGGCAAGACTTGGATACAGCTTTAGGGCAGATGGTTACTTAGTTCTGGGAAAACCAATGTAATGGCCCATTTAATTATGCAAATGTGGGGATACAGTAGCTGGAAGGGAAAAGGGCTCTGGGTGGTAAAGTGAACGAGTGTATCTGTGTTGGAGTCTGATACAGGTCTCTGCTATGCTTTCTTAGAAAAACTGGATATGCTGAGAATTTGGCCTATGCCAGGCTGATGCTCCATTGAGCTTGCTTATGTTTTCATATAGCTCATCATAGATGATGGACCTGCTTTTGCCGGGGCTTTATTGGTACCCTGGGCACAAGCAACAGAGAGTCAGGGAGACTCTGCTAGGGGTGCTGGCATCTCCAGGAGAGACGCCCTTAGCCAGGACATTAGCATCCCCGTATGGATGCCCTTGGCAATGAGGAGACTCTTTTGAGGGGCCTCTCTAGTGTCAAACATTCACTGCACTAGGCTCTGGAGTTCTTACCCTGAGTCTATGTCCTATAATAGGTCAGTGACTAGAATTTAGAAAGCCTATGTATTTGAATTGGAAAAAAATTAAAATTTTTTTTTTTACTAATTTCTGAGTGAAATGTAGCATTTCACTCAGCAATGATGTAGGCAATAAACTGCGATAGTATTAGAAGAGCTTGTAATGTTGTTACTGATAAAAATCATGTATATTTTCATCACTTTACTGTTGTTGCTGTTATATTAAAGTCTTTTTAATGCTCATCACTGCTTCAAAACTACAGTAACTATTAGCTCTGCCACTTGAACCAGGCAGGATTAAACTAACCTTCTAGTTGGGATCAGGTAATAGAATCATTTGTAGGTAGCTGGTACTAGATCAGACTGAATCCTGGGCTTAGGCCATCCTGAAGGGCATCAGCTATTGAACCATTTAGGCAAAAGTAAAAGCAGCTATAGAGTATTTCTAGCCAATGCACCTGCCTTGAACGTAACTCATTTTACCTGTGGAGACTAATATCTAACATTTACTGTGCTAACTACAAGCCCTCCAGTGTTAATGTAGATAACGGTAGCTGAAGTTCTGTGGTATCCTCTTGTTAGAGTCTTTTTTGCTTAGAGTTCTACGCAGAGTCTTTTTCGCAGATGTTATTCATCTCTGAAGAGTGCCTCTCTTTCAGGGGACTTCAAATGTTAATTAACTGCTCCTACAGTGTAGATGACACATTTGTCATGTTAACTATGCTGAAATGTTTTAAATTAAATGATAACAATATAACACAAATCAGGACTGACCCAGGAGTTTGGTAGGAATTGTAGGTTATCTGGCATCCAGTGAATACTTGAGTCAAATTTCTTGAATTTACAGTTGAAACCATCTGGGAGATAGCATCAGGTACATGCGCTCACATTCTATGAATCCCCTGGTCTTGGGTGGACTGACTCCAGAGCAGGCTTGACAAACTCTATCATGTCAGGTCCTTAAAAAAAGAGTATCCTGAAAGCAGGAGACCACTGCTGCTTCCCCTTGTGCTTTTTTGGAAAGGAGCATATTATTTCATGGAAAGCAGATAAATGCTGAGTGACTGTCTTACCTTGCTCGTAGCTCTATATTTCAAGTGTCCTTCTCCCATAGGTGCCGAATCTAGCTAAAAATAGGCAAGACATTGAATCCAAGAATAAAAGGAAGCTGGTCTTTACCACCTTTGGTATCAGTTTCAAATGTAAAGAGGTTTAATGCCCATTAGCAGCTAAAACTACGTTTTCTCCCCTTTGAAATTGAACTACATTTTGGCCGAAAGAAACATTTATTTAAAGCCTTGATATTATTAATTCAGGAAGGGACTACACAGAGCATTTACTCCATTTTAACAGAGGAGAAAATGAAGGCCAAGAATGATAACTTAATAGCTACATGGCAGGCCGGCTAACCAGACTGAGATCTTCCTTTCATACAAAGATCTAGTCCCTACTGAGATGAAACAGTGGGAGATGATGAAACTGAATTTTCAGAGCAAGCCCGTGTCTCAACACTGGCAATAACCACTCAGAAAATGCAATGGGAAAAACATTTCACTTACAGTAGCAGCAGAGATGATAAAACTCTCTAATTAGATGTTTTCTTCATTTCACCCACAAAAATAAATTCTAGATGGATTAAAGATCTAAATGTAAAGAAAAAAATAAAATGATGAAAGTTCTAGAAGAAAAAATAAGAGAATATCTATTTCTTATGATATTTGGATACGAATGAATGATCTTCATAAGCAAAACACAGAATTCAAAATGTAAGTGAAAAGATCTACAGATATGACTGAAAAAAATTAAAAACCTCTGTAAACAAAGACAAATAAATAACAGTAGATTGAGGAAATATTTGCAACATATATCATAAGAAAAAGATGAATATCCAGAATATATAAAACATTTTAACAAATAAATACAAAAAATAAATTAATTCTATAAGAGAATGGACATAGGACATGAACTGGCCAATCACAAAAGAAATACAAATTGTCAGGGAGCATATGAACAGATGGTTTTAGGCAAATAGATATCAATTGTAGTTTTTGGACTGCAGTTGGTTTCAGAACCATCTAAACAAGAGTATTAAATCATAGGCAAGGGATGGTCTTCAGGGAAATGGGCTTTCCAGAAAGCTGGAAAGGTTTAGGCAGGCTGTAATTCAGGGAAACCTGGCCTTGTTAAATTTGTTTCTAGAACCAAGAGAGTTCAAGTTTGATAAACCTTTCCTTAGGCAGAAATACGGCTTGTGTGTATAAAGGTGATGAAAACTCTGAGTAGAGAAAGGTTAAGGCATAATCAGACTTGAATTGTTTCACATCTGGCTTGATTCTCCTTGTAGGCATTCTGTGCCCGGCCCTGAGGCCTGGGGGCCAGGGAGAGCTGTACTGAGACAGCCATGTTTGTTCCATGTGGCCAGCCCACTGCTGACAAGATTTTACATCATTCTCCAATTAAATCCCAACCTTAATTTTTTTCTACATTGAGTGTGTGTGTTTTTGTGTTCCCTTCCCATTAACTGATAAATATCTGAAATGCAGCAATGTTTATCCTAATTAATCTAAAAAATGTAGATCAAAATATGATACATCTGTTTTTGTCTAACTGAACAGAACAAATTAAAATACCTGTGATATCCAGTGCTGACAAGAGGTGGGGTAAAGTCAGTTTCAGCAAACTGTTCGTATGGAATGGAATGGAATTGTCGCTTCAGTCACGTCCAACTCTTTGGGACCCAATGGACTGTAGCCCACCAGGTTCCTCTGTCCATGAGGATTCTCCAGGCAAGAATACTGGAGAGGGTTGCCCTGCCTTCCTCCAGGAGGTCTTCCTGACCCAGGGATTGAATCTATGTCTCTTACG
Organism: Bos mutus; assembly: GCF_027580195.1. Classification (NCBI taxonomy): domain Eukaryota; kingdom Metazoa; phylum Chordata; class Mammalia; order Artiodactyla; family Bovidae; genus Bos; species Bos mutus. The sequence goes on along the minus strand of NC_091626.1, from coordinate 31,337,007 downwards.
TCTCCTGCATTGACAGGCGAGTTCTTTACCATTAGTGCTACCTGGGAAGCCCAATTGTTGGTAAGGATATTATTAATAAAGCCATTTGGGGGTCAGTCTGGCAGTATCTCTTAAATACCAAATATATTTTTCCCTTTGACTTAGCAATTGTAATTCAGGAACATGTGCCTATGCTTAAGCCGCATGGAAAAAGATTTTACTGAAATGTTATTTTTATTGAAAATCAGAAGCAAAATGGCATGAATAAGAAAACGATTAAATAAACTGGAACATGTTCATACTTAGTTTATATTCTTCCAGAAACAGATCTTGTGACTGGGATTCAAGTTTGAGGTGTCTGGGAAGTGTAAGTAGGGAACTGGGGAAGTGATGCAGGGAAGAGCAGATGACTAGTGAAGGATGTGTTATTGAGCCAGTGAGGGACCAGAGTTTAATCCTTCAGGAAAACTCAGAAGGTAGTACAAAGCACATATCTCAGAATTATCCTAGCCAAGGGTCCAGGGGGCTGGGATATTTATACTGCTATAAATTTTAGTCATTGTTAAAGCTGTCTCTCAGAGGAACTTTAATTCCCAAGTACTTCCACTCAACCATCCACGGGCAAATTGGTTTCAGTGGCTGGAGGGAGCTATGCAACCAAGGTGGAGGTGTTGGCCATTGGCAGTCAGGCTGTGATGTGTGGAAATGATAAAGGTTTCCAAAGGGATATGAGTGGAGCATGGACAGTATCTGCTACATATGCTAACAAATGCAGAGAGGCCATTAAAAAGAAAGAGGCAAAGTAAGTAGCAAATATTGGATTGGCCAAAAAGTTCATTTGAGTTTTTTCATAAGATGTTACCAAAGTCCTGAACAAACTTTGTGGACAATCCAGTAAATATATAGTATGTTTTCACTTTTGTAATAAAAATACATATAACATAATTCACAGTGGTTACCTCTAAAGAGAACAGGGTAAAGAAAAAGATGGATTTTAATTTTTTATTTCATTTCTGTCATTTGTTCTACAACAGGCCTATGCTGCTGCTGCTGCTGCTAAGTCTCTTCAGTCGAGTCCGACTCTGTGCGACCCCATAGACGGCAGCCCACTAGGCTCCTCTGGCCCTGGGATTCTCCAGGCAAGAATACTGGAGTGGGTTGCCATTTCCTTCTCCAATGCATGAAAGTGAAAAGTGAAAGTGAAATCGCTCAGTCGTGCCCGACTCTTCAAGACCCCATGGACTGGAGCCCACCAGGCTCCTCCGTCCATGGGATTTTCCAGGCAAGAGTACTGGAGTGGGGTGCCATTGTCTTCTCCACAGCAGGCCTATAGAATCATTTAAAATTAAAAGAAATAAGGGAAAGTTTAAGAAACACATTCATGAGAAAACAAGAAACAGGTGAAGAAACTGAAAAACACTATGAATTAGGACCAAAAACTATATCCACTAATTTGTCACTCAACACATTTTTATTAAACGCCTTCTATGAGGCCGGCTGCATACTAGATTGTTGTTGTTTAGTCACTAAGTCGTGTTAGACTCTTTCCTAACCCCAGGGACTGTAGCCTGCCAGCTCCTCTGTCTGTGGGATTTCCCAGACAAGAATACTGAAGTGGGTTGCCATTTCCTTCTCCAGGGGATCTTCCCAACCCAGGAGTCAAACCTGTGTCTCCTGCATTGCAGGAGGATTCTTTACCACTGAGCTGACAGGGAAGCCACGTATTAGATTAGATACTGAATAAAGTGGCCAGTAAAGACTCTGCCATCTGAGGTACTAAACTTGCTGATCCAAGAACCTCTCCTAAAATCTTGGTATTGGTGGAAAGTTAGTAATTTTTTTTTTCCTTGAAATATCCATCCCATCCCAAAGCTTCTGAAGCTAAATATTCATACTTTTGAGGATTTTTTTTTTTTAAGTTTTAAAGCGGGGAAAGCATAGAACTTAGGAATACATGTGGTTTTGCTTTTAAATGTTGAAAACACTAATGCGTAGGGAATTGTGATTTTTTTTTTCTTCCATAAATATCCTGAACAGAAGTGAAGTGTTCATTGACAAATACCCAAGATAGTGGCTCTTTCACCACCTGAGAACTGTCATTGTTTTTTCCAGGTACATGATTCTTGTGCTAAGTGATTATGCTACTGGAGTTAGCAAAGTCTTTTCTGGGGAAAAAAACAGAACTGAATCTCCTTTCCCTGAAATCATAGATACTGACTCTGTGAAAAAGAAGAACGTACATAGAAAGCCCATTTTAGCTCCCAAACACTGACCTCCACAACTTTTATGACTTCTTGTCTAAAGCCTTAAGAACTGCTGAAGAGGTGGCATTGATGTAATCTGGGGGAATTGCTCCAAACTCTCTGCTTTCCAGCTTTCTTATTTCAAAGGCAGAATAGACATCTCTAGGCATGATAGAGGCCCGGAGGTAGCAAGCGAACGCATAGCTCAGAGCACACAGCAAGTGTTCCATTCGTTTTAGTTTCTGTCCTTCCCCACTGGCAAGATCTGTCTTCCCCGGCACCCACCCTAACCTTGTGAAAAATTGTATAAAAGTAGCTGGTGAATTAATATTGTTCCATCATCTGATGATATCTCTGTGTCAGACAGACTCTAAGACGACCTGTAGTGATTTCCAGTCTCCTGTGTCCCCACCTTTCGGTAATTCCCTGTTCCTGAGCCACAGGTAGAGCCTGTGAGTTGCAAAGGTCACAGGATGTCACTCCCTTGATTAGTTAACATTATATAGAAAAGTGGAGGGATTTGTAATGTAATTAAGTTCCAAAGTCAGTTTTTTTTTTTTTTTAAGTTAATTTGTTGTTGTTTAGTCACTAAGTCAGGTCTGACTCTGGCTCTGTGGACTGCAGCACACCAGGCTCCTCTGTCTTCCACTCTCTCCCACAGTTTGTTCAAATTCGTGTTCATTAAGTCAGTGATGCTATCTAACCATTTTATTATCCTCTGCCACCTCCTTCTGCTTTTGCCTTCAATCTTTCCCAGCATCAGAGTCTTTTCCAATGAGTCGGCTCTTAAGTCAGGTGGCCAAAGTATTGGTGCTTCAGCTTCAGCATCGGTCCTTGCAGTGAATATTCAGGGTTGATTTCCTTTAGGATTGACTGGTTTGATATCCTTGCTGTCCAAGGGACTCTCAAGAGTTTCCTCCAGCACCACAATTTGAAAGCATCAATTTTTCAGTGCTCAGTCTTCTTTGTGGTCTAACTCTCACATCCGTACATGACTACTGGAAAAACCATAGCTTTGACTATACAGACCTTTGTTGGCAAAGTGATGTCTCTGTTTTTTAATACGCTATCTAGGTTTGTCATAGTTTTCCTTCCAAGGAGCAAGTTATCTTTTAATTTCATAGCTACAGTCACTGTCTGCAGTGATTTTGAAGCCCAAGAAAATAAAATCTATCAATGTTTCCACTTTTCCCCATTCTATATGCCATGAGGTGATGGGATCAGATGCCATGATCTTAGCTTTTTGAATGTTGAGTTTCAAGCCAGCTTTTTCACTCTCCTCTTTCACCCTCATTAAGAGGCTCTGTAGTTCCTCTTCACTTTCTGCCATTAGAGTGGTATCATCTGCATATCTGAGGTTGTAGATATTTCTCCTAGAAATCTTGATTCCAACTTGTGATTCATCCAGCCTAGCATTCTCATGGGGAGAAGGCAATTGTACCCAACTCCAGTACTCTTGCCTGGAAAATCCATGGACGGAGGGGCCTGGTAGGCTGCAGTCCATGGGGTCGCTAGGAGTCGGACACGACTGAGCAACGTCACTTTCACTTTTCACTTTCATGCATTGGAGAAGGAAATGGCAACCCACTCCAGTGTTCTTGCCTGGAGAATCCTAGGGACGGGGGAGTCTGGTGGGCTGCCGTCTATGGGGTCGCACAGAGTCGGACATGACTGAAGCGACTTAGCAGCAGCAGCATTTCTCATGATGTACTCTGTATATAAGTTAAATAAGCAGGGTGACAATATACAGGCTTGTCTTACTCCTTTTCCAATTTGGAACCAGTCCGTTGTTCCATGTCTGGTTCTAACTGTTGTTCTTGACCCCCTCATATATGTTTCTCAGGAGACAGGTAAGGTGGTCTGGTATTCTCATCACTTTAAGAATTTTCCACAGTTTGTTGTGATCCACACAGTCAAAGGCTTTAGTGTAGTCAATGAAGCAGACTTACTTACTTACTTAAAGTTGCTCAGTTGTGTCTGACTCTTTGTGACCCCATGGACTATATAGTCCATGGAATTCTCCAGGCCAGAATGCTGGAATGGGTAGCTGTTCCTTTCTCCAGGGGATCTTTCCAACCCAGGGATTGAACCCAGGTCTCCTGCATTGCAGGCAGATTCTTTACCAGCTGAGCCACCAGGGAAGCCCAAATGAAGCAGAAGTAGATGTTTTTTCCTGGACAGTTAATCCAAAGGGAGATTATTTTGGGTGTGTCTGACTCAGTCAGGTGGAAGCCCTTTAAAGAGGGCCAAGGCCTTCCAGAAGTCCAGAAACTCTCCTAGCTTTGAAGAAATAAGCTCCATGGGGTGAGAGGGCTACCAGAAATTATCTCACTGCAAAGAACTGCAGGCAGCCTCTAGGAGCTGACACTAGCCAGCAAGGAAACAGAGGTCTCAGATCTAGACCTGCAAAGAGATAAATTCTACCAACAACATGAGGGAACTTGAAAGTGGATCTTGCCCCAGTCAAGCTTCTAATGAGACAGGAGCCTCCACTGACACCCAGATTTTAGCCTGGTGAGACCCTGAAGTAGAGAACCTAACTAGGCTAGCCCTGGACTCCTGACCCACAAAGACTATGATATAATAGCCATGTGTTGTTTTAAGCTGCTGACTGTGATAACTTGTTATACAATAGTAGACTATCTCCCTGTAGCTCTTCTGCTTTATTCTGAGATGGTGAGGATAATGAAGGAATGAGGGTGGGAGGGGAGGAAAAACATGAAACATTTATTAAACACTTAATATATACCAGGCACATTAGTCATGGTTCTGAAATGAGACAAATGGGACACTCAAGTGGTAAAATAGGGAGAATCTTACAACAGAACTATAATCAGAAGTATGCATAGGGTTAGGATTCCCAACAAGAGATGTTGAGGCCATGAGCATCTCTAGGTGTGAATGTCTAAGGGGAGAAAGCAGAGTTAATGGAAGCTTTAGAGAGTTTAGCTATGGGAGAGGACTGCCTGACAGGAACTAGGGATGAAGGTAAAGGTATATAGCTTCTATTGAAATGGTAAAAGCCAGGGAAATAAATACCCTGGGTTCTTATTCCTTTGAATAGCTATTCTACTAGTATCTCCCTTTGGTTGAATTCAACCAGAAGCCCAAGTGCAAAGATTACTCGGTGACACAGTCTTAGAGGTCAGTCTCTAAGGCCCAAGACAGAGATGAATGAAGAGGTGGAGAATGGAACTGGAAGGGTAAATGGAGAATAATAAACTCTCATGGATTCGTTCATTGATTGTTGGTACATGAGGACTGAAGTATAGAGATGTTATGTAATCTACCCAGGGTAAGAGAACCAATGGGCTCCCCAGGTGGCTCAGAGGTAAAGAATTCACCTTCCAATGGCGGGGACGCAGGAGACATGGGTTTGATCCTTGTGTCAGGAAGATCTCCTGGAGGAGGAAATGGCAACCCATTCCAGCATTCTTGCCTGGAGAATCCCATGGAGAGAGGAGCCTGGTGAGCTACAGAGTCCATAGGGTGGCAAAGAGTCGGACATGAGTGAGTGACTGAGCACGCATGCAAGAGAACCAATAGGTGGTAGAACTAAGATTGGAACTTAGGCATATCTAGTCCCAGAACCTGGACTCTTTCTTTAAAACTAATTAATTTGGCTACATTGGGTCTTAGTTGCGGCATGTGGAATCTTCATTGTACCATGTGCATCTTTCGATGCAGCACACAGGCTCTCGAGTTATAGCACATGGGCTCAGTAGTTGTGGAGCACAGGCTTAGTTACACCGTGGCATGTGGACTCTTAATTCCCTGACTAGGGATGGAACTCTTGTCGATCTGCATTGCGAAGTAGATTCTTAATGGAGCCATTGCAAACTCGACCATCAGGGAAGTCCCAGAGCCTGGATTCTAGACCACTCCAATTAGAGCCTGGATTCTAGACCACTCCAATTAGAGTCCTTGGGACCCTTTGTGCCTGTGACCTTTCTATTCTGGGCTTTCCTCTGGATCCTGGAAGTCCCTTCCATGCCAAGCCACAGTGTAGGCTGGCTTCCTCTTTCTTCACCACGGCCACCTTCGTGTTATTAAAGCCAGGTACTGGCATCCTGCTTGTGGTGGCCAGAATAGGTCCTCCATGATCAACATGGGTGACTAAATTTGGGGAGAAACAACTCTTTTCTCATGAGATTTCCAGCTGAGTTGTTCAGGACCAACAAGAACAGAAAACTGTCCAATGTTTCCAAAACCATCAAAGCCTTTGACATTTTCTCCCAGTCATTCCCAAATTACTTCAAAGTGTTTGTTCTTACCTGGTAGGAGGGCACGGGAGAGAGTTTCAAAGCCTTTTGTGGAGATCCGCAGCCTTTACTCTCATTTGCAAAGCTTCCTCCTCTGAAGAGGTGATGAGTTCAGCTATTTCAGGAGCAAGGATGTAGATGTGACCCTGGCTCAGCTCAGAGTAACTGCCTAGAGTTCCTGCAAATATCAACAAGAAAGGAAAAGGAAAGTTAAAAAGAAAACCTCTCAACATAGTTCATAAACCTGCCAAATGCTTAATTAGCTTCTTTGTAGATCCGCAGCCCACTTTCTTCCAGAAAATGTCCTCGTAGGACAGTTAGGATATGGAATTTGGGGGCACAGAGACCTTGGTTCTGGTCCCAGCTCAGCCACGTATTAGCTAGATGACCTTGGGCAAGTCATTCATTCATGGGACTTTTATTGAAGGCTTTGTCCTTGAGAAGTATGAAGATGAAAGACACAGTTTCTCCTCAGGGAGCACACAGAAAACTGAATAGAAAATGGTATATAAACAAATACTTATATCCCAGTGTGATAAATGCTAAGATAGAGGTTCCATGAGGGGCGCCTGGAGAAGGGAAACCTAGCTCAGCCTGGAGAGGCTGATCTACCAAGCTCTCTGGGTTTCCATCCCTCTGCTGTGAAATAGAGAGGTTTCACGTATTTGCAAGGGTAGCTAGTTCATTCATTTAGTGCTGGACACTGAGGAGTATGGGCTTCCCTGGTGGCTCAGTGGTAAAAAACCTGTCTGCTAAATACAGGAGATGTGGCTTCCATCCCCGGGTCAGGAAGATCCCTTGGAGTAGGAAATGGCCATCCACTCCAGTATTCTTGCCTGGGAAGTCCCATGGACAAAGGACCCCAGGGGGCTACCCTGCATGGAGTCACGAGTTGGACATGATTTAGTGACTGAACAACAACTTAGGAGAATGCAAAGTTGCCTAAGGTTCAGCTCCCACACGAAGCCCCATTGGTGACTTGCACCTGCCTCTGGCAGAGGGAAAGAAAGCCAGCATGGCCCCTACCCCTCGCTCAGGATTCTCTTGAGGAAGAGCTCTTGCCTCTCCCTGTTCCTGCCTCAGTTTCCAACACACATTATGTGCTTTCTTGGCTATCTGTTTGATTCTGGTGTACTCTCTCTGTAAATGTGCTAAATTGAGAGAGGTAGGTTTTATTGGATTAGCAGAAGCAGAGCTGCTTGACAAAGGGAGTCAAAACTCAGCTGAAGTGAAACCAAGAACAAGGAGGACAGGGAAGAGTAGAAAGGAGGGAACCAGAAAAGCTAGAGGCAGAGTAAGTCTGCTCCCAGGAGAATCCCAGGAGACTGGTCTGTGTCTCGATGGCTCTAGAAGTTTAGGATTGAGTGACTCTTCATAAGGATGAAAAAAAAAGGCTGGCAGAGCTGTTTCTTATTAGCAGCCAAATTAGTTTAGTGATAAAGTCCTGCCTTCTAAGGGAGTAGAATCAAGATGTAATTAGGAAGTGAACACAGACTTCTTGAATAATTTGGGAGATGGTACCACTTCCTATAAAGGCATATGCTTTTTTTCAAAGCCAAGTCCAAAACTCTGCATTTCTCATTCATTAATGCCCCCATCATTCATTCACTTAGAACTGGGCAATGAGAGGGATGCAAAGTTGTGCAAGACTCAGCTCCTGCTTTCAGTTTTATTCTAGTAAACCTTTTGGCTAAGATCAAGGGTAGTATTGGAGCTTCCCTAATGGCTCAGTGGTAAAGAATTCACCTGCCAATGCAGGAGATACAAAAGATGAACATTCGATTCCTGGGTAGGGAAGATCCCCTGGAGGAGGAAGTGACAACTCACTCCAGTATTCTTGCCGGGAGAATCCCATGGACAAAGGAGCCTTGTGGGCTACAGTCCATGGGGTGGCAAAGAGTAGGACATGACTGAAAAATATACAAACATTTATTGAGTACCATGTGCCAGGCACTGGACTCCATCTGAGAATCAAGAATAAATAGAGCGTGGTTTCTTACCTCACAGAGTTTATAGACTGGTCAATTTGCTAATAAAATGTCTTCCCACTTAGAATATTCTAAACACTAACTTGAACAGATATATTTTTCTCTCTTGTGATTTTGTCAGTTCTCTGGCCTTTGTTGGGAGAATAAATCCTTCAGATTTATTCTAGAAGCTTGCCAGTTCAGCTCTGAGCTCAGTTATTTGTGACTGGGAGAGAAAAGAATGGTCTGTTTCCTATCTCTCCCCTACAGGTTTAACAATGCACCTGGCTGGATCAGGCACATCCACTTTGTTCTCCAAATGAGGTGTTGCACACACTGAGTCATTTTTTCTGGCTTTTGAAAAAGCTCAATTCAACCCTCCAATTTCCTACCTTTCTTTTCCACCTGCCTTGTTTAATAATTAGGCTATTTAATAAAAGCTTTTGATGAGGAGTCGGGGAGGAAGACGGTGATTGTTCAGGTTTACAAGTACCTGAGGAATAGAACAGCTACCTCTGCCAGAGTCGTCATGTTCTGGGTTGTTCCCTGGGCATCAAGTTGAGGGAAAAGGTCAGAGGCCTTTCCCACTTCAGGGCCAAGGCGTGGCTGACCTCAGGTCATACTGTCTCCAAGAGCCCTGCCAAGGATTCAAGTTTGGCTCCTGTCTGTAGCCGCCTTGTTCCTGCTCCTCACTTACTTCTCATTGCACATACTTGCTTGGAGCTTCTACTAACAGCAGACAAGTTCAAGTACACACTGGGTTTGGAGATTAGAGGGCAGATTAGACTGGGTGAAGGTAAGGAAAAAATTGCAGGTCAGCGTGTGATGATACAAAGGAATCCAGAGGCCTCCCTGGAGGAGAATATTTCAGGAGAAGGGCACTCAAGGCATGGACCTGAGCAAAAGAGAAGGGGAGAGAGAACGTCTTACTAACAGGCTACATAGCTTGGGGGAAAAAGCATTGGTTTTGGAGAGATTGAGATGTCAGTTCAGATTCCAGCTCACCATCTACTAGCCATAAGATCTTATACAAGTTGCTTGGGCTTCTCAAGCTTCAGTTTCCTCATCTCTAAAATGGAGCTAAGAATATCTGTTTGTATGCTGGGAGGGATTGGGGGCAGGAGGAGAAGGGGATGACAGAGGATGAGATGGCTGGATGGCATCAGTGACTCGATGGACGTGAGTCTGAGTCAACTCTGGGAGTTGGTGATGGACAGGGAGGCCCGGCGTGCTGCGATTCATGGGGTTGCAAAGAGTCGGACATGACTGAGCAACTGAACTGAAGTGAACTGTAAGAACTAATAATAAAATATGTCAAGTTATTGGCATGCAATAAACTCTCGATAAGGGTATATGTAATTATTTATTGAGTACTTTTTAAATGCTAGATACCTTATATAGTAGTTTAGAGGGATATGGTTAGTGGTAAAGAATCTGCCTGCCAATTCAAGAGATGTAAGAGACGTGTTCAATCCTTGCATCAGGAAGATCCCTTGGAGAAGGGAAAGGCAACCCTCTCCAGTATTCTTGGCTGTAAAATCCCATGGACAGAGGAGCCTGGTGGGCTACAGCCTATGGGGTCATAGAGAGTCAGACATGACTGAGCAACAGCACATATCAGGGGGATATGTGTAGAAAGTGTGGTATGACCAGTAGGATTGACCAGTGAATTATCTGAGGATCTTTTCCTTGGGTTGTCTGGCAATGGGCTACCTCCTTCTCCAAAAGGAGTACTGGCTATACCAACCTCAACTTCCTGTGGGACCAGGAGACCTCAAGCTGGACATTTCAAGCACTTCCATAAGCAGTAGGCCCCTAAATTCATACTGCTTAGTATCTGAACCCCCAAATATTTACAATCCTGACACAGTCCCTCTCAAGCTGACCTATAAAAAGGAAAAGTAATAAAGGCATTCCTCCTTAAGGGAGTAGCTCTACGGCACATCCAACCTCGCCCCGCCTGACCTTGCCTCCCTGCAGGATCCAGGGAGAGCAGAGGACCTGAATACCTGCCCCCTTTATGAGTATCACCTGCACCAGTGATGCTCCTAGTACTGAGTTCTTTGCCAGAGCAGAAAGGCAGTCTCTATTAGGAAACAACAACTCTAAATGCTATATGAAAACTACTGTGATAGAATTACTTCACATAGCCCTAATGGGGTGCAGAGAAGAGGCATCTAATTGCCTTTTGCAGAATGTCCTACTTGAAAGAGGAGTTGGCTGGGCAGATGTGCAGAGAGACATTCCCATTCAAAGGGAAAGCAAGGCGTGGAGGCGAGAGAGGAACTCAGGAGTTCTGTTTGCTCAGTTACATGCATAGTGATGTGACAGATGATGCTGGAGAGGTAGACGTGTCTTTGAGGGTTGTGCTGAGAAACTGGAATTACTGGAGGTAATGGAGAGTCACCAGAGTACGTGAAGCAGGTGTGCATTTTAGAAAGATCATTCTGCAAGCTATGTGAAGCAGGAATTTGGAGGAGCAAGACTGAAGGCAACAACCCAGGGAACAACTGATGATTGCACCAAGCAGGATGGAACAGTGGGAATAGAGCAGAGAAGACTTGAGAGAGAGACATAACAAATTAGGACTAAAAGAGGATTTAGGAATAGTTAGTTCTTTCTTTCATGCTGAGGAAATTGAGGAATAAAGAGATTATGTCACTTCTTGGAAATTGAATCTTCTTGTGCCCCGAATCTCCTTTTTTCTAAGGAATGTCTTAGGGTCCACTTCTCTACATAAGGCGTTCTTGATCTTTGGAAGTGTAAGGGTAGGACAGGAGGGGGACTGCTAAGGAAGATTACATTAGACATGAGAAGGGAGTGGCTGTGTGAGTCTCTTTCATTTCTTTCCCCTGATGGTTGCTCAAAGCTTCCTTCATTTTAGAGAAATGTAGTTCCGTGAATACATAGTTCTGTGAATAAGCATTCACAGAAATGCAACCTCTAGTATGCTGATTTGTTTGTAGAAGGATTGATGGTGTTATTTCCTGGCAAATAAAACACACCCAATTTACGCATACTTGGGAATGCATGGGAGTAACCCTGCAGTGTGCACAGAGAGGCAGAAATTCTACCGGATGCAGCAAATGTGGGCAATGAAATCTGATTGGTTGCCTGATGTGCTCTGACAACCAAGCTTTCAGCATCCTTTCTAGAGAGTGTCACTCAAGATGTGAACAATGAAATCATCTTGTGACATAGATATTATTGGGCACATTTAACAGAGAGGGAAACTAAAGCCCAGAGGGCCTGAGATCATGCCTGTGGACACAAGTAAGTAAATAGGAGAGTTGGAATTCCCTGTTCTTCCCACTATACCTGTTTACCTTCCTGGAAGTTGGTGCAGGATTTGCCATCGTTTTCTCTTTTAACCCTAACACTTGCACACCTATGGCTGTATGATTAGTTGGTCAGAGAAAGGGTATGTACAGTCTGTCTTACACTTTTGATCCTCTGAGTCAAGCATAGACTGGACCACCCATGGATGGGTTTGAGTTGTTCTCAGGACTGGAAGATGTCCTTCAATAGCATAGCTGTCATGTGAGCCTTCTGCAGCATGGGGTTCCTATAGGACCAAGGGGACAAAACTCCTGGAGTGGGGTCCTTGCTTTCCTATCAGAGACTTCTCTTTTAAGGTCTGTTTTCCCAAATATAGCACAATCTACACTTTTCACAACACCACCTCTCTTCCCTTAAGTGAGAGTGAGAAAAAGAAATGCTAACACCAATTAGCTCTTTTCTTTATACAGTCCATGGAATTCTCCAGGCCAGAATACTGGACTAGGTAGCCTTTCCCTTCTCCAGGGGATCTTCCCAACCCAGGGATTGAACCAGAGTCTCCTGCATTGCAGGCAGATTCTTTATCAACTGAGCTATCAGGGAAGCCACAGCTTTTTTCTTAAACATATTAATGCTTCATTGTAATGTTTATAAAATATTATATAATATAAATATTATACATAAAATAAATAACAAAAATAATAGTCGTTATAAAATTGTTGAAAGTATATATAAACATATGAGTATACACACATATACATATGTCTGTATATTTATGTATGTGAGTTTAGATATAAAAGAAAAAGCTATCTGTGTATAAAGCCATAACCATATTTCTCTTGCACAAATGGGCTCACAGTGTACAAGCTATCCTGCAATTTGCTTTTTTCCAGTTATCAAATAAATTGTTTTCCTTTTTAAGATCATAATGATGGGTTTCTCTGACCCGGCAGTTCTAGAGCACGTCCGTACCTCCACTGTTTCCTGACGACTCATGATAGTTGCACTTCTTGATAAAGCCTGTGTATAACCAGATCAAACAATATCATGTATCCGAGACACTTTACAAACATAGGGTGCTGTACTCATGTTGGTTATCAAAATACTGGGTGCAGTGTGAAGATACATTTATGCACGAGTGGGTTGGATGCTTCCCATAGAGTTCTGTGCCATGGCTAGCGGAGAATGTTTGCACTTTGGACAGGAGGAAGGGCAGACCACTGAGATTAATATAGTTGGTCCAGCCTGCTGGCAAGTGCTCACCATGGAAGCCTTTCAAGGTCCCCCTGTGCCTTGCTTCTGGCCACCTCTGTCCCCCATAGCACCTGGCTGACTGATCGGAGGAGGTTTCCTTGTCACATCAATTTCACCAAACAAGACTATAGCCACCATGGGAGCAGGGATTCACCCCAACCTTCCTGGGAGCCCAGAATCTGACAAGGTTTGACTTGGTGGAGAACAAGAGGTGGGGACAAATGCAGCATCATTTTAATTCTTTAAAACACCTCCAAATCCTTCAAAGACACTCCAAATCCCTTTCTGGTTCGGTTTAACATTTCACTTCTCCCTGCTTCCAGCTGACAGTTTGAGAAAAACCAAATTTGTGGTTGACTGGTTGGGTTTTTTTTTTAACCTATTGACAAGCCTGGTTTAAAACTGCTCAACCATTTTTCAGCTCCCAATACTGTGTGTCTATAGATAAACAGGCATATATATTATCTACTTTTGTTTACTTTTCCCCAAATGGAAGTCCATTAATTCCCCAATATATTTTACAGAATGATTTGCCTGTTTCTAGCATGGGGAAGATATATTAATCCTTAGTCCTGAAATGTTTAAGTTAGAAAATAATGGGAAATAGAAGAAAAAGAAGGACCAAGATGACTCATTTATCTCAGATGTTTACACTAAACTACTTCAGAAGTGCCAGCAATGAATTAAAACCAGAATTACAGAAGAATGACCCAGCTCACACTTTACCAGCAACACTCTTTAGTTCTTTAGCAAAACTTACACTGTATGTCTAGAAGAGAGGAGCTTGATGATGACTTGAGTCAAGTAGCATGAACTTAGTTCCAACTGGTCTAGGGATAATGAATCAATATTTTCTCTCTATGGACAGAAACCTCTTTAGAAGATGACAAAGGGAAGCCATAGTCAAGTACAAGATAGTGACATCCTGTGATATGTTAGTGCTGAGAAAGAGAGCTGGCTTGGAAAAAGAACAAGATCTTTTCTTGCTCACTGAATCGTAAACCAAATCTGCTCCTCTGCTTGCTCTGTGGTGTTCCTCCTGCTTTAATCTTTCCCTAGGCACAAATGCAAGGGCCCTACAGGGATCCATCAACCGAGTTTTCTGTAAGATGATCTGAAGGCTGACGATGCCAGCATGTGATGAATGATAAAGGCTAGGGCTGTGGTTAAGTTAAAAATCAGGGAAAAAATAAGATGCAGGTCAAGGAACTTTTCACTGAGAGGTTAATAAGACTTCATATTTAACTAGTAACTGCAGGAAAGGAACTAATCTTGCAACAGAATAGATATTCTTGACAATGTTAATTGGATGCCACCAATTGGCATTCAATTTTATGCGTTTATTATTCAAGTTGTAAGTTTGATCTTGGAATGAACAGGTAGTGAAAGACTTGAGAAGCTTAATAAGTGAGGTTATTTGCTTTGTGTATAAATGAAGACGAGGTTTTGAGTGAATAAAGATGAAGAGAGAGAGAGAAACTGACTAACCCTGACCCTGGGCGGGTACCTCAGGTGGGTCCTTCTAGGTAGCATATGTTGATGAAAGTGGTCTCAGAGCCAGCACTGGCCCTCAGCCCTGGGCATGCCGGACCTCCAAGTCATCAGTCCACTTGGCAGTGGGCAGGCCCTAGTAGGGCTGACAGGAAAAGTACAGGGCACTCAGTTAAATTTGAATTCTAAATAACAACAAATATTTTTTTAGTAAAAGTGTGTCCCATGCAATATTTGTATATGTATTTGCTGAATCTGGCAACCCAGTCTAGAAGGCTTCCAAATTAGTTAACTCACTAGAGACTTATTTATAAGTCAGAATGCCAAAGTGTGGACTTTTAGGGCAGGGTACACGTTTCCACATATCAGTGCCCTCGACATACTGTCTGTTCCATGCTCCTTTAGGTGTTTGGTTAGTCATGTTGCTTGGTGAATGTCACGTTGTGGTAGAGCAGTTAAGTGGGCTCACAGGCTACACCTCAGGCTGCAGTAGACACCCAGGGGAACTCTGGGTGTTGACGACAGGGACACCACCCAGAACCTGGAATAGCAATCCAGTTAGACACAGTGTGTCTCTCTCGCCCTGACAGGGTTGCAGTAAAATTGGGCTTAAACTCTTCTTTTTCAATATTTATTTTTCTTTTTTTAAAATTAATTAATTTATTTTAATTGGAGGCTAATTACTTTACAATACTGTAGTGGTTTTTGCCAAACATGGACATGAATCAGCCATGGGCGCACATGTGTTCCCCATCCAGAACCCCCCTCCCACCTCCCTCCCCATCCCAACCCCCAGGGTCATCCCAGTGCACCAGCCCTGAGCACCCTGTCTCATGCATCGAACCTGGACCAGCGATCCGCTTCACATATGATAATATACACGTTTCAATGCTATCCTCTCAAATCATCCCACCCTCGCCTTCTGTTCTTTATATCTGTGTCTCTTTTGTTGTCTCACATATAGGGTCATCGTGATCATCTTTCTAAATTCCATATATACACATTAGTATACTGTATCAGTGTTTTTCTTTCTGACTTACTTCACTCTGTATAATAAGCTCCAGTTTCATCCACCTCATTAGAACTAATTAAAATTCATTCTTTTAATGGCTGAGTAATATTCCACTGTGTATATGTACCACAGCTTTCTTATCCATTCGTCTGCCGATAGACATCTAGGTTGCTTCCATGTCCTGGCTATTATAAACAGTGCTGTGATGAACATTGGGGTACACGTGTCTCTTTCAGTTTTGGTTTCCTCAGTGTGTATGCCCAGCAGTGGGATTGCTGGGTTGTATGGCAGTTTTATTTCCAGTTTTTTAAGGGATCTCTGCACTGTTCTCCATAGTGGCTGTACTAGTTTGCATTCCCACCAACAGTGTAAAAGGGTTCCCTTTTCTCCACACCCTCTCCAGAATTTATTGTTTGTAGACTTTTTGATAGCAGCCATTCTGACTGGTGTGAGATAGTACCTCATTGTGGTTTGAATTTGCATTTCTCTGATAGTGAGTGATGCTGAGCATCTTTTCATGTGTTTGTTAGCCATCTATATGTCTTCTTTGGAGAAACGTCTGTTTAGTTCTTTGGCCCATTTTTTGATTGGGTCATTTATTTTTCTGGAAATGAGTTGCAGGAGCTGCTTGTAAATTTTTGAGATTAATTCTTTGTCAGTTGTTTCATTTGCTATTATTTTCTCCCATTCTGAAGGCTGTCTTTTCAATCCCTATCAAGCTACCAATGGTATTTTTCAGAGAACTAGAACAAATAATTTCACAATTTGTATGAAAATACAAAAAACCTCGAATATCCAAAGCAATCTTGAGAAAGAAGAATGGAACTGGAGGAATCAACCTGCCTGACTTCAGACTATACTACAAAGCTATAGTCATCAAGACAGTATGGTACTGGCACAAAGATAGAAACATAGATCAATGGAACAAAATAGAAAGCCCAGAGATAAATCCATGCACCTATGGACACCTTATCTTTGATAAAGGAGACAAGTATATACAGTGGAGAAAAGACAATCTCTTTAACAAGTGGTGCTGGGAAAACTGGTCAACCACTTGTAAAAGAATGAAACTAGAACACTTTTCAGGAGAAGGCAATGGCACCCCACTCCAGTACTCTTGCCTGGAAAATCCCATGGACAGAGGAGCCTGGTAGGCTGCAGTCCATGGGGTCGCCAAGAGTCAGACACGACTGAGCGACTTCACTTTCACTTTTCACTTTCATGCATTGGAGGAGGAAATGGCAACCCACTCCAGTGTTCTTGCCTGGAGAATCCCAGGGACAGCAGGGCCTGGTGGGCTGCTGTCTATGGGGTCGCACAGAGTTGGACATGACTGAAGCGACTTAGCAGCAGCAGTACACTTTTCTAATACCATACCAAAAAATAAACTCAAAATGGATCAAAGATCTAAATGTAAGAGCAGAAACTATAAAACTCCTAGAGAAAAACATTCGCAAAACACTCTCTGACATAAATCACAGCAGGATCCTCTATGACCCACCTCCCAGAGTAATGGAAATAAAAGCAAAAATAAACCTAATTAAACTTTTTTTTGCCATATATCAACATGCATCCGCCACAGGTATACATGTGTTCCCCACCCTGAACCCTCCTCCCTCGTCCCTCCCCGTACCATCCCTCTGGGTCATCCCAGTGCACCAGCCCCAAGCATCCAGTATCTTGCATCGAACCTGGACTGGCATCTCGTTTCATATATGATATTATACATGTTTCAATGCCATTCTTCCAAATCATCCCACCCTCGCCCTCTCCCACAGAGTCCAAAAGACTGTTCTATACATCTGTGTCTCTTTTGCTTTCTGTATACAGAGTTATTGTTACCATCTTTCTCAATTCCATATATATGCGTTAGTATACTGTATTGGTGTTTTTCTTTCTGGCTTCACTCTGTACACTAGGCTCCAGTTTCATCCACCTCATTAGAACTGATTCAAATGTATTCTTTTTAATGGCTGAGTAATACTCCATTGTGTATATGTACCACAGCTTTCTTATCCATTCATCTGCTGATGGACATCTAGGTTGCTTCCATGTCCTGGCTATTATAAACAGTGCTGCAATGAACAATGGGGTACATGTGTCTCTTTCAGTTCTGGTTTCCTCAGTGTGTATGCCCAGCAGTGGGATTGCTGGGTCATAAGGCAGTTCTATTTCCAGTTTTTTAAGGAATCTCCACACTGTTCTCCATAGTGGCTGTGCTAGTTTGCATTCCCACCAACAGTGTAAGAGGGTTCCCTTTTCTCCACACCCTCTCCAGCATTTATTGCTTGTAGACTTTTGGATCGCAGCCATTCTGACTGGTGTGAAATGGTACCTTATAGTGGTTTTGATTTGCATTTCTCTGATAATGAGTGATGTTGAGCATCTTTTCATGTGTTTGTTAGCCATCTGTATGTTTTCTTTTAAACTTAAAAGCTTTTGGACAATGAAGGAAACTATAAGCAAGGTGAAAAGACAACCTTCAATATTTATTTTTCCAAAAACATTTGCAAGTCACCAAAATCTTACTCTTCATCACAGACATGCTGTCATTTCCAAGATACCTGCTGATTCTGCTGATTAAATCAATTTATACTGAGCTGCTTTTGAGGGAATCCTACTAGATCTCTTGCTGAGGTTTAGGAAACTTGATAGTCTTAAGTAGCAGATAGTAATTTTATAAGATAGTTTCAGATGTGTACATATGTATCATTGATTTTCCAAAACAGAACATAGTTTTCATCTCAGATTCCTTTTCTGTGTGATCCAGAAAAAAAAATTAATCTAGTAACTACCAAGGAGATTAATTCACACTTACATTATCTCCCTTGCTTTACTTTGGATGGGATCTCAGTGGGAGGGGAGTGAGAGAGGGGGAACCCATATAATACCATGCACTCTGTGTGGGTACCTCACAAGATAAGTAGCTGCCCCATCTTGTCTTTGATCATGGAATCCTCCCCTCTGGCATCCAGAGTTGTCCTTGAAGGTGGCTACACGCCATCCGGTTTTCTCAGTTCATTCTGCCACACATGGTTGTTCTTCCATGGTATGATTCTCCCAGGCTGTTGACTGTCACCCTCAGCTAACTTCTAAGCCATTCTCTTGGTATGAATAGGGTTCAGCTCCTCTCCCACACCTCTTTGGGGCCACAGGAAGCAAGACTGTCACTGAGTTCTCTTCCTCTGTCACCTATAATACCATCTCTTCTGTGTTGACCCCATATCACTGGAGTATAAGCACATCTGTGGCGTTAGCTGCCCATCCACCATAGGAAGTAGACACAAGTCTTTTCCATTCTCAGTTTCCTCAAAGATCACCTGGTGTTCCACCTCCAACCACAGGTCTCTCTCTTCTGAGGGGATTCAGCCGGGGAAGATGACAGGGGGCTGGGGCCTCTCTTGGAGACTACACATCCCTACCATCCAGGTAATCCTACTTGAGGGCCTAAGGGCTGGTTATCTTGGATGGTTCTTTTGGATCCATCTTGTTTGTCTTCTGGTTAGGCTCAAATAGTTGTTGAAAGTTCAGAAGGTCTTTTCTCCCAAGTCTAGGTCTTGTGTTCAGTACTCTGATTTGACTCTCGAAAGCCAAGCACTGACTTTCTTTTCTTGGCATTCTAGCTGTAGCAGCATCACTTTTCCCTAGCATAGGGCATGCCTCGGATGGCACAGAAGGAGAGGACAGAGGAGTGTGCAGAGTTGATGGGCAAAAGGAAGACCTAGTTAATATCTCAAAATATCCTTGCACTGACAGCGGACCTGCACTGAGCTCTGTGCCTCAGACCCATGTGATCTCAGAACAGTCTCCCAAACTGAGTATGGTCATTCTCATTTCCAGAGGAAGAGATAAAGGTCGAAGAGGGGATAGGTAGCTTGTTCAAAGATCCCAGATATAAGCGATGGAGAAAGAATTGAACCTAGGATAATCTAATATCAAAGCCTCTGTGTAAAATCCTAACAGTGGTCTCATTAACTTGGTAAACAACTGAGTCTTCAGAAAGTTCATTAAAAACAATTCTGATAAAGACCCGCTGCAGGAGAAACTTGTTGGTCTGTGGTAGGGCCTGGTTGTCTGCATTTTGAACAGTAGGTAAATTTGTAGGTAATTCAGACACACACCAAATTTTGAGAGCTGATTCTGTCACTTGTTACCTGTGTGGTTTGGAACAAATTACTTCACCTCCCACTGCCTCAGTTTCCTCATTTGTTAAATGGGAGCAATGATGTCCCTCCCACTTTTGAGTTACTGTAGGAATTAGATAAGTTTAAAATAAAAGCTCTAGGAAGAGTGTATGGCACATAATAAGTGCCTGATAAGTATTAAAAATGATTACTTTTGCTGTCTCTTAGCAGCAACTTACTTACAAAACGTTTTTTAGAAGCTCTGCTTCCTGGACAGATTACATAAAAGAATAATTGCCTGCATTTACATAGATTCTTAATAGTCTGTGTCTCAGGCAGTGATTTTCTTTCTTTTTTTTTTTTTTAAGCCTCTTTTCCAAAATCTTGGCTTATGCCAAATTTGGATCCCATGGTCTCCTGTCATCCCAACCATCTGGAGACCATATTTTGAAGATAAGTTGAAATTAAGCCACAAATGTAATGACAGTGGCAGGTCAAAGAGAACTAGATCTATGATTCTCAACCTTGGTTGTAGGATAGAAATACAGAAAGAGCTTAAAACAATGCCCAAGTCATATCCAAGATCAATTCATACCAGACTCTTTGGGAACAGGGCCCAGCCATCAGCATATTTTTATCTCCAAGTAATCTAATGTGTGGCCATTGTACCCCAACTTTAGCTCTACTAAGTAAAAATTCTAAGGGTGGGACCCAGTAGTCTGTGTTCAAACAAGCCTTCTATAAACCTCAGGACATCTGATGTGAACTATTTCATTGTTCTCTCCATGTCCAGATCTCTGTTTCTGCTTCTCTTCCCAGTAGGGTGTGACGTAAAACAACACAGAAGATACATTAACTCAGTTCCCTTAAGAAGGTGTAAGAAGGTCAGTTGTTTAGTCACTAAGTTGTGTCCGACTCTTTGTGACCTGATGAACTGTAACACGCCAGGCTCCTCTGTCCATGGGGTCTCCCAGGCAAGACTAAGGGAGTGGGTTGCCATTTCCTTCTCCAGGGGATCTTCCTGACCCAGGGATCTAACCTGGGTATCCCGCATTGGCAGACAGATTCTTTACCGCTGAGCCACCAGGGAAGCCTAGACAGGTCAGTACTGTTTATCCAATTGATATTTATTCTTGCCAGACCTGCCCTAATCTAAGGGAATGAGGATCTTGCAGCCTAAATGCTTGCATCCTAAGGGACACATGATCCAATTAAGAGAGGTTGCACTTCCTCAGAACGGAGACCACGTCAATATTTGCCTAAAACTCTCCTTTTCTCCAATCCTATCTCTGCCCTGGAAGCTTCACAGAGACCAATAACACGTAAACAAGTTCCAAACCAACCCATCTGCTTCACATTTCCTGCAGAATGCTAAAACGAGTCTTTTAGTGTTGCTTAAAATATGTCCCTCTCCTCCTGCCCTGCCCCCCAGGGCGTTCGCTCTGCGTCCTCAGACCACCTCAGCCCCTGCCTCCTCCTCCACCTGGGCCCCTTCTGCACAGACTTGGCTTCACACAATGCTCACAGTTATTCCTGGCATTCGCTTTTTTGGCTTAGGGCACAGCCAATGATATCTTTTTCTTCTTCTGTCTGAAGCACTGTCTTTGGTCTCCTCATTTGTCCCTTTCTCCTCTGGCAAGTGTAATGCTATGACATTTGAAAGTGGCCTGGTTCCCTGGAGTCTGGTAAATGGCCTGCTGCTAGAATTAGTGTGAGAGAACCATGTGCAGAAGCGTAGAGCTGAGCTAACAGGACCTGCTCTCCTGGGGCGCAGACACTCCTCTTGGGACTTCCACAGCAGACGTGCAAGGTTGGAGTGCCAGGGTGCTGGGAGTGGTACTTGGAGTAAGTCTAAAATTCCTTCCTAAATTTGAGCAGTGGCTCCATGTGACTTCCCTGGTGGCCCAGATGGTAAAGGATCTGCCTGCAATGTAGGAGACCTATGTTCGATCCCCGGGTTGGGAAGATCCCTTGGAGAAGGGAATGACAGCCTACTCCAGGATAATTGCCTGGCGAACTCCATGGGCAGAGGAGCCTGGTGGCTACAGTCCAGCGGATTGCAAAGAGTCGAACACAACTGAGCAACTAACACTTTTCATGTGACCTCAAACCACTGTGGCTTTGCTCTGCTCTAACTTAAGTAGAGACCTTTGCCATCAATTAATTATAATGAGGCCCTATTAAGTTGCAAGGTACAGGCATACCTCATTTTATTGAACTTTGCCTTATTTCTCTTCCAAGATATTGCCTTTTTTTGTTTTTTTTAAACAAATCAAAGTTTTGTGGCAACCCTGTGTCCAGCAAGTCTATCAGTGCCATTTTCCCAACAGCATTTGCTTACTTCATGTCTGTGTTACATTTTGACAATTCTTGTGATATTCCAAACCTTTTAATTATTATTATATTGGTCTTGTGGTCTATGGTCTTTGATGTTATTATTGTCATTGTTTTGGGGAGCCATGAACCATGTCCACCCATGTAAGATGGTGTACTTATTTGAAAATGTTGTGTGTGTTGTGACTACTCTGCTGACCAGCTGTTCTCATCTTGCTCTTTCTCCTTGGGCTTTCCTATTCCCTGAGACACAACAGTATTGAAATTAGGCCAATCAATAACCCTACAATGACATCCAAGTGTTCAAGTGACAGGGAGAGTCATATGTCTCTCACTTTAAATCAAAGCTGGAATAGATTAAGGTTAGTGAGGACACATGTCAAAAGCTGAGATAGGCCTAAAGTAGGACTCTTGCATCAGTTAGTCAAGCTGTGAATGGGGAAAAACTGTTCTTGTGGGAAATGAAAACCACTACTCCAGTAAACACAAAAACAAAACAGCCTTATTGCTGATATAGAGAAAGTTCTGGTGATCTGGATAGAAGATAGAACCAGTCACAATATTTCCTTAAGCCAAAACCTAATCCAGAACAAGGCCCTAATGCTCTTCAATTCTAGGAAGGATGAGAGAAGTAAGGAAAATGCAGAAGAAAAGTTTGAAGCTAGCAGAGGCTGATTCATGAAGTTTAAGGAAAGAAGCTGTTACCATAACATAAAAGTGCAAAGTGCAGCAGCAGGTGCTGATGTAGAAGTTGCAGCAAGTTATCCAGGAGATCTAGCTAAGATAATTAATGAGGGTGGCTCTTGAGAAATCTGTATGCAGGTCAGGAAGCAACAGTTAGAACTGGACATGGAACAACAGACTGGTTCCAAATAGGAAAAGGAGTACCTCAAGGCTGTATATTGTCACCCTGCTTATTTAACTTATATGCAGAGTACATCATGAGAAACACTGGACTGGAAGAAGCACAAGCTGGAATCAAGATTGCTGGGAGAAATCTCAATAACCTCAGATATGCAGATGACACCACCCTTATGGCAGAAAGTGAAGAGGAACTAAAAAAACTTCTTGATGAAAGTGAAAGTGGAGAGTGAAAAAGTTGGCTTAAAACTCAACATTCAGAAAACGAAGATCATGGCATCTGGTCCCATCACTTCATGGGAAATAGATGGGGAAACAGTGGAAACAGTGTCAGACTTTATTTTTCTGGGCTCCAAAATCACTGCAGATGGTGACTGCAGCCATGAAATTAAAAGATGCTTACTGCTTGGAAGGAAAGTTATGACCAACCTAGATAGCATATTCAAAAGCAGAGACATTACTTTGCCAACAAAGGTCTGTCTAGTCGAGGCTATGGTTTTTCCTGTGGTCATGTATGGATGTGAGAGTTGGACTGTGAAGAAGGCTGAGTGCCAAAGAATTGATGCTTTTGTACTGTGGTGTTGGAGAAGACTCTTGAGAGTCCCTTGGACTGCAAGGAGATCCAACCAGTCCATTCTGAAGGAGATCAGTCCTGGGATTTCTTTGGAAGGAATGATGCTAAAGCTGAAACTCCAGTACTTTGGCCACCATGCGAAGAGTTGAGTCATTGGAAAAGACTCTGATGCTGGGAGGGATTAGGGGCAGGAGGAGAAGGGGACGACAGAGGATGAGATGGCTGGATGGCATCACTGACTTGATGGACGTGAATCTGAGTGAACTCCGGGAGTTGGTGATGGACAGGGAGGCCTGGCATGCTGGGATTCATGGGGTTGCAAAGAGTCGGACACGACTGAGGGACTGAACTGAACACTAAACACTAAAGATTTTCCATGTACACAAAACAGCCTTATCTTGGAAGAAGATGCCATTCAGCACTTTTGTATTAATAGCTGGAGAGGAGAAGTCAATATCTGGCTTCAAAGCTTCAAAGGAACAGTCTGACTTTTTTATGAGGGATAATGCAGCTGGTGACTTTGAGTTGAAGCCAATGCTCATTTACCGTTCTGAAAATCTTAGGGCCCTTAAGAACTTTGCTCGATCTACTCTGCCTGTGCTCTACAGATTAAACTTCAAAGCTTGGATGACAGCACATCTGCTTTCCAATGTGGTTTACTAAATATTTAAGCCCATTGTTGAGATCTATTGCTCAGAAAAAAGACCCCTTTTAGAATGTTACTGCTCATGGACAGTGAACCTGATCATCCAAGAGCTCTGATGGAGATGTACAAGATGAATGTTGTTTTCACAACTGTTAACACAACATCCATTCTGTAGTCCATGGGTCAAGGAGTCATTTTTACTTTCAAGGCTTATTATTTCAGAAATACATTACATAAAGCTATAGTTGACATAAACAGTAATTCCTCTAATGCAGGGGTCCCCAACCTCCTGGCCATGGATCAGTATATCCTGTCAGATCAGCAGGAGCATTAGCTTAGAAATAAAATGCACAAAAAATGTAATGCACTCGAATCATCCCCAAACCACCCCCCACCTGCATTCCGTGGAAAAATTGTCTTCCACGAAATTGGTTCTTGATGTCAAAAAGGTTGGGGACTGCTAACTCTAATGGATCTGGGCAAAGTAAATTGAAAACCTTCTATAAAGGATTCACCATTCTAGAGGCCATTAAGAAAATTCATGATTCATAAGAAGAGGTCAAAATGTCAGTATTAACAAGAGTTGGAAGAAATTGATTCTAACCCTCAAGGAAGATTTTTGAGGGATTCGGTACTTCAGTAGGGGAAGCTACTGCAAACATGGTGGAAATAGCAAGAGAACTAGAATTAGAAGTGGGGCCTGAATATGTGGCTGAATTGCTGCAATTTCATAACAGAACTTGAATGGATGAGGAATTGTTTCTCACAGATGAGCAAAGAAAGTGGTTTCTTGAAATGGAGTCTACTCTCGGTGAAGATGCGATGAGGATTGTTGAAATGACAACAATGGATTTATAATATTACCTAAACTTAGTTGATAGAGCGGAGACAGAGTTTGAGAAGACTGACTCTCATTTTTTGAAAGAAGTTCTAGGGTGGATAAGATGCTATCAAACAGTGTTGCATGCTACAAAGAAAGTATTCATTAAAGAAAGATCCAATCTATTTGGCAAAGTTCACTGTTGCATTAGATTAGGAAATTATCACAGCTACCCTAATCTTCAGTGAACACTACTGTGATCAGTCAACAGCCAGCAACATGGAGATAAGATCCTTCACCAGCAAAATGCTTGCAACTCACTAAAGTTTCAGATGATGGTTAGCATTTTTTTGCAATAAAATGTTTTAAAATTAAAGTACAGTACATTGTTTACTTAAGACATAATGCTATTGCACACTTAATAGGCTATGGTATAGTGTAAACATAACTTTTATATGCACTGAAAGTGAAAGAAAGTGAAGTCACTCAGTCGTGTCTGACTCTTTGCAACCCTATGGACTGTAGCCTACCAGGCTCCTCTGTCCATGGGATTTTCCAGGCAATAGTACTGAAGTGGATTGCCATTTCCTTCTCCAGGGGATCTTCCCAACCCAGGGATTGAACCCTGGTCTCCTGCATTGTAGACAGACGCTTTACTGTCTGAGCCACCAGGAAAGTCCTTTATATGCACTGGGGAAACAAAAAAAAAATGTGTATCTTACTTTATTGCAGTGCTCTGGAACCAAACCTACAATATCTCCAAGGTATGCCTGTACTATTAGAATTTGAACAAACTTGAAAAGACCAATTCCAGAGGAAATTGTGGAGTAGGAACAGTGCTCCTGTATTCTCTTTTTAATTTCAGAGAAATGCTGCTTCCCTTCTTTTCCTCAAGGACTTAATTTGAACCCTATTTTAAGGGCAGAATCCAAAGTCCCATACCCTCTCCTAAATGTGCT
Source organism: Bos mutus (assembly GCF_027580195.1). NCBI lineage: Eukaryota > Metazoa > Chordata > Mammalia > Artiodactyla > Bovidae > Bos > Bos mutus. The sequence continues at coordinate 31,311,202 of NC_091626.1, read as the reverse complement.
GTCTTGTCCCATACTTCATCTTCTCACCATCCTGCCAAGACCAAGTTAGATAAAATGATAACAACTGATAATATCCTAATATATCTTTTCAACAGCATAAACTTTAGAATGCCCTCTTTGTACCAGACATTGTGCTTCAAGAGGCAGCTCTGTCCCTTAAGAAGCTTGAAGAGACAGGATGCGTGCACATGGAAAGATAACAGCTTCAGACCATGCCAAGTGAGTCCGATAACAAAAGTTAACAGGTGGTGCTATTATTCAATAAATATATACTGAGTGCTTATTACATGCTATGCTACATGTTACCAGTAAGAGGGGGAATAGATAAAATCCTTGGTTTCATGGATCTTAGGTTCTAATAAGACAAGACAGAGTGTTAATAAATAAATATATAATATATCAACTTGCGACAGGTACTTGAAGGAAAATGAAGCAGAGTAAGGTGAATTTTTTAGATAAAATGTCAGGGAACACCTCTCAGATAAGGAGGCATTTGACTCAAAATCTGAAGAAAGAGGGAGAGCAAGTCATCAGAATATCTGGAAGAATTTTCCCAGCAAGCTGAATAGTAAGTGCAAAGGCCCTGAGGCGGAAATGTGCTTGGTGGTTCTGAGAAGGACAAGTAAGCCAGTGTGGTTGAAGGGCTGTAGGTGAGAGGGTAGGATATAAGGTTAGAGAAGTGATAGGTTAGATCACCAGTGTTCTAGAGGCTGTGGGAGAATTTGGATTTTGTCCTGAAGCTGTTAGAGGGTTTTGAGCAGAGCAGTCATGTGATCTGAGTTATACATTCAAAGGAGCACTCAGTGCGAGGGTAGACGTAGGGGTGCACGAGGAGAAGAAATGATGCAATGATGGTGGCTTGGACTGAAGTGATAGCACTGGGATTGGTGATACGAAGTTTAATTCTGAATATATTTTAAAGGTAGACAAAATGCTAAGGTATGTGTTCACAAACAGAGAAATTAGGAATGACGTCAAAGTTTTTGGCCTGAATTCAATGTTTTTACACATACTGGAGAGTGTGGCTGCATCTGTCTCAGGTAATTGGAGAAAGACTGATGAAGGATCTAAGATTTGAGTTGCACTTTGAAAAACGAGTATGGTTTTGGGGCTTGTAAAAACTCTCGGTGGCTTATTCTGAGACCATTTTGTCTTCCTAGACCCCATCTCCCCACCCCAAACCCACTCCTTTGTTAAATTTTAGTACCACAACTACAGGAGACAAGGGACTCACTCTTGTCTCATGGTGCACCTTGAATCTTGGGCCAATCATGGAAATTCCTTGCTCTTGCCAGTAACTGGTTTAGAAATGGGCTGATTTAGGAAAGGGCATGCACTAAAATTCTGGACAACAGAACAGAAAAAGGAACTCTGAAGGAAGGACTTCTGGGAGATTTTCTGAGTCTGAGATGCTCTGGATTTGAGATGTTGTGTAAAGACATGGCCCTCGAGCTGCTGTTGTCATCTTGCAGACGTGAAGTGGGAAGCGGAGGTCAACAGTGCACAAGTTGAGAGTGGCAGAGGGAAAGGGTGGAAAAAGAATGTTTTTTTGAGGACATTGTTGAGTCACTGAGTTCCCCAACCTTAGAAATACACCATTTCTGGACTTCTTATTATGTGAGATTAAAATAACAAACCCTCCTTATCATCAAATGCTTTTGAGTTGGGTAGTTTGTGCTTGAAGCAGAAAGTATATCATTTTAGATAAGCAATAGATAGTAAGGCATAGCAAAAGCAAAGGCACTTTGAGGCAAGAAAACTCAAAGCATATTTGGAAGAGAGTAGGTGTAATAACTTGGCATTCATTCATAGACTCGTTCAAATACTTGTGGAGCCCCAACTGTGGACCAGACACTGGTCTAAGATGTAGGATGCTACAGTAGACAGGATCCCTTTTCTCATGGAGTTTATTACTTGGTGGAGGGAAGACAAGTGGTAACAGGAAATACAGTAAGAATAATTTCAGGAAGCTGTAAGTATGAGAAGGGAATAAAATACGCTTACATGCTAGAGAGGGACTAGACAGGCTTCCTGAGGTTACTGTGAGTCAGTTGCTCAGTCGTGTCCGACTCTTTGTGACCCCGTGTCCATGGGATTCTCCAGGTGAGAATACTGGAGTGGGTTTCCATTTCCTTCTCCAGGGGATCTTCCCGACCCTTGGATAGAATCTGGGTCTCCTGAATTACAGAAGGATGCTTTACTGTCTGAGCTATTAGGGAAGCCGTTCCTGAAGATGGGAATGGTATTAAATACATTCAGGAGACTGAAAGAAGTAATTTTGACGGAGTGAAAGGACCCTGGGGTGGCTAGAGCCTAGGAGAGAGAGGAGAGGAAGAGAAAAGAGAGGGAAGCAAGGCCAGGTCCTTTGGGCTTTGGGGCTGAGGCAGGCATGTAGATTTTATTCTAAGTCAGAAGGGAAGTAACTGGAGGATATTTAGTAGGGGTGTGATATGACCTCTTTACTTTTGTAGATCTGCCTGGTGACATCATGGATGGACCCCAGTGGAGGGATGTAGGAGACAGAGAGGTATAAACCTGGGAGAGCAGTCACTATCAAATAGCTTCTTTCCATTTTTCAACAACCAACATTGTGACTCATTTGAGAATTTCAGGTATGGGAGCAATGGCCTTGGGGCAATAATTATAGCAGAGGCCCTTTTGTCTGCTGGGCCATCCACTTGGCCTTCTTCCTAAAGAACAAATCAGCCTTGCCACAACACTGGATAGAAAGAAAGAAGAAAGAAAGTGAAGTCAGTCGAATTTGACTCTTTGTGGCCCCATGGACTGTAGCCTACCAGGCTCCTCCATCCATGGAATTTTCCAGGCAAGAGTACTGGAGTGGGTTGCCATTTTCTTCTCCAGGGGATCTTCCTGACCCAGTGATCTTACCCGGGCCTCCCGCATTGCAGGCAGATTCTTTACCATCCGAGCCACCAGGGAAGCCCATATCAATACCCAAAACAGTGTTGATTAGAAATAGAGGTGATTACCTATCTAAAAGAAATAGCACATGAACCACATAGGTAGTTTAACATTTTTTAGAAACCACATTTAAAAAGTAAAAGAAGGTAGGGACTTCCCTGGTGGTCTGGTGGTTAAAACTCTACATTTCCACAGTAGAGGGGCATGGGTTTGATCCCTGGTCAGGGAACTAAGATTCCACATTGCTGCACAGTGTGGCCAAAAAAATTTTTTTAAAGTAAAAGAAAGTAAAAAGATAAAGTTAATTTTAATAGTATATTTTATTTAAGCCACTATATCCAAAACATTATCCAAAACATTATATTTCAACATGTAATCAATATTAAAATTATGGTTTTTCAGTCACTAAGTTGTGTCTGACTCTTTGCAACCCTATGAACTGCAGCACACCAGGTTCCCCTGTCCTTAACTATTTCCCAGAGTCTGCTCAAACTCATGTCCATTGAGTCAGTGATGTTATCTAACCATTTTATCCTGTGCCACCCGCTTCTCCTCTTGCCCTCAACCTATCCCAGCATGGGGGTCTTAGTGATCTGGTTTTCTTTCTTTTTTTCTTCCCCCTAAGTCTGAAGTTTACTGTATTTTATACTTACAGCACAGCTTAGTTTGCACTAGCAACATTTCAACTGCTCAGTAGCCACATGTGACTAGTGGCTACTATATGATATTGTTCAGTATAGGCATTGGAGAAGGAAATGGCAACCCACTCCAGTGTTCTTGCCTGGAGAATCCCAGGGACGGGGGAGCCTGGTGGGCTGCTATCTATGGGGTCGCACAGAGCTGGACACACTGAGGCAACTTAGCAGCAGCAGCGGGGATAGAAATGCATCCTGGGAAAACTGGGCACAGGAGTCCATGTCAGGATGAAACCCTGGGCTTTGGCAATGGCTTCCTGCTTCTGCTCTGCTCTGAATCCACTCTCTAAAAGAGATGTATTGGGTCAAAGACATGAATTTTTAGGACTCTTAATTATTTTCCTAACTGATACCATCTATTTATGATACTTCCTACCATGAATATAGGTGCCAATATCACCAGCTCCTGATTTGGAAATTTGCATTTAATTTTGGGAGGGGGGAGGTTAATTTAGCAACAGAATTAATTTACATCAGTTTAAATTTATTTAATCTTGTGGGAAAATAACAGGCTTCTTTTAATCTGCTTCTCTTTGATAACTAGTAAAATTGAATATATCTTCACATATTTATTAATATTCTTTTGTGGATTGTGTATAAGTCTTGGGTCTATTATCAGCAGAAGTGTTAATGAAATTTTTGAGTGGATCACAATGCTTGCTCAATTCAGTCTGTAATCATATTTTCTTTGCTTAGATTGGCCTCAGGGGCCACCAGATTATCAGGGAGTTTAGGAAGCATGGATTTGGACCCAGGAGGAAGCTGATCTCAAGTGTTTCTCAGCTAAGGCAGATTCTAGCTCTCTGTGGCTGGAAGCATAAGTGGGAGTCTGCTTAGTAAAGAGATTCCTTGCTCTTAACTGAGTTTAGGGGGCACTGGTGCGTAGTGTCAGACTTTATTTTTTGGACTCCAAAATCACTGCAGATGGTGATTGCAGCCATGAAATTAAAAGACACTTGCTCCTTGGAAAGAAAGTTATGACCAACCTAGATAGCATATTCAAAAGCAGAGACATTACTTTGCCAACAAATGTTCATCTAGTCAAGGCTATGGTTTTTCCTGTGGTCATGTATGGATGTGAGAGTTGGACTGTGAAGAAGGCTGAGTGCCAAAGAATTGATGCTCTTGAACTGTGGTGTTGGAGAAGACTCTTGAGAGTCCCTTGGACTGCAAGGAGATCCAACCAGTCCATTCTGAAGGAGATCAGTCCTGGGATTTCTTTGGAAGGAATGATGCTAAAGCTGAAACTCCAGTACTTTGGCTACCTCATGCAAAGAGTTGACTCATTGGAAAAGACTCTGATGCTGGGAGGGATTGGGGGCAGGAGGAGAAGGGGATGACAGAGGATGAGATGGCTGGGTGGCATCATTGATTCGATGGACGTGAATCTGAGTGAACTCCGGGAATTGGTGATGGACAGGGAGGCCTGGTGTCCTGCGATTCATGGGGTTGCAAAGAGTTGGACACGACTGAGCGACTGAACTGAACTGAACTGAACTGGTGCACTGGCTTGACCTACTGTTTCCCTCCTAAGAACTGGGTCTTTTTCCAACTACAGTGTAAGTTTCTCTGTACTGCAGTTGGTTGCATTCTTTCTGTGCCTCCCTTGAAATTACTCCTGGAGCAGCTGGACTGGATTCTGGCTCTTCTCAACCTTTCAGTCACATATTTACAATCTCTAGATTTATCCCTATATATAACCAATTACGTGTGTAATGAGAGGATCTTACCAATTTAATATGGAAGTCAACTTTATTTCCAGTTTCTTGGGTAATGTCTTGTTGTGATCTTTAAGAACTAACAACAGCTTCTACAACACCATCATTCAGTATGATGTCTAATATTAGGCACTCTTTCTTTTGTGAAGATGAATTCTATCTCTATTAGCATTTTTAAATGAATGAATATTGAAATTTAGATACCATTTTGCATTCATAAAAATAATTAAAAATCTTCTAGTTTAAATTTTATGATATGCTTCAGTTAAGATATTCTTTTATCATTGAGATTGACCTCTCCTTCTATTAATGAATCACTTTGAATAGCTAATATAGGCACATGGCATAAAATTCAGAAGTTTAAAGAGGTGTATAATGAAAGCAGTCTTCCTTCCTCCTCTGACTTCTATCCACTTAACTTCCCTCTTGATATTATCAAGAGGGCACCTGATATTATCAATTTCTTATTTATCATTCCAGACATGGTTTTTGCACTGTCAAATATCCAACACACACACACAAATAGTAGTGTACCACCCTGTACTATTCTATCCTGCATATTGCTTTTCTCACTTACCAATATTTATTTGATGTCTTTTAATGTCAGTATGTATACAATTATTTCCTTCTTGTTAATGATTGCATATAATTCAGAATGAATGTAATGTGATTTATTAATTGGTTTCCTACTTCTGGGTCAGCTGGCTAGTTTTCAGCCAATTTGCATTTACAAATAATGCTATAACTAGTATCATATGCATGTCCCTTTGCTCACATGGAAGTGTATCTATAAGATGAATGCCTAGCAGTAGAGTTGTTGGGTCAAGTGCATTTTTAGTTTTGAAAGTTATAGCCAGATTGCCTTCTATAGATTTATAGCATTTATAATGAGCAACAAATGGGTATTCTAGTTTCCCCTCGGCAATTTTGGATATTATCAAGCTTTTTGATCTTTGTCAGTAGGGAGATGAAAAATGGCATCTCATTGGAGTTTTAAAGTACATTCTCTTTAAAAGTGAAGTTGAATTTTTCTTATGTTTAACAGTCATTTGTGTTTCATTTTGAAGCTGAAGTTTGTTGCATAGTATGATCTGGCCTTTTCATCCCAAATCCTGCCTTGCAGAACCCAGATCCTGCCTTTTATATCTCCATAGCTTTTACATCAGTTTAGGTTCAACTTGACTGCAAGTAATATAGAACCCTGACTCAACTGGCTTTTAGAATAAGGAAAATCTTTTATCTTACATGACGTCATGTTTTGGTATAGAGCAGCTTTAGGGTTGGTTAGTTTAGCTACTCACCAGGGTCACCAAGGTCCCTGGTCTTTCTATCTTACTGACTGTGTGCTCAGTCGCTCACTCATGTCTGACTCTTTGTAGTCCCACGGACTGTAGCCTGCAAGGCTCCTCTGTCCATGGAATTTCTAGGCAATACTGGTGCAGGTTGCCATTTCCTCCTCCAGGGGATCTTCCCGACCCAGGGATTGAACCCACATTTCTTACATCTCCTGCATTGGCAGGTGGGTTCTTTACCACTAGTGCCACCTGGGAAGTTCCATCTTTCTGACTGCCACTCTCCAGTTAGAATACTTCATGGTCATAACACGGCTGCGTTAGTCAGGCACCCCACAGAGACCGCACAGCATCCAGTGGAAGATGACGGCTGTTTCTTACGACGAGCCTCTTTTTAAGAACAAGGAAACGTTTCCTCAAGTTCCCTTTCAGGAGATATGCCCTTGAATCTCATTAGCCAAACCTGAGTTTTATGCCCATTCCTAAACCAATAATTGGCACAAAGACTGACCATCATAACTGGCTCGTGTTAATCAGGATTTTCTCCTGAATTCTATGGAGTACCTGTGGAAACTCTTCTTCCCCCCAGAGTAATTAGGACACTGCCAACAAGAAACACGTAGGTCGGCTGCAGGCGGACAGTTTACTGATTGCCACAGCTCTGCATGTGCTATTCCATTTGCCTGACACAGCTCTTCTCTACCTATCCTACCACACATGTTTCTAGCATAGGCTCAGTGTTGGCTCTGAGGAAACCAAATCTGTCTCCCTCAGGGCCCCTTCATTCCCCTGCAGCCTGTGCCACCCTCAGCACACAGCATTCTCATGCTGGCTTTGCCTCCCAGTCTCCCACCACGTCCCGCACCCATCAGGGCAGGGTCTGCTTCTGATTTGTTTCTGTATCTCAGCGCACAGTACAGAGCAGACACAACGATCTGTTGAACGGTCTGTCTGCTAGCATTTTATTTAGAGTTTCAAATCTAGATTCACAACAGAATTCAACTTAGAGTTTTGTGTTTGTAAGTGATTTGCTTGTTGAAATTTGGAATTAGGATTATCTTTTCCACATACAGCAAATGGGCATTTACAGAACAAATTGTTTAACTGGTGGGTTATTGGTTCCTTAAAAGTCCAGAATTTCAACAAATATTTCTCAAACACATATTATATATTGAGCACTGTCCCAGTTGGCTCTTTATACAAAAGTAGAATGAGAGCTTGCCTTTGAATGTGTGTATGCTTTAAAGCAGCATTTTTTAAACTGCAGGTCAAGGTCCTTCTGTGGGTAATCAATTTTGTGGGTCAAAACCATTTTAAAGTGAAAAAAGAATATAATATCAATAGATTAGAACAAAGTATATCAGAGTGCATCATTCTTGGTTAAACTTTTGGTTTATATGTGTATCTATGTGATGTCCTGGGTCAAGATTATAGAATATGTTTTTCACTATGGGTAAGGTCAAAGCAGTTTAAAGTCATTGCCCTAAGGATCAGTATATCTTCTTTCCTCTTTCTCTTTGAAGCTTGCATTCTTCTGCTCCTAAAGTCTGGGTTCCCTGGAAACAGGGTAAGACAGGGCTTTAAGATATCTGCCTCCTGCCCGGAGCCAGGGCCCCAGCCTGAGGTTCAGTCAGCCAGTCACAGGTTTTAGAGTCAGAGGCAGGAGTTCAGTCCTGAGCTCCAGCACTTATGATCTCAGCAGTCCAAGTCACTGCACCTTTCAAAACATCTGTTTCTCTCTTGCGGAGATAACAGCAGTACTTGTCCCACAGGCAATCAAGGAGGTCAATATGTGAAAATATGTTGTGGCTTAGTAAACTCCCTCTTTTCCTTCAGAGGAGGAAAGCAAACGGAGCCCATGGTTGAGAAAGTTCTGTCTCCTGAGCAGGGAAAAAAAAGACTTCAAGGAATAGCCCCACAGAGAAACTTAAGAGGTGGCTCTGAACACCCAGGGGCTGCAGACATTTGAATCAAGAAAGGGGAGAAACCAATCAGTGGGAAAAGCTCAGGGCTCTCCAATGAGCAGTTGCTTTTCCTTTCTCTGTGGAGCTGGAGAGCAGGGCTTGTCTGGAGGGGCTGACAGCACACACCGCTGCATCCGGAGGGGAGAGATGCTGATTGCGGTCCTTTTGCATAAACTTCAGGAGGACTGCTGTTGAACTCTGTCCTCCCTTCACCCATCGCAGCAGGTGTGGAGGGGCTGCCGGTCCTGGAGGTCACTCAGGGTGGGCGTAGGTCAGAGGAGTGGGATGGGGCCAGGGTCGGGAGCTCATAGGAGAGCAAGCTACTCTGGGCGCTTGGTCTGTCTTGAGGCTCAGTAATCCTCACCCTCCGAAGCTCTCTCTTCTGTGACTCTGAGCAGTGGTCACAGCGGACAAGCTGGGCACGTTGTCCTGCCTGCTCCCCTTCTCCCTGGAAAACTCTCTGCAGCCTTCACAGCCTGGTTCTCCTGTCATCAGATGTATTAACAGGCAGCCAGGGATGTGCTTCCTTAAATAAAAAAGTTATTTTTTCTTGTTTGTTGTTCACCCTGAATTGTTGAGACAGAGGAAGAGAGACTTCTAAGAGTTTTAGATGAAGATGGGGGATCCCTATGAACCCAGTGGTTCTTTGTTTCTTTCCAGGGACTCTGTCCTTAAGACGCCCCGTTTGGGATCTGGGCACCTCACTCTCTGTTCTCTGATACATTTCAAGCCAGCCTGGGCCCCAGGGGTGCCAGTGTTCCCCAGCATGCTCAGTGGAAGCTCGGGGAAGCAGGCAAGGGCAGGCGTTCTCACTGCCAATACAGGGAGAGAGGAAGGCGTCAGTCATGTGTGAACAGCTGCGGCTCCAACAGCCTTCCCAGCACAGTATGGGCTATTTGCCAAAGTTTGTTTCTAGTTGTGCCTTCTTAAAGGGCACCAATGACCTCTAAGTCACAAAATCCAGTGGCCTTTCCTCAGGCCTCATCTTCCAACTGATCAGCCCCTCCCTTCAATGCTCTGCTAGCGATCGAACTCTCCTCCTGCTTTCCCAACAGCTCTTCCTCTGGTCCTGTCCCTTTTTTCCCTGCATCCTCAGCTTAAAACTCCCCCAAGCTTCTGTCTTTAGTCCTTTTCTTTCTCTACTCTCCCTTTTTCTGGGAAAATTTCAGTGTCCTTTGGTAGTATTTTAGTTGAGACTTTTAATTTCAAGTAACAGTAATTAGTTTAGCCAGAAGAGGGTTTCCATTATAAGGTGTCTGCAGAGCCCAGGGGGAAAGAGAGGGGAGTCTCAGAAGGGGCTGATCCCAGAACCTAGTAGGTGTCCGGGAAGCCAGGCAGTAGCTAAGAAGCTGGTCCCTTCCTCTCTGCAGCTCTGCTTATGTTCTGTTCCTAGATGTTTTTCTACCTTTGCCATCTGTTTCTGGGCCACCATCTTACCTGAGGGCTTCATGACCTCTTTAGTAATTTCCCTACTCTTGGTTGTATCTTTCATCCGAGCTGTCTTATTTCACCAGTCTGCCCTCTGCGTTGGGTTCCACATTTTAAAGCAGGGTCCCCAGCCTCTGGGATCTAATGCTTGATGATCTGAGGTGGAGCTGATGTAACAATAATATAAATGAAGTGTACAATAGATGTAATGTGCTTGAATCATCCCCAAACCATCCCCTTGCCCTGGTTCATGGAAAAAATTGCCTTCTACAAAACCAGTTACTGGTGCCAAAAAGGTTGGGAATCACTCCTTTAGAGGGTCCCCCTCTGGTCCACTTTGGCTGCAATTCTCCAGGAGGAAAGGAATCCACAGGGCCAGTGAATATTCCCACCCAAAGCCCGCATTCCCTTTCTAGAGCCCACTTCCTGGGCTGGGTCAGACTTCCTCTAGGAGCATTCCTAAGGGCAGATCACTGTTGCTGTATTTACTCCTAGGCTTACAAAGTGCTCATGGGGCAGCTGTCTGTTGCAGACAGGTGTGGTAAGGTGGGAGCAGGAATGTGACTAGAGCTTGGACATGTCCACTGAATGTGCTTAATGTTCCAGGTCATGTGGGATGGAGTCTGACCTGAGAAGTGAGGGTAGCCTGGGGCTAGGGCCAACTTTCCTTCATTCTACCTTGACCCAGCATGGAACTCTGAGAAATTCAAGAACTCTGTATTTGAACCTGGCAGTCCACTTTGTTATGAAGGTTTGTTTGTCAGTACAGGAGGATGGAACATATTTTATTTAATAGTTTATTGGTTTGATTTGTAACTTTTAGACATGTGGCATGTGGGTTTCCATTTGTACTTATGCCCTGGGCTGCACAGACCTTAGGGGCAAGTCTATATTTCACTGTGGCCAGTTTTAAAATATATATATATCCCCTAAACAAGGCTTTGATTATATCATCATCTGCCTGGAAGCTTTTGATGATGACTGCTCCTGCTTGCTGGGAAGTAAGTGGCTCTGGTTGTTCATTATTCTGTGTCAGATGAAACTGACAATCAAGTGGGACCTGCCTTTCATCAGAGAAAGGGTCAGGCCAGGATGGAGTCAGCAAGGGAGCAGCTTGCTGCTCGGAGCTCACAGAGGGAGCTTAGAGGACAGAAGCCAGGGCAGCCTGACAACTAGCAATTGGAACCTCAAGCAGAGATGGTGTAAGTTCATGCAGACAAGTGTCAGAAAATCAAAGACAAGTCTAAGGCAAGCTGTCAAGAAGTGGCCGGTCTGAAGTTGTTGAGGAGAGTGGGGCACATATCAAGGTAAGGGAGATTTCATTTCTGGGTCACTTTTGGCCTCTGTTCCAGATTTTCTTATAGTTCCCATGTGCTGGAACTTTTCCTCACCTAATCCATGTAAGACCCTTCCAGGAGGTGAGATTGCATCATGGAAACAAAGCTTAGTACCTAGCAGTATTCAGCAATGGTTTGCAACGAGCAACTCAGAGCAGTAATAAGCATATTCTGATTATAATCAATCTCCTATTGAATATCTTTGAAGGGACTGAATTTGGGAATCAGTTAGGTCAGGGAAAGGATAAGCAGGTAGGGCTGAAGTCGAGGGAGGTAGACTGGGGCAAGATGACGTCCCAGAACCTTCTCCTACTTCTGAGGTTGAGTCAGGTGCTCATGCTGGGAAAGAAGATACATAGGACTGAGTGCAGGCTTAGACTTCTGTTTGACACAGCTCCGTCTGCCAAAGCGGTGCCACTTGTGATGTTCTCTTTCCAGATGTGCAAGGATCAAGAGCTCTACAGAAAAGCTGTTTTGAGCTTGGGAGACAAAAAGGTAAGTTAAAACATTGGGAACATGAGGAAAGGGAAAGCCTTGAGTTTAAATTAAACCAAAAAATCATATGCACAGCTTTCCTGGACTTCAAAAACAAGCACTGAGGACAGATTCACCAAAATTCATATACAGGCCGTTCTTTTATATTAAATTGTTTTAGTTCAAATTCATTGATAAGAGCTCTAATGGGGACATTAGGCACTTATTAGGGGCATCCTGGTACTTTGGCAGGGCTGCTGACATCTTAAGAGGGCTGCCTTGTGAGGAGCTTAAAGAGCCCACTTACCCAGTGCTTCATAAACCAGCATGCATCAGAAGCACCTGGCAGTGCTTATTCAATATGCAGAATTTATAAGAATTTTCCCCTATTTATCCAAAATAATCTCTTGAAAGCAACTATAGTAAGGATCTTATTTCTCACAATATACCCAAAATTATTTTCTATATTTAAAAATGTTAAAACAAACAAACAAAAAAACTAGCTTTATCAGGAAAAATTTTTTTCTAAGGAAAAAAGCAAACCCCATTCGCAGAAATTTGACAAAGGGCAAAATCAAGTTATAAAACTCCCTCTCTTCAGTTCAGTTCAGTTGCTCAGTCGTGTCTGACTCTTTGCGACCCCATGGACTGCAGCACGCCAAGCTTCCCTGTCCATCACCAACTCCCAGAGTTTACGCAAACTCATGTCCATTGAGTCAGTGATGCCATCCAGCCATCACATCCTCAGTCATCCCCTTCTCCTCCTGCCTTCAATCTTTCCCAGCATCAGGGTCTTTTCAACTTAGGAATAATAATAAAAGCAAAATGTTCTAAAGGTTACATCAGTCAGGGACCTGAATCCCCCCTCCTCCCCAATAAAAACCTTATATTGAGTCATTAGAGAAGATTGTAATAAAAGACTTTATTTGCAAAAGATAGGCTGGTCTTAGATAAGGATAAGGGGATAATAAGGGGATGATACACCTCTTCTGGGCTGGTAAGTGCAGGAGCCATCACCACCTTTTCAAATTACAAATTGAAAAAGCAAAGAGGCCCTGATTCAGTTAAGGGAACTGAGAAAGAAAGTAGGTGGAGTGAGCTGCATAGCAGGAAGGAACCAGAGAAATATGCCAACTTCATAGGCCAACCCTCCCAGAGGCTAGAGAGCCAAGGGAACCCACGGATGCAGTCCCTGGGGCTCAGTATCTGGGGACAACGTGCAGGTAGAGAAGGCTGCAGAGTGGATCCTGAGGGGCAAATGGAGAAAGAAGACCCAGCGCTGATCAGAGATGGTTCAGGGGTGGGAGTGGCTACCGGCTCTCTTTACAAGCATGAAGAAAGTGACTTCCTTTTCTATCATCTTGTTTATATCACCCTGTAGCAAGTTTATAAGAAATAGGTTATTAAGTGTTAAGTCTTGTATCGGGGGAGGGGAGCAGAATCCTGTGCCCCACCCTCAGACGCAGAGTCAAGTCTCACCCATAAGGGGCCCTGAAAGCTGAACTTTAAATAAATACTCCAAATGACTCACAAAGTGGAGGGCTGAGCTGCGGCAGTTACCTTGTTAGGAAAGTGGTAACAGTTACCTACGTTGAGAAAAACTATACAAAGTTTGAAGGCCCCTGGACAAGGACAGGCGGAAGAACAGGCTGGTTAGTAAGGGTGTTCAGAGTTTCAGAAGTTTTTTTCCCATGATGATGTTCATGTAAGAGACTATCCAACTAAAAACACTTCTAAGAGAACTTGGAGAAGGTGAAACATCGGGTCTCCACAAGGGCCTGACGTCCCTCCCGAGGAGTCCCAGAAACACATCCTGAGCTCTTTTAGTCCTTGTCAGGGCTGCTCAGTATCCCAGAGTCTCCTGAGCCAATGCAGACGGAACTCCAGAGGGAACATCTGTGGCCTGAAGGAGGAAGGTCAGACCCTGAACTGGCTTCACAGGACCCTCCAAACTTTTTAGGTACAAATGGACAGGCAGCCTGCATGGACAGGGCTTACCTTCCCCTCCTCCTGGGTTGAGTGACCGAACCTTTGGTACTTGGGCTGGGGAGGCGCCTTTTAATGATTTCCTTAGTCTGTGTTTCCCAGACAACGGAAGTTCCTTGCTTAAGGTAACATTAAGCACAAGGGAAATGACCCTTGGGACTGGAGACAGCAAGGTTGTTCTGGAAGTTGCAAAGGCAGTGCAGCTGCTGTGGCTGTGTACCTGTGGAGGCCCTGGACTGGGCTTTCTGCCTCTCCTCGAAGTCTTCCTTATTTGACTGCTCTGCGAGTGGCCTATAAAGCTTGAGACAGGTCAGGGGAAGCTGTGGGGTCAGCCTAGCTTTCCCCAAGAAGCCAGTGAATTGCCTGCAAAGTTCAGCTGTAGGCTTCAGGGCAGAGAGAGAGAAGCCTTCTCTAAATCCAGAAGTCAGGAAATGCTCATTATAGTCTATATAAAGGCACCCCCCGTGCTTTCTGGGCTGACACAGGGAAGGACTATTTATTTCTCAGCAATGCTTGTCTGAGTTGGCAAGCTTGGGCTGGAGCAGGGAAAAGCAGATCCAAGACAATCATGCGATGGAATTACACCTGCTGAGATAAAGAACAGTGGAGCTCCCCGAGCAAACATTCTTGCAGACTCTGCATTGCAAACTCTGGCTCAGAAGGTGCCAGGCTAATTTGTCTTTTGCCAACTAAAGGCAAATGGAGGAGGGCAGAGCCTGGTAGCTTCTCCAGCTGCCTGGTGATTTGCGGATCACTCTAACCACTCCCCTCCTCCGCCATTGCCCTCCCGCTGTCAGCTAAAGAGCTGATATGAATTTGCTCCACTTCATCAAGGAGCAAGGAAATGCACATCTCTTTATTTTTCCAAATCAACTGAAATCAGGCTGAGTCCCCTCTTGGCCTGGCTGGTGGGGTCCTCAGTGTTAATTGTTATTGGAATTGTCTCTTCCCATGCACCGAGCAGTACTAGAATGCAGGGGTCTACTTGGGAACGGGAAAGCAGGACAAGGGTTTGAGATAGTCAATAAAATGCGTGCGTGCATGCGTGTCAGTAGCTAAATTGTGACTCTGTGACACCATGGACTGTAGCCCACTGTCCATGGGATTTCCCAGGCAAGAATACTGGAGTGGGTAGCCATTTCCTTGGATCAAACGTATGTCTCCTGCATTGGCAGGCAGGTTCTTTACCACTGAGCCATCAGAGAAGCCAGTCAATAAAACAGCCACCATTATTAATATTGCTTCTTTTCTTATGAGATGCAGCTATTTGACTAAAAGATTTCTAATCATCGTGTCTACTTTGCCATAGGGGGCCCCCTGACCATGTTTTCAAGGTCATAGATTAGAGACTGTCCCCAAATCGATAGTTTTGTTCCAAGTTTGAAGTGCAGGGAGAGTGGAAGGAGCTTTGAGGAAACTTTAGACCCTCCTCCCATAATCTGGGTCAGGGTCCCCCAATCTTAGCTATAGAAAATTAATCCTTGCTTATTTCCATGTTTACATCCACATAAACAGCTGAGAGCACCCTTCTCCTCTCTCCAGATTGCTGCCACTGAGACCCTCCTACATAGACACTTTGGAGGTTTGACTGCCAGGCACCACCTGCTTCCCCGAAGCCTCCAACCCCAGATCCCTGTACACAGAGGCAGTATCTCCACTTTCTGAGGAGGCCTACACTTTAATGTCCCCCCAGGCTCATAGAATTCAACTCCCTGTCTTATTCACGGAGACCCAGCTTCCTTCCACCCATCCCCACCCCATCCTCTGGATCACCTCCAGCTTAATTCCTTCTTGGGCTTGACCTCTGAATTGTAGAGAAGCCAACTGCTGTCATCCTCTCAAGACAAAACAGGGGCTGAGACCACTGAACACAAAACCTTGGCTGATTTGTAGAGCCAATGAAGAGGAACAAAAGTTGTTTTATTTGTTTTTCTCTTTTTCCACTATAGAAGGAAGGAAGGAAAATAAGTTTCATTCAATTATCACGCCTGAAATTCTGTCACCAGAGAGTCAGTCCTTCATGTAGGATACTGCTGTCTCCAAGGGATCCTAAGATGTTCTCTTGGGAAAGTTGACAAAGTAAGGCAAGCATATTAGGTGTATTTGACACCTTAAATGCCAGCCAGGGGCAGGTGGTAGAAAATGGGTGGGGAATGTGTGTCATGTGGAGGCCTAGCTCTGCTTCACCTTATAGTCGGGTCCAGGGGCTGGCTTTGTGGTTGGCTGTATCAGATAATGCTGACCAGGAAAGCCTCTCCTCTTTCTGTTGAAGATAAACTTGTGCATTTCCTGTGGTTTATTTGGGCTGGGTCACTACCTCCTGGAGAGGTAGCAAGGTGGGGCAATTAGTTTGGGTATCAGATCACCTGGGAGTTATTGCTGTTTTATATGAAATGAAGAGCCAAATTCAGAATGAGGAGGAAATCAGAACATAGGTTCACATAGTGTCTGGCAAGAGACTGAGGGCAGCGGCCTCCTTTAGGGCCACTCCCGTGAGAGCTGGCAGTGACTTCATTAAACTCACAGGGTCGGGGGCAAGCTCTGACATAGTCCTCCCCAGGACTGCCAAGAACTCCTAGGCAGCTTTTGGGTCCCATCTGGATTAACAGAAGCTACAAGCAGACTCTTGTTGGAATCAATGCAACCTTGGCTCTTACTTACATTCTGTGCTTCAGTTTTCCCCTCCTTAAAATGGGGATAATAACATATCTACTCCATGGGGGTATTGTGGGGATTTGTTGGTGTATTTAAGGCACTTAGAAGAATGCCTAGCACATTGCAAGTGTTACAGAGATGTTAACTGTTGTAGTTACTATTGTTGCTGTTTAAAGCCAGGTGGATCACGGAGTCAGCAGCCTCAGGTAAGCCTGTGGAGCTGCCGCTAGAAATAATTATTTACACTTGTTCCCAGCCTTCCTAGGGCTACAGATGAAATAATATGTGTTACACCCTCATGGAGTTTCCTTGGGAAGGGCAAAATACCTGGATTTACCACTGGAATGCAGGTAACAGAGGCCTTTACTTTGGGTCTCTGCAATTTAAATAGACCTTACTCTTAAGTGGTAAAATACCTCCTCAATAGCCATGGTTTGAGGGTCTTTGCACGGAGAAGGCAATGGCACCCCACTCCAGTACTCCTGCCTGGAAAATCCCATGGACGGAGGAGCCTGGTAGGCTGCAGTCCATGGGGTCGCTAAGAGTTGGACACGACTGAACGACTTCACTTTCACTCTTCACTTTCATGCATTGGAGAAGGAAATGGCAACCCACTCCAGTATTCTTGCCTGGAGAATCCCAGAGATGGGGGAGCCTGGTGGGCTGCTGTCTATGGGGTCGCACAGAGTCGGACACGACTGAAGCAACAGCAGCAGCAATAGCAGAGGGTCTTTGCAAGGCTTTCCAGTACCAAGTTATCTCTGCCATGGGCTTCCTCCAAAGCCTGACGTTGTCTTTAGCGCTTCCAGGAGTTTTGAAGAGGTGACCCGGTCTGCAGCCAACTGTGTGGATGTGGACTCTGTACTCACTAGCTGAGAATCCTGCAGAAGTTACTTAATTTCTGCATCTCAGTTTGCTCATCTGTAAAAGTAAGACTAATGAAACTCCCCTCTTTATAGAGTATTTGGGAATTAAATGAAATAGTATGAGTAAAAGTTTAGCAAAGTGCCTGGTAAAACAGTGACTGGTGGTGATGGTGGTTTTATCTAGAGAAAGCATCAGTTACTGATTTAATAATTATTAATCCACAAATACTCAATTTTAAAGACTTTATTAGTAAGTATGCAAAAATGTTGAAAAAATAATACAATGAACATCTTTGTACATACCATTTAGGTTCAATGGTTTCTTCATCTATGATGTTGCCATTTTTGCTGTTATTCATGATTTTCTGCAGTTATTTTGCTGTCGTGTGCATATGGTTTTTTTAATATTTTACTTTATTGTTTGGCTATGCTGGGTCTTCATTACTGCATGTGGGCTTTCTCTAGCTGTGGCTAGTGGGGGCTACTCTCCAGTTGCCGTGCGTAGGCTTTTCACTGTGGTGGCTTCCCTTGTTGCAGAGCACGGGCTCTAGGGCGTGTGGGCTGGTTTTTGCTTAGTTGTAGGCTTAGTTGCTCCATGGAATGTGGGATCTTTCCAGACCAAGGATTGAATCCACTGAAGGGATGCCCCTTCAATGGCAGGTGGATTCCTAACTACTGACCAGGGAAGTCCCCTTAGTCATTTGTAAGTTGCAAGCATCATGACACTTCACCCCTAAATACTTAAACATGTGGCTCCTCCAAGTAAGTAGGTTCTTCTACATAGCCACAGTACCATTACTACATCTAAAACAATTGACAAGGATTCTAAAATGTTTTCTCGAATTAAGCCAACAACTCGTACTTTTTCTGTTGTTCACCCAATGTCTTCTAGAGTTGCTTTTTTCCAGCTAGGAACCAATAATACATGCATGAATTGTGTTTGGTTACATTTCTTTAAATCTAGAGTAATCTCCCCATGGGCTTCCCTTTTGGCTCAATGGTAAAGAATCTGCCTGCAATGCAGGAGATGTGGGTTTGATCCCCAGGTCAGGAAGATCCCCTGGAAAAGGAAATGGCAACCCACCCCAGTATTCTTGCTTGGGAAATCCTGTGGACAGAGGAGCCTGGGGGAGCTACAGTCCATGGGGTCGCTAAAGAGTTGGACACAACTTAGCAACTAAGCAACAACAAATCTTCCCATCTTTCTTTTTAGGTGCACTGAGTTTTGAAGAGGCCAGGCCATCTGTCTGATAAAATGTCCCATTCTTGATTTGTCTTATTGTTTCCTTGCAGTACGGCTTTCAGTGGAAAGAATGAAAAAATCTAGAGCTTGAACTAGGGTGCCTGGGCTGTCCCAAAGACGTAAAATTCTACTGCCCCTAGGGAACAAGGGAGGAAGTCAAAACACAAGGCACACTCATTTTTTGAAACTCTGAACCTATTAAACACGAACTTCTTTTTCTTTCTTTCCCCTAGCCCTTAGCAACTACATTCTACTTTCTATGAATTTTACTGCTAAGAACCTCATATAAGAGGAACCTTACAATGCTTGTCCTTTTGTGATTGCCTTATTTCACTTAGCGTAATGGCTTCAAGGTTCACCATGTTGTAACATGTGTCAAAATTTCCTTTCTTTAAAAGACTGCATATCATTCCATTGTATGGATGTGCCGCATTTTGCTTGTGCATATCACATGGACACTTGGTTGCTTTCATCTTTTGGCTATTGTGAATAATGCTGCTATGAACATGGGTGAATAAATATCTGTTCACAACCCTGCAAGGTACACTCACTCTTACCTTTTGTCTTGGAGCTAGCCTTCATGCAGCCTATAACTACTGGTGATTTTAGAAAACGTTTTAAATCTAATTTTCTTTCCCATCATTTTCTCCCTTTTACTGAAGTCTAACATAAAGCTGCTCCTTCAGGGTTGCCATTTTCTGGAGCTTACAGCCATGTGCAAGAAAAATCTGGACACTATTCGAAGCAAGTATTTCTACATTTCTTACTGTGGCAAGTATATTGATTATAATAATATCAAGGTGTGTAAGAAGCTGAAAGCTCCAAGCTTTTAAAGCCACTAAATGGGAAAGGTTTGAAATGCCCTTTTAAATCCATTTATGAATTTTTAATCTGTTAGGCTCCTATACTTCAGAAAGTGAAAGTGTTAGTCGCTTTCAGTCATGTCATGAAAGTGTCAGTCATGTTCGACTCTTTGCAACCCCTCGGACTGTAGCTCTCCAGGCTCCTCTGTCCATGGAATTCTCCAGGCAAGAATATTGGAGTGGGTTGCCATACCCTCCCCCGGGGGATCTTCCCTGGCCCAGGGATTGAACCCAGGTCTCCTGCATTGCAGGCAGATTCTTTACCATCTGAGTTGACAAGGAAGCCTCTCACACGCTTCTGATTAAAAATATTTATTCCAAGTTTCCAAATTAACATGTGTGACTTATATCTGCTGCTGCTGCTAAGTCGCATCAGTCGTGTCTGACTCTGTGCGACCCCATAGACGGCAGCCCACCAGGCTCCCTAGTCCCTGGGATTCTCCAGGCAAGAACACTGGAGTGGGTTGCCATTTCCTTCTCCATTGCATGAAAGTGTAAAGTGAAAGTGAAGTCGCTCAGTCGTGTCCAAGTCGTGTCCAACTCTTAACGACCCCATGGACTGCAGCCTACCAGGCTCCTCCGTCTATGGGATTTTCCAGGCAAGAGTACTGGAGTGGGTCGCCAGTGCCTTCTCCGTGACTTATATCTAGCTACCAACAAACTATAAGAGGAAGCAAGACAAAGTAGAATTGACTCTGAACTGGATGATGGTGATGGGGATCCAGTATCTGAGCTCTGTTGACAACATGTGACCTGGGGCCAAGTCTCAACTCTGAGTCTTGGTTTTCTCATTTGTCAAATGGAAGGTTGATTGATGGCCTTCAAATGTTATGATAGCCTGAGCTACATTTTCTTTATTTTCAGAAATCAACAGTAAGGAGGCACTTATGGAAATTTGAAAGCCCTGAAGTTGAGTTCCAGCTTTTCCCCATACGTTGGGTGATCTTCAGCAGATCCCTTAATTATATGAGCCTAACTTTTCTAACTTGCAGAATGGATATGATGAACATGGTAGATCAGTGATAAAGATTATAAGTAATGAAGTCTGGTGAAAGGGCTTTGTAATTTTAAGTTACTATAGGATCCCATGAGAGTGATTGCACAGAGGATTTTAAGCCATAAGAAGCTCTACAAATGTTAAGGAATTACTATAGAAGTAAGAACATTACTGTTAATGATCCACTTATATAAACTTAACAACATTTTACAAAAAAAAAGTAGATTCTAAATCCTACTCCCTTCTTCCTAAGAATTCATTCTTTGTTGGTCCTGGGTATTTCCTAAATTGGTTTGGATTTTGTGGTAGATCTCTGCCCCTGCCTTACCCCTACTTTGTAAACTTTAACAGCTGTTAGAAAGTGCTTGTTTTATTTTGCTCCAGAACTTGCTGCAACATATCTTGTTTCAACAGCACTCCAGCCTGCCAGTGGAGCTATGGTTTTGCCAGTTGTGATGACTCTAAAGTCCTTTGTCAATTCTTTTGAGTCCTGGAACACTTGATCAGCGAGTTGGGTTGCACGTTGCTTTAACCACTGAAGAGAAAGCAGCTTCCCAGGTTTTGCCGTTTTATAACCTGCAATTTAATTATGATTGTTTAACAAGTGTTCAGGAGCTTCAAATAGTCCCTATCAACATTTGTTCACTCTTTATAACCACAGCACCCTGTCTTCTAAGGAACTCTCTATGTTTCCAATTCAAAAAGGGAGTATTTGAGAAAAAGAATATGGGAATAAGATGGGTTCAGAATTCAGCTAAGAGCTCAAGGGATAATAAAATGTTTCAGATTTGAGTATGGTATGCCAGGCTTAATTGTTCATATGCAAAAGAATTACCTGGAATTCAAAATAAAAACACAGATTTCTGGACTCTGGCCCCAGAGGTCCTCTGATTAAGAATATTTGAGTTGGGTCATGTAAAATACACTCCTCAGGTGGTTCTGATGCAGGTTCCAGGAGAAAGCACCATTTTAAACAAGTTGATTCTAGGCCAGCCACAAACATACTGTGCTCAGTCTCCATGTTTATACATGGAGAGGAAAACAGCAACTACCCTCTCAACCTGATGAGTTAGAAATGGAAGCAAAATGAGACACCATTTTGAAAAGTGAAGAGCTCATACTAGTGCAAGGCACTCTCATCCTCCTTAGCATTCTCTTGCCTCAAGGGAGTAGACCCCAGCTGACAGCATCCTGCCCCCACCCCACTAAGCACTTGCAGGTACTCATTTGAAGGGAGAGAAGCTCCACTGACATGCCTTTGTCTGCTTGGTCCAGACAGGCTCACCTAGGTTTATGCCTTTCCCAGCAGAGTGTTACAGGACCGCCCACATTTCAGTCTGTAATCTTGCCCAAAAGGCATCTGGAGTGACCCTCCTAATAGGTCCAAGTCCGTCTCGAAATCTAGGTACATCTGTATCATTAATGACCCCATTGATTTCATTTTCTTCAATGTCACATCCTTCCTGGGCCACATATGCCTTTTCTTTGATCCCAGGCTTGCACCTGAGGGTTCGCCGTCCACACCTATCCCTCGTGCTTTGGCTGTGTTCCCAGGTACAGTGTGTACCTTTTGAGGTTCAGAGTGCTCAGTTTCACGTTAATCTTTTCTCCCTCACTCTATTCTAATCTCTTTGGAAAGAACTTTTCCAGGGTATTCTATCCTTTGAGGCCATAGTCATCTTGGAGGGTATCATTTCCAGTTAAAGCACATTGGCTTTCTCTTTCAGATGACTAGACAGTCTACCAGCAAGGTCCTTGACTGTTTGTCGTTGTTGTTCAGTTGCTAAGTTGTGCTAAGTCTTTGTGACCCCATGGACTGCAGCATACCAGGCTTCCCTGTATCTCCCGGAGTTTGCCCAAACTCATGTCCATTGAGTTGGCGGTGTTATCTATTTCATCCTCTAAAAGAACGTTAAAGGGAATCTGATTCGTAGCCCAGAGACATTTATTAAATTCCTTTTTCTCTCCTTAATCTGCATTAGGCAGGCTCACCGAACCCCTCAGATTGTCCCTTGGACCCAGGCCACGTGCTTATTCCTCTCTTCATCCTCCACTTCCCTTTCCTCCCACATCTCCAATCCCATTTCTATTCATCTTCCAACCTGGCATAAAAGCCTACAAACTGATTTGGGAAAGACAGGATTGATCTTAGAGCAGTGCTGTTCAGGGAAAATAAATGAGCCACCCATGTAATTTAAAATTTTCTAGTGAAAGTGAAAGTGAAGTCGCTCAGTCGTGTCAGACTCTTAGTGACCCCATGGACTGCAGCCTACCAGGCTCCTCCATCTATGGGGATTTTCCAGGCAAGAGTACTGGAGTGGGGTACCATTGCCTAAAAGTAAAAAAAAAAGTGAAATTAATTATAATAATATGTTTAATTCAGTATGTTTAAAATACTATTATATCAACATGAAAAATATAAAAATAATTCAGGAGAGATCTATTTTTTCAGATGTTCTTGAAATCTAGTGTGTATTTTTCACTGATCAGATCAGATCAGTCGATCAATCCTGTCCGACTCTGCGACCCCATGAATCGCAGCATGCCAGGCCTCCCTGTCCATCACCAACTCCCGGAGTTCACTCAGACTCACCTCCATCAAGTCAGTGATGCCATCCAGCCATCTCATCCTCTGTCATCCCCTTCTCCTCTTGCCCCCAATCCCTCCCAGCATCAGAGTCTTTTCCAATGAGTCAGCTCTTCACATGAGGTGGCTAAAGTACTGGAGTTTCAGCTTTAGCATCATTCCTTCCAAAGAAATCCCAGGGCTGATCTCCTTCAGAATGGACTGGTTGGATCTCCTTGCAGTCCAAGGGACTCTCAAGAGTCTTCTCCAACACCACAGTTCAAAAGCATCAATTCTTCAGCGCTCAGCCTTTTTCACAGTCCAACTCTCACATCCATACATGACCACTGGAAAAACCATAGCCTTGACTAGACGAACCTTTGTTGGCAAAGTAATGTCTCTGCTTTTGAATATGCTATCTAGGTTGGTCATAACTGTCCTTCCAAGGAGTAAGCGTCTTTTAATTTCATGGCTGCAGTCACCATCTGCTGTGATTTTGGAGCCCCCAAAATAAAGTCTGACACTGTTTCCACTGTTTCCCCATCTATTTCCCATGAAGTGATGGGACCAGATGCCATGATCTTCGTTTTCTGAATGTTGAGCTTGAAGCCAACTTTTTCACTCTCCACTTTCACTTTCATCAAGAGGCTCTTTAGTTCCTCTTCAATTTCTGCCATAAGGGTGGTGTCATCTGCATATCTGAGGTTATTGATATTTCTCCCAGCAATCTTGATTTCAGCTTGTGTTTCTTCCAGTCCAGCGTTTCTCATGATGTACTCTGCATATAAGTTAAATAAGCAGGGTGACAATATACAGCCTTGACGGACTCCTTTTCCTATTTGGAACCAGTCTGTTGTTCCATGTCCAGTTCTAACTGTTGCTTCCTGACCTGCATATAAATTTCTCAAGAGGCAGATCAGGTGGTCTGGTATTCCCATCTCTTTCAGAACTTTCCACAGTTGATTGTGATCCACACAGTCAAAGGCTTTGGCATAGTCAATAAAGCAGAAATAGATGTTTTTCTGGAACTCTCTTGCTTTTTCCATGATCCAGCGGATGTTGGCAATTTGATCTCTGGTTCCTCTTCCTTTTCTAAAACCAGCTTGAACATCAGGAAGTTCACGATTCACATATTGCTGAAGCTTGGCTTGGAGAATTTTGAGCATTCATTTACCAGTGTGTGAGATGAGTGCAATTGTGTGGTAGTTTGAGCATTCTTTGGCATTGCCTTTCTTTGGGATTGGAATGAAAACCGACCTTTTCCAGTCCTGTGGCCACTGCTGAGTTTTCCAAATTTGCTGGCATATAGCACATTTTAAAATGGATTACATACCTATGGCTGGTTCATGTTGATGTTTGACTGGAAACAACAAAATTCTGTAAGGCAATTATCCTTCAATTAAAAAATAAATTTAAAAAATTTAAAAATCAAATGGATTAACCACATTCCAGGTGCTTAATAGCCGCACGTGGCTAGTGACCTTATGGAACAGTGCAGCCTTACAGGGTAGGTGAATGGGCAGACAGAAGGGAAAAACTGGGTTTCAGATCTCGCCACGTGGCCTAGTTCATGAAGATGTTTTCAATGTTGGTGCAACAGCAAAATTACAAGAATAAGGACAATGTGCTGATTTTTACTTCAGTTCAGTTCAGTTCAGTTCAGTTCAGTAGCTCAGTCATGTCCGACTCTTTGAGACCCCATGAACCACAGCACACCAGGCCTCCCTGTCCACCACCAACTTTCAGAGTCCACCCATGTCCATTGAGTCGGTGATGCCATCCAACCATCTCATCCTCTGTCATCCCCTTCTCCTCCTGCCCTCAATCTTTCCCAGCATCTTTTCCAGTGAGTCAGCTCTTCACATCAGGTGGCCACAGTATTGGAGTTTCAGCTTCAACATCAGTCCTTCCAATGAACACCCAGGACTGATCTCCTTTAGGATGGACTGATTGGATCTCCTTGCAGTCCAAGGGACTCTTAAGAGTCTTCTCCAACACCACAGTTCAAAAGCATCAATTCTTTGGTGCTCAGCTTTCTTTATAGTCCAACTCTCACATCCTTACATGACTACTGGAAAAACCATAGCTTTGAATAGATGAACCTTTGTTGACAAAGTAATGTCTCTGCTTTTTTGGGGATCTTAGTTCCCTGACCCTGGTGGCTTAGATGGTAAAGCGTCTGTCTACAATACAGGAGACCTGGGTTCGATCCCTGGATCGGGAAGATCCCCTGGAGAAGGAAATAGCAACCCACTCCAGTACTATTGCCTGGAAAATCCCATGGACAGAGGATCCTGGTAGGCTACCATCCATGGGGTCGCAAAGAGTCGGACACGACTGAGCGACTTCACTTTCACTTTCCTAGTTCCCTGACCAGGGACTGAACCTGGGCCCTCAGCTGTGAAAGCTGGACCACCAGGGAATTCCCCTCATAGTCTTTTTATACATTAGCCTATTCAATCATCCTGACCACTGAATGTTTTGAAACAATTACTTTCAGAAAAGATGCAAGTACAGTGTACAAAACTTTTTTACTTGAACCATTGCAAAGAAAGAAAGTGAACTTGCTCTTTGTGGAAGTGTCTGACTCTTTGTGACCCCATGGACTGTAGCCTGCCAGGCTCCTCTGTCAGTGGCGATTCTCCAGGCAAGAATACTGGAGTGGGTTGCCATGTCCTCCTCCAGGGGATCTTCCCAATTCAGGGATTGAACCTGGGTCTCCTGCACTGAAGGCAGATTCTTTACTGTCTGAGCCATCAGGGAAACATTGAAAGGAACTTGTTGATTTAATGCCCTATCAACCCCCAATTTTAATGCATATTTCCTACAAAATAACCTATAAATCCACATATGGTTATGGAAATTAACTTACATCAGTGTATTACTATGCAGTAACTTAGGTACTATTCAAGTTGTCTCAATTAGGTACCGTAATAGTTGTCTCAGTTATGTCTTCAGTCTCCTTCAGTCTAGATTCCTTAGTCTCTTTGACGTACATGATTTCACAATGCTTTTGAAAATTATAGACTAGTCATTTCATAATTAAGAAGTATTTAGTGGGGAGTTAATTTAAAACTATACAAATATGGGCATTCCCTGGGTGTCCAATGGTTAAGACTCTGCACTTTCACAGCTGTGGGCCCAGGGCAATGATGCCTGGACCCTGATCAGGGAAGTAAGATTCCCCAAGCCACATGGCACAGCCAAAAAAGCAAATAAAAGAAAAGGGAAAAATGTTAAATTGCTATTAATTACAGTACACCCCCTACACAGGAACCTTCAACTTGTGAATTTTTGCAAACATGTGTTTGCTAAAGAGGCAAACACGTGTGTTCACATGTTCAATCACATAAGTTAGTTCACATATCTGGTGTCATTGTCACGTGGGTGCATCCTCTACAAGGGGAACAGGAAATGGCAAGGGGATTTTCTTTGAGGAGGACTGTTAGTTTTTGAGGCATCGGACCTGAACGTGGAATGGTACACCAAGGTTGCAGCAGCTGTTCAGAAGGCAACCCCGTTCTACTGTGTCGTCTATGATGAGAACCAAAGAACTACTACCCAGACATCACTGGACACTTTTTCAAAGAGGTAGATAGAACTGAATCCAGCAGGGACCCAGAACCTGTGCCATCAATGTCAGGTGTGAAACTGCAGCTTGCCTTCCATCTCCTATTGCTAAGGATTCTTCGGCTCTACCATCTTCCACCTCCTCTCCCTGTTTAGTCAGTAGCCCTTCTTGCCTGTTCACTCCATGCCAGCCCCTGTTTGCCAGCTGTTGTACTGTACTACTGTGCTTGTCAAGGTTATTTACCGTAAGATTTAAAATGTTTTCATTTTATGTGTTTGTTTTTATGTATTATTTGTGTGAAAAGTATTATAAGCCTATTACAGTGCAGACAATATTAGCCAACTGTGTTATTAATAGTTAGGTACCTAGGCTAACTTTGTTGGGCTTATGAACACATTGGACTCCTTGAGGAGTGGGGAGAGGCAGCTTCCTGGAAGGGAGCATTCAGGGAGGGGAATTAGCAGTGATCTGAATGTAGGTTGCAGTCCATGGGGTCGCTAAGAGTCAGGCACAACTGAGCGACTTCACTTTCACTTTTCACTTTCATGCGTTGGAAAAGGAAATGGCAGCCCACTCCAGTATTCTTGCCTGGAGAATCCCAGGGACAGAGGAGCCTAGTGGGTTGCCGTCTATGGGGTCGCACAGAGTCAGACACGACTGAAGTGCCTTAGCAGCAGCAGCAGCAGAATGGGTTTTATACTAACTTTCAGCCAGTCCTCCTGGTTTTAGGCCTGTCCAGCCTCTGACCTTGGGAGGTGCCTGTTGTCCCCAGTGTCTGGGTCTTTCTGGGATTCTGAGACTGTTTCTCCTCTAAGTTTAGGTTTCTGCTTTCTCTGAATATTGTTTCTCTCATTTGCTGTGTCTTTATCTAGTGTTCTTTCGTCTTTGTGGGCTTATGTCATTTAAAAATTCCTCGGCTGAATTTGTTTTGTGAGGATAGAGATAAATGTGAGTGTTTAATCTGCCATGTTTAACCAGGCAACAGTGATTTTTCTATTTATTTTATTAGTGTATACCTCTAATGTGTTACATACTCACATGTCCTGGGGAAAAGGTGTTTGAATAAACCCAGGACTTTTTCTTCTTCTCCATTTTCTCCCCTGCCCCCAGTGAAGTACCAAAGGTGGTGCTGACAGAGTTTATTTGGACCTCTAGACTTGGTACTGATACTGTGGCACCGCTGGCTCCCCCAGGAGAGCTGGACTAGAGTGCCTATAAATCTTCAGCCTTAACCAACTGTGAGTTTTAAACCTAGCCGTTCCCTATAGATCTGTAGCTTAGAGCAATGAATTTCGATAAGGACAGGGTTTACTGTTGTTTATTGCTTCACAATAAATGCTGTTTGCTCATGGTAATTGGTTTATAAAAGCTCTTCAGTCCCTAATAAATAAACACCCAGGGTCGTTTGTTAAGTTGGAAGGTGAGGGGTCCCAAGGCTCCATGAGGACCGAGAATCTTGATCTTTGTCTAGTTCCTAGGACCACCCTCTGAAATGAGGCCAGGGAATTTCAAAATTAGTCTGATCACTTAAGAAAAATTTTTTTTTTACCAACTCATATCATCATAATTTAATTCATTGCTACATGTCTCAGATATAGTAGGCGGTAAAATTCAGGCTGACAATCACCATAGTCAAGGGATGGAAGTGAAAAGCAAAAATGGGGCAAGAGTACCACCAACTCTCACTAGACTTGGCCTTATTTTACAGATGATGAAATAGGTTCAGAGAGGCTTATAACAAGTAAGTGGCTCCACTGGTATATAAATTCAAGTCTGTCTAACACCGATTCTTAGAGAGGGATTTAGACCCTGTGAATTTTAGACTCTAAAAGGCCTGTGCTCATTCTGGGAAAGCAAAGGGTAAAGCCAAGGAACTTTCTGCAGAGGGAAGTTTTCTCTTCTATTTGGCAAACACAGTTTTCTAGAATGGATTATTTTTCTAGCAGAAATTGCAGTGGGATTTGAAGGGAAGTCTTCTGTTTTGGTGGTAATATCAGCCAAACAGAATCAGGAAGGATACTTGGTGGCAAGGCACAAGAACTGGGAATCTCTATAGTTGTTAAAAAGCACTGATTTGATTTGATTTGATATCGGATAAGCTTATTTTCAGGAAAGCCAAGAGACATCTTGCCCTGACACAGAAAGAACTCCAAGCTTGAGGGGACCCAGACCTGAGCCCACCTGTCACCTCCAGGTAGGGAAAGGTTAGAGAGGTGAGTTCCTATGAAATTTCACATAAGAAGGAGAAAGATGGCTATGTCAGTGACTCTTAGGTAGTCCAGAAGAGTTTGGCAATGTTAGATTTTTATGTCATTTTAATTGTTTTGATGTATTAACCTGGTAACAAATTGTCAGTTAGTCATTTTTATGTCATAATAAAATATACATAAAATGTTAGTGATGCTTCCTGCTCAGGGCCCCCTCCCCAGCATGGAGTGTGATTGAGATACATTTCATTTCAATAAGCTGGCAATTTTACCAGAGTTAGAGGACACTGACAATTATCCCTCGTGTTGCAGCAGACAATGTAGAAAGCCTCCAAGTTTTAATTCCTTTTGGCCCCAAGAACATATCTTACAGAAGGAGCAACTTTGGTGGCCCTGGAGACTTTAGTCACCAGGTGACATTATTTTACTGAAGGAAAAGCCCACAGTCCCGTTTCAGTAGATAGGGAGATAAGTGACTAATAAATGTGATAAAACGGGCTTTCTGTGTTAAATACAAGCTGCATGGGTTTTTAGATCAGGTTTATATAAGAACACTCTGGAATTCTTTCCAACTACCAGTGAGATCAGAGTGTCCATGGAAAGCTACTGAGCACAGACACTGGAAAAGCAGAATCATCCCCAATTTCTGCCATGTGACCCCAGTATGACCTTGCTGATGTGTTTGCTTTGTAGTCTGTTGGTTTAAGTTAAACCTCTTTACAAGGTTACCACATAGAACAGTACTTGTCAGCCTTGATTTAGCAAAAAGCAAGAGCCTTTCTGAGGGTGTCACAAATTCCCGAGAGAGTTCAGTCTTTCTTAGTGGCCCTCCTGCTGAGTGCAAGACATCAGGAAAAGCAGTTATGAGATTAAACAATGATGGGGTGATGCAACTCCAAAAAGGCTGGAAATCCTTAATAGAATTAAGTCATAAAGCTACAGAGTAAAGGAAGGAGTGACTTGACTTTTATGATGACTAATATGACAATCTCAGCACTTCATTTGGTTGCTGCTGCTGAAGGAGGAGGGAGGAGGAAGAAAAAAAACAGATGCAGGGTGGAAGGAAGGCTGCCTCAGTGGTGACAGTTCTGCTAGACCGTAAATTAAGCTAATTATTAGCATTAGCTGTTACTTACTGTTTAATTCAGTAGTGTTGCTCTGTGATTCTATAACTCGTAAGTTGGCAAACCATTATGTAATGGAGCTGTCCAAAAGATCCTATATAAAATTAAGTTTACTATTCTGGTTATTATAGTTCAGGAGTCACTTAACCAAGCTGGTGTGGTCATGAGTTAAGAAGATGAGCTGCTAAGGAAGAGATTGAGAGAAAGTTAATGTTTGTTTTTTTTCAAGCTAGTTTGTCTATAACCCCAGTCACCAGGAATCACAGGCCAGTGGATAAATGTTAAATAGGATGAAATCTCTAATAAAACCAAAGGTGTGGGTTCTAGTTCTGATTTTGTCATCCTTTTGACCTTTTTGAATGGAGATGAAATGAAAATGTTTGTGTTGTTTCTACCTTGTCCAGGATTTAATAGATCAAGCCTCTAGGAGAGAAGTAATACATTCTCTTAAGAAACACATTAACTAAATGTCAGGTGATATAACCCTTGAAGGTCTTCTAGACACAACAATTTCACTTGAAAGCTATTAATTTCAGAAACAGAGGACAGAATACCCTGGAGTTTCAGGTTAATACTCCCTAAGTACACCTAGGTTAGGAAACTTTCAGGACTATAGACAAAATAAGTCCACAGGAGGATTAGGAAAGCATCTACCATGTCTATGCAATGACTATTTCTTATAGCATCAATTTTTTTTTTGCTATGTCATGTAAACAATTATGAAAAAATATAGTGATACTTAAAACTTTACAAGAAAAATTTTAAGCAGACAAAAATAATATGCAAGAACATGAGAAAGAGTTATGAGCAGAGTTCAAACATTCAGTAACTATCCAGTGAGCACCAACCACATTATGTGCCAGGCCCTGTGGCAAGGGTGCGGATCCAAGGATGGCTTCAGAAATAATTTATAGTGGTTCAGTATTTAAGCTGTGGAGAGGCAGATGGGGTGGTACCCTGAATTCATCCCAGCCTTTCCCAGCCTTTGGTAACTTCACCCCTACCTCCACTCTCACTGAATTTCTGGCAGTTGAAACATCATCCCTCTGGGGGTTCCCCAGGGCTCATCCCAACAGTTGATCAAGTGTTCTGCCTTTCCTTGTAGCTATATGCGTGTGCATGCGAAGTTGCTTCAGTTGTGTCTGACTCTTTGCGACGCTATGGACTGTAGCCCACCAGGCTCCTCTGTCCATGGGGTTCTCCAGGCAAGAATATTGGAGTGGGTTACCATGCCCTTCTCCGGGGGATCTTCCTGGCCCAGGGATCAAACCTGTGTCTCTTATGTGTGCTGCACTGGCAGGTGAGTTCTTTACCACTAACGCCACCCGGGAAGCCCCCTTGTAGCTGTGACCATGCCCCAGTTTGGTTCACTGGATGTCAATGAAGGAAACACCGGGCAGCTACTTCTGAGCGTGCTGATCCCAACTTTGGAAAGTGTTTCTAAGAGAAAAGGACAGCCAGTGTCACAAGTTCCCCATGTAGCTGCCTCATTTGCATCTGGAAAATTGAAAGTTGTCTAGCTTGTGGCCTCAATCCTCAGTTGTAATCCACTGAGTCCACACAATTGCTCAGGCATTGTAGAAAGAGGTGGCGCATTCCTAGTCATTGACGGATGTGTAAACTCAAGTTACATTTTTACATTTAAAAGAGGAACTTAAAAATATTCAGGTTAATTCTACTTCCTAAGTATTTATTGCCATTAACATGCACCATTAAACACTATCTTTTTGAAACTCCATTTCTCTCTGCACTCACTAGTGAAACATTCCCAATAATAGGCCTCTTCTCTTTCTTAAATGTTCTTCCCTGACTTTTCCCTTTAAACTGAGGAAATATTATCATAAGTGAAATCTTTCCCTATTCAGCTAGAAATGAGCACTTAACTTAAAACTAATTGCAGGCCAGCTAAAGGGTCATTAATTAGTAATGGTACCAGAGGAGCAAAGTGACTAGATGGCTGAAATTGAGCAGAACAGGCCCAATGTTTTTTTGCTTCTTATTCCATCTGACAAAAGCTGTCCTTCAAAAGCACATTTAATTACTGAGTGAAGAGACTTGGTAGAATTTCAGCATAGTCCCTGGCATGTGCGAAGCTCTCAATAACACTTCTCTACCTTTTTGCCCTCTCCTTTCTATCTTCCTTGCTCTCTGCAGTCACTCACGCCTTCCAACTCATGAAAATAATGGCTTGAACTTCTTCAACTTTTCTCAAATGAAGCCCTGTCCCTTTGGTGCCACCCACTCAATGGACATGAATGTGCCCAAACTCCAGGAGATGGTGAAGGACAGAGAGAGTCGGACACGACTGAGCAAATGAATAATGACAACTCTTTGGTATTCCTTTCCTGGTCTGATTCCCCTGATAATCTTGATGCTCCAGGCTCCTCTGTGGCCCCATTCTTCCAGTAATCCCTTCTCTACGGTGTATCTTCATTACCTTTGTCAACTAGCACATTCCACCTTGAAATCCAACAAAACTTTCTCTAAACCCATTTGCTTCTTAAGTTACTGATTGTTTTCTCCTCCATTAAGCCAACCTTGAAAGAGTAGTCTACACTCCCTTCAATTCCTCCTCTAAATGTCTGTCCCTTGCCAATTGCAACCTGGCTTCTGTGGCTACTAAAATTGCTTTCCTGGAGATCAGTGATGCCCTCTTCTCATTCCTCTTTCATCTGTTCATGGCATGATGTGCTCAGCTACTATCTTGATTAACTTCTTGTGACCGTCTTTATTTTTATCTGCCTCTCTTTAGGGCTTCCCCGGTGGCACTAGTGGTAAAGAACATGCCTGTCAATGCAGGAGACATAAGAGCCATAGATTCATTCTCCAGGTCGGGAAAATCCCCTGGAGGAGGCATGGCAATTCACTCCTTGTCCTCTTGCCTGAGAATCCCATGGACTGAGGAGCCTGGTGGGCTACCAGTCCACAGAGTTGCAAAGAGTTGGACAGAACTAATGTAACTTAGCATGCCTCCCTTTATCATCTCCCATGTCAGTACCTTAAATGCTTCTGTCCTCAAGTGCTCATTCTTAGCTGCTTCTCTTATGCTCTGGATCAGGGTTTCTCAATCCGGATGCATATAGGAATTACCTGGGAGCTCTTTTAAAATGCAAGCCCAGATTAAATCCAATTGTTGTCATACAGTCACCCAGTCATGTCCGACTCTTGGCGACCCCATGGACTGCAGCATGCCAGGCTTCTGTCCCTCACCATCTCCCGAAGTTTCCATATCAATTAAATCTAATTTCTGATACCACCAAGAAATTGGATTTGATTGATCTGGGGTTGGACCCTGGCATCTATTTTTTGTTTTTACTTTAAAAAAGTTATTTATTTATTTTTTGAAGGATAATTGCTCTACAGAATTGTGTTGTTTTCTGTCAAACCTCAGCATGAATCAGCCATAGGTATACATATATCCCCCTGCCTTTTGAACCTTCCTCCCTTCTCCCTCCCCATCCCACCCCTCTAGGTTGATACAGAGCCCCTGTTTGAATTTCCTGAGCCATACAGCAAATTCCTGTTGGCTATCTATTTTACATATGGTAATGTAAGTTTCCATGTTACTCTCTCCATCCATCTCACCCTCTCTTCCTCTCTCCCCATGTCTATAAGTCTGTTCTCTATGTCTGTTTCTCCATTGCTGCCCTATAAATTCTTCAGTACCATTTTTCTCGATTCCGTATATATGTGTTAGAATATGATATATATCTTTCTCTTTCTGACTTACTTCACTTTGTATAATAGGTTCTAGGTTCATCCACCTCATTAGAACTGACTCAAATGTGTTCCTTTTTATGGCTGAGTAATATTCCATGGTGTACATTTACCACAACTTTTTTATCCATTCATCTGTTAATGGACATCTAGGTTGCTTCCATGTTCTAGCTATTGTATATAGTGCTTCAGTGAACAATGGGATACATGTGTCTTTTTCAACTTTGGTTTCCTCAGGGTATATGCCTAGGAGTGGGATTGCTGGGTCACATGGTGGTTTTATTTCTAGTTTTTTAGGGAATTGCCATACCATCTTCCATAGTGTCTATATCAATTTACATTCCCACATTCCCACCAACAGTGCAAGAATGTTCCCTTTTCTCCACACCCTCTCCAGCATTTATTGTTTGTAGACTTTTTGATGTTGGCCATTCTGGACCCTGGCATCTATTTTTAAAATTCTCCTTATGTGATTATCAAGTACAGCTAGAACTGACACCCATAGCTCTAGAATATCTATTTTTATCCTTAATTCTTACATTCCACTGATATATAGACCCACATTTCCAACTCTTTGCTAAGCATCTCAGCCTGAATGCTCCATAGCACTTCACTTTTTGGGTGAACCGAATCAAACTCATTTCCCCATTCAAAGAACCTCTTCCTCTATGTTATAGGGCCACCATTCTCACATTCTCCCAAGCTGGAGACCTGGAAGTTACATGTAAAAATTTCTTTGGCTTTTCTGCTCAATTCACTTATTTGCCATGCCTTATAGATTTTTAATACTGACCAATTTCAAATCCCTTTTCCCCTGCCAACACAACACCATCCTGTGCCCCATTTTAGGACCTTGTTACAATAACTTCTTAATTGGCATTCTTGCCTTCAGTCTCTTACGTCTTCATTCCATCCTCCACATGCTAGTAGAAAGGCCTTTCTGGAACACAGACCTGATTATATGCACTCAAAACCATCACTGGGAGCGCCCCTGCCACACCACCACTGGGTTATCCTGACCCAGTAATAAAGCCCAAGTTTTTAGAGGGTCCCTCACAATCTGACCCCAATTCTCCAAAACCACTCTCTTCTATATTAGATTCCCACCCCATGAGGTTCCCCATAATACAATCATGGTCCATGAACCATGATATATTCCTTCTTGCCTTTGCTATTCTCTCTGTCTAGGACTGAATTCAACTCAGATGGTTCAAAGAAAGATATGACCTACAGAGATACAGCCAAGGTAAAGGGAAACTACAAGAGTGGTTGAGACATCCATAGTGAGCAGAATGGGATGCTCGTTCTTTCCCTAGTCTTAAAGGACTGGGGGTGAAATACTATTACCACTTCTCAGTGAGAGCTGGAGCCATGGAAAGAGGGCCATCAGCAGAAGCAGGTAAGAGTACAGCCACTGCCAAACCAGAGTGCAGAAGCAGAGAAGGGACAGCAAATAAACAGCTCAGACTCTCCTCCTTGCCTGCTGAGCTCCTTCCTGAAGGTGTTTTTTAATTGGCCAAAGTCAACTAGAAGCCAGCCAACCACCAAGAATGGTAAAATGATGCAATCTACTATTTACAAAACAGAGCAGAGAGAAGCAGAGAATAAATGGTGGTGTGTGTGTATGGTGGAGGTAGGGGGAGAATTAAATGGAGAATAATCCCCATTTTTATGCAGTAAAATCCTTTGTAACTTTTGGTTCAAATGTCACCTATTATGTGAAGTCTTCCCTTGTTTTGCTACCCTAAGAACGAGTTATTTCATTCCTCTGGTCTCTTTTATTATATCGACATTATTGCAGCTCTCAGTCTGACTTATGACACTATTACTTATGTATCTGCATCCATCTCTTGCACCATACTTTGTGCTCGTGGAGGAAAGGGATCATATTTCATTTGGTATAGTGTCTTGCAGATAACAGGCTCTCCATAAGTGTTGGTTAAATTTGATTGCATTTCCGTGATATCTCCTTCTCTGCCTCTGTAAGAGAGATTCATATATACTTGTAGTCCTACATTTTTTCCCCACTTTCATAAGAGTTCCTTTTTTGGTCCCACTTCTGCCTCTTCCTTGAGTTTCTCCTTCTTACCCCTGTTTCTTAGGTTAGGTACTTTAGACTGCAGCTCATCAATAAATTTTTGGGAATGCCGACATCACTGATCCTGGCAGGGTTCCAAAAATCTCTAGCTTTATTTCATGTTCTAAGTGGTACATATAAAACTTTTTTTCTTTAATTTACGCATGTACCAAGCTTAAAAATGAAGTCACAGAACCCAATTTTTTGTTCTACATTGGACTTTAAGCACTTCTGAATGGAAGTTACGCTTGGCTTCACATATTTTGCATACAGAAAAAGCCATGCGCTGCTCCTATTATTTCTAAATACCAATAGTGAGTGCAGCTAACATATTTTTACTGTGTAAACACTACATAGATGGTTTTGATACACATTGAGATTTTTATATGAAAAGGAGTATTTTTAGACCCAATGAAAATATTATTTTCTATGATGTTGATAATGGTGGAAATAATGGCAAAATTATAATTCCCATAGATCAGAGTTTTCATCTAAAATACTGAATTTTTCATCTTGAGAAGTTTGACTTTGGTCTTTTTAAAATATCTTTCTTTTCTCTCCTTAACATACTCATTTATTCCTCTGCTTTCTTAAGCATATGGAGCACAGTTGCAAGAGCTGTTTATAATAGCTGTTATCATGTCTTTGCCTACTAATTTTATCACCTGTGCCATATCTGGGTTTGTTTCAGATTTATTTGTTTTGAAGGATTTATTCGTTTTCCTCATTCTGGGGTTTCCTGCTTCAATTTGTATGTCAGATTAAAAAAAAAAAAAAAAACAAGTACCAATAAAAAATTGAATTACAGGCATCATGAATTTCATATTTTTTGATGCTGGACTTCCGCAGGGAGGGCACTGATTGCCTTAACTATTTTTGAGTTATGTTCTGGGACACAGTGAAGTTACTTGGAAATGCGTGTGTTAGTTGCTCAGTCGTGTCTGACTCTTTGTGACCACATGGACAGTAGCCCACCAGGCTCCTCTGTCCATGGAATTTTCCACAAGAATACTGGACTGGGTTGCCATTTCCTTCTACTTGGGAATAGTTGGATCCTTTTGAGGCTTGCATTTAAACTCTGATGGGCAGAAGCAAAGTTGCCTTTAGCCTGTTAATGAGGCAGTACCTTTCTGAATACTCAACCCGTTGCCCAATATACTAAAAAGTTTTTACTTCAGGTTGTTGAGAATGCAGGTTATTTCCAGCCCTGTGTGAATGCCAGTAATTGCTCCTGCCAGGTGTTTCTCTTCCTGTCCTCAAGTAGTTTCTTCATACACATGTGCTGATAAGTATTCAGCAGAAGATTTGTGGGGGAGCCCCTGCAGATCTCCAGAACTCTTTCTCTCTCTTTCCATGAAGCTTTCCTACCTTACGAATTCTAGCCACCCTAGCCAATTTCAATCCTTAACTTCAGGAAAACTGCCAGGCTTTATGGGGTTCCCTTGCCTGTACTTATATGTAGAGTATATCATGAGAAACGCTGGTCTGGAAGAAGCATGAGCTGGAATCAAGATTGCTGGGAGAAATATCAATAACCTCAGATATGCAGATGACACCACCCTTATGGCAGAAAATGAAGAAGAACTAAAGAGCCTCTTGATGAAAGTGAAAGAGAGTGAAAAAGTTGGCTTAAAGCTCAACATTCAGAAAACAAAGATCATGGCATCTGGTCATATCACTTCATGGGAAATAGATGCAGAAACAGTGGCTGACTTTATTTTTGGGGGCTCCAAAATCACTGCAGATGGTGAATGCAGCCATGAAATTAAAAGACGCTTACTGCTTGGAAGGAAAGTTATGACCAACCTAGACAGCATATTAAAAAGCAGAGACATTACTTTGCCAACAAAGAGTCCATCTAGTCAAGGCTATGGTTTTTCCAGTAGTCATGTATGGATGTAAGAGTTGGATTATAAAGAAAGCTGAGCGCAGAAGAATTGATGCTTTTGAACTGTGGTGTTGGAGAAGACTCTTGAGAGTCCCTTGACTGCAAGGAGATCCAACTAGTCCATCCTAAAGGAGATCAGTCCTGGGTGTTCATTGGAAAGACATGCTGAAGCTGAAACTCCAATACTTTGGCCACCTGATGCGAAGAGCTGACTCATTGGAAAAGACCTTGATGCTGGGAAAGATTGAGGGCAGGAGGAGAAGGGGATGACAGAGGATGAGGTGGTTGGATGGCATCACTGACTCAATGGACGTGAGTTTGGGTAAACTCCGGGAGTTGGTGATGGACAGGGAGTCCTGGTGTGCTATGGTTCATGGGGTTGCAAAGAGTCGGACACTACTCAATGACTGAACTGAACTGAATTTGCCTGTACTGTAGCCTGGAATCTCTCTAGGCAGTAAGCAGGGGCAATTATAGTTTCACTTCATTTGTTTTTCTTCTTTCAGAAATGACTGTCTTGTACTGTATGCTGTCTAATATCTGAAAACAGTTGTATATATATAGCTTATTCAGTTTCTATTTGTTTAAGACAGAGTAAATCAGGTCCCTGTTACTCCATCATGACCACAGTGAAAGTGAGTTTTTATTTTCAAATGGAAGATGGGAGAGTATATTGAACCAATTTGTACCAGAAAAATAAGCTGGAGTGTGGCCATGGCCCAGTCATTTCTCTTCTTCTTAGCTTTACTTTCCTCATCCAGAAAATAAAGAGGATGGTGTCTGTATGATCATTAGGTTTATCCCAGACTCTTAAATTCTGTAACTCTGAAATAAAGTACAGAGAGAATTTGAAGAGTGAATTGATATACAGTCTCCAATGTGATAGTTTAAAGATTCAGAACGAGGGAACTCCCTTTTTGCCATAGTAAAGTAAATTTAGAAGAGAAGATTAGTATTTTAATAGATGAAGAAGAAGTTTTTAGTTATAGACCTGAGTGGGACAATTAGAAATTCCAGAGCATAGACATGCAAAGTGACCAAATGAACTGAAGAAGGAGAAATGTATAGGAATATTCTTAGTTTCACTATTGTTTACAGGGCCTAGCACTGTGTATTGAACATATTAGGTGTTCAATAAATATCTGTTCAATAACTCAGTGGTATTTGAAGCCATTACCTAACAAGGAAAAGCCAACTGAAAAGCTTTTATTATAGCAAAAGTTGGAAAAAAATGAAAAATCTTTCAATATTGGGATTGGCTAGTGGTATATTCATGTTATGAAATATTACACAACAGGAAAAATACTGAGGCAGAATGCCATGCACTAATATGGAATGCTTCCAAAGACAGAGTGCTAAATAATAAAAAAAAACAAGATCACTCTATGTATTTTATACTCTTACAATAAAAAACATTTTAAAAGGAATTAGATCTGTTTTAAGGCAATGTATACATACATGCTTATACATTCAGAGAATACATCTAGAAGGACACACAGACGGTGACACTGATACCTTAGGGGAAGAAGACTAGGAGACAGTATGAAGAGGAACTTTTTTATATGTTTTGAATTTATGTCCTTTTATGCTTTTGAACTGTGGTGTTGGAGAAGACTCTCAAGAGTCCCTTGGATCACAAGGAGATCCAACAGTCCATTCTGAAGGAGATCAGCCCTGGGATTTCTTTGGAGGGAATGATGCTAAAGCTGAAACTCCAGTACTTTGGCCACCTCATGCGAAGAGTTGACTCATTGGAAAAGACTCTGATGCTGGGAGGGATTGGGGGCAGGAGGAGAAGGGGACGACAGAGGATGAGATGGCTGGATGGCATCACTGACTTGATGGACACGAGTCTGAGTGAACTCCGGGAGTTGGTGATGGACAGGGAGGCCTGACGTGCTGCGATTCATGGGGTCGCAAAGAGTCAGATAGGACTGAGCGGCTGAACTGAACTGACTGATACATCCTTTAATTTTTCTTTTTTATCATGTGCATATGTTATCTAGTTTAAAACATGTTGCTAGTGGATGTATAGGTACAATTTTTGTTTAAGCGCGGGTGGCTGCGACGGCGCGCAAGCGCCGCGGAGAGGAGCTACCCCACGTCGGAGGTCAGGGGTGGCTGAGAGAAGCAAACCCATGTCCAAGGAGCGGTGGCTGTGTGGGCGCAGGAGGGCCAAGAGGAGCTACTCCACGATCAAGGTCAGGAGGGGCAGCGGTGAGGAGGTGCCCCTCGTGCAAGGTAAGGAGCAGCAGCTGTGCTTTGCTGGAGCAGCCGTGGAGAGATACCCCACGTAGAAAGTAAGAGAAACCCAAGTAAGACGGTAGGTGTTGCAAGAGGGCATCAGAGGACAGACACACTGAAACCATACTCACAGAAAACTAGTCAATCTAATCACACTAGGACCACAGCCTTGTCTAACGCAATGAAACTAAGCCATGCCCTGTGGGGCCACCCAAGACAGGTGGGCATGGTGGAGAGGTCTGACAGAATGTGGTCCACTGGAGAAGGGAATGGCAAACCACTTCAGTATTCTTGCCTTGAGAACCCCATGAACAGTATGAAAAGGCAAAATGATAGGGTACTGAAAGAGGAACTCCCCAGGTCAGTAGGTGCCCAATATGCTACTGGAGATCAGTGGAGAAATAACTCCAGAAAGAATGAAGGGATGGAGCCAAAGCAAAAACAATACTCAGTTGTGGATGTGACTGGTGATAGAAGCAACGTCCGATGCTATAAAGAGCAATATTACATAGGAACCTGGAATGTCAGGTCCATGAATCAAGGCAAATTGGAAGTGGTCAAACAGAAGATGGCAAGAGTGAACATCGACATTCTAGGAATCAGTGAACTGAAATGGACTGGAATGGGTGAATTTAACTCAGATGACCATTATATCTACCACCGCAGGCAGGAATCCCTTAGAAGAAATGGAGTAGCCATCATGGTCAACAAGAGTCAGTCAACAAAAGAAATGCAGTACTTGGATGCAATCTCAAAAACGACAGAATGATCTCTGTTCATTTCCAAGGCAAACCATTCAATATCACAGTAATCCAAGTCTATGCCCCAACCAGTAACGCTGAAGAAGCTGAAGTTGAACGGTTCTATGAAGACCTACAAGACCTTTTAGAACTAACACCCAAAAAAGATGTCCTTTTCATTATAGGGAACTGGAATGCAAAAGTAGGAAGTCAAGAAACACCTGGAGTAACAGGCAAATTTGGCCTTGGAATACGGAATGAAGCAGGGCAAAGGCTAATAGAATTTTGCCAAGAGAACACACTGGCCATAGCAAACACCCTCTTCCAACAACACAAGAGAAGACTCTACACATGGACATCACCAGATGGTCAACACCGAAATCAAATTGATTATATTCTTTGCAGACAAAGATGGAGAAGCTCTATACAGTCAGCAAAAACAAGACTGGGAGCTGACTGTGGCTCAGATCATGAACTCCTTATTGCCAAATTCAGACTGAAATTGAAGCAAGTAGGGAAAACCACTAGACCATTCAGCTATGACCTAAATCAAATCCCTTATGATTATACAGTGGAAGTGAGAAATAGATTTAAAGGACTAGATCTGATAGATAGAGTGCCTGATGAACTATGGAATGAGGTTCATGACATTGTACAGGAAACAGGGATCAAGACCATCCCCATGGAAAAGAAATGCAAAAAAGCAAAATGGCTGTCTGGGGAGGCCTTACAAATAGCTGTGAAAAGAAGAGAAGCGAAAAGCAAAGGAGAAAAGGAAAGATATAAACAAATGAATGCAGAGTTCCAAAGAATAGCAAGAAGAGATAAGAAAGCCTTCTTCAGTGATCAATGCAAAGAAATAGAGGAAAACAACAGAATGGGAAAGACTAGGGATCTCTTCAAGAAAATCAGAGATACCAAGGGAACATTTCATGCAAAGATGGGCTCGATAAAGGACAGAAATGGTATGGACCTAACAGAAGCAGAAGATATTAAGAAGAGGTGGCAAGAATACACAGAAGAACTGTACAAAAAAGATCTTCATGACCAAGATAATCACGATGGTGTGATCACTCACCTAGAGCCAGACATCCTGGAATGTGAAGTCAAGTGGGCCTTAGAAAGCATCACTATGAACAAAGCTAGTGGAGGTGATGGAATTCCAGTTGAGCTATTTCAAATCCTGAAAGATGATGCTGTGAAAGTGCTGCACTCAATATGCCAGCAAATTTGGAAAACTCAGCAGTGGCCACAGGACTGGAAAGGTCAGTTTTCATTCCAATCCCAAAGAAGGACAATGCCAAAGAATGCTCAAACTACCGCACAATTGCAATCATCTCACACGCTAGTAAAGTAATGCTCAAAATTCTCCAAGCCAGGCTTCAAAAATACGTGAACCATGAACTTCCAGATGTTCAAGTTGGTTTTAGAAAAGGCAGAGGAACCAGAGATCAAATTGCCAACATCCGCTGGATCGTGGAAAAAGCAAGAGAGTTCCAGAAAAACATCTATTTCTGCTTTATTGACTATGCCAAAGCCTTTGACTGTGTGGATCACAATAAACTGTGGAAAATTCTGAAAGAGATGGGAATACCAGACCACCTGACCTGCCTCTTGAGAAACCTGTATGCAGGTCAGGAAGCAACAGTTAGAACTGGACATGGAACAACAGACTGGTTCCAAATAGGAAAAGGAGTACATCAAGGCTGTATATTGTCACCCTACTTATTTAACTTATGTGCAGAATACATCATGAGAAACGCTGGACTGGAAGAAGCACAAGCTGGAAGCAAGATTGCTGGGAGAAATCTCAATAACCTCAGATATGCAGATGACACCACCCTTATGGCAGAAAGTGAAGAGGAACTAAAAAGCCTCTTGATGAAAGTGAAAGAGGAGAGTGAAAAAGTTGGCTTCAAGCTCAACATTCAGAAAATGAAGATCATGGCATCTGGTCCCATCACTTCATGGGAAATAGATGGGGAAACGGTGGAAACAGTGTCAGACTTTATCTTTTTGGGCTCCAAAATCACTGCAGATGGTGACTTCAGCCATGAAATTAAAAGACGCTTACTCCTTGAAAGAAAAGTTATGGCCAACCTAGATAGCATGTTGAAAAGCAGAGACATTACTTTGCCAACAAAGGTCTGTCTAGTCAAAGCTATGGTTTTTCCAGGGGTCATGTATGGATGTGAGAGTTGGACTGTGAAGAAAGCTGAGCGCCGAAGAATTGATGCTTTTGAACTGTGGTGTTGGAGAAGACTCTTGAGAGTCCCTTGGACTGCAAGGAGATCCAACCAGTCCATTCTAAAGGAGATCAGCCCTGGGTGTTCTTTGGAAGGAATGATGCTAAAGCTGAAACTCCAGTACTTTGGCCACCTCATGGGAAGAGTTGACTCATTGGAAAAGACTCTGATGCTGGGAGGGATTGGGGGCAGGAAGAGAAGGGGATGACAGAGGATGAGATGGCTGGATGGCATCACCGACTCGATGCACATGTGTTTGAGTGAACTCCGGGAGTTGGTGATGTACAGGGAGGCCTGGCATGCTGTGATTCATGGGGTCACAAAGAGTCGGACATGATTGAACTGAACTGAAGTGAAAGTCTGTAAAAGGGCAAGATTTCCATAAAACTGTCTGGAAAATTTCCCCATGTCTAGGTTTTGTGTTTAAAGGAACCAGAGCACACCTACTCTTTCTACTATTACTACAGGAAAGTACAAGGCACCTCCATAGCTGTGATTAATTTCCCATTCCTTGTGAAAAGAATCATGATGCTAGATTCCTAGTGACTGTGGAGCTTAATGCCTGCTTGAATATGGGTGCTTGAGAGAAAGAACAAGGCCATTTGTTTCTAATGATCCTATATACATTTTATGGTATTTAATTAGCCTTTATAATCTACCCCACCCATGTTTCTGGCTTCCAGATGAGCAGTCAAGAAAGCATGGGATACAGGAGCTGGACAGGAAGGCTGTGAGAGTCATAAGAAGGTAACCCTTAGTTTGCTACTTTCCAATGCTATAGGTAATGTGTAAATGTGGTTAGAAGAGTGTGAAATAACATCCACCATAAAAAAAACAAACAAACAACTTTTTCTGTTTTAGGGAGAGAGTTATATCTCTGGTAAACTATCGTAAAAGAATGACTTCTAGTCATAACCTGTGTTCCTGTGAGTGTCTGATGCGCCTCAGGTATAACCCAGCCAAATATTTCCTGGAAGACATGGAGAGATATTTGGAAACATATGTGGAATCCAAAATTAAAAATCCATGGCTCATCATGTAAGTCAGAAAAAGTGCTAGGATGCCCAAGGCATTTTCTTCTGACTATTGTCTGCTTTAAAATTTCTGGTGCCATTGCTGGTTTTGAATTCTTGAAGTGCTTATGTTCAAGTAGACAGTCAGTGCCAGA
The DNA here is from genome assembly GCF_027580195.1 of Bos mutus. Taxonomy (NCBI): domain Eukaryota; kingdom Metazoa; phylum Chordata; class Mammalia; order Artiodactyla; family Bovidae; genus Bos; species Bos mutus. The sequence continues at coordinate 31,267,214 of NC_091626.1, read as the reverse complement.
AAGATGCCTCCAAGTTCCAGTGAGTCAATAAAAGAATAGGAAGAATAAGATTCCTGACTTCACAAAGCTTATTTTTGTCATATGTGGGATATTATTGTGCAGAAATTACTATAAGACATAAATAACAGGGAGTAAAACATTCATTGAGGGGGGAACTGTTAGGTAAAATGGCAGTATTTTTGGTGGTTTATGAATCAGCAGGAAGAGTCCTGCTTCCAGCCACCCCCCCAATCTGAACTAAAGGTCAAGAATTTAACAAAAGGGAGGTCCTGTACTAGGTGATTCTAGATTTAACAAGTAAAAATTCAGGATGCTCAGTTAAATTTGAATTTCAGATAAACAATTTTTTAGCATAAGGACATTATGTAATATTTGGGATGTGCTGATACTAATGCTTTGCTGATTATCTCAGTCAAATTTAATTGGACATCTTGTATTTCATCTGCCAATCCTAGCTGCTACATGGAGTAAAAGTAGATGTATTATATATTATTGTCTTTTCCTCACCTCTTGGTAGGATGAATTGCTAGTGACACCAGGCACACAAATAGGAGCCAACCAGGAGTAAGAAGACAGTTGATTTCTTGCTATGCTGCAGAGCCAGAATGGAGGAAAAGGCTATATGAATTAACTCAAGAACAACTGTGAGACAGATTCCCCCTTCCCCCACAAACAAACAGATGGAAGCATGCTTATAACACAGATGATGAAAGTTGAGCTTTTGAATGTGGATATTAAAGGAAAAGCTGACTCCAGAAGGCTTGGAAGTCTTGAAGAAATTCTATACTTCGAAATTCTTGGAGTTAGTGAAGGTGGAAGTTCCACAAACTAGGTAAATCAATGCTAGGTAATGAGATGGGGTACACCTACTCTCTGGCGTCAGGCTGAGAGAAGCCTTCACATCATGCAGGCTTCCAGAGCCAGAGAACACGGGGTGGTGGTGAGAGGACAGAGGCAGCAATTAGGAGGCACAGGTGGGTTTGTTCAAAGGATGTAGAGGGTCTTGCAGACCATGTTAAGGATTGGGGCCTTAATCCATGAAGCAGTCGGGCTCCTCTGGGGGTTAGCATGATCAGATTAATCTGGCAGCCTCTTCTAGAGTGATTGTAAATGGGCAGAGGGAAGAAAGTGGAGGGAGGATTATCAATTGAGAGGGGATTCAGTCGGGCCACTCTGGTCCTATGGCATCCATAAGTGAATTAGAAAAGGTACCTCCCCTGAGGAGATATAGACCAGGGCACTCATTCTGGTAAAAGACTGTGCCAAGACATGTGGTTTGGTGATGAAGAAGTGGATTTTTAGCTTTCCCATTATCTTCCTGGGATGACAGTGGATGAGATGGTTGGATGGTATTACCGACTTGGTGGACATAAGTTTGAACAAACTCCAGGAGTTGGTGATGGACAGGGAAGCCTGGCGTGCTCCAGTCCACGGGGTCGCAAAGAATCAAACACAACTGAGCAACTGAACTGAACTGATCTTCCCAGATAGTATGACAGTTGGTTAATTAACACTAGTAGGTTAAAGCAATAAAGGTTTATTCTGTGCTTATGTCACAGTTCAATGCCTGTAGGGTGGTTTTCCTTCCGATGGACACTCAGGGATCTGGGGTGCCTACCTTGATCTGAGAGTGAGACCATGTTGAATATGAGCCTCCAAGATCACCAAGGTGGGGGGTTGGGGGAAGAAAGAGCTGGAGATTCTTACAGGGTCATTTATGGCCAGACTTGGAAGTGACTTAAGTTCTGACCACATCCCATTGGCTAGAACATGGCTCCAACCTGACTACCAAAGAGGATGGGGAAGATAAAGGAGGACAATAACTTGTGGTGTGCTTGACTCTAGAAAGCTTTGGAAGATGATTCTAGCAGTTGGAGAGGTTTGTAGGGATATTAGGGGATATTTATTCTAGCAGTTGGAGAGGTTTGTAGGGATATTAGGGATATTTATTCAGTTTTGATTTTGACTGTAATAAAAGCAATATCCTTTCTCTTGTGCAAAGCAATTTAATGAGCATCCATACCTAGCAGTTTGGGGTTTTTTTTTTAGAGCTATATATGTGGAAAATTATGAGTCATAAATACAAGAGGAATCTTCAGACATTATATGGTCTTTGATACTGTCAGAGCATGACTGATTTAAGCCGAAAACCAACCAATCAACCAACTCAACCAACAAACAAAAAAACCTCAAAACTACACAGATTAGTTTCTGTAAAAATCTATAAAGTTTGTCTTACTCCATGAGTATCATATAATATCATTTATGTGTGGAATCTAAGAAACGATACAAATGAACTTATTTATTTAACAGAAGTTGAGTCACAGATGTAGAAAACAAACATCACTGGGGGGAAATGGGGGGTGGGAAGGAAGATTGGGATTGACATATACACACTACTATATATAAAATAGATACCTAATAAGGATGTATTATATAGCACAGGGAACTCTGGCCAATGCTCTGTAATGGCCTATATAGGAAAAGAATCTCAAAAACAGTGGATATATGTATATAGAGAGCTGATTCACTTTGCTGTACAGCAGAAACTAATACAACATTGTAAATAAACTATACTCCAATAAAATTTTTTTTTAAAAATTTGTCTGAATCTGCACATGATATTGGAATTCTAGATTTGCTATGATGAATGTAAAATTTATCCCATGTCCTTTGATGAGCAAAGTGGTAAGTTGTAATTGGGAGACAGGGAAGGAAGATGAAAATCTCTTCTGCCACAAAATCAAAATGATATGTGCACAATCCTATTTACCAGAGCTTCACTTAACCTCCCTGATACTTAGTTAAGCTCATAGAAGGCAAAAATATTCTTTGAATATTCAAAATACTATTACATGGGCTCATACAATCAAAATAGATGCCTAAATAATCATAATTTTGCCATATTGGCAAACATCAGATCTGATATACTGCCAAGGACACTTTATGGGCATGATCATGAGGAGTCTTAACTATAATGCAGGTTTTACATACTTCAGACTTAACCTATGATATCCATATGTTTTCTACCTTTCAGGAAAATTTAGATTTTAACTATTAGGTTTGGTTGTTAGATTTAGTTTCACTCCATTTGGTGAAAAAAATATGGCCACTGCATATCTATCTGGGAGGAGTTGGTAAATTCATTCATTGTACATTGTGGAGGAGAACTAATCAAGCACATTTTCTCTTAGAGGCGCACAGAATATTAAAAGCGAGAAGACTGCATAGATTATTTTATTAGGCACTTATTTTTAAAATGAAGAATACACCTATAAAAGGAAAGACAAAGTTAATTGGATTTCTTCTATTATTTAGGAATGTGGACATAAGTATGTGTAAGGTTTTCCTATGATCCTTTAAAAATAGCTATTAAAAGCTATTAGAACTTCCTTGGAAACCATTTTCAAGATCTAGCAACATGTAAAGACAAGAGTTCTTGCATTTAGTCAGATCTTTTCTGTGGAAACAAATTCCACTTTCTTCATTCATTCATTTACTCATCCATTCATTCAGTTACTATGCGTTGAATATCTCCTAGAGGCCAGGCACTATTCTAGGTGCTGGAGGTAACAATGATAAATGCATCTGATTCTATGATGGTTTGTTAGGATTTTGTTTTTAAGTAAATGAAATATTGAGCCTGACAGAATGCAAAAAATATTTGGTTTGGAACCAGAAGATCTGAATTCTAATTGTGGTTATGTGTGTGCTCAGTTGCTCAGTCGTGTATGACTCTTTGATCCCATGAATGATAGCCAACTAGCCTCCTCTGTCCATAGAATTTTCCAGGCAAGAATACTGGAGTGGGTTGCCATTTTCTACTCCAGGGCATCTTCCTGATCCAGGGATTGAACTCGTGTCTCTTGCATCTCCTGCGTTGGCAGGTGGATTCTTTACCCACTGTGCCACCTGGGGATCCAATTGTGGTAATACTCAACCATCAGTTATATTAATGATATCAAATAATGATTTATTTGTCTCAGGTCTCACTATCTTTAGTCATTTTTTCACCTAATCAGTTATCACGTCTTGAAATTCACCTGCTGCTATCCACTTCATCTCTTGGTTATTTCTTAAATCATTGCACCCAGAGCCATGCCATATATGATTGTGTAGGTCATCTGTTGCGTGTGGCAGAGACATTAGTCCCAGTCTCTCTTGTTAATTCAGACCTTTATGAATTCCATTTCTACTATTTATATATTAGACATTCATAAGTTCTTGATATCAACACATGGTAGCATTAGCTTTTAATAAAACTTGTCTAGAGATTAGCTTTTGAAACGTCTGTCTTTCGTATGTGAAGACAGTTTTGTCCCATTATCATAGGGCTTTCACTTTTTTGCTTTTAAGAGGGGCCGTGAGTGTTGCATTACATAGATCATGATTTCTCCTTGTGAACAGAATTCACATTGTGATCAGACCATTGTAAGGTGGGCAAGTTATTTTGTTGATGAGAAGCTTGATGTTCCACATGGAGATAAACTCCAACACAGCCCGCCGGACTTCATAAACAAAACCAAGACTGAAATTTAGTGGAAACAATGGACTGGGGAATTTTATAAGGCCACTGTGAAGGATGAGATTGAGTTGGATTGCTAAGGACCGAGAATAGAAGGATAGAGTGATAAGATCTATATGTGAATATTAGAGGGATTAGTAGGGTTGTGAAAAATTGAAGGAGAAAGCAAGGAAGAGGAGTGTACATAGCAGGGTACCCAATATGTCAATTCTTGGGTCTGTTTACCTCCTGCCTCTACGCAAGGGTCTGCCATGTTCATGCTCATAGCGCCTGCAGAAGGGCAGCGCCACCAGCTTGACACAGTAAATTGGAAATAACATCTTACTGAAGGCCAGAAGACATATGATGTGACTTAGTAAAGAAAGACAAGACCCAACAAGACTTCCCTCTCTGGAAGTTGGATAGACTTCTCAACTGTTTGACCTGTGATTATAAGAGCCCAGAAGACTGGGAGTATATTTTAAACTTAAATGATCAGCCTTGAAATACATGTAAGTTAGCCCCACTTGACCCTGTCTGTGTAAGTTTACAAGTCTACTTGTAATCATGCCAGCACAATTTATAGGGGGTTGTTTTTAGAACCTTTACTCTTTGTCTTAAATGCCGGCACTTGTGTTAGAATATGTAGTGCAGAACTGAAATGATATTCAGCCTTTGGTCCAGGAAATCTTGGTTTTTTTTTTTCTTCCTGAGAGTCTGTTTTCATGTTATCTTAACTTTGAACTTAGATCCGATAATAACAGTAGTGTTCACAAAGTCTTGCTTTAGCTTAGGGTTTTTGTAGAGCTGTAAATGGCAAACATTTATTGTGTGCTTACCCTGTGCCAGGAATTGCTTTTAAGAGCCTTATATGTAATATTAATAACTCATTTTATAGTCACAGCAAACTGATGAGGTATATAATGTTGTCATTCCCATTTTACATGAGTGAAAAAACAAGACAGAGAGAGGTTTAAACAGTTTCCCAACATCTCATCACTATTAAGTGTCAGAGCAAGTATCAAATATAGTTAGAATCTATGTTCTGAACCACAACTCTATACTTCCGTGTTCCCATGGAAACCGTAGAAGATCCTGACTAACCAGAGGTTATTAGTTTCTTGATTTTCCCCTTGGCAGTTATACAGCAATGAAAATTAATTAACTCATTTGATAAATATGCTACATAATGGTGATCAAGACAGATAGGCAGGATCTCTGCTCTGAAGGGGCCTTCTGGTATTTCAGACTTTTGTCAGTTTGGTTAGAGTTGGTTTTTTCCCTTAGAACCCAATGTTTCCTGGGGTGAACTTAAGAGTTTTTGCTACTGCAAAGTGGAGCATTGTAACTTTGGTGACTTCAGCAAAGCTCACTTTTACTAGAGCAAGTATTTGTAACATTTTGACAGTGATCATTATTTTTTTGGCTGGAATTTTTCTCTTTGAGCAATTTTTTCTCTTGCACCTATCCCATCCTTTCAAAGACTGTACTGTTAGTTTTGGTTTAAAAATTCAAAATGTAACACTAGCATGTACTTGTCTTTGTTACATTTCTCTCAAATCTTTTCAAACTTTTGGGGATTTGTTTCTCTTTTTGTAAGCATTAACAACCAACTTAATATAATTTATCAAGCTACTATGGAATTGTACCAGGATTAGATTCAGTGACATGTGGCAGGAAAATCTAGATGATAGTGGCTTAAATAAGATACAAACTTGTATATATATCTTTACATAAAAGAATTTTGGAGGTAGGCAGTCTAGGATTGGCATGGTGGTTTCACAAAGTTGTCAGGGAGCCAGGCTCTTTCCTATTCATAAATGGTATCCCTAGTGTATGGCTATCCTCCTCGGGGTCCAAGATGGCTGAAAGGGCTCTAATCATCACATCATACCCTAGGTAATAGGATAGAGAGTAGGCAGAAGACTGTATCTCCATTCTTTTTATGACTTAAAAAAAAAAAAAATAGAAGTCCCATACAATGTTTATATCTCAACAGCCAGAATTTAGTAATGTGGTCATATCCATTGCAAAGGAGACTAGGAAATGTCAGATTTTATTTGAATGGCAATAGGACCATGAAGGAATGAGAAAATATATGTTGTTGTTCAGTGGCTAAGTTGTGTTTAACTCTCTGCAACCCCATGAACTGCAGCACACCAGGCTTCTCTTTCACTGTCTCCTGGAACTTGCTCAAACTCATGTCCATTCAGTTGGTGATGCCATCCAATCATCTCATTCTCTGTTGCCCCCTTCTCCTCTTGCCCTCAATCTTTCCCAGCAACAGGGTCTTTTCCAATGAATTGGCTCTTGGCATCAGGTAGCCAAAGTATTGGCGATTCAGCTTCAGCATCAGTCCTTCCAATGGATATTTGGGTTGATTTCCTTTAGGGTTGACTGGTTTGATCTCCTTGCTGTCCAAGGGACTCTCAGGAGTCTTCTCCAACACCACAGATAAAAAGCATCAATTCTTTGGCGCTCAGCCTCTTTATGGTCCCACTCTCACATCTGTATATGACTACTGGAAAAAACCATAGCTTTGACTAGCGGGGCCTTTGTCACAAAGTGATGTCTCTGCTTTTTAATACGTTGTCTGGATTTGTCATAGTTCTCCTTTCAATGAGCAAGTGTTTTCATTTCATGCCTGCAGTCATTGTCCGCAGTGATTTTAGAGCCCGAGAAAATAAAGTCTGTCACTGTTTCCACTTTTTTCTCCATCTATTTGCCATTAAATGATGGGACCAGATGATATAATCTTTGTTTTTTGAATGTGGAGTTTTAAGCCAGCTTTTTCACTTTCCTCTTTCATCTTCATCAAGAGGCTCTTTAGTTCCTCTTCATTTTCTGCCGTTAAAGTGGTATCATCTGCATATCTGAGGTTGTTGGTATTTCTCCCGGCAATTTTGATTCCAGCTTGTAAGGAATTTCACTCTGCATATAAGTTAAATAAGCTGGGTGACAATATACAGCCTTGATGTACTCCTTTTCCAATTTGGAACCAGTCTGTTGTTCTATGTAAGGTTCTAATTGTTGCTTCTTGTCCTGCATACAGGTTTCTCAGGGGACACATAAGGTTGTCTGGCATTCTCATCTGTTTTAAGAATTTTCCACAGTTTGTTGTGATCTACACAGTCAAAGGCTTTAGCATAGTCAATAAAGCAGAAGTAGATTTTTTTGGAATTCCCTCCTTTTTCTATGATCCACGGATGTTGGCAATTTGACCTCTGGTTCCTCTGCTTTTTCTAAATACAGCTTGTACATCTGGATGTTCTCAGTTCACATACTGCTAAAGCCTAGTTTGAAGGATTTTGAACATAATCTTTCTAGCATATGAAATGAGTGCAATTGTAAGGTAATTTGAACATTCTTAGGGATTGGAATGAAAATTGACCTTTTACAGTCCTGTGACCACTGCTGAGTTTTTCAAATTTGCTGGCATATTGAGTGCAGCACTTCAATAGCATCATCTTTTTTTTAGCTTCATTTTTTTTTTTTAACACCAAAACTATGTTGTATTGGGGTATAGATGATAGCAGCAGCATCATTTAGGATTTGAAATAGCTCAGCTGGAATTCCTTCACCTCCACTAGCTGTTTATAGTAATGCTTCCTAAGGCCCACTTGACTTCACATTCCAAAATGTCTGGATCTAGGTGAGTGACCACACCATCATGGTTAAACAAGTCATTAAGACCATTTTTGTACAATTCTTTTGTGTATTCTTGCCACCTCTTCTTAATCTCTTCTGCTTTTGTTAGGTCCTTGCCATTTCTGTCCTTTATTGTGCCCATCTTTGCATGAAATGTTCCTTTGGTATCTCCAATTTTCTTGAAGAGATTCCTCTATTTCTTTGCACTGTTCACTTAAGAAGGCTTTCTTATCTCTCCTTGTTATTCTCTGGAACTCTGCATTCAGTTGCGTATGTCTTTCCCTTTCTCCTTTGCCTTTCACTTCTCTTCCTTTCTATTTGTAAGACCTTAGATAACTCCTTTGCCTTCTTGCATTTCTTTTTCTTGGTCATCTCTTCAGGCTGCCACCGCCATGTTATCCCAAGAGAATATTTAAAAGGGGGGTAATTTGAAGTCTATGCCACAGGTACTTTTGATATAGTTGGCATTTGAAAAAATTTATTGATTGGTTTTTATAAACTTGACAGTCATATTCTTAGAGGGCATCATTCAAGTTGTTAATAAAGATAGGTAATCCTAGACTTTTCCTTTTATTATTATTTGTACTTTATTATTTCATATAGTATATTGTTATATTAACTGCATCTAAAATAAATCCACCTGGAATTAGCTTATGCAAAATATGAAATATATTGGAAGAATATGGGAGAAATCCTTGGATGAGGCAAGCCTAAGAAGAAGAAAGGCAAGATTCTGCCATTGGTCAAGAAAAACTGGAACTGGGAATTCCAGTGTAACAATGACATTTTCTTCATTCTTTTTGCTTCTCTCTGTCCATTGGCTTTATCTCCCCAATGCAGAATGTTTTTTTTTTCAACTTGACAAAAAAAATGTCCAGTGATGTCTCCCAGATTTTATTCTCGGTGAGGCTTGACATGACCTCTCTTTCAAAGTCTAAAAAGCTTGGAGGAATGGCTTCCTCAGTTCATCTTGCATCAGAAATTCACCTTTTGACCAGTTAGCTATGGCCAAAGGGAGTCCAGCAGTAATATGACTTCTTTGGCTGCTATCATGTGATAGAATGTGGAAATGGGAAAAACATTTCTCTAGGAAAGGGGTATGCTGGCTATACAGGTGTATAGACTACACTATAATTATACAAGATGGAGAAACATAGGTCAGTGCCCTGAATTAAATAAATGATAAAGGAGAACAGTATCTATCCTAATGAAAACAAAAGTTAATTTAAGCAATGAATAAACAATGGCAACCCACTCCAGTATTCTTCCCTGGAGAATTCCATGGACAAGGGAGCCTAAAGGGCTGAAGTCCATGGGGTCGGACTGCATAGGGTCAGACATGACTGAGTGACTAACACACACACACACACACACAACTTTTGATATGGCTGCAATATATAGAAAGTTTACTATGTGTCTGGTATTTTGTTCAGTGCTTTTTACATGTTGAGTTGTTTATTTCTCACAACTCTATGAGCTGCTGCTGCTGCTAAGTCGCTTCAGTCGTGTCTGACTCTGTGCGACCCCATAGACGGCAGCCCACCAGGCTCCTCTGTCCCTGGGATTCTCCAGGCAAGAACACTGGAGTGGATTGCCATTTCCTTCTCCAGTGCATGAAAGTGAAAAATGAAAGTGAAGTCGTTCAGTCGTTCTGACTCTTAGCGACCCCATGGACTGAAGCCTACTAGGCTCCTCCATCCATGGGATTTTCCAGGCAAGAGTACTGGAGTGGGGTGCCATTGCCTTCTCCCTCTATGAGCTAGAGATTGTTAACTTCTTTTATAGATGGAAAAACCAGGGATCAAGGAGTTTAAATACCATGTTCAAGATCATCCAGCTAATAAGTAAACTACAGTTGTCTTAACTTCCACGTTTTTAACTACTAGGGTAATCTACTGTCTATTACTTCTCCATCTTGAGTTGAAAACTATGGTCATTTTGATGAAGTGATTATTAGTTTTTTTTTCCCCTTTGGTTCTGCCATAACAATGCTATGTGAACTTCATGAGTCTTATAACATATCTGAGTCTAAATCTCTTCGCCTGTAAAAAGATTGAGTTGATTCAAATAACGTTTTTCCCTTTGTTAATGTAGGTAATATTTTATTTCTGAAGACAAGAGCCATTATATTTTTTATAAATTTTATATCAGTCAATATTTTTGAGTGTTTACTGAGCTAGATCTGTGTTAGGAGCTGTGATGAAATTAAAAATATTTAAGACGTATTTTCTGCTCATAGTATTTTGGACAAACAGAATTATTATTTTGCAGATTTAGAAGTCCAGAGAAGATTAGCCTTCAGAAGTGATATAACCATCAGCTCAGCTGTATCTTCAAGGTTCTGCTCTCTGTTTGCCATTCTTAGTGGGTCAACTTCATTCTAAGTTAGTCCCTCTTATGGCTGTTAGATTGCTGCCAGTGGCAATTTAGGTTATAGGCTGACTTGCTCATACTTGGCAGAAAGGAGAGAATCTTCTCTCCAAAGCATGGGCTAAAAATCCTTCTGATTGAGTCAGTTTATCCCAGGACCACTGGTGGCTCAGAGGTTAAAGCGTCTGCCTGCAATGCAGGAGACCCAGGTTTGATCCCTGGGTCGGAAAGATTCCCTGGAGAAGAAATGGCAACCCATTCCAGTATTCTTGCCTGGAGGATCCCATGGAGGGAGGAGCCTGGTGGCCTACTCTTTGTGCAGTCACAAAGAGTCTGACACGACTGAGCGATTTCATTTTCACTTTCACACAGTTTTCAGGTCTAATAATTAGAATGGTCTAGGATCTGGCATAACTTAGAGTTTAGGTCACACCGCAGTAAAAAGAACAAAAAACAAAACCACATCTCAGTAGCTTAAACAACAAAGGTGTAGCCTTTACTCAAACTATATATCCATCCTGACTTGATGAAGGAAGGAGGTGGGCTGTTCCACATTGTCCTTTCTTAGGGAGCTAAGTTAACTAAGGCTTTATCATCTTCAACAATACTGGTCTTGAGACTGGGGAAGAGTTTGGACTTATACTTGCAATTAAGTGTTCTACCTGGAAGTGACACATAGCACTTCTATCCACAACCCACTATATAGCCTGCTGCTGCTGCTGCTAAGTTGCTTCAGTCATGTCCGACTCTGTGCGATCCCATAGACGGCAGCCCACCAGGCTTCTCTGTCCCTGGGATTCTCCAGGCAAGAATACTGGAGTGGGTTGCCATTTCCTTCTCCAGTACATGAAAGTGAAAAGTGAAAGTGAAGTTGCTCAGTCGTGTCCAACTCTTGGCTAGTGACTTTAATTAGTCACATGGTCCTGCCAACTACAAGAGTTGGGGTAGGTGGCAGGGATGTAATCTCTTGACTCAGACTAGTTAAATTGCCCTTTTGTAGCTGGAGGTTGGATGGTTATCTAAAAAACAAACCGATAAAAACAAAAACAAGGAACTCTATTAATAAGGAAGGAACAAGAGTAGATGCTGAATAAGAAACCAACAGTGTGAACTACCTGACATTTTACCTTAATTGAGAAGACAGAAATTTCAGCCATGGAGGCAAGTCATAGGGAAGGATAGTTTGGCTAATTTCATTGGTCTTTAAATCAATCACTTCATTTATTCTTTTGATTGGAAAGATTGACTTTGGCTCTTTAATGAGTGGATGTAGTTGGAATTTCTATGGCTCAAAAGTGACTTAAAATTTTATTGGATTTGGAAGTATGGACTGTTTTTCCATATTTTATTGTTGTAGTTCCTGCCAATGGGGTGTCAAGCTAGCTAGATGTATTGTTTTAGAACTGACAAACAACTAAAGTTTATCCAGTCCAACTTTTTTATTTTGCAGATGAGAAAACTAAGGCCCAAATGGGTAAAATGATTATCTCAAGGTCACACCTTCTTGCACGTAGCAGTAACAGTGCTGTCTTTTGGATGATTTGCTGTAAAATGGAATCCTCTGAGTACAATGTAGCTAGAATAACAATTAGAAAACAAGATTAAAAATTTGTTTAAAAATTTTTAAAATTTATAAGAAAGTTTTCAGGACTGATACTCAGTTGGTCCACATTGGTAAAGACGGAAAATTTTCTAAACTGTTTGGTAAGTAGTTGCTCTGAACCTCTTGAGAGTCTCCTCAACCTTTCTCTCTGATCCCTCCCACCACTGTAATAAGGGGCCCACCTCAAAGGGATGATTTTTGGAGATAAACAGTTTATCAAGGGACCTGGCACTCAGCAATATTATAACTTGTCTATTATTTTTATTATTGTTATTAATGAAATGGTAGTCAATTTCAAACTAGCTCCTACATGAAAGTTCATGATTTTGGAAATGTGATGGTATTCAAGTTCATTAACTTTGATCTAGCTAATCTCTTGAAACAATAGCTTCTTATGTACTCATTAACTTTCATTTTGATCTTTTGTATTGTTTAATGGTTGACTCCGCCTCACCCCACCTGCAAGATCCCACAAGTTTTGGTTGATGAAAGAATTTAATCTAGGCTGTGAAAAAGAATATAAAGTACGGACAAGGTTCTATTAGTTCTTAGTAAAACATATCATAAAGAATGTTCTGTACAGTGTTTTGTTGAGCAGAACTTGCCTGTAAGTTTTCAGATAAGCAAAGATAGGCCTAATGCCTCGCTGGTAACAAAGCCGTGGGGGTTGTGGAGCAATTCTACTTGGTCAAGCAAATATCAGACACGAGGCATGATGAGAGGCAGATGAAGTAAGAAGAGATGGAGGGTCCAGAAGCATAGAGGGAAGCTGGAGCTTATGGAGAAATCAGCCTTTGACAGAGATGTCTATGGGTAGCCAGAGATGTTTAGAATCTTTTGGGGATTTTTTTCTGTCAGAAATTTAACCCAGCAAGAAGGCAGAGTTTCAGTAGTAACCTCTTTTGTAAGAGTAAATGAAATGTGTTTTTTAAAAGCTGGAACTGTTGGAAACTTTCTTGAAATTCATTATTGGCCCAGACCTTAATGTGTAAAGATTGGTTCTCAAAAATCAGTTGTTTAACTGATATTTCCAGTTCTGAGGTGGCCACTAAATGCTGGGCATGTCCTGGAAAGGGCTGTGTTCTGTCAGTGACTGAGATGTCCATTGACTCAACAGAATGCAATCCAAATTGTTAATGGACTAGTTTCTGAGTATATTTATTTTACAGACAGCAGATTATCTGGTTTGGGCTTCCCTGATGGCTCCATAGTAAAGAATCCGCCTGCCAATGCCGAAGAGGTGGTTTCAGTCCCTGGGTGGGGAAGATCCCCTGGAGAAGGAAATGGCAACCCACTCCAGTATTCTTCCCTGGGAAATGCCATGAAAAGAGGAGCCTGGTGAGCTATAATCCATGGGGTTGCAAAAGAGTCAGACATGATTTAGCCACTAAACAACAACAAGAAGACAAGAACCATCCTATAAATGTGCAAGAAATTCCGGACAAACATTCTTTGGACAGGTTTTTTTTTTTTTTTTTTTGAGCAGAAAGAGGTAGAGAATATAAGTATTTCACTTCCTAGGCTTTTGGAGAGGAAAAATGAAGGCAATATTAAAAAACCCAGGAGTTTTGAGGCAAATGTAAAGGAAAGCTTTGAAACTGGAGATCTTAAACATGCTTGCTAAAGTATTGTTTAAAAGTACTGTTTAAATTAAGAAAGCAGATATCGACCTCACCTCTGACTTCTAAAAAGTACCTAGAGTTTGACTGATAAAACTTTGGCCTTTAATCTATATTGCTGCTAACTCGCTTCAGTCGTGTCTGACTCTGTGCAACCCCATAGACGGCAGCCCATCAGGCTCCCCCGTCCCTGGGATTCTCAAGGCAAGAACACTGGAGTGGGTTGCCATTTCCTTCTCCAATGCATGAAAGTGAAAAGTGACAGTGAAGTCACTCAGTCGTGTCCGACTCTTAGTGACCCCATGGACTTGCAGCCCACCACGCTTCTCCGTCCATGGGATTTTCCAGGCAAGAGTACTGGAGTACTGGAGTGGGGTGCCTTCTCCGTTAATCTATCTTACTATGGCATAAGTCTAAAATTTCTGTTCAATTCCAACAACAAGGTATGTAGCCATTATAGCAGACTTTTGTTCAGTTTATTAACTTAGTGCAGAAACCTCTGCAGTAAGCGATAGCAACCATGCATAGGATAAATGATGGTTGAATGATGGAATATAAACGCTAAGCTAGAATATAGTTCTGGCTCTGCCAGTATATATTTTTGTGTAACCTTAGGTCAGTCACTCTACTTTTTTCTAAATTTCTTTTCTTACAGGGAGACAATCATAAAAATGACTGGCAACTACCACTTAACTGAGAGCTTTTTCTTTAAAGGGCTGATGATAAAAGGTCCAGCAAACCTCTTTCAGAGGAAACTAAACTTCTCGAGGACAGGGAACTTTTTTTTTTTTGAATTAGAAGCATCTTATTTGTATTTCTGTAATACAGTTTCTGGACTCTAAAAAGGTGTCAACAAATATTGTAAATTTATTAATATTATTAGGCAGATTGCAGTCTTGGCAGCCCACCACTGCCTCTTAAATCTCTTTTCTGTGATCCTTTCATACTTGGCATCTAAAAGGCTGCCGATCTTCGCTCTGTGATAGGTTCCCAAGGCATTTACTTAAAAATATCCAAGTCTGGAGAAGTCATTCTTGTCTTTACGGGCACCATTTCGCTTTCTCAAGGTATTGCACCCAGGCTTGGGATCTGGGTCCGGAGGCTACAGGGAAGAGTTCGGTACGGGAAGCTCATCCTCCCGCCCTCCGATTGGCTGACTCGCACTCCACTCACGCGGTTCGTGTCTCTGATTGGCCACCGTAGCACCCCCGCCTCGGCTCGCGACTACTTTGTGTGCCGGGGCGGCGCGCTCAGCTCCTCTGGCTCAGCTCGCCGTCAGGGCTGGACTGGGCTAGCTCTTCGGCCCACTGCTCTGCATCGCGGGCGCCAGGAATTTTCCCGAGTCCGAGCCGGGTAGGAAGCATCCTAGGGAAAAGCTCCCTCCTCCGCCCCATGTTCTCTTTCCCGTACTGAATAAACTTCCGCCTTGGAGGGGTTGTTGCAGCCGCGGGTCGGGGGGAGAGGCCAGGCACCGAACCCAGGCTCTCTTGGGGGAGGGGTCTTTCTGTCCGGGCGAATGTGGAAGACCAGCTCTCACAAGATTAAACCGGGCTTCACTATTCGCATGGGAGTGCGATGCCATTCTATGATCGTGTTTTGCAAGCTGCAGTGGAGCGGCCAGACCTGCGCTACGGGGGCTGAGCAGCAGCGATCACTCCTAAAAAGTAGCAAGGAGCCTGCTTCGTATATCCAGTACCAGTGGTACTTAAGGGCCGCGGGCTGAACTGGCACGGGCCGATCCGTTTCCCGGCGGTTGAGAATACGGCATTCCCCGGAGGTGGCGCTCCCGGGAGTGGGGAAGCCCGGCTCCGCTCGCGCCTCCTTCAGCCTTTGGCCTTCAAGCGGTAGAGGGCGGCCTACACTCGTGTCGGAGTCAGCGCCCGTGCGCACAGCGTTGCCGACCCTGCTAGAAGGCTCCCCGTCCCGCTGTGGCCCGCGGCTCAGCCCGGCAGTCGGACGCTGCGGCTACGCGGTCCACGGGCGCGGCGAGAAGGGGGCGGGGAGAAGCCCTGGCACAGGCGGGGGTCGCCGTAGGAGGCAGTGGCCCGCGCATGCGCGCCTTCTCCCAGAAGCTTGGGACGCTGAGGGGGCGCGCGCTCCCATGCGCGCGGGCACGCTTGCTCTAGCCGAGGCTTCCCCGCCTGCGCTCGCGGTCAGAGCCGCTCAGGCGCGTGCGCGTGTTATCTCCGGTAGACCCGAGTAGCCCGGTTCTCTTGGCTCCAGGCCCCCGCCCCTCGCCGCCCCTCGGCCGACCCGTCCCCTTCCTCTCCTCGCGGAATGGGGCCGGCGCTGCTCGGGGTCGCGCGCCCGGGACCCGGCTCGCGCTCGGTCTCGCGCTGTCAGCGACTGCCTGGCTCGCGCCGCCTTGCGCTTTCCCTCAGTCAGTGGCGCCGAAGGCTCCGTTAAGCAGCGACGGCGGCGGTTCCTGTTTCCGTTTCTTCCTCTCCCTTCAGTAGGGAGTAGCATCCTCCACCCAGCCACCCCTCCCACTTCCCCAGCGCGGGGCAGCTGCGGCTGAGGGCTGTAGCGGCGGCGGCTGCTGGGGAACGGCGGAGACCGCCTCTGCTCCCGCCTCGGGTAAGGGGGCGTTTGGGAGCCGGGCCCCGCGCGCCCCGGGGTCTGGAGGTGGGCAAGCGCGGGATCTCAGGAGGCTCCGGGAAGGTGCCTGCCGGCCGTCGCAGCTCTCTTTCCCCCGAGGCGACCCCCGGGCCTTTTGCTGCCACTGCTGCTGCTTATGCAGCGGCTCCGGGGAAAGTGGGGAGGGAGCCCCCGGGACCCTCTGATGGGTGCCTTTGCTTGGCCGCGGGGGTTGCGGGAGGTGGGGGCCGCGGCAGGGGACTAGGGACGCCTGCAGCTTCGGCCGGGGCGTGGAGCGGCTCGGCTGCTGCCCTCGGCGTCGCGCATCCTTGGTTAGGGCAGGGGCCGAAACCGAGGAGAGGAGATGGGGGCGGGGGTGGGAGGTGTCCCTCTTCTCTGCTCTTACCTGCCCTTTCTCCAGCAACTCGCTCTCTTGTGTCACAGACTGTGGGGACAAGCATGCTTGTGCGTTAAGGGCTTTCCTGAGGGGTTCTCCGGGAGGAAATTGGGGAGTGGACCCGTGCAAAGATCCGCTCCCGGCGAGGGGCCAGTGCCAGGGCAGTTTCACGGCTTGAGTGCCGCTGCACCCTCGTTTGACGTGGAAATGATGAGCTGGCGGCTTTAGAGCTCCAAACTTATTTGGGAAGGTTAAATGAGTTCTTAAATATTTATTTATTTAATCTCCAGTTAAAGGAGGTTTGTTCTGCAAGAGTGAGTGGGCTGTCGTGTGCAGCACCTGTTTTTTTTTTTTCTCACAGTGAGGATTGCAATCTTCAGCCACACATAACGTCAGAGACGCAGTGTATTTCTTAAGTTAAATGGCAGTGTCATGGTTAGAATTTATCCCTGGTGAGCTTTAGCGTTTGAGTGAGGCCTTGGATAGAGCAGGGTGTTATTTCTTATTCCCATGTTTCGGTTAGTTTACAGTGGACTTAATCCAGCTCAAGAGTGTGGACCTAGGCAAGCCAGAATCTCCTGTAGAAACACCCCAAACCTCAAGGTAACACAGACTAAATTTCGACAAAAGTTTTCTCTCAGTTTACAGTTAAACTCATCACAAGTAACTGAACTTTGGCTTGGTTCTCTTTAGAAACTGCAAGCAAGGTTTAATTGCAGTTTTTTGCTCCCTTGTTATTCTTGGGGATAAGTGCATATTTATTTTCTTGATTAACTTTTGTTTTTATGCATATTTCTTTTAAAGAAAGCATCATGTAGAAAACTTTTTAGGAGAGAGATTTGCAGTATTATAGAGTTATGCTGAAGTAGTGGAGTAAGTTGTATTCTCTCTTGAAAGTAACTTAAAATTAACCTGAAATCCTATGATATATAATAAAGCCTTGTACATTGCTAGCCTTGTGAAATATACCATAAAATGCACATAGTAAATCTTCGTTTGATTTATACCTACTACAATAGTAAGGATAAGGTGGGAATTCAAAGATTTGAAATTATGATTTTATAGCTTAGTATGTAAAAATGCAGGGTGTTAGAAATGAATAGGATTTAAGGAACATAGAAGGGTGGTTTGGAGGCGTGAATTTTCCTTTTCCTGCTTTATCAACTGAGAATTCTACTTAAATTGCTGAACAGCTGGAATGAAAGTTGCATAGATAGCAGAAACAGATGCAAAAATGTGTTTTTGATTAAGTAGTCAGTTAACATGAAGAATATCTTGTGGTTTATTAAGACAGTGATTCAAAATAATTTACATAAAACATAGCATTATATAGATTGTACTTTAGGATGTTCTTAAATTGAAATAGACACTTAAAGTTGTTTTCCTTCAAGTCAGTTTTGAGAGAGAGAATTGAAAAACAGTAACTTAGATTACATTCTGCAGTGTTTGGTTACAAGTTTTAACTAGTTATTTTAAGGCACTGGAGTGTCTTTAAAAGTGGTGAATTGTTAAATCACTAGTGGCTTGGAAAAACTTGTGTTCCTTGTTTATTTTTTTAAGTGCCCGTTATATCAGTAGGTTGGTCTGGAGGGGGAGCTAGTGCCAAAGCAAAGCATGGCTTAATATATGTTTGAACTTTTTCAAACACCCCAAACCAGATTTTTATGACCAGAAGAAAGAGAAATTTAATTTTTAGTTAAAGGAGTAAAGGAATTGATAATGAATATATATCTTATCTGTCAATAGTTACTTGTGGAGTATATATATTGTATATTACAAATTAGTTAGTTTTTTTCGTGATCTGAAAATAAATGCATAAGGTTTGTTAAATTTCTCATTTTAAACCTCTGAAAGTTGGTCCCCAAACTTAGGGTATATGATGACAGATTCTTAAACTTATTACGCATTGCATCAGAAAGGAAGAGTATCTGTTAACCCTTTGTGCATGTTGTATCTTCTTAAGTTTTTTCTTTATAATATCTATAGTCCAAACATTTCAAAAGAGCTTCAAGTAGAGTCTTATAAGAGCAAAGATATCAAGCATGTAGTATTTAGCTAGGTATTTATCAATAGCTAGGTATTTATTGATCAATAAATACCTAGCTAGGTATTTATCAAAAGTAAAGGTAATTGCAATAAAAAAAAATGGGTCCTTTAAACATCTGGAGATCTGGAAAGCAGGATCCCAAGGTCACTTCTTAACATCTCTCTCCTGCAATATAATGCAGTGAGTCCATCTGATCTGTGAAATCGAACTTGTGCATTTGAATATGAAGCAGTAATTTTTTTGATCTGTGGCACTTTATTTAGGTTTCTGAACTGCAATCAGTTTTGATTTTACTTCTTACGGTTCACATATTCTTCCAAATTCGAGGTTAGGATTGATTGTGTGTATATTAAAATCAGAATATTTTAGTTTTCTGAGGGTAGTAGTTGGGCTGTTCTCCGTTGCTGTTCATTGTGTAAATAGAATTTTGGTGGTGGTAAAATAAAAAAGTAGATTCTTTGAAAGGAATGAAAATATCTGTGAGATACAGAATAGTGAGGTGTTTACTGTTTTTAAAAAGTTAATGCTATAAATTAATCAGTTTAAGATATTCTAGAATATTTTCATATATGTTTTTCATTTCTTTAATGGTTCTTTTTAATTCACTGCACAGTATTAGTAAATCTGTTGGTTTAATTAAATGGTGAACATACCCATTTCATATTATAGCACACTTATAAAAGTAAAAGCATTTTCATTTCATAATCATAAAAGCAAATGTAAAAATAAACATGAAATTAAATTTCTTTACTTAAAACAAAATTGAGATTCTAAGCAACTCTGAAACCAGCATAATTTTTCTACTCAGGCATCAATACTAGTCCTATTGGTACTTTGCAAATGAGATATATCAATCTCCAGTCTTCTGTAGTCAACAGTAGTATTGTAGATATAGGATTTAGAGGATAAATACCAAGTTTCCCTTGGTTCTCCTGTTGATGATTCTCTGGCTTATATTTCTGTACCATATAGTATATGGTTTTGCAGTTTGAATTGATATTGAATTGTACTATTGAATTGTAGCTTGTTATAATGAAAGAAACATGTCTAAAAGTAAAGAATAATTACGACTGATTCTTTTAAAAAAGACCGTTTAAAATTCAGAGCAGAAGAAGGTTATATGGGTATATATGTATATAAATTTTTAACAGATTAGTCTCAAGTCTCAACCTTCCTTTCTCTCTACATTCTACTTTCCTGATTACATCTCCCCTTCTCCAACCATCCTCTATCATCCTGTGATTTTCTCTTTGGGATAATTAGGAATCAAACCAATAAAATGAACCATATCATTCATTTGGCATAGTTTTTTTCTTCCTTGATTAAATGACTTTATATCAGTCTGTATAATATTTTAAAGATAAAGCCCATATGGACTTTATGCAGTACTCTAGATTTTTCTTTTAATGGAAGAAGAGCAAATATGGCCTGTGAATTATGCCGTGTATTTCAGTACAAGAGTTATTCATGCTCTTTATAGAAAGCAGAGCTATTGAGTTAATTTCATTTATTTTTTTTTTAAGATACAGGCTTTATTTGCTAAAAACCCAATATTACACTCATTTACTACTTTTAAAAAAATATCTTTTTGTGATAATTTTTTGTCAGAAGAGAACATGTGACAAGGAAATGTGTTGAATTTTAAGTTTAAAAAAATTGACAAATTGACAAATAAGGCTAGAACAGATGTAATTCAAACTTGCTTTTGCTATCATTCTCTTTTCTTTTGTATTGATTCTATAGTATAACTTCTTCATTTAAGCACTGGAATAAAGCTTTGAAGATCACTCCTGAAATGCTCTCCTGTATTTGTTGTATCTAAGAACTTGGGTTTTTTTTTTTGGAAATTAAACTAATTCAGGGATAAACTGAATAAACATGATTTAACATATTTACGTTAAGAAGATCAGGCTTAATGTTTCTACTCGTCACAGTCTCAGTGACTGGTAGGTGTAAATAAGGTTCATATTAGAAAATAATAAACTATTGATGTTAATCTTTGATGTAAATGGGACATTAAGCTCATGTTTATTTTAGCATCTCAGTTATGAGAAGTGTTACATCATGTGAGTTGTAAATGCTGTAGCTTTCTGTTTGTAAATGAACACAAGTGAAGGGAAAATGGAAGGTTGTTCCATTTGATTTACCCCAAATATATAACTAAAATGAACCTGTTTTGTGTCTGTGTAAATCTTATTTTTTTAAGACTGTTACTGAACCATGAACGAGTTTTAAGTTTTTACTAATTTATGGCTGGCTGTTTATATCCCTTAGATGAGATAAATGCCGTTTAATATGACTTAATACCTAGAGCTTTAGAATAAATTTGTCTGTAGTAAAAATGGTATTTACAAACCATCAAGCTGTAAAAGCATCCCAGTGTTATTAAATGAGTTAATATTCCATAAGCTAGCTTTTAAAATAACTTTTATAGTTTTTAAGATTAATTTATTGTAATATCTTGATAAATAGTAAAGGTGGAAAAATATAGTTTTTAGCTTTTATATTTCATTCATTGTCTCAGCCTTAGGTAAGCTTGAGACCAGTGAGGTGGGAGACTGAGAGAGGGGATGTACTGGTTGATGAACCTTCTTTCTTTAGAGGTGAGGGAGATTTCTTTTTCAGTTTTTTCCACTCCATCCACTCCCTTCATCTCCCTGTTTATCATCTGTCTTCTTTTCCAACAGTGGTGAAAAATCTGGGAGTTTGCCACCTTTGCAGGATTTTTTTTTTTTTCTTAGAGTTCATAGAATATTTCCTGGTAGAACATTAGCTTTTATGTTAACAATAATTTTATTATAATGGCCTCATTCTCTTGCAGCAGTAGGCAAGAGACTGGAAGAAATTCAGGTTGATGTGGGGTTTAATTATTGAAAGTCACTCAGTTGTGTCTGACTCTTTGCAACCCCATGGGCTATATAGTCTGTGGAATTCTCCAGGCCAGATTACTGGAGTGGGTAGCTATTCCCTTCTCCAGGGAATCTTCCCAACCCAGGGATGGAACCCAGGTCTCCCCCCACTGCAGGTGGATTTTTCACCAGCTGAGCCACCAGGGAAGCCCAAGAATACCGGCGTGGGTAGTCTATCCCTTTTCTAGTGGATCTTCCCGACCCAGGAGTTGAACCGGGGTCTCCTGCATTGCAGGTGGATTCTTTACCAACTGAGTTACCAGGGAATCCCAATTCATTATTAATCATTTATTAATGATTTTGTATAAAAAGGGATATGGGAGGTGTTCATTGTTAGGAGTCCTGTGTCAGTCATATTATTGTTCTGCTTACTGTTAAATACATGGCAGTCCCTTCTTCTATTTCTTGAAATGCAGTCTTATGCCTTCTCTGTTATTTCTGTCGTCGTCTATGGAGTTTCTGACTACACGGAATTTGCTTTTTAGAATGTCTCTTTACCTCCTTTGTCTGCCTCATTTGAATAATTTAATGTTAAAAAAAACAAAAACAAAAACTAACAAACCCAAACAGTAGGAACCTATGTCCACTGAAGAGAACAGCTCTGAAACGAAAATGGACAGTAATGTTCTCCTTTCATGGGAGTAGTTTTAGCAGATTTAAGCCAGTTACTGTGGAATATTCACAAGGAGAAAGTGTATATTTGATGATTAGGGCCCTAGTCATTAGAGATCTGACTGATTCAATTTCTCTAACATATGGAATTGTACCTGAAAGAGATACATTCAGTAGAGATTGTAATTTTTTTTTTTGTATGTATTGAGTTTTGTGAGTAACTACTTAATTCAGTCAGTTACCAAATGACAAAAGGTTGTAATTTTGAGAAAAATATATTCTTTAAAATTAGAACTTAAGCCAGGGTAAATATTTTGTTTTCTTTTTGCAAGTTTCAAATTTTTCTTTATCTTTTAGAAAGTTATTGAAATTTTAGGGTTTAGAAGGTGGTAATTAAAGCTCTTGAGTCAAAAAGTCTTTAGCATTGGTGAAAAAAGCCTCAGTGACATGAGAAAGGTAGATTTACTGAGTAATTCTGACTGCTTCCTCTAACATGATTATGCACATCTGGGCCTTCACCAGTTAGAACTGTTTGTTTTTAAGATCCAAGCAGTAGATTACCAGCTTGATACTTACAGGTGTAAAGCATTCATAGAATGAATGATATAATGTTATTTTTAATTTGTAAGTAAATGAGGACTATGCTTCTTGTGCTGAGTAGGCTAAAGAGTTGTATACCTAATAAGGATGTACAAATAATAAACTAAAGAAACTTGCTAATATGCAGTTAGGAATGGTTCCTGTTATTAGTGTTTATAATGGCACAAATTATAATGGTGAAAATGAAATCAACGAAGAACTCTGTCTTGGAGCAGTTTGTTAGATAAGAGCACATTCTCTGTTCTATAACTGTCTGCAGAAGTTCACTTAGAGCCATGCAGAATCCTACCTAAAAGGAAATAATGATCAACAACTAAAGTGTTTTTGCAGGAAATGTGCATGTTTTTTCTGTGTATATTTGCCCAGTGCCTATCACCTTCTCTTTCCGTATCAAATATAAGGTTAGAAAGTAAGGTATTTAACTTTTGAAAAATCTGAAGGGAAAAGGATCTGAAGTTTGGAAAAGGCTGGTTTCTTCATGTTTTAGTACTTCTTTTTGACATAAAATTTTCGGAGAGCTCCACAGTTGTGAAGCTAAAATCTGAGTTCTTTCTTAGTAATTTTTTGGATTGCTTTATTGAAGTTTATTGGACAGGGAGGCCTGGCATACTCTGGTTCATGGGGTTGTAAAGAGTTCGACATGACAGTGACCGAACTGAACTGATTGAAGTTTAATTTGTATATCATAAAATTCACAATTCAAATTTTAGTAAATTTATATAGTTGGTGTCTCAGTGGTATAGAACCTGCCTGCTCATGCAGGAGATGTTGTTCAGTCCCTGGGTCGGGAAGACCCCCTGGAGAAGGAAATGGCAACCCACTCTAGTATTCTTGCCTGAAGAATTCCATGGACAGAGGAGCCTGGTGGGCTACAGTCCATGGGATTGCGACTTCGTGACTAAACAAAAATAATATAGTCGTACAACAGTTATCACAATCCAATTTTAGAACATTTTTGCCTCCAGAAAGTGCCCTCTTGCCCGTTAGCCCAACCCCTATTCCTGCCCTCAGCTCCAGGCAACCACTTGTCTGTATTTTGTCTCTGTAGTTTTGCGATTTATAGAAATTAGACATTAATGGAGTCATATAGTAAATGGTCTTTTGTTTCTTGGCTCTTTTCATTTAGTATGGATTAAGAATGGATAAAGTAGAAAAACTTTAAGCTTGGAATCTAGAGACCTGGATAGGAGTATTCTCTCTGCCACCCAGATGTATAAACTTGGGTAAGCTATTTGCCCTCTCTGGGCCTCTGCTTCTTTCTCCATCAAGTGAATTATTTTGATTTTCTTCTAGTTTGGTTTTCACACCTTGGTAGACATTCACTGACCTTTCCCTGGAACATACCTTAACTCTTTCCCTTAACACTTTATGTCTGCATACGTTTTTTCTGAATCAAAAACAAGGCTTATGGTCTTAAGAGGTGACTCAGCAATGGACAAATATGAGACTGCCTTGAAGCATCAGGATGACTGATTAAACCTTTTCTTGGGCATTTTTTAGTTCATATGTACAACTTGAGAATAGGGATAGTCTTAATTGCTGAGTTAATAATTAAGACTTTTGAAGAAAATAAAAGCAAAGTTGAATAATTGTCAGAGGTAGGGCTTTAAAAGTGATGGAAGCTTCTTAGGAACGTAGGAAAAAATTACACTTTTTAGTTATTTTTTCTTCTGGAAGTAGAAAGTGGAGTAGAGCATTTTTAGTTAAGTTTGAGCCAAATTGGGCTCCAGGAAGAAGAGCCAAAGGAGATATATGGCTACTGTTGGGAAGACTGTCCTAGGGCTCATCTGGAGGCAAAGCTGACAGATAACATTCAGGTGACAAATTAGGGGAAAAATATGTATATAGGGAATTAAAAATTAGGGGTGTGCATGTGTATACGTATGTGTAGCAGGTATAGACCACAGACTGAGTAGGCTGGTATCAGGTATATGCCAAGGGTGTAATTTTCAGTGTAGTATAGTAAAAGATAGGGCATTGAAAAATAACTAGCTAAATTTAAAAATGAGAGTGCTGTGACTACTTTTAAATATTCAATAATTTTGACTTTTAGAAACTATCAGAGGTTCTTATATCATCTGCAGTAGTAGGAAGTATGGCTATTAAATGATTGAACCTTTATTTTTATCCAACGTAGTAGAGTATACGAGTGGTGACCTACAAAGCAGGCCTTGTAGAGGAGGGGAATGTAGCTGTAAATATATTTTACTGATGCTGTCATTAGAGCAGCATAAAAAAATCTGTTCATGCTTTATAGTCACACTTTTTGCTTGAAATGGTATTTTTATTTTAAATAAATCGTCTTATGATAACCAAATATATCCCCAAATCAAACCTGTATTAAGTGAAGATTTTTCACTTGATAGTATTATAAAGGTTGTGTTCAGACTTTAAAGGAGTTCCAAAAGTAGAATCCCAAAGCTTATTGTGCAGTGGCAGCATTCTAGGAATAAATTTAAAGCTTTCTAAGGTGACTGTTTTTATGACAATAATATTCTTTTGAATATATGCTATACTACGTATTTTTAAAATGTCCCACTGAAATTGTGACCTCATGGACTGTAGCCTACTGGGCTTCTCTGTCCATGGGATTCTCCAGGCAAGAATACTGGAGTGGGTTGCCATTTTCTTCTCCAGGGGATCTTTCCCACCCAGGGATCGAACCTGGGTTTCCTGCATTGTAGGCAGATTGTTTATTATCTAAGCCACCAGGGAAGCCCACATATAAAATACCTAAATATAAATTATGTAATTGAAAAAATTTCAGTGTAAACGAAGGGGAAACTTCTTTCTATAACTTATGAAGCTTTAAAATG
This sequence comes from Bos mutus, assembly GCF_027580195.1. Classification (NCBI taxonomy): domain Eukaryota; kingdom Metazoa; phylum Chordata; class Mammalia; order Artiodactyla; family Bovidae; genus Bos; species Bos mutus. Next base: position 31,241,512 of record NC_091626.1, on the reverse strand, counting down.
TTAAGGATAATCATCATTCATATTTTCCCAGGGAATTTTAATTTTCAATCATAATAATAAGTGACAGCTGTCAGAAGGTATAGCCATTTCTACATTTAGAATTCTTTTTCTTTATACGAAAGAAAGTGAAAGTGTTAGTTGCTCAGTCATGACTGACTTTTTGCGATGCCGTGGACTGTAGTCCTACAGGCTTCTTGGTCCATGGGATTCTCCAGGCAAGAAAACTGGAGTGGGTTGCCATTCCCTTCTCCAGGGGATCTTCCTGACCAAGGGATCAAACTAGGGTCTCCCACACTGCAGGTAGATTCTTAACCATCTGAGCCACCAGGGAAGCATAATTCTCTCAAATACTTGTCCTTAAGAAAATAGCTACTAGGGATTTGTTGAATAATCAGATACTACTTTGATATTTAAGCAAAACACCTAGCTAGACTAGGAACATTAAAGCAATAAAAATGATTAATTTCTAAGTTTTAATAAATTCTTAAAGGGTGCTGCAAAATACTTAACATTTGTTTAACAATTCTTTTCTGACTGACTTCCTACAGGGGCTCTTTCAGACCTTTTCTACCTCTTTCCTAGCCTGTAATGGTATACTGCTCTCGGACTTTGCAGGTTATTTCACTTGCTTTTTTTTTTGAAAAGCGTAAGACGGTTAAGACCATCAAACAGAGGCTTCCTCAGCTTTGCTTTTCTTTATTAGTAAATTGTGTAATTTCCCCTCCCCTGTACCATTTGGTGTCAGGGATGTGTCCTTTAGGCTTTCACGACTACTTCATGACCGTTTGTATCCCAGCTACTCTTTAGAATGGGACTTTTCTGGTGGCTCAGTGGTGAAGAATCTGTCTGCAATACAGGAAATGCGGGTTTGATCCCTGGATTGGAAAGATCCCCAGGAGAAGGAAATGGCAACCCACAGCAGTATTCTTGCCTGGAAAATTCCATGGACAGAGGAGCCTTGTGGGCCACCGTCCATGGGGTCACAAAGAATTGAGCATGACTGAGCTACTGAGCACACAAGAGATTAAAAACAAAATTCAGTGTCGAACATTCTGTAACAAGATGAAGCTGTGCTTGTTCAAGTACCTTTAGAATATATAGGTGCATTAAGTTCATTCCTTTATCATTTTAATTTCAGTTTCTCCTAACAGCATCTTTACTGGCCTAAAAAAAAAAAGGCAACAACAAAACCCCAAACCACTTTTCCTTATTCTTTCTGCCACTTCCTCCATCCTCTGTTCCCTGCCCCCGACCCCAGCTTCTTTTGGTGTTACCCACAACCCAAAGTAAAAGCAGTATGTCTCTTGTTTTAATTGTTCTACCTTCTTTTTCAGTAAAACTATTCTCCTTGTCTTTATTAATGACCTTCTGAACTGCCAAACAGAGGCATTTCTAGTATTAGTTTTAGCTTTTTAATTTTTCAGATCAGACAGTGTAAATCCCTTCTCCTGATTTTCCTTATAACTCAGTAGTCCTGGTTCTCCTATATATTCTAGAAACTCTTCTTTTCATTCACAAGGTCAACTTCTTTATTAAGTATTAACCTTATACATTTTTCTTAATCTAGACTTTTTTCCTTGTGATGTTACAGTGTTTTTTAGCTTCAGTGAATACCTCTTTCAGACAACTCCCAACCATACGGAAGCTGCTTGACTTTCAGTTTCCAGCTTGAGAGCGCCACCTGTTTGTTATTCCATCAAGCTCAGTATACTCAGTTCTGAATTTTCTCTCATCCAAACTGTATTATTCTTTCTAACTTCCCTTTCTCTATTATTGGCTCATCCCTCTCATTGTCCAAACTTGAACTCTGAGTTGTCTTTGAATTCCCTCCCCATCAGATCCTTTCCATTGTCAAGCTGTAAATTCTGTTACTACAGTGTTTCTGTACTTCATCTGCTCTGTTCTATTTCCCTTTTTTTAACTACAGAAATTTAAGTTCTCATTACTACTAACATAAATAATTACAATTTTGTAATTGCTGTAAAAGAGGGAGAGGAGGAAGAGGCAGTTCTACTAGGATATGACCGGTAGGGAAAGAAAGTGACATTTAAGCTTAGCACCAAAGAATAAGTAGGGAAATTCTAGGCAGGCAAACTGAATAAAGACTTAATCAAAGTTTATTGTATGTTGTCAGCTCATAAGATTTTTGCTTTAATCGTTACTGCATGTGGGTGTTTTTCCTATTGGCACGTGCTGTTGCCTTTCTTCAGATATTGAAGATCCAGAGAATGAATAATGTAAAACCAGAGTGACACAAAATAATGTATATCTTACATTACCTAGCTTTGAGTGAGCAGAGTGGTAAAAATGTAAAGGGGTGAAAAGTGACTACCGTTTGCACTGATGACTAGAAGCTGTCTTGAAGGTCCCTGACACTTGGAATGTAAATCTTCAATGGGCAGCTGTTTTCAGTCTACCGTTGATCTTAAACAACTCAGGTTGGAACTGTCCAGGTCCACTTATACATTATATTTTCAGTAGTAAATACTACAGTACTATAAGGTCTCTGGTTGATTGAATTTGTGAATGTGGAGGAACTGCAGTTACCAAGGGCTGACTATAAATTATACTTGGATTAACCCCTACACATTGTTCAAGGGTCAGATGTAACTCCATATGGCTTTATTTTTATTTTTGCCTCTTTCCACACATGTTTGATTGCCCTGTAGTAGGACTTGGTAATATCTTTATATTAATAGCCACTAATAACAAAAGTAAATTAACTGAGGGTCACAGGAAGTAAAGAAATGATTTACTATTTCTGTTCCCTTAGAGAAGCAAGATGTTTTGTGCTTTTCAAATGGGAAACACTGAAAATAACAACAATTCTAAAATGGTTAAACCAAAATGTGACTTTTGGACTTTGCAAGTAGAACAACCTAGACAGCATATTAAAAAACAGATATTACTTTGCCAACAAAGGTCCATGTAGTCAAAGCTATGGTTTTTTCAGTAGTCATGTATGGATGTGAGAGTTGAACAATAAAGAAAGCTGAGTGCCGAAGAATTGATACTTTGGAACTGTGGTGTTGGAGAAGACTCTTGAGAGTCCCTTGGACTGCAAGGAGATCCAACCAGACCATCCTAAAGGAATCAGTCCTGAATATTTATTGGACGGACTGAGGCTGAAGCTGAAACTCCCAGTACTTTGGCTACCTGATGCGAAGAACTGACTCATTGGAAAAGACCCTGTTGTTGGGAAAGATTGAAGGTAGGAGGAGAAGGGGACGACAGAGGATGAGATGGTTGGATGGCATCACCGACTCAATGGACATGAGTTTGAGTAAACTCTGCGAGTTGATGATGGACAAGGAGGCCTGGCGTGCTGTGGTTCATGGGGTTGCAGGGAGTTGGACATGACTAAGCGACTGAACTGAACTGAGAATGGAGGTAGAGCAGTCCGGGAACAGCCAGATCGAAAAATTTAAATGTCTTCCGGATATTCTCCATTTCTTGACTTCTTTCTTTGAGTTGGTCTTATTATCTGCTTATGTTAGAAGGCTTTTTTCAACAGAAATGTATGGACTCAGACTACTGAGAACTTAAATTTCTGAAGGAGGACCTATAATTGGACCCATCCTTGGAGAATTGTCATTGTCACCAGAACCACATAAAGTGGCAGAGGGTCAGTTCCCCAAAGGATGGGAATACTGTAAACCAGAGAAATGGGAGAAGGAATGAGAAGTAAGCAAAAACCATCTATAGTCATTAGGAGGAGGAAAGGAAGGGAGTAGGAGATACAGGGAAAGGAAAATGCATATACAGGAGAGAGAAGCCAGTTAAGGGAAAAGAACTATTATTAGTTGAGAGTTTACTGTGTGCTAAGCCTTGGGTTCCCCTTCATGGATCACAACCTTGTTGTAACTAAGGGGATTGCATACCTCAGTGATGCTATGAGCCATGCCATGCAGGGCCACCCAAGACGGACTAGTCATAGTGAAGAGTTCTGACATAGTGTGGTCCATTGGAGGAGGAAATGGCAACCTGTTCCAGGATTCTTGCCTAGAGAACCCCATGAACAGTATGAAAAGGCAAAATGATATGATACCTAAAGATGAGACCCTTGCTGAAGATGAGGAAGCGTGGTGTCCAGTATGCTGAGGAAGAGCAGAGGGCAATTGCTAATAACTTCAGAAGGAATGAAGTGGCTGTGCCAAAGTGGAAACGACACTCAGTGGTGGTTGTATCTGTTGGTGAGAGTAAAGGCCAATGATGTAAAGAACAATATTCATAGGAACGTGGAATGTTAGGTCCATGAATAAAGGTAAACCAGACGTGGTCAAGCAGGAGATGGCAAGATTGAACATTGACATCTTAGAAATCAGTGAACTAAAATGGACGAGAATGGCAAGTTTAATTCAGATGACCATCATACCTACTACTGTGGGCAAAATCCTTTAGAAGAAGTGGAGTAGTCCTCATAGTCAACAAAAAAGTCTGAAATGCAGTACTTGGGTGAAACCTCAAAAACAACACAGTGATCTTGGTTCATTTCCAAGGCAGCATCACAGTAATCCAAGTCTATGCCCTAACCCCTGATGCTGAAAAAGCTGAAGTTGATGAGTTCTATGAAGACCTACATACAACACTTTCTAGAACTAATACCAAAAAAAAAAGATTCCCTTTTCATCATAGGGGATTGGAATGCATAAGTAGGAAGTCAAGAGATACCTGGAATAACAGACAAGTTTGGCAAATGAAGCAGGCAAAGGCCAACAGAGTTTTGTTAAAAGAACATGCTGGTCATAGCAAACACCCTTTTCCAACAATACAAGAGACAGCTCTATACATGGATGTCACCAGATGTCAATACTGAAATCAGATTTCTTCCCTCGTGGCTCAGTGGTATAGAACCCACCTGCCAGTGCAGGAGGTGTGGGTTCAGTCCTTAGGTTGGGAAGATACCTTGGAAAAGGAAATGGCAACCCACTCCAGTATTCTTGCCTGGGGAATTCCATGAACAGAGGAACCTAGAGGGCTTCCATCCATAGGGTTGCAAAAGAGTTGGACACGACTTAGCAACTAAATAGCAGCAACAGTGTTCTTTGCAGCTGAAGATGGAGAAGCTCTGTACAGTCAGCAAAACAAGACCTGAAGCTGACTGTGGCTCAGATCATGAGCTCCGTATTTCGAAATTCAGGCTTAAATTGCAGAAATCAGGGAAAACTACCAGGCCATTTGGGTAAGACCTAAATCAAATCCCTTATGATTATACAGTGGAGGTGATGAATAGATTCAAAGGATTAGATCTTGTAGACAGATCAGGTAGTGTGCCTGAAGAACCGTGGTAGAGGTTTGTAACACCGTACAGGAGGCAATGACCAAAACCATCCCAAAGAAAAAGAAATGCAAGACAAAGTGGTTATCTGAGGAGGCTTTACAAATAGCTGAGGAGAGAAGAGACATGAAAGGCAAGGGGCAAAGGGAAAGATATACAGGACTGAATGGAGACTTCCAGACCAGAGAATAACAGGAAGAGAAAATAAGCCCTTCTTAAATGAACAATGCAAAGGGATAGAGGAAAACAATAGAATGGGAAAGACTAGAGATCTCTCCAAGAAAATTGGAGATATCAAGGGAACATTTCATGCAAGGATGCGCATGATAGAGGACAGAAAACTACTGCACAACTGCACTCATCTCATGTGCTAGTAAAGTAATGCTCAAAATTCTCCAAGCCAGGCTTCAGCAATATGTGAACCGTGAACTTCCTGATGTTCAAGCTGGTTTTAGAAAGGGCAGAGGAACCAGAGATCAAATTGCCAACATCCGCTGGATCATGGAAAAAGCAAGAGAGTTCCAGAAAAACATCTATTTCTGCTTTACTGCCTATGCCAAAGCCTTTGACTGTGTGGATCACAATAAACTGTGGAAAATTCTTTAAGAGATGGGAATACCAGACCACCTGATCTGCCTCTTGAGAAATCTGTATGCAGGTCAGGAAGCAAGTTAGAACTGGACATGGAACAACAGACTGGTTCCAAATAGGAAAAGGAGTACGTCAAGGCTGTATATTGTCACCCTGTTTATTTAACTTATATGCAGAGTACATCATGAGAAACGCTGGACTGGAAGAAACACAAGCTGGAATCAAGATTGCTGGGAGAAATATCAATCACCTCAGATAAGCAGATGACACCACCCTTATGGCAGAAAGTGAAGAGGAACTAAAAAGCCTCTTGATGAAAGTGAAAGAGGAGAGTGAAAAAAAAAGTTGGCTTAAAGCTCAACGATTCAGAAAACAAAGATCATGGCATCCGGTCCTATCACTTCCTGAGAAATAGATGGGGAAACAGTGGAAACAGTGTCAGACTTGATTTTTTTTGGGGCTCCAAAATCACTGCAGATGGTGACTGCAGCCATGAAATTGAAAGACGCTTACTCCTTGGAAGGAAAGTTATGACCAACCTAGATAGCATATTGAAAAGCAGAGACATTACTTTGCCAACAAAGGTCCGTCTAGTCAAGGCTATGGTTTTTCCAGGGGTCATGTATGGATGTGAGAGTTGGACTGTGAAGAAGGCTGAGTGCCGAAGAATTGATGCTTTTGAACTGTGGTGTTGGAGAAGACTCTTGAGGGTCCCTTGGACTGCAAGGAGACCCAACCAGTCCATTGGAAGGAATGATGCTAAAGCTGAAACTCCAGTACTTTGGCCACCTCATGGGAAGAGTTGACTCATTGGAAAAGACTCTGATGCTGGGAGGGATTGGGGGCAGGAGGAGAAGGGGACGACAGAGGATGAGATGGCTGGATGGCATCACTGACTCGATGGACGTGAGTCTGAGTGAACTCCGGGAGTTGGTGATGGACAGGGAGGCCTGGCGTGCTGCGTTTCTTGGGGTCGCAAAGAGTCGGACATAACTGAGCGACTGAACTGAACTGAACTGAAGTAGAAGAGATTAAGGAGAGGTAGCAAGAATACACAGAAGAACTGTACAAAAGAGGTCTTAATGACTTGGATAACCATGACAGTGTGGTCATTCACCTAGAGCTAGACATCCTGGAATGTGAGGTCAAATGGGCCTTAGGAAGTATTACTACCAACAAAGCTAGTAGAGATGACAGAAATCCAGCTGAGCTATTTAAAACCCCCCAAAATGACACTGTTACAGTGCTGCAGTCAATATGTCAGCAAATTTGGAAAACTCAGCAATGGCCAGTTCAATTCAGTTCAGTCGCTCAGTTGTGTCCAACTCCTTGCTACCCCATGGATCATGGCATTCCAGACCTCCCTGTCCATCACCAACACCCGGAGTTTACTCAAACTCATCTCCATTGAGTCGGTGATGCCATCAAACCATCTCATCCTCTGTCGTCCCCTTCTGCTTTCCTCAATCTTTCCCAGCATCACGGTCTTTTCCAATGAGTCAGCTCTTCGCATCAGGTGGCCAAAGTGTTGGGAGTTTCAGCTTCAACATCAGTCCTTCCAATGAACACTCAGGACTGATCTCCTTTAGGATGGTCTGGTTGGATCTCCTTGCAGGCCAAGGGACTCTCAAGAGTCTTCTCCTATACCACAGTTCAAAAGCATCAATTCTTCTGCTCTCAGCTTTCTTTATAGTCCAACTCTCACATCCACACATGACTACTGGGAAAACCATATCCTTGACAAGATGGACCTTTGTTGGAAAAGTAGTGTTTCTGCTTTTTAATATGCTGTCTAGGTTGGTCATAACTTTCCTTTCAAGGAGTAAGCATCTTAATTTCATGACTGCAATCGCCATCTGCAGTGATTTTGGAGCCCAGAAAAATAAAGACAGCCACTGTTCCCACTGTTTCCCCATCTATTTGCCATGACGCGATGGGACCAGATGCCATGATCTTTGTTTTCTGAATGTTGAGCTTTAAGCCAACTTTTTTACTCTCCCCTTTCACTTTCATCAAGAGGCTTTTTAGTTCTTCTTCACTTTCTGCCCTAAGGGTGGTGTCATCTGCATATCTGAAAGTTATTGATATTTCTCCCGGCAATCTTGATTCCAGCAATGGCCAGAGGACTGAAAAAGGTCAGTTTTCATTTCAATTCCCAGGGCAATGCCAAAGAAAGTTCAAACTATTAATACCATACGGTTGTGTTCATTTCACATGTTAGCAAGGTAATACTTGAAATCCTTCAAGCTAGGCTTCAGCAATACCTGAACTGAGAACTTCCAGATGTACAAGCTGGATTTAGAAAAGGCAGAGGAACCAGAGATCAAATTGTTAACATTTGGTGGATCATGGAGAGAGCAAGGGAATTTCAGAAAAACATCGACTTCTGCTTCATTGACTACTCTAAAGCTTTTGAGTATGTGGATCACAACAAACTGTGTAAAATTCTTAGATAGGATACTAGACAAACTTATCTGCCTCCTGAGAAACCTGTATGCGGGTCAAGAAGCAACAGTTAGAACCAAACATGGAACAATGGACTGGTTTGAAATTGGGAAAGGAGTCCATCAGTGCTGTATATTGTCATCATGCTTATTTAACTTTTATATAGTGTACATCATGCAAGATAACTGGATGAGTCACAGCTGAAATCAAGATTGCTGGGAGAAATAGCAACAACTTCAGATATGCAGACGATACCACTCTAATAGCAGAAAGCAAAGAGGAAATAAAGAGTTTGTTTATTCATCTGTTTAGAAGTTTGGGTTGCTTCTAGTTCTTGGCAGTTATAAATAAAGCTGCTGAAAACATTTGAGAATAACTTCGTATGAACATGAATTTTCATTTCCTTTTGGTAAATACCTAGGAGTGGGATTGCTGAATCATATGGTAAGAGTATGTTTACTTTTATAAGAAACTGCCAAAATATTTTCTAAAGTTGACTTTACCATTTTGTATTCCCATGTTCAATGTATTTGAGTTCCAGTTGATCTTCATCCTTGCTAGCACTTGGTATTGTCAGTTTTTTTTTAAGTTCTTTTCATAGATTTATGTCATTGTGCTTTTAATTTGTATTTTCCTAATGACTCATGATGCTGAGTGTATCTGTGCTTTAAAATGCATTTCTTTAACATTCTGAGAATGTGTATTTGTTTTTTAAAATATGATTGCATTTTTTCCCAGAGTCATACAGTAAATGGCTCTGACAAGGCCTTTGATGAGCATTTGGGTTATTGCTCCTACATCACACAATCCAGAGGACACCACACACACACACACACACACACACACACACACAGTGCTCTGTGGAGTTGTGCAGTGCAGCAGTCCTGGCTATATATTTACAGCTACTATCTTAAGTTATTGATGATTAGTTGCCGTGGAAAATTTGAGTAGTATCAACTGATGCATTTAAAAATAATTTTTCAGGGTTTCCCTGAAATGAAATTTTGTCCAGGAACAAGTTCTGAAAAAATGCCCTACAGGCAGTATGGCTAATGAATCAGACTTGGGAGATAGAAAGGTCTATTTCAAATTCTCAGCTCCTCCATTTACAGCATTTACAGTGACTTTGGGCATCTTATCTGGCTTCTCTGAAGCCATTTTTTTCCAGCAAAACAGCATTGATAATATCTCCCTTTTATAGATGATGTGATAAGAATTATCAGTAATGCATGCAAAATACCTGATACAGGGTCATTTCAGTTCAATTGCTCAGTCGTGTCCAGCTCTTTGTGACCCCATGAACTGCAGCATGCCAGGCTTCCCTGTCCATCACCAACTCCCAGAGATTGCTCAAACTCATGTCCACTGAGTCGGTGATGCTATCCAACCATCTCATCCTCTGTTGTCCCCTTCTGTAATCATGAGTGTGTTATAAAAAAGACTGAAATATAGCAACTATTTAGGGACTGAGAAATGCACTTTACTTGAGACAAGAAGATATGTGACTGAATATTTCTGGATACCATTAGTTCTGACCAGTGAAGTCAGGATATTTGAGGTACCAGTGAACTTTATAAGATTTTTCTAAACTTTATAATTTCTTGTTGTGATTCCATGGTGATTACAGTAAATCCTTAAAACAGCAAGCCAGCAGAACCAGGAAGATTCTGGATACAAAGAGAGAGGTTTACCAAACAGTAGAGTGAGTATGGAAAGGAGTTTAGGTTGAGTTTCTGGACCTGGGAAGTAACTTAAAAGTCTTAACTGTAGAAGAAGAGTCATAGTGTGATCTTGTTTGTTTGCTTGCTGGTTTTTTTGGTTTGGTTTTAAGCCATCTCTCTACCTGGGTGTTTTCTGTTAGACTTACTGGTTTCTACTTCTGTATAGTAAGGAGTTTTCACAACTTTGAGTCACACTGTTTGGGCTCACAGTTCTGTTACTTTCCAAGTGATTTCTTTTTTGGGGTAACAATATGAGGAGGAGTAAGAAATAGCTTAAGAAATAGAATTAAAGGTCCTTCTCTTTCTCATTTCTTCTCTCCCAGGTAATATTTCATTCTAGTCACTTTGTAGCTTAGAGAAGGAAGATTTGCATTCACATGTCCTTTCTTCATCTGCCTTTTCTCCCCTTTGATCTATTATGTCATGTTGTCTGTTTTTTTCAAGTTAACAAACCTAAATATTTAGCACTATCTCCAGTTGCTTCCGCCAACCTCCATCCTAAGGCAGCTCCCCTTCTCCTGCTTCTCTGTCTGTGGTAAACTCTTGGTACCATTTCACTTTTGCATTTTTTAAATTCCCAAAATCTCTACTTTCAACATTTTTTGATATATTTTTTCACCGACAGGATTACAATCAGAAGCAGTTGTAAGGGCTACTTATGTGGTTTCCTAAGTTTTAAAGAAAAATTATAAACTGGTATATAAATTAATGTGTAAATGTAGTTGCTGGTATCTTATTTTCTACTGAAAAAGATGTAATTCCCCCAAAATAATGTGTAGCCATTAAGTACTACCACCACCCCCTCTTCTCTGCCCCCCAGTAGTGTTGTTTTTTTTTTTTTAATTAAATTTTTCTTAAAAAAAAAAAGGATCCTGAGGCCCTGCTTTCACGGTCTGTATTCGTACTGAAAATCAAGATCAAGCGAGCTTTTGCCCTTCTGCTCCACGGGAGGTTTCTGTCCTTCCTGAGCTCACCTTAGGACACCTGCGTTACCGTTTGACAGGTGTACCGCCCCAGTCAAACTCCCCACCTGGCACTGTCCCCGGAGCGGTTGCACATGGCCTGGCTGGGCGCTTGGTGCCAGAAGTGAGAGCCCCTCGGGGCTCGCCCAGTGGTGGTTGACATAGATTACTTTGGTTAATTAGCCAACTCCTCCAGTGATTATGTCTAACTCACTAATACCCTCCTTGTAAACTTGTCAGTATTGCTGCCCCAGACTTCACAGAGAGGCACATTTTCTTAGAAATTTATGTCACCTGTTTTGAATAGGGACACTTTTATTGTCTTAGACGTCTGTTTTCCTCTTTGTTAGGCAGTTTAATAGTATGTTCATCAAATGTTTGTTTGAGAATGTACTGTATGGCAGACATTGTATTAGGCCCCAATTATGTCAACAGAAACAAAAATGCTCAAAGGGAAGGCACCTTAATCTCTCTGTAATAAAGTTTTAACTTATTTTTTCGTTCTATTTGTAACTTTTAACTGCAAAAACAAAAACAGATTACATCGAATTCCCATGTAACATCATCGGACTTCAACCTCTATCCTTTGTGAGAAAACAAAATTCAGCTAAGTAAATTTGAAAATTTGATTGGCTTTATTCAGTGATTCATGAATTGGGTAGCATTCCATTCTATCTAGCAAATAGAAAGGAGCTCTGAAGAGTTGAGCAAAATGGGAGAAGGGAACAGGAACAGGGACAAAGAAACAGCAGAGTTGCCTCATCTTTCTTTGGGGTAATTCAAGAGGTCTGTCAGGTGGATTATTTCTCTACTGCTAACCAGGAAATTCCAGATTGACTTGTTTAAGATTGCATTCCTGTGAGAGATTGAAGTTGTTTTTAGGTTAGGTATTAAGTCTTGGTTTGTGGACATGGGTCTTAGCACAAATGACTCCATTTTGGGCCTGTTGTCTCTTCCCTCAACACCTTTTTTGATGATATATCTTGATGAAAATTCCAGAAATCATGCTGTTTTATCCATGAATACTTTAGGATGAAACTTGAATTTCTTTTTGTAGTGTAATTACAATGCCATTGTTATACTTAAAAACAATTAACTGTAATTCTTAAAATTAACTGATACTCCCCAATTATGTACAAAAAGTCTTTTTGCATTTGGTTTGTTTAAATCAGGATCCCAAAATGGTCCAGTTACTATAGTTGGTTGTGTAACATCTGTTTTAAATTTCTTTAAAAAAAAACTACTTACTCTAATTGGTTGTATAATGTGTTTCTTTGAAACTAGGATAGCCTGGCTCTCTGTTTTTCCCTATGCTGTTGACTTGCTGGAAAAAAACTTATTTTGATGGTTTTTTCCTGATAGAATTTAGTTAGATTTGGAATAATTAGCACTTGCTGCAACACATTTTATCTGTATTACTTCCACCTGATAAAACTTAGCTTTCCAGGTTGTCAGTCAGTTAGTTACCATAAGTGACTTCTGTGTCTTCACTGAATTCTCTGAACAACTGCCTTAAGATGCATGCATGCATGCATCTATCCAGAATCCTTCTCCCTGGGAAAGACTGAACTTCCCTGGTGATTTAAGGCCTTTACAAAAACAACTAACTCTTAGATTTTTATGACATTTGTGACTAGTATATAAGTCACAAGTATTAGCAAGAGTTCATTAGAGCCCATGAAGAATCAATAAAAGCATGAAGTGAGATACTATACATATTAGGGGAACATTTTACCATAGTTCAGTGATCTCTTTTGTTGTAGATGAGAAGTACCCTTGACCTAAATGAGATTGAGAAGAAACCTCCTCATTTGTGCAACAATTTATAACAACTGAATCTTATAGTAATTATTTTAGACCCAAGGTAACAAAACTGGAAATATATATTTCATAATCAAACCACATCTGCCTTTAAAAGAAGAAAAAAGTGAATGAATGTAATGCGCAAGTTATACAGAAAGAAAGGTATTTTCACACATTTTAAGTGATTCATTTTTTTTTTTAAGATGGTATCTTGGATAAGTGGCAAGATATTTTTTACAGAGATAGTACATTGACAAGTAACTAATTTTCATTATAATTTTGGGAATTTACTTTCTTATTTCATACATGGAGACCTATTATACACTTTGGTAATGCAGTTAGAGATCAGAATTGTTGAAATGTAGATATCATTTTAATTACAGTTTATAGTACTGTACCTTAGAATATTTTCATATATTTGTAGAAAAATATACATGTTATTAGTAACTCAAAAATTTGAACCAAGCTTTGGTTGACAATGAAATTTGCTTAATAAGTAAAATTTTTTAAGTTTAAAACTGAGTATGGCATAAAACTGAGAGAGGTATCATACCTACAAAGTATCTCAGAACTCTTGAGTTGTTAAAAAGAAGGAAGGTTTGAAAAACTGTCATAGCCAGGAGGAACCTAAAGAGATATGACAACTAAGTATAATTTGGTATATTAACTGTGATCCTGGAACAGAAATAGAGGTTTAGGTAAACTGCATAAGCTATGGGCTTTAGTTAATAATAATACATCAGCATTTGTTTATTAATTTTAACCAGTGTACTGTACGGGACTTCTCTTGTGGCTCAGCTGGTAAAAGAATCCGCCTGCAATGCCGGAGACCTGGGTTTGATCCCTGAATTGGGAGGATCCCCTGGAGAAGGGAAAGGCTACCCACTCTAGTATTCTGGCCTAGAGAATTCCATGGGGTTGCAAAGAGTCAGACACAATTGAGCGACTTTCACAGACAGACAGATGTACTAATGTAAGATGTTACTATTAGGGAAAACTGAATGGGAAGGCAGTATATGGGAACTCTGTTATTTTCTGAAATTTTCTTTAAATTTAAAACTATTAAAAGAGACTATTTAAAAAATGAAAAAGTTAATTTTTTAAAATTATGAATAATAATAACTGAGAACAGGGTCATTTGATATTAATATTTGTATGCATAAAGACTAAGCACTCAATAAATGTTGTGTGAAACTGTTTCACTTAGGTTATTTTGTGGAAGGCGTTTTGGGAAGATGAGAAGCAGAAAATTGATAAGCTATTTAATTTTCTTAATTTTTATTAAAAAGTTGCCAAAAATTTGAGTTGACTTTATTTGAATACATTTTATACTGAATGAATTAAAAATGTTTGCATAAGGTTTCTATTTTTTCTTGAGGCCAGTTTGAAATTTTCAGTATTATAAATGATTCTGCATCAAGCTTAGTTTAGTTTATAAAACTGTTTCATTACATTAACAGGCTGAGTGCTGAACATTAAAAGTAGTCCTTTAATAATAAGAATTAAATATAATATTTAAAAAAAAAAACCCTGAGTATTTCAACATTATTAGCCATTAGGGAAATACAACTTAAAACCAGAAAGAAATACTACTGTGTACCTTTTAGAATGGCAAAACAAAACTAAGACACAAAACTTTGACAATACCAAGCTGGCAGGGATGTGAAGCAGCTGGAACTCTTGTACATTGCTGATAGGAATGCAAAGTTGTACAGTCACTTTGGATAATAGCTTGGCAGTTTCTTGTATAAAATTAAACATGCACTTAACATGTGGCCCAGAAACCTCACCACTAGGTATTTGCCCAAGAGGAATGAATTTATGTTCCCTCAAATTATATACATGTCTGCTTTATAAGGCATTTGGTCTAAGTACTGGCTAAATAAACTTATGTTAAGTATTATTTGACATTTTCTTTATTAGATTTTTTCACTTTCAAGGAAAGTGAAAGAAGTCACTTATACAAGAAGTGACTAATAATAAAAAAAATTTTATATCAAAAGAGTACTATAATCATTCTGTGCAAAGAATTTGACCTAGCAGTACAATGCCACATTTTTGAATAGGTAGTAATTATTTACTGAAATCATAAAACTATCCAGTGAACACTTTGCAAAACATTTTAACTATATGTTTTGCTCAGTATTATGGTTATTATTTTCTGTGTTTCACTCATGAGGAAACTGAAGCATAGAGTTATTAAATGACTTGCCTAGGATCACACAACAGGAATGTGATAGAGTTGGAATTTCAACTGTGTCAAACTCAAAATTCCTTTCTTTTTTTTTTTTTTTTTTTTACAATTTATTATACAACAAAATGTACAGATTATTATGATTGTAAAAATAAAGTACAAAAAAAGACCACACAGAACAATTCTATTTAATGTATTATAAACTAACACAATTATAGCCACCACCCCGGAAACTTGTAACTGTTTCTCTCCTAGCAGTAACAATTATTTTGATTTTTGTGGTCATATAGCTTTATCACCTGTGTGTGTATGTGTGTGTGTGTGTGTTTCTAGATAGTACACTTTAATCTTACCTATTTCAGTTTTGAATTTGGTATGTCTTTTGGGCCTTTTAATCTGTAGGTTCCCCTCTCATTTATTTCTTTTCTGCACAGTTTAGCTGCTGAACCCTGGCTGACTTGTAGAGTTTCCCACAGTTTGGTTCTGCTGATTGCATACTAATGGTTAATTCAGCATGCCTTTGTCTTTTTTATGTGTCCTGCAGGTTTTCTGTGGGATCTAGAGTCTTGATCAGAATCAGGTATGATCCTGACAAGACTATATGAGGTTATATTCATTAGGGGGACTTGATATCTGCGTGAATCTTTTTTGTGATGTTACCAGCCATGGATATTTAATACCTGCTTGCTGCTGCTTAGTTGCTTCATTCGTGTCTGACTCTGTGCGACCCTATGGGCCATAGCCTGCCAGGGTTCTCTGTCCAAGGGATTCTCTAGGCAAGAGTACTAGAGTGGGTTGCAATGCCCTCTTCCAGGAGATCTTCCTGATGCAGGGATTGAACCCGGGTCTCCTGCACTGCAGGAAGAGTCTTTATCACTGAGCCATCAGGGAAGCCCATTTAATACCTATATCCAGTAATTCATTGGGGATTGCAAAATGGTGATATTCTAAGTAATTTTAATTTATGATTTAGGGTACTTCCATATAATATTATCTTCAACTGTTATTTTGTTATTAGTACAATTTACAAGGAAGTTCACTCAGTCAGTCGTTTCTGACTTTTTGTGACCCCATGAACTGCAGCATGCCAGGCCTCTCTGTCCATGACTAACTTCCGGAGCTTGCTCAAACTCATGTCCATTAAGTCAGTGATGCCATCCAACTATCTTATCCTCTTTGTCCCCTTCTCCTCTTGCCTTCAATCTTTCCCAGTATCGGGGTCTTTTCAAATGAGTCAGTTCTTCTCATCAGGTGGCCAAAGTATTGAAGTTTCAGCTTCAGCATAGGTCCTTCCAATGAATATTCAGGACTGATTTCCTTTAGGATGGACTGGTTGGATCTCCCTGCAGTCCAAGGGACTCTCAAGAGTCTTCTCCAGCACCACAGTTCAAAAGCATCAATTCTTCAGCACTCAGATTTCTTTATTGTTCAACTCTCACATCCATACATGACTACTGGAGAAACCATAGTTTTGACAAGACAAACCTTTGTAGGCAAAGTAATGTATCTGCATTTTAATATGCTATCTAGGTTGGTCATAGCTTTTCTTTCAAGGAGCATGCATCTTTAAATTTCATGGCTGCCGTTGCCTTCTCCATTGATTTTGGAGCCCAAGAAAATAAAGTCTGTCACTGTTTCCATTGTTTTCCCATCTGTTTGCCATGAAATGATAGGACCCGATGCCATGATCTTCGTTTTTTGAATGTTGAGTTTTAAGCCAACTTTTTCACTCTCCTCTTTCACTTTCATCAAGAGGCTCTTTAGTTCTTCACTTTCTGCCATAAGGATGGTGTCATCTCCATATCTGAGGTTATTGATACTTCTCCCAGCAATCTTGATTCCAGCTTGTGCTTCATCCAGCCTGGCATTTCACATGATGTACTCTGCATATAAGTTAAATAAGCAGAGTGACAATATACAGCCTTGACGTACTCCTTTCCCAATTTGGAACCAGTCCATTATTCCATGTGTGGTTCTAACTTGCCTCCTGACCTGCATACAGATTTCTCAGGAGGCAGGTAAGGTAGTATGGTACTCCCATCTCTTTAAGAGTTTTCCACATTTTGTGGTGATCCACACAGTCAAAGGCTTTGGTGTAGTCAATAAAACAGAAGTAGATGTTTTTCTGGAACTCTCTTGCTTTTTCTATGATCCAATGGATGTTGGCAATTTGATCTCTGGTTCCTCTGCCTTTTCTAAATCCAGCTTGAACATCTGGAAGTTCTCATTTCACATACTGTTGAAGTGTGACTTGGAGAATTTTGAGTGTTACTCTACTAGCGTGTGGGATGAGTGCAATTGTGCAGTAGTTTGAACATTCTTTGTCATTACCTTTCTTTGGGATTGGAATGAAAACTTGGAACAAAACCTTGTGCGCACCAGGACCCAGGAGGAAGGAACAGTGACCACAAAGGAGACTGACACTGACTTGCCTATGAGTGTCCACGAGTCTCCGGCAGAGGCATGCGTTGGTGATGGCCTGCTGCAAGGTCAGGGCACTGAGTGTGGCAGTGCGTGCATGGGGCCTTTTGAAGGAGGTCGATATTTACAAGGACAGGCAGGATATATGCCTAATTCTTTATTTTTAATTACCCGTTTTCAAGATAGTGAATATGTGCGGTAAAAACTTCTGAAAGTGTTTTAGTTATTTAAGGATCATTATGAACTCATGGGTTTACACATATTTAGATTTTAATACATTGCAGTTAATATGGTTAATGAAGCTCTAATTGTCCCATCTTTGACCAGTGGGAACCTCTTTAGGAGTGTTTTGAATCCTTTTATATGTCCCTAATTGTCTTTAATTACTTTCTTGCTGTTGATATGATAGTTGTTCCAGGCTTATTTCATAATTTTCTATTGATTCTATGGAATCACTCATTTCTCCATATTCCCTGGTGATGAAGATGATTATGCTACTGCTGCTAAGTTGCTTCAGTCGTGTCCAACTCTGTGCGACCCCATAGACGGCAGCCCACCAGGCTCCCCCGTCCCTGGGATTCTCCAGGCAAGAACACTGGAGTGGGTTGCCATTTCCTTCTCCAATGCATGAAAGTGAAAAGTGAAAGTGAAGTTGCTCAGTCGTGTCCGACTCTTCTCAACTCCATGGACTGCAGCCCTCCAGGCTCCTCCGTCCATGGGATTTTCCAGGCAGGAGTACTGGAGTGGGGTGCCATCGCCTTCTCTGGAAGATGATTATATAATAGAGTTAATATTAGTTGAGGAGAGCCTCAACTGAGCCACCAGTAGAAACAACAGGGCCTGGAACATAATAGGAACTCAAGAAATATTTGTTGAATGGATATTAGGATGTGAATATCTTTACCTCTGTAATTTTGTACCTCTTCTTTTTCCCTCACAGTGGCTGACTCAGAGGTACTCAGTAAATGTAGTGAAGTGAATAATGAATAAGATCATGTCCTTTGATAGCATATTAAAAAGCAGAGACATCACTTTGTCAACAAAGGTCCGTCTAGTCAAGGCTATGGTTTTTCCAGTAGTCAAATAAGGATGTGAGAGTTGGACTATAAAGAAAGCTGAGTGCTGAAGAATTGATGTTTTTGAACTGTGGTGTTGGAGAAGACTCTTGAGAGTCCCTTGGACTGCAAGGAGATCCAACCAGTCCATCCTAAAGGAGATCAGTCCTGGGTGTTCATTGAAAGAACTAATGTTGAAGCTGAAACTCCAATACTTTGGCCACCTGATGCGGAGAGCTCACTCATTTGAAAAGACCCTGATGCTGGGAAAGATTGAGGGCAGGAGGAGAAGGGGATGACAGAGGATGAGATGGTTGGATGGCATCACTGACTCAATGGACATGGGTTTGGGTAGACTCTGGGAGTTGGTGATGGACTGGGAGGCCTGGTGTGCTTCAGTTCATGGGATTGCAAAGAGTCGGACACGACGAGCAACTGAACTAAAGTGAACTTTGATAGCAGACCTCATTCCAGAACCAAATATTAATGGTACGATCTTGAAGAGCGAAGTAAATTTACCAAATTTCTATTTCTCTGTCTGTTAAATGGGTTTATAACTAGCATTGTTATTATGAAGTTTAATTGAAATAATTTAATGCTGGCCAATAATTTTAATAGCATAATGGCTGTTACATGGTAGATGCTTAGTAGAACTTAGCTCTCATTAGTGACTGTTGTTTTTGGGTTTATATATTTTCTTCAACTAATTATCTCATTATATTTTATTTAGTATCAAAATAAAATACCAAATACATGGAATATATATATACTAATGGTGAGTGAAAGCAGCTCAATAGCAATATGGGTAACAAAAATTAACTTGTTAGTATAGATTTCCTTTTGCAAATGAATGTAGTTACAATGGTTGATGTATTAATAATTTAAGCTATAATGTTCGCCAAATTGGCTGTTACGCATTGTGTTTATAGTCCTATGTTCCTCAAGTAGAAATAGATTAAAAAGGAACATAAAGATGTGTTTTCTGCAGTACACCAAATTACCTTGTAACATGGTTAGTTTTTGACTTACACATACACTCTAGATTTAAGTGCTCTATAGAATAGAGATTGCCTGAAGAAGTGAGTGATCTCTGTGTAGAGGAGCTGTCTCTTACGTGATTGTTTAGGTTTTCCAGCAGAGACTATTAATTAATCTTCTTTGACCCTAGATTCTACTGCCGAATCCCTGTCTCTCTGCAAGGCTACCATGCTGCCTTGGGTGTCAGGGACGTCTCTGCTTTCACTGACAAACAGGGAGACAAATTAATTCTTGAGATCACAACTTGGAACTCTGAATATTAATCCACCCACACTGCCCACCCTACCCCAATATGTATATTTCCCTATATTTATAAATAGTGGCTAAGTATGGTTGATAAATTACCATTTAAATATGGGTTGGCCTGGAACTAGAGTTATCATTTAGCATGTTTCTGTATAAAAGGAAAGTGCATTCTAAGTTCTGAATAGGTTTTGGAATAGCTTGTTCATAGTGGACTGTTTATATATGAGGACCTTTTTGCTTGTCAGGGGCCAAGCATGAAATATTTGGTACATTTACTAATTTGTAATCATTAGGGATTATATATCTGAGTTTGGGGTTAAGCCATGTACTGCAGATGATTTACATTTTTGTGTAATTGAGATTGAACGGTACTGTTGCTGATATTTAGTTAAATGAATGATTGAAAGCTGTAATTTTTAATCTTGTAACTTGGTAGCTTTGTAACTTGGTAGAGTGGAAAAAAACTGCGGTTTAGCGTCAGCTCTGAGTTCAAATTTTAGCCCGACTAGTTACTAACTGAATTTGTTTCCTCAGCTGTAAAATAGAGATGATAATTACAGAGTGGTTATGAGATTTCAAGTGATTTAGCAGTAGCCCATGTAAAATGCTTAGTCAAAGCACTTGATACACATTAAACACTCAATAGCATACCATTAGATCCTTAATTCCTCATATTGAGTTTTTTTCACATAAGGACTTGTTTAAAAGCGGACATTTTTCTGAGCTACAGCATGGAATTGTGTTTAAAAGGCATAATAGTAAATAGGTGTGATAGTATATGTTGATATTTCTTTGGCTGTGTTGAATAAAAGATAGCTTTTTAATTTTTCACATTTTTATAACGCTCATAAACACCATTTAGTAAGTACTTATTTGTAAAGGAAAGCTCAAGTAGCAAGTAAAAACAGTGAATAGTGTGTTGTTTTTTGTTCAGATTATTATTTTATATAGTAATGTTTGCTTTGCCAGGAAGTCTTATTTTATAGGGACATTGGCTGAATTTTTATTTCCTGCTTTCAAATAGTCAACTTTTGAATTGTATATATGCTTCTGAAGTGCAAATTGGTTTATTAGTAGCCAGAACTGCTGTCCAGTGTAGATGGATATAGCATCACCAACTCAGTGGACCTGAACTTGGGCAAACTCTGGGAGATAGTGAAGGACAGGGAAGCTTGATGTGCTGCAGTCCATGAGGTTGCAAAGAGTTGGACATGACTTAGTGACTGAACAACAAGCCAGAACTGACCTATAAAGCTATTTCAGTGAAAGTAGCGAGGAAACCTTAAAATGTAAATGAACTTAATAATTGTTCTTACATGAACCTGATGATAAAAATATGCAAGTTTAGTTAGTATAATAATGTTTACAGTTCAGTTTCAGGTTAATAGTGAAGTGAAGTGAAGTCAAGTCGCTCAGTTGTGTCTGACTCTTTGCGACCCCATGGACTATAGCCTACCAGGCTTCTCCGTCCATGGGATTTTCCAGGCTGAGCATAATTTAACAAAAAAGAATAGTGTTTTTGGCCTTGGACATTGAATATGGTTTGTGAGAAAGTTTGTCTTAGATAACAAGTGCTTTAAGCAGTGCTCTTTGGGTAGGCCATAGTAAGTATGAGATACCTAGAGAAAATTTGTTTGTGGGTATCATATACTTAAAATGTCCAGCCAGCTTTGTGGAAGGTAGAGTTAGCAGGTCATTCATGCTTCTCCTCTCCTTCTATTTCCCCCTCTCCTCACTCCTTCTCCTAGTCCTCTTCTCCTCATCCCTCCTCTTTTCTTTTCCCTTCTCTTCCTCCTTTTTTCTCCCCTATTCTTTCCCCATTTCCCTTTATTCCTATGGTCTTTGCTGAGATTTTTTTTAACCTGTGGAACATTTCAGACATATTAAAAGGTATAGTATATCAGAAAGCAGACATTGTCCACCACTGAAATTAATGTATTC
Organism: Bos mutus; assembly: GCF_027580195.1. Classification (NCBI taxonomy): domain Eukaryota; kingdom Metazoa; phylum Chordata; class Mammalia; order Artiodactyla; family Bovidae; genus Bos; species Bos mutus. The sequence continues at coordinate 31,219,817 of NC_091626.1, read as the reverse complement.
CATCCCATCCAAAACAATTAATTATTTTTCAACATAAATGATATAGTAGAAATAGAGAAATTTGGAATGAGAAAATATGTAGGAGTTCTAAATTTCCTTCTTTTATATTGGAAAAAATTAGGTGATGGAAAATGTTTGAAGATTAATAGCAGCGTTGTATTTGAGGAACATTTGTTTTACTTGTACTGAATTGAGTGGAGCTCTTCCCAAGTGGTTCAATGGTAAAGAATTTGTCTGCTAATGCAGGAGCCACAGGGGACATGGGTTCTATCCCTGACTTGGGAAGATCCCCTGGGGAAGAAATGGCAACCCACTCTAGCATTTGGGATTTCCTGGTGGCTCAGATGGTAAAGAGTCTGCCTGCAATGCGGGAGACCCGAGTTTGACCCTTGGGCTGGGAAGATTCCCTGGAGAAGGAAATGGCAACCCGCTCCAGTATTGTTGCCTGGAAAAGCCCATGGATGGAGGAGCCTGGTGGGCTACATACAGTCTATGGGGTCACAAAGAATCCGACACGACTGAAGCTACTTCACTTTATGCTGATAATAGGGCTTCCCAGGTGGCGCTAGTGGTAAAGAAGGCCCCTGCCAATGCAGGAGACATTAGAGACATCGGTTCCATCCCATGGTTGGGAAGATCCCCTGGAGGAGGGAATGGCAACCCACTCCAGTATTCTTGCTTGGAGAATCCCATGGACAGAGGAGCCTGGTGAGCTAAAGTCCATAGGGTCTCCAAGAGTTGGACATGGCTGAGGTGACTTAGCACACATACAGGCACATGCTGATAATAATCACAGTTTTTTTCTTATTTCTAATTCTGTAGAGATTAGAGGAAGGTTTCTGACAAATCAGTTTGCTGCTAAATATTAGTAGTTATGAAACTTATTCTTAAGACCCATTTTACATTATTAAAAGTTATGGAGGGAGACTACAAGAAATTTTTTTGGTGATTATATTGATATTTGCCACATTAGAGTAAAACAAATTTAATGTAACTATTCATTAAAAATACCCATAATAAGGTATTACATGTTTATGTAAATAACATTTAATTAAAAATAATTTCCAAAACAGCAAAAAAAAATTAGATTGCCTTTGTTTTACATTTTGCAAAACTCTTTAGTTTTACAAACTCTTAGTAGATGTCTGGATTTTTATATTTGCTTCTGCATTTATTATATTGTAATATATTGTTTTGGCTGAAGTATATGAATAAAATATGGCTATTTTATGGAAACAGTGACAGACTTTATTTTCTTGGGCTCCAAAATCACTACAGATGGTGACTGCAGCAATGAAATTAAGACACTTGCTCCTTGGAAAAAAGTTATGACAAACCTAGACAACATATTAAAAATCAGAGACATTACTTTGCCGACAAAGGTCTGTGTAGTAAAAGCTGTGGTTTTTCCTATAGTCATGTATGGATGTGAGAGTTGGACCATAAAGAAGGTTGAGTGCTAAAGAATTGATGCTGTTGAACTGCAGTGCTGGAGAATACTCTTGAGAGTCCCTTGGGCTGCAAGGAGATCCAACCAGTCCATCCTAAAGGAAATCAGTCCTGAATATTCATTGAAAGGACTTATACTGAAGCTCCAGTACTTTGGTTACCTGATGTGGAGAGCTGACATATTAGAAAAGACCCTGATGCTGGGAAAGATTGAAGGCAGGAAGAGAAGGGGACAACAGAGGATGAGATGGTTGGATGGCATCACTGACTCAATGGACATGAGTTTGAGCAAACTTGAGGAGATGGTGAGGACAGGGAAGCCTGACGTGCTGCAGTCCACGGGATTGCAAAGATTCAGACACAACTGGGCCAGATTGATAGTTTCTTTTCAGTACACAGACTGTAAAAAAGATGTGAATGTTTGAAATTTTAGAAAATAAAAATAATTTTAACTCTTTATTAAGGATATTCTTCAGTAATACTCCCTTCTGCCTTCCCCCCAACTCCTTGCCAGTTGTTTGTTAGTAAAACATACACTGACTACTAATACAGTTTGATACCAGGGCCTTTGTTCATTCTAAGACACTGTCAGTTTTATCCAACTTTGTTTTTGCATTGTTCATGCAAATGCTAGTTTTATGATAAAGGCAGTTACCATCTCAGTGTTACCATGAAGATAGTTTTGGCCTTGTGAATCCTTGAAAGGATTTGTGGGATACCAGTTGATTCGTTGGAGAAGGCAATGGCAACCCACTCCAGTACTCTTGCCTGGGAAATCCCATGGATGGAGGAGCCTGGTAGGCTGCAGTCCATGGGGTCTCGAAGAGTCCGACACGACTGAGCAACTTCACTTTCACTTTTCACTTTCATGCATTGGAGAAGGAAATGGCAACCCACTCCAGTGTTCTTGCCTGGAGAATCCCAGGAACAGGGGAGCCTGGTGGGCTGCCGTCTCTGGGATTGCACGGAGTCGGACACAATTGAAGCGACTTAGCAGCAGCAGTAGCAGCAGTTGATTCGTTAATCGTATTTTGTATGCAGTAAGCCAATTTTTGGATATACCTTAATTATTAGAGGATAGTTATTCACTGATTTTTGTTACCTGAATTTTCCTGTTCAACTTGTCTTAAATTTCATAGCTTTAAACAACTGTCCATTTTTAAGGAATCCAGCTGTAGAAGGTTCTTGAGGAGAACCAGGTTCGAATATTGATTATTTAACAGTTCCAAAGACTTTAGAACAGTGAGAGGGAATAATTTTGCCTTGGTTTTGAATGGTTCTTTAGATCAAGGTTTAGAGAGGAAGAGTTTTTTTATCAATAGAGGGTGGTGCAGTGACTTCAAAATCAAGCCTGTCCTTTCATCTTTACATTCTCAGAGCTCTGGAACCTTGAGAATTGGTGTTGGGTTTTGGTGTTGGAAGAACAGAAGTTAAGGGTTTCCACACCTTCATTAGATTTGCACCAAAACTAGAGTCACTGCACTTTAATTTTTTTTTTTTCCCTGTGTTGAGGTTCTGTTTAGGATTTTAGTAGAAAAAAGTGTTCTGTGGCTAAAATATGTTTAGAAACTTCATGTTTATCTTTAGGACTTATTTCTGAATAGCTTGATTCATTTTCATATGCAGATTATTATTGCTGGTTGTTATTTACATATGGGTTCATCCATTTAATACATTTCTTAGCGTATACACTGTGTTGCAGTCACTAGTTGAATATAGGAATGAGTTAAGACAGAAGGCAGACGTTGACAGACATGGTTCTATTTCCAGTTATGTATATACTATACAGTTTTGGACCTTACCCTCTAGCAGAATCTTCTCCATCCTTCAGCTGCTCCTGGGTCAGGTTCCCTATATCTGTTTTCCAATTTCAAAATTATTACCCATGTCAGTGACCTTTGAAGTTTTTGTATTTTTAAATAACTTCAGACTCACAAAAATGAATGGTGGAAGAACAGTATAAACAATTCTTCTGGGGCTTCCCTGCTGGCTGAGTGGTAAAGAATCCATTTGCCAGTGCAGGAGACACGGTTTCCATCCCTGATCCAGGAGGATCCTGCATGCCATGGAGCAGTTAGGCCTGTGAGCCACGACTGCTGAAGCCTGTGCTCTAGAGCCTGCGAGGCACAACTGCTAAAGCCCCCGTGCCCTAGAGCTCGTGCTCTGAGACAAAAGAAGCCACCACACTGAGATGCCCGCACCCTGCAGCTAGAGGGTGGCCCCACTCACTGTAACTAGGGAAAGCCTGTGCAAAGAGTAAACAGCCAGTGCAGCTACAAACAAGCAAATAAAATTATAAGTAAAAAGTTATTCTGCACCTTTTGTCTAGTTTCCCAGATTTAATATTTTACATTTTCTTTTTATTTCTATCATTCTTTTTTCTGAACTATTTGAAAGTCACAAATATGATTCTCTGAAACTCAGTGTTTATTTTATGAAATGTAAGACAATCTCCTGAAGTAACCAAAGGACATCAATCTGTCTGTAAATGAATAATAAGTGAGGAATAATAATAAATGAATAATGAATAATTATTCATTTAATCTATCTATATTTGTTATGTCTTATTTACTTTGTCTATGAATTTAAGTTTTACCAACTGACCAAATAATATAACACAAGAAAAAATATTTTTCTCTAGTCCAAGATCAAATTCAGAATCATGAATTACTTTCGTTTTCTTTAATTTGGAAAAGTTTCTTTTATGACACTGACTTGTTAAAAATGTAGTCCATTTATTTTGTAGAATGTCTCTTGGTTTGGGTTTGTCTAATGTTTCATCTTAGAATCTTATTATACATTTTTTCAGGGCTATGGTTGTGTCCTTCTCGGGTGGTTTTATCTGGAGACACATGATGTTGATTTGTCCCATTATTGGTGATCCCAATTTTGGTCACCTGCCAGTTTTATTTTTTATTCCCCACTCTAGAAGTGCTGTGTTTTTCCTTTGTAATTAATAAGTATGTTATGAGGAAATACTTGGATTATGTGAATATTCTGTTTCTCAGCAGACTTTTACTAACTATTTTTGCATTCCTTTGAGGAAGTTTGTGTGCTGTGTCTGCTGAGTTGCTCAGTTGTGTCCAACACTTTGCAAACCCCTTGACTGTAGCCCACTAGGCTCCTTTGTCCATGGGATTTTTCAGGCAAAAATACTGGAGTGGGTTGCCATTTCCTTCTCAAGGAGGAGGTTTGATTGAATCAATATTATTAGTATGTGTTCAGTCACTTCAGTTGTGTCAGACTCTTTTCGACCCTGTGAACTGTAGGCTCCTCTGTCCATGGGATTCTCCAGGCAAAAATACTGGAGTGGGTTACCATGCCCTTCTTGAAGTCCTTCTGCATTGCAGGTGGATTCTTTACCAGCTGAGCCACCAGGGAAGCCCAATAATACTGGAGTGGGTAGCCTCTCCCTTCTACAGTGGATCTTCCCTACTCAGGGATCGAACTGGGGTCTCCTGCATTGCAGGTGGATTCTTTACCAGCTGAGCTACAGGGAAGCCCAAAAATTAAAACTGGAGTGGGTTGCCATGCCCTCCTCCAGGGGATCTTCCTGACCCAGGGATTGAACCCAGGTCTCCTGCATTGCAGATGGATTCTTTACTGTCTGAGCCACTGGGGAAGGCCATTATTAATATAGTGGTCGCCAATTGGTGAATTTCTCCTTTAATTAGCTGACATTCTGGCATGTACATACACATGGATTCTTATTTCTTACTTCAGATCAGATCAGTCGCTCAGTCGTGACCCCATGAATCACAGCACGCCAGGCCTCCCTGTCCATCACCAGCTCCCGGAGTTCACTCACACTCAAGTCCATCGAGTCAGTGATGCCATCTAGCCATCTCATCCTCTGTCGTCCCCTTCTCCTCTTGCCCCCAATCCCTCCCAGCATCAGAGTCTTTTCCAATGAGTCAACTCTTCGCATGAGGTGGCCAAAGAACTGGAGTTTCAGCTTTAGCATTATTCCTTTCAAAGAAATCCCAGGGCTGATCTCCTTCAGAATGGACTGGTTGGATCTCCTTGTAGTCCATGGGACTCTCAAGAGTCTCCTCCAACACCACAGTTCAAAAGCATCAATTCTTCGGCACTCAGCCTTCTTCACAGTCCAACTCTCACATCCATACATGACCACAGGAAAAACCATAGCCTTGACTAGACGAACCTTTGTTGGCAAAGTAATGTCTCTGCTTTTGAATATGCTGTCTAGGTTGGTTATAACTTTCCTTCCAAGGAGTAAGCGTCTTTTAATTTCATGGCTGCAGTCACCATCTGCAGTGATTTTGGGGCCCAAAAAAATAAAGCCTGTAACTGTTTCCACTGTTTCCCCATCTGTTTCCCATGAAGTGATGGGACCGGATGCCATGATCTTCGTTTTCTGAATGTTGAGCTTTAAGCCAACTTTTTCATTCTCCACTTTCACTTTCATCAAGAGGCTTTTTAGTTCCTCTTCACTTTCTGCCATAAGGGTGGTGTCATCTGCATATCTGAGGTGATTGATATTTCTCCCAGCAATCTTGATTCCAGCTTGTGTTTCTTCCAGTCCAGTGTTTCTCATGATGTACTCTGCATATAAGTTAAATAAACAGGGTGACAATATACAGCCTTGACGTACTCCTTTTCCTATTTGGAACTAGTCTGTTGTTCCATGTCCAGTTCTAACTGTTGCTTCCTGACCTGCATACAAATTTCTCAAGAGGCAGATCAGGTGGTCTGATATTCCCATCACTTTCAGAATTTTCCACAGTTTCTTGTGATCCACACAGTCAAAGGCTTTGGCATAGTCAATAAAGCAGAAATAGATGTTTTTCTGGAACTCTCTTTCTTTTTCCATGATCCAGCAGATGTTGGTGATTTGATCTCTGGTTCCTCTGCCTTTTCTAAAACCAGCTTGAACATCAGGAAGTTCATGGTTCACATATTGCTGAAGCCTGGCTTGGAGAATTTTGAGCATTACTTTACTAGTGTGTGAGATGAGTGCAATTGTGCGATAGTTTGAGCATTCTTTGGCATTGCCTTTCTTTGGGATTGGAATGAAAACTGACCTTTTCCAGTCCTGTGGCCACTGCTGAGTTTTCCAAATTTGCTGGCATATTGAGTGCAGCACTTTCACAGCATCATCTTTCAGGATTTGGAATAACTCAGCTGGAATTCTATCACCTCCACTGGCTTTGTTCGTAGTGATGCTTTCTAAGGCCCACTTGACTTCACATTCCAGGATGTCTGGCTCTAGGTGAGTGATCACACCATCGTGATTATCTGGGTCGTGAAGATCTTTTTTGTACAGTTCTTCTGTGTATTCTTGCCATCTCTTCTTAATATCTTCTGCTTCTGTGAGGTCCATATCATTTCTGTCCTTTATCGAGCCCATCTTTGCATGAAATATTCCTTTGGTATCTCTGATTTTCTTGAAGAGATCTCTAGTCTTTCCCATTCTGTTTTTTCCTCTATTTCTTTGCATTGATCACTGAAGAAGGCTTTCTTATCTCTTCTTGCTATTCTTTGGAACTCTGCATTCATTTGTTTATATCTTTCATTTTCTCCTTTGCTTTTCGCTTCTCTTCTTTTCACAGCTATTTGTAAGGCCTCCCCAGACAGCCATTTTACTTTTTTTGCATTTGTTTTCCATGGGGATGATCTTGATCCCTGTCTCCTGTACAATGTCACAAACCTCATTCCATAGTTCATCAGACACTCTATCTATCAGATCTAGGCCCTTAAATCTATTTCTCACTTCCACTGTATAATCGTAAGGGATTTGATTTAGGTCATACCTGAATGGTCTAGTGGTTTTCCCTACTTTCTTCAATTTCAGTCTGAATTTGGCAATAAGGATTTCATGGTCTGAGCCACAGTCAGCTCCTGGTCTTGTTTTTGCTGCCTACATAGAGCTTCTCCATCTTTGGTTGCAAAGAATATAATCAATCTGATTTCAGTGTTGACCATCTGGTGATGTCCATGTGTAGAGTCTTCTCTTGTGTTGTTGGAATAGGGTGTTTGTTATGACCAGTGCATTTTCTTGGCAAAACTCTATTAGTCTTTGCCCTGCTTCATTCCATTTTCCAAGGCCAAATTTGCCTGTTACTCCAGGTGTTTCTTGACTTCCTACTTTTGCATTCCAGTCCCCTATAATGAAAAGGACATCTTTTTTGGGTGTTAGTTCTAAAAGGTCTGGTAGGTCTTCATAGAACCGTTCAACTTCAGCTTTTTCAGCGTTACTGGTTGGGGCCACAGACTTGGATTACTGTGATATTGAATGGTTTGCCTTGGAAACGAACAGAGATCATTGTGTCGTTTTTGAGATCGCATCCAAGTATTGCATTTCAGACTGTTTTGTTGACCATGATGGCTACTCCATTTCTTCTGAGGGTTTCCTGCCTGCGGTAGTAGGTATAATAGTCATGTGAGTTAAATTCACTCATTCCAGTCCATTTCAGTTCGCTGATTCCTAGAATGTCGACGTTCACTCTTGCCATCTCTTGTTTGACCACTTCCAATTTGCCTTGATTCATGGACCTGACATTCCAGGTTCCTATGCAATATTGCTCTTTATAGCATCGGACCTTTCTTCTATCACCAGTCACATCCACAGCTGGGTATTCTTTTTGCTTTGGCTCCATCCCTTCATTCTTTCTGGAGTTATTTCTCCATTGATCTCCAGTAGCATATTGGGCACCTACTGACCTGGGGAGTTTCTCCTTTAGTATCCTATCATTTTGCCTTTTCATACTGTTCATAGGGTTCTCAAGGCAAGAATACTGAAGTGGTTTGCCATTCCCTTCTCTAGTGGACCACAGTCTGTCAGATCTCTCCACCATGACCCGCCCATCTTGGGTTGCCCCACAGGCATGACTTAATTTCATTGGGTTAGACAAGGCTGTGGTCCTAGTGTGATTAGATTGACTGGTTTTCTGTGAGTATGGTTTCAGTGTGTTTGCCCTCTGATGCCCTCTTGCAACACCTACTGTCCTACTTGGGTTTCTCTTACCTTGGGCGTGGGGTAGTACTGTCAAATTGATACCATTTATTTTGATTCTCTGCTTGTCCCAGATTTGGTCCCTTCAGACTAACTCCTGCATCCTTAAGACATATTTCCATCTTTCTTTAAACATTTCCCTAGTTTCTGGCATAAGATGCTCTTGGTCTGTCTTGTACTGTTCCAGCCCTTGAGATGGAATGAGCTGTTTTTCCTAGAAGTCTCAATTCCTGTTGGGAGAGAATAGGATTTAGATAAAACCTCTGGGTGCTAGTTGTCCTATTCATTGTTAATGGCAGTCATTGCTTCCAAGTTCCCTCAGTTGATAGAGTCCTAACTCTATCACACACTCACATGTTCTTATCTATTTATCTGTATGTATATCTACATATATAGTTCAAGTTGATACCTTCAATTTTAGTCCAGCACTGTAAGATTCATAACTTTTTCAGCATTTCTAATTGCCTTTTTCTAACAGTGATAGACCTGACTTTGATTATTTACAATACATTCACTTAGTAAATCAATTCTAGTATGCTTAAAAGATAGTCTCAAAGTTGATCAGTCACACTAGTAGTAAAAATTAGCTAGTGGTCTTTTTGTTTTCAGCTTGACAGTATATAGGCAAAATAACATGTTCCAAAGTTACTTCAGTTAGTTCTTCCCAGTGGCTCTACCCATCTTTCAGTGTGGATATATTCAGTATAACTATTTGAAATACTTTTAGGTCTAGTTCTTTCTGCGTATAGCACCTTAGGGGTTATTCCTCCTGTATCCTTGTTGATTTTCTTTTTTTTTTTGAGTATGTGAAACATTCATATGGTTCAGAACTATAGGAATTACTGTCCTAACAGGAGTCAGAACTATATAGTTTGAAAGTCATTTGCCCATCTCTTCCACTCCATTTTTCACTTACTCCCAATAGGCTGAAAGGTGGTCCCATGGATGACATTCAAGTGCTAATCTCTGAAATCTGTTAATTTGAAAAAAGCATTTTTGCAGATTTGACCAAGACTCTTGAGATAGATTATTCTGGGTGGGTCCTAAATACAGTCATGGGTATTCTTCTTAAGAGGGAAGCAGACAAGAGACTTGATATAGGAAAGGAGAAGGCAGTGTGATCATAAAGGCAGAAGCTGGGTTGGAGCGTCAAGTCACAGAGTGTTAACCACTACCAGATGTTGTAAGAGACAAGGAACAGATTCCTTCCTAGAGCCTCTTAAGGGAGTGAGGCCTTATTTACACCTTAATTTTAGTTCAGTGAAACTGACTTCAGACTTCGGACCTTCAGAATGATGAGAGAATAAATTTCTGTTGTTGTAAGCCACCAGGTTGGTGGTAATTTGTTACAGCAGCCACAGTAAACCACTACACACCCCTTGTTGGTAACCAGTCTTATTCTCTTGGTTAAATATTTTATTCTGATTCAGGGTATTTCTTATTTCTTATTTCATACTCAAAAGTTGTATACAGTAAATAATCTGCCCTTTATTTTGTTTTCTTTTATTATATCTTGGAAGATCTTTCTCATCTTTCTAGAACAACATATTACTTAATTGTGTTGTTGCAATAATTTAGCCAACCACACTCCAATTTAAAATTTTTTGCATTTAGGGTTTTTCTATTAATTTGTAGTTGAAAGCAGTGATGTGTAGAATAACCTTGTCCATATATGTTTGTATGCTGAGTTGGACACGACTGAGCAAATTCACTTTCATTTTTCACTTTCATGCATTGGAGAAGGAAATGGCAACCCACTCCAGTGTTCTTGCCTGGAGAATCCCAGGGACAGGGGAGCCTGGTGAGCTGCAGTCCATGGGGTCGCACAGAGTTGGATGCGACTGAGGCGACTTAGCAGCAGCAGCAGCATACTACTATTATTTTTTTCATGGTAAATTTCTAAAGTGAAATTGCTAAGTTAAAAGGTAAATATATTTATAAGTTTTGTTATATACATTTTGTTTGTTATTGTTCAGTTGCTAAGTCGTGTCTGACTCTTTGCGACCACATGGACTGTAGCACACCAGGCTCATCTGTCCTCCACCATCTCCTTGAGTTTTCTCAGATTCTTGTCCATTGAGTTAGTGATGCTGTTGAATCATTTCATTCTCAGCTACCCCCTTCTCCTTAAGTCTTAAGTCTTTACCAGCTTCAGAGTCTTTTGCAATGCGTTGACTCTTTGCATCAGTTGGCCAAAGTATTGGAACTTTAGCTTTGGCATCAGTCCTTCCAATGAATATTCAGGGTTGACTTCCTTTAGGGTTGACTGGTTTGATTTCCTTGCAGTCCAAGGGACTCTCAAAAGTCTTCTCCAGTACTATTCTTTGGCTCTCAGCCTTCTTTATGGTCCAGGTCTCACAGCTGTACATGACTACTGGAAAAACCTATACAGACCTTTGTCAGCAAAGTGATGTTTCTGCTTTTTAATATGCTGTCTAGATTTGTCATAGTTTTCTTTCCATGGAGCAAGTGTCTTTTAATTTCATGGTTGCAGTTTCCATCTGCAGTGATTTTGGAGCCCAAGAGAATAAAATCCGTCATTGTTTTCCCATCCACTTGCCATGAAGTGGTAGGACTGGATGCCATGATCTTCGTTTTTTGAATGTTGAGTTTCAAGCCAGCTTCTTCACCCTCCTCTTTCACCCTCATCATGAGGCTCTTTAGTTCTTCTTTACTTTCTGCGTTAGAGTGGTATTATCTGCATATCTGAGGTTGTTGATATTTCTCCTGGCAGTCTTGATTCCAGCCTGTGATTCATCCAGCCTGGCAGTTCACATGATGTACTCTGCATATAAGTTAAATAAGCTGGGTGACAATATACAATCTTGCTGTACCCTTTCCCACTTTGGAATGGTTAGTTGTTTCATGTGTGGTTCTAGCTGTTGTTTCTTGACCCGTATACAGGTTTCTCAGGAGGTAGGTAAGGTGATCTGGTATTCCCATCTCTTTAAGAGTTTTCCGCAGTTATGATCCACACAGTCAAAGGCTTTAGTGTAGTCAATGAAACAGAGGTCAATGTTTTTCTGGAATTCCTTTGCTTTCACTGTGATCCAGTGGATGTTGGCAATTTGATCTCTGGTTCCTCTGCCTTTTCTAAACCCAACTTGAACATGTGGAGGATCTTGATTCACATAATGATGAAGCCTAGCTTGAAGGATTTTGAGCATAACCTTACTTGCATGAGAAAGGGGTGCAATTGTCTGGTAGCTTGAACATTCTTTAGTACTTCCCTTCTAGGGAATTGTGATGAAAACTGAGCTTTTCCAGTCCTGTGGCCACTGCTGGGTTTTCCAAATTTGCTGACATGTTGAATGCAGCATTTAGTAGCATCATCTTTTTGGATTTTAAATAGCTCTGCTGGAATTCCATCGCTTCTACTAGCTTTATTGGAAGCAGTGCTTCCTGAGGGCCTCTTGACTTTATACTCCAAATGTCTGGCTCTTGATGAATGACCACACCATTGTGGTTATCCGGGTCATTAAGATCTTTTTTTGTACAGTTCTATTCTTGCCATCCCTTCTTGGATCTCTTCTGCTTCTATTAGGTCTGTTAAGGCATTAACGTAAGGCACATTGAAAAAGAGAAAGTCAAGTTATTTGATATGGGAATGTAAAGGGAATGACGGTGTTATAACCAATGGAAATTTCAGTACCTTGTCTTCTGATTTCAGACTAGCTGAAAGGATGATAACTAAAAGGATATTGACTATAATAGATAAAGATATAATTTTTATTTCTAATTTCTCAGAAATATTATTTTCATTTTTTGTGATTCTACAAAGCTTATCTGAACAAAGTTATGAATTAAAGATGACAGAAGTCACTTAAATTTCTGTTCCAATAATTTTTGGCATATAGGGCTGACTGGAGGAAGAGGAAGAAAAAATGGGAATTGACATTTTACTGTCAAATAGAACTTACAAATTTACCTAGACCAAAATAGGAATAAAAATTTAAGTGGGCCCTATTAACTGGTAAGAAAATCGATAAAATTAAAGTTGATGGATTATTAGTTTATGTTGTCAATGTTAGACAACTTCAGAATAGGAGAGGAAGTAGTGAGGACTTCTCCTTGTTACTAACTTGGTTTTTTATTTTGCTTCAAATGAATGTTACATTTCAAGATCATTATAGGAAATATTGCTTACCAATAATTATGAGTTTAACAGTCTTAGAATAGTGAATTCATTTTTGTTGAAACAGTGGACAGAACAGGCTTTTCAGTGTTTTTATTTTTCAAATTCATACTGGTTATCAGTTCAAAATATTTTCTTTTTTGTTCTCTTTTCCTTTTTATTCTTAGAATGATTGTTAATGAGAAAAAACATGGACCAGTTAACCATGTCACTTGAATCTTTAGTCTTCTCTTTCCCTCAAGTATTTAAATATGACATTCCTTTCATGATACTCTTTCTGGCCATCATGTTCTCTTTCTTTCTGGCGTCAGAGTCCTTTCCAAAAGGAAATAATGCTGCCTGGCATTTTGTATTACCCCTGATTTCCAGGTGGAACAATCAGCCAGATGAGGTGACGTCTAAAAACAGCAGGATTATATTTCTACAAACAAGACAGTAATTCAGATCTTCTTGCTTTAATTCTTCTCTGTTTTACCATAATGAGATATTTATCAAAGTCCAAGAGATTACTGATACACAGTAGTGACCAATGACTTCATATTAATAGAGCTATTCATAATAAATTCATCAGTGAAGTAATTGGAAAAAATTTAAAGAGTGATTTTTCACTGTTCTGTTTATATAGTATTGAATGAAACAACCATAGCATTCAAACACCCAGAAAGTACAAAACACTAATATTAAATGAAGATTGATAGCCTCGAAATACTGCAACATCTTAAAGTATCTTGCAAATGACCAAAAACAGATAAAATTTTGGTATAACTTTAGTTTTTTCCACAGAGCTATATATTAAAAATACTGGTAATCCATGTAAGATATATACACAATCCTGAACTGACTAGATTGTTCAGTGAATAAATAATACTCCACACTGCTTTATTGTTAGGACAAATGAGCTTTATAATTCAATGAAACCCTTTTAAGAAGTTCTAGTCTGTAGAATGATGTCCTCAAATTATTTGGTCCTATTAGTTTTATTAACAAAAACTTTGCATCCTTCTTGGTGGTGGTGATGGTTTAGTCACTAAATCATGTCCAACTCTTGTGATCTCATGGTCTGTAGCCTGGCAGTCTCCTCTGCCCATGGGATTTCTCCGGCAAGAATACTAGAGTGGGTTGCCATTTCCTTCTCCAGGGGATCTTCCTGACCCAGGAATTGAACTTGGGTCTCTTGCATTGCAGGCAGATTCTTTCCTGACTGAGCTATGATATTTAATTCCTCTGAATATTATCTTTAAAAGGCCCTACTTGATAGTTGTCAGTATAAACCATAGGTCAAGTGCAACCCTCCCATCTTCAGTCTATGGGCTTTTCGTGAATTTCTGTTCCATGTCCAACACAGTGATTGGCCCACGAGTTTTCCATTGGAGATTTCATGGTCCTTATTTCAACACTTTCCACAAAGTATCCCTTCCTTCTCTAGGCATTGGGTAGAGTGTCATACATAATGGTATGTGGTGTTCCTTAACATACCTGCCAAAATGTGATAATTTCCTTGGAAGAAAAGTCATGGGCTTCAGTCACACATCTGAGTTGACAGACATCCAAGTGATTCCTGTATAAAAAGAAAAGATTGGTGTTTTCTGGAATATGAATGTCCACTTTTAGTAAATTGAAACAGATCTGAACATAAATATCTTCAGACTTGATGGATTTTATGTGCCTTGTCATTTTACAAATTGTATCGGCACCAGACCTCTGAACATTATATAACCCAATCCACTGCATTTGGGGGGGAACACCTTGAAGGTACACATGCTAAGTCACTTCAGTTGTGTCTGACTCTTTGCGACCCTATAGACTGTAGTCCGTCAGGCTCCTCTGTCCATGGGGTTCTCCAGGCAAGAATACTGGAGTGGGTTGCCATGCCCTCCTTCAGGGGATCTTTCTGACCCAGGGATCTTATGTCTCTTATGTCTCCTGCATTGGCAGGTGGATTCTTTACCACTGAAGGTATAGTCCGAGTATGAAATGTAGACTTTTTGGTAAAATCTTCTATAGGGATAAATATCAGTTAGAGGATAACCTGTGAAAAACTTCTCTGAGTGGCTTAAATCTAAAAGATAATACACTAACTTGCCAGTATTGATGAAAACATCAGTGTCTGTCTTCACGATGTACCTAGCATTGGGGCAAGACTCAGTTATCCACCTAAATGCCATAATCATCTTCAAGATCAGGTTATTGTTGTTGTTTAGTTGCTAAGTTGTGTCTGACTCTGCTACCCCATGAACTGTAGCCTGACATTTCCTTCTCCAGGGGATCTTCCTGACCCAGGGATTGAACCCACATCTCCTGCTTGGCAGGTAGATTCTTTACCACTGAGCCACATGGAAAGCCCCAGGTTATTGTATGTGACTATAAAAACTCTTGTATTATATTGCCATAACGGAGGTGTTTATCCTTTAAAGATAATGCTAACACTTTGTCTTCACTTTCAGCCTGTTGGCCCAGTAAGAAAAATGTAAGAACCTCATATCCCCACCAAGACTTCTTTTCACCCCAAATAACTCTAATGGCCTGTCTGACTTTCTCATCTGAGGGGTGCAGAATCACTAGGATGACAAGAAATGGATTTTGATGAGAGTGGTTTGAATGCTCTCGAAGTGTGAAGTGGAGGTCTTGTCTGTAAATGGACTCCGAGAAGTACATCCAGTTCACACATTGTCACATGGTGGTGAGGCAGACTGAGGTGCCACATCACCAGGAAATGGCAGAGCAGTAGCAGCAGGAGGCTCCATTGGAGGGGTCTCAGTGACATCCCACCCGGAAGGGTGGAGCACTGGGGCCCTTTACAGCCACTCAGCAGCCCATGAGCCTCAGGGTCTGGCTGCTAGACACCACACAACCCTAGGGGCTCCATTTAATCTTCTTCTTGATTCATTCCTTCTGAGCGAAAGACCTTCAGTTTCACCAACAGAACATTCAGTAGTAAGAAGTAGTCAAAAATAATACTTGGAATTTCTACTGAAAAACAGAGACTCTCAGATTGGCTTAAAATTCTGCCATATACTGCTTATAAGACACATGCCTGTAGAATTTCTGATGAAACCAAAGCAGTAGCTGAAGTTTTTTGTTTTCCGTACTCCACGCTATAATCAAAAGATTTGCCGTGAACTACTCTCAGCCGCCTGGGGAAAGGTAAAACTATTCCCATTTGAAGACTGCAAACCCAGATCTTTCTTATCTCTGGAGGGGCAGCTGATTGTCCTGGCGGCCTGAGCCTCTGGGTGCATATTGTTACCTGTTTACTGATGTCTGTTTGCCAGCATAACATGTATGCTGGAAGCAGCAACTTCCCTTGTTCCACCAGATTCATTGATGTATGTATTAATGCTACAGGAAAAGAGAGACAACAGAGTATGTTCTTCTCCTTTGGGGTTTACTTTCCACCTCTTTGTGTATTCTCTCTTAATATTGCATGTGTGCTAATTGCCTATTTCACTTTTATGGTTACTGTTCTGAAATTCAACCCCATAGTCTGCATTTATTATATGGTTAAGGATAACTTATTAACATGGTGAGTGGTGTTAACTGAATACATCTAATTTTTGGAAAATTTCAGCTTTCAGTGCAATCACAAAGTTAGATTAACTCATAGTTCGGGCTTCCCCGGTGGTTCTGAGGTTAAAGCGTCTGCCTGCAATGTGGGAGACCTGGGTTTGATCCCTGGGTCGGGAAGATCCCCTGGAGAAGGAAATGGCAACCCACTCCAGTATTCTTGCCTGGAGAATCCCATGGACGGAGGAGCCTGGTGGGCTACAATCCACGGGGTCGCAAAGAGTAGGACATGACTGAGCGACTTCACTTTCACTTTCCTTTAAAGTAATTAAAATAATGCTTCCAGCCACATTGGAGTGAAGTTGGAGTGACAGGGATTGGTATCCTTTTACTTGAAATAACTAGGCAAAAAACATGAAACAGCAGTTCATGAGGCATTTGCCATCAGGCAACCCAAGACATTGATCCCTGAGAGACAGGAAACAGCGGAGACCTATGCTTGGTCTAGCCTGGGGAGTGTTTTTAGGCATGGAATAGTAGAGCAGTAGAACCCCAGAGAAGGCTAGAGAGCTGCCTGAATTGAGGAGATGGTATTGGGAGCCTGAGAAGCCAAGGCAGCTAGAGCTCATGGGGCAAAGTACCAGAAAGAAGAGGGCTGCAAGAGAATTTTACAGATCTGCAGAAGTCCCTTCCAGGAATTCAGTTGAGCACTGATCAGTACATGCCTGTGAGGAAACTATGTGTGGTCAAAGGAACTCACCCAAAAGGAATACAGTGCTCACAGCTTACACAGTGTTAGGAATAGGGCCTAATTCACCGAGTGTCAGGTAGAGCCTCTAACATTCTAGCTTTCATTTTTAGGTGTTCAATTTGGGTCTTTTTTCTATGTTTTAAACTTAAATTGCACTCAGTCTTTTCTCTAGCTTCACAGCATATAGAATACATTTATAATAACTTTTAATCCTAGTTTCCTGGTTTTATAAAAACTGTGTCCTTTCTGGGTTGGTTTTCATTGATACTTCTCATTTGCCTCTTATTTTCTTGTCTTTTTTTCTTGAAACTTGCTTGGCAAATTAGTTAATGCTTGTTAGGTATGTAACAGAAGACATTGTAAATTATGCTTTGTTGGGTGCTGAATATTTTTGTATTCCTCTAAATGTTCTTGAAGCTTTTTGTAGAATGTATTTACTTGGGAAATATTTAATCCTTTAAGGTATTCCTTATTAGGACCATTTAGTATAATTCTGCTGTATTCCTGAGGCAGAACCTTTTTGAAAACTTTACCTGATGCCCTGTGAATTATGAGGTTTTCCATTTAGCTCACCATCTGTTTACAGATGTTAAGTTGAGGATCAGGTTGTTCCTTCAGGGTTTGTTTTTAAGCTCTGCTGTCATCATCATCGATTAATCTTTATTCTGGGACTAATTCAGCCCCGCTGAGGCCTCTGCTTATTGTCCAGAGTATGCAAGGTTTCTCTCCTCTGGTTAGGTGCAACTCACATGTCCCTAGCTCTGAATGAATTGGTCATTTTTCTTAGCTCCCCAGCAGATTCTCCCGCCCCCCACCTTTGCCTTATGGAGTTTTACCCTGTGTATGTGCATGCTAAGTCGCTTCAGTCATGTCTGATTTTTTGCGACCCTATAGATCGTAGCCCACTGGGAGTTTTATCCTAAGTATGTGCAAATTAGCATGAAGCCAAAGACTCAAGAGAAGATGTCTGAAGTTTTTTTCTTCATTACTCCCTCCTGTCTGGTATAGTATTCCAGTAATAATTGCCATATATCCCTTCAGCAAATTTGGAAAACTCAGCAGTGGCCACAGGACTGGAAAAGGTCAGTTTTCATTCCAATCCCAAAGAAAGGCAATGCCAAAGAATGCTCAAACGACTGCACAATTGCACTCATCTCACACGCTAGTAAAGTAATGCTGAAAATTCTCTAAGCCAGGCTTCAGCAGTATGTGAACCATGAACTTCCTGATGTTCCAGCTGGTTTTAGAAAAGACAGAGCAACCAGAGATCAAATTGCCAAGAGAGTTCCAGAAAAACATCTATTTCTGCTTTATTGACTATGCCAAAGCCTTTGACTGTGTGGATCACAATAAACTGTGGAAAATTCTGAAAGAGATGGGAATACCAAACCACCTGATCTGCCTCTTGAGAGATTTGTATGCAGGTCAGGAAGCAACAGTTAGAACTGGACATGGAACAACAGACTGGTTCCAAATAGGAAAAGGAGTACATCAAGGCTGTATATTGTCACCCTGCTTATTTAACTTATATGCAGAGTACATCATGAGAAACGTTGGACTGGAAGAAACACAAGCTGGAATCAAGATTGCTGGGAGAAATATCAATCACCTCAGATATGCAGATGACACCACCCTTATGGCAGAAAGTGAAGAGGAACTAAAAAGCCTCTTGATGAAAGTGAAAGTGGAGAGTGAAAAAGTTGGCTTAAAGCTCAACATTCAGAAAACAAAGATCATGGCATCCGGTCCCATCACTTCATGGGAAATAGATGGGGAAACAGTGGAAACAGTGTCAGACTTTATTTTTTTTTGGGCTCCAAAATCACTGCAGATGGTGACTGCAGCCATGAAATTAAAAGACGCTTACTCCTTGGAAGGAAAGTTATGACCAACCTAGATAGCATATTGAAAAGCAGAGACATTACTTTGCCAACAAAGGTTCGTCTAGTCAAGGCTATGGTTTTTCCTGTGGTCATGTATGGATGTGAGAGTTGGACAGTGAAGAAGGCTGAGCGCCGAAGAATTGATGCTTTTGAACTGTGGTGTTGGAGAAGACTCTTGAGAGTCCTTTGAACTGCAAGGAGATCCAACCAGTCCATTCTGAAGGAGATCAGCCCTGGGATTTCTTTGGAAGGAATGATGCTAAAGCTGAAACTCCAGTACTTTGGCCACTTCATGCGAAGAGTTGACTCATTGGAAAAGACTCTGATGCTGGGAGGGATTGGGGGCAAGAGGAGAAGGGGACGACAGAGGATGAGATGGCTAGATGGCATCACTGACTCTATGGACGTGAGTCTGAGTGAACTCCGGGAGTTGGTGATGGACAGGGAGGCCTGGCGTGCTGCGATTCATGGGGTCGCAAAGAGTCGGACATGACTCAGCGACTGATCTGATCTGATCTGATCTGATCCCTTCTGAACTCTGATGTTTGTCTTTTCATGTTGGTGACCCTGCTGCGCTCTACTTTGAATTTCCCTGCCTGCAGTAGTGTCTGTAACATGTCTCTTAGCAGAAAATTAAGGTGTATGTAGGCTTATCTAGCTTGTTTTCTTCTCTCAGAGAATGAAGATCTACACTAATTGTTGTCCAGTGTCTGGAAACTGTGCTGTCATCTGTTTTGCCTAGTTTTGCAGTTGTTTACTGACTAAAGAGAAATCTGGTACCAGTTACTTCATGACAAAGTATGAATCCCATAATACTGAATTATTGTGGGAGGTTGGTGAAGTTTTGTGAAGGTTTTGTGAAGTTGGTGAAGGAATCACAATGAGCCTTGATGATTTTGTAGTTAA
Organism: Bos mutus; assembly: GCF_027580195.1. Lineage (NCBI taxonomy): Eukaryota > Metazoa > Chordata > Mammalia > Artiodactyla > Bovidae > Bos > Bos mutus. The sequence goes on along the minus strand of NC_091626.1, from coordinate 31,200,213 downwards.
TGGCCATTTAAGAATTGTCAGTTTATGGGCCCTGGGGTAGTTGACTTGGGAGTGGTTTGTCCTTTTCAGTGAGAATTTCCAGAAAAGATAATGTAAATTGTAAAGTGTCAGTTGCTCAGTTGTATCTGAGTCTTCGGACTCCATGGAATGTACCCTGCCAGGCTCATCTATCTGTCCATGGGATTTCCCAGGCAAGAATACTGGAGTGGGTTGCCATTTTCTTCTCCAGGGCATATTCCTGACCCAGGGATCGAACCTGGGTTTCCTGCGTTGCTGACAGATTCTTTACTGTAAGACAGTATAGAAATGTGCTTGCTTTTGGTTTAGAATTATTTATTAAATGTTTTTATAGGCTCTTGTGTCTCAGAATAAATTTTCGACTCTTGGAATTTAGAATGAACATAGTTGGATTACTTTTGGGGAGATGGAACTGGTAATGATTCTTCTGTATTATTTCTAATCATCAGAAATTGGTTTCAAAATGGCTTTGCTGTCAGAGAAAGACTACATCTGACAATTTGAAAATAATCTCATGTTGTAACAACAGTAAATTAACTGGCAGAAAGACATGTTTCCATAGAGTGTTTTGTGTCTTTATGTTATTCTTGGGTTTTTCTACTTGGTGAGCTGCACATATGTACACACTCAGTGAACATATGATGTGTGAATCTTCATTCAGACCATTTCACTTGTTAGTCAATCATAGTGATTACTTTCTGTGTGTCAAACATGTTACTAGATGATGGAGAAGAGGTGACAAAAGAAGTAGGAGATAGTGTTGCTAACCAGAAGACTATATGAGATGACACATATCAAAGGAAACAAAATATTCTTGCAGAGATTAATGGAGTACAGAATGATTTTATCAGCTCTCAGGCAGGAATGAGGAGCTGCATTTTGAAAGTTGATGAATATGCATTGATTAACAAAGAGGATAAGGGAGGAAAAATCTTTCTTTTAAAAAGAAGGAATGCTGTGTTGCATGGTGACAGCTGAGAATGACAGAATTGTTCTGTGGAAAGCAAGCAAATTAAATTGACTTGAATGAAAGTTTGTGTAGAATATAGTCAGAAATTAGATTGTAGAGCTAACTGAGGTATAGGGATGTAGATGATTTCAAGCTTTGGTCTGGAAAGAGATGTTTCTGACTGACCTTGTGTTAAGATGTAGACAAAATTAAGAATTTTGTGTTCACAAAGCAGTTTTATAGGTGCAGATTTATTTTAAGATGAACTATGAAGCAAATTAAGACAGTGTTACTATGTTTGAATATAATTTGCAAAATGAAAGGCTGTTTCTTAGTGGGATTTGAAAGGCATTGTTGATATTGTTCAGTCGCTCAGTCATGTCCGACTCTGTGACCCTGTGGATTTCAGCACACCAGGTTTCCCTGTCCTTCACCTTCTCCTGGAGTTTGCTCAGACTCTTGTCCGTTGAGTTGGTGATGCCATCCAAACCATTTCCGTGCTCTGTTGTCCCTTTCTCCTCCTGCCTTCAATCTTTGCCAGCCTCAGGGTCTTTTCCAGTGAGTCGGCTCTTTGCATCACGTGGCTAGGGGTGGAGCTTCAGCTTCAGCATCAGTCCTTCTGATGAATATTCAGGGTTGATTTCCTTTAGGATTGACAGGTTTGATCTACTTGCACTCCAAGGGACTCTTAAGAGTCTTCTCTGACATCACCGTTCAAAAGCATCAATTCTTTGGTGCTCAGCCTTCTTTATGGTCCAACTCTTACACCCGTATGTGACTACTGGAAAAACCATAGCTTTGACTATATGGACTTTTGTCGGGAAAGTAATCACTCTGCTTTCTAATACGCTGTCTAGGTTTGTCGTACCTTTTTTTCCAAGGAGCAGGCATCTTTTAATTTCACAGCTGCAGTCACCACAGTGATTTTGGAGGCCAAGAACATAAAATCTGTCTCTGCTTCCATTGTTTCCTCATTTATTTGCCATGAACTGATGGGACCAGATGCCGTGAGCTTAGTTTTCTGAATGTTGAATTTTAAGCCAGCTTTTTCACTCTTCTCTTTCACCTTCATCAAGAGGCTCTTTAGTTCCTTTTTGCTTTCTGCCATAAGGGTGGTGTCATCTGCGTATCTGAGGCATATTGAAAGGTGTAGCTTGCAGAATAAGTGAATATGCAAAATTTTTACATGTTATGAGTGGCTACATAAGGGAAAAAAAGGGGACTTTTAGAAAGTATATAAAAGGGGACTTTAGAAAAGTATATAAAGTATATAAAAGTTACATAAGGGGGAAAAAAAGGGAACTTTAGAAAAGTATATAATGGTAACTGAAGTTTGAATAGGACAGAGGTTCATAGTATATATGTATATTTTTTGTTCCAGGTTGCTGCTTTTTCTAAGAGAGCACCCATGACCCTGATGGTGTTTCCAGTTTTGATAAAGAGTTCTATTGCAATTATTGATTAACTGAACAAATTCAGGTTAGTAGATTTTGTGGACAGTACTTCTCTTTTCCAATTATATGTTAATATTTTTAGAAATGGATAATTTTGTATTTAAAGTTACATATGTATACACCAGTGAAGTAGAAAGGCCAAGTCAATTTAAACTTCTCCTGAATTATGTACCTACCACGCTACCTATTATGTACAATTTGCAGTGCATAAAATGAAAAATGTTTTATTTCCTATTTAATAGTTTTTTACTTTAAGGTGCTAGGTAAGTTGTAGGTGAATATTGTATACTGTACCTTTTCATCCTGTGGCATCTTTAGTGCTGAAAATAAACTACTCATCTTAAAATTGTTTGAAACTTTTAGTAGCTTATTTAGAAAGATTTCATTCTTATTCATATTTCAGTTATACATTCAGATTTTTATTTTTTTTATTTTTTTTAAGTCTGTGAATTTTGACAAATATATGTTCATTACCATAATCTTCTAAATTCACTCTTGTTGCCTTTTTGTAGTCAACCTCTCTCTGCATCTCAATCCCTAGCAACCACAGATCTGTTTTTTTTGTCCCTGTAGTTTACTTTTTCCAGTATACCATTTAAATGAAATCATTTAATGTGTAGCTTTTAAAATCTAGCTTCTTTCATTTAGCATAATGCATTTGCATTTATCCATGTTGTGTGTACCAGTAGCTCATTCTTTTTTGTTACTGAGTAGTGTCCTATTGTATGGATATACTGCAGTTAGTTCCCTGGTGGCTCTGACAATAAAGAATCCTCCCCCAGGGTAGGAGACCCAGTTGTAGTTTTTGAGTCCGGAAGACCCCCTGGAGAGCGGAATGGGTTTCCACTCCAGTATTCTTGCCTGGAAAATTCCGTGGACATAGGAGCCTGGGGTCCATGGGGTGGCAAAGAGTCAGACATGATGAGCGACTAACACTATCTATCTATCTGTCTATATACATATACAGTTAGTTTATCCATTCACCATATGATGGACATGTGGGGAGTTTCTAGTTTTTGGTGATTATTGCAGTCGTGCTTTCTTCCTTTTTAATCCTGTGATAAAATGCACATAAAATTTACCTTAACCATTTTTAAATGTACAGCTCAATGGTGTTTAGTATATTCACATTGTTATGTAGCCATCACCACCATCCATCCTCATAACTTTTCATCTTGTAAAACTGAAACTCTATACCCATTAAACAATAAAACAATAACTCTCCATTCTCTGCTCCCCCAGTCCCTGGCAACCAGCACGATACTTTCTGTCTTTATGATTTTGACCATTCTAAGTACTTTATATGAATGGAATTATACAGTAATTTTCTTTCTATGACTGACTCATTTCACTTAGTGTAACGTGCTCAAGGTACATCCATTTGTAGCATATTGCAGTTTTCTTCCCTTTTTACGTTTGAATAATATTGTGTGTATATATCACATTTTGCTTATCTACTCATCAGTTGATGAACATAGTTGGGTTGCTTCCGTGTTTTAGCTGCTGTGTATTCACAGCCACTGTGTGGCTGTGAACATGGGTGTACAGTGATCTCTTCAAGGCCCTGCTTTTATTTCTTTTTGTGTATATGCTCAGAAGCGAAAATTGCTAGATCATAATTCTATTTTTACTTTTTTTGAGAACCACCATACTGTTTTCGACAGGAGCTACACCATTTTATATTTCTGCCAGTAGTGCACAAGGCTTCCAGTTTCTTCACGTCCTTGCCAGTGCTTATTATTTTCTTTTTTTTTAAGTAACCATCTTAATGGTTATGATGTGGTATTGTACTTTAGTTTTCATTTGTGTTGCCCTAATGATTGCTGACATTGAGCATCTTCTCATGTTATTTCATGTTGGTAATTTACATATCTTTGGAGAAATGTTGTTTCAAGCCCTTTTCTCAATTTTGAGTCATGCTGGTTTGTTGTTGAGTTCTAGGGTAGTTCTTACATATTCTGGATATCAATTTCTTATCAGATATATGATTTCCAAGTATTTTATCCTATTCTGTGGGTTGCCTTTTTATTCTATGCATAGTATCTTGTGCACAAAATTTTTAATTTTCATAAAGTCAAATTCGTTTTTTAATTTCTTTTTACATGTGCCTTTGGTGTCCCCCTGTCCAAGAAATCATTGTGAAATTCAGTGTCCTGATGCTTTTGTGCTTTGTTTCTTCTAAGAGTTTTATTATTTAAGTCTTACATTTAGGTTCTTCATCCATTTTCAGTTAATTTTTGTATATGGCATTAGGTGTGTGGACCAGTTTCCCCAGCACTCATTTGTTCAAAAGACTTACTTTTTCCCCATTGGATGGTCTTAACACCCTTATCAGAAATCATTTGAGCGTGTACGTGTGAGTTTATTTCTAAGCTCTCTTTCACTAGTCCGTGTGTCTGTCTTTTTGACAGTGCTGCACTGTTTTGATTACTGTAGCATTCCAGTGAAATTTTGAAATCAGGAAGGGTGAATCCTCTAGTTTTTCTTTTCTTTTTCAAGATCTTCTTGGCTCTTCGAGGTCCCTTGAGAGTCTATGTGAATTTTAGGATCCTTTTTTCTCTTTGTGCAAAATTCTTTGGGATTTTGATAAGCGTTGCATAGAATCTGTAGATTGCTTTGGGTAGTATTGACATTTTAGCAATATTAAGTCTTTTAGAATATTAACGTGAGATTTATTTCCATTTATTTATGTCTTCTTTAATTTCTTTCAGCAATGTTTTATAGTTTTCATTGTACAAGCCTTTTACCTCCTTGGGTAACTTATTTCCTAAGTATTTTGTTCTTTTTTATACTACTGTCAATTAAGTTATTTTTGTAATTTTCTTTTTCAGTTTGTTCATTGTTTGCGTATAGAAACACAACTGACTTTAGTCTTTGTATCTTTTTTTGCTGAATTCATTTATTACTTCTAACAGTTGTTTTGGTGGAGTCTGTAGGGTTTTCTACATAGAAGACCACATTATCTGCAAGCAGAGATAATTTTATTTTATCCTTTTCAGTCTGAATGCCTTGTATTCTTTTTCGTAATTGCTGTCACTTGAGCTTTCGGTGCTGTAGCCAATAGAAGTGATGAAAGTGAGCATTCTTACCTTGTTCCTGATCTTACAGGAAAAGCTTTTAGTTTTTCACCATTGAGTATGTTGTTTGCTGTGAGCTTTTCATATATGGCTTTATTATGTTGAGGTAGTTTCCTTCTATTCCTATTTAATTGAGTGTCTTTGTCATGAAAGGATGTTGAATTTTGTAAAACACTTTTTGTGTGTTAGTTGAGATGATTATGTGAGTTTTTCCTTCATTTTGTTGATGTGGCATATTATATTAATTTTTGTATGCTATGCTCTCCTTAGTTGCAGGAATAAATTCCACTTGTCATGGTATATAATATATTTACTGTGGAGTCATACAGTTTAAAATAAAAATGTGATTATATATTCTTTATTAAAACAGTGTTACTTGTTTTTAAAGAGATCATAATGATTTAACTATTGCCTTTTTGGATTGGGGGTTGCATTTCTTTTTTAAAATGTCATTAAAAATTAATTAGAAAAAACTTAACAGATCATATGGGTATGGGAAGAGACTTGCAACTTATGATCTTTTTTTTAAATGATCATTTTGAGTATAGAAAGAGAGGTGATGAAAATTATAAGATGGGGGTATATTGGAACTTATGTGTTGTCCTTATTATGGAAAAATCAGGTAGCTTTCCTCAGTATAGTGGTAGATCAGAAATGTACAAATTTTTATGTAGTTAACCCTCATATAGGGAACTCCAAGAGTTACCTGTTTAGAAAAGTCAAGTATTTGTAAGAATTCTTCTGTCTTAAAAATGTATGTAAAAAGGACAAAGGTTGGGCATGAAAAGTTAATTTAAACTTTCTTGAATGAATACTTGGGATGAAAATGATGGAAACTGTCATTCTGCCTTGGGGAAATTAAATTAGTAATATGAAAGATTAGCTTATTTAGTGGTATCAAAAAGCTATTTGAATATTTACAAGGAATATCTAGTTCATTATGTGCTACAGAAATAAAAATATTTTGAGCAAAATGTCATGCTTAGATTCAGAAAATGTTGGTTTCAATTTCAACTCCAAAGCCTGAACACTAAAAAAAGAGTCAATGTGACTTTGAACTGTTCTCATGTTTTTGCGTATCTTTAGATAAATTATATAACTTTCATAGTCTCTGTTGGATAAGTGGTATGCTATATTATGTTCTCAGGGAACATTTCAGAAATAGATAAAACATTTTAGGCAGAGACAGAGCATTTTAAAGATGTTCCTGAGAGAATATTTGTTCATTGGGCATATTCAACACAGAGTCAGAGATGATGCTATGCTCAGAAGTTCTTCAGGATTTGAGCTCTTTTGTGAGTGTCTTATTAATTAGTTATCTGGCATAACTTTATAATAAACATAAAAGCATTTGTTGTTGTTCAGTTGCTCAGTCGTGTCTGACTCTTTGCAACACCACATGGACTGCAGCACTCCAGGCTTCCCTGTCCATCACTATCTCCCAGAGCTTGCTCAAACTCATGTCCATTGAGTCAGTAATGCCATCCAACCATCTTATCCTCTGTTGTCCCCTTCTCCTCCTGCCTTCTATCTTTCCCAGGATCAGGGTCTTTTCCAGAGTTTCAAAAACATTACTGAAAGCCAAATATTAGAAAAAGGGATGAATTTCTAGTTTGTAGGAATACTGATTCCATTTGCTGAAGAGCATGTCATGAAATTTTAAGGCAAATATGTAGTTCCTAAGATGGGCGGGTCACAGTGGAGAGATCTGACAGAATGTGGTCCACTGGAGAAGGGAATGGCAAACCACTTCAGTATTCTTGCCTTGAGAACCCCATGAACAGTATGAAAAGGCAAAATGATAGGATACTGAAAGAGGAACTTCCCAGGTCAGTAGGTGCCCAATATGCTACTGGAGATCAGTGGAGAAATAACTCTAGAAAGAATGAAGGGATGGAGCCAAAGCAAAAAGAATACCCAGCTGTGGATGTGACTGGTGATAGAAGCAAGGCCTGATGCTGTAAAGAGCAATATTGCATAGGAACCTGGAATGTCAGGTCCATGAATCAAGGCAAATTGGAAGTGGTCAAACAAGAGATGGCAAGAGTGAATGTCGACATTCTAGGAATCAGCGAACTGAAATGGACTGGAATGGGTGAATTTAACTCAGATGACCATTATATCTACTACTGCAGGCAGGAATCCCTCAGAAGAAATGGAGTAGCCATCATGGTCAACAAAAGAGTCTGAAATGCAGTAATTGGATGCAATCTCAAAAATGACAGAATGATCTCTGTTCGTTTCCAAGGCAAACCATTCAATATCACAGTAATCCAAGTCTGTGCCCCAACCAGTAACGCTGAAGAAGCTGAAGTTGAACAGTTCTATGAAGACCTACAAGACCTTTTAGAACTAACACCCAAAAAAGATGTCCTTTTCATTACAGGGGACTGGAATGCAAAAGTAGGAAGTCAAGAAACACCTGGAGTAACAGGCAAATTTGGCCTTGGAAAATGGAATGAAGCAGGGCAAAGACTAATAGAGTTTTGCCAAGAAAATGCACTGGTCATAACAAACACCCTATTCCAACAACACAAGAGAAGACTCTACACATGGACATCACCAGATGGTCAACACCGAAATCAAATTGATTATATTCTTTGCAGCCACAGATGGAGAAGCTCTATACAGTCAGCAAAAACAAGACCAGGAGCTGACTGTGGCTCAGACCATGAACTCCTTATTGCCAAATTCAGACTGAAATTGAAGAAAGTAGGGAAAACCACTAGACCATTCAGGTATGACCTAAATCAAATCCCTTATGATTATACAGTGGAAGTGAGAAATAGATTTAAGGGCCTAGATCTGATAGATAGAGTGTCTGATGAACTATGGAATGAGGTTTGTGACATTGTACAGGAGACAGGAATCAAGACCATTCCCATAGAAAAGAAATGCAAAAAAGCAAAATGGCTGTCTGGGGAGGCCTTACAAATAGCTGAGAAAAGAAGAGAAGTGAAAAGCAAAGGAGAAAAGGAAAGATATAAGTATCTGAATGCAGAGTTCCAAAGAATAGCAAGAAGAGATAAGAAAGCCTTCTTCAGCGATCAGTGCAAGGAAATAGAGGAAAACAACAGAATGGGAAAGACTAGAGATCTCCTCAAGAAAATCAGAGATACCAAGGGAACATTTCATGCAAAGATGGGCTCAATAAAGGACAGAAATGGTATGGACCTAACAGAAGCAGAAGATATTAAGAAGAGGTGGCAAGAATACACAGAAGAACTGTACAGAAAAGATCTTCACAACCCAGATAATCACAATGGTGTGATCACTCACCTAGAGCCAGACATCCTGGAATGTGAAGTCAAGTGGGCCTTAGAAAGCATCACTACGAACAAAGCTAGTGGAGGTGATGGAATTCCAGTTGAGCTACTCCAAATCCTGAAAGATGATGCTGTGAAAGTGCTGCACTCAATATGCCAGCAAATTTGGAAAACTCAGCAGTGGCCACAGGACTGGAAAAGGTCAGTTTTCATTCCAATCCCAAAGAAAGGCAATGCCAAAGAATGCTCAAACTACTGCACAATTGCACTCATTTCACACGCTAGTAAAGTAATGCTGAAAATTCTCCAAGCCAGGCTTCAGCAATATGTGAACCGTGAACTTCCTGATGTTCCAGCTGGTTTTAGAAAAGGCAGAGCAACCAGAGATCAAATTGCCAACATCTGCTGGATCATGGAAAAAGCAAGAGAGTTCCAGAAAAACATCTATTTCTGCTTTATTGACTATGCCAAAGCCTTTGACTGTGTGGATCACAATCAACTGTAGAAAATTCTGAAAGAGATGGGAATACCAGACCACCTGACCTGCCTCTTGAGAAACCTGTATGCAGGTCAGGAAGTAACAGTTAGAACTGGACATGGAACAACAGACTGGTTCCAAATAGGAAAAGGAATATGTCAAGGCTGTATATTGTCACCCTGCTTATTTAACTTATATGCAGAGTACATCATGAGAAACGCTGGACTGGAAGAAGCACAAGCTGGAAGCAAGATTGCTGGGAGAAACATCAATCACCTCAGATAAGCAGATGACACCACCCTTATGGCAGAAAGTGAAGAGGAACTAAAAAGCCTCTTGATGAAAGTGAAAGAGGAGAGTGAAAAAGTTGGTTTAAAGCTCAACATTCAGAAAACAAAGATCATGGCATCCGGTCCCATCACTTCATGGGAAATAGATGGGGAAACAGTGGAAACAGTGTCAGACTTTATTTTTCTGGGCTCCAAAATCACTGCAGATGGTGACTGCAGCCATGAAATTAAAAGACGCTTACTCCTTGGAAGGAAAGTTATGACCAACCTAGATAGCATATTGAAAAGCAAAGACATTACTTTGTCAACAAAGGTCCATCTAGTCCAGGCTATGGTTTTTCCTGTGGTCATGTATGGATGTGAGAGTTGGACTGTGAAGAAGGCTGAGCGCCGAAGATTGATGCTTTTGAATTGTCGTGTTGGAGAAGACTCTTGAGAGTCCCTTGGACTGCAAGGAGATCCAGCCAGTCCATTCTGAAGGAGATCAGCCCTGGTATTTCTTTGGAAGGAATGATGGTAAAGCTGAAATTGCAGTACTTTGGCCACCTCATGCGAAGAGTTAACTCATTGGAAAAGACTCTGATACTGGGAGGGATTGGGGGCAGGAGGAGAAGGAGACAACAGAGGATGAGATGGCTGGATGGCATCACTGATTCGATGGACGTGAATCTGAGTGAACTCCGGGAGCTGGTGATGGACAGGGAGGCCTTGCCTGCCTCGATTCATGGGGTTGCAAAGAGTCGGACATGACTGAGCAACTGAACTGAACTGAAAGTCTATTAGAATTTCATGTACCTACATTCTCAAGTAGACGATTGAACTTCTTGACGGTGAGGGTCATTTTAGATTTTGGTGTTTTCTGAAAGAATTATTTCTACTGCAAATATTACTACTTGCTGAACTGATGATTTAGTGGACTTCTTTGAGTTCATTAGAGCATCATTTCATCCGTGGATTCTTTAAGATTGTCAGGGCAAGAAGTAGGAAGTTAATTTTCTGAAATCATGAGAAAGTAGAATCAATCAAAACTGTCAAAACTGGACTTGTAGAACTGTTAAGTGACATGGACCTTAAGGAACATTTAGTCTAATACCTGTATTTTTTTTTTTTGTAAATAGGAAAGTGGAGACCTGGAGAGGTGAGGTGATAAGATTTAGTCACACAGCTCTCTGGAGACATGTTATGTAGTGCTCATTTTACTCATTATCCTGCCTCTCTTCCTCCAGGGATCATTGCTTGATCTTAGAGTTGAAATAAAGTTAAATTGCTCAATTTACAATTGTTTATTTAAAAAACTCAGTTTTAATTTCTCTTTCAACTGATTTGTTAAAACAGGTTACTGTTGAAAGGGTATGAGATATGATCTTCATTTTCAAACAGATGCAAAAATATGCTGATATTAAATATGTAGCTAGAAAAATCTAGCAAATTATTTTTTATTTTTCAACAACCTTAAAATTTTATGTGGATTAATTTAAAATGTATAATATTAAATGAGACCCAAAGTTTTACAAATTTTAGATAAATTTGGACCTTAGATTTCTTGGTTAAAAATCTAAGTACTCTAAAATGTGGATTATATTCTGCTCTTGAGGATTTCATTTAATAATTGTATTTACAGGTAAAATTGGTGAAGTTCAGAACTAGTAAACAGTTTTCTTTTTTTCTTCTTCCTTTTTTTAAAATTTTGGCTGCACTGCACAGCAGGAGGATATTAAGTGTCCTGAGGAGGGACTGAACCTGTGCCCCCTGCCGTGGAAGTGCAGAGTATTAACCACTGAACCTCCAGGCAAGTCCCTGTTTTTCTTTTTTTTCATGAGCGCTACTAAACCTAGAAAATTAGCAAACAAAATAAAAACCCTCATTCAGTATACTCTTTTGGAAATGTAATAGTTTAAAATAAAAGTAAGAATCAAACATATAATTATTTACTTTTGCGTAGTTGATATACAGGCTTGTTGAGAGAGACTGTTTAAGACACACAGAGTGGTTTTAGGTTATACAGGTAGTATACCTTTTTGTCTAAATGTTTTCTTCCTGGAACATTTTCTACTCATTGCTTTATACTAACTTCATCCTGATTTCCTAAAGTCTCTAGCCCTTTAGGACAAGGGAGATACCTATTGAGAGGTGATTCTCCATGATCTCTTATGCTTCAGCACATCTTCTGAGCCAGAGGCATTGGCAGCTTTTGTTTAGGGCCCTCTTTTGAAAGAAATTTGCATCGCTAACAGCCTGAGAAGATAGAAATGGTATTTCCATAACAACAGAGGGCAGATTTCCTTACTGTCCAGGATAATCAAGATAATCTCTCTTGGGAAAAGGTGGGATATTTTTGCTTGCAACTCCTTTAAAATATTGACGGTTCTTAGGTTTCAGCTTTCTTCTCCTGTAATGTAACTCACTGTGTGTGCAGCATCACCTGGCTTATCTTTGTATTGCCCTTTAGGAATTGGAGCTTGGGGAACCAGTGCGAAAGATGATAACATTGGCTACAGCTGTTGTTTTGAGTAGTAAACTTCTCTTTGTTTCTGACCCAGGGGTATCATATTTTCTGCCAGGATTATCTGATACTGGCTCACCAGATATTACACTAACACAACCTGTTGATAAAGTTGAGTTTATTGCTTACTGTGGTAAAGGAGAATACCACCTTGACAGATATTTGATAATACCTTAAAAGGGCAAAGTCAAGGTAAAAATTTTAGAATTTGAAGTTTGATTTTATTTGAGTCTTGCAATGGTGATGATGGAGCTTGATTAATACTGAGTAAGTATCATGAATATCAATACAACAATTTAGAATTGATCAAAACAGCGATGCAAGGATTTAAACTGTTGATGCTTTCTGTTGGAGTCTTGATGAGTCTTTTGTGAAATTTCTATAATCAAGTTATGTTCCCGCAAGAATCTCCTGGAATAGTAGAGTATGCTAGTGAAGACACTGGACTAGTAAAGCCAGGCTCATGTAAACAGAAAGGGGTGTGTGCGTGTTTGTGTGTAGGTGTTTTAGTTTCCTAGGGATGCTATAACAAATTGCTGTGTAATTAGTGACTAATTAGTCACTTAAAAGAATAGCCTCTAGGGGAATAATTGTTTCCTCTTTTCGAGCTTCTGGTATTTTTAAGCAATCTTTGGTGTTTCTTGGCTTGTGGCAGCATACCTTTAATCTCTACCTCCATCTTCACATGGTGGTCTTCCCTCTGTGTGTACGTGACTCTTTGTTACTCTCTGGACTGTAGCCTGCCAGGCTCCTCTGTCCATGGGCTCCTCCAGGCAAGAATACTGGAATAGGTTGCCGTGCCCTCCCCTAGGGGATCTTCCCTCTGTATCTCTGTCCAAATTGCCTTCTTTTTATAAGGATACCAGTCGTTGGATTAGAACCCACCCTAATCCAGTATGACCTTATGTTACCTTGATTACATCTGCAGAGATCCTGTTTCCAAGTGAGGTCAAATTCACATGTTCCAGTGGTTATAAATTTGGGGGGTGGGTAGTATTAAATGCATTGCAGAGTATATGGTTTCAGTTCTGTGTTCAGTCTGTGTGTGGCTAGATACTTTTGGTTCTCAGTAGCCATGAAACTCTCACAGTCTCATTGCTTTGCATGCATGTAGGATAGAAATCTCAGGCTCATCAGAGTTGTTGACAACAGCATGGTATATTGTGGAAGGAATACCAGTATGGAAGTCAAGATGCTTTGGTTCTAGTTTCTGTCCAGTTAGTCAGTCAATTTGGTCGCTCAGTCGTGTCCCACTCTTTGCGACCCCATAGACCGCAGCACACCAGGCCTCCCTGTCCATCTCCAACTCCCTGAGTTTACTCAAACTCATGTCCATTGAGTCTGTGATGCCATCCAACCATCTCATCCTCTGTTGTCTCCTTCTCCTCCCGCCTTCCATCTTTCCCAGCATCAGGGTCTTTTCAAATGAGTTAGTTCTTCTCATCAGGTGATGGTGGAGAGTTCTGACAAAATGTGGTCCACTGGAGAAGGGAATGGCAAACCACTTCAGTATTCTTGCCTTGAGAACCCCATGAACAGTATGAAAAGGCAAAAAGATAGTTTCTGTCTCACTGTTAACTATAATAGCTTGGAAAAGTTACGGTCTTCTCCAGCTATTAGTTTCTCAATGGGTAAAAGGGGAGGTTTGAAAGAAGAGAATAGGAATGTATCTCTGAGAGCCTTTCTAGCTCTCAGGTTCTAAAGTTCTGTAATTGTTGAGTGTCTGCTGTATACCGTATTGGTATTAGTTTTGTTGGAGTGACAAAATTAAAAAAAGAAATAGAGAATGCTTTAAGTGCTGATCTGATGTATTCTGACATGTGAATATAGCCTTATTTATATTTTGTTTGCTTGAGTTAAAATCATTAGTGAAGATATTGGGTAAACATGGAATTACCCCATTCTAGTCCATTCCATTCTCTCTGACTTACTGTATTTTATTTTTCAGTCTGAATGTTGTATTTAGAATAGAGTCATTCTTCAGGTCAGTTAGTTCATTTAAAGTTAGAAAAATGTTTTGTTGCTCTACTCTGTCAGCTGAGTTCAGAAAATGAAATAACCTTTTCTGAAGCAAGCATGATGTAGACTATGGATGTATTTGATTCCTTTTGTGATTCACAGTCTTCACTTTCTATGTAGTATTTATTTTTTTGATTTTTGGATGCTTGAAAATCTAGAAAATTTCTTTCCCCTCCTCCCCAGCTACTCCTGCAATTCCGTAGGAAAAAAAGCAAGGAAGGAAGACCATGTTGAACACATTTTCCTTTTTTTAAATATTATTTATTTTTTATTGAAGTATAATTGACTTACAGTGTACTAGTGGAAAGTGATTAGTTGTTTATTCAGTTTCTTTGACCAGTATAGGCCTATTCACATGATCTGTTTCTCCTTGTGTTTGCTTTGGCAGATTGGGTCTTTCAAGGAATTGGTCCATTTCTTCTAAGTTAGCAAGTTTGTGGGCATAGAATTATCCAAATATTTCTTTATTATCCTTTTAATATCTGTAGGATTGCTAGTCATGGCCCATCTTTCATGTCTGATATTAGTAATTGACTTCTCTCCTTTTCTCCTTAGGAAGCTTGGCTAGGAGTTTATTCATTTTATTGGTCTTCTCAAAGAACCAGCTTTTAGTTTTGTTGGTTTTCTTGTTTACCCTGTTTTCAATTTCACTGATTTCTGCTCTGATTTTTATTATTTATTTTCTGCTGCTTATTTTGAATTTAATTATTTTCTTTTCCTTGTTTCCTAAGGTAGAAATTTGAGTAGTCAACTTTACTTTTTTAATTTAAATATATGCATCCAGTGTTAAGTTTCTTTCTAAGAGAGAAAATGTAGTATGGTATTTGCTGTATCCCACAGATTTTTATGCTTTATTTTCATTTTTATTTAGTTAAAAATTTTTTAAAAATCCTCAACACTTTGATTCATGTATCATTTGTATATGTTGTTAATATCTACATACTTGGGGATTTTCTGGCTGTCTACTGTTATTAATTTCTGGCTTAATTTCATTGTGGTCTGAGACCATATTTCATTTGATATCTGTTCTTTTAAATTTGTAAAGGTGTATTTCCTAGCCCAGAATATAGTCTGCTTGGTGAATGTTCCCTCTGAGCTTGAGAAGAATGTGTATTCTGCTGTTGTTGAATGAAGTAGTCCATAGATGCCAATTGTGTCTTGTGTTCAGTTATGTCTCACTCTTTGCAAGGCCATGGACTATAGCCCACCAGGCGCCTCTGTCTCTGGAATTTACCAGGCAAGAATACTAGAGCGGGTTGCAATTTACTGCTCCACGGGTTCTTTCCGACCCAGGCATTGAACCCATGTCTCTGTGTCTCCTGCATTGGCAGGGGCATTCTTTACCACTGTGCCACCTGGGAAGCCTCTATGGATGTCAATTAGATCCAGTTAATTGATGGTGCTGTTCAGTTCTGTGATAGTCTTACTGATTTTCAGCCTGTTGGTTCATTTACTGATAGTGGGGTATTGAAATCTTCAGATATAATAGAGAATTTATGTATTTCTTTTTGCAGTTCTACTAGTTTTTATCTCAAGTATTTAGTTCTGTTGTTAGCTGCATGTATATAAGGATAGTTATATCTTCTTGGAGAATCAACCCTCTATCATTATATACTGTCTCTCCTTATTCTGGAAATCTTCCTTGCTTTGAAGTCAGCTCTATCTGTTTTCTTTTGTTTAGTGTTAGCATAGTATATCTTACGTTATCCCTTTTCCTTTAATATATCTATGCCTTTATAAGTGGGTTTTTGCAGACAACATATAGTTGGGTCTTGTCACTCTGAATTGGTGTATGTAGATCACTGACATTTAAAGTAATTATTGATATACTTGTTAGTATTTACCATATTTTAAATGTTTTCCATTCCTTGCTTCAGTTCTTAGTTTCTGGTTTTGTTTTTTTCTTTTCCTTTTATTTTTTTTTGGCCTTCCACTCTGTTTCTGCTTTCTCTCATTTTAATTGAGCATTTTATATGGTTCCATTTTCTATCCTGTTATAGTATATCATTATATTTCTTAAGGAACTTTTTTGAATGGTTGTCTCAGAGTTAACATTTATACATTTCTAGGTAATTCAAGTTCATTTTCAAATAATGCTACACTACTTCATGGATACACAAGTACCTTAGAGCATTTTCAGGTCCTTTCTCCCATCCTTTATACCATTCTGTCATTCATTTAAGTTTTCTATAAGCTGTGATCACAAAATATATGGTTTTGAACACGTTATTTGTTAGATTAAGAATAAGAAAAATAAGAGTTTTAGTTTTGCCTTTATATATTGCTTTTCTTATGCTCATCATTTCTTTATATAATCCATGTTTCTTACCAGTATATAATCTTATTTCTGTCTGAAGAACTTGTTTTTACATTTCTTGCAAGGCAGATCAGTAGGTTTTCAGTTTTCTCAATTTTTGTCTGAGACGGTTGCCCACCCCCCCGCCCCCCCACTTTTGAAGGATAATTTTGTTGGGTACAGAATTCTAGGTTGGTGTTTATTTCACTCATTTTGTTTGCATGGTTTCTGAAGAGAAAGTTCAATGTAATTCTTATTTTACTTCTTTCTAGATAAGGTTTATTTTTTTTCTCCTCTCTTTGTTTTTTTTCTCTTCTTTTTTTGTTGACTTACTCATCTGTTGTTCTGTAAGTATTTTAGTATTTGTTCTGCTTGGAGGACACTGAGCTTCCTGGATCTGGCTTGGTGTTTGTTACTAAAGACATTTTTGTTTTCTGTTACATTGTTGTTGATTTGTAACATTTCCTATTGATCTTTTCTTAGAGTTTCCATGTTCTGCTTTTATTACCAATTTGTTCTTACATGTTCACTTTTTCCATTAGAGCCCTTTGCATATTTACCATAGCCTTTTTTTAACCCATTGCTAATTCTAAAGCCTCTGCTGTATGAGTCTGGTTTTGAGGCATGCTTTGTTTCTTCAGATTGTGTTTTTTTGCCTTTACAATGCTTTCTTTTTTTGTTGCTATCCAAACATGGTGGGCTGCTATCTATGGGGTCGCAGAGTCAGACACAATTGAAGCAACAGCCACAGCAGCAGCAAGCATGGCATAGTAGATAAAAAAGAGGAGGTAAATAGATCTTTCACTTCAATTCAGTCGCTCAGTTGTGTCCGACTCTTTGCGACCCCATGAATCGCAGCATGCCAGGCCTCTCTGTCCATCACCAACTCCCAGAGTTCACTCAAACTCATGTCTATCAAAATAGATCT
The DNA here is from genome assembly GCF_027580195.1 of Bos mutus. Lineage (NCBI taxonomy): Eukaryota > Metazoa > Chordata > Mammalia > Artiodactyla > Bovidae > Bos > Bos mutus. The sequence continues at coordinate 31,182,935 of NC_091626.1, read as the reverse complement.
TTAGTGTGAGGTTTTATATTTATCTGATTAGGATGCCATGCCGTGCATATATGTTCAGTTGTGTCCAGTTCTTAATTGTGTCTGACTCTTTGCAACCCAATGGACTGTAGACTGGCAGGCTCCTCTGTCCATGAGATTTTCCAGGCAAGAATACTGGAATGGGTTTCCATTTCCTCTTGGGATCAGGAAGATCCCAAGAGGAAATGGAATCCAACCCTTGTCTTCTGCATTGGCAGGTGGATTCTTTACCGCTGAGCTACCTGGGAAGCCTGTATTTGGTGTCAGAGGCTAACATTTCTTGCAGTGTCCTTATTTTGGCTTGTTCTTTTGTCTTTGGGTTATGTAGAGAATCTTTAAATGGGGTCTCAGACTTTGAAGTTCTTTTTACCTGTAATGCTCTGTTATTGTATAGAGTTGTATTGATATGGAGGTAAGATGGTTGGGAGTTTTGTGGTATTGTGATTAGGTCTCAGTTTTTTAAACCTGATTTGTGTATCTCTTCTGTTCTTTGAAGGCTGGAGGGAGCTGGAGTTAGGTAAGGTACTTCCTGGTAGGCTAGGTTCTGTTAAAATAATGTTCTTTTCAGACTGTCTTTTTTAAGAAGAACAGAAAGCTTTGGGTATATTTTAAGAATTATTATGTCTCCCTTCCCCCTGCTGGAAATAAAGAAAATTTTTTCAGATTATCACAGTTGAGAACCTGGTAGGGCTCCTGGAGGTAAAACTCTAGAAACTGTTGGGGCCTTTCAAAGACTGAGCTCTCTCATGGTTTTTCATTCTAAGCTAGTCTACACTGAGTCTCCAGCAGTTTGTCATTTACTGTTTAAAGTGTTCCTACTGATACTGGCTCCAGCTGAAGATTTATCTTCCTAGGCTTTGCTTCTTGCACAGTGTGATTTTCTGTATCTACCTGTCTCTGTAGTTTTCAGGTTAGAGGTTTGCCCTCTGGCTTCAATTCCCTGATTAATTGAAGAAGAGTGGTTGATTTTCATTTTTTCTCTTCAGCTTTTTTATTGCTATAAGGACAAGTGTGATGAATTTCAAGTTCTTTACATGTTGAACCTGATTGAAGGTTATTTTTGAATCTTTTTGACAATTTAGTAATGGTAAAGACTTGGTACAATACTCTTTGTCTGATTTGGCAGTATTACTCATTTGCAATGTGATTTCCTTCTGGAATCAGGTTTGCACATTTTGAGATCATGCATTGTAATTTGCAGGGATGAGTAAAGAACTTTTCCTGAGGGAAGTTAATATTAGGACTGATTTTCGTTATTGGTAAGATGGCTCGTTTTGAGTCCATTTACTGTTACTCTGCAAATTTGGTTTGGGGGTAACAGCAGCTCTCTTTGCATGTGTGGTTTGGGGGCAACAGCAGCCTTTGTTTCCTGTGTTGATAGAGTTTCATTTTTATACCTTACAAAAAATATCTGATTTTATAGTCTGTTTCAGAATAAGGTCATGTCAAGTTACACCAATTTGTACTCTGATAACTATACTGATGATTCTAAGAGTGGTTATTAAACCCTTGTACTGATATTTTTGTATTTATGGAACCAATTAATTGGATGACCTCTTTATGTTGAGTGTCTTAATTTAATTAGATTTCCCACTAAGTATTTTTATGAGTAGAATAAGGTAATGTTAATCCTTAAATTTTCTCTGATGTGGTAAAAAACTTAATGTACCTCTTGCATATTAGATATATTGGTAGAAATTGAGATATAAGAAGAAATTGGTTTAAATTATACATAAAATGTAGTTTATTTTCTTTTGCAAAACCTTCATATTAAAAAATTACTGTTAGAGAAAATTTAGACAACTTTTTCTTAAAGTAAAAGAATCACTTTTAATCCCACTAGCGTAACATGATTGTAGTTACAGGTGGATGTGTGTGCCTTCTAGTACTTTTTTGTATATAGACTTTTTTACATAGTTGTGATCACAATTTATTTTTAAATGTGTGCTTTCCCTGGTGGCTCAGACGGTAAAGTGTCTGCCTACAATGCGGAAGACCCAGGTTCAATCCCTGGGTTGGGAAAATCCCCTGGAGAAGGAAATGGCAACCCACTCCAGCAGTCTTGCCTGGAAAATCCCATGGATGGAGAAGCATGGTAGGCTACAGTCCATGGGGTTGCAAAGAGTCAGACACGACTGAGCCACTTCACTTTCCTTTTCTTTTTGCAGTTAGTAGTATATTCTCTCATTCTGCATCATTGTGTTTCAAAAATAATATTTTTTCTTTGAGTAAGGTATTATTAGATTGATCAGACTGACAGTTTATTGTACCTATCGCTGTCATGAACTGTATGTGCATTTAGCTTTTCTCTGTGCTATTTCCTTGCCTGGATTTTCAGAAGTCTCAATTTCTCTTTCTTTCAGCTTCTCTCTCTTTCTTTTAAGGAGTATTTTATATATTTCATGTTCTCTCCCACAGTGCTAATTAGTTTTTACTGGATCTTGAAAAATGGATTTTTTTTTTCTCATATGATCAGAAAACAATGCTTTCAGACTTATATTGCCACAGTTATTCACACAGGTTTGTTCTAAAAAGTGGAAGATTTTCAACCGGATGATAAAATGATCCCCTAGATATGTCAGATTTGGTATTCTAGACTCCCACCCTTAGGTTGTATTAATAAATTGTCTTTATCCAAATAATTTAATATTTTACAAATTGGATTTTTTCTTTCCTCATATTTATGGGTTTAATGTGATCTCTGTGTCAGGATTCCTTTTAGATTTTCTGTGGTCTTCTGACTTGTCCTCTGCCTGTCATTTGTGCTTAGAGCTCAGTTAGGTCTAGTCATTTGAATGGAAAGTCAGTCCTCAGAGAAACTTATAGAAACTTCTGCTGAGTCTGATGATTCTGAACTTACCTAATTCTTTATACACAATATTTAGCAGTTTCTCAGCAACCATTAGTTAATTTTCATTGTAAATTATACACTAGATTATTGAGTGTTTTTTAAATGGGAAAATTGTTAATTGAACTTTTACTCTTTTGAGTGCCCAAGACAACTGCATGGATAAGATACAAATTAAAGTCTTGAGGAGGCAAAAGTCCAAAGGAAAGACATAATGCTCTGCAGTTATGCCAAACAGGGAACTATGCTCGTATAAAAGATGCTTTGTGAACATAGGGAGAGAGTAATGCTGTCCCCAGAGTGTAAAAGTAAGGAATTTGAGAATGACATCTGAAGGAGGTGACAGTTGAGTTATGGCAGAGAGATTTTTAAAGCTAAAATTCAAGTATCTGTTCTCCAAAATTTCTTCAACTCTAGACTTCTCTGGTGAAGTTACAGTGTACCATAGCATTCAGTTACAGATCTATACAAAGAGAAGTACTGCTTCTAGTAAGGACCCTGATACTTGGCTGGTTCAGGATCAACAATCCAAAACTATGTTTTTCTTGGCATATTATGCTTACTAGTAATATTGCTATGACTGCTCTACTACCGCTGCTGCAGCTGCCTCTTCCGTTGCTGTCACTGCCGTTGTTACTACAGTGCTGTTTCTAATGCTACTGCTGTTACTCCTCCTGTGCCTTCTACCGCTATCCTGCTGCTCCTACCTCCGCTACTACTTTACCAAGCGATACTTGTTTTTACCAGGGACAACTTTATGCTCCTTACAGATTTAAGGTGGGAGATTAGATCATGTTTTAGGTACAGTTTTCAAGAGAAAAAAGGGATTGTTTTCACAAAAACTTAAAATTGCCCCCATTTTCAAGAAGTATTCTGGTAATGTCAAGTTCTGCTTATGAATGGTTATCCTGTGTTTCCCCTTTCTTTATGTTTCTTGGTATTACTTTATGCATGACAGTATGATTGAACTTTTATAATTATATTTATTCCAAATAAAAAGCAACCTAAATGTGCAGCATTTCTCTAGTTAAATGTATGCTTTTGTTGTTGTATTCCTGGGGATTCTGATTATTTCTTTGAGCATTCAGGTCAATCAGGGTATTTCTAAGGTGAGTTCTAGGGTGTTTGTAGGGAGAATTCTAGGTGTTTGTAGGGTGAGTTCTAGAATTTCCGTAGAGAGTATAAGCTATGTAGTAAGACAGGTGTGGTCTGATTCCTGATTTGGATTTGCTTGCTGTGCTTGGATAGTTAAATTAGATGCTGAGTTTCCAAATCTGTAAGATGTGGGTAAATAATAATACAGAGTCTTTAGCACAGTGCCTGGTGTATGCATGAAGTAATGACTCAATACATGTTAACTATTATTATTGTTAACTGAATAGGCATTCCTTAAGTTTCAAGCCTCAAACGTATGGACCTTGGAGAATATAAATATTAATATCTTGGGGCCACTTCGAGCCAAGACTAAATTTTAGGAAGCACGTTTTTATTTATTCATAAAGTGATTTTTTTTTGCATTTTTTAACTTTAGCAAAATACATAATTCTTTTTATTTTTTTGTATATATATTTTTATAGAGAAGATTGCTTATAGAATGATCAGTTCTCACGTGCCTTTCTGACCTGAAGCTAATCTAGTGTCTACAGATTTTGTCAAAAAATTTTCAAAGAACCTTAATATTGTAAAACAGTCATACAGAACACTTAGCACAGTACAGAAGAACAGGCTCTTGGCTTATGCTTAAATTCTGGCATAGGATGAGACCACAGGTGTATAGGTTTCCCTGTGATGTGTGTGTATGTGCTAAGTTGCTTCAGTTGTGTCTAACTCTTCACGACGCCATGGACCATAGACTGCTAGGCCTCTCTGTCCATGGGATTCTCCAGGCAAGAGTACTGGAGTGGGTTGCCATCTCTTCCTCCAGGGGGATCTTCCCGGCCCAGAAATCAAACTTGCATCTCTTATGTCTCCTGCATTGGCAGGCAGGTTCTTTACCAATGGCCCCACCTGGGGAGTCCCTTCCTGTGATGTAGGTATTATATTATAGCAAGAGTTGATGAGAGAACCTTTTCACAGCTTCTAGTCTGCATAAGTTGACTCACTTGGGATAAGTTAGAGTAATCTGAACTGTGTTGCCAAACTGTAGGGAGAGATGTCTTTTTTTTTTTTTTTTTTTTTAAGTTCTGTATTTGAAAAGTACCTCACTTTAGGTGTTATTAGTGATACCCGATGAAGGCAGCAGAAAAGTCAAGAGACAAATGTAGTCAAATCTAGATTCTATATCCTGTAATCTTTTCAGTCAGGAGTTCTAGGTTCTAGAACCAGGTTTGTGAAATACTGAGGGACCTCTTAAGGGAGCCCACTGATAGTCAAATGATTGATATCTTTTTCTTTGTCTTTCTTTCTTGGGCAATGGAGGTTGGAAATGCATTCAGGGTCACGAAACCTTTTTTTGTATGATTAATGTCTGAAAAGAAATATTCCACCTTCCACCCAGATAGTGTTTCTCTTGGATACTTATATTTTTAGAACAATTATGTTACTGTGTTTTTAAGTTCTGAGTTCCTGACTTGGAATATGGTATAGACAGTTGCAGAATAGGTAAGTCTTACTTAAAAAGTATTTATTACTTCCTGTGCCACCAAATAGCACTAGTCCCTCATAATACAGATACATTCTTAAAAATGCTAGGAGAGTTATCTTTTGGTGATAGTTTAATTTATTGATATACTGTGTAGTTTTGAGATTTTAAGAAAGTGCTACTTTTTTAAATGAAAAAGATGGCTTAAAAACAAGTTTCTTTTAAACACCAGTAAATTACTTGACAGTTTGATTTATTGTGATTGAAAGGGTTTTTAGTTGATCTAATTTTAGATTCTAGAGAATGCTTTACAAAAATACCTGGTTAGTCAGTTAGAACAGTGGTGGACTTTCCTGGTGGTCCAGTGGTTAAGACTCTATGCTTCCACTGCAGGGGCACGGATTGGATCACTAATTGGGGAAGTTCTACATGCTTCGGGGTACAGCCAAAAAAAAAATAATACAGTGGTATTTTTCATACATACTGTTAAAAATCAAAATTTGTGGAGTGATAGCAATGGCACCCCACTCCAGTACCCTTGCTTGGAAAATCCCATGGACGGAGGAGCCTGTTAGGCTGCAATCCATGGGGTCGCTAAGAGTCGGACACGACTAAGCAACTTCACTTTCACTTTTCACTTTCATGCATTGAAGAAGGAAATGGCAGCCCACTCCAGTGTTCTTGCCTGGAGAATCCCAGGGATGAGGGAGCCTGGTGGGCTTCCGTCTATGGGGTCGCACAGAGTCGGACACAACTGAAGTGACTTAGCATAGCATAGTGTTATACAGTGACACTTTATCACGGAGACTGTATTAGTAGGCAGCATCAGATAAGCTTTTCCTGACCATTCAGACTAAGTATCTTGTAACTTTTTGTCATATTATCTTATGTATAACACTCTTGTTTCCCTTGTGTATATATGTATGTGTGTGTGTGTATTTGTATTTAGTGATTATTTTCATGCTGGAATGAAAATTCAATGAGAAACCTTTTCTTCTTTTTCATGAAAACCTTTATTAAGTACCTAAATGCACATGGCCTGAACCATGTATGTGCAGTTTAAGGCCTGAGTGCTTGGCTGAAGGCAGGAAAACTGTTGGCCTTTATCCTGTTTGCAGAGCGTCTACTGTTCATAGTTGGGTCAGTCCTATGGCATGCAAAGGAGAAGATAAATATCCCAGAGCAAGATTATGCTGAAGTCGAATAATACCGGGGGTAGGGACACTGAACCATCCCTTCTAGTTAACCCCTTGGGATATAACCTGAGCACCTAAGTTATAGCTTCTGACTCATAGTGGGTAGTCAATAAGTATTTGATGGTGGATGGAGGATTTTCTTTTCTCTTTTTTTTTTTTTCTTTGAGGGAGGAGTAGCAGGTTTGAATGCAATATAAATAACTTGAATTCATTTTCATAAAGACTGTGCCAGGAAAATATATCTGCTTACTAAAGAATACATTTAACAATTTAAAAATGAAGAATTAAGAACTCCTTAGTTTTAAGGCTTGCTGATTTTCATCATTGTAACTCTTAAAGGAAAATATAAATCATGATAATTGAGAATTCAAGAGAAATTTTGGTTGATGAAGTGGTAATACATTTGTAATAAAAGTTATACATACAATTAAAATTTTAGAAAAACTTGAATACCATGAAATCACTAAAAAAAAAAAACCTTAAAGGAAAAATCTCTGAGGCAGAACTTTATTCTAGAATCTAGAGGAAAAAAGAAGTATAAAGTAGACTTTAAATAGGATAAAGATTGCCAGAGCAGGCCAATCTGAGGCTAAATATTGTCAGCCAGAAAAAATGGCCTAGAACAGATGTTAGATGGAGGAACCCAGAAGTAAAACCTGCAAGCTGCTGTTGAATTAGATTGTGTTGGATCCATCATGGACTCTCCTTGTTCAGTGCAACCTTCTATGTCCAATACAGTGTCTGGCACTTAGTATTCTCTGCATAAAAATTTTTCCTGAGAACTGCATTAATATGTAGGTAGTAAATTCCTGAGAGCTGATTTCAGACATTTTAGAAGTATCTTTAATACCAGATTGTGGTAGATTTTTAGCTATATATAATTAAAGAAAAATTCTTTTAACCTTTTAGGGCAAAGGATTGGAACTTGTGCCTGTGGCTCTTGCTAATACACTTGACCCTTGAACAGTGCAGGGGTCAGCAGCACTGACTGTCCCCTCCCTGAAAATATTGTAAATTTACATTTTCTGTTTACAAGATAAACCTAAATTGTCTGTCAGATACTAAGACTGGACATCAAAAATGAAAAGATAATATGAAAAAGAAATTCATATTTATAGCTATAACAGTTCATGCACTGATAACAAGGAGGTAGCAATATGATTGCTTTATTATAGCCTAGTGTAATTGATATGATTGCTTTGTAGTAGCCTAACCTTACACTAATGAATGAATCATTATAAAATTTTTATGGCATGCAGTGTTTCAGTCATATTCATGATACAGTATTAGAAACATTGTTACATTAAAAACACCCTACTTACCTGTGATGATAAGCAGTTTCTCCAATTATGACAGCGTTTTGCTCTATGGTAATGTAATTATTTGAAAGCAAAGTTATAAAACAGTAAGAAAACTAACGTATTATTAATTTTGAATACCACTTACCTTATGCCTGTTTAAGAACAGGCTATCCACTTCAAGGCTGTCCACTTCATTGCAAGTTTTGCATATGATGTGTTACCCAGTGAATACTTGGGTGATGATGATACAAAAAAATCTCATACAGTTCTTGCTGTGTAGTTACTAAATTTTTCAAAGGAAGACCATACATATGCATTAGATGAGTTTGTTAACTGTACGGCATGATTAGCATTTACTGTTTAAGTGGAAGGTCTTCATCCTCATTGTCTTCACATTGAGTAGGCTGATGAGGAAGAGGAAGATATGAAGTTAGTCTTGCTGTTTCAGGGGAGGCAGAGGTGGAGGAGGTAGAAGGGGAGCAGGAGTGGCAGGCACTTGGTATAGCTTTATGGAAATATTTCATAATTTCTGTCTTTTTTGCTTTTGCATTTTTCTGAAACTTTCTGTATGGTACCCATCTTTATACCGTTTTGGGAAGATTCCCCTGGAGAAGGGAATGGCTACCTACTGCAGTATTCTGGCCTGGAGAATTCCATGGACAGTATAGTCCGTGGGGTCGCAAAGAGTTGGACATGACTGAGAGACTTTCACTTTCACTTTCCTACCATTTGCTTAATTTCAGTTCCTATATCATAAAAGCATCCATGTTGTAAAAAAGAAGTCAAAAGCAGTCTTGAATAATCAGACCTTATCTGCCAGACATTAGATTCTGTCTAATGTCAGTTTGTTTTCTGGCACTCATTCTTCTCTCTCTCTCTCTTTTATTTATTTATTTATTTTTTTTTCTTTTTTTATATATATATATTTTTAAATTTAATATATTCCTTACAAATTTAAGAACCCATCCTGAACCCTCCTCCCTCCTCCCTCCCCATACCATCCCTCTGGGTCGTCCCAGTGCACCAGCCCCAAGCATCCAGCATCGTGCATTGAACCTGGACTGGCATGAAGTATAGTCCATTTACACTGTTGTGTAAGTTTCTGGTGTACAGCAAAGTGATTCAGTTTTATATATGTATTCTTTTTTGTATTCTTTTCAATTATGGTTTGTTATAAGATAATTGGATATAGTTCCCTATGCTATAGAGTAGGACATTGTTGTTTATCTATTTTATATATAGTTTTTTGTATATGCTAATTTCAAAGTCCTGATTTCTCCCCTCCCTCCCTATTCCTCTTTGGTAGCCATAAATTTGTTTTCTTTTTCTGTGAGTCTGTTTTGTAAATTATTACATTTGTATCATATTTTAGATTCCACATATAAGTGATGTCATGTGATATCTGTCTTTCTAACTTACTTCACTTTAATATGATAATCTTTACGTCCATCCCTATTGCTGCAAATGCCATTTTTTCATTCTTTCTTACGGCTGTGTAGTACATTGTGTATGGTCTTCCCTGGTAGCTCAGCAGTAAAGAATCCACCTGCAAGGCAGGAGACACACAGAGATGCGGGTTTGACACCTGGGTCAGGAAGATCTCCTGGAGAAGAGAATGGCAACCCACTGCAGTATTCTTGCCAACAAATCCCATGGACAGAGGAACCTGATGGGCTACAGTCCATAGGCTCGCTAAGAGTCGGACATGACTGAAGCGACCAAGCATGCACATATATTTATACTACCTCTTTATTCATTTATCTGTTGATGGATATTTGGGTTACCTCCATGTCTTGGCTATTGTAAATGGTGCTGCTGTGAACATTGGAGCACACGTTTTCAAATTAGAGTTTTCTCTAGACATATGCCCAGAAGTGGGACTGCTGAATCATATGGCAATTCTGTTTTTTAGTTTTCTGAGGAACCTCTGTATTGTTCTTTATAGTGGCTGAGCCAAGTTACATTTCCACCAACAGTGTAGGAGAGTTTCCTTTTCTCCACACCATCTCCAGCATTTATTATCTGTTGACTTTTTGATGATGGCCGTTCTGACTAGTATGAAGTGATGCCTCATTGAAGTTTTAATTGGCATTTCTTTAATAATTAGCAATGTTGAGCACCTTTTCATATACCTATTGGCCACCTATATATCTTCTTTGGGAGAAGTATCTGATTAGGTCTTCTGCCTTTGATTGGGTTGCTGCTACTGTTGTTTTTATTACTGGGTTGTATGAGCAATTATTTGGAAATTAAGCCCTTAATGGAAATTAAGCCCTTGTTGGTCACATTGTTTGCAAATATTTTCTCCCAGTTTGTAGGTTGTTTTATTTATGGTTTCTTTCGCAGTGCAAAAACTTGTTTGGTTATGTCCCATTTGTTAATTTTTTGCTTTTATTTCTGTTGCTTTGGGAGACTTATCTGAGAAAATGGTATTATGATTTATGTCAGAGAATGTTTTTGCCTATATTTTCTTCTAGGAGTTTTATGGTGTCATGTCTTGTATTTAAATCTTTAAGCCATTTTGAGTTTATTTTTGTGTGTGGTTTGAGGGCATGTTCTAACTTCATTGATTTACATGTAGCTGTCCAGTTTTCCTAAACCCATTTACTGAAGAGACTGTCTTTTCTCCATTGTATATTCTTGCCTCCTTTGTCAAAGATTAACTGCCCGTAGGTGCATGGGTTTATTTCTGGGCTCTCCAGTCTGTCCACTGATCCATATATCTATTTTTTTGATCAATACCATACTGTTTTGTTTACTGTAGCTTAGTAGTATTGTCTGAAGTTTTGGGAGTGTTATGCCTCTAGCTTTGCTTTCTTTTTTTCAGGATTGCTTTGACCATTCTGGGTCGTTTATGGTACTGTATAAGTTTCGGGATTATTTGTTCTAGTTCTGTGAAAAATGTCATAGGTAGTTTGGTAGGGATTGCATTAAGTTTGTAGATTGCTTTCAGTAGTAGTCTAGTCTTCTTCCTCATTGTCTGGTACTGATTCAGAAACACTCATCTCTGTCAAGTCATGTTCTTATTAATTGCTCTTGTTTTGTGTCTGTAAGCTCTTGAATGTCTCCAAAATCCTTTTCTTGAAACTCTTTTACCCCCAAACTTTTTTTGCCATATCTTTGAAGATCTCTCAGAATTGCTTTTGAGTCCTTGATTGGCTCTTTCATAAATCCTGTGAAGTCATGTAACATCTGAACACAGTTTTCTCCAGGAGGAATTTGTTTTGGGTTTAATGGCTTTTTCTGTAACAGTGATAGAAGTACAGTGGTGTAATCCTTCAGACTTTCATGATCTGTTGGGTTCTCTTCCATAGCTTTGACAGTCCTTTCCATAGAGTCCTGCATGTTATGAACTGTAAAGGCTCTCTTTACTAGAGAGACATTTGGGGGCAAGTGGACCATTTTAATGCCTTTGGTGTTGAACTCATGGGGTTCTGGGTGGCCACGTGGACATTGCCCAATATCAAAAGAACTTTAAAAGTCAATTACTTACTGGCAAGGTACTCCCTGACTTCAGGGACAAAACATAACTGGCATTCTCTAGTTTTAGGGCCTTCTCCTTTCTTTTGCTTTAAGTTGTCATATAATGAATTTGATTTTTCTCTAATCATATTATATTCTATAGATATTCCTTTCTTATATAAATCCTGTACCCAAATAAAAGCTGCATTTTCAATATATGATAAAAAGGTATTTTGCAAAATGTGCAAGGTTTTTGCACCTGCTGGCTTTATTACAGCGATGACTTCATGAATTTTCTTTTCTTTTTACAATGGTCCTTACAGTGGATTCATTTATCTTGAAATGACAAGCATTGGCAGCTGCAGACTTGAGTCTATGGGGCATATTGGGCAATTCAGCTTTTTTTTTGTAATGTCATGAGTTTGCTTATCGGGAGTGCTTCTAGCGTCACTAGTGGCACTTCATAGGAGTCCCATGATGTTATTCTAAGTTTATGGTATTGTACTGAACATGATAAAAAATATGTGGAAACCAGGAGAGATCACTTTTTACTGCAATGCGCAATTTACTGGAGAGACAAACTGCTCTTGCAGAGGTGATTAATGTCACATGGCATTTTAAGCAGATAACTCACAACACTTGAACTCATCACAGTGGCAATAGGAGGTGACTCTGAAATTATTATAGTAATACAGTATGTACTCTGGTTAATTTTTTACAGTTATGCTTTACTACTGTGTCTTTATATTTGTTTGCATTTTCCTTAACTGTGAAAGTCACCATGTACGGTCTGTGTTGTGTGCCTAAGTTTTGATATTAACTTTTTATATTGAATTTGTGCATATTTTATAGTCATAAATGACAAAATAGATTCAGATTTGCATATATTTTAGGTATTCATACCTAAATTTTTAATTTTTTAAAATATTTCTAGGCTACATAGTTCATCTATGAGTTTTTCAAATTGTTGCAAATCTCCAAAAACTTTTTCAATATTATTTATTGAAAAAAATCTGTGTAAGTGTAATGTTGTTCAAGGGTAAACTGTAATATGCTTTTAATTGTTTGCTGCTTTGTTCTTATCTGTAGCTGGACCCTTATTTTCATGAAAGTTAGAGGGCAGGCCTCCCTGGTTTTTTGAGTTTTGATAGCCAGAATTTGAGTCTATGACCAGTGCACTAATACCAGGATAGAAAATCTTGTATTTATTTTGTTCAGTTCAGTCTCTCAGTCGTGTCCGACTCTTTGTGACCCCATGAATCGCAGCACGCCAGGCCTCCCTGTCCATCACCAACTGCCAGAGTTTACCCAAACTCATGTCCATTGAGTCGGTGATGCCATCCAGCCATCTCATCCTCTGTTGTCCCCTTCTCCTCCTGCCCCCACTCCCTCCCAGCATCAGGGTCTTTTCCAAAAAGTCAGCTTTTTGCATGAGGTGGCCAAAGTATTGGAGTTTCAGCTTCAGCATCAGTCCTTCCAATGAACACCCAGGACTGATCTTTAGGATGGACTGGTTGGATCTCCTTGCAGTCCAAGGGACTCTCAAGAGTCTTCTCCAACACCACAGTTCAAAAGCATCAATTCTTCTGCGCTCATCTTTCTTCACAGTCCAACTCTCACATCCATACATGACCACTGGAAAAACTATAGCCTTGACTAGACGGACCTTTGTTGGCAAAGTAATGTCTCTGCTTTTGAATATGCTGTCTAGGTTGGTCATAACTTTCCTTCCAAGGAGTAAGCGTCTTTTAATTTCATGGCTGCAGTCACCATCTGCAGTGATTTTGGAGCCCCAAAAAATAAAGTCTGACACTGTTTCCACTGTTTCCCCATCTATTTCCCATGAAGTGATGGGACCAGATGCCATGATCTTCATTTTCTGAATGTTGAGCTTTAAATCAACTTTTTCACTCTCCTCTTTAACTTTCATCAAGAGGCTTTTTAGTTCCTCTTCACTTTCTGCCATGAGAGTGGTGTCATCTGTATATCTGAGGTGATTGATATTTCTCCTGGCAATCTTGATTCCAGGTTGTTAGATCTTAGTAAATAAATTTCCACAGGATTTAATTGCCCTGCTAAAGAACTCTGTATTACTTAGTTATATAAAGTTATGACGATTGAATAAAGGGGTGAATGAGTCATCAAAGCTTTTCTCTTGCAGTTACTGTTTTCAAACTTGTGTGTGTGTTGGTAGCAATGAAAAAATCACTTAATCCTCGATGGACTTGAGAAAACACCTGGAATCTTAAGTTGTTTGTGTCTTCATGGAGTAAAAGAGGTTGATTAAATTGTCCTTTCACAAGTGTAAATAAGAAAAGGATTAGTCTAGATTTTCTTCTAGGCTTCTATTTCATTTACAGTTTTTTTAAATACTCCCTTCATTTTAATACATCCTAAAATTTGATGAGTATACTTAATATGTTAATGTGCCCCTCCACCCAAAAAGCTACATTAAATCAGTATGGTGCTTTTAATCAGGAATATAATACTAATTTGTTGTTGTTTAGTTGCTCAGTCATGTCTTACTCATTGCTATCCCACGGAAGCAGAATGCCGGGCTTCCCTGTCCTTCACTATCTCCCAGAGCTTGCTCAAACTCATGTCCATTGAGTTGGTGATGCCATCCAGCTATCTCATCCTCTGTCATCCCCTTCTCCTCCTGCCTTCTGTCTTCCCCAGCATCGGGGTCTTTTCCAATGAGTCGGCTCTTTGCATCTGGTGACCAGTGTTGGAATTTCAGCATCAGTCCTTCTAATGAATATTCAGAGTTCATTTCCTTTAGGATTGACTGGTTTGATCTCCTTGCTGTCCAAGGGACTCTAACACAACAGTTCAAAAGCATCAAATCTTATGATGTTAATAGTTTAATGTTATGTCAACTAAAACAATCTTCCCTGAGGGGGAGGGTTTTAAAATTCACCACATAGTGATTATGCCTAAGAAAGAATAAATAGATTAATCCTGTTATCAATGCCTGTTCTAATTAAAACCAAAGTATACATATTAGTAAGAGATATAGTAAATACTAGATTAAACCATTTTATTTTATTTATTTATTTTTTGATTAAACCATTTTAACAAGAACAAAAAGAATAAACATAAGTTAAGGCTAAGATACTGCCAAAGGTGGGATTGTTTGCTAGGTCCAGGCTGTGAGTGCTATAAGAGGATTATGTGTGTTCTGCACATTATTTATCCTGTAAGAGGTAGTCAGTACATAATGAGTGATAAGTAACTGCTAGTTTATTAGCAGAGGGATTTCAGAGGATGTCCGGGAAGGAACAGAGGAAGAAACAGAGGGTTGTTTGAGCTGTTAATTGCCAGGAACCAGAGATTATATAAACAAACGCTGTCTAATATGGTAGCCAACAGCCACGTGTGGCTGTTTACATTTTGAAAGTTAAAAATTTAATTTTTCAGTTTCACTAGCCATATTTCAAGTGCTCTGTGGCCACTGTCAGTTCAGTCGCTCAGTCGTGTCCGACTCTTGGCGACCCCATGAATCGCAGCATGCCAGGCCTCCCTGTCCATCACCAACTCCCAGAGTTCACCCAGACTCACGTCCATCGAGTCAGTGATGCCATCAAGCCATCTCATCCTCTGTCGTCCCCTTCTCCTCCTGCCCCCAATCCCTCCCAGCATCAGAGTCTTTTCCAATGAGTCAACTCTTCCAATGAGGTGGCCAAAGTACTGGAGTTTCAGCTTTAGCATCATTCCTTCCAAAGAAATCCCAGGGCTGATCTCCTTCAGAATGGACTGGTTAGATCCCCTTGCAGTCCAAGGGACTCTCAAGAGTCTTCTCCAACACCACAGGTCAAAAGCATCAATTCTTCGGCTCACATCCATACAGGACCACAGGAAAAACCATAGCCTTGACTAGACGGACCTTTGTTGGCAAAGTAATGTCTCTGCTTTTCAATATGCTGTCTAGGTTGGTCATAACTTTCCTTCCATGGATTTCCCTGATGGCTCAGACAGTAAAGCGTCTGCCTACAATGCGGGAGACCCGTTTTCAATCCCTGAGTGGGGAAGATCCCCTGGAGAAGGAAATGGCAACCCACTCCAGTAGTCTTGCCTGGAAAATCCCATGGACGGAGGAGCCTGGTAGGCTACAGTCCATGGGGTTGCAAAGAGTTGGACACGACTGAGCGACTTCACTTTCACTTTCCTTCCAAGGAGTAAGTGTCTTTTAATTTCATGGCTGCAGTCACCATCTGCAGTGATTTTGGAGCCCAGAAAAATAAAGTCTGACACTATTTCCACTGTTTCCCTATCTATTTCCCATGAAGTGATGGGACCAGATGCCATGATCTTTGTTTTCTGAATGTTGAGCTTTAAGCCAACTTTTTCACTCTCCACTTTCACTTTCATCAAGAGGCTTTTTAGTTCCTCTTCACTTTCTGCCATAAGGGTGGTGTCATCTGCGTATCTGAGGTTATTGATATTTCTCCCGGCAATCTTGATTCCAGCTTGTGCTTCTTCCAGTCCAGCGTTTCTCATGATGTACTCTGCATAGAAGTTAAATAAACAGGGTGACAATATACAGCCTTGATGTACTCCTTTTTCTATTTGGAACCAGTCTATTGTTCCATGTCCAGTTCTAACTGTTGCTTCCTGACCTGCATATAGATTTCTCAAAAGGCAG
Organism: Bos mutus; assembly: GCF_027580195.1. Taxonomy (NCBI): domain Eukaryota; kingdom Metazoa; phylum Chordata; class Mammalia; order Artiodactyla; family Bovidae; genus Bos; species Bos mutus. The sequence continues at coordinate 31,166,884 of NC_091626.1, read as the reverse complement.
ATCAGGTGGTCTGGTATTCCCATCTCAGAATTTTCCACAGTTTATTGTGATCCACACAGTCAAAGGCTTTGGCATAGTCAATAAAGCAGAAATATATGTTTTTCTGGAACTCTCTTGCTTTTTCCATGATCCAGCGAATTTTGGCAATTTGATCTCTGGTTCCTCTGCCTTTTCTAAAACCAGCTTGAACATCAGGAAGTTCATGGTTCACATATTGCTGAAGCCTGGCTTCGAGAATTTTGAGCATTACTTTACTAGCATGTGAGATGAGTGCAATTGTGCATAGTTCGAGCATTCTTTGGCATTGCCTTTCTTTGGGATTGTAATGAAAACCGATCTTTTCCAGTCCTGTGGCCACTGCTGAGTTTTCCAAATTTGCTGGCATATTGAGTGCAGCACTTTCACAGCATTATCTTTCAGGATTTGGAATAGCTCAACTGGAATTCTGTAACCTCCATTAGCTTTGTTCGTAGTGATGCTTTCTAAGGCCCACTTGACTTCACGTTCCAGGATGTCTGGCTCTAGGTGAGTAATCACACCATTGTCATTATCTGGGTTGTGAAGATCTTTTTTGTACAGTTCTTCTGTGTATTCTTGCCATCTCTTCTTAATATCTTCTGCTTCTGTTAGGTCCATACCATTTCTGTCCTTTATCAAGCAGTATATATATTCGATACCATATTGAAAAAAATATATATATAGAACACTTCCTCATTGTAGATATAGCTGATATAGACATTTTCTCAAAGATTTTAATGATCCAGATAATCATAGTTTTTAAGATAAGATTCTTAGGATTTTTTAGTTTAATATTTATACTGTAAAATTTATTTTGATTTTTCAGTTTTATCATAGATACTCCACTAATTTTTAATTGTTATTTTGTGTTTTTAGATTTTTTTAATTTAATTTTGAGAATAGGTCCCATTTATAATATAAATTAATGGAAAAATATGAAATGATAACTGGAACTTGTCCTTCCTGTTAACGAAAAGCATCAATTCTATTAAGTAAGGTAATGAATAGAACAGTGAAAATTCCTTTTAAGGTTTTTACTGTCAGTATTTTAGGAATATGAAACTTTAAAAAATTGCTTCTAGTTCTTTTGGCTAAACATGATAATGTATTTTTCAGTATAGTGCCAGGCTTACAAAAGTTTCTGATTAGGTGTTAGTTAGTTCTTTCAATACATGCATTCATTCACTGGGTCCTGGATCCAAAACCAGATAGATGATCATAAGAATTCCCTGAGAAGTTTTTAAAAAATACAGATATCCATGACATATGGCCTATGATTATATATAGCAGTGTATTAGTATACAAAAGGATTTTGTCTAATTTTTCCTTAGCATTAACTCCTTGAGAGAGAATTGTTGGCTCAAAAGATTTAATCATTTGAGATTCTTGATTCACAGAAACAAATCCCCTTCAGAAAATTTGTATCAATTTACAAACTTTCCCTCACATTTTCTCTACACTGGGTGTTATTGAACTTTTAAGATTTTCTCAGTGGATGAAAAGGATCTCTTATTTTAGTCTGTATTTCTTTGTCTATGAGTGAGTATCAACGTTTCTCATAAGTTTTTTTGAAATGGATTTTTGTGTATTCCTCCTCATTTTAAAAAAATATTTTGGTGAATTATCTGTTTTTGTTATCTGTTCTCTCATAAACCTAAAATTCTTAACTTTGATAAGCAGTAAATTGAATGATAGGGCTTAGAAGGCAGCACCTAAAAATAAGAATTGTCATCTGGAAGATGAGGTGATTTAGATTACTATGCAAATATGGCCATGATGTTAAATCTGTCACATATCTGCAGGATTCTTTTACATATTTCAATCTATTCTCTCATAAATGATGTTTCAGGAGTGATCATTTTCAGTGTGAGTGTGGGGGAATTGGATTAAAATTTTCTAGTATGAAGAAATCAGATATTTTGCTACTATCATTTGAACACTGATCATTACAGTTGGTTCTGGGTGGTATTGAAATTAGTTTGAAACCATGCCCTTAGTAATGCCATCTGACAAAACTGTTTGTTTTACTTTCTTGCCTATGTATAAATGTGATTACAACAGAATCCCCTTAATTTGGGGACTGTTTATCTTTGTGTCCCTAGTGGCTTATAGTATCTGGCCCTTTAAAAGAAAACTCATTTACTTTAGTCCCTACACTTCTGATACCAGACATGTGGGTTTCCCACACCAGTAAATTCTATAATTCTCTAAGAACACCAACTGAGAGTTAGCACAGACTCCACAGATTAAGGGGTCAGTCCCACAAGACTACCCTTACTTCAGGTATCAATTGCGAGTAGTGGGTGCCCAGGTTACCTGTACTTTTGTTTGATTTGACTATAAATCGAGTTGGGGGCGGGTGGGAGACTCCTGAAATCTCCTCAGGTTTGATAATTGTTGTCATGGTTCACAGAACTCAGGGAAACATGTTTGCTAGTTTATTTTAAAGGATATAGTAAAAGATAAAGATGAATAGCCAGATGATGAAGGACTAGGTCTGGGATGGGTGTGCCCCCTCCCAGTACATGGATGTGTTCACCAGTTTGGGAGCTCTCCAAACCTATAGTTTATGGATTTTTTTATGGAGATGTCATCATGTAGATGTGATGGATTATTAACTCAATGTCCAGTCCCTCTCTTCTCCATGGAGGATAGGAGGTGGAGCTGAAAGTTCCAAGCTTCTAATCATGACATGGTCTTTCTGGTGACCAGCCTCCATCCTGAAGCTATCTAGGAGCCCACCAAGAGTAGCCTCATTAAAATAAAAGAAATTCCAAGGGACACAGGAGTTCTGTGTAGGATGCTTCTATCACCCTCATCACTCAGATAATTATCAGGATTTTGGGAGTGCTGTGTCAGAAACTAGTGCCAAAGACTAAATATCAGGAAAAAAAATTGCTCCTACCAGCCCTGTCACTCAAGCAATTATAAGGGTTTTAGAGCTCTGTATTAGGAACCGGAGACAGAGACCTATGAATATATTTCTTATTATGTCACACCATGATTGGGGGGTTAAGAATGCTTGTTGATGTGATTGCCTTTTTATCTGAATCTACTCTTTCTACTTTATTATTATGGTAACATCTCCATTTTGGGACTAATAAAACTATAACAAAGTATAGAAATAATCTCTGCTTTTCTCTTTTAAAATTATTTAAAATTTAAAAATCATTATAAAATACACATAGAGTTTGGCATTTTAACCATTTTAAAGTGTACAGTTCAGTGGCGTTGAGTAGATTTACATTCTTAATGCACTCATCACCACCATCCACCCATAGAACTTTTTTCATTGGCAAAGCTAGTACTGTTGGGTGGTAACTCCCCATTCCCCTACCCTCAACCCCTGTTAACCACCGTTCTACTTTCTGTTTCTGAATTTGACTACTCTGTGTTCCTCATATGAGTGAAATCATACAGTATTTTCTTTTTCTGACTAGCTTATTTCACTTAGTGTAGTGTCTTCGAGGTTCATCCGTGTTGTGTGAGGGTCAGAATTTCCTTTCCATTTAAGCCTGAATAATATTCCATTGTGCATGTTATACTGTATTCTGTTTATCAGTTTTTCTGTCAGTGGACACTTGGGTTGCTTCTGTCTTTTGATTATCATGAGTAATGCAGCTGTGATCATGGGTATACAGTTATCTCTTTGAGACCCTGTATTTAATTCTTTTGGATATAAACCCAGAAGTGGAATTGTTGAGTCATATGGCTTACTCCTTGGAAGGAAAGTTATGACCAACCTAGACAGCGTATTAAAAAGCAGAGACATTACTTTGCCAACAAAGGTCTGTCTAGTCAAGGCTATGATTTTTTCAGTAGTCATGTATAGATGTGAGAATTGGACTATAAAGAAAGCTGCATGCAGAAGAATTGATGCTTTTGAACTGTGGTGTTGGAGAAGACTCTTGAGAGTCCCTTGGACTGCAAGGAGATCCAACCAGTCCATCCTAAAGGAGATCAGTCCTGGATGTTCATTGGAAGGAATGATGCTGAAGCTGAAACTCCAGTACTTTGGCTACCTCATGCGAAGCGTTGACTCATTGGAAAAGACCCTGATGCTAGGAAAGATTGAGGGCAGGAGGAGAAGGGGACTACAGAGGGTGAGATGGTTGGGTGGCATCACCGACTCAATGGACATGGGTTTGGGTAAACTCCGGGAGTTGGTGATGGACAAGGAGGCCTGGCGTGCTGCAATTCATGGGGCCACAGAGAGTCAGACATGACTGAGCGACTGAACTGAACTGATGGTAATACTGTTCTTAATTTTTGAGAAACCGCCGTAGTGTTTTTAATATTGGCTGCCCCATTTTATATTTTTACCAGCAGTGTACTGGGTTCTAATTTCTCTTCTTTCTTGCCAACACTTATTTTCTGTTTTTCAATAATTGCCATCTTAATGAGTATGCTGCAGTATTTCATTATGGTTTTGATTTTTCATTTCCATAATGACTAGTGATATTGAGCATATTTTCATGTACTTATTGGCCATTTGTACATCTTCTTTGGAGAAATGTCTATTCAAGCAAATCCTTTGCCCACTTTTTGTTTTAGGAATTTTCTTTACATGTTGGATATGAATCTAGTTCTCTATATCTGGATATTAATTCCTACATTAATTAAACATTCTCTAAGTGTTTTATAATTCTGTAGCATATATTTCATTTTTCTTATAGACTTCAATATAGTATATTTGGGGGGGCTGATGAGGAAATATGGCTTTATTTTTTTTAGAACAGATTTATTGATATATGACTGACATTCTAAGCCCTGAATACATTTTAAATATGCAATGTGATAAGTTTTGACATATGTATACATCTGTGAACCCATTGCCACAGTTAAAACAGTGAACATATCTATCACCTTCCAAAATTTCTTCCTGTCCCTTTGTAATTCTTTCTCTTACCCCCTCCTGACCTTCCCCCCTTTCAGGGAAATACTGATATACTTTCTGTCACTATAAATTAGTACATTTTCTAAAGTTTTAAAAAATGGAATCTGTAGTATGACCTTTTAGGAGGAAGTTGCTTTTTCTACTCAGCATAATTATTTTGAGATTCATCCATGTTGCTGCATCCTTATTTCTCTTCTTTTTGTACCACTCAGGTAGTCTCTTGAATGGTGTAGCAATCTGGGTCCAGTAAGGAGATGGAAACCATACAGTTGGTTAAATAAGGAAAGTTTAGTATCAAGAATTATTAATATGTCTAAAGAGTTAAAACTATAAGATAATAAGGAAACTTTATACAGTATTGTAGGGCTTTGGGAGAGTACCCAAGGAGGAAAGATTTGGAAGGGGTTAAGATGTCATTGGAGAAGATGGGGTTCAGTGCACTGGACAGCAGAGAAGTCCATGGTTTGTATAGGCCCGAGGTGGTCTGAAGTTGCTGGATGAGCAGTAGGCAACTCATTGGAGTGTGAGAGGAGAGCAGGGGATCAGCCACTGACAGAATGGGTGTGTAGTGGGAGTTTAGGTGCCAGCAGGGGCAGGAAACTTTTGGAGTGGGTGGGCTGTCTTGGGGGCTTGCAGGAGGGACAGCTTGGTGTGTATCCATCTGGGCCACAGGCAACTATGTTCAGTCTCAGGGCTTGTAGAGGGAGTATAGATGCTGGTGCTGGTAAGAGACCAAGCCCATAAGGGACATTGACACTTTATTATACCAGGTTGAGGCTTCAAGGTCACAGGATGGTTTTCTCTGTAGGTGGCTAAGACAGTACTCTATTGGAAGTCCTCATATCTGCACCTACTTCAGTGTCTCTTGAGTGCCCTCTATTGAGAGAGGTAAACATGGGGCATGTTGAAGGAATGAGCATACTGAAGGAACTTTCTTGTCTGTCATACAGCATATATTGATGGATGCATTCAGAGCCGAGGGGCAATAAATGGGTAAGTGACACACGTGGATATATCACAGTTTGTTTTTCCATTCATCTGTTGATGGGCATTTTGGGTTCTTTTTTAGTTATTGGTTCTTACAAGTAAAGCTGCCATGAACATTTAATATACCAGTTTTTGTATGAACACATATTTTCATTTCTCTTCGGTAAATACCTAAGTGTGGAATGACTGGGTCATAGAGTAGGAGTGCATATAACTCTTTAGGAAATTACTAAATAGTTTTCCAAAGTAGCTTTACCAAAAAAAAAAAGTAGCTCTTTTTGTTTTTGATTTTGTTGGCAGTGTATAGTTCTTCTATATCTTACCAACATTTGGTACGGTCATTCTTTTAAATTGTAGACATTACTAACTGGTGTGTTTGTGTGGTCGTATCTCCTTGTGGTTTTAATTTGCATTTCTCTAATGACTAATGATATTGAGTATTAATTCATGTGTTTATTTACCATTTGTATATTTTCTGTGGTAAAATGTTCAGATCTTTTACCCATTATTTTAATTGATTTAATTCTTCATTATTGAATTTTGAGCACTCTTTATATATTTTTTGTTCTATGCTTTGCAGACATTTTCTCCTAGATTGTGGCTTGTCTTTTCATTCTCTTAACAGTATCTTTTGAGGAGCACACATTTTTAATTTTGATGAGGCCCAGGCAATCAATATATTTTTATATGGATTTTGTTTTTGTATCTAAGATGTATTTGTCTAATCCAAGCTTAAAAAAGATTTTCTACCAAGTTGTCTTCTAGACGTCTTATGCTTTTAGGTCTTATGCTTCATTCTATGATGAATTTTGAATTGCTTTTTAAAATATGGATCATAAGCTGATGGAGGTTCATGTTTTTATGTAGTGGTATCCAGTTCTAGCATCGTTTGTTGAAAAGGTTGTCCTTTTGATATTTGTCAAAAATCAGTTTGTCATATATATGTGGGTTTATTTCTGACTACCAGATTTGTTCCACTCAACTCTTTGTCTGTCTCGATGCTGCTATCATTTTGATTACTGTGACTTTATAAGAAGTCATGAAGCCAGGTCATGCTACCCCTCTAAATTTATTCTTCTTTTACGGCCTATAAGATATTGGCTGTTGTACTGGTTGTCAATTTATTGCCTCTCAGCTCCAGATTTATCCTTTTTTTCACCTGCTCTGTGAAAATGTATCAGGTCCTTTAAATATTTTTCTTTTGCCATCTTGTACAGTGTTAAGTTTTGTCACTAGAGAATGCTGGAGAGAAATTGAGAGTTTTGCTTCTTGGTTCTTGTGTGCTTGCTTTGTGGTCTCCAGCAGCATACTCATCTTCTCCAGTGTCAGCCCACATAGCTCCCCTAGCCTACATCTCCTGAGCACGTGCGGCTTTTTCTCCACTAGGCTCCCTGAAGTGCAGAGAGAGCAGTGGTAACTGCAGCCGTCAGCTAGCACCTTCTCTTTGTGTCTCTCCTTCGTGTGGTTTGTAGCGGATTACCTTGGTGGGACACTTCCAGGTCAACAGCTTTTGTTTCATAGCTCCCTAAAGACTGGATTTCTGGCAGGATCCACAGGCAGATTTTCAGCAGGTTCTGCCTGCATGTCACCAGAGCACCTTCTCTACCATTCAGTGAGATAGACCTGTGCCCTCTCCAAGGTCTGAGTGTCAGCCCTGAAATCGCCTGAAAGGAGTTGGTAGAGGTTCTTGCTTAGCCACTCTGTCTGAGCCTTAGGAAGTATTGGCTGCTGTTGTGTTCTTTAGAATTCTGTTTACTTCTCACTAGTTAACTGCTACTACTTCAATCTCTTGTTACAGTTAATGATTCTATATACTTCACTTTCAGTTTTCAAATCTCTGTAGCTACTCTCCTGATTCATTCAAGAGGGATGCAACTGTACTATGTCGTTCACATTTCTTTATGAGTTTTAGAAGCAATTTATAAATGTCTATCTGAGAAAAGGATATTGGGATTTTTGTTGAATCTGTAGATAAATTTGGGGGAATTGCATAGGATCTATAGATAAATTTGGGCAGAATTGAAATCTTAACAGTGTTGTCTTTTAAGCCATGAATAAGGCTGTCTCCATTTACTTATATTTTTAACATTTTCTTAGATTTTTTAATTTCTTTCAGCAGTGTTTTATCGTTTTTAGTGTACAGATCTTTCCAATACTTTGCCAAATTTATCCCCAAGTATGCTATTTTTTTCTCTTATATATGGTGTTTTATAAAAGGTATTTTTAAATGGTATTTTATAAATGGTATTTTTTTAATCATTTTTTATAACTGGTATTTTTTAATTCAATTTTTTAATAAATGGTATTTTATGCCATCTATAAATGATATCTTAAAAAATTCCAGTTCTGTTTGTTCATTGCTAATATATAAAAGTACAATTTATTTTTGTATGTTGGCCTTGAATTTTAGAACCTTGCTAAGTGAACTTTTCTGTTCTAGATTTTTCTTTTCTTTTTATTGATTCCATTGGATTGTCTACATGAACAATCGTGTCTTCCGTGAATAAAGAGAGTTTCATTTCTTTCAATCCAATACAGATGCCTTTACTTTCTTTTTTTCTTTCTTTTCTTTTTTTTTTTTTTTTTAACTGACTTCACTGGCTGGACCCTCTAGTATAATGTTGAATAGAACTGGTGATAGTGGATATCCTGGTCTTGCTTCTAGTCTTAGGGGGAAAGCATCTTTTCTTTCATAATTAAATGTGATATTGATTATAGATTTTTTTCCTAGACCCCTTTATTAGATTGCTTTCCTTTTCATTCCTAATTTGCAGACTTCAAATAAGGGACAGATATTGGGTTTTGTCAAATAATTTTTTGGTGTGTTTATTGAGATGAGAGTTACTGTGTGTTCTAGCCCTGCTGCTGCTGCTGCTGCTAATTCACTTCAGTCCTGTCCGACTCTGTGCGACCCCAGAGACGGCAGCCCACCAGGCTAATGCAAATGTCTGTTGTGCACAGTTTTGTATTGGCAGTTTCCCCCCTCACCCCACAGAACCCTTCCTTCATGAAAGCAGTCATTCTGCATGTATAATATCTGGGTTTTAAAAAGTATTTTATTTTCAAATATCATTTCTAATTGTTTAAAATATAAACTAATTATTGAACTATGGTATGAAAAAGTAGAGAGAAAAATTAAGAACTATTTGGAAAAACATATACTGAGGTAACTGTTAACTTACAGTTGAAACATCGTATTCATTATGTTCAGCATTACTGATGGGAGATAGCTATGGGATACTTAAGCCCTTTTGTGAATGAGTTGCCCTGGGATAGTTGGGTTTAAGTCTTGTATTTACCACTTGCTAACTTGATAAGTTTCTTAAACTAATTTTCTGATTTCTCATCTGTTGAGTGAATATAAAAATATTCATCCCAAGGGTTATAGTGAGGGTTAAATAGAATCAACTGCATAAACGTACATACATAGCAGTGTTGTTAGGCACTTAATAAATGTTTTTGTCTTTTATTTTCTTCTAAGTTTCTAATGAAAGTTATCTTGGAACCAAGAAAATAAAGCAAATTCCTGCTTCTGTAACTTTTCACAGTTTGAAAGAAAATTAAACCTATTAGAAAATACTGAGCTGAGAATGCTCTGAAAGACAGTTCTGACTTGGGGAAGGATGGTAGAATTTTTTTTATAGTGCTTTAGTTGGATGGGTGCAGGCATAGTACAACTAGTTTGGGGGAATGGTTGGTTAAGTATAACTCTCAGAGAATTGATCTTGTAGATGAGCAGCCATTGGACAATTTAGATTTTATCAACAGAGTTGGGGAGAAGCAGCCTCCGGAGCATGAGAGGGCCAATGGAAACTTCCCAGATTTTTAGAGTCATCATAGTAGATTTTTCTATCATTGGGTCCTGAAGTCTTTTCCCAACCCCACAGTCCTCTTCCCCAAACCCCAAGTATGAGGGCCCTTTACCCTGGTCATGATTTTAGGCCTTTCTGGCTCTTGATCTCAGAAGGAATATCTTTATGAAACTTCTAAGAATAAGTAAATAAGTATTTTGTAGTGTTAAAAAGTCCTCTAAGTCTTCCTGTCTTCTTTGCACTGTGTTTTGGATCTTGTTATATACCTGCTGTGCAGTAGACAAAACAATAATGTATAATAATGAAAAGCTTCAAAGTAGACATATGGCTGGAAGGGAGGGTTTGCAGCAGCTTTTTTTTTTTTTTTTTTTTTTGGTCTTATAAGAAGTCGAATGAGATAATTTTTAATACCTAGTTTGCAGACTTCGATATGTGCAAGCAGCTTTTCAAAGCCTACCTGTGCATTTCCGGGAGCTCGGTTTGTGACTGAATGGATCAGCTATTCTCTTGTATCTTTTTAATGCATTACTGGTTTCTAGCAGCTGGTACTTAACACTGTTCAGTTTTGAGTTTGGTTACTTGTCTGTGCTTCCTGTGATTTCTTTGCTTTTATGAGGTACTTTTTGACTACAGGTGGATACAGTTTTCTATAAATATAATCTATGCTTTGAAATTAAATTATCCTTGTCCTCTTTGAATACGCAAATTGTCTTATTATCTGTGAGTTTGCCTCTTGTTTTGTGACGCCCTGTGTTCTTGTAATGCTTGCTTACGTTTTAGTATAAGTATAGACATCCATGAAAGACTTTGGTCTGTTTAGATTTTAGGGAAATGTAATTATTTGGCCATCACATTTAGGATTATTGGGGTGTTTCTTCCTAACTTTTCAGAATATAGAAAAAGAATTGAATTTCCTATTCTTTCCTAATCAAGCTCTCTAAGCTCTTTCCTAATCAAGATCTTGCACTTTTCAAACCAGCTTGCATGGAAAATAATATGAAGTATAGTATATCTGTTATTTCTACATGGATATGCTTACTATAACTATGGAAAATAATTTGATTTACTGTGAAGCTCTTTTAAGGTAAATGTGTCAGATATAATCAATATTTTAGTATTATCATATATACTTAAGTACTTTTCCATAACTTATGAGAACTTTATTTATTTATTTTTTGTTCTGCAAAAGATCACCAAAATTTCAGTAATGGAGCTTTCTCTTTTAGATATTCAGAGGAACTTAGAGAACAGATTTATCTACATTTATATAATTTTATTTAAATTTGTCTACATTTTGCCAGTCACTGGTAAGAAGCTTTCCTTCATGAACCCTACTTTGCTCCTTAAATGACATTTTCCTCCACTTGTGATGTTTGGTACTTATAAAGTAAATGTTCACTGTTCTAGCTTTCTTTAATTTTCTGGAAGGTATTTTTTTTTTAGCCTCTATATCTTTAAATGTTGGGAACTCTGAAAGACATCCATTTTTATTTCTTCTCAAGAAAGTATCTTCATTTACTCTTGATGTTTTTCTAGAAATTCCTGCTATCCACAGATAGAAATGAAAATATGCAAACATAAAATCTCAGCCGTTTAGGATATTTTTAAAATTACCAAGTCAGTTTATTTAAAAAGTTCATTAGATGTGTGGTTTTTTTTTAACTACTGCCCCCGTGCCCCGCCACTTTACTGAGCCATACTTGACAAATAAAATTGTAGGATATTTAAAGTGTACGTTGTAGTGACTTGATCTATGTGGAGTTGTGAAAGAAGTCCCACCATCTAGTTAATTCACATATCCATCACCTCACTTATTTTATCTGTTTATCTTTTGTGTGTGTGTGTATATGAGAACATTTAGATTCTCTCTTAGCAAATTTCAGTTATATAATACAATGTTATTAGTGAGTGTTGTTGTTGTTTATTCACTCAGTCGTATCTGACTGTTTGCAACCCCCTGATCTGTAGCCGACCAGGTCCTCTGTCCTTGGGATTTCCCAGGCAAGAATACTGGAGTGGGTTGCCCTTTGCTTCTCCGGGGGATCTTCCCAAACTAGGGATTGAACCCATGTCTCCTGCATTGGCAGATGGATTTTTTGACAATGGCTGAGTTACCAGGGAAGCCCCATTATCAATGATAGGAACCATGAGAGGAGGTGAACTCAGAGTCTTTCTATTCAGCCATCTTAGTGAACTCTCCTTAAACTCATTCAGCTTTTATTTGCCTGGAAAACCCTTTATCTCTTGTTCAATTTTGAAGGACAACTTTGCTGGGTAGAGTATTCTTGGTTGGCATTTTTTTCTTTTAGCACTTTGAATATACTTCCTTCTGGCCTATAAAAGTTTTCAGATTTTGCTGAAAAAATCTGCTGAATATTCTGTTGAGGTTTTCTTTTATTTAGCATGTGGTTTTTCTCTCACTGCTTTTAACATTCTGTCTTTGTCTTTACCTTTTGATAATTTAATTTAATGGGACTTGGTTGAGACTCATCTTATTTGAAACACTTCAGATGGACTCCCTGTGTCTGGGTATCTATTTCTTTCCTCAGGTTAGGGAGGTTTTCAGCCATTATTTCTTCAAAGAAGCTTTCTGCCTCTTTTTTTTCCTTCTGGGACTCCTATAATGTGTAGAGTCCCATTGGCTTTCAGAGCTAGATGATTTGGGGCCCAATCCCTCAGATGAAGTCTTAAAAGTTGGAGTGGTAGATGTTAGGTCTAAACTCTTCATTTTTCAGGGAGAAGCCAGTAGTTGTGAATTCCTTTCCAATTGTATGTTGCTGTGCTGGGATTGGAGTTTATGAAGAGAATGTTTCTCAGCTTTTCCACTCATTTGATGTAGGTTTTTCCTTATTTACCCTCTTTGCAGTAGTCACTGCTGGTCTCTGATTTTCTTTCAGAGGAACTTGCATGTTTGGGTGTAGATTCAGTGTATCTGAGGGAGGCAGTGAGTTTGAGAGCCTCTTATGTAGATGTTTTTGACCAGAATGAGATTTGTGATTTTTAGGTACTGAATGAATAATGATCCAGAGAAATGAGATGCTGTTCATATCTTAAATATGATACAGAAATGAGTCTACAATGTGTATAACTTCATTTGTGCTTGTGTGTAATGTAACCTTTTTTAATGTAAGTAGACTATTAGAGAATATATTTGGAATGTTATCAAAAGGACTCAATGTGTTGTTTATTGATATCATACCTATTTCTAGTTTGGTTCATATACTTGTTTCATAAGTATGCCAAGTACATGGCATGGTAAGGGAGAAGAAATGTAAAATGTGAGTTTATGTAAAGATACTTAAGGAAGGAAGTGCAGTGTACACTTTCTAATGTGGTTTTTTTTTTAATGTTAGAAAAAACATTGAAAACTTGGACATCTAAGAAAGCTGAGAAAGCTTCTTGCATTTTGTAACAATTCTTATCTACTAGTTGCAGAGCAAAAACAATAGAAAATTAATTGTATAGTAAAAAAGAAAAAAAACCTTTAACTATGAAGTCCTCCTATTAAATTCTTCAGTTCATTAAACCTACTTTTGGTTATTATTATTTAAAAAACTGTTATTTAGCAGTTCTAAGAAAAGCTTCAGAGCAGCTGTAATTACAGCTGCAGTCTTAGTCAAAATAGGGGTTTTTAAAGGCTCCTCAGTCCCCTTTCGCATCTCTTTCACTCACCCCAAGCAATCCAAATTTAGTTGTCAAAGTTTTGGTGAGCTCAGGATTCCCGAAACTGGAGTGCCATGTGTTTAACTGCATATAGATGCGATGGTTATCTGTGACTCTTTATGAAGGTTCCCAGAAACTTTTTCATTTTCCTGCTTCTCTGTGCACAGTTATATGATTGTTGTCTGTTCTGCCTGTTTCTGCGTTGAATTTTATAGATACATGAGTATTCCAAGCACAGGTTAGTGATTTTTACCAAGGCCTAGGCATCTACTAAGACTATTTAGAGGGATAATAGGTTTCAATCTAAATTAAAGCTAATGTTCACATAATTACACGTTGATTGGAAATACCTGAAAAACTGTATGTCTGTGTTTTTAAAAATTACTTCCTCAAATTTTACTGTAATATAAAATTGCCTTTCACCTTGTCTGAAAACAAATTTGGTAAATTTCTTGAAGCAAGTTCAGTTAGTGAATCAGAAGTAAAATACATATCCATGTTAATGTTTCCCTTATTCTTCCTTCCTCTAGTTTTATGATCTGGGGATGTGGATGTCATTCTGGTCTGGTTTTCACATCATTAGTTGGGAAATGGCTCTAAGGGTTATGAAGAACTGTGACTAAGCACAGGGTTTGGGGCCAGTCTCCCTGTCCCAATTAATTACCATCTCTTTTGCAGATACTCGTTATGCTGAATATTGCTCATGCACTCTAATAATTTAACTTGGGTTCTAACCAATTTTACTATGTCTTCTCAGAAATTGAAGTGATTTGCTGTTGAATCACACATAGGTAATTGAGAGTCTTCTGTCGGTGCTAACAATTTAACAGTTAAGGTAGAAAGGCAACTGAAACATGCCTGCATGTGCATAGCGCCATGTTAGCACCTCTTATGTTAGCGCCATAAGCATCTCTTATCCAAAAGGATAAGGCTACGAAGATGTACAGTTCCTACCTTTAAGTAAAGTAGAAAAGGTGCAGATATGTGCATTAAAATAATAAATCAACTTTTATAGGGTAAATAAACTTGGACTTAAATCCGCAATCTCAGGAACTCTTTAAAATTTAAAAGAAATTCCAAAGATCTAGATCAATGTTTTATTATCACACACAGTAAAACAGATTCAGAGAAGTTGAGTGAATTACATTGTCATTGATTAAATGGGGGGTTTATAGGACATTCTAAATATGAACTCAGTAGTGAAATAGCAAGTTAATGCTTTTATTATTATTTTAGTGTCAGCTTATGTTGGTTGATTGTTCAATGTAGGTTCTTTTCTAGAGAAGCTGCCAATTCGTTTCTTACAAAAGTATAGTGTATATATTAGTGGAATGTGGACTTACATAGGTTATTTTTAGAGAGCGTAGCTTTGAACAAAAACCGTTTTAGAGAATACTGGCAAATTCAAGTGAATAATAAAACATTCATTAAGACAGAATAAGGAAACTATTTACAAAATTGCATAACTTTTAAAACATAATTTGGCTTATAGGCATGAGGGCAGATAGCAGGTAAAATTTGAGATGGAATATAATTTTAATGATGAAAGTACAACTAATTTTGTGAGAATAAAGGAAGAAACTCAACACAAACTTGTAGGAAGGAAAATAAAACTTTGAGACTTTACTAAGATAGGAAAAAGGAAATGTGAAAAGCAGTTCAGTTTTATTTAGGGATCAGTCATACATTTATCTCATTATCAAAACTTGTTGTCAGTGTCTTCTTTGACTTTCTCCCTTCCTTTACTGGTTCTCTCCGAGAAAGGCCCTAGCGTGGTGTGATACAGCACAGTGCCGTTCTGGCTTTGTCACTTATGACAAGCATGGTCTTGGACTAAAAATTTGCTTATTAAGACATACTAAAGTGAATAATTTTTAGTTAGTTAATCAGGCATTTGAAATTCAGGTACTTCATAGAAAATGAGACTATGTCTTTGCTGTGACTATAGGATCATTGGAATAATCAAGTGAAATCACGTGAAATTGTTCTAAAAACCAAAGACTTCACAAAGGTAAATAATATTGTTTTATGCTGTAACTATACATTCAATCTAACAAGACAAATATTTGTCTATCCAATATGTCAGAATTAAGGTTGTAGTTTTGAATTAGGGAAGGTATAGTCCTAGCTTTTAAGATGCTTTTTGTCTAATTTGAGAAAGTAGGACATAAAATATATAGTGCAGTTGTCTACAGTATATGACAAAATATGAAAAGGGTAATGAGAGGTTAAGCTGAACTGAATTTTGGCTTTAAGTTAAAGAGCTGCTTACCTGAATCTACTCCAGGTCCCTGAGACTCAGTACGCCACAAGTGACAGAGTGAGTGTTTTGGCCTTTGATGCATATGTCTTCTGCTTCTTGGGCTTTTAGGTAAGAGTGGACAGATTTTAACATGGGTTGCCACGTGATAGAGGTCTAAACTTAGGCTCTCCAATAGATGCGGATAGGAACTTGTTAATTTTTAGGTGTACAGATATGAGTCAGTAGCTGACTCAAGGTTACAAAGAACATACAAGTTTTAGTCTTGTTGAGTATTATCAAGGAGATATGTTCCAGGTTTTAACGTCTGGGTTGGATACTTTGATAGGGGCATAGAGGATTAAAAGGGGACTTTAGGAACATCTGTTTTAACCCCCTTGAATATACCTTTTACAGGGTCCCAGAATTAGCTTGACTGTTTTTCATGCTGAGGAATCTTCTGGTTATGTCACGTAGTACACTTTCTTATGGGCTCTTGTGTTTGTATTTTTTTTTTGGCTCCGAATGACCTCCCTCCTGTTGTTGTGTATTCTTTACCTTTTGTTGCATATGCTGCAGGTTTGGCTGAAGGGAGAACCTGTTGATGCAGCAGCCAGGAGTAGAAAGAGGAGAATGATAGGTTCAGGAAGCAGGACAAGAAAGGAAATTATAATAACAGTAATAACTAATACTTATTAGCACTGAAGTCCCAGATGCTTTTCTAAATGCTTTTCTTATATTAATAATGAGATGAGTTAAATGAAACATAATAGTATTTACCCATGTTACAGATAAGGGAACTGAGCTATAATGCTTTGCACAGTGGAAGGCAGAGTTCATGATTTTTGGTTCTAGAGAGTAAACCCTTAGCACTGTCACCGATTGCTTCTTAAAAATAACCTGGAGGCCCCTTTGTGAAAAATTCTCTGCCTTTTCTTCTCTAAATGTGATAGCCATTAGAGATAAAAGATGAATATTTTAAGGCTGGTAACTTGGGTTGGGTGGTGATGCTGGTGGAGGAGGTGAAATATTACAGAATTTATTCAGCATTTTAAGACTGAATGATGGTATCAGAAAGGAAGGAACCTGAATATAATCTACTGTGCAAATCAGGGGGAAAGGGAATTTTGGTGAAGACCAGATTTTGTGATGCTACAGAAGCATGAAAGCTTGATACAGGAAGTTTAGTCAGGGCTTATGGTCACTGGTTTAGGTAGATCAACACTGTACAGTAGAAATACAATGTGAACCATGCATGTAATTTAAGATTTTCTGGTAGCCACATTAAATAAGGTAAAAAGAAATAGGTTAAATTAGTTTTAATAATGTATCTTATTTAAATATTATTTAAAATAATTAATAAAAAATAATGAAATATTTTGCCTTCTTTTATTCCTACTGAGTTTTTGAAGTCAGTGTGTATTTTACGTTTAGGGCATTTTTCAGTTTAAACTAGCCGTATTTCACATGCTCAGTGGCCACATTTGGCTACTGACTGCCTTATTGGACAGTGCATTTTTATACCATTAAAAGATGGGTTCTTTAAAAAGTTTCTGATTGAATTACAACTAGATGGCTTATTCTTCCTTTGTGAAGGAGTGGAGGGCAGTCTGGGGCCTAAAGGTATCCCTATTCAGTTGTGTCCAGAGAACCTGCTCATTACGGGGAACGTATTTTTTTATACTTAGTACGAAGAGAGTGGGGAAAGATTTACCAAATGTTTAGGTTTCGTATCATTTGAGATGTGTGGGTGTTACGCAGTTAGAGGGACTTCTAGGCCGTTCCAAATAATTTCTGTGGTCATATTAGTTCTGGGCTCTGGTTTCCATTATAAAGAGCAGAGTGCTTTTTCTGTATACAGAGCTCTGAAAAAGGAGCACACAGCTCTTGAAATGTGGTGTCTGTTGGTTCAGGGACTCTGCCACCATGTAGAACCCTTCACAACATCACTGATTTCACTGATGTGCTTTTATGGGATTTGATATGTTTAAAGTTGCGTTATTCCTCAGGCAGGGATTTCTAAAATCTGCTTTTTCTTTAAAAAAAAAAAAAAAAAGAGAAAATCTCCCACTAAATAAACTTAATCACATAAAAAAAAATGACTAAATCTTTTGTAACTATTAAAGTGTAATATGCATTCTTTGTAAAAATCTAGATAATGGAGTTAGCTACTTTTACATGTTTAATGAACAGATCTCTAGCACAGGGAAGTGTTCAGTCTGTGTTCAGTCTTTGGCTTCCTCCTGCTGTAATAAGATTCTTTGGGCAGTAGCTCTCCGGTGAATTAGACTCTCTGTATGGAACAGGTAGTGAAGAGTTTATTTCCTTTAAAGAGACAGTGAACAAGTGAGAAGTATGTGTTCTTTCTGCCTAAGTTATATATGTATATTGTTCTGTATTATATATCATATGTTTGACTAAGAGCCTAATTTGAATGCATTTCATTAAAAATCTTCTTAGTTATCTGTAAAACTAAGATTTATTAAACTAAGTACAAGAGTTGCATTAACTTGTTGAGAGATACTAGGTTAAAATACAAGTTCTGTTCTGTACAGTTGAACAGAATAGTGTACACATTATCATAATCAGTAATTTTCATTTTCTGAGTTTGTAGTTTTAGTGGTATGCTGATGTTATCGGGCTTCCCTGGTGGCTCAGATGGTGAAGAATCTGCCTGCAGTGCGGGACACCTGGATTCAATCCCTTGGTAGGAAAGATCCCCTGGAGGAGGAAATGGCAACCTCCTGGCAAGTATTCTTGCCCAGAAAATCCCATAGACAGAGGATCCTGGTGGATTACAGTCCATGAGATCGCAAAGCATCAGACACGGCTGAGCGACTAATGCTTGCTTTCATTTTTTTTGACATTATCAGTGAATTGTGTTTTACTTGTGAATGTAGTTGTGGTTCAGGTGGGAGCAGGGTAAGGGATGTTTGTGGAAACCATTGCTTACCATTTCGGGGATGGGTTGTGGGAAGAGCAAGCGAGAAATATATTAATACTTGAGAGATAAGACAGTAGCCACATGGGAGCAATTTGAGATACTGGGAAATACATATTTTGAGAAAAGTTAGAGTGTTTTAAAAAATGTACAAAACTTAATCCTTAGGAACATAATCAAATTTTATAAAATTTGAGTAGGAAACATTAAAGAGTATTAGAGAACTTTGAATTTCATATTTATTATGTTCATATTTTGTGTGAATATGAACATAATATTCAAATATAGAGTCTTGTTTTGAATTGACCCCTTGTGGCTTCTTAGACTCATAACTAAGGATCATAGTCCTTATGTGTGGAGAGTTCCAAGACTGAGTTTGTCAGATTAATGCATCTAAAGTCATTCAGTGTTAGCTGTTTACATTTTATCAATCTGTATCTTTATATTTTCTGCTGGAAGGTTAGCAGTCATATTGACCCTTGTCAAGGAGTTATTAGTAATTTATAATTCTAAAGTGCTGTGAAAGCATTAAACACTCTTTAAGTATTATACTTATTTGAACATTCCTTAATACAAAGTAGTTTATTCATCAACCCCTACTTAGTTTTGGTTACTATAATTACCTGTTCTCAGATGTCTGTCAGAGAAGGCAATGGCACCCCACTCCAGTACTCTTGCCTGGTAGGCTCCAGTCCATGGGGTTGCTAAGAGTCGGGCACGACTGAGCAACTTCACTTTCACTTTTCACTTTCATGTATTGGAGAAGGAAATGGCAACCCACTCCAGTATTCTTGCCTGGAGAATCCCAGGGACAGGGGAACCTGGTGGGCTGCCGTCTATGGGGTCGCACAGAGTTGGACACGACTGAGGCGACTTAGTAGCAGCAGCAGCAGCAGCAGACTGTCTGTCATAGTCCTGTGCCTGTCCTTCTTTAGTTCTTAGCCTTGTAGGAACATTTGTGAGTGTGCTCTTAGGTCATTCCCCATGACTGACCTGGGCATAACTCAGGAAAATTCTTGTGAAGGGTGGTTATGACTGTGGAATGGTTTTGTATTGACTGTTGTTGCCTGGCTTCTTGAGGATGTTAGCTTAGGTTATAGAGTTCAGATTTTGGAGTTACTTGGTTTCTCATGAATCCTGTCTCTTCTCCTTTACCACCTCTAGGCAACTTACTTGCCCGGGCAAGTTGTTAAACCTTAGTTTCCTTAACTGCAATTTGAAATAATAGCAACTGCCTCTTAGGGTTGTTAGGAGGACCCCCATAAAATAATATCTCTAATATTATTATCCCTCTACTAGAGGGATGATAGCACTTTACTGTTTGTTTTTGAATAAAGATGACTTTTTTTTTAGAGTGGTTTTAGGTTCACAACAAAATTGAGAGGGAGGTATAGAGGTTTCCTGTGTGCTCTTTGCCCCTGCACATGTATAGCCTCCTCCATTTATCAACAGTTTCCACCAGGGTGGTACATTTGTTACAGTTGATGAACCTGCATTGCCACATTGTAATCAAAAATTCATAGTTTACCTTAGGATTGACTCTTTAGGTTGTACGTTCTGTGAGTTTGGACAAATGTATAATGACATGTATGTATAATTATAAATCCATAAAGAATATATTCACTGCACCCGTCCCCCCATATCCTCTGTGCCTTTTCATCACTTCTCCCCAACTTCCAACCCTGGACTATTCCTAGTCTTTTTACTGTCTCCATAGTTTTTTGTTTTCCAAAATGGCATATTAGTTGGAATCAAACAGTTACGTAGCCTTCTCAGATTGACTTCGTTTACTTTAAGGTTCCCCCCATGTCTTTTCATGACTTGATAGCTCATTCCATTTTAGTACTGAATAATATTTCATCGTCTGAAAGTACCAAAGTTTACTTATCCATTCACCTACTGAAGGACATCTGGTTGCTTCCTAGATTTAGCAATTATAAATAAAGCTACTCTGAACATCTATGTGCAGGTTTTTGTGTGGCCATTAGTTTTCAACTAGAAGCTACTTTTATTGAGCATTTATTTATTTTAGCTAGACACTGTACTATATTTTATATGCAAAATATCATTTAATTCTTGTTGTTTAGTCACTCAGTCATATCCAACTCTTTTGTGACCCCATGGACTATAGCACGCCAGGCTTATGTACATATAATAGATTGTGCAGAATTTACAGCCCATAGTAATATGTGTCCAATAACTGATTGCTGTTATTTGATCTCTGTGTTAGTTCTAAGCATGTAGTTTAAGTAGAAATTGAGGCTTTTAAGATGAGACTGACAGTGGGCATTCTGATCAGACCTCAAAGACTTAAGAAGTTGACAGTGGATTGAAGGTGAAGTGTATAGCAAATTGTAGTTCAAGGATAATCCACATGGTAATCATTTAGGAAGCCTGTTAAAATGTAGAGTTTGGGGTTCATTTTCAGAAACTCAGACTTTATGAATCAGAATCTCTGGCCATGGAGCTCAGGTTCTGTAGTTTTACAAGCTTAATAAGTAATTCTGATTCACTATGAAGTTTGAGAACCTTATTTTTAATTTATTCTTCCTGATTAAAAAAATAATTCTAGTGATTTTAAATAGTTGTGTTTTTTTGATATAATAAGCTTTCTATTGGTGATGGAGCTGGTAAACTTTTTCTGTTAAAATTTTTCCACGTTATGAGGGTAGGAAGGTAGTGATATTTGTTCATTCAACTATTTTTTAGTAAGTGTCACTTCTTTAAGGTGTATTTTAATTTTTTTAATAAATATTGCATATTTTACTTTATTCAAATAATATAGGCTTTTTGAATAGGATAAGAAAGTAAGGCATACTTTTATGCCTATTATGAAGATAGTAGAGATGCATACTATTATGAAGAACATACTATTATGAAGATAGGTAGAGACACAAAGAGAGTGTTTTCTGGTACTAACTGGAAGGAAAAAATAGCTATAAATAATTTATGTAACTAACATGAATGATTAAAATCTGATGGAAGTTTTCAAGGAGTTTTGGTATGGGTTACTTTATTAGTCATATTAGTTAATGACAGAGTCATATCAGGAATGCTTAGCTTCTGTTGCTTTTTGACCGTTGCTTTCTCTCCTAAGAACACTCTTCTTTTGGGTTGTGTCAGTGTTGGCTTCCTGGGAAGTCTTATTCCAGATCCACGGTTTGGGAAATCAGGATTCATCCCTACAATGTTTCACGTGCACCTAGCTTTCTTAGATCCTTCCGGTAAAACCTTACCCAAAGGAACCAATGAATTCAAGTCATAATTTTAAACTTAGGTCTTTAGAAGACTCCATTTCAGTGAGTCTTTGCATTTGTATTTTTAGCCCCCAAATCTTTCTGGCTCCAGCATCCACTTTAATAACTCTATGGGTTAAGCAGTGCTATTTTTAATATCTGTAGTTTTGTTCATTCTCAGAAACTAGGTCAGTTGGGCTTTGTCAAATGAAAAAAGGTACACTTTATTTTTTAGGAGTATCCTTGGACTGAATGAAGCTAAAACATAGACATTGTTGCTCTTCTTTAAATGCTCATAGGATATAATTTTGCTTATTTTAAGCTCAATCTGTTTGCCAGTACAATGATATATTTATCTCTGAAAACTCTGGCTTTTCTATTGTGCTGTTCAGAATTCACATGAATTATTAAAACTTTCTAGTAGGCCTTTTATTGATAGCCTTTTATCTGACCTCTTCTTTAAAGTTGTCTTCGGCATTTTCAAAAGAATCATCTGGGTCTTTCTGGGGCTGGAGATTTTGCTTCTGTTATGACAGAAGCAGAGAGTGAGTTTTTTGGAAGTTAGTAGTAGTGGGGTACAGAAGAGAAAAATCAGACTAAATTATACATCATGCCGTTTCATTGTAAAAAATAATCATAACTTTTTGTCCTTTTCGGAGAATGATGGTGGTGGTTATAGGAAGAGTATAGGGTGAATTAAGGAGACATCAAGGAAAATATGTCTCCTAACATAGAGCTTTAATTATTTCCCAAAGGTAGATAGTAAAGTGGTTCTTTCCAGAAATTTTTCATTCATAGGAACCCTATCTGCAGTATTGGTATATTTATCATTCACCCTAGAATATTGACAACGTTGATGTTATAGGTAATCTGAGTTACTGCTTTTGTGTTATATTCCTTTCTGTTTTAAGTGTGTGCTGCAGACCCATAACAGTGTTGATATGATTATATTACTATTGTAACAGTTTTTCTTTTTAAACCAGAGTAAAACACACTGATTTTTTCCTTCATTCTTATAGTATTTTTATTTTAAATAAGTACACTTCCTTCTGAATTATTTCAACATGTTTTGGTCAGTCAGTTCAGTTTAGTCGCTCAGTCATGTCTGACTCTTTGCAACCCCATGGACTGAAGAACGTCAGACTACCCTGTCTATTACCAACTCCTGGAGCTTGTTCAAACTCATGTCCATCGAGTCAGTGATGCCATCCAACCATCTCATCCTCTATCGTCCCATTCTTCTCCTGCCTTCAATCTTTCCCAGCATCAGGGTCTTTTCCAATGAGTCAGTTCTTCACATCAGGTAGCCAAAATATTGGAATTTCAGCTTCAGCATCAGTCCTGCCAATGAATATTCAGGTCTGATTTCCTTTAGGATGAATTATTTTGATCTCCTTGCAGTCCAAGGGACTCTCAAGAGTCTTCTCCCACACCATAGTTCAGAAGCATCAATTCTTTGGCGCTCAGCCTTCTTTATGGTCTACTCTCACATCCATGCCTGACCACTGGAAAAACCATAGCTTTGACTAGACAAACCTTTGTTGGCAAAGTAATGTCTCTGCTTTTTAATACATTGTCTAAGTTGGTCATAGCTTTTCTTCCAAGGAGCAAGCATCTTTTAATTTCATGGCTGCAGTCACCATCCACAGTGATTTTGGAGCCCAAGAAAATAAAGTCTGTCACTATTTCCATTTTTTCCCCATCTGTTTGCCATGAAGTGATGGGACCGGATGCCATGATCCTAGTTTTTAAATGTTCAGTTTTAAGCCAGCTCTGGATGTAGCTAGTGTTTAGATCATATCTTGAGTATTAAAGTCATAGAATGTCCCACTAGTGGTTCCAAATCCCTCTGTCAGTACATTATAAACACTTGGGTGTGTTTTTTGTTTTTTTGTTTTTTTTAAACATGCCTAGACTCTACCTCAGACCAGTTAAGTCAGATCTCTGGCTGTAGTGTTCTGGACATTATCATCGTCATTGTTTTTTAAAAAAATATTCTGTCATTCTCATATGAATAGCATTAACAGCTGCTACTTTATTAATGTGAAGGAGAGTCATTAAGCTAGGTAATCCATTTTATGTCTTCATTTACTATTATCTTTGTCATTTTAAGCATCTGAAGGATAAGCATAAACTGGTCTGAACTCTTTAACTGGGAGGCAGCTAATAATGTTGGCTTGAAGTTTTCTTCACAATATACTGGACTGAAAAGTTTGACTCCTTGAATCCTTCTTCATCGCTTTTATTTCCTAGTGCTCTCATAATTTTTGTAATCTTCTATGGATTCTCCCTAATTTCTCAACAGCTTCTTGAAAGTATAGTAATCTAAACTCAATATAAAATTAACAAAACTGAATAGTGGCAGAGGCAGCAAATAAAATTCCTTCTACTTCTTAAATTCTGTGATTTTTATTAAAGTGGAAAACATATTTGTTTCAGACTTTTTATTGGCCTTTTCTTTATGCTTTGGGGAGTCAAAATGTGTTTTCTACCATGATGTTTGTTTTAGTACATTACTTTCTTAGGTTATATTCCCTCTTTTTTCTTTCCCAATTGTGCTTTTTGCCACCATTTCCCATTTTGCCTCCATTTCCCTGTATGTATTTGGAAAGAGTCAGTACATATTTTCTCATGGATTATCATGTTTTGGGAAAGTAGTTTTCCAGATTGATTAAATCATGCTAAAATTTTATTCCATTTACATATCAGTTAGAATCTAGACAGGGAAGCTGTCTACACTATATTTCTGCCATAAAATTTAGACGGGGAGTAGGTTATACAGGTATTAATTAGAGGCTGAAAAGGCCAAAGGGAAATACTGGAGTAACACAGAGACAATAATTGCAGAAAGCATCAATCATCCAGAGGACAGGGGGACTAAGAAGAGCTCAGAGTAGAGTTTGGGCTCAAAACTTCTAGATGGTGTACTGTCTGACTATTGCTGGTACTTCTTAGAATGTCAGAAAAAACTTGTGGCTCTTACCAACTGCTGCTGTTGGGATGGAGGGCTTGTGCTAGGTCAATGCTGAGTGGAAAAAGCAAGCTTCTCCTTATTGGCAGCATGAGGAAGCTAGCTGGCAAAAGAGAAAAGTAGTTTCCACAGTTCTATTAATATTATCAGCGTTACTGAGCTGAGTATTAAAGGGTGGATTTGTTGCTGAGAGACCATAGCTAAATAACCAGCATGTATAGCTTTCTCTTCTGGTTATAAAATAGCTTTTGGTCTCTTGGTCTCCCTCTTAGTGACGGGAACCCTGCATGTTCTTGGTGTCTAGGATTTAGAATGAAAGGAGTTATTATTATTTTTAAGTAAGTTGTGTAGCTAATGTGATTTGATAACTGTCACAGCCTTTCTTGGGACCTGAGATTTAATGATTATTCATTACTTTGACTCACAAGGGGTTTCTGTATTTCAAGATCCCTTTTCAAAATATAAAAATTGTAGGAGTAATGATAAACCAGAGATTAAAATTGGTTGCTTATTGGCCAAAATGTGGTCTATAGTGGGAACCAATCTTTAAACAGAGGAATTACACTTTCTCTCTCATTCTAATCTTCTTCCAGCAGAGCTTCTCAAATTTTACTATGTATATGAATTATTTGGAGATCTTGTTAAAATGCAGATTCTGATCCAATATGTCATTGGTTAGGGCCTGAGATTCTGAATTTCTAACAAACTCCCAGTGCAGCCTGAAGCTACTGGTCCCTGGACCAGACTTTTTTGTCTTCCCTTCCCTGGTGGCTCAGCTGGTAAAGAATCCGCCTGCAATGCGCGAGACCTGGGTTTGATGCCTGGGTTGGGAAGATCCCCTGGAGAAGGGAACGACTACCCACCCCAGTATTCTGGCCTGGAGTATTCCCTGGACTTACAGTCCATTGGGTCGCAAAGAGTCAGACACGACTGAGTGACTTTCACTTTCACTGTATTGAGAACCGTTGGTCTGGCTTGGATCCACTGTTGGACCTGGTTTTGGGTGGTTGAATGGTGAGTGGATCATGAAGTAGAGTTTCATTCAAGCTTATTTTCCAGAGGTGTTTTGAGCAATTTTATTAGAGGTATTTATAGCTGTTTCTTTCCAGGTGGGCATAGAAAGGCAGTGCCTCCAAATAGGTTGACTTTTCTTCCATAATTTTGTTGCTCCTCTAGATGTAGAAGAATGCATATCACTTGTAGTTTTCCTGGAATATCTGAGGCTTTTCAGTAACTGTGTACATGTTTAAGGGAAACTAATGGGAGACAGGAGAGGAGGACAGTTAGAAAATTCATGTATCAGATAGCTTGTGTTCTTTAAAGCCATTATTTTTGATTAAATATAGGGCTATCTATGCATTTAAAAAATTTGGTTTCAATTTCACACTAAATGCATTTTCCCACTTTTGACACTTTGGTATACCTAAAGTATAAAGTCTTCCTTGAGCCAAATAAGTAGTAGTCTATCTTAATTGAACTTTGCATACAGCCCAAATTTATGAAGTTGTTAATTGCTCTTTATATTTGGATTTTACTTTACCAGGGCATACCTGATTACATGAATAAAAAGTTAATCTTTTATTCAGTTGCTGACTGTCAAGCTCCTCTCCCTGCTTTCCTTATCCCCATTACCCCCAATTCCTGGATTTTTCTTTTTGTCTTTACAGACCTAGATTTTTTTAAGACCCTGGGTTGTTTCTTCTTGTCTGTTGGTGCTTTATATTTGTATGAGTGTTACTCTCAAAATTTTAAAATTCAGGCTATAGGTAATGTAATTCAGGGCATGGAACTGAAATAATTGGCCACTTTATCAGTTGAGGTGAAAGAGTTAAAATGAAAGTTAAGGATCCAGGGGACCCCTATAGAAATGAAGGGTAAAAAAATGCTCAATTTTAGGATCCTAAACAAAGCATTTTGATTGGCATATAGAGACCCTTGCATGCACACAGACGTCCGTATTTGAATATTTATAGACGATAATCTGTCAAAATTACTGTTATTTTAATTTGCCAAGCTTGGCTGATTGCTGCAGTTGAATGTTAGTTGAATTCTAGATGAGGAACTGTAAATATGATCTGGTCTGGAACATACTTTTTGTCCTTGAAGCTGTTTGAATATTACCCTCTTTTTTTTTTTTTTTTAGTGGGACCTTTTTATATTAGCTGAACTTTCATGTTTTCCTTTTTTGGGGGAAAAAAGTAGGGTGATAACAGTAAATGTTAAAAAATTTTTTTTTTTTTTTAGTTAAAAAAACTATTTGCATTTAGTGATCAGCGATTATTTAAATAGTTTTCAACTATTTGTCCAATCTTTGCTCGAAGAAGCTTTCCCTGGAGAGTTTAAACCTAGGGACATGTATCTCTTCAAGGCTTGAGGTTTTGTGTCACATAAGTTTCTTGTTAACAAAGAAATGTATAATTGTAGATAATTAATGTTACTCCTTTTTTTTTGTCTCATTTTAAACAGTTGATAATTATAGTGACCTGGTTTCAAGCAGTAATATCTTCCATTGGAAATATGTGATTTCATCAGCTTCTTATATTCTAGGGGAAAAAAGGTAAGCCATTTTTCATACTTAATATTTAGTAGCTTTGTAAATAAGTCAAATTTTTCTCTCTTAAAAAAGTTAAAAAACCCTTTTCTCTTTAGGTAGTGTTTTCTCATGCAGAAAACACTGTGTTATTTATTTACGTCATATCACTATTCCTCAAAAGATTCTACCGAATCTACATTATTTCAGCTCTAGAGATAATATGACAGAGAAGGCAATGGCACCCCACTCCAATACTCTTGCCTGGAAAATCCCATGGACGGAGGAGCCTGGTAGGCTGCAGTCCATGGGGTCTCTAAGAGTCGGACACAACTGAGTGACTTCACTTTAACTTTTCACTTTCATGCATTGGAGAAAAAAATGGCAACCCACTCCAGTGTTCTTTCCTGGAGAATCCCAGGGATGGGGGAGTCTGGTGGGCTGCTGTCTATGGGGTTACACAAAGTTGGACGCCAGTGAAGCAACTTAGCAGCAGCAGCAGAGATAATACGATGACTTTCTAAAAATCATATGACAGCTTTTTGGAGCAGGACTACATTCTGTGCTCTATCTACTGGGCTGTCTTGTCCCTTTTACATAGCTGTTCTCCCCTGAATTTCTGTTTTTACATATATAACCACTGACATGACTAGATAGTCTTCATATTTTTGTTTTCTTGCTTTTGATGTTTTCATTTCTTATCTCTTGTAAACTGACATAATTGGATCTTACTTTAGTAAGATAGTTGGTTATTACTTTTGTTAGAAACTATGTCAAGTACTAAGTCTCAGTTTTACTTAGACATTGACTTTATTTTGGGGTTTGAGGAATGTCAGGGTCTCAGGAATATATTTTACATTCAGCAAATTGAGTGGAGCTTATAGAGCATTCTTTTCTTTTTTTTCACAAGCATCCATCTTCATTCTCTTTGGACAGTTCTTTTTTGTGTAGATTTTCTTTTTTCTAGGAGTGTTTATATTACTGTTCACTTATTACTATGATCTCTTTTCTCACTTCTTTTTGTGACCATCTCTACTATCATTTCCAGTATATTTCTTACCCTAATTCCTCATGATCCTCCTAAGAGAATTATTTGTCCAACTCTGTGGTAATCCTCCCAGTGAAGAGTAAGATTCTTAATAATTCCTTAAGATATTATGCTTGCTTCTAGTTTTGTAGTGGTTCACCATCTGTTTACTGTATAAAGGACTCAGAAGTATCTGTTATTCCTAATGTATGAGGGATGTGGAAATAATAACAAAATGAAATTTACATTTATGCAAAGCAAAGATAGTATTAATATATTCCCTTGGGTTTGGCCATTCTGATATTCTTGCTATGTTTGGAGACTTATTTTGCAACATACTTTCAGATTTTTTGAGGTGAATTAGATATGTTCATCTTATAATCAGCTTGCTTTTGGTTAAGTATGTTAAAACTCAAGTTGAATAAAATTTGTTAGTAATATAAAAAGTAATGAGCTGTTCTACAGTATGATTTGGAAAAAAATTAGGTGTACTTCTTGCTATAAGAACAGCAGATAGCACAACTAAGATTTTCTAAGTAAAGTAATTTTGGTAAAGGTTAATTTCACGGCAATAGAAAATGTTGGGAATTGGCATCCAAATGTCAAATTTCACATACAAATCCTAGCTTTCTACTGACTTTTCTTTTCCCCCCAGAGGATAAATCTTAAAACGTATAATTTGCTTAGAAGACACTATAATGCTGTTTTAGGAATAAGAAACTGGCTTTATTTTTCTATAATTTAACAGTAAGGGTAACCACCTTATAAAGCTCTTATGGAAATGTAATATTCAAGTGTTTACTTAGAAAAAATTTTAGTTTGTCATAATGATGTGGGATCTAAATGATAACCCGTGATATTCACCTATGTGTTTTCATTGTTTCAGAAAGAAAGGATGAAGTGGATTGTTTAATAGTTTGCCTTTTGGTATTATTTATAGGTTGAACACCATGAGTAATCATAACTTAGGTAATTTGTGTGCCAGTGAGACAAATTTAGATCTTCATTTGTTTCTTTGCTCCTTTATATCATAAGAGGGTTATATTATCACTCTGTCAGTTAGTTAAAGGGTAACAACTGAAAATGGATTTTTGTTTGTTTCTGGTCTGGCATGTAAGAAGCTTAGAAGTCGTGAAATAGTGAACAAACTAAAAAATCAAAACTCTTCTTAGATCCATCAGAGCAATGAGGTCACAGGGCAAATCACTGTTCTCAAATTGAAGAGACAGGCAGATAGAGAATGACAGCTTAGCAGAAACCTCAAAAGAAACCACTACTGTGTAGGAAAAATCTAATGTGTGATTGACAAATTACAGGAAGCTCCGTGTGAACAAACCCGACAGGAAAACGCCAGGAGGACCTGGTCGCAGGGGATCCCCACATTTTCTTGATTTTACTTCTAGGAGCTCTCTCAGGTCCTCACAGTGACTATCTGAGAAAAATCCCCTGGTTCTTCCTACAGGGGGAGGAGAAAATAACCATTTTGAGATATGCCAAGGCATCTTCCTTTTCTTAACAAGATCTGCTATCAAGAGAAAGTATTTTACCAGAGCCTAATCTGTTAGAGTGTTATCAGACACTAAATGACCTAGAAGAAGGGAAATACCCAACTCTGGCCTTCAATGATGTAAGGAAAGATCCAGTTCTTGCCCCTGTAGCCATCCTGTTCCACCTGGGAGGGGAGCACAGGACTGAAAAGAACTTGTGAAGTTCACAGCTTGAGGAGCACAGTTCCACTGAAAGGCTGAGACCTAACTTCTACTCCCGCCACACCTTACAACATTAGTAAATTTCTATTAGCTGTAGTTCCTTTTATTCCGTGCATGATGTCTGACTTTCAGCAAAAAACTACAAGGCAGACTAAAAAGCAAAAAACACAGTTTAAAGAGAGCAAGCATCAGAATCAAACTCAAATTTGACAGGAATATTGGAATTATGAAACAAGGGATTTAGGACAACTGTGCTATACAAAAAAGATCTTAATGACCCAGTTAATCACTATAGTGTGATCACCTGCCTAGAGCTGGATATCCTGGAGTGAGAAGTCAAGTGAGCCTTAGCAAACATCACTACAGACAAAGCTAGTGGAAGTGATGGAATTCCAGATGAACTATTTCAAATCCTAAATGATGATGCTGTTAAAGTACTTGCTCTCAGTATGCCAGCAAATTTGGAAAACTCAGCAGTGGCCACGGAACTGGAAAAGGTCAGTTTTCATTCTAGTCCCAAAGAAGGGTAATGCCAAAGAATGTTCAAACTACACACAATTGCACTCATTTCACATGCTAGCAAAGTAATGCTCAAAATCCTCCAAGCTTGGCTTCAACAACTGAGAACTAATAGATGTTCAAGCTGGATTTAGAAAAGGCAGAGGAACCAGAGATCAAATGGCCAACATCCATTGGATCATAGAAAAAGCAAGAGAATTCCAGAAAAACTACTTCTGCTTCATCGACTACGCTAAAGCCTTTGACAGTGTGGATCACAACAAACTCTGGAAAGTTCTTAAGAAAATGAGAATACCAGACCACCTTACCTGCTTCCTGTACACTGGTCAGTAAGCAGCAGTTAGAACTGGACAAGGAACAATGGACTAGTTCAAAATTGGGAAAGGATGACATCAAGGCTCTATACTGTCACCCTGCTTATTTAACAAAGGCAATTAGTAGAAAACGGTAACAAATATGGTAGATATTAACCCAAGTTTATCAATAATTGCTTTAAATATCAGCGGTTTAAATACACTAAAAGGCAGACTGTCAGATTGGATTAAAAGTCAAGATATGTTGTGTACAGAAATTCTTTATATATGAAGACAGATATAGATTAGACATAAAGAGATGGAGAAAGATACACCATGCTAACACGAATTTAAAAAAAAGCTGAAGTAACTATATTAGTTTTGACAGAGCAGACTGCAGAGCAAGGAAGAGTTTCAGGGGAAGAAATAGCATTAAAGGTGAAAGTGTTAGTCATTCAGTTGTGTCTGACTGTGCGGCTCCATGGACTGTAGCCCCCCCAGACTCTGTCAGTGGAATTATCCAGGCAAGAATAATGGAGTGGATAGCCTTTCCGTCTCCAGGTGATCTTCCAGACCCAGGGATTGAACCCAGGTCTCCCACATTGCAGGCAGATTCTTTACCATCTGAACCACCAGGAAAGTCCCAATAGGAGCATTATATAATAATAAAAGAGTCAGTTCTTCAAGAAGATATCGGATCAGATCAGTCGCTCAGTCGTGTCCGACTCTTTGCGACCCCATGAATCGCAGCACGCCAGGCCTCCCTGTCCATCACCAACTCCCGGAGTTCACTGAGACTCAAGTCCATCGAGTCGGTGATACCATCCAGCCATCTCATCCTCTGTCGTCCCCTTCTCCTCTTGCCCCCAATCCCTCCCAGCATCAGAGTCTTTTCCAATGAGTCAACTCTTCGCATGTGTGCACCTAACAACAGGTCATCAAAATATGTGATGCAGCAGCCAACAGAATTGCAAAAACAAATTGATCAGTCCACTATTATAGGAGGTGATACTTCAGCACTTCTGCCAGAAATGGACAGATATAGAAGAAAATCAGTAAGGACATATTTGAACTCAACAGCAATATTAATCAACTGGATATGATTGACACATCATCCAGCAACAACAAGGACTACATATTTTTCTCAAGAATAAAAATAGAATTAAAGAACTCTGAGAAAATTCAGAGTTCTTTTTAGTTTTTGATTTATTTTTTTTAACTAGGATTTGCATCCATACATGGTCAGAAAGAAGAAAGACGAGGAACTTGTTTTGAAAAATACAACAAGCTGTCACCTGCCTCCCCTCTACTTCTTACATATTTTAGAGTATGAATTTTAAATTTTTGATCTTTTAAAATACTGAAACATTTTTCTTGCCTCAAATTTGGTATAATGATTGAAAGAGTTGTGGGGGTTACTTTTCCAGATGAAACCTATCTGGCACTTTTTCATTTATTGATATTATGAAGGAATACCTCCTGCAACTCCTTGGTTCCATATAGCGAAATTTGAAAACTGAATCCCTCATGACCTGGCCAGTATTTGATAATTATTGACTTTCGCTCCTGAATAATAGACCTCTAGATACCCATATTCTTTTGAGTGATATGGCGGGAAGAGCAGAAGCAGATAAAGGCCAGGGGAGAATTTGTAAAAGGAAGAGAATATTTATTATTATCATGTATCTGCGGGTAGACTTATGATGGTAAAACCAAAGGGATTAATAACATAGGATTCTCTAAAGGATATAGATATCTGTTAAAATGGATTCAGTGAAATTGTTCCCATCCCTGTAGAATTAAAAACAAAACCAAAAATAAAACACATCAAATGAACTTTTCCCCTTTGGATCACGAGTAGTGGTATGAAGACAAGCTGTACAAACCTTAATTAAGTCAAATCACTTCTTACTTTGTTTCCTCATCTTCAAAATGGAAATAGTGCCTGCCTTACAAAACACTGGTAAGCATTAATTGAGAAAATGTGTGTACAGTGCCTGGCTCATATTGGGCATGCACCAGGGTTACTTCTCCTGGTTCCTTTCAGCATCAGTAGTAATATCTGGACTTCAGTCCTTGAATTCACTAGTTACTTGTCGTGAGATCTTTATAAGATCAAATTATTTTGTCTCTCCGAGCCTTATTTTCCTTTGGTATAAGATCATTAATATCCATATTATAAAATTGTGGTTGTAATTCATTTCGTTGTATCATCTAGGAGATTTTCGTTGAATCTAAATCTGATGTTAAACTACTAAAATCTTATATAAATATGTGAGTTTTACTGAGTAGATCTTTTGGGCACCACATTCACATTTTTTTTTTAAGGAATATATAATAGGAGGAACATAATAAGGAAAAGTAAATCTCTAGTTTTGTTTTTTAATGGGAGGACTCTATACTAGCTTACTTAATTTTTGCTTAATATAATTCATTGGGAAAGTGGGGAAATAATGGATCGAAGGATTTATTTTCACTTGAAATAGCTGCTTCTAGAAAGGATATACATAGGGCACCAAGTTAAGGAGTCCAAACACTTGAATGTACCTCTTTCTTTGTCTTTGTTCTTTTTGTCTTAGGTGACATTATTTTGAAACGAGACTTCAGCATACAGTAATGGTTTTGTGGGCAGATACTAGAAATGATACTGTATGATATCTTTTATGTGCAATTTAAAAACAATACAAATGAATACACATGCAAAACAGAAACAAACTCAGGTTTAGGAGCTTCACTGTTGGCTCACTGATAAAGAATTTGCCTGCCAATGTAGGAGATGTGCATTTGAGCCCCTGGAGGAGGAAATGGCAACCCACTCCAGTATTCTTGCCTGGAGAATCCCATGGACAGGGGAGTTCATGGGGTTGTAGAGAGTCAGACACATCTTAGCAACTACACAGATTGGAAAATTATTAAGTACTGAAAAATTTCTGGCTTGTTAATTACCAAAGAAAGAACTAATAAACTCTTATTAAAATTTAATATTAAACTTTAATTGGTAAATTAAGACTCATAAATGAATCCTGTTAAATGAGTTTGAATTAGGTCAATATTATTGGTGAATTCAGCTGTGTGTTAAATCAATATAAATTCTGTGACATAATCACAGAATAGAAATTGATGTCTGTATGGTATATTGTATTGAAGGGTTGCAAAGTGATGAACTGGGAAGTTGGTATTTTTAATGATGTTATAAATCCATGAATTTCAGTTAGATTTATTTGAATATGAATCACTTTTATAAAAATTAGCAGTAAAATATTATTGCTTTCATATTCTGTAGCAGTTGTGTCAGCTTTTGCATATAATCAAATGAATGTAAAATTTAACTTATTTTCTTACATGTTTCCCAAAGTTTAGGAAATGATGTAGCATATAGAGTGTTAATTACTGTTAAGAATTCCCAGTTTATCATTATATTTGACAATATGTAGCTTCTTAAAGTGAAGTTGCTCAGTTGTGTCTGACTCTTTGCAACCCCATGGGCTATAGCCTGCAAGGCTCCTCCATCCATGGGATTTTCCAGGAAAGAATACTGGAGTGGGTTGCCATTTCCTTCTCCAGGGGATCTTCCCGACCCAGGGATCAAACCTTGGTCTCCCGTACTGCAGGCAGACTCTTTACCATCTGAACCACCAGGGAAGCCCGTGTAACTCCTTATTAAATGCTTATTAACAACTTTGAAAATATCCTACAAAGTAGAGAATAATCTCTGCATGCAGTCTCTACCTGCAGGAAAAAGAATAGAAGAAAATATAATAAAAACTAAATTGTGAATGCATTGAGTGCAGACAAGTTTCTGCTGACAAAGTGGATGTGAATTTATGTGTGAATGTTAAGGACATGGGGGTATGTTGATTATAGCAACTGTTAGTATTGTTGTAAAGCAAATGATTTGCAGAGTTAGGTTAAATGCATTATGGGTATGGCTGGGATCAAAATAACATTATTGTTCAAAGTTTCTTTTGTTTTTTGGTAATTAAAAAATATTTATGTATTCAGCTGCACTGGGTCTTAGTTGCAGCATACACGATATTTTAGTTGTGACATGAGAAATCTAGTTGTGGCATGTGAGGTCTTCAGTTGCAGCATGCCATCTCTTACTGTAGCATGTGGGACCTAGTTCCTTGAGCAGGAATCAAACCCCAGCCCCAGTGCATTGGGAGCTTGGAGTCTTAGCCACTGCACCACCAGGGAAGTCCCAGCATTGTGTTTGTTTTTTAAGAAGCCAAATACTTTTGTATAATACTGGGTAATTTAACTACTTTTCTGGTAATAATTTAATGTTAAGAACAAATAGATTTCTGTGATTGTACATTTATAAGATATTATTTGGACAAGTCATTTATAAAGTAATATGGTTCATATACTTTTCTCTTTTATTGTGATAAAATATATATGACAAAATTCACCATTTAACCATTTAAAGTGTATAATTCAGTAGTGTTAAGTATGTTCACATTGTTGTGCAGCCATCACCAGTGTCCATCTCCAGAACTTTATCATCATTCTGAATAAAACTGCACATTAAACATTAACTCCCCATTCTTCCTGACTTCAAGCCCCTGTCACATGGAGTTGATCTCCAAAATATTTAAAGAGCCCATAAACTCAACATCAGAAAAACAAAAAGCCATGTTAAAAAATGGGCAGATGATCTGAACAGATAATACATGAAAAAATGCCCAGTATTGTTAATTATTAGAGAAAGGTAAATCAAAGCTTCAATGAGATGTTACCTCAAGGCTGTCAGAATGGCAATCATCAAAAAGAACAGAAATAAATAATTGGCAAGGATGTGGAGAAAAGGGTACCCTTGTACATTGTTGATGAGAGTGTAAATTGGTGCAGCCATTGTAGAAAAAAGTACAGTAGTTTCTCAAAAAACTAGAAATAGAACTATTATATGACTCAGAAATTCCACTCCTGAGTAATATATCTGAAAAATCGAAAACACTAATGTGAAAACAATACGTGCATGGCAATGTTCTTAGCAGCATTATTTACAATTACCAAGATAGGGAAGCAGCCTGTGTCCATCAACAGAAGAATGGATCAAGAAGATATGGTATGTTCTCAGACACATACCCACATATACAAGAATGCTGCTCAACCATAAAAAAGAATGAAATTCTGCCATTTGCAAGAACATGGATGGAGTTGGAGGATATTATGGTAAGTGAAATAAATCAGAGAAAGACAAATACTGAATTTTATCACTTATATTTGGAATCTAAAAAATAAAACAAATTAGTGAATATAACACAAAGAAACAGATTCGCAGATAAAGAGAACAAACTAGTAGTTACTGGTGGGAGAAGGATGGAGTGGGGGGAGGAACAATATAGGGTCTAGGGGATTAAGAGGTACAACCTACTATGTACAAAATAAATAAGCTATAAGGATATATTGAATAGCACAGGAAATATAACTGATATTTTATAATAACTGTAAATGAATTTTATAACCTTTAAAAAATGTATCACTATGTTACACACCTGAAACTTACATAATATTGTACAACTAAATCTTAGTAAAAAATATCAAAATAGTGAAAAGCAAAAAAATAAAGAATTCACATTCTCCCTAATACCCAGGCCCTTTAACCACTATTCTGTCTCTGAATTTGGCTACTCTCATTTTCTTATGTGAGTTGAATTATACAGTATTTTTCCTTTTGTAATTGACTTCTTTTAATTAGCATAGTGTCTTCAGGGTTCATCCATGTTGTCCCATGTATCAGAATTTCAGTCTTTTTAAGACTAATATTTCTTTATGCATATGCCACATTTTGTTTATCCATTTATCTGTCAATGAATGTTTGGGTTGTTTCTACCTTTGGCAGTTGTGAATAATGCTGCTGTGAACACTGATGTGCAAATATTTGTTCAATGATGGTTATATGTATTTTTAATATATTTTAACATTTAAAGATATTTGAGGGAATAAAATTCTATTTGAATGGACTGCATAAATATCTGTGTTTTCACTGATGTCAGTGGTTGTTTACTGAATACCCATCATGTATTCCAGCTCCCGGGCCACAGGCCGCAGAGGGTCCCTGGCCAGTTAGGAACTGGGCCACACAGCAGGAGGTGAGATGTGCAAAGAAGTGAAGTACTCCCCATTGTTCACATTACCACCTGAGCTTTGCTTCCTGTCAGATCAGCAGTAGCATTAGATTCTTACAGATTCTCATATATCACAATGTAGTGATGTTAATAGAAATAAGTGCACAACAAATGTAATGCACTTGAATCATCTTGAAACCACCCCCACCCACATTTGCGGAAAAACTGTTTTCTACAAACTGGTTCCTAGTGCTAAAATGGTTGAGGACTACTGTTCTAAGGGATATAAAGAGAATATTTATTGAATACTTACTGTGAATTGGAGATTAGGGACATAAAGAGTAATAAAACCATGTTACTGTTTTTGAAGACCTTGCAGTCTAATAAGAATGATAGGATGTATATATAAAAACAGAACAACCTGGTAGCATTATACTTTTTGAAGCTGAAGAGATGTTCACAGTCTGATCCAAACCAGCATCTTCTCATGCTAAGATTTTTGCATGTCATCCTAATCAGTTAAGAGGCAAAATACATGACCATAATCAACAAGCATATTCCATTCAAGTATATGTATTTAACATTCAAGCATAAATTTTGAAGTTATCAATCATTACACTCTGCAAAACAGTCTTCTCCAATAACAACATCCTTAGAATGGCTTATATTCTTTTATCCAAACTCCTACCTTAACTCTCACTTAATCTCCTATCTCCACCTCCACCTTGAGTTGTATAATTTTTTGTTGTGGATATGTTTTTTATACATGTAAACCGACTTACCTGTAGGTGAGTAAAAGGTGAAATGATGAACTCTGTATGTGTTTCAAGTTTCTTTACAGGCTTAAATGATTCTAATTTTATCCCTGTAGTATCTGGATTTCCAGGCGAAAGAAAACAGAATAAGCAAGTCTAGAGGTTTCTCGACAAATCTATTTCATAATGATTTAAAAGGCAAAAATTTGATTGGAATAAAAACATTTTGGTGTGCTTTGGTGTTTCAGTGATATTCTCCCTCTCTCAAGCTATTTTTTTCTGGAAAACCAAAATTAATCCTTTGTTAATTCAGTCATAATTTTTGAGTTTAGTTGTATTTTTAAGGTTTTTCTGGCTGTGCCAACTGAAACTTTTAGATACCACTCTTTTTCCTATTTTCTAACATTTCTAACGAAATGTTAGAAAGACCAAAGGAAGACATACAACCAGCTGTTAGATTCACATTTCCTTTGGATGATGTTTTGAAGTTCAGAAAAGGAATTTTGAAAAATTTAAACACAGCTGAGCAGAGTTTCCAAGAGGCAATACTGTAATACTACTTCTTTCTCCATATTTATTTTCTTGACTCAGTACTGAGCCTGAATTCTGAGTGGTAAAGACATTTATAGACTCATTACTCTGTAGGGTGAAAAAAAAGGAAAAAGCTAATTTCAAAGTTAAAACTTAGAAAAAAGAAGATAATTGTAGAAGTGAGGAAGGATGAATGAACAAGGATGATCATCCATTCATTCAGCACATATATGAAAGTCTACTATGTACCAGACATGCCACTAAACACTGGAAATAAAGCAATGAATAAAATAGGATCAGTACCACTCCTGGAACTTCGATTGCTGGTAAGAGTGAGTAGAACATAACAAGGCTCTTAAAAATAACTTGAATAAATGAATGTCTTGAATAAATAACTTGAATAAATAAAGTTGAATAAATAAACTTCAATAAATAAATATATTGTGGAGAAGAATTTGGGGGTAAAGGACATTTTAGTGAAAAAGTATGAACTGTCCTGTTCATTGTATTTGAGATACTTCATTTAAAAAATAGAAAAAAAAAAACTTATTACTGGGCAAAATGACTTAGTTATGGTAATACATAGAATGTAATACATTGGAGCCCTTAAAAATAATGACATACATTGAAGTATGTTGGCTAACATAAAAGATGTTCTTTACCTAATGTCAAATTAAGCAAAGTAGGCTATAGAATAGGATGTATGGAATGGTTCTTTTGAGATTATTTACATTTATGTAAAATGTCTTGAGAGATAGTAGAAACTTTGGAATCAGACATTCTTGGGCTCCATAAAAGCGTACTTCATAAAAGTTATTCGTTAACATGTGTCAGAGTTTTATCTAACTAATGAGGGAACAATCAGGAAGACCAAAGAACCGCTTATAAGAGTTTTTGAGCATTAGGAGTTCTTGTATTCATTTAGGAAAGGGATGCTAAGATAAAATTGCTAAGCCACACAGAAGTCTCATCAACTTTCTGAAGGAAAAGGAAACTTGGAATGTAAAGCAGTGAGTTCAATTTAAATATCATCATGGTCTTTATCATCATATCCAGTATCATTAAATATATCAGTTTCATTGATTTTAGCATGGAGATCAAATTGCCAACATCCACTGGATCATGGAAAAGACAAGAAAGTTCCAGAAAAACATCTATTTCTGCTTTATTGACTATGCCAAAGCCTTTGACTGTGTGGATCACAATAAACTGGAAAATTCTGAAAGAGATGGGAATACCAGACCACCTGATCTGCCTCTTGAGAAACCTATATGCAGGTCAGGAAGCAACAGTTAGAACTGGACATGGAACAACAGACTGGTTCCAAATAGGAAAAGGAGTACGTCAAGGCTGTATATTGTCACCCTGCTTATTTAACTTATATGCAGAGTACATCATGAGAAACGCTGGGCTGGAAGAAGCACAAGCTGGAATCAAGATTGCCCGGAGAAATATCAATCACCTCAGATATGCAGATGACACCACCCTTATGGCAGAAAGTGAAGAGGAACTAAAAAGCCTCTTGATGAAAGTGAAAGAGGAGAGTGAAAAAGTTGGCTTACAGATCAACATTCAGAAAACGAAGATCATGGCATCTGGTCCCATCACTTCATGGGAAATAGATGGGGAAACAGTGGAAACAGTGTCAGACTTTATTTTTCTGGGCTCCAAAATCACTGCAGATGGTGACTGCAGCCATGAAATTAAAAGACGCTTACTCCTTGGAAGGAAAGTTATGACCAACCTAGATAGCATATTCAAAAGCAGAGACATTACTTTGCCAACAAAGGTCCGTCTAGTCAAGGCTATGGTTTTTCCAGTGGTCATGTATGGATGTGAGAGTTGGACTGTGAAGAAAGCTGAGCGCCGAAGAATTGATGCTTTTGAACTGTGGTGTTGGAGAAGACTCTTGAGAGTCCCTTGGACTGCAAGGAGATCCAACCAGTCCATTCTAAAGGAGATCAGCCCCGGGTGTTCTTTGGAAGGACTGATGCTGAAGCTGAAACTCTAGTACTTTGGCTACCTCATGCGAAGAGTTGACCCATTGGAAAAGACTCTGATGCTGGGAGGGATTGGGGGCAGGAGGAAAAGGGGATGACAGAGGATGAGATGGCTGGATGGCATCACCGACTCGATGGACATGTGTTTGAGTGAACTCCGGGAGTTGGTGATGGACAGGGAGGCCTGGCGTGCTGCAATTCATGGGGTCGCAAAGAGTCGGACACGACTGAGTGACTGAACTGACTGAACTGACTGGAAGCTTGCTATGTGCCTTCAGAGTTATAGCTTTATCTGCATTGTATTTTAAAATTACATCAGCTTTGTTACCCTATTAGTCTGGCAGACCAACCAATAAAATATCTGAGGTATTTATTTAAACCAGTTTTCTCAACTTTCCTTTGTACAGCATAGCCTCTTTATACATCAAAACACATTGCTTCTACTCATTCATTTCCCAACATTTTGATTTCCTGAGTATACTCTTCTTCATTCATATTCTTCATACACCAACATTTTTTATTCATTGTCTTTCTTACCCTTGCATCTGTTTAACCTCCTTTACCTTATTCTTGGGCATGGCAGTGCCTCCCAGCATCTCAGATTCGTTTCTTGTGGTGGCAATGGTAGCTGCTCCTCTGAGTGGCACACGGGACAAAGTAGCATATAGTACAGATGGAACCACATATGTGAGTGAGTTTTGACTGAATTTTTCTAAGATATACTTACCAGCATCAAAATTCTTTCCTTCTTCCCTTTCTGTGTGTGTTAATGTTTTAAGGTTTTTTTTTTGGAGGGGGGTGGAGGGCAGGTATGGAGTTATCTTTACTCTTAGCTTTCTTAGCCTCATTACTAAGGTGGACCTCTCTTCTTGGGTCTTTACTGAATGTCCCAAGGATTCCGTGAGGACTTTTTTATCTTGCTTGTGAGAACTTGGATGATTCCTGGCCCTATGTAAGCCTTGGGAATTACCTCCCTTTTGTTACCTGGTAGTTTTTCTTGCCCGGAAGTTGTTTTTCTTCAACCATCTCATTTTATGCATATGCAAAATTGGTATTCAGGTAAAATTTAAGTAGATCTTTTTCCCCCTTCTTAAATGGGCCTTTGTGTTGCTCTCGTTTCAGGACTGTAGCCAGTCAGTCTTCTCTGTCCATGGGATTCTCCAGGCAAGAATAGTGGAGTGGGTTGCCATTCCCTTCTCCAGGGGATCTTCCTGACCCAGGGATTGAACCCAAGTCTCCTGCATTGCAGGCAGATTCTTTATCATCTGAGCCACCAGGGAGGCCCCAGTTGCTTACATATGGAAGTTAATTCTGGATTCTATTACTCCCTCATGGGTGAAAGTAGAGATTTCTTAACACTTTTAACTTGGAGAATGATATTCTTAGTGAGTGATATATCCTGCTCAAATTGTTTTCAAATACTATTATGTGTAAAAATTCATTTTTAAAAGTGCTGCCTAAATTAAATTTATCTTAGTAACAACATTTCTTCTACATATAGCTGTGAATAAAATCTGCTTTGGCTGCTTGTCTTCTAATAATAGTTACCAGTCAACTGATGCATTAAATTAAAGTTGGTGTAACCCTAATGATTTATAATAGCTGATACTTTTTGGTACTGCTTTGCCTCACTGAAGAGCACTGCTGTTTTATGGTACTTCTTTTCTTTTAAACATGATTCAATATAGCTAAAAGAACAAAAAAGCAGTAACCTTAACGTAACTCTTACTTAATATAGAAACTTTTTGCTAATAAAAAATCTGTTTTATATTCCATCTATTGAGATACAGTGAAAAAGCATAAACTAAGTACTAATTATTTCTTTGAAATTCTTTCATTTAGTTTAAAAACATTGGTAAGTCGTAGTAGAAGTTAATTGAGAATGTCTCATTAAGTTTGGAATTAAGAAAGTAAAGGATGTATGTGGCGAAGAACAATACAAATTTTGTTGTTGTTTTTGTTTGGTTTAAGGATCTGAGGTGTTCATGAAAGAGTTAACAACTGTCACCGTTATGGTTGATTCAGTTGGCAGCATGAACTTCCTTCTTTATCATTAACCTTTCAGTTACTATACTAGATACAAGGTGCCCTATCTAGTAGTCATTTTGTGTCTATTGTGTCCTTAGAAGAGAGACTTGAAATTCTTAGGGGAATGTTTGAAAATGAGTCAGTAGTAGCATTGTGATTTGAATGTCATATGCTGAGGCTTAAGGAAGGTATTTTTGTCTCTAGCATCAGAATTACATATAAGTAAATCTTTTAGAAAAATCCTAAAGAAATTTATAGCCCTAATTTACATGTGTCTCAAGGGTGAGGGTTAGGATTATAATTATAGATGAGAGAACTATAAAGGCACTAATTCTAACAGATGGTAGCAAAATGTCCAAATTTTTGCTACTTTTGTTATTTCTTAAAAACTGATTTCTAATACCTTTAAAATGACTGTTTTTAGATACAGCCATTGAGTTTGGTATGGCAATAGACTGTTTACTTTTTTTGATAGCAGATACAAAATGCAGACATTAATTATTCAGAATCTTTTAGACACTAATGGCTATTTACTTGTGAGAAAATTTAAACTGGCATGTGACAGTCACTAGATCCATCTGCCAAAGCGGCTTTAAGTTTTGGTCTGTTATTACTAAAAGTGATGGGTCTTACCATAGAGTGACCTAGGCCACGTGGATGCACTGCATTTCTTTTCCTGAGATGACTTACCACTGAAATTCATGGATTCGGTTTGTTATTTTGGTTGCATGTTCCCTTGTCACTTTGCTACTAAAGTGTAATAACCCCTCGACAATAATGGTTTTGGTCAGCCAAGCCATATTGTTTTGATTCATTTGGAGTAGAGAACAGGGACTCTGTAGTGAAATAGATCTGACTATGAATCTCTGCTCCTCCTGGTTTTGTGACCTTAGGTGAATTACTTAACCTCTGCTGATGCATTTGATATTAGTATAGTTTACTAGTTTAAATGTGTGAACTCTGGAGATAGTTTGTGGGGATTTGAATCCTGGTCGTGCTGCTTATAAGCTGGGTGACTTCAGACATGTTTCTAACTTTCTGCCTCCTCTTTCGTATCTGTAAATTAGAGATAAGAATAGTACTTATCTGTAAACACTTTGAGTTTTTTAAACCTATCTGGAATGTAATAAGCACTCAATACATGAATACTCGTATTATCTATATAAAAATGAGGACAGAAATAACATAGGAAGGCTGTCATGAGGCCTGAATGGTTAAATAAAGCACTTCACACTGGGACTTAGTAATGTTCAGTAAATGATGGTACTGTAAGGAGATTGGGGCTTCCTGGGTGGCGCTAGTACTAAAGAACCCAGCTGCCAGTGTAGGAGGCATGAGACCCAGGTTCGAATCCTGGGTTAGGAAGATCCCCTGGAGGAGGGCATGGCAACCCACTCCAGTATTCTTCCCTGGAGAATCCCTTAGACAGAGGAGCCTGGCCAGCTATGGTCCATAGGGTTGCACAGAGACAGACATGACTGAAGTGATTTAGCACGCACACACATAAGGAAATTAATATTATGATGCAGCAGATATATCTGTGGAGTAAGCATAGATCCAGAATTTGTAATTAAAGAGACCACATTGAAACTCCATTGCTAATTGGTTAGGACAACAATGAGTTCCAGCATTCTGTTAGGTCACTTGTACAGAACAAATCAACTTTTCTATCCCAACTGGTGTACAGATGGGGCACATGAAAAAATCCCATCCAGTGCTGGGCTGGATGAATCACAAGCTGGAATCAAGATTACCGAAAGAAATATCAATTACCTCAGATATGCAGATGACAACACCTTTATACCAGAAAGCAAAGAGGAACTAAAGAGCCTCTTAATGAAGGTGAAAGAGGAGAGTGAAAAAGCTGGCTTAAAACTCAACATTCAAAAAATTAAGATGATGGCATCCGGTCCCATCACTTCATGGCAAATAGATGGGGAAAAAATGGAAACAATGACAGACTTTATTTTCGTGGGCTCCAAAAATCACTGCAGATGGTGACTGCAGCAATGAAATTAAAAGACACTTGCTTCTTGGAAGGAAAGCTATGACAAGCCTCAGTTCAGTTCAGTCACTCAATCTTGTCTGACTCTTTGTGACTCCATGGACTACAGCACGCCAGGCCTCCCTGTCCATCACCAACCAATTCCTAGAGCTTGCTCAAATTCATGTACATTGAATTGGTGATGCCATCCAACCATCTCATCCTCTGTTGTCCCATTCTCCTCCTGCCTTCAGTCTTTCCCACTGTCAGGGTCTTTTCCAATAAGTCAGTTCTTCACATCAGGTAGCCAAAGTATTGGAGCTTCAGCTTCAGCAAAAGTCTTTCCAATGAATATTCACGACTGATTTCTTTTAGGATTGACTGGTTTGATCTCCTTGCAGTCCAAGGGACTTTCAAGAGTCTTCTCCAGCACCACAGTTCAAAAGCATCAAGTCTTTGGCACTCAGCTTTCTTTATGATCCAACTCTCACATCCATACATGACTACTGGAAAAACTTTGGCTTTGACTAGATGTACCTTAACCTAGACAGTGTATTAAAAAGCAGAGACATTACTTTGCCAACAAAGGTCCATCTTGTCAAAGGTATGGTTTTTCCAGTGGTCAGGCATGGATGTGAGAGTTGGACCATAAACAAGGCTGAGCACTAAAGAATTGATGCTTTTGAACTATGGTGTTA
This sequence comes from Bos mutus, assembly GCF_027580195.1. Lineage (NCBI taxonomy): Eukaryota > Metazoa > Chordata > Mammalia > Artiodactyla > Bovidae > Bos > Bos mutus. The sequence goes on along the minus strand of NC_091626.1, from coordinate 31,121,975 downwards.
GAGAAGACTTTTGAGAGTGCCATGGACAACATGGAGATCAAACCAGTCAATCCTAAAGGAAATCAGTCCTGAATATTCATTGGAAGGACTGATGCTGAAGCTGAAACTCCAGTACTTTGGCCACCTGATGCGAAGAACTGACTCATTGGAAAAGACGCCTATGGTGGGAAGGATTGATGGCAGGAGGAGAAGGGTACGACAGAGGATGAGATGGATGGCATCGCCTAATGGACATGAGTTGGAGCAAGCTCTGGGAGGTGGTGAAGGATAGGGAAGCCTGATATGCTGTGGTCCATGGGGTCACAAAGAGTCAGACACGACTGAGGCACTGAACAGCAACAACAGAGATTTCACAATTGCAGTCTTGGTGTACCTATTGTGATACAGTTTGGGACTGGCCACACTCCACAGCTGGCCAAGAAAGTAAATGCATTTATTGGGAAAAGCTTTTACATCAGCCACTAAAGATACGACATCAAAGTTTTCCCAATGTGAAGGGTTATTAGAAATTTTGAAAAACAGAAAGTGAGTCATGATGCAGGATCCTCATATTCTACTCAATCCTTAAATCTCATATTCTAGTCAATTCTAAAATTTACCCTTCTTCTGTAGTAGTAGAATCCTGACTTTTTGTTTTTAGCTAGGCACATTGATGCCTGGAATAAAAGACTATTTCCCAGCTATGTGACTAAGTTCTGGCAAAAGAGATAAAAACAGAAGCATTATGTGTGTGCTTAGAAAAGGCACTGACTCAACTGTAAGAGACCCCATTTTGCCATTCAGTTTCTCTTCTTCTTTTTGACTTGTATTGAAGACATGATAACTGGAGCTTTAGCATACATTTTGGGCCATGAGGTGATGATGATGGAAGCCAGGGACCTAGAATGGTAGAGAAGTTAGAAACTTCGGTCCCTAAGGATACTTGCAACTGCCATGTCTACATCACCTGTCTCTAGACAACTTTTACAAAAGAAAAATAAATCTCAGTGTTGTTTAAGTTACTTCTGTGTTTGGGTATTCTGTATTGTGCAGAATATATTATTACACTGAGGGAAAGGAATAAATATTAGAGCACTATTGAGATTTAGTCACTGGTGTATAGGGTGGGGGTGTATAAGGACTTAAACATAAAGGAGATTGAAGGGCAATAGCATAAATGATTAAAGGACTGAGAAGATTGTGGATCACTTCTATTATACTGGTGAAATTTTATTATATTATTGGGAAATAAACTTTTTGGGAAAATATTTCAAACAGTGACATTTGTAAACTACTTATTAAATTTTGTTGGCTATAGGGCGTGGTTAGAAGAGCTGGTAAAACTGATGGGGGAGCATAGATAATTTTTGTGTTTACAGCATTAATAGTCTTTTATATTGCTAGGTTGTTATGCCATTGTTAAATGAAGTATTTACAGCAGTAGATTTTTTTCTGGTAAAGTTATTCTAATAATGATATTTCACGTGTCTCTAAAAATTTTGGATTGGCAAATATGAAAAAACGTTAGAAAACATTGGATTAACCATTTTCTTAAAAATAGGTTGAGAAAAGATTATTTTGGAGCCTACACAGCAAATGTTTAAGATTTATTCACTTTTACATAAAGATTATTCTAAAAAATTGTTTGTGTATTAATACTTGGGCCCTCACATTTAAATGGTTTGTGTGACACCAAAATAATTGTTTGACATTTAATTTAATAGCTTTGGCTAGACAAAGGTTTAGATGCCTGAGCTGAATATGTGATAATCTCTCTAATAATGTTGCCTAATTTATGACTTGGTTTTATTGGATAGTGTGGAATTACAGACCTAGAAAGACTTTACTGTCTTTAATGTAAATGTTTGCTAATTTGGTCTAACCTAATGTGTCTAATATGATATGTTTTACTATATCTTTATTAATGAGCTTGAACATCTGTCTGTTTATATTATAATCATTTGTATCAACAGCATAATACAGTCTTAGGCACAAGAGCTTAACTTACTCGATTTTGAATCCTGTGTCTTCTAGTTACTAATTATGTGACCTTGAATATGTTTCTGTGATTGGGAGCATACTATTGTGATAAGGGCATAAAAGACCTCAACTCTGACCTTTGCTTATACTAGCTTTGTAAATGCTTTAAGCAAATTACTTAATAGCTGTGAGCTACAGTTCCTCATCTGTAAAGGGATGGCAAATCATAATTAGAGGGTTTTTTTTTTTAATAAATTGAAATAATTATATAGAACTACAGACATATAAAACATTAAAATACTTTATCTTCACTTTTTAAAAACTCAAGAATATTTTATTGTTATAAGATTTTTTTCCCTTGGATTTTTTATCTTATAACTGGAAGTTTGTATTTGTTTGACCATTTTCATTCAACTTGCCTACTTCCCACATTTGCAGCCTTTAGCAACCATCAATCTATTCTCTATATCTATGAGTTTTTTTTTTTTTTAAGATTCTGCATGTAAGTGAGATAATGCAGTATTTGTCTTTGTCTGCCTTAGTTTACTTTGCATAATGCCCTCAATTCATCCAAATTGCTGCAGATAGCAAGATTTTCTTCCTTTTTTATGATTGTATATGATTCCGTTGTGTGTGTGTATATATATGTATGAATGTATGTATATTTTTTCAGGAACTGCTATACTATTTTCCATAGTGGCTGCACCAATTTATACTCCTACTAACAGTACACAAGGGTTCCTTTTTCTCAACATCCTCACAAGCACTTGTTATTTCTTGTCTTTTTGGTAAAAACATGTGAGGTGATATGTTGTGGTTTTGATTTGCATTTGCTGATTAGTGGTGTTGAGAACCTCTTCCTTTATCTGTTGGCCATTTGTATATTGTCTTTGGAGAAATGTCTATTTAGATCCTGTGTCTGTTTTTAAAATGGATTGTTTATTTTTTCTATTGAGTTGTATGAGTTCTTAATATATTTTGGATGTTAATCCCTTATCTGTATATGGCTTCCAAATATTTTATAGGTTGCCTTTTTACTTTTGTTGATGGTTTCCTTTGCTATGCAGAAGCTTTTTAGTTCAGTGTAGTAAGCAACAGTTAGAACTGGACATGGAACAACAGACTGGTTCCAAATGGGAAAAGGAATACATCAAGGCTGTATATTGTCACCCTGCTTATTTAACTTCTATGCAGAGTACATCATGAGAAACACTGGGCTGGAAGAAGCACAAGCTGGAATCAAGATTGCCGGGAGAAATATCAATAACCTCAGATATGCAGATGACACCACCCTTAAGGCTCTTGATGAAAGTGAAAGAGGAGAGTGAAAAAGTTGGCTTAAAGCTCAACATTCAGAAAACGAAGATCATGGCATCTGGTCCCATCACTTCATGGGAAATAGATGGGGAAACAGTGGAAACAGTGTCAGACTTTATTTTTCTGGGCTCCAAAATCACTGCAGATGGTGACTTGCAGCCATGAAATTAAAAGACGCTTACTCCTTGGAAGGAAAGTTATGACCAACCTAGATAGTATATTGAAAAGCAGAGATATTACTTTGTCAACAAAGGTCCATCTAGTCAAGGCTATGGTTTTTCCAGTGGTCATGTATGGATGTGAGAGTTGGACTGTGAAGAAAGCTGAGCGCTGAAGAATTGATGCTTTTGAACTGTGGTGTTGGAGAAGACTCTTGAGAGTCCCTTGGACTGCAAGGAGATCCAACGAGTCCATCCTAAAGGAAATGAGTACTAAATATTCATTGGAAGGACTGATGCTGAAGTTGAAACTCCAGTACTTTGGCCACCTCATGTAAAGAGTTGACTTGTTGGAAAAGACTCTGATGCTGGGAGGGATTGGGGGCAGGAGGAGAAGGGGACGACAGAGGATGAGATGGCTGGATGGCATCACCAACTCGATGGACATGAGTTTGAGTGAACTCTGGGAGTTGGTGATGGACAGGGAGGCCTGGCGTGCTGTGATTCATGGGGGTAGCAAAGAGTTGGACACGACTGAGCAACTGAACTGAACTGAACTGAGTCTCACTTGATTACTTTTGCTTTCATTGCCGTTTTTTCATTTGGTGTCAAATTTAAAAAATCATTGCCAAGACTGATGTCAAGGAGGCGTTAAAATTTTATGGTGCAAAGTCAATGGAATTAAGGAAAGGCTGATAACTCCTTTAGTTATTGACCTAATAATTAGTTGTAGCTTTTATTTATTAAACCCATACTACGTGCCAGCCACCATGACTAGCACTTACATACATATCTTAGTTCAAGACTACTTTAAATATTCATTTAAACTAACAAAAGCAAATAGAGTTAATAGTCTCACTCAACCAAAATATAATAATAATAGCTATAATTCTAATTATTATATTTTAATTGGTCCATAATGAATGTTATTAACTAGTTTATGAAGAGGTTAAATTTTGGCCACAGTCACATAGCTAGAAAGTTGAGGAGGAAATGGGCAAAAATTGTTCTTAGTGACTCTAAAACTCTCTTTAATTCTCCAGTTATTACATTGACTAAATATTATTGAGTGTATCTCCTTGTATAGATACTTTAGTAGTAGCTTTAAGGCTTCCTTGATAGCTCAGTTGGAATCTGCCTGCAATGCAGGAGACCCCAGTTTGATTCCTTTGTTGGGAAGAGCCACTGGAGAAGAGATAGGCTACTCACTGCAATATTCTTGGGCTTCCCTTGTGGCTCACCTGGTAAAGAATCCGCCCACAATGTGGGAGACCTGGGTTCAATCCCTGGGTTGGGAAGATCCCCTGAAGAAGGGAAAGGCTACCTACTCCAGTATTCTGGTCTGGAGAATTCCATGGACTGTATAGTCCATGGGCTTGCAAACAGTCGGACACGACTGAGCGACTTTCACTTTCACACTTGAAGTATTGCATTAAAAATATATGTAACTTGTTAAAATCTACTGTTATTGAAGTTTTACCAATATGAAGTATAGAAACTTTACCTCTAAAGTTCCTCTGCCCTCCTCTCATTTATAATATGATGGTCTTAAAATATCTCCTCTACATATATTTAAAACCGCAATAGACAGTTATATTTTTTGCTTCACTTGTGAAACATAGTGTAGAAAACTCAAGAATAGAGGTTAAGTCTATTATATTTGCCCATGTTTTTGCTCTTTTTTATGTTCTTTCTTCCTTCTGGGATTTATGAGGCAAAAAAAAAGCCCTCAGAGAGCTTACTGCTGTGTTGTTCCTTTAGTCCCTAGATCCTTGCAGGTCTGCCTTTGCTTTCCAAGCCTTACACAGTTCTCTTATATTTTTTAATATAGTGGCCAGGGTTTTTAGCTGTTCTTAGTAGGAGCGATGGGGAGAAGTGCGTGTTTTCCATCTTGGTCTGGAACTGAAGGTTACTTCATTGTACTTTTCATATATATGTAAAAAAATTGCCTATGCTGGAGTTTTATCTGGTTTTCCTGATAGTGTGCTATTTGGGAGGAAAAAGCTTGGGGCCTTTAAATCTTTGGATTGAATTATACTTGATAAATCCTAGTGATAGAGTTGCCCATCACTGGGGTTAAAAAAGTACATATAAAGGAGATTCTCTAGCTTCCCTTGCAATTCTTGGAAGTGAGCAGTTTCTTAATAATAAATTAAAAAAATAGCTATCATTGATTTTGGTTCTGCCATTTATTGACTTTATGACTTTGGGAATGTTATTTACTCTCAATGTGCCTCAATTTCCTCCACTGTAAAATGGGGATAATAATACTTGAAAGGTTGTTGAGAAGATTAAATGGTATTATAATTGTGAAGTAATGAGAAAAAATACCTTACATTCAGGAAGAACTGTATAAACATAGCTGTTATCTTCATTATTCTTAGAGTAATAGGCCCATATGATAGGCGTTATTACATTTATTTTAAGAATAAAAAATTCAGGCTCAGAGAGAGTAAGATGCCTTACTGGTTCTTTTCTGGCCCAGTTCTATATAGGTATTCTTAGGATATACACCCAGAGCTGTCTGACCTTACAGTGTATGCTTTTCAAGGTATGATGCTATCCATCAACATCATCAAATCCCCCTGCATCCTGTATTTTCACCTAGCATTATGTGTATTTCTCATCATACTTGATGTTTTAATCCAAACTATAACATCTCACCAGTCATTGTACCATAATTTATCTAACCTTCTCTTATTTTTGAATATAAATTGTCTCTCTGTCATCCAACTGGCTCATGTATTAATGAGTGCTCACCAATATTAGTATATTATTTTTTATAATGCAGTAGTAACAATTGACCTTTAAAGGGCTTTGTGCCTTTTATATGAAGATAGAAATGTGTTTTATGAAAAAGTATATCCCACTAAAAATTTTCAGTAGCATGTTTATTATACTTTTGAATGTCTTGTTCTGTAGAAACTGATTTAAATCTGTTTGAATCTGAATTTTTGAATCTTTATTGTTATTTAGAAAGAGTTCTGTAGAAAGATTGTGCGTCTTTATTCATTAGTTGTGTTGTATGAGACTTGGAATTTTTGCCATATGTCTCCTGGCCCTTATTAAATGTAACGTTGGAGGACTGTGCAGGTTATCAAGAGTTGGCTTAAATGTAAGTCTTTGATTTGAAATTATATTTAGATATATTTCTTTCTGAGCATCTACGGTTTACATTTTCTGAATGTAAATATAGATGAATAAACATGAAATGACTTTGAATCTTAGCTCTAATTCTTCAAAGTCTTTATTTTATTTTTATTTTGCCTAAGATATTGACTATAGATATTAAATGAATACATGCACACTGTAATATTCATGCATTCACTTTTTTGTTCTACAAATATTATCATAGGGCTTGCTTTGTTTTAGACACTGCTCTAAATCCCTGCTCTTCTGATACATACCTTTTAGTATAGAAAAGAAATAAGCCAATAATTATTGTGATAGTGTGATAGAGAATAATGGGGGATGGTGAGTGCTTTTTTTTTTTTAAGACAAAGTATTGTAGCATTCTTATAGCGTTTTATAGTCATTCACTTTTTCTTGCTGCCCAGGGTCCTGGTTTTGTTCTGCAGCCCACCCTTGGGAATAAATTCTGTTAGTCTAAGCATAATGTAATCCCATTTCACTGTCAGTGGTTGAATTTTCAAGGAATGAGTTGACTCACTCTTGTTTAATAGGATGTGCAGATTTGGGGTGACTTCTTTTAGTAGTTTCTCTCCTTTATAATGCGACTGACTAGAACAGTTGTTCTTTTTCACATAATTACTTGTGGCTACAGTTAAAATGTCAAGACTGTATATTGTCACTCTGCTTATTTAACTTATATGTAGAGTACATCATGAGAAACGCTGGGCTGGAAGAAGCACAAACTGGAATCAAGATTGCCGGGAGAAATATCAATAACCTCAGATATGCAGATGACACCACCCTTATGGCAGAAAGTGAAGAGGAACTAAAAAACTTCTTGATGAAAGTGAAAGTGGAGAGTGAAAAAGTTGGCTTAAAGCTCAACGTTCAGAAAACGAAGATCATGGCATCTGGTCCCATCACTTCATGGGAAATAGGGAAACAGTGGAAACAGTGTCAGACTTTATTTTGGGGGGCTCCAAAATCACTGCAGATGGTGACTGAAGCCATAAAATTGAAAGACGCTTACTCCTTGGAAGGAAAGTTATGACCATCGTAGATAGCATATTGAAAAGCAGAGACATTACTTTGCCAACAAAGGTCCGTCTAGTCAAGGCTATGGTTTTTCCAGGGGTCATGTATGGATGTGAGAGTTGGACTGTGAAGAAAGCTGAGCGCCGAAGAATTGATGCTTTTGAATTGTGGTGTTGGAGAAGACTCTTGAGAGTCCCTTGGACTGCAAGGAGGTCCAACCAGTCCATCCTAAAGGAGATCAGTCCTGGGTGTTCATTGGAAGGAATGATGCTAAAGCTGAAACTCCAGTACTTTGGCCACCTCATGCGAAGAGTTGACTTATTGGAAAAGACTCTGATGCTGGGAGGGATTGGGGGCAGGAGGAAAAGGGGATGACAGAGGATGAGATGGCTGGATGGCATCACCGACTCGATGGACATGTGTTTGAGTGAACTCCAGGAGTTGGTGATGGACAAGGAGGCCTGGCGTGCTCCACTTCATGGGGTCGCAAAGAGTCAGACACAACTGAGCAACTGAACTGACTGACAGTTAAGATAGCCAGCTTGTTACCAGGAAGAGAGCTAGGGCGAGGACAGAAGCTGATATGCCAAGCGGAAAGAATAGATAGATGAAAAGAGTTTTTTGACTATTTCATGGAACAATTGAATTAGTTAACTTTAAATCCATTTTTTAACCAAGTAATTGATTTCCTTATTTTAAACAATTGTTTCTTTGGCTGTGATGGGTCTTCATTGCTGTGTGGGTTTTTCTTTAGTTGTGGTCAATGGGAGCTACTCTCTAGTTGCAGGGCAGGGGTTCTCATTGCGGTGGCTTCTCTTGTTCTGGTGCATGGGCTCTAGGCCTGTGGGCTTCAGTAGTTGTGGTACATGGGTTCAGTAGTGGTGGTGCATGGGTTTAGTTGCTCTTTAGCATGTGGGATCTTCCCAGACCAAGGATTGAATTCGTGTCTCCGGAATTGACAAAGGCGGAATCTTTACCCCTGAACCATCTGGGAAGCCCTGATTTCTTTATTTTTAAAGCCATTTTAAGTTGGATTTTCTCTTACTTTTGTCCTAACATGTCATAATTGATATGTGTTGTCAGGGACTATCCCTGAAAAGAGGGGACATTTAAGTAGAGGTTTGAATTATGAAGAATAAGCTGAAGGGATTGCAGGTCAGGTAGAAGGTACAGCAAGAGTGAAGATCCCATGATAGGTAAGAACTTTACATAGTATTCTGGAAACTGACAGAAGGCTGGAATACCTAGTTTCTATTGAGCAGGGAAAAGATGGTAGTATAATATTTATAAATTGCATTACAGTTTCTAAACCATTTTTACTTATATTATTTAATGTGATATTCACAGTTAAATGAGGTATACTATTATTATAATTTTATATTTTGGTAAACTCCCCATATGTTTATAGCCAGTGATTTATTTGAAATAGTTGTTCTTTCTACTTTATCATGTTGGCATATGAGTATATGTTTTGTCCAGAATCCCCTGGAGAAGGTCATGGAAACCCACTCCAGTATTCTTACCTGGAGAATCCCATGGGCAGAGGAACCTGGTAGGCTACAGTCCATAGGGTCATAGAGTCGAACACGACTGAAGTGACTTAGCACACAGCATATGTTATGTATATATTTGATAACCAGATAAAATGGTAAGATATATGTTTTATTTGAATTTGTTAGTGTTACCACTTTTTGGCAGTACTGATATGTTTAGGGCAGAAGGAACAGATGCCAAGGCGAGTTTTCTGGATCCATTTGAATGGTATAAATTAATTGCATCAGTAAACACAACCTGATGAATTAAGGTGAGTGACATGCTTCTGATAGAAACCATATAAATGTGATTATGTGTTTGCACTTCATAACTAGGAAGGTTAATTTCTAAGATATTAGCTGGTTTTAGTGAATTAATAGAGTATTTTGTGCTCATGTATTCAGGATGCCTGGCATTTTAAATTCATATGTGCATATACTGTGACCTTACTGATAAGTGTACTGTGAAAGCATGATAGATAACTCCGTAAGTAATGAATAAGAATTGAATTTTGTAATCTTGGTAGTTGCTATATGAAAATTTCCTTTTCTTTCCTTTGCTGTTACTCCTCTTTTTCCCTTCCAGGCTTTCCCTTCTCTCCCTTTCTGTCTTCCCTTCCTCTCCTCCTTCTCTCCCTTCATTCCACTTATCAGTTCAGTTATTTAGATTTCAGCTGTCATTAAAGGACCATTTTATGATTCTATTTTTACTTGCTTTTTCCTACTTCTTCCTTAAATTATTTTTTTTTTCTAGTTCCCAATGCAAATTTTTTTTTTTTAAACTTTACAATATTGTATTAGTTTTGCCAAATATCGAAATGAATCCGCCACAGGTATACCTGTGTTCCCCATCCTGAACCCTCCTCCCTCCTCCCTCCCCATACCCTCCCTCTGGGTCGTCCCAGTGCACCAGCCCCAAGCATCCAGTATCGTGCATCGAACCTGGACTGGCGACTCGTTTCATACATGATATTATACATGTTTCAATGCTATTCTCCCAAATCTCCCCACCCTCTCCCTCTCCCACAGAGTCGATAAGACTGATCTATACATCAGTGTCTCTTTTGCTGTCCCGTATACAGGGTTATTGTTACCATCTTTCTAAATTCCATATATATGTGTTAGTATACTGTATTGGTGTTTTTCTTTCTGGCTTACTTCACTCTGTATAATAGGTTCCAGTTTCATCCACCTCATTAGAACTGATTCAAATGTATTCTTTTTAATGGCTGAGTAATACTCCATTGTGTATATGTACCACAGCTTTCTTACCATTCATCTGCTGATGGGCATCTAGGTTGCTTCCATGTCCTGGCTATTATAAACAGTGCTGCGATGAACATTGGGGTACACGTGTCTCTTTCCCTTCTGGTTTCCTCAGTGTGTATGCCCAGCAATGGGATTGCTGGATCATAAGGCAGTTCTATTTCCAGTTTTTTAAGGAATCTCCACACTGTTCTCCATAGTGGCTGTACTAGTTTGCATTCCCACCAACAGTGTAAGAGAGTTCCCTTTTCTCCACACCCTCTCCAGCATTTAAACAAAATGTTATTACTGATCTTTTCACATGTATGGAGAATAGACAGATTTTAGGTAAAATCTTTACTTAATTTGAAAATGAATTAAGATCAGATGAGAATATATTTAAATAAATGGTTGTGAACTTTTGTTAATCTGGAATTGACTTGAATTATATATACATAGGGCTTTTTAAATATTTGTACTTTATAATTGATAATAGCTTTTCTCTAAAAGTTTAATTTGATTTCCTTTTATCAACCTGATGCCTTTAAAATATAACAGTTAAGCTTAACCTTTGCTACATTATAGTAGTCATTCTTTAAATTTGTTGAAAATGATTTTATTTTTCTTTTGAAGTTTTAGGTTTATTCTGTTACATTGATTTACTTTAAGAAGCACTCTGTAACAATGATTTGCTTTTTACTCCTTCAGTTACTAATAAAATCATTCTAAAGATGATAGCTGTCTAAACCATAGTATACCTTTATTATAATCTAAGGAATCATTATTATTTGAATGTTTACGATCCTTTCTTTTGGATTGAGAAGAAGTTAGGTTACTAGGAAGATACAGAAAAGTTTCATTGTAGTTTGTTAGTTTTATAGTTACTTTAGTGGATTCTCATTGTCTTTGAAATGTGTAAAAAATAAAATTTTAACGTTAACAATTGGATTGAAGTTGATCATATCTATAGAATAATTACTTTTGATTTCTTTCATTAAAAGTAAGTATGTATACTGATGATTTTGCTGAGGAAAATCTCATAGAAACTCAAAATGCAAGCAAATAATTTAACCATTTATTGAATTAGCATTCTTCAGTTATTGACATTTTCAGTTATATTCACAAGACAGTTTACATTTTGTTAAAATTTTTCCAATAGATTTTTCAACTCTATTGAAGCACTTCTTACATGAGCAAAATGTACATATAGTAAGTGTACACTTAGATGATTTTTCTTAAATCTGTACTTTCATACAACTGTCATTCCCCCTTTTAATCAGTGGTATGTATGCTCCCTGGCAATCAGTGATCTGATTTTAGTCATTACATGTTAGTTTCTCTGTTCTAGAACTTCATAAATGTGTGTTTTTGTCCCTGGCATCTTTCAACAGGCATATTTTTGAGATTCATCCATGTTGTTATGTAAATCGGTAGTTCCTGTTTGTTAGTCGCTCTGTCATGTCCAGCTGTTTGCGACCCCATAGACTATAGCCTGCCAGGCTCCCCTGTCCATGGAATTCTCCAGGCAAGAATACTGAGTAGCGATTCCTTTCTCTAGGGGATCTTTCCAACCCAGGGATTGAATCCACGTCTCCTGCATTGCGGGCAGATTCTTTACCATCTGAGCTACCAGGGAAGCTAGCTCCTGTTTACTGCAGAATAATATTCCATTATATGAACCTGTTACCTGTTGATTAGGCACTTGGATTTTTTCAAAGTTTGATTCACTGATAAAGTGGCCGTGGTGTCTTCTATAAATATTTGGTGGAATTCACACATAAAGCCATGTGGACCTAGAGTTTTGTTTCTGGGAACGGACATTTACTAATATACATTCATTATCTTTAATAGACATAAGGCTTATGCCTATTCAGGTTATCTATTCTTTCTTGAATAGCAGTTGGCATTGACAATTTGTTTAAGAATTTTATCCATTTCGGGTCTCGTTTTATATATATTGACCCAAAGTTGTTCATAATATTTCATTCCTGTCCTTTTGTAGAATCTGTAATCATGCTTCCCTTTTCATCCCTTATATTGGCAATTTATGTCATCTTTTTTTCCTAGATTAGTTCATCTAGAATATTATTAATTTAATTGATCTTTTCAAGGAACTAGTTTTTAGTTTCATCAATTTTTTTCTTGTATTATTTATCTGTTTTATATTTTATTGATAGAGTTTACATTGGAAAGCTTTTTTGTTGTTGTTCAGTCATTCAGTCGTGTCTGACTCTTTGCTACTTCATGGACTGCAGCACGCCAGGCCTCCCTGTCCATCACCAACTCCCGGAGTTTACCCAAACTCATGTCCATTGAGTTGGTGATGCCATCCAACCATCTCATCCTCTGTTGCCCCCTTCTCCTCCTGCCCTCAATCTTTCCCAGCATCAAGGTCTTTTCCAGTGAATCAGCTCTTTCCATCAGGTGCCAAAGTATTGGAGCTTCAGTTTCAGCCATCTGTCCTCTCAATGAATATTCAGGGTTGATTTACTTTAGGATTAACTGGTTTGATCTTGTAGTCCAAGAGACTCTCAAGAGTCTTCTCCAGCACCACAGTTTGAAAGCATGAATTCTTGGGCTCTCACCCTTCTTTAATGGTCCAAATCTCACATCTGTATGTGACTACTGTAAAAACCATAGCTTTGACTAGACGGACTTTTGTTGGGAAAGTGATGACTCTGCTTTTTAATATGCTGTCTGTGTTTGTTATAGTTTTTCTCCAGGGAGCAGATGTCTTAATCTCATGGCTGCAGTCACCATCTGCAGTGATTTTGGAGCCCAAGAAAATAAAGTCTCTTACTGTTTCCTTTTTTTCTCCATCTACTTGCCATGAAGTGATGGAACCAGATGCCATGATCTTAATTTTTTTTAATGTTGAGTTTTAAGCCAGTTTTTTCACTCTCTTTTTCACTTTCATCGAGAAACTGTTTAGTTCCTCTTCACTTTCTGCCATAAGGGTGGTGTCATCTGCATATCTTAGGTTACTGATATTTCTCCAGGCAATCTTGATTCCAGCTGTGCTTCATCCAGTCCGACCTTTCCCATGGTGTACCCTGCATATAAGTTAAATAAGCAGGGTGAAGCTTTTACCTATTTCACCAAACTTTCAAATGCCTGCCTACTTCTTGAAGTATAATGTAGACTTTAAAACTATATTGTTTTTTCTGCTTGTCATACATACATCTTATGACTTTGTTGTAAACCCTATAATATTTGTCATTTTAGTTTTAAAGAGTCAAATTTATTTTACTTTTGAATCAAATTTATTTTAAGAGATTAAAAATGAGAAAAAATTTCATTTATACTTATTCATACATTTATTCATTGTTTACATTCAAATTTCCATCCACAATCATTTTCTTTCAGTCTGAAAAGCACCCTTTTAAGTATATCTTGTAGTGTGTATCTGTTGGTAACAAGTTCTTTCAGCTTTTGTTTCCAGAAAATGTATTTATTTTGCTTTTATCTTTTAAAATCTTTTTATTTTAGAATTACAGAAAATTTTCAAAGAAAGAGTTTTGATACACTTTTTGTCAAGGTTAGCCTAATGTTATCATTTTACACAGTCATAGTGCATTTGTGAAAAATGATGAGTTAACAAGGTGCAATGTTATTTGCTAGACTACACACTGTATTTGAATTTTACCAGTTTCTCCACGGTGTCCCTTTTCTCTTCCACGATCTAATCCTCAATGCCGTGTCTCCTTAGACTTCTCTAATCTGTGACAGTTTGTTAGTTGCTTCATTTTTTTTTATGACCTTGATAATTTTGAAGAGTATATTAGGGTCAGGTATTAATATTTGGTTGGATGTCTCTTGGTTTGGGGTTTTTTGGTATTTTTCCCATTTTTAGACTGAAATTTGGGCTTGGGGGTTGAATACCACAGAGATAATGTGCCATTCTTCTGTACCAATTAGAGTTGTTTCATCACTGTAAAAAATTTCCCTGAAACCCCTTGGTAATCAGCCCTTACTTACACCTTCTGTCCTTGCCAACAGCTCATCTATTTTTCATTCTGTAGTTTTCTTTTTTCCATAATATCAGATAAATGAATCACACAATATGTGTCTTTTGGTTCTATCTTCCTTCACCTAGCAAAATGTCTTTTTAAGATTCACGCATTTTGTTGAGTGGGCCAATAGTTTGTTCCTTTTTATTGCTGAGTAGTAGCCCTTTGTTTTTGATAGATTATCATTTGTTTTGATAAATGAATGCTCTCATTCACTTATTGAAGGCCATGGTGATTTTCTCTCCAATTTTTGTCTATTTATATATGAAGCTGCTATAAACATTTGTGTAGCAGTTTTTGTGGGAATATGAGGTTTCATTTTTCTTGAGGTGATGCCTAGATAGGAGTGGGAATCCTGGGTAAGTCTATTTTTTACTTTGAAACCTTAAACTTCTTAAAGCAAACATTGGAGAAAATATTTTTACCTTGGATTTGGCATTGAAGTTTTAGATATAATAGCTAAACTACAGTCTATTAAAAATTATATTCAATCAAAAGATTAAATTTTTGCTGCATGCAGGACACTGTTAAAATGCAAAGACAAGTTACAGACTGGTGGAAAACAATTGAAAAGTTACATGTCTGATTATTGACATGTATCACGAATATATAAAGAACTCTTAAATCTCAAATGTAAGCGATCTAATATATAAATGGACAAAACATCTCAATGGACATTTCGCCAAAGGAGCTATATGGATGGAAAATAGGCAGAGGAATAGATGATCACATGCTTAGAGAAATTGAATGCAAATGAAATCTGCATTGAGGCACCACTACACATCTATCAGAATTGCTTTAAAAAATTGAAAATACCAAATGCTGGAGAAATTGCAGAGTACAGAACACTTATTTTTTGCTGGTAACAATTTAGGATGTAAATTAAGGATGAAGAAGTTGCTTTGGAACACAATTTGGCATTTTCTTATAAATGCATGTTTTTCATATGACCCAGCAATCTCAATCCTAGATATTTACCCAAGTTAAATGGAAGATTACAAAAACTTGCTCTTGTGTTTGAAGGTATTGTCAGTGGATAGCAAAGGGTAATTTTGCCATTTCTTTTCATTTCAGCACTTTTTAAAGACATTGTTCTGTTGCCCACTAGCTTGTATTTTTTTCTAAGAAGCCCCTGAAATTCTCTTTGTAGCACCTGTGTATTTTCCCCGTGTGACTAATCTTCTTCTCCAAATTATGGTTTTATTTGTATTTTAAAATACGTTGGAAATTCTGCCTATGCCCGTGACTAAGCTAGTTTTCAATATGTTACTTCAAGTTTGATGATAGGTTTTGTTTTGATAAGTTCGTCCTTCTTCGAACTGAATACCAAAATGGGGGGAATGCCTGTACATTTCCAACTGGCCCCAAAGCGATTAATGTAAATTGTTTTCTTGCTAATGATGATGAGTGACTTTAAAGTTTTAGCACCTGACCAGATTTTAGTTCATGGTGATAGTTACTTTAAGGTGACATGACTGTGCTGAAAGCTGTTAAACACTGTAGTATCTGAAGTGCTGTTAACAGTGGCTGCTTGAAAAAGTTACTTTTTTTTTTAAAGTCAAACTTTCCAATTTTTTTCTTTCTGTATAATTTTCTCTTTGAGTAATTTTTTTTTAAAAAGTGACATATAATATTGTATTAGTTTTAGGTATACAGCATAATGATTTGATACATGTATATTGTGAAATGATTACTGTATGAAATCTGGTTAACATCTGTCACCATATATAGTTACAATATTTTTCTTGTGATGAAGATATTTTCTGTCTGTCTTCAAATTCACTTAACTTTTCTTCTGCAGTGTCTAATATGCTCTTAATCATTACCAGAGAATTTTTTACATTTCTAGATTTTTAAAAAAATTATAGATGTTGCCTTTTTGTTAGTTCGTATTTCTTTCATCAATGTATTCATTTTCTAAAATTTAAATCCTAGCATATATTTTTAGTAATCGTTTTAGGGTCCTTATCTGCTGTTACCATCACTTTGTCTTCTGGGTCTGTTTTAAATTGACTGATTTTCTTCTTGGTTGTGGGCCACATTTTCCTACTTGTTGCCTCATAGAAAAAATATACATTTCTGGAAAAGTAATTCATAATTTTTTCAACCATGTTTCTATTGATGAGCAATTGTGTTATTTCTAGTTTAAAATTGTTGCAAACAGTGTTTTAATGAATACCCTTCTGCTGTGCGTTGTTCACATGTTAAAATTCATCTTAGTATAAATTTCTGCTAGTGGAGTTTCTCATCAAAGGACACGTTTATGCAAATATTTGACATATTATGCCATATTGCCTTTTGCATAGGGTATACATATTTTATATTAAATACTGAATTAGGGTATACATATTTTATATTAAATAAATACTGAATTTAAGTTCAATGCATTATTTTTAAGTTTAGAAGAAAATCCTGTAATGAACATGGTTCATGGCAGAACACACCAGGCTCCTAGAGATTTGGTTCTGTAGCACGTTGTCACAGATTCATCTTTTGCCCTTAACCTTAGTAAAGCCACTTGAATGTAACTCTTGGAAACTTTCACATAGTCAGATGCTAAAAGAAGTAGCTATTGTGGTCATTTTCTTATATTTTGAATATGCGTGTGTGCTAAGTTGCTTGGCGGTGTCCAACTCTTTGCAACCCTGTGGACTATAGCCTGCCAGGCTCCTCTGTCGATGGGATTCTCCAGACAAGAATACTGGAGTGGGTTGCTATTTCCTTCTCCAGATACGCTGAGTATAAGAAAAGTGAATTTGATAGTGTTGTGATAGTACTACATTTTGTTGTTGTCCCTTCTAATGGAATGGTTATTTTTTTAAGAAATTAATTAGGTGATATTGTTTATATTCAGTTTTTTTTTATTTTTTAATTTGATTTTATTTAACTTTACAATATTGTATTGGTTTTGCCATATATCAAAATGAATCTGCTACAGGTATACATGTGTTCCCCATCCTGAACCCTCCTCCCTCCTCCCTCCCGATACCATCCCTCTGGGTCGTCCCAGTGCACCAGCCCCAAGCATCCAGTATCATGCATCGAACCTGGACTGGCAACTGGTTTCATATATGATATTATACATATTTCAATGGCATTCTCCCAAATCATCCCACCCTCTCCCTCTCCCACAGAGTCCAAAAGACTGTTCTTTTTTACTGAATTAATCAGAATAATAATTGCTACAAGAAGAGGCTTTTTTGGGGGCTTGTTTTAGCGACCATACTGCCCTTGCAATTCGAATCCACTAGAATATTATCCTCGAGGGTAGAAATTTTTTGTCTTTCTTGTTATTGCAGAAACTTAAAATTCCTAAGATAGTGAATTACTGCTGCCTTATTTTGGTGCTTGAAGTGCTGGTGTGTTTGCTCTTTTTTCTAGTCACTGCCATCGCCTTTAACAGCCTTTTGAATACCTGTATCAAAGGTGCTCTCTCTCTGTGTTCTTTGTAATTTTTGGTTAGTTGCTGGACAGTGTGAACTTTATATCACTTAGTGTCTGTATTTTATTGTATTTCTTTAAAGAACATTGAGTTTATTTTGATAGGTATTTATTTCCTTTTGGATCACTTTGAGCTTGCTTTTACAGCTTGTTTTTAAGTTTTATTGTGCATCTTGTTAGCATAGCCTTTATTCTGTGGCTGGAGTCATTAGACTTGTCTCATGAACAGATCTGGACTATAGCCCTTGAGCTAAGAACGGACTTTACATTTTCAAACAGTTGTAAAGAAACGAGAATAAAAGCTAAGAATATGTGGTAGAGACTTGTATGTGTCCCACATAGTCTGAGATATTTACTGTCTTGCCCTTTACAGAAAACGTTTTCTGATCTTTGCTCTAAGACTTGCTTAACCCTAACTTATAAGATGTTTTATTTCTTGGCTTTCTATTGAATACCCGAGGTTTTCTGTGATATTTTCATTCTGTTTGATTGGAACTCATATGCCTCCCCTATGTAAAATCTCTGAAAGATGTACAGCTTTCAGCTACATTTAATTTTTCTTTCCCTGGTATTCTTTGCAAGTCTCATGAGGTCTTACTATGCGTGCAGAATTTAGTATCTAGCCGGAGACTGCTGCACATTTCTGGAGCCTTTTCTCTGGGTAGCTGTTTTCATTTTGGTACACTGGCTCACAGATTCCAGCCACCTTACATTCCCTTACCTTTTTTTATTTTAATTATTTATTTTAAAATAAGATAATGTTTTAATGCAATATATTTTTTAACCAAAGTTAAGTTTTAAAAAAATGAGTTGACCATGTATTTCTGGGTTCATTTCTGGACTCTCTATTCTATCCCATTGGTGTCTGTTTTTATGCTATTATCATACTGTGTTTTTTTTTTAACTTTCTATTTATGTATGGCTGAGTCACTCTGTGGTGCACCTGAAACTGTTAAAACATTGTTAATTGGCTATACTCACTAAACTTGTTTTGTCTCTTGTCCTTTCACCTCAGAAAGATAGCTGTGCTTTGCTTGAGTTATCCATTTTTGTCCTAGTGTTCAATAACATTTAGTTAGAAACCTGCAGTGAACATAGGACTTTACATTTGGTTGTTGACCTTCTCTCAGGCATTACAGTCTTGTCTGACCTTTGCCCAATGTCTGAAAACTGTTTTCCTAAATTTTTTTCTTTTTCTTTTAGTTTTCTAGTTGTTTATATGTGAGGACAAATCTAGTACCAGTTATTCTTTCATGGTGAGAAGTAGAAGTTTGTTTCAGTTCAGTTCAGTTGCTCAGTCGTGTCCAACTCTGAGACCCCATGGACTGCAGCATGCCAGGCTTCCCTGTCCATCACCAACTCCCAGAGCTTACTCAAACTCATGTCCATTGAGTTGGTGTTGCCATCCAACCATCTCATCCTCTGTCATCCCCATCTCCTCTCGCCTTCAATCTTTCCCAGCATCAGGGTCTTTTTCCAATGAGTCAGTTCCTCACATCAGGTGCCCAAAGTATCGGAGTTTCAGCTTTAGCATCAGTTCTTTCAATGAAAATTCAGGACTGATTTCCTTTAGGATGGACTCGTTGGATCTCCTTACTGTCCAAGGGACTCTCAAGAGTCTTTTTCAACACCACAGTTCAAAAGCATCAATTCTTCAGCGCTCAGCTTTCTTCACAGTCCAACTCTCACATCCATACATGACCACTGGAAAAACCATAGCCTTGACTAGACGGACCTTTGTTGGCAAAGTAATGTCTCTGTTTTTGAATATGCTATCTAGGTTAGTCATAACTTTCCTTCCAAGGAGTAAGCGTCTTTTAATTTCATGGCTGCAGTCACCATCTGTAGTGATTTTGGAGCCCAGATTAATATTCAGTTCTGTCCTGCATCTTGGATGCCTACCCTGTGTCTCAGACTTTGTACATCTTGCTGGGGACAGAAAAAGTAACATGTAATTTGAAGGCCAGGTACTCAGTCTGGTAGGGAGAGTAGACCTATGTATCATCTATTGCTGCATGACAGATTACCCTAAGACTAAGTGGTTTAGAAAACTTAATCTCTTGGCCAGGAATCCGGCCATGGCTTTAGCTCGATCTTCTGGCTCAGGATCTTTCAAAAACCTGAAATTAAAATGTCAGTCAAGCTGCAGTGGTATCAAGGCTTGACTGGTGGAGAATCCATTTCCAAGTTCACTGACAAGGTTGTTGGCAGGAATCAGTTCCTTTCCACACGGGCCTCTTGACAGGGCAGCTCACAGTGTGGTAGCTTATATCTCTTGTAACCTTATCTCAGAACTGAAATTCTGTCATTTTCACTGTATTCTATTTAAGAAGTAAGTCCTTAGGTCCTGCCCACATTCAGAAGGAGGAGATTACACAAAGATACGGATATAGGACACAAGGATCGTTAATAGCCATTTTAGAAATTGCCTTAATAATCCATGGTATATAAATTGCATAAAATGTTATAATTGTCTATAAAATAATGTTTTATTTTATAAAGGAATAAAGTTTCAGAAGGAAGCCTGACATATTTTGATCCATTTACTATTTTGCAGATGAAGGGTAGTATGTCAGTCTCAAACAGAAATGAATTCATAAATACTTGACAAAAAACCCACTCGAAGAAATCTCAGCAAATGCTATTTATAAATTTTAGTCAGAAATTAGCTCATGTTGTTAATGTTGAAATATTTTTGCTAATAAATTTGAAATACTTTCACTAATAAATTCATTCACAAATTAACTGTCTTTCATATCAAAGGTTGTACATACTTCCTTCAGCTACCCCATTGTCTTTGCAAAGTGAATCTTCTAGATGAGGAAAATTAAGACATAGACAATTATTTTTAATGGCTGAAAGGTAACCATAAGATTGCTGATCTTATTGCTTTTTAGACCAGTTTATTTGAATACTTAAGGGGTGTCTTGTAAAATATATGTTAATAATAATAAACCCTAAAGTTGTTGAATGATTTTATTTTCCTTATAATGGCACTGTCCTCTGCATTCTCCATTCGTATTTGCTTTCTGGGGCATAAAATGCAGTTGAGGTTGATGTGCTCAGATTTTGTATCATAGAGGCACATGCCATTATGACATCTTCACTCACTCATTCATTTATTTATTAAAAAAATATTTGTAATTAAGTTTTAAATACTGTTCTAAGTACTTTGGATATGTCAGTGAACATGGATAAAAATCATTAACATTTTGGTTGCTACAGTTCAAAAATAAACAATAAACATGATAGGTAAGTAAGCATACATTCATTATAGATAAGAAAAAAATTATTTATGTGCTCTTTTAAACCATACTAAGGGAAATCACATAGAAAGGTACTTGGTTTTCAGCTTATTTTTGTTGATCACATTTTAAAAAATATTGATTAAGACAACAAACTTTGGGGAAATATTTTCTCTAAAGACAGAATTAAAATCATGCTTTTAATTAAGAAATGACCATGTTTTGCTCCTACAATAATTTCTTGCTTTTCATATGCAATATCAATATTACTCTAAAGTGCAGTAATTTAATGGGTTTCCGAGGTGGCTCAGCAGTATAGAATCTGCCTGCCGATGCAGGAGTTGCTGCAGACGCAGATTCGATCCTTGGGTCAGAAATATTCCCTGGAGGAGGAAATGGCAAACCACTCCAGTATTCTTGCCTGGAAAATTCCATGGACAGAGGAGCCTGGCGGGCTACAGTCCATGGGGTCACAAAGAGTCAGACACGACTGAGCAACTGAGCACAATTTCTCCTCTTCCATGTAGTAATTTAATATCTTAAATATTTTTGATGGTTTATAAAATCCCAAAGCACTTGGTATGACAAAATTTATGTTTCTGTAAACTTGTTACTGTTCAAATTATTTTATACTTTTGCTGGCTTTGAATATTTATGATAATTGTTATAATTTTAAGTAAAATGTTACAACATATCTTTTATTATTTGTTATTGAGGTGGTTCTTGTTTAGAAAACTCTATACTTTTGTTTACCACATTTGTCTTTATAGGTTAGCTTTTTCTATGAAGGGGAGGATTTAACACTTTTAATGTCTTATTGGAAAAGGTCAGTTTTCATTCCAATCCCAAAGAAAGGCAATGCCAAAGAATGCTCAAACTACCACACAATTGCACTCATCTCACACGCTAGTAAAATAATGCTCAAAATTCTCCAAGCCAGGCTTCAGCAGTATGTGAACCGTGAACTTCCTGATGTTCCAGCTGGTTTTAGAAAAGGCAGAGGAACCAGAGATCAAATTGCCAACATCCGCTGGATCATGGAAAAAACAAGAGAGTTCCAGAAAAACATCTATTTCTGCTTTATTGACTATGCCAAAGCCTTTGACTGTGTGGATCACAATAAACTGTGGACAATTCTGAAAGAGATGGGAATACCAGACCACCTGACCTGCCTCTTGAGAAACCTATATGCAGGTCAGGAAGCAACAGTTAGAAATGGACATGGAACAACAGACTGGTTCCAAATAGGAAAAGGAGTACATCAAGGCTGTATATTGTCACCCTGCTTATTTATCTTATATGCAGAGTACATCATGAGAAACACTGGACTGGAAGAAGCACAAGCTGGAATCAAGATTGCTGGGAGAAATATCAATAACCTCCCCAGATATGCAGATGACACCACCCTTATGGCAGAAAGTGAAGAGGAACTAAAAAGCCTCTTGATGAAAGTGAAAGAGGAGAGTGAAAAAGTTGGCTTAAAGCTCAACATTCAGAAAACAAAGATCATGGCATCTGGTCCCATCACTTCATGGGAAATGGATGGGGAAACAGTGGAAACAGTGTCAGACTTTATTTTGGGGGGCTCCAAAATCACTGCAGATGGTGACTGAAGCCATGAAATTAAAAGACGCTTTCTCCTTGAAAGGAAAGTTATGACCAACCTAGATAGCATATTCAAAAGCAGAGACATTACTTTGCCAACAAAGGTCCGTCTAGTCAAGGCTATGGTTTTTCCAGGGGTCGTGTATGGATGTGAGAGTTAGACTCTGAAGAAAGCTGGGCGCCGAAGAATTGATGCTTTTGAACTGTGGTGTTGGAGAAGACTCTTGAGAGTCCCTTGGCCTGCAAACAGATCCAACCAGTCCATTCTAAAGGAGATCAGTCCTGGGTGTTCATTGGAAGGAATGATGCTAAAGCTGAAACTCCAGTACTTTGGCCACCTCATGCAAAGAGTTGACTCATTGGAAAAGACTCTGATGCTGGGAGGATTGGGGACAGGAGGAGAAGGGGACGACAGAGGATGAGATGGCTGGATGGTGTCACCGACTTGATGGACGTGAGTTTGAGTGAACTCTGGGAGTTGGTGATGGACAGGGAGGCCTGGCATGCTGCGATTCATGGGGTCGCAAAGAGTCGGACACGACTGAGCGACTGAACTGAACTGAATGTCTTATTGGTTTAGCTTAGTATTGAGTAGAATGTATTATAGGTTCAACATATGGTAAGACAACATTTTACAGTGGTGCATGTATTGTCAGACAGTATTATTAACACAAATGTTAATACTTCTTTTGTCAACTTACTGAATTAAATACATCCCTTAGGCCATTAGGGTGGATTTTTTTTTTATTGAGATTTGGGGTTCAAAAGGACAAAAATAGTAGTCATATTCTTTAATTGTTGAAACCGTTTCTTCAACCTTTCTGTCTAGTCTTTCGTAACTATTTAATTAATGGTTAAGCACCCATCACATTGTTTTGTATATAGAAACTATTTCTTTTCTCTCTTCTCTTTTACACGGACCTCTGTACCTGGAAATAAGACTTTTCTTACATAGCTCTGAAATTATCAAATGGTATTAAAGTTATATCTTTGCCTACAGATTTTTTCCTTGGGGAGAAAATTGTTTTGTTTTCAAAAAATTCAAAGCTTAATGATGTAGAAGTGACAAATGAAACCAATAACCTAGCCTGAGAAAGCATATCCATTTTGTAGTAAGATGCACAGTAACTAAAATTTAACTGGTATTAGACTTCTGTTGCAATTGTTGATATTTTAAAATAAATTTGAGGAAGGAATAATCTATCATAATCCATATGAATCTTTGCTTATGATGTTTGGAGTGGTTGCCAGCTATATAATGGCTGTGATAACCTTTACTTGGCTAATTGCATGTCACCTGCAGAATGAAATGGTGTGATGACAGCTGAGCAGTGAGAAGGGGGTGGAGTTGAAATTTTGTAGATATGAATTCACTCATACAGAGAACATGTTTCAGTTTGAGATAATGGAAATATTAGCCCAGAATATGTAGTCGAGTACATTTTGTTTGGTTTTGAGTGGATTTTCAAAGATACAGTCTTTAAATCTCAGTATATGTGCTATATTGCACAGTGATGTTAGAAGGAAAAGTAATAATGGCATTTGGAGGACTTTCAATCTTAGAGCTAATTAATTTATGTTGTAGAGCCTTGATTTAATATGGAGATGTAAAAGCTTTTCCTTTTTTCTTGTTACATTATTTGCTAGCCTGTTGCTGCTGCTGCTAAGTCTATTGGCTACTTAAAACCAATATGTTTCTTTTAACTCCATGAATCTCAGCTTATGCTATTTTACACATCCTAAATACTTTAAATAATTTCTTTCTCTTTCCACAGCATGTAGAGTCCATGAAGCACAGGAAAATAAAACTTCCTACTCATACCACCAGGAGGATCTCTTGAAAAGAGTCACCATAGGACTACAGGAGAGACTAATTTGTCTGAAGCATCATGTGTTGAAACAACGAAGGCTGGAACCTTTGCACTGGTTAGAAACAGAGTGATGATGTTTTTAATTCTTTGAGCTCCAGGACCCCAGGAGAGTGAGTTGAAACTCTGAAAATGCGGCCATGGACTGGTTCCTGGCGTTGGATCATGCTCATTCTTTTTGCCTGGGGGACCTTGCTATTTTATATAGGTGGTCACTTGGTACGAGATAATGACCACCCTGATCACTCTAGTCGAGAACTGTCCAAGATTTTGGCAAAGCTTGAACGCTTAAAACAGCAAAATGAAGACTTGAGGCGAATGGCTGAATCTCTCCGGTAGGTTCTAAGAAACTGGGAAGAATGGTGAAATATTGTACTTTGTTTTTAGGTGCAGGGCTTCAGTCAGATATTAAAAAATTCTTAATGATTTCTATAAACTGCTATTTTTGCAAAAATGTAAATATCTTAGTAAGGTACTTTTTGTACTACTTCTCTATGTAGTTAACATAGAGAATTACTCTAGCAGATCTTGTTTTATATACGAATTTTAGTATAGAAAAACTGCTATTCAATTTGTGTACTTACATTATGTTTCAAATTATCTTCAGAATTTTGATAATTTTAATAAATTAAGCTTTGTATGATTTGAATTAGTCCATATTAAAATGTTCATCATGGACTATAATAAACACATTATAATAATTGAGAGACTAAGTCTAACTGTAACTTATGAAATGAAAAAAATTCATTCTTAAAACAACTGTATCTGGAATCTAGAGATTTATTATAATTGCTACTCTAGTCTATTAAAAAATGTGACAAATATCTGTTAGAAGTCATCAACTTTTGGGAAAAACAAAGTTCTGTATTTTGGGGGGCAAGTGAATGTAGTGTTAAATAGATAATCTCTATATTTGTTTTCAAAGTTATTGAATTTAGAAGTTCTTTAGTATCTTCTCATTCCTCATACTTAAATTTGAAAGTGATTATATATTTAGTGCTTGCTGTCTCTCAAGACAGCAGTCGAAGATTTGAGAAGATGAAAAAGTGAGACTCATCTACAGGTGATAATTGACTCTAAGGGAAGTAGTGTAGAGAAAAAGAATACAAAGTCATTTCTTTTTTGAGAAACAAATAAACTGAGGGGTTGAAAGTGGAAGCATTCCTTTGTGCATAGAGCCTTCAGAGTAATTGGAGAAGGAGAACTGGAGAGAGTGGTGCTGCGGAGGCTGAGGAGCCTTCTACATTTCTACAGCCTTCTACATTTCTACATTCTATGAAGAAATGTTGGTGGCAGCATCATCCACCCTTGGTGCTTCCCTGCCCTCACTGCCCTTCACTCTTTATTTAGAACTCAGTTCTTTCCTTTTGTTTAGTTCCATAACTTTTCTTCACCCTGATATTATTTTTGATCTCTTTATGTTCTTTGGAAAGCTGGGATATGTGTTAAATGAGTTTTACAACAATGAATGAAACATCATCCCTATCATTTGTAGGAGTAGTACCAGTCAGCAAAGTACAAAGTAATCAGGAATTAGAAAGCGAACAGATAACTTTTTGAAATTTGTGTATCATTTTATTTCCTTGTTGAGAAGAGCCAGGGAGGTTCATGGAAAGGATGGTCTTTTCAGTAGAGTCTTACTCATTTGTTATGGGAACCAAAGATTGACAATTAGAAGATAGTAATAATAGCTGACATTTGTTGAGAGTTTATTTTGTGCCAAGTACTGTGCTAAAGACTTTATATGGATTATCTCAT
Source organism: Bos mutus (assembly GCF_027580195.1). Taxonomy (NCBI): domain Eukaryota; kingdom Metazoa; phylum Chordata; class Mammalia; order Artiodactyla; family Bovidae; genus Bos; species Bos mutus. The sequence continues at coordinate 31,095,670 of NC_091626.1, read as the reverse complement.
TGAATTACACACCTTTTTGATGGGATGCTGGTTCTGATTTTATAACCATTTTACAGATAAGGAATCAACAGAATATTAAGTGATTTAATTTTTCCCAAGATCACAGTTTTCACAAATGATGGCACTTATTTTGAATCCTGGCAGTTTGAGTGGACAGCCAGGGAACTGGTGAATTGTTTTGCCTCTCTGAATAGAGGGGCTTCCCTTGTGGCTTAGCTGGTAAAGAATCCACCTGCAATGTGGAAAACCTGGGTTCGATCCCTGGGTTGGGAAGATACCCTGGAGAATGGAACAGCTACCCATTCCAGTATTCTGGCCTGGAGAATTCCATGGACTAACTGAGTGACTTTCACTTTCACTCTTGAGTAGAAACCAGTGAGAAGTAAATGATTCAGAAATCTCAACTAAACATCTCATGTAGCAAATCAGCAAGAGTAGTTAATTTTGGAGAATCCTTATAGTAAGATCTTATTCTACATTATAGGAATTTTGCTCCTTGAAAAAAGAGTTGCCTCTTAATTTAGACTTATAAAAAATTGCTAATTTCCCCCCTAATTTCAACTTAAGTACTTATATTTCAGTTGGCTTATTTCTAACAGCCAGGCATTAGGTTGGCCAAAAAGTTCGGTCAGGATTTTCTTTCAGATGTCATGGAAACATCCTGAATGAACTTTTTGGCCAATCTAATATTTGTTTCTATTGCAGGAAGGAAAACTTGCTTTAATATGAGTTATTCCTTCTGCAAAATAATCTTTGAGTTTCTTAAGTCACTTTCTTTGTAGTCTTTCACGTTTCTGAAGAATTAAGTTCTCAGCTTCTCAAATGTAGAGACAACTTATAAGAGTGTAGACATTTAATATGTCATGTTATAGCATATATACAATCTGAAAGCACAGATGGAGCAGAGGAGCCTGTATATACACACACACACACAAATAATTTTAAGATAATATGTAATTAATTAGGGAAGAAAACTTCCTCAGGCCTTTCCATCAACTTTATTGATAGGACCATTTGTGTTTTCTCCAAAGAGATTTTATTTATTTTTAAAATTTTTATTTATTTATTTTACTTTACAATATTGTATTGGTTTTGCCATACATCAACATGCATCCACCTCGGGTGTACACGTGTTCCCCGTCCTGAACCCCCCTCCCACCTCCCTCCCCATACCATCCCTCTGGGTCATCCCAGTGCACCAAGAGATTTTATTTTAAAGTCCCTGATATCAGAGGAAGAGCAGTAGAGGTGCTAGTGGCATTGGTTTCTTTTTCTCCCTTTATTGTAATATTTCATACTCAGTTTTCTGTGTCTTTTTTTAATAAGAAAATATGTTCAGAAGGTAGACTATGTAGAATTAATTCGAATGTCTATAAAGCTAGATTATTTTTTTGAGATACAGTATGTGGATTGGAATTAGAAAGTAACCCAGAAGCCTGCATGTGTGCATGCTCAGTCGTGTCAGACTCTTTGCAACCCTATGGACTGTATAGCCCACCAGGCTCCTTTGTCCATGGGATTATCCCTGCAAGAATACTGGAGTAGGTTTCCATTTCCTCTTCCAGGGGATCTTCCTGACCCAGGTATCAAATCTGCATCTCCTGTGTCTCCTACATTGGCAGGTGGATTCTTTACCACTGGAACCACCTAATTCAGATGTCTTGTAAAGTTAGGTTATTTCTTTTAGATACGGTATATGGCTTGAAATTGAAAAGTAAGTCAGAAGTCTGAAACTACAATTTTTAAACATTCAGGACAGTCATTTTTTAAAAGCAGTTGCCCAACCCTCTAGCTTGTGTTTTCTAATCTTGTTGATAGGACTACAAATTTGGGAAAATAATTTGAAGATCATCACTCTGAGGGATACAAATGTTTTAGATCAATGTGGGGAGGTTGCTGTATGTTGTTGTTTTTCAGTCGCTAAGTCATATCTGACTCTTTGCAAGCATGCCAGGCTCTTCTGTCTTCCACTGTCTCCCAGAGTTTGCTCAAATTCATGTCCATTGAATCAGTAATGCTGTCCAACCATCTCATTTTCTGCTGCCCGCTTCTCCTGTTGCCTTCAGTCTTTCCCAGCATCAGGGTCTTTTTCAATGAGTTGGCTCTTCACATCAGGTAGCCAAAGTATTGAAACTTCATGTTCAGCATCAGTCCTTCCAATGAATATTCAGGGTTTATTTCCTTTAGGATTGACTTGATTTGATCCCCTTGCAGTCTAAAGGACTCTCAAGAGTCTTCTCCCAATACCATAGTTCAAAAGCATCATCCTGTGTGTATTTCTGTGTGTATCTGTATATATATTTAATTCTGAATTGTTGATGAATAATTTCTATATGGTAAAATTCACTCCTTTTAGCTGAAATGTCTATGAATTTTGACAGATCCTTACAGTCATGTAACCAGCACCACAATCAAATTATAGAAGAATTCTGTCTCGCTCCAGAATTCTGTTGTTCCCTTTTGTAGTTAAAATTATATTCTACCTTCTGTCCCTGGCATCTAGTGATGTATTTTCTATTCTGTGTTACTTTTCTGTTCCAAAATGTCATATAACTAGAATCATGCAATAGGTAGCCTTTATGTCTTTTTTTTTTTTTTTTCATTTAGCGTGATATATTTGAGATTCATCAGTGCTGCTTTGTGTATTGGTAGTTCATTTTTGAGTAGTATTCCTTAGTATGTTTGTGTCAATGTTGTTGTTGTCTTTGAATGCATTCACCAGTTGAAAGATGTTAATATTTCCATTTTGGGGGCTATTATGAATGAAGCTGTTAAAAGCATTTTTCCTGAGTTTCTGTGTGTGATTTTTTATTTGTCTTGGGTAAATACCTAGGAGTAGAATTGCTGGGTCATGTGTAAGTGCATTTTAACTGTATATAAGAGGCTACCCAAATGTTTTCCAGAGTACTTGAACTATTTTTTATTTCCACCAGCAGTGCTTGAGGGTTACAGCTCTCACCCTTGCTGGCACATGCTGTTGTCAGGTGTTTTTACTTTAGCTGTTTTAATAGATCTGTAGTGTCATCTCATATAGTTTCAGTTTGCATTTCTGTAATGATTAATGATGGTGAGCATTTTTTTATGTGCTTATTTCCTATTCATGTATGTGCTTTGGTGAAGTATCTACTCAGATTTCTTGCTTATTTATAAATTGAGTTATTTGTTTTCTTATTGAATTCTTTTTAAAAACTGGGGTTTCATATATAACAAAATGTATTTTATGTATATATGCATATATATAAAATAAAAATATAGTAGCATAAACCAGTAAACATTTATTTGCTTCTGATTATTCTATTTCAGTTGGCCTCAGCTGGACTGTTTTTCTAATGATATCTGGGATCATTGATGTGGTTGTAGCCATCTGGTGGCTTCATTGTGATTGGGCAGTCTGATGACCTCACAAATGTTTCGTGATTAAGGGACCGTCAGCTGGTTCCCCCTATCTGGCTTCTCTAGAAAGATAGCCCTGGTTTCTTACCTTGCAGTGTTCTAAGCAGGCAAAAGTAGAAATTGCAAATCCTCTTGAGGCCAAGCATGAAAAGTTACACAGTATCACTTCTGCCACATTCTGTTAATCTTTGCAAGTCAAAGGGACTTTCCACATGTAGGGAATAGAAGTAGGAACTGCAAAGAATTTGTAGCCATTTTGACCCACAGTTCTCATCTCTAGATGTAATGTTGAATAGATTAGGTCACATTATAGTGGTCTTAAACAGCCAGAGTTTAGTGTAGGCTTGGTTGATAGATAACAAGAAATCATAATTGGTTTTTCAGCAGAGGAGTGACACTGTGAAAATGGTTGAGGAAGATTTAGATTTTCAGGTAGATTTTGCCTTGTACTTGACTAGAGTGAAATTAACTGGGAAATACAGTATTAATCTAGACATGAGGTGTTGCTGACCTTAATTAATGATTAAATTGCATGGCTTTGGTACCAAGGTACATCTGCTTATTTTCCCATGTTTCCTTAATGCTTTTATCTGGCTTTCCCCAATCATCCTTTTCTTACTTGTTGATTGCCAGCACCTTGAATATAAACGTAATATCTTTCTTTAAAAGCTTATAAGTCATTGCTTTTTAGCATGCCACCCTACAGGAATGCCTTTTCAAATTTCATATTTGTTTTGTCTCAACTTTTACTAATGTGAAGTTGCTCTCAGTTCACAGAATCTTTGCTTCTTATTCTTAGGATTTGAACCCGCCATTCTGCCTCTCAGAGTAGAAATTAGCAGAAAACACCTGGAAAATTACTGAAACTTGTTCTGAAACCCTCTGAGCAGTGAACCTCATTGACAGATATCAGAACTGGACAGAACTTGTAAAATTTAAGGAGTGCTTAATTGAAAGCTTTCCTCTTAATTCCTTATTCTACTTCCATTTATTTTGGGGAGCATAATTTTAAAAAATTCTGTGTGAATCTGTAGCCTTTTTTTTTGGTCTAGGAAAGAAAATATTTCTTCTGGAATTTAGATATTAGCTATAAGCTAAATTTTACAGACCATGAAGGTATAATTAACTTAGAGTATCTGTATTTCTGAGCTACATACTAGTCTCCTCAGTTGGATTAGAGCCAAATCATGAATCTTCCAGTGGAAAAATTTGTCTGATACAACAAAAGAATGAAAAACTGCCATGGGTAGGAAGGAAACTGATGTGGTTTTTCATAGGTCATATCTTACTTCAGTTTGTGAAACTGGTATTAGAAATTGCAGATGCCTTTGTTCCTGTTGGTTGTTTAGAGGATTTGCTGTAGGCAACCTTCTCCCTAAGTGCTTGTCTCATTTGTAAAGAGTGTACTTGTGTTGAGTCGCTCAGTTGTGTACGACTCTTTGTGACCCCATAGACTGTAGCATGCCAGGCTTCCCTGTCCGTCAGCCATCTCCCGGAGTTTGCTCAAACTCATGTTCATTGAGTCGGTGATGCCATCCAACCACTCATCCTCCGTCGTCCCCTTCTCCTCCCGCCTTCAATCTTTCCCAGCATCAGAGTCTTTTTCAATGAGTCAGCTGTATGCATCAGGTAGCCAAAGTATTGGAGCTTCAGCCTTAGCATCAGTCTCTTCCAATGAATAAAGGGTTGATTTCCTTTAGGATTGACTGGTTTGATCTCCTTGCTGTCCAGGGAACTCTCAAGAGTCTTCTCCAGCACCACAGTTCCAAAGCATGAATTGTTTAGTGCTCATCCTTCTTTATGGTCCAACTTTCACATCCATACATGACTACTGGAAAAACCATAGATTTGACTATATGGACCTTTGTCAGAAAAGTGATGTCTCTGCTTTAGAATCTGCTGTCTAGGTTTGTCATAGCTTTTCTGCCAAGGAGCAAGAGTCTTTCCATTAAAAGAGTATACTGATTCTATTCTTATAGAAAGTGAATAGATTGGAGTGTGTAGAGAATCAAGCTATAACCTCCCCACCTTTTTTTTTTTTTTTACTTTTATTTTGGCAATCCTCCATCCATTATTCCTTATGCTATCAAGAATGTCTTACTTTTCCATATGGAAAATATTCCTTTCCTATGTTAGAATATCTTAGTGAGATTTTTAGTCAATATTCCTAGCCTTCTCAGTCTAACAATCAGATGCTTTCTCCCTGGAATTTGTATTAACCTTGTCATATATAGCTGTATTGAATTTGCTAGTGGATTGTTTGCTATGTTAACAAGACATGCTTACCTATAATATTTCCTTCTTACAGTGTCTTTAGGGTTTTAGTATTAAGGTTATATAGAAAAATTTTATTCTCAGAAAGTGTTCATATAAAATTGGAATCCATTCTATTTTATATCTTTGTTAGAATTTCACCAGTGAAGCTGTCTGGGCCTGAAGTCTTTATTTTGGGTGAGCGGGGGGAGGAACATAGGTTGGTTTTTGTAGAGACAGGAGACATGTGGGAAGACTTCAGATTTTACATTTGTTTTTTTTTTAATAGAAATTGGACCATGCGTATTTTCTATTTTTTTTAATGTCAGTTTTGGTAAAATGTATTTTTTAAGAAATATGTCCATTTTATCAAGATTTTCAAATATATTAGCATAAAGCTGTTCATAATTCCTTTTTACTTTTCACCTATAATATCTGTAGTACTGTTTCCTTTTTCATTCTTGATTTGTTTATATTTTCCCCTTTTATCTTGCAGTTTATTGATTTTATTTATTTTTTTGAAGAATTTCTCCTGTTTTTTTCCCTCCCCATTGTATGTTTGTAATTTTATTGATTTCTATTCTTAGTTTGTTAATTTCCTTCTTGTAGTATCTTTGGAGGGTTTTTTTTTTTTCTTTCTGTTTAAAGCTTTTTCAAAAGAATTTTATATTATTCATTTTAAGCCTTGCTTTTTTCCTAACATATGCCTGGAGAGCTATAAATTTCACACTAATCACAGCTGTAGAGAGCACAGTTGCATCTTGCCAATTCTGTCAGTGACTTATTTTAATTGATATTCAGTCAAAAATAGTTTCAAATTTCTTTTGTGATTTTTCTTTTAAACTTGCTAGGTATTTAGGACTGTATTTTAACCCAGTGTCTGTTATAAAGTGCACATTATGTTATTATAATTTTGATATAAATTAATCATATTCCTCTATAATTAACTACATATTTATTCTTTCTAATGTTGTTTATTCCTTCCTGCAGTTTATTTCTTCCATGCTGATCATTTCCCCTCAGTCTGGAGAATATCCTTTAGTATTTTTGGTAGTGCAAATTTGATGGCAATAAATGTTTTTTGATTTTCTTTTTCCGAAAACTTTTAAAACATATGCACTGTTGAGATAATGTTTGCTTGTATACAATTTAATTTGGCACATTAGAATTTAATTTTTTTAGCACTTTAAACATGTCATTCTATTGTTTTCTCACTTACATAGTTTTTGTTGAAAAGTCAGCAATTTTACTTGAAGTTCATCTTTTTCTTTAGCTACTTTTGCATTTTAATTTTTGTCTTGGTGTTATACAAGTTGACCGTGACACCCAGATATAACTTTGTTTTTATCTAGTTTGAAATTCACTGAGCTCAATTCTGAGATTTGATATCATAGGTTTTAGAAAATCCTCAGCTATTACCTCTTTAAATACTGCTTCTAGACTATTCTTTCTCTTTTCTCTTGAAACTCCACTTACACGTATTAGTACATTTCCTTTTATGATGTCTCACATGCCTTTTATGTGTTTTTCACAATCTAATTTGTTTTTGTACTTCATTTTATGTGTTCTGTTTTGAACTGTCTTCCAATTTATTTAATCTGTCTTCTGCACTAATTCTGATGTTAAGCACACCCAATTAGTAATTTTTTATATATTTTGATTCCAAAATATCTAGTTCATTCTTTTTTTTTTTAACTGCTTCAATGACTTTATTTTGATTGATGTTTTAGTTTATCTTTTTTCTCTTTGCTTTCAACCTTTCTGTGTATGATTTCAAAATTTTTTGTAAATTTTCTATTTTTCATCAATATTGTCCATGTTTTTTAAATAATTTCTTTAAGTCATTATTCTAATATAGCTATTATATTGTCTACTAATACCTGGATGATATCTGGATCATTTTTTGTTCATCTTTTCCTATTGGTTATTGGTCAGATTTTTTTCCTCCTTACATGTCCAGGAATTTTTTTTTTTTTTTCCCTTTTTTAAGAATACTAGGGTGGGTTGCCATTTCCCACTTCAGGGGATCTTTATTTTTGTTAGATAGTGTGACAAAATATTTTGAAAATATGTTGTCTAAAAGTAGTTTGGAAATTATGGAAACTTCCCTCTGATATGGATATATTATTTCTGGGACTGTTATGTCATCTAGTGCAATTAGGGATTGAGCTGGGTCATGGCTAAATTAGTAATACTTAGCCCACTTCTTTTTCTTGCTTGTTACTTAGGTGTAAATCTTCCATGCTTTTTAATTGAGGACTTGATGGATTTCTTTCAGGACTTAAATATTGTGGGAAATTTAGTCGGCCTTTTAGATGTGTTCAGTCTTGCTCATTGGCATCTTAAACCATGTATCATATAAATATAGCAAACAGTGAAAAAAAAAAATAACTATGACTTTAAGGTAGGTCTCAAATAGGACTTTGTCTTGTAATGTCCAGGACTGAAAAATTTTAGTCCGTCTTAAAATTTCTCTCTAGCATCCCATGACCATTGGTGATAGCAAACACTCTCTTCCAACAACACAAGAGGTGATTTTACACATGGACATCACCAGAAGGTCAGTACCGAAATCAGATTGATTATATTCTTTGCAGTCAAAGCTGAAGAAGCTCTTTACAGTCAGCAAAAACAAGACCTGGAACTGACTGTGGCTCAGATCATCAGCTCCTTATTGCAAAATTCAGGCTCAAATTGAAGAAAGTAGGGAAAACCACTAATCTAGTCAGCTATAACCTAAATCAAACCCCTAGTGATTATACAGTAGAAGTAATGAAGGGATTCAAGGGACTAGATCTGATAGAGTGCCTGAAAAACTATGGACGGAGGTTCATAACTTTGTACAGAAAGTAGTGACCAAAACGATCTCCAAGGAGAAGAAATGCAAAAAGACAAAGTGGTTGTCTTAGTAGGTCTTACAAATAGCTGAGAAAGAAGAGATGTGAAAGGCAAAGGAGAAAGGGAAAGATATTCCCAACTGAATGCAGAGTCACAGAGAATAGCAAGGAGAGATAAGAAAGCCTTCTTAAGTGAATAATACAAAGAAATAGAGGAAAGCAATAGAATGGGGAAGACTAGAGATCTCTTCAAGAAAATTGGAGATACCAAGGGAACATTTCATGGAAAGATGGGCACAAAAAAGGACAGAAACAGCAAGGACCTACCTAAAAAAAGCAGACGAGATTAAGAAGAGGTGGCAAGAATACACAGAACTATACAAAAAAGATCTCAAATAACCCAGATAACAACGATGGTATGATCACTCATCTAAGCCAGACATCCTGTGATATGCAGTCAAGTGGGCCTTAGGAAGCATTACTACGAACAAAACTAGTGGAGATGATGGAATTCCAGTTGAGCTATTTCAAATCCTAAAAGATGATACTGTGAAAGTGCTACACTCAATATGCCAGCAAATTTGGAAAACTCAGCAGTGGCCACAGGACTGGAAAAGGTCAGTTTTCATTCCAATCCCAAAGAAAGACAATGCCAAAGAATGTTCAAATTACCATACAGTTGCACTCATTTCACATGCCAGCAAGATTATCATCAAAATCCTTCAAGTTAGGCTTCAGTGGTACGTGAACTGAGAACTTCCAGATGTATAAGCTGAGTTTAGAAAAGGCAGAAGAACCAGAGATCAAATTGCCAACATCCACTGGATCATAAAAAAAAGCAAGGGAATTCCAAAAGAAAATCTACTTCTGCTTCATTGACTATGCTAAAGCCTTTGATTGTGTGGATCACAACGAACTGTGAAATATTCTTAATGAGGTGGCATTACCAGACCACCTTACCTGGCTCCTGAGAATCCTGTATGCAGGACAAGAAGCAGTACTTAGAACTGGACGTGAAACAATGGACTGGTTCAAAATTGGGAAAGGAGTACGTCAAGACTGTATATTGTCACCCTGCTTATTTAACATACATAAAGAGTACATCATGTGAAATGCTGGGCTGGATGAATCACAAGCTGGAATCAAGATTGCCAGGAGAAATATCAACCATCTCAGACATGCAGACGATACCACTTTAATGGCAGAAAGTGAAGAGGAACTACAGAGCCTCTTGATAAAGGTGAAAGAGGAGAGTGAAAAAGCTGACCTAAAACTCAGCATTCACAAAACTAAGGTCATGGCATCCAGTTCTATCACTTCATGGCAAATGGGGAAAATGTGGAAACAGTGTCAGATTTCATTTTCTTGGACTTCAAAATCAATTTGGACAGTGACTGCAGCCATGAATTAAAAGACTCTTGCTCCTTGGAAGAATACCTATAACAACCTAGACAGTGTATTAAAAAGCAGAGACATTACTTTGCTGACAAAGGTCCATATAATCTAAAGCTATGATTTTTCCAGTAGTCATATACATGCGAGAGTTGGACTGTAAAGGAGACTGAGCACTAAAGAATTGATGCTTTTGAACTGTTGTGTTGGAGAAGACTCTTGAGAGTCCCTTGGACTGCAAGGAGATCAAACCAGTCAGTCCTAAATGAAATCAACCCGGAACATTCATTGGAACGACATGCTGAAGCTGAAACTCCAGTACTTTAGCTACCTGATTCAAAGAGCTGACTCATTTGAAAAGACCCTGATGCTGGGAAAGATTGAGGGCAAGAGAAGAAGAGGACAACAGATGGTGAGATGGTTGGATGGCATCTCTGACTCAATGAACATGAGTTTGAGTAACCTTGGGAGGTAGAGATGACAGGGAAGCCTGGTGTGCTGCAGTTTGTGGGGTCACAAAGAGTCAGACAAGACTTAGTTACTGAACAACAACAAGCATCTCTTCAAATTAAGCTACTGTACCATGGACAAAACTGGCTATAAATTTGTTGTTCCTATAGTTCCCAAATTTTCAAAATCTTTTGTAGAATCCAAACCTGTACCTCATGTCATAGCTAGACAGTAAGTGCTCCCTAGATAAAAACATGGGCTAGTTATACAATGCTGTTCTCTGGATTGTTAGTTAATTTAATCCTGCATTTGAAAATACCTATCTAATGGCTTTAAATGGGTTATATTTTCAAGTTACTTGTTTTCAAATTATTTTTATTGTTACTATTACAACAGGGTTTCCCTGGTTGCTCAGACAGTAAAGAATCTGCCTGCAGTGCAGACCTGGGTTTGATCCTTGGGTTGGGAAGATCTCCTGGAAAAGGGAATGGCTACACACTCCAGTGTTCTTGCCTGGAGAATTCCATGCATGGAGTCATCTGTTGAGCCAACAGTCCATGAGTAGAGCAGGGTTTGCCATTAACTATTTTATTCTACTTGAAATGAAAACTACCTATATTGAAAATTGTTGGAATTCATTTATCTTAATACAGCTGCTATAAAGAGATTCCCAATAGTTCCTATATTTAGATCCCTAGATCTGTTCTGTTTCTTGCCCATTTTAAGGTCTGGTTGTTCAGGTTTTCCTTTGATTTATTTTTAATTTTTTCTCCCATTGTACCCCCTGTTGTGTGGTAAAGGAAAGAAGGAGTTTGGGCAGGTTGGAAGTTTTTGTTTTGTTTTGTTTTTTACTAATATCAGTGATCTCTGCTTCATTGACCAATACAGTGTATCTCTTAGGAGAAAGAGATCAAGGTGAAATCTAGATAGATTGATCTTGATGTGCTTTCTAAACCTATCCAGTGGAAGGTTGGAAAGTTAATCTAGAAGTCAGGGAAAAAGTCAGGATGAGAAAGATACCTTTGGGAATCATCTATATAGAAGTGATTGCCAGAAAATGTGTTGCACAAGGTAAAATTTGTGTGTTTATTTCAGGTAACCCACAGTCATCATAGGTTTGGAGAGAAGTTAGTGTGGGAATAGTTTTAAAGGAGATTTTAAAGCATACCTGGAAGAATTCCTTTCTATTAGTAGTTTGTCAATAAATAGCTCTTTAGCTAATGATAGTTGATAATTTAAAAAAAAAAACATAATTTAAACACTTTCCTAGAACTCAGAATACTTGTTTCTCTTTACTAGAAAGGAAAAAAAATCATATTAAATATTTAGCATAACACATTAGATTTCATAAAATGTACATGTTCCTCAGAGTGACTGTTTACCCTGAGAAAATCAGTTGACTTTTTTTGGCCTAGAATACAAAAGTAGAGAAGGTTGATTGGGATAGATGATCATATTCAATAAATTTATAAGTCTTTACAGAGACAAAATAATTACATAATATACTAGATCATGAAGGAGTATAGAATAGGTTTTGTTCCTTAGGATTTGGCTTTCATAACTGAATTATATGAATTTTTTTAAGATGAGTTGGTTTTATATGTTGGAATTATATTTGCCCACCATAAGCTTTATTTAAAATACACAAATTTTAATTATTCATTATAACTACTCAGAAGGGCCTTTAGGGAAGACTGCACCATTCTTTTTTTTTTTTTGCACCATTCTTTGAGAAAGGTGTCACATGAATAAAGATATTAAAATCCTAACTATTCATTGGAAGGACTGATGCTGAAGCTGAAACTCCAGTACTTTGGCCATGTGATGCAAAGAAAGGCAGGGGGAGAAGGGGACAACAGAGGATGAGATGGTTGGATGGCATCACTGACTTGATGGAGATGAGTTTGAGCAAGCTCTGGGAGTTGGTGATGGACAAGGAAGCCTGGCATGCTACACAGTCCATGGGGTCGCAAAGAGTTGGACACGACTGAGCAATTGAACTGAACAGAACTGACCGTGAGCTTTATTTAAAATATAGAAATTTTAATTATTCATTATAACTACTCCAACCAGTCCATTCTAAAGGAGATCAGCCCTGGGATTTCTTTGGAAGGAATGATGCTAAAGCTGAAACTCCAGTACTTTGGCCACCTCATGTGAAGAGTTGACTCATTGGAAAAGACTCTGATGCTGGGAGGGATTGAGGGCAAGAGGAGAAGGGGACGACAGAGGATGAGATGGCTGGATGGCATCACTGACTTGATGGACGTGAGTCTGAGTGAACTCCGGGAGTTGGTGATGGACAGGGAGGCCTGGCATGCTGCGATTCATGGGGTCGCAAAGAGTCGGACACAACTGAGCGACTGATCTGATCTGATCTGATCTGATAACTACTCAGGCATTTAGGGAAGATTGGGCTGTTCTTTGAGAAAGATATCACATGAATAAAAATATTAAAATTTTAAATAACCAAGATGAAGTTATTTAAACTTTGTGATTTAGTTTTGTCATATAGACAAAGTGAGTATGCATTAAACACTTTATGATGTTTGAATATTTGAATTTAGGGGCCTTGACTAAATGTTTTTTTAATCTTTTATTCTTTATTCTTTTATGTTAGCATTAATGAACTGATAATGGTTTCAAACACATATTACTGATAATTAAAGGTAAATAATAATAGGAAATATGGCCATAGTGATTCATCAGTTTCAGTGTTACTTCATTTATAGATGATGCATAATCTCCTATAAACAGTGTACAAGGAAAAAAACTTTCCTGAGCCATTTCTCTCATTTCTTTTAGGCGTACTTTTATTTCACTGGGAAGTTTTGTTTTTTTTTAATTAATTATTTTTAAATGAAGCAAAGATGAATATTTGTAATGATAAAAGGTGCAATTCACAAAGAAAATAGATGCTGTAAACCAACAGACACCTAACACCAAAGAAACAAGGATACATAAAGCAAAAATCAGAAGAAATATAAGAGAAAAGAGAAATACATAATCATAGTGAGACATACTAACATTTCTCTGAGAATAGTTTACCAAGTGCATAAAAAAATAAGAATAGAAGCATTTTGAATGATGTCATTATTGAGATGTCATACTGCCATTTTATAATTCATTTAGGTAAAATCATGAAACAAAGTGGTTGTTTAGCTTGATCAAAATTCTAGACAAAGCTGTCTGAAAGAGAATGAATGTAAAGAAGTCTTCAATGTATTAGTTAACTTATGAATTACAGTAGCTAGAAGGTGGTATAGTGTAAATTGGCACACTATGCTTATCTTGTTGCTGGTTCAAATAGCATAAATTTGATCTTAATGCAGTCTTTTTGTTCTTTTAAAATGTATGCAAATGCGATTGCTTGGCAGAGATAATTGTACATCAGAAATGCATAAAAGAGTATAATGTTTGGAGAGAAGCCAGGGTGCACTTAATAAATATAGAATACTGTATCTTCATTAAAGAAAAAAAGGACACTCAAAAGTATAGTTTAATGTTAATTCTCATTTATATTCAATAACACTTCAAAAATATTATCTGTTTCTAAATGATATGTACAGAAGCTAAAATGACTTAGTCATTTTTCTGAGAGTCAGTGTCAGAAGTAAAAGCAGAATCTTCTGAGGATTTAGGAGTTTGTATCTAATTTTCAGTACACTCCCTATTGGTCATTTTTTAATACCTTCTCATGTTCCTCTTCTGTTAAATATTATATTCAGGACAATATGTTTTACTAGTCTACAGATAATGAAAACTATCCTATTTATTATTACTGTTACTTTTGATAATTGTTAAATGTGATCAAAGATGTCCATATACCAGTATTAGAGAATTGTTAGATCTTTTAGTTATATAAATGCACTTGTGTAAGCTGTAGTGATGGTGTTTCATGTTTATTGAACTTAACTGTAGTAATAGTTTATAATCTGTGTAAAGAAATACAGATGGCACATTTGACACAGTTTGCTATGATCACAGTATTGCAGTGTTTAATGAGGGTCATAGAATCTGTGGGAAGAAACCACATGCTGTAAGTTTAAGTTCTAAATTTATTTGGTCAACGATACATAAATTTTTTGGAAGTGGTATGACCGTATGGAGAGGAAATAAATGTGATGCATCTAAATGTAGCTCCCTTGGCCCTTTAGAGTTCCCGAAGGTCATAAACTGCTGGTATTGTTGTCCACATTAGGTAATATCTTGCCATATCTGGCTTCATTTCTTGTTATGCTATAATAATCCTTATATTTGGGCCCAGTGTCACCTTTTTTGGAAGACTGTACACAAACTATGTGTTTTTCCGTTTAAGGAGATGTGTACAAACTGAGATTTATGAGTTTTTGAGCCAAACCTAGCATCAGTCCTTATTCTGATCCTTGAGAAGAATACAAAAGTCATTTCACTGTATCTCAATCATCAGTGTACTTCCTAGTATTATGAATAGTACATTTCTCCACATACTGATAGTGGTATGTACTGTACCTGTGCATGCGTGCACACACACACACACGCACACGTGCATGCATAGAAGTTTGTTGTAAACCAGCCAAGTCATTATTATTTGATTTTTTTTTTTCTTTAGCACTATTGGTACCTTTCAAAAAGCAGAGGTCAGTGAGGAAGATAAAACTCTCCCCCATAATTTTGCTCTCTTTAATATGTTACAGTGTTGGCAAGACTCAGATCGAATCCTGCCACACACAAATGTTTGTAAGCAGGTGCAAAAACAGTCACAATCTGTTCTGTAACTTTGTCAGAGGGCATGCTCTTAGTCTTCTTTAGTTGTTTTTATAGTGTCTTTTGTGAAGGGCTCTCTTGCAGTTGTGATAGTCGTTCTGATAACATGTTTTGGTGTACTTTCTATTCAGGTGTTTGAGAATGTCCGAATGAGCCCCTGAACGACATATGGTTTTGAAACCTAGGCCTAACATGTAATTCCAAAGGTTGTGATATACTAGAGTAACTATGTTTGTACATATTGTTCACAAAATTGTTCGCAAAATTCTTCTACATTTCCAGGTTCCCATTTTCATACATATTGAATTAATTTTACCAGTAAAATAGTATTTGTAGTATCTACCTAGCTAGTAACAAACTACCTTTGATTGTAAATGCATGACATGACATGGATGTATGCTCAGTCATGTCCAACTCTGCAGCCCCATGGACTGTATAGCCTGCCAGACTACTCTGTCCATGGGATTTTCCAGGCAAGAATATTGGAGTGGGTTGCCATTTCCTTCTCCACGGATCTTCTCAACCCAGGAATCAGACCTCGTCTCCTGCGTTGACAGGTAGATTCATTACCACTGCACCACCTGGGAAGCGCTTAATTAGAAATAGAGCTGGCTAAAGAACTTAATATCAATCACTGCCCTGGTAGTATGAACTTTTCCCCGGCTTTACTGACGTACAGTGGACACATATCATTGTGTAAATTTAAGATGTGCAGCGAGATGAGTTTTGGGGGGATGGGAAAGGCTGCTTTGGGTCTTAGTTGTTGTACATGGGATCTTTGTTGGGGCACACAGGCTTTTCCCTAGTTGTGGTGTGTGGGCTCAGTAGTTCTGTGCAGGCTTAATTGTCCCACGGCATGTGGGATCTTAGTTTCCTGACCAGGGATTGAACCCACCTCCTCCGCATTGGAAGGTGAATTTTTAACCACTGGACCACGAGGGAAGTCCCCAACGTGATGATTTGGTATATGTATATATTGTGAAATTTTTACCATAATTAGGTTAGTTACACATTCATCACCTCACAACATAGTTATCTTTTGTGTCTGTGTGTGTACTGTAAGATTTTCAAAATCTACTCTGTTAGCTCTCAGGTATATATATAATACAGTATTATTAATCACAGCCATCATATTGTACATTAGATCCCCAGAACTTATTCATCTTATAACTTGAAGTTTGTTCTCTTTCATCGCCTTTGTCCATTACCTCACCCTCACTCCCCTATCCCTGATCCTGGAAACCACCAATATACTCTTTGTACCATGAGTTCAACTTTTTTAGAGTCTACACATAAGTGAGATCATACAATATTTGTCTTTTTCTCTCCGATCTATTTGATCCTGGAGCCATGCTTTCAAGGCTCATCCGTGTTGTCACAAATGGTAGAATTTCCATATTTTATCATGGCTGAACAATATTTGATTGTATGTATATACATCACATATTCTTTGTTCATTCATCTGTTGACAGACACTTAGGTTGGTTCCATGTCTTGGGTATTGTGAACAAGGCTGTGGTGAACACGGGAATTCACATATCTCTTATTGATTTGATTTGAGATATTGATTTCATGTTTTTGAGATGATAATTAGTGATGTTGAGCACTTTTTCATGTACTTGTCAATTTTTATGTGTTTTGAAAAATGTCTGTTGAGTTTCTCTACCCATTTTTATTTATTTATTTTCAATCTTAATTTTTTTTAATTTATTTTTTTAACACCAAAAGCATTTTGTATTGGGGTATAGCCGATTAACACTGTGTGGTAGTTTCAGGTGAACAGGTGTACATATATATGTATCCACCCTCTCCCAAAGGATGTATCCAGCCTCCCATCCAGGCTGGCATATAACATTGAGCAGAGTTCCATGTGCCTCTGCCCATTTTCAAATCAGATTTTTTTGATTTTTATTATCGAGTTCATGAGTTTGTTATCTATTTTTGACTATTAACCCACTGCATATGGCTTTCCAGTTTTCTAACACTATTTATTGAAGAAATTACCCTCTCCTTGTTGAGTATTCTTGGCTCTCTTGTTAAATGTTAGTTGGCTGCATATTCACAGGTTTATTTCTGGGCTCTTGATTCTTTTCCATTGATCTATGTGTTTGTTTTTATGCAAATACATGCTGTTGGATAACTATAGCTTTGTAACATAGTTTGAAATCATGGAATGTGATGCCTCCCACTTTGTTTTTCTTGCTTAGGGTAGCTTTGGCTGTTCAGGATATCTTGTGGGTCCATACAACTTTTCAGATGGTTTTTGCTACTTCTGTGGAAAATATCACTGACATTTTAATGGGTATTGCATCAAATCTTTAGATGTAATGTCCTTTCCATTTCTTCACTTTGAGCCAGTGTGTGTCCCTAAAACTGAAATGAGTCTCTTGTAGGCAGCATATATAGGTATACCTTAAGAATCTCAGGTTCAATTCTAGACCACCACAAAAAAGCAAAACTCCTAACCATCATCAGAGCCTTCAGCAAATTGTAATCTTTTTGCCTGTAGAAAGTCTTCCCTCAGTATTGATGGTTGCTGACTGATCAGGGTGGTGGTTGCTGAAGGTCGAGGTGACTGTGACAGTTTCTTAAAATAAGTCAATAATGAAGTTTGTAGCATCTTCACCAGAAGTAGATTCCATCTCAGGAAACCACTCTCTTTACTCATTCATAAGAAGCAACTCCTCATCCATTCAGGTTTCTCATAAGATTGCAGCAATTCAGTCACATCTTCAGGCTCCCCTTCTGATTGTAGTTCTCTTGCTATTTCTGCCACATCTGCAGGGACTTCTTTCATTGGAGTCTTGAACCCCTCAAAGTCATCCATGAAGATTTGAATCAGCTTTTTCCAGACTCCTGTTAATGTTGATATTTTGACCTCTTCCCATGGACAGAGGAACCTGGAGGGCTACAGTCCATGGGGTCACAAGAGTCAGACACGACTTAGCGACTAAACCACCACCACCACCACCATGAATCATGAATGTTCTTAATGGCATCTAGAATGGTGAATCCTTTTCAGAAGGTTTTCAGTTGACTTTGCCCAGATCCCTCAGAGAAATCACTGTCTGTGGCATCTATAGCCCTACAAAATGTATTTCTTAAAGAGTAAAACTTTGTTAGCAGGCTTAAAAACAACTTGAATCTAGTCATTCTGTATCTTTTGATTGAAGAATTCAGTATATTTACAATTAGAACAGTCATTGATATGTAAGGATTTACTAATGCTATCTTAATATCTGTATGGGCCAAAATATTGGAGAAGAACAGATACTCCCAACACATTTTGTGAAGTCAGCATTACCCTGATATCAAAGCCAGATAAATGAAGCAAAGCAGAAAAATACTGACTGCTGTCTCTGATGAATGTGTAAAAACTCTCAACAACAACAGAGTATATCTTTAAGTATTTATTCCCTAATAAAGAGTGAGATATTTGCCTAATAAAGAGTGAAATCACTTTTCCTAGAGTGTAGGTTAGAGCATACACCAGTATACACAAACACATACACCACATGTACTATGTGCTAAGGTATTTTAAAGTATTTTACTGACCAAGTGGCATAGTTGTATAGAGACTGACTATTATCAATAGTCCTGTGTAAATTATGGTTTTTATCTTGTTTCTGTTATGTTTCTAATAGCATTTGTATACATAGAACTTCTGTTTTAGATCAGATGTATGTTTGCCTGATCTACTCATCTAAAAGAAATAAAAAGTTTTGCAGAAATCATAAATTATATGAATTTTTTTTTAATGGCCACTTTAGTTCCACTAGAGTATAAAATTGTTACAGCTGTAGTTGTTTGTAAAGTGATTATTTGTAGTGAGGTAAGAAATCTTAAGTTAATGAATAATTCTTCAGTTCAGTTCAGTTGCTCAGTCGTGTCTGACTCTTTGTGACCCCATGAACCACAGCACGCCAGGCCTCCCTGTCCATCACCAACTCCCGAAGTCCACCCAAACCTATGTCCGAGTCGGTGATGCCATCCAACCCTCTCATCCTCTGACGTCCCCTTCTCCTCCTGCCCTCCATCTTTCCCAGCATCAAGGTCTTTTCCAATGAGTCAGCTCTTCACATCAGGTGGCCAAAGTATTGGAGTTTCAGCTTCAACATCAGTCCTTCCAATAAACACCCAGGACTGATCTCCTTTAGGATGGACTGGTTGGATCTCCTTGCAGTCCAAGGGACTCCCAGGAGTCTTCTCCAACACCACAGTTCAAAAGCATCAATTCTTCAGCACTCAGCTTTCTTTATAGTCCAACTCTCACATCCATACATGACCACTGGAAGAACCATAGCTTTGACTAGACAGACCTTTGTTGGCAAAGTAATGTCTCTGCTTTTTAATATGCTGTCTAGGTTAGTCATGGAGAAGGCAATGGCACCCCACTCCAGTACTCTTGCCTGGAAAATCCCATGGGCGGAGGAGCCTGGTAGGCTGCAGTCCATGGGGTCTCGAAGAGTCAGACACAACTGAGCGACTTCACTTTCACTTTTCACTTTCATGCATTGGAGAAGGAAATGGCAACCCACTCCAGTGTTCTTGCCTGGAGAATCCCAGGGACGGGGAGCCTGGTGGGCTGCTGTCTATGGGGTCGCACAGAGTTGGACATGACTGAAGCGACTTAGCAGCAGCAGCAGGTTGGTCATAACTTTCCTTCCAAGAAATAAGCATCTTTTAACTTCATGGCTGCAGCCACCATCAGCAGTGATTCTGGAGCCCAGAAAAGTAAAGTCAGCCATTCTTACTGGTCTAGTAAGTAAAAACAAGCAAGTAGTTGCTGAATTGAATTATGGGTTGTATTAATGTGCAAAGATAAAACAGACTTAATTAATAGTATTTTAAGCTTCTATATTTAGAGAACCAAACAAACTAAAAAGTGCATTTTGCTTTGAAGGTTCAAACCTCAAGAGAATGAAGTTTCTGTATATATTAAATGTATCTATGCATGTCTAAATGTCCATACATTCATACTCTTCTCCCCTGCCCTGAGCTACTAGACACTGTATTAAAAACATTAATAGACTGTTTTATATTAACCCTTTCCTCCCTTTGTAACTCCCTTAAAAAAGGTACTGTTTCATTCATCTCTGTATATTCTGCAATGTTGAACATAGCACCTCCTTCACAGTAACTTTGAATATGTTTTTAGGAAAGCATTTATTCAGAGTCTAACACCAAAATATTCCAGAGAAATTCACTGTAAGGATTATTATGTTTTGTTTTGTTTTCACTAATTGTTCTACCTGTCCTTTATTTTTCTTTCGTTGAATCCAAACTGCTTCAAGGCAAAATTCTTGAGACAGATTAGTTTGGGAAGCACCCTGACATTTTCTATGAATAATATTTGAAGTTTAGGAAAAAAAATATGTATCTTTACATCAAAGTGTAAAAATTGACAAGAATTAATGGTAGCTATAGGAAGATGGGTGTTTAAAGTGTATACCATATAGGTGGCTGTTTTGCCTCTCCTCTCTACTGAATTCTCCCTTTCTCCTTTCCACATATTCAATCACTAGGAAAGAGTAGGCCTGGAGTTGTTTCTTTGACTTTAACTGCTAAGATTAATAATGGTGTTTAAAAACTTTATAAGACTATGATCTGTACTTCCAGTTGATGACTGCTTTTGTTACTTTATAAATGAGAAACAGGATGGTTTACATGTTATGTTTAATGTAAAAGAAAAATTAAAAATAATTTCATACTCTGTGTTTTCTTTAACAGAGTAATTAAAATTTTTTCATTGGGGTATAGTTGATTTACACTGTTGTGTTAGTTTCAGGTGTACAGCGAAGTGAATCTGTTTTACACACATACATGCATCCACTCTTTTTTAGATTCTTTTCCCACATAGGCCATTACAGAGTATTGAGTAGAGTTCCCTGTGTTATATAGTAGGTCCTTATTATCTGTTTTTATATAGCAGTGTGTATATGTCAGTTCCAGTCTTCCAATTTATCCCTCTCCTTGTCTCCTTACTCCCTGGTAACTATAAGTTTATTTTCTACATCTATAAGTCTGTTTCTGTTTTTGTAAGTAAGTTCATTTGTAGCCTTTATTTTTTTAGATTCCACATTTATAAATGAGAAATGGATGCTTTGCATGTTATGTTTGAAAGTGAAAGTGTTACTTGCTCAGTTGTGTTTGACTCTTTGTGACCCCATGGACTGTAGCCCTCCAGACTCCTCTGACCATGGGATTTTCCAGGCGAGAATATTGGAGTGGGTTGCCATTTCCTTCTCCAGGGGATTTTTCCGACCCAGTGATCGAACCTGGGTCTCCTGCATTGCGGGCAGATTTTTTTATCGTCTGAGCCACCAGGGATGCCTTCTAAATGATGGAGCTCCAGTCCAGAATACTGGAGTGGGTAGCCATTCCCTTCTCCAGCAGATCTTCCCAACCCAGGGATTGAACCCTGCTCTCCCACATTGCAGACGGATTCTTTACCAGCTGAGCCACCAGGGAAGCCCAAGAATACTGGAGTGGATAGGCTGTTCCTTCTCACAGATCTTCCCGACACAGGAATCAAACCAGGGTAGATTTATAAATATATATAAATATTGATTCCACATTTATAAATGAGAAATGGATGCTGTGCATGTTTAGTGTTTAAAAAAAACCTTGAAAATAATTTCATACTCTAATTTTGTTCTTTAATAGAGCAGTTTTTTAAATATAAAAATTGGAAGGAGAAAAATGCTAGAAAGGTTTGTAACTAGACTTCTGTTTTCATGGAACATCCCAAAGTAGTGGCTTTCAGTGTGGTCATTTGAAAATAGCATCAACATTTCCTTAAAATTCTTACAACTCCAACATGTTTAAGCTCCATCCCAAAATTATTGTATCATACACTGTGGAGATGTGGCTCAGTGTTCTTTATTTTAGCAAGCTCTTTAGGTGGATCTGATACATAGTAAAGTTTTCAACCACTGCCCTGAAGTATAAAAATTTGATATTTAAATTCCTGACAGAGAAACTTCATAACAGAAAAAGGAACAAATACAACCAATGAGTGAGTCATCTTTGGGAATTTATCATGACAGTGTTAATCTCGCGCATCTGAAAGAATTTACTAATGAAATAAAACATGTACATCTTGTTTCCGGTTACGTGTAGCGCTTCATGTAATATGATAGAAGTGATGCTCTGCT
This sequence comes from Bos mutus, assembly GCF_027580195.1. Taxonomy (NCBI): domain Eukaryota; kingdom Metazoa; phylum Chordata; class Mammalia; order Artiodactyla; family Bovidae; genus Bos; species Bos mutus. The sequence continues at coordinate 31,073,442 of NC_091626.1, read as the reverse complement.
GCTGCTGCTAAGTCGCTTCAGTCGTGTCTGACCCTCAGTGACCCCATGGACTGCAGCCTTCCAGGCTCCTCCGTCCATGGGATTTTCTAGGCAAGAGTACTGAAGTGGGGTGCCATTGTCTTCTTCGAAGTGATGCTCAGATCAGTTCAAAAGCATATATTGGGCAGTTTCTATTTATTCGCCTTAAGAGGACAGATTTTAAGACCTGTATTGACTCATTTATATAGCCAGAGCTGTTATATAATAGCACCGGCCTTGAAAGAAGAGTGTAAATTGATTGTCGTTGTATATATTTGTGTCAAAAAATATAAACCAACATGTGCAAATTTTAGCTTACCCATTCCATCCTGGTTTTCCAGTTAAAACCTACTAAGATCTTTTTCTTTCCATAATTCATCCATATGTGAGTTGGTATGTTTTATTATTAATAGTAATAAATATAGTAATAAATATAGATACCACCTTTTTTACTTTTATGTTCTACCCATTTTTCCTTCCTTGAATGATGCCTTTATTTCCAGATCAGCAAAGATATATTTATTTATGATTTCTTTGTTTTCTAATAGGACTTTCGCTTATTTACATAAAAATTATAGTTAAAGAAGCTGCCTGTGCTTTGACAGTTTTGACATTTTTATTTTCTCAGTCTTGGCTGACTACAGCTTATTTTGTGTATTACATCTAACTGAGACCATTAGAGTCTTGTTGCTGAAACTGTAAGTCATGGTGTTAAATTTCCCTTTGAGGTATAGAAAATAGAACCGTATACTTGAGTGCACTTTGCCTCAAAGGGGTGTAGCCTAAAAGGAGCATAAACGTTAATGTGGTGAATATAACCAGCTTTTTCTGCACAGTATTTCTTTCATTTAAATTTATGTAACTTTTCCTGGAAATTTTATGCTATCCTGAGATATTTTAATATAAAATGTATTTACCTTGATATTTTTAGATATTTTAATAATGTTACCATTTCATGATCTCTGCTTACCTCACTAACCTTTACTCTTAGTACTTTCTAGTTTGCCTACTAAACGTCTGTTTTGCTGAGCAATTAGTAGTTCTTCAAAAATACTATACTTTCTGACTCTGTTCCCTTTTACGTTTTACTACTTTGCTGATTCAACCCCCACTCTCATCTCTCCTGAGCATTTTTAGTATGTCATAGAACCAGACATGAAACAATGGACTGGTTCCAAAGTCGGAAAGGAGTACATCAAGGCTGTATATTGTCACCCTGGTTGACTGTCACCATGGTTGTCACTTCTATGCAGAGTATATCATTCAAAATTTCAGGCTGGATAAAGCACAAGCTGGAATCAAGGTTGCCAGGAGAAATATCAGTAACCTCAGATACGCAGATGACACCACCCTTACGGCAGAAAGCAAAAAGGAACTAAAGAGCCTCTTGATGAAGGTGAAAGTTCAGTTCAGTTTAGTAATTCAGTCAAGTCCAACTCTTTGTGACCCTATGGACTGTAGCACGCCAGGCTCCCCTGTCCATCAGCAACTCCTGGAGCTTACTCAAACTCATATCCATCAAGTTGGTGATGCCATCCAACCATCTCATCCTCTGTCATCCCCTTCTCCCCCTGCCTTCAATCTTTCCCAGCATCAGTATCTTTTCCAATGAGTCAGTTCTTCGCATGAGGTGGCCAAAGCATTGGAGTTTCAGCTTCAGCATCAGTGCTTCCAATGAATATTCAGCACTGATTTCCTTTAGGATTAACTGGTTGGATCCCTTGCAGTCCAAGGGACTCTCAAGAGTCTTCTCCAACACCACAGTTCAAAAGCATCAATTCTTCGGCGCTCAGCTTTCTTTATAGTCCAACTCTCACATTCATACATGACTCCTGGAAAAACCATAGCTTTGAATAGATGGACCTTTGTCGTCAAAGTAATGTCTCTGCTTTTCAATATGCCGTCTAGGTTGGTCATAGCTTTTCTTCCAAGGAGCAAGCGTCTTTTAATTTCATGGCTGCAGTCACCATCTGCAGTGATTTTGGAGCCCAAGAAAATAAAGTCTGTCATTGTTTCCATTGTTTCCCCGTCTATTTGCCATGAAGTGATGGGACCAGATGCCATGATCTTAAATTTTCCGAATGTTGAGTTTTAAGCCAGCTTCTTCACTTTCCTCTTTCACCCTCATCAAGAGGCTCCTTAGTTCTTCCTCACTCTCTGCCATAAGGATGGTGTCATCTGCATATCTGAGGCCACTGACACCTCTCCCAGCAATCTGATCTCCAGCCTCTGCTTCATCCAGCCTGGCATTTTGCATGATGTACTGTGCATATAAGTTAAATAAGCTGGATGACAATATACAGCCTTGAAGGTGAAAGAGGAGAGGAGAGTCCATGGGGTTTCAAAGAGTTTGACACAACTACGTGACTGAACAACAGCAGCTAGTTTTTAGATCTCAGCCCAACCATATCTTTGTCTGAGAATCCATTCTTGATCCTTCTCATCTGGATAAGGTCCTCTTTCTGTCTCTTTCTGCGCTTGGCTAACTACTGTCACTGTACTTATCATAGTGTGAAAACTTTATAGTTTCCTTTTTGAATCTTCAGTCTTTTGAAGTAATGGATCATATCTTAATCCATTGTTGTATTACAGTGCTGAGCTCAGAACCCAGTACATTTAATAAAATTGCCCATCAAATGAATGAGGAACAAATACATGAATGAATAATACTGATTGATTTGGGGGGCATTTGTATTTGACTGAAACTCATTCCTGTATTATCAGTTGATATTTGTCATTTTAGATGTGCTAATCCATGCCTGTTACATCTTTGATCCCATGTCTTGTACCTGGTGAATGTTGTTACTTAAGTGAATTGGACTTTGGGACTATATTTTGTGTAAAATCATTGTGTACAATGACAGATTTAGATTTAGGCATTTTATAATTAAAGTCTAATCTTCTTAGAGGCCTCTTTCTTTTAAAGATTTGTTGACCTGCCTTGTACCCCATTGGTCTAAGTATTCCTTTTGCATATTGGGTTCTGTTTGAAGTTATGGGTTCCATTGCATTGTGGATTATTTTGTGACCTAGACAGAGGATTCTTGTTAATATCATATAGTAGTTTCCTCTGAAATTCTGTGTTCTCATATCATTATGGTAGATATTAGACATAATAGTTTTGTAGTTGTTAACTATGATAGTTATCAATGTTATAAAATGTAAACATACACCCTGTTATTCATAACCAACAGGAAGACTTAATAAGTGACTTATAGTCTCTAGCAATTGAAGCAATATTGAATTGATTTGGATTGTTGAACACAAGAAGCATAAAAAGAAAAAGGAGAACCCAGAGTCCAATGTAATTCACTCAGTATATTACAATACTTTGATTTTTAATGATTAATCAGAGAGCACATAGAGATCATTGTTTTTTCTTCAGACTCCTTATTTGTATATTAATCATCTCCTTTGTTGTGTAAGAATAGGAAGATGTTTAGGAAGACATGTTTCATGTTTATTTCCTTTAATCTTTTTGGATTAGATCTGAATTAGCAGCTAGGAGTTTTTGTTTTCTTCTTAATATCAAACCTTGAAACTTCAAATTCAAGGAAGTGAATTGCTATCTATAAGTGTCGCTTACCAAGAACGTTTATTTTTCAAAACTGGAACTAAGATGAAAAGGTGGTAGACTAGGGTGTTAACAAAGAGCAAGTAGAGAGAATAAGTCAAGATTTTGAAGGTATGTTAATTCAAAGTAACATTCTAATATTTTAATGTATTCTGTATGCTATAATCTAGGTACTAGGTACTTTCACTTATGTTACTTTTAAGTTATTTAATCTCAAGTGAAAATTGTAGTTTATTTTGTCATAGGCTCTTCTTTTACATCATTTCAGTGCTTAACTTTCTAGTTTATATATGTTTGCATTTGACATATTGGTTGGTCAAATTTTATTCATTTATATATACACAGCCTTTGTAGTCAGAGAATTCTGAACTTATAATTCATCTCTGTTGTTCAATTTTTAGCTAGGTGAATTACTTATCCTCTGAGCCTTAGTTTCTTCATTCATAAACCAAGAAATTAAACTTCTTGGTTAAAGCTTATTTTGGTTTCAGGCTCCAGAATTCCACTTAACCACAAAATGGAATTATTTTGTAGGAATACATGGGTATCTTTTGGAACTCACAGTAAAATCAGGAAGCAAGTCAAGACCTCATAAGACTCTAGTAATGGAATTGGAAAGCTGGTAGAAACCCAGACTTTTAATTTCTGTCTCTCTCTCTTTGTGTCTCTCTCTGTCTTTTCCTTATTTATTTTCTCCTTATCTCTGATTTCTGACTCTCTTTGTATATCTGCCTTACTCTTCTCTCTCTTTCCCTGCAGATCAGCTTTCATTGTTTTAGTGTGTATTTAGCCAAACACAGGAGCCTGACAGCTCCTAAATTTGTATAACTTCAGGTTGAGTGACCAACTGAGACTAAATGGTGGCCCTTAGTTTATATACTAAATCTCCAGGAGAAAGAAACTAATTGATCCAGCTTGCGTCAGGGGGCGTGTACCCTATCCAGGCCACTGTGGGTTAAGGAGGGAGGGCTCCATAATACAAACATAGCTGCTCTATAGGTGGTGGCAGGGGTTAGCGTTAAAGTGGGTGATAGCTGGTGGCTGTCCACTTAATGGCGTGTACACACAGACCATACACACACACATCAGATTCAAAACATGAGTGATTATTTAAAATCGCAAAACATAAGTTAGTAACCAAAGGCTGTGGAATTTCTTAACTGCTTCATTGCTAGGCAGTCTTTGAAGGGAAGGAAGATGAAGAGATGGGCCTAGTGAAGTATTAGTTGCATTGCTCATGCTGTCCCTGTCTGCTTTAACAATATGAAAGTGGAGTAATAAACTCATTGAACTAATAAGTCGTATGTAGGCACTGTCATTGATTGTTTTTAGTCATTAAGATAGTGTCAGTTAGTTTGTTTGTATTCGTTGTGTAAGTAAACGTGTAAACTGGTAGAAATCTAACCTTAAAGGTATTTTTGGCATTTGTGGTGGCAGAGTATAAATCATCTGTCATTCTCAAAACATGCATGTGGCACTGGAGTAAAATTCCTTTAGTTTTCTGGCACTCTAAAAGGACTAGAGACTGTTTTCAAGATATAAGAGAATATTATCCTCTTTGTTCAGAAATATTAAGAAAATAACATTTGGGAGAATGGCATTGAAACATGTGAAATGTCATGTATGAAACGAGATGCCAGTCCAGGTTCAATGCACGATGCTGGATGCTTGGGGCTGGTGCACTGGGACGACCCAGAGGGATGGTATGGGGAGGGAGGAGGGAGGAGGGTTCAGGATGGGGAACACATGTATAAAATTTAAAAAAAAAAAAAAAAAAAAAAAAAGAAGAAGATAAGTACTGGGGAAGAGGGGGAAAAAAAAAAAAGAAAATAACATCAAGTGATTTCTTTAATCAGGTGGAAAGTTGAAGCAATCTTGATGAATTCACTAAAATGGTTTGCTGTGGTTGAGTATTATGAAACAGTTTTCAGATGTTTGTGTAGCAGGTCTAAAAGTGATCAATTTACAGAACAGGAGGCAGATTATTTCATTAGCTTATATGTTGCTATTGTATATGCAGCGAATCTAAGGTAAATCTGCACAAAGGTATGTGGCTTCTATCCCTGGAAAGTCTGATGTAAAGCCTAATTCTTTTTAATTGATAATCTGTCATTTTATGTAGGCTTCCTCGATAGCTCAGTTGGTAAAGAATCTGCCTGCAGTTCAGGAGACCCCAGTTCGATTCCTGGGTTGGGAAGATTCTCTGGAGAAGGGATGGGCTACCCACTCCAGTATTCTTGGGCTTCCCTTGTGGCTCAGCTGGTAAAGAATCCACGTGCAATGCAGGAGACCTGGGTTTGATCCCTGGGTTATGAAGATCCCCCAGAGAAGGGAAAGGCTACCCACTCCAGTGTTCTGGCCTGGAGAATTCTGTGGACTGTATAGTCCATAGGGTCACAAAGAGTCGGACCTGACTGAGGGACTTTCACTTTCACTTATATAAGACTCTAAGAGAGCTTATACGTTAGTATAAAGAAGTTCTAAGTTTTAGATGTGATTAAAATAGAAGTTTAGCCCCATATTAAAATAGAATAGAAGATACAAATTCATTATCTAAAATTAATATTTAAAGCTTTAGAAAAAATTATTTATGTTTTTGAATAGATTATCAATCATAGATTTTTTTTTCCTCCAGTTAGAAGGTATTTTGGGACTCTTCGGATGTTACATACCCTCAAAATACATGTTACATGTGAGATATCATATGCAGTTTTGACCATGTTAAAGTTTATTGATGAAAGAATTAATATAGAAATGACTTAAATAAAAATTTGTTAATTGGATATTTGTATGAAGGAAATCAGAATATGTAAAGAAAATGGGAATTTGGAGGCTGGAGTAAGCATGCTGCTTATAGCACTTTTCCTTCTCTATTGAAGCTCAAAAATTTAGTTGGTTTGTGAGTAATTATTAATAAACCATTCATTACTTTCTGCATAAAAGGCAAATATAATTCCACCAGGTTTATAAAACAGGTAGCCCTCCCTGAAGTTAAAGGCATATTTATGGTTTTAGGGATCATATAGTTAACTGCAAATCTATCAGCTACAGTAATATGAGCCCAGTGACTCTGTGACTGTGCCTCTGGCTGATAAAGACATTAATGTTGACAAAGCATAGCAGCAGCGTCAGTTAGTTGAGGGTTATGGCTCAAGTGCAGTATATCATTTTATGAGAAATATCCCTTTAAACTTTTACTAACAAACTGCCTTAGATTTGAAATGAGGAGAGGCTTTAAGGCAGTTTTCCATCAGAGAAGACAAGCGCAAAATTCCTTGCCAAGTAATCTTTTAGAATTTCTTAAATTGCAGACCTCTGCCCCAAATTATATCCATCATCTGAGGTGCAAAGAGCCTCTTCTGACAGTTTTTGTAAACCATGCTTACGTATTTAATTAAGTCTCATATAAATTCCTATAACTTGCAGAATACAAAACATCTAACATTATTTCCTACAAAAATAACTACCGAAGTTTACTTCTGAAACAACTGTTAGAATGGCATATTACCTTTTAATTCAGGCTGTTTATCATAATGATATAGAGTTTCAGTCATTTGGCCTAGTTGGTGTCAAAGACCATGATTTTAAAGAAAGCAGCCACAAGTTGAATCCATGCCCCAAACTGTTAAATTTATATAGAGAGAAATTCTCTTTTATGATTAGAGATAGCATTCTTCATCTTGTATACCTTTAAGTACCTGTCTTATTGATTCCTTACTCTGTCTTCGAACAGTGCCTATTTGAGAGGTGGGTTAAATTTTTCAGGCAAGAAAAGAGAATAAAGTGCTCAAAGCATATATTGTTCCATTGGCCTAGTTCTTTAGTTATCTATTTTTACACTGGGATTATATTTAGGTGTTTTAATGTCATGACATCTGGATTCCCCCAGAACAAGTAGAAAAGAGTAAGTTGGAAGCTTCATTAGAAGTCACAATCATCACTATGCAGTATTGTATCAGTTACTACACAGATCATTGCTGTTCACTGTGAGAGGGGACCTGTGCAAGAGAGTGCACACCAGGAGGCGAGGCTCTTGGGGCGTTTTGTAGGCTGCCTACAATACCTTGTGTCCGACTCAGCAACCCCATGGACTGCAGCATGCCAGGCCTCCCTGTCCATCACCAAGTCCCGGAACTTACTCAAACTCATGTCCATTGAGTTGGTGATGCCATCCAACCATCTTATCCTCTGTCATCCCCTTCTTCTCCTGCCTTCAATCTTTCCCAGCTTCAGGGTCTTTTCAAATGAGTCAGTTCTTTACATCAGGTGGCCAAAGGATTGGAGTTTCAGCTTCAACGTCAGTCCTTCCAATGAATATTCAGGACTGATTTCTTTTACAATGGACTGGTTGGATCTCCTTGAAGTCCCTTGGACTCTCAAGACTCTGAAGAGTCTTCTCCAACACCACAGTTCAAAAGCATCAATTCTTCAGCACTCAGCTTTCCTTATAGTCCAACTCTCATATCCGTACATGACTACTGGAAAAACCATAGCTTTGACTAGATGGACCTTTGTCAGCAAAGTAATGTCTCTGCTTTTTAATATGCTGTCTAGGTTGGTCATAGCTTTTCTTCCAAGAGAAAGTGTCTTTTAATTTCATGGCTGCAGTCACCACCATCTGTAGTGATTTTGGAGCCCTCCAAAGTAACTTCCGTCACTGTTTTCTATTGTTTCCCCATCTATTTGCCATGAGGTAATGGGACCGGACGCCATGATCTTAGTTTTCTGAATGTTGAGCTTTAAGCCAACTTTTTCACTCTCCTCTTTCACTTTCATCAAGAGGTTCTTTAGTTCTTCTTCGCCTTGTTCTTTTAGACTTTATAATGTCACCACTGCCTATAGTAATGTATTTCAATTAGAGGATGCTACTGCTGCTAAGTCGCTTCAGTCATGTCGGACTCTGTGTGACCCCATAGACAGCAGCCCACCAGGCTCCCCCGTCCCTGGGATTTTCCAGTCAAGAACATTGGAGTGGGTTGCCATTGCCTTCACCAGTGCATGAAAGTGAAAAGAGAAAGTGAAGTCGCTCAGTCGTGTCTGAGTCTTAGCGACCCCATGGACTGCAGCCTTCCAGGCTCCTCCATCCATGGGATTTTCCAGGCAAGAGTACTGGAGTGGGGTGCCATTGCCTTCTCTGGAATTAGAGGATATATGGAAACTATTTATTTTAATAGGTATTAATATTCCTGCTTGTTCTTAAATTTCTACTTAACTTATTTAAAAGCACTCTGTTTCATTTTCTTCCCACATCAGCTCATAGAATATCCTCCCTCTCTTTCATTCCATCTTCCTCTCTCAGTTTTATGGTTTCCTGACCTCAGTAATGGCTGATTTGAAATGATAGCCAAAGGAAGATTCTAGCTGTATATAATATGAAATAGTAGGAAATAGCATAAACATGCAATTGTAAATCTGGATAATTTAAGCTGCTCCCCTTTATAATTATTTATACTTTTTATTAAAACTTCATACTAGAAGCAAAAAACAAAGAGTAAATATTATTAAAGGGATTTAAAAAGTTGCTACGTAACAATGAAGACTGAGGAGTGGCATGTGTAGTTACCATAGTTCCCTTTGGAAATAATGGCTCCTGATTTCCTCAGAACTGATAAGACTCAGCATATGCAAGTCAGACTGCCTTGCCTCAGAAAGATAATGTTCTTCATGGTATCTTAAAACATAATTACTGAAATAAATAAAGTGGAAATAGCAAGGGATAGAAATAATAGCTAAAAATTAAATTACTGACACTGAAGTAAAGCTTGACTCCTGTCACAGAGAGTGAAGAAGAAAAAGCAAGAAATTAAAACAGAGAATATAATAGATAATGGAGGTCCAGCAAAGATCCAACATTAAGATAATTGCATGAAGTAGAGAATGGAAAATGTGGAGGAGAAAAATTATTCAAAGATAAAATAAAGTTTTCTCTGAGAAGAATTACCAATTGAATCCTCAAGTCAAAATGATATTTTGAGTCCTAGGGATTTTGAGTGCTTGGCATACCTAGGTTAATTGATAGAACTTTGGTATTTCTCCAGGTATTCAGAAAAAAAGGGCATATCATTTCAGAGGAGAAGGGCAGAATAAGACTCTTAGTAAAACTCTTCTCAGGAACAGCCAGTACCAGAGATCAATGTAGCAATAGCTAAACACTTCTGAAATAAAGAGGATGTGATCCAGAAATATGTTCCTAGCCAGGATACCATTCATTTATAAAGTCAGCAGGCAGACATACCCAAATACTCATGAGTCCCTCTTGAAAAAAAAAAAAAATCTCTTAATATGAAATCCAGCCTATTAAAAGGTAAAACAAATTGGTAACAAGATTGGCAGTGACTCTATTTAATATGAAATATAAGACATTTATGCAGTTTATGATTGTGGATCTGATATAAAGTTTGACTGTGAAAAATAACATGCCAACAAAATTTTGTTTTGATAGGATGTATGAATATTCTCATATTTTAGTTATAACATCTAAAATTTTAAGTATACTTATAAAGATATTATTCTACAAATATTTTCATATTTTTTAACCTTAAAGCTTTTAGAAAATATCCATTTGAAATTGAGGAATTCATATATTTTCACCGACATGTTTCTGTTAAATTCAGATAAGATTAAATGTATTATATTTTAAAAGCACAGACAGTATCATCCAATTTTTATGAAAGCTTTTAAAATCTGTTTTCATATGGGCATTAAAATGGCTAGAATTATGTTAATGTAAATGTTAGCTTATTTTAACTTTCTGTGTAATTGTATTTGAGGTATCTCTTTTCATACTTCTTTTTAAATCACTTTAATCCTTTCAAAGAGTGTGTACTTTTATAAAAATTATTAATTATTTTGCCCCATCCAGTGCTTTATATTCTCCTATGTGCCATGTACTCCAGCCATATAAAATTATTTCCACATTTTCTTGAATAGAGTGTGGTCTTTCATACAGCTCTTCCTTCTGCTTGAGGTAACTTTCCCTTCCTTCATCATCCAAAATCCTTAATGTTTAGAATGGATTGGATGTGGCTGCTCTCTTTTAAGTTCTTAGCTACATCAGACGTTCTCTCTTCTTGCTCTAGTCCAAACTCTTATATCCAAATCATAACTGTTATTGTATAATATAATTCATATTTCAGAGTTTGTGTCTGACTCTTCCACCTGGTTGTGAACTTTGTAAGTGTAGTAGATGTTTCTGACTTGTGTTTGTGTCCTCCTGTCATGTAACAAGCACTAAATTGTTTTTTGATTGAGCTATGATTTTTGCTCCTACAGAGATCATATTATCAGATTTTCTTTCTTTCCTTTCTTTCCCTCCTTTTTATCTTTCTCCAACATTTCTTTCACTCTGTTTCTCTTTCCCTCATTCTGTTTTTTTTTTTTTTTTTCTTCATCAGTGATATACAGAAGACAAGAAATTTAAGTAGTAGGTGTTTGCCAGACAGAAGAGAGTCCAGGTGTTTTACAGATGAACCATAGACACAGTAAAATGTTCAAATACTACAAAGGGGTATACACTGGCAAATAATTTTCCACACCAACTCAGCCTCCAACTCCTGGATTCTCCTTCCCTTTGTGTATCCGTTCAGAGATACCTCCCTGTCTGGGAGGAAAGAAACAAATACATGACACACCAATGTATTACTTCTCTGGTTAGAATGATCTCCTAGCTGTGTGTTTGGTGTTTGAGAGCTCTGCCTACTTGATTTTGTCCTTATGAGTTCATATTTTTTTTTCTTTATGACTGTATAGAAATCACTTTGTTGACCATGAGTTCACAGGTAGAAAATGTGATATTTTAATAGCCACTTAAAACATGAAAAACATTAATTCTAAGACTCTGGAATTGGGAATGACTTTGCAATGAGTCTCTTCAACCCAACAAAGCCAATTCGTTTTTCACATGGGATAAAAAGAGACAGGAAGGGGGCAGAGTTTGTGCCTTTGATGAAGTCTGAACACCTTGACCTATCTCATATCTTGGCTTCATGGGGCCATAAAATAGATGCCATTGGGAAAATCCCTTTAAGTGTCTCTCTCTCTCTCTTTCCTCTTCAGCAAACACTGCTGCTGCTGCTGCTAAGTCGCCTCAGTCGTGTCCGACTCTGTGCGACCCAATGGATGGCAGCCCACCAGGCTCCCCCGTCCCCGCGGTTCTCCAGGCAAGAACACTGGAGTGGGTTGCCATTTCCTTCTCCAATGCATGAAAGTGAAAAGTGAAAGTTAAGTCGCTCAGTCGTGTCCGACTCCTAGCAACCCCATGGACTGCAGTCTTCCAGGCTCCTCCGTCCATGGGATTTTCCAGGCAAGAGTACTGGAGTAGGGTGCCATTGCCTTCTCTGCAGCAAACACTGGGGAATACTTATAATTGAAATGGTTTCATTACCTAGAGAGCAACATACTGGCAGCCAGTATGCTCACTTGTCTATTTCCTAAGTGTGGATTGGTGTCCAGAATATATTAGGCATATGAAGAACTTACAGTTCTTTTGTGAAACCTGTAATTTTTCCTCCGGAGAAAAGGTTTCAAGACACTACCATGTAACTATAGGGTTCAATACCTCAGTGAAATCCTACTTAAGATGTTGTTTTCTTAGTTTCCTGGTATTTGTTGGAAATAGATTTCATACGTCAGGCTGGAATTTATATGCCTGAGGGCAAAGGATAGTAATCTTTCACCTCCTTCTGCCACTCCATCTGCCTTGATAAAAATCTCTGTGGGAAGAAGTGTTGTTAGTGCTATATTTTGGGAATTTGACACATTTGTAATTTCATTGGAGGGGAAAAACAAACAAAAGCATTTCAGTATTGACTTGGAAAAATGTCACATCCTGCAGCTTGGGTTATTTTATCTATGTTTTGTTAATACACATGCTTGCGTGCGCACACACACACAAATACACACACGCATATTTAGCACATCGCTTCAGTTGAGTTCAGTCACTCACTCATGTCTGACTCTTTGTGACCCCATGAACCGCAGCATGCCAGGCCTCCCTGTCCATCACCAACTCCTGGAGTCCACCCAAACCCATGTCGAGTTGGTGATGCCATCCAACCATCATCCATCTTATCCTCTGTCGTCCCCTTCTCCTCCTGCCCTCAATCTTTCCCAGCATCAGGGTCTTCTCAAATGAGTCAGCTCTTCGCATCAGGTGGCCAAAGTATTAGAGTTTAGGCTTCAATATCAGTCCTTCCAATGAACACCCAGGACTGATCTCCTTTAGGATGGACTGGTTGGATTTCCTTGCAGTCCAAGGGACTCTCAAGAGTCTTCTCCAACACCACAGTTCAAAAGCATCAATTTTTCGGCGCTCAGCCTTCCTAACAGTCCAACTCTCACATCCATACATGACCACTGGAAAAACCATGGCCTTGACTAGACAGACCTTTGTTGACAAAGTATTGTCTCTGCTTTTCAATATACTGTCTAGGTTGGTCATAACTTTCCTTCCAAGGAGTAAGCGTCTTTTAATTTCATTGCTGCAATCACCATCTGCCATGATTTTGGACGGAGAAGACAATGGCAACCCACTCCAATACTCTTGCTTGGCAAATCTCATGGATGGAGGAGCCTGGTAGGCTGCAGTCCATGGGGTTGCTAGGAGTCGGACACGACTGAGCGACTTAACTTTCACTTTCACTTTCATGCATTGGAGAAGGAAATGGCAACCCACTCTAGTGTTCTTGCCTGGAGAATCCCAGGGACGGGGGAGCCTGGTGGGCTGCCATCTCTGGGGTTGCACAGAGTCGGACACGACTGAAGTGACTTAGCAGCAGCAGCAGCAGCAGTGATTTTGGAGCCCAGAAAAATAAAGTCAGCCACTGTTTCCACTGTTTCCCCATCTGTTTGCCATGAAGTGATGGGACCGGATGCCATGATCTTAGTTTTCTTAATGTTGAGCTTTAAGCCAACATTTTCACTCTCCTCTTTCACTTTCATCAAAAGGCTCTTTAGTTCCTCTTCACTTTCTGCCATAAGAGTGGTATCTGCATATCTGAGGTTATTGATATTTCTCCCAGCAGTCTTGACTCCAGCTTGTGCTTCCTCCAGCCCAGCATTTCTAATGTTGTACTCTGCATAGAAGTTAAATAAGCAGGGTTACAATATACAGCCTTGACGTACTCCTTTTCCTATTTGGAACCAGTCTGTTGTTCCATGTCCAGTTCTAACTGTTGCTTCCTGACCGGCATACAGATTTCTCATAGAGGCAGGTCAGGTTGTCTGGTATTCCCTGCTCTTTCAGAATTTTCCACAGTTTATTGTGATCCACATAATCAAAGGCTTTGGCATAGTCAGTAAATCAGAGATAGATATTTTTCTGGAACTCTCTTGCTTTTTTGATGATCCAACGGATGTTTGCAATTTGATCTCTGGTTCCTCTGCCCTTTCTAAAACCAGCTTGAACATCTGGAAGTTCACGGTTCACATATTGCTGAAGCCTGGCTTGGAGAATTTTAAGGATCACTTTACTAGCGTGTGAGACGAGTGCAATCGTGTGGTAGTTTGAGCATTCTTTGGCATTGCCTTTCTTTGGGATTGGAATGAAAACTGACCTTTTCCAGTCCTGTGGCCACTGCTGAGTTTTCCAAATTTGCTGGCATATTGAGTGCAGCACTTTCACAGCATCATCTTTCAGAATTTGGAATAGCTCGGCTGGAATTCCATCACCTCCACTAGCTTTATTTGTAGTGATGCTTTTTAAGGCCTACTTGACCTCACATTCCAGGATGTCTGGCTCTAGGTCAGCGATCACACCATTTAGCACTCACACACACACTGTTTAGCACATAGTGTAATACAATGAATAATGGAAGAAAATATCCAGTACTTTGCTGATACCTGAAAACAAAGCCTAGGGCATAAGATGGATTGTTCCTTCATAAGATTAGTTGTGTGAATACATTTGAGTGTAGTATTAGTTGAAAATTTCCCATTTCAATATGAAAAAATTCAAATTTCTTTTACCTTTGAACTTGATATTAGTAGTCTGCGGCCTATCACTGTCTTTGATGAAAGTCCAAAAAAAAGTTTTTATTTAGTTCAGATTTAGATTGAAGTTTCTAAGAACATGAAAGTGGCATACGATTCTACCTCTGAAAGCTTAAAATGCATTATGTCTTTTCACTTCAGCGGACAAGGCAGGGCAGTATACAAGAAAAACCCAAAAGCCCTGAAAGGGTTAACACTCAGTTGTTGATAATGTTTACCTCGCTGGGGTGTTGTATAGCTTCCTTAGCACTAGCAAAGCAATTTAATGCCGCTGGATGAAAGACAGTTAAGTTATTAAAGGTTTGGTAGTGCTGTTATGATGGTGATGTTGCAAACCAGTCATCATTTTTTCATTGGTGACGTGGAGGGAAGCTGAGATATAGAGTGGTTTGAGTCTAGAATGCTTTATGAAGTAGGTCTCATCTTTAATATATCAGCTGAAAATCAGTTGTTGCCTTTCTCTTAAACTATTCTGGTGTGTAACCAAGACAAATGTGTACTTTTAAAGCGGACTTTTGTGGTGTGTGTGTTGCAGGGAGGGGGGTTGTGTAGCCCAGTAGCAGTGTATTTTACAGATACAGTTAACAGTGCAAACAAGTCTTAGATTAATTGTAACAATTCTTTACATGACTTGGTTGTGACTAAAAAGGTGTAAAATCCATTGCAAGATATAATAAAAAAATTTTAACTGGAAATAAACAAAGGTCATTACTTCTAGATCTCACCTCCTAGTTCTTCAGGAAATTTCCAGTTGCTTATTAACTGAGGGATTAATTATGAGAGCTTTTCTGCAGCTTTGTGCATTTGCAGCCATATGTGCAGTAGATGTTTTGCCAGCTCCATTCTTAAAATAGACACTGAATGCCTTTGGATCTATCTGAGGCTTTTTCAC
Source organism: Bos mutus (assembly GCF_027580195.1). Taxonomy (NCBI): domain Eukaryota; kingdom Metazoa; phylum Chordata; class Mammalia; order Artiodactyla; family Bovidae; genus Bos; species Bos mutus. The sequence continues at coordinate 31,057,969 of NC_091626.1, read as the reverse complement.
TTTGGTTTTGTGTCATCATTGTTTCTTTGCTGAAAAATTGTTCACAAAAAATGATTGTGTGAGTGTGACTTGAAGTAAAGTATACATTTATAATTTATGGACAGAAGAATGATTGGGTTCCCTTTATTCTAGCAATGGCTTCTGATAGGAACGTGATTGTTTTCTTTTAGAGAATGAATACACAAGTGATGAGGTCTTCATTAATTATCAAAGACAAAGATCTGTTCAAACTTCAGCCTTTGGTGGAAAGCAAAGAAAGACTCTGCTAGAGGATGAACTTGCATTTGGAAAATGTCATTGTTTCATGCAGGTAGCCTAGTTCTGTCTTAATAATGAGGGCTTCCCTGGTGGCTCAGTGGTAAAGAATATGTCTACCAATGCAGGAGATTCAAGTTCGATCCCTGGTTTGGGAGTATCCCCTGGAGGAGGAAATTCCACTCCAGTATTCATGCCTGGGAAATCCATGGACAAAGGATCCTGGCAGACTCCAATTCATGGGGTTGCAAAAAGAGGCTCAGTGGTAAAGAATATGTCTACCAATGCTTCAAGTTCGATCCCTGGTTTGGGAATATCCCTTGGAGGAGGAAATTCCACTCCAGTATTCATGCCTGGGAAATCCATGGACAAAGGATCCTGGCAGACTCCAATTCATGGGGTTGCAAAAAGAGACACGACTGACTTAGTGACTTAACGCCGACAGTTTCTAGTAATGATACTAGTGGAAGTTTGCAGACTATGTTAATCACCTTCTCCTCTAAAATAATCCATGTGGACCTGCCATTCAGTGATTTACTACAATTTTGTTTGAACCTGAGTGGGTTATTAGCAATGGAAATAACATTTTATGTATTTGTGTCTTTTTTAGAGGGAGGAGAAACTTGTTGGGAAACTATCTCCAGTCATTCTTTAATGCATCGTTCATTTGATAGCCATTTTTTGAGCATTTACTATAGGTCAGCACTTGGGCTGGGTCATGACATGTTTATTCATAGGATATGGATATGATATGGTAGCTGCTGTCTGAGTGGAGAATTATCATTTGTGGATGTATTGAGTGTTTTGCACTTGTTCCTTCCCAAGATCCCTCCCTTCTCCACCTCCCTTCCTTTTTCTTTCAAAGCAACAGATAATATTTGTGGTTATTTTATTAATATGTTTCACCTGATACTGTAGCATATCTTCACTGAGTCTTCCAGAAATTCCTTAGCAATGATAAGATGGTTACTGTTTTATAAAGTGCTTTTTGTTTTCAAACAACATATTTACTTTGTCCTTGTATGTGTCGTAAAGTATCAGTGTACTGTAATATCATCTGGGCTATATAAACTTAATGACAGTGGAATACCAGGCCACCTTACCTGTGAAAGTGTAAGTCGCTCAGTTGTGTCCGACTATTTGCAGCCCCTAGGCCAGAATACTCAGAGAAGGAAATGGCACCCTACTCCAGTACTCTTGCCTGGAAAATCCCATGGACAGAGGAGCCTGGTAGGCTGCAGTCCATGGGGTCGCTAGAGTTGGACACGACTGAGCGACTTCACTTTCACTTTTCACTTTCATGCATTGGAGAAGGAAATGGCAACCCACTCCAGTGTTCTTGTCTGGAGAATCCCAGGGACGGGGGAGCCTGGTGGGCTGCCGTCTATGGGATCACACAGAGTCGGACACGACTGAAGCAACTTAGCAGCAGCAGCAGCAGGCCAGAATACTGGAGTGGGTAGCCTTTCCCTTTCCCAGGGGATCTTCCCAACCCAGGGATCAAACCCAGGCCTCCCACATTGCAGGCAGATTCTTTACCAGCTGAGCCACAAGGGAAGCCCACCTTACCTGAATGCAGGAACATATATGCTGGTCAAGAAACAGGAGTTAGAACCAGACGTGGAACCCTGGACTGGTTCAAAATTGGGAAGGGAGTACATCAAGGCTATATTGTCACTCTGCTTATTTAACTTATACGTAGAGTATATCATGTGAAATGCAGGGCTGGATGAATCATAAGCTGGAATGAAGATTTATATTGCTGCGAGAAATATCAGTAACCTCAGATATGCAGATGACACCACTCTAATGGCAGAAAGCAAAGAGGAATTAAAGAGCCTCTTGTTGAAGATGAAAGAGGAGAGTGAAAAAGCTGGCTTAACCAGAAAGAAAAACACCAATACAGTATACTAACGCATATATATGGAATTTAGAAAGATGGTAACAATAACCCTGTATACAGGACAGCAAAAGAGACACTGATGTATAGAACAGTCTTTTGGACTCTGTGGGAGAGGGAGAGGGTGGGAAGATTTGGGAGAATGGCATTGAAATATGTATAATATATATGAAACGAGTCGCCAGTCCAGGTTCGATGCACAATACTGGATACTTGGGGCTGGTGCACTGGGATGACCCAGAGGAATGGTATGGGGAGGGAGGAGGGAAGAGGGTTCAGGATGGGGAACACATGTATACCTGTGGCGGATTCATTTTGATATATGGCAAAACCAATACAATATTGTAAAGTTAAAAAATAAAATAACATTTAAAAAAAAAAGAAAGAAGGGCAGGGAAAAATGCAAAAAAGAGCATGTACAAGTGAAGAGTGAAGACTTTAGAAATTCTGTGTGTTGGTATGCATGTGTAAACAAAAAAAAAAAAAAGCTGGCTTAAAACTCGACATTCAAAAAACTAAGATCAGGGCATCCACTCCATCACTTCATGACGAATTGATGGAGAAACAATGAAAACAGTGACAGACTTTATTTCCTTGGACTCCAAAATCACTGTGGATGGTGACTGCAGCCATGAAATTAAAAGATACTTGCTCCTTGGAAGAAAAGCTGTGGTAAACCTAGACAGCATATTAAAAAGCAGAGCCATCATTTTGCCTACAAAGGTCCGTCTAGTCAAAGCTATGGTTTTCCCAGGAGTCATGTACATATGTGAGAGCTGGACCATAAAGAAGGCTGAGTCCTGAAAAATTGATGCTTTCAAACTGTGGTACTAGAGAAGACTCTTGAGAGTCCCTTGGACTGCAAGGAGATCAAACCAGTAAATCCTAAAGGAAATCAACCCTGAATAGTCATCTGAAGGACTGATGGTGAAGCTTCAATCCTTGGCCAGCTGATGTGAAGAGCCAACTCATTGGAAAAGACCCTGATTCTGGGAAAGATTGTGGACAAGAGGAGAAGAGGGTGATAAAGGATGATAAAGGTGGGATGGCATCATCAACCCAGTGGACATGAGTTTGCACAAACTCAGGGAGATGTTGAAGAACAGGGAAGCCTGGCATGCTGCTGTCCACGGGGTCACAAAGAGCTGGACATGACTGAGCAACTGAACATCAATAACAAACAATGGAAATGAAGTTTGCAAAATAAACTGACAAATTGCTGATCTCAAATCTAATCTTTGTCAGTAGAATTGCAATTAATTTCTGTTCCACTTAGATTGTGTTGATTTTTTTTGACCTTTGAAATGGTTATTTTTTAACTTAGCTTAAATAAATATACACAGAGATGATTCCATGTAAATGCATATGTAAAATGGAAAGGTATAATTTTGATGTGTTATGATTTTTAACTATAGATCTATATTAGGAAAATCACAATTTTTACTTGGTGTGAGTATGCATGAAGGTTAAATGTACTTATTAGTCATTGCTTTGACAGCAGCATTGTTCAATCAGAATTCTTGATACTGGTGTATAATTTTTATAGAATTCTTTCCAGAGCTATTAATTCACTTGCAGCAGCTATCAAGGCTGGTGTTCTGGGGAAGGATTGTATTCCTTTCTTCATGTGATAGGCTATTTTAATGTGACCAAAATTTTTAAAAGCCACCCTTCTTTCATATTCCTTCAGATTTTCCTTGGAGACTATGGTGTGAGTGTGCAGAATAGCTAGGGAAGTTACTAAATCTTACTTACTATCTTGATAGTTTTCAGCTAATGTCTTCAAAATAGCATATTAAGAAACCAGATAAGAAACTACACAATTCTTTGAAGACTTACGATATTCTTTTTAAAAAAGTAGATCATAGCTTAAAATTTGTGAAAATTTCTCTCATAGGACTTATTATATTCTAGTTTATTGAGTTTTCCAAGCAGGGTCCTGTGTAAACACTTAGTTTAATATGGAGAATTTTATTTTATTTTATTTTTAATTTTATTTTATTTTTAAACTTTACAATATTGTATTGGTTTTGCCAAATATCGAAATGAATCCGCCACAGGTATACATGTGTTCCCCATCCTGAACCCTCCTCCCTCCTCCCTCCCCATACCATCCCTCTGGGTCATCCCAGTGCACCAGCCCCAAGCATCCAGTATTGTGCATCGAACCTGGACTGGCGACTCGTTTCATACATGATATTATACATGTTTCAATGTCATTCTCTGAAAATCTTCCCACCCTCTCCCTCTCCCACAGAGTCCATAAGACTGTTCTATACATCAGTGTCTCTTTTGCTGTCTCGTATACAGGGTTATTGTTACCAACTTTCTAAATTCCATATATATGCGTTAGTATACTGTATTGGTGTTTTTCTTTCTGGCTTACTTCACTCTGTATAATAGGCTCCAGTTTCATCCACCTCATTAGAACTGATTCAAATGTATTCTTTTTAATGGCTGAGTAATACTCCATTGTGTATATGTACCATAGCTTTCTTATCCATTCATCTGCTGATGGACATCTAGGTTGCTTCCATGTCCTGGCTATTATAAACAGTGCTGCAATGAACATTGGGATACACGTGTCTCTTTCCCTTCTGGTTTCCTCAGTGTGTATGCCCAGCAGTGGGATTTCTGGATCATAAGGCAGTTCTATTTCCAGTTTTTTAAGGAATCTCCACACTGTTCTCCATAGTGGCTGTACTAGTTTGCATTCCCACCAACAGTGTAAGAGGGTTCCCTTTTCTTGATATGGAGAATTTTATTACTACTTTTCTTTTTAAAGATCAGTCTTTCTAGTTATCGCAGCAGCTGAATTCATATGACAAAACTTCATATTCTTTATAATCTTTATAAAATTTTAGGAAGGTACTATAAAGATATTCCATAATAGTATGTGCTGTTCTACAGTAGGACATGGTAAAAATGTTAATAGGTAACATTTATTGAGCCCCCACTATTTTGAAGCATTTCTTCTTCAACATGAGTCTTTGTGGTGTGATTGTTATTTTCATAGTGCAGATAGGGAAATTATTATAAATATTATGGTTATTTAAGGAAATTATTATAAATGTATTAATAACCTTTCTAAGGTTAAATAACTTGTTTAGAGTCCCATAGCTAGTAGGACCCTGATCAAAGGCCGTCTTCCTCTAGAACCTATTGTTTTAACCTTTGTACAGCTACCCTAACCAGCAGTTAAGAAGACACTGATACAAATGATCTTTACAGTGAGGGTGATGAATTAATCTAAATTATTCACACTGACTAGAATGTTATATATCCCAGAGTGGCTTGGCTTGGAGTAAAGGACATGCTTTAACCAAAATTTTCTTTGGCGGCCTAGAGACTCTTTGTCTATATTTTAAAGCAACTGAGGATAATTAGCTCTACCATCACTGCCCTACCTGGACAAATATATCCTGGTAACATTGAGATGGATATTTATAGCTTATGCCATCTCACAGTGAATTTGTCCTTCGTGTATTTTGATTTATTCTGTTAACTAACAGAAGGGAAGAATAACAGAAGCTTGGATTCCGGTTCTGGCTACACCGCTTATTAGCTTTGGAACCTTGAACAAAGTTGCTTAACCTCTCTGAACCTCACTTTCATAGCTATAAGGATACCTCTTTTTTCTTGATTGTTCTGAGTTGTTGTAAATGAAATAAATAGTTTTGTTAAATGTTAATCATAGTACCTTGAAAATAATGAGAGTACCATATATGATAATAGCTATTATTTTCATTATTGATGTAGAAGAAGAGTAGGGAGTAAATTTAAAAAACAACAACAGAACTTGCTATGCAAAGTTGAGTGTTTTGGAAACCAGCAGTTCAGTGATAAGTGTTAAGATGGACTAATGAAACCTACCCTTACTTTAAAAACATTACAGTCCTGGAGATCAAGGTTTTTTAGTGCAAACTGCATATTCTCTTTGCTTCGTGTTTGCAATAAGCTTTTCTCTGCCCAAAGAAGCAAATAAACAGAAGCCCCCAAATATTATAGTCCTTGCAGTCTGTCAATTTGTTTAATTTAAAAGAGTTCTAAGTATACATGTTTATATCTTTAGATGTGTCTCTGTGCATGTATGTGTGTGTGTGTGTGTTTGAAAAAGAGTATATGTATGCATTTGTTTAAATCTAGACTAGTTTGTTTGGTTAGTGGTCTTATCCTTAGTTTACTTAGAATTTTAGTAAAAATTTACAGATATCTTAAGAATTTTTGAACTTTTTTTAAACAAGCCATTTAATATGAAAACTTAATTTTTGCCTAAGCCCAGTTTCCCACCTTATAAATGGAAAATAAGCAAAAACAGAACCAGTCATCAGCAAAAAGAGAAAAATATATGTTTTCAGAATATGGTATCCACTCTATATCAGGAATATAATTTTTCTGAAAAAGTTGGAGGAGAGGAGAAAAGAGAAAACCTAAACTCACTGAGAATTATTTGTGTTTTTACCCTCCTTTCCATGCATACTTTTAAGTGGTTCAACTCTGCCTTTTCTTAAAGCATTTCTTAAAAATTGGAGGTATACCTGAAAAGGAGACAAAAGTACTCTTTGGGAAATGTGTTTTCCAAAATGAGTGTTTTCTAAGATGTTCTAAATTTTTACTCATCCTCAGAAATGGCTGGTAATGGGTTATCAGCAAGCTATTCAAGTTTGTGCCCTTGTTGTATAATGACCTTACCACTGTGTTAGAGGGAGCATCTGCTTAGAAGGATTTGGGGATATGTTCCTGGGCCAGACATCCAGAGGTGCTCTGTGGTTTGCAAGGTTTTCAGTGTTTTGTTATATGGGTTCTGTTTCACTTACTGAGCTAGTAATAACAGTATTATCATTTTATCCTTTGAATCTGACAAATCTAAAAGATTTGCAGTAGATTTGAACTGGCAGACAACCATGGTCTTTGCATTTCTTAATATTGTCATTCACTGCTTTCTTAATTTATAAGAAGAGTGTTCCAATAATAGTTTATTTTAGTGGGCCTGCTTGATACATAAACTCTGACAAAAATTCAATAATCTGCTGTAAATGCAGTGCCCAGAAAATATTCTCACCAGACCCTTGCCCTTTTGAGAATATGAGGTAAATTAGCTGTTACTATTGAGAAACGTTGAAATGTAGAAATTTATCCAAAACCCAATAAACATTAAAAGTAGAATAACTTGATAACTGATAACCATGGGTAGAACCATGGTCTCTTCATATTTTCTGTTTCTTCCTGGTTCAGTCTTGGAAGGTTGTTCTTTTAAGCATTTATCTATTCCTTCTAGGTTGTTCATTTTATTGGCATATGGTTGTTTGTAATAATCTCATATGATCCTTTGTATTTCCGTAGTGTCCATTGTAACTTCTCCTTTTTCATTTCTAGTTTTATTGATTTGGATCCTCTCTTTTTTTTCTTGATGAGTCTGACTAAACATTTATCAATTTTGTTTATCTTCTCAAAGAACTGGCTTTTAGTTTCATTGATCTTTGCTGTTGTTTTCATCTCTATTTCATTTATTTCTGCTATGATCTTTATAATTTCTTTCCTTTTACTAACTTTGGGTTTTGTTTGTTTTCTTTCTCTAGTTGCTTTAGGTGTAAGGATAGGTTGTTTGAGATTTTTCTTATTTCTTGAGGTAGGATTATATTGGTATAAACTTCGCCTTTAGAGTTGCTTTTGCTGTGCCCCATAGATTTTGACTTCCCTGGTGGCTCAGACAGTAAAGCATCTGCCTACAATGCAGGAGACCGTGTTTGACCCCTGGGTGGGGAAGATCCTCTGGAGAAGGAAATGGCAACCCACTCCAGTTCTCTTGCCTGGAAAATCCCATGGATGGGGGAGCCTGGTAGGCTACAGTCCATGGGGTCATGAAGAATCGGACACAACTGAGCGACTTCACTTCACCTCATAGATTTTGAATTGTGTTTTCATTGTCATTTGTTTCTAGGTATTTTTTATTTCCTCTTTGATTTCTTCTATGATCTCTTGATTGTTTGGTAGCATATTATTTAGTCTCCATGTGTTTGTGGTTTTTCTTTTCCCCTGTAACTGATTTCTAATTTCTTAGTGCTATGGTCAGAAAAGATGCTTGGTACGGTTTTAGTTTTCTTAAATTTACTGAGGCTTGATTTATGACCCAAAATGTGATCTATCCTGGAGAATGTTCCATGTGTATTTGAGAAGAAAGTGTATTCTGCTGCTTTCCTATTGAATGTCCTATAAGTATTAGTTAAGTCTCTCTAGTCTAATATGTCATTTAAGGCTTGTATTTTCGTATTAATTTTCTGTCTGATTTGTCTGTTGGTATAGATAAGGTGTTAAAGTCCCCCACTATTATTGTGTCACAGCTTCCCCTTTTATGGCTGTTAGCACTTGCCTTATATATTAAGGTATGCCTCTGTTGGGTGGAAGTATTAAGTCACTTAGTCGTGTCTGACTCTTTGTGACCCCATGGACTGTAGCTGCCAGGCTTCTCTGTCCATGGAATTATCCAGGCAAGAATACTAGAGTGGGTTGCCATTCCTTTCTCCAGGAGATCTTCCCCATGCAGGAATCAAACCCAGGTCTCCTGCATTGCAGGCAGATTCTTTACCGTCTGAGCCACCAGGGAAGTCCTGTGTTGGGTGCATATATATTTACAGTTGTTATGTCATGTTCTTGGATTTATCCTTTGATCATTATGTAGTATCCTTTCTTGTCTTTTGTAACGGTCATTATTTTAAAATCTATTTTTTTCTGATACAAGTATTGCTACTCCACTTTCTTCTGATTTTCTTTTGCATGGAATATCTTTTCCACCCCCTCAGTTTACCTGATTTGTAAATCTTACCCAAAATTCTTTGTGTTAACAAGGATACTTTTCTCATATTTGAAGTGAGCAGGGACAACTGTCAGTCTAGATTGTTCTGTTTTTGGCTTCTGGATAATGAAACCATGGTCTAGTTTACACTTTCTATTTCACTTGTCAAAATAAACATCGACACAGATTTCCTTGGAGAATTGAGCCTAAGACCTACTTAATGTTGATATCACAGTATCTTAGAGCTGAATTTCAATCCAGATTTTCCCATGTGATTATTCTGTTAAAACTGATGTCGTTGCTTGACCCTTCTACCAACCCTTGGGTTCCATTTACATTTTTACATACTCTGTAAAATGAATAAGCATAACCAATGAATAAGCATAACCACAAGCAGCAGTTCATTTGAATAAAATATTTTCTCTCAATAGATAGATGTCTTCCATTTATCTAATTTGACAAAGCTTGACATTTGAATAAATGTATTTATTTTTTGTGGTTTTTCTGGAAATATTTTAGTCCCATTAGTGCCTGTTTAACTAACTAACTGAAAAAACCAACAGACAAATTTAAAAAAATGAGCATATGTGAATTACTGAGTATAATTCTAATTTTCAGCCAGTTTAGTTCATATTTATAAATGGTCCAACTTTATAGTATCCTAGTAGTTTATTGGCAAGATGCCAAAAATATAGATTATAGATTGCTTTTTAAAATAATTCTTTTTATTGGGTGAAATGATCTGATCTTAGCAGTTCTAGTCTTCCATGGCAATGACAAAGTTTAGGCAGATGATGAACAACTATGTTAGTTAATCTTGTCTAAATAAAAGACATTTTACTTGATATTTTTACAGCAATATTCTTTTTTTTCTTTTTAAAGTTGTAATTATATATTTGTATATATAGTTTAGTATAGTTGATTTACAAAGTTGTATTAATTTCAGGTATACAGCAAAGTGATTCAGTTATGTATATATGTGTGTGTGTGTAAAATGAGTGTGTGTGTGTGTGTGTGTGTGTGTATGGAGAAGGAAATGGCAACCCATTCCAGGACTCTTGCATGGAGAATGCCATGGACAGAGGAGCCTGGTAGGCTACAGTCCATGTGATCATAAAGAGTCGGACAAGACTGAGTGACTGACACATACACAAAAACATATATATGTATATTATATACACATATATGTATGTATATATTATATTCATTTATATCATTTTTTTAGATTCCACATATAAGTGATATCATATATTTGTCTTCATTTTACTTACTTCACTCTGCATGACAGTCTCTAGGTCCATCCACATTTCTACAAATGGCATACTTCCGTTTCTTTTTGTGACTGGGTAATATTCCTTTGTATATATGTACCACATCTTCTTTGTCCATTCATCTGTCTGTGGACATTTAGGTTGGTTCCATGTGCTGGCTTTAGTAAACAGTGCTGCTGTGAACATTGGGGTGCATGTATCTTTTAGAATTAGAATTTTCTCTGGATAAATGCCCAAGAGTGGGATTGCTGGATCACATGGTAACTCTATCTGTAGTTTTTCAAGGAACCTCTGTATCGTTTTCTGTGGTGCCTGCGCTGGTTTACATTCCCACCAATAGTATGTGACACTTCCTTTTTCTCCACATCCTTCGCAGCATTTATTATTTGTAGACTTTCTGATAATGTCCATTCTGACCTGTGTGAGATGATATATACCTCATTGTAGTTTTGATTTGTATTCTCTAATAATCAGTGATTTTGAAGCATCTTTTTATTTACCCGTTGGACATCTACAAGCCAAAGAGAGAGGCCTCAGATGAAACTACACCTGTCAACACCTTGATTTTGAACTTTTAGCCTTCCTAACTATGGGGAAAAATGGAGAAGGCAATGGCAACCCACTCCAGTACTCTTGCCTGGAATCCCATGGATGGAGGAGGGCCTGGTAGGCTGCAACCCATGGGGTCGCTAAGAGTTGGACACGACTAAGCAACTTCACTTTCACTTTTCACTTTCATGCATCGGAGAAGGCAGTGGCAACCCACTCCAGTGTTCTTGCCTGGAGAATCCCAGGGACGGGGAAGCCTGGTGGGCTGCCGTCAATGGGGTCACACAGAGTCGGACATGACTGAAGCGACTTAGCAGCAACTATGGGAAAATAGTTTTGTATGAGCTAGCAGCTTATGGTATTTTGTTATGGCAGCCCTAGCAAACTAATACAGCATATGAGAGTTCTAATTACTCTGCATCTCACCAACATTCAATCTTATACTCTTAATTATTATCATTCTAATAGGTGAGAAAAGATACCTGTTTTAATTTGAATATCCTGGCAACTAAAATTTTGAAGTTGATCACTCCTCAGAATTATTAATCATTAAAGTTCTCAGCTGTGGATTGCATGGTCATCTATTTTGTACATTTTTCTATCAGTTTGTCTTTTCTTATAGATTTGACGGAGTTCTTTATATTATCTAGATAATAATTTAGATAATTTCCATTATCCTCTTGCATTCTATAAACTTTATTGCGTACATTTTTCTATTCCTATTTAAGGCAGTTAAGTTTATCAGTCTCTCTTTTTAAGGTTTAGGCTTTTAAATCCTTGTTTAAGAAATCCATCTCTGACCCAAGGTCATGAAGAATATAAAATTTCTTCTAAAATTTTAAAGTTTTGATTGTCTGATTATTTAAATTTTCACATTTTTCAAGTAGGAACCCAGCTCTCTAAGCAATCATTTATTGAATAATTTATCTTTCCCTAGTAATTTAGAATGATACCTCTGTTATATATGTTGGGATCTGTCTCCGGGAACTTTATTCTTAAGTTCCATTAATTTATCTGATTTTTTGCCAGTACCATACTGTTTTGTATTATATTTAGTTAATCTGATTGGGTAAATCCTCCACCCATTTACTATTTTGCAAAATTTCTAATCTCTGAGGATTTTTGTGATTTATATGAGTATTAGGATCACCTGAGCGACTGATCTGATCTGATCATTCAATTAAAAGATCCTTTTATAATTTTTATTAGAATTATATCCGGTCAATTTGGGCTGTGATTACTTCTTCAGAAAATATATGATATTTGTCATGCATATCTTACTATTGTTTAGGTTTATTCCTTCCTTATCATTTTGTTTGTTATTTTAAATGTGATGTATTTAAGAGATACATTTTGTAATTTGTGGTTATTGTTTAGGGACAGTAAACTAATTTTTTATATCTTAATACTGTGTCTAGAAATTTCCTTGAACTGTCTTAGTGCAGTTAGTTTGTAGATTATATTGGATTTTCTACATTAAAGATCATATCATCTGTGAATATCAACAGTTGTTTCTTCCTTTCCTATATTGTAAGTCTTACTCTTTCTTACTGCATTGACTAAGACTTCCAGAACAGCAGAGCAGTGATGGCAGACATTTCTTCTGCTGTTTCTAACTTTAAAAGGAATACTTTTAATTTTGATCCACAGTGATTTTTACTGTGAATTTTTTGATACATACTCCTTATCAACTTAGGGAGTTTACCTTCTATTCCTTAAGAATTTTATTGTGGATAAATTTTAACTTTTGTCAAATGATTTTTTTCCTGTTTCTGTTGAGATGGTAATTTTATTATTGCCTTTAACTTGTTATTTCATTGAATTTACATTAGTATCTTTTCTAGTTATAAACCAACTAGATATTCTTGATAAAGTCTGGTCATGGTATATTTTTTAAAACATTGCCATGGTGATATATCACTTAGGATTTTGAAAACAAATTTTTTGTTGGCCTTTAATTTTCCTTTTCTTGACCTTTATACCACTTTTCTATCAATTTTATACTAATTTCAGGAGTGGGAGTTTGGAACTTCTCTTTTTATATTCCGTAGGAAAAAATTTATATAACTATTTTATGAATATTTATGAAACTAATATATAAAAATGCCTGGTCCTAGAGTTTTTTTTAACTTAAATAGCTTTTGGATTACTGACTAAATTTCTGTTTCTTCTTGAATCTATTTTGATATTTCAGTTTCCTCTAGAAGTTATTTTTTTCCATATCTTAACATTAAGTGCCTGAAAATGTAGTATTTTGTGATGAGTTAAAATTCTGTATCTGTGCTTGTAATTCTCTTTTCATTCCTAATATTGTTTATTTGTGCCTAGGTTCTTTTTCTTAACAAAGATCTTTATTGTTTCAGCATTCATGGCAAAATCATTGGAAGTATTAATATTTAAGAACGGCAACCTATTTTAAATGAACTATTAAATATATTTCTGATGAGAAAAGTTTAATTTTTCTGAGAGACCTGTGTAATCATAACACTTAGGCTACAAGATTCACTGTTTCTCCTATTCTGACCACAAAGCAGGAATTTACTGATTTTTATGTTTTTGAACAGAGCCACTGAATTCCCTGAAAAGTGGCTTATGTTTGTGTATTAGAAGGACATCATGTTTGAAAGATTTTCTTCAAATGTTTTATTCCAGAGAATTTCATAAGTTTTGAAATATGCGTAATATTAGAAAACATGAACATGTTGACATTTTTAATAGGAATGAAGATTATCTACAGGAAACCCTGTTTCATATTCCATGACATTAAATATAATCAGTGAAATAGGCCAGCCACACAGTCTGCTTTCCTTTCATTCTCTGATGACTATTGATGTTTAATCTTTTAATATGCTTATGTTTTTTTTAATTTATTTTGTGTGTGTGTGAAGTATCTATTCAAATCTTTTCCCATTTTTTTTTCCCCCCGCTTGGGTTGTGTTCTGATGATTGGATCCTTTATATAATTTAGACAGAAATCTTTTAACAGATATGAGATTTGCAAATATTTTCTTCTAGTCTGTGTCATGTCTCACCATTGTCTTAACAGTGTCTTTTTAAATAAAGAGTTTTTAATTTCAGTGAAGTCTGATTTATCAGTTCTTTCTTTTATGGATCATGCTTTGGTGTCATATCTAAGAAAACTTTGCCTAACTGACGATCATCAAGGTATAATTTTTTGTTTTCTTCTATGAGTTTTATTGTTGTAAAAGCTATTCTTTCCCCACTAAATTGCTGTGACTTTATAATAAATCAGTTTTGCATACTACGTGTGGTCCTATTCCTGGACTCTATTCTGTTTCGTTGATTTCTTCATTTATCTTTATGCCGGTATCTCGCTATAGTGATTATTGTAACTTTACAATCTTGATATCAGATAGTGTTGGTCTTTCAGTTTTCTTAGTCTTTCACAGATTTGTTTTAGGTGTTTGCCGTTCCATATGAATTTTAGAATTGGCCTGTCAGTTTCTAAGCAAAGTTCATCATTTTTGCTTTGTAGATTTTATATATCTTTTACTGCATCATATTTAATTTTTTCATGATTTTGTTACTATAAGTAATAATGTGCTTTGAAATATCAGTTTCCCATTGTTTTTTCCTAAATATAAAAATACATTGAACTTTATATGTTGATTTTGAATTCTGCACCCTTATTAAACTCCCTCAGATATTCTACTTGGGGACTTACAAGTTTCATGAATTTAGATGTTCAAATAACTCACCAGAGTTGGATATTTTTAAAAATAAGCCTTCTGTCCCTTCCTCTTTTTCTTTTCCTGCTAGAACTCCAGTAATCATAGATTGCTTTGCTTATGGAATTTATAATTTGATTTGGGGAATATATAATTTCCTTAGTCTTTCTTCACTCTTTTTGTTTCTTTTTGCTCCTCTGACTAGATAATTTCAAACGAGCTGTCTTTAGGTTCGCTAATTCTTCGCTTCATCAAGTCTGTTGTTGAAGCTTTTTGTTGAATTCTTTAGTCATTGTATTTTTCAGGTCTAGGTTTCCGGGTTTTTTGTTGTTGTTGTTATGGTTTCTGTTTTCTTATTGAATTCACAATTTTGTTACATGCATTGTTTTCCTAATTTTTATTAGCTATGTTTTTTCACAGTTCACTGAATTTTTTTAAGAGGATTGCTTTCAGTTCTTTGTTAGACAGTTGACAGATCTTCATTTCTTTGGGTACAGTGATTGGAGCTTTATTAGTTTCATTTGGTGGTTTTATATTTACCTGATTCCTCATGATCCTTCTGTCCTTGTGTGGATATATTCTCCTTTGAGAAAGTGGCGTCTTTTCCAGCCTTTACTGAATTACTTAAGCAGGGAGAGACCTTTACCAGTCAGCTCAGCTTAGGGTTCTGGATGGGCAGCTGGTAGCAGCCTTAGACAAGGAGTGCTTACATTCATAACATGAGTTAGAGAAGGCTACTGTGTGTGCTCTGAAGTTGAGGGACAGAGCAAGTGTTATTTTTCTGCATTTGGGTAGGTCTCAGAGCTGGGCTTCACATTTTCAGACTGAACTGCTAGCTGAGATCTGCATTCGGGTAGGGCTACTTGCTAGGCTCTGTAGTCACCTAGTCAGGCAGGGCTGTGGGCAATGTTCTCTAGCCTGCTGTCCAGAGAGTGCTGTTGTTTGCATTTTGGGAATGAGCAGGGCCATACACTGAGCTCCACATTCATCCATGGTTGTATGGGGCCTCAAGCTATGCCCCCTGACTTGATGACACCATTGACAAGACTCTGTATTCAGTTAAAGCCATACACAGAGCTTTATGATCAGACGGGAACTCAGGGTGTACTCCTAGATCAGACTGGGACATACACTGTGCCCCAAAACTGGGTGGGCCTATAGGCTGGGTTCTGTAATTTAGAAGGCTATTGTCTGTATTCTGCTGTTTGACAGTCTCTTGCTGGGCTTCTTGGCCAGGTAGGCTGCCAGTTGTACCCCACAGTTGGGTGGAGCTGGAGGCTATGCTCAGTGGTTGAGGGGTTGCTTTTTGGACTCACTGGTTGGGTGGGGCCATAGGTTATGCTTTATGATTAGGTGAGGTGGTTACCTGGACATTCAAACTGGGTAGGTTTTCAAGCCATGCTCAGCAAATAAATGGGTTGTAGGCTATGCTGTGCTGCTGTACAGCACCAAGGGCTGGTCTCCACATAGTCAGTACCAGAAGCTAGGCTTCAAAGCTGTCGAGGGACACTGTCTGGACTTTCTCAGTCAGACAGGACCAGTGGTCATGCTCTGTAGTTGGGCCAGGCTGCTGGCTTGTCTGTCCACTTGAATGGGCTTATAGGATAGGCTTCAGAGACCAGGGTCTCCAGTCACCTATGAGGCTGGAGACTATGTTCAGCAGCAGAGTGGTGCTTCTGGCTCAGCTCTCTGCTTGAACAGACCTGCAGAATGGGCTCTGTGGCTGCCTCAGGGCCCTGGCCAGGCTTCCTGGTCAGGTTGGCAGTATACTGGGCTTCGCAGTTGGGTGGGCCTGCTGACTTGCTTTCCTCCTAAGTAGGCCATAGGATGTTCTTCATGGCTGCCCACAACTGTGTGGCATCTTTTGCCAGTCTTCACTGTTGGATGGGATTGGAGGCCATGCTCAGTGGTTGCATGTGGCCAGTGACTTTCTTCCCTGCTTGGGTGGCCATAGGATGTGCCTAGTGACTGCCTAGCATCTCAGGCCAGGCTTCCTGCTCAAGGTGGGGTTGAAGGCTATGCTCAGCAGTTGAGTAGGGCTGCTGACTTGCTTCCCTGTATCGGCAGAGCCCTAGAATTTGCTCCTCCTCCAAGACAGCCCTCTGGCTGAGGAACCAACCATGCAGAACTGCCAGCCAAATTCCCAGACCAGCTGAGGTCATGAGTTCAGCTCTGCAAGAGGTCAGAGTCGCTTGATCAGGATCTCAGTTCAGGCCCAACTCCTAGTAGGAATGCAGTCTGCCAAGATCTGCGCACTGACTGCTGTGAGCCCTTTCCTCCTCCTCTATCTCTAGCTGATTCTCCTAGTAGTCCCCATGAAGTACTTAAGTGGGCCTCCCAGGAAGCATCTGGAATGCTGGGGAAGCTTCATGTCCTCTTACACTCTTTTTTTTTCTGCAGGAAAAACTTTAGGCCCAGGGGATCTCTTCAGTACAGCACTGCACTGAGCTGGCGAGGGTTGGGGTCGGGGAGGTGGTCAACGTGAAATCACTCCTCTTGCTCTTCTAATGCCCTTTTTCTCAGCTTTTATGGTTGAAGGGGATACTTCATACTCACCCTTTCGTTCTGGGATCTTTAAAAAGGTATCTAGTCTGTGAATAGTTGCTAGTTACTCTCTTTCTGAGGAGTACTGAAGCCAAGAATCACCTATTTTTCCCTCCATCTTTCTCCAGATTCCAGTTTTATTAAACCATTGTTTCATAAGCTTTATCAGGGTTTTCATGTGTTTTTGTTGTTGTTGTTCAGTCGCCAAGTCATGTCTGACTCTTTGTGACCCCATGGACTGCAGCACACCAGGCCTCCCTGTCCCGGTTTTCACTTGTTCCAGCCTTAATGATAAATCTGACTTCTGTTACTTCATCTTGGCCAGAAGATATTCTATATATCTTTTTGCACAGTGAATGTAATCAGATCAGATCAGATCAGTCGCTCAGTCATGTCCGACTCTTTGAGACCCCATGAATAGCAGCACGCCAGGTCTCCCTGTCCATCACCAACTCCCGGAGTTCACTCAGACTCACGTCCATCAAGTCAGTGATGCTATCCAGCCATCTCTGTCATCCCCTTCTCCTCTTGCCCCCAATCCCTCCCAGCATCAGAGTCTTTTCCAATGAGTCAACTCTTCGCATGAGGTGGCCAAAGTACTGGAGTTCCAGCTCCTTCCAAAGAAATCCCAGGGCTGATCTCCTTCAGAATGGACTGGTTGGAAAAACATTCAATTACCTAAATATTCAGGTAAAGAGATTGTTCTTACAGATTTACTCTTTTCTGTATGGGATTTGGAAAGAAAAGCCCTTATTGTGTTCATTTTTTGCATTGAGTTTTCTATTACTTTTCTTTTTTTTTTTTTGTAGTTCTTTTTTTTTAATTTTTAAACTTTACAATATTGTTAATTTAGTTTTATTTTATTTTATTTTATTTTTTAACTTTACAATATTGTATTGATTTTGCCATATATCAAAATGAATCCGCCACAGGTATACATGTGTTCCCCATCCTGAACCCTCCTCCCTCCTCCCTCCCCATACCATCCCTCTGGGTTGTCCCAGTGCACCAGCCCCAAGCATCCATTTCTAGTTTATAAATCATAACTAGTTTATCCATAGTTGGATTACATTATTACATATAAATCACTAATTCTTTTCTGTTCTATTAGAATTAGATCAGATTTAATGCTTAATGGAACTCTGCTGAAAAGACCTTATGCTGTTTTTCCATGCCTGTTTTCCCCTAACATTATTGCATAAAGAAATGAGATAAAAAGGAGAACCTGGACATATCTTTCTATTGACTGAAATTTTGTATCACTAAAATGTATTCTGGAAAAGGACATCCTAATCCTATGGTATATTGCTGCCATAATAAATTACAAGAGGGGGTAATTTTATTTTATTTTCAAATTATTTCCTACAAACCAGCCATCTAATTTGGAAAGTGGTTAAGAGCCAAGTTTTAAAAATTATGTACCAGGAAATGCCTCATTTATGAATGTATACGTATTTGTGCTCATAAATTGGGTAATTGTGCACCTAACAACTCTCTTCATTTTACCATTATTCTGTTGTTTGTATACAAATGAGGCTTCTTTTAATTCAAATTCTGTAGCCTGGAACATTCACGATTAGTGGATGACTATCATTTCTGCTTCTGTTCAGTGTTAATGCATACAATTTCATGTGAAATTATAGAATATTTTATTTACTCTGGTATAACTGTAGCTTCCCTGGTGGCTCAGACGGTAAAGCGTCTGCCTGCAATGCAGGAGACCCAGGTTCGATCCCTGGGTTGGGAAGATCCCCTGGAGAAAGAAATGGTAACCCACTCCAGTACTCTTGCCTGGAGAATCCCATGGGCGAAGGAGCCTGGTAGGCCACAGTCCATGGGGTCACAAAGAGTCAGACACGACTGAGCAACTTCACTTTTTCTTTCTTTATAACTGTAACAAGAGCTTCTTTACTAAGCATTCATTCTGAAGTTAATTTGGCTTTATCTGTTATATAAAAATGCTAGAAAAGGTATTGAAGTTTTATATTACTTTTTTCATCAGGTTGATATCTAAATTTAAGTTCTGTCAAGTATAGTCTAAAAATTGGAATGATTGCGATGGTACAAATTAGTATCCCAGGCATTTTAAGGTTACAGCTCATCTCTAAAATGACTGAGCCCAGATAGAGTAGTCCTGATAAGGCTTATTAACAGACACTGTGCTAACTATTTAGAGACATTTCATCATTTAAATAGATTATAGAAGAAAAAAATCAGCCATTTTTTAATCTTCTCAATATTTTTCCAAAAGTATATATACATATTTATATATATGTGTGTAAATATGTGTGTATGTATTAGTTTCCTATTGCTGCTGTAACACATAACCATAAACTTCTTGGCTTAAAATAGTAGAAATTTATTATCTTACAGTTTGGGAAGTCAGAAATGAGTTACATGGAGCAAAACCTAGGTGCCTGTGGGGCCACATTCACTAGAGAAACTCCAAGGGAGAATCTGTGTTCTTGCCTCTACCAGCTCCTAAAGATGCCTTTCTTGAATTTGTTGCTCATGACCCATTCCTCTATCTTCAAAGTAATAGGTATGACCTTCTCCTCTTTTGTAATAAAATTTCCTTCTACTCCCCTCTTACAAGAACACTTGTGGTTACAATTTATGGCTCACTTGGGTAATCCACGCCTATTTCCCCTTCTCAGGATCCTTAATCACACAGTTTTCTGTCACCTAAGATAGTATTACAGATTCCAGGATTAGGATGTGAATAGCTTTTAAGGCAAAATTGGAGTATAGAATACTGTCAAAAGTCACATAAAAACAAAATATGTTAGAAATAAGTACAGTTTAGAAAAAAGTTGTACAGATTGATAATATAAGCAATATAAGCAGGAGTTCCTCTGCTATGTTCCAACATTTTATGTTGTTGACTGGTAGTTTTCATTCCCGACATAAACAGGACATTAACTGTCAGGTGTTTTTTCTGGTATTCTTCATCTTCTATTCTTGTCTTTCCCTTCCTTATACAACCAATGCTTAGTAATCTAAGGTTATAAGTTCATGAACTGGAGCACAGGTTTACATGGCCTGATATTGTGATTAATTTAGAAATAATTTGCATTTGATATTTGAACATAGACATGTTTTCAGTTACAAGCTTTTGTACTCCTTTTAAGCCTTTTTGTCACCCTGTCCTTGAATTTTGTTGTTCTCAACACTAGTGAAAGAATTGATCACT
This sequence comes from Bos mutus, assembly GCF_027580195.1. Taxonomy (NCBI): domain Eukaryota; kingdom Metazoa; phylum Chordata; class Mammalia; order Artiodactyla; family Bovidae; genus Bos; species Bos mutus. Next base: position 31,037,775 of record NC_091626.1, on the reverse strand, counting down.
TTGGCTCTAATGGTGTAATTCAGAGTAGTATGATGAGTTTTTAGGAGACAGTTGTAAAGGTTCCTTAATTCTTCAAAGATCGTACATCTCTGAGCTAGATTATTTTTTTCTGTGTTCAGTATCATTCCAGTGTTTATGTCTTACCCTTACCTTTGAAGAGAAAATTTCATTTGGTACTTCTAATATGTGTTACGGTCCGGTGACTTCTAGAGTTACCAATAAATACGTTTTAGCAAAGTAAGCATGTATTTTCTTGCATAATGTATAAGCTAAATGTTTACGTTTTCTTCCTTGAACTACAGAATACCAGAAGGCCCCATTGATCAGGGGCCAGCTTCAGGAAGGATTCGTGCTTTAGAAGAGCAGCTTGTGAAGGCCAAAGAACAGATTGAAAATTATAAGAAACAAACTAGAAATGGTAGGTAATCATACATTGTTTCTCCTCTTCAATATACTGATATTAGTACATATAATTGAAAGTTTCCTTTCATCAGAATGTTGGAAATGCTAATACTCTCCATTGCTTGACAACAGGTTTGGGGAAGGATCATGAAATCCTAAGGAGGAGGATTGAAAATGGAGCTAAAGAGCTTTGGTTTTTTTTACAAAGTGAGTTGAAGAAATTAAAGAATTTAGAAGGAAATGAACTCCAAAGACATGCAGATGAATTTCTGTCAGATTTGGGACATCATGAAAGGTACTTCATTTACATTTCATTTGGGATTTAGTAAAGATTATAATCTAAGAATGGGAAATGGAAACCCTTGTTAATTTCCCTGCTGAATGGCAAATGATATCTTCCATGCTGGGAAAGATTGAGGGCAGGAGGAGAAGGGGACGACAGAGGATGAGATGGTTGGATGGCATCACCGACTCAATGGACATGAATATGGGTAAACTCTGGGAGCTGGTGATGGACAGGGAGGCCTGGCATGCTGCGGTTCATGGGGTCGCAAAGAGTTGGACATGACTGAGCGACTGAACTGAACTGAATGTTTAGAAGCAGTAGAGTGCCTGAGGGCTCAGTGGACGATAATCACTGAATGTAGTTCATCACCAGAAAATATTATTTTAAATGAATTTCTAGAAATCTTTATGCCCTGAATAAACTCCAAAGGTAGTGCTCAGTCAGCTAGCAGTACATTAAAATATCTTCCTTTAAATCTCCTTGTTATACAACTGACATTTGAAGTGGAGTGTGCAGTTTACATTATAGTACGTTCATTGGAACACGTACTAAGGCTGGCAGTTATGTTTTGAATTGAAACACTGAAAACTTCAGCAACTTTTTAAGATTTCTAGTGAAAGGTTAATAAGTTTTTGATAAAAAGGAGCATTCTGTTAATTGCTCTTCCATTTAGTTGCTAGAAAGAAGAACCTAAAATCTGCCTAGTTAAGTTTGTTTCTCCTGTTTGCACATTTCTGAAAATGTGGAGTTTATCTTCCGTGGCAAAGGACACATTTTGGTCTGGTGTGTTCATGCAGAACAAAATGTATCTGAGAATCTTTATAGATATGTAAAACCTGTCCGTAGGCCTATTATATTTGCAAGTCTATATTCCCAGTGGGATTCTGATGGCAATTACTGTTTCATTAGTGAACAATAAAAGAAAAATTGTTGTATTAACACAGCCTACCACTGTGAAGAGGAAAAGAATTACCCCACAACCTAGAGATTCATATATATTAACATATCAGCAATATTGTAGTTATTTTAAAATATTGCTTTGCTGTTTTAAGTGAAATTACAAATAAAATCTGTCAGTTTATTGAAATCATTTTAGTATTAGTGAATCTACAGCAGTTTAAGATAGCATAAATTTCAAGAGCATTGATTTACTAGGCCACAGATTCAGCAGTCCCTTTCAAATTTTTGCCTAACTTGCAGTCAGGCCATACTTAGACCTTTAAACCAAATATGGACTGATTCTGTCCTTAAAGCTTCTCCACCCTAAGCTGATTCTGGGCACCATGGTTCTATTATTTGGAGCTTTGTGCTTGTGTGCTTTGCTAACTGCAGTTTTTTAGGAAAATGCAGATCTGAAGAGGATTTGAGTTGGGCAGACTATATGGTATTTTAAAGGATAAATTTTGGCTCTTCTGATATAATATTTAAAGTTTGAATGATTTAATTACTTGAAAATTTCATTTTTTCAGTTCAGTTCAGTAACTCAGTCATGTCCGACGCTTTGTAACCCCATGGACGCCAGGCTTTCCTGTCCATCACCAACTCCCAGAGCTTGCTCAAACTCATGTCCATCGAGTCAGTGATGCCATTTTATTTTTTTGCCTTTTCCAAATTAAAATAATTATTTAAAAATTATTTTGTGCTTAGGTTCTGTGAATGTATGTAGGAATTGAAAAAATATGTGGAAATAAAAAATTTGGGGCCCTGAAAAGTTGATGTAAATCAGTGTAAATTTTTTTGTGAGTTGAGTTCAATCTTAAATACATTTTGTTTCTTGACACTGCCTGTTAGTAAATGTTAAGTAATAATATTTTGCTGAAAACAAAAAAGGAAAGAGACCCAAAATACACAGTTTCTTTTGCTGTCTTAAGCAGAACTTATAATGAACTTGGGATACAACTTCACAGGGTGGTAATTTAACTCCAGGCAGCCAGATTAGAATGTCGTATTACAAATAATGAACAAAGGACAACCAAAAATTAGATAAATAACCTTTAATGAATGTACGAATAGAGAGGATTTGTAGGTATGTAGCATATGCCATCTTACTGTTAATTTCCAAGATGTTTAAGTATAAGAATTAAAATAGACCTTTGTCTCTGGTGATTTTAACATTACACAAAATCCCCATTTTCTTTTTATGCTGTCCCAAATTATAGCATACAAGTGGTCTCTGGACTGAAAGTCAATGTTCTCTGAAAAATTAGTTAGAGGTTAAGTCTATCAGTTTTATTGTTCAGATTTCCCTTTGAATCACTCATCATTTTTTGTTCAGAAAGATATCAGTTATAGTGAAATTACTAATGGGCTTTTGTTTTTTCAGAAGGGCTTTCTTTATGTCTTAAAATTTTGTTCTCATAGAAACTGATATCCTTTTTTTTTAGTTTCTAAATCAACTTTATTGTGTCATAATTTATTTACAATGAAATGTACATAATGTAGTCTATAGTTCTGTGGGTTTTGACAAATGCTCCTAGTTTTATAACCATCACTGCAATCAAGATACAGAATTGCTACTGCCCTGGGAAAATTCCTTCTGCTCCTTTATAGTCAGCACCCTCCCACCCCCAACTCCAATCCCTTACAGTCACCAAATCTGTATCTGTCCCTATAATTTTGCCTTTTCCAGAGTTTTATGTAAATGAAATCATCCTATGTAGATTTTTGAGAGTGGTTTCTTTCACTTGGCATAATGCATGTGGAATTCACACAGGTGAGAAAAATAGAAGCCACAGAACTTGGTGACTGATCCAGGGTATGGAGATGGGGGACTCAAAAGTAATTGAAGACTTTGTATTTTGCTGGAAGGATAGCATTCATAAATGGAGATCATTGTTTCTTGTGTAGTAATTTGATTTTTTTCCCTGACAAAGTGTAGTCTCCTGAAGGCTAGAACTCTAAATTCAATACCTTCTCTACCCTGCAGTGCTAAGCACTTATTATTTAGTCTGCATTCAGTAAGTTATGTCTTTTTTATTTAGTATATACATTCTTTGATTATTTCACACTCTACTTTGCACCCTGTGCAAAAACAAAATCCTATTCCATCGAAAGATTTATTAATTTTGTGCAACTAAAGAAAATTATATAACTGAGGTCAGAATATTCTCTTGTAATTGAGAATTGCAAAAGGTATGAAGGGTGAGTTATAGGAGAAAAGTCATTTACCTCTAAGTATAAAGCTAGAAAGCCCCAGTTGATTTAACAGTGGATGCTGCAAAACAGAGTATCTGTTAGAAATCACCGAGTATATAGGGGAGGAATTAGAGGTGGGGATCTAAAGTGTTATCAGAGTCATGCTGAAAGGAAGCCTGTGGGGCCAGAAGAAAACCTGACGTTTTGTATTTTTGTACTCAGTGCCCTTGACTGCATGTTTGATTTACTTTGGAGGATTTAAGTGACCCCTGTATCTAAAAGTAGTCATGAGACTTCAGTTATCCACGAATCACTAAAAATACAGTGTTTCCGATTTGGAGTATAAATCTGATTCTAAGCAATGAAGTATGAACTTTCTTTGAATGTGAATGATAAAAAATAATGTTGCTTACCAAATATATCTGATCGTTTGTTTATATTTCATGGGCCCTGTGCTCAGTAATTTTTTAAATGCATCTAAAAATATGTTGAAATTGAGGTGGGTAAAAAACCCACTTTGCCTCATCATAAACTTATTAGGGTTGTTAGAGTCAGAGAACTAGTTTAGATTTAATGTTTTATTCCATAGTGCTACTCTTCCTTGAAAGAAGAGGAGAAAAAGTAAAATGAATATGGAACATTATTTTCTTTTGATGACCGTGAGCTCTTGGTTCCAATCTATTTATTTTACAGACACAACTGGAAATTCAGTTTAATATTGAAAAGGAAAAAATATGTATCCTTTGTTGTTTTTACACATTTTTTCATACTCAGCTTTTATTGTCTCTTAGGCCTTATAGTTTAATATGATAAGTGAAATTGCACATCTTTCATTTTAATTCTTAAAAAAGTAATATATCATACTGAAAGTATATAAATCAGAAGTCCTTTGGTATATGTTTATTAGTGTATATTAGATTTCTTTTTATTTGTGTGAACAATATGAATGGTTTATAGCAATGTTATTATGGAAAGTATATTTTAAATAAGTCAATTCTAAGAGCAGAACTCCTTATTCAGTGAATAAATTTCCTAGAACCCTAATATAAAACACTGAATGTTGAGTAAATCACAAATATTGCTAATGTCTTCAATTGTCATACTAAGTAGAAAAATTTTAATTTCTAAACATTTTTAACTCGTAAAGTCATGGTCATAGAAATTATGAAGATATTTGAAATTCAGTGCTTATCATCTGATAAATAGAGGCATATCTCACAACAGTCTCTTCTCAACATATAGGTAGGTAAATTAGAAAGTCAGTGGGGAAGTCAAAAGTGCTCTGTGCCAGTTGTTAAGAATTTTTGTGTGTCGTCATTACCCTAGTCTTTTTCCAGCTTCAGCAAGGTATCAAGAGCAGCTGGAGGGCGTCTTAAAACAGGGATTACTGTATCCCATCCTCAGAGTTCCTGATTCAGTAGGTCTGGAGTGGGCCCGAGAATTTGCATTTCTAACATCTTCCTAAGTGATACTGTTGGTCTTTGAGAACAAAGGCTTTACAGAATCCCTGGTTCTCTTTATTGGTTCACCACTGATATAGGCTATGTTAAAGTGAAAGTGAAGTTGCTCAGTTGTGTCTGACTCTTTGCGACCCCGTGGACTGTAACCTACCAGGCTTCTCCATCCATGGGATTCTCCAGGCAAGAATACTGGAGTGGGTTGCCATTTTCCTTCTCCAGGGTATCTTCCCGACCCAGGGATTGAACCTGGGTCTCCCGCCTTGCAGGCAGATGCTTTAACCTCTGAGCCACCAGGGAAGCCCAGAGGCTGTGTTAAGTTTCTTGGAAAAATCGCATGTCTCCATAGGTTGGTGCGCCTTATCAGTAAACTGTGGGGAAAAAAAAACTCTTCCTTTGCTCCCCACTTGATGCTGTTTCTTTTAGTGAGAGGACCATATTTCTTTTCTAGAATGTAGCTCTCATTGTTCATTACTCAAAATACCTACCATTAATGCAGCGTGGATTCCAAATATCATGTGGGTTTTAGCTCTCCTGAGATTTTTAGCAAAATGCTATTGACCTGATTAGCCTATTACTTGGGAGCTAGTAAATTAATAATATTCTTTGACTTTTAGGAGTTTTTATTTTTTAAGAATTTAGAGGGGCTGATGGTATAATAAATAAATACAGAGTAGAATATTATTATTACCTGGTATATTGATCTCAAGCATTAATATCATTTCAGTTGATCATTCTAATGATTATATGTGACCATGCTTCATAGTAATACCATCGCATTTACTTGATGCTTCTGATATCATTGATCATGAATTGACCCTGGCCTCTTTGAAATAGCAAGAGGGAAATCAGCCGTTTAGAATGGTTATTTTTGTCATTATGACTTGATTATTTATGTAGTAGTTTTAAGTGCTTGGATTTATGATTTTTTAGATTTGGCCCTTAGTTTCTGAGGATATCATGAAAAGTTTTATCTTACCACCCTTTTTGCTTGTTCAGAAATATATTTCACTTAATCATTGTTGCTTTGGCTCTTTTTGTCATCTTTATGGCACCAGACACCAGTTTATGAAGTAGTTAACTGGAGTTGCTTCTTTCTTATTTTAAATCATACCAATTATTAAAGGATAGGAGGTTTCACAGAACTGATGAGCTATTTCTCAATTAAGTTGACTGAAACTATTCAGAAGCAGCCTAGTGAAGTAGCAGTCTCATTGCTCCTGCCTGGTTTGTATCATCTCATTACCAGTAATTTGTAAAGCAGCTTTGCTAAGGCTGAGAACAGCTATGTTTCCCAAATGATGAATGATACTTACGACTAAGCTGATTAGCTTTTTGCTACTGTAGGGGAATATGGAACAAAAATACTTCAAATCAGGCAAGGGGTGCGATATCTGACTGGTTATAGGGGAATGTTGGTAGGTTAACATCTCACAGGTTTATTTGATCGGCATTGCTAGTCATAACCATTGTGGTCCAATAGCTTGTTTTGTTTTCCTCTCTTTATAAAGTAGACTCTCTTCAACTGTCTTTGAAAGGTCCAAGAACTGAAATTTTCATTCTTGAATAGTTAAGTTTTGTGAACCTTCAAATCTATCATTCTTTGTGCTTTATTTTATTATATACATACTTAATTTTTTTCACATGTGTTTTGATTCTTACATGAAGCTGGAATGTAGTAGATATTCTTTCTCCAGTTTTTAGTCTCTTTAGGCAAAACGTTTTTGTATGATTGTTTTCCTACTAAGGAATTTAGTGATACTAAATATCACTAGATACTATCCAGTGATACTAGAACATTCCTCTTAATGTCCTTGGACAAAGGGAGACATTGTCATATGAAGTTACTCTTATTCGGCTTGTTACTGAATTTCTATCCGCCAGATTGTGATTCTCCATCTTCTGTAAGGGAACATTCTGTCCTGAAATAAAATTTGCATTGGAAGGAGAATCTGGTGGGAAAGTGTGTCTTATCTAGTGGCCCTAACTCTTGTTTTGCCTGTCCCCACCTTACATCTCCTTGGGTGTGGTTTCCAAGCTCAAAAATTTTTTTGACATTAAAAATACTTAACTTACTAAGGATATCCTATGTGCCAGTCACTGCAATAAAGGCTCTCTATTCGTTTTCTTATTTTATCAACATAACAGGAGACACGAGACACAGGTTTGATCCCTGGGTCAGGAAGATACCCTGGAGAAGGAAATCCACTCCAGTATTCTTGCCTGGAAAATTCCATGGACAAGGAGCCTGGCGGGCTACAGTTGAGGGGTTGCAAAGAGTCAGACATGACTGAGCACGCACGAGCAATACTATGTGGCGAACCTCCTTATTTTATAAAAAAGCTGTACTCAGGCCTAGAGAATTTAGATAGCTTATGCAATTAAGTAGCAGAGCTGTTCTATGTAAATTTCTTTCTCTTAATTGCTAAATACTTCTCTGAGCTTTATTTTTCTCTTCCACACATGGAGATATAATTCCTGCAATAGTAGCATTGTGATGATTAAATGTGGGAAAATAAATAAAACGCTTTCCACAGTCACTAACACATTGTAGAATCTGGTAGACTGTAGTCAGACCTGCCCAAGGAAAGTCCCACAGAGGATATATATAGAAAATTCCTAGATCCTGCAAGGAAGGCACCATTAAGGGGAGATTGTCACAGTGCTAACAGGAAGAATTTCAGGGTCTGAAACCTAAACATAAGCCTAATGGAGCTCACTCACCAAACAGCATAATTATTGCCCTGTGTTTTTATTGCTGCCCTTTGGGACTCCCCTCTGCCTGTGTGGGCTGTCTGAATGGCGGTATTCTAAAATTTCTCCTGAGACAACATGGGAGGCAGTGGGAACACTGTCTGCCTTTCTGCCTGCTGCTCACAGTTTTATCCTTTGCACTGTTTGCTTCTGCCCCAGGAGCAAACCCAAGTGTTGCCCCTGATGCATATTCACCTGTGGATTAGGTTTCATGGTGTACCCTCCCTTAGTCACATTTGCTTTCAGTTCAGTTCAGTTCAGTCGCTCAGTCGTGTCCGACTCTTTGTGACCCCATGAACCGCAGCCTGCCAGGCCTCCCTGTCCCTCACCAACTCCGGGAGTCCACCCAAACCCATGTCCATTGAGTCTTGCCATCCAACCATCTCATCCTCTGTCGTCCCCTTCTCCTCCTGCCCCCAATCTTTCCCAGCATCAGGGTCTTTTCCAGTGAGTCAGCTCTTCACATCAGGTGGCCAAAGTATTGGAGTTTCAGCTTCAACATCAGTCCTTCCAGTGAACACTCAGGACTGATCTCCTTTTAATAAATTCCAGTTCCTTCACCTTGGGCTTTTCTTGCTTGAATTACATCTTCTGTGCCAGCCGTCTGGGAGAGTTTCCCTCTTCGGCATTTTGAATCTGGTATAAAAAATACTCTGCTTGTGGTTCTTCATTGGCATAATTGAGAAAGACCTGAACATTAAAAACAGTTTTGTGAATATTAATATGTATAAAAATAGGAAAATTAACAACAGACATAAAGAATATAAATGTAGACCAGCTTTGGAAGAAGGGTTTGATATTTGTCAGCTATGATTTTTGTCGTATTTTGTCATAGCTGACAAATATCAGACTCCTGCTCTTAGAGTCACAGGTGTTTGTCTGGCCTGTCACTTATCTTCAGATGTGTGTATTCTACCCTCAAATGACCAGTGCTGTTCTGCTGGTCCTTTGCCTGGATTTGTAGTGATATTTCCCAGACTTTAATACCTCAGGACTTTAGATTCATCATCCACCTCCTAGATTTTTGGTAATCTTCATAGTCAAAACTGAGTCAGCCAGATTATCCCAGCTTTTGAGACACTTCTAAGAGATTTGATTTTAGGATGGAGTGACTGAAAATCCAGAATTTCTGTGGAGTGGTTTTCAGACATCATGTTTCCCAGTAATGGGCTGGGAAACTGAATCTTTCTATTTGATTATCCTCATGTCTTTGGCTAACAGGTGACAAATTTTGCAGGATGGTAACTTCTAAACATTATTGGATTAGCAAAGAACTACAGTTGACCCTTTAAAAAATGTGGAGGTTTGGGACACCAATCCATTGCACGGTCAAAAATTCACATTTTGACTTCCCCAAAATGTCACTAATAAATAGCCTTCTGTTGACCAGAACCCTTACTGATAATGTAAACTGTTGATTAACCCATGCTTTGTATGTTGTGTACCAATATTATGTAGTCTTACAATTAAGTATACTATAGAAAAGGAAATGTTATTAAGGAAATCATAAAGAAAATACATTTAAAGTACTGTACTATATTGATACCAGAAGTTTATGTCCTCTGTTTACAAAATGAATTGTCTCTCAGTAGCTTCATCTATACTGTTTTATAAGATACAAAACACTATAGGTATTATACATATTATAGTAGAAAGCAAAAATGAAAAGATAGCATAAAAATTCATTTATTTACAGCTATAACAATGTATGTATTATACCTGTATCAACAATGATTGCTTTAAAGGAGGAATATAATCAATATAATTACTTTGTGGTAGCCTAGACTATACACTAATAAATGAATTGTTATAAAATTTTTATAGCAAACAGTTTTACAGTCATATACATAACACAGTATTAGAAATATTACATTTTTTAAAAAACCTATGATAATAGGCTAATATGCAGTTACTCTAATTATGAAGAAGGAATACTCTATAATAATATAATTCTTTGAAAGCAAAGTTATGAAACAGTAAGAAAACTAGCACATTGTTAATTTTATATTAAATATCATTCACTTTATGCCTATGTAAGCACCTATGAGTACCAGCATATATTTTACACATTTATGATACATCTTTTTCTCAATTTTTTTGTTATTTCCATAGTACGTGGTTCATCTGTGAGTTTTTTCAAATCATCTCAAATCTGAAAAAATTTTTTCCAATATTTATTTTTAAAAAACTGCATATAGCTAGACTACTTGCACAGTTCACATTGTGTTGTTCAAGGGCCAACTGTAGGTTGAATTTAAAGTCATTTCCTGGACTTCTCTTCTTTACGTGATGTGCATGGGGAGGCCAAGAAAAAATGATTTACAAAGCAAGCTCAAGTTAGTTGACTATAGAAATAGAGTGACTTATTTTGTGATTCTGACTGCATCATCATAAAAAATTGGTGTCCTTTTTTTTTGGTCTTTGGTCTTCTAGTTATGAGACTGGTTATTCCACTTTCTTGACAGAGATTGAGATGAATATGAATAATTGATTGCTAAGACTTAGTACTGATGTAGCTTGGTAAAAACATTCACTTTTATGTTTTCTAACTTATTAAAAAATACAGAGATCAGCTTTCATTCCCAGTGGTAAAGTAATGATTACTTTGACATGAAAGCATAAACCATGCCAATTTTTATATTTCAAAGAATTTTCCCCTCTAAATTATACCTAATGTAGTTTTTACCTGCTTGAGACTGTATGGTGATTGTCATGGAATGTATTGCTATTTGTTTGTGTGTATGTTTATTTTTAATGTAATGCCATCAGAGCATATTGAATTTCCTTTATTCCTTTGACATTTGCTGATAGACTGGTTATTTATCCTGCTGTATTATTACCTCTCCAGAAACAACACTGTTATTTAAAGTTGAGATTTGCAATAAAAGTTGTGATTACTCCTATTTAATGGGTAGGAAAAAGCAAATGACCATGTTTGGATATGATGAAACCTATGAAATGTAAAAAATAATATGAGAGTAATGGAAAAGAGGCCTTATAAAACTGAGAAAATAATTTAAATAAAATTCAAGAGCCCTATAACACCATTATAGTTAAAGACATCTCCTGTTTCCATGATCAAGTCACACAATTTCATATGAGTGGTGACTTTTCCCCTAGCAACTATAAAATGCTACATGATAGTCCATAGGGGCCTCAGTTTGGTAATCTGAAGAAAACCTGAACCTCTGTTCAGTGTATAAGACTGTAAGTTAATTTCTTAGGGAGGCATTAAGTTGTAGATATGGTTTTTCCAACTAAAATTGCTCTTTCAATGAAAAGAAGTGTTTTGAATCTTTAGGTTGGAATAATAAGTATAAAAATAGATAAAGCATCACATATTAGATTCGTGCCCTATTTTAAAAGGGTAAACATGGAAATAGTCAAGCTGTGAAGTGTCCTGTGCATGAATAATGTTGACACATTGAACAAATGCCTGAAATGGTTCACAGATGACCCTGTTATTCCAAAGCATTGTATAAAACTGTTCCACTCTTAGTTGGGTGAATATTCTAAACTGTAGCTATGATTTTGCATTTTTATGTGTGTATTATTAATAGTTTTGCTTTATTCAAAGGGTCTATTACCAGATATTCTCTGTTTATTATATGTAGTTCTGAGGGTTTTCTATGACAGTAAATAGAACTTTAATTTTTCCAGTGGGCTGCCATTTTTTATTCCCAAATGGTTTATCATTTAGTTAAGAACCAGGAATAAAAGACAACTGAGGCTGTCATATACTCCTACAGAAGTCACAGTTGTTAAGGGCTGGTTTCAGTATCTGTTAAATGAGTCCTTACTGATCAGTCCCTTTCTGCAGGGTGCTATAAAGCACTGACTATTGGGTCATTTTTCTGACTGGCCGTTAGTCCCACATATACTGTCATCCTCATACCCAGTGGGTCCTTCCTCTTAGTTGTAGAATCATTCGTAGGTCCTCCTCAGACATGGGCAAAATCTCTGAAGCAACTCTCTGAGTCATTCTAGCATAAATAGCAATGTCTTAGTGTATTTGGGTTACTGTGACAAAAATACCACAGATGCATAGCTTATGAACAACAGAGATTTATTTCTCACAATTCCGGAGGCTGAGAGGTCCTAGATCAAGATACTGGCTGATTTGGTGTCTTATAAGTGACCTCTTTCTGCTTTATAGAGAGTGCCTTCTCACCATGCCATCAATGTGGCAGAGAGGCTAGAGAGTTCTGTTGTGTCTGTTTTATAAGAGCACTAATCTCATTCGTAAGGGCTCCACTCTCATGACGTAAGCACTTCCCACAGGCCCGACTCTTGAGTACCATCACACTGGGCATTGTTTCAATGTGTGCATTTAAGGGGACCGCAGATGTTCAGTCTGTAGCAAGCGACCACCACATATATTATTACTTTGTTCATATTATCATTAATCCTTTAAAAAACTATGGCAGGTATTAAAAAACTATATGGCAGATATTATAATACTTATTTTAAAATGAAGTAACTATTTCTCAAAGATGTCAAAAAAAAAAAAAAAAAAGCTAGTAAGAGGTAAACCCCAAACTGAGAGACCTGTCTGGCTCTCAAAGCTTTTTCTCCTCTGATTTGGAATCTTTCTGATTTGCATATTTACAATGAATGGTGTCCACATTTTTGCACTCTGGACCCCTTACTTTGATATTTGTTGTATGTGTAACATAAAAAATACGTGTTAATATTGTTTATGTACTCAGCAAGGCTTCTGGTCAATAGTAGTGCTATTAGTAATTAAGCTTTGGGTGAATCAAAAAGTTGTATGCATTTTCAACTGTGTGTGGCGTGGGTACCCCTAATCTCTGAGTTTGTCAAGATCCAACTGTATACTATTCTGATAAATAGAAATAAATGTCTAATTTTATAATTTTCAGAAACAAATAGAACATACTTAATAAGCATTCTCTAAATGGAAGAGTTCATATAAAATATGGTGAAGGAGTATAAGCTGGAGTTATAACTAGTTAAGGATTATCCCCAGAAGTTCTCTAGCACAAAATTGGATTTGTGAAATATAAAAATTATCAATATTATCTCATCCAAAATTCTTGAAGAATTTTTTTGCTACTTTTTCGTTTAATTTAATTATCTATTCAAAAATGTCTACTGGGCATTTTCTGTGTGGTCAGCACTGTTCTGTAGGCTGATTTGTGGTGGTTGGCGGGTTTAAAAAGTACTCTGCTACCATGGAGCTTAAGTTCTAGAAGGTGGAGGAAGATAATAAAATAAGTAAATGATGTATATTAAAAGATGATAATTGCTTGGAGAAAAATAAAGCAGGGAAGGAAAAGAAGGAAAATTAAGAGATGTGATGGTAACTGGGTGTTGAATTTTTAAGTGAGAGTCTGGAAAGCCTTTTAAAGCAGAAAGTGAGCACAGATTTAAACGACATTTGGGTGAGTCATGTGGAGGATATCTGGGAAAGCAGCATTCCAGGAGCGAGAAGAGCAAATGCAAAGGCCCTGAAGTAGGAACAAGGCTGACATGTTCTGGAGTTAATAATAAGATTATGTGGCTGAAATAGAGTCCACAGTGAGGACAGTAGTAGGAATGAGATCAAAGAGATAAAGGAGGCCTTATTGTCTGGGGCCTTGTAGTTCAAAGTAATAACTTCCAGTTTGACGAAGTGAGATGAACAGCCAGTTCATAAGAGCAAAGATATAACATCATTTGACTGGCATTTTGACAGGATCTGGCTGCTGCGTTGAGAATAGACTGTAGAGATTGGCAAGGGTGGAAGCAGGGAGACCTGTTCAGAGGTTACTGTAACAATTTAGGTGAGAAGATGGTGGCTCAGTTGATTGGAGTGCCAGTGATAATGCTTGGTCAGAACCTGTTTCAGTATTTGCTGATAGGTTGTTGGGGGTTGTTAGAGAAAGAGGAGACTTGCTTTTTACTTTTCTTTATTGGTAAAGGTAAGTCATAGCTTGTATTTAATGAAATGTAAGTAAAACCATCTGCACCAGCCATCAAGTTTCTCTTACCTAGTATACTGAGCATTTTAGTTTACTTTGCAGGAAATTCAGCATGTTTTAATTGACACTACCAATTCTATGCAAGTATCTTACAATCATCTTATTAATTTAGACCAACAGTTGTCAAATTATAGGCCAAGGGCCAAATCTGGCTCATAGCCTGGTTTTGTGAATAAAGTTTTATTGAAACATACACACATTTTTTTTTTTCCTGCATATTGTCCATGGCAACTTTCCTGCTTCAAAAGCAGCAGAAACCCAGGAATCCTAAAATATTTACTGTCTGGCCCTTCATAGAAAAATGTTTGCTGACCTTTGGTTTCAACTGTTGTGTCAGAATTGTGCCAAGATTTTCCTCTCATCTTTTTCCAAGTATGAAGAGGAAATTTAAGAGGGGTCAGAAAGTGACAATTGAGGGAACAAAATGGTAATATTCAAATACTGGCACCAACGTATTTCTCTCCCTTATGCTAATCTGCCTGTTTCTTTGCTGTGGATATCCACTTCTCCCTAATCTCTGAAGTGCTCTGTGTTGAGATATAAGTACACATAACTGGCCTAGGGAAAAAAAAAAGATTTGTTTTTCTCAATAGTAAAGATTTACTGTAGGAATGACTCTTGGATGCTAGAAACTAAATTGTTGAATTTCACAATCTTGACAGAAAATAAAAGACAAGTACCACCATCAGCGTGAGCATCAATCTTTATGAAGAATTTGACTCATCTTATGATTTTGCAAAATCCTGTACAAATGAAGTACAAATAAGTTAGACCCCCACTGTTGTTTGGTTTTTATAGGTCTATAATGACGGATTTATACTACCTCAGTCAAACAGATGGAGCAGGTGATTGGCGGGAAAAAGAGGCCAAAGATCTGACAGAGCTGGTGCAGCGGAGAATAACGTATCTTCAGGTAAGAAGGTTAGGTTAATAAATAAATTCGAGTGAAAAATAGGAGGAGAAACATTAAAACTAAGAGTATTTGTCCATTCATTTTACATATTTATTCAGAAAGACACTATGGCATGCCTTGAATGGAATATAAAGATGGCTAAAACAAGATCCCTGCCCTAACAGGGCTACTTCTGACACACGCACACAGAAAAACTATAGTGCAAGATAGGAAGTGCTGCATATATGAGATATGATGAAATGCTCATTGGAGGAAGATGTCACAGATAGCTTTGAAAAACTATAGTAATCAAGATAGGAAGTGCACAACAGTGTACTAGCTATAGAGAGTTGTGTCCGACTTCATGATGAAATGCTCATTGGAGGGAAGAGCAGTACAGGAACCCAGCGAGAAACAGGATATTTCAGTTTGTCTGGAGTTTTGGTTGTGTGAAAAGGAGAGTTGGTAAAGGGAGGTTCGGGAGCCAGATTGCCGAGGTCCTTTTGTACAGGTTAAGCTTTATGGTACATATGCGGCAAATGGTTGCTGAAAGATTTTATTTATTGCCTAACATCATTATAACAACAAACAGGAAATATAAATCAAGCATAAACTCCAAGTCCCAGGCCCTTTTAAATGTTCTCTCTTCATTTTGTGTGTGTATTTCCTTCTAGTTCTTACTTACATGCTTACCCAGTCTTAAAACGTTTGTAAAGACAGAACTGATTTACTTTTGAGTTGTTTTTTTTTTTTTTTGCTTAATATACCATAAACCTTTTCTGTTTTAGAGTCACAGCCTACTTTTGAAAAATTTGTGTACATAAGAGTATCATAATAAGAGTGGTGCTTTAGTTATACTAATCTGAAAGGTAGAATTTTGCTTGAACTGGATTCATTCGCAGAGACTGGAAGGAGACTGTTTAGGACAGGAGTCCCCAACCTCCAGGGGCTTCCCTGGTGGCTCAGCAGTAAAGAATTTGCCTGCCAATGCAGGAGACACAGGTTCAATCCCTGGGTCGGAAAGTTCCCCGGAGGAGGAAATGAAAACCTACTCCAGTATTCTTGCCTGGAAAATCCCATGGACAGAGGAGGAGCGTAGTGGGCTGCAGTCCACGGGGTCACAAAGAGTTGCACACAACTTAGCAACTAAAACAACAGCAACCCCAACCAGTACCTCCTGTCATTAGGTTAGAAATAAAGTGCACAGTAAATGTAACGTGCTTGAACCATTCTGAAACCATCTCTCCTCCACTGAACCAGTCCCTGAATTTTCTTCCACTGAACCAGTCCCTGGTGCCAGAAAGGTTGGGAACCACTGGTTAGGATATAAGGACAATATTGCAGGTGAGAAATATTGAGGTGTGTGGCAGTTTGCATTGGAAGGGCAGAAAGGAATTTGAGAGAGTTTGGGAAGATCGAATAGATAAGCCTTTCCAAGAGGCTGAAGGAGCAGGAATGACTGGGGTAATGGGGTATTATTAACTGAAAAGAAACTTAAAGTTAGAATGCAGTCATCAGGGGAAAACAATGAATTAGTAAATAGAATTCTGTAACACTCCAAATGCTTGAAGTTGGGATGATCATCCCCATCCATTTCTGGTGATGGTATGCTTTCTGTGTACACTCACTCTGTTTCCCTTTGAAAATTAAGGCATCTTATAAAAGCAAAATAATAGCCAGTAACTTTATTTTGTATATTTTAAGATGCATATTTTCCTACACTTAAATAGGAAAAAAGTAGAAAATCAAGTGCTTCAAGAGATCATTAAAAACAAAACTGATCTTGGCATGCTCTCTTGTCTCATGCCCCCATGGCCATTCATCAGAGGTGTCTGTAGAATGAACAACACTTGCCTCCTGTAGGGAAGAGGTAATTATCTCCTATCAACTAGAACCTCATTCAATGAACTATAAACAGCTGGTGGTGCAGAACTCTCATCCTCATTTAAAATGGAAATAACTATGGTTTCTGAGTTTCTTCCATTTCCACATATTCATTAAGTTTTCACCCCACGAAAGTTATATTTAAACTATGATTTGGCCATACTTTAGCTCCCCTCACTGTAACCAGTACCTACCACTTGCTCTAGTTTCTTTTTTCCTCTTGGTTTTTAAGTGGCCAAGTGCTCTCACCAGTAGCATGAAGTCCATCTTCAGTGTGCTGTTTTCAGTGGTTCTGTTTTAGAGAATTTCACTTGTAAATCACTTATAGCAAAACATCATTTCACATGGACCTAACTTTGAATAGGTATTCAAATATTACCTATTTAAAAAATCCTTGCTTTTTTGCTTTTCTTTTGTTTTTTTCTATTGGAAAAGAAAATGTGATTTTTTTTTAAATATTCAAGGAGATGGGGAAAATCTCAATAGGAAAAAATGTATTTTAGAAAAAATATTTTCTTTAATTATTTAATGTATTTATGATCATTTTTTTTCCATTTTTAAAGAACTGTATTTTTAACATATTATTTTTTAGAGCTTAAAGTTGCCAGTCACTCAGTCTTCAGCTTCTTTGGATATAGGTGAATAAGCATCCTCTCTCCCATTCCAACAAAATTAAAGATATGTATTTGTAAGGAAGACTTAACCAGTGGCTCAGCAGCAAAGAATCCGCCTGCAATGTAGGAGATGCCAGTTTCATCCCTTGGTTGGGGAGATCCCCTGAAGAAGGAAATGGCAACCCATTCCAGTATTCTTGCCTAGGAAATCCCATGGACAGAAGAGTCCAGCAGGCTACAGTCCATGAGGTCGTAAAAGAGCTAGACATGACTGAGAGACTAAACAAGAACAGTAAATCATAAGGAATCCTTTCTCTGACTTGGATTTTTATTCCTTTTAAAAAAGAATGATTTGGGGACTTCCCTGGTGGTCCAGCGCCTAAGACTCTATGCTCCAATGCAGTGAAGGGGGCGGGCCGGGTTCAATCCTTGGTCAGGGAACTAGGTCACACATGCTGCAACTAAGACCCAGTGCAGCCAAATATAAATAAATACATCATGATTTATCCCTGGTTTAACTTAATGGATTAGAGAATTAATCAGAATAGTTGAGCTATTTATACAGATGTTTTAGAGTGATTGCATTTTTTCCCATTACATCTTTTCTTGGTATTCAAATCTATTGGTGTTTCCATATTACTTTTAAGCCTTTTATTACTGTTAAAAGGCTATTTAAGCAACTTAGATTCTGAAAGACTTCAACAGGGCTTAGAAAATGAGAAGTATACTAGGAAATAAAGCTAAAAAGGGGGATAAAGGACAAAGTCTTTGACTTTTGGTTCAGTTCAATTCAGTCACTCAGTTGTGTTCAACTCTGCAACCCTGTGAACCACAGGACGCCAGGCCTCCCTGTCTATCACCAACTCCCGGAGTTTACCCAAACCCATGTCCATTGAGTTGGTGATGCCATCCAACCATCTCATCCTTTGTCGTCCCCTTCTCCTGCCCTCCATCTTTCCCAGCATCAGGGTCTTTTTGGTACCTATATTCAAAATAAAAACAAGCACTTCATATAACTTATAGATGGAGATTTTAGAAGGCTTTCCTTCTTTAGCCCATCAGATCAGATCAGATCAGTCGCTCAGTCATGTCCGACTCTTTGTGACCCCATGAATTGCAGCACGCCAGGCCTCCCTGTCCATCACCAACTCCCGGAGTTCACGAAGACTCATGTCCATCGAGTCAGTGATGCCATCTAGCCATCTCATCCTCTGTCGTCCCCTTCTCTTCTTGCCCCCAATCCCTCCCAGCATCAGAGTCTTTTCCAATGAGTCAACTCTTCGCGTGAGGTGGCCAAAGTACTGGAGTTTCAGCTTTAGCATCATTCCTTCCGAAGAAATCCCGGGGCTGATCTCCTTCAGAATGGACTGGTTGGATCTCCTTGCAGTCCAAGGGGCTCTCAAGAGTCTTCTCCAACACCACAGTTCAAAAGCATCAATTCTTTGGTGCTCAGCCTTCTTCACAGTCCAACTCTCACATCCATACATGACCACAGGAAAAACCATAGCCTTGACTAGATGGACCTTTGTTGGCAAAGTAATGTCTCTGCTTTTGAATATGCTATCTAGGTTGGTCATAACTTTCCTTCCAAGGAGTAAGCGTCTTTTAATTTCATGGCTTCAGTCACCATCTGTAGTGATTTTGGAGCCCAGAAAAATAAAGTCTGACACTGTTTCCACTGTTTCCCATCTATTTCCCATGAAGTGGTGGGACCGGATGCCATGATCTTTGTTTTCTGAATGTTGAACTTTAAGCCAACTTTTTCACTCTCCACTTTCACTTTCATCAAGAGGCTTTTGAGTTCCCCTTCAGTTTCTGCCATAAGGGTGGTGTCATGCAGCTATTATATAAAGATGCTAATATTTTTTATCTAAGTAGAAAATAATAAGGAAAAGGTACAATATAAACAAATATTTTGAACATTTTAAATCTCTGGGAGATTTCAGTCACTGAAATATCTTGCTGTAGTCATAAATAATTCAGATAATTTTATAATTTACTTTTAATGGTTTGTTTGAATAGGTGAAAACATTTTAAGTTTTACTAGATTTTTACTTATGAAACTTGTGACTTCTCGTTAACACAACAAGCATTTTTAAAAAATCCTGATGTATTTAGGTATAATGCAAGACCTAGTACAAAGAGAAAAAGCCTAGATTAAACCCGTCTTAATCCATAATAGGTTTTATTTTAAAATCTAAGCCTTTCTTTCTGCAGTTCTCCGCCCCCTCTGAATTGGGCAAATATCCATTATGTCTCATGAAGATCTTGCTTGACTTACAGTCATATAGTACAGTGAAGTTTGGTTTCAATATTAGATTTCCATTCAGTTATTATCATATGTGTCATGTCTCTCATGTTTGCTGTGCTCAGTCGTGTCCGACTCTGACCCCATGGAGTGTGTGTGTAGTCCATCGGGCTCCTCTGTTCGTGGAATTTTCCAGGCAAGAATACTGGAGTAGGTTGCCATTTCTCCTCCAGGGGATCTTCCCAACCCAGGGATCGAACCCACATTTCTTGTGTCTCCTGCACTGGCAAGCGAGTTCTTTACCATTGCGCTGCCTGGGAAGCCCTTATTGTCATATACCTGGATTTTACTTGGGAGAAGCAATTTCACCATACACTGGAAAATAAGAAGGTACTAGGACAAGTGGACTTCAGTGGGACAGAGATCTATAGTTGTCTTAATTAAAATTATCTTCTCTTTACAGTTGAAGACCCTAAGGCATGGCATTAGAGGACTAAACTTACTAAAAACTCTAATAATCTTTTTGAAGACAACCCCCTGTGTGCTGTGTTAGTCTCAAGTAGAATGGACCAAGTAATTCTCCTAAGGTGTTAATCTTTTGTATGTTTATCTAAAAAGTCCTTAGCCATACAGTGAACAGGTAGTATTGGGTTGTTTAAAATACTATTTTGTGCTGGTCTTTAATCTTGTGCTACATGAATCATAACAGATTGAAAAGTTTTGTTGAGTGTATTTCTCTAGTTTCTGATATTAACTTCAGGCTCACTTTAAAAACCACCCTGCTAATATATTTGTTACGTGTCTGCATTTTACTGTAATGCACGTCATTTTCCTAGACTTTTGAATGACATGGAGGAAATTCTTCTTTGATTGTGGTTATTAGAATATACTTTGCAGTTTCTAATTCGCTCATATTAAGCACATTGGAAGAGATCACAATGCCTTGTTTTTCCTTAACTTGCTTGAAACAAGTTATAAGTTGGTGAGTCTGGTGAAGAGAGCAGCTAGTTAGGGCACATAACTTATAATAAAAGGCATTTCCCAGTTTAACTGGAAATTATCTATGTTTTGGTACTTAAAGGTTCTTCTTTTGTTTTTTCTACGCAGCTCTAGAGTTGACATTTTAAGCAGAATTGAACCCATTTCAGGTAGAATCTAAATATATAGAAAGTAGCAATAGTTGGAAATGGGTTTTTGTTTTTTTCTTTTTGTGGCTTCCTTTGGGGGCTTTGCTTTGTTTGTTTATTTATGTTTTGAATAGGACTTTTCTTGGAAATTGGTAGGTTGATAATTTTCCGTTTTTTGAGAGAAAACTAAAAGCTGTGAAAATAGAGAATATTTTACTTTTTAAAAGAGAATAGAGCTTTGTTTTTCCATTCACAAGTAAACTATTTGGAGATAATGCAGTTTCTCTTTTCCTGTATGGATTCTAGTGACTGTGGATGGTCTTTGGAATGGAAAGTGGCCAAGTCACACTGGAAATGCATTATTGAGGCTGTTAACATATTTTTCAGATAATTTTCAGATTATGGGGAAACCCTCCACTATAACAAAGGATGTGTCTAACCCCCTTTCTCTTCAACAGGACAATTTTTAGAAATAGATTTAAGGCCAGACTATAACTATAAACTTTATTCATCTGCTAGTCTGCTCACCATGAGATCAAATCTTTCATCTGGTGCCCTCAGAGTTGTGTGTTCTACTGAGTAATTCAGTGTATTTCTGCCCAAATGAGAACCGAAATAAAGCCAGAAATGGTAATAATTATAACTCACTTGAAAATGTCATTAACTTAGCTATATTAGGATATTCATTAAATGCTTAAGACAGTTGGAGTAAAGAGAAACTTTGAGGACTTTTCCTTGTTTGAAAGATATTAGTTTGAGGTGAGATCAGTTAGAGAAAAGGAAAGAGTTTTTCAGAATTAAGACCTAAGAATATACTGACAAAGAATATCTTTCCCAAGATAAAAAGTATAAACAGGTTTAATGAGGAAAGAAAAAGAAGTGGTAAGTGAATATGGTGGCAAGGGTAGCTTTCATGAAATGAAAGAGGGGATTACTCTATTGGAAGTCAGCTGAGAACAAAGGTGAAATAAAAAAGATGTATTAAAGGAAGTTTTCTTTTTTTTTTTTTAATTTTATTTTATTTTTAAACTTTACATAATTGTATTAGTTTTGCCAAATATCAAAATGAATCCGCCACAGGTATACATGTGTTCCCCATCCTGAACCCTCCTCCCTCCTCCCTCCCCATACCCTCCCTCTGGGTCGTCCCAGTGCACTAGCCCCAAGCATCCAGTATCATGCATCGAACCTGGACTGGCATCTCGTTTCATACATGATATTTTACATGTTTCAATGCCATTCTCCCAAATCTTCCCACCCTCTCCCTCTCCCACAGAGTCCATAAGACTGTTCTATACATCAGTATCTCTTTTGCTGTCTCGTACACAGGGTTATTGTTACCATCTTTCTAAATTCCATATATATGTGTTAGTATACTGTATTGGTGTTTTTCCTTCTGGCTTACTTCACTCTGTATAATAGGCTCCAGTTTCATCCACCTCATTAGAACTGATTCAAATGTTTTCTTTTTAATGGCTGAGTAATACTCCATTGTATATATGTACCATAGCTTTCTTATCCATTTATCTGCTGATGGACATCTAGGTTGCTTCCATGTCCTGGCTATTATAAACAGTGCTGCGATGAACATTGGGGTACACGTGTCTCTTTCCCTTCTGGTTTCCTTAGTGTGTATGCCCAGCAGTGGGATTGCTGGATCATAAGGCAGTTCTATTTCCAGTTTTTTAAGGAATCTCCTCACTGTTCTCCATAGTGGCTGTTCTAGTTTGCATTCCCAGCAACCGTGTAAGAGGGTTCCCTTTTCTCCACACCCTCTCCAGCATTTATTATTTGTAGACTTTTGGATCGCAGCCATTCTGACTGGTGTGAAATGGTACCTCATAGTGGTTTTGATTTGCATTTCTCTGATAATGAGTGAAGTTGAGCATCTTTTCATGTGTTTGTTAGCCCTCTGTATGTCTTCTTTGGAGAAATGTCTATTTAGTTCTTTGGCCCATTTTTTAAGCATTATTAAAAGCTACATTATTTGGAATCTTACAGATTTTATGGAGCCCTTGCATCTGGGTGTGTAGGTCTCATCGAATTATTTATTTTTTCATTTATTCAAGAAGTATTTGGATGTACTGGATATCCTAGGCATTAGGTACATTGTTAGGGATTTAGGGTGAACCAAATGGACATGGTATGGTGTCTGCCCTCAGAAACCTTGAAGTCTGGTAACATTTCTGAGAGTATCTCTGAATCAATTGTCTTCAAACACACACACACAGTTTATTTTATCCCTCCATTTTGTCATTTTGATATTTATTTCTCTGACTCATCATTTGGATATTTTACTACTTCCCCTATTGCTATTACACACATTTTTCCTATGTATGTAGTTGCTCAGTCATGTCCAACTTTTGCGACCCCATGGACTGCCCCCTGCCAGGTTCCTCTGTCCACAGCATTCTCCAGGCAAGAATACTGGAGTGAGTTGCCATGCCCTCCTCCAGGGGATGTTTCCAACCCAGGGATTGAACCCAGGTCTCCTTCACTGCAGGCAGATTCTTTATCGATTGAGCCACCAGCCACCTTTATCACTCCTTAAAAAAAAAAAAGCTTTTATTGTGGAAAACTTCAACTTATGTAAAAGTGAGAGACCATTGAACCCCTAGTACCCATAACCTAGCTTTAACAGTTACCAATTCCTGGTCAACTATGTTTCCTCTGTGCTTCTACCATACCCCTTGCATATCCAGGATCATTCTGAAGCAAATCCCCGACATTTTATCATTTTATTTGTAAATATTTCAAAACGAATTTCTGAAAGTTAAAGATATTTTTAAGAAAATCAGTTCAGTTCAGTTCAGTCGCTCAGTTGTGTCCGACTCTTTGCAACCCCATGAATCGCAGCACACCAGGCCTCCCTGTCCATCACCAACTCCTTGAGTTCACTCAGACTCACATCCATCGAGTCAGTGATGCCATCCAGCCATCTCATCCTCTGTCATCACCTTCTCCTCCTGTCCCCAATCCCTCCCAGCATCAGAGTCTTTTCCAATGAGTCAACTCTTCACATGAGGTGGCCAGAGTACTGGAGTTTCAGCTTTAGCATCATTCCTTCCAAAGAAATCCCAGGGCTGATCTCCTTCAGAATGGACTGGTGGATCTCCTTGCAGTCCAAGGGACTCTCAAGAGTCTTCTCCAACACCACAGTTCAAAAGCATCAATTCTTCGGCACTCAGCCTTCTTCACAGTCCAACTCTCACATCCATACATGACCACAGGAAAAACCATAGCCTTGACTAGACGGACCTTTGTTGGCAAAGTAATGTCTCTGCTTTTGAATATGCTATCTAGGTTGGTCATAACTTTCCTTCCAAGGAGTAAGCGTCTTTTAATTTCATGGCTGCAGTCACCATCTGTAGTGATTTTGGAGCCCAGAAAAATAAAGTCTGACACTGTTTCCACTGTTTCCCCATCTATTTCCCATGAAGTGATGGGACCGGATGCCATGATCTTCATTTTCTGAATGTTGAGTTTTAAGCCAACTTTCTCACTCTCCACTTTCACTTTCATCAAGAGGCTTTTGAGTTCCCCTTCATTTTCTGCAATAAGGGTGGTGTCATCTGCGTATCTGAGGTTACTGATATTTCTCCCGGCAGTCTTGATTCCAGCTTGTGTTTCTTCCAGTCCAGCATTTCTCATGATGTACTCTTCATAGAAGTTAAATAAGCAGGGTGACAATATACAGCCTTGATGTACTCCTTTTCCTATTTCTTTGCATTGATCGCCAAGGAAGGCTTTCGTATCTTCTTGCTATTTTTTGGAACTCTGCATTCAGATGCTTATATCTTTCTTTTTCTGCTTTGCTTTTCATTTCTCTTCTTTTCACAGCTATTTGTAAGGCCTCCCCAGACAACCATTTTGCTTTTTTGCATTTCTTTTCCATGGGGATGGTCTTGATCCCTGTCTCCTGTACAATGTCATGAACCGTAGTCCGTAGTTCATCAGGCACTGTATCTATCAGATCTAGGCCCTCAAATCTATTTCTCACTTCCACTGTATAATCATAAGGGATTTGATTTAGGTCATACCTGAATGGTCTAGTGGTTTTCCCTACTTTCTTCAATTTAATTCTGAATCTGGCAAAAAGAAGTTCATGATCTGAGCCACAGTCAGCTCCTGGTCTTGTTTTTGTTGACTGTGTAGAGCTTCTCCATCTTTGGCTGCAAAGAATATAATCAATCTGATTTCGGTGTTGACCATCTGGTGATGTCCATGTACAGAGTCTTCTCTTGTGTTGTTGGAAGAGGGTGTTTGCTATGACCAGTGCATTTTCTTGGCAAAACTCTATTAGTCTTTGCCCTGCTTCATTCTGTATTCCAAGGCCAAATTTGCCTGTAACTCGAGGTGTTTCTTGACTTCCTACTTTAGCATTCCAGTCCCCTGTAATGAAGAGGACATCTTTTTTGGGTGTTAGTTCTAAAAGGTCTTATAGGTCTTCATAAAACCATTCAACTTCACCTTCTTCAGCATTACTGGTTGGGGCATAGACTTGGATTACTATCTAAGATTACTAACAGTAGTTCTTTAATATCATCAAAATAATTGTGTAGTGATCATATACCCCTGATTGTCAAACACATTTTAGTGTGCTACTTAAAAACTGATTATCTGCAGAGGGATTCCAAAAAGATGGTGGACTAGGAAGCACCAGGAATTTGTCTCCCTACCTGGACTGTTGCACTGGCAGAAACCGCCTGATATAACTTTGAAGTCTGATGAAGGCTTACAGCTCCAGCGGAAAGTTTGAACCATAAATTACAGTTAATTTTGGTCTTCAGCTCTTAGCACAGTAGAAGCTATCCATTCCCGGCCCCAGATCTCTGGTAGACAACAGTGCACCTCTTCCTGAAATGCATAGATGGTTCAACATGTGAAATTTGATCATTGTAGTATGCCACATCAAAAAATAAAAGAAAAAAACACATGATCATCTCAACTGACGCAGAAGAAGCATTTGACAAAATTCTGTACCCTGCATGATAAAAACACTCAAAAAATAGGAATAGAAAGAAACTGCTTCTACATAATAAAAGCCTAATTTTTTAATGTTGATCTTATATCCTGCAGCTTTACTAAACTCATATATTCTAATAGCTTTTTTTTGTAGATCACGTTAGATTTCCTATATAAATTATCATGTCATATGCTTAATTAACATATTTATCCCTTCATTCCCAATCTGGATGCCATTTTGCTATAGTTGCTTAATAGTTATTCACCTTAATTAGTATAATCTGTTACTAGCAAACCCAGAGAAGGCAATGGCACCCCATCCAGTACTCTTGCCTGGAAAATCCCATGGATGGAGGAGCCTGGTAGGCTGCAGTCCATGGGGTCGCTAAGAGTCGGACATGAATGAGCGACTTCACTTTCACTTTTCACTTTCATGCATTGGAGAAGGAAATGGCAACCCACTCCAGTGTTCTTGCCTAGAGAATCCCAGGGACGGGGGAGCCTGGTGGGCTGCCGTCTATGGGGTCGCACAGATTCGGACACTACTGAAGCGCCTTAGCAGCAGCAGCAGCAGCAAACCACGTAGTGTTCAGTTCAGTTCAGTCGCTCAGTTGTGTCCGACTCCTTGCGACCCCATGAATCGCAGCACGCCAGGCCTCCCTGTCCATCACCAACTCCCAGAGTTCACCCAAACTCATGTCCATTGAGTCAGTGATGCCATCCAGCCATCTCATCCTCTGTCATCCCCTTTTCCTCCTGCCCCCAATCCCTCCCAGCATCAGAGTCTTTTCCAGTGAGTCAACTCTTCGCATGAGGTGGCCAAAGTACTGGAGTTTCAGCTTTAGCATCATTCCTTCCAAAGAAATCCCAGGGCTGATCTCCTTTAGATGGACTGGTTTGATCTCCTTGCAGTCCAACGGACTCTCAAGAGTCTTCTCCAACACCGCAGTTCAAAAGCATCAATTCTTTGGCGCTCAGCCTTCTTCACAGTGTTAGTAAACTGCAAATTTACTTCCTTCTTTTAAAATCCTTGACAGCATCTGATTTGGGATTTAAGTTTCTTCACAAGAGTTTAAAATCATCTTGAGATGCCTGATGGCTATAGAGGAACTTATTAAATTCCTAGCAGTGCACTTAGCACAACTCTATCTGCATTTTGTCATTTTGAAGTTTAAATATTTCTTATATATTTATATCATCTTGATTATCAATAATACAAGTTTTTAAAACATCATTCCTTATTAAAGATATATGAGAATGCATATGAGATCCTTAACATTTAGTATCTAGAAATAAAATGAGCAGCTGATGGAAATCTAGATGCTGCTCCCTAAAATCATTTTATCTTTTGAGAGTAGCACCACCTAATAAAGTATCTTTTTACTTTCTTGAATGTAAGTTGAACTTAGATTTGACTCTATTTAATTTAGGTATGTCAGCCCCAGTGTTGCTCTGTTTCTTCAGTAATTTTCTGTTTCTAGAAACATATTCTTTTTTCCCTAAGAAAGGAAAAATTTTATTA
Organism: Bos mutus; assembly: GCF_027580195.1. Lineage (NCBI taxonomy): Eukaryota > Metazoa > Chordata > Mammalia > Artiodactyla > Bovidae > Bos > Bos mutus. The sequence goes on along the minus strand of NC_091626.1, from coordinate 31,010,505 downwards.
TAGTTTGATCCTGCCCTAGATCACAATATACATAGCATAATTATATAAACAATTTTCCAAATTTTAAAAGAAATCTGGGTTTCACATAGTCATAGTGCAATAATTGGGGATTTTGGCCCTGACTATGAGGTCCCAGGCTGTAGATTCCTGTTCTAGAATCCTGGTCTCAATCCCAGTGAGGCAATAACTGGGAAGTAGCAAACTCTCCTGAGGGGGAGATGAAGGCTCTTGACCAGACATGGATCCAGATTTAGGGAATGGGCTTGAAGCCTCTAGTTTTTAGTACTCTGTTTTATGTAAAGAAATACAAGGACCAGGAAGAAATAGAAAAGCTTAACAGACCCATCACAAGCACAGAAATTGAAACTGTAATCAAAAATCTTCCAGCTAACAAAAGCCCAGGTCCAGACGGCTTCTCAGCTGAATTCTACCAAAAATTTAGAGAAGAGCTAACACCTATCCTACTCAAACTCTTCCAGAAAATTGCAGAGGAAGGTAAACTTCCAAACTCATTCTATGTGGCCACCATCACCCTAATACCAAAACCTGACAAAGGTGCCACAAAAAAAGAAAACTACAGGCCAATATCACTGATGAACATAGATGCAAAAATCCTTAACAAAATTCTAGCAATCAGAATCCAACAACACATTAAAAAGATCATACACCATGACCAAGTGGGCTTTATCCCAGGGATGCAAGGATTCTTTAATATCCACAAATCAATCAATGTAATACACCACATTAACAAATTGAAAAATAAAACCCATATAATTATCTCAGTAGATGCAGAGAAAGCCTTTGACAAAATTCAACACCCATTTATGATAAAAACTCTCCAGAAAGCAGGAATAGAAGGAACATACCTCAACATAATAAAAGCTGTATATGACAAACCCACAGCAAACATTATCCTCAATGGTGAAAAATTGAACACATTTCCTGTAAAGTCAGGAACAAGACAAGGGTGCCCACTTTCACCATTACTATTCAACATAGTTTTGGAAGTTTTGGCCACAGCAATCAGAACAGAAAAAGAAATAAAAGGAATCCAAATTGGAAAAGAAGAAGTAAAACTCTCACTATTTGCAGATGACATGATCCTCTACATAAAAAACTCTAAAGACTCCACCAGAAAATTACTAGAACTAATCAATGAATATAGTAAAGTTGCAGGATATAAAATCAACACACAGAAATCCCTTGCATTCCTATACACTAATAATGAGAAAATAGAAAGAGAAATTAAGGAAATAATTCCATTCACCATTGCAACGGAAAGAATAAAATACTTAGGAATATATCTACCTAAAGAAACTAAAGACCTATATATAGAAAACTATAAAACACTGGTGAAAGAAATCAAAGAGGACACTAATAGATGGAGACATATACCATGTTCATGGATTGGAAGAATCAATATAGTGAAAATGAGTATACTACCCAAAGCAATTTATAGATTCAATGCAATCCCTATCAAGCTACCAACGGTATTCTTCACAGAGCTAGAACAAATAATTTCACAATTTGTATGGAAATACAAAAAACCTCAATAGCCAAAGCAATCTTGAGAAAGAAAAAGTGGAACTGGAGGAATCAACCTGCCTGACTTCAGGCTCTACTACAAAGCCACAGTCAGACAGTATGGTACTGGCACAAAGACAGAAATATAGATCAATGGAACAAAATAGATAAAATCCAGAGATAAATCCATGCACATATGGACACCTTATCTTTGACAAAGGAGGCAAGAATATACAATGGATTAAAGACAATCTCTTTAACAAGTGGTGCTGGGAAAACTGGTCAACCACTTGTAAAAGAATGAAACTAGAGCACTTTCTAACACCATACACAAAAATAAACTCAAAATGGATTAAAGATCTAAATGTAAGACCAGAAACTATAAAACTCCTAGAGGAGAACATAGGCAAAACACTCTCTGACATACATCACAGCAGGATCCTCTATGACCCACCTCCCAGAATATTGGAAATAAAAGCAAAAATAAACAAATGGGACCTAATTAAACTTAAAAGCTCTGCACAACAAAGGAAACTATAAGCAAGGTGAAAAGACAGCCTTCAGAATGGGAGAAAATAATAGCAAATGAAGCAACTGACAAACAGCTAAACTCAAAAATATACAAGCAACTCCTACACCTCAATTCCAGAAAAATGAATGACCCAATCAAAAAATGGGCCAAAGAACTAGACATTTCTCCAAAGAAGATATACAGATGGCTAACAAACACGTGAAAAAGATGCTCAACATCACTCATTATCAGAGAAATGCAAATCAAAACCACTATGAGGTACCATCTCACGCCAGTCAGAATGGCTGCTATCCAAAAGTCCACAAGCAATAAATGCTGGAGAGGGTGTGGAGAAAAGGGAACCCTCTTACACTGTTGGTGGGAATGCAAACTAGTACAGCCACTATGGAGAACAGTGAGGAGATTCCTTAAAAAACTGGAAATAGAACTGCCTTATGACCCAGCAATCCCACTGCTGGGCATACACACTGAGGAAACCAGAAGGGAAAGAGACACGTGTACCCCAATGTTCATCACAGCACTGTTTATAATAGCCAGGACATGGAAGCAACCTAGATGTCCATCAGCAGATAAATGGATAAGAAAGCTATGGTACATATATACAATGGAGTATTACTCAGCCATTAAAAAGAAAACATTTGAATCAGTTCTAATGAGGTGGATGAAACTGGAGCCTATTATACAGAATGAAGTAAGCCAGAAAGAAAAACACCAATACAGTATACTAACGCATATATATGGAATTTAGAAAGATGGTAACAATAACCCTGTATATGAGACAGCAAAAGAGACACTGATGTATAGAACAGTCTTTTGGACTCTGTGGGAGAGGGAGCGGGGGGGATGGTTTGGGAGAATGGCATTGAAACATGTATAATATCATATATGAAACGAGTCGCCAGTCCAGGTTCGATGCACGATACTGGATGTTTGGGGCTGGTGCACTGGGACGACCCAGAGGGATGGTATGGGGAGGGAGGAGGGAGGAGGGTTCAAGATGGGGAACACATGTAATACCTGTGGCAGATTCATTTTGATATATGGCAAAACCAATACATTATTGTAAAGTTAAAAAATGAAAAAAAAACATTAAAATTTTAAAATATAAAAAAAGAAATACAAATATAAAATTAGATATTAGAATAAATTCACTTGATTCTCATTATTTGCTTCAGTTGTGTTCTATAGAGTCACACAGAATTAGTGAATACTGAAACATTCATTCTAAGTGCCTTTAAGTCTCTGATCAGTTAATCAGTATATAAACTTGTTCTATGTGTTCTTCTGTTTGAAAACACCAAATATGTATTGTTGACTCATTAGCATTGAACTGATAGCTTTATGGGCTTCTCTGGTGGCTCAGATGGTAAAGCAATGAGGGAGACCCGCAATGAGGGAGACCTGGGTTTGATCCCTGGGTTGGGAAGATCCCCTGAAGAAGAAAATGGCAACCCACTCCAGTGTTCTTGCCTGGAAAATCCCATGGACCGAGGACCCTGGTAGGCTATAGAGGCTACCAGGCTCATGACTGAGCGACTTTGCTTTCACTTTCATAGCTTATAGCACAATAACTCATACTTGAGTAGAACTTGCCTAACACATATTTTTCTCTGGAAGGCATCTCATAGCTTTCTAGTACTTAGGAACCCTGGACAGCTTAGGAACACTCCAGTACCACGCTTATGTGCCATTTTAAACAGTGAAATTGTGAACAAAAAGCACTAAAATGAAAAGAAAAAAAAAAAAAAGGCACTAATTAGACCATAAAAAGGACCCTTGTTTGTAGTATGAGAACTGAAACAAGAAGGTAAATGGCACCTTATTTGACCTCAGCAGAGAGTTTGTGTTTAGGAGGCTCCCATTTTTCACTGTATTACGCTTGTCCACACGTGACCTGAAAGCACATCAAGTATTGATTTTGAGATTACAAATAAATTTTAGCTAGTAGGCAAACTTGCAAATATGCAATCTGTGAGAGTAAGGATCAACTATGTATAATGAAAAAAAATCCCAACCAGTTACGAATTTTATGAACTTGACAAATACCACAAACACAAAATTCCAGAAAAACTAAAAATTTTTATTATCAGCCTGACACTTTATAATACTGTTTCCTCACATTTCTTAGCTGCATACTCTTTGATTACAGTTTGTCATATTTTCTATAAAGTGAATTGACAATGATTTTGTAATATTTTTTATAAAGAGAATGGAAAGATTAAATCAGATTTTTGATCAAAAAAATTTTGTTTTTATTTATTCATATTTGTGATATATAACCTTTGCAACTTAAAATACAGACATACCTCATGTTTGTAGTACTGCTATAAGCTAGTGCCCTGTATAAAAGGGAATTTGTATAATTTTTATTTCATGTGATTCTCATCCAATAAAAAAGAATGAAACATATAGTCATTTTATGCTACAATTTTAACTGTATATGTTACAGTTTTGAGGTTATTAATAATAGAAGAGAACTTTTGTGTTGATTAGGCATCACTGAGAACCAACTCCACTTCTCCATGGGGCACATTCATATCACAATGCAACCTCCTGCCCTGTACCTATATTTATGTCACAAAAATAACTGCGCAAAAGCAACAATGAGCACATAAATGCATACCTCTAAATCTAAACTAAATTAATTCCTTGCTTAATTTTCCCATAACAGGACCTCAGGAATGTTGAAGACCACTTTAGTTTCCTCCCAGTATTGATACCAACACTGGGGAAGTGAGGTGAATGGGAGGGAGTTTCAAGTGGGCAGAGACAGCTGTCTTTCTCCCTGTGGACAGATTTTGCAAATTTTGACCAGTTGAACATACTGCACAAGTCCCCCTCCTCCCAGGGTTTGAAAGGATCTGTATAAATGAGGCTCCCTGAAGCATACATTTCAGTAAATCCACTGCACCCACAAGGAAGTCCTTCTCATTGAACTAGGAAGGAACCTGAAGTCACTTAGGGGTTTTCAGTCCTGCTCTGGACGTGAGATTACTCAAGAACACTTAATGGTAAGCAGCCTGAAAGAGAGAAAGGTGTTGCAAAATTAGATGAAAAGTGATAAATGCTGACCTTTAAGATTCAATGGGTTCTGTCTCAAGCACATAAATACGGTAAAAACTAGGTTGCTTGCAATTAAAATTTTGCTTTAATTTGATATTAGAACAGCAGCTTTCCATTAAAGAGCTATAACTTCTGACTAGAACATTCACTTTCATCTCCAGGACTCCCTAGAGTATGCAGCACTTTCTCTTATTGACAACCCCAGAATTATCAGTCTCTCTGTTCACTGACTGCTCACAATGTTTGTGAAGGGCAGCTGTGCTCTTGGTGTGAGTCCTGGTTATTGTAGACCAAAACTGAGCAACTTTTCCCCTTACTTTTTTGTGTATGTCCAGTAGCCAATGGCACCCCACTCCAGTACTCTTGCCTGGAAAATCCCATGGATGAGGGAGCCTGGTGGGCTGCCGTCTATGGGGTTGCAGAGTCGGACACGACTGAAGCGACTTAGCAGCAGCAGCAGTAAGCCTCACTGCCCCTTCTCGTTCTCCCTTCTCATAATTGCTTAGCTCAGGATAGAATGCTGACTGAGAATCTAAGATCAAATAAGTCATAAATATGGCTCAGTGATGTCATAAGAACATAAAACTACATCTCTGTGTAATCAATTAAAATACCTATATCGGTTCAGTTCAGTCGCTCAGTCATGTCTGACTCTTTGCAACCTCATGAATTGCAGCGCACCAGGCCTTCCTGTCCATCACCAACTCCTGGAGTTCACCCAAATTCATGTGCATTGAGTCGGTGATGCCATCCAGCCATCTCATCCTTTGTCGTCCCCTTCTCCTCCTGCCCCAGCATCAAGGTCTTTTCCAATGAGTCAGTTCTTCGCATGAGGTGGCCAAAGTATTGGAGTTTCAGCCTCAGCATCAGTCCTTCCAATGAACACCCAGAATGGTCTCCTTTAGGATAGACTGGTTTGATCTCCTAGCAGTCCAAGGGACTCTCAAGAGTCTTCTCCAACACCACAGTTCAAAAGCATCAATTCTTCAGCTCTCAGTTTTCTTCACAGTCCTACTCTCACATCCATATATGACCACTGGAAAAACCATAGCCTTGACTAGACGGACCTTTGTTGGCAAAGTAATGTCTCTGCTTTTTAATGTGCTATCTATGTTGGTCACAACTTTCCTTCCAAGGAGTAAGCGTCTTTTAATTTCATGGCTGCAATCCTCATCTGCAGTGATTTTGGAGCCCCCAAAATTAAAGTCTGACAGTGTTTCCACTGTTTCTCCATCTATTTCCCATAAAGTGATGGGACCAGATGCCATGATCTTCGTTTTCTGAATGTTGAGCTTTAAGCCAACTTTTTCACTCTCCACTTTCACTTTCATCAAGAGGCTTTTTAGTTCCTCTTCCCTTTCTGCCATAAGGGTGGTGTCATCTGCATATCTGAGGTTATTGATATTTCTCCCGGCAATCTTGATTCCAGCTTGTGCTTCTTCCAGCCCAGCGTTTCTCATGATGTACTCTGCATATAAGTTAAATAAGCAGGGTGACAATATACAGCCTTGACGTACTCCTTTTCCTATTTGGAACCAGTCTGCTGTTCCATGTCCAGTTCTAACTGTTGCTTCCTGACCTGCATATAGGTTTCCCAAGAGGCAGGTTAGGTGGTCTGGTATTCCCATCTCTTTCAGAATTTTCCACAGTTTATTGTCATCTACACTGTCAAAGGCTTTAGCATAGTCAGTGAAGCTGAAGTAGATGTTTTTCTGGAATTCTCTTGCTTTTTCTATGATCCAGCAGATTTGGCAATTTGATCTGTGGTTCCTCTGCCTTTTCTAAACCAGCTTGTCCATCTGGAATTTGTTGGTTCACATACTGTTGAAACCTAGCTTGAAGGATTTTGAGCATTACCTTGCTAGCAAAATTCAGACTTAAATTAAGAAAGTATGGAAAACTGCTAGGCCATTCAAATAGGACCTAAATCAGATCTCTTGTGATTATACAGTAGAAGTGACAAATACACCCTGAGCTGCCCATTATATCTATCATGCATCTTTGTTTCCAGCTGATAAAAGATGAATATCGTTTCCATTCCATCCAGTTTTCCATTTTGTTCTATACATAATAGAACAAGTCCTTCAATATTCCAAGTACATTTATGGATTGTTGTTACCAAACTAAACATGGATCTGCTCACCTGACATGGAGCAAATCCATGTAGGGACGCTGGACTGTGGTGAAGAAAAGTACAGCATTCATCGTAGGACACTAAGCAAGGAGAACAGACACCTCATGCTCAAAGGCCCGAACCCACCAGTGGTTTTCTGGGGAGCATTTTTAAAGGCAACATTTGGGGCATGGTTGCACTTTGTGGACTTGCGTCTATTGGTTGGTGGTGAGGTGACAGGCTGATGTTTCAGGACTCTTAATCCTCAATGATTCTAGCTAATCTAGGGTCTGTGTGCTTGTGGTCACCATCCTCCACCTGGGCGAGGGGCTTAGTTTTTGCCAAACAACTCAAACATATGCATCAGATTGCTCTATATATCCCCTGAGGAGGAACTAGGGCTCTGCTTAATAATCATTACTTTACTTGTTGCTTTTGCTTTATTTCTGCATTCCCTCATATCCTACTTAGTAACTGTTTTAAGTCTGTTCCTTGGGACCTAGAAGGCCTAGGAGTTGTTGTTTAGTTGCTAAGTCATCTCCAACTCTTTGGCAACCCCATGGTCTGCAGCCCACCAGACTCCTCTGTTCATGGAATTCTCCCAGGCAGGAATACTGGAGTGACCATTTCCTTCTCCAGGGCATCTTCCCACCCAGGGGTCAAACCTGCATCTCCTCCATTGGCAGGCACATTCTTTACCACTAGCCCCAAGGCCTAGGAGACTAAAGCCTTTTTCTACAAACAAATGAGGGACAGAGAGGGGCTTTACTACCCAGGAGGACTCTGCAGGGTCCTACTCAGTCCCCCTTTTATTTGATAATTCCTTAATCCCAAGGGAAACATGAGTGGGACAAGAAAAGAATACAGGTTTGGATAGAGAAGTTAATCATACCTTAGCAGGGAAACTTGGTTGTAGGGGCACTCAATTTGACTAGGTAAAACTAGTTATCAGAAAGATGAGTCTGAATTTTAGCTACTCAGACATTAGGAAAATAATGATGCTGATTTAAGTAGAAAGTAATATGGGCATTAGAAAATCTCCTTAGGTTTATTGAAAGACTAAATCCATATGACTCACTAATGGTAGAACATCTCCAAAGTTTTATCAAAGTAGAATACAAAATAGAACAAGATATAATTTCTTATATCTTTATGACATGTATTCCTACCCATCTTGTTCGATGTTGCTTTTCCTTTAGCCACACTATTTTTGCAGATTTTGCAGGCCTAGACTAGAGGTCAGCAAAGTACTGCCCTCCAGCCAAATTCAGATCAACTGTTGCTGAGTCACTTCAGTTGTGTCCAACTCTTTGTGACCCCATGGACTATAGCCCACCAGGCTTCTATGTCTGTGGGATTTTCCAGCAAGAATACTAGAGTGAGGTACTATCTCCTTCTTCAGGGGCTTGTTTGCACTCAGGGACAGAACCCACAACTCCTGCATTGACAGGCAGATTCTCTACCACTGAGCCACCAAGGAAGTCCCAATGTTTATTATATCTACCCTATTCCAGGTGAACATCATGAGAAATATTTCCTCACTGCTCTCATCAGGTGTCATAGTTGTAGAGACTGCACACACAGTGATGTCCTCCATGCCTGCCCTGCAATAAAAAGGGCACCCCTACCTCTCTCAACTGGTGTTACAGTTGCAGAGACTTTGGACAAAGCCTTGTTCACCATCACCACACTGCAATAATGGGGCAGTTCCTGTTTCCCTCCCATCTAGAGTAGAGGAAAGATTATGAAGAGAAGGGAGTTAGATAAACAGATTTCCTACAATCTGTGTTTAAAACCCTGGGAAGACCTCTAAAAGGGATCAGAATCAATATAGAAAAAGGTTTGAGAACTGAGCTCTGGTGTGGTAGCCATCAGGCTTCAAACTGGCCTCTGGGTAGTCCACAAGTGGAGCAGAAGAAAACACTGAAAAGGCATTAACAATTCAATTGACACTTGAGCCACAGCTCATAAAGCTGAGCTTGGAGTCCAAAACAGTTTGCCTACGAAACTAGGTGATTTAAATAGCAGAGTCAGAACATAATACTCATCATCATACCAAGAACCAGGAAAACCATAATTCACATGACGGAAGATAATCAGCAGACATCACACTGAGATGACACAGATGTTGGAACTACCTGACAAGGATTTTAAAGATGCTATAGTAATGAAAATGCTCCAAAAAGCTATTACAGGCTCGAAACAAGTGAAAACATTTAAAGTCTCGGTAAAGAAATAGATTATATATAAAAAAAATCAAGTGGAAATTTTAGAACTGAAAAATATAATAACCTAAGTAAAAAACTGGCTCATTGTAGAATAGCAGTAACAGGGAAGAATGACTGCACTTTAAGTTAGATCAATAGAAATTATCCACTATGACGACAGAGAGAATAAAGATTTTTTAGAAAGTAAACAGGGCCTCAGGGACCTGTGGGCAATAACAGCGACAACAAAAATTGTACGTTTGTATCTTACGATTGAAGCAGTGATTTGAAAACTTCCTAAATTTGGTAAAGCCCTAAAGGGAAAAACCCAAAGTAATGTATTCCCAGACACTTCATAAGTAATTTGCTGAAAACTAAGACAAAGAGAAAATTCTTCAGAGCAACTAGAGAAAAGCATTTTATTAGCTACAATGCTTCTGAATCAGAAAACATGGAAGCCAGAAGTGGTAAGATATTTTTAAAGTGTCAAAATGAAAGAACTAACAACCCAGAATTCTTCATGCAGTTAAAATATAAGATGATATAAAGACATTTTCAGATGAAGGAAAACTAAGAGAGTTTTTTGCCAGCAGACTTGCTCTAGAAAAGGAAATTCTTCAGACAGAAAATGATAACAGAAAGAAACTTGGACTGTCAGGAATTAAAAAAAAAAGTACAAATGAGAGAGTGGATGTAGGGTAAATGACTGGTGTGCTCCCCTTATATTTGTAAAATGTTTGATGGTGAAAATCAAAATTTATAACATTGCCTATTATAGTTTTCAATGTATATAAAGGTAAGTTTTTTTCATTCTCAGTTTTTCCTGAGATATAAAGGTAATTTTTAAGAAAACTGTACCATAAAAGAGGAGCGATAAAGGGAGCTAAAAGTTAGTAGGATTTCTGCATTCCACTTGAAATAGTAAAATGTTGGTATGAGTAGACTATAATAAACTCTGTGTACATAAACTATAATACCCAGTGCTGCTATTTAAAATACTCTATGACAAGATGTACTTTAAAAAAAAAAAACACTATAGACAAGTCAATATTGAATACTAAAAGAGGTTCAGAGCATGCACAGGAAAGCAGAAATAGGTGTTGGATTTTGTCAAGTGCTTCTTCATACTAATTAGTGTTAATTAAACTGTTAATGGTTATATTGAGTCAATTTGGAATACTTAACCAGCTTTGCTTTCCTAGAATAACCCTACTTGGTCATGATATATATGTGTGTGTGTGTGTGTGTGTGTGGATAAATGATAAAAAATATTTTGAAATATGAATATTTAATATAAATAGAATCATACAATATGTGACCTGTCTGCTTCTTTCACTTGGCATAATATTTTCAAGTTTCATACATACTGTAGCTTGTTTTAGTACTTCATTCCTTGTATGGATATTCCAGTATTTGTCCATTCATTTGTTGATGGACCTTTGGGCTGTTTCTGCCTTTTGTTATTTGAGTACTGCTAAGACATGCCTCTACATGTATTTGTTTGAGTATCAGTTTTCACTTCTTTGAGAATATACTTATGAGTGGGCAGTTGATTTTTGAGAGGGGTGCAGAAGCAGTTCAAGGTAGGAAGCATAGTCTTTTCAATGAATGATGTTGAAATATTGGACACCTCATAAGCAAAAAATCACCCTTGACCTAAACCTCACACTCTACTTAAAATTACTTAACTCAAAATGGATAGTAAATCTGACAGATAAAATAAATGTGATATGTCAAACTATAAAGCTTTCTATATGTGAAACTATAAAAAAAAAACTTAGGAATAAATCTTTATAACTTAGGCTAATAAGTTCTTAAACATGACACCAAAATGGTTCATAAAAGAAAAAGAAATAAAGCGGACTTTATAAAAATTAAAAACTTTTGATCTGGGAATGTGACCCTTGAAAGAAGATGAAAAGGCAAGCCATAGACTAGGAGGAAGTCTGCAAATCACATGTCCAAGAAAGGTCTTGTATCCAGAATATATTAAGAACATTCTAATGTCAATAATCAGAAACAGTTCAGTTTAAAAAAATGGGTAAAAGTTTTGGACAAGTTTACCAAAGAGTAAATATGAATGACAAATAAGCACATTAAAAGGTGTTTAAATCATTAACTATTTTTAAAAATGCAACTTAACAATACAATGAGATACCATTACATACCTATCAGAATGGCTAAACTAATGCTGAGCAGCTAGCCCTCTCATAGATTCTTCATGGGAATGTAAAATGGTAGAACCATTCTGGGAAACAGTTTGACAGTTTGCTGTAAACTTAAACTTGACCTTATCGTGTGATTCAGCAATCATACTGCTGTACACTCATCCTAGAGAAATGAAAACTCATGGACACACAAAAATGTATATACTCACATACACGGCAACTTAATTGTAATGATCAAACCTTGAAAACAACCCACATGTCTTTCAGTGGGTAAATTAACTGTGGTACATTCCACATAACAGAATACTACTCAGCAATAAAAGAGAATGAACTATTGATGCACACAGTAACTTGGATGGATCGCAAGAGCGTTATGCTAAGTGATAAAAAGAGATCATTGGTTCTGGAGATTAAGGTTTGAAGAAGGGTGTGACTCTAAAGGGGATAATGTACAAGGATTTTTTTGTGTTGATGAAACAGTTTGTGTACTGATTATGGTAGTAGTTACATGAGTCTGTGTAGGTTTTGAAAGTACTACACCAAAAAACAAATAAACAAACAAAAAAGGTGTGCATGTAAAAACCAGTGGAACCAAATAATATCTGTTTTTGTTGTTATTCAGTCGCTCAGTTGTGTCTGACTTTGCAACCCCATGGACTGCGGCATGCCAGGCTCCTATGTCTTTCACTGTCTCCCGCAATTTGCTCAAACTCATGTCCATTGAGCCAGTGATGCCATCCAACCATCTCATCCTCTGTCACCCTCTTCTGCTGTCCTCAATCTTTCCCAGCATCAGGGTCTTTTTTCAGTGAGCTGGCTTTTCACATCAGGTGGCCAAAGTGTTCGAGTTTCAGTGTGAGTCCTTCCAATGAATATTAAGGTTGATTTCCTTTAGGATTGACTAGTTTGATCTTGCAGTCCAAGGGACTCTCAAGAGTCTTCTCTGGCACCACAGTTCGAAAGCATCAATTCTTCAGTGCTCAGCCTTCTTTATGGTCCAGCTCTCACATCCATATATGGGAAAAACCATAGCTTTGACTTTATGGACCTTTGTCAACAAAATGATGTCTCTGTTTTCTAATATGCTATCTAGGTTTGTCATAGCTTTTCTTCCAAGGAGCTAGCATATTTTAATTTCAGGGACCATCTGCAATGATTTGGGAGGCCAAGTAAATAAAGTCTGTCACTGTTTCCATTTTTTCCCATTTTCCCCCCATCTATTTCCCATGAAGTGATGGGACCAGATGCCGTGATCTTAGTTTTCTGAATGTTGAGCTTTAAGCCAAATTTTCACTCTCCTCTTTCACTTTCATTAAGAGGCTCTTTTAGTTCCTCTTTTCTTTCTGCCAGTAGGGTGGTGTCATCTGATATCTGAGGTTATTGATATTTCTCCCCGCAATCTTGATTCCAGCTTATGCTTCATCCAGCCTGGCATTTCGCATGATGTACTCTGCATGTAAGTTAAATAAGCAGGGTGACAATATACAGCCTTGATGTACTCCTTTCCCAATTTGGAACCAGTCTGTTGTTCATGTCCGGTTCTAACTGTTGCTTCTTGACCTTCGTACAGGTTTCTCAGGAGGCATGTAAGGTGGTCTGGTATTCCTGTCTCTCTTAAAAATCTATTTTGTAGTTAATAATGTTGTTTAACATCAGTTTCCTGATGTTGATAATCAGGAATTCGGTGTTGTGGTTAAATAAGATGTTTTCTTTGAGGAAAGCTGTGTGGAAGGTTCACAGTAACTACTGTTTTTGCAATCTATTGTGAGTCTTAAATTATTTACAAATAAACATCAAAAGATGTAGAGTTAAAGATTTTCAAAAGTAAAGAAAATAACATGAATTGGTTAGAGCACTGTTATACTGAGGCAGTGAGAAAAGTGATCTAAAGAGGGTTTTTAATTAAAATAATAATAGCTAAGGATTTCAAAGAAATTTTAATCTGCTAATAGTAGATTCTCAGTGCTTGGCCAGCTACATGGAAAAGTGGGACAAAGCCTCTATCCAGGAGAAGTAGTAGCAAGATTTGACGTCTGGTTTAATTATTGTTGATGGTTTGATTTAAAAATCAGTGAGGGACAAGTGCTGTAAGTATCGTTTCTACCCCGAAGAATGGCATTTTGCAGAATGTACAGTGTTAAGTTATTCTTTTATTTAAAACAAAACAAAGCCTTTGCACAAGAACAAAATTCCAGCTACTGTTTCTCTTTTGTGTCTGCTAATCTATTTTAGTTTTGAATACTATATAAGACACAGCTAACCTTTCTGGAGCTTGCCTTTATTTTTATCCTTCTTTCCCCTTCTTCCCTCCTCTTCCCTCTCCTACCCCATTCCCTCAGCCCTGTATATACCCTCCTTCTCTCTTCCCTCCCTCTCTCTCCTCTCTCTTCCCTTCTCCTTTTCTCTTCCCCTTTTCACATACTACTGCCTTCTCCCTCTTTTTCCCCCCTTCCCTCTTTTTTTTTTTTTTTTTTTGTAGAGACTATCTGCCAGTATGAGGAAAGCCCCATAAGTCTTGTTAAGTAAAATAATGGTGGATGGAAGGGCTTTCTGAAATTCGACCTTAATTTTGTAAAGCGTGCTAGTTTTAACCTGACCAGTTCAATTGGTTCTGAGACCTGGGAATCAAGCTGTCAACTTAGGAAGAAATATTGAAGGTACTTGAGGAAATTAATTTTCTATGCATTCATGTAGGATTGGCAGAATCAGGCTCCTCAGATAACAACTTTTCCTCTCTAGCCTTGGAGGGAGTTGTGTTTACATTCGATTTTGAATGAGTGAATTAAGTGTGGATGCATCTCATTCCTTCTGTCTTTCCTCTGTGGCCCTATGGAAGCAGACAGTGTTCCTAAGGTTGCTCTGGTGTACCGAACTTGACACAGAGGTCTTTTAGGGACTATCTGGAATACCCAGAGGTGACAGAACACTGTCTCAGAGACTATCAGTGGAAGAAATTCTCCACTTTGTTGCTTTCTACTGGATCTATAGAATTTCCATCTTTTTAAAGATGATTTTCAGACATTCAATAGAGATTTCTAGGCAAAGGGCAAAAGTTTAAAAAATGCATTTAAAGTAAGCCAGTTACTGGCTTTACTTATCAAGAAGAGCTTTTCTCTTCTATAACCATGTAATAACTACCTACCTTTTGCTTCAATCCATCAGGATAACAGTCTGTAAACTATGTATCTTGATCTGTTACTCTTAAAACATTATGAAATACCCACAGGGAAATTGATTTCCTGAAGCACTGGGTAGCCTACTTGTGAGTAAGCTAGTTTTTTCCTTACTATTAATATTTACAACAGATTGTTCTTCTCTGTGTGTGTGAGCTCAGTCCTTTCCAACTCTTTTCAGGCATATAGAGCGTAGCCCTCCAAGATCTTCTGTCCATGGAATTTTCCAGGCAAGAATACTGGAGAGGGTTGCAATTTCCTACTCCAGGGGATCTTCCCTACCCAGGGATCAAACCCATGTCTCCTGCATTGGCAGGCGTCTAGAGGTGTGAAAAGCACATCTTAATACTACTTTAACTTTGCTATGAAAATATTCTTAATACGTTAAAAGACAATGATTTCCGGTGTTGGCTTTTGAAAATGAGAATGCTTTTTAACTTTCTCTTTCATGGTTAACTATGCCCAGAGTCTTTATTTTAATTACCACTATGCAGTACTTTAATTCCGCTGTTAGCTTCATTACGTTCTCTGCTTTGGTTTCTGAAAATAATTTTAGAGAAGTAAAACCAAATTGTTCCAATACAATGAAGTGTTTTTACCACACTATTAATGAATCTTTTCTTCATTACCACCACAAACCTAGATGTTGCAAATGTTTTTAAATAAGCAAATTAAAAACTATTTTGTATTGTGATTATAGTAAACAAAGAGCACAATAAAATTTAACTTACCTGACTCAATTCTCTAGTTTTTACTGACCTTTCTTTATTGGAAATAGCTATCTGTCATTCAGTTCCTCCCTATGGAAGTAATGTTATTAGAGAGAAACTGGAAGGATTCCCAGGGTTTTGATTCTTAAGTGTAAGACTTGAAACTGTAAAACTAATAGAAGAAAAAAGAGGGGAAAAGCTCTGACATTGGTCTTGGCAGTGATTTTTTTCAGATATGACACCATAAGCCTAAGAAACAACAACAACAAATCAATAATGAGACTATATAAAACTAAACTTCTGCACATCAGAAGACATATGAGGAGTCTACAGGTATAAGCAAAGGTTCTCAATATTCCTAATCATTAGGAAAATGCAAGTCAAAACCACGATAAGCCAAATCACCTTATAATTGTTAGAATGGCTATAATCAAGAAAGACAAAAGATAGTGAATGTTATGGAGTATGTGGAGAAAAGAAAACCTTTATACCCATCCCTGTTGGTGGAAATGTAAATTGGTAGAGCCATTATGGAAAACAAGATGTTACTCAAAAAATTAAAAATAGAACTACCATATGACTCCAGCAATCCCACTTCTGAGTATGTATCTGAAGAAAATAAAATCAGTGTCTCAAAGAGATACTTGTATACACATGTTCATTTCATCATTATTCACAGTAGCCAAGATATGGAAACAACCTATGGTTCTGTCAGTGGATGAAGGGATAGAGAAAGTGTGTGTGTGTACAAACAGCAATGGAATGGTATTCAGCCATAGTAAAAAAGAGAAAATCCTGCTATTTACAACAACATGGAAGAACCTGGAGGACACTATGGTAAATGAAATTTGACACACAAAGACAAATACTACGAATACTCACATATATGAGCAATCTAAAAAACTCAAATTCATGCAAGCAGAGAGTGGAACAGTAGTTACCAAGGTCAGGAAGGTGGGGAAAATGGAGATGTTCACCAGATGGTACAAAGGTTCAGTTACGTGGGATGAACAAGTTCTAAAGAGTTAATGCACAGCATGGTAACTGTAGTTGTTAATAATAACACTGTATTGTGTACTTGAAATTTGCTAAGAGAGTTGATCTTAACTGTTCTCCTCACCAAAAACCAAATTATAACTGTGTGAGATGATGGATATGTTAATTAGTTTAACTTTGGCAATCATTTCAGTTTTTACATATTTTAAAGCAGCCTATTGTACACCTTAAATATATTCAGTTCTTATTTGTCAAGTAGACATTCATAAAGCTGAGAAAACAATGACCAGCGAAGTGCTGTGAGCCCACCCTTTCCACTGCATCTTTTGTTGAAGGCTTCATGGGGAGGGGACAAATAAGAGCACTGAGCGATGGGTCAAGACCTGAATTCTAAATTTTGGCTTGCCACCTGTTAGTATATTTTTGTGACAATGGATTTGACATCACCTTTGTCTTGTACATGCAGTCCTGTTGAACTAACAGTTAGTGAGCACTTACTCTTTGCAAGAGATGCCTGGAGATATTATATCCAGTTTATATTGACTAAATGCTTTTGTTTGTTGTTGATTTAGCCTTTTTCTTCAGTGTTTTGGTCCAGGAAATTACACTGTGACTGGAAAATTTTCCTCTGAAGAGGCTTTTATTTGTATAGAAAATCTAAATAATCTTGGCAAAAGGTTTTATCTGTGATTTAAAAGCCATAGAATTGATACTGTTTTGTAATATTACATCAATTCTCGATTACTACTAATTTATTAAGTGAAGGAAGTAGAAATCTCTCAATCCTAGCAGTGCCTAAGTTATATAATAATGCTTATGGTTTACTAGTTAATTCAAAATTATTCTTTTTTTTAGCAAAATAGAAATTGAACTGGCTTCCTAATTAAACTGGCTCTTCACATCCCAGAGTGACTATTTTTGTGTTGTAACCCAAGTAAATCAAGTATTTTAGCATTTGATGGTGCCTTTAGTGAATTAGTAATCATTTAGGCTTAAGAGATGCTGCTTCCTTTAATATATTGTATTAGTTAGAGGAATATTGATTTAAATATGCTTCCCAATGTTTATTTACAGGACAGTGAAAGCAAATGCAGATTTCAGTTCTGTTGAGATAGGGTCATTCTTAGAAACTAACAGTGTCAGAAGAAATGCCTCAGGTAGTGTTTAAAAAAAAAAAAAAAAGAGCTGAACAAAAGGAATACAGAAGAACTCTGTTTTATCTCAAGTCCTTATTTCTTATATGTACTATGGTGACAGCTTTACTGCAGAATTATAACTGTAAAATTGTTACATAACATTGTTAGCTGATAAGGGCCTGTGATTGGGCCACCTCATAGCACTAAATACAAATAGAACAGCATTTATCCAGTGTGAAGTAATGTCTCTTGAGATTATGAGGATAAATGAGATAGTATGTTTGAATTAGCTTTGAGTGTATACATGTGTTTTAGTCTCATATTATCTCTGAGATAGAAGGAGGTGAGCAGGGAGCAGTTATGGGGAGAGGTAATTTTTATCTCAATTATACATTACCAAATTGAAGCAAAAAATCACAAAACTGAATTCATAACAGAGCTTGAATTAGGAAAAAAACTTGTATCTTAAACCTCTCTGTAGTTCTTCAAGTAGAACACGATATCTTAAGTAATTTTGAAAAATTTACCTCCTATTCTAAAACTTAAATAGCATCACCATTGAAAGAAGCAAGAATACATGTGTCTGTTGATGAGTCTGACTTTAAGAAGACCTGGTATACAAAACCCTACATTTTAAATATAATTTATAGAGTTTGTAAAGTAATTTCACTTTGCCCTTCACAATTATTCTTTGCATTATGGACTATCATTGAATAATGGAAAAAGTACATTTACTTAGCATTTCAAAAACACAATAAATTATATGTTAAAGGTTTATTTTAAATGCAGTTTTATTCATAACCCTTTCAGTCCAACTGAAAGTGATTTTTCTGTTCCTTAATTCCTTGTTTACCATGATCTTAAAACATTTAAATTGTCTACTATTGTGGTTATTTATGTGTAGAATTTCTTATTCTATTGGATTGTCATATATATCCCATGTTTCCTTGTATACATTTAGTGCTTAATAAATATTTATTAAATGAACAAAGTTTCACCTATACTTGATCACTCAGTGATAATCAAGGCAAAAGGAGGGAGAAGTAAGACTATCTCCCAGGGGACTTATGGGGGAACATTTTCATTCTATATTTCCCCATCTCCCACTCACCAACAAGAATTGCTTCTTAGTGAGCCTCTATCTGCTGGAAGTGTATCATATTCCAAGTGTGTGTATGTGGTGTGTGTGTGAGAGAGAGAGAGAGAGAGAGAAAGGGAGATAGGGAGGGAATGAGAGAGGGAGAGATGAGTGGAGGGAGCAGCGTAAAACCATAAGGAGGGGAAAAAGCAAAAGAATTACAGCGTAGAACAGAATTATCTGCCTGCATTTTGGCATTTCTAGTAGAGAAATATAGAAGAGAGTGCATTAGGCACACAAGAAGCAAATAAAAAACAGATTTTATCATCAGAAATAGCTACCCTGATAAAATGATAACATGATTAAAGTAAAGCTTTTAGTAATGAAGCCCTTCTCTATATTCTTGCTTACGAATAATACAGACACACTTCAAGTGTTTTGCAGACATCACCAGAAAAGTCTAAAATGAGGATCAGTGGTAACTGACAAAGTCTGTTTGGTAAGAAATTTGGAGATTATGTATATGAATGTATGTATGTATAACAATGGCTCTGTTTCACGTTTATAGAATTCCATAAATCTCTGTTGCTACTTCGTAACAGTGGTGGATAACAAAGACTTAGCTCTGATGATGGGTTTTCTTATATAAGGTTCCTTTCCATTAGAATAAGTCCCTATCCATCTCAGAGTTGTTGCTTTGTTTACCTATTATATATCTGCCTTTTTTTTTTCCTAGATATTAGAACATAAACTTTTTCTGTTTCTTGCTATCTCTCTCTTTTTTATGAATATTTTATGAATAAGACCCTTTGAATTTTGCAGACTTTTAAATATCATTTTGGTTAAAAAAAAAATGGGCTATAGCTCTGAGTCTTTTCAGTGTTTTGTCTAACTATTATCATTCCAAACAGCCATTCATTTTCTCTTATCACTCTCTGCCTTAGAGTCTTCCATTGGTTATGCGTATATGTAGACCTTTCTCATTCCAGAACCAAACATAATAGACTTTTTTCCTTTTCTCTGTGTTATCTTTGACATTACAGAAAGATTTAATATATTCTGTCACCAGCTTACTTGGAGACACATTAAGACTCTTGAAATACGCTTCATTTCATAAATTATCCTCTTTTCCTTAGACTTCAGTTCTTGAAACATTGGGTTCTAATTAAACTCTTTTCTCAAGAAATACAGGTATATTTTTTAATGTAGATGTGAGTCTTCTTTTCAGCAAAAAAAAATCTACAGTTTGAAAACTAAACATCAGATGTTTTAATTATTGTATTCCTTTACTCTCTTTTTTCCTTAAAAAAAATTAAAACTAATATAAGATATAATACGGAAAACTGGTTGTGAGGTATGTGGGATCTCTGTACTAACTTTGCAATAATTCTGTACATCTCAAAGCAGTTGTAAAAGAAAATGTTTATTGAAAAATATGTGAAGGACATTTTCATTCATATGAATTTCAGGAATATTCAGGGTGTTTTATTTCTTACAAATCATGAAAAACCTAACAAATGTCAATACTCTTTGCACTCTTAACTGTTGAATTAATAATAAAGCTTTGAATCAGTTTGAGAACATTATTTACTCCCAGATCCTTGTATAATATTGTAAGAGAGTAAATGATGAATTGGTCTCCCAACATCAGACCCCCTCTGTTCCTCTCAAATCTTCCGTGGCTGAAGTGGGAATCTTTACAGCCTGAGGAGTCTGTCCTTGAGTTCAGTCTCAAGCGAAGAGAATCAGCCGCTCTAGAACTTGATTGAGGAAACAGCATTGACCACATCTTGCTGAATTTTATTTGGGCTTTCTTGAATTCTTAAGGGCTCTAACTCTTTACAAGACTCTTGATGATATAGGTTCTTCTTTGATCTGAAAGGACTAGCGTACAGTGGCACATCTGAATATGAAAGATAATTCTGAAAGTAATTGTGTGTTGCATTTTCCCTTCTCAGCTTTTTTTTCCCCCCGAATCATTTTATAGCCTAATCATCCTAGCTTTTGTTTCTAGGGCTCTACTTGACATGACAAGTGTGATGATGACATGACAAGATGATGTCCCTAGAAAATAGTTGTAGATTTGTGGTTTGGCAACTGCTTTATTAAAGGCTGATATAAATTGAGAACTGATTACCTTGCTTATTGCTATGTGGAAGAAAAGATGCTGTTCCTAAAAGTACCGTTCTTTCTCTCCCGGACCTGCAGACAGAACAGCTTGAAAATTTTCTCAGGCTAAGGAGTCCTTGTCAAAACAGATTTTTATTTGAAGAACTAAGCTGCCTAGGGTATTTACAAATAGCCCAAATGAAATACGATGGGGCTGATACCTTAGAATGGGAAAAAAGAATTTTTCACAATTGCTTAACCCCACTGGACCCCACTGGACCCATTGTTAGATAATACAAATAATATTAAAGTGTTTTAACCACTTGCTAGTCATATTAAAGTATGTAAATAAGAAAAAATGGATAGCCTTATTAAAAATTGGCATAACACATTCTCAATATATCTGATATAAAGCATGTTCTACATTTTATTTTGAAAATTACCAGTAGCATCAGTTTTGTTTTCTTAAAGTCCTATGACTGATATTTTTTAACTGTTGAACTCATATCCTTTTACAGTATTCAGTGACTTTACTTCCAAAGTCCATTTTGTTAGTGACATCTTGAAATCTGGAATAGGTAGAATTATTAGATAAATTATAGTTTTTCCTTTAAGATAATTTGAGTTTCATCTGTGAAGGTAATAAGCTCAGAATGCTGAAGTGCAGCTGGAGTAAATGAACTATTTTGCTCCTTTTATAAAGATTTCAATGTGTGCAACTTTGAATTCAAAGAGAATCATACTTGCATGTTCCGAGTGATAGAGAAGTGAAAGAGTATTATTATTTTTTTTATGTAACTGCTTAATTTCACATTTGTTGGTGATGTTTCTGAAGTAACTGGTCTTTTTCACTGCCATCTCCCAAAGTATGCACATAAAATTTTCAGTGGATTCTGTGAAATCTAATCTTAAAAACTAAATGCCTTGCTTAATAAGATATACTGGACTGGTCCTGGCTTATTATATTGATTTTTGACAGTTGCCACCTATAAAGAGGAGTTAACCTCTCCATACAGTTTATTGTTGCCTTTGTTTCTCTTCCTTACTGACAGAATCCCAAGGACTGCAGCAAAGCCAAGAAGCTGGTGTGTAACATCAACAAAGGCTGTGGCTATGGCTGTCAACTCCATCATGTGGTCTACTGCTTCATGATTGCATATGGCACCCAGCGAACACTCATCTTGGAATCTCACAATTGGCGCTATGCTACTGGAGGATGGGAAACTGTGTTTAGACCTGTAAGTGAGACCTGCACAGACAGATCTGGTGTCTCCACTGGACACTGGTCAGGTAAGAAGCCTGTGCAACTTGTCATCTCTCTGTGTTGAACTACTGCATAACCAAGTTATCGGATTTCTACTTACAACCTTATGGATCTTAGTATTTTTCCTCTGCATTGTGAATACCATACATTATCCAGATAAAATCTAGAATAGTAATATTTTATTCACAAAGTGTTTCATGATAAATGTCCTATTTTTGGCCACACCACCCAGCATGCAGGAATCTTAGTTCCCCAACCAGGAATTGAACCTGTGCCCTCTGCCATGGAAGTGCAGAGTCCTAATCACTGGACTACCAGGGAATTCCCTCATGATCAGTTTCATCTCTAATGTTCATTTTTATCTGGATCTAGCAAAATCACTAAGTTTTTTCAAGGAACATAATTTATTCTTTCAATGATGATGATGTACCTTCTCTTTTTGGGGTGGTTTCACATTATTGTACTCATTTGATCCTTGTAATTATAACATAGATTGCTGGTTCTCAGACTTCAGCATGCATGAGAATTATCTGGAAAGCTTATTAAAATACTATTTTCTGATTCAGTAAGCCTGAGACAGGGCCTAAAATTTGTATTTCTGACAAAGTTTCCAGGTTCAGGGACCATACTATGACAACCACCTAGACAGTGAAGGTACCTTTATCTCCATTCTATAGTTGAGGACAATGAAGCCTAATTTGTTTATGTGATTTTAATTTTATTCAGGAAACATTTAATGAGGAACAGTATGTTTAAGGTACAATGCTAGGCATGAGAAGAGATGCAAAGATGAGCAAGAAATTTCTCTCCGAGGACTTGGTGATAGAAGGGATAGAGTATAGGTAGAGTTTCTTGCCACTAGTCTTTTATTTTTTCTACAGTGATGATCTTTAAATAAGGTCCAAAGTTGGGCTGTCTTTGTTAAAATCTTTGCTGTATCTTTTTGTAATCTTGGGCAAGTAAACTTAACCTAGGCCTTCATTTCCTCATCGGTAAAATGAAGAGTAACAATTTACTTACCTCTTTGAGTTGTTGATAGGATTAAGTGCACTAATATGTATAATGCACTTAGCACAGTACCTGACATATAAGCTCAAGTAATTGTTAGATGTCTTTAATAGCCTATATTCATTGAGAGCCAACAGTGTGACATATACGGAACTAAGTGATTAGGTGAAATGTGTAGTAAGTCACTATGCTATCTCTGCACTCACATCTATGAGAAGTCCAGTATTTTTCAAAATGCTGAGGCATTTCAGTTAATGTAATTTCTTATGGAGCTGAGCACCTTTTTTTCACACTTTAAAACACTAGATGTGAAATAAGGAGCTATGTCATTGGCAAAGTGAGTAACTTTAGTTCCTTTGTTTCTTTTTGCCTCCTTTGGGAAATACAGGTAATACTTCACAGAAATGTCAAGAAAGTTAATTGGGTAATTTCTTCTATAAAATGCTTTAAGTTGCTCTATAAAATGTCCTTTATGGATTTAAAGTATCATCTTGTGATATGAATTTTGTCTTCTTTAGGAGCCTTATTCTGTATATCAGCATTTGTTTTTTCTTTGTAGCTCACTTCAAATTTTAAAGTGAACCCCTTAATCTAAAACTTAGCTGAGCTTTAGTTTAAGGTTTCCTCTTCCATTGATCCGGCCTCTCAGGTCATCAGTGGTAAAGAATCTGCCTGCCAGTGCAGGAGACACAGGAGACATTCAGTCCCTTGGAGGAGAAGATGGCAACCCACTCCAGTATTCTTGCCTGGAAAACCCCATGACAGAGGAGCCTGGCGGGCTTCAGTCCATGGAGTCACAAAGAGTCGGACATGACTGAGCAACTGAACACACACGCACTTCCATTGATCTGGTCTGTGGTTTATAGCTGGTACAAAAGGATTAGGTGTCAAGGTTAGGGAGATACAGAAAAAGCAACTCTTAACAGTCTCACTGTGGCTAACTTTTCATTTTGTGTACTTAGTTCAGTTTCAAGCTTCTTTGATTGTGGAAGCATATAGCCTTCAAAGAATAAGTTTCAGTATTTCAAAGGAGAGATAACTTTATAAGTAGTAGTCAGTTAATAAAAAAAGTTAAAAGTTAGCCTCACTAGACTTACCAATTTGGTATATAGGTTGGCTATGCCAATATGCTACAAGTAGTTATTTGGTTTGTTTGATTATAATCCTTCCTTATATATTTTGTAGTATGTAGTGGCAACTATTGGAGAAGGCAATGGAACCCCACTCCAGTACTCTTGCCCGGAAAATCCCATGGACAGAGGAGCCTGGTAGACTGCAGTCCATGGGGTCACAAAGAGTCGGACACTTTTGAGCGACTTCACTTTCACTTCTCACGTTCATGCACTGGAGAAGGAAATGGCAACCCACTTCAGTGTTCTTGCTAGGAGAATCCCAGGGACGGCGGAGCCTGGTGGGCTGCTGTCTGTGGGGTCGCACAGAGTCGGACACGACTGAAGCGACTTAGCAGCAGCAGCAGCAGTGGCAACTACAGAACATGAAGGCTAAAAATATAAAATATGGAGAAGGGAATGGCAACCCACTCCAGTATTATTGCCTGGAGAATTCCGTGGACAGAGGAGCCTGGTGTGCTACAGTCCATGGGGTCGCAAAGAATTGGACATGACTGAGTGATTGAAACTTTCCCTTTACTTTGAACAATACCTGTTATAGTAGACATGATATTATTGGAAAAGAGTCAATTGTATTTTTATGCATCTAAAAAACAGCAGTTAGAAAATGTAATTACTTTTGCACACAAAATATAATATTCTCAGGAATAATAATTAACAAAAACTAAGGATGACTGTTACATTGGAAATTATAAAGTGCTACAGACAGCCAATAAATACAACCAAAATAAATGGAAAAAAAATATATATATATATATAAAATAGACAACTAATGAGAACTTACTGTATAGCATATGGAAATCTACTTAATGCTCTCTGGTGATGTAAATGGGAAGGAAATCCAAAAAAGGGGGTTATATATCCACATATGGCTGATCACTGTGCTGTACAGCAGAAAATAACATTGTAAAGCAACTGTATGCCAATAAAATATTTTTATGAAAAGGCTTGAATTTGAAACATTCAGAATTTCTTCATGTTACAGTTAAACAGATTTTCAAAATCATCCTTACTTTTTTTATGTGGACTCTTAAGACCTGGTAGATACTAAGTGGCTTATCCACAATCACACAGCTTATAAATGACAGAACTCTGGTTAATACATTCACTCTACCTACCTCCAGTCTAAGTCCTTCCTAGCACGCTATCGTAAAATGCCTTACCTAGCAGAATAATGATTAAAAACGTAAAACAGTCTTTAATGTCTGGGAACTAGATAATATGATGAATTTAGTAACTCTATCCTCTTTTCTCCCTCTATCCTGTAACTTTTCCTGAATCTTTCATATAATTTTAGGTACGGAAGAGTTACCAATGGTATTTTCTTCTTAGTCATTTGCTGTCCCCGATTAAAGAAATCATTTCATCGTGGTATCATAGAATTATAATTTTAATTAAATATATCTTTGCTTTTTCACTACAGATACTGTATAAAATCATACTCTTTCTTCATGCTAATGAATTAACCTACGCCTGTTGGACACCTTTAATTAAACTAGTAGTTATTTTCAATGTTCTTTCAGAATTCATTATAAGTAAAATAATTTAGATGCTAATCTTATATCCAAAGGAAGAGGCTTATTTTAGAACTTGGAATACTTTAATTTTTATGAAAGTATGATTGCCATCACTTCTATGTCTGTTTATATACACTATCTATATATGTACCTTTTGAAGAAACCTATTTCTAGAATTGGAGAAATCAGAATGAATTTTAATAAGCTCTTTGACATTAATCCTTCAGTTAACCATAAGTCAACTAAATCTGTTATTGTTCTGACTTGTACAAAGATTTTTAGGATATTATGACACGACTGCCATGAAATTATTACTGTTTGTACCTACTTGACACGAAGTGCCTGCAGGTGGAATTTAGTGATTTCTGTGCAAATATGTCACCAGTATAGGAATTAGTATGCACATTTGATCATTTGAATAGCCAAATCATAGCCCGTTGTAAGTTCAATTCTTTGTTTTTCTCCTTCATTTTTTTATATTTGTGTATGAAACCATACCATTTCTGTCCTTTATCGAGCCCATCTTTGCATGAAATGTTCCTTTGGTATCTCTGATTTTCTTGAAGAGGTCTCTAGTCCTTCCCATTCTGTTGTTCTCCTCTTATTTCTTTGCACTGATCACTGAAGAAGGCTTTCTTATCTCTTCTTGCTATTCTTTGGAACTCTGCATTCAGATGTTTATATCTTTCCTTTTCTCCTTTGCTTTTCGCTTCTCTTCTTTTCACAGCTATTTGTAAGGCCTCCCCAGACAGCCATTTTGCTTTGTTGCATTTCTTTTCCATGGGGATGGTCTTGATCCCTGTCTCCTGTACAATGTCACGAACCTCATTCCATAGCTCATCAGGCACTCTATCAGATCTAGGCCCTTAAATCTATTTCTCACTTCCACTGTATAATCATGAGGGATTTGATTTAGGTCATACCTGAATGGTCCAGTGGTTTTCCCTACGTTCTTCAATTCAAGTCTGAATTTGGCAATAAGGAGTTCATGGTCTGAGCCACAGTCAGCTCCTGGTCTTGTTTTTGCTGACTGTATAGAGCTTCTCTATCTTTGGCTGCAAAGAATATAATCAATCTGATTTCGGTGTTGACCATCTGGTGATGTCCATGTATAGACTCTTCTCTTGTGTTGTTGGAAGAGGGTGTTTGTTATGACCAGTGCATTTTCTTGGAAAAACTCTATTAGTCTTTGCCCTGCTTCATTCTGTATTCCAAGGCCAAATTTGCCTGTTACTCCAGGTGTTTCTTGACTTCCTACTTTTGCATTCTAGTCCCCTATAATGAAAAGGACATCTTTTTTGGGTGTTAGTTCTAAAAGGTCTTGTAGGTCTTCATAGAACCATTCAACTTCAGCTTCTTCAGCGTTACTGGTTGGGGCATAGACTTGGATTACTGTGATATTGAATGGTTTGCCTTGGAAACGAACAGAGATCATTCTGTCGTTTTTGAGATTGCATCCAAGTACTGCATTTCGGACTCTTTGTTGACCATGATGGCTACTCCATTTCTTCTGAGGGATTCCTGCCCACAGTAGTAGATATAATGGTCATCTGAGTTAAATTCACCCATTCCAGTCCATTTCAGTTCGCTGATTCCTAGAATGTTGACATTCACTCTTGCCATCTCTTATTTGACCACTTCCAATCTGCCTTGATTCATGGACCTGACATTCCAGGTTCCTATGCAATATTGCTCTTTACAGCATCAGACCTTGCTTCTATCACCAGTCACATCCACAGCTGGGTATTCTTTTTGCTTTGGCTCCATCCCTTCATTCTTTCTGGAGTTATTTCTCCACTGATCTCCAGTAGCATATTGGGCACCTACTGACCTGGGGAGTTCCTCTTTCAGTACCCTATCATTTTGCCTTTTCATACTGTTCATGGGGTTCTCAAGGCAAGAATACTGAAGTGGTTTGCCATTCCCTTCTCCAGTGGACCACATTCTGTCAGATCTCTCCACCATGACCCGCCCATCTTGGGTTGCCCCACGGGCATGGCTTAGTTTCATTGAGTTAGACAAGGCTGTGGTCCTAGTGTGATTAGATTGACTAGTTTTCTGTGAGTATGGTTTCAGTGTGTCTGCCCTCTGATGCCCTCTTGCAACACCTACCGTCTTACTTGGGTTTCACATAACAGAAGCAGAAGATATTAAGAAGAGATGGCAAGAATACACAGAAGAACTGTACAAAAAAGATCTTCACAACCCAAATAATCACGATGGTGTGATCACTGACCTAGAGCCAGACATCCTGGAATGTGAAGTCAAGTGGGCCTTAGAAAGCATCGCTACGAACAAAGCTAGTGGAGGTGATGGAATTCCAGTTGAGCTATTCCAAATCCTGAAAGATGATGCTGTGAAAGTGCTGCACTCAATATGCCAGCAAATTTGGAAAACTCAGCAGTGGCCACAGGACTGGAAAAGGTCAATTTTCATTCCAGTCCCAAAGAAAGGCAATGCCAAAGAATGCTCAAACTACTGCACAATTGCACTCATCTCACACACTAGTAAAGTAATGCTCAAAATTCTCCAGGCCAGGCTTCAGCAATATGTGAACTGTGACCTTCCTGATGTTCAAGCTGGTTTTAGAAAAGGCAGAGGAACCAGAGATCAAATTGCCAACATCCGCTGGATCATGGAAAGAGCAAGAGAGTTCCAGAAAAACATCTATTTCTGCTTTATTGACTATGCAAAGCCTTTGACTGTGCAGATCACAAGAAACTGTGGAAAATTCTGAAAGAGATGGGAATACCAGAACACCTGATCTGCCTCTAAAGAAATTTGTATGCAGGTCAGGAAGCAACAGTTAGAACTGGACATGGAACAACAGACTGGTTCCAAATAGGAAAAGGAGTACATCAAGGCTGTATATTATCACCCTGTTTATTTAACTTATATGCAGAGTACATCATGAGAAACGCTGGACTGGAAGAAACACAAGCTGGAATCAAGATTGCCAGGAGAAATATCAGTCACCTCAGATATGCAGATGACACCACCCTTATGGCAGAAAGTGAAGAGGAACTTTAGCCTCATGATGAAAGTGAAAAGAGGAGAGTGAAAAAGTTGGCTTAAAGCTCAGCATTCAGAAAATGAAGATCATGGCATCCGGTCCCATCACTTCATGGGAAATAGATGGGGAAACAGTGGAAACAGTGTCAGACTTTATTTTTCTGGGCTCCAAAATCACTGCAGATGGGGATTGCAGCCATGAAATTAAGATGCTTACTCCTTGGAAGGAAAGTTGTGACCAACCTAGATAGCATATTCAAAAGCAGAGACATTACTTTGCCAACAAAGGTCCGTCTAGTCAAGGCTATGGTTTTTCCTGTGGTCATGTATGGATGTGAGAGTTGGACTGTGAAGAAGGCTGAGCGCCAAAGAATTGATGCTTTTGAACTGTGGTGTTGGAGAAGACTCTTGAGAGTCCCTTGGACTGCAAGGAGATCCAACCAGTCCATTCTAAAGGAGATGAGCCCTGGGATTTCTTTGGGAGGAATGATGCTAAAGCTGAAACTCCAGTCCTTTGGCCACCTCATGCGAAGAGTTGACTCATTGGAAAAGACTCTGATGCTGGGAGGGATTGGGGGCAAGAGGAGAAGGGGGCGACAGAGGATGAGATGGCTGGATGGCATCACTGACTCGATGGACATGAGTCTTCGTGAACTCCGGGAGTTGGTGATGGACAGGGAGGCCTGGCGTGCTGCGTTTCATGGGGTCACAAAGAGTCGGACACGACTGAGTGACTGATCTGATCTGATCTGATGAAACCATATCCTTTGTAGTAAAATGCTGCTGTTTAGTTGCTAAGTTGTTTCTGACTCTGTGACCCCCATGGACTATAGCCTGCCGAGCTCCTCTGTCTGTGGGATTTCCCAGGCAAGATACTGTAGTAGGTTGCCATTTCCTTCTCCAAAAATTTGGTTTAGTGAAGCAGGATATAAAAATTATGCTTCCAATTGAAAATAATAATCTTTCTTTGGTACCTACAACTGTCATGTCAGTTCTAAAGTTGTTGATAAAATGGTCAGATATTTTTCTGTATTTAAAAGTATTTCCTAAACCTGAACTAACTACATATAATAGGCTTGATTCTTCCAAATAGATTTTTTATGATAATTTAGAATGAGAATCTTGGAATTTAATAGTTTGAAGTATCTTTCAACAGTAATTGATTTGTTAAATTTTGTTGACTGTTTTAGGCTATGTATAACTTCTGGTTTCCAAGATACTTTTGTAGTTGCTATTTACTCTTGAATACATTGATTTAGCTGTAGGGAACTTAAACCATTTAAACTCAGTCCTCCATTAATTTTTTCCCTTCATATTCAGATTAGCAATTAAACCATTTGGGTGTTTTACATTTCCTTCTCTTGTCTTTCATTGTCATAAATTGAACTGAATTACTTAATTTGATAAATCTAATTGAAAAACTTTCTTTTAAATGAAAATAATGATTAGTAAGAAACAGTGCTTATAAATATGAAAAAATTTAATGCCCTAGAGGTATCTGATTTAAGTGTATGTTTAGATAGATTGCTGCTTGCTTGAAAAAGTTGGCTTAAAGCTCAACATTCAGAAAACTAAGATCATGGCATCTGGTCCCATCGCTTCATGGCAAATAGATGGGGAAACAGTAGAAACGGTGGCTGACTTTATTTTTGGGGGCTCCAAAATCACTGCAGATGGTGACTGCAGCCATGAAATTAAAAGACACTCCTTGGAAGGAAAGTTTTGACCAACCTAGATAGCATATTCAAAAGCAGAGACATTACTTTGCCAACAAAGGTCCATCTAGTCAAGGCTATGGTTTTTCCTGTGGTCATGTATGGATGTTAGAGTTGGACTGTGAAGAAAACTGAGTGCTGAAGAATTGATACTTTTGAACTGTGGTGTTGGAGAAGACTCTTGAGAGTCCCTTGGACAGCAAGGACTGCGTACTATCTGGTCAGCCTGGGGGAAAGGCAGTCAACTAGAACAAACAATTAAAATTTATTGTGACATGGGTAAGTCCATAGTCCTCTAAAGTACATACCTAATAATGTGTATTTGGGGTTCTTCTGCCTAAGGCCTCTTACCTTGTGCTCAGTCCTGTCCGACTCTTTGTGACCCCACGGACTGTAGCCTGTCAGGCTCCTCTGTCCCTGGGATTTTCCAGGCAAGAACACTGGAGTGGATTGCCATTTCCTGCTCCAGGAGATCTTGCTAATCCAGGGATCTAACCAGTGTCTCTTGGGTCTCCTGCCTTAGCAGGCAGATTCTTTACCACTGGGCCACCTGGGAAGCCTAAAGTACTTACATAATGCTATGTTTCCTGCATTTTATTTAAAATTTGCATAATTGTTGTCTATAGGACAATAATTTTGTATTACCGTTTTATGTAGAGAGAATAGGAAGGTAATTTAGTTTTCTACCTTGGTTGAGCA
This sequence comes from Bos mutus, assembly GCF_027580195.1. Taxonomy (NCBI): domain Eukaryota; kingdom Metazoa; phylum Chordata; class Mammalia; order Artiodactyla; family Bovidae; genus Bos; species Bos mutus. Next base: position 30,979,351 of record NC_091626.1, on the reverse strand, counting down.
GTTTTTTTCCAATTATATTAGAGATGTAATTGACATATAACATTTTATTAGTTTAAGATATACAACATAAGTTTAGTAAAAATCCATCTTCTCACATGGCTACAAATGTTTTTTCTTATAATGAGAACTTTTAAGATTTATTCTCTTAGTTACCTTCAACTCTACAATACAGTATTATTAACTCTAGTCACCATGCTGTATGTTCAGTTCAGTTCAGTTCAGTTCAGTCGCTCAGTCGTGTCCGACTCTTTGCCACCCCATGAACCGCAGCACACCAGGCCTTCCTGTCCATCACCAACTCCTGAAGTCCACCCAAACCCATGTCCATTGAGTTGGTGATGCCATCCAACCATTTCATCCTCTGTCATCCCCTTCTCCTCCTGCCCTCAATCTTTCCCAGCATCAGGGTCTTTTCAAATGAGTCAGCTCTTCGCATCAGGTGGCCAGAGTATTGGAGTTTCAGCTTCAACATCAGTCCTACTAATGAACACCCAGGACTGATCTCCTTTAGAATGAACTGGTTGGATCTCCTTGCAGTCCAAGGGACTCTCAAGAGTCTTCTCCAACACCACAGTTCAAAAGCATCAATTCTTCGGCGCTCATCTTTCATCACAGTCCAACTCTCACATCCATACGTGACCACTGGAAAAACCATAGCCTTGACTAGACGGACCTTTGTTGGCAAAGTAATGTCTCTGCTTTTGAATATGCTATCTAGGTTGGTCATAACTTTCCTTCCAAGGAGTAAGTGTCTTTTAATTTCATGGCTGCAATCACCATCTGCAGTGATCTTGGAGCCCAGAAAAATAAAGTCAGCGCATCCTCAAAATTTATATATCCTTTTCTTTTGGAAGTTTATACTTTTGACTACCATTACCCCTTTCCCCCAACTTTCCCTGCCTTCACCTCTCTTTACCTCTGGCAACCACCAGTCCATTCTCTTTTCCAATGAGTTTGTTTTTTTTAGATTCCACATACAAAGGAGATCATACAGTGCGTGTGTTTCTCTGACTGACTTATTTCACTTAGCATAATATCCTTAAGGCCTGTCCATTTTGTTGCAAATGACAAGGTTTCTTTCTTTCTCATGGCTGAATAATATGACATTGTGTGTGTATAAAAATACACACACACACATATATATATACATATACATGTGTGTGTGTGTATGTAGTATTTTCTTTATCCACTCATTCACCAATGGACGTTTGAGTTGTTTCCAGTGGTTGAGTTATTATAAATAATGCTCTAGTGAACATGAGGATGCAGATATCTCTTCAAGATAGTGATTTCATTTCCTTTGTATATCTACCCAGAGATGAGATTGCTGGATCATATGTTATTCTATCATTAAACTCTTTAAGCAAATACCTCAGGTTAAAAGGAAAATCTTTAGCAAGCTGAGACAAATTAAATTATACTTTAACTTCTTCCTGTGAAACTAATATTTGTGACATTTACAAAACTACTCAGATGTCTATTGAAGTCATCCAAATAATCTAACAAGCTTGGTATCCTTAACAATGGCTGATCTCAGATGGACTGATTGATAAACTAATGATATGGTTGATAATCTATAGACATAACCTGTTAGGATAGACTATGGACCTCCTTCTACATAGTATTTTTACAGTAGTATTTTCATGATTAATTAGGTAGAATATGAAATAAGTGCATTTAATATTTTAGATCCCTTGTGCTGCAAAAATATCTTTATTTCTCTGTTTAGGTAATGTGAGGAAGAGGAGAGGATACTGGTCTATGAGTTTAACTGTGTCTGATCTCAGTTCTGTTGTTTTTAGCCTTCTGAACTTAGGCAGTTAATTATCACTTCTGAACCTCAGATTTGCTTTAATAAAGCCCATGATATTCAATACTTATCTCCCTACACACTTTTATGGGACTGTAGTCATAAAGGAAAGTGATTAAAAGCTATAAAAGGTATTAAGATGATTTTCACACAGAGTTTCTTTTCATTGTCTATGTTTGGTCCCCAAGTCTTAAAACAAAAATGTTATAATGGAATATATTATTAGATTATAATTTGCAAAAATAGAAAAGTTATCCTTTATTCTGAGATGAAAACTAGGCCTTTATAAGGACTTCATAGACAGTTTTCCCTTTTAAAATTATAAAGTTACATGGAAAAATTGAAAGAGATCCAGAGAGGAGAAATCACTTCTGAGAATAACCTCTAAGCACTAGACTCGCTCTGCTTAATAAACCCAACAATTAAACATAGTAAAATTCTGGACCAGTCAGATAGTCTCTCTGTAGCTGCCTTAATATTTTTTCTATACCAGTATACCTGAGATAGAAGGTATACTCCTACCTATAACAGTGGCTCACTATAATTAGTGATTTTAAAATTGTCTGTGTCTGTGGGAACGGGATGGTGATACAGGAGATGATCTGAAGACTGAGCTAGCTATCCCTACTTCAGGACTCTAATAGGTCTCTCTGCCCTACACCCTACTCTTTTGAGAACTACTGACTTAAACACATGTCATTTGCAGGTACATAAAGACTTTCATTTCAGCCTTTGCAAGACTTCTTTTGCTGTTTGTGGTCCGTAAAAGAAAGAAAGATTTTTGTCTCAGGAATATAAAATACCAGTTAGAATGTATGTGTATCTCAGAAGAACTCAAACTACCTTTCCCTCTGATACTTTCTTATCTTCAGCTTAACACCTGCAGAGAGAAAGGAGTCTATGGTATCTTATTTATAGTTAGTGAAATATGGGAGTAGAGAGCTGAAGCTTTGTCCACACAACAGTTTTGCCCAGAGTGTGCCCACACCTTAAACATGGCTGTTGATGTTTATTTCCATATTTATCCTACAATTGCTTCTTATGTTGAGATATGAGTAAACATGGAGAAAGTGAGTCAGAGGTTTGCAAACTGCCAGGATAAACAGGGTACATTTTTCTGGACTGTCAGTTATATTCGCTGGTATGTAAGCTAAATCGTTTTCAGATGATAAAACAAACAGGATATATAATGGTGTAAAATGAAAATTTTGATAAAATATCAAATTCAATCCATAGGTTTAGTCCAGCCTTCATATCCTTAGTAGTAGAAGTTTACCCTCCTTTGCTGTTGGGAGCATTTTGAAGAAAACTTTAAGTAGTACCATTCTGTTGGGTTGGCCAAAAGATTTGTTCACATTTTCCCTAACATCTTGCAGAAAAACCCAAATGAACTTTTTGGCCAACCCAATATATTTGCATTTTTTTAGCTATTTATTTTATCTTGAAGGTGATTACAGATGGCAGCAGGGCCTAGGTCTCCTGGGTTATTTACACAATGCCAACCACTTGACCAACACACAATAAATGTAATAAAAAACTAAAATCCATCTCTCGTGGTGGTGGTGGTTTAGTTGTTAAGTCATGTCTGACTTTTGCAACCCCATGGACTGTAGCCTGCCAGGCTCCTCTGTCCATGGGATTCTCCAGGCAAGAATACTGGAGTGGGTGGCTATTTCCTCCTCCAGGGGATCTTCCTGACCCAGGAATCGAACCCAGGTCTCCCACATTGCAGGCATCTTTTCTGTATCCTGGTCCAATTTGACTATTACCATGCAAACTGTGTGAGGCACTTTTACTAGATTGTCATTTTTTTAAAATGGTCTGTTGCTAAGAATGAATTTTTTTAGCAGTATATCCTGCCCCTTTTGTACAAAGATCTGGCAGAATGAGTTCAGAGATGAAAAGAGGTATGATTTAGGAAGCAGCAATACATAATTAGCATAAGAAGTCATTGTGGAGTGGAAATAATTTCATTGGAAAAGTTTTTGAAAAATCCTCTTAAGTCTCTTTAGAACCTACCCAAGTTTGCTAGAAATAGAATCCAGGCCCTCTAAATTTCCCGTGGGAATGTCTGGGCCCTGACCTTGATACCTGTATCAGAAATCATCAGTGTTTTTGTAAGTACTCATACACCTTTTATATTAAAAGTGTGTTCTTAAAATTTGCTGTAAATTGAATTGTTATAATTAAATTATGTTTTAAATATTCCAGTGGGACTATGTAAAGAATTCCAAAGGAAATCTTTTCATAAAGTAAAGACTTTTTTTCCTAATATGAGCTCTTAGTCCCCTGGTTTGTTGATCTCTCTCTCTTCTTCTCCCTCTCATATTCTCTTTAAAATGCAATCAATTGATTACTCTGTGATAAGAGTCTTATTTGTTTACAGTCTGTAGATCACATGCAAGTTTAGAATGATTCTGTAATTAAGATAATTGTTGAAATGCTAAAGAAAGCTAAATGCCGCCTAACCCTTTTGGCAAGTTTTATGTGCCAGAGCTCTGGGTATGATAGAAATATAGAATTTCTTTATCTCTCTTCCATTGGTTTTTATAGATTATAGACTAATTCCATGGAGTCAGAAATAGTAATAGGCCATCGTCTTTAGTGGAATTATACATATGTGAGTCACCTTCAAAAGCAGGGAAGTGCATTAGTCATCATGTAAAAATTTGAGTGTTTCTAGATGTTAAAGGGAATAAGATACAGCCTCTGCCTTTTAGGAACTTGAATTGAGTATGTTAAAACACAGAGATCTGTAAATGTGACAAAGGTAGGATATGTTAAGTGTCATAAGAAAGGTTTGGAATTTTGTGGGTCATCAGAAATCAGAGAAAACTTTCTGGCTGAAGTATTAAAGACATCACTGGGAGCGAAAGTTATGACCAACCTAGACAGCATATTAAAAAGCAGAGACATTAGTTTGTCAACAAAGGTCTGTCTAGTCAAGGCTATGGTTTTTCCTGTGGTCATGTATGGATGTGAAAGTTGGACTATAAGGAAAGCTGAGCGCAGAATAATTGATGCTTTTGAACTGTGATGTTGGAGAAGACTCTTGAGAGTCCCTTGGACTGCAAGGAGATCCCACCAGTCCATCCTAAAAGAGATCAGTCCTGGGTGTTCATTGGAAGGACTGATGCTAAAGCTGAAACTCCAATACTTTGGCCACTTCATGCGAAGAGTTGACTCGTTGGAAAAGACCCTCATGCTGGGAGGGATTGGGGGCAGGAGGAGAAGGGGACGACAGAGGATGAGATGGCTGGATGGCATCACTGACTCAATGGACATGAGTTTGGGTAAACTCCAGGAGTTGGTGATAGACAGGGAGGCCTGGCGTGCTGTGGTTCATGGGGTCGCAAAGAGCTGGACACGACTGAGCGACTGAGCTGAACTGAACTGGGAGCCTAAGCTGGGCCTTTAAGGAAATGGAGAAGGGCATAGTCTAAGGGAACAGATCAGTGTCTTTGACTTGGAATCCAAACTGGTTCTATGTACCTTACAGAGTCATTATGAGGATTCAAAGTGATACTGTCTTTAACAGCATTTTATATGTTCCAAATCACCCTGTTTGTTGTTACTCTCACTTTGGTTTTATGAGAACAAAGCAGAATAGCATAATTGGGTCATGGGATTTCAGCAGGGCTTCTTTTAAGAAACTTTAACAACCAACATTAATGAAACTTAGAAGTATTTGATGGCTTCTTGTGAAACCCGTTCAGAAATGTAAATGAAAAGAGAAGAAGGAAATTATGATAGAGGAGCAAGGTGAAGACATCCACCCCCTCCTTTACTCATCCTCTGACTGAGAACCAGTTTAGCTCCACTGCAGTCCCAGCCCAATTGAACGTCATTCCTCTGTTCCTCTCGGTTTTATTTCACTGGGCCAATGAAATCCCAGTGTCTGGGCTGATTAGGGACTAGGAGTATGCTCCTGTCAAGGAGACCTAACCTTTTTCCCTTGAGTTTGGGGGACTGTATTGCCTTCTTAGCTAAAGCCATCGCTGACCCCAGTCACAACCTTCCTGACAAAACATTAGTCTTCTATTAGTTCTTTAGCTCTCCAAGCTGATAGATGATGATTTGGGGAGGGAAGAAGGGGATGTGGAATAAAACATGCTGTCTTGGAGCTCTAATATGTAGGTAATGCTAAGGGAATCAAGAATTAATTGATTCTTTTAATATTAAGAATACTGCTTCTACTGCCACATCTTGTCAGTCTTGATCCATGCAGTTCAGAATACCTAATAATAGGATTGATAAAAGTAGACATTGCATTCTTTGTCCCCTGTTTTTCTAGACTATATTTAGTACCAACCATGGTACCACCCAAATTGAGCGACTAACATACAAATTGAGATGTTAGAATATATAGAGCAGTCCATATCCAGCATCCTTTGGAAATGTCTAGCCAGTAGTACCTGGATTGACTCTAGAAGGTCAGATAGTCTTCTAAGAATATGATATCTGCATTTTAAAGGGATGTGGTAGATCTGTTTCTGAGGAAAGACTTATCTTATGGCTTGTCATGAGTGACCATTTTAGAAGCACCCATTTGTATTGTATGTTAATAAGTGGACATTTAGTTCATTTACTGTGTCTATTGTACCTTTGTATCATGACTCCCACATTGATGGACATTTAAATTATTCACATTTTTACCATTATAAACAGATATATCTTTGAATACCTTTGTGTATGTCTCTTTGTTCATATGTGTTAGTTTCTCTAGGGCAGTGCTTATCAAACTTTTCCACATCATACTGTATGTAGAAGATATTTTTCCTGCCCGTATTATCACCTGGGAGATGATGACATATGGCAAAGCCACAGAGTTCTCTGTGGCGAAGTGTTACAAATAAAACCTTGTACTGTAAAAGTGAGGCTAGGAAGCAGTCATCCTCAGCCAAACTCAGCCCTCCACCCGTTTTGCAAATAAAGTTTCACTAGAACACAGCCATGTGCATTTGTTAACATATTGTCTATGACTGTGTGACATAGAGTCATAGTATGAGCTTTTATACTACAGTGGCAGAGTCAAATAGTTGCAGTAGAGACCATCTGGCTGCAAAGCCTAAGTGTTTACTCTGTAGCTTTTTACAAAAAAAGTTTGCTGACCCCTACTCTAAGATAATAATTACCAAATACATAGTTTTAACCATTGTAAATTTGTGAATAGATTTTATTTGTTTGGTCTTTTTCATGTACTTATTAATTTGAGATGGAATCAATTTAAATGATCTTAAATGTATAATTTAAAGATCTTAAATGTATAATTCAATGAATTTTGATAATGTAACCAACACCTCAGTCTGCTCAAGTCTTTTCTAATTCTTAAAATTGGGTTATTTTTACTTTTTATTTTTAATTTATAGGAGGGGCGTGTGTACTCTAGATACAGATTCTTTATCAGAAACATAATTTACAAATATTTTCTCTCAGTGTTCATTTTCTTAATAGTATCTTTAGAAGATCAAAATTTTTAACTTTACTAAAATCCAGTTAATTAATTTTTTTTTCTGTGACTATATAAATTAGTGCTTTTTGTGTCATAAGAAATCTTTGCCTATCTTAAGGTTGCAAAGATACTGTTTTATGTTTTCTTCCAGAAGTCTTATGCTTTTAGCTTTTATGTTTGTGTGATGTGTGAGGTAAGGGTTGAGGTTTATTGTTTTCTATATGTTTAACCAGTTGTTCCAGACTTACATATTGAAAAACTGACCTTTCAGTTTCAAATCATCTTGGTGCCTTTGTCAAAAATCTGTTGACAATGTATGGATCTATTTCTGTGCTGTCTCTCTTCTGTTCCTTTTATATCTGTCTTTATTCCTTAAGTTTTTATCTTCCATCAAATATTTTGTAACATATTAATTGGAAAGCTGTACATGTGCCTAGAAGTGTGTTGCTAGGTCATAGTGAAGTATATTAATCTTTAAGTTATCTTCATATCCCTAATCTCTCTCTGTCCCCTTTGCTTTCAGAAGCTATCCCCTTTTAATCCATTCTCTACCCTGCCAGCAGAGTGATAGTTCCAAAATTAAACATGACTTTGTTTCTTAAAAGCTTCCATGGCTGTGCAGTTTCTAGAGAGATGCATATTAACTCCTTACTTAGAAAACATAAAATTAAGCTGCTTCTCTGTACTGCCCACTTCTCAGAATTTGCCCTGGATTCCTGGCCTCACCAGCCCAACTACAAATTTATTCCTTCAAACTTCTGTGCACTTTTATTTTATGCTGGGAACACACTTATTCTTTCTAGAAACTCTTTCCTCTATTTCATCCCATGAAATCCTGTTTATCTTTTAGTATCACTTCCTTTGTGATCTTTCTCTCCAATTGACCTCATGTTCTCACTTAAGAATATAGTCTTTAAATAGCTTGTTTACTTATCTATGTAAGTATATATATATTGTGACTTTTTGGAGATTCTTATCTGATTTATTCTGTCCCCTTTTTACCTAATAATGCCTAGCCAATAATTGTTACTCAGTTGTTGTGGAGCCTTTTTTTTTTTTTTTTTTTTTAATTAAATCACCTCTAAGCAAAATGAGGTAGCTTCCCTCATAGCTCAGTTGGTAAAGAATCTGCCTGTAATGCAGGAGACCTGGGTTTGATTCCTGGGTCAGGAAGATCCCCTGGAGAAGGAAATGGCAACCCACTCCAGTATTCTTGCCTAGAGAATTACATGGACAAAGGAGCCTGGCAGGCTACAGTCTGTGGGGTCGAAAGAGTCGGACACGACTTAGCAACTAAACTACTACTACTAAGCAAAATGATACTTGAAAAATGTTACTTTCCATTTCCAGTTGTATCAGCTAAAGGAAATATAGCCTAATCTATATGATTCATGGGCTCTTGATGCAGAGCACATGAGATCATAGGCATGGTAATGTTTGGAAAATGTTTTTAAAATATGGTGGCCTAATTGTTGTTATACTGAAAAATGCTAATTTTAAAAATAGCAAAGTTTAAAAGTACTTTATGGACTACAGCATTTTCCTATATGAGATCTCAGCTATATGTGTATGTGTCTGTCTCTTTGGATATCTTTGATTCATTAAATATTTATGGAATACTTCCTCAGTTCAGGTATTACGAAGGCAATATTACATATAGCAATAGCTAACATTTAGTGAACCTTACTACATTAACAGTGCTTAAGAACTTTGACTATGTTATGTTATTTAATATTCACAATAAACCTTTATGATAGGTGCCATCATTATTCATATTTTATATAGATTAATCATTTGCTAGAGATAATAAGAAATCCCCCAGTCTGACCTCAGAATCTGAAAATTTTGCCAATCTCAGTGTAAATAATTAAGATGGAGTCCCTGTTCTCAAGAAGCTTTCAGTCTAAATAACAGATTAACACAAACATTTTTCAAAATTTGTTTCATGAGGCAACATGTGGTTAGTAGTTTATAAAGATACAAACAAACCAGGATACATACCTTCCCAAGACTGGGAGGTACAGTCAGTCCAGCCAAAATAATGAAAAAAAAAAGGCATTTGAACTGGTTTTGGAAAAGCTGTAAAATGACCAGAAATCTTAGATATAGAATTCTGCACACTTGAAGTGCTTGGAATGATGTGTGGGGTTTTTTTGTTGTTGTTGTTGTTTTTAATGCTATGTGCCTATTATATCTTACTTGGAGCAGTGCCAAAGTATCAGAACTCCTGGGCATCGTTTCCCCTTCTGCCCATGATTTGCTGAGTTATGTGGAAGAGAGCATTAAACCATCTGCTTCTCAGTTTAGTAGAATGTGACTGAAAAATCAGTCGGATAGCTAATTATGTTGTATTTCTCAAGGAACTCCAAAACAAATTTGATAGAAGATACTTAGATGGAGGTATTTTTTCAGCTATAAAGGTATGAAAATGTTTGTGATTTAGTTAAATAAAACCTTATATTTTACATTCATTCACTACTGTCACTGAATAGGTAAAACTGAAAATCAATGTTTACATTCAGAGTAATTGCAATTTCTGTGATAGGTTTTGTATTTATAGGAATTCAACACATAATTTTATAACTCATTAGCAACAGTTTGTGGCAAACAAATGTAACCATGCTTTTGAAGAATATCAGCAAAAGTAATTAAGTTAATATAGAATTGCTTGTTAGGAAATGTTTTGATTAAATTGAGTATATGACATAGGATTGACATTGTTATTATTACTCAACCCTGTGTGCCAATAATATAAACAATGAATGTCACCCTGAAAGATTTGTACTTTTTAAATTAAACACACATGAAAGTATTAAACTAGAGGTGCATTTTTCTGCTAATGTAATTTAGAATATGACGTTAAATTATTAATCAAATGGTTGGATATGGGGGAATTTTTTCAAAGAGGAAAAAAGGATAAATTGTTCCATGTCAGTTGAACAGTATTCCAGACACCAAAAATAAAAGCAAGGGAGGCATAAAGATTCCCTAATTTTGTAGTATGTGCAGATAGGCATCCATTATATGAATAGTAAATGTTATGTCTATATTTGTGACATTTTAAAAATCTGATAATAGCTTTAAGCTCCTTTTTCTGGGTCATTAATGTTAATATGTTAGTACTGAACTAATTAATGTATATATGGACAAATCACTGTTTCTGGTCTGCTGTGGATAATTTAAATGTTTCTCATTTGATTAAATGAAATCTGTTCTTTGAACTTTTTTTTTTAGCCTGAAAAGAAATATACATTAGTGATAAATAGCAATTGTGGTTTCTATGTTCTATGTTGATATAAATGTTTAGAATTGGTTTTATATAAAACTGTATATTCAGTGGCATTTTCAGTTGTTTAACAAAAAGACTAATACATATTTTAATATAACAACTGTAATATGTCCTTAACTATTTAAACATGTTTCTCTCTGTTTTAGTAGCAGACTTATCTATGAATTTGAATAAAATTAGGAGTGGCCAAAGATGCATAAGAAAACTTATGTAATTTGAAGCATTTGCCATACCATTTCTTATAGACTGCCTTGCAGTTCTGTCTCATTGAAATGAATTGCCTGGGTCATTAGAGTATGCTGAGCAGATTAAAGGAAAAGAAGGGAAAAGAATCATTTGGGAAAAGTTTGAATGAAATCTTTGCATTGTGCCTAAGAAACAGCCTGAACCTTCTATCTTATTATGTCATTCTTTAAAATAACGGAAATAAATTATTCCACGAGTTGTATTTTGAGAAAATTATCTGTTGTCAAGAGCAAACTAACATTTTAAAGTTATTGCCTTTTTAGTATAAAACATAATATGTTTTGAATATGTTATTCAATTCCATGTTTAAATAATTTGTAACAAAGACCACAGGTAAGAGCTACTTACAAAAAGACTTTGATTTGTGGAATTTTTGAAAGGCCATTTCTTGTTCTCCTGTCCTTTCTCTTTTCTGTGGTTTGATTAGTGACTACCAGAAATAAGGAGAAGGTGAAAAGCTCAGGCTCTTTTTTTTTCCCCCTTACTTGTTATTTTACAGTCTCTTTTGTTATTGGAATGAGAGACAACATGTATTTTCAATCTCCTAAATTAATTAGAAGAGATATGAATATACATAATATTAAATGGTAGATATGCAAAAAGTCATTTTTCCTTCACTTTGAATAGTTTTATGCCATGCTGTGGTAACCTAACCCCAGGGTACAGAAATGATGTGCAAAGGCCATAGTCCACCAAGTGGATAAGACATACCTCAAGAAATAGAGAACTTTTGTATTATTGTTGCATGATAGTGAACAGCTGTAATCTCAGTGAGCTTGCCCTTTTTGGCAGCTGGCTTTATTTAGCATTTTTAAAAATTGCACGCTCTTTGCCTCTGGTGCCTGGCATTCTTCAATTAAAATTTTAAATGTATTCTTATCATCCCCTAACACAAAGCTTATTTATGCAGCCCCAAATCTAGCCTGAGACACCTGTTCTTGAATCCATTTTTTTTTTTAAAGTTCAGTATGAAATAAATCTGTAGCTAAGTCATGCTGGAATTAAAGAAATCATACATTATTTTAATGGAATCTGATCAAGCTACTTAGATGGGCTTAAGTGAATGGCTGAGGTCTATTATGGGTATGACATTATTACATGAAAGCCATTTCAATAAAGGATTAGTGTTAATTTTAAGAGTTGCTTTGTTTTATTAACAAGAGTCTGGAGACAGTAAATAAAGGGGCTTGATTATTTCTTTGATTTCTTTTAGGCCTTAAAATTCTATCAGTTAGCAAAAAGGAACTATTATATGTAAGGGCAAGTTTTTTGTGTCTGTTTGCCATAGAAGAGAGAGAAAGCTGTTTTTCCACTTATATCAAATTATAACCTTCATATCAATATTGACCAGAAAATTCTTAAAGTCCTGAACTTGAAAGTATCTACACTGATGTAGAAATTAAATACCTCCAGATAGAACAAGTTTCTTCCCAGGGAAGAGGTTTCAGGTAACCTATGACTCATACTTTATTGAATTTAAGCTGCTTCTCCACGTAGCCTTCCAGTTCAACTGAAAAAGCCTTTGATTTAATAGAACACTCTCTTTGTGCTTGTAATTTGTGATAAGTTTAGCCTTCATTAGTTAGTTAGAGGTTTCATTGAATCCTTCCCAAGCCTAACTCCCTCTTCATTCAAAGGAAACCTCTTATCTTTTCTCATCATTAATAATCTTTAATAGTTTCTATGATACCTCTTTTTTAATTTTTAATGCATTTTATCATTTGTTCTCTCTAGAAAACAACACCAAAGGGAGCTAGCATGATTTTTAATTACTATAAAACAACTAAAAAGAAGGATTAGAGATTGTGTTAACTGGATAAAGTACCAGCAATTAGAATTTTCTGGATATAATTTCATCTGGATCATATTGTTGTTCTCTTAATGCTAAATTTATTCATTCTACTTGACATAATTACTTTAAAATAATTTTTAAAATGTAGTATGTGTATTCTTTTAGTTTGTTTTGAATGCCTGTGTTTTTTAATTTATAGACTTCATTTCTTAGAGCAGTTTTAGGTTTATAAAAATATTTATTAGAAAGTACAGTGTTTGCTCTTTTTCCTCCCCTTATCTCTCTCCAGGGTCCAGTTCCCCTATTATTATTTTTTTTTTTTTTTTAATCAGTGTTACAGCTCCATTTTATTTAGAAGATAGCAGGAGAGAGAGGGTGAGAGAGAGAGAGAAAGAAAAGAGCGCATGAATGCGGGAGAGAGAGTCCAAGAAAAAGCGCTTTGGCTCCTCCTTTATATGTTTTTTCCTCCACCTGGGCCTGCCCTATGCAAATTGGGCTTAGCCAGGAGTGCTGTTTGTTCTGTTTGTTCTGCCTGAAGTCTTCACTCTGGTCCTCGGACCTTCCTTGTCTTTTAGCCACCGCCATTTTGGACTCCTTTTCCCTATTCTACCTACCTAACATTCCCCCCTCAAGAGATGGGAGGCCCAATTCTTTGGGAATAGGGGCGTCAAGGTCTTTCTGGCTACTTCCTGCTGAACTGGGGCGGCGAGGGGTATTGGGCCTCCCCCTCTTGCTAGTCTCAATCCTCAAGTCCTTATAGCAGTGTCCAAGGATGTGTGGTATTTTCCGTGGTCAGCTGTAGTTTTATATCTTTGTTGAACTGGCACTGCATGTTGTAGCTGGTTGACCTGGGCAGAGACAAAACAGGTTAGACAATTGACAGTACATGGAATAATCATAGGCATCATCAATATAGCATAACAAGGACTAGTAGGGACATTGGTCAATTTTAAATTCACATCGCCAGGATAGCTCAAGTCCCTTCTTGTTCAGGGATCAGAAGATCTATCTCCTGTCTGTTTTGGAGAACAGTCTCTGTCAAGCTGTGTTGGCTCCTTAGAGTTATCCTGAGAAATCTTATCCCCAGAAACCAGATTTTGGGGGTGTTCATTAGAATGGCACTCATTGGTAGTTCTGAATAGGTATCTGAGATCTCCCAGGGGCTCACAGGTGTATTGAGTGTCTTCTTCTGTTTTCTTCCATGGCTTGACTCGTGAGTAGTGAATCCAGGAGTCATGTCCTGGTACCTTGACTGCTGTGGGGGTAGAAAGTATTACAGGGTAGGGGCCCTTCCATGTGGGCTGGAGTTGAGCCTTTGGGGACCCATCTTTCCAGACTTTAATTAGGACTTGAGTCCCTGGAGCATATAGTGGTGACTCTTTAGAATCTTTTGGGTCCTGGTTCATACCCCACAAGTGTATATCCTGTTGGAATTGCCCAATGGCCATGGTATAAGACTGGAGGGTCTGAACCTCTGAATCTAGGAAGAGGTCATTGACATAAACAAAAGGTCTCCCATATAGCATCTCATAAGGACTAAGACCAACCTGTTCCTTAGGGGCAATGCGGGTGCGGAGGAGAGCTATTGGTAAAGCCTCCTTCCATCCCAGGGAGGTCTCCTGGGTTATCATTTTTATCGCTGATTTTAAGAATTGATTGGCTCGTTCTACTTTTCCTGAAGATTGAGGCCTCCAGGCACAATGGAGATAATAAGTAATGCCCAATGCTTTCGAGACCCCTTGGGTGACCTTAGAAGTAAATGATGTCCCATTGTCACTTTGTAATGACCTGGGCAGACCAAATCTTGGAATGATTTCATGGAGCAGTTTTTTTATCACCTCCTCAGCCTTCTCGGTCTGGGTGGGAAAGCCTTCAATCCATCCTGTGAATGTATCTATCATAACTAATAGGTATTTATACCTTTGAGAAACTGGCATCTGGGTAAAGTCCATCTGCCAGTCCTCTCCTGGTTAGGCCCCACGTCGTTGGACGGGCTGGGCCAGCTGGGGTCTTTGAGCTCCTTGAGGGTTGTTAAATTGGCAAGTGGGACAAGAGGAGACCACCTGTCTTATAGTTGTTTGGAGGCCTGTTCCTCTGAAGGACCTTCCTAGTAATATTTGGAGGGCCTTTTCTCCTAAATGAGTAGTGGCATGTAAGGAGTTAACCAACTTCCATTGGAGGTTTCCAGGCAGAAAAAGGAGTCCCTCCTTTTGGAACCACCCCATATGATCTTCTTGAAAGCCCTCGCTCTTAGCTTTAAGAGTCTCACCTTCAGTATATGAAGGAGTTTCTGACAAATTAGTCTGTGGAACTAAGGTGGCAATCCCTATTAGGTCATGGTTCTGTAATGCTGCTCTCCTAGCTGCCTGATCAGCTGCTTGGTTCCCTCGTGCCACTTCCGTGTTCCCTTTTTGGTGTCCTTTACAGTGGGAGACTGAAACCTCAATGGGCAGATGGACTGCCTCCAAGAGCTGAAGAATCTGATCACCATATTTGATTGGGGACCCTCGGGTGGTCAAGTGGCCCCTTTCTTTCCAAACAGCCGCATGTGCATGTAGCAACAGAAAGGCATACTTGGAGTCAGTGTAAATGGCTATTCTTTTTCCTTTTCCCAGCTCTAAAGCTTGAGTCAGAGCTATGAGTTCAGCTAATTGGGCTGAAGTACCTGGTGGCAGAGGCTTAGCCTCTATGGTCTCAAAATTGCAGACTACTGCATACCCAGCTCTTCTTTTTCCATCCAAGACAAAGCTGCTTCCATCAGTGTACCAGATTTCCTCAGGATTGGTCAGAGGATCTTCTGACAATCCCTCTCGGGGTTTTGTCCAGTGGTCCAAGGTTTCCAGACAAGAGTGAAATGGGAGAGAGCCCTCAGGGGTAGGTAGGAGGGTGGCTGGGTTAAGAACCTCACAAGGGGATATAGTGAGGCCTGGATTTTCCATCAGCATTACTTGATATCTGAGGATTCTTTGATCAGACATCCATAAATTGCCTCTCCCATTTAGGAGTTGTTTTACTTGGTGGTTGGTAAAAATAGTTAGTTTGCTCCCAAAGGAGAGTTTTAAAGCATCTTCTATCATGATTGCAATAGCTGCAAGATTTCGAAGGCAGGGGGGCCAACCTCAGGAAGTTGGATCGAGCCTCTTGGATAAGTAAGCTACAGGCTGGGGCTCAGATCCCAACCTTTGAGTTAACACTCCCAAGGCTATTCCCTCTCTTTCATGGACATAAAGTTGGAATGCTTTTTCTGGGTCTGGTAACCTCAAGGCAGGTGCCTGAGTTAAGGCCTGTTTTAGTGTAGCCTCTGCCTCCTTTTGAGGAGTTCCCCACATCAGTGGGATTGAATCATCTCGTCCCTTTAAGCCTTCATATAAGGGCTGGGCAATTAGACCATAATTGGGTATCCAGATTCTACAATAACCATTCAGCCCCAGGAAAGCTTGCAATCGTTTTTGAGTCGTGGGGGAGGGCAACTGGAGAATTCCTTGTACCCGATCAGAGGATAGTCTCCTGGACCAGTGTGTATTCTGAACTCCCAGGTAAGTGACCTTTGTCTCGACCATCTGTGCCTTAGCATGGGAGACTTTATATCCCCTTTCTGCCAAGAAGTTTAGAACCTGAATTGCATGTTGTTGGGCACTTTTCTCATCTGGAGAGCAGATTAGTAGGTCATCTACGTATTGTAATATTTTCCCATTAGGTCCCAGGTCCAGATCTCGGAGATCCTGGCTAAGAGCTTGTCCAAACAAGTGGGGGCTATCTCTGAACCCCTGAGGTAATACTGTCCGAGTCATCTGTTGGTGTTTTTCTCCTGGGGCCTCCCACTCAAAGGCAAAGAGGTATTGGGATTCTTTAGCCAGTGGTATGCAAAAAAATGCATCTTTGAGACCCATGACTGTAAACCATTTGGCACTGGGTGGGATTTCTCCCAAGATTACATAGGGATTGGGTACTGCGGGATGGAGGGGGACTACAGCTTCATTTATGATCCGGAGATCTTGAACCATTCACCGGGTTCTGTACCTTTTTCTTTACTGAGAGGATTGGGGTGTTACATGGCGAACTGGTAGGGACCAATAGCCCACAAGCAAGGAATTTATTTATTAAAGGCTGTAGTCCCTCCTGAGCCTCTCTTTTGAGAGGATATTGTATCTGGTTAGGAAACCGAGTGGGATCTCGGAGGACAATGATGACCGGTTCAGCTTGGTGGGCTCGTCCAGGAATCCCCTGGTCCCACACCTGGGGGTTAATTTTGTCTTCCCAAAGTTTTTGGTCCCTCTCTATTGAAGGTGTAATGGGTTCTTCAGTAGTGACCAGGAGCTGTAGAGCTCTAGGGGCTGAAAAACTTCCCATCATAGGGTGGTCCCCAGTTCACTGAGTATATCTCTTCCCAATAAGGGGGTAGGACACTCAGGGACCACCAGAAACTGGTGGGAAAATATTTGTCCATCCCAGCAACAAAGAAGTGCTCGGGTGAATCTTTTAGTAGTTGCTTTTCCTGTGGCACCCAAAATGGTACAGGTTTGGGAGGAGAAGGCTCTGGAGTAGGAGATCAAGACAGAGTAGGTAGCCCCTGTGTCAACCAAGAAATTCTCGGACCTACCTGCCACATCCAGTTGAACCCTTGGCTCCAGCCCCGTGATGGTTATCTGTGACAGGTGGGCTGGCTGGAGTGGGCCACTTCAGTCCTCTTGAACCATCGTGAGGGTAGGCTTGGCGCTTGACCTTGAGGCTCTTGGGTCCTGAGGGCAGAGTGCCACCCAATGTCCCAGTTGATGGCATTTGTGGCAAGCCGTTCTAGGAGACTTGTCACAGTTTGGATACTCTTTGGCCCAAAGCCCCGCCTGTCTACAGATCAGGCAGCTGTCTCATGCCTTGTCCCTCAAGGACTCGGGGTTTGCCATAGGGCTTCTCTGGAGGGCGGCCAGCATCTGGGCATGCCTTGTCTCTTTCTTTCTCTCCTTCTCCTGGGCCTTGGCCTCCTTCTCCTGTTCTCTGTTATAAAAGGTATTGGTGGCTGTCTGGACCATCTCATCTAAAGAGGCAGCAGGGTCCTGCTGTTGTAGTTGCGGTAACTTAATTCTGATATCTGATGCACATTGGGACAGGAATTTGTCCTTTAAAATCACCCTTCCCTCATAAGAGTCTAAGTCCAGGTTGGTAAACTTTTGGAGTGCCTCTTTTAGCCTCTCCAGAAAGGCAATGGGATTCTCATTGGGCTCCTGAGTTATTGCTGAGACTGGGCATAGTCCCACAAGTAATAGGCTTCTTTATGTTTCCATGGGTGGACTTCCTTAGGGGTGAGTCTTTCTGAAGCTTATCCTACCCAGAACTGTTGCAACCTGAGAGCCAGGCCTCCCTGGGTCAGGGTGCAGATCCCCAGGCAGACTGAGGCGTGACAGCCTCCTAGAGATCGAATTCCCGGGAAGGTCGAGGCGTGACAGCCTCCCGAGGATTGGGTCCCTGGGCAGGTCGAGGCGTGACAACCTTTTGAAGACCGATCCCTAGGCAGATCAAGGCGTGATGACCTCCTGGGACCCCCCAGACTGGAGTTTGGGGCGTCCCCAAGATCTCCAGTGTGACCAGTGCTGGGTAGAATTAAGAGATTTAACGGGAATAGATATGATGTAAGTTCATCCTACCCAGAACTGTTGCAACCTGAGAGCCAGGCCTCTCTGCAGATCCCCAGGCAGACTGAGGCGTGACAGCCTCCTAGAGATCGAATCCCCGGGCAGGTCGAGGCGTGACGACCTCCTGGGACCCGTGGGACTAGAGGATCCTCGAACAGGTTGAGGCGTGACAACCTTTCGAAGACCGATCCCTAGGCAGGTCAAGGCGTGATGACCTCCTGGGACCCCCCAGACTGGAGTTTGGGGCGTCCCCAAGATCTCCAGTGTGACCAGTATTGGGTAGGATTAGGGGGTTGGATATTATAGAGTATTTCCCTCCCAAGGCCAGCTATTTTCTGGTTGTCTCTTCAGAAGATTGTAGAGGCAACCTTGTGGGTCTGGATGGGGCTTAGGAAAAGAGCATGAAACAGGAGGGAAGGGGGCAGAGCACAACCTTTGAAAGAATGACATAGCACAAGGGTATAATGTAAACCAATTAAAATCAATTGGGTCCAAGATGACAAGTCAACTTCAAGTAAACCTTAATCCCCAATCTATAAGCCAACAGACACACCCAGAGGTGGCAGGACAGCTCCAAGGCACAAGGTCAGAAGAGGGAGGAGTGGGTGGTTCCCCAATGGCTGGGATGATCCTCTCACTCATTAGCATATGAATTCCATCCCCTCACAAAACCTAGCCAGGCCTAATACCAAGGCTGCAGCCAATGGTTCACACCCTGAAGGGTGGCTTCTCTCTGGATCCTAACAAATCTACCTCTTATCGCTTTGTCTCTCAATGAATGTTTGCAATGAGACATCAGAGCCTGAGTTTCATTAGTTTTGGCAGGGCTTGAGTCCCAGGAGAGAGCTGAAGGACAGGAGGAAAAAGCAGTGGGAAAAACATGCCAAGGAATCCCCCTTCATAGCCTGCCGGAAAATTTGCTAAATATCTGACCGGTGCTCACAGTTCCATTGGTCTGATCTTTGGCACAGAGAAGAGAAAGGACAGAAGAACCCCCACCAGCTTGTGTAACAGCTACTGGGGCTCAGCAGATAGCGCTTTTGGGACATGCTGAGGAGTAGCCTTTCCAGGGTCCCTCAGTTGTGCCCCTTGCCACCCGCCTGTCTCGGGAGGTTCGAGGAAACAAGAAACAAGAGATTGTAAAGGTCCCTCCAGCCATAGGAGCGAAGACCTCTTACCTTAACGGGAGGTCTTCTGGAATCTGAGACTGGGCCGCGTGACCTTCCTGCTGAGTTTGTTTTTCGCTGTCCTGGTTTCCAGCATGATGGGCCTTCCCCTGCGCTTCTAGGGCCTTCCCCTTCCACCTTCCGCTTCTAGCACGGGAGCTTTGCTGAGTTGGGCTCCTGCTGTGCTTGGCCTCTTCCACGCAGAGGTTGTTTCAGCCAGGTTATATCCGAGTCACGGCACCATAGATGTCAAAAGAGGGAGGAGTGGGTAGGATTAGGGATTGGATATTATAGAGTATTTCCCTCCCAAGGCCAACTATTTTCTGGTTGTCTCTCCAGAAGATTGTAGAGCCAGTCTTGTGGGTCTGGATGTAGATGTCACGCAAGTGTATGTTCCTCGGTTCTTTGTCTCGTCACAACAAAGATTTGGAGCGACGGACATTAAAGCCCTCGGCGAGTCACGGCTCTCAGGTCTTGGACAAACTGTGCTACAGCTCTTAGGCAAATCAGTGTTACAGCTCCATTTTATTTAGAAGATAGCAGGAGAGAGAGAGGGTGAGAGAGAGAGAGAGAGAGAGAGAGAAAGAAAGAAAAGAGCCTGCGCACGCACACGGGAGAGAGCCAGTTCCCCTATTATTAACATGTACTCTGATGCAGTACATTCGTTATAATTGATGAACCAATATTGATACATATTATTAACTAAAGTCCATAACTTACATTGGGGTTCAGTCTTCATTCAGTATAGTTCTGTGAGTTTTGCTAAATGCGTAATGTCTTGAATCAACCGTTACATAATCATACTGAATAGTTTCGCTGCCCTAAAAACTCCATGTTCCACCTATTCACTCCTGTCTTTACCTACCATCTCTGCCAACCACTGATTTTTCTGTCTTTAGGATTTTGCTTCCTAGAATGTCAAATAGTTGGAATCATATGTTATGAAGTCTTTTCTGATTGCTTTTTTAAAACTAAACGGTTCCTCCGTGTATTTTTGTGGCTTGCCAGCTCATTTGTTTTTGTTGCTGAGAACACTGAATTGTGTGGAAGTACCACAGTTTGTTTATCCATTCACCTATTGAGGGACGTCTTTGCTGCTTTCAGTTTTGGCAATCATGAAAAAAGCTGGTATAAACACTCATGTGCAGGTTTTTGGGTTGGCGTACATTTTTAACTAATTTGGTTAAAGACCTAAGAGAGGGATTGCTGAGTTGTATGGTAAGCCTATGTTTAGCTCTGTAAGGAACTGCCAAATTCTTTTCCAAAGTGGCTGTGTAAGTCCCCTTAGGCTGCTGTCACAAAATACCACAGACTGGGTGGCTTAAACAAAACATTATTTTTTGTAGTTCTGGAGGCTGAGAAGTCCAGAATGAAAATGCCAGCAAATTTGGTTCTTCTTAAGGATCCTCTTCCTGTCTTGTGGGCAGTTGCCTTCTTGCTATGTCCTTATGTGATAGAGTGAGAAATCTCTGTTGTCTCTTGTTCTTCTTCTTAAGGGCACTAATCCCATCAGTGGGGCCTCCCAAAGACCTTACTTCCTAATATCATCACACTGGGAGTCAGAGCTTCAATGTATCAATTTCGAGGGGACACAGCACTGAGTCCATAACAGTAGCTGTACCATCTTACATTCCCAGGAACAATGAATGAGAGTTTCTGTTGCTCCACCTTGTCCCCAGTATTTGTCACTGTTTTAGATTGTAGCCATTCTAATAGGCATGTAATGGTATCCCATTTTGATTTGCAATGTCTAATGACCTCTAATGTCAACCATCAGTTCATATGCTAATTCACCATCTATATATCTTCTTTGTTGAGATGTCTGTTCAGTTCTTTATCTATTTTATCATAGGATTATTTTCTTATTGTTGAGTTTTAAGAGCTCTCTTAAATTTTTGGATATAAGTACTTTATCAGATATATTCGTCCATCTGTGGGTTTCATTTTATTCTTTAACAGTGTCTTTCGAAGAGTAGAAATTTTTAATTTTAATGAAGTCCAGCTTTTCAATTTTTTCTTTTATGGATTGTGCTCTTGGTGTTACATCTGAAAACTCATTGACAGACCAGAGACCCGTTAGATTTTTTTTCTTCTCAAACGGTTTTGCATTTTACATTAGGTCTATGGTCTATTTTTTGTGAAAGGTGTAAGGTCAGTGTCTAGATTTTTTTTTCATGTGGGTATGCAGTTGTTCCAGCACCGTTTGTCGAAAAGACTGTCCTTTCTCTGTTGGATTACCCCTGCTCCTTTGTCAAAGATCAGTTGGCTTTATTTGTGTGCGTCTGTTTCTGGGCTGTTTGTTGTGCTCCATTCATCTGTTTGTGTATTCTTTCGCTGGTACCACAGTCTTGATTACGGTCACTTTTTAGTGAGTCAAGTAGTATCAGTCCTCTTTGTCCTTTTTCTTCAACAATGATGGCTATTTTGAGTCTTTTGCCTCTCCATATAAACTTTAGAATCATTTTGTTGCTATTCAGAAAGTAGTATGCTGGGGTTTTTATTGGGATTGTGCTAAATCTACAGATTGAGTTGGAAGAATTGACCTTATTTGTGTCTTTTCTTTTTTTCTTTTTACCCTGACTAGAGGTTTATCCATTTATTTGCCCTTTTCAAAGAATGAGCTTTTAATTTTGTTGAATTTTCTCTATTTTCTCCTCTTTCAATTTCTTTGATATTTTTTCTTCTTACTTTGGACTTAATTTATTCTTCTTTTTCCAGTTTCCTAAGTTGGATGATTGATTTTGTCTCTTTTTTTAAAAATTATTTTTAATGCATTTAATGCTATACATTTTTCTCTAAGTACTGCTCTTGCTGCATCCCACAAATTTTGATGTCTTTTTTTCATTTAGTTCAAAAAGTTTTTTAATTTCCACAGATTTCTTCTTTGATTTTTGTATTATTTATGTGTGCTGTTTAATCTCCAAATATCTCAGGATTTTCTAGCTAAGTTTCTGTTAATGATCTCTCATCTAATTTCATTGTTGTCTGAGAGCATACTTCTTATGATATCTGTTCTTTTAAATTTGTTAAAGTTTGTTTTATGGCCTAGAGTATGCTCTAACTTGGCAAATCTTCCCTTTAAGCTTAAGAAGACCATGCATTCTACTGTTACTGGATGAAGTATTCCGTAAATGTCAATTAGATCCACTTGATGGATGATACTATCCTGTTCAATTATATCTTTACTGATTTTCTGCCTCCTGGTTCTGTCAGTAACTGAATGAGTGATATTGAAGTCTCTAACTATAGTAGTGAATTTGTGAATAATCTTTGAATTAAAATAAATAACGAATTCTTGCAGTTCTAACAGATTTTGCCTCATATAGTCTTATACCTGTTTATTAGGCACATACATTTTAAGGATCATAATGTCTTTCTGGAGAACGGACCCCGTGTCATTTTGGGGTCCCAAAGAGTCGGACACGACTGTGCGCCTGAACATTACACAACACTTCTCTATCACTTACAATTTTCATTGCTTTGTCTGAAATTCAGAGATACTCCACCTTTCTTTTGATTAATTCTGGCACAGTATATATTTGTGTATACCTTCACTTTTAATGTTTCTGTGTCTTCATACCTAAAGTAGGTTTTTTATAGACAGCATGTAGTTGGGCCTTGCTTTTTGATCCACTCTGACAGTTCTTGTCTTTTAATTAGTGTATTTAGGCCACATACGTTTAAAGTGATTATTGATAAAGTTGGATTAATATAAACCATACTTGTGACTTTTCCATTTATTGACCTTGATTCTTTATTACTTTCCTCTATTCATCTACCTTCTCTGGTTTTAATTGATCATTATAATGACCCCATTTTCTGTCTTATCTTAGCATATAAATTACAACTTCTCTTTTAAGTAGTTACCCTAAAGATTATAACACAGATTTATAACTACTACAAGTCTACTTTCAAATAACAGTATACCACCACTTCATGGGCACTTCAAATACCATATAACAGAGTAGTCCCAAATCTTCCCTCCCATTCCTTAAAGCACTGTTAGCATTTATTTCACTTATCCATAAGCTTGTTGTTGTGCAGTTACCCAGTCATGTACGAGTCTTTGCAATCCCATGGATGGCAGCACGCCAGGCTTTCCCGTCCTTCACTATCTCCTGGAGTTTGCTCAAACTCATGTCCATTGAATTGGTGATGCCATCCAACCATCTCATCCTCTGTTGTCCCCTTCTCCTCCAGCCTTCAGTCTTTCCCAGCATCAGGGTCTTTTCTAATGAGTGGGCTCTTCACGTCAGATGGCCAAAGTATTGGAGCTTCAGCGTCCGTCCTTCCGTAGATTTCCTTTAGGATTAACTAGTTTAATCTCCTTTCTGTCTAAGAAACTCTCAAGAGTCTTCTCCAACATCAGGCTTCAAAAGCATCAGTTCTTCAGCACTTATCCTTCTTTATGATCCAACTCTCACATCTGTACATGACTTAGAAAAACCATAGCTTTGACTATATGGACCTTTGTCAGCAAAGTGATATCTCTGCTTTTGAGTACGCTTCCTAGGTTTATCATAGCTTTTCTTCTAAGGAGCAAGCATCTTTTAATTTTATGGCTGTGGTCACCTTCAGTGATTTTGAAGCCCAAGAAAATAAAATCTGTCAATGTTTCCATTTTTTTCCCCATCTATATACCATGAAGTGATGGAACCGAATGCCATCATCTTAGTTTTTTGAAGCATAGCTTATCCATAAGTTATGATCATGAAATATTTTGTTGCTGTTATTACTTTAAACAAACTGTTATCTATTAGATTAATAAAGAATAAGAAAAAGAAAAGATTCTATTTAACTTTCATTTATCCCTTCTTTAACACTCTTTGCTATATATGTATGTATGTATATATGAGTTTTTGACATATTTTCTTCTCTCTGAAGCTAGCGACAGTTTCCCTCAATTTTTGTCTGAGAAAGTCTCTTTTGACTTTTGAAGGAAGTTTTACTGAATACAGAATTCTAAGCAGCTGATTTTTCACTCTTTAAAAGCAAAGTATTTTACTCCAGTCCCTTCTTGCTTCCATGGTTTTTGAAAAGAAGGCTTATGTAATTCTTACTCTTGTTCCTTTATTGATAAGATTCTCCCCTACCTCCTCGACTTGTTTCAAGATTTTTTTTTTGATTTTCTATAGTTTGAATATAACATTCATGATATAGATTTTTTATTTATTTATCCTGCTTAGTATGTTCTCTGAACTTTCTAGATCTGTGGATTGTTGTTATCATTAATTTTGGAAATCTCTATGGCATTACTGGTGGTTCAGAGGTTAAAGCATCTGACTGCAACGCGGGAGACCCGGGTTCGATCCCTGAGTCGGGAAGCTCCCCTGGAGAAGGAAATGGCAACCCACTCCAGTATTCTTGCCTGAAGAATCTCCCCCTGGAGAGAGGAGCCTAGTAGGCTACAGTCCACGGGGTCCAAAAGAGTTGGACACTACTGAGCAACTTCACTTTCACTTTCATGGCATTATTACTTCAAATATTTCTTCTCTTTCTTTCTCTCTTTTTTTTCCTCTGGCATTCCCATTACATGTATGTTCTCCTTTTGTAATTGTCTCAGTTTTTGGATATTCTGTTTCATTCATTTTTTTTTCTCTTTCCAGTCAGTTTTGTAAGTTTATATTGTGATTATCTTCAAGCTCATTGATTCTTTCATTCAATCATGTCCAGTTTACTGATGAACCCATCAAACACATTCATTTGTTAGTGTTTTTCATTTCTAGCATTTTTTTTTGGTTCTTTCTTAGAGTCTTCATCTCTTTGCTTACATTACTTATCTCTTCTTGCAAATGGTTCACTTTTTTCATTGGAATTCTTAACATGTTAATCATAGTTATTTAAAATTCCTGGTCTGATAATTCTAAAATGTCTGCCATATATAAATCTGGATCCAGTGGTTGCTTTGTTCCTTCAGTCTGATTTTTTTTTCTTTTTTTTTTGGGGGGGGGGGGCTTTTAGCATATCTTACAATTTTGTGTTGAAAACTGAACATAATGAATTATGTAAACACAGAACTGAAATAGATGGGCCTTTAGTGTGAGGTTTTATGTTAATCTGGTTAGGATTTAGGCTGTGTTTACTATTAAACTGTGGTAGCTGTGGTAGCCAACGTTAAATTTTCCTCTAGTATCCTCGTTTTTTTGTCTCCCTTGTTTTTAGATTTTCTTAGACACTCCTTAAATAGGCAGTTTTTTTTAGCTGTTGTTGTTGGTTCAGTCTCTTCAGTCATGTCCAGCTGTTTGTGGCCCCATGGACTGCAGCACGCCAGGTTTCCCTATCCTTCACTATCTCCCGGAGTTTGTCCACATTCATGTCTATCGAGTCTCTGATGTCATCCAGCCATCTCATCCTGTGACCCTGTCTCCTCCCGTCCCTAACCTGGGTCTAGTATTCCCATCTCTCTAAGAATTTTTCACAGTTTGTTGTGATCCACACAGTCAAAGGCTTTTGCATAGTCAGTGAAGCAGAAGTGGATGTTTTTCTGGAAGGTAGAAATAGATGTTTTTCCTCTTTACTGATCTTCAGTTTAGGTTAGGAGAGCAACTTGTGAATAGACATTTATAGTCATATTTTTACTATGATTATGATAATAGGAACAAATCTACATGAACACTGTTGAGATTATAATGTGATTCATGCCTATAATACATTTTTTCTATGAGAAAAAAATAAATTTTTAATTTAATTTAATTTTTATTTTTAAACTTTACATAATTGTATTAGTTTTGCCAAATATCAAAATGAACTGAAACAGGAAAAAATAGTAAATTCCTAAAAGTCAAAGATTTACTATACATCAGTTTTTATGTCCCCACACTTCATCTGAAAACATCTCTTTGGGCAATAGAGCCCTTTACTGTTTTATGGATATCCTGTAACCACTCCTCCCCTCTTGCATGCATCCATACACACACATGCACAGGTATATTCACAAATGTAGAGGCCAGAATGAGTATCTGACTCTGAGAAACTAACCCTTTAGGCTGGGGTGTGCCAACAAGTTACCTATTGGCAGGTAATCTAATCTTGCACTTGAGCACACCAGCTCTGGAGTCTGGTGGGTCTGTCTTCTAACTCCACTGGTCATCTGTAAGTATACTTGTCCTGTAGGGTAATTTTTGTAATTAAGAGAAATAATATTCATAGGCATTTAGCACAGTATTCAGCACATGATCTCAGTAAATGTTAATATCCTTACAAGAGACTCTGCTTATCTAAGGGTGAGACTAAGTTGTAAAATCCTGTAGACTCAAGCTGATGACTACAAGATGGGGCACTGACAAGAGAGAAGTCACTTAGCAAAGAGTGTAGCTGACCTGCACAGACCATGGTAAAAAAAAAAATTGCAGGTTTCTCATTTTCTGTAAAATACGTTGTACTTCTTGTTTTTGTTTTTTGTTTTTTGTTTTGTTTTTTTTTTGGCAATTCCCTTATATTCTTTCCTTTTCACTTGAGCTATTTTGACCAGGTTTCTAGTCCTGCTACCAGTGACCTCTCAGTGAATCCGTTTTCTGGTTTTTTGATACTGACAAAAGCAAATTATCATGTACAAGTTTTGTCCTACAAAACTTAACTATGAGGTACCAACGTCAGAATTCCAATATCCTTTATTTTATGAATTTTATAATCTTTTCTAACCAAGTAAGCAGTATCAGCAGGCATAAGTAATATTATATTCTTCCTCCTTTTATCTTCTTCTGTTTCAATGGTATATCTACCCCTTATCTCCAACTGAAAGGAAAAGAAATAACAATTTGTTAGTACACAAAGAAAAAGCATCCTTTAGAACCAAAATGTAATGCAGTCTTATTATCTTGTATATATTGTTTCCTGTGCATTGAAGCCTAAAAAGGGCATTTAGGGTCATATTATTGATTCATCCAATTCAGAACTCTGATTTAGCAGCAGTTCTCACTGACATTTCATAAGAGATATAGTTGCCATCCATGATATCAAGGTCTGAACATTTATATTTTCCCCCAAACATATTAAATCTGACTTTTATCTTCTCTTGGGGTAATGAGTTCTGTAAGAATTTCACCTATTGTGTAAAATTAGACTTTATTTATTCTTGAAGTTATTTTTTCAAGCACCAGTGAAACATTCCTAATTCTAAGATTTGGGGAGTACATCTTGAACACATTATCTAAATCTTTCATGATTTTTGTAGGCTTTGAACGTATCCCCTCTTAGCTCTCATTTTTTCAGGTAGAAGAGAATGATTCTCTTCTTCTCCTCTTATCATTTGGAAGATCTCTGTCCTTTTAAAAAACATTATTTCTCCTTATTCTTAAGATGGAGTAGTTGAACTTCACAGATTTATACACATACAAGCATAATTGTGATTTCCTCTTTCATGTATGTTCAACCTAGTAAAAATTACTTTGTATCACCTCTAGAAGTTCTTTTTGTGATATTTTTTAATTTTTCAGAAATTCCACTGACATGAATAAAGTTAATTTTTATAATAATCAAGGCTGGAAATGTTTCTGAAAATACAAATACTTGTATTTATTTTATGATTATTTTGGATGCCATCAATTATTATACCATAACTCTTGGATCATATCATCAACAGTAGATACTTCAGTCAGTTTATAAGGTTTTCGTGAGTAAGTTGAAATTTATTTACTTCTATTTATCCCTAATATACCACTTAAGAAATTAAAAGTAGAAGCTTTTTTAAGGACAGAAATATTTTAGATTGCATAATATTTTTTGCTTTAATGTTTAATCGTTGAAAGTATGTAAATAAATAATAGAATTATTTATAAGTTTAATAAATCTTTTATAACAACTTTGCTTCCATATTCTATGTTATGAAGTAGGCTATTTCTTCATGGAAAGCTTATTTTATCATTATTAGGAAATAAGACTGTCATTGGTTGGCTAATTCATACTTTCTTTTTACAGTCAAATTGTGAAGATATTATTAACTCCTAACCCTAGCTTTAAACTGACTAACAAGCACTTTATTTCATATGAATAATTTAAAGTTGAGATCAGCTGTCTTTAATTACTGTTTCATTTCTTGGGAGATCCCAAGTGTGAACCCAAAATGACAATGAATGATATTGTTTTGTTAAGCCACAACTCACATCTTCTGATAGTTTTATGAGTACACATGATCAGTGTTTTATGTCTTTCACTTTAACACTAAATTTCTAGATCCAGTGCACTCTGCAGAGATAGATCTAGATCTTACCTGTGGGAGCTGCCTTACCTCTTCCTTTGTCTTGCTATTTAAACTCACACCTGGAGCCTGGCCCTCTCCCCTCTCTTTCATTCCATGAGAGGTATTTTGGCCTTCTCTGAAACTTTAAGGGAGTGGAATAGGAATGGAGTAAGACTTTAAACTCTGAAATCAGAATGTCTAAGTTCAACTCCTGAGTGCTTGCTAGATGACCTTAAACAGGTTACTTAACTTCATCTGTAAAATGGGGATAGGCGAGTACTCACCACATAAGGACTTTGTGGACTAATTAGGATAATGTTATGGAAAATGTTTAGTGTAGAACCTGGCATACGGTTGGTGTTCAGCAAGTGTCACCTCTTGATTCAAGATGCTGATGGAGAGGTCCAGTGGGGAGGGGGTGGATGTGGGAGCTGTTTTAGAAATGGCTTATGGCAGAAGTCATTGAGAAGGAGCAAAGCATATGGGAAGAACAAACTCTGGACCTTCATCCCTGCCAGACTCTTTATCAGTTGAAATGAAGATAGGATTATGATAAATAGTGGCCTCTGATTTAGAGATCTACCAGATTAAGACTTCGTGGCCTATTGATAGATAACTGTCTACAGGTTGAAAAATATGTTGCATATAATAGGAAATAGTAGGGATCATCTCATTGGAAAAGACCCTGATGCTGGGAAAGATTGAAGGCAGGAGGAGAAAGGGATAAAAAAGGATGAGATGGTTGGACGGCATCACCAACTCAGTGGACATGAGTTTGAGCAAACTCCAGGTATCCTGCACTGCGGGTAGATTCTTTACCATATGAGCCACCAGGGAAGTGGGCTACAGTCCATGGGTCACAAAGAGTCTAGCACGACTGAGCAACTAAGCACACAGCATACACTGTAAGGAAGGTTTGTTGTTCCTATTTTAGTAAGCTAATATATTTGTCTGTTTTATCAGTAATTTGTAGTACTTTAACACAGCACCATACTTGATTAAGTTGTCTTTTTTCCTCACATCCTACAAAAGTCTTAACTGTTTTGTTATTATTTCCTTCTTCCAACATGAGTGTATTTTCATTTCCTTCTCTCATGAAATAACCAAAATTTCTTGTTATAATTCTTGCATCTTAGGGTTTTAGGATGGACTGTTACTCTATCACCAAGGAACCTTAATTAGGCTTTTCTGATGTAACATAATTGGATGATAACTTAGTGTAAAATTACAAGTATCTATAAAGTCAGCATGAAACCACATTCCTAACTCTTCAACTCTGTGCTGACCACAGAGACAGCTATAAAACCCCCACAGCAAAAGGGAGCACAGCGTGCCACCTGACAGCTCTGTTCTGCAAGAGCCTGACAGCACACCTGCTTACCTCTTCACTTCTTCCCGGGATTCTCAAGGAATGAAAGGCTGTTATTACCTTGAGGTCCTTCCTCCTGGCTCTTTCTTTCAAGGAGACATGACATGTGATGAAAGAATAAGAGGAATATGAGAGTGGAATCGTGATTTTTTTTTCAAGTGATTTTTTTTTTTCAATCATTGGGGAAAGAGGTTGGGGTTTGGCTCTTTATTAAATTTGATGAAATTGCAGTTTGTCTTTGTTTCTGCTGCTTTTCTCTTCTCCGTTTCCATGTTTCTTACCAATGAGAAAAGCTGTTCTAGGATTCTCTGGGATCCTTTGGGTTAGAAGAAGGTTCTAAGTTAGAAGAAGGTATTCCTGAAAAACAAAAAACTCCCCCAAACCTCTAGTCATGGAGTTATAGGACCTGCACAATGTGAATCATCAAAAAAAAAAAGCTGTTGTCAGCATCCCCTTTATGAACATAGTGTCTATGGACTGTCTGGAACCTCTTGGCAAAGTAACATATATGTATATGAAGGTTAAATGACTAATTTTGTTTCAGAAACATTAAGAACGACTTCAGGAATCCTGTTTAGTGCCATGAAGCAAACAAATATGTTTGGTCTTTTTTCTTTTGACACTGTCCTGCCTACCTTATCCTGAACTGCATAATTCACTAAGCTATTGCATATTTTCCATTAGCTGTTCTTTTAGTCCTCGATCCAGAGTTAAGCCTGTCAGAATATCATTGAGGTCAGTGAACCATGAGCCTGATTGCTTTTGCAAGGCATTTCTGTTGCTAGTAAAAGCAGCAAGCACCTCATAAGAATGCTGCATAGTCGTTCACATAGTGATATGCTAATTCTTAAGAATGTTGCTAACACAGCAGTGTGTTTCATATGATTGAATTTGGAACTTTTCACTCAACTGGTTCAAGCATTCAAACTGGAAGTAATAACAGTCTTTTGAGTTGTTGCTTATGTAGAGCAGTGACGGAATTCATATGACAGATGACAGTTGTTCATTCAAGTTCAGGAAGAGATCTCTATCAGCCGCAGTGGTTGAAAAACAAAAGGAAAGTGGCCCAGATGTTCATTTTTTAATAGTGTATCTTTCCTTCATATTTTAAATGAGAACAGAGCTCATCCATTAAATAAGGATATAAATATTAATGTCATGTTAAAATCCCAAAGAACAGAGCTTGCATATTTATGTGATTTTTTTTTTTAAATGGCCACCTATAAATTAAAGAAAATCAAACAAACACCCCCCACCCACCATGCCTCTGGAGGTATCAACACAGGTGGTTGACTTTTGGTCTTTTTACTCATACCTTCTCTAACAAGTCTCGGAAAGTTGAGTAAGAATTTCATCAGTCATATTTGCCCACATTGTGGCAAAGAAAATGTAAATCCCCAAAGTCCAGATAGTCTTTGTGGATATAATTTAAGCATATAAATTCCCTGCTGTGACGTGAGCAGGGAGTTTACCAGTTTAGACAACTTACTGCTATTCTGAGCTTTCAGTATAGCACAGAATTTCGGTCAAGATAGTGATGATAGAGTATCAGAATTTTCACATAGATCAGAATTGCTGTTCACTCTGTGTTCAGTTGTTATTGCCTGTGGTAAACAGTATGAACAAGATTTACTTTGGGTGTATATCTTATATGTCCTTATCTGCTGTATTTGGGAGCATATCTTTGGCTCACTGAAATGGGGCACTTTGATGTATTTTTCAGAGGATATGATATTTTGGCAAATAATCTCTTCCTGGACCTAACAATAGCCAGGTTCTTGAGAATTGTTCAGCAGAATTGGTCCCAGGATAAGAGCTAACATTTTTTGAGAATTACTGTGAATCAGGCATTGTATTCAGCTTTCTCCATGCAGTATCTCATCCACAGAATAACTTGAGTTATTGACGAGTAAGATACTATTATTAACCCTATTTTACATATCAGAAAATTGCTGTTATCAATGCCATTTTCCAGATGAAGAAAAAGGGGTGAAGTTAAATATAACCTATCCAAGATCACACAACAGTTAGCTGATAGAGAATTTGAACTCCAATTTTTATGACTCCAGAGCCTATACTCTTAATCACGGTGAACACAGTCATGGTACGTTATGAATAGGCATTTGCTTTGCTATATTTTGTTTGATGTTGCTCCCTACTCTAGCCTCCAGTGGAGCCATGAGTCCCAGCAGTTGACAGAGTCTTTGGTATGGCTGTTGAATGGGATGGCACCTAGCTGCTAGACCCATTCAAGACCACACTTAGGAGGAGAATTAAAACCTTATTCTATCTCATTGTACTTATTTGGAGGCAGCCAGAACCTATGTGGGTATTGAGGGAAATCTCTTTAAGAAGCTTGAGTCCAAAAAGTAGACAGGTTTTCTGATTCAGAATCACCAAAAAGTTACTAATAACTCCCTTCTCCCCACAAGTGAATTAAAGTTATAGATAGTGATGTCTTTTGAAGATTTTTCTCAACTGACAACCCTATTCCAGACGTCTTTGCTTTGACCAGTCTGAGCTCCATGAATTCTATTTTTAGGAGAGTGCCCCTTCCTGAGTTCTGCTTCTCTCACAAGACAGTAATTACAGAAGAAGTCTTATGGACTGGGGCCGAAAATCTTTACATCCTTGAAACATTTTTCATTACAGCAAAGCTCATTAATTTATTACTTCAGTTTAGTCACTCAGTCATGTCCAACTCTTTGCGACCCCATGGACTGCAGCATGCCGGGCTTCCCTGTCCATCACAAACTCTCAGAGCTTACTCAGACTCATGTCCATCGAGTCAATGATGCCATCCAACCATCTCATCCTCTGTCGTCCCCTTCTCCTCCCGCCTTCAATTACTCCCAGTATCAAGGTCTTTTCCAATGAGTCAGTTCTTCTCATCAGGTGGCCGAAGTATTGGAGTTTCAGCTTCAGTATCAGTCCTTCCAATGAATTTTCAGGACTAATTTCCTTTAGGATTGACTGGTTTGATCTCCTCGCAGTCCAAGGGACTCTCAAGTGTCTTCTCCAACACCACAGTTCAAAAGCATCAGTTCTTCGGCACTGAGCTTTCTTTATAGTCCAGCTCAAATCCGTACATGACTACTGGAAAAACCATAGCTTTGACTAGACGGACCTTTGTTGGCAAAGTAATGTCTCTACTTTTTAATATGCTGTCTAGCTATGGTGGATATTAAGCTTCTAAAGCCCTTTCTTTTGAAGACTAATAACTCTAATTGACTATCTGCAGGGCTAGTGTCTCCGATTTATGCTACATAAAATAGTAGCAGAGTAATGCTTTTAAATGGAGCTGTTATGAATTGACTAGCAGGGAGGAGGGCTCTTCTAGAAGTACTTGCTTGTAGTTGAGAAGATCATCCCTTACAAAGAGCTACCTATGCTCCTGCCAGAGAACAGGCTTGTTGTGTACTAACAAGCTTTTTGAGTCTTAATCTGCCCTTGGCAAAGAGAATGACCTGATAAAATAGGGTTATCAACCAGAGAGGTCATCTGAAATCTGAGATAATAATGACTGTATCAATTCAGGTTGAACTGGGCAGTCAGTGGTGTAACACCCAGGCTAGTTTGCACTGGTTCTTTACAGATGAGTAGTGCTAACTTAACGTATAATTTGTATATCTAAAATATTCTCTTGCTAGAAGACTGATGCAGCACTTTTTTTTTTTTTTTTAAACCAACGCTGGTGTCTTAATCTGGGCTTCTGTCATGGCTCACTGGTAAAGAATCTGCCTGCAGTGCAGGAGATGAGAGTTCAGTCCCTGGGTCAGGAAGATCCCTTGGAGAGGGAAATAGCAACCCACTCTGGTATTCTTGCCTGGGAAACCCCATGAACAATGGAGCCTGACAGGCTACAGTCTGTGGGGTCACAGAGTCAGACACAATTTAGCAGCTAAACAACAGTCTTAGTAGAATGGCAGAGCACTCTTCATTGGTAAACAGGAATGTACTTAAATGCTTTTTTCTTAAAATGCATGTTCCAGAAAGCAGAATATAGTATAGTAGAGTAAGCACTAGAGTCTGATTACCTTTGAGAAATTCTCTTGACCACTCTTAATCTGTTTCCTCTGGAAAATGAGGGGGTTTAAATAAATGTGTTTTTCCCAAAATTCTGAAACCTACCACAGATTACTAGAAGTGACTTTAGGTGGCATATAAGATAATGTCAGGCAGTTTTCTGAAAAGAAAAAAAAATTAAACATTGACTCACATAGCTGAGTTATTCCTCATTCAGTCTTTTAATAGAATCTGGGGACTTCCGTGGTGATCCAGTGAGAATCTGCCTTGCAATGTAGAATTACGCAGGTCGATCCCTGGTCAGGGAACTAGGATCCCTTACGCTACAGAGTAGCTAACCCCACGCACCACAGCTACTGAGCCCACATCCCAGAGCCTGCGTGCCACAGCTAGAGAGCTCACATGCCAACTACTGAAGCCTGCGGCCTCTGTAGCCCACCTGCCACAACTAGAGAGTCCAGGCACTGCAACAAAAGATCTTGCATGATCCAACAAAGATCCTGTGTGCCACATGCAGCCAAATAAATTTAAAAAAAAAAAAAAAAATCTGGCTTGAACTTAGAGCCCTTTATAAGCAAGAGAATTTGTATAAAATTTAATAACATAGTTTTGTTTGTAGCAAAGTTATAGTTTCAGTTACCATATACAAAGTAAATCAATTTAACTTTTTAAAAAGTGGATTTTTTAACATTAAATAGTACAGATGGTACATATGGATATGGCAGAAATTACAGAGATGGTACATAAATGACTAAAGTTTAGAAAACTGAATAAGATTATCTCTAGGATCTGTTCCAGGTTTAAATTCTTTTGAATGTGTATTCCAATAGAATAAAAATGTTTTATGGCAAACCAAGTAAAAGAAAAGAACTTCCAACTTAGCATGTACTATGTAATTTTCTTTCATTTTGAAATATGTCATTGTTGAGGAGGCTAAAATTTTATTCTATGACAGTTTTTTTCATTTATGAATGCCCGTTTCTTAATATTTTACTGGATAACTGAGTATTGATATGTTTTGGATAGCATGTTTGTTGGTGATGATGGTGTTGTGTGTTCCTTTGTTTATTCGTTTCACCAAAAGCAGTCTGGTTCTGAGTGAGGTTTTTGAACTGGAAATCTTGAAAGTCAGTAACCATGTCATCACTCTATAGGCTGTACTCTGACTAGCACAGTGTTTGGCATGGTGTTCAGTTCAGTTCAGTCGCTCAGTCATGTCCGACTCTTTGCGACCCCATGAATCTCAGCACACCAGGCCTCCCTGTCCATCACCAACTCCTGGAGTTCACCCAGACTCATGTCCATCGAGTCAGTGATACCATCCAGCCATCTCATCCTCTGTCGTCTCCTTCTCCTCCTGCCCCCAATCCCTCCCAGCATCAGAGTCTTTTCCAATGAGTCAACTCTTCACATGAGGTGGCCAAAGTACTGGAGTTTCAGCTTTAGCATCATTCCTTCCAAAGAAACCCCAGGGCTGATCTCCTTCAGAATGGACTGGTTGGATCTCCTTGCAGTCCAAGGGACTCTCAAGAGTCTTCTCCAACACCACAGTTCAAAAGCATCAATTCTTCGGCGCTCAGCCTTCTTCACAGTCCAACTCTCACATCCATACATGACCACTGGAAAAACCATAGCCTTGACTAGATGGACCTTTGTTGGCAAAGTAATGTCTCTGCTTTTGAATATGCTATCTAGGTTGGTCATAACTTTCCTTCCAAGGAGTGAGCGTCTTTTAATTTCATGGCTGCAGTCACCATCTGCAGTGATTTTGGAGCCCATAAAAATAAAGTCTGACACTGTTTCCCCTGTTTCCCCATCTATTTCCCATGAAGTGATGGGACCGGATGCCATGATCTTCATTTTCTGTATGTTGAGCTTTAAGCCAACTTTTTCACTCTCCCCTTTCACTTTCATCAAGCGGCTTGGTGTAGTATTCAGTAAATATTTGAACAAGTGAATGAATAAATAAGTCAATACAAATATACTGAGTTCTTTGTCTTGAAGGTGCAAGCATAGTTTTCATTTCTGAAATGAAATAGTCAATAGAGCTAGGTATACGGAAATTAAGGCCTTGGGACAATTATTTATAGAAGGTAATACTTTCTCTTGAGTGAAGTTTGGAGCTAATTACATGGGAAATTTAGCATAACCTTTTCAGGAAGAAATTACAAAAAGAAAGTAGCTGTACTAATTTTGCTTTTGTTTATGGTCATATAGGAGAAGCTAGGGTTTTCCTTCTTTTTTTCTCTTTGTTTTTTATAAGAAAAGGCTAGCTTTTTACCTTAGTTTTTTTTTTTGTTTCTCATACATATACTACTTATCATCTCCACACTGGGGAAAGCACCCTAATTTTCCTTGCCTTAGGGAGATATTAGAGCTTAATTTAAAATACAGCTCACTGTTTCCCTAAACACTCTTAATTACAGTTTCTCATCTGATAAAGGTGCCCAGCTCTTTCTTAACTGGCATACAAGGTGAACTCCAATACTGGTGGTAAATTTGTTTATTCTAATTTATTCACTTAACATATATTATGTGTCAAGGGTTTTGTTCTAAGACTCCTGAAATGAGTTTTACATATCAGTGAAAATATTAACCAGATGTTTCTAATCCTTAGTTTTACAACTGACTTTCTAATAACCATACAGTTGGTTTGAGTGACATACCCAGATCATGTAATTTATTTTAAAACACTTTTTCCATGTATAGAAAAACAAAATTTAAGGACTGTGTTTCATTTTGGTGAATATATTTCAAACATATTCTAGGTGTGCTCACTACAAATACATTCTTTCTTTAATGGCCCAGTGATTAACTGTGATTCTAATTTATTATGCCCAATGACAACATCTTAACTGGAGTTATTTTGTATGTTTAGGTTAATATATTTTGTTACTTAAGATTTAAGTCAGTATATTTTATATTTGTGAAATCTTTCTGCCTAGTATGTTTGTGTTTTCTAGTTATTATTAATACTATGTGGTCTTTAAAATGTGACATAAACTCTGAGGATGCTGATTATAACATCTTGGTTTGTTCTCAATGTATTATAAAGTTGATAGAACAGCAGTAACATTAATGGTACACAGAAGTTGAATTTCAAAACTAATCATAATTTACAGCAATTATCTATCTCTTTTCTAACTTGAAATTAAAATTATTCAGGTATACAATAAACACAGATTCTATTATGGTCATCATTGAAAATATAATAGGTCTAATTTTGGCCAGGCAAAAAAAAGATTTTGGAACTATCTTATTTTGTTTCTTTAAAAGAGATACTTGTCTTAAAATTGTAATCTTTAGATATCTCCAGAGTCATTGTGCTCTGTCATAAAAGTATGCAAGAGCCATTTGCTATCATGACATGCTGGAAGTTTTGAGAACTCTTTGTCTAATTCAAAACAAACAATCATAGATTCCACATGTAAGCGCTATCCTTTGATATTTGTCCTTCTCCATACAGCAGAAAGTAGCACAACATTGTAAGTCAGTGGTACTGCAATACAAATTTTAAAAAGAAAAACAGTTATGAAAAACAGGACTTTGCCTAGGGGAACGTGTCCACTGACAATATGGTTATTCTCTGATTAGCTGCTTGAAGTGCTGGAAACCATCTTTATCTGGGTTATGAGGTATTGATAAGGCAGCCCATTATGGTAGTAAAGAAAAGGCCACACACTTGAGAGGCAGATCAACGTCAATGTGAAATTCGGCTCTGTCACTTTTACTCTGGTACCGAAGGCAAGTTACTTAATTAACTTCCTCTATAAAATGAAAATTGTAATACTTTAGAGTTTCTGCACCAATAAAAGCACCCAGAGTGAGTTCTTGTCAAATGGTAGTTGTACACACAATACAATGTGATGATATGCTTTGGTATTCCCTCAGGTGAAATAAAGGACAAAAATGTACAGGTAGTCGAGCTCCCCATTGTGGACAGTCTTCATCCTCGTCCTCCATATCTACCCCTGGCTGTACCAGAAGACCTTGCAGATCGGCTTGTACGAGTCCATGGTGATCCTGCAGTGTGGTGGGTGTCCCAGTTTGTCAAATACTTGATCCGCCCGCAGCCTTGGCTAGAAAAGGAAATAGAAGAGGCCACCAAGAAGCTAGGCTTCAAACATCCGGTTATTGGGTAAGAATATGATTTGTTTCTCCCAAAGTGATATGTAGTAACAGGGGTACATAACTTTAGAGTACAGTATGAATGTTACAAGGTTTAGTATAATTTTCATAGCCACACCCCAAAAAGAGGTTCCAGTGTTCACCTTAGGTCACAGGGAGATCATTCTTCCTTTGTTCACTTAGAACAGCTGAGTCGTCATCATTTAGTCACTTAATAATCTGTTCATTTATTCATTCAGCAAATATATTAAAACATATTTCTGAATTAGCTGTCTCTCCTGGGGAAACAAGCAAAATTTTATTTTATTGGGAATATTTTAGATACTATACATGCTTCCTATCTTACTCTAAGAGGGCCATGAGATGGGGCCCTCACATTTATAGCTTTTCTTTTTACGCCTTATTCTTAGGTTTCTTTCATTGCCACTGGTGATTATTTTGCATTTTTGATGTTCTGTTTTCTTTTTTGTTTTGGAACCCATTTTGAGAACAAAGATTTCATTTGTAACGTAAGATAATGTTGAAATTGTTATTTAAAGTTGTCTCTTAGCCCACTTAGTAATTACTGTTTATATATGTATTC
Organism: Bos mutus; assembly: GCF_027580195.1. Classification (NCBI taxonomy): domain Eukaryota; kingdom Metazoa; phylum Chordata; class Mammalia; order Artiodactyla; family Bovidae; genus Bos; species Bos mutus. The sequence continues at coordinate 30,940,685 of NC_091626.1, read as the reverse complement.
AGTCTCATGCTTATGTTAAAGGAAATGTATCAGGAAATCTTGGAAGCAAAAAAAGTCCAAAAGAACACCTTTGCTCACAAGCATGTGCTCTGTCCTATACCCACACATAAAAAGTTATGAATGAGTTTTTCTGTGTCCTGATGCCAGATTTCACACCACAGGAAATGTTCTTTGCCTAAAGGAAAGAATATGAGTTAAGTGACCTTGGTAATACTCCTGCCTGTTCCCTAATTCTGGGTCAAGTTACTTAATAATAGCATTATTGAGCTTTGATTTTTTTTCCATTTGTAAAATAGGAAAGGTAATACCTCCCCTAAAAATGATGATGTGATAATATAAGAATGAAAAAAGGATTTTGGTTCTGTAAGGAGAAAATACACTGTAAAATGTTATTACCTTTCAGAGACTGATGCTTAAGTAATTCCTGAAAATAGATTTGTAGGCTAGACTGTGGCATTCTGCAGCTTCTATTGTTTGTAATAAAGTCAGCTATTGATTAATATTAATACATGTGTTGATTCATTCACTTATCTGCAGAACATTTATTGAATACCTGCTACTGTGGGGGACCAAGATTAATTTTTTTTAAATGACTCCTTTCAACTCATTACAGTCCATGGGAAAAGAGACTTAACAACTAACATTATACTGGGAGAATGTGATTAATGCCCTGAGGAAAAGCATAAAAGTCTTATAAGAAGTCAGGGAAGGGGAAATGTACTTTCTGGACCAAGAAAGCCTTCAGAACCACAGTGTTAGAACAGAATTTTCAAGGTGGAGAAGGATGCAGGATAGTAGTTACATTACCAGAATAACTTCAACTGCATTATCTCAGTGATCCTGTAACACAGTCCAGTGAAATAGGCAGAGATGACCATTTTACAGAAAATCTCTTCCCACAGTTCCAGAGTTTATAAAGGCAAAACCAGGACTTAAAGCTTCTTAACTTTGTTTGGATAACCTGTAGTTTTACATAGCAGAAAGATAACTTTATTAAGTTTTCATGGAGCATCCCCCACATTGAGAACTGACCAAATACAGGAACTTGAAGTTCTGCAGACAACTAAGTTATTTGCACACTGAGGTAGTGTGTTGTCTGAAAGAGGGGTGCACTAGAATTCAAGAATCTAGGAGTCCAGACTAGTTTCTACAACTTAGCAAGTTGTGTGACTTTGGACAACTTACTTGGTTATCCTCGGCCTTCGTTAATTGTCACTCTTTGTGTATTAAAAAAAAAAAAAAGCACTGGGTTAGATAATAGGTATCTATTAACACAATAATAGACTTTTGTGTCTACCCATCATTCATTCATTCATTCATTTGTTGTGTTTGGTGGAACTGGGAATAAATAAAATCGGATTCCTTGCCCTCGAGGAGCTGTGATAATGAAAATCAGGCACACAAGTAACTTTTACTTTACAAGACTGGGCTGAAATGCAGTGAAAGAAACCAACATTCCTTTTTGCCTTATGTTGTCATTGTGTTTCCTGAAATGTCTTCAGAGGCATCAGTTTCTTTAACTGTTAGATGAAAGAGATACATTCTATATCCTTCACAGATCTAACATTCTAATTCTTTCATGAAATTCCATTTAAGGTCCTCTGAAATTATTGGTCCAGGCCTAGTTTTAGGAATACTTGGAGAACTGAGAGAATTGCTTAGTAGTACTCTGCTCCTCTTCCTTTGATTGTTCCTTTTTGTTATAGATCTCCTTTCCCATTTTTCCACTTGTGCCTTCATCTTCATATGTATATAAGTTACTGACCCCTATTCTGCTGCTGCTGCTGCTAAGTCGCTTCAGTCGTGTCCGACTCTGTGCGACCCCATAGACGGCAGCCCACCAGGCTCCGCCGTCCCTGGGATTCTCCAGGCAAGAACACTGGAGTGGGTTGCCATTGCCTTCTCCAATGCATGAAAGTGAAAAGTGAAAGGGAAGTCGCTCAGTCGTGTCCGACTCTTAGCGACCCCATGGACTGCAGCCCACCAGGCTCCTCCGTCTTGGAATTTTCCAGGCAAGAGTCCTGGAGTGGGATGCCATTGCCTTCTCTGGACCCCTGTTCTAAATGGTACTAAAACAAATGCATGGTAAAAATCAGAATTTCAAGTAGTGTTTCTTCTTATGAAACTTCTCATTGAAATTCAGTGGAATTGTTCTTTCTGTCCCATTTCATCTCCGGAGCACAATGAGCAATTCCAAATTTCCTGAGAGAACCAGTGACTAAGAAGATTGTGAAAAGGAAAAGATGTGATACAATAGGTGCTCATATGCTAGTATTCACATCTGGACTATCATCTGAAATGCAAAGGAAAGAATAGCCGTGAAGATGACAGAGTAACTCCAATGAAACTGAATCCTCACTCCAGATTCATAATAAATGGCAGCCTCATAGGCTGCCGTCTATGGGGTCGCACAGAGTCGGACACAACTGAAGCGACTTAGCAGCAGCAGCAGCAGGCTTGACTTAATGTGAAAGTGTTAGTCGCTCAGTCATGTCTGACTCTTTGTAACCTTATGGACTATAGCCCGCCAGGCTCCTCTGTCCATGGAATTCTCCAGGCAAGAATATTGGAGTGGGATGCCATTCTCTTCTCCAGGGGATCTTCCAACCCAGGGATCGAACCTGGATCTCCTGCATTGCAGGCAGATCCTTTACCATCTGAGCCACCAGGGAAGCCCAGGCTTGACTTAAGACTTGCTCATATATTATGACCTAAAAGGAGACAAATCCACCTTGTTCTTTTCTTTTTATGAGCAGTGGTTTAGTAACTTGGGAAGAGAGGGGTTGTAGAAAGGGCAAATGTAAGGAGTGTTTTAACTTATGAAAACCAACTATGATTACTGTTATTCTTAATTTCATTAAAATACTGTTGAAAGTTGAGGCCTTATTCAGTGCAAGATAGTGTAACTCTTGTGTCCCCGGTTCTACAATTTCACAGTTTTTGAGCTTTTCTTAAATAGGACAGATGAGATTAGTCTCTGCTTGTATTTGGTAGGGTAAAACAGCAGAGAAAGGAAATTCATTATACCTACAACAAAAAAAGGAATGGTTCCATGAACTTAAAATAGTAAGAACTCTTAAAAAATTTGCCTTGCCTTGATTGTGCTATAGAGACTATCCTTGCAGGTCTGTGTTTAACTTAGCTTTAAACTCTACAAGCTGCTGTTACAGTGATAATACAGGATAAAATGAAGAAAAAGAAAACTTGGCATCAAAACATTACAAATGATATATTTAATGTTCTATAATAATAACTGTGAGTCTTGACATCCTTTATTGTCAAAAATATTTAAAATTACTTCTAGTTTTTTGGTTGGTATTTGCTGCCTTATATACAGTCTAACTCTAGAATCTCCCATTTACTTCTGATTGGCCAATTACTTTCTCTTTAAAGCATTTTTCAAAGACTTATTTTCTAATCCCCCTTGTATTAATATGCAAATATATTTCGAATACATGTGTTTGAATTTTTTAATATTGGTTTTATTTTTTCTAATGTTGAAAATGAAAGAAAAATTTGTTTAAATGTACATAAATGGGGAAACCAGAATTGAAAAAGACACACGTACCCATGTTCACTGCAGCACTATTTACAAGGTCTAGGACATGGGAGCAACCTCGATGTCCATCCACAGAATAAGTTGTGGTATATATACACAGTGGAATATTACTCAGCTATAAAAGCAACACATTTGAGTCAGTTCTCATGAGGTGGATGAACCTAGAGCCTACTATATGAGTAAAATAAGTCAGATAAATACTGTATATTAACACATATATATGGAAGAAAGACGGTACTGATGATCCTACGTGCAGGGCAGCAAAGGAGACACAGACATGAAGAACAGACTTTTGGACTCAGTGGGAGGAGAGGGTGGGATGAGTTGAAAGAATAGCATTGAAACATATTCATTACCAGGTGTAAAACATAGCCTTTGCAAGTTTGATGTATGATGCACCCAAAGCTGGTGCTCTTTGACAACCTGGAGGGACAGGGTGGGAAGGGATGTGAGAGAAGGGCCAATTTATGTTGATGTATGGCAAAAACCATCACAATATTGTAAAGCAGTTATCCTCCAATTAAAATAAATAAATTTTTTTTAAAAAAAGAAATGGAAATGTCCATAATGCCACCATGAATAGAGGTATAAAGCTGAATACCCTAAAAGTACTCTGTGGATCAGAGCATTTTCAGCGGAATCTGACTTTATCTCTCTGTCCCTGCAGAGTCCACGTCAGACGCACAGACAAAGTGGGAACAGAAGCAGCCTTCCATCCCATTGAGGAATACATGGTGCATGTTGAAGAACATTTTCAGCTTCTTGCTCGCAGAATGCAAGTGGATAAAAAAAGAGTTTATTTGGCCACAGATGACCCTTCTTTATTAAAGGAGGCAAAAACAAAGTAAGTTAGATAAACTAATGATTCTACAGCGGACCATCTCTTTTCAGTCAAAATGAATCCTTAATTTCCCACGACTGGTGATTCTTGTTACATTGAATGTTATTACTGATTATTGGGGGTTTTAAATTCAAACAACTGTGTGCTCGTGCAACTGTTGTTATGGTCAAAGCGGTCAAAGCATATTTGTGGTGCCAGCAAGGTGTAGACTTCATTCTGCAACCCCTTCTCTTGACTTCTAGGCAGCAGGCATCTCATCATATACTCTCACGACCTTTGTGTGCTTGGAAGGCAGAGGGCAAGCTTTCTGGTGTTTCTTGTAAGGACGCTCATTCCATCATGAGGGCTCCACACTAAGGATTTCCCAAAGGCCCCATTTCCAAATATTATCACACTGGGAGTTAGGGCTTACACATATGAATTCTGAGGGTACACAAACATTCAGTCCATAACACTAATCAGTTCACAAGACTGTTAAATATGAAACACAATGTACTTGTCCTTTTGCTCTTACAGTCTTCACTAAGAACCGAAGGCAGCTGAAACCATGTGTAAGATACAAGTTTTCACCTTGTAAAAACTTCTGGAATTTGGAGATTATATTTTTTTAAAAGACAGAGAATCAAAAGAGGAGTTTGATCGGTGAAAGAATAAGGACTGCTAGCTTGTACTGAGCAACACCATTGTTACTGAGCCCACCCCCTATATTTCAGGCACTGTGCTAGGTGCTGGGGGGTCCATGATACATGAGACACTCTCGGCTCTCAAGGAATTCCTCGTAGGGGAATGGACAGCGTGAGTAGTGCTTTTGTTGTTGGTCAGTCACTGAGTCGTGTCCAACTCTTTGTGACCCTGTGGACTGCAGCACGCCAGGCTTCCCCATCCTTCACTGTCTCCCAGAGTTTGCTCAGATTCATGCCCATTGAGTTGGTGATACCATCCAGCTGTCTCATCCTCTGTCATCCCCTTCTCCTCCTACCCTCAATGTTTCCTAGCATGAAGGTCTTTTCCAATGAGTTGGCTCTTAGCATCAGGTGGCCAAAGTATCAGCTTCAGCATCAGTCCTTCCAATGAATAATCAAGGTTGATTTCCTTTAAGATTGACTGGTTTGGTTTCCTTGCAATTCAGTAATACCATCTAGTCCAGAAATCATCCCTGAACCCTTGACTAAGTGTTCCTCCCCTAAGTGCATTTATCTTAATACTTAGCACTTGCTTATTTCTGGTTCCCTCACATTATAAGCACTTTGAAACTATACCTAGTTCTAGTAAGTGTTCAGTAGGTACTGAGTTATGTTCATTTCAGTCCACTCAGTTTGAAAACATTTTATTAGCAGTCAGTCATTTGACCTATTTGACTTTTAATTAATTTCTCAATCCTTTTTATGTCACAAAGAAAAACAAATGTTGGGAAGAAAAACAAATCTGGAATGAATACTATAATGCAAGTATTTATCCAAATCACTGGATAATCCTTTAAACCCTATTTCTACCTTGTAAGAATGCAAATTACCTGATATAAACTGCTTTTTCTTTAAGGCTCCCTCTATGGATTATACACACAGACACACACTCTCTCTCTCTCTCACACATATACACACATACAAACCAAAAGGCCAAGAAATTCATCAGCCAAATAGAAGCCAAGTTATGTATTATACTTATAATTCTTATATAAGAGTTAGGGATTAAATGAAGATTTGGACACAAAACAAGAAAAAAGTTCCACAGATACTGTTCCAGTTTGATATGCAGATCTGTTAGAAACAAAGAGAAATAGTTCATCGTAGTCCTTCATTTTAAAATACCTGACTGAATTTGTACCTTAGTGGAAAAAAACATTAAAATATTACTTTATTTACTCTTTTACTTGTTCTTGAATACATCATAAGTTTTCCCCTTGATTAACAAAGTAGTTCATGCTCATTAGAAAATATGGAGTTGATGAGTATACAAATAAGGAAAAAATTTTATTCATAATCTCATTACTCAGTGGTAACAACTATTTAAATATCAACATATTTCCTTCAGATATTTATATAGTTATACATTTTAATGGTTGATCATATTCTATATGATTTGAACTCTTCTTTTTCTTAATATAGCAATAGATCCCTTTTCACAGGTTGCTAAAAAAAAAAGCCATTGTCAGTCTTTTTTTTTTTTTCAGTGATTAAATATCCAGTGAATGGAAATACCATTGCTTACTTGACCATTCTCCTACTATTTGACAGGTTGTTTCCAGTGCAGTGAGGTGTGCCTAAAATTATCCATATTATTTCCTTAATCTGGAGTATTTAGATAAAAGAATATGAACATGTTACAGCTGTAATCCATAGCACAGCATGATATTCTTACACCAAGCAATCCTTATAGTACAGTTGGCAGTAGTATCTACTTGGACTGTGGGAATAGAAAAACTTGATTTTTTTTTTTTTGGTCAGTAGCTAGTAGTAACTCCTCTCCCCGTGGTAGTTCAGGCAGCATTTTCCTCCATATTCCTGTTATAAATGTAGCAATTGCATTTTATGCATATTTGCTCCTCTTTGGAAATCCTTTGGCTTTTCTGTGTCTCACCTTCATTATTTTACTTAAGTGGTTTTTTTCCACTTTGAATTAACTCTGCTTTTGACCTCTCATGACTGGTTTTGATCCTAAACAAATCATAAAACTGCTGTTATTGTTTCAGGAAACCAAAAACATGAATTAATTTCTCAACAAGGTATATAGTATCCAAGGTGATTATAAGACTTTTCTGCTTCAAGAGGGTGAAGAGATGGAGAATTAAACTTAAGTGATGCATAGGATTCATACAGAGAAGAAACCTTTTCTCTGAGTAACTTACTCTTTGTAAAAGGGGTCAAGATTAGTTTGTGTCTGTGACTCCAGTAGTTAATGCTTTGTTGCTTAGTATTACACCTCAGGTTTCTCTTTCATTCACGAGATTTTAGCACCAGCATCCCAGTGACCATGACAGCTATTGCTAACATGGAGATCTCCTCAGGTAATTCAGTATTAAGAGTGTTTAAATTAAGAGTGTTAAATCTTTGGCAGTCAAAGAAATAAGAACTGTCAAAATTGTCTGTCCAATATTGTATTCTGAGATAATGGAGATTGAGCGTAGGAGTGGAACAGGAGAAAAAAACAAGCCATTAAAAATCTCTCAGATTAAATATTTACATATTTATTTTGCTCTTTATGAAAAATGCTAGATGAGCTCTTCCTAAAATTAAGTTTATTTAAATGAATAGAAGCCAGAGAAATCTGTTAAAATGGTTTTCTAAAGCATTTGGTTGCCATATCCAATGAAGAATCATCCATAGTGGTAAATGTCTTCACCATTTTAATCTAACTACATACAATTTGCTAGACACAGTTACAGGGCATTCAGTTCAGTTCAGTTCAGTCGCTCAGTCATGTCTGACTTTGCATTGCAAAATCATGGACTGCAGCATGCCAGGCTTCCCTGTCTATCACCAGCTCCCAGAGCTTGCTCAGACTCATGTCCATCAAGTCAGTGATGCCATCCAACCATCTCATCCTCTGATGTCCCCTTCTCCTCCTTCCCAGCATCAAGATCTTTTCCAATGAGTCAGTTCTTTGCATCAGGTGGCCAAAGTATTGGAGTTTCAGCTTCAGCATCAGTCCTTCCAATGAATATTCAGGACTGATTTCCTTTAGGATGGACTGGTTGGATCTCCTTGCAGTCCAAGGGACTCTCAAGAGTCTTCTCCAACACCACAGTTCAAAAGGATCAGTTCTTTGGTGCTCAGCTTTCTTTATAGTCCAACTCTCACATCCATATATGACTACTGGAATAACCATAGCTTTGACCAGATGGACCTTTGTCGGCAAAGTAATGTCTATACTTTTTAATATGCTGTCTAAGTTTGTATAGCTTTTCTTCCAAGGAGTAAGCGTCTTTTAATTTCATGGCTGCAATCACCATCTACAGTGATTTTGGAGCCCAAGAAAATAAAATCTGTCACTGTTTCCATTGTTTCCCCATCTGTTTGCCATGAAGTGATGGGACCAGGTGCCATGATCTTCATTTTTTGAATGTTGAGTTTTAAACCAACTTTTTCACTCTCCTCTTGCACTTGCATCAAGAGGCTCTTTAGTTCCTCTTCACTTTCTGCCATAAGGGTGGTGTCATCTGCATATCTGAGGTTATTGATATTTCTCCCAGAAATCTTGATTCCAGCTTGTGCCTTCATCCAGCCTGACATTTCTCACATTAGGAATACACAAAGAAACCAAAAATAATATGTGGCTTCTCCTCTCAAGGAGTATCTAGCTGATAGGCAGTATACATGTAACCATTAATCACAGTGTCATCATATATCAGTACTTGTCCTGAAGGAGTTGTATGCTAGGTAGTGAAGTCAAGAGGAGTCTTTCCCTCAATCTGAAGAAAGATTTCACAAAAGAAAATTTGATACTATTTTTAATTTCAAGTTAGTTCTTTGTGGGTGATATAAAAAATAAATTTTTACAACATGGAGGAAGAAAAGATGCTTTTTAAAATCATTGCCAGTCTCTGCAGCCTTACAGTGGAAGACCTCCTCTGCTGCATACTTGTGGGCGTAAGACGGAAAGAAGCATGTTTGTGTGGAGTTTTCCTTGCTCATTGTTGAAAGTACAGAATCTCCTTCCTTCATTATTTCCATTGTTTGTGTTTTTTTCAACACTCAGTATCTTTCATCAAGCTCTTTTGCATATAGAGATAAGACCTGAGGAACTTAGGTGCCCTTTTGGTTTGGTGCCAGAAAGAGGCCTTTAAGTTCGGAAGGGCATAATGTTAGTATCACTTCTCAGTAAAAGGATCACTCTGTTTGTTCCACTGAGTACCCATACCACGCTGACAGAGTTAGTCTTTACTCTAGGATACAACCTGTGCTGGTGTGTTTTAACCCATTTCCCTCCTCCTTCACCCTCCAGCCTTCATATTTATTTGTTTCTGTTTTAGCCCCATGCCTGGATATATGCATCTTCACAGGAATCACATTAAAAGTCTCTTTGGTTGTTTTCTTTATAGAACAAACGTGACATTTCCTTCATCTCCCTGATTCAGAGCTGGGAGGGCAAAATGTCAAAAATAATGAGGCCAAATGGATCTGATCACTGAATACCAGTCTGAAACAGTGCTCAGAGACTTTTTCTTCACAGTCATTATTAGAGGCAGTGAGAGAAAGCTCCTTGGAGGCTGTGGAATGAAGAGAAATCTGAAGCAGCTGTTAGGGAATTAGGAAAATGTCCCAGTCATGGGTAGCACTCACTGTTCATGTGTTTATCCACGTGACTATGTGGAGTTCTAGATGCTGTGATGCAAAGGAAAATAAAGCATAGTTCTAACCTTTGGGAAATACTGTGTGGGAAAAGCCACCTAAAGTGGCACTTGCTGTCTCAGGGCTTATGAATAGAAAGTGTTGTTAGTTCAACAAATATTTATTGATCTTCTGTTACATTCTAGATTCACTTTTAGGTGCTGAGAATAACAGAGTAAACAGAGCAGAAGAAATACCTCTCTTTTTATAGAGTTTACATTCTAATTAGGGATGATGGAGGTGGGAATGAATACAGACAGTAAACAGTTGTTATTTAGTTGCTAAGTCATGTCTGACTCTTCTGTGACCCCATGGACTGTACCCTGCCAGCCTCCCCTGTCCATGGGATTCTCCAGGCAAAAATACTGGAGTGGGTTACCATTTCCTTCTCCAAGGGATCTTCCTGACCCAGGGATTGAACCCAGATCTCCTGCTTAACAGGCAGGTTCTTTACCACTGAGCCACCAGGGAGGCCCAAAATAAACAGTAAATAAATATTATGTCCAGTGATAAGAGCCATGGAGAAAAATTAAGCAAATAGAAGGGTTAAGGTTTGCCAAACTCCTCACTAAGAGCTAGCATTTGAGCAGAGATACATGGAGGAAGTAAGAGATAAAACCAAGTGGATGTCTGAGGAAAGAATGTTTGACAGTCACAGCTAGTTGATTAGCTAAATTTATTGAGCATTTACTGTATACCAGGTACTCTTCTAAGCCGTTTACAGTGCTTAATTTAATTATTAAAAATTATATAAAGTAAGTACAATGATTATCCCTTTTGCATGTAACTTCCCAAAGTTGACAACTTAACTCTGATCTATCACATGTACTGAGAAAATTTATTCACTCTATACTGAAATATAATTAAACCTCTGATTCAGAGTAGAATTATTTGAACGTATGGTAGATTTTTAAAAGACATCCTGTTTCAATATTTTTAACACATATCCTCTCAGGACTACCACAATATTAGTTGGTGAACATCTACATGGAATTTACTAACGTAAATTTATTAGAATGGTTTCTTTGTCACCATTATTTGTTAAGATGGTGCTAATGGGGATTAGGGCTTCACCAGTAACTCGGCAGTAAAGAATCCATGTGCAATTCCTGAGACACGGAATTGATCCCTGGGAAGATCCCTGGGTTGGGAAGATCCCTTGGAGGAGGAAATGGCTATCCACTCCAGTATTCTTGCCTGGGAAATCCATGGACAGAGGAACCTGGCGGACTACAGTCCCTGGGGTTGCAAAGAGTCGGACACGACTGAAGCGACTGAGCATGCATGCGTGCCAGACCTACATATGGAAGTTAAAGGAGACAAGTCTGAAATACCACAAATTCTAAACTAAAAATTTAAGTGAGATTTAATCATGAGATTTATATTCTAAAGGAAAAGCTCAGTGACCAAATTTGAAAGCAGGTTGAAGCCTCCTAGAGAGGCAGAAGGCAATTGGGACTCCCCCTGATGATACAGACCCTGGCCACAGGCAGTGGGGAGCTCATTCTACCACAGAGCCCCTGGTGCTAGCAAGCTCCATTTTCGAGTCCTCCTTCTAGCCTATTACCACTGGGGGCTTATGTGCCCACTAGGTGATTGCCTCCAGTACTGGGATCCCCAGGCCCCAAAGCCAGCTGTGCTGGGACCTAGCACTTCCCACCAACAAGACCAGACCAGCCTTAGGACCTGCGCACCTGCAGTCAGGAGCACCAGAACCCAGCCCCATCCAGCAGCGGGCTGGCACCAGCCCTAAGATTCCCCAGACCATGTAGCCAGCTGTGTCAGGACCCAGACCCACCCACCAGCCGCTAGCAGCCCCCACATAAGGCAGGACATGACAGCCAGCCAAGCTGAGAGCTAGCCCTCCCTCCCAGCCTGCCCACAGTAGTTGGCCCCACCACAACAGAAGTGCCCCCTCAGCCCACATACAACCTCTGTTGACCAGAGCGGGGAGTATGTAGCTGGACCCCATGGGACATCTCCTACATAAGCTACTTCACCAAGAACAGAAAACATAACTGGCCTGTCTAATATATAGAAATAAACACAAAGAATTAAGCAAAAATGAGGTGACAAATAATGTGCTTCAAACAAAAGAACAAACCCCAAAAGAACTAAGCAAAGTGTAGATGAGCAATCTATCCATAACAACACAACAGAAATCAAAGGATCAAAAGAGATTACTGCAAACAACTATATGTGAATAAATGGACAACCTAGAAGAAATGGATAAATTCCTAGAAATTTACGGTTTTCCAAGACTAAATTAGGAAGAAATAGAAAATATGAACAAATCAATTACCAGGAATGGAACTGAATCAAGATTAATCAAAAAGCTTCCAACAAACAAAAGTCCAGGACCAGATGGCCCCATGGGTGAATTTTATGAAATATTTAAAGAAGAATTAATGCCTGTACTTCCAAAAAATTGAAGAAAGAAGACTTCTGAATTCATTCTACAAGGCAAAGGTCACCCTGATTCAAAAACCAGACGAAGATGCCACAAAAATTGAAACTTACAGACCAATATCATTGATGAGATACAAAAATCATTAACAGAATGTTAGCAAGCTGAATCCAACAATATATTAAAAGGATCATACACCATGATCATGTGGATATGAGGACAGTTCAATATTTGCAAATCCATCAGTGCAACACACCACATTAACAAAACAAAGGATGAAAGTCATATGATCATCTCAATAGGTGCAGAAAAAGCATTTGGCAAAATTCTACATTTATTTATAATAAAACTCTAAGTGAATGTAGAAGAAATGTACCTCAGCATAACAAAGGCTGTAATATATGACAATCTCCCAGCTAGCGTAATACTCAGCAGTGAAAAGCTGAAAGTTTTTCCTCTAAGATCAGGAAGAAGACAAAGATGGCCACTCTTACCACTTTTATTCAATGTAGTGTTGAATGTCCTAGCCACAGCAAAATGTTAAGACATTGTATCCCTAGAGTTTTCATCACAAGGAAACAATTTTTTTTTCCTTTTTAAAAAATGTTGTCTCTTTAGGAGATGAGGGATAGTGACTGAACTCATTGTGGTAACCATTTCGTGACGTGTGTAAGTCAGTTCATTGTGCCTTACACTTATACGGTACTGTATGTCAATTATATATCAATAAAACTGGAAGAAAAAGACAATGTATAAATTACACTTTTAAAAAGATGAAAAAGATAGTTTAAGGATAAAAGTGGGAGAGGAATGCATAAAATGAAAATGTGTCGATGTGAAAAAAAATGAAAGCAGGTTGAAAAAGCGCTTCAAGGTCACTCGTTACAAAGAAAGAGCTTTCTATTTTCAATTATTTCATGAACTGAAAGGGACATTCTGATGCATATGTGTCCTTTATATGACATGCCAATAACTTTTAACATAAAGGACACCCCAGAATGGTTTCTGCCCCATCAGTGGATTCAAAGATGCTTTGTCAGCTACTCTATTGAGTGCCAGAGTTAAAGCTCTCCTTACTGTTGGAAAAAGAGGCACGCCTGTGTAAAGGAAGTTCACCTCCTGTTGGTAGGATACTACTTCCTGATAGAATTCTATAATTTCAGTGATTTTGTTTCTTTTTCCAGGTACCCCCATTATGAATTTATTAGTGATAACTCTATCTCTTGGTCAGCTGGACTACACAATCGATACACAGAAAATTCACTCCGAGGTGTGATCCTGGATATACACTTTCTCTCCCAGGCAGACTTCCTGGTGTGTACGTTCTCATCCCAGGTAAGCATTTTTAAATGGTCAATACTCTGTGGTTATATTAGGTCAGGAAGTTCTTGGATCTTTTTTAAAAATGTTAGTTATCATGATTCAAGTGCAATGTTTTAATATTGGGAAATGATCTCTTTTATGAAAAGATGAGAAGATTCCAGAAAGCATAGCTTTTTGATTACGTTGAACATTTAGTTGTTTGCAAGCAGTTGTTGAATACATCTCTAATGAAACCAGCTACTGGGGTTGTTGTAAAGTGTTTGGCTTATTCACAGCATTTAACAGAAACAGCAAGTAAGTTTACTTCATACTTTCTGATTTTGCATACAATCAATACGTAACTAGAATCCATCCATTTCTACACATCAGTGCACTGATACTGAGACTTAAATGCTCAGCATTTTGACTCAGCAATTTGACTCATTGCTTTGTAGAAAATAAGAAAGAGGAAATATAATTCCTCTTCAAGTCCTTTTACATTTCTACCTAGCAAGAAATAGTACAATATATTTAAGCAATACCATATTATAATCATTCTTTAACTATTACAGAAAAACTATATGTTATTGGTTTGGTGTATGTTTTTATGAGTGTCCAATCAGCCTTATTTGCCCAGTGGAATATCAACATAGAAATATTTGTTGTGTATTTTATTCAGCTCTCTTATTTATGTGCATATTACTGGTTAGTTTATTCAACAAGCTATTAAATGGTTGTTTGTGCTCAGATCTATGCTGGGGTAGAGGGGATTTCATAGGATTGAAGATACAGATCTTAGCCTGGTCCGAAATCTAGTGAGCAAAATATTCACATGAAATAACTAGAGAATAATTACCAAGAAATATAAAGCATGTAAGATAAATATATGCCTAAAAGCTTGAAGAAGCAGAGAAAAGAAAATGTGAAAAGGAAAGTCACATCATTTACATGGGGATATACTGCAGAGAAGTATAAAGAAAATAACAAGTTTTTTATTATGTGACAATGTACTTTCTCACAATGGTGTGGTGTTATGATTGTTGGAAAGATACTTACCCCAACAAAGGCTGTATGAGTTCCTTCGGTGTGGAATAAGACTACAACTTAAGACCCAAAGACAGCTACCCAGAACAGGAGTCACAAAGCAGCAGTCCTCATCAGAAGGGAAACATGAAGGCATCCATAGCGGATACTTCTCCCTAAGTGGGGTTAGGATCCTATCATTGAATAGGTCCCTTTTCTGTTCTTATGGGAGGTAGGGGGAGGAGTTGTAACTACCTAGTCCCTCTAAACTGCTTTTGATAATCTGGCTGTGTGCCTGTGTGATCAACAGGTGCAAGTAACACATTTTCAAATGGTTGTTGTTAGAGCAATTGAATCAAGAATTTCCAGATGCACCATCTCCCCCTTAGGCATAAATTTTAGGCCTAAAGTCTGTTCCTTCAGCCCAGGGTTTCTCAACCTGGCACGATTGACTTTGGGGGCTGGATAAGTTGTTGTGGGCCCTTGTATTGTGCGCTACAGCATGGTTAGCAGCATCCGTGGCCAGTAGACCCTCATCTCAAGTTGTAACAGTCAACAGTGTTTCCAGACCATTGCCAAATATCCCAGGTTGGGGAAGTGGGAGGGCAAAATCGTCCTTGTGAGAACCACTGCTCTAACTATAAAGCTCTAGAATTAAACAAAGGGCTTTCCAGGTGGCTCAGTGGTAAAAGAATCCACCTGCCGATGCAGGAGACGCCAGTTCAATACCTGGATCGGAAAGACCCCCCTGAAAGAAGAAATGGCAACCTTCTTCAGTATTTTTGCCTAGATAACCCCATGGACAGAGGAGTTGATCTTTGCCTACATAATCCCATGGGGTCGCAAAGAGTCGAACACACTGAGCCACTGAACACATACACACACACTCAAAATTAAATATAAGCAGGTCTAAACATTGGCAGATCTTACATGTAGGTAGACAGTGAGACTTACAAGTGCTCTGTGTTTTGCTTCCTTTCTTCCAGCTCTCTTTAATTAGGCCATTAGGCTCATTCTGGAAAGAAAAAAAAAATTTTTTTTTTTCCTTTTCAGTGATGTGCTGTAGAATTTTTGATCCTTATAGCCTCACAACTCTTTTGACCCAGAAGTCAGGAGTTCTGTCACTTCATGATAATGGAAACCTGTCCAGATTTGAAGAACATATTGTTCATACTTCTTTGTTCTGTTTTATGCATAATATTAACCTCAGTGTGTTCTTCAGACCCCAGATCCAGAAAGACAGTTTATATAAAGACAGAGTGCTGAGAGGTCTGATTGTGTCCAAAGGAATAAGATTCGTGATTATATATTGTATTGTTCGTTAAAACTCTTGGCAAGTCAAAGTTCATCCAAAAGAACTCTCCTAATTTGAACCAATATTTTGTGTCCCAAAATAGATTTGAATATCTCAGACATTTTATGTTAGGGTTCAGAATAAAAGTTTAATAGTAAAAATACCTTATATTTATATAATGAGTAGCAGTTTGCTAAATGTGATCATCTCCTTTCTTGATGACTAATGGGTCTAGCGTTTGATATTGTGGAATAATTCCACACTTGGTGATAAATCTTTGAGCTTACTTGCACTTCAGTATTTTTTGAAAATATTTTTAGTATAAAGGCATTTGATACAGTTTAATATTTTTATGGTGTGAGTGAAGTTGGTTGCTGGCTCATAGTTTCCTTGCCATAAATCAAAATTGGGATTTTTTTGAAAAATGCCCCCAAAATGTGAAGTTGGTTGCTGGCTCATAGTTTCCTTGCCATAAATCAAAATCGGGATTTTTTAAAAAATGCCCCCAAAATGTCTCAACAACAGCAGCAGTGGAGTTTGAGAAAAACTCACTGATGGTATAAGTGTCGAGCTTTTAACTTCATAAGGCAGGGAATAAGAATGAAGCATTGTAGGTTCTGGGGTCACTCTACCTGGGTTTTAAATCCAACTTTGACCATTTAGTGACTGTGGCCTTTTAACAAATTACTTAGACTATCACTGACTTTTTTTCCCCTCCCTATAAAAATAGTAATAATAATACCTACTGCATAAAGTTTTTGTGAGGATTAAAGAGTTATTATAGATAAAAAGCACAGAGAATAGTACTGAGCAATATATTAAATGCAATGTTAGCTGCTATTATTTATATAGGAATAGGTATAGGACTATCTTTGCCTGTTAGACTCTACAGTATTTATTTGAGCAGCTCTTTTTCACATGGCCCCATTTCAGACTATATGTTCTCACATTTTAGAAGGAACATGAAACATGCTATTCAAGGACACCGTTACCTCTACTTATGGTCACAGGTGATGATTAGGGTCCACACAGTCATTGTGTGCATTGACGCATGTAACGTTCTTCATAAAGAAGAACAAACAGTAACATTCACCATATTAATTTCTATGCCAAGGTACTGTCTTAACTTTCTTTAGCTCATTGAAGGACAGCATCACCATATAATGAATTTTAAAAAACAAAAACTCTTCATTCCCAAAGGGTGAGTGATACATAACAGTATTTGCTGTAGCAAATGTAGGTAAACTTGTATATAGTTTTAACTTTAGGGAAATTAATCTGCAGGCTTTCTATATATGCCACAGGCATGCTAGAAAGTGGGAAGGGGGACAAGAAAATAAAACAATGAGAACCAAATCTAAGCCCAGAATAAAACATGGACAACCAACTTTCAGATTTTCCTTGATGATAATCTCATTTCAAGAAATGGTGAGAAGGAATAAAAGTTTAGACTCTTCTTCATAATGCTTTGGCAATCCTACAGTTTCAGTCATGTAAACTTTCTGTCTCCTGTATACTACTACCCTTTAGAGCGTTTATGCTATATAACAAGTGAGTTTACCTGTTGACAGTGTGCTATTGTAGAAAATCCTGGAAGAATAAAATGCATTGTTGGAGGGAAATTGCAAGGCCTGGTTGAAGTTTGAGAAACTATAGGCAGAAATGTCATGACTCCTTAATCAGGATTCTTTATAAGGTTTTGGATCCATTCTTCTCAGCCTGAGGGCTTCTAAAGATCCTTGGTTTTATATCCACAAATAAGGTCTGGGAATTGTCTCTCCTTAAGTGAAAAGTTTTTAAAAGCCAAGAATATGACTCTGCTCTCTAATTTTGTTACTGTTGTTACTCTTAGTTTTCTGAATTCTTTCATCAAAGCTTTTTCTCAAAGCCAGGTTTGTCCTAAAAGCTTCATAAATTGAAGAAAACAAGCTTTAGGATTTAGTCTGAAATTTAGAGGCAGTGTTTTTCAAGAACATCCACTAACTTTTGAAAGCTATGCAGTGAGTCACACTCCAGACTATTTTACCAAATACTCTAACCTTGTTCTGTGTTACTGGAAGTTGTGTATACCCTAACCATCATCTATGTGGTTTATTTTCATATTTAACGAAACAATCTTAAATCTGAAGCAAAGAAATTACATTTGGAGAAATAACAGCAGTTGACAGCTCACTCAGTTGCAGATGGGCAAAATATCAGAAGGGTTTTGTTTTTTTTAATACTGCCCGTGAACTGAAATGGACTGGAATGGGTGAATTTAACTCAGATGACCATTATATCTACTACTGTGGGCAGGAATCCCACAGAAGAAATGGAGTGGCCATCATGGTCAACAAAAGAGTCCAAAATGCAGTACTTGGATGCAATCTCAAAAACGACAGAATGATCTCTGTTCGTTTCCAAGGCAAACCATTCAATATCACAGTAATCCAAGTCTATGCCCCAGCCAGTAACGCTGAAGAAGCTGAAGCTGAATGGTTCTATGAAGACCTACAAGACCTTTTAGAACTAACACCCAAAAAAGATGTCCTTTTCATTATAGGGGACTGGAATGCAAAAGTAGGAAGTCAAGAAACACCTGGAGTAACAGGCAAATTTGGCCTTGGAATACGGAATGAAGCAGGGCAAAGACTAATAGAGTTTTGCCAAGAAAATGCACTGGTCATAACAAACACCCTCTTCCAACAACACAAGAGAAGACTCTATACATGGACATCACCAGATGCTCAACACCGAAATCAGATTGATTATATTCTTTGCAGCCAAAGATGGAGAAGCTCTATACAGTCAGCAAAAACAAGACCAGGAGCTGACTGTGGCTCAGATCATGAACTCCTTATTGCCAAATTCAGACTGAAATTGAAGAAAGTAGGGAAAACCACTAGACCATTCAGGTATGGCCTAAATCAAATCCCTTATGATTATGCAGTGGAAGTGAGAAATAGATTTAAGGGCCTAGATCTGATAGATAGAGTGCCTGATGAACTATGGAATGAGGTTCATGACATTGTACAGGAGACAGGGATCAAGACCATCCCCATGGAAAAGAAATGCAACAAAGCAAAATGGCTGTCTGGGGAGGCCTTACAAATAGCTGTGAAAAGAAGAGAAGTGAAAAGCAAAGGAGAAAAGGAAAGATATAAACATCTGAATGCAGAGTTCCAAAGAATAGCAAGAAGAGATAAGAAAGCCTTCTTCAGCGATCAATGCAAAGAAATACAGGAAAACAACAGAATGGGAAAGACTAGAGATCTCTTCAAGAAAATTAGAGATACCAAGGGAACATTTCACGCAAAGATGGGCTCGATAAAGGACAGAAATGGTATGGACCTAACAGAAGGAGAAGATATTAAGAAGAGGTGGCAAGAATACACAGAAGAACTGTACAAAAAAGCTCTTCATGACCCAGATAATCACGATGGTGTGATCACTCACCTAGAGCCAGACATCCTGGAATGTGAAGTCAAGTGGGCCTTAGAAAACATCACTACGAACAAAGCTAGTGGAGGTGATAGAATTCCAGTTGAGCTATTTCAGATCCTGAAAGATGATGCTGTGAAAGTGCTGCACTCAATATGCCAGCAAATTTGGAAAACTCAGCAGTGGCCACAGGACTGGAAAAGGTCAGTTTTCATTCCAATCCCAAAGAAAGGCAATGCCAAAGAATGCTCAAACTACTGCACAATTGCACTCATCTCACACGCTAGTAAAGTAATGCTGAAAATTCTCCAAGCCAGGCTTCAGCAATATGTGAACCGTGACCTTCCTGATGTTCAAGCTGGTTTTAGAAAAGGCAGAGGAACCAGAGATCAAATTGCCAACATCCACTGGATCATGGAAAGAGCAAGAGAGTTCCAGAAAAACATCTATTTCTGCTTTATTGACTATGCCAAAGCCTTTGACTGTGTGGATCACAACAAACTGTGGAAAATTCTGAAAGAGATGGGAATACCAGACTACCTGATCTGCCTCTTGAGAAATTTGTATGCAGGTCAGGAAGCAACAGTTAGAACTGGACATGGAACAACAGACTGGTTCCAAATAGGAAAAGGAGTTCGTCAAGGCTGTATATTGTCACCCTGTTTATTTAACTTATATGCAGAGTACATCATGAGAAACGCTGGACTGGAAGAAACACAAGCTGGAATCAAGATTGCTGGGAGAAATATCAATAACCTCAGATATGCAGATGACACCACCCTTATGGCAGAAAGTGAAGAGGAACTCAAAAGCCTCTTGATGAAAGTGAAAGTGGAGAGTGAAAAAGTTGGCTTAAAGCTCAGCATTCAGAAAACGAAGATCATGGCATCCAGTCCCATCACTTCATGGGAAATAGATGGGGAAACAGTGGAAACAGTGTCAGACTTTATTTTTCTGGGCTCCAAAATCACTGCAGATGGTGACTGCAGCCATGAAATTAAAAGACGCTTACTCCTTGGAAGGAAAGTTATGACTAACCTAGATAGCATATTCAAAAGCAGAGACATTACTTTGCCAACAAAGGTCCGTCTAGTGAAGGCTATGGTTTTTCCTGTGGTCATGTATGGATGTGAGAGTTGGACTGTGAAGAAAGCTGAGCGCCGAAGAATTGATGCTTTTGAACTGTGGTGTTGGAGAAGACTCTTGAGAGTCCCTTGGACAGCAAGGAGATCCAACCAGTCCATTCTAAAGGAGATCAGCCCTGGGATTTCTTTGGAAGGAATGATGCCAAAGCTGAAACTCCAGTCCTTTGGCCACCTCATGCGAAGAGTTGACTCATTGGAAAAGACTCTGATGCTGGGAGGGATTGGGGGCAGGAGGAGAAGGGGACGACAGAGGATGAGATGGCTGGATGGCATCACTGACTCAATGGACGTGAGTCTCAGTGAACTCTGGGAGTTGGTGATGGACAGGGAGGCCTGGCGTGCTGCGATTCATGGGGTCACAAAGAGTCGGACACGACTGAGCGACTGATCTGATCTGATCTGATCAAGTTTTAGAACTTGGAATCTCATTTACAAAAATGGTTGTAGATGTCCATTTTAAAGACTGTAAGTAATCGACGTTTTTTTAAGGAGCAGTCAATATTTGTTCAGTAGTTTCTCAGTCATTAAAATCACCATAGGACAAATTTTTTCCCCCTAGGACACTTCCTGTGTGGCACTTAATGCGACATTCTTGTGGCATTTTCTGTTGTTTCATTCCAAATCACACACAATACAACTGGCTTCGTCACACTTTGCATCAGATTTTGAAAAGCCCAGAAGGAGAAGCCAGACACTGATTTTATTTCCAGACAGACAGCTCTGGATAGGGATGTCCATGGAGGTGTGGTTATGAAATAGCAGCAGATACTGTCCTCTCACTGAAGAGCAAAATAGAGCAGTTTACAGTAAAAATGTACAGATACCCCAGCCAGCCTCACACAGAGACACGAGCCCACTTCCAACTTTTCACACTTGGGAGATCTTTCTGGCCCTGTCTATTTTGACAAAAACCCAGTATCCCATCTGCTCTCAGAAAGATTTGGAGGTTCATGCAAAGCTCAGCTGGCTGTTAGGGACAAAATTCAGACTTTCCTTCCTTTTTAAATTTTTTTCTTAATCCAGTCATATCTATGTTTTATCCCTTGGCAGGATTTTTGCTTTTACTCATAACTGTGTGCTTGCTGCTAAGTCGATTCAGTCATATCCGACTCTTTGCGACCCCAGAGACGGCAGCCCACCAGGCTTCCCTGTCCCTGGGATTCTCCAGGCAAGAACACTGGAGTGGGTTGCCATTTCCTTCTCCAATGCATGAAAGGGAAAAGTGAAAGTGAAGTTGCTCAGTCGTGTCCGACTCTAGCGACCCCATGGACTGCAGCCCACCAGGCTCCTCTGTCCATGGGATTTTCCAGGCAAGAGTACTAGAGTGGGAACTGTGTGCTTAGTAGTGTTCTAAAAACAATAGAGTGACACGTCAGCAGTGAGTGAAATAAGGCATACTGCATGTGGCCATCCGCTGCTTTGCAAACCATAGAGACTGCTCCTCTCAATCATGCTACCTGTCAAGTATCAAAGATGAGTATTGACATCAGCTGGAAGGCATCATTTACCTGCTATGTGATTTGGGTTTGTAACGCCCAGAGAGGACGCCTGGAGTGATTAAATGCAAACATTGACACTATAGTCAGCTTTCTAACTCTTTACAGTAAATTGCCCCCTGGTTAACATAGAGAAAAAATTTAATTACTCGGAATATACGGAATATACGGATCTTAAGGATTAATATCACCAGTGGTCTTGCATCTCAGCTGCTGGACTGGTATTATACATGGAGCAATATTCATTCAGAAGGTATTTATTAAATGGCTACTTTGAGGCAGGCACTATTCTAGGTTCTTATCCTAACACTCTAAGGCAGTTGAGTGTGTGGTTTAGAGACAGAGTCCTAATTACATTTCTGCCATTTCAGTCAGTTCAGTTCAGTCTCTCAGTCTTTGCAACCCCTTGGACTGCAGCATGCCAGGCTTCCCTGTCCATCACCAACTCCCGGAGCTTACTCAGACTCATGTCTGTTGAGTCGGTGATGCCATCCAACCATCTCATTCTCTGTTGTCCCCTTCTCCTCCGGCCTTCAATCTTCCCCAGCATCAGGGTCTTTTCCAATGAGTCAGTTCTTCATGTCAGGTGGCCAAAGTATTCTGCCATTTACTAACCCCTTTATTCATTTTGTTTAATTTTTGAAAATTTTTGGAAATATTAGTATAGTTTCTTCAGCTATAAAGCATAAATAATAATAGTAACCAAGTCATAGGGTTGTTGTGAGAGTTAAATGAGTTGAGAAAAAGTGTGTGTACAAGCCCAGCTATTAGAACAGTGGTCAGTAGGCTCATCTGCTCTCATTATTGCCATTATTATAAGAAGGAGCCTTTTATTGGCCCACCTCTGTATCTGAAAGCTCTACCATTTGTAATTTCTTTGGCTTAAGAAAGTATGTATGTTATCCATCAGGTTAATACATCAACAACTATTGATTGCTGCTGTTGTTGTTCAGACACCAAGTCAGGACCAACTCTGCAACTCTGTGGACTGCATTATGCCAGGCTCCTCTGTCCTCCACTATCTCCTGGAATTTGCTCAAATTCATGTCCTTTAAGTTAATGATGCTGTCTGACCATCTCATTCCTCTGTCACCCCCTTCTCCTTTTGCCTTCAGTCTTTCCCAGCATCAGGGTCTTTTCCAGTGAGGTGGCTCTGCATCAGGTGGCCAAAGTATCAGAGCAACTATTGCTACCAAACATAAACTGATCATTAGGAATACCCTCAAAAGAAAGCACGTTCCTAAGGGTGTGGGACTGAAGGCAGTGTTGTTTTTATGAGAATGAGAAGTTAATTAGCGAAAGGGGAAGACACATCAGGGTCCATTGCCATGATGGACATTGTGGTCATCCCAAGGCAGTATAAGATCTAGCATCCCTGACTAGGGATAATTGAAAAGGGGGTGGAGGGGCCCTGAAAATACAACTCAGGTTTTCCCAAGGCCTGCCTTGGCCTTACGCTATTAAAATGTGAGCATGGGGAATAGGATCTGCAAGAAAACACATGCTTAGCAGTTAACAAGTATACACATTCTGCCTAGGTTCAAAACCTGAATATGCCACTTAATAATAGTATAACTCTGGCCATTTTCCTTAACTGATCTTTGACATCCATAAAACAAACATGATAGAATATTATGGGACTCCTGACAATTAAATTAGACCTTGGAAGCAATGCCGACAGAAAAACTAAGTAAAACTCAGTAAATATTAACCTCTGTCATTGTTATTGTACTTTGCTACTATTGGAGCTGCTTTAATTATTTAGATTCTTTCCAAAGTCTTCACTTGATTTTGCGTACCCTATATGGGCCTCTGACTAAATATGAAGTTCAAGTTCAAAATCTTTTTTGCTTCATTTTGTTATAGTTTGAGTATTCTACCAGTGATGTCAGTCATACTGTGACATTCCCAATATAAAATTAGTTTGTTGACAAAGTAGCAGATTTGAAAGCAAACTTATTCTCTTGGTTCTATGTCTAGTTGAAATCCTAGCACTAGAATTAGTCCCTATCTGCAAAATTAAAAATACTATCTAAACTTCAGTTTTATTTGCAAATTACATTTGGCATTTAAGAAGTGCCCCTCCAGTTCCTGAAATTCGGATTTTTTTAAAGACTTAAGTTGATCATTAACCTAATTAGATTCTATTTACTCATAACACTTAAGAATTCAGTTTTGATACTGTGAATGCCAAAGTTTTTAAGGACTACTGGGTACCTTAAACTGCTCCACTGAGAAGATTAAGAGTTATTATTAGCATCATTTTAAATATGTCCAAAAGTATTGATATAGGGACAATAAAACCAGAGAAGGCAATGGCATCCCACTCCAGTACTCTTGCCTGGAAAATCCCATGGACAGAGGAGCCTGGTGGGCTGCAGTCCACGGGGTCGCTAAGAGTCAGGCACAACTGAGCGACTTCCCTTTCACTTTTCACTTTCATGCATTGGAGAAGGAAATGGCAACCCACTCCAGTGTTCTTGCCTGGAGAATCCCAGGGACAGGGGAGCCTGGTGGGCTGCCGTCTATGGGGTCACACAGAGTCGGACACGACTGAAGCGACTTAGCAGCAGCAGCAGTAGCAGGGGCAATAAACCTTCATTAACTGAGATAACTACAAGTGGAGATGCAGAAAAATTTGACTTCAGTTGAGTCCTCTGTTCATAGTATATAGTGGAAGAATTTTCTAAGTAAAATAGTATTCTCTTTTGTTTTCACTTATTCTTAAGTTTCTGAAACCCATTTACTAGATAATGAATATATTTGTTAGTTGTTTAAAATGTTATACCTCCATTAAGATCGTTTACCTTTGTTAGCAAGTCTAAAGTTCAAGGACTGTGTCATTTCAGCTGCCATCCAGTGAGAATGGTAGGTGTTCTTTGGACAGAGGAATCTTTTAAGTAGCCTTAAATGCATCAGGTAGATGCACCTTCCCCAAAGCTAGTTCATCTTGTTTCAATCTAGACTGCTGTTATCTACACATCACACACAAAACTCTTCAGAACAGAAGTGGCAGATATGTTTTAGCTCGTTTGGCAATAGTTGATTGTCAGTAATTACATGAGTTTCTGAGACCAGATCTAAGTTAGCGGGAAAGAGTATGTGGTTTATTAACACTGAATGAAAGAAAGGGAGCAGCAGCATTTGTGTAAAGTGTTTATAATCCTGAATCTTAAAGTTCACCAAGGGCACAGACTATGTTATTTTTGCCCAGCACTCTGTGGCTCTTGATAAGTGTTTATTCTCAAAATACTTTGCACTACATGTACATATCCTTTTTTTTCTCTGCCAGATCCTAATTGTAATTGTCTTTTATGTTTAGAAAAAAGATACAGGCAAAGAAATGAAGAATGACTTTGTACCATCATCTGAGAGCAAATGGACTTTGACTAGAATCTACTCATTCTCTCAGCCCTGGTCCTAGTTTAGTCCCTGTCTCTGGCAAGGGCTCTCAGAGTGCTACAAAGGCGATCTCACAGGTACTAACAGATTTTTTTTCATGCTTTCCCAAGGTCTGTCGAGTTGCTTATGAGATCATGCAGACGCTGCATCCCGATGCCTCTGCAAACTTCCATTCTTTGGATGACATCTACTATTTTGGAGGCCAAAATGCCCACAACCAGATTGCTATTTATCCTCACGAACCTCGAACTGCGGATGAAATCCCCATGGAACCTGGAGATATCATTGGCGTGGCTGGAAATCACTGGGATGGCTATTCTAAAGGTGTCAACAGAAAACTGGGAAGGACGGGCCTGTATCCCTCCTACAAAGTTCGAGAGAAGATAGAAACGGTCAAGTACCCCACGTACCCTGAGGCTGAGAAATAAAGCTTAGATGGACCAGAAAGACCACCAAACTCAGTTCAAACCATTTGAGCCAAACAGTACATGAAGAAGGCCCCAACCTAACAGCCCGTGGTTAAAATTAGTCAACATCTTCAGCATCAGGAGCAGCTGGGATCTGACAGATGCTTCATTGGTGGAATTGCTCTTTAACAAGGGCTACAGTGCCCGTAAACCCATGCACAGTCCAATAATGTACTCACGTATAACATGCAAACAGATTGTTTTCTACGTTACCCCTTCTTTCAAGACTATGTCCCCATGAAACAAACACTGCCACATTGTGTAATTTAAGTGACACAGACATTTTGTGTGAGACTTCAAACATGGTGCCTATACCTGAGAGACTTGTGTGACCAAATGAGATGACTTGAATAGTTCCCTCTTGTGGGGAGCTTGATTCTTAGCCAGTGGTGGTATTGTAACCACTGAATTCACTCCAGTCAACAGAATTCAGAATGAGAATGGATGTTTTTGTCTGGAATTTTTTTTTTTTTTTAAGTAATTGCACCGGTTCATCCACCTCATCATTAATAAGTGAAGGATACAACAGAAATTAAAATATTCACACTCCATTAGGAACTTTTGTAAAACAATGCCATGAACAGATTCTTTAGTACTCAATGTTTCTGGACATTCTCTTTGATAACAAAAAATAAATTTTAAAAAGAGGAATTTTGTGGAGTTTCTAGAATTTTATATCAGATGATGATGTAGCCAGCATTATAATGGAAAATGATGATAAAAAGAGGAGTTTGACGATTTTTCTGCTTTACTTTTTTATTTTTCTGTTTTGGATTGAATGGCTTAGCTCAGAAAGTCATTGGTCCATTTGAACACTGAACACTGAGTGTAGTTGGTGCACGTTACAGAGTTGCTCAGAACACTCTTTGGGAGTTTTTATTTTACTGTGAATATTTTGGACCTTGTTTATTTGTTTTAATTAATCAAATAATTGTACTCCTTGCTGTCAGAGGAACTATCCCCTCCATTTCCGAACTAATAATTTCAGGCTTGTTCTTTCTTATTGGGGCTGTTGTCACTTTTTGTGAGTTGAGTCCTGTTATTTCAGCCAAGAAATTATTTTGTACCCTTTGCTATCATGTCCTGCTTTTGAGAGTACCAGGAATCTGTGGTGTTGGGAAGCTGGCTCTGTTTCTGAAATGCGTGTCCAACAGTATATAGAGTTTGGTGAACAAAGTAGAGGGGAACCGGTATGAGACCAAAAATGAATTTGGGATTATCTCATCCAGGTATTTCTTTTTAGTAATTCTACATCAGAATCACTTCAAAAGACAAGACTTTGATACCCCCTACGCTTTCTCTCTGAACGTCACTTTTCTCCTTATAAGATCGCTTCCTCTTTTCAGCGGTCTGCCTCTTTATAGATGCCTGGAAGGAGTATTTCATAGCATCGTTTTACCTTCTGAAAGAAAATTTTGATCCATATAGGAACCAGTATCAGGCCTGGTATTAAATTTTAGGAATCCTAGACAAAAAAATCCTGTCCTTCATGTCATCTCTAAATGAAAATGCCTGTGTATAAAATATCCCCACCAAACTTCCCTAAATTCTTCGTACTTTTCCAGTCAAGTCTCCCAGATCTAACTGTTTAGTATTAGTAAGCAATTTTCAATTTAGTTTTGGTACAAGTAAGTCATTTGAGACAAAAATTTCCAGCTGAACAGAGGTACTTTGAAATGCGAGTTATTTTCTAATTCTCATCTCACTTGTCATCAGAGCATGAGTAACCATGGGTTTTTATTTCCTCTGCTGAGATATCTTGTTTTTATTCATTATGAGCTCATTTTCTTCTGCTTCCTTGAACATAGTTGTTACAATTGCTTTAAAACCCTTTTCTGCTAAGTCTAATACCTAATTAATCTCAAAGTTGGTCTCTATTTGTCTTTTCTCTAGAGAAAGAATCACATTTTTCTGGTTATTCAAATATTAAGTAAATTTAGATTGTATCTTGAATATTGTAAGTGTTTATGTTGTAGATTCTGTTATATTCCTCTGAAAAACACGAATGTTTTTGTTTGTGCAGACATTTAACTTCATTGGACTCAAACTGTAAACGGTGTCTTGGGCAACAGCACAAAATCTAAATTATTTTATCTTTACCTGGAGTCTGCCCCATACATATAGGGTTTAGGAGTCAACTAGAGATGAGGGTAGATTTTACACATAGAATTTGAAGCCCTTTCTTTGGCTTTCTGTTTTCTGAGATTTCCATCCTCACTTTCCAGCAGCTGTCATTGCTCTGATTCTGTGACGTCCTCTGCTTCTTCAGCCAGAAAGATGGCAGTTTTCTATCCACCTAAAAGCCATAAAAATGGAAAACTCATCTTGTACCTTTCCCTTCTTCCAAGTTCCAGTCTCTTTCCAGAGTTCGTCTGCTACTTCAGTGACTTTGAGTAGCTTTTTCGTATTTTGTCAAATGTTGATCATTGTTATCCATTGGAAGATCTGTTCAGTAGGTGCTAAAACTTTGTCATACAGGAAGTGAAACTCTGAAGCAGAGATTTAAAATGAAAAAGTATGGTGGGGGATGGAAGAGTCTCTGTTTAGATTCTGACCTTAATAGCTTTAAGCAGGAAGAAAAACAAAACTACCAAATTGTTTAACCTGCGGGTGTGAATGGCTAATGAATACCGCTGACCACTTCCTTCTGAATAGCTTTTCTTAGCCACGTTTTTGCAAATCATCAAGTACATGCCATACTGGCTGCCCTGTTGGGACGACTGACATTTCTTCATCACTGTTGTAATTTCTCCATGAAAATCTGGTTCTTTAAAAGTCTGCATGGTTTTGGATCAAGTGGCCAAGGCAAAGATTTGGGTCTTTTCCTTGTTACTAGACCCGTTTCTGAAAGAGCCTTACCTAGAACAAAGTTATTAGCCTGGTCTCATTGAATTTGGATACCAGCGAAATGCACACTAAAGACAAAACAGTTAACAAAAGTTCTTCCTGGTCCTGCCACTCAAGTCTGATTTAGTGCTGAGCTGAACTTAAAGAGACCATGCCTGTTGTCCAAGTGCTCTCAGCCCTCTTCCAGGATTTCTTTGTGTCCCAAGTGAATGAGACTCGTTGCTTCCCTCTCTGATCTTTAGGTTTTGTCCTATCATATAGAGCGTAGCCTGTTGAGAACATGAATGTCCTCAGCTTCTGAGGGGCTTGAGAGTTTATAAGAGAAAAAGCACATCTAAAAAGCTATCTCACGGAGTGATTATTGTCATCATCTTTTAGTTAGAATGCAATCACTGTGTATTCTTTAAGCAGGAAAAGTATTGGGATCTAAATGGTGCCTCTAAAAGAATGTCCTCTGTCTCAGTGAAAATAAATCTCTTTTACTTGAGGTGCAGCAGACATGTCCTCTTTGACCACAGCCAACTGCCTGATACTTCATTTGTTCTCCTGGGAGGCTGTACAATAGCCAGGATCAATAGTCTGTACAGAATAGTTGTGTGGCTTGGGAACTTGGCAATAACACCCTAATTTATGCCAGATGCAGACCCTGGGTAATTTTTTAAATGCAGTGCCCAGAAGGAAGCACGAAGGAGAAGTTGCCTTGGCGATTACTGGTTCTTGACAGCAGTCTCTGTCTTGGAAACAGGAAGAAGCTGTTCCAGGATCCTTGGCAGGGCAGACGCAGGCCACGGCAAGTTCTTTGGCTTCAACTTTCACTGACGTTATGCATGTTTGAAGTTGCCCTTCAACAGTACATTCATTTTTGGTTCCTTCATACAAGTCAGAATCTCTGAGTACCTAATCAGCTGTTCAGCCTTGCCATCTGCAGTCCAGTTAAGTTGCCACCTGCTTTTTCCTCTCCTTATTCTTAAGACAATCTTGAGTTTGTCTGTCTACAGAAAATGATCTCATGTGAGTGGTTCCTTTGTTATTGTTCCATTGTTCATGCAGTTCCTATGCTAATTACTTAGACTATAGTTTTGTCATTGGCGTCTCCCAGATAACAAGGGAACATCAGCCCTCTTGGACAATTTGAGGTAATATAGGCCTGAATCTGAGATATAATGGTGCTGTTAATACTGTGTATTCGTGGGCATTTAACTTAAGCTAAACATTTCAAAGGTTTTTTAACAAATCAGTGTCCTTATACTCAAGGGGAATGTGGCCAGGGCATCCTTTGCTTAAAAACGATGTCAATCAGAACAGAACCTGCACTTTTTAAAAAAGCAGTGTATCGAAGGTCATGGCCATAACCGTTTGATGTTTTGGGAAGAGAGCCAGGAAGAGAGTTCAGAGCTCCTGCTGACCTGTCATCTGTAACTGTAACCTCTCCTCCTTTTTTGAGTCAGTGTCCTGTGGAGGCTGTTGTTCCCTAACTGCCTGCGTGGGTAGAGAAAAGGCCATTAACCAAGAAAAAGCAGCATGTTTGTTTACTGCCCAGCTGGGCATGAGAGCATCTGGTGGAGGCTGGGAATGTGCACTGCTTTGTACAGAGAGCACAGATAGTTTGGACTGTGGGTGTGGTCAGCAGTCTGAGGAATACTGGGACTTGGGGTTTCTGGCTAGTCTTAAGCTCCCTAGTGGATTGCAGCCCCTAAGAATTTTCTGCCCAGCACAGAAAATGAAGGGAAGTTAAGTGTGTGCAAAGTCAGAAGACCAGTTCTCCATTTTGTTTCTCCCTGTCATAGTGCCTACGAGCTGATACGTTCCTGTACCTCAGATTCTCTAGAGGAAAGATCAGTAATACTGAAAATCTCTGAACTGGGGTTGAGAACAACTGGCCTTCCATTTTGTCTCTGCCATTGAATGTCACATCATTCTCAGAGTTCCATTTTCTTCATCTGTGAACAGAATTGTTTGGATTTAATCAGAGTTTGTAAATGTTACTGTCTGTTTGGGTTCCATGTGTCTAAATTGGGTAGCTACTACTCAGCCTCAGCAGATTATTGTGCTAAGGCATAATGTGGCCAGGTTCTTGCTTTTCAAGAGAAGCCAAATCTATTTTTATACAAAAATTTCAAATACTAGTATCTAATTAAAAAAATGTAAGACACTAAAGAGTATAGAAGAGACATCAATGGCTACTTTGAGTCCCTGGTCCACTAGTTTACCACGTCTGGGCTAGATGTGGAAAGTGCTCATGTCAGGACTCTGTCTCTGGAAAGGACTGCTCAGATGGCTAACAGCTGTACAGTGCTTTCACGTTCAGTTGCTGTGTATGTCCTAATTCTTGGGCAGTGTTTGCTCGGCTGGCTCTCGTCCTGGGCTCAGAAGTAACTTAACGTGCTGAAGACAGCTGTTGCTGTGATAGCTCAAACCCTGGGTCCCTCTCAGACTTGGTCTTGAGGGTCCTCACTGGCTGTGTTCCAGCTGCCCTGACCACCGGTCTTGCTTTCCTGCAGTCAGGCTCACAGACCAGCGATGACTCCATAGCCCATCAGCTGAGCCGCCACCTCAGGGAGTCCCTGCCGTTCTTCTCCATTACATCCAAACATCAGGATGTCAGAGCATGCCTCAAGTCTCTGCTTCACGGTGTAGAGAGGTTGGGAACTTGTCAATAACACCCTAATCTATGCCGGATGCAGACTCTGGGGTATTTTTACGGGGATTTTTGGTAGTCTTTAAGAAAGTATGGTGAACTAAGAGGTGGTAAATGCTTGAAAATGAGCAGATATTTTTGTTTTTAAAAACGAGAAGAGAGACTACCACCATACACATTGATAAATTTGACAAGTCCTAAGTAAGGCTTCAAACTAGATTATTAAAAAGTTAACAGTGATAACTATGTAAAAACCAGACGTATCAGACTAATCCTATTTCTTACTTTGCATACACTTTGGAGTAATGAGCATTACAATAATAGCTAACATTTATTGAGCACTTGCTGTGTACCTGGGGTTTCTCCAGGTACTTAACTTATGGTCACCATAATCATAAAGTAGGTACTATCATTACTCCATTTTATTAACTAGGAAACTGAAGCTTTGCCTGTGACAGAGCCAGGATGCAAATGCAGAATGCCTGGCTTTTAACCACTCAAGGAATGCTGTGTTGCTGCATACTGTCTCTAGGATTTCAGCTTGGCAGTAACTGTTATTGTGGACAAAGTAGAGCAGCTGAGGCTACATGAGCATTTATTCAAAAGGTTTGATTAACTCAGTGTCTGCTGGTTTGTAATAGAGCTCTAGGCGGACTTGTTCACATAGTTTATTAATGCTTTGAGAAAGGACAGTGATGGGAACAATGTGATGTAGTTAAAAGTATGAGTTCTGTCGATTTTTTGGGTTCAAATCCTGGGTCCTCTACCTATTGGCACTGTGACCTTGAGCAAGTAACTTTACTGTGCCTTTGCTTAACCATCTATTAAATGAAAATACTACTAGTACATAACTACTTCATAACGTTTTTCTGAGGGTTAAACAAGTTAACACATGAAAGTCTCTCAGCTTGTGCCTGGCACAAAGCTCAACAAATGTGAGCTATTACCACTATTCTTTTTGCATTATTAATCATAAGTTTTAGTGACTAAAAACTGAGACAATAGCAAATTATATTGTTTGGGAGAATTAAGGTCCCTAAAAGTTGCTTAAAAATTGAAATTAAAAGGTAAATCTAGCATATACTCAGGGCTGAGAATCACTGCATTGAATAATAAATACTAGAGCACTTAACATACTCTATGGGCTTCCCTGGTGGCTTAGATAGTAAAGAATCTGCCTGAAATGCAGGCGACCCAAGTTTACTCCCTGGGTCTGGAAGATCCCCTGGAGAAGGGAATGGGTACCCACTCCACTATTCTTGCCATTCATAGACAGAGCAGCCTAGCAAGTCACAACGAATGGGACACAACTGAGCAACTAACACTTTCGCTTTTAACTTAGTGTACAGCTTACAAACATGGTTTATCCTTAGATCTAGAAGGTCAGTTGTGCTTCAGGTCAGCCTGTTGGAGATGTAACTAAAGACTTAGAGAATTTAGTTGCTAATAAAAGTGCTGTGACACCACTTCCCACTCTACCCTACCTCTCAAAAACAGAAGTCTCCAGAAGGAAGGTATTGGAATCTTGAATGTCACTTTGAATCCTGCGCTGGGTACTCCATGGTAGCATGCTGAGGTGCTGTGAGGCTGCTGTGTGAAGCGGCAGGTAGACTTTTTCATGTGACTGCAAAGTGCAGAAGCAGCAATATTAGAGTAGCTCAACACATGAAAGAACTTTATGATAAATTGTGCTGTTGATCATGACACAAGCTAATTTAGATGACAGTTCCCTGTCCTTTCAGGGGCGTCCAAGCAGAACTGAATGCTGAAGGGAACTTCAAGCATGTAACAGGGGTTAGATAATCTCCAAGTTCCTTCCGCCCTAAATTTCTAAAATGGTCATTGATTTATAGTCACATTGTAGGGACTGAAATTCCATCCGGGTCATAAGTGGTGCCAGCCTGAAGTTGCCTGGTTAGAAGACTGGACGGCTTAATCTGGTAGCAAAGAACAAGGGCCTATCTATTTGCTAGACCAGCTGACTGGGTCTTTTTCTGGATCTCAGTTACAATCAAGAGACAACTTCTTATGTAACACAACAGGCTTTGTAAATCTATCTGTTTAAATTTAGAAACTCCTCTTTTGTTTGTTTTCTTTCCTACCTTTGTTTGCTAGTAAAGCTTCTTTCATAGAATCACAGCTTTATTTTCATCTTAAGTCAAGGGAAGAGGAATTTGTAGAAACAAAAGCCAAAAGAACTGGGAAGTCAAGTGTTTCCTTGGAGGCCAAGAGTGGAGGTGACATCCCCCTCTGGACTAGATCTGACTTTTCCTTCCATTCAAGAAAACGAGTGTGAGTCCCTTCTGACCTACCTCATTATTTTAAAGTAATATCCATAAACACTGGTAACTGTGCAGACACCTAACAACTGATCACCATATACAGGTGGGTGACCACACAAGGATAAGGACATGTGTGTGTTCAAGTTAAAGAAGAAGGAGTTTGAAATCGGATAACTCTAGTTTCACGTCCTGGCTTCACATCTGTTGAGGACACATCTGTTGATCTGTTCAGGTAATTGATGCTTTTGAACTGTGGTGTTGGAGAAGACTCTTGAGCGTCCCTTGGACTGCAAGGAGATCCAACCAGTCCATTCTAAAGGAGATCAGCCCTGGGTGTTCTTTGGAAGGAATGATGCTAAAGCTGAAACTCCAGTACTTTGGCCACCTCATGTGAAGAGTTGACTCATTGGAAAAGACTGATGCTGGGAGGAATTGGGGGCAGGAGGAGAAGGGGACGACAGAGGATGAGATGGCTGGATGGCATCACTGACTCGATGGACGTGAGTCTGAGTGAACTCCAGGAGTTGGTGATGGACAGGGAGGCCTGGAGAGCTGCGATTCATGGGGTCGCAAGGAGTCGGACACGACTGAGCGACTGAACTGAACTGAATGCTCTTTCAAGAAATTCTTACTGATAATTCAGATAACCAGAGTTCTATAAGTCAGTAATTGGCAAGCTATAACCTCAAGCCTGTTTTTTTCTAAGTAGAATTTTACTGTAACCCAGACACACCTGTTTATTTACATATTGTTTATGTCTGCTTTCAAAGACTACAAGAGCAAAGTGTAGTAGTTCTGACAAAGACTGATTGTGTGGCCCACAAGGCTAAAACAGTTACTGTCTGACCTTTTACACAAAAAGTTTGTTGACCCCTGCTCTAAGCAGTCCTGTCTTTTAGCTTCAAGTTGATAATCCAGGGGAGCTCAATATTCCAAAATACTGTTTGAGTCATCAGAGGAAAATCTGATTGTGGAAGTAGTATAGTGTGTGTATATGTGTGCTCAGTTGTATCTGACTCTTGGCAACTCCATGGACTGTAGCCCACCAGGCTCCTCTGCCTATGGAATTTTCCAGGCAAAATACTGGTGCAGATTGCCATTTCCTCCTCCAGGAGATCTTTCCAACCCAGATCAAACCCACATCTCCTGCATCTCCTGCATCTCCTGCATTGGCAGGTGGGTTCTTTACCACTCACTACCTGGGAAGCTGTGGGAGTAGTATATTAGACCCTCCACTAATCTATAAGATGTGTGCTAAGTCACTTCAGTGGTGTCCAACTCTTTGTGACCCCGTGGACTGTAGCCTACCAGGCTCCTCTGTCCACAGGGATTCTCCAAGCAAGAATACTGGAGTGGGTTGCCATGCCTCCTCCAGAGTATCTTCCTGACCCAGGGGTTGAACCTGAGTCCTTTACATCTCCTGCATTGCAGGCGGATTCTTCACCACTAGCACCACCTGAGAAGCCCTTGTGCAAATTAATGAAGGTGCTCCTGTAGACAGTTATTGTAATGTATTTATTTGTATAACAAAACTCTTACCGCTATCTGCCAGGAAAATTATGTAAGGCTACAAATCTGCAGTGTCTACAATATGCATCTCGCTCCCCCTGTATAGCCATAAGCAGCAGTCCCAGTGCCAGATGGAAAGGAAACTCTGCTTGTAGTCAACAGACCTGGGTTCTGCCCCTAGCTCAGGACCTAACCTGCTGATCCCCTAGGCAAGCTGCATAATCTGTCTCGGCCTCGATTTTCTTACCTTTAAAATGTAGGTAAGTTAGTTAGCTGTTGGTCGTTGTTCTGCGAAAATAAGAAGAGTAGACATGAATTTGCTTTGTAAAGGCTTACAGCTCTGCAAAATCGATCTCTAGTCATTTTTTTTTTTTTTTTGGACAGCTAGTATAGTTCTAGAACTATGATAAGTGACTATGAAATTAGTTTAAAGAACTTACAGTCTTACCTGGAAAGCCGTACACATGTGAACTGCACTGGAAAGTTACAACCTAATATAAAAAGTTATGTACATTTGAATAATTAGAGCACGGGTAACTTAGTGGTCCTTGGCGTTTACTGGCCTCCTGCTATGTGGGACTGAGCCCT
This sequence comes from Bos mutus, assembly GCF_027580195.1. Lineage (NCBI taxonomy): Eukaryota > Metazoa > Chordata > Mammalia > Artiodactyla > Bovidae > Bos > Bos mutus. The sequence continues at coordinate 30,905,138 of NC_091626.1, read as the reverse complement.
TAACCTGCTTTATCTCACATGCGTGATCATCACAGCTATGTGGGTCTAAGCCCTTAACATGCTTTATCTCACATGCGTGATCGTCACAGCTATGTGGGACTAAGCCCTTAACCTGCTTTATCTCACACGTGTGATCGTCACATTAGCCATTATGGTTGGTGTTATTATCCTTGTTTTTAAAGAAAAGGAAAAATAATAACTAGCATTTATTATTCATTTACTATATTCCAGACACTATTCTAGTACTTTATGTATTTTATTTCATCCTCACACTACCCTATATGTACTATTATTCACATATGAGGAAACATTCAGAGATTAAATCAATGCTTTCCAATATTTTTCACAAGATGGCACACATAAAAAAATATTTGTTTGGCATTTGAGGCATTTTAGAGCATCTTTATGGGTTAGATGAAAAATTCAATGCATCTATATTAAAAATTTGATAAGATATTCAGTGGAGGATTGGGAAAGCTATATGATATAGTAATTCATTGCTCACTGGCAGAGGGTACTGGGTATAAGTAGTGTGCAGTAAAATAACGATTTCCATATTCAAGAAATATCACAAGGAGCTGTATCAATATTGGTTAAATGTAACTGTTATAAATTGTTGAATAGTTTTTTTAAATGGTTTAAGTATTTTATAATTATAAGAAAACTTAACAACTGACAGCATTTTGTGGTACTCCTACAACCTGGCAAACTGAGATTTTTGTTTTCGTATTGTTTTCTTTACAAAGCAAGTGACTGGTGGGTGGCTAGGTAGGACCAAGTCTTGAATCCAGGGCCAACTCTTCAGTCTGTTCTTCTAGGCTCTGTGCAATCTTGCCCTTCTTCTGTGAAGAGCCAAACTGTGAGACCCAGACCCCATTTATCCTTAGCATATTTGATTATTGGATAGTTTGATCATCCAGGCTTACACTAAGGGGAAGCTTATAATTAACCATGGTCTTTAATTAACATAAATTTCCCCTACCAAGTTCTCCCTGATGGCTTTGGAACTAGCGTTCCATACTTCTTTCTATTCACTCTCTGTGTTAGTTGCTCAATCGTGTCTAACTCTGTGACCTCAAGAACTGTAGCCCACCAGGCTTCTCTGTCCGTGGAATTCCCCAGGCAAGAATACTGGAATGGATTGCTATTCCCTTCTCCAGAGGATCTTCCCGACCCAGGGATCGAACCCTGGTCTCCTTCATTGCAGGTAGATTCTTTACCGTTTGAGCTACAGGGAAGTCCATATCTCTATTCATATCCCAAGCAGGAAATAGATGGGCATGTGACACAAGGGAGGATGCTGAGAGGTGACGGGCAGCAGACTGCCCCTGTGCTCTGGAGGTTCCTGCTGGGTTCACTCTTGCTTTTGCCTCTGCTTGTCTTCGCCCACTGGAGGGCAAGTCCTTGCAGAGTGGGATTCCCAGCTCAGCCCTCTGCGCTCACACAGAGATGCTGGATTATAATAAAAGACTATTTTAACTCTCACTTACTCAGCATCTCCATGCAGAAAGAACTCTGGATGTGATTCTGTCTGCCTTCTGTGCTTCACAAGATACACCTCTGAGCAGAAACAGTCTTCCCAGATGTGCTCCACAGTCTCATGCAGATGACAGTTCTGTGGCTGAAGCTGATGTTGGAATTTACATATATATATATGGAAACGTTGATTTAATGTGAAGCTTGATATTGCATGTGTGTGTGTGTGAGTCACTCAGTTGTGTCCGACTCTCTGCAACCCCATTAACTGTAGCCCGCCAGGCTCCTCCGTCCATGGAATTCTCCAGGCAAGAATACTGGAGTGGGTAGCCATGCCCTTCTCCAGGGGATCTTCCCAACCCAGGGATTGAACCCAGGTTTCCTGCATGGCAGGCAGATTCTTTACAGTCTGAGCCACCAGGGATGCTCTTGATATTGAATGTAGGTTTTACCTAATGATGGTTTGTCTAATTTCCAAGCCTACTTGCTTTTGAACTTCATTCTCCAGCCCTCTGCACAGTAGGAGAGCTGAAGGAGGTGGAAGATAAGGTTGGTATTTTATTCCTGGCTTTGTCTGGCATGCTGAATGACTGGTGTACAGGCAATGATATGTGGCAGGACATCTGGGGCAAGGTTAGTGACCCATTAAGGTGTCCTGAGCTCCGATTAGAGAGAGCTTGGAGCCAGCAGAGCTGTCAACACTCAGTATCTTTTTGATTAAGATTCTGCCTCTTAACCCCTGGAGGCCACTTATCCTTCCCACCTCCAAGAAAAGACAGAGTTAAAGCCTGAGGTCATTGCTTAGTGGAAGCCCCAGGAGCTGATTTGGCCAGAAAGGGCCTCTCTTAGCCTCTCTCGGCAGCCACTCCATGATCAGACTCCCCTACTGACAGGTGAGCTCATGGCCCTTGATTTACAGAGCTCCTAAGCGACAATGGCTCTCAGAGGAGCAGCTTCTCAAGGAAGAGGGAAGATGCTTATGGAAAACCACTGGTGAGGCAAGGTCGTCAGGGGAAATAAGCTTATTAGTTATTGTGGTCACTTTGCCTGTTTCAAGGGTGATTTTTTTTTTTTTTTTTTTTTTGAGCCCATGCTAGAGGATGTATCCTCCCAAGAGTCCTGTTTTCTATTATTGTGATTCAGTCTAGCTTATCTCAATAAGCTTTAGTCTGTAAGCTCCTCACTCAGCTGCAGCTTCTTAAAGGCAAAAATTGTATCTTATTCATTATCATATTCCTAGTGCATGCATGGTGACTGGCACATAGTAAGTGCTTGAAAATGTACTATGCTGAAATTATAGATTTAATGAAGCACTATCCTGGATTTGCTTTAAAGTAATACAGGAGGAAGGGAGAATTGGGTGGGAGTATAGATAAAACAAGACTGGTCGTGAGATGAAAGCTGTTTAAGCTGAGTGGTCATGGGGCTTTGTTATACTATTCTCTCCAGTTTTGTTCAGTGTTTTCCATATGAAAACTTTTTATGAATATCTGAATTAAATATAAAAATTGCTGAAAAATGAAGCAAAGACTGGCCCAGCGCTCTCCTAACATCTCATCTTTTTCCAAGCCTAGCTTGCCTTCCTTGCTAGATTCCACTTTGCAGGCAGGCCATGTGACTTAGGTTCTGGCCAATAGAATGTAAAGGCCCTTCCAAGTGTGAGCCTAATCCTGCCCATCCTCTAGGCTCTCTGTCATCCCTAGCCTCCAGGCTGGATGCAAGTTAGTGAAGAACTCTGGCTCCTAAGCAACGATGGAGTCTAGGTGAGTGAGCCTGGACTTCTGAGTGACTTCATGGAGCAAAACCACCTCCCACACACTGCTGATGAACCTGCGGTAGACTGTGATGTGACTGAGAGATACGCCTTTATCGTGCTTTAAAAAGTATATATATACAGCTTTGAATTGCCATTAATCTGGCCAGCCAGTTTAGCTATTTTAGACATAGAAGGGAGAGCTTTTAGTTATTGGGCCTTTTAGCTTTGATGATAACATTTACTGTTTACCATTATATGCCAGGTATTGTTTTAAGTGCTTTATATGTATTAACTCACTTATTCCATGAAACAACCCTATAAAGGAGAAACTAGTATTCCCATTTGTAGAGGAGGGAACTGAAAGAATAAGTAACTTGCCTACGTCAAACAAATTATGTAACAAAGCCAAGATTCAAATTCAGGTCTGACTCTCAAGCTCTGTCTCTGTACCAGCCTGTAATACTGCCTAAATATTTTGGACCTCCCCGTGGGGAATGAATACTGGCATGAAGTATTAATCATTTCTGAGCAGCATGATGTATCACCAATAGAAGCAGTGCCAGACCCTCATTCTGGGAAAGAGTACGCAGAACAGAAAAGAACCAAAGTCTGCTCTTCCCCTGCCCTTCTAAATGGTGTCCTGATGGGCAGAATTTAATGATGGGATCCTTGATCATCTGGAATAAAACCAAGTGTGAGGGTTTCACTCACTCCAGATTGCTCCGAGATAATTACCTTCCGTCTCCTCTCAACCTTCACCTCTCCTGGATTTTCCACGAGGAGAACATGTCTGCCATTTGCTCCACCCATAAGCCCTACTTGCCCCACAGGCCCCACCTGGCCCACCCTTTGTGACTCTCTCTCTCTTTGATCCCAACCCAGAACCTATGTCTCTCCTCCTTCCCAGGCTGTTCAGGGCATATGTTGGGGCAGAGAATCGTTAATGCTCATTAAACCTCCAAATGACAGTAGTAACTCATAACTGCCTTGCTTCCTGACCTCAGCTGCCTGCTGCAGATGCTGCCAGTCCTCAACAGCCAGCAGAGCTGAGAAGGGGGTACCATCAAGCTGGGTAGGACAGGGGTTTTAAACTGCATTCTATGGAGAGGCTTTAGGAGTCACCTGAGAACATAGGAGAAGATACAGAGAATATTAAATGAGTGGGTATCTAAAACCCCTAACAGCTTCTATCACAGCAATTTCACTTTGTCTGCCCATGTGAGATTGCATGGAGAGAATTGTTCCACTCTGGAAATAGGAAAAACAAAAAACAAAAAAAATCCTTGGACGTTCCTTGAGTTGCCAAACCTTTGAGCCCGTCTTTCATTTTGTGCCTCTCAGGTCCCACCATTCCTGCCCACCAGGAACAGAAGTGAAAAGAAGCCCAGCTGACTGTCCCAGTTCCACTCTCTAGGCTCTGGATCCAAGGGAAATTACAGCAAAACAGAGCTCATGGGTGGAGAAAGGGGCCATGGGTTGCTGCTCCCTCTACAAGTCCCACAGTTCTGAGTCTTACAATGCCTTGCGTAGAGGAGGTACTTAGTGAACATGAGAAGAATAGATGGATGGTTTGATCTCCATTGGTCAGGGTGTAGTTCCAGTGGGAGGATAGGAAATTGGTCTTGATATCAGAATGGTCACAATATTTATTCTGCAAGATTCAGAGAGGCAATTTGGCATAGACATTAAGAATGTAGGATCTAAAATAAGACCATGTGCTAAGTCACTTCAGTCGTGTCCTCCTGACTCTTTGTGACCCTATGGAATGTAGCCCGCCAGGCTCCTCTAAGATTCTCCAGGCAGGAATACTAGAGTGGGTTACCATACCCTCCTCCAGGGGATCTTCCCGACCCAGAAATCAAACCTGCATCTCCTAAGTCTCCTGCATTGCATTGGCAAGCAGTCTCATTACCACTAGTGCCACCTGGGAAGCAAAATAAGATCCCCTGGCTTCAAGTCCTGCCACTTTGAAACTGCGTGGCCTTATCCTTGTAAAATAGGAATATTATTTCCCTCGTTAGGCTGTTTTGAGGCTTCAATGAGTTAGTATGTGTAAAGCACTCGGCACCCGGCATGTTAGTGCTCAGCGAACACTGATAGACATGAGCTCTCATCGTTGTTGTTACCCTGATCAAATGCCTCCTGATTCTTCTAAGCAAAATTCAGTATTCTCTGGACTTTCGAAGCACTTTGCTCAGATCTCTGGGGAAACCGTCAGGATTTTTTTTCCCAAGCTCTGAATCACATTCGATGGTAGGGACAATAAAGCAGATTCTTTGAAGTCAGGATACATAAATAAGTGAAACCCTTACTCCCTCTATAGCTATTGTGGTTATGTATCTGTCTCTTCCTCCCTACCTCTGCCTCCTTTGGGATAGAGTCTACATTTTTATCCATCTTTGTAACCAAGGGCTGGGGGTTGCTTGAAAGGATGAGCAGGCTTGGTTCTGTCTGGACTTGGCAGTGGCCTCCTGGCTTTCTTACCTATCTCATTTTGCAGAGGCTCAGCTCCTCTCTTTGTCCCAAGATAGGGTTGAGGTTAAGCATCTGGGGCGCCTCTTCTGGGCTTGAGTGTGAGGCTTGGGAATTGAGAGCAGAGGAAAGTAACATGTGCTGAGCACCTGCCATGTCCCCAGAACCTGCAGGGCTCTTTACAACACGTAATTCCCACAGCCGTCTAGTGGCGGTATATTCTGATTAGACCCGTTTTCTTAGGTGAGAAGGCTGAATTTAAGAAACTTTTCCAGGGTCACATAGCTGACATGGCTGAGGCAGAATTGAAACGGTCTGACTCCTGAGTTTGTGCCTTTCCACTGTCGTGCAGGCTTCTGCTGAAGCAAGCTGAGCTCCGCACGGCCTCCCCCCTCCTCCTCCGCTCCTCCCTGCTTCTCTACCTCAGTCTTTCCTTTATTCTCCCATATTATCCTCCCTAATATTATTTTTCTTCTTGAGTTGGCTTATTTATCACTTGGCCATGTCTCCTTATTAATATACCAGAGCTTAAACATTATGCATCCCCACTGCCTCGTTTGCCAGCACGGTGCTGAGCACTTATGAGCTTGGCAATTAGACTGAGCTCAGAGGGGCCATAACATCTGCGTCTTCAGCTGCTTTCATAGGGAAATGGGGTAGAGAGGAAAGGCTGTGAGACAGGGCAGGGCATAGCACACACATGGTGGAGGAGGAAGGGGGTAGGCATCGTGGTGGTGGCACAAACAGACACCTCTGTGTCCGCAGCCTAGATGCAAAGAGCTGCTTGTGGCCTGAGGCTGTGAGCCTCCAGGAAGACCCTAAGGTCATTTCTGCCAAACAGCCCCCTTCTGTCTTATTTCTATGCCTGCTATCACCATCACCATCAGCCGCCACTCATTTATTAAGTACCTACTGTTTGCTTTACACACATCTCATTTGGTCCACACAACAATCCATGAGCTCTATATTTATGCACTGTTATATAGATGAGGGAGCTGTAGCTCAGAGAAGGAACGTAAGTAACTTGTTCACACTCATAGAGCTAGCAGTGGCAGAAAAAGGGAAAAGGGCAGAAAGACCTAAAAATTAAGAGACGCTGGGATGAGGGACAACTGACCAACAGAGTTGGCCTCTCAAGGCTGCTTCTCTCTGGGCCTGTGCCCTGGCAGGGCAGCTGAGTGCCCCTGTCAGCTCACCTCAAGGCCTACCCGGGGAAGAAGGATTGTTCAGCCCTGAACGTTGATGATGTGATTTCATCCTGGCTTTCCAGGGAGGCTGCACACCTGGAAGAAGTTGTTCAGGAGCCAGGAGGAGAAAGTCCTAGCCTATCAAGTCCATCATGCTTCATGCTTCCCGTACCAAGGCAATTTACATCCAAGATACCTCAAGACCTGCCCCTGCCCCTGAAAAGATACCTGCCCAGCTGATTGATTGTTCTGCCCCAAAACTGTTCTTTTTTCTGGTGGTTTTTACCCAGCTTTTTAACTTATTTCGTCCCTTTCTCCAGTCTCATGGTTTCCTGGGCCCAAGCCTTCCAAGCCCACCTGGAACCCCTCCAGCAAGGGGTTCCAAGACAACTGTTGGAAAGTCAAAGTGGAAAGTCAACTGTTCCAAGACAGTTCCCTCTGAGTCATGACACAAAACCAATTTTTAAGAAAACCAGGCTATCTGAGATTTTATTAGTTATCCTGGAGTTGGTCCTACCCTCCAAATGTCTCCTAGAACCCAGCATTCCTCCAATTCACAGACTAAGGCTATGCCATGTAGCCCAGAAAAGCCAATCCCAAGCATTTTTGTGGAAGAAGCCACTAATAAAAAAGTAATAAGCTTTGATGGAACAATTGTTTTTTTGTTTTAATTCTTGAAATATACTCTTAAGACACTGATGTGATTAATAATGCAGGGCTAAGTATTAATAAGGCAGGCCTTGGTACTGCTAGGGAAGGCTGGGTGTGCTTGATGGCCCAGAGCTCTTCACACCTCACCTCACCTTCCCTAGCCTCCCCTTCCTTGTTCCCCTTAGTCCTGCATAAATAAGGTAGTGGTTGACAATCCCCACTGCCAGTGTGTGTACTAGTGAGCAGCAAAACAGTGCTCTCTGGTTACTTTAAATGTGACCAAGAACATGGTGGTATCTGGAAGGACTTTGGAAACAATTGAACAAATATTTATTGAATGTATATTATGTGCTCAGCATCTGTTCTAAGCCTTAGAGATAGAACAGAAGACAAAAAAAGATATTTTTATTTTTATTGGAGTATAGTTGATTTACAGTGTTGTATTAATTTCAGATGTACAGCAAAGTGCTGAGTCACTTCAGTTGTGTCCAACTCTTTGCGATCCTATGGATTGTAGCCCACCAGTCTCCTCTGTCCATGGACTTCTCCAGGCAAGAACTGGAGTGGTTTGCCATTTCCTACTCCAGGGGATCTTCCTGACCGAGGGGTTGAACCCAAATCTCCTGTATTGGCAGTCAGATTCTTTACCACTGAGCCGCCAGGGGAGCTTCCTGATACACGTTAACTGCTCTTTTAATTTTTTCAGAAAAAAAGAAGCAGAATATATTTAAAAAGTGACCTGAAGTGGCAAATGAAAGAACACACTAGCTTTATAATCTAAAGCCTTGCTGACGGATGGTCAGAAGACAGAAACCACTCTTGCTATTCCAAGTAGGAAGGGTTTAAAATGGGGAATTAGAAACTTAGACTAACTTTGGATAAGCTTGAGAAGTGAAGGTCAGGGAAAACACTGCTGGAGGTTACAAGATCAAAATGTGCCAGGCTCTCAAAGAAGCCACTTCCCACCTCCACTGCTCGCATTTCCAAAGCAGGTGATTTGCAGAAACTTGCCCAGAAATCAATGCAAACTTTAGTTCTTCCATCTGCCTATATATTTGCCCCCAGTTGCCACCAAACAAAAATTACTTCTCTTAATCTCTCATAATCATTTCTCATTGGCAGCATATAAGCCAGAACCTTTTAGGAAGAAAGATCCTCAGCAATGTAGGCCCAGACTTCCCTCCTGCATTGAAGAGGAGATTTTAGGAGAAGGCAGTGACTATGCCGCACTGGCATAGGATAGCATGGCAGCAGATAGCACTGCACAGATGGCTTCCCCATGTCTCATCTTTGAGAACAGAGGTTTGCACAGCTCTCGTAACATCTAGTTTTACTTTCCCTACCTCTGGAAAGCTGTCATGTTTGATTCAAATGTCTCCTGCTGGAACAGTACAACACTTATAACATTTCCATACAACCAACTCATGAAAATCTGCTGTGTAGTAAGCAGAACCCAGGCAGTGGCAGAAAAGACTCCAGTTTTGGAGGCAGATATTCCAAATGCTAATCTCAGATGCACTGTTTATTTGCCATGTGAATTTAAAGAGTTACTTAGCTCTTCTGGAAAAAAAAAATGAGGATTATAAAATAATCAGAGCTATGTATAAAAATACATATAAAAGAATGTTTCCAACAGTGTTTGTAGAGAATTTGTTAAATAAATTATGATATCCCCATATTAAATAGTATCATGCATCCACTTAAAATTATACATGAATAATGTTGACATGAGAAAATATTTATGTTATGGTGAGAAGTGAGATAAGCAAATTACAGAACAGTGAACACTGGTATTCCTTTTTTTGCATTTTTAAAAATTGTGTTGAAGCATAGTTGATTTAGAATGTTGTGTTAATTTTTGCCATACAGTGTAGTGACTCAGTTATATATATATGTGTGTATAAAAATTCTTAAAGAGATGAGCATACCAGGTCACCTTCCCAGCCTCCTGCAAAATCTGTATGCAGGTCAAGAAGCAACAGTTAGAACCAGACATGGAACAACAGACTGGTTCCAAACAGGGAAAGGAGTACATCAGGCTGTATGTTGTCACCCTGGTTATTTAACTTATATGCAGAGAACATCATGTGAAATACTGGGCTGTGTGAAGCACAAACTGGAATCAAGATTGCCAGGAGAAATATCAATAACCTCAGATGTGCAGATGACACCAGCAGAAAGTGAAGAAGAGCTAAAGAGCCTCTTGATGAGGGTGAAAGAGGAGAGTGAAAAAGCTGGCTTAAAACTCAGTATTAAAAAACTGAAGTTCATGGGATCTGGTCCCATCACTTCATGGCAAATAGATGGGGAAACAGTGAAAACAGTGTCAGACTTTATTTTGGGGGCTCCAAAATCTCTGCAGATGATGGTTGCAGCCATGAAATTAAAAGGCGCTTTCTCCTTGGAAGAAAAGCTATGACCAACCTAGACAGCATATTAAAAAGCAGAGATGTTACTTTGCCAACAAAGGTCCATCTAGTCAAAGCTATGGTTTTTCCAGTAGTCATGTATGAATGTGAGAGTTGGACCATAAAGAAGGCTGAGCACCAAAGAATTGATGCTTTTGAACTGTGGTGTTAGAGAAGACTCTTGAGAGTCCCTTGGACTGCAAGGAGATCAAACTAGTCAATGCTAAAGGAAATCAATCCTGAATATTCATTGGAAGGACTGATGCTGAAGCTGAAGCTCCAATACCCTGGCCACCTGATGCAAAGAGCTAAGTCATTAGAAAAGACCCTGATGCTGGGAAGGATTGAAGTCAGGAGGAGAAGGAGACAACAGAGGATGAGATGGTTGGATGGCATCACCGACTCAATGCACATGAGTTTGAGCAAGCTCTGGGAGATGGTAAAGGACAGGGAAGTCTGTCGTACTGCAGTCCATGGGTCTCAAAGAGTCAGACATGCCTGAGCAACTGAACAACAGCAGCTGTATATATACATACTTTTCCAGTATGGTTTTTCACTGGATACTGAATGTAGTGCCCTGTGATACACAGTAGGACCTTGGTTATCCAACCTATATTTATATTAGTTTACATTGCTAATCCCAAACTCCTAGCCATTCCCTCCCCAACACCTTCCTTTCCTTGGCAACCACACGTCTGTTCTCTGTGACATGACATTTTTAAAATGTTTTATTGGAGTATAGCTGCTTGATAGTGTTGTGCTAGTTTCTACTGTACACTCAGGACTCTACTCAATAGGATTCCATTTTTATAAAAACAACTATACCAGTGAAAGACTTTGCACCAGAATTTTAACAGTTCAGTTCAGTTCAGTCGCTCAGTCGTGTCCGACTCTTTGCGACCCCATGAATCACAGTACACCAGGCCTCCCTGTCCATCACCAACTCCCGGAGTTCACTCAGACTCATGTCCATCGAGTCAGTGATACCATCCAGCCATCTCATCCTCTGTTGTCCCCTTCTCCTCCTGCCCCCAATCCCTCCCAGCATCAGAGTCTTTTCCAATGAGTCAACTTTTCGCATGAGGTGGCCAAAGTACTGGAGTTTCAGCTTTAGCATCATTCCTTCCAAAGAAATCCCAGGGCTGATCTCCTTCAGAATGGACTGGTTGGATCTCCTTGCAGTCCAAGGGACTCTCAAGAGTCTTCTCCAACACCGCAGTTCAAAAGCATCAGTTCTTCGGCGCTCAGCTTTCTTCACAGTCCAACTCTTACATCCATACATGACCACTGGAGAAACCATAGCCTTGACTAGATGGACCTTTGTTGGCAAGGTAATGTCTCTGCTTTTGAATATGCTATCTAGGTTGGTCATAACTTTCCTTCCAAGGAGGAAGTGTCCTTTAATTTCATGGCTGCAGTCACAATCTGCAGTGATTTTGGAACCCCCCAAAATAAAGTCTGACACTCTTTCCACTGTTTCCCCATCTATTTCCCATGAAGTGATGGGACCAGATGCCATGATCTTCGTTTTCTGAATGTTGAGTTTTAAGCCAGCTTTTTCACTCTCCTCTTTCACCTTCATCAAGAGGCTTTTTAGTTCCTCTTCACTTTCTGCCATAAGGGTGGTGTCATCTGCATATCTGAAGTTATTGATATTTCTCCTGGCAATCTTGATTCCAGCTTGTGCTTCTTCCAGCCCAGCATTTCTCATGATGTACAGTAGTTATCTCTAAATGTAGTTGGGATTACAGCTAGGGATTTTTTGTTTGTTTTCATATGTGTGTAAGTTTCTCAGATTTTCTGCATTATGTATTACTTTTATAAATTAAAAATACATATAAAAATAAGAAGTAGGATTCAAAAAGAGTGAGAGAAATAAATTAGACAATACCTGCAAAGTTCCTGATACACTTTCAACAAATGATAGTTACCTCTCCCTCACTTAAGAATGGTGTTACTTTTATATTTTGAATATATAGTAGTCACATCTAAAAACGTAAATCCTCCCTCCTTCATCAGACATCCATCCAGCCACTCACTTCCTTTTCCTATGGGAAATCAACATTATTTGGTTTGTTTCATTATCTTTTAGGGAAAATGTATGCCTTATAAGCAAACATATAAAGTTATCCATTCTTTTCACTCCTTCTTTACACAAATAGTAGATTATACAACTTTATGCCCCTTTGTATTTTTATTTTCCTTTTATTGATGACCTTCCATATCAATTATACAAACAATACAATAATTGGTAATTGTACTATCCTTTATTTAACCAGTTCCCCATTGGTTAACATTAAACTTGGTGATGCCTTCTGAAGGTGGCCTTGGATAGAACAGCCTGCACCTTAAGAATGACCTTCATGCCCCTGGTCTCGTCTGCCCTTGCAAACATCATCATCTCCCTGAATTCCTGACACATCTTGGTCCCAGCTTCTGAGGCCAGGGGGCTTCAGGAGACCCTGTACTGGTCACAGTCTTTTTACCTATTTCTTTTTTTGGCTGTGACTGGATCAGGCATGGTACTGAAGATATTCTTGTCCAGGATCTAAGAAATGATAAGCCATGTGCCATGTTTTAAATAACCTGGTCTGTCTCTGAGACTCTCTGTAGCACTGTTGACTTCCACACTCAGTCTTACGTCAGGAAATCAACCCTGAATACCCATTAGAAGGACAGGTGCTGAAGAAGCTGAAGCTCCAGTACTTTGGCCACCAAATGGGAAGAGCTGACTCTCTGAAAAAGACCCTGATGCTGGGAAAGATTGAGGGCAAGAGGAGAAGGCGGCAACAGAGGATGAGATGGTTGGATGGCATCACTGACTCAAACGGACACGAGTTTGAGCAAACTCCGGGAGACAGCTCAGGACAGTGAAGCCTGGTGCGCTGCAGTCCATGGGCTGGCTCCCAAAGAGTCGGACCCGACTGAGTGACTGAACAACAAGCCTGTTGATTTCCACCCCACCTCCCACTCTCAGTCTTACTTCTGGAGGTCAGTGGCCCGCCCACTCTCCCACATCATTATTTTCCTCGTCCTCTTTATTGAGGAACTGGAAATAGGACTGTGGTGTTTCCACCTAACCGCACACCTTGGATGACAAATGGAGCATGCTGACAATGAGGAGCCAAGCCAGGAGTGCCGTGGTGACTCAAGGGGGTGGTAGCTGAATCTATGAGCCCTGTCAGATAGTTAGGAATGTGGACCCATGGGGTTAAGTGAGGAGGGTTTAGCCTATGGTAGGGCTTCTGATTGAGAATTTCTTTGGTGGTGGTTCAGGGGAAGTAGTTAGGATCTAAAATCCAGTAAGAATTGTTTAATCCCCATCCTTACATGAAGTCTATTTTAAAAAAAAGATCTTTTAGGTCATTGGTTAATTTCTTAATTACACTCATATTGATTGAATGTCTACTGCATGCAAAGCACCCTATTAGATGGTTCTGCAGTCTCTATTCTGTTTTGTTTGGGTTTTCATTGTACACGTTGTGATTTTTCCCCTTTGGCTGGAGTCACTAAGCCATGCCACCCCTTTCCTTCATGTTGCCGTGAACTTTTGTGGTCTTTCAAGGCCTATGAGTTTATGTTTCCTCTCGGGCTCTGAAAGCAGAGTGTAAGTCCTTGAAAGTCAGCTTCAATCAGGGCACTCACAGAAGTAGACCTCTGGCTAGGATGGCGTGGAGAATGTGCGTAATCAATGTTGTCTAAACTGAACTGATCAGGGTCAGTGAAAGCCCTTCTGCAGAGCCACACCGGCTACAGTGTGCCCTCACTCACTGGAGATAATGGCCTTGGGAACAATTATCAGCCTAATTTCTTTTTATATCAATGTAGATTTGATGTCCAATAATATATGTGTTGTAGCTTTAATGGTCTTTTAATGATGAAGAGGATCAAAAGTATTTTAGATCTGAACCTGCATCATTAGTTTCCATTTCAGAAATCCACTGTAATTACTGCAGCTGCTTCTCCATGCCCTGCCAGAGCACTGAGCTCCTGTGAAGGTATCTGCACAGTTCATCACAATCAGCCCTGAGCCAGGTCTGATGCGGGTTCGGGGTTGCTGGCGGTTACTGAAGGTGGAGAAGGACAGGGACAGGGTGAGGGAGGGGGAGTGACCGAGGGGAAGCAGTGAAAGCCTGTGTCATTCAGGGCCCGGAGGGTCAAGTCGCTCGGAACAGGGGTTCTCTCCACTCTGGCCCTTTCCTCTCTCCTCACAGAGAATAGCTGACTTACAGGGTGAAATGTAATTTGCTATAAAGCCTTCTTTCTATGGGGTTCTGCAAGTCATATTGGAAAAAAACTAAGTTTTCTCAGTAAACGTTCTCTCCCATCCCATTTATGAGGACGTGCGGGGGGCAGGGAAGGGTGTGGGGTGTGTGGTTCAGTGTGCCCGGCTGGGGTGGATGAATCTGGACAGGCAGGATTATGCAGAGAGAGCACACAGGGAAGGGTCTAAGAGAGACGCCTCCTAGGGACAGCAGATGTTCCGGTGGGGTGGCTAGGAGGTGGGTTATTCCTGTGAATCTGCCTGCTATTCTCTGGCCCTGGGAAGGTGACCTCTGCGGACTGCATCACCCAGGCACAGGGAAGGATCTGAGAGAGACACCTCCTAAGGACAGCAGATGTTCCGGTGGGGTGGCTAGGAGGTGGGTTATTCCTGTGAATCTGCCTGCTATTCTCTGCGCCCTGGAAAGATGACCTCTGCGGACTGCATCACCCAGGCTCTCTTGCCCTCTGGCTCGCAACTGGCTTTGACTGGAGGTCTGAGGGTTGAAGGAGAGAGGGATCGGGTTATTTCCTCCTCCACTCCCTTCCTGCTTAGGTATTGCATTTCCGGCACTGGTAGCATCCTTCTACAACCATAGCTTCTGCCAGGAAGCCCTCCTTCCATGGCTCCAGCTCTTTTCAGCTCTAATAATATGGTTTCTTCTCCTTGCCCTTGGACTATAAACTTCAGAAACAAGGGAGATATAAACTTCCTGTTTTTGCTAGTCCCTGAATGTGTCAAAATCCCTTATAGATTCTCTTCGCCCCTTCACACCTCTGTAATATAGCACCTTCATTAAATTCAAAATCCCAGTTAGGTGTGCCATCTGTTTCCTACAAGAAACCTGATTGATACAGTGAGTGTGTCAGAGACTAAGGCCTGCCCATCCTATTTCCTTTTCCTGAACACATAGGAAGACTACATTTTCCAATCTTACTCACACCCAGGTTGAGGCTGTGCAACTGGGTTCTGGTCAATGGGATCATGTGTGACACTTCCAAAGAAAGGAAGAAAGAAAGAGAAGTCGCTCAGTCGTGTCCAACTCTTTGTGACCCCATGGATTGTACCCTACCAGCTTTCTCCATCCATGGGATTTTCCAGGCAAGAGTACTGGAGTGGGTTGACATTCCCTTCTTCAGGGGATCTTCCCGACCCAGGGATCAAACCCGGGTCTCCTACATCGTAGGCAGACACTTTTACCATCTGAGCCACCAGAGAAGTCGCTTCTAAGTCTAGCCATAAACTCCTGTGCAATTGTCCCCAACCTCTTCTTCTCCCAAGATGATATTGGAAGCTACTTGTTAGAGTGTCTCCCACTGGAAGTCACTTGGATTCCTGAGTGACTGCTTGGAGGAGAATTGCCCAACTGAAGTCAACTAAATATGAGTGAGAAATAAGCCTTTATTGTGTTGTACCACTGAGGTTTTAAGAGTGGTTTGTAAAAAAAAAAGAGTGGTTTGTAAGGTTGATTGCTTTGACTAATTCAATGGAGGTGTTAAATGAAGAGGCCATCTGGAATGGTGGAGTATTCAAGACATAATTTTCTAGATTGGGTGAGACCACAGTGAAGGCTAACAAAGAGAGCGCATTATTGCTTTGTGAAAGGACCAGGGATGTGGATATCAGAGTTGAGTTTAAATCCAGGCTTCACTACTTCCTGCTATGTGATCTTTACTTTTTAGTTTTCTTATGTGTAAAATGGGGAAAACGGCACTTATCTCATAAGGTTCTTTTGTGGACAGATGACTTATTTTTATAATACATAGTTGATAACAATACATTTCCCTCTTTTTCCTCTCTTGACTGTAAATTCTAAGCCTCCAGTGACTGGTAATTTTGACTTGTGGTTATCTGTTTCCTAATTTCTAATGGCAGAGGACAATTATCCTGAGTATACCGTTAAGTGGTTTGAATATTGACAAGTACAGAGGGATTCCCTTTTAGGCATTAACTCTTTCAGTTCTCTGCCCTCCAGGGCCCCATCTTAAAATTTGCAGGCCACCTAACACGTGTGCCAAGTCAGCAAAATTGAGACTTCAGAGTTCCAGCGAAGGACTTTTGAATGAGTATGAATCCTGGGACTAAAGTGTCTTTGGAAAAGGAAAGAGAAAAGAATCACCACAGAAATTTTTTTAGCTTCATGAGAGCTTCTCTGCTCATCCATCAGTCCATTCATCTATCCAACAAATAATTGTTTAGTGCCTACCCTACGTGAGAAACACTTCTAGGCCCTATAGTAGATACAAAGATGCATTAGACACATTCTGCTCTGAAGAGCTGAAATTCTTGCAGAAGAGAAGATAATTTATCTTCATAAAATAACTACAAGACAGATCAGGATGTGATAAGCATGGAAGGCAAGTTCCAAGTTCTGTGGAATTCAAAGAAAGTGAACCCCTCTTCTGCCTGGAGGGATCAGGGAGCATTTGAGTAAATTTTGAAAGCAGGGCAGGATTTGAACATATGGACATGAGAGGAGGGTCAGACATTGGAAAGCGGAAGAGACCCGTGGGGAAATCACCATTAGGGATTGAAGTGAGCTGGATAATAGTCTGGCTGGAATATAACTGCCAAAAGCGGAGTTGGAGGAAACAGTTTTAGAAATGTCACCTGAGAACAGATTGTGCAGACCCTGAAGTGGGGGCCAAAAGGCTTGTGATGAGGACAGAGAAAGGTCATCAAAGGTTTCTGAGCAGCGGGGTGGCGTGTGCCCTGGGAAGGTCAGTTGAGAAGCTGTGTTTAACACCTGTCAGAGACAGCAGGACGCAGAGGTGAGGAAGCCAGTTAGAAGACCTGCAGTCATCCGGGTAAACCTTAATGTGGGACTACACTAGGCGAGAAGAATATTGGATGGAATCATTCAACAAGTATTTATTACGAATCTGTTCACCATCTGTCAGTCACTGTGGGGGGATGAAAACTCGTGAGAAACACAAATCTTCCTCCTAGGTGCTTGGAACATGACTTGAGGGATGAATCAGTCAAGGGAAGCTTGTCCTTGCTAAACTCTCCCCCTTATGAACACACAGCATAAGTTAGTGTACTCCCCACCCCCAGCCCCCAGCTCCGTACCCCAACAACAGCAGCTCACTTCAATCCCAACAACAATTGAGTGTAAAATTCTAAGGTGTGGTCTGCTGTCCATCCTGACTTAACAAACATTCCGTGGCACTAACTGTGTGCCATATACTATTTTAAGAGCTTTATAAATACTGCATACTTTTGCCCTCATAACAATCTTATGAAATAGGTACTATTACTGTTCCCACTTTGTGAATGAGGACACTGAAGCCAGAGACGAAATCATTTTCTCAAAATCATGTAGCTACTGAGTAGCAGACCTACGATTTAGAAACTCAAAAGTCTGGCTCCAGAACCTTACGCTTAGCCATTACATTATACTGCTTCCCTGTATCACTGCTTTCTCTTGCCCACCTGTAATGAACCATGGCCTGAAGGGAATTGCTCTTCAGGGAGGCCTGGCGTGCTGCAGTCCATGGGGTCGCAGAGAGTCGGACACGACTGAGCGACTGAACTGAACTGAACTGAACTGAACTTGGGCCTTATCCAGCCTCTCTGAATCGGTACTATCTTCATGGCTTATAGTGCTGTCCAGGGTCACAGTTGTAGCTAGAGTCTGCTCACTGATCTCTGCTGTAGCCATAGCTACGGTCAGTGCTTTCACTGCCTGCCCTGCTAGGTAACCAGCCAAGAAGGTGAGTGGGGCAAATCAATGATTAGGTGAGGGACAGGGAGTCCTGACCCCACAGGATCGTTGACCCTCTTTTCAGAGCTGTCACGTTGTGCTGCTGCTCATCTTGCCTCTCTGGATGAGGCAGACACCTTGGCGGGGCTTAGAGCCTGGGTTCTGACGTTTACTACCCATGGACACTCAGCCAAGTTATTTAACTTCCCCAAGCATCAGTTTCCCCATCCATAAAATGAGGGGATTAAATATCATGATAAAGTTGTGATAACAGGAAATGAGACACTTTCTATAAAGTCCTAATAAACAGTGTCTGACATAGAGCAAGTGTTCAGAAAATGTTAGCTGTTGTTATCTCATCTAGGTAAGAACAAACTCTTCATTTGATCCTGGATACTAGACTCAGAAGTATTCAGAGGCCCCAGGGGGGCCTTTTATACCCTTATTCAAGAAAAGTACTAAAATATCCCTTTAGCCTTTGGGGATAGAGGAACAAGCAATTTGGGGCCTTGCCATATAGATATGTATATTATTATTATTACTTTACATTGTACACTGGATTGCAAGGCAGTCTTGAATCATGGTTAAGCCATTGGATTCTGGAACCAGACAGCCTGGAAATAAATCTTAGCTCTGCCATTTAGCAGCTGTGTGACCTCAGGCAAGTTCACATACTTGAGCTTCAGTTTCGTTGTCTGCCAAGTGAGAAGATGATGCTCTCCTCCTCAGAGGGTTGTTTTAGGACAAAATGAGTTAGTATATGTACAGTCTTACAACAGTGCTTGGCACATTATAGGTACTCAGTAAGGATGGGCTATTACCAAAGCATCCTTTGGATTAAACTAGGCAATTCCTTTTCTTCTAGAAAAGAAGGCTGGGGCAGATTTTTCCTTCTTTAGTGGAGAGAGAGAACCCATAAAATCCAGGAAAGGAGATAAAACCAGACCTTGGAGGTGAGAAGTTTTCCCCTATCCCATACCTGGGAGATGGGGGTGGGATCCATGCCATCTGAGACTCTGGATCCAGACGTGAGCCTGGCATAAGGACCAGGAGGGACCTCAGGCAGCCACATTGCATTGAGGGTAAAGAGGGAGGTTGTGATCCTTTTATCTGAGGCTTCTTGGAGCATCAGTGAGTTGCCACACCTAGGTCTTCCTTAGAGACAACTGGGAGTCTTTGAGTCACTGGCCTTCCCTTCAGCTTGATGCTGAGATTGGAGACCTCATTACACAGGTCTTTCCATTCAGGCCAGTAAGGCCTTCCTTTGCCCTCTCAAAGACACTTACACAAGACAAAGTGGGAGATGAGACATACATGAGAAGACCACTGATAATCCATGGGAGTATATGCTCTGTGACAGAGAGGGCCTGCATCATCAGGAAGGCTTGGCTTTAGTTCCAGATCTGCCCCTAACTAGCTGGTGTATGTTAGGTAAGTTGCTTCATCTTTCTGGGCTTCAGTTTCCCCATCTGTGGAATGCTCTCATCCCAACCCCCAAGACACTGAACGATCTCTGAAAAACATCCTCCCAGCTCTGTGAGCCCATAAGTGTTCAGACGATAATTCCATTAGGAATTCAGAGGTGAAGTGGTCAGAGGAGCTTTCATGGAAGAGGTGAGCCTGGGAAGGATGTTCTCTTCTTGTTCTCATGGCTCTAACCCCCATCCTGACAGTGGGCGACCTTTCTTGATTCATCAGGCCAGAAGAATTTCTCACCAAGGGGCCTTAGTCCCTCTTTTTGCCCCGAGACCTGACACAGCTACATCAAGGAACCAGCAGAGCCTCAAGCCCAGGAGTAAGCTGACGGAAACGGCACCACCTCGAGGCCACCTGGGACAGTCTCCTCTCTAGTCTGAGGAATTGTTTTCCATGTGTCTCTTGATGCTCATTCATGAGTAGGTTGCAGGGGCGAGTGTATCCCTGGATCTGACATCCCCCCTTCTTGTCATCCTTCCCACGAAGGACCACCCAGGACGCTGTCCTAGACACATGCTTAGAAAGAAATCTGTCCCTTTGCATCCCATCCCCTATAAGGGTGGTACTGACCTCCCTGCCAAATCCAGTTTAGTGACACAAAAGACCCTGGCTCTCTTTCTAAGCTAATCACATGTCCAAGAAAGGTTAGAAGGAAAGGAGAGAAATCAGATTCCAAGAAAATGGTACCAGTCAAAACACTGTGGAAAGCAAGTAGGAATTAAACTTCATGCCATGGACCCTTGCTCTGATCTCAATGCTTCATTCCCAGCTCTTTTTAAGGGCCTCTCTCTACTTGCTTAAAAACTCTACAGTGAGGTTATTTTTAATAACAGGAGCCATCTGACTATTTGCCTGTGTAAGGAGGGTGATATATTTCCCTCTTCTCTTAAAGGAAAAGGAAAGGAAAGTCGCTCAGTCGTGCCTGACTCTTTGTGACCCCATGGACTGTAGCATACCAGGCTCCTCCATCCATGGGATTTTCTAGGCAAGGGTTCTGGAGTGGGTTGCCATTTCCTTCTCAAGAAGATCTTTCCAACTCAGGGATCCAACCCGGGTCTCCCACATTGCAGATAGGGGTCAAGCTAATTTGCTCCCACGTGAGACAGTCCCAGTGTGCTTGTCATGAGTGGCTGAGGGCTTTGACGGACGTCAAGTGGTTGCAATATCTCCACCAAAGCAAGTGACCAGGGGGCCTGGCTGCCTCAGGATGAGAGGTTGAGTCCAAGTGAAAGTTCCAAGGCCCATGGTAGTAGCTGCCCCCTCCATGAACCCTCCTGATTATCAGCTCATGGCAACCCCATCCGCCCAGTCCTCATGCTTTCCTCAACCTGCAGAGGCACTCGGGAGCAACCCAGCCCTTCAGTTCTCTCAGGCTCCAGACCCTGGAACTGCCCTCAGCCTTTTCTGCCTAGTGACATGGAGGGTTATCATTTCAGATTGTCACGTGTAGACGATTTTCCAGCATATCCTCTTCCATTACCATCAGAACAGACTGCAGTAGGGAACAGAAGTTTCCTTCTGGGTCATTAGTTTTCGTTTTGTTTAATTACACTTCAGAGTTAAGAGCTTAGTTTCTCCTGCATCACATTCTTCTCTAAAATGAGAGGGGGTGATGCTGACCGAACATTGTACCGCCTCAAATGAGTGATGATGCCCTCCTTCTATGATGGAAAATGTTCTGCTCACTTCTTTATTTTTCTGACCCCTCTCTAAGGAAAGAGCCCAGAGTCATGGAATGACATGGCTGGAAGGAACCTTAGAAATCATTCTCTGCTTTTCAAGCTGAGGGAATGAGGTTCAGAGGGTGAAGTGACTTGAATTTTCAGAAAATGTGACCTTAGAAATGTGGTTCCCACTGACCCCACTGCCCCTTCTCTGTGACCTGGGGAGAGTTACATGCTCTTTATGTTATGGGGTCTGACTCTGTCATCTTGGAAGGACATCAACCAAACATGGAGGATGTGAAAAAGAGAGTACTATTTCCACCTCAGGGTCCCTCACCGGCTCCACATACCCTCCACCCCTGGTTCCAGTGCCTTGGGCCTTCTGGGCGTCCCTGTTGACATACACTGAATCCGGGCCGACTCTGCTAGACATATCCAGTCTTGCCCCCTCTCTCCCACCTTTATGGAAACCCCAGGTACAGCTGACGGGAAACCCCGAGATAGACACCTGACCCTGGGCAGCCCCATTCACAGACTGGTCATCTGCCCGTGACATGGCCTGGTTCCAGATACTGAAAGTGTGGTTCTTGGCAGTAGGTGATGGACTTGGATCCAGGTGGCCATATTGGAATTTGTGCAGAAATAGTAAGCATCTATTTTTAGTAATGGTAAGCAACTAGTTTTTACCCTAGTTTTTGTTTTTGTTTGGTTTGGTTTTTAAAGAAGCGGGGGAATGGTATCAATACAGACTCATGGCTATAAGCACCCATGATCCACTGGGAGACGGGAAGAAGGGCTTTGGCTCTTGTTGATTTCTGGTGTTGTGGGTTCTGTTTTACTTATTTCCCACCTTTGGCCAGCATGAAGTTTCAGTCTCCTACCCTCTGTCCTTTATTTTTATTGGCTTTAGTCCCCTCCAACAACAGCATCCTTAATCAGAACATTATCTCGTACCATACACACGTGTAGACCTTGTTCCTCAAACCAGGAACAAGCTCTCAAAGCCCAGACATTTACGTCTTAGTCTTTTGAAAACCTTTTCCAGTTAACTTGTACGTATGACAGCTGGTGAAAGGCTGAGCTGAAAGGCTTTCTGGGGATCCAGTTCTATAAACCCTTTTAAATATTTGCATCAGTTTGCCCCGAGGAAGCCTTTTTGAGCCTTCCAACATAAAGCTACTCAGTATTAATTGTCATTATAGTTTTAAATGAATTCCAGTGGGTCTTGTGTAGCCCTGATTTCCCCAGGCCTCTCATTGGCAGGAGGAGATGGAATTACAGGGGCTGTACAGAAGTTACCAGCTCATCTAGCACCTCAGCCTCTGAAAGTGCCCCTCTTCCACTTTCCTATCTCCCCACCTCGTCCTTCTGCCAAGCTGCCACCAGAGCCATCTTCCAGGTGCCCATCTTATCACGTGGTTCACCTGCTCAACACCCATCCTTGGCATGTGCTCGTCGTTGCCATTCCTCAGTCATCCCCCACAGCCTCCTCCCTTGTTGGCAGAGCTGACCTCCCGGGAAAGATGCAAAAAGGGCAAATATCCGCCCTCTCAGCCTTGAAACTAGAGCACAGGGGTATGACCCAGTTCTGATCAGCGGGACCTTCTGAGGGTTTCTGAGAAATATGTTCCTCCTTAATATAAAAGACACAAGTGGGAGAAACTCCTTTTTGTCTTGTTCTGGATTTTGTGCATTGAAGCCATGACGCCTGGATCTGGATGTGATCATGGATGGAAGCTGACACAAAGCCATGCCTTGATGAGTTCCTGAAGCTTTCTACTGCTGGACTTTGTATTGTACAAGAAAATTAAATTTCCTTATCATTCAAGCCACATTTAGATGGACCTATTTTTGTTACAGGCAAAAGTGACCTAAGACATGGTCTATAGATCTCTACAGGAGAAAGTCTAAGCTCCTTAGCATGGGTACATAAGGCTTTCACAAGTGTGCCCTGTGTCCTGATCCAGAGTCTTTTTTTTTTTTAATCTGCCAAACCCAACCTTCTATTCCCATCCCCCAGCCACACCAAACTGTCTGGTAAATGGGCCAACCTGAACCTGAGCCTAGAACGTCTGTTCTTGCCCGGGTTAAAGCTTACCCATATTCAAGACCCAATTCAAGTTTCTCTTGATCCTTCACACGTTCCTTGCAGTGGAATCTCCCCTCCTTTGTGCCCACAATAGTACTTGTAACACCGAGTTCTCTTTGGTTGGTTTTATGTCTGACACTCCTTCCGCTGTAGGTTCTTTGGGGAGAAGGCCATGAATTTTTTTCAGCTTTGTATACCCAGTGCAAGTGCTTAATAAATAATTGAATGGGTGATTAAATTAGTTGAGCCCAGTTCTCAACTTTCCCTTATTAACGGAATGATTTTCGGGTTTCGTTTTTGTTTGTTTTTCACTGTGTAAGTCTGTCAGCCTGTTTTAGACCAGAGCTGCTCACACTTTAATGTGCCGAGGAATCTGTGAACACACAGATCATGATTCAGCAAGTCTGTGTGGAGCCTGGGACACTGCATTCCCAAGCAGCTCCCAGGTGATGCTCACGCTGCTCGTCCGAGGAGCATATCTTACATAGTAAAGTCATCAGGACAGCAGGGT
This sequence comes from Bos mutus, assembly GCF_027580195.1. Lineage (NCBI taxonomy): Eukaryota > Metazoa > Chordata > Mammalia > Artiodactyla > Bovidae > Bos > Bos mutus. The sequence goes on along the minus strand of NC_091626.1, from coordinate 30,881,478 downwards.
CCTCGAGAGCAGATGTTGCCCTGTTCTTAAGTGGAAAAAGTCCTAAAAAACAAGTGGAGACTTATTGAAAGTGACAATTGGGTGATAAGGAATATACTTGGTATTCATCACTTCTGTTCAGCAGCTTTGGTCCCCTCCTCTGAGTCATCTTCTTCCATGACGGGCTGAGCTCCTCTGAAGCTCTGATTTCTCATTTTCTCCAGCGAGAGTCTAACCTAAGTCACAAACACGGCTCCCTCCATACCTCTGTGAGAGCTGTCAGGAGCTCAAGTGAGCTGGGAGAGAGCACTGAGCTGTGCCAGGTGTCCCGGCAGCTGATTAAAGCAACAAATCGGAAATGAAAGAGTAAAGCTGTTTATCACTTACTGCAATGTAATAAGCAAGAGTCTAAAGCTGGATGCCAGCTCCTTCTGCTCCCATTTGCCCTGTGGAGGGGCACACTAGCCCAGGGTCGGGTGGATCAGTGTAGCTGATGAGGGAGCTCCAAGCATAAGAGACTTTAGTTTTGTGGATCCTGAGGTTGGGGAAGTGGGAAAGGGTGAGGAGTGGGAAAGTACTGGGTCCTGAGTCTGACCTGGTTGCCCCTTCCTTTCCCACTCCTACCCCTACAAGGAAGTCTCAGCAGAGTCAGGCACCTGAAGAGGACCTCTGCTGAAGACCTCAGATGGAGAGACCTAGGAAGGAAGGTCCCTCCGAGTTAGGAGTATAAATACTCGAAAAGCATGACCTTCGTGGGGGAGGGGAGGCCTGAGTGCTTGACTGCAGCTCGCTCCAGAGACTGGGGTGACATAGGCTGTGTTCCACGGCTGCAGTGGGGAGGGCAGCTCCCCCTAGGCCTGCCAGGAAAAGCCTTTCAACTTGCCTATGGTTGGGATTAAAAACTCACACAATCACACCTAGATTTTTAATCAGGAGCTAGACTCTTCAGTAGTTTTTCTCCCTAGAAGTGTTCACTTAAAATTCACTCATATTCATTCCTTCTCTGCCTACCTGTCTGTGTCCTTCTCTCCCGACCTTCTTCCCCACCACAGGCACCACCCCCTGCCATCCTACTCATGTTTCTCAGTTGTATAAGTTCCCTATTATTGCACAACAAATTACCCTCAAAACTTAGTGGCTTACAACAACAAACATTTATTAGCTCAGTTTCTGTAAGTCAGAAATCAAGGTGGGGCATAGGTACATACCTCTGGCTCAAGGCCTTTCGTAAGGTTGAAAACCATCAGCCGGGGCTGCAAGTTTCATCTCGGCTAGTGGGACCACGTCCAAGCTCACTCACATGGTCACTGGCAGCGCTCAGTCCTTGTTAGTCATTAGCAGGAGGCCTTCTTAAGCTCCTTGCCATGTAAGCCTGTCCTTAGGGCATCTTATAATATGGCAACTGGTTTCCCTGTGGGGAAGTGAGCAAGTAAGAGAGGAACCAAGATGAAAAGGTGCAGTCTTTTTATAACATAATGTCAGAAGTGACATCCCATTAACTTCTGCTTTTTAGAACCAAGTCATTAAGCCTAAAACAAAGGGCAGATGTGGAAATGTAATAAAGCATTCGGACAGTAACTTGAAGTAGAGGATTTATGTGGCAAAAACAATTACATTCAGCAACATGGAACTGAACATTATTTTTCATACAAAGTTAAAGGTACATTGTATTTCCTTCCTGACCACTTACCCAGTATCCATCTCTTCGAGAGACAAGATTCAGCTGAATTATTTTATCTGATTGATGATTGTCATTTATAACTTTATTGCTACTTCTGTCTCAGGTATTCCTTTGGAAAAGGTATGTGGATTTGTTACATATTCTAATGTATTGTCTATAGATTATAAGATTAAGTCAAGCATGTATCTGCGGATACTTTTAAAGTTGACCTGTCTTTATACTTAGAAATGTCTCTTAATAGTAAGCTTCCCTGGTGGCTTAGATGATATAGAATCTGCCTGCAATGCAGGAGACCTGTGTTCGATCCCTGAGTCTGGAAGATCTCCTGGAGAAGGAAATGGCAATCCACTCCAGTATTCTTGCCTGGAGAATTCCATGGACAGAGGAACCTGGAAAGCTATAAGTCCATGGGGTGGCAGAGAGTCAGGCATGACTGACGACTATCACTGACTAAGCCCAGCATACATAGGAAGGGGAGACCAAGGGTTGTATACAAGGAGGGGTGGGAGAATATTAGGGCCATATTAGAGGCTGCCCGCCCCCAAATCTAGCCAACCTCGCACCTCTTTCCTAACCACCCCTTAAGCACACTCTAAAGTCGGTTTTCCCTATAATGAATCTTTTGATTTTACTCTATTTTGTACTCCTGTCTTATCACCCAAGTGTTTGAGGCTCCTCTTCTTTATAGAATTCTGATTCCCTAGGGGCAAAGACCACCAGTTCTTGTTCCCTACTTCTCTTATAAGCCCCGCTGGACCCATCCCCAGGACTAGAGCTATAATACATATTTGTTGATTATGATCAGCTCTCACCTTCAACTTATTTAAACTTTTTCTCTTTCAGCCCAGCTTTCTGAGGCTCTGGGATTTCTGTGGGAGACTTTCTATTCAGTCTTTTCCTGCTGAGCAAACAGACCTTGTCTGGGTCAATAATCCTTGCTGGGAGGGTGAGGCAAGGTTATTGTTTATACTACAAAGCTGACTTTTAATGTCTTTAATGTTGGAATTCAGCTACTGAGAGAACCAGGAAAGATTTGGAGCCCTTTAGAGCTGAAAAAAAATGAAACACAAGAGATCTAGCACTTACGTATACATACTTACGTTAAGTAGCTCATTTAATCCTCCCAACATGAAGTGGAGCTTATCACCCCCTACTTTGCAAACATGAAGCTTGGGGCCCCATGGTTAGCAAGAAGCAGAGCCAGATTCTGAGCCCAGACCAGGGACCCTCAGCCCTGCCTTATGCTCCCGGGTGTGACTTTCAGAGTGACTTTACTCTCAAATCAGGGCCCTTCCTGCTAGAGCTCTTGCAGTGTCCAGTCCCACTCTCTGTGATTTCTGTGGCCCTTTTATGTGTCCCGAGATGTCAGGATCTCATCTTCTGATTACTGAATTCTTCCTTCTCTAGAGGAGGAGTGGCCAGAGGTCTTCCATACTCACTCCCAAAGGCCAGGCAGACCACAAAACCCACCCAGCCAATGTAGCTGACCCTGGGAGTGGAGGGGTAGGGTCAGTGGGGAGAATCTGGGTCAGGTGAAGTGTGGCAAAGAGATCTTGTGCGAAGCTCTGACATCCCAGGAAGAGGAGGTCACTTGAAATGAATGTATGTGAGCAGATTTTTCTGTCCTTTTCAAGAGGCCCTGCAGTGGCCTCAGCCCCCCGAGTGGGCCTCTTGGTGGGCGTAGTGCCACAGGGGATACAGAGCAGACCCGAGACTGTTGTCTTTTAAAAGGCCTGCTCAGAAGCCTGGCGCTGGAAACTTGGCTCTCAGGAGGGTTCCCACCATCCTGCCTGGTGAGAGAGGCTCGGTACATCTGTTTGTACAGACAATGGGGTTCTCACTCAGCAGCTGCTTTCCTTCTGGGAGTCTGGTATTTGTGGCCGTGGTAGGCAGAGTGTGCCTACATGACCAGCCCGCCAATAAAACTGGGGCCCTGAGTCTATCAAGCTTGCCCGGGTGGCACTGAACCATACGAGCCGTCTGCTGTCTGCTATATGATTTGCTGCTGGAGGAACTGCGTCCTGCATGACTCCCAAGAAAGGGTTTTTGGAAACTTGTGCCTTTTCTTACCTTGTGTCTTTCCATTGTAACAAACCTCAACCATGAATACTGAACCACGTGAGTCTTCCCAGAAAACACTGAACATGAGATGGTTTTGGAGACCCTGACATCCTGGGGAAGAAAGGAAGAGTGGGTAGGAGTTGGGGTGAAAGCTGGCAAATTGCTAAATGTCTACGAATCCTTAACTTCACAACTGCCCGAACTTCTGCCTCCAGAAATTCCCATCACCATCTTGTGGTCTCTAATTTTCTCCTTTCCCTCATTAACAGTCTCGTTATTCCAAATAAATGCTCGAGGCTCTCCCCCATGACTCAGCTTAGTCTGAGCTCTGAAATGGGAGAAATAGGCCAGGGCTTAGTAATGAGAAAGTCTTGAATCCGTTAATTAACAAGTAAAATGATAAGATGCCTGGAGGTGCGCCACATAAATTCTCGTCTTCTGTAGAATATCTGAGATGGCGTCCTTCTTTCTTAGAATGTAGGTGGGTGTCACCTGGAGGGTGTCACAGAGCAGAAAGAGTGTTAGAGTGCCCGAAGCCTCCCACAGGTCCCCCAGGCCACGTGCTTCTGAGGTGGCTGGGAATGTGACTGCTGTGGGGCTTCCTCCCGCCCCCCTCCCCCGCCCCGACCCCGGGCGGGGGGCGGGGGTTGGCGGGGACAGCGTGGGAGCAGGGCCGGATGCAGGGACGGTTTTTCACTGTGAATTTCAATTCTGGTGCGGGGGGACTGGGAGTCACAGGATGGTTTTCAACAGAGGGAGGGCTGAGATCTCAAGTATCTTTTCTAGTTCAAAGACTATGCATATGAACACCTCAAAGTCTCCGACCATCCCTGAAGGAATACAGTGCCATTTTGAGAAATTGGTGCCATTATTTTATGTCCTTTTATTGTAATTTCTGGGAGCTGAGAGGCATGAAATCATCATCAGGGATCCCGCCTGGCTTGACCCTCTTCATTCCTCCCCTTCCTCCTTGCTTTTTCTTTAAGAAATAGAGGTCTAGCCTGGGATGAAAAAGCAGAGCCCGCAATTCTTCGCTACAGTATTGTCATTCAAATTAATTCTTGGAGTGAATGGGCTTATGATTTGCATTTAGAAGAAAATTGCTATTTGAGTTTTTAACTAGAACAGTTGGCTGGTAAATCAACAGGGCCTCATCGTATGATTCTCCATGTCTCAGTGGGGTAGAACCTCCGGGCCCAGCCAGGCTGCTGGGGAGCACCTCACCTTCTGCTCAGACACTGACCTCCTGTGATTACGCCACATTTGCCCTCTAAGCAAAGGTGTAGAATTGGTAGATTAATCATGCCATTGTGAAATACTAATGCTATTAAAGCAATTCAAAAATGATGAAATAAAAATCTTTCAAGAATTTAAAGCTAAACTCAACATTTGTAATACAGTCTTCTTGCTCTGATACAAAATGACTTTCCCAGATAAATGTCATAAATATTTTATTGTGTGCCTACTATGTGCCAGGCAGCATTCTAGGCTCTTTGCCTGTGTTATTTAATTCTCACAGCAACCCTCTCTTTAATAGAGACTATTATTACTCCCACATGATGGTTAATTTTTATGTCAACTTGACTGGACCAGGGGTACCTGGATAGTTGGTTAGCATTATTTCTGATATGTCTATAAGACTGTTTCTGGATGATGTTAACATTTGAATTGGTAGACTGAGCAAAGCAGATTGCCCTCCCCAGTGTTGGTGAGCCTCACCTAATCAATTGAAGAACTGAATAGAATAAAGGCTGAGTAAGAAGGAATTCCATCTACTTAACTGTCTTTGAGCCGGGACATCCATTTTCTCCTGCTTTTGGACTAGACCAGGACTGGATCTTACACCACTGACTTTCCTGTGTCTCCAGCTTGCTGACCACAGATCTTGGAATTTCTCAACCTCCATAATTGTCTGAGCCAATTCTTTACAGGAAATCAATCAATCTCTATTTTTCTTTCTTTGAAAAATATATGTATCTCTGAAAAACATATATCTTATGGGTTCTATTTCTCTAGAGAACTCAGACTAACACATCCCACTTCACAGAAGTGGGGTCTAAGGCACAGAGTCAAGATTAACGAGCTATGGTCAGGGCTGTGGTAAGAGGGAAGAGGCTGACTTCCTCACCAAATAGTAAAGAAATGCAAATATCAATGAGAATTTGGCTCTTTAGCCTCTCAAATTATCAAATATAAAAGACAGTGAAGAAACCTCTATGTGTGAGAAATGGATATGACTGTGCAGTTTTGGTGGGAGTACCAACTAGTACAACCATTCCAAAGGGGAGCTTGAGGACATCACAATGCAAAATGTCATAAAAGGCTCCGTGTCAAAAGTTGGCTCCCCAGATATCACCAACACAACCTGCTGCTAGGACACAGCTGAGTTTATTGTTCACCACTGTGAAGGAGGCCACTGTCCTGAAAATCTTTGGCAACATCTCAGAAAGGGGAAGTAAGTCAGAACTTACTGATAATGATGTTTAGTTTAAGGTAGGTCTTTCAGTGGAGGTTGGGGAGGGGGGGTGACACTTAACTGGGATTGGGTCAGAACCACACCACAATCATCCAGGGTGGGTGAAAACAGCAAGAATAACATCAGGGCACACTCTGACTCTGATCGATGTTCTTTATTTATTTAAAATATTTATTTATTTATCTGGCTGTGTTGGGTCTTAGCTGCGGCATGCGGACATGTGGGATCTTAGTTCCCTAACCAGGGATCGAACCCATCTCCCCTGCACTGCAAGGCAGATTCTTAACCCCTGGACCACTAGAGAAGTCCCTTGATGTGCTTTATTGAAGAGCTGATGGTCTTTGAGAAGTTCCTGTAATGAACAATCAAACCATTAGCTTGTGCAGGACAGTGAGACAAAGTCAAATCTCTGATCCACAGGGCAAAGATGGGGCTCACTGCTCATTTTTATATAAATTATATTGACCTTAAGGTGGATTTTTAAAGACTGATGAAAAATAAAGACCCTTCAAATGGTAAATTTTTATATATCACTTAAACTGTTGCTTTAAATGTCTTTAATGGATGTTCATCACAGCATCATTAATCATAAAGTGAATGTCCAACAACTGGGGAACTGGTTCAATAATGTGTGACGCATCAATACAAGGGAAATTGGCTATTCTGCCATTAAAGACATGGCAGACTTAACTAGTATTATTGACCACCCTGCCTATGTGTCTTTTTTAAACCTTACAGTTGCCTAGGCTGGCACTGTAGAGAGGTACTCCCTAGGATAATTGGAAAGTGGCAGAGTGAAGACATGCAGAAACTTGATGTACAGGCTCTGCTCCTACTATAGGCAGCTTGGTCTAAATGAAGAGAAATTCCCGTTTTCTGGAGTATAGGTAATAGAAAGCTCTAGTGTTGGCAGGTGTGGACTCTGACCCCACACGGCTCCTGGGGAATGAAAGAGCCCCTCACCCGCACATCCTGAGCAACCTTTCCCACTCCAGGACCACAGTCCAAGCTCAGTGCCCCTTGCATCAGAAATGTGTCCCTCTCCCCTCTCATCTGGATTTCCACTTTGGGTTAGTTGCTTTGACTCAGCACTGTTGAAGCTTATATACTCTTCCTGTATGTCCATCTCTACATGCTTATCACACCATATGTGATGTATCTCTTCCTCCATCTTCCATCCTGTTGTGAGCTACCTGAGGGCTGTACCTTGCTTATTATTCCTAGTGCCTGGCACATGAAGGCACTAATCATTCAATATATTTTATTGAACAAAGAAATAGATGAATATCTATCATTAAGTCATTTGAAGTGTTATCTTCTCCTTTCATGACTAGGTCATAAGACCTGTGTATCTTGTGTCAGATTTTTCCTTTATCAAGAGGCTCTGCAAAAAGAGAAGTTACTCTGATAGCAGTTCCCACCCAATCCCCTATGAAGAATTGTCCAAACGGCCCATCTTCCAGACTTTCCACCTCTTTAGGTCCAAGGCCAGCAAGTCTTCTTTGATTCTTTGTTCAAAGCTCAGGGTGGGGGCCTAATATAATATATGAAAAGATTTTCCTCTAGGTCTGAGATGGGGACAAAGAAAAAGGTTTAGGTAGGTGGTCTGTGACTTCCTTGATTTCTCTCAGAACCTTGGATCAGATATGGGGTAGCAAATCTGCAAAGAAAAAAAAAATTCCAGATGAACCCATACAACTTCAAAGAGAAAAAAGTCCCTTGAAGAAAACTGAAAAAGAGTTTTGGAGAAGCATGAAAGTGATGAGAAACCTGGGGGATCAGAGTTTGATTTACTTTGTTCTTGTATAGTCTGGGGATGTGGTGGAGAGGCAGTGTTGGGGAAGTAGGAAGTGCTCGGATCCCGTTTCCTTTGCCATTTTGGAGGAAATTACCTCTACCTTCTAATGAACTACAGCTCCAGGGAATGAAGAGATCAAAACATTGGCCAACGTCACTGGAGAATATAATGCAATCAAAGTGGTTTGGAAAAATGTCTTGTATATCTTTCATCATCATCTTTGGGGGTTAGATTTATCCTTCTTCCATTTTCTTCTTTGTGGAAAATTTCTCAAAGGGACCCAAGATTGAGTTCTGAGGATTGAGGCTTATTATATAAAAAGGAAAAAGGAAATTAAGATCCCATTTCTCTCTTCATTATTGTGCCCTTTAGGAATTTTTCTTACTGAAGGGGCCTTTCATCTATGCCTGCAGAAAATTATAAGGCTAAGCTACTTTATCATTCTGCTGGACATCCTTTCCCATCCCCCTTCCCCTCCTCCATTTTAAAATGGTTTGGTCAGAAGAAATTGGGAAACTGCTCCATTTGTCATAGCATACAGCAGAATTTCTGAAGCTCTCGGAAAACCCTAACCTGATCAACTTTTATAAACAACAGAAATGATGCACAGAATACCAGTGGGCACTGTCAAATGATCTGAATGAGGTAACTCTGAGTTTAAAATTTCCAAGAAGTAGCCTTTCATTGGCCTTGGCATCTGCTTCTCCCTACATGTTTTGAGAAAGAGTCAGAATGTGGAAATGAGAGGGTCTATATCACTGAAGAAAGCATTCAGCTGCCAGTAAAAGAAAAATCCAACTGTGATGGTTTTAAAAAATGGGGATTATTTTTCTCTCCAACAAGAAATCTGGAAATAGGCCCTTGCTAGAGCGACTTCACTTTCACTTTTCACTTTCATGCATTGGAGAAGGAAATGGCAACCCACTCCAGTGTTCTTGCCTGGAGAATCCCAGGGACAGGGAAGCCTGGTGGGCTGCCGTTTATGGGGTCGCACAGAGTCGGACACGACTGGAGCGACTTAGCAGCAGCAGCAGCAGTGTTGTTTCAGAGGTTTGATGGTGCCAAGGCTAAGACCTCAGGGATCTCTTGGCACTTCTCTCATGGTTGTCACATGGCTACTCAAGCCATCATATATCCATGTAGGAAAGGAGGGTAGGAAGGCAGGAGGAACAGAAAGGTGGTACTTTTTTTTTTTTAACTGGGGAAAACAGTCACCTTCTAGACATTTCTAGCAGAGATTATTGGCCAGAATGATGTCACACCCCAATCCTACATTCAAAGGATATTGGGAAAAAAGAGACTTTAGCCTTCTTAACTCTGTAGGAGCACCAGTTAGAGAACTAAGCTGGGAGTGTGTGTTGGTTCTTCCAATTTTCAGTTTTCCACGGAGACCCACAGCCTCGGGTCTGAGACATTCTTGTCTTCTGATATGTTTCCCTGCTGTCCTTGCCAATTCACTTTAGTTTAGCACAAACCAGTCGGCTCAGTCTTTAGACCAGGTGAACTTTATCTAATGGATTTAACAAACATTTCTCTAAATGAGAACAGCACACAGTTGTATAGGGAACAGAGACATGCAAAGAAGACTGGGTGAGAAAAAAACATGCGGAAAAAACTTTGGAGGAGGATGTTCTTTACCTGGTTAGACATTGAAACATGTCTGCCTAAAGTACTCTATTGTCACTCTCCAAACAGGCGAAAGCCAGTCCTGGTGTGAAACAGTCAGAAATGTACAGCTTTGGGGTACAGCAGGAAAGAATGCCCCCTAGGGACGCAGCAGAGGGGAAATTGGGCTCCTCTTTGAATTAGCTGAACTTAGAAGCCTCAGAGGCAATTGTTCATGCCTTCAAATTGTTCTTTGAAGGGCCCATTAGAGCATGATGGAAAAAGGACTCCACCAGAGCCCCAGAGAAGGCTGAGCTGTGAGGAGGGCCAGGTAATGTTCCATCTGAATGTGGAAAGGCTGGCTCTCCATCAGAAAGGCTTTGTGGGAGTACGGAGAGTGGGCTGAACAAGCCGGTCATTTTCTCAACTGGGGAGGCCCTCTGGTGCTCTCTCTGCACCTGTGTGGCCATAGCTCTGCAACTCAGCGCTTTCCTCAGCACCAGTGACTTCTGCACCCTGATGGTCGGAATTGTCCATCACCATAGCAACCTCAAGAATGGCTCCAAATGAGATCTCTCTGATCTTTGAGGATGCAGATGTGCTTCTCTTTTCCTTTCCTTTCCATTCCCTTCTTTTCTTCTTTTCTCCATGAAGCAGGGTAGGGCAGTGGTGAAAGGTGATAAAAGATAGAACTGGAATTAGTTGCTGAATTTGCCCACTCCAACAAGAAATGGCACATGCCTAGAGGCAGAGGTGAACAGATGGTTGTGTGACTGATGGTAACTTGTATTATCAGCCTCTTGAAGCATCTGCCCTCACACAGATTCTCAGACCCTCTCAAAAGGAAGAGGGGATTTGCCTTATGGCAACAGGAAATATGAGAAATGGGATTGCTCTCATAGGTAGAATTTTGATACATAAACAAGAAAATAAGAATTATGTTTTTCTGTTACTGCTCTCTCTTGTGCTTCCTTGTTTTTTCAGAAACAATCTGGTTTATGTGGAAAGATTCAACAATTCGATAAATTCAGCAAACTTTCATGGAGTGTCTTCTCTTTATTTTTATTTTATCTTTTATAACTCACCTCTTCCAACAGGAATTCCAGATAGCTTACAATCAAGGGCATAAAAGATGAGACTGATAAAATAGAAAACCAGGACCAAAGAAAGAACAAAGCAAATATTCTAATCATGAGTGTTAACATGATGCTAACTGAGGATTCAAATTTAACTTTGAGAATCCTAAACACAGGAACAAAATTTTTATATTCTTATTGATTTCTCTTGGAAATCAATTTTTGTTCTACTAAATTCTAAGAGAATTCTCTGGGGGAATTTGAATTTAGTTGACATTGAATGACCTATCCCTCCTTCCCCTCCTCTCCTTCTTCTTCATTGTCATTATCACTGACATTTATTGAGAGCTATCTATTGAGTGAAACTTATTTATTGATACATTGAATATGCTAGACACTGTTCTAAGCACATCAGATATACCAGCTCATTCTTGAGATAATCCTGGGAAGTATATGCTAGGGTTATATACTAGGTTATATATATAGACTAGGTGGGAAAATTAAAACATAGGTGGTGTCTTCCACATAACAGACTTGGTTCCTGGGCTACTATTCCTGCCAAGAAGACAGGTTCATCTGCTGAACCTAACACAAGGGTGCCCTTAAGGACCAAGACTAGCTTGTGCCATGGATCTGTTAAGCCATCCACATGCCCCTGGAGAGTCCCTCACTTTCTAAGGGAGAAGAACACGGGCTTTCCCTCAGTCAAGAGATCCTTGGCTGATGAGCTTGGCTGATGTCCTTGGCTGATGAACTTCAAACATTCTGGTCCCACTGCCAAAGTTGTTCATATTGTGGAAGGAAAGGCAAAAGGTTGTTTCTGGTCAAGGCCAGTTATGTCCTTTTTGGAGTAAGAACTGAGCCATCAAGGCACCTTTGAGGCATATGGTCCCATCTCATGGAAACTGAGCATTCCATGACCTGCTCAAATCAGTGATGGCTGAACTTCCTGCAAGACCTCAGTTTCTCCAGAGTGCATTGCCCTGCCTCACTCATAGACGAGGGGGTGACAGATGCTGTTCCATTCCAGAAAATCCTCTGACATCCAACTCCAGCCATACGAGACAGGGTGACCTGGTGTAGGTGGCAGGCTTCCAGGATGAGCTCCAGAGGGCAGAGGGGCCTGTGGCCCTAAGTGGAAAAGTCTGTCCCCAAATATTTTTGCTTTAGATAACATGCCATTGGCGCCAGTGAAGGGCGACAGTGGTCTGAGCAACTCTTCATGTTTTCCTTCTCTCTCTCACTTTTGCACAACAGAGCCCTCTCCTTAGGTCGTGTGGTTATGTCCTTCGAAGAATCTGGCTCCCTGTCTCTCTAAAGCTGCTGAATGGTACTTTCTTCTAAGTCAACACCCATCTTTCTCTGGCATTGTCCACATTTTGTAAGTGAAATAACCCTCCTCCCACTGCAGCAGCCTGGCATAGCGAGTGATTCTTCCCCTTCCAGATTCTTCCTCCTCCGCCCCCCACCTCCATCATGATTTGCATGGACATATCTGAAATTTGTCACATTCTGTTTCTCAAGCACTTATTATGTGGCAGGCATGGGACTAAGAGATTCACACAACTTATTTATTGAAGCCTCCACTCTATAGTTAGAGTAGGATTATTGTCAAGTGTTCTTGCCTGGAGAATCCCAGGGACGGGGGAGCCTGGTGGGCTGCCGTCTATGGGGTCGCACAGAGTCGGACACGACTGAAGCGACTTAGCAGCAGCATTGTCATTTTACATAAGACAAAACTGAGGTTCAGAGAGGCAGGTCCTCTTTAGAGTCAGTCTCCAGGGGTCCACTCCCATTTTGGCCACTTTACTGCTCAGGGTCCCTTAGCTGATAAGTGGCAGAAATGGGATTGGACCCCTGGAGACTGACTCCAAAGCCTGGATTTGTGCCACTACGCAGACTACCTTCACCTTACACGGTTCACTACAGTGCTGGGATGAAAAATTTAAACAAAATGGAGCACAGAAGCCATTCTGCATATAGCGTCACACATTGCTTAAACACACGAAAAAGGCAGCTTTTAAAATTAACATTTTACTCTACGTTAATTATGAATATTAGGTTGTATTTACATAAGTTGTCTTTTAACTGTTTAAGACTGGATAGTTACTCCAGAAAGAAAATCTCTCAGGACTCAACATGAAACAAATCCTTCTTAAATATTTTGTTAAAAATCATTTTGTGTTGCTGCCAAAGCAACAGAAAATAATTAAATTCCTTTGCATTTTATGATATAATTTACATAAGCAGTCATGCTATTGCTGTCTGTAAATGTCAAGCATCCTAGTTTGGGCCCCTGGTGGTCACCTGTGTTGGGGTAATTATGATTTCAGTGTTGCGAGGCAAGGCTGAGTGATGACTTGGCAGTTCATTCAACACACAGGAGCTTCTGACTAATCCTTGGAAAGTGACAGTGTGGACCTGGACCTGGACAAGGTCCCATCAGCCCTAAGAGTCCTGAGAAAATGCAAAGAGAAGGATCTGCGGCCAGCTCTCGGTGACCGCCCTTTCCCAACCACTGCCTGCTCTGCAGCGGGTGTTCAGAGACCGACATCTTTGGAGAAGGGAACAGCAACCCACTCCAGTATTCTTGCCTGGAGAATTCCATGGACAGGGAGGACGCTGGTGGGCTACAGTGCTCGTGCCCCACACCACGAAGTTCTGGGCAAGTCCAACAACCTTTTCCTATCCTACCGCTGACTCCCAAATGTGAGATCTTGGAGCATCTTATCTGTCTGTACCTGGGTTCTCCCATCTCTATAAAAGTTCTTCTCCTCCTCCATGTTAGGAGATGATAGGGTTTATTGTGTTTGTAGTTTTGGCCACACGGCAAGTGGGATCTCATTTCCCAGACCAGGAATAGAACCTGTGTCCCCCTCCATTGCAAGTGAAGGGTCTTAACCACTGGACCACCAGGGAAGTCCAGGAAATGGCTGTTTTATAAAAGGCTTTGTGTTCACTGAGGAAGGGCTCTTTCCAAACAAAAATAATGCATCCATGTCTACATTTTTCTTTAATGTTAGGGAAGTTATACTTTCCATTCTCTATGTTCTAGGGAGTGTGGGAGTAAGTGGGAGGAGTTGGAAGGAGAAGAGCAAAGGGAACAGCTTCCAAATAGCTCAAGGACACAGAGAATAAAGTTTTTCTTGTTTCCTCCTGCGGGGCTTGCAATACAGCAAAAATGATCTGTCTTTGGGCTAAATGAAGGGGCCTAGGTCAGCCACACAGACCTTTATAGATTTTATAGCCTTAACTGACTCCATTAAAGTTAGCCATATTAATCAACACTTCATTGGTGTGTAGGGAGAGCCAGATTTTTAAAGTGCTTTGAAAATTTCGCCATGCCAGCTGGTGATGGCTTGGTTGCTGGGGTCACGCATCATCATAAACCCAGAATCTAATACCAGGATGCTTGCTGGGATTTAACCACTGTTGTCCACTGGGAGACCCATGCAGCTTATGAGAGGTTCTTAAATCACAGGGAACAAAATTTTATGATTTGGAAAGAAGACAATGCAACCACTTTAAACCCGCTGCTTCCTGTTGGGAAGGAAATGAGTGGGGAACTCAGGAGCCGCAGGGAAGTTTCAGTACCAATGACCATAAACCGTGAGGGTCCAGCCCAAGAAGAAACAATTTCCCCAGTGCCAGACCCAGGAGGGATGGAGAGAACAATGAAGGGAAGGGACTCTAAAGAAAGCTGTAAAACCAGAAGGAAAATTGGGAAAGGAAGTCCCTTGGGCAATTCATTAAAAAGAGGAATTAATTTCAGGTCAGACTAAGCTGCCTCAGGTCTTCTCTACTGAAATGAGGTGGCTGCTCAGGGCCTTCATCCATTTCTGCATCCCGAGGAGGTCTCAGAGATCCCAGGTTTTCTGGATTAAGACTCACACTGCCACATCTGTCAGCCTATAGAGAGGTACAGTGGCTCAGATGGTAAAGAATCTGCCTGCGATGCAGGAGACTCGGGTTTGATCCCTGGGTTGGGTAGTGGAGAAGGGAATGGCAACCCACTCCAGTATTCTTGCCTGGAGAATTCCATGGACAGGGAGGAAAATGGTGGGCTACAGTCCATGGGGTTCCAGAGAGTCAGACATGACTGAGTGACTAACACACACAGATAGACAGGGGATGAAGAGGAAGTCATAGAACAAGACAGTTTCTGGAGACCCATAAAGGGAGCCCAACAGAAGGCCCTCAGAGACCTTCATGATTCTGGTGGGAGACTTTTCTTTCAAATAGAAAATCTGACCATAGCTTAGTCCCCTAATTTTGCAGATAGATTATTCAGCAACTTGTGGCTCACAGAGAGGAAAAGTTAAACAAACCCACAGAAACCAAACTGAAAAACAAAACAAACAAACAAAAAAAACAGCTAAGGAAAGCAAGCTCCAGTGGGACTGGGTCAGTGTAAGTCCTTAGACTGCTTTGCTCTTCTGTGTGCTGTGAAGACTGCTGCTGCTGCTAAGTCTCTTCAGTCATGTCTGACTCTGTGCGACCCCATAGATGGCAGCCCACCAGGCTCCCCCGTCCCTGGGATTCTCCAGGCAAGAACACTGGAGGGGGTTGCCATTTCCTTCTCCAATGCAAGAAAGTGAAGTCGCTCAGTTGTGTCCAACTCTTAGCGACCCCATGGACTACAGCCCACCAGGCCTTCCGTCCATGGGATTTTCCAGGCAAGAGTACCGGAGTGGCGTGCCATTGCCTTGGAAGCTAGAGACCAATTAATGTTTGTAATCAGCAAGATTTTGCAAAATCCTTTCTGAGGGTACCTGGACACTTCAGGCTGCTGTGCTGCTCAAAATTTGATAGTTGAGGTTTCTTCTTTCTCTTGAAGGGTGAATGGATTGGGTCAGTATGGAAAGATAAGCAAAAAGAGGACATTGAAAAGCCTGGGTTGTCTTCAGATTGGGATGCAAGAAAAATTCACTTAGTTCAGTTTTTCTTCCCAAGAGAGTAATCCATGATGTTTTCTCAGCTCATAGCCAAGTTATGAATTTAAATGACTTTTATTAAAGTATGTGTGAGAATGTTTAAAGTCATTAGTATATCCTAAGGCCACATATCATAAAACAAAACCAGGATGTCTAATAATACACAATTAAGGCAATAGAAAAAGAATGGCTATTCCAGAGCAGATAAAGGAGTATTTGAATAATCTGAACCTTTGTAAACAAATAAATCATCTTGCATCCTTGGGTGATAATAAAATTAGACTATAAACTGTAGGAATGGAGAATGTGTGTGATTGCACAGGACTAAAGGGAGAAATGGAGAAGGCATTGGCACCCCACTTCAGTTCTCTTGCCTGGAAAATCCAATGGACAGAGGAGTCTGGTAGGCTGCAGTCCATGGGGTCGCTAAGTCGGGCACGACTGAGCGACTTCACTTTCACTTTTCACTTTCATGCATTGGAGAAGGAAATGGCAACCCACTCCAATGTTCTTGCCTGGAGAATCCCAGGGACGGGGGAGCCTCGTGGGCTGCCGTCTATGGGGTCGCACAGAATTGGACACGACTGAAGTGACTTAGCAGCAGCAGCAAAGGGAGAAAAGGCTAGCTTGGCTTTGATCTTCATAAATGTTTTTAGTGATGTTTAAAATCATAAGTGAAGAAATCTACTGGCAATTGGGTAAAACAAAGCCAGGGCAATAGGGGAGAAATGCCTGATATAAGGCTTTTTTAAAAAATAAAGACAAGCTTTATTTGAGAAGAGGGACTGAGAAGCTGAAAATATCTTGTTGGCGAGCCGGAGCAGGTGGTGCAAGATTAGAAAGGAACACCAATGGCGATATCCAAAGTGAAGAGAAACTTCTGACTCTACCGCTCATGGGACACTAGGTTCAGAATTGATTTATTCATAGATGTATTCCTTCTGTCAATATTTAGTAGTATCTGTGATATATCAGGCTTTGCTCTGGGCATAGAGGGCATCAGGGTAAGTAAGACAAATAAGGTCTTTGCTATCATGAGGCTTATGTCCTGTGGAGAGTAGGTTGAAAATAACTAAGTAAGCCCATAAACTGTCAAGATAAAACCAGATAATCTCTGTGAAGAAATGACAATTGGATGATGGGATAAAATGTGACTAGGGTTGGTGACAGGGATAAGGAGGTCAGGGAGGAACTCTCTAGGGAGGCGAGTGGCATTTGAACTCAGATCTGAATGATGAGAAAGAGTGGAGACCTTGGAGAAAGACGTTCTAAGCATCAGGTATGTACAGAGGTTTTGAGAAGGTCACAGGCTTACTGTGCTTAAGAAACAAAATAAGTTCCAGATCAAGATGGCAGAGTAGAGCATCCTGAGCTTGTCTCCTCCCATGGACACACCAAAACTGCATCTACAAATTGAACAACTCTTTCTGAGAACAACCTGAAAATTAGCAGAATAGAACAGATTTTCCATAACTAAAGATACAGAGAAAAGGTCACACCAGGATGGCTAGCAGGGACAGACGCAATCTAGCCAGAACCCATCACCTCAGTGCAGTCACCCACAAATGGGAGGGATATCACAGTTGTGGAGGTTTCCCATGAGGAGCGAGAGGTTTGAGCCCCACATTGGGCTCCCCAGCCCAGGGAGCCCAATATCTGGCCTTGAAAACCAACAGGGGCTTATGTCTGGGAGAGCCCGAGGGCTGTGGGAAAGCAAGACTGTTTTAAGGGAGTCGCACACAAACTCACTCGCTCCAAGTCCCAGCACACTGGCAACAGCTGGAAAAACACCTGGGTCACAGGAGACGGAGGTTAATTGATAATTATAAGCACATGCTGGAGGGGCAGGGATTTGCTGCAACTTTCTCTCTTCGAAAGTGGAAGTACTGGCATGCTCAGTCGCTCAGTCGTGCCTGACTCTTTATGACCCCAGGATGGTAGCCCGCCAGGCTCTTCTGTCCATGGAATTCTCCAGGCAAGAGTACTGGAGTGGGTTGCCATTCCCTCCTTCAGGGGATATTCCCAACCCAGGGATGGAACCCACATCTCTCGCATCTCCTACACTGGCAGGCAGGTTCTTTACCACAAGCACCACCTGGGAAAGAAGTGCTGGAGGAGAACCTTTTTTTTTTTTTTTTAAACTCTCCTTCCACATGAACCCAGAGACACACACCAAGACATTATAATTAAAATGTCCCGAGTTAGAGATAAAGAGGCAGAGACTGGAGTGATGCTTCTACAAGTCAAGGAACAGTAAGACTATGGGACAATCACAACAATTTGGGAAGAGGCTGGCCCAGATTCTTCCTCAGGGCCCTCAGATGGAACCAACCCTGCTGACACCTTGCTTTTGAACTTCCAGTCTTGGGACTGTGAACCAATACATTTCTGTTGTTTTAAGCCACCCGGTCCGCAGCACTTTGTTCCAGCAGCCCTAGGAAACAAGTATACGGAGGTTAAGCCATTCGCCCAGAGTCCTACAGCTAGTGAAGTGGTGGGGGAAACGTAAGCCAGGTCAATTTCAGAGCTAATGCTCTGAGCCTCCCTCCCCTTGGTAACAGGTTCTGCAGCAGCGCTGGGTTTTACATTGCTGTGTGTGTTGAATCGCTTCAGTCATTTCTGACTCTGTGCGACCCCATGGACTGTGGCCCGCCAGGCTCCTCTGTCCTTGGAATTCTCCAGGCAAGAATACTAGAGTGGGTTGCCGTTTCCTTCTCCAGGAGATCTTTCCAACCCAGGGATCAAACCTGGGTCTCCTGCATCGCAGGTGGATTCTTTACCACTGAGCTATCTGGGAAGCCTGGGTTTTACGTTGGAAGGACCCTAATCAGATTCAGGGATGCTCAGAAGGGGAATCCAAGTCACTTTCTCTGCTCCTCTCTGCTTTGCTTTGCATTGGTCAGGGCTCAGGGTGGCCATAAACAGTTAAGGCGTAGACAGAGAAGTCTGAATTGGACCACGTGGTGGCAATGAAGGCGAGCCTGCCACACTGTTGGACAAATGGTCACCCAGCGGTTCCCTGAATACCTGCTGGGACTCGGCCGGTGGTGGTGGGTGTGCGGGAGGCAAGTGGGTGCTGGGCTTGAAATCCTGCTGGGCCTCCTCTGGGCCCCATTGCCCCGAGTCTCGGTTTCCTCGTGTAGAAAAAGAAGACGACCCAACCCTCAGTGTTATGGCACCAAATGTGATAGTGGACGGGACCATGCAGGGCCTGAAGCAGGACCCTAAAAGGCGAGAGAGAGCAAGCGGGAGCCCTCCTTTCTGTCCCTTCCCCGCAGGCACCACTCGCCACAAGTAGACACCACGGGTTTTCTTTTTTCCTCCCTCTCCCTGGCTGTGTCTTAGCCAGTGACTTGGAAGCTCAAGCTTGGCTCTTAGTATGCGGCAGCCCTTCCCTACACTTCCAAGTGGGATGATCTACATGAAAAATTAATCGTGTATTTTCTCTTTTTTTTTTTCAAGTGGAGAAATTATTTAGGGCTTTGGGGAAGATGGGGCGGCTATTTGCTATGCAGTGGCTCATCCCCTTAGCCATCACCCCTGCCATGTTCAGCAAATGATTCTTCTATTCTCTTCCCGGCAGGTGGTCTCGCAGCTACATGTGTTCGGCGCATCCAGCCGGGTGCTCCGGGGAGCGCGACGTGGCGAGGACTGCTGTTTCTAATTACTGCAGAATCAGGAGGCAAAGGCGAGAAGCGCTGCCAGCCTGGTGGGCCGCTGTGGAAACAGACGGTCGCAGTTATTGGGTTCCTGGGGCTGGCAGGGCCTGGCCGCCTGACTGGTCACTAGGAAGTGAGGGTTTGCTTTTCCCCAAAACTCAACATCTGAATAATTGAAGGGGACACCACAATCAATCTATGCTGTAGTGTGCTCTTGGTTTTGCACTAAGTGCTGGGGCTGGGTGGACGCAGGGGTGGAAAGGGGGTGGTGGGGAGTAAGGATAATACAAGTAGTAATGAACACAGCTCTGCCCTTCTAGAAGCTTCCATGATAGGTAGGGACCAAAGACAAAGTAGCTCAATTCATCCATCTGATGGCTTTATTGAGAGCTGCCCTTGTGGAGTTTATAGTCAGTGGGGGAGAGAGAGAGGAATCCAATGTTATCACACATATACAGCTGCTAATAGTCAATGCAGTGCAAAGTCAGGAGCTAGTAGGGCATAAATGGGGACCTGGTTTGTCCAGGGGTCAAAGGAGGATCTCCAGATGAAGGGGGGCTATAAGCTCCATCATGAGCATGGAAAAGAGAGGTTACTCTAAGGAAGAGTTTGGAAAGAATTAAAAAGCTGTGTGGACATATGCAGGGGTGAAGAACAGGGGTGTTAAAGATGACTAGATGATTTCTAAGTTTCCAACAAGAGTACCTGAAAATCAAAGATGCTCTTGTCAGACCGGGAGGTTGGGGGATGGGGAGTCCATTTGCAGGGGAAGCAGTATAGAATGGGGCTTCCCAGTTGGTGCTAGTGGTAAAGAACCCTCCTGCCAATGCAGGTAGATATAAGAGACACAGGTTTGATCCCTGGGTCGGGAAGATCCCCCGGAGGAGGGCATGGCAACCCACTCTAGTATTCTTGCCTGAAGGATCCATGGACAGAGGGGCCTGGTGGGCTGCAGTCCACGGGGTCTCAGAGAGTCGGACGCAACTGAGCAATGTAGCACACGTGCGTGCACAGCACAGAACGTGGCAGCTCAGAGACCAGAGGGAGGGACTGGAGGGTCTTCGGGAGACTGGGAGTCAAGGAGGGGCATGGTGAGACTTCTATGTGACAAGCATGCTGGGAATGCTGTGTGGAGACAGACTATTATGTAGGGGGAAGGGGGCAGAGGGAGCAGATAGGAGACTAAAGCAGTGATCCAGGTGAGGGGTGATGGCGATCTGGACTAGAGTGGAAGCTGGGGACGTAATGAGAAGAGGTCAGATTCCAGAGGAGTTTGAAGGCTGGGTAATTGCTAATGGATCTAGCTTACTTGTTTCTGGATCTTTGTGTTCAGTTTGCTGACAGAGGGAGTCTTATGGGCCCAGAGCAGCCTCTTAATGAACCCAGCAGAGAGGCAGAAGGGCAGGGCAAGTGGTACCCAGTAACACTCAGGCAAGCGAGTGAACTAAGCAAGACGTGGCGCACGGTTGGACTGTTTCCTTCACTCGGGCCAAATCATTTAATGATGTTCACAGGAGCCGGAGAGGGAGGGGTGGTTATTCCAGTCTTCCATTTCAAAAACAGGGGCTCAGAGAGATGAATCACTTGCTGAGGAAGACAGCTGGAAAAAAGGAAGAGACTGGATTTGACCTTTGGGATCCTGTCTGATTCTGAAGACTGTGGTGTAACTGCCAAGTCAGGCTCCCTGGGGCATAAAGAGAAATGCCCAGGAGGAGGCAGGGAGAGGTGTAAGGTCCTGGAAGTCCCCAAAGGAATGTCTGAGGAATGGGAAGGTGGCTAACAGGGCTGGTAAAGGGAAGTGGGAGCTGCCTTTGCAGATGCCAGAGGGACCTTGCTGCCCATGATCAGGCTGCGAGGGAGAGACAAGGTCGGTCTGGCAAAGGATGGCAAGTGGCTGGAGGAGGGCTGGGAGGTGGGAGTGGGGCCAGAAGACTGTGGGCTCGGCAGTTAGAGGGACGCTGCTGGTCGTGCCATCTTGGGCAGTTACCCTCTCAGAGCCTCCACTTCCCATATGATCATGGCAGCTGAAACTAAGTTGTGTGTGTGTGTGTGTGTGTGGGTGGGTGGGTATGTGTAGGCTCAGTCGTGTCTGACTCTCTGCGACCCCATGGACTGGAGCCCACCAGGCTCCTCTGTCCATGGGTTTTCCCAGGCAAGAATACTGGAGTGGTGGCCATTTCCTTCTCCAGAGGATGTTCCTGACCCAGGGATTGAACCCACGTCTCCTGCATTGCACGCGGATTCTTTACCACTGAGCCACCACCCGGGAAAGGCGAAATTAAGTTACACTGTGTTAAACCATCACCACAAAAGTTCATTCTTTTCTGCGTTCCATGTTCACTGTGGCCTGGCGTCAGGGCTACTGCTGCATGCCATGCTCAAGGTGCGCCAGAGAGACAGAGCAGCCCCGCTGGTGGGGACAGAGAGAGGGAGAAGGGAAGGGAGAGAGAGAATGAGACTGTCCTTGATCACTGTCCCAGTGAATGGGAGAGGAGTATTGGATTGGCCAAAAAGTTTGTTTGGGTTTTTTCAGACAAACCAGACTGAACATTTGGCCAACCCAAATATAATCCCCCACCCTGGTGAAAGGAAGTAAATATTTGAACACTGGTGGCTCAGTCGGTGAAGAATTTGCTTGCAATGCAGGAGACAGGGATTTGATCCCTGGGTCTGGAAGATCCCCTGGAGAAGGAAATGGCAACCCACTCCAGTAGTCTTGTCTGGAGAAGGAGGACAGAGGAGCCTGGCGGGCTAAAATCCATGGGGTCTCGAGAGTCAGACATGATTTAGCGACTAAACCACCACCATCATCTAGCCCCATACCTGCCTTGAGGGCTTCAGAAGCGCTTCCCACAGCATCCTGGCGCATGGTGAGAGCCCCAAATGAAAGCCACTGATGTTAGTAACAGGCTGCGGTGCCCTGAAGGGCAGTTTGCTGGTTGCACCTAGGAGAAGCTCCATCTCTCTCATGGAGTAGCTTGTCTCTGCAAAGGTGAAAAAGCAGTGGAGCCAGGGGCTTGGTTTTTGAGCACCAGCCCCTGGGTGAGCAGAGATCCCGCCCCTCCCTGACAGGACATCCTGAGCTCCTCCTCTGCGGTTTGTATCTCGGTTCACATCTTTCCTTTCCCCCTCAGTTCCTCTCTCCTCCAGGGACTCCCCTGCTCTTCTGCATATATTTGTCTTCAAAATTTTAACAGAAATTTGAGTCTAAATCTTCTATAAACTGATTTTGGTCAAGAGATCTAGCTAGTCATGTTGCACTGGAGTAATGATTCCTTACTTTCAAGAGTGCAGAGTGGGGAGAACTTTGCCTCCAGCTTGATGTCTAATTGAAGAAAAGAAAAAGTGAAGAGATGAAGCACTTTCAGCTTTCACAAACCCAGGGAGTCTTCTCTGAGTGGGCCCATCACCATCGTTTCTGGCTGCAGTGAGTACACAGCCTCGCACTGCGGTCCTAGGGTGGATACTGTACACAAATTCACACACACACAAAGGGATGGGCACAGTCTAACTAGGAGTTCACAGTTTAAAAGAATCACACCACTGCTTCTTAGACATCCATCGGGGTGCATTTTATCCAGCCCTGAAGTGGTAGCTGAGAAAGGACATTTTTACTTACCTGGGAGGGAGGGGAAGTAGGAAGATTTGGTAAGTCAGGGATGGAAGGAGGAGAAAGAACCAGTTAGGAGAAGATAATGCCCACGATTGGCTTTAATTTTTGCCTAGACCACAGATTTAGTGATTCTCAAAGTGTTTTTTCTCTCTTTTTTTTTTAATTTTGGCCTTACAACATCCTTGAGAAGTAGAAAGACCTGGTATGTTTATATGTATTTTCATGCACAAGATAAGTGAAGTTCAGTGAGATTAATGATTGAGTTGAAGACAAAGTCAGTAAATGAGAGAGGCCAATATGGTTTGACTCTTTGCTACATGTCATTTTTTTTAATTGCTACAAGTAGCCTCTAGAAGATGAACATAGGTTTTATTTTATTTATTTAACTTTTAATGGGTCATTTAAATTTTATTCTCCATATATTTATAAATATTCTGTTATGAACACATTATTTTTATAATTGGAAAAATTAGTGCAGAGAGATAATGGGTCATTATCCTTTTAATAATGTTGTTATTCCTTAGTCACTTCAATAGTGTCTGACTCTTTTGCAACCCCATGACCTGCAGCCCACCAGACTCCTCTGTCCACAGGAATCTCCAGGCAAGAATACTGGAATGGGTTACCATTTCCTCCTCCAGGGGATCTTTCCAACCCAGGGATCGAATCCATGTCTCTTGTGTCTCCTGCATTGGCAGGCAGATTCTTTTTACTATTGAGCCACCATTCTTTGGGGAAGCCCCAAAGAATACTAACTAGTACCTAAAGCTCATGCATTAACAAATCTTGTCAACATCTCTGTTTGTAAGATGGTGGCTGCAGCCCTGGAACAATGAACCTAAGCTTAACTGAAATAATTGATTGCAAATGGCACCCTACTCCAGTACTCTTACCTGGAAAATCCCAGGGACAGGGGAGTCTGGTGGGCTGCAGTCCATGGGGTCGTGAAGAGTCGGACATGACTGAGCGACTTCACTTTCACTTTTCACTTTCATGCATTGGAGGAGGAAATGGCAACCCACTCCGGTGTTCTTGCCTGGAGAATCCCAGGGACAGGGGAGTCTGGTGGGCTGCCGTCTATGGGGTCGCACGGAGTCGGACACGACTGAAGCGACTTAGCAGCAGCAGTAGCAGCAGCCGGGTCAAAAGTTAGCCTCCACTAAATTTTCTTTCTGTTACCTTTGTTCATTCCTCAACAAAATCATTGGAACCTACCTAAAATTCCTAAGGAAGAAAGAAACAAGGGTTCCTCAAAACCTTTGTTCAAAAAAAAATCTCTAAGACCTCTACATTTACAAGAGAACCTTTTAATAATGCTTTTGTGATGTGGGAAGAGGGGGGTAGATTGGTGGAAAGCATTGAAGGTGATGGTGAAGGTAAAGGGATTGGGTCAATCAGTAGAGAAGTAAGTAGGGAGGCAGGAAGAGAAAGGTCTGCATGCGGGGCTTGAGGAAGAATTGGGGTTTGAAGTATTTCCAAAGCAGCATCTTGTAAGGCGAGAGGAGGTGTTTCTGAGGTGTGTTGTGATGAGTTATGAATCGAATCACTTTTAATAGACAGTCATCCCTCAGGATTCGTGGGGGATTGATTTGAGGAGCCCACAAATCCACAGATGCCCATGTCCCTTCTATAAAACGGTGGACTGCAGTGAATACAGCCGCCCCTGTGTGACCTCATGAGTCACAGCCATGGATCAACCAAGCTTGGATCAAAATTTCAGGTCTGAAACCCGCAGACACAGAGGGCGGACTGTACTTTGCGAGATACAAGTGAAGATGAGCGATTCCCTTTTAGTCACGTGTGGGCCCTGCACGCTGAGATTTTGCATGTGGCTCTTCACGTAGACTGGTTGTGTAGAGCTCTGGGTTTTATTAGGGTCACACTGAGGTTTTGTGTTTGTCATCAAAGTTCTGAGGAAGCAGGTGGAAGGACAGGCAGATAAGTGTGGTCGAATTGATCCATTCCCTTCTTAGTTCTGTCCTAGAATTCTTTATTTTAGTTTTTCCATGAGGAAACATTTAAATCTGCTTAAACTTTCCTTAAGGAGGTAAAACCTGCAATGACTTTTCTATAAAGTGAGTATATTTCTAGCTAGGGGTTAGGATGTACATGGATGGGCCCTAAATTTCCCTTGTAAACAGCTCATCATTTTAATACTAAAATAAGAACTCCGCTGTACTACTTCATAGATTAGAAAATTGAAGCACATGATCCAATCCGTAAAAATATTTTTAGGCTACTCTGATGTTATTTGGAATCCAGCACTATCGTCTTCATTAAATAACTAACTTCCTGAGTAAGCATTTCACAGGCCCGGTAACCCTTTGAGGTCGAGCTCCTCTTATTTCCATCTTAGAGATGAGAAGAGTAAGGTCACTCCCTTGTTTATAGTTGCACAGGTAATAAGATAGAGTGTCCCAAACTAGCCCACCTGTCTGCAGAGCCCACACTCTGAATGCCTACCTCGTACCTCAGTTACCTTGTATCAACAAGTTACCTTGTCGATAACCCAGTTAACTACTCATTGATCTAGACTCTATGTGGTCACTGATTAGTTCTGTCTACTAGTAGGACCATTTCATTATCTCTGGAGAAGGGAATGGCCACCCACTCCAGTATTCTTGCCTGGGAAATCCCATGAACAGAGGGGCCTGGCTGGCTACAGTCCATGGGGTCGCACAGAGTCGGACACGACTGAAGTGACTTAGCAGCAGCGGCACTAGGAGGACACATTTACTGTAACTGCTGTAATATTCATAACCCAATCGAGAACTTTTTAAAAGGTAGGTTACATGAATCACTTTTAGATTAATTAGGATTTGCTAATTAATTTAAAATCAAACCCCTGCCTTCAAGGAACTTAGAACCTAGTGAAAATGGCAGATGATAAATAATTGCGAAAAGTAAACATACAATTACAGATTCTGATAGTGATTAGTTCATTGAGGGTGAATTTCGGTAGTGGGGATGGATGGGGAGAAAACAGAGTGGCCGGAAGCAGTTAGCTGCATCAGAGTCTGTCATCTGTCCATGCAGAAGTTATGGATGTCCTGTAGGTGGACGGCATCGTGTCAAGTGCCACAGAGGGGAGGGAGATGAATAGGAGATAGCCTTGCTTTCAACAGGAACTCAGGGGAGGAAACACAGGCATACAAATAACCATAAAAACATGAATGGAGATGACGTGATGGTAGTGATGATTAGAAGAGCTAATGTTTCTTGGCACAGTTTGAAATACTCTACATGGATAATTCATTAATCCTTAAAACAATCCTATGACATAAATACTATTATCTGCAAATAGAGGGAGAGGACATGGAGAGCAGTTGAGCATGGGTACGTCTCAAGTTTGACTCGGGGCCAGGAGATGAGGCGATGGAGGCTGACTTGAAGGGATGACTAGAAGATGGCAGAGAGGGGAGGATAAGATGTGATGAGTATTCAGAGAAGGGGGAGCAGACTTCTGGCTGAAGGAATGTGGAGAAACCTCTTGCAGGAGTGAATATTGGACGTGGGCCTTGAAGGATGGGGAGAATTCAGCAGGCAGATCCTGGGCGGCAGAGAGAGTGGGGATGTGTGATGGATGTGGGGTGGGGGGCTGGGCACAGATCTCCCAGGTGGCTGTGTAGGGCTGTGGTTCCTACACCCGGCAGTGCTTCAGCAGCCTGAAACGTTTTATAAGTACAGATTCCTGGGATCCACCCCCAGTAAGTCTCAGTAAGTTTGACTCAGGCCTGGGAACACTCATTTTTCAAAGCACCTGCGTGTCTTCCCCTTGGATGAGTGTTTTGGAAGTGTTAGTGAACCCATCACGTGGGATAGTTGCTTGAGGCAGGGTGCGGCTAGATTCTGCATGGTGTGCGCTTGGGACTTCCGAGTTTGCTTTATAAAGTGGGAGTCAGCTAAGAAGACTCATCAGTGGAGCCAGGCTCCAGGAAGGTCAGTCTGATCCAGAATGCTGGGTCCCTTAGGAACCTGAAGGCAGGAGGACTAGTTAGTGGCTAGTTAATTGTCTGTGTAAGAGGTGCATGGTCTGAGGTGGTGGCAGTGAGTGTGACCTGAGAGCCCAGTGAGTCATGGGACAGTTACTAGGATTTGGTACCAAATGGATGGGGAGGGGAAGGAGAATAGCAGGGCAGTGCCATGTCAGGACCCAGGGGCTGGCCCGACACAGTGTCTTTAGTGAAGTTTCTACTCCACAACAGGAGATGGGGACAAGTTGGTCGATCAGAGGCCTGGCCTCCTCATGGAGTAGAGTCTGGTCTAAACCCTTCTCTTCACTATGTCTCTAAGGATTCTCCCTGGAAGAGGCTTTCCAAATATCTTAGAAACTCAGTTAAAAAGTGAAAGTGAAAGTCGCTCAGTCGTGTCCAACTCTTTGTGACTCCATGGATTATACAGTCCATGGAATTCTCCAGGCCAGAATACTGGAGTGGGTAGCCTTTCCCTTATCCAGGGATTTTCCCAACCCAAAGATCAAACCCAGATCTCCTGTATTGTGGGTGGATTCTTTACCAGCTGAGCCACCAGGAAAGCCAAATCCTCTAAGCTGAAAGGACAGCTTAGTTGTTAAAATAAGAAAGGAAGGTAGATACAGGAATGATGATGCCATCAAGACCAAGACATAGGGAAGACCTACCTGCTGAGTGATTTGTTTTGGCCCAGAAATAATCATACAACAGTTTCAGTCAAATAGCAATAAGATCAACAATACTCACAATGAGAGCGATTGGGCACCAACTCAGGGATAAAGACTGAGTTAGAAGCTTCATCTCGTTTAACTCGTGCACTGGCCCTGAGCAATCCTGACTGGAGTCTTCTTAGGTCTAGTTATCAGATGAAGAACATCCCTGGTGGTCCAGTGGCTAAGACTCCACACTCCCAATGCAGGGGGCCCAGGTTCATCCCTAGTTGGGGAATTAGATCCCACAAACTGTGACTAAGAGTTGGCATGCTAAAGATCCCACATGCTGCAACTAAGATTGAAGGTCACACATGCCACAACTAAGACCCAGTGCAGCCAAATAAATAAATAAATCTTTTTTAAAAAATGATAAAAAAAAAAAATAACTGAGGCTTAGATAAAACCCGTTCAAGGTCCCACAGCACGTGAACAGCACGGCCAAGATGCCATGTGAGCCCTGGTGGGGCCATGCTACCTGAAATGGGATGATGCCTGAGAGGGGTATGAGGATAAGATAGAGAGGAAAGAGCACTGGGTCTGGAGCCAGAACACCCAGGGCCCAATCCCAGCTCTGGTGAGTTGCTCCAAACTACTTTTGTTCTCACCCAGCCTCAAGGGGTGGTTGTAAGGCTCAAACGCAACAGAAGAGACATCAAGAATGCGAGATGTCCTGCTGCCTACCTCTGCAGGGAGAAGCCACCATGCTAACTCTTAAGAATTTAAAGGGTGCAGTCTCAGCGGAGGGTGGGAGAGACAGGTATACATAGATCCGTTCTGCTCAGCAATCTCTGAGGGCCAGCTCTGGGCTTGGAATTGTGCCTCGTAGGCATCAAAAGATTCTTGATGATTGGTCCTTATTTGAAGGAGCAGAGAAAGTACATGAAATATGAAAGTCAACACTCCACCCCTGCAGCGTGAGGAACAATGAGAATGAACAGTATGGTGGAGACGTCCTTTTCCACGAACTTCAAAACCTGGGAGGTGGCTGGATCAATAGACCATCATTTTGAAAAGAACTGAAGGGCAGGAATATGATGATTATTAGTAGGGTGCCTGGATATGCTAGATACAAATCATATTAACAATGAAACAATTTCCTTCCATCCCAAGATAACTGGTTTTGGCTTGGAGGCAACAGAAAGTGGATTTAGAGGAATACGGAGGGTCAATGGAGAAATAACTCTTTAGTTTCTTCTGAATTCTAGCCTGGGGAGCCAGCCCATGTACGAGTTCCCCTAAACTAGAGAGGGGACAGAAAAGGAGGAGAAGAACTGCATCTCAGTTGGAATTTGCTTGAGAACATGGCTGAGTTTGCCCCCTTTTCACTCAAGGTGAAATTCTTCCATTGACACAAGGTTGTCCTGGGGCTCCTAAGCGGTGGAGGAAGAATGTTTATTGATTGAGTTCATGCATTTTACAAGGGCAGAAATGCCCTGGATTAGTCTGAATCTATTTTAGTGTGTAATTGTTTCTTATAAGTAAGTATTGTGTTTTTCAGCATGAGCTCCACGTAGCCTGCACGCATGCTTAGTCGCTCAGTCGTGTCTGACTTTGCGACCTTTTGGATAGTAGCTCGCCAGGCTCTTCTGTCCATGGGATTCTCCAGGCAAGAATACTGGAGTGGGTTGCCATGCCCTGCTCCAGGGAATCTGCCTGGCCCAGGGATTGAACCCACATTTCCTGTGTCTCCTGCATTGGCAGGTGGATTCTTTACCTGCTGAGCCCTCAAGAAAGCCCCTTTACATAGCCTGGTGCTCTTCAGTTGCCTCAGGCACGTATTTTGTTTTTCTAAACAAGAAACCAAGAAAAGTTAGGGGAGATGTGTAACCCTCTTCCTCTGCAGGTTCCCTTCCCCCAGCCCAGTCCTGATCCAGCGGTGAAAGCTCTCTTCCCCAGCCTCTTATTACCAGATACTGCCTGAGCTTGGGGTTGCTGTGGTGCACGCCAGAGCTGCTTATTTATCGTGCACCATCTGGCTGGTGTATGAGTATGGGGACTTGTCAGATGGGGTTTATCTCACCTCACCAATAAATGCAAAACTGTTATGCCTCTGTGTGCTGTGATTTGTAGCACTCAGGGTTGATAAGACGTGTACAAGACTGTAGGATCAGATCTGCCCACCTGGTACTTACATGGTTATTTGCAGTTTGGGTGTGAGTCTTGACTCTCACTCTTCATCCACTGTTTATTGGACACCTACCATGAGCCAGGCACTGTCCTGCTGATCTAAAAAAGCTGAAAGACTCCCTCAGCTCTTAAAAGCCCAGAGTCTGGAGGGGAAGACTGACGCAGAAACGTGCAGTTGCAATACAAAGAATCGGAGAGGGACATGAAGTTGTCCCAGGGGCAAGTGGACACCTGCTTCTGAGGGTCAAGAAAAGCTTTCTAGAAGAGGAAGATCATTTCTCTGGATTTTAAAGGAGCTTCTCACGTGGTCTAGGTTGGAGACCCCTCCCTAAGGTTACCCTGTGTGGGAGGGGAACGACACAGACTGAGTGAGGGGGGTCTTGAGCAAAACTGGGGCTCTGTGATAGGAGACAGGGAAATGCATGCCAGGCAGGCAAAACCGGGAGCAGAGTTTTACATCTTGAATTCTCAATAAGATGTGAATTCCTTGAGCTGGAAACCTGGACCATGGGCTGGTCTTTTTTTTTTTTTAAGTGTTATTTTTGTTTTATTTTTTTTCTATTTGGCTGCGCTAAGTCTTCACTGTGGCGCACGGACTTTCTCTAGTTGCTGCAAGTGGGGGCTACTCTTTGTTGCGGCGCGAGGGCTTCTCGTTGTGGCGGCTTCTCGTTGCAGAGCGCTGCTCTAGAGTGCTGGCTTCAGTAGTTTCAGTAGCTGTGGCACATGGGCTTAGTTGCCCGGCGGCATGTGGGATCTTCCCAGACCAGGGATTGAACCCATGTCTCCTGCATTGGTAGGCAGATTCTTTACCACTGAGCCACCAGGGAAGCCCTGCCATGGTTTTGTCTTGACTCTGTGACGTAAACACTTGCTGCAGAATCAGCATGGTCTTCAGCCACAGGGTGGGGCCACCTGAGAAGCAGCCATCAACAGCGACTTGGCTGAGAAGAGGCTGGGGAGTCGTCCTTGAAGTCTAACCTTCTTGGTCTCTCACTGGCTCTCCCTTTGTGCCCTAGGGGCAGTAAGCTCTTTGAACCTTTCCACCAGGGGGCGCCCTCAGTGTCCCGCCGAGGGGCTGCTGTCTCTGGAGACTTAGCGGTATCCACATCTGATCCTCACCACCTCCTCCAGCCAGATAGGGCTGGTCATAGCCCCATAGAGAAACCCCTTAGTTAGAGTTAAAACGTCTTCTGACCCACGGGAATTGCTGCTGTAAGGAGCTGCAGACACGCTCTTGTCGTTAATTAAAGTGACAGGAAACTATTCAGCCCTCAGCTCTGAGTTGTCTTTTAACAAATGATGGAGGAATTCAGGGTTTTCACACTTCGTGACTCAAGGTGGACAGGGAAGGGGAGTGGGCTAGGAGTGCAGCAGAGATAAACTCTTGGAGCGGGGAGGCCTTTGGAAGCAGCCTTTCAGCAGCCAAGGTCAGAGCCAATGTCATGGATGACCCAGGGTCTTTAGTGCCAATTCCAGGGGTTCCTCCCTTAAGGGAGTCTGCACCTGAGGGGAAAGCGCTAGATCACGGGCTGGGAAACCGGAAGTCAGGGCCCAGCTCTGCTTGAGTCGGCCGAGTCACTTGGGACAAGTCACTGTGTCTCAGTTTCCTTGTCATGGACTGGTTGACCCATGAGGAGAATTGTGAGGGTCACTCAGGATTTTTGGTGCTCACAGCTTCATCTGTTTCCTCATCTGTAGATGAGAAAATTGGGCTTAGTCTCAAGGACTATTCCAGCCCCAAAATCCAACTGCTATTTCAAAAAATGAAAAATTATGATACAAATATTTCACATCATTATTGCTGTTGTTATTTCAAACTGTCAGCTAAAGATCTTACTAAGGTACTAACCACCCTGCTTTTTCTTCTCTAGTGGCCAGTTCTTAGCCAGAGGAAGCTAGGCAGCTGAAAACTGATGGCCAGCCAGTGGAATGATTCCAAGAAACCTGCATGGAAAGGAGACTTCCACAACCAATTGAATCATAAAGGAGACTGCCAGCATATCCCCCTGACAAGTTATTGCAACTCATTTTAACAGAAAAAAGAATATTTTTGGTGAAGAATGGATACTATGGTAAAAAAAAAAAATCATTTGGCTTTTGGCTAGATCAATTAAAAAAAATACATCCTCTAAGTGTGGTCTCATGTGGGGTTATAGA
Source organism: Bos mutus (assembly GCF_027580195.1). Lineage (NCBI taxonomy): Eukaryota > Metazoa > Chordata > Mammalia > Artiodactyla > Bovidae > Bos > Bos mutus. The sequence goes on along the minus strand of NC_091626.1, from coordinate 30,849,628 downwards.
GAGGGGAAAGACAAGGTCCCTTACACTCCTGCTGGGAAAGCAGGACATCTGAGCTTGAGGCATGCAATGAAAGTAAGTTAGGGGCCTCCCTGATGGTCTAATGGTTAGGAATCCACCTGCCAATCTAATGGGCAGGAATCCACCACCTGCAGGGAACACAGGTTTGATCCCTGGTCAGGGAAGATTCCACATGCCATGGGGCAACTAAGCCTGTGAGCCTCAACTACTGAGCCCACACTCTAGAGCCTGTGAGCCAGAACAAAGGGTAGCTCCCAACTGCTGCAACTAGAGAAAGCCTTCTTGTAGCAGCAAAGATCCAGCCCGGCCAAAAATAATTTTTTTTTTTTAAAGACAAATGAGAATATAGTGAAAAGTCCATGGGACTTGTAGGTGTTCTGTGGCTAGTTGGTGAATGGCTGGCTGGTGGAGAGGGGTCTGTGAGGATGGGAACAGAGGTGTTGCTGGGAGCCAGGTTCACGAAGCTTGATTTTTAAGGACAGCAAGAAGCTGCAGTGGCAACCTTGCTAGGTCTCCATACCCAGAGGTCCAGGCCGCTGATGAAGAAGGGAGGTCACATGGGCTTCATTAAACCCAGAGAACTCATTCCTCCTGTCCCCTTGTAACTTCTACTTCACAGAGTTCACTCTGGACCTGGGAAGATTTTGAGATCCTCTACTAAGTCTTTCAAGAAAGAAGCCCTCTGGTTTAGGAAGTTGTTTGTCAACTATGGGAAAATTGCCTAACTGTACCTTCACGGCTTTCTCCTGGAATGCATAGAAAGCGTTGTGAAAAGAATGCTGCATTCAGAGGTCTGGTGGCTCAACCTTTGGATCTCGGACAAATCACTTAAACTCTCACGGTCTCAGTTTTCTCATTTGTAAAATGGGTTAATTCTTGCAGGCAGTGTGAAGCTCTGAGGTCAAAAGAACATATTCTATGCTGAAGAGCTTTGTCAACTTTAAAGTTGTTCGTGAAAACTGAAAATGCTGTCTGACGTACCTGTCCCCTGACTAGTGCTTTGAGCTCCGTTTCCTTGTCTGTAAAACCGAGATCATAAGAATGCCTGTAGTGTGGGGTCATTCTGGCGCTGAAGCCACGCACTGCTTGTGATGTGTCTGATACGGGGCCGGCTCCTGGTGCGAGCAGAACTCATGTTTGTTCTTCCTCTTCTAAAGATACAAAGCTCTGTCACCAGGAAAGTTTGAAGCCTTGTTAGCAAAAGATTCCATTATAAACACTCTGGTGACTGTCACCTCTGGAGAGTATCTAAGAATTAAAGCAGCCTTAGGTCACCTGTCCAGTCCAGCAATTCACAAGCAGATAGAGATCCTTAAAGAGACAGCTCAAGCCCTCTAGCAAACTGTCATGCAGACAGCAGTCTATTCTGACCTCCTCTTCCTCCCTTCTGGGCTTCCAATCAGGGCAGGTGAGGTTGTTTAGTCGCTCAATCGTGTCTGACTGTTTGCGACCGCATGGACTGCAGCCTGCCTGGCTCCTCTGTCCATGGAATTTTTCAGGCGAGCATACTGGAGTGGGTTGCCATTTCCTCCTTCAGGGAATCTTCCTGACCTAGGGATGGAACTTATGCCTCCTGCATTGGCAAGCGGATTCACTGGGCCATCAGGGAAGCCTGGGCAAGTGAGGAGCAGATGACAAATTGTGTGAAGCCAGCGGAGAGGACCCTCAGGGACCTACCTCCCATTTGGGGCTCTCTCCACCTGTGCTGGCTTAGGTGGCCCCTCTGTGGAGGGTTGTATCACTGAAGACCTGAGGCGATGCCAAGTAGCCTTGCCAGCAGAGAGCCCCATGGTGACTGAAGTAAGTTAGCACTGCCAGTTCTGTGTGGAGCAGGCCATCAATCCTGGTTTGTTAGGACAGCCTCCACATTGAGTGGCGCTTTGCACTGGCTCCAGAAACCTCAGACTACCCTGTGTGAAAGCGCAATTGCTTCTCTTGGGTGACTGCTTGGAGTCTTTGAGATTTTCTTTGCCTTTGGCAGATATCCCCAATTCTACCTGCCTGGTCCCATTTCCTTCTCCATCATTCAACTGTGTGGGCTGCTGGCCTTTCTCTTTTCTCTTCATGGCCCATTGGCAATCCCACCCACCACTTTGGCTCTAACATCCCATCATGTTGATGCTACCGGATCTTGTATCTCCATCCTCGCTTCTCTCCTGAGTTACCTGCCCGTATCTCCGGTTGTCTACTAGACAGGTTCACCTGCATGTCCCACATGAACCTCATACCCCAAACAGCCCAGATCTCACTCGCTGTTTCTCCTACATTTTGGTCTACATTTGCGAGACAGATTGTATGTTTCACAGGATGGTATTTCATCCAAGTCTATAAAATGACTCAGGTGACCAAAGCTCAGAGGACAGGCATGATACATATTCCTGGAGGTTTTATTTTTACAGGAAAGCAAGCGAAATACTATAGGATATAAAATCTATATTTAAAATTAAGGTGGAACTTAAGACTTTAAAATAAAGTGTCTGCAAAAGCTGACTTAGACTATGCCCCCCAGTTACCCATGGGGTACAAATGTGCTCTTTCCATAAAGAACTTGAGTTACCTTGGACTGGAACATAGGTATGCAAAGTCATCTGTAGGAGAGAGAATGAAAGAGTTCCCAACAGGCAGCCCTCGGTGGTAACTGACTGAATTTGTTAGCTGGGGTTGGCTAGCACTGGAGCCCCAGGAAAAGGAGTGTACTCCATGCACTGACCACAGAAGGGGAAGTCTAGGCCAGTAAACGTCTGGCCTGTGTAATGTGAAGACTAGGTGAGAAGGCGTATCCAGCCAACCGTGAGCATCCCCACACCACTGACAAGAGCATACGATAATAAGTTGTAGGCTGCAGGGGAAATTTTAAAATTTTCCTCATAGTATTTGCTCATTTCATTTTCATTAACAGTGTTTTTTTCTCAGTTAGTGTTTGAGATTCACCATCCTTCATTTCTTTTTTTTTTTTCACTTTACAATATTGTATTGGTTTTGCCATATATCAGCATGAATCCGCCACGGGTGTATATGTGTTCCCCATCCTGAACCCCTCTCCCACCTCCCTCCCCGTACCATCCCTCTGGGTCATCCCAGTGCACCGGCCCCGAGCACCCTGTATCATGCATCAAACCTGGACTCGTGATTCATTTCTTATATGATAATATACATGTTTCAATGCCATTCTCCCAAATCATCCCCCCCGCCATCTCCCACAGAGTCCAAAAGACTGATCTATACATCTGTGTCTCTTTTGCTGTCTCGCATACAGGGTTATCGTTACCATCTTTCTAAATTCCATATATATGCGTTAGTATACTGTGTTGGTGTTTTTCTTTCTGGCTTACTTCACTCTGTATAATAGGCTCCAGTTTCATCCACCTCATTAGAACTGATTCAAATGTATTCTTTTTAATGGCTGAGTAATACTCCATTGTGTATATGTGCCACAGCTTTCTTATCCATTCATCTGCTGATGGACATCTAAGTTGCTTCCATGTCCTGCCTATTATAAATGGTGCTGCGATGAACATTGGGGTACATGTGTCTCTTTCAATTCTGGTTTCCTCTGTGTGTATGCCCAGCAGTGGGATTGCTGGATCGTAAGGCAGTTCTATTTCCAGTTTTTTAAGGAATCTCCACACTGTTCTCCATAGTGGCTGTACTGGTTTGCATTCCCACCAACAGTGTAAGAGGGTTCCCTTTTCTCCACACCCTCTCCAGCAGTTATTGCTTGTAGACTTTTGGATAGCAGCCATTCTGACTGACGTGAGATGGTACCTCATTGTGGTTTTGATTTGCATTTCACTGATAATGAGTGATGTTGAGCATCTTTTCATGTGTTTGTTAGCCATCTGTATGTCTTCTTTGGAGAAATGTCTGTTTAGTTCTTTGGCCCATTTTTTGATTGGGTCATTTATTTTTCTGGAATTGAGCTGCAGGAGTTGCTTGTATATTTTTGAGATTAATTCTTTGTCAGTTGTTTCATTTGCTATTATTTTCTTCCACTCTGAAGGCTGTCTTTTCCCCTTGCTTATAGTTTCCTTTGTTGTGCAGAAGCTTTTAATTTTAATTAGGTCCCATTTGTTTATTTTTGTTTTTATTTCCAATATTCTGGGAGGTGGGTCATAGAGGATCCTGCTGTGATTTATGTTGAAACTAGAACACTTTTGAACACCATACACAAAAATAAACTCAAAATGGATTAAAGATCTAAACGTAAGACCAGAAACTATAAAACTCCTAGAGGAAGTCATAGGCAAAACCACGCCTCCTTCTAAGGCCGCATATTTTAGGTATGGCCCTACCCCCAACTCAAGGCACAGAGCATGGGATAAGCCTAGGCCAGTCAATATACTCCAGTTCCCTGATTACAGTATATGAATCTCAGGCTTTTACAGAACTCCTAGAAGAGAGGCTGTGTCCTTACCTAGTTTTGGAGTTGTACATGTGAGGCTGGAGCTGAGGCAGCCACTTTGCCACCATGTGGAAAGAATTTGTCTGAGAAAGGAGTCAACCAAGAGAAAGGAGGGAGAAGAGACGCTGGGAGAGAAACTGAATCCCTTTGAGCTCTTGCATTAAGTCCTGCCTCAGGTCAGTTTTCCTTCTGGATTTTTCAGTTGTATGAAATAATAGATCCCTTTTTTTGTTTAAGCCAATTGGTTTGGTTTTTCTGTCACTTGAAACCACAGAAATTCTAATAGCCTCTTGTACATCAAAACTTCTAAGCCTGATAGCAATTACACAATTGTTTCTTCTCACTTTCCTTGATTTCATTTAATTATTATCAAGCTGCCTTCTGATTATTGTTGATTTTTCAAGTGGATCTTTCCAGGGGGAATAAATGTTCTGACTATATATGTTCATAGGTTTTTCTCACCCAAATAACAGTTTTATTTTAATTGTAAGAAAGTAAATGTGTTTTTCTGCTTTTTAAATTTGATTGCCCTGAGCCTGATTCCTTTAAGAAGGTGCAAATTGGGTTTCTGACTTAAAAGATTGAGAGTCAGGTTCCAGATTGTGAAAAATTGACCAGGGTGGTAGATGCAGCCTCTGGGCCTTTTTCCATGGAGAACAACCAGATGTAATGTGTAGCTGTGTGAGTATCAACACCCTTTTATTTCTTCATTCTTCAAGAACCATGTGTAATATTTCCTCCTCCTCTTTTCTCATTCACTCAATGATTATTTACCAAGAGCTTGGGTCCACATAGTGAAAAAACTGAGAAAAACCCTTGCTATTATTGGGCTTACATTCTAAGAGGAGAGACAGACAGTGAACAAGACAAATACTTAATATAGATAGTAGTAAATGTTTGGGGAGACTGGGATGTTTTAAATAATGTGATCCGAGCAGATATTCTAACCAAAGACCTAAAGAGAGGGAGAGAAGTACCTGGGTAGTCACCCGATAATAGCACCCAGAAAAGGAAGCAGCCCATGCCAAGGCTGTAGCTGACCTGGTAGGTGGGTGAAAGCTGAGCAACCGGAAATGAAGTTAAAAAGAAGCAGCCCAGGCACATGGTCACATAAGGGTCAGAGTGAGGGTGTGTGAGGTGGGAGCACTGGAGAACTCTGAGCAGAGCAGGGACAGGACCTGACTCACGCTTGGGTGGGGTTGCTCTGGCTGCCATGTTAAGGATGAGTTACAGGGGCCAAGGCTGAAGCAGAGGAGCAGCTGGGAGGTGATGGTGGCCTGGATAAGAATAGAGGCTGACAAGATAGGATTTGCTTATAAACTGCATCTCAGATGAATAGTGAAGGATTGCACAGCGGTTTTGTTTATTTTTTAATTTGTGCATTTAAGTTTGGGTGTGTCAACTTTGTTTATGCTACAATGGAACTGATCTTGTAACACTGTCATTTGTGTGACTGTCTGTTCCACTGGACTGTGGGCTTCTTTAGCATCCGCTGGCTTTATTTTTTCACCTTTGTCCCTGTAGAATCTCTGTAGAAGACACTCCTGCAAGAAGAATGTGTGATGAAACTGAAAGCAGTATGTGATGGGAGCCCAAGCAGCTCACCTTGGGAGCACCTCTGCAAGTGAGGAGCAAGGAAAGGAGCGTTGGTTCCTCTAAGCCAGGAAGGAACCAATAGTAGCTGGCAACACAGGCAAGCAGCGCAGTTGTGAGAGTAAAGCTCAGGACCAGGGCCTGGTGGGGCAGACCCCGAGGGCTTCTGGAAGTCAAGGATAAGTAGACTGGGCATAGTGTCAGGAGCATCAGTGGTCTTGAAACGTGGCAGGTCATCTCCAGCAGTACAGAGCAGAGCAGAGATTAGCCTTGCAGAGGCAACTGGCAGTGGCCATGGCTGGAAGAACATCCAGGTTGGCAGCCTGGTAGATTGAGGTGCACCCAGCATATGGCACTGACAAGGGCCAGGAGGGTGACAGTGGACAGTTAAGTGGAGGAGTGGACAGAGGCTGGAACAGGGAAGAGAGGCTGATGATAAATGGAAATATCCCATCTAAAGGTTCTTCATTCCTTTGAAGATTCTTAAGAAAATACAACAAGTCAGCGGGCCGAGATCATGCAACTTGGCAGCCAGGTGAAATTGATCTAGAGGACAAACTGCAAACGAGGAAAGTGACCTTGCCAAGGGGAGGACCTAGGGGATATTTTTGTTTATGAGTGTTATTCCTTTAGTGCAGTTCTGTTGATGACTACCAATCTCCCCTGTCTTCTAGATATATTAACAATGGTAAGGTGGCTTTATCTGGATCCAAACATCTTCATTTGTCTCCTCTTTAGTTCTGTGGTTTGTGGAAAGCCCATTCTTACCCATGTGCCTTGCCAGCCCCTGCTGGTCAATGCCATGCTGGTTGCTCGCCTGCATCAGAACCAATGGAAGGATGGTTGTGGCCTCTGTCTCTCCGTCCACAACTATTTGTAAAAACCAGGCTTTACTCTACACAGATTTCTGCCTCAATTGTATAGCCTTAATCAATTTGGCTTTCTTTATTTCTTTTTATGAGATCTATTGTCTTCTGATTACAAAAGAAATACATGCCCATTGTAGAACTCAAATGATTTTCTAGAGCTTTTATCATAAATTTGCATTCCCTGTGAATGCCCATCTGGCCAATTTGGGAGATACTGGAGGGGCGGCTCTCCTTGAATGCAAATTGGTTCTGTGCAGCCTCTGTGGGTGAAAGGACTTCTGGGGAAACAGGCATTCACAGCTGAGTGCTGCCTGGACAACCTTTCTCATCGTGCAAACATCCTTCCCCTAGAGTTGTTTTTTTGTCCCCCACTTTTAAACATGCTTTTAGCAATAACAGCTGGAATTAAAAGGCATTCACTTACCAGAGAATGCAGGCTTGAAGGGGCTCTGTGGCTTCCTTGTTGCATGCTGTCCACTTTGACAGCTCACATGTGATTTGAAGAGCTACCTCATTTGTGTAAAATTTTGTAGTTCCTTCGTGTGCTGATTTTATTGGGCACACGCTTTGGTTTCTGAGTATGCAAGCGCGTTGCATTTACATTCATTCATAAGTAGGAAAAATTAGGTAGTTAACAAAGCCCAGTTATTATCACACATTATACATTTTCTCTACCTTTTTCCTTCTCCTGAACTCCTTAAGTGCTACGGTTCATACACGTGAAAATAACCTGTTCTCATAAATGCCATGGAGAAAAAAATAACATTTATGAAACATCCTGTTTCTATCACTCACACATCTTACATGATGCGTAATCCTCACCATGACTCTTTGAGAAAAGTACTGTTCTCATTTTAATAAAAGTCCCTGGTAAACAGATGAAGAAACTGATAATTAGAGAGGTTAAGTACGTGCCCAGGAATTTCAAATTCGGTCATCAGAGCTGGTGCAACTCTGGTTGTTGCTGTTGTTTAGTCACTGAGTTGTGTCTGACTCTTTTGTGATTCCATGGACTGTAGCCCACCACCTCCTCTATCCATGGGATTTCCCAGGCAAGAACGCTGGAGTGGGTTCCCACTTCCTTCTCTGGGGGATCTTCCTGACCCAGGGATGGAATCATGCCTTCTGCATTGGCAGGCGGATTCTTTACCATCTGAGCCACCAGGGAAGCCCCGCTGTGACTTTGGATAAGTTCTTAAATACTATTTCAGGGTAGGGTCAGAAAAGTTGCAACTTGAGGAGAACAAATTAAATTTTTTGTTAAATTGCAAAGACCCAAAGTGTTGATTTTCTGTCCAGATTATTCTTTTCAACTCTTTCTCAATCTACTTTCTCCTCTTAAACAACTCATCCAGCTGGTTGCTCAGGTATTGACATAAAGCTGGAAGCAGATTTATGTGCCCAAAGATAGGAGGGCTCTGGGAAAGCCTACTGGCCTGGCTGGTGAGGGTGACAGCTTGGTAATGGGCCTCTGAGAGTGTGTGTGTGAATTAAGCAACTTTCATCTCCTTTGCTACAAAAACATCAATTAAGCTTGAATAATCCATGTGTTTCCCCCATTTTCAGACAGAAGAAAATCAGCATAAATTGGCTGGTATGTTTTTTCCTCTAGCCTTAGATCGTTAATCATCTTCAGCCCTTTCTTGCCTTTCCCCCAACCCTTAAAAAAAAAAAAAATCCACACTGCCATTTCTGGCACCCACTGAAAACATTTACCAGGTGATTTGTTCAGTCTTGAATGTAATGAAGACATGCATTCAGCGTTTTGGAGGCTGGTTCTATGGGGAAGGTGCCAGTCTGTTCTGTTCAAGGTTGGAAGAGGGCTCATTCAGGGTCCTTTGTGCAGGCTGGCAAAGCTGATGGGCTTTGATATCATAGTCTGGTCCCTGTACTTGAGCCAAACAGATGTGTCCCTGCAGGCCTCTCCATCCAACACCAGCCAGAGGAAGCCTCATTTGTCTTTGCAAGGTGTCCGCAACCCACATTCTTCTTGGAAATGATGCTGGCATTTCTGTGCTCCAGGAGTTGCTACTGGCAAGTATTGCCCTGGTTTTGGGCTTCACTGGTGGCTCAGACGATAAAGAATCTGCTTGCAGTGTGGGAGACCTGGGTTCGATCCCTGAGTTGGGAAGATCTCCTGAAGAAGGGAATGGCTACCCATTCCAGTATTCTGGCCTGGAGAATTCCTTGTACAGTTCATGGGGTCGCAAAGAGTTGGACATGACTGAGTGACTTTCATGTTTCACTTTAGGTAACTCTGGGCCCACGAGATGGGATCCTGGCTCCCTGGGATAAGGAGACCTCACGGGATCATCTAGCTCCTCCTTGGTTTCTGGAGGTGGGATGCACCCAAACCTTCCAGCAAAACCTGCCACTGTGCCACCTGGCAAGCCCACATCACAATTTACTTATCCATTTTCTGGTTGATGTGCATTCTGGTTATTTCCAGTTTTCCAGTATTACAAACAGTGCTGTGACGGACATCCTTACCTGTGTCACTGCGTATGCATTTGAGAATTTCTCTAGGAGTGAATTTCCGGATCTAGTTGAATCAGTTACTGCACTTACTGGCTGTGTGACCTTGGGCAAGTTACTGCCCTTCACCTCTCCAACACTCACTGTCCTCATTTGTAAAGAACTCTGGTGGAGTCCTCGTGCAGTTTAGAGATAATGTATGTGAATCACTCACAGGTCAGGCACTGCTCTGACCAAAGCCAGGTCAGGGCCTGATGGAGAGCACTTTTTATTCTTGGCCTACTGCGTTGCTCAACATATACAGCCACACAGACACATACTCCCCACATACATACACTCCCCCTATCACACATACGTACATCCACCACACACACACACACACACACATCATTTTGTAGGTGGTTTCTCATCTGCTCATCTAACCTGGTCAAAAGGAGAATCTCTGCTGAATTTGAATGTGTTGATGGCCATTCTGATTTCTCTGAGAGAAAAGGACACAATTTCGCTACTCTACCTGAGAAGTTCAAGAAAGTAAATGGAGGGGAAAGAACAAAGTCACAGTTCAGGAAAAAGTTTCAAAAAATGAATTAAAAAACCCACCACCTTTTTGGTTGTCATTTCAGTTCAGTTCAGTCACTCAGTCATGTCCAACTTTTTGCGACCCCATGAATCGCAGCACACCAGGCCTCCCTATCCACCACCAACTCCCAGAGCTCACTCAGATTCATGTCCATCGAGTCAGTGATGCCATTCAGCCATTTCATCCTCTGTCGTCCCCTTTTCCTCCTGCCCCCAATCCCTCCCAGCATCAAGAGTCTTTTCCAATGAGTCAACTCTTTGCATGAGGTGGCCAAAGTACTGGAGTTTCAGCTTTAACATCATTCCTTCCAAAAAACACCCAGGACTGATCTCCTTCAGAATGGACTGGTTGGATCTCCTTGCGGTCCAAAGTCTTCTTTGGTCTCAAGAGTCTTCTCCAACACCACAGTTCCAAAGCATCAATTCTTTGGCACTCAGCTTTCTTCACAGTCCAACTCTCACATCCATACATGACCACTGGAAAAACCATAGCCTTGACTAGATGGACCTTTGTTGGCAAAGTAATGTCTCTGCTTTTGAATAGGCTATCTAGGTTGGTCATAACTTTCCTTCCAAGGATTGTAGTTGTGGCAAAAACATCTTGGGGAATAGCAGGTCAAAAAGTTGCCTAAAAAAGTAAGGGCTTGGGGGTGATGATTTGCTTCCTTTCCCGGGTAAGTGAAATTGGCTCTTTGTTTAACTCAGATGACTCCCCAGAAGAGATGAGAACCACAGCAGTGGCATCGCCTCAACATTGTGCAGAGCGTAATAGTCTCCAGAACGCCTTGACTGTTGTCACATGATTAGGGAACAATGCTGGGGATGTGTCATGGCTGATAGCCACCTGCTCTTGTCAACCCTGTGAGCTTTGGCAAAATAGCAGTGTGTTTAGATTCACACTGAACTACCATTGAAAACCCTATTCAATGTGAAAAATAACCAGGCAATGTAAAATATACCCACATGCAACATACAAGCATATTTTGTGTTACATGTTGTAATCTTTGGGGGCAGAATGAGCAGGAGTGCCCACCCTTCCAGGAGGGGATGTAGTTTCTTGAGCACTATTGGGCTCAATCCTGACACATATTCCACATCCACATGAGATGGGTGCTATTATTCTCCCCATTTTACAGATGACAAAACTGAGTCAAGTAACCTGCTCACTCAGGTCACACTAGTAATCAGTGGTGGGATCAGGACTGCCACCAGGCAGCTCAGCTCCAGAACCTGTGCTCCCCCCTGTGCCACCCAAGCTGTGGTCCAGCACTCTGATGCTGGGGGTTACTGTCACTGGGGGCAAGGTCAAAGACAGGCTGTCAGGAGGAATACACTTCCTCATGTGAGATTAGACTGAATTTTCATAAGAAAAATGAATATTCCATGGAAGTTCATGTTGGAGAAACATGCTTGCTTGTCAGGCAAACAAACCAGTGAGAAAGTCAGCTTTGACCCCATCACTGGTGGGAACAGCCTGGATCTAGCCTTGTCTCATGTGCTCGAGTGATTCCTGTTGGAATTATTGGCATTTGAGATGGAACATCTCATGATCAAATGACCATAGCTAGAGGATTAGCATCCCTGGCAATAAATGTGGAGAATGCCCAGTCCTTGTGGCTGACCCAGACTCCCCTCCCACCCCAACCCCCTTAAACCTAATGAGAGGACATCTTGCTGGAGGCTGAGTGTAGAGTCTGAAGGGCATGGGAAGGATCTCGGGGGGGGGCGGGATATAGCACCTCCTCTTGTCGGGGGAAGCTGGAGTCTCCACTGCGACGAGGAGGAAAAGGACACTGGACTGGGGACTCCAGGGAGAGGCATGCATGGAAGGGATGTGAAGGGAGAAGGGAAGAGAGACCCAGGCCTGGGGAAAGGGCACCTTCAGGAAAGATCAAGTTCAACTACCCACTTCTGCTTTCCCATGGCCGGCTGCTCAGTGAGATTGCTGTCTGCTCTGGCCTTGATGCGGAGGAAGCTGAGTAGGTGGAGTGTGTCTGATAAGGGGCCACAGATGCTTCCACACCATCTTGCAGTGGCCTCAGCCAAGGAGGAGCTGACCCATTCACCTCATGGCAGGATCCCTTAAAGACCTCTCTAAGAGAGGGGTGTTGCAGGGGCAGCTCTAATGTTGGCATGAGGGGTTTTAGGAGGATGCCCTGTTTGGGAGGGTGTTCACATAGAAATTGAATTGCTGCTGCTGCTACTAAGTCGCTTCAGTTGTGTCTGACTCTGTGCGACCCCATAGACGGCAGCCCACCAGGCTCCCCCGTCCCTGGGATTCTCCAGGCAAGAACACCGGAGTGGGTTGCCATTTCCTTCTCCAATGCATGAAAGTGAAAGGTGAAAGTGAAGTCACTCAGTCGTGTCCGACTCTTCGCAACCCCATGGACTGCAGCCTACCAGGCTCCTGCGTCCATGGGATTTTCCAAGCAAGAGTACTGGAGTGGGGTGCCATTGCCTTCTCTGAACTCTGAATTATATTTAGACTAATTTCAAGGCAGTTGCCAGAATGATCCTATTAAAATATAAATCAGATCATGTCACTCCTCTACTTAAAACCCTGCAATGGTTCCTTATTTTAGGCAAAGTAAAAAGCTCCTAGTGGCGTATTGGTAAAGAATCTGCCTGCAATGCAGGAGATGCAGGTTCAATCGCTGGGTCGGAAAGATCCCCTGGGGGAAGGCATGGCAACCGACTTCAGTATTCTTGCCTACAGAATCCCATGGGCAGAGGAGCCTGGCAGGCTACAGTCCACGGGGTCACAAAGAGTTGGACACCACTGAGTGACAGCACATTTGCACAAAAAGCAATGTCCTCACCGAGGCACGAAATGCCTGTTTGGGATGCTAACTTTGACCTCACCTCCTCCTAGCTGCCCCTCCCTCACTCTGGTCCAGCCACATTTCTCTCCCTGGAACATACTGCTGCTGCCTCAGGACTTTTGCACTGACTGTCTGCCTGGAGTGCCTGCTCTTCCTCTGCATACATGCAAGGCTCTCTCACTCTCCCACCTTTTTATCATCTTTATTGAAATGTCACCTTTTTAGTGACGCTCCCTGACTACTCTTCAAATTGCAAACAGTTCTTCCCTGATTGCCAGTGCTTCTTATCCTCCTTACCTTTATTTTTTTTTCCATAACAGTTGTCACCAGCATCTAACCTACTAGATCATGCATTTATTTCATATATTTAGACTCCTTCCCCTTACAAGGACATACGCTCATAAGAGCAGAGATTTTTGTGAGATTCGTTCACTGCTCCCTAGTGCCTAGAGCTGTGCCAGTAGGAACTTAACAAACACTGTTGACTGAAATATTTCCCTTCAGTTGGAATTTGTCTGGAGAAAGGGGCCCTAGAGATATGATCAAAATGCTTCCCAGTGCTTCTCATGTTTGTACTTGCTGGTCCTCCTTTCAGGAAAGGAGGCTGTGTGGATGCTTTCAAATGATTTCCTGTATGGCACAGCGCCTGAGAATCTAGGACCCTCTGCACAACCTTGCCAGCTTCCTCTGCTTCTCATTTTAGGTTGCACTGACCCAGGGAATGGCCTTTGGAGCTCAGTTGGCCAGCTTACAGCATGCTCTGGGGGACAGCCTCTTCCAGCCTGTGCTTTACGAGCTTCCTGGTCTCCTGTGCAAGTCTGGACCTGACAATCCATGAGACAGAACCCCTCTCATCCCTGAGCCAGACTCCTGGATGCTGATTTCTAGCCTTCCTATAGTCTTTGTTCCCCGCTCCCACCCCCCACGCCCCCCACCCCACACCCCGAGCTAGAGGTTTGGGAACTGAGAGACACAGATGAGAAACAGGGCATGTATCCATCCACTCTCAGACAGGAGAGTTAAAGGATTTCTTCCAGGCTGGAGATGAAAATTGCTTGGCACTAATTTAATGAAAATGACACGGAGGAGCCAGAGTTAAGCCAAAAAATAATTCAGAAAATCTAAAAATTAGAATCGATCAGCAGGTTAAGAATTCTTTAAAATTCTAATGAGCTTTCAGCATTTGTGCTGTTTCCTGGGCTTAAAGAAACACAAGGAAATAAAGAACAAAATTGCCTTTTAGGTTTGGGTGATGATGGGTAATGCATCTATTTCCCTTGCTACTTTCCGTTTCCATTTCATTCCAACATCTTACTAAACTCAGGAGGTCGCCTTCAGGTTTTCAGCACTGCAGGGGATGATCTAAATCTAAATAATAATAAAAAGCCACTGCTTTTATTGGGATTCTACTTTATAAGTTGATGGAAACATTTCATATACACATTAGGTTTTGTAACCCAATTTTGGTACTTGGTGAGTCCCGGAGGGGCTGTTTCACTACTTGGGAGTTCCCTGACATTTGCATTATTCCTCCAAGGCAGAAGAAGGAAATGTTTTCGGTGAATAGTGTTTTTATTTGAAAAAAAAAAAAAATTCACATTTAAGGTGGGACACACATTCTTAGGTACACACACACACTCTTCCTTTCTCACTTTCCTAAACAGGCTATATCATAAAATTGTAGAGTTTTAGAATTGAAAGGTCCTTAGAGGTCATCTGTTCTAACACTGGTAAGTTACATATGAGGAAGTTTCCTCCCAGACAGGTTAAGTACCTTGTCCAAGGTCACCGGCCTCCAGGGGAAGGGACCAGACTACAATTTAGGTTCCCTGACTAAGTCTAATTTTCTTTCTGTTACACCACATTGCCTCTCAAATAAGTTAATGTATATGAAATCATTTTGAAAACTGGAATGTATTATGCAAGTACTGGGTGGGGAATGGAATGGGGAGAGAGCGTGATAATGAGATTTCTTTCTTCTGAGACAAGCCTGACTTGCTTGGGCCTCTTTCCAAATAAAGAAAATTCATGTTACATGAATCACACATCACATTTCTAATTAGGTTCCTGGATATAGCCTCCAGGAATTGAGCACCAAAGGGGTCAAATCCAAATACATTCTTCATTCAAGCACATCTATGTGTCCCTTCCTTCCTTCTTACCCTCTGTTTACCTCCCTCTAGCGTCCATCTTTCGTTACTGCGTGTATGCCATCAGGTTGCATACAGACTTCACAAGTATTTATGTATTGTTTATTGACATTATCTGGCCTATATTTTGATATTAGCAGCTGCTGACAAGAGCAAATCAGAATGTTTTCATATTAACAGGAATAACCGGTTAATATAAAGGCTTTGATATTGTTTGATCCCTGGGTTGGGGAGATCCCTTGGAGGAGGGCATGGCAACCCAGTCCAGTATTCTTGCTGAAGAATCCTTATGTCAGAGAAGCCTGGCGGGCTACAAATCATGGGGTTGCAAAGAGGTGGACATGACTGAACGACTAAGCGCAGCACAGCGCATTGTTAAGAAAAGTCTTTAAAATAGCTTTGAAATTAGAATAAGACTGTATTTAGAGTTTGATTATTAAATTGTTTTTAATAGACTTGAATCACAAAAAAGTCCTTGTAACTAATTGAAATGTTTAAATTACAAGGAGTTATAAAATTTTAAGGCCAATTAAATTAGCTAACGCATGATTCAGCAGAAGAATGAATAACTACTTTACTTGGAATAATGACAATTGCTAAATATTATTGCAAATGACAAGCTGACATTTTATTTTGGTACTATTAATATATTAATTCACTAAATCATATAGTAATGATAAATAATTTTTGTGTTGACCTTTCTGACATATATATTTCAGCCCTCATCCATTATAATTTCTGTATTCCCTTGAAAGAAGCATGTCCAATCTTTCAGTATTCTAGCCAGGCCCCTTGTTAGGGTGTAAAATATTGGCAAGATCATTGGAGGGAGATTTGTTGGCAGTCTTTGGACCTCACTCTCTGACCTTATAAAATCCATCTAAAAACACGAGTGATATTTACAAATAAGAGCCTTCTACCGTATTCCCAGCTCGTGTTGGCATGTGACAGGTCAGTGTACACAGAGAGGAGAAGAGGTTCTTTTTTCTAAATTAATTTTTATTGGAGAAGAGTTGCTTTAAAATGTTGTGTTGGTTTCTACTCTACCAACACAAATGAATCAGCCATATATATGTGTGTGTGTGTGTGTGTGTGTGTGTGTGTGTGTGTATCCACTCCCTTTTGGACTTCCTTCCCATTCAGGTCACCACAGAGCATTGAGTAGAGTTCCCTGTGCTCTACAGCATGTGGAGAAGTGGTTCTATGTGGCTCTCCCCTGCTGCCTGCCTGCCTTGATCTACCAGCACTTCACTCTCCTTCCACACCCCTCCTTGTCCAGGAACACACAGAAGATGCCAGGGCACATGTGCATTCTGAGAGCTGAAAGGCAGGAAGTCATTCAGATGGGCAGATGGAGCCAGGTCTTAGAGGAGAGGTGGGCCCGGGCTGTGGATCGCCATGCTGGCTGGTTTCCCCTGCAGTCAGCCTTAGACGGGTGTCTGGGGACACCTCTCATTTCCTATCTCCTTTTAAAGGGAAACTGCCAAATAACAGAGAGAAGAAAATTCACATGCAAATAAATGTCTTTATGGCTTTAACATACAGAGTAAACCCTACTTTACTACTCAAGTGTGACCCAGAAAGTTCTGTCACACAAATTGGAGGGGTGCTTTATTGCCAGGTTAATGGAATGATCTGTTTGAGCCTGCAGTCCAGGGCTGAGTCAACTGCCAGGTGTGGAGTTTCTGAGTGGGATTTCTCAAGGATGCTCATGAGAAAGGAGATCAAGGTGGCCTTGTTTTCGGTCTGTTCCTTTTCCTGTCCCTTCATCTAGGGACAGACTTCCTCTCTTCTTGTAAGGGAGAGTGTGTGACCCAGGACTGACCCATCACAGCCCTCATTCCCAGCTTCGGGGATGGGTCCAGGCACTCATAGGGCAGGGCAGTCAGAGTCCTTCCCTGATACTGTTCTCTCTTCATGGGGCTGTAAGGACCTAGGTCCAGACTGGAGTGGCAGTCTTGCCACAGACTCAGCTTTGTGGAGATTTGCAGACGCCAGCTGAGACAGCATCTAAGAAAGAATGTCCCAGTGCTGTTGTCCCCCAGGCCAGCTGTACCCAAACCCTTTTTTTTTTCTGTCTTGTTTATTATTGTATTATTTTAACCACTTTTAATTGAAGTATGGAGTTCCCTAATAGCTCAGAGGTTAAAGAATCTGCTTGTAATGCAGGAGACCAGGGTTTGATCCTCAGGTTAGGAAGTTCTCCTGGAGAAGGGAATGACAACCCACTCCAGTATTCTTGCCTGGAGAATTCCACAGACAGAGGAGCCTGGCGGGCTACAGTCCATAGGATCGCAAAGAGTCAGACACAACCGAGCGACTAAGACTCTCACTTTCTTTCTTTTCAATTGAAGTATAATTAACTTACAATGCTGTATTAGTTTCAGATGTATAGCAAAGTGATTCAGTTTTATGTATATATATGTATAATACATTCTTTTTCAGATTCTTTTCCATTATAGGTTATTATAAGATATTGAATTTAGTTCCCTGTGCTATACTGTAGGTCCTTATTGTTTATCTATTCCCAAATCCTTTCTTGCAGTTTGCTGTTTTCTCCCCCTTTTGGTGTAAGTTAACTGGAATTGAGTTTGTTACTTGTAACTGAAGGACCTTTGAATAATACAGAAGCGACTCTAGGGTCTGAAGACACATTAGTGAGGCAGCGGTTGTGAGCGATGAAATTCCATCTTCAATTAGCTTCATTGTATTGGATCGGGGAACCAGCGTGCCCAGGAGAGGCTCTTGTTTAAATGCTCAGATGGTACCTTCAGGATCTTAATTTTTCTCCAACCCTACCCTCCACCTTGCTCAATCCTAGTTTTATCCTCAGTATGGCTCTCTGCTCGGTGGCAAATCTCCTCCACCTCATACCTGGCCCACTTAGGAGCCACAGATGTGCAAGGAAGGTCCCTGGTTCTCACAATACAGAAGGAGAAGGGCTCTCCCTCTCCCATCATCCAGATGACCCTCACTGCCCCAAGTCAACCAATCATCGTGTCCAGAGGAACGTGCCCTCTAACTGGTCAGAGCTGATCTCTGTCTGACCCGGAGGCCGGGAGTAGGTGGCTGGGCCACCAGCTAATGGCACAGACAGTCATTACCATAGAACTGGGAGAGGGATGTCCCCCCTCTCCCTTTGATAGACCGACTGCTATGACTACCCAGACATGGTGGGCTATGGCCGTAACAGATTGAGCACAGCTGAGCAACTGTGAAGCAGCAGCAGGTGAGGCTGGGAGATAAAGTTCAAGCACCCAACCAGGTGAGGTCCTCTGGCTCCACCTGGGAAGGCTGGTCCCTGCAAGCCCGCTGTGCACTCACAAAGATGCCCATGGTCTCAAGTGATGAACAATCTCCTGAAGGGAGTCAGGACGGGCAGCCTGGCCAAGCAGTGCTCATCTTAGCAGGGCTGTCTGTGGGGAGGCAAAAAGGAGCACAGGCAAGAGCATGAGCCAGCAACCCTGCACACGCGAGCTCGGTCTGGGGCAGCCAGCGGAGGGACGGATGAGAAACCTACCTTTGGGGATTTTTATCCCTCTCCCGGTTTTCTCTCTTTTTTGTGTAATTGACAGCTCTGTCTCCCGTTGGCTTGAGCAGCATGAGAAGGAAGGAGGGTTGAATTAGCTGCAGAAAGCAGACACCTTTGCTGGGAGTCTGGGGTCCTTTTAAAAAGACACAGCTGTGTGGTGGCTTCAAGGTGTCATCTGGAATTAATTGCCATGAATGGATCAGGTGTGAAAAATAGCCATGAACAAATGCTGATGATCTGAGAATATACTGGGTCAGCCTTGAGCTGTTTAGCATGGGATGTGCTTGTCAAGTCCAGGACATGGAATTACTGAATTCCCTGGTCAGCTGATTTCTTCTCTGGTTCCCGTCTGAAGTGCCCTGAAAACATCTTTGGTGAGCCTGGGTGTCCTTTTAGGCTCGCCTTTGGTAAGCCTTTATCTTTAAGCTACCATGTAGCTCAGATGGTAAAGGATCTGCCTGCAGTGCAGGAGACCTGGGTTTGATCCCTGGGTCGAGAAGATCCCATGGAGAAGGAAATGGCACCCCATTCCAGTATTCTTGCCTGGGAAATCCCATGGACAGAGGAGCTTGGCAGGCTACATTCCATGGGGTCGCAAAGAGCTGGACATGACTGAGCGACTAACACTCACTTTCACCTCTGCTCAGCACTTGGAGTTTGGAGAAATGGATTGGCAAGAAATTCCAGGCTGAGAACTAAGCCAGGGGAAAAGGGGATCGCTGGCTTCAGAAGAGGCCAGGTGATTTGGGGGCAAAGTTGATAATCTCTTCTCCTTCACATGAAGGGCGAGGCCATGGGGGGAACCCAAAAGCAGAGATTCAGAGGCTTGTCTAGTTTTCTGTGCAAGTTCTTGGCAGGACCATAAATCCATCCCAGCTGAGAAAACTGTTTACTTCCAGCACCAAGCCAAGCAAGTCTGGCCTTAATAGACTGAAGCTGGTTGGATGCTTCTATTCTTGAATTTGGTGCTGTTCACAGAATATTGATTTAAGGCACTTTTGTTTCTCAAACCCCTCTCAAACCTGGATGAAGAGCCAGTGTAACCTTGGCTTTAAGTAGAAAAGGCAGAGGGAAAGATGAGGGCTGGCCGTGAGGGTTCAGTTGCAGGTCCCAGATGTCCCTCTTCTGGGGGTGGGAGTGGGTGGGGCTTTAGAGACAGAGACCTGTATTTACATTGGCGTCAGTGGGAGGGGTCACTGATGAAGTACAGGGCATGGTTATGCCCTGTGGGAGCATCTGGTCAACTAGCAAATCACCAGCAAACCCCATCAAAACTGTGTAGTAATGTTCCTGCTCCTGCTAAGTCACTTTAGTCGTGTCCGACTCTGTTCGACCCCATAGACAGCAGCCCACCAGGCTCCCCCATCCCTGGGATTCTCCAGGCAAGAACACTGGAGTGGGTTGCCATTGCCTTCTCTGAATAATGTTCCTAGTACCTGGTATAAGAGAAACCATAAATAAAGTAACCCAGACAGTCCAGAGAAGGACTCGGGGTGGGAAGAGAAGCTTCAGTGAAGAGAAGTGGAGTTCATCATGGTGGGGTCTCTGGAGGATGGGAGAGGAGCTTGGCTTAGGTCTTAAAGATAAAGAGAGAAAAATTGGCTAATTTATCACTCACAATACCCGCTAGGAACCACTCTGGGTGGGACTCAGCAGGACGGAGAGGAAGGATATAAAGCTGGAAGTGCTTCTCCGTCCTTGTGATTCCAGTGCTGCTCAGGCCACCTCCCCGAGGCCCAGCTGAGGCTCACCTGTGAGTGGGTGACAAGAAGAGAGGAGGGAAGGCAGAGGGTTCAAGAAGGCAGGGTCTAGTTTTCATTTGTTGCATAGGACTGGGATGTAAATTAGGATGTGGCGCCAGCCCAGGGTCACCCGTGGGACAGGACCTGTGGGCTCTTCTCAGGTCTCCATGATGGGGGTTGGGGGGTGGGAGGTGGAGGAGGGGGCAGTGGAAGTCAAAGTGTCAGTCGCTCAGTCGTGTCCGACTCTCTGTGACCACGTGGACTGTAGCCCGCCAGGCTCCTCTGTCCATGAAATTCTCCAGGCAAGGATACTGGAGTGGGTTGCCATTCCCTTCTCTGGGGGAATCTTCCCAACCCAGGGATGGAACCTAGGTCTCCTGCCTTGCGGGCTGAATTCTTGACTATTTGAGCCACCAGGGAAGCTCCTGGAAGTTGCAGTGCTGAAGTTAAATATCACATCTCCCCGAACTTCTCCACCACATTCAGGAACAAGGGGCATATCACACCGTATTATTTGTTCTGAAGAAAATGGAATCTCTCCTAGCTCCCACTTGTCAATGGTTAGAAGTCAAGATGGGTCAGCCCCACCCCTCCCTCAGGGTCTTTTGGAAACCCTAGAATATTCAGGCAGAGCAAGGTCTTCGGGGCAGGGCCTCTGGTCACCACAGCTTTAGGGTCACTGCTGAGGATAAGACGGGGTGGCTCGCTGCTTCTGGGTCAGGTACGCTCTTGGCTGCGACTCCCAAGCTGCCAGGCCTGATGGCCATCTTCAGAGCATCCACGTAATGGTGGTCTTCAGAGAAAGGGATCTTACCATCGCTGGGGGCTGTGTGCAAGAGGAGGCTCCAGTTCCCACCTCCTGTGTTATCGTCATCCTTTCCTACCCTTCGGCTTTGAAGAAATCACCCATTTCTCTTTCTGGAAAGGCCGTTCCCCCTACTTCATCTCCTTCATCATTGACCAGGTCTTCCCTACCAAGTGCTTCCACATTAGGGGTGTTTCATAGATGGGGGAGGGGAGGAAACGTGTGCCTGCCTGCCTGTGTGTGGCTGTCTCCGTGGTGGTTACAACTTCTGGCTACAGTTCAGAGTGGCAAATGCCAGGGAAACTCCCTGGAGACTAGGGAGCCCAGCTGTTTAACACAAAGGCCTCGGGATGGGAGAAGAGAAAGTGTCCCCCATTTCTGACTCTTACTGAAGCCAAACCAACGAAGTAGGTTATTCCACACATGCCCATTTGCATTTGATGCTTGATAGAACTGTCTCTATTTTCATCTTCCTGGCTGTATAAGGGCAAAGATGCTTGAGAAAGAAGAGATCAGGGTCCTGAGAGAGAACTTGTTCTCAACCCTTCACTATCATCGTGATAACTACTAACACACAAACACACACACACACACACACACACACACACACCCAGAAGCGCAATGACAGAAAGCCAGGTCTGACAGTTTTCTTCAACCAGACAATGACCACAGGGTCCCTTAGAGCAGCAATCCCCAACCTTTTTGGCACCAGGGACTGATTCTGTGGAAGACAATTTTTTCCCAGACCCGGGGTTGGGGGGATAGTTTTGGGATGATTCAAGAGCATAACCCAGGTGGTGATAGTGGTAAAGAACCCACCTGCCAATGCAGGAGACATAAGAGACCTGGGTTTGATCCCTGGGTTGGCAATATCCCCTGGAGGAGGGCATGGCAACCCACTCCAGTATTCTTGCCTGGAGAATCCCATGGACAGAAGAGCCTGGCTGGCTACAGTCCATGGGGTTGCAAAGAGTCAGACATGACTGAAGCAACTTAGCGTGTAAGAGCATTACATTTATCGGGCACTTTATTTCTAATGGAATGCCACCACTGATCTGACGGGAGGTACCCGTCCAACTCTGGGAGTTGGTGATGGACAGGGAGGCCTGATGTGCTGCGATTCATGGGGTCGCAAAGAGTCAGGCACAACTGAGCGACTGAACTGAACTGAACCCGTCCGCAGCCAGCTCCAGCAAGGGAGGGGGTGGTGCCTCTCCTGGCTGGGCCTCCAGAGCTGAGGCATGTTCTATGGTACGTTTAGCAGGTGGCCCCAAATCTGTGTTAACTAGCATGTGATGGAGGGAAACCCCCTCTACATCTGTTAGGTTGGAGTGGGCTTTTCAGCGACCAGGGTATGTCCCAAGCAACGTGACTGCAGATGCATGAGCAGGAAGAGCTGTGCCCTCCTGGGAGCTCACCCTGAGCCTCCAGGGTGAGCAGCACCCTATGCAGTGGGTGGGCCGTGTCTGGGTGAATGCTGAGTCTGAACACTGCTTCTGTCTCCTCCACCCGAGCTGGGCAGGGGGGTGCCTGAGACACTGAACTCCTTTGGAGGAGCTGGTGAGGAAGAGCTAGGGTGTGGAGCCTCCAGGGGCCCCTCTGGGTTCTTGGCTCCGCAGCAGGCTACAGTAAGGTGAGGGGCCCTCAGAACCCAGGCAGAGATGGCTCCTGCTAGGAAACTGGGGGGAGGTCGGGGCTACTTCAGGAGCTTCAGACTGCTGCTTATTCACAAGACTTACCACCAAATACCACGTAGATCAGGCGCAGCTTCATTCTCAGCGGCACTGAGTTACCCACAGGTCCTCACCACCCTGGAGAAGGCACCACAGTGGCAGGTCCCAAAGATAACGATGACTGTGTCTCTGGAGAATTTCCTCCTAATGTATAGGCTGCCATCTGAAGCGTGTGGGCCCATTTAGTAATGAGCTTAGCAGGTGATCCAAATGATGTGTTAATTGAGCCCATGGAGAAAAATTAAATAGATCCAATAAAAATCATGGAGGAAAGGTTTCTGAAACTGCTGAGTATTGAGGACTCACTGATGGCTTCCTTCTATCAAGTCATTAAGCTGGTTGCAATAATTTCTTTTAAAAGATAAACGTTTTTCCTACTTTGTATCCTCTGTGTTTACCTTGCTGTTGTCACCACCATTTTCACGGCTGTCAGTCACTTCAGAAAGCCCAGATGGAAGGAACCGTTGAAGGCATTTCTCATCTCTCTCTGGGGGACAGTTGCTCCTTCCAGCATGTTCTTCTAGGCTTTGCTAGGGCTAGTTTTAAAAGGATCCTGAAGTGAGGTCCTACCACCTCCCCTGGGGAAAGACGATTCCATGGCTAGATCTGATCACACAGACAACTCTCCCCTTGTTATTCTTCCCCAACTTTCTGTTCTAAATGTCATCCTGGCAATCATTCATCACAATGAATAGGAAGTTATAATTAATAGAGGCCCAAATCATTCAAGTGGAAGATTACTCTTTTGAATTCTTGTATTTTTCTTGGAAGATGTCCTTGAGTTAATTATTTAGTGTTTTTCTTTTTCTTCTTCACAGTCTTGTTTCCAAAAAGAACAAATTGATCACAGTAATGCAGGGGATGAAGGGATTATGTACAATGTACGTAAGAGACAAACGTTAGAAATAAAATTAAAACAAGGCCCCAGGGCTTTGCTGCTCCCCCTGCTGGTTTTTTTAAGAAAAGAGAGATGCTGCCTGGGCTCAATGCAGCACAATGCAACACAAAACCGAGAGTCACCGTTTGCTGGGTTCCCTTAGGCACCGGGTTTGGCACAGCGGGTAAGAGGAAGAGGCGTTTTCCAGCCCGTGGGAGGGTGTGATGGCTGCAGTTTCCCTGGCCCTGCCGTCTAGTGCACCGAGGGGTCCTGCCTTCTACCTGGAGCCTCCTCGCGCTCCCAGGACCGACAACTTACATCCACGGAGAGACTATGGAACATTCATGGAGGTAACCACTCCACAGTGAGCCACGGAAGAGGATAAATTAGAAACCACACAGCCCTGGAGTCTGTGATTCTCTGGCCCAGAGGGAGAGGCAGAGTGCGCGGAAGGCTCTAGGGCGCCCCCTACAGGCCTCTCTGTTCCCTCAGTTCAGTTGAATTCAGTAGCTCAGTTCTGTCTGACTCTTTGTGACCCCATGGACTGCAGCCCGCCAGGCTTACCTGTCCATCACCAACTCCCGGAGCTTACTCAAACTCATGTCCATTGAATCGGTGATGCCTTCCAACCATCTCATCCTCTGCCATTCCCTTCTCCTCCTGCCTTCAATTTTTCCCAGAATCAGGGTCTTTTCCAGTGAGTCAGTTCTTCGCATCAGGTGGCCAATGGATTGGAGTTTCAGCTACAGCATCAGTCCTTCCAATGTATATTCAGGACTGATTTCCTTTAGGATGGATTGGTTGGATCTCTTTGCAGTCCAAGGGACTCTCAAGAGTCTTCTCCAACACCACAGTTCAAAAGCATCAATTCTTTGGCGCTCAGCCTTCTTTATAGTCCAGCTCTCACATCCATACATGACCACTGGAAGACAAAGACGGACTTTTGTCAGCAAAGTAGTTTCTCTGCTTTTTAATATGCTGTCTAGGTTGGTCATAACTTTTCTTCCAAGGAGTAAACGTCTTTTAATTTCATGGCTGCTGTCACCATCTGCGGTGATTTCGGAGCCCCCAAAATAAAGTCTGACACTCTTTTCCATTGTTTCCCCATCTATTTGCCATGAAGTGATGCCATGATCTTAGTTTTCTGAATGCTGAGTTTTAAGCCAACTTTTTCACTCTCCTATTCCCTACCTGCTGGCAACTCAGTTTCTCCCCTGGGGCGGGCATTAGCATCGTGTTCCCAGAGACAATTCATATTTATGTTTTATGTTCCCTTGTTGACCTCAGTCCGGCCACTTATTTTTTTAAAAAGACACCATTGTGTGCTTATTCTCCAGGCTCAGCAACTTCCGGGGTTGCTGAGCTCTGGGGAGGAGTCCTGAAGCTGCTGAATGCCCTGAGGTTTGAGGCATCTCCCTGGCATTGGATTACAATGTCTGGACCGAGTTCTCACTGACCTGACTTCACCCTGCTGGCCTTGGGAAAGCCCTGAGTCACGAATCATGGGAGCTTCTCTTGTGAAGGGATTCCTGGAGGGAGGAGAGGAGCTCCAGCTGTGAGACTGGAATCCTGGATTAAGCAAGGGCGGGGATGCAAGGGGAAGGGGTGCTTAATCCACGACCACGGACTAAAATGCCTTCATTCATTCATTCCTTCTCGCCTTTCACTCACTCTTGAGGCATTAACCTCATTAGAAATTTGTTCTACTGATGGCAGTATATTACAAAATGAGTCCAACATGTGGCTTTTAAGGAAAATCGTTTCACAGCGATGACTCTGTCCATGTTGTGATAAATTGTTGGCGGAACGGGTCCCAATTCCTTCCCTCCCTGCATCCATATATAGTATTAAATATGGCTTTGCATCTTTCTCCTTGAATAGAAGGAATCTTTTTTTTTTTTTTTTTGCCCTTGAATCTGGACTGGTTCTGCCACTTCCTTTGACTTAGAATGTGGCAGAAACGATAACACCAGTTCAGAGCTAGGCCTCCAGAGTCCCTGGATAACTTTGCTTTCAGAACCCTGCCACCTTGGAGACAAGCCCAGGATAGTATTAATCTCTGGCAGAAGAATAGAGGTCACATGGAGGAATCAAGTGCCGTTTGTCCCAGCTCGGGGCCATCATAGATCACCTTTCATCTGCTGACCCCAGACACCTGAGAGTCCAGCCATGATAGGGACAGCTGCCGCCCCCACCTTGAGGGGACTGTCGGTGCACGTGTGAGGCCAGCTGACTCGTAGGCTTGTAACCAATAATCAGTGCTTACTGTTTTGAGCCACTAGCTTTCAGTATGGTTTGTTACACAGCAAAAGTGACAAATGCAGTTTTAGCAATGAGTAGGCAGGGCAGAATCTGTCCACCAAGCCCGGAAGAATTTCTTGTTACCAGGAGTTTTGATGATATCCGTCAGCTGGGGGCATGGGATAGAAAGGAAGTTGTGGCATGATTTCTGAGAAACCAGCCCACTTTGGATAGTTTATACAGGGCTGCTACCCGCTGTGGCCAGACTTTTAGGAGGAATAGAAAGTTACTATAACGGACACACCGTATTACGCTGTCTAATGCTGTTTGCTAGCCAGGTGTCCAACAGACACATCTTCAGTCTTATTGGCAGCACCCCCTGCCCATCCCCTTACTGCCCACCTCTGTGGTCTGTGGACCTGGGCCTGGCAACCACCTAGGAGCAGGATTCATAGTTGCTGGTGGAGAGGAGGTCTCCAGTGCTTCAGTACCGGGAGGCCTGCCTAAAGGACCTGGAGCTGCGGGTGGGGTGGCTCCTGGTGGGGCTCAGGAAAGCACCGCAGGGGCACCGTGTGGCCCTCTCTGAGGGGGAGTGAGCTGCCGCTCCTGCTGCTGGGACTGTGGCTCTAACCCAGGCCTAGGCAGAAAGGAGGCGGAGCCCTTGACAACTGGGGTGTGAGGTGAGCCGCAGGATTCCTGCTTTCTGAAAACCCTGCCAAAGCCCTGCTCTTCTCTGCGCCACGTCTGGAATTCTTCCCGTGGGAGTCATAAGTTGACCTCTTAAAATGGTCACCATGCACTCATTTTCTCATTTCTGTTTTCCTCCAACATGTGATGCAAGTGACAATGTTCTCAGTTTCGCAGGGGACATTGAGAACGGGCAAGGTGACTAACCTGCCCCAGGCTGGGCTGTTCCTGTGACAGAGCTGGGGTCTGAACCCAGCTTGCCCAGTTTGCAGGGCACAGAGATCACCCACCAGGCCACACCAGCTGCAACAACAGGCTCTGCCTTCAGAGAGCCACTGTGAACCATGACCAGAGGGAGGGAGTGGGAGCCCAGAGTTGCATCAATGGAACAAGTCAGGGTCACCTCGAAGGACAGGAGATGGTGCCCGGGAGCCCTCAGTTGCCTAGGGCTGGGGGTGGGAGCACAGAGTGGGTCTGATCCCAGGTGTTCCCTCAACTCCCACGATACTATGCACACCTCGTTCTACTGAATGTCCCACCAAAAGCCCACTGGTGACTTTCTCACCTCCTGGGGGACCCCTGTGAGCCTCTTGAGATAGGAGTTTACAGAATTTTTATTGCCCACGGTGAGGAGGACTCAGTGACTACAGGTCCATAGCAGGCCTGGGTCTGGGTGAAGCATGGCAGAGTGGCCGGGCCCACCATCAGGAAGACAGGCCTGGATTTGCCTAAAGTGGAGCTCCAGAGTAGCCGAACCCTCACCATTATTAAGAGAAATACAGGGCTTCCCTAGTGCTCCAGTGGATAAGAAACTGCCCGCCAGTGCAGGGGACACAGGTTTGATGCCTGGTCTGGAAGATCCCACAGGCCACGGGGCAACTAAGCCCATGTGCCACAACTACTGAGCCAGCACTCTGAAGCCCGCGTGCCCTAGAGCCCCCATGCTCCACAACGAGAGAAGCTGCAAGGAGAATCTGCCCACCGCAACGAGAGAAAGCCCAGGTGCAGCAACGAAGACCCAGAGCAGCCAAAAAAGAAAAAAAAAGTAATTCAAAGCCTCTAAATAGAAAAGATCATTCTCAAAGAGTTCAGAGAAAGGAGAGCCCTTACAGAGAGAAGGTCATAGAGGAGGACAGTTGATACCGGCTTTGAGATGAGGGAAGAGCTGCTGGGTCCAATCAGAGCCTAAATCAGAAACTCATAGGACTCATAGGATGGGGCCCAAGAATTCCTATATATTTTTAGGAAAAAAAATATCCCCAGTGGTATTTTAACAATTTAACAATGTGTGTGTGTGTGTGTGTGTGTGTTGTAAGGTTTGGACCATTTATAAAGTCTGTATTGAATTTGTTACAATATTGCTTCGGTTTTACGTTTTGGACTTTTGGCCTTGAGGCCTGTGGCATCTTAGCTCCCTGCCCAGGGATTGAACCTGCACTGTCTGTGTTGGAAGGTGGAGTCCTAACCACTGGACCACCAGGGAAGTCCCCCCAGTGGATTTTGATTCTCATCAGGTTAGGGAACCACTGGGCTCTGCCCACTCTGGGTCACACACAGGTGACACCAGCAGGCAAACGGTTCTTCAAGTAGCACTCGAGGATCACTGTCTATGACTGTTCTTTTGGTATACTTACTCCGGGTATGCATTTATTTTTTAATTTGGGGGCGCTCTGAGTCAACTAATTTTTGAATCTTTGAAAACCAGACGGAGAACAATGAATGTGAACTTACAAGGGGTGAACTGAACAGCATGCCATCTGTAGCAACATCAGCATATATTCCCCAGATGGCGTCGGGCTGCCGAGACAATGCTCCACGCCTTCACTCTCTGCCTCCGTAGAGCATGGGCCCTGGAGAGGTTCAATTATCTCCACATGTGTGCTCTTAGGGAGCCTGGCAAAAGAGAAAGAACTAGAATGCTCAGTAGTAAAGTTCCCAGAGCTTTGAATAAAGGGAAAGGCAGGTGAATCAGAGCTCAGCTTGCATTCCTGTTATAGATTTGATTGCTAATAATTAGCCAATGATTCAGTTGTGCTACTTACATTATTGACCTAATTGAAAAATAACTGGTGGACAGCATCCTTTTAGGGACACATATTGCATGTGAATATCCACTCATTCATTTCTGACAAATATTTGTCTGCCACGTGCAAAATACTGGACAAGCCGTATGGCTCCTACTGTCCAATTGCTTATAGAAAGGAAGGTGTGATGTCAGGGAGGAGATACTAACTGAAGACTTTGAGGAAGATATTGTTCAGGGAAAATAAGGATGCTTTTAGGGAAAAGATGAATTTGAGAAGAGCTTTGAGAAATAGGTTGGATTTATAGAAGTGTAGCTTAATGGCAGGGCTTCCCAGGTGGCTTGGTAAAGAATCCGCCTGACAATTCAGGAGATGCAGGTTTGATTCTTGGGTCAGGACGATCCCTTGGAGAAGGAAACGGCTACCCATTCCAGTATTCATGCCTGGAGAATCCTATAGACAGAGGAGCCTGGTGGGCTACAGTTCATGAGGTTCCAAAGAGTTGGACATGACTTAGTGACTGAGTGTATACACACACACACACACACACACACACACACACACAGCTTAATGGCAATGGGGAGGAGAAATGACAGTATGAATAAAGCACAGGAGTAGGTGGCTAAACAGTAGGTTTGAGGAGCAGTGCAGTGACTTGTTTTTATTTTAACCAAGAGATTGGAGAGCTCTAATGTTAATAAGATGAAAGGTGGGCCAAAGGATGGGAGGCCTAGAAGTAGGTTGGCCCGCAGGAGGCATGGGTGTCCCATTGCCCAATTCCAGTGCTCATGAAAGACATGACCAACTGATCCTGAGCATCTTTTCCTTAAACTCTGGATACAGCTTTAGCATTTTTTCCACACTGTGCTTTGCTTGTGTGTGCATTCTAAGTCACTTCAGTCATGTCTGACTCCTTGTGACCTCATGGACTATAGCCCGCCAGGCTCCTCTGTCCATAGGATTCTCAAGGCAAGAACACTGGAGTGGGTTGCCATGCCCTCCTCCAGGGGATCTTCCCAACACAGGGATTGAACCTGTGTCTCTGCATTAGGAGGCAGGTTCTTTACCACTGGTGCCACCTGAGAAGCCCTATTCAGTCAACCCCAATCAATTGCAGTTGGCTCATGAAGGAAAATTCATTCCATGCCCCTCTTTGTCTTTTTGAAGGTCAAGGAATTCTCATTTTATTCTGGAGAAACTGGCTGGGGGGAAACAACCTTTCCTCCCCTTGTCTCCCTGCTCCCCCAGTTGAAGGGGTGATGTAATCAAACACAATGTTTTGAATGATTAATCTGACAACAGAGTCTGGAAAGGGGGGATGAGGGCAAGGAGTAGCTGAGGCTGGGAGGCCCATCAGGAGGTTGTTGCAATAGTTGACTAAGGAGTGACCATCATGATTAGAGAAGTGGCAGTGATGAGGGGAGCAGAAGCAGGAGAATAGGACTGGCATAGCTGGGAAGCTCACTGGATATTGGGGGCTTTTGAACTGTGGTGTTGGAGAAGACTCTTGGGAGTCCCTTGAACTGCAAGGAGATCCAACCAGTCCATCCTAAAGGAAATCAGTCCTGAATGTTCAATTGGAACGACTGATGCTGAAACTGAAACTCCAGTCCTTTGGCCACCTGATTCGAAGAACTGACTCATTGGAAAAGACCCTGATGCTGGGAAAGACTGAAGGCAGGAGAAGGGGATGACAGAGAATAAAATGGTTGGATGGCATCACTGACTCAATGGACATGAGTTTGAGCAAGCTTCAGGAGTTGGTGATGGACAGGGAAGCCTGGCGTGCTTCAGTCCATGGGGTCGCAAAGAGTTGGACACAACTGAGTGACTGAACTGAACTGTAAAACAGCAATAAGGTATGAGGAAGGGGTTTCAGAAGGGGCAGCAGGCTTCAGAAGTGTAGATGGTGAATTTTGTTCTGTATTATTGAGTTTGAGAAGCTGGCAACACTTCAGGAGAAGTTTGGAGGCATGGAACC
The DNA here is from genome assembly GCF_027580195.1 of Bos mutus. NCBI lineage: Eukaryota > Metazoa > Chordata > Mammalia > Artiodactyla > Bovidae > Bos > Bos mutus. Next base: position 30,819,098 of record NC_091626.1, on the reverse strand, counting down.
AGAGGAGCTAGAATGTGCATTTGGCATCATGTGTCTGCAGGTGATGGTTGCAGATACAGGAGTTGATGAGATCATCAAGGGAACGGATGGAGGGGAAACAGAAGGAGGAGGGGAGCCAAGAGGAGAAGGCAAAAGACAACTGCAGCCTGTGTGTTGAAGCTATTACAGAACAAGCTGTGCTTGTATTTATTCTCCTGAGTCTAATGGTTTCCAGCCTATTCGACAAGATCCACTTTCATGTACTTAAACCCCTTGGTAAACACAACCTCCCTACAACATCCCTAATCAGTCAGATTCAGGAAAAGACCTAAACACCAAACACAAGTTGATAGATGTCAATGGCTGGTCCCTGTGGATGCAGGATTTTGTTGCTATGCAGACAACAGGAATGGAAAGCTACGTGGAGAGGGGCAAAGGAAACCCCTCCTGTATACAGGAACCCGGTGCTTTTTGCCTTAAAATGCTACCTAACAGGGCCTTCATTCTGAAGAGCAGGGAGTGTGTCCCAGGGCCAGCTGAGCCCCACTTCAAGGTCAGAGCCTCTGTGGGCGGGAAAGTGGTTGGCTTCTGCTCCTTGCCAGATGGCCAGGTGGCTCTGAGTGACCAGAGGAGAGTGTGTAGGACAGAACTTTGGCACTAGGGGGCTTGCTGACCCCTCATTGGAGTATCCTCTTTGGCTTGAGGACTGAAATGGGGGCACCAACCCTAAAACCTTAGGGGTCCCAAGCTACAGTTGTACAATGTCACATTTGTTCGGGCACCCCCTTAGCTCCCACCCAGTATTTAACCAGTTGAAGAGCCTCACTGGATCCCAAATCAGGCTGCTGAAGCAGGCAAACATTATGCAGAAGTATATGCTGGGGGGAGGACACTTTCATAAATGAGATAACTCCATAGACATGCATAGACATAGGTAAACTCATATCGACTTCTGGAATTTTCTTTAGAGCGGCCATCTCTGTTGGACCCCTCGCCATCCAGACCCCTCTAGTCCTCTGACCTGTGGGGAGCTTTCCCAGTGGGAGGTCTCATCTCTCTGGCTCCTACAGCATCTGCAGCTCTCTGCTCACTGCCTGCCCTCCCCTGACTCACTGTCATCCCTTCCCTTCTCCTTCTCGTTCTCTTCTTCACAGGCTCTGTGTTGACCTTCCTCATGTTCCTCATCTTCTTGGCTGTCTCTCCTTCCTCCTGGGGGGGACTTCTGCCCTGTCTGGATTGGCTGTGGGGTGGCCACGATGAAGTGGCCTTTGACGGGAGTCCTCTGCTTTCTTGGCAGGCGACATTCCTGCCCTTCTATGGAGGGTCACAGCTGTTTCCTTGCCAGAGAGGTATTTACCACACTTATTTTGGCTGATGAAGGCTTTGCCTTTGTCTTTGAGTCAGTCAAGAGCTTTGCTTTTGTCTTGAGAGGCAACATGGTCACTTCTCCCTGATATCAACCTAAAAAGTTAACAATGTCAATCATTTTTGTGATAATAGTAAGAACTTACACAGACTGTGCTAACTGTGTGCTTGGCACTGTTCTGAGATCTTCACATGGAGAACTCACTTAATCCTTAAAATAACCCTATAAAATTGAGGTATGCAATACAACTATCCCCATTTCACAGATGGGAAAAACTGAGGCTCAGAGAGGCTAATCACATGCTCAAGGTCTTTATGAGGACTGAGACATGGTAAGCTCTATAATAAGCACTAGTTGTTTATTTCTGTTTTTAATTCATGTCTTGCCTCTGACTGTTGTGATCTGGGGAAATGTACCTTGCTTTTTAAAGTCTCAGTTTCCTCATCTGTAAAATACAAATCATCTGAATTCTCCCTTCCAATTATAACCTTCGTGCTCTTTGTTCATCTTGTCCCTGCTTTCCTGTAGAATATAAAATGGCCTTCCCTGGTAGCTAAGATGGCAAATAATCTGTCTGCAATTCAGAAGACCCCAGTTGGTTTCCTGGGTTGGGATGATCCCTTGGAAACGGAATGGCAACTCACTCCAGGATTCTTGCCTAGAGAAGTCCATGTACTGACCATGGGGTTGAAAAGTTGGAAACGACTGAAAGAGTAACACTTTCTGTGGAATGAGTCCTTTTTTTCCCAGGGAGTCTATCTCTCTAGCTTTTCCTGGATTTTACAAAGAAATAATTGTTTGACTGCTCTGGGAGTTTCAAGAAAACAACTTGAAATAATGCCCAAGGGGGATTTTGTCATCTCTCCTTTCTCTCAGAAGTCACAGCCACCTCAGTTGTCTCTAAGAGCTTTCATTAAGCTGGCTTTGTGATACTAAATCAATGTTTTCCAACCTGAATTCCCTCTGGGAGCAGTGAGGGGAGAATCATGAGAGGCTGGGGTAGTCCTCAATCACACTTCCCCTCTGGTTAGTTCTTGTTTCCACACTGAATTAAGCAGACCTTGCTGCACCACCTTGAGTTTGGCCAGAACAGAAGTTAGAATCAAGAGCTCCCCCTTGGCCATCAAAAGGCTTCCTTTCTTTGGAACAATCACAGAGAAAGAGGGTGCATTGGTTTTGCTTCTTGATCTGTTGCCATTTATAGGCGATTGAAGTTTTGAGCTCTCAGTGCCTCAGAGAGATAGGCAAGCCCACAGGCTAGTGATGTGGGCTGAAGACCATGGTGCAGGCAGAGTGCCCTCTGATCCCATCTGGTAAAGTCTAGTAAAACAGCACCACAGGGATTCTGGAGTCTCTGGCCAAGGTGCTGAAGGACAGATTGTTAAGAGGGGAAAACTGTCTTTGAATTGTGCAAAGCACAGGGCAGTGCCCTTGCCAAAGCAACGTGGTGGGAGCATGCTGGGTATTAATAGCAACAGCTAACATTTATGGAGCACTTGCAGTGTGCCAGCTGCTGTGCTAAGCACCATTTAATCCTCATGATGACCCTCTGAAGAAGATCTTATTATCACTGCCAACACTTTGATGAGGACAAAGACACTAAGAGAGGCTGAACTCCTTGCCCCAGTTACACAGCAGGGCTAGGTTCTGATGCCAAAGCTCACATCCTTATTCTCTACTCTACACTGTCCTCCTCCAGAGTCCTTGGTGCTAAGGACCCCCAGTGCAGATAAGGGGATCCAAGAGCAGCAGCTGAGAGGCTGCTTTGGGCCCAACATCGGGCTGGGTTTGTATCCTACGGGACTTTTGAGACCCAGTCTGGGTTTTGGCACTGTGGATTCAGAGGGTTTGTTATCATTTACTTAGAGGGGGTGGGGTTGAGCCTGGGGCAAAGAATTTCTACTGATCTCAAAGAAGAATCAGGACACTGGAATCCAGATGTTCGTATCCAAGGTGACCCACACCTGCCAGTTCAGTTCAGTTGCTCCGTCGTGTCTAACTCTTTGTGACCCCATGGAATGCAGCACGCCAGACTTCCCTGTCCATCACCAACTCCCGAAGCTTGCCCAAACTCATGTCCATTGAGTCAGTGATGCCATCCAACCATCTCATCCTCTGTCATCCCCTTCTCCTCCTGCCTTCAATCTTTCCCAACATCAGGGTCTTTTCCAATGAGTCAGTTCTTTGCATCAGGTGGCCAAAGTATTGGAGCTTCAGCTTGAGCATCAGTCCTTTCAATGAATATTCAGGACTGATTTCCTTTAGGATTGACCGGTTTGATCTCCTTGTAGTCCAAGGGACTCCCAAGAGTCTTCTCCAACACCACAGTTCAAAAGCATCAATTATTCTGTGCTCAACTTTATTTATAGTTCAACTCTCACATCCATACATGACTACTGGAAAAACCATAGTTTTGACTAGACAGACCTTTGTTGGCAAAGGTCCCACACCCACCATCTGTTTGGTAATCCCTCTGGGTAGGCAGTCTGCTCAGGAGACCACCCAGCAGATCTGAACATTGCTCAGGAAACATTTCCAGCAGTGAGCAGCTCTTCTCTTTTCAAGTGATATTCCTGCCTGGTGCATTGGTTGTGGTCTTTGGAAGTCAGAGTGCCTTTATTCTTGATCTTTACTGGTGATGGTTCAATACATTCTAACTTCATGTTTTATTTTCCAGTATTCCTCCTTAGGCCCTCCCCCCAACTTCCATTTTCACAACACAGCTTTAAGAAAATCATGGTAACATTTCTGAGGTTTAGATATATTTTATACCATGATATTAAAAATTCTGCCTTCCAAAGAATTGGAAGGAGAAAAGCATTAGGAGGCAGGAAGCTGGAAGCCAGGCTCAGGGCAAGTCAGCCCACCAAATAAGAGGACTAGAGATGGTCCAACCCATGCAGTGGATGAAGCTCAGCATATACTCCTGCCTGGACGGGGATGGAGAGAAAATTAAGACCCCTGGCTGGAGAGTCTGGGAGAAAGGGGGGGCAGGGCTCAGGATAACGATGACCAGGAGGGGAGATAAAACAATTCCCTACAGGGGTGCACTTTCTGGGCCATTTTAAGTGACGAACGTCCTGCAACTGAGGGTTCACCCCTGAGAAGCCCTCAGAAGAAACTTCGCTGATTGACAGCAGCCGCTGTCCAGACTTTGAGGCATGCAGGAAACAAGAACGGGAGCTGAGATAGACATGGTTGATGCAGACTTCTCTGTGGGTCACCTGCATGTCACTTCTAAGCATTCTGCCCTAAGGGAGTCCAGGCAATGTTTTTCAACTCTCCTATTGTTGATAAATAAATTACCTTCTGGGAAAGTGATTACTGACCTAGAGATCTGGACTTCCCGGTCTCATTAGAGATATTTGAACTATTTTCAATATTTCATAAAGTTTTCAGGAAGTTGTATGTTTACACAGATAGTAATGCTTGTGCTAACAAAAATGTTCAGTTCCTTTGCCCTTGGGCTTGTTGTTCAGTCACTCAGTCGTGTCCGACTCTTTGTGACCCCATGGACTGCAGCACTCCCGGTTTCCCCGTCCGTCACCATCTCCTGGAGCTTGCTCAAACTCATGTCCATTGAGTCAGTGATGCCATCCAACCATTTCATCCTCCGTTGTCCCCTTCTCCTCCTAGCCTTTGGGCTAGAATTATATTATTAGCTTGGTGTGGCAACACTGGTTATCCTCATGCTAATAGGAAGAATTGATTGGCAGATATCTATATTATGAATAAATAATGAGCCAGGAAAGTAATTATACCTACTTATTTGTCATTTACACCCTGTACTGTTACACAGAAGATTGGAGGTGGCTGAATTACTGCTTGATTTTTTAAATTATAAAATATCTTTCATAACACTGAGTCTGCATAGGAAAAACCTAATGAAAGTCATGTGAGGGAATGAAGGATTGCGAGTTCTCTCTTGGCCTTATCTCTTATCTCAAAGTTAGGTGGCAGCTGAGGGTCAATAGAGGACACCTTGATGCCCCTTAGTAAGAGGGTCAGCTTCACAGATCCCTCCTACCTGGGATGCAGACAACTTTTTTCTACTTTCTGATAACGTTATCTGTATGCTTTTGTTCACCTGGGTTCTTGAATTGTCCAGTTATTCAAATTCTCAAGGACTGACTTAACTCCCAACCTCTTTCTAAAACTATATCTTGTAGACCAGAATCATCATTTGCTTCTCTTAATGACAAAGGTCCTTTCTTCTTTACCCCATTTAGCAGGTAATTAGGCATTGCCTTAGTGTCTTTGCTATATGCTCCCCTATTATACGTCTCTCCTGGGGCCCCTTTAGGCTCCTCTCAAATCTTTAGTAGCAAAAGATGTGATACAGTGCCATTAGGACTTTATCATTCTGTGTGTGTGTGTGCATGTGCTTAGCCACTCGGTTGTGTCCAACTCTTTGTGATCCCATGGACTGTAGCCGGCCAGGCTCCTCTGACCGTGGGATTGCCCAGGCAAAAATACTGGAACGGCTTGCCATTTCCTATTCCAGGGGATCTTCCTGATGCAGAGATTGAAACCGAGTCTTCTGCATCTCCTGCATTGGCAGGCAGATTTTTTACCACTAGAGCCACCTTATTATTCTATAACCTTTAGCATTTCTAAATGCGTTAGCCATCATCACCACACACGATCCTCATCACATCAGTCAGGTGAGGTAAGTGGGAAGATGTTAACACTCTAGTTCTACAGACAAAGAGACAAAGGCTCAGGGAGTTAAGGTGACCCACAGTCACCCCATGAACGAGTGGAAGATTTGGAACACAAGCCACTGATGTCTGATTTTCATTCCACTGTACCATATGCCTTCTTTCTAGATATTCAATTTCAAGTGCAGTGGCTTTTAGATTATATCACCTTCCTGGGCAGTATTGCAGTAAGTATTTCTCAGAGGATTTGAGCGAGTTCCTAGAATCCCTGTTGAGTGGATATGGGGCTAACCCTGGTAACAGTAAAGGTTGTGCTATAGGCTTCTTTGCTTAGTTGGTTTCTTTATTTTTCCATCTGATACTGGACAAATCAAGCACTAGGAAAGCCCTGTGATGCGACATATCTGTTCTGCCAAGAAGATTGAAAAAAAAAATAACCACTTGGGTAAATGAAGCTACCCAGTAAACAAGGAGAATCAAAGATACTCAAACAGAAGCAGACCCCTTTGTCTCACGCATCCCAGCTGCTTTTCCTAGTTTGTTGGTTTCCGTGTCCTTTGTTTTCTAGTCTTTTCATTACCCCACTGCTCACTTCAGATTCTAATTCTGGGTTCATTAAAGAGGGTCACTTCACCCCCAAAGCCTCACTTCCCCTCTCAGTTGGGACACAGGGCTGACCTGGAAGGAGGGAATTGACATGTGTCCTCTGAAGCCTGGAAATACAAGTTCTGCCACACCCAGATCAGAAGCCCACCTCACCAGCCAACAGAAGGATTTTAGCTTTCCTGTGGTCTGGCTCCCAAGTCTCCGTCCCAGGCCCGCGACAAATGGCACTCTCCTGGGAGGCTGAGGAAGGGGTTGCTTCATTGCGAGGCAGCCAAGTGGAGAGATGGTAGGATGCATCTGCTTCGAAATGCCTTCTCACAGCAAATAACATTTGCACGATTATGCCTGCAAATATCACCATGGCATTTGCTCAGTTAAACACATGCTCTTGCTTGCCTGACCTTCACCTTATTCCAGACCCAAGATGATTCTGGGTCTGGGAGCTCCATGCTGAGGAGGGACTCTCCCCTCAGCTCTGACCTCTGAGGGTGAGATGCTTCCTTCTTGACCTGGGAGAACACATCTCTTAACACATACAGAATCCAGATATTAAACTAATTCTGATCTGGGGGTCCGTGACATGGAGGCAATGACAGTGAGTCCTTACACTTTCTATTTTTTGCCTCTCATTAGCCTACAACACATGAGATGATAGACCTTGTCCATCTAGTTTTCACTGTACTGTACAACTCTTTTGTCTTGATGCTTTCATGTAAGTGTATTGTCTTTCCCAAAGGTGATAAGCTGCTGGTGGAGGGAGACTGTATCTTTTACTGCACTGAGTCATCCATGCATGTTGATGGGCTACGTTTAGGCATAAGTGCAGATACATCTGTATAAGATCATATAGGCATAGGGACTTCCCTGGTGGTCCAGTGGCTAAGACTCCATGCTTCTAATGCAGGGGGCCCAGGTTTGATCCCTGCTCAGGGAACTAGCTGCAGTGGTGTGGATTGCAGCTGCTGCAACCCACATGCTGCAATGAAGAGTTTGCATTGGAAGGACTGATGCTAAAGCTGAAACTCCAATACTTTGGCCACCTCATGAGAAGAGTTGACTCATTGGAAAAGACTCTGATGCTGGGAGGGATTGGGGACAGGAGGAGAAGGGGATGACAGAGGACGAGATGGCTGGATGGCATCACTGACTCGATGGACGTGAGTCTGAGTGAACTCCAGGAGATGGTGATGGACAGGGAGGCCTGGCGTGTTGCGATTCATGGGGTCGCAAAGAGTTGGACATGACTGAGCGACTGAACTGAACTGAACTAAAGATCCTGGATGCTGCAACAGAGCTGGAAGAACCCGTGTGCCACACCTAAGATGTTCAGTTCAGTCCAGTTCAGTCGCTCAGTCGTGTCCGACTCTTTGTGACCCCATGAATCGCAGAGGTGCAGCCAAATAAATAAATTTTGGAAAAAATCATATGGGTGCAAAGAAGCATATGGATGGGTACATATTAGGTTATTAACACAGGTTATGTGAGTGAGGCATAGGTATATGGATGGAAAAAAAGAATGGGAGGATGGTTAACAAAGAAAAAGGACAAAAAAGACTACACTTTAAGAAAGAAGACATTCCTAATATATCAGTTCAACTTTGCAGGCAAAAGAAAGCAAAGAGGATGAACCAACCACATTTATGCTTTTATGTAAAAATTTACATATATATGTCAAGAAATTAACAGAGAGAAGAGGTAAGGTGGATAAAGATAGTACTGTGCCCATACAGACATTCAGCAATGGCTGTATGGGTGAATACATTCACAAAAAATATCTGGTGAATGAATGAACACTGGCTAGTCTGTTGGATGTGATAATTTTGTAGATTGGGATTTTCAAGGACCAATTTATTGACTAATATTACCATGACCCAGCAGTGCTTGTGGTGTGTTGTCATAATCAGAACCACTTACGTTCTCTGGTTCGAGGGTGAAATGATCTGCCCGGGACAGTCCCAGTTTACTCTGCGGTCACCCTGTTCACTGACCGTCTGGAGTGATGGATATAAGTGGAAATGACAGGCTCCAGCCTGGGATTCGAAACTAGCATCGGTGGGGGGAGGGGTAGGACTTTGGAATCTGTGTTGCTATGCTCATTACAGCTTCAGAACTGTTGCTCTAGGCATTGTTAGCTGCCAAAGTGATGTACTGCTTTTATAATTAACTATTCTTCAAACAAAACAAAACAAAGAGAGATTTATTATTTGCTACATATAAAAAAAATCATGCCTCGGTGTCTGACCTTCCTTCGCTTTATTGCCAGTATAAGACCGAATTCATGTGAACTTTGTAATGTGTACACAGAACTTGCAATGAAGCTGTCATTCCTTGAACTGAAAACACCTTAGTACCTTTTCTTGTCCTAGCTTTGTGCAGGTGCTGACCTATCTTGGCAAAAGAATCTTAAGTCTTCTGTCATCCCAAAGCAAGTTTCTGAGAACAAAATGCGATATATAAAATATTAAAAATAGATTGGCGGCTAGCCCTCCATGCTCTTACCTCTCAGCTTCACCCAGTTGTAACATTTTGTTATACTTTCTTCGAATATACATTTTTATAAATAAAACACTCTAGAAAACAATTGTGTACCCTTCTGTGACCCATCCTTCCTTTCCCCTTCCCAAAGGTAACCGTGGAACTGAATTTAGTGATTTTATTCTCATAAATATTTGTGTATGACTGTATAATGTATTCATACACAATTTGGTTTGACATTTTAAACTTTATATAAAGGCATCATAGGGTGTGCATTTCTTTGCTAACAGATATGTTTTGCTCAGTGATTTACCGTGTTGGCATATGCAGCTCCAGCTCATTCAACTGTCATATAGCATGGCCTGGTGTGGTGTAACACTGTATCATGGGGAATGGTAATACATAATGGTATTACCAGTACAGTATTAATAGGTTGCTGTTGTATGAATGTAGTACTATTACCTTTTCTTCCCCACGAAAGGACATTTAAGCTGTTTTCCTTTTTTTTTTTTTTTTTTTTAACAATTACAGCCAATGTTGAAGTGAACTTTTTTGGTGAATTTCCCCTGCTCTGTGGTTTTTCTACATCTAGGACTGGACCTGTGGGTTGCCCTGTGTGTACATCTGCAGCTTTGATAGATCTTGCCAAATTATTCTGCAAAGAGATCGCACCAATTCCCATAACCACTTCTTGAATATTCCAGCAAGTTTTCCTTTCTGAGGGCTCAAATTGAAGAACAGAAAAGAGAAATACAAGCCAAAGTAAAAAAACAGCTTTGAGAAAGCATTTAACGATCAGTGGAACTTACCTCAGGCTTATATTTCCATCCAGGGGCGTTTCTCCCATGGACCACCTCCCTTCAAGTATAATCAGTGCATATTGGCTAAGCTCTGGTGACCAGGCATTTGGGATTCAAAGCTATACATGCAAGGAGACTTATTTTCTGAGAGTCTAAAGATTAACTGAGGAGCGAAGACAAACTATAGGCTAAAGTTAATTATTTAAATAACAATTTAACAGGAAGAAAGAAAAGATCTCACTGGATAATGCTGATTCATCATTGAATCAATTGTGCCTCCATTAAGTCTCCAGAGTTCCCAAGACAGGGAAGTCAGAGCTTAGGCGATTCTAATTTGGTTTCCTAGCAACCACCACTAGATGAGAATCAGCTAACTCTGCTTTTTTGTAGCAGACTTTATTTCTTTAGAACAAATGAGTTAAATAAATACCAGCTTAAGGTAAAATTTCACCACCTAAAATTATATTTGAAACATGACTTCTGAACAAAGATCTGAAGTGGTTTCCTTTCCCAGAACCTAACAAAGGTGGATGTGTGGAAATGCAAGTAGCATCAGATTTTAGGGACTTGAGCTTACGTAGGAGTTGGGGTTGGACAGGGATGAGTGAAGAGACAAAAGGCAGACTCAGGGAGAGAGAGTGGGGCAACAGAACCCTACACTTGAAGTACAAAATCGAGCAATTTCCCAGCCACCCCCAGCCCAGAAAGTTTTAGGGTTCTTAACTCAGAGGTGGGCAGATGAGTTATCTGAGCTTCAATCCTGCAGACTTGCTCCACTTCACCAGAGTCTACTTTGTCTCTGGAGATGAGTTCCAGGGGAATTGCATTCTGAGTTTGCTGACATAGAAAAAAAAAATTGGTAGTTTGTTTCTATTTCTCTTACCACTTCTTTCCACCTCACCAAGCAATGGTCTGATTGAAAGGGGTAAAAGCTTGCAGAGTATTCCCAGGGAGAAGGTGCAAGGAGAAGGCTTGTTTATGTATCTTGACTTTACTAAGCACTTGTTGCCACAGCCCCACTGAACTTGACAGAGGAAACTCTGTCATCACTGAAGGACAGGTCTCCAAAGCAATCTCTGTCAGCTAGGACCAGATCAAAAGGACATTTCTTGAGCCTTTAAATAGAAATGGAGACTCACAGAATTCTAGAGCTGGAAGAGACTCTTCCAGATCAAAAACGTGGAACAGTGTTAACCAAAATTTCAGAAATGAAGACCTGAGTGAAATAAAAAGGTGTTTATTTGGGGTTTGTTAGGACTGTAGCCTTCAAGACACAGATTTAAAAGAAGCACCTGAATTGTGTTCTGCTCAACTACAAAACGGGGGAGGCTTACAAAGATAAAAACTACAAGATTATGGTTAGTTACATGAGTTGTTTATCAAGAATTATAATTGAAGCTGGCAAGAAGTAAGGGTGCTTGTTGTCAGGATTGGTTGGGGTCCAGAATGGTTGCATAGTTACAAGGGGACACATCGCGACCATAAGGTTGCGGCTGGCAGGTGGTGTTCGGCAGACGGCTGGTGTTGTCCTTGGGGCGGGTACAGTTCAAAGAAAGTTCAGGTTATTGGTGGCGCAGCCACATGTCTGAGACCAGATCCTTAATGGCAGCCTGACTCCAATTTTGTGTATCTGAACTGTGATCATTCGTTATAATTTCAATTTGTCATCAACGTAAAGGCATGCCTTGTTCTGCCTTGTTGTTTAGAGTTTTACTTGTACCTGACTTTCGGAGAAAAACATGTCTCTTTACCTTCCCCCTTTGTACAAAAACAAATATCCTCAGGGGCTCTCAGAGACATTTATTTATAAGAAAAGGCATGATTTATTTTTAAAACTTACTCAGTAAAATTGAGAACAAAATATAAATTAAGAGATTCTGAAATATTCTTATTATTCTTAAAATCTAAGGTTTTAAGATAAATTTAGAGTTAATGATGGATCATATTAGTTCAATTTTTCAGCACTCTAATTTTTTTTTACATATATATATTCTTTTCATAGTTTTTTTCCATTCAGTTCAGTTCAGTCACTCAGTTGTGTCCGACTCTTTTCGACCCCATGAATCGCAGCACGCCAGGCCTCCCTGTCTATCACCAACTCCCAGAGTTCACTCAGACTCATGTCCATCGAGTCAGTGATGCCATCCAGCCATCTCATCCTCTGTCATCCCTTCTCCCCCTGCCCCCAATCCTCCCAGCATCAGAGTCTTTTCCAATGAGTCAACTCTTCACATGAGGTGGCCAAAGTATTGGAGTTTCAGCTTTAGCATCAGTCCTTTCAATGAACACCCAGGACTGATCTCTTTTAGAATGGACTGGTTGGATCTCCTTGCAGTCCAGGGGAGCTTTTCCATTATGGTTTATCAAAGGATATTGGATATAGTTCCCTGTGCTATCCAGTAGGACCTTGTTGTTTATCCATCCTATATATACAAACTGGCATCTGTTACTCCCAAATTCCAAATCCATCCCTCCCCCATAACCCCTCCACCTTGGCAACCACAAATCTGTTCTTTATGGCTGTGAGTCTATCTTTGTTTCGTAGATATGTTCATTTGTTGTATTTTAAATTCCACATATAAGTGATATCGTATGGTATTTGTCTATCTCTGACTTACTTTGCTTAGTATGATAATCTCTAGTGTACCCTTGTTACTGCAAATGACATTGGTCCGTTCTTTTTTATGGCTAAGTAATATTCCATTGCACATATATACACTACATCTTCTTTATTCATTCATCAGTGGACATTTAGGTTGTTTCTATTCTTGACTGTTGTAAACAATTCAGTGCTGTAATTTCTGTTACATATTAAATGTGATTATAAGCCTTTAGAAATCAGTGCTATCCCAACTTGAGAACTTTATTGACAAATGCTTTTTCTAGACAGTGGACTAAGTTATACACTTTAGGTATTCCTTGACATCATCTTTTTATATACCAATTTTTATTAAGAGTAATTAAGTTTTGAATGAAAACATGATGCATGCCTGCTAAATTGCTTCAGTTGAGTCTGACTCTGTGACCCTATGGACTGTAGCCTGCTAGGCTCCTCTTTCCACAGGATTCTCTAGGCAAGAATACTGGAGTGGGTTGCCATGCCCTCCTCCAGTTGATCTCCCCAACCCAGTGATTGAACCTGCATCTCTTCCATCTCCTGCCTTAGCAGGGAGGTTCTTTACTACTAGTGCCATCTGGGAAGCCTGTAATCATGATACTAGAAAAAATTACTATAAAAAATGTAAGATTCCAGCCCTACCAACTCTGGTGGATTTTCTGATTTCTGTCCCCTGAATCCAGCCTGTACTGGAAGATAAAGTGGTATGTTGGGGTTGGCTCTCTTCCCAACTTCATGTTCAGTGATAATGCTAGTACTTTGGAACAAGCTGTGGTAGGAGTATTCACGTCACTACACGTGGCAAGTACTGTAAATCAGGGCTTTTATTGTAGAGCCAGTTGTTAGAAATTTACCAGCACATCCCTGGGCAGATGTCATCATTGTTATCACCGGGAACCATGAATCCTAAGCCAACTTTCCTTCTACTGTTATTTACCACCCAGCTTATGTTTGCCCAGGGCATATACTTAATTCTCCAGTTTATCCAAGCAAAACACAAACAGAAAGGTAGTTTAGAACCACTTTTTCAAAAAAAAAAAAAAATTAAAATCCAACTCCCACCAAGTCTCATAGAAACCATTCCACAATTGTTAATTATAATCTTGAATATTTTGGTTTGAGGGATTACCCATATTCTTAGAAACCCCCATTCCCATATATAATGGAGACATCTCTAGAAAGCCAAGTCAATCTTCTCGAATATTTCTTGTTTATCTTTTCCAATGAGCTCCCCAGGTGGCTCAGTGGTAAAGAATCTGCCTGCCAATGCAGGAGACACAGCTTTGATTCCTGGGTGGGGAAGATCCCCTGGAGCAGGAAATGGCAACCCTCTCCAGCATTCTTGCCTGAGAAATCCCATGGATAGAGGAGCCTGGAAGGCTATGGTTAATAGGGTTGCAAAGAGTCGGACACGACTGAGTGACTAACACGCACTACTTCACACTGTTAGCTTAGCTTTAGTGCTGAGCATTCTTCCCTCTGCTGGTTAAATCCCTTGTTTTATCCTATTGGTTGCACTAAGATTATCACTAAATATTCATCACGTGTGGGCAGTGTGCTAGGTACTGGTCTGCTGGGAAGATAGAAAGTGTTTTGTTGTTGTTATTTTTCAGTAAAGCTCAGAGCCAATCCAGTATGATTAGGAATTGAATGAGAAGTTAGAAGGAGCCCAGGAGACAGGATCCTTGGTTCCTTCCCTGTCCCTTTTCAAGGCCAGAATTAGCTGGTACCAAGAGGCCTGTACAATGCCCAGTGTTCTTGGTACATTTTTGATGATGCTGATACAGTTTTAAAAAACAGCAGTGAAAAATATACTGTCACATGGGCTTTGAGAATAAGTCTTTTTAGGCAGAATAGATATCTATCTATCCATCCATCCCATGATAAACATTGCAAAAACCTAGGATCTAGTCTGTGTAGGCTCTGTGGGAACAATTTGCCTATGAGTGGCAGTGATTGGGGGATAGGAGTTACAGAATAGGGTGCAGAATCTACTTATCAGCTTGCTCCCTTTTGGGTGCTGGTTGTTGTGGTTGATACCAAAGAACAAGAGGTCTTTCCCTGTGAGGAGTTTATTACAGCAGAGGAGCTCAGCATCTAAGCTGCTGGCCACCATGTCATCCACAGTGACAGGGATGGAGACATAGATTTCACACCTCCTGCATATTCTATTCCCTCTAGTCTCTAAATAAGGTGCTTTAAAAGAGAAAATATTCAAAAGGTGTTGAAAGAACCACTGATAACAACTTAAAAGCCCTTCTAGGGCAACCTCCTTTCCCAGTTTCATCCTGAGTCAGGCTTCCCTGTTTCTCAGAAGGCAAAATGGGCCATGGCTGAACCACAGCCTCCTGCATGGCTCCAAGAATGTGCTTGCCCTTCATATCTGCTGACCTACTGCATCTTGGGGGCGCAGGGCTGCCCCAACCTCTCCATCATTCTCCTTATGTGTCAGAAACTCTGTGCTATGCTTACCAGCTCAGAGAAAAATCCAAGCAGGAAATAATAATTTGGTGGAAGATCACGTTTCGTAAGTTGAGTCTCGTGCTGTGTTGGTCCCATTGATGCAATTAGTTACCCAACAGCAGAAAGCTTGTTCTAATGGTGGCAGGTACCTTGGCACATTACCCAAGCAACAGATGGCTACTGGTTCCATAAATTAGATTTCCAGATGATTGCATAATAGTGTGTCACCCAGCCACTCCTCCCTGGCCCTTCCTGCCTCTCTGGTGAATAGGGGTGGGTCTGTGTAAATGCACTGACTCCTGCCCATTAACCATTCCTCTGGGTGGGAATGCAGTTGAGACAGGGTCTGAGGGAGGGCACGGAAATTTGATCTTTAAAGATATTTAAATAATCTGCAATGTGATCAAACCAGTCAATTCTAAAGGAAATCAACCCTGAATATTCATTGGAAGGACTGATGCTGAATCTAAAGCTCCAATACTCTGGCCACCTGATGTAAAGAGCTGACTCATTGGAAAAGACCCTCATGCTGGGAAAGATTGAAGGCAAAAGGAGAAGTGGGTGACAGAGGATGAGAAGGTTGGATTTAGGCATAGATTTAGGCAGAATAGGTATCTATCCACCCATCCATCCCATGATAATTAAACACAGCCTAGTCTGTGTAGGCTCTGCAGGAATAATTTGCCTGTGAGTGGACAGGAATTGGCAGATAGGAGGTGCACAAGAGGGTGCAGAATCTAACTCAATGGACATGAATTTGAGCAAACTCCAGAAGATAGTGAAAGACAGGAAAGCCTGGTGTGCTGCAGTCCATGGGGGTCACAGAGTCAGACATGACTTAGTGACTGAAGAACAATCTGCAATGTGTACATCTTCTAGCCCTTTCCTTCTATCCTTATTCCACCTCTCCCAGATCTTCTATGTACTTACTGACCTGAAGATTCCAGATCTTGCTTCAGACTGCTTTATCAGCAGGTTGGGAAGGAGTCCCCTGCTCCAGGTCTACCCTTCTGATTCATATGGATGTGATGCAACTAAGGATCTTTCCCTATCACTAAAGAGGTAAATAGGAGGGGATCTTCCTTAGAAGAACTGTTCATCAGTCCCTTCCTGCCTCCACAATCTCTCCTTAAAGGAACTACATAACCCTCCTACCCTCCAGACAAGTCCTTCTACTGTGTATCTCCCCTTCTACCTTGATGGCAGTTGACTAGGAAGGTTGGTCAACCCAATGTTCATAGCCACACTATTCACAATAGCCAAAGACAGGGAAACAACCTAAATATCCATCGACAGATAAGTGGATAAGGAAGATGTGGTACATATACAATGGAATACTACCCAGCCATAAAAAAGAGTGAGATAACACCATTTGCAGGAACATAGATGGACCTAGAGATCGTCATACTAAGCAAAGTGAGTCAGTGAAAGACAAGTATCCTATAGTATCACTTACATGTGGACTCTTAAGAAAGATACAAAGGAACTTATTTACAAAACATAAATAGACTCACAGGCATAGAAAGAAAACTTATAGTTACCAAAGGGGAAAGGGGAGGGAGGGATAAATTAGAAATTTGGGATTAACAGATATACACTACTATGTGTAAAACAGATAAACAACAAGGACCTACTATATAGCACAGGGAGCTATACTCAATATCTTGTAATAACCTATAATGGAAAATAACCTGAAATTATTATTAGATATATATATCTAACTGAATCACTTTGCTGTACACCTGAAACATAGTAAATCAACTATATTTCAATAAAAAATGAAGGTTGGTCAGAAGACATCAGATGCCCTCTCAGAAATGAAGAGGGAGGAGAATGATGTCAATAAACAGGCAATGGGGAAAAGGTCTAGGTGCTCCTCAGATGCCCTCAGCATGGTCCTGGCTCCAGGATCTAATTGGTCACCTTCCTATTGGATCCTACTTAATCTGAATCTTTTGAGTAAAAGCCCCTTTGTTTAAATTTGCATGAATGCTTTCTATGCAGCTAAATGATTCCTCTCTGGTCCATTCTCTTACATCATTTTCTTCCCCAAAGGAAAATCACAGAAACCATGTCACTGCCTTGACTATGACTATCCCCCAAATCCTGAAAGTTCAGATGTCCATCCATCTACCAGGCAAAACCTTTTTGAGCCAGAACTACAGTCAAGTTCCACAGGGATAAAGTGGGAATTTATCTGAAGGCCTTTCCCCTGTGCTCTACCCACTAGGACATCTCACATTGTCAGTGTCTTGAAATCTTGAGGCTAAAGTTTTTTCCATTATCTGGGTTTTCCCACTCAGTGGTGTTTGGATCATTATAATAAATGGATTGAATACTAATTGTACCCCTTGTTTTTCCTGCTTTTACAGGAAGGTGGTTTAAAGAGCTGTGATGCCTTTCATGGCAGAGGTGGGTTAGGACCTGCACAGTCCTCCATCAAGGATGCAGCTGGGCTCAGACTTGGAGCCCTGGAGCCAGGCTTTGGTGGAGGAGAGCGCCCAGGGGTAGGCCTAGGGAGTGCCCAGCCAGCTGGAGAAGAGGTATGTCCTTTTGGTTTTATTTAGTTTGATTTCTTTTGCTTATTTATTTTCTCATATTTTTAACACACCTGTCTACCAGGGTGTGTGCCAGGAGCCCACTGGACTCAGTCTCTGTAAAGGGGATGATTGGCCCTGTGGGTCCAATGAAAGGGATCTTCCAAATTTCCTGCATAAATGACAGGGGGAGGAAAAGCAGAAGCATCACACACATCCTTACTCCAGGCTCTAGACTTGGGATCTTTGAGGCCAAGCCCTGGTCAAATCAGCCAACGGCAACTGTCTGTTTCGTGTGTAGATAGTCCTGATCTAGACTACTGGGGAGCTGCCAGCCAGCCTGAAGAGGGACTCGGGGTAAAGCAATGTCTCTGTTGTCATACTGCACTTGGCTGAAGGCACACTAAGTATAGTGACCATGGGTGATGACCCTGTCTCCCTCTTTAGCACGTTCCTTCTGTGTCTGAGGTCTTGTTTATATGTTTGGTGACCAGCTAACTCTAAATTGATGTCATCGTCAGGGACACGCCGGGCCAAGTAAATCGTCCCCTTTGGCCAGGAATGTGTGTTTGTGGTATGCGTAAAGCAAGACAGTGAGGTCTCGCCATCTGGAAGAGGCCAAGCAAACTGCAAAATGATCATTTCCAGATGTGTCCAAGTTTGGTATAGAGCCAGCTACCTCATGCAATCAGGCTGGCGCCCTGTGACATAAGGCTAGCTGAGCCTTCAGTGGGAAGTGGCTCTTATTCCCCTGGCCTACATTCATTTATCTTCTTTAACTTCTTTAAGCTGACCCGTTGTTTTCTTCCTTGAAATCCCTGGGAGTTTGTAACCAGATGATTAGGAAATTTAAATAAGCAGACACTCAGAAAGTGAGGGGAAAATATTAATATCAAGATTCAGACCTCAGGCGATGACCAGGTTGCAGAAAAGTGGCCTTCCCTGTGCTCCATGGGACCATCTCTGATTGGGGGCAAGTGGCTTACCCTGTTCTGTTTCTCAGGTAAGCAACTGCACTTGACCTTCTCTTGCATAGGAAAAACTTTGGCCTCAAACCCATGACTGGAATGCTAGCAATTTAGAAAAGGTTTTTTCTTCAATTTACTACCTGAATGAGTAACAAAACCCAAACAAACAAAAAACAGTCAAGGCACAAATACATCAAAGGATGAATAAATTACAAGGACTGCAATAAGTGCAGGGAGAGATGATTTTACAGGAAAGGGTCCAAACCTCAGCCCCTCTTAACGGCTCTTTTCATGCAGTGCCATGCAATTCGGGACTGACTCCATGTCAATCTTCCAAGGCTACATTAGGCCATTTGGTCAGGCAATGTCTATTGGATTTTTGCTTTATGAAAGGCATAGGATTAAGAGCTAAGTGGGGAGAGAAAGAAATCTGAAGACCTGGTTCTTGCATTTGCAGAGTTTGCGATCTCATTGGGAGATATCCTGCAGGTCAAGCAGGTGAAAAGTAGTTATCTGAAATCATAAACTATTATACCAAATACCAGCAGCATAAGGAACACAGAAGGGAGAGACTGAGACAGTGAAAATTCATCCACCTTGTCTGGGACATTTCATAAACACATTCAGTGTTATGATACATCCAATCAAGTTCAGGATCTAATCATATGGATGTAAGTATCTCATGAGGGTCTCTGATCTGCTTAGCTTCTCCAATGCCAATGGTGGTTCAGTTCCATCGATATCACGTGGGGACTTTCACCAATAAGACTGTTAAGCAAAAGCTCAGAATGAGTCACCATCTTTTTTCTACTGTGATTGGATGGTATTATTACACATGAATACATTGTTGCTACCATTTTGCCAAGAAGGTGTGTGAGGTTAGTGCTTTTGTTGGGTATAAGGACAATCATATTTCTGGATATACGTATGCTGGAGAGAGTATATGAGTGTATGGTTAAAGGGCATCTAGTATTTAAAGCTTATATGAATTCTTAGAATATGACAGGATTAATGACCCCAATAGAGGGTGACATTAGTCCACATGTGACTATTCATTTTTCCTTTGTTCTTGGTTGGCCATTCAAGGTACCAGAAACCACATGGGCCTTGGCCTGTCTATTCTGGCTTTGGAAGCCAAGCAGCCAGGCTCCAGAGAGGTTCTATTTATTTAACCAAAGTGAATAACATGCTTTGCCTCTTATTTTTTTTAAAACACTCTTTCATTAAAACAGTGATTCACATGCATTTTCTAAAACTGTACTGCTTACTTTTAAAGATGGCTGAATTTTGGAACAATGATTAAGGAAACAGTGAAAACCTATGGGACACGAGATGGGCCTGTGTAGAAAATCTTGGCACATTGTTAGGGGGTACTCCATGAAACTTGAAAGGCAGAGAGAATTCAAATAAAAGGATGCATATATCCCACGTTTGGCATATGGAGTTTGTTATCCAGAGGAGATATTAATAGAATAGGTGGAAGATAAAAAGAACTCAAAATGGTATATTGGTTCTTGGGTTGAAGATTGATTGAAGCATACTGAGGAAGATGACCATTGGACACATCAGATCAGATCAGATCAGTCACTCAGTCATGTCCGACTCTTTGCGACCCCATGAATCGCAGCACGCCAGGCCTCCCTGTCCATCACCAACTCCTGGAATTCACTGAGACTCACGTTCATCGAGCCAGCGATGCCATCCAGCCATCTCATCCTCTGCCATCCCCTTCTCCTCCTGCCCCCAATCCCTCCCAGCATCAGAGTCTTTTCCAATGAGTCAACTCTTCACATGAGGTGGCCAAAGTACTGGAGTTTCAGCTTTAGCATCATTCCCGCCAAAGAAATCCCAGGGCTGATCTCCTTCAGAATGGACTGGTTGGATCACCTTGCAGTCCAAGGGACTCTCAAGAGTCTTCTCCAACACCACAGTTCAAAAGCATCAATTCTTCGATGCTCAGCCTTCTGCACAGTCCAACTCTCACATCCATACATGACCACAGGAAAAACCATAGCCTTGACTAGACGAACCTTTGTTGGCAAAGTGATGTCTCTGCTTTTGAACATGCTATCCAGGTTGCTCATAACTTTTCTTCCAAGGAGTAAGCATCTTTTAATTTCATGGCTGCAGTCACCATCTGTAGCGATTTTGGAGCCCAGAAAAATAAAGTCTGACACTGTTTCCACTGTTTCCCCATCTATTTCCCATGAAGTGATGGGACCGGATGCCATCATCTTCGTTTTCTGAATGTTGAGCTTTAAGCCAACTTTTTCACTCTCCACTTTCACTTTCATCAAGAGGCTTTTGAGTTCCTCTTCACTTTCTGCCATGAGGGTGGTGTCATCTGCATATCTGAGGTTACTGATATTTTTCCCGGCAATCTTGATTCCAGTTTGTGTTTCATCCCGTCCAGCGTTTCTCATGATGTACTCTGCATATAAGTTAAATAAACAGGGTGACAATATACAGCCTCGACGAACTCCTTTTCCTATTTGGAACCAGTCTGTTGTTCCATGTCCAGTTCTAACTGTTGCTTCCTGACCTGCATACAAATTTCTCAAGAGGCAGATCAGGTGGTCTGGTATTCCCATCTCTTTCAGAATTTTCCACAGTTGATTGTGATCCACACAGTCAAAGGCTTTGGCATAGTCAATAAAGCAGAAATAGATGTTTTTCTGGAACTCTCTTGCTTTTTCTATGATCCAGCGGATGTTGGTAATTTGATCTCTGGTTCCTCTGCCTTTTCTAAAACCAGCTTGAACATCAGAAAGTTCACAGTTCACATATTGCTGAAGCCTGGCTTGGAGAATTTTGAGCATTACTTTACTAGCGTGTGAGATGAGTGCAATTGTGCGGTAGTTTGAGCATTCTTTGGCATTGCCTTTCTTTGGGATTGGAATGAAAACTGACCTTTTCCAGTCCTGTGGCCACTGCTGAGTTTTCCAAATTTGCTGGCATATTGAGTGCAGCACTTTCACAGCATCATCTTTCAGGATTTGGAATAGTTCAACTGGAATTCCATCACCTCCACTAGCTTTGTTCGTAGTGATGCTTTCTAAGGCCCACTTGACTTCACATTCCAGGATGTCTGGCTCTAGGTCAGTGATCACACCATCATGATTATCTGGGTCGTGAAGATCTTTGTACAGTTCTGTGTATTCTTGCCATCTCTTCTTAATATCTTCTGCTTCTGTTAGGTCCATACCATTTCTGTCCTTTATCGAGCCCATCTTTGTATGAAATGTTCCTTTGGTATCTCTGATTTTCTTGAAGAGATCTTTCGTCTTTCCCATTCTGTTGTTTTCCTATATTTCTTTGCATTGATCGCTGAAGAAGGCTTTCTTATCTCTTCTTGCTATTCTTTGGAACTCTGCATTCAGATGTTTATATCTTTCCTTTTCTCCTTTGCTTTTCGCTTCTCTTCTTTTCACAGCTATTTGTAAGGCCTCCCCAGACAGCCATTTTGCTTTCTTGCATTTCTTTTCTATGGGAATGGTCTTGATCCCTGTCTCCTGTACAATGTCACGAACCTCATTCCATAGTTCATCAGGCACTCTATCTATCAGATCTAGGCCCTTAAATCTATTTCTCACTTCCACTGTATAATCATAAGGGATTTGATTTAGGTCATACCTGAATGGTCTAGTGGTTTTCCCTACTTTCTTCAGTTGGACACATAGGACTGTAATATTTCTAAATGAGAAAAGAGCAGAGATTTCTGTACATTTGTTACCAAGCCCAAACTTGTACTGCTCACCACAGGACAGGCCAAAACATCAAGAGACACTTTGCTGGGTCAGGGAATAATGACTTTATAAGGATGGTCTGCAGACAGAGAAGATGGTAGCTGATGCTGCTGTGTCACTTCAGTCGTGTCCGACTCTGTGCGATCCCATAGACAGCAGCCAACCAGGCTTCCCGTCCCTGGGATTCTCCAGGCAAGAACACTGGAATGGGTTGCCATTTCCTTCTCCAATGCATGAAAGTGAAAAGTGAAAAGTGAAAGTGAAGTCGCTCAGTCTTGTCCGACTCTAGTGACCCCATGAACTGCAGCCTACCAGGCTCCTGGGTCCATGGGATTTTCTAGGCAAAAGTACTGGAGTGGGGTGCCATTGCCTTCTCCGAGAA
Source organism: Bos mutus (assembly GCF_027580195.1). Classification (NCBI taxonomy): domain Eukaryota; kingdom Metazoa; phylum Chordata; class Mammalia; order Artiodactyla; family Bovidae; genus Bos; species Bos mutus. The sequence continues at coordinate 30,796,498 of NC_091626.1, read as the reverse complement.
GATGGTAGACCTATGTCCTAAAGAATCATCTTACCTGAGTTAGATTTTAGGCTTCTTTTATACTAAAAGGGAGGTAAGTCAAGTCAAACTTATCCTGGCTTTGGTCAGCCTCCAGAGGGGATATGTTAATTTCTTTCCTCCTACAATCATTCACATGTGGGCCTGGTCAGGATGTTTCCTGTGAGCTAAACAATGGTATTTTAGCTTAATGTTCACCACCTGGTTCCTAGAGAAGGGCCATTTTGTATAATTTGAGCTTATAGGAAGCATCCTTTTACTGATTAACTTGTAATCGAATACAAAGATTCTTCCCTATTATATGTTCCCTCCCCCAGAAAAAAATATTTCTTGGAATCATGTTGGGCAAAGAATGATGGACTGAACTGATTCCACATAGAAGGCCTTTCGTATAAGTTGACAGTAGCTCTCCTCATCCATATGCTGTGTAATATAACTGAGAGAGTCAGTTCCTAGGCAGGTTGATAGGGAGTTTAGGGGTCCCCAAGGAGAGAGGGGTCTGGAATTCTCAAGGAGGAAGAAAGGACAAACTTTTTTTCTTTCTCCACATTCCTTAGGATTATATAACAATTATGTATTCTGCCTAAGGACAGTCTTTGGATTCAACCTTCTGTCATCCTAAAATGTTAATTATGGGAGTAGACCTGGTCTTTACAAGGATGTATCTTGCCTGAGGACAGTGTTACCTTAAAATGTAAATTATGGGAGTAGGTCTGATGAGGTCTTTACAACCTCCAGACATTCTTTGGATTATATAACCTCATTGTTAACACTAGCAAGCGGGTACTCTTTCTGCCCCCTTCTGATGCCTATGTCAGAAGCTTTCTCTATCTCCTTTATACTTTAATAAAACTTTATTACACAAAAGCTCTGAGCGATCAAGCCTCGTCTCTGGCCCCGGATTGAATTCTTCTCCTCCGGGGGCCAAGAATCCCGGTGTATTCGCGTGATTCAACAACAACCTTTCATAACAATGATAAGAAGCTCAGCATCAGTGGAGAGGCTGTCACTCAGCTCAACGCCAGCTCTGAGGACTGGCTTTACATTTCATTAAGAGAAACCTGGAGACTAAAGGGAGGGAGAAGATAGGTCCATTGTATCCTCTGCTAAACAGATCACTTCTGGAATGCAACTTGGGGTGACAATGATTTCCAAGTCTGAGAAATAATACCTAAACATTTCTACATATTTTGTCTATGTGCTAGAGTCCTTTGGACAGCAAGGAGATCAAACCAGTCAATCCCAAAGGAAATCAACCCTGAATATTCACTGGAAGGGCTGAAGCTGAAGCTCCAATACTTAGGCCACTTTACGCGAAGAGTAGACTTACTGAAAAAGATCTTGATGCTGTGAAAGATTGAGGACAAGAGGAAAAGGGGGCGACAGAGGATGAGAGGGTTGGATGTCATCACTGACTTAATGGATATGAGTTTGAGCAAACTCCAGGAGATAGTGATGAACAGGGAAGCCTGGTGTGTTGCAGTTCGTGGGATCACAAAGATTCAGACAGGATTTAGTGACTGAAGAACAACAATGTGCTAGAGTTCTCCAAGTGGCTCCATTTATTATCTCACTATTCCTCAAAGTATTGTGTCTATGATTTAATATTATCCCCATACTGCAGATGGGAAAACTGAGGCCCAGAGAGGGTAAGAGGCTAGCCAGGAAGTGGGGTTCCAGAACTTAGATACGAGCTCTTTGGCTCCATGATTGGTATTTTCTCTGCCATTCCATGAACTGAATTGCAAGAAGACCAGAGGCAGGGACCAGAAATGAGGGTTCTGGAAGCCACAGTCCATAAGGTGCTTTTGAAGAAACCAGAGATGCCTCAAAAAGAGATGCCTTAAGGGGGCCTGTGATAGCTGTTGCCAAATATTTGAAACTTGTCATAGGAGGAGGGAAGAGAGATTTTAAAGGCTCCAGAGGGCAGTAGCAGGATCAATTGTTTGAAATTATACACGAAGCCAGAGGGTGGTGGCAAAACTGTGTCTGAAAGAGTGACAAGGGCAGAATTATGTCCAGATAGGTCAACAAAGCAGTGACCCCAAAACAGCGGAGCCAGCCCAGCTGCCTAAATAGGTGGAAGGGAGGGGCATGGCCACAAATGTCAGCAGCTGGGTTTTTACCTGCTTTTGTGGTCAGGCTGGATCATTCTAAACGCTGTTCCTCTGGGTTTTGATTCCTCTCCCAGCAAGTTCCTTGATGGGGATCTTATCCTAAAGGAGAGCCCTGGCTACTCAGCTTGGAAAGGTCATGGTTCAGAGCTGGCTGCAGCTTTCTCCCACTCCCCCACCCCAACCCCCGAGGCTGGATGGGGCAAAGCCCTTCCCAGCACCAGCTGTTCTCCGCAGGCTCACAAGTGCTCCCACCTGTCAGCTACTTGGGTGTTTTCCTGTTCTAGGTCTGTAGGTGCCTGGTGGCCCCCTTCTGCTTCCCCACAGGTGCTGAGACCACTTGGGGCTACAACTATTGGGGTTTATCCCAATTTGTTTGCATTTGGGGTTTATGAGTATACTTATTCAGCTGGTTTTGTCATAAATGTCCCCTGTGGCCAGGTTAGTTGGGTTTTCCTACTTAGCAGATCTGTTTTTCTGTGGGGATTCAAGAAGGTCCCAAACCTGTGTTTCCACGTCACCGCCACCTTGCCAGAATTCTCTGACCCGCTGCTGTAACTTCAGGTTCCTCTTTCTCTCTGGTTAGGTCTCGGCTGACTCAATCATCTCCAACTGTCTCCTAGAATCAAATTATCATTAGCATATAATAAAACACAGCAGTTCTATGAAAGGGTTTGGAGTTATATAATAAGCTTTGCCACAACACAACTTAAACTCGGGAAGATTTTAAAAACAGAGAGGATTTTTTCCCCCCACACTGAGTTGTGGTCCTGGGCTGGGTAAGAGATGCTATATATACACATTTTGCATTTTCTGCTCCAGAAGAGAACGATTCTCACAGTTGGATGTCCGACTCAGGAATCTGTCGTTTTTGCTTGACTAAAGTCACATCATTGATTGATGCCAGATTTTGCTCAATTAAATGTTTGTTTTTCTTTGGGCATCAGCAAAGGCAATATTGATGATGGGTTATTAGCATGCACCCCTTGGATTTCGGATACTCTGGGGGCGTTTGCAGGCTGCTGTTTTCAGCAGTGCAGGGCTCTGAGCCACCTTTCTATTCTGGGCCCAAGGACACCTGCGTGTGTGTGACTGGGGAGGGGACCACTCTGTCAGGCCCTTTCTAGAGAGATGAAAAGAGAGAAAGGATCTTCACCCAGTCTTTGTCTCACTCCAGTCCCACACCCCCAAGCTAAGAAAAACAGTGATATTTTGTGATCACATTTAGGTTGTTCTTGTCTGTTTGTTTGTTTGTTTATTCATTCCATGAGTATTTTGGAGGACTGGCTTGTGGGGCAAATGAGAAAAGTACAGAAAGACGAGCCCTAGCCTCCTGTGAGAGCTGTCTCTGCTTCATCTCAGGAGCTCCCGAGCAGATATGGAGGTTGTGAGCCGGCAGCTGCAGCCACAGCCTCACACGGGCCCTTCCTCTGAGGTTTTCCGGGGGAGATAAGGCTGCAGCCAAAGGACTTTCGGTTCTCACACACCGTCTTCCATTCGGGGATGGCCCCCAACCCCTCAACGTGCTTTGGCCTTGAGCTGTGCTTCCACTGTTCAAGACTTCATGGGTTGACATAAATAGAAAAACAGCTAGTGGGAACTGCCCTATAGTTCAGGGAGCTCACCTCCCTGCTCTGTGATGACCTAGAGGAGCGGGATGGGGGAGGGGTGGGAGGGCCAAGAGGGCGGGGATATATGTATACATATAGCTGGTTCACGTCACTGTACCGCAAAAATTAGCACAACATCGTGAAGCAATTATACTCTAAAGGTTTTTTTTTGTTTTTTTTTTAACGAAATTAAAAAAAAAAGGAAAAACAATAAAAAGGAAATTTAAAAAAAATGAAGAGTGGCTGCGCTTCCCCGCAGGGCTGTGGCCTCCAGGAGGCGCCCTCTGGCAGGATGGAATGACGCCCAGTTCTGTCCCCACACCGAGGCGTCTCTGTGTTCCAGCCTTCTCTCCTGACCAGGCCCACATCTCCACAAATATCCAGCACATTTGTTCCCTAGGGCTGCTGCAACAAATGACAGCAAACTTAGAGGCTTAAAAGTAGTTTATTATCTTGCAGTTCTGAAGGGCAGAAGTCTCACTAGTCTGAAAACCCTGGTGTCTGCAGGGCTGGGTTCCTTCTGGAGGCCCCAGGGGAGAATCTGCTTCCTTGCCTTTGCCAGCTTCCAGAGGCATTCTGAGTCCATGGCTCCTGACCCTCTTTCTCCATCCGAGAAGCCGGCATCATAGCACCTTCTCTCCTCTCTGACCCCTGCTTTTGTCGTCACATCCACTTCTCTGACTCTGACCCTCCTGTCTCTCTCTTGTAAGGACCCTTGTGCCTGGATTCAGCTGGGTAATCTGGGATAAGCCCCAGTCCTTCAGGTTCTTAACGGAATCACTACTGCAAAATCCTTTTATCATGTAAAATAGCATTCACAGGGTCTGGGTATTAGGAGGGTGACCTTTCAGGGGAAGCAGGATTCTGTCTGCCATACCCAACTCCTTAAAAATTTTTTTTATTTGGTTATCTTTTGCTTTTTTATTGTATAAAATAAACATACATAAAATTGACCATCATAATCATTGTCAAGTATACAGTTCAATGGTATTAAATACATTCATAATGTTGTCCAACCATCAGCACCATCTGTCGTTACAAGTTTTCGTCTTGTAAAACTGAAAGTCTGTATCCAGCATCTTTTATCCTGACCAAGGTAGGAAAATTCCTCAGCACAGTGCTACCGTGACATTTGTTCAAAATGATAATCAGAAGAGCTAACATTTATTGATGCAAAGAACTGACTCATTGGAAAAGGCCCTGATGCTTGCAAAGATTGATGGCAGGAGGGGAAGGGGATGACAGAGGATGAGATGGTTGGATGGCATCACCAACTCGATGGACCTAAGTTTGAGCAAGCTCTGGGAGTTGGTGGTGGACAGAGAAACCTGGCATGCTGCAGTCCATGGGGTCGCAAAAGTCAGACACTGAACTGCTGAACTGAACATTTAATGAAGTCTTGCCACAAAGGATAATCAGGTTAAAAAAAATAGATCGTTGAAGAAACTGAGGCATGAGAGGTTAAATATAACCAAACCAGGAAGTGAAGGAAGCAAGCAGTCTGACTTCAGTTGCAGGCTGTTTCTCTGGAAAGGAAGGCTTATTAGGACGTCAGTGGGGCAGAAAAGAGTTGTTCTCAAATGTTGCCTGCAGCAACAGAGGAACTTCAAGCAATGCCTATGAAAGGCAGAAGATAAAGCTTCTCAGATGCCTTTGTGGCCAGTGTCAATTAAACACCATTGCTGTATGAAGTTCTTAATCAGACACTTCTGTCTAAAAAAATAATGCTACTGAAGTAAACAGGGTTTCTCTACAGTTACAGAATAACCGTCAAACTTGTTAGTGGAAATTCCCCCACCCCACCCCCTCCCACCCCCTCCATGTGGTTGGCTGCTGACGCTGCTGCAAAAACTCCCTCGAGTGCTTTTTCTCGACAAGATCTCCAGACAGTTCTCTCTTCTCATTTGCTATTAGTGATGCTGTTTCTGTGGATCTCCAGGAGTCCAGTTTTCTTTTGGAGGAGAACTAGCAAATCTTCACAAGAATTCTGCAACTCCTCAGCCCAGCTGAAAGACGGGTTTCAGCCCAGCTGAAAGAAAAACTCCACAGCTCTCTGAAAGATTAGAGTTTAGGGGAATGAAAAGGGCTCAGAGCTACTCACCCGGAAGAACATGAGCCCATGGAGAATCCAGGAAATGAAAATGAAATGCCCAGTTTGGATGCAGGGCCAGCTAGACAAATCTTGCCCATAGTTCAGTGTTAAATGATGCCCTTAATCCCCAGCTCTTGGGGTCTGGTGTCTCCGTTGAACGTTGATCAGCCTTGGTGTTCTCTGCACCGACTTTCAGGGCTGTTTGCAGGCACAGTAAATATTTGTCCTGTCAAACGGCATTTGGCTGCTCACATGTCTTATTTAAGAGATAAATGTCAGGGGTTTCTCTCTCTCTCTCTCTTTGGTGTGGACTACAAGGAGATATATATGCATCAATATCATTCCTACTTTTCTAACAACTGTGAGGCCCCCGATAAAGACAAATATCTTCAGAGTTTCATATCCTGATTGGGTTTGTGTCAAGTCAAAGTGAAGCCACCCTCGCCTCAGTAATATACGTGCCATGGAGAGCGCAACCCGTACCAGACTAGAAGCAATTTCTGTTCTGACATGTCTCTGTTGTTAAAAAGTTAAGGAAAGCAGAGGAGGGAACACAAAGATTGGATCTATCAAAGACAGAACTACAAAGTTAATGGTACTGAGCCGTCTGGAGAAATGAGGAAATCCATGATGTCTTAGCCAGGAGGAGACATTGGAAATCCACAGGAAGGATCGACCACAGGGAGAAAAAAGAAATAAAAGAAGAAAGGAAAAGAACATGTTTGCCTTACAGATATTATGTCAATGTTGCAGACACAGAGGACAATCATATGGACACCAAGGGGAGGGGGAAAGGGGAAAGGGATGAATTAGGAGATTGGAATTGACATATATATCCTACTGATACTATGTATAAAATAGATGACTGATGAGAACCTATTGGATAGCTCAGGGAACTCTATTCGATATACTACGGGATCTAAATGGGAAGGAAATTTAAAGAAGAGGGGATATATGTATATATATAGCTGATTCACTTTGCTGTACAGTAAAAATTAGCACAACATTGTAAAGCAACTATACTTCAATAATAATTAAAAAAAGATTACAAGGATAAAGGGTAGTAACCAAAGATCAGGGAGCAAGTGTTGGGTCATGGAAGACCAACCCCTTTGCCACTATTGCAAATTAAAAACAGCATAACTGGAAATGATAACTTCACATTTTCATAATTGCATATTCATAAATGACAAGTGATTGATGGGAAGGCAGGGGGGTCTTTTTGTGTGTGGGCTTAGACAGCCAGGGGCAATGGTTTTGGCTGAACTTTGGGAATTTTCTCAGGCTGAGGAAGGGAAGGGGTGTGGTGAGAAGCAGCGAGAGATTTTCCTAAATTTGGAGTGGAAAGGTATGTCCTTACAATGATCTTATTGTCCTTCTTGCCACTGGGGAGAGAGCCTTTCCAAGGAACAGCCCTGTGAACAAGGTCCGACGAAAGCTCAGAAGTATCAGTGGTGAGGATTCTGCGTCCAGAAGGAATGCTCTCCCTGACAAAGATTAGAAAGTGAGCTTTATTAAAATTATCCTGAGTACCTCTGGAACCCAGGGACCAACCATTGTGTGGAAACTATCTGTTACATAACACACATGACCTCATGCAATCCTCCCATCAATTGTGAAGGGGAATTAGTCATCCACTAACTTTATTTGACGGAGAAGGCACTGGCAACCCACTCCAGTACTCTTGTCTGGAAAATCCCATGGACGGAGGAGCCTGGTAGGCCACAGTCCATGGGGTCGCTAAGAGTCAGACACGACTGAGTGACTTCACTGTCACTTTTCACTTTCATGCATTGGAGAAGGAAATGGCAACCCACTCCAGTGTTCTTGCCTGAAGAATCCCAGGAATGGGGGAGCCTGGTGGGCTGCCGTCTCTGGGGTCGCACAGAGTCGGACACAACTGAAGTGACTTAGCAGCAGTGCAGCAACCCTATTTGACAGATGAGAAAACCAACACCCAGGGGATTCGTGTGACTATCCAAAGTCATATAGTCAAGGGAGACTTCATTAAGACTAAATGTAGTAGCAAAGGCTCAGACCTCTCTGATACTGTCTGATGAGGACCCTTCTCTGTGCTGTTAGCATCCACCCTGATCCTCTCCTGTTATGAACTGAATGTTTGACTCCCCCAAATTCCTTTATTAAAGCCCTAACTTCCAATGTGATGGTATTTGGAGGTGGAGTGTTTGAGATATGATTAGGTCATGAGGGTGGAGCACTCATGAACAGGATTCAGTTCAGTCACTCAGTCATGTCCAACTCTTGGGGACCCCATGACGCCAGGCCTCCGTGTCCATCACCAACTCCTAAAGCTTGCTCAAACTCATGTCCATTGAGTCGGTGATGCCATCCAATCATCTCATCCTGTCGTTCCCTTCTCCTCCTGTCTTCAATCTTTCCCAGCATCAGGGTCTTTTCCAATGAGTCAGTTCTTCACATCAGGTGGCCAAAGGATTAAAGTTTCAGCTTCAGCATCAGTCCTTCCAATGAAGATTCAGGACTGATTTCCTTTAGGATGGACTGGTTGGATCTCCTTGCAGCCCTGGTAAGGGAACTAAGACCCCACATGCCTCAGAGCAACTAGGCTCACGCACTGCAGCTGCTGAAGCCCGCACTATCTGGAGCCCATGTGCCACAACTAGAGGGTCCACACACCTCAAGAAAAGATCCTGCATGAAGGATCCTGTGTGCCACAACTAAGACACAAGGCAGCAAAATCAATCAATAAATGATTTTTTGTTAAAGTACATAAACTTAACATAATGAGTAGCTAAAAGTAGGGATTGCTCCTCCTCATAAGCCTGCATTTACTCATTCAGCAGGTGCTCGTGGATCTCCTACTCAACCTCAGGTACTATGCCTGGCACTGGGTGTCTAATAGTACCTACTCTCATGAGCTTATGAACCAGTCTGTTCATAATTAAAATTAATAATCATTGGCATCAAAGTAATTATTTAGCAATGATTTTCTACAAATCAAATACTTACAGAGGAATCATAATTACAAATGAAAAGAACTCTGATGGAAAAGAATGCTGTGTTAAAAATGCAAAGATCAAAGAGCTGAACTGGTGGGGAGGGAGGAGGGAATGTAGAATATTCTCCTCTGGCCCCTCAAGACCCACTCTTACCTCTCTCTCAGGTTGCTCTGGCCCCTAATGACTGCATCTATTGGCTTCTTGGTCCTCGGCTTAGGGTGGTTTTGGCCGGTGGGAGACACCAGCGAGGAGTGGAAGGGGAGAGAGGTGGAGTATTTGTGCCCTGGTACCTTCCCTGCTGGACTGTAGTGTGGCAGTGATTTGTGTTCCTCTACTGGAAGTCACAGCCCTGTCAGGAGGCTCCTCTCTTACAACCACTGCTCCCTCCCTTTGCCCCTTGAGACCCAGGAACGCTTCATCAGCCATTGTCGATCCCTTAACCATGCCTTTATCTTGTAACTAGTCCCTTCATTAAACTCCCTTCAAGCCAACCCTTCTTGGAATGTACTGTCTGTTTTCTGCTGGGACCTGACCAATATTAAAGGTTGCTGTAAAGAAGTCTTTCGATTAAAAATTAACCAAGAAAAGGAACTGGGGTAGGGAGGAGCATGTATCAGAATAGGTTCAAATTCTGTTGGCTGCTGTGGGCCAGACACATTTGAAAACTAGAATGTGGCTGAGTGCACAGAGCTGGGGTGAGACTGATACAAATTGAGGCTGGAGAGATAGGTCAGGGCCCAGGGCCTGGTGTACAGCTGTGCAGGTTGCATACTGCGTGACTTCTAAGGGAGACTCTACCCAGACTATCATGTGAATGGTGGCTCTTGGAATTAGACAACATTGTGGCAGAAATTGCTGGATCTTATAGGCCATGCTAAGGATTGGAATCTGGATTCTAAGAGCAGTGAAAAACAGTTAAAGAGTTTTAAGAAGGGTGAATGGGGTGTGTGTGTGTGTGTGTGCACGCGCATATGAGAGAGAGAGAGAATAAATCAGATTTGCATTTCGAGACATCATTCAGCTTTTAGTTTTCAAATATTTTTCAGTATTCACTTAGGGCAAAAGGATATGTACAGAAGACTGGTTAAGTGTGTTATTGACCAGGTGCAAAAAGATGGTGGCTCAGGGAGAAATGCCAAAGGATGGGAGGGAATAGATAGATTTAGCAAGTATTTGTGAAGTAAAATCAGCAGTATTTGTTGATGGGTTAGATGTAGAGGGTCGGAAAGAAGGGAGTGTTGCGGATGACTCCAGATTGTTTGGGTGGTGCAGCTGGTTAGATGATAATACTACTTCTGAGCTTGGAAGTACAGATCAGGACCAATTTAGAGGTGAAGTTGAGAAATCAGTTGCCTTGAGACATCCAAGGGAGTCTCCAAAGTATGAAATGCTACTTAGACATTAAACAAGATGAGGACTGAAAGCTGCCCACTAGATTTAACAATTAGAGATTGTTGGTAGCCTTTGTGTGAGTTGTTTGTGGGAGCAAAGAGCTAGATTGTGGGGTAAGGAGTGAGTAAGAGGTAAATAGACATAGCCAATGAGTGTAGCCTGCCTCTTCTGAGAAGTTTGGCTGTGACTGGGCTGGGGGGTGGACAGAGGTGAGGTGTTAACTGGAAGAGGTCGGATTGAGTGCGAATTTGCTTTTTAATGGGAGAACACTTATGGAGGAAAATCCAATGGAAATATAGAGACTGCATGTACAAAAGAGAGAAGGATCACTGAGAGTAAAGATTCCTGAGAAGGAGGAAGATGATGGCATCTGAAAAATAGTGGAAGAAATTGACTTAGATTGGAGGAGGAACTCCTTTGTTAATAAAGCAGAGGGAAAGGAAGGGAAGATACATGCATAATCAGATATGTGTGGATTGTAACTTTTAATATGTGAAGCTTCAGGAACTTTCCAAAAGATGGCTTCTATGTCTACATGGAGTAGGAGACTTCATAAGAAAGTCACCTACTTAGAGTGAACTGTAAGTGTGTGTGTGTATGTGAGAGAGAGACAGAGAGAGAGAGAGCACGCTCATATGCTCATCAGCATTTTGAGGAAAGCCTAGAAGATTTGAAATAACCAAGTGTCTCATAGAAAGTTCTAACTGGCAGGAGTTTTGTCTTCTGGATCAGAAGGAGCCTAGTCCTGGTCCATTGCCAGGACTTTGGATGGGACTTCAGCACCTTTTGAAGAGAGACAAGGCGGCTGGGTCTTATTGAGAACGGTTTACATCTTTCCCTTTGTATCACACTTGGTCCTCAGGAATGATAGGTGAGGAGAGAAAATCTACGGGTGTACTTCAAACAGGCTGTGATGTTTACAGGACTGCAGATGAAAATAGAAAGTCTGGATGTGGTTTTAAGTTTGGGGAAGAGAAATTGATCACTCAGGAATCTTTGGCTCAGAGCGCTGAGCTCCTCTGAAAGCTGATCTGTGAAGACTTCTCTTACTAAGATGCTAGTTTATAGGTGAGTGATGGAAATGTTTCAGAAGCACAAGTTGAAAGGTTAGGGTTTGGGTTAGGAAAGTCCACACTATGTTCTATGTATGATTGTCAGAAGCACTTAACTCTTCATCCTCAGGCTTCCTTACGGAAATAGTCCAAATGATACTTCATATCCTTGATGATTCTCAGGTGAAATGTTTGGAAGCCATTTGGCTGCAGGTCTAGTGGTAAAGAACCTGTCCCAGTGCAGGAGACATAAGAGACGCAGGTTCGATCCCCGGGTCAGGAAGACCCCCTGGAGGAGAGCATGACAACCCACTCCAGTATTCTTGCCTAGACAATCCCGTGGACAGAGGAGCCTGGTGGGCTACAGTCCATAGGATTGTAAAGAGTCTGACACAACTGAATTGACTTAGCACACACGCATGTGATCTGATGGCTGCAAAGCTAATGTTTTGATCTCCGTTTTTCTGACATCTATTTCTAGATCTCAGTTGGCTCAGATCACAGAAGGGAGAGTGGGGAATTTACTGCCCTCCTTCAAACCAACCCAGCTGCCAGTTAGGGCCTGGGGTTTTCACACATTATCTCATTTCACATCAAAACACTCTGGGAGCCACGTGTGTTTAATCTTCCTTTGTGTGTGCTCAGTCAGTTGTGTCTGACTCTTTTGAGACATCATGAACTGTAACCTGTCAGCCTCCTCTGTCCATTGAATTTTCTAGGCAAGAATACTAGAGTGGGTTGCTATTTCCTCCCCCAGGGGATCCTCCCGGCCCAAGGATTGAACCTGTGTCTCCTGTATTGGCAGGTGGATTCTTAACTGCTGGACCTTAGGGGATAAAGAACTGGACCTTAGAGATGAAGAAACTGATGTTTAGAGAATTTCAGTAAACTAAGTCACTCTGCTGGGCAGGGACGGAGCTGGGCGTGAACCCTGTTCCACTGATAGCAAACAGAGCCCTGGCACCTCTTCTGTGCCAGATGCGGCTGTGCTGCTGTGGTCACCCAGCTCTGTGCCCGTGGGGTGGCACCTGTAGCCCCATTTCCCCGTGCACAGTCTCAAACTCTTTTCAGAGGCAATTGCTAAGCACAGCAAGGCCAGCTCGATGATACTCCTGGTCCTGATCCTACTCCCTCAGCAGTGGGTGAAGGGTCCTTTCCCACCTTAGACATTAGCACTTACCCAGAGCCGCCCTGGATTCAGACACAGCAGTGAAAACCACAGGGACAGGCCAAAGCATCATGGCTGCTTCTGCTGAGCTCTACTTCAGGACTTGGCCACACGGAAGACGGGCTCGTGTTTTCAACAACACAATTTCCCTGCATTTGCTGACAAATAACTTCTTCAGGAACGGACAGTGGGATCCAGACCGGAGCTTGGAGCCTGGTGTCAGACTGGACTTTGGAGCCTGGGGTAGATCCTGGACCCCAGGCCCTGTGATCTCCACTCCTACTTCATTTCAGCCAATATTGAGCCTGGAGAAGGATTCCCGCCCAGCCCAGGCAGGAATTAAGGCTGATTTTGGAGCCGGCTTGGCTCAGAGCCTCTGGGATTTAAACCCATTAAGGCCGGACTCCTCCTGTTTCCTTCTGTAATCTTCCTTGTAACTTTCCAATTTGAATTTGTTTAAATTGTCACTAGATTGTACAGCTTTGCTTCAAAAGACTCGTTCCATTGTGAAATAAAAAGTGTTTTCTTAATATGTAAATGCTTATGCAAATTGTGTCTTCCCACCACTAGTTCCTCCTTCCCAATCCAGTCTCTGCCACTCTGCTGCGGTTCACAGGATGCTTGATCCACAGAGGAGCAGAAATCTGGGGCAGATGTTGCCATGACAACTGCTTGTTGGGCACTTACTCTGTGCCAGGGACTGTGTCAAGATCACTGTATGCGTTCTCTCCTTTTCTTTCACAACAACTCTTAGGGTTAGATATTATTAATATTCTTATTTTAACAGAAAGATTGAATAACTCGCTTCAGAGTACATGGCTTCCGGCAGGGCCAGGATTTTCTGCCACGTGTAGAACTGAAACCCGGTGCCCAGGAATACTATGCTTTCCAGTTAAGATGTCTTCTTAGTCAAGTTCAAGGATATGGGGCTCTGGTGTAGATGAACCAAAAGGGGAAGGTTTGAATCACCTGGACTGGATTCCTTCAGAAGATCAAGGGATTTAGAAAAGGCAAAGACTCTGAAATCAGAGACATGCGTTCAGTATCATCTCTGGTGTTTAGAGCTGTGCAAACACAGGCAAGTTATTCACCCTCAGTTAGCCTGTTCCTCAGCTATCAGCTGGAAATATTAATAATCGTAATAGCCATTATTATTATTTTTTCTAACAGATCTCTCTAATTTGCTTATTGTGTTGTCTTCCCTATTTCTAGGATAGGTATGCATATGTGGCATGTGGGCCAACAAAATTGTAGATATTATTGTAATTCACTCACTTATGTATTCAACAAGTATTTGCTGAGTGACTATATTCATTTTACCCCATAAGCATAATGCCTAGGACTTAAGAGCTTTTCAAGTGCCTACAAGAATATTTAACACCTAACATAATAAAATTGTTAGCTCCAAGATAGGAATCCACTTCTTGTGGATTCAAAATTAATAAATGCTTAATTGAATGTTCACTAAACTAACATTGTATCAGTGAACTATTAACAATTAAACTCTTAGAGTTATGTATAAATAATAAAGATAATAGAGTTTACACCACATGAATGATGGGAAGAATTTAATATGTTAAAGGATAATTTTTGAAAGATAAAATCATGATTGTCAAATAAATATACAAAGTGAATATAAACTAAGTATTTTATTTAACATATTAATTAATGAGGAAGTCAATAAAATGTTATAACTGGTTCAAAGGAGAATTCAAAGAGCAGAGACATAAGTGGGTTATGAAATGACTTTACAAGTAAATGCAAAACTGACTTTTTCCATGATGGAGAAGAGGAAGGGATCAATTGTTCCTCCCCCAGACAGAATTAATTTGCATGTTCATAGATTATAATTATTTGTATTGCTATCATTTTAAAAAGTAACTCACAGAATTGTAAAATAGCTCAAAGACAGTGAAAATTTTAAATGACATAGAATTAGATCATCCTAAATGGTATGCTCTAGGCCTTTCTTGGTGGCTCAGACAGTAAAGAATCTGTCTGCAATGCGGGAGACCTGGCTTCAGTCCCTGGGTTGGGAAGATCCCCTGGAGAAGGAAATGGCAACCTACTCCAGTATTCTTGCCTAAAGAATTCCATGCACAGAGGAGCCTGGCAGGCTACAGTTCATAGGGTGGCAAAGCTGGACACGACTGAGCAACTAATACTTTCATTTTCATAGCTAACGTATAGATTACCAAGAAGTAGAGCCAATCATCTGGTAGGGGCGGCAGGGGGAGGAGGCTTCCCTGATAGCTCAGTTGGTAAAGAATCCACCTGCAATGCAGGAGACCCCGGTTCGGTTTCTGGGTTGGAAAGATCCGCTGGAGAAGGGATAGGCTACCCACTCTAGTATTTTGGGGCTTCCCTTATGGCTCAACTGGTAAAGAATCTGCCTGCAATGCTGGAGACCTGGGTTTGATCCCTGGTTTGGGAAGATCCCCTGGAGAAGGGAAAGGCTAGCCACTCCAGTATTCTGGCCTAGAGAATTCCATGGACTATCAGACATGACTGAGCGACTTTCACTTTTGGTACATTTCAAAGTCTTTCACAATTTTTTTCTCACAATCTCTCTCCATTTGTGATTGTAGAATTTCAAAGAAAGATTATTCTTGATCACAAAATAAGGCTGACTTCAATGAAGTTCGACCTGATTGTTTACATAAATGCAGCAAGGGTTTTCACTTAACATACAGACTTCCTTAAGTTTGCTTTGCAAATCTTGGTCCATACAGTGTTGAACAATTACAAATGCAACAAAATTAACTACTCTCTGAGAGTCTTCATAAGGAATCTCAGACAGATTTAAAAGCCTCTACTATTTACTATCTTAAGACCAGGAAACCAATCCTAAGAAATTCTCTTCACCAAAGTTCACCTGCAGGTTCTAGGAATTTAGTGAATTCTTCTCTTCATAAGGCCACCAAATATTCTACAGTTCTTGATCTGCTAGGATATAACCTTACTAGTCACCTGAAAGGCTGTGACACTGTCAGCCAGAAACTGAAACAGCTTTCCTAGGAGGGCTTTGTAGGTATTAGTTTTATAAACACAGCCAACCTTTGTTTCCTAAAACAAAGTGGTTGTCATATCTGATTAAGTGAACCCATTCTCAAATATAACACTTCAGATAAGATCTGTATTGCACAATGAATTTGTCTGATTGTACCCAGTAAAAAGGAGGACCAATTCTTATGGAAACTATGAAATAACAACATTGCCTTGAAAAGTGAGGAGATTTAGAGTTTCTGAGTTCTGCAGATCCAGTGAGAACCAGATATCATTTAAAATTTGTTTCTGAAATTTCAGTTTACAAAAGCAAAGTTTACTATATTGTTGTTGGTTTCAGAAATGTGAAAGGAGAGATAAATAATTTTCTTATAGATCCAGAAAATGGAGCAATTTTAAAAATCAGCAATATTCCAGATAGCCAATAAGTGTTCCCTTATCAGTTTATTCAGTAGTGTAAATAATTCTTGCTCTGGTGGGTCTTAGGTTAGCAATTGCATGAAGCCTTCTGCTTCTCAACTGTAAAAGGGTTCTGGAAATCTTGACTCAGCCAACTAGTACCCCTGAGAGTTGTTTAAGGCATGTCACCTCAGAACACTGTACCCGGGAGTCTATTTTTTTGAAATGTCAGTAGTTTGAAGTACTTTGTAAAGTCTTTTTCCACAAGACTCAGACTGTCCTCTTTAGCGATGGGTGAATTCTGGCCTGCTTCTTTTTATTTTTAATTTTTGGCCGCACCGTGCAGCATGTGGGATCTTAGTTCTCCGAACAGGGATTGAACCTGTGTCCCCTGCATTGGAAGAGCAGAGTCTTAACCAGTGGACCAAGAAGGAAGTCCTTGGTCTGCATCTTATAGCATCACTTCCCAGAAGCATCAGAGTAAAACAAAAACCATCTGTAGATACAAAAGACTGAGAATGGCTGTCTTTAATTTATTACTGATCATTTTGAAATTTAAAATGTCTGGTGATATGCAAAACAAATATAATTAAGTAAGTTTTAAAATTTAGGCAAAATATCACTAAGGATATTTATTAAACTTATCTCTAAAGAAGTCAGTGAATGCTACATTTGGTTTATACAAATGTATAAATATGATTTCAATAAAGAAAAAAAATCTTGAGATATAGCATATAATTAACAATCGTGAAACATATACACACTATATCAAGTATATCAAGTAAAAAGAGTCAATAAGTCTGGATTTTATTTTATATTTTATAAAATATATAAATGGACATTTATATTCCTAGTTTTTATGCCCATACTCCATTGGTAAAATTGATGTATTTTTCGACTGAGAACCATTGGCCTAGCAGCCTCTAGATTCAAATTAAAGAAGTAAGGCTTTGACTGAGTAGGTATTTCAAATAATAATTGAATTTATAACAGATAATACCATACTGCTGTGGCTTAATATCATCAGGTAAAGTATCTCTGGGACACTAATAAAATATAAGAATACTTGAAAGGAAAAATTTCTTAAGAGTTTTAATCAGTGCTTCCCCTAAGGTGAAAGCATATTGTAGAAAGAATGAATACTGACAAATTTCCAGGGACTTCCCATAAAGCATACCCTTTCTCAAGTGTATTCTTTTAATACCATTTTACTTACAGGAATTTAACCTGGGGCAGGCTGAGTGTCTCTGCTGACAGTACTTTCCATGAAACTCTTATAATAGTCACATATCAAGCAAACTTAATTATTTCTATTACTTCCCTTTTTATAAAATAAAAGAAAAAATAACTTTGTGAGTTTTTCCAGGGGCTTTCTGGGAAATCGTAGTTTTAGATGTAAAAAATATCTTGACAGTTTTACTTGTTTACTCATTCTGGGAAGGAACAATTTAGAAAAGTTTTCAAAAGAGTTCAGACAGTTGATTAAGCTAGGCTCATGGATGCCTGAGAAATAGTATTTGATTACCTAGTTAATCAAAGCAATAATAAAATATTTAAAAACATACACTGGCAGCAGTGCAATTGGAAAGAACCTTATTACTTTTATAAATGAGGAATCTTTGCTTTTTTTTCTTTAGATAATCAAGGACATAATAAAATCCACATAAAACATAGAAAATTATTGTCATAAGACACAGAACTTTTTCTTTCTAGACAATTTACACAGAAATAAAGAATCATCATTTATATTGTAAAAAAACAAAGGCACTTGTCAGTAAACCAAGGAAGCAAACCCATAAAAATAGAGTAAACTTTGCTGAGATATTAACACATTTCATAACTTCTTTTTTCAGACTTTGTTTTTATCAACTAAGGCAAATAGAATTCATTTCTGAGTTTTATCTTTATTATCCTTGTTCATATTCTGAAACATACTGATACTTTGCATTAGAACAGATCTCAGGAGGCCCACAAGATCAAAACAAATTTTCTTAGAATTCTGAGATGCTATTTACATAAATAAGCAATTTGTTTATTGCTGCTATCCTCAAATTTAATAATAAACCAGTATTTTAGAAATTCTCAGCTTGAGTTTCTAATATGATATTGATAGTTATAACCTACATACACAGAAGTCCTTTGGGGGCCTGAATAAATTTCAAGAGTAAAATGATCTGGAGACCAACAAAATTGAGGTCTACTGCTTTAGGATAAAACGACTGTTTTTCTTTGAAAAATCAGAACATATCTACAGTTAGATTCTCTGTTATTATTATTATTATTATTGCTCCTAAGGGTAATTGCAACCATTTATACTAACTGCAGGAGCCTCCCAGGTCATACAGTGGTAAAGAATCTGCCTGCCAATGCAGGAGATGCAGGAGACGCAGGTTCAATCCTTGGGTCAGAAACTGCCCTGGAGAAGGAAATGGTAACGCACTCCAGTATTCTTGCCTGGAAAATCCCATGGACAGAGGAGCCTGGAGGGCTACAGTTCATCAGTCGCAGAGTTGGACACGACTGAGCACGCATGCATACTACCTATAACCTTTAACCAAAACAACTAACATCTCATTCATAGAGGAAAGTGCAGGGTGGGTAATTGAGAAATTTGTCATATACCAACAATACAGCAAATTAGAAAAGTTCATGAATATACTTTTCTATTACCACACATAGAAGTCTTCTCTTTTACATATTCTTAAAGTAGAAAAAATGAATATGTTCATTAACATGACCCATAGATATAGCTCCTCTAGAGAATATTATTAATTATGTTTCAATATACTATCTTAGAAATAATCTAGATATTCAGTGAATATCCATTAATTAACTCAATTTAATACCAGTTCAAAGTTTTAAGTCACCTAGGAATCCTGAAAATTATCTTTAAGCTGACATGCTACAAAGAATAATTATTCTTGAAGTTATGAAAACCTTGAACACAAATTTATATTATGTAAGAGTAATATTAGTTTATTTGATCAGTAGCTTGTATAACTATAGGAAAAATAAACCTAATTAAAATAAAATATGTTTCTATTATACACAACACTGATAAATCAGAGAAAATATAATTGTTCTATTAAATCAGACATTTAAAATCAGTCACATTGGCCAAAGATTTATCTTAATTATGTGAACATGGATTCTTAAAATGTTTCTGAGTTAATTTCTGAAGAAATTTCTTAATAGTGTAGCACACTTAATACATTAGAAATTAATCTCATGTTATTGAAATTTTAGGAATATTTGATTTATGTAAAGAACCTGCCTGTCAATGCAGGAGATGTAAGAGATGCGGGTGCGATCTCTGGGTTGGGAAGATTGCCCTGGAGGAGGGCATGGCAACTGACTCCAGTATTCTTGCCTAGAGAATCCCATGGACAGAGGAGCCTGGAGAGTTACAGTCCATAAGGTCACAAAGAGTTGGACACACAAGCACTTATTTATCTCTTTAAGTCAGTTAGAATAGATACTTGATAATCTGGACTTCCTTGGTGGCTCAGTGGTAAAGAATCTGCCTGACAATGCAGGAAACATGGGTTTGATCCCTGATCCTGGAGGATCCCACATGCCTCACAGCGACTGAGCCTGTGCTCCACAACTACTGAGCTTCTGCTCTAGAGTCCTAACAGAAGCAAAAGAGATTAAGAAGAAGTGGCAAGAATATACAGAAGAACTATACAAAAAAGGTCTTAATGACACAGATAGCCATGATGGTGTGGTCACTCACCTAGAGTCAGACATCTTGGAGTGTGAAGTCAAGTGGGCCTTAGGAAGCATTACTATGAACAAAGCTAGTGAAGGTGATGGAATTTCAACTGAGCTATTTCAAATCCTAAAAAATGATGCTGTTAAAGTGCTGCACTCAATATGCCAGCACATTTGGAAAACTCAGCAGTGGCCACAGGACTGGAAAAAGTCAGTTTTCATTCCAATCCCAAAGAAGGGCAATGTTAAAGAATGTTCAAGCTATCATACAGTTGCTCTCATTTCACATGCTAGCAAGGTAATGCTCAAAATCCTTCAAGCTAGGCTTCAATAGTATGTGAACCAAGAGCTTTCAGACATACAAGCTAGATTTAGAAAAGGCAGAGGAACCAGAGATCAAATTGCCAATATCCACTGGATCATCAAAAAAGCAAGAGAGTTTCAGAAAAACATCTACTCCAGCTTCATTGACTATGCTAAAGCCTTTGACTGTGTAGATCATAACAAGCTGTGGAAAATTCTTAAAAAGATGGGAATACCAGATCACCTTACCTGCCTCATGAGAAACCTGTATGCAGGACAAGAAGCAACAATTAGGACTGGAGAAATAATGCACTGATGCCAAACTGGGAAAGGAATGCATCAAGGCTGTATATCTTCACCCTGCTTATCTAACTTAAATGCAGAGTACTTCATGTGAAATGCCAAGCTGGATGACTCACAAGCTGGAATCAAGATTGCTGGGAGAAACATCAACAACCTCAGATATGCAGATGATACCACTCTAATGGCAGAAAGTGAAGAGGAACAAAAGAGTCTCTTGAAGAGGGTGAAAGAGGAAAGTGAAAAAGCTGGTTTGAAACTCAACATTCAAAAAACTAAGATCATGGAAACTGGTCCCATCATTTCAATGGGCAAATAGATGTGGAAAATGTGGAAACAGAGACAGATTTTATTTCCTTGGGCTCCAAAATCACTGCAGATGGTGACTGCAGCTACTACATTAAAAGAAACTGTCTTCTTGGAAGAAAAGCTATGACAAGTCTAGACATCTTACTAAAAAGCAGAGACATCACTTTGCTGACAAAGATACATTTAGTTAAAGGTATGGTTTTTCCAGTAGTCATGTATAGATGTGAGAGTTTGGACCATAAAGAAGGCTGAGCACTGAAGAATTGATGGTTTTGAACTGTAGTGCTGGAGAAGACTCTTGAGAGTCCCTTGGACAGCAAGGAGATTAAACCAGTCAATTCTAAATGAAATCAACCCTGAACAGTCATTGGAAGGACTGATGCTGAAGCTGAAACTCCAATGCTTTGGTTACCTTATGTGGAGAGCCCCTTATTAGAAAAGACCTGATGTTGGGAAAGATTGAGGGCAAGAGGGAAATGGGGTGGCAAAGGATGAGATGGTTTGATAGCATCACTGACTCAGTGGACATGAGTTTGAGCAAACTCTGGGAGATAGTGAAGGACAGGGAAGCCTGGCGTGCTGCAGTCCATGGGGTCACAAAGAGTCAGACACAACTTAGTGACTGAATAACAACAACCAAGACCCCAGCTGCAACTGCTGAAGCCAGAGCACCTGGAGTCTGTGCTCTGCCACAAGAGAAGCCACAGCAATGAGGAGACCATGCTCTGCAATGAAGAGTAGCTCTTGGTCACCACAACTGGCAAAAGCCCGTGAACAGCAATGAAGACCCAGCGCAGCCAAAATTTAATTTATCAATTAATTTTTAAGAGTCCTTAGTATTAAAAAAAAAACAGATCTGTTTATTTGTGCAAATGAAATTCATGAAGGATAAATGAGATTGATTATCTTAAGGAAGTAAGTGGGAGAGGGGTGGGAGGAAGTGGAATGGAAATGTGGTAATGGATGACGAGGGAGCAACATCTCTGAGCGTACATTTTCATACAGCCTTGGCCCTTAGAATCAGCATGTTTTACACACACCTCAAAATATAAGTAAATAATTAAGAGCAATCAGGCTGTTGAGACAACCAAAATTGAAATACAAACCATAACAAATAAGCCTAATTGTCAAATGGTGAAAAGCATTGAAAGGAATGGGGAAGAAAAGACCTGACTTTCATAACACTGGAAAAGTTATGTGGATGGATTCTATAAGACAAAAGACAAAAGGAACTGCTCACAGATACTGTACTCTAGTCAGTAAATCTGTTTCTCTTAGGGGCATGGTTTAGCAATTCTGTACTTCATTTTAGAGTTGAATAAACAAGCACAGATAATGAGAACCAGATTTCTCACTGGTGAAGAAAGAAGAAACTATAAATAAGGCAAGGAGAAATACTAGAAACAGCCTTGTGATATTGAATTGAAATCAGAGGTATTAGTGTAAATTCATGTAATATATATGAGTGTATATATGTGTGTGTGTATATATATATACACACACACATATATACACTCATATATACACACAGCTAGGAGAAGGCAATGACACCCCACTCCAGTACTCTTGCCTGGAAAATCCCATGGATGGAGGAGCCTGGAATGCTGCAGTCCATGGGGTTGCTGAGGGTCGGACACGACTGAGAGACTTCACTTTCACTTTTCCCTTTCATGCATTGGAGAAGGAAATGGCAACCCACTCCAGTGTTCTTGCCTGGAGAATCCCAGGGAAAGGGGAGCCTGGTGGGCTGCCGTCTATGGGGTCGCACAGAGTCAGACACAACTGAAGCGCCTTAGCAGCAGCGGCAGCAGACATAGAAATAAATGTAGATATATGTATGTGTGTAGTTTCATCCAAGCTATGTGTACTGAAAGGGCCCCCACAGCACTAAGTACACTAATTTCCTGTTCTTGGTTTCCCTAGTAAAAGGAAACAGTGCTCCACAGGAGCAATGGTAGAATCAGGATTTTGACATAAAAAAATTCAAAATGAGCTTGGAATATCTTGTGGCACCAGGGAAAAAATGAAGCACTTGAAAAAATTCAGGGATATAGCTAAAAGATACAGGAACACATCTGAGGGAATACCAGTGGCTAAATTTCAAACAATTTGAGCAAATAAACAAACAATGAAAGAACTGGGTTATAGACTGAAACAAGTATCTGTGAGTCCCTATGTATGTAAGTAAATCATAGGGAAATCTACACAATTCAAGGATGCAGGCATCCTGGAATTACTTGGTGTAGTAAGCAGAGAAATGCCTCCCTACAAAGAAGTCCACATCTTAGTCCCCAGAATTTGTGAATGGTTCCTTACGTGGCAAAGGGACTTAACAGATGTGTCAATTATTGACTTTGAGTTGGAGAAATTATTCTGGATTATATGGGTAAGCCCAAGGTAATTACAAGTGTCCTTGGGTTTAATGTAGCATCCACAAGGAACTTCCTAAAAAAATAAAGAGTAATTGTGGTGTTGGAGAAGATTCTTGAGAGTCCCTTGGACTACAAGGAGATCCAACCAGTCCATCCTAAAGGATATCAGTCCTGAGTGTTCATTGGAAGGACTGATGTTGAAGCTGAAACTCTAATACTTTGGCCACCTGATGTGAAGAGCTGACTCATTTGAAAAGACCCTGATGTCAGGAAAGATTTAAAGCAGGAGAAAAGGGGACGACAGAGGATTAGATGGTTGGATGGCATCACTGACTCAATGAACATGAGTATGGGTTAACTCCAGGAGTTGGTGATGGACAGGGAGGCCTGGTGTGCTGCAGTCCATGGGGTCGCAAAAGGTCGGACACTACTGAGTGACTGAACTGAACTGAACTGAACTGAACAGGTTACATCAAATCCTTTACGATTATACAGTGGAAGTGAGAAATAGATTAAAGGGATTAGATCTGATAGACTGAGTGACTGAAGAACTAGGGACAGAGGTTCGTGACATTGTACAAGAGGCAGTAATCAAGACCATCCCCAAGAAAAAGAAATGCAAAAACGGAAAATGGTTGTTTGAGGAGGCCTTACAAATAGCTGAGAAAAGAGAAGCTAAAGGCAAAGGAGAAAAGGAAAGACATATCCATTTGAATGCAGAGTTCCAAAGAACAGCAAAAGAGATAAGAAAGCCTTCCTCAGTGATCAAGGCAAAGAAATGAGGAAAATAATAGAATGGGAAAGACTAGAGATCTCTTCAAGAAAATTAGAGATACCAAGGGAAATATTTCATGCAAAGATGGGCTCAATAAAGGACAGAAATGGTATGAACCTAATAGAAGCAGAAGATATTAAGAAGAGGTGGCAAGAATGCACAGAAGAACTAAACAAAAAAGGTCTTCATGATCCAGAGAACCACGATGGTGTGATCACTCACCAAGAGCCAGACATCCTGGAATGTGAAGTCAAGTGGGCCTTAGGAAGCATCACTATGAAAAAAGCTAGTGAAGGTGATGGAATTTCAATTGAGCTATTTTAAATCCTAAAAGATGATGCTGTGAAAGTGCTGCACTCTGTATGCCAGCAAATTTGGAAAACTCAGCAGTGGCCACAGGACTGGAAAAGGTCAGTTTTCATTACAACCCCAAAGAAAGGCAATGCCAAAGAATGCCCAAACTACTGCACAATTGCACTCATCTCACACGCTAGTAAAGTAATGCTCAAAATTCTCCAAGCAAGGCTTCAATAGTACACGAACCATGAACTTCCAGATATTCAAGCTGGATTTAGAAAAGGCAGAGGAACCAGAGGTCAAATTGCCAACATCCTTTGGTTCATTGAAAAAGCAAGAGAGTTCCAGAAAAACATCTACTTCTTTTTTATTGACTATGCCAAAGCCTTTGATTGTGTGGATCACAACAAACTGTGGAAAATTCTTAAAGAGATGGGACTACCAGATCACCTGACCTGCCTCCCAAGAAATCTGTATGCAGGTCAAGAAGCAACAGTTAGAACCGGACATGAAACAATGGACTGGTTCCAAATCGGGAAAGGAGTACATCAAGGCTGTATGTTGTCACCCTGCTTACTTAACTTATATGCAGAGTACATCATGCAAAATGCTGGGCTGGATGAAGCACAATCTGGAATCAAGATTGCTGGGAGAAATATCAATAACCTCAGATATGCAGATGATACACCACCGTTATGGCAGAAAGTGAAGAACTAAAGAGCCTCTTGATGAAAGTGAAAGAGGAGAGTGAAAAAGTTGGTTTAAGCTCAACATTCAGAAAACTAAGATCATGGCATCCGGCCCCATCACTTCATGGCAAATGAATGGGGAAACAGTGGAAACAGTGTCAGACTTTATTCTTTGGGGCTCCAAAATCACTACAGATGGTGACTGCAGCCATGAAATTAAAAGATGCTTGCTCCTTGGAAGAAAAGCTATGACCAACCTAGACAGCATATTAAAAAGCAGAGACATTACTTTGCCAACAAAGGTCCATCTAGTCAAAGCTATGGTTTTTCCAGTGGTCATGTATAGATGTGAGAGTTGGACTATAAAGAAAGCTGAGTGCCGAAGAATTGATGCTTTTGAACTGTGGTGTTGGAGAAGACTCTTGTGAGTCCCTTGGACTGCAAGGAGATCCAACCAATCCATCCTAAAGGAAATCAATCCTGAATATTCATTGGAGGAACAAATGCTGAAGCTGAAACTCCAACACTTTGGCCACCTGATGTGAAGAACTGACTCACTGAAAAAGACCGTGATGCTGGGAAAGATTGAAGGCAGGAGGAGGAGGGGACGGCAGAGGATGAGATGGTTGGATGGCATCACCGATGTGATGGACATGAGTTTGGGTAAACTCCAGGAGTAGGTGATGGACAGGAAAGTCTGGTGTGCTATAGTCCACGGGATCGCAAAGAGTCGGACAAGAACTGAGCGACTGAACTGAACAAGTTACATACCTAACAAATTAGCAAAACAAGTAGAGTGGTTAAAAAACAAAAATCTTGATTACTCCTAAAAAGGGCAAAAAAGAAGAGAAAAGGAAATGTAGAATAGGCAGGACAACTAGAAAGCAGAAAATACTATGGGCAGATTTAAATCCAGGACGTGGACTGAAGTGAATAAAGCAAGATGCTGAACTATATGTATCTTTTAAGGAATTTTTAATAGTTTACTAACTATTATTTTTATAGACTTGTCAATTCTGTTGTGAAGGTTTCACAGAAAGTCTTAGATCAGAAGAAGGCTTCTCTTTCATTACCTCTACTTGAAATCTCTGACCATGTGAATGTACTACATTTCCAGTTTTAAAAGCTAATTAAAATAAATATTTGTTAAATGAATACACTGGATATGAAAATTCATGGAACAAAATTATCTTTTGGTACAAATTTAGATTTTCATCCCTCCTTCCTCCCCAGTCTTCTCTCTCCTTCTCTCTTCCTTTTCTAATATGTTGTGCCTAAAAGTGGACTAAAGTGGCTTGATTGAAATACTGCAAGTTAAAAAGTACATGATGGATTCCACCTTGTGTCTGAGACATGTGTTTCAGTGGTTCGTCTCTGTTGCTTGGCGCAGGATACTGCCTCATCCAGGAATGGGCTGTGTCTGAGCATGCAGGAAATGTTGATAATTTCTTCTTTAGGCTAAGCTTGAAATTCTCCTAATGTGTGTATTTGTGTGTGTGTGCACGCGCACATGTGTGAGGGGATTTCTAGAGATCTTTAAGACCAAACTTGAATATTTATATGTATTAATTTTTTATCAGCAAGCTTCTATTGACTGTATTTTAATCACAGCCTCTCACCAGTAGGCAATCTAGTATTTTGAAGCCACTAATATGGCAGCAAAACAACTAAGATTCCCAGGATTAATCATTTCCATGAGACCAGTGGCTATAAAACACGATTGGCAAACTACAGTTTGTGGCCAAAGATGACTCATGGCCAAATCCAGCTCAAGGTCAAATGTACCTCACTGTCTCTTTTTGTAAATAAAGTCTTATGGAAACACCCTCTTCTATTTATTTAAATATTAGCTATGGTTGCTTTCATGCTAAAATAGCATAGTTAAATTGTTGCAAAAGCCTGAAATATTTATTCTCTGACCTTTTGTGGAAAAGTTTGATAATCCCTATTGTAAATTCACACAGAGTCTAACATGCAATCTGGAAACACATCCAAAACTAAACCTGTCTTAGTAAAGACAGGCAGACAGGAGAAATTTAGGGCCACAGAGTCTGATGGTTGTTTTAGGACCTAACATTGCTGTACTTTAATGTGCACTTTTTCTCAGCGAGTTCAGGCTTATCGTGGTAGACCCTGGGCATGATGATGGAGTTTGGCAGTGAGGTAAAGGCAGAGTGGATTCTGTGTGCATCTTGGCAATTCGATAGTGGTGAGTGTGAGAGAGAATGGATAAATGTCATGGGTTTATACCTATGCGTGCAGCAGCTAGAAGCATTGGATTTGATGAATGCTTAGCTACATGAATGGATTATGAAAATCTATTGTGCAGGAAAAAAGTGAATGGAATGAGATCTATAATGCCACATTGCTTATGTCAATTAAAATATATGCCTGCAAATCAACAATCTATGTGCTGTTATACCCCTCGTAATCAAGAGAAATATGTTAAATTTATAGTTGCCTTGTGAGGGAGGACAAAGAGGGTGACTTTGGGCATGAGTCTGGATTCACCAATAAACTGGATGAAGGACAATAAAATGGGCAAATGATGACTATGCACCTTGAAGGGAGGCACCTGAGGTTTAAGGACAAAAAAAACGATAACCAGAAAGAAAGAAGCAAGGAAGGGCAGGAGAGAGGGAGGAATCTGGACACATACCTTGATTCTGTTATCAATTTAGTTCAGTTCAGTCACTCAGTCGTGTCCCACTCCTTGCAACCCCATGGACTGCAGCACGCCAGGCCTCCCTGTCCATCACCAACTCCCGGAGTCCACCCAAACTCATGTCCATTGAGTCGGTGATGCCATCCAACCATCTCATCCTCTGTTGTCACCTTCTTCTCCCAACTTCAATCTTTCCCAGCATCGGGGTCTCTTCCAATGAATCAGTGCTTTGCATCAGGTGGTCAAAGGATTAAAGTTTCAGCTTCAGCATGAGTCCTTCCAATGAATATTCAGGACTGATATCCTTTAGGATTGACTGGTTGGATCTCCTTGCAGTCCAAGGGGCTCTCAAGAGTCTTCTCCAATACCACAGTTCAAAACCATCAATTGTTCAGTGCTCAGTTTTCTTTATAGTCCAACTCTCACATCTATACATGACCACTGGAAAAACCATAACTCTGACTAGACGTATTTTTGTTGGCAAAGTGACGTTTCTGCTTTTTAATATGCTGTCTAGGTTGGTCATAGATTTTCTTCCAAGGAGCAAGCATCTTTTAATTTCATGGCTGCAGTCACCATCTGTAGTGATTTTGGAGCCCCCCAAAATAAAGTTTGTTACTGTTTCCCCATCTATTTGACACGAAGTGATGGGACCAGGTGCCATGATCTTTGTTTTTTGAATGTTGAGTTTTAAACCAACTTTTTCATTGTCCTCTTTCACTTTCACGAAGAGGCTCTTTAGTTCTTCTTCACTTTCTGCCAGAAGGGTGGTGTCATCTGCATATCTGAGGTTATTGTTATTTCTCCTGGCAATCTTGATTCCAGCTTGTGCTTCGTCCAGCTTGTGCTTAATTCTGTTATAGCTCTGGCAACTAAATGGACTTGTGACCTGGTGACAAGCCTTCGGTACTCAGCTTCCAAATTAGCCAGAGACTGAATGGTGAAGGCAGTGATGGTGGTGATGCGGTGTGTGTGTGCGTGAGGTAGGGAAGGGTCAGAACGAGGAAACTCTAAGCCAAATGGGGTGCATAGAAGGGGACCAGTCTATAGTAAGTAGACTGCAAGCATCCCAAGAAAGGTGGGGTTCAGGTTTCAGCTGGGATCCAGTCCAATAAGGAACATGGTGATGGGGGTGGTCCTTGATGTGGGTTTAGGGAGAAGTCTCCAGCTCTCTGGACATGCACCTCAGGTATGCTGGGTCTTAACTGAGTCCTCTCTGGGGAGTGGGCACTGAGCATAATACTGGGATCTGAGTGGTCCCAGGACTGAGCAGCAGCCTTGGGCAACAGCAGGTTCAGTTCAGTTCAGTTCAGCCGCTCAGTCGTGTCCAACTCTCTGCGACCCCATGAACTGCAGCATGCCAGGCCTCCCTGTCCATCACCAACTCCCAGAGTCCACCCAAACCCATGTCCATCGAGCCGGTGATGCCATCCAACCATCTCATCCTCTGTCATCCCCTTCTCCTCTGGCCCTCAATCTTTCCCAGCATCAGGGTCTTTTCAAATGAGTCAGCTCTTTCCATCAGGTGGCCAAAGTATTGGAGTTTCGGCTTCAACATCAGTCCTTCCAATGAACACCCAGAATGGACTGGGTGGATCTCCTTGCAGTCCAAGAGACTCTCAAGAGTCTTCTCCAACACCACAGCTCAAAAGCATCAATTCTTCGGCACTCAGCCTTCTTCACAGTCCAACTCTCACATCCATACATGACCACTGGAAAAACCATAGCCTTGACTAGATGGACCTTTGTTGGCAAAGTAATGTCTCTGCTTTTGAATATGCTATCTAGGTTGGTCATAACTTTCCTTCCAAGGAATAAGCGTCTTTTAATTTCATGGCTACAGTCACCATCTGCAGTGATTTTGGAGCCCAGAAAAATAAACTCAGCCACTGTTTCCACTGTTTCCCCATCTATTTCCCATGAAGTGATGGGACCAGATGCCATGATCTTTATTTTCTGAATGTTGAGCTTTAAGCCAACTTTTTCACTCTCCACTTTCACTTTCATCAAGAGGCTTTTGAGTTAGTCTTCACTTTCTGCCATAAGGGTGGTGTCATCTGCATATCTGAGGTTATTGATATTTCTCCCGGCAATCTTGATTCCAGCTTGTGTTTTTTCCAGTCCAGAGTTTCTCATGATGTACTCTGCATATAAGTTAAATAAGCAGGGTGATAATATACAGCCTTGACGTACTCCTTTTACTATTTGGAACCAGTCTGTTGTTCCATGTCCAGTTCTAACTGTTGCTTCCTGACCTGCATACAGATTTCTCAAGAGTCAGATCAGGTGGTCTGGTATTCCCATCTCTTTCAGAATTTTCCACAGTTGATTGTGATCCACACAGTCAAAGGCTTTGGCATAGTCAATAAAGCAGAAATAGATGTTTTTCTGGAACTCCCTTGCTTTTTCCATGATCCAGCGGATGTTGGCAATTTGATCTCTGGTTCCTCTGCCTTTTCTAAAACCAGCTTGAACATCAGAAGTTCATGGTTCACATATTGCTGAAGCCTGGCTTGGAGAATTTTGAGCATTACTTTACTAGCATGTGAGATGAGTGCAATTGTGCGGTAGTTTGAGCATTCTTTGGCATTGCCTTTCTTTGGGATTGGAATGAAAACTGACCTTTTCCAGTCCTGTGGCCATTGCTGAGTTTTCCAAATTTGCTGTCATATTGAGTGCAGCACTTTCACAGCATCATCTTTCAGGATTTGGAATAGCTCAACTGGAATTCCATCACTTCCACTAGCTTTGTTCGTAGTGATGCTTTCTAAGGCCCACTTGACTTTACATTCCAGGATGTCTGGCTCTAGGTCAGTGATCACACCCTTGTGATTATCTGGGTCGTGAAGATCTTTTTTATACAGTTCTTCTGTGTATCCTTGCCACCTCTTCTTAATATCTTCTCCTTCTGTTAGGTCCATACAATTTCTGTCCTTTATCGAGCCCATCTTTGCATGAAATGTCCCCTTGGTATCTCTAATTTTCTTGAAGAGATCTCTCGTCTTTCCCATTCTGTTGTTTTCCTCTATTTCTTTGCATTGATCGCTGAAGAAGTCTTTCTTATCTCTTCTTGCTATTCTTTGGAACTCTGCATTCAGATGCTTATATTTTCCCTTTTCTCCTTTGCTTTTCGCTTCTCTTCTTTTCACAGCTATTTGTAAGGCCTCCCCAGACAGCCATTTTGCTTTTTTGCATTTCTTTTCCTTGGGGATGGTCTTGATCCCTGTCTCCTGTACAATGTCATGAACCTCATTCCATAGTTCATTAAGCACCCTATCTATCAGATCTAGGCCCTTAAATCTATTTCTCACTTCCACTGTATAATCATAAGGGATTTGATTTAGGTCATACCTGAATGGTCTAGTGGTTTTCCCTACTTTCTTCAATTTCAGCCTGAATTTGGTAATAAGGAGTTCATGGTCTGAGCCACAGTCAGCTCCTGGTCTTGTTTTTGTTGACTGTATAGAGCTTCTCCATCTTTGGCTGCAAAGAATATAATCAATCTGATTTCGGTGTTGACCATCTGGTGATGTCCATGTGTAGAGTCTTCTCTTGTGTTGTTGAAAGAGGGTGTTTGCTATGACCAGTGCATTTTCTTGGCAAAACTCTATTAGTCTTTGCCCTGCTTCATTCTGTATTCCAAGGCCAAATTTGCCTGTTACTCCAGGTGTTTCTTGACTTCCTACTTTTGCATTCCTGTCCCCTATAATGAAAAGGACATCTTTTCATTATAGTTCTAAATATAGTTCTAAATTTCATTATAGTTCTAAATTCATTATAGAACTTTTCATAGTTCTAAAAGGTCTTGTAAGTCTTCATAGAACCGTTCAACTTCAGCTTCTTCAGCATTACTGGTTGGGGCATAGACTTGGATTACTGTGATATTGAATGGTTTTCCTTGGAAACGAACAGAGATCATTCTGTCGTTTTTGAGATTGCATCCAAGTACTGCATTTTGGACTCTTTTGTTGACCATGATGGCTACTCCATTTCTTCTGAGGGATTCCTGCCCACAGTAGTAGCTATAATGGTCATCTGAGTTAAATTCACCCATTCCAGTCCATTTTAGTTCACTGATTCCTAGAATGTCGACATTCACTCTTGCCATCTCTTGTTTGACCACTTCCAATTTGCCTTGATTCATGGACCTGACATTCCAGGTTCCTATGCAATATTGCTCTTTACAGCATTGGACCTTGCTTCTATCACCAGTCACATCCACAGCTGGGTATTCTTTTTGCTTTGGCTCCATCCCTTCATTCTTTCTGGAGTTATTTCTCCACTGATCCCCAGTAGCATATTGGGTACCTTCTGACCTGGGGAGTTCCTCTTTCAGTATCCTATCATCTTGCCTTTTCATACTGTTCATGGGGTTCTCAAGGCAATGATACTGAAGTGGTTTGCCATTCTCTTCTCCAGTGGACCCCATTCTGTCAGATCTCTCCACCATGACCCGCCTGTCTTGGGTTGCCCCACGGGCATGGCTTAGTTTCACTGAGTTAGACAACGCTGTGGTCCTAGTGTGATTAGATTGACTAGTTTTTCTGTGAGTATGGTTTCAGTGTGTCTGCCCTCTGATGCCCTCTTGCAACCCTACCATCTTACTTGGGTTTCTCTTACCTTGGGCGTGGGGTATCTCTTCACGGCTGCTCCAGCAAAGCACAGCCATTGCTCCTTACCTTGGAAGAGGGGTATCTCCTCACCGCCGCCCTTCCTGACCTTCAAAGCGGGATAGCTCCTCTAGGCTCTCCTGCGCCTGCGCAGCCACTGCTCCTAGGGCGTGGGGTTGGTCCTCCCGGCCGCCGCCCCTGGCCTCGGGCATAGGGTATCATTTGTTAAATATTTTCAAAGGCAATCTTTAGATTCTTTGGGGAAATACCATCATCCTTCTGTACTTAATATCTACAATTTGTAATTGTAATATCTGTTCCGGCTATCTCATTGGATTTTTTTGATGGTCAGATCAGAGGACATATAAAGAGTTCTGGAAAAATAAAGTACATCACACCACAGTTATTAAAATATTTAAGCAACTTATTAGAAAATAATTCCTTCTTTCCACCTGCCCTACCAGAAATATTTTTCTGGATAGAAATAAAAAAAAGAGAGAGAGCTGATAAAACTCCAAACATCCAATTTACTCTGCAAGACTTGAGAGAAAACATAATAGCTTTTTAGTAATTTTCTTCAAAAGGAATGTGTTTTATTACACATAATTTCATTTTTCAATTCTAAACAATTAAACCAGTTCTTTCTCATAGTTTTCAAACATTTCTGAGATGCATCTCAGGACAGCCCAATTTATAGCCAACTCCTAGCAGGCTGTCCTAGCTGCTGACACTGGAACTTTATCTGGTCCTAATCTATTAGCCTTGGAAAACAAGAAAAATGGACATGGTTTTAAAGTTAGCAAGTTAGTGGACTTTACGCATAGGAAAGAATGCGTAGGGAAGAAATGGAAAGCTCACTGGGAGAACTGTTCTTGCTAACTCAACTAAGATCATATTTTAAAGGAATATGATAAATATGCTAGTGTCATTTTCTATAATCAGATAATCCAGATACATCTCTAAAACAACCTTTTCTCATTTAAAAATAATTTTGAAATTACAGTAGAGCCTAACAAGAGAGTGAAGTGAAGTTGCTCAATCATGTTCGACTCTTTGCAACCCCATGGACTGTAGCCCACCTGGCTCCTCTGTTCATGGAATTTTCTGGGCAAGGGTACTGGAGTGGATTGCCATTTCCTTCTCCAGGGGATCTTCTCGACCCAGTGATTGAATGAACAAGAGAGTAAAATCCATCAAACTTTTGGGGGATATACACTCACTCATATATATATCTACTATATACTCTATTCTAGTAGGGAATATTCTGGTTGGATCTCCTTGCAGTCCAAGGGACTCTCAAGAGTCTTCTCCAACACCACAGTTCAAAAGCATCAATTCTTCGGCGCTCAGCCTTCTTCACAGTCCAACTCTCACATCCATACATGACCACTGGAAAAACCATAGCCTTGACTAGATGGACCTTTGTTGGCAAAGTAATGTCTCTGCTTTTGAATATGCTATCTAGGTTGGTCATCACTTTATAGTATATTCATTTCTTGCAACATGAGACTCAAGCCACAAGTTTTGTGTTCTGCTGCTTTTAAAATATATTATTACATCACAAGCACCTTTTTATATTACTAAAATTTCTGCAATAATATGAGTTTTAAGAACCAAATAATATTCTAACATAAGAATGTGCCATGGTTTATTTGACCTTTTCTCTATTTAGGTTACTTTTAATATCTTTTTACTACTATAAATAACATTTTCATGAACATTCTTTTACACAAATCTTTAATAACATTGCTGATTGTTTCCTAGGATAGAGTCATGAAATCGGAACCACTGGGACAAAGTATGTTAACACTTTTAAGTCTCTTACAAATTGTTTATCAGAACCATTGTGAGGTTATGTGCCAACCAGTACATATCTTACCACACCCTCAACAATGTTAACTTTCATCTTTTAAAAAAAAGCCCTTACCTATTGAAAAATGAACAGATTGTTTTGTTTTTACCAGCATCCCTTTGGGGAACAGTCTTTCTCCTATTTCATAGTTATTCAGATCGGACCCTAGAAGTATAAAGTCTACACTGATGAATACAGAGTATATGCCTCCATGTGAGAACTTCACCATGCATTTTATTGCTTAAACTGGCTTTGCACTACAATAAGAATAGCTCCTATAATCCGTCTTGATTTTTTTAAGTCTTGTGCAAACAGAGATTGTTAGATAGCATCACCAACTCAATGGACATGAACTTGAGCAAACTCTGGGAGATAGTGGAGGACAGGGAGGCCTGGGATCCTACAGTCCCTGGTGTCTCAAAGAGTTGGACATGACTTAGTAACTGAATGACAACAATGCAAGCAGCGTCTGGCATACACACTACTGTTCTACAGGAATAGAATATTCCTGATCTTTCAGTGATGAAAAGCTCTCCAAGGTATATTTTCTTTTTGGAGTTTTGGCTCTTTACAGTGTCAGCCCTATGTATTCATTGTAAATGATGGTATTTATAGTCTGGTGTGTAATACTCTGTGGAAGGAAAGCTTGTAAAAATCATAGGCTGGACACCGAGTGTGAGACAGGGAGGGATGTGGCAAAAAAAATAGTGTGAACCCACCAAAAAAATACTGGAGACAGAAATAAAGAATACATAGAATGAAGCAAAGAACAAGCAGCAAGAGAACTGTTTCTCAAGGCCTTGAGATCTAGTTTGCTTTTAAATAAAAGCAGGACCTGATGTAAAAGATTGATTTTTCACTGTTGAGTTTAGCTGAGGAGAGGGGCAGGGATCAACTAGGGGGAAAGAGAAAAAAACAGAAACCTTTTCGAGAACAAAATGAAGAACCTACAAGCATAAAAGCCTGCACTCAGGGAATTAGGTTCAAGAAACCTCTAGAAAGACTTGCATCTCATACAGGAAGAGAGTGGGCTCAATCTAAGAACCACCTGGAATTTACCTGTTCACACATTGCTCCTGTTTTCTAAGAGTCCTCAACACAAGAATCAAACAGTGTTTTTTGTTAGTGGGTACAGAAGTTAAATACCCAACATGGTTGTTTTACTAAAGAGTTATGATGTTGTAGGGGGAAAAAAAAATCTTCAGCGTGGAGGAGAGTGCTTAAATCTCTGTTACCTCTTTCTGAAAAAGAGTTTATTCATAACTCAAGGCTCCACAGCTTCCCTTTGGCAGCTCCTGGAATTGTTTGCATCAAGTCTAGATGGAAAAAGCCAGTCTCCGTAGGGTTTGCCTGGCAAATGGTACAGAAGAGTTTCTTCTGACTCACCACTGGGAAGAGGCGCTGAAGGGAAAGGAAAAGGCATAAACTGCCAATTATAGGCTAAGAGAAATACTCCAATTAACTTCTTATTTTGGCAAATGTTAAAAGTGTGCATTCCCTAACCACCACTCTCATGAGCTGTTCCAGCTATTAAACCATTGTCTCTCACTCCTAACCCATTTCCGTATAACGTTTTGTGATACTGGAGCTGGGACTTCAGAAAGCAATTTCTGCTTTGCCAGATGGCTCTCTGTTAGGCTTTCCAATAGAGGGTGCTACAGGGAGACGGTGACTCTGGAGGAGGCAGAAGGGAGGTACTTCTTATTTACTTCCTGCTGGTTTCTCCTTCCCATCAGGGTCATTCCAGCTAGTGAGGCACCTGGGCTGTGAGGTTGGGGTACTCCCTGCAGTGGCTAGCTCATAGAATTCTCTCATTATTCTTTCAAATGCCTAGATTACAACTTTCTATCTGGTTAACAGCTCCTTATACTAAATTTATGCATTTACCGTTAAATAATTGGTGTGGATTCTAACCTCTCACTGACCCATAAGACCATAAAGGTCTTTATACACAATCAAGCAAGTGTCTGGGAAAGTATCCCCTTTTGATAAGGTGTTTGACTTCTCTGTCAGTCATTAAATATTTTCTTGCTCTGTGTGTCGAAAGTGGAACTCGATTGTGGGGACACAGGGATGACAAGACATGATCAGCGCCCTCATGGAGTAATTTTTAGGAGCTGGTGACAGGAAGCGCCAAAGACAGCAAGCGCAGCCAGTGTGCATGTACTCACACATGGTTCTCAGACTTGATGGTGGATCAGAAGTCCCTGGAAAGCTTAAGAAAGCACAAGTTGCGGAGTCCCACTCTCAGAGTCTCTGAATTAGTAGGTCGGGGTGGGGTCCAGGAATGTGCTTCTCTAATGAGCCCCCAGGTGTTCACCATTGTTGAGACCACCCTCTAAGACCACTGTTTCTTGCTGGATGTTGAATTTCCCACTGTTTAACCACAGAGGATAAGTCAGTCTGGCCTTCCCAGGTGGCACTAGTGGTAAAGAACCCACTTGCCAATGCAGGAGATGTAAGAGACAAGGGCTCGATCCCTGGATCAGGAAGATCCTCTGGAGGAGAGCATGGCGACCCACTCCAGTATTCTTGCCTGGAGAATCCC
The DNA here is from genome assembly GCF_027580195.1 of Bos mutus. Lineage (NCBI taxonomy): Eukaryota > Metazoa > Chordata > Mammalia > Artiodactyla > Bovidae > Bos > Bos mutus. Next base: position 30,760,235 of record NC_091626.1, on the reverse strand, counting down.
ATGGACAGAGGAGCCTGGCTGGCTAGGGTCCATAGGGTTGCAAAGAGTTGGACGAGACTGAAGCGACTTAGCATGCATGCACATAAGTCAGTCTATCACCTCTCTCTCTTCCCGCTGTCTCACATCTATCCATCTTTTATCTGTTTTTCCCACCAGCACAGTAGAGTGAGTAGTTAAGAGCCCAGGCTCTGGAATGTCAGAGTTCCAGTGTTCTTCCCCACTAGTTATATGACTAAGGATAGCATTGCTACCTACCTTTGGTTTCCTCTTCTACAAACAGGGATAATATTGGGATCTATGCCCACATATTAAGCTTTCAAGGACTGGATGAGATAGTGCATGCCAAGTGCTTAGCCTGATATTTAACACCCAAGCAATACACAGTCAACTTTGCCTCTCCTTTCTTCAAGCATCCACTGAACAGAATAAGACAGAAGTGCCACAATCAGAGATGCTGGTGGCAGGAGGCCTGAGCTAAGCAGGGTGAGGAGTTACCAGCTGGGATGTATCTGTCAGTTGTGATGTGCTCTAAAGAAGCTGAAATTAGGAGCCTTGGGGCATGAACCCTTCCAGCAGCTGGGAAAAGAAGCTGGTCCCAGAAAAGAACAGACTTCTTTTCAGTCCATTATTGGAAAACGTAACAACAAAAAAAATGTTTTTAAAGGCTATCTTGAAATGTATGTTGCTAATGCCTCAGAGCAGAAGTATGCAATTCTTATTTCCAAATAGCTGTAAACGTCAATTTTGTTCCTTATATGTTTGTCAGGAGGGATTTTATGAGCCGATTTCCTCACTCCAAGCGCAGTCTTCAATCAGGGTTCTTTCACATTCAGTACTCTGCCATTCTTAGTGCCATCTTTCATCGGGCACCCTCCAGGGCACAATGGTCAATTCTTATGGCATGCTGTGATGTTGAATCATTCCCAGTCAGTGGTGGGTAAGTGACTCCCCGCAGCGTTATATGGAAAATAGGTCTCAGGAAGTGCCATAGCTGTGGGGTTCTCTGCAGATTACTTGGTCTGGTCCCAGGAATCCTACAAATATGGAACAGTGTGTTGGTGAGGGGGGCTGTGGCTGGATAGCAAAAAGTTGGAAGAAACAGACAATATTTGAGCCTCCTATTTTAACAGTGGGTTGGATAAGGAGGAGGTGTGTTTGTCTTAGCCCAGTGGTCTCACCAACAGTAAGGACCTGGAGACTTGTTAGAAAATCACATTCTTGGGACCCATCCCAGACTTACTAATTCAGAGACTCTGGAAGTGGGGCTCTGCAACATGTATTCTCATAAGCTTTCCAGGGGCATCTGATCCACCAAAAAGTCTGAGAACTGTATGTCACCACATGCACAGCCTTTATGACCAAAACCACAAAGATGCTGAAAGGGACTGTGTAGGGTGTACTAGCCTTGAAACAAAGATGTGAGGGTAAATATCAAGCCTGCCTTCCAAGGTTGAATAAAAGGGAAACGTAGGAAACATGTCCTCATTTTCCTTGAAATTAAAGCACAGAATTGTGTAAAGTAAAAGTGGAGAGACCTTCATAGTTACCCCTTATTTTTCTTCATGACAAAGTTGAAGTTAAGTTGATGAAGAGAACTGCCCAAGGGCGAGCTTGAGTCAAGAGTTCAAAGCTAGAACTTTTGACACCTCCCTGGTACTCTTTCCTGGTGCCACCTGCAGGGCTTTGGAAAGGTCACGCAGTCTCTGCACTCCTTTCCAGTCCAGGCCTCAGTCACCTCCATCTAGATTATTTCCACATCGGCCTGGGCTGCCCTTTTCTTCAAGCGTCTTCTTGCTTTACATTTTCCTAATATTACTCCCTTCAAGGTTCTACTCTTCTGAATGTCCTGTAGTGGCTCATTTATTTCTCTATTTTTTTGCAAGCTTTCTCAGCCTCCATCATTTGACTCCCTCTTTCTCTTTCATTTTATATTCTCTACTACATTTTGCTGATGTCCTTTCCCCAGCAGGCATGCCTTACTATCTTCTGCTTTTTTTCTTCTAAATCAGCGGTCACTAAACTTTTTCCATAAAGGATTAGATAGTAAATATTTTAGACTTTGTGGGTCACATGTTTTTTGTCACAACTGCTCAACTCTGTTACTAACAAGAAAAAAGCAGCCAGTTGTAGAAAATATGTAAATGAATGAATATGACTATGTTCCAAAAAAAAAAAAAAAACTTATTTACAAAAACAGGCAGCAGGGATAAAAATGCTCGACAAACTAGGAACAGAAGGGAACGTGCTTAATCTGATAAGGGGCATCTGCGAAAGACCCACAGCTAATCTTATGCTTCATGGTGAAAGATAGAATCCTTTTCCCTTAAGATATGGAAGAAGAGCAGGATATCTGCTTGACCTTCTATTCAGTATTATACGGTAGAGTTCAACCAGGACAGTTAATCAAGGAAAAACACTTAAAAGACATCCCGATTGAAAAGTAAGAAGTAAAACTAGCTCTATTTGCAGATGATGTATTATAAGCAGACATATGATATTTACATATAGACTATCTTAAAGAATCCATTGAAAGCTATTAGTATTAATAAATAAGTACTGTAGGATACAAGATCAATATACAAAAATAAATTGCATTTATGTACACTAGAATGATATTCTGAAAGCAATTTCATTTACAACAATATCAAAAAATACTTAGGAATACATTTAATAAAGAAGTGTAAATCTTATATAGAGTACTGAAAATTATGAAGTATTGTTAGAAATTTTTAAGAAGCCCTACATAAATATGGACGGAGGAGCCTGGTAGGCTGTAGTCCATGGGGTCGCTAAGAGTCAGACATGACTGAGCGACTTCACTTTCACTTTTCACTTTCATGCATTGGAGAAGGAAATGGCAACCCACTCCATTGTTCTTGCCTGGAGAATCCCAGGGACGGAGGAGCCTGGTGGGCTGCCATCTACGGGTCGCACAGAGTCGGACACGACTGAAGTGACTTAGCAGCAGCAGCACATAAACAGAAAGACATTCCATATTCATGAATTGTAAACTAAATATTATTAAGATGATTATGCTCCTCAAACAGATCTACAGATTCAATGTATTCTGTCAAAACCCAGTGGGGTTTTTTAAAATTTTTTTGGCAGACATTGACTGATTGATCTTAAAATTCATACGGAAATGCAAGGGACTCAGAAGAGCCAAACTAATCCTGAGAAAAAAGAACTAAGTTAGAGAATTGAACTCATACCTTCCGATTTCAAAACTTACTACAAAGCTATAATAATCAAGACAGTGTCTCCTGGCATAAGGATAGACAAATAGATCAATGGAATAGAATTGAGGGGCAAGTGATTTTCTACAAAGGTGCCAAGATCATACAATGGGGAAGGAAGTGTCTTAACCAAATGGTGCTGGGACAACTGTATGCTGCTGCTGCTGCTGCTAAGTCGCTTCAGTCGTGTCCGACTCTGTGCGACCTCATAGACGGCAGCCCACCAGGCTTCCCCGGTCCCTGGGATTCTCCGGGCAAGAACACTGGACTGGGTTGCCATTTCCTTCTCCAATGCAGGAAAGTGAAAAGTGAAAGTGAAGTCAGATTGTGTAGTACTGTGGTGTGTACTTAATGAAACAATCAGTTCAGTTCAGTCTCTCAGTCATGTCCGACTCTGCGACTCCATGAACCATAGCACGCCAGGCCTCCCTGTCCATCACCAACTCCCAGAGTCCACCCAAACCCATGTCCATCGAGTCAGTGATGCCATCCAACTGTCTCATCCTCTGTTGTCTCCTTCTCCTCCGGCCCTCAGTCTTTCCCAGCATTAGGGTCTTTTCAAATGGGTCTTTTCAAATGTATCAGGTGGCCAAAGTATTGGAGTTTCAGCTTCAACATCAGTCCTTCCAATGAACACCCAGGACTGATCTCCTTTAGGATGGACTGGTTGGATCTCCTTGCAGTCCAAGGGACTCTCAAGAGTCTTCTCCAACACCACAGTTCAAAAGCATCAATTCTTTGGCTCTCAGCCTTCTTCACAGTCCAACTCTCACATCCATACATGACCACTGGAAAAGCCATAGCCTTGACTAGACGGACCTTTGTTGGCAAAGTAATGTCTCTGCTTTTGAATATGCTATCTAGGTTGGTCATAACTTTCCTTCCAAAGAGTAAGCGTCTTTTAATTTCATGGCTGCAATCACCATTTGCAGTGATTTTGGAGCCCGGAAAAATAAAGTCAGCCACTGTTTCCACTGTTTCTCCATCTATCTGCCATGAAGTGATGGGACCAGATGCCATGATCTTAGTTTTCTGAATGTTGAGCTTTAAGCCAACTTTTTCACTCTCCTCTTTCACTTTCATCCAGAGGCTCTTTAGTTCCTCTTCACTTTCTGCCATAAGGGTGGTGCCATCTGCGTATCTGAGGTTACTGATATTTCTCCTGGCAATCTTGATTCCAGCTTGTGCTTCCTCCAGACCAGCATTTCTCATGATGTACTCTGCATATAAGTTAAATAATCAGGGTGACAATATACAGACATGACATACTCCTTTTCCTATTTGGAACCAGTCCGTTGTTCCATGTCCAGTTCTAACTGTTGCTTCCTGATCTGCATACAGGTTTCTCAAGTGAAACAATATCCATATATAATTGGACCTGCATTGTTCAAACTTATGTTGTTCAAGGGTCAACTGTGTAAAGGACTCTTGCAAATCAATAATAAAAGGAAAAGTAATCCAATTAAAAATGGGCAAAGGAGTTGATAAACATTTCTCCAAAGAAGTTATACAAATAGCCAATAAGCTCGTGAGAGGATGATCACCATCATTAGACAATAGGGAAATGCAGATCAAAAGCACAATGACATAATTTTTCACATCCAATAAGAGGGCTGGAATCAAAAGTCAGATAATAACAAGAAACAATGAGGATGTGGAGAATTGTAATCCTCATTCATTGTCAATAAGTAAGTAAAATAATACAGCCATTGTGGAAGAATCTGTCAGTACCACAAATAATTAAGCATAGAGTTGCACATGCCCCAGCAATTTCACTTTTTGAGGTATACACTCAAAAGACATGAAAACATTTATCACTGTCCATGAGATTCTCTAGGCAAGAATACTGGAGTAGGTTGCCGTTTCCTTCTCCAGAGGCTCTTCCCGACCCAAGGACTGAACCCAGGTTTCCTGCACTGCAGGCAGATTCTTTACCATCTGAGCCACCAGGAAAGTCCTGTTCAAAAGAAATGAAAACATATATCAACACAAACACTTATACACAAATGTTCATAGAAGCATTTTTCATAATGGTCAAGAGGTGGGAAACCCAAATATCCATCAATTGAATGAATAAACAAAATGTGGCATATCCATACAATGAAATATTATTTGACTATATACAGGAATGAAATACTGATAAATGCTAAAATATGGATAAATCTTGGATACGTTAAACGAAAGGAGCTAGGCAAAAAAATGTTATAAATTATACATTCCAATTACATGAAATGTGCAGAATGGGCAAATTAGAAAGCAGATCAGAGGCTTTGGTGTGGGAGTGGAATGGGGATGGATAAGGGAAGGGAGTGGGGATTGACAGTTAATGGAATTTCTTTAATGCAGGATGAAAATTTTCTGAAATTAGATTATGGTGTTGGTTGCACAACCCTATGAATATTCTAAAATCATTGAATTGTACACTTTAAAAGGTGCATTGAATGGTATATGTATTATACATCCAAATAACTGTTAAAACCATCCAAGCAATGGGCCAGGTTTGGCTTATAGGCTTGCTGATTCCTACTCTAAACTTATCTAAATTCTATCCATCCAATGAAGACATATAAATTAAAAAAGTCAGTCTCTTGAGGTCTATGATTTCTAATACTCAGTCACATGTTCTTAACTGTTCTATAAATATTTGAGAGCTGCCACATGTTAGAAACTGCACTAAGTATCTGGAATACAAAGAGTTGTTGGACACAGTTATCATTCTAAAGAAGATTATGATCTGGTAAAAAAAAGCTCATGTAACCAAATACCCAGTACAAAGTGCCGTGGTTTATAGACCGTACATGTTCTTGGTACAAAGATGGGATATTATCTAAACTTTTCTCTGATGGCCGGTTGTTTAGGAAGTGCTGATCAGAGAAAGTGGCTGAGTGGTGAGACTTCACAGGAGGCGCAGGAGTTCTCCAGGCAAACAGAGGAAAGGGGTGTTGCAGACCCGGAGTGTGAACAAAGCTTACAGCCGTGAATCAGCACCAGTGTCTGGGAACCTGAGTGGTTCTAAAGGCAGAAGAGGGGGAGAGGGAGGGTGGCAGTGTGACAGGAGCTGGACTCAAACATGTGCTCCCTGTTTCTTTATCTCTACAACCCTGCTTCTCTTTTCTCTCAAACTACCGCGTCTCCTTTGTCCTTGATTCCAGTGTAAGCTTTTCCAGTCCTCAGTGGTCTCTTTTGACTGCCGCGTGTCCTCCTTATCTTCTTCCTATCTTCCACTTAATTCTCCACCATGACAGTTTCAATGAAAATATTGTCTATTTACTATTTTCCTGCAAATCTCTTGTCACCCTCTGTTAAGTCTTTCCCACTGTTATTGCCAGTTTTGCAAAGAATGTTCTGGCTCATCTCTGACTTGTTAGCTTTCTTAAACTTTTTGGTAGCTAAAAATCCAGAGGTCAGCGTTATGCTAAGTTCTGCTCTCTGCACTTGACCAAGGACAAGCACTGATTAGTATTCAAAAATGATACAGCCTGTATTTTTCTCTGTAATGTTTTACCCTCACCAAGACGACAGAGCAAGGGGGTCCTGTCTCATGGGGCATCCATGAGACGTGACTATCGTCCTGTGGTTCCAGGAATCTCCAGGGTCAAGTGCCTTTTACTTGGACACCAAATTCATCAAATGAATAATGTGCCCAAAGTACTTTTTAACTTCTAACCATAATAACATTGGCATTTCATCATTTTAGACAAGAAAACCCCATGCCTTGGCTCTGGAATGGGGAAATAAACGCATCAGGCCATAATGTTCTCTCTGCCAAGGTATAATCTCATCCAGGTAGTGACCAAAATAAGAATATTTTGTGGCATTAGGGGAGAATAAGAAGAGAAGTGGCAGGTGGCAGAGAGGGGAAAGAGACAGAAAGTCATGGTGATCTGGGGAAAAAATGTGGTAGTTGGGAATGGTCATGCAGGGATCAGATATAGATCGGTTTATGACAAGAATGAGATATATGTAGCAGAAAAAGTTTACTAACGCCTTAATACTTCACTCATTCCTAAAGCCAGACACAACAATTCTTGGAATATTAAGAAAAATGAAGTTGATGTTTTGGGGGACTATATTGGGATAGGATGTGGGTTCGAGTGTCAGCTGATGTGATGGTGCAGTAGATGCCAGGGCTGGAGGGCTGGATGAGCTTCCTGTAGCCCTGATGCCCACCTGAGTGATGGAGGGAGGAGTTTCTGCTCGTGGATGCGTATCAGGGTCTCTGAAAAGGTGCCATTTGAGAAACTTGCATCTAATAGCCTGCCAGGAGTTTCTTTTAATTATATTTTCAATAAATAGTCATATCACAATCATTATCAAAGATTAGTCATAGAAATTGAAGTTTCTCTTTTAGTTGGGTCTCTCCAATGTACTTTGTCAGCATTATGAAAATAAGTGGTTTTTGGAAAACGGATTTTGAGAGGGCAGCGAGTGAGTCATACTCAGGACACGGTGGAGGTGCTACTCCGGCCTGTGAGTGGGTGAGAACCCGGCCTTCTGACCTTGTGTACCTCCAGCTCTGCAGCAGCTCTACAGACCACCCCCGACCCCCCACCATCCGTCCTTGTTTTCCTTATTTTATTTTTCTTGCCAAAAAAAAAAAAACAACCCTTGGATAATCTCAAGTGTCCCTTGGTCGGCCAGGCTTGAATTACATTCTGAGTACAAAGACTCTGAGTAGGAATGGGCATCAGGTCTGCCCTTCATCTTCCTTTTCCTTTAATCTCCTCTCTGCTCTTCCCTGACCCCTGACTCCTCCCTTTTTCCAGGAACGACAGCAACAACAAAACTCTCAACTACCAGACAAGCATGAAATGAACTCAGAGCTACCTGACCTGGGCACTGTCCAGTCAGCAGGATCTGGACCCCCAATTCAACTCAGTGCTCACTTCGCTATATTTACCATCTCTGGTTTTATTTGGCATCAGTTTCACCATGCAACAAACCACACGGTGACACGCCTGGGTGGGCCCCAAATAGCACCAATGTGACCATTGATTCCTCTCACGGCCGGGCTGAAGGAGAAAAGTGAGGACCAGTGTCTTGCCAAGGCCAAGCCTCTTTCCCAGGGAGCTGTTGACACAAGATTTCTTCAATTATCCCGTAAAGCCTACAGTCTCGTGTGGCTTGCTGGGAAGGTGAAAATCCTATTCTTGCATTTCTAATTAAAGAGCATTCCTTCTCAGCTTCTAGGGATCTTCCTCTGCGATGCCCCATCAAGTTCTGGTTAGAGTGTAGTTGACCTCGCTGTGTGAACACTGTCCTGAAATATTGTGATCCCAGAACTGACCCTGCAGATGACTGAGTTTGGAGATGAGCTGAATTATTCAGGAAGCTTCCCTGCTCACCTGCAGAGGAAACTGAGGAGGCCACTGGGAACCACGGGAAGGAAACAAAGACCAGTGGGGACGCTGGGTTTATCTTACTCAGCCTTCCCTTTGCCAGGGCTCTGTTGATACCCATGATTAAAATCCTGGCCCTGCCCACCCGCCCAGCATAAGGGAGTCATTGGGCAGCTGTGGATTTATGAGTATTTCTTTCTTTTTTTTTTAATGAGTCTTTCTTTCATTAACTTTATTAAACTTCGGATTCCTCAGGTAAACAGCAAATGGAGGAAGAGAGCTGCCTGCCTGGAAGATGCTGTGATTAAACACTGAGTAGTAAAGTCATCCACTGATTTCAAACTTCTTTTTGTTGTCTCTGGCTTTCATTGGAGATTTTTGAGAACTCAGTGCTAATGGCCCCAGTGGAATGCGGGGCCATGGGGATTCAGGGTGGGCTGTGTGTGTGGTCCAGGGAGGACATGCAGGTCCAGGGAGGGAGAGGTTGGCAGGTCCTGGCTTCTCTTGATTAGAACTCCAGGACCATTTGAAGCACATCACGAGGAACCACTGGCAAACAAAACTGCCCTTACATCGTTCAGGGCTGCTCCGTCACAGGGTCTCAAGGTGTGCCTACAGGCAACAGGTCAAAGGGGACAGACCGATATTGCTAAGCTGTGAGTAGGGTGTGAAGCTGACTTTCTTCAGCAACATCAGCTTTGCAGGATGAGGGCTGGAGGATCTTATCCTGGATCTGAAGCTGCTTGTCAAGGGTAGTGGTTCATGGAGATAGAAAGACCCCCCACAGCTGTGAAGGTGTATGGCAAGAAATGTTTTTCCCTTATAATACTTACAAGGAAATTTGATGATTATGTTCTTTAAAAAATAAAATGTTCCCATATTATTTTTAGAATATCATCCCTGATACTTACGTGTATTTTGGATATGGTTTCCTACCTGGGAGCCAGCATGGTCAAATTATAACCACCCTACTAGGTATGTGATGATGCATGTGAGTCTAATCCATCGAGGGTGGCAGAGAGCCTCGAATCCTAACCACTAGACCACCAGGGAGCTGGGAGTGTAATCCACTGGGTATTTCACTATTACCATGTAGGAGACTGAAAATGAGAAACAGCATCAATGAAAACATACAACCAGACGGGCAAAGGCTGAAACAGCACGTGGTATTCTGTTTCTTATACCAATTCTGACTGATGGAGGCTGCATGCAGGAGGGACCCAGGACTGGGTCTGAGCTCCACGGGCGATGTCTGCTCTTGGGGTGGTGGGGGGTTCACCTGGGTGTACTTGACAAGCTCAAACTATAGGATGGGCTTTCATAACCCGCTTCATTTCTACTTTCCCTACTCCCTTCTCTAAATCTCTCCCCTAGGAAGAGGTTGTTGGCTTGGATTAAGCAGGGAGAATCAGAAACATTTTAATGGCCATGATGGTCAACTTGGGAGTTCAACCTCAGTATGTTCTCACTAAATGCTATTTCTTGGGAGTCACTGAGTTATCTGTCTCCCAAGAGAGTGACCATGAGCATTCCAACGATCCATCTTACATCCATGTGGCACAAGTGTCCATTTGTGTCCCGTTGACTCAGGAGGAAGGATTTCCATGCATTTTGCCCCTTCTTAGATATTGTTGTTCAGTCCCTAAGCTGGGTCTGACTCTTTGTGACCCCATGGACTGCAGCATAGCGGGCCTCCCTTCCTTCACTGTCTCCTGGAGTTTGCCCAAGTTTGTGTCCACTGAGTCCGTGATGCTATCTAACCATCTCATCCTCTGCTGCCCTCTTCTCCTTTTGCCTTCAATCTTTCCCAGCACCAGGGTCTTTTCCAATGAGGGTCTTTTCCCCTTCTGCCTGTTGGCAAGTATTGACAGGTACCTCCCAGGCCACTGAGTAAGTCCATGGTATTTCTCTCTTTCTTTGTTAACTGGCTAGAGAGAGCAGTAAAAGGACAGGCATGATAGATGGCTTCAAATACTCCAGAAACTCCAAATCCCTCACTGGTTGAAAAGCAAAGTAAGGATCCTTGACAGGTTAAAATCAAGTATTCGAGGTTTTTCCACTGTTGCGAATGAGTTTCCAGTTTAATAACTCTCTCAGAACTCCCCCTGCTCCTCTATAGTGTGATCCCGTCAACTACTGAGCTTATTTCTGGTGTGTGTCATGAGTTTTAAATCTGACAGTGGCTTTTAATTAAATCCTTGTTTATCATTCAGTTAATGGGCTAAGACTAATGATGAAAGGAAAAAGGAGGTTTTCTGTGGTATTCTCGCCCATCATGTGATACTTGAGAAAAGTAATAAAGTGATTTACTCAAGGATGAGTTCGTGTAAATGCCATTTCCCCTATTTGTTCTTCTATATGATTTCTGGAATGGTGTGGGATAGCCAGTCACTCTGCTTGAGTACATCCAGAAAAGACTATAAATCTGTCCGAGAGAGTTTAGAGACATCCAACTTCTCCCTTTAGCCAAGAGCCACTGCAAAGTCTGGGCACGCCGCCATCTGCAGTGTGATCCTTGAAATTTGAGAAGACGAGTCTTCAGGGTCACCTTTCTTGCTTTTCTTCCTTTCAGGTGTTTACCCTGGGAACTTTGAGCACATTCTTGTGAAAAGCACACCAGCTGTCCTGATTTACCTGGCCTCATTTCCCCTGTGTCTGCCTCCTCCTCTCCACCCCCTCGAATTTCTAAATACTGAATGGGATTTTGAAGGTTGGGAGTCCTGCAGTGAAACTATGTTGCTCAATCACTCTGTCTCTCATTTCTTCCACTTATAATGCAGAGATAATCATACTAGTCTCTGAACTATCAAAATGAGATTGTGAGAATTATGGAAGTGAAGCTTTAAAATGAAAATAAAAGAAGAAGCCATGAGCCTCTGACTATCTGAAGGATATACTTGGACCTACTTCCTCCTAAGCTGTGGGCAGGAAGGTGCCACATGGTGCCAAAAGGTGCCGCAGGAAGGTGGATGTGAAATGGATGGTTGAGATGTTCATGGTCATTACCATGGCGCATATAGAAGACTGACTTCCAGGTACAAGTATGTAGTGAGTGCATACTAGAAGTTGAGCTCCCCAGTTGACCATTGGGCCTCTAAAATGTTTCTGATATTCCTTGCTTAATCCAAGCCAACAGCCTCAAATTTCCTCACTGATCTTATAGGAAGGAGGTTAGAGATAACATTTAATGCATCCTAAATGTAGGCCATTTGCCTACTTTCTGAGGATTCTGAATTTCCACAATGAGAAGTCCTAAGTGGTTGTGTCCATGAATAGGATTCAAAGATTCTATGTACTTAGATAGAAAGAAAAAAAAAACCACATCTTTGTTTTCTTTAAACCTTTAACTAAAATTATTTTCTTCAATTATAAATGTGAGCAATAAAAACTCAATAGCATAAGCAGTACCCTGTCTCTTTGTTACTCTCAGAGATCAAAGATATTTTCACATGGTATTACTGTTGTTGTACATAGTTTAAAATACCATTTATACCTGTCTCTGCTTTGCAATTGTAAAAGTTGCTAGACTGGCTACCAGAATAGATTGAGTTAATAAAGAGGTGCGTGTATAAAGCTGTATCACACACTTGATTCAAAACGTTTTTCTATTTCAATGAAATTGGTTTCCTTTGAAACCCCATGTATTTGATTTTATGTATTTAAAAACATTATTCTGTGAAGGAGTTATTAGTATTCTGTGAAGGTTAAGACCGCCTGCCCAGAGCCGGTGTCACGCCTCCTCGGGCCTGAAGCACAGCTTTGAGCAGGGGAAGGACCTGGGCCTCCCGGGCACAGGCAATCAAATGAAATAAAAAATGTCAGGATGTTTTGCAAACTGTAAAGTGCAATGCAAATGTTGCATATTAATATTCAGTGGTGCCAGACACTTCTTTCACTTAGCATCAAACCAGTGATGAGGGAAAATGAAAGAAAACAATCAGGGGGCCAGATGTTTTGTGTGCAAGAAACCAGAGGAGAAAAGCACTTTTGTGGCTTGAATTATGGAACATTCATGCATATGGTTAAGAATATGAGCGAATCAGATAGATCTGGGTAAAACTTCCTGCTCTGCCACTTACTAGCTGAGTGTCTGGCAAATTATTCAAATGATCCAGTCCTCAGTCTGCCTATCTGAAAAATAGAGATAGTAGCTACCTTACAGGGTTGTTGGTAAAGATCAAATGATGCTCATTCCTGTGCTAGCCTGTAGTGCTCAAGATCTACGTTTGCATTGCTCTTCCAGACCAGATGTCTCTTAGCAATCCAAGATGGACCAATGAGAGAAACAGAGAGGGACACAGAATTGTCTGCAGAATTTCTTCATGAGTTGAGCTTTCCTCCAGAAGCTTTATTTTTCAACCACGCATTTTCAATGAGAGTTTCACCAAGAATATTTGATGGGCTTGGCCTTTCTCCTAGTAAGCAATAGTGTCACTGGTAACCTTATAACACCTTAATCCTCACGGCTGTTGTGGACTTATAAAATATTCACAACCTAAAAGTTGAGAGTTATGTTTTATTTGGAGGGAAATTTTAGGACTTCAGGTCTGGGAGACAGAACCTCAAGTAACCCTGAGAGAATTGCTCTGAAGAGATGAGGGGAGGAGCCAGCTTATACAGAGGTTTTGCAATGAAGGGCAGGTAACCAGAACATTCAAAAGATTATTGTTAATTAAAGAAAAGTAAATATCCCAAGTTAATGTATTTAGTGCTTTTCTATGTATGGGAAGATGCAAGAGTTGGAGCTCACTGAAATCATTCCTTTGATATGCACCTCACCTATTTGGGGCCAATGTGTTTTTCACATTCTGAGTTTCTTCAGGGTTCACTGTAGGGAGAGGTTGCAGTCCGATGGCTGTTAGAAGGCAGGCATTCTTTCCTTCCTGAGTTCCTTCAGGGCTCACGAGCTCACGGTTCATGGTGGCTGCAACTGCTGACGATTGTGACATGCTTGTTTACTGATATGCAGGAAATATTCCATTTCTCACTGTCCAGTATGGTAGCTGCTAGCCACATGTGGTGATTTAATTTTAAATTAATTAAAATTAAGCAAAATTTAAAAATGCTGTCCCTTAATTGCACTAGTCACATTTTAAGTGCCTGGCATGTACCCTCCCAACTCCCTACTCCTACCCCATGTGAATTGTAGCACAGATGGAGGTAGAAGGTGCCCACTAAAGACTTGTTTGTGTTAATACACAATATTTGTTTTTCTCTTTCTGACTTACTTTACTCTGTATAATAGTCTCTAGGTTAATCCACCTTACTAGAACTGAGTCAAATGCATTCCTTTTTATGGCTGAGTAATATTCTTTCGTGTATATGTACCACAGCTTCTTCATTCATTCATCTGTCAATGGACATTCAAGTTGCTTCAATGTCCTAGTTACTGTAAATAGTGCTGCAATGAACATTGGGGCACATCTGTCTTTTTTAATTATGGTTTTTTCAGGGTATATGCCCAGTAGTGGGATTGTTGGGTCCTATGGTAGTTTTATTCCTAGTTTTTTAAGGAATCGCCATACTGTTCTCCATAGTGGCTGTATTAATTTGCTTTCCCACCAACAGTGCAAGATGGTTCCCTTTTCTCCACACCCTCTCCAAGATTTATTGTTTGTAGATATTTTGATGATGGCCATTCTGACTGGTGTGAGGTGATACTTCATTGTAGCTTTGATTTGCATTTTTCTAATAATGAGCAATGTTGAGCATCTTTTCATGTGTTTATTAGCCATCTATACACATATATATGAAATCTAGAAAGATGGTGCTGCTGAGCCTATCTGCAGGGCAGCGATGGACACATAGATGTAGAAACAGACTTGTGGACACAGCTGGGGAGGAGAGGGTGCGATGAATTGAGAGACTAGCATTGAAATATGTATATTACCATGTGTAAAATTAGATAGCAGTAGAAATTTGCTGTATGATGCAAGCTCAGTCATGTCCGACTCTTTGCAACCCCATGGACTGTAGTCTACCAGGCTCCTCTGTCCATGGGATTTTCCAGGCAATAGTACTGGAGTGGATTGCTATTTCCTTCTCCAGGGGATCTTCCTGACCCAGGGATCAAACCCGGGTCTCCTGCATTGTAGACCGACGTTTAACCATCTGAGCCACCAGGGAAGTCCTATGATGCAAGCAGGGAGCTCAAATCTGGTGCTCTGTGACAACCTAGACGGGTAGGTTGGAGTGGGAGGTGGGAGGGAGGTTCAAGAGGGAAGGGACATGTGTATATCTATGGCTGATTCATGTTGGTATATGAATAACAGAAACCAACACGATATTGTAAAGCAAGTATCCTCCAATTAAAAATAAATAAATTTTTAAAAAGGCTTGTTTGCATAGAGAGTGAGCATACAGTGCCACCGGACCTTGTGACAATCCTCATGGGATGGTCTGTGGACGAGAAAGGGGCATTCTTTCTGTCCACCCCCATTCTACTTCCCTCACCCCCTTTCTTTCCAAGGACTCTGACAATTCTTCTGGCAGGGAGCTGAGGCTCCATCCTGTGTTATCTCGCCTACGCTGGAATTTATCTAATTAGAATTTAAATTGGGAAAGGATTGTAGGGAAAGTAGTGATTCCAGTATGAGCTTTCTCTTTGTGTGATCACAGTGGAGGAGAGCAGTGTACCCACCTCCTTTGATATGGTAATATCTCTAGTCTTATTTGCAAAAGCTCATTCACCGGTGGAACGGGAGCCAGAAAACCAGCAGCCTTGATTTGATGAATTTCTCAGCAAAGTTAAGCATTCACTTTCTCCTTCATAAAATGGTAATGTCACTTCCCACCACTCATCACCTTTCAAGTGTACTTGTGACATCATAAAGAAATGGTTTATAAAATCACTCTTATTGACTAGAAGCTTAAAATCTCTTTTCAAGATTCCTTTCACCTGCCTTCTTTTTTCTCAGCATAGTCTTGGAAAGAGTAGCCTTCTCTTTCATTATTTTGTCTGTTTTCCAAAACCAATGAACTAATTTCTATCTACTGAGAAGGTATCTTTCTGGATTCACAATATGGTTCCAATGAGGAGGAAACTGTGACCTATGAAAATCTGTCACTGTTACCTCATAAATATGAAGCTGTATTAGTTAAGTTAATGCTAACTACTGTAAAAGTGTTAGTCGCTTAGTCATGTCCAACTCTTTGCAACCCCATGGACTGTAGCCCACCAGGCTACTCTGCCCATGGACTTCTCCAGGCAAGAATACAGGAGTGGATTTCCATTCCCTTCTCTAGGTAATTTCCCAACCCAGGGATCAAACCCAGGTCTTCTGCATTGCAGGCAGGTTCTTTACCATCTAAGCCATCAGGGGAAGCTAAAAAGACCTCCAAATATCAGTGGTTTAATGCAATGAAAGTTATTTCTCACTCAGATTTCATAAGCGGCTTCCCATGGTGAGTTTTGCAGACCCAGAAGCACCTACTTTAGCATTTCTATCTGCTAGAACTTCTAAAATTAGCTCATAGGTTGCAAAGTGACAGGCTAGAGGTAGCATATAGCACTTCTCTTTGCCTAGTGTATTAGCTACAGGCATGTGAAGACTTTGGGGCTTGCATGATGATGTCTGTCTTTGTTTTCTTTGTGTGTGTGTTGTTTTTTTATTGTGTTAAAAGTCACATGATATGAAATATACTGTGCTGTGCTTAGTCTCTCAGTTGTGTCTGACTCTTTGTGACTCCAGGGACTGTAATCCACCAGGCTCCTCTGTCCATGGGGATTCTCCAGGCAAGAGTACTAGACTGGGTTGCCATGCCCTCCTCCAGGAGATCTTCCCAACCCAGGGATCGAATCCAGATCTCCCACATTGCAGATGGATTCTTTACTGTCTGAGCCACCAGGGAAGCCCAAGAATACTGGAGTAGGTAGCCTATCCCTTTTCCAGAGAATCTTCCCAATCCAGGAACTGAAGCGGGATCTTCTGCATTGCAGGTGGATTCTTTACCAGCTTAGCTACCAGGGAAGACCATGAAACATACTATTTTAACCATATTTAACTGTACAGTTCAGAGGTACTAAATACATTCACATTGTTGTGCAACTCACAGCCTCATCCATCTCTGGAGTTTTTTCCCTTCTTAAACTGAAGCTTTGTTCCCATTAAACACGAAGTCCCCACTCCACCCTCCACCCCCAGCCCCTGGCATCTACTGATGTACCTTCTGACTCTATGAATTTGACTATTCTAGGTATCGACTCAGTCTGTCTTTGACTAATGATTTTCCTCTTTTGCCAGCAGCAGGGAAGTGGGGGCTTGCGATGCCAGGGCCAACCTCAGTGTCTGTTTCTTATTTAGAGCTGAACGTTGAGTCTTGGTTGAACAGAGTTAATCAGATTTGACTGTAGATGCAGCTCCCACATCCACAAGGGGATTGTGGCTAAAGAGGGTTTCAAGGAAGCCTCCATCCTTGATCGAGCATGAAGATCAGGGCCCAGATCTCCATTTCTCTGCTGACAGGCTAATCCTGAGGATGTGTGAGTTTGGAGAGACACCCGTCCCCAGCGAGTGATGATAGCTCCCCTGAAAACTGCTGTGTGATGTCTTTGCCACCCACCCTCGAAGTAGCTTTTGTGTGAGTGAGAGAGTGGTTGATCTCGGGTGCCCTCAGCCTGCAGTGGCTTGGAGCAGGATTTCGGTTCCTGGCCAGAGATTACAGAGGGCTGAATTCTAGCCACTAGACCACCAGGGACCAGTGACCAGTGATAAGGCCCTGGCCCATCAGATGTATAGAAATGAATTTCCACACAGAGACAGAAAGTAGTGAAAGAAGTAAAGTGTTTATTGGGAGGAAGAAGAGTACATGTGGATAGACACACGGGTGGGCTCAGAGAAAAAGCTGTGCCCTCATGGTAGTTTGAATCCCTTATACAGGGCCTTTCTGCTGAGCTTCGTTTGGACAATCATCTTGCTTTGCCTGATTCTGCATCCAGGTTTGGTTTATCTCGGGGTCCTCCAATGTGTGTGAGAACATCTCTTAGCCAAGATGAATTCCAGTGAAGAGGGCTATGGGTAGGTTGGCATCACTATGAGGCGATGCTCCCACCCTTCTTGATCTTCAAGGAGCCCTTCTGTGCATGTGTAATCAGGAAGGTCTCCTTGACTTCCAGAATGAGGAAGATGTGGCCTTTTATCTCTTACCTGGGCAGGGCCCAGCTCTGCTCTTGCTTGGGGGCTCTGTCCACAGGGGGCAAACTCTGGCTGTTCACCCCTGTTCACCCTGAGGCCCATCTGGCTCCTGCGTCATGGTGACCTCGGGTAACTCTCAGCCCTTAGAGGCAGGTCCTCAGAGACGTCGTCCTCACAGAGTCCCAGCAGCAGATGGTTCCCATCAGATCCTGTTTTCTTCCCTAGAGTGCGCCAACCATCTCTTTCCACTCAAGCTGGTGTCAGCTCAGGCAAGGCAAACTAATTTTAACCCGAGGGCAAGTAAAAACATAATTAAGAAGGTAAATCTGTTTCCCAAAAAGCATACAGTACTCTGTTCACTGTGCATTTTTTTTGGAAGCGTCTGGAAAGACAAAAGACATGCATTTGTCAGTATGGAGACAGCTGCTCATTTGTTTATGGAATTTGCAATTAGATACCCAGCTTCTGCTGCCCTGTGCGGTCTATTTTGGAGGGCAGGAGAGAAAAGAATTTTAACTCAAAGTGTTGAGTAGAGGGAAGTAAAACCCTGTACAGACAGCGAATTCTCTTTGAATAGAAAAGTTTGGTGCACCTATGATCTAAATTGTCTCCTGGGTGGTGCTGCTTTTTGCTTAATGTAATCTCGGCACCTTCATATTCCCCCGGAGAAGCCAAGGGATCAAGATGGATGAGCTTTACCAGTTGTGTAAATAAGCAGGCTCCTGCTCCTTCCTGGAGGCTGTGGTTTGACTCCTCGTTGGGCTGCAGCTGGGTGCACTGTTGTATAAGCCTCCAGTCCCATTGTTTCAGCAGGTGACAGCCAGTGAAACGACAAGCGTTGGTCACCAGAGCACCAGAGACTGGCCCACCACCTCCCTCTCATGAAGGGCAGGAAGCTCTTTAGTATGCCCTACTTAGCTCGCAATTCAGAGAAGGTCGCTCTGTTCCCAAGAAGCCATTCAGTCATAATAGATATGGTGAGAATGATAGCCCAGAGGCTGTGGGTTAGGAAAACACATTTATTGGAAGAGGCCCGAGACCGCAATAATTAAGTGACACAAATGAATGCAAGTAAATGAAATCTCACCCCAGTGTGTGCGCTCCACCACCCTCCTCTCCTCTCTGTGCAGCAGCCGGGGCTGGAGAAAGCAGGATCGGGGGAAGAGAACTTCTGGAAGGCCCTCCTCCCCCTGACCCCCACCCCCCCAGCAAATTCTTCTAGAAACTTAATTCTGAAGGGGGAGAGGGCAGCAAAGACCTGGACTTGCCATGCAGTGTCCCCAGATCCAGCTGGCAGCTTTGGGTGTAACTTTGGACTGGCCTTTCTCTACTTCAGATTCAAGGTTTGCTGGCTCCAGATTCCTTATCCCAGTCATTTTGAAGAGCATAAAGTAATTCTTAAAAAAAAAAAAAGGCATTTAAACAAAAGCAAAAAGCACAAAGATGACTGCAATGATACACTTACCGAGTTTTATCATCCATTCATTCTCTTAGCAAAAATTTATTGGATGCTACCACATGTCAGGTGCTGAGACTATAGCTGTAAATGATCATAATAATGAACCTGATGACAACATCAGCAACAGTAATAATAGCCGCCTCTTGAGTTTACTATTTTCCAGGCACTGTTGTAAGTGTGTCAGTATGTTAATCCACTCATCCTTGCAGGAATGCAGTAATACACAAGACAGCCCAAGGCCCAGGCCCTGCCCAGAAAGAGAGGGGAGGAGAGACCTCTGCTGGGGCAGATCTGCGGGTTAAGGGCGCATGGAGGGCAGGGCCAGTCCTGGGAGGCTAGGGAAGGCACTGGAAGTGATGCAGACTGAGCCCATCAGCAGCCACTGAGGCAGGAGGAGGAAGTGGCCCGGAGCGGAGAAGAGACACTGGGAGGGAACTGCAAGATCAATAGTTCTGCTGGCTGGAGTCCGAGGTCGTGGTGAGCGATATTGGAGGTGGAGGAGAGAGTAGAAGAGACATCCTAAAGGAAGACACCAGGGATGTCCCCCAGAGACCTGAAGGCAGAGTGGGAGTTGGCCAGGCAGGGGTAGGGGGCATGGTTCAGGTCCCAGAAAGCCTGAGGATGGGCACCCATGGGGAAGGTGGGAACAAGGCCATCACCGCTAGAGGCATATTCAGGGGGCAGCATCTTATTCTGAGGGCACAGTCAGATTTCCCTTTGAGGAAGAGCTTGTTGCCTGCAGTGTGGGGCATAAATAAAAGAAGGCAGGAGGATAGCAGGGAGATGCTAGGAGACTGGATGAGCCATGGCAGTGAGTGATGAGGGCTGCGGCAGTAGTTCAGAAGGACATGGTTTTGAGATAAGCAGGAAGTAGGGTGGGATAGAGGGTGTGATCCAGGGTGATTATGGGATCCCCACATCTGTGCACAGCAGGGACAGCGGCGGGGCTGCGGGGGGAGGTCTCCTCCTGTCACCACTCACGTTTGCACTGATCCCCCTCTTCCTCTGTTCTCCTGGGGTCACCGAGGAAGGTTTCTCCACTAATGGGAAACAATGCTGTGTCCTGCTCAGTCCTTCCCCTACTGTCTGCTCCTCCCTGTCTGCACCCCACTGCCCACCTACACAGCATCCTCACGGCCCTGTGCACACTGTTGGTTTAAGTGTTCATATAAGTCTATATCCACAATGGGGATCACTTAAAAATTTTTTTTTAATTTATTGTATTTATTTTTGGCTGCACTGGGTCTTCACCGATGTGCACGGGCTTTCTCTAGTTGCAGTGCAAGGGTTTCTCATTGCAGTGACTTCTCTTGTTGCAAACACAGGCTTTAGAGCACAGGCTCAGTAGTTGTGGCGCACGGGCTTAGTTGCCTTGCAGTATGTGGAATCTTCCTGGACCAGGGATCAGACTCATGTCCCCTGCGTTGGCAGGTGGATTCTTAACCCTTGGACCACCAGGGAAGTCCTGGGGATCACTTCTGAATGCAAACTTCGTGTCACGGCCCAGCAGCTTCCCAGAGGGCTTCCTCAGGAAGCCGATGGCCTGGTTCAGCCTTTGACCCTGATGTATTTGCTCCCAGATCCTTCCTGACATCAGTCAGTCTGTAGGCTTTTCTTTCTCCCACAAGAGGTTCTTATTTGTCAGACTCCCTCAGGATCTATGGATGGGCTTCAAGGGATCCAGGGTCACTCTGGAATTCTGTGTAGAGTTTTGATTGCATGTGAGGTTTTTCCTGGGAAGAGCACACAGACCCGTCAGGTTCACTGAGGAGTTCATGATCCCCCGAAAGCTTAAGAATGGTTGTCTGGGCTTTGACGTCAAGGTTAAAATTTTTCTGGCCAATTTTCACTCTCATTATCACCATCATGTCCCAGAGCTGAAGTCCTTGGATGTGTTCACCTGATCTCTTCGCAGTATTGCCAGGAATTAAAAATAAGCATTTGCCTGTTAATTCTTATTCCCATCTTGCCCTGAAAAGCCTTGCTGCTGAAATAATTAAAATCCTGCTGCTGCTGCTAAGTCACTTCAGTAGTGTCCGACTCTGTGCGACCCCAGAGATGGCAGCCCACCAGGCTCCCCCATCCCTGGGATTCTCCAGGCAAAAACACTGGAGTGGGTTGCCATTTCCTTCTCCAGTGCATGAAGTGAAAAGTAAAAGTGAAGTCTCTCAGTCGTGTCCGACTCTTAGCAACCCTATGGACTGCAGCCCACCAGGCTCCTCCATCCATGGGATTTTCCAGGCAAGAGTATTGGAGTGGGGTGCCATTGCCTTCTCCGAATTAAAATCCTAACCTCACATATTTACATTCTGTGGTAGGAAAAAGTCACCACCAGAAGTCCGTCATCCCACAGGTCCCCATCACTTTTGAAGAGAGATAAACTTGCTTGCCTTATTCTAAGTCTCCTGATTTGACAACCCTGTATAATGGTAGCAGCTGATGGGGTTGGTACTTCTGTGTCAGGCACTGTGGTAAGCACGTTATTAGTATTCTCTCATTTAAAACTGTGAGATGGACGCTAGAGTCACCTCAGCTTTAAAATGAGGAAACTGAGGCAGAGAGTAAATAGCCAATAGGAAGCAACAGACCCAGGAGTCACACTCAGGTAGTAGAACTTTAGAGGCTTGTCCTGCCCTCCCACTGAGCCCTGTCTTCCCTTCATCTGTTCCCCTGTGATTGCTACCTCTGCCTTCCCCAACCAGGAGGTCACTACCCCAACTTGCTTCCCAGCATGGAATCAGTACCATCTGGAGGCAGATCCTAACTCTTTCTCACTGAAGTCCCTTTTGGAAGCAGCAGAATGCCAATGTTCCAAATTTCAACATTAGATATTCATTCCTTTGGATTGATTTTCTCCCACTTCACTTGAGCCTCTAAAAAAAAAAAAAAAAAGGAATAGACCTAGGGATATGAATTAGGGAGTCTCATGAACTACAGTGATGGCCCTGGAAGATCTGAGGGCAGAGAATGTTCAAAGAGGGAAGGGAGTGCATAAAAGGACACTCCTTGAAGCTGTTGCTAAGGACCAGCCCTGCATAGGACCCCTACCCCATCACCATGTCGGAAGAAGTTTTGTGAATTAATTCATCCCAGATCTCCAATATCAGACTCTCCTTGTGTCCTGGTTGGTACTTCCACAGCTGGGAGAGTCTGCAGGCGGACAGTCTAGCACTGTGCAAAAACTCTTGAGGGTTCCTTTGCATTTCCTCTTTGTGAGGTTGGGGAGTGGTGATCTGTCACCTCTGGGAGGTTGGCCAATGGCCTGACATTACCTGATATTAGAGAACTGACCTGGATGTCTGGGAAAGAGGGGCTCGTAGTTATACAACAGGGGCAGCATTATCCCCAGGGGCAGGGATACAAGTGGTCAGCTAATGGCTTGAGAAGTGCCCCCAAGAGCCCTCCCTTCAGTCCCGGTGTTGGACATCAAGTTTTCTGTTTTCCTGTGGAGGCCACCGGACTATTACCTGGGAGAGGCTCTGTTATGAGTTGAGCTGTGTCCTGTCAAAATTCACACGTGAAGTCCTAACCCCAGTGCCTCAGAGTGGCTGTATTTGGGGCCAGAACCTTTAAACAGGTGGCTAAGCTAAAATGAGACTCTTAGGGTAGACCTTAATCCAATCCGACTGGCGTCGCCCTTATAAAAAGAGGGACTTGGACACACAGAAAGTCAGCAGGTGTGCATGCATAGAGGGCTCACTTGTAGAGAGGTGGCAAGAAGGCAGATGTCTTCAAGTCAAGGAAAGAGGAAACCAGCCCTGCTGACACCTCGACTTTGGACTTCCAGCCATCAAAACTGAAAAAATAAATGTCTGTTAAAAAAAAAACTGTGCAAAAATCTAGTCTGTGGTATCTTGCTTCAGTGGCCCAAACAAACCCGTACAATCTCTGTGACATTTAGAGCAAAAATCTCCAAAATGTTTTGTACCTAGATGATCCTGTAAGATGAATAAAATATTATAACATGTCTATTGATTTCCATTTGACTCTATGCTAATTTCAATTTCTTTTGTATATTATAAAATTTATATAATAAATGAAGGTGGTAGCTGGACATGGAACAACAGACTGGTTCTAAATAGGAAAAGGAGTAAGTCAAGGCTGCATATTGTCACCCTGCTTATTTAACTTGTATGCAGAGTACATCATGAGAAACGCTGGGCTGGATGAAGCACACGCTGGAATCAAGATTGCGGGGAGAAATATTAATAACCTCAGATATGCAGATGACATCACCCTTATGGCAAAAAGTGAAGAGGAACTCAAAAGCCTCTTGATGAAGGTGAAAGAGGAGAGTGAAAAAGTTGGCTTAAAGCTCAATATTCAGAGAACTAAGATCCTGGCATCTGGTCCCATCACTTCATGCGAAATAGATGGGGAAACAGTGGAAACAGTGTCAGACTTTATTTTTTGGGGCTCCAAAATCACTGCAGATGGTGACTGCAGCCATGAAATTAAAAGACGATTACTCCTTGGGAGGAAAGTTATGACCAACCTAGATAGCATATTCAAAAGCAGAGATATTACTTTGCCAACAAAGGTCCGTCTAGTCAAGGCTATGGTTTTTCCAGTAGTCATGTATGGATGTGAGAGTTGGACTGTGAAGAAAGCTGAGGGCCGGAGAATTGATGCTTTTGAACTGTGGTGTTGGAGAAGACTCTTGAGAGTCCCTTGGCCTGCAAGGAGATCCAACCAGTCCATTCTAAAGGAGATCAGTCCTGGGTGTTCTTTGGAAGGAATGATGCTAAAGCTGAAACTCCAGTACTTTGGCCACCTCATGCGAAGACTTGACTCATTGGAAAAGACTCTGATGCTGGGAGGGATTGGGGGCAGGAGGAAAAGGGGACGACAGAGGATGAGATGGCTGGATGGCATCACCGATTCGATGGATGTGAGTTTGAGTGAACTCCAGGAGTTGGTGATGGACAGGGAGGCCTGGCGTGCTGCGATTCATGGGGTTGCAAAGAGTTGGACACAACTGAGCTGAGCGACTGAACTGAACTGAACTGAAGACATGCTTATCACATATAACATGTTGGGGATGTGTGCTTAAATATTTTTATAGATAGGATGAAAAATATTGCAGACCATTGAGCCAAGATGGCAGCTATCTGTGTATCTCTAAATCCTAAAGGCAAATAAGAATAATTTATCTTCTCATAATTACAAGTGCCCTAAAGAGTTTATCATTTGTTCCCTACTCTTTCCCCAGCTTACTAAAGATGTTTCAGGAGCCTACTCATTGCCCACATCAGGGAGATTTATGTCGTCATTACTATAATTGTTATCTATGAGTACTTGTGAGTAATGGTTCATAGAAATGTATTCTATTGAAGGGACTGGAGGCAGCAGAAAATCAATCTATTTAGAAAATGTGCCTTCCTTAAACCTCTCAATTCCATTTCCCCCCATTTTTCCTTTCTGCTCTTGAAGAAGAGAGTCAGCATTTTAGGATTCTGAAATTGCTAAAATCGCAAACTAATAATATTAGGGAAAAGTGTTTGTCAGATCTCTGCAACTCTCTCTTCTAGTTGCACGCAGTTGCATTCAGCCTCAATTCTGGTCTCAGAGCAGACTCCACAGCCAGACTGAGGGAGGTGGAACTCATCAACTTCTTCTTCCAACCCTTGAAACTCTGCTTATGACTCCTTGAAGACCTGTCGGTAGGGACTTCCTGCTGGTCCAGTGGCTGAGACTCGGTGCTCCCGTCGCAGGGGGTCCAGGTTTGGTCCCTGATCAGGGAACTAGATCCCACATGCCTCAGCTAAAGATTCGGACAGTCATGGTGCTGCAGCGAAGATGCGGTGCCGTCAAATCAATCAGCCAATCAAATTAAACCTGTCAGTGAACTGCTTTAGTGTACATGCCCCCAAATTTCAGAAACACTGATTGTGCATCTGAGACTCTGAAACTCATGAAGAAATCCATCCAGGCCTCTTGCTCCTCCAGGGGAAGAGGCAGGGATGACCCACCTCAGGCCTGACTGCATCTTGGCCAAGTTCGCTCTTTGCTCTGTGGTTGGGCAGGAACCGTTCATCGTCATTTAAAAGGAGGAAGATGCCCAACCTAATTCCAAAGTGGGCCACTTTGGCCTGGCTCTGCCAGGCTCAGACTCATAACGGTCTTGTGATAAGATAGGACATGGAAATCTCCTAGGAGTGACTTCCCCTGGCAGACCTGGTGGGTGGAAGGCTGTCCACAGTGACCCTGTACCAAATTGAGCCAGCCGAATGTTTGAAGTCAATGCTACAGTGGTGACAGTAAAAATGTCTCTTTGGCTGAGTGGTAATCTCCTTTCATTGTTTAAATGTGCCTACAGGGCCCAGGAAGGTCACAAATCTCCATGAAGGGAAAGCGGCTCTCAGAATTCTTATCTGGCAGATATATCTCTCTCCTGACTGCTGTGAGGAGGCTGGGCAGCCTGTACATTACACCTGCGTCAGCCCTGGGGAGTCACCATGACCCGTGTCCTAAATAGGTGCCCCTTTGACAGGAGCATTGGCCAAAATGGCCTCCCAGGACAAGGCCCTTTGAGACCAATCAGGCCATCTCTAGTTTGGCATCTCCATGGTGTCATTTTAAGACCATGTCAGTCTCATTTGGAGCCATATATAAGGTCTTAGAGCTTTGCTTAGACCACACCCGGTCAGGTTTGGTTCTCAGCTTTCTGGAATAAAGGAACGTAGCATTACGGTGGAAAAAGGAGGGGTTCTACAGGAAGGCAGATCTGGTGTGGGATGCTGACTCTTCGTGGATGTGAGATCTTGGGAGAGGAATCGAACTTCTCTTGCTCTCAGTGATTTCATCTCTAAAATGGGGATAATAAAATCTACTCTATAGGTGTTACTGTGTGTGTGTGTGTGTGTGTGTGTGTGTGTGTGCACTCAGTCTTGTCTTACTCTTTGTGACCCCCACGACCGCAGACCACCAGGCCCCTCTGTGCTGGAATTTTCCAGGCAAGAATACTGGAGTGGGTTGCCATGTCCTACTCCAGGGGATCTTCCCCTCCAGGGATCAAACTCTTGTCTCTTGAGTCTGCTGCAATGGCATGGGGATTCTTTACCACTGCTCCACCTGGGAAGCCCAGGATGTTACTGTGGTGAGGGCTAAATGCAACGATGTCTGCAGAGCACACAGTGGACACGCAATCATGTGATCTTCCTCCCGTTCCTTCCTGGCCAGCAGAGGGTTGGTGCACTTGGTCACTATACTGTCTCTGTTTGCAGTCATCATTCGTAGCTGTGTTTCCTTTGTGCCCAGCTCAACATGATTAAGACTAATTTTGATTTTTTTCCCTCAATAATGTTTTTGTTTTTTTTATTCAGCCCTTCAGCACACATGCATTTTCCTGGTACTATGCAGGTGCTGGGACTCAAGGTTGAGCAAGTTAGATACTGTGCCTGCCCTCAGAGAGCTTCTGGCTCATGGCCAAGGTAGACAAAGACTCACTGGCCTGTCTTAGCAGGTGGTCAAGGGGCTTCCCCCAGGAAGTGATGTTTGAGTGAGACCTGAAGGGAAAGCACTAAAATGGCCACATTTCCTCCTTCTGCTGCCTCATGGTCAAGGATGGATATTCACAAGCTGGCTGAAAAGAGTACACAAAGCTTATCAGGCAGAGAACACACCCACAGCCCTGGCTTTGTTTATTCTGTTCTCTAATCAACAGAACTGGCCAGACTTGTCCTCAGTCTCAAGTTTGAAGTGGAACTCAACAAAGAATGTGGGACTCAAGCACAGACTTCAGTGATCTGATGACACACAAGTTTGGCATTGATATTTTGCATGCTTTTGACTCAGAAACCCCACTTGTGGAAATTTATACCGAAGAACTAATAACACATTTGACTACAAAGATGTTATTTGCCAAATTATCTTAGCATAAAGTCTACACATTGCCAGACATCACAGATAATCAAAGAAATGAGTGCTTCTATGATTCTGTGAGTATTTTCTCCAGGACTCCTGGATCCCACAGTTAGGATGGATTTTTCTGAACTGCTTTGCCCATATGTAACCACCACCTATTTCTACCTCCATTATGAGTGACCCAGGAATACGCAGGCCTTAGCATTTCCAGTGAGAGTTGGACTATAAAGAAAGCTGAGCGCTGAAGAATTGATGCTTTTGAATTGTGTTGGAGAAGACTCTTGAGAGTCCCTTGGACTGCAAGGAGATCCAACCAGTCCATCCTAAAGGAGATCAGTCCTGGGTGTTCATTGGAAGGACTGATGTTGAAGCTGAAACTCCAATACTTTGGCCACCTGACGCAAAGAGCTAACTCACTGGAAAGATTGAGGGCAGGAGGAGAAGGGGATGACAGAGGATGAGATGGTTGGATGGCATCACCGACTCGATGGACATGAGTTTGGGTGGACTCCAGGAGTTGGTGATGGACGGGGAGGCCTGGCTTGCTGTAGTTCATGGGGTCGCAGAGTCAGACATGACTGAGCGACTGAACTGAACTGAACTGAATGTTTCCAGGGTCTCACATGTCATATAAACACACACACACACACACACACACACACATACACACAAATGTATTGCATTTTTGGCTCATCAGTCATAGAGGTCCCTAGTAGGAACTGGGTGAGTTGGATTTGCTCTGCATAACAATGCTGCTGCTGTGTTGCCTCAGTCATGTCCGACTCTGTGGGACCCCATAGACGGCAGCCCCCCTGGCTACCCCGTCCCTGGGATTCTCCAGGCAAGAACACTGGAGTGGGTTGCTATTTCCTTCTCTAATGCATAACAATGTCTAGCTTGACACATTTAAAGCAATCTATCCTTCCTCCTCTTCCTCCTTAAAATCTAACTGGCCATCTCAGACATAAGACGGGATCGGCTCTCGAGGAATTAGAGACAGTCCCGTGACGTAGGTGCTAGTACCCTGCACGTGCAGAGACAGCCACACAGAATCTCCCCTTCCTTCAGACAACACAAGAATTTGGATTTTTATTAAACATTGTTATGTAAATAAAATACAAACAACTGAAATTGCTGAGAGTAGAAGTTGAGCAGACAGTCTTGAGTAGGTAAGTGAAGAATCGTGCACCCCAAGAGAGAGGGGGGATGGCAAAATACTCTCTGACACAGGAGGCAAGACCAAGCTGGGACACAGGAAGTCCATTTCAGACTGGCTTTGTTGCTTGACTTCAACTGATGACCTTTGATAGCTTTCTTGGCCCCTTGTTCACTATTCCATCGCCTTTGGGAAATTGTCCTGGCCTGACCAGATCCATTGAATAGGAACCCACTCCAACCCAACCTAATGCAACACTAGGATTAGACAAGCAGGTTACTTTCCGTGACTGAGACCTCTCTTCTCTTAAGACTTACCAAGTAGCTCAGAGTTGATGGAACCAGAAACAAACACCCAAAGTCCCAAAGATTACTTGTCTTTAGGTCAATATCTGCCTTGGGAGAATGAGATGACTTATCTGTAAAACAGGGGCAATGATAACTATTTCTTAGAGATGTTAACATTAGTAATTAGTGCATAGAGAAACATGGCCTATACTCAAGGAAGGAAAGATAATGTCCCAAGCTCATGGGATCTTGTTAGAAAATTGAGATTCTATTTCATTTATGTTCCTTTAAGGGAATAAGAAGGTACAATCTATTTCAAAGGATTAGTCTAGTCACACCACTTTCCTTCCAAATAACATTTCTGCTTCTGATTGTATTTTGGGTCCACTGTTAATGTGCATGAGTTTCCAATTTCCCTCCAGCCATTCTGTAGAAGTGCAATATTGGTTCTTTGTCTTAGGGATATTTCATTTCCTCAATCATGTTAAATCAAACAAACCTTCCATACCAGCAAACAGAAAGGAGCAGCTTTGGGCCTCTGAAGTAATTTGCACTGGCAAAACTGATCAGGCCTTCCTCCAGTGTCTTAATTAGGAGTCTTAATCCTTTTTATTTAAAGCCAGAAGAAATACAGGACATGGTAGGAAACTGAGCATATTTATTTAATGCAGACAAAGAGGGTTTAGAAAGTTCACTTAATACACAGTGTCAACAGAAATATATGTCCCTTTCTTTCTAATAATTCTTCCAGGGTAAAGTATGGCTCATGCTCAGATTGTAACCATCAGCTTTCATGTTCTCTTTCATTTAAAGAGACAGTAATTCCCAACAAATAATAGCTGGCTGACAGTGAGGACACCCCGAAGGGCGAGGGTTGGGCTGGGCCTCTCGCGCCTAATTTCCCAGTCTCCCCCTGAGTCTGGGTCCAGGGTTGTCCCCAGCGTGCGCCCAGGCACAGCAGAACCCCAAAAGCTGACTGACAGGTTTTCTCCAGTAAGAGGTGGCTCTTGAAGCTCTGCAGAAACAAGTGTGGTGTGTGATTTCAAAGCACGATGGCTGCAAAAGTGGTCCCTATGCCCCCCAAGCCAAAGCGGTCCTTTATACTGAGAGTCCCTCCCAACTCCAAGCTGGGCCAAGACCTACTTCGAGATGCTACTAGTGGACCCAAGACCATCCACCAACTGGTTCTGGAGCACTTCCTCACCTTCTTGCCCAAGCCAAGCTTAGTCCAACCCAGTCAGAAAATCAAGGAGACCTTGGTTATTGTCAAGGATGTGAGCTCAAACCTTCAGAATAGAGGGCAACCTCGCCCCTTAGTGAAGCTTCTACCTAGAGAAGAAATCCAGCAGAAACAGGAGACAGTATCTCTGTGTCTGAAATCTGAATCTGAGAAACTGGTGGTCTTTGAGGATTTGAATGTATTTCACTCCCAAGAAGAATGTGTAAGCCTGGATCCTGCTCAGCAGCCCACCTCAGAGATGGAAGAAGACAGCATTGGGGAGATGATGTTACTGGTCAGTGGCAGTAATCCTGAGGGTGAAGAGCTTCAGACGGAACCTGTAGAGGATGAAGATCATAGAGAAGAGTCTTCAGATTGTGATGAAATGGATTGTTCCATGGTCCCTGAGCAGTCTCCAGATTGCCAAAAAGAAGAAAGATTAAATACATCTATTCCAAAGGAAAGGAAAATGAGAAATCTTTTAGTTACCATTGAAAATGATACTCCTCTAGAGGAACTCTCAAAATACGTGGATATTAATGTTATCGCACTTACCCGAAATCGTAGAACAAGAAGATGGTATACTTGTCCACTGTGTGGGAAACAATTTAATGAGAGTTCTTACCTTATTTCCCCCAGAGGACTCACACTGGAGAAAAGCCCTATGACTGCAGTCACTGTGGGAAAAGCTTTAATCATAAAACAAACCTTAATAAGCATGAGAGAATCCATACAGGAGAGAAGCCTTATTCATGTTCTCAGTGTGGGAAAAACTTCCGTCAGAATTCTCATCGAAGTCGCCATGAAGGAATCCATATAAGGGAAAAGATACTTAAGTGTCCAGAATGTGGGAAAACCTTCCCAGAAAACAAAGAGTTTGTGATTCACTTGCAGAGTCATAAGGCCAAGAGGCCATATGGTTGTAAAAAGTGTGGGAGAAGATTTGGTCGGCTGTCGAACTGTACCCGGCATGAAAAAACCCACTCAGCATGTAAGACCCGAAAACAGAAGTGACATGAGGGAAAGGTCTGATGATACCACCTCAAACTGAAATATTCCATAAATAATTCTGAATTGCCAGGCTGTCTGAAAAGTTACAGATAAGAAAACCTCATTATAGCCAAAATCGGATAAATATTCAAGTTTGCTGAAACCTCAAGTTTTTAGAAAATTCACAGGGAAAACAAAACATCCTCAAGGGCTATACCTCAGTTAGCAACCAGGCTTTTTGGACAGAGAGCTTTCTTTTGTGAACTTACGCAACAATGTACAGCTCACAGATCCCTTTCCCAAAAAAGGCTTTGAAATACAAGTCTGGGGGCTGTTTACTTTAAGGTGATGACTGATAAGTGTACCGAAAGTATCAGAATATTCCATTCCTCCCACACACACATAGGAATTCACACCTGAGAAATAATGTAAAGATCCGTATCTGAAACTGTTGCCCTAAAAGAACCAAACTGCTGACTTGGTAATAAGTCAACAGCTTTTATCAGCCATTCATATCACCATCTAAAGATACCCTGAAAGCTTGAGAGATGAAAGGGATTGTTTACTTTGGAATATAGGAAAACATAGCAACTGAATGTCAAAGACTTATTCCATCATTTGTATGTGATCTAAAAACTAATGATCAATTTCAATAACTTGCAGTTTGTGGTGAAAAGTGATGTTTACAGAAATCCTCTTCACAGTGTAATTTAAAAGTGTCTGCTGTTCTTACTGTATTTTGTGCAGCTGTTAATTGCTCAAACAGCTCTCTCATGCCTTTGCCTTGCCGGAAGAAGTTTGGGTCACTCAGGCCTGGCCACCCAGCCCTGCTCCTGGAAAAACTTCTGAATTTTGTCCCTCTGTTGAGTCAGGAAAACCTGCCAGGAAGGAAACCCCAGGAATGTACAGAGGGGGAAGAAGACATAGGCTTGGATCCGTGGCTGGTCAAGAACCTTGACATTTGTTTAGTTCCCATCAGGCCTTTGGCAATGGGTGGTCACTACCTCACAAGCATAGTGTTTTACTTTTAGACATTATCTCTCCAGTGGCTCGCTCACATTACCCCTCAGGAGATAGGGTTCCAGTGTCCTCATTGTAGTGGACATTTGTTCTCTGTGGCTTCCTGGTACCCACACTTTCCTGACTTGTCTGCCGGAGGCAAGGCCAGCGGTGCCTTCACAGGACCCATCCTATGATGTGTCGTTTTCAGATTCTCCATCAGTCTTGCTTCTCTTAGATTTCCTTAGGTTGTAATTTGGTATCTGGATTGGAATAGGCCAAATCCTGTACACTAGTGGTGGAAAATTACCTTTACACGTTTTGTTCCCATCCAGAAACCTACCTTCCATTGATTAGAGTATTCTGAGTATGTTTTTTTCTAATTTTCTTCAGGTAAGTTCTTCACAAAATTTTGTTTTTGTAAATAGTTGTTTTTTTCCCCCAATTGTACTTTTCTAGTTGGTTATTGCTTTTGCATAGGAAAGTTATTCTTAATTATATATTTGCAAAACTAGCTACTTCTGTGAATGTAATTTTCAGTAATTTCTCGGTTCTGTTAAAATTTGTGATTAAAAATTATACCAAAAAAAAAAATAAATAAATAAAGAGACAGTAATTCCCAACCCACTCTATGTTTCCAGAGACTTTTGACTGGTTTGCTTTAATTTCTCCTGTGACATAAGGAGAGAGAGACTCAGAAGATATTCAGTATGGTTCACATTGAATTTTTTAAAATGTGATGAATGGGTGGTGGTGGATGGAGTTTGGATGTGAGAAAATGAAGACAGAGCAAGCATGATTATGAATCATCTCTGTGGACTCAGAATAGGTCTTCCTGCACAGATACTAGAATGCCTCTGGGATTTGGAATAAGGCAGGTTCTTCTTGAAGCCCATTCAAGCTGGTTCAGTTCTTGAGGAAACAAGCAGACGATGTCAAGATACACCGATGTAGCCCTTCTAAAGGGCTGGTGAAGTGTATGCTCAGCAAGGGGCTCAGATCAGCATGCTGGGATATCCCTCACTGGCATGATCAAGTTAGGTTCCTGGGCAGCTTGCTTTTTTACAGAATCACAAGCACGTGAGCATTTGTTAAAACTAGGTGTGCATATTGATAACTGAGGTGAACCTCAGATGCTTTCACAATGGTTAGAAAGAGATTCCATGACTGAATGGGCCCAGAGACCTGATCAATTTTCAGTCCATTTTCTCCTACAGAGAAAAGACTGGATCCTCAGAAACCTCAGCTTCCTAAGAGGTGCATCCATTATTTCAGATGCTTTTCAGCGCTGAACCCAATCATGACATCAGTGATTCATGGTATCACTTTTAGGATGCTCCAGAAGAATCTTAATGCCTTTGGTCTAATGTAGTGTCTTATAACACTTAATAATCAGTGTAATGGTGACAGCTACCAAGGCTTGGGTTCACACAGAGACCACTGGTATTATGTTCCCCGAAAAGATTATCTTTTTAGAGCTAATTGTTCATGATTTGGAATACAGCCAAATTTAGTCTATATGGACTTAAAAGAATTAATTTGATCACTTTCAAGAACATGGAGTAAACCTAAAGTCAAGACATTTTTTAAAAATGGCAAAAACCGAAAAAGTAACCTCAGGTATTTAAAATACTCTTAATGTGTCAAATAATTAACTGACTGCAGCATTTCATTGTCATAGCTTTCATTTCATTTATTTTTACAGTACGCCTGTGAAACTGACAAGTCATATTTCTACTTTACAGAAAAACAAAACAAAATGAAAACAACTAAGAAAGCAAGCTAAGTAAACTGTCTAGAGAAATATAGAAATACAGGATGGGAGTTTAGTCTCTCAGCTAGTAGACTCCAGAAGGATTTGGAAGGAATAAAACAGCTGTTTGAATGTGACTGTTTGCACTTTTAAAAGACAGGTGATATTGAAAATAATTAATCCTCTGAAATACCTTAAGCATCGACCCCTGCAGTTTTGTTTACATTTTCCTTTAGGAAAAGATCTGCTTGAGCACTAATCCACATCCCATCCAAATGATCGGTAATTCTGAAATTAGTGGAATCTAATAAAATTTTATTATTTACCATCCCTTAGCACACAACCATTATCCTCAACCTAAAGCCTGATACTACATGATTATCCAATAAAGTTGGAGTTATTTATTTATTTATTTTTGGTCTCCCAAATGTACTGCTCGGCTTTGTATCAGGTGGGTTAACAAGGAAGTAAGAGGGCCCACCTGATTCCTAAAGCCATGGAGAGGCCTGAGGGATTCAGATGCTGGCAAGTCCATCCCCTTGTTTCCCCAAAGATGCTATCAATTCATCTGCTGCAGACCACAAACATGGGATGAGAAAGCCACATAAGCATGTGAAACAATTACAGATCAGCACACCCAGCCGGCTGTCAGCACAGAAAACTTCAAGCACCACTGAATAATTATGGCTTGAGCTATTGATTGGGACCACAAAAGGGTTTCATCCAAATGCTTTTAATTTGCCAAACAGAGGGAAGAGTGCTGCAGAGAGGTTGCTTCCAATAACGGCATTTGTCCCTCTGCTAATTAAGAGGAGAGCGTAACAAGGTGAAGGGGATTGTTTCAAAATCTTGCCAGGTAAAATCTATGGCCATGTGAGAGGTGGTGAATGAGACACGAGGGCTTGTCTTAAGAAATGGCCTAAAACAATTGGTCTGGGATGAGTTTGGGTCCATGGGAGACCCTCATCTGGTCAAGCACCTGAGATTTTCACTGGCCTGAGGATTCTTCTGAGAGATGATGGGTTGAAGGCTGAAATGATGGCTGGAGGCCAAGCAAGGCCAAGGTCCCCTCTGTGGGTTCGTGCTCATCTGCTCCCCTCCTGTGACCTCAGAATCTCTCTTTATCTCAACGTTTGGGCCCCACCCTTGATGAGGAAAGACAATAGTACCTAACTGGAACTGAGGAGGGATTTTTTTTTTTTCTAACATTATTATTAACTGAAGTCCATAGTTTATTCAGATTTCCTTAGTTTTCACCCAATGTCCTTTTTCTTTTCTAGGATTCATCCAGGATACCATGTTACCTTTTGGAGAAGGAAATGGCAACCCACTCCAGTACTCTTGCCTGGAGAATCCCATGGACAGAGGAGCCTGGGAGGCTATGGTCCACAGGATCTTAAAGAGTTGGACACGACTAAAGTGTCCTTCTGACTGGGGCAATTTCTCAGACTTTCTTGTTTTTGAGGACTTTGAGTTTTGAGGAATAGTGGTCAGATATACCATAAGATGCTCCTTTACTGGAATTTGATGTTTTTCTCATGATTAGACAAATAAAAAGCACAGGATAAACTTAGCCTAATTAAGGTAAAGAGGCATAATTAGCCATAACAGGAAATTCCCTGGCAGGCCAATGGCTAGGACTCCGTGCTCTCACTGAAGAGGACTTGGGTTTGATCCCTGGTCGGGGAACTGGGATTCTGTAGGCTGCACAGCATGACCAAAAAAAATAAAGACAACTAACCATAACAAACATATGCAATAATTCCCCCTTCCCCAAAACATAATACACACATATACATACTTTGTGTCTGCCAAAGTGCCTAGCTCCAGTCTTCAACACAGAGATAATCTGGCATTTGAATGAATGAACAGAGTGATGGATAGATAATTTTTTTTCTCCACTGCCATTGTCTCTACTACCCTCATGTAACTCTATGTTAATATCATTTTAAACCTTTCATAAGAGTTTCAACCTCTTCTTATTATGACACAAGAAAATGCATAATATGTGTCTTCGCTCTTGTTTTAAGTACTTCTCATGTGACTCCCGCAGGCTTAAATTGGCCACAACTGTTGTAAGACCCCAGTACTGGTGGGATCTCAAGAAAAAATTCTTCGCAGAGGTTACAATACATTAGCCCGTAAAATAAGTCCATCTCTCTGTATCCTTCAACAACACTTCTTGATCTTCAAAAACTGTCAAATATAAGATGAAGTGTTCATTATAAAGGGGGCTAAAATTAAATAAATGGGAAAGGAAAAGGCTGTGGATGAGCTAATTACAATCTTCTAGGATTGTAGAAGAGTTGAAAGAGTCGCACAAGCGTGAGTTCTAGTCCTAGCTAGAACTAGCTGTGTGACCATGGGAAAGTTACCTGACCTCTCTGTGCCTCCATTTTCCATCTGTAAAATGAGAAACATCATGCTGACCTGGCAGTGTGGAGCTAGGCTTACAGGGAGATAACATATGTCATGAGCTTAGCCCTGTTCCTGACACAGACTGGTTATTCAGGAAAATTTAATTCCACCTCACCTGCTGTGTGATCTTACATATGATAGAAATAAAACGACTTCCTATTTTTATGAGTCTTCACAGCTTAGAAAGCATCTTTTCATGATTTAGGTTGATAAACCATGGTTGTCCTAGTTCTCCAAAGCCCAGGTAAAAGAAAATGAATTTTAATTCAAGTAACAGTGATGTGGGTTGGACAAAGCACATTTTTGGCCATTGAGATAATAAAACTCAGAACCAGTTATCTGGGGCACTGTGGACTCTGTCCTTGGGGGAGTTTCAAAAAGGATTGGCCAGCTCAGGGTGCCCAGCGATGACCTCACCAACACCAAACAGCTGTCAGAATCTTGGCTGATGGGGAAAAGATGGTGGGTCAGGAGGCAAAGGAATTGCTTTTAATCCTTCAGTTCAGTTCAGTTCAGTTGCTCAGTCACGTCCGACTCTTTGCGACCCCATGAATCACAGCACGCCAGGCCTCCCTGTCCATCATGGAGTTCATGGCATTAACCTCATGAACTCCCTCCCGGAGTTCACTCAAACGCATGTCCAATGAGTCGGTGATGCCATCCAGCCATCTCATCCTCTGTCGTCCCCTTCTCCTCCTGCCCCCAATCCCTAGGATACTCTAAATCCACCTTCTGCTTTTGGTGATCTTCCCAAGTTCTGCCTCTAGATCTCATAGCTTCCTGGAACAAAACGTTGCCTGGTGGAGATAAATCTTAGTGCATAACCCAGTGAGCCAGAAATAGCTTGTTTCCATGTTGTTTCAAACACCAGCTTAATCGAGCTCTTACCTTCTCACCTGAGCTTGTGAGAGACTCAATTTCAGCCATCTGGGGGCTGCTCCCCAGGGCTGTGCCAAGGCTCTAGGGGCTCATCTAGTGCCAGAGACTTACCAAGGCTTTTTGGTCCTGCTGAGAACACCTGGCCATGTTGCAGGGGGGGTGGTCCCTTCCCTTACCACAATCACAGCACTGACACCCACACTGTAGTTTTCCCACTGGGGGAGGGGGTCTGACTCCCCTTCAAAAGACCCAACAGCTTGAGAACAGGGCCTGTGTCTTCTCTGAGCTGTCTCTAGAACTGGTATGACCAGTGTGTAGCAAGGGCATAATGTTAATGCATCAACACATGTTTCCTTTACAGCACGAAGTACATTAGATGCTTTTTTCCTTCCCCATGACTGTGAGCCCACTGGGGGGCAAAGGCTGGTGCCTTTACCTCTGTTTCCTCAATGCCTATGGCCTGCAACAAACATTTCTCGAGTAAGTGCGGGATGGTGCTTCTTTTATTGCGCACTGTTCTGCATGGCTCTGTCTGTCTTTGTACCTGTGCAGTCCATGGGCAGGGCTCCAACTTGGTCAGGATCATAGAGACTGTTGTGTCTGTTTTCTCCGGCAAAGAGCCTCCGAGTTTTAGCTGGGCATATGACTGCCCCTGATAAAAACAAGCTTTTCCAGCCTTTTTTTTTTGACAGAGCACATGACTAAGTTCTGGACAAAGGGATACCATTACTGTGATGTAAGCACCATACTTTCCACTTCTTCCTCCCCCTCACACCATCCAAGAGGGAAGTGCCCTTTGGCAAAGGGGGATGAGTGCAGCACCCTAGGCACAGTGGAGCCACAGGACAGAGGAGGCCGGGTCCCTCCTACAGTGGGGCCTCCAAACTGGCCCCAGATACTTGGGGGCAAGAGAAATACTTTTACATGTCTCTGTGTATGTGTGCTCAGCCACTCAGTCGTGTCAAACTTTTGTGATCCCGTGGACTGTGGGAGCAGCCAAAATTTTACCCTAATGATGTCCTCCCCTCAGTACCCTTGCTGTCTGAGCAGGACCCCTTCCCGGCCTGTCCCTCTCTGCATTTTCATCCTACCACATGGCGCTCCCAGGGGAGGTCACGCTGAGGAGGCAGGAAGGCAGCCCGCCTTCGCTGCTCCAGCCTGAGTCAGCAGCAGTTTTCAGTTTAATGAGATGATACAAACAATCGTGCCTCCCTGGGAGGAATGGGGCTGTCCTCCCTGGAGACCTATGGGAAGTCCTGGCATTTCCATCATTGCTGAGGTTGGCAGTCAATGGGAAGACAGGAGTCTTAGAAAGGGGCAGGAATGTCACGGCATTCACTGTCCCAGAACCAAACCCAAACTTCAGTAAAAGGGAAGAGAACAGTACCTGGGCTTGCTTCACCCTGGCAGGTGCCCCTGAAAGTACCCTCCTGACTCTCCTGGGTTTGCCAGGACATGCTTCACAAGCAGGACACATTTCACACCCCAAAACAGCTGTTTGCTTAGCCCTCAAGGCCTGGAAAATCGCATGGACAGAGGAGCCTGGTGGACTACAGTCCATGGGGTTGCAAAGAGTTGAACATGACTGAGTGACTAACACACACACACACACACACACACACACACACACACAGAGGTATGCAGTGGTCCTTTGGCTCCTGGCCCTCCTGTAGCCTTTGCAGCCCTGTTGCATTTGAGGGGCACAGACTGAAGCTAATTCTGCATTCCCCTGTGTGCCGGGCTCCTCTGGGAAGCTCGGGACCTGCCCCCTGGAGCCTGCCCCAGCACTCCTGCCTATAGGTCCCCCACTCTCCAACCTCTCTCCAATGAGGAATTCCTGCTCCTGAAAGCCCTGCCCGCTCCTCAGTCACCCTGTGCCAGCGCAATCCTTGGGCTCTCCTTGGAGCTCTGGTTTCCTTTTCTGAACTCAGGTGATCAGGTCAGACAAAGGCATCACTACTTTAAACATTTTTTAGTTTGTATTTTTCGGTGGTACATGTGATAAGCAGCCATTTCTCACTCACGAAGGGCGGTAGG
Source organism: Bos mutus (assembly GCF_027580195.1). NCBI lineage: Eukaryota > Metazoa > Chordata > Mammalia > Artiodactyla > Bovidae > Bos > Bos mutus. The sequence continues at coordinate 30,721,463 of NC_091626.1, read as the reverse complement.
GCTGTGGGACCTGAATGTCTTCTTTTATCTAACACACGCGGAGTACTCACTCTGGGTCAGGCGCTTTGCTAAGCACTTCCATTTAAATTAGCTCAGCGAGTCTCTCCAGCAATCTTATGAGGCTGGTGCTATTCTGATCCCCATTGTACAAACAGAGAAGCCAAGGTTGTAAATCAACTATACTTCAAAACACCAAAAATGAAGCCAATGCTTGGAGAGGTTCAGGAACTCTCCATGGTGATCTGGCTCACAGCAGAGCCAGGATTTACAGGGCATCTGGCCCAGGTACCTGCTGGCCCAGGCGCCTCAGGTGGATCCCTTCCCTTCTAAAGCATATGGTGTGGGACACAAATGCAAAGTATTTTCAACGAGGGTAGAAAAAGGGAGGACCAGACATGTGGTATCGAAGGTCAGACATATATGACAAGAGCAGAGCCAGATACAGCATGTGAGGTCAGAGGTCAAGTTCCAGGATGACCAGAAACAGGACTTCAGGGCAGGTGGCGAAGAAGGGGGCAGGGGTGTAAGCTGAGAATAAGGCAAAGGGCCAGAAGCTTCCTTCTGCGGGGTGTTGGCCACCTGGGTTAGGGAGAGGCTACCTGTGTGCAGGTGCTAGCTGGGGTCTGGGATGGGGAAATAAGTTGAGTGTTAGCATCTCTTCCTTACAGTGAAATTAGCTGCTTCCTATGGTTCATCTCCCTTGCAGGAGACGGTCCCTGGGTGTGGAACATGAGTATCTCCTCCAGCGAGGGTGCAGAGGCTGAGGGTATGGCCATGACCCCTCCCTCCCATGATTTTCTGCAGCGCTTTCCCAACTGCCGGGCCCTCCGGCACTTCCTGAGCAGCAGTCCTTGCCAAACCAGGCTTCCTCTGTCCCAGCCCTACTCCACTGACTTTCAGGCTTTATGTGCTTTAAAATAGCCTTGCTGATAGGTACCCAAACCCAGCAGATCTAAAAAATGCTTGCCAGGATGAAAAGACTGAAGGTCAGCCTCCAGACCTGACTCTTCATGGCCTCACCCTCCCCTCTTCCCTTCCATCTCCTAGAGCCCATCTCCAGGCAGAGAGACCCCAGAAACCTCCCCCAAGAATACAAATTCCCAAGGAAAGTCCATGACAAGCTGTTAGAAAGGATCAGCCCTTATGGTCTGGCAAGAGAGAAAACTCCATTTCCATCATCCAGATGCCTGGATGAGCCAGGTGCTTGGGCTGGATTCACAATGAATTTGGATTCACACTGCAGTTTGGAGGCTGTAGGGATATGAGAAGCAGGAGGGAGGCAAGGTGACAGCCCAGCATCCATTTTCACAGTCTCTCGGCTCCATTCCTTTCCCCATCGGCCCGTCAGACGCTTCAATGCCCAGGGGAGGCTCCTACGGGGTGTTCATCCCTGGGGAGTTCTCACAGCACGTGATATCGCAGACGGGACTGGCTGCTTCATTATTCGTGTAGTCAACAAGCAGCACAGAGGCCCCAGATACTGTGCTGTGCCTGGAGCAGACAGAGATAAAGAAAGTAAGTAAAACACGGTCTGTGCCCTGGAAGAGAGTCAAGCAAACACAAGGTACCGTAGATATACACTGTAGGGCACCTCATATCTTGGGAGATGAAGGAGGGCTCTCTGGAGGAGATTGCCTTGAGGCTGAGACTGGGAGGAAGAAGAGGGGATGGTCATTGGGGTCCCCATGCAGGGGAAGGGCATGCACAGAGGCCCAGAGGTGAGATGGAGCCAGCTGTGTCTGTGAGACCACGAGTGGTTCAGCGTGACTGAGGGGGAAACGCCAAGGGGGTGGTGGGCACTGCAAGGTGGGCCCAGATGCTGGCATTCGAAGGGTCTGGACTTCACAAAGGCAGGCCTTGTTTTGTTCACTGCTGCATCTCCCCGCAGCACAGAGTGGAGGCTCGGTACGTATCTGTGCTTGAATAAATGGTGAGCACGGAAAGATTTTAAGCAGAGATAAACTCTATCAAGTTCTGCCTTTTAGAACTGCCACCCAGACTGCCATGCAGACAATGGATTTCAGGACAGTGGTGCTGGGGGTGGGAGGTCGGGAGCTGACAGAGGCCCGGAACACAGATGTCGGTGGGGGTGGGTGGTAGGAGCCACAGGACAGGTGACTGGTAGAGAGGAGGTGTGAATGTGAACCTCCGCGAGCAATGGGCAAGGTGTGGACCACAGCCCTGAGGAGGGTGGCCCCCACGGATGTCCTAGTTCACTCACCTCAGAGTCCAGGCTCGGCTGTGGTGTTCAGTTCCTCATCTGCAAACAGGAACTACTACGGCTCACAGGGAGGGAGGGAAGAGATCATGGGTCAGTGTGAGGTCCCCCCCGTATTACGTGAGTGGGGCCCTGAGGGAAAGACACGCCTCCAACAGCGGGAGATGGGTCGGTGGCCGTTCCTAGGGGAAGGGAAGGAAGGAGCCCGAAGTACATTTCCAGGAAAGCATGAGGAACGTGGGTCATTCAGCTTGATGGAGATGCAGGCAGCCGTGTGGGAGTGATGGAGGTGGCGATAGTGGGTTGGAGAATGCGGAGGAGCTCAGAGGCCACCCGCCCCCGATGCTTCCTGAATGCAGCCTCTGATGACTCATCAGGGCCTTACCTTCTCCCGCCTCCAGCCTGGCGCCTTGTCATCCCTTTTCCAGGCTGCAGCAAGGGTTTGCATGCAGCTTGGAATTGCCCCGGCAGCCACGAGGAGCCCTCAGGAAGGTTCTGGGCAGTGGAATGAGAAGTGGGTGGGCACTGTTGTCCCGCCCAGACAGCAAGGCTGTGGAGTGAGGGTCCTGTGCCATCTTAGCAGCATATCCGCCTGTCCAAGCAGGCCCCTGGGGCTCTCCGCTACCTACAAGGATGACCCAACCCACTCGTGTCTTCTGTGAATCTCTCAGAGATGCACCCTATGCCCTCCCCAACAAGCCCTTCACATCACACCCAGGCACCCCCACTGTGTGTACCCCAGGTTTCCCCTTCTTCCCTCCAGTGCACCCCAAATGACAGATGAGAGAGACCAAGATCCCAAGATCTCCATCTGCAGCAAAAGAGAGGACCCAACGACACACAATATTTCTTTCAGGGCTAACATTTCATCTTAAAAACCGATGCTGATTTTACCTTCTACTGTATAATCATGCTTCTTTTAATTAAAAAATGCATTTAGTCTCTTCTTATATACCCCAGTCTACCCAAATACTTAAGTAAAATGAACACAATTGGAAGATGCACCTTACTTATCTGGGGCTTTGAGTGTGAATTTGACCTACAGCCATGGGGACCCCAGCAGGTGGGTATCCAGCTTGGGAGGCACTGCCCTATATTAATGCCTGAGCTGTATATTTTTGCTCGATTTCTCCTGCTTGGGGTGCCATCATTTCTTGAGGTGAAGAACTCCTATTTATACTTCAAGACCCACCTCAAACATTACCTCTTAATTTAATCAACTCATTAATTCAACAAATAAAGGCTCACGAGAGGCTCTCCCTGTTGCCCTGCCCAGCCCTCCTCCTCCCAGTAGGATGAATTTGTACTTCTGCATACTTTGCAACACCTCCATCAGTGTGCTTAGCCCATCCCATGAGAATGTGGTTTGATGTGTCTATTTGTCTCCCCTACTAGTTGCTGCTGTTGCTAAGTCACATCAGTCATGTTCTACTCTGTGCGACTCCAGAGACAGCAGCCCACCAGGCTCCTGTCCTTGGGATTCTCCAAGCAAGAATACTGGAGTGGGTTGCCATTTCCTTCTCCAGTGCATGAAAGTGAAAAGTGAAAGTGAAGTCGCCCCACTAGTTAGCTGAAGGCAAAAGCAAGAGAGGATCTTGATCATGTTTTCCCCTGGAGCCTATTACAGTGCCCGGCACACAGCAGGGACTCTGGTCAACAGGAGGGAGAAACAGCTGAAGGTTTTGAATGGTCTGTGGACCTGAATTCTGATAGCAACAGGACTCCCTGGGACCCTAGTGGTTCCCTTCTGCAGAACCCCAGTGGCTGGAGTTGGGTGTTCCAGCCAGGTTCCACTCACTGCAGGAGAGCAGCAAGACCCTCTCATGAGGTAGCAGGGCCCTTCCTCTAATGCTAATCAAACACTTTAGCTGCCACATGTAAGTCCAAGCCAGAAGTCTGGGGAAGAAGCATCTTTAGAACACATAAAGAGCCATGCATGATTGAGATGCTGCCCCCATTCCAGGGGCAGACTGGGGCTCTCTGGCAGGTTCATCAGCCTCCATGGAGGGGTTACTGGCAGCCTCCAGACCACCTCTGCTTGGAGGAAGTAGAGTCTGCCACATCCCTCCAGAACCAGCCTAAGGGACCCTCCCTCGATCCCCCCAGTTCTGCCTTCTTTTTCCCTTTTCTCGGAGGAGTTTCCCCAAACTGGGATCTCAAGCCCTCAAGAAAGCACTCTCCCAACCTCCCACACGGAGGAGTCCTACTGTTTGCAGTTTCAGATAAAGACCACTGGATTCTGCCACCCGTTCAAGGTCTGGATTTTGACCTTGATGGGAAATACTGTCTCAGGCTATCCAAACACGGATTTTAAAGACTGCAGGGGTGGAGTGGTTTTTCTTCCTGTGATGCTTCTGCTCCTGTCTTGGACTATTTATAAAGTTCCGGCTCCAGTTTCTGATGGCTCCCAACCTGCGGGTGGGCGTGGCAGTCTTTTCTCTACCTTCTATTCACCTGTCTTTGCAGCTGCGGGAGACTAACATATTGTCTTCCCATAAGCAAGCTCCCCAGACTTGGGAGCACAAAAAAGAGTTGTTTCAGCCGGAGCTGTTAAACTAGAGGAATCTTTGTCCAGAAAAGAGGAAAGAAATCAATGTTTATTTAAAGAATAAAGACCAAACTTCTCCAGGAAAACAAAAGACGATTTTGAAATGATCAAAGCTGGCTTTAGTAATCACAGAAGGAACAAAACTCCTTGAAGTTTGCAACTGGATGCATTGCTAGGTTAAACCCCAGGCCGTGGGTAGTCGCTGATGTCTGCCTTCCTCGCTTCCCCTTGGCTACATCCTCTTCCCACCTGACCCCAGCCCCTTGCCTCCATTCTTATCTCCATTCTTTCCTGGCAGTTATATCTTCCACTGTATTATAATCCCTTACATGTGGATAAGGTGGAGAATATGGGAGGAAACAACGAGGCTTCATTTTCAACACATATATGATTTCTTGCTTGAGTTGAACCTACCTCCTTGGCTCCCAACCTACCTCTCTGGCTCTAATTCTGTCCCTCTTCACCTCCACACAGCTGCTGCTCAAGATATCTGTCTAAGATGTAAATTTGACAGTGCCTGATGCTGGCAGCTTTTATGCTGCATCCCAAGCAAGGCCTCTGGGATTTAACCCTGCCTCTCATCCCTATGATCCAATCTACCACCAGAGTGTGGTGACCTGGCCTTCTTCCTTGAACTCAGGTTCCTAACACCATGCCCAGTCTGAAAAATTGCCTCTCACCAGGTCTTCCAAAAGAGCAAAAACCTAAGTTGAAAAATAAATAAATGAAAAGGATGAAGAGACAACCTACCAAGAAAGGCTGTGCAATGGGACATAACAGAGAGAAAGAACATTTTTCTGCACCACGTTGGATGACGGCAGCCACAGAAATAGCTGAATTAGGAATGCTGGTGAAGTGTGCTCCTTTTTTCCTTTAATTTTTTCTTCTTTGGCTTTTATGGAAGTATAAAAGACATTCAGAAAACATGCATAAATCATAAGTATATAGCTCACAGAATGCTCACAAACTAAACACGCTCACGTCAGCAGCACCCAGGCAGAGACAGAGAACTGACTGGTGCTCCCTGGAGCTCTCCTCCCCATCACTACTCCTGCCAAGGTGACCATACTGGCCACCAAGACTCTAGAACCTTCTGTCCATTTTTTAACTTTATGTAATTGTAAGCCTTCAGAAGACACCCTTTGGTGTCCAGTTTCATTTGGTATAAACACTTGTTGGTAAGATTCAACCATGTCCTTGCAGCTGGTTCATTCTCCTTGCTATATTATGCAAATACACCGGTCTTTACCCGGTCCACTGCTGATGCTCATTTGGGTAATTTCCAGTTTGGGGCTATTATAAAAATGCTGCTCTGAGCACTCTGGTTCATGTCTTTTGGTGAAGATGTGTATGACATCTTGCAGATTAGCATCCACCCTGGGCCGTGGGAACTGGATATGTTCAGCTGTAGTAGCTGCTGTCAAATGGTTTTCCAATGTGTATGAAGTGAACCAAACATGGAGAAGCTCTATACAATCAGCAAAAACAAAACCAGGAGCTGACTGTGGCCCAGATCATCAACTCCTTATTGCCAAATTCAGACTTAAATTGGAGAAAGTAGGGAAAACCACTAGACCATTCAGGTAGGACCTAAATCAAATCCCTTATGATTATACAGTGGAAGTGACAAATGGATTCAAGGGATTAGATCTGATAGACAGAGTGCCTGAAAAACTATGGATGGAGGTTTGTGACACTGTACAAGAGGCAGTGATCAAGACCATCCCCAAGAAAAAGAAATGCAAAAAGGCAAAATGGTTGTCTGAGGAGGCCTTACAAATAGCTGAGGAAAGAAGAGAAGCTAAAAGCAAAGGAGAAAAGGAAAGATATACCCATTTGAATGCAGAGTTCCAAAGAATAGCAAGGAGAGATAAGAAAGCCTTCCTCAGTGATCAATGCAAAGAAATAGAGGAAAATAATAGAATGGGAAAGACTAGAGATATCTTCAAGAAAATTAGAGATACCAACGGAATATTTCATACAAAGATGGGCACAATAAAAGACAGAAATGGTATGGACCTAACTAAAACAGAAGATGTTAAGAGTGGTGGCAAGAATATACAGAAGAACTATACAAAAAAGATCTTCACGATCCAGATAGTCACAATGGTGTGATCACTCAACTAGAGCCAGACATCCTGGAATGCGAAGTCAAGTGGGCCTTAGGAAGCATCCCTACAAACAAAGCTAGTGGAGGTGAAGGAATTCCAGTTGAACTATTTAAAATCTTAAAAGATTATGTTGTGGAAGTGCTGCACTCAATATGCCAGCAAATTTGGAAAACTCATGTGGTTATTGATCAGCTAGATATCGATTTTGTGAAGTACCTGTCCAGTTGTTTTGCCTATTTTCCATGAGTCACCTGTCTGTTCCTTATGAGTTTGTAGGAGAAGCTGTCTTTCAGAGTAATCTCATTCTCCACTTTGTCCCTTTAAAATCTATTCATAGAGTAATTCAGTTTAGCCGTAACGAGTGCTGTAGCTCTGACTATGTCAGGGACAGGGGATGCATAGAGGAATGAGGGCCAAAGCTCACTCTTTGCCCCTGAGGGTGAGTCCTTGTATTTTGGAATCAAGACCTCCAGCCTCATTGCCAGCTAGAATTCCTCTCCCTCCCATCCTGTCCACACCAAAGCTTGGCCTGTTGAGGCAGGGGTCAGGTGGATTTTCTGAAGCTCTGTGGTTAGCTCTTTTTCAGGTTTCCATGAAAGAATCAGGGAGACAGGATCCAATGATTTGAGATCCATGAAGCATTACTGACTCCATCCCACTTCATGGATCAGAGAGGGGGCCGCACTGGAGCAGCCTGGTTGCCACTCCCTCCTCCCAGGAACCGATGGTGACAGCCAGGAGCAACAAACTGATATTGATGCCACCTCACTTCATGCCTTCCAGTAGTAGTCAGTACTTGTTTGGTTTGGAAGACTTGAGCTTTCCATATAACACTTATTTTAGGATTCTACTGCCATCTCTTAATTGAGGGCTTCTATTTCTGCAGATTCTTAATGTTGCAGGACACAGACATTGAGCCACAAGAATCTGCTAACTGCTGGGCATAAAATTCTTTCTGGATTCAGTGAGGCCTTGTATTGATCTCATTTTGCAACCTGATATTGTTCTGAGAGATACAGAGATCAATGAACCATACTCAGGAGATCTGGATGCAGACCACCACCTGACTAGGATGCTGTGTAATCTTTGGCAAAGTGTTAAATTTCTCTGATCTTTTCTACGCCATTCATCTGCCAAATGGGAATATTAATCTCTGTCATGTCTACCTTGCCAGGTTTCTGGAAAATTCAAATAAGGTGATATATATGAAAAAGCATTTTGAAAAGTGTAAAGTGCTAAGTAAAGATAAAATCCTACCATACACCAGATTTTGTTCCAATATAGCAATCAGAGCCTAGGTCTTCTTTTAATCATCCATTTCCATTTTGCTTGTATTACTGGTGCTCAGCCCTGTTAGCGACCCTTGGCTTCAAATTCTTTGATGTAAAGGGTACTTCTTTGGTCTAGATAAACTCTTGTACATTGGCATTTCACCACACAGCTACTTCCTCTGTGACCTTTTCCTTCCTTTCTTTCTTTTCAGGGTCTAGCAGACCTTTCATCACCTGGACAGGATCCACACAGGCAGCCTCCAAGCCACATCAAGAGATTTTAATTTCCTCGTGGCTTTGTTAGCATTTCATATTGTTGCAGGTCAAAACATAAGGTTATTAACTAGGAGTGGGAAATGTCACTAATGTGAACTGTGGGAGCCCCATGGTTTCCCTGCAGGGATTCTGAACAGCATACTGCACCCATCACTGTGGCGACCTAGCACAGACACGGGCCTCCCTGGGCTCCCGGGCCCGCTGTGCTTGACCGAGGTTTGATGGAAGGACAACCACCCCAGGCTGGGAAATGCCAACGCATGTTGGATTTATTCAAGGAGCCTCTTCCTTCACTTGCTGCCACTGTGTCAAAGAAAATTCTGCAAGTTTCAAAATCTATTTCCTAATCAATAAGGAAGTGGGATGAAGATATTTCTCCACTCATTCAAAAGTCACCCTTTCATATTTCTACTCACTCCTTTAATGGTGAGCACATATTGTGCAAATACCAATGGGAGTGACTGTATATGTTTATGTATATGCTTCACCTGCTTCATCTTTCTATCATGACAAATGTAGCAAAGAGATGTGGTAAGGGAGGCCGTGGACCCCACAAGTTCTAAAGGAGAAAGGATGCTTTTGGTAATCGTCAGAAATAGAACTTTTGGTAACTTTCCACTTTTGGCTTCTACAGCCACACCCTCTTCCTTTGTCACCTGTCCTATCCTTCTTTAAAGCAATGAAACACCTCAGGGTCTGGCCCAGGCGCAGTTCTCTTTTCATCAAGAAGGTCCCAGCTGTTCTCTGGCTAGAAACGTCTTCCCCAGGCTGCCCAACACCCACTTCCATTTCTAGCCTGACCTCTTCTCTGAACTGAAGATGAATTTCTAGCTTCTCTTGTCCACCAAGAAGAATGAAAAGCATCTCCAGCTTTGCATGCCAACGATGGCGATGTCCATCTTCTTCTCATTTCTGCCTCTCCTCACTTTTCTGCATCAACCAGTAACCCAGGGGACAATCCTGACTCTCCCCTCTCTCCTATCCCCCACCCCATCCGCCACCTGTGCGGTCTTCTCAGAGCTGTGTAGCTCTAACCATCCTCTTTCCAGAATCACTGCAGTGGCCCCCAGGCCAAGCCTCCCCATGCATCTCTCTGCAGGGAGAAACAGCAGTGTGAGATTTGGATCAGTCCCCCAACGCCACTCCCCGCCCTGTTTGAAAGCCTGGGGGCCTTCCTGCTGCACTGCATGCAAACCAACCTGCTACAGGACCTGGAGGCAAAGCTTGCCCTCTCCGCCCTGCCCCTCCCACTCTGCTTCCCTCACCCCTCCAGCCTCTCAGGTGCCAAAATCAGGGTCTCCACTCTGGTACCTGCAATCTTTTCTCTTTTTTATCTCAGACCCAACATCACTCCTCAGGTGGGCCTTGCTTTGCTTCCCAATTTATGTATCTCCCTTGTGATCCTCAGACAGCCCTTCCAGTGTGCAATTATCCATTTATTTCCATGTGAACTGGTACGATGTCTGCTTCCTGTATAAGCCCCATTAGACAGGGATTAGGCCTTCCCCTCCATGTCTAGTAGAGAGCAGGAACTCAACAAATATTTGTGCAAAAATTAAATGTCCAAACTATACAAAATCAGGTATTTAAATTCCAAAATATATACATTCTATCCATTCTTTTATAGCATAAAAATTGTCAGCAAACTAGAAATCCTCATCCAGGGAAGAATGACCTAGGATCTGTGCTGTCGAGGCTACAGTCTGGTCTCCCATCTAGCTGCGGCCCTCCCCGTGAGGTAAGGAGTCCCTGGGCCCCATGGGACGGTCCTGCCCAGAGCTCCTCCCCCAGCTAGGGTGGCCAGATTCAGCAAATAAAAATATATGAATCACAGTTAAATTTGAATTTCAGATAAACAACCATTAATTCTTTTTTCAGTGTGAGTAGGTCCCATGCTCTGGGAAATGGTGATGGACAGGTGCCGGGAGCAGAAGCTCCACCCGTGGCAAAGGTCATGAGGAAGGAGGCTGGGCACACGCAAAGGCGGGATCGAGCCTCAGGAGTGCCCCTGGAAATTCTCGAGCATCTACCCCCAAAACCAGAGTCTGCCTACTTTCTGCTTTGTGCTCTCACCTACACCTCTGACTTTACGGGGGGCTGTCCCTTACTACCTCTCTCTGAAAAAAAAAGAGTTAACTTACAGTTCCAGTTCATAAAGTTCCTGGGTGTGATAGTGTTTCAACCTTCAAACTCCTTTGGAAGTCCTCTAGCCTGCCTGAATAGGTTTTTCCGGCCACATGTGATTGCTCAGAGCCTCCCAACTGTGAGAGGCATGAGATGTTCTACCCTGTCTAAATACAGATTCCTTTGAGCAGTTAAAAGATTGATTAGAAATTGTATTGGTGAAGGGTTTTTCACTTGTTGGGCCAATGTTTGCTGCTAAGTCTCCATATCCCTTACCTGCTGTGTCCCTGGCAGTGTATTGATTAATATAATTGGTGTAAGTAGTAGCTTTAATGTTTGTAAACTTGGACCCTTGAGTTAATTCTTTTTCTTGTTATAGCCCACCACACCTTTGCCCTGCAGGAATGCAACTTTATCTAATGCTTTTGGAGGGTGGCGCCTGACTAATCACCTTTAGAGAAAAATAAGTTTTCTGAAGAGTCTTAAAATGTTAACAGGCCTCCGGGCCAGAAGATGATGCAAATCACCTAAACTTTTGCATATGATAAGTTTGCAGGAAGAAAGCCTGGCTTACTGCATGACTCTACCCCTTCCCCCATTATCCTCTATGCATAACTTAAGCTATAAAAACTACTTTGGAAAATAAAGTGCGGGCCTTGTTCACCGAAACTTGGTCTCCCTGTGTTGTTCTTTCTCTCACCTTCTGGCTGAATTATTCAGCCTCTTTTCTCCACTAAATTTTCTCACTGAGCTATCCTATTTAACCACTCTTTATATCCTTAATTAACATTTAATTAAGCAGTTGTTTCCTGATCCTCGCCGGTGCCGTCCCCGCTTCGAATTCCCTGGATCCACCGGGGCTGGACCCCGGCAGACAGGGAAGCCTGATGTGCTGCAGTCCACAGGATTGCAAAGAGTCGGACACGACTGAACAACAACAACGTTTCATGAAATATTTGGGACATATTTACACTAAATATTTGGAATTCAAGTTTGACTGGATGTCCTGTTTTTTTTGGCCACCTCAGCCCCAGCTTCTAGACCAGGGGTCTTTAAACTTTGGCTTGTGGACCAAATTCAATTTGCTGTTTATTTTTGTCAATTGTTTAATTGGCACACAGCCACACCCATTCATTTTTATATTATCTATACCTGCCTTTGTGATACAGTAGCAAAGTTGAACAGCTGCAACAGAGACTATTTAAGGCCCACAGAGCCTAAAATATTTACTAAGGGACCCTTTACAGGCAAGTCAGCAGACCTCTGTTCCAGACAGGCTTCGAGTCCCCAGGACCTCTTAAGTGTCTTCCCGACAGTTCTGAGCTTCCTTCCAGAGCAGGCAGAGGCCTCTCCTCTGGTCTGGCCTCTAAGGTGGAGGGCACAGGGTTGTGGATGAGTGTGAAGGGCCTTCAAGTTCAGGATGGAGCTGGAGGAAAGGGGGCTGAATGCCCACCTTCTCTGAATCACAGTTTCTGCCCAGAACCCGGAAGATTTCAGAATTCTAAATTTGCACCTGGCCTTCCATTTCAATGGGAAGATGTTTTCAAAAGTGAGAAACATTTCATTTACTTTGGTATCAGATTGATTTAATTTTTAAATGATTAAACATGTGGCAGGCAGGCTTCCTTTGTACTTGACCTGGACTCCTCAAATGTCAGGTTTGTGTTAATCAAGGCCAAGAAATGTCATCAATAGTGCCATCTAGTGGTGAGATCTACTATTACCATTTTCTAGTGTGAGCTTCTCAAATACTTCAGTCTTTTGCACTTAGGAGCTTAGGAATTCAGCCTATGACAATAATAAGCAAAATTCAAAATTATGCCACCATCAAAACATTCTAAAATATTTTATGAGACATTAAAAAGATATTAAATGATATTCAGCAAAATTTTCTTCAAAATTAATCATCTACAGGTGGCCCATAATAATAATTTTTTTTATTTATAGTATTTTCAAGTTTATAAATCATGTTCACACATGACTTCATAACTGAACCTCACCATCATACTGTGATCCACCTAAAATGGAGAAATTGTTTTTTTTACTAAGTGAAAGAAGGTTTATGCAGGGAGATACACACTCCACAGGCAGAATGTGGGCCATCTCAGAAGGTGAGAAGTGCCACGGTAGGGGGTTGTCAGTTTCTATAGGGCTGGGTTATTTTATAGGCTAATGAGAGGATTATTCCAACTAGAAAATGGAGACTCTTAGTGACCATGACTTGCTGTAGCCAGTTCAGCAGGTCGAGTGTTCTTATCATAGCAGAGGCATCTTGCTATTAACCAGAAAGGGGCTGAGCAGAAAATCAATTTCCTTAACCATGAAGGGAACAGGGAGGTTACATTTCAGCACACAGTAACCTTGATGATGATGTTCTCTTAGGGTTCACAAGCCAAGATAAGAGAGAGAAGTTTTCTGAAAGAGTATTATCATCCTTCAATACCAGAGACTGGAGACAGGTTCTTCTTATCCACAACAAAGAGCATTTAGGGAAAGCTGATGCTGCTCTGCCATTTCCTTTTAGTCCTCAACTGTGCCATTTCCTTTATTTCTCAACAGCTGTGAAAACCCCTTCTCTGCTGGGCTGGCGACAGCCCACAGGAGATGCCCTGGGTCTGGGCCTTGAGTCAGGGCTTGTTGGGGTGGATCTTCATGAGACTTCCATTCCAGCAGACCCAGGGAGGTCTGAGCTGCTTGCTGTTGTTGTTCAGTTGCTAAGTCATGTCCGACTCTTTGTGACCCCATGGACTGCAGCACACAGGCTTTCCTGGTCTTCACTATCTCCCGGAGATTGCTCAAACTCATGTCCATTGAGTCGGTGATGCCATCCAACCATCTCATCCTCTGTCGCCCCCTTCTTCTCTTGTCCTCAGTCTTTCCCAGCATCAGGGTCTTTTTCAATGAGTCAGCTCTTCACATCAGGTGGCCAAAGTCCTGGAGCTTCAGCTTCAGCATCAGTCCTCCTAATGAATATTCAGGGTTGATTTCCTTTAGGATTGACTGGTGTAATCTCCTTGCTGTCCAATGACATCTTGTCCAGAGAGAACAGTGAAGACAGCTTTTGCCCACCAACCCAGTGGTGAGTTAGGGAGTTCACCATTGCTGGGGCAGAGCACACAATCAAGTTTCATATCACAGCTGGAAATTCATGGAGGGAATTCATGGAATGAGACAAGGGGCTGGAAACAGCACTTTTCTTAAATTACACTTTTCTTAAAGATAAATAGATGTTTCAAAGCAGTCCATTGATGGGGTGTTTGTGTGGCTCTGATGAAAACAGTTGTGCTTCTCGCCTCTGGGAGAGCCGAGCTGATCCACCTGAGAGGTGCTTTTCCAAGTTTTTGATCATGCATGATGCGATTTGTGAGGAAATAAGTTTACTTTCTTTTCATTGTGGACTTCTGGGTTCTGCAATGAGCTCAGAGACCACGTTTATCAGATTCAGGCTTGCTTGCTGAACTCCAGATTCATTCGTTTATTCAAGCATGTATTCAATAAATGTATATTGAGTCCCATCTGCACCTCAGACACTCTGCTCGGTATCAAATTAATGAGACTTGACTATGCACACGTGACATTCACAGACTCACGTTGCAGGGGACTCACAGTGCAGCAACCAGAAAAGCTTTCCAGGGCAAACACTTGAGTTGGGTTTTGAAGGACCAGTGCTAGTTAGCCAGACAGATGGGGGCAAAGGAGGGGAACCAAGGCTGGCTGACACCAAGGCCCAGACTCTAAGTGGCAGGCATATGGCCTCCAAGGATCTGTATTGACAGGGAACATCTCAAGAGGGGACTCACCAAGAGAAGCTCTTTTCCTGAAGCCCACACCCCCTTGAACAGCGCTAAGACTTCTCTTACACAAATGGGAAGTAAGTGAAAGTGAAGTCGCTCAGTTGTGTCCTACTCTTTGTGACCCCATGGACTGCAGCCTACCAGGCTCCTCCGTCCATGGGATTTTCAGGCAAGAGTATTGCAGTGGGGTGCCATTGCCTTCTCCACAAATGGGACTGCTGCTAAGTCGCTTCAGTCATGTCTGACTCTGTGCGACCCCATAGATGGCAGCCCACCAGGCTCCGCTGTCCCTGGGATTCTCCAGGCAAGAACACTGGAGTGGGTTGCCATTTCCTTCTCCAATGCATGAAAGTGAAAAATGAAAGGGAAGTCGCTCAGCCGTGTCCGACTCTTAGCGACCCCATGGACTGCAGCCTACCTGGCTCCTCCATCCATGGGATTTTCCAGGCAAGAGTACTGGAGTGCGGTGCCATTGCCTTCTCCGCCACAAATGGGAGGAGGGAGGCAAAACAGACACAGTGACTAGTTGAGAAACCAAAGCAACTCCAGGAAAGTCTGACATGGCTTGATGATTCTGACCAGCAGGGGGCAGTGCGAGGCTCTTTTCGGTGTTGTTAGACTGTGCCCTTCCCAGGTGGCGCTAGTGGTGAAGAACCCGCCTCCCCGTGCAGGAGACACAAGAGACAAGGGTTCGATCCCTGGGTCGGGAAGATCACCTGGAGGCGAGCATGGCAATCCACTCCAGTATTCTTGCCTGGAGAATCCCATGGACAGAAGAGCCTGGTGGGCTATGGTCCATAGAGTCGCAGAGTAGGACACAAAAGACTGAGCAAGCACACACACACCTTTCCTATGGGAAGGTCCCTAAAGGTAAGGTGAGACAAGCGATCTCCCCAGGAAGATTGCACCCCTTTTTATTGTCTTCACAGTGCTTATTACCTTCTGAAATGTCATCGTTTGTTTGTTTAGTTTCTCATTTATTACTTTTCTCTCCCTCTTTTAGGATATAAGCTCCATGAACAAAGGGCCTTGCCTGTCTTCTTCTCTGCTGCATACCTAGTGTGTACATTAACGCCTGGCATGTGCTGACTTCTCATTAATATTTTTTAAAAATAAGTTAATGAGTTTGTGAATCTATGTGACATTGAGAAATGAGCACAGTAGGAAAACTCAGACCTAAGTGTTTCCTTTTGCTCCTGAAAGCGTATCTTGACATATGGTCTCATTCCACGTTTGCAAGATGGGCGGCCAGGAGCATGGGGGCCACAGGAGAGCTTCTTTGTTGGCAAAGTAGACACTCTGTGTGTATTCTGGGCTGAGTGTTGCCGGATTAAAGCAAGCTGTCGATGCCTGGCCAGGAGGCCAACATCAAGGACCAGCGGGAGGGAGAAACGGCAAGGTCTGAGCCTAGTCCAGCAGCAGCACAGGGAGTGGAAGGAGGTGTGAGATGCCTGGTCCAGGGAGGCCAGGCTGAGGTCAGCCGCAGTGCAGTCTGAGGTCCACAACAGAGCAGAGTGAGGAACAAGAAGATATGGAAGCCAGACCTGGGTTGTGGGAAGTGTGGGCCAGCTTCATGGGATCATGGTTGTCTGTGCCTGAGGAACCTTCAAAGGCCAGGCTCTCCCTTTGTGGGCACGTGGGGTCTGACTCCAGGGCCAGAGTTCTGATTCCCACTTCTACCGTTATTCTAAAACTTGCTTTTAGCTTTAGCCTTCTAGCCTCTCTCACTTAGGGGCACCCCTTTGTCATCTAGATTTTTTTTTTTTTAAGTAGAAATCTAAGTAAAGAATCAAAAAGCCAGTGGATGTGCCAAAAAAAAAAAACACTGGTCCAACTAGTTGGCGATATATACTGGCCACCCGTTATGTACTTGGAGTGTGCTGGGAACTTGATGTGTTGAGAGCAACATATTGCTAGCCTCTTAATGCGACTTCAGAGAAGAAGGGAGACTGACATTCACCATAGGTGCTGCCTTCAAGACTGAGCAATCTGGTCCCACCCGTGACTTGCTGCGGGCTCTGCTTCCTGGGGCCAGAGTCACAGAGTCAAAGTGGCAGTTTTCATGTTTTAAATCTACTCGGCTCCAAAGTGATGCCAGAGTGCATTTCTGGCTCGTCACCATCTACTCTATACAATTAAAGCCCAAGTTATATCTATTGAAGGTGACCAACCAGCCTGGCTTTCCCAGGAACGAGGGTGTTCCCAGGATGTAGGACTTATCGGTTTTAAACTGGGAAATAGCCAGTCAAACCAGGATGTGTTAGTCACCCTGTTATCAGCACTGCCAATGGCAGTTTGTCTTTTTTTCACTCCTTTGGCGATATTAATGATCTTTATTTCTTCCCTCATCCTCCAGTCTCCTCTTCTCCTTCCCTTGCTTTCAGACCTCTGTCTCTGGTTCATGAAACTGCCCGGTCTCTCCAGGTGTCCCAGGCACCACAGTTTGACACCATCTGCTTGCTGCTTTGTTATTGCCGAGGATTTTGCCCCTAAATTAGTTTGGAAACTGTCAACACCACTGTCAGCTCAGATGTAGCAATAAAACACTATTTCATAACCCTCTTCCCTAATGTGTGAGGTGAGGCAGGGGCAGGGAATAGAGACTTTAAGTGTTTGTGCCATGCTGAAGTCCAAACCATCATTCACGCGTCAGGGTTCTGGAAAAGCAGGTCATTAACTACTGCATAAGCAGGGCCAGGCAAATGGAGGCCCCACAGAGACGCTCAAATTCTGCCAGATGTAACCGATGGGCTCGTGCTACCCGTGTGCTGACTAAGCAAATGAATGAAATGACAGCTGTCATGTCTGCTAGATAAATCTTTCTCATTGAGATAAGCAAGCATTTAGAAAAGTCATTCAAGGTGCAAGTTACCAGAAAATATTGCTAGCCTTGTGCTGCAAATGTCATAGCCTAGAGGAGCTGAAATATATTTTACTCTCCCCACCCTGGATGACAGAATTTCTTCCAGTAAAGCCTTTGACCTTGCCTGTCAGGTCAAGGGGAGTAACGGTCATTATCCTACTTACAGGTCACAAGTAAGAGGGAGGGAGTTGTATAGAGAAGATGTTGAGCAGATCCAACTGTGACTGTGAGTTCGTTCTGGCAAGTTCAGGTTGAAGGTAGTACTCTGTCAATGACTATGAGATGACCTCTTAATGACAATAGAAAAGCTACAAAATAGAAACACTAGTGATCAGACAGTAAAGAATCTTCCTGTGATGCAGGAGACCCGGGTTCAATCCCTGGGTCAGGAAGATCCCCTGAAGAAGGGAATGGCTACCCACTCCAGTATTCTTGCCTGGAGAATTCCACGGACGGAGTAACTTGGTGGACTACAGTCCATGGAGTAGCAAAGGGCCAGACACAACTAAGCTACTAACAGTTTCACAGAATAGAATGCAGTCAGGTGGGGCTGGAGGGAGGGATTTTGAAATCCACTTTAGGTCTTTCTTTAACAAATGACTCATGCTCAGAATATCTCATAGCTCTAAAAGTATCTGAATGTCACATATCACCTTTTTGTGCCGTCTGAGGATCCCTTCTTCTAAATTTCTGATTTAATTTTGTGAATGAGGAGAATTTACGAATTTTCATAAATTATAATCTTGCTATAAATCTTGGTTGAATATATACATCTCCATTCCTAACTTTCAGGAAACTCTTAATTTAATGGTTTCTAAATCAAAGCATGTTCAGTTGATCAAGTTCTGCAGATGAAAACAGTATAAGTTTTGATATAAATGATATAAGTTCTTTTCTTTAATATCAGAAACTTGAAAGTGGAAGTGTTAGTCACTCAGTCGTGTCTGACTCTGAGACCCCATGGACTAGCCTGCCAGGTTCCTCTGTCTATGGGGCAAGAATACTGGAGTGGGTTGCCATGCCCTCCTCCAGAGGATCTTCCTGACCCAGGGATTGAACCCAGGTTTCCTGCATTTCGGGCAGATTCTTTACCATCTGAGACACCAGGGAAGCCCAGAATACTGGAATCAGTAGCCATGCCGTCCTCCAGGGGATCTTCCCAACCGAGGGATCGAATCCAGGTCTCCTGCACTGCAGGCTGGTTCTTTACCATCTGAGTCACCAGGGAAGCCCAATCATTTATAAAAAAATATATTTGAAAAGAGAAATAATGTAAGGAACATCTGGTCTTTTTGTCTATCCTGTGTCTCCATAAGATTCTGGAAAGACCATGTGTCAGTCACATGGCCCTACCTGTCCACCTCAAGAGTGGTCTGAAACTCCCATTGCCTCCACAGTGACTGGTCCAGGGTTGAGCACCTGATTCAAGCAGAACCAATCAGAGTGTGTTATGGATGCTGTGTATGGTGGGTGGTGGTGGTAGAGACATCTCCATTTTTCTGGGATGATGGGGCTTTCCTCCAGTTACGTTGCTGCCAGTCTGAATGCAAATGAAGAAAATAGCCAGGTGGAGCTAAGAGACTGTACCAGTTGAATACTGAAATTCAAGTCTACCTGGAACAGTCTTATTTGGAAATAGAGTCACTGCAGATATAATTCGTTAAGACAAGGTCACATGGGATTAGAGTGAGTCCTAGTGACTGGTTTCCATTTTCTTTTTAAAAGATAGGAAGATACGGAGACAAACACATAAGGAGCATGCCAAGTGACAACAGAAACAGAGATAGGAATGATGCCGCTACAAGGCGAGGAGGGCAGGGACTGCTGGCAACCACCGGCAGCTGGAAGAGGCAAGGAAGGATCCTCCCCTAGATCCTTCAGAGAGCCTGGCTCTGCCAGTGGTTTGATGTGTTTTAAACTGTATGCTTCCTGCTGGGACCCTGAGTGATACTGCTACCCCAATCACTGCTGTCAGTCAAGTTTTGAGGACTTTCCCCTCTTTGAGAGCTCTCATTGTGTGCTAGTTATTCCAGTTTATCATGACTTAGTCTCTGACTTACTTAATTATCTCTTCTCTTCCCCGCAAGGATAGGGACCTGAGGAGGAAGGCATGGTATACTCTTTGTTTTCCTGCTCCCTCTATCAGGTATCTCCTGTGTTCTGATGGCTTGTTGATTTTGGACTTCTAGCTTCTAGAACTGTGAGAGAATAAATATCTAGGTTTTAAAATGTGTTTGTTTTTAATTGTGGTAAAATATGCATAACACAAAATTTGTTATTCTAACCACTTAAAAATAATATTAAGTACATTCACATTGTTATGCAAAAAATTCTGTTGTTTTAAGCCACCAACTTGTGGTACTTTATTAGAGCAGCCCTAGGAAACTAATTGATTGCTGAGGTCCCATCACTTCATGGGAAATAGA
Organism: Bos mutus; assembly: GCF_027580195.1. Taxonomy (NCBI): domain Eukaryota; kingdom Metazoa; phylum Chordata; class Mammalia; order Artiodactyla; family Bovidae; genus Bos; species Bos mutus. The sequence goes on along the minus strand of NC_091626.1, from coordinate 30,701,832 downwards.
TGGGGAAACAGTGGAAACAGTGTCAGACTTTATTTTTGGGGCTCCAAAATCACTGCAGATGGTGACTGCAGCCATGAAATTAAAAGACACTTACTCCTTGGAAGAAAAGTTATGACCAACCTAGATAGCATATTGAAAAGCAGAGACATTACTTTGCCAACAAAGGTCCGTCTAGTCAAGGCTATGGTTTTTCCAGTGGTCACGTATGGATGTGAAAGTTGGACTGTGAAGAAGGCTGAGCGCCAAAGAATTGATGTTTTTGAACTGTGGTGTTGGAGAAGACTCTTGAGAGTCCCTTGGACTGCAAGGTGATCCAACCAGTCCGTTCTGAAGGAGATCAGCCCTTGGAAGGAATGATGCTAAAGCTGAAACTCCAGTACTTTGGCCACCTCATGCGAAGAGTTGACTCATTGGAAAAGACTCTGATGCTGGGAGGGATTGGGGGCAGGAGGAGAAGGGGACGACAGAGGATGAGATGGCTGGATGGCATCACTGACTCGATGGACATGAGTCTCAGTGAATTCCAGGAGTTGGTGATGGACAGGGAGGCCTGGCGTGCTGCTATTCATGGGGTCGCAAAGAGTCGGACATGACTGAGTGACTGAACTGAACTGAATTGAGGAAACTAATATAGATATATACAGAGAGAGAGAGAGAGAAAGAAAGAAAGAGTCCTGATGATATTGTTTAAATACCTGGATCTAGCCATGCCTGAATTCCCTTGGACTCACTGATATGAAGCAATAAATGTCATTTATCAACTCATTTATTATTTTTGTTAGTTTTTGTCACTTCAGTTAAAGGACTCCTGACTAATGGGCAGGTTTCTGGCAAATGTTTTTATTATTATTTTAACAATGAAGGTATAAGAAGAACGGCCTTATTCAGAGTTCTTCCAGCCCTTTACTCCTCTACTTCTCTCATGATTCTGATTCTCTCACTATGTTAGTATCTGTATCCAGCTGGGTATTAGCAAATAATAAAATATTTTGGAATAATAACCAATTCCAAAGACAGAAATCAAGGAACAGCTTGCAAAATTCCAGCTTGATTAGAAGAAGCCTCATTAAAATGCAAGGTAGGGGGATGGAGAAGTGAGATGAGAATTAGGGAGTAAGGGGAGAGAACGTGGTGTGTCTCAGAGAACTACCCAGCTATTCCAAGGCAGCTCTAGGTCTTACTTCAAGGGGATGAAATTGATGATGCATAGCAAACAATTAATTTCTGTTAAATACCAACTAGTTAATAAAAAATATTTTCAGAACCAGGACAATCCCAATAAGGATGTACTTATAAATGGAATTGATATTTAGCCAACCAACCATGTCCCTTGCAACATTTGAATTTAATGGGACTGGTTGCTTTACATTAATTAATTGAAGATTGATTGCTACCTGTATTGGTTGAGATTCACACAGGTGATTATTCAATAATAGGAGAGCTATTAAAACTCGTGCCACGATTTCTTGAAGAGCTACATGATATCATACAGAAAATGAACAGCTATGCTAAAGAAAGGTCAGAGAGACTAAAGAAAATGAGGTTTGGATATGTGGAGAGTCATGGTGAGGTCACTGTGCATGCATGCATGCTAAGTCGCTTCAGTCGTATCTGACTCTTTGCAACCCTATGGACTGCAGTCCATCAAGTTCCTCTGTCCATGGGATTCTCCAGGCAAGAATACTGGAGTGGGTTGCCATTTCCTCCTCCAGGAGATCTTCCCGACCCAGGGATTGAACTGGTGTCTCTTAAGTCTTCTACATTGGCAGGTGGATTCTTTACCACTAGCACCACCTGGGCAGCCCTACCTGCAGCTAAGTCACAGCCTTGGTAGGTGGTGAATGACTGGAATAGTTACATTGTATCTTCATGGACACCATGGACTCTGAGGTCTGGGTGGGACAGAAATAGAGTAATGACTAATTATTGGGCCACCACTCAACAAGACTGTCACTCAAGTTAGGAGGCAAGACTAATGAGTAGTGCCAAGTTTCTGAGTAGATTAAATGGAAAATGGTGTGGATACAGTCAAGTGAGATATGAAGGAAGGGGTAGGTCCAAGGCCAGGCTCCACAACTGAAAGGCTGGGTGACCTTGGGCAATTCTCTCATCTTCTTTATCCTTCAGCTATAAAATGCGGGCTAATAATGGGTTTTCACAAGGCTGGGATATTACGGTGTGTGTAACATGCTTTGTGAATGCTAAAGCCCTAAGCCCTGGAAGACTGTTGAGCTTGTTCCTCAGGGCTGGGTGGGCCAGCTGAGGACTGCTCACTGCCCCTAAGACCCCAGTAGAGGGAAAGTCCATGCAGCTGGCCAGCAGCAATCTGTGAGGTTTGTCAAAGCTGCTCCAGCCTGAAGTCCCCTGTGTGACGCAGCCCCTTCTCATTACTACCTTGTCTTCCTTCACATGATGTGGTTCTGTCCTTCTCTGGCTCCAAGCCAGGCCCTTCAGGTTTCTGATTCTCTCCTTAGAATCGCTGACACATAGCCCAGATCCACTCTGTCTCTTGGATGAAGACCAAGTCCAGGGGCCAGTCTCCCACTGATAACCCAGAGTGGCCTTGGACTCTTGCTTCTGCTGGTTCCCATCCCATGGATGGACAGACCAGGGCACGTGGAAAGCTTGACCTGAATTCCTCTCTGCTGCTGGACAAGTAGCTCCAAATTCATCTGCTGATGACCAGCACCTCCATCTTCTGACATATTTTTCAAAGCAGGGAGTGGAGGCACAAGTGGGAGACCCCCCCCAAACGCTGGAGAGCCACAGGACAACCCACACCTCCAGATCTCTGTCACCAGCAGGATTGCAAGTGTGGGAGGTTAACCCACATTCCTTGATTCTGAGTATCACATGGCCAATTAAAGCCTCAGAAAATGGCATCCATCTTCCTGCAGCAGCAGGTACGTGTCTGAGCCTCTTGTCCAACTTCTCACCTTCCTGATTCAGGTGCCATTTTCTGTGTCCTCGTCTCCTCCTCCACCCTGGGGAAATGTGAATTTTCATCAAATAGGAAGGCTTGAATCGTCAACTGTGAAATTGCTCTCTAAACACCTCCAATGCCTAGTCATATGCAGTATTTAATTTACTTTTAATAGTATGGATTTTTTAAGTGCCACAAAACTAAAGCTTTGGCTAAGGATGAGTTTATGTCAACACTTGTTTAGAATGGATTTTTGAAAAATTACCTTGAGTATCCGAGCAGTTCCTCTCAAGACAGCTGCAGGCTCCCTTGTTTGACGCTGAGCAGTTTGCTATAAATTAGTGCAGCATTATATGCTGCTTGTAGGTGATTCTCTAGTTATTTGATGTTTGCATTTGCATGTGGATTTTAAGATCCCTGCCAGGAAGGGATGAGAACTCACGTTCTGAACTCCTTTGAGCTGGGTGAGGCCATTCATTAATCCTAATCACAACCCACAGAGGGTTTTTATTTTTTTACAGAGGGCATTTTACTGTCCCCATTTTATAGATTAGTAACTGAGAAAGGGGGAGCCAGAATCAATTCAGGGCTGTTTGAGTCTTTCCATTACTTCTTTGATTTGCACCTTCGTGCCTAAAACACATTGTTGATCCATTGATGTTTGTTCAGCGCATAGATTCACCATTGCTTTATTGGTTCATTCCACACCCAGTACAGGCCCCTTCAGCGAGCTTTCAGCTGCAGGATTCTCTTGGGGAGGCAGGTTTGCCACACCCTTCCACAAAACAATGAAAACTAGATTCTTAATGGGAACCCTAGGGTGCTGCAGATCCCAAAGCAGATTCTGCAGATCCCACAGAATCAATGATTTTCAGTTCGACTTGCCGTCTTTGAAATTCCTGGTACTGTGTATCCTGCATAGCATATTAGGGAACTGTTCTTGTTGAATTAAAAATAGGAAAAAAACCCAATGTGGTTGTTAGCCAAGTGTGATCAGTAAACTTGACCGTTAGTTGCCTGTTTCTTATTCTGAACATTCACAGGAGCTGTTACTAGCAGTCTACTCTGCATCTTGTAGAAATTATCTAAACCAATGCTGGGCAGCAGGGTTGAATCAGGGCCAAGGTGAGGCTCAGGCCCCAGTTCAGGCTGTATCTGTGCCCGGCCTTCATGCCAAGTCATCTGTTAGACTAGAATTGCTAATACTGTGTAGTTTTCATTACTGTGTATGTTTATATGGCATGTCAGTAGTGAACAAAATATTCACTTGACATGGACCCTCCCCACAAAATGTATATTCCAGGCAAAATATATGGATTAATCAATGCATCTGAATTCACAAATCCTCATTGGCTTGGACATACACAGAGCACTGTGCTGGGGTCAGGGGGAGAGTGGTACAGAGACGTAGAAAATGCAGCATTTACCCTCAAGTGGCTAAGAGGGTTAGCAGGAGATAAGACATACCAGCATACTAATAAACAGCAGACTTGCAAACGTCCATATCTACACACCAACACGGATACCCTCACATTACTAAGGCTGCTCGTGTGTAATCTTCTCTATTTCTCACCCGGGCTATATGCAACGGCCTTCTTCTGCCCTCACCTCTGTGAAGCTTTCAGTTTCACCACCAGTGTAAGTATAGCTGTATTTTACCAAACTGTGCTATCATCATTAATCTTATGCCTTGGATCATAAGCTTCTTGAAGACAAAATCTACTCTTGATGTCCAGTGCCTATTCTAGAGCCCTGCCCAGAGTAAATGTTCAATAAATGTTTGCCGAGTTGAATATGATGGTTCAAAAATAGGATTTAGGGGTTAGCTTAGGCAATGACAACATTTATAATATTTTTTTATTTGAGCAGAGAATATTCCAGTGAAATTTTAGAACTCATTTTAAAGTTGTAAAAATGAAAAAAAATAAATAATTGAGGCATATCACTTCCCTGAAACTTCAAGGACAAATTGTCATGACCTCAGGTTCTCAGAAATGGACTTATAAGACAATGGGATGGAATTCACTTACAATTTATTGTGTGCTTCAGTTCAGTTGCTCAGTCATGTCCAACTCTTTGTGACCCCATGGACTTCCCGGTCCATCACCAACTCCCAGAGCTTACTCAAACTCTTGTCCATCAAGTCGGTGATGCCATCAACCATCTAATCCTCTGTCATCCCCTTCTCCTACTGCCTTCAATCTTTCCCAGCATCAGGATCTTTTCAAATGAGTCAGTTCTTCGCATCAGGTGGCCAAAGTATTGGAGTTTCAGCTTTAACATCAGTCCTTTCAATGAACACCCAAGACTGATTTCCTTTAGGATGTACTGGTTGGATCTCCTTGCAGTCCAAGGGACTCTCAAGAGTCTTCTCCAACACCACAGTTCAAAAGCATCAATTCTTAGGTGCTCAGTTTTCTTTATAGTCCAACTCTCACATCCATACATGACTACTGGAAAAACCATAGCTTTGACTAGATGAACCTTTATTGGCAAAGTAATGTCTCTGCTTTTTAATATTTAATAGGTTGGTCATAACTTTTCTTCCAAGGAATTCACTTGGAATTGAGTGCTTACTGTGTACCAAATTTTATGCCAGGTGCTTTTGTTTAAAAGATGAAGACTCCACAGTCTGGAGGACTAGGGAAGTGGCAAGGAGAAAGTTAATTAAAATGCAACGTGATAAGTTCTCTAATAATCAATATTTAAGTTTGGAGAATTGACATAAAAAGTGGAAAAACCACTGGAATTGAGGAGTTGTACATTTTGCTTAGGACAAATTCAGCCTACTTGGGTTAACATTTTTTTCCTTTGGTTCTGTAGGATCAGTGGTCATTTCAATACCTGGATGATATTCATTAACTGGAGCCAACACAATCGCTTATAGCTGACATGCAGGCTCTGTGTCATTTGGATGTTCATCTGATCTATGAGTGCTGACACGAAAGAGAATCCAGCCAGCCTCAGTGCTGGGACATCGTACGGCTCAGGTCCCTGCAGGCTCTCAGGGGCAGGTGCATAAGCTCAGAGGATTCCAAAAGCTCACCAGGAGAGGACAGAATAAGAAAAGGTCACTGAGTCCATCTGTCTCGCTTGGTCTTATTTCTTTCCCAACAAATCCCTGCAAGAAACTTGTGCAATGAATCTACCCCCCACCTCCATTTTCCTTATCTCCTTGCTAATTTGTATTTAAATTTCATGATCCAGGGTAAAGAATTCAAACTTAACCTTGTCAGTGTGGAAAGTCCCAGAAAGTTTTTGAGCAGGGATTTGACAGGGTAGAAGTGATCTTCCAGAAAGGGGATTTGTTATTTGTGCAGAGTTGGGAAACCCTTATGAAAGTCTAAGCACAAACTGGTGAGACACTAAGATAATGGCAGCAGGGGTAGACACAATACCCATTCTTGGTGTACATGCTCAGTTGTGTCCGACTCTTTGCGACACCATGGACCGTGGCCCGCCAGGCTCCTCTGTCCACGAGGATTCTACAGGCACGAATACTGGAGTGGGTTGCCATTTACTTCTGCAGGGCATCTTCCCAACCCAGGGATCGATCCCAGGTCTCCTGCGTTGGCAGGCAGATTCTTTATCACTGAGCCACCTGGGAAGCCTGTTGTTTTAAGAAAGTTCGTGATAATTCGTTACATGGCAATATGAAACTAATACAAGCAGACAATGCAGTCATTCACTTTGTCACTCTGACCATCAGTGTCAGATGTATCAGTGTGTTCTTGATAAATGAAATACATGGATATCAAAATTTTGTTTTAATCACTAGTTTTAATCTCTTAGGCTCTCATTCATCTTCAGTTAAATTGAGTTTCTAAAAAGCTAAAATATCTCTGGAGTTTCTCATAATCAATCAGTCTCTCCTCTGTTATTCCTTCTTTCCTCACTCCCTACCTCTTTTCCTTCTCTTGGTCTTTATTAAATACTTGGCCAGTAACCCATGGACTGCCTTTTGAACCCTATTAATTAAACTGAGCTCTCTTTAAGTTATATAATCTCTCTTCCTATTATAATTGCTCATTTGTCTCTACCCTTAGAATGTAAGTCCCCTAAGACCCATATACTATAAGTGCTCAATACATATTTTTTGATGGATCACTGACAACACAGCAATGTTAAGAGATTCCTGGAAAATATCTCATTTGGAAATCACATCTAAACTGAGAGATCTAATTTAGAGATGCTCTAAGCACATCATGCCCTGATCCTCATCAGCGAGCTTCAAGCTAGAATTTCACTAAACCAAAGTGAAGGCTGAGTTATAAGAATTTGGCTTTTGCTTTTTTAATTTTCTCTTCAGTGATTTTAGCCTCTTGGTCATTTGTAGATCACAAAGTTTGACTCTTTTTATCCTTGCCTATTTCAGATGCTAATTATATCTTTGTTTCTAATAACTTTACAATCCCCAAGGGGGTATTGGCAGGGTTCTGGCAAAAGGTCCAAGAAGCAGGCTGGTAATCAGTATGATCACCATAATTTATTTCCTGCTCAGACTCTCAGAAAGTTCACCAGTTTCCGGAATACATGAAGTCTCCTTACTAGAAGAAATGAAGGAAAAAAGAAAAAAGAAACTATTTGACCCACATTGATGTGAAAGGCCAAGTCCTTTCAGAGATCTAAGAAACTAGTGATTTTTTTTCAATACTAGCTTCATCAATTAATATTTCTTAAGACTCCACTGCAAGATTTGCTATTCAGAGGCTAAGGAAGCAAATGTCAAAGGAATCATGCACTGCATGATAATCACAGCCAACATTTACAGGTTCCTTACCATGTGCCTACTGATTTGTAAATATCCACCCATTTAATCATCAAAACAACACTAGGAGTTAGGTACAATTATTACCCCTTTTCGGAAAAGGCAATAGCACCCCACTCCAGTACTCTTGCCTGGAAAATCCCATGGATGGAGGAGCCTGGTAGGCTGCCGTCCATGGGGTCGCTAAAAGTCAGACACGACTGAGCGAATTCACTTTTACTTTTCACTTTCCTGCATTGGAGAAGGAAATGGCAACCCACTCCAGTGTTCTTGCCTGGAGAATCCCAGGGACAGAGGAGCCTGGAAGGAGGCCATCTATGGGGTCGCACAGAGTCGGACACGACTGAAGCGACTTAGCAGCAGCAGTAGCAGCATTACCCCTTTTTACATTTGAGTAAACTGCGGCTTGAAAATGTTAAGTAATTTGCCTACAGTGTCGCAGCTTGTGAGAGGTGACTTTAGGATTTGAATTTAAGTAGATGACACCACTCCCTCCCTTAAACTGGGGAGTGTCCCCAGGGCCACATATTAATTGGACAAAATGCACAAACGTCTCCAGCTGAGGTTCAGTCTTACCTAATTAACTGCTGGAAAGCCCCACCTGAAGAAATGCTCTCAATTATTATAAACACAGCAGATGAGGGCTCTCTCACATATCTCCTGACTACGGCTGCTTGGCATCCTCTGAAATGACTCTGGTGGGAGGCCGAAGCATCTATTTAACAATAGTAAGGGCCCCAAAGTGTAGGCTCACGGGTGTAGGCCTCAGTTATGCCACCGTTTACTTGGCCTCTGGGTTTCAGAAACTAAAACTGTTGAAGTTTTAGCTGTTAAAGCCCAGCTTCAATCTTCTAGGTACTGTGCTTTATCCCATGGATTTGACTGGTCACTGCCCTTCACAAAGCCCTATGGCCTATTAAAATGCCTGTATTCTTTTTTTCTAATGCCACAGAACACACACACTAGAAATTTCATGAGACACATGTCCAAGTTATAAAATAATAACAAAGCAATCATCTGTGTCAATCTCCCACATAGAGCTTTCATGTCTAGGTGAAGATTCTTAGCATCTGCTGACATCACAAAAAGAGATCATCAGGCTTTATGACCCTCTGATGGAAGTGCCCAACCTTACTTAAAAAGAAGTCTTACCAAGAACACTGAACCCAAGTCAGATGAAGCTCTGGATTGAACTGCCAATGTACACAACCATACAGGGAAAAAAGGAACATTAACATTCTAGAGAAGCAATCAGCAAAATTCAGATGTGGGGAATCTCTGGAGGACAAATGATGTAGATTCTTTAACAAAACCACCAAATTGCAAGGAAAAAAGATAGGAAAGAACACTTAAGGGACCTATCAGTCTAGCATTGATCCTGATTTGAACAAACCAACTGTAAAATATATTTATGAGACAATTGGGTGTTGATTGAATATTTGATGATATTAAGAAAGTTGTTTTAAATATAATAATTGTATTGTGCTCGCATTAAAATAGTCTTATTGAGACAGATTCCTATGAAATGCTCTGCTCTCTGGGATTTTAATGGAAATGACCCGGTGGGGGTTATACTGGAAAGTGGGTGGTGTCTTACGTGGAAGCATGTGTTGGGGATTGAGGTTGGATGATGTGCCCATGGGAATCCATTATACTATGCTGTTTAATTTCAAGTATGATTGGAAACATCTATAATTTTTTTTAAAGTTCTGCTTTTAAGGTACAATTTAAATGCCACCTGACTCGAATCAAAGCTGATCTTTTTCTCTTCCATTGCCTCACACAGCTTTCTTTGCTCCAGACTCATAACAGAGTTCTCCTTCTTTGTGTTTCTCTGTGCGCTTGCCTTCCATTCCCTCCTTCCCACAATCTGTCAGTGCCTTGCCTCTGGTGAAACTTTGTCCTGGGGATCCCCTGATGTCTTGCACACTGCCTGGCTGGTATTCAGTAAACATTTACTGAATTACATGGAAAGAGATACCAGAATACATTAAAAGTATTTTTCACAAAACCCACCAGCTGCCCACACCCCCAACCACCCCTGGAGAAGAAACTTCTGAGATAGGGACAGTCTTCTCCTTTCCACATGTAGGAAGACTGAGGCCTGGAGAGGGGCCCAGGCAGGCTGAGTCCCGGGCATGGGCTTCCTTGGTTGTCATGGTAACTCACTCAGGTCCACCTCACAAAAAGTCAACCACTTGCCCAGGTAGCCCTTTCAGGGCCAGCTCTGGCTGAAGAGGTCTTCAGCTGAAGAGCCCTCAGTGAGGGATCTGCTCTCCACGAGCTTTCCTCATCCTCTCTGGCTTTTCTCTCTGCATCTGAGACCAGCAAGAAAGTCCTAAGTGTTTGAATAAGATCAGGATGTGTTAATGCTTCACAGTAAGCATTAATGCCTCAGGAGATTAAAGATAATTGTGACCAAACAAATTGTCATAGGATAATGCTGAGTGTAGGCAATTGTCTGAAACCATCTAAAGCTTCAAGGGACTAGAGCACTCAGGCTGAGGGGCTGGCTGCTCTGCGGGCATTTGTGCAGCCCAGGAATCCCGCTCTGCCAACAATGCTAGTTCATCCTCATTCCGTTTTCATCTGCATTAGGATCTTCACAATCATCTTGTCCGCTATTTCTCAGCATCATTAGATACCATTATGTGTAAATAAGCTGAGCGCCATACAATATAAACAGGCATTTCTGGGGAGAATCACAGTAAACAGCAGCTGAATTAAGTTAGGAATTGCAGCTGTTTAAAAGCAAATATGCAATTTGGGCACAGGGTAAAGGAAAACACCTATGTTTATAGGAGGCGCCACTACCCTGAATGTCGAATCCCTGTATTTTGAAAAGAAGGTACAGCAATTGAAAATGGTGCTGAAGAGATATGGAAAATAGGGGAATGGCTTCTAAACCTAAAGTAATAATGGCGTTTTCTCCTGGAGAAAGAGGAGACCCCATTAGAAGTCTGGTTTGTAACTATGTATCTTTGCCATCAACTTGGAGGATTAAAGAATAAGAAATGGGCCTCATCAAGAGAGATTTCAATTAGAAGAAAACTGTGCCCAGGATCAAAAGCCAGAATAGGCTCTCAAAAGAGGTCATTGAGCCTCCACTGGCTCAAGTCTTTGAAAGCAGAATGATTTCCAGTCTCCCGTACATGATCTAAGAACAGGTGCATTTAGGGACATTTGGCTAAACCAGGCGACTTTCGGCTTCAGTGCTTCTGCCGCTCCTTAATGCTGTCCCTCATCCGGTGCTTACAGGTCACGCGCTGGGTGCCTTCAGCCCCTACCCACCCCCACAGAAATGCACTGGGCTGTTTGTACTGAGGCGGTGTGACTTAGCAGCTACTCGCTTGGCTCGCAGATATCAGTCCAAATCTGAGTTTACGGCTGTGGCTCTGACTATGGGCAGAGGAATTGGCTCACCGGGTCCAGGGCTCATGGCGTTATTCTTTCACCATCTAAGCCATTATGAACAACTTCACATTTCACACTCTGAGAGCCACTAAACCCAGGGTTGCTCGAGGCAGGTCCACTGCCTGTTTCCCTACCACCCATTTTTCATAAAGAATTCTGGGTTGGACATGGCCTGGTAAATCTTTGAGTCTGACCCTTTCATTGTACAGATAAACAAACAGGCTTGGGGAACTGACCTGCCCAGGGCCAAGTGTCTGCCAAAGCCAAGACACTGGCAGGTTTCTGCTGCTGCCTAAGCTACTCCCTGCCTCCTGTTTCAATAGCCAAGGCAAGTCTTAGGCAGAATGAAAATCAGCTCAACTCCAGCTACAGGCAAAAGATGAAAGAGTTTTGCAGATGCAGGGTTATTATTTTTTACCATTAAGTCCCCCTGGCTTGAAAGAGTAAAAGGGAAAGAATGACTCTACTGGATTGAAGGACAGAGGTCTGAACTTCTGGAAAAACCCAAAAGGTGAATTTCTTCTTCCTCATCATGGAGATGGACTAAGCTGGCAAAGGAGTAGGTGCTAATCCACATCCTTGCCTTACTCATTCTTTCATTTATATATTTATTTTTGGCAGTGCTGGGTCTTTGTTGCTGCATGGACTTTCTCTAGTTGTGGAGAGTGGGGGCTACTCTTCCTTGCAATGCGTGGGCTTCTCATTGCAGTGGTTTCTCTTGCTGCGGTGCCTGGGCTCTAGAGCACTGGCTCAGGAGTTGTGGCACTTGGGCTTTTATTTGCTCTCAGCATACAGAATCTTCCTGGAGCAGGGGTGAAATCTTGTCCCCTGCATTGGCAGATGAATTCTATCCACTGTACCACCAGGGAAGTCCCTGCCTCATTACTTCTTTCATTTAACACTTAGATAGGAGGACCCCCCTATGTGCTGGGCACTCTGCTCACTGCTGCCATAGACAAAGATAAATAAGTCTTTGATTTCAAGTAACTTTCGGACAGGAGGGACACTAAGCCATCAAACAGTCCCAGCTCTGTGCCTGAGACCCTGGGAAGTCCCAGCCAGAGCCAATAACCTGGGCACAGCTCACTCTAGGATCAGAGCAGTCAAGCACTTTCTTGAGTTCTTTTTCTCCTTCTTGGAATCTCAAGTCTGGAATGAGCCTTAGCAATCACTGAGCCTATCTATCTTCACTACGTGGGTGAGTAACCAAAAGAGGGTGCTGAATGTGTACCCCATGTCAGGTGGGGTCTGGGCTGAAACACCCCCTACAGTGAGCAGCCCAGTTTCCCTGGGATCGTGAACATGAGCTGAGCTGCTTTTCTCCTAGTCCTTCCCTGATCAATGTCAAGACCCAGTGCAAAGCTGGTTTTTAAGCAGAAACCTGCTAAATGTGGACACACTGAATTATTCATATTTGGGGTCATAAATAATGTATCGGGTGTTAATATCATACATAAATGCATTCATAACCATAGGGGTAATTAGTCACTGCTATATACTGCTCAGAGGTAACAGATTACCTGGCCCTAGTGTCCTTGACTAGATCTTGTTCTAGGGGGTGGTTCCCCTGCAAAGAGCGATGTTCTGCCTGTCTCTGTCCATCAAGTGCTGAATAGCAGATCTCTGGGCTCAGAAACAGTCCTCCAGAGCCCCAGCATACTTCCAGCCACCAGCTCTTGACACCAGAGGCTTTATCAAGCACCTCAGTGTGAGGCCTCCAGCGTACCCCCATGGCTTGACTTTGCATCCAAGTGCCACTTAGTTCTCTCCTCGCAATTTTAGAGAATCTACCTAGATGGCCTCATTCTAAGTTGATAATTTATAGCAAAAGCATTCTTTCCAGCCATTTTTTTTTTGTACCCATGTTACTGCTGTGTAAAGATAATCAGGAAATGTGTAGGGCATTATTTGAAGGTCAGGCACTGGATTGCATTACGGGAGAATTTGGGGATATGGTAACAGATAGTCCACAGGGATGCAAAGAGTCAGACACGACTGAAGCGACTGAGCATGCACATAACAGATGGTCCTGGGACTCACTTCCTTCTAGATAGGGAGGAGCTAGAATGGGAGGCACTGGTCCGAGAGATGCCAAAAGAAATCTAGTCTTCAATGTCTTCGAAACTAGGAGAAAGGAAGTGGGGCAAGAGGTGGGGCAGGAAGTGTCTACTAACCGTCTGAAGGTGAAAAGATACCGATAAAGAGGAGAAGACACGGTCGCCCTTGAAGTTCCTGAGAGAGGACCTCTGGGTTCCATGCACAGAGAACAAGGCCAGCAAGGTCACTAATGAACACTTTTGCAGTAGACAGAGCTTTTGCAGGTCCCTGAAGCCCAGACCAAACCCAGTACTAGGGTCCTCCTTTTACTTTTATCTCTAGGCTCCAAGTCTGATCTTGATCCTGTCTTATCACTAAGGGCTAGAAGCAGCAGCGCCCTCTCCACTGGAAAAGAAGTGAGGGAGCCTTAGTGCCTCTTTGGGGCCAGAATGAGCCTTAGCAGTGTGGAGGAGACACCTGGCTTGTTAGCTAGCATCCTGCCCACCCCTGGAGTTTTGTCCCTGGTTCAGAGAAGGGCAAGGGAAGAGGTCTAAACCCCTAGTGCCTGGTCATAAGGATAGGGACACCCGCACTGGGTGCTGCTCCTGACCATGGGAGAGGGCCCTTGGGGGCAGAATGGCCTCTCCACCTACACATCCCACTAAGTGATGCCCCTGAACTCTCAGGGGGGCTCAGGCAGCGAACTGGTGTGCGTGTGTAGCTGCCTCTGCAGCACCCACTCTTCACAGTGATGAGAAAGCAATAACATTATGCCATTATTACAAGGGGGCACTGGCATGTTGATGCAAATGCTCATTTCCGACAAGACCAAGAAAAAGAAATGGCTCAAAAGGGAATGGGGAGGTGTCCAGGGAGTAATAACTGTTATGCTGTCGAAGAGCTTTGACAATGAATGGCTCTGCTGTGATTTCATCAGCCAAAAACCCATTAACCCCCAAGGAGCTGTCTACCACATGGAGCTGGGTAGTGGGAAGTGCCCCCAGCAATCTCCAACATCCCCCTTCCACCAGCTCAGCACTGGAGCTGCCGTGGTTCCGAGGGAGAGATGTCCATGAAAGCCACACACCCTTATAGGTGATAACCCTGCAGTCATCTGGTACCCACTAGTGGTACCCACCAGGACTCAGGTGGGTCAGGAGTCAACTAGACCGTCTCATACCACCTGCTTTGGGTAACAGGAGAAAAAACAAGAGAGCTTTGGACAGACAGCACCCAGGATACCTTCAGGGGAAACCAGTCTTTCAGAAGCTTCTGCTGCTTAGAGGGTCTGCTTTTAACCAAGTGACTCTGTTCACCTCCCTTTTAGGAGGAAATTGACAGGCCTGAAAACAGGCATCGACCTAAGCACAGCTGCCCTCATGAGGCTGCTCAGACTGGCCTGACAGGAAAGGGTGACCAGAGTCCATCAGATTCCCTCTCATGTTACCTTAAGCTAGAGGATGTCTGAGCCCATGTAGGCAGGTGGAGTGAGTCATGAGGTTGGAAAAGGCTGTGATGGGCCAGGGCAGGGCAAAGTAGAGAAGGAGCAGAAGTCGTGAGCGCACAGATGGGGTAGCAGCAGGGAGACAGAGAACAGAGCAGAGGGGAGATGCCAAGAAGAGTCAGGCGGCTTTGGAAGGAGGTTAAGAGAGCAGCTGCTCCCTGGATCTCACCTCCCTCATATCCGATCCGTTCTTGCAGGCACACATCCAGCCTCTCTCCATGTGTGTGAACCTTTGCAGTGACCACTACCCCCTGCATTTTCTCCAGGTGACATGAATGAGCCCCTCTTTCTTGCAACCCAAAATGCCTCCGTGGAAGAATGTGGCCAGGGGAAGAAAAAAAAAACACATTTCACATAAAGTCAGAAAAATCACATTCAGACATGAAGACGAAGACCCTGGTCTTGAGCATGGAGAGGCTGGAGCTGATGGAAGTAAGGTCCAGAACAGGCAAGAAGGGTCCTGGCATCTGAGGAGGACAGAACTTTCCAAACCATGTGTGGGGATGGCCCACTTTTCTTCCCTCCAACCCGCTGCGAACTGATTTTTCAATCTGTAAAATGCGATAAAAATGTTGTGGTAACGTCAGATTGCTACAAAAACTTCTAGAGCCTCTTAGCTCAGGGACCTCACCTGGTAGCATGTGCACAGCCTGGGGTAACAGATCGTCATAGAGGGGCTGGGAGGGTCAAAGGCTTATGGTTATGGTTATGGGCTGCCAGCTACATGCTGGTGGCTGAATAGAGTTGGCTTCAAGTGGTAGCTCACAACTAGCGGGTGGCTTGCCCCCCAGCCCTGCCAGAGAGGCACTAAAAGAAATTGTCTTGCCACAAAGCCAGAAGCACCCCTGCCGAGAAGCAGTGGTTTGGAGCTTTGAGATCAGGGAGACCCTGTCCTCTGCAGGAGATTCTTCAGCATTCCCACTGATGGATGGCCTCGTCAGCCCACGTCTCTGCCCGAGAACAAAGAGGACGCAGGTCCAAGACAGGGCAGACGGAAGGGTGTTGGAGAGGGAATGCCGGGCTCAGAGCCAGGCAGAGCCTGCAGTGCCCAGGGACAGGGAGATAATGTAACCTTTGACAAACTGCAGTGGCTTAAGCATTGTCAGCTCAGACAGAATTGCCTACATCCATTTAATTAGATTTTAATTTCTCTTTACACATTTGGTTTTCAAAGATTCTAAGAAGTAATTATTTTCAGTATCAATTGACTAGGAGGAACAATCCCCAACTTAGAATAAGCAGCTTAAGGAGGTCTGCCTCATCCCTGTTCAAACACGGTGCCTTCCGGACGCTGCGGGGCCACATCACAGGCCCGCGGAGGCCTGAGGCCTGGAGAGGTCGTCCTGGTGGGGAGGGGCGGGAGAGGTGTGAGAGGGGACGGGAGGAGCTCACTGGCCTCTGCGTCTAGGATATTGAAAGAGGGAAAAGAAACATGAAGCCATTCGAGGCTCAAAGTTGCTGAAACCAATGGGTGTAGTAAAATAAATAACGGTACCTTACTTAGCAGTTGGTGTTCAATAAAACTGTCTGTGCTTGGATAAAAAGTGACATCGCCTTCTCTCTGGAGCACCTTTCAGAAGACAATCAGTCACCTTATAAAGGGACCCTTACAGAGTGTTTCACCTTAGAGCACGCAGCCATTGGTTACCTTATTTTGAACCTAAAACCTAAAACACTGAGATAATTACCCAGAAATTATTGCAGAGGTCACCTCTGATGGACTCAGTTAAGAAAAACAAACAGGAAGCAAAGAAATATAATGGCATTTTAGCGCCTTTAAATTGCTGAGTGAGTAATCTCACAATTTTAGCTCCATTATTATTAAGCTCTTATTTATTAGTTTTAGCTCCGAAGGAAATGGCAACCCACTCCAGTACCCTTGCCTGGAAAATCCCATGGACGGAGAAGGCTTCAGTCCATGCCGTCGCAAAGAGTCGGATATGACTGAGCGACTTCACTTTCACATTATTGCTGAGTGTGTAACCTCACAATTGCAAGTGTGGTTGTCCTTGCAAATAAGCCTTCTAAAGATTCACTTTCAGAGGCAATATGGCAAGGGGCTGGTAGGTTATAAAAATCAAGAATATGTCTACAGGAATAATATTTGAAATATCTAACAATTTCTCAGAACAGAGGGCAAGGATATGCCTCATACACCAGCGAATACTAGCCCTACCCACAACACACATGTTCAACCAATTGTCCTGATGTTATGAAAAAAGCATTTGTGTGTGTGTGTGTGATATGAGATAGTTCCCAGTGACCATGTGATACCTGTATTGAAAAACTGGTATGTTTCAATCAGCGAACAGCCATGTGGTTGACGTCCACCAGAAACCTCTACAAATGTTACTAAATGTGACTTCAGAGATGGGAAAACAAAAATGCAGATGCATGTGAGAAGTTCAAATGAAGTTGTTTTATGGGATATGAGAATGGAAAAAGCAATGTTTCTAAATTAATTTGCTACTCTGAGTAATGCATCGTTTTAAATGTGCATATTTGTGTGACTAAATTCACACTGATATGGCACATCAAGTGTGCATTGGGAGGCCAGTCTGCTTGGATTCAACTTCATCCCTAACTAGCTGCAATCTCGGGCAAGATGCTTAACCTTTTTGTGCTCAGTTGCCTTATCAGTAAAATAGATTTTTGAGGATTAAATAATTGATGTATGTGGAACATTTAGAATAATGTCTGGCATGTAAATATTGGCTGCTATTTTTAGGATTTTATGCTGTGAAGATAACCTTCTATGGGACACATTTTTTTTTTTTTTTAATTTGGTTTTCCTTTCCTTTCAGATCCCACTAAATCCCAAATAACAGGTCACTATGGTGTGCTGCAATTCATGGGGTCGCAAAGAGTTGGACACGACTGAGCGACTGAACTGAACTGAACTGATGGCATCTCAGATCCATATCAAGTACTTTCTCTGTATTTTAATGAAGGTATTTTAGAGATATCACTGTGTCCCAGAGTATTCTCACTCCTAGAGTGCCATCAATTCAATAATCTCATACTATCCATTCCCAGTATATTCTCCATATATCTGAGGACTTTATATCTGTTATGATGGGTAGGACACAGTCCAGATATGGGGACTAGACAAAGATGCAAATGGTATAAATACAATCAAACTTGAGAGAAGTACAGGGACTTTCCTGGCGGTCCAGTGGTTAAGACTTTGCCATCCAATGTGAGGGGTGCCAGTTTGATCTCTGGTCAGGAAGCTAGGATTCCACATAACTTGTGGCCAAAAAATCAAAACATAAAACAGAAACAATATTGTAGTAAGTTCAATAAACACTTTAAAAATAGTCCATATTAAAAAAAAAAATCTTGAAAAAAAAGAGAAGTATAGGTCATGGGGTAATGAGAGGTCAGAGAAGGCAGAGATCCCGTCTGGCGGAAAGGCCATGTGAAGGTGATGATGGTCAAGATAGCCCTTTGAAGAATGCCAGATAAGATTTCATCAAGTGGAGCTAGAGATCTAAAAAGGGAAAGCGTTCCAGACTTTTTACGTAGAGGGGATAACAGAAAAATGAAGATGGAAATGTCCCAAGAGTCATCTAATTTGATTGATGTGTAAAGTACAATTGTGTAAGAAAGAGTTGGGATAAGCTAGATCAGGGCTTTGCCATAAAAGACCTGAGAAGCAAGGGTGAGCAATTTATACTTAATTTGTTCATCAGTGGGGAGTCGTTGAAGGTTTGGTAAAAGGACATCTAATCACAGCTGTGCTTGAAGAAGAGTAATTATTCTCATAAAATGACTCAGAAGGAAGAGAGATGGGTAGGGAGACAAGAGAGGAAGTCTCCAGACTATTCCAGATGAGAATTAATGTGGGTTTCAAGGGTGGATTTGGGGAACAGGGTAATGGCAGAATCTAGGGGACGTGATAATTGATTGTTCTGGGAAAAGGAGCAATCAAAGATGAAGCCAAGGTCACCAGCCTAGGGGACTGGAAGACTGATGGAGCAATTAACCGAAATAGTAAACCAAGTGGAGGAACAGCTTGTGGAGGCTGGTGAATCAGGGTTGAGGTCCTAGACAGAGACACAGGTAACATGGAGCTGGAGGACAGGAAATTAAGCTTATCTCTCTAGTCCTGCAGCTGTGTTATTTTCTCCTACATCTGCAGCATCTAATTCTACACTTAATACATAATAGGTGCTCAATATATGAAAGCGCTCAATTGGAATTGGAATACTCTCAACCTCTATGATTATGATAACTGAAACCTAAGGAGAAGCTTCTCACAAAAAGAACAGTATGGGGGTAAAACTGTAAGGAACCTACAAACGCATTTAGGGATGAGACATCTAGGGACGTGAGCCAGAGAGGAGGAAAGAGCAGAGCAGTAGAGAAGTAAAGTAATGGTGAGTGAAGGAGGTCAAGACAGGATAGTGTTAATTTGCACAAGTTGTAAACAGAACAGATTGAAGATGCAAGAGGAGGACTTTAGTAGCTGCCACAACAAAGTGTCACAAGCTGGGTGGCTTAGAAAGGAAATTTATTCTCCTGCACTTGGGCAAGTTAGAAGCCCAAAGTCAAAGTGTGGGCATGGCCATGCTCCTCTGAAGCCTCTAGGAGAGGATTCTTCCTTGTCTCTTCCAGCCCCTGGTGGCCCCAGTGTTCCTTGGACATCTCTGTCTCTGCCCCCATCATCATACGAGAGAGGAATCTTCTCCCTGTGTGTCCCTGTGTCTTCTTGTTGTTTTCTTATAAAAACACAAGCCATATTGGAATAAGGACCACTTTAGTAGGACTTCATCTTAACTAGTTATATCTGCAAATTAGGTCACATGCTGAGGTACTAGAGATCAGGACTTCATCATGTGTTCTGAGGGGACATAATTCAACCCCAAAGAAGGACCAAACACAGACTGTTTGGTTTGGTAGTTAGGAGGTGGCTGGTAAGGTTTATGAGAAAGCTATTTGGCTCAAAAGGTGAGGATGGAGACCAGATGTCAGGAGGAAGTGAGTGAAGGGTGGAGGGAAAACAAAAAGTGTGGTAATGAGTGGAAGCTGGAGTTGGGGTGAGGGGCATCTGTCCAGAAGTGATCATTCCTTTCCCACAGGTATGGGGGATGGCTATGTGTTCTGAGGAAGGTTTTGGTTTCATGTTACCAATATTCACTCAGTGACTTGGTGGTTTTTCCCCAGGCAGGGTTGCAAGTCCTGACATCAGACCCTCTTTACTCAGGATCTTAGTGACCAGATTAGTTCCCATTTTGGTTCAAACAACTTTTCTTGTCAAACTAGATCACCTGGATGTTTACACAGGTATTTGTAGTTAGGGTTCCTTCATCTCTGATACCAGCTCCTAAAATGGGGACAAGAACATCTGTGTGAGCTAGTCCTACTTTCAAGCAGAAAAAGAACTGGGTGACAAGCAGGCACTGGAGAATAACATACTGATAACCAGAATGCACTTCTGCATGAGTTAAACAAAATGACAAACAAATGCGAGTCTGCAGATTTCTTAATTAATTCAAAATCAGCAATTGAAAATTAATGACCCACTCAAAACAACAAGGCCAAATTGACAACTCAGACTTCCTCTAAATTTCAGGAACCCTGCATATCCACAGGCATAGTCTGAGCTTCGCCCATATTCCTGTGTGTGTGGCAACAGCCAGGCTCCTGGTGGTCTCCTGGACTGAAGTCCTCAGAAAACTCCATAAACTGCCCATTTTAGCTCATAAATATACACCTTTCACTTTTTGACAATGTTTAATTGCATTCTTGGTACGTTATTAAGAATTAGCTCTTATTCTACACAAAAATGCACCTGATGGAGTGAGCAGCACATTTCTTGATCACTAAATGGTTCCTGCTCATATTACCAGACGTGATGATCATATTATCAGACTTGAGTTCAAAAGGGCTGGTTGGGAAATAAAATCACACAGTTGGCCCTAAGAAGAATTCAGAGCCTCAGCCACTAAGGGTTTCCTAAAGGATTAAGCTTGTTGTTTCTGGCTCTTGTATTTCGAAAATGGATGATCTCCTAGGACAATTCTTAATAGACTTAATCAGCCCACCCCATGAGTTAGACAACTTAACCACAGACTTTGGACCCAACAGAATCTTCGTACTCCAGCCATTCTTCTAATGAATTGGGGAACCTTCTGAACGATGGAGACCATGATAGGGCAGTGGGGGTGGGAGGCGGGGTGGGCTGGGGAAGGAGAGCACAGGAGTCTCCAGCCTCAGCAAATGCTACTCAGTGAGCCAGCATCGAAGAACTCACCCCCACCTGCTTTATAAAAGTGACTTCCCCACAAGCAGCTATATATGGTGTCATCTAGATGAGCCGAGTGTTGCCTAGGGAGACAGCTAGTTTTCTAGATAGCCATTCAGTAAAGCAAAGGGGAGGCTGCCCTTTGAAAACATTCCCAATGGATCTTTAGGAAGAGGCAGAGATGGCTGAACTCTCAGCTTAAAGAAAACCAGAATTGCTACCTGCAAAACCACTCCATTTTTCTTCCTTTCCTCTCCATTTCTCCTGGGCCCTTTAATGCCTTGTGAAGCCAAATTTGTTCAGATTATAAAGACAACAACCTGCAAGATTTATTCTAGGGCTTGGAGGGAGGCCTCCTGTGTGGTCTGTGACTTCCCTATGGGACCCTAGGCTGCAGGGCAATCTGTTCCAACACTCTTCTTCTCCTGCAAACTGGACTCATTGTGCAAGGAGGGGGTCCCAAGAAATTCACTAAGGCTTCACAGTGCACCCAGAGTCTATGGAAGATATCCAAGCTTGGTTTCCAAATGTATCTCAATAACTCTGTTTTCATTAGCCAGCTATTCAGTCCTGGTGTGTGTTTGTGACTTCACGTGAGTGTGTGTGTGTGTGTGTGTGTAGAGGTTTATTCACCTAGAATCTTAATGCATGATAGCAAAAACCAAATTCTGGATGAAATCTGAGGGAAAATACCAGCTCAAGTCAGATTACCATATCCAAAGCAAGTAATCAAATCAGGAGCACAGAAAATAAGGATTGGAGGCAGAGAGAGAACCAGATGGAGACTGAAAACTCAGAGAGAAAAAAGAGGGTCAGAACACATGAGCGTAAAGTCAGTTTTGAGTTGTCCTAGAACCGTAGCTGCAGTCCATGGGGTCCCGAAGAGTCGGACACGACTGAGTGACTTCACTTTCACTTTTCACTTTCATGCATTGGAGAAGGAAAATGGCAACCCACTCCAGTGTTCTTGCCTGGAGAATCCCAGGGACAGGGGAGCCTGGTGGGCTGCCGTCTATGGGGTCGCACATAGTCAGACACGACTGAAGTGATTTAGCACAAGCAGCGGCAGCAGAACCATAGCAATGCAGCCAACTCATGTTTTATGTGCTTGTTGGATGTAATTTTGTGGATAGTTTATATGTGTGGAAGTGGCCCAGCTGAGAGATTCTGACTAATATGCTGAGATTAAAAATACTCAAACCACTCCATCTTTATCCTTTGTCTATGCTTAGTCACTCAGTCACATCCAACTCTTTGTGAGCCCATGAACTATAGCCTGTCCATGCAGATTCTCCAAGCAAGAATACTGGAGTGGGTTGCCCTGCCCTCCTCCAGGGGATCTTCCCAACCCAGGGGCCGAACCCAGCTGTCCTGCATTGAGGGTGGACTCTTTACTGTCTGAGCCACCAGGGAAGCCTTTATCCTCTGTAAGTTGTATCAAACATTGCCTTGCCCATCTCCTTGTCAACTTGGCCCAGCTTTTCTGAAGTTGGGTTTGTTTGTTTTTTTTTTTTTCAATAATAATTTTGCCAAAACTTATCAGTACCAGATATCTTCGTTGATGACAATACCTTACTTCATAGATCTACTTTTCTCTGATTACCTGCAGAAGCAGGTGGACAACCACCCAAAATTTGTTTCAGATGTGGAGGCTGACAATGGCTTCACACACCAAGAGAGATGAGAAGGTTTGGAACACACAACTGAGGTCTCTGAGGAGAGCAGGGCAGCAACCCAGGCAGGTCTGAAATGGCTGACAACAAGCAAATGAGAGGGCTCAGGGTTTCTATTGTGGCCTGGGGAGGGGAGGTGGGGATGGAGCCAGGGTAAGAGTTCCTGCACTGGCATTGCTGGCTGTGCTTGAATCTCCACCCTCCCTAAAGGAGGGGGCATCCAGGCTTTCTTATCAGCTGCTGTGGGCATGAGGGAAAGAGGGAAGGGTGAGGCTCAGAAACCGTCAGCAGCCAGACATCAAAAACTGGTGTCTGACTCCTCATTACGTAGTCCTTTGCCAAGACAGTGGTCTCCCCACTGGTACGAGATTCGGCCTAGCTTTCTGCCTTTAAAGTGTGACTCACATGCTTCTTAAATTTCCCCCCCAGGGCCCCACTTTTCACCCAGCAGGTTGTTCCTCCTTGTGTGGCCTTCTCACCAAGTTCAACTCCATCCTTACTTCCCTGCCTCTGGGCCTGGGTCCACCCCACTCCCCCTTCTAATGCATGACCCACATGGTGCCTGATCTGCTGATCTCACTTTGGAGACAGTAGTTAATTGGGGGAGAGCCCTTCCCTTTCGGGCTTCCCGGGTGGTGCTAGAGGTAAAGAATCTGTCTGCCAATGCAGGAGACAAAAGAGACGCGGCTCGGGAAGATTCCTGGAGGAGGGCATGGCAACCCACTCCAGTACTCTTGTCTGGAGAATTTCGTGAACAGAGGAATCTGGCGGGCTGTGGTCCATAGTGTCATAAAGAGTCAGAAACGACTGAAGTGACTTAGCACACCTTCCCTTTAATCACAGAGTCCGTAATTAGAAAGAAGTAAAAGGATTTTATTTTTTGAGGATAAAAAGGTGGGGTGGGGAACAGAAAAGTAGAAAAGGAATGACGAGTGCAGAGGGACAGTAGGTGGCTCCGTGAGTGGAGACAGAATTTTAGGCTGTGTCCTCTGTTCTCACCGTCCTAAATGATGAAGTGTCTCTGCGGCCGCAGGACAGTTCTGCTTCCCTTGGGCCTTTCTATCTGGTGCCCCCAAGGTGAGGCCTAGGGGAACATGGCGGAAAACAAGCCAGGGGGAGTTAAATTCTGACCAGCTCTACAGGTCTCTTATGACTATGACTCTGATTTTGTTCTTTGTCTGAAGGAAACTGGTAGATGGCCAGATTTTTTTTTTTTGGTTCCTGACAGAAACAAGCTTAGAAAACCCTCCCCTACTGAGGGCTTTAATTGGCGTTCTCATTTGTGTACATGTGTGAAGACATTCTTCTGTCTTCTTTGTAAATACTTTCCTTTTCTCTAGAGTAGAGTGATGGCCTCAAGCTTTAGAATAGATTTCACATGCAGAGCAGGGAATGAAAATGATTTTGTGAGACTGTTTTCTCTGTTGACTTGAGACTCAAAGACTCAGTCTCCTCAGTCTAACCATCTTACCAGCTAAAATTGGCTCCTTTGTCAAATGAAGGAGAGACGTGGTGAAAGAAGTCGGATAGAGGCTCAAGTCATCAGGTCCCTAGCTGATTTTCTCATTTTAAGACTTTCTCTCTTCTTTGTACTTGTCCTTTTCTGTCACCATTTCTACTTCTGTGGAATTTACTTTGTCTTTCACTTTTTTGGGGGGGGTTCCCTATTTTTATGTCCAGAATAGCTGAGCTGAATTCACCTATTTTCAGATCTTAGATTCCCCAGTGGCTTCTGATAAACAGTGAGGAAACTTTAGGGAACATTTTCTCTGTTGGCATAATTACAGCATGTCATGGTACTCTTAAAGGATACACACACACACACACACAATTATCTAAAACTTGACTCTGGCAGAAAATATCACTCTGGTATCAGGAGATAATCACAAGGACTGCAGGGATGAGTACAATAGGTAGTCTTAAAGGTCACAGGGAGGTTGGGTGTTAAAGTAGTACCAAAGATAGAGTTCTGGCCAGAGGACACAGGAATACTTGAAGCTTGCCCATGTTAATCACTTCTTTTTGCAAGTGAGGTCTGCAAGGGAGATTATATGCACAGGACAATGGCTGGCCAAGCAGATACTTCATGACAGTGGAGGCCATGACTGTAAGACCCCAGGTGAACTTAAGGGAGCTAGGTTAGTTCCTGGGGTACCTCCTTTGTCCCAGGCTAGAGAATTAAATGACCTTGTTATCCCCAAGCCATACCCACCAGCAACAGGAAAAATAAAACCAGAAAGAGCAAGAAAAAGCTAAATCAATGCCCTGAAATCTGGCCAATCAGCCCATGTGTTCCTTGCCAGACACTGAAGAGGAGGAGTTGAAAGTGGTCCCAGATACTTTCTTCTGAAGACCAGGGGGAAAAAAAAAAAAGCCTCTGGAAAGCTTGATGTCTCTTAAGGAGAAAAATACTTTCACTCTTTTCATCAAAGCCCTCAGCCACTTCTTGTCCCCCTCAGTTTCCTTCCTCAGCCTAACTCTAAAAGTTGGGCTTTGAATATAGTATTTAACCCAAGCCCTCTTGCTTTAACGTTAATTAAGTAATTAATAATTGCTCCTAGACCTACCCTTAGGCTGCCCTGTCGTGCTATATCCTCCCTTCATTTCAAAGAAAGTGTTTTCTCTAATAGACGTCCCCAACTCTACCAGGAGCTATCTGTCCTCTCCTCGTCCTGCCATTTATCTCTCCCTTCAGGATCTATATACATTGAGCCACATTTACTCCTGGGCACGCTCACATTCTATTTCATACTATATGGGAAGAATGGCATTTGGGAAGAATGACATCTTCTCTGTGTTCTGCAGCCTTCTCTCCATTGCTCATGTATTAGTCAGTTGCCGGGTTATGCTGCCGTAACAAATATGTCAAATATCTCAATGTCATAGTCTCAAAATCCTTAATTTTCACTTCTGTGAGCCAGGATGCAGGAGCATCTGCTAATACAGTCTTGTGACAGAGGGAAAGGAACTACGAGATGGCTCCTGAAACTTCCACTTGGAAGTGGTGTGTGGCACGTTGCACGATACACTTTATTGTGCTCACAGTCTATTGGCCAAAACATTATATGGCCAATCTCATGTCAGTGGAGTGAGAAACTGCATCCTTGTATAGGGAGAGGAGAGTGAATAATTGAGAACAATGATATTATCTCATTTCACAACTGTGGTTGAAGAGTCATGTACCTTTTGAGTGACAACCTAAGGGTAAGCTCAATAATTAGCATCAACAAGACATTGACTACTTCTCATTGGAAGATTTATCTAAAAGTTCACCTCTTACAATTGGAGACATATTTTTCTTCTCAGATTCTCCAAAATATATGATATACTTCTTAAACAAATGGCCCTCTTAACCAAATGCTCCTGCATACAATGTAAAGGTTTTCTCAGAGGTTTGGGGTTACACTTATGACCACCAACTTGGTATTGATGATATGACCATCAACTTATTACAATATGGTAATATTCCTAAGGACACCAATAAATAGAGGGCTGTGGGCCTTTTCATTAAAGTCCCTGCTTTTGGAGCCCAAGACTCCATCTTGTCTCTTCTCATAACACTGCTGCTGCTGCTGCTAAGTCACTTCAGTTGTGTCCGACTCTGTGTGACCCCATAGACAGCAGCACACCAGGCTCCGCCATCCCTGGTATTCTCCAGGCAAGAACACTGGAGTGGGTTGCCATTTCCTTCTCCAATGCATGAAAGTGAAGTTGCTCAGTCGTGTCCGACTTTTAGCGACCCCATGGACTGCAGCCTACCAGGCTCCTCCGTCCATGGATTTTCCAGGCAAGAGTACTGGAGTGGGGTGCCATTGCCTTCTCCTAACACTAGGGTCTCAGCTATCATATCATGATAATGAGAACAAATCTTCCTCTAGCCCTTGTTACTCAGTAGCATCAGCATCACCTGGGAACTTACTAGACATTCAGAATCTGGCCCTCAATCCAGGGCTTCTCCATCAGATTCTGCATTTTAGGAATTTCTCTAGGTGCTTCCCTGGTGGCTCAGTGGTAAAGAATCTGCCTGCAATGCAGGAGACCCGGGGTTTGATCCCTGGGTTGGGAAGATACCCTGGAGGAGGGCATGGAAGTATTCTTGCCTGGAGAATCCCATGGACAGAGAAGCCTGGTGGACTACAGTCCATCGGGTCACACAGAGTCAGACATGACCGAAGCGACCAAGTAGTAGCAGTGACAGTGAAAGTGGTTCAGTCATGTCCAACTCTGTGCAACCCCATGGACTATATAGTTCATGGAATTCTCCAGGCCAGAATACTGGAGTGGGTAGCCTTTCCCTTTTCCAGGGGATCTTCCCAACCCAAGGATCAAACACAGGTCTCCAGCATTGCAGCCAGATTCTTTACCAGCTGAGCCACCAGGAAAGCCCAAGAATACTGGAGTGGGTAGTCTATCCCTTCTCCAGTGGCTAGGTGCTAAATCTGTACTTTAATATTGGAGAAGCAGCCCAATGGGTCTCAACCTTGGCTTGCACACTGGTGTCACCTAAAGAGCATTACAATACTGGGGCCCCAGTGCTTTGACATGATTGGTCTGGGCTATGTCACGGCCACTGAAGGGGTGGCAGGTGTTAGGAATTTCCTAGGTGATTCTAATATGCAGCCAGGACTAAGAACACTGCTTGGTGTTGTGCAACATGTGTTACTGACCATTAGACTCACCAAGGGCTGGAGAGAGGCTGACCTCACTGAAATAACAATAGCCCCTGTTATTAAGGAGCTTCTATGGGCTGAGAGCATTATCTCCAATCCTCACCACATTATTTTACCCTGATTAAAATGTAAGAAACTGCACCTCAAAGAAGGTGAGCAACTTTTCCAAGGTCACACAGCTCCCAAATGGTAGAAATTGGATTTAAATACATCTCTGCTTTTAAAGCAGGGCCTTTTTCTTCCAAACCCTGGGAAGTTTTGCTCCCCGCTCTTGTGAACTGTGATGATTGGACCTTGGAATGCTACTGTGGCTGCTAATGGGCCCTTGTCACTGTCTTCTAGAGCAGCTGGGGTTGGGGTCCAATTAGGCAAGGTTAACAGGTGAGAGATCACAGCCCAAGATGAGTGATTACATATGACTCCTGACCAGGCTTCAAAGTGTGTCATTTCACAGAAGGGTCAATTAGATCACCAGGAGATCAGTTATATGGTTCTAACAAATAACATGATAGAAACTGATCAGTGCAGAGAAACTGCATGACTTCCCAGGAGAGGGAGGAACCATACTCAAACCAAAGCATGCTTCCC
Organism: Bos mutus; assembly: GCF_027580195.1. Lineage (NCBI taxonomy): Eukaryota > Metazoa > Chordata > Mammalia > Artiodactyla > Bovidae > Bos > Bos mutus. The sequence goes on along the minus strand of NC_091626.1, from coordinate 30,674,005 downwards.
CAGCGTCAACTTCTCAATTGTGAGGATGTTACTGTGCCACGCCCCCTGGGAGCATTTTCTCATATAATCTTCACCACATTCTGTTGAATCTGATGTTAATTTTGTCCATGTTATACATGTAGAAATGGATGCTGGGAAATAAATTTGCCTAATATAGGACAGTTAAGAGCACAGCTAGCCTTGAAATCTATGATCAAAGCCTGTGTAATACCATCCACATTTTATGACTTCTTAATTTCTTAAGTGTACCATCTTGCTAATTGGGTTCCATCTGGTTCACTACCTCTTATGTACCAGGTTTGGGCCAAATGGCTCAGCACCTTTTTAAAAAAAATTTGTTTATTTGGGTGCACCAGGTCTTAGCTGCTGCATATGGGATCTAGTTCCCTGACCAGGGATTGAACCCAGTCCCCCTGCATTGGGAGCACAGAGTCTTAGCTACCGGACCACCGGGGAAGTCCCTGCTCAGAGTCTTGACATGGTGTAAGCAAGAGCTTTGTGTAGAAAAGGAAACAGTGTCAGGTAAACCAGAGAAGAGAGGGGGAAAAAAGGCTTCCATCAACCATTAATCCACCTGAGATGTGCTGGTGCCAGGGTACCTAGCTCCATTGCTGTTTCTGCCTTTTCACTGATCAAACATGAGACATGACCTTGTTAATTGGAGAACAAAGAGGCAATACAGCCCCAGGGAGTCTGGATTTGGATTTGTTCACAGAAGCTGTCTAGGAATCCAACTGCTCAACACCTGAATACTTGAGGCCCTGGTATCACAGACCCCTTTCTGGTACAAGGAAGCCCCTGGTGGCTCTGGGAAGCAGGGCTCAGGGACAGGAGCTTCCCTGAGGAGAAGCAACACCCATCCCAGCATGGCTAGTTCATTTTCTGGGTCAGTTTTGGAGAAGACACTCCTGGGAATAATGGAATTTGAGTCATAAACAGAAATGTGGGCAGGCTGCACTGGCTATGCCTGCAGTCAGTAGAGGTAACTAAGTACGAGGAAAGAAGGGGAGGGAGAGCACACAGAGCTCTGGGGTGTGGAGAGTTCTGTCTTCTTCCCACTCTGGGCCTCCCCCCGCCCCTGGCTTTTGTTGTTGTTGTTGTTAATATGTTTGGCTTCATCAGATCTTAGTTGTGGTGTGTGGGGTCTAGTTCTCTGACCAGGGAGTGAACTTGGGTCCCCTGCTTAGGAAGCACAGTCTTAGCTGCTGGACCACCAGGGAAGTCTGCCTGGGCCTCTCATTTTAATTGTCAATTCACCCTGGGTGGTGGGAGTGGTGGGGTGGCAAGAGGGAGTCAATAAGTTCAGTTGCTCGGTCGTGTCCGACTCTGCGACCCCATGGACTGCAGCACCAACTCCCAGAGCCTATTCAAACTCATGTCCATCACGGCTGTGATCTCATCCTCTGTCATCCCCTTTTCCTCCCACCTTCAATCTTTTCCAGCATCAGGGTCTTTTTCAATGAGTTGGTTCTTCACATCAGGTGGCCAAAGTATTGGAGTTTCAGCTTCAGTATCAGTCCTTCCAATGAACACCCAAGACTGATCTCCTTTAGGATGGACTGGTTGGATCTCCTTGTGGTCCAAAGGACTCTCAAGAGTCTTCTCCAACACCACAGCTCAAAAGCATCAACTCTTCGGTGCTCAGTTTTCTTTATAGTCCAACTCTCACATCCATACATGACTGTGGGAAAAACCATAGCTTTGACTAGATGGACCTTTGTTGGCAAAGTAATGTCTCTGCTTTTTAATATGATGTCTAGGTTGGTCATAGCTTTTCTTCTAAGGAGGAAGCGACTTTTAATTTCATGGCTGCAGTCACCATCTCCAGTGATTTTGGAGCCCCCCAAAATAAAGTAAGCCACTATTTCCATTGTTTCCCCATCTATTTGCCATGAAATGATGGGACTGGATGCCATGATCTTAGTTTTCTGAATGTTGAGCTTTAAGCCAACTTTTTCACTCTCTTTCACTTTCATCAAGAGGCTCTAGTTCTTCTTCACTTTCTGCCATAAGGGTGGTATCATCTGCATATCCGAGGTTATTGATATTTCTCCCAGCAATCTTGATCCCAGCTTGTGCTTCATCCAGCCTGGCATTTCACATGATGTACTCTGAATATAAGTTAAATAAGCAGGGTGACAATATACAGCCTTGATGTACTCCTATCCCAATTTGGAACCAGTCTGTTGTTCCATGTCCAGTTCTAACTGTTGCTTCTTGACCTACATACAGATTTCTCAAGAGGCAGGTCAGGTGGTCTGGTATTCCCATCTCTTGAAGAATTTTCCACTGTTTGTTGTGATCCACACAGTCAAAGGCTTTGGTGTAGTCAATAAAGCAAAAGTAGATGTTTTTCTGGAACTCTCTTGCTTTTTCAATGATCCAACAAACGTTCACAATTTGATTTCTGGTTCCTCTGCCTTTTCTAAATCCAACCTGAACATCTGGAAGTTCACAGTTCACATGCTGTTGAAGCCTGACTTGGAGAATTTTGAGCATTACTCTGCTAGCGTGAGATGAGTGCAATTGTGCAATAGTCTGAGCATTCTTTAGCATTGCCCTTCTTCGGGATTGGAATGAAAACTGACCTTTTTTGGTTCTGTGGCCACTGCTGAGTTTTCCAAATTTGCTGGAGTACTGAGTGAAGCACTTCCACAGCATAATCTTTTAAGATTTGAAATAGCTCAACTGGAATTCCATCACCTCCACTAGCTTTGTTCGTAGTGATGCTTCCAAAGGCCCACTTGACTTTGCATTTCAGGATGTCTGGCTCTGGGTGAGTGATCACACTATTGTAGTTATCTGGGTCATGAAGATCTTTTTTGTATAGTTCTTCTGTGTATTCGTGCCACCTCTTCTTAGTATCTTCTGCTTCTATTAGGTCCATACTTTTCTGTCCTTTATTGAGCCCATCTTTACATGAAATGTTCCCTTGGTATCTCTAATTTTCTTGAAGAGATCTCTGATCTTTCCCATTCTGTTTTTCCCTTTATTTCTTTGCATTGATCACTGAGGAAGGCTTTCTTATCTCTCCTTGCTATTCTTTGCAACTCTGCATTAGAATTGGTATATCTTTCCTTTTCTCCTTTGCCTTTCGCTTCTTTTCTATCCTCAGCTATTTGTAAGGCCTCATTAGATAACCATTTTGCCTTTTTGCACTTCTTTTTCTTGGGAATGGTCTTGATCACTGCCTCGTATACAATGTCATGAACCTCTGTCCATAGTTCTTCAGGCACTCAGACTATCAGATCTAATCCCTAGAATCTATTTCTCACTTCCACTGTATAGTCATAAGGGATTTGACTTAGATCATACCTGAATGGTCTAGCAATTTTTCCTACTTTCTTCAATTTAAGTCTGAATTTGGCAATAAGGAGTTCATGATCTGAGCCACAGTCAGCTCCTAGTCTTGTTTTTGCTGACTATATAGAGCTTCTCCATCTTTGGCTGCAAAGAATATAATCAGTCTGATTTTGGTATTGACCATCTGGTGATGTCCATGTGTAGAGTCTTCTCTTCTGTTGTTGGAAGAGGGTGTTTGCAATGGCCAGTGCATTCTCATTGACCCACTTCATTTTGTACTCCAAGGCCAAATTTGACTGTTGTTCCAGGTAGCTCTTGACTTCCTACTTTTGCATTCCAGTTCCCTATAACGAAGAGAGGACATCTTTTGGGGGTGTTAGTTCTAGAAGGTCTTGTAGGTCTTCATAGAACCAGTCAACTTCAGCTTCTTCAGCATTACTGGTCGGGGCATAGACTTGTATTACTGTGATATTGAATGATTTGCCTTGGAAATGAACAGAGATCATTCTGTCATTTTTGAGATTGCATCCAAGTACTGCATTTTGGACTCTTTTGTTGACTATGATAGCTACTCCATTTCTTCTAAGGGATTCTTGCCCACAGTAGTAGATACAATGGTCATCTGAGTTACATTCACCCATTCCAGCCCATTTTAGTTCACTGATTCCTAAAATGTCAACGTTCACTCTTGCCGTCTCCTGTTTGACCACTACCAATTTGCCTTGATTCATGGACCTGACATTCCAAGTTCCTATGAAATATTGATCTTCACGGCATCAGACTTTACTTCCATCACCTGTCACATCCATAACTCGGTGTTGTTTTGGCTTTGGCTCTGTCTCTTTATTCTTTCTGGAGTTATTTCTCCACTTTTCTCCAGTAGGATATTGGGCACGTACCCACCTGGGGAGTTCATCTTTCAGTGTCATACCTTTTTTCCTTTTCATACTGTTCATGGGGTTCTCAAGGTTCTCAAGGCAAGAATACTGAAGTGGCTTGCCATTCCCTTCTCCAATGGACCACGTTTTGTCAGAACTCTCTGCCCTGCCCTGTCCATCTTGGGTGGCCCTACATGGCATGGCTCATAGTTTCACTGAGCTAGACAAGGCCGTGGTCCATGTGATCAGTTTGGTTAGTTTTCTGTGATTGTGGTTTCCATTCTGTGACAAGTCAGGTAAAAAAAATAAGCTGATCACAGACTGTAGAGGTCAAGTTACGGGGTCACATTTGCTGAGAATGGAAGGGAGACTTGAATCTGGTAGAAATCTTTAAGCATTAGTATCTCAAATTTTTGCTTTCTCTAAATATCAGTATTCTGGCAAAAGCCCTCTTTCTTTGAACAACCAGATTTCAGCAGGAGGGAGGTTTTCTCCCTCCTCCCTATTTCTTAGAAACTCACTAATACATACATTCCCATTATTCACTCATCTCATCCTTTCTTATCCTCACCCATCCCTCCAGTCTCACCAGCCCAGGAATTATTTAATTTGCTAATATAGTCTCTTAAATTTTTCACCTATGACATGAATCCCATCTTGTTTCCTAGGGCCCAGGCTTTTAAAATTAAAAAGTCTGAAAGGGTCCTTGCTTGTTCCCCTTCCTGCTTTCTGCTATTACATCTCTTTCCGAGGAAAATGAATATTGAACAGCCTGGCTCCCTAAATGGAATGTGGGTTAAAGTCCACTAGATGATGGGAGATGGGGAAAGATCATCAGTTCACATTTGAAAAGTATTATACTTATAAAATTTATAAAACTAAATGCTTATAAAACTAATCCATTCTTTCCTTGATCCAGGGCACTATGATAAGCCCCTTGTTGGGTGTGAGAGAGGAGGCGATTGGGAGTGGAGAGACCCTGCTAGCCCAGACATGAACTATACTGAGGCCTTGGTTTGGAGGAAAAGACTTCCTCATGTCTGGGGTCTCACCTCCTGGGCCCTGGCCTAGGCCCTATGGGAGCCTGTTCAGGTCAAAAGACCCCATGGGGGTGAGGAAGAATGAGTCTGAGAGAGAGAGAAAGTGACTTCTCCCCAACATCAGGGTACAGATGGGAAGATTATTTCTTTGGAGCACAATCCCTAAAGTTCTAGAAAGGAGAATTCCTTCTTGAGATGCAGTTCTTGAATTTAATGAATCCTTGCTTCATCCTTGCTGACTGCTCCAGGAGAAACAGACTCCCTATTTTGTAGACACTTCCTGACTGCTCTCACACTAGGGCTGGGCAGCACACTCCCTTTTCTTTTCCTTCTGTAATCCTTCCTGACTTCAGTGGGGTGGGGATGTGGCAGATGGAAGGAGAGGAAAAGGAAAAAGATGGTATTATTTTGGCAAAGGGGACACCGATGACTTGAAAGGTTTGTGAGACTTTGAATGTATATTTTCCGTCAGCTGCTAAGTGAATTAATGACTTAGATTAAAGAGATATTCACATTTACCTGTTCTTCACTTTGCTCTTCTTCTTCACTCTTCTCTTTGTTCATAGAAGAGTGGGACAGAATTGGGGGCAGTATATGGCATGTTCCTCCATCAAAAATGGGGTGCCTTGTAATTCTGGAATTCCCAAACTATTTTCTCATGGGGAAAGTGAATTTGTAATGTCCCCAACCACGTGCTCCTTTTCCTGTATTTCTGATGTTAATTGGTGGCACAAAGGTCCATGGAAGTACCCAAGGTTGGAACCTTGAAATGATCCTTCCTTCCCCCAAGCCCGCCCCACCCCACTGCGCACTTTCGGTTGGACAGGTTGTGTTGATTCGACCTCTCAACTGAATCTCAGGAGTCTGTTTCCTCCAGCCCTGACTCACCGCCCTGTCTTAGTTTAGAACAGGTGCTTTCCTCTGTGGCATGCGTCCTAGTGGCATGCTGGAGTAACTTAAATAGCTGCCTGCTTTCTCTTGTCCTCCAAGCCACACTGTCACCATCTTTCTAAAGCACATCTCTTCGTGTCACTCCTTTGCTTAAAAACTTTTTACTTCACACCCACATGCTACAGAGTGAGGTCTGACCTCCTTGATACGGTACACAGGGCTTTTCATATGCTGACTCCTGGACGTGGTTCTAGCATCATTTTCTGAGGTAGCTCCCCTTCCCCCTTTCAGGCTGACTCTGAGCTCCCAGACAAGTTTACTCAATTTCTACTCTGCATCATAATTTTTTAATTTAAATGTGTTTTTTTCTGTTGGGCAGACTTTCTCTATTGGCATGGACTATGTGAAACACAAAGCAGATATTGGATGAAGTTCGAATGGTTAATAGGGTCTCAAGTTCCAAAGACACACAAAAAAGTGTTTTGCCTTTAGAAAAAAAAAAATACCAGCAGTTTGTGCTTAGACAGTCACTAATGCTTCTCTTCCTATTCTCCCCTTTTCTAATGTCTCTACCCTTTCCTGTAGCCACCAATCACTCACTTCCCCTTTCAGCACGGTTTCTCTTGCTTCCTGGCCTGGCAACACTTTCCTCTGGGAGACTGCCCACCTGCCTCCATCCTAGAGGGAATGTCAGGAAGACAAAACAGGGCCCACCCCCAGGGATGAGGTGTTTCTGCACATCTGTCTGCCCGTTTGCAGCCAAACCTAAATACAAACCATGCTGCCAAAGAGGAGGCTGGAAACCGCTCAAGTGGAATCAGATCCAGAGACAACAGAACAGAGAGAGGAGAAGGAGATGTCAGTGTCAGACCCAAAGTCCCCAAGGCCAGGTCTGACGTGGAGGCTGCTCCTAACGTTTTCCACACAGAAGAGAATCTGTTAAACAGAGAAACTGTGAAGCCACTGCAGGGTATGACCAGAGATGGGTGGGAGTGGCCGTTGAGGGCAGGGGCAGCGGGAACACATAACAGATAGATTCCCCCCACCCTGAAACACAGAAGATGTAGTCCAAGGGATGGGCAAGAGAGAATTTGGGTTGAATGCAGGGGGAGCAGGTTGTCATTATTAATGATGTGAAAGAAAGTGAAAGTGAAAGTGAATTTGCTCAGTTGTGTCTGACTCTGCAACCCCATGGACTGTAGCCTACCAGGCTCCTATGTCCATGGGATTTTCCAGACAAGAATACTGGAGTGGGTTGCCATTTCCTTCTCCAGGGGATCTTCCTTACCCAGGGATCAAACCTAGGTCTCCCTCATTGCAGGTAGACGCTTTACCATCTGAGCCACCAGGGAGGCTCTATTAATGATGTGAAGACTCTGCTTTTCAGCAGTTGTGACTCTAGGATGCAGCGGTAACTTCAAATGAACCCAGGTTTTAAGAGGAATCTTGTGGAATCTTAGGAGGGATCTGTGAAGGGAATAGTGCCTGACATACCAAAGGAGTGAGGATTTGGGGGTTTCCCATCTCACTGCGGGAAGGACACTCTTTGAACAAGGTTTATGGAAGAAGAGGCAAAGTTCCTCCAGTCCAGCTACCTCCAGATACATCCCCCATGCTGTGTGGCAGGGAAGGAGGGGGGTGCTTACTAGGAAAGATGGGGTAAGTTGGTCTGCTATTGCAACCTTCATTCTGTTCTCAAAGATGTCTGCTACATGAACCCGTGATGAGATCTTGGCCATCTTCAAACAAGCATGGAAGAATCTGGGTTTTACCAGTTATCATAGTTTGGAGTTCTCCAACATTCAGGGCTGTTGGGTCAGCTCGTTAGTAACTAGGTTTTTATAGACTCTGAACACCAACAAAAAGAAAGATGAACGTTCTACCACAAGCAATGTGTACTGTAATTACTTACTTATCACTGGTAATTAAGAGATAAGGTAATTTTAGAGATGAGGTAATTCAAGGTGGCAAGGGTCACATTGTTTAATTCCCAGACCTTCAAATCATTAAGTAGGGAGTCCACAATCCCCACCTCTCAGCAGAATGCCTTTGAGATCATCCATGTTGTTGGTAAATATATAGTTTCTCTCTTCTTATTATTATTGAATATATTATCTATGAATAATCTACAACTTGTTTCCTTTTGATGGACATTTGGGTTGCCAGTTTGGAGCTATTATGAATAAAGTTGTTATGGATATCCTTATACAAATCTTGTCGTGGACATATGTTTTAATTTCTTTTATGTAAATATGTAGAAGCAGAATTTCTGTGTCATCAGTTCAGTTCAGTCGCTCAGTTGTGTCCGACTTTTTGCGACCCCATGAATCGCAGCATGCCAGGCCTCCCTGTCCATAACCAACTCCCGGAGTCCACCCAAACTCATGTCCATTGAGTCTGTGATGCCATCCAGCCATCTCATCCTCTGTTGTCCCCTTCTCCTCCTGCCCTCAATCTTTCCCAGCATCAAGGACTTTTCAAATGAGTCAGGTCTTCGCATCAGGGGGCCACAGTATTGGAGTTTCAGCTTCAGCATCAGTCCTTCCAATGAACACCCAGGACTGATCTCCTTTAGGATGGACTGGTTGGATCTCCTTGCAGTCCAAGGGACTCTCAAGAGTCTTCTCCAACACCACAGTTCAAAAGCATCAATTCTTTGGTGCTCAGCTTTCTTTCTAGTCCAACTCTCACATCCATACGTGACCACTGGAAAAATCATAGCCTTGACTAGACGGACATTTGTTGGCAAAGTAATGTCTCTGCTTTTTAATATGCTGTCTAGGTTGGTCATAACTTTCTTTCCAAGGAGTAAGCGTCTTTTAATTCATGGCTGCAATTACCATCTGCAGTGATTTTGGAGCCCAGAAAAATAAAGTCAGCTATTGTTTCCACTGTTTCCCCATCTATTTGCCATGAAGTGAGGATGAGATGGCTGGATGGCATCACTGACACAACTGAGTGACTGAACTGAACTGATGGGACTGAATGCCATGATCTTAGTTTTCTGAATGTTGAGCTTTAAGCCAACTTTTTCACTCTCCTCTTTCACTTTCATCAAGAGGCTTTTTAGTTCCTCTTCACTTTCTGCCATAAGGGTGGTGTCATCTGCGTATCTGAGGTTATTGATATTTCTCCCAGCAATCTTGATTCCAGGTTGTGCTTCATCCAGCCCAGCGTTTCTCATGATGTACTCTACATATAAGTTAAATAAGCAGGGTGACGATATACAGCCTTCTGGGTCATAGGATAAGTGTATAATTGGAAACTGTGTAACAGTTTTTGAAGTGATTGAACCACTTTGAATTCCCACCAGCAATGTTTGAGAGTTCAGTTGCTGCAGATCTTTACTGTCATTTAAGCAGTCAGTCTTCTTCACTTGTGCCGTTCTTGTAGGTATCTTATCAGGCTTGTCACTTGTCTGGATGACTAAGAATGTTGAACTCTTTGTCTTGTTGTTGTTGGATATGTTTCTTGGTTAAGTGTTCAATTATATCTTTTGTTGATTTGAAAAAACTGGGAAGTTCTTCTCTTAGAATTGCCTGGTGATTCCACAAGGGTTCATAAATTTAAGTCTTCCTTTGTTCATACATCTGGATTATTGGCTAAATCTTGTTCTCCTGTGGTCATTTACCATTTAATAGTCCAACCTGGGTTTTGTACAAAGCTGCAGAAGTGTTCCAAGATGAAGGTGGAAGTCACTGGACCTCTTGATGATGAGCCTTTGTAAATACCAGGTCATGTCTGTTTACTCTGGGGTCAAAGCAAGTCACAAGGCCAGTCCAGATTTCAAAGATGGGAAAATGCATTCCAACTGCAAAATTGATGCCCTTATTTTTCAGTTTCTCACAGCTTCCTATTGCACTTTGTATAACATTCAAATTACCTATTGTTTATGGCCACTTCTGACCACATTAGAAGTGAAGTCAAGTCAAGTCACTCAGTCATGTCTGACTCTTTGCGACCCCATGGACTGTAGCCTACCAGGCTCCTCTGTCCATGGGATTTTCCAGGCAAGAGTACTGGAGTGGGGTGCCATTTCCTTCTCCTGACCACATTACTCTGTTTTATTTCCTTATGGTACTTAGCAATGCCATTTTTTTATTCATGCTTTCATTACTTATCTTCTTACCAGAATTTAAACACCATGAGAGCATAACCATTTTTTCCCCTATTTCACCTCTGTATCCCCAGTGCCTAGAATGGTGCCTGATACCAAGAAGATGCTCAGTGATGATTCGTGGAAACAATGAACCTTGCAATATTTGCCTTTATAGCTTTGAAAGTGTGTATACCCTTAGAAGACAGGACAAAAGTGGATGGAAAAAATGAATCTCCATCCTCAAGGTTGGAATTTAAAAAAATATGTAGGCTCTTTTCCTGTAATTAGGGTACATACCAATAAGCAAGTGTTCCCAGGTGGTGCTAGTGGTAAAGAATATGCCTGCCAATGCAGGAGACTAAGAGATTGGGGTTCTATTCCCAGGTTAGGAAGATCCACTGGAGGAGGGCATGGCAACCCACTCCAATATTTTTGCCTGGATAATCCCATCAGCTCTTCGCATCAGGTGGTCAAAGTATTGGAGCTTCAGCTTAAGCATCAGTCCTTCCAATGAATATTCTGGGTTGATTTCCTTTAGGATGGACTGGTTGGATCTCTTTGCAGGCCAAGTGACTCTCAAGAGTCTTCTCCAACACCACAGTTCGAAAGCATCAATTCTCATCACTCAGCCTTCTTTATGGTCCAACTCTCACATCCATATGTGAGATAATCCCATGGCATAATCCCATGAACAGAGGAGCCTGGTAAACTATGGTCAATAAGATCTCAAAGAGTTGGGGACAAACTGAAGTGCCAAGAAGCAGCAGTAAGTGCCTTAATCATTTTGTGCAATCAAGTGGGCAAGGGCTTTTCCCTAGATTCAAATGGTGTTTGTCCAAGTCCAAATTAACAGATTTATAATAATTTACTTTCTACTTTTAAATTATTAATTATTTAAAATACTTTTAAAAAGTACTGCTTGAAACAACAATAAATAGTAAAGTTGCTTATTCTTAGAGAAACAGTTGTTTCTCTGTGTATACATTAATTTGTCATTAAATCTACTCTTTTCCCATAGCCATATTCTGATTAAAAATTTGACATGAATTCCACCACAGAGTCCTTGTGCCTCAAGGCTGACATGTGGAGCTGGGCCTTCCGGCTAGATTTACATTGCAAAGCTCTCTGACTTCTCTCCGCTGTGAGCTCTACCCTCATTTAATGCCGGCTGATGACTTAGTTCTCTGTGTTTCAACTCCCCTTTTCTCAGCAGTAGCTCTTTTATTTCTCTTCCCTATATCAGAATCAGGAAGAGAGAGAAAAGAACACCTATTCCTTTATCTTGTACATACGATTCTGCCCCAGATTCTTTCCAATACAAAGAAAGTAATTGTCCTTAAACAAGAGTCAAATATCTCCCTTTATTCAGTTTTCTCGTTGGGAGTTCTTTAAACTAGTGGTTACGTGCAATAGATGTATCTTAGCGAAGCCATTGCAATGATAGGCAAGAGGCAGTTTATACAAACTGTTTCTGTGATAAGGGTTCTTTAGAAACTCTTTTTCTAAGGAAGAGATCAAGCTCTTAAACAGAACAATGAAGCAACATTTAGACAAAGCTCCTGACTGGGCATTTGAGCTTTTCTGCACAGCTCCTCTGAAAAATGCCAGATCCAAAGGGTGGATCTCGTGAGACAGCTTGTAGGGACCCCACTGTGAGTCACAGTAAGATCTCTAGGGCCACATCCTCTCCTTAGTTCACATTTCTTCCCCAGGCATGCTAGGGATGCAATAAGTGCTGCTGAGTACTCTACAGGGATGATCCAGACTCAGGGCATCCGCATTACAGCTGCTTAGTCCAATGTAAAGATAACACCTTTCTTCTTTCTATGGAAATGACTCATGTATAATTTTGCATATTGCTAACAAAGTCTGACCACCCTGAGGTTAAATGTCTTTTTGAATATATATACAATCAGAACTTATTAAGACAGTATTTGTGTATAAGGAAGTTTCATTGAACGAATGAAGGAAAATGACCATTTTGAGTTCATAGTCTATAAATATGTTAATTTACATCAGTGTTCTCTGATGTTTTTGGATTGCATATCTCATTAGTTAAAAAATAAACAACTCTTAAAATGTATATTATTTAAAGTCATTCAAATGTACCACTATACCAATGTTTTATGTACATGAAAATATACACACAAAATGCAAATTTTTAAAAGGATAAGGTAAAAAAGAAAGAAATAATGCATTTAAGTGATTGATCTGTTTATTATTGATGTAATTTTATTTTCACTATAATATTTTACACATTACTCATAGTCTAGTGAGAACAATGCAATTGATTATGCTTCTTTATATTTAAAAAATCTGGTTTAGGACTTTGTGACGAATCATTCAGTGGTCTAGTTCTAAGTTTGATTTGTTTTCTTACTTGGTTTTAGTTGCTATCAGAAGATAAAAAAGCTACTTTATAGATCCAAATACAAGCCTTTTACCATTGGACTCTCTTACTGAACCATAGTGATCATTGTTTAATCATATTCACCAAATATGCAAAGGTTTTTGTGGAAATTCACTAGTACCTTTCTATATTCTCTGATATCAACCTCATTTCCTTAGAAATGAATCAGAAGAGGCGTTGGTGGACTATAGTCATGTTTTTATATTTTTGTAAAATGTATCCCAAATTGACTATGTGAATGATTTTTAAATGCTAGAAAATTCAATTTCTTAGTGTGAAGAGATAAACGTTTCTATAAGAGCTACAGTGTCATTTTCAACAATAAAATCACATAATGATGAAAACAATGCTCTCTCCATAGCACAGGTTTGTTTTGAGGAGCAGTTACTTTCTTACTTATTGGTAAATTGCGACTTTCACCTTAAAGGGCAGATTTAGGTGTATGTACATATGTAGGTGTGTATGTATGTATTTATTTAATATCTGTTAAGTAGAATTTCATTAATAGCTATCTGTCATTATTTACTTATTTATTTCAGGTATAGCTAATTTACAATATTGTGTTAGTTTCTGGTGTGCAGCAAAGTGATTCAGTTATACATATGTATATATATATTCTTTCTTGTATTCTTTTCCATTATAGTTTAAACAAGATATTGAATATACTTCCCTGTGCTATAGAGTAGAATTTTGTTGTTTGTCCATTTTATATATAGTAATTTGCATCTGCTAATACCAAACTCCTAATTTAAACCTCCTACTCTGCCTTTTCCCTTTGGTAACTATAATTTTGTTTTCTATGTCTGTGAGGCTATTCCTGTTTTGTAAATAAGTTCATTTGTATCATTTTTATATATCACATGTAAGTGATATATATTTGTCTTTGATTTACTTCACTTAGTACGATATTCTGTAGGTCCAACCATTTTGCTGCAAGCGGCATTATTTCATTCATTTTTATGGCTGAATAGTATTCTATTGTGTGTTTGTGTGTGTGTATATGGATTATATGTATGTGTGTGTATAGATATATGCATACCACTTCTTCTTTATCTGTTGTCATCTGTCAAGGACATTTAGGTTGCTTCCATGTCTTGGCTATTGTAAATAGTACTGCAATAAACACTGAGGTGCAGGTATCTTTATGAATTACGATTTTCTCTGAATAGATACCCAGAAGTGGGGTTGCTGGATCATATGGCAATTCTAATTTTTATTTTTTTCAAGTCACCTTCATATTGTTTTTTCAAGTCACCTTCATTTTTTTCAAGTCACCTTCATATTGTTTTCCATAATGGCTGCACTAATTTACACTCCCACCAACAGTGTAGGAGGGTTCCCTTTTCTCTAGCTAGACTCTCTCTAGCATTTATTATTTGTAGACTTTTTGATGCTGGCTCTTCTGACTTATGAGCTTTTCAGGTGATGCTGTTGGTAAAGAATCCACCTGCCAATGCAGGAGATGAAAGAGACACAGGTTCTCTCTCTGGCTCAGAAAAATCCCATGGAATAGGAAATGGCAACCCACCCCAGTTTTCTTACTTGGAAAATTCCAAGGACAGAAGAGCCTGGCAGGCTACAGTCCATGGGGTTGCAAAGAGTCCCATGATTGAGCAACTGAGCATGCATGCACTTCTGACTGGTGTGAGGTGTTACCTCCTTGTAGTTTTAATTTGCATTTCTCTAATAATCAGCGATATTGGGCATCTTGCCATTTACCTGTTGACCATCTGTATGTATTCTTTGGAGAAAAGTTTGTTTAGGTTTTATGCTTACTTTTTGATTGGATTGTTTGTTTCTTTTAGTATGAACTGTTTGTGTATTTTGGAAATTAAGCCCTTGTCGGTCTCATAATTTGCAAATATTTTCTCCCAGTCCATTGGTTGCTTTTTGTTTTGTGTATGGTTTCCCTTATTGTGCAAAAGCTTTTAAGTTTGATGAGGTCCCATTTTGTTTATTTTTGCTTTTATTTCTATTGCCTTGGGAGACTGACCTAAGAAAAAGTTGCTGCGATTTATGCCAGAGAACATTTTGCCTATGTTCTCTTCCAGGAACTTTATGGTGTCATGTCTTATATTTATATCTTTAAGCCATTTGGAGCTTATTTTTGTGTGCGGTATTAGAGAATATTCTAACTCCATTGATTTGCATGTGGCTGTCCAGCTTTCCCAACACTACTTACTGAAGAAGTTGTCTGTTCTCCACTGTATATTCTTGCCTCCTTTGTCAAAGAATAATTGACTGTGGGTGTGTGGGTATTTGCCATTATTTAAAAGGTCACAAACTTGCAATTTTGCTAAAGCACAATCATCAGCCCAACTCTTAAGGACTTTACCACAAGACAACCAGCAAACCTTGCTGTGGCACAAATGATTTGCACGATCACGCCACATGTTATTACAAAATAATCTAAAGCTTTCTGTACATTGTAAAGGAACCTATTTTTATAAATTAAAACCAACTCTAACCTTCTCTGTTTCTTTATAGTCTCACAACTCAAAGAATGGTTCACTGATCAGCAGCATCAGCATCACCTGGGAGCTTTTAGAAATCAAGATTCTCAGGACAGGACAGACCTACTGAATCAGAATCTGCATTTTAACGAGACCCCAGGTGACTCACACACTTTCAGAATCCAGAATATTGCCCTATGAAATTCTGACTTCTACTTTTTCGCTTCAATAGCTTGTTTAGGAAAAAATGAAGTGAATGAATTTCACACATGGGGCAAGCTGTAGCCTGACTTCTGAATTCGTTTTTTCCCCCCATTGACCCACCTGCGCCTTTGGTGTGGTAACATTCGCCAAGTTTTCGAGAAGTCATTTTCTGTAGAGAATGCATTTTCTTTAATGTCTCTTCCTCTTGCGCTGTGCTGGGCTTAGTTGCTCAGCTGTGTCCGACTTTTTGCGACCCCATGGACTGTAGCCGACCAGGCTTCTCTGTCCATGGGGGGATTCTCCAGGCAAGAATACTGGAGTGGGTTGCCATGCCCTCCTCCATGGGGTCTTCCCAACCCAGGGATTGGATCCAGGTCTCCCACATCACAGGCAGATTCTTTACCAATTGAGCCACCGAGGAAGCCCAAGAATACTGGAGTGGATATCCTATAACTTCTCCAGTGGATCTTCCTGACGCAGGAATCAAACTGGGGTCTCCTGCATTGCAGGCAGATTCTTTACCAGCTGAGCTACCAACGAAGCCCCACTTACGCTTAGTGACTCACAAAAAATACTGTAGCTTTTTACACAGTTATTGAAAAAGGACCTTGTTATACCATTAATGTAGACATCTGTGCTGCTGCTGCTGCTGCAAAGTCGCTTCAGTCATGTCCGACTCTGTCCGACCCCATAGACGGCAGCCCACCAGGCTCCCCTGTCCCTGGAATTCTCCAGGCAAGAACACTGGAGTGGGTTGCCATTTCCTTCTTCAATGCATGAAAGTGAAAGGTGAAAGTGAAGTCGCTCAGTCGTGTCCGACTCTTAGCGACCCCATAGACTGCAGCCTACCAGGCTCCTCTGCCCATGGGATTTTCCAGGCAAGAGTACTGGAATGGGGTGCCATTGCCTTTTCCGGTAGACATCTGTATTTTCACCCTAAAGCATAACAACCTCCTGCTTGGTGTAGTTTGTTCCATATACGTTTCCTACAACCTTTAACAATGGCTTCTGTGCATCTCTTAATATAATTTGCTGTTAAAGGAATACATTTTGGTTTGCTCCATACTCTTTCCACACCTGTTTCAGCCATTTTACCACAGAAGAAAGAACATAAAAAGATGGGTGGTCTTTTGCTTCATCTAAGAGACCCTTAAACATGCTTCTGTATTGTTCAGTAACGTTTAAAAAAATATTGGATTGGGTATCTCCTGACCTAAAATATTGCTAAGCCTACTGTAGAGATTTGTGTTTATATTCTGGATGCGTAACTTTTGGATATCCCACTACTCATGATGCCTTCTTACGCTTGGTATAATATCAGGTACAACACACACCTGGGGCAAATTAATGATAGTTAATGACATATTATAAATAATCTTCATCATTTTCAAAATTTTCTGGCTTTTCACCAGAAGGGATCAAATCACCATTGTTTGACTTCACCGCGTGACTGACCCAGGGCTCGTCCTTGAGTAATGGTCAGCTCGGCCAATTCTGCATTGTCTGTCTGTGTAAATTTTTCAACTGCTATTTCTTTGCAGGAAATTGTTAAAGCCCTGTATCTATTATCTGAGAGTTAGTTTAGTTAAGGTTAGATACTATATTTCCTCAATACCCCTAACAGGAAATACTCCACACCACACTGAAATGAAAGAAGAGGGGTGCCGTGCATACACCTCTGGTTTGTGGACGTGCAGGCTCTATGGGTGATAACGATGCATGCCTTGGCCAGCTGTTTATAAACCTACAGCGTCATGCTTCAGTTCTGTTTCCAAAGCAGGGGGGTGGTGTCTGTAGAATGGTTCTGACTGCAAAAAGAGAGGAGAAGGAGGACAAGTGATGAGGACCTTGGGGACAGTTAAGCAGATTAGGGAGAGCGCCCCCTATGGCAGACTCACTTCCCTGCTCCCTGGACTCCCCCTTTCAGTGTGGTCCTGGGAAGCCTGACTTCCTCCATCCAGGAGTTCCAGTCTCACCCATCTAGGTGTAATATAGATGGAACCCACAGCTGTCTTGCTGTCTCCTTCACAAACACTTCTGTCTCCACACACACATTCTGAAATTAAACTCCTTCACAGGCCAGTGTGCTTCTCCATAAACAAGATTTGGAGCAAATATTCTTTTCCTTTCACCCGGGGAGCAGATTCTACCTGCTCTGTTGAGGTGGTGGAGGGCGTTTCCCTCTACAAAAGCTAAAAGCTGACTTTGCTGTCATTAAGTTTTATAAGGTAACGTTGACCCTGTCATGAAGCGTTCTCCTCCAGACTGCTTTACTCATTAACCACAGTCGAGTGTTAACCTTTCCAGACATAAATAATACAGCAGCACCTTGGCCTGAACAGAAGGGAGGAAATGGTCAGGGTTTTACTTTGTCTTTCCCCTTGGATTTTGCAAACTTCTTTCTCTTCTTGTGTTTGACAAAATGTCAAAACCGTATTTCTCTTTATCTGTGCTAAGAAATTCTTCATCCTCTCCTGAACCTGTGCCCTCTGCCATTTAACTTTGCCACACGGGTGGGGTGACTTGACCCTGGGCTCAGATGAGGGACATGCTCTGACCAGAGCAGACCTGACAGATGGAGGCTATGAAGGGGTGTGGGCATCAGGGCTGGCTCCCCTGTCTCTGCTCTCACCCTGAGAATGCAAGCCAAGACTAGCCCACAGGTCTCAGGATGGGGCCAAGGGTTGTGTGAGCAGAGCCCAGTCACCCCAGTCACCCATTACCGCAGATTGATCCAGATTAGCTGATATCCCTGGAGTCTCAGACAGGTGAGTCCAATCAAGGTCAGGGGAGCCACTTAGCTGACCCCCAGTATTCATAGAGTAATTTGAGCAGCTATGTGCTCAATCGCTTAGTCATGTCCGACTCTGCCATCCCATGGACTGTAGCCCACCAGGCTCCTCTGTCCATAGGATTTTTCAGGCAAGAAAACTGGGTTGGGCTGCCATTTCCTACTCTAGGGGATCTTCCTGACCCAGGGATCAAACCCACATCTCTTGCATCTCCTGCATTGGCAAGAGGATTCTTTACCATTAGTGCCACCTAACTCCCAGTTGATTCAAAAAAATAGGAGCATAAACACTGATGTATATGCCTGGGTTTCATGGTCATTTGTTAATGGGTGCTTGATCTATCCTATCTAAGGCCTGCCCCTTCCACTATACTCTGGAACCAGGCATGTGCCCTAGTCAGGGGCCCTCCCTAATGGTCACCCCCTCTGACACCTGTTTCATTAATATATTCTTCCTCAGTAGCTATTATTCATCAGCATTTGAATCCTCTCAAGACCCTCTCATCATGTAGTTCCTAAATAATTATCTTCTGTCCTGTTACTCTCCTTGTCCACTTATCACCTCATCTTCCCTCTTCCTTCACAGGTAGAATCTTGAAACAGAAAGGTTATACCTAGTCCTAGATTCTGCTTTTCCACCTCCCATCAGCTCTTAACCCACTTTCCCATCGCAGTGAAACTGTGAAACTTCTCTTACCCAGGCCTCCAAGAATCTGCTTGCTGTTGAGTCTAATGGATACTTTCCCTCCTCCTCCTCCACGTCCTCATCCTTCTCCCCTTCTAGTCCCTCCAGCACAGGCTCTCCCAGGTCTCCTGCTTCACTGCTCACCCTCACACTGCCTCTGGGCTTTTCATCCTCATTCCATCCCTTTGACATTGGTTGGTTCCCACGGGCTCTTCTAGGAACTCTTCACTCTCTACCTGGGATAATTTCATTATATCTCATAGTCTCTGTTGCCAACAATAGGCTAATCCACCCTGCCTCTCCACGCTCCTCCCCTCCCCCCCTGCCAGATTTCTGAGTCTTCCCAGCTCCTTGTACTGAGCTCCAGATACATACATCTAAGAGTCTATTGAATAGGACACAGGCAAACCTGAAATATCTAAAAGTAATTCACCGCTGTTTCCTTTAAACTCCCTCTTTCCCCAGTACTCACTGTCTCAGTGAGTAGTACCATCTCTCCCGTCCAGTAACAGAAGCTGGCATCCTCAGTGCTGCCCTTAGTTTCTTTCTTCCATCTTACATATACAGCCTATTCTCATGTCCTATTAATTCTGTCTTCCTAATATATCTTCACTCTGTTTACTTGTCTCTATCCCATGTCAGCTACCTGAGCTAAGGTCACTTTTATCCTTTGACTGATTACTTTGATTACCTTACCAGGCTCTTAACTTGCCTCCTAGCCTCACCTTTCCCACCTCCAAGCCATTTCCCATACTGCTACCAACACCACTTTTCTAATATGGAAATTTGATCACATCATCCCCCTGCTTTGTGGTTCCCATTGTCAGGAATCACAAGAAAGTTCTTTCTGATCTGGATCTCTGCTTACCTCTCCAGCTATACATCTTAACATAACTTTTCTTGAACCAGAAGAAGCCGTAAAGAGCTACTTGCAGTTACTCAAAGACATCCTATTTTCTGTATCTTTGCAGCTTTTGTACCTCTAACTCCACCTGTCTGGAACAGCTCTCAACACAGCCTTGTCCTGGCAAGTTGGGTAGGAAGCATTCTCATTTCCCCCACATGCACTAACACATCACCCCTGCCTCCTCTACACTCATCCCAGCCCCTTGCACTCCAAGGCCTCTTTTCTGGTGTATCATCCATATTGAAGGGCCTTGAAGAAGGGGTTGTGTCTTGTTCAACATTATCCCTGGAACCTGCCACATTTGGGAACACAGTGGGTGCTCTATGAATGTTTATTGACTGAGCGACTGAGAAAATAAGTAAATAAATTAAGATGCACATGAATCATAGATCTGAGAGCTTCTTCATCTTGTGGAGTGAAGACCTTTTAGTTCCTCACAGATTTCCTCCTCTTGCCTATCATCTACAAATGGGTTTCTGTCCTTATGTTATTGGTACTATCTTTAGGTCCTATAAAAATATCTCCAATTTCCTTTACTAGCTGTCTCAGAGCAATAAGCTTCTCAAGCTTCCCCTGTCTCTAATGACTGCCATATGGGGACATGATACGCTAATGCTTGTTTCAGTGAGCTGGAGTTATCATTAAAACAAACTGAACTTCCTCCAGCTCACCTCCCATTTTAAAGGGTCCACTAAAATTGATTCTGTGAAATAGGCTTTTAAAAAATGTCCTCTTCAAGGAGAAAATATAAACGGGGAGGGTTTCTAGCTCGGAAAACACAGGCCTATTTGGAGACCCAGTTTGTTTCACTTGACCGCACAGGAGGTAATAATGCCCGTTGGCACAGTGCAGTCTAAATCTGTTTCCATCCACATTAATGGACCAGAGCTCTCAAAGATTCTTAGAAACAATGACACAAGCTTCAGCTTTGAATGACTTGGGGAGTGACTTGGCTATGACATGTGCACAACTCATGTGTCTATGGTGGTGATGGTGTGTTAGACAAGCACTGTAACACGAATTTCTTTTTTCATCTTGTGTCATGGTTCCTCCAGACTTCCCTGATGGCTCAGACAGTAAAGCGTCTGCCTACAATGTGGGAGACCCAGGTTCAGTCCCTGGGTTGGGAAGATCTCCTGGAGAAGGAAATGGCAATCCACTCCAGTATTTTTGCCTGGAAAATCCCATGGATGGAGGAGCCTGGTGGGCTACAGTCCATGGGGTCGCAAAGAGTCAGACATGACTGAACAACTTCACTCACTCACTCTCCTCCAAACTACTAAACCAGAATATCACAATTCTTTTCTTTGGCTGTGCTGCAAGACATGTGGGACCTTCGTTCCCCTGATAAGGGATCGAACAGGCATCCCCTGCAGTGGAAGCCATGGAAGCGCAGAGTTTTAACCATTGGACCGCCAGGGAAGTCCCTGGGGTATCACAATTCTGCATCTAAAAACTTTCCTATGACTGTATGAAATCTGTGGATTACACCAATTTAGACACACACACATATACATTTTAAATTATCCAAGCCTTCTATTCACTATCTTCTTGGCAACCCACTCCAGTATTCTTGCCTGGGTAATGCATGGACAGAGGAGCCTGGTAGGCTACAGTCCATAGGGTTGCAAGAGTCGGACTCAACTTAGCAACTAAACCTACCTACCTACCTATGACTGTAAACAGTAAACAGCCCCAGGCAGAGCACTTCCCTGCAACAGGACTCGTTTGGGGTCATGTTGGGAAAACATCTATTTCTGCTTTATTGACTATGCCAAAGCCTTTGACTGTGTGGATCACAATAAACTGTGGAAAATTCTGAAATAGATGGGAATACCAGACCACCTGATCTGCCTCTTGAGAAATCTGTATGCAGGTCAGGAAGCAACAGTTAGAACTGGACATGGAACAACAGACTGGTTCCAGATAGGAAAGGGAGTACGTCAAGGCTGTATATTATCACCTGCTTATTTAACTTATATGCAGAGTACATCATGAGAAAAGCTGGGCTGGAAGAAGCACAAGCTGGAATCAAGATTGCCGGGAGAAATATCAATAACTTCAGATATGCAGATGACACCACCCTTATGGCAGAAAGTGAAGAGGAACTCAAAAGCCTCTTGATCAAAGTGAAAGAGGAGAGTGAAAAAGTTGGCTTAAAGCTCAACATTCAGAAAATGAAGATCATGGCATCCGGTCCCATCACTTCATGGGAAATAGATGGGGAAACAGTGGAAACAGTGTGAGACTTTATTTTTGGGGGCTCCAAAATCACTGCAGATGGTGACTGCAGCCATGAAATTAAAAGACACTTACTCCTTGGAAGAAAAGTTATGACCAACCTAGATAGCATATTAAAAAGCAGAGGACGTTACTTTGCCAACAAAGGTCCGTCTAGTCAAGGCTATGGTTTTACCAGTGGTCATGTATGCATGTGAGAGTTGGACTGTGAAGAAAGCTGAGCACTGAAGAATTGATGCTTTTGAGCTGTGGTGTTGGAGAAGACTCTTGAGAGTCCCTTGGACTGCAAGGAGATCCAACCAGTCCATTCTGAAGGAGATCAGCCCTGGGATTTCTTTGGAGGGAATGATGCTGAAGCTGAAACTCCAGTACTTTGGCCACCTCATGTGAAGAGTTGACTCATTGGAAAAGACTCTGATGCTGGGAGGGATTGGGGGCAGGAGGAGAAGGGGACGACAGAGGATGAGATGGCTGGATGGCATCACCGACTCGATGGACATGAGTCTGAGTGAACTCCGGGAGTTGGTGATGGACAGGGAGGCCTGGCGTGCTGCGATTCATGGGGTCGTGAAGAGTCGGACACAACTGAGCGACTGAACTGAACTGAACTGGGAATTGAGGCTCCTGGAATCATCATCAGAAAAGGACTTCACAGCTGGAACCCAGTTTCAAAATGGGGAAGAAAGCTCTGACTCTGTAACTCCTATTTGTAGACTACAAATGACCTTGTTTGCGTCCTTGTGAGATAGAATTTTTCCTTCTTCTATCCTTTTACCGAGGGGGTTGCACATAGAGGGTCATTCAGCCAGGCAGTTTCCTTGAGGCCTGATCACTGTGTCCACTGCCAGGATGAAATGTGTTCTCAGAGGCTTGAGAACATAACACGGGGAAAGCAGAGAGACAGGCAGAGGAACATGCATTGGGGTGGGGGTGGGGGAAGGGCAGTGAGGTCTCAGCCCAAACACCCCCATGCAAGCCGCCGGAAATGCTGATTTGGGGCTATGAGGTGTCAGTTGCTTTTGTAGGTGCTGAGATACATATATATTTATGTCAGTTCTATTTTTTTCCCCTTTAACCGGAGAAACTAAACCTTTGTGGAATCCATAGGGTCAGTCAAAGACTTTGGAAAAGCACATTAGGCAGTAGAGAGAAATGCTGAAATAAGAAAATATGTGCTAAAGCAGAAGAGCAGAAATGAGGCTTAGTAGTGGATCTATTAGACAGTCAGCCACAGTCGTCCAGCTGTGGGCCTGGCAAGCACTTTACCACTCCCAGAGCCCTGGGATACCTGGCCTTTTTTCATTACCCACACCAAACCTTTTGTTTCTGGTCTGAAGAAGTAGAGTTCAAATGTGTGCAAATTTCTGGATGTTTTCGCTCCAGCTAACAAACACATGAAAAGATGCTCA
This sequence comes from Bos mutus, assembly GCF_027580195.1. Lineage (NCBI taxonomy): Eukaryota > Metazoa > Chordata > Mammalia > Artiodactyla > Bovidae > Bos > Bos mutus. Next base: position 30,650,694 of record NC_091626.1, on the reverse strand, counting down.
ACATCACTCATTATCAGAGAAATGCAAATCAAAACCACAATGATGTACCATTTCACGCCAGTCAGAATGGCTGCGATCCAAAAGTCTACAAGCAATAAATGCTGGAGAGGGTGTGGAGAAAAGGGAACCCTCTTACAGGTGGGTTGGTGGGAATGCAAACTAGTACAGCCACTATGGAGAACAGTGTGGAGATTCCTTAAAAAACTGGAAATAGAACTGCCATATGACCCAGCAATCCCACTGCTGGGCATACACACTGAGGAAACCAGAATTGAAAGAGACACGTGTACCCCAATGTTCATCACAGCACTGTTTATAACAGCCAGGACAAGGAAGCAACCTAGATGTCCATCAGCAGATGAGTGGATAAGAAAGCTGTGGTACATATACACAATGGAGTATTACTCAGCCATTAAAAAGAATACATTTGAATCAGTTCTAATGAGGTGGATGAAACTGGAGCCTATTATACAGGGTGAAGTAAGCCAGAAAGAAAAACACCAATACAGTATACTAACACATATATATGGAATTTAGAAAGATGGTAAAGATAATCCTGTATGCGAGATAGCAAAAGAGACACAGATGTATAGAACAGTCTTTTGGACTCTGTGGGAGAGGGAGAGGGTGGGATGATTTGGGAGAATGGCATTGAAACATGTATAATATCATATAAGAAATGAATCACCAGTCCAGGTTCAATGCAGGATGCAGGATGCTTGGGGCTGGTGCACTGGGATGACCCAGAGGAATGGGATGGGGAGGGAGGTGGGAAGGGGGTTCAGGATGGGGAACACATGTATACCCACGGCAGATTCATGTTGATATATGGCAAAACCAATACAATATTGTAAAGTAATTAGCCTCCAATTAAAATAAATAAATTAAAAAAAATCATAAGAACGCAGCCAATGGCTTCCTATGGCTTTAAAAGGTAGTGCAGTCTGCAAAGTCTTGTGATCACACACCCCTATCAGTTTAAAAATGTGTATATATTTATTAACACACTGTAAGCATGTGCTCCTCTACTCATATAATGTGCCTGTGGTAAAGCATATACGAAGCATAGAAGCTAAGCAGTGTATGAGCTAAATACACAAGCAGAGGTCCTAACACAATATTTTCTTCCTACACTATAGGAGATCACCTCTGTCCCTCCTGTTGTGTGAGCGAGTGTCCCAACTAAGGGGAAAGATCACTTCAATTATGCACACGCAAACCTAGAGAGAACAGAAGGAAGATCAAGAGAGGGAGAAGCTGGCAAATTCGTCAGAGAGGGGATTTATCCATATGGAGATGTGGACTTCCATTTCTGGAAATACGCTGGACTCTGATGCAAAGGACATGAACTTGGGCAAACTTCAGGAGATGGTGAGGGACAGGAGGCCGGTGTGCTGTAGTCCATAGGGTTGCAAAGAGTTGGACATGACTGGGCGACTGAACAACAATAACAAAAATTCTGAAAACCTTTCCACTCCAAAATAAACACATAACAACAACCTAAAGTGCTGAATAAAATGATTTAAAAATTCAGAACCTTTAGGATAGTGGAGAAAGACACAAATTGTGGAAATACAGTAGCCGTGAAAAACAGCAACTTCCGTCAAGTGTTTCGACTCCCACCTAGCACCCATTCTAGCACCTTGGATTTTATGGCCATGTTTAGGAGGTGGAAAGTTGGAAGGGCAGGGACCCCCTCCATGCTACGGCCTCAGAGAAATGATACAGGAGGGAAAAATTCTGCTTCACAAGGATGCAAACTTGTCTGTCTATGCCTTGGCCCTTGGAAAAAGAAAAATCTCTCCCAAATACATGTAACCCCAAGCCTGTTCCCATGCAGGTTTGTGGTTGGAATTTAAGCAATCTACAATGGCACCCCACTCCAGTACTCTTGCCTGGAAAATCCCATGGACGGAGGAGCCTGGTAGGCTGCAGTCCATGGGGTCACTAAGAGTCGGACACGACTGAGTGACTTCACTTTCACTTTTCACTTTCATGCACTGGAGAAGGAAATGGCAACCCACTCCAGTGTTCTTGCCTGGAGAATCCCAGGGACAGAGGAGCCTGGTAGGAGGCCGTCTATGGGGTCGCACAGAGTCAGACACAACTGAAGCGACTTAGCAGCAGCAGCAGCAGCAGCAACAGCATGTACCAAAAAGCAAATGAGATTAATTAACAAGAAATTAGTTCAAAGCAGGCCAGTGTTGAAAGCACCCCTGGTGGATGGCAGAAGCAAATAACAGATTTTCTCTAGAGGAAGAACTTCAACCCCAGTCTCCTAGGATTTTCACAGATAAAGGCTTGAGAAACAGGAGCATGTGGAGAAGAGGATCCAAACATAGATCTAAGTGGAGTTCCCAAAAACAATGAAACAGAAAATGGAAGCGGCAATATCTGAAGAACACAGGCTGAACACTTTTCAGATTTGGAATTGCAACAAACCCGAAGTAGGGTAATAAAGATAAATCCACATGTTGACACACAGCTGTAGTGAAATTGATTTCATAGTTGCAATAGTTGCATAGTTGCAATCTATGCATATGCAAGGAGTTGCAAGGAGCAACCAGAGAAGAAACTCAGACCATAGGCCCTTTACCGGCTCAGCAGCAACAGCAGGAGCCAAAATGGGAGGGGTGCTCCCTCTAAAAGGCTAAGAATCGAGAACGGTCTATCCTGTGAAAACATCTTTTGAGAACACAGGCAAAGGAAAAATATTCTCAGACAATAGTCAGGAGAGATCCCCACCAACAGAACCTCCCTAAATAATCTTCTTGTCTTTGAGAAATCCATCCTCATTCTCAGAGAACAGTTCTCCATCACAACACTGGTCCTGAGAAGCATCACAAGCGATTTCTACAGAAGTCAGTCCCCTCCCACCTCCTCCCCTCCCACGACCCATCTCCTGCTGGTTCCCATGTGCTCAGAGCTCCCTGGATGGGTCAGGTCCTTTTCTCCTCTTCCTTCGCTTCTCCTGTTGCTGAACTATATGAGGAGCTCCTGACAAGTTGTTCTTTGCCTTTCCCAAGTGGGCCCTCTGCACCAGATGTTAGAAATTAGATTTCATCCAGACATCAGCAAATCCGAGGCACCTCCTGGGCTCCCAGCAAGGCAAGACCAGGGGGTCCCACTCAGGTGGCACAAGAAAGAGAAGACTAATGACCTTTACTTTCCAACCAGCCCGATATTCGTCCCCATGCACAGCAGGTCAATTTGCTCATCACCATTTGGTGTCTGGGTGACACTAGGAGCAGCGACAGGTAAAGAGAAGGGAAGCTGTGGGGAAAACACCAGGACGCATAATTAAAACAGAGCACTAATAACTCTGCCCATCAAAGCCCCTTTCTCTGCGGCTCTGAGCGCAGCGCATGAAGCAGAGCTGCCAGCTGGAGAGCAGCAGGCACGGCTGAGCCAGAGCTGGCCTGGCCTCCAGGCCGTGAGCACGGATGCCGCTCCCTGCCCTCCTCACAGCTCAACTGCTTAGGTAGCCCATGGACCAGTGTGCCAGTGTGTTAAGTATCGCATGAAGCCAAACTCTGGGCTGGTCCTCAGTCCCCGCCCCAGGAAGTGCTGAAGGCACTCTGCACTAAGACTGAATCCCTCAGCATCCTGGAAGGTTGTGCAGGGAGGACTGGACTTGCCTGGGGGTCTTGACCATCCTCGAAGGCAACGCTGACCTCAGGATGAAGGACGGTCATCCATACGCCAACAAGGCAGGCAAACCTGGAGTGTCTGAGTGATTTTATGATTCCTGATCACACCACCATTCCATTGTCCTTCACAGAGAGTGAAAGCTCAGGCATGATGCCTAGGCCATGTGATTCTTAGAAATGACTTGGTGAGGTAGAGATCAGCATCTCTACTTTATAAATGAAGGATGCTCAGGGGAGAAGTCGGAGGACCAAGGCCCTGTGGCTGGTAAGCTCAGAGGCCTAGTCCTTCTGTACACAGTCAGAGCTTTATCCCACAGTGATGATGCTCCGAGCCTGAGGTGTTATATGTCCGTATAAAATAGTATTAGTTGGTGTTTGCCAAGTGCTTCCTGGGTTTACCCGCATTAACCCATCTAATCCTCACAGTTGCCCCAGGGAGTAGGTACTATTTTTATTCTTATTCTACAAATTAGAAAGCTAAGGCCCAGAGAGGTTGTTTCTTGCCCAAAGTCATAGGGTTGGTAGATTGGCTGGGATCAAACCCTCCAGAGCCTTTGTTCTTAATTCCCTTTACACATGTATTTTTTCACTCTCCTTTACTTTCTCCACCTCTCCGGCATCCCTCTGCTCTCTCTTTCCTTCGGTCTCTAAACAAGGGCCTGGTAAGTACTGAAATGATAAATCAATAGAAGGAAAAGATGAACTGCTTTTTCTTTCATCCCTAGTGCAGATTCAATGGGTCTTTGGCTGGTGTTTCTGAGGAGGGAGGCATCAGCATTAAGGCAGCTGCATCCTGAAGCCAACAATCCGAGTCATCCCAGGCACTTTGTGACTGTGGACGGAGAGAACCCTTGGCTGGCTGGGACCTAACCCAGGGCTAGGCAGTGTCAGCCAGGGCTGGGACTGATGAACTGCAGTTCCATCCCTGTGACCCGACCCAGGGCACAGCGTCCCAGGCTGGCATCCACAAATATGCCCAGGTGCAGAACCCCTGCGGACTTCCCCTGACCTGGACCAGGTTCTGCTCTGGAAAGGCTGATGGAGCAGGCCTGTCCATGCTCTCCTCATCACACCTCCCCAGAAAGCAGATGTGCAAGTCAGGCAGCCAGCAGAAGAGGTGAGTGCCCTGCTGCTGTCACACGCAAGGTCTATTACACCGCAGAGCACTGGAGCTTTGCTTGTGCTTGGCCGGTCCTCAGCAGCCTGCCTTTGTCATCCGTGTCGCCGGCTGTGTCGCCGCCACAGCTTTATTAGGCTGCGGTGACACCTTGTAATTGCTCCTTTGTTTAGGCCCATTGACTGGACCATATGTCTTAGGAGTCTTTGCCAGTAGACCTATCGTATAGTAATTACCTCTGCTTTGGATTCTGCAAACACTGCCAGGCCATTCATGGGTAGAAAAGGTATCTTCAGTGACAAAGATACAGAGGAAGGGACAGGTCCAGACTTGGTAGGCCCTAACGTTTATAGAATTATGAGGGCCCTCTTCAAGAAAAAGAATACCACATTATGAATATGAAATTTCTCAGCCCTTGTAGGTGACCACTGGAAGCGAGGGTACCGATGATTCAGGTTTATTAATTTCCCAGCAAGAGTGTGTCTTGTGTCGGGTGATTGACAGATGCGTGCAAGCAGGGTTGCCATTTGAGTAGAATTTGCTATGGCTTGTTTTGGTTCCTGCTCATGAAAACTGGCCTTCCTCTTTACCACTCAGCAAAGAAGAAGAATGTGGAGAACAAAGGAGATGCAACTTCCAATTCTACTTTACTAAAGAGAAAAGCCAAGGCATTCATAGGTTGTTCCAGTCAACAGAACACATGGCAAAGAGTTAGAGTGGAGAAAACAGAGATATCCAGAAAAGGACATGGGGGGTCTTGCTTCTAAGACTCAGGAAGAGATGAATCAACATTGTTTTGGAGGCAACGGGGGAATGGGTGAAGTAATGAACAAAAATATCTGTCACTCATCCCACTAACCACTCTCACTGCTGTAAGTAGGCAGGTAGGTTCGTTCCTAAGCTGGCTATTTTCTCTTCCCACCTCAGCCCCTAATGGACTTCCCTGGTGGCTCAGATGGTAAAGAATCTGCCTGCACAAAAAAAAAAAAAAAAAAAAAGAATCTGCCTGCAATGCAGGAGACCCAGGTTCAGTTCCTGGGTTGGGAAGATACCCTGGAGAAGGAAATGGCAATATACTCCAGTATTCTTGCCTGGAGAATTCCATGGACAGAGGAGCCTGGCAGGCTATAGTCCATGGGGTTACAAAGAGTCAGACATGAGTGACTAAGTCTTCAACCCCTAACACTAGTTCCATCAACTTTCTGCCATCTCTACCCTGCTGTTTGCCCAGAGGCTACCCCTCAGGCTGCAGTACCCAGGCTCCCTTGCCCTCTGGTCCACAGTTGGTCTTGGCCAATGGGAAGCACCTGTAGATCAGAAGGTGAGAAGAGAGAGAGCCTAGGATATTCCTTCCCTGTTCTCTCCTTGCGTCAGTCCCGTGGTTCCAGCAGGGGCTGAGCAGTCATTCTTCCCTGACCACAGCTCTTACAGGCCTAGAGATGGTGAGGGCTTCCCACTATTAGTGGTTCTTGGGAGCCTCAACATGCAAGGATGGCCAGCTTGTCCCACAGGCCTCTAATGAAAGGAAGGCATGAAGAAAGGAGGAAAGAGAAAGGGACACATGAACAGGGAAACAGGCAGAGAGCAAGACAGAGAAAGAGAGAAACATACTTGAAATGATGAAAGAACGCTTTTCCTTTGCTAAACCCAGGCTGCCCTTTCCAGGCAGGATTTCTGAAAGATATTTGAAACAGAACCTAATATAAAAGGTTGACGACTTGTAAAAGCAGCAGGGATTCATTCCCATGGGGAGAGAAAGGGGAGGAGATGACCATGTGGTCTGGAAAGGAGGCCTGTTATTTTGAAGTTGGAAGTGATGGTAAGAATGGCCCTTGGACAGGAACATTTCTGTCAACCCTTCAGAAACTGATCAGGAGTAAATAATAAAGCAAAGGACCCACTTCCCTTTGGCTGCCAAGGGGTCAGAACAATCTGGGCCAAAAGAGCCCATGAAGCCTGAGATCATGACCACCTGAACTCCAGAGAGTCACAGACCTTGAAGAAGTGCAGTAACTCCATTTCCTTTCCTGTGAGTTGGGACAGATGATGCCTGCACCACCCAGGGAGGCGGCATGAATGAAAGACTCAACAAATGTCATGCAGAATGAGCGTGCAGCACCACGTCAGAGCTAGGTTTGTTTTTATTTGTAAGTTGGTGATTTATGGCCCCCCAAAAGATTAAGCATTCTAATTTTACCAGCATGTTGGAGATGATAGCAGTGAGAGTCCCAGCAAGAAGCAGAATTCCACGAGGACACGCTTATAAAGAGCCTTCTTAAAGATGTGAACAGGGCCAAGGGAAACCTCAGGCATGCTGAGGCACCCAGAAGCTGCTACCACTTCTAGGCTTCTGACCAGAGCCCCGTGAGAGACGCCCCCATGGACCAAGGGCCACTCCAGGTCACTGAGCAAGGAACTCAGCTCTACTCCCAAAATCCCAGAGGATAGGCAGTAGAAAATGCCACCACACAACTTTTCTTGTTATTCCTCCTTAAACCCTCTTTGGAAGTAGGTGAAGGTATCTCTTATAAATCAACCATTTTAATGGATAAACATTAGGCTATTTATCATGAAACATAAAACAACAACAACAACAAAACAAAATTTGGTAAATTTTATCCCAGAATAATTTGTCTAGTCTTCTGTAAATAACCAACATTTTGGTTTATTAAAGAATATAAACTCAATTAAAGACTTGGTGTCATTTTAAATCAATGGCTAGATAAATAAGTCTTATAAGAAGCCATGGCCCACAACTCTCCCACTGACCATCAGCTCTTGCCTTTAGTGGTGGGTCCATCTGCCCACTGACCACTACCCTAACATCTGTTCCGTATATTAGTCCTTATTCAGCTTTTAAGAAAGGAGGCCCAGTGATCCAACTAGTGGTCAGGTTGCTGAGTGAGCTAAAAAATTGGGTAGAAGCTTGTGACTCCCCTATTTATAAGCTTTCTTTTATCCACTTCACTAGCTTTCTCTCACTACACATGCCCTTATAGTAGTTTAGTTACTAAGTTGTGCCTAACTCTTTTGTGACCTCAGGGACTGCAGCCCACCTGTCTCCTCTGTGCATGGGATTTCCAAGGCAAGAATACTGGAGTGAGTTGCCATTCCCTTCTCCAGGGGAATCTTCCCAACCCAGGGATCAAACCTGCATCTCCTGCATTGGCAGGAAGATTGTTCACTGTTGAGCCACCAGGGAAGACCACTCATGACCTTGCTACTGCTTAAAAAAGACTCAACTGTATTTCACCAAGGAAATTTTATGCAAGCCAAAGCCCTTCTCGTTGGCCTATGGGTACCTGCGGCCTGTCTGTGCACCAAGCTTTTTCCATAAGGAATTGATTCCCAAGAACTGCATCTAAAAAATAACTTGCTATTGATTATCTTCCTGTGTTAGAGAAGAGCCAAAAGACATCAAAATCTTATGACCAAGAGACATAAAATGAGCAGATGCTCTTTGCTCTGGGTCATTACTTTCTTCAGCCTGCTTAAGGATTCTGTAAATTACCAAAAATAAGTGATGCAAAGACAAAGTAAGGTTGGGGAGTAAAGCTAACCATAAAAGGGCTACTCTACCCAGCACACCCCTGATCTGTCAGTCTCTTCACAATTCCATACCTTGAGTAGGATACCTGACCAAACACCTTTCTCTAGGCTTAAATTCTATACCTGCTTTGGAGGTCAGATGATGAAAATTAAAGGGAAAATAATCGGATAAGCTCTATTTGAGTTACAAAATTTCAGAGATGGGCTTTCTTGGCCTAATCAGTATAAAAAAATACTTTATTATGAAGCATCTTTTACTCTGTATCCAAAAATGCCTTTCAGAGCAAATTTATTTGTGATTTGGGCATTTTAAGAGTTTCATCCAGAAAAGACACTGAAGCCTTTAGTAGAGATTTGAAATAAACTAGAAGTTCAACAAATAAATAAATGGAGAAGGCAATGGCACCCCACTCCAGTACTCTTGCCTGGAAAATCCCAAGGATGGAGGAGCCTAGTGGGCTATAGTCCATGGGGTCGCTAAGAGTCAGACACGACTGAGCAACTTCACTTTCACCTTTCACTTTCATGCATTGGAGAAGGAAATGGCAACCCACTCCAGTGTTCTTGCCTGGAGAATCCCAGGGAAGGGGGAGCCTGGTGGGCTGCTGTCTCTGGGGTCGCACAGAGTCAGACATGACTGAAGCAACTTAGCAGCAGTAGCAGCAGCAGCAGTTCAACAAGGGGCATAGATATAGTCCTTCCAAAGAGGATCTAAACAAATCCAGCTGCCTCAGCCTCAGGATGTCTTGCATGGGAACACACCCTGACTACCAGTTGGTTTCCCATCCTCTGCCATGGCTTGGCTTATCTTCTCTCTGGCTTGCGCTGCACTCATCCGAATTGCCCTCTGTCTTCCAGTGCAGGTCATTCAGACCCCATGAAACTTCAGGATAGTTAGGAACTGCCCTACTGATGTTTTTCTCAGGAAACAGAAAACCAAGACATCTGCTGCAAATGAGGGGATGAAACCTAGTAGTGATGGGGTAGAGTGATTGAGGAGGGTGATAAAGTTTAAATGAGTCATTATGGAACCAAACCGAAGAGGTTCAGGGGGTAAGGGTTGACATCTATAATGCATAAGGATGACACCATGATGGACTTTCACATGCATTGCTAAGCAGCAGGACTTGAAGAACTGGTGGTTGGATTTATCTAGAGTTGGGATTGTCAGGGTGCTAACTGTCAGTGGAGGACTTTCAGCTCAGGAGGCAGGGAGGGTAACGAGAATAGTCTTAGTGGAGTGACTGATGAAAAATATAATAGTAGCAAAGAAGAGAAACTCAGAAAGCACTGATGCCAGGAAGCCTGGCAGAGCTAGGAACTGGAGAGCTTGAAGGATGGAAGAGCGTGTCTGGTGGGACTGGCGATATGGGGAGAAATAGGGAAAAGACCCAGAGAAGGCGATGGCACTCCCACTCCAGTACTCTTGCCTGGAAAATCCCACAGACGGAGGAGCCTGTGGGGCTGCCGTCTATGGGGTCGCACAGAGTCGGACACGACTGAAGCAACTTAGCAGCAGGGAAAAAACCAAGAGTGGAAATTCCAAATTTAAGGCAGGATGAAGGGAGAGGGAGGCAGGTAACCTGGTTCAGGGTGCGGCTGTGGCAATTAGTGGACAAGGTAGAGGGGAAGAGAGGAGTGAGGGGTCTGGACTGAGCTGTTAGATGACCTGTCCTTGTGGATCTTGAGGTCAATTAGCCTAATGTCAGAAATCTTGCCACAGAACATGGAGCTGCTAACAGCAGTGCTGTAATCAGAGCCCAAGCCTCCAGGATACCTATTATTTTTTTTTTTTTAGGAAGGTTTTATTTTTTTATTATATCAGATGACTCAAGTGCTAAGAATCCACCTGCCAATGCAAGAGACTCAGGTTTGATCCCCGGGTCTAGAAGATCCTTTGGAGGAGGAAATGGCAACCCGCTCTACTATTCTTGCCAGGATAATCCCGTGGACAGAGGACCCTGGTGGGCTATAGTGCATGGGTGGCAAAGAGTCAGACATGACTGAGCACAAGCACAGAACATTTATTTATGTATTTTGGCCTTGCTGCATGGCATGTGGGATTTCAGTTCCCCAGTTAGGAATCAAACCCACGTCCCCGCAATGGAAGCACAGAGTCTTAGGCAGAGACTGCCAGGGAAGTCCTTTAGCCACCATTTTTCATGTGTTTTCCTTTAGTAAAAAACTGCCCACCCCTCCTGGTAACCACCATGCTGGAAACAGCTCACGACAAAGAAAGCTTCATGAAGCCTCACTTAGATCTCTGATTCCAACTGTTGCGATGATAGCTCCTTCCCTGTTCAGGAAAATCCTGGGGTTGAGAATCCTGGCCCCCATCAACCTCCTCATGCTGGCACTCCGTCCTTAAAGTGCCTGCCTTGAGGCTGGCGTGGGGGAAAAAAAAGATAAAATGGACAAAAATATAAAGAAGGGTGAGGTTCTCAGTTATTTTCTCCTAGTTTAGGTCTTGGCTCCTCTACAGGCCTGTGTCTGAGCTGGAGATGTCATAAGTACGAGCCCTCAGGTAGATTAGCTCCTCTCTTTTCACCTCCTGGTCTTCTTTTGGTTAAGGGAAGAGCTATTACTTGATTACTCAAAACTAATTTTCTTCTACAACTGTTTCTCTTGCTTTTGCCTGACCTATAAACAATTCCATATGAAAATGTGCTTCTTGCATCCTTGCCATGCCTTCCCCAAAGCAATATGGGGTCAGAAACTAAGCCTTCAGTTTAGTTCCAAGATAGAACTTTTGGCGTCCAATCATGGTCCAAGGTTTTGGTGCATATTCAAAAGTCAATACCACCATCACAAACCAAATAGGAAGAATTGGAACAGTGTTTTTTTTCCAAAATGAAAAAAAAAAAAAAAAAAAGCTAGAAGGAAGGGAAACTGCCATCTTTGTAAATTACCCTACCTCCCGAGGCTTTTGTTTTCTCATGCACTGAAACATCTGAGGTGTCTTCCAGCTTTAAACATCTATACGTAAATAAATAAATAGCTTTTATGGACCCCTAAAGAAATTTGTTCACAGAGAAAAAGAAAAAGTCTGGTTTGGCTTGATTTTTTCCTTGGAACACTGATAGAAATCCTGCACCAGTGTTGTTCCTCTTCACGTCTTTTTTTCTTGTTATTCCTTGCCTCTCATATCTCAGCAGAGAGCTTATCTTCACTCTATTTCCCAAATCTTCCATATTACCCTCGTGGTGTCTTTATAACTCTATTCACCGTATTGAAGTTTGGGATACAGTTTTCTTGAAAGATAACACCCACAGCTAAATTCTTATAAAAGACTGTCGCTTGGGTTTGAAGAGTAGAAATGAGTTGGCAGTAAAGATAAGGGCCTCCTTTCACGTTAAAACTGAAGAGTTCTGAAATCTTTAAGAAGCCCAATTATTAACTGCATACTTCGCCGACAATGCCAAAATAGATTCGTTATACTTTACAGTAAAGAAGTGACACCTTTAGCAAAAGGCAGGGACAAAAATTCCATTTAATCATCATTTATACAAGAACTCGGAGTCCCAGCATGACATATCCCTTATCGCTTCAAATATTACGTCATTTATTCCCAGCTTAGTTCAATCCCCTTGTGCTGAATGTCTTCCTTTACTGAAATTGATCTTTGTTAATACCAGGCATAATGTGTTCTCCATCTCTTAAAGGAAACCAATGGATTCCTGCCATGACAGGAGATAACTGGAAATCTATATACTCCGGACACCAATTCCCCATCAATACACTGAAATGTCTTTTCTTTAAAAATAACAGCCCTGCATGAATTTGATCACTTTCCCAAATTAGTGTAATTGATGCACCCTGAGGCCTTAATGATTCAGAAAGTGCATACTCGAGGGATATTTAAATAGCTGTTTTGTAGGAAGATAAAATGTGTGCCAATTTCATTGAATACACATTCCCAGAGTTTAGGTAATGCTCAGAGCTTGACCAAGGGCTGGTCAATGCGTCAGGAAGGTTGCCCTTAAATAACACAGAGGGCAAATGGTTTTGTATGCACATGATCATGCTTTTTCTGGGTCTTCAGTGAAAGATGCAAAATTATTACAGTAGAAATTATTAAACCAGTTACTTCTAAAACTGAGAGGAACCTCAGTTTTTGAGCCTGTGAAAATTTTTGGTGACTGCAACCATGAAATTAAAAGATACTTGCTCCTTGGAAGAAAAGCTATGACAAACCTAGACAGTGTACTGAAAAAAAGAGACATCACTTTCCTGACAAAGGTCAATATAGTCAAAGCTATGGTTTTTCTAGTAGGCATGTACTAATGTGAGAGTTGGACCATAAAGAAGGCTGAGCACCAAAGAACTGATGCTTTCAAACTGTGGTGTGGGAGAAAACTCTTGAGAGTCCCTTGGACTTCGAGGAGATCAAACCTGTCAATCCTAAAGGAAATCAACCCTGAATATTCATTGGAAGGACTGATGCTGAAGCTGAAACTCTAGTACTTTAGTCATCTGATGCAAAGAGCCGACTCATTAGAAAAGACCCTGATGCTGGGAAAGATTGAGGGCAAGAGGAGAAGAGGAGAAGACAGAGGATGAGATGTTTGGATGGCATCACGGACTCAAAGGACATGCATTTAAGCAAACTCTGGAAGAGTGAAGGACAGAAAAGCCTGGTGTGCTGCAGTCCATGGGATCACAATCAGACATGACTTAGTGACTGAACAACAATAATAATTTCTACTTCCCAGGGGCTATTTGCTGATGCTGAATCTAAATGAGGTGCCAAGGCATTCTTAGATCTTCAAAACAGCTCCTAGGATCTCTGGATATGTCAGCAAATTTGGAAAACTCAGCAGTGGCCACAGGACTGGAAAAGGCCAGTTTTCATTCCAATTCCAAAGAAAGGAAATGCCAAAGAATGCTCAAACTACCACACAATTGCACTCATCTCACACGCTAGTAAAGTAATGCTCAAAATTCTCCAAGCCAGGCTTCAGCAATATGTGAACCATGAACTTCCAGATATTCAAGCTGGTTTTAGAAAAGGCAGAGGAACCAGAGATCATATTGCCAACACCCACTGGATCATGGAAAAAGCAAGAGAGTTCCAGGAAAACATTTATTTCTGCTTTATTGACTATGCCAAAGCCTTTGACTGTGTGGATCACAATAAACTGTGATCTTAAAATTCTGAAAGAGATGCGAACACCAGACCACCTGACCTGCATCTTGAGAAACCTGTATGCAGGTCAGGAAGCAACAGTTAGAACTGGACATGGAACAACAGACTGGTTCCAAATAGGAAAAGGAGTAAAGGCTGTATATTGTCACCCTGCTTATTTAACTTATATGCAAAGTACATCATGAGAAACGCTGGGCTGGAAGAAGCACAAGCTGGAATCAAGATTGCCGGGAGAAATGTCAAAAACCTCAGATATGCAGATGACACCATCCTTATGGCAGAAAGTGAAGAACTAAAGAGCCTCTTAATGAAAGTGAAGGAAGAGAGTGAAAAAGTTGGCTTAAAGCTCAACATTCAAAAACCTAAGATCATGGCATCTGGTCCCATCACTTCATGGGAAATAGATGGGGAAACAGTGGAAACAGTGGCTGACTTTATTTTTTTGGGCTCCAAAATCAGATGGTGATTGTAGCCATGAAATTAAAAGACACTTACTCCTTGGAAGGAAAGTTATGACCAACCTAGACAGCATATTAAAAAGCAGAGACATTACTTTGACAACAAAGGTCTGTCTAGTCAAGGCTTTGGTTTTTCCAGTAGTCATGTATGGATGTGAGAGTTGGACTGTGATGAAAGCTGAGCGCAAAAGAATTGATGCTTTTGAACTGTGGTGTTGGAGAAGACTCTTGAGAGTCCCTTGGACTGCAAGGAGATCCAACAAATCCATCCTAAAGGAAATCAGTCCTGGGTGTTCATTGGAAGGACTGATGTTGAATCTGAATCTCCAATACTTTGGCCACCTGATGTGAAGAGCTGATTCATTGGAAAAGACCCTGATGCTGGGAAGGATTAGGGGCAGGAGGAGAAGGGGATGACAGGGGATGAGATGGTTGGATGGCATCACGGACTCAATGGACATGAGTTTGGTTGGACTCCGGGAGTTGGGGATGGACAGGGAGGCCTGCCGTGCTGTGGTTCATGGGGTCACAAAGAGTCGGACACAACTGAGTGACTGAACTGAACTGAATCTGTGAAACTTCTCCCTACACATATCCTCACTTTCTCTAGGGCAGGAGTGCTGCTCATGGAGGCTATTCTGGGAATATTGAATACATGAATGAATAAAATCCTCCACCAACATCTTACAGGTATGCTCCAGCTGCATATTAGCTAATAGGAACTGGCTGCATACTCTCAGCTAAAAGGCAGTAAGTATACTTCTACTCATCATTTCTAAGCCCTTGGCAGATATAAATAATCAGTCACAGCATTCTTCCCAAATATGACCTTCAAAATATTTCTCAAGACAATGTTCCAGGCAGCCACTGTGTTTAGAGTTGACATCAGAGATAAAATCCATTTGAAATCTCCAAGGCTATCCATATCATGGCCAGGGTGTAAACTCTCCCAATGAACTTATGTTTGAATCACTGATTCATCATAGCTGGCACCATGGATAGTCAGGACTGCCGTCTGACTAAGGGCAGACTGTGCTTTTTGCCAAAGGGCCCTGCATAGGGACTTCTTATTTGGTTTACTTCTGCCTGGCAGTCTTTGACCCTGCCCACCCTACTTTTCTTCGCAAGTGAAGAAGCCCATTGTCTTCCACCTGCAGTCTCTAGGCTTCCTGATCTTGGCCCAAAACTCCTACCCCTACCCCCAGAAGTTAAGCAGGTTAATAACAAGCCCCTCTCTTGTTCTTCGCTTGTGTGTCAATAATTCCTTCTGTGTAGCTTCTGACCTCATGTGGCCTCTGACACCTTGCTCCCTGCTGATCAGAATCTTGCCTGAATCCTTAATCCTCTGACACCTGCGTGTCTGTTCCCAGTGTCCTGGATATTTGCCTATAGCTCTCATGACCCCTGGAAGCATCAGGCACATCATGCTGGATGCTTCTCAAGACTTTACTGGGGAAAGAGCCAACATTTATTGCCTGCTTTTTTTGGTGCCAGCTCCTTTAAATCCATTACCTAATTTAATTTTCAAAACAAAGTCAAGAGGTTGATACAGCACCATTGTAACCTGTATGGGGGAGTGAGAGGGAACCGGAGATTTAGAGACATTAAATAACATGCATGAGGTCACAGGGCTGGTAGATGGCAGAGCTGGGATTTAAGATCTGACCCTAGAATCTGGACATCACCTGTTCACTTCACTGCCTCCCAAATTGATGTATACAGGGCTGGACGCTTGGGGGTCCCACATTATAGGGAAGGTAACTCTCCTACTCTTCCTTCCTCACCACCTCTAACTCAGGCTCAACTTGTCGATACAGGCTCATGTAACTCATGTGAGGAGAGGGATAAAAAGCAGACTTCTTTGGGTATAAGAAACCCAACACAGTGATTTGTGGCATGGGGCCTGATAATTAACTAAGTAGGATCCTTTGCAATGAGACAATCTCACTTGTTTTTATTGCCTCATTAAAGTGTGAGTATTAAGCAAAATAAGAATATAAATCTTACTGGAGGATGCTGACGTTTACAACAGTATACGCCCAGCTCAGTTCTCGATAGAGAACAGTCTTTATTGAAGGCCGTAAACATTTCTGCATGCTGGGGGGAAATACTACCACTAAAGTAGCTCTGGTTTAGTCATTTGGTAAATGAATAGACAAGTCCCAGCAGGATTCTTGGGGGGCAGTCATTAAGACCACCATATCCATGAGCAGCATCTTGTACATTTCTCCCTGGAGGTGCTCTGGCATGTGGGGCAAGGTATCCTCATTTGAGGGGACTGTTCTGCGCACTGCACGACATTATCTCTCTCAGAACAGACCCCTTTCCTTGTCCAAATACTTCGGTGCACTTCCTAAAGAACTCATACAGGTGGTACCGCCACCTATGTGGAGTACCAGGACAGGAATCAGGAATCCAAGGGAAAGTTTTCCCTTCCTCAAGCCCCAGTTGTTCCCTCTATATACAGAGGAGAGTGCCAGTTACTTCTGGCTTAACCTGTGATTGTTCAGAACAACAGAAGAAGAGAAAGCAGTTGGGAGAAGAAGAATGGAGTGGTTAAGATTGTCAAAGGATATTTTTTCACAAAAGGTAAAATCATGACCCTTACACAAATATAAAATGAACATATGTCATTATTAATGATGAAACTAGTCAGATGTTGCAACTAGTTCAGGGGAGGATTCAAGAAAACACATATAGATCATCAAGAATGCTGAGATATAACCGAATCACTTTACAACTGAAACTAATACAACATTGTAAACCAACTATATTTCAATAAAAATTTCAAAAAGAATGCTGAAATAAATACAGAAAGATACAAAGGTATTGTAGGGCAGCGATCAATTGCCTCTCTGCTGGACACAGTTTGCATTTCTATGGGCAAGAATCACTTGCATTACTACCAGTATTCCACATCTTGACAGGGTTGTAAAATAGCTTTAGACGAAGAAAGATGAATCAGAAGGGTGGTATAAGCAGGACACCCAGCAATCAATTTTGTCTGTTTCCAAAGTCTTTCACACATTTTTCCTGACAAGATGGTTAGATGTAATGGATGGCCCTAAGCAGGGACTCTGTGTCCTGCCCCTACTCCTAACTAAGCCAAAGGTGGGGCAACATAAACACCAGAAGATTTGGGGACCCGGGGGGTAGATAGCATATATGCTAGGATTCTCTCTTGTTCCCTGGAAGGAGACAAGGAACACCAATGTTTTCTCATAAGCTATAGCAGGAAAGATGCAGAGATGGTATAGAAATGGCTTTATAGGATCTCTTCACACAGAATAAAATGCCAACTCCTTATCATGGCCTATCAGATCTGGTCATGCCCCACCTCTCTCCAATCTCTCTTCCTTCTGCATACTCTAGCTAGTCTAGCCTCTTTCTGTTCACCATACAGGACAAATTCATCCCTATCTTGGAGACTTTGTGCTTTTGCTTCCTCCTATTGAAAATGGAAGGACTGATGCTGAGGCTGAAACTCCAATACTTTGGCCACCTCATGGGAAGAGTTGACTCATTGGAAAAGACCTGGATGCTGGGAGGGATTGGGGTCAGGAAGAAAAGGGGACAACAGAGGATAAGATGGCTGGGTGGCATCACCGACTCGATGCACATGAGTTTTGGTGAACTCCGGGAGTTGGTGATGGACAGGAAGGCCTGGTGTGCTGTGATTTACGGGATTGCAAGGAGTCGGACACGACTGAGCAACTGAACTGAACTGAACTGATTGAAAATCTACTTCTCCAGATTTTCACAAGGTTGTTTCTTTCTCATCATTCTGTTCCAACTCAAATGCCATGCTTAGAAAGACCTGCCCCACTCCTGGCTCCCTTCACAGTACCCTCATCTCACCTCTTTTCATTTATTTTGTTTTCTTGTCTATTACCTGGCTTCCCTTTCTAGAATTATAATTTCTCAGAGCAGGACTCTTGGACTTGGGGACTGCCCATCCTGGTACCTGGATTATGGTGATGCTCCATGAATACTCTCAGATCACCTAGGTGCTCAGGCAGCCTAGCTGAGGCAGCCCGCTGTTCTCTCTTGCGGCTGAGAGTAGCACAGGTGTGATACTTGGATCTGGCCTCCTAACTGGGACCAGATGTCCTTAATGGATTTAGGATGAATTGTAATTGCTAAGAAGCAAGAAGGAGGGTGGGCATTTTAGGAACTAACAGCTTGGCTAGGCACCTCCATGGCCCAGTTTCTGATACCTCAAAATTATGGTAGCCCTTTAGGAATAGAGCTCATGCCAAGAAAAGTGAGGGAAGGAAATAACCTTGAAGTAACTGAGCTGATCTTGAATTGGTGAGATTGTGTTTTCTGATACCATGTAGAATGAAACTCAAGACAGTTAAAGAAAAATCTTAAAATTATGTTTTGGACATCTGAGATGTATGGCCTGAAATTATTTTACTTTCTGCATAAACAATTCTCTGGGCTAACCATCAAATGTTGACCTCACATGAATGTTGCATATTAATGTGTATAAAAGGCCACCAGGGTCAGAGGAGAAGGTTGCCATTTTGCTTTCACTAACCTACGCAGTTGTTCTCTGCCATCTTGAACTGAATATTCTGTGTCTTACCATATTTATTTGCCTTGTCAGTATAACAAGGACCGTGGAGGGAAGGAGGGCTTCCATGGTGGCTCAGTGGTAAAGAGTCTGCTTGTGATGCAGGAGACATGGGTTCGATCCCTGGGTCAGGAAGATCGCCTGGAGAAGGGCATGGTAACCCACTCCAGCAACCCCCTCCAGTATTCTTGCCTGGAGTATTCCATGGGCAGAGGAGCCTGGTGGGCTACCATCTATAGCATTGCAAAGAGTTGGACACGACTAAAGTGACTGAGCATGCATGTACATGGAGGGAAGGAGGTGGGTGAAGGAGAGAAAATAGGGCATCCCTAATGATTGCTAAAGGAACTCTGAGGACATCAACTCATGCTTTCAACACACATTAATTAAATGCTTGCATGTGTCAGGCTCTATTTCAGGTACTTGAGACACAGCAGAGAACAAAATAGATGATCAGCTCTGTCCTTGTGAATCTTATATTCTAGCAGAGGAAGAGGATAATAAATGATAAGTAAGTAATAAACAAGTAAACTGCATTGCAGGTTAGAAAGAGGTGACTGCTTAGAAAAGGAAAAAAGTAGATCAGGATGCAAAGGATCAGGAGTGGGCGGCAGAGGGTAGAGCAGGCAGAGATATTAAATAAGGAGCAGGAGAGACCTTATCTGAGTAAAGACTGAAGGAAGGGAGGAAGGTCCCTGAGCATCAGGTTGAGGGAACAACTAGATGAATAGCCTTGCATGCTGCTGTTTGTTTAAAGACAAGGACAAGGAGAAGGCCAATGTGCCCAGAGCCAGTTGTCGGGGGACAGTGGGGGTAGTGGAGTCAGGGAGTTAATAGGGACTGGATCATGAAGGATTTTATAGGCTTTCACTCTGAATGAAATGGGAGATACATTCATTTCCTGTGGCTGCTGTATAGCAAACGACCACAAACTTGATAACTGAAAACATCAGAAATTTATTTTCTCACAGTTCCAGTCAAAGCGTCAGCATGGCTGTGCTCCCAAAGCTCTAGGGAAGGATGTGCTCCTTGCCTCGTCCAGTCCCAGGGCTACATCGCTCCAGTCTTTGCCTTGTGGCCATATTACTTTCTCTTTTGCTTGCTGGCAAATCTTTCTCTGCTTCCCTCTTATAAGAACACATGTGATTATATTTAGGACTTGCCTAGATAAGACAGGATCAGCTCTCCATCTCAAGACCCTTAATTATATCAACAAAGGCTCTCCCCTTTTCCAAATAAGACTCTCACAGGTTGCTGAGATTAGGGCATGGATATTCTTTGGGGGACCATGTTGCAGTGAACCACAGGGATCATTGTGGGGTTTTGAGCAAACCTAATCTGATTTCCCTTTTCAAAACACAAAGGGATCCCTTTGGTAGTGAGGGACAGTCTTGAAGCAGCAGGAAGGCTGTTAGGATAATTCAAGTGAGATGCCCTTGATAATGCAAGGGTGGTAGCAGTAGAGATAGTAAGAAATGATCAGTTTGTGACTATATTTTTAAAAGTAGAAATAATGGAATCCACTAAAAAAATTAGAAACCAAGGATAAAAGAAAGACAGGTGTCAAAGGTGACTTCAAAGTTTGCCACCTGGTTAACTAGAAAAATGGAGTTGCTGTTGACTGAGACGGTTCAGGGCTTCCAGTGGAGCAGGCTTGAATGAGAAGAACGACAGTGCATTTGGACAAGTTAAGTCTGAGGCAGAGATGCAGAGTAGGCAGTTACATATGATAGCGTGGAGTTCAGAACTCAGGACTGGGATGGAGATCTGTAGATGGTATTTAAAGCCAAAAGGCATGATGAGATCATCCAGGAAATGAAGTCAGAGAGAAAAGAAAAGAAGTTGGAGCCCCAGGGCCTACTAACCCTGAAAAGGTGGGGAGAAGAGGATGAATCAGAAAAGACTGAGGAAGAAACGCAAGAGCATGGGGTCCTGGAAGCCACGTGAAGAAAGCATAGCAAGGAGAGAGGGTTCACTCACGTCAAATGATGCTCATAGGTCAAGTAAAATAAGGACTGTGGTTTTCTTCAGATTCAGCCATTTGGAGGTCATCTGTGATCTTAACAAGATGAATTTTATGGGATGAGTTTAGGAGAGACAGGAGGAAAGAACTGAGGATAGCTAGTAGCTACATCTCTCCAGGGAATTTTGTTGCAGAGAAATGGGATGGTTGCTGGTCGGGGAAAGAAGAGTACAGAAAAAGGTGAAGTGCTGTTTGTGCTGTTTAGGACTTTTAAATTTTTATATGGGAGCCATAACTGCATGCTTACACACTCAGGGGAATGACTCAGTAGAGAGGGAACATTGATGACGCAGAAGAGAAAAAGATAGATTATTAGAAGAGTGTCCTTGGAAAGAAAAAAGGAGATGGATATTCATCTGAGCTAATGTACACAGAGGCAGAGTATATACGAGATGCTGGTCCAGGTAGATGTGGTGGTGAGGATCTGTAGAAATTCTCTTCTGATGACATCACTTTCTCAGAAAATTGCAAATGAGGTCATCTGTCAAGAGCAAGGATAGAGAAGGGGCTGTGGGGAGTTTGAGAGTCATTTCGGAGGATGAAAGAGTGTATGGGGGTGGAAGTGGTCTCCTTTTTAGCGAGCATGTGCTGTATGGATCTCTGTTAATGAATTTGGTGTCTGGAGAAGACTAATATTACCAAATACTGCAGCCATATCTCTGTTGAGGATGACAGAACATGAGGCTTTAGGGAAGGCAGAGTTTGAGAAGCTTAGACTTGGTAGGCCAAGTTATACAAGTCCTTTTTGCATAAAACTTTCAAGTCTGGTGGGAGATTTGGTGAAGGAGAGCTTGAGGCTAGAATGGCATCTGGAACAAAGGTCTGCTCTGATCTCAGAAGCTGGGGGAAAAGGAGCAGTCATAAAAAGAAATGAGGCCACGGACCCGCCTGTGGTCAAAGAGAGTCAGCACATGCTGTGGCCTTTTTTGGATAGATGACCTAGACCACAGGCCAGGATAGCTGCTTAGCCTCAAATGCTCTCTGACCCAGTACTGGGGGCTTCCTTCTAAATCACCTGACAGAAATGACCATGAACTGAAAGGTCCAAGCCAACATCTGGGAGCTCAAAAGGGCTATGACCACTTAGGGGCTGGGACAAATATTCAGAGCCATAGTCTCCCCAGTGAGGGGAAGCAAGAGCAGTGGGCAATGCAGTGGAATAGAGACGATGGCAGTGAGTCATATGACTCATCTAGGGTGAGGCTGCCCACCCCCCAACAAGCTGGGTCACTAGCCTTCTGACAAGGAGGCAATCAGCCCAGGTCCCAGACTTTCATCCTGTAACTTGTTCTTTAGAGAAGAGACTTCTGCCAAGTGGCCTAGCCTCGAGCAAGTTGGCCAACTTTATTCAGGGTTTTGGCTAGCCCTTCCCAGCACTGAGAGGAAATGGGAGAGACTGAAGAATGTGGATTAAGCACCTCCAGCTGCCGACATGTTGCTGACAGTGGCAGATAAGATGGGATGAGTGGCATGCGCTGAATGCAAGCTCTAATAGCACTCGACTCGACTGTATTCAGCAAGCTGGAGTTCGGGGTACTTGAAATTATTTATTTAGATCCATCAGCCCTGTTTGGGAGGCCTGATTAGTGTCAGCAGACGCCTGTGAGGAGCCCAGGGAACCACAGAGTAAATGTGTCAGGGCTCACAGTTGCCTAGCCCACGCGCTGCCGCCCCTGCTCCAGGCAGTTCTGGATGCACTTCCTCCTCTTCCTCCTGATTGTGGAAGAGTGAAAGGGGACTGTCATAGTGATCCAGGCAACTCTCGAACAATCCAAAGGCCAGGTTTGTTATTAATTCCTGAACTTCCCAAAGGAGGGAAATACATAATTCTTTATGAACATCTAAAATGGAGGCTGGAGGGACTTACCTGGTGGTCCAGCGTTTAAGATTTTGCCTTCCAGTGCAAGGAGTGTGGGTTTGATCCCTGGTTGGGGAGCTAAGATCCTACATGTCTCTCCACTGAAAAACTAGAACATAAACAACAGAAGCAATATTATAATAAATTCAATAAAGACTTTAAAAATGGTCCACATTGATTTAAAATAAAATGGAGGTCAGAGCAAAGAACAGCAGCACTCTGACACAGCAGAGCCTTGGTGAGTAAGGAAAGCGATCATGATGCTGGGAGTGGGCCACTAGCCCTCAGACCTCGGGCAGGACCCGTTACCTCTCTGATCCGCACGTTCTCATGTGTGAATTAAGAGATCAGATCTAGGATGAGCCCTGGGAGACGCTGGCTGTTCGGTTTTCCGAGGAGCGGCTGCTACTGGTGGCCTTTTTGCAGATATATTGTTGTCACTGAACACTGGCCTAGAGAAGCTCAGCCATCAATATGTCCAAGTACAAACTGATTATGTTAAGACATGGAGAGGGTGCCTGGAATAAAGAGAACCGCTTTTGTAGCTGGGTGGATCAGAAACTCAACAGTGATGGACTGCAGGAAGCGCGGAACTGTGGGAAGCAACTCAAAGCACTAAACTTTGAGTTTGATCTCGTGTTCACATCCATCCTGAACCAGTCTATCCACACAGCCTGGCTGATCCTGGAAGAGCTGGGGCAGGAGTGGGTTCCTGTGGAGAGCTCCTGGCGTCTTAATGAGCGTCACTACGGAGCCTTGATCAGTCTCAACAGGGAGCAGATGGCATTGAATCATGGCGAGGAGCAGGTGAGGCTGTGGAGAAGGAGCTACAACGTGAGCCCTCCTCCCATCGAGGAGTCCCATCCTTACTACCATGAAATCTACAACGACCGGAAAAATAAAGTGTGCGATGTGCCTTTGGATCAGCTGCCACGATCCGAGAGCTTAAAGGATGTTCTGGAGAGACTCCTTCCCTATTGGAATGAGAGGATTGCTCCTGAAGTATTGCGTGGTAAAACCGTTCTGATATCTGCTCATGGAAATAGCTGCCGGGCACTCCTGAAATATCTGGAAGGTATCTCGGATGAAGAAATTATCAACATTACTCTTCCTACTGGGGTCCCCATTCTCCTGGAACTGGACGAGAACCTGCATACTGTTGGGCCTCACCAGTTCCTGGGTGACCAAGAGGCTATCCAAGCAGCCATTAAGAAAGTTGACGATCAAGGAAAAGTGAAACGAGCTGACAAATAAAGTTTTTCCCACGTGCTGGCTAGGAATAGCTGCAGAAGGAATGGCATGCGGTGTGTTATGAGTGCTCATCTCCCACACCCCCCCTTTTTTTTTCTGTCTTCCCACCTGATTTTTCCAGATCTAGGCTGTGGGGTAGAGTTTGTAGAGGTAATTAGGTCTTAACGTTGGCCCAGTTAAAGGCTTTAGGATGCCCATAGCCTTATGTGCTAACCTCTGCCAGCCTCCTTTTAATTAGTCACTAAGTTAATCACCAGTGGGGCTTAATCAATGTCCTAAGTTTCTGAGATGGAAAAGCAACAAATGAAGCTTAAGTTCAAGGTCGTCCTCATTCAGTAAATCAGTATTGAGTCACTACTGACAGACCTTCACTTCAATAAGACGTTTGTATTTATAGAAAATTTCTGGGATGATAATAAAGGATATTAGATAAAAAAAAAAAAGAGAGATCAGATCTAATCAGTGTCTTTTCTTTCCCCTTTCCTTTTCCTTTCTTTTTTTCTCCCTTCCTTCTTTCCTTTTTCCTTTCCTTCATTTCAACATGGAACTGTTTTCTCAAATAAAGAAGATAATTTCAGTGGCCTTACACTTTTCCTTGGTTCTTGTTCCTAGCTTTTTTGGTGAAATTATCATTCACATAGTGATGGATGGATAATCCATGGTATAGTCCAGGGGTCAGTTACCTTTTCCTATAAAGGTTTATATACTTTAGGCTTTGTGGGCCAGTTGGCCAAGTGAAAAAGCAGCAATAGATGGTAGGTAAACCAATAGGTACTGTGCTCCAATAAAGCTTTATGTACAAGGACAGGGGGCAGGCCAGACGTGGCCCATGCGCTACTGCTTGCTCACCCTTGGGATAGCTCCGTCAGCAGTCTCCTCCATTCTAGAGCCCTGATGAGAACTCCAAATCGAGTGAGGAAGACACTGAGAGAAAGGAACTGGATCACTTCAATTCTCTACCCCTAACTCTCAAGGCATTCGCCACATCCTAGATTAATAACAGATGTTCACAAATATATATACTCCAGAGTGAATGTTTTTTATTTAGAAACAAATTGCTCTACATTCATGAAGGGAAGAAAGGGGAAAGACCAAAAACCAAATTGTTGTTGACTCACCTGATGAGCAAATTGGCAAACCACTCACCTCTGTCCTACAGGGCCCATGATGAGTCCAGAGCTGAGTCCTGGAATCTACAGATCCTGCCATCTTCTCCCACCACAACAGAACTCCACACAGTGCCCCTCTGCATTTACATAGGGCTTACGGAATAATATGTCAGGTTGTTAATTACATAATGAGTCTGCCTATGTGAGAGGAGAGATTCTAATGAAATCCTCATGTGTACAGTATTTTAATAGAAATAAAAAAATACCTACTGGACTATTTGTTCAATCCTCATTTTCTGAGCATTAATCCTCCCCACTTCTAGGAATCACATCCTGAATGACAGGAGCTCAAGGAGGGCCCACAGCCACCCCTTTCCTGCCTCAGGAGCCCAAGTATTTGCTGCTTTCTGGACCTAAGTGTCTCTTCCTCCATCTCCCTTGTTAATTCCTATTTATCTCCCAGATCTCAGTTTACATAGCATTTCCTAAGAAGTACATTCCTGTGTCCTCCAATATAAACCAGTTCCCTCTATTATCCTCTCAGTATTCTATGCTTCTCCTTCATCATATTTATCATAAGTGTATTACATTTTTATTTGTTGTCTTTTGGTTTAATGTACGTCTTCCCTAGAAGAATTTAGGGTAAGGACAGGGGGACCTTATGTATTTTGTACAAACTCTATCCCCGACATCACACACTGTGCAGGGAGTTGGCACTTAGTTGACATTTGTTGAATGAATGACTATCCTTTGTGCTGCCGGTTAAAGAAAAGGCTGAAATCTTTCCAGTGGGCCCGAGTCCAAGCACACTGTCCACCCTGCAACTTGAACTGAACTCCTGTTATGAACTAAATGTTTGTGCTTCTTTAAAATTCATTTGTTGAAATCCTAACCCCCTCAGGGTGATGGTATAAAGAGGCAGGCCTTTGGGAAGTGATTAGGTCATGAGCAGGGAGCCCTCATGAACAGGATTCATGCCCTTATGAAGGAAACTCCAGAGATACCCCTTACTCCCTACTGCCTACTGAGGGCACAGTGAGAGGCTGCAATCTGCAACCCGGAGGAGGGCCCTCGCCAGAACACAACAGAGCTGACGCCATGATCTCTAACTTCCAGTCTCCAGAATGGTGAGAAATAAACTTTGTTGTTTATAAGTCACCTCATTTGTGGTATTGTGTTACAGCAGCCTGAGCTAAGGCAAGTTTTCAGTAACTGCACAGAGGTCTATTCACAGGATATAAGTGGGCACTTATATAAGTAGTATTTACACAAGTACTTATATCAGTAGTACTCTGGGCACTACACTGGCAAGGAAAAAAGGAAAAAGAGGTGGGAAGGGGGAAGTGGGATGAAAGATCAACAGAGCACAGCATCCGGATTTCTGAAGTCTTAAAAGAAGCTTTAGAACTCCAAGCCAGTGGGGGCTTGTGCTTGTGCCATGCAAGGTTTCTTCTCCCTTAAGGAGAACTATCTATACCTTGACACTTTCCAAACTCGTGGTAACCCTACTGCTGTCTCCACTCCTCAGCACCCCCAAAACATCAAGTTACTTGGTCCACACTTGACTGTGACCAAATAAAATCCCTTCCTTGAGACACCCATTAGAAACCAAGAGAGAGATTCAGCCCCTCCTACACACGAATTGGATGACCATGATCTATGGGTAAGAAAAGCAGAAGAAATCTGTCTTCAGATAAAGAAGGGAAGGCCTAAGGAGAGGTGGATAGACAGCCGTGATGGTTCCAGTCTTTGATTACAGCCCTTTTACGAAGGGTGTGCATGCTCAGTCACTTGATCATGTACAACTCTTTAAGACCCCATGGACTGTAGCCCTGCAGGCTCCTCTGTCCATAGGCTTTTCCAGGCAAGAATACTGGAGTGGGTTGCTGTGACTTCCTCCAGGAGATCTTCCCGACCCAAGGATGGAACCCCACATCTCTTTTGTCTTCTGCATTGGCAGGCAGATTCTTTACCACTCTGCCACCTGGAAAGCCCTTTCATGAAGTCCAGCTGCAAATCCACCTTCAGGTGGTTTGAAAAATCTACGTTTTTGATTAGGCAAGTTACCTCCTGAAAAATGAACTCTAGGTAAATATAATGATTTCACATAGTCCATCCTGTTGGACCCTCATGACAGCACAGCAGGGGAAGTACTGTTACTCCCACTTTACAGGTGCTTTTTGACTACAAGAAATTATGCTTCATTACATTCTTGTGAGTTCTAGTCTTAATTCTATCATGACTGCATTGTTTGAAGCGAATGGATTTCTTTCATCCTTTCTTTCTTAAGAACAAATCTTAGACTGGTGGAAAGGGTCAAGAAACCTGTTTGTAATTTATGAAACCAAAAACCATGATCTAGAAGACTTTGAATAGGCAGGAACTGTCAATAAGCCTGGCCAAGTCTCCTCATTTCTAAATGCATGTATTGGATTATATGGTATCCAAGATCCTTTCTAGGTCTAACACTCAACAGATTATTTTCTGGCTTCAATTACCTAGATGTTTACTCTTAGTCATGAAAGAGCTGAAAATGGCTAATAAATTTGGTGGGATATTTGGACAACACAGTTATAAACCCACTTGTATCTGCAATAATTCTTTCTGGCTCTGAAAACCTTTGAAAATTTTCCCTTTTATTATGACTCCATGGATCATTACTTGGCAAAGAAATTTCCCCTAATATTGATCTATGAACATAAAGAATTATGTGCCAGGATAAAAGGATATAAAAATAAAATCTATTAACTTATTGACAATAAAAGTCAGAGCTGAATTTTCATGAAAATGAACAAACAAAAGCTACCATCAAAACTGGATGAGTTGAGAAAATACAAGCTTAATTGACTTACCCTGAGTAAGTGATTTTCAACTTAATGTTTCCTAGTTCTGAATCTCCAAGACTTTCTTGAAATTGTTTAATGGAGAAAATTATTCCCCAAATTTCCAGTCTATTGTAAGCTCACTGACCTTAATTGCCATCTTCACCATGCTATCCAGGGACCTCATCTTCACTCTTTAGCATTCCTCAAATGATTGAAATTCCAGAAAACCAAGATCATATAACCTCACTGCCTTAAAGGGGAAACACATAAACAGAGCCTACTAGCCTGGATATCACTAAGTTCCAAAATTGAAAACCCACTAAAATAGATTCTGAGGATGATAATCTACCAATTCTATTGGCAAGCACTTTCCAAAACTGTCACAAAACTTGTAATCAAGTGAAATTAGGAAACTACTTATGTTTTTCAAACATCCAAGATGGAGAAAAATCAGACCTATTCATAGAATAATTTCTGGCACATATCAGGTGTTCAATAAGTGATTCTTAATGAGTAAATTATCTTTACATTTTTGTACAGCTATCCAAGTTTTAAAGTGCACATACATAATATATTTATACTTCATTACACATAAAAAGACGAAATATTTTCTTATTTTGCATTTTTTGTCTACTAATTCTTCACCTCAGTTTGAGTGTATACAGCCATTCCAAGGTATTTTTTTCTGGATTGCTTTCTGAGGCTCATTGTTGACCTTTAATGACCTCATCATCTGAAGAATGAGAATGGGGAAACTCTATTAACTGGGCCACTTAAGAGTCCTTTGCCGGTCAAGGAATTTAAATGTTATTTTTTCCTCTTGCCATACAGATATATAGATATACAGATATATAGATAGATACAGATATAGACATGCAAACATAGAGATATAGATGTAGCTACAGGTAAATAGATATAAACAGAAATAGAGATATATATTTCAATTTTACTAGGCTTTGTCCAGCACAGTAAAAATCCCAAATTCACCTCTTTCTGCTCCAAGCAGCATGTGGTGCAGTGGTGTCCTCTACCTGTAACTGAATCATTTATCTTCATTAGGTCTCCAGGTCACTGGTCTTCATTAGCCTGCGGCAGCCTCTCATTTGACTTGCATTGCAGGCTCCCCATATAGGTAATGATTCTAATTTTGAAAATCTCCAGCAGTTATGGCTAAGAAGCTGAGGCGGAAAGATGGACAGAAAGGGCAGGAGTGGGGCTGCCTCGCCTCATTCCTGCCTCACTCTGCATCCTCTAGAGAGACACCGGCTGCAGGCTGATTGGGACTGTGGAACTTGGGGACCTGAGACTTGTTCTCTACTGGCTTTTCTTCAGTAAATGAGCATTCATAGTTATTGCATCAGAAAGCTTGACAAAGGGAAACCAAAACTTTAGTCTGAAACCAACAAGGGCATTGAAAGGTCACCAGCTCCTCTCGTGCCCTCTCTCCTTTACATACTGCGCAATTGCCACAGTAACTTGCCCTGCCTTCTGACCTCAGGGCCTTTGCACATGATGCTCCTTGGGCCTGGATTTCTCTTACCTCAGCTCACCTCTGATAAATTCCTGCCTATCTTTTGGTCTCGGTCTATAGTCTCTCTTGACTCCCTGATCTAAATTAGTTTCCTCTTTTATTACTTTTTAGTATCCTAGTCTCCTTTTCCACACTTATCATAAATGCCACTATATACTTATTTTTTTTTTTTTGGTTTTAATGTCCATCTTCCCCAGAGGAATTTAGGGGGTTACTGTGAACTGAATGTTAGTGTCCCCCCTCAAATTCTCCTGTTTTATTTAATTCAATTAATTAATTAATTAATTTTATTTTGCTGTGTCAGGTCTTAGTTGGGGCACATGGGATCTTTCTTTGAGGTGCCAGGGCTTCAGTCTGGCTGTGGTGCTTAGTCTCCAGAGCTCAGGCTCAGTAGTTGTAACACTGGGGCTTAGCTGCCCCATGGCATACAGGATTCTAGTTTCCAGACCAGGGGTCAAACCCATATCTCCTGCATTTGAAGGTGGACTCTTAACCACTGGACCTCCAGAGAAATTCCACCTCACTCCCACTCCTATCCCCCACCTCCAATTCTTATGTTGAAGCCTGGTTCCCAGTGTGAAAGCATTTGGAGGTGGGATCTTTGGGAATTACCTAGTTTGGGGTGAAGTCATGGGGATGGAGGCTCCATGAGGGAATCACTGTCCCTGTAAGGAATGAAATGATCAGGGCTCTCTCCCTTTGCTGCATAGGGACACAGGAGAAGGAGGCTGTCTACAAGTTAGAAACAGGGTCCTCCCCAGAACCTGATCATTTCAGCACTCTGACCTTGGACTTCCAGCCTCTAGAACTGTAAGAAATAAATATTTGTGGGTCTAAACTGGCCAGTCTATGGTATTTTTGTTAAAGCAGCCCAAGCTGACTATGACAGGGGAGAATATGAAGGCTGTATTTATTTTGTATAACATGGTGGCTCCAGCATCTCACATCATGCAGTGCATGGGCAGTTAATTCATATTTGCTGAAGGAATGACCTATCATTTGCTGCTGTTGATAAAAAGAAAAGACTGTATCTTTCCAGTGGGCCAGAATCTGAGTACACTCTCTGCTCCACAACCTGGGCTGAAGGTCTTACTATCAGCAGGAGTGCTCACAGGATGAAGTAGCCCAAAGTGTTATTCCCAATCTCAAGAAAAAGGTAAAGAGTTAGTAGATTTACCCTGCCAGTTCCTTTGAAGAGTCAAGGAATTTAACAAGAAAGAACTGGGGATTGGAACACTGATTAATGAACAAAAGGAGTGGCAGAATCCTGATGGCAATGAGTCTCATTCTCTAACATGTCAGCCACCAGTCAATAAGTCACCCGTGAAAACACTTCAGGCCCTGAGAAAACTATGTTAAATAACAGATTGGAGTGATATGGAGTCTCTGATATTTGCTAACAACAGATTTGGGGTATTCAGGAGTAAATTACAAAGCCAGTTGTGTCAGGAATTGTTTCCGTTGCAAACAACAGAATAACCGAATAGCAGGCTAAAGCAATAAAACATTTAATTATTTCACGTTACAGAAAGCTTAGAAGTGGGTGGTTCTAACAGAAGGGCAGCAGAAGAGGGTCAGCAAGGACCCAGGCTCTGTCCATCTTTCCCCTCTGAATTTATTGGTAGATCAGTAATGTCTTCCCACATGGTGGTAAGATGGCTGCCACATTCCAAGAATCATGTCTTCCCAAAATATCATCCCAAGAACAAAGGGCAAGCATGTGGAGGAGGACTCTTGGTACTCTCTCTTTTAACAGACAGAAAACCTTTCCCAGGATGTCACCTCAGATATCATTGGCCATTCATATCACTGGTATTCCCTGGAAAAAAGGAATGGGATGCTATAATTGGCATAGATCAATCAGAGGTTGTCCTCTGGGGGTGGAGGGTAGGGAGCCCATTGACACTCTGAGTAGAGTTGAGGTTTTGCTAAAAGAGAAGAAAGGGAATGGCTATGGGGTAGGCAATCAAAAGTGTCTGTCACATAAAGTGTTGTCTATTTTTAAACATGTTAATGCATAAATATGTAGATCTCCACTCAAAATATGGCAGGCTGTATGCTCAGATCTGAGACATTTATCAGACTAATCTCATTGACTGAATCAGAACAATTTTGGTTCATATATACAGTTACCCTAAATTTATCTGATTTTATGTTAGAAGAGGAGGGTGTTAAAATTTGTATTCATGGACAGATTCCCATGAAGTAGGCATCCATTAAAAAGTTATTTATTGAGTGCTACCATATCTCTGGCACAGTGGCTGAGCATCAGGACTAAGATATAGTCCCTCTCCTTGGGTGACTGTAATTAGGATGATTAAGTATTATTACAGGTACAAGTACATGAGACCAGGGAATGTATCTAGGGAGAGCCCTCTCTTGGGCTTAGGGAGAGTTTTGGAAGATGTGACATTTAAAGAGACCTGAAAGGGACTTCCTGGTGGTCCAGTGGCTAAGACTCCACGCTCCCAATGTGCAGGGCCCAGGTTCAATCCCTGGTCAGGGAACTAGCTCTCACATGCTGCAACTTAAAAAAAAATGATCCCACATGCCTCAGTGAAGATTGAAGATCCTGAGTGCCACAAGTAAGACCCAGTGCAGCCAAATAAATAAATTTAAAAAGATGAGAGAGAGATCCAAAGGACAGGTGAAGTGGCTTGATGATGCATGGGATGGGGACTAGGCTGTGGGTGAGAAGAGGATGAGGGAGTGTTCCAGGCAAAGGAACTAGCAGTGCAAAGATTTGGAGGCAAGAGCACACAGGCAAAATTTGAATTATTCACTACGGCAGGAGTAGAGTGTGATTGGTGATGTGAGAAGATGGGCTGGGGTCACATCATGAATTTAGACTCTACCTCAAGGACAATGGGGAGAAACATCATCAGATTCACTTGTTAGAAATCCAGTTACCAGGTGGAAAATGGATCAGAGAGGATGAGCGGTGATTTGCATTGCTGGCCCCAATGCTCACTGTCCCCTGCATCCACACCCTTGCCATGGCCTCCCAGTGAACCGAGGACACTTTCTACCGCTTGGCTTTGGGCCAGGCCATCCAATCTGTTCTGGCCAGTGGCAGGTGGCAGAAGCAGCCGTGTGCCATTTCTAAGCCCAGGCATTAAGAAGCCTTGGTTGTTTCCACTTGCCCTCTGGTATCTCTGCCTTTGCCAGGTCCGTGGGGCCCAGGAGGAAGATGGGAGACAAATGGAGCACAGCCACCCAGCTGCTGCAGCCTGAAGCACAGCCAGCTCAGCTGCCCTACAAACTCCTAAGAGAGGAATGACTCTCTTTGTTTTTATGAGATGTTGGAATTTTCAGTATGCAGTGTTATTGTGACTATTGCTAGGAAAGGGCCACGCTAGGAGCAGAGTGATGTATTAGGAGATGATTGTAACTGTCAGGTGAAGGCTAGTGGTCACCTGAACCAAGCTGATGAGGAAAGAGATGGAGAAAAACAGATTCAAAAGATACTTAGAAAACTGAATTGCCATGACACAGTAGCTTATAGAAGAATTAGTTTAGAATGTCTCCTGTGGTTCTTCCTTGGATAACTGTTCACTAAGATGGGGACATAGGGGGAAAATGATGTGCTTGTTTATGTGAAATCTGAGACATTTGGAAGATGTGCAAGGGAAGTAGTCCAGGAGACATGGGTCTAGAACTTGAGTGAGGTCTCAGCTGGGCCAACGCACACATGTGGGTCTGGAGAGGGACCCTTAGAATTTAGAGCAAGAAGAATGTGGAGGGTAGAACTCTGAAGAGGCCAGCATTTGAGGACAAATGAGCAGGAGCCCTCAGAGAACAGCAGTCAAGAGAAGAATAAATACCCAGGGAGGGTAATATCTTAAGGTCAAAGAATGAGCAGGCTCTGTGAAGGAGAATGGTTGATTGTGCAGAGACTGGTGAAGAAAGAGGCAAAGAGTTTATGAGGAATATCAAAGAATTTAACTAATTTACAAACAAAGAAAGGAAAGAGATGTTTGCCCAAGAAATTTCAGACAGTTCCACAGTAGATGAGTCAATAAAGTCTTAAGCACAAGAACAGATGCTGAGATTCACAGACATGTTTGGAAAAGGAGCAAATTCACGATTCAGGGCATGCTGAGTCACTGCTTGTCCCAGTCTCTCTGGGTGAGTGCCACCTTTGAGCAGAACCTTGCCTTACCTGCCGCAGATCACTGTCATCCAAGTCACTCCCCTGCCGCCCCCACCAGCCCTGGCCACCCTGACAAGTCCATGAGAAGTCTGTCAGTGCCAGGGCTGGCCAAGTCCTTCTGATTCATTTCCTATCGATCTGGGTGAACTTTCTGAGTTCCCTGGAGGCCAGGATCAATCCAGCCTGGCTTCTGCTGGAATTTAGGATGGCTCCTGTTTTCAACAACACAGTGGGCTCTTTTCCTTTGTATCTGCATTCTGTAGACCAGCTACAGGATAAAATATCAATAGCCCAAAGAGTCCCTGGTGGTTCAGACCATAAAGAATCTGCCTGCAATCCAGGAGACCCCTGGATTCGATCCCTGGGTCAGGAAGATTCCATGGAGAAGGGAATGGCCACTCATTCCAGTATTCTTGCCTGGAGAATTCCGTGGACAGAGGAGCCTGGAGGGCTACAGTCCTAGAGGTCGCAAAGAGTTGGACAGGACTGAGCCACTAACACTTTCACTTTCCACAATGTTCCGGGAGGGGGCGCTGAAGAAGAGGTGACATGGAGCCTGAGGAGGAGTGGGGCCGCTCACACAGTGGCCACCCCTCCCAGCACAGGACTTGGAAGCTCTAGAGCAGCAATTACCACATTTACGGCCCCAGCAACTGCTCAGGTTGGGGAACGCCAGGCACTTGAAGTTTGTTTTCCTGTTCAATTGGAACTGACATTTCCCCAAGATTGGATTACTTTGAAATCCAGAAATTGCAGCTTGGATAGTTCATAAATTTATTTCTGTTTCACCTTGTAGCAGTTATTACAAAGACTGATCAGCCAAAGAATATGGGATTTCTGCTTTTTATTTCCTGTTTTTATTGCAGTCACCTTTTAAGTAGGGTGGTATGGTTAGCAGGGTGGGAGTGGCTCACAGTCTGCAGAAAAGGGTGTAATTGAACACAGAGAGGTATCCTCTTGTTCTCATGGACTCCATTTGCTGCCTACCCCATCCAGACCCCTGGAGGAAGGGTCTGGAAAAAGATATCAAGTGTCCTGAGAGAAATGTGGAGAAGGGTTAATAGGTGCCAGAAACTTCCCGCTACACTGGAAGTAAACCCAAATTTGAGTGAGCAGCTACTCTCTCTACCTCCGTCCCCTGCAGCCACCTTTGGGGCAGGTATAGAGAGGGCTGTTGATCAGAGGAAAGGGATTATAACCCAAAAGGTCTGGAGAGGCCTTCTGGGACTTCAGGTAACCAAAAGTCATCAGTCTTTGTGTGTGTGTGGGTATGTGTATGAGAGAGCAAGAGCGATTTATTTGTTATAGAAATATTTTTCTACTAGAGGCAGAGGTTTCCCAGGTGGTAAAGAATCTACCTGCCAGTGCAAGAGGCATCTCTTGCAGCAGACTTGGGTTAGATCTCTGGGTTGGGAAGATCCCCTGGAGAAGGGAATGCTGGCAACCCACTCCAGTATTCTTGCTTGAAAAATTGCACGAACAGTGTAAACTGGCAGGTTACAGTCCATGGGGTCGCAAAAGAGTCAGACACGACTTCACGGCTAAGCAACTGGAGGCAAACCCTGGGTAAGGGCCTGGAAACCCACCAAAAAACTGTCCCAGTCCTCCAGAAGCTCCTAGTCATGTAGGGGTCGCTGAGCTGAGAGCCAGGGCAGGGTGGGCCCAGGTGCTAGGGGAGTGCTATGGAGAGCTTCCTGAATGACGTGGAGGCTTCCACTTGTAAAGTCTTTTGATCGGAGATATTGTCTTCTAAGTGGTTAGACCCAGACTCCTGGTACAAGAAAGGAGGCAGGGTGCGAGGCAGAAGCCCACTCCAAGAATGACAACTGTCTTGTTGTTGTTGTTGTTTTAACATATACATGAGAATTTAATTTGTTTTTAAAGCTTAATTCCATTGCACATATATGTCATATATTGTTTATCCATTTATATGTTGATGGGCATTTGACCATTGTAATAATGCTACTGTGAACATTGGTATACAGATATCTGTTGGTGTCCCTGTTTTGAATTTCGGGGGTAGGTATCTAGAAGTGGAATATGGGATTACTCTATTTTTATTTTTTTGAAAAAAACTACCCTACTGTTTTCTATAGCCACTGCACTATTTTATATTCCCTTCAGCAATGCTCAAAGGTTCCAACTTTTCTACCTCTTCACCAACACTTGTTATTTTCTTCTTTTTTAAAAAATATAATAACCATTCTAATAGGCGTGAAGCAGTTTTTAATTATAGTTTTGAATTGCATTTTCCTAATGATTAGTGATACAACAAAAGGACTTCAACAGACATGTTTCTCAAGAAATATGTAAACAGCTGCGCTTCTGATGCTTTAGCAGAGTGGTGAACAGTCCTCCTGGTCAATAACCTGGCTCTGTCATTCGCTAACTCTGTACCCTTCCCCTTTTTGTGTGTCTGTTTCTTTATTTGTAAAAAGGGGGCAAAAATGGATTTCCCTCACAAGCTTGCTGAGAGACTAGAATGAGAGAACCCATGGACCATTTGAAGATGGAGCCTGCACCTGGGAGCTTAGTGTGGCTCTGTTAATGGGTCAGGCCTGGCTTGGTGAATTTCAGAGGCGACAGGAGAGTGAGGAACAGCCAGGGCCTGCGCCTTTGTTCCTCGGGCCCTGCTCGTGCAGAATAGAGGGCTGACCCAGTCACAATCAGCCTGAGAGTTAACTGACAACTTATTTTAAGTAAGCAAAGAAGAGCAAAGTTTCTCTTCATCTATCACATGTCTTATTATCATCCTCACTTATTTCCTTGTGAAACCAACAGCTAGGAGCAAAATCTACCTTTCCTAACTGGGAGAATGGAATCTCAAGATGCTTAAATAACTTGTCTGAAATCCTGCATTGAGATTATTTTAAAGGGAAATCGAACCAGTCAATCCTAATGGAAATCAACCCTAAATATACATTAGAAGGACTGGTGCTGAAGCTGAAGCTCCGATACTTTGGCCACCTGATGCAAAGAGCTGACTCCTTTGAAAAGACCCTGATGCTGGGAAAGATTGAGGGCAGGAGGAGAAGGGGACGACAGAGGATGAGATGGCTGGATGGGTTCATTGACTCAATGGACATGAGTTTGAGCAAATTCTGGGAGATCGTGAAGGTCAGGCAAGTCTGGTGTGCTACAGTCCATGGGGTCACAGAGTCAGACACAACTTAGTGACTGAAGAACAGCAACAGGGATCTGAACTCTGATCTTCTAAACTCCAGGCTCAGGCCTCCTAATCAATCACATTGTTCCCTGTCATCAGATACCTGGCAAGACCTGCCCTGGATCATTGCCGAGCTGTTCACATAAGTGAAATGATTGCATCGAGCAAGCCCTGCTCAGCAACAGAAAATGTTGCCTTAGGCGTTTTCTTGGATGTTTGATTTTAATATCAAAGCTAGTTCTGACCATAATGAGAAAAAACTAAGCGATTGATTCTCTTAGGCTTTTCTGACAGCAAAGAATGGAGGCTGAGAAGCCAGAAAGGGTCAGTAGCAGAAGGGGACAGGGAGCACTGGGTGACTAATACTGGTTTGAGTAGGGACTTGACTTTGCATTGTAACTCTGCTTGGCTGTTCATTCAAAGGAAAACCGTGGCTTAACAATTACAGAAAATCAGTAGCTGGAATTATTAATAATAGCAAAAAAGTTGTTTGTGCAGCAAGTAATTTGCGATAATGTTTTTTAACTGATAGTCATTTCTATTACTTAAACACTAATTAATTCTTATACTAAGCAATGTATTGACTTTACTTAGGGTGTTATGGCAGCCCTCCTAGCTTAAAATAATCCCTTATTGTTTTCTTTAGATAATTAAAATGCACTGTTTATGTATTCTATTTGTGGAAGTTGGTAGGACTGAACCTTCAGGGAGAGCTTTATGGGCAGGTTAGGCAAAAGCAACCACATGTGAGCTCTGGTCCTTCTAAGGAGCCAGTCTGATGCTTTTCTTTTCAGGAAAATTCACAGAATATCCCTTGGTAGTCTCTCTGCTCAGTCCCCCTGTTTGGGGCTTTACTTGGCCCATCTGTGAAAGCAGAAGAGTCAGACCTGTGAATGCAGCTGCCATTCTGATTGGCTCTGAAGAGTCACAGGGGCAAGTCCCTCCACCCCTCCAGGCTCGTGGGCCTCTTCTTGAAGCCAGTAAAACTAGGGAGAGGGAAGTGGTCATCCTTACAAGTTCTCAGGGCTCTACATTGACAGGGTTAACAGAATCAGTGAATATGCTTTCCTGCGGGTGCAATGAAGGCTCTGACTGTTGGAAAGAGAAAAAGAAAAGAGTAATGGATCAGTGTCACTCGAGGATTCACAGCCAGCAAACATGAGCTGTCTGTTCCTGTTTAGTATCTCTGCATCTTCTTGAAGTCTGAGTTTTACCATTTGATTCTTTCTATCCCTTTAAACAGCAGGCTGCCCATAAAATAAATTCTACTGAACCTCAGCTGAGGCTCGAGGCTGACATCTTAAATGAGGTATTCTAGAATATTTTTCCAAGTTTCTATATAAGATGGGAGTCTTTACATTCATTTATTGGGCATGTTAATTTTGTTTTTGTTTTCATCTCAGGAAGAGAAACAAAAGCTGTCTTATAAGCTGTCAGTTCTCACCTCACAAGGTCAGAGCTGAAAGCCCATGTAGAAAAATACCAACTCCAGAATGCAAATACGCTGTATTGTTACTGCCAGCTTGTGGTTGTGCGGATCAGTTGGTTTCAGCAACCTTGAGAGATCAAGATTATGGGTTAGCATTTCTATAATTCCATTAGCTGTGTTCTGTTCCACGGCTTCATGTCACAGTCCTGGCTCTACCCAGTTATAAGGTAAATGTTTGTTGCTGGTTGTAAGCAGCATTTCCTCTGAGCTGAAGCTTACTTCTTTGTCACCTGTGAATGACTCTTCTTCTTCATCTTGGACTGACCAATGCTGAGTACTTTCCTAAATCATGGCTAGAAGGGTTAAGTTTCTTGGCCTATGTCTTGTCTGTTTGGTTAAATTTTGATTTTCAGATGGTGTCCTCCAGCTCAGTGGCTGTTCCATCATCCTACTGAACAGGTCTGATGTCAGGCTTATGTGTGGGCTCAGTCGCTCAGTCGTGTCTGACTCTTTGCGACCTCATGGACTATAGCCCGCCAGGCTCATGCTCCTCTGTCTATGGGATTTCCCAGACAAGAATACTGAAGTGGTTTGCCATTTCTTCCTCCAAGGGATCTTTCTGACCCAGGGATTGAACCCATGTCTCCTGTGTCTCCTGCATTGGCAGGTGGATTCTTTACCACTGTGCCACCTGGGAAACCCCAAATTCTTTTGCTCCACCTTAAATAAGCTGTCATGAGCCCTGCCAAGCTGTCCTGAGATACAATCACAGCCAGCGCCTCTTGGGATGCCACTCAATATTTGGAAGAGGTCAAACAAGGAGACATGGCTACTTTTAACCAGAATTCCCCAGCATTGACTTTAGACTTTCCCTCTGCTGGAATTCATTGTCTGGTTGAAATAAAGCCTGTTTCTGTTGTGAAAAAAAAAAAAAAAAAAAATAATATGGATGAAAACAACTAAAAATTTTTTTTATAAAAAATATAGTGAGGAGAGACATGCCATAGACATTAAAAATATAATATTAAGCTGCAATAAATAAACCTTTTGGTATAATCATAGAAACAGACATAACAAGAAAAGATAAGATTAATACAGACTTTGATATTTACAATTGAGCTATAATAAAGCAATATAAATTCAATAAATGGATTTGGAGGAGAAAAATAAGTAACTTAGATCTTCCTCTCATAGCACTTCAGAAAATAATTTTCAAATGGATGATATAGATAAGACAGGTATACATATAAAATGAAACTTAAGATATCATAAGAAATTGTAAAAATATTTTTATCTAACATCGAGATGGCAAAGGACTTTTTGAGCACAAAAACCATGGGTGAAGATAGAATAGATTTGACTGAATAAAAACTGAATCCATCTGTATATTTTAAAAGTGTTCATATTCAAACTATGAGAAAATGGTTATGAGGGAAGGATTCTGGGGATTTAACAGTGAAAACAGCATAGTTTTTAAATCTCCCAGAATTCCCACAAATAGAGTAGCTAGCTATATAGCAAAAAATTAAAAATCTGTCAGCAATATTTACAAAAAGATTAAATGAAGAGGTGTCCCCAACATAGAATCAGGGGGTCAAAATACCAATAGCTTCAAGATCTTCAGGATACCAGCATATGAGGTAGAAGAAGCTGAGGATGGGGGAAGAATGCGACAGAAGCATGGTAGGTTGACTCAGTGGACAGTAGACGAATCCAGGAGGGAGTTTGCCCGATGCAGTAGTGGTGAATGAGTCCAGGCAGATCTGTGAGGAGGCCTTGAGGGGCCCCAGAGCAGTCTTTATCCTGACAACTCTTTATTTTGCTTTTTATATTTATTTATGTATGGCTGCACTTGGTCTTCGTTGCTGCGCTCGGGCTTTCTCTAATTGAAGAGAGCGGGGGCTACTCTTCATGCAGTGCATGGGCTTCTCATTGCGTTGGCTTCTCATATTGCAGCTCGCCGGCCCTAGAGAGCGGGCTCAGTAGTTGTGGCACACAAGCTTTGTTGCTTCGAGGCATGTGGGAATCTTCCTGGAGCAGGGATCGAACCCGTGTCCCTTGCATTGGCAGGCAGATTCTTAACCACTGGATCACCAGTGAAGTCTGTATCCTGCCGACTCTTAAAAGTGACCGGTCACGGGTCTTCTCTGGGAGAACCCTCAGTCATTTTACAGGTGGTAGTGGCTTTGTACTGTGATTCTGTTGTGTGTATAAGATGGGATGAAGTAAATGAGTAATTATGCACATTCTCTCATCTTCTAATTCCTTGAGAACCAGGATTTTTAGCATGGAAGAAAGGAGATACAGATGTACTATAGATGAGGTTAAGTGAGTAAAAACCTTAGAGTCCTGCAACTAAGTTGGAAGTATCAGTATGAATGCATGAGGTGGGTGCATGTATGTGTTCAGTTCTGCTACAATATGACATATGCGTTCCTAAAAATCACCGCTGCTGCTGCTGCTAAGTCGCTTCAGTCTTGTCTGACTCTGTGCGACCCCATAGGCAGCAGCCCACCAGGCTCCCCCGTCCCTGGGATTCTCCAGGCAAGAACACTGGAGTGGGTTGCCATTTCCTTCTCCAATGCATGAAAGTGAAAAGTGAAAGTGAAGTCGCTCAGTCGTGTCTGACTCCTAGCGACCCCATGGACTGCAGCCCACCAGTCTCCTCCGTCCATGGGATTTTCCAGGCAAGAGTACTTGAGTGGGGTGCCATTGCCTTCTCACTGCAACAGGCAATAAAAAGACCACAGGGCTATGGTAAAAATGCAGATAAGGGTATAACCTTCAAAAATTTCATTAGTGACACATTTTTTAAAAGTATAGAAATTTAGCAAAAGTGGTAGTTCAGTTCCATAATATAAATACCACAATAAATATGGCATATTGCCTTGAAAAACAGTTGAAGTTTGCTTGTGGAAGTGGGCATTTGAAGGCTAGTTAGTTACTGTGAAGTAATGGAAGGAGGCTTACTGAAATTGGATGGTAAATTGTATCAGACATGGGTGTCTGGCTCATTGTCCTTTGTCGGGCATTGGTGCTAAACATCTGAGTTACGTGATCTTTTGCAGCCTTAAATCCCGGGTCCTGTTTTTCTGCCTTTGAGATGGAGACCCTGAAGGCAAGTATTTATAATACACAGCTATGTCATCACAACTGAAAACATTATCCAATGTATAGCATTATTCTCCAGTTAAGTTCTGTGTCTCTGCTGGAAATTCTTTTGCTTGTTTCTCATCTGCAGTTATAGCCTCACTTGACAGCTGAAAATTCTGGAAATCGTAGAGATGTTTGAAACTACCAGACCAGCCACCCATAGCCATAAAAGGTGCCATTTCTGAAGGATTTGCGATTTCTGTTTAAAGTCTTTGCATACAGATTATGCTTTCTCTTTGATTGTGGAAAAGGTTATTCCTGATTTTCTTTTTCTTTTTTTCTGCTTCATGTATTCTTATACAGCTTGGTTCAGCTGGGTGCAGTTTTCTGCCTCCCTCTAATATTTCTCCAGTATAAAATCACCCACGGTCAAATGCAAAATTTGTTTTATATTCCTGTTTCTCCTTAATATACCAATTGTACTCGAACAAATTTGCATTTTCAAAACAAGCAGTATAGCAAAATTGACTGTACACAAATATTTTTCCCTGGTTAATTTTACTGTCCACTAAAAGAACTAAAAACAATGACTAATACTGTAGTAAAGTAGCAATAAGCATCTGTAACACCATATCCCACTAAAAGCAGTCAGGGACATTTGGATGAAAGACTGATTTCGGGTCTGGTACAGGAGATATGTCAGGTGAGCCTGAAACATATTGTCAACAGATAGCAGGGAAGGGTATCAAGGACCACTAGGGTCATGTCAGCAGGATCAAAACAACCTGAGGAAGACAATTTGCATTTTTGATGGCTCAGCAGTAAAGAATCTGCCTGCAACACAGGAGACATGGATTCAATATCTGGGTCAGGAAGATCCCCTGGAGAAGGGAATGGAAACCCACTCCAGAATTCTTGCCTGGAGAATCCCATGGACAGAGGAACCTGGCGGGCTATAGTCCATGGGGTTCCAAAGAGTCAGATGTGACTGAGCGACTAACACTTTCACTTTCAATAACTGCATGCTGCTGCTGCTGCTGCTAAGTTGCTTGAGTCGTGTCCGACTCTGTGCGCCCCGATAGACAGCAGCCCAGCAGGCTCCCCCGTCCCTGGGATTCTCCAGGCAAGAACACTGGAGTGGGTTGCCATTTCCTTCTCCAATGCATGAAAGTGAAAAGTGAAAGTGAAGTGGCTCAGTCGTGTCTGATTCCTAGTGACCCTGTGGACTGCAGCCCACCAGGCTCCTCCATCCATGGGATTCTCCAGGCAAGAGTACTGGAGTGGGGTGCCATTGCCTTCTCCGAATAATTGCATAAATACATTTAAATCCATCAAATATGTTTACATCTATGAATTTCTAAGGCTATTTGAACAAACTTGATTGGTCACTGTTGGAGAAGGAAAGGCCTTTTGAAGACTGACAAATAAAGCAAAGAATCAAGCATTTGTCCTGCCTTTCCTTCAGGAGCTATACCACTGGGTACCAAGTCATCAACGTGAGGAAACATCTCTTTGCGGAAGTATTCCAACTAATAAATGAAAAAAGAAATGGTGGAATGAGAACATCACCATTTGCAACCCCCAATGAATTAATGGATCCAGGCATTGAACATCAACAGCTGCTCACTTCACAAAAAGGGAGACGTGCAAACATTATGTGCCTCCTGATGAAAAACACGCCATCAGCTATATCTTGCCAAAGGGATCAAACTTAAGTCTAATCAAGCCTTTGGATCCAAGCTACCAATTTGCAGGAAATACAGAGCTCAGAGGAACACACTGAACCGTTCCTTGAATATGCAATCAGCAAAATCCAGACTATGGGAAACATTACAGGGTAAAAGGCTCAGATTCTTAGAAAGAAAATTTATAAAAATAAGAGGGAATCTACAAGGTGGAATTTGTAGCTAAAAAATGATTTAAAAGACATCTCAAAATTTTAAAAATTGACAAGGCTAAATTATAGTGTTCTAAGGGTTGTACTTCAGAGTGAGAAAGCTATAAAGAAACACAAGAAAGTGGTTATTGTAACACTCAGAGTAGTTGAGAATTGTGGTTCAGACAGTAAAGAATCTGCCTGCAATG
Source organism: Bos mutus (assembly GCF_027580195.1). NCBI lineage: Eukaryota > Metazoa > Chordata > Mammalia > Artiodactyla > Bovidae > Bos > Bos mutus. Next base: position 30,607,672 of record NC_091626.1, on the reverse strand, counting down.
CAAGGGAACCCGGATTCAATCCCTAGGTTGGGCAGATCCGCTGGAGAAGGGAATGGCTACCCACTCTAGTATTCTTGCCTGGAGAATTCCATGGACAGAAGAGTTTGGTGGGCTACATTCCATGGGGTCGTAAAGGGTCAGATATCACTGCCCCACTAACATACACATACATACCCTGAGAAAACAAAACTATGCTGCCTGTGCAACTGTGTGTGAGGGCCGAGTCCTGCCCACCACATGCCTCTACGGTCTTGCTTTTCCTCCTAACCTGCCTTGTCTCAGGTTATGCACGGGTTTGCCTCCAGCCAGTTGCACATCCCCAGGCTAACAGTGTTGGCCCTGGGCCCTCACCCCCTACAGGGCTTGAATGGTTGTCCCCAGGCAGACTCTGCCATCCTCCTGTGGGCTAAGATGGTTTCCTGGAAGGAGCAGAGCCTCTCCTTTATCCCCAGATCTCCTCTCTAAGGTTGTAAATTCTGTATTTGTTTTTTTCCCCTCCATCCATCCAGGAAAACAAAAGAACCAAAAACAAATGCTGGGCCTGTCTGAGTCATTTTCCTCGCCATCCCTGCCAGAGCCCAGGAGTCCTATTTGGCTGCTTCCTGACAAGCCAATTAGATAAAGACTGTTAATCAGAGTAATGGAGAGAGAAGGGACTGAGGAAAGGGAAGGAGAGAAGGAAAGTGGCAGAGGCGGTAATGGAAGACCGAGAGCACTGCCCCTCCCTTCCTGCTCTGATGTTTTATTCAGGCTATTTGCAAATGAGCCAGTGGAAACAGCATTAACAATAAATGAGATGCATTAGACTGCGGAGAGGCGGGGAGGGAGCTCGCAGTGCTGGTGCTTGCCAGCCAGGCTCACAGGCTCCCTATCTTATCAAACAAGGTGAGCCCTTCTCAGGTGGCTTTACCTGCTTGCCCACCTGTGCTCAGGCCTTCTGAAGAGGCTCAGATTCCATTTAGCAAATATATGAAGAAGTTCAGGCTTCCCTAGTGGTTCAGACGGTAAAGAATCTGCCTGCAATGCAGAAGACCTGGGTTTGATCCCTGGGTTGGGAAGATCCCCTGGAGGAGGGCATGGCAACCCACTCCAGTATTCTTGCCTGGAGAATCCCCATGGACAGAAGAGCCTGGCGGGCTACAGTTCACGGGGTCGCAAAGAGTTGGACACGACTGAGCGACTAAGCATGCACAGCACACAGGAAGCTCAGAGTTTTCTAGCACACAACAGCCAACCTCAAAGGCAAAGCCAATACATAAGAACCCAAAGGTTAGAAACTTGCACTCTCAGCCTCAGCAATGAGGCTGTCACACCCCAAAGGGTCTGCTAGGCAGTATTTCCACTTTATTAAAGTAGCTAATACTCAATCTACCCGTCACTCTTCACCAAGAACTTTCATATGCATTGTCAAATGTTTCTCATAAAAACCTGGTAGTAATCGATTTTATAAGCAGAGAAGATGAACAAAGTTAGCCAGGATCTGAAAGTTTTCACTTTCAATAATTCAGGTGTTTCTATAATTCTTTTCCTTTGAAAAATTTACATAAGCTCAAATTCTCCCATGTACAACTTTACCTTGTTGTTGTTTGGTCACTAAATTGTGTCCAGCTCTTTTTCGACTCTATAGACTGTAGTCCATCAGAGTCCTCTGTCAATGGAATTCTCCAGGCAAGAATACTGGTTTCCATTCCCTTCTCCAGGGGATCTTTCCGACCCAGGGATTGAACCCGTGTCTCCTGCATTGGCAGGTGAATTCCTTACCATAAAGCTACCAGAGAAGACACTCATTTACCTGCTGCTGCTGCTAAGTCGCTTCAGTCGTGTCCGACTCTGTGAGACCCCATAGACGGCAGCCCACCAAGCTCCCCCGTCCCTGGGATTCTCCAGGCAAGAACACTGGAGTGGGTTACCATTTCCCTCTCCAATGCATGAAAGTGAAAAGTGAAAGTGAAGTCGTTCAGTCGTGTCTGACTCTTAGCAACCTCATGGACTGCAGCCCACCAGGCTCCTCCGTCCATGGGATTTCCCAGGCAAGAGTACTGGAGTGGGATGCCATTGCCTTCTCCCTCATGTACATGATTGTTTGGCCACTGAGATTTCCTATTCCCTACCTGGTTCAGTGCCTGGCCCATGAAGCACCTGTTTGTTGAAGGGAAGGAAGCAATTACATAACTCATTTACCTAAACTTATGTAATTGCTTCCTTCCCTTCAACAAACAGGTGCTTCATGGGCCAGGCACTGAACCAGGTGGAGAATAGGAAATCTCAGTGGCCAAACAATCCTACTGTTTTATTTTATAGGCTATCAAGTTGCTCATACTCCTCTTACTATGGGTTCTGATTGGATAAGAATTAACACTTCCCATTAAAAAAATAACAATAGCTGTAATTCATTAGACATTCACTTAGTGCCAAGCACTGTGATAACCAGTTTATGAATGCTATTTTATTTAAAGCCTTGGGTCCATATCTAAGCCCAGAGCTCATGTTTTCACAATGGTATGCTATAATACACAATTCTATTATAAAAGGGAAAGCTTACTTTTCCACGTTGACTCCCTGTCCTTTTACAGCCTCAGGGAGGCCCAACTCCCAACAAAGACATGCCTTCCACCTATGTGACCTGGCAGCATAATTCTGCCAGTATTATTTCTCCCACGTCTTTCCTCTTCGCACCTATCAGCATTCTGGGTAAGGGTCTCTTCAGGAAAGGGGGACAAAGGAAGGTAGGTTTCCTTCTGAAGCTGAGACAAAAGCTGCCTCCAGCATACAGATGCTGCTTCCTGGTGGCCAGGCCAATGTGACCTTGGGAAATTTAGATTACAGTGACACTATCTGGGACTATCACATTCTATGGTCAACCAAAATATCCTCTGATGTCCCAAGAAGACATAAAGGAAGGAAGAGGCCTCTATCAAAGAGGACCAGGACGCGAGAAGACGATGGCTTACTTCTGAGCATGTGGTCCTCATTGCCATGGGATGGGCACCGAGCTCCACTCCAACTTACTCAGAGTCTGTGCTTCAACAAGATCCTGGATGACTGGAATACACACTAAATTTGAGTACATGGGGGAGGAGTAGAGTGTAGCCCAGTGATTCCCCAAGTGTGGTCTCCAGAGACCAGCAGCATCAGCATCACCTGGGAATTTGTTAGTAAGAGAATTCTTAGGCTTCACACTGCTGCTGCTGCTGCTGCTTAGTCACTTCAGTTGTGTCCAACTCTGTGTGACCCCATAGACGGCAGCCCACCAGGCTCCCCCGTCCCCGGGATTCTCCAGGCAAGAACACTGGAGTGGGTTGCCATTTCCTTCCCAATGCATGAAAGTGAAAAGTGAAAGTGAAGTCGCTCAGTCGTGTCCGACCCTCAGCAACCCCATGGACTGCAGCCTACCAGGCTCCTCTGTCCATGGGATTTTCCAGGCAAAAGTACTGGAGTGGGATGCCATTGCCTTCTCGGAGGCTTCACACTAGTTAAACTAAATCAGAAACTCTAAGGGTGGGGCCCAGCCAGTTGGGTTTAATCAGCCTTCCAAGTGACCCTGATGCTTCCTAAGTCTGAGAACCACTGGTATGGACAATTACCTCTCCAAGCTCCGAGTCCCTTACTTCTGATACATCAGTTAGGCTGCAGTCTTGGCTGATACTTGGAAAAACAGAAGGAAAGTCTCTTGTGTTCAGTTTCCCCCTTTCCATTTTATTACCCTGGGGATGGTTCTGAAAACTCAAGCTTCTGAACAAAACCTCTCTTGCTTGTAATTTAATCCTTCATTTGCATTGCCAATAAGAGCAGGAAGAAAGAAGTTCCAGGAGACCAACTGGCTTTTAAGTGCTTTATTGTATCTGCTCAGAAGCAGGCCTGGGAATGGAAGGCCCAGGTTTCCCAGCATAAGAATAAACAGGGACATGAGCCACCAGGAGCGGGACTCTGGGGGGTCACAGGCTGGGGGTGGGGGAGATGGGGGGATGGGCACGGGCAAAACAACCGTGGTACAAAACAGACGCAGATTGGGAGTGTCTACACAGACAGACACTCTTTGCGACCCCATGGACTGTAGCCCACCAGGCTCTTCTGTCCATGAAATTCTCCAGGCAAGAATACTGGAATAGGTAGCCATTCCCTTCTCCAGGGGCTCTTCCTGACCCAGGGATGGAACCCGGGTCTCCTGCATTACAGGCAGATTCTTTACGGTCTGAGCCACCAAGGAAGCCCGCAATAACTAATATAGACAGAATAAGGATAGGAACAGTCTCCAAATCCGAGAATCGCTGGCTCTCAGAAAACAATCCAGCCTACCCCTAACTGCGGTCAGTCTCGCGCTTACATCTCTCTAGACTCAGGACTCCATGTATTCAGTCTGTGTCAACACTAGCCACTGATATTAAGGAAAAGGCCCGATAGTGTCCGTTTGTGTCTTCAGCAAGTCTTTTTTTAAATTATCTCATATGCCAAACATAATGCCATGAACATGTCAGGCGAGTGTATGCTCCTCGGTTTTTGTCTCGTCACAACAAAGATTTGGAGTGATGGACATTAAAGCCCCCTCGGCGTGTCACAGCTCTTGGGTCTTGGATAGACCATGTTATAGCTCTCAGGTCTCGAAAGGACCATGTTATAGCTCTTAGACAAATCAGTGCTACAGCTCAGTGTTACAGCTCTATTTTATTTAGAAGGTAGCAGGAAAATCCATCTTCAAGGTGTGAGGGCACGTCGATCCAAAGACATGAAGAGAAGAGTGCCCCAGCGCGTGGGGGAGAGAGAGAAAGAGAGAGAGAGAGAGAGAGAGAGAGAGAGAGAGAGAGAGAGAGTGAGAGCTAGCTTTGGCTCCTCATTTTATATGTTTTTCTTTCCCTGGGCCTGTCCTATGTAAATTGGGCCAGCCAGGAGTGTTGTTTTTTCACCTGAGGTCCTCACTCCGGTCCTCAGACCTTCCTTTGTTCTATTTTCACGGGCTTTTCCCTTCCTTGTCTTTTAGCCACTGCCATTTTGGACTCTTCCTCCCTATTCTCCCTAACAAACACAAAGACAGACACTACTTCCAACCTCACAAGGTGTGCATTCTAGTGGAAGAGACAGGCATCGATCTCTCAATTAAGTGTATACTTACAGCCTGTGATCATGGCAGGGAACGTTGCAACAGGGAAGCTGGCCTGGTGTCAGGACAAGGAAGGTTCCCCGGGGAAGGTGGTTGGGTCTCGGTCTTAAGGAGTTAACTAGGCAAAGGCAGGTGTTGATGGTGGTGAGAAAACTGCAACAAAGGGAAAGGACCCGAGTCATGAGGCAGAGCTTGGCAAGCTTAAGGATCAGAAAGAAGAACCAAGGAAGGGACCTGGACCACGGCAGACGGAGGTGTGGCATTAGATAGCATGGGAGTGGAGGGCAGAGACCAGGCCATGCAGGCTGATCATTGAGTCTTTGTTGTAAAAGCAAAACAGAGCCTTTGAAGGATTTTGAGCCGAACATACTGGGAAAGGTTCATGTGTCATAAAGCTCACTCTGGCTGCCCTGAGGACAGGGAAATACAGATGGCAGAAGGATAAGGCAGCTGTGAAGCTAGTGAGTTATCCAGGGGATTCTGACCAAGTGCTAGTAGTGAAGGTGGGAAAAAGAACACAGATCAGAGAGAGAGACACAGATGAAACCCCCAGATCTCAGGTATAGACTGGCTCTGTCAGCCAAGAGAAGAATAGGCACCAATGGCATCTCTGAGGCGACTGGACAAGGGCTGAAAATGGTCTGAGGGCTGGATTCTAAAAGAGTAAGAGTGGATTAGTTACAAATGTAGAAGAGGTGCACTCAGAGAGGACAAGTGATGAAATTAGGACAGTCTGTGGTGAGTAAGGCTAAGTTCAGTTCAGTTCAGTCGCTCAGTCATGTCCGACTCTTTGCGACCCCATGAATCGCAGCACGCCAGGCCTCCCTGTCCATCACCAACTCCCAGAGTTCACTCAGACTCACGTCCATCAAGTCAGTGATGCCATCCAGCCATATCATCCTCTGTCATCTCCTTCTCCTCCTGCCCCCAATCCCTCCCAGCATCAGAGTCTTTTCCAATGAGTCAACTCTTTGCATGAGGTGGCCAAAGTACTGGAGTTTCAGCTTCAGCATCATTCCCTCCAAAGAAATCCCAGGGCTGATCTCCTTCAGAATGGACTGGTTGGATCTCCTTGCAGTCCAAGGGACTCTCCAGAGTCTTCTCCAACACTACAGCTCAAAAGCATCAATTCTTCAGCGTTCAGCTTTCTTCACAGTCCAACTCACACATCCATACATGACCACAGGAAAAACCATAGCCTTGACTAGACAGACCTTTGTTGGCAAAGTAATGTCTCTGCTTTTCAATATACTATCTAGGTTGGTCATAATCTTCCTTCCAATGAGTAAGCATCTTTTAATTTCATGGCTGCAATCACCATCTGCAGTGATTTTGGAGCCCCAAAAATAAAGTCTGACACTGTTTGCACTGTTTCCCCATCTATTTCCCATGACGTGATGGGACCGGATGTCATGATCTTAGTTTTCTGAATGTTGAGCTTTAAGCCAACTTTTTCACTCTCCTCTTTCACTTTCATCAAGAGGCTTTTTAGTTCCTCTTTACTTTCTGCCATAAGGGTGGTGTCATCTGCATATCTGAGGTTATTGATATTTCTCCCAGCAACCTTGATTCCAGCCTTGTGGAATAAGGCTCACTTAGTGTTTATTTAGGGCTTCCCCGACAGCTCAGCTGGTAAAGAATCCGTCTGCAATGCAGGAGACCTGGGTTTGATCCCAGGGTTGGGAAGATCCCCTTGAGATGGGCATGGCTACCCACTTCAGTATTCTTGCCTGGAGAATCCCCATGGACAGAGGTGCCTGGTGGGCTACAGTCCATGGGGTTGCAAAGAGTTGGACACAACTGAGTGACCAAGCACAGCACAGTATTCTATTAAAATAGGTGTCCAAACAGTTATTCACGGTCATCTAACGTGTTGATTAGAGTCCTGTTGCAATCTTTCGGCTTTGTACATTCTTGCTTTTACTAGCAGGGGAAAGAAAGAAAAGAGAGGGGTTGGGGGACCAGGTCACTTAGTCATGTACATCTAGTGGAGAGATGATGGACTCACCTACTTGGAGTGCCAGCCTATTGTGACTACTCAGCTTACAGGCCAGCAGTCCTCTCCCTGAAGGGGAGGGCTGCATATAAATGCATTTGTATCTCTAGCAACTTTCTACAACCACCCCTTAATGAATTAGACCATCAAGACATCCAAATTGGTTCCTGAGATCCTTTCATCTTTCAGGTTGTTTGCCTTTAACATTTAGCATGCAATTGAAGAGTATTAATAGCAATGGGATGTTTTGCTGAACCTGGGGGAAGGGGTCTGTGATAAACAAACACTAAAGAACTGTAGAAAATGAACCTAGTCAGTGGGCTCTTCTAGGCAGGTTTACAATGACTGGTTGCTCTGTCCCTGGAAAGTCATGCAGGCAGCAGCCACCACTGGGCTTGGAGACGGCGTGGAAAAGGGAGTCCAAAACTATGATAAAATTTTAATTGTATATTTGATCTGTTTCAGGATGAACAATCCATATATATTTAGGTTTCTGTAGTAGTTAGGGTAAGGACAGGGATCAACCGGTACACTCAGAAGGGATAACTGAAGATAAATTAATGAAGGAACTATTTCCAAGGGTGTAAGAGGGATTAAAGGCAGTGAAGTAGCCACGCTCTCCAGAAATCTCTAACGTCCCACGTCATAAAAAGGGAAGAAGAGAGAGTGGGTATTTATTTCTGTAACTATAGGATGACTCAGAAGCTGCAGAGGAATGAAGACTCTGCTAACTGCAGGCAGGGAGGGAGCCTGGGGAAGAAATACTCAGTCCTCCCTTCTTACAGGCACTTCTCAGTGGTCCATCCAAACTAGAAACTGATTGTCAGGGAAGCATGTGGCTTTGCTTCACCTAGGCAGCTTCCTCAGCACAAAGCAGGGCAGGAAATGGTGGAGGCGAATGAAGAGGGACAAGCTAAGAGAGCTTAGCACAGGAGCTGAGAGACTGACTCAGATTCCAGTTGTCTGTGGACCAATATGTTTATGCAGATCTGTGGATTTCACTGTCAGTGCTCCTCTGGTTTCATAATGATATTGTTAATCCCACACGGATAGTATTAAACAAAGGAACGATGGAAGCCAGACTTGCTGGCCCAGATGGGCCTGGGGTGAGAGGAAGGGGGAACTACCCAGCAGCACTGTCTGTTGTTTCCTGGGTTTCCTCTCTAAAGGCAGCTGTGTCTCTGGCACGTGGACTTTCTTTTTCCCCAAAAGGAGACATGGCTTGAATGATTGATGAAATCGAAAGAATAAGTTTGGGGACTGCATGTTTCCATCCTGCCTGTTGTTTTGTCCAGTAAATAACATTTCCTCTGTGAAACTCGAGCTTTCATCTCAAGTGTGTGGACCAGACTTAAGCAGACATCGACGCTTGCCTTGGAGAAAACCCTCTGTGCTCCTGGCTTACTTTGATCAGTTCTCTCCGCCTGTGCAGTCATAACACACAGACTCCACAAGGATACTTTCTCCTTGGCCCTGTTTTCTTTCCCACTGGGCAGCACACTCTGCAACAGGCTTTGTTCCCGGTCTTTCCTCTGACTGGACAGCCTCTCCCCTCACTGGAATTTGACCAGGGAAGCCCTTGCTAATTTCAGAGCAATTTAAAGATTCCTATTGGTGAGGCAGCGAACCCCTGAGGGCCCCGTAGAGAGACGCAGATCCGCTCCGACACTGCCCTCTGCTGGAAGCTGTTGGGACTGCTCCAGTCCTCAGTGCAATCTGTGCACTTGAGTTGTGCCGTCAAGGCCTCACTCTTACTGAGCTGTAGATATACAGAAGTGGAGATAACGTTACTTAGAAAACCTTTCATTATCAACTCAGATGTGAAAAAAAAATTAGAACATTATGCAGGAAATTTTTTTCCATGAGTTGATATAGACACTTGTTTTTAAGCAAGTTACAAAAGCCATGAGCTGATACAGAAACCTATTTCTAAACAAGTTACAAAAATCAAAACTTATAGAAGACTGATAAATTTGACTGCCTCAAAAACAATTACTTCTATGTGGAAGAAGACACCATAAGCAAAGTTAAAGGACAACAGGAAAAAATACTTGCAGCAAAGGATTAGTATATAGAATACATAAAGAACTTCTACAGATCAAAAATTAAGTGAAAAACAATTCAATAGAAAAATATTCTGAAGATACAAAGTGCTAATTCACAGAAATACAAATATAAAAAAATGCAATTTTTTTGTATAATAAAAATGTGAGATACAAATATAAAAAAATATAAATAGCCCCAAAATGAATGGCAAAAACCTCAGTTTTACTAGCAGTCAGGAGATTCAAACATGAGTGAGTTTTTTTTTCTAATAAATTATAAAAATTTAAAAGGATATATGAGAAAAGATATTTCTATACACTACAGATAAGACTGTAAACTGGTATGACCACATCTTGCAGGGTAATTTGGCATTATCTGTTATAGCAAAAAATATTCATATACTATGATCCAATGATTCTGTTTATCCATATCTTCCCCAGAGAAATCCTTATTCATGTGCTTAGAAGCCAGGTCTGAGGATGTTTGTGGCAGCTTTGTTTGCAATAGCAACATGTCAGAAATAACTTAAATGGCCATCAGAATGGCTAAATAAAATGTGGTTTATCCATACCACATACACACACACACACATGTATATACAGCAGATTTCTTTTTAAAGTGCCATACGTACTGACATGGGAAACTCTTCAAGACCTATTGTTAAGTGAAAAATAATCAAGCTGAAGAATGACACACAGTATAAAAACATATATAAAAACACCCATGCAGACAAAGCAATATAATTTTTTTCCTATTTAGATACTATGTGTTTTTTGTTTTGTTTTGTTTTGTTTTAAATGCATGGTAAATGTGTAAAAGAAGACACATCAAACTGATGGTGAAAGTTACCTCTGGGGTGGAGATGAGGATGAGATGGTGGTCAAAGAAGACTTTGAGCTTACCTATAATGTTTAATTTTTTTATAAAGAGAAGATATTCATGTATTACTTATCTATTTAGTTAAAACTAATAAAAACTATTCTTATTTGAAAGGAGTAGATTCTTCATCTTTATTTATAAAGCACCTGGAAATCCAGGGAATCACTGAGCTATAAGCAAAATGGGTGATTTGTCAGGGGACCTGCTAAGCAGAGGGCACTGTGGTTGTCATGGAGATGCCTGCCTTCAATACAGACTGTCTCGTGCATCCGTCTACATGTCAGACAGTCTCCCATACAGTGTCATGCTTTTAAATCTTGGTTCACAAACCAAGTATTAATAATATAGTCCTTAATACTTGGTGAGGTTATTTGATGTTAAAATGTAACACCTCATTTACTCTCTTATTCACTCCCTCTATGTCTCTTTCTCTGTACCACCTCACTCCTCCCCACCACCAGCCTCCTCTCTCCCTTTCTCCAGATAAACTTAGCTTTAGAGATACTATATAACTTGTCCAAAGTCAGCTAACCAATATGTGGTAGAGTTTGTCCTGACACCAGCAGCCACACTTTCAACCATTTAAACTGTATTACAGAATCATAAACATCCTGATAGGTTTTTAGCTTCAGAATATTAACTTCCTGTCAAGAGACTTCCCAGGTTTCTCTGCCACTCAGGCCATACCCATTCAACGTGTTGCTCTGAATCAAAACGGCAGGCGGTTCATTCTGGGAGAGAAGTATACCGCAGATTGAGGAGTTACTCAAATCAGTACAACTAGGAAGATCAAAAGTAAGAACACACTAAAGAAACATCTAAGAGATTAGGGATAATCCTCAACTCAGAAGACTGCTTTCAAGTATTTTTAAAGTTAATTTTAGGAACAAAACTAATCAATAATAGCAAAGGTGAAAGTCTGAGAATAATGCAAACCTTGTTAAGACTCTCATAGGACGCGATGTGCTCCCTTTTCCAAATTCTAGAAATTTCTTGTACTGGTATGAAATGCCTCCCAATGATGCAGGCATGCTTTCACTGCTGAATCATTACTTACAAGCAGAGAACGCAACTGAGTAACGTCAGGGATTATAGAGTTGTGTCTCTGAGCAGAGGCCCCCCAATAGGACTCTTGGGGTCCCCTTTGGAGAGGTGACAGGCCTCCTCTTATTGAAGAGAAGACAGCTTTTGAGAGATGTTTCCAGAATAACTTATGAGTAGAGGAGGCAGCAGGTTTACAAATTGGAGCTGTGATTCCTTCTCTCCCAATTAAAAAAAAAAAGAATTACTCTCTATTTGGTTTCTTATTTGAGAGCAGGTGTGTCTATGAATAATACATAGATGGGCAGGCTACACATGGACCTGAAGACACAGAAGTCTACAAGCAAATTAGACCCAGAGTGTGAAGATTACACAGTGGATTTTAAGTAGCATCACGCAGGCAAGGAAAAACCTGGAAGAGCGCGCGCTCACACACACACAAACGATATGCAAATAATAAGCACATCCAAGCCCCTGGCTACGCACACAAACACGTCTCCTCTCAGATAATGGTAATTGAAAGTCACTAAGTTCCCATTTGAGGAGGGGGAGATAAATCAAGAAACACAATCTAAGAAAAAGATTAGAACATTAGGGTTTTAATGAACAATGTTTCAGTGCAGGGAATTAAGGATATTTAAATCTTCTTTTCGGGCTGCTACTCTAACGTTTTAAACTCAGCAGGGACTGAAACAAGAGGGACAATAGTTAGGGTAGCAGATAAGGGGTAGGGGTAGATGGCTGCCGGACTCCTGGGCCCGTTCCGGGATTCCACTCCTGGCTCCCAACAGCTGAACTCTGGTCTGCCCATGGAGGCCAAAAGGGGCTTTCCCATTTGTTAAACATGAGATAACACCGTAGCACTACAGATTAGGGAGATTAAATGTCAGCAAAAGCCTAGCAATGTAGGATCATTAACAGCAGGGTCTTAGCCTGGAGCTCTTTGGGGGAGGCAGGAAGATGTTGAAAAATGTGCCCCTGACAGGCCTCAAGAGTCGAGGAAAGATCTCCTACTGCTCGACTTGGTCTTCTGAAAACCTGTGGTGTCCCCAGATAAAAAGGAAGCCTTGAGCATCACTGAGGATGCTCATCTCTCCAGTGAGGAAGTGCAGCTGCCTCAAGGAGGGTAGCTGGGGATCACAACAGCTTTAGCATGCAGGCATGCGTGCTCACAAGCACACACACAAATACATATGCCGCTTATCAGCTCTGCCAAGCAAAGTATTCTCAAGGATAAAGGATTTCGATTTTTATCTTGTCCAAATCCCTTCAAGGTATTGTCTCGAGACAGGACAAGTTATGTTAACCTTGCCCCGTTTGAAAATGTAACTATGGAAATAATACCTCCCCACCGCTCCCCACCCCTCAAGTAAAATGGCCCACATTTAGGAGCAGAAGGTATCTGGAAGGTAGAAGGAAGCAGATTAATATGTGAACCGAAAGCACACAGACCCTTTAAAAGTCCACCCACATTGCAGAATTGGAAAGAGATGAGCCTCTTTCCCATTATAGAAACAACACCACAAGGCAGGATTTGTTTGCAAGGGAATAGATAGGCAAACAAGCCAAGACTAGAAGGTGGCTCGCCCCTGATCGGACTGAGCAGGGCTGAAGAGGAAGAGAAAACCCAGGGGGTGCAGGCTCCCAGTGAAGGCAGGACAAGGGGCCACCTGGAACACCCCCACCCTAATATCCCTCTCCTGGTGGCTGGAGTCACTCACGCATGGAGCTGGGTAGGGTTGGTCAGCAGGTTGCTGGCCCTTTGTTCTCCCCTTGATGGTGATGTAAATATTTTCTGTCTTGACTAGGGAGTTGACGATCATTTTTCAAAACTCCCCCTGGTGACTCAGATGATGAAGAATCGGCCTGCAATGCAGAAGACCTGGGTTCCATCCCTGGGTTGGGAGGATCCCCTGGAGAGGGGAATGGCAACCCACCCCAGTATTCTTGCCTGGAGAATTCCATGGACAGAGGAGCTCCTCGGAAAGAGTCAGACATGGTTGAGTGACTATCACAGTGGCCGGTGGTTCCTCGTGGTGGCAGAGGCACTGTAGTCGAGAAACAAAGAACACATTCTCCACGTCCACGACCTGACTCTGCATTCTGAATCTGCCTTGCATGAATTCTGTGACCTTTAGACAAGGTCACACCCAGCAGGTGGAGGAGTAGGGGAGAGGTAGGAAGGAGGCCTGGCAAGGCCTTCTAGACCTTCAGAGCCTTCTAGACCAGCCAGGCGGGTGGCGCCTTTATCATGGGACACATACCACGGGCGCTGACTCAGAAATCCTCACTCTGGCTCCCTTGCCTCAGTCTCTGATCCCTGTGGCTGTGACTCACATTCCAGCACCTCTCCTGACACTGTTCCAGCCCCTCCCACACACCCATTTAGCACCGCTTGAAGCACGCCACCCCATCACATAGACCTTTAATAGCAAGTGAAACAGTAGCAGGTGTCAGAGCTGAGAGAGGAAAAAAAATCGCAATCCCCACTGGAGGGCGAAAGATCATTTTCTGCATTTCCACTTAAAGGGAGAAGTGAAAAGCATGAAATCACATGCCAAGCGGGAGAAAGAGTCTAAACCAGAATACCCTCGACAGGAGCAGTCACCAGCAGCTTCGAGGTCACAGGTTCTCAAACCCTTCTCCTGGGACACACAAGTAGGGATGTGCAGGGGGAAGCCACCTAACCTTCTGTCCCGAGCGCCACGGCCACTCTATGGCCTACTTGACATTTCCACTTGGACATGCCCCAGGCTCTCAGGCTCATCCACTCCAAACTCAGCTTGTCATCTTTCTTCCAAATCTGCTCCTCTTCTAGGTCCCTTCCCACATCATGACTCCTACCCAAGCCAGAGATCTGAGAGCCTCCCAGGACTGCTGTCTTCCTAGTATATTACCCCCACCTGACTGCACCAGCCAGCCTTCCCAGGTGATGCTAGTGGTAAAGAACCCACAAGCCAATGTAGGAGACGTAAGAGAGGCTGGCTCAATCCCTGGGTTGGGAAGATCCCCTGGAGAAGGAAATGGCAACCCACTCAAGTATTTGTGCCTGGAGAATCCCGTAGATACAGGAATCTGGCTGGCTACCATCCATGGGGCCGCAAAAAGTCGAACACGACTGAAGCGACTTAGCACACCAGCAGTGCACCCGCCAGAGCTCCTCTGCATCTTAGCTCAGTCTGTTCCGTCCCAGCCTCCCCCACCCCCACTGCCAATGGCCTTCCTCTGGCTCCGTTATCTCTTGCACGGACAGTTTCCGTAGCCTCCCGGTCAGCCTCCACTACAACTCTCTCTTTAATCCAGCTTCTATTTTGCTCCCAGTATGATCCCCCGCTCCAAATGCAAATCTGATGATGGAAATTCCCTTCTTAAAATGCTCGAGCATTTCCCCTCTGCTATCAGGATAAATTCCAAACTCAGGCTGGTGAACAAGGCATTCCAAGCCTTGCCCCTTCCTAGCTATCCAACTTGATCTGCTCGTTTACTCACCAACACCCCCACCCTCCCAACTGCCCCATTTTCAGTTCTTTCCCTCAAGATTCCAGGCTCTTTCACACACTCAAGACTTTGAAAAGCCTGTCTCTTTCTTTGCCCAGTCTCCCTGATGAACTCTTACTTATCCCTGCAGAGCCAACTCCAGCATCTCCCTTTCAGCCCTTGCATCTGTGCACATCTCCTGCGTCACATTCGTGTTGTATCTGCTCGGTCACCTTTCTGCCTCCTCTCCCAGCTCTTTGAGAGCAGGGACTCTGCTGTGTTCATCTTCAGATGCTCAGGCTCAGGACAGAACCTGATACCAAAGTCTGAACAAAGGTCCATGGAATGCACAAGCTGGAAATGGTTCTCTCCCGGGGCTGGGGGAGGCTGTGGACAACTCAGGGATGTGGCAGAACCCCACCAGGGACAAGTCCTGGACTTCCTGGTCAAGGAGGACAATGAGCACGGACGCTTCAATCCATCCGAATAGCAGACTCAATATAAAAATACAAATATCTTTAAAAATATCACGGGACAGGAGTTACTGCCTGCTCCCGAGATTAGAGATTTGCATTCTGTCTGCTCCTGAAACAGTGTCTTACGCTAGACCAAGGATTTCCAGACTTCAGGGTCTACAAGAGCCAGGATACAAGGACATCAGAAACATCACTCTACAAGAAAAAACCAAGTGGTAATTATGTACAGTGACTGATGTTAACTAAACTTATTGTGGTAATTTTGCAATATATAAAAATATTTAATCATTTTGTTTTATATCATAAACTAACATAATGTTAAATGTCAATTAAACCTCATTTTTTAAAAAAATATTTTTTTAAAGAAAGGAAAGAAAAGAAACATTACTGCTTCACCAGGAAGCTGGAAACTGACTTCATTCACTTTTTAAAAAATTGAGGTAAAATTCATATAATATCAAATTCACCATTGTGACTATTTTTAAAGTGTAAAACTTAGTGACTTTTAGTACATTCACAATATTTTGTAACTATCACCACTAATTCCAGAACCTGTTCACCACCCCAAAGGAAACTACATATCCATTAAGCAATCACTTCCATTCTTCCCTTCGCCCAACCCTGGCAGCCACTAACTACTTATTGTCTATGAATTTGTCTGGGCTTCCCAGGTGGCTCAGTAGCAAAGAATCTGCCTGCCAGTGCAGAAGACACAGAGATGCGGATTCAATCCTGGGTAGGGAAGATCCCCTGGAGGAGGAAATGGCAACCCACTTCAGTATTCTTGCTTGGACAATCCCATGGACAGAGGAGCCTGGAGGGTTGCAGTCCATGGGGTCGCAAAGAGACACCACTGAGTAACTAGACACTCACACATGGATTTGCCTGTTCTTTTTCATATAAATTGAATCACATAATATGTGGTCTTTTGCATCTGGCTTCATTCACCTAGTGTGATGTTTTCAGTTCTGTTCAGTCGGTCAGTCGTGTCTAACTCTTCTCGACCCCATGGACTGCAGCACACCAGGCCTCCCTGTCCATCACCAACTCCCGGAGTTTACCCAAACTCATGTCCATTGAATCAGTGATGCCATCCAACCATCTCACCCTCTGTCGTCCCCTTCTCATCCCACCTTCAATCTTTCCCAGCATCAGGGTCTTTTCAAATGAGTTAGTTCTTCATATCAGTTCTTCATTCCTTTTCATAACTGAATAATATTCCATTGTATGGACCCATCGCATGTGTTTATCCATTCATCAGTTGCTGAACATTTAGGTTGGTTCCACTTTTTAGCTATTATGAATATTTGGCTGCTTGAAGATTTGTGTACAAGTGCTTATGTGAACATATGTTTTCATTTCTCTTGGGTATGCAATTGGGAGTGAAATTGATTTGTCAAATGTTTAACATTTTTTGAGGAACTGCCAATATGCTTTCCTCAGCAGATGTACCATTTTACATTCCCAACAGCAATATATAAGGCTTCCAATTCACTCCATCTTTAAAGATCTTAGTTGTTGAATTCCTAGACTGGGACCTTTCCTATCGACCATGCAAAAGTACAACCAGTTGGATAGCAATTGAGTTGGAATCTAAAATCTGCGAAGGGGAAAAAGCCTTAAGCCGGATCTAAGCTGATCTCTAATGTCTCCACCCACGAATCTCACAAGATGTGCTCCTGCAGCCACCACTCTAGTTCTGTGCAGCTCAGAATCACAAAGATATTGCATGCCCTGTCTCCTAGACCTGTTAGGTAAGGCATCTTCTCTGTCCCCCACTTACAAATCAGATGAGAAGGAAAAGAAGTGAGCCTAAATCTCATCAGCAGGTAGAAAGGAGAGGAAACAGTCCAAAACCATTTTCAGTTCAGTTCAGTTCATTTCAGTTCAGTTGCTCAGTCGTGTCCGACTCTTTGCGACCCCATGAATCGCAGCACGCCAGGCCTCCCTGTCCATCACCAACTCCCAGAGTTCACTCAGACACACGTCCATCAAGTCAGTGATGCCATCCAGCCATCTCATCCTCTGTCGTCCCCTTCTCCTCTTTCCCCCAGTCCCTCCCAGCATCAGAGTCTTTTCCAATGAGTCAACTCTTCGCATGAGGTGGCCAAAGTACTGGAGTTTCAGCTTTAGCATCATTTCTTACAAAGAAATCCCAGGGCTGGTCTCCTTTAGAATGGACTGGCTAGATCTCCTTGCAGTCCATGGGACTCTCAAGAGTCTTCTCCAACACCACAGTTCAAAAGCATCAATTCTTCGGCGCTCAGCTTTCTTCACAGTCCAACTCTCATATCCATACATGACCACAGGAAAAACCATGGCCTTGACTAGACGGACCTTTGTTGGCAAAGTAATGTCTCTGCTTTTCAATATGCTATCTAGGTTGGTCATAACTTTTCTTCCAAGGAGTAAGCATCTTTTAATTTCATGACTGCAGTCACCATCTGCTGTGATTTTGGAGACCCCAAAAATAAAGTCTGCCACTGTTTCCACTGTTTCCCCATCTATTTGCCATGAAGTGATGGGACCAGATGCCATGATCTTCGTTTTCTGAATGTTGAGTTTTAAGCCAACTTTTTCACTCTCCTCTTTCACCTTCATCTAGTCATCATAAATTAAGG
Source organism: Bos mutus (assembly GCF_027580195.1). Taxonomy (NCBI): domain Eukaryota; kingdom Metazoa; phylum Chordata; class Mammalia; order Artiodactyla; family Bovidae; genus Bos; species Bos mutus. The sequence goes on along the minus strand of NC_091626.1, from coordinate 30,590,041 downwards.
TTCCCCCTCGCACCCCCCATGGAAGCCAGAACACTGGGGAAATCCTCTGGGTGGGGTGAGTGGACCTCCAGCAGGGCTCAGGATGGCTGACTTCCAGGCAAGCACAGGGCAACCTGGGGGCAGTGGTTCTGCAGAAGTCCAGGCAGGGGTGGGATGGCTGAGAGTACCTCACAGCCTCAAGGCACGAGTGTGAGGGGCAGGACAGGGCCTGCGGGTGACAGGTAAGAAGAAGGCAGGGTCCTGGCCTGCCCCCCAGGGCCCACCTGCTAGCATGCCACCACACCTCCCCAAACTACATCTCAGCAATAAAAGCACCACTCACTGCCAGGTCCCTGAACACTCTGTCCCCTCATCTTACCCCATCAGCGCTCTGTGTGCGCACGTTGTTTTCAGCTTCCTGAAAATGTGGTTGCTGGAAAACTCGGACTTACTCTTCGGGTCTCAGCTCAGGGATATCGCTCCTAGGAATTCTTCATGCCAGATGCTCTCTGAGGGCCTGTGAGCTCCTCATCTCCCACTCACTGCTCTCTGCCATGGTGGCCTTTCTCTTGCTGTCCTGATTTAAGGCTGTCTCTATCACCACCCCCGTGGTGAGCAGCACCAAGGTAGGGACAGAGACTTTCCCATGTGTGTTCCCAACCCAAGGAGATGAAAGGCTATTTTGCAATGTCGGTTCCCAGGGAACTGGGCCAGGAATGGCCAGAGCTAGTGAACTAGGTTAGGGGTTCAAGGAGGGGACCAGTCACACACTGAAATGACGATGCTCCAAGTCCGGGTTTTGACAGACTATGGACCATGGGTCAAGAGCAGACCACCGCCTGTTTTTAGTATGATCCAAGAGTTAGGAATAAATTTCACATTAAAAAAAATTATTCTCACTCCAAAGTAGTCCTCCAGTAGAATAATTCTCCATGCCTTAGTGTGGTACTCTGCCTCCATTGTTCTAAATCACTCCACCCCTTGTCCATTGTTGATGTTGTCACGTCTGACTCTTTGCAACCCCGTGGACTGTAGCCCACCAGGCTCCTCTGTCCATAGCACTTCCCAGGCAAGAATACCGGACCGGGTTGCCATTTCCTTCTCCAGGGGATCTTGCCAACTCAGGGATTGAACCAACATCCCCTGCTTTGGCAGACGGATTCTTTACCACTGAGCCACCGGTGAAGCCCCCAGATTTCACGTTTTAAAATGCCTGAACAAAACTTTAAAAACAAGCAATATTTCATGAAGTGAAAATAATATCAGATTCAAATTGGAGTCCATAAATAAAGTTTTGAATGTTCTCAAATGTTTATGGAAATTGTTTTTCCTTTTGTTGCTTTTCCTTTTGTTATATAACTCAGTTCAGTTCAGTTGCTCAGTCGTGTCTGACTCTTTGTGACCCCATGGACTGCAGCATGCCAGGCCTCCCTGTCCATCATCAACTTCTGGAATTTACCCCAAACTCATGTCCACTGAGTCGGTGATGCCATCCAACCATCTCATTCTCTGTTGTCCCCTTCTCCTCTTGCCTTCAATCTTTCCCAGCATCAGGGTCTTTGCAAATGAATCAGCTCTTTGCATCAGGTGGCCAAAGTATTGGAGTTTCAGCTTCAACATCAGTCCTTCCAATGAACACCCAGGACTGATCTCCTTTAGGATGGGCTGGTTGGATCTCCTTGCAGTCCAAGGGACTCTCAAGAGTCTTCTCCAACACCACAGTTCAAAAGTATCAATTCTTCAGTGCTCAGCTTTCATTATAGTCCAACTCTGACATCCATTCATGACTACTGGAAAAACCATAGCTTTGACTAGACGGACCTTTGTTGGCAGTTATATAATTACCTACTTAATATTCTTGATTTGCTTCTTGGCCCACAAAGTGTAAACTATTTACTATGGGCTCTTTACAGAAACAGTTTGCTGATGGCTGCTCTAAATGGTTAGAAACAGGATGCTGCAGTCCTCACACCCACCCCACCCCCATGACCCCTGGAGACTAAGCCTGCCAGCTCCTCCTACTGAATGCAGCATTCTCAGTAGAGAAGAATTCAGTGACACCCTCGCCCAATGCTTAACTCAATACTCTATCTCCAGCATGTACCCCCATTCACATACATTTATTCTCTTACCAAAAGGCTTTGGGGAAATATAAAGCAATCCTAATTCACAAATACGATTAAAAATCTTCACTGTGATCGGTGACAAAGGTGGAATAGTCCTGAAGTCTCTCATTTACTGAGCACCTCCCACATGCCAGGCACTAAGCTAAACATTTTAAAGATGCCATCTTGAATACCTGCAACCCTCCTAAAAGTTTCATTATTATACCCTTCATGTATGTGCAGAACAGAGATGCGGGTCCCCTTTCTCCCTGTTATTCTTGTTTATCTTCACTCTGAGTGGAGAGGGAATCTTTAACATAATGTGTCAAAATCACAGTAACTCATAAAACATTTATCATGAGCAAGGCATTGTTTTAAACCAGGGTTTCTCAACCATATCATTAGTAACATTAGGGGCTGGATAATGCTTTGTTTTGAGGCTGTCCTGTGCCTTGTAGGATGTCTAGCTGCATCCCTGGCCTCTGTCCACTAGGTAAATACCAATAGCACCCTTTTGTCAGATGTGACAGTCAAAAACATCTCCAGACACTGCCCAGTGCTCTTGGGGAGACAAAATTGACCTCAGTTTAGAGAGGTCTGTTCTAAACGCTTTACAAATAAATTCAGAAAAACTCTGTGAAATAAGTCCTGTTATTATCTTCATTTATGAGATAAGTAATCTGTAGCATGGAGAGGTTAACTTCTCCAGGCTCACACAGCTGGTGAGTGATAGGAGTGGAATTTGAACCCATGTAATCTTAGGTCCTGTATCCATGCTCTTACTATTATCAATTTTAGCAAATCTCAGAATCCACCGAGCTGACCCCACACAAGTAATAGGAGGGGAACCGCCCCCCCACCCCCTGACACACACACACACTTTGCCCTGTAGGATAGAATGAAAATTGAAGGTCACCTTGGCTTGACCATGGGATTCCTTAGTGCCTCAGATGGTAAAGAATCTGCCCGTGATGGGGGAGACTGGGGTTTGATCCCTGGGTAAGGAAGATCCCCTGGAGAAGGAAATGGCCACCCACTCTAGTATTCTTGCCTAGAGAATCCCATGGACAGACAAACCTGGTGGGTTGCAGTCTCTGGAGTAGCAAAAAGTCAGACGAGTAACAACTGAATGAGTAACGCTTGGTTTGACAACAGGGAACACCAACTGGCAAGATAAAACCGAGATCGGAAGACAGAAAAGGCCTAGAGAAAAGGAAATGGAAACAAGGCCAGAGGAACACAAAACTCTCAGGCATCCACAGAGGCCGATGCCCTGCGGCCTGGTGGGAAAAGAGGCAAGTCCCGTCTGCGCCATCCTCTGAACTGCGGGCACTCATGTCAGCCGGCTGTAATGCCCCTCCTGCCGCTTTCCTCCCTTCTTCTGCTGTTCTTCCCTTCCTTCCTCTTTCTCTCCCTCTCTCCCTTCTTCCCCGCTTCCTTCCTTCCTCTTCCTTTCTTTTTTGCTGGTCATCTGGGTGTCTGCCTTTCCGGATATTGTGAGGTGTAATGTGATAAACGAGACTAAGTGAACTGAGGTTCTGAGCTTGATGGGATCTATCCTACAAACGCCCCTCGCCAGACGGAGCTACGTACCAGTAGAGCTGGGATTCTGTGTGCTATGATTGCTTCTGACTGCAGACAACAGAAACCAGACATAGAGTGGCTTCACTACAGAGGGATGATTTTCCCTGAAGGATCAGATGCGAGCACTCCAGGACTGCTGGCTGGTTTCTCAATGCTGTTGACATCCCAGGATCCCCCTGTCTTTCTCCTTGGCATGTGGCTTTCATCCTTTTGCTCACAAGACGGCTTCTAGATGCTTTCAGGCATCACAATTGTGATCAGGCAGCAAATGGGGGGAGGGGACTGCCAACTGAACCTGTCCCACTGGCTTACATCTCAGTGGCCAGGACGGTGTTACATGTCCCCCCTGCCTGCCAGGGAATCTGGGTGGTGTTTATTTTCACTTGGGCTTTCATGACTCTGCAAAAATATTGGGGTTCAGTAAGGAAGAAACAGGAGAAAATGGATGTTGAGGAGGCATTGCAGTGTCTACTGTAGAATTCAAAGGCAGCCTGCACTTCACTAGGAAACATTGTTTCGTGAGAACCAGCCCTGGCTCTGGAGATGGATGCCTAGCCTTGAACCCCCTTCCTTGCCCTGACTATCTGTGTGACCTTGGGCCAATTGCTTTATATTGTTGTGCCTCATTTTCCTCATCAGTAAACCTGAGAAAACAACAACATCCAATTTCCCTCATCTGTAAAACTGAGGAAAAAGTACCAGTGTTGTCATGGGGATAAAATCACTTAGCATATGTAAAATACCTAACCTAGTGCCTGGTGCACAAGCCTGCAATAAATATTAGCTACTTTCAGCTGCTATTATTTACTGAATGTCTACATGCCAAATACTCTACATGATCTTCTCCAATCCTCACAACAAAAGAGTGAGGGAAATAAATGAGTTCAGGAGGGGTCCCCAGCCCGACTGCCTGTCATTTCACCATTTCCTCGAAGTCTTCTAGGAGTTTCTTTAATGAAAACTCTAATAAGAAAGGTCTCTATGCCCTTTCAGCAAGCAGCTGAGCAGCTGACAGGGAGCAGAGATTAGTAGCATCAGCACACCAGGGTGTCAGACATAGCCTCTCCCTGGCACTTTCTAGTAGGTCTTGCCCTGGGTTTAGTTCCAAGTTTTGAGCAAAGATTTAATCTAATTTTCTCTTCTTTCTTGCTTGATCTTCAAATTGGCTTACCCATCCCAGAAGCTTAGAAACATGTGTTAATGACACTCTGGGGATAAAGCAGGAGCTGACACACTCAGGGCTTTCAGCGCTCAATTAGGCCACGGTGGTGGAATGGACAGAAATTCTGGGGGTGTCGGGGGGAGGTGGCACACTTAATTAGGACAGGGCTTCCCAAGTGGCACTAGTGGTAAAGAATCTACCTGCCAATGCAGGCGAAAGAGACGTAAGAGATGCGGGTTCGATCCCTGGGTCAGGAAGATTCCCTGGAGGAGGGCATGGCAACCCACTCCAGTATTCTTGCCTGGAGAATCCCATAGGCAGAGGAAACTGGTGGGCTACAGTCCACAGGGTTGCAAAGAGTTGGACACAACTGAGCATGAACACGCGTGGGGAGCAGGGGAGGCCACAGCTCACAAGAGACCTCAGCAGCTGGCACCTGGGTAAGGCCAGGCCAGGCCAGAGGACAATCAAGCTCAATGCCCCAGACCCAGATGCTGGCTGAATTTCAGGGCAGTGATGTCCAAGGCAGCCAGTAGGGGAGAAGGCATCGTTTCCATTGCAAAGATGGAAACAGACCCGCATCTCCACTACAGTCCCTCCATGCTCACCAGGCCCCCAAACAAACCATCAGATTCAGGGAGGGCGTTTACTCCTGGAAGTTCAATCTAAATGCAATTATATAATCCCAAAAGAGGTATGAAAAATTTAAAGAATCTTATCCCCATAGGATAAATTGCACTTGTAAGAATACATCCTACAAAGATAATGTGCAGAAGGACTTTGCATGATAGCACTGTTGGTAATGCTGACCAATCTGGGAACAACCAGAGCATTCATGAATAAGGGGCTAGTAATTTGTGGAATACATACAGTTAAAAACAAAGTTGTACTTCAGAATTTACTAGCATGATAAGATGTTGCTGACAAGTAGGCAAAAAATACATTTTGAGGTAACAAGTAAGATATGTACCACTTAAATGAAAATAAATATACATATTTAATATACATATATTAAATATGTACTATATCCATTCATATATATAGCAGAAAAGGGCTTCCCAGGTGGCACAGTGGTAAAGAATCTGCCTGCCAATGCAGGAGACAAAAGAGAGGTGAGTTCAGTCCCTGGTTGGGGAAAATCCCCTGGAGGAGGGGAGGAAATGGCAACCACTCCAGTCTTCTTGCCTGGAAAATTCCATGGACAGAGGAGCCTAGTGGGCTATAGTCCATGGGCCTGCAAGGAGTCAGACATGACCGGTGCGCACACACACACACACACACACACACACACCAAAAAAAAAAGGCAGGAACATGGACAGAGACAGAGAGATGTCTAAAAATTTTCTACCAAAATGTTAGTGATTTGTCTGCATAAACATTTCCTGCAGAGCCAGGAATCTCACTGTTGGAATGGGAACTTACAGTAAGGGGAGGAGCTGAAGTAATCCATGTGGTAATGGATTAGAATCCGAAGCATCAATAGGAACTCATGTTTAGCTTAATACAGATACAGATGGTTACATATAAAAATATTTACACACATGTATACACACACATATCTATTTCTTAGGGAATTAGAAGAAATGATGCTCCAGTAACAAGTGGCACATATAGTACCCAGATCTTTACTTCTAATGCTAGTCTCCAATAAAGGGAATCAGGGATCCTTGAAGAAACAGCTGATTTGAGGACTAGGGCAAGAAACATACACAATGAACCTGAAGGATCTTGTAATACCAGCAAGTAAGAAAGCACTAATAAAGTAAAATAAAATCACCCATATTGACGGATATGACAGAGAAGCACAGGAATCAGCTGACAGAACTCTCAAGAGGCTAATGCTGGACTAATTTAAGCAAAAAACAAAATAAGTATTATTGGAGTATAATCCAAATGCAAAATAAATATATATGAGTCCATACTAATACAAATAAATTATTGAACAAATTAATAAATGGGGAAAGGAGACAAGATAAATCTTTCATGCAGAAGAATTCCAAATAATTTGCATAGATTTTCTGCCCTCAAAGAAGGGGAGCCTAGCTCCCCACCCTGCAGTGTGGCTGTGCACAGTGACTTCCTTCCAAAGAGCACAGTGTGAAAACAAATAAAACGAGCAGCTTCACAGTGGAGAAAGCTGACAAACTCGCCTCAGTCCCATGATCAAGGTCAGCATCAACAGTCATAAATCATGTTGATAGCAAGCAACCCTGATATCATGGGGAAAAAATGACTGTTTGCCTCAGTGATCTTCCTCCTCAAAATCCACAACCCCAGGCTCATCTTGAGAAAACCATCAGACAAATTCCAGTGGAGGGGCATCATGCAAACTATTATACACAGGATGGATAAACAGCAAGTCCCCACCATATAGCACAGGGACCTGTATTCAATATCCTGTAATAAACCATCATGGAAAAGAATATGAAAACAAAGAATGTTTATATGTGTATAGCTGAATCACTTTGCTATATGGCAGGGATTGGCACAACTCTGTAAATCAATTATACTTCCATTTTAAAAAAAGAGATAGACGCACACACAAAGCCTGGCTAGTACTCCTCAAAAATGCCACAGTCACCAAAAAACAAGCTATCACAACCAAGGCTATCAAACTATCACCAAGATGAATCTAAGAGACGGGTAAACCTAAAACTGTTTTTTTAAAAAAGACTGTTTTTTTTTAAGTTCCCACAGAACAATTTTTCCCTAAGCAAGAATCAAAGTGAATTTTTATATCAACCTTTAACAATACAGAAAAGCAGTAAAAAATTTACAATTGAAAAGCTTTAAAGCTTTTTCTTAAAAGTTTTGTAATATCCTGGATCAAATTCTTACATGGAGCTTAAATTCAAAATTCTTGGGCTTTCTCCAGGAAGCAGAATGATTTTCCTAAATATTGATATAACAGAGGCAGACACCGCCCTTACTGAAGGGCAGAGTTCAAGACGGGAGGGGTTCGGGGGTGGGGGGTTCAAGACGGTTGAGATGTTGGTATTTTCCTTATTACACACTTGCAGGTTAAGTATGTGCATCTCAGTGTAGCTCTTACGAGATGGTAAAGCCAAAAGTGTCCAGCTCACTTGCAATATTCTTATCAGGCCCTGGTTCATCTCCATAGTTCACTTCTCAAGCCACTATCTGCCCACAGAAAAGACCCACTGGAGCTTTTCAGAGAGTCTGTGGAGTCTCCAGATAGAGGTGCACAGGCAATGGCCCAGTGGCAGTGGTCACATCACTTCAGGTCACGTAACTTCACATAACTTCTAACGGGGATGGTTAGATGCTTCGCTGTGATGATATCAAGTCTGTCATAGACTGACTTATGAGACATCCCAAAGGTCCCCCCTGGAACCCCAATTTAAGCCAGAAAAGAAGGATCCTGTAAGGCTACACTTCTATGAATCAAGCTGAAAGGAGTGAGCCATGGAATTGTTTTATTCCTTCTTACTGATTTTGTATGTTTGCAACTTGGTGGAGTAGAATTACAGCAAGTTGGTGTTCCTCATGACCCAGGAAATATGCCACAAAATAATTCCTCTGAATAGTCAGAGGGGTCCCTAAGGCTAGCACTAGGATTTAGAAATAGAGTCAGAAAATAACATCTTTGAAAACTAGAAATGGCAAAAATCAATATGAAATGAATGGAATTAGTCCCCCATGTATTCATTCTCTCAAGTCATTCATCCTCAGAGATGTTTGGAAAACATTACAGATAAGACTGGAGTGTCTCCCAAATCCCGCCGAGGGCCCCAGGACTCTTCTGTGTTTCCACAGGAAACTACTAATCTCAAAGGGACTTTAGTTTATGGAGATAAGCTACAGTTGGGAAAACTGTGACACGCTAATGAAAAAGGCAATAGAAAGCTCCACCTGCAATCTAGAGACAGGAGAGAAACAGAAACATCCTGGTAAGGGTTTAAAAATAGGTCTAACCAGTAGTCTGACCAAGTTGTGCTTTCTGGTTGCTAGAAAAATATCTTTTCCTGGGACAACGAGGGCAACTTTTCAGACTCTACCAGAGCGGGTGCTGTGAGAGTAGGTGATCCTTTCTCTGACTGTGAGTTTTCCAAGGAGACTTAAGATCTTCAGGGAAGACACTGGGAAGGAGATGATCCAGATAAGCAGATGTAAGAAGTATTCGATTACTAGAAGTCCTGCATTAATACGTTTATAAGCCAATGTCTTATAAGTTTGGAAAATGTCCTTCCACACTCTGGATCTAGAGCAGCACTTAATGTACTGACACAAGCCGGTTCCAAACCTCAAGGCCAAGAACTCAGATGCTGCATTAAGATGTCCTCACTAGAGGCTACCCCATGGACAGCCAGCTAGCTTCATTAATGCTTCCTCACACTAATCTGGATCTTGATTTTTAAAATAACATCTTACATCTTAAATTTTACAAGGCTGTCTCTTTACTTAAGATCCTTATTAGATTCATTTTCTTTTGGGACTGTCTAATGTTACAGTCAGTGAAGATGGATTCATCTGACTTACCAAGATCTTCATCTTATTGTATTTGAGTTTTCAAATTCATCTAAGGGCAGCAGGGTCAGATTCTTTCTTAAATGCATTGAACCATTTGATGACCCCTACGCAGAGGTTGGGTATCAGTGAAAGAACTCTGACAAGACGTGTTGAAACCATAAAGCCCAAAGCCCAGACTCTTTACTTCTGCTGCACACACAGACTTTGCCCCCACTTGTACCAAAATCACCTTCTATGACTTGAAAACAGCACTACTTAGTAGACTGCAAGATTTTTCACTTATAATCTAAAAAGTAACACCCACAAGAAGCAAAATTGTGCTAGTCACCCAGTTGCCGTGATTAGGCCTTTAGTTTCCTTGAAGAAGTTTTATCCCTACTCTTGCCTGGAAAATCCCATGGACGGAGGAGCCTGGTAGGCGGCAGTCCATGGGGCCGCTAGAGTCGGACACGACTGAGCAACTTCACTTTCACTTTTCACTTTCATGCATTGGAGAAGGAAATGGCAACCCACTCCAGTGTTCTTGCCTGGAGAATCCCAGGGACAGGGGAGCCTGGTGGGCTGCTGTCTATGGCGTCGCACAGAGTTGGACACGACTGAAGCGATGCAGCAGCAGCAGCAGCAGAAGAAAGGGAATGTGTATTTTAAATGTGTATTCTAAATTTTGGTGTATATATATGAGTAAAAACAATCAATTCTCAGGATATGCTCTTTAAAAAGTTATTTGGACTCTTCTGCCTTCTTAGACAACAACCATTGCTTCTTCAGCCCCACTTTGTCCTCTTTGTCAAATATTTTCTATCACAAAGAAATTGCAAAGCTTCTGGTCATACTCAGCATCCCCCTTGATTTCTGCAGGGCTCCTTGGTGAACACACACCCTGTTATGATTAAAAACATTTGCCAGCTATAAAATGTCTTTTCCAAGCCCCCATCTAAAAGAATATTAAAATCAAAGCTCATACTGTTATGAGTTTCTGGAACAACAGTCCTGGAGGCAACAGCTGCTCTTTCTTATTGTTATAACAGTAGCTCTCTTGGCAGCAATGAGATGGGCTCTTATAACTTTCCTGGAGGGAACCCACTAAAGTTCAAAGCAGGTTCCTACCAATTCCCGACCTCTGAATGATCCAGGAGAGCCCTACATGAGATGAGGTTCATGACCCCCACCTTCTAGGAACTACAAGAAGGAAAAGACAAGGAAGAAAGCAACCTCTCCATCCAAGACATTAGCTAACCTTCCAACTGCCTCTAATTGCCCCAGAAGTTGTTTCCTAGACCAGATATTCAACTGCTTTCTTCAGGCATGATTTCCCACCTGGAGTAGCAGGAAGACCTTGGGTCAGGTGTCAGAACTTTGCACCAAAGATGCATGGGCTTTAACCTCCAGGAGAACAAGGCAAGAATCCTCTTTGCTGAACGAACTCCAAAGGAGAACAAAAATGAAGCTTTTTAGCAAGAAGCCTGACCTGACAGGTCTCTGGTTTGCTACGGAGACAGCAGCATCACTGGCAGGTCAGAACGCAGAGGGGAAGGTGACTCCTGCTGCTTGAATGGCTCAGACATCAAAACCAAATCAGAGAATTTACGAGAGTGTAGCAATAGGTTCATGCTTTCTGCTCAGTTTCAAGCAGCAAGATAACCATAGCCTAGTTTTGAATGAGCACAAGACTATTTTTTCCTACTATCTGCTTCTGTCATCTTTGGATGACAATAGATAAACTATTTTAATGGGCTATAATAATAATATTAGGTACCATTTATGTTATATACATTATAACATTAAATCCTCACAACGAACCAATGGAAACAAGTAGTATTATATCCATTTTATATGTGAATAACTTGAAGATATTAAGAGAGAAATAACTTACTCAAGATTATGCAGCAAGCAAATGGTTGAAAGGGAATTTGAATCCTGATTGCCATGGCTCCAAAGCACACGCTCTTTATCACTTTCTCTTCCTTCTCCACTTCTTACTTCCTCCTTGCCCAGAGTGGCTGCCCCTCAAGTCTCAGTCAAGTGACTTGGTGTATGACAAACCTCAGAAGAAAATGACTCCTGTGATGCACCTTCAGGCCTATCGTCCGAATATATTAGACACTGTTTGCTGCGTGAAAGGCTACACTGGCCTATATCACACAAATAGAAAGAAGGCCCTTTAAAATACCAATATCTCAGGGTTGCCAGGGTCCAAAAGAGGAACCTAATTTTCATTTATCTCAGGAATTCTGAAAGTTGCCGTGTCAACCCAAATCCATTTTGCATGAGGATCCGAGGAACAGGTTCAGAAACTGGCATAAAACATTTCGAGGACTTCCAGTAAAGCCCAGAAATTAAAAGCCTGTATTAACCTTTGCTTCCCATGGAAATGTCTCTAAATGACAGTATAGAAATTTAAAGGAATAAACCATATGGACACAGAGAATGGGAGAGGAGATGACAGAAAGCAAAATGATGGGAAGTGAATGGATGAGTGATAACTGCAGACCCAAAACCTTGGAGCTGAACTGCCTTCAGAGAAATGGCTAAATGAGAAGCAAACTGATTGGTGCTGTGGTGCCCCTAGAAGGCTTTGGGTTGAAACCTCTAAAAGGGCCTGAAGGTAGGGATGAGGAGTATGGCTGGAAATAACTGATAGGCAACAGGCTTCATGAGAAGCATTTACCCTGCAGCCTGGTCCTTTCCCACACCCCACCCATGAGATGGCCAGCCCCTCTCCATCCACTATAGGACACTATAAGAGGTATAGCCCAAGGAGAAAGTGAGTCAATGCAGAAAATGAACATCAGAGAAAGACTTGGCTATGATGAAATTTCAGGGCAGCTTAACAGAAAGGCACTGCTCCTAACTTATCCTGTTAAAAAAATTTTAAGCTTCTCATTTTGAAATAATCTGGCTTACCAAACAAGTTGCAAAGAGAGTATATAGATTTATCATAGACTCTTTACCCATATTTCCCAAATGTTACCATTTTGTGTAACCTTAGTACATCAGTCAAAATCAGGAAATTAATATTGGTACAATGCTGTTAATTACTATATAGACCTCATTCACTTCACTGCTTTTCCTTCCCTGCTCTAAGACCTAATCCAAGACCACTCACTACATTTAGGTATCATGTCTCTTTAGACCTCAGAAATTTAGAACAGGTGTGCATTATTATTATTATTTGTCTTGAATGACTTTGACACTTTTAAAGAGCACTGGTCAGCTGCTCATAGAATATTGTGATGCCCTGTGTGGATCTCAGTGCATCGTATCAGGTTGCACATGATGTCAATATGACTCATTACTGGTGATGTTAACTTTGATCATTTGGTTAAAGTGGGGTCTGCCAGGCTTCTCCACTCCAATGTTACCATTGTAATTAATAGCTATATTGTGAGGAACAAAGCATTCTGATTCCCAAAACATTTTGACCCATTAATTTTAGCATCCACTGATGTCTTTTCCTGTAACAGTTATTACTGTGGTGTTTATCAGAGGATGATTTTTTAAAATTTCCATCAATCCGCCTACATTTTAAAACAATTTCATCTTATTTTTAGTTGGAGGATAATTACAATATTGTGATAATGTCTGCCGTACATCAACATGAATCAGCCATAGGTACACATATATACCCTCCCTCTTAAACCACCTTCCTCATTCCACCCCAAGATGGTACTGATGACCTTTCTACATCTTTAATTGAAATTCTAGTCAGAGTTTTCTCTTCTTCTCCAATTATTTGTTTATTTATAAAAGTATTTTATACTGTCATGGACTCTGGGATATTTATCTTATTCTGTTCTGTCTTGTCTATCTTGTTCTACTCTCATTATTTATTTTGTTGTTCAAACTGTCCCAGATCTGGCCAGTGAAAGCTTTTAAAATTGACTTCTCTGTCCTTTTAACATGTCCTCATCATTCCTTTTGGGGTATTTTCTTACTTTCTGGTGGTATAAGATATTCTAGGCTAATCCAGTAGTGTTCCTAACCTAGTCTACTTCTTTTCATTGACTACAGTAAAGCCTTTGACTGTGTGGATCATAACAAATTGGAAAATTCTTAAAGAAATGAGAATATCAGGACACCTTACCTTTCTCCTGAGAAACCAGTATGTGGGTCAAAAAGCAACAGTTAGAAGCAGACATGGAACAGCAGACTGGTTCAACATTGGGAAAGGAGTATGTCAAGGTTGTATATTGCCACCCTGCTGATTTAAGTTATATGCAGAGTACATCATATGAAATGCTGGGCTGGATGAATCACAAACTGATTGCTGGGAGAAAGATCAACAATCTCAGAAATGCAGATGATACCACTCTAATGGCAGAAAGTGAAGAGGAACTAAAGAGCCTCTTGATGAGGGTGAAAGAAGAGAGTGATAAAGCTGGCTTGAAGCTCAACATTCAAAAAACTAAGATCATGGCATCTAGTACCATCACTTCATGGCAAATCGAAGGAGAAAAGAGTGGAAGCAGTGACAGACTTTATTTTCTTAGGCTCCAAAATCATTGTGGATGGTGACTACAGCCTTGAAATTAAAAGATACTTGCTCCTTGGGAGGAAAGCTATGATAAACCTAGATAGTATATTAAAAAGCAGAGACATAAGTCCACATAGTCAAAGCTTTGGTTTTTCCAATAGTCGTGTATGGATTTGAAAGTTGGACCATAAAGAAGGCTGAGCCCTGAAGAACTGATGCTTTTAAATTGTGGTGCTGGAGAAGACTCTTGAGAGTCCCTTGGACAGCAAGGAGATCAAACCAGTCAATCCTAAAGGAAATCAACTCTGAATATTCGTTGAAAGAACTGTTACTGAAATTGAACTCCAATACTTTGGCCACCTGCTGCAAAGAGCTGACTCATTGGAAAAGACCCTGATGCTGGGAAAGACTGAAAGCAAAAGAAGGGGAGAGAGAGGATGAGATGGTTGGATGGCATCACTGACTCAATGGACATGAATTTGAGCCAACTCCAGAGATAGTGGAGGACAGAGGAACTTGGCCTCCTGCAGTCCATGGAGTCACAAAGAGTTGGACATGACTTTGTGACTGAATAACAACAACAAGGCCTAGAAGAAGCCATTTCTCCAAACAGCATTGGTTGCTTTTACTAGAGAACGATATTTAAAAACTAAGATTGGCACGAGCATGCTTATTGCTATTAGGGTACATTTCTTCTAGACCCTCTCAGTGACAAAGTTAGAAACTAAGTGTATGGACATACAAACACATGCACAATCTATATCTTACAGTTGTTTTAAAAGTAGAGACTCAAATTTTAGAATAAGATTGACATTTACTAAAACCTGCTTATAAAAGGAAGAGATGGAGCAGCCCAAGACAGCAATGGCTCAACTCCTCAGCCTCTTCAATACTATGAAGTTATAAAGGTTATTTGATATACCTTTGCATGGAACACATTTGCAGAAAAGGATTAGTGACTTGAGCCAGCTGTCAGCTATTCTTCCTTATAGCTATTTTTCTTCATAGTTTCTATTTATATTATTTATCCAGTTCATGGAATATTTATATAGGTTCAAAATTCCTTCTCAGAAAATACTTACTAATTACAAAGGCAGAAAGGAAAGCTTTACACAGGAAAAGCCTGGCAGATACCTTCTTAACCAAGTGATCAATGAGAATGTTACTAGTATTAGGATAAGTCAAAGTCATGCAGAGCTGATAGGATAAGTGAGACACACCCCTTCTGCACTAGTCCTACCAAGAATGCATGACCTGAACTTAATCAAGAGGAAACACCAGACAAACTCAAGTTCAGGAAAGATCTACAAAATATCTCATTTCTATTCTTCAAAAGTATCAAGATTACAAAGGAAAAATGGAGAAACTGCCCTGGATTTAAGGAGACTAAAGAGAAATAACTAAAGGTAACACGTGATTCAGAACTGGATCTTTTCCTTATTGAGGAAACTGGAAAAACTTGATTGAAGTCTGAGAATTAGATGGAAGGAGTACGTCAAGGCTGTATATTATCACCCTGCTTATTTAACTTATATGCAGAGTACATCATGAGAAATGCTGGACTGGAAGAAACACGAGCTGGAATCAAGATTGCCGGGAGAAATATCAATAACCTCAGATATGCAGATGACACCATCCTTATGGCAGAAAGTGAAGAGGAACTAAAAAGCCTCTTGATGAAAGTGAAAGTGGAGAGTGAAAAAGTTGGCTTAAAGCTCAACATTCAGAAAACTAAGGTCATGGCATCTGGTCCCATCACTTCATAGGAAATAGATGGGGAAACAGTGGAAACAGTGGCTGACTTTATTTTTTTGGGGCTCCAAAATCACTGCAGATGGTGACTGCAGTCATGAAATTAAAAGATGCTTACTCCTTGGGAGAAAAGTTATGACCAACCTAGATAGCATATTGAAAAGCAGAGACATTACTTTGCCAACAAAGGTCCGTCTAGTCAAGGCTATGGTTTTTCCTGTGATCATGTATGCATGTGAGAGTTGAACTGTGAAGAAAGCTGAGCGCCTAAGAATTTATGCTTTTGAACTGTGGTGTTGGAGAAGACTCTTGAGAGTCCCTTGGACTGCAAGGAGATCCAACCAGTCCATTCTGAAGGAGATCAGCCCTGGGATTTCTTTGGCAGGAATGATGCTAAAGCTGAAACTTCAGTACTCCGGCCACCTCATGGGAAGAGTTGACTCATTGGAAAAGACTCTGATGCTGGGAGGGATTGGGGGCAGGAGGAGAAGGGGACGACAGAGGATGAGATGGCTGGATGGCATCACTGACTCGATGGACGTGAGTCTGAGTGAACTCTGGGAGTTGGTGATGGACAGGGAGGCCTGGAGTGCTGCAATTCATGGGTCCGCAAAAAGTCGGACACGACTGAGCAACTGAACTGAACTGAAAGTGTTAATGCTAATTTTCTGATTTTGGTGCTAGTATGATGGTTATGTAGGAGATACACTTAAGGATTTGGTTATCACAGTATCATCACATCAACTATTAGCTTTCAAATGATTTAGGAAAAAAAGTTCTTAATGTATCTGAAACTTTTCTCCAAGTTTGGATTTGCTTTAAGTTTTTAAAAATTAATCAAAAGAGAAATCATAAGAGAAAACTTTTTAAAGTTAGAACTCTAGTCCAAGAAACTCCATATCTGAATACTATGAACTCTGAAAACACAAAACAAAATAAACAAAGGGAGACAAAATTATCAAAGAAGTATAGTGAAAATGTTGCATTTTCCCCCCACAGGCCATAATTTCTCAGATTAAAGGCCCCATTAATCGTTTGGCACAATAAATGGAGACAACCAAGGCATGTGTGTGTGCTCAGTCGCCTAACTTGTGTCTGACTCTTTTGCTACCCTATGGACTGTAGCCCAACAGGCTCCTCTGTCCATGGGATTTCCCAGGCAAGAATAGTAGAGTGGTTTGCCATTTCCTCCTCTAGGGGATTTTCCCACTCTGGGATGAAACCCATGTCTCTTTCATCTTTTGCACTGGCAAGTGGATTCTTTACCACTGAGCCATCAAAGAAGACCAGACCAAGAAATATCATCATGAAATTTTAGAGCACTGGAGATAAGAGAGGATACAAAGAACTTCTGGAAAGGAAAAAAAAAAGTCACACACACTTTATAAGGCAATCTTTGACTGGAGAGGAGATCATTTCTCTTTGCCAAGGCCTCAAATCAGTAAAATTCTTCCTTTATAAGACAATGACTGAAATGTTCAGAACTAGAAAAGACACACATCAGTCAAGAGTGTTTTTTTCCACAAAATCCTGCCATTTCTACTCAAGACAATGGTAAATTATAATCAGAAAATGCTCAAACTAGTTTCACAGCCCTTTTCTTTAATGAAATCACTTTTGAATGGTGTCAAATGTCAGAGCAGAGATTCAAGACCCACCTTCCATTTGTCCTGGGAAGAAGGCTGCACAGAAGAGGATAAGAATAAGGCAATTTTTATACCCTTACATAGGATTTTTATATATAGATCTACCTATCTATCTAGGCTTCCCTGGTGGTTCAGACAGTAAAAGAATCTGCCTGCCAATGCAGAAGATGCCTAAGCCATGGGTTCTATCCCTGGGTAGGGAAGATCCCCTGGAGAAGGGAATGGCTACCAACTCTAGTATTCTTGCCTGGAGAATTCCATGGACAGAGGATCTGGCAAGCTATAAGAAGATATAAAGGATAAAGGTCCAAGGATAAGCTGTGTGGACACCATCTACTCACTGTTGAGCTCTTGGAGGGGACCTGCCTCTTTCATTTACACTCAAAGATGTTTAACAGGGATGCCATCCAATTATAACATTTTATTGGTAATGTGGGGCTCTGAGAGGTGGATGACTTCTATTTTCCCACAGAGATTCTACAATGTATTGATCATGCAGAAGCTCCCATGACATAATGTACGGCGGAAAGAATGAAGTCCACATGCATCCCTGTTTGATTCTATCCCTCTGTGCCTAGGCTTTCTTCTGGGAATGAAACAACATAAGCCTTGCTCTCCTAGAGTCTCCTAGAATCCAATGCATACATTCACAGGTAAAGGAAGCTACTGAGTGTCTCTGTCACACACATGAGGTAAGAGTATCAGAATCAACCTAATGACATGTATTGTATTCCAGTCCCCGAGATTTTGCTCCCTCAGCCTAATACCTTTGTGCTTCCAATGCACAAAACGTCAAATACACACGGTAGCCCTTGGCATTTAGCCTAAGCTGCTCCTCAGCAGGTGAGCTGGGCTGGAAGCAGATCAAGTGGCTCTGTAGCTTCTTTCCCAAGGCTTACATCCTGCTAGAGGCTTCATTCTGGCTGCTTGGTTGGTGAGGAGAAGCACACAGAGACACAGGGAAAGGGGGCATTTCTTCCTCTAGCTTTGAACAGCTGGTGCAAACCTATTCCTCCGTGCTTTCCTCTTGCCTTCTGTTCCATTTTTGTCCCTGTTTACAGTATACAGGCAGAGTGGCCTACTGCCAAGCAAGAGGCTGCCCGGGCCCACTTAGC
Organism: Bos mutus; assembly: GCF_027580195.1. NCBI lineage: Eukaryota > Metazoa > Chordata > Mammalia > Artiodactyla > Bovidae > Bos > Bos mutus. The sequence continues at coordinate 30,571,733 of NC_091626.1, read as the reverse complement.
AGAGCTTAACACAGCCTGGGGCTTGAGGCTGGCAGTGGAGACTCTGCCTTCTAGACACTCGAATGGGACTCCCACAGCCACCTAGAGCTGAGCTGCATTGGTGGTTGAAGAACTTGGGTCTTAGCAGTTTTACTGTCAAATGTGGTTTCTGTTATCCTTCGAATTATTACTCTTTGAATGTGCTTCTTAAGGTTAGTGTGGCCTGAGGAAGCACAGCTTACAATAGAGAAGATTCTAGCCACATTAGTCCCATCTGGGTGGAAATCCTTCAAGTCACATGCCCGGTAGTTCCCCAGGGCCATGGAAACTGCATGAGATTTGTTAACAAAGTGTTACTCCCTTTGGATAGCTCCAAAGACCTTCTCTCCATTAATGTGATTCAGAAGAATATCCATTACAGCTATCTGTACACCACAAAAATTTAAACTCAGCGTTCATGATGCCTCAGCTCTTTCTTTCTGCCCTCAAACAAGCAGCATCATTGAAAGGAAAGAGGAATCCTTCCCAACCCCAACAAGTAGGTTTTAACATTTTCTATCCATCCTCAAATATTTTTTGCTGTGTGACCTGACTGAGAGCAGCCTTGAGGCTCACACCCCCACACATCCCACCAGCCATAAGGGATACATATTAAAGTTTGTCTTGACCTAATTCCATTCCAAATTTGAGAACCTTTTGCTACCTTAGGTGGTTCTGAGTTACCTATAAAAAGTCTCAAGTTTAGATTCTCATTGCAAAGAAGTTACATCTTCCTTAGTTATGATAAAAACTCTTTCAAATTGGGCCAGTGTCAAATGAGTTACTAACTAGAGTAACTTCTCACCTACCAAATATAGGAATCAATTAGATCTCCTTCCTTCATGCCTGTGAGCAATGCAGCCAGACTGCTTGTTCAGATCTTGACTCTACTACTTATTATTAATAGCTGACACCTTGGACAAACCTCTCTAAGCCTCAGTTTCCATATTTGTAAGATAAAAATAATAATGATTCATAATTCATGGGGTTATTGTGAGGAGTAAATGAGTGAATATCTGCAAAATGCTTAGGACAGTATACCATAAAGTACTCAATAAGTAATATCAGCTGTTATTATCATTACACAACCTTGGCTCAATTTGGTAAAAGGTCTTCATATCTCAAAGTGCTGTAAGAAAGCTTGTATCATCCTTAAAGGGCAATAACAAAATCACATTCCCCCTCTCCATGCATGCTGGTGACTCAGCTGGTAAAGAATCCGCCTGCAATGAAGGAGATCTGGGTTCGATCCCTGGGTTGGGAAGATCTCCTGGAGAAGGGAAAAGCTACCCACTCCAATATTCTGTCCTGGAGAATTCTATGGACTATATAGTCCATGGGGTCGCAAAGAGTTGGACACAAATGAGCAACTTTCACTTCCAATATTGATACTTGTAGGCAAGTTACTTCAATAAACATTTCCCCAGAGGTTATTGGTCCTTATGAGCCCAGTGAAGCTTCTTGAGGTAACAGTGCATTCAGGCTTAGTTGTGTCCAGCTCTTTGTGATCCTGTGGACTGTAGCCTGCCAGGCTCCTCTGTCCATGGAATTTTGCATGCAAAGAATACTGGATAGGTTGCCATTTCTTCCTCCAGGGGAATCTTCCCAACCCAGGGATTGAACCCATGTTTCCCGTGTTTCCTGCATCGGCAGGCAGATTCTTTACTACTGTGCCACCTGAGGTAACAGTAACATTTAGAAATAAAGAATTTTTTTCCCTTTCTTTGGATGTTCTTTTCCAGTTCTTTCCCTCTCCCTGACATCTCCATCTGAGTTCAGCTTCCAGAAAAACAAGCTTGGTCTGACCTGGCCAGGGCTGACAGCTGGAAACAGGTCTCATGTGTGGGAAGAATCACATGGGGTTTAGTCCTGGACTGTGGTATATCCCTCCCCAGGATGCCAAGTCCAGTCCTACCTAAGTCCCCCCAGTGCTGCTGCTACTTGCAGCTCTTGAAAACAGACAGCTGGCCACACAGGAGGTTCTGACGGAGTGAAAGTCTTCTGTGGCCTCGGTTTCCAGGAGTTTGAGGGCACGTGGTGAGAAACTGAGCCGGGCCTTGTTCTCAATTAAAGGATCAATTTCAGATCCAGCCTTAGCATTAGTTCCAGACAGGATGGCTTCCCTGTCCTGTCAAACTAGGAAAAAGAGAAATAAAGAAAATGATGCGTTAGGAAAGCAAATATGCCATTTCAGTTTGAGGCTAACTAGAAAATAATGGATGTGAAGACAGGGAGATGGTCCAGAAAGGAGAAAAACAGGACCAAACTGGGTGATACCGGTTATAAAAATGAAATGAAAAAAATAGATATGTCTTAGTACATTCAGTCTGAAATAAGGAAATACCACACCAGGTGGGTTATAAACAACAAAAACTCCATTGCTCACTGTCTGGAGGCTGGAAGGCTGAGGTCATGGTGACAGCATGGTCCAGTGAGGGGCCCTCCTTCAGGTCTCAGCCTTCTCATTGCAGCCTCCTCATTGCAGCCTCAGGTGGTGGAAGGGGCTTGGAAGCTCTGTGGGGTCTCTTTTGTAAGATCACTAATCCCATTACTGAGGACCTCACCCTCATGATTTAATCACTTCCCAAAGCCCCCCATCTACCATTACCCTTGGGGGTCAGGATTTTAACACATAAATTTTGTGGGGACACAAACATTCAGACCATAGCAAGATTAAAGAAGGCTCCAAGGAAAAGCAATTTGAAACACTGGTTGACCAGCTGTTTGTGAGGCAGGGGGAGAAGGAAGTCTAAAGAAAGCCAGGTTTTAAAATCTGGTGGTTAAAAGAATCTGTAATTAGAAGGAAGGCCCAGTGATAAAGTTGAATGATAAGCTGCTGGTTTGACAACATTCTCCTGTAAAGATCTAGTCAGCAGTGAATTTGGGGTGAAGAAAACAGAGCCAAGAACTCAGATGCTGGAGTAATTCGCATCTATTGTGAACTTATAAAAATGGGTGTGTCCTCTGAGGGAAAGAACATAAAAAATAAAGAATGAGAAATTGCCATCCAACATTGAAGAAGCCTCTTGTCTAGGCAGAAGGAGGAATGAGAACTAAAAGGAGACAGAGAAGGAGAAGTTCAATAAAGAAAAGGTATTACTCAGGGTTTTCCAGAGAAATGAAACCAATAGGATGTATACCTATAGAGAGAGATTCATTTTAAGGAAATGACTCTCATCATTATGAATGCTGGTAAATCCAAAACCTGCAGAGTAAGATGCAGGCTAGAGACTTAGGGAAGAGCTACAGTTCAAGTTCAAAGGCCATCTGAGGGCAGAATTTCTTGCTCAGACCTCAGCCTTTGTTTTCTTAAGGCCTTCAACTGACTGGGTGAGTCCCATCCATATTACAGAGGGCAATCTGCTTTATTCAATTGTCCACCAATTTAAATGTTAATCTGACTTTTAAAACACCCTTATGAAAATATCCAGAATAGTGTTTAACCAAATATATGGGCCCAGTCAGATTGACACATAAAATTATTGATGACCGAAGATGAAGCTGTGTCTTTAAGCAGACTGGGGATAGAGTTCTAAGATAGATAATGATGATCAAACACAAGCACTATTTGAGAGGCTGAAGATTGATGAAGGAAAAGTCCAGTGTATTCTGCAACTGTGGATGAAAGCTAACCACTATCTCCTCCAATTAAGTGTAAGATACTGGTTAAGAGCATAGTCTTGCAGTTAAAAAAGAATTCTGGGAGCCCATAATGACTCAACCATTACATTCTATGACCCAAATCCCTTTTCCTCTTTGAGCCTTAGTTTTTCAATGTCTAAAACAGGGATAATTGTATCTATTTCTTAAGATTATTCTGAGTGTTAGATGAGATAATACTCTTCAATGTCTAGTACATATTAAGTACTTGATGAAGAGTAGCGTATCTCATTCTTTAATTAAATTAAATCAATTAATTAGATTATTAATAGATTAGTATTGTCATCATGGGGTTTCCCTAGTGGTTCAGCAGTAAAGAATCCACCTGCCAATGCAGGAGACTCGGGTTTGATCCCTGGGTCAGGAAGATACCCTGGAGAAGGAAATGGCAACCCACTCTAATATTCTTGCCTGAGAAATCCCATGGACAAAGGAGCCTGGCAGGCTACAGTCCATGGCGTCTCAAAGAGTCAGCACAACTCAGCAACTAAACAACAGATTGTCAACATCTCAGTCATTATTATCTTCATCTATCCCAAATTCTGAGGACACAATTTAGAAGGACTAAAGACACTAAGGACACATCTTTAGAAGGACTAAAGATGAAATGGATTAAAGACCGAAGGAAGCATTAAAGAGAGAATAAGGAAGGAGAAATGTGTGCATGCTCTGGGTTACAGTCCCGGCATTATACACTGAAACCCTGTCCTGAGACCTCAACTCTTCTGATTCCTTCCCTTTAGTCTACAAGCAAGGAAACATCTTCAGTACTAACGTACTGACTTCTTCCAACCCTTAGTGTCATAAAAATCAGAACTAGAGAACAGACATTTTTCCTCCACTTTGTGCCTTTGTCACCAGCCAAGCTAGTTTCCGACGAGTTAGCCCTTGATTCTGATGCATTTCCTAGAAAACTGTGAATGAGGGTCATAGTAGACCACATCACCCCTGCTCTGAATGAGGAGGGAGCAGGTATGGCACTCAACACAGCACAAGGCACGCATGGATTCTGACTCCTAACATTTAGCTCAGAGTTCTCTCTCTGACAGTCAAACTGTATTTCCTTCCCTCTTTCAGCCCAGTGGAACAGGGGTTAATGACTTAGTCCAAAAAAAAAAAAAAGAAAGAAAAACAAAGGACTTAAATCCAATTAAAAAGATCTCGGAAACAAGTCAGGCATAAAGAGTGTTCCAGAAACTCTACAACTGAAATTTTTTCATTGACAAATGATCCTGCCATTATTGTAGATAGGGAACATATCTAATTCCTATAATTCTTTATCTTTAACTGAAGCCTGCAGGAGATGCTTTGATGGAAAGAAAGATCAATGGGACTGAAAGGAATATATTCCACTTCATTCCCTCTCTCTGAATTAAATTTCTCACCAGGTACTCTGATAGCTTCCCTCTCCTACCCCTGCCTGAAGCCAATTCTCGTTTATTCAACCTTAATGAAGAACACGAAGCCAACAGATTCACTAAATATCTAACCTAGTAAAGACCTCGGCCCTCTCCTGCAAGCAAACCTCTTCCTTTTGGTAGTTTTGTCTTACGTTCATTATCCAGAAGAGAAAAAAGAAACTGGAAAAAGACCAAAAAGAGACGAGGTAAAGAGGATTGAAAGACCCAGAGAGTTCACTTGCTTCAGTGTTATACAGCACCAACCGCACTTGCTTTGTGCTCAGATTAGACTTTATTTGGCTCTTCTGGGCAAGCACCCACACCCAGATCATTCACTTAGTGCCATAGCCAGGGCCTTCTATGCGACACACTGCCATGCTACACATTGCCAGTATGAAGGCAAGACATCATCTTGGAACTAACATTACTTGCTCTGTGATCTTGGACAAGTTATCTAATCTGTCCGTGCCTCGGTTTTCTCATCTGTACATGGGCATAGAAATAGACTCTACCTCCAAGGCTGTGATGAGAATTAAATGAGTTATTATGTAAAAAGCAGTTTAGTGCTATTGTAGAGATATCATTAAAAGAGCCCAGGATACTGGAGGATAATTCTGCAAGGACCTTCACTAAGGAAATGATACTTGGAATGAGTCTTTAAAAAGTTGAGTAAGGGTTCAAGGAGAATGGCATATCATTGGAAAGGCCATCCCAGAGGAGAGGCCTGCATAACAATGGCGCAGAAGTGAAAATACACACAAGGCATTGGCTGGTGAGAGGCTGGAGCAGATGAGAACTGGGAGAGTGAAGCTGTGGGTGCTTCAGGGCTTCTATCTCAGGCTCTGCTGGGCCAGTGTGTGCCAGGGGAGGTTGTCCAGATGATATATGGCACTCCTGCTACAGGGAGGAAGCAGTCCTTGACTGGGGACAGCAAGAGCATCCCTGGGAGAGAAGCAGGGATCAGCTCCCATCTGCTCCCATCACTTCCCTCAGCATCTCTTCCCTTGACTTCCCCACAAGTGGAGCATAAAGGATGGAAATGGTATTTGGCCTAGGATGGGATGCTCTCCCAGTTAAATTCAAACAGCCCTAATCCTTTGAAAGTTTTTGAGTGGATGCTTCTGTTCTAGAATTTTTCTTCCTTTTGGGCACCTCCTTCATAAGCAGCCCCTACCCACAGGCTTCCCTGTGCCCCTTATTTTCCAGAGCCCCCCATCACTCTGAGGAAGGAGTGGCCCAGGTGAGGCAGAGCTGGGGAGACGATGGGGGGACAGATGTGACCTCAGCTCTCACAGGGACAGAGAGAGGCAGAGATCAGGGAGAAAGAGACAGACATAGAGAAGGAGGAGGAAAAAGACACAGAGAGTCAAAACCACAGAGGGAAAGAGAGTCAGCATGTATCCAACACCTTATGTGCTCCATCTCACAGTGCTTTGGTGCTCAGCTTTTGCAAAGGTGTAACCTGGGTAGAGGCTGAAGAGGTTTCTCCCCATCATCGCTCTCAGTGGTTCGCTGTGGAATGTGTGCTCCTGTCTCACAATCTTAGGCTCTGCTAGATTAGAAGCCCCAAGTCCCAAGATGGAGACATAGTTGGAGTTCAGCAAGAAGCCATGAGTACCATGAGTGCAATTCACAAGCAGCCTTTCCTGTCACATGCTTCCCAGTCCCCACTCCTTCCCCAGGAATCACTTCCCCAAATCAACTGCCCACACTCAAGCTCTTGGCTCAGCTCTCCTCTGAGGGAAACCTAGCCTAGGACACACACCTGGGGTAGGAGAGGAGGAGATGGAGAAGAGAACCATAAAAGAGATACAGAGGGAAACAGAGCCAGCATAAAGAAGAAAGATAGGAGAAGAGGGGAGAGGATCCACATTCCCAGACATCAAGATCCCAGGTCAGTTTCTGGGTCAGAGAGGCAACATCAAGTTTAAAGTGGGAAGGAGAGGCCAGTAAGGGATGTGGGTGGAGAGGGAACACTGTTACAACTACAGAGAACATGTTAGGATCCAGACGTCTCACCGCCCCCATCACCGCACTGCCCAGATTCCACAGCAGTGTCTCAGAGCATCTCTGCTGCAGAAGGGACCACGCAGAATAGCAGAACCAAGGCTCCTCCAGGGAAAGGCACCCTCCCGGAAGGCAGTCTGAAGGGTCAGGGCATAGACGTAGGTGGGGCGAGCCACTTCCTTCAGGGAGAAAGGAAACTCGAGCGTGGGAGACCAGGCCAGCTTCTAGTAGCAGAGTCATAAACAGGAGACTGAGTCGGGGACTAGGAGCCAGGCAGAAATAGGAGTAGATCGGGAACTAAGGGACATACCCATGCACAGGTAGGGACAACTGCCTCTCTCTGGGGCTCCCCTCTGCCTGTGTGAGGGGTCCCTCGAGGGTACAGAGTGCGGGTGGCTCAGGGTCAGTGACAACAAGTCACTCCTGCCAGGGTGTTGAGGACCAACAGCTCGGGGCACTACTCCAAAGGTGTTAATGCAGTTTCCCTTGAAGTGTATTTATCCAACAAGTACATTTATTAAGCACCCCCCGGGTGCTGGGGTCTGTTCTCAGCACAACAGGGAACAGATTCCCTGCCTTAATAGAGTACACAGTCTTATAGGGGAGATGTGATGGTTTAGCGTACTAATAGATAAATGATTCTGAGAGAATTACCAGAGGGGTGAGCCTTACCCGCTCTGGCTCAGCTCCTTTCCCTGCACTACAAGTCTCCAGCCATGGCAGGCTTGGGTGGCAGGGGACGTGAAGTAGCTGGAGACTCAGGGTCTCCTTGGGATCCCTTTGAGGCACCAATCCAATCCCTCCCTGGGATGGCTCATCCCTGCCTTTCCTGAGTCCACTCAGCTCTGATTCTGACCCCAGCCCCACAGATTTAGTCCCACGGCTTTCATGTCACACAGCACACGGGCTCCAAGAGGCACTCCAAGCTTACCCTGCCCTTGGGGCTGGACTCATGGCCTGCCCTGAGCTTGTAGCACAGGGATGAGTCTCAGGTGTCCCCTGTAGTCTGGGCTTGTTCCTAGTTCTCTGCTAGAACCAGAGCCCTGTCCTGACCCCCAGCTCCCTTAGCTGCATACCAAAAGCATACCTGTCCCTTGCACTTCAAGACCTCCAGCTGCCACCTGGAGTCATTCCCCAAAGAGAGGGACCACTCAGAACCACAGTGCTGCCACTTCAGGCTCCAAGTACCATCCCAGACACCAGGCTGCTCCAGATGCCACATCTTGCCCCTCAGGCTCACTCTGAGCGGCAAGACTGATTCAGTTCAGTTCAGTTCAGTCACTCAGTCATGTCCAACTCTGCGACCCCATGAACCGCAGTATGCCAGGCCTCCCTATCCATCACCAACTGCCAGGGTCCATCCAAACCCATGTACACTGTGTCAGTGATGCCATCCAACCATCTCATCCTCTGTCATCCCCTTCTCCTCCTGCCCCCAATCCCTCCCAGCATCAGGGTCTTTGCAAATGAGTCTGCTCTTCGCATCAGGTGGCCAAAGTATTGGAGTTTCAGCTTCAACATCAGTCCTCCCAATGAACACCCAGGACTGATCTCCTTTAGAATGGACTGGTTGGATCTTCTTGCAGTCCAAGGGACTCTTGTCTTCTCCAACACCACAGTTCAAAAGCATCAATTCTTCTGCACTCAGCTTTCTTTCTAGTCCAACTCTGACATCCATTCACGACTACTGGAAAAACCATAGCCTTGACTAGATGGATCTTTGTTGGCAGAGTAATGTCTCTGCTGTTTATTTTTTATTTATTTATTTTTTAATTTATTTAATTGGAGGCTAATTATTTACAATATTGTATTGGTTTTGCCATACATCAACATGAATCTGCCATGGGTGTACACGTGTTCCCAATCCTGAACCCCCCTCCCAACTGCTTTTTAATATGCTGAATAGGTTGGTCATAACTTTCCTTCCAAGGAGTAAGTGTATTTTAATTTCATGGCTGCAGTCACCATCTGCAGTGATTTTGGAACCCAAAAAATAAAGTCAGCCACTGTTTCCACTGTTTCCCCATCTATTTCCCATGAAGTGATGGGACCAGATGCCATGATCTTAGTTTCCTGAATGTTGAGCTTTAAGCCAAAATTTTCACTCTCTTCTTTCACTTTCATCAAGAGGCTCTTTAGTTCTTCACTTTCTGCCATAAGGGTGGTGTCATCTGCATATCTGAGGTTATTGATATCTCTCCCAGCAATCTTGATTCCAGCTTGTGCTTCCTCCAGCTTAGCGTTTCTCATGATGTACTCTGCATATAAGTTAAATAAGCAGGGTGACAACATACAGCCTTGATGTACTCCTTTTCCTATTTGGAACCAGTCTGTTGTTCCATGTCCAGTTCTAACTGTTGCTTCCTGACCTGTATACAGGTTTCTCAAGAGGCAGGTCAGGTGGTCTGGTATTCCCATCTCTTTCAGAATTTTCCACAGTTTATTGTGATCCACACAGTCAAAGGCTTTGGCATAGTCAATAGATGTATTCCTGGAACTCTCTTGCTTTTTCGATGATCCAGGGGATATTGGCAGTTTGATCTCTGGTTCTTTTGCCTTTTCTAAAACCAGCTTGAACATCTGAAGTTCATGGTTCACTTATTGCTGAAGCCTGGCTTGGAGAATTTTGAGCATTACTTTACTAGCATGTGAGATGAGTGCAATTGTGCGGTAGTTTGAGCATTCTTTGGCATTGCCTTTCTTTGGGACTGGAATGAAAACTGACCTTTTCCAGTCCTGTGGCCACTGCTGAGTTTTCCAAATTTTCTGGTATATTGAGGGCAGCACTTTCACAGCATCATCTTTTAGAATTTGAAATAGCTCAACTGGAATTCCATCACCTCCATTAGCTTTGTTCATAGTGATACTTCCTAAGGCCCACCTGACTTCACACTCCAGGATGTCTGCTCTAGGTGAGTGAGAGTGATCACATCTTCATGATTATCTGGGTCGTGAAGATCTTTTTTGAACAGTTCTTCTGTGTATTCTTGCCACCTCTTCTTAATATCTTCTGCTTCTGTTAGGTCCCTACCATTTCTGTCCTTTATTGAGCCCATCTTTGGATGAAATGTTCCCTTGGTATCTCTAATTTTCTTGAATAGATCTCTAGGTTTTCCCATTCTATTGTTTTCCTCTATTTCTTTGCATTGATCACTGAGGAAGGCTTTCTTATCTCTCTTTGCTGTTCTTTGGAACTCTGAATTCAAATGGGTATATCTTTCTTTTTCTCCTTTGCTTTTCACTTCTCTTCTTTCCTCGGCTATTTGTAAGGTCTCCTCAGACAGCCATTTTGCTTTTTTGCATTTCTTTTTCTTGGGGATGGTCTTGATTCCTGTCTCCTGTACAGTGTCATGAACCTCCGTGCATAGTTCATCAGGCACTCTGTCTATCAGATCTAGTCCCTTAAATCTATTTCTCACTTCCACTGTATAGTCATAAGGGATTTGATTTAGGTCATAATTGAATGGTCTAGTGGTTTTCCCCACTTTATTCAATTTAAGTCTGAATTTGGCAATAAGGAATTCATGATCTGAACCACAGTCAGCTCCTGGTCTTGTTTTTGCTGACTGTATAGAGCTTCTCCATCTTTGGCTGCAAAGGATATAATCAATCTGATTTCGGTGTCGACCATCTGGTGATGTCCATGTGTAGAGTCTTCTCCTGTGTTGTTCGAAGAGGGTGTTTGCTATGACCTGTGCATTCTCTTGGCAGAACTCTGTTAGCCTTTGCCCTGCTTCATTCTGTATAACAAGGCCAAATTTGCCTGTTACTCCAGGTGTTTCTTGACTTCCTACTTTTGCATTCTAGTCCCCTATAATGAAAAGAAAATCTTTTTTGGGTGTTAGTTCTAGAAGGTCTTTAGGGCTTCATAGAACCATTCAACTTCAGCTTCTTCAGTGTTACCGGTCAGGACATAGAGCTGGATTGCCAGAATCAAGATTGCCAGGAGAAATATCAATAACCTCAGATATGCAGATGACACCATCCTTATGGCAGAAAGTGAAGAAGAACTAAAAAGCCTCATGATGAAAGTGAAAGAGGAGAGTGAAAAAGTTGTCTTAAAGCTCAGCATTCAGAAAACTAAGATCATGGCATCTGGTCCCATCACTTCATAGGAAATAGATGGGTAAACAGTGGAAACAGTGTCAGACTTTATTTTTGGGGGCTCCAAAATCACTGCAGATGGTGATTGCAGCCATGATATTAAAAGACGCTTACTCCTCGGAAGGAGGGTTATGACCAACCTAGATAGCAGATTCAAAAGCAGAAACATTACTTTGCCAACAAAGGTCCGTCTAGTCAAGGCTATGGTTTTTCCAGTGGTCATCTATGGATGTGAGAGTTGGACTGCAAGGAGATCCAGCCAGTCCATCCTAAAGGAGATCAGTCCTGGGTATTCTTTGGAAGGAAAGATGCTAAAGCTGAGACTCCAGTACTTTGGCCACCTCATGCGAAGTGTTGACTCATTGGAAAAGACCCTGATGCTGGGAGAGATTGGGGGCAGGAGGAAAAGGGGATGACAGAGGATGAGATGGCTGGATGGCATCACTGACTCGATGGACATGAGTTTGAGTTAACTCTGGGAGTTGGTGATGGACAGGGAGGCCTGGCGTGCTGTGATTCATGGGGTCGTAAAGAGTCGGACACGACTGACTGACTGAACTGAACTGAACCGTGATATTGAATGGTTTGCCTTGGAAACGAACAGAGATCATTCTGTTGTTTTTGAGATTGCATCCAGGTACTGCATTTTGGACTCTTTTTTTGACTATGATGACTACTCCATTTCTTCTAAGGGATTTCTACCCACAGTAGTAGATATAATGGTCATCTGAGTTAAATTCACCCATTCCAGTCCATCTTAGTTCGCTGATTCCTAGTTCAGATGGTCTCATTTCAGGGAACTTTTCCTTGCTTTTCCCTCCAGCTGCCCCAACTCACTCCCAGCCTGACTCATGGCTGAGTATGCACACATTTGGAGAGCAGCAACACTTCCGGCCAGGAAGTGAATATATATTATCAATACATATATATGCATGTGTGTGTGTGTGTGTGTAGGGGTGGGTAGTCGCTCAGTCATGTCTGACTCTTTGTGGACTGTTGCCCACCAGGCTCCCCAGTACATGGAATCTTCCAGGCAAGAATATTGGAGTGGGTTGCCATTCACTTCTCCATGGAATCTCCCCGACCCAGGGATCGAACCCTGGTCTCCTGCATTGCAGGAAGATTCTTTACTGTCTGAGTCACCAGAGAACATCATATATATATATATATATATGCGTGTGTGTGTGTGTATACATACGGAATTCATATGGGCTTCCCTGGTAGTGCAGCAGTAAAGAATTTGCCTGCCGATGAAGGAGACCAGGGTTCAATCCTTGCGTCAGGAAGATCTCCTAGAGAAGGAAATGGCAATCCATTCCAGTATTCTTCTGCAGAATATCCCATGGACAAAGGAAGCTGGTGGGCTACAGCCCATGGAGTCTTAAGAGTCAGACACGACTTAGCAACTAAACAATAAAACAACATTATATGACGTGACATTGTACACGAGGTAGTGATCAAGACCATCCCCAAGAAAAAGAAATGTAAAAAACAAAATGGTTGTCTGAGGAGACCTTACAAATAGCTGAGAAAAGAAGAGAAGCTAAAGGCAAAGGAGAAAAGGAAAGATACATGCATTTGAATGCAGAGTTCCAAAGAATAACAAGGAGAGAGAAGAAAGCCTTCCTCAGTGATCAATGCAAAGAAATAGAGGAAAACAGTAAGTGGAAAAGACGAGATCTCTTCAAGAAAATTAGAGACACCAAGGGAACATTTTATTTATTTGCATTTATTGCAAAGATGGACACAATGAAGGACAGAAACAGTATGGACCTAACAGAAGCAGAAGATATTAAGAAGAGGTGGCAAGAATACACAGAAGAACGGTACAAAAAAGATCTTTATGACCCAGATAACCACGATGGTGTGACCACTCACCTAGAGCCAGACATCCTGGAATGTGAAGTCAAGTGGGCCTTAGGAAGCATCACTATGAACAAAGCTAGTGGAGGCAATGGAATTCCAGTTGAACTATTTCAAATCCTAAAAGATGATGCTGTGAAAGTGTTGCAGTCAATATGCCAGCAAATTTGGAAAACTCAACAGTGGCCACAGAACTGCAAAAGGTCAGTGTTCATTACAATCCCAAAGAAAGGCAATGCCAAAGAAAAGCAATGCCAAAGAATGTTCAAACTACCACACAATTGCACTCATCTCACATGCTAGCAAAGTAATGCTCAAAATTCTCCAAGCCAGGCTTCAGCAATACATGAACCATGAACTTCCAGATGTTCAAGGTGGTTTTAGAAAAGACAGAGGAACCAGAGATCAAATTGCCAACATCTGCTGGATCATCAAAATAGCAAGAGAATTCCAGAAAAAATCTACTTCTGCTTTATTGACTATGCCAAAGCCTTTAACTATATAGATCACAACAAACTGTGGAAAATTCTGAAAGAAATGGGAATACCAGACCACCTGACCTGCCTCCTGAAAAATCTGTATGCAGGTCAAGAAGCAACAGTTAGAACTGGACATGGAACAACAGACTGGTTCTAAATAGGAAAAGGAGTACATCAAGGCTGTATATTTTCACCCTGTTTATTTAACTTACATGCAGACTACATCATGTGAAATGCCGGGCTGGAAGAAGCACAAGCTGGAATCAAGATTGCCGGGAGAGATATGGATAACCTCAGATATGCAGATGACACCACCACCCTCATGGCAGAAAGCAAAGAATTAAAGAGCCTCTTGATAAAAGTGAAAGAGGAGAGTGAAAAAGGTGGCTTAAAACTCAATGTTCAAAAAACTAAGATCATGGCATCTGGTCCCATCACTTCACGGCAAATAGATGGGGAAACAATGGAAACATTGACAGAATTTATTTTCTTGGGTTCCAACATCACTGCAGATGATAACTGCAGGCATGAAATTAAAAGACACTTGCTCCTTGGAAGAAAAGTTATGACCAACCTATTCAGCATATTAAAAAGCAGAGACATGAGTTTGCCAACAAAGGTCCATCTAGTCAAAGCTATGGTTTTTCCAGTAGTCATGTATGGATGTGAGGGTTGGACCATAAAGAAAGCTGAGCACCAAAGAATTGATGCTTTTGAACTGTGGTGTTGGAGAAGACTCTTGAGAGTCCCTTGGACTGCAAGTAGACCCAACTAGTCAACCCTAAAGGAAATCAGTCCTAAATATTCATTGAAAGGACTGATGCTAAAGCTGAAACTCCAATACTTTAGCCACCTGATGCAAAGAGCTTACTCATGAAAAGACCCTGATGCTGGGAAAGATTGAAGGCAGGAAGAGAAAGGGACGACAGAGGATGAGATGGTTGGATGGCATCACCAACTCGATGGACATGAGTTTGAGCAAGTTCCAGGAACTGATGATTGACAGGGAAGCCTGGTGTGCTGCAGGCCATGGGGTCACAAAGAGTCAGACACAACTGAGTAACTGAACTGAACTGATATAATTATATATATGTATGTATATCTCTATCACAAGATAGAGATATACGAAACCTTTTTCTAATAAAGATCCAAGACTTTTTTATGGTTTAAAATTACCCCATTTTCTGTAGTAAAGTCTCTCTCTCTCTCTCTCTCACACACACACACACACACACACACACACACGCCATATCTTAAACCTAAGTTGACAGGGTGTGAAACTGCATCTCATTTACTATATAATGAATCACCTTAATGATACTATTAGAAATAAAGTCTTTTCTCTGAGCCACTTTTCTTTTTAGTATTTAATGTATGTTATTACCACAATTTTCATCTGTTTTTCAGAAATACTCTGCAAAATCCATTTTTCTTGTTGTGAAACTAAACCCGAAGAGCCAGGATCCCTGTCTGTTTTGTTAACAAGTATTTTGAGAGTTCTTTAGGAATGTGTAACTCCACAGAATGGAGCATACGGGCCTATGAAATGCTGAAACAGTGTCACATCTATAAGAATACCTCTGGGTATAAGCGGAAATTAACACTATGGGAGGGGTGGAGTTCTACTCTTAGAAGAGTTTGTTGGTTGTCTGAGACAAAAACACTCACAAAGGTGAAGCCAATAATAAAGCAAAGGACAAACAAAATTTTTTTACATCAACTGAGACCCTTTTTGCAACTGAATTAACCAAAACACAACTCAAAATAACACAAGTAAATAAATGTGTGGAGAACAGACAGTAGAGGAGTGGGTTCCAATACACACAAATCAAGGAACTTAGAGGGAAGTTCTCTCCTTGTCAGCTCTGTTTTCTGCAGTTTGGTGGCCTCGTTTTCTCTGATTGAAGAAAGATCTTGGTTCTAGAAAATTCTAGTCATCATCCCAGCAGCATGGACATGGACTCTGGTCCTGTTTCAGTCACACGCCCACCTGTGTCCAACCACTGAGGGCTGAAGGATGGGGCACTACAATTGGCCAGAGTCTGGACACATGCCCATAGCCATGGCTTAGTGGACCAGAACAATGTAAGTAGCAGACCGACCAGAACCACATAGTATAGAAAATGGATGTTTCCCTAAGGAAAAGGAATACCTAAAAGAGGGTGGAAGGGAAACCAGGCAGGCAAAATAATGCATACCCACCTCAAAAATTCATTGCATTGGTTTTCCTCAGCTTACACTTAACCTCTTAACACTTTCTTCTAGTCCAATAAAAGTGGAAAAGAGGATTTATCTATACTCATGTTTAACACAGGCAGAAGAATAAAGAGAGGCTCGGAAAATGCTGCAAAATCTATCAGCCAGCATTACCACACAGAAGAACTTCTGCTTCCAGAGAAGGAGCCAAGTTCAAGTCAGAGGTGGTGAATGCAAGCAGGAAAGCTCAGTTCCTCCAGAAATATTCAAGGCAAGTGGAGGAAAGGTCGGTCAACATAGCAGATAAATACTCAGGGTAAATACTGTCACCAATCCACCCCAACCAGTCCAATGACAATATCTACCTCATGCAACCCAGCTTGACTGCATCCACTTGGGTGGTCCCACTAACCTTCACTGAGCACTCTGATCCCAGGGCAGAGTGTGGCTCCCCTGTCCTACCTCTTCTTGCCACCTACTAATCCGGACTTAACTACCCCTTTGGAGTCTGCGTTTTGCTTCTGCTTCACCAGGCTGTGGTGGGTTTCCCAGGTGGTGCTAGTGGTAAAGAACCCTCCTGTTAATGCAGGAGATGCGACAGACATGGGTTCAATCCCTGGGTGGGGAAAATCCCCTGTAAGAGGCTATGGCAACCCACTCTAGTATTCTTGCCTGGGAAATCCCATGGACAGAGGAGGCTGGCTGGCTATAGTTCATGGGGTCACAGAATCGGACATGACTGAAGCAACCAACGTAGCAGTAGCAGCAACAGCAGGCTGTGGGAGCTTAGATTTCCTAATTTGGCTGAGACATGTAAAAGCAGTTATAAGGAAACTTATTCCCACTGTACTAAAATAATTACATGATCTGGCTCCCAAAATTCCCAAAGTCTTAATCCTTATTCTGAAAACTCTGATCTTAATCACCCTCTCTGGTCTTATCTCTACTACTTTTCTTCGTAAACACTTCCTTCAAAACGCTATAAAACAAAGTCCTTCACTTAGTGTTTTATATGGCAGCCTCTGGGTTTTCCCCATCATAATTCCCATGTACTAGTGTATATCCTATAGGAATAGTGTACTATTCTCAACATTTGAGTTGGAAATAGTTCTTTCTCCCATCAAAATTACAGTCATTCTTCAAATGTTACCTCAAAAACAACTTTCTTCATGGAGCCTCCTATGGCCACTGCAGTAGGAAATGATTGCCATCACTGGTATAAAAATTTAGTGTTGGAATCAGGCTGATTTAACTAGCCTTCAAGTGTGAAATTTCTCTACTTGTCTCTATGATATACTCCGCCACTTTTAGAAAATGATTTCACTCAACACCAGTCAGAAAAATTAACACATGCTCTGAGTCTAAAGAAAGTATTGCTTTGGGGATTTTAAAAATAATTTAGGATTAAAAGAAAACTGTGATTGTGTTATGCAAAATAGTATGAGCCTTACTCTCATGAACTCAGGGAAGTAAATGTACGCAAAACTGTGAATCTCAGAACAACATATGAAATATGTGAGCATCTGATAATACAAGGGATACTCATTTGAAATTTAGAAATTTTGCTATCAGACATCTATAAATTATAGCAACCACTGATAAATACATTCATTGAAAGTTTACCCTACAAAAAGACATAATCTGAAGGAATCCAATATACAAATAAATTTCTAGAAATTGTACTAATGTATAATAGAGCACGCTAGTGGTTAGAGCTTATGAAACATAAAATCCACTTCTGGAGTATTCTTTCCCTTTAGAAAATTGCCCTAACTTAATATAGATTCATTTTTGAAACTGTCTACCCGAGAGTTTCCTACTTGTTAGTATTCTGTTCTTCATCACAGAAAGCTTTCCCAGAGATTTCCCTGTTGGGTACCTTGGATTTATAGATATCTTTTAAAAATATGTTTCAAACACCAGTAATTTCTCCTTCCAATCAGACATCTAAAAAGTGTTCTTGCCCTGTCTCACCTTGTCACCCACTGCAGTGGGGCCACTGATCTCACCACCAAGATCTCTCTCCAAGGTTATAAACATCCTCTGCTGACAAATCTAACGAGAATCTTTTGGGCCTCATACCATGACTTATCTGTGGTATTGATATTGGGGGCTATTTTCTTGCTTTTGAAATATGTCCCTGGCCTTTGCATCTCCTTTCTCTGTGTTCTCCTGAGTGATCTGACTTCACCAGTGGATTCAAATCCCACTGAACATCTTCACCTTGACAGCCACTCACTCGTCTTCACACATGAAACCTGCATGTCTTCCCACATTCCCATCTCAGGAAGGACATCACCCTGACTCCACCTTGTTGTTGGGAGTTTTCCAAGATTCCTCTTCTCTTAGCCCTCTCATCTGATTGGCATCAGTTCTTACTGCTTCTGCCTTCTAAAATTCCTCACATAATCTGGAGAAAACTTTAATTCAAAAAGATACACGCACCTCCAGGTTCATAGCAGCATTATTTATAAGCCAAGACATGGAAACAACCTAATGTCCATTGACAGATGAATGGATAAAGAAAATGTGGCGTGTGTGTGTGTGTGTGTGTGTGTGTGTGTGTGTGTGTGTGTGTGTATACAGCTTCTGCTCAGGTTCATTCAGGAGGAAGTTATCATTATCTCATTTTTATGGATACGGACATTGAAGCTCATTAAGAATAAAGTAATTGTCCACCCCAGTGCCACAGGGTAAGTGGCAAAACTGGAACTGGAATTCACATTGGTTTTAATCCAAAGTCTTTTGCTAGCACGCCATGAAACTGGAGGTGTTTTTGGAAGTGATGATCCTACGGTGCATAGCAGGTAGTTGTGTGCACTACTCAGAACACTTATCCCAGGGATGTGGATGTCAGAGGAAGACATCTCCTGTGTGAATCCCACATTTGGGGAATTCTGGGAAAATTGCTGTCCCCTTGACCTACATTCCCTCTGTTGGAGAGGTAGTATCTAGGCTGAACCAGAAGAATCAGGACACAGACTACAAAGGAGGAGGACTCCTGACCAAAAGAAGCAATAACAATTGATGTTCCAGTCTGTGGCTTCTTGGAACCCAGCTGCCCCAACAGCCTGACAGGACACACAGACAGAACATCTCTGTGAAGCCAGCCTCTCTGGAGCCAACCAGGTTAGAACAACTTAACAAACCAGCAGAACCAACTCAGAGGTATGGGGCTGAAGAAGGCCAGATCCATAGGAATTATGCTCAAGGTCATCTTTGACAAATAACAACTGCACTATGATTTTGCAACCCTGTAATTTCCATTACAATATATGAATATGCTTGGGGGCCAGAGAAAGGGAGATTGATAACTTCATTTAGAACAAATCAATTGGATTCCACTGATAGACTCATGAATCATCCAAGAGACAAACAAGGGGTGTCAAGGAACACTGAGTCCTCTCCCCTGGCAATTTTTATAAGCCTCATCAATTTCTGTCCAACTGAACACTTCCATTTGGGTTATTAACATAAAGGTTCTAGAATACATGAAGTTAAATTCTTTCTAAAGTTCTGGCACCTTGGTCAACACCATTTTGTCATTATGCCTTTGATTTAACTAACATGAATAAAGAAAATGTATGCCCATCCGAATGTGGGCTGGTTAATCATGACACTTAGAAAAAGTCATAACAGCAACCATTAGCATAGCCTCCAAAAATAGCATCCTGGGAAGAGGGAGGCTTAAATGGTCCAGGTGCCCTTGTCCAAAGATTGTTAGAGCCATCTTAGCTTCACACCATTACACAAAATCAAGTATTTCTTGTTCTGATCCATACGTACTGACTGAGCTGGAGCTGGGGGACTTATGCTAAAACCTCCCTTAATATATCCACATATTCCATGATTTACAGTACATAAAGGCTAAGAAATCACTGAATGAAGTCTCAGATCCTGGGTTTCAGTTATAAACTACACGGCTGGTGGACTTAGCAGATGATGGGATTTGGTACAAGAGGAGAGTGTAAGATGCCCCGAGATAACTCCATTTTGTTTTCCCTGGTAGTTAAATTAATTAATATTCCATAATAGATCTACCACATGATCCAGCTTCTGGGTACATATCCAAAGGAAATGAAAACAGGATTTTGAAGAGATATATGCACTCTCTCATTTACTGTAATATTTCACAACAGCCAAGGTATAGAAACAATGTAACGGTGCACCAACGGATGAATGGATACCATATATGTGGTATACATACAAAATGGAATATTATTCTGCCAGGAGAAAGGAGGCTATCCTGCCATTTGTGACAACACGAATGGACCTTGAGCACATCATGCAAAATGAGATGTCAGACAGAGAAAAACAAGTGCTAAATGATATCATATCCATTTATATGTGGAATTTTAAAAAACAGAGAGTAAAATGCTAGTTACCAGGGCATGGGGCTGTGGGGATAAGATTGATGTTATTTAAGGATACAAATCTCCAACAAGTAATAAATAAGACAAAGAGATCTAATGAATACAGACATTATTGTACTATAATTATATACTGTAATATATATTACTACAATTCTCATCATTTTATAATATATAAATATATCTAAGTAACATATATACCTTAAATTTTCACAGTGTAGTATGTCAAGTTTATTCAATCAATCAGCCTTTTTCACCAAAGACAATATAATGTGGCTGTGCCCCAACCCTCCCTATTCTCAGCTGCCACAACACTGAAGTGTGTATTTAGTGAGTTTCTGGTGCCCAAATAGACTGTGCCTGGAGACAAAGGTCTTCCTCTGTCCCTTGCCATTTGGTGGGGAGCAAGGGAACCAATAAAATCCATCTTGAAGTGAAAGTGAAAGTATTAGTCAAGCTCAGTCATGTCTGACTCTTTGAGACCCCATGGACTGTAACCCACCAGGCTCCTCTATCTATGAGATTCTCTGGCAAGAATACAGAATGGGTTTCCATTCCCTTCTCCAGGGCATCTTCCCGACACAGGGATCAAATCTGGATCTCCTTCAGGGCAGGAGAATTCTTTACCGCTGAGCCACCAGGGAAGCCCAAAATCCATCTTAGGCGGCAATATTAGGGATGTTGAGATTTAACTGATCATAAGGGAGATAGACTTGAGCCATGAGTAGGGCTTGATGTCAAAAAGGGTTAGTGTGGTTCTTGGTGATGTGCAGCAGTTGACCCTAAAATCTGTCCAAAGCACGTGCTTGCCCGGGAGGAAGAGGTTGTACAAGCAACTCTGCTCTGGGGACTTTACATAACTAAAAATAAATACTTCTTCAAAGTAGGGAAAAAAATCTTTGGCTTTGGGTCCTGCAGTTTGAGTGTGTGATATTAAATTCATCTGTGATAGCTATTAATAAATAGGACTTATGTGTACAAATATAAAAAGCACCTCTGGGTTTCTAAACCTATTTGGGAAAAATAAATTTAGAAAAGGCCAAGATTTCAGCAGCAAACGGAAAGGCTCAGAGACATAAAGATTTGGATCTTATTAAAACTACATCTTTATTCTCAAGCTTACAAAGTCTGAGATACCTACCATATACATGCTTACCAATCTTGTCTGCCACAAGTATTTTCAGTCTGTAAGTCATTGATTTCTTGTATCTTTGTTGCTATCTTTTCCCCTTTTAAAGCGATTCCTCTACATGTGATTAGTTGTGACTAGATTCCAACTCTTTCACTTACCCAGAGATTTTTCTCTAGCAATCCTCTTCATTCTCTTACATCATCAGTTCTACTTTTTCTATTGGGTCATTACCACGAGCATACGGACATGCTGTTATTTCTCCATCTTTAAAACAAACAAACATATAAACATTCTCTTAGCCCTACTTTCCCCACTAGCTCTGCCCCCATTACTTTGCTTTCTTTTGAAGTTGCTCAGTCGTGTCCGACTCTTTGCAACCCCATGGACCCCCATGAGGAGTCTACCAGGCTCCTCAGTCCACGGAATTTTTCAGGCAAGAGTACTGGAGTGGGTTGCCATTTCTTTTTCCAACTTTTTTTTTTTGCATCAAATTCCTCTAAAGCATTATGTATACTTGCCACACACTATCTTCCTCTTCTTCTGTCTTTTAAAATTTATTAATAGAGTTTTTAATTGGAATATAATTGCTTTAAAATGTTGTGTTACCAATACAGTATACTAACACATATATATGGAATTTAGAAAGATGGTAACAATAATCCTGTATATGAGACAGCAAAAGAGACACTGATGTATAGAACAGTCTTATGGACTCTGAGGGAGAGGGTGGGAAGATTTGGGAGAATGGCATTGAAACATGTATACTATCATGTATGAAACGAGTCGCCAGTCCAGGTTTGATGCACGATACTGGATGTTTGGGGCTGGTGCACTGGGACAACCCAGAGGGATGGTATGGGGAGGGAGGAGGGAGGAGGGTTCAGGATGGGGAACACACGTATACCTGTGGCAGATTCATTTCGATATTTGGCAAAACCAATACAATATTGTAAAGTTTAAAAATAAAATAAAATGAAAAAAATAAATAAATAAAATAAAATGTTGTGTTAGTTTTTGCTGTACAACATCATGAATCAGTCATGTATATACATATATCCCATCCCTTTTGAGCCTCCCTCATACCCTCCTATCCCAATGTTCAAGGTCATCACAGAGCATGCAGCTGAGTTCCCTGTAATATATAGCAGCTTCCCACTAGCTATCTATTTTACATATGGAAGGCAATGACACCCCACTCCAGTACTCTTGCCTGGAAAATCCCATGGATGGAGGAGTCTGGTAGGCTACAGTCCATGGGGTCGCTAAGAGTCGGACACGACTGAGCGACTTCACTTTCACTTTTCACTTTCATTCGTTGGAGAAGGAAATGGCAACCCACTCCAGTCTTCTTGCCTGGAGAATCCCAGGGATGGGGAAGCCTGGTGGGCTGCCGTCTATGGGGTTGCACAGAGTCGGACATGACTGATGCGACTTAGCAGCAGCAGCAGCAGTGTATACTTGTCAGTGCTCCTCTCAGTTCGTCCCTCTCCTCCTTTCCCAACCGTGTCTACACATATACACAATGAACACTACTCAGACATAAAAAGCAACGAAACTGAGCCAGTTGAAGTGATGTGGATGGACCTAAAACCTGTCATACAGAGTAAATCAGAAGGAGAAAAACAAATATTATATATTAACACATGTATATGGAATCCAGAAAAATGATAGATGAAGCTCTTTGTATGGCAGGAACAGAGGCACACATGTAGAGGACGGACCTCTCATTCTCTCCTAAACACTCCAATCAGCTTCTTGCTCTCCAAACTGCTCTTCTAAAGGTTACCAGTCACCCATACATTCCTAAGTCTAATGATTTTTAGTTTGTGTCTAGTGTGATCTACAAGCTGCATCAACACACATACCTATATGAACACATTCATGAAGCTGTACTTTATAAATTACACCTCAAAAAACATTATATAATTGAAATATCTACTGATTAAATGATATTATATCTGGAATTCAGAGAGGAGAGGAAGTGAATCATGGTATAGATATAAAAGTTTGACAACAGATCCACAAATTATAGCCTATCTCCTTTGCATGCATGCTCAGTCACTTCAGTCATGTCCGACTCTCTGCGACTCCATGGACCATGGCCCGCCAGGCTCCTCCGTCCGTGGGATTCTCCAGGCAAGCATACTGGAATGGGTTGCCATTTCCTTCTCCAGTGATAAAGTATGAAATGAGTGAAGTGAAGTCGCTCAGTCATGTCTGACTCTTTGCAACCCCATGGACTGTAGCCCACCAGGCTCCTCTATCCATGGGATTTACCAGGCAAGAATACTTGAGTGGGTTGCCCTATCTCCTTTAGTTTGTTTAAAATTTCCATAATAAATTTTTCAAAACAAACAAAAGATTAATTAAAAAATAAGTCAGATCATGTCATCCCTGGGCTTACCTTGCCTTCCATCTTATTCAGAGTACAATGCCAAAGTCTTTACAATGGCTAAAGGGCTGCATATGCCATGTTCTTATGGCCTCTCTTACTCTCTGTTCTCACTCACCCCATCCTGTGACATTGGCATTCTCTCTCCTTGGGGTCTTTGCCTAGACTTGTTCTTTCTGCTTAGAAGGCTCTTCCTTCACATACTTACACCTCCTTCAATCTTTGCTGACATGTAATCTTCTCAACTGGACCATAAAGTGAAAGTGTTAATAGCTCAGTTGTTTCCGACTCTTTGTGACCCCCTGGACTGTAGCCCGCCAGGCTTCTCTATCCACCACATTTAAAGCTGTAACCCATTTACCTGGTAATCTTGATTCCCTTTAACATGACACATTTCTCCATTTTCCTCCATGGAACCAATAACATTCTAACATACTACATAATTTATTAACTTATTGTGTTTATTGTTTATTACCTGTCTTCCCCTTACTTCTGCCCTAAAATATAAGCTCCTCAAAAACAAATATCATTGTCTGTTTTGTTCACCAAAGTGTCCCAAGCACATAAAACAGCACCAAGTTCCACAAAAAAGTACCTGTAACATAATATGTACTCAATAAGTACTTGTTTAATAAACATAATATGTACTCAATAAGTACTTGATTAATTATTAGACAAGTAAGTACTTGTTTAATAAACTATGAATAAACAATAATGCAATAGAAAGATTAATTTCTCCTGGGCATCTTAACTACAGGAAGAGAACATGCTGGTCATGTCCCCATAGTTGCCTCTGGTCCATATAAAGTCAGGAGTTTTATTTGTTGTTGTTTGTTTCTGTTTTGTTTTGTTTGTTAAAATAGCACATGTCAGTCTTTGTTGGTATAACAAACATGTTAGGCAATGTGCCTGTTATTCTCACCATCCTGTATATCTTAATGGAAAAGATCTTCAGAGGCTTGAAAGGCGGAGATCTAGAACTCTGTCATTCACACTGCTCTTTTGAATCTTTAAAATAGACCTTCTTTACTGAAGCTTCCGTGGCTCTGTGTTCATTGAAAATTCATCTTCAGGACTTCCATGATGGTCTCAGCAGTGAAGCATCCACCTGGCAATGCAGAGGATGCAGGTTTGACCCTGGTGAGGGAATTAAGAAACCACATGCTGTAGGGCAACTAAGCCTGTGTGCCTCAACAAGAGAGCCCAATTCCCGAAACTACTGAAGACCGTGCACTTTGGAGCCCGCAGGCCATGAGAGTGTTCATGCACCGCAACGGAAGATCCACGTGATGCAATGAAGACCCCCTGTGCCACAACCAAGACTGGACTCAGTCAAATAAATAAATTTTTAAAGAAAATATTTTCAAAGAAAGGAAAGAAGAGAAAAGACATACTCATATCAGATGACAAAAGTCCTAATATGCCTGATCCTTGGGGCATTCAGGACTTCTGTGATAGCTCAGTTGGTAAAGAATACATCTGCAATGCAGGACACTCTGGGTTGGGAGTCTCATGGATTGGGAAGACCAGGTGGAGAAGGGATAGGCTACCCACTCCAGTATCCTTGGGCTTCCCTTGTGGCTCAGCTGGTAAAGAATCCACCTGCAATGTGGGAGACCTGTGTTCGATCCCTGGGTTGGGAAGATTCCCTGGAGAAGGGAAAGGCTACACACTCCAGTATTCTGGCCTGGAGAATTCCATGGACTGTATAGTCCACAGGGTTGCAAAGAGTCAGACACGACTGAGCCACTTTCACTTTCACTTTGGGGCACTGGAATGGAGACAGGTCCAGCCAGCCACCCCTTATATCCATGCTTCCCAGAACAGTGGTCCGACATGATCGATACACACTCTAGGCTGAATTCTCAGAAATATAGATTCATGTGGAAATAGTAGGACAGGAGAACATGTGGTTTTAACATCTCCCTAGAATATTCTAATTTGCAAATCAGTTTGGGAAATCACTATAGGCTACTATTTCCAGATACAGACTCTTAACTCACTTCTACTGTGCAAATGCAGCTCGTTTTATAATTTGGGACAGAATTTGCATTGCAAATACAATAAGTCACATGTTATTACAGAAACCATACCATCTCCCACCTCCACTGAAGTGACACACTAAAGGTGCAGAAACCAACCTCGGTAACCCTTCAGTTTCCCTGAGAAAGGAATTCTCTTTTCTGGCAGCATTACCTTGGTCTGTATATGCAAGCTCATAAAAATGAAAAAGAACAAAGCTCTTCACTTTGTAAGCAGCCAAACCTACTCCTCTTCCCTGGAGGTCACTGAGTCCGTCACCAGGGTCACACTGACATAGGGGTGGATCAGGCAGGACTCAGCAATTTTACGACCTGTTATAACAGTCCAAGTGATGCAGCAGAGATAAAAGTGCTAATCAAATTTCATGCTTCGAGGCGTGAGCTGATTACTGCTGGGCCAAGAGGGGATTTATTTTCGGTGGTTCTGACAAGCACGGGGGGCCGGGTGCTCTCTGTGCAGCTTCACACACTATTGACCACTTCCAAAAAGGAGGATCCATGAGCTGGCTGCCTGACATCTACCAGCTTGGCTTCTGGGGTTTCTCAGATCAGAGGCAGAGGGATGCCGTAAGAGAAGTTTCACAGGCAAAAGATTCTCAGAGAAAGAATGACAGAAGCTGTGTGGAATGTACCTGAGCGAGCCCTAGGTAACTTGTATGCTGGGTTCTGCTCTAAGCTAGAGAGGAGGGAGCATCCTGATGACCTCTGTTCCTTTCTATCTGGTGTCTTAACCTCTCTAAGAATCAGTTTTACCATCTATGAAATTGAAATAATAATAGTACCTGCTTCTCGAGGTGGTTGTTAAGACTAAAGTGGGCAAGACTGGATTATGGGCTAGGATTACAGGCAGGGCCCCCAGAACTATTCAGCTGGCAACCTTGGAGACATCAGAGCACAAGCCTTGGCTACAAGACAATAATTCTTATGCTTAATATATTTGTGTAGCTAAGATCTTTGCCTTTGCATCAGAGAAGACATACAGATAGACCAAAAGTTTAAAATGTTTTCAAAGTAACTATAAAGTCAAAGAAACTATAAATCTAGCCATTATTCAACCCCCAAGGCAATGTCCAGGTCCCAGAACTTGTATCAACAGGAATTCGGCTGCCCACACTGACACCCAAAAACTTTGTCTTCCCAGTGTTCACCTAGAGTGTGGCCACGGAGGACAACAAACTAGAAAGATTCTTCCAGAAGTAGACCTTGTATTTGAGTGGTAACCTAGCCATGAGGATGACAGTCACAAATCTGTTCCACCTCCAGAACTTCTCCAGCCTCGAGGAGCTTCTCAGTTGGAACTCTGAAACCAAGTGCAGTCCTCAAGTCCACTCTAGGATGCTAGCGATCAAGCCAGTTCCCCCTGAAGGTAGGCTCTCCCTCTTTTCTTTAACTCATCCTAGTCATTCTTTACATCTTAGTTAAAATCAGCCCACTTCTACCCAAAGTCTCTAACCACTCCATGCCACAGAACACTTTCCTTCTACAGAATTCCTTGTAACTCTTTTCACTAAGTATCAATTTTGTACATGGCTATAATCTCTATCTTAATTAAAATGAACAAATATAAAGGTATTATATTTCAGAAGAAAGAGTTCTAGCTTTGATTCAGGTACCACCATTTGTTAACTGAGTGAACTGTAGAAAGTTTCATCTCCTAAGACTCAGGATCCTTATCTGTTAAATGCAGATAATAAAATTTTGTGGGGTAATTCTGAAGAATATAAGAATATGTGTGAATCACCTTGCACACAGTAGGCATTTAATATACTGAAGCTATTAGCATTTGCATAATTTAATTTTTCATACACTCCAGTTTTATCAGTTCAGTTCAGTTCAGTTTTATACATCTAACTAAAGTTTGAGCTATTTAGGATAGAACTGAGTCTTTTCCATTTTCATATTCTTCATAGGTTAATGCCCACAACTGGTGTCAAAAAATATTTACAACTAAAGACTAAAGTAACATTCAAGATAAGGCCACTTTTCTTCCCTTGGTGCTTCCAAAATACTAGCCTGAGGAGATCAAGCCTAAGTTTATGTCCATAACAAATGCAGTGTCCTTTTCCTAATTGTTCTGGAAGCAGATGATCAGTAGAGATGAGAAGAGAGCAGGCAAAAGATCCCCGAAAGGAATCAAGATGATACATTAGAAAATCAGAGATCAGTGGCAAGAAAGATTTTGTAACAGAATCAGGTCTTCTGACTCAGGCTCCCTGTTTCCGTGGTAGCTGTAGAGACAGGCATCAATTCTGGTCTGATCCGCAGGTGAAGCAGGAACCCGGAGGCCCCTGACGGATATGTATTCCCAAAGTTCTTCCCAGTCAGACACTGACATGCAGTCTCTCTTAAAAACTAAGTAAGAAATTAAAAAACCTTCAAGGCATAATCTGATTTATTTTTTACCTTCTCGAAAATCAGCCATATTTTCTGATTTTCTCCAAAGACTGCAAAAGAGCCAAAGACTGGCTCCAAAAGAGCCATATTTTCTCTTTCTATATTCTTAAAAAAGGCAGAGAGAAGTATTGAACTTCCAAGACATACACATAGAAGGAAGGGGCTACTGCTGTTGGGTGGTGTTTAGAAATCCAGTCAGCTTGGTCATTCCACATTCACATCCCAGAAAAAATAAATACATAAATAACTACTTTATATTTATCCATCAACTTCCAAGTGATCCTTAAGCCACCTCCTTCTTGCTCTCAGTGGTTTAATGATCTTTCTTGAAAGACGTCTGTGTGTATCAGGGGAAAGCATGCCCTTCCAGGCCAAGCCTTGCTCTCCCACATCTGGGGTGGTCTCCCTGATTTACCACTAGAGCACCTCACATTTCCCCACCTCGACTTCCTCTTCTGCCATCAGGCATTGCATCACCATTAGCCTTGGAAAAGCCTCATAACTCAGGATGACAATATTGAGACCATTAAGCCTATATACATCAGCAAAACTGCCTCTTTGCTGTCTCTACTCCAGGTTATAAAGATATGTCACGATGCACACAGGCCCCTCAAGCACTGGACTTAATGGGTTGTGCTCAGAAGGCCACTTCCAAGACCAAAGCCATTTTTCACTAAAGAACTCTGTCAATGGGGGCCTCAAAATACTGCACAGGAATGCTGATGGTGCTAGCCATGGGGTATTACACTGCCATGGGCCATTGCTTGGATCTCAAAACTGGTGATCAGATCTAGTTTGGCATACTTCAAAAAACATGCTCATTCATGCATGTACACTGGAACATGAATATCCATTTCCCCTTACTCGTGACTGGGGAAAATCCACAGGGTACAGAATTCATGCTCTTGGGTATACAGGGTATAAGAATTCATGCTGTTGGTTTGTGGCTAAACAGATCAGAGAGTAAAATCAAATCTAATAATCCTTCAAATTCCCATATAACAAGAAAAATTTCTGGAGCCTATGGGGAAGACATTTTTCCTGGAGCCCATAAAATTTGACCTCTATTGAAACAACCAAATTACAATGGCCCTTAGTCTACAGGCTGCCTTCTGAATCCCCTCAACTTCCTGATGGGGTACCACACCCCAACTTCCACCTCCGGGCAGATGAGCAAAAGTTGATGGATGACAGCATCAAAAACATGGTGATGATTTAAAAGCAAGTGACAAAGTCGAGAGTGTATACACCAAAATTCACAAATGTACATGACATTTGCCTAGAAATCAGTCTATTTTCAGTGGCATTGTATCCAAAGGCTATGTGAGGGTCCGATTTCATCTCTTGTCTCTCTCCAGGGCCTGATGATGGAATCATAATTGTGAAATGTAGTGTAGCCTGTTCAGATAAAAACATCAAGATCTTAGTTGAATACACACTGGCAGGCATTGGTCTTGAATTATGGCTCTCCATTTTCATATCATATCGCCACCAGTTTAAACTTCCAAAGCAATGTCCATCCAAGTTCTCATTGTCCAGTACAACTTTTGCAGTGATGGAAGAAGAAGCCATTTGAACTGTGGCTAGTACAATGGAGAATGAAATTTTATTTACTTTTAATGAATTTGAATTTAACCACATGAGAGCAGTGACTTCTATATTGGACAGCACAAATTCTAAAGGCTCATGACATGGATGTTTGCTTCCCCTGCATTTAGCAAGCCCTAGAATGATAACTGGAGAAGGCAATGGCACCCCACTCCAGTACTCTTGCCTGGAAAATCCCATGGACGGAGGAGCCTGGTAGGCTGCAGTCCATGGGGTTGCTAAGAGTCGGACACGACTGAACGAATTCACTTTCACTTTTCACTTTCATGTATTGGAGAAGGAAATGGCAACTCACTCCAGTGTTCTTGCCTGGAGAATCCCAGGGACGGCGGAGCCTGGTGAGCTTCTGTCTATGGGGTCCCACAGAGTCGGACACGACTGAAGTGACTTCACAGCAGCAGCAGCAGCAGAATGATAACTCGGCACAGAATGGTGACACATGAATGAAGAAGAGAAATTTAAATGGAACTCAGATGCATAAAATACCTAAATGAATCTGGGACAGCCTCCGCAGATTGAGTGTACAAAGGAAATGATTAGTTGAACTGGTTCTATGCTTTTTGCACCCTCTCAGCAAGATGAAGGCTATAAAGAGGAGTCAAAGTGTGAAGAGGGGAGAAGCTGTGATGAAGAGAGTCTTTGGAGAAATTCATTCTGACTGCTACCTTGTCATCTGCCTGAAATCCTTTCAGTTTGGAAGGGGCAAAAATACGATAAGGATTGCCTATAGACAGAAGAGAGAGCTGGACTAGAGCTGATTAAATCTTACCCAAGAAGACTTCCTGTGAGAGCAAAGAAACTCCAATACCAGGGTTCTGAGCTAGATGGATCCAGCAGTGTGCTGATGTTTAAGATTCAACTCTCTGGGGCTGGGGGGTGGGGGTAGGGTTTGGCGAGCGGGGCAGGGGAAGCCCTGATCTCTTTTAACTTTTTCCACGGTGTCCTGAATGTAAATCGTCCCATCATGGCCAGCTTCCAGCTACCAATCTGAAGTCCCTGCATTGCACAGTCTGGAATGAAGGTGTATAATCAGCTTTCATGCAGCCATGTAAGACCACTCCAGCACACCTCTGGGTGGACCACCCTGAGCCCGGGCCTTCTGGGAAGCATCTTGCCTGGGGAATGGAGGGCATCACTGCAGTGCAAACATGAGAGATTCGAGTGATGAGTGTGTCTGAAGAACCCAGGAGAAAGAATGAGCTTGATTACCTTCCAGACAGAGAACATAAGTCACCACGCTGAGTCAGAGCTTTTCTATCCCCTTATCAGTTCTTGTAGAATAAAAAAATAGCAGTTTGGGAATCTGTGAGAAGGTGAGTGGGAGAAAGAGCAGAAGCCTATCACAGTCACTTCCTTTAAGTCAGACAGCTGCCAAGGGAAGAAGAAAGCACGTCTTTCCTCTGAAAAGGAGAGAATGAAGTCCCTGATTAATATCATGGGCCCAGTTCATTCTAGTTACTGAATTGAGACTGTGTTGAGACTTAAAATGACCATAGGACCATCAATTATCTGCCAATTTTTTCCCTGTGGGCAGAGGATAAATTTAGAGGGACAATGGGAGCAAAAACATAATAATGATAAGGTTGAGCTTCTATTATATCATGAGATGTACATGCATAGCATTAAAAAATAGAACCAGGTTCAAGTGTCCCTTCTTCCCATATCTTCATCTTCATAACATAAGAAATCAGCACCACCAAGGATAATTTGAATCATGTTTTTTATTGAGACGAGGTCTCCTGTTTGGATCAGGATAGCAGCAAAGAGGCCACATACTCTGAAGTCTCTGATCTTAACAATGTCTGCATTTGGATGGTGGGATGAAATTTAAATAAAACCTCCGAAAATGTGCATGACCCCCTGAAATGTAGGACACTTAACCCTATGGAATCTTCAGCTACTCATGTCTAATAGTTTTATTTTTCTTTTCAAAATAACTTTTAAAAAGTATCATTGTGTTAACTGCTCATTCGTGTCTGACTCTTTACATGGACCCACCCGGCTCCTCTGTCTATAGAACTCTCCAGGCAAGAGTACTGGAGTGGGTTGCCATTTCCTACTCCGATGGATTTTCCCGACCCAGGGATTGAAACCGAGTCTCCTACATTGCAGGATTCTTTAACATCTGAGCCACTGGGAAAGCCATATAAAGTATTAATGGAAAAGAAAATAGCAATTTGAAGAAGTAGTCAAAAGCTCTCGAAATCAAAGGAGTTCACTTTCAGTCTCAAAGTAAACACCCACTTCCTTACCCTTCAAGGGGCAAGGTAAAGGTGGTAACCTCATACAGGCAGTGGTGGATGGTCATGGTAGACTGGTCATGGGAGCTGAAACCCCTGGACAACTGCTGGGCTCCAGTCTGGCTGCTGCATCAACACACCAAAGACTCTAAGACAACACAAAAGGATGAGCCTAGAGGGTGCAAATGGCCCTATAGTTAGACTAGAGCTACAGGAGCCTGCTCTGTAAGGACTACTTTTCTATTTATGGCTTAAATTTAAAGCTAAATGATATCGGTTGGCTGCAAAGTGACTGCTTCATTGCCATCAAAATCCAACCGATGACCAGGGGAGTTTCATAACTCTCATATCAAAGTCAACAGCTGTCCAGCTGGTAAATCTCTTCCTAAAATTCAGTGTCTTTTGCAGGAAGTTTTTCCTCCCAGATCTCCTATGGTGAAACAACTAACGGAAAGAAGAACGTAGACATCTCCTACTGTGACATGAAATAAACATGAATACATAGCCATCCTTTTCTCGTCTGGTCCCAGTAGCTTATTCTGGACATTCTTCTTTGTCTGCTGGCTAGGTACTTTTAGCGCATGGATGCTGCCTTGTCTAAATCCCTGCAGAAGTCAAGAATCAAGCTGAGGACTCAGGAAAAATAGTAAGACTCACTAATGTTTGGTAACCACCCAAAGGTGTTAAACTGGAGAGAATGCCAGAGTTTGGTCTGAAGAAAACAGCCTTTTTCTCCCTACCTGAGGGATGGAAGTGATGGACACAAAATACTGTTGCTGCTTCTTCCACTCATGGCAAGTGCCCCCCTGAACCCTCCATCTTCTCCTTCTAGCTTTCTTATTTTAAGCAGAAACTCAAATGATTCTTAATCTTTTCTGGGTCTTGGAATTATTTGAGAATTAACTAAGAAAGTATTAAGATCCCTGTAATAATGTATATGTGCCTATACTCAGATATTTCCCAAATCCTGCATATAATTTTAAGGAAGGTTCACAGACAACTCTCACCTCTACCCAGAGTCTGTGGACTCAGATTCTGGGGAATCGAGATTCAGAAGGCAGATGCTTTGGTGCTAATGCCCTCTGGAAGTATCATCCTGGTACTCTCCCCTCCCCCTACTCCTTCCCACCATCTCTGGCTGGCCAACTTCCAGCACAAGATTCCTTGAAAGTTGAACTGGCATCATGGACCACTCAGTAGTTGCTCCCTGGCTGTAGGGGAAATAACCAAATTCCTTTAAGCAAAACATGTCTTCTTATTGATTTTTTCCACTTGGAGTTTTGAGAACCCCCAATTAAATAATAAATTATTGTATCTGCCATCTTTCTGGTGCTTCAGTCTCTTGAACCAAACTTCAATATCTTTGGGGGCACTTCAACTCCAGCACAGCAGGTTCTGGATCTATACACATCATTCTTCCACTCATTTGAGCTCTAACGTTTATTGAGCATCTATTAAGTGCCAGGCACTATTCTGAGCAGCAGCGATATAATAATGAACAAAACAGATCTCATCTTAATTTATTCTCTTCCAAAACAGCAATCCTAACTATTGCTGCTTTTTTAAATGATAGTGATTATTATAGTAACTACATAAGCTATAGGCTCTGTTCTGGATATTTTATATGCAGTTTCTCAGTATTTATGAGGAGACTTGGTGAGATAGATATTTATTATCATTCTCATTTTACAAATGTGAAAACCGAACCAAAAAATCTACTTAAATAATATACCTGAGCTAAGCAGGGGCAAAGACAAGATATAACATCTGGCGGTTTGACTAAACAACTTCAGATTCAGTAGTTACAACTCCAGGTTGTAGATATAAAGCAAAGTTAGAAAATGTAGCACCACTGAAATGTGAACAGATGTTCCACAAAAAATTAGTCTGACAAAGTGCACATACTTAGGTAGATCCAGGGTTATCTGTGATTCCCGAGAGGCTCACAGTCAGCATGAATAAAATCAGGAGACACTGACAACTTTGTTAACCAGAGACGGTTTGGTGATCCTAGAAAAATAGCAAGATGTAAAAGGCTGGGTATGTAGAGCTAAGGCTCATTAGAGTTGAGCTGGCAGCCAAAGGACAGACAAGTCAAAAGCTATTTAAAAATATGCTTTTAAACTATAGATTTTTAAAAACCACAATGGATAGAAGAGACGATTACAATCCTAAGGCAATAATCAGAGAAAGCACAGAGCAGGTAGTAAAAGGATGGACCAGTCCTAGATGGGGCTGAATCCATATTTTTCAGGCTCTGAAGGTCATGCAATTTGAGTGTCCCTCCCTAAAAATTTTGCTCATACCAAATTATGTCCAGGATTTTGGAAGGAGCCCTGAAACTTCAGCTACATCAGTCTCATGACAAATCCATTGCTGCCCAAGTGGACATCAGACCCAGAGAAGGGTTGCTAAGAAACATATACCTACTTAGCATTAGGATCATAGAAGCTGGGATAAGACTGAAAGCCCAATTTGGAAAACTTTCTGATCCTGAGAATAATTATTAGGAGGTACTTTGATAAGATGTGAAAAATAGTGGGGGTGGTTTGAAAGGAGCCTTTTGGCAATCCAAGCCACTGAAAGAGACATTTAATGTAAATTTGAATAAAATACCAATTTTTCAGTTCAAAGAAAAAATCATACGGTTGAGTCATCAATCCCCCATCAGCACATATAGCACCTATGAAGGATTTACAAAAGACACATATGTAGGCAGACAAGGTGAAAAGAAAAATCTCCTCTGAGCAGGTAGAACCTCTGTAGGTAAATCGTATAGCAATCAGGTGGAGCTTTGGGGCAAGGTAAAAAGCATTTCTTTCTATGTGGCTCCCCACTTGCAAGGTGCAAGGCTGGGGTAAGGGAAATGCAGATTGGATTTGAGCCCCAATTCATCCTCTCATCTTGGCACCTTTGTGCAGCATTCAGAAACATAACCAAACATGGCGGTCTTGTTATCTAAAGACATCGTGATTTTAGTGGTACCTCTAAAGGGATTTTAAATGTGCAATTCTCTGGCCCAGAAAGTCCACTTCTTGCCATTTTTCTTAAGAGAACTGTCAGTAAAAGGACAAAGATTTACGTAAAGTAAAGCACAACTATGTAGTACTTATATAGTGAAAAATTGAAAACAAGCTGTATGTCCAATAACGGAAAACTGATTAACTTACGACTCAGTCTTACAATAGAATAGTGACCATGCACTGTGCGTTAAAAAACTGTTCAATGACAGGAGGAAATGTTCATGACATGATTCTAAATTAAAAAGCAAGGAAACTTTGCAGAATTTTAAAATGTGTGTGTATTTTAAAACATTAGAACATTTCCAGAATATTAAAAGCAGTTATGAATGGGTAGAGAGATTAAAGATGATTTTATTTTTTCTCCACACTTTTCCATATTAATTTTTTTTTTTTACTTTGTAAATGTCATACTAATATCCTCATTGCAAATACACATTTTAAAAGGATATCAAGACTGCAGGGCAGAGACAAAGTGGGAGCAGAGAGTAAATGTTGCCTTGCCTTCACAAGCATATTGTTTGCACCTCATTGATTTTTACTTCTTATCGAGCCCCAGCCCCTGGTTGCCCAGCTGCTCTCTCTGACCTAAGTGATGGGTGGTCATTAAAAGAACAAGACTTCTTCCCATGATTGTCACTATACCTTTCAAACCCCAAAGAGGTCTCTGTGTACTTGAGCAATATGACAAAATAGCTTCAGGTCACTAAAGACACTCACCCAGGAGCCACCGTAGAAAGTGAAGATAATGTGGGCCAGGCTGGAGCAGCTAATTGACTTAGCTACTTACTTCCAGATTTATAGGATACCACTGCTGAGTAATTAAATTTACTGAGCTATTTCCACAAGATATTAACTTTACGTAATCCTCACTAAACATAACTTGAGAGCTGGGTTTGGGCTTTGTTTTGCTATTTTTTTTTTTTCATTTTAGAATCAGTAATTAAAGATTATTCAATTATGATAATGTGTTTCGTTAGGAATGGTCTTTGTAGCTGAAGCCTGATGAACATGAGGCAGCTGGGGCAATAATAAGGATTTTAGAAACTCTGCTGTAAAGTTCCAGAGAAGGCAATGGCACCCCACTTCAGTACTCCTGCCTGGAAAATCCCATGGATGGAGGAGCCTGGTAGGCTGCAGTCCATGGCGTCACTAAGAGTCGGACGCAACTTCACTTTCACTTTTCACTTTCATGCATTGGAGAAGGAAATGGCAACCCACTCCAGTGTTCTTGCCTGGAGAATCACAGGGACGAGTGGGCTGCCGTCTCTGGGGTCGCACAGAGTCGGACACGACTGAAGCGACCTAGCAGTAGTAGCAGCAGCTGTAAAGTTCCAACTAAAGGAAACTTGCTCTCTCATTTTCCTATGGCTAATTGTTCTCTAAACTTCACTCCAAAACCATCTTTAGTCTAGGGCAAATTTTCTCCCCATTAAAGATAGACAGTCAGGAAGCATGTATTTGTCTCAGAGCCCAGTTACACCTATGCCCCCTAGGGATCACTTTAGTACATCGTGGGTGGAAATGGCAAAGGGCTTCAGGCTTAATAATCATGTTAAATAGTGGCATTAAACAGTCAAAGAGAAAAATCCCAGGACCCCAGGCCCACAGATCTCTAAGGGATGAAGGGCCCACTTGGGCTGCCTGGCAGGTAGGGCTACGCAGCCTGGATTGGCCTCTTCTCTCCCGAACTGCTCTTGCCTCAGGCTTCCCAGCAAATATTCACTGCGGGCTGGATGCTAATGCATATAACATCCCTGGTGAGCATGTTATCAGCGCTCCTTCTGGTGAGCACTTAGCAGCCACTGGAGCAGAAATCCAGGTACAAACAACTGACAGGCAGCAAAATTACAGGAATCAGCCCTCTGCTTGTTCTAAGCTCTCTCTCGAGGTATCAGGGTTGTTGCATCACACAGCAGAGGGAACGCAGGCTTCTAAATTAAATGAGACCTAGGTTTTAAGTCTTCCGATCATGGACAAGTTGTTTTGGTATCTCTCAGTTTTCTCCTAGATATAGTAGGATGATACCATGTAACTCCTGGAGAGTTTTGTCAAATCAACAGGATACCAGATGTAAGTGAGTAGTATAGTTACTGATTCACAATATCTATTCCCTTCCATAGCTCCCCTGCCCCCCAGTTCCCAGGCTCCTCCACTCATTCAATCCTTGACACCAGTAGCGACACTTTAGAATCACCTGAGAAACTTGTAAAAAAAAAAAAAAAGCTGCTTTAGCCCTGTATTAGTTATCTATTGCTGTATAACAAATTATGCCACAGCTAATGGTTTAAAAAAAACATACTTTTATTATCTCACAGTTTCTGTGGGCCAAAAATCTGGAAGCAGCTTAGCCAGGTAGTTCTGATTTAGAGTTTCTCAATGATGCTGCAGTCAAGGTGAACCTGAGGCTGCTGTCAACTGAAGCCTGCCTTAAGTAAGAGTATATACCACCAACCTCACTCACATGGCTTTGGCCAGAGTTCCTTACCATCTGTCCCTTCCATGAGGCTTCTCGTGACATGATGTTTGGCCTTTTCCAAAGCAAGTGACCTGAGGGAGTCAGAAAGCAATGCCACATGCTTTTATGACCTAATCTCCAAGTTACGTACTTTCACCTCCACCGATTCTACTCATTAGAAGCAAGACACTAAGTCCTGCCCATATTCAAGGGGAGCGAATTATAAAAGGGTATGAATACCCAAGGGATGGGGTCACTGGGGGCCACCCTGGAGGGTCACCTCCATAACCCCATCCCAGAGGTTTCAATTTAACTGAATTGGGTTGCAGTATTTTTTTTCTTAGCTCTTTGGGTAACTCAAATGGGCCACCAATGTCAAAAACCACACTCTGTTGTTTCTCCTAAGTTGCCTTCTCTTCAGCCCAGTGTTGTCAATTTCATCCCTTCCCTCAGCATGTCCTTAACTGGCTCATCATCTCTTGACTCATAATCAGTCAGTCCAGAAGCAGAGGCAGCAGGTCCTAAGGAAGTAAGACTCTTCAGAGTGCAGGCGAATGAGTGGCAGTGGGGTTGAAGACCAGATATGCATCCAGCAGCAGAACTGAAGATGATATAAACACTGGAAGGTCCTGGAGCTCCTGGGGCATATAGAAAGGTAAGGGTCAGGCAAACTCAGACATCAGGGATGCTGGAAGGGCTGCTCTTGTGCAGGCATTAGGCTTGAAAACAGTGATGCATGACCACCAGCAAGGAGTCCCCCAGTGCAGAGGCAGTCTATTGGTGCAGCCCCAGCTACCTACTGCTCTTGACCCTCATGAGATCCATTCTAAAACACCTCCCTAAAGTGCTGCAGGTGATGCCAGCCAAAAACAGCCTGAAGTGTGAATTCAGAGAAGGAGAGCAGACAGCCCCAGCTTCCTGGCAGAGACAGTTCCCCTAACACAAGCTGCCCTCAAGCCCTCTTCCAGTAAGCGAGCTTTCCTGGCTCATTATAACGTTGGCACTGCCATCCACAAGATGAAAGTTGCCTACCACAAAAATAAACATGAAATGATGATGATATACACATCACTCGGGAGTGAGGTTTCCATCATCACAGATGGCTTATTCATCTTTGTATAATGAATGGAACCAAAATTGTAATTGTATGTAGTTCCAGTCTGTTCTTTCTCTGCTCACTAAAGAGGTGTCTGGCTTTGTCCGCCTGACCAACTGCTGCCCGCTTGGCCCTCTGGTCCTTTGGCCTTTGGTAGCACAGAATCCAGAGAAGGGGCAGGGGCATAGAAGGACCACAGTGAGGGTTTAGTGAGGGTAAGCAGGGGTGACTCTGAAGAGAGGTGAGGAATATTTATAATATGTGAGAAAAATGGATGGAAGACAAAAGGGTTGTAAAAAGAGAAATGTTTCTTAGGGCAATGAGTTCCTTTAAAATGTTTAAGAATAGCAATTTTTTAAAAAACTTAGGTATTTGAAAATTTCCTTTCAGTTGATGTACTGTTTTTTGATCATGATCATGTAATGAGACTGGATCATGGGGGCCCTCTACTTAAGTGAGGTTACATTTGTATCCCCACTGGTATCCACATAGAGGCATAAACCTATGGAGAGTTCACTGCGCTCCAAATGGACACCATGAGTG
This sequence comes from Bos mutus, assembly GCF_027580195.1. Lineage (NCBI taxonomy): Eukaryota > Metazoa > Chordata > Mammalia > Artiodactyla > Bovidae > Bos > Bos mutus. The sequence continues at coordinate 30,532,711 of NC_091626.1, read as the reverse complement.
AAATGGTGGTTAGACAGGGAGCCACATCGTAAACATTTACACCTTTGAACTGTAACCTGTCAACAGTGGGGAGCCAGTGAAGAATTCCAAACAAGAGTCACAGGATTTGATCTGTGAGCTACGGGTGACAGGAAGTTCATAGAACTGGAGGCAGGGAAACCAGTTAGCAGGTGTTAGTCCTGGTGAGAGATGATGGTAAGGACTGTGCTAAGGCAGTGCTTCCCTGGTGGCTCAGATGGTTAAGCGTCTGTCTGCAATGCAGGAAACCCAGGTTCGATCCCTGGGTCGGGAAGATCCCCTGCAGAAGGAAATGGCAATCCACTCCAGTACTATTGCCTGGAAAATCCCATAGACAGAGGAGCCTGGTGGACTGCAGTCCATGGGGTCAAAAGAGTCGGACACAACTGAGCGACTTCACTTTCACTTTCAAGGCAGTAGCAGGTGGACAAAGAAAGGAACTAGGTGTGAGGAACATTTAGGTGATAAAATCAATAGGACTCAGTGATTTACTAGTTCTTTAATGGGACAGGGGACTAGAGGTAGTCTGAAGAAGAGGGAGGAGTAGAGACTGAATCCAGGGGTCCAGCTTTGGTATCTGCAATAGGAGGTCATGACAGACTTCATGGGTATAAGGAATTCAGACGGGGAGCAAGTACTGAGTTCTGGTTACAGGCAAGACAGATTAGAAAGCACTTGATCATACTTTGGACACCTGATGTGAACAGCTGACTCATTTGAAAAGACCAGATATGCATCCAGCATCAGCTGGGAAAGATTGAAGGTAGGAGGAGAAGGGGATGACAGAGGATGGGATGGTTGGATGGCATCACCAACTCAATGGACATGAGTTTGGGTGGACTCCAGGAGTTGGTGATGGACAGGGAGGTCTGGCATGCTGTGGTTCATGGGGTTGCAAAGAGTTGGACACAACTGAGTGACTGAACTAACTGACTGACTGATCATACACAGTGATGATGCATGGTCCTTATGATTTTCATTACCTTTGTGTTTCAGCTTTTACAACAGATTTCCCTGAACTTTATAAAGATAAAATATTTGCTTAGCAAATTTTTTTCAACTATGACCAGGTTCTGCCATTCTAGGCACTGTGAATACCCACATCACCCGCAGCTCCCAGACTGAATCCTGTGATTCCTTTGTTTGAAATTCTTCACCGGCTCCCCACTGTTTCTAGAAGAGTTCAAAGGCATACAATGCTTTACGATGTGGCTTCCTATCTAACCACCAGTTCACTCATGGCGCCTTTTGGACTGCCATGAACTCTTTGCACATTTGCGTCTCTGTGCCTTTTCCCAGGCTCTTCTCTCACTGCACTGTCATTCCAGTGCCAGCACCCCACGCCCCTACCTAGAGGGGTCCCTGCTGTGTGTGTACTGCACCAGAGCACTTATCACCCAGCCTGGACACAATTAGTTCCCTCTTCATTTTTCCCACTGCACCCCCATAGATAAGTCTACCTCTCTATTTGTAATCTGCTGCACTCATTTGCAACCTTCTGCACTTTTGAATGTCTCATCCCATGAGGTTAAAATCTTCTTAAGAGCAGGACCTTATATGACAGTTTATAATGATTATCATTTTATTGTTATGAATACTGTTCATGGCCATTTGTTGGACTCCTAGTTTGTGGAAGAGTCTATGCTCTTTGCAAAACCATACTGCCTTTTTTTTCCCCCTTTTTTATTACCTATGCCAAGCAGAGTCTGACATATGAGCATTTTTAAACAAAGGAGTAGGCATGCATTTGTTGAGAAACAGTAATAGGGAGTTTGAATTTGACTTGTGTTACTTCTCTTCTCTGGTAGACATGATGCCTGTAAACTTATATCCTACTTCTGATCCTGAAACGTGGGTGTTTAGAATTAAATAAAGTCAATGAAATTAAAAGACGCTTACTCCTTGGAAGGAAAGTTATGACCAACCTAGATTGCATATTGAAAAGCAGAGACATTACTTTGCCAACAAAGGTCTGTCTAGTCAAGGCTATGGTTTTTCCAGTGGTCATGTATGGATGTGAGAGTTGGACTGTGAAGAAGGCTGAGCACCGAAGAATTGATGCTTTTGAACTGTGGTGTTGGAGAAGACTCTTGAGAGTCCCTTGGACTGCAAGGAGATCCAACCAGTCCATTCTGAAGGAGATCAGTCCTGGGATTTCTTTGGAAGGAATGATGCTAAAGCTGAAACTCCAGTACTTTGGCCACCTCATGTGAAGAGTTGACTCATTGGAAAAGACTCTGATGCTGGGAGGGATTGGGGGCAGGAGGAGAAGGGGACGGCAGAGGATAAGATGACTGGATGGCATCACTGACTCGATGGACGTGAGTCTGAGTGAATTCCGGAAGTTGGTGATGGACAGGGAGGCCTGGCGTGCTGCGATTCATGGGGTCACAAAGAGTCGGACACGACTGAGAGACTGAACTGAACTGAACATCTTTTTAAAACATACATATATGCTCATTTTTATGTGAAAATTTCTGAAAGAATAACAGATGATAACAAAAAGAGATTAACTGTTTTTCAATGAGAGGAAGGATATACAAATGTGAATATGAACTTTAATCGATTATGCATGCATGCTAAGTCACTCCAGTCACATCTGACTCTTTGTGACCCTATGGACTGTTAGTCCTCCAGGCTCCTCTGTCCATGAGGTTTCTCCAGGCAAGAATACTGGAGTGGGTTGTCATGCCCTCCTCCAAGGGATCTTCCCAACCCACTGATCGAAACACATCTCTTATGTCTCCTGAGTTGGTAAGCAGGTTTCTTTGCCACTAATGCCAACCAGGAAGCTCCCTATCGAGTATAATCCATAGTTAAGACATACCAACCTAGTAATTATGTCTTCATTTTTTGTGTGTGATTTGACCTCTGAGGTTTGGAGCATTACTGTAAGTTTTTCATGGTGCAATACTTTACTAATTATTGAATCTGATTTATGAGTATCTGAAGCTTTATTTTACTATTTTCTCTACTTTCAAGTGTATTTGAAAGTTATTGATATAAAAAGATGAGAACTTTTTAATGTATCACTGTTTAAGGATCTTTTCTCACAGAAGACTTAACTATAACTGCCTGGTGGTTTCCTGATGCCCCTCCCAAGCCCTTCCTTTTTCTAATGAGCAACCAGACCACTTTCAGCGACATTGCTCTGGTGCTAGATCAATTGTGACACTTTATGTATTTTATCTGGTGAAATCACTCTTCAACATGTGCAATGAATTCACTCTTGGCTTGATCCGATTTGCCTGGGTGATGTATGCGTCAGTGACTCAGGCCTAAGCAGTCACCGAGAGAGGCAATCCTTCTTCCAGGGACAGCCCTGCGCATACGAGATGTGGTCGATGACAGGCATGATGACAGCAAGATTTATCTGCCAGATGGGGACATGGTTAGTACTCTTTTCAGCTCCAGGACAGGCCCCAGACTCAGCAGCAAAGCCGCTCAAAGTCTGTAGCCTAAAGCAAAGAAAATTTCCCTTAGTCTCTGAAAACCCTCAGCCAGACCTTTGAGTCTGGGAGAACTGCAGCTTGAAACCCAGCAAAGGCGTTAACCACTCCTGGGGGCAGGAGCAATGATGAGAGAAACAGCTGTGCACAGACATTTGGTAAATCATCAAACTTTTCAAATTCTGGAGAGGGCAAAATTGGGTTCAGATTATTTTGTGGAGATTTAGAGAAGAGAGAGAAAAGCAACGTGGAACAAAAAATAAGTTTTAGAGTCAGATATAGAGTCTGATACCAGAAAAGCCACCACCAATTTGTGACTTTGGACACTGTTTAAGCAGCCCAAGCCTCCACTGTCTCAGGTCAAAGGTGGTGATAACCTTTTAGAAAAAATGTACGTAAAGAACCAGCACAATCCCTGGAAAACAATAAGTTCTCAACAGATCATAGATGTACTGTTCTAGGAGATTTTGAATGGTTTGCAGTGTTCCAAGAGGCACACCAGACAGAAAATGTGTTGGCTTTTTAGGTTTTTCTTTTTAGAAAACACTGGAGAGGGCAGGGAAATCATCAGTTATGTGAAGATAGCTGAAGAATTGATCAGAAAAAGTAGCAGGCACCAACAGGAACAGAGGAAAATATGGACAGCTAAGTTTCTCTTATGTAGATTTCAGTTTTTCAGGACTTACTCCTGGTTTTACAAGACAATGAATTATTAAATTTGAGCCAAAGTCTTTTGAACGTTCAGAATCTCACTGCGTGGGTCTGGAAGCTTTTAGCACTGACACGTGCAGTCCCCACAGAGACGTACAAGTGTTGGAACAGCGTCTTCCCGAACGTTGGCCTCAACATCCGCTGCACATAAAAAGAAGCAGAACAGACAGTAGCTTAAGCGCTGCTAAACCAAGCCATTTTCCTAAGTTGTACTTCTTCCATCTACCCCATCTCTGTAAAAACTTTATAGTTCATTAATTTTGTGGGATTTCAGGATCGCGAGTCTGTAATTCTTGGTTAGTGCTGTCCCATATGCTCTGGCAGGGAAGACATGCATAAACAGTTTCCCAGCCACACATCAGCACCAGCCCAGAGACTCTGGGCTCGGTCCTAGAGATGCTGTTTCAAGTAGGATGTTTAGCATCTGCCTGATTTATGACCTCCTTGCTTTAATAGGAGAGCTGGTAAAAGCTGTTTGGGAGCATTTTGATGATACTTGTGCTCATTTTCAGCAATAAATTGCAATGGCGTTACAAAAGCAAATGTATCAGACAGTCAGAGTCTATTATGGTGTAAGGCCAGCAGCAGCCTGGGAAAATCACAATATATATGGGATGCAAAAAGCTACCTTCAAGTATCATTTAGGACATATTTTTAAATACACAGGAGATTAGGAATATGGCTATTAAGGTTCCCATAGCCACATAATTGGGCCACATGATTATCTAACCGTCAGGTTGTGCGTGGCATGGAGCAGGGTGGATGACTATCACAAGTAGACCCTAAAGTCAATCAGCCATCTGTAGTGTGCAATCATCAGCCCTGATGGTCTGACTACACTTCATGTTTGTGTAGGACATTTTACATGGCTTATGAATCAGCTCCCAACTTGTGAAATAACCTCACAGTCACATCTCTCCTTGGCTCTCCTTTCCCTAGTTCCTCCCTGGCTCAGGAACCCTCACTGCTTTTTACCTCAATGTGTAAAACAATTCTCCCTGGCACTAGTCAGTCCTCCAATCAATCTTACAATGAAAAGCCAAGTTAATCTTTCTCAAGTAGTTCTCTATGCATATTAACCATTGCTCAGAAACCACCAATGGACTTCCACTTCTCCTAAAGCAGCCACAACACTCTTCCTGGCTAATCTTCTGTGTGGCCCTGGCCTTCTGGGCAACCTTCCCCAGCCCCTCGATTGTAGTCAATTTTTGTGTCTTCCGTATTTGACATTAAACTCTTCAATAGCAGAGATGGTGCCAGCATATAATAGGTTCTCGATAAATATTTGCTGAATGACCAGATGCATGAATCTGCTCATACACAGTGGCTGGCAATATGAACTATTAAAAATTCTTCTGCAAAGCAATTTTCAGATATCAATACTCATTAAATTATTTATCATCTTTGACCTTAAAATAATATTTCTGAGAATATATTCTAAAACAATCATTCAATAGGGAAATGATGTTTATATAGTATTGCCTATAATAATGAAATGTCAGAACGAAATTTAAAGCAATAATAAGAAAATGGTTAAGTAAATTAAGGTAAGTCCACTCAAATGACTATTATAAAGTCAATAATTATTATAAAAACTTGTCACAGGAACATTCTTGTGACCTATTTCCTTTTAAAAAGTGTTGAAAATTGAAACTTTATCTTCTTTTATCCACTTTGCTAGCAGGATGGTTAAAAAATACTTAAAAGTAAAAATGGTAGTATTTTAGAAAATTTCCCTTTTTTTGGATTTCTGTTAGTTTTACAGTACAAGTGAAAAGATCACCTTTCTACCTAACAAATGAACACTTCAAAGGCTCCCTATCTGTGAATAAAATCCAGATCCAACCTAGCATTCCAGACACTGAACATCACTTCTGAACCTGCATTTCTGGGCTGATGTCTTTTTCCTTTACGGCTGTGAATGATCATGTATATAAGCACAGAAATCAAAACTGTGAGGTTCAATGATTTCCCCCAAAGTGAAGTCGATGTGACCATCACCAAACTCAGCAGAACCTGCAGAACCCCTTCCCAGGCCCTATCTCTTCTCCCCACAAAGGAAGTCACCGTCTTGACTTTTGTTGTAATCATTCCCTTTGTTTCTCTTTAGTTTTGTCACAAAAACCTTATCTCTGAATATCACAGTCACAGTTCGGTTTGAGCTAACTTGGATAGAAACATTCTAGTGTCCCTAGGTATAACCTGAGGGATTGGTTCCAGGAGCCCCCTGCATATAACAAAATCTGTGGATGCTTAAGTCCCTTATATAAAATGGTGGAGTACATATATTCATCGAAAAAAATCTGCATATAAATGGACCTGCCTAATTCAAACCCACATTGTTCAAGGGTCAACTGCATTTAAAACTTTTGTGTTGTGTGACAGAAACCAACACAACATTATAAAGCAATTAGCCTCCAATTTAAATATATAAATACAAATTTTGGCTTCTTTTCACTCAGTATTATACTGTTACCATTTATCCATGCTGGTGTGTGAGTGTCTGTATTTTGTTCATTTTCTTAATTATTTAGCATTCCATCACATGAGTATATATCATTCATTTCTCCCTTCTATTGTTGATGGATATTAATTAAGACTCTTTCCAATTTGAAGTTATCATAAATAATGCTGCTGTGAATACTTTTATATGCATTCTGTGGTGCTCATGTGTATATGATTCTGTGGCAGATATATCTAGGAGAAGAATTGCTAGATCATATGGCTATGTGTACTTTTAACTTTAGTAGATAATGTCTAATTTTTTTCTAAAATGTTTGTGTTAACTTCCATTCCCAGCAGCAATGTATGAGAATTCAGATTGCTCCATATCCTTGCCAAAACTTGGTATTATCAGTCTCAGGTTTTAGCCTGTTCTACTGAATATGAAGCTTGCTCTCTTTGCAGTTTTAATTTGCACTTCCCGTGACTAATTAAACTTGTATGTGTTTATTGCTATTTTAATATTATCTTTTATGAAGTACATGTTTAAATCTCTTGCCCGTTTTCCCATGGTGTTATCTGTTATTTTCTCGACACTTTATAGAAGTCATTTATATGTTATGGATACAAATTTTTGTTACATGTTTCAAATATCTTCTCCCACTATATTGCTTGCCTTTTAATTCTCTTAACGGCCTCTTTTGATGAACAGAAGTTTTTAATTCTAATGAAGTCCAGCATCACTTTTCCTTTGCATTCGTGCCAAGTCACGTCTGACTCTTTGCAACACTATGGACTGTAGCTCGCCAGGCTCCTCTGTCCATGGAATTCTACAGGCAAGAACACTGGAGTGGCTTGCCATGCCTTCATCCAGGGGATCTTCCTGACCCAGGGACTGAGCCTGCATCTTCTGCGGCTCCTCCATTGCAGTCAGATTCTTTATCGCTGAGACACCTGGAAAGTCCCACTTTTCCTATATGATTACATTTTTCCTGTCCTGTTTTAAACATCTTCCCTATCTAGAGGTTCTATATTATCCTGTACAAGTTTTGTTTTTTGCTCTTGACATTTAGATCTACAATCTACAGGCTGGAATTCATTTGGGGACAGGATGCGTGATGGGCCATTTCTTTTTTCTTTTCTTCTTTTTCACTCATAATGCTCTTCTCCCACCTTTTAGTCCCTACATGCAGGCTTTTCTTTCATTTTGCACACTATGTTCACACCTTCCTCCCCAACTTTGTCTGCCTTTCTGATCACCAGCTCTATCCATCCATCAAGATCTAGCTTGTATGCAATCCTAGCTCCAGTGCTCAGTCCCCAGAATTAATTTCTATGCCCACCTCTTCTCTCCACCAGACTCCAAAATCTTGTTTTCAATATCTCTCAATTATCATCTAACATATTTGTATACTAAAGACACGTAAAAATGATTATTAATAATATACCTAACTAAACTTATTAAACAATAAGTTCCCCATAGAAAGTATTGAAATCAAGCAGGACCCTGTGGGGCTCCTGGACACGGAAGCTTTTCTGTGTCCCTTGTTTCCTGTTTTGGGGAACAAACTCTAGCCTCCGTGACCTTCCCTGAATTCCAAAGGGCAGATTCCAATATTTGCTAATCTGGGAAGGGAGGGGATGCAGAGAGAAGGGAGGAACAGCCAAGAAAAAATAGTATAGCCTTGGGGCAGGGTCCTGGTTCCACCTCAATGGATACACATACTATCTTTGTACTCTTTATGAAAATGAAACCCACAACAAATGGAAGATGTCAGCATTCATTATTCCAGTAAAGAATACCTGAGGCCAGATTAAAGGAAGGAGAGAAGCTCATTAAGAGATTATCTGAGACCAGAATAAAGGATGGTATAATCACTCACCCAGAACCAGATATCCTGGAATGTGAAGTCAAGTGGGCCTTAGGAAATATCACTACAAACAAAGCTAGTGGAGGTGATGTAATTCCAGTTGAGCTATTTCAAATCCTAAAAGATGATGCTGTTAAAGTGCTGCACTCAATATGCCAGCAAATTTGGAAAACTCAGCAGTGGCCACAGGACTGGAAAGAGTCAGGTTTCATTCCAATCCTACCACACAATTGCACTGATCTCACATGCTAGCAAAGTAGTGCTCGAAATTCTCCAAGCCAGGCTTCAACAGTATGTGAACTGTGAACTTTCAGATGTTCAAGCTGGATTTACAAAATGCAGAGGAATCAGAACAAATTGCCAACATCTGTTGGATGATTGAAAAAGCAAGAGAGTTCTAGAAAAACACCTACTTCTACTTTACTGACTACCCCAAAGCCTTTGACAGTGTAGATCACAACAAACTGTGATCTTAAAATTCTTAAAGAGATGGGAATACCAGATCACCTGACCTGCCTCCTGAGAAATCTGTATGCAGGTCAAGAAGCAACAGTTAGAACTGGACATGGAACAACAAATTGGTTCTAAATAGGGAAAGGAGTATGTCAAGAATGTATATTGTCATCCTGCTTATTTAACTTATATGTAGAGTATATGATGCAAAATACCATGATGGATGAAGCACAAGCTGGAAACAAGATTGCCAGAAGAAATATCAATAACCTCAGATACACAGATGACATCACCCTTAAGGGAGAAAATGAAGAACTAAAGAGCCTCTTGATGAAAGTGAAAGAGGAGAGTGAAAATGTTGGCTTAAAACTCCACATTCAGAAAACGAAGATCATGGCATCTGGTCCCATCATTTCATGGCAAATAGATGGGGAAACAGTGGAAACAGTGAGAGGCTTTCTTTTCTTGGGCTCCAAAATTACTGCAGATGGTGACTGCAGCCATGAAATTAAAAGTGCCTGCTCCTTGGAAGAAAAGTTATGATAAACCTAGACAGTGTATTTAAAAGCAAAGACATCACTTTGTCAACAGAGGTCCATATTGTCAAAAGTATGGTTTTTCCAGTAGTCATGAACAGATGTGAAAGTTGGACCATAAAGAAGGCTGAGCACTGAAAAACTGATGTTTTCGAATTGCAGTGCTAGAGAAGACACTTGAGAGTACCTGCAAGGAGATCAAACCAGTCAATTCTAAAGAAAATTAACACTGAATATCCACTGGAAGGACTAATGCTGATGCTGAAGTTGAATCGCCAATACTTTGGCCACTTGATGTGAAGTACCAACTCATTGGAAAAGACCCTGATGCTGGGAAAGATTGAGGACAGGAGGAGAAGAGGATGACAGAGGATGAAATGGTTGGGTGGCTTACCTGACTCACAGACTCAATGGATATAAGTTTGAGCAAACTCCAGGAGATAGTGAAGGACAGGGAAGCCTCACAAGCTATAGTTCATGGGGTTGCAAAGAGTCAGACATGACTTAGTGACTGAGCAACAACAATAATCTCCATTCCCTGGTGTCACTCTCATGAATATGTTACTATATTGCATTACATGACAACAGGTACTAATGAAGGTTTCTAATCAACTGACCTTAAAATAGGGATATCATCCAGGAATATGGAGTCATTGCACAAGTCCTTCAAATCAGAAAGCCAAAGCAGAAGAGGAAGCATAAAGACTCAACATACACTGTCACTGGCTTGAAGATGGTGGGGCCACGTGAGGACTGTGGGCTGCTCTAGGAGCTAAGAGGCAAAGAAAAGTGAACCTCAGTTCCACAGAAGCAATGAATTCTGCCACCAACCTGAATGACCATGGAAGCAGATTCTTTCCCAGAACTTCCTGATAAGATCCCAGCAACTGACACCTTGACTTCAACTTTGGGAGACCCTGAACACCATGCCAGACTTCTAAACTAACTATAGAACTAAGATAATGAGCAAAGGCTATTCTAGGCTGCTAAATCTGTGGTGATTTGTTACTGCTGCATGAATAGAGAACTGTTATAATGGGCCATCTACTCTCTGGGAGAAGGGAGTTCAGCACAGGGGACAGGAGGGTAGCAGTCCTGAGTTGGGAGCATACTCAGCATACTCTAAGAAGAGCAAGTCAGCCAATGGGGTAAGAGTAGAGTGATGGAGAGTGGTCGGAAATGAGGTGAAAAACGCAATTAGGGGTCTATTGTGTGGGGCCTTAAAATTTTACAGGAAGTTATTGAAAAGTTTTGATCAGGAGAATGATGTAATAAGATTTTAAAGGATTGTAAAAAGATACCTCTGCTGTCACACAGTAATTCACCACAAGGATAGATGTAGGAACAGTTAGGAATCTGCTGCAGTAGACAAGTAGATCATTATGGCTGGGACCAGTTGGTAAAGGCAGACAAAGAAAAGTTGAATACTGAATACATTTTCAAGATACAGCCTACAGGATTTGCTGATGGAGTGGATGGGGATAAGAGAAGGTGAGATGTGGTGATGTTGAGTAGGTTATTGGATGCCCGAGTTTGGAAACTGTACGAGGATCTGACAGCAAATAGATGCTATCAAAGCCCCAGTAGTGGAGGAGATTTCCCACAGAGTGAATGTAAGTAGAAAAAAGGACTTTACTTGGTTAACAGGCAATATTGAGAGATCTGGAAGAGGCAGAGTGAGTAAATGAGATGTTAGGAGAATCCCAGGGATGGGGGAGCCTGGTGGGCTGCCGTCTATGGGGTTGCACAGAGTCGGACACGACTGAAGTGACTTAGCAGCAGCAGCAGCAGCAGGAGAAACAGAAGGGTGGTGTCCCAGAAGCCAAAGTTTGCGAGGAGCCCAGAACTGAGAGTGAACAACTGGGTGTGCAGCAAGGAGAGCACTGGTGGCCTTAATGAGACTGCTTTTGTGGAGTGGTTGGGTGATATCAAGAGGACTGGAAGAAGCAGAGACAGGGAGTACAGACTCCTCTTGTTGAATAATTATACTGCAAAGGGAAGCAGAGGAATGAGGCTATAGCCGAAGAGAAATGCAGGGTCAAGAGAGAAGGTAATTTTTCCTAAGCTGGGAGCTATTATAGCATGTGTTTGATGTTAATGGGAATGACCTAGCAGAGAGCAGGGATTCGTGCAGGAGGGGAAATGCCAGAACAGAGATCCAGGGCCCTGGAGAGGAGGCAGAATAAACAAGTGCGGAGGTCAACAGCCAGGAACACACATCAGGTGTGTGTGAATGTGTCCATGGAAGTAATTGTAACTACTGGAATAGGTACACAGCACCGGACTCTTGACAGAGACACCCCTTTGATGCTGCACAGGAGGCTCAGTCTTATCTCACATGCAAGGACACAGGTTAAGTAACTTGCCTCTGGTCATCCATCAGTAGAGTCAGAGTCAAATGGTAGGTCTTTGAGATGAACTCAGAGAGAGAACCATTTGGAGGCTTTGATGAATTGGTTTTCTCAGCCCTGGGCATGATTTCTGCTTAGAATAATTGGAGACGACCTGGAACAAGTCAGGCCTGCATGGTGGATAGAACTGAGAAAAATCAGGAAGAAAAAGATCTTGTGAACAGAGGAAGTAAGAGTCAACATATATTAACTAAGTTGAGTAAGGTATGTTTAAAAAAAATAGATGAAAACTAAAAACAAAAAGCTAGAAAATTCTAATAGAGACAACATTTTATAACTGAACATAATTTATAAGGTTTTTGCTCAGAAATCTCACCCTGTATAACAAAGTGGCTTGTTTGTACCCCAAATGTTACCTGGATCACATCACAGTGGTTCCAAGGCCTCACTCATACTGAAACTTGGCTACTATCACTATTTTTTACCATGGGATATACATCACTTTGCTGGCAAAAATCCATAGAGTCAAAGCTATGGTTTTTCCATAGTCATGTACGGATGTGAGAATTATACCATAAAGAAGGCTGATGCATTTGAACTGTGGTGCTGGAGAAGGCTCTTGAGAGTCCCTTGGACTGCAAGATCAAACCAATCAATCCTAAGGGAAACCAACCCTGAATATTCACTGAAAGGACTGATGCTAAAGCTGAAGCTCCAATACTTTGGCCACCTGATGCAAAGAGCTGACTCATTTGAAAAGACCCTGATGCTGGGAAAGATTGAAGGCAGGAGGAGAATACAGTAGAGGATGAGATTGTTAGCATCATCGACTCAGTGGACATGAATCTGAGCAAACTCTGGGAGCCAGTGAAGGACAGAGATGCCTGGCATGCTGCAGTCCATGGGGTCTCAAAGAGTTGGACATGACTGCCCAGAGAGCAGTCCATCAGCTTCAGAGTCCCTGGCTTCTGCCTTGTTCTTTTCAGGCTCCTGTGCCTGAAAATAGGCTGCCCGTTCATAGCCAAACTCTGCTGTTTCTCCCCAAAGCCCTTGCTACCCATGTTCATCACAGGTTGCCCTGTCTGGGCCAAGGACTGACTTCTCTGCCTGGCTTGAGAGACCAGCTGATGCAGAGTTCTGTGCAGAGCATGGAGAATATCCTACTTTCCAACCTGGGACCCATTTTATTTCCAGATGTGAGACCCAGAGCCTTGGTGGTCCCTGAACCCTTCTGTGAGGCCCTGGCCTCACCCCTGCCCCAGTCAGCCACAGTGTTGCCCATTTTCAACCTTAAGGGAGTCCAGTTCAAAGGGATGGACAAGGAGGGGACACGACACCATTTCTACTGCTTCTCCCTCTCTCCTTCACATACCTGCTCCCAATCCAAACCTCTCCTTTCTCTCCCTTTAAATCAAGGTGGCCAACAGCTGGGGAAGAAGCTGAGTTGCTCTGCATGCCAACAATGTCTGTGCCCCAGAGCAGCCGCAAACTCCCACGTTCTTTCTCCCCTGGCTATCCAAGAGTGGATTGGCTGCAGGTACCTTATCAGAGTGAGAAAATGAAGAAAACAGGAAAAGATGATGGTTAGTGAAGAACATCTCACCAACCTCTTTAAGCTCTGTGAGTGGTTGGGGGTTCCCTGGGCCTGTTTACTTAGAACTGGCGAGCAAAGGAAAACAGGTTCTGGCTGGGTTCTCTGCATCTTACAAGGGAGAAGATGCTAAAACTGACTTCCTTTTAGGCTGTAAGCTCCCACAGGCAAGGACCATGTTTTAGCTTGACCTAGCAGAGTGCCATAAAACAGACAGATGTAAACTGTGTGCAACGCAAGGGCAAGGAATGTGTCTGATACTTTGCTTTTTATTTCCACAGGGTCTGAAGAGTGCTCATGTACACTAAAGGCTTATCATATGCCTACAGACTAGTCATCATTGGGAAACAGCTGGAATATCAGGCCAAGAGCACAGGAGTGGGAAACAGAGGAGCTTCCAGTCCCAGCTCTGCTCTGTCACCCCGAGAAAATCCCTCCACCTGTCTAAGCCACACGTTCACATGTGTAGATAAGGACACCAGCACTCCCCAGGGCGGTGTGAGGTCAGATGAAATGATGTGCATGAAGTTTCTGGGTACAGTAAACTTGATACACTGGACAAAGGAAAGGCATATCTACTCTGCTTTTCCCTCTCTCCCGGGCTTCCCTGGTGGCTCAGACGGTAACGAATTTGCCGGCAATGTGGGAGACCTGGGTTCGATCCCTGGATTGGGAAGATCCCCTGGAGGAGGGCATGGCAACCCACTCCAGTATTCTTGCCTGGAGAATCCCCATGGACAGAGGAGCCTGGCAGGCTACAGTCCATGGGGTCGCAAAGAGTCGGACAAGACTGAGTGACTCAGCACAACATTCCCCTCTCTCCCACCACAGTGCACAAAGGCACATTTTAGGAAACCTTGGAATTGATGAACCAGCACCTTCCAACCAGCGGGGATAGGCCTACGACTTCAAGGCTGTTAGCACAACAACAAAGGGAAACACAGAAAGAGGAGACTACGTCCATGTAGTCTGGGAGATAGACAGGAGGGCACTAAAAAAAGAGAAAAACTCAGGATCCCAGACAGAAAACTTACCCTCAGGTCCAGGCCATTCAGCTGCTTCTGCAAATTCCCTGAGTCAGAATCAAGTGTGCAGCAAGTTAGGGGAACAAGAGGCTTTATTTAAGGAGATACAGACAGTTTTTACTTTTCCTGCAACCAGATATCTTAGAAATAAAGCCTCATCTGGGATCTCCCTAAAGCTAATGAGACTGAGCTGATAGTTCATTGACTTGCTTCGCAGAATTTATTTTATGAGTGTCTCTAATCCACATGGCTCCTCTTTCCTTTGAGACTCAACCAAGGGCAACTCCAGAAATCCCATCGGCTTATTTATACTTACCATGTCGCCTCAGACACAGTGTGTGCCCAATCAACATAATTATTATTCCATTCTGAGAAAGCAAACACTATTTTAGAGATGACTAACCCACATGAGCATTCACATGCATGCATGTCATACACATTTGAGTCTGTGTCTGAATGTTCAAGTTAGAATGATCAATTTCCCACTTTTAGACTGAACAGGCTTCCTGTTCAGTCTATCATTCAGATGAATTTCACATACGAAGGCTATCCCTAATTATAAATCAAAAAGATTTCCCCATTGGCCCAGGAGAGGATAAGAAAGACCTTGGACCACTGCTCTTTTCCAAGACCATGTCCCCAGGCAAGGGCCAGACCTCAGAGGGGACATGTATCTGCATGCCACACTCAGGAAAAGGGACCCTGGTCCTGGGCTTCCAGTCACGTGAAGATTCTGATGGCCCAGCATAGTGTGGGAGGTGTGGGAGATGGGACTGAAGGGACAGTGGAGACCTCAGAACTGATTGATCACGTGCAGAGATGACCAATGCCATCCCCAGCACTCTACCCCACTTGGGGCAAAGAGCTTCAAGATCGACTGAGGTTATACTTCCTCCCAGCTCAGTGAAATAGAAACTCATGGTCAAAGAAGTTAAGTTAGAGATTCTAAAAGTAGGATTTATACACTCTGAGTTTATGGATAAGATTCTTATCTATTCCAATGGAGAAATTATGTATTATCAAATGAACACAGTTTGCTAGATAAATCTTTTCAAAATTCAGTGTCCATGGGGAAAAAAATCAAAGTGGTTGGGGTGCAGGGGTCTCTTGGTGGTGAAGACATTGAAAATCAATTCTCAGCCATAGTCCCTGAGCACAAGGCACTTTCTCCTCACTGCCCTTCCCTGAAGGTTCCTGCACTCCCAGGAAAGAACCAGCCACAGCATCCCGCTTCTAGGCTTTAGGGGGTTATGTTGACTAGCTTTGCCTCAGACCATCTTTATATTCATCACTCCCCTGGGAAAGCAATCTCAAAAGAGTGTGTCCAACTAGAAAGATGGGATAAATGGGTTGGCATGTTTAGCCAGGATCTTTGGACTGTAAGAACAGAGACCCCATCAGGTGAGTTTACATCATGGGAGTCTGTCACAAGGATATGCATGCAAACAAGAGCTGCCATGAAGCCCAGAAACAGCTGCATACCAGGCTGGGGGGGATACAGAAACCTAGTTCAGACATTCTTTTTGCTGAAGAATTTCATTATCTTCACTCAGATCAGGTCAGATCAGATCAGTCACTCAGTCGTGTCCAGCTCTTTGCAACCCCATGAATCGCAGCACGCCAGGCCTCCCTGTCCATCACAAACTCCCGGAGTTCACCCAGACTCACGTCCATCGAGTCAGTGATGCCATCCAGCCATCTCATCCTCTGTCGTCCCCTTCTCCTCCTGCCCCCAATCCCTCCCAGCATCAGGGTCTTTTCCAATGAGTCAACTCTTCACATGAGGTGGCCAAAGTACTGGAGTTTCAGCTTTAGCATCATTCCTGCCAAAGAAATCCCAGGACTGATCTCCTTCAGAATGGACTGGTTGGATCTCCTTGCAGTCCAAGGGACTCTCAAGAGTCTTCTCCAACACTACAGTTCAAAAGCATCAATTCTGGGGCGCTCAGCTTTCTTTATAGTCCAACTCACACATCCATACATGACCACAGGAAAAACCATGGCCTTGACTAGATGAACCTTTGTTGGCAAAGTAATGTCTCTGCTTTTGAATATGCTATCTAGGTTGGTCATAACTTTCCTTCCAAGGAGTAAGCATCTTTTAATTTCATGGCTGCAGTCACCATCTGTAGTGATTTTGGAGCCCAGAAAAATGAAGTCTGACACTGTTTCCACTGTTTCCCTGTCTATTTCCCATAAAGTGGTGGGACCGGATGCCATGATCTTCATTTTCTGAATGTTGAGCTTTAAGCCAACTTTTTCACTCTCAACTTTCACTTTCAATACCCAGCTGTGGATGTGACTGGTGATAGAAGCAAGGTCCAATGCTGTAAAGAGCAATATTGCGTAAGAACCTGGAATGTCAGGTCCATGAATCAAGGCAAATTGGAAGTGGTCAAACGAGACATGGCAAGAGTGAATGTTGACATTCTAGGAATCAGCGAACTGAAATGGACTGGAATGGCTGAATTTAACTCAGATGACCATTATATCTACTACTGCGGGCAGGAATCCCTCAGAAGAAATGGAGTGGCCATCATGGTCAACAAAAGAGTCCGAAATGCAGTACTTGGATGCAATCTCAAAAACAACAGAATGATCTCTGTTCGTTTCCAAGGCAAACCATTCAATATCAGAGCAATCCAAGTCTATGCCCCAACCAGTAATGCTGAAGAAGCTGAAGTTGAATGGTTCTATGAAGACCTACAAGACCTTTTAGAACTAACACCCAAAAAAGATGTCCTTTTCATTATAGGGGACGGGAATGCAAAAGTAGGAAGTCAAGAAACACCTGGAGTAACAGGCAAATTTGGCCTTGGAATACAGAATGAAGCAGGGCAAAGACTAATAGAGTTTTGCCAAGAGAATGCACTGGTCATAACAAACACCCTCTTCCAACAACACAAGAGAAGACTCTACACATGGACATCACCAGATGGTCAACACCAAAATCAGATTGATTATATTCTTTGCAGCCAAAGATGGAGAAGCTCTATACAGTCAGCAAAAACAAGACCAGGAGCTGACTGTGGCTCAGATCATGAACTCCTTATTGCCAAATTCAGACTTAAATTGAAGAAAGTAGGGAAAACCACTAGACCATTCAGGTATGACCTAAATCAAATCCCCCATGATTATACAGTGGAAGTGAGAAATAGATTTAAGGGCCTAGATCTGATAGATAGAGTGCCTGATGAACTATGGAATGAGATTCGTGACATTGTACAGGAGACAGGGATCAAGACCATCCCCATAGAAAAGAAATGCAAAAAAGCAAAATGGCTGTCTGGGGAGGCCTTACAAATAGCTGTGAAAAGAAGAGAAGCGAAAAGCAACGAGAAAAGGAAAGATATAAACATCTGAATGCAGAGTTCCAAAGAATAGCAAGAAGAGATAAGAAAGACTTCCTCAGCGATCAATGCAAAGAAATAGAGGAAAACAACAGAATGGGAAAGACTAGGGATCTCTTCAAGAAAGTCAAAGATACCAAAGGAACATTTCATGCAAAGATGAGCTCGATAAAGGACAGAAATGGTATGGACCTAACAGAAGCAGAAGATATTAAGAAGAGATGGCAAGAATACACAGAAGAACTGTACAAAAAAGATCTTCACGACCCAGATAATCACGATGGTGTGATCACTCACCTAGAGCCAGACATCCTGGAATGTGAAGTCAAGTGGGCCTTAGAAAGCATCACTACGAACAAAGCTAGTGGAGGTGATGGAATTCCAGTTGAGCTATTCCAAATCCTAAAAGATGATGCTGTGAAAGTGCTGCACTCAATATGCCAGCAAATTGGAAAACTCAGCAGTGGCCACAGGACTGGAAAAGGTCAGTTTTCATTCTAATCCCAAAGAAAGGCAATGCCAAAGAATGCTCAAACTACCGCACAATTGCACTCATCTCACATGCTAGTAAAGTAATGCTCAAAATCTTCACTTAGAACTCCACCCTTAACACTGAGGCAGGTCCTCTCCACCTCTGCCTCTGCTTCCCTGGTGAACCAAGTCAGCCTCTACCCTAGTGACTCTTAGCTACCTCCTAACTTGCATGTCATGGTTATCACACACTCCCAGACTCTTCTATAGCATGATATCTATATTCTACCCTCTCTCAGCGTGCGGTCCCATGTCTGTTCCTCCTGCCAACTAATCAACCCTATCTAATTCTAGTCCAAATTTCTAAGGAAGATATGATGTCCTTGCTTGGCAGAGTTTTCATGTCATGTGACACCATAGGCTTCTGGTACCCAGCCTATGGATTTCCTCATCTATACGTCAGACACCTGCTACTTAGTCTAATCGGTTTAAGCTGTGGCAGTGAGGTTCCACTGTATGGGGAATCCAGCCACTACTTCCTTGATTAGAAAGCAGTGCATGAAAATCTCTTCATATGAGGCTGTGGTCATGGCAGTGGGTACATGCATGCATGCTCAGTTGACTTTTAGCTTATTGGAACAATTAGGAAGTCAGAGATCATTTGTCAATTAGCTGAGCATACTATTGCATATCTCTTGCATTGTGTTAAATAAATAACTTTTAAACCCCTATTTTACAGGAATTCATCCTCTCCATTTTAAGAAAAAAGATCACTAGGGCTTCCCAGGTGGTGCTAGTGGTAATGAACCCGCCTGCCAATGCAGGAGACATAAGAGACAGGAGTTCGATCCCTGGGTCAGGAAGATCCCCTGGAGGTGGGCATAGCAACCCACTCCAGTATTCTTGCCTGGAAAATCCCATGGACAGAAAAGCCTGGTGGGCTACAGTCCATAGGGTCACTCAGAGTTGACAGAACTGAAGTGGCTTAGCACATACTACACGCAGAGATATTTGACCCAACTACTACTTTAAAGTGGAAAATATCACTGAACATGGACTTAGATGCCTGACAAGAGTCCCAGTTTAAGGGGCCTCCTACAGCAGGTTTTTCAGTTTCTGCAGGAGGGCAAAGCAATTCTCCCTGAATGGGGAAATATCTTTTCTCCCATAACCAAAGCCTCATGTTTCTAAGACAGTTAGAAAAAAAATCCTGCCTAAGAAGGACTGACTTGCTACTCATTTAATTCCAATATCTCCTTTGTCAGCAAGCAGAGCACTGAGCTGGGTCTGAAGGTGCCATGTGCCTCAGACAGGACCCGAGCTCCAAGCATACATCCTCTGGCACCGAACCTAAGGTAATGGCCCAGCAGAAAAAGTTGATTTGGTCACCAGAGGCCTAGATGGTGCCTCTGTGGTCTCCTGGGTCCCATGGATGGAGTTGCTGCCTCCAGCCCCCAGTTCCCTCCAAGTGCTACTCGAGTTGAGCAGGGGGAGGCCACTGCAATCAAATAGGCTGGAGGGATGAGCACACTTATGCTTGGGGTGCATCTGGAAATTGGCCTTCTTTAACTCTTCACAGGACATTTCTCCAGCAGTTTTATGATTACTGAAGACAATCAGGGCAGTTGGAAAGCCGGACTATTTGTACCCTTTCCTCTCTTTGGGCCTCAAGCACCAAAAACAGTAATCAGTGCCCTAGAGGGTCCCTCCCCTTTAAAGAAAAGGTTTAGTCATCCAAAGGCACTAACTATATTTCTGTACTCATTAATTTTAAAATATTCCCCAGTCAATATTCTTACCAATGAACATGATTATTTCCTGCTTAGTGATAGGTTGAAGATATGACAACAGTTTCTACCACCTTCTGTTTTCTATCAGGAATAAAAAATAGCATTCAACTATTCACAGTATCTATCACAGTTGGTGTGATTTTAAATAATGGAGACAAACATCTACTTTTTTTTTTTTTTTTTTTTTTTTCAGTTTTGGCTGTGCTGGGTCTTCGGTGCTGTGCAGGCTTTTCTCCAGTTGTGGCGAGTGGGGGCTACTCTCTAGCTGTGGAGCACAGGCCATTGTGGTGGCTTTTCTTGTTGCAGATATGGGCTCTAGGGTATGTGGGCTTCAGTAGTTCTGGCTCCTGGGCTCTAGAACACAGGTTCAATAGTTGTACACAGGCTTAGTTGCTCTGCGGCATATGGGATCTTCACAGACCAGGGGTCAAACCTGTCTCTCCTGATGGCAGTTGGATTCTTTACCACGGAGCCACCAAGGAGCCCTAAACATCTATTTTTTGTTGCTGTTGTTCCATCATCTTTTGGTAGTATTTCCTGATCACCACCTATCACTATAAGTTGGAAGACTACTCTTATTTACTGTCCCTATCTCTTTTCTATTCTTATCCATACATCTATTGTATATTTTCTTTTACATGATTAATGATAAAACATAAATACCATCCCATAATTTTAATTATGTCTTTCACACTTTGTTTATTGGTTGAGTCTAAAAACTAATAAGCCAATAAATTTTTTTGGTCATAATTACTATGTAAATATTATTCACCACAGAAGCAAATGGTATTACATTATTAATTTTCCTTCTGTACAGGTAAGATGCCATAATCCCTGGGATATCTGGAGAGGAATGTCATTAGTATCAACGTCAAATAGATTATCTATCCAGATACTCAACCAATGCTCCAGTCATCTCATAATATAATAAACTTTCTGTGAAACCCATGACTCTGGTATAAAATGACCTGGTGTTTCCCAAGATTTCTAATTGGATTTCTTCCACTCAGTGATAGGGTTGCATGAGATTCCCATTTTACCCAGGGGCCTTACTCAAGGACCTTCCCTCCTTGTGGACTGATTATTCTACACGCTTGGTGTACGCTTCCAATGCCAGGACTTTCCTTCACCACACTATTGGGTTAGAGCCACTTTTTCCTTAATCATGGCTTTCTTTCCCCCAGTTTTTACTAGAATAACTCTCTTATTCTGCCAAGTAAATATCCTGTATGCCTAAAAATGTATTTTACCTTCCTACTTGATTGACAGTTTGGCAGATACAGAATTCTAGATCAGACTAAATCCAGTTCAAAATAATTTTCCCTAAGAATTTTGTGGCATTGCTCTATGAACTTCTATCAGCCAATGTTGCTGATGCCAACTGATATTTGTTACAATGCAGTCTTCTTGATTTGCTGGTTTGTTTCACTCTGAAAGCTTTTAGGGTCTTCACTTTATCCTGACCTTTTTGAGTATGATTAGATGACTCTTACGTGCTGATCTTTTTTTTTTTTTCCCACACTGTTCAACATTTGAAGAGCCTTGTCAGATTGAAGACTTGTACCTTTCATCAACTGTTGTTAGTTCCCTCACAATTAAAACAAAAGCAAACCTATATTGTATAGTCTAAATTCTGTAGCTACCGTTAGGCATACGTTGCACCTATATTGATTATTCTTTCATGTTCTTTTTTTTCTCATGTTGTCCAACTATCCTTTTGCTTTATAGCATGGAAGTTGGCTTTGACTTTACTATCAAAATCTGCTATTGATTTTAAATTTTTAACATAATTTTTTATTACACAAGTTAATTCTTTGACAATTCATTTATTACATCATTCTGTTCTTCTCTTGAATACAATGTCTTCTCAGTTTTCTGTGAGGACATACTCAGATTTCTTTTTTTAGTTATCTTTTGTTTCCTGGGGTTTCCCTGGTCGCTCAGATGATAAAGAATCTGCCTGCAATACAGAAGACTCAGGTTCAATCCTTAGGAGAAGATCTCTGGAGTAGGAAATGGCAACCCACTCCTGTATTCTTGCCTGGAGAATTCTATGGACAGAGGACCCTGGTGGGTTACAGTCCACAGGTCACAAAGAACTGGACACCACTGACGACTAACACTTTCACTTTTGTTTCCTGAAATAGCTCCTCCTCAATCATTTACATGTGTTTTGCTCCTTTTACCTACTGCTCTTCTTCTTCATATATTGTTCATTCATATTCAAGAGAAATGGACAAGGCTGACTATTTCAGGCAGCTAGTATGATTTCCTTCTGCTACTTTATAGGACTGTATGATTATTTCCCTTAACAGACCTCTGTCCTAAATTATAAGGCTGATTGCAACCTTTGCATATCTGGATGGGATATGTTTAATGGTAGGCTTTATTTTAGGGTGATAAGTGAGAAACAAACCACCCAAATTCCAGAAGAAAAAAAAAAGTAAAGCTTTATTCTGGGATAGCAATACTCACTAGGAGTCTTAGTTTTCTATAGATTGCTTGTTTTCTTTCTAGAAAACATTTATCAGTTTGGGTTTGTTTTGCTTTTTGGTTTTGGCTAAGCCAAAATAATTTGCTTTTTACTCTTGAAGTAAATTCAAGTTACTAACTGCTTTATAAAGGGAGGCCAGGGAGAAGGCAACTATGGGGCTGACTTCTGCAGCTCTTATCTTCCATCAAACCTTTTCTTTTCAGTTTCCTCTCACTACTCCAGTATTCTTGCCTGGAGAAGCCCATGGACGGAGGAGCCTGATAGACTACAGTCCATGGGGTCGCAAAGAGTCAGACACGACTGAGCGACTTCACTTTCCCTTTCTCACTACTACTCTTCACACCTATTGATCCAGACTCCAAACCCCCTTAGGGGTTTCACAGGTAAGATCAGCTTCCCTGTCTCCTGCAAGCCCCATCTGCTCTGTGGCTCCCTCTGCTTGCTCACTAATCAACATATTTTCATTTTCCCTCTTATGAAAATTTCCAGAAATGATTTATTCATCCATGATCTCTCTTTGAAAACTTTTGGCCATTATATGCTTATTCCTTCTTGTGTTTCTCTAAGTCCTGAAACTTCAACTGGGTTTCAGAAGATAAGGGGAGTCCATGAGTGAAAAGGTTTTGGATCTTGAGTCAGAAGTCCCCCAACACTTCTTTTGGGGTGTTTAGACAGAAGAAAAGCAGTATTTTCCCTCCCCTAGGGCCAGAGAGAGGACATCAGTGGTGATGGCCTGTGGAGGACAGTTCTTCCCATCAGGCTGGCTGCCTCATAGCGTCACGAGCCACAAAGAGGCAGCAGAGAGGCCTGAGTAGAAGACCTTGAGAAATGGTTGTGAGTCAGCTGTCTGAGTCAGTCATTGGCCTGCAGAATTCTCAAAAGTAACTGGGGGCTGCTTTAAAGAGGGGGTTAATTTGTAAAAATGGGAAAGCAGAAGCTCATTTCAACAGACACTGGGATAAGAAAGGAAGTATAATCTTAGATTGTAGTCTTGTTGTCCTTTAAAAATTTTCTTCCACAGATCTGTTAGTACAGCTCAAGCAAAGATTAATCTTTAGAACATCTAGGGACAAAATGCTGTTTGGTTCAAGACATCTTGCCTGTTATACAACATCTAAGTCAAGGTGAGGGAAAGAGGGCGTGGAGGGAACTTATTTGGATTCTACTACGTGTTAGGAATGGAAGCATCATATTTTGTTTCATCCCCACAAGAACTTCATGAGATTTATTCATTCCATTAACCAGCTAAATTTAATGACTATCCTATGTACACCTGGAACTGTGCTAGGCATGGGGAGAACAATGGTGTATGAAAATAAACACTCCTTGGGTCTACAAACTAATGTAGGAAAACAGACAAATAATCACATAAATGGATATAAAGTTAAAATTACAAGGTATACAAAGTGCTATATGATACCATAAAAATGCAAAAATGAGGAAATCCAAGCCTGTATGACAGGAAGATGAGGGAAGGCATTTCTGAGAAAATGACATTTGATCTGAGATCTAAAGAAATGATGAGAGCTAATTAGTTGACAAGAAAGGGGAGGGGTATTGCAAATGAAAGATCTACCTGTGCAAAAGCCTTTGGTAGAGAAAGCATGACAGTTTTAAATACACAAAAGAATCATCATTTGGCAACCACTACAGTACTCTTGCCTGGAAAATTCCAAGGACAGAGGAGCCTGGTAGGCTGCAGTCCATGGGGTCGCAGAAAGTCTAACACGACTGAGCGACTTCATTTTCACTTTTCACTTTCATGCATTGGAGAAGGAAATGGCAACCCACTCCAGTGTTCTTGCCTGGAGAATCCCAGGGACGGCGAGCCTAGTGGGCTGCCATCTATGGGGTCACACAGAGTCGGACACGACTGAAGTGACTTAGCATAGTATAATGGTTTAAGACGAGTCAACATTGGATTCTAATGGTTGAAGAAGAAAGTTTGATAAGAAACAGGGTTCTATATAGTCTCAGAGTATTTCCCCACAAAATACTTTTTTAATTATAAATGGAAAAATAGTAACATCACAATGGCAAAACCTGACAGACATCACTTTTAACTAAGTGATCAAAATTAACATCATATTCATAGTAACAGGATAATTGATAATGTGTTTCTCCTGATATAAGCACTAAAAAGAACACAAAATTGCCTATGTGATATTCCTGCCCTGAGTGGATAATATGTATCTAATCATTAGGAACCATCAGACAACCTTAAATGAGAAACATTCTACAAAATAACTGGCAGGATTCTTCAAAAATATCAGTGTCATAAAAGACAAAGAAAGACTGGGGGACAGTTCCATATTAAGGAGTTGAAAGAGACAGGGAAACTAAGTGGAATATGTGAGGCTGGATCCTGGAGCAGAAAACATTTTTTTTTTTAACTTTTGCTATAAAAGATATTAATGGAATGCTTAGTGAAATCTGAAAAAGGTCCATAAGTTAGAAAACAGTACTCTGTGTGTGTGTGCTCAATCATGTCCAACTCTTCACAATCCCATGGACCGTAGCCTGCCAGGCTTCTCTGTCCATGAGATTTCCTAGGCAAGAATACTAGAGCAGGTTTCCGTTTCCTACTCCAGGGGATCTTCCTGACCCAGGGACTGAACCCATGTCTCTTGCATCCCCTGTACTGGCAGGTATATTCTTTACCACTAGCACCAAGAGAGTCAGGCACGACCTAATGGCTGAGCATGCATGAATGAGTGGAAATCATTAAACAAAGGAGAGTGGAAGACAGGGATGAAACTGAATTATAGAGAAATGCAAAACCATATTGTCCTTGAAAATCACATTAAGATGTTGGTCTATCCTGAAAGCAATGGAAAGCCACTGAAAGGTATGGAGAGGCAAATGACATGATCAGATTAGCGTTAGATTTTGAAAAGCTCACTCTGGTTGCAGGGCAGAAGTGAGACTGCAGAGGGTCTAGAACAACCTCATAAGAAACTGTCATATGAAGGGCAGCCGAGCGGTGACATTGGACCTTGACAGCAGTGGGTGGATTTAAGAGCTACTTGGGCATTAACATTTATGGTGTTTGGAATAGACTGAAATTGGGAGAGGACAGTGAGGAGATAGAATGGGAGGCATCACACTGGACTCCCAGGTTTCTGGTTTGCACGATGGGGTAGATGGTGGAGACCTTTACATGGATAGGGAAAAGAGGGAGAAGACCAATTGGGAGGAAAGTCAAGAGTTTGATTTTGGAGGTGTAATGTGTAAGTTCCACTTGAGACATCTAGGGAGAGCTGTCAAGTAGGCAGCTGATTGGCAGTGGGAATGAAAGGCGGGAAAGGTGGGAATGATCGGTGGTGGGAATGTAGCTGAGCTCACCCAGAGAGCAGGGCCTAGGAGGGAGCCTTGAAGACCTCTGTGGGTCTGTCTGTGCATCTGTGTCCTTACCCTCATTTCATAGATGAAAACAGAAGGCAGTAAGTGACAGAGCAGAAATTGAAATGGAGGTCTGTGTGACTTCAAGTCTCTGCCTTTCCCAGTAAGCTCTCAAGTACAAGATACTTTTGGTCCTTTTCCAGTTTCATGCAAAATAAGCCTAGAGGAATCAAAATGTACTAAGAAAGAAGTGACGTGGTAGAAGGGGTTTATAGGTCTTCCTTTCTTTAGATATCCAGTTAATGAGATTTTTATCAATTAGGAAAACCAAAAAGCCACCCTTTCTTCCAAATGTTTCGAAGTTTGCTTGTAGTTTACCTCCAGAAGCACATCGGAAAGCCACTTTTCTTTTGAATATAAACACATCCTTTGGTAATGTTGTGGAGAGTCAGAAAAATCTATCCCTGCTCTGAGTATAAATTTCCAAGGTCAAACTTTGCTGAGTTGGTTCTTCCCTGAACTTAACACTCATCTCCTGTTAACATGTTGAGAAAGGAGAGAACTGGAGCCTGCAGTGGTCATTTTTGTAGAGACTCCAGCATAAAACTGCAGTGATCCTGCCCCCGCCTCTACCTCCCCATCTCAGATCATGGCTGTATCAGTGAGTGACAAATTTCATGTGTTATTTAGAAGTTTCACCTGTTATCAGGAAATTTCATGTCTGTGATTCCATTAACCTTTTCTGAGTTAAATGAAACAAACTCACAGCTATCCTTTGCACATCTCCTAAAGAAGCTTGTAATAATTCCTGGCTTATGAGGTTGGTTGCTGACAAATACCTAGTGTGCTGTGGTAGAACATGAGAAGCCAGACACAGAGCCCAGCTAACAGAACAGCTTTGAGTGACGAGCTAAAGGTGAGAGGTTCGAAGATATGAGGCTCTGGGATAACTCAGAAGCCTACCTGGGTTTTTAGACAGTTTGCAACATTTATAGGCTTCCCTGGTGGCTCAGACTGTCAAGAATCCACCTATAATGCAAGAGACCTGAGTTTGATCCCTGGGTCAGGAAGATCCCCTGGAGAAGGGACTGGCTCCCCACTCCAGTATTCTTGCCTGAAGAATTCCACAGGCAGAGGAGCTTGGTGGCTGCAGTCCATGGGGTGGCAAAGAGTCAGACACAACTGAGCAACAAACACTTTCACTTTCAACCTATATAAATACATTCACACATTTATTTGATGGCCTATTATGCTTTGCCAACAGCAAGTATCCCCATATCCATGTGCTAGGGTACTTCTGACCCTGACTCTAGGACATCTTCCCTAAACTCACAGTTATATTTTGAAGAAGCAATGTATTTTTCAGACAAGCAAATAAATACAGGAGCTTCCAGCTCTGTGCCCAAATTATGACAATCGCAGTTTACATTCAGCTATGACTCTGAGCCCTTTGGCTATGATGCTGAACTTCCTATGAGCAGACTTAGACCAAAACTCTGAGCAGAAATATCATCTTTTATTCTCATTGCAACACCAAGATCCCCCTAATTAAAGAAGCATTCGCCAAGCACTGTTAACAGAAACCTCATCCAATCTCTAAGGTCCAGTGGGTTGACCTGGAGACGTAGTGGGGCTGGTTATTTTTTATGACTTCCATTCTACTTCCTGTTCATGTCATAGAAACACAACTAAATTATAATCTGAAAACATATCAGGAGTTAAGCACAATGAAAGTAATAGTGGCTAATGTTTACTGAGAACTTATTGAGCACCAGGCACCACGCTGAGCCCTTCATAGACACTATTTTACTGATTCTTCCCAACAACTCTATAAGACAGTTACCTCTATTGTCCCCACCTCACTGATAAGGAAATAAGACTTGGCAGACTAAGTAGCATCAGTCAGTAGTGCCTAGCCAAGGGGACAGAGTAAAACAAAACCCTGAGAAAACCACTAAATCTCCAGATGGGAACCCCAGAAACACACTTTCATCCAGTTCCAATAGTGACCAAAACAGTTCCATGACCAAGAATCAGCCAGGATAATATTGGATATAACCTCATAAAATGAAATTTAGTTTGTAATCTCACTTCGCAAGCATGTCAGTAATGTGATCCTATGCCAGAGCAAGCATTGTTTCATAAATGTTTGCAAGCATTTATAACAAAACAATTTACATTCTTGTAATGATTATTCTTTGTGCAAGAATTATCATTGAATTATTTTCAACATTTTTGTGCATTCACACAGAAACTACACAAAACCTAACTGTATAGCTCTATGTATTTGCACAAAGTAAACTCATATCTACAACCATCACTGATCAGGAAACTGAATATTATTAACATACAATTTGCACCCTTTTCCCTCTTATATATCAAAAGGGAAACTATTCTCCTAACTTCTGTCACCACAGATAGTTTTGCTTGTTTTTGAACTTCATGTCATACATTAGACACTCTTTTGTGCCCAATATCTTTTGCTCAACACTGTTTGTAAGATTACTGTGAATGGTTGTCATTCATTTTCAATGCCTCGTGGCATTTCATTGTATGAATATACCATGACATACTTAACTATTCTATTTTGGATAGATGTTAAAATTGTTTCTACTTTTTGGTTAAACAAATAATGTTGTTATGACAATCTTTATACATGTATTTTGGTGCATTTCTGTTGAGTATGGATCTAAGAACAGAAACAGTAGATCGTAGAGTACGTATAGCTTCACTTTTACTAGATGGTGCCAAACTGTTTTCCAAAATAGTTAAATCACTTTATACACCCACCAGTAGTATTTACAGAGTGTGGATGGTTTCATTGTTCTGTATTCTTATAAACCCTTGGTCTTTTCAGTCTTTTTTATTCTAGCCATTTTGGAAGACAAGTTGTAAGTAGAATCTTGTATCAATTTTTATTTGTATTCTAATGAGATAAAGCATTGTTTTCAAAGTACTTGGGATTTGGTTGAATCAAGTAAAATGTATAAACAAAGAAATGACAGTCATGAAGAAAAGAAGTTTCTATCCTAACAGCTCACTAGAAAGAGCAGGCAGGCACGCCACACAGAGGGGCACCAGGGTGGCTTAGGAGGCAGAAGGACCTGGAAGAATATGACCAAGAGCCTCTGTGGTGGTTTTAACAGTTGTCCCCAGTTCCTGGGGTGATTAGGGCACAGGTATGGTGGCCTTGAATGTGAGACACTGATAATGGTGGCTGGGGGTGTGGGCTCTGGATTGGTTGGTTTGCATATGGAAAGTGCCTAAAGACAAGTTGCTAACTACTTCTAGGAATTAGCTAACCTTTGGAAAAGGAGTTGCTCCAGAGTCAGCAAGGCTCCAAGATGTCAAAACACCAGAATACAAAAAAAAAAAGACATCATTAATACCACTTCGTATGCTCATTGAGTATTTGGGGATATTGTTTTGCAGCCATTCAAGTCTTTCGCCCATTTTTCTATTTAATTCTCTGGCTTTCTCTTATTGATTTATAGGAATTCTTCCTATATTCTAGATGTGAGAACCTGATTAACTATGTGTATTACAAATATCTTTTCCCATTCTATTTCGTTTTCACTCTTTTAGTGCTATCTTGTGATGAAGAGAAGAGAAGAGAAAAGGAAAGATATAAGCATTTGAATGCAGAGTTCCAAAGAATAGCAAGAAGAGATAAGAAAGCCTTCCTCAGTGATCAATGCAAAGAAATAGAGGAAAACAACAGAATGGGAAAGACTAGAGATCTCTTCAAGAAAATTAGAGATACCAAGGGAACATTTCATGCAAAGATGGGCTCGATAAAAGACAGAAATGGTATGGACCTAACAGAAGCAGACGATATTAAGAAGAGATGGCAAGAATACACAGAAGAACTGTACAAAAAAGATCTTCACGACCCAGCTAATCACGATGGTGTGATCACTCACCTAGAGCCAGATATCCTGGAATGTGAAGTCAAGTGGGCCTTAGAAAGCATCACTACGAACAAAGCTAGTGGAGGTGATGGAATTACAGTTGAGCTCTTTCAAATCCTGAAAGATGATGCTGTGAAAGTGCTGCACTCAATATGCCAGCAAATTTGGAAAACTCAGCGGTGGCCACGGGACTGGAAAAGGTCAGTTTTCATTCCAATCCCAAAGAAAGGCAATGCCAAAGAATGATCAAACTACCACACAATTGCTCTCATCTCTCATGCTAATGAAGTAATGCTCAAAACTCTCAAGCCAGGCTTCAGCAATAGGTGAACCGTGAACTTCAAGATGTTCAAGCTGGTTTTAGAAAAGGCAGAGGAACCAGAGATCAAATTGCCAACATCCACTGGATCATGTAAAAGCAAGAGAGTTCCAGAAAAACATCTATTTCTGCTTTATTGACTATGCCAAAGCCTTTGAGTGTGTGGATCACAATAAACTGTGGAAAATTCTGAAAGAGATGGGAATACCAGACCACCTAACCTGCCTCTTGAGAAACCTGTATGCAGGTCAGGAAGCAACAGTTAGAACTGGACATGGAACAACAGACTGGTTCCAAATAGGAAAAGGAGTACGTCAAGGCTGTATATTGTCACCCTGCTTATTTAACTTCTATGCAGAGTACATCATGAGAAACGCTAAGCTGGAGGAAGCACAAGCTGGAATCAAGATTGCGGGGAGAAATATCAATAACCTCAGATATGCAGATGACACTACCCTTATGGCAGAAAGTGAAGAGGAACTGAAAAGCCTCTTGATGAAAGTGAAAGAGGAAAGTGAAAAAATTGGCTTAAGGCTCAACATTCAGAAAACAAAGATCATGGCATCTGGTCCCATCACTTCATGGGAAATAGATGGGGAAACAGTGGAAACAGTGTCAGACTTTATTTTGGGGGGCTCCAAAATCACTGCAGATGGTGACTGCAGCCATGAAATTAAAAGACACTTACTCCTTGGAAAAAATGTTATGACCAACCTAGATAGCATATTCAAAAGCAGAGACATTACTTTGCCAACAACGGTCCATCTAGTCAATGCTATGGTTTTTCCAGTGGTCATGTATGGATGTGAGAGTTGGACTGTGAAGAAAGCTGAGTGCCGAAGAATTGATGCTTTTGAGCTGTGGTGTTGGAGAAGATTCTTGAGAGTCCCTTGGACTGCAAGGAGATCCAACCAGTCCATTCTGAGGGAGATCAGCCCTGGGATTTCTTTGGAGGGAATGATGCTGAAGCTGAAACTCCAGTACTTTGGCCACCTCATGCGAAGAGTTGACTCATTAGAAAAGACTCTGATGCTGGGAGGGATTGGGGGCAGGAGGAGAAGGGGACGACAGAGGATGAGATGGTTGGATGGCATCACTGACTTGATGGACATGAGTCTGAGTGAACTCCGGGAGTTGGTGATGGACAGGGAGGCCTGGCGTGCTGCAATTCATGGGGTCACAAAGAGTCAGACACGACTGAGAGACTGGACTGCACTGCACTGTGATGAATACTTCTTAATTTTTATGTCATCAATTTATCGATCTTTTTCTTCATCATTAATGCTTTTCCTTAAGAAATATTTGCCTACTCCAAGGTCATGAAGATATTTCTCTCTGTTATCTTCTAAAAGCCTTTGGTGCCTTGTTTGCTTTTCATACTGAAGCTATAATCCATCTGGAATTTATGTGTATCATGTAATATGGGGTAAAAAACTTTTCCCAGTTAGACCAGCATCACTTATTGAAAAGCAATCCTTTTTCCACTATTTTCTGCAGCAATTTGCTATCAATTAGGTGAACATTTAAGTGTGTGTGTGGTTTTCATAGATTTACTATTATGTTACACTGGTCATTTGTTTAGAAGATTTTGCCAACACCATACTATGAATATCTTGTTGTTGTTCAGTCACTCAGTCATGTCTGACTCTTTGTGATCCAATGAACTGCAGCACACCAGGCTTCCCTGTCCTTCACTATCTCCCGGAGTTTGCTCAAACTCATGACTTTGAATCGGTGATGCCACCCAATCGTCTCATCCTCTGTCACTCCCTTCTCCTCCGACCCTCAGTCTTTCCCAGCATTAGGGTCTTTTCCAAAGAGTTGGCTCTTTGCATCAGGTGGCCAAAGTATTGGAGCTTCAGCTTTAGCATCAGTCCTTCCAATGAATATTTAGGGTTGATTTCCTTTAGGTTTGACTGGTTTGATCTCATTGCAGTCCAAGGGTTTTGGGACTTCTTCAGGAATGTCTTGACAATTCTTAGTTCTTTAAATTTTTATATGAACTCTAGAATCAATTTGTCAATTTTCACAAAAAAATTGTACCCACTGGGATGTCTTGATCAGTGATGTCAAGTTGATATCATTACAATATTGAATCTTCCAATTTATGAATATAATATGTCTTTGCATTTATTTAACTCTTCTCTAATCTCTTTCAATCTTGTTCTATAGTTTTCTTTGTACAGGTCTTACACATCTTTCATTATATTTATTCCTAATTTATATGATGTGTTTTAATGCCTGAGGCAGTCGTTGAGCTATAGCACTTGGTCTTTCTTTAAAAAAAAGTTCTGTTGGCTAACAGCCTCCAGGTATTAGCACCTTTAGGATATGCTTCATGTCTTAAGGTTAAGAACAGGCTATTCCTGAGAAATCCCCAGACACTGCTTGAATAAAGCAAGGATACTTGGCTCTGACCATATCTGCCCAGTATGGGAACACTTTAGCAGATAATTTTTACTTCAGTGCTCCCCATTGCACCGGTCAAGGCTTTGTGAGATTGATATCACAGTCTGAGGCTATCCTTTCCCAGCTGTGCTTCCTTCCTGCTTTACCTTTCTTGGACGCTACCTCACAATAAACATCCTCCATCCTCAATCTGTCTCAGTGTCTGCTTCCCAGAGGATCCAACTGATAATGCTGTTATTAAGGGCTGCTGCTGCTACTGCTAAGTCACTTCAGTCATGTCCAACTCTGTGTGACCCCATAGACAGCAGCCCACCAGGCTCCCCCGTCCCTGGGATTCTCCAGGCAAGAACACTGGAGTGGGTTGCCATTTCCTTCTCCAATGCCATTGCCTTCTCTGATTATTAAGGGCATTGTTTATTAAACTTCAATTTCTGCTTGTTTATTGCTGGGACATGGAAAACACAATTGATTTTTACATGTGACTTTGTATTAGCTACATCGCTAAATTTAATATTAATCCTGATTCTTCTGCATTTTCTAGTACAAACTATAAAATCCTTATAGCTTTAATTTATTCTCCAATTTTATCACACTATGACCTATTTTAGAATGTTATAAATATCGTAAGACAGTTTATCACTTTTTCTTAAAATAGTTCTTTGTATTTTAAAATAAAAATCATCTTCTATATTTACCTAAATACTAACTATTTTAAATGCTCTTCATTTCCTTCTAAAGATTCAAGTTTCCATATGACATAATTTACTTTCTGAAGAAATTCCTATAGCATTTTGTACTGCAAATTTTCTAACAGTAAATCTCTTAGTTTTCTTTAATCAGAAAATGTTTTTATGTAATTTTTGTTGTTTTCTAAAAGTGGTTTATTGATATATAATTCATATACTATACAATTCATTTAAAGTGTATAATTTAATGATTCTTAATATATTCACAGTTGTGCAACCACTGCTACAATTAATTTTAGAACATTTTCATTACCCACCCATACCCCACACCCCAACCCCCAGCCCCTACTCCCGCCTCAAAACAAACCTCATACGCTTTAGCAATCACTTTCCCTTTCTCCTCCACTATCTCCTTCCAGCCTGAGGCAACAACTAATCTACTTTCTTTCCCTATGCATTTGCTTGTTTCATAAAAAGTGGAATTCTATATTGTCTTTAGCAACTGGCTTCTTTCTCTAAACATGTTTTCGAGGTTTATCCATGTTGTAGCATGCTGCAGTGTTTTCTTTCTTTTTATGGCCAAACTGATGATGAAACTGATGCTTTCTAATTGTGGTGCTGGAGAAGACTCTTGCGAGTCCCTTGGACCTCAAGGAGATCAAACCAGTCAATCCTAAAAGAAATCAACACTGAATATTCATTCACTTAAGCATATAGAAACATGAAGGCAATTTGGATAAAATGTTATGTAAGGTGACGAAATTGAAGTGAACTGAAAGTGAAAATAAGTTACAAAAATCAGAGTTCTAAAGGTTTGTTTCAAGTCAATGAACTCCCCATATACTAGTGGATAACTGCGTTCACTTTCAAGTAGCCAGATCTGACCTCAAATTCTACTCTGCTGCCTCCTAGGCAAAAAACTTTAAGTAAATCACGTAAGTTTTCTCACCTGTATAAGCTAGATAATAGTACCTACCCCCTCAAGTTATCACGAGAGAACTAAATAAGTTATTATTTGTAAAAGCCTAAAGATAAATGGAGATCAGTCCTGGGTATTCATTGGAAGGACTGATGCTGAAGCTGAAACTCCAATACTTTGGCCACCTGATGTGAAAAGTTGACTCATTGGAAAAGATTCTGATGCTGGGAGGGATTGGGGGCAGGAGAAGGGGACGACAGAGGATGAGATGGTTGGATGGCATCACTGACTCGATGGACATGGGTTGGGTAATCTCTGGGAGTTGGTGATGGACAAGGAGGCCTGGCGTGCTGCGATTCATGGGGTCGCAAAGAGTCGGACACAACTGAGTGACTGAACTGAACTGAACTGAAAGATAAATAACCCTAAGGTATAGGTATTATATATGTGTATATATACCTTTACCTTTACCACTATCATCTAAGAACTTGAGGCCTCTTCCTTTGTAAGGTAAAACATATATTGGGCTTGGAAACCTAACCATTGTAACCATGCATCCCAAAATCAAAGTGGATTAACACGGTAAATGCTATTTCTCTCTTCTGTCACAGTCCAATGCAGGTTGGTAGGAAGTATGAGGGAGTCCTTTGTTTCATACAGCCATTCAGGGGCCCAGACCCTTTCCATCTTGAGGCTCCATGCTCCTCTGGCTCTTTGGCATTCTCTCTATTCAGACAATAACCGGATAAAGAGAGAGAAGTCTCATATGTGGGGGGGTTTCATTGACGGGACCTAGAAATAGCATAAGTCACTTCTGCCTACATTTGACTAGCCAAACTCCAATCACTTGGCTACATCTAATTAAATAGAGTCTGAGAAAAGAGTTGTCAAGAAGAAAATAAAAATATCTGATGAACAAGTAGCCAGTTTACACAGTAACAAATATTGTATTATGTTGTATAATATAATACATAAAAGAATATATCATATAATATTGATGACATAAAAACTGTATATCATCTATATTCCTAGCTAGATTTTGACATCATTTAGGACAAGGATTTGTATCACTTTTTCTAGAACAGTATCTAACACTCTCAGTAGTTGCCCAATAAATGTCTGAAGGATGAGTTGTACTATATTGAAGCTAAAAGAGTCCTTGGAGATTTTCTAATCTAAATCTTTCATTTTAAATGTGAAGAATTGGAAATCTAGAGATGCTAAGCACTTTGTCCATGTTTACTGGCAAAGCTGGGGCCCATTTATCTCATATCCCAAATCAAATGAGACAATCTTTTTAAACCAACTTATCATGCTTCCCAGACCAAATGAAACCCTCTTTTTAACCAACTTATCAGAACTTGCACATCTAAACAAGAATTATTTCTTCCAAAGAAGTCTCCTTGGAGTTTCTATACTAGTCAGATGCCATTGCCATTTTTAAAATTCACAGAGCTTCATTTTAGGAATTGCTTTCATAGCCTATGGCATTTTCTTTAGAATTCCATTAATAATGGCTGATAAATATTCATTCTCTTTGTAGATTTGATTTTGAGAAACAGAAGTTGTTTGGAATCCAATTTGGTAGATAAAGGTGAGTGAAGGTGACCCAGCTATGCAATACTGTTTGTTTTTTTTTTAAAGGTGAATACTGTGTATTATTTGATTTGCCAGTCAGTTGGGGGAAGATTCCAGAAAAGGAGATGTGTGGGCATTTTGAGCAATGGCATCACTGTTGGAATAAGTTCATGGAGTCCTAAGTTTACTGGTTTGAAGAGAAATAAATAACAGTCATTTGAAACGTGTATGTTCTAGTTTGTATAACCCATATGTCAATTTTCCCATGTCAACTTCTAATGCCTTAAGATTCTAGTAAGAAACTTGGATGACTTTTAGACCCATATAGCTCCCCTTTCAAAACAGCAACAAGATGGGAGAAAGAATTGCTACTAGAAGAATGGGGGATAGATTTCTGGATAACATAGTAGAAAGTTGGTAACCTTATCTACTCTTTTCTTAGGAGATAGGAAAATATGAGAACCAAAACTGCAACATGCTAGGAAATTGTGCACCCCAACAAGCCCTCTAGTTGAGGAACTAAGTGTATTCTAAAAGCAGTCACACACGCAGAGAGAGGATTCAAGAAGATAACTGCACTCTCCATCAACAAGTCCCAGCTCAGGAGAGTTTTTTCCTCCTCAGATGATAAACAAATAAACAGGAAGCAATAGGGAAACTAGACGAGAGTTTGCAACACAAACAGAAAGAACAGTGCTCTAGCAAAAGGTGTATGGATTCTGCCTTAATTACCCCTGGATCAGGAAGATCCCCTGGAGAAGGGAACAGTAACCCACTCCAGTATTCTTGCTGGGAGAATCCCATGGACAGAGAAGCCTGGTGGGCTAGTCTGCTGCTGCTGCTGCTGCTGCTGCTGCTAAGTCACTTCAGTCGTGTCCGACTCTGTGCGACCCCATAGACAGCAGCCCACCAGGCTCCCCTGTCCCTGGGATTCTCCAGGCAAGAACATTGGAGTGGGTTTCCATTTCCTTCTCCAATGCATGAAAGTGAAAAGTGAAAGGGAAGTCGCTCAGTCGTGTCTGACTCCTCACGACCCAATGGACTGCAGCCCTCCAGGCTCCTCCATCCATGGGATTCTCCAGGCAAGAGTACTGGAGTGGGGTGCCATCGCCTTCTCCGGGTGCACTAGTCTATGGGGTCGCAAACATTCAGACATGGCTTAGTGACTAAATGACAACAAACTGGGGAAGAGGGAAGTCAGAGTTCAGAGTCATTATTTGTGTTTTGTATAACTTTATGGAAATATAAACATCAGTCTCATTACCTTACACTCACACCTGGCCTATTTTGAGACACTCAAGGCATTTCCCTGACAATCACATTTAAAGATTTTTCAATTGCATAATTACACTCTTTTGGTAAATTACCATCTTGAGCAAAGCTCCACGTGGAAGGGAAAGGACTGTTGGGCAAGTGCTTCCTGGGAAAGTGCTGTTGTACTGTAGTAGGGATCTTTTTGGAAGTAAACATTTATTTTAGGAAATAGAAACATGTGAATATGTGGCCACCAAATAATTACCTGAGAATTCAACAAAGACCTCAGCCTAGAAAGCTTTTAGCTGTCCTCCTCTGCCCTCAACATTACACATAATGACAACAACCCACGATGGATTCCACCATGTCCAAGCCAATCTTTTCTCAGCTGAGCTCTAGTGCTTCTTTAGTATGGCATTTCCAAGAAAGTGGAGATATGCAAATACACAGGTGGATGAACTGTCCACCTTCAACAACCCAATTATCCACCTCACCTCAACAGCTGAGCATCTTAAAACTCATTTTCCCTGGGCCTTCTACATCACACTTACCTGAGGAAGTGCTGAACCCTGAGGTATACTCCTGAAAGGGCAGTTATTCACAGAAATCAACATCAGGGGGTTTCAAATTTCATCTCCCAGCAATTGCCTCCAGATTAAATTGTCCTCAGTTAACAGTCAAAAGTTGCCTCTATCTGCCAGTCCTAAAATCTCCACCTGGGATGCAGGACCCAGCTGTGCTCTTTTCTGCCTCTCACATCTTCAAAAGTAATAAAGCCTCAGCAATTGGAATTTAGCTGTCAATTCTGCTGATGAGGCAGCAGGAAAATTAGAAACCATTTCCTAGACTGTAGCTGGGTTGGACCCAACAAATGCTAACCGGAGCAAAAAGTTATGGCTACACACTTAAATAAACAGTTAGGAAAGCCCAGGCGGGGGGAGCCTTGATCGAGAAAGGGTCATTTTAAAATAGTTATCCCGCTTCCCAGAACTCCTATTTTAAAAGGGGGCATCTCTGATAACGGAAAGTTGTTTAAAATCTGATCTTCTCCACTAAAACCAGAACAAACAACTTAGAAATGCATCAAGCAGATTCCCTAGAGACCAATATAAGCCAGAACATGCAAAGCCTAGACAGCTGAGTTTTCATTTGTGCCTAGCTTCAGAAAGCCAAACCCCTAAGGGGTCTGAACCCAAGCTTCATTTATTCTTAATAACTCAGTTCCAGGGGGGCTGTCAGCCTGCAGCTAATGACAATAACACTGCCAGCAGCTGGGGTAGCTGGATTCCAAAGAGTGAGGATCTAATTGAGATAAGAAATATAAGTGTTGATTCATGTCAGCATTTATTAATGTCCAGATCCCACGTCTTGTGTTTCTAACAGTTGGTTCAGCATGGATTCTCTAATCCCCCTTAAAAGAGCATGCTTGGTGCTCATCAAGATGGCACTGGAGACAGAGGCAGAAACAGGCGTTTCC
Organism: Bos mutus; assembly: GCF_027580195.1. NCBI lineage: Eukaryota > Metazoa > Chordata > Mammalia > Artiodactyla > Bovidae > Bos > Bos mutus. The sequence goes on along the minus strand of NC_091626.1, from coordinate 30,494,264 downwards.
TTGCAGCTTCCCCTTCACCACCAATGTCAAAGCCACTCAGAGAAGCACACAGGGTACAGAGGGGGACTGCCCAATGTCACACGTGAAACAGGCTGTCTCCTGCTCATGAGAGACGTCAACCCAGATGAAATGTCATGAACCCCTAGTTTACTCCCATCCCAAAGATATGGTTTCCTTCCTGAGGACTCCAAAGCTACCAGACATCACATGAAATGAAGGCTCTGGGGCAGCGATCTTGCTGTAAGACTGATCAACTTGATATTGTAACTCAGCCACCCTAACACAGTCCTCACTCAGATCACCTCCCTGGGGTCCCAGACTGACTAATTCAAGTGGTCCTCCCTATTCTCTTGGTCAGCACTGTCTGGAACCAAAGCGAAGCATCTCCAAAATGATGTGATGAGTTGAGACGGTGGTGAAAGAACAGAGTGAAGTTACTAGCCCGAGGGATTGGTTCCCTCTAGATGGGCCTGGGTTGCTTCTCTAATAGAACATGAGGAGGGGTTTCCTGGCTGAGCATATGTTAAGAGCAGACAGGGGACATCTTTGGTAGAAATAACAGGATAGACACACTATATGTAGGAGGCTTTTCTGATTTCTGGTTCCTACCTGTCTTCTGTCTAGTCCAAGTTCAGAAGCTTATGCTCTAGGAAGTCCTGGCATCTCACTTTCCACTGAACTTGGGATTCTGTAGTCTGATTCACAGAATCAAATCACCAGTTTAGACCTCTCCTTGGGCTTGAAACTACAGAACCATTGTCTACTCAATATCTCCACTTAAGCATTTCACATGATTGTTGAATTCAACTCATTCAAAGCAAAATTTATGATATTCTTTCCAAACCTGGTTCTCCTTCTATGAAATCTCCATGCATGTGCCAGTCACTTTAGTCAGAACCTAGGAGGTGTCTTTTGCATATTCCTCTCTCTCACTGCTTATATCCAATGGATCATGGGATCCTGTAGATGTTATCTCCAAATGTCTTTCAAATATACCTTCCTCTCTATCTCTACAGACACTCACTGTAATCCATGCAACTGTCATCTCCATTCCAGGCTACTGCCACTGACTCCTCTTTGGCCTTCCTACTTTCACCGTTGCTTCTCTGCATTCAATTCTCCACACAGTAGTCAGAGTGATCTGTTGGAAGTACAGATCTGATATATCACTCCCGTATTTATGCCCTTCAATTGCTTCCCATGGCTCTCAGGACAAAAGCCAAATCCTTGGCTGTGTTGATAGGGTATTCCATAGACTTGCTCTCAGGACAGAAGCCAAATCCTTGGCTGGGTTTATAAGGTATTTCATTGACTTGCCCCCAGCCACCTCTCCAGCTCCACCTGCTCCTCTCCAAACTCAACTGCCCTCTGCTCCTCACAGGCCACTCCCAGCTCCCTCTCCCCGTGATTCACAGTCACTGTTTCAGGGCTCCTCTCTGACATCCTGACCAGGTAAGTTCCCCTGTCACATGCTCTTATAATGATCATGTGTCTGCCTTTCACAGTCCTTGTGAAAGGACTGAGGACTAAAACACAGCCCGTGTTAGTTTTTGTTTGTTTATATGATAACTTGATTAGTGTTTCTCTCTTTCAGTCTGCTGTAAGCTCCATGAAATCCCTTTTGATGCACAGTGGGCATTCAAAAATTGTTGAAGAAATGTACTGAATTGAATGCTGTGTGTGTGTGTGTGTTAAGTAGAGTTCAATTCTTTGTGACCCCATGGACTGTAACTTGTCAGGCCCCTCTGTCCATGGAATTTTCCAGGCAAGAATACTGAAGCAGGTTGTCATTTCCTCCTCCAGGGGATCTTCCCAACCCAGGGATCGAACCCTCGTCTCTTGCATCTCCTGCATTGGCAGCCATATTCTTTACCACTGCACCACCTAGGAATTAAGTTCTAGAGGCAAAAAATCAATGTCTTCAGAATCTTGAAGGAAAAAATATGATCCAAGAGATTGCTTTAAGTTTTAATTTTACTTGGAATGTTTCATCCCCACTGTGCTTAGAAAAATTAAAATTCTACAAATTGACATTAACAAAGTCTTTGACCACTACCTACCCACAACACCACACACACACACACACACACACACACACACAAGCAAGCCCACATTCTCAAAATACCTATTCCTTACTTAATAGAGAATAACTACCATTGAAAACTTGGTATACACTCTTTTGGAATTTTCTCAGTACTTTTACATATATACATGTACCCAGAAAAATAATAATAGTTTATGAGAAAGAGGGTAAGGTCCTCAAGAATTTCCAACCTGGATAGGATGTCTTTTACTTGGGAAGACAATAAAAAGGCATTTCCAGATATGCAAGCACTAAAAACAATATACCACCCACGTATTCTTGGGAAAAAATACCTTTGAAAAATTATTTCATCCAAGGGAAGATAGAAAGTGTGATAACAAAGGACTCACTGGTCACTGTCACACAGTTTAGACTCCAGAGAGTTCTACAGTATGTTTTCAGATGAGATCTGTGGTCAGAGGAAAGCTTTCTTTACTATGTTTCTCTTTATTTTTCCCTTTTTGTTTCCATACCTTCTAATGCCAGGAAACTGGGTCTTGAGCCATATTCCTCATTCCCCAGTGATTGCTAATTTTGTCTAGTAACATCATAAAATAATAATAATGCTGTTTCAGTCCTTGCTAATAATGATCAAACTCCATGTGGGTAGGATGCTGTCCCAGGAGAATTGCTAGAAAAATCTCTTTTTTCTTTTCTCCACAAAAGCATAGCTGTAGGAAGAACATATTGTTCATTTCTTTGCAAAGGAAATTCAAATAAGAATAGCTGCCTTAGAACTCCTACAGCATTTTTAAGTGGTAAAGAATAATAAGCCAGGGGCTGTCTATCATTAGACTTTTTCTTTTATCATTTTTCATCTAGCATGTATGCAAGTATCCGTGTAACTGATGTTTAAAATCAATATACAAATGAATGATGTTTTTTAAATATGTATGTAAATAAATACCCCAAAAGGTTAACAATTACTGTATGTGAATTTAATTATTCATTTAAACAAACGCTATTAAATGATGAGAATGGAACAATGAGTAAGACATGCAAGAAAGGGTGGTAGAATTTTGGCTGTTTTATGTCTATTTTATACTTTAAAATATTTTACATTTTCTACAAATTTGAACCTTTCTCATACTTATGGATTCATTGCCATTAAACTATTTGTAATGTTCCTTTGTGGAGAAGGCAATGGCACCCCATTCCAGTACTCTTGTCTGGAAAACCCCATGGACGGAGGAGCCTGGAAGTCTACAGTCCATGGGGTTGCTAAGAGTCAGACATGACTGAGAGATCTCACTTTCACTTTTCCTTTCATGCATTGGAGAAGGAAATGGCAACCCACTCCAGTGTTCTTGCCTGGAGAATCCCAGGGACAGGGGAGCCTGGTGGGCTGCAGTCTATGGGGTCGCACAGAGTTGGACATGACTGACGCGACTTAACATCAACAGTAGCAATGTTCCTTTGTAATATTCTTAAATGTGTCTGCATCAATTGGAAAAGGAAATGGCAACCCACTCTAGTATTCTTGCCTGGAAAATCCCATGGATGGAGGAGTCTGGCCGGCTACAGTCCATGGGATCACAAAGAGTCGGACGTGACTGAGTGACTAACACTTCGAAATATTCTTAAACACGTCCGCATCGGTAGTTTTGTCTGCTCTTCCATTCTTGATGTTATTTCTTCATGGTTTCTGCCTTCTTCCCCCTTAAATGATTCTATCAGAGATTTGTCAGTTTCTTAATGCTTAAAAAAAAAAAAACTTTCAGTTTTGTTAATACCTTTACTGTAACTTTTCCCCCCTAGATCATTAATTTTTGTCTCTTGTTCACCATTTTCTTTCTTCTATGTTTTTGGAAGTTTATTCTACTCTTTTTAACTTCATAATTTGGATACTAAGCTTATTTTCAGTGTTCTTTTCTAATATGAGCATAATAAGCTATAAATTTCCCTTTAAGTACCACATACATTCTAGACTATAAATTTCCCTCTGAGTACCACTAACCAGCACATCTTTCAATATGCAGTATTTCTTTGTTTTTCAGTTCTAAATGCAAAACAATCCTGTAAGCAATCCTATAATCTGTAGCAGTTTACAACAACCACAATCTGTCAGTCTATACCTGATCTACATATTCCAATAATTCCCAAATAAGAAGCCATGAAGTACTAAATAGCACTAACACTATTTTAAATAAGTATTATTCTGAGCATAAACTCTGTCTTTAAGATTTGAATACAGAAACTGGCCAAATAGGCTAAGGCCACACAACATACATTTCCTGTGAAGTTACCAGTCCACGAATTTGGTAAACAATTTAATTATTTTCTCTCATCCTGAATAAAAATTCTTTCCTATGTATCCTTGGGAAGTCATTTTCCTGACTAGATCTCAGATATAACTCTACATGTGTTCATGGACACAAATCTTTAATAACAATTTGGCTACTGCTCGATAGGTGGCACTAGTATAAAGAACCTGCCTGCCAATGCAGATGATGTGAGACTCCGGTTGGATCCCTGGGTCAAGAAGATCCCCTGGAGGAGGGCATGGCAACCCACTTCAGTATCCTTGCCTGGAGAATCCCATGGACAGAGGAGTCTGGCGGGCTACCGTCCACAGGGCTGCACAGAGTCAGACACGACTGAAGCGACTTAGCACACACGCAATGCAGTTACTGCTTTTGGCTTTAGTACACATTTTGCAACACCTATTATTTCTGACATTTGGATTATTTAGAAATAAGTGTTACAGTATACATATGAGTTTTCTTAAGATACCTTTCTTGGTGTTTAATTTCTAACTTTTTAGTATTGCAGTCATTAAATATGATCTGAATAATACTCAACTGTTAAAATGTATAAAGACTTGCTTAATTATTTAGAATCAATTTTTATAAATGTTCCATGAGAATTTAATACAAATATATATTTTCTGTCTATTGGGTGAAGTGCTGTATATGCTCACTGGAACAAGCTTACTGTTTGTGTTGTTCAAATCCTCTATGTTTACATTGATTTATTTTTTTAATCTGCTTGATCTATCAAATATTGAGAGATATATTAAAACATCCCACTTCGATTAAAGTTTTATCTGTTTCTCCTTGGTGTTTTGTCAATTAAAACCTATGTAATTTGGTGCATTTCAGATTAAAATTGTTGTATCTTCCTCTTAAACGTTAACTAATACTTAGACCCTTCTTCATCAGGAAGTCCTTTGCCTTAGAGCTTATTTTATCTGACAATAATATGCATAGCTAGGTCAATTTTCTTTTGATGATTATCTGTCTGCCTATTTTTTTTTTCCCACGCCTTTACTATCAACCATTCTATGTTCTTATGTTTTAGGTATGTTTCATGTAAACCGTCATTGGGTGGATTTATTTTTTTATTTCAGTGTGACAAGCATTGTCTTTGAAATAGAGTTCAATTTATGAAAGTTTAGTGTATTAATATACTTCCTAACATTGTCCCTCCTCCTATCATTCTTTTATATCTATCTACAGAGGGGTATCAAAACGAAACTTCTATCACTCTCCTGGGACTCTGATTAAACATATACTGAAGCTTCTCATTCTATTACCCATGCCCCCTAATTCTCTATATTTGCCATCTTCATGTCTCCTTACAAGACAGTCTAGGAAAATTATTTAAATCTATCCTCCAACTTGCTAAATCTCTCAGCTGTATCAACTCTGCTATTTAATCAATCCACTAGCTTTCTAATAATGTTCAGTATTAATTTGTTTATTTCTAGAAATTTTGTTTGTTTCCTTTTCAGATAGGAAATATCCTGCTCCTTCATATACTTTCAGTGACCTCTCTTTAATTCCTTTAAACAATGAAAATGGTTTTTAAAAATATTCTATCACTGCTAACTTTAGCATATGAAATGTTTAAAGGTCTAATTCAATGGTTGTTGGTTTCTGCTGGACCTTCTATACACCCTATTTCATCATGTGTTCAATGATTTATACCTGTAAGCTTATATTCCTTGCAACTTTGTAGAATTCATTGAAGCTTGAGTTTAAACTGAGTCTTGTCTAAGATAATCTGCATTTGCTCCTGCCAAGTACGTGAGGAGACAACTAATCCAGAACCACTTTGAGTTAAATTTTCAAGCTGGGATTTTGTAGGCCAAGCAATAGCATGAATTCCAGCCCTAAATCTTTTCAAGTATAAGCTTAGGGCTTAAGAATTCATAGGGGGGAAAAAAAAAAAAGAATTCATAGGGCAGGTTTTTTCATTTGTTGTTGGTGGTGCTGGTGGTGCTTTTTATTTCTTTCTCCCCACCCTTCAGCCCGGCCCACCAACAGAGTAGGGTTTTTCCTGGCTTTGCCTCTACCATAAGTGTCTTGCCTTCCAGGAAGTCTCAGCTCTACTGAGGGGGAGTGTTCTTTGACCTTCCATCTGTTTAAAGCCCTGTGTTACCTCTGCTCTGGTAGGAGTTTCTCTGAACATCTACTCTGCTGTATTGCCAGAAGCTGAAACCTTTATATTTTTTTGTATTTTCAAAATTTCCAGAAAAAAAAAATATTGTAATATTTTAAAGCAGATATTTTCCCCAAAGAGATATATACCATTTTGGACATGATATATGATCATAGCAATACTGAAGAAAATACACCCAAAAAGATTAAAGTAAATATGCCGAAATATATTGCAGGTATGAGAATTAGTTTTTCCTTCTATTTCTTTGTATTTTCCAAAAATTTTATATAAAACAACTATATTGGAGTAGGAAAAAGACAGTTTTTTTAAGAAAAAGAATGAGATTAAGAGACAGAAAATGGTATCATATCATAAAAGCACTCATGTACCCTTATAGAAAATTATTAAGCTATATTTTAGTTAGAAAAATCCATTTATAACAATATTAACTCAAAAAGCTGCTTCAACTTGACCTTTATTATGGTCTCAGCATATCTTCTCACTAGGTCCAGATCATCTTGAAATCAGAAAGTTCTTTCCTAATGCATTTATAATAACATACATTGAAACCAAGCAACATCTACTGTATGAAGTAGATGTCAGTGCAGATAAATAGCCCAAAACTTTGATTCTCTATAGAGATACTATGCTTATGTCACAGGATAAGTATAGTTTCATTTCCTTTTGATTTCACAGCTCTGGGAAATCGTAGCAGTCAAACTAGTAAGGTTTTGAACTGATATTGATCACCCTGAGCCCCTATCTTTTGTATTCTCCTGGAATGCAAGTTTCAGCCTTCAGTTTATACAAAGGGAGGATATATGTAAAGTAAACAACACACTCCTGAACAATTAAATCAGAAGGGAAATTTCTAAAATATATATCTTCAGGAAAAAAAAAAAAAACGAGTATACCAAAACTTAATGGGACACAGCAAAAGCAGTTTTAAGAGGGAAGCCTATAGTGATAAGTATCTACATTTAACAAATAAATATCTCAAATTACACCTCAAGAAACTAGAAAAAGAAGAACAACCTAAGCTCAAAGTTAGCAGAAGAAAGGAAATAACAAAGATTGGAGCAGAAATATATGAAACAGAGAATATGAAAACAATAGAATAGATTAACAAAATTAAAAGTTGGTTCTTTGAAAAGATAAAATTGAAAATTCTCTAACTAGACTAGCCAAGAAAGGACAAAGGACTCAAGTAAATAAAATTATAAATGAAAGAGGAGATATTACAATAGATAAGACAGAAATACAATGAATCATAAGTGACTATTATGAACAATCATAAGCTTACAAATTGGACAACCTAGAAAAAAATGAATTCCCAGATACATACAACCTATCAAAACTAAATTCTGAAGAAACAGAAAATTAGAACAGACAACAAGTAAGGAGATTGAGTCAGTAGTTTAAAACCTCCCAACAAAGAAAAGCCAGGACCAGATGGTTTTACTGGTGAATTCTACCAAATATTCAAAAAAGAAATTTTTTAAAAAAATTAAAACCAGTCATTTTCAAACTCTTTCAAAAAATTAAAAAGGAGGGAGTACACTCAAGCTCATTTTATGAAGCCAGCATTATGAAAGCCAGATAACACTATAAAGAAAATTACATGTCAATATCCCCAGTGAATACAGATGCAAAAATTCTCAACAAAATACTAGGAAACCAAATTCAACAATTCACTAAAAGGATCATGCACCATCGAGTGGAAGTTTTCCTTGGGATACAAGGATGGTTCTGTTAGGGGAAGCACACTGACTGAACTGCCCACCCTGACAAGGCATCATAGTAACCATTTGTATGAGTTGTTTTACAACAGGAGGTCTTGGTAAGGAACACGGAACTAATAAGCCATCACCAACCTAAAGAGTTTGGGAAAGATCAAAAGGGGACACCATGTGTCTGATCACCTCCCAGAATCCTTCTTGCTGGCCAGGAAGGACCCTGAGTCAGAATGATTGGCCAAAGACAACCCAGAAACTAATCCTATCACCATAAAACCCAAGACTGAGAGCCACATGGCAGAGCAGTTCTCCTGGCTTCCCTTACCTTACTGCTTTCTGTTCAGGCACTCATTCCCAATAAAATGTCTTGCCTTGTCAATTCCTATGTCTCCTTGGACAATTCATTTCTGAGTGTTAGAAAAGAGCCCATTTGGGGGCCCTGGAAGATGTCCCCTTTTTGCAACAGTTCAACATATGCTAATGGATGTATGTGATACATCACATTAATAGAAAAATAAAAATTACATGATTGTCTCAATAGATGCAGGAAAAGCATTTGACAAAAATCAACATCTATCCATGATAAAAAGGAAAACCTCTCAACACCACAGCATAATGTCATACATGACAAGTCCACAGCTAACATCATACTCAAGAGTGAAAGAGTAGAAGATTTCCCCCTAGAATTAGGAATAAGACAAAGGTGCCTACTCTCACCATTCCTATTCAACATAGAGTTCTAGCAGAGCAATCAGGCAAGAAAAAGAAATAAAAGCACCCAAATCGTCTATTTGCAAATGATATATTATCTACAGAAAGCTCTAAAGACTCCACCAAGGAACTGTTCAAACTAACAAACAAATCCAGTATGTTGAAGGATAAAAATCAACATCCCCAAATAAAGAAAATAATCTCATTCACAATAGTACTAAAAATAATAAAATTCTTAGAAATAAATTTAACCAAAGGGAAAGAGGTATCCACTAAAAACTATTTGACACTGATTAAAAAAAAAAAAATGAAGTCACTACAAATGAAGGAAAAGCTATCCCATGATCATGTATCACAAAAATTAATAGTTAACATGTCTGTACTATCCAAAACCATCTAAAGATTTGAAGCAATCCCCATCAGAATTTCAATTTCTATTTTTTACATAAATAGAAAAAAACAGTAATAAAATTGGTATAGAATTACAGAAGACTGCAAATAACCAAAGCAGCCTTGAGAAAGAACAAAGGCATCACACTCCTTGATTTAAAACTATACTACAAAGCTATAGTAATCAAAATAGTATAAATGGCAATTTTTAAAAGATACATAGAAAAATGGACCAGAATCAAGAGCCCTGAAATAAATGCACATGTATACATTTGATGCAGCTGTGTGGCGCTGGATGTGTGGGGCTGGAGAGGCTGCAAGGAGATACCCCATGTCTAAGGGCAAAGGAGAAGCCCCAGCAAGACATTAGGTGCTGGAGCAGTGGCTGCATGGCACTGGAGTGACTGTCAGGAGATACCCCATGTCCAAGGTCAGAGAAGCCCCAGCAAGATGGTAGGAAGGGCACATTCACATTTAGAATAAAACCCCATTCCCTCCAGATATGCTCAGAGGGCTCAAAGAAACCTTCTGTGCACCAGGACCCAGAGACTCCACAGAGACTGAGACAGAACTGTGTTTGAGTGTCTCCTGTGGAGGTACGGGTCAGCAGTGGACTGCCACAGGGGCAGGGGCTCTGGGTGCAGCAGACTTGGGTATGGCATAGGCCCTCTTGGAGGAGGTTGCCATTAACCCCACCATAAAGCTGCCAGAACTTACACAGGACTGGGGAAACAGACTCTTGGAGGGCACAAACAGAACCTTGTGCACCAGGACCCAGGAGAAAGGAGCAGTGACCCAACAAGAGGCTGACCCAGACTTTCCCAGGAGTATCCAGGAGTCTCTAGCAGAGGTGTGGGTCAGTGGTGGCCTGCTGCAGGATTGGGATCACTGAGTGTAATAGTACATGCATGGAAACTTTTGAAGGAGGCCGCCATTATCTTCATTACCTCCACCATAGTTTGGCCCCAGGTAAATAACAGAGAGGGAACACAGCTCCACCCATCAACAGAAAATTGGATTGAAGATTTATTGAGCATGGACCCACCCATCAGAACAAGACCCAGTTTCCCCCTCAGTCAGTCTATCCCATCAGGAAGCTTCCATAGCCTCTTATCCTTCTCCATCAGAGGGCAGACAGACTGAAAACCACAATCACAGAAAACTAACCAATCTGATCACATGAACCACAGCCTTGTCTAACTCAAACTATGAGCCATGCTGTGTAGGAACACCCAAGATAGGCGGGTCATGGTGGAGAGTTCTGACAAAACGTGGTCCACTGGAGAAGGGAATGGCAAACCACTTCAGTATTCCTACCTTGAGAACCCCATGAACAGTATGAAAGGGCAAAAAGATAGGACACTGAAAGATGAACTCCCCAGGTCAGTAGGTGCCCACTATGCTACTGTAGATCAGTGGAGAAATAACTCCAAAAGAATGAAGAGATGGAGCCAAAGCAAAACCAACACCCAGTTGTGGATGTGTCTGGTGATAGAAGCAACGTCCAATGCTGTAAAAAGCAGTGTTGCACAGGAACCTGGAATGTGAAGTTCATGAATCAGGGCAAATTGGAAGTGGTCAAACAGGAGATGGCAAGAGTGAACGTCGACATTTTAGTAATCAGTGAACTAAAATGGACTAGAATGGGTGAATTTAATTCAGATGACCATTATATCGACTACTTGGGCAAGAATTCCTTAGAAGGAATGGAGTAGCCATCATAGTCAAGAAAAGAGTCCAAAATGCAGTACTTGGATGCAATCTCAAAAACGACAGAATGATCTGTTTGTTTCCAAAGCAAATCATTCAATATCACAGCAATCTAAATCTATGTCCCAAACAGTAACGCTGAAGAAGCTGAAGTTGAATGGTTCTGTGAAGACCTATAAGACCTTCTAGACCTCACAACCAAAAAAGATGTCCTTTTCCTTATAGGGGACTGGAATGCAAAAGTAAGAAGTCAAGAAACACATGAAGTAACAGGCAAATTTGGCCTTGGACTACAGAATGAAGCAGGGCAAAGGCTAATAGAGTTTTGCCAAGAGAATGCACTGGTCATGGCAAATACCATCTTCCAACCACACAAGAGAAGACTCTACACATGGACATCACCAGATGGTCAACACTGAAATCAGATTGATTTTATTCTTTGCAGCTAAAGACGGAGAAATTCTATACAGTCAGCAAAAACAAGACCGGGAGCTGACTGTGGCTCAGATCATGAACTCCTTATTGCCAAATTCACACTTAAATTGAAGAAAGTAGGGAAAACCACTAGACCATTCAGGTATGACCTAAATCAAATTCCTTATGATTATACAGTGGAAATGAGAAATAGATTCAAGAGATTAGCTCTGATAGACAGAGTGCCTGATGAACTATGGACGGAGGTTCATGACATTGTACAGGAGACAGGGAGCAAGACCATCCCCAAGAAAAAGAAATGCAAAAAAGCAAAATGGCTGTCTGAGGAGGCCTTACAAAAAGCTATGAAAAGAAGAAAAGCGAAAAGCAAAGGAGAAAAGGAAAGATATACCCATTTGAAAGCAGAGTTTCAAAGAATAGTAAGGAGAGATAAGAAAGCCTTCCTCAGTGATCAATGCAAAGAAATAGAGGAAAATAATAAAATGGGAAAGACTAGCTATCTCTTCAAGAAAATTAGAGATACCAAGGGAACATTTCATGCAAAGATGGGCTCAATAAAGGACAGAAATGGTAGGGACCTAACAGAAGCAGACAATATTAAGAAGAGGTGGCAAGACTACACAGAAGAGCTATACAAAAAAGATCTTCATGACCCTGATAATCATAATGGTATGATCATTCACCTAGAGCCAGACATCCTGGAATGCAAAGTCAAGTGGGCCTTAGGAAGCATCACTACAAACAAAGCTAGTACAAGTGATGGAATTCCAGTTGAGTTATTTCAAATCCTAAAAGATAATGCTGTTAAAGTGCTGCACTCAATATGCCAGCAAATTTGGAAAACTCAGTAGTAGCCATAGGGCTGGAAAAGGTCAATTTTCATTCCAATCTTAAAGAAAGGCAATGCCAAAGAATGTGCAAACTACTGCACAATTGCACTCATCTCACATGCTAATAAAGTAATGCTCAAAATTCTCCAAGCCAGGCTTCAACAGTACACGAACTGTGAGCTTCCAGATGTTGAAGCTGGATTTAGAAAATGCAGAGGAACCAGATATCAAATTGCCAACATCTGTTGGTTCATCGAAAAAGCAAGAGAGTTCCAGAAAAACATCTACTTCTGCTTTATTGACTACATCAAAGCCTTTGACCGTATGGATCATGACAAACTGTGGAAAATTCTGAAAGAGATGTGAATACCAGACCACCTGACCTGCCTCTTGAGAAATCTGTATGCAGGTCAGGAAGCAACAGTTAGAACTGGACATGGAACAACAGACTGGTTCCAAACTGGGAAAGGAGTACTGTGTTTTGTATATCAAGGCTGTATATTGTTACCCTGCTTATTTAAACTTATATGCAGAGTACATCATGAGAAATGCTGGGCTGGATGAAGCACAAGCTGGAATCAATATTGTTGGGAGAAATACCAATAACCTCAGATATACAGATGACATCACCCTTATGGAAGAAACTTTACAATCACAGAAACATGCTTTTTTAATGGCCTGTTGTTTGAGATCTTGATTAAAAATAAAATGCAAAAAGGCCAGTAGCCCTGACAGAAGCAACAAATCAGCTGGGTTTCATTCATGGCTGCCTTATCTCTAAAGAATTAAACTAGGCAGACAACTGGAAGAGAACTATCAGGCTGGATTCAGTTCACATCAGTCCACACAAATGCTTGAGACTGTGTTTGCTGGTCACAGAGAGGGTAGGAATAGGCCAGCTAAAGTCGACAGACAGATCCAAGTGGAGTTACAGGCAGGAGGGAACAGGTTTAATGTGGTGAGGGGGGGGGGAGGCGGGGCAGTCTTCCCAGAAAGTCACTTGAGCTTGCAAATCTTGGGATTTATTATTATTGTAGAAAGAAAATGTTTGTGAACTTCTGCATAAACTGTCACCCCACCCAGGATTCAGGTGGGGCTGGCTCTGATCAAGTATGGGTGGAGGGAAAGGGTATCTCAGAGACACTTCAGGCTTTGTGCTAAGCTGCCACCCTCCTGACAGAAACAGGATTCTTGTATAATTCACATCATGGGGAGCGTTTACAAGAAATCCTACAAGTGCTCTCGGGAATTGTGAGTCAATCAGGTCTCCCTTAGTCCTGGTTAACTTCCTCTCAGAAAACTGAGCACTAAGCTGGCTAATCTCCTGCAGCCCCCCTCCCCCACTTTCCCTTTCTTTTTAAAGACACCTTAAAGAACAATGAGCCCTTCAGGGCCCGAGGAGTGCTCTACTTTCAAATGCTTAACCAGCACACCAGGGTGATGAGGAAACAGAAGGCAGAAAACTGCTTGCCCAAGCAGAACTGCTCTGGGAATTCTCCTAGCTCCATGGCTCACTCCTTCACAGCTCTTAGCTAGTTTTTTAAAGATAAAGACTAAAAACAAATAGAAGATTCCTTAACATCTAATGCTCCAGAAAAACATCTAATTCTGCTTTCTTGACTATGCCAAAGCCTTTAACTGTGTGGATCACAATAAACTGTGGAAAATTCTGAAAGAGATGGGAATACCAGACCACCTGACCTGCCTCTTGAGAAACCTGTATGCAGGTCAGGAAGCAACAGTTAGAACTGGACATGGAACAACGGACTGGTTCCAAATAGGAAAAGGAGTACATCAAGGCTGTATATTGTCACCCTGCTTATTTAACTTATATGCAGAGTATATCATGAAAAACGCTGGGCTGGAAGGAAGCACAAGCTGGAATCAAGATTGCCGGGAGAAATCTCAATAACCTCAGATATGCAGATGACACCACCTTTATGGCAGAAAGTGAAGAAGAACTAAAGAGCCTCTTGATGAAAGTGAAAGAGGAGAGTGAAAAAATTGGCCTAAAGCTCAACATTCAGAAAACTAAGATCATGGCATCGGGTCCCATCACTTCATGGCAAATAGACGGGGAAACAGTGGAAACAGTGGCTGACTTTATTTTGGGGGCTCCAGAATCACTGCAGATGGTGATTGCAGCCATGAAATTAAAAGACGCTTACTCCTTGGAAGGAAAGTTATGACTAACCTAGACAGCATATTGAAAAGCAGAGACATTACTTTGCCAACAAAGTTCTGTCCAGTCAAGGCTATGGTTTTTCCAGTAGTCATGTAGGGATGTGTGAGAGCTGGACTACAAAGAAAGCTGAGTGCAGAAGAATTGATTCTTTTGAACTGTGGTGTTGGAGAAGACTCTTGAGAGTCCCTTGGACTGCAAGGAGATCCAACCAGTCCTTCCTAAAGGAGATCAGTTTTGGGTGTTCTTTGGAAGGACTGATGTTGAAGCTGAAACTCCAATACTTTGGCCACCTGATGCGAAGAGCTGACTCAATCTGAAGAGACCCTGATGCTGGGAAAGATTGAGGGCAGGAGGAAAAGGGGACGAGAGAGGATGACATGGTTGGATGGCATCACCAACTCAATGGACGTGGGTTTGGGTAGACTCCGGCAGTTGGTGATGGACAGGGAGGCCTGGCGTGCTGTGGTTCATGGGGTCGCAAAGAGTCGGACACAACTGAGCGATTGAAGTGAACTGAATGAATATGGGAGTTTAGCATAGATAGTGGGACTAAAGAGGCTTGAATTTGCAGTCTTTCATTGTTGTTTAGTTGCTCAGTCATGTCCAACTCTTAGCCTGCCAGGCTCCTCTGTCCATGGGATTTTCCAGGCAAGAATACTGAAGTGGGTTGTATTTCATTTTCCAGGGGATCTTCCTGACCCAGGGACCAAACCCACGTCTCCTTCATTGGTAGGTGATTTCTTTACCACTGAGCCACCAGGGAAGCCCAGTCATCTATTGAATAAATCCAATTTATGTTAAAAAACAGTGGGGATCACAAAAGAAAACGGGAGAGCTCCAAGACTCCAATAACATGTCTGTGCTCAAGATGTTCTAAAGAGAAATTTAAAATATGGGGTACTGACAAATTAGTAAAGATCCCTTACCCTTTGTCTACAAAAGTTGCATCCACATTGCCACAGCCTCTCCCCAAAGGACCCATACAGACCATGCATATCTTAGTGGAAGAAGGATCACCCAAAGAAAGAGGTTAAAAAGATTTATGTGGAGATAAAAGATTATAAACAGTTTAGCAAGGATGACAGCTTCTCAACCACTAAGGCCCCTTCCCTCCCACTGTGTATCCTTCTATAAACTTGTTCTTGTCCTACTGTGTCCCTCCATCACTGAGGTTGTGGTCACCTGACAAAGAAAGCCCAAGCCCCTTTGTTTGATTTTCAAGTGCCTCCCTCCTTGAGCAGATCCTGCACTGACTTTTCTAGCCTTTTCTCACATGACTCCGGAACCATACTGCCTGGGGGTAAATCCTGCCTTCCAAGGCGATGACCTTGGAACGTTACCAGGGTTTCTCTGTGCCTCGGAATAATACAATATTTCACAAGTGCTAGCTGGACCCAGTTTTGAGATCATGGCTAAAAAGCTCTCAACTCTCTTTTGAAGACAGTTTGCTAAACCCACACTCCAATTGTTTCCTTTGTGGGGCTTTTAACATTCCTGGGCTACAACCTATTTACCCCAACTTGGATTTCTACAACTGAAGTCACCTGTCCCTCTATTTAACTCTCATAGCATCTAGTTCTTGGTTGCATAAAATTATGGAACTTGGAAGGTGAAGAAAGTCAAAGTTGAGCACATTCCAATGGACACTCTATTTACAACATCCCCAGTGTACGGCCTGCCAACCTCTGCTCAGGAACATCAGGCATTCAATTCAGTCTAGGAGCTCTGATGGTGGAGGAAGGCTGACATTCCAGAACACCACCCAATGGCTCTGAAACCTTAAAAGGTCTAATGCTTTTCTCATCTTACCCGCCAGGGACCAGCCCCGGTGGATCCAGGGAATTCAAAGGGGAGATGGTTTCAGTGATCAGGAAACAACAGCTTACTTAAATGTTAATTAAAGATATAAAGAGTGGTTAAATAAAGATAGCTCAGTGAGAAAATTTAGTGGAGAAAAGAGGCTGAATAATTCAGCCAGAAAGGTGAGAGAAAGAAAGACATGGGGAGACCAAGCTTCGGTGAACAAGGCCTGCACTTTATTTTTCAAAGTAGTTTTTATACCTTAAGTTATGCATAGCGGATAATGGGGGAAGGGGTAGAGTCATGCAGTAAGCCAGGCTTTCTTCCTGCAAACTTATCACATGCAAAAGTTTAGGTGATTTGCATCATCTTCTGGCCTGGAAGCCTGTTAACATTTTAAGACCCTTTCTTCAGAAAACTTATTTTTCTCTAAAGGTGATTATTCTAAAGTCAGGCACCACCCTCCGAAAGCATTAGATAAAGTTGCATTCCTGCAGGGCAAAGGTGTGGTGGGCTATAACAAGAAAAAGAATTAACTCAAGGGTCCAAGGTTACAAACATTAAAGCTACTTCTTATATTCCTATACACCAATTATATTAATCAATACACTGCCAGGGACACAGCAGGTAAGGGATATGGAAACTTAGCAGCAAACATTGGCCCAACAAGTGAAAAACCCTTCACCAATACAATTTCTAATCAATCTTTTAACTGCTCAAAGGAATCTGTATTTAGACAGTTTAGAACATCTCATCCCTCTCACAGCTGGGAGGCTCTGAGCAATCACATGTGGCCAGAAAAACCTATTCAGGCAGGCTAGAGGACTTCCCAAAGGAGTTTGTAGGTTGAAACACTGTCACACCCAGGAACTTTATTAACTGGAGCTGTAAGTTAACTCTTTTTTTCAGAGAGAGGTAGTAGGGGACAGCCCCCCATAAAGTCAGAGGTGTAGGTGAGAGCACAAAGCAGAAAGTAGGCAGACTCTAGTTTTGGGGGTAGATGCTCAAGAATTTCCAGGGGGACTCCTGAGGCTCGATCCCGCCTTTGCATATGCCAAGCCTCCTTCCTCATGACCTTTGCCACGGGTGGAGCTCCTGCTCCCGGCACTTAACCACATCCTGGTTCTGCCTCCACTCAATAAAGTTCTAGAATAGAGATTTCAAAATGGCAGCTTACAGGGACAAGTCTGTGTTTCGTTTATCCCATCTAGTGATTTTTCTCTACATGGTAGCTTTCAATTGTAAAATTAATTACCAACATAAAAAACTGAGAAGTTTCATGTAAATTTTTGTATTTCTGATTCCTCTCTAAAAACTGAAAGATCTGGTTATGTTGACCCTGTAATTTCAAGAGACAATTATCACCTGGGCTGAGCAGGAACTGCCCCCAAGAAGGGCTGTGTGCTTCCATGGTCTCCATCCATCTCCAAAGTTTCCCTGACTCAGGGCACTTCTGATTGGCTGTCACCTAATTGTTTCTAATGAACACTTGAGTTTGAACCATTTGCCCTTGAGAGTCTGGCTGGTACACATCACATCTACTTGCACACTCAAATCCAAAACATAGCTCAGTGAATACATATGAGGGGAGCATGTTTCTTCTTCCTCTGTTGCTAAAATAATTTCTATTCAAAAATGGAGAAAACCACAGAGACAAGTCTGTTGAAACTCTCAATTTCTAGGAACTGGGGAGAATATTTTGATGGCGCCATAACCAACAACCCAGGAATACCCACATCCTGCCCAGACAATCATCCTAACCCCTTTCGTCCTGCCCTGCCCCTCCTGAGGGAGCTCTGCACAACCACACAGAGTTAAGCAGAAAACTAGGACAATGGGATTAGAGATGTAGGGTGGATGGGAATTGTAACAAAAATCTCATCCTCATGTTGTCTCCTATCTGGGTTACAATTAAACAAATATAATGAACTTTCTGCTTTAGCCAGAAACACTTGCAGATTTAGCTTTCTGGAACAGACACTAATTGCATTAGAAAGAAAGATGAGAATGTAATTTGGAGACGGAAAGAAAAAAGATTTGAATTCAAAGGGAAAAAAATGAACTATTCACAAACTTAAAGTGGGAATTGGGAGAAGCCAGTGACTTCACAGAGGCACCTGGAAGCTAATTCAACTGGCAAAGTGCCCCTCCCAAACCCCAGTGTATTTTCATGGAACTCCAGGGTTCTAGAAGAAATGTTTGTGAAATGCTGCACCCACAGTTAAAACAGTAATGGCAGCAGTTGTGCTGAGTGAGGCCAAAGCATCTGATAAGAATTAGAGACACCTAAGCAAAGCAGGTGAGAGCAGCGGAGAATAACTGCTCCGGGATCAGATGCAACGCTTCCAATATTCCATTGCTACAAATCCCACCTACAGATCTGAATGCAAATCCAGACACCTTGACTTACTCAACTGAGCAAATAACTTCTTTGAGCCTTGGTTTCTTCATTTATAATAGTATTACCTACCTGAGAGGGCAATTGTGATCATCAAATGTGGAAAGCATTTAAATGTTCTACCTAGCAACCAGCTCTCAATAAATCATGGCTAGTAATTATAATTATTATTGCTACGGTTGTCAGGAACTATAGCACTATTTGGGTCAAGGAGAGTAACTTTTTGCTTATCTTGCAGTTTAAAGACATATTTTCATCTGTTCTCTGCTTCAACAATCCACAATCATAACGTCAGTGTCTCTCTTTTTGTCCACTGACATTTCCCTAAACCGGCCAACAATGTGGAAGTGTCTGCTCTTTAAGGTTCACGATTTCTGTGTCAGCTATGAGTCTGCTATCCAAGAGACAAGCCTCTGCTTTTAAATTTGAGGGGGTGGGGAATAAAAGGTAAGAGATGAAGCCCTTTATACTGCCTTATGTCTTTTGAAGTTTGCTGTCTGAAGTTGCTTTAGCTCTTTGCCTCTCTCTCTCCAAGGACACACAAGAAACACATGGGATATTCTAGTCTGGCTTAATAATAAAGACCTTTTGTGAGGCCAGATACAAAGCACTGCTACTCCTGAATGTGACGTTTGTGCTGCGTGTTCAATGCCTGTCCTGTTAAACATACCTTTTGAGCACCAGTCTTAAAAAGCATATCCTTGCTCCTCAGTGGGGTTCTGTTGGTATAATTCATTGAGAACAGAAACCCCTAGGATATTACAGAATCATGTTTTGGGAGCTGGAAATGATCTAGAAGACTGAAGATTGAATAATTTTTAAAAAGTAAGGCCCAGAGAGATCATGGAAAGTAAGATCACATGTCTCCTCGGAGACAAAGCCAAGACTAGACCCGCATCTCCTTAGTTTGGGTTCAGGGATCTTTATATTACCCACGTTCAGAGAGAGGACGATCAGGAAATTTCCTATTATCCCCAAACACACATTTACTCCCAGTCTGCTCCTGAGTGCCTCAGAGGCAACCCTCAGCCAACACTCTCTGCCCCAGCTCTGTGGTGACAATAGCTGCCCAGGGACTTCTCCACTCAGCAACTCCTCTTTTCTCATAGCTACTCTGGTGCTGACAGTTTTCAGAGAGCCACGGTTTTCCAACTTCACATTATTTGTCAAAATGGAAATGGAAATTTGTATTTTTGACCCCTATAAAAGAAGGTTAAAAGCCCTGTGGTTTATTTTCCCTGGTCTCTCTTTTGGGTGCTAATCAGCAGATAGATAGCCTTTGACCTGCAACGTTTGGATCCCTGCAGGCCTCTGTCACCAGGTGTGGCCATAGACGTTTTGAAGTGAAAAAAAAAATTCCATTTCTGGAATTTCCAGATATGAGGAGTTTGTTTTGTGAGGACACTGTCCTCCTCGTTGCAGTCTGTGCGGAAATGAAGAGACTTTCTCACTGAGAGGAAGAAAAAGGACCAGAAAAGGGAGAGGAGCTAAAAAACAAAAAACTGAGAAACTGATACTAAGACAAGAAAGGCATAGGAGAAAGGAGAGGATAAAAACAGCCATATAAAAACAGGAGGAAATGAGACAGCTGAAAAGTAAAACTGGGAGCTGGTGAAGCTCACTTAGGAGGAGCATTAAGAACAAAGATGACGGTTTTTCCATCGAGAAGACCATTCGTAATATCATGAGTCTGAAGTAGAATGCTGTGTTATGCTGTCTTTAGTTGCTCACTTGTGTCAGACTCTGCAACCCCATGGACAGTGACTCGCCAGGCTCCTCTGGTCATGGGGATTCTCCAGGTAAGAATACTAGAGTGGGTTGCCAGCCCCTCCTCCAGGGAATCTTCCCAACCCAGGGATCAAACCCCAGTCTCCCACATTGCAGGTGGATTCTTTACCATCTGAGCCACCAGGGAAGCCAAAGAATACTGGAGTAGGAAGTCTATCCCTTCTCTAGGGGAACTTCCCAGCCCAGAAATCAAATGAAGGTCTCCTGCACTGCAGGTGGACTCTTTACCAGCTGAGCTACCAGGGAAGCCCCCGAAGAGAATACACAACCCATAAATATGTCACTTCAGCATAAGGATCATGTTGAGTGAAAGCAATTGAAAAGAAGCAGATACAAGAAAAGCTTTTGGTCCTTCCACTATCTGTCTAAAAGCAGAACTTGAATCTGTAAAGGTGTCCTCTGACCCAGCAAAGAAGGACAAAAGTTAATTACCAGAGACAACTTTAGACCCTCATCAACACAGAGATGGCATCAAAGGAATCTACATGCAAACGATGCTAATGTCAGCCCTTATCATCAATTAGTTTCTCCTTATGTTTTGTTGTTGTTCAGTCACTTAGTCCTGTCTGACTCTTTATGACCCCATGGACTGCAGCATGCCAGGCTTCCCTGTCCTTTACCATCTCCTGGAATTTGCTCAAACTCATGTCCACTGAGTCAGTGATGCCATCCAACCAACTTGTCCTCTGTCATCCCCTTCTTCTCCTGACTTCAATCTTTCCCAGCATCAGGGTCTTTCCCAATGAGTCGGCTCCTCACATCAGGTGACCAAAGTATTGAAACTTCAGCTTCAACATCAGTCCTTCAAATGAATATTCAGGGTTGATTTCCTTTAGGATTGACTGGTTGGATCTCCTGGCAGTCCAAGGGCCTCTCAAGAGTCTGCTCCAACACCACAGTTCAAAAGCATCAATTCTTTGGCACTCAGCCTTCTTTATGGTCCAACTCTCATATCCACAGATGACTACTAGAAAAATCATAGCTTCGATTAGACGGACCTCTGTTGGCAAAGTTACGTCTCTTCTTTTTGATATATTGTAGGTTTGTCATAGCTTTTCTTCCAAGGAGCAAGCATATTTTAATTTCACAGCTGCAGTCACCCAGTGATTTTGAAGCCCAAGAAAATAAAGTCTGTCAGTGTTTCCATTGTGGAAGGCAAATACTGTTTCCATGTATGCCTTCCCACAATTTGCCACCCTACAAACTCAGTCCTTTTCCTTTGCCTTGTCACTTGTTAAAAACTTACTGTTCTTTTGTTAAATGCTATATAAGCCCATGTCCTAACCGTATCTTTGAGTCACCCATTGCTAAGTGTCCCCTTGTATTCAATCAGTTCAGATGCTAGTAAATAATGTTTGTTTTCTCTTGTTAACCAGTCTTTCGTCAGCCTAATTTAACAAAGCCTCAGCCAATGAACCTAACATAGACTGAACATTTGTGGCCCCACAAAATTCATATGTTGAAACCTAGCCCCCAGTGTGATGGTATTAGGAGATGGGGCCATGGGGCGGTGATTAGAACATGAGAACAGAGTCCTCATGAATAGGATTAATGCCATGATAAAAAAGACCCTAGAAAGATCCCCTACCTCTTCTGCTAAATGAGGACAGGGCAAAAAGATGACCATCGCCAGACCCTGAGTCAGTTAGTGCCATAATCTTGGACTTCCCAGCCTCCAGAACTATGAGAAATATATTTCTGTTGTTTACAATCCATCCAGTCTATGGTATTTTATTATAACAGCCTGAGTGAAATGAGACAGATGGGTAAAGAGAAAAAGAATTATTGTAGGTTACACCAGCCAGGGATGATGGTCCAGCCTTCAAGATAGAAGGGAATTGCACATCTAGATGTTCATGGTTTGACAATTCTTACTACTTCCCCAAGTGAAGTGGGATGGACAGTGTAAGATGTGGGGTTAGATATCCAGATAGCTAAATAATAACACTCAGTTAAATCATAGTTAATGTGTGTTCAGTCGCTCCGTCATGTCCAACTCTTTGAGACCCCATGGACTGTCGCCTGCCAAGCTCCTCTGTCCGTGGGATTGTCCCAGCAAGAATACTGGAGTGGGTTGCCATTTCCTCCTCCAGGGGATCTTCCAGACCCAAGAATCGAATCCACAACTCCTGTGGCTTTTACACTGGCAGGTGGTTCTTCACCACTGTACCACCGGGGAAGCCACAAATTCTAGTTAAAATCCCATCCAAACGTCAAATGTCATTTGAGACATTTTGGAATGCAACCAAAACCAGTTCCCAAAGAGGATCTATCTGTATCCCTGATCCACTCATAGCAGGCAGAGGCAGGGTTACAGAATAGAGACGTGGGTGTAGACAGTGGTGGTGACACAAGTCAATGGGCGTGAGATCTTACATCCCCAAAGTGGAGGACAAAGTATCCCAGTGATAGATCAGGACGTCCAGAGCACTACCGATGTGCCTCACACATCCACGTCTGCCTCCTCGCAAAGAGAATGGAAAATCTAAGAGAAAAAGCACAAAAGAATAACCTTCTTGGATCAAACACAACACTTCAGATATTCCATGGCTACAAATGCCACCTACATCACAAAAGCCGCTAGCCGTCAGATTTTCAGATTCAATTTTCACTCCTAACAAAAATAAGAATGAAGGAAAAAAGTCAGGCTCAATTTCTTGGGCCTTTCTTTCCGAACATCACTGCCTGCCTGAGGAATTTTTGGAACTTGGAGCTCTGGTTCATAAGCCTCCCAGGAGCGGGTTGAGGTTTTACATTTAAGCTCAGTGTTTTGTAGTCTTACCATTAGGTTTGTAATTAGCTGCATGTAACTAAGTAAATGTCTTTAAAGTTGTAAGTAAAAGTTTATGTATAGTAATAAGTAAAGAAACCCTTTTTAGGATCCCCATTTTAAACTATGAATAAGAGATTTGGTACAATACAGCAGATAGAGACTGGCTGCCCCCAAACCCACTGGGGGCCCCTTTCCCCTTGTTTTCTCAGGCTATAGGCTGCAAAAGTCAGAACACTTACCTCCACAGTCTCCCTTACAGCTAGGGGTAGCCATATGATCCCTGAGGAGGTCTCCCCTTTCCAAATATGCAGAGAAAGTCTCACAAGGAGAAGAATTAGAAGTCTTCTTTCTGCCTGAATTCAGAAAGTGCTGCCTGGAGGAATATCTGCCATCTTGAAACCACGGAGGTAAAACTAAGAATGAAAAGCAAGAGATAGGAGGAGACTGGTTCTAATGCCCTTAAAAACCACTGTACTAACCCAGGACTGCTTATCTCCAGGATTCTGCACACGTGAGACATACAAATGCCTCACTGATTTAAGCCACGGTCAGGTAAAGGCAAAAACCTGAAACACTTTAAAATGGACCACTTGTCTTCTAAGTTAGGCATTGTCTAATGAATATACTAAGAAGAGGTGGCAAGAATACACAGAAGAACTATACAAAAAAGATCTTAATGACACAGATAACCACGATGGTGTGATAACTCACCTAGAGCCAGACATCTCGGAGTGTGAAGTCAAGTGGGCCTTAGGAAGCATCACTACATATAAAGCTAGTGGAGCTGATACAATTTCAGCTGACCTGTTTCAAATTCTAAAAGATGATGCTGTTAAATTGCTGCACTCAATATGCCAGCAAATTTGTAAAACAGCAGTGGCCACAGGACTGGTAACGGTCAGTTTTCATTCCAGTCCCAAAGAAAGGCAGTGCCAAAGAATGTTCAAATTACCACACAATTGTACTCATCTCATATGCTAGCAAAATAATGCTCAAAATTCTCCAAGCTAGGCTTCAACAGTATGTGAACCGAGAACTTCCAGATGTTCAATCTGGATTTAGGAAAGGCAGAGAAACCAGAGATCAAACTGCCAACATCCCTTGGATCATAGAAAAAGCAAGAGAATTCCAGAAAAATATCTATTTCTGCTTCGTTGACTATGATAAAGCCCTTGACTGTGTGGATCACAACAAACTGTGGAAAATTCTTCAAGAGATATGAATACCAGACCACCTGACCTGCCTCCTGAGAAATCTGAATGCAGGTCAAGAAGCAACAGTTAGAACTGGACCTGGAACAATGGACTGGCTCCAAATCAGGAAAGGAGTACATCAAGGCTGTATATTGTTACCCTGTTTATTTAATTTATATGCAGAGTGTATCATGTAAAATGCCTGGCTAGATGAAGCACAAGCTGGAATCAAGATTCCCAGGAGAAATATCAATAAACTCAGATATGTAGATGATACCACCCTTATGGCAGAAAGTGAAGAGGAACTAAAGAGCTTCTTGATGAAGGTGAAACAGGAGTGTGAAAAAGGTATCTTAAAACTCAGCATTCACAAAATGGTGATCATGGCATCTGGTCCCATCACTTCATGGCAAATAGATGTGGAAACAATAGAAACAGTGGCTGACTTTGTTTTTTTGGGCTCCAAAATCACTGTAGATGGTGACTGCAGCCATGAAATTAAAAGACGCTTGCTCCTTGGAAGAAAAGCTATGACAAACTTATTAAAAAAGTAGATATTACTTTGCCTACAAAGATCTGTATGTATAGTCAAAGCTATAGTTTTTCTAATAGTCATGTATGGATGTGAGAGTTGGATCATAAAGAAAGCTGAGCACTGAAGAATTGATGCTTTTGAACTGTGGTGTTGGAGAAGACTCTTGAGAGTCCCTTGGACTGCCAGGAGATCCAGCCAGTCCATCCTACATGAGATCAGTCCTGAATATTCATTGGATGCTGAAGCTGAAGCTCTGATACTTTGGCCACCTGATGCAAAGAACTGACTCATCTGAAAAGACCCTCATGCTGGGAAAGATTGAAGGCAGGAGGATAAGGGGATGACAGAGGATGAGATGGTTGGATGGCATCACTGATTCAGTGGACATGAGTTTGAGCAAACTCCAGGAAGTGGTGAAGGACAGGGAAGCCTGGCATGCTGCAGTCCATGGGGTCTCAAAAATCAGACACAACTGAACAACTGAACAACAAAAATATACTCTCCAGGTCGTCTGATTCTGTGGGGTCTCTGCATTTTTCAGTGTGGTTGAACTATTTTACAACTCTGTAAATTCGATGGAACTGTCAGCAAGGCACATGATTCTTGTCCATAAATATGCAAATTACTTTTGTCTGGCAGAGGTGCAACTGATCTCCCACATTTTTGCTCTACTAAGCAAATTCATTTTAGTATTCCAGATTGCTTCTACCTGTTTCTGTTCTCTGAATTACTCTTTGAATTGGTTGTAATATCTTACTTGTGCCCTCTTTAATTAATGAGTTAAATAAAATCATTGGCATGTGTTCATTCTATATTTGTATGATCATAATTTTACCTTTTTAAAGAAGATATATTCTTTAACAAGGGTCCTCTATTCCTTGCAGTGAAGTACTCTTAACAGACACATATACCTGGCATAACTACATATTCAAGTAAACTGGTACCCAGGTGAGAGCTGAAGCCACCACCAATAGCACAGAAAAGCATAGCAGCCAAACAACTTATTCTAGCAGACTCAGATCAAATCAGTGCCATCGAGACTTACCACACATGGCCATCTTCCTCTTCATCAAAGAATGAGCAGGGACAATCGCTCAAAAAGAGCTGACTTCCCTTGCAAATTCCTGAGATAATTGGGCAGCAGAGGAAATTGGCTTTAAGAGTCTGGAAGAGCCTGAGTGGGTTTTACCCACCTTGTAAGTGCTGACAATTGAAGGTCTGATTTTAAGGTGAGTGTGTGCACACTAAGAGGAAGGAAGCATCACTCCTGCTCCGTCCTCTCTCTCTACCCATGGAAGGAGACTCTATAAAGGAGAAGAAAGGTCAATCAGGGTTCAGTCTTTTTCATCTCTGACATAGGGGGGAAAGCTCAAGCACCCTTCTCCTTCTCGGTTTCATTTCTCTGACCCTCTGTAGCCCAGAACATCTTTTCTTTCCTTGATGAAAATCCCTTGAGGGCTGGAGCAATTCTCTGTGATGGATCTTATAAAGCATACAGCATGCTGGTGACATTTTACTTGAATTAAAGAGCAGACTGGTAATTGAAATGAGAAATTAGCATGTTTTTCCTCCCAGGGATATCTCTGCAACTGTTCCTAGAGATAGACTAAGTTCTATCCTAGTAAACATGGGGACATTTTGCATGAGACTCTTAGACCTTGTCCTGTTCCATCTGCCCCCCTCCCCACTCTCATCTGTGAAAAACTGAATTCCATTGTCTGTGTTTGAAGATATATTGCCTTGTGTATTAACATGTTAAAGGTTGATGCCGGCCCAGAAGACACTTTCTGGAGACTTGGGTAAATGAGGGACCAAAGTTTGAAAGGGAATATCTTAACATTTGAAAGAGAATATTTTAACAATACTGCTATTTAAGCCATACTTGATCTAAAGGACAGCCAAAAAACTCCCTTGAGAGAAAGAATGCTTAAAAATTGTCTTTCCCCTAGAGATGTGGATTATAAAATAATCCTCTGCTGGCTGAACCTGAGGTATCTTTTTTTGGAAAGTAAATTAAGCTTTTAAGATACTAGTATCTGAGTGATGGTAAATGATCCAGGACAGGGCTGTGGACTCAGATAGACCCAAGTTATTACATTAAATTAGATACATAGGGAGTTTGACAGAATGCTTGGCATGTACCACCAGTAAATGGTCATTAATGATGAGGTCAGAAGTTTATCTGACTTATATGATTTTACCTTTGAGGGCTTGTGACCTAGAGTCAACCAATGAGGTTATAGATGAAAGGCAATCTTTTAAAGAGAGGATAGTAAAACAAAAGTCACTGAAATCAATTTGAGAGAAATAAAATAAGACCAAGCACTTTGTCCTGTGAGCCCTATGTCTCTGGACAGGGCCTGGCACATAGAAAGCACTCAACAGATACTTGTTTGAGTCCATCAAAGTCCAAGCAACAGGAAGTCTAGCTCCCTCCTTAGTGCTTCTGAGCATCAAGGGGAGATGGGTGCTTCTGCTTACAAGAGGGTTGTTTTGTAAACTCCAAGGGTTTACAGAGGTGAGCTCCCTCTGACTTCCACTCCGGGCACATATGCTCCTTTCTCCTGGGCCTTGGTCACCAGGTATGGACATATGAACACCAGTCCCTTTCTCTTTCCATCTGCCTAACATGAGTGGGGGAGCCTGGTGGGCTGCCGTCTATGGGGTCGCACAGAGTCGGACACGACTGAGATGACTTAGCAGCAGTAGCAGCAGCAACATCTCTAACACAAGGCTGGTGTGTGAAGCTCACCTTTTCTCAACAGCTCATGAGGATCACAGCATGCCTAAGTCTAGAAAACATGCCCCCTGGAAGTCAGATGGATGGACATTACTGCTTCTCCAGCCTCTGGACCATTCCTGCCATAGGAGATCCATTTTAGACCAGCTTTCTCCCTCCCTCTCCTTACAAGAGCTCACTGCCCCGGAGGCACAGAAGCCAATACTATGGTACCAGCTTTTGAGAAAAGAAAGACCTTTACCTTGAAGTCTACTGGCAAGGAGACAGGACTCAAATCGGTCTCTCCAATTTGGGGTTCTGTCAAACATTTATGGCTTTGGGAGGAGGGTAGGCATGCAAAAGAACTGGTGGGGCAGTTTTCTATCAGAGGGTTTTGGAACTTGGCCACTTATGGTAAAATGCGGTAATGCAGCCTTTAGCAAAAGATGCTCCTAGACTACGGGCCCTGTACTTCTGAAAGCGTTAGGCTTTCAGTTTCCGGTCTTGTCCCTGGCCTTTGATTCTGTGTGGAGGGTGGGGGACCTCCCAAGTGGCTCAGTGGTAAAAAATCCACCTGCAATGGAGGAGGCACAGTAGGAGATGCAAATTCGATCCCTAGATCATGAAGATTCCCTGGAGGAGGAAATGGCAACCCACTCCAATATTCTTGCCTGGGAAATCCCATGGGCAAAGGAACCTGGCAGGCTACAGTCCATGGGATCACAAAAAGTCCCACATGACTTAGACTCTGAGCATGCACTCACAGAGAGGGGTGGGAAAGTTTGGCTCCGGTTGTTATTTGAAGTTCAAATTTTCTCCTCTGTACAGCGCTTCGCCAGCATGACTGTTCTGTCTTGAAAAACAACTTGGCATCTTGTTCGAAATAGGATAGGGCCAGTTTGAACTGTTTCTACAGTTACACCCTGGTGGACCATCAGGTACTTGGAGCTGGTTCCCCCTCTCCTCTTTCCTGGAGAGACTGCTGATCTTGGCTTTCACACTGACAGACTGAGAGTGGAAGAGTAGATGTGCGCTAAGTTGCTTGGTGGAGTCTGACTCTTCACAACCCCATGGGCTGTAGCCCTCCCGGCTCTCTATCCATGGGATTCTCCAGGCAAGAATACTAGAGCAGGTTGCCATCATCTTCTCCAGGGGATCTTCCTAACCTAGGGATTGAGCCCACATCTCTTATATCTCCTGCATTGGTAGACAGGTTCTTCACCACTATTAACACCTGGGAAGGGCCAGAAAAGTAGACGGAGAGGCTCAATAATCCTGCTTGTACAGAGCAGGTAAACCCCTTTTGTATAATCTCTGTCTTTCAAACTACAAAAAACCTTGTGTCTCAGAACCAGAGAGGTTATCCACCTGTTTCTAAAAATAGTCCTCCCCACTTCTTTGCCTGCCTGTTCAGTTGCTCAGTCACGTGGGACTCTTTAAGACATTTTGGACTGTAACCCGCCAGGCTCCTCTGTCCATGGGATTTTTTTTTAGGCAAGAATACTGGAGTAAGTTGCCATTCTCTTCCTCCAAGGGATCTGTCCAGCCCAGGGATCAAAGCCACATTTCCAGTGTCTCCTGCATTGCAGGCAGATTCTTTATCCCACAGAGCCATCGGAGAAGCACTGTCCCCCCTCCCACTTCTTTATCTCCCCTAAAATACTTCACTTACCCTTACCCACCCATGCCCAAGTGCACTGGTAAACATTTCAATTCTTTTGCTGATTTTTTGTTTTGACTTCCATATTTTTAACATGATGCTTACATTGCTATTTCTTGATTTATCAATTTTAGACATTATTCCATGAACTTATGCCAGATAACTTAATAAAGGGAAATTTAATACAGGATATTAGTTGGAAAGTGTTAGAATTGCTGAAAGAGCAAGCCGAGATCAGTAACTCCAGCTCCTGCCTCCCCTGGGGCTGGAGGGACCAGGAGAAGGGGGTGTTCTGGGCCACGTGACAGGAGGGGGAACCACTGGGGCCACCTCGCAGATTATGTAAATATTATTAACTGCTGAGTCAGTAATGTAATTACATTTTCTTCCTCAAACAATTTTTTTTTGTTTTTTCCTGAAATAATTGCATTTTTTGAGTGTGTGATATACTTATTGTATAACCAGTGCCAGTCTGTAAAAACTCAATCCTCTCCTCTGCCTGGTCCAACACACAGATGAAGAGATTCAGAACATGCCGCCCCAGGATCTGCTGCTTTGGCATATTGATTATTTTGAGCTGAAAGTACTCGAGAAATAACAGATGTAGGAAAGTGTTCTTTCAGCTCTCCCTTTCTATGTAAAAGCAGGTCCTAGAAGTTCCCATGAGAAACGTGCTCTGCCTCAGCAGGAAGAGAACAATCTTACTACCAGGATGGACCCACGCAAACAAAATTACTAAGATAATCCTTAGCTTTCATCTGTTCCTCCCCCTCAGCCATATACCCCAGCCACTGTCCCATAGGTGACTGTCCCTTTGTCTCATCACATCCCCACAATTTATCTTGCTTTGTAAAGGTATATAAGCTTTAGGGCGCCTTGGCTTGTTTGGGTCTTCATTTTTCTTTTGAAGACTACCATAAACACATAAAAATATTAAATAAATTTGCATGTTTTTCTCCTGTTAAACTGCCTTATGTCAGTTTCATTCTTAGGCCAGCCACAGAACCTAGAGGGCAGAAGGAATTTTCTCCTCTGGCATAGACAAGCCATTGGTTCCCCGTACTTTGGAGACCCCTCCCCAGCCCGCGCCTTCTCACTCCTGCCTAGACTGGCTGCTGTTAGAGCCCTGGAACACGGCTGTCATGCTAGCATGTCCCCAAGGAAGGCCTCCATACTTTCCTCTTCCTTGGTTTACTCCCTTACTACGCTGAAGTATAAGCTCCACAGAAGACAAAAAATACAATTTTTGAGTCACGGCTGTCTGAAAACATCTTATCCTATCCTTATACTGGATTGAATTCCAGATTGGAATCTGTTTCTCCTGTAATATCTTGAAGTTATCACTCTGTCTTCTTGTAACCTTCACTGTAACTTTTGAGAAGTTCAATCCCATTCTGAGTTCTGATCCTTTGTCTGTGACCTTCTCTCTCTGGGGTCTTTTAGGATTGTCTCTTTATCTCTGGTGTTCAGAAAATTCACAGTAACGTCCTTGATCTGGGTCTTTTTATGTTTGTTGTGTTGGCCAATGCAAGAATCTTTTCATCCAGAGCAGAAATTGGCCAACTCTTTCTGTAAGATAAGAGAGCAAATGAGATAGCAAATATTCTAGGCTTTGTTGGCCATTCAGGTTCTGTCACAGTTTCTCAACTCCATCATTTTAGCAAAGCAGCCATGGACAAATATGTAAATATATGAATGTGGCTGTGTTTGAGTAAAATTCTATTTACAAAACAGGTAACAATGTGAACGTGACTGATGTGCTGTTTTTTGCCAAACCTGATCTGGACTCTAGATATGCATAACCCTCAGTTCAGGGACATTTTCTTGTGTTATTTATTTGATAATATCCTCCCCTCCATCTTCTCTAGTCTCCCTTTCTAAATCTTTTATTAGTCAGATGATGGCCTTCTTAGATTCTCTAATATTCTTATCTTTTCTTTCTGATTATGTGTCTTTCTGTTTTAGGGGAGATTTCTCCCACTATTGAATATTTCTACAACTCTATTTTTAAATTTCTTACATCTTTCTTGTTCTTGGATTCTTTTTAAAAACAGTAGCCTGCTTTTGTTTTGTAGGTAAAATATTTTTGTCTTTCTAAGAATATTATTGTAAAGAATTTATTTTTATGTTCTGTTTTTCTCTGGATGTGTATATCTGTTTCCTCTGAGCAACACCTTTCCAACCTTTCCTCTATTTCTGTGGTTTCATTTTGTTTCTCCATCTTTTATGCCAGATGCTTCCCTTAACCTCTCTTGATTCTTAGCTGTTAACTCATATTTAAAAGTGGGGCAGAGAAAAGTGATAGCAGAATAAAAATTAGCAAATATTAATAACCATCAAAAAGAACTTTCTGTGAGCTCTTATCAGAACAACCCTCCTCCAGAAAACCACTCATAAATCTTGAACAAAAGGCAACAGTTACCTGAAGACACTACAGGGTGACCAGAAGTAGCCAGATAGTAGAGAAGAGTTGACATTGGGAAGCACTGGGTCATTTCTCATTCTGTTACAACTTCTAAACTGAAAGCACATTCCAATCTGTACCTCACGGAGGGTCAAAATATTTAGAGAAACCCCTAGACTTGCTGACTTGAATAATCAAAGTCCTGCTGCTGCTAAGTCACTTCAGTCGTGTCCGACTCTGTGTGACCCCATAGATGGCAGCCCACCAGGCTTCCCCGTCCCTGGGATTCTCCAGGCAAGAACACTGGAGTGGGCTGCCATTTCCTTCTCCAATGCATGAAAACGAAAAGTGAAAGGGAAGTCGCTCAGTCATGTCCGACTCTTCGCAACCCCATGGACTGCAGCCCACCAGGCTCCTCCATCCATGGGATTTGCCAGGCAAGAGTACTAGAGTGGGGTGCCATCGCCTTCTCCGAATCAAAGTCCTGGGCAACAACAAAGTGTAGGACGATCCAAAGAGGAGAGAGTCAGAAAGAGAAAACCCTAAATTCTGTGTAGCAACTCCTACCTGTCTCTGGCTGCCCCCTGAGCCACGGTGTACCAAGTAGACTTCAAGCACAGCTAAGGCTAAAGTCTGGAACCAAGGGGTCAGCTGCTGCCCACCACAGGGGAGATGGAGTTTACAGTTCAAGTTAAGACAAGTTAACTTCCTGGCTATTTGTTTAAATAAATAAAAATAATGAGAAGTCTGAATGCCTAGGACAGGCTTATCGACTTCTAAGGTTTAAGGGGGTCCTCAAACATCAGGATCTGTAAGCATTTCCTGTTCAGTTTCCCCAGAAAAGAAGCCACCTCTCCTGCAGGGGTTTCAGCCCTGATGCCAGCATCCGGAGGGCAGGGCAGGGGAAGGTAGCTAGAGAGAAGATGTGGAATCGATCCCCATAGTTCACTTAAGTGTTATCTCCACCATCTACAGTACATGCTCTCCTCATGGCCTGAGCCTCTCCAAATCCAATTTCTAAAGAGAGAAATTGAGAGTGTTAGAGGGAGAAAGTGTTGTACCCCCTCTCTGCAGGTGTATGGAGGGACCTGGGGCTGTAACTGAACCCGGAGAGATTTTTGACCCACAGCCTGGCTCAGCCCTTGCCCCCAGGCACCCTGCTGCACTCCTGGGGCCATCAGCCTGCTTGTCCTTGTACCATTCTCTGTGGGCACTGAGGCTGTAGCTTCCCCTTTCTGGTGAGCCTGTTGCAACTCTTTCAACTGCTTTCCATCCTCCAAGAATGTGTGGACATCTTTCCTGGTTTCCCTCATTTCCTCTATCCAGTGGCTTCATCACATTTACCCCCACTTTGGCAGTCACTTAAGTGAGGTTTCAGGAGGAAGAAGAGCTGATTGCTTGGGTTAAACTGCCATGTCTAACTGGAAGGACGATGATTTGGGAATATGCCCAGCAACTAGCAGAAAATGGTCACGGCATTGGACAATACAGGAGAGGCTGTGGCCAGAGTGTTGACAAGCTCAGCCAGTGGCCGCCCTGGGAAGGCAGGCACAGATAGAGAGATTTAAAGAGCCACCGTTGGAGGTTCGTAACTGGCCTTTATTTCTGTTTGAAGGGGGTAGGAGCAGGGCCTGGGGTTTTCAGCTCAAAAGTGTCTGATTTGGAGGCAAAGGAAAAGGAAACACAACCCAGTTCCCTGGCAGGTCGTCAGTGGCTAAAAGCCAGGAGTTTCCTAATGCTCTGGTTAAACCTGCCCTCCTTTCCTGGCATCTGTGTGATTTACACCAGGGCTTCTCTCAGGCAACAGCTGCCCCTCTGTTCTCCTAGCAGAGCTTCTGGCTGCTCCCAGACTCCTTTTGAGGA
Source organism: Bos mutus (assembly GCF_027580195.1). Classification (NCBI taxonomy): domain Eukaryota; kingdom Metazoa; phylum Chordata; class Mammalia; order Artiodactyla; family Bovidae; genus Bos; species Bos mutus. Next base: position 30,460,668 of record NC_091626.1, on the reverse strand, counting down.
AAGACAAAATAGTGCTTTTCACAGAACATGAGAGGCCGCCTTGGGTCCAAGTTTCTTTCCCAATTAAACTGCTCGCGAGGAAAGCCAGGCCGCCTGCCTCCCATCTGTACCTTTGGCAGGTCTCATACATCCAGAACCGAAACAGAGCCAAACCTGCTTCACAGGTATGGGAAGATGCAGAGATTTCCCAGGAACTGAGCCTGGTGTTCCCCGGGCAGCAACCCCAGACAGTGGGACTAGTGTTGGCTGGATTTTATAGCTAGGGGTGAGCTCTCAGGCTCACCACTCACCCCTGGGGCCCAGTGCAGTGTCTGGCGCATGTAGTAAGAACTCCAGCAACATTTTAGTGAATATAAAAACGAATGAGGAAATGTTAAGGACCCACCCAAGTCCACACAGCTAGTGCCTGAGGGAAGAGGGATTGGAAGCCAGGGCTATTGGCCTCCCTCACTGAAGTGGGAACCATGGAGTCGGGTGGACTCAGGAAGAAAGAGCCTTTTACTTGTGCTACTGAGGACCTGCAGGCTCCACCCATGTCTGACCCTATCCCAGCTTGAGGCCTGGCTGAGCCTCCTCTCTGCTCCCTCAGTTAGCCAGTGGGGCAGAGTTTTTCTACAACTTGAGCAGATCGACTGCAGCAAATCGATACCTTGGATCAAGAGCTGCCACCTTCCATCTGCAGGAAGGCTGCCTTCCAGCAGTGAAAGAAATCAATCCTTCCGGTAGTTACTTTAGCCAGCCTTCAGGGACAGTAGCTAAGGCAGTGTTCCCTGACCAAACCCAGCAGGGCACAGCGAGGGCCTCTGACCAGGGCCCTTATGCCGGCCCTTGGGGGCACTTTCTGTAAGAAATAGACAATGAAGCTGGAAGCTGCTGAAGGATAGACAACACCTCCAGTTACCAGCTGTGCCCACTCCAGCCTCTATGCCCACAGCTTGGGCAAGTCTTCTCATACTGACCAATGAAGCACTCCTCCACTGGTTCACACTTCCCTATCATGGATGTTTCTCATTCCATCCTCAAGAGCCAGAGAGAACCTTCCTTTCCTCAATAACACCATCTCTGTTTTCCCTGACAACAAGCAGAAAACCAACCACTCCCAAATAGCCCAGCAGCTCTGGGAAGCTTCTGGAAATGGGGAGAAAAGCATTAATTAGCAGCATCCCTTTCAAAGGAAAATACTGGAAGTCCAGCTTCTTTCCAGCATCAAGAAAGATTTGTCCACTTTTCTTATTTCTCTCCTTCCCAAACCTTTCTCCTGCTGACAGGCTACAGTCTGTCTGCTTCAGGGAAAAGATTTCTTTTTGTTATTCCTCATGAAGGAAGATTGTTCTTCTGCCATTGTTGAAGTCTGGAAAGCCTGAACCTCATTTTGAAAAAGACCCTAATTTCCAAGGAGCAAAAAGATCATGAGGGTCAGATAGAAAATAGGGTTTATAGGGGAAAAACATAAATAGAGAAGTGGCTGAGCACATGTAACCCCTGATGCTCTCACCATCCCCCAACTCAGGCCAAGTGTGGACAGTCCACATGCTCCGTGGCAAGGTTCCCATCAAATGGGCCCATCCCTGGACCTTTGTGTCCATTCTTATTTTAAATGCACAATGTTATTTAATATAATCTAGCAGGTACCAAGCACTGCACTAAATGGATCAAAGCTCCTAGCACGACAGTATTTAAAAGTCACCCTGATATCTGCTACCTGTGAATTCGAAATTATGCAGCTTTTCTGGCTCATCCTTCCATTCAAAAACAAAATGGATTGAGCATCACTCCTCCATTCCATTGAACTCCAAGATTTGTACATGTTTTCGAAAGGGCCCACGTCCTCACGTTTATCTCTCCACCTGGTTTCACCTCCCCCTAAACACTCAAATAATCCTCTTTCAGCATTTCCTGCAGAAGCTCCTCCCTCAACTAGTGTTCCTTTACTGCTCCACTCCCTCAAGATTTTTGGCCATAGTTTTGCATTAGAATTAACTCCAAAAGACTGTCCACATTTTTATTTATGACAAAGTTTCCCCTCATTGAATGCTACTGATATAAACAGGCCATTGTGAATCACTGAGAAGTAGAGATTTTCATTGCAGGGATATTTGCTTTATGGGATTGTACTCATGTTTGAAACTTTCCATTGGTGTCGAATTGAATTCCCTTCTCTGACCTTCCAGAAAGTGAGATGCAATTGCACCAAAATGTCACTACGACGTTTAATGATATGGAGCCATCTCACTCCTCCACACAAAGAATCAACTTCCCTCAGTGCCCGCGTGCTAAGTCGCTTCAGTCGTGTCTAACTCTTTGCAACGCTATGGACTGTGTCCATGGCATTCTCCAGGCAAGAATACTGGAGTGGGTTGCCATGTCCTTCTCCAGGGGCTCTTCCCAGCCCAAGGATTGAACCCATATCGCTTTTGTCTCTTGCACTGGCAGGAGGATTCTTTACCACTAGCACCGCCTGGGAAGCAACTTCCCTTAGAGTTCCAGGAAAATCTGATGAAGATAGATATATAGTCATGCACAATGTTAGGAAAATTCACTGACCTCATATGCATATTAGCATCTCAGAAGTAGCGAATACAATGTCTCCAAGCCTATCTCAAAGTAGTAAAATTTGTCCCCATATATATACAGGTCAGCTTCTTCTCCATATTATATTTTTCGTAATGCCCACTCAGTTCAACATTCCTTGGCTTCCATAACAACATTATATTAAAAGCTTTGTAGCTTTGTTATTAAAAATAAAAAAGAAAGAAAGAGAAGTCTTCAGATGTAGTTTGTGTCTTGATTCAAAAGTGCTAGTTTCTAATGTTATTTGAGGAGTTCTTGGTCTCTTATTAGACTCTCTTGCTCACAGAAAAGGTCCTCAGACACTTACAAACATTCCCAGCATGTTGGCTGTCAAGGCTATTGCTATATACTATCCCAGCACACACACACACACACACACACACACACACACACCCCTCCTCTCTAAAAACAATTGCCCAGCAAACACTAAGTTCACATAAATCCTAAGAATCATAGTTCAGACAACCTACTATACATATCCTAGACTCTAAAATGCTCTAAGTGCCTTGCAGGGCAATGCAGGAAGTCACTGGGGCAGGGAATTGCCTACCCCAAAAGCATTTTTGCAAAGGAAATAAAAGAAAAGTGGCGAAGAGGAAAATAAATAAAAGGAAATAAATAAATAAGAGGAAAGTGGCAAAGAGGAAAGAGGACAGGCAAAGTACGTGTGAAATGTCTGCTCAACGCAGGACTTGCCTCTCAAGCTTGGTACTTTGTATTATTAACCTCAATTAAATATGAGCCTCTCACCTTTTAAGACTACAACCTACGTCACCTAGTTTTGAGACCACCAACCATCCCTGCATTCAGCCATCATCAAGAACCTGCTCAGAAGAATCCTGCTGGTGCTGACAACGTGTGAACAGCTGCCAGTGCACAAGCCTGTGTACACGGGGAGCCTTCGAACCCATTTCAGTTGGGCAGCTGCTTATCAAGACTTTCCCCCAGAAACCGATTTAGCCTAATGATTGTGAGTAGCAATGACTTCTGCTTAATTAGTACAGTAATCAGTGCAAATTCCCCCTAAATACTAGAGACCCATTTGGCAGGTGCCAAGTGATGCTTAACCAGGTGCTAAATAGGTGTGAAAGCCTCACTTCTGGTCTTTCCTCGATAGTTGCCAAATACATAAAGATGGAATGGGGTTCTAAGGATGCCTGGATGGATGAGTTGTTTCAAATGTCCCTCTAATTGCTGTAACAGCCTCTCCCCACACTTCTTGTCGCAATGAGTCTTTGTGAAGGTAGAAACAGTACCAAGGACAGAAAAGAGCAAAAGTAAAATCGATAGCACTTTGAAGTTTCTGCTCCCGATTCCCAATTCCTACTCTTTCCCAGCCCACACTCCACATTCCTTTCCTGGTCAAATGTCCTAATTTCTGCCTCCGCATAACCATGGAGCTGATTCTCATGTACCAAACAAGCCCAGGACTACCATCCCAGCACGTGTACTGCCTTGTCATCCATTCTGATGGGAAGAGAGATTGTGCCCCTGGGCCAAAGGAAGGGCTGAAGATAAACGTTAGAGAGGACATTTGACATACAGTCTGGTGTATAAGTGCAATTGACCGCAATAATACTGTCTTCATTATTAGGAAAAATAACTTTTACTGAGGGCTAGCTATGGGCTGGAAAGTGCCCAGAGGTTATATGATTAAATCCTTCCTGACACTGAGTCCACCACATGCTAGGCCAATCCATCATGGCATTTCACCCTGGCTTTTGGTTCATGGGTGGGCACGTATTCTAAGAGGGTCCAAACAGATGGAAGGGAAGTGCATTCATTCAACTCTTGGGGCAGAGGTTTTGGTCTCTCCTTCATCAGACATGAAGGAGAAAGCATGTCACCCTGGTCGCTGCTGTTGACCCTCTTGCAAACACAAAGGGAGACTGCCTGACCACAAAACTGAAAATCAGAAGAGGACAGCGACAACAGAAGGGGAGGAAACACTACTTGGGCCCCAGTTGCATTCTGCCTGGAGCTCTCTTTACCTCTGGACTTCTCCCTATATGAGCAAATACATTTCCACATTGTTTAAGTCCACGTGGGTTGACCTTTCTGTTATTTCCTGCTGAAAGCATCCTAATTAAAACTACAGCACTCTGGGGAAGGAATTGTAATATCCTGTTTCTAGCTTAAGGACCAGAGGTACAGTGGGCCTAAATTACTTGGCCAGGGAACTGGCTGAGGCCTGGTTGAAACTCAGGATTGCCGGGTGTCTGGGTTGTGTGAGCTGCCTCCCTAGGAGTATGAAGAGCCTGAGAATGTCCCTGAAAGTTGGCAGAACTTCTTCATCCCTGTAATGGCTGATTTTATGTCAACTTGACTGGTTCACGAAGTATCCAGATATATGGCTAAATTTTTTGGTGTGTTTATGAAGATGTTTCCAGCATTTGAACTGATAGATTCAGTGAAGCAGATTGCCCTCCCAGGATAGATGGGCATCATCCAATCCAACCTAGGACTAAATACAACAAAGGGCAGAAGAGTAGAGAATCTATACAGTTCTGCCTGATATCCATCTGCTCCTGTCACTGAGCTGTGATTTTCACCATCAACTCTTCTGGTTCTCAGGCCTTCAGACTCAGGCTGAATAACACAATTGGCTTTCTTGGGCTATATCCCTAGGCTATAAGATTTCCACTGATTCTGTTTCTCTGGAAAACCCTAATATAATCCATTACAGTTAATTTTTTTAATCAACTAAGTGATTTGGAACCAAGTTTGGAAAATCAGGTGGGTGCTCAAGCAGAGAAATGACACATTGGCTAAAGTTAGGAGATCTTCCTTTGTGGCTAAAAGCTGTCCTGAAGAAAGAGTTCCTAATAGTTTTTAGCAATGACAGAACTGTCAGAACAAGACCACAGCTCCCCAGTGTAACTGTGTTAAAGGATCTTGTTTTTCAGATGTACATCTTCTAGTATATTTAAGAAGCCATGGAGTCTTGATTACCATTGTTCTATCTCACACACATTCTAATTCCAGGCTTGAATCTCTGGACACATCTCTGAGTTCTCTCTCTCTTACTCAAACACTAAGTCCTAAACATTCTCGTTCCTTCATTGTGTCTCTGGAATTCATCTTTCCTCTTCCACATTCACCTCAACTTTCATAATAAATCCCATTCTCATTTTTCTCCTCACACTGAGTCACCACTTCACTGTTTGGCCAGTTATAATGGTTCAGTTCAGTTCAGTTCAGTCACTCAGTTGTGTCCGACTCTTTGTGACCCTATGGACTACAGCATGCTAGGCTTCCCTGTCGATAACCAACTCCTGGAGCTTACTCAAACTCATGTCTATTGAGCTGGTGATTTCATCTAACCATCTCATCCTCTGTCGTCCCCTTCTCCTCCTGCCTTCAATCTTTCCCAGCATCAGGGTCTTTTCAGATGAGTTAGTTCTTTGCATCAGGTGGCCAAAGTATTGGAGTTTCATCTTCAACATCAGTCCTTCCAATGAATATTCAGGACTGATTTCCTTTAGGATGGACCGGTTGGATCTCCTTGCTGTCCAAGGGACTCTCAAGAGTCTTCTCCAGCACCACAGTTCAAAAGCATCATTTCTTCAGTGTTCAGCTTTCTTTATAGTCCAACTCTCACATCCACACATGACTACTGGAAAAACCATAGCTTTCACTAGATGGACCTTTGTTGGCAAAATAATGTCTTTATGCTGTCTAGATTGGTCATAACTTTGCTTCCAAGGAGCAAGCATCTTTTAATTTCATGGCTGTAGTCACCATCTGCGGCGATTTTGGAGCCCCCCAAAAATAAAGTCTGTCACTGTTTCCATTGTTTCCCCTTCTATTTGCCATGAAGAGATGGCATCAGATGCCATGATCTTAGATTTCTTAACGTTGAGTTTTAAGCCAACTTTTTCACTCTCCTCTTTCACTTTCATCAAGAGGCTCTTTAGTTCTTTTTTGCTTTCTTCCATAAGGGTGGTGTCATCTGCATTTCTGAGGTTATTGATATTTTCCCCAGCAATCTTGATTCCAGCTTGTGCTTCATTCAGTCCAGCATTTCTCATGATGTACTCTGCATATAAGTTAAATAAGCGGAGTGACAATATACAGCCTTGACATACTCCTTTCCTGATTTGGAACCAATCTGTTGTTCCATGTCCAATTCTAACTGTTGCTTCTTGACCTGCATACAGACTTCTCAAGAGGCAGGTCAGGTGGTCTGGTACTCCATTTCTTTAAGAATTTTTCACAGTTTGTTGTGATCCATACAGGCAAAGGCTTTGACATATAATGGTTACCCTACCTCAGACACTTCCTGCTCTGACCTCCTCACCTCCCCAAACAACTTCCGTTGTTCTCATCTCTAAAAAGACTGCAGTGTAGCACAGTACAAAAAAATAAAGGCTTTGGCAGGAGACATGGGGCCAAATCTTGGTCCTGTTGTTCATTAGCTGTGTGATTTTGCATAAGTTCCTGGGTCCTATTACACCTCAATTTTCTCATCTTTAAAATGGACATTATAATAAGTACTTTAATTATTGCAAGAATTATAGTGGACCATTATACTCCGTGATTTAAAGAGTGATTAAATGAGAAATCACATCAAATATCCTCTACAGGACCAGGTAAATATTAAACATTTAATGTTGGAACCAATCATCATTACTGTTGTATTTATGGCGTTGGTCAAAAAATTCATTTGGGATTTTCCATAACAGCTTACGGAGAAGGCAATGGCACCCCACTCCAGTACTTTTGCCTAGAAAATCCCATGGACAGAAGAGCCTGGTAGGCTGCAGTCCATGGGGTCGCTAGAGTCGGACACGACTGAGTGACTTCACTTTCACTTTTCACTTTCATGCATTGGAGAAGGAAATGGCAACCCACTCCAATGTTCTTGCCTGGAGAATCCCAGGGACAGGGGAGCGTGGTGGGCTGCTGTCTCTGGGGTCACACAGAGTCGGACACGACTGAAGTGACTTAGCAGTAGCAGCATAACAACTTATGGAAAACCTCGAACGAAATTTTTGGCCAACCCAACACCATGTTTAATCACCATAAAGTATATGGAGGTTGTCAACAGTGATCTAACTTCTTGGTTTGGCCTTTAAGCTTTACCTGGATTCCTAGGCTTATATTTCTGCTGCTCTCTCTTTCAATAACATTTCACTCCAGTCATATTCTTCTGTTCATTGTCTTCTAACTAAAATTCCTACATCCCCAGGTCTAAACACCAGTTTATTCTACTATCCCTGCCCGCAACATTCTTCCTAAGTCCCTCCACTTATCTAAATATTATCCTTCACTTAAGATTTTTAAATCATCCTCTCTCCTAAGTCCTCTCTGACTGTACCAGTCCATCTACTAAGCTTTTTCTCCATACCAGGCATCTTCTACTCAGCCTAAGAGGGTCTTCCCAAATTGAGTATAAACCGCTTGAGGGCCTACACCTCTTAGACTCCATAGTACTTGGCAAACATGCTAGCTTAGCAAACATAGTAGGAACTCAATCAATCTTGACCATGATCATTATTATTCTTACAACTTAATTGCCCTCACTCACTTAGTTGTGTCCAACTCTTTGCAACCTCATGGACTATAGCCCACTAGGTTCCTCTGTCCATGGGATTCTCCAGGCAAGAGTACTGGAGTGGGTTGCCATTTCCTCCTCCAGAGGATCTTCCCAACCCAGGGATCAAACCCATGTCTTCTGTGTCTTCTGCATTTTCAGGCAGGTTCTTTACCACTGAGCTACCTGGGAAGCCCACAATTTAGTTAGGCCACAACAAATTTTTAAATTCATTATCTTACAGTATTGAGAGCAAAAGCCTTTCATCCTGATTTTTTGAGGTTCTGGGTATGAGTGTACGTTTCTGAAGCTGGAAATATTCTACTGTAAGATTATTCAAATAGACCTTAAGAGAAGTGATTCCCATAGAAGCTGTTTTAGGCTTTACTGACTCCAACCTCACATGTCTAAAGATAGATACAGATAGACTTTTTTTCATGTAATTTGAGGTTTGAGTCATTCACAGGTGACAGCACTGGAACCTTTGGCTAGATTAGTAGCAGAGCCAGCTTCTCTGTTTATTGATAATAAATCAGTATGGAGCAAAACAGCTGAGTTTCCACTCCAAAGAAAGGATTAAGGGATGAATGAGTTAATCCTCCGAGAAGGTAATTGGCACCCCACTCCAGTACTCTTGCCTGGAAAATCCCATGGATAGAGGAGCCTGGTAGACTGCAGTCCATGAGGTCGCTCAGAGTCAGACACGACTGAAGCGACTTAGCAGCAGCAGCAGCAGAGTTAATACTGGTGAAAATACTTTGTCGAGTATAAAACAGCGGTCCATGAATGAGTATTTCAATCATCATCACCATTATTCTCCCTGATAATAATTAAATCACAGAGATTCTTTTAAGGACAGGAGATGGGCTTTACTTATTGGAATGACTCCTCTCATCCAAAGTGGGTTTATTCAAAAATAACTCAGACTCAAGCATCATCTCCCTCTTTATAGTGACCAAGTAGGAAAAAACTGTGAAGCTTTGCTTATTAATAACCCTTCCTCAGAGAAGGAATGTGAGAGCTTAGGTGTAAGTGAATAAATGTCTCTGTGTGTAATAAATGGCCTAGATTTCTCTAGAAATACCTGGAAGAGACCCCCCACTCCACCTTCTGACAGTGTAATTAACAGGCTGTGTCCATTTCTTGTCTCCATACTATATGCTCCCCACCATGAGCTGGAGTCTGTGATCTGGGACCAGCTGCTCCACCAAGCATAGATTCTAGTGAGGGACTCTGCAATGGGAAGCAATAAGCTGCCATCACTTTTTATACTACTAGTGGCTGGTGGCTGGCTCTAAGCAGGCATGCCAAGGTCTTGTATGTGGAAGGAGCAATAAGCTGTGTACAGATAGACTTTTTCCTTATTGTTGACAGCCAGTGAGAACAAGCTATACCAACACAGCTCTTGGCCACATGAAGCTTGCAAAATTAAACTTATCTGGATAGAAAAACAAAAATTCAAACTTAATTTCATTCAGCTGAATGCTACTGCATTTTAAGCAGAAAAAAGTTTGTTTTTTTCCTGCAAACCTGTCTTCCCTCAAACCAAAATTCTTCTCAATAAAAACCATATCCAAGATTTGAAGTCAGAAGATCTGGATTTAATCCCAGCGCTGCACCTTATATTAGTTGTATGGACCTGGACTTAAACTCTAGGGATCTCGGTTTCTTCATCTACAAGTGAGAATCATGAAAGTAAATGTTTAAAAATTTAATTCTCACAGAACAGCTGTGAGAATTCAATGCAATTTTATTGTCCTGGGTCAGGTTTCCCAGAAGCAGAGACTGAGATGAGTGTTTGTGGGCAAGTGATTCAGTGTGAAATGCTCCCAGGAGAAGCAGGTAAGGCAATGAGAGAGCAGGATGGGAAGAGAAGGAAACTAAGACAGGCAGCAATTTCAGGCACAGGTCTGTGGAGAGGTACTCCAGTCTGATCCCACAAGAAACTCAGGAGCATAAATTGTGCCTGAGTGTGTTTCAATCCAAGCAAAAAAGCTGGTTTTTCATACTCCACACCTGTCAATCGCTGTCTGAGGGCTGCCCCAGGGACCTGAACTCCAGGCCCTGACACGTCTTTGTGGGGACAGAGGACTTTAGTGTCTGGGAGGGTCTCCAGAGAAGAATAGCAGGACTGGACTGATGGAAGCAAAAGTGCACTGAACCCAGAAAAGAAGCAGACGTTTATGATAAAAAGATGTCAACGGTAGACTGAGCCTGGCACCAGTAGGGGCTGAATCTGAATCTGCCAGTGGGCAAAAGAGTTAAGTCATCTACTTTAGGTCACAGGGTGGAAGATTCTATGCAACTAAATATCTAGATGCCTGCAAGATTTTCTGAACTATTAACCCTGGCCAAAAGCTGCATGTTCAATGCCCTGGAGACATTCTTAAAGCATCTTCTTGGGAAATGATCAATATTTTCTTCCTCATTGCTAGTCAGCCTGTGAGTGAGAAATCAAGATGAGGTTGACATTAAAATAATGAACAGGAAGGAATTCAAGGGAAATGAACTCAACTCTTCTTGAACCTTTGGAGATTTTTTGGCAAGAAGATGAAAAGGGGTCAGGAAATGGGTCCAGCCTTGTTAATAGACAGATCCCCAGAGTTGACCCTGGAGACAGATTTCACAAATCCTCAGTAAATATGTCTCTAACCACACCTCTGAAACTGAGCCAGCTTTAACCAACAATGCAAAGGGGTCATCAGGCAGCCCTCAGTGGACATCTCATTATACTGTCAGCAGCTTTGTGCAGGGCATTTAACCTTTAAGGGACAAGAGGAACCAAAACTCCAAACTAAGAGAAGTTTTAGACATAACTATTGATTTCATCAGTCTCTGAAATCAGGATGCCCAAATAACCCAGGATCTTTGCCCTTTATCTCTCGTGAGATGTTCAATTGGGGGATTTAGTGGGCCAGTGAACATTTGACTCCTACTGTGTGAACAGATGACTCTCTAAGCACACTAGTTGTTTTCTTCTTCCAGGTAGAGAGATGACAATGCCAAAAATACTCAGTCTTTCCAGAGAAGAATAAAGAAAGAGAGCTGAAGAAACAGAACCCTGAAGTTCCACTACAGCCCCCACGTTTTCATCCCAATTAACAGATACTTATCATGCAGCCACTGTAGGCTGGACTCTGCTACACTGGGGGAGCACTGGCAAGCAGTGCATGACACGTACTTCTCAAGAAAGTGGATTGACTCTGGAGACAAAGACTAGAATCTCAAGAAGGAGGGGCAGTGATTGTCCCCTGATTGTCCAATGGTTAAGAATCCACCTTCCAATGCAGGGGACATGGGGAATATTCCTGGTTGGGGAACAAAGACCTCACACGCAGTGGAAAAACAAAGCCCATGCACAGCAACTACGGAGCCTGTGCGCCACAGCCAGAGAGTCCATGGGCAGCAACCAGAGATGCCACGTGACACGAGACCTGACGCAGCCAAATGAATTAACTCATGAATTACATTTAAGGGCTTCCCAGATGGCACAGTGGTAAAGAATCCACCTGCCAATGCAGGAGACACAGAGATGTGGGTTCGATCCCTGGGTCAGGAAGATCCCCTCATGTAGGAAGTGGCAACCTGCTCCAGTATCCTTGCCTGGAAAATTCCATTGACAGAGAAGCTTGGTAGGCTTGCAAAGAGTCAGACACAATGGAACACAGCACTCACACAATTAATTTAAAAAAAAAAAAAAAGAGGAGGAATGGCTGTGAGGGACAAGTTCCCAAGCAAAGAAGAGAGGGGATAAAGAAAGTCAGGGGGATTTTGAGCAAAGGTAGAAGCCAAGAAGAAGCAAGAGTGAGTGGCTGGTGAAAGAGCAGCAAACATTGCTTATAGCAAAATGATTTCTCTCTCAACATTCTGACCTTGAACCTCCTTCACAGCTTTCCTACCAGAGAAATATCTGCCTTTGGGAAGCATCAGGGGAAAGAGTTCATGCCCTTCATTCCCTGTCCTCATTTCCTCTTTCCCAAGGCAGGAGGTAAATCTTCCTAAGGAGCAAAACCACAACCCAAGCCCTTAAAAATTATCGCAACAATGATTCACAGTGAAAGCGGACAAGGGATTTGATTTCTAAGCAGATGGAAAGAACAGATTGAAAAAGCGACTGAACAAGGGCTACTGAAAAATCAAAATTTGAAGGTGAGAAACAGGCAATAGAAATGGGGATAACCATTACGTATCTTGGCTTCATTATTAATAATGCTGCCTTTTACTTGCAATACTGTCCCAGTTTGGATTATAAGTTATATGGTGATAATAAAGGTAATGTTATCAAGCATAAGGAGGGAAGAGTAGTCAGTTGTGGTAGAAGAACATATACTCAGATGAAAGAATAAGGAAAAGATGAAAATTTAGAAGTCAGTTCAAGTAGCTTAAAGAGTAGATGATCATACCAAGCCGAAATGCTTGGTTAGGTAATTTCTAAGGCCCCTTCCAGCCCCTGAGATTCTATGTTCTTATGGTTTTTTCCAATAATAAGGGAAGAAAGTAATGTTGGGAGCTTCAACATGTTGGTAGCTTCAACATGTTGGTAGCTGAGCAAAGAGTTACCAAGGGATCATATTCTTCTGATTCTGTCTACCTCATGTCCCACCTGCAGGGCCTCTAAATCCCTACCCCCACCCTAAGAAAATCCTAACTGGAGGAGTTTTAATCTCTAAGAAACAACTTCAGTTCAGTTCAGTCACTCAGTTGTGTCCGACTCTTTGAGACCCCATGAATCGCAGCACGCCAGGCCTCTTTGTCCATCACCAACTCCCGGAGTTCACTCAAACTCACATCCATCAAGTCAGTGATGCAATCCAGCCATCTCATCCTCTGTCGTCCCCTTTTCCTCCTGCCCCCAATCCCTCCCAGCATCAGAGTCTTTTCCAATGAGTCAACTCTTAGCATGAGGTGGCCAAAGTACTTGAGTTTCAGCTTTAGCATCATTCCTTCCAAAGAACACCCAGGGCTGATCTTTAGAATGGACTGGTTGGATCTCCTTGCAGTCCAAGGGACTCTCAAGAGTCTTCTCCAACACCACTGTTCAAAAGCATCAATTCTTTGACGCTCAGCTTTCTTCACAGTCCAACTCTCACATCCATACATGACCACTGGAAAAACCATAGCCTTGACTAAACGGACCTTTGTTGGCAAAGTAATGTCTCTGCTTTTGAATATGCTATCTAGGTGGGTCATAACTTTTCTTCCAAGGAGTAAGCGTCTTTTAATTTCATGGCTGCAGTCACCATCTGCAGTGATTTTGGAGCCCAAAAAGATAAAGTCTGACACTGTTTCCACTGTTTCCCCATCTATTTCCCATGAAGTGATGGGACCAGATGCCATGATCTTTGTTTTCTGAATGTTGAGCTTTAAGCCAACTTTTTCACTCTCCTCTTTCACTTTCATCAAGAGGCTCTTTAGTTCCTCTTCACTTTCTGCCATAAGGGTGGTCTTAGAACCTAGTTAATTATACAGAAAGTTGGGTAAGAATAGAATGAGAGGAAATGGTTTTCAAAGAGTCTAGACAAATAGAGGCCAAACAATAATAATTTGCTGATAAATTTTCAGCACTGCCCAGAGGATGATGTGGCCTTTTGATGGGGCTGTACTTAACTTTTTAAATTATAACTTATGGATTTGCCTACAAAGACAGAAGGCACAAATCAGCCAATTCAATAGTTACACACATACACAAACACACACTCATCCCTGCTTTACTCCACAAAATTTTATATTCTCATTTTAAATAGATATCTGAGATTTTCTACTTACACATCAAGCTCACATGAGTTTGGTGAATGTGAGTCAATTCCTTGAGTTCAGTCTTATCAGAAAAGACAAACTCATATTTCTAAAACCACAAATCTGATCTTGAGCTGGGCAAGGTCCCATGAGGCCCTGACTGAGCTGCCAGCCCACTTCTCTTTCTGGTAACTCTGTGTATTCTTTCTTCAACATTCAAACCCAGGAACTCTAAGAAGCTCTGGAGCCTCTGGCATCCCTTTGTTGTGGGTAAAGATTGAGCAGCACAGGGAGGATCTGTGGTGGGACTGGAGCTCTGATTCCTCCTCTCTGCATCTTCTAAGCATCACTGGACCCATCTTTCCCAAGTGCCCAACTGAGTAATCTTCAGTCTCCACCTAATTTCTTTCTCCCTGGGACCAACTTCCCAGAGAGTATAGATTGGCAGTTCTTGCCCTCCCTGATGTTTTCTGATTTTGAGGAGCCTCTTCGGGCAAATAGAAGTTTTCCCTGAAACAGTGTGAATTTCTTTTCTTTGCCAACCCCACCTGACTTAGCAGATGTTATTTTCTGCTATCCTGCAAGTCAGGCAAACATGGTCGATGCCATGTTCCCACCATTACTTAAGTCCCTCCCCTGGAGTATGCTCTCCCTTCCTTCCAGGCACAGCAAGAGTGCCCCTGACTCCACGCAGCTTTCTCCATGAACCGGTTGCCTTTCTAACCTCCCAGAGTTCTCACTAATTGCTGAACCAAACATCTAGCACTTGCCCGCACCCAGCAGCAAGAAAGAAGCTAGAATAAGAAAAATGAACTTGGTCAGGGAAGCCTGGAGCCCAGGGCATAATTTAGTAGGAGCTGTGTCACTGAATTAAGGTCACCTAGCCAGCCAACGACCATTTGACATTTTTAGACATCCTGAAAGCAATGCTTTATGAAGGAAAAGAACATTTTCAATAATACGCTGGCACAGGATGCTGTTCGTGCAGAAAGAGCGCAGGAAATGCCTACTCGTTTAGTATGCCTCTGAGTGGCTGCATCTTTCAAGCTTGATTAATACTTAATGTGATTGTCTTTAAAATCTGTCACTATTTGGCAGTGATCAAGACGAGTACCAGCGACAGAGCACAAATATTTGTATTAGGGCTATGCCTTCCGCTAGGGTTATATGATTAATTTTTGCCTGGTCACCCACAGAGATTTTGTTTTTTAATTTATCCAGCAGTAGTGTTAACCAAAATGCTGGAACCAGTGTGGGGAAAAAAAAAGAGAGAGAGAGAGAGAGCGGAAGGGCAGGTTGTTAGTAGCTTTGGGGTTTTTTCCTTTAATTATTCAAAGGGTAGCCCTTTGCTTAAAGGGACTGGCTGACAAATTTAGAAGTTCTCAAAATCCTGCTGGAACCAGAGCATAGGATCTTAAAGCCTGAATTTCATCCAGACGGACACATTCTGAAGAAAGCAGAATATGCCAAAGAAATGTTTTAAAATTAAAAAGTGGGGAGGGGAGGTGGGCAGAGAGAGAGACAGAGATTTTGCTACAGGGAGAACAATAACACTTTGTTTTAACTTTCAGAGGAAATGCACACAAAATACCAGAAATGCACACAAAATGCCAGAAATGCACACAAAATGCCATAACTGCAACAATTCAAATAGAGGCACACTAAATATTTCTAAGCAAGAGAGAACATTCTGAGACAGAAAAAAAGGGGTGCCCAGGTGGCTGCTACTCCATGAACAGCTGTGAAGTGCTTACAGAAGGCTCTGTCTGCTCCGAGCAAATCCTTAAAGATCCAACTCTGCCTTCGGTGGTCACAAGGTGGTCACAGGGGGCACCGTGTTCCAGTTTTTCTCATTTCAGATGAGGAGAGAAGCCCATAGGTATCTTTCCAGGTCTTCCTGGCTATGTGTTCAAGGCAGCTACTCAGAATTGCTGTGTTCTGGGGGTTTGGGAGTGGAATTGTGGGATCAGAGCATGAATTTCAGTCCCTCAAACCTAGGTTTGAACCCTACTTCTGTCACTTACTAAGTATGTGATCATGGACAAGTCACTTAACCTCTTTGAGCACCAGATATCTCATCTGTAAAATGAAGACAATACATGGGTTATTTTGAGGTTTAAATGACCTGGAAAATTAAAAAGTATTCATTACTCCAAGAGACTCATTCTTTGCAAGTTTCTCATTTGTATCTCTTCCCTTCCTCTCTCTCTGTCTCTCCCTCCCTCCTACTTTCTCATGCAGCATTAATTTCCAGCCATCCTACCAACACCAGCCCACCGGGTCTGCTGGCTTACCTGGATATTCATCTCCATGACACACAGAGTAATCTTTCAAGTGCTAATCCAAAGACACTGATCCAAACAAAGGAAGACAGCAGTCCCTACAGGATGCATTACTAACAGAAAATGTCTAGTTCAATCATCACTATATTATTACCATCATCATCATTAATTAGGTGACTGCTGTGTGCTAGTTTTATAAAAGATGACTAACCACCTGTGTCCTAAAAGACCAATAAATTTCTAGCAAGGCCAAATTACTCTGTGCCAAAAGCCAAATATTGTACAGGGTGGTGAGGGTGGAGAACAAAGAAACCAGCAGAAAAGAGGGATTTGGGCTCAATGACCAACTCTGAAAGCTGACAATTGCTTGAAAGGAGGTTAACCAGTAATAAGGGGATAACTGCAAATTGTTTCCCCAGCTTCATTAAAATATAAATGACATATAACATTGTATAAATTTAAGGGGTACAAAATGATGATTTGATACATGTGTATATTGTGAAATGATTACCACAATAAGGTTAGTCAACTTCATCACCTCACATTTTTCTTTTATTTTTTGTAGACGTTTTGAGAACTAACATCTACTCTCTTAGAACATGCTAAGCATGCAATACAGTATTGTTAACCTTTATCACCTTGTTTTGCCTTATATCCCTTGGACTTAATTACCTTATAATTGGAAGTCTGTAGCATCTGACCATCTTCACTCATCCCCTACCTTCCTAAACCACAAATCTACTCTCTGAATCTATGAGTCAAGGGTTTTTAAGATTCCATGTATAAGTGGGATCATACACTAATTGTCTTTCTTTGTGTGACTTATTTTACTTGGCTTAATGCTCTTCAGTTTTGTCTGTTGTCAAAAATGGCAGAATTTTCTTTTTTATGACTGAATAATATCTCATTAAAAATATATATACCATATTTTCTTTATTTATTCTTCAATCGACAGACACTTAAGTTGTTTCCATGTCTTGACTCTTCCAGATAATGCTGAAATAGACATGAAAGTGCAGGTATGTGTCCAAGATGGTGACTTCATTTCCTTAGGATATATGACCGTAAGCGCAATTGCTGGATCATTCTGCAGCCTCAAAATAGTCTGTGACTGACACACAAAGGAATTGCACCCATAACCTAAACCTACATTCAAAACAAAAATTTTGTACATGTAGTTTCAACATATATAAATGCAAATACAATTACACATACATAAATACATGGATATACATGCAACTGTACCAATAACTGTATCTATGATAAAACATATTCAAAACAGTCATTTAAGTGAAGGCGTAAAGAACAGTTATACCCTTTAATAGCAGTTCTAATATTTCTTTGTTTCTCCGTGGAATCACCTTGAGCAACTTCTGAGATGTATGCACTCTTTGCAGATGGTTATTCTAGCCATTTGAGCCTTCAGCCCCTTCAGCAAGGAAAGTCTGTTTTCAATCTGTTCTGCTATGCTGAGCAAATCCTAAATATAAGCATCTATGAGATTCACTAACAGTGCTGAAGAGTCAAAGACGAACAAATATCAGACTCAGTTCTAGCCCTCAAGGTGCTCACAGGTAATAATGGGAGAGAGCCATAGGAAACAGACTTTGTCAGCAGAATGTTGAATGTTTGCTTATGGGCACCTAGCCCAACCTGGCTTCCTAGGTGGCTCAGTGGTAAAGAACCCACCTGCCAAAACAGGGGACTCAGGAGACACAGGTTCGATCCCTGGGCTGGAAAAATCTCTTGGAAGAGAAAAGGACAACCCACTCCAGTACTCTTACCTGGAATATCCCAGAGACAGAGGAGCCTGGTGGGTTGCAGTCCATAGGGTTGCCAAGAGTCGGACAAGACTGATCAACTGAACACACACACACACACACCCACCTAGCCCAACCTGGGGAGGAAGAATGAGTGATACTTCCAGGAGCACACCTGAGCCTGGTGGTGGAGCACAGGCGGAATCAGGAACTGAAGCATGGTGATCACTTGATGAAGTGAAAATTTGTGTTTTCATGTAGCCTTTCAAAAAATACAACAGTGAAAAGGAGAGCATTGGCTAATTGAACCAGAGAATAAATTGAGAATTAAAACCCAGAAAGAATATAAGAAGGCATATGTAACATGTTTTGACCTTTGAATAATTAATTTGGAACTACACAATGTTTAAAAGCCAAAATCTTGGCATCCCATTCCTAGCTTCTTAGCCTAATCCCTGAAAAACAGGAAGTAAACTCATTTTTAAACCTCTTGAACTCCATGACCCTATCTATAAAATGAGATGTCAACAAATCACTCATTAACTGTAGAAAATACTTGAATCACTAAACATACAGAAATCTCCTGTAAATGTATTTTGAAGCTTCTAAATCTAATCTAAGACCTTATCTAAGTATCAATCAATGAGTTTTATCATCCCAATGAGACAGGACTAATTTTCAAAGGGGAAAACTGAGTCACAAGAATGGCAATAGCCTGTGTACACTGGCACTGCTGCAGCCCAGGCTTACTGTCAAGTTGTCTACCATCCATAGTCTATGGTCCCTATGGTTTCTCCCTTGGACGCTCTTCTCTTGCCTACCCTCTCACTGGTCCCCTCACCACTCCCATAAATATGCCAAGACCTCCCACATCTCTACCTGTAGCCTTGACCTTTTTTATGATCTCCATGCCCCTTTATCCAACTGCCTTCTGACCACTGCTCTATTGGATGTCCCAGTTGAAATGTCCAAACTGATACCATTATTTTCCCTCAACAAACCTAACCATCTTCCTGCCTTCTTACTTGGGAGAATGGTAGATTCCCCCAGCCAGAACTGAGGTGTTATCCTTCACTCCTCACATTTCTTACCCAGGGCAATGGGCTTCATTCTAACTAGCTCTCAACTCTCAAATCTCCCACACATCTCCATCCATGTGGCCACTACTAATATTTCACTGGTTTTGCCAAAATAGCCTTCTTTCATTCCAATTTCCCACTCCAGTACTCTTGCCTGGAAAATCCTGTGGATGGAGGAGTCTGGTAGGCTGCAGTCCATGGGGTCACTAAGAGTCAGACACGACTGAGCGAATTCACTTTCACTTTTCACTTTCATGTATTGGAGGAGGAATTGGCAACCCACTCCAGTGTTCTTGCCTGGAGAATCCCAGAAACAGCGGAGCCTGGTGGGCTGCTGTCTATGGGGTCGCACAGAGTCGGACATGACTGAAGCGACTTAGCAGCAGCAGCAGCATTCCAATTTAATTTATTTTACTGTATTTTTCCAATTTATTTTAAAACGTAAATTGTATCATGGCATTCTCTTGCCTAAAACCCTTCAAGGATTTCTATCACCCTTAGTACAAAGTCCAAATGCCTTAACACTGTTTATATGGACCTTTGGGACCTGGCCTCTCTGCATGTCCAGATTCATCTCTCATCTCTTCCCTCCTCAAACTCTAAGTCCTAGCCATGTTGAATTCTTTCTAATCCATGAATGCACTGTACTCTCACTACTAGGCTTTCATAGACATAGTTCCTCTACTGGAAATACTCCTCCTTCTTCACTTGATTAATTCCTACTTATTTTTCACATAATCTTCCTCGAGGAACTCTTCCCTCAACCACTAAACTAATTTATTAGCCGTGTAATGTATTCCCAAATGCATCCATACTAGTCAAGAAAGTATGAGCTGTTCTGTGGCAACAATAAACCCCAATTCCTTAGAGACTTAGTAACATTTTAATTTTGGAAATAATTTCAAACTTACAAAAAGTTACAAACCTAAAAATAGTACAAGGAACATCCATACAGGCTTTACCCAGATTTGCCTATAGTTAATATTTTACCCGCATTTGCTTCTTGTATTTGAGGGTGAGCTACATAGACCATGGCCCTTTGCTGCTGAATAATTCAGTGTGTATTTCCTAAGACTAGTAAGGTTCTTATATAACCATGGCACAACTGTCATCTTCACAGGTTGACAATACAATACAATACAATCTAATACAATACTTTAAAAAATCTAATCTAATATTCACATCCAATTTTGTCTGCTGATCTAATTATGTCCTTTACAGCACTTTTCCCCTTTCAGTACATAATCTATTCTTAGGGCAGATATAGCATCTAGTTGGCTCCTTTAATCTGACATTTTGTCACAGTATTTCTTTATCTTTTATGACATTGACAATAAAAGTTTGTTTCTCATTCACATCACAGTCTGAAGCAGCCTGGGCTACCCTGCTCCATTTGTAGTTATGCTCACTGGCATATGTGGCCTCCAAAGTCATCAAGGCTGGGTAAGAGTGAGCATGGAGAAAGTATGCCCCAGATGAATGTGACACATTGCTTCCACTCACATGCCTTTGGTGAAAATTAATCACACAACCCTACCAAATGCAAGGAGCTGAGAAATGTAGAAAAGCAGACAGATGAGTGAGTCTAACAATCTCTGCTATCCCTCCTACATTTCCTGTATCATGAAATATCATTGTTTATTGTAAATGCTCATGGAACTAGTTGTCACACACACAGATTTTTGACTGTGTCATAGCAGGGATTTCTTAGTCACTTAGTCAGCTCCTTAGAACCTAGTGTAACCCCTGGAACATATACAGGGCTCATTAAATACTTGTTGAATGAATGAATGAACAAGTTTGCGCAGTTTACATATTATTTCAAGTATGAAGCAACCTCAAGAACCTTAACGGGACTTCTCTGGTTAAGAATAGCCTTTTAATGCAGGAGATGCAGGTTCAATACTTGGTCAAGGAACAAAGATCCCACATGTCTCAGGGCAACTAAGCCCACATTCCACAACTACCGAAGCCCACGGGCTCTAGAGCCCATGCTCTGCAATAGGAGAGATCCACACACCACAACGAAAAACCCTCACACCACAGGGAGAAAGAAACCCCTGCACCCCTCAGTGAAGACCCAGCACAGCCTAAATACAAGGCTCTTTGTGACCACCATGGACTATATAGTCCATGGAATTCTCCAGGCCAGAATACTGGAGTGGGTGGCCATTCCCTTCTCCCGGGATCTTCCCAACCCAGGTCTCCCGCATTGCAGGCAGATTCTTTACCAGCTGAGCCACCAGGGAAAGTGAAGTCGCTCAGTCGTGTCCGACTCTTTGTGACCCCATGGACTGTAGCCTACCAGGCTCCTCTGTCCATGGGATTGTCCAGGCAATAGTACTGGAGTGGATTGCCATTTCCTTCTCCAGGGCATCTTCCCCAACCCAGGGATCAAACCCGGGTCTCCTACATTGTAGACAGACGCTTAATTGTCTGAGCCACCAGGGAAGTCCCTGAGCCACCAGGAAGCCCTAAATAAATAACAAAGAGCCCTTAAAACAAGCAAACAAAAAGAACCCTAACAACATTATGGGCTCAGAATAGAGTCTACGCTTTGAGTTTGGTCAGAGAAGTTTCCTGAAATTCCCAAAGAGATGATCAGTTCTAGAAACAAGATGTAAGCCTTACTAATGACCATAAATAAAGCCAGGAAATAGTTAATAATCACCTAATTATGGCTTGAAAACTGTTTCTGGAATAGCCACAAGTTCTAAGATGCCCACTGACGTCTGGGTAAGATATGTGAAAAATTAGGGGGAAGCAAAGATTCCATTCAAGTCATATAAATATCACCAGCCAGTTTCTCTAGAGCCTTTAACAATTTGTTACAGAAGATTCTCTATGTCTTCGTTAAAGTCCTTGGTTGGATTTTAACACTTATGTGGAGAGTACTAAGAATAATACGTATAAGACCTTAAAAACCTACAGTCCACAGCTATAGAGGCTCACAATATCATGAAACTGACAAAAGACGATGCCAACGTCAGAACTGAGACTTCTGCTTCCATTGTGCATGATATCCTCCCCTTTTACCTGGTAGCCTGGTCAAGTTCCAGTTCTGTTGAGCTGGTCGCTGCCTCTGTTTAACTGTTCCTATCTCACATCCAAATTCATTAATATGCTAGAGCTCTATCTTCAGGCGCAGGCTTAGAAATCTCTCATTGTGTTTGAGATCAGCTACTTCCATGTCTGTTTCTCACATGAATCTCTGGGAAATGGGTCCCTGTTTTCTTCACTTAAATTTATCCCCAGTGTGCATGCTAATTGACCAGAGTTGCTACAGATCTGATGGCCTAAGCTCCAAGGGTTTTGCACTGTTCTGTGGTTTCCTAGTCAGAAACCTCAGCTTTGAACTCACCCTGAAATTGGAGCTGGGGCATCTAAGCAGATGTGACATGGCAGGCAAAGGCTAAAGAAATATATATACATTATCCTGGCTCCGGTAATGGTGGCTTCCATCATATTTCTTCCCTTTAACACAGCACAGTTAGCTCTTTTGTAAAGACTTTACCTTGAACATCTCCTCCTAATTAAGCCCATTCCTTCCTGGCAGTCTCTTTGTACTGCAAATGGGATTCAGCACTGGCTGCTGGGTGATTTGCAGCCACAGGAGTTACAAAGAGCAGAGTGCCTAGAGAGCACTCTGAAAGGGATGGGAGAGGAGGAGAGGGTGAGAGGAGTGATAAATTGTTTATTTGTGCTAAGGAAAAATTACATATCCCGCCCTGGACTTTCCCAATGGGCCCTGAATTGTTTTATTACCAAGTCCTAAAAAAGAGCCAGAAAATGAGTATTAGACATGTGGAAAACCTACTTTAAAGGAATAGTTCATCTGGCTAACAATTTGAAACAGTGCTTTTTTTCAAACTTGCTTTTTCTTAATAACCAACATACATATGGTGATCATTTTATGCCAGGCAGTTTTTAAGCTCTTAATGTATACTAATTATTTAAATCTTTATTTAAAACTTATGAAGTAGATGCTATTATTATGCCCGTTTTACAGATGGGAAAACTGAGGTACTAGGAGACTGAGTATAGTTAGCTCTTGTAATGTTAAGAGGCAGAGATAGAATTTGACTTGGCAGTTTGAATTCCGTCAATATGCTTAACCACTATACCAAATTCTCTTAGGGAAAAAAATATATAACTGTGACTTAATTTCCTTACTTAGTACATGTTTTACTTTGAGCAAATTGTTTAATCTCACTTTCTGTCTCCTTGCCTGGATGAGGCTAATAGTTTCCACCTTGCAGTTTGGGTAGAAGAATTAGTGGCAAAGTCTATAAAGTACCTATTACTGGAACCCACACATTAACTCCATAATAGTAGCTATTAATCTTTGTCTTTCTTTATATATCAAGAGGGATCCCACAATAACTTCTATAAACAGACTCACCACACAAGATGTAATTGTTTAAATCCAAGCCCACAGGCACTGAATAAATATGAATATTTATAGATTCAGTATTGAAAACCTAACCTCAACTAGACAAATGTCATGGATCCAATCACCTGGGAGAAATTTCCTAAAATCTTCAAATGTCTCTTCCTGTAGCTCACTAGGTACTGGCCAGTTCCCAGCATCAGCCTCACCCTGGGGGACCCTTGGTCAAGTCCAGGCCCTCTGGGCCCATTCAAGACAGGCTTGAGTGTTGGCTCAAGGTCTCCCCAGAGTATGCCTCATTCCACACATATCACAGAATTCAGCCTAGAATCCTCCCCTAACCTCCCAAAAGCTCTTCAGATTGGATGTGGCCTCAGTTAACCACCTAGAGAAGATCAAGGTTTAAAAGAACTCCGCTGAGGAAGAGGAGGAAGAGGAGGGTAAGAAACAGAGCATCATTCCAAGGTCCTCAGTATTCTTGGGCCCAGGTGAAGCCTTGCACCAGGCAGGCTGTGCTGTGCTCAGTCGTTCAGTCGTGTCCAACTCTTTGCGACCCCATGGACTGTAGCCCGCCAGGCTTCTCTGTCCAGGGGATTCTCTAGGCAAGAATACTGGAGTGGGTTGCCATGCCTTTCTCCAGGGCATCTTTCCAATCCAGGGAGGCTCTAAAGTACCTTTCAGCCTTTATGCAAACTTCTTTCATGGAAGGAAAAAGCCATAAAACACACAGCTTCCAGCCAGGGCCTGCGACCACAACAGGCTTTTGTCTAGAGGATGAAAACTCAGAGGAAATGCAGGCAGAGGGAAGGGAGATTAATCGAAGTGGACGCCACTTTACAAGCCCAGCCACATGAAGGATATCTCTGAAGAACACTGAGGAGGGTCAGATGGGGTGTCGGTCCTACCTGGGATCAGTTGGAGGGCCTCAAAAGCTTCAGACAGCTCCTTCTTTCAACATGAGGCAGGCGATGAGCAACACTGGAGCTGATGCTTTGAGGGTGAAATTGAAAGGGGTAATCTTGATGTGTGGTTTTGTCAGAATAGAATAAAAACTGTCACTAGAAAAAGAAAATTGCTAATGAAAGGGCATGAGCCTTTCCCGTCTACTCAGAAGAGTGAAAGAAAGTGCATTTGCTCAGCTGCTGAACTTTGCTTGAAGAGCAAAGAAAGATCTATACACTGGGGGAACTCACTGTACCTCTGTGTAGGGTGAGGACTCGTGGTCAGATTACAACTTTAGCTTGAGGATATTGTTGTTAAAGTCCCTGGATATGAAATTAATATAATTAGGTAATAGCTCCTGAACTTAAATCTCTCATCCAACTGAGAGTAGGCAAAAGGTAGCTAGAGTGGACCTCATTAAAACTGAATTAATAAATGCCAGCTTCCAGAAGAATGTCAACAAGAAAAAAAAAATACAGTACATTAAACTCAGAAAGGGGCAGAGGCAGAGCAATGGTGCCAGAGGAACTGGGCGCCAGGAAACCTGAGCTTGCGTCCTGCTGGCAGCTGTGTGAACACCATGTCCAGCACCTTGGACAAATAGCTCAAGCCAGTGTTTCTTAACATGAAAGCTTTAGTCACTCAGTTGTCTCCAACTCTTTTCGATCCCATGGACTGTAGCCCGCTAGGCTCCTCTGTCCATGGAACTCTCCAGGCAAGAATATTGGAGTAGGTAGCCATTCCCAACAACCCAGGGATCGAACCTGGGTCTCCCACATTGCAGGCATATTCTTTACTGTCTGAGCTGCCAGTGTTTCTTAAACCATAGCATTAATCAAATTCCCTGGAGGTCTGGTTAAAATGCTGGGCACTGCCCCAGAGTTAAAATGCAGATCGCTGGGCCCCATGCCAGAGTTTCAGGTTCCCCAGGTATGATATGGAGCATGAACATTTGCATTTCTAACAGGTTCCCAGGGGGAGGCTGATGCTACTGGTCCTAGGACCCCACCTTGGGATCCAGTAGGCCTTCCTGGGCCTCAGTTTCCATGTTAGTAAATGACGGTGCAAAGCAGGTCATCTCTTAGGTCCCCTCCTGTCCTAAAATTCTTTGAGATGAAAAACCTTGGGAAAATAAGAGTAGCAAAAGATTTTCTCTGAAATAATAGGCCAGAATCAGGCGCTTCCTCCCACCTGTGAGAAAAGGAAAATGTACAAGAGACATCAGAACTGTCGTCAGTCAAAAATGATGTTAATTTGGTTGGCGTTCCAGTCATCTGTGAGGAAGGGGCAGCCACAGGCAAGTGAGGAAGGATTGCCTCAGATCTGAAGATTCCAGGGACAAGGGAATCATTTGAAGAGATACATGTTATCCTGTTTTAACTGTAAATGCACAGTCAGTTGTTCATTTTGTCACTTTCGTATGCCTTTCTGTGAACGTGTTGGCTATGCTTGCCTTTTTGGTAAGAAAAATAAAACAATTACTGAAAAGAAAAAAAAAAACAAACTCCAGAGCCCACTCACAGTTTTGAGAACTGATTGCTAACTTTATACTTGTTAGTTTGTGTAAGTGAATAAGGTAATAAGATTTGAGTCTTTGATATTCCTTACCTCCTCAGTCTTTCCCCTCATATTTACTTATATATATATTAATTTTTTAATAAATATGTGTTTCTTATAATATATATGTAAAAGTATGTAAAATTGACATAGCTAAGGACTGGAGCAAATTTTACAGAAATATGAATTTTATTCATATTTATAATTAGTTGAACTTATATATGCATAAATATATGCATTGTATAATTAAACCTATATATTTCTTTTAAAAACTTATGTAACTTTTCATACAAACTCATATGAGATCTCTTCTACAATGTCTCCCCTGATCCTTCATGATGAGATTCATGTAGTAAAAACTTACTTTTAGATGAGAATATAAATATATATGCATATTCAATTATCTTATCTAATATAAATGTATATTCAATTACTCATAAGGTTAAAAAAATGACTTTAGAGTGAAGCCACACAAAGTTCATATTTTGGCTCCACCATTTGGTTGCTAAGTGATGCTGGGCAAGTTACTCAATCCCTCTGAACCTCAGTTTCCCTCAGGGAAAATGGGGGTAAGGAGCACTTACCTCATAGGGTCATGGTGAGAATTAAATGGGGTAATATACAATAAAGCACCACATTTATAAAATGGTAGCTTTATTATAAAACAATGTGCTTTTTTCATTAAAATGCTTAATAAATTATGTATGGAGCTTTAATAAATATTAAATTAACATAATCATTTTCTGACTTAAAATATTAGGTCTCTATTTCCAAGGTTAACTTCAAAAATAATGTGGGACCTGTCAGATAGCTCCCAGGAGGGGAAATGTTGTAAACATGTTAACCTAACAAGCAATGACCATGACTGAGGGAAACAGGGTCATTTTATGAATTTGCTAGTTGGTCTTTCCTGTTGGATCTTTAGCCATGACTTGGAGCCAATGATTCATGTTTGAAATGGTCTTTTTAGGTACTTCCCTGGTGGTCCAGTGGTGAAGAATCTGCCTTGCAATGTAGGGGCCCAGGTTTGATCCCTGGTTGGGGAACTAAGATCCCACATGCCAGGAAGTCACAAAGCCTGCACACCACACCTAGAGTCTGTGAGCAACAATGTAAGATCCCGCATGAGGCAACGAAGACCTGATGCAGCCAGTTAAAGAGAAAAAGAAAAAGAAATGGTCTTTCTGGACAATATCTCTGACCTCAACTACTTTGAAGTCTCTCACCACCACTTTATGTATGATGTTCAGCTGCCTATTTGCCATTTTCAAATACAGCCTTTTCCATATTATCACCTGGACAGAAATGCCTGCCATCATCCAGTCACATTTACAGACACTTCCAAGCTTTGGATTCACCTACTATGAGGAAAATATGCATAAAAACTCAGCCTTTGCCTTGAATTGCAATTTTTGTCTAAAGTCTTCAATTTTACATTTGGTTAAGAATTAACTACGTTGATTAAATTGTCAAGCATTTGGAAAACTTCTCCATGGACAAGGCTCTGGACTGAGCATTAAGGAGGACTACCTTTGGGGAAAAACATAATCTTAAAGTCTTAACAGGAGAAATAGTATCTAGACACATGTAAGTACCACAGATAAAGAGTAGAATGTAATGAGTATCACAAAAGATTGCTCCAAACTAAGATATGCCATTCAGAAAACAAAATCTTTCTCTAATAAGAGAGATCTAGGAAGGCAGGATATTGAACAGATTTAAAGTTCTGTATTTCTCTAAAACAGCATGGATTGAAAGAGGAAATTGCAGGATGAAGCAATATATTTACTAAGATATTGACATAAAAATGTGGGGTTTCTTTTAACCACAAGTAACATAGGAAATGTAAAGGAATGGACAATAGTTAATATTGACTCACATATGCTGAATGCCTGCCTTGTGCTTTATGTACTTTTGTCCATTATTTTATTTGATCTTCATAACAACCTTATGAAATAAATATTGACTGAAACCAACATACTTTCCCATCTCTGGAAACAATACTAGGAACAGGCAAAAATAGTTCAGCTATTTGTTCCTGAAATACTCCTGGAAGATAAGACTGTGAAGTATATAAGATAGCTCACATCAAGGTCCTTGCCCTCTGGTGCCCACCAATCCAAAGCCACTGTCATAAACCACTCAATTCCAATCTCTCTTGCCTTTTCAGACCCACCTTAAAGTCATGCAGCCCTGGCCCTAAAGTCCTATAAAAATCCTCCCGTGACTTCCCCCTCTTGAGATACTATATTCTTTGCCAGTGGTAATCTTTCCCTAACTGCAGTAAGTCTATCAGCTTATGTTTGATCAACAGATTTTTTAGTTGTCTTCTGAGGACAACTACTAACATTACTACAAATATTGAGGACATATTACTATTTTATCTCCATTTCACAGATAAGGAAACAGAGGCACAGAAAGGTGAGCTAACTTGTCCAATGTTTTAACAGTCAGTGGCAGAGCTGGGACTGAAACCCTGATTTTCTGATCCTCAAGTCCAACCTCTTGACCAGACAGTGGAGGCTATAACTGGCAAGATGGAAGTCTGAATATTTTTGGTACTCAGAGGGATGTTCAAAGGTCCCTCCTCCTAAAGCCTTCTTGATTCCTGCTTTCTACCACAGGAGGAATTCTTCTACAACGACACTAGCAAGGGGCCACTGGAGCTTCTGTTTCAACATTTCAAGATATGGATCCATGCTGACTCAGAAGACAGCCCCTCGTATGATTCCACTGAACTAAGCATTCTTTAGCACTGGGTATTTACGAAAATAGAAGAAGACCACTTATTAGAAGCATGGATCCACCCCATATTCCTTCACCCTGGCCCAAGAGTAGAAGATGCTTCAGTGTCTTCCTCCTTGGAATGGAGTCCGGCTTATGGTGTCATGATTCTAATCACTCCATCCAAACCATGGTTCAGTTTAACAGACCCCTTGAATTTCATCCTGGGGTATCCAGGGAAATAGAGTTGGGTCTTCAGACACCACTTCATGCTTCCAATCACAGCACTTTCAGTTAATTCCTGGGGTCCAGATGTTTAGACTGAGTTTCCAAACTTCTGTTCATCAGGGCATAGCCAGCTTCTCACCGATTCTTTTCCCCAAAGCTATTACTTCAGAAGTAGGGAATACCAGGAAGGAGACATGGAGAAAGGTAACTCATTGACTTATTTTCTCCTGAAACTCAGCCAGATGATTCAGGATCTAAGTTCTATTTGACCACTTCTCTTTTTTTAAAATTTAATAAGCAAGAACATCCTTCTGGCTGAATTGTGCTCACTGATACAAAGCTAACTTTGTGATCACTTCTGAGCCAAAATATAATTAGAAATGACTTCTATCATTTCCAAAAGGATAAACATACATAGGAGAATATTATCATATATGAGGTAATATCTCATTTGCTTTTTTTCTTTCTAACCTCAAGTTTAGAATATTATCCAGAGAATTTCAAGAATTCATCACTTCAAAAATACTAGTTTAGCTCCCAAATTCAAATCAACCATAAGCTTGAGAAGCAAGTCTTCCACCAAAATCATTCACTTTTATTAAAAGGAGGTGAGAGCAATGACAGCTTCCTGGAACACATCTCTCTCAGCCCCCTGAAATTAAATTCACCCAGGCCCAGAGACTTGAGCTCAGTTTCAGAAATTACACTCTTATTACATCCTCCAGAGTTGTGTGCTTCACTTTCCTTAATAATTCTTAACTAGAATTGCTTTTCCTTTCTGAGAAATTGATATCTCCCTCCTCTATACACATATAGCAATTTATTGGCACCTCTATCCTAGCACTTACTCCTGTCCTGGGTCATCATTCATTTAAGCAGTTTAAATGCAGGGATCATTTTTTGTGTCCTTTCAGTACCTACCACTGTATGGATAGGAAGCCCAGTGCTGTTTGTTGAGTTTCTGGATGGAGCTAATGAAAATGGCATTTTGAAGGAGTAGCTCAGGATGATTAATCTGGCTGTGGTACATAGGAGACTTGGGAAAATGTGCAGAACAGAAGTAAGGGAATTACTTAAAGAGCAATCATGATATCTTAGTGGGAGATGAAAAGGGCCTGAAGTAGGGAGATGGCAACAGGAATAGAAATAGAGCACCAATATGAGAGAAAATGCGGAGAGCATAGGCAGGGTTGACGAGTGCTTGAATCCGTGCGGACAGTGAGCTTGCCCAAGATAACTAGCTGATGGCTAAACATTCATGCTTCTCTAGAGTATCACCAAGAAGGGACTGCCCTGCCAGGGACTACATTTCCCCACCACCCACCTTGTACCTAGGTTGAGCCACAGAACTAGCCTTTGCCATTGAAATGTAAAAGGAAGTGATAAAAGGTAATGTGAGTCACTTCCAGGTCAAAGTGGTTAAAAAGCAGATCAAATATCCACATGATTTTTTGTCTCATCTATCACTCAGAAGGAGAAAATGCCAAGGTCCTAGAGGAGGTTGAAGACACTTTGGGAAAAATGCCTGTATCCTTGAGTGACCACATGGAAGGCTGCCTATGAACTGAGAACACCTATATTGTACTTTACATGAGTGAGGCATGAATGGCTATCTATTTAGTTTATCTATTACAGCAGCTAGTGTTATCTTAATTAAAATAGAAAGGGGCGGGAAAAGCCATGGATGTTTTTGGGTCCCTCGTGGCATCTCGGAGAAGGCAATGGCACTCCACTCCAGTACTCTTGCCTGGAAAATCCCATGGACGGAGGAGCCTGGTGGGCTGCAGTCCATGGGGTCGCTAAGAGTCGAACACGACTGAGCAACTCCACTTTCACTTTTCACTTTCCTGCATTGGAGAAGGAAATGGCAACCCACTCCAGTGTTCTTGCCTGGAGAATCCCAGGGGTGGGGGCGCCTGGTGGGCTGCCATCTATGGGGTTGCACAGAATCAGACACAACTGAAGCGACTTAGCAGCAGCAGCAGCAGCAGTGGCATCTAGTACTTTGGAGAACAGTGGCACTATCTTAATATAATGAGGGGTATCAAGAGGAGGACCATTAAAGAGGGGAATGTCAATACACAGCTGAATGGGATGATGACGTTAGGAAGATACCAGAAACTGGAAGTTCAAAGACTCAGCCCTAGACTCAGTTTCCCTGCTCAAAAAAGTACGCCCTTAAACAAATGTCTTAACTTTTCAGCCTCAGTTTCTTCATCCAGAGTGTAATATATGAAGATAAGTCTTTCAAAAAATTTTTATTGGGGTATCAACAATTAACAGTGTTGTGATAGTTTCACACAGACAGCAAAGGGGCTCAGCCATAGATATACATGTATCCATTCTCTCCCAAACTCTCCTCCCATCCAGGCTGCCACGTAACATTGAGCAGAGTTGCCAGTGCTGTACAGTAGGTCCTCGTTGGTTATCCATTTAAAATACAGTAATGTGGACCCATTGATCCCAAACTCTCCAACTATCCCTTCCCCTCATCCTTCCCCTGTGGCAACCATAAGTTCCTTCTCTAAGTGAAGACAAGTCTTTTAAACAATAAACAGATGTTCCAATGTAAAAATGGTATTATTTTAATCTTATCATCCCCTTTTGAAATGGCAGGGGTAATTACAGATCATCTGAGTGAGAAACTTGCTAAATCTCATATAGCAGTTACTATAAGTGGGTACTGTGTTAACTCATACCATTTTCATGACACAGATATTATCATTATAATCTCTAATTTATAGGTGGAACAATTGAAACACAGATGGGTTAAGTAATTTTCTCAAGGTCACATCACTAGTAAGTGGAAAAGTAGGGATCAAATCCAGGCAGCTTGCTTCCCAAATCTGTGCTCTTTACCACCACAAAAAGATATCCTCTCTAGGTACAGCATCTTCATTTTAGATGTGGAAACACAGGTCATGTCACACAGGTGGTTATGCACTAAATATAGACTACAGTGACAGAGAAGGCAATTTTCTCCCTGGGAAAATTCTAGTTTCTCATAAAAGGCTGGTTCTGCAGAAAATCACGGAGCTAAGAATGCATAAATTACTAAAGAAACCAAACCAGATATTTGAGCAGAATTTACATTGATAGGAGAAAAAACAAAATGAGCCATACCCTTGCCATATCTTTCTAATATAAAACAGGAAGGCTAAGCAGATGGACTTATTTAAGTGTTTTTCCAGGCAAACTCTTCCTATGGTTCTAAGACATTTTCTAAGACATACCAAGGTCCTGAAGGAAGTGAATGCCAGTCTCTTGAACCCTGTCCAGTCTGAAGCAGAAAAATGTCCCCAGGGTGACCATGAGGCCAAGTTCAACTCTCCTGAAAGCATTTAGCCAGGGTAAACCAAGTATGAGGGACTGCCTTTCCCTCCTTAAACTCCTGAGATACTCAACCCTAAGGAACCTGAATGTCCAAGCAGAATCCCTGACAGGTGAGTGATGCCAACTGAAACTATATCTAGATAAAGCCCCCTGTGAACCAGACTCTGCCCTCCAGGTGCCATCTGAAGCCACTGTGTGAAAGAGTGGCCTCCCCTTGTGTGAGACCCTTCACACTTGCTCACATTCAGGTCAGAGAAAATCTCATGTAAGCCCCAGGGCTAACGTGGTTCTCCCCGGAACCAACTGATGGCAGGATCCACACAGCTTACTCATTTCTACTGTCCCTGTTTGTGGAACATCATAATTCTCTCGTGACATAGGTGGAACATCTTAGATGAATTTCCAGATAGCTAGTTTGCTCCTTTCTATTTCCCACCCTGAGAGAGACAGCTCCAGGGATGGGTACAGACCTGCACAGATGCTTTTGAATATATCTGTCACCCCATATGGACTACTTTATCTCTGACCATTTGTTGGCCTTGATTAACTCAAGAAAACTCAAAAATCAAAACACATTGACAAAGATCTTTGTTATAAAATGTGAAGAAATGGTAAGATAAAAATCAAGGAGAAAAAAATCATTCAAAATATAGAAGAGAGTTAAGTAGGGACATTGTGAATCTATGATGAAGAGAAAGAGACCAGTTACTGTATAGATTTTTTCCTTTTTGTCCCAATGCCAGGGGTTTAGAGATACAGATAATATCTGCCCCTGCCTCCCAGGCTATTGCAGAAAAGCAGGGAAAACAGTTGTTTTTTACCTTTGGACCACACCACTTACAAACCTTCTCCAGTATCTTACCTAATTGGTTTGCCCAGCAGCCTATTTTGGGCTTCTCGTGTGGCTCAGTAAGTGAAGAATCCTCCTGCAGTGTAAGAGAGCAGGAGACTTGGGTTCAATCCCTGGGTCAGGAAGATCCCCTGAAGAAGGGAATGGCAACCCACTCCAGTATTCTTGTCTGGAGAATCCCATGGACAGAGGAGCCTGGCTGGCTACAGTCCATGGGGTCACAAAGAGTCGGACACGACTGAAGCAACTGAGCACAGCACACACAGCAGCCCTTTTTATAGGAAACTAGGGTCAAATTATTTAAGTGATTTGCTCTAAGTCAGAGTTCTAAATAGAACACATCTATGAATTCCAACCCCGGGCTCTTTGTCCTACACCACACTCCCTCTTGCATTACCAAGTAACTTTATAGGAAAAAGCACAGTTCCGGCCATCAACCATCTGTGTGATCAAGGATGAATTACAGCTTCTTTAGGGCCTCAGTGTCTTCACTTGGAAAATGAGGTTACACTAGAAATGGATGATCTACAGTTCTGAAAGTCTATGACTCCAGAAGTCTGTCCTCCATGAAGTTTAACAACCAGTACTTTTTAAATTTCCAGTTATAATTTATTAGTGGATCATGAAATTAACTTAGTGGGTACCCACCATTGCCTCTTTTTTTTTTTTTTTTTTTTTAAGTGACATAAAACAGAAAAGGTTTGAGTAGAATAAGGAAGGGTAAGATAGGAAAAAATGTTAGCATGCATCCCATGACATAAGGATGAACAATGTTTTATAAAACTGGGTATGTGCACTGAGTCATAATATGAAATTTATTTCTTACTATAGGACATGGTCAGAAATGATTGAAACTCAGGTTTAAATTATAGAGTCATATGGCACATTATAGCAGAGTTTTACTATATTCCAAAAATATACATACACTTGCTGGGAGGTGTCTTTGTCATCATTTTTTTGATTTTTTTGTGATTCACATGGCTCTGGCTTTACTTTCTCTTTCTAGTCATCTTTTCCCCCAACCAGGAGTTCTCATCCCCTTCTTCCCTTTCTCACTTGCTCATCATCTGCCTTCTTTGGGGAGGCTTCTGGCTGCTGTCAGACAGAAGAGAAGGTATCAACGGTGTTAAATGGCATTGCGGGTTCTGCTAAGCTCAGGACACCTGGTTTCCTGAAAGGGGAAACACACATGATATAGAAAGTCTAGTCTGAGCACTAGTACTGTGGCGTGGCAGGGAGGGGCTACAATCGACTGCATCTCTTCCATCCTTTCCTTGTAGGAGGGCGATTAACATAACTGTGTCCCAACTCTTCAAACAAAGGTCTCTCAGAAGGGGTCTATGTTGAGGGAAGTGGGGGTTGTGTCTGCTTTCCCAAGGCTGGCAGCCTAAGAGAAATTGCTTAAATTTATGCAAGGAATGGAGGTTTGGGGAGGAAATTGAGGACTAGGACTTCCAATTTGTTGCTCAAAATCACTCTCTTTCTAAAAACGATTGCCCCTTCCAGTTCAAGTTTAAGCAGGTGAGACAAGTAGTTCCATGGGACTGGATAGGAGTTCCATGACTTGGAGCCTCCCACAAAAGATTTCCAATTGTTACCCTTTCCTGGATCCTCTTAGGTACAAAAACCCTGACTTCCTGTGTGATTCAAGGTTTGAAGTCAAGGTCAGTGGCTAGAAAATGGAATCCATTCTGCCATCCGATTCTCAGCCATTCAATGTCTGAGATGAAGGTCAGTGAAAACATTTGACAGAGACCTTTCATTCTAAATCATCTAGCTGGAAACTTGAGACATGCATTCTCATTCTTCCTATCAGCTTGGTCTCAGGACAGCTTGGTTTGGAATAATGGCCAGGAAATTATCAGTAATGAGAATCTTCTGTTCCCAGCAGACCCAGTCTATTAATAGGGATGTGAAATGTAAGTGTGATCTCATGCGTTCTGCATAAATACTCTCTTTTGGCCCCTCAGTGGCAAAAATATCAGTGTTTCCTTTTAGGGGCTGCAGGTGGAGGTGAGACGGGCAGCCCCTGGCTCTAACTGGCTCCCTGAGCTGTGCATAAAATCATGGTGTCCACTTTGGATCTGCCTGGCAATGATGCCCTGTCAAGTGCTGCCGTGTTAAGCAGCTTCTATGGCTTTATAAAACAGCTGACCTGCTATTGACCTGTTCTGTGTCACTGCAGCTCAGGAGAAGTCTCTCTGGTTAAATTCTTATGGGCCCCATGATAGATTATAATGAAGATTACAAAGGCACAGCTAAACCTAATGTCTCCCAGTGGCCTCACAGTACAAGGAGCAGTTTCTATTAGAGGAGCACGGGTGAGCGCCTCCAGGGAGGTGAGGTCAGTAGCAGTGACTCCTTAACCACTCCGTAAAAACCCTCTCCCAACTCCTGTTTCTCCAAGGAAAGTCAATGGTCCATCAGGGTCAGCCCCACATTTCTTCAGAACACAAATCTTTCCTTCATTTATTCCCAGATCCAAAGGTGGCTACACCAAATTTCCACAGGTAAAAACCTTATCTTGAGCATCAGAGGTGAGTTATTAGGAATTATCCTTCTATCAGGGATGTTTAGCATCATTCCTACCCTGGCCATAGTCAAATAAGATAAGCACTTGCAGATGAGAGAACCAAAGCATTAAAGAGGTACTTAGATTAGAGAAAATCAATGTTGACAATCAACATCCTGTATCAGACAAGAAGTTCCTGTAGGTGCAGTTTCCTTGGTTTCCTGAGAATTGAGTTTCCTGAGTATCAACACAGAGAGGTCTTGATGAGTTTCCCCACTTTCTTTGTTCAAGAAGAAGGAAGTGTGTCAACTCCTGAGAGGTAGTAAAGTATGTCCCTAAATTTTTCCCTAAGATAAATTTCTCCCGTGAAGCTTCTTATTAGAGCCGGTGCATGAATAATGTCCTCAACAACAGGAAATGAAATCACTATTTCAATAGGTGAAAACTAGCAGAATAACAAAACACTACTTAGTGAAAAGAGTCTGCTAGAGGCCAAGCAAGATGGCCTGACCAAATGTTTGCTATGGTCTGGATCGATCAAAGAATGAGGAATAGAATATCTGAAGAAGTGAACAGGCCTTTCAACAGTCCTCCATACATAGTACTTTCTTCTTGGAAAATAGAGTGGTCAGTCATGGTCTGCCCCACCTTCCAAGACTCCCTCCCCTAAGGAGTCAACTCCATGGCCAAGTCACCATGACCCCACCTGTACTGACACAGGTGTTTAGAGCAGGACAGGCATTTCATCAGATGGCCAGATTCCTATGAGGCCTGATTTGAAAGATGAGCAGAGCTAATCAGATTATTCTCCAGCCATTTGAATCCAAAGCCCCACTTGGCATCAGGAATGATTCTAAAATCAGAGGTGGGGAAAGCTGTAATGGCCAAATACCAATGGTAAGGAAAATGGAAGAAGATGCCATATGATATTAGGTGGGGGAAATGGTGAAGAGTAAGAACAGAGAACGTCTACACAAGAGACAGAAACAATGCAAATCAGAAACCATGCAGCTCTTGAGAGCGATTGTGAGCACACACTCTCCCCAAAAGCTGCCATGGTTCCAAATCACCTCTCATTTCCAGACCTGGCTATGATGATCCCTGGGGGAGCTCTGCGTTTTTGTAATAAACTCTCACTTTCTCAGATTAGGTTGAGCGGGTCTTTATAATCTTTGCAAATAAAGAGCCTGGCCAAAACACAGGCTTTAATACGAGACAAACCCATACAGTACACACGTCCTAGTCTCTACATGGCAGGCATTGTGTTGTTGAGTGAGGGCAGATCCAGTTCACAAAGGATCAACATCAGATGTATGACAACAACGTGGGCCAATCTCAAAGTCATTGTGTGGAGCGAAAGAAACCAGGCTTAAAATGTTTACACACTCTATGACTCCATTTATACGTCATTCTTGAAAAAGCACATAATAGTGATAGAGAACAGATCAGTGGCTCCCGAGGCAGGGGTGGGAGGAGCATGTGGCTGCAAGGGGGCAGCACAAACGGCTTTGGAGGATGATGGTGCCAGTCCATATCTTAACTGTAGTGGTGGTTACACAGATCTATACTTGTCTTTAAAGACTGAACTGTAAAAAGAAATTTTAAAAAGAAAGGAAGGAAAGGAGGGAGGAGGTAGGGGTGATCACTCAGATAAGCAGCATTACTAAATGGATCATCAGCCGGACCAGAAGGAGAGCCAACTCTAGGCAAAACTCATCTTGGCATAGGCTCTTCTCAGTGCTCTTAGGCTTGTTTTTTTATCCCTCAATTCTTCATTCTCTTCTTTCTGCCTGACATTGCCTTCATGACAAAGTCACACCAAGGAAATGAGCAATAAAGGTGGAATTTCAAGTATCAACCAAAGGATGAGGGAAGTTTTGAGTTGGGATCAGATCTTGCCATCTCTCCTAAAATCACACTGTAAGTCAGAACTAGTCACATGATCAGCTCCAGCTATAAACTCTCCTGGGAAGTTATCTGGCTTTCATTTCTTGTGTGTGTGTGCACACGTGCGTGCACACATGCCCAGTTGTCCTCTTTTCCTGCCATTGAAGTTAAGTGAAATGAAGTCACTCAGCTGTGTCTGACTCTTTGCTACCCTATGGACTGTAGCCTACCAGGCTCCTCTGTCCATGGGATTTTCCAGGCAAGAGTACTGGAGTGGGTTGCCATTTCCTTCTCCAGAGGATCTTTCTGACCCAGGGATTGAACCTGGGTCTCCCGCATTGTAGGCAGATGCTTTACCATCTGAGCCACCAGAGAAGTCCTTCCTGCCATTATCAAATTCATTTTTTCCATTTTTTTATACCTAGGAATATCTCTTTTTCTATTCAGGAAGTCATTCTCTCAGCTTGCTAGAGAGATACTTCATGATTTTTTTCCCTGAACATGGAACCCAGAAGAAAGGCTTGGACTTGTAGTTCTCAGCTGTCTTTCAATTTTCTTTTTTTTTATTGGTAGATATTAGTATGTCCTGACCGACAGCAAAAGCTTGAGAAAAGTAATTGTGTGGAAAAAAAAGGGAGCCTCTGTTAGCATATAAGGCAGCAGCAGTCACATCCTGGACGAACTTACTTGTAACTTGAACAGGATCCTCAGATAAGTAGCAACAAAAGATCATCACAATTTTTTAGAGAGGGTTGGAAGGTAACTCTGCAAGTTAGAAACAGTGGCAAAGGATCATGAGAAGACCATATACACCAGGGCTGGCCACTCATTCGTCACCTGCCATCTTACATGGTCATTATCTTCTCAGTCACTGAAATGCATAGAAGGCAATGAGGCAGAAGAGCAGTGGCTCAGGAGTCACAGCCTAGCAACAGCATTTCCTAGAACCATGATCTTTGGCAACTTCCTTGGGAAAATGTCCTCAGTTTCCTCATCTATAAACAGAAATAACAAGAGTACCTACCTCATAGAGCTGTGAATTTTAAATTAAATAAACATAAGATACCTCAACAATGTCTGGTGCAGTGTGCTGCTCCCCCTCCAACACACACACACACACACACACTCACACACACTCACCATCACCACTGCCACCACCACCACTGCAAAATTATGCAAGGGGATCTAGGTGGAGCACTGACATTGTCCACTACACAGACACTGTCAAAAATGTTACCTGTGGGGACTTCCCTGCTGGTCCAGTGATAAACAATCCACCCTGCAATGTGGAGGACACAGGTTCAATCCTTGGTTGGGGAACAAAGATCCCATATGAGGTGGGGCAGCTAAGCCTTAGTTGACATGCAACCACTAAGACCTGATGCAGCCAAATAAAATAGGTAAATAAATAAATATTTTTTTAAATGTGACTTCTCATGATGAACCAGACAACAAGCCACCCCTGCTCCTCATGAGGAGACTCAAACTAAATGAACTAGTAGGCATTCGATGTGAGAAGATTTGCACCAGTAAGAGCAGTAAATAAAAGCAACAGATGAGAGCAATATTACTAAATCCCATCACTTAGGTTCCCACCTGGCATATTTAAGAAATGAGATCTATCTTTTCTTGGTGGATGCAGTGGCATAAGTACCATCTAAATCAGGTCTGCAGAGATTCAAAGGATCTGACAGATATCTATCTTTTAGTTCAATAGCAGTAATGCATGGAGGACTTGGAGGGATTTGTGCCAGGAATTAGAGAATGCAATGTTTGTCTTGAATTAACTAATTTTTATAATCAATGTACTGTGAGTGATATGCTCCTGCCAAAGTAGATTGGTGATCTGCCTGAAGTACCAATTATGTTCCCATTTATACAGTAAATCTATTTGGTAATATGAGGTGTTGCAGCAATTTTAATGCATCAGTAAAGATAGAAATCAATATTCTTTTCCTTTATTTACAAAGTAAGCTTTATAAATAAAAAGGAAAATATAGGGTTTCCAGGACCAAGTCAGCCTTTTGCTGCAGCTTTTCCTACTTCATGGCTGTGGACTGAAGGTAGGGTCTGTCCCCCTACTAGAAATTTCACTCTGACACAAGACCAAGCTGGCACCCTGTGGGCAGTGAACCTCTTGAGTTTTGGGGAAGAATGAGTGTCTTGGAAGGAAAGTTATGACTAACCTAGACAGCATATTAAAAAGCAGAGACATTACTTTGCCAACAAAGGTCCGTCTAGTCAATGCCATGGTTTTCCCAGTGGTCATGTACGGATGTGAGAGTTGGACAATAAAGAAAGCTGAGCACAAAAGAATTGATGCCTTTGAACTGTGGTGTTGGAGAAGAGTCCCTTGGACTGCAAGGAGATCCAACCAGTCCATCCTAAAGGAGATCAGTCCTGGGTGTTCATTGGAAGGGCTGATGTTGAAGCTGAAATGCCAATACTTTGGCCACCTGATCCAAAGAGCTGACTTATTGGAAAAGACCCTGATGCTGGGAAAGATTGAGGGCAGGAGGAGAAAGGGACGACAGAGAATGAGATGGTTGGATGGCATCACCGACTCAATGGACATGGGTTTGGGTGGACTCCAGGTGTTGGTGATGGACAAGGAGGCCTGGTGTGCTGTGGTTCATGGGGTCGCAAAGAGGTGGACACGACTGAGTGACTGAACTCAACTGAACTGAGTGTCTTCTTCAGGACAGGCCTGATGCTGGTTTATGGGCTGGAACTGAGCTTTAAATGGGTGTCAGACATTGTCACACATATTATCTCACCTGGCAAAGGAGGCTGGACAAATGCTATCAGTCCTACTTTACAAAGAAGAAAACCAAGGCTCAAATTCAACAAAGGATTTCCTGAGGTTCAAGGTGAGACTCAAATGCTACATCATCAGATGGTAAAATCTAATTTTTGCCTGTGAATCCATGAAGTCATTTAATGGCCTCGTCTCTGTATATACACCCTTGTCTTCTGAGCAGACGAGAACAGGAGATCACTGAGACAAGTAGGAAGTTGCCAAGTGCAGCAAAGAGGAGGGAATCTCAGGCAGAACAAACAACATGTGCAAAAGCAGGAGGCTTACAAGCTCATGTGGGATGGAGAAAGTCAGGAAGAGCATCAGTCCTCCACTTACAAAAAAATTTTACAAAGATAAACAGCACATCCAAAACTATTCTTGAAACCACAAAAGAGTTGAGGTGACAGGACCACCAACTAACCCAAAATTTGAGGAAAGTCACCTGCAAGGGGAAATGAATTGTGAGCTCTTGCTTACTTGGGATGGATGCCATTGAGCATTGAAGAGTTTAGCTAAAATTGTCAGCGAATTGGTAAAGGACAAAGAGAATGTTTAGAATCCCTGGGGGAAGTGGATTTCCCTGAGGGGTAATTTATACCCACTTGTAGTTTCTTCTTCCTAGATCTCACTGGGAACTCACAGAAAAGTCTGGCAAAAGTTCTGAGAACATGTCCCTTGTCCCACAGGTTTGTGGGAAGGAAACAGATGGTCCTCCAGAAAGACAAGAAACCCCACCCAGACCCTGCTGTTCAATCTCCCCAACAGAAAAAAAGCTTTACACTGCTGGGGGGAGAATAACACACACTGTCACTCTTAAGGCACAGAAGGAAATCTACTGCATAGAGCGAAGGAAAGGGAAGAGAGCCATCTCCCCCTGGGGGTGCGGCTGGAGTACCTGCTGGACCAGGACCACCTCTTGGAGGGGACAGAAGCACGGAGACCAGGGGCGTAGCCCTGTCAGAGACCTTCTAATGAGAACGACAGAGAATGCCTTGCCGCCGCCCAACCTTCCTATGATCAGTCTAACAAGCAGCAAGTGATAGCAGTCGAATATTGCTGAGAGACTTCAAAAAGTGTGGAAAGAGACTCTCCCAAAGGAAAACCCAAAGAGAAGATGGAAACCTGAGGGTGGAAAAGAAATTAAGAAAAACCCTCTGACAAGCCGACCCCTACCCTCAACACACGGCAACGCCAGAGGAATTTTAAATCTGCAGGGTCTGTGGCTAACCACAGTGACGACAAACCCCAAACTGAGTTCACCAAAAGCCTAGCAGAAGGAAAGGTGTACTCATTTCCAGGTACAAAAACTATTTACAGTCTCTACTATTCTATATAAAATGTTCAGATTTTTTTTTAAATTATAAGGAATATTAAGAAGAAAACAATACTGCCAAGAGATAAAGCCAAAAAACTAGGCATATCATATCAAACTGCTGAAAACAAAACAAAGTTTTAAAAAATATTTACTAGAGCTGGGGGAAAGATTCATTATGTACACAGGAACAAAGATGAGAATTATAGAAGACTTCCTGTCAGAAGCCAAGCAAGCTAGAAGCCCATGGAGTGACATATTTAAAGTACTAAAATAAAGACTATTAACCAGAGTTCTATAACTTGCAAAAATATGGAAGAAAAACTTCCTCAAAAACAAACAAACAAAAAATGGAGAGAATTCACTGCCAGCAGACCTGCACTATAAGAAATATTAAAGGAAAAATCTGAGGCAAAAGCAACATGATTCCAAGCAGAAAAGTAGATTCACACAAAGAAATGAAAAGCTCTAAAACTGGAAAAAATGAAAGGAAAAATAAAATTCTTTTTTTTTCCTTATTTTTAATGATTACAAAAAAATAAATGATTGCTTAAATTAAAATAGTAGCAATGTATTATATATTTATAGCATATGTAGAAGTGAACTATATAACAACAGCACAAAGGATAAAAGGAAAAAATTAGCAATATGTGTTGTAAAGTCCTGACATTATACACAAGGAAGCATAATAATATTTAAAGATAGATTCTAATTAATTACAGATGTGTAAAGTGGTACATTGCAAACCAATTTGCGGTCACTAAAAAAAAACAAAAAGGGTATAAATAATAAGCTAATGGTGGCAATAAAATTAAATCATAATATATGCTTAATTAATTCAACAAGGGAAATAAAGAGGAGAAAATTTTAAAACAGGCAGAAAAACAAAAAACAACTACCTAGACGGTTGATTTTAAGCAACCATATCAATAGCTATCGGAGAAGGCAATGGCACCCCACTCCAGTACTCTTGCCTGGAAAATCCATGGACAGAGGAGCCTGGTGGGCTGAGTCCATGGGGTCGATAAGAGTCGGACACGACTGAGCGACTTCACTTTCACTTTTCTCATTCATGCATTGGAGAAGGAAATGGCAACCCACTCCAGTGTTCTTGCCTGGAGAATCCCAGGGACGACAGAGCCTGGTGGGCTGCCGTCTATGGGGTCGCACAGAGTTGGGCACGACTGAAGTGACTTAGCATAGTGTAGCATATCAATAGCTATACTAATTATAAATCATCTAAACTCATCAATTAAAATGTAGAGATCATTCAATTGTACAAAAAATGCAAGACCAGCTACAACACAAATAGTCGAACTGAAAGGAGAAATAGACCAATTCACAATTATAATTAGAGGCATCAACACTCCTCCATTAGCAATGATAGAAAGACAGAAAATCAGTAAGGAATAGCTCTATCCACCAATTTGGGCTGATTGGCATTTACAGGATATTTCACCCAACAAAAGCAGAGAACACATTTTTTCAAATGAACATAGACTAGTCAGTATGACAGACTGTTCTGGGCCAGGAAATAAACCTTAACAAATTTCATTAAATAGAAGTCATACAAAGCTCTCTAACCAGAGCAAAATTAAATTTTATAAAAGAAGGATAGAGTTTAATTAGAAACTTGACTTGCACTAGATTGGGAAGGGAACTCAGTGGACTTCTAGGACTATGCTAGTCTCAAAGCATGTGTTACACATGCAGATAAAGACAGGCAAAAGCTTTATAATTTACTGTGAAATTAACACACAAGTAGGAAAACTATTTTTGGTTATCACATTCCTCCCCATCTAGCAGCAAATATACCTATGCTTTGCTTTGACCTGAGAGATCTATGAGTCAGCCCTTTGTAATCGTAAATTCAACCAACTGTGGATCAAAATTTTTTTTTTTAATTCCAGAGAGTCCCAAAAAGCAAAATTGAACTTGTTGCATGCTGGCAAATATTTACATAGCATTTATATTGTATTTAAAACTATTTACATAGCATTTACACGGTATTAGGTATTATAAGTAATCGAGAGATGATTTAAAGTATACAGGGGGATTGTATGTAGGTTATATGTAAATCTATGCCATTTTATGTTTGAGCATCTAAGCATTTTGGTATCCACAGGGGTCCTGGTACCAATCCTCTACAGATACTAAGGAATAACTGTGCAGAGAAAGGCAATGAAAAATAGATTGATGTCTAGGGATCTAAATCCAAGGCCTCCTGCTGATCACACCCTGCTTTTTCCTTTCCTCTATCAGATCACACAGTGCAAGCAATACAGTATGATGATTCAGCCCTCAGGCCTCAAGGACTCAATCCTGGCTCCCTCTCTCCGGCTATGTGGTTGTGGGTATATTACTTAACCTCTCTAAACTTCATTTGCTCGTCTGTCAAGTGGAGATAGCAATTGGAT
Organism: Bos mutus; assembly: GCF_027580195.1. Lineage (NCBI taxonomy): Eukaryota > Metazoa > Chordata > Mammalia > Artiodactyla > Bovidae > Bos > Bos mutus. The sequence continues at coordinate 30,416,752 of NC_091626.1, read as the reverse complement.
CTATCTCAGAAGAGTTTTGTGAAAATTAAATGGAGATGATGTATGAAAGTATTTAGTACAGGGTATATAAACCAGAGTAAGCGCTCAGTAGAGATAGTTATCACCATTATCATCCATTATTATTATTCCTAGGGAAGAAATTCTTCTGGGAAGCTCTCCATAAGGCTAAAACACTTGTGCTGTTTAGAGACTATTTTTTTTTCAATTTGAAACCTGAAAAGAGGCATACAGTCTAAAGGTAGGAAGAAATTAAATCTGCCATGGTTTCCCATCTCCTCTCTGGGAGGGTTTGGGGAATAAAATGGAGGCAAAAACATCAGGCTGCCCTATACAAACTCTCTCACAGGAAGACCCTGTCCCATCCCACATCCCCCACAAAGCTGTTTTCCCTATATGGTTGTCTGTGCTTTAATTCCTTTAACTGGAGCCAAACACGGTCATTCTTCAACAGAAATATGACTTCAAACCCATATAGTGCTGGGATGGATGACACAATGTGTTATAATCCTATTAAGATTTTTAAAATAAAACAGATTTCATATAAGGGGGAAGAGGCTTTGTTTATGTGAAGAGGATCCCTGGAGGAGGGCGTGGCAATCCACTCCAGTATTCTCGCCTGAGAATCCCATGGACAGAGGAACCTGGCGGGCTGCAGTCCATAGGGTCACACGGAGTTGGACACAACTGAAGCAACTTAGCACACACACACTGAAACGGGACATAGTACATCCTAAAGACCACTTGAACCCAAAGAAAAAGGCAAACGAGGAAAACGAGAAGGATCCTGGAGGGCAGGTAGATCAGAGGTCTCCAAACACCAGCCCTCAGATCAATTTATATTCAGATTCCTAGGCTCCACTCTGGTGCTTGGTTGCGTCCAACTCTTTGTGACCTTATGGACTGTAGCCAGCAAGGCTCCTCTGTCCATGGGATTCTCCAGGGAAGAATACTGGAGTGGGTAGCCATTCCCTTCTCCAGGTATCTTCCAGACCTGGCGACTGAACCTGGGTTTCCTGCATTGCAGGCAGATTCTTTACTGTCTGAGCCACCCGGGAGCCCGCCCTAGGTTTATTGAATCTGAACAGGTTGGTGTGGGGTGATAAGATTTTAACAAGTGGGAGGAGCCAGATGTGGAATCCCATATTAATTCTAACTTTTCTCTTCATAGAGATCAAAACAGAGCCCAGGAGTGAAGTAAGGGTCATTGTCCAGGGTGATTTCAAAGCTGTCGTCAATACACTCGGCTCAGCTGTAGGAGTGAGAAAGTGGTGTGAGCAAACAACTCTAGTCACTTTCACATCCACCCCTAATGGTTCACTCAAGCATTTAACAAATGGACAGTGTCACCTTCCTGTGATCTCAGTCTCTCTGTGCTACCCATGGTGACAACGCTCTTAGGATGGCTGAGATAAGCCCACGCCGCTCTGTAAGTTCAATTCTTTGATTGCAACTCTTCTCCAAACAGAAAAACTGTCAGCACTGGAAATGTCACATTTGATCAGTAGCTGGCAGTTATGATTGGAACAGCATGCACTAACAAGAGGAAGTAGCAAGAGGCCAAAAATGAATCTAAAGGAAGCAAAGTGACCTCTAACCAACAAGAAAACACAAGCCAATCAACTGAGAAAATCGATGAGGTGAAAATGGGCTGCTCAGGAAAATCAAAAGGGTGCAAATCGGCTGCACTCAGCCCTGTGGCCTTGCACCTGGTTCCAGCCCCAAAGTTGAAATGTATCATTCCCACTTTTCAAAGACAGCTCCTCACTCCCACCTCAATGCGTGCCCCCAGAATCTTCCTATTTACCCAATCTTCTCCCTGAAATATCCTAAACTTTGTTGACACATGAAAACGTGTTTTCTGCATTCTCCCATTCTCTGGGCCACCAGTTTTGCCCAGAACCACATCATTTTATACACCGATTATTTCCAGAATCAGTTCCTTCTGCCTCCATCCTGTCCCTGGCATACCTGGCAAATTCAGAATAATCTGCCTCCTTTGTCTGCATGACTCCTTATATGAACCCTCAGCCAACAAGGAAAATCTTTTCTTTGTCCTTACCTGAAGCTCAAAGTTTTTGTTCAGGACCTTCCCTGGTAGTCCAGTGGTTAAGAATCCACCTGCCAATGCAGGGGACATGGGTTCACTCTCTGGTCCAGGAAGACCCCACGTGCCACGAGGCAACTAAGCCCGTGCACCACAACTACCGAGCCCAAGCACCTAGAGCCTGTTCTCCCCAACAAGAGAAGTCACTGCAATGAGAAGCCCATGTACCACAATGAAGGGTAGTCCCTGCTCGCTGCAACTAGAGAAAGCCTGGGCAACTAGAAGACCCAGCACAGCCATAAATAAATAAATAAATATGTAAAAAGCTTTTGTTAGGACTGGTCCTGAGAATGCCTATTTTGTCTCTCTGGAAACAAGAAAACATAAGCCAATCAAACGAGAATATTCTCATTGAATATTCAGTTCTTCCACCCACTTTGGGTTGAGCCAAAGCATCCCCTTCTCTACTAGGCGTTGCTGGAACACCAGCATCCCCCTAGGATCCCCTCCTCCTCTCTCCTTCAGCTGCATCCCTCATGTCTACATTAAGTTCATCTCACGCCCACTGTTACAGTGCTGGGGGTTGGGTGAGAGCTGGTGTCTCTATAGTGGTCTAAACTCCTGGAGGAAGGCAGAATAGGGTACAAAGTACACTGCAAAGAGACTTAGGAGTTCTCAATCTGGTCCTCCTTTGCCTTTAATTACTGTGGGTCCTTGAGCAAGTGATTGAATCTCTCAAGGCTCTTCTGTAAACTGGTACGGTCCTATGAGAGATCTCTAAGCTTCCTTCTCATTCAAACATTCTAGAATTCTAAGGCAAAAGTTGTCTTTTCTTCATATCCCCCATAACACTTACTAACTTTTTGCCCTTACTTTTTTTTAACCTCCTAAGAGTCTCCTTCCTTATTTATTAAATAGGATTGATAATAATACCTTTTCCATAGAATTTTTGAGAGGTTCAAATAAGATATTGCTTGTGAGATACTCAGCACAGATCTGGCAAAGTAAGGGCTTTATGAATTTTTGTTATTGTTAGGAAAGAAATAGAGGAGTACATTAAACATCTGTTGAGTAAATAAATAAAAACAACTATGCTTGAACCCCTCAAAAAATCTCAAGTAATTTAATTGCCATTTAAGCAGTAAGGTATGCTGCTGCTGCTAAGTTGCTTCAGTAGTGTCCGACTCTGTGCGACCCCATAGATGGCAGCCCACCAGGCTCCCTTGTCCCTGGGATTCTCCAGGCAAGAACACTGGAGTGGGTTGCCATTTCCTTCTCCAATGCATGAAAGTGAAAAGTGAAAGTGAAGTCGCTCAGTCGTGTCCATTTTGTCACTTAGCGACCCCATGGACTGCAGCCTACCAGGCCCACCAGGCTCCTCTGTCCATGGGATTTTCCAGGCAAGAGTTCTGGAGTGGGTTGCTACATTTCCTTTAAAAACAAAATGTATTTTCCTTTCCTTTCTCTGAGCTAGAAATTCCCACTTATAACTGCTGTTATGTGTTCACATTGAAAGCATCAGCTCAGAGCTATTTCTGCAGGCCTCTGTGCTGGAGAGTGGACACCAAGAAGGTTCAAGAAAGGTGTGCTCATCCCAGAAAGCACTCCTGAAGGTTAAAGCCACTGCACATCCCAAATAGGAAGACCAAACATTCCATTTAGAGAAGCCACAGTCACTTTAACCTGAGACACAAAGATAATATTTATTTCCTGAGAATAGGAGAAGGCTGCGGTTCAGAGGCGCCTCGTCTCTGGCTGGCAAGTTGTTAAATGTCAGTGAACTCACCAAGTGAGTCTTTTCCTTCTCAAAGCAGAGCCATTTGATGATGCTTCTCTCAGAAGACAGAGAAAACTCACCCACTTGGTGTTCATTTTCCCAGAACAACCATGTGCAAAGCAGAGGAAGTGTGTCCTGAGGCATGACCTCAGGGAAGAGATCAGACCCTGAGGTCTGATCAGCCAGAAGGAAGAGTCTCAACTCAACAAATTAGAGAGCTCCAGGAGGAACCACGACAAGGCAGGCTGCCCTGTGACTAAAAGACACAATGGTCGTGCCAGAAAATAGAATTCACAGAAATGGAGTTAGGCTGCATGGAGTAGATTAGGAAACCAGAATCCATGGCCCTCCAGAATTCAAATAACCCAAACTCAACTTGGGGCAATGTCCTCCTCAGAAATATAACAGCTTAGTAAGTCCACAGGACAAAAAGCATCATACAATTAAAAAAAAAAAAATTATTCACCACTGCTTATGATTCCCAACTTTTAAAGCATTGCTTCAAGTGCCAACAAAATAGATAAATAAATAAAAACCAAAATGTTTCCTGTCCTTTGATGGAATTCCACTGGGGTTGGGAGGCAGGTATGAGTATAAAATATACATGCCATACTAAGTTGCTTCAGTCGTGTCTGACTCTGTGTGACTGACCCCATGGACTGAAGCCCACCAGGCTCCTCTGTCCATGGGATTCTCCAGGCAAGAACACTGGAGTGCGTTGCCATACCCTCCTCCAGGGGATCTTCCCGACCCAGGGAAACCTGTGCCTGTCTTTTCTCCTGCATTGGCAGTCAGATTCTTCACCGCTAGGGCCACCAGCATGATGAAAAGGAATACTTTCAAAAATGTATTACTCAGTAACTAGGTTACAGATGAAAAACTGGTCAAAACCAATTTGAAAAGGAACTGCTACAGTATCTCTCTGATCTTACAAATGTTCCCTATGCATCCCTCTTACCATCGGACACACATCAATCCTGAAGTCTGATCCACCTCGTGCGATGAGTTGACTCATTGGAAAACACTCTGATGCTGGGAGCGATTGGGGGCAGGAGGAGAAGGGGACGACAGAGGATGAGATGGCTGGATGGCATCACTGACTTGATGGACATGAGTCTGAGTGAACTCTGGGAGTTGGTGATGGACAGGGAGGCCTGGCGTGCTGCGATTCATGGGGTTGCAAAGAGTCGGACACAACTGAGCGACTGAACTGAACTGAACTGAACTGAATCCATCCTGGACCCTTTGTGGGTTGATGGTTGAAATGACAGCCACAGTGCCTTCCTTCATGGCCTCAAGGTCACTGGGAGGTAGAACAAACACAGGTTCTTTGAAATCTCTCAACCAGAAGTTGGATGATGTGATGATATTGGGGATAAGGTTAACCACTGTTCAATTATTTTTAATTACCATGTGTTTACACAGGGTACACATATGATATCAAACATATAAAGTACATATGGAAACTTGACCAAAATTACTTGGTGATAAGGAAGGAAATGGTGAGTGTGTGTATAGTGTACCAAGGTGAAGTCTCAGGAGAACTAGTGGGGAAGAGAAGAAATTTGGGGGGGATGTCACTGAGCAAGTGTTAAAGTGAAAGAAAAAGTGAAGTTGCTTAGTTGTGTCCAATTCTTTGTGACCCCATGGGCTGTAGCCTGCCAGGCTCCTCCATCCATGGGATTTTCCAGGCAAGAACGCTGGAGTGGGTTGCCATTTCCTTCTTCACAATGGAAACATGTCATTGCTTTGCCTCTGACAAATTTTAGGACCTTGAGTAAGTCCTTCACATTCTGTAAACCTCAGTATCATCTTTATAAAACAGAAAATAGTAACTGTCCTTTGTGAGATCAAAATATTACTTTTCTCATGCGGGATTTCAGAGAGCAAAGTATAAAGACAAATCAGTGATCGACCCAGATTTCTGATATTTACCAGATTTCTTGATCTGTTTGGAAGCTCTGTTGTTCCTGGAAATAGTTTCTAGTCTCAGTGAGGCCTGCATGGTCCCAGCCATGAAATAAAAAGAAGCCCCTGAATCCCTGAGTCAAGAAGGCTCCACAATACAGTGAGAAGTTGTGCTATGGAAGCGGGGACTGAACAAGGAATTACTCACATCTTTTCATCTCTTCTGGCTATTAAGATACAAAGATAAGAATTCATTTTTATTTTCATAAAGAAAGGCTTCTAGGGTGGACTTGTCTCCTGAATACTGATCACATCCCCAAAGGAGGAAGATTATTAGGTTAGTTCTGCTTTTGAAACAGAGTCACCCTCCACTCTACAATATTATGTTACTTCACGCTCTAAGGGCACACACACGAGAGAGAGTGTGTGTGCGTGTGTGCATGCATGTCAACCACAACAAAATTGTCCTGGGTGTAGAAGACCACTGACTCTCTGAAAAATAGAAAGCCAAACTAGTAAGCTCAATCCTGGTGGCCGTGGGAATTCCATTCCTGACCAACAGTGACTGTCTCTGAGTCTGCCTCACAAGTGGTCTCAGCGAGCCTGGGAGCCCTGCCCTCCCTGCCGGAGTCCAGTCCCTCTGTTGTGCCAAGGCTGCCGGCAATTAGTACCAACGATGATGTCAATGTTGGCCTGGTGAGTCCTGCGTTCAGCACATCTTCCTAATGAATCTCTGAACCATTTAATTAGTAGCTGCTCTGACAATTCTGTCCTTGTAGCCTCAGCCATAGATTGGAACACAAGGGAGAAAATTTCCATTGAACCTATGCCATGGCATTTGCTCTTTACATTGAGATGAGGAAGATGCGCTCACCTTGCAAATGCATCAAAATAAGAGGGAATACAGTTTCTCACCCTCTCAGCTGGGAAGGTACAGACAAATAGCCATGCATAAAACAAAGGACACTTGTTTTTCTCCCCATCTAAGCAGTTGTTTGCTCACCGCCTCTCCTTTTTGAGACATATGTGCTCCGTCTTCTAGAACATTGTCCTTAGAGTCGGGGGGACTTGAGTTTTAATTCTGCTTGAATTGAGGCTAGATTCTTAATTTCTCTGAACCTCTGTATGCTCACCTTTTAAATGAGAATAATAATGCTTACCTCTGAGGTTGTTATGATTCAAACAATCAAACGAATATAGACCACTAAGCGTAAGTACTAAATATTCAAAAAGGAGCTTTTTATATTACTGTTACAGGACAGTTATTTATATTACATTATTTATGTAATATATTACATAAATTATATAAACAGTAGTATATAAATTACTGTTATTTATATTACAGGACATCTCAATGTCCTGAGTTCTGAAATAAGAGATTAATTGCACTGTAGTGAGAGTATAGCATTGACTTTATTCATCTCTCTTCTGTTTTCCACTTCAGACCCTTTTTTTCCCAACCTAGTTACTTCACCACTCCTTATAGAAAATAGATTTCAGCCATCTTACTACCCCAACTGTCTTCCTGTATAAATTCCAGTTTGTAGGTAATTTTCAAAAAAGTGTGACTCCCAAGTTTAACTCCAAGCTCACTTTCCCAAAGTACAATGGGACTTTTATTTCCCTTGAACTAGAAAACTTGATGACTGATTCAGTCTCAGATCCCATTAACTTTTCAGCAGCCATTCCGCTCAGGATGAGAAAGGGCCCTTCTAGCCCAAGGGCTAAGAAAAGGTAATTTATTTGGAAGAAACCACCAAACTCCACCCATTTAAGTTTTTATTAAACAGAGAGAAAATGAGATCTTGAGGGATACAATGCATTTGTGATTATCAGATTCTTTGAAAAGGTTATGGTGTTTACTATATGATGTAAAATAGTGATCTTCATCTTTGCCATTAAAATTTCAGAAAGGAGATTTAGAAACTTTGGAAGGCAACCATGCACTAGAGTCTCAGGAGACAAATTATTGGAATGGACTCTGACAATCAAGGAAAATGAAGATAAAGAATAAAATAGATCCATAATTCACTGGCTCCTCCCCTCCAGTTCAAAAGAAAAGAAGAAAACATAGGTATTTTCCAAAGCTAAAATTATCAGTAAAAAACATAAGAAAGTAAAAGGGTTTCTCTCTTTTTCTAAAGATGAACTTTTTAAACATTGCCCTTTTCTCTTGAAACCATCACTGAGAGAGGCTCAACCAGATCCTGTTGCCTGTCCATAAAGAAAGGGCAGTTGCAACCAAGAGAACTGCAAGGACCGTGTGATCATAGCCCAAGAGAAGATTTACTGGGAACAAAATCCATTTAGAATTCTTTATTCTTTACTCAGTTTGTACACAGGTTAATAACAGTATTTCTTTTAATCTGGCAGGGATTTCCACATGCCACGCCATTCTGATGTATGTGAAACATTTTGCATCTGGCATATCTGCGAAGCATTACATCCCTACAAAGCCAGGCAGAAAAAGAAGAAAGCGGCTTCACTAGGCTGAGTTTTGTGACAGCCACAACCTCTGGCAGAAACAGAAGCTGACAAGGGTGGGAAGTAGAACTCTTACCGGCTAACAGAAGGAGCACTTTCACTAATAGCAAAGAGGTGAGTAAGAGTTCCTGAGCTCTCCCATCCACAGGCAGAGCCAAGAGAGGAGGTAAAATCATTTGTCTTCTCAACCTGAACATGGAACCAGAACACAGAGGCCCAAGTGCTCTCAGCCAGGGACTCTCTTTGTAAAATGTAACAGGCAAGCAGAGAATGAATGACAGACAGAGAACCTGAGGGAGCCCAGACAGAGAAATGAGACAGAGAAGGTATGATTCAAAGAGATGAAGAGGAGGTGGTGGTGGTTTAGTCTCTAAGTTAGGTCCAACTCTTGCGACCCCATGGACTGTAGCCCACCAGGCTTCTCTGTCCATGGGATTTCCCAGGAGTGGGTTGTCATTTCCTTCTCCAGGGCATCTTCCCGACCCAGGAATCGTACCTGGGTCTTCTACACTGCAGGCGGATTCTTTACCGACTGAGCTACCAAGGAAGCAGGTGAGAAAGAGGTGGGGAGACAGAAACACATAACCCAAAGCAAGGGGAAAAAGAGCTGCAAAAAGGAAATCAGCATCAGAATGAAAGTTAGAGAAAAAGCATTTGATGGACAAGCCAAAGGAAACCAAAAAGCAAGGAAAAATAATAGGAGTCAAATGAAAGTGAAGGTGAGTAGGTTAAGGATTGCTGGGTGGGCTGAGAGCCACTGAGAAGATGATGAAGCACCCGACGTCTTCCACACATTTCTTCAGGGAGCCTAGCAATTGCAAAGCACACTCTAAGCAAAATGACAAACACTTGCTGTCCAAGAGCACGGACTTTGGGATCTCACAGATCCAGATTCAGATCTTTGGACATGACACTTAACCTTTTCAGTTTTAGTTTAAGCAACTGCAAAATGGGGGCTAATAACTTGCTTCATAGGATTGTGGTGAAGATTAAATATGACCAAGTATGTAAAATGCCATCATGATATCTGATACCTAATGGATGCTCAGTGAGTGTTAGTTTCCCCTCTTTTTCTGTATTAGTCATTCTACACTGGCTTTTTTATTATTATTATTATTACTTTCTCATCCTAACAAACCTTTGTGCTCAGTCATGTCTGACTCTTTGCAGCCCCATGAGCTGTAGCCCACCAGGATCCTCTGTCCATGGGATTTTCCAGGCAAGAATACTGGACTCAGTTGCCATTTCCTACTCCAGGGTATCTTCCTGACCCAGGGATCAAACCTGCGTCTCTTGCATCTACTGCATTGGCAGACAGATTCTTTATCATTAGTGCCACCTGGTTGGAGAAGGCGATGGCACCCAACTCCAGTACTCTTGCCTGGGAAATCCCATGGACAGAGGAGCCTGGTGGGCTGCAGTCCATGGGGTCGCAAAGAGTCGGACACGACTGAGCGACTTCACTTTCACTTTTCACTTTCATGCATTGGAGAAGGAAATGGCAACTCACTCCAGTGTTCTTGCCTGGAGAATCCCAGGGACGGGGGAGACTGTTGGGCTGCTGTCTATGGGGTCGCACAGAGTCGGACACGACTGAAGCGACTTAGCGGCAGCAGCAGCAGCAGCAGTGCCACCTGGTAAGCCCTACACTGGCCTTTTTAATAACCAATAATTCTATGTACTGTCTCTCCACCCCACTGCAGACCCTGGAGTAAGTTCTTTAAGGCAAGAACTTGTGTCTTTCCCAGAGAATCCTCAGTGCCTTGCCTTGTCTGACACAAGCACAATAGTTAGTAACTGAATGGACAAGTATTATTGAATGAATGAATGAACAAACAAATGAACAAATGAGTTAATGAATAGCAATCTTCCTTTGGAGGGAGCTTAGTTACTATATAATCATGGTTGAGTGCAGAAAACTGGTCCAGATCATTCAAGCAAAGAGCTTAATATTGGGTAACAGGGACTTATAAAGATGTTGGCCAAACTGGAGGAGCATCAGTCAGTCAAAAAGCTTCCACTAGCTAGCGATTTCACGGTTATCCCCATGACAAGCCACAGATCAGGAAGCTGCTGCTTCAAACCTGGTCACAGCTACCCTTCATACCCACAAATCTGCTGACTACACAGGCATTCTGGGTCCATCACCACAACTCTCCCAACACTTGTGTCATGACCCAGCTTGCCAGCAACAACTGCTGCCTCCTTTCTTCCAAATCTCAGCCCAGGTACACCTAATTGGCAAAACAAAATTGGTATGCATGAGTCTGAGACATGTAGTTTTATTTTTCAATTGAAGTATAGCTGATATACAATGTTTTGTTAGCTTCTGGTGTACAGTAAAATGGTTCAGTTATATATATATATAATATATATAAAATATATCTGTACATATACACATATAGTTTTTCATATTCTTTTCCTTTATGGTTTATCACAAGATATTGAATATTGTTCCCTGTGCTATACAGTAGGACTTTGTTGTCCATCCATTCTATATATAATAGTTTGCATCTTCTAGTCCCAAATGCCCAACCCAACCCTCCCCACCTCCCTGTTGGCAACTATAAGTCTGTTCTCTATGGGACATTAAGGTTTTTTATAACTTCCTAACATATCAAATGCTGAAGAATTGATGCTTTTGAACTTTGTTGTTGGAGAAGACTCTTCAGAGTCCCTTGGACTGCAAAGAAATCCAACCAGTCAATCCTAAAGGAAATCAGTCCAAATATTCATTGGAAGAACTGATGCTGAAGCTGAAACTCCAATACTTTGGCCACTTGATACGAAGAACTGACTCTTTAGAAAAGATCCTGATGCTGGGGGAAATTGAAGGCAGGAGGAGAAGGGGATGACAGAGGATGAGATGGTTGGATGGCATCACCGACTCAATGGACAGGAGTTTGAGTAAGCTTCAGGAGTTGGTGATGGACAGGGAAGCCTGACATGCTGCAGTCCATGGGGTCACAGAGTCAGATATGACTGAGTGATTGAACTGAACTGAACATATCAAACCAAGAACAGAGTGGAGTGAAGGCCAAAAGAACCAATCCATGTTGGGAAGTTCTTTCAATCTAATGAGAAAACAAGTTTAGTCATGAGAGAGGACAAAGCAAAAAAAGAAACAGGAAGGGCTAAGAAATACACATAACTCCTCCATGGCCTTGATTTCTAGTATGTTCCAATTTATATGATTGAGTCTTTCATGAGACCTTGTATATATTTTGGAGTTTGTAAAATTTGCTCACATCAGATACAGAAGAACAAGATTCACCTCATTTCCTAAACATCATTACTTCTATGACTTCATCCATAGAGAAGACAGTATTCTGGAAAGAAATTACAGTAATTAAGACCAAGGTCTGTCCTGCCAAATGTCTCCTTGGAATCTTGAAAACCTTTCCATCTGTTGCCTAGAGGAGGCATGTTTTCCAAATCAACTCCTGAATGAGTCACGAGCTATCATGGCCATTAGAATAGACCTCATAAACTTCCAACTGCAGGGATGTAACTGCTCAAGGGCCCCAACCTGCTGCTGGGTCTGACACCCACTGAAATTCATCAGCACTGTGGCACCAAGGCTACTCTTCCCACAAGCTGCTCCCAGGCAATGACTAAGCACAGCAAGGAGTCTAAGACAGGCTCTTTCCTAGGAGAGATGGGGCTCCTTTAATGGGTGACTTTGGCTCAAGGACTCCCCCAGAGCCTTGCCAAACTTTCCTTGGAACTTCCCTTAGACTGCTCAGGATCTAGAGCACTCCCAGGCAACTTTTCTTTTCCTCTCTCTTTCACTCAAGGTCAGATTTCCTTTGATGGCTCTACCAGCCTCTTTCAGCTTCCTCCCATTTTCCCAGGCATTTCCCCTTGGCATCTGCTTTCTGAAGGATGAAAACTATCTCATGGGTCATGCTGGAGAAGGCTTATAGTTGATCTTTAGTATCCCAAGCCCAAGTATGTCCACAGGACAGGGGAAGAGATATGAAGGGGTTGGGGATAAGAGATCATTGTGAGACCACCAAGGTACTCTTCTGTTTTTTTTTTTTTTTTGACCACACTATGTGGCAGGCGGGATCTTAGTTGCCCGACCAGCGTTCAAACCTTCAAACTGAGCCCCTGTATTTGGAATGCAGTCTTAACCCCTGGACCACCAGGGAAGTCGCCAAAGTAAGTCTCGTAAATAAGCAGTGGAACCATGGTTTATATGTACTTATATCTAATTATAGAACAGCTTTCAGTCATGACACAGGTGGAAATCAGAAAAGAAACAGGAAAAAGTAAGATATATATACATGGATACTCTATGACTGGGAGTTTCCAAGATTGTTCCAGTTCAAATACTCTGGCCCATCACTAGACCTCATGCACTTTTTGAGCTTATAAAACATACTTATATAAGCTATGGAAGAACAAAATTTATCCCAGTCCCTGAATATCATGTATACATGATATATACACATCTATGTGTGTATGTATACATGGAGTAAATGAAGTGAAGTCACTCAGTCGTGTCTGACTCCTTGCGAACCCCTGGACTGTAGCCTACCAGGCTCCTCCATCCATGGAATTTTCCAGGCAAGAGTACTGGAGTGGGTTGCCATTTCCTTCTCCAGAGGATCTTTCCAACCCAGGAATCAAACCTGGCTCTCCTGCATTGCAGGCAGACACTTTACCATCTGAGCCACCAGGGAAGCATGTTTATATGGAAGCAACTATTAAAAGGAGGACATTTTATATTGTTAATCCTTGTCAAGAAAGATAATCTCCATTCTTGAATAGGTAAAATAATTTAAATGCTTTAAAGCTTTTTTCTCATGCCTGTACTCTGGCAAAATTTTCTTTCCTTTTGATGACATTTTATTGTTAAACATTCAGTATTTTTGCTTAAACAGTCACTAAATCAGTTTCCCTTGATTGTTTTATTTCTGAGTACACTGACAGGTAAGCTGGTAGGTAGATAGATAAGCTAGATAGTCAGACAGACGGGTCTTTGTCACTATTTTAGAAATCCAGTCTGCAAACTGCATGTCAGTCTACAGCAGCACTGCCACCTCAGCTTCTAGCACTACACTGGGCATAGAGTCAGCACTTGAAAAAAATTGTTACATCTCAGCCTTGATCCTTATGAAAGCTGACTTGACTCAGAACAACCCACAGAAGATTCTCTTTGTATTTATCTTCTATTATTTGCTAACCCCCTAAACAAGAACACATCCAGAAGGAACTAAATTTGGAGCTGACTGTCATGGCCCAGATCATGTAGAGAAAGTGATTGCCACAAGCCCGCATGGGAACTTCAGTGTTACCAACTAATTCTAAACACAGTCTGTCCAAAATAGAGTGATTCAAACCCCTGTTTAGCCAGTCTTGGAGGTCATTACAATGTGAAATGTTCAGGGATATCCCACATCCTCTGAGCAATTTAAGAGGGCCTGGAATTGCTTCTATACCATTGTTTTAGATCTGGAAGATAAGCCTGGAAGCAAAAACTGCTTATTGCCCAACTGAGATTTGGATTCACTGAGCCCACATACCCAAGGCTCCCTTGGTCAATAGAGTTTAAATGAAACAAGAACCAGAGCCTGGATAAGGTAATCCCATGACTTAATTATTATCATCTTTATAGGGTAGCTTTGATTATTAGGTCAGGAATCCCATTTTTTTAGTGGCCTAGACTTTGAAAAAGGAGAACAAAGATTTTTGAATGACAAAGTTAAGACTATTGATGTGATAAGTTTATGTCTATTGTTGTGATTTTTCTTTTCTTTATCCCTCCTACCATTTATTCTACCAGTCTGGGCCCTGCTCCTAATTAATCAAACACACTTAAGAAGTAGGAAAATCCTGACTCTTAGAAACTCATTCAAAAATTATTTATTTCTGTCTTTGTGCCAGTACCATACTGTCTTGATAACTGTGGCTTTGTAGTAGAGACTGAAGTCAGGTAGGTTGATTCCTCCAGTTCCATTCTTCTTTCTCAAGATCGCTTTGGCTATTCGAGGTTTTTTGTATTTCCATACAAATTGTGAAATTATTTGTTTTAGCTCTGTGAAGAATACTGTTGGTAGCTTGATAGGGATTGCATTGAATCTATAAATTGCTTTGGGTAGTATACTCATTTTCACTATATTGATTCTTCCAATCCATTAACATGGTATATTTCTCCATCTATTAGTGTCCTCTTTGATTTCTTTCACCAGTGTTTTATAGTTTTCTATATACAGGTCTTTAGTTTCTTTAGGTAGATATATTCCTAAGTATTTTATTCTTTCCATTGCAATGGTGAATGGAATTGTTTCCTTAATTTCTCTTTCTGTTTTCTCATTATTAGTGTATAGGAATGCAAGGGATTTCTGTGTGTTGATTTTATATCCTGCAATTTTACTATAGTCATTGATTAGTTCTAGTAATTTTCTGGTGGAGTCTTTAGGGTTTTCTATGTAGAGGATCATGTCATCTGCAAATAGTGAGAGTTTTATTTCTTCTTTTCCAATTTGGATTCCTTTTATTTCTTTTTCTGCTCTGATTGCTGTGGCCAAAACTTCTAAAACTATGTTGAATAGTAACGGTGAAAGTGGGCACCCTTGTCTTGTTCCTGCCTTTAGAGGAAATGCTTTCAATTTTTCACCATTGAGGATAATGTTTGCTGTGGGTTTGTCATATATAGCTTTTATTATGTTGAGGTATGTTCCTTCTATTCCTGCTTTCTGGAGAGTTTTTATCATAAATGGGTGTTGAATTTTGTCAAAGGCTTTCTCTGCATCTATTGAGATAATCATATGGTTTTTATTTTTCAATTTGTTAATGTGGTGTATTACATTGATTGATTTGCAGATATTGAAGGATCCTTGCATCCCTGGGATAAAGCCCACTTGGTCATGATGTATGATCTTTTTAATGTGTTGTTGGATTCTGATTGCTAGAATTTTGTTAAGGATTTTTGCATCTATGTTCATCAGTGATATTGGCCTGTAGTTTTCTTTTTTTGTGGGATCTTTGTCAGGTTTTGGTATTAGGGTGATGGTGGCCTCATAGAATGAGTTTGGAAGTTTACCTTCCTCTGCAATTTTCTGGAAGAGTTTGATCAGGATAGGTGTTAGCTCTTCTCTAAATTTTTGGTAGAATTCAGCTGTGAAGCCGTCTGGACCTGGGCTTTTGTTTGCTGGAAGATTTTTGATTACAGTTTCAATTTCCATGTTTGTGATGGGTCTGTTAAGGTTTTCTATTTCTTCCTGGTCCAGTTTTGGAAAGTTGTACTTTTCTAAGAATTTGTCCATTTCTTCCACGTTGTCCATTTTATTGGCATATAATTGTTGATAGTAGTCTCTTATGATCCTTTGTGTTTCTGTGTTGTCTGTTGTGATCTCTCCATTTTCATTTCTAATTTTATTGATTTGATTTTTCTCCCTTTGTTTCTTGATGAGTCTGGCTAATGGTTTGTCAATTTTATTTATCCTTTCAAAGAACCAGCTTTTGGTTTTGTTGATTTTTGCTATGGTCTCTTTTGTTTCTTTTGCATTTATTTCTGCTCTAATTTTTAAGATCAATGGAACAAAATAGAAAGCCCAGAGATAAATCCACGCACATATGGACACCTTATCTTTGACAAAGGAGGCAAGAATATACAATGGATTAAAGACAATCTCTTTAACAAGTGGTGCTGGGAAATCTGGTCAACCACTTGTAAAAGAATGAAACTAGAACACTTTCTAACACCATACACAAAAATAAACTCAAAATGGATTAAAGACCTAAACGTAAGACCAGAAACTATAAAACTCCTAGAGGAGAACATAGGCAAAACACTCTCTGACATACATCACAGCAGGATCCTCTATGACTCACCTCCCAGAATATTGGAAATAAAAGCAAAAATAAACAAATGGGACCTAATTAACCTTAAAAGCTTCTGCACATCAAAGGAAACTATTAGCAAGGTGAAAAGACAGCCTTCAAAATGGGAGAAAATAATAGCAAATGTAGCAACTGACAAACAACTAATCTCAAAAATATACAAGCAACTCCTACAGCTCAACTCCAGAAAAATAAATGACTCAATCAAAAAATGGGCCGAAGAACTAAATAGACGTTTCTCCAAAGAAGACATACAGATGGCTAACAAACACATGAAAAGATGCTCAACATCACACATTATCAGAGAAATGCAAATCAAAACCACTATGAGGTACCATTTCACACCAGTCAGAATGGCTGCGATCCAAAAGTCTACAAATAATAAATGCCGGAGAGGGTGTGGAGAAAAGGGAACCCTCTTACACTGTTGGTGGGAATGCAAACTAGTACAGCCACTATGGAGAACAGTGTGGAGATTCCTTAAAAAACTGGAAATAGAACTGCCTTATGATCCAGCAATCCCACTGCTGGGCATACACACTGAGGAAACCAGAATTGAAAGAGACACGTGTACCCCAATGTTCATCGCAGCACTGTTTATAATAGCCAGGACATGGAAGCAACGTAGATGTCCATCAGCAGATGAATGGATAAGAAAGCTGTGGTACATATACACAATGGAGTACTACTCAGCCATTAAAAAGAATACATTTGAATCAGTTCTAATGAGGTGGATGAAACTGGAGCCTATTATACAGAGTGAAGTAAGCCAGAAAGAAAAACACCAATACAGTATACTAACGCATATATATGGAATTTAGAAAGATGGTAACAATAACCCTGTGTACGAGACAGCAAAAGAGACACTGATGTATAGATCAGTCTTATGGACTCTGTGGGAGAGGGAGAGGGTGGAAAGATTTGGGAGAATGGCATTGAAACATGTAAAATATCATGTATGAAATGAGATGCCAGTCCAGGTTCAATGCACGATACTGGATGCTTGGGGCTAGTGCACTGGGACGACCCAGAGGGATGGTATGGGGAGGGAGGAGGGAGGAGGGTTCAGGATGGGGAACACATGTATAACTGTGGTGGATTCATTTTGATATTTGGCAAAACTAATACAATTATGTAAAGTTTAAAAATAAAATAAAATTTAAAAAAATTATTTATTGACCACATACTACATTCCAAGCCTGAAGTTAGGTTCTGTGGAGACCTTGATGAGCCAAACTGATACACTTTCTACCATCATCAGAGCTCTAAGTCTGGGAGGGAGATTGCCAATAATAAAGTAGTCCCTCAAATCAATAGCCAATTATACACTAAGAAATGTGCTATGAAGAACAGGATGCTCTGAATCATCCCAGAGGAAGGACTAGATTGAACTAAAGTGTGACGCATGAGGAATAGTTAACTCAGAGGACTGGAGTAGATAAGAAAAGATGGGGCGAGGAAAGTGGCTCCAGGCAGGTGGATCAGCTTGTGACACAGCAGGAAGGTTTAAACACAATACCCAGGATGGTCCCTACAACAAAGAATTATTTAGCTGGAAATATTAATAATCTCAAGGTTGAAAAACCCTACAGTAAACTCCTCCACTTTGAAGTGACAATTCAAGGTTTATATCCCTCATCCCTGGTTAATATAATTATCATAATTCATATCATTTGTTGGCTAACCACTGTCCCAATGCATTCACCTAATCAATGCCTATATTTGTATGTATTCTTATTGATTACAGTTTTCCCCTTCTTGTGTCTCCAACTTGGACATTTAAGGTCTTCAAGGAGATGATGCTTCATCTACATTTAGTAACCCAGTAAGACCTGGTTGAGCAGTTGGCATCCAGCAGTCTTACCCAGTGTTGAGAGAGATTACTAGATTTCTGAGAAGTACTCAGTCTCCCTTCTGCTTTGCACATTCTCTTAAGACAGAGGATGGGACTGCTGCAGTGGACCCCAGAAGTGCCCTGTACAGAGGGAGACAGACATGTTTAATAGTCAAGATGACACTGAGCATGCTGTAGCAACAACCATCTCAACATCTCAGTGGTTTTAATACTTCAAGAGTTTATTCCTCACTCACCCTACATATCCATCACAGGACAGCCGGAGGTTCTGCTCACCTCAGCTGTTCAGGGGCCCAGACTTATGGACACTCTGCCATCTTAAGATGGGACTTCAGTGTTCATTTCAGAAGGAAAGAGATGCTAGAGAATCACACTTGAGCCCAGACTTGATACAATCACTTCTGCTCATGACTCAGAAATATTTCTGCTCAGACTAGAAATAACAGCAAGAGAACTAGGGAATGTGGGTGAAAAAAAACAAATATTATCTGAGTTTGAATTCCAGCTCCATCACTTATAAGCTTGGGTAAATTATTTAATTTCTATAAGCCTCAGTTGCTTTACTTGTAAAGTGGCAATAATAATAAATACTTACTTCATAGTGTGGTTGTGAGAATTAGATGAGATGCTTTATATATAACCCATGGCATATTTCAGGCCTATAATATTGGCTCAATAAATGAAAACTACTATCTTTATTATGGCAATGACAATAATGATAAAGTTGTTTTTGTTCTTTGGGCCACGAGCTTGTATAGATCCAACAGATAATAATGTAAAGCAGACCTAAGAGGAGCCTGCTACCTGATTGGCTTTTTTGAATGGAATAACATGGTGATTTGTCAAATTTTCTTTTGTATTGCTGAGAATAAATAGTTTTATTCTTTGTTCATTCATCCAGGTATTCATTTTTGAATACCTACAAATATTCCAAACACTATGCAGATGCTGCAATTAGAAAGATAAATAAGACCTCAGTCCTGTCTTTAAGAGTTCACATCTGGAGAGAGGGAGCAGCCAAGGCTTTTGGAAGGTCTGTGACAGCACCTCACAGACTGGGAAGGCAAGAGTCAGATCACAAAAAGCAATTGGAAGTTATCAGGGAAGGGGGTGGTCTGGACAAGGGAGAACAACCCAGCTGAGGGAAGAATGTGGCAAAGGTATGGAGAGAGCTCAGTGCGCCTGTCATTCAGTGAGTTCAGAGACCTGAGGAGGGGGCGGTGCAGGTCCACGGGGGTCTCTACACAAAGAAGAGTTCAAACAGGACAGCGATGTGATCAAATTTGTTTTTGAAAGAATCTATTCAAGCGGTTATATTGGTCTGCTCAGGCTACCATGACAGAGTGGTAGCCTGTCACAGTCTGGGTGGCTTAAACAACAGAAATTATTTTCTCGCAGTCCTGCAGGCTGGAACCCGAGATCAAGGTCAGGGCAGGTTTGGTTTCTCCTGAGGCTTCTCTTCATTATGCAGATGGCCACCTACTTGCTGTGTCTTCACGTGGTATTTTGTTAGTGGTCTGTACATCCCTAATGTCTTTTCCTCTTCTTATGAGGACACTGGGTATATTAGATGAGGACCCCTCCCATTACGACCTTGTTTAGTCATAAATTAAATTAATCATAAATAAAATCATAAATCCTTAAAGTCCCTGTCTCCAAATATATTCACATGGCAGGGGTGTTAGGGCTTCAGCAGAGGTATTTGTTTGGGGGAGGGATATAATTCAGTCCATAATAGTGGGCAAGCTTTGTTGCAGGCAAGCTAGAGAAGTGAAGCTGCAGCAACAGTTCAAACAAAAAACTGCATTGAGTGAATGGATGTAGGGATGAAGAAAAAGAGAAGTATCTGAAAAATAAAAAGTTTGTAGGACTGATGAGACATGATGCTCATACGCTGTGGTATGACTTAGGAAACTGAGTACAGAATAATCATACCAGGTACTGAGATGGAGGGTGTGAAAATACATTAAAGAAACCTAACTCAAAACTGGATTGGGAAAGTCATGAAGTACAGGCTCTGACACATGTGCTCCTGAGCAGCTTGCTTAGGACAGGAGGAAGAAGGAAGATTTCCTCTCTCAGCTGCAACAGTAAACTGTCCTCATCTGCAGCCAGTGAGAAGCTGCCACCACTTTGAACTCTCAAAGCTGCCACCAATTTTTTCCTCCAATGAACTTTTATTCAAAACAACCCCCCCAACTTCCTCCTTTCCTCCATGAAAGAATGCTCTCTTCATTTGTTGTCCAGGCTTGCCTATGGTTCACATAGTTTATTTGTTCAGTTCAGTTCAGTCACTCAGTCATGTCAGACTCTTTGTGACCCCATGGACTGCAGCACACCAGGCTTCCCTGTCCATCACCAACTCCTGGAGCCTACTCAAACTCATGTCCATCGAGTCAGTGATGCCATCCAACCATCTCATCCTCTGTTGTCCCCTTCTCCTCCTGCCTTCAATCTTTCCCACCATCAGGGTCTTTTCAAATGAGTCAGTTCTTCGCATCAGATGGCCAAAGTATTGAGTTTCAGCTTCAGCATCAGTCTTTCCAATGAATGTTCAAGAGTGATTTCCTTTATGATTGACTGGTTGGATCTCTTTACGGTCCAAGGGACTCTCAAGAGTCTTCTCCAACAACATAGTTCAAAAGCATCAATTCTTCGGCTCTCAGCTTTCTTTATGGTACACATTGTTTGCTTGTACCCACCTGCTGTAACTCCTCTGCTATTCCCAAGTAAACTCTTTTTTTTTTTTTTTTTGCTTAAATAAATTGCTCTTCACCCTGTTTAAGTTTGGCAATGGAAACAGTATGTAGGGGAGAGACAAAGAGTTCATGTTTTAACTGTTGATTTTGAGGTGTTTTAGGGACACACCAGTGGAGAAATTAAATAGGTGGTATGTGGGCTGGCTCCAGAAAGAAATCTAGACTGGAAATACAGGTTTGGGGATTGTCAGCATAGATCAGGGCTGATTAAGGACCTAAGAGTGGATGAAATCACCCAAGGAAAGTAAATAGAGTGAAAAGAAGGGGTGGCCAATGGTCAAAAGCCAAACCTCAGGAAAAAAAATTTTAAGAGTAGGTGGAATAAGAATTGCTTCTGAGGGGGCCTGAAAAGAAGAACTAGGAAGGTAATTGAGAAATCAAGAGCTTTTGAAGTCATGAAAGTCAGGTGAGGAGAGGGTTTCAGGAAAGAACTGGTCAGCAGAGTCAAATTGTCACTAAAACATTAATAATGTGGATTTAAAAGGGACTAAGCACACAGATAGCACAAGTGACCCCCACTGGAACAGTTCTAGCACAGAAGCTACCCTGAGAGGGTCTGACCAAGAGAGATGAGGAAGGAGGGATCTGAGTAAACCAATCCTTTCAATTTGTTTGTGTGAAGGAAACGGCAAGCTAAGAATGGAAACTAAAGGGGATCATAAGAGCAAATTAAGGACTTGGTTTGCTCAGGTAAAAGACTTAAGCACATTTATATGCTAAGGGGATGTGCCTGTAAACAAGTAGATTGAAAATATAGCCAAGTGGAAAAAACTGATAGCATAAGACCCCAAGGAAGCAAAGGGAGGCAATCCAGGGTTCAAGTGAAAGGAACAGCATCAGGCATAAGACTGTTTTCCATGGGGAGCTCAAATCCTGTGCTCTGGGACAAACTACAGGGGTGAGAAGGGGTGGGAGGTAGGAGGGAAGATCTAGAGGGAGGGGACATACATATACCTATGACTGACTCATGTTGATATATGGCAGAAACCAACACAATATTGTAAAGCAAATATCCTCCAATTAAAAATAATTTTTTTTTTAAAAAAAGAATCTTTTGCCTGGACTGATTGTATCCCTTGAAATCAAAAAAGAAAATCAGCAATGCCCAGGCTCCAACCTCTCACTGTCCTGTCTACTCAGACCTCTCCTTCTCTCTCAAGACAAACCCATTTTTCCAGGTTGGGCTATTGTTAGCTAGATATCTGGGACTTAACACAGTCCTCAGCACTACTGAACGTACTAGGTTCCATAAATATTTGCTGGATAAATGAATCTAGGAGCAGAATCTTAGCCTGTTTAGTGCAGACTTTGCACCTTCCCACGGAGAAGGCGATGGCACCCCACTCCAGTACTCTTGCCTGGAAAATCCCATGGACAGAGGAGCCTGGTGGGCTGCAGTCCATGGGGTCGCAGAGTCGGACACGACTGAGCGACTTCGCTTTCACTTTTCAGTTTCATGCATTGGAGAAGGAAATGGCAACCCACTCCAGTGTTCTTGCCTGGAGAATCCCAGGGACGGGGGAACCTGGTGGGTTGCCATCTATGGGGTCACACAGAGTCAGACATGACTGAAGTGACTTAGCAGCAGCATGGTCACCAAAGAGTGGACCATATAGTGGTCAGGTGAAAAGAAACACTGGGCACACTGGCAGGGAAGGCCTCTAGGAAAGATTTATTATTCATTCCACAAACCTCTACTTAGTGCACGCCGCTGCCTTCAGCCACAGAACAGATGGCCCGAGGCAACGACTCATGAGGACTCTTCCAAACTGGAGGATTCCCTGCTCCCTGCAAATGACAAATCGGTGGCTTCTATACACACCCATCTGCCGTGATCTGGAGCCCAAATATTCCCTCTGAATCACCAGCTTGGGGAGCAAATCACTACCAATTTTTCTTTCTGTCAACAGGAGCTGCTGAATAATTATGCCCAATTGACACAGGCAGCTCCAATTGCCTTCAGAATTTGGCCTGAAGCCCAATTATATTTCTCTAACTTGTGCCACAGCACACGAACAGTACAATTTGTCTCACTTCTTTCTCTTCCTTTTTAGAATACTCAAAAAAATTTTTGGCTCAGTGAAACCAACCAAGCATGTTCTTCAAGAATAATTTTAAGCATGATCTGTAAGCCAAGTTAATATGATATATACTCTGGGAGAAATTCAGTTGAAAGCACCTAGATATATTATTTTTAAATTATATGCACATAAGTATAGTATACTGTACACAAATAATTTTAAAATGCTGTTGCTAGGTTGAGTACAAATCAGCCTTGTAAATATGCACACACACACACACACACACACGGTCCCAAATTCACCAATGAGCTGTTTCGTAAAAACTATTTCCTAAGCTGGTTGTTGGAAATTTAGACTGTATGTTTACAGAAATAATGTCAGAAATGGTGGGCAACTTCCCAGAGTTATCTCCAAAAACCTTTCTCCTAGAATTCAGATGAACTACGTAGGACTGATCAGGTTCCTGAGAAGCGTGGACAGACTATGTGTTCAGAAGGGAAGAAAAAGAGAATTAAGAGAGCAGATAATTAAAAAAAAAACAAACAAACACAGAACAGTCAACTCCAACTAAAAATTGTTAGAGAGCGGTGGTCTGTGCACCCCTTCCTAAGACCCCTCTGTTGCCCAAATTCTCAGGTTCTATAAGCCTTTCTCCAAGCCAAAACCTCCACTGGATACCAGTCTTCATGTACCAACTGTGCTTATCAATGCTTATGATCAAAAACCACTTATGCCATCAGGCATAAGAATCTTTTGGTTGGGGAGCTCAAATCCTTCAGAAGCACAAACCTTGCCCTAAGAACAGAGCAGAACTGCCCACGGACTGGTCCTCAGGATAGGTCCCAGTCTGGAACTCCATGGTGAGACTCAGCTCAGGGTTTGTTTGGCTCATTCAGTGAAAGCTTGTTCAGGAAATTCCCTGCATCCCAGTGGTTAGGACTCTGCACTTCCACAGCCAATCCTGGTCAGGGAACTAATATCCTGCAAGTCATGCAACGTGGCCAAAAAAAGAAGAAGAAAAAATTAAACATCTTTCAGTCTCATTTTTCCTTTTTTTTTCAAACTATAGTTGCTAACACTAAAATCAGGAGTAGAGAGTAGATTTTACTAAAATAATATCTATTCAGTTCAGTTCCGTCACTCAGTCGTGTCTGACTCTTTGCAACCCCGTGGACTGCAGCATGTCAGGCTTCCCTGTCCATCACCAAGCCCTGGAGCTTGCTCAAACTCGTGTCCATCAAGTTGGTGATGCCATCCAACCATCTCATCCTCTGTCATCCCCTTCTCCTCCTGCCTTCAATCTTTCCCAGCATCCGGGTCTTTTCAAATGAGTCAGTTCTTCACATCAGGTGGCCAAAGGATTGGAGCTTTAGCTTCAGCATCAGTCCTTCCAATGAATATTCAACACTGATTTCCTTTAGGATTGACTGGTTTCATCTCCTGGCAGTCCAAGGGACTCTCGAGAGTCTTCTCCAACACCACAGTTCAAAAGCATCAATTCTTCAGCATTCAGCTTTCTTTATGGTCCAATTCTCATATCCATACACAACTACTGGGAAAACCATAGCTTTGACTAGACAGACCTTTCTTGGCAAAATAATGTCTGCTTTTTAATATGCTGTCTAGGTTTGTCATAGCTTTTCTTCCAAGGACCAAGCATCTTTTAATTTCATGGCTGCAGTCACCATCCACAGTGATTTTGGAGCCCAAGAAAATAACACTAAAATCAGGAGTAGAAAGTAGATATTACTAACATAATATCTATTACTAATGTAAATATCAAGATGTTGGCAGGACCATGCTCTCTCTGAAGGTGCAGAAGGATTTGTTCTAGACCACTCCCCTCTTTTCTGATAGTTCCTTGGCTTGTGGCAGCATAACTGCAAATATTCACTTGGCGTCCTCCCTGTATGCGTGTCTTGGTATCCAAAATTTCCCTATTTTAGAAATATACCAGTGATATTAATATAGGACCACCTACAGACCTCATTTTAGTGATTACCTCCAAGGACATGTCTGGTAGTCCCGTGGTTAAGAATCCACCTTCCAATGCAGAGGTGTGGGTTCTATCACTGGTCAGAGAACTGAGATCCTACATGCCACACAGCACCTAATCCTGGGGGGCCACAGCTACTTGGGCCACTCAGGCTGAGAAGTCTGCATGCCGCAACAAAGACCCAGCACAACCAATAAATAAATAAACACTAAAAATAAAGCGATGAACTCTGTAAAGACCTTATCTCTAGGTAAGGTCACCTTCTCAAGGTTCTAGGGATTAAACTTTCAACATATCTTTCTGGGGGGATGCAATTCAACCTGTAACACTTGGCCACTGGTTCCATAGAAACCTGATGTTGAGCTGGTGGAATCGGTTGATGGAAAAGAAGGTACTCTGGACACTTACGCAGATTCCCAGAGAACTTCACGTGAGGGAAGAAAAATGTTAAGCTGCTGGGACTTGGGAGCTGTTTATTATCACAGCATGGGCTAGCCTAATCAACTTTTAATACAAAATATTTCATGTAAAAATCCAGCTTTATTCCTTGGAAGATCTAGCCTGTTGGGCTTGCATCTCACACTGGCAACTGAAGATCAGCAGTTTCCCTTGCTGCTGCTGCTGCTAAGTCGCTTCAGTCGTGTCCAACTCTGTGCCACCCCATAGACGGTAGCCCACCAGGCTCCCCTGTCCAGGCAAGACAAGATTCTCCAGGCAAGAACACTGGAGTGGGTTGCCATTTCCTTCTCCAGTGCATGAAAGTGAGACGTGAAAGGGAAGTCGCTCAGTCCTGTCCGACTCTTCGAGACCCCATGGACTGCAGCCTACCAGGCTCCTCTGTCCATGGGATTTTCCAGGCAAGAGTACTGGAGTGGGGTGCCATTGCCTTCTCTGCAGTTTCCCTTAGACTGCACCAAATACTGCTCCCTGGTTTCCAGTTCACTGTAGTCCCCACTGCTCCCATCATTGCCCTCAACCATTATTTCCATTACCATTTTTCATTACCTGTTACTATTTTTCTTACTCCTGCCTTGCATTCTTTGTTTATATTTACCTGCCTGGCCTCTTTAAGCTTGTGAATCTGCCATCTCTGCTCTAAACTGGTCCTAGTATTCATAGCTGCCTCCTTACTGCCCTTTCTGAAACTTTAAATTATAATTCATGTGTGTGTTCTCAGTAGCTCTGTAGGTAGCTGCAGGCTAAAATGGAGGAGTAAATCCCTTCTAGCTCAGAGTTCATAATTATCTGTTTTTCCTGTTCTATTTTAATGGAGAGACATAAATACATTTCAAGGGCAAATTCAAATAAAGGTTGAAAAACCATCACAATATCACAAGAGAACTTTACCTGTTTTCAAAGCATTGTTATAACATTTCTAACA
This sequence comes from Bos mutus, assembly GCF_027580195.1. Classification (NCBI taxonomy): domain Eukaryota; kingdom Metazoa; phylum Chordata; class Mammalia; order Artiodactyla; family Bovidae; genus Bos; species Bos mutus. The sequence continues at coordinate 30,390,676 of NC_091626.1, read as the reverse complement.
AGTTAAAGGTAGAGGTATTATCATTTCATTATCAATGAAGGAACAAAAGAGTAAATAAATCAGGTGATGGAATCACAGTCTCAGACCTGGTGATTAGTGAAGATGGGATGAGGTCTGCCGCCTTTAGGACTCAAAGGGAGTGTTCTTTTGATCTCTGGGTGTCCATGTCCTCACAGAAAAACGAAGTTATTAGATAAGAAGTAGGTGTCTCCAATTACCTTTAGTTGTATAAGTTTATGGGCTTCCCTGGTGGCTCAATGGTAAAGAATCCGCCCGCCTATGCAGGAGACTCGGGTTCCATCTCTGGGTTGGGAAGATCCTCTGGAGAAGAAAAAGGCAGCCCACTCCAGTATTCTTGCCTGGAAAAACCCCATGGATAGAGCAGTCTGGTGGGCTACAGTCTATGGGGTCCCAAAGGGTTGGACATGACTTTGTGACTGAACAACAACAAATGTAAGTTTCATTCTAGTCAGAGTTCACATAGAACAGCCCAAAATACATTAAGTGGCTCTAGCTGAAGTCGAGGTGAACTCTAGCGTCAGAAAAGTGACATTTTGATACTGACAAATGTTTTGACCAAGGAACATTTTGACTCAGAAGAAAACACAACCTTTCAGCATTAAAAAAAATTACCAAATATAGGGGGTTACGTGCTGGCCCCACAAAGTTTTATCCACATCCTAATCCCCAGAACTAGTGAATATCACCTTATTTGAAAAAAAGAGTCTTTACAGATGAATCTAAGGACTTTGAGATGAGGAGATGATTCTGGACTATCTGTGGGGGCTCTAAATCCAATGAAAGCGTATTTATAAGAGAAGAGGAGAAGACACAGGCACAGAGGAAAAGCTCACGTAGAAACAGAAGGAGAGACTGGGCTTGTGCAGCCACATGCCAAGGGACACCTGGATACACCAGAAGCTGGAAGACAAGGAAAGATGCTCCCCTAGAGCCTTCAGAAGCAGCACAGCCCACCGACACCTTGATTCTGGAATTACTGCTTCCAGAATTCTGAGAGAATGAATTTCTATTGTTTTAAGCCATCAAGAGTATGGTAATTTGTTATGGCAGCCACAGGAAATTAATACACCAAGTAGTGTGAAGCACTAGCAAACCCACCCTACACCTTAGCTTTACTACACTGCCAACACCATCCCAGGGTGAAGAAGTAGGGGCGAGGTAAAGAAGAAAGATGCGGTGAGGGTGGGTGAGGTTCAGAGATAGGGTGAGACCCAGGAATTCTTTAAGAGTTTACTTAGACCTTGACTGATCCATGTCTCAAATTCTATCATTCACCCATCAGAGTTGAAGACATGGTGCAATATTGATATTTAGCCCCTTATTCTCAGCTCCAGACTGCACAGGAAATTGCCAATTATATTTCTAGCCGTTCTCTCAGAACTTTGATAGTGTACATTTTCATTTCATAATATTCCTATGTAACTCTGGCTTGACGAGATAAGCCTGATGCTTCTAAGAACCTATCCCAGTTTAATCAGACTTCTAAGAAATATCTTTAATAATTTTTCTGAGTGAAAACAATAAATATGCATAAAAATTCAGACAAAAGATAAGTGAATAAAATAGAAAATGAAAATCCCCACAACAGGGGTAGGGTTTGGTGGAGTAAGGATCAAGGGTAGCCATGCATACTTTATTGATGGTAGGAACCTGGAGTTGTATGATTTTCCAGGATCATTTAGTGCAGCCATGCCATAACACAGTATCTGCTTCAAAAATGATTGAGCCAAGATGATTTTGCATCATGATAAGCAGGTCAGAATACCCTGCTTTGCCCATAGAGCTGTACACTGTCTGACCTTGAAACACCCAGAAAGTCCTTAAAGAGATTTCCAGAAACCTCTAAGAGATCTTCTGGCCACAGTTTGAAAAACGCTGGGTGAGACCTTCTTTAAATGCCTCTTAGCTATAACTTTCAATAAATGTTTGTAGATGTGAACGAGTTTAATAGACAGTCATAAAATAACACAATACAACAGAAAGCTATTGGAATGGATACCCATAAACCAGTTAATGCCTGTCAGCAATCAGAAAACTAGTAGCTTCAGCCTCTATTGATATTTATGATTACAACTTAATGATGTTTTTACTTAACTGATGGCAGCTGTCTCCAAGAGAAGCCATTAGCACATTAGGTCTTTATTAAGACTGGCAAAGTAATAAATAATGTTTGTGACTTCTCTTTTGTTCACAAGGTTAATTGTTGCTTAATAATATTCTTGTGATGTATTAAGAGCTCCTGAGAAATTATATATGCAGACCATTAGACTAAAAACAGAAGTCTCAACAATCTTCTAATTTACAGGTTATTGATGGACCCAAGACATACCTGGCAGTAAGATACTGGGTATTGTGATGATTACCCAGGATTTTGCATTCATTCTGATATTTTCATTTAAATTAACAGATACTTATTTAGCAAAATACTAAGTTAGAAACCCTGGGGAATACGAAGATATATGCCACCAGAGCTCTCGAATACTGCTGAGGAGGAAAATATGTATGTGTTAAGTGAATCATTAAGTGAGCTGTATTCAGAAGATGTAAAAAGATAACTGCTCTAGCATGGTTGTATATAAAATCTTACACATACCTGAGAATATGGTTTCCTTAAATTTACCTAGAATTTTTTTTTTTAGTCTATGCCATTTGTTTAAGTCACTGCCAATTGGTTACTTAGTTACTTACTGCCAAATACACCCTAACTTACTTAAAGTGAAAGTGCTGGTCACTCAATCATGACTGACTCTTTGCGACCCCAAGGACTGTAGCCCAGCAGGCTCCTCTGTCCATGAGATTTTCCAGGCGAGGATACTAGAGTGAGTTGCTAGTCCCTTCTCCACAGGATCTTCCCCACCCAGGGATTGAACTGGATCTCCTACATTGCAGGCAGATTCTTTACTGTGTGAGCCCCCAAGGAAGGCTTCCTGACCCAAGGGTTGAGCCCTCCTCTCCTATGTCTCCTTCATTGGCAGGCGGGTTCTTTACCACTAGCGATACCTGGGAAGCCCTAACTCCTTAACTGTGGTCCATTTAGATACTAGCCCCCCTTGGAGTGGAACTGAACCTAAGATATCATTAATTTCTATCTCTCCTGCCAAGGAGGAGGGTAGAGCCCAGAGAGATGAAGGGATTGGCTCAACTCATGTGGCAGCAGCAAACCTGGACCAACCCAGGTCCAAGTCAATCAATTTCTTATCTCTTTGAGGTGATGGGTTCCGTTTTGCCCATACTGCCCTATATAGTTTGCATATAGGACCTCAAATTCCAACACACAGGTTAGACATACAGGCAGAAAAGAAAAAAAAAAAAAAATGATGGTCATAGTGATGATGATGGTTGTGGTGGTGGTGATGAGGAAGGAGATGAGGAAAATGAGAAGAAGAAAATAGCTCTGTTTAGGGAGAGTTTATGATAAATCAGGCGCTTTACAAACACATCCATTATAAGCCTTATAGCATCTCTCTGAGGTCTGTACTAAAATTATTCTAACTTTACAGATAAGGATGCAGTGGCGTTAAATGCCTGAGGTTGCACAGTAAGTAGATGCTGCTGCTACTGCTGCTAAGTTGCTTCAGTCGTATCCGACTCTGTGCGACCCCATAGATGGCAGCCCACCAGGCTCCCCCGTCCCTGGGATTCTCCAGGCAAGAACACTGGAGTGGGTTGCCATTTCCTTCTCCAAAGCATGAAAGTGAAGTTGCTCAGTCATGTCCGACTCTTTGCAACACCATGGACTGCAGCCTACCAGGCTCCTCCGTCCATGGGATTTTCCAGGCAAGAGTACTGGAGTGGGGTGCCATTGCCTTCTCCAAAGTAGATGCTAGTAAATGTGAAATCCCAGACTGGTCTGACCTCAGAGCCTGGATTCTGAACTTCAACACATATGACACTATGGGCTCTGCAATTTCTGGAAAACCCTGCCCACTGAACAAATCTGAGAGAATGAGACAGAGACTTGGGCCAGTCCTTGCTGGTGGCTGAGAAGCCCCTAAGAAAGTCTCAGATTGTACCAGCAGCCCCAAATGGTATTTCTGATGTCCTCACTCTCTGTAGCGCTTTCAGTTACCAAGACAATCATCTCCAACAGGAATTCCAATGAAGCTCACAGCAAATTAATTAGCCGTGCTGCAGACACATTAAAACTCTGCAAGCAGTTACCATAGCAGGTAACCTTGCATGTTTTACAAAGTGTGGCGTTTTTATTTCATCTCATGTTGAATAATGAATAATTTTCCCTGCCCCCTGCTAAACAGTGAATGATGAGAAGCCCTTTGGTAATTCAGTGATGTTGAATTAATCTGATGGTAGAAAATCCACATAATTTCCCTAGGCCACCATCCCCTTATTCTATCCCTCTCCCTTTCCCTCCCTCACAAATTCCATCACAGACACTAAAAGGAGATGGCGCTCCATTCCTTGCTATGGAAGCAGCATCTGCTGGCAACACCTAGCTGGAAGCAGGCTTGTGTGGGAACTTGGAAGCCACCAAGCACTCCAGGCACCCAAGATACAGTGGTACTGCCCAGTGACCTCACACCCACTTTGACTCAAATAACATCACCTCCGAGGCTGTTAATTCCAACATCTTCTGTTGCTTTCCAATCCCTGCCCTGCTTTAATTTGTCTTTGAGAAGTTATATATTTATTTTCTTTTAATTTTATTTTTCGCCCCTGGATGTGAACACCATGATAGCAGAGACTTCATTTTGTTCACTGCTGTGCTGGGGAGAAAGCACCGAAACCAGTGCCAAGGACGTGGAAGGAATGCAGATGTATTTGCTGAACAGATGAATGACTGCCGAAAGCACTGGCGGGTGATGTCAATTTTACTGAGGATTTTCTAGGGGAGGAGAATGAAATCACATTCCATGTAGCAGGATTTCACCCAGTCCCCCACTAGACATCCGTCCTCTGATGTAACTCCTCTCCTTTTCTGACCCAACCTCTGCGAATGCCCTTCAATTGTCCCAACAATCTAGGACTATCTACAAAGTATCAAAACAAAAGTTTAGAGCCCTTGCACATGTACCCCATCCCAACTTCCATCTCAGAAATCATCTCAACCAAAGATAAAACATCCCAAACATCAACAGGGAGTTGACTAGATAAATTATGATACATTCATAAGATGGACTACTATGCAGCCATTACAAGGAATTTGGCCAAGCATAGATAAGTAGGTAGGTAGGTAAGTAGGTAGGTAGGTAGATAAAACAATGTCTAAGATACATTGTTTAATGAAAAAAGCAAGATGTAGCACCATATATATAGTAGGATTATATAGGTGAAAGACAGCAGTACACATATATTAGTATTTACTTAGTAGATGTTTGGAAAGACACATAAGAAACTGCTAATGCTAGCTGTCTATAGGGAACAGAACTAGGGAACTGTATGTCAAGGGTGGAAAGAGACTGCTTTTCAGGGGTTTTATGGTACTGCTTGAAGTTTTAGGGTTTTGGGGGGTGGTTTAGAGTATTTGAATATTTTATACACACCAAATACAGGTAATTAGAAACCAAAGGATAGAAAGTGTGGGTGGCAGGCAGTTAGACAGTCAAGCAAACAGTAGATCAGTTTCACCATGCCCCTCAAAGACTTCATCCAACCAACCAGTTTATCAGCTCTTGTGGGTGTCTGCTAAAAAATTAGACTTGAATCTTCACCCTTCCATTCTCTGCCAAAGCAAAGCTTCAGAGCACGCCATGGCATCCATTGGATCCCAAGGCCAGAGAAACTCAGTAAGTCAACAACTTAAAAATGCATTTGCTCCAGAAAAGCTATTTAAGTGAAACTATGAGTTTCACTTAAAAACCAGAACTTTTAATTTGCCTAGTCATTCTTTTCATAGAAAATAATATTTAAAATCAAAGAAAATTAGCTTCTGTGATAACAGTAAAATCTAATGAGGTTTTGGAAAGTTCAATTTATCAAAGAAATATCCAATCATATCAGCTTGGTTTTCTGGAATGTACATCTCACCAAAGTACTGATTATCTGCTGGTCCTGTTGCCTGTATCTATCACTTGCTAATACGTCCTATAAAGTTGTCAACTCAGTCGATGAAATAAGAGAAAGAGCTCGAGCAGGGATTTTCTGGTTTAGTGTTAACCCCCTGGGAGGAATCCTGCCTGCCCCTCAGAAGGGTACTGTGAACTCTTCCGAGGGATGAGGGTGTTGACTGTCTGTCAGGGAGACCCCATGACGCCTGATGACCACCTTCAGTGGCTGACCAAGCCATGGTCCAGGGCCACAGTCAGGGTGCAAGAAACATCCAGTCCAGGCCATCCTCACCTCCCACAGGTTCTGCCAGGCCCTCATCTATGTCTATGGACTTCCTGGTGGCTCAGCAGGTAAAGAATCTGCCTGCAAAGCAGGACACAGGAGACCTGGGTTCGATCCCTGGGTCAGGAAGGTCCCTGGAGGAGGGCATGGCAACCCACTCCAGGATTCTTGCCTGGAGAATCCCCCAGACAGAGGAGCCTGGTGGGCTAGAGTCCATGGGGTCACAAAGAGTCAGACACACAGAGAGACTGATGGATGCACACGTGCATCTATGTCTACACCAATACCTACACCTACCAAAATGTCTAAACCCTTTCTCTTTGATTGAATTAGACAAAAAAAAAAAAAAAAAAAAAAGGGTGAATGAGCAGAGACAAAGGAAACATAAGGCTGGTGATATTCATTCTTGAAAGAAGTAGGGGTAGCCCTTCTTTTAAAGTGATTCTGCACTATTTAGCACCATCAAGAAAACCATGACAGAAAGAACAGTACCTGTCTGATTGCCAAGAAAAAAAAATGACTGGATTTTATACTATAAGGCAGCTAAAAAGAGAGGAAACTGTGATGAAACCAAAGAGCAAGTCCTGTGCTATCAAATTCCAAACAAATCAGGTGAGACTCAGCAAAATGTAGATGATTTAAGCAAGGCAAACATGTGTAGGTTCATATCTTTGTAATGTTCTATTTTGCATCTTCCTAGAATTTAAAAAAAAATTGCTAATGTAATCAGCAAATTCCTAGATCACTGACAATTCTAAAGGATAAATGAACACTGGCATTTTAATTTAGGAGCTGATTAGCTAATAAAAGAGGTGCCATTTAGGACTGGATGATCCTATATTTCTAGACTTAGAGCTTCATTCCTCTAATCTAAGGCCTGGACAATCACTTCCAAATCGTTCAAGACAGAGCTCACTTTAAACTTTTATCAGTCAATTACATCTAAATGTGAATTAATATATTTTAAATCTCCACTTAAGAACAGTTTGCTACAGAAGGAAGAGGGACAGAACATGGTTCTATGTGTTTTAGGAAGTTGGAAAGGAATTATCTCCATAGCTGGCTTCCCTGTTGGCTCAGACAGTAAAGAATATGCCTGCAATGCAGGAGACCTGGGTTTGATCCCGGGTTAGAAAGATCCCCTGGAGAAGGAAATGGCAATCCACTCTGGTATCTTTGCCTGAAGAATTCCATGGACAGAGGAGCCTGGCAGGCATGGGGTCTACAAAGGTAGGGTAACTGGGAAGAAAAGATGGGAAGCACAGAAAGAATACCAAACACAGAGGTCACTGCTTTTCTTGGGGAACAGGGCTCTCAGACAGCAGAGAGGCCCACCTCACATGCCTCTGTGTTCTGTTCAGTGGTTTCCAGGCAGCTCCTGGTTCATAGCTGTATCTTCAGATCTTTATGTATATAGGAACCTTGTCCACCGGTATCTGCCAGCTCCCTAAGCTGTGGTTGTCCTTGGTCTGTCCCTCTAACTAACAGCAGCATAGCATCACCTCACTCTGAAGTTTCATTCTCTGCTACATGCTATCAACTCCACCTTGCCACTCCCTCTCCTACTTAACCACAGTAACATGATCTTGAACATCTTCATGATACAATAAACATAGAATTCATAGAATTCATAATGGTTTATGAATTCATCTGCATGGTCTATTACTGACAACCTCTTGAAGAATCAACTCTATTGTTAAACGTGACTGCATTAAGAAAGCTTTTAGACTAAAATCAAGCTAGCTCCTATAGCCAGAGATCTGATACTTAGGGAAAACTGAAATTCACATTATCGGTTGAATTGTGTCCCTCAAACTCATAGGTTGAAGTCCTAACCCCTAGGAGAAGTTTTTGTAAATGATGAAGTTAAAATAAAGTTATTAGGATAGTCCCTAATCCAGTATATTGCATCCTTATAAAAGGGGGAATTTGCACACAGGGATAGCCACATGAACACAGAAAGAATGCCACGTGAACATGAAGGCAGAGATCAGGATGATGTGTCCACAAGCCAAGAAACAATGAAAATTGCCAGCAAACCACCAGAAGCTGCAGGTAGAGGGGGTAGGCGGGGGGCGGGGCGGGAAAGTATGGAACAGTTTCTCTCAAAGTCCTCAAAAGAAACCAACCTTGCTGACACCTTAAGCTCAGACTTCTAACCTCCAGAACTGTGAGACAATCAATTAAGCCGCACAGTCTGTGGTACTTCGTTACAGCTGCTCAAGCACACTAATACACTGAACTTCAAAGTTCAAATGGCTCAAGATACATTTACTTAAACCCTGAAGTCTAAAATTGTTCCTTTCTCTACTTTGCCCAACCATTCCAGGAATCAGTCTTCAGCTAAATAGCTCCAAACTGAGACAGGTCTTGAGTTTCCGACTAGGGAAAAATAAATTTAGATTTTAGATCTGGTCGACTCTTTGCATTAACTTAAACAAGTTATCTCATCAGTTTTCTGACTGTCAGATGAGAAGGTGAAGAAAACTCTGGTTGGCAAATAGATTGCATTTCTGGTGCCCATTCTAGCTGAGTTGTAGCTGCTACTTAGAGCACTATCTTGACCACTCTTTGAGGATCACATTCCTGCATCTCTGAGCCTGACCCACTGGCTCTGCTCATCTCATTAGATGACATTCAGATAATTCAATGACTCATGGTACACTCACTATACATGGTCCCAAAGGCTCTAGGTGAGGCCCTTCACCTTCCCACAGAGAAAGTAAATCACTCTGCCTTGCCACTCAGACGCCTTGACTGAATAGAGAGAGTACAGTGATTTATTAACAACATCTGCTGTGAATAAAAGATGGGAAATTTGCCCCACATGACTATGTACTTGCCATCCCTGGACTGAATCACAAAACTTTACAATTTCTTTCTGCACTGATCTGAGCTGCTTCTTATTGCCCTTTGTTATCACTTTCAACCATGGACTTTGGTGCTCGTGGTTCTTGGGCCTTTGGATTTCACCTAGGGCTTATACTATTGACTTCTTAGTTCTCAGGCTTTGGGATTCAAATTGAATTACACCACAAGCTTTCTTGGTTCTCCAGCTTACAGATGGCCTCTTGGCCTCCATAATCATGTAAACCAATTCCTATAGTAAGTAAATCTATCTATTAGAGTGAAGTGAAGTGAAGTGAAAGTCGCTCAGTCAATGTCTGACTCTTTGTGACTCCATGGACTATACAGTCCATGAAATTCTCCTGGCTAGAATACTGTAGTGGGTAGCCTTCTCCAGGGGATCTTCCCAACCCAGGGATCAAGCCCAGGTCTTCTGCATTGCAGGCGGATTCTCTACCAGCTGAGCTACCAGGAAAGCCCAAGAATACTGGAGTAGGTAGCCTATCCCTTCTCCAGTGGATCTTCCCAACCCAGGAGTCAAACCGGGGTCTCCTGCATTGCAGGTGGATTCTTTACCAGCTGAGCCACAAGAGAAGCCCCATTAGAACACACACATATATATTATTGGTTTTGTTTCTCTGAAGAACCCTTCTCCACTAGCCTTTTCCTACTCTCACCCTCCCTATGCTATATGGTGTTGGTGATGCCAGAATTGTCTATTTTAGCTATTACCAGCCAATGAAAATACACTTTTCCTTCTGGACTGGTAAAATGATCAATTACAGGACATTATCAATGACCTTTTCAGCTTAAGCTCTATTTTCCTCATTGTTTATATTATTCTTTTGTTGTTATCATTGCTGTTAAGTCTCCTAAGAATCTGTGGTAGTCCTAGGGGGTTATGAGTGCTGGATGCTGATACACTGGGGCAGTGCAGTGATCCCACAAAAGAGCCTTCCCAACACAGTGATTGACAGGGGGTAAAGCCACATTTATGATTTCTGAAACAGAGGTGATTATATTTCAGCAAAGAGAGTTCTATCTTTATCTAAGCTTTCCATACATTATCCTGTTTGATCTTCACAACCTTGTGATATAGGCACAACAAATATTCTGTTATTCCCTCATTACATTTAGGGATCATAATCAGAAAAACTAAGTGACTCAATTACACAAAATTAAAAGATTTCACGTTGGGTCATCTTACAATCACTCAGCAAAGCATTTGATTTCATTCACAAAGATAGTATCACACATGAGTAGATTTCTTTAACAGCCATCAGAGACCCACTGAATGAGTAGTGGTAGTTTGAGCAGGATTGCATTGATTAAAGACCACATTTAATAGAGCTTTAAACTGTGTCCAAACAGCTTTTCCCCAAAGCAGCAGGATGGCTTCTCTCTGAAGTACTCTCACTTTGCCTGAACTAGTTTGCCATATTTCATGCCTGATGCAGAGGCTCTGCTTGCCTCATCAGGTGTGAATCAGATAAATTAAAGAAATAACTAAATTCATTTTGCACATGGTTCCAAGTCAATAGGCTCAGAGCGAGGGCCTATATTTTACTCCATACTCATCCCATAAGGGTAATGGGCTTTGGGGTCAATGTTTTCCTTGCTAAACAAAGAAAACCATCTAGAAACCATCAGTGTGTCTAGTCATCAAACTCAGCATACATATACAAACACATTGCCAATGTTTAATGTTTCCTAGGAATATAAGGAGACCATAATGAGGTTTGTACTGTACGTAACTGTTACGATTCTGAAATACTGACAAATAGAAATAGGTTCTCCTTTAGCCTAAATTTTCTTCTGGACCAATAAAGTAAAGGCAGCTATCCTGAGAGTTCAAACAGTACAGGCTTGCTGTAAAAAAACACACATCTCTAGCATGAGAAATCGACATTTTCTCTGCCTCCTGATTCTGGAGAGACATCCAGTGTCAGAAGGAGTTCTGTGCGCTGAGCAAGGCAGGCTCAACTTAGGAGGTGCAGCTGTGCTCTGGTTGAGAACATGAACTACAGGTTTGCTCCCCCAAGAACTGATGAGTATTAGGAAGAAGCATAGGCACCACCATCCTTTCTTGCCCTTGACAGGTATTACCCAGTTATTTGCCAAAAAGACAGAGCTCAGGCTTCAAATAAGTCTTTCAGATTGAGATAGCACAGAGCTCATGATCAGATTAGAGATTGAAAGCCACCAGGGTGATGGCTGCCCGGCAGGCCTCCCACAGCCCTGCAAAGGATAAATGAACACTGGCATTTTAATTTAGGAGCTGATTAGCTAATAAAAGAGGTGCCATTTAGGACTGGATGATCCTATATTTCTAGACTTAGAGCTTCATTCCTCTAATCTAAGGCCTGGACAATCACTTCCAAATCGTTCAAGACAGAGCTCACTTTAAACTTTTATCAGTCAATTACATCTAAATGTGAATTAATATATTTTAAATCTCCACTTAAGAACAGTTTGCTACAGAAGGAAGAGGGACAGAACATGGTTCTATGTGTTTTAGGAAGTTGGAAAGGAATTATCTCCATAGCTGGCTTCCCTGTTGGCTCAGACAGTAAAGAATATGCCTGCAATGCAGGAGACCTGGGTTTGATCCCGGGTTAGAAAGATCCCTGGAGAAGGAAATGGCAATCCACTCTGGTATCTTTGCCTGAAGAATTCCATGGACAGAGGGAGCCTGGCAGGCATGGGGTCTACAAAGGTAGGGTAACTGGGAAGAAAAGATGGGAAGCACAGAAAGAATACCAAACACAGAGGTCACTGCTTTTCTTGGGAACAGGGCTCTCAGACAGCAGAGAGGCCCACCTCACATACCTCTGTGTTCTGTTCAGTGGTTTCAGGCAGCTCCTGGTTCATAGCTGTATCTTCAGATCTTTATGTATATAGGAACCTTGTCCACCGGTATCTGCCAGCTCCCTAAGCTGTGGTTGTCCTTGGTCTGTCCCTCTAACTAACAGCAGCATAGCATCACCTCACTCTGAAGTTTCATTCTCTGCTACATGCTATCAACTCCACCTTGCCACTCCCTCTCCTACTTAACCACAGTAACATGATCTTGAACATCTTCATGATACAATAAACATAGAATTCATAGAATTCATAATGGTTTATGAATTCATCTGCATGGTCTATTACTGACAACCTCTTGAAGAATCAACTCTATTGTTAAACGTGACTGCATTAAGAAAGCTTTTAGACTAAAATCAAGCTAGCTCCTATAGCCAGAGATCTGATACTTAGGGAAAACTGAAATTCACATTATCGGTTGAATTGTGTCCCTCAAACTCATAGGTTGAAGTCCTAACCCCTAGGAGAAGTTTTTGTAAATGATGAAGTTAAAATAAAGTTATTAGGATAGTCCCTAATCCAGTATATTGCATCCTTATAAAAGGGGGAATTTGCACACAGGGATAGCCACATGAACACAGAAAGAATGCCACGTGAACATGAAGGCAGAGATCAGGATGATGTGTCCACAAGCCAAGAAACAATGAAAATTGCCAGCAAACCACCAGAAGCTGCAGGTTGTGGGGGTAGGCGGGGGGCGGGGCGGGAAAGTATGGAACAGTTTCTCTCAAAGTCCTCAAAAGAAACCAACCTTGCTGACACCTTAAGCTCAGACTTCTAACCTCCAGAACTGTGAGACAATCAATTAAGCCGCACAGTCTGTGGTACTTCGTTACAGCTGCTCAAGCACACTAATACACTGAACTTCAAAGTTCAAATGGCTCAAGATACATTTACTTAAACCCTGAAGTCTAAAATTGTTCCTTTCTCTACTTTGCCCAACCATTCCAGGAATCAGTCTTCAGCTAAATAGCTCCAAACTGAGACAGGTCTTGAGTTTCCGACTAGGGAAAAATAAATTTAGATTTTAGATCTGGTCGACTCTTTGCATTAACTTAAACAAGTTATCTCATCAGTTTTCTGACTGTCAGATGAGAAGGTGAAGAAAACTCTGGTTGGCAAATAGATTGCATTTCTGGTGCCCATTCTAGCTGAGTTGTAGCTGCTACTTAGAGCACTATCTTGACCACTCTTTGAGGATCACATTCCTGCATCTCTGAGCCTGACCCACTGGCTCTGCTCATCTCATTAGATGACATTCAGATAATTTAATGACTCATAGTACACTCACTATACATGGTCCCAAAGGCTCTAGGTGAGGCCCTTCACCTTCCCACAGAGAAAGTAAATCACTCTGCCTTGCCACTCAGACGCCTTGACTGAATAGAGAGAGTACAGTGATTTATTAACAACATCTGCTGTGAATAAAAGATGGGAAATTTGCCCCACATGACTATGTACTTGCCATCCCTGGACTGAATCACAAAACTTTACAATTTCTTTCTGCACTGATCTGAGCTGCTTCTTATTGCCCTTTGTTATCACTTTCAACCATGGACTTTGGTGCTCGTGGTTCTTGGGCCTTTGGATTTCACCTAGGGCTTATACTATTGACTTCTTAGTTCTCAGGCTTTGGGATTCAAATTGAATTACACCACAAGCTTTCTTGGTTCTCCAGCTTACAGATGGCCTCTTGGCCTCCATAATCATGTAAACCAATTCCTATAGTAAGTAAATCTATCTATTAGAGTGAAGTGAAGTGAAGTGAAAGTCGCTCAGTCAATGTCTGACTCTTTGTGACTCCATGGACTATACAGTCCATGAAATTCTCCTGGCTAGAATACTGTAGTGGGTAGCCTTCTCCAGGGGATCTTCCCAACCCAGGGGATCAAGCCCAGGTCTTCTGCATTGCAGGCGGATTCTCTACCAGCTGAGCTACCAGGAAAGCCCAAGAATACTGGAGTAGGTAGCCTATCCCTTCTCCAGTGGATCTTCCCAACCCAGGAGTCAAACCGGGGTCTCCTGCATTGCAGGTGGATTCTTTACCAGCTGAGCCACAAGAGAAGCCCCATTAGAACACACACATATATATTATTGGTTTTGTTTCTCTGAAGAACCCTTCTCCACTAGCCTTTTCCTACTCTCACCCTCCCTATGCTATATGGTGTTGGTGATGCCAGAATTGTCTATTTTAGCTATTACCAGCCAATGAAAATACACTTTTCCTTTTGGACTGGTAAAATGATCAATTACAGGACATTATCAATGACCTTTTCAGCTTAAGCTCTATTTTCCTCATTGTTTATATTATTCTTTTGTTGTTATCATTGCTGTTAAGTCTCCTAAGAATCTGTGGTAGTCCTAGGGGGTTATGAGTGCTGGATGCTGATACACTGGGGCAGTGCAGTGATCCCACAAAAGAGCCTTCCCAACACAGTGATTGACAGGGGGTAAAGCCACATTTATGATTTCTGAAACAGAGGTGATTATATTTCAGCAAAGAGAGTTCTATCTTTATCTAAGCTTTCCATACATTATCCTGTTTGATCTTCACAACCTTGTGATATAGGCACAACAAATATTCTGTTATTCCCTCATTACATTTAGGGATCATAATCAGAAAAACTAAGTGACTCAATTACACAAAATTAAAAGATTTCACGTTGGGTCATCTTACCAATCACTCAGCAAAGCATTTGATTTCATTCACAAAGATAGTATCACACATGAGTAGATTTCTTTAACAGCCATCGAGACCCACTGAATGAGTAGTGGTAGTTTGAGCAGGATTGCATTGATTAAAGACCACATTTAATAGAGCTTTAAACTGTGTCCAAACAGCTTTTCCCCAAAGCAGCAGGATGGCTTCTCTCTGAAGTACTCTCACTTTGCCTGAACTAGTTTGCCATATTTCATGCCTGATGCAGAGGCTCTGCTTGCCTCATCAGGTGTGAATCAGATAAATTAAAGAAATAACTAAATTCATTTTGCACATGGTTCCAAGTCAATAGGCTCAGAGCGAGGGCCTATATTTTACTCCATACTCATCCCATAAGGGTAATGGGCTTTGGGGTCAATGTTTTCCTTGCTAAACAAAGAAAACCATCTAGAAACCATCAGTGTGTCTAGTCATCAAACTCAGCATACATATACAAACACATTGCCAATGTTTAATGTTTCCTAGGAATATAAGGAGACCATAATGAGGTTTGTACTGTACGTAACTGTTACGATTCTGAAATACTGACAAATAGAAATAGGTTCTCCTTTAGCCTAAATTTTCTTCTGGACCAATAAAGTAAAGGCAGCTATCCTGAGAGTTCAAACAGTACAGGCTTGCTGTAAAAAAACACACATCTCTAGCATGAGAAATCGACATTTTCTCTGCCTCCTGATTCTGGAGAGACATCCAGTGTCAGAAGGAGTTCTGTGCGCTGAGCAAGGCAGGCTCAACTTAGGAGGTGCAGCTGTGCTCTGGTTGAGAACATGAACTACAGGTTTGCTCCCCCAAGAACTGATGAGTATTAGGAAGAAGCATAGGCACCACCATCCTTTCTTGCCCTTGACAGGTATTACCCAAGTTATTTGCCAAAAAGGACAGAGCTCAGGCTTCAAATAAGTCTTTCAGATTGAGATAGCACAGAGCTCATGATCAGATTAGAGATTGAAAGCCACCAGGGTGATGGCTGCCCGGCAGGCCTCCCACAGCCCTGCATCACTCTTTCTGAGGCTGTCCGCCCACTCTACTTCCCAAGTACCGCCATCCATCAAGTGTCTCCAGGATATTTGTGAGGCTCAAATGCCCAGGAACTTTTTAGGTCTTATATTGTCAGACTTTCCATTAAATAAATCATACTTGATCGTTCTCTACTTCTTTAAATTCTCTTTTTCCTCTGCGTCTCTGACACCATACTTTCTCATGGGCATTTGCCTACCCTTTCAACAACCTCTTCCCAGTATTTCACTCCTACCTCCTCCTCTAGCTAACTTCCAAATGCTACAGCTCCTAAAAGTGCATTCCCAGCCCCTCTTCTTTTCTCTACCTAGAATTTCTCCTGAGCGATCTCATTCATTTCGTTACTTGAAGTGTTATCTCTACACTGCTGTGCCAAAAATATTTCTTCATGGAGATTCTTCTTCCTGAAGTCTACATTTGTTTATCCAACCACTTTTCAATTATCTTACCTGAGAGATCTCCAAAGCTCCTCAAATTTAACAAAAGCAAACCTGAAGTCTTGACCCCCAAAAGATCTGAGACTTCCTGTGCTTCTGGTAATGTGGAACTAGGTGACTTCCCGCACAGATTTTGATCAAGGACAGTGAGTCACCTCTTCCAGGAGAATCACTTCTGGTGATGTGAATCATACCAACCTCTTTCACCGAGAACTGCTATGAAACCTGGGAAAAACAGTTCTACCTATGTTTGAGGGCTTCAGAGAAGGAACACAGCGGTGAATAAATATGAGGACAAGATCTAAGAAAAGAACCTCACAGAAATGAGCCTAGCTATGAGCGTCTTCACTTTCACTTTTCACTTTCATGCACTGGAGGAGGAAATGGCAACCCACTCCAGTGTTCTTGCCTGGAGAATCCCAGGGACGGGGGAGCCTGTTGGGCTGCTGTCTATGGGGTCGCACAGAGTCGGACACGACTGAAGTGACTAAGCAGCAGCAGCAGCATGGGGACTACTTTTTCCCTGGGGAGATCTCCCGGTTCACAGAGAGGTGGATGAGAGGCAGAGAAACTGAGCAGAGTATTCAACAAAGTGATGGGGCAAGGGGACAAAAATGAGAGTTTGGGGCCTGCTGAGGAAGGATCCTCTTCAATTCCCCAAGCTTTGGGGTTTGATTTGGGACCCCAGTTAGTCAGGGTTATCCAGAGAAACCAGCAGGATGAGGAGAGAAAGAGATTTTAAGGAACTGTTTCATGCAACTGTGGAGTTGGCAAGTATGAAACCTGCAGGGCAGGCTAGCGGGCAGGGGACTCAAAGAGGAGTTGATGCTGCAGCTCGAGTTGGAAGGCAGTCTGGAGACAGAACTCCCTCTTCCTCAGGGGACCTCAATCTTTTTCTCCTAAGGCCTTCAACTAATTGGACGAGGCCCACCCACATTGTGGAAGATAATTTGCTTTACTTAAGGTCTACTGACTGAACTGTAAATTTATCTTAAGAGTTCTTTTATAGTGGCATCTAGACTGGTGTTTCACCAAATATCTGGATGCAGAGTCCTCCCCAGTTTGGCACACAAAATCAACCATCACAGACCACAGGTCACTGCCAATTCAAGAACCATCCTCTGAGTAGCACTAGTCTAAGATTATTGTGTTACAGTTGACCCTTGGACAATGCGGGTTTGAACTGCAAGGGCCCACTTTAAAACAGCCTTTTTTCAATAAATACGTGCCACAATACTATACGGATATGGAACTGCATATAAGGATGGCTGACTATATTATACTTGGATTGTTTGCTGCATAGAGGATTTATACCCCTAACCCCTATGTCGTTCAGGTGTCAATTGTATTTAGTATTAGGAAAAAGTATTAATTGGCATTAGGCTTTGATAAGTTAAGGATATATAATATAATCTCTAGAATAACCAATAAAAGAATAGTAAACTAATGTTTAACTTGGGATAATATAAAATAATCTAAAAACAAAAGAGAGATAAAAAAGATTTTAAAAAATATAAAATAGGTGAAACAAATAAAAAGCAAATACTAAGATGGTAAATTTAGCCTCACATATATCAGTAATTATCTTCAATGTAAATGAACTAAATACTTCAATTAAAAGAAATTAGTAGGATGGATTCAAACATATATATACATATGTATATTGGCTTCCCTGGTGGCTCAATTGGTAAAGAAACTGCCTGCAATGCCGGAGACCTGGGTTCGATCCCTGGCTTGGGAAGATGGAGGCAACCCACTCCAGTATCCTTGTTTGGAGATTCTACATAGAGGAGTCTGGCGGGCTATAGTCCAAGGAGTCACAAAGAGTCAGACATGACCGAGTGACTAAGCACACACACATATGTATATATACACATGTATATGTATATACACACTACTTAAAGACACAAATATAATATAGATGGTCGAAAGTAAGAGGATAAGAAAGGTATACTATGAAAATACTAAACAAAAGAAAGTACAATAGCTATACTACTATCAGATAAGACTTCAGAACAAGAACCATTATTAGAGTTAAAGAAGGACATCGAATAATAATAAAGAGGCTAATACACTAGGAAGATACAACAATCTTACATTTGCTTATTCCTTGGATCATAGCTTCAAAACATATAAAGTAAAAAAGAGAAGTCTGCGAATCCACAATTACACTGAAAGAGATTAACACGCCTATCTCACAGCTAGAATAAGCAGTCAAAAAGTTCAGTAGGAACACAAAAGATGTAAACAATACAATCCAACTTTTCCCAGTGGACATACTTGTAGAACACTATACCTAGTGACTGCAGAATATACACTCTTTTCAAGGACACACAGAACATTTGTCAAAATTGCCTTAAAGTCATAAAGCAAATCTCAACGTATTTCAAAATCAAAATCATATCAGAATATTCTTTGGTTTCAGAGGAATTAAGCTGAAAAGTAGAAAAATCCCTCAATTTGGAAAATTAAAAAGTAAATTTCTAAATACTCATGGGCCAGAAAAGAAGTCACAAAGGAAATTATATAACCAATACTAATCTGAGGATTTTTAATACATATTTAAATCATACTTAAATGAACATTTATAGCCCTATAGACATATAACAGAAAAGGAGAAAGACTGAACATCAGTGCACTAAGTATCTACTTCAAAAAGTTAGGGGGAAAAAAAAAAGAGATGAGGAAGATAAGAAAACTAATGAGAAAGGAGACAGAATAGTAGAGGGGATCAGCCAAGAAAACAGTCGGTTTGCTGAAAAACTTAATAATAAGGTGATAAACTCTTTCCCCAAAAAGGCACAACTAATTCACATCAGGAATGAAAAAGGGCATCACTATATATCCTACAAACAATGAAAGAACAATAATAAGATATTTTTAATTACATGCTGATACATTTGACAATTTAGATGAATTAGATGATATATTCCATAAAACACACACAATTCAGCAAAAATAAAAGTAATTTAAAATAAAATAATTCACTATTTAAAACTGTTTGCATAAAGAAACCTATAGACCTAGATGGCTTTGCTGTGAATTCTGCAAAATACGTCAAGAAGATCCAATGCCAATTTTTCCACATATTTTTTCCAGAAAAGAGAATAGGAAAGCTCACTCCTCAGTTCTTTTTTTTTGGAGAGGAATTTTAAAATCTCTCTCTCTTTTTTTCTATTGGAGTATACTTGCTTTACAATATTGTGTTAGCGTCTGCTATACAGCAAAGTGAATCAGCTATATGTTTGCATATATCTTCTCTCTCTTTTTTTGGATTTCTTCCCATTTAGTTTACCACTCAGTTCATTTTTTAAGGCCAGAATAATCCTGATACAAAATCTGGCAAGGATATTATTAAAAAAGAATATTAGAAGCCCGGCTTGCTTATGACCTTGATTTTTTTGAAAAAAAAAAAAAAATCTAAGCAAATTCTAGCAAATCAAATCTGGAAATGTGTGAGAAAGATTATACATCACAACCAAACTGGAAATGCAAAAACTGCAAAGTTGTTTCAACATTCAAGAAATCATTCCAGGCAATCTGCTCCGTTAATAAAAGAGAGAATCCTGTGACCATTTCAATAGATGCAGAAAAAAGTTCATAAAATTCAACACACACGATTAAAAATAAAACTGGTAGCAAACTAGAAAAAGAAATTAACATCCTTCATCTGATAAAGAGTATCTACAAAAACCTAAAATAAAATTTAAGTCCTTAATCATCTGCTCCAAAGTCAGTCTTGTTTGACTCTCCCCCATCTCAGTAAAAGGACATCTTCATTCATCCAACTGTTAAAGCCAAAGACTTGAAAGTTGTTATTTCGAGTTTCATCTCTCTGTCTCCTCCCACCTCATACCCAATCCATTGTCAATCTATGGAATCTACTTCTAAATATTTGGAGTTCATGCTCGGTTTTTCATCTCTTTCTTTACCACTCTGAAATACTACCATCGCTCACCTGGATTACTACCATAGACTTACAGCTGCTCTCCCTGTTTTTATTCTTGCCCCATCTGAACCATTATCCAAATCTGCGTAGCAAATAGAATGATATTCCTATACCATTGAAATTACATCACTGCCTGTTTAACAACTCCCTAAGGTGGCTGAGTAAAAAAAACAAGCAAACAAATTCTTACCAGAGTCTTCCTGCGTCCACGCCTCACCCTAGCATCACTTTCTCCTCACCTTTGCGTCGAGCTGGCCTCTTCAAGTCCCTTGCATTGCTGAGCTGGTCCCCTCTTCAGCTTTGCTTCCCTTGTGTTGTTTGTCTCCTCACTTCTCACTGTGCAACCTGACCACCCTATGGTTCCCTTTCTCAGAATTTTATACTTCCTTTCAGAATTCTCATCATAATTTGCAAGTCTATATTATTCTTTTAGTTTTTAAACGTCTATCTTCTTCACTATGCTGTAAATGTCTCAGAGGCAAGAATCAGAACTGTTTTGTTTTCTTCTGTTTCATCGCTAGTACCTACTACATTATAAGCATTCAATGAATCATTGTTGAAAAATGAGTGAATAAGTGAATGAATGAAATCTTCTTATATTCCAAGTGTATTAAAAATGGGTGCAGCTTTTTCAGCATGCATAGTGTGAGCCACCATTTTTAATAGCTTTGACTATAAGCAGTTTCAGGCATATAACCTTGAGCTTCCAGACAAACAGCAAATGAACACCATGTCTCACCTAGACCCCTGCAATTAATTCTAACTCCTTAAAACCCTTATCTTCTGACACTAGGCTTGGCTATGCATGAATCTTAAGTGAAGTCATTGCAAACAGGCATAAAAGCAACCAAAGGCATCATATCAAGAGTTAAAAGGTTTTATTCAGCTACAAATACAGTTTACTGGCTGAGTAGACTTCAAAACCTTCATTTTCACGGTAAGCAAATAATGTTCCTAAAATTAAGTAAAACGTGCAGCCAGTGATATTTATTTACAAATGCCCTATGACTACCTTCTAAGAAATGTTAAATGATAGTAAAACTTCAAAAGACATCAGTGCAGCCAACACCATCTTTCTGTTAAATATATTTCTTCTGTACATGATAACCCCAGCAAAACAATCTTTATTAATCTCAAAACTAATCACTAATTCCAGAGTGATATGAAATTAATTTGGTTATGCCTTAGTACTTCACTTTTTCTATCTTTGTACCTTCAAAAGGTGGCTGCTAATGCTATGTGAAAATAGAATCTATTAATATAAAGGCCCCGTGTTCCTTTAATGATAGGGTCAACTCCCTCAGTATCCCAGAAAGAGAGGAAATAAATTTTTCATTTTTCTTCATAGATTGAAAGACATGGCCAGACTTTATACCATGATTGGAACCAGTTCTGTCTATTGTGTATTGTGTGTTAGTTGCTCAGTTGTGTCTTACGCTTTGTGATCCCATGGACCGTAGCCCACCAGGACGCCTCTGCCCATGCAATTCTCCAGGCAAGAATAATGGAGTGGGTTGCCATGCCCTTCTCCAGGGGAGTTCTTTCTAGGATTAAGACCAAATCAAAATCACCAGGCTGATTATCTGATCCAAAAAGGTAATTAACTCAGTATTATAGACAGGGGGAAAGGAGAGGCATCTATCATTTATATACTTACTTGAAGGAAACAGAGAAGAGTCCAAATTATCAAGCTGTGGACTCAAGGACACTTACGGACTCTAGAAGCCCCAGTAACTGGTGAGGGTGATAAGGACTTTGTATTCTCATGGTGATGAGTTCAAATCCCAGCTCCTTTACTTGCAAGTTGCATGTCCCTAAGCAATTTACCAAACCTCACTCAGCTTCAACTTCTTCATCTAATAACAATGCCCTTTCAAAAGTTTCCTTTGAGACATTAGAGATTATCTACGGAAAGTACAGGGAATCTCTGGTGGTTCAGTGGTAAAGAATCCACCTGCAATGCATGAGATGCACGTTCAATCCCTGAGTTGGGAAGATCCTCTGGAGAAGAAAATGGCAACCCATTCCAGTATTCTTGCTTGGGAAATCCCATGGGCAGAGGAGACTGGTGGGCTATATGGTCCAGGTGGTAGCAAGAGTTGGACACGACTTAGGGACTAAACCACCACCACAAGCACAGAAAATACATGACACACAGTAGGAGTTCAAAAAATGGCAGTTATTCAGTGGGATAAATATTGACCTTTCTTTCTATATCTCCCTTGTTAAAAGTAAATGAAGACAAGGAGAATGGGAACTAGCAAAAGGTATTCTTAAATACTAACATTCCTCCTGGGGATGTTCGATACTGCCAGAAAACCTCAAACCTATCAAAAAAAGGAATGTGAATTAGATAGAAAACATAGCTGGCCCCCAGGACTTGGTTATCTCACACCCCAAATTAACATTATCTAAGAAACCGAATGATATCAAATCTGTCTTACATTGAGAATTACTTTCATGGGTAAGAGATAGAACCCCATGGGTAAGAGATAGAAAGGAAGCAAGGAGGTGGAGGAAATGGAAATTAAAAGTAGGGGAAGGGAAGACAGGAAAGAAAGAGAAAAAGCAACCAATTCCATCTGGATTAAAGTTTGCTCATAAACAGAACAATATGGGACTGCCATCTCCTTTCTGCTGCGTTCCCTGCGAAAGTAAAGACCATAGCTGCTTTGTTCACTTCTATCTGCCCAGTAGCTAATACAGTGCCTGGAACACAACAGCTATTTAATAAATAATTGTGGAATGTACAAAAACATAAAGGAATGAGTGCCGTGTATGTCTCCAGAGTCATAAATATTCACTCTGCATCCAAAACTTGAAAACATAAAGGACTGATTCTATGCACTGACTGGGTACTTAGAACTGGAATCCCACATACAAGTGTCCCCAGGTTTGCACCTGTGGCTGTCACTTAACCATCTCTCTGGCCCTGCAAAATGGCCTTTTTCAAATAAAGATTTGAAGGTCCTGTGGAGTGACCTCAATTTCAGCTCTCACTCTGCCAGTGTTCTCAGTTGCCTTATAATACAGTTTCTGGTGCTAGATATTAAAATGCAGCAAGAACTGTTTAGAGACTCTGAGTTGTATACAAAAAAAAAAATCAAAGATAGAGCTGAGCAGTTAGAAACCAGTCAATACAGTGTCTGCTCTCATTATTGAGAGATGCTTAAGCTCATTATTCAGTTTTGGGAGAGAACAGGAGGCATGTAGTGAAATTCAATAGAGGCTTAATATATAGTTTCAAGTTAGCAACAGATAGGGTAATATCAAAATGACCAATTTCAAAATAAACTTTAATGTCCTCAATTAAAACTATTTAATCAAAACACTGGAAGAATATTTTTTGGTATGCTGCATATTAACATTTTTCAATCTATTAAACACTGGTCAAATGCCTCAACAAATATAGAAAGGCAACAGAAATTTTACCTCATTGACATAAACCACTAGGTTTCCATTTGGGGACTTTTTCTAGAATAATTCATATAAACCCACAACTACCAAAACCCAGCTATGAGGATTAATTGTGTATATAAAAGCATTTTGCAACATTATGTCTTTTTTTCTCCTCAAAAAAGATATGAGGCATTTTTGTTTTTCTCAACCAGTTTGCATGTAACACGCAATGAAATCACCTTCCATTTTTACCTGCCTTCCTATTAGAGGCAAGATTTTTCTCCTTTCCTTCTTAAACTAATGAGATTTTGACAAAGCAATCTCATTCCATCAGAAGCCACCATATTTCAGAAATGAAGTGATTTATGGGTGGTAATTACATTACAAAAAGTTTATACATCATTTGGGCATTATTCAGGGGAAAAGGTATGGCGTGTTGCTGCTGTTATTAAACCCCAAAGACCCATTGATCAAGAATATAAAGATCAACCACTTGTTTTGTTAAGTAATTAACTTAACTCTTTCCCATAGCTCCCATTCAGGCTTGGAACGATCCATTCCTCACTGGAATGAGAGTCCCCAGCAATGTATCGAAAGGGCTGCTTGCTAAAAGGTGATGCCAATTAATTGCCAAAAGTAATTGTCATTTTGTAATCACATTATTACTAGTTTGCTGCCACTAGATCATTAAAGTGCCAATTATGCATCTCTGCTTTAATGTATTAATAAAAAAGCAATCATGCATTTATTGCCTTTATAATTCCTGAGATAATTATACAGCAGGCTGAAGGTGTATCTCTTCTGTGATCCAGCAAATTTAGCAACCACACTGGAGACTCCAATGATTAGGAAATTAATATATCAGAACTGACTATTTTTAGAGCTAAAACCAAATATTCTCAGCTTCTTCATTCAAAGGGCAGTAGGGATAGTCTATGGAATGTCTGTGGATGGTCTATGGAAGTAAAAGTTTGCCTCTATAATATGGTCTAGACCCTCTTCATTCTTTGCCAGGGAGGAGTCGAATAGAAAGAAAACTCTGTTCAGGAACAAGAGAAAATGGTTTCCAGGGTGGTTTATAAGTTACGAGTTCTAAAACAGACTTGTGGTCCAGGGGAGGTTACCCTTCTCGGCTGTCCGATGAACCACCTTCATCTTGAGTCAGTACCATCCCCGCCTGAGGAGAAGTTAGGGGCTTCCCTGGTAGCTCAGCTGGTAAAGAATCTGCCTGCAATGCAGGAGACCCCGGTTCGATTCCTGTGTTGGGAAGATCCCCTAGGATAGGCTACCCACTCCAGTATTCTTGGGCTTCCCTGCTGGTTCAGATGGAAAAGAATCCGCCTGCAATGTGGGAGATCTGGGTTCTATCCCTGGGTTGGGAAGATCCCCTGGAGAAGGGCATGGCAACCCACTCCACTATTCCTGCTTGGAGAATCCCTATGGACAGGGGAACCTGGCAGGCTACAGTCCATAGGGTCGCACAGAGTCGGACACGACTGAGCAACTAAGCACAGCACAGCAGGGAGAAGGAGTTGGAGGAGCTAAAGTGAAAGTCTGGAGACCTTTTCAAGTTTGGCTTCATTATTATTCTTGAAATTCTATGAATTCCCAGATCATATGTCTCCTCCTTAACATAGATATCAAATCCATTCTGCAGATAAAATGAAGTAAGTTAAGGAGTCTCTATTTTGGATTATCTGTTCTCTCTATCCTTAATATAAATGAGTTTCAATTCAGTTGAAGTGCCCTTTCTTATCAAAAGAAAATGTTATGGCATTGAATGTTTTCTGCCCACTCTTCTCTGTAATTGCCACATTTAAGACTTAAGTGGTCATATTAAGTGCTCCCTGTAGCTACATATATGGCAGAAGTATTCCCCAGAATATCTCGGTGGCCATTCTCTTCTATCAGCAACAATTCTGTAAAGGTTGCCTCTCCAGCTGTCACAGTCCCACTGATAGTCCTTTATTCAATAATTCCTGACATTGTTCTAGTGCAGAGGTCAACAGACTACAGCCCAGTGACCAGTCCAGTCCACCTTTTATTTTTGCAAATGAAGCTTTACTGGAATACAGCCCAGGCCCGTTGGTTTACATATTGTCTCTATCTGCTTCACTCTATAACAGCAGAGCTGAGCAGCGGCAACAGAGACTGCATGACCCTCAAAGCCTGAAATATTTGCTATCTGGCCCTTTACAGAAAAAGTTTGCCAATACCTATTCTAGTGAAACTTTTTTTCATCTGACTATTACAGAATCTCCTTCCCCTCAAATGAAGACATTTATTCTTACATTGCTTAATGTTTTTCTTTTTTCTCTGGATAAATCTTTCTAAATTACATCATCTTCTTTAACTTCTGAAATTTAAATCTCTGTGCCATTTCATCCACACACTCTCCCAAGTGAGAATATAGCCCACAAGAATGCTCACAAAGGTGCTTGATAACGTCTCCTTTTGATCAGTAGCCTATTAAGGGATCGCCCTCTGAGTTGATCTAAAATTTCATTGATTCCATCAAGTAACAGACATTTGATGAAGGACTTTGTCATGTGCCAGCCACTGATGCTAGATTCGAAATTCTGTAAGACACAGTCTCTTGTTGTTATTCAGTCGCTCAGTCATATCCAACTCTTTGCGACCCCATGGACTGCAGCACGCCAGGCTTCCCTGTCCTTCACCATCTCCCAGACCTTGCTCAAACTCATGTCCATTGAGTCTGTGATGCCATCCAACCATCTCAACCTCTGTTGTCTCCTTCTCCCTTCTCCTCCTGCCCTCAATCTTTCCCAGCATCAGGGTCTTTCCCAATGAGCTGGCTCTTTGCATAAGGTAGCCTACCTAGACACAGTCTCTTCCTACCTAGAAACTCACAGTCTAGCAGAGAAGACCTCATACACATCACGGCATCATTGTTCTTGCAGCTGCTGTTTGTTTTAACACTTCCTTAGTTACAGGCCAAGAACGGTGTTAAGAACTTTAACATATATTAGCTCATTTAATTCTCATAACAATCCTGAGGAAGATACTCCTATTATCCTCATTTTACAGATTAAAAAATTAAGTATGAATAAGAGAACTTAATATAAGATGGATTACAGCAAAGGTTTAGTAATTAGTAAGAGGCAGGGCTGGGATTTGAACCCAAGCAGTTAGGATCCAGAGTCCAAACTCCTAACTACTTTATTAGTATTAACTTTTACTTTCTCTGCCCAGGATCTGAGAGGAAAACCCCTGACATGGGACACTTCTGAATTCCCCATCTCCTAACACTCAAAGGATGTGAGTTATGCTGTTGTTGACTGAAACCAAGTGCACGTGAAAGCTGTGACTTTCAGTTTTATTTGAGAACCTTACTGAGGACTCTAGCTCTCAGCTCTGAGGAACTGCTTCACAGAGCTAGGGGAGAAGCCAGGAAGTTTATATGAATTTGGCCGGGGGCGGGGGGTGGGGTGCAGGGGGTGCTGAGAATTACATGTAGTCAAGGATACATCTTGGTAAAAGATTACTGTTAATCACCAAAAATACAGATATTTCAAGTTAATGATTTTAGTGCTTATCTATATATGGGAAGATGCAAGAACCTGGCGTCATTGAAATTCTTCCTTAGATACACATTTTAATTGTCTAGGAGCTCACACATCCAAAACATGGAATGCTTCATCCTGTTTTTTTTTTTTTTTTTTTCCCTTTCTGAATCCCTTTCAGGATGAACTGAATGTCAGTGATACAGTAGCCAATGAATTGATCCCTGTGGAACTGGGTGGTGGGTACACTCTTTGTTCTATAACCTTCAGACTCACACCACTCCCCCTCAGCCTGCTTCTTTGGAGATGGGCACCTTCAGATTCCCAGTGCAATCTAGGACTCCCTGGCAATCTAGGGATATTCTGATTTCCCAGACAATGATTCTGTTATCAAACTAGAGCCTCTCCAAACAGAAGAGCTGGAAATCATTCCTCTGGTAGTAAGAAGGGAAGGACTACTATCCATTAGCAAAACTGAGGGCAGCTACTTGTGACTTCTTGGGGAGAAACAAAATTTCCCATCCAGAGAGACAATCCTTTAGTTTAGGGAAAGCCTTGACTCAGATGCTCAGTCGTGTCCGACTCTTTCCAACCCCGTGGACTATAGCCCACCAAGATCCTATGTTCATGGGATTCTCTCAGCAAGAATATTGGAGTGGGGTGCCATTTCCTCCTCCAGGAGATCTTCCCAACCCAGAGATCAAGCACGTGTCTTCTTCATTGGCAGGAGGATTCTTTACCACTGAGCCACTTGGGAAGCTCTATGCTTAGACATATTTTAATGGGGTGTTTTTATTTGGGGTTTGGTTTTAGTTGATTTTAAAATGTTTCTGCTGTTATTGTAGGCATCTGAGTAAGTGAATGGGAGTGTGTGAGATAATGAGAATTTAACTGTTCTGCATAATGAAGTGAAGATTTTAAGGGTATCTTAGAGAGAGAAGATAAGGGTCTTGAGATGATTAAAAATGGAAGAAATATGAGGGCAACCTAGAAAGAGAAGGAGGCTCAAGAAGATGCCTGGGTATTGGGGCCATTAGAAGAGAAAATTGGCCAGGGAGAAATCCCCATAGTGAGATGGTTAACAGTCTTTAGGACTATGATGCCTGATAGCAAATTTAAAGTTGTTTGCTTTGCTGAAAGTAAAAGTCGCTCAGTCATGTCCAACATTTTATGACCCCATGGACTATGCAGCCCACGGAATTCTCCAGGCCAGAATACTGGACTGTGGGTAGCCTTTCCCTTCTTCAGGGGATCTTCCCAACCCAGGGATCGAACCCAGGTCTCCGGCATTGCAGGCAGATTCTTTACCTGCTGAGCCACAAGAGAAGCCCAAGAAAACTGGAGTGGGTAGCCCATCCCTTCTCCAGCAGATATTCCTGACCCAGGAATCAAACCAGGGTCTCCTGCATTGCAAATGGATTCTTTACCAACTGAGCTATCAGGGAATTTTGTTGTGCTAGGTGATCCTTAGAGAGGGCAACAGCTTCAGAGGAGACAGAGCAGTGATGGTGGAGGGCAGGATAGTGGGAGCAAGACTGGTTATAAAAATAGCCTCCTGGGACTTTCCTGGTGGTCCAGTGGCTGCTGCTGCTAAGTCACTTCAGTCATGTCCAACTCTGTGTGACCCCATAGACAGCAGCCCACCAGGCACCTCTGTTCCTGGGATTCTCCAGGCAAGAGTACTAGAGTGGGTTGCCATTTCCTTCTCCAGGTCCAGTGGCTAGGACTCCATGATCCCAATGCAGGGGGCTGGCGTTTGATTCCTGGTCTGGAAACTAGATCCCACATGCTGCAACTAAGACCCAATGCAGCCACATAAATACATAATTTAAAACATTTTTTAAAGCCTCCTAATAAAAGACATGATCAAGATTGAAAAGAAAGAAGTTAATCTATTTCTATTTACAGATGGCATGCTCTTAAACATAGAAAATCCTAAGGAATCCACAATAAAACTATCAGAACTAACAAAAAAAAATTCTACAAGGTTGCAAAATATAAGACCAATATAGAAAAAATCAATTGCATTTCTATGCAGTAGCAATGAACAATCCAAAAATGAAATTAAAGAAATTATTCCATTTATAATAACATCAAAAGAAATAAAATACTTGAGAATAAATTTAACAAAAATATGCAAGATGTATAAACACATTACATTGTATGTAAACACATCATCACTGGAAAAAATTAAAGAAGATATAAATGAAAAGACATTATATGTGCATAGATGGGAAGACACTATTATTAAGGTGACAATTTGCTCCAAATTAATCTACAGATTCAATGTAATACCTATAGAGCTTCATGCCTTGTTCACAGAAATTGACAAACTGATCCTAAACTTCATATAGAAATGCCAGGGACCCACAAAAGACAAAACAATTTTTAGAAAACAACAAAGCAGATGGGACTTGAAATTCCTGACTTCTAAGCTTACTACAAAGCTTCAGTAATCAAGACAGTGTGCTGCTGACATAAGGATAGACATATAGAGCAAGAGAATAGAGTTAAGAGACCAGAAGTAATCTCATATGCCTACAGTCAATTGATTCTCAACAAGGGGAGAGAATTCAGTGGAGAAGAATAATCTTTTCAACAAATGGCACTACAACAAGCAACAGAATGAATTTGGAGCCTATTTCACACCATATACAAAAGTTAAGTCAAAATGGTGCAAAGGCCCAAATTTAATAGGCAAGACTATACAACTCTTTGAAGAAAACATAGACATAAAAATATTTGTGATTTGAGGTAAAGCAATGATTTCTTAAACATGACGTCAAATGAAAAAGCAACAAAAGGAAAAATAGATAAACTGGATTCCATGAAAATTTAAAACTTCCACGTTTAAAATGATGGTATCAAGAAAGTAAAAGACAAGCCCACGGAATGGGAGAAAATGTTGACAAATCAGGTATCTAACATGGGACTTGTACAGAGAATAAAGAATTCATAACTTGGCGATAAAATCCTATCCAACTGAAAAATGGTCAAATCATTTTGCTATTAATGTTTCTCCAAAGAAGATGAACAAATGACCAAAATACATAGAAAAAAATGCCCAATATCATGAATTATTAGGGGAATGAAAATCAAAAGCACAATGATACATTTTTTTCGTCTGCTAGGGTAGTTATAATCAAAAAGCAAAACAAGTGCAAGGGAGGATGTGGAAAAGTTGAAACCCTCATATGTTGCTGGTGGAAATACAAAATTATGCAGCCACTTTGGAAAACAGTAAGACAGTTTCTCAAAAAGTTAAACATAAAGTACAATATGATCTTGCAATTTCACTCCTAGATAGATATCCAAGAGAACTGAAAACATACATCCACACCAAACATATACATTGAATGTTCATAGCATTATGAACATATTTGGCCAAAAAGTAGAAATAACTCAAATGTCCATCAGCTGATGAATGGATGAGAAAATGTGGTGTATCCAAACAAGGCAATATTACTCATCAACGAGGAAGAATGAAGTACTGATGCACGCTACAGTATGGATGAACCTTAAATATATTAAAGAAGCCAGACACAAAAGGCCAAATACTGCATGATTCCATTTATGGGAAATGTCCAGAAGAGGCAAACCTATAGAAACAGAAAGTGGAATGGTGATTGCCAGGAGTTGAGGAAAGGTAATTAAAAAGAGGCTGCTGATGGATATCAAGTTTGTTTTTGGAATGATGAGATACTCTGGAATTAGATTGCAGTGGTGGATGAACAACTATGAAATATACTACAACCCACTAATGGTACAACTTCATGTGCATGCTGAGTTGCTTCAGTCGTGTCTGACTCTCTGTGACCTTATGAACTGTCACCCACCAGGCTCCTCTGTCCATGGGATTCTCCATAAAAGAGTACTGGAGTGTGTTACCATGCCCTTCTCTAGGGAATCTTCCTGACCCAGGGATCAAACTCATATCTCCTGCAGCTCCTACATTGGCAGGCAGGTTTCTTTACTATATATGATGTATGAATTATATATCCATTTAATAATATTCTTTAAAGCCTCCTTTTCACCAGATACAACCAAAAGACGGTGACCCTGCTGAAAAGAGAGGGAAACAGTTGGTAGGATAGGAAATCACCTCATTCCTAGAGAAAGACCCTAAAAAAGAGAGTTCTTTTCTCTAATTCAAAAGAATTAAAGGTGGCTTCTAAGGCATTCACACTTGAAGTACTGCACCAAATAGCGATTTCATCTAGAAAGTGGTTTTAGACAGTTTTGATAGAAAAGAAAGGGAAAAGAGACTTCCAAAATGATGTGTTGTGGGGATGTTTTTTACTTTTCAGAGTTGCAGGAGTTCAAAGGAGATGTGTGTAGAATTCTCTGGCTGCAGAAAAGCCTTTGATCTCATAAGACTAGGAATGTTCTCTTAAAGGAAGGCTGAGAGTGCATTTGGGACCTGAAAGCCAACCCCAGCCAGGAGTCACTCCAGCAAAGTGGGTGGGAACACAGCCCTGGGCAGACCCAAAGTCTGGGAAGAGGAATTCCTTGGGCAAGGCTGCCTCTCCCACCCTCAGCCCACTGCCCTCTGTGGACATGCGCTGGGGCTTGGGGCTGGTTCATGATCCTGCAAAAGACATGGTCCCTCAATGAAACTGGCAGAACCCATTTCTCTGACCTCTGAAGTGGTTCATCTGTGACTTGAGCAAATGAGGGAAAATGAGTGCTCCTTCCAGTTCAGTCCCTCAGCTCCCCAGGTTACAGTTCTCTTTTCACTAGAACTAATTTTCCAGAATGCTTTGCTAAGGTTTACAATTCAGGGAACACCAAGTTAAGTAAAATGCATCTTCCCCGGTCTTTGTGTCAACACCAAGGACAGGCAACCTCACCCCTCCTGTGCTCACCCTTCCAATAAAGAAAATAAAACCCCACTGAGATGGTTTTTGCCCTCACAGGGAGGAACTGCATACAAGACGACTCCATGGCAGAGAAAAAGAATGAAGAACAAGCAAGTAGTCAGACTTGGCTGGAAGCAGGGCTCCCCCTGCTTAAGAATATTTCCCACATACTTTTGACCAGGCACAAATTCACTTTTCTACAGCTATTGAACGAGGGTCACGACTCCTGGCTACCCTCACCTCTGTGTCATTTGTTTTCATCTGATCACCCACTGACCGAACAGTCTCTAGGCTTGGGGCTGCAAAGGCAGAAAGTGAAGAAAAATAGACCCCTAGGAAGCAATAAGCACCTGCTCAGGTCAAAATTTGCTACTAACCTTATGCGGCCAGTTAGGGCTCAACAGGGCTTCATTCTTGTTCTTCCTGAGGTGAGTGTGGACTCGCAAGGAGGGAGGAGTTGAAGGGGGAGGGCAGTGGGATGGGAGTAAAAGATGCACAACATCCTCAGAAGACCTGGGAACATCTTGTGGGAACCCCCACCACTAACACACACACACACACACACACACACACCGTATTCCTACACTCTGCCCAGGCTGGAGGCCTCTTTCTCACACAAGAAAAACTAAGAGTTAACTAGATCAAGGGCCCAGCACCAGAACACCAGCCTCTGAAAACTGAGCCATAGAAAAGAGATTTTGTTGCCAGTGAATCTGAGGTTCTTTCTTCATAGCAAAAAAAATATTCAGAAATGAAGCAGAGAGGTTAAGAAAGTAAAGTGAAAGTTTATTTAAGCAAGGAGACACACTCAGAGGGCTTCCCTGGTAGCTCAGCTGGGAAAGAATAAGCAGAGCATAGCAGCACGCTCTCAGAGGGAGAGCAGGCAGACAGCTGAAGAGCTGCTGCCGCCCTGGGCTTCTTTTGCAAGCTGGTTATGTTCAGTCACTCAGTCGTGTCCGACTCTTTGCAACCCCATGGACTGTAGCCTACCAGGCTCCTCCATCCATGTGGATTCTCCAGGCAAGAATACTGGAGTGGGTAGCCATGCCCCCCTCCAGGGGATTTTCCCAACCCAGGGATCGAACTCAGGTCTCCAGCACTGCAGGTGGATTCTTCACTGTCTGAGCCACCAAGGAAGTCCAAGAATACTGGAGTGAAGGGTAGCCTATCCCTTCTCCAGAGGAACTTCCCCACCCAGAAATCGAACTGGCGTCTCCTGCATTATAGGTGGATTCTTTACCAGCTGAGCTACCAGGGAAGCCCTAAACTGGTTGGAGGCGGGGGGCATACAAATGAAGGGGTGGAATATTCACTGGGGGAGGAGGAGTTTGGGGAGGAGGAGGAGAAGGGACCGACAGAGGATTAGATGGTTGGATGGTATCTCTGACTCAATGGATGTGGGTTTGAGCAAGCTCTGGGAGTTGGTGATGGACAGGGAGGCCTGGCGCGCTGCAGTCCATGGGGTTACAAAGAGTCAGACACGACTGAGCGACTAAACGGAACTCCCTGATTTTCATCCCAGATACATTTTCCCGAGAGGAGGAGGGATTTTTGTCCCTTTTTTATTTACATCAGAACTGTCAAGGCGTCGGTGCAGGAGGTGCAGGATGAGTACTTCTTACCTGTAAAGTTAATCTTATAATGAGAGCAGAGTGAGCAAAAGGTTACATTCGGATGCAGAGATTCCTGCCTTTGCTGCCCTTTGTCTGCTACTCTGACCCTTATTACCCAAAGTGTGTTCTTTCCTGTCAGTCTGACGGTTTCTTCTTTCCTTTGTCTGCCTGTGGAACCCTGCTGTGGACAAGACCTGTGATTTCCTGCCACCTGGCCCCTGCCCCCATTTCTCTCTTCCTACCTGGCTACCTGCCTGCTCTAACAGTATCACCTACTCCTGACTCTTCACCAGGGGGCAACAACACTCTCCAGAGATAGCGGGCAGCAGGGTCTCTCATCTGAAGTTCTGTCCTAGAAGTAGCAGCATCTGTGTCTCCAGCTTTCTTCTCCTCAGAGGACCCCACCCACCACTCCACTGTTAGGGAACTGTTGATTGAAACCACCTGCCTCCACCAGAATGTCCCAATCAGGAACATGGAATTGATGACAGTTCAGTTCAGTTCAGTCCCTCAGTTGTGTCCGACTCTTTGTGACCCCATGGACTGCAGCACGTCAGGCCTCCCTGTCCATCACCAACTTCCGGAGTTTACCCACACTCATGTCCATTGAGTCAGTGATGCCATCCAACCATCTCATCCTCTGTCGTCCCCAAGCTGCCACCAAAACCAACCAGAAGAATGCAGGAGGGGTCAAAAGGAAGGAGCCTCTGAGACATCCTTTCAACCTCCCAGAAAGGCTCGCATTAGAAACCATCTTAACTGAGAGATGCACACGCCACCAAGAAGGGCTCCTGGGTGGGATAAAATATGAGCACGAGCAAGATGATTGGCCAGAGACAAGGCAGAAGGCAAACCCCTCCACCATAAAACCTGAAACTGTGAGACAGGAAGCAGAGCAGTTCCCCTGGGTTCCCTTACCCCAAGTCTCTCCTCTCAAGAGTTGTTTCACAAAAGATCTTTTGCTTGGTTAGTATGTGAGTCTTGACAAGAGCCGACTCTTGGGCCCTGGAAGGGGGTCTCCCCAACCCAAACCATCACTACCATATGACAAAGACAGAAGGGCATCAACTGCCTAGGTTCCAGCTCCTTATATCAGGGCACTTACAAAACCACCTGCTGTTAATGTAGCAGGTTTCTAGCTCCAGTTCTGAAATGTTAATAGAATAGCCCGAAGTCCTTCTAACAATAACTTTTTGGAAAAACTACTAGTTCAGTTCTTCTAACAAGCAAATAACCTTGGGAAATTACCTTCTCCAAAACATCCAAGAGGAGTCGTCAGGTAAGCACATGGATGTACGGGTTTGGAGCTGAGGGAACTAGATCAAAGATATGATCTCGAAAGTCGGCTGTTTTGTTGATGGAAGTAATTGAAGCTATGGGTTAGGTGAGATTGCCCAGAGAGAACAGAATGATTAGAGAGCTCAGGACTTTCAGGGAAAATTATCACGACCTCATAAATGGGCCGCAGAGATCACTCACTCTGGACATTGTCCAGTGGACCTTCTGTGGATCATCTGATTCTATAGAGCTGTGCACCTTTGATGGTCTTCCCATTGGCCAGGCTGTTTTACAACTTTCTAGGAATACAGGGTTAATTTGTAAAAAAAAAAAAAAAAACAACACTTACAGTAATACAAATGATCATTGTCCATAGCATGGTGAAAATTTTGTCCCAATCGATACAATTAATTTTTACCCTGGAAAAAAATGCCCTCAAGAATTACATTTTACTGTTGTTCAGTTCAGTCCAGTCACTCAGGTGTGTCCAACACTGCGACCCCATAGACTACAGCGTGCCAAGCTTCCCTGTTCATCACCAACTCCCGGAGCCTACTCAAACTCATGTTCACACCATGAGTGATACGACCCAACCATCTCATCCTCTGTCGTCCCCTTCTCCTCCTACCTTCAATTCTTCCCAGCATCGGAATCTTTGCCAATGAGTCGGTTCTATGCATCAGGTGGCCAAAGGATTGGAGCTTCAGCTTCAGCATCAGTCCTTCCAATGAATATTCAGGACTGATTTCCTTTAGGATGAACTGGTTGGATCTCCTCACAGTCCAAGGGACTCTCAAGAGTCTTCTCCAACACCACAGTTCAAAAGCATCAATTCTTTGGCGCTCAGCTTTCTTTATGGTCCAACTCTCATGTTCACTGTTGTATATTAACCATTTTGCATCTACTAGCAAAGTCATTTCAACATTCCTGAGAATGTGCGTGTGTCTGTGTGTGTCAGTCACTCGGTTGTGTCCGACTCTTTGCGACCCCAAGAACTGTAGCCCTCCAGTCTCCTCTGTCCATGGAATTCTCCAGGCAAGAACATTGGAGTGGGTTGCCATTTCTTTCTCCAGGGGATCTTCCCAATCCAGGGATTGAACACATGTCTCCTGCATTGCAGATGGGCTTTTCACTGTGTGAGCCACCAGGGAAGCCCATTCCTGAATATATATGTCTCTTTTTCAAATTCTCCCTGAATCTAACACCTTCTGGTTTCTTCATTAATCAATGGGTTACATAAAATCTTTGATGTGTTCCTTTTTGACTCTTGATTTTACTTTTTTGAAAATGCTTTTGCAGGACCAAACCCTTAATGAAGACCAGCAGATGATGGAGGAACATGATCTTATAAAGGAGGGAAGGAAAAAGCAGCCAGTGAAGAAGGGGAAAGAAACAAGAGGGTCTGGGCACAAAAGTCAAGGTAAGACAAGCATTTTGAAAACAGGGAGTGAGCAATTGAATCCAAAGGGCATTTAGTTAATTTTCATCTGACTTGACCACACTATTGCCTGCAGCTCACAGCCCTCCCGCTGCTCTTCTGTACCAACCTCCCACCAAATGTGAGGCAACCTTTTCTAAACCATTGAAAGCACAAGATGTCTTGTTACTCCCTTCTCCTGGGATGGGAGGCCTACTCGTCTGACATTTACATAACCAAGGGAACCTACTCAAGCATCCTTTGCAGAACAAGGAACGTGTACTTCAAGGTGATTTTCTGATTTCAACTTGACTGAATCAGGTGGAGCTATTAAAAAAGCAAAGGAAAAGCCATCATATTTAATCTGTCAGCACGTCTCTTTAAATAGAATATACATTTAACTGCTACTCTAACATCCTTAGAGGTTGTCCCACCACCTTAATATCATTGGAAGACAATCAGTAGGCAAATTTGCTCATTCCCTTCATTTCCAACTCACAGATGGAAAAACTGAAAAGAATTTTGCAGCTGCGTCTGAACACATGAAAATTACTCATCCCTTCAACCTT
The DNA here is from genome assembly GCF_027580195.1 of Bos mutus. NCBI lineage: Eukaryota > Metazoa > Chordata > Mammalia > Artiodactyla > Bovidae > Bos > Bos mutus. Next base: position 30,353,877 of record NC_091626.1, on the reverse strand, counting down.
GTTCTTACTTCTTATGTGAATTTGGAATCTTAATAAGCCAAATTTTCCCCTTTTGTCCATGCTCTGACCTTTAGATAGACTGCATATATCATAGGAGCAATCTTCCCCTATCATTTTCCAACTCATACAACCTGTAGAAAGCAAGAGCAGGTTGTGATAAAAATCACTGAAATTCAACCAATAGATTTAGCTTTTTTTTGTTTTTGTTTTAAGCAAACCCTTCCAGATGTTCTCTAACCTTTAAAAAGCAAGAAGCCACAGGGAACACTTAAAAAAGATGCTCTCATTTTTTTCATCCCCATTTGTCCAGGTTGAAGGGAAATCCCTCAGCCGCCAGCAGGCATCATTACTTTTCACGTGTCGAGCACCCAGTAGACAGATCAGCCTCCTGAACTGGGTGTGCTACCTCACCACCTGCTAATCTTCCCAGGTGCACCCACAAACGGCACTTTAGCTAAAAAGCCTGAAGTTTGTCTGCTCGTCAGAAGGGCGCTTTAAGAAATTATCCGTTTGTCAAGAACTGGAGGCGGCTGCAGTCACTGGCGTCCCAGATGGTCCCACTTTTCAGCATTATGGATTCTAGGGAAGGAATCTGACAGCACAGAACAGCTCCCTCTCCAGCACCCAGCTTCTCACCTGCTTCCTAACGGCAAAGATGCGCTGGTGGTCATTTCCAAGCTTTACCATTCTTGTTATCACAGAATAACCACAGCCCAAATTCAGATGGCGCTTGTGAGTTACGTGCTTGTAACCTCTGCTGCTAAGTCGCTTCAGTCGTGTCCGACTCTGTGCGACCCCATAGACGGCAGCCCACCAGGCTCTGCAGTCCCCGGGATTCTCCAGGCAAGAACACTGGAGTGGGTTGCCATTTCCTTCTCCAATGCATGAAAGTGAAAAGTGAGAGTGAAGTCGCTCAGTCGTGTCCGACTCTTCGCGACCCCATGGACTGCAGCCCACCAGGCTCCTCCGTCCATGGGATTTCCCAGGCAAGAGTACTGGAATGGGGTGCCACTTCCTCTGGTAAACTCCAATTGTTGCCGTTCTTAAACTCAGTAACATGATGGGTAATTCTACATAGTAGCCACTGGATGGCAGGCTTCAACCTTCAAAAGATCTCCAGTGCTTCAGGTCTGCTGCCTGCGAGGTTGGCGAGCAATGAAATGACAAGCTGTGGGCAGAGGCATCTCTTCCTTTTATGAATACTCCCAGGCACAGTTTGAGCAGCTTTCACTTCACATTAGGAAGCTGATCTGTTTGGGCATTTGGTTTAAGAAGAATAATTCCCTAATCTCTTGTCCGGTGACGTGCTTTTACATTTTAGCTTCTGCCTTTATAGGAAAAAAAGATGTCTACCCAGAAGATTCATGACAAGGGGATGTATATACAGGCAGGATAATCACCTGCATGTTAAGAGAAATGTTGTTTTCCAGGGGTTCCAAAGAGTATAGAGTTTACCCACTGGCAAAATAAATGTGGATATATATTACTGGAACACACACACTAACCAGAAAAAAAAAATCATGTTAACAATACTGTTTCAAATTTCAACCATAATTATAATGTTCACCATCAACCCTGCTTTTTCTTTCTGACTTCAAACAACTGTCGCCTACTCAAAAATGAGAAAATAAAGGTTCAAGAACGTTTAGTTGAAGGTGTCCAAGTCACATCTTCAAAAAGCAGAAAATAAAAATCTCATCCAACTTGTTCGGAAAGAGAGTTGTGTACTTGTTCCCATGAGAAATCTACCAGCTGGGGAGGGGGCTGCCTCGGAGGGGAGGGGGCTGCTGCGGAGGGGAGGCAGGAACAAGTGAGGACAAGGATCTCCACTGGGGACAGTGGTTACACAAACAAATAATCTAGGTTCTCCTGAACAAAATGAGGAGGTAATTTAGTTGCAGCTGGATCAAGAAGATTTCAGAGCAATAAGAATCAGGTAAGGCAATGGAGAGAGTTAATAGAGGACAATTTAGACTCACAATAAAGATATAATTTCCTTAGGGCCTTCCAAATAACAATAACTTCCAGAAGGTCGTTAGCATACACTCTTGGAGATTGCTTCAGCTCATCCTGTTCATAAAGACACACAAATGGGTCCACGCACAAGAGCCAGTAATTAGATTCTGCCATTCCCTGTCCCGAGCAGTCCTGGACTGTGACCATTAACCCTCTGCTCCAGACGCAGGAGAAGTGATCTGGGAATGCCGTGTGCACAGGCCATGGTTATTCCCCACAGCAGCAATTACCCTCCCTCCCAGGATGTGTCTGCCTCAGGGGGACCCAGGGCACTTGGCACATTAAAGAGCATTTATAAACAGTAGGTTAGAAGAGCTCACGGGAAGATGAACCATGTAATGAGTGATGGTTATTAATGAACATTATTATCCTTGTCCTGACCCAAGAACTATTCCTCAGAGAATGTTTACTTAGCATGCAGAGCTGAGTCAAACACCAAGCGCTCTGAAACTCTGCTATTAATCCATGGGTTTTACAGAGAAAGGAAATTGCACCAGAAAGTGAAGTTCTCTTCTTAAAAATTAATATAGATATAAATGAAATTTTTTAGAGTTCCCATGTTCCACCAGAAGAGAAACAGATCGATTGTCCGTGGGGCGAATCACAGAATGGAGGGCGTTAGGGCAGGTTTAACATGAATAAGATATTGATTACCCCTTGCTACTTGGTTCAGCTCTATTCCTTTTGGATTGCCGAAGCCCTCTGTGACAGCACCGGCTGTGGTCTCCAGGGCAATTGGGATCTGTATTCCCTGTTCCTTTATTTATTCGTTCACGTTTTGTGCTGGCAATACCTGAGTGAAAGAGAAGTGCAGTTAAGCCAACAAGTATGCCTGAGCCTTTTCAGACTGAAAAAAGAGTGAAAGGGTTAATCATCGAGAAAAGGGACAGGTAGGCCAGTCGCAGAACAGTTCATGCTCTTTGGGAAGGGTTGGTTTGTTTATTTTTTACTTGTCAAAATGTTATTCTGTTAATATGTCATATCATACAAAAAGACATGGAGGAAAAAGTAGCCTCCTCTCTCACATACCTGCTCTTCTCTCCCAATTCATGTCTCTTTTGGGCAACGCTCTTAACACTTTGTGTTAAGATTTGTGTCCATCCAGGGTTTTCTATGCTTTTGTATCCCTATACATGTATATAGTTTTTTGTTTTCACAAAAATGGAGCCATACCACACATGTTGTTCTAGAACACAGTATGTCTTGGAGTTCTTTTTGTTTCAGGGTAAAGAGAGATCCCTGGCACTTTTTAATGGCAGCATAGTATTCCATAATGCAAATAATCTTCACTTATTTAACCTTCATCCCACTGATAGTATTTCAGAATGTTTCCAGTTTTTACTGCAATGATACCACAAAGCTCAGACACCTTGGCCTCACAGAAGGTCCCCTGACACGTGGGTGGTCAAAGCAGTGGCAAAGTGGAAGTACGACAGGTCTGGGATGGCAGAGGTGTGTCCTGGGACCACCATCTCCTGCCCTGGTAGATTCCGGCCTCAGATATAGGTTCCGGACAACATCCAAAGTGTTCCCTTACCTTATCCCATCCTGCCCCTACATCACTCAAGACAGGTGCAGGTGAGGCTGACCCTAGCCAAGCCTCACATTTAAGATGAGGGTATTAAAGTTGAGTAAATGGGTTGGATCCAGTGACCCAATACAGGGAAAGCATGGGAATAGACACTTCAGCAACAGACACAGAACATTTTACAGCCAATGTAACAAAGGGAAAAACAGACATAGCAGAATCCTGAGAGAACAGATGCCTCCATGTAGGGCCACGGCCTGGTGAGAAAGACAGGAGAGAAGAGAAGGAGAGGAAAATAGGAATTACTTGAGTATTTATTCAAAAAAGCCTAATTCACCTGAAGACTTCCAAGTTTGCTTTGAATCGGCAAGATCAAGTTTATCACCATCACTGAAAAAGATTTGAGTGTTGTATTGGTTTGCTAGGGCTGCCATAACAAAGCATCATAAACAGGGTAGCTTAAACAGCAGAAATATACTCACTCACAAACCTCTCAGGATCAAAATGATTCCTTCCTTCTGAGGTCCAAGAAAGAAATCGTTCCGTGCTGCTGCCCTGGCTTCTCTTGGCTTCTGGCAATCTTTAGCATCCCTTAGCTTTAGAAGCATCACTTTGATCTCTGCCTTCATTGTCACGTGGTATTTTTCCCTGGCTTCATGTCAGGAACCTCCCAAACTATTCCACTTGCATCAAGAAACAGGAAAACTAATGGAGATGTCTGTCCTTGAAGATGCTTGACCTGTAGCCTAGAATACATTTCACACTAGACTGCCTGTAAGTTTAGCATAATTCACAAATAGTCCCCTGAAAATCCACTGCCTCACCTCTACAGGGGTGTGACCCCCAAGGCTGCAAAAGGAAGCTCCTCAAGGAAAACCCCACTGGTCAGCAGGTCCACTAGAGAATCAGCCCTAGGAGGCAACACAGTAAGTTACCATGTTTTGGATCTTGCCCTGAAAAGGGACCAGAGGAGATACCTCCGACCAGACAAGGGGCCTCTCAAGTGGTCTGGGCAGAATAGAGATATCTGAGAGCAGGGAATAGGACCTAAGCCGGAAAGTTTGTGTGAAGGATCCATTTGACATGCAGCCTTCCTAGGGCTCTTCTTCCCTGTTCAGGTCCCTGTTCATCCCAGGAAAAGCCATAGAGTGGCCTCAGGAGGTGGGTCCAGGCACCCACTCCAAGGGGCAGTCCCAGCCCATGCCAGCGTTTTGAACGGGCAAGTAGAAAGCAGGCAGGATCCATCCCAAACTCAGAGAAGAAGAAACTTGTCAAAAGCCAATTCACTTTCCAGTAGTCAATATCTGAAATGAAGTCAGCAGCTTGGCAGCAGCTGGCATTTCGTGGTGTTTCTAAAGGACTGTAGTACCTGCCAGTCTATCTTGACAGTTTCTGTGTGACCTCGTCCAGTTAAGGAATTGGTTATGGAGCTTGGTGCAAAGCTGTCATTTTCCTGTATGTCTCAGAGGTTGACAGTTCTTAGAGGGAGTGTTGTCAGCACAAGTGGTTGAGCTGTTGGAGGCTGCCGCAGTACATTCTACCCAAGAGTGGAGCTTAGACAGCCTCTTGTGAGAAAGGCAACAAAAAACACACAGACAAACCACCAGGGCTTGGTGAGAGGCTCACACCTGCCTGCTAGACAGGGCTTTTCTCAAAAAGCACAAATTACGTTTCACGTGCCGCACGCAGCCTGGGAGGGCTAGAGAAGCAGCCTCAAAGGATGGCCAACGGAGTGTGGTAAACAGACACCCAGCTCCCTCACTCCAACTGCGAGAACTCCAGAACTTTTGTACGCTGGCAGTAGAGTTCCTCAGGGGCGTAAACTCTAGTTGCGCAAGTGGGCGCTTGATAACACCTCTTTACTGACTGCCTCCCTTCCCTGTCTCACTTTCCTCTTCCTCCACTGGTGTTTCCTGGATTCATTTCCCAAATAAACTTGTGGCCCCCGAATCCTTGTCTCAGGGAAGACCCAACCTAGGACAACCACCGGCAGAAGTGGATGGTTCCTGTTTCACCAAGATGTAACCCCAGATCTCAACATGGATTTGCTGAGAAACTTACCCTGTGTTTGGCACTGGGTGGGCCGGGGAAACAACCTGAGAGGAAGACAGCCCCCAGGACAACAGGTAAGAACCACAGTTGAAGGTACAGGGAGGTCATTTCACAAAGAAAGGAAAAAATGGATGTAGAGGAGCCATTTTCTCCTCCTCGTCCTGAACCAGATCTTAGAATAAGGATTTATGCCTTCTCTCTTCCCCATCTTCTCTGTTCCCTTTATGTCCCATCTGCCGATACAGGGAGGTGTCCTAGCATCTGAGTAGCTGTCATTGGCTCCATTCAGATGGGGAAGACTATTCTCTTTGGATGGGAATAAGGCGGGTGCTCTGAGCCCTTTCAGACTCCTATGCCTGGGCCTCAACTGGTCCAGGATCCAGACTGCAGATGACATGAATAGTTGGCACCTTCAAGCACCACCAGGCACAGACACGCCACTTTTATGATTGAACAGTGGGAGGAAAACCCTTTCACTTACTCTGTTGGCAGAAGGAGTGTTTCACTGTCTCATTTCGTGGGCAGAAGGTCAGATGGTCGACCCAGGAACAAATTAGCAGCAGCAGGTGGCAGGAGTCACATAGCCAACTCCAGCTGCAAATATCTGGCTTCTCTCCTCTCATCTAATGAAGAGTAGTTCTCCTCACCCCCTCAAATCAGCTCCTCGAGAAAGCAGGTCTACCTGACGGGTGCACAGAAAAAAGAACTACCAATGTGTCCTTGGTCAAGCCACTTCATCTCTCAGGGCTACAGGGAACCCTCCCCATCTCTTCCTCTGCCTTCTCGCCCAGTTCCTAATTGAAAGGTCTCCACGAACACACGTGTTTTCCTCTGCCAAGTCTTTGCACGCTCACTGACCCTGTGCTGCAGCCAGATCCTGACGTTCTCACAGCAAAGCCATCTCCAGTGGCACAGGTCATCCTAATACCCTTCCAGCTTTAGGACTCCATGATTCTGCATGCCTAGAATCCCTCTTACATAGAACTTCTTAGCACTTCAGTTACTGGGAGTCACTGCCCAACCCCCACCTGGCATATAATTAACTATACATAACTCCCTGAAAATCTAACACAGGGCATGACCCTCAGGGCTCCAGGGAAGACTCCACCAACCGCAAGTTCACAGAGAGGCCCGGGGAGCCAGCAGGATAAGTTTCTATGTGGTGCATTGTGCACTGCAGAGGACCAAGAGCCCTGTACTATGGTACCCAGGCCTGGAACAGAGAAGCAGAAGTAGAGACAGGGGCAAGCCATGACCTCAGGTAGACTCCATTCCCTCTGGACTATGAGTTTCTTATAGAAACTCATTTCTAGGGGACTTCCCTGGCAGTCCAGTGGTTAAGACTTCACCTTCCAAAGCAGACAGCGTGGGTTCAAACTCTGGTCAGGGTGCGAAGATCCCACATGCCTCCAGGGCAAAAAAACCAAAACATAAAACAGAAATGATATTGTAACAAATTCAATAAAGACTTTAAAAATGGTCCACATTAAAAAAATATCTTTAAAATTAAAAAAAAAAAGAAACTCATTTCTATGAAAAAGATCCAGAGAAGGAGGAATGTTCTATCACAGTTAGGTCATGTAAAACAAGTATTTCTAAGCCCCAAGCATTGGCCTATGTAACTTAAGTGGAGCTGATTTGTATTAACACCAAGGGAGTTTGGCCAGGCATGGGGAGTTCAGTATCATGGGATGTGACCAGACATACGTTCTCCCTACTCCCAGGTACCCTTATTCTCCATAACCTGACACTCCAGAAAAGCCACCAAGCTTTCCACTAGAGCAGACCACGAAGACTTAAATCAGAGCAGAAAAGTCATAGTAACTGGAACATTCTGAGCTAGAAGAAAGGATGCCAACCAATTGTCTTTCCTCTGGGAAATAGGCACAGTTGGAATTCAACAGAACAGATGTTTGACCTCCAGGGTAGACATCTGAAGTGGCATCTATGACCTCCAACCAAAATGCAAAACGATGTCCCCTTGGCCTAGGGCCTTGGACTATTTGTCACCCTTACCATCAGTTTGGACTTTGAGGCCTAGTATTATGCTAGAATACCATTCTCTGACTCCATTGTAGTTATTCATGCTCGCATCTTATCTTTAGCCTAGCGGTGAGACCCTGAACTGGGAGTCAGGAACCCTGCATTTGACCTTGGCTCAGCACTGAAAAGCTAGAGATCAAGTGGAAATCTTTTACCTGTTCTAAATTCCACTTCCTTACTTCAAGAAATAAATGGATAAACCAGGAAACCTCTAAGATTTCTTCCATCTCCTAAAATATCTCTACTTTTATTCAATTTAAGGACACACAACGGTTTAATTGCTTGCACAGGCCGTAGTCAGGAGCAGGGGTAAGAGAGGCAGATGGTTGAGAATAACACCTTTTCAAGACACCATTAAAAAGTAATTTATATTTCAAGACTCCCATTCTGTCTTCTTGGAAAGCCTGAAAGAAATTTCTTCTTTTATCTGGTTGCCAGACAACCTTTCTATAGAGGTTTTCATTTCCCTTTTTTAAAAAGAAATATAAATCCGGCTTTGGAGATCTGGTTAGGAGTGAAAGCCGACTTCAAGTGTCCCTCAGCAAGAATGTGAATTATGGTTGCCAATCAGGGGTTTGACCAAAATTGAAAGAATTTAAGGAGAATGCTTTAAGGCAGCTGATGAAGCTAAAAATGGCTAGTAGATACTAGAGGCTAGAAAAAGCTATAGAAAGGATTGATAATCAAATGGTGCATTGTATTTAGTGACCCTCTATGTTGCAAAAATATCTTCCTAAATTGTATTTCATCCTCATATTAGCCTTTTGAATAAACAGAGCAGAGGGTCTCTTTTTAACTGATGAGCAAATGACACCCAAAAGGATAAATGGCTTGCCTTAATTTTCATTTCTAAATAATGGCAGAGCCCAGGCTTGCAGCCTCTCTAGTTTGGTGCTTCACATTTGGGTGAGCATCCACAGAAGACAAAGTTTATTTTCATCAATCAGCTTTCCTCGGACAAGCAGCCGAAGAAGGGTCAGGACAGAGAAAGAGGAGAAGCACCCATGCAGATTAGGCAATGTTCCTCTAGGCTGGAAAATCCAGGGCTACTTTTTCAGGGAACAAGAAGAACCACATTTCCCTTGTTTCCAGTCCCTGCACAGCTTCTGGAAGAACTTTCCCTCCTTGGCAACCAGGGCACCTCCACTTGTCAGGACTCAGTGTGATGTTTTTAAGAGGAAACAGAAGTTCATCGGTTGGGACCCTAAAAGTAAGGCAAAGCCAAATTCAGCAAAGAAAATTATTTTCTTTCAGTTCTCTAGCACCACCCTGCCAGTCTATAGAAATAAGAACCATTTGCCAAGTACTTTCCCGGTAGTTCAGTGGTTAAAACTTGGTGCTTCCCCTGAAGAGGGTCTGGGTTCCATCCATGATTGGGAAACTAAGATCCCACACACTGCATGGTGGGGCCAAAAATAAATTAATTGAAAGTTACATAAAAAAAAAAACACTTGTCATATTGTGATGTATTTGTTCATATGTCTGTCTTCCTATTAGACTATAATTTCACTGAAAGCTAAAGACTGATGAAGCATACAGGGAGGTTTAAGTTTACAGAAACCACATTTACTTCATCTTCAAGGTTACATGCCTGATTTCTCTGGCCAAGAATGCCAGAGCAGTGGGGCAGCCACCCAGAGCAGAAGCAGATGAAGCTGTTTTTTAGCAGCTTCCCTTGGTGTCCCAAGTGCCTGAGGGGCTGAGGGGCATGATGCGGCCCAAGTCTAATCCTTTTATACCTGGGACTTGCATCACTATTCAAGAGCATATGCAAGTAATTCACGGCTTTGATAGGAAATTTTTCCAGATATCATCCATCCTTTTGGTTCTTGAGTCGAAACCAGCATCAGCAAGGCCATATCCAGAGGGAGAAGTAGGGTGAGACGAGAGGGAAGAAAACAAAGACAAATATCCAAGCTTCTCCTGGACAAGAAGATCCTTGCCTCCAGGTGCCCAGCAGTCTGGAAGGCCCATTTCCCTGCTATTTATTCTTCCTGCTCCTCAATGCCTATATAATGTCTGGTCCATGGCTGTACTTCACATGCATTTTTGATTTGACTACAGTAATTGTCTCTCAGCTGGATTTCCATCTAAATGCCTTTTTGCTCCCACCCTAACTACACAAACATGAGTTTTAGAGACATTAAGTGATCTGAATGATGACCCGGCTCAGTTCAGTTCAGTTCAGTCGCTCAGTCATGTCCGACTCTTTGCCACTCCATGAATTGCAGCATGCCAAGCCTCCCTGTCCATCACCAACTCCCAGAGTTCACTCAAACTCACGTCCATCAAGTTGGTGATGCCATCCAGCCATCTCATCCTCTGTCGTCCCCTTCTCCTCCTGCCCCCAATCCCTCCTAGCATCACAGTCTTTTCTAATGAGTCAACTCTTCGCATGAGGTGGCCAAAGTACTGGAGTTTCAGCTTTAGCATCATTCCTTCCAAAGAAATCCCAGGACTGATCTCCTTTAGAATGGACTGGTTGGATCTCCTTGCAGTCCAAGGGACTCTCAAGAGTCTTCTTCAACACCACAGCTCAAAAGCATCAGTTCTTCAGCACTCAGCTCTCTTCACAGTCCAACTCTCACATCCATACATGACCACAGGAAAAACCATAGCCTTGACTAGACGGACCTTTGTTGGCAAAGTAATGTCTCTGCTTTTGAATATGCTATCTAGGTTGGTCATAACTTTCCTTCCAAGGAGTAAGCGTCTTTTAATTTCATGGCTGCAATCACCATCTGCAGTGATTTTGGAGCCCCCAAAAATAAAGTCTGACACTGTTTCCACTGTTTCTCCATTTATTTCCCATGAAGTGATGGGACCAGATGCCATGATCTTAGCTTTCTGAATGTTGAGTTTTAAGCCAACTTTTTCACTCTCCTCTAGTGGCAAAATCCAAATCTATAAGCATTAATTCCATCATTTTTTTCTACTCTACCATACTCCTCTCCTCCTAAAAACCCACAGTAGTTCCCTGTGGGTTCTAAGGACCTAGAAGGGTACCCTGTGGTTACCACATCAAATTTAGGTGTTTCTGCTTTCTCTTCTCCCCCAAACGCTGCCTATCTCTCCACTTTTTTCTGCATTAAAAAAGACTCTCTAGGGACTTCCCTGGTTGTCCAGTGGTTAAGACTTGGCACTTCCAACGCAGGGGGTGTGTGTTTGATCCCTAGTCAGGGAACTAAGATCTCACATCCTGCAAGGCACAGCAGGAAAAAAAAAAAGACTCTCTTTGCTAGTCAAGCATACCTGATGGTCATCTCCTCATTCTTACATTCTTACAAGTCGCTTCACTGGGCAATAAAATGTTCCCCTGCCTCTTTCTATGAATTCATTTATCTTTTCCTTTTTGGGGAAGCTAGGTCAATGGCACCCTACTCCAGTACTCTTGCTTGGAAAATCCCATGGATGGAGGAGCCTGGTAGACTGCAGTCCATGGGGTCGCTGAGTCGGACATGACTGAGCGACTTCACTTTCACCTTTCACTTTCATGCATTGGAGAAGGAAATGGCAACCCACTTCAGTGTTCTTGCCTGGAGAATCCCAGGGATGGTGGAGCCTGGCGGGCTGCCATCCATGGGGTCGCACAGGGTTGGACACAACTGAAGCGACTTGGCAGTAGCAGGTCAGACCGCATTCTTTTAGGAAGTCCACTCTGATAGTACCACCTCTCTCTGCTCTACTCTGAACACTCCCCTGTCAGCATCAGCAGTGCTTATATTCTCTTCATGGTTCATACTGGCTGCCACATAGCACAGACTGAATACGTGTTGAGCGTATGAATAAGTAGATTCTGTTGATTCTGTCTCTGAGCCATCTCTCAAATATGTCCCCATCTCCCTGTTCCCCACTGTCATAGCCCCAGGTAAGGCTCTCATCACTGCTCCCATGGACCATCCAAATAATTCCCAAAAAGCTTCCCCTGACTTCCATCTTCCCTCTACGCAGACTCCCCAGTGCCACTAAGTGAACTTTCTGAGAGAAATCTGATCATGTCTCCTATTTGTCATGGTTCTCCAGCACCTTTGGGATAAAGTCAAAAGTTCTTAGTGTGACTTTTAAAGCTCTTCACAATCAAGTCACAAACAATTATTCTTGTCTCTATTACTTTTCACTGCTGATATACGCGTGTCTGAGTTAACCCTTCAAGCCCAGGACGTATGCCTTGTCAATACTACTCTGTTTGCCAGGGGCATCCTTCCTTCTTTTCTACCTGCTGAACTTCTGCTTATGTTTTGGGGTCTATCATACATACTACCACCAAAGCCTGCATGGTTGCCCCCATGCAGTCCCAGAGATAAACCTGCCCTCCTGTGAACCCCCAGCAATTTAGGGGCTTGGGAACAGGGCACACTGAGCACAGGGCACTTTAATCACTAGCCGGTCAGTCTTGCTGCTGCTTTGTGACCCTCTTGAAAGCAGGCTGAAATGCCTCTTACATCCACAGCCCCAATAGAGCACTTAGCTCCAAGGATGCTCTCAGTGAATAAGTGAATGAAGCAGACTGTTCACACCATGTAACTTTTCATTCACTTGAAACCATACACTTTTAGAACTAAAAAAGATATTATAAAATGTTTTTTCTAACTTGCTCATTTTTCACATGAAGAAACTCTAGCCTACAGGGTTTTAAGGGACTTGCCCAAGATCATAAAGAGGCATCAGAGGCATTGGCCCTGGTCACCTGATTCATGCCACCTTCTACTTTATTGTATATATAAAGTTATGGTGCCAAAAGACAGAGTAAGCCCCACAAAGAAAAAGATTGAGTAGATTCTTTCTTTTGCATTTCTCTATACAGGGGACTCGGAGAAGGCAATGGCACCCCACTCCAGTACTCTTGCCTGGAAAATCCCATGGACAGAGGAGCCTGGTAGGCTGCAGTTCATGGGGTCGTGAAGAGTCGGACACGACTGAACGACTTCACTTTCACTTTTCACTTTCATGCATTGGAGAAGGAAATGGCAACCCACTCCAGTGTTCCTGCCTAGAGAATCCCAGGGATGGGGGAGCCTGGTGGGCTGCTGTCTATGGGGTCGCAGAGAGTTGGACACGACTAAAGCGACTTAGCAGCAGCAGCAGCATACGGGGGACTACAGACCTTCATTTGAATTCAACAAATGTGACTGAATTAAGGACATTTATAGACCTGCATCTCTGCTTTGCAACTGTGCAATTGCCCCTTGGTATCATTCTATATTTTAATGAGTCCATTAAGTTGACTTAAATATTTTTTTAAATTCTTCAAATATATTAAAATTCTGCAAAACTCCTCTTAGGATGTTGCATATTAAAACATTTAAGTTGAAGTGTTGGTGAGGATGTGGAGAAAAAGGAACCCCTGTGCACTGTGGAAATGTGGAAATGTAAATTGGTACAGCCATTATGAAGAACATACACAGGTCCCTCAACAAACTAAAACTCTAACTACCATTTGATTCAGCATTTCCACTCATGGATACGTATCTGAAAAAAAAAGAAAGAAAGAGAATACTAACTGGAAAAGATATATGTGCCCTCATGTTTATTGCAACATTATTTAAAATAGCCAAGCTATGGAAACAACCTAAGTGTCCATAGATAGATGAATGGATAAAGAAGATGAGTGGGTGAAGAAGATATATATACACAGTGGAATATTACTCAGCCATAGAAAGAAGGAAACCTTGCCATTTACAACAGCATGAATGGACCTTGAGAGTATTATGCTAAGTGAAATAAATCAGGCAGAGAAAGACGAATATCACATGATCTTGTAGGTGAAATCTAAAAACAAAACAAACAAGAAATCAAGCTCATGGATACAGAGAATAGATTGGTGGTTACCAGAGGTAGGGGCGGGGGGTACAAAATAAGTGAAGGGGGTTTGAAAGTACAAACTTCCAGTTATAAAAAAAATGTCATAGGGATGTAAAGTACAGCATAGGGGCCATAGGAAATAATACTGTGTTATGTTGCTAAGTGAGTAAATCTCAAAAGTTTTCTGTATAGTCCATGGAGTCCCAAATAGTCGGACACAACTGAGCGACGTTCACAAAAGTTTTCATCACTAGAAAAAAATTTTGTAACTATGTATGCTGATGGATGTTAACTAGACTTATTGTGATGATCATTTCCCAGTATATACAAATACTGAATCATTAGGTTGTACAGCTGGAACTGTATAACGTTATATGTCAACTTTATCCAATTTTTTTTTAAAGAAGAATGGTAAAGCAAGCAATATATGAACCTTAATTTTCCCATAAATTTCCTTTGGCCCTACTTTATACTTTCCTGTTTACAGCTTTAAAACTTTATATCTGCAGACAATTCCTTCAAATGTCCTGCTAATCCTTGAAAGGTATTTGCTTGCTACATAAACCGCGCCTGCACAATACAGATGTCAAGTTTAATTTTAATTCTGTGTTGCTTAGATTTGATGCTCATCTTTAATTACTTGTTTTATGTAAAATTAAATAGAAATTAAATGGTCAAAGCACTGGCAAAAAAAAAAAGTTTACAGTAAACAATTATGGACACTGAATTATGCTATTCTTCAAATTTGTTGTTGTTTAATTAGTCGCTAAGTCATGTCCAACTCTTTGTTATCCCATGGACTGCAGTACGCCAGGCTTCCCTGTCCTTACTATTTCTCGGAGCATGTTCAAATTCATGTCCATTAAGTCAGTGATGCTATCTAACCATCTCATCCTCTCCTGCCCTTTTTTCCTTTTGCCTTCAGTCTTTCCCAGCATCAGGGTCTTTTCCAATGAGTTGGCCATCACATCAGGTGACCAAAGTATTGGAGCTTCAGCATCAGTCCTTCTAATGAATATTCAGGGTTGATTTCCTTTGGGACTGACTGATCTCCTTGCTGTCCAAGGGACTCTCAAGAGTCTTCTCCAGGACTGTAGTTTGAAAGCATCAATTCTTTGGCACTCAGCCTTCTTTATGGCCCAACTCTCACATCCATACATAACTATTGGAAAAGCCATAGCTTTGACTATATGGACCTTTGACAACAAATTTACGTTTTTTATTTTTAATATGCTGTCGAGGTTTGTCATAACTTTTCTTCCAAGGAGCGGCTTTTGATTTCATGGCTGCAGTGGCTGTCCACAGTGATTCTGGAGCCCAAGAATATAAAATCTGTCACAGATTCCACTATTTCCCTTTCTAATAATTAAATTATTAGATCAAATTAAATTTCCAATTTATGCCATTAATTTAGACAAACACTAATGTCTAGCTATTCCATTCTAACTTCCATCTCACAATACCATGCTGAAGATAATTTGCTCTTCTCAGATGGGAAAAGTCAAAGAAAGATGATCCTAATGATAATCATGTCTGATAATACCAGACACGGGGAGAAGCAAAGAAACTGACGCTGTTGGGCAATCAGATTCCTCAACCTTCTACAACACAAAGAGAAATGCTTCTTTTCAGGAAAAAAATATTAAATGAATTCCTACTTTACTCTTTTGAGCAATGCAAGGCAATGTGCCCTCCAATTCATCATGGCTTCTGGCCTGTTAACCCCGTCACTCTTGAGTTTGCATTCTTTTCACAACAGAGAGCAAGCATCTTAAAAGGCTCTAAGAATTTTGTTCAAGTAAATACACAACAAAGATTTTTCAATCATTTGCCATAGAAAGGGAAATGATCACTTTATAGAGATTTCATAGCTTTTAACAGCATATCCGTGCACTAACATCTGCACAGCCTGTAAGCGAGGAGGTTATCTTTTACACTCCTGCTAATACACTTCATTTCCCCCTTTGTCCTGCTTACAGTTCAAACAGGCTTCAGTAGTCACATGGCTATCATTTGCTGCTATCGCAAAGTTAAATCATAATGAGCTTTGAGGTTGTTCATTGTTTCTCTCTTGTTTCTGCAGAAATGCAGGCTCCTTTTCCATTTTGGAGGATCTGAGCCTCCAGGTTTCTATGATTGCCTCTCACGCCTTCTCTCTCCTATTATTCTCTCCTCTTCTTTGGCTGAAAAAGCAAACTCATTACCAAAGCAAATGTATAAGCCTCCCACACAGAATCTGGAGGAGAAAGTCATCCCATTTAATTCAGATGAGCCATTTCAGAGGCTCTCCACGGTCCTCGGTCCTCGGCTTCGCGGGCTTGCAGGCCACCTCACATGTCACCCAACTAAATACAGGACTGTATCTTCAGAGCCTGTTCTGTTATCTTAACAAAGTCACTAATGTGGAAAAGTAACAACTTTTCTATAGAATCCCCTCAATCCCAAACTGTGTACAACCTAAAAATTAAAATTAGTGCAATAATAATTATAACAATAATAACAACAAATGTATAAGCATTTTGTGCCAGATTCTCATCAAAGCACTTCACATTTATCGTCTCATTTAATCCTCACAACAACTCTATGAGGTAGATGCCCTCATCATCCTTATATTACAGATAAGGGAAGTGAGGGTCAGAAAGATTATTAACTTGCCCAAGATCACACAGCAGTGAATGGCAGATGCAGCCTAAATGTTCCCAGTCCATTCTCGTTACCACTATACTGTGCTGCCTCAAAGGATAGATATATCGTTTTATAATAAAGATAATAATAAAAATAGTAAGAACAAATATTTATTGAGGGCTTACTATGTGCCAGATACATAACATAACAACCTTCTGGTGTTATTATTACCCTCATTTTCCAACTGAGAAGACTTAAGTAGCTAGCCAAAAATCACACACTACTAGCTGTCAACTGAATTCATGCACCCTGACTCCTAAGTCCTCTTGGTATACTTCTTCTCCACCTTACTGGGTAAACATGAGAAAAATGAGGCACACAAGGGCTTAGTATTTATATAATAACCTGATCCAATTATTTTCAAGGTAGTTTTTCAAAAACTCAGACCTAAACCGAGGTCTTCTGAGTCTCCATCATATGCTTTTTTCATTATAGCTGCCCTTCCATTGTCCCTTCTCAGAGGATGCTGCCCCAATCATCTAGGCGTCCATGTGAGATACCTGAAATCTCTCCTAGTTCCTCTGTAATGCTCAGCGCCCTATAACCAACTTATTTTTGTGTCTCATTGAATCTACCACCAAATACTTCTTGGATCTATACATTTTGCCTCTGGGATACAAAGTTCAAACTCCTTACTGTAGTCACTTAAGGTCTTTAACAATCTTATCTCAACTTTCCTTGCAAGTCTCATCACCACAGTGGGCTCCACCCCATACACACAAACATGCATTCACACACAATATACATTGCACAGTAGTCATGCAAAGCTACATGAAAGCCATGTTTCTTTATGTTCTTAAAACTCATGTTTTTGCAAACACTGTTTTGTTCGCAGGCAATATTCTTTCCCAACCTCTTCATTCTGTAAACTCCTACACAATCCTTAGACTTCTTTTGCTTACCCAGGCAGATCCAGTCTCCGGTCCTTGATAGTCCCGTGTCACTTTTATAGTATTTATCACGCTGTGTTGTCATTTCTTATCAGACTGTAAATTCTAGGAGGGCAATAATTTTGTTTTAAATTCATTTGCCTCTCTATCACCTAACACAATGCCTGCTTAAGGTTCAATAACTGAGAGTTCAGTTACGTTGAACTTCTCTTACACAACAGCTGCATTAACTGGTCTAGTTCCTTGCCACTCTAAGTGGGATCTAATAGTAAGGACCTATGGGACTAGTATTTGAATCTCCTTTGTATTTTACACATTCTGAAATGTATTTTCTTTTCTTACCTAACTGGTATGTAAGAGGAAGAGTATGGCAGGCTACTAGTATTTCTTTAGGCTTGGCCAACAATGGAGATATTATATTAAGATAACTTTCCCCTCTCAGTAAAAAAAACAAAACCACTCATGAAAACTCAGAGTTATATTGAGGAGAATAAATTTTAAATATTGAAATTTCTCTTTCAACAACTACAATAGAAATATAAATACACCAAGTTGAAAGTTTAAATTGGCCTTGGAATTCCAACTAAATTAATACATACATAAAAATATGCAGAGTAGATTTCCTTATCAGTTTTTAGATGCAGAAGATGAACAGCAGAAGTTGATAGTGTTTCACAGTTAGAACAGCTAAGACCTAAAAACGTTTTTCTAATTAGTTTTTCTTTCCAATTCTGGGTGGCAAGACCATATGGCTACCCATTCATTTTAAAGATGAAGAGAATAAAGCATAGAGAGTTAAATGATTTGCTGAAATTACCCAAACTACCACCTTCTGGTAGTAAAATAGTAGTAGTAACTTATTAGGGCTTACTGTGTGACTGACAGGGCTTTCCAGGAGGTGCTGGTGGTAAAGAATTTGCCTGCCAATGCAGGAGATATAAGAACCATGGGTTCAATCCCTGGATCAGGAAGATCTCCTGGAGGAAGGCATGGCAAGCCACTCCAGTATTCTTGCCTGGAGAATCCCATGGACAGAGGAGCCTGGACGGGTTCAAAGAGGGCTTCATAGGGTTGCAAAGAGTCAGACACAATGGAAGTGACTTAGCAAGCAAGCATGCGTGATTGACAAAGTGCTAAGAATTTGTATGATCTTAGTCCTCACCTGAATACCATGAGGTAGGTGCTAGCTTACTTCCTCAGTTGTAATATCCTTTTATTTAAAAACCTTCTAACATCTCTAAAATGTTAGAGACACAATCAATGTTGTGTCATAGTCTGATTGGCAGTCATTTTTCTTTGTTAGTTGTATAAAAAAGTAATGTTAGCACACTAAATCTAAGAAAATAGAGTATCAGTTCAATTTTTACAGGCAAGGAAATGTAATTTTGGAGAAAAAAATTTAGCTTGTCCAAAGTCAAACAGCTTATAAGTGGTAGAGTCAGAATTTGAACCCAGGAATTTGACTCTAAGCCCACATGCCATGGTACCACCTTTGATAGGTAATTCACGTTCGTGGCATCTGAATGTTCATCATTACTACTACAGTGTAGTAAAGAATGCTCTATATTGGCCCTAGAAGACAGTCGTCTCTGGTTGCCAGGCTTATTGGGAAGAGTGATGATTGATGAATGAGTGAAAAATTGAGTTTCCCTTAGCAGATGGCCTTTGACTTCTTGTGGGTCCCCACAGTGAGTGATACAAAGCATCTGTTAGTAGGAAAGACCTGTGGAAAGTGCATGTTCTTCCCAGAGGTTAAAGTTGGGTTGCAGCACCTTCCAGTGGGTGCCCTAGGGTCACACCCCTGGCTTTCATTCCCCATCCCTGCTTCTCCCTCTTGCAAAGCTAGCCAGATAAGGACCCAGCTCTGATTAGATCACCATCCTCTATGAATTCTAGTCTACTTCCTAACATAAAACCTTACTTTTTTCTAAACTGTAAAAACCCTTCTAAGACCATAGTTAAGTTTCCAATATTGGTTGTGTTTTAGAAAATAAAATTGGCAATAGCAAAATAGATTTGTATTTTTCATTAATGAGAGTTAGAATGCAGTTGTCTGCAGGAATTGGAATGTGTCAGCAGCTCAGAAAAAGAATACAGTTGATTTGGGCAGCAGGGTGATTAATTAGGTTTTCTTTTGTGAAGGAATTGTTTTGTATTGATTCATGTATGTCTGATATAACTCAGTCCTTCCCCTGCCATGGGAAGCCTGCCTGGACTGGTAAGTGATAAGAAGACTGGCTCACTGGGGCTATGTCTAACTCACTGCTAAGTTCAGTTTTCAGGGCCATGGTGACCAGATCACCCTGCTTAGACACAAGCCAGTCCTGTGAGCTATCCGTGGTGACTGGATGTGGAAGCCCTAACACTAGGACCGCCTTGAAAAGTCATGGAGAGTGCTCAGACTCTAAGCTACAGAGTTTGAACTTTCCTACTTCAATAAACTAAATCAAAAGCAACTCATCCTATTTCCTATGTTGGGAAAAGCTCACACACTCTCTATATGCAGGTCTCTACCATCACTCCCATCACAGGTAGAAGAACTCTCCAGTGACAAAATTCAGCACTAGAATTAATATATCAAAAAACTATGCAGACAAAGCATTCATGGCAACTTTTAGCATCAATAGTGATTTTCAAAGAGAATTAGGAGGGGTGAATTTCAGATGTGGTTTCATAACTAATTAGCTGAACGTCCTTGGTCAATTGACTGAACTTCCCTGGGTCTGTGTCTTCTTATTTGTAACATTTCATATGAAAGATGATGCCTGTAAATTTATCATCTCTAGAGCCTATGCAGGGTCATTTCTCCCAAGAGACTAGTGGGTTTACACTGAGTTATCCATACTCTTTTGCCCAGAGACTCTTGTCTTCAATAAACACCGGTAACAGTTCACGAAGAGCATTCCAAAGTTCTACAGCCATAAATAGCATTTATTTCAGTAAAAACAGGCTCCAAGAGATTAGATAAAGTCACCCCTAAGTAGTGAGAGTGAGGAGCTAATCCATGTCTGTCCTTATCCATGATGGCTAGTACATCACTGCCAGCGGGCCGTGGACCTAGGAGGAAGGAGTTCCTGAAGCGACGAATCTCCAGGAAAGGAGCATCCAAACCCTGCTTGGGCGTGCCATGGAGTTTATGGAGAAACTAGAAGCCTTTTAGAGAAACTACCAAAGACAGAAAGCATAAACTTTTTTAGTACCAAGTAGGTGGTAAAACACAGGCAGCTTCCTGGGAATGGAAATGTCCAAAGGCCAAGCTCAGGTCACAGCAACCAGCATGGCAGAGCACAGTAAATGCCACCAGGTCAGGTTCAAGTGAGGACAGAGAACAGTGTCACCCCCACACTCTGTAAGTAATCTTAGGACCCAAGCAGAGTTTGGTCCGCTTACTGATGACCACTCTGTGCTTGGTGGTTGGGATTTCAAATAAGTAATGATCTATATTGATTAAGGTTCTTTGGTTACAAACAACAGGAACTGCCTCTAGCTAATTTGAACAACAAATTACAAAGAAACCTTGGGAAGGACACGGAGCAGTTCACACATGTTAAAGAAAAGATAAACTTCAGATTTTAGAGCAGTCCAAAATAAGGGCAGCCTAGACGATCTCACTTCCCTGATGGCTCAGATGGTAAAAGCATTTGTCTACATTGCAGAAGACCCAGGTTCTATCCCTGGGTCGGGAAGGTCCCCTGGAAAAGGCAATGGCACCCCACTCCAGTACTCTTGTCTGGAAAATCCCATGGACGGAGGAGCCTGGTGGGCTACAGTCCATGGGGTCACAAAGAGTCAGACACAACTGAGTGATTTCACTTTGACAATCTCAATAGCAGGACTACTGAACAGTCACTTAAGGTTACTCTTCCAAACCCAACCTATCCTTGAGTCAATCTGTTTAAGATTTAAATTCCTATAGCAAGTATCTATCTGATTGGCCTGGCTTTTCATGTGTGTGTGTGTGTGTGTGTGTGTGTGTGTGTGTGTGTGTGTGTGTGTTAGATTACAGTATCCCACTGTCTGGTGGCTCAGAAAGGAAAGAATCTGCCTGCAATGTGGGAGACCTGGGTTCGATCCCTGGGTTGGTTGGGAAAATGCCCTGGAGAAGGGAAAGGCTACCCATTCCAGTATCCCTACCTGGAGAATTCCAGAGACAGAGGAGCCTGGCGTGCCACAGTCCATGGTGTCTCAAAGAGTCAGACACAACTGAGAAACTGAGCACAAGTACAACAGCAATAATTTATGTAAAATATTCCTCAGCTTCCAGGTTATATGAACGATTTTAACACAAACATTCAACAGGGCGTATTTCTCATTGCTTCCAAGATGTCATCTCTTTCTGTTGCTCTAGGCATAGATGGCTTCACTCCATTCTGTCTTCTCTGGACCATGACAGAATTTCAGGATTTCTCACATTTCTTGCACTTGGAAGAAAGTCATAGGTATTTTCTCAGTCATAGGTATTTTCATCCATACATCTGCAGAAGCATGAGCTTCTGATGAGCGCATGCACACACGCTAAGAAAGGACAGGCTTCAGATAGAAGTTTCACCCAGAGTGGCTTGCAGTGGTGGTGGTTGTGGTGCGGGGGGTGGGGGGAGCATAGGAGTTTTACCATAGGAGGGAAGGAATTAGAGAATGCAGAAAGAATGTCCATCAACTGCAAGGTTCCTATCTGCAGTTCTACAACAGAACTAAGCGGACAGATGTGTGCCTTCCCAGGAGCTAGACCTAGAGAGTTCCAGGACTAGAGGCTATGCAGAGCTGGAAGGAAATCTGCACATGCAAGAAGTGCTGGGGTATAGGAGGGACTCAGAAGTCAGATATTCAGAGTAAAACTGGTGGACAACAGGCCTGGACAGTGTGACAAAATCTCACCTCAGCCAGCATCACCTTAAACATTTCTTGCCATGGTAGGTCCCATACAGAATCTGGGTGAGCAGAGAAAGAGAGACAGAGAGACAGAAAGACAGAGAGAGAGGCTGGAAATGGAAAATAATCATAAGCCTTGCCAACGGCAAGATGGAGAAAGCTGAAACAATTTTCTACCCGTGGAGAGCAAGTGGACCCAAATCAAACAGAGCAGGAATCATATCTGAGAGTCGCTGGTTGTGCCCTGAGTGCTCACTAACATACACAGACACACACATCACCACCGCCACCATCAGCAGCCTCTGGTAAAACCAGGAGATAGATGCTATTGTCTTCATTTTCTCCCTATCATTCTTCAAGAACTTAGAGTCCTTGACTTTCAAACTCTTCTCCTCCGTGTTTGCTGATATTAGCAAACTCATTCACAATATGTCATGCTTTTGCATTTTAAGACATTATCTTGTATTCCAACTATGGAATACAATATTTTATTGCTGAAACATAGTGGAAAGAGCATTTTATTTGGTGTCAGAGGACTTGGGTTGGTAAATCTAGGCTGGACACTCATCATTAGGCTCCATCACCACAGCGTAAAGAGTGAGCTGAGGAACCATGTTCACTCTTTTTGTCTCCTTGTCCCCTCCTCATGTTCTAAGCTTCATCATAAGCAGTTCTGCTGCTGCTGCTGCTAAGTCGCTTCAGTCGTGTCCGACTCTGTGTGACCCCATGGACTGCAGCCTACCAGGCTTCTTCGTCCATGGGATTCTCCAGGCAAGAACACTGGAGTGGGTTGCCATTTCCTTCTCCAATGCATGAAAGTGGAAAGTGAAAGGGAAGTCGCTCAGTCGTGTCTGACTCTTAGCGACCCCGTGGACTGCAGCCTACCAGGCTCCTCCATCCATGGGATTTTCCGGGCAACAGTACTGGAGTGGGGTGCCATTGCCTTCTCCCATAAGCAGCTCTACTTATAACTAAATCTCATTTATCACACCCGGTCCAGGTGAAGACAGTGTGGTATATAGGAAAGTACCTATTTTCCTTGCTCAAGTCCTAGCTCCACCACTGATGAACTGGAAGGCTTTAGACGAACTACCTCACTAAGGGTTCTGTGTCATAATCTGTGAAATCCTTTCTTTCAAGAAGTCCATGAAATAGTTTCTATAAAAAGAAATGCCTGCCATAGCACCCGATGGTGATTGTCATTGCTTCTCGCACAAAGCCTTCCCTGACTCACCTTTCTACCAGTCTTGCCACTCTCTCCACCTTTGAATGAATTCTCTGTATCATTTAGATAGTCATCAAGTGCTCTGGGTTGCTAAAATATTACCTTTCTTATAACACCTGTATCAAAAATTTCCCCAATGTATTGTTTTTAAAACCTATTTGACTATGTAGGATCTGGTATGTTCTTTTTCTAGGAAATGTCCTTTTAATTAAACTCTCCCATCAGCACGAAGTCCTTTGACTTAGCAGCATGAGTAAGATGTTCATAAAAGACCATTTTGAATTTAAATGGTTTAAAACTATATGCTGTGCTAAAATACCTAAATGTGTGTTCCTTTTCCTTTTTAATTTAACCCAGAAAGGTCCTTCATGAACCTTGGATAGCACGTTATTTCCTTACTACCAGAGTCAGTCATTCTCTCCTCCTGCTGTTAATCCTATCCACAACATCCACAGCCGGGCAGTCCCATGTTCTACTTGTGTTTCCGTTGTGCTCAGCACTGGGATGTGTTAACCTAGGAAACATGCAGAAGTGAGTGGAAATAAGAGCCAGGCTTTGTTCAAAACCCTGACTACTCCTTCCCTTTTACATCTCCCCAGGCACCCCAGCCCTCTAAAGAGTTATTGAATTTGAGTCTCATTTCATCAGCTTCATCAAAAGTCCAGAAACAGCTGCTTCATTTGAGTAAAAAGGCGACGAGTGAGGAAGTTGAGAGCCCTAATACAGATTCAGCAAATTCAGGTCTGAGACACAATCTGGCTTTCGGATTGTGCCTCAGACTTGAGATGAGATGAAAGGGCATGGTTGATGGCTTCCCTGGGTGGGAGGGAAATGAAGTCTGAAGGCTGTTTCTGCTGAGTGTGCTTATTGTCAGGGGTCTGGAAACAGATCCCTAAAAACTGAACAAGATCAAAGGACTCATCAAAGAACTAGTCATCAAAGCGGAATTCCACACAGTCTGTTAGAAACTATGTCCTTTCTCCAGGCCCAGGAAAATCTGTACAGGTAGAGGCAGTCTTCAATCCTGCTTATTGGTGTCAATCAATGATACCCGAAATGGAGAGAGGTGAAGAAAGACAAATGCCCAGGAAAATCATGGTCTCTTGAGACTTTTCTGGCCTTTTGAAACTCTTAAGAAAATCTCTACTTCCTTCCTTCCTGTCCTAGGAAGGCTCTCGCTAGCACCAAAAATAGGTTTATAATTCTTACTGTTTGCAAAAGGTAGCACTTTGAATGCCAGCACCCACATTGCACCGTGCACACTTAGGTTCGATCTCTATCCTGTGGGCTCACATTCCCACTGAGATACAAATGAGAGAAAGGAACAAAGGCTCTCCAGAGCAAGAATGTGCATGCGTATTTTCTTCCTCCACCAAGGCAGGAGAGTGGTGAGTTCTGCATGCAAAAGAGTCCCTGGCCTCTAGGAGGTCCTCCAAGAATTGGAAGAAGAGAAGTTACCCTTTGTTTTAGCTACTTCTGAATGCTAGATGAAAATGGAGGGGGTCGCTCTGGTCACAGGCGATAGACAGAGAGGCAATACCAGAGGCTACATCTGTCTATGATGAAGGACTAACTCATGTTCAGCAGACAAACATCCCATCAAATTTTCTTGAGAAGCAGAATGTGTGCTATGACAGATCAGGTTGGATATAGACTCATAACAGACTTAATATTGCAGTCAAAGTTCATGACTTTCTCCACACGATCTCCAAGCCCAAGATCAAGTGTTAAAGAACAGTGGGTGAACTGTTTCCCCCTAAAAGATCTTGGTGAGACAAAAATCGATGATTCAAGGTTATGAGGGCAGATGTGTTTTCCAGTAAGGACAGAAAAATAGGAGTTTGTGTTGTCCAATGTCTAATGTCTGGACATTGCCAAACACTGCGATGCCTTTGCCAGACAAATCTTGTCTTAACTTTAAAGGCATTTGAAATGGGATGTTTCCCTACAGTATGCCTTCGTGTTTTTCACAGAACAAAACCAAATGTTGCAGAATTTGAAGGAACCAGAAACCATATAGTTTAAGTTTTCAAGTGAAAACTGAGTTCCTTCAAACAAGGTCTTTCCAAAAGGATTGGATCCTTATGTCCTTCAATATTTGGGGTATGGCTACAAGTTGCTCTCTCTTTCTTATGGTCTCTGACTCTCTTCCAGGAAGTAACAACTGAATGCAAAATTAGGATGAGATCTTACAGGGAGGGCAGTCACAACAGGAAGACTGTTCAAGGAGTAGTGCCTCCAGGAGATAAATCCACACACTTCAGTGACAACAATGGGAAATGCTCTCAATAGACCTGCTACCCAGCAGCCACTGGGGGTGGGAGGGGAATATCACTGCCTGTCAGACACACAGCTTTTACTTTGGTTTCTTAGGAAAATAGTACATGCCCTTTCTGTTTCCCACTGAGAGTGAATTACTTTTGCCTGCGTTCAAGCAGAGAGTGGCTGAAGGAGCTGGGAGCACTCAGCTACAGCCTATTAAACTGGGTTGCCTTTAAAGTTGGTTAATGATGAGAAAAAGTCTGTGTTTCCATCTATCTATGTATCCAAGCTCAGCTGTAGAAGGAAAAATTTGGTGCAAAAATGCCCTTCATTTGACAAATTTAAATATGTCACTGACTTGATAGCTAAAGACTCTTCAAGTTGCTGAGATAAAAATTCAAGCTGAAAATGATAAAAATCTATATTTTCTGATGCTTCAAATGTATTGCACACTTGCTCATACACCCACAAAACAAAATGACTTTCTTGGAGGTCGAACTGTACACAGCCTCGTTTGGCAAAGGAAAACACACCTTCCCTCCCACGCTGTATCATTCTCATTGGTGTTTAGCATTTACACAGCGCTGCACTTTTTAAACTGTTCCTTATAAGCATTCCTATCAGCTGGTCCTGAGCAGTAACCTTCTTTTAGATGTCAGGTCAGAGAATACAATGAGACACATAGCAGCCAAGTTTTGAGTAGAATCTCAAATCAAGAAACAATATTTGAATTTATTTCTTTGAAACGAGAACTGAAAATAAGGTAGATAACCATCATACTCCCAAACCCACTGTTAATCAGTCAGGTCGTTTCTTTTAGAAAAATCTTCAAGCCAAATCCATAGCCATTTTATTACTCAATTCCTTACGTCTTTGTCTTTATTCACTATTACTAACAGCTGTAGGTACTTCTAAGATGAATTTCCTGTTAAGAAATAACATTAATATAAAAAGCCTACATACTTGGAATTATCCTTCCATCAGTCTTACAAAGCCTGGTTTTATTTCTTTCACTATTCAAAGGCCATATTTGTATCTTAATTGTCCAAATCAACTGACCTAGTTATTGTTGACATATTTTTAACCAGTGCTTAATTAGATAAATAAGAGTTGGTAACTGCATATGTCCCTGTCACAATTTTAGAAGATCAGAGGCACAATTTCAATGTTCAATAATTTAGAATTAGCCTTTAATGGAAGGTAGAAATGGTGAAGAAAAAGAGAAGCAAGCTCGAAATCATGTCGTGATTTGTCATCTGTAAAGCTCAGTACAAACGTTTGTTGTTGATGATAGTGAAGGGAGTGAGGAGGAGGAGAGAGAGGAAGACACAGTTGTCATTTCCACAGAAAAGTACTAGCAGCATTTCTGGTCCTTGGTTTCAATGACATAGACAATCAGCCTTGACTCATCTCAAACTGGTTTTGAAAATATTAGAGGTACAACTTGGTTGGTGGCCTGATCAGAGAGTCTAAGCTTCTGACTGGAGACAAGTTGACCACATAATGTAGATATCTTGTTGGAGTGACAGAATCTCACTCATTTATCTAGTCTGTGATCTTGGAACTTCCCAAACGGCAGAAAGACTCAGAATGTCATAAAATCTAGCTGGAAATAGCCTGGGACTAACTTGTTCTTTTCTGAAGCAGAGAAGACTGAAAACAGCTGGTTTCTTTTCAGAATCAGAACATCCAATAACCCACAATGATTTTAGCCAGGTACAAAATGTGAACATTTTGAACTCAGATTGTAACCCATTAAAGAGTTCCTATCTGAAATTCTGCAGTAACCATGAAAACAAGCACTAACTCATGTACTTTGAGCCTATAGAAAATTAGAAAATCAGCTGCAAATAGCTAACACTGGTTACTTGCTTTGTGCTATTCCCATGACTATCTGTACAGACAACCTATAAACATCTTGTCAAAAGCACCTCCATTCCATTCAGATGCCCTCTCTTCTGAAACAACACCCATTCCCATCATTACCTCCAAGTATTTATTTTCTTAACTTATGTTACTGTCTCCCCACCTACACACCTCCCCCACTTTATCCTTAATCCTAGTAATCTATCTGAAGTCAGTGACCTGAATAACTAGACAACTGTCTTATCAACCAGCGACGGCTGAGACCTGAGTAGTAAGGCTGTGCCATGTGATGAAAGGGCCACAGACTGTGGAGTCAGACTGCCTGGGTCCAAAGCTCAGCTTTGCCGGTTTCTTGCTACTTGATGACCCTCTCTGTGTCTCAACTTCCTCCTCTGTAAAATGGGCATGAGAAAATTGCTGTCATGAAGATTGAATGAATCAATACATGTAAAGTGTGTGCAATAGTACCTAGAATATTGCAAGCATTATATATACAAGTCTAAGATATTTTTTTCCATTAAGGGCAAATGTGGGGACTTCCCTGATGATACAGTGGTTAAAAACCACCTTCCAGTGCAGGGGACATGGGTTTGATCCCTGGTCAGGGAATTAAGATCTCACGTCCCTGAAGACAACTAAGCCCAAGCAAGTGCAGCAACTCCTGAGCCCGCATGCTGCAACTAGAGAGAAGCCAGCATGCCACAACTAAGATGCCATGCAGTCAAATTAAAAAATACTTTTTAAAAAGGCTAATCTCACATAGTCTTTTTAAAAAAGTAGGGGCACATGTTGAACAGCCTCGTCAATATCCTGTTTCTGAAAAATACTCTGCCTCTCTCTGGACAATCAAGCAGCTCTCTGAACACCTTTTGGCCCCTGACACACCCTGGCCCTCCTTATACATGACAGATGGGACCACAGCTGCCAGCCTCTCTAGTGCAAGCATTCCCTGGACTTTCTTCATCTGGCTGTCATTCATACATCTCCTAACCAATCCCTCTAGCACCACTAGTCACAAATGTCTCTAGAATGGGTAGAGATTCAAGTAAAGTTGTGTTGGGCAATGAAGGAGTAATATTTCCCATATTAGTAAGAGAACTAAAGCAAGGCTACTTGTCTGTATTCTGTCTAATTCTCCAGGGAGTAAAAACCCTAGAATTCCAACAGATCTTTGTGAAGATGCACGTTTCTTTCAGCATTATTCATCATATGGCTCTGCATAAACATTTTACTGTCTCCTCCTCCTTGGCAGAAATATCCATTCAGTTCTTCCCTGTCCAAACCCCTGCTGCTTACTCAGAGGCTGGATCTCAACTCTCCCTCTTTAGGCTTTTTTACACTCTCTGAAAAGCCCTAAATGGGCCCACTTCTCCCCAACATTTCCTGCAGGTAGAAATTTAAAGGTATGCAGAAGGAAAGAGAAGCAGAGGCCAGTGGAGAAATGCTCTCAGGGGAGCTGGATTCTCATTTCACCTTACATTTTTGACCAGCCTGTTTCCAAGGATGCAAACATCATCACAGTTGCTCCTTGGGCTCTTTCCTTAGAAAGAGCCAGAAGGAAGAAAGTGACCAAGAATGGTAAACATGGCAAGTCCAATTTGAAAACTGACTTTAGAATGACTTTTTTTCCCAATAGCAAAGATTGTAGATACCAACATGCTGAATGCTAGCCACTCTCCACTTACAAAAAATTGAATGTGTGTGAGGGCTCAGTTGTTTCAGTAATGTCTGACTCTTTGTGACCCTAGGGACTGTAGCCCACTAGGCTCCTCTGTACATGGGATTCTCCAGGCAAAGATACTGGAGTGGGTTGCCATTCCCTTCTCCAGGGATCAAAACCATGTCTCCTGCTTGGCAGGTGGATTCCTTACCACTGAGCCTCTGGGGAAGCCCTAAAAAATTGATTAACAGGGTGTAAAGCTACCTATCCTAGAAGATATATTACATTCTGCCATGAGGAGGAAATAGTAAATAAGTATTTTTGAAAATAAGATCTTAGTGTCCTCCAGGATACACAAAGCACTTCAGTATAATTTTTTAATGTTGTGACTTTATGGCATTATGTCTTTAAAAAATAATGTAAGCATTGATAAAGACTAAATGTCTGTGCTGCCCCCCGCCTCTGAATTCATACACCGAAATCTAATCACCAGTGTGAACATGTCTGTAGTTGGGATCTTTGGGAGACGATGAAGCCATGAGTGTGAAACCCTCACAAATGGGACTGGTGCCCTTAAAAAGAGGCCCCGTAGTGTGTCTTTGCCCCTTCTGCCACATGAGGACATAGCACCGAGAAACCAGGCCCTCACCAGACATCTAATCTATCAGTGCTTTGATCTTGGACTCCCCAGTCTCCAGAAGTGTCAAAAATACATGTCTGTTGTTTTTCAGCCAGTTAGTCTATTTTTGTTACAGCAGCCCAATCAGACTAAGACAAATATGTTCTGGATCTCAGGTTTCTAAAGTCTCAAAAGCCACTAAAGATTGAGAAATCCATTAAACAGCTCACTCTTGAAAGGAAAATGTGGAAAGAATGTGTAAAATAAACTCTAAGAGTTAATGCAGATAAGAACTGTGGCAACCAAAATAAAGGTATTTTTGAATTGGTTCTCTCAATCTTTTTATGACAATTCTGTTTTATTTCAGATAGTGTCGCTTCTGCACACTCACTCTATCCATCGTTTTTATGGGAAGGACGTTCTTCCTGACTCACAATCAACTCAGGTGATTCTAGTAACAGTTTCCAGGGCCCTGTCTCTTGCCTAATTGGGCTGAAATGAAGCTGATAATCGGGTTCTAGGAGTATTTCCACCTCTGCTTTACCTTGTAACCTCTCTGAGATTGTTTCCACTTGTGAAATGGAGGTGGTGATTGGAAATGGAAGCTCTTTGTAAATTCTAAGTAATGTTTGTGTTCTAAGACAATGTATCATTGCAAGGGGCACAGTATACTTTCTGAAAAGGTTGCAAGGGCAAATACTCAACAAACTTTTTGTACTTAATTTTGATTTGAGGTTTCTCAGTCCCTGCATGCGTGCCAATTCACATTAGTCATATCCGACTCTGTGCAACCCTATCAACTGTAGCCTGCCAGGCTCTGTCCATGGGATTCTCCAAGCAAGAATACTGGAGTGGGTTGCTATGCCCTCCTCCAGGGGATCTTCTTAACTCAGGGATCGAACCTGTGTCTGTTATGTCTCCTGTACTGCCAGGTGGGTTCTTTTCCACTAGTGCCACCTGGGAAGTTCTCAGTCCTTGATCCTCTAAATTATTTTAGTGGAAGATGAACCCTTCTCTTCTTCTTGAATCCTTACGAATAATGAACAATTTTTACTGATCATTGGGGAGGAGAACAGCTATTCCCACACAAAGATTTTACAGAACTGCAAAGTTAGGCCAACCAAAAGAGAGATTGCTAGGTTATTAACTGAATCAAGATACAGAACAGAAGGAAAGAAAGTAATTTCTTTCATCACAACCTCCATCATAAATCTCTTCTCTTCTAATCATTAATTGACTCACCCATTTGTTTAACGAATATTGATGGCAATCATGATGACAGTCACTTATTATTGGCCCCAGATATCCAGCAGTGACAAAACAAAGCTCTGCTCTCATGAAGTTTACATTCTAGTTGTGGGAGCAGAAAGAAACAGACAAGAAATAAACATGCCAGGTGGTACTAAGTCCTAGGAAGAAAAATCAAGCAGGCTTAGGGAGCACAGTATGACGGAGGCAGGGGGTATTGTACAGGGTGGTTGTTATGCCTTTCTTGTTAGGTAAGACTGCAGCTGAGGCTTGAAGAAAGCAAGGCAGCAAGTCACCAGATATGTAGGGGCAGCATATCCCAAACAGAGGGAACAGTATGAAATCCTGAAAGCTAAAGAGTGGTTGGCATGTTCAAGGAAGAGTCAAGAGGTCAGTATACCCAGAGCAGTAGGGGCAAGGGAACAGGGATGGTCCATGAGGTCAGGGAGATGGCAGAGGGACAGGTGGTATGGAATCTTACAATCCATGGTAAGGATTTTGCACTCTATTCAAAGTGATAAGAGCAGATTTATAGGTTTTAGTGCAGGGGAATGCCATGATCTGATTTGTAGTTGTGAAAGAGTCCTCTGGGGAATATAGACGGAGGAAGGGGAGAGGAGCACAGGTAGAAGCAGAGAAAACAGTCGGGAAGCTGCTGCAACAGTCTAAATGAGAAATGATCATGGCTGAGACGAGCATGTTAGCTGTGGAGGTGGAGGAAATGAGAATTCTGCTTTATTGTGAAGATTCCATCTCTGGGGGTTGCTAATAGGTATACAGCAAGTAAGAATGAGGAGTCAACTGGGAGAATGGCGACCTGGTTGCCCAAGCAGAGGGAAGCCTACAGGAGGAATAAATGTGGTAGGAGGAAAGAGAATCAAGATTTGTTCAGACATGGAAAGTTTGAGCTCCTGTTAGAAATCCAAGTGGAGGTGTTGAGGCTATGAAATATGCAGGGTTGTTTCCCCATCTGTAAAACGTTCAGGAGAGAGATTTAGGCTGGAGATAGGAATTTAGGAGTCATCAGGGCAAAGACTGGATGGGCAAGGTTGCCAGATTTAAAAAATAAAATTATAGGGCTAAAAAAAAAATAGTGGCTGTCTAAAATTCAAATTTAACTGGGAATCCTGTATTTTATGTCAGCTCTGTGGGTCAGGCTGGCTGAGATCATGTAGGAAGCTAGAATGGACAGAGGAGAGATAAGTGGCCCAAGGAGTAAGCCCTGAAGCACTGCAATGTAAAGAGATCAGAAAGGGGAGGGTGAGCCAGCAAAAGCTCTAGAAGGAAACCCAGTTAAAAAATAATAATAATAACAATGTTTTAGAAGCCAGACGTGGGTAGCCGTTCCCTTCTCCAGGAGATCTTCCTGACCCAGGGATCAAACCCAGGTCTGCAGGATTGCAGGCAGATTCTTTACCGTCTGAGCCACCACACAGCCACCAGGGAATCCCCAAAGAAAGACTTCTAAGAAGGAAAGAGTGATCAACTGTGTCAGTTGCAACTAACTGTACAAGGGGAAGAACGTCTAACTGGAGTGGATTCAAGAAAAAAATGGAGAAAAAGAACAAGAACATAGGCAATACTTTTCCCCCAATGTAATGGGGAACATGTAAGTAGGCAGTAGTTAAATGGTGATTTGGGGTCAAAGGAAGTATTTTTACAAGATGAAATTGTGGCCAGCAGCCAGGACAGGTGACTGAATTGGCATCCTGTCCCCGGAGAGGCCATGAACTTGACATAGAGAAGTTGATACTCTCCTGTACATGAATGCAGAGCTTTGGCAGCCAGGTTGGTGTGGAAGAACCACTCTGGGTCCCAGACCAGGAGTGTCCGAATGTGCACGTGTAACACCAAATTTAATTTAAAGTACCATTGTCTCTGCGGCAGGAAGTACTTCTGCATATAAATCCCTTGTCCTGGGGGTTCTGGGTTTGGGTGGACGCTGTGTGGCTGAGCACCTATGGTGCTGCTACATCTGGCTACTGGAAAACCAGAGAGATCTGAAATGATAGTTTATCATCTTTTCAGCAACCAGAGGTCTTATTTCTGAATAGAAACAGGCATGATGGAGCTGAAATTACATAGATTTCTACTGCTCAGGTGCTTAGGGCTTCAAAGAGACAACACAAGATCTCAGGTTTGTTCCTGCAGTATCAAGTTCTGGAACAGAGGATGTGACCCAGAGGAAGGGGGAAGCTGGGAAAGACTCGAGGACCAGGAGGAGACAACGGCGGGGCTGGAAGCCGTTGCAGAGCAGCAGGGTGCTTCCATGACTCACAGGACAAGACATGAGAGGCACCAACGAGTCCAGTGACCTGGCTGACAGAGCGACCAGGCACCATACAGCTTCCCCCATATCCTCACAGGTGATGAATCTTATCAGTGCTGAGAAATACAATCCAAGGATTTCGAGAAACAAAGTTCTCACATTTCTTTGCCCTTAAGAATGTGCATTTTATCTTTATGGTACTTTCTTGGGAGTGGGAGAGTCTAAGCTATACCACTTCTAAACTTATTTTCACATTATGAAAGTCACTCAGTCATGTCCAGCTGTTTGCAACCCCATGGATATACAGTCCATGGGTTCCCCAGGCCAGAATACTGTAGTGGGTAGCCATTCCCTTCTCCAAGGGATGTTCCCAAGCCAGGTCTCCCGCATTGCAGGCAGATTCTTTAACAGCTGAGACACCAGGGAAGACCATTTTCACATCACCTGCATCAAAGTTATATAATTTCCTAAATTTACTAGAAGTTTACGGTCTATCGTTGCTTTTAGTTTTTCCACAGAAATCTGGTAATAACACCCGTGTCTGCTTAATATTTGAGTCTATCCAGTTTTAGAAATAGCAACTAAGGTTTTCTTTAGCATATTTTACAGATTGTCTATTTATTGTATCACTAATTTTGAGCTTTGAAAAAATGTCTTGGGTTTCCCTAAGGGAAAGGAGCCAGCTTCATGTTTTATACTTTTTTTGCATAATATTTTCCCTTATTAAAATGACTGTATAATTTTACAACAATAATCGTTTCTTCTCAAGGAGCAGTAGGTCAGCTGGGGCAGCTTTGCTTCCAGTCGCAGTGGCCAGGCTAGCTCTGTGTCATGAGTCCCTCCTATTTCTCCTGGGAGCACTGGGCCAAGCAGGGCACATTCTCCTCATGTGGCAGAGGGTCAGAGAGACAGCCCTGATGTGTCAGGTCTGTGACATCCCATTGGCCAGAGCAAGTCACATGGCTGAGCCAAGACAAAGAGCTCCCGCCTTCCTGTGGGAGGGGCCCCTAGCTACGCATCAGCAGGAATGGGTCTAGGAGAGTGACATTAAGGCAATCTACCCCAGGCCCAATTTGGAATTCCTGCAAACATGGTGTTATTTATGTTCCTGGGAAGGTTCTGCAGATGAGGACTTTTTCAAAGAGGATGTGTTAACAGTTTGGTTGTTTTCAAGAAGTTAAACAGAATTACCATGCTGCTGCTAAGTCACTTCAGTTGTGTCGAACTCTATGCGACCCCATAGACGGCAGCCCACTAGGCTCCCCCGTCCCTGGGATTCTCCAGGCAAGAATACTGGAGTGGGTTGCCATTCCCTTCTCCAATGCATGCCTGCATGCTAAGTCGCTTCAGTCGTGTCCAACTCTGTGCAACCCTACAGACAGCAGCCCACCAGGCTCCTCTGTCCACAGGATTCTCTAGCCAAGAATACTGGAGTGGGTTGCCATTTCCTTATGATCCATTAATTTTACTACTAGGTAGACATCCAAAAGAATTGAAAGTAAACAGAAATAGACCCACAGATATAGAGAACAAATTTATGGTTACCAAAGGGGAGAGGGAAGGGAGGTATAAATTATGAGTTTGGGATTGACATATACACTTTATTATATATATTATATATATATAATGGGTAGCAAGTGACAACCTACTGTGTGACACAGGGACTATACTCAATATTTTGTAATACTGAATAACCTATAAGGGAAAAGAATCTGAAAAAATATATATATGTGAATATATATATATATGTAGTTCAATCACTCTGCTGTACATCTGAAACTAGCGCAATGTTGTAAGTCATCTATATTTTAATTTAAAAAAAGAATTAAAAGCAGAGACTTGAATAGGTACTTTGTACACCAACGTTCACAGCAGCCTCTTTCATAACACCCAAAGGTGGGAACAATACAGATGTCCATCAAGAAATAAATGGATAGACAAAATGTGCTATATATATATATACACTATGGAATGTTAGTCTTAAGAAAAAGGGATATTCTGGGGGAAAAAATGACTGTTCAGCAATTTGTTTATATAGCTTATAATGAGCACTGATACTGTGAATTTTTAAAAGATGGGTTACTACAACATGCATGTATGTTCATGGTAATGATCGAGTAAGGGGGAAGAAACTAATCTTAAGAGAAAGAATTTAAATGGCAGAAGTTTGTCCTTGAGTAACTGAGGGTGGGGAGTGTGCAGAATCCAGCCCACCAGTGCCAGGACTGCCCTTCAGAGGTGAAGGGACAGCTGACTCACTGCAGCAACAGCCAGAGCGGATGTGTGGATACACATGCAGCTAAGTGATGAGTTTGGGTGGTGAGCGCATGGGAAATTTCTCTTCGGAGTGCTTGTAACCCCTCAGGGAAATGAGAAATCAGGTCTTGAGCAGAGAGTGAGGAGTAGGGAGGGACATTGGAGGCTGGCAGGGAGAAGGTTTGAGATGATCTTCTGGCAGGGGTGGAGGGAATTGAGTAGGAAAATGTTGCAGGATTGGTTGGCTACACAATCCACTTGAGGTTGCAGTAATAAGTTCAGAGTAGGATGATGGAGAAATAAGGGGGCAAGGGAACTGAAGATACATCCCAGGGAATTAAGAGGGAAGTAAAGACTTGAGGGCAGGTAATGATCAGTGCAAGGGTTTCCCAGTTGGCACTAGTGGTAAAGAATCCACTTGCCAGTGCTACAGACTGTAAGAGATGGGTTCAATCCCTGGGTTGGGAAGATCCCCTGAGGAAGAAATGGCACCCCATTCTAGTATTCTTGCCAGGAGAATCCCATTGACAGAGGAGCCTGGTGGGCTACAGTCCATGGGATCTCAAAGAGTCGGACATGACTGAGCGTCTGAGCACAGCAATGATCAATGCAAAGGGGATAAGGTCAAAGGATTGGAGGTGAGGTGGAAGAGCTATTGGAGTCCAAATACTGGAGGGAAGGAGCCTGACAAACAGGAGAGGGTGGTAGGATATAAAAATGCTTGAAGCTGAGACATGAAGGGAAAGCACTTCTATCAACATTCTCATTGCCTGACATCATTTCTAAGGTTCAGTAAAAGTCAGTTTGATATCGCCTAAGAAGACTACGCAAATGTCAAGGAACACCGTGCAGAAAAATCCCCCCTTCCCATCCTCCTTCTTATCCCTTCTTCCCCTCTCTTTTCCCCCCTGCTTCCACCCACCCTCCTCATAAATCTGAAATGGAATAAAACTGCTCAAATTTAAATTTAACTGAAACAGACTAAAACCAATCCCAATGAAAGAGCATCTTTCCGTTGCTCTGAAGATGTAGAGAAAACATAAAAAGAGCATGTTGCTGATAGAAGCTGAGAGGATAAACACAAGAAATAGTTGTCTCTGGCATCTAAGCAAGCCGGATACTGCATGTTTTTAGATTTATGTGACTGATAAATAATACAAGATTCCCTGTAGAGGACAAATCCAAGTGAAAAACAACCAATTGAGAAGAGAGGTATGTGGTTAGTAATCTCAACAAGAAAGGATGAGCTGTTCTGAAATCCAAGATATCAAATGATGATTTTTCATTTGTAAAATTATACCCTTGGCAACTATCCAGCTGCCTTTTGCTTGCTCTATCTCTCTCTTTCTATCTCTCTCAAGCCCTAATGGATTTACATTTTTATTCAAGTAAACTGAACCACTCCAGTACTCTTGCCTGGAAAATTCCACGGGCGGGGAGCCTGGGAGGCTACAGTCCATGGGGTCGCAAAGAGTCGGACACAACTGAGCGACTTCACTTTCACTCCCTAAACTGAGATGCCGTCTATATTAGTAGCAATTAATCCTGGAATGTTCTTTTATTTAGAAAAGTCTTTATCTATTTTTTTAAACCTTTCTATTTTGCTTCTCATTCAAACATCTTAGCAAAATTCTTCTCTTTGTCTGGCATTTCCAAGCAGTGAGATAGCCGGGTGGGGCCGGCATTATTGTGCTTTTCCTTGGGAGTGATCTGATTTCAAAAATGAAAAAAAAAATCCATCCACTTTTTTACACTAAGAATTAAACAGTTGGACATTCATATTTAGCAGAAGAAATGCAAATGGTAAAATGAAAGTGTTATTTACTCAGTCGTATCCAACTCTTTGTGACCCCATGGACTGTGGCCCACCAGGCTCCTCTGTCCACAGAAGTCTCCAGGCAAGAATACAGGAATGCGTAACCATTGCCTTTTCCAGGGGATCTCCCAACCCAGAGATCAAACCTGGGTCTCCTGCACTGCAGGCAGATTCTTCACTATCCAAGCCACCAGGGAAGGCCAGATGATAAACCAATATATAAAAAGATGTTCAATATCCATTTATTTAACTCATATAGTATGTATTATGTGTCAGTCACTGCTCTAAGTACCAGACACCATTCAAAAACTTACAAATATAATTAATCTTAATAATACTATTTTTCAGATACTATGATTTTTCCCATTTTTCACTGGGGACAATGAGACTGCGTCACAGAGAATCTCTGTAATTTGCTAAGGTCACACAGCTCATAAGCAGCACAGCCAAGCAGGTGGGTCCACAGCCCATGATTTTAGACACTATACTAAGCAGCCTTGCCAAGGAAATGTAAGTTCCAACAAGATACCATTTTCTACCCAACAGACTGGCAAAAAATTTTTAAATGTTGGTAACATCAAGTGCTATAAGGATAAGTCGCTTCAGTCATGTTCAACTCTTTGCAACCCCATGGACTGTAGCCCACCAAGCTTCTCTGTCCATGGGGTTCTCCAGGCAAGAATACTGGAGTGGGTTGCCATTTCCTTCTCCAGGGGGTCTTCCTGACCCAGGGATTGAACCCACGTCTCTTAGGTCTCCTGCACTGGCAGGCCGGTTCTTTACCACTAGCACCACTTGGGAAGGCTGCTGGAAGGACATAGGCAAATGAATAATCAAGTATTATTATGCCCTTTCAGAAGGCAACCTGGCCTTCTAAATTTGGTATTCTTGAAAATGTGCAGTACACAAAACCCTCTACATAGGATTCTACTTTGAGGATTGTGGCCTACAGAAATAGAAGCATCAGTTTGTTAACACTAGCAAGCGGGTACTCTTTCTGCCCCCTTCTGATGCCTATGTCAGAAGCTTTCTCTATCTCCTTTATACTTTAATAAAACTTTATTACACCAAAGCTCTGAGTGATCAAGCCTCGTCTCTGGCCCCGGATTGAATTCTTCTTATCCGCGGGCCAAGAATCCCGATGTCTTCGCGTGATTCAACAACAACCTTTCATCTTGGGGGCTCGTCCGGGATCCTTTAGGACAAGTGTCTCAGAAACCCAACCTGGAACCCACTGAAGGATTTAAGTAGAAGAATTTGTATGTTAGAGCAACCCACGCCCGAGGCCAGGGGCGGCGACGAGAGGAGTTACCTGGAGCCGTGGCTGCGCGGGCACAGGAGGGCCTAGGGAGCTATCCCACATTGAAGGTCAGGAAGGGCTGCGGTGAGGAGATACCCCTCGTCCAAGGTAAGGAGCAATGGCTGCGCTTTGCTGGAGCAGCCGTGAAGAGATAACCCACGCCCAAGGTAAGAGAAACCCAAGTAAGATGGTAGGGTTGCAAGAGGGCATCAGAGGGCAGACACACTGAAACCATACTCACAGAAAACTAGTCAATCTAATCACACTAGGACCACAGCCTTGTCTAACTCAATGAAACTAAGCCATGCCCGTGGGGCAACCCAAGATGGGCGGGTCATGGTGGAGAGATCTGACAGAATGTGGTCCACTGGAGAAGGGAATGGCAAACCACTTCAGTATTCTTGCCTTGAGAACCCCATAAACAGTATGAAAAGGCAAGATGATAGGATACTGAAAGAGGAACTCCCCAGGTCAGTAGGTGCCCAATATGCTACTGGGGATCAGTGGAGAAATAACTCCAGAAAGAATGAAGGGATGGAGCCAAAGCAAAAAGAATACCCAGCTGTGGATGTGACTGGTGATAGAAGCAAGGTCCGATGCTGTAAAGAGCAGTATTGCATAGGAACCTGGAATGTCAGGTCCATGAATCAAGGCAAATTGGAAGTGGTCAAACAAGAGATGGCAAGAGTGAATGTTGACATTCTAGGAATCAGCGAACTGAAATGGACTGGAATGGGTGAATTTAACTCAGATGACCATTATATCTACCACTGCAGGTAGGAGTCCCTCAGAAGAAATGGAGTGGCCATCATGGTCAACAAAAGAGTCCGAAATGCAGTACTTGGATGCAATCTCAAAAACGACAGAATGATCTCTGTTCGTTTCCAAGGCAAACCATTCAATATCACAGTAATCCAAGTCTATGCCCCAACCAGTAATGCTGAAGAAGCTGAAGTTGAATGGTTCTATGAAGACCTACAAGACCTTTTAGAACTAACACCCAAAAAAGATGTCCTTTTCATTATAGGGGACTAGAATGCAAAAGTAGGAAGTCAAGAAACACCTGGAGTAACAGGCAAATTTGGCCTTGGAATACGGAATGAAGCAGGGCAAAGACTAATAGAGTTTTGCCAAGAAAATGCACTGGTCATAACAAACACCGTCTTCCAACAACACAAGAGAAGAGTCTATACATGGACATCACCAGATGGTCAACACCGAAATGAGATTGATTATATTCTTTGCAGCCAAAGATGGAGAAGCTCTATACAGTCAGCAAAAAAAAGACCAGGAGCTGACTGTGGCTCAGACCATGAATTCTTTATTGCCAAATTCAGACTTAAATTGAAGAAAGTAGGGAAAACCACTAGACCATTCAGGTATGACTTAAATCAAATCCCTCATGATTATACAGTGGAAGTGAGAAATAGATTTAAGGGCCTAGATCTGATAGATAGAGTGCCTGATGAACTATGGAATGAGGTTCGTGACATTGTACAGGAGACAGGGATCAAGACCATTCCCGTAGAAAAGAAATGCAAAAAAGCAAAATGGCTGTCTGCGGAGGCCTCACAAATAGCTGTGAAAAGAAGAGAAGCGAAAAGCAAAGGAGAAAAGGAAAGATATAAACATCTGAATGCAGAGTTCCAAAGAATAGCAAGAAGAGATAAGAAAGCCTTCTTCAGCGATCAATGCAAAGAAATAGAGGAAAACAACAGAATGGGAAAGACTAGGGATCTCTTCAAGAAAATCAGAGATACCAAAGGAACATTTCATGCAAAGATGAGCTCAATAAAGGACAGAAATGGTATGGATCTAACAGAAGCAGAAGATATTGAGAAGAGATGGCAAGAATACACAGAAGAACAGTACAAAAGAGATCTTCACGACCCAGATAATCACGATGGTATGATCACTGATCTAGAGCCAGACATCCTGGAATGTGAAGTCAAGTGGGCCTTAGAAAGCATCACTATGAACAAAGCTAGTGGAGGTGATGGAATTCCAGTTGAGCTATTCTAAATCCTGAAAGATGATGCTGTGAAAGTGCTGCACTCAATATGCCAGCAAATTTGGAAAACTCAGCAGTGGTCACAGGACTGGAAAAGGTCAGTTTCATTCCAATCCCAAAGAAAGGCAATGCCAAAGAATGCTCAAACTACCGCACAATTGCACTCATCTCACATGCTAGTAAAGTAATGCTCAAAAGTCTCCAAGCCAGGCTTCAGCAGTATGTGAACCGTGAACTTCCTAATGTTCAAGCTGGTTTTAGAAAAGGCAGAGGAACCAGAGATCAAATTGCCAACATCTGCTGGATCATGGAAAAAGCAAGAGAGTTCCAGAAAAACATCTATTTCTGCTTTATTGACTATGCCAAAGCCTTTGAGTGTGTGGATCACAACAAACTGTGGAAAATTCTTCAAGAGATGGGAATACCAGACCACCTGACCTGCCTCTTGAGAAATTTGTATGCAGGTTAGGAAGCAACAGTTAGAACTGGACATGGAACAACAGACTGGTTCCAAATAGGAAAAGGAGTTCGTCAAGGCTGTATATTGTCACCCTGCTTATTTAACTTCTATGCAGAGTACATCATGAGAAACACTGGACTGGAAGAAACACAAGCTGGAATCAAGATTTCTGGGAGAAATATCAATAACCTCAGATATGCAGATGACACCACCCTTATGGCAGAAAGTGAAGAGGAACTCAAAAGCTTCTTGATGAAAGTGAAAGTGGAAAGTGAAAAAGTTGGCTTAAAGCTCAACATTCAGAAAACGAAGATCATGGCATCCGGTCCCATCACTTCATGGGAAATAGATGGGGTAACAGTGGAAACAGTGACAGACTTTATTTTTCTGGGCTCCAAAATCACTGCAGATGGTGATTGTAGCCATGAAATTAAAAGACGCTTACTCCTTGGAAGGAAAGTTATGACCAACCTAGATAGCATATTCAAAAGCAGAGACATTACTTTGCCAACAAAGGTCTGTCTAGTCAAGGCTATGGTTTTTCCTGTGGTCATGTATGGATGTGAGAGTTGAAGAAGGCTGAGCGCCGAAGAATTGATGCTTTTGAACTGTGCTGTTGGAGAAGACTCTTGAGAGTCCCTTGGACTGCAAGGAGATCCAACCAGTCCATTCTGAAGGCGATCAGCCCTGGGATTTCTTTGGAAGGAATGATGCTAAAGCTGAAACTCCAGTACTTTGGCCACCTCATGCGAAGAGTTGACTCATTGGAAAAGACTCTGATGCTAGGAGGGATTGGGGGCAGGAGGAGAAGGGGATGACAGAGGATAAGATGGCTGGATGGAATCACTGACTCGATGGACGTGAGTCTGAGTGAACTCCGGGAGTTGTTGATGGACAGGGAGGCCTGGCGTGCTGCGATTCATGGGGTCGCAAAGAGTCGGACACGACTGAGCGACTGATCTGATCTGATCTGATACTCTGTACACAAAATTGCAGCATTATTTGTGGTGCTAACAAGACTGTAAAGAGCACAGATGTCCATCACAGGAGCTATGGTTGAATAAATTATGTTACATGCGTACCATGAAATATGCAGCTATTAAAGAATATGTCTATTATTTATATCTATTGATCCAGAGATAGTTCCATAATGTGTCCAGTAAAATCTCACTTTGGGGAGTATTTTTCAATCTATGTCTATTGATCCAGATAAAGTTTCAATAATGTGTACAGTACAATTCCACTTTGGGAGGTATTTTTCTCAGCATATTTAACAGTTACCTTAGGAAGTGGGATAGGACAGAGCAGACTGTTAATTTTCTCCATAATTATTTCTGAATTGGTTGACTTTTTATATAAGTTTGCATTGCCTCCACAATTTAAAAACCTAAGTTAAAAATAAGTATAAACTCAAATGTCATAATCAGCCTAGAAAATGCATTTTAGATCTTCAGCTCCATACAAAAAATTATATAAATAATACAGCTTTTCAGATCAAATGGGAAAGACTCAGATTTATATTTCTAGAGACCTCTTACATATACAGGCATTGTAATTTACAGTTTTCAGCAATTACAGGATAAACATTCATTTTCTTTATTGGGTGTTTCTGGCGATAGAGAACAGAAGGGATAGTTTGCTCACTCTTCACTGAACGATATAACTTACTAGTGAAGCGTAATATTTTAAAATCAGGGTATGATCTACAATCTTCATTTCTAAT
The DNA here is from genome assembly GCF_027580195.1 of Bos mutus. Classification (NCBI taxonomy): domain Eukaryota; kingdom Metazoa; phylum Chordata; class Mammalia; order Artiodactyla; family Bovidae; genus Bos; species Bos mutus. Next base: position 30,311,277 of record NC_091626.1, on the reverse strand, counting down.
CCTTCTAATCAGTTTCACCCTCAAGAAGAGAAAAAAGTCTACAACTCAGGAGGGAAATGGGGGGGCTGATGATATTGACAAATTTAAAAATTCCTTTATTTTTTGATAGAGGATTAGGCAGACCTTCGTTGGGCTTCTCATCCCTCTTTCTATGCTCTAAGCTGTGTGGAGCTCAAAGAGGTAAAGCGGAAATCTGAAATAGTGGCTGGAAATGTTGGTGGGGGTGTGGGGAAACAGTGAGGAGACTGCTGGCGTCATTTGATTTCTGGCTGTGGTAACCACAGGCCTTTCCTGGGTTGGTGAAATTTAAAGTGCTGCTGCCATCTTCAGGAGTTCGCCACAGTCATGTTCAAGTAAAGTTACAAGTAAGCTGGGTACAGCCTTGTAACCCTCTCCAGGAATCCTGAATTACAGCTACAAGAAATGGTAAGTTTCTCCCTCTGAGAGGCAATAGGGGTCAAATTAAAATTTAGGGTCTAAAAAAAATTATACAATGTGACTGAGAAGTAACCTAGGCTTGTGGCTCATGCTAAGTTGTATCTGACTGCAACCCTATGAACTGTAGCCTGCCAGGCTCCTCTGTCCATGGGATTTTCCAGGCAAGAATACCGGTTGTTGTTCAGTCACTAAGTCGTGTCCAACTCTTCATGACCCCACGGACTGCAGCACACAAGGCTCCCCGTCCTTCACTGTCTCCCGGAGTGTGCTTAGATTCATGTGCGCTGAGTCAGTGTTCCTATCTAATCACCTCATCCTCAGCCCTTTGGGTTGCCGTTTCCTCTGTCAGGGGATCTTCCTGACCCAGGAATGGAACCTGTGTCTCCTTCATTGGAGGCAGATCGTGTACCGCTGAGCCACCTGGGAAACTCTGACTGAGAAGACAAGCCTTTAAAAATGGGAAGTGGGTCAAGTTTGGATGCGCCTAGCAGTTCTGACAGAGAAGGCAATGGCACCCACTCCAGTACTCTTGCCTGGAAAATCCCACGGGCGGAAGAGCCTGGTGGGCTGCCATCCGTGGGGTCACACAGAGTCAGACACGACTGAAGTGACTTAGCAGCAGGAGCAGCTCTGAAGCCAGTCGAGTCAGTCTCTGGGAGGACCACCTGCTCAGTTTCCACAGCCAACATGAAGTTTAGGGAATATTTGATTAAAAAAGGAATCTGTGGCTTTCCATTTTTACCTGATTTCTTGAGTGGTTTATTCATTAATTCAAGCCTGTCTCTCTCCTCTGACTTCTTGAGTTATGGCTAATGGATAGGAAAGGCCAAATTGTCTAACAGTACTCTCAGGATGAATCTCCATTTCTTCCTTCCCAGAAATAATTTTACTTCACTGCATGGTAAAGAAAAATTAACTAAGCCCTAAAGTGAAAAAAAAAAATCCGTTACATTATCTTTCCCCGTGATGGTTAAAGGTGTCCACAATTGGTGCAGGGAGTCCGTGAGAACATGACTACTCCTCGTGACTCTCACTGGAGGCAGTGGTCCAATCTTCAGGTCATGATACCACAATATTCTCTGTAAATACTCTTTAGAGACACCGAAGTTTTCATAGAACTCACTTTACACTGGTTTTTTGTTTGTTTATTCATCATTTTAACCAAACATAAGTTCTCACAGTAACTTGGAATGTACTGTATAGAGTCCATTTTTTCTCCTGGTTTACATTATTAAAAGCAGAGAGTAGTTTCAATTCACCTTTAGAAAAATTTCACAATGTTTTGGATATCTAAGTTCCTTTCACCATAAATCTGGCAGTTAAAAAATGTATGCTGAAAGAAAGGATTACAGTACATAGCTAGTACCACGCTGGGTATGTCACCAGCATAACACTTCTGAAACTTTGCTGTGTTTAGAAGACTGTCCCTGTCTTCTGAAATTTTGTCTTGGAGCTATTCATTTATTTGGCAAATACTTTCTAAGGGCCTATTAATATGCTAAGTTATTCGGCTAGGTGTTTTTTATATGTTTTCTGTTCACTCTTGACAATGACTCTCTGAAGATCATACACTCCCATTTAGCAGATGAGCAAATGGGATACAGACAGTTTAAGTAACTTGCCTCTGGTGATTTAGGATTAAAATCTGAGTGTGCTTTACCCTTATGTCTACTCTGCTTGCACAACAGCATTGCCAAAGCCAGGAACATTCTGAGTTCCTTCCTGCCTACTATGATTATGATACAAGTCATTCAATGAACAGTTGACTCTTTGCTACATGCAAGACATTGTAAATTTGATTAATATAGCAGAGAGGGAAAGAATAATTTGGGCCTAAAATTAGACTCTAAAACAAGCAAAAGTGATAAAAATGGAAAGTATGACTCAAAGCCTATTGAGCTATTTGTGCTCACTGCCACTGGGGGCATTGCTGACTTACAAGTGGAAGGAGAGCAAGTGAACAGACTACACACCAGAGAAATCCCACACCCTTTAGATAATTTTGAACCTACCCACAATGCCACGCGGAAAGAAAATGTTTAGATAAAAACCTAAGACATACTGAAATGCATCTCACCACAAAGTGGCATCTGGACCAAAGTATAGATAACAATTTTTATTTCTGCTTTACTTCCTATCCCTATTTCATCTGACCACTCAAACCTTGAAATGGGAAAACAGATACTCCCTTGTAAAATATATCCCCATTTTGTTTTATGGGTGATCCTGTTACTATTTCTAGATCTCAATCCTTACTTCCTGATTTCAATGTAAGGGCAAATTGGACCATGTGCAATTTCACCACACTCGCTGTTCTTCCTGCAGAGCTCTGGATGGGACAGATGCAGAAGTTAGACAGTGAAGCCACCATCCCAGCCCAGTGCCCTAAGAAGCCTCTAGTGCCGTACACAGCTGCTTACAGCTTAATGAATCACTACTCAGTGTGCTGCTAAATGAGGCTGCAAGAGCTAACCATTTCTAATGGCATCGGCCTTTCACTCGAGGAAAGGAGACCTTCTCATCACTTACTAGACTTCACCTGAAGGACAAGCCCTGCCTCTCCATCCTGCCACCCCCGTGCCAGACCTTCACATTTGGGCAAGCTAGAAACTCTGTAAGGAACAGATCTGACTCTGCCTGCTGATCTGACTTTCTGCTCTAGCAGCCAACATTAATATTAATGCTAAATTGGAAGGAGAGACATCGGGGTCCTCAGGCAGAAAGTCAGCACTAAAGGCTGAATATGAATTAGGCGGGATGGATTGGCCACACTTAATGCTAATACTGATGCAAACTTTATATTGCTCGAGTGCTTTTTGAGGAGCACAGACAAATGCTACCTTGATTCAGCCTAAAAACAGTGAAATCACTAGTCCTGTCTTGACATTACATATATAAAAATGAAGAGGTAAGGAAATCATTCAGATATCTGTCTAGAGATGTACTCCATGTTCAAGGGGACCCCTTACCCTAGAACTGCCAGGGACATTTATCTAAGCCCCTTAATGAAAACTGCTTCAGACATTAGGAGTGTTCATTCTTTCCTATCACCTCAACCTCAACATGTCTAGAATATCAGCTGCACCATCCCCAACCTGCTCCTAAGTTCCCTTGATACCTCTACTATTCCAGTGTCTCCAGCCTCAACAATGGGCTCTTCCCCACCCTTGGCCTTGGCCCCGCATTCAACATCATCAAGTGTTCCTTAGTGAGGTTCATTTCAGCATCCTTCCATCTGCCTTTCCCCTTGTCCAGGTTCTCATCGTTGCAGTTCTGATTCTACACTGAATCGACCCAGAGGGTAACAGAACATGCCGCCTCAAAACAGGCCACTTTGGTATAGAAATTATTTTGAGCTAAAGGCACCTGAAAAACAGCAAGTGCAGAGAGAGGCTTTCTCTGAACTCCCTGTTTATCTGCCAAAAGTCAGATCCTCCAAAAGGATCTCATTTGTCATAAATCCCTTCCCCAGGATATTCATCAACCAGGGAAGATGGACTCTTAGCACAGGAGAGGAGTGAAGAAATTGACACCACACCCAGACACATTTTGTCACAAACTATCACACCTCCCATCTGGTCTTCTCCCATTTGGCCCATTCATTTTTTCCTGAAAACTATTTACTCTCTCCTTAAGAGGCCCATGTACCCCTCCTCTTTCTCTATAAGGATGGCATCTAACCCTGAATTCTAAGCTACCTGGGAAAGTTACTTATTTTCCCCCGGGTATCTCCCACGTGTACATGAGGGCTGCAGGTGAACAACTTTCTGTTTGTTTTCTCTTGTTAATCTGTCTTTTAGTACAGAGACCTTAGCTAAGAACTTAGCAGGGTGGGGGTAAAATTATTTTCCTCCCCTGTAACTCCTAACTAGCCTCTCAGAATCCTTCACCCTTCCATCACAGATTAAAAGTGCAGACTAAGTTCTTTAATGTGCCATATTTCCCCATTCAAACCCCCTGTGTGGCTCCCACTTCAGAGTCAAGCTCTAACTGCTCAACCTGGTAGTCAAGGCCCCCCCCCGCCCCCACCATTCCAGCTACTTCTATGCTCACAAGGATCCAGGCAGACCAGCCTCTCTTCCCGCCCCCGTAACAGGCTCCATCATTTCCCTCCACTATTATTCAGGCCATTCTGCCTGCCTCTTTCCTCCTACAAATCCTACTTCTTTTCAAAGACTGAGCTTACATGAGAACCACCAGTAAGCCTCCCCAGTTCATCTTTCTGTGTTCTGTTCTTCTAACACAATTTCTTTATTTATAACACTGTTTCCCAAAAGGATTTACAGCTAACTCCTGCAGAGATTGCTGACTATGCCACTCATTTACCACTTTCCATAATAATAGTAGCTAACATAGAGTGCTTACTAATGCCTGCCTCAGAATAGCGCTTTACATATATTAACCTATTTAAAACTCACAATAAACCTAGGAGGCAGGTACTATTATTATCTCCCTTTTATAGATCAGACACTGAAAGCTCTCACAGCCTGCCCAAGGTCACCCAGCTAAACTACAGAGCCAAGATTTTGACCCTGGCAGTCAAACTCCAAAACTATGTTCTAATAGTTAATCTTTTATTATCCATTAACTTTTAACTCCTAATCCTATTTTTCCACATAGTAGTCACCATGTTTCATGCCTCATCTTATCCCTTCCCATAGCTAGTACAGAGTTTTGCATGTAATTAGTTCTTTACAGTTTGCAGATATTATCTGCCTTAAAGTAGCCTTAAATTCTTTCTGGGGAAAAAAAGATGGTTATAAGCAAGTGGTTATAAGTCATGAAATCTTCTTACACACCAGTTGCCCTGGAAATCTAGGATCAGACCTTATAAACACTTTTATCATCTTCTTTGAATCACAAATGAGAATCAGAGTCTGAAAAATCTGGATTTCCAAAATATATGAATTTTAGTAACAAGGGCTGTAAAGTGAAACCTTTCCTCACCTCCCATACACACCAATTTCCAATATGACATTAAAAAGTATTTCTACAGGGAAAACAGTTTCCAAGAAAATAATTCTCAAATGTATTAAATACAAAATTATTGTTGAAGAAGATTTAGGGAGGGTAGTCAGTCTTTTGCAATGTTATCCTAAAAGAAGTTTTTGCAGCATTTGGATCTTCAGAATTTATTATTCAAAATATATAATCACCTATGAGGTCAAGAACCTTGTCTGATATCATGTTTATACTGTCCAAGCACCTAGCTAGTGAAAGATACATATTCATTCCTTAAAAATCCTCTGAAATGATTTCTCCAACTTTGAAGTTTTCTTGCTATCACTGATTGCTTTTCCTGTCTTTCCCTGAAATATATTAATTTCTCCCTGGCCCATGGATTCCCCTCCTCAACCCCTCCAGCTCCTGGCAGCTTTATTCTCTTTGCTCATCTATTTCTGGGCCATTCCATTGCCTACTAGAGTTAGCCTGTAATACCATGCTTGCCAGCAGGGGCTGCCATTTGCCACAGGATTTGCTAATTTTCAACATTCCCTAAATCTGAGACTCCAGATTGTGTAAAATAGTACAGTGCCTAATTTATCAACTTGGCAGGTTTGAAATGCTATAAAATCAGTTACTTAAAATGAGTCAACTCGTAATGTGCTGCACAGTTTTAATGAGCAGAGTTCCACTGCTCCATTAAGACAACAGGAGACCACATTGAGAAAACAAGCAGCAAGAATGTGAGGTTAAGAGAATAGCAGGAAAACCTGCTTCTTGCCCACAAGATCCCAGTGGGGACAATATGTTCAACCAACAATTGACTTTCTCCTTGGCAAGTAAAAAAGACTCATCTTTCATATCTGTCCTTCCTCTCCATTTGCATACAAGATCAGCCCTTTATTACCTCCTATAAAAATTACTCCAGTTGTCTTAAGTCTTTGTTCCCTGCCCCTAGGCTCTGCCCACTCCAAACCATCCTGTGCATTTGTATAATAATTTTCCTAAAGTGATGCTTGCTTAAAAACCTTCAGTGATACCCACAACCAAGACAGCCCTCTTCAACAGGATACTCCAGGCCCTTATAATCCAGTATCAGGTTACGTGTCCAACTTTACTTTCTATTATTCCCAGATTCTCCACTTTGACAAGGCAGGGGATTTTGTTCTTCACCACAGATTAAGCTCATTGTTGTCTTAGGACCTCTGTGCTCATAATCTACACACCTGAAGTGCCTGCCTTCTTCTCTTAACTCCTTAGTCAATGCTATTGCTAGAGTAATTTCCCAGGAGTAATTAAATGCATGGAATATTGCTGGTTAACATAATTCCTTCTCCCAGCATCCCTGGAAACATCTGAAATGTAGGACAAGTACTGCCCGACAAAGCAATATTAATGAAATACAACACTGTGTTGCACTTACACAGAGCATCGAGTGAGCAGACAACACACACATAATCCCTGAGGGACCTCAGTCAGCACAAGCCCTTCTGCTTGTCTACTGTTGCATTCCCCCGTGAAATATGCTTTGGATGGAGCCTCCCCACATTCTCAGAACTTCCTTAGTTCTGCATTAGTAGAATCTTAAAGATAACAGTAAGAGCCCTCTGCTCCATTTAAGTTCCACCTTTCCTCTCTACCAGCCCAACCCACATTTTCTTACTCTTCTGACTTCCTGAGAGTCACAGGCCACACCATGTTACCTATCCCACTACTCTGCCTGAAGACACACAAATACCGGCATCCACCATGATCACCAGATAGAGGCTGGCTCCATCATGTTCCCCTTTTCAGTATATTCATAGGCTGACCACAGTCCCTTCCCAGCTCTAGCTAGCCCTCCAAGAGCCTCTCTGCCTACCAGCCTACCTAGTCAGCCAACTACTCTCTCTTCTATGATACATCCTTGATTTATTGTATCTGGATGAAATATAGTCTATTCAGAGTCAGAAATCAAAAGGCTTAGATTGAAGTTCTAGCTCTGCTACTTTCTAGCGATATATTTGAACCTCTGTTTCCTCAGAGGTAAAATCGAAATTATAATTTCCATAAATTCAAGAAATGAGCTCAAAGGGGATAATGCATATGAAGCTCACTGAAAACTGTAGAGCACCATAAAGAAGTACAATGTCAAGTATTTCTGCACCCACTTGGTAGCAGTCACAACCTTACAGTTCACCCCATGAAGACATGAACAAAGTTAAGACCCTGGCAGGAAAGAGGAACTCTCTAGGCATTTACTCTTAGCACCGTTATGCTGTAGAAACAAGAATTTGTCCACTGGCTCTATCTGAATGCCAACTAATGGGCACAAGGTTCTTGTGAGAACGAAAATACTACAAATATGAGTGATGGTTCCTAAGGCGTGAGCCTCTGTCAGTATTATGAGTATACAGCATAAGCTTCAACCTTGGCAGGAGACAAATTAGTGGCCACCTATGAGGTACAACATAAAAAATTCCAGATAAGTTCCTGTTTCTTAGTGATTCTCCCTCCATTCTCCAATACCCTCCACAGTTCATTATTAGAGCTTCATTTAGTCAAGCTTTGGAGGGTTTTTGGTCTTCAAATGCCCCTTATTTAAATTAAAACACCTGTGAGCCCTTAAATCGCTTCCATCTCATACCTTAGTGAGTTTAGCTGAAGGTGAAGAGGAGCAGAATCATACAGAATAGAAGTCAAGAGGGGAAGGGAAGAGTGGAGGGCCTTGGAGGTTCATGAGAGGGTCAAAGAGGGGACCAGGAGGACTGAAAACAAAGTCCACACTCAGCCTAGTTTTGCTTTAGCCAGACCTTGTTAATATATGTTGCTTGGCTGTCATTCTTTTTGTATCCAGCAGCTTACAATTAGCCTTGATGGCTGATGAAGCAAAAGTGAAAAGAACATGTGATTTTTTTTTTTAACTTTTAAATGTTATCTCTGGACCTATCTCAGCCCACACAGAGGTCAGAGAGGAAGGTGGGGGCTGCTGGCAAGAGGGGGACCTGCCTTGTGGTTTGAGCCCAAAGCCGATGGGGCTTCCCACCAGCAGCCCTAGCTTGGCAGCATGGCACTGGAGGCATGCCTCTTTGGAAACGTATCAGAGCCCTGCCTAACTGTGTCTGCTCCTCCTCAACATGCTTCCTTTTCCATCTACAGTATTTAGAAAGATGAGAGACAACGCTGCGAAGAACACAAAGGCTTTTGCAATTCCGTCTCTGGCTTCACATTCAAAGCTGTTGCTATCAGGGTTGGATTTAGCAACTTGGCATTCACTTCACAGGACCACCCCTGTTGGCGGCCATCTGGAGTCTTTTGGAGAATTTTTAAAGAGACACTGCTTAGAGAGCATTTGGTAGTGGAGAAAGCTCTAGTATTCAATCCAGGAAGCCTGGTCTGCGCCCACGATGAGTAGCTAAGTGACCTTGGGCAATCCACTGCACTTCCTTGAACCTCTGTCTCTTCATCAGTTCAGTGATTTGTCAATTTCTTGCAAGATTTAATAGTCTAGGGCAAAGGTCCCCAAAGTGTGGTCTCTGGAGGTGCAGCAGTCAGTATCTAGCAGAGCCTAGTAGAAGGCACATTCTCAGCCCCCACCCAGGCCTCCTGAATCAAAAATCCTGGGAGGAGGGCCCAGCAATCTCTGTTTAAGAAACAGTCCAGGGGATTCTGACACACAGCCAAATTGGAGAACCACTGCTGTAGGGCTCCTTGTTCCCCTTCTGCTGTTGCCAGTGTGCCTGGGCAACACTGATTTGCTGTTGGTCAAAAGTTTCTGACTGGTGGCCCAAGGAAGCACTCACTTGCAAAAGATGGCTGAGCCCACAGCTGGAGAGGCCCAAATCAGAGAGGCAGGGAACCTGGAGGAAAGCCCTGCCTCACTTCCCCAGCCCTTCCCACTGCCAAAGTTTCAGAAAACTTGGAGGCTTGTCTACTGAACAGGTATCTTTTGGGTCATGTTCTGAACGCAGCACATTTTTACAACGTCAAAAGAAGCAAGAGCAAAAGGGGTTTTGTTAATGATGCCAACTTCTGTTCTGACTATTTTTGTCTCTAGTCCCCATAGATACATGTCATTTAGTGCTGGGCAAGGAAAATTACTTCTTCATTTCGGCTTTTTGTTTTTCCCCCTACTTTTTCTGACAGCTCTTGGCTTCCTCTAAGTTATCAGGAACAACTTGCAAGTGTTGTTCTGGGTTCCACCAGGGAACTGTGGTTTCCTAGCAACAGCCAGGGCCTGCTGGGCCATTCTCTGAGTCACCAGCTCCAGGCAGCTCCTGATAAGCAGTGTGAGGTGCACCCCACATGGGAGCCTGCCTCACAGGGTGATGGGATCTATAAAGAATAGACCATAGATAGGACCTAAAGAATGACATAAATAGAGGGCTCTTCATTCTAAACTAAATGGATCTTGCTTTCTGACTGTTCCATGCATATGGAAGAGGGGAAAGGAAGGAGGAAGGGAGGTAAGGGCAAAGGGAGAAGGAAAGGAAGGGAGGGCGGAAAGAAGAAATGTTTTCAACAAACGTCCCCTGAATGTCTGCATTCTCTACAATGTATACTGTATACTTTAGTTATATACTGGAGGTGCAAAATCAAATAAAATGTAGTCTTTGACCACAGGAAACATGTAGTCTAATAGGGAAGACAGTTCAGTAAACTTAATTTGCATTTCTTCCTAATGGATGTTATATTCCAGTTTCCATGACAGAGTACAACTATAGGGCTTCATGAGACATAATAAGGCCTCTTTTAATTTTGTAATATTTTTATTTCCCTATAAAATCATCTTTACCATTGAGATTTTTAGATGTCTGAGGATTAAGTCATATACAATATTGCTCTTACAATGAATTTAACCTCTCTATCTTTGGTTATATTCCCTTCCTTATTCTTAATGCTATGTATGTGGTCCTTTCTAACTTTTTTTTAAGGTTTTCCAAGAGTTTGTCTCTTCTACTGACCTTTTTGGAATAGGATCTTGGTAAATTTATCAACTTCACATTTATTTCAAATGTATTGATTTCTGTTTTTGTTTTTATTGATTCTTTTCTCTTCCTTTCCTAAAGTTATATTTGTTCTTTATGTCCTCTGAGTTGAAGCCATAATTGAATTCATTTATCTTCATTTTCTTGTGTATTAATAAAAGCACTTAAATCCGTGACTATCTCTGATTTCAGGTTTGGCTGCTGCCATATGTCTTAATATGAGCTCTTGTTGAATGTTCTTATTTACTTTTGTCTGCTCGATCTATCACAGGGATTAAAGTCCCCCTCTATGATTATGGTTCTTGTGGATTTCTCATATTTCTAAGAAGTTTTGATATATATATTTGATGCATGCTACTTAGCACTTAAGGTTTCAATGATTCCTTCATCTTTGTTATGGATTGCACCTATTAGCAATAGAAAAAGACAGAAAAAGAAAAACCCTTTTTCATCTCATTTAATGGCCTAGGCCTGAATGCTACATCATCTGATATTAATTTTGTCGCTCATGATTTACTTTTATTGTCCGTACTATCCTTTACTTTAACATATTAATTTAGACGCATGGCTTGTATTTTGACCTAGTAGAGGTTGGTTCTGGACCTGTTGTCCCTCCAATTTATTTTTTGTTTTTTTCTTACTCAGCTCTACATCATAGCGTGGTCCCTACAGATGGTCAGCTGACTTTCCACTGGGTTTGGCCAATAGAAGAAATCTGGTGAGAGAAAAGAGTAAGCAGGGGTCTTCCTCTCCCCCTAACTCTTATGTGATATTTCTTCAATAGCTGCAACTCCACTCTGGCTCTAGCTCCTTCTGAACAAGCCTGTTCTACCCTCTCCCTTGTCTTTCTAATATTGAGTGGATAATAGTTTTCTGAGGTTGCTAATCTCTGGGCTGCCTCGCGGTCCCCTGTTTAGCTTCCATACACTTCAATCCCCTGTGTAACTGACTTCCTATATTAAATTCCCTTAGTAGTAAATATTCAGAGTGGTTTTTGTTTTCCTGAGTTAACCTTGATATGTTCACCCATTTTATTTTACTTATATGTGCCGGGAGCCAGCGTGAGGATCTCCGCCCATGGCAAAGGTCATGAGGAAGGAGGCTCAGCATATGCAAAGGCAGGATTGAGCCTCAGGAGTCCCCCTGGAATTTCTCGAGCATCTACCCCCAAAACCAGAGTCTGCCTACTTTACTGCTTTGTGCTCTCACCCACACCTCTGACTTTACGGGGGGCTGTCCCCCACCACCATCTCTCTCCTGAATAGGTTCTTCCGGCCACATGTGATTGTTCAGAGCCTCCCAACTGTGAAAGGCATAAGATGTTCTAAACTGTCTAAATACAGATTCCTTTGAGCAGTTAAAAGATTGATTAGAAATTGTATTAGTGAAGGGTTTTTCACTTGTTGGGCCAATGTTTGCTGCTAAGTTTCCATATCCCTTACCTGCTGTGTCCCTGGCAGTGTATTGATTAATATAATTGGTGTAAGTAGTAGCTTTAATGTTTGTAACCTTGGACCCTTGTGTTAATTCTTTTTCTTGTTATAGCCCACCACACCTTTGCCCTATAGGAATGCAACTTTATCTAATGCTTTTGGAGGGTGGCGCCTGACTAATCACCTTGAGAGAAAAATAAGTTTTCTGAAGAAAGAGTCTTAAAATGTTAACAGGCCTCTGGGCCAGAAGATGATGCAAATCACCTAAACTTTTGCATATGATAAGTTTGCAGGAAGAAAGCCTGGCTTACTGCAAGACTCTACCCCTTCCCCCATTATCCTCTATGCATAACTTAAGGTATAAAAACTCCTTTGGAAAATAAAGTGCAGGCCTTGTTCACCGAAGCTTGGTCTCCCCATGTCGTTCTTTCTCTCACCTTCTGGCTGAATTATTCAGCCTCTTTTCTCCACTGAATTTTCTCACTGAGCTATCCTTATTTAACCACTCTTTATATCCTTAATTAATGTTTAATTAAGCAATTGTTTCCTGATCCTCGAGGACGCCATTCCCGCTTCGAATTCCCTGGATCCACCGAGGCTTGACCCCAGCTTATATGAATATTTAACCTATCCATTTTTGCAGCAAAGTCTGTGGGTTGATTGACTCAACATCCTTCTCAGACCCCCTTTTCCTTGCCTTCCTCTAGGATAAAAGCCACAAAACCAGAAACTAAACCCTTTCAGCAAGCAAAATCATGTGATACAATAAGACATATATAGAAGTCTATCAGGGATTTTTGCTTTACAAATAGGGATATTGACCTCTCTTTCCTTACCCTTTATTTTTCCTACCTGGACACTAGGTTTGATGGCTACAGCTTCAGCAGCCATTATGAGACTATGAGGAAAAGACAATTAGAAACACTGTGAACTGAGCCCTAAAACCCTTGAGCCACTCTTAAACCTATACCAGCTACCCCCTGACTTCCTGTTGCATAAGGAAAAGAAAATGATTATTTGCTTAACCTACTAATAGGATTTTCTGTTAGCCTCAGCAGAATGCAATTTCTAACTCAGTATTTCCCAAAAGGACATAATTGGAACCAGGGCCTGGTCAATTAGTATCCTTGGCCTCAGCTACTAAATGCCAGTAACACCATTCAAGTATTGTGCCAGTCAAAATCTCTTCCCAAACATTTCCAAATGTCTTTGGAAGGGATAGAGTTGTGCCCTTCCAAAAAAAAAATAATAATGTGTATACACAGCAAACACAGTAAGTTTAATTTTTTTTAATATCATGTCAGAACTGCATAGACCCACTTTCTCCCTAGGAATTCATCAATCTTCTAACAAAATCATTGTTGTAAGGACATAAGGTGAGGTATTTGTTACAGTTTTGGGGGAGTATGAAAGGTTTTAAAAATAAAGTACAAGAATAATATAACAACCATGTATCTACTGTTCAGAATTAACAAATGTTAACATTCTGTTTCTTTGCTTCAGATTTTTTTTTAATAAAAGGAGCAAAATATTATAAAGCTGAAGTTATTTATTTCAAACTATAATTTGAAAGCTCTCCTAGTCTTCTTCCTCCCCAGGGGTAATGACTATCATGAGTTTGGCACGTTTCCATTTAGTTCTTGTTTCTTACTGTTAATCACTGTCTTTGTAAACAATTCCTAGTAAAGTGGGTGTGATTTTGAGTACTTGTTAAATGTGTATGAATCCTAGCAGGCTATTCATACCATTCTGGAATTTGCTGTTTTTCAAATTAACTTTATGTTTTTTCATATTTAGTTAAAACACAAATGTAGTTCATTAATTTTAACTAATGTATATTATTCAATTGTGTGAATTAATCAAGTTCATTTCTCTGTTAATATTTCCCTTGTGATGGACATTTGGATTGTTTCCACTTTTTCACTATTACAAACAATGATGTCATTGGAGGAGTTCATGGGGAAGCACATTTAGAAGAGTTTCTTTAAGGTGTATACTTAGAAGTCAAATTGCTGAGTACTCACATTTTCAACTTTGCTTCATATTACAAAATTCTCCAAAGTATTAGAACTAATTTAAAGTTCACCAAAAGACTAAGAGAGTTTCTGTTTCCCTATATGCTCATCAACATGTGGTATCATCAGGTGATATTAATCTTTGGTAATCAGATTGATGGATAAGAATTAACAGGTCTTTGTTATTTTCTGTTTTCCTGACTACTAGTTATATTGGGGGAGGGATGGGACGTTCGACTTTTATTTTCTTAAAATGGATGTAAATTGAAATTTTCCTTCATCTGTCTATCAGATAGTCTTTCTGTTATTATTTTATGGGAGTTTTAAATTCTAATTGATTATAGAGATTTGGTAGACTTCATTCATTCATTAAGCACCTTCAATATGCCAGGCACTATTCTAAGCCTGGGTATAAAACAGCAAACAAAATAAACCAAACTTAAATGCTCACAGAGCCTCTATTTGTTCCCTCTTCCTTCACACTCTCAAGTTTTTATCTGAATAAGCTGCCTTTTTAGATCCAGGTTATTATCATTTTTAATATTTTTGCTAAATTCTATAACATTAACAGCAATCATTTATATACTAATATGAAATTTTATTGGTTTAATTTCTTGTAATAAGTTCTGTGATGCACTGGCTTCCTCCAGTTTGAATTATTTATTTTGATTTCTTCCTTGAATTGCTATAGGACTTTTTCAAGGAATTTTGCTCAGAAAAAGGAATATTTTATGAGTTCTTCAACATGTGAGAATAGATGTTTCTGTTGCCCTCTCACATAAACCATATAAGAAATTCTTAGGCAGTAACATTTCCTTCAAAGCTTTATATATGTTATTCCCTGACTGCCAGCAATTAGTATGGCTGATGCTCTTTTTTCCCTTTTCTAAATAGTGTGGGGGTTTTTTGTTGTTGTTGTTTTTCCCTGAGTGCAAGAAGGAAGTTGTATTGCATCTGTTTTAGTAGGAGTCTATACACTAAGTTTACCTGATTCCCAGTACTCTCGCCTGGAAAATCCCATGGACGGAGGAGCCTGGTAGGCTGCAGTCCATGGGGTCGAGAAAAATCGGACACGACTGAGTGACTTCACTTTCACTTTTCACTTTCATGCATTGGAGAAGGAAATGGCAACCCACTCCAGTGTTCTTGCCTGGAGAATCCCAGGGACGGGGGAGCCTGGTGGGCTGTGGTCTGTGGGGTTGCACAGAGTCGGACACGACTGACGCGACTTAGCAGCAGCAGCAGCAGTAGGTCCTTTCAGTCTGAAGACTCAAACGTTTCTTGAGGTATAGATTTTTTTCCTATTATTTCTTTATTGTTACACTTCTGTAGCTGCTCTCTCTTTGGGGCATTTTCACTGTACCTAAATTGGATCTGTTGGATTTATTCCCTGCCCATGTTTCCTTTACATGCATTATGGTTCTTGGAGTAGGAAATGGCAACCCACTCCAGTAGTCTTGCCTGGAAAACACCAGGGACAGAGGAGCCTGGTGGACTATGGTCCTTGAGGTCACAAAGAGTTGGACATGATTCAGCATGTACCATTTCTGTAGTTGTTCTCTCTTTTTGGTATTTTCATTACACCCAAGTTGGATCTGTTGGATTTATCCCCTGACCATGTTTCCTTTACATGCATTATGGTTAAGTTTATTTTCCTCTGCAATATAGGAGAATTTCTCAACATAATTGTCTAATTCACCAATTCAATTTACTTCGGGATTCAATTTTCTCTACATTGCCTTTATTTAGAATTTTAATTTAAGAATTATATTGCTGATATTATGGCAATATTTCCTGGCCTCAGATTGTTCTGTTTTCCTAAATACAGTGTCCTCTCTAATCCTGTATTGAAATATTAAAAGGAATTGGTGATTCAAAGATATCTACAAAGAAGTTTTTTCTTCTTCTGATTTCTTGGGATAAGTTCATTTCAGAGAGGTCATCTCCTTGGATTGCTCTGACTGGCCTCTCTTCTTTGAACAATTTAAATAGTATTGAATAATTTCTCAAGCCCAGCCCAGTGCTTTTTCCCTATTTACCCATCCTTGCAGCTCCTTAACTGCCCCATGTTTTCTTTTGGTTTGCCTTCAGATCTTTGCATAGGATGCAAAACCTCTGAATGAAACCCTCATTCTAGAATAATGCCTGGCACATAACAGTGCTCAACAAAAATTTGTTAACAAATAAATGTCTACATTTTTCCTGTTTGGGAATTTGAAAAGTGGCTTATCAGAAACTGTACAGGTCTGTATTTAAACTGTTTCACTTCAGACAAAAGAGAAAGGGAAAACTTCATATTTTTATGGCTTTTTTCCCTAAGATTGACAGTCTAGTTTGTACTCAGAAGTTAGGAAAGAGTATATGCAAGAAAGTTTGCCTGCTTAGCCCATTGAACTTATGGGATGCCCTTCTGTGTTTGCTGTGGTCAGCCAAGCCAGCCCCTTCTCAGAGTGGCACAGCTCTCCTTAGTACAAACCTGCTGGGATAATGCCTCCATTTGATTTGGCATGGCTGCTCATGGCAAGGATGGAGTCAAGGTCAACTTCCCAAGGTCATTGGTAGGGCTCACATGTGTCCCACATTTGTTTGAGCACCTATTGTCTGAGCTTGGAGATTACCTGAGGCTCTTCTAAGGGAATCTATCCACTTGTTTTTAAGTGAGTCTTTTCTTCATATGCACGGGAGTCAGAACTCCCCTAAATCCATTTTTTTAATAAAGTCTTCAATCAAGCTTGCGTTAGTTTCCTAAGGCTGTCATAGCAAACTGCCACAACCTGGATGACATAAAACAGTAGAAATTTATTCTCTTACAGTTCTGGAGGCTGGAAGTCCAAAATTAAGATTTTGGCAGGGCCGTGCTCCCTCACAATGTTCTGGGGGAGAATCTCTCCTTGCTTCTCTCTAGCTTCTGGTGGTTGCCAGCAGTCCTTGGCACTCCTGCACCACTCCAATCTCTTCCTCCCTTGTTACATGGCCTTTGTTTCCGTGTATCTCTTCCAAATATCCCTCTTCTTATAAGTATACCAACTGTTGGATTAGAGTCCACCCTAATCCAGTATGACCTCATCTTAGCTTGATTATATCTTCAAAGACCCTATTTTCAAATGCAATCACATCATAGGCACTGGGAGTTAGAACTTGAACATATTATTTGGGGGAGACACAACTCAAGTCACAACAAAGGTTTTAAAACAATTCATAAAATAACAATTTTGCATTACTAAATAGTAAGACCCTAAATCTAGTTTCATTAGGGAAACATTGCCCCAAACCACCTGCTCTGGCCAGACATGATAGTGACCATTTGCATGAGTTATCTTACAACAAGAAGTCCTGGTAAGAAATAAGGATCTAACAAGCTATCACCAACTGGAAGAATTCAGGAAAGGTCAAAAGGGGAGAAGAGACTCCAGTCCATATGCCCCACCAGCCTCCCAAGATCCTTCTCACTGGAATCCATCTTGGCTGGGCAATGTGTGCACCATCAGGAAGGACCCTGAGTTAGAGTGATTGGCCGGAGACACCCTATAAACTAAACCTAGCACCACAGAACCCAAGACTGCAAGCCACGTGGCAGAGCAGTCCTCCTGGTTTCCCTTACACTGCTCTTCTCCACCAGGGCACCCCTCCCAATAAAGTCTCTTTTTTTCCAGCACATGTGTCTCCTCAGACAATTCATTTCCAAGTATTGCACAGGAGCCCACTCTCCAGCCCTGGAAGGGATCTCCCTTCCTGCAACAGTTTTATGTGAAACTATATCTTACAGAAATGTCATTAAAATTTCTGGTTTCCAGTTGCACCATTTTTCTGTCTTCTAACTCTGCTGTACATGTTCTCCAACATTTATTGGACCATTTCAAATGGAATTGGGGTGAAAAGACAGAGAGTTAAATGTGTGGATCCAAATCTTAGAGAAATAATGTTTACAAACTTGATGAAGATTCACTTAATGACAGATATTAAAGTGGGATTAACAGTGGGCACTAGGAAAGAAAAATGGTGCCATCCAGTCATTAAGGAAACACAGATAAAATGATTGATGATGTCAAAAATCTCTGCCCAGAGATTTTCCTAAGCAACAGCTCAAGGCACACAGCTTCCCTCCACTGAAGAATAGTTTTCTTCAGACCTTGCTTGGGTGCCTAGCTTAGAAAGAATCTAAGGGTGTTTCTCAAAATTTTTCTAATGTCAATAAGAATGGAAAGATACTGTGCAGTGACATTTTCTCGTTCTCCTGCCAAAGGGAGAGGGGAGGCCTCAAGCACAGGTTGAACTTTAGGAGCACCGTAGAGGGGACAGCATGGATGAAGTCAGCTGCCAGAGGTGAGGATAGACCAGGCGGCACCGTCTGTGTCCACACCTGACCGGCACTGTCCATGGACTAATACTTAGTCCTCATGAGCCTGCAAGACGAGTGGTATTAGTTCTTTTTTTTTTTTTTTTAACAGATAAGGGACCAGGTTCAAACAGATTAATTCCTCTCACATTTATATAACAGTTAAGTGGCAGAAGCAAGGGGAAAGGGGTGATTTGCTAAGACAGAAGGAAATGCTGGGCTGAAGAGTGGGACAGGGGTCCCATACCTTAGACACATCTTTGAAATCAGACATGTTTCCTCTGGTCTTGCTCTGCAAGTATCAACCAAGGAACAACTCTGTAGTTACCTTCTCTGAGCCTTAGTCAAGTCATCTGCAAAATGGGAATAACACTCACGTTGATGGGGTTAAGTGAGATGAGATCAGTGATACCTGTTTCAGAATATTAGTTCTCTTCACCCACTTTTCCCAGCCTAGGAGGGAAAAAGTCCCCCAGGGAATCCTGACCTGCCAAGCCTTGTTGTATAATAATACTTTTTCCTTTCATCCTCAAACTACTTTCGTATGCATTATCCTAGTCAGTTCTGGTTAGGAAAGTCTAACACCCACTCCACTGTTCTGGCAGATGAAGAAATAGTCTCAGAAGCATTGAGAAATCACCCCAAGGTCACAAGCTCTTGCTGGAACTGGGCTCCAGATCACCTGACGTCTGGTTACAGCTACACCCAACAGAGCAGTCCTGAAGCATCTCATTTGCTGAATTACAAAGTATTGTAGCTGTACATCAAAGCCAAAAGTTGTAACAAGCTGCTGTGACAGCAATTTCAGGTTGAGTTTCTATTGACCTGTTAGCTGTCCACCCTGACTGAGGCATCAGCTATCTCACCTATTCTGAGACTTCAATAAAGAGCTGGGTGGGGACCATCCATCAGTGTCACCTGCTGTGTCTGGAGGCTCTCTAGGAGACAGGAGTGGCGGGGGAGCAACTCTGCCCACAAACTATGTGCTGGGAAGCAGGCTATTATAACATTTGAATTGCCACTCTACGGGGACTAGGCCACCTAACACCACCTCTCAGATAGAAGGAAATAGAAATGAAAACCCCTGTCCCCTTAATCCTGCAAGTAAAATGAAGAATTACCATAAATTAATATAACTAATGTGGAGTAAATCAATAATTATCTATCATTATTTACCTTCTACTGTCAGATTTCTTCATCAACTAAATCTCTCTCTCTCTCTCTCTCTCTCTCTCTCATACACACACACACACACACACACAGTCTAACTCAGGTTCAAGTTTGCTGGTGTAAATTTATCTTGACTTTCACAGAAAACAAGGCAAATGTTAAATCCTTCTTTTCATTTGGATCCAAATCAATATTTTTTGAGAGCCTTAATACTTGGAGACAAGCTCCAGAGTAATGCTCAGTTAAAATGCTGCACAACCGGCCTCATTTCCATCGCAATATCTTAAGCTCCTGATTGTTAAACCTTCTGTGATGGGAATCCCTTCCTTACTATTCCCCACATGTGCAGGCTGCAAAATTAGCTGCTCCAACATGAGCCACGCTTTATGCCAAGGTGATCTCAGGCTACTGCACACATTACACAGACTTTGCATATCGGGGGAATAAATCTCAATGACCCTAAAATCTTTCCCTCATAATCAGTTTTCTTTCCTATAACTGCATCTCTCTGAGGACTGTCTGGAGTTTTACTGCAACAAATAAGTTAATATAGGAGAGGAAACAGATGGGCTTGACTGCATTCTGGGATTTTTATAAAGCAACTCATTTTGGAAAGTGTAAGTAAGCTTTTGTCTACAAATCCCCCAAAGGCATGAATAAAGAATGGGAATTTGGGTCCCAAAATAACAAGAAGGGACAATACTTGTGGTACCAACCCACAAGTGGCCTGAGAATTCAGTCAGTAGCACTGAGGTTCCAAACACTAATCCCAGATGGGCACTATCTCACTTCATGGTCTTGAACGCATCAGTGAAATCTCCACATTGGGTTGGAGTTTTCATTTGCGACACAGGTTTGATATTACAAACACCTATTCAAAGTGAACATGATACTTTTTACTAGCCACTAGAGAATTTTGTGCCTTGTGTCAAAGAAAAGTTTGAGGCTCAGTCTAATTTAAAAATAACAAATTGTCGTCAGTGGACTACTTCCATGACTCAGGATCATCATAAAGGTGGTACACTGGGGGTGAATTGTGGATTAGACAGGAGAGGAAAAATTCCCAAAATACCCAGACCACTCTGTGTTTTCTGAGAACTACTGAGCCCATGATGGGCCTCTACATGACCAGGTGACCATTCTACTGGTACCCCCCCATGTCACACAGACTTGGTATCTGACCAAAGGGAACCTATCCTGAGACTGAAATGGGGTAACTGCATTCTATCTCCTAGAAATTTGGAATTAAAAGTCAGTGGGCCCTGGGACTTCCCTGGTGGTCCAGTGGTTAAGACTCTGAGCTTTCAATGCAGCAAGGCTGGGTTCAGTTACTGGTTGGGGAAATAAGATCCCACATGTGGCACAGAAAAAAAAAAAAAAAAGACAATTGGCCTCATCACACATTGCTAGTTGGGATGCAAAATGATGAAGCCACTGTGGAAAATAGTATGGCAGTTCCTCAGAAAGTTAAACATAGAATTATCATAAGACCTAGCAATTCTGCTCCTTGGTGGAGAATTGAATATATGTACTTGCAAAAACTTGTACACTCATGTTCATAGCAGCATTATTGGTAATAGCTAAAAAGTGGTAACAACTCAAATGCCCATTGATTGATGGGTGGATAAACAGATGTGATATTTCCATATATTAGAACGCTATTTAGCCATAAAAGTAAGTGGCAGTACTCTTAAATGCTACAACAAGGATCAACATTAAAATCATTATGCTGAAATGAAAGTGAAAGAAGTCAGACACAAAAGTCATATGTTATATGATCGCATTTATATGAAATGTTCAGAATAGGCAAAGCCAAAGAGACAGAAAGTAAATTAGTGGTTACCAGAGAATGGGGGGAGGGGATATTTGGGACTAGGTGCTAAGAGAAACAGGGTCTCCTTTGGGTGAAGGAAATGTTCAGGAATTAGGTAGTGGTAATGACTGGACAACATAATGAATATACTGAAAACCACAGAAGTGAACACTTTAAATGATGACTCTTACATTATGTGATGTACATTTCAATTAAAAAAATACTATATTAAAAATAAACATTGGGATTTAGTCAGGTAGGTATGGGCTGTGATCTGGAAACTTTCTATCACTCAGAGACTGAGGGTACCATTCGTGGGGATTTATAGTGAGCCAAACATATTCAAAAGCAGAGACATTACTTTGCCAACAATGGTTCGTCTAGTCAAGGCTATAGTTTTTCCTGTGGTCATGTATGGATGTGAGAGTTGGACTGTGAAGAAAGCTGAGTGCCGAAGAATTGATGCTTTTGAACTGTGGTGTTGGAGAAGACTCTTGAGAGTCCCTTGGACTGCAAGGAGATCCAACCAGTCCATTCTGAAGGAGATCAGCCCTGGGATTTCTTTGGAAGGAATGATGCTAAAGCTGAAACTCCAGTACTTTGGCCACCTCATGCGGAAGAGTTGACTCATTGGAAAACTCTGATGCTGGGAGGGATTGGGGCAGGAGGAGAAGGGGACAACAGAGGATGAGATGGCTGGATGGCATCACTGACTCGATGGACCTGAGTCTGAGTGAACTCCGGGAGTTGGTGATGGACAGGGAGGCCTGGAGTGCTGCAATTCATGGGGTCGCAAAGAGTCGGACACCACTGAGCGACTGAGCTGAACTGAACTGAAACACAAGCTCAACAGAGAAAGCTAGTTTGCAAGGGAAACAGAGAAGGAGCAGATACTCCAACAGTGGTACAAATGAGGTGACTGGCAGCCGCTGGAGTGAGAAGCTCTCCAAGTCCTAGTGTGGATCTGTGCAAGACCCAGATGAATAGCCTGACCTTGGGAGATACCCCTGTACCTATTTAATAGGCCCCCACTTTTTCTTCTTTAAATTGAAGAAAGTAGGGAAAACCACTAGGCCATTCAGGCATGACCTAAATCAAATCCCTTACGATTATACAGTGGAAGTGACAAAATAGATTCAAGGGATTAGATCTGATAGACACAGTGCCTGAAGAACTATGGACAGAGGTTCGTGACATTGTACAGGAGGCAGCGATCAAAACCATCCTCAAGAAAAATAATTGCAAAAAGACAAAATGGTTGTCTGAGAAGGCCTTACAAATAGTTGAGAAAAGAAGAAAAGCGAAAGGCAAAGGAATAAAGGGAAGATATGCCCATCCGAATGCAGAGTTCCAAAGAATAGCACAGAGAGGTAAGAAAGCCTTCCTAGGAGACCAATGCAAAGAAATAGAGGAAAACAATAGAATGGGAAAGACTAGAGATCTCTTCAAGAAAATTAGAGATACCAAGGGAACATTTCATGCAAAGATGGGTTCAATAAAGGACAGAAATGGGATGGACCTAACAGAAGCAGAAGATATTAAGAAGAGATGGCAAGAATACACAGAAGAACTGCACAAAAAAGATCTTCATGACCAAGATAATCACAATGGTGTGATCACTCACCTAGAGCCAGACATCCTGGAACGTGAAGTCAAGTGGGCCTTAGAAAGCATCACTACAAACAAAGCTAGTGGAGCTGATGCAATTCCAGCTGAGCTATTTTAAATCCTAAAAGATGATGCTGTGAAATTGCTGTACTCAATATGCCAGAAAATTTGGAAAACTAGCAGTGGCCACAGGACTGGAAAAGGTCAGTTTTCATTACAGTCCCAAGGAAGGACAATGCCAAAGAATGTTCAAACTACCGCACAATTGCACTCATTTCACAAGCTTGTAAAGTAATGCTCAACATTCTCCAAGCTAGGCTTCAACAGTATGTGAACTGAGAATTTCCAGACGTTCAAATTAGATTTAGAAAAGGCATAGGAACCAGAGATTAAATTGCCAACATCCACTGGATCATACAAAAAGCAAGAGAATTCCAGGAAAAACATCTACTTCTGCTTCATTGACTATGCTAAAGCCTTTGACTGTGTAGACCACAATAAACTATTGAAAATTCTTCAAGAGATGGGAATACCAGACCACCTGACCTGCCTCCTGAGAAATCTGTATGCAGGCAAGAAGCAACAGTTAGAACCAGACATGGAACAACAGACTGGTTCCACATTGGGAAAGGAGTATGTCAAGGCTGTGTATTGTCACCCTGCTTATTTAACTTATATGCAGAGTACATCATGGGAAACGCTGGGTTGGATGAAGCACAAGCTGGAATCAGGATTGTCAGGAGAAATATCAATAACCTCAGATATGGAGATGACATCAAACTTATGGCAGAAAGCAAAGAGGAACTAAAGGCCTACTGATGAAAGTGAAACAGGAGAGTGAAAAAGCTGGGTTAAAACTCAACATTCATAGATGTATGGATGCAAGAGTGGACCATAAAGAAGGCTGAGCACTAAAGAATTGATGCTTTTGAACTGTAGTGTTGGAGAAGATTCTTGGGAGTCCCTTGGACTGCAAGGAGATCAAACCAGTCCATTCTAAAGGAAATCAATCCTGAATATTCATTGGAAGAACAGATGCTGAAGCTAAAGCTCCAATACTTTCACCACCTGGTGCGAAGAGCTGACTCATTAGAAAAGACCCTGAAGCTGGGAAAGATTGAAGGCGGGAGGAGAAAGGGACAACAGAGGACAAGATGGTTGGATGGCATTACTGCCTCAATGGACATGAGTTTGAGCAAGGTCGGGGAGTTAGTGAAGGACAGGGAAGCCTGGAGTGCTGCAGTCCATGGAGTAGCAAAGAGCTGGACACGGCCGAACGACTGAACAACAGAACTTTACATCAAGCTTGTTTGAGAGGACTTCTATTACTTGGAACCGAACAATCCTGTCCAAGACAAAGCAAACGGCATGCATGCTAAGTTGCTTAAGTTGTTCTGACTCTTTGCGACCCCATGGAGGGTAACATGCTAGACTCCTCTGTCCATGGGATTCTCCAGGCAAGAATACTGGAGCGGGTTGCCATTTCCTCCTCCAGGGGATCTTCTCCACCCAAGGATCGAACCCACATCTCTTATGTCTCCCGCATTGGCAGGCAGGTTCTTTACCACTAGCACCACCTGGGAAGCCCAAGTAAATGGCAACACAGAACAGTATTCCCAAACTTTTTGGCACCAAGGCCCAACTTTGTGGAAGACAATTTTTCCACGCACCAGGGTGGGAAGATGTTGTTGAAATGATTAGAGTGCATTACATTTGCTGTGCACTTTATTTCTGTTACTATTATATCAGCTCTATCTCAGATCATCAGGCACTAGATTCTGGAGTTTGGGGGCCCCTGAGTGAAAGCATTCATCCCTCTCCCCACCCCACCAAGATGGTAAAAGCACTTCCGGTTTCTCAGACACCCACGTGAAAACAGAAATACCGTGAAGTACAAAATACCCAATTCTACTTGAAGAAAGGAAAGCTCACTTTCACTTGGTCAGCTCACTTTCATTTAAAAAGCTCTGAGGCCCAAACATAGCAGGAGCTTAGAGGAACATACGTCTAACCCAAGGGGCAGGGGGTATGAAAGACACAGTGACTACTAGTCTCACCCGACTCCTCAGTCAGGGTTTGAAGGAAGTCTCACTTCAGGGCAACTACAAACTGCCCAGAGAACCCTTCTCAAGTTTTCTCCCTCTACCCCACTTTCCTGAGGGTATCCTTGTTTTCCACTGAAGGCCTAAGTGGTAAATGTTGGGAAGGACGTTGGTCAAATCTAGTAGAGAGGATTGCACCATTCCCATGTCTGTCTTTTTAAAAAATCTACCTATTTTAGCTTTTCTCCCAAAGTATAAAGTAATGTGATCTACAAGAGGAGGCAGGCTTGTTGAACACCCTTTCTAATAGCATCCATGAAAATTAACTTTCATTGATTTGCTATTAAAATTCTACATCCATAACTACTTTGTATAATGATTTACTCGGTAAGGCTGATTTTGAGTCATGAGCTGGCAGGTGCATAGGTACCTTTATAACAGAGAATTCAATCTTTTTAAGGATGCCAGAGATGCCTAAACTCAACATTACTATTCACCTCAAGGCTCCTGAAGATTGGAATCTCAACATCTCCCAGAGATGCGGTTTACGGAAACTAGGCTTGCAAAATCAGAATGTTGCCTGTGAGGTCATTGGACCTTGGCCTAAATCTAATTTGAATAATTACATTTCGTTCCATCTTGAGTTAGTAGAGGCCCCTGATTAATAATCAGCATTTGCTACATGCCAGTGAAGTGTTTGCTGCTATATATAGACAGAGTTAACAATCTAATTAACTATAGGAACTGGCAAGATGAAAACTCCATTCAGGGAGAAAGATAGATGACAGTATTTTTAAGGTCTGTGAGCACTGAGCTGTCCCTGACCCTAATCCATTAGCAGTTAT
This sequence comes from Bos mutus, assembly GCF_027580195.1. Taxonomy (NCBI): domain Eukaryota; kingdom Metazoa; phylum Chordata; class Mammalia; order Artiodactyla; family Bovidae; genus Bos; species Bos mutus. The sequence continues at coordinate 30,285,666 of NC_091626.1, read as the reverse complement.
TGTCAAAGGTCACTCTGTTAGCCCTCATTTTTAAAACCTCCTTCCAAAAGCTGTCACCTTTTCTTCCTGAGGGCAGGCATTTCAGCAATAAATATTCCATAATGATCCTATAGAACCTTGAGGTGCCTAAGGATAAAACGTGACTGGAGAAGCATATGTCACTGTCCAACAGTTCTAGACACTGATAGTTCATAGCCCTTGGACTTGCTGTCCTCAGTATTGTTGTTCAGTCACTCAGTCATGTCCAGCTCTTTGCAGCCTCATGAACTACAGCACACTGGGCTTCCCTGGCCTTCTCTATCTTCCAGAGTTTGCTCAAACTCATGTCCATTAAGTCGGTGATGCCATCCAACATCTCATCCTCTGTCACCCCCTTCTCCTCCTGCCCTCAATCCTTCCTGGCATCAGGATCTTTTCCAATGAGTTGGCTCTTTGCATCAGGTGGCCAAAATATTGAAGCTTCAGGGCCCAACCTCTGGTGGCCAGGCAGAGACAATTCTGCCATTGCTTTTTTCATATCAGTGCTTGGCTCTCATGGATTTTCTTTCTTCTATCCAGTTGTAATGAAGTAAAATCCAGCATAGGACAAACCTCCTGAAAAAAGTGCATTCTGGGGCCTTTGCCTGGTGATCCAGTGGTTAAGACTCAGCCTTTCAATGCAGGGGACACAAATTGGTTCCCTGGTAGAGAAACTAAGATTCCCACATGCCTTGGGGCTACTGAGCCCATGAGCCAACTAGGGAGGCCGAGCAACACAAATAGAGAGAACCCCTATGCTGCAATTATAAAGCCCACGTGCTCCGGAGCCCTCTTACCACATGGAAGAGTCCCCAGAACACAATGAAAGATCCTGGGCGCTGCAACAAAGATATGACATAGCCACAAAAAAATAAATAACTTTTTAAAGAGTGTTTCTATTAAGTGATTTCTGATCTAAAGTTCACAATCCGATTTCCATCTGAGGGTATCTAAATTTGGCCTATTACATAATTAAAATGAGCATTTTGCCAAGAGTAGGATTCCCATCCTTTTTTTTTTTTTTTTTTTCATGTTTAATTTGCAATAATGTGCCTCCTTTTCCCCATCTTACTTCCCAACAAAGGATTCCTGAGCCCTGGGTACCAAGCCAATATGCTGTGGCTTCACAATTAAGCCAATCCCTGACCTTTATAGAATGTTTTAAAACTAGGGTCTTGGTTTTTCACAAAATAACTAAATGCATATATCACCCTAGTGGGCCCAGGGCCTGGGGTCCATCTTTACCTTTGACCTTAGACTATATTTCTCTCCTTTCTTATTATCAAACCTCTTTACTGAGAAGTACACGTGTGGTGCATTGCGCCCCTGCCTTCACTGCTGCGTCAAATGCCCCCAGTGGTGTCCTAATGACAAAATCTCATTTCCATGGCTTTATGGAGGCACCTGCTACCAGTGAGCACCTTTTGCAATCTTATAATTCTCTCCTCCCTTGGTTCAAGTAACATTCTTTTGATTTCCATTAACTTTGGTGATAGAGTTGCCAGATTTAGCAAATAAAACTACAGGATAGCCAGTTAACTTTGGTTTCAGATAAATATGCATGGGATGTATTTATACTGAACTGTTATTTGGTGGTTGACTGAAACTTGAACTTTACTGTGGGTCCTGTATTTTACCCGACAACACTACATGGTGATATTTCTTTGCTTTTTTCCATCCAGGCTTCAGTCTTTGTTCCTTTCATTTCTTTCATGTTTACTTGCCCCTCAGTGAAGGTACCTACTCTACCAGCCTCAACCATCATATCCCTTCTGGATTACCTCTCTCCTTCCTCTGAACTCCTTAAACATATTTAGCAATTTGCTATGCTTCCCTGTTACAGACATCTCTTCTGTTGTCTTAAACTATAATTTGAATTTTTCATGTGTTCATTATTTATTGCTTACATGATTTTAGATTCCTAGAGGTCAGAATTCTTCTTTGTATACCAAGGCCTGCAGCATAGCTTCCGTGGGTAGACTTATCAACAAATGTATAAAATTCCCAACCCTTGGCCTCTCCTCATCAAACTAACCCCTTCCTGGGGCCTCCCTAATGGTCCAGTGGTTAAGATGCCACACTTCCAATGCAAAGAGTGCAGCTTCAATCGCTGGTCAGGGAACTAAAATCCCACATGCTGATCAATGCAGCCAGGAAAATTAAAAAATAAAATAAATAACCCCTCTCCTTTCTATACAATGCTGCCTGGAAATCCTACCATTATGTTCCCTCAGGCCTTCTACTCCCCTGGGTGTTGCACCTCTTCATAATTCCAGCTCTTCCCCTACTTGCTCTGAGCTGACGGCCTTTCTTCCTACCTTGCTGGGATAATAGAAACATTCAGAGAATATTCACACAGGCTCTCACTTGTGTGACAAGCAACCTACCAGAGTCTGTCCCCACATATTCTGCCTTCCCCCTGTGACAATGACTCTGTTCTTTGCTCCTTTCAAAACAAACCTCTCCCTTTTTCAGTGGATCTCACCTCCCTCCTCCCCAACTCAAGGACATCACTGCAGCAATTCTCTCTTCTCTCCTTAATACAGCCAATGTTCTCCTTTCTGTATGACTGTTACCATTAACTTGCACTAGGATTTCACCTCTTTGTGTAATAAGTAAACAGACAAACCAACCTCCGCATCCCTTGACATCAAATTACTCTCCAGCTACCACACTAGTTTTTGCCTGCTGTACAGCAAAATTCCTCCAAAGGGCCTGTATTTTCTGTCTCCAGTTCCCCTCCTACTATTTTCCCCTAAAGCCACTGTAATCAGGATTTGGTCTCACCCACATCTAAACTGGCTTTCTCAGGTGGCACTGCGCTATTCTTTGTCACTCAGTCGTGTCCAACTCTTTACGACCCCACGGACTCTAGTCTGCCAGGCTCCTCTGTCCATGGGGATTCTCCAGGCAAGAATACTGGAGTGGGTTGCCATGCCCTCCTCTAGGGGACCTTCTCAACCCAGGGATCAAACCCAGATCTCCCGCATTGCAGGCAGATTCTTTACCATCTGAGCCACCAGGAAGCCCCAGAATACTGGAGTGGGTAGCCTATCCCTTCTCCAGGGGAACTTCCTGACCCAGAAATCAAATCGGGGTCTCGTGCAATGGCAGGCAGATTCTTTACCAGCTGAGTTATCAGGGAAGCATGAATGGTAAAGAATCTGACTGCCAGTGCAGGAGACATAAGAGACATCATTTCTCCATCATTCAAATAGTAATGGCAGTCGCTGTTCCCTTCTTGCCATCTCCCGCACACACAGTAGGGTGTTGCTCCAGGAACTTGCTTCAGGTATATGAGATTCCCTCCATCCAATGAACCAAAAGTGTCTCTGCCACTCACCCTGAGCTCTTTTCTCTGTCTCAAGGTTGGGCAACTGCAATGCATACAGGCCTGTAGGGTGCAACACACAGGCTGCCATAAGTATTGCAAACTAGGTGTCTTCAAACAACAGAAGTGTGTTCTATAACAGTTCTGAAGACTAGAAGTTTGAAACCAAGGTGCTAGCAGGGCCATGCTCCCTCTGAAGGCTCTAAGACTCTTTCCTTGCCTCCTACTAGCTTCTGGTGTTTTCCTGCAATCCTTAGCTTTCCTTGGCTTGTAGAAAATCACTCCAATCTCTGCCTCCATCAGCACATGGCGTTCTCCCTCCATGTCTGTGTGTTTGTGTTTAAATACTCTCTTCTAATAAGGACAGAAGTCACTGGGGTAGGGCTCACTCTATCTTTCAATGACTTCATCATAACTTGATTACCTCTGCAAAGACCCTATATCAAATTTAGACAATTTTTGCAGGTACCAAGGGTTAAGACTTGAACATCTTTTGCGGGATACAATTCAACCCACAGCAGTATTTAAAGGGCCTAGAAACATCTTTCAAAGAGCATGCCAGGGAGGTAGTTAACATCGTTGGAAAGTATGCATGCCCAAAGACAGTCCAGCTGCGCATGGATCAGACACCGGGCAGAGTGCCTCTTGCAACTGGCAAACAAAAAACCTAAAGGCATGAAATCGTCACCGCAGCAGAGAAGGCTTTGGCAAAATGCCCTCATTTCTCTGAGAGGCAGATTGATTCATAAAGTAATCTACCTTAATCAGCATTATATAATCCCGCAAAAGGACGTGCCATGAAAGCAATGATGCAAGCCGGGCGGCGCTCAAGGAGGACTCTTGCCCTACATTGTTATGCGGTGCCGCTGCGCAGCTGGCACACCTTTCAGCTCGCTCTGCCTCTAGCACCTCGCCCCGGCAACTAACCCAGTTTAGTCAGACCTTCCAATGTTAAGGAAGCTTCTATATTTAGACCGTGTTCCCTGCCTGAGGATGAACTGTACTGGCTGCAGTGTCACACCTTAACACAGCTCTGCTCCTGTCCTCTGTGCTCGCTGGGGGAATCAGCAGCCTGCCGGGCATGTGGACTTAAGGTACTTTTAGAGTTAGAGAGACCCCCCAAAAAACTCATTTAATTCCACTCTTTATTTCAACAGCATCCACATGCAGACTTTGGACCTGCTACCTGGGTTTGAATCAGAGTCCCAACAATCCCTAGCTGTGTGCCTTTGCCTCTATTCCTTAACCTCTCTGAGCCTTAATTTTTCTCATCTGTAAAAATGAAGACAGTAATAATAATATGCTAGAGAGCATATTGAAAAGCAGAGACATTACTTTGCCAACAAAGGTCCGTCTAGTCAAGGCTACGGTTTTTCCTGTGGTCATGTATGGATGTGAGAGTTGGACTGTGAAGAAGGCTGAGCGCTGAAGAATTGATGCTTTTGAACTGTGGTGTTGGAGAGGACTCTTGAGAGTCCCTTGGACTGCAAGGAGATCCAACAGTCCATTCTGAAGGAGATCAGCCCTGGGATTTCTTTGGAGGGAATGATGCTGAAGCTGAAACTCCAGTACTTTGGCCACCTCATGCAAAGACCTGACTCATTGGAAAAGACTCTGATGCTGGGAGGGATTGAGGGCAGGAGGAGAAGGGGACACCAGAGGATGAGATGGCTGGATGGCATCACTGACTTGATGGACTTGAGTCTGAGTGAACTCCGGGAGTTTGTGATGGACAGGGAGGCCTGGCGTGCTGCGATTCATGAGGTCGTAGAGTCAGACACGACTGAGCGACTGAACTGAACTGAATAATAATATTTACCTGAAAACATTTTTAGAAGAGTGAACAGGTCCATGGCTACCCAGGTGGCTCAGTGGTAAAGAATCTGCTCACCAATGCAGGAGCCGTAGGAGACACGGGTTAGATCCCTGGGTCAGAAAGATCCCCCGGAGAAGGAAATAGCAACCCACTCCAGTATTCCTGCCTGGAGAATCCCATGGAGAGAGGACCCTGGAGGGCTGTAGTTCATTGGGTCACAAAAGAGCCGGACACAACTGAGCAACTAAACCACAAAGTACTTAAAGTAGTGCCTGGCACACAGTAAATACGAAAGAAAATTTAGCCATTACTATTTTCATCATGTCAGATGAGCACAATCAAGCCCAGAGACATGATGTGAGCTTCCCAGGTTACCCAGACATCTAGTGCACAGTCACAGTCGGAGTTGGTCTGCTGGGGCAATACCCTCTCATTTGGTCCACAGTTAGCAGACTTAAAGGAGCCCTTTGAGATGGATAAGAAAGGTAGAAGCCATGCCTCATCAGCTCTACTGCTCTGTCTTTAATTTGTTTCCCAGGTTACCTGATTGTGAAAGTCAGGAGATGGGCCCTGGGGGGTGAAATAATAATAAAAACAGCAAGTTAGATTGGAGGGGTGTGAGATTAAAGGCTACGGAACCACTTGGTGCCCATTACGGTAGGCCAGCTGGTAAATAATTAGATGGGAAGGGAAGAAAGAATGGGGAAATAGTTTATTTTAAAAAATCATAATAAACTAGGTGGCTCATTACTACCAAAAGTATAAGGCGAGCAAGTGAAAGTGTAAACATCTTCCTGGACAAGACCATGATGAAGAACTCTAGGCAGATAAGATTGGTTTGGTAAAATGTGTGATTGCTTCAGCTTGTTAGAAGTTACATAGAGAGACTGAACTGCTGAGGTACCCAGGTAGAATCTTCTCAGATTTCAGCAACTATTTTAATCATGAGGAATGAGCAGGAAGAGACCGTAGGAGGATTTATTCCTTCACTCCGCATCTAAACAAGCCCAAGAAAACACCCTGACCTTAGTACAGGAGAGCCTTGTGGCACAAATGCATTTTTCTCAGGAAAAGAAAGAAGACTAATAATTTAAAATTTTCTCTGAGTTTCAGGCAAGTCAATTCATCTCATCACATTCTTGGGCCCTGCATGAGACCTCAAATGATAAAGGGGTTAAGGAAGTGTGTTCCCACTTTACAGAGAGGAAGGAATGTTGACAGAACATTGTAAATTGTTGGATGTAGGGATAAAGGGAAATGAGGCCTTGAGGATGATGCCCAGATGGAGGACACCTCCCTGAATTTGGAATAAATAAAGCACTTCCACATCTAGTTCTCATCTCCCCAAAGTACCTTTAAAGACGTAATCACAATAACAAACGTTTGTTTCTCATACCTCCTTTCTTTAATCCTCAAAAGATTTCTACTTATATAGACTAATTCTTTATTTTGCAAATGAAAGAATCAAGATCAAAGAGGTCACAGAATTGTTTATTTGATTTTTTTTTTTTTTTAATTTTTGGCCACATCACGTGGCATGTAGGATCCCAGTTCCCTGACCAGGGATCAAACCCACACCACTTGCAAAGGAAGCACGGAGCCTTAACCACTGAACCACCAGGGAAGTCCTAGGACCCTGGTTTTGTGATACCACATTTCCTGACTCTGGGTGATGCGATGCGTTTTGTGGGGAAGGAGAACCAAATGTGGCAGTAACTGAGGAAGCTACACTTGAAAACTTCAGCTTTGAAATGCCACACCTAGCTGTCAGGGCCAAGAGAACATTCTAGCTTTACACTCAGAAGGTGGGCATCTGGAAAATCCTGATGCAAATTCATTCATTCATTTGTACATTCAGAGATATTTCTTGAGTGCCTGCTATTGCTGGGCTGGTCCTGTTCTAAATGCTAAAGATAATAGCCAAGGACAACACAGACAAGGCCACGGTGCTTTGGTTCCTAGATGGAGAAACAAATAATAAACAAGTAAATAAGATCTTCAGACAGTGTTACAATGAAAGTAAATCTGAGGCAATTGTTACAGGGGCTTTAAGAGGGTGTTTAGGAACGTGACGGGAGTGGGCCAGTGAACACACCCTCCCTCATCTACATAGCACCAGAAAGTTTTGTGCAGGAAAGAAATCAGTCTGGCTGAGATCTGGGTAAAGCACTTGCCAGGCTAAGAGAAGGACAGATACAGAGACTGAGGCTCAGCCAAGTCAGAGCTGAGGAAGGACGGTAGCAGATGAGGCTGGAGAGGTGGGCAGGGGCCAGTCTACATAGGCAGACTACATCTGGTATGCTCAGAAGTTTAGATTTTATTCCAGATTAAAAAGAGAACCAGTGGAGAATTTCAAGTGAAAGAATGATGCTATCTGATTTGTTAAGAATGGATTCCTCTAGCTGCCATGTGGAGAATGGATTGTAGGGCAGCATAAATGACAGATGGGAGACCAGTTAGGGTTTTCTATAGCCTAAAATAAGACATGAAGTGGCTTGGATTAGGGTGAAAGTGGTGAAAATGGAAAGAAGTGGATGGATATGGCATATCCCTTTTTTGAGCAGAGTTAATGGACTAGATGTGGACAGTAGAAGAAAAAAGGGACTCGAGCAAAAATAATTCACAGAGCTAAGTCCTTGGTGTCTATTCTGGTAAAAGAGAACACCGTTAAGCCTAGGCAATGGATGTAGTAAATTGATGCAACCAAGGCAGTATAGAGGATTAGGAAGGATGCAGGCTTTGGAAATTTAAACTCAAGTTCTGGTTTCATCACAAATAATTAACTTTGGACAAATTTTCCTATGTCCCTGAGCATATACTTCCCTCATGTATAAAATGAAAATGATCATGCCTTGTCTTGCAGGATTGTTGCTAGATAATTGATGAAAATGGCACCCCACTCCAGTACTCTTGCCTGGAAAATCCCATGGATGGAGGAGCCTGGTGGGCTGCAGTCCATGGGGTTGCTGAGGGTAGGACACGACTGAGCGACTTCACTTTCACTTTTCACTTTCATGCATTGGAGAAGGAAATGGCAACCCACTCCAGTGCTCTTGCCTGGAGAATCCCAGGGACGGGGGAGCCTGGTGGGCTGCCGTCTATGGGGTCGCACAGAGTCGGACACAACTGAAGTGACTTAGCATAGCATAGCATAGCCATTGATGAAAAATACTTAACATAGTTTTGTTTTAGTCTCTAAGGCATGTCCAACTCTTTGTGACCCCATGGAGAGCAGCCGTGGGATTTTCCAGACAAGAATACTGGAGTGCGTTGCCATTTCCTCCTCCAGGGGATCTTCCCAGCCCAGGGATGGAACCTGCATCTCCTGCACTGGCAGGCAGATTCTTTACCACTGAGTGACCAGGGAAGCCCACTTAACACAGTAGTGACAAATAATGCTAGAGTACTATTATTCGTTTCGTTAAGAATTACTGACAGGAAAGCAAACTGTCACCTTTTCTGCTTAGCTTCTTATTAAATACCTAATCACATCATCCTCTTAGATCTGAAAGCAGCGTCTCCTTGAGTTGGGTCCACAGAAGAAAGATCACCGCTCTCTGGGTATTCATCTTATGGCAATAGGCACAAGGTTTCTGGGTTTGCCCCAGGCATCCTTGCCAGGGATATCTGGCAGGTAAGACATTTTCATAGGCCACCCCTGGCCAACACTACTTAAGCCAACTAGGATTTCCTTGACTATACCTGACATACTCAGAAGCACTACTCAATGTTTATGCTATATAATACACAATAAAACTTGGTTATTCGTGGATGGAGTCATATTGTGATATAGTTGCACTAGTCATCTGCTGTATCAGCATCTTTGAAAAAAATTTTTAGCCATGACCTATAGTAAGAAATACATAATTCAGGAAACAGTGTGTAATGGGACAACCCAGCATGAAACAGCCTTTATTCTTACTACACGTGATGCACTCTGAATATTTCCTGTTCCCACCATGACTTTTGTTTCAACTTCTGGTCACAACCCATTAAATTGATTTCATAACCTATTGATGGGTCATGACTCACAGTTTGAAAAGTTATGCCGGAGGGCTGCAGCAGATTGTTCTATAGCTGAGTATGTATTCATTTCTCTAAACCTCCTTTTCCAGAAAGTTTGTTTCTCTAGGCTGTGTGGTTTGCTATGATTTTCATGTATTTGAACTCTACATCTGTAAAAGGCATTTACTGCTTGTAATTTTTCAAAGGATGCGTCTAACTGAAGAGTTAGGCCATCTGTTAAGACCTATCTACTGCTTTTTAAAAGAAAAAAAAGCAAATTAGGAATTCCAGGCTTACACTAACCAGGACTTTTTTTTTCCCTTTTGTAAAAACCTTCCATCTGTCTGCCCTCTTTTGGACATAACTCAAATAGGAGCATGCATCTCATCAAATCAAATGTGGGCACTGTCAAAAAGCTGTCAAAATATCACGCCAGTTGCTTTATTTTTTTTTTAAGGCAAATTCAAATCAGATTTAACGTAAAGAGTTGTTTGTTTTGTTGTTTTTCATTCCATCCATTATAGAACACGGACCTCAGTGTGTAGCTTGTAAGAATAAGCAGTAGCCTTCCAGGGGCAGTCCCAAGGTACACTAAGATAAATCAGGATGACCCAGTTCTGCTGGGACGAAGATGAGTAGTGGAGAAACAAACCACTGGAGGAGATAGGGTAGATCAAAGCTCTAGCTCTGAGCCCCATTACACTGGGAATGCCAGAGAGGGGGAAATTATCCCATCTGACTTGCTTTACTCTCTCTCACAGAGCTTAGCTCAGAGGAATTCAATACCTCCAACTCCCATCCTCTGGCAAGTCGTTTAATCTTTGGCTAGTTCTCTTTCTTGATCTAACCTTAAGATTTAAATTAATAGCTGTCTATCCCCCAAAAGATCTTCTAAGAATAATCAGGAATTAAAGAGTGCAGTGTTAATAGATAGAGGGACCAAGAAGTTATGTCCAGTTATCAGATGACAGAGCCTGAAGCCCCTTGGAGCGATCTCCCTTTCTTCCTCCCCAAGATGGGTGTCTCAGGACTGTGTGCTCAGGACCGGCACCCTATCACCACCACAGATGCCACACCTGGATGGGAGGCTGGTGATCTGAAATAGTTAAGAGTGATGACACTGAAGTCAAGCAGACCCTTCTGTTCAAATTCTGACCTTACCATTAAGATCTGTATGACCTTGAAAATAATCACATAATCTCTCCTTGTTATAGGATTAAACGAGAATAAATTATATAGAGCAGGTAACACTCTAGCAAAAAGGAAACCCTCAAATAGCAGATGCTAATATTGTTTTTGTTACGGTTACAGTTATGAAAGGAAGAAACTTAAATATGAACAGCTGACTCATTGGAAAAGACCCTGATGCTGGGAAAGATTGAAGGCAGAAAGAGAAGAAAGTGACAGAGGATGAGAGAGTCGGATGGCATCACCAATTCAATGGACATGAACTTGGGCAAACTCTGGGAGATGGTGAAGGACAAGGAAGCCTGTCGTGCTGCTATCCATGGGGTTGCAAAGAGTCAGACACGACTTGGTGACTGAACAACAATGACAATAGGTAAAGAGCAATCAAAATGTGGAGATATCTGTAAAAAGAAGAGAGAGAGCAAAGGCATGCTTATGATGAATATGATAAGACCAAATGCTTCAATTTGAAAAGCAATGACATAGTACAAGAGATTGAAGCTGAAAAAGTAAAGCTGGGAAATTATTTTGAATGGAGTATTTAAGAAGAATTGCTTCCCTGAATCAGCCTAATTAATGTCTTGGGGGTTGGGCCTTGTTTAATCGTGTATATATCTTGTTACCTGATCATAAGGGTTTATTAAAGCAGAAATTTAGTTTTGAATTTCCCTTCACATCATTTTCATCTCTTTTTGCCACATTCTTTCTGAAGAGTCCTCCACTAGCAAGCTAATTTTCGTTTACTCAAAACACGCTTATGATGGACCCTAACACATCTTTCCCACTAATCCTTTATTATTCTGTGATGTTAACTCTTCTGTGGTTCTAATCAGTGTCCCTCTTCAGTAGAACTTGGGTGTCCTGTGTGTATATCTGAAATAAGAAGTAATTAAAGGGGGTTGGGGCAGGGGATCTTCAAGTTTGAAGACTTTGATAGAGTAGAAATAATTATGACAACATTTTGGTTGGGTTTTAACAGCATTTCTTTACTTTTAGCCTGTAGTATTACCTGTTTACTCGGTCTTCCACTTTCATAAATAAGAATCTTGTCTCCAGTTTTCAGTTCAGTTCAGTAACTCTACTAATGACATCTGACAGGGTTCTTTTCAATGAAGGGTTTCTAAAATATGTCTCTTAACTACCTAGGCAAGACTACCTTTCCATCCCAAATCAATCCACTTGTAGAATACATGTATTTATGGAAAATGAAATATATTTAGTTTACTTTTCCCGTGCTTTATTTTAGTATTCCAGAAATTCTTTATCCTCATTTTTCATTGGTCAGCATTTGGTCATGGTTCCCAAACTATCCATCAAGTAACTAACTAATGACGAATAAGCAAAATGTGCCAAGGAAATTAATTTCAAGAAACCCTGCTATTTAAGATAATTTGTTTGTAAAATAAGTATTGCCTTGTAATGTAGATAAACTTCTAATTTATCTAGAACTTGTGTTTAGACTTCTGTAGAACACTGTTCTATCCCTGGGTTGGGAAGATCCCCTGGAGGAGGGCGTGGCAACCCACTCTAGTATTCTTGCCTGGAGAATCCCATGGACAGAGGAGCCTGGGGGGCTACAGTCCATGGGGTCACAAAGAGTCAGACATGACTAAAGCGACTGAGCATGAACACGAGAGCACTTTTCTTAAAATGAAATCTCAAATGTACACCATAGAAGTAAAGCAAGCCCACATTAGAATTCCAGTTAAGGGGATTTCCTGGTGGTCCAGTGGCTAAGACTCTGAGTTTCCTATGGAGGGGGCATGGGCTTGATCCCTGGTCAGCGAACTAAAATCCCACATGCCATACAATATGGCCAAAAAAGGGAATATCAAAAAAAAAAAAAAAACCAGTAGAAAAAATCCCAGTTAATGTCTCTTATGTGTAGTCTTGGGCAAGGTACTTAGCTTATCAAAACCTCAGTTTCCATATCTGTTAATGGCAGTGATAATGTGTACCTTGACTGTTGTAATGCAACATTGTAAACAAACTATGCTTCAATTTTTTAAAAATGTGATGATGTACCTGGCCCATAGTAGCCATTTAATAAAGGCTAGCTATTTTCTATTAGAAAGTCTGGTTATAATAATAAGAGACTGAGGAGCTGAAGAATTAGGCAAGCAGGAAAATTATTTTTAAATGGAATATTTAGGAAGAACTACTTCCATGAATCAGTCTCAGTGGTGCTAGGTCATCTTAGACTAAGCAACCAACCACTGTGTATCCACTGGTAGGGCGCTTTGGGGGAAAGCCTGAAAGCTTAGACTTCTGTCTCTTTGGAGAGCTTTGCCATCATGCTTATTTCCTTCTATGTCATTTAGTAACCTACCTTATTTGATTTATCTAAGTATTATCTGGGTCTGATTCCAGATTGCAAGCTAGTACTGACATTTGTTAATGTGATGGCTGTGTGTGTGTTGGTCACTCAGTCGTTGCCAACTCTTTGCAACCCTATGGACTGTAGCCCACCAGGGTTGTCTGTCCATGGGATTCTCCAGACAACAATACTGGAGTGGGTTGCCATTCCCTTCTCCAGAGTATCTTCCTGACTCATGGATCGAACTCAGATTTCCAGCATTGCAGGCAGATTCTTTACCATCTGAGCCACCAGGGTAGCAGATGGTTCCCTGATGGCTAAGCGGAATTAAATGAGATAATGCAAGGCTGGCATCTTAAATGCTTACTTAATATTGTTATTATTTCCTAGCGGGTAAAAATAGTTGGATAATATCATCCCTGAATTCTCTTCTATTTTTTTAATATTTCATGATTTCAACCCAAAAGACACTAGCATGACTTGCTGAAAACTACACAGTCTTTTATCTACAATTACAAAACACACCGTGCTCTTAAAACTGAAAGTTTTCATAATTCATCTGTCTGCAAACTTGACCTGAATGACTAGGAAGCTATTTATAGTCCTTACATATTTTGCTGCAGAAATATTCATGTTTGCAGGATATTTACCCCAGACTCTGCTGGCTGTGTTATACAACACACACAGATTGCGTCATTCCTTTACAGTGGCCTGTAAACACGATAATCCAGGATCTGGAAATCCCGAGATTCACCTGTTACCAGCTCTTTTCCTGCAGAGCTCAGCACAGCGCCTTGCCTAAGGCAGTCTTCCCCATGTAACTGATCAGATTCTTGTGAAGTAGGTTCCTGCCTTAGCAATTGTCCCGGCAACCCAGGTTTTAGCCACTTGACTCAACAAAGTAAAGATGGGGAAGAGAAAGAAACCAAAATTAAATCAGTTAGTTTGTATAATTATTAGAAAAAAATTTTTAATATGAAATTTTTGATTAAAAATATGAGATTTAGGCAAAAGACTTCATACAAACACCCTTCTAAGACACTACCACTACTGTCACCAGATATTTTGCTAAGTTTTTTTCAAAGAACTTCTACACACTATTTTCCCCAAGCTGTAAACAGTATTTATTTGAGTAGGAAATGGCCACCTATTCAGTATTCTTACGTGGAAAATCCCATGGACAGAGGAGTCTGGTGGGCTATAGTCCATGGGGTCATAAAGAGTCACACATGACTGTGGGTGTTTTACATGTTTTACTGTCTCAGTTTGCCTGGCATGAGGAATTTCCCAAAATGGTGGGAATTTCAGTGCTTAAAGAGTAAAGGTGTGAGAAAACTGGGAGGAGTTATTCATGCTACTCTGAAGCTATTTTGGTCATGATTTTCTTCCACTCTTTTCCTGCTTGGAAAGATAGGCATATCACTTTTGACCAAGTAGCTAACTTATAAATTATTCACAAGGAAGGGTCATCACAAAAACTGCTTTCAGATACCGCACGTCTGCAAACTTCATATTTAAACAGTATGCTCTGCCAAGTAAGAAGCACAGAAAAAGATTGGAGAAACAATTTTGCACTAATAGGCAGACTTTGCCCTTGTTGTCATTTTCTTCAAGCTTATCTCTATATGTTCGTTCTTTTGTAACAGTGGTGCCTTATTTATGCTTTCACAAAATCATCCTGTCACCGTATGATCCAGCAATTCCACTCCTAGGTATACACGCAAAGGAACTGAAACAGGGACTCAAACAGATATTTGAACACCAGTGCTCATTATAGCATTATTCACAATTAAGAGATAAATGAATCAACAAAACATAGTATAATGGAATATTATTAATCCCTAAAAGGGAATAAAAGTTCTGATACATGCTATACCATAGATAAAGTCATTATGGTTTATGAGTGAAATGATAAATGAAATAAGCCAGAGATAAAAAGATAAATATTGTATGATTCCACTTGTATAAAATACTTAGAAAAGGCAAATTCATAAAGATAGAAAGCAGACTGAAGTTACTAGGAGTTGCAGGGAGTGAGAATGGTTAGGGAGTTTCTGATGCGGTGATAAAGTTTTGAAAATAAATGGTGGTGACAGTTGCATAATATTGTGAGTGTAATTAATGCCACAGAATTGCACATCTTAAAATGGTAGGTTGGCCAGAAAGTTCATTTGAGTTATTTTCCATAAGATGTTATGGAATGAATTCACTTTAAAAAGTGAATTAGGAAAATTTAGGCAAAGTATTAAAATTTTAAGTCTATGGCTAATGCATTATTAGACCATTAAACAAGTTGGATGTCTAAACCCAGAATTATACCTGATAATATACTAAATATACCTTTCTCTGTGTCTTCAACACATCTCTCCTTTCTATGTACAGATCTCTAGCCAAAGGTTAAATATTTTTAAATACAGTCAGAGATTTCTTCTATATTTTTTATTAAAAATAAGTGCTTAAGCATTGCGGGTGAAGTTAACTGTTTAAACTACCAGAGGACAGGCAGCTTTTCAACTCAAACTAAGTAACTAACATACTATGTACTTAAGAACAACAATCTTCAGAAATATGTCATCCCCAGAACTTGAGGGACCAAAAGTGTACCTTAGAGATGTAATATGCCAGGAATACATCTTGTCCAGACATCATCCTCTGAAGCCCCAAACTCCCTGAATCTTGCTTCCAATTGTCCATTCACACAGTGAGTCTCTTCTAAATCACATCTGAAGGATTCTTTTTTGCATATAGATATTTTTTCCTAAGGCATCTGCTGTAAAGATTATATTTTCTGATTGAATTACTTTGGTACTTTGGTCAAGAATCAGTTGATAAATTACATTGAGATATATTTTAGATCCACTATTCTGTGTTTTTTAACTTTTTGCTTTGCATTGGAGTATAATCAATTAGCAATGTTCTGATAGTTCCAGGTGGACAGCAAAGGGACTCAGGCATACACATATATGTATCCATTCTCCCCTATTCTTTCTAATCCATCCATTCCTCCTAAAGGGAATCAGCCTTGAATAATCATTGAAAGGACTGGTGCTGAGGCTGATGCTCCAATGCTTTGGCCATCTGATGTGAAGAACCAACAGGAAAAGACCCTGATGCTGAGAAACATTGAGGGCAGGAGGAGAAGAGGATGACAGAGGATGAAATGGTTGGATGGAATCACTGACTCAATGGACATGAGTTTGAGCAAACTCCAGGAGATAGTGAAGGACAGAGAAGCCTGGCAGGCTGCAGTTTATGGAGTCGCCAAGAGTCAGACAAGGCTTAGCGACTGAACAACAACAGTTCTCCCCCAAACTCCCCTCCTATTCCAGCTGCCACATAACATTGAGCAGAATTCCCTGTGCTATACAGTAAGTCCTTGTTATCCATTTTAAATATAGCAGTGCGTACATGTCCCTCTCAAACTCGCTTACTATCCCATACCCTACTTCTTCCCCACTGGCAACCATAAGTTCATTCTCTAGGGCTGTGAATCGGTATCTCTTTTGTAAATAAGTTCATTTGTATCATTTCTTTTTAGATTCTGCATCTAAGGGATGTCTTATGATATTTCTCCTTTTCTGTCTGCTTTACTTCACTCAGTATTACAATCTATAGGTCCATCTATGATACTGCAAATGACATTATTTCATTCTTTTTAATGGCTGAATAGCATTCCATTGTATTTTATATATATATATATATATATATATATATATATATATACACATACACACGCATCTTCTTTATCCGTTTATCTGGAAATGGACACTTGTTTACACGCCTTTGCTACTGTAAATAGTGTTGCAGTGAGCATTGGGGTGCATGTATATTTATGTGCCCAGGAGCCAGGAGTGGGATTGCTGGATGATATGGTAGCTCTATTTTTAGTTTCTTAAAGAATCTCCATACTGTTCTCCATAGTGGCTGTACCAATTTACATTCTGAAGTAGATGGGGAAACAGTGGAAACAGTGTCAGATTTTATTTTGGGGGGCTCCAAAATCACTGCAGATGGTGATTGCAGCCATGAATATAAAGACGCTTACTCCTTGGAAGAAAAGTTATGACCAACCTAGATAGCATATTCAAAAGCAGAGACATCACTTTGCCAACAAAGGTCTGTCTAGTCAAGGCTATGGTTTTTCCAATGGTCATGTATGGATGTGAGAGTTGGACTGTGAAGGAAGCTGATTGCTGAAGAATTGATGCTTTCAAACTGTGGTGTTGGAGAAGACTCTTGAGCATCCCTTGGACTGCAAGGAGATCCAACCAGTCTATTCTAAAGGAGATCAGTCCTGGGTGTTCTTTGGAAGGACTGATGCTAAAGCTGAAACTCCAGTACTTTGGCCACCTCATGCAGAAGAGTTGACTCATTAGAAAAGACTCTGATGCTGGGAGGGATTGGGGGGCAGGAGGAGAAGGGGACGACAGAGGATGAGATGGCTGGATGGCATCACTGACTCGATGGACCTGAGTCTGAGTGAATTCCAGGAGTTGGTGATGGACAGGGAGGCCTGGAGTGCTGCAATTCATGGGGTCGCAAAGAGTCGGACATGACTGAGCAACTAAACTGAACTGAACTAAAACAGCAGTGTAGAAGGGTTCCCTTTTCTCAACACCCTCTCCAGCATTTATTGTTTGTAGATTTTTTGATGATGGCCATTCTGACCAGTGTGAGGTGATATCTGACTGTAATTTTGATACGAATTTCTCTAATAATTAATGATGTTGAGCACCTTTTCATGTGCTTTGGAGCCATCTGTATGTCTTCTTTGGAGAAATGCCTATTTAGATCTTCCATCCATTTTTTTTTTTTTCAGATTGATTTTATTCTTTTTTTTATTGTAATCTTTTTTTTCTAAATTTTATTTTATTTTTAAACTTTACAATATTGTATTGGTTCTGCCATATATGGAAATGAATCCGCCACAGGCATACATGTGTTCCCCATCCTGAACCCTCCTCCCTCCTCCCTCCCCATACCATCCCTCTGGGTCGTCCCAGTGCACCAGCCCCAAGCATCCAGTATCGTGCATCGAATCTGGACTGGCGACTCGTTTCATATATGATATTATACATATTTCAATGCCATTCTCCCAAATCATCCCACCCTCTCCCTCTCCCACAGAGTCCAAAAGATTGTTCTATACATCTGTGTCTCTTTTGCTGTCTCGTATACAGGGTTATTGTTACCATCTTTCTAAATTCCATATATATGCATTAGTATACTGTATTGGTGTTTTTCTTTCTGGCTTACTTCACTCTGTATAATAGGCTCCAGTTTCATCCACCTCATTAGAACTGATTCAAATGTATTCTTTTTAATGGCTGAGTAATACTCCATTGTGTATATGTACCACAGCTTTCTTATCCATTCATCTGCTGATGGACATCTACGTTGCTTCCATGTCCTGGCTATTATAAACAGTGCTGCGATGAACATTGGGGTACACGTGTCTCTTTCAATTCTGGTTTCCTCAGTGTGTATGCCCAGCAGTGGGATTGCTGGATCATAAGGCAGTTCTATTTCCAGTTTTTTAAGGAATCTCCACACTGTTCTCCATAGTGGCTGTACTAGTTTGCATTCCCACCAACAGTGTAAGAGGGTTCCCTTTTCTCCACATCCTCTCCAGCATTTATTACTTGTAGACTTTTGGATGGCAGCCATTCTGACTGGCGTGAAATGGTACCTCATAGTGGTTTTGATTTGCATTTTCTGATAATGAGTGATGTTGAGCATCTTTTCATGTGTTTGTTAGTCATCTGTATGTCTTCTTTGGAGAAATGTCTATTTAGTTCTTTGGCCCATTTTTTGATTGGGTCATTTATTTTTCTGGAATTGAGCTGTAGGAGTTGCTTGTATATTTTGAGATTAGTTGTTTGTCAGTTGCTTCATTTGCTATTATTTTCTCCCATTCTGAAGGCTGTCTTTTCACCTTGCTTATAGTTTCCTTTGTTATGCAGAAGCTTTTAAGGTTAATTAGGTCCCATTTGTTTATTTTTGCTTTTATTTCCAATATTCTGGGAGGTGGGTCATAGAGGATCCTGCTGTGATGTATGTTGGAGAGTGTTTTGCCTATGTTCTCCTCTAGTTTTATAGTTTCTGGTCCACCCATTTTTTGACTAGATTGTTTGTTTCTTGGTTATTGAGCTGCATGAGCTTTTGTATGTTTGGGAGATAAATCTATTGTTAGTTGCTTCACTTGCAAATAGTTTCTCCCATTCTGTGTGTTTCCTTTTCATTTCATTTATGCTTTCCTTTGCTGTGCAAAAACAGGGTCAATGTATCAAGAAATGCAATTGGTTTTTCAAGCTGTGTGCACAACAGATCTTTACCTTCAATCCTCTGACTTTACTACACTTATCTATAAGGTCTAGCAGTTTTTCGGAGATTCCTTAGAGCTTTCCACGTTGAGTATCAAGTAGTGTGCAAAGTCTCCATACCCTGATAATCTGCCATCTGCTGTTATCAACTCTGAGAGAGGACTATTGAAATCTCTGACTATGATTATTGATTTCTATTTCTCTTATCATTTCTGTAAGTTCTGGTATCATGTATTTAGAATTTCTTATTATACATCGGCATGCTTAGGCTGTTACACTCTCTGGATGAATCAATCATTTGTCATTATCCATGATAATATTCCTTATTCTGAAAGTTACTTTATCTGATGTTAATAACAATCACTTCAGCTTTCTTTAAATTAGTATTTGCAAGATATGTTGTTATCTATCCTTTTATTTTTAATTTATCTGTATCTTTAGAGTTTAGACAGTTTTAGATAGCACATCATTGGGACTTTATTTTTAATCCAATGTGATAACCTCTGCCTTTTAGTTGGATTGTATAGACTAGTATTTACATTAAGTGCTATTAATGATTATTGACACTATTGTCTTTACATCTGTGTGTGTGTCTGTTAGTTGCTCAGTTGTGTCTGACTCTTTGAGATCCCATGGACTGTAGCCCATCAGTCTCCTCTGTCCATGGGATTTTCCAGGCCAGAATACTGGAGTGGGTTGCCATTTTCTTCTCCAAAATATTTTTTCTTCCAATTTTATTGAGATATTATTCACATGCTTTGCTTAGTGGCTCAGTCATATCTGACTCTTTGTGTCCCCATGGACTGTAGCCTGCCAAGTTTCTTTGTCCATGCGGATTCTCCAGGCAAGAATACTGGAGTGGGTTGCCATGTCCTCCTCCAGGAGATCATCCCAACTCAGGGATAGAAATCCAGGTCTCCTGCATTGCAGGTGGATTCTTTACCAGCTGAGTTACCAGGGAGACCTTTACATCTACTATCTTGCTGTTTATTTTCTATTTGTCCCATCTCTTCTTTGTTTTTTTTTTTTTTTCCTCTTTGCCTGTCTTCTTTTAGAATAATCAAATATATTCTATGATTCCATTTTATCTTCATTTTGTCTTATTAACTATACTTCTTTGCTTGGTGTGTTGCTCTAGATTTGTCAAGGGAAGATAAGACCACTATTCAATACCTGAAATAAAAGGATAATAGAAAGGAAGAGCTGTGTCAATCAGGCACAGTATGTCAATGCAAAACAGACTACTGATTTTATATTTGGTTTGGGGAAGTGTGGATTGGTGGACTTTGAGAGGTGGAAGTGGAAATGTGATTACTTAGGTGAAATTATTGTTGCTTGGTTGGCATTCAGTGTCATGTTTATGAAAATGAGTTCATCCTGGATTAACCCACTTCAGTAATGAGGGGCTGACACTTATTGGTTGACTTGTGAAAGCATGATCACTGAGGTTGATCTCAGGTGGCCTTGGTCTGCAACGGCTTGGAGTGGGGTTTGGGTTCCCAGCCAGAGATTGGGCTGGGTCACCACAATGAAAGCACGGGATTCTAGCCACTGGACCGGGGGTCATTGACAAGGGCCCTGGCCCCTCAGCTTTGCAGAAAAGAATTTCCACAAAGACAAAAAGTAGTGAAGCAAGTAAAGTATTTATTAAGAGGAAAAGAGTACAGTATGTGAGGGTAGGGACACCGGGAAACTCAGAGGGAGAATCCCTGGTCACTCCCTTGTGGCAGTTTGAATTACTCTTATGGGGTATTTCTTCCAGGTTCCCTTTGGTTAGTCAATTTGATTTGCCTGGTTCACAGTCCATATTTGGTATACCTCAGGACCCTTCCAAATGTGTGGACACATCTCTTAGCCAAGACAGATTTCACCAGAAAGGAGTCTGGGTAGAACATCCCTTGACATTGCTCCCTCTTTGGCCTGCAAGGAGCCTTCTCTGCATATGTGTGGTTGGGGAGGTCTCCTGACTTTGAAAATAAGAAATATGTGGTCTGGACAGGGCCTTCTCCCTTAATTGTCCTGCTATTCTTATCTTGGAGTTTTAGTCAATAGAGGATGAATCTCCAATTGCTTTAGCCTGGGGGTGGGGACATCTGCCTTCTTTTTCGAAGTGAGTTGTTGATTGATTAAATAGGTTTAAAGCTAATTCTGATGACTGCTTTTCACCATGGCCAAAGCCTTTTCCTAAGTTGGTAGGAACTTTTTTTATTCTCACATTTAAACATGTATTTGTAACTTACAATACTGTACTTTCAAATAATATTATACCACTTCATATATAGTGTAAGAATCTTACCACATCATATTTCCATTTCTCCCCTGTCTATTGTACTCAGTTCACTCCAGTTGTTAAGTCATGTCTAACTCTCTGGGACTCCATGGACTATAACAAACCAGACTTCCCTGTCCATCACCAACTCCCAGAGCTCACTCAAACTCATGTCCATTGAGTCAGTGATGCCATTCAACCATCTCATCCTCTGTTGTCTCATTCTCCTTCTGCCTTCAGTCTTTCCCAGCATCATGGTGTCTTCCAATGAGTCAGTTCTTTGTATCAGTTGGCCAAAGTATTGGAGCTTCAGCCTCAGCATCAGTCCTTTCAGTGAATATTCAGGACTGATTTCCTTTAGGATTGACTGGTTTGATCTTGCTGTCCAAAGGACTCTGAAGAGTCTTCTCCAGCACCACAGTTCAAAAGCATCAATTCTTCAGCACTCAGCTTTCTTTATGGTCCAACTCTCACATCCATACATGACTACTGGAAATGTGGTTCAATACCTTATTGCTTATGTGGTTCTATATTTTATTTCTACAAAATTATTAATCTCAAAATACATTGCTATTAATTTAAAATAATCATCATGTAGTATATTTACTGAGAAAAAAGTTTTCTATATTTACTCATATATTTAGCTATTCCAGTTCTTTTCATTCCTTTGTGTAGATCCAAATTTCCATTTTCCTTTTATTTGACAAAATTCCTTTTACATTTCTTGCAGTGTAATCTGCTGGTGATGAATTTGTTCTGTTTTTCTTTTTACGAATATGCCTTTTGGGGGCTTTATTTTTTGAAAACTATTTTTTGCAGGGTATAAAATCCTAGGTTAGTTTTTCTTCTTCCATACTATAAAGATATTCCATTGTTTTTTGGCTTGCATGGTTTTTAACAAGAAGTCTGTTATCATTTATTTTTCCCTTTTATATAATGATTTATTTATTTATCTCTAATTCATCTTTAATTTTTATCTCTAAGATTTTGTCTTCATCACCAGATTTCAGCAGTTTGATTGTGATATGTCTTGGGGGGTTCTTCTGTTTCTATTACTTCAGGTATGTTGAACTTCTTGGATCTGTGGGACTTTAGTGTTCATTAAATTTGGAAATTTTGTAACTATTATTCAAATATTTTACTCCCATCCTTTCTTATTCCAATTACATGTACATTAGACCACTTGATAGAGTCCCTGAAATCACTGCCTTCTTGTTAGGTTTTTTTCCTCTGTATGCTTAAATTTGGATGGTTTATGCTTATGATAGCTTCACATTCATTGATCTTTTTTTGCTGCAGAGTTCTAATTATCAATTCCTTTCAATCTTTTTTTAAAATTTCTGTTATTGTATTTTTCATTTCTAGAAGTTCAACTTGGATGTGTTTCATCTTTTTTCTCGTCATTTTCATGTTTTCCTCTCCCTTCTCAAATATACAGAGACAGGCATTTTAATGACTCTGTCAGATAAATCCACCATCTCTGTCATTTCTAGATATGCTTCTATTGGTTTTTCTCCCAATTATGGATATTATTTACTGCTTCTTTGGATGTCTGGGAATTATTTTTGGATGTAGGCCCTTTGTATTAGGAATTCTTATCACACTGGCTAGTGAGAACACCAACTATTTCCCGTCCTAGGAAATCTACCTGCTCTCTTCCAGGGTTCTTTCTGTGATCTCAGACAATTTTCTCAAAAGCAAGAGTAGGTAATTATTCAGCCAAAGACTCAAAGAATTCCTTCCACAGATATGTAAAGATCTCCTTCTATGAGGTTCTCACCTCGCCTGCATTTTCCGCTGAATATTCTGGCCACCTTCGTCTGCCTAAACTTCAAACTCTGTATTCTCATCTCAGCAGGACTGCTAGTTCCAGTTTGGGTTCCCCTTCCCTGTGCTGCAGTCTGGAAATGCTCTCCAGTAAAAAGCTGTCATAATAGTAGGACTCATCTCTTTTATTTCTCTGGTTCCAGGGATCACTGCCCAGTGCTACTTGTTGTCCAATGTCTAAAACCCATTGATTCATTTTGTCCAGTTTTATAGTTGTTTAAAGAAGGTGAGGGAATATGGTCTTCATTACTCGATCGTGACCAGAAGTTTCCTGAATTATTTTTAATGTGCAACACTTTAGATATAAATAAAAATATTAATTGAAAATAATTGAACTGCCTTTTGAAGAGAGGTATTTGTTGTGTTGGTTTAATAAACAATTAGCTAGAATATAAGTTAATGTTTAATCATGCATAACAGTTCAGTGCATAGACTCTGGAATCAGATTGTCTCAATGTCAGTGCTGCCATTTATAAACTGAATGAGACTGGTCCGTGTTCCCATTTCTTCATTGCCTCTGCTTCCCCGCCTGTAAATGACAGTGATAATGCTACCTACTTTATAGTGTTGTTGTGAAGCTTAAATGAGCCATATGTGCATAAGGTGCTATGTTATTATTGTTGTTCAGTCACCAAGTCATGTCTGACTCTTTGCAACTCCATGAACTGCAGCATGCCAGGCTTCCCTCTCCCTCAGCATCTCCTGGAGTTTGCCCAAGTTCATGTCCATTGCATTGGTAATGCCATCCAGCCATCTCATCGTCTGTTGCTCTCCTCTCCCTCTGCCCTCAGTTTTTTCCAGAGGTGCAATAATCATTATCTATTGATGCATAACAAACCTGGGTAACAGAATACTATAAAACTTAGTGGCCAAAAACACTATTTAGAACCTATTTAGCTCACAGATTGGAAGGTCACAGTTTTTAAAAATCTTATTGTATTGAAGTGTAATTGATTTGCAATGTTGTGCTAATTTCTGCTGTACAGGAAAGTAATTTGGTTATCTATCTATCTATAGGGTTATATATATATATCCCTTTTCATATTTTTTTCCATTATGGTTTCTCACAGAATATTTACTTTATTTCCCTGTTCTATGCACTAGGACCTTGTTGTTTATCCATTCCACATATGATGACTTGCACCAGCTAATCCCAAACTCCCAGGCTAGCCCTCACCATCCGGTTCCCCCACAAGTCTGTTCTCTATGTCTGTAAGTCTGTTTCTGGTTTGTAAATAAGTTCATTTGTATCATTTTTTCAGTTCAGTTCAGTAGCTCCATCGTGTCCGACTCTTTGTGACCCCATGAACCGCAGCAAGCCGGGCCTCCCTGTCCATTACCAACTCCCGGAGTCTACCCAAACCCATGTCCATTGAGTCGGTGATGATTCTGCATATAAGTGATATCACGTGGTATTTGTCTTTCTGTTTCTGACTTCTTGTTTCTTAGTATAATAATCTCTAAGTCCAACCACATTGCTGTAAATGGCATTGTTTCTTTTTTATGGCTGAATAGTTTTCCACATCTTCTTTATCCACTCACCTGTGGATGCACATTCAAGTTGTTTCCACATCTTGGCTATTGTGAATAGTTCTGCTATGAATGTAAGGGTGCCTGTATCCTTTTTTAATTATAGTTTTATCTAGATATATGCCCAGAAGTGGGATTACTGGATCATATGATGATTCTATTTTTGTTTTTTGAGGAACCTCCATGCTGTTTTCCATAGTGGCTATACCAATTTACATTCCCACCGACAGTGTAGAAGAGTTTCTTTTCTCTACATCCTTTCCAGCACTTGTTATTTGTAGACTTTTTTATGATGGCCATCTTGATGTGAACGGGTAACTCATTTTAGTTCTTACTTTCAATTCTGTAATAATTGTGATGTTGAGCATCTTTTTATGTGTCTGTTGGTCATATGTATGTCTTCTTTGGAAAAATGTCTATTTAGGTGTTCTGCCTATTTTTCAATTGGGTTGTTTCATTGTTATTATTGAGTTGTAGGAAATATTTGTATATTTTGGAGATTAAGCCCTTTTTGGTCACATTATTTGCAAATATTTTTGCCCAGCCCATAGACTGCTTTTTCATTTTGTTTATGATTTCCTTTGCTATACAAAGAGGCTTCCCAGGTGGCACAGTGGTAAAGAATCTGTCTGTCAGTGAATGGAATGCAAGAGACACAGGTTCAATCCCCATATCATGAAGATTCCCTGGAGCAGGAAATGGCAACCCACTCCAGTATTCTTGCTTGGAAAGTTCCATGGACAGAGGAGCCTGGCAGGCTATAGTCCATAGGGTCACAAAGAGTCAGACATGACTGGGCAGACATGTATTCTTCTATTTTATTTGCTGTATTAAAACTTGTAAGTTTGATTAGGCCCCATTTGTTTGTTTTTGCTTTTGTTTGTATTGGATAGGTCACAATTTTAACTTCGCTTTTCTGAGTGATGCAGTCTCAGTGTGACTTACTCATGCATCTACAGTCAGTTGCCAATGAACTAGTTAACTCTGCATCTGGAGTTCAGCTCCTTCTTGGGTCTGATGATGGGGTAAATGAACCACATATCCCTTACCCTCCCACATGGTAGCCTGAGCTTGTTCATATGACTGTACGAGGTTCTAAGAGCAGCGACAGTGCCAGTTCCATTGCTCAAATACTATTCAAGTCTCTGCCTCAGTCAGATTTTCGATTTTCCCCTTTACCAGTACAAGTTATATGGTGAGCTCAGAGTCAAAGAAGGAAGATACCATCAGAGGTGTGATTACAGAGAAGAAACAAATTTGTGGCCAATTTGCTATTGTATCCTCTTAGCAAAATTATAACTGTTTAACACATTTTTTAAAATTTTGTTGTAATCTATTTCAAATAAAACAAGCATGTAGTAGTTATTACTTATAAATGATTGACAATAATAAGAACCAGGTAGCTGTGATAGTGTTATCTCTATCTCATCAGTGTATGGTTAAAGCTAAAATAAATGGGCTTGTCTTGGCTCAGCTGATCTTTTCACTCTGCTTCTGTACAATCATTACAACTTCAGGGGACATCTCTTGCCTCCAATTCCACAATCATGTTCTGCTACAAAATTCCTTCTCTCTGCACTCTTCAGTGGGAACAGTTGTATAAATCACCAAGAATGTTTGCAAGAAAAGGGAAACTTCTGAACTGAGTGCTTTTTGGGAAAAAAAAAAAAAACTTCCCTGCTTACCCAGAAGTCATTTACATAGGTTAATTCCTAGGAGTTGAAATCCATAGCACCCTTTTGCTATAGCAAGTGTGGGAGAAACTTTTCTTTTGCTGTAACACATAGGGTTCATCTTCTTAAGCACACATATGTGGGAACTCCTGGCAATAGAAATATTCAATATTATGTATTGTTCCTAAGCATTTAGGATTGAACAGCTTTCCTTCCCTGGATACGTTACTCTTCTGATACCAAGTGCCACAGTTGCTGTCCCAGTAAAGCATTGCTTGAGTTTCCCAGGATTAAGCACTCATTTGCAGATCGTTGCTCAGTCATTCTCTGGTCCTACATTCCCAAACTTGATTCAGTCACTGTGTGTGTATCCCACAAGGCTTCACTAACCTCAATCATATACAAGTCACCTTCATCTCTGTGGCAGGATGATTTACTGATCGAATTTTACCTTGTTCTTGCTCAACAGGAGAATACAAAGAATGAAAGGGAAATTTTCCTCTTCCTACCTCCCCTCCAAGCCTCCCTTCTCTGTGGGCATTCGTTTAGTCACTTCTTTGTGATCAGAAGAGACCTTGAAAGCAACACCCCTCTCACACCCAGATCTCTGAGAAGAAGCTGTTGCTTGGAAAAGGGGAATTTATGTCCTGAATTCTGGAGAAAGAGAAGGATTCCTGTAGAGAGGGAGGCTTTTAGAGGGCAGAGAGAGTTGTTGTGTGTTTCAGGTGTAGACGGAAGACTTGGCCTTTACTCCTATGCAGTGGCCCGGCAATGGTAAGGCCTCTGATGTGGAAACACAGGGGTACCAGATATCATGGTTTTGCAGCTGTGATCAAGTTTGGTAAAAGGGAGTTTTCAGATTCAAATGGACCAGATAGGCTTGGGCAGTGAACATCTTAGCAGCAACTATGATAGAATAAAAACTGAAGGCCTTTTTCCCAAGTTTCCCCAATGTATAAATCCTGGTAGGGGAAGAGCCCTGTCCCCCTTCCCTTGCCCTATGTGCCTGCAATTAGATTTTCTGCTGGCAGATCCCATGGAGGAGGACATGGCAACCCACTCCAGTGTTCTTGCCTGGAGAATCCCCATGGACAGAGGAGCCTGGTGGGCTACAGTCCATAGGGGTGCAAAGAGTCAGACATGACTGAGGCAATCTAGCATGCACACATGCTATCCCTAACATGACCAAGGCAGGAAACAAAGCGTGAATTACCTTTCTTACATCTTTGTCAAAATGTGAAATTACACTGACATATACTCATGAAAATAAAATCTTCATCAACAAGTTCCTAGGAGCTGGTGCTCTAAGGGGTTTCCCATTCTTGCACCTTTTGGTTTCCAGCTAGTCACCAGAAATCCCTGGGACAATATGATCCAGGAGTTGGTAGGAATCAAGTGTGTCAGTGCTAACATTTCCTCTGGATCCAGTGACAGCTAACTGGCACCAATAGGCCTGTTAGCAGGTGTGAAATAAAAAAGATTCTGATGCTACCATGCCCACAAAAGAAATTACACAGAAATTTTGCTGCAGGACTTAACATTAAAAAGCTCCATCAGTTGTAGTTGGCTCTATCTACTAGTCCAAAAGCAATTTCTTTCCAAACCTTTAGCATTACAGATTCTCTTTTTCCCCTTGAACTTGAAAATCCAGCTGTGTTCTCTCGCCTCTGACATCAGCATTACTGGCTTTGATTCAGCCAACCATCTGGTTGATGAGGCATGAGGCAGAATGGGATCCAACTCACTGGTCCCTGCTGTTTCCACATGAACACTACCAAATCAACTGGCATCAACATGGATGGTGAGCTGTGACTCAGACTAACAAAGAATGAATGCATTAAATGACCCTAAGTCATAATTTCTGATGACCATCATTGACATTTTCAGGTTGAGAATAAGGCATCTCTTCTTGTCATATCATGGAACTTTTGGAGGATGTTTTTAGTTAGGTTGATTTCCCCAAGAAGTTCACCAGATGATGGGAAATCTTTAATGTAGATGATAGGATAAAGATCCAGAAAACTGAGAAAAAGAGTTAACATTTTTAGCTATTTCCAGTTAGACAGCATCACCAGTTCAATGGACATGAATTTGAGCAAACTCCAGGAGATAGTAAAAGACAGAGGAGCCTGGCATGCCACAGTCCATGGGGTTGCAAAGAGTCAGATACCACTTAACGACTGAACAACAACAATTTTTAAGTATGGAATGTAGCTGTTCACTTGTTGTTTGAATTCATATTCCTTCTAAAACTGTTCTTTATTTTTCCCTACTATTTTTCAACGCCTTATCTGTAAGTAGGAAAGTTCTACCCATCAGCGTTAACCATTTTCTTCACCTCCCACCCACAATAACTCACTCCTCCAGCATTCCTGTCATTTATAATGTGGGGAATTGTAACGGGAAAAAAGAGACAACAACCACAAAAAGGTGTAAGAGTGAGAAGAGGCAGCCTGCTGGTGGAGACAGATTTTGTAGTGGGAGAACCTGGATTTAGTCTTCATTCTGCTACTCACGAAATGGTGGTATCTTTTTGTAAATCATTTGAATTCTCTTCACCTCAGTTCCCTAATCTATAAATTAGGAAATAGTAAATGAGGTCACAGAGAAGGCAATGGCACCCCACTCCAGTACTCTTGCCTGGAAAATCCCATGGGTGGAGGAGCCTGGTGGGCTACAGTCCATGGGGTCGTGAAGAGTCAGGCACGACTGAGCGACTTCACTTTCACTTTTCACTTTCATGCATTGGAGAAGGAAATGGCAACCCACTCCAGTGTTCTTGCCTGGAGAATCCCAGGGACCGGGGAGCCTGGTGGGCTGCCGTCTATGGGGTTGCACAGAGTCGGACGTGACTGAAGCGACTTAGCAGCAGCAGCAGCAGCAAATGAGGTCAGGTGTGGTCTGGGCAAGACTTTATTGACATTATTTATTAAAGAAAAATTGAGAAAAGAATTTTGAACTTCATATTAGATCATGAATAGAGGCAATAAAATGGAAGTTACCAAAGAAAACTAGTTTATCCTTCTTATTTTCCCCATGAGCACTGAAGTAGGGACTATACTTGTCCCTACTTTGCTTTCATTATGGAGATGAATTCCCTGAATAGATTTTTCCTGGTAGGGTGAGAACTTTGGTCTCTTCAGAGAATAGACACTTAGGATTCAGGAAAAAACACCAAGCTCTCTACTTATTTATCTGCCTGTGTCCCTGGACAGTTCTCTTGCCCTTCTCCAACTCTCCTTTGAAACTAAAATATTGAAGAGGAAAAAAAAAGGGCCATCCACAGCCTTGCTCTGTGTGACTGAGCAAACCTATTCCGTTCTTACTCTGTATTCAAGACATACACGCTCCTCCTCCTGTAGTATTTGCTGATGTACTTTGCACTCCAGCTGCTGCAATATTTAAATCAGTGATTCAGTACACAGACCACACGATGTGCCACTACACTCCAACAAGCAAGGTCTGTCTCTCGGTGGGGACAGAGGATCTAAGCATCTGTCATTCTCCTCCTGTCACTTATAATTAACCACATACCCCTTTACACACACAAATATTTATATGCAAAAATAAAACTCTCTTGTGCTTTAAGCCAATCTCTCTTCTCCTCGGTGAGCTTTGAAAGTTGCCAAAATGGATGTTTTACTTAATTCAAGACTCTATAAGAAATTCTTTGGTGTGAAGAACTTACAGCACGTAATTATATTTGCAGAAAATAATTTTAAAATCTTGGAGTTAGAAGTAGGATACATGAAAACTTCCAGAATGTAAGCTCCATGAGGGAGTGGTCTCTGTCTATCTCATTGACACACCCCAAGTGTTAGAAGAGTCCCTGGTATAAAGTGTGAGCTCAGTGAATATATTTTGAGTGTTGAATGAATGAATGTATAGAAACCCCAATTGTGAAACATGATCCTGCTATTTAGGATGAAGAATTTAAGACTAGCACTTCTAAGCAAACATTGTGGAACTTGAAAATACTTTGATATTAAGTGAGAGTAAGGCAGAGTGAAAAATAATCACCCACTTATTTATTAATTGACCCAATGAATTATTTAACTGTTGCCAAGCATGTTAAAACTAAGTACTGAAACTTCTATAAAAAATAAAGAATGGTCCTTCCCCTCAGGAAACTCTTGGCTTGTGTGTGATTCTCAAAGGATGGCTCATGAATCTCCTATCTGTATGTGTTAAAAGTGCAGAGCCCCAGGTCCTACCCCAAACTATCTGAATCAGAATCAATGAGGATGATCCTAGGAATCTGTATTTTCAACTTGCTGGCCAGGCACTTACAAGCACTGTTTGAGACGCTGGTCTAGCGGAACTGGAGGCTTCCCAGGTGGCACGAGCGGTGAAGAACCCGCCTGTCAATTCAGGAGACATAAGAGACGCAGGTTTGATCCCTGGGTCAGGAAGGTCCCCTGGAGGTAGGCACGACAACCCACTGCAGGATTCTTGCCTGGAGAATCCCATGGACAGAGGAGCCTGGCGGGCTACAGTCCATAGGGTCACAAGGAGTCAGACACGATGGAAGTGACTTAGCTCACACACACGTGCACTAGTGGAACTTGTGCTATTTGCCTGTTTCTCAGCAATTACCATTTAGGTAATATAAATCATCACAGCCAAGCGTCTCTTAGTGAACCAATAGAATGTAATAATATTAAAATAAAATGACCACTTTAGATTAGTTGTTCAGTATCTTATTGATTGGGCTTCCCTGGTGGCTCAGGGGTAGGGAATCTGCCTGCCAAGCAAGAGATGTGAGTTCAGTCCCTGAGTTGGGAATATCCTCCAGAGAAGGAAATGGCAACCCATTCCAATATTCTTGCCTGGGAAATCCTATGGGCAGAGGAGCCTGGTGGGCTGCAGTCCATGGGGTTGCAAAAGAGTCAGACACGACTGAGCGACTAAACAACAATCCTATTGATTGGAGCTTACAAAATTGTCCTCTGTAAAACTAATCTTTACTGGGACTGCAATTTGAGTTGTGCTAAAAAGGCAAGCAGGTAGCACTTATAGACTTTCAGAAACAGGCCTAAACTGAATTTCCTGCACATTCACTAAGTTTCTAAACTTCTGCAAATTGCGTTTGAAACTTGCCTCAGGCCTCATCAATTTCAAGTATTAGAGTGTCTCCATTAAACTGTCCTGCTCAGCACTGACTCCAGAATTGACTGACACCTGTACATCTTCTTGAAAAAACTAATTAGGTCCTCAGTGCCCAAGGTATAATCAGAATCAACTACCATCTGTCTAAGGGTGACAGAGCCTTAATATTCTGAATGTTTAGCTTTAATTATATGTTGTGTAATTTAGTGCAATTTATATGACTACTGACATAGCACATCTTTAAACAACTTTGCTGACCTCCTGTGAGTTGTAAGATCTATTTCCCAGTTGTTCTTCCCCACTGGAACACTCTCTTCAACATGGCTTTAGCAGGCAGAGCCTGTCACATCTTTGATTGTCTAACGTCTTGTTCATGTCTACTCTTGCATATTTCTGCATTGTTCAATTCTGTGATTTCTCCTGGCTCATCAATTATTTCCTTTATAGATTCTGACATCTTTAATAACCACTTTCCCCATTTTAGGGCTTTCTAAGTGGCTTGGTGGTAAGGAATCTGCCTGCAAATGCAGGAGATGCAGGTTCAATCTTTGAGTCAGGAAGATCCCCTGGAGGAGGAAGTGGCAACCCATGTCAGTATTCTTGCTGGGAAAATCCCACGTGAGCTACAGTCTATGGGTCACAAAGAGTTGGACACAACTGAAAAGGGCATAGCAGCCCCACATTTTAACATTCATGCCAATCTTTCTCCAGTTCCTCACCAATTATTTTTTAAATGATTTGTATAAATTTAATATTAATTATTTTCCTAGTTCTGTGCCCCAGAACTGTGTTGTTTACCATTTCACTAAATAGAAAGTACAAACTAAGAGTTGATCACATAGTAATGTTGGTTATTATTTATATACTAGGATATTATACTCTTATCCTCTGTGGAAAAGGTATATATATTTATACTTAAGACCTTTATTGATTGAACTGTAGCAGCAACCTTTGGTGAGAATGTAATTTTTTTCCCTAATTTCCAAACTCTCACTGGTTTGGAAGGACAGTTAAGAAAACAAGAAACAAAAACCTGATTACAAAGCCACAGAGGATTGTCTTAGGACTGGATGGTGCCCTCTGCTCTTTGTCCACAATAGTGAAATGGACAGGAGGGGTTGGGGACAACCACATCAAGGGAGATGAAGGGTAAGACCAAGGAAAGTACTGGCAATCTATGCATTTTGTGGAAAAGGTATATTAAATTCAATCCCAGCCGAAGAAATGAAAGCGCTTTAGAA
This sequence comes from Bos mutus, assembly GCF_027580195.1. Taxonomy (NCBI): domain Eukaryota; kingdom Metazoa; phylum Chordata; class Mammalia; order Artiodactyla; family Bovidae; genus Bos; species Bos mutus. The sequence continues at coordinate 30,253,019 of NC_091626.1, read as the reverse complement.
ACTGCAAACATTGGTCACTGAGCTAGCTACAAACACCTCCTCAGCATTTTGAAAAAACAGATTAATGATAATTTGAGATAGAGTTTAATATATTAATGTAAAATTGTTCATATTTGCTGTTAATCAAAACAATTTTCTCAACTCAAAGGGATGGTACTTAATGTTCTGTTAATTATGCAAGGAGCTAATCAATTTGTCCCTTAAATGGATGTTCAACTGATTAAGAGAAGCTAATCATCAGTTATGAAATCCATACGACTCAAATGAGTCAGTGATAAAATGCTTTCTGCTAACTTGGGACCAGTAATTCTGTCTCCTTTAATTACCTCTTATTTCAATTGGAAGAAGTTATTCTTTTCTTAAATATGTAAGTGTTATATTATTACTTGTGGATAGGAAATTAAAGCCCAGGCTAGCCTATAGTTTAGGAATCAAACTAAGGATAATGAAATGATAGTTCAATTTCTTGTATAATCTCTAGATGACAATAACTAGGCACAGCAAATATAATTCAGTATTAAGAATTCAGTTCAGTTCAGTTGCTCAGTCGTGTCTGACTCTTTGCGACCCCATGAACTGCTATAAATAAGACTATAAGTTTAACTCTGCTCAATGCTATAAACAGGGACAAGGTAGGTTAATTGTTCAGTACTCTAAGAAGATCATTTTATTGATAATATCATCCATTTGACAAATTTTATTAAGCATCTATTAATGCTTATTAAATATCAGGTACTGTGCCAGACACCAAAAATGTAAGTAAGGGCATGTGAGGCACAGTTCCTGATCTTAAACGGCCAAAAAGAAACAAAAAGCAACTACCATGTAGACATTACGAGTCCTCATCATAAGAAAAAAATTCGATCTATGTATAGTGGCAAATGTTAACTAGATTTACTGTGGCGATCTTTTCATAATATATGCAAATATTGAGTCATTTTGTTGTACACCTGAAACTAATATAATGTTATATATCAATTATACCTTAATTTAAAAAATTTAAGCAACCAAAATGATAGATAATTAGGTACATTTTTACCTGTAAGAGTCACTCAAAAATAAACATAGCAAAAAAGAAAGAGAAGCAGAGTCACACTGCAATGTGCTAAAGCTTATACATCAGAGATTAACAGGTGGATAAAAGCTATTCAGGTCAGAAAAAAAGTATAGTTCAATGACTCCAAATTCAATTGACTGGCAGTCAGAATGCCTGGCTTCCAATCCTACCTCGTAGCTGTCACTGGTGTCCTTTTTGACTTTGGGAATATTTAAATTCTCTCTGTATTTCAACTTTCTCATCTGCAAAAAAAAAAAAAAAAAAAGTGAACTTTCCACCATGCAGTAGAGGTCAATTTTAGATCTCTTGGAAGAAAACCAGCACATCCTCAAGGGCTTCTGTAGTGAGAATTCAAATGCAAAGTGCATTAGACGATCAATCATTCAGTCAGTCAGTATCTGTTGATTATCTAATGAGCGCTCTTCAAGATGCCAGGCCCTGTGAGGGAAAAGGAAATAAAATGATCATTTTCTAAATTAGCTGCCAGCCTTGTTAGGAAGAAAACAATTAATATGCAACAATAGTGAAGAAGGAAATAAAGGAATATATATTGGGTGACTACTAAACAACAAGAAACCCAGGAGACATGGGTTCTATCCCTGGGTCTGAAAGATCCCCTGGAAAAGAAAATGGCAAACCCACTCCAATATACTTGCCTGGGAAATTTCATGGACAGAGGAGCCTGGTGGGCTACAATCTGTGGGGCCACAAAGAGTCAGAATGCACACTGAATAGCAACAACTATATGCAGACACTGTTATTTTAAACTGTAAGTCTCTTTCACATGTTACATTATTTAAGACTGAGCAAGTGAATAAAATCAAATACTAGACTGCAGTCTGTTAAGAGCTGTAGAAAGTTTGAGGAGAGAGAAATCAGTTTTCGTACATTCAAGGATGGCTGCATTGAAGTTAGAGGACTGAGCTGCGCCAAGATGTTGAACAGTTTAGAGCAGGTGAAGTTGGATAGAAAGCAGCACATTTCAGAGGAAAGGGATAAAACCCACAGAGGCAAGGAACAGAAGCTGATTATGGTGGATTTGCGGGCATCTGCTTTTACTGAAGCCGGAGGTATTATAGACAGATGATGGGAAACCAGAGGTGGACTTTGAAAGCCTAATCTAAATTTTTGCAAGAATGTCAATCTAGGAGAAAGTGTGTAAAAAGAAAGAAAATACTTGAAATAGGGATAGGATGAAATTTCTAGAGTAAGGAACTCATGTGATAAAAGAGGTTTAAGGGAGATTGGTCTGGTCCTGGCATACTGACTAGATTCTAGGGCTCAGCCACTAGACCATCAGGAGATTGGCTTTTTCTGATCCCATATTTCCGATTTCTGCAACACCCAAATCACAGATTTTGTTCTTATCATTTGTAGAATAACATATCACAGAGAGATTTTTGATCTGCTATTTGATTTACTGAACCTGCCATGACAGATGGCTCATGCAATGTCAAGTGTTGATTCTGCTTTGTCCAATTTGAGATTTGTCATGCAAAGATTTTCTCAAAAAGAGAGCAGTTGTTTATATGTCCAATTTATATTTCTTCATGGTGTTTCTAACTATCTTTTGGTTTAGGGTTGAGCTAAAACAAAGTTAGCAAAATAATGCCATTAATCCTTTTCTTCCTTCAGTATCCAGGCACGGGTGAGTGCCTGGCCAAGGTGACATGGGGTCATGACTCCCGAAGGGTCCTCAAATCTTTTCATGGGATGAAAAGTTGGAAGTCTAAGAATCAAAATGAAAGTGGCCACAGCAACTGCCCTCTCTTCAAGATGATTGAAGAGAGCTTGGAAAGAAGGGAGAAGCAGTGAAAAAGAAGAAAACAAGTAGAGATAAAATGCATGTTCTTTTCAAGTCTGGAAGAGGAGCTGTAGGGCCAATCCAAGACACAAGCTCAGTTCTGCAATTGCCTGGAGCATCTTAGGAAACTCCCGGGCAACACCCCTAGCAGAAGAATTTGCCTTCTGTCTTTCCTCTGCTGTTTCCCTCTCTCTATGTATTTCCAACCCACAAACCTCCTCCTCTGCCAGAAACCAGGCTTTTTTTTTTTTTTTTATCCAGACCCACTGTTCAAAGGGGAAAGAAAAAGAGTTCTTGGGTTGCACACACGCAAGGCTGGCATTCAGTTATTATGCAGAGTACCTTTTTTATAAGTTATGCTTCAACCTGTGTGGCTATCTATCTACCTATCTATCTAATACAGTTGTCTAAACATATATTAACCCTATATCCTTTTATAAGAAGGACCATGAAGAATCAATTCCAGGCCTATCTGGAATCCTCAAAAATGCTCCTTACTGCCCTACTTTGTCCCTTAATTTTTCCATCCTTTCCTTCCTGGCTTTTCTCTCCTCACTGTCTTCTCCTCTTCTCCATTCACAGCAGAAAACACACAAAGAAAAAGAAAATAAGGGGATTTCCAAGAATAAATATTGACTCTAATAGAGGAGGCTTGCTTTCTGGAAAAGGTGGACCGTATAAAGGGACACCCAAACAGCACACTCTAATTTTTTCATCGTTTTTGTCAATGGCCATAGGACTTCCCTCTTTCATGCATCAGTGGGTCTGAAATTGGGTTACTTTAACCACAGCGCTACTCATCAAGGTTTCAGGAATCATTGTGCTGCAGCCCTCATGCTCCTTTGTTGCCTTTCACAGAACGCCAGCGGGAATAAGCTATTCTCACTTCTAACAGAAAAGCTCTATCACTAGGGCATGGGCTCATGGCCACTGAACACAACACAGAAATGCTGGGATGTCCCTCTGTGTTGGAGAGTTAAAACGGAAGATCATCTGGTCTAGAGTCTGGATGCAACTTTCTGAACTCTTTTAATATTCAGTTTTCTGATTTCTGAAATTGGCCATATTCCCATCAATTTTAATTTTTTTCTCCTCCCTCTCTCTCCCCACTGCCTCTTTTTTATACACACTTCTGTATTCTATTTTACAGCAAAGAACTCCTATCTAGTTCCCTGTATTCTCCTCCATTTCAGTTGCATGTAAAAACATCAGCAATGATTCTAAAACCATAAAGTTTATGTTTTGGAAATATTATATTCTAATTAGGTAATTGTGCATGGAGCATATGCATACTGCTTCAGACCAAGTTATGACTACATCATTTCCATAGTGCTGTTAGCCCACTCTGTGATCAATTTTATAATAGGAAATGGGTCTGTTTTAATAAATATTCAAGTTTACCTGCTTTGAACTGGCCTTCAAGTTTCTTACTAGCCTCTAGCTTTTCAATCACATGTGTTCCTAAAGTAATAATTCTCCATTGGCTCAGTGGGTAAAGAATCTGCCTTCTGTACACCAGATGCAGGAGATGTGGGTTGGATCCCTGTGTCAGAAAGATCCCCTAGAGGAGGAAATGGCAGCCCACTCTACTATTCTTGCCTGGGAAATCCCATGGACAGAGGAGCCTGGCAGGCTACAGTCCATGGGGTCACAAAAGAGTTGGATATGACTAAGTAACTGAATACACAATCAACAATAATTTTCCATTAGCTAATCAATGAGCTTCCTTCTAAGAATTTTGATAGATATCTGCGTATTAAAATAGAGGAATGAGATGGAGTAGAAAAATCAATCTTGTTTTTTTTTTAATTTTTTATTTTTTTATGATGTGACCAATGAAGGTTTAATCTCCAAAATATACAAACATCTCATGCAGCTCAATATCAAAAAAGCCAAGCAGCCGATTCAAAAATAGACATTTCTCCAAAGAAGACATACAGATGGCTAAAAAGCACATGAAAAGATTCTCTACCTCACTAATTGTTAGAGAAATGAAAATCAAAACTACAATGAGGTATCATCTCATACCAGTCAGAATGGCCATCGTCAGAAAGTTTACCATAAATAAATGCTGGCAAAGGTGTGGAGAAGAGGGAACCCTTCTACATGGTTGGTGGGGCTACAAACTGGTACTTCCACTATGAAGAACTACATGGAGTTTCCTTAAGAAATTAGAAATAAAACTACCATGAAAGTGAAAGTCACTCAGTCGTGTCTGACTCTTTGTGATCCCATGGACTATACAATCCATGAAATTCTCCAGGCCAGAATACTGGAGGGGGTAGCCGTTCCCTTCTCCCAGGAAATCTTCCCAGATTGAACCCAGGTTTCCCACATTGCAGGTGGATTCTTTACCAGTTGAGTCACCAGGGAAGCCCAAGAATACTGGAGTGGGTAGCCTATCCCTTCTCCAGTGGATTTTCCTGACTCAGGAATTGAACCAGGGTCTCCTGCATTGCAGGTGGATTCTTTACCAGCTGAGCTATGAGGGAAATACCCCAAACTACCATATGACCCAGTAATCCCACTACTGGACATATACCCCATGAAAACCATAATTCAAAGAGATACGTCTACTCTAATGTCCCTTGCAGCATTATTTACAACAGCTAAGACATGGAAGCAACCTAAGTGTCCACTGACAAAGGAATGAATAAAGATGTAGTACATATGTACAATGGAGTTAGGCATAGTATCACGTGTGCATGCTCAGTTGCTTCAGTTGTAACTGACTCTTTGTGACCCTATGGACTATAGCCCACCAGACTCCTCTGTCCATAGGATTCTCCAGGCAAGAATCCTGGAGTGGGTTGCCATGCCCTCTTCCAGGGGATCTTCCCAACCCAGGGATGGAACCTGCTTCTGCTGTATCTGCTCATTGCAGGCAGATTCTTTACCACTGAAACACTGAAGAAACTTTTTCTTCTAATGCAGTAATCTAGTACCATCAGATCAGATCAGTCACTCAGTCATGTCCGACTCTTTGTGACCCCATGAATCGCAGCATGCCAGGCCTCCCTGTCCATCACCAACTCCCGGAGTTCACTCAGACTCACGTACATCGAGTCGGTGATGCCATCCAGCCATCTCATCCTCTGGCGTCCCCTTCTCCTCCTGCCCCCAATCCCCCCCAGCATCAGTCTTTTCCAATGAGTCAACTCTTCTCATGAGGTGGCCAAAGTACTGGAGTTTCAGCTTTAGTATCATTCCTTCCAAAGAAATCCCAGGGATGATCTCCTTCAGAATGGACTGTTGGATCTCCTTGTGATCCAAGGGACTCTCGAGGGTCTTCTCCAACACCACAGTTCAAAAGCATCAATTCTTCGGCGCTCAGCCTTCTTCACAGTCCAACTCTCACATCCATACATGACCACAGGAAAAACCATAGCCTTGACTAGACGAACCTTTGGTTGGCAAAGTAATTCTCTGCTTTTAATATGCTATCTAGGTTGGTCATAACTTTCCTTCCAAGGAGTAAGCGTCTTTTAATTTCATGGCTGCAGTCACCATCTGTAGTGATTTTGGAGCCTAGGAAAATAAAGTCTGACACTGTTTCCACTGTTTCCCCATCTATTTCCCATGAAGTGATAGGACCGAATGCCATGATCTTCGTTTTCTGAATGTTGAGCTTTAAGCCAACTTTTTCGCTCTCCTCTTTCACCTTCATCAAGAGGCTTTTTAGTTCCTCTTCACTTTCTGCCACAAGGGTGGTATCATCTGCATATCTGAGGTTATTGATATTTCTCCCGGCAATCTTGATTCCAGCTTGTTTTTCTTCCAGCCCAGCGTTTCTCATGATGTACTCTGCATATAAGTTAAATAAGCAGGGTACAATATACAGCCTTGACGTACTCCTTTTCCTATTTAGAACCAGTCTGTTGTTCCATGTCCAGTTCTAACTGTTGCTTCCTGATCTGCATACAAATTTCTCAAGAGGCAGATCAGGTGGTCTGGTATTCCCATCTCTTTCAGAATTTTCCACAGTTTATTGTGATCCACACAGTCAAAGGCTTTGGCATAGTCAAGAAAGCAGAAATAGATGTTTTTCTAGAACTCTCTTGCTTTTTCCATGATCCAGCAGATGTTGGCAATTTGATCTCTGGTTCCTCTGCCTTTTCTAAAACTAGCTTGAACATCAGGAAGTTCACGGTTCACATATTGCTGAAGCCTGGCTTGGAGACTTTTGAGCATTACTTTACTAGCGTGTGAGATGAGTGCAATTGTGCGGTAGTTTGAGCATTCTTTGGCATTGCCTTTCTTTGGGATTGGAATGAAAACTGACATTTTCCAGTCCTGTGGCCACTGCTAGTTTTCCAAATTTTCTGGCATATTGAGTACAGCACTTTCACAGCATCATCTTTCAGGATTTGGAATAGCTCAACTGGAATTCCATCACCTCCACTAGCTTTGTTCATAGTGATGCTTTCTAAGGCCTACTTGACTTCACATTCCAGGATGTCTGGCTCTAGGTCAGTGATCACACCATCGTGATTATCTGGGTCGTGAAGATTTTTTTTGTACAGTTCTTCTGTGTATTCTTGCCATCTCTTCTTAATATCTTCTGCTTCTGTTAGGTCCATACCATTTCTGTCCTTTATCGAGCTCATCTTTGCATGAAATGTTCCTTTGGTATCTCTGATTTTCTTGAAGAGATCCCTAGTTTTTCCCATTCTGTTGTTTTCCTCTATTTCTTTGCATTGATCACTGAAGAAGGCTTTCTTATCTCTTCTTGCTATTCTTTGGAACTCTGCATTCAGATGTTTATATGTTTCCTTTTCTCCTTTGCTTTTCACTTCTCTTCTTTTCACAGCTATTTGTAAGGCCTCCTTAGACAGCCATTTTGCCTTTTTGCATTTCTTTTCTATGGGAATGGTCTTGATCCCTGTCTCCTGTACAATGTCATGAACCTCATTCCATAGTTCATCAGGCACTCTATCTATCAGATCTAGGCCCTTAATCTATTTCTCACTTCCACTGTATAATCATAAGGGATTTGATTTAGGTCATACCTGAATGGTCTAGTGGGTTTCCCTACTTTCTTCAATTTAAGTCTGAATTTGGCAATAAGGAGTTCATAATCTGAGCCACAGTCAGCTCCTGGTCTTGTTTTTGCTGACTGTATAGAGCTTCTCCATCTTTGGCTGCAAAGAATATAATCAATCTCATTTCGGTGTTGACCATCTGGTGATGTCCATGTGTAGAGTCTTCTCTTGTGTTGTTGGAAGAGGGTGTTTGTTATGACCAGTGCATTTTCTTGGCAAAACTCTATTAGTCTTTGCCCTGCTTCATTCCGTATTCCAAGGCCAAATTTGCCTGTTACTCCAGGTGTTTCTTGACTTCCTACTTTTGCATTCCAGTCCCCTATAATGAAAAGGACATTTTTTTTTTTTGGTGTTAGTTCTAAAAGGTCTTGTAGGTCTTCATAGAACCATTCAACTTCAGCTTCTTTAGCTGGTTACATTAAATAAAATTCCATCCTAACCTATTTAAAATTCATTTTCAAAATTAAAAATACTTTTTGACTCTTATCTCAGAATGTTTCAGACACATGCTGTTACATTAGACATATTTCACACCCACATTAATCAAAGCTCAGAGATGTTATTACTAAAGATGTGAGATTGACAACACTGTTTTTTGAGACATCTCAAGTAGACACTCTACTGCATACAAGATAGTATTCAACCCAAACCTCCATCTGCCCTCCTTCCACTTCTCAACGAATCTCTACTAAAAGTTTTTATTTATAAGCCAAAGAGGCCACAACTCAAGATAAGAGAAATTGTTGAAATCTTTACAACCAGATTTATTTTTGACTTTATTAAGTAAACAAACAAACCAAAACTATAATCAATGGCAGATGTGGTTATAGAAATGCTGCATACCAATTGGAAAAGTCTAAGAGAATGCAAGTTATTTTTCTCCAGAAAGCCATATTGCTCTCCAGTAGCAGTGATGCTGTCATTTACTTTCACAAAACTCATTGACAAAGGTCAGCCATATTTTTCTTGAAAGTAATTCACTCTTCATTCAAAAAATACTTGGCATTTATTATGCACATAAATTCAACATACTGGGGATACATCAAAGCAATCTTGAGAAGGAAGAACAGAGCTGAATGTATCACATTCTGATTTCAGGCTATACTACAAAGCTACATCAATCAAAACAATAGGGTACTGGAACCAAAATAGACACAAAGATCAATGGAACAGAAAAGAGCCCAGAAATAAACCTATGCACCTATAGTCAGTTAATTTACAACAGAAGAGGCAAGAATATACAGTGGGGAAAGACATACTTTTCAATAAGTGGTGCTGGGAAAACTGGACATCTACTTGTAAAAGAATGAAATCAGAACATTTTCTCACACCATATATAAAAATAAACTCAGAATGTGTTAAATACCTAAGTATAAGACATGGTACCACAAAACTACTAGAAGAAAACACAGGCAGCACGCTGTTTGACATAAACCACGCCAGGATGTTCTTTGGAACTGTCTCAGCCTAAGGAAAAACAAACAAAAGTAAAAAATAAACAAATGGGACTTAATTAAACTTAAAATCTTTCACACAGCAAAGGAAACCATCAACAAAATGAAAAGACAACCTGCTGAGTGGGAGAAAATATTTGCAGATGTTATGATGGTAAGGGATTAAAATCCAGAATATATAAACAACTCATACAACTCAATATAAAAAAGCCAAACAACTTGATTATAAAATGGGCAGAAAAAAGTAAATGGACAGAAGACCTGAATAGATATTTTTCCAGAGAAGATACACAGATGGCCAACAGACACATGAAAAGATGCTCAACACTGCTTATTATCAGAGAACTGTAACTTCAAACAACAATGAGATATCACCTCACACTTCAGAATGGCTATGCTATCATAAAAAAAGGCCACAAAAAACAAGTATTGTCAAGGATGTGTGGAGAAGGCAATGGCAACCCACTCCAGTACTCTTGCCTGGGAAATCCCATGGACAGGGGAGCCTGGTGGGCTACAGTCCATGGGGTCGCAAAGAGTCAGACACGATTGAGCAACTTCACTTTCACTTTTCACTTTCATGCATTGGAGAAGGAAATGGCAACCCACTCCAGTGTTCTTGCCTAGAGAATCCCAGGGATGGGGGAGCCTGGTGGGCTGCCGTCTATGGGGTTGCACAGAGTCGGACACGACTGACGTGACTTAGCAGCAGCAGCAGCAGTCAAGGATGTGACAAAAAAAGAACTCATATACTCTGTTGATGGGCATATAAATTGGTGCAGTCACTATGGAAAACAGTATGAAATTTCCTCAAAAAAATGAAATTACCATATGATCCAGCAATTCCATTCCTGGATATATCCAAAGAAAACAAAAACACTAATTCAAAAACCTATACACACACCAATGTTCACAGCAGCATTATTTACAATGTCAAAGATATGAAAGTAACCTAAGTGTCCATCAACAGATGAATGGATAAAGATGTGAGATACATACACATATACATACACACAATGGAATACTACGCAAACTATAAAAAGGATGAAATTTTGCCAGTTGCAACAACATGAATGGACCTGGAGGGTATTATTCTTAGTGAAATAATGGCGCAGAAAAAGACAAGTACTGCACGTTATCACTTATTTATGGAATCTAAAAAATAAAATGAACAAGACAGAAACAGACTTACAGACACAGAGAAAAAACTAGTGGTTACTGGGGGGAGAGGAAAGAAGGAAGAGGTAAGGTAGGGATAGGGGAGTAAGAAGCACAAAAATAAAATAATTTTTTTATTTTTTTTGTGATGTATAAAATAATAAAAGAATATATTGTACAATACAGGAAACTAACTAATATTTTATAATAACTTAAAATATAATTTATATTTTAAGTTATAAATGTATATAACTTGAATATAATTTATAAAAAATTTAGAATCATTGTGTTATATACATGAAACTAATATATTGATACTATATACTATACTATATATTAATTTTTAATTTATAAAAATTAAAACTTTTGTAATCTAAGAAAAAGGAAAACCTGTTTTTTTAAAAAAGGAGTAGGGATACAAGATTCCTCTTTTCCTGGAGTAGCATACCTTTCGGAGAAGGCAATGGCACCCCACTCCAGTACTCTTGCCTGGAAAATCCCATGGACAGAGGAGCCTGGTAGGCTGCAGTCCATGGGGTCGCTAAGAGTCGGACACAACTGAGCAACTTCACTTTCACTTTTCACTTTCATGCATTGGAGAAGGAAATGGCAACCCACTCCAGTGTTTTTGCCTGGAGAATCCCAGGGATGGGGGGCCTGGTGGGCTGCCGTCTCTGGGGTCGAGCAGAGTCAGACACAACTGAAGCGACTTAGCAGCAGCAGCAGCAGCATAACTTTCTGCAATGGTAAAAATGTTCTATATTCCTACTATCCAATATGTTAGCCACTAGCTACATGTAGCTATTGAGAATTTGAAATATGACTAATGCAACTTGAAAACTGTATTTTTAAATTTAACTTTAAATGTATATTTAAGTAACCATATGTGGCTAGTGGCTATATATTAGACAATGTGGTTTTGTGCACACATGGGTGTGGTGTGTGTGTGAGTGTGTGTATATTAAGAAGGTAGAAACAAATGCTATAAATATTTAACTGAATAAGAAACATCAAATTATACTAAGCACCAAGCAGACAATTAAAGTAGGGTAATGTGATAGTGCTTGGAAGGTTACTTTAGAATGAGTGGTTGAGGAAGGAATCTGACAGTGACATTTAAGCTGCCAACTAATGACAAGAATGTATATGCGTGCTAAGTTTCTTCAGTCGTGTCCGACTCTTTGTGACCCCATGGACTGTAGGCCGCCAGGCTCCTCTCCAGGCAAGAATACTGGAGTGGGTTGCCATTTCCTTCTCCAGGGGATCTTCCTGACCCATGAATCGAACTCATGTCCTCTATGTCTCCTGCATTGGCAGGTGCGTTCTTTAACACTAGCACCACTTGGCAAATATCAGAGCTTCCCAAGGAGAAGTAACTAGTGACAAGCCCTGAGGTGGGAACCAGTTTGGTGTTCCAGCACCAAGGACAGCGGGGAGACCAGTGTGGCTGGATGGTAGAGGGCACAGGAAGGGCAACAGAGTTGAAGTTAGTGAGTTATAAATACACCTATATTTGTTTCCTAAGGCTGCTCTAACAAGATAACGAACTTGGTGACTTAAACAGCATAAATTATATTCTCTCACACTTCTGAAGGCCAGAAGTCTGAAATCAGGGTGTCAGCAGAACCTGCATCCACTAAAGGATCTAGGCTCTAGGGGAGAATCTTTCCTTGCCTCTTCCCAGCTTCCACTGGCTCTCAGCAATCATAGGTGCTCCTTGTCTTGTAACTGGATTGTTCCAATCTCTGCCCTTGTCTTTGCACGAACTTCTTCTCTGTTATTTCCAGTCTCTGTGTCCTCTCCTTTTCTTTTTAATAACCTAGAGCCTATTATACAGAGTGAAGAAAAGTCAGAAAGAGAAATATCATATACTAATGCATATAAATATGAAATCTAGAAAGATGGTACTGATGTAGTTTTCTGCAGGGCAACAATGGAGACACAGAGAACAGACTTATGGACGCGGGGTGGCGGTGGGAAGGAGAGGGTGAGATGTGCGGAGAGAGTAACATGAAAACTTATATTACCATATGTAAAATAGATAGCCTCTGGAAATTTGCTGTATGATTCAGGGAACTCAAACAGGGGCTCTGTAACAACCTAGAGGGTGGGGTGGGGAGGGAGATGGGAGGGAGGTTCAAGAGGGAGGGGATATGTGTATACCTATGGCTGATTCACATTGATGTTTGGCAGAAACCAACAAAATTCTGCAAAGCGATTACCCTTCAACTCAAAAATAAATAAATTTTCTAAAAAGATTTTTAAAATTTATTTATTTATCTATTTTTGGCTGTGCTTGGTCTTCATTGCTGCACAGACTTTTCTGTAGTTGTGACGAGAAAAGGCTCCTCTCTAGTTGCAGTGCACGGGTTTCTCATTGTGGGGTCTCCTCTTGCAGAGCATGGGCTGTGGAGCACATGGGCTTCAGTAGTTGTGTTCTCAGGTTCCAGAGCTCAGGCTCAATAGTTGTGGCACACAGACTTAGTTGCCCCACAGCATGTGGGATCTTCCTGGGGGATCAAACCCATGTCTCCTGCATTGGCAGGCAGATTCTGTACCACTGTCCACCAGGGAAGCCCCCTTGCCTCTTCTTATAAGGACACTAGTCATTGGATTTAGGGCCCATGCTACTTCAGTATGACTTATTTTAACTTAACTACATATTCAAAGCCCTATTTCCAAGTAAGATCACATTCTGAGGTTCCAAGTAGATATGAATTTGGGGTAGGATGCTATTTAACCCCCTATAGCATCAATTTTGGAGAAGGAAATGGCAACCCACTCCACTGTTCTTGCCTGGAGAATCCCAGGGATGGAGGAGCCTGGTGGGCTGCTATCTATGGGGTCACACAGGGTTGGATATGACTGAAGCAACTTAGCAGCAGCAGCACCACCACCACCACCAATTCTGTAAGACTTTGAAAGTAAGATGAAGGAGTTCGACCTTTATCTTAAATGTGTAAGAAATTATTGGGAAATTCAGAGTAAGAGGTGAGTAATATGATTCACGCTTTAAAAAAATCATTTTGGTCATAGGTAGATTGGATGTTAGAGAAGTAAGAGTAGAAGAACGGACATGAATAAGGAAACAATTACAGGAGGCCAGACATGAGATGACAGTCGGGGCACGGATAAGGCAGTATTGGTGGGAATGGAAGAAGTAGGCAGATTTGAAGTACGTTTTAGAGGTAAAGAGGTTGGGATTCACTGATGGATTAGGTTTGAAAATGAGGGGGAAAGAAGAATCAAGGAGAATTCCAAGATTTGGACTTTGAGCAAACAGCAAGTGGTGGTGCCACTTGGAGGTCAGGGCAGAGTAAGGACTAAGGCAGGTTCTATTGATGATGTTAAGTTTGAGATGCCTTTCAGATAGTCAAGTCAAGAGATACTGCTAGGCAATTTCAAATGCAAATCTATAATTCTGAGTAGTCAAATCTGGAAATGCAGATTTGAAGATTTAGAAGAAGAAACTAAGGCACAGAGAAGCTGGCAAAGTTTCCCTATTTCACACAGCTAGTAAATAAATGGCAGAGATGGAATTAGAACCTGAACATTTCAGCTCCAGCTTCCATTCATTTAACTGCTTTGCACTACTCATTAGCACAGAAAAGGAACTGAGCTATTTGGAACGTAAAGAATATATCCAGTGAGAATATATCCAATAAGAATTAAACAACGTCTTGATCAAGTATGGTCACACAAAAATAATTATTTAACCAACTATCAGAATTTAGTAATTAAACCATAGCAACAGGTGATGCCATACCTCGTAATTCAGTTCAGTTCAGTTCAGTCATTCAGTTGTGTCCGACTCTTTGCGACCCCATGGACTGCAGCATGCCAAGCCTCCCTGTCCATCACCAACTCCTGGAGTTTACCCAAACTCATGTCCATTGAGTCGGTGATGTCATCCAACCATCTCATCCTCTGTCATCCCCTTCTCCTCCTGCCTTCAATCTTTCCCAGCATCAGGGTCTTTTCAAATGAGTCTTCTTTTCAAACTGAGTTCTTCAAATCAGGTGGCCAAAGTATTGGAGTTTCAGCTTCAACCTCAGTCCTTCCAATGAACACTCAGGACTGATGTCCCTTAGGATGGACTGGTTGGATCTCTTTGCAGTCCAAGGGACTCTCAAGAGTCTTCTCCAACACCACAGTACAAAAGCATCAATTTTTCAGCCCTCAGCTTTCTTTATAGTCCAACTCTCACATCCATACATGACTACTGGAAAAACCATAGCTTTGACTAGATGGACTTTTGTTGGCAAAGTAATGTCTCTGCTTTTTCATATGCTGTCGAGGTAGGTCATAACTTTCCTTCCCAGGAGTAAGCATCTTTTAATTTCATGGCTGCAGTCACCATCTGCAGTGATTTTGGAGCCCCAAAAAATAAAGTCAGCCACTGTTTTCACTGTTTCCCCATCTATTTGCCATGAATTGATGGGACCAGATGCCATGATCTTCGTTTTCTGAATGTTGAGCTTTAAGCCAACTTTTTCACTCTCCCCTTTCACTTTCATCAAGGGGCTCTTTAGTTCTTCTTCACTTTCTGCCCTAAGGGTGGTGCCATCTGCATATCTGAGGTTACTGGAGTACAGGATGAAGCAGGACAAAGGCTGATAGAGTTCTGTCAAGAGAACACACTGATCATAGCAAACACCTTCTTCCAGCAACACAAGAGAAGACTCTACACATGGACATCACCAGATGGCCAACCACAAAATCAGATTGATTATATTCTTTGCAGCCAAAGATGGAGATGCTCTATACAGTCAGCAAAAACAAGACCGGGAGCTGACTGTGGCTCAGATTATGAACTCCTTATTGCCAAATTCAGACTTAAATTGAAGTAGGGAAAACCACTACACCATTCAAGTATGACTTAAATCAAATCCCTTACGATTATACAGTGGAAGTGAGAAATAGATTTAAGGGACTAGATCTGATGGACAGAATGCCTGATGAACTATGGATGGAGATTCATGACATTGTAGAGGAGATAGAGATCAAGACCATCCCCAAGAAAAAGAAATGTAAAAAAGCAAAATGGCTGTCTGAGGAGGCATTACAAATAGCTGCGAAAAGAAGAGAAGTGAAAAGCAAAGGAGAAAAGGAAAGATATACCCATTTGAATGCAGAGTTCCAAAGAATAGCAAGGACAGATAAGAAAGCCTTCCTCAGTGATCAGTGCAAAGAAATACAGAAAAACAATAAAATAGGAAAGACTAGAGATAGCTTCAAGAAAATTAGAGATACCAAGGGAACATTTCATGCAAAGATGGGCTCAATAAAGGGGACAGAAGTGGTATGGACCTAACAGAAGCAGAAGATATTAAGAAGAGGTGGCAAGAATACACAGAACAAAAAAAGATCTTCACAACCCAGATAATCACAATGGTGTGATCACCTTGTAATTAACATAGATCAAATTTTTAAATGGCATCCATGCTTAGTGACAAATAGTAAAGTACTTAAGCTTAAAGTCACTTACTTACTGTCAAGAGAGAATGTGGCTTTGGAAAAAAATTCAAGCTTCCAAAAGTAGGAGATTTTAAAAAGATGTAATATGCACTTTGGGAAATGTCCTAGCGTGTCTACTTGAGCAGCCCAGTGTCTTGGACCGGAGGCAACAATGCACAGTGATTCAAAGCACAGACGGCTCCGTGTTCTGCCATGTCCTCGAAATGGGCACTGGGAAAGTTATTTAACCTCTCTTGCCTCCCTTCTTTATCTACCTCTTAAAATTATCATAAGAATAAAGTAACGTAATACACAAGAAATGCTTAGAGCACTACCCAACACATAATAAATACTCCAAAAGAGTGAACCACTTTCAGATTTCCTCACTCTGTCTTTCTGGCCTTAATCTAAAATAATTGCCTAAGTATGAGGGATAGGATGGGGTGAAAGGTGGAAGAGAGGTTCAAGACGGAAGGGACACATGTATACCTATGGCTGATTCATGTTGAGGTATGGCAGAAACCAACATAATATTATAAAGCAAGTATCCTCTAATTAAAAATAAACAAATTAAAAAGAAGAAGAAGCTTCCCCAATGTGAAAGGGGCCACCTGATTATCTCATATCTCTTCCTTATTTCTGTTCTTGGGAGCTAAATGTTTTCTTCAGGAAATCATTCAAAATCTCCATTATCAACTATGAAATTCCACTTCTAGAATTTGCTAAATTTATCCTGAAAAAAATAATTAAGAATTTATGCTCAGATTTAGCTGTGATGTCAATAATAGTAAAGAAATAAATTCAGACAAAGTTAGTAACAACAACAGAGGATTGTTTGGATAAATTGTGGAGCACCACTCACGCAATAGAATCTTAATTCTAAAAAGAATGTTGTACAAGAACAATGAGTGATGGGGAGTGATGTTAATAATATACATTAATTTTTACAAAGCAAGCTACAGTGCACCATAGCATCCATGGTACTATTTTTTTTAGTGTATAAGTAAATATAAGCACTGAAGATGTCTTGAAGGTTTTCACCAAAATATAGCATATCAACCACTCACATTTCCCTAACATCACAAAGGTCTACTAGCTAGCCTAGAAAACCAGCTATTCTTGTGTAAACAGCCTAATCCTTTTCTTGCTAAGCAGAGAGTGGGAGACAAAAGGGGACACGCTGGTTACAACTAGAAGGAAGGAGCAGCAGTCTGTACCTTTATAATTCTTCCCTTTATACTTCTTTGCTTTGAAGGTTTTTCTGCTGGGGTTTCCTTGAATCAATGCCCACAAGTAGCTAAAGGAGTCAGGGATGACAACAGAAGCAAAAGTTATTATATTTCCTCCTTAGGACTTTGCCCATGATCTCTGTTGTGGTCCTAGGGCCATTGTCCTAGCCCAGACCTAAGCCTTTCAAATGATTTTATGAGTATTTGGAAATTTGAAATTGTTCAAATAGTGAAAGATCAAAATTAATCTCCTTGCCATTTATCATTAATGACAGTATTTTTAAAAACAAACTATAGATTCAATTTGTTATTATGTTCTTAATTATGAAATACATGAAATCTTTTTTAATAATTGAGAGTGCTTGTTTCAACTTCAGAAAAGGAAGGGACTGCTATGTGTAAAGTAATCAATATTTAAGGACATTAAATCTTTTTACAATACATTCAGATGGTCATTCCACAGTCTCTAGTGGCAGATTTATGATTAGCCATAAAAGTTCATAGTAAAAATGTCAGCTTCACATATTTTAATGAAGATGCTATAATATTTGTTCTAATTTTTTAGATCACTTTCAGTCCCTGGCATTTGGAAGCAAAGAGCCCTCTTAATGAACATTAAAGTACTTTTTCTTCAAGCTTCAGTGTCTTCATCACTTAGAACTATAGGCATAAATTAGCTGGTAATTTGTAAACTAAGATCACACCAAATGAAATTGCCATTTTTTTGACCTCTAAAAAATGACAATTACATATGGTTCACCCTAATATGGTAATCAAAGGTATATAAACGACTTCTAAAATAAAGCCTCCTAAAAAAATCTTAAACAATTGTTTTAACATTTGTTATATACAACAGAGTTTTTTGTTAACTTGTTTGTTTTTAATCTGAGATTTACCAGAAGTTTTATAATCACACTATGTTCAGGAACAGGGAGGGAAACAGAAACAGGAACAGGGAGACATTAAATATAAATTGTGTAACTTGCTGTAGGAAGTAAACAGGTTAAATGGGTATCCAAGGAAAGAGCCTCAAAGCTAAAACAACCTTTTTATCCATTCAACAAATATTTGTTGAATGTATACTATGTGTCAGACACTAAACCAAATGCTGAGAACATACCAATGAATAACTTCCTTATGGAAATTGTGTCCAACTTTTTACTTAATTTTATGAAAATATTCTCATGAGTTTATTTCTCATTTAGATTCTAAGGAACATTTTCATGTACCACTGTCATCCTTGATGCCTTTTTTTAAATGTAGTAAAATATGTATAGAATTTACTGTTCTAACCACTCAGGTAAAGTAATTTTGATAGGGACAGTGTAAAGGAACAAAGTAGGTGATTAAGTAATTAATCCCACTAGGGAATTGTAAGTAGAAAAAATATGGGGGACTCCTGTAAGTTGATGATTACTCAAGAAAGGTTTGCTTAACCACCAAACAAAGCAGGCTTGCTTAACCATGGAACAGAAGCACAAGACAAGACCAAAAACAATAAAACAATGGTAGAAAGAGACCCACACCTTGCCCAGTGAGCTCAGTAAGTTAGGGTACACTCTCTGCACACATAAAAAACAATAATCTGTGGACCTAACTTCACCGTGTAAAGACAACAAAACTCCCCTGGTCAACCTGGAGGAGGAACTGATGACAGAAGCATGATGTCTACTCAAGAAAGACAATGAAGGTCTTCTCCCCCTCCCCACTTTTCCTTTGATTATAAAATGGTAGACGAGTAAGTTCTCAGGGCATGGCACCCTCTCACCCACCTGCTTGTAAGTCTCACAAGTATACTATTCTAATAAGTCACTTCTTATCTATCACTCAGCCTCTTGCTGAATTCTTTCTGCGCTGAGACATAAGGGACTGCAGATCTTTGGAACCCCTGAAACAACGCCCAGCGGTTCCGGTTTTTGTCATCAAGTGTGTAAGGAAAGTGTTCAGACTATGTGCATTTAATACTATAGATCTATGTGCATTGGACCCTGTGGATCTGTCTGATAAAGTACCAAAAGTTCAAAAAGTTGGAAACTAAATCAAGACTAGAGTCTACCCTTTGGGAAACTGGCAATCAGGGTAAGGTAAGAACGTGGCAGCAAGTTCTAGATCAGTGTTTCCCATACATATTTGATCTCATATAATGTGGTGATGAAAAATCAACAGGACCTCATAAAATATAAGCATCTGGTCTAAAGTAGACAGTAAAAGATGGTCTCTAAGAAAATGTAACTGTTAGACATAATCAAAATTTTATCCATATCTCAAATATGCGCAGTATAGGCTGAAGATCATGAGAAAATCAACATACACTACTGTTTATATTAAGCTGGTAAAATGGTCAAATCTGGCTCTGCATTAATTAACAAGTTGAGCACCAGTCAACTACTCTTTAGGTTACATATGCAACTCCCTTTGTTCTTAGAATTGCCCACCATTTCTTGCTAACAGACTTTCGCATAATAAGAGCAACAGAAATGTGCTTAGTATTTTTCTCACATATATTTTTGAAATGTACTTTTGAAGAAAATATTGCTAGCACCAGGTTTTGGGGTTTGTTTTTGGTTTTGCTGAACTTATTAATATCTTTGGACAGATTGGGAGCATTGTCTATATGCCACACAAAGCTATGAAGGTTTAATAAAAAAGGTTTGGGTCATGTGTGAAACCTCACCTTATTTTTTCAAAAGGTTTTATTAACACTGAGAGTATCTGCCAACTTACATGGCTATACATCATCTCCCCCACTTGTTTATCAGGTTGGGACATTATAAGACAATTGGTTAATCAATTCAAGGATTTCTTCTTAAGATTATAAACTCTGAGAGACAAGGAAAGAATCTGCTCCTGGTTTATAACCCTAATCATCTCCTTATTTAAAGCACCTAGCACTGTACCTTTTATATAGTAGACACTTAATAAGTGTCCATGGAAAAAAGGCAGGGTGCCTAGTCAAACACCCTTGAATTCAAATTCTAACTCAGCTTCTTAATAGCTAAGTAGCCATGGGCAAATTTATTAATCTGAGGATTTGTTAATCCTATATTATATGATGGTGACAACTTGTTCCATAATTGCTATGAAAAGTAAGATAAATACAATGTGTCCAGTACAAAAGCTGGACACAATAGAGACTCAGTGAATGTTAAGATCTTTTCCCTTACTTAATATATCCTTCTTACCAGAATCAATCCTAGAAAAAATTATAAAGTGAAGCCCCCTTGCACTTTCCCGTTTGGTACCCAAAGATGTTTTCACTTGTGGTGGGTTGACTTGGGCTAAGGTACAGTTCCTGTATGTTCAAATTCCTTCTTTTGTTAGTACAGTTGATTTGTTGAAAAAGTTGATGACCTTTAAGTTTTATTCCAGTGCAGGAATTCTTTCAGCTCATCATTCTTCTCCTCTCCTCCCTACCAAATTTCAACTTAACCTGATAAACTAGACATCAGGGAAAACCTACTGCATATTGCCCAAGGCTTCCAGAGGCAATTTTCTGGGCACAAGCAATTAGCTGCCCTAGGAAAAATTGCACAGTAGGCAGTTTGCCTCCTCCCTCTCCTGCTGTACCCACCCCCATTCCTGCAGGATTCCCCAGCTGCCTTCAGCCTGCCAGAGCACTCACACCCACCTATAAGTTTGACTTTCACCTGCGCCTCAAGCTCTAAACATTCCCCCTCTCTTCCCTCTTATAATCTTTATTCTCTCTTTGGAGTTCATCTTAGCTAGGTTATACAAGGTAATCTGATTTAAACTTTTCTGATTGACACCTGCATTTTAAAGAAGAATGTGTTGGTATAAATAGTGAAATGTTTATGGGAAATGTTTCTGAACCCTTGAACCATTAATATGCTCTTTGTACATTCTGGGCTACTAGATGTTGCTCTATGACTTTTATCTCTTCAAAAGAACAGAGGACATGAAATACTTCCTATTATTATGGAAGTATTATGAAATACTTCCAATTATTTTGATATGATTTCTTTTGTGTTATGTGAAACTCACAGGATTTAAGCTATAGTAAGTAATTCAAGATGGAGTCACAGTGACCAAAGCAAACTTCTGTATTTGTTGCTTTCAAACATCTGGTTTAGGACTGCAAGTTTCTCAGTCTGATAAATGAAGAGTGTTACTTTAGATAAGGAATTTGTTTGGTAGCATCCAAGGAAAGATGTCGCTAGAACAGAAGGAGTAAATAGAGACAAGACTCCCCGGGGCATGACTGCCACATCCTATGGGCAGACTCCTTAAAAATGAGACCCCTGAGCCCAGTGACTCTTTGCTGCAGGACCTGACTCTTTGCTGCTGAGAAGTGATGCAAATGAAGGCTGTCAGAGGCTTTTCTTTGGAATGGGTCATTACCTCCTTTTCTGTTTTCACTACTTTGACTAACTTGTATTGTGTGCTAATTCTGTGCAATAGACCGAGTGATTCAGGAATTGAGTAATAGCTATTTCCTCCATCTCCTATCCTGTGATTCTTACCTGGCCTTACCACTGGGCCCTGCGTCAAAACACCAAATCCCTGTGATAAATTAACCAATGCCAGTAGAGTTCTTAGAGAATATACAAATCTCAGTGACTTCTTTTTCATATTACCCTTCAATCTGTAATACCTCACTATCCTTCCTCCATCTATATGAAACTATAAAATCAGGGATATTGAACTGGTGGCCTAGGATTTGTAGAGGCAACTTCACTTTTCACTGAATATGTTTTGTTTGACTATTATATTGGGCCTTCGACTTAGCAGCAGCAGCAGCAACAGGTAATGAATCACATATTATTCTAACCCAGCAACATAAACAGCTTAGCACCTATTGTATTGTATCTAGTCTACTTTATCTAATTACGCACAAGGCCTTTCAGTTTGTCAAACTTTACTCAACCTTCAAGATTTCTCATCCGAAAATCATCTATTCCATAAAGATTTGAGAATCAATCCTTTGTATATTTACAGCAAGTTAGGTGTTGCTGCTGCTGCTGCTAAGTCACTTCAGCCGTGTCTGACTCTGTGTGACCCTATAGATGGCAGCCCACCAGGCTCTTCCATCCCTGAGATTCTCCAGGCAAGAACACTGGAGTGGGTTGCCATTTCCTTCTCCAATGCATGACAGTGAAAAGTGAAAGGGAAGTCGCTCAGTCGTATCTGACTCTTAGCGACCCCATGGACTGTAGCCCACCAGGCTTCTCCATCCATAGGATTTTCCAGGCAAGAGTACTGGAGTGGGGTGCCATCACCTTCTCCGTGCTAGTTTCATTAATTAAAAGTACCTAGCCTTACACAGGCAATGGCACCCCATGGGGTCATGAAGAGTTGGACACGACTGAAAGACTTCACTTTCACTTTTCACTTTCACGTGTTGGAGAAGGAAATGGCAACCCACTCCAGTGTTCTTGCCTGGAGAATCCCAGAGACAGGCGAGCCTGATGGGCTGCCGTCTATGGGGTCGCACAGAGTCGGACGTGACTGAAGCGACTTAGCAGCAGCAGCAGCAGCCTTACACAGGGTCTCTAATAGAATGCATGGAAAAGGCAATGGCACCCCACTCCAGTACCCTTGCCTGGAAAATCCCAAGAAAGGAGGAGCCTGGAAGGCTGCAGTCCATGGGGTCGCTGAGGGTTGGACACGACTGAGCGACTTCACTTTCATTTTTCACTTTCATGCATTGGAGAAGGAAATGGCAACACACTCCAGTGTTCTTGCCTGGAGAATCCCAGGGATGGGGGAGCCTGGTGGGCTGCTGTCTATGGGGTTGCACAGAGTTGGACACGACTGAAGTGACTTAGCTGAATGCATGCTCAGTTGCTTCAGTCATGTCTGACTCTTTGCAACCCTATGAACTGTTGCCCACCAGGCTCCTCTGTCCATGGGATTCTCCAGGCAAGGATACTGAAGTGGGTTGCCATTTCCTTCTCCAGGGGATCTCCCCAACCCAGGGATTGAACCTGCGTCTCTTATGTCTCCTGCATTAGCGGATGGGTTCTTTACAATTGCACCACCTGGGAAATCCAATGTGGGAGACCTAGGAGGTTGGGTCTAATGGAATAGTTCACTGCAAATGCAACCCAATGGAATAGGTATCATTGTGGAGATTTCAGGTATCCAGGGACCAAGAGGTATTTTGAGGCCTACTGAGCTTTTCTGTGCCCTTAAATTGCCCAATGTATGATGTTAGCTACTTTACATCTAGGAATGTCTAGTACAGCCTGTACCTTCCAGTGGCCCTGGAGGCAGTACTTACCCTTATATCTTATATGTTATTGGTGTTGTTTAGTCACTCAATCATGTCTGACTCTCTGCAACTGCATGGACTGCAGCACGCCAGGCCTCCCTGTCCGTCACCATCTCCCAGAATTTGCCCAAGCTGATGCTCATTGCATCAGTGATGCTGTCCAGCCATCTCATCCTCTGATGCCCTCTTCTCCTTCTGCCCTCAGTCTTTCCCAGCATCAGGGACTTTTCCAATGAGTCGTCTGTTCACATCAGATGACCAAAATCCTGGAGCTTCAGCTTCAGCATCAGTCCTTCAGCAGTAAGTATTCAGGGTTGATCTCCCTTAAGAGTGACTGGTTTGATCTTGCTGTCTGAGGGACTTTCGGGAGTCTTCTCCAGCACCACAGTTCAAAGGCATCAATTCTTTGGCACTCTGCCTTCTTTACTGTCCAACTCTCACAACCATACAGGACAGCTGGGAAGACCAAAGTCTTGACTATATGGACCTTTGTCGGAAGAGTGATGTCTCTGCTTTTCACCACACTGTCTAGGTTTGTCATCGCTTTCCTGCCAAGAAGCAATTTTCTTCTGATTTCATGGCTGCAATCACCATCTGCAGTGATTTTGGAGCCTAAGAAGAGGAAATCTATCACTACTTCCGCCTTTCCCCTTCTATTTGCCATGCAGTAACGGGGCCAGATGCCATGATCTTAGTTTTTTTAATATTTAGTTTTAAGCTGGCTCTTTCACTCTCCTGCTTCACCCTCATCAAGAGGCTCTTTAGATCTTCTTTGCTTTCTGCCATTAGAGTGGTATCATCCCCATATCTGAGGGTTTTTATTTTTCCCCCACCTATCTTGATTCCAGCTTGTAACTCATCCAGCCCAGTATTTCTCATAATGTCCTCAGTGTATAGGTTAAACAAACAGGGTGACAGCAGATAGCCCTGTGATACTCCTTTCTTGATCTTGAACTAATCAATTGTTCCATACAGGGTTCTAACTGTTGTGTCTTGACCTGCATACAGGTTTCTCAGGAGACAGGTAAGATGGTCTGGCATTCCTATATACACTGTGTCAATATTTATACAAATTTCACTTGCATTATGTAACATCATTTTCCCCCTCTCATGTGTGAGCTGAACTATTTGAACCATTTGGGCTGTAGCCAGGAGCCGCTCCTTTGTTACCTTCCCCCTCATCTAAGCAAAATAAGCAAAAACAGCACGCCTGTGCTCAGTTCCCTCCATTGCCATGACTCCCAAGAGAGTAAACAGAATAATAAAGCAGTCATCTTTTTTTTTTAAAGGCACAAATCTACTGTCTTGGAGATTTGCTATGGGCCTACCATATAAAAGGGCTTCCCTGGTAGCTGAGCTGGTAAAGAATCTGCCTGCAATGCAGAAGACACCAGTTCAATTCCTGGGTCAGGAAGATCCCCTGGAGAAGGGATAGGCTATCCACTTCAGTATTCTTGGGCTTCCCGGGTGGCTCAGACAGTAAAGAATTCGAAGAAGGCATGGCAACCCACTCCAGTAGTCTTGCCTGGAGAATCCCCATGGACAGAGGAGTCTGGCAGGTCCATGAGATCGAAAAGAGTCGGACACGACTGAGCAACTAAACACAGCACAACACAGCACCGCACCATACAGGAACCATTCTCCCGGTATTTTGGTAACTGAACCTCCTTGGACTGGAGATTGAAAGAACATAATATTATTCTAAACCTTATTCTTTTGCAAACAGAATAATGGCAAAATCCCAGCATAATAATACTGGACATTTACATAATGCCCTTTTTCACAGGCATTCATAGGGCTTTGCAAATTTTTTATGCATTTTTTTCAGTATTAAATAAGAAGACAGGCAAAGATGATTGATTTTAGATGGGGAAAAGAGGGATAGGTAAAGCCTGGCGGTGGGGGGGAAAGTGTGAAACAGAAAGCTTAACAGTATATTCCTAACTCTGAACCTAGTGTTTGTTCTCTCCACTATCCTTCTAAAAGCAAAGGATTTTTTCTTTTCTTGAGTCTGCTATTCAATAGCACCATGTGAATACTGAAAAGCAAAGAACATTAAAATGGCCCTTAGTATTGGACACAGAAAATAGACATGTTTAGAAGGCAATGTTTATTAAAAATGGGTTCCAAAGAAGCCTGTTTTCATGAATTAAGAAGTCAATAGCAAGTCAAAATTAGGGGAAAATATTAAATACCAACGAAATGAACTGTACCTGTGTGTACCCTAATAATGGAAGGTACAGGAAACTTAGCTAAAAAACAGATGAGACTACCCTTAAATAACTTAGAGTAATAGATTATAATCCATCTGACAAATTTCTCAAAACAAAAATATATCCAGCTTGGACTCACTAGGGATTTTTCAGAATATTAGATTTAGAAGAGAAAAGAAAAGTACCTGAAATAGAAAAGCCAGGTGGAGAGGGGAGGCAAGGAATATATAGAGTGATTAAATTCTGAGCCTGACTTAAAAAAAAAAAAAAAACAGTAAAAAGAACTAGTGACGTGATAATAGCCCCAAGGATTTAAAAAGAGTTTCCTCAAATATATCTGGAGGATAAGAAACACTGGAGAGAAAATAGACCCATTAATAAATGACAAATGAGATGAAATGAGATTTTGAAATAGTTGGGCTACTGAACTGCTTTCTTAAAAAATAGCTCTTTTAACAAGAAAAACAAAAAAGGGGGATAAAGACGGGGAAGGAACAAGGCTTGTCAGCAGAATGCTGATAAATAGCGAGCAAGGGAATTCAGTCCTTGCAAAAAAAAAGGATTTTCCAAATCAGCAAACTTGGGGGATATGCCTTCTACTGGGGATAAGAAAGAACTGAGTAATTTATATGCTGAAGCACATTTTCTCTTGCATCTTCTTCTAGCCAGGATGATCAAACCATATTATCAACCCCAGAAACTAACTTCATGCAAATCACCTGCATTGCGTTCTTACTTCTAATATCCTCAGATAATCTCACATGCTTTTAACAAACATTAATTATCTCCTAGTGCCAAGTACTGTATTAGGAACTGCAAATACAAAGGCTGAAACATTAACACATATTCTAATTCATCCAGCTTAGCTTGGGCCCCTCAGTTTTGTTCAGGACCTTGCTTTTTAACAGGCACACACATACACATACACGCAACCTCAACCTACAAGCATACAAGTTAATACCTTTTTTCCTTTATACGACATTTCCTTCTCTTCATTCCTAAACTGAAGATTCTGGAACTAAATACTCATGACCTTGAGCAAGCCAGTCATAGCCCTGAAGCTCTCAGAAAGCCAATCAACTTTCTTCTAAAGCGCAGCAGTTTTAACTGAAAAAGTGATTAATATATATGGTTTACATTTCAGACTCTCAAAAGGATCAATATACAATTAAAAGTAAGCATTCCTCTCAACCTAAATTACCGGACCTCCTTCCCCAGAAGTCATCACTATTGAATTATTTATATAATAATTGCTTATATACTTTTCATATACAAAAATAGGTATGTGAATACCTTTAAAAGAAAACTTAAACTAGCTGATTTTAAACCCTGTTCTTCATTTTTGCCCTTTCTTAATAAATTCCTCTATGTCTTGGATAGCTTTCTATAACAGCAACATAGAGATTTTTTATAAGCTACATTAAAAAGTAGCTGCATAATATAGTATTTTATTGTACAGATTACTGTAATTTACTTAACATGTCTCCTATATTACATATATCGATTGCTTCCTCTCTTTACCATTACAGAGAACTATGTTATTTATGCATCTATAAAAAGGAGATAATAATGTACTTCTGTGCAGAGTTAATGTAAAAATTACATGAGATAATTTATGTGAAAGTATCTAGAATGCCTAGTACATGTTAGGCATTTTTGGTATGTGTTAGCTAAATGAATGAATTGAATGAGGGAGCAAATGAACCAACAATACTCCCTGTTTTATTTCTGTCCAGTGTCAGTCTCCAACCACTGCCGGGGTCCAGCCCCGGTGGATCCAGAGAAACTCAAAGTGGGGACGGCGTCAGCTTCTCTGGAAACAACTGCTTGATTAAATATTAACTAAAGACTTATAGAGTGGTTAAGTGAGGATAGCTCAGCAGGAAAATTCAGTGGAGAAAAGAGGCTGAATAACTTGGTTTACATGGAAAGCCAATAAAATTTCAAGACAAGAAATTTACATCACCTACGTAGGCCGCAGGCGTCCTTCCATTCTCCTGAAGGAGAGGAGACACTAAGGCCTCCCCGGTCAGATCTTAGAAGCCCAGGCAAAATTAGTAGGCTTGACAAGCCTCCATGCTCCAGATAGGAATTCAGCCAGAAGGTGAGAGAAAGAACAACATGGGGAGACCAGTCTTTCTAGGAACTGATCCTATTCTCTATTTTCCAGGGTCAGCCTTTATACACAGAGATGTAATACAAAAGTCACGTGGGGTCAGCAGTTCTGACTTTTATCAAAATCATGTGCTTCATACAAATGTATACAAAGGTCTTAGGGGTGTTACATCATCTTCTGGCCAGGGGGCCTGCTAACAATTTATGACCCTCTCCTTGTGACAGTGGTCAGTCACCCAGAACATTTATTTCTCCAGGTGTGATTATTCTTAAAACAGATGCCACCTTCCAAAGATGCCAGATAAGGTTACATTCTTATAGGGTGAGGGTGCAGTAGGTTTTAATTAAGGAAAGAATTTGTTTAGCCTAAGGTCTAACGTGATTAATATCAAAGGTTAATACTTATTTCTTCTATATATTCATTAATGTGTATAAGGGCCGGGGATGTGGAGACTTAGCAGTAAACATCGGCTCAACAAACGAAAAACCCTTTACCAATACAATTTATAATCAGCCCACTATACTACACTAATAATTTCCTAACTTTTCTAAAGAATCTGTTTTTAGAAGGTTTAAAGCTTCTCGTGCCTCTCACGGTTGGGAGGCTGTGAACAATCACATGTGGCCAGACAAACCTGTCAGGCAGGCTAGAGAACCTTCAGAGGAGTTTGTAGGTTGAAACACTCCTGTCACGCCCAGGAATTATTATTAACTGGAGCTCTAAGTTAACTCTTTCTCCGAAAAAGGTGGTAGGGGACAGCCCCCAGTAAAGTCAGAGGTGTAGGTGAGAGCACAAAGCAGTAAAGTAGTCAGACTCTGGTTTTGGGGGTAGATGCTCGAGAATTTCCAGGGGGCCTCCTGAGGCTCGATCCCGCCTTTGCGTATGCCGAGCCTCCTTTCTCATGACCTTTGCCATGGGCAGAGTTCCTCATGCTGGCTCCCGGCAATCCACCAGAATAAAAACTATGAAAGTAGAAATCAACCTTGCTTGTCTTTGGTCACTGCTGAATCCTTACAGCTTAAAATAAGTGCCTTGTGTATAGTAAATGTTCAAATTGGTTAATGAATATCATTAGCCATCATTCTTACTTTCCTATGACTCAGTTTTAATTTCAAGATATAAAGGCCTATAGTGGTGGTGGTTTAATGACTAGGTCATGTCCAACTCTTGCAACCCCATGGACTATAGCCTGCCAGGCTCCTCTGTCCATTGGATTTCCCAAGCAAGAGTACTGGAGTGAGTTGCCATTTCCTTCTCCAATAAAAGAGCCTATTTAAGATGAAAAACAGAACTGCCTTCTTTCAAGTGAGATTATTTGTAATTTGATTCTGAGAAAAGTTAAAGATCAAGGCCACTCCCAGAGGAGTGTAAGACCCTGGCAACTTAAACTATCCTGCCTGCCCACACTAATCTCTCACTCGGAAGCCAGTTACACCATCAGCAATTTTCATAAGCCTCTTGGGATATCATTATAGGCAGAAATTTTGAAAGTGACTTCAATTACATTCAAAAAAAAAAGAATAGGTGCAACACCTACACGGCCCTGCCTCCTCATCAGAGGCCCAGGGTGACAACTCTCGTTGCCCTACCCAAGGGATCAGCCTGTTAAAGACAGCCAGCATTTGTGAATTGATCACTGTTTTTGAATATAGATCAAAGTCCAGTCAAAGATTTCTTTATAAGAACATTATGCTCACTAGAATTGCTTTCTTAATTTGGAGAAATGTCTCAACTCTGGGTACACCATGCAAATATGTCTCCTATAGGAACAACGCTTGTCCCATGTGTTGCTAAAAGAAAGAAAAAGATAACCACTGGTCTAGAATAGGGCTTTTTAAGTCATGTGAGAAAAAGTTGGTCAGATTTCTGGGACTTCCCCAGTGGCTCAGAAGGTAAACAGTCTGCCCACAATGCAGGAGACCTGGGTTTGATCCCTGGGTTGGACAGATCCCCTGGAGAAGAAAATGGAAACCCATTCCAGTATTCTTGTCTGGAAAACCCCATGGATGGAGAAGCCTTGTAATTGCATATCTGGGACAAGTTATCTGGGAATAATGTTAGAACTCAATAAATTGTGTCGAGCCTCACTTGGCTCATCCTCAACTTGTTTTCATGTTCAGACACAAACACCTGGAAAGTATTAGTATAATACTGTACGCTCTTCACTCTTTACTTCTAGTAGAGTGGAGAAACATGCATCCCAAAATGGAGAGTGCATTCTGAAGGCAGAGCAAGAATCTTTTAAGTCCTTTCTCCATGGCTGTCCCTTCCTATAACCTCCTACAGATAGCAGCTGCTGCCCCAAACATTCACTCACAATTCCCAGCGTCTCCAAGACTACCTGACACCTAGCCCATGAGTTTCTCTCTCTTCTTCCTCACCTCCCTACGGAAACCTGCCTCTCACATGGGGTAAGCTTTGGGTGTGTAGTTTTCCCTTCTTCAGTGCTGATTGAAACAGATACCCTTTATTGTCAGAATTATCTCCAAGTGACTTGAAAGGTTTTTGTTTGTTTCAGTTTTAAATCTTCTATTATTATTTCTAAATACAGATGTTTCCATGTTTTCTTCCTTCTTATTTTCCTAGATTTAAAATTAGAATATTTTGATTGTACAATAAGAAAAATGTTTTTAATTTTAAAAGTTTCCACGTGCTCATTAGAGAAATTTTGAAAGAGACACGTGTACCCCATTCATTGCAGCACTGTTTGTAATAGCCAGGACATGGAAACAACCTAGATGTCTATCAGCAGATGAATGGATAAGAAAGCTGTGGTACATATACACAATGGAATATTACTCAGCCATTAAAAAGAATACATTTGAATCAGTTCTAATGAGGTGGATGAAACTAGAGCCTATTATACAGAGTGAAGTAAGCCAGAAAGAAAAACACCAATACAGTATACTAATGCATATATATGGAATTTAGAAAGATGGTAACGATAACCCTGTATGCGAGACAGCAAAAGAGACACAGATGTATAGAACAGTCTTTTGGACTCAGTGGGAGAGGGAGGAGGGGGATGATTTGGGAGAATGGCATTGAAACATGTATAATATCATATAAGAAGTGAATCGCCAGTTCAGGTTCAATGCAGGATACAGGAAGCTTGGGGCTGGTGCACTGGGATGACCCAGAGGGATAGTACAGGGAGGGAGGTGGGAGAGGGGTTCAGGATGGGGAACACGTGTACACCTGTGGCGGATTCATGTTGATGTATGGCAGAACCAATACAATATTGTAAAGTAATTAGCCTCTAATTAAAATAAATAAATTTAAATTAAAAAATAAAATAAAATGTGCTAATATAAAAAAAAACTTGGAAAGTCCAGAAAAACAGAGGAAAATATGATCACTGAGAGCACCTTGATTTTAGTGTATCTTCTTCAGTCTTCTAAGCAAACACACACATACACACACACACACATAGACTCTGCTGTTTTGTGTTTGTTTCTATTTCATATTGTGTTTTGAGTGTTTTCTCTTTTTAATAATAATCTTTCAGAGTAAGATTTGTATGGCTCAATGAATTCTATTGCATGGATATATCATAATTTATTCACCTATTCCCCTGTTGTTAGAAAGTTAGATTATTTTCAATTTTTCATGACTTTACAATGAATGTTCATTAATCTTTGAATCTATGATATTTCCTTAAAATAGATCACTAAAAATTAGAATTCCTAAACCAAAAAATGATAAACATTTCTTAAAAGTTTATGAAAATTTCAACTGTACCCCAAAGTAGAGAAACCAGTAAAATAAACTTCCCCATATATTAAGAATATCACTGCACAGTCAAACATTTATCAACAATTTTGCAACATCTTTATTTTTAAGGTTATGGATATGCAGTATATTGTCTAATCGCTTCCCTGAAGTGTGCCAATTGTCACTTTCACCAGAACTGTGAAGTTCCCACAAATACTCTAACCAGTATTGAGTGTTTTCAATATCTAATCTCTGCTGGCTAGTTTGGTCAGTTATTTCAAATCTAACTTGTCAGAATATGGCATTATATTGTCCCAGAGTCCAGTTCAGATCCTTTGAGAATTCATTGCATCCCACAGTGCAATTTCTGATTTTTAAGACTGCCTGCCTGTCTTCAGTTGAGCAGAGGAATTCAGACTTCATCTGACAGTCCCTCCACCTCTAGAGAGAATGGGCATAGCAGCAGCTCCTTCTCTATGAGACTCTCTTTGGTGTACTTGGGCAGTGCAATTGATCATCCTGTTACTCATCAGGAATCACTGTGAGTAATGATGATTGAAGGTTGTTGGCAGCTTTTAATCTCATACTAACAGTTTCCATGTGTCAGTCTTCTTCAAGTTCTGCATCTTTGCTGAATAGACTAAACTGTAGAATATATAATTAAACATGACATTATATGCATATCAGAACTAGGTTGGTCTATTTATAGAGAAATTGAATATCTCACAGGCTTAATACTTTTATTTGAGGCTAGATTTCATAGGCAAATGATTATTATTGTTGCTATTATTATTATGCAAATAATATAATGGTTCTATGTTGTAGTAGAAAGATCACTAAGATGGGAATAGAGGCAAAGTGTAAACTTGACTTTGCTATTAATTAGTTATGTCATGTTAGGTTTGTTTTAAAATCACTTAAGATTTAATTTTTCTCTGCTTTACTAAAATCCTGTGCAGTTCTACCTACAGCCTGTCATACAGAGTGAAGTAAGTCAGAGAAAAACAAATGTTGTATATAAATGCATATATATGGACTCCAGGAAAATGGTACTGATGAACCCATTTGTAGGACAGTAATAGAGAGGCTAGCTCAAATAGTGAAGACTCTACCTACAACGTGGGAGACCTGGGTTCGATCCCTGGGTTGGGAAGATCTCCTGGAGAAGGGCATGGCAACCCACTCCAGTATTCTTGCCTGGAGAATCCCCATAGACAGAGGAGCCTGGCGGGCTACAGTCCATCGGGTCGCAAACAGCCAGACACAACTGAGCGGCTAAGTTTCACTTTTTTTCAGTAGAGATGTAGACTTAGAGAACAGACTTCTGGACACAGTGTGGGAAGGAGGGGGGAGAATGAATTGAGAGAGAAGCATTGTCATATATATATTGCCTTGTGTAAAATAGCTAGCTAGCAGGAAGCGACCATGTAGTACAGGGAGCTGAGCCCAGTGCTCTATATGACCTAGAGGGCTGGGATGTGGGGTGCAGGGTGGGAGGGAGGCTCAACAGGGAGAGCATATATGTATAGTCATAGCCAAGTCACACTGTACAGCAGAAACCAACATAACACAGTAAAGCAATTATCTTCCAATTAAAAAATATCCTTTACAGTTCTAAAATCCTACAACTTGAAAATGTCTTAGTATAATTCCTTATACATTTGCTGTTAAAAAATACAATTTAAAAGATGGTAGGCAGTGGAACTTTCCTGGTGGTCCAGTGGTTAAGAATCTGACTGCCCGCTAAAGCAGGGAACATGGGTTCCATCTCTGGTCCGTGAAAATTCCACGTCATGGAGCAACTAAGCCTGCCCCACAACTACTGAGTTCGTGCACCTAAAGCCTGAGCTCCACAAGAGAAGCCACCGCAATGAGAAGCTTGTGCAGCCCAACTCGAGAGTAGCCCCCACTCACCCCAATTAGAGAAAGCCTGCGCACAACAATGAGGACCAAGCACAGTCAAAATACAAACAAATAAATTTAAAAAAAAAATGTTTTTAAGATGATAGGTAGTATGTTGTATGCTGTGCTGAGTTGCTCAGTCGTGTCTGACTCTTTGCAACGCTATGGACTGTAGCCTGTCAGGCTCGTCTGTCCACTGGGATACTCCAGGCAAGAATACTGGAGTGGGTTGCCGTGCCCTCCTCCAGGGGATCTTCCCAGGTCTCCTGCACTGTGGGCAGATTCTTTACAAAGGTAGCATAGTAGGTATTATTATTTGTGAGGGTAATGTAAATAACCCAGTAGTATGCTGCTGATAAATGCTTAACTGGCTTTCTGGGAGGCATCGGGGCAGTCCTGATATGTATCATTGGCCTAGTCCCATAGTGTAAATAGTCCCATCATAGGTAATTTAAAACTACCAATTTGAAGTCACTGATAGCAGAATTGGAAAGAGATGGGCACAGTTGTCTCACCAGCCAGTGAGTTGGCTCTGGCACACCACTGACCCTGCATATATAGTATTCCAATAGACTCCATTAAACAGTAAGCAACAGGGAATCTAGTTATCAGTGACTTAAAACAACAAAAGCTTTTTTTTTCAGGTCATAAGAAGTCTGGAGGTAAGTGGGTCAAAGGATGCTTTAGCACTTCCAGCTTGTCAGGGTGCTGACTTAGTTTCTTTATAATTCTCCTGGTCTTCTACCCTGTAAAATGGCTACAGTACCTTCAAGATTTCTCTCCTTTTAGGACAGTGTCCAAAGTAAGAAAGAGGTAGAGAGTAAATATGCATTTTTTTCTCTCTCTTCTTTTATTAAAAAGGACAAATTTTACCCAGAAACCCCAACAGTCTTCCCCTTGAGTTTTGTCAGCCAGGACTGAATCACATGTCTATACTTAAACCTGTCATCGGCAAAGAGGATCTGACCAGTTGTGATCCAACCCTGGAACTGGACACAAGGCCAGAAGAGGAAGTAGCCTTGACATAGGCAAACAACTGTGCCTGCTACACACAAAAAGGTTTCAAGCTGAAAAATGTTGATGATTTCAACTATCAGTTTCAATTCAGTTTGATTATTATGGAATCTGTTCAATGAGCAAGATCAAAGAATACATCTGTCTCTCTTTTACCATGATCATAGGCTCATGAGTGGCTTTATAGAGACGACAGAGGGCTTCCCAGAAGAGCCATTAATATATTCACCCCTTTTAAACATTTTTATGTTCCTAGGGCAGTATTATTTTTAAACACTAAGCCATATCATAACTTCAGTTCCAAAAAACTTTTACTTAATGAATGTGAACCTCTTAAATTAAGCTTTGTGACCATTGTAAACAGTCTTTAATGAAAGAGAAAATTTAATGAATGAGAAAATTTCAGGACTTTTATTGTCATGATGCATTACTACATAATGCACTTCATTTTCTTTTTAGTAAGTGCTGTTTGGCTTACAGATAAGTTTATAATACATGTACCCAAGTAATAATACTTTATTTAAAATGATTCTGTAGTTCAGAAGTAATGTTTAATTTGATGCCTCATTTTGTAACATTCAGAAAGTTTGCTATAGTGCACCCAAACTGTAATTGGAAAAGGAGTCTGATTTAGTATAGTAAACAAGTCTCTGAATAAAATTTTCTGTGCATGGAAAATAGCAGCTTATAAAGTCAGAAGATTTTCAATTTTGTCACTTAGCACTATACAGCCTTTCAAAAATACAATCCCTGCTCAGACTTTGTTTTCTTATATTTTCTAATTATCATTTATAATCCTCTAATTACTTATTTGCAAGTACAAATAAAAAAATGTTGCAATGCAGAAGAAATGCTTAATAACAGGATAAATCATCTTATTTTTAGTATTTGATTATTGAAGCAGTATAGGTTACAAGGGTACATAATTTTATACTTATTTTTATTTTGTAGTGTCTAAAATTATACATGGTTATTACTAAATTTTTAAAACTTCAGTAGAGAGATACTTTACGCTGTTTGGTTTTTTCAGTTGATGTAGCATATAAACCTGTATAAATAGCTAAACCAGAATCAGAGAATTCTCTGCTCAGTCTAGACTACTGAGCCTACTTGTGATTCTGACTATACAGTATGACTATATTGCCTACTAATATTACATTTTATTTATATAATACTTTTTAATGTCCCCCATAAGGCCTAATAATAAATGTCAAAAATATCTGTGGTTTTGGGGGTTTGGTTTTCATTTTATTTTGGAGAGTGTTGCCTCTGTCATTCACTCTCTGATACACTCAATCTAAACCTGTCAAATTAGGAAATGAGATCAAATTGGCATTTCAT
This sequence comes from Bos mutus, assembly GCF_027580195.1. Classification (NCBI taxonomy): domain Eukaryota; kingdom Metazoa; phylum Chordata; class Mammalia; order Artiodactyla; family Bovidae; genus Bos; species Bos mutus. Next base: position 30,217,286 of record NC_091626.1, on the reverse strand, counting down.
ATAATTTAAGCAAAACATTGTGTAAATTACCTGGATCTAAAAGGCTATTTGAAAGTGATCATTTCAATGCAAGAAAAAGAAAAACTTGGAAAGTACAGAAAAAATTGGTTTACCTTGAGTTTAGGTTTCAAAATGGCAGCCTGCAGGCCAAATGAATCCCATAAATATGTTGTTTGATTCATACAACACTTAAAAGTAAATAAGTGACATAAAAAGTCAACCATTTTCTCTTGAAAGTCACTAAGAACTGGCAGAGTTGGATCTGCATTTCAGCTGGAGCCAAGTGGTGACTCCCATCCCCATACATACATGCAGACAAAGCCTCTGCTGCCCTCTATCCCCACTCAGTCCCCACCATGTAATAAGCTAGTCCCCCAAGTCCATCTAGTTTATACTACTCCCCATTTTTCCAGTTGTGCACCTGAAATCCCAGTATGACTTACCACTGAGTACACACAAAATGTAACAGTAAATTTCATTAATCCATTCTGTACTTCCGTAAGGAAAGCAAGCTTCCTTTACAGATGTATACACACACAGGTGAATAAAACTAGAAAATATTTTGGCTCCAATCTATTGTAACCATATATATTTAAATTAGATACAAAAGAATAATTTTTTCTATGGTTTACATATTTATACAATGGCACCCCACTCCAGTACTCTTGCCTGGAAAATCCCATGGATGGAGGAGCCTGGTAGGCTGCAGTCCGTGGGATCGCTAAGAGTTGGGCACGACTGAGTGACTTCACTTTCACTTTTCACTTTCATGCATTGGAGAAGGAAATGGCGACCCACTCCAGTGTTCTTGCCTGGAGAATCCCAGGGACGGGGGAGCCTGGTGGGCTGCCATCTATGGGGTCGCACAGAGTCGGACACGACTGAAGCAACTTAGCAGTAGCAGAGAGGATCTGAGAGGATTTAGTAATAAAAAAGAGTAAGGTCATTTAAAAAATCAGGACCAAGAAAAATATTAATTGGAAGATCATAAACAAGAAAGAGCTAGGACCCAAATGTCCAAAGGCGCAAAATTATCTCTAAGATTCTCAGTAAACCAGAGGAAAAGAAAAACAAAACTAGTTTATTGATTTATCCCTAAGGCAAACTGCATACAAATAGTTTCCTGAAGAAGCAACACTTTCTTTAGTACCTAATTCTGAGTGAAATTTGTGAGATGTGATCACCTGTGGGCAGCACTGGTGGCCAGGAGAGTAGATAAGAGACTGATGTGTTGGATAATCTTCTTTACAAATTCAGGAAGGCTTCATAACAATTTCTCAAGGCACCCCAAGTGAACGGTGAAGGTGTGACACAAAATATGACTCAGAGGAGGCAGGAAGTTCTATAGATGACCCAGAAAAAAAATGATGCAAGTAAGCAGCCTTCTGCTGATGCATTGTGATCTGAGAAGAAACCTTGAAGTGGTATTTCTCAAAGGTCAGTCCACTGATCACGTATGAAAATCACCAGGGAGTGCCTGTTAAAACTGTACTTTCTCCAGATGTACAGAGTAGGATCTCTGGGGGATGAGCCTGGAAATCTGCAGCTTTTACAAGTTCCCCAGGGGATTCTTAAATACATCAGAGTCAAGAACCACTGCCCTGGAGCAATGGTCTTCAGCCTTGTTATTTTTTACTTTTCTATTCTAAAAGAATTTTGAAACACTAGGAAACTAGGTATCATTTCACATGTTTTTAGGTTGACATCTAATCTTTTTATTGTACATTTAAGAGGTTAAAAAATACAATTTCTGATGTAATACTGACATTCCAAATAAATCTTTTATATTACTTTAAAATGTATACAATTAATTTTAAAAACCCATATGCAATAAAATCTAAATACATGAAGAAGCTCTTCTTTAACAGTCTCTAAAGCTCTTCTTTAACATTTTCTCCTTTTCCTCTTTGAACGCAAATTTCCATCCCATTTCCCCCACAGAATTTTATTCAAATGCAACATATTTTATGCTTGAAGTCTCTTTTTTATCACCCTATCATTCTTCTCTGCAAAATATGTATGTACATTGAAATTTTATTTTTTATTTCTTGTCACCTTATGTTGCTAAATGTTGAAATTTCTTCAGAATTGCATTGCTGCTGCTAAGTCACTTCAGTCGTGTCCAACTCTGTGCGACCCCAGAGACGTCAGCCCACCAGGCTCCCCCATCCCTGGGATTCTCCAGGCAAGAACACTGGAGTGGGTTGCCATTTCCTTCTCCAATGCATGAAAGTGAAAAGTGAAAGGGAAGTCACTCAGTCGTGTCTGACTCTTAGCAACCCCATGGACTGCAGCCTACCAGGCTCCTCCGTCCATGGGATTTTCCAGGCAAGAGTACTGGAGCGGGGTGCATTAGCATTATAGTTATTAGTAGTACACACTGACAAAAAAGACATTTTCATATTAATTTTTAATTACAATGAATTATGTTGGAAATGCTTCTATTAATTTGGTTGGTAGACTGTTTCCCCCCTATTTAATTTTTGTATTCATAGGTGAATATTATTTATGGCTAGAATAAAACAGACCAGCACCAATTTTATTCACACTTTTTGCTTTACATACAATGTTCCCTGAGAGAACTTGTTTATACAAATAAGCAAATAAGAATGGAAGATGTTTTGTTATAGCAGGGTCACTCAGACCTTTGAACTCTCTCTGAATTATAAGCCAAAACCCATATAGTAATTTATCATCAGAATTCATATTTAATAAAGTTAAGCTGACGATTTGATTATGTCATTCTTCAATTTTGTTGGAAGAATTGGAAACCACATGACCTGCAAAAGAATTTGTAATCTAGTCACTAATAATCATTCACTCTAACTCCAACACCAACACTGTGGTTAGTTTAAGGTCTTAGATGTTTATACACATCCACCAAAGCATACCACTGAAGTAGGATAAGTCATGGAAGATTTCAGATGGTTGAAGGTTTTCATTTTAACAAGTGTAAAAGTGTAATTAGGAAAGAGGTGATAGGAGAAGTCATCAAGGGGCATTTTCAGGCAGATCCATTTTAATAAGTAAGTACTTATGGAAACCCAGAATCAAGCAAAATCACCTGAAAACAACCCTTGTTTTTGCGTTTCTTGAAAAATCTTTATGAACATTCACATACCTCGGTTTGAAGACCATTATACTAAGTATTTGGATATACTGAGAGAATACATTGCTTTCATAAAGACCTCAACAATAACACAGAGAATTCAAGAGTTCCAAAATTTAATCTTCCTCTTCTTAGCTATCTGGGTTCACTCCAAATGTAGGTGCACCCTAGCCTGGGACAGCTCTAGCACAGATTAAAGTGAAGCAGACCAAAAATGGTTATAACAAACAACACAGGGAGATGTGGGTGATCTTTAAGAGCCTACAAGCTTGTGCTATTATGATTTTGCCAGCACTTCTCTCCTTACTTTAGTTAATGGAATTCTTATCATCTCCTCAGGGGTTGAAGTGGCTCTGGGTCAGAAAGGACCAGAAGGTCCTCATGTTTCTTCCCTGAGGCATTCTGTAATTTTGTTGCTACAACCAAAGCTGAGGGAGAGAGGGTAGGGGAAAAAAAAATTTTTTTTTGCTTTAATATGAAAATAATTGCCTCTCCTCTTGGAGACGTGGCTTAATTAAACTAATCTGATTTTCTACTGGTAAAACTAACATGAAAATGCTACTGCTCTGAGTTCTCTAATTATAGAGCAATCACACTTTTTCTTAACAGATACTAAAATCAAATGCTATAATGTTGGATGAGGTCATTGTGAATAGCTTGTTATAAGGCCTATTTTGAGGTGTCACATGAATTTCAGTGAATATTGTGCAGTGACAGGAAGCAACAGAAAGCTTACTGCAGGAAAAAAAATATGAATTTCTACTAGAATTTATCTAAAAAGTGATGAGGTTCTACAAATTATTTCCTAAGAAGTGTGTTCACTGACCATAATCTCCTGTTCTTCCATCCCCAACTCCGTAAATTCAACTCCTTGGTTTCCCCTCTTAGCTACCCCCTTTTTCATTTTTTTCCCTGCATCACCTGAATGATGATGGACCTTTTGCTGGTTACACTCAACAGCCCTCTCAGCCTCCCTACACCCTTGAACTTCTACATATCCCTTCTGCCAAGTCACAGCTCAGAATCAAACAACCATCTGCTCTCTCTACGACTGCTTCTAGTTTGCCAAGTACTGCTGGAGAAATTGTATTACTACCAATTCATGCCGTAACAGATCTGCAATTCCCAAACTGACCTTGACCCTTAGCACTACTTGGCAGTCCTTTCCCTCTTGCCTGGTTGACTTCCTTTTCCACTGCTCAGGTGCTATTTCATATCGCAAGTCATTGCTCTTTCGAAGTTTCCTACCATGCTCCCTCAATCAAAAGATGACCTAAATGTCTACTTTAGGAAAAACTAGCATTCACCTTCTTTTCTTTCCACTTCTAATGGTCCTCTATAGCTTCACCCTCCCTGCATCTGTCCCAGAGATAATTAATAAGTTGATTTTCTTCCATTCCATACTGTTGTTTGGGTTTGGGTTGATTTGTTTGTTTGTTTGCTTTAAGCTCTTAAAGTCTGTGTATGTTATTACAAGGAATTCTTCTTGGAAGTCATATTCCAAGTTGAAGAAAGGGTGTCAGAATGTTAGGAAATTAAAGGCGTTGATTGGCTATAGAAAAGAGCACATCAGAATAGCAAGTGTTCTACTTTCAATCATTCCTGACCAAGGACAGAAAGGAAGGTGAGTTGGGATGCTGTCTGTGCATTAAATGTTTTAAAATTCTAACATAATTCTGCCAACCAAATGTTACAACATGTAATTTAAAGAGGTCATGCTTTAGTGATCAATGCCATTTTTGTCCTCTATTTGTAATACCTGCCACATCTACAATCTAAAAAGCTACTACTAATAATTAGTCCACTTTGTTCCTTCTTTTAACTGTATGGAGTTTGCTCAGACTCATTCAACCCAAACTTTTCATGGGCACTCCTAGGGCAACCAATGTGAATTACATTATGTTGCACCTGATACGGCTATTTTAATTTGGTGTCACATTACACTAGCTATCATATAAAACTTACAAGTGACACATATATGTTTTATAAAAAATATTTGTAGAGACTGCCTAAAGAGAAGTTTTTGTATAGAAAATACTTTGTATACCCTTAAAGTGTATATAGTTTGGGGAGTTTTCTCCTTCCAAAAAAGAATACAAAATGAGATACAGAGTCTTTGGAAGAGGTCTATGAAAATGAAGGACTCTGAAGCTTAAGTTTCATTAGCATAATATAAATCATCTTTTTTGTATTTGACCTCTTAGGACATAAAACAATCCCTAAATCCAAACCATCCAAAAATTCACTAAAATGTAAATACCTGACATGAGCCAGAAGCTTCACATAACTACATCTCATTCTCACAACAAACCTTTTAGTTTACAACTTTCATTTTTATAAGAGTGGAAACTGAGACAGGGAATACAGTAACTCACTCACAGTCAGTGCACTGCTCACAGTGAAGCTGAGATTCAAACCAAGATCTGACAAACTAAATCTTGTTGAATTTTCACTACATTTTCACTGCCTTTAAGGTTTCCCAAAAGACAGAAAGTCTAAGTTACTTTGGAGAATGCCCCTAGAACATCCTCGAAAAGGCTCACTTGAAATTGACAAGACAGTTCACACTTGAGAATGTCATTGAAAATATGGTCCTAAAACTGTGTTTAAAGAGCATAAAAGGGATTCCCCCAGTGGTCCAGTGGTTAGAACTCCATGCTTTCACTACATGGGCCCAAATTGAATCCCTGGTTAGGGTACTAAGATCCCACAAGCCAAGGCCACACACACACACACACACACACACACACACAAGAACATAAAGAAACAAAACAAATGTATAACTCTTAAGAGTTATCCTCTGATCACTACGTGAATAGAAGAAAATGGAAGATCTTAAGGAAAAGGCAACCCACTCCAGTGTTCTTGCCTGGAGAATCCCAGGGACGGGGGAGCCTGGTGGGCTGCTGTCTATGGGGTCGCACAGAGTAGGACACGACTGAAGTGACTTAGCAGCAGCAGGGGCTAAGAGAAATGTGATTCTAGTAGGGCGAGGAAAGTGGAAGCAAATTCAGAATCTGAAAGGAAGTCTAGAATTACAGCCTCTCGGGAAGGAATTTGGCCATGGGGTGATCTTTTACTTGAGCTTGTACAAACTATATCCTCTTGTAACATGTCTAGTATAATTCTACCTTGCCATTGTGATATATCACATTTTAAAGATAAGAAAGTAATGACAATTGGCTCATGTATTACATTGCTCAATATTGTACCCATACTTTGCCTTTGCCAGTTTGGCCTCTATTTTTTTAGATGTATGCTAGAGATATGCCCTTCTCCTCTGAAGACTCCCGAAGGTAGATGCTCTGTCTTTATCTTTTCCTCACTCACAGAATCCAGTCAGTACTGTGCCCTACAGATAGCCGGCACTCTATTCCCTGGAGGTAAATTGCCATGGAAGATGGTGTTGATGTTATTTTTGACAAGCCATCATTCTCTAACACAGTAGGAATTCCATAATATAGATGTTTTATGATACTGTCCTATTCAGTCAAAGACTTCAGAATAAAACTGTTAGCATTGGCTAAAGCTAGGCAAGAACTGATCAGATGTCGTTAGTAGTATTTTCAGTCAACGATCTGTCACTGATGTTCAAGTTACTTAAAAGACCTGTTTAATCTGTGGTCTTAGCGCCATTGTGACCTCAACCTGTAGCTAAAATCAGTCCAGTGCAACAGGAGTTTCAAGAACAGCAGCACAAAAACGATGACTTAACTGAACAGAACAAGAAGGCACATATTTTCAAGACGATCTTTTTTATTCTTGGAGAAGTTTTCCTTCAAGATGACAAGTGCTTCAAACTCTCCAGAATCTTACTTATCTTCCAAAACAAGGTAAGTCTATGATGGAAGATGCTGAGTGGTAACTATCCAGGAGAGAGAAGAGGGTCTCTGTGATTAGTCCAGGATAAGGGAAAATGTAGTGTTTTTTCCCACAGAAGTTCTAAATTAGATGACAACTACTTGAAGGAGTTAAATGAGGACTTAAAACTGAGGAAGCAGGAACTGCTAGAGATACTAAAACCTCTAGAAGACAAGAACAACCTGTTGTTCCAGAAGTTGATGTCTAACTTGGAGGAAAAACAAAGAAGGTATGTGTTCCCTTTTCAGGATTTCCTAGAAGGGGAAAGGCAGGAGAACTGGATTTAGTGATGATTATTTACATTTTTAAAAAGGTTTAGTAGCTATAGTAGATTAACAAGAAAGTAACCACAAAATCAGAGTGGCAAGGAATCCTTTTTTCTTTTAGTAGAATTAAATATGACTCAGGTCATCTCACAGGGCTACAGTTACAACATTTCTTCCCAAGGAAAAGATAAGAGGCTTCAGTATCCTCCGTGTATTAGGGTCACACAGACAGCTGCCCATTCATGTTTGTGGAATCACCTTAGGAGGCATGACTGTTCTTCAAATGCCAAGCAGGGGAATGGCAAATCGTTTCTGAGCATCAAACTCCTCTGGATTAGGGTCTGGCCTTACTCTTAATAAATGCACTAGGCAATCGAGGTCTTAACTCACTTACTGTTCTTGGAAACTACCAACTTTCTTTTTCCTTCCTAGTCCTAGGGAATCTCACTTTAATGTGTCTACCTTAGCAAAAACACCTCATGGAGCTTGGACTTTTGGAAAGCAAAAGTCAGGCAGAAAGCTGTGAGAACAACAGCCAGGCAGAAAATTGTGGTCAATCAACAGCTTCTTCCAACCCAGAAACTTAGCCCTCTCAGGGCAAGGGAACACAAAGGCTTGCTTCTCCACTTATAATTAGAGAGGGGAAAGTACAAAGAGGGAAAAGTACAAAGAATATAAGCACAAGTTAATTAATGCCTTTGAAGAATATCCTCTCTTATAGTCATAGACTTGATATTTATCAAAAACTTTTTGATGGCTTGATTCTCTAGAGGCTACCATAAGGATATAAGTGGGTTCCCCAGTTAATTCCAGTGTTTTTATATAGAGAAGCAAAGCAAGGGAGAAGACAGGGAATGGTTCTGAGATTTATCCTTAAGTTTCTCAACCTCCTTCTTCACAGAGGTGAAAAATGCCCCCTTTCTACTCCAAAAGTCATACAGCAAAACCTCATCTTAAAGGGTCAAGAGGAGTTTCACTAGCTCTTAGAGACCTAACTTTTGAGTGTTTTAGGGCACAGAATTCACTCCAGAGCACATACCTAAGGTAAATGTCAATTAGGAATGAAATTGGAGAATTTTATGTCCAGAAAGACTTCCACAGCTCCTATGATTTCAGCCCCCATCTCCCTCTCATGGTAGAATAGTTTCTGGCTGGTCATGGAATATTAGTATTTCTCTTTAGGAACTATTATGTTTATGCTATCTCTTTCTTCTTTCTAGTCTACAGATCATGAGGCAGATCATGGCAGGGAAGGGGAATGATGACTCCTCAGTCATTGAGCTCGTTAAGGAAGCAGAAGAGATGAAGCAGAATCTGGTAAGAGGTTGGTGGGCACTCTAGGGGATGGCCTTCTGAACAGGGCTCTCAGTTCCACAGCTTCAGACAGACTGCTCATCTGTAGCATTGGTGCTCCAACACTCATAGGTCCTTGATCTAGGAAGTCCTGGTTGAACCAAAGGGAGTCAGATGAAACATTGGAAAGAATAAGGACTGATGCTGCTGCTAAGTCGTTTCAGTCGTATCCGACTCTGTGCGACCCCATAGATGACAGCCCACCAGGCTCCCCCATCCCTGGGATTCTCCAGGCAAGAACACTGGAGTGGGTTGCCATTTCCTTCTCCAATGCATGAAAGGAAAAGTGAAAGTGAAGTCGCTCAGTTGTGCCCTACTCTTAGCGACCCCATGGACTGCAGCCTACCAGGCTCCTCCGTCCGTGGGATTTTCCAGGCAAGAGTACTGGAGTGGGGTGCCATTGCCTTCTCCAAGAATAAGGACTAGCTAGTAAAAATTCTATTTCTTTGACTTTTAGAAAAACTTTCCATCTAAAGATTAATGAGTAGAAGCACTTTCAGTTCAGTTCAGTTCAGTTCAGTCACTCAGTTGTGTCGGACTCTTTGTGACCTCCATGAATCACAGCACAGCCAGCCCTCCCTGTCCATCACCAACTCCCGGAGTTTACCCAAACTCATGTCCATCAAGTCGGTAATGCCATCCAGCCATCTCATCCTCTGTTGTCCCCTTTTCCTCCTGCCCCCAATCCTTCCCAGCATCAGGTCTTTTCCAATGAAAAGCACGTTGCTGCTGCTGCTGCTAAGTCGCTTCAGTTGTGTCCGACTCTGTGCAATCCCATAGACGTCAGCCCATGGGTGACGGGCAATGGGGTGCCATTGCCTTCTCCGGAGAAGCACATTAACCCCTCACATTTCAAAATAAATAGAACATACCAAAGTAAAAGGGTAGAGTGTGAGAGATTCTTTAAGATTTTTAAAAATCAACAATGAAGGATCTTAAAAATGAGAAATTAAGGGTCTGAGTCCCAGAGAAGCTGTCATATGATCAGGAAATGTGAAGTAGTGCAAGAGTGAGGAACTCATTACTATATTATTATACCACAATTACCATAATTAAAGTTATTATTCCAAATTGTTATTATTTTTTTATCATCATCATCAATCTCATCTCTCATGTTCCTGGGTTTGAGGCGAGGCTCATTTATTGCCTTCCTCTGTGGTTTATTATGCCACTGCCCCCTGTTCACCCCATTAGTAATTTCTTCTAACTTTAATAAGACAAACAAATTTGTGTTTGTTTGGATTTTCCCCTCCAACAGGAAAGGAAAAACAAGATGCTTCGGAAGGAAATGGAGATGCTGTGGAACAAGGTATGTGTGTGTGCCTCTAAGGATCTCTTGGAAAAAGAGAAAATTCCCTTTTTTCTGGTTCACATCCTCACTTTTTCATGTCTCTGTTTCCACACATGCCTTATTCCAATTCATTCTTTAACCTTTATTTTTAAAACTATTATATCATGTCGCTCTTCTTATGAAAACCGTTTACAGTTATTCCTTATTATGGCATAGGCTGCCTCCTGCCATCTTTCTAGTCTCCTCTGAGAGAAGTGCCCCCCTCCCACACTGGCCTCCACATGTCAAGACCTTTCCCTGCTCAAAACTTTTGCCTTTGCTTTATCCCTACTTTCTTATAGCTGATTCGTTCTCATCCTCCAGGTCTCTGCTTAACGTTACCTCCTCAGGGAAGCCCTCCTTATTTACTCCATCTGAAAAAGGGCATCACCCCACCCCTTACTTTCTATTATACAATTCTGTTCATGTCTTCCATAGCACTTTTTATAAGTCCATTATTATTTTTGTGTGTTATTATTATTTTATTTGCTTGTCTCCCTGCCTGCTCGGAAATACATGCTTCTCCACTATCTTGATTGCTTTGTTCTTCTTGGAATCCCTAGCATTGTAGCACAATGCTTGGCACGTAGTAGATGATCAACATATGGAAGTTGAATGAATAAATACCTAGTTCTAGTTCCCCTACAACTTTGCAACAATCAAGGCATGGTTTAATATAAAAATGTTATGGCCTTTTGATGGGAAACCAAGCAGGGATAGAAATCCCTTCATGCACTTAGCCTTTGGGATTCAAGAGCTTTTTCACATATTATGAGACGGAATAGCAGATTGTCTTGTGCTATACACAGGTGTGAGTGTGTCTCTGACAGCTTTTCCCATCTCACCTCTCCACAAATAACTGGAATACTATCAAGGCCTGTATCTTGTACTGAGATCTGCTCTTAGTGCTTAGTGGGAGCTACACATCAGTTCTACGAATTATGAGAAATTTTAGTTCCTGAGTTCTTGAATACTAGTAACAAGAAATATGCCAGCATTCTTCCTCTGTCAAAATCCAGTTTCTCCAGAGCTCCCGAAAGACTTTGTGTAAGGGATGTCCATATACCCAAGCTTACCCTACTGATATTTTTAGGCAATGAGAAATGGGGAGACAAGATCATCTGCCTAATGGTTAAGAACACAGATTTAAGGAGTCCAAGAGATCTGGTTCGAGTTCCAGCTCCGTACTTCCCTACTCGAGTGACCCTAAACAAATGTCTTAACCTCCCTAAGTCTTGGTTTTCTGATCTATAAAGTAGATCAGAGATAAAAACAGCCATGTTAGGATTAAATGAGAATGTTTGTAATGTGATAGTATAAATAAGTAAAGGAGTAATTAGCTTACTATAGTGATTGGCATATGATAAAGGTTCAGTTAATAGTTTTTATTATTATAAAGTACACTCAAGAGACCAGATAGAAAGGCTCACTTCATTCTGAACCTCCTTTGGTAGTACACTTTTCATGTCAGACCCTGAGAGGTTGCTAAGTGGCAGTAATAAACCAGTTTTGCTGGCTTTCCAGTTGACCCATACTTGCTTTCCACTTCCCTCACAAAGTCCCACTAATTTAAATGTTTGCCAAAATGCCTCTCTACAGACATTCAACACGGAAGAATTCAGTGATGAAGAAAAAGTACTGCAAATAAAGAACAAAACAGACTTACAGGATGGAAAGGCAAGTGGACAGCATAGTACTTAGAATTTCAGAGTTGTTGATGCTACACAGATGGAAACAGCCTGTTGACAATCCAGGCTAATTTGGGTAGATAGACAGGTAGGAGCAGGGCCTTAAGGGTATATTGGATTTACTGTTGGCTGAGACATTATATTTCTTTCCTGGGACCTCCTAGTCCTTTAGCTCTCTTTTTTCCTCCCAGGCTCCCAAAACCCCCTCATCGTCTAGGAAGACCAAGAATGAACTGGAGACATTGTGTGCAGAGAAAGGGAAGGAAATAAGGAAGGTAGTATGATCTTTCTGGAAGTAGTGACTTTTAGAGCTGAGAGATTAGAAATCTTTAATGTAGCAATAGTCTGCCTAAACTATGGTGTGCTCCTGAACAGATACAAAATTTTATGGGAGATCTGGTTCCTTTGGGATGCTACATTTGAGTCAGAGTGGCATTGCAAGTTTCTTGTAAATTATAATAGCTAGGGCAAAGTAGGAAAAGCTATGCCAATAATGACAAATTTGAAATAGCTATGTGATGTCAAAATACTTGTTAATTTGTTTTGGAATGTATATTTAGAGATATCATGCTTCTCGCAACCATTCATTGATATAAAAGGATCCTATTCATTTAGCTTTCAGCTTTCAGAGAGTAGGTTTTACAGGTGGGGCCAATTAAGAGGACTAATGCAGTTGAAACCAATATATTAGTGAATCTACGACACCATAATTTTGCTATAAAGTCTTTGCAGCATACTGAGAGAACTGATTTCTGATCTCAATTTACTTTGTCACCAGAGGCTCTTTCTCCCACCAGGAAAAGAAACAGAGGAAAATGGAATGGGTCAGGTATCAGGAACAAGCCAACATCATTCAGGTACAAAGTCTTCCAAGGCTGGACATGGGGTACAGTTCCATCTATGCAATATAGAAGCTTTTAGTTACTTAATGTTAAACCTGATCCACTCATCTGGATTACCAGCTGTCATGCTAAAAGAAATGTTTTGTGGGAAGATGGTTGGAGAGATCTATCTCCAGCTCCACCTTGGGTATAGCACTTTTCCCCTACGGTCTTGATTTTGTTCTATTTGAAATGGGAAAAGAATCACAAATACTTTCTCCCCATGTTTACAGACTGAGCGTGATAGGATCATTTTAAGACTTATGAGTAAAAAGGATTCAGGTAGTAGTGGATTTAGAGAACAACTCTATATGAGTATTCTTGAAAAAATGTTCTCTTGTAGAATGACTTTAATGGCAAAGTGATTGAGCTGAGAATCGAAGCCTTGAAGAACTACCAGAAGGCCAATGATCTGAAGTTATCTCTGTACATACAGCAGAATTTTGAGCCAAAGCAAGAATTTTTGAATCTTCCCAGATCCCAAGGTAAGTACAATATCATAGGTGCATAATTTGAGGTTTGTTTTGTTTTCCACTGGAGAGTCCATTACTTATAAAGTGATAGCACAATGCCGGGCACACAGTAAGTCAGTCAGCAGTGTTTTAATAAAGATTATCACTATCATCATCATTATTATTACACTGAAGCTCTTATATCAACATAAAGATTCTGCTGGAGGAAATAAAATTTTCCTTTGTAAAGACTAAGTCATACATTGTGTACTTAGCATATGTAGAAGATACAGAATTGACACCTGAAAAAATATTAGTTTTCTCCTCCCCGCCTCTCCTTTCCTAGGAATTAGAGTAGTTTAATCTCACAAACCTTATTGGAATAGACTCTGCTACTTCAGAATGGAAGACCAAAGAGACATCGGACAATGGTTGTGAGTTTCACCAATGCAGATATTCCTCTGGGAGTTTCAGCATTTCCCCACCCCAAAGGATTTATGACATTGTTAGACGAAATCATATAGCTTACTATAAGAAAATGAAGAAGTGGGACTTCCCAGAAAGCCCACAGGTTTAGACTTCACTGTCCTGATGCAGGCTGTGCAGATTCAATCCCTGGTGGGGAAGCCAAGGATTTGGCCACAAGGATTTTGGTCCTTGTGACCAAAATCCCAAAACATAAAACAGAAGCAGTATTGTAACAAATTCAATAAAGACTTTTAAAATGGTCCACATTAAAAAAAAAATCTTTCCAAAAAAATGAAGGAATGGTCTCTGAGGGGCAGGAAGAAAGGATACTTAAATTTTCATGGATCTATGAATCTGTGTAATTTTTTAAAAAGAGACATGCAATAAAAAAATCATGGCTAAGGGATGCCAATGTTTTAACAATATTAATGTGTATGTCTCTAATTTCTTCTCAATCTTATTCCCTAATGACTTGAATAGGTTATAAAATCATTTATAGCACAAAGATTAAATAAATGACTAAATCAAGGCAAACTAAAAATAAGTTGAAGCCAGGTAAATACATGAAAATGTGTAATGAAATACACAGTTGGTACAGGTAGGCTTCAAACTTGATTCTGAATTTCCCAGAAAAGGAAACATGGATTTATGGTGTCCATAAAATAAAAATAAACCAACCCCTCAGAAAAAATACAGCTTTTACTTTTACTGAAATGAGAGAAACTTCTCCTCCAATCCTCATCATGGGGAGAGGACACTCTAATATGTGTCACGTTAACGAACATCCTCAACAATATTTCTAAGATAAATTCAGAATCTCAATTTCTAAGACTGGTTCTTATCTACTCCTTGGCACAGTGTGATAAGAGATTGTTGATTTGAATTTTTTTGTAAGTGATGGATCAGTTCACGAGGATTTGGTTCATGCCCATAGCACTCTGTTGAGCTGAACTGATCCATATTTAAAAGTTAGAAAATCTAGAGACTGGAGGAATCTACCTGTCTTTCAGCCCGTGTTCCATCCATATTTTTCTTTTAACTTTTGTTTTGATAAGAATTGGAAAGCAGAAAGCTTGAGGTTTTCCTCTCCAATAAGAATCTGGAATACAACCAGAAGCAGTATAAAGTCATTAAAATGTGAATTAAAAAGATAGAGGAGGGGGAGGGTGATGAGGGTGAGAGATCCATGTCTTATTTCATTTAAAATTAGCTGAAAGTCATCTCAAGTGATCCATAGAGTAAGGAGCCAAAAATCCTTTCATTCTGGATTCAAAGCAAGTCAATAGTCAATAAATAGTGAAGGGTTCCATTCAACATGATCACCTCAGAAGATTTTTTTCCCCCCTTGCTTTCAGAACCCTGAATCTTTGAACTCTGAACTAGAACAGCCCAGAGATCAACATCTCCTTTTCTCTTCTCTCCTCTTAAGCTTCTGGAGTACTAAGTGATAGGGCCCTAAACTGTTCAATTACCACAAGTGCATGTAGCCCCAGGTATGTGTAAATGTGTTACCCATTTCTTGTGTGTTATTGATTTATGGATTGCACATGCATGGGATACTGATTGCAGGCCAGTTTTATTTTCTAAAACACATGCATAGAAAAGCTTTGAGTTTGTTTGAGACCAAGTGGATCTGAAATCTAAGTCCTAAATTTTGGTTATATTGATCTACTTATAGCCTAGTGTTTAATTAATGAAAAGAAAACAAAAGAAATACTAATTTTCTTCAATGAGGGATTTTTAAAGTAATTATATTAAGATATGATTACCAACCTGGAGAGGGAAATGGCAGCCCACTCAGGTATTCTTACCTGGGAAAGCCCATGGTAAGAGGAGCCTGGCAGATTAGAATCCATGGGGTCACAAAAGTCAGACACAACTTAGGAACTAAGCCACCATCACCATGATTACCAACAGTGATATGATAGGGAGGTGGTTTGGTGGGTGCTCAGTGTTTCCCAACTTCTGTCACTTGAACTATTTTTTATTGTTTATTCAGTATTTTTATTGTTTATTCAGTATTTTTCTGTTTACATTCACTTCAACTTCTTAAATACCTTCCTTGAAAATAAAATTGTATTGCTGTTTTACATGAAAAAAAAGCCTATAGTTTTCTATAATAAAAAGTAAACATCATAAGTGAAAGTGAAGTTGCTCAGTCGTGTCCGACTCTTTGCGACCCCATGGACTGTAGCTTACTAGGCTACTCAGTCCGTGGAATTTTGCAGGCAAGAGTACTGGAGTGGGGTGCCATTTCCTTCTGCAGGGGATCTTCCCAACCCAGGGATGGAACCCGGGTCTCCTGCACTGCAGGCAGACGCCTTACCGTCTGAGTCACCAGGGAAGCCCAAACATCATAAGTATACAGAAAATAAAATTTTAGTATTCTAACAAGATACCGAAGCCTAAGGCCTCTTTTATCTTTATTAGGAAGTGAGATTGGAGAAGGCAATGGCACCCCACTCCAGTACTCTTGCCTGGAAAATCCCATGGACAGTGGAGCCTGGTAGGCTGCAGTCCATGGGATGGCTGAGTCGCACACGACTAAGCGACTTCACTTTCACTTTTCACTTTCATGCATTGGAGAAGGAAATGGCAACCCACTCCAGTGTTCTTGCCTGGAGAATCCTAGGGACGGGGGACCCTGGTGGGCTGCAGTCTATGGGGTCGCACAGAGTCGGACACAACTGAAGTGACTTAGCAGCTGCAGCAGCAGCAGCAGCAGGAAGTGAGATTCAGTTCAGTTCAGTCGCTCAGTCGAGTCCAACTCTTTTCGACCTCCATGAATCACAGCACACCAGGCCTCCCTGTCCATCATCAACTCCGGGAGTTCACTCACACTCACTTCCATCGAGTCAGTGATGCCATCCAGCCATCTCATCCTCTGTTGTCCCCTTCTCCTCCTGCCCCCAATCCCTCCCAGCATCAGAGTCTTTTCCAATGAGTCAACTCTTCGCATCAGGTGGCCAAAGTACTGGAGCTTTAGCTTTAGCAAGATGAAAACAGTTTTAAAGAAAACCACCAGATTGAAACTTTTCTTCTTGATGCCATCAGGGTTTCAACTTTGAAAGAATCGTAAAGGGGGTAGTTATCTCACTATGATTTATAATATTTAATGCTGTGTTCCAGCACCTCCTAAATTTATTGCAGTTGCCTCATAAAATCATCTCATCATCAGATTTTGGGAAATAGTAATTTAATGGGTAAAAGCACTGGATTTGAATTCAGATACATGACTTACAGGCCTTACTCTTAGGCTCACCAGTGATATGACCTGGACCAGTCATTTTGTTTCAGTGTTTTTCTTTATCTAAAACAACCATAACACAGTATAGAGCAAGTTGAAAACATATAGTTTGTGTAATCCTCACGATGACTCTTTGAGGTAGGCATTATAGAACAAGAAGCTGGTTCAGAGAAGCCAGGTTTCTGACTCCATATCCAAAGCTCACCTCCTAAAATATTCTGTAATTGACAGTGTTCCAGTATATAATTTCTTATGACTCTTCCAGCTCTAAAGTCTGTGATTTGGATCCAGGCCAATCACCTGTTTGATATATAATCCTCCCAATAAAGAATCATACCCATAACATTCCTTTTTTCAGTAACAACAGAAATGCTAGTTTCAAGAGGTTGACAGATTTGTAATTCTACAATTATCCCAGTAGGTGGCACCAATCACATCCAGGCCTCTAGCCCATAAACGGTGGTAATTCAGGAAACTTTAGGGAGCCATTGGTCTTCCATGGCCCTTAGACAAAATGTACTACCCCTAAATATCAAATGAAAACATTTTAAAATCTGTTAGTGTTTCCCACCATGCTTCATGACACTGGGGTGTATTACTGGCAGCCTTGATTATACCATATTAAATTCAGTATTCTGCTGCAACATCCGTAACTATCATTTCACTCTGTAAACTACAGGGGCCTCCATTCCAAAAACGGCCACTGTCCACTTCCTCCACAATCGCTGTCTAATTCTGTTTTTATTTTCTATCACAGATAAATCAGGTGATTAGAACAAGGAATTTAACAAGTCAGGCAATTGCACAAGGTGGTGCTTTTCTTGAAGTACTTAAAAGTGTTCCTGGATAATGTTCCTTTTCCTCTAGTTTCAAAAGAATTGAATGTCACAAACCTGTGGTAAAGAATGGATGGAATGTAATTTTGGACACACCTTCCAGCAAATCAGGGTACAGGCCCTTCTGTTACAAGCATTTCCAAGCAGAGGGAGCGTTTTATTTTCCCCCACTGCTCCTGGCCAAGAATTCCTCCTCCCCCATCAATTGTCCTGTGTGCTGGTTGGCTGCGTCACAGTGGTGTGATCGACTTGGTTGGCAAAATACAATCCTCTGTTAATACTGACTTTGTTACACTTCAAGCAACCCCTCTTTGCAAATTCCCTTGAGGCCCAGGTTGCAGCATTAGCGTTGTCAGTCTCATCTGCTTAGCATACTGCATCTCCTAGTCTTACAGAAGAGAAAAGCATTTTATAGCCTGGGTGAAGTTTTACCTTTTGGTCTCACCAGAGACGAGTCACATTTGAAGGGTTTTACTTCCAGACCAGTTGTAAAAAGACAGTTTGACCCAGAGTATACGGCAGCCCTGCCCGGGTTTCTGTAGAGTCAAGAGAGCAGTTCTTGGCCTTTGGCAGTCACCCATCTTAAGAGAGCTCAGGCGTGTAGCCATCTTTAAATTCAGCTGAGTTTCCCATCACACCTGCTGGTGATCAAAAAAGAGGTTTAACAGAACTGGCGATAAACCACTTGATTCTGACACCCTTGCTTTTCTCTCCTCCCCTACCCCGTCCCCTAGCTCCCTCCCCAACTTTTCACATTTCCTTGAGGTATTTTAAGAAAGAAGTTTGCATGTGAATATTTTGCTCCACTTATAAATTCAGATGAAAGCCCAGTGCGGTGGGAAATGAATACTCTTGAGACTTTATTTATTCTATAACTCCCTCTGTTCTGAAAGCAAGTCTTTCTCCCCAGCTTTAACCTTTACTTCACTTTAGCATTACTCTTCCTGATGGCCAAAATACACTCCCAGAGGTGCTGCTGAAAGGAAAATAGTAGTGTTAAGCTAAAATTCTAAAAGGCAGAGGCGGAAACCCACAGCTAGCTCAAACCTGGGTCCTTGATAAATAGCATTGCTCTCAAATACAGGTTTTTTAAAGCTTTGCTGCAACTTGAGCCTTTTCAATGTCAGCGTTAGGTTCATGGTATTAGTAGGTCATGAAGTTAATTTCTAAACTAGGTCATTCTTTCACTTCTTATAAAACCCCATAGAAGTCCAGGGGAGAATAGAAGTCATCTTTCCTAAACATAAATTTTGAAGGTTGAAAAAAATGTAAGCTGTACCTTTATTAATATTATTATTTCTTCAATGAATGACAATAGATTGTAAACTTTTTTTGCATCACACACTCAGGAGAACAACAGGTTGTCTAGAATAGGGTTGTCATATTTAGCTAATAGAAAGAAGATGCCCAGTTAAGTGTAAACTGCAGATAAACAATACCTTTTAATTTAAATATGTTCTGAGTGTTGCATGGGACATACTTATACTAAAAATTATTTGGTGTTTATCGACATTTACATTTAACTGGGTATCCTGTATTTTAGTCTGGCAACCCTCACCTAGGACAGACTCACCACTGAGCCTGTTTAGCACCCCGCAATTCTCCCTTTTTCCCCTTTTCATTGTCTCCTGTGTCCGTTTCTTTCCGTCTGGGCCTGTCTTTTTTTCTGCCTCCTCTTTCTCATCCCCACCCCCACCTTTATCTTTTGTTTGTTCTCTGCTGTCCACCGTTGGCCATTTTTGAGGAATATGTATCTGGGTTATCAGAGGGTACACAGATATGTATGTGAGTTATCATCTCATTTCTTTATTTAAAGGGGGGTTTGGAGGAGATGGATACATGTATATGTAAGAGTGAGTCCCTTCACTGTTCGCCTGAAATTACCACAGCATTGTTAATCGACTATACCCCAATACAAAATAAAAAGTTAAAAAAAAAAAAAGTTGTATTGGAAGTATCCT
This sequence comes from Bos mutus, assembly GCF_027580195.1. Classification (NCBI taxonomy): domain Eukaryota; kingdom Metazoa; phylum Chordata; class Mammalia; order Artiodactyla; family Bovidae; genus Bos; species Bos mutus. The sequence continues at coordinate 30,197,834 of NC_091626.1, read as the reverse complement.
TTTTAGGCTCTCAAAATAAAATTGTTTTTATTTGATGTAATCCTCAAATGATTTTTTTCCCTGTGGAACGTGAGCTTTCAAGAGAAAAAAAAAAAAAAAGATTTGCCACTTCTACTTTAAAAATATTGCTTGATGAAGTTATTTTCTAAAACATCAATTAAAAAATCCGTATCAACGTTAATACCAGAGTCAGTCCTACAATGATATGATACTGGGCTGAATGCTAACAGACTTGCAACTAAAAATAAAACTAGGGTTTTTTTACTCAAAGAAAGCTCTCATTTTCCTAATTTTCCCCATCAGGTACCTTGGACACTACAACTATGAGCAGAGCAACTACCTGCAAAAATGAATCTAATGAGGTGAGAATTACTTTGGTTTTTGAGTCATTTTAAAGGCTTGAATAGACAGTAGGTATAGAATTTTGGAATGCATTTGTTAATGTACATTTTAATTTAATATTTGCATGGGATTTGCAAAGTGAGTGCCAGGAAACTTGGGGTTTTAGCTGTCTTTTTTTTTTCTTCTGTTTTTTCCTGTCTTAGAGAATTCTGGGATCAAAGACCTCCACAGAACAACAAAGAGCTAAAGGAAGTCAGTTTGATGATGCAAGAGGGAGGCTCTTTTTTCTGAGGTCAAGGCCAGATGAAGTGCTGAAGGATTAGAAGGCTTTCACTCCATTTGCTTTGGATAGATTTAAAGACTAGGCACAGCCATTTGTGTTAATTAAAATCTTTCCAACCTTTGTTTTAGTGCTGTTTTCACTCTCTTTCTCCTCCGAAATGGGTGGAAATGCTAGTTAGGTGCTTGGCCTTATGCATGTCAGAAATTTAGTCATTTAGAATAAGCAGCCTCTGATTATTTTGATAGCTTTTGATTTTTGAAATGACTAGATTCAAACCACATTGTATGTTGTTAACAAGTCCATAAAAAGCTGCTGCTCTCCACCTCTCAGGGCTTCCTCTGGTGCCTCAGGGGCAAAGAATCTGCTTGCCAATGCAGAAGACACAGGTTTGATTCCTGGGTCGGCAAGATCCTCTGGAGAAGGAAATAAAGCCCAGTCCAGTATTCTTGCCTGAGAAATCCCATGGACAGAGAAGCCTGGTGGGCACAAAAGAATCGGACAAGATTTAGTAACTAAACAGGGACAACTCCGCCTCTGAAGTGTTTAATTTTGGGCAGATCCTCCACTGACAAATGAGCGAAAGTAGTTACAAACTGAAGAAATAATATTCCATAGACTCCTCTTACTCTCTCACCCATTACATCCATTTGCCCTGTTGATACTGCTTCCTAGCTACCTAGTCCTTGAATACCGTCTACCTTCCTGGTACCACTGTTTTTGTTCAGGTTCTTTTTCCTGCCTGGATTACCAGAGCCTCTTAATTGGTTTCCTTGCTTGGTTTCCAACCCTTCTAATTAACCTTCCCCGGCACCACCAAAACTATCTTTTCTAAAAGAAACATGAGATCATGTCACTTTCCTACTGATTTCCCCTTGCTGCTGCTGCTGCTGCTGCTAAGTCACTTCAGTTGTGTCCGACTCTGTGCGACCCCATAGACGGCAGCCCACCAGGCTCCCCTGTCCCTGGGATTCTCCAGGCAAGAACACTGGAGTGGGTTGCCATTTCCTTCTCCAAAGCATGAGAGTGAAAAGTGAAAGTGAAGTCACTCAGTCGTGTCCGACTCTTAGCGACCCCATGGACTGCAGCCCACCAGGCTCCTCCATCCATGGGATTTTCCAGGCAAGAGTACTGGAGTGGGGTGCCATTGCCTTCTCCAGATTTCCCCTTGACATTAGTGTAAAGTTCAAAACTCCCTCACAAACCACACAATGATCTACCTTCTACCTACATCCCCAGCCTCGTCTTCTACTGTAACCCTCTGCCCTGATACATCTACACTGAGCAATACAGAACAGGTTGCAGTTCCCCTGATGCTCCATGAGTTCTATTATCTCTATGCCTCTGCACAAAGTTGTTCCTCTGCCTGAAAGAGTCTTCTCTTCTTGTCTGCTTGACCATTGCCTACTGTTCCTAAGGGCCGAGTTTGGTACCCTTGTTCTATCCTAGTAATTCTCAGTCCTAGTTGCATTTCAGAAGATCCTTGGGAGCTTTTAAAAACACCAATTCACCAAGCCCCTCTCCAGGTCATTTAAATTACGATCTCTGAGAGGGAGGGCAAAAAAGCATCTGCATTTTTTAAAAGCTCCCTAGGAAATTCTGAGGTGCAGTCAGGTTTGAGAATTATGGTTCAGGCTGTCTTACCTCTATAATAGCACTTACCAAACTATGTTGCAATTATTTGTTTACCTAGCCATTGATTTCCCTAACTAAATTGTGAGCTCTTTGAGGCCCTGGACTATGTCTTCTTCATTTTGATCACATAACAGTACCTGGGATTTGATAGAGCCTCGGATATTGTAAAAGACCACAAAAAGTTAATTGTAAAGTCCCAGATCTCTTGACACTCTGTGTGTCAGTATAATACCAGTGGATCATACTGTAGTCCCTGAGATCTTCAGATCTTTTCTTTAATTAAATTGTCATTAATTTCTTTTCTCATGTCAGTACGAAGAAAGTTGACTTGTTACAAAACACTTCATGACCTGTAGGAATCCTCATAAGGTATAATGAGTAAAGTAAGCCAACCAACTAAAAATCTTCCCTCTCCCAAGGTCAATTTAAATTTTTAAAGGTCGCTTCAAAAGGTGGATTTTTAAAAAAATGTGTTTTCAGACTGGAAAACTTTTCACAAAATCATAGAATTTGGGCATTAGATGGAACCTAAAATAAGTATGGGCTTCCCTGATAACTCGGTTGGTAAAGAATCCACCTGCAACGCAGGAGACCCTGGTTCCATTCCTGGGTCAGGAAGATCTGCTGGAGAAGGGATAGGCTACTCACTCCAGTATTCTTGGTCTTGCCTGTGGCTCAGCTGGTAAAGAATCCACCTGCAATGCAGGAGACCTGGGTTGGGAAGATTCCCCAGAGAAGAGAAAGGCTACCCACTACAGTATTCTGGCCTGGAGAATTCCATGGACTGCATAGGAACTGCAGTGCTATGCAAATATGGACTGCATATTCACAACGAATAAAAGAAATATAAATCTCCATCACTTTTCAGAAGATACTGAAGTTCAGATATGTTGAAAGAGTGTCCAAGGCCCACAGTTAATTGAGGCTATTAACAGTTAAGCTAATTACCAGAGCCTGGTATTATTACTGCCAATTCACATTCCAACTTAACTCATATCTTTCCTGTCTTGACCACAAAAATAAAAGGCTCTTCATTCTATCAACTGAAAGTGAAATTCGCTCAGTTCTGTCCGACTCTTTGCAACCCCATGGACTATATAGTCCATGGAATTCTCCAGGCCAGAATAATTGAGTGGGTTGCTTTTCCCTTCTCCAGGGGATCTTCCCGACCCAGGGATCAAACCTAGGTCTCCTGCATTGCAGGTGGATTCTTTACCAGCTGAGCCACAAAGGAAGCCCAGATAGCTTAATTGGTGAAGAATCCTCTTGCAATGCAGGAAACCCTGAGTCAACTCCTGGGTCTGGAAGATCCTCTGGAGAAAGGGATAGGCTACCCACTCCAGTACTCCTCATGGCTCAGCTAGTAAATTACCTTTACAGTCCATGGGGTCTATAGAGTCCATGGGGTTGCAAACGGTTGGACACGACTGAGCGACTTTCACTTTCACTTTTTCTGTCAACTGAGTTAGCTGAGTATATAACCTACATTCCGTTTCAAGAAAGCCACCTCTCTTCTCATTTGGACCCTCTGTACTTTAGCAGTCCTGAAAGATTTTCCAAGCCAATTGGGTTACACAGAGCAATAAGAACAAAAATCAGGAATATAAAATCTGACTGAACCACTGAGTACCTTTGATAAGTCATTTAATCTCAAGGTCTTAGATTCCCATTTTAAAAGTTGAATTAAAAGAACACAATTCAAATGTTTTAAAATCATGTTTTTGTCTGTTTGTTTTTACCGTGAAATGAGTTTGGATGAGTATATGACCTTTCCCCACCACCCACCTTTTTTTTCCTGTTAACCAAAGCATGAAATAAACAATTCACTTGCTAACAGAGATGTATAACTTCTTAACAAATGAACCATTTGCTATCTCTAAACTATTGAAATTGTATGTTCATTATTATTAGGCTTATCGCTTTCACCTCAAATGCTCCAAGTCTTTCAGTTTCTTCAAAACTCAGAACTGAAATGTTATAGCCTTTTTTTCTACTGTCTTCAAGACTTCACATTGGATTTTGACTTTCACTTGTATGGCAATGCAGTGTTATCAATTAGATTAGCTGGCTATGCCTGGGTATTTGCATTTTGATAAGTTCAAAATATGGATCTCAGCTTTGTGGGTGCAAATTTATTTGGTCAACTTACCCAACAGATCAAAGACTCATTCAAGATACCCAACATCCCAAGAAAAACATTGATGAATCCAATATTGGACATTCATGGTGGCTCAGATGATAAAGAATCTGCTTGCAGTGCAGGAGACCCAGGTTTGATCCCTGAGTTGGGAAGATCCACTGGAGAAGGGAATGGCTACCCACTCCAGTATTCTTGCCTGGAGAATTCCATGGACAGAAGAGCCTGGAGTACTATAGTGGGCTACAGTCCATGGGGTCACAAAGGGTCTGACAAAACTGAGCAACTTTCACTAGTTTAAATCACAAAGAGGGCTATACCTCCCAATATGGTTGAAATATGCCTGTATTTAGGGTGTTACCATCTCCGAATCAAATTGTTTAGGGAAACTGAATTAGTAATCAGAAAATATTGATGGCACTGAAACATTAACACTTTTATTTATATTCATAATATTCCAGTTATGCTTCTCAGAGAATAAAACCCTTGATACTCTTGACTGTACTTAGGAGATATGTTTCCATTTTAAGTTCAACTGAGGAAAACTCTATCCCCATCAGCAAAATGTTTAATAACCATAATCTTGGGTAGTACTATTTTTGTGGCTTATCTCATTTCTTCTACCTTGACAACCTAGCTATTCAAAGAATATTTGCTAACATTTCACCCTCAAAAGTTGCCTTTTTGCAATGACCACAAAGTGATTAGTAATGTTTGTCACACTTCTTTCCTAAATGAAATAAGATCAACAACAGTCTGCAATTTTCATCTTTAGTCCAAAAGTGCAGTCACCAAAGAGGGTAAGTGACGGTATGCAACATTTCACCATACACTATTAGATCCAGGCAGAAAAATTCAGTTTTAGCATTGTTTGTGTGAACTCTGGCCACGTGGGTGGCATCTCCTTTTATAGACAGAGGCTTCTGCAAGCTGTCCCAAGCCAAGGCAAATTTCTAACAGCCCCACTGGTACCTTGGGAGGAGCCTGCATTGCTAGCAATTCCAAGTCCCTACTGCTTCATGTGTTCTGTATTTAGTCATCAAATATTAGGAAATGGGAAGAAAACAAGATTCTGTGTTGAAAAGTGATACTTGCTCTGCACCCAATCAGTCCCACAGCAGGAGATACACAGGCAGATAAATATGAAATGTAATTATTACATGGTAAAATGAGATTTTTCAGGACAACTGAAAAATCCATCATTTCTGCTTCCTTCACCAATTCATTTATGCTTGCTAACATTTCAAATTCTACTTAAGGTTCATTTTAAGCTAAAATACTGTATAAACATTCCTATCAACCATATTTCCTCCAATTATTACTCAGCTTGGGAGAAAATGAGGCTTCTTAGGTTAACAAAATTATTTTTTGTTGCTTTATAGAGATAAAACTATTTTCCTAGGGCAGGTGGGCTCTGATTACATTGAAACAATTAATAATAATTTAAGAAATTCATGATAAATTTGATTTTTTTTTTAAAGCTCACTTAAACTCAATCCATGTTGGTGGTTAGCTTTGGGACTACTTTTTCTTTACTTATGTATTATTGTTGTTCAGTCACTAAGTCATGTCTGACTCTTTGCTACCCCATGGACTGCAGCATGCCAATCTTCCCTGTCCTTCATGGACAGCAAACTGTCTTTGAGTTTGCTCAAACTCATGTCCACTGAATGAGTGATGCCATCCAACCATCTTATTCTCCGTCACCTCCTTCTCTTCCTGCCCTCAATCTTTTCCAGCATCAGGGTCTTTTCCAATGAGTCGACTCTTCACATCAGGTGACCAAAGAATTGGAGCTTCAGCTTCAGCACTAGTCCTTCTAATGAAAATTCAGGACTGATTTCCTTTAGGATTGATTGGTTTGATCTCCTTGCTTCCCAAGGGACTCTCAAGAGTCTTCTCCAGCACCACAGTTTGAAAGCATCAATTCTTCGGCATTCAGCCTTCTTTATGGTCCAACTCTCACATCCATACATGACTACTGGAAAAACCATAGCTTTGACTCTACAGATCTTTGTTGGCAAAGTTGTGTCTGCTTTTTAATATGCTGTCTAGGTTTGTTACAACTTTTCTTTCAGGGAGCAAGCGTCTTTTAATTTCATGGCTGCAGTCATCACCCGCAGTGATTTTGAAGCCCAAGAAGAGAAAATCTGTCAGTGTTTCCACTTTTTTCCCACCTATTTGCCATGATTCACTTTTTGGAATGCTGAGTTTTAAGCCAGCTTTTTCACTCTCCTCTTTCATCTTCATTGAGAGGTTAATTCCTCTTCACTTTCTGCCATTACAGTGGCATCATCTGCATATCTGAGGTTGTTGATATTTTCCCTGGTAATCTTGATTCCAGCTTGTGCTTCATCCAGCCTGGCATTTTGCATGATGTACTCTGCATAAAAGTTAAGTAAGCAAGGTGACAATATACAGTCTTGACATACTCCCTTCCCAATTTTGAACCAGTCTGTTGCTACATGTCCAGTTCTAACTGTTGCTTCTTGACCTGCCTTCAGGTTTCTCAGGAGATAAGGTGGTTTGGTATTCCTATCTATTTAAGAATTTTCCACAGTTTGTTGTGATCCACACAGTCAAAGTCTTTAGCATAGTCAATGAAACTGAAGTAGATATTTTTCTGGGATTCCCTTGCTTTCTCGATGATCCAAGGGATGTTGGCAGTTTGATCTCTGGTTCCTCAGCTTTTTCTAAATCCACCTTGTACATCTGGGATTTCTTGGTTCATGTACTACTGAAGCCTCTCTTAAAGGATTTTGAGCATTACCTTGCTAGCATGTGAAATGTGTACTTGTGTATACCAGATCCTAAAAACTGAAAGCCTTGTAGATAGAGCCCTTCTATGAAATCAAATAGTTTCTGGACACTTAATGTTACTTTTCCATTTAACAAATCCCATTCTCCGTTCCCTTATCTAATAATTCCTTCCTTTTCTAGCAAATACTGTCCTCCTTCCCTTTCATCTACACTTTCTTTGAATTGAGGCAGAAAAACCAGTGCTTTCTTTAGAAATAACGTGTTTCTGGTTTCCTCCTTTTATCAGGTAAGCAGCCATGTAAATAAGTAGTGACTTTGTACAGTTGTAAATTGGCAGGACACACAGGGAAGAGCTTCTCTATCTTCTGAATATTAACATGAAAAATTGTGGGTGTATCAAAGGTATAAATTAGAGTCCTCATTAAAGATTAAAATCTATAGTAATGATAGAGAACAATAAGAGGTTTTGTGAGTGTGTGGTTATGCATTTACTTTCTTAACAGTTCTGCTAATTCAGATACTTAAATGGAAGTACAGAACTTTTCAAGTTTTTATTACCAGAAATAATTTTAATTCTCAGCTGATATCTTAGTTTAAGTGCTTTCTGACTAACTAACCTATCAAGGCACTAACCCAACGTATGGTTTCCAGAGCCATCCTCCCTTGATCTTAGTCCTTCCGGTAGTGGTTCAACTGATGCTGACCCTCTGGGTGAGTACATCACTGAGGCCTAACTAATCAGAAAATGCTATTCCCTTTGCCTTAGTGTTTGGGGATGGAACCATGACCTAAACCTGTGGTTTCTAAGACTTTGACCTCAGGACCCCTTTACACTCTTAAAAATTATTGAGGACTCCAAAGAGCTTCTGTTTAAGTAGGTTATACCTACTGATATTTACTATATTAAAATTTTAACATATATGAATATACAGACATAGTTCATTATCTATCAGAGTGATAATGTCACTACACATCATGTAACCTCTGGAAAATTCTACTGCATCTAGTGAGAAAGAAAGAGGGGAAAGACACATAATGGCTTACTACTAGTATGAAAATACTTTTGACTTTGTAGACCCTCTGAAAAGGTCTTGGAATCTCCAGGTGTCCCCTGATATTGTCAATAACTGCTGATCTAGATTATAACCTACAGAACCAATGCATGTCTGAACTTTCTAAGCACATGAGCCAATGCTTTTTAGCTTAAACTATAGTCAGTCACTTGCAAGCAAAAACATTCTCCTACGTTTGAATTCCCAGTTAGGGACCTCAGAGGAAGAGAATAAGGTGGGGGAAAAGTACAAAGGACTGTGGCACAAAATTATTCATCTGGGCAGCAGAAATATACTATGAAGCCCAAGGAAGGGAAGGTTTCCAATTTATTTTAATAAACATGGCAGACTTTGGAAAACACTCTCCTAGTTGTTCCCAAATAAGTGTCATCAAACTCCATGAGAAATTGAGGTTTCTCAACTTCACTTCACTAAAAGATAACCAGGGCACCAGAACTGAAATCAAAATGTCAGTTTCATTAGTGTGTGTGTGCTCAGTCATTGCCTAATTCAGTCAGTCAAAAATCCATTTGAACTCCATCACACTTCCTTTGGGGAAAATACTATGTTAAAATGAACCAGAGTTTCACCTTACATTCATGCTTTATTAAAAAATTGTGCTAAAAACACATAACAAAATTTACCATTTTAATCATTTTAAAGTGTACAAAGCAGTGGAATTAAGTATATTCAAAATGTTGCTTGCACCCATTTGTAATCCACTCAGTTGTGGCTATTAGACAATCCGGAAAGAGGCAAGAGTAGAATAAGACTTAGCAGAAAAATAATCCATTACTAAATTTGTTCCATTAATCCATAATCCATTACTAAACAGTCCAGTACTAAATAATCCATTACTAAATTTCTTTGGAAGGAATGATGCTAAAGCTGAAACTCCAGTACTTTGGCCACCTCATGCGAAGAGTTGACTCATTGGAAAAGACTCTGAAGCTGGGAGGGATTGGGGGCAAGAGGAGAAGGGGACGACAGAGGATGAGATGGCTGGATGGCATCACTGACTCAATGGACGTGAGTCTGAGTGAACTCCGGGAGTTGGTGATGGACAGGGAGGCCTGGCGTGCTGCAATTCATGGGGTCTCAGAGTTGGACACAACTGAGCAACTGAACTGAACTGAACTGAAATTTGTTCCTGTTTACATCTAGTGCTAATGAGGAGAATCTAACCCCAGAAAAGCCAGGAAATTTTTGCCTTATTACATTGAAAGTGTGACTAACCAGAGGAAAACTAAAGTCCTAGGAGGGCTAAATGTAAATACACCATTACTAGAAAAACTCATCTTTTCTTCATTTAGTAATTCATTTCTACTGATAAACTTTCATAACTTTTATAATGAAAATCATTACGATAGCCCAATATTTACCTATCTTTTATGTTAATTCTCATTTTAAACTCTTAATTTTCATTATTAAAATATCAGGAATGGAGAGAATAAATCCCTGGGCATTTCTAATTCTTTAGGTACAAACCTTTAACTTTTTTACTTTCTCTCCTCTCCCACCCCCTGCCCCTGTATGTTCCTAAGACATTTATCAAGGTTTGGAAATACTACTCTATTTCTACTTTCCAGAAAGCCTTCTTTGTTGTAAACTTGATTCCAGGATGAATTCTAAAGAAATGTCACATGGAGTTAAGAAGCATGTGCATGCCCAATATTCATTCAGTGCTGCTGCTACTGCTACGTCGCTTCAGTCGTGTTGGACTCTGTGCGACCCCGTAGACGGAAGCCCACCAGGCTCCGCTGTCCCTGGGATTCTCCAGGCAAGAATACTGGAATGGGCCAGCAGTAAAAGAAAAAATCACATTAGACAGTAAAGTCCCTGGACTTTTCCTGTGTAAATTTTGTTGTGTGCATAAATTTTTTTTACAGATTCCTAAATTCAGCAGAGATGAATACACTTGAGGAAAATTGTTGAAAGACAAGCATCTGTTATAATTGTCCATTTTATTCTAACATTACTTTTCAACAATTTTAGTAGTTTTAACAAACAAACCTCCATATACTTTAAAGGCTTAATTCATCTTCACCCTTCCCAATTAAATTTTAATGAATTTCACCATCACTGCTTTTATAGTCTCTTGTTTTCTGTTATTTGTGAAACAAAATTGCCAGCTTCTTTCCATGAATAATAACAGAATACTCTAAATTGAAAGGGTGCTTATCTACCAATTTATTTAAAGGATGTAGAAAAAGGCCCCAATTTATTTAAGGTTACAGAATCTATAGTGGGCAGAATTAGAATTTCTCTAAAAATACAAGACATTTTAAAATCATTTCAGGCTATTGGCCCTTAGAGGGAATAAAGATAGAAAGGTAAAGTAACCAACATTTGCTTATCTTTGTTTGAAATAAAGTAAACATACTTCCCATATATACCTCTCATTTAAACTGGTTCAGAATCCACAAGCTCCCAGGCTCTATGGTGATAGATTATTATAGGAAGTGGGATCATAATCTGGCTTCATTTTTAAATCCTGTCAAAAATACTAGCAATACATACTCAAAAGTAATTTTGCTAGTTAATTTTATTCTACTTCAATTCCACCCATCATCTCCTATGTACTCCCATTATTTAAAATGAAATACGTAATATGAATCTTCAGTTAGAGATTAGCCCACGTTCCAGTTGGCATAATAAAACTCATATAACCATCAAATTGAGATGTTCATTGTGTACAAATGATAATTATACTTTTTGGGGACATATTTCATTTTTTATGCTTCCCAGTTTTACTATTGTTGAGAAGAAAAATTATACATACACGGGTGTACATGTTTTATTCAGAAGTTGAAAGGGCTAGAAAGAACTAAGAAACCGATGTGAAATAGCCACAGGTGATTAATAACACTTCATGAAAGACACATGAAGATAAGTGTCAACAAAAGCTATTTTCATGGTAATTTCACATCCCACAAATACTGAAATGAAAATTGCCACCACCGGGGTTCTATTTCCAGCTTTGTGATTGTAGCTCAGGTGGGAAAAACATTCTCTAATCTCATTGTCTAAGATTGGTGTTTTTCAACTAAACGCAGAGCCTCTAGCGAAGAAGCCTGAAGCCACAAAACCCTGGGACAGCGCGAGGAGCAGAAGCCTGTTCTTTCTCAAGGGGCTCTGCCGCAGGCTCCTAAGCTTCGCTAGTGAGGATCCTTCTGTAGGTACAGCCTTGGAGTTGGGAAATCCTCCGGCAGGTCGAGTCGACTAAAAAAGCAAGCGGGAAGATGAGGCACGATAGGATACCTCCTCCCTCGCTCACCGCGGGCTGTCACAGTAATTGGCGGTTGTGCCACTCACGCAGCTTTCTAAGGCACCTCCAGGCTCCCTGGAGCCCTTTCTCTTTCTCCTTCGGGAAAGCGGGCTCGGTAGCCCCAAAAGCCTGCCGGAGTCGCTGACAAACGACCAGGAGCCGGGCTCGGCAGGGGATTGCTTCTGTCTGGGGCTCGGCGGAACCTGCGTTCGTGTCTCGCGCGCACTCGCTCCGCGTTCTCCTAGCCAATCCGGCGCTACTCGCGCGCCCAGGAGCGTTCCCCGGTCCAGTTTGGGCTGGGCCGGCTCCTTCCCGCTCCCAGCACTTCGCAACCGAGCTCTCACTCCTCCCCTCACTCTCCACGAGTTCCACGATTCGCGGTGTAGCTCCGCCCCTGGCCCGAGTCCACCCCCGCAATCTCGGGAGCTTGTGCTCTCCTTTCCCCTCAGTCTCCTGCCGGCTAGCCGCGCTGGGTCTGGCGCTCTGCAGAGCGGCACGAGTCTCTTCCGCCTCGCTCCTACGCCTCCGCGCGGTCTCCCTGGGCAGCCGCCGCGTCCCCCACCCGCAGCTCTTCGCCTGCGACCCGAAGTCGGGGTCCCGCGCCCTGACTCCGCCCCCCATCCCCCAGCGGACTCGCGCGCTCGGGGCCCGGCCTCTCACTCTCGCAGGCCGCGGAGCACTCGGCCGCCTCCCCCTCCTTCCCTGCTCGGCTCGCGCTCCCCGGGCGCTCTCGCTCTCGAGCTCTCCAAAGCGAGCGCGCTCCCGGCCCGCGCGCTCCGGGCTCTGGTTTCTCCCGGCTCCTGTCAGTGCGGTGACTGCGCTGGGAAACATGGCGACCGAGGGAATGATCCTCACTAACCACGACCACCAAATCCGGGTTGGAGTCCTCACAGGTAACCGGGGGAGGAGGTCCAGGACCGCCGCGGCCGCTGTCCCCGGCTTGCCTCAGGCTTCTTGCCTGTGATGACCCTTCTCTGCGGCCTCGGGAGAAGGGAAGGCAGAAGAAGGGGACCGGGGGAGGGGGGCGGACGATTTTACAACCGCCGAAAGGTGCTGGGAGGCTGGGGTGTTCCCGCGGGGTCCCCCGGGAGCTGGGCCGATCCCGTCGATGTCAGGCCCCAGTGCCTTCGCAGCCGAAGTCCTGGGCCCCTGGGGACCGAGGGGCCGGTGCGGCGGGCGCTGCGGGGCTCCTGGCAGGCGACGGGATCCCGGCTCCGCAGTCTGAAGCATGCCGCTCTCGGCTGGCCCGCGCGCTCCCTCGGCTACTGCTTGTCCCAGAGAGGGGGGAAATCCCTTTTCCACCCCCTCCCTCTTTTCCCTTCCCCCTACTTGGGCGGCCCCGCGCTGCCCTAGCAGTGCTTTCGCGGGGCACCAGCCACAGACGACATGGATGTTCTTTAGGCGAAACTCTGCTCGGTCTCAGGCTGCCCCTCGCGATCCGGGAATCCCCTTTGCCACCCATGGGACACTCTTCGTTCCCCACCCCGGGAGGTGGGGATCGGCTTCCACCCGGACCTCGGAAAGTGTTTGCATTCTGCCTTCCCAAGTGGAGGGCCCTCTGCCCACCTCTTCGTTTTCTTAGAGGGAAGGCTGTAGCCTGCGACTGGGGATCCAGCCTTTCTACTTGAGAGGGAAGGATTCCCCTACTCGGGCTCTTCTGTCCCCCTCCCTTCTGGGACCTCCCCCCACCCTCCCGAGGCTTGTGAGGAGCGCACTTTTCTCGGGTCGCGTTTCCCTCCCTCGCGGAAGCCGTGTGTGCTCTGCATGTCTGATTCCGTTGCGTTGTATTTGGGTAATATCCCTCAGTTCGGCGACAGGCAGTTGCTGCAGGGCATGACTTCTGAGATGAATAGCAAGCCGATTTGTAGGGGTTTCTGCTGTGGTTCTGTAGTTGGTAAGGTTTCTATGTAATTGAGTGGCGAGGTGGGGGTTAAAGAACTATATTTGGAACCTGAGAGCTTAGTTCGGAGGGAAGGAAATCCAAGACTTAACTGATTTTGGAAAAAGAAGCGATGTAGACGGGAATCCTCGTGTTCTCCCCCCTCTCCTTCCCTCCGCCCCACCACACACACACACACACACACGTTTTTTTTTTTTTTTTTCCCCCTTGTCAAATTCTGACAGGTTGAGACGGTGCTCGAGAAGGGACTAAATTGAATGAGACTTGCTTTATTATTATTATTAGGCAGAGAAAAATCTGTTGATAAGATAAAGAATGCAAAGCTTAATTGGCTGCTGAGTTTTATGAAGATATTCGTGGTACCCCTTGTTCTCTTTTAACTAACTGGGTCGTCTTTCTCTGATATTGTTTCCAGATGTTAATGGTAATTTATTGAATTTTCCTAATTGAAAGCTCTTGCTATAGTAAGCGACTTCACTTTCACTTTTCACTTTCATGCATTGGAGAAGGAAATGGCAACCCACTCCAGTGTTCTTGCCTGGAGAATCCCAGGGACGGCGGAGCCTGGTGGGCTGCGGTCTATGGGGTCGCACAGAGTCGGACACGACTGAAGCGACTTAGCAGCAGCAGCGATAGTGAAACTAGTCTGAATCTGTTGCAGGGAAGGGAAACCACCCCCCACCCCCACTATTCGAAGATGCGCTGTTCGCTTCTTTTGGTGCTGAAGCTCTTGCTTTGTGTGAAGATTCAGTTGTAACTCAGAAATCTTGGCGTTGACATTGCTGATTTTTAGAGTCTTTTTGCGGGGTGTAAAATTGTATACCGTATATCAGCCCTCAACTCTCACTTTAGAATTTAAAATTAATAGAGTAGTGAGAGTAAAGCTTAATAGAAACCAAAGTGTGTCAGCTGTCCACGGAAATGAAAGGTCATAAATGCTTTCAAGTTAAACCATAGAGATTTTTTTAAAAACTTTTTTTATTGTTTATTTAAGCTTTCTCTGATAGTTTTATTTAGTGAATCAGCTTACCTGAGTCAAGTGACATAGTAGATAGCTGTTGTACAGAATGCTTTGAAAGGTGCAGCCTTTATCTGTGTCTCTGCAGTCCAATAGGGATGACATTGATATACAAACAAATAAGCTTTGTATGTAATTACTGTGCTGAAATTGTCTAAATAAATTACTTGTGTGATTGAAAACTAAATGTAAAAGGTATTCGTTACTCAGATGGATTAGGAGCAAATGTGATTACTTAAAGAGAGAATTTGTTATGTTTATCAGTGGTAAGAAGAAACTGACATTTTTAAGGGGAGTTGAAAGTCAGTTCAGTGGCAGCCTTATAAATGAATATGTTGCTGAGGTTGAGGCTCTTGAGCAGAATAAAAATGTAATGCAAAGGCCCTGGAATGCCTAGGTAGGATAGGTAGGTGGCACAAGCAGAATGTCAATGAGAGAAGATAACTTTGGCAGTGGAATTAAAGACAGTAGACTGTCAAACTATCTCATGAAAATGAAGTACAGTAGTTTAGGGGGAAAAGTGTAGGGTCAGGAATAAGGATATAGCTGAAGGAGTGAAAAGGAAGGTGCACATTTGGGAGAAATGGTAACAAGACAGTAGAATTTGGTGATAAAATGAGTATTTGAAGTCAGAAATAATTCGGAGAGATTTTTGCTTAAAATTATTGAAACAAATATTGTCTGCTATGTTAGAGCCTGGAAACATGGAGAAGAATCAGAGGAACAGCACCCGCTCTGTTTGTGAATAGTGGATTTTACTACAAATAGCTTAATATTTATGATCTTAACATGCCACACACAATGAAAACCTACAAAAATAAAACCATTTTGCACAATTTTGTCTTGTGTAACTTCCAAGTATTGGAATTTTACTATGTAAAATTATTCTTTACTGAACTTAAGCAGATACTATGATATCACACTTAAGAAAATTGAATTGAGGCCACACTTGAAACCATGTTTCTTGAGTTATAATTTGTGGCTCTCTTAAAGGTGGAGGGCTTGTTTTATAAAATGTCCTCTTCGTGTTTCATAATAGTGATTTTAAGTAATTTATCTAAGTCTGTTTTAGAGAGGTTTTACATATTTTAGAGGAAATACACACATTTTACAATATGTTAGTATTTTGGTGAATTGTGTTGTCATTTCTAAAACCTTTAATTGACTTCTTTGTGACATCTTTGATAATCTCTTGAAAGATAATTTTTGTACTATTTTGAAACTTTTCATTTTCTAGATGTTTTTGTAATCCTGTCCTGAGATTAAATTTGGGAAATATGGTACGCAGCTATTGAAACTATCAAATCGATTAACTGTTAGAATTTTGAAGGAATATAGTCGGAAAATATTTAGCAAAGGTATTTCTTTTTTGTATCACTATCTTGAATCATTCAGAACTTGGAAATCAGTATGATAATTAATATAACATGGATATTTTAGTTACATTATTTTTTTGGTCAGGAAAAAGGGAACATTTACATAGGTTATCATGGAAACATTTTATGTTGAAGATTATTGTCCATCTGCGAAAACAGTATCTTTATTAGTAACTTTTTATGTTGATTTGTTAGAAATGAAAGTTATATGATCTTTAGTAATCTGAGATCTAGTATTTAATATATCAATTTCTGATGTTCTCTAAGACTAAAGGCAGTGTGATGATGAATAACATGAGGCAAGTAAACAAGTATCTGTTGCTTTGAGACCAGAAATGAGATGTAGGACAGATGTAAGAATTTTTCTTTTTTCTTTTTTTACAACTTCAGTAGTAATTATACTTTCAGTCTTAACAATTACACAGCAGGTTCACTATATCAAATGTGTCACTTTTCACCTTTCTCCCCCTATTTCTGAAGAAGCTGTTTATTAGGGAAGTAGACTACTTCTACCTCTATAAGCTCCATGGAAACGTCAGGAAAATAGAGTACATATATGTTTGTGATACAGGAATAGATTATGCTCCATTGGCTGTTTAATATCATATTAGCTAGCCACTGCTGATGTTTGGTATGCCAGAGCACTTAGCTAAAGATAATAATCCATTACTTAAATTTTCACTGATAGTGACATGGATGAGAAAAAGAGGCAAATACTTAGGAAAGGGGATTTTAAAATCATGGTTTTGCTCTAATAATATACATTTTATTGCACTAAGTTGTAGATTTGTACTCAGTAAGGGATATTAGACATATATAAGACTAGATAATAGAGATTAGATGAAAGACTAATTATAAACTAGAAACTAAAATATTAGTTACATTTAGGGAGTATTTCAGTCATTTATAACTAAAATCAACATATTAAGAAAACCAGTTCTAAGCCAAGGATTTAATAATCATATGACTCTGGAATTGTTCGTTCATTTATTTCATTCCTCATGCCTATCTTTGTATATTATGTGTGTCATTATTATTTTCTGAAAAGCCCATTTATTGATAAAGATATATAAATATATCTTTTGAGAATAAATGCTGTCATTAAGTAAGGCAAATCACTAGCACAAACAAAATCTGTATCCTACAAAATGGAATTGTGTGTACTGTCAAGCATACCAATGTTGATCTATATGACTTATTAAAAAGAAGCTTATTTCTCAAACTAGGTCATTCCTTCATGAATTTCTGATTGGAAGCAATGTATTAATGATTAAGAAATCATTACATTAGATACTGTTGAATGCATTTAATACTATTACCTTTGATCAAAGACTTTATAAACTAGTAGTACACAAACTTAGTTAAGAGTTTTAACTGTATTAAAGATACTTATGATTATTTGACTTTAACTGGGGTATGTGGTGGAGAATCAGCAGCCTGTTATTGGGGAGAAAATGATGAATGAATCAGTTTTTCTCTTACTGGTGATAGATTCCTGGTTAAGGTGAATGGGGTGCTTTTTTGAAATAGTAAAATAGATAAAGTTTATACTTGGCAATTGTAAATAAGATTGAAAAACTAAGCTTATTTGGAATTTGAGATGTTAAAATAAGGAAATCCTGAGAAAGCAAATAATGAAACCACAAGGGATATCTTCCTTCACATCTAGGTAGAGAAGAAAAACAGATTATTTAACTTGTTTAAAAGTAATTGGATCTGTTGTTAATATGAATAGCATGCAACGTTACTTAATTTTTGAGTGACCTCTCGGAAGAGCAAATGTCTAATGAGTAATTGTGATGTAGAGATTCCATCCAGGTGGTTTAATGAGTTTATAAGTGAATTTGTACTTAATCAGTTTAAACTGAGTATGTAGAACTGCTTGAAGATGTTGTAATTAAACAACTGCAACAACTTTTACAACAGTTTTGCCAGTAAGTATACATTTTGAAAAAAATGGAGTTAAATTTACTATGCTTTAAAAAATGTCCTCATTTGAGAAATAAAGGAGCAAGGAAATGTGAAAGGAGCATTACACAATTTGTGGCCTGTTTCTCCAAGTTGGGACACATGACATTGAACACGGATACTCTAGTGATTCTAAGCCTTAGAATCTAAGCTATGGAAACAAACATAATTCCTGAAATATCGATTTCCTGAAATATAAATTTTTAGATCAAAATTCATCTAAAATATCAATTTTAGAATGTAGTATTTAAACCATTTTAATACTACAGTAAGCATGAGTAAATCAGGCATGAATGTAGAATTTTGAAGGAGCTTTTAGATAAAATTAAACTTCAAAGAAATTTCAAGTGAACCTATTATATAATTCCAGACCTCATTGTTTTTCTGTTATTGGTGCCTTGGTGAGGAAAAATTAAGGAGCGTGGGGCCATAGCAAGAACTCTAGAAGACTCATTATCTAATGTTAGTCTGGCCAGTGAAGTTCTCTCAGCTTTTCTCACTATTAACATGAAAGAGGCTCTTATGGCAATATATGTTTCTATCCTTTAGTATCTTGACTAGCTGGAAAGAGAAATGTTGGATAGCAAGCTTAGTTTTTTTGTTTTTTGTTTTTTGTCTTTTTAATTAGAATCATCATGGGGGAGGGGTAGATTATATATTGAAAATACAAGAGAATAAGAAATGGAAGAAAAGATGAAAAAAATTCAGTGATTACATTGTCAGTATAAGCCTAAGGGAAAATATTTAGATTTTTTTTCTTTTAGAGGTTTTTGTGGTATCACTCACAAAATTAACAGTGGTTTCAGTTTTACATTTAGTTTCAGACTCAGCTCACACTTCATTTCCTCAACAGAATCTTTCCTAGGAATTATTCTCTATGATGATGTCTTTGTTTTCTTGTAATGTTTATAAATGTTGCTATACCCTATAATCATGTACATGTGGGAGGCTGCAAGATGTAGTTTAAAGAAAAAAAAAAAGACTTTGGAGTCAGACTTGTATTTCAAACTCTGATTTGCCCTTTATTTTGGGAAGCTCATTTTACCTCTCTGAATTTCAGTTTCCTTCTCCAGAATGAATGTAGTGATGCTTACTTCACAGGGTTGTTAAGAACTGAGATAATGTATGTGAAAATTCTACCATATATGTCTAACTTGGATTATACAGTCAACTCTTTAAAAATGTGGAAGGGGTGAGTAGGGATACCATCACTTGCCCCTACTTCCCCCACAGTCCACAACCGGTAAGCTTTGTAGTCTGTCTTCTCTGATTCTCCCCTATCCAAGGTTCTGTCGATTGAACCAACCTTGGATCTTGTAGTACTACAGTACTTACGCAAAAAAAAAAAAATCCTAGGTGTAAGTGGATTGGTGCAGTTCAAACTGTTATTTTTCAAGTGTTAATTGTATACTCAATAATCTTCTTTCCTCTTCATATGCTATTTTGGTGCAATTTGCTAATAGCTTCATGTATAAACATCTTATTTAAAGTAGATTTTTCAGGTTTTGAAACAGGTGATTGTGTTCTTCACTTCTTTGCCCTTTTGTTATAGGATCTATTAATGAAGTATTTCATTAATATTAATGAAGTATCAATGATGTTAAAAAAGAAAAACTAGATGGTGTGACACTTAGTAGTTTAGGAAACAGTAGCTCAGCAACGTTTAGATAAACAAGAACTTCACTATTATTACTAAAAAGATAGTTTAGGGTAAGTGGAGTGGGGTTTAGTATTTTTCCATACATTTATTACTGTTGACAGGATGATATCAATGATGTGTATTTGAGATATTTCATACTATAAAATTTAATATATTATTTATATAGTTTTTTTTTTTTTCTTATGTGTTAATACATTTTCTGATTTTTATATAATTAAGTTGATGGGCATAATCTGTGTAAGAGTTATTTTAGAGTGGTTTTTTAAACTGTTATTTTAAAAAATTAAAAATTGAAATTATAGATGAAAGATTCTGAAAATGCTGTTATTTTGAAAGTTAATTCTGATAGACAAAAAAGCATAAAATAGCAGTCACAAGTTCTACATCTTTTACCACTTTCAAGACAACTGCATTTTACCTTAATTTCCTTAGCTTTGAATGGGAGAAATTATGCTTAGCTTATCCAGTTACTGTGAGGGAGACAGAAAACAATGTATCCAATACTCAGTACCTACTATGTGCTTGGCTCTGTGCTACAGTGAGGGATACCACAGTGAGTAAGACAGACATAGTCATCCTCTTGGAGATTATATTTTAGTACCAACAGGAACACACAATTTAGTCAAGTTAGATTCTGAGAAATCATGTTGCATTTATGTTGCATTTCGAGGAATAAAGTGCTTCTGTATTTTATTTGATGTGGATAAGTATAAGCACCAAAACTGTTGCACGTTAAACCATTTTTGATACAAATTTTTAAACCATTACATATTTTCTGCTTTCTAAGGTCGAAAGTATTGAACATAATTTAATTATCTTATTTAATCAGGTTTAAGTAATTATAGCTAACACCTGTCGAGTTTATATATATATACACATACATAGTTATATGGCATAAATATGTCCTGTTTGTGCTTAGCACTTAGCACATGTTATTTACTCTTTATAGTCTTTATAAGGAAATACATTATTCCTTTTTATTCTGCCTGAGAAATAGAGGTGAGATAACTTGCTTAAGGTTGCACCTGTGGCCCTGCCAGAATTCAAGGACAGGCCCGACTATACTCTGAGCAACTATATTTCTGTATTCTATTCTGAATTCCTTTTATTGTGGTGTATGGTACTATAGTTCTCTGTAGTGTTTTCTTTTCTGCTGTGACTTTACACACTTGCCCCCTTCCCTACTTCTAGCTTCTCATCTGCAGTCAGTGGTAGGCTATGGATCGTAACTAACCAGTACAACGTTTCATTAGGCCGATACTGTGTCTTTACAAAAAATTATCTTGCTAATATTACAAAAGACATTTTATATTAACCTGTATTTTTAGTTTTTTAAGATCAGCAATGCTCTAATCTCTTCCCATAGGACAGTAGTAGAGTAGCTGTCCTCTTGAGATAGGGCATGTATTCTCCAGTTTCCCACAATTCCCACTTAACCTGTTTGTTACCTGCCTTGCCTGGTAAGTGTTTGAGTTTGTGATCTTCACTCGTATGTATTCTGTACCTTCCTCTTTTTTCATCACAGTTTGGACAACTTTTCATGTTACTGGAAACAATAATACAGGGTTAATTGAGAGTTACCAAGTATGAGATAATTTTCTAGAGCCTGCCATAGAACCTATTAATTTATTTAATCCTCATCATAGTATCAATATTGCCATTTTACATTAGAAGAAATTGTAGCAGAGAGAGATTAAGTAATTTGCTCAAATTACTGTAATAAGAGGCCACGTTGAGAAAAGGCCAAACTGAGTTGAACTGTTCCTAGGGCTTCCCTGGCAGCTCGGACAGTAAAGAATCTGTCTGCAGTGCGGGAGATCCGGGTTCGATCCCTGGATCAGGAAGATCTCTGGGGAAGCGAATGGCTACCCACTGCAGTATTCTTGCCTGGGAAACTCCGTGGACAGAGGAACCTGGTGGACTGTAGTCCATGGGGTCACAAAGAATCAGACACGACTGAGTGACTAAGCACACACACAGAGGCTGTTCCTAGAGTAAAGCTCTTAACCACTACAGTATATTCCTTGGCATTTAATAGTTCATAGAGATGCACATCTTTCTTTTTAATGTTTGTTATATATCATCATAGGTTTCACTATATTTAATCAGTCCTCAATTGATGGACATAGAGGTTTCTAATTTTTCATGTGTCAAATGCTGTAGATGATAACATGGTACATTTATTATTGCATATTTGTGAGTTTTTTTTAATGTAAGATTCATTACTGTAAATATAATTTTTGGGTAAACAGTATCTGCTTTTAAAAATTTTGATAAAAATTACACCCTTTTTGGAAGACAAATTTGTACTAATTGTAATGAATATTCTCACCTTCATTTGGTATTATCTTTTTAATCTTTATGAGTTCTTTTGAGATACAACTCTTTCTTGAATTATATACATGTATTAGAAGTCCCGAGTTGCTCAGCAGTAAAGAATCTGCCTGCAATGCAGGAGACACAGGAGATGAGGGTTTGATGTCTGGGTTGGGAAGATCTCCTGAGGGAGGAAATGTCAACCCACTCCAGTATTCTTGCCCAGAAAATCCCATGGACAAAGGAGCAAAGGGGCCATGAGGGCTACAGACAGTGGTGGATGGGGGGTTTGGGGGTGTTTGGGGGTGTCACAAAGAGTCAGGACTGAACGACTAAGCACAGCACATGCATGTAATAGTAAGATCTTGCTAGTTTTTGCAACAGCTCTTTTATATTGCTTTATTTAAAGTTTTGTTCAGTTATGAGTCTTTAGTTTTCTTTTACTTCAAAGAAAAAAAAGTTTTCTTTTACTCCAGTGTTTCCTAAGTTGTGTTCTAGTAGCACTTCTTTGGGAAATGTTATAATAGGTATGATATTAAGAGCTTTTATTGTGATTAAATAAATTTGAAAAGTGCTGTATAATATATCCCTCCTTATGGAGATTAACAGTATACTAGAGTGACTTCCCATTCACTTTTCACTTTCATGCACTGGAGAAGGAAATGGCAACCCACTCTTTCAACATTAAAGGATTGGCTGAATGTATTATTTTATTCAGAAAATCTATGATAGCAGCAGCCAGTCTTGATTCTGTTACTACTGTATGGGGAAGGAACATTGGAATAAGTTCTATTTTGGATTTTTCCATTGAGTGTTTGGTATCATTATCTGTAAATATAAAGATGAAGAGATGCTTTCTAAAGTCTCCTTCAGCTCTAAAATCTTAATAATCTCAATCTCAGGAACATACCTCATGTTTACCATACTCTCACTGCTAGTGGTCACGTTATCTACAGTTTGTTACTGACAGCAAAATTATTTATTTGAAATGCTTTCCCTGCTTCAAACAGGAAAACTGCTGGAAAAAGACACTGACATTCATACCAACTGTAAATGGAAATAATGTCTGTTACTTCCATTGCAGAGTATATACAGTTTTATTTCATTCACTGTCACATGCTACAGAGAGTTCATATTGCAAGACACTGAAGATTTAGAATACAAATTATATACATGTAAGTATAACAACTGATTCACACTGTCAAGCTTAGGCAGGTAATAGTGGTTAAGAGGTTTTGAAATAGTACCTTTTTCCTTTTAAATTTAAATTGTAGTGATATGCCAGAGACCTGGAAAGCAAAAATTAGCAAGCCCCACAAATACTATGATTATTTTGCTGTTAAATGTTTAAAATGAAGCTATATAAAAATAAGACATATAACTTCAATGAATAGTATTATGCTTTAGGTTCATGCCTGGGTTTATACCTGAGTTAAGTGAAGTTTTCAGAATTACTTCTGTAAGCTTCAATTTTCTCATCCCACGAAATGAGGAATAATCCATTGCTTGCCTAAGAGGGTTGTTTTGGTAAGTGAAATAATAAGTGTAAATGTTGAGTGAGTGTGCCCACATAATAAATAATCATTACATGCTTGTTATATATTATAATAAATTTGAGTCTAATTACCATTACAAATATGATAATAGAAAGCAAACAGTGTAACATTTAGCTATATGATCCAATCATGATTAATTTTCATGCTGTTTTTCTGTTTTATCTTATTTAAGGAGCATCATTAAAGATCAATACTATACTGGGGATTTGCTTGATCTAGAGTCTTATTTTCTAGCTTAATTTTGGTGGTGTTAGAGTCAGAAGATGCTGTTTGTAGTGTGATAACTAAGGACAAATATTTGAGATTTTTGAGGCATAGGTTTAAAGTATATATGGGAAACTGCTTCTAATAGTCTCTAAGGCTTGTTAAGATCTGTAGAGAAAACTGCCTCTATATACAGATAGGTTCGTATTGTAGTTATGGGATACTATACTGTAGTTAAGAAGGTGGAAGAGTTTTAAATGTTATACAGTGGTGTCAAATGTTAAGTGAGGCAGTAATACAGGATGATAAAGTGATAGCAAAATGAAACTACTTATATTAGACAATAGTTGATTTATAGAAGAGTTTTAATTGATATATAAGGAAAATAGTAAACCCCAGGGACAGTGAGCCAAACAAAGCCTAGACTTTGCTGTGTTTGGGTTGACTAGGGACATAAGACAAATGAATATTATATATAAAAGGTGAAATATACTTTATAAAGTACTAGATACCAAAAGAAAATCTATAAAATTTAAAGCATTGTCAAAGATGATTTTAGGCAGGAAAGTTTGAGAATCATTATGTCGATACTGGACTTGGATTTTCCATTTTTTTCCTGCAGACACATCTATGAAGCATTATTAATTGAAAAATTGCCAATTATGCATCATAATGAAACATTCATTCCTTTCTGATTTTGAATGCAATTCAGAAGTGGGTCCTATCTAATACATGAGAAACTTGAAATAAGGACCCTCCTATCCCCATAAGTAGGAACTTTAGTTAAATAGTTACAGATTTGATTTTATTACTGTTGTTTTCCTGGCCTGTCATTTCCTATTAATTAATCTGTTAGTTTGACCATAGCCTGACTTGTTAACAGGCAGTGCAGTCCAATTCAGTAACTGTCTTAATTTATTTCTTACAGTTGTGGAGTCTGGGAAGTTTAAGATCAAGTTACCACCAGCTTCAGTGTCCAGCGAGGGCCTACTTCGTGGTTCCTAGATAGCCATCTTCTCTCTGTTTCCTCACACTACAGAAATGGGGAGGGGACTCTCTGAGTCTCTCTTTAACGGTACTGATCTCAGTCATGAGGGCTAGGTCTTCATGACCTAATCACCTCCCAAAGGCCCCACATCCAGACACCACTAACTAGGGGAATCGTTTCAGCATGTGAATTTGGAAGGCTGGACACAAACATTCGGCCTTTGGCAAATACGTGCCATGTGTTTTGTTAAGCTAAAGCTACTGAATGTTTACAGTGTCATCTTTTAGGTATGAGGAGTGGGTTGTAAAGTAGGTTTACAGTTTTAGTCATTTATGTATTAAAACACTTACCAAGCAGTGCATGACAGGGTTTACTAAACTTTTTCCGTAAAGGGCCAGATAATAAATATTTTAGGCTCTGCCAGCTATATGATTTATGTCACAGCTACTTAGCTCTGCCCTCATAGTATAAAAGTAGCCATAGATAATATGTAAATAAATGAGCATGACTGTGTTTCAGTAAAACTTTATTTACAAAAGCAGTCGGTTGTCCAAGGTTGGCCCAAAGGCGCTATAGCTTCCCAATCCATGCTGAAAGACATAGTCTCTGTTAGGAAAGTATAATTTTAAGTTACCTGCATGTGAGTCAAACTTTATTTGCCCTGTAAACCACCACAACTTTTGTGGTTTAAAACTACAATTTAATGTTTCTCACATTTCTGTGAATTAGCTCAGTAGTTCTGCTTTACGTGGCATTGGTCAGGGCTCTGGTC
This sequence comes from Bos mutus, assembly GCF_027580195.1. NCBI lineage: Eukaryota > Metazoa > Chordata > Mammalia > Artiodactyla > Bovidae > Bos > Bos mutus. The sequence goes on along the minus strand of NC_091626.1, from coordinate 30,172,602 downwards.
TGTCTGCAGTCATCTGGAGGCTTGATTGGGACTGTTGTCCAGGGTCTTGGTTCTCCTGCATGTGAATTTCTCCACATGTCTGATTCATTAGCCTCATGGTGTGACGGCTGAGTTCCAACAAGTATTCCAAGAGCAAGCGTTGTGAAAGGAAAGAAACAGAGCTGCCAGGACAATTAAGGGGTAGGCTTGAAATTGGCAGAGCCTCACTTCCAACCTTATTCTTTTGATCAGCATAGTCAGAGGCTCAGCCTGGAGTCACTGTAGAAAGAGACTAGGAAAACTAGGAAGCACAATAAATTTGGGATCATCAAAATAACAGTCTATTGCAGGATTGTTTTGGTTGCAAGTGACAATTCAAATGGACTAGCTTTAGTAAAGGGGAAATTTATTGTAAGAATAATGGAGTGTCTTATTTCACAGAGCCTAAACATGGGATGTGGTGCTAGAAATTTTGGACCCAGGGTTTGAAGGTCCTCACAACTGTTTTTTGTTTTTGCTTCACTCTGTAAAGTAAGCTCCATTTTGTCTTACCACAGCTCTACCTTTTTCATAATGGAAAAAAACACTACCATTGACTATTCTTGTGTTGTTTAGATCTTCCCATTTCAGTCATTCAGAGAAGGACTGACTTTATTTTCCTGGTTGTGTTTCTAAAATATTTCAGGAAGAACTTTGTTCTGGACCAATCATCTGTGATCAGAGCATAGAGGTTATGTTGTACCAAATATATGGACAGGAGTAGGGTCAATTAACAGAAAAGGGATATTAAATATTTAACCACTAAGTAGTTTGCTTGCTTTCTCCCTAATCAACTATTTCCTGACATAAGATAATTTGGGGATTATTTTAATAAATAATTTGTTTCCCCATTTCAGGCCTGATTTGCTATTTTATTCACCTATCCGCCTTTGTTTATTTCATTGTTCTATTGGAGAACAGGCTGAATTAGTTCAGTATTTGAATATTCATTGTAATTTCTTCTTGCACTGAGTAGGGGACAGCAGCATTTAGTATCTGTTGTTTCACTTTGCCACCATTAACATAGAATCAGATATGAAGGTGATCTTACTATACTGTTATTCATTGATTTCTGAGTTTGATTTGAATGATATAGTTAGCTGAGAAAGTATATACTTCTGGAAAGGGTGTAATTGTATACAAGAATGCAAGGAACAGAATGCAGTAATACAGAATGAAATAAGAGCTATAATAGAAGTTCAAGCAGCAAACTGGGTGCACAGAGGAAGGAACAATTACTTTTGACTGAGTGGCTGTAGGAGGGGATGGTATTTTAAAGGAGATAGTGTTTGAGTGAGGCCTGGAAGAATGAATAACCCATCCTTGGGAAAACAAGGAAAGGTAATCTGGCTGTCAGGTTTCTTGGGTGACACCAGAAGGGGTGGCTCCAGAACGTCTTGACTTAAGTAATGAGCTTAAATATAAGTATAGAGGATTCAGAATAAACAGCAGCATGTACTTCTTTTAACCTGCTTCAGTTAGAATTACAAGAGCTAATTAGGTTTTGCTACATTCGGGCTTTAGGTGACTCTGTAGTAGTTTGAAATTTGATTTTTAAATTAAACAATTTATCTTAAAGACTCAGATTTTTGGATTTAGAAAGAACTTTAAGGATTATCTGTACTAACCCACTGTAGTGTATAAAGAAACTAAGACGCAGTTAAATGACTTATTTAACGTTACACATCTGAATGATAGAGTTGGAGCTAAAATCCAGGCTACTTTACTCCTAGTCTTGGGTATTAAAATAAATTATATGGTGTATCCTTTGTAGTAAGATTTGTCCCAAATATTCTATTTGAATTATGTAGTGTAGAAGTTTTAGAATCTGAGATATATATACAGTAAAATGCACAAATGTTAATTACACAGTATCGTGAATTTTTCATATGTATAGATCCTTATAAGTATCACCCATGAACATTTCCAGCAGTCCAGAATTTTCCTTCATGCCTTTTATTATGCCCTCTCCAGGGGATCTTCCTGACCCAAGAATTGAACCGGGGTCTCCTGCATTGCAGGTGAATTCTTTACCAGCTGAGCTATCAGTGAAGCCCAAAGAATACTGGAGTAGGTTGTCACTTCCTTCTCCAGGGCATCTTCCTGACCCAAGGATTGAACCCGAGTCTCCTGCATTGGCAGGTGGGTTCTTTACCACTGAGCCACCAGGGAAGCCCTATGCCTTTTACTAGTTAATATCTAATTCCTCTGCCACCCTCAAATAATCACTATTCTCATTTTTATTGTAAAGGATTAATTATGCCTGTTCTTGAACTTTATATAATGACTTCTGTCATTCATCATTATGTCTATGATACTATCCTCATTGTTGTATGTAGCAGTTATTCATTCTTTTTATTAATATGTGGTATTCCACTGAATGAATTGGATTGTTATTTTTCTATTTATAGACATTTGAATTGTTTCTAGTTTTTTACTATTGTTAATAAAGCTGTCATGAATATTCTCATATAAATTTTTTGGATACATATATTGTCTCTATTCTCGGTGTAGAATTTCTGAGTTAACTGTTTTTCCAAAAGATGTACCATTTTTCTGTCCCTGCCAGTAATGGAGGAAAGTTTCATTGCTCTACATTCTTGTCAAAATTTCTTATTGTCAGTCTTTTCAATTGTGACCATTCTGGGGTCAGTGTGTAGTGATTTCTAATTTATATTTCCCAAATAAAAAATGATGTTGAGCCCTTTTTAATATATTAATTTTAAAAATAAACATTTTTAATAGGGCTGTCTTTGTCTTACAGATTTGTAGGAATTCTTTGTAATTCTGAATATGGGAACTCTGGGTATATGTATAGTAATTATCTTCTCCCACTCTTTGGCTAGTCTTTTCACTCTCTTAATAGAGTCTTTTCGGAGAAGGCAATGGCACCCTACTCCAGTACTCTTGCCTGGAAAATCCCAAGGAAGGAGGAGCCTGGAAGGCTGCAGTCCATGGGGTCACTGAGGGTTGGACACGACTGAGCGACTTCACTTTCATTTTTCACTTTCATGCCTTGGAGAAGGAAATGGCAACCCACTCCAGTGTTCTTGCCTGGAGAATCCCAGGGATGGGGGAGCCTGGTGGGCTGCCATCTATGGGGTTGCACAGAGTTGGACACAACTGAAGCGACTTAGCAGCAGCAGCAGCAATAGAGTCTTTTAATAAATAAAAATTCTTATTATTAATGAAGTTTAATTTATTAAACTTTATCTTTAGTGGATTTTTGTGTCTTATTTAAAAAGTCTTTGCCTACTATAGGATCATCAAAATATTCTCCAAAATATTCTTGAGCTTTATTGCTTTCCCTTTCACTTGAAGTTCTGATACATTTCAAATTAATTTGTATGAATGACATGAGGCAGAGATCAAAATTTTCTTTTAAAACATATGATTATCCAGTTGATCTAGCACCATTTTTTGTAAAAAAAAAAAAAAAAAAAATCCTTTTCCAACTAAATTATAGAGTACCTTTGATATAAATCAGACAGATTTGTTCCTAGAGTGTTTCTGTTCCATTGGTTTATTTGTGTGTCTTTGTACCAGTGTTACCATATCCTAATTACTATAGCTTTATACTAAGTCTTGATATCTAGTAGTATAAATTCTCTAAAGTTTTTCTTCAACTTTATTTTGGGGGGGAGGTTGTACTCCATTATTTGTATTATATGTATTTAGAAACAGATTACAATTCTAAAAATCTGTAGCTATTATGACTAGGATTGTATTGAAACTGTAGATCAGCTTTCAGAGAATTGGCATGTTACAATATAGAGTCTTTCATTCTTTTATTGCCTTTTTATACTCTTTTGTCAGAAAGTGGTCCACTGAAGAAGACAGTAGAAAACCACTCCAATCATCTTGCCTTGAGAACCCCATGAACACTATGAAAAGGCAAAAAAAGATATATGACACGGGAAGCACCGCAGTTAGTGTCCAATATGCTACTAGGGTAGAGTAGAGAAATAGCTCCAGAAAGAATGAAGAGGCTAAGCCAGAGTGGAAATTACAGTCAGTTGTGGCTGAGCCTGGTAGTGAAAGTAAAGTCTGATGCTGTAAAGAACAGTATCGCATAGAAATCTGGAATGTTAGGTCCAGGAATCAAGGTAAATAGGATGTGATCAAGCAGGAGATGGCAAGAGTGAACATTGACATTTTAGGAATCAGTGAACTAAAATGGATGGGAATGAGTGTATTTAATTCACATGACCATTGTATCTGCTATCTGTGGGCAAGAATCCCTTAGAAGAAATGGAGTAGCTCTCATAGTTAGCAGCAGAGTCTGAAATGCAGTACTTGAGTGCAGTCTCAAAAACAACAGAATGATTCTCTGTTTGTTTCCAAGGCAAATCATTCAGTACCACAGTAATCCAAGTCTATATCTCAACCATTAATGCCAAAGAAGCTGAAGTTGAATGGTTCTGTGAAGACCTATAAGACCTTCTAGAACTAACACCAACAAAAGATATGCTTTTCATCACAGGGGATTGGAATGCAAAAGTAGGAGGTCAAGAGATACTTGGAGTAACAGGCGAATTTGGCCTTGAAATACAAAATGAAGCAGGACAAAGGCTAACAGGGGCTTTCCTGGTGGCTCAGATGGCAAAGCATCTGCCTACAATGCAGGAAACCTGGGTTTGATCCCTGGGTTGGAAAGATCCCCTGGAGAAGGGAAAGGCTACCCACTCCAGTATTATGGCCTGGAGAATTCCATGGACAGAGAAGCCTGGTGGGCTACAGTCCATGGGGTCGCAAAAGTCAGACATGACTGATGCAACTAACACTCACTCAGTCAAAGGCTAACAGAGTTTTGCCAAGAGAACACACTGGTCATAGCAAACACCCTGTTACAACAATGCAAGAGATGACGCTGCACATGGATGTCACCAGATGGTCGATACTGAAATCAGATTGATTATATTCTCTACAGCCGAAGATGGAGAAGCTCTATACAGTCAGCAAAAACAAGACCTGGAGCTGGCTGTGGCTCAGATCATGAACTCCTTATTGCCAAATTCAGGCTTAAATTGAAGAAAGTAGGGGAAACCACTAGGCCATTCAGGTATGACCTGAATCAAATCCCTTATGGTTGTACGTTAGTGGTGATGAATCAATTCAAGGGGTTAGATCTGGTAGACTGAGTGTTTGAAGAACTGTAGGTGGAGGATTGTAATGCTGTACAGGAGGGGTGATTAAACCCATCCTAAAGAAAAAGAAATGCAAGAAGGCAAAGTGGTTGTCTGAGGAGGTCTTACAAATAGCTGAGGGAAAAAAAAGAGAAGCAGAAAGCAAAGGAGAAAGGGAAAAATATACCTGATAGAACGCGAAGTTCCAGAGAATATAAGTGAAGTGAGTGAAAGTTGCTCAGTTGTGTCCGACTCTTTGCAACCCCAGGGACTATACAGTCCATGATTCTCCAGGCCAGATTACTGGAGTGGGTAGCCTTTTCCTTCTCCAGGGGATCTTTGCAACTCAGGGATTGAACCCAGGTCTTCTGCATTGTAGGTGGATTCTTGACCAGCTGAGCCACAAGGGAAGCCCAACAATACTGGAGTGGGTAGCCTATCCCTTCTCCAGCAGATCTTCCTGATCCAGGAATCAAACCAGGGTCTACCTGCATTGCAGGTGGGTTCTTTACCAACTGAGCTATCAGGGAAACCCAGAGACTATCAAGGAGAGAGAAGAAAGCCTTCTTAAGTGAACAATACAAAGAAATAGAGGAAAACAATAGAATGGGAAAGACTAGAGATCTCTTTAAGAAAATTAGAGATACCAAGGGAACATTTCATGCAAAGATGGGCACAATAAAGGACAGAAACAGCAAGGACCTAACAAAAGCAGAAGAGATTAAGAAGAGGTGGCAAGAATATACAGAACTATACAAAAAAGGTCTTAATGACCGGATAACCACGATGGTGTGGTCACTCACCTAAGCCAGACATCCTGTGATGTGAAGTCAACTGGGCTTTAGGAAGCATTACTACGAACAAAGTTAGTGGAAGTGATGGAATTCCAGCTGAGCCATTTTAAATCCTAAAAGATAATGCTGTGAAAGATGATGCATTCTATATGGCAACTAATTTGGAAAACTCATCAATAGCCACAGGACTGGAAAAGGTCAGTTTTTCATTCCAATCCCAAAGAAAGGCAATGTTCCAACTACTGTACAATTGTGCTCATTTCACATGCTAGCAAAGTAATGCTGAAAATCCTTCAAGCTAGGCTTCAGTAGTACATGAACTGAGAACGTCCAGATGCACAAGATGGATATAGAAAAGGCAGAGGAACTAGAAATCAAATTGCCAGTATCTGTTGGATGATGGAGAAAGCAAGGGAATTCCAGGAAACATGTGCTTCACTGACTTCACTAAAACCTTTGTGTGGATCACAACAAACTGGAAAATTCTTAGAGATGGGAATTGCAGACCACCTTACCTGCCTCTTGCGAAACATGTATGCAGGTGAAGCAACAGTTAGTACTGCACATGGAACACTGACTGGTTCAAAATTGGGAAAGGAGTACGTCAAGACTGTATATTGTTATCCTGCTTTCTTAACTTATATGATGCATACATCATGTAAATATATGTACAGCTTGACCTGAGGAATCTCAAGCTGGAATCAAGGTTGCCAGAAGAAATATCAACAACCTCAGATATGCAGATGATACCATTGTAATGCCAAAAAGTGAGGAGGAACTAAAGAGTAATGTTTAAAAATATTGTTGTGGATAGTATTGTTTATTTAAATTTCATTTTCCGGTTGTTTTATATTCATAGAAGTACTATTGATTTTTGTATGTTGGTCTTTTAAACAGCAGCCTTGCTAAATTATTTGCTTTCTATTTTTTATTCATTAAATTTTTTAAAATTTAATTTTTTAATTGAATGAAAGGTTCTTTAAATTCTGTAGCACTTTGTAGTTTTCAGAAGTTTTAGACACACATGTGATCACATAATAACCCTTTCTCTCCTGCTCACTTATGCCTCCGCCCACGACCCCGCCCAGGAACCACTAGTTGGTTCTCTATATCCATGAGTCTGTTGTTTTTGTTTGTTTTATTTTATTCACTAGTTTTTCTATAATTAATTTTTATTGGAGTATAGTTGCTTTTTAATGTTGTGTTAGTTTCTGCTGTATGGCAAAGTGACTCAACAATACATAGGCATCTGTTCAGTTCAGTCACTGAGTCGTGTCTGACTCTTTGTGACCCCATGAATTGCAGCACGCCAGGCCTCCCTATCCATCACCAACTCCCGGAGTTCACTCAAACTCATGTCCATTGAGTTGGTGATGACATCCAGCCATCTCATCCTCTGTCGTCCCCTTCTCCTCCTGCCCCCAATCCCTCCCAGCATCAGAGTCTTTTCCAATGAGTCAACTCTTCGCATGAGGTGGCCAAAGTATTGGAGTTTCAGCTTTAGCATCATTCCTTCCAAAGAACACCCAGGGCTGATCTCCTTTAGAATGGACTGGTTAGATCTCCTTGCAGTCCAAGGGACTCTCAAGAGTCTTCTCCAACACCACAGTTCAAAAGCATCAATTCTTCAGCCCTCAGCTTTCTTCACAGTCCAACTCTCACATCCATACATGACCACAGGAAAAACCATAGCCTTGACTAGACAGACCTTTGTTTGCAAAATAATGTCTCTGCTTTTGAATATGCTATCTAGGTTGGTCATAAGTTTCCTTCCAAAGAGTAAGCGTCTTTTAATTTCATGGCTGCAATCACCATCTGCAGTGATTTTGGAGCCCAAGAAAATAAAGTCAGCCAACTATTTCCACTGTTTCCCCATGTATTTCCCATGAAGTGGTGGGACCAGATGCCATGATCTTCGTTTTCTGAATGTTGAGCTTTAAGCCAACTTTTTCACTCTACTCTTTCACTTTCATCAAGAGGCTTTTTAGTTCCTCTTCATTTTCTGCCATAAGGGTGGTGTCATCTGCATATCTGAGGTTATTGAGATTTCTCCCGGCAATCTTGATTCCAGCTTGTGCTTCTTGCAGCCCAGCGTTTCTCATGATGTACTCTGCATATAAGTTAAATAAGCAGGGTGACAATATTCAGCCTTGACGAACTCCTTTTTCTATTTGGAACCAGTCTGTTGTTCCATGTCCAGTTCTAACTGTTGCTTCCTGACCTGCATATAGGTTTCTCAAGAGGCAGGTCAGGTGGTCTGGTATTCCCATCTCTTTCAGAATTTTCCACAGTTTCTTGTGATCCACACAGTCAAAGGCTTTGGCATAGTCAATAAAGCAGAAATAGATGTTTTCCTGGAACTCTCTTGCTTTTTCGATGATCCAGCAGATGTTGGCAATTTGATCTCTGGTTCCTCTGCCTTTTCTAAAACCAGCTTGAACATCTGGAAGTTCATGGTTCACGTAGTGCTGAAGCCTGGCTTTGGAGAATTTTGAGCATTACTTTCCTAGTGTGTGAGATGAGTGCAATTGTGTGGTAGTTTGAGCATTCTTATATATCCTCTCTTTTTTGGCTTTCTTTCCCATTTAGGTCACCACAGAGCATTGGGATGGATTCCCTTGCCAATCAGTAGATTCTCGTTAGTTACCTGTTTTATACATAGTTCAGTTCAGTCGCTCAGTTGTGTCCGACTCTTTGCGACCCCATGAATTGCAGCACGCCAGGCCTCCCTGTCCATCACCAACTCCCAGAGTTCACTCAGACTCACATCCATAGAGTCGGTGATGCCATCCAGCCATCTCATCCTCTGTCGTCCCTTCTCCTCCTGCCCCCAGTCCCTCCCAGCATCAGAGTCTTTTCTAATGAGTCAACTCTTTGCATGATGTGGCCAAAGTACTGCAGTTTCAGCTTTAGCATCACTCCTTCCAAAGAATACCCAGGACTCATCTCCTTTACAATGGACTGGTTGGATCTCCTTGCAGTCCAAGGGACTCTCAAGAGTCTTCTCCAATACCACAGTTCAAAAGCATCAATTCTTCGGCCCTCAGCTTTCTTCACAGTCCAACTCTCACATCCATACATGACTACTGGAAAAACCATAGCCTTGACTAGACGGACTTTTGTTGGCAAAGTAATGTCTCTGCTTTTCAATGTGCTATCTAGGTGGGTCATAACTTTCCTTCCAAGGAGTAGGCATCTTTTAATTTCATGGCTGCAATCACCATCTGCAGGGATTTTGGAGCCCCCCAAAATAGTAGTGTATAAAATCTCTTAGTTTATCCCACTACACCTGCCCTTGCCACCCGGTATCAATCTGTTCTGTACATCTGTGTCTTTATTTCTGCTTTGCAGATAAGTTCATCTGTACCATTTTCCTGAGTCTACATATAAACAATATTATACACTGTTTTTCTGACTTACTTCACTCTAGGTCCATCCACGTTTCTACAAATGGAACAATTTCATTTCTCTTCATGGCTCAATAATACCCCATTGTATATATGTAACACATCTTCTATATCCATTCTTCTGTTGAGGGACATTTAGGTTGTTTCCATGTCCTGACTATTGTAAATAGTGCTGCAGTGAACACTAGGGTTCATTTGTCTTTTTGAGTTATGTTTTTTTCCAGGTATATACCCAGGACTGGGATTGCTGGGTCATATAGTAGTCCTATTTTTAGTTTTTTAAAGAGTCTCCGTACTGTTCTCCACAGTGACTATATCAGTTTACCTTCCAATCAAATTTGTTGTGTTTTGAATTCCACATATAAGTGTTACTGAGTCCAAGTTCATACTACTTGCCACACAGCAGGCCAATAATTCAAGAGATGAGTTGTTGGGGCAAGGAATAGAATTCATTTAGAAAGCCTGCAGACAAAGATGGTGGACTAGTCCCCCAAAGAACCATGTTGCCTGAGTGAGAATTCAGACTTCTTTTATAGTAAAAAGAGGAGAGGGTGTGGTTGGTTGTGCAAACTTCTTTGTGCTGGAATCCTTTGTTCTCGCAGGTGTCCACTAGGTCTGGTCACAGTGTTTGTGACCAGCAAGACAGATGTTATTCTCTGTTCTGCAACTTTTTGTATCTGTATGAATGGAAAAGTGCTGAAGGTCAGAGAGTTGAGAACTGACTGTCCTGTATATTTCAGGCTACAGGCAACAATCTTTAATTTATTGTAGCAAAAGCATTAGAATAAAAGGATAAAAGAAACAGATCCAGTATGGAGTCAGATGTGTTCTTTCCTGTTCCATAAGTAACATCAGACAGTGTTTGTCTTTCTGTCTGACTTATTTCACTTAACATAATGTCCTCCAAGTCCATCCATGTTGCTGCAAATGGCAAATACATTAGCTTATTTTTAATATTTAACAGTTTGTAGATTCTGTTCTATTTCCTGTTTACAACTATATCATCTGAGGACAATAATACTATTACTTACTCCTTTCTTGTCTTTACACTTTTTTCCTTTTTCTTAATTGCAATAATCAAAACTTTCAGAACAATGTTTAGTGGAAATAGTGATTGTTTTATTCCTGAACTTGGTGTGTGACGGTGGATGTTCACTTTTTCATCATTATTATGTTAGTATAGGTTTTTGTAGGTACCCTTTATCAGATTAAAGAAGTTACTATCTATTCCTAGTTTTCTGAAGGTTTTCTAAATTAGTAATGGCTAACATTTATTTAGGCTTCCCTGGTGGCTCAGATGGTAAAGAATCTGCCTGCATGTGGGAGACCTGGGTTCGATCCCTGGGTTGGAAAAGTCCCCTGGAGAAGGGAATGACAACCCACTCCATTATTCTTGCCTGGAGAATTCCATGGACAGAGCCTGGTGAGCCACAGTCCGTGGGGGTCACTAAGGGTTGGACATGACTGAGCGATTTTGCTTTCTTTTCAACTTTTATTTAAATATACTTATGTTTACTTTAAATATAATTAATTATTAATAGTTAAATTTTATGAAATAGTTTTCTGCTTTTACTGAGATAAATCATATGATTCATGTTCTTAATTCTGTAATATGGTAAATTACACTGATTTCGATGTTAAACTAACCCTGCACTCCTTGGATAAATCCCATTTGGTCATAGTGTATTGTATCACTGGATTCAATTTGTTAATATTTTGTTTAGGATTTTTATTTCTATTCATTAGCCTGTAATCTTTCTTTCTTGGGAAATTTTTGTTAGGTATTGTTATCAAGGTTTGCTGGCCTCGTAAAAAGTATTGGGAAGTCTCTGTCTGTCTGATTCTCTGAAGGAGTTAGTGTTAGATTGGTGCATTTCATCTGTGCTAGAAAAGAGTGTTTATATACAGTTTGTTGATCTTAGTCCTATGTGTCAACAGTATCAACTGGTTAATCATGTTGATCAAATCTTTTAATGATTTTTAATGCTTTTCTTTCTTTTTTGTCAGGTATGACAGAAGAATCTTAAAATTACTACTGTGACTAGATATTTCCTTTCAGCTCTTTCAACTTTTCTTTTATGTTTTCCGGAGCTCTTGTTAGGTTATAAAAATTTAGGATTGTTATAATTTTCAGTTGAACCATTATATAATTATAAAATGTCCTCTTCTATCTCTATTAGTGTTTCTTGCCTTGAAGTCTGCTTTAGAATTTCTGTTAATATTGATTGCTCTTTCTTTTCATCTGTATTTCTATGGTTTATTTTTACTTTTATTTCAACCTATCTATATTCTTATGTTTAAGGTATTATCTTTTGGAAATAGCATATTATTGGGTCATGTTTATTTGATCTAGCTTGACAATCTTTGTGTTTTAATTAGAATGTTTATTTACATTTAATGTGAATACTAATGTAGTTGGGTAGAATTCTGTCATCTCACTAGCTCTTTTCTTTCTGCCCCATCTGCTCCTTGTAATTTTTAAATTATTCCTTTCTTGCATTTTTGATTTGTCAACTTTTGTAAGTTTCATTTTTTTCCTAATTAACTTTTGTTACGCATTCATCTATAATTATGTACTTTTTAGTTACCCTAGAGATTTTAATGGATATCATTGATTAATTAGTGTATCTTAAATCAATACTCTTGCTACTTCCCAAACAGTGAAAAACTTAAGGCAGTTAAGTTTCATTTACTCCTGTCTGTCTTTTGTGGTGTTTTCATCAACATGTGTTATAAAACACATAGACATAATTTTTTCAAACAATATCTTTTTTATTTACCTATATACTCTGTCTAGTGCTCTTCATTCTTTTTTGCTGTTCTTTGCTATCATCCAGGATAATTTTCCTGTAGCTTGATGTCATTCCTTTAATATTTCTATATTGCTCATCTGCTGGAGGTAGATTTTCTTAGCTGTAGTTTGTCTGCAGACATCTTCATTTCATGTTTTTAAAGGAAAATTTTTCTATTAAGAGAATTCTAGGTTTGTGTCTTTTATTCTTTCTGCAGTACCAACATATCATTCCTTTCCTGGCTGCCATAATTTCCTTTGAAAAGTCAACTGTCAGACTTATTGTTGCTTGTTTAAAGGTAATGTGTGTTTCTTTGCTGCTTTTAGAATTTCTTTATGCTTTTAGTTTCTAATGGTTTGACTGTGTGGTATCTAAGCATGATTTTATTTGCATTTATCCCGTTTGGGATTTGCTGGGTTTATTTTTGTTGTTCTTTTTGGGTTGATTTTTTAAAATAATTTTGGAAAAACTTGGCTTTTGTACCTTTGTTGCTGTGCTGTGCTGACTCGTGTCCTATTCTTCGTGACCCCATGGACTGTGGCCTGCCAGGCTCCCCTGTTCATGGAATTTTCCAAGCAAGTATACTGGAGTGGGTTGCCATTTCCTACTCCAGGGGATCTTCCTGACTCAGGGGTTGAACTGAGTCTCCTGTGGCTCCTGCATTTGGCAGTCAGATTCTTTTACCCCTGAGCCACCTGGGAAGCCCTTATATCTTTGTTACTTTTACTCTATTCTCTCTCTTCTCTCCTCAACCATGTTAGATGTTTTGGTTGTATACTATATATCTCTTGTGCTTCTCTTTACTCTTTTCTCTCTGTGGGTTAGTAGGTGTTTTCCATCGACTTGTTTCTTAAGTTTATTCTCTCTCGATGTGTCCAGCCTAATACTGAAATTACTTCAAATATCTTATTTTCTCAGTTCTAGGAATTAAAAAAAAGTAGAGTCCTGTTTTTAAAATAGTCTTTTAAAATAGATTCCCATTTTTATCGACTATCTCCATTCTTTCATAAACTTCTAAAGATTCTTTTCTTTCATGAAAATATTGACAATTGCTGTTTTAAAGTCTTTGTCTGCTTATTTCACTATCTGCATCTGTGACCTTGCTTCTGTTTTCTTGTTTTTGTCTTGATTATAGGCCATATTTTCTTGTCTCCTCACATAAGTTGTTAAGGAAGGAAAAAAATAAACAATGAAAATAGAGATGAAAAGGATGGTTATTTTAATAGCAGTTCAAATTTTTTTATTATACACTGAATATTATATTTTGACTCTATAAATTTGAAGAGAATATATACCTTTTTCCAACTGTTAGGCCAGTTGAGTGAGGTATTGACATTTCAATTTAATTAAGAATTGAGCTGGGTTTAATTAGGGTCAGTCTTGATTGTAGTTCTAGTAATATTTTAGTAAGATTTAATCATTTCTCATTTGTTATCCTTGCCCTACTAGATTTTTGACTGAGAGACTGTCAGGCTTCTTCTCCACAGTCCTGAAAGACTACAGAAGTTTCAGTTCTGTTCTTTGGTGGTTTTGAGATTGGCCCTTTGATCTCTTGCTTCACACTGCTTCAGATTCAGGCAGTGTTGGAGACCTGCCACGTGTTTGCTTATGTGAGTCCCCTTTTTCTAGCAGGTTTTCTCCCAACTACCATGAAACTAAGGGAAATTTATCTCTGCAATTCAGTGTCCTTCACCCAGCCTCCTGGGAGAATTACTGTACAACTCGGCAGTTGTCCTTTTTTTGGCCTTATATTTGGAGCTTTCTGGTTAAGTCCATCTGCTTAAAAGGTCTGCTGCTTACTCTTTTCACCTGTCCTCTTGCCTGGGCCAATCTCAGTTCTCAGTCTATATCCAGAATCATTAAATGATCTTAGTAAAGAAATAGCATATGATTGTCACCTATCCTAAAGAGGGCTCTTCTCTTCCTGGAATTTCATTGTATGTAGTTCTTGTTACTTCTTAAGTTTTCTGATGTCTTAAAAATATGATCACACTTGCTTCATTTTTTTACCTCTAGTTGTTGTTGAAGTATTTATTACATACCTACTTTCCTTAAAGATTGAAGCAGTGGAATCTATTTTTTCAGATTTTAAAAATAATACCTGCTGTATTAACTTTTGCTGAATTATATTGTGTAACAAAAGACCCCAATATTTCACTGGCTTATAACAACAAAGGTTTATTTTTCACTCTTGCTGCATGTTACCTGAAGCTTGGCAGTGGCTCTGCTCTTGCTCCATGTATCTTCTGAGATTTCTGAGATCCAGGCTGGGGAGCAACTCCTATTTGGGCCACTCTGTTCTTATAACAGGGGGAAAAAAAGAAAGAGATTTGGCAGAAATATGTTCTGGCTCTTAAATCTGCTTGGATGTTTGTTTATATGCCATTGGCTAAAGCCAAAGTCAGTGAGGCAGAGATGTTTACTCCAGTAAAAGTACTGTGTTACATAGGAACAAGTAGAGATGATTATCCTTTTGACGAAAGGTAGATTGAATAATTGCAAATTTTAATAAAACTGATTAGCCGTGCTAACTGAACATAACTACAGAGACATATAGCATTTGTAGTAGAATTCTGCCTTCTGCCTTCCAAGATCATCAGTGATGATATTTTGGTATATATCCAGGATTGAAGCCTTCTTGTTGTCCTGACTTTATGGTTTCTTTGAAAATAATAGTCTTGACTAAATTATAAATAAGATCTTTGTCTTTTTAGCCATTTACTCATAATAACAGAAGAGCCCTCGATCTGGCTACATTTAGTTCTTGCTTTGCCAGGTAGTTCTAGACTTACTATAATGTTCAATTTACATTTCTAAATATAAAATATCTTTAATACAAGTTTGGGTCTGATTTGTGGCTTATAATATTATCACTTTTTCACTCTTGAGAGAAGGTAAAATTCTGTATTGTGGGATTTTATAAAGGATATAGTTAAGGGAGACAGTGCTAGAAATAATAAAAGTCAATAAAAAGTTCTTAGGCAGCTGAATTATTTTACCTAATATGATTGACATTGGGGCTTAAAGAGGGTTAACCAGACTCCCTGTTAGAATGAGAATACCTGTGACGAGGTTTTATTTAGTCCTTTATAGATATTTTACATTCAGAGCGATTCTTAAGTGGTTCAGATTTTTATGAAGGGGATCTATTAGAAGGGAAAAATGGAGGCAATTTTGTATAAATTGAGGGAGGGCATGACTTATTTGTGAGTTTGGACACAGAAGGGTTCTTAGAAGAAGGAGGAGGTGAAAGAGGCCTGGGAAAAAATTGTGTAACTTGTAATATGCCTAGGTGCAACTTGGCAGAGGGTGGCATGCCAATGAAAATCAAATTTATAAGACAGCTTGGTGCTGTTGGTATCATGGAAGGAGTGACTGGAATGAAGCACATCTGAGTTCATTTTCTGTTCTTATTATGTAACTGAAATGATGCGTGCTTTGGACAACTTAAGTCTTTTTTACAAAATAGAGATAATTGATTTATTGCCTCTACCATGTTTTAATTTGTCCCTCTGTTCCTTGAGCTGTCACTTCCTCTTTTATCCAACGTAAATTTCATGGTCCTTCATTATCTGTAGCATGCATTCACAACTCCTTTCATAAACAGGTGACATAAACCTTTAACTTTCTTATCTCACTTTAACGTGGTCATATTCACTTAAAAAACTATAACCCAGGTTAAATCCAGTCTTTCAAATTTAGTTTATATCTGTGGAGCTGTATGTGTCTAGAGGAAACTGCAAAATCATGCTGACTAGTTTTACTCTAAATTCATCACAGACATGAAATTAATCCTTAATATTACCGTATTTTCCTAGATCATTTACTTTTCTCTTCTCTTAATGACTGATTTCATGTTTTCTCTCATCATACCTTCCAATAGTATCTCATCCCTGGTCTTGTCCTCCGCTGATGATTTTGCTTCTTGCCTCACTGAAAAAATTGTAGCAGTCAGAAGAAAACTTACATAGACTCCTTTTTACCACATTTACCTGCTACGAATATCTCCAATCCCTATGGTCTGTATTCTCACCTATTACTTTCTGCTGTTCTAAAGCCAAGTTCTCTCCGTTGTGTTTTAGATTCTATCTCTTGATGCCTAATTAAGGACATCATTTCTCCACTCATTATGTCCTAAAGTTTTCTCAGTACTGCATCACTGCCATAAGAAGACAAAATCGACTGCTCTTTTCTGTCTTCAAACCATATTTCTTTGCTTTTTTGTTTTTTGCTCTGCTTACTTACCAGGTAGCACTTAAACTCGCTCCCCATTTACAACAGACTCCTTGAAAGAGTTGTCTATGTTCACACTGTCCAATTCCCTTTTTCCTATTTCCCCTTAAATCTAGTACAATTAAACTTTTGCTGTTACAATTGCATTGAAACTACTTTTGCCAATATTTTAAATGACCTTCATTTTGCTAAATCTCAAGTTAATTTCTTAATACTCATCTCCCTTGATTTAGCAGCAGTATTTGATACAACTAACTATTCCTTCTTACATATACCTTCTCCTTCTGCACTTGGCTTATAGGAAATTATAGTTTTTAAAAATCTTTCTTTCTTTGTCACTTGTTTTCCTCCTTTTCCCAGTCTCTTAAATATTGGAGCATTTGTTTTGGGTTCTCTTCTGTATCTGTACTTACTACCTTGAGGACAATGGCTCTAAATACCAACTGTATCCTGAAAATTCTTAAACTTATATACAGTTGGCCCTTGAAAAACACAGATTTGTGAACTGTGTGGGTCCACTTATACTCAGATTTTTTTTTTCAGTAGTAAATATTGTAAGTACTACACAAGCCATGGTTGGTTAAATCTGAAGATACAGAGCCTTGGATATAGAGGAACCTCAGATAAGGAGGGTAAATTATAAGTTATACTTGGATTTTCCACTGTATGGAGGGTTAGGTGGCCAAAAGCCTTGTGTTGTTTGAGAGTTAGCTGTGTATCCCCATTTAAGATCCCTCTCTTGAATTCCAGATTCATATATTCTGTATACATATCCTCTACTTAGCATCACTATTGGGATGTCTAATTAACATCTTATAATTAATATGTCTGAAACCAAATTACTCATTACCTGCTCAAAACTTGCTCTTTTTGCAGTATTTTTCAGTTCAATAAATGTTTACTGCGTTTTTCCAATTGCAGTCGCCCTTGATTCTTCTTTCTTACTCCCATGACCAATTGTAATCAAAATCTTGTCAAGCCCTACTTTCAAAATATGAAGATTTATTCCAAATATGTCAGTTTCTCACTGCCTAAAGCTTCTTCCATCTTGGTCCAAACCACTATTATTTCTCATCTGGGTTACTGCAGTAACTTTGTAATTTAACTCCGTTGCCCTCTTACATTGCCTCTAACAGTCTTCTCTTAACATAGCTGAGTGATCCCTTCAAAAATAAGTAAAATATTTCGCTTCACTGTTTAGAACTCTTCAGTGGCTCCCAGGAACCACACAAACAACTTCTTTAAATGTCACCATCTCAAACCACTGTAATTAAAATCACATCCTTATCTCTTTTTACATACACTCCTCCGCTATATACCTCTAATCCCCCTTACCTGGTTTGTTTTTTCTATAGGGTTTTTTTTGCCATTTAACACATTTCTTAATTTACATATTGAATTCATTCTTTATTATCTATCTCTTTTGTTAAAATAAGCTTCACCAGTGCAGAGATCTTCACCTCTTAGTTTTGGTTACTGATGTATTCTGAGTATGCCAAACAGTGCCTAGCACATAGTACCCAGTAAATACTTGTTGAGTGAAAGAATTGCCTACCTCTCAAGACTGGGTACATAATAAATGTGATATTGAGTGTATATGAACCTCTCACAATAACTGACAAGTTGTACATGCTTATTAATTTTGTTCTCTTTCATGCCCTGTTTCTTAGTTACTGATGCTTTATGTAGGTTATCTGGAGGTATTAGGAGTGCTGTAGTCTTTTAGATACTGTATCTTACCCCTTTCTCCCTAGCCTTTGAAACTGAACCCAACTTTTTCTCATTTTTTTTTGCTCTCTTCCTTTATCCAACAGAGGAGAGAGGGAGTTAGAATTAGAGGAGAAAGAAAGAGGAGAAGGAGGTCTCTTCTCTTCTAGTAGATGAGTGAAAAATTCATCGGACTTCTTTTAATAATCTCTCATTTTAGCAGGTTTCTTTTTTTCTCTATATATGTTATTTTCTGGTTCATAGTTCCTAGCATGTACTTGATGCTCTACAATTTTTGAATGACCGTATTTCCTCTGTTCAATGGAATTGATCTTTCCAAACGTAGAAAATATCTTTTATGAATCAAAAGGGTCAGAAGATTCTGAGAACTACGGGCTTCAGAACAGTGAGTAAAAAGTTGATATAGTTCTATGCTACATAGGCCAAAGGGAGAAAATTTAGTTATGCAGTGAATTAGAGGTAGACAGGTTTTGGCATGAATAAGATGTTTGAAACAAGTGCAGCCTCTTAGGTTTTTTAAATCATTTTGTTGTTTCTTTATTCTTACAAAATATTTTGTTATCCCAGAATTATAAATGGGGAAACAGATTCAGAACTGTGATATATCCTATACAAGGTCATACAGTTAAGTATCAGAGTTGATTCTCAAAATTAGGTTCTCTTGATAGCTAATTTCATGTTCCTTCTAGTAAGACAAGGAAACAATGAGGAATAACAAAAAATAATATTCTAAGGCATTTATCCTAAGTTTATGTCCTGGTTCTGTAGATTATAGGTCAGATCACATTCTGTCTCTGAGCCTGATCACCTTTTTTACAGGGTGATGGTTTTGAGATTTAAATGGGAGGATGAATGTAAAAATGCTATAAAAATGTTGTGTTGTTGGTGTTATTATTCTATCACAGGGTGGCAGACCATGGCTGTGTTGAGATTATAGGAAATGGTATGACTGAGTAGAGGCAAATAAAAAAACAGTTCTGTCAGTCTCCTAGGAAAATGTCACCAGAGGTGAGTAAGAAAAACAAGAGACTGGTGAATCTGAAGAAAAATTCAGTTCAGTTCAGTTCAGTCGCTCAGTAGTGTCCGACTCTTTGCGACCCCATGAATTGCAGCACGCCATGCCTCCCTGTCCATCACCAACTCCCGGAGTTCACTCAAACTCATGTCCATCGAGTCGGTGATGCCATCCAGCCATCTCATCCTCTGTTGTCCCCTTCTCCTCCTGCCCCCAATCCCTCCCAGCATCAGAGTCTTTTCCAATGAGTCAACTCTTCGCATGAGGTGGCCAAAGTACTAGAAACATTAGTAAGTATTAAAATGAATGAAAATAAGTGAGAAGTTAACAGGTCACAAAGAGTTGGACATGACTGAGCGACTGAGCACATATAGGAGAGAAAGAATTTCAAAATGAGCAGGTGAGAGAAATGATATGACCTCCTAATTTAATGAGAAGAGAGAATGTGAATTTTCTTAATGCGTTTTATCATAATGAGAAATTCTTAAACTGAAAGAGACCTTTTTGTTGTTCAGTTGCTCAGTCATGTCTGACTCTGCAACCCCATGGACTGCAGCATGCCAGGCTTCCCTGCCTTTCACAGTCTCCTGGAGTTTGTTCAAACTCATGTCCATTGAGTTAGTGATGCCATTTTATAGGTGAGGAAATGAATGAGTCACAGAGAAATCAATCAAATTGCTCAAAGATGTAACAAGTGGTGAGATTAGGATTAAAGCTCCACTCCTGGGCTTTTTCTGTATAACAGGAGAAAAACTCTAATAATTATAGTTAACATTTGTATTGTTATGATTAGTATATATCAGGCTTTGTACTGAGCACTTTACATGTATTAACTAGGTTAAAAGTAATTGTAACCTAAAAAAATACAGCCTATTCCACTTTTTTGTTTGAGGAAAACTGCGGTACAGAGAAATGAAGTCGTATGTCTTAAGCACATAGTTTACTGGTGGATAAACTACTAACTTGGGTAGTTTGGGTTGTCTATATTCTTAACCCCACTGTATTATATTACAACTGTATTTCACTGAGATACATGAAATAAAGATAACATAATTAGCTCTTAGAATGAAATTAGTATTTTTGAAAGTGAGTAAGCGATAATCACAATAAACTGTGGAAAATTCTGAAAGAGATGGGAATACCAGACCACCTGCCTGTCTCTTGAGAAACCTATGTGCAAGTCAGGAAGCAACAGTTCGAACTGGACATGGAACAACAGACTGGTTCCAAATAGGAAAAGGAGTTCGTCAAGGCTGTATATTGTCACCCTGCTTATTTAACTTATATGTAGAGTACATAATAAGAAATGCTGGGCTGGAAGAAGCACAAGCTGGAATGAAGATTGCCGGGAGAAATATCAATAACCTCAGATATGCAGATGATACCACCCTTATGGCAGAAAATGAAGAGGAACTAAAAAGCCTCTTGATGAAAGTGAAAGAGGAGAGTGAAAAAGTTGGCTTAAAGCTCAACATTCAGAAAACGAAGATCATGGCATCTGGTCCCATCACTTCATGGGAAATAGATGGGGAAACAGTGGAAACAGTGTCAGACTTTATCTTTGGGGGCTCTAGAATCACTGCAGATGGTGATTGCAGCCATGAAATTAAAAGACGCTTACTCCTTGGAAGGAAAGTTATGACCAACTTGGATAGCATATTAAAAAGCAGAGACATTACTTTGCCAACAAAGGTCCATCTGGTCAAGGTTGTGGTTTTTCCAGTGGTCATGTATGGATGAGAGTTGGACTGTGAAGAAAGCTGAGCGCCAAAGAATTGATGCTTTTGAACTGTGGTGTTGGAGAAGACTCTTGAGAGTCCCTTGGACTGCACGGAGATCCAACCTGTCCATCCTAAAGGAGACCAGTCCTGGGTGTTCGGAAAGACTGATGCTGAGGCTGAAACTCCAATACTTTGGCCACCTCATGTGAAGAGTTGGCTCATTGGAAAAGACCCTGATGCTGGGAGGGATTGGGGGCAGAAGGAGAAGGGTATGACAGAGGATGAGATGGCTGGATGGCATCACCGACTCTATGGATGTGAGTCTGAGTGAACTCTGGGAGTTGGTGATGGACAGGGAGGCCTGGCATGCTGCGATTCATGGGGTCGCAAAGAGTTGGACACGACTGAGCGACTGAACTGAACTGAAGCGGTAATCAATTTTAAATGTGTTGGTATAACTGAAATTAAACAGAAGATGACATTGAAATACATGCTTTTCCAGTGAACCTGGTAAACTTACTTGTACCTGTCTTTTCTAAAGTGCTACCAACTCAAATTAATAGAAATATCACTGAAATTTTATTCATACAAAATAATGCTAAGCTATTTCCAAGTAGGCTAATATTAATAAGCCATGCAGTCTACTTTGGTAGTATTTTGTGAAGTCCTTGAGTTATGTTAACATAGCTGAATAAAGACAGGTTTTATTTTTAAATGGCAATTTAAACAATCCCGTTTAGGGTTTCTCATGATGATTGTTGCAGTAGTAAGGGCAGATGATATGCCATTTCCAAAGCCCTTGGTTTCCTCTAAAGAAATCCTCATCAGGTCTCAACTTCCAAGTTTCTCTGGTTGTTATTTGGTACCTAACTTATGGTTGTTCTTTGGGAATAAGAATGAGAATTCTTACAAGAATAAGAATGTTCTATCATTCTTATTTTATGTTCCAATGCGACTCTTTGCCTCCACTGTTAAGCTACCTCTTTTCTGTATCTTTTCTTTATTAAACATGCTGTAATAAATTGCAAAAATGGCCACAATTTTTTGCATCTCTTTCCATGGTGAGATGTAGGGCATTTTGTCTCACCCCTTGAATCTGGGCTTGTCTTATTACTTGCTTTGACCAGCTGAATATGGCTAAGAACTATTGTGCAAATCCTGAACCAAGACCTCCAGAGGTCTTGTAGATTCTACTTTTGCTGCTTTTCGGAGCCTCTTTTCTCCTTCTATGTATGAAAACCTGGATACCTTTCAGCGTGATGAGATATATACATGACCCCTGTTACCCCAGGTTGCAGCCTCCCTGCTGACAGGTATGTCAGTGAGGCCATCATCCGTGTACCAACTGAGAATACCAATTGATATATGAGCAAGCCCAATAAAGATTTGCTGGTAACTTAAAAAAACAAACTTTCTTTATAGCTGATTAACAACATTGTGGTAGTTTCAGATGAACAGGGAAGGAACTCAGACATATGTATACATTGCTGGTAACTTTTTTTAATGTATAGTCTTATGGGTAACTTTTCTTATAATTTTGGCTTAAACTTTAATACTCAGTTGATGCACAGAGTTTTGAGCTAAAATTAAATGGCTATTTTTAATCTACTAAGCTTTAGAGTGGGCTTCACTAGTGGCTCAGTGGTAAAGAATCTGCTTGCCAATGCAGGAAATGTGGGTTCATTCCCTGGGTGGAGAAGATCCCCTAGAGAAGGAAATGGCAAGCCACTCTAGTGTTCTTGTCTGGGAAATCCCATGGACAGAGGTATCTGATGGGCTACAGTCTATGGGATTGCAAAGAGTCGGGTACCACTTAGTAATACACTGGTATCAACAACTTTGATAAATAACAACAACAAAGCTTTAGAATGTTTTATTGTACATAAAGCAAAAGGTAAAAGATTCACATACTTTCCTCTCTTGTCCAAACTCTCCCTTGATTCCATACTCCATCTCTGTTTAATTTTAAGGTTGTCTCTTTCTTTACTCAAAGATGAGTCAGCACGTTTCCATGTCCTAGCCGAAGGCCAATGAGCAGTGTTTTCCAGTTCTTTTTCATCAAAGGACAGTTTCTTTCTGACTTTTAGCTTTGTGCAAGAATGTCAGTGCTAGCTATCATGTGATTTCCATTCTTTTAGGAGTAAGCATTAAAACTGTAGCCTTTAAAATGTATACATGGGATTTATACCTACTGTGGTTGCTGAATGTGAGTCCTGTTTACTGTTACGAGTTTGAGTTTCATTTTTACTTCTGGCACCTAGAGACTTTTCTTTTCATCTTTTCACATTCATCTACTTGTCTTGATTTAAAGTCTCCCAGTATTTGATCTGCTGATCAGTCAATTCTTTAAAACTCCTTTATCCCCTGTCGGTGAAGCTACTCTTTCCCTATTTCAGTTCAATTCAGTCGCTCAGTCATGTCCGACTCTTTGGACCCCATGGACTGCAGTACCCCTGGCCTCCCTGTCCATCACCAACTCCGGAGTTTACTCAAACTCATGTCCATTGAGTCAGTGACACCATCCAACCATCTCATCCTCTGTCCTCATCCCCTTCTCCTCCCACCCTCAATCTTTGCTAGCATCAAGGTCTTTTCAAAAGAGTCAGTTCTTCGCATCAGGAGGCCAAAGTATTGGAGCTTCAGCATCAGTCCTTCCAATAAATATTCAGGACTAATTTTGTTTAGAATGGACTGGTTTAATCTCCTTGCAGTCCAAGGGACTCTCAAGAGTCTTCTCCAACACTACAGTTGAAAAGCATCAATTCTTTGGTGCCCAGCTTTCTTTACAGTCCAACTCTCACATCCATACATGACCACTGGAAAAACCATAGCTTTGACTAGATGGACTTCTGTTGGCAGAGTAATGTCTCTGCTTTTTAATATGAAGTCTAGGTTGGTCATAACTTTTCTTCCAAGGAGCAAGTGTCTTTTAAAATTTCATGGCTGTAATCACCATCTGCAGTGATTTTAGAGCCCTCCAGAATTAAGTCTGTCACTGTTTCCACTGTTTCCCCACCTATTTGCCATGAGGTAATGGGACCAGATGCCATGATCTTAGTTTTCTGAATGTTGAGCTTTAAGCCAACTTTTTCACTCTCCTCTTTCAGTTTCATCAAGAGGCTCTTAAGTTTTTCACTTTCTACCATAAGGGTGGTATCATCTGCATATCTGAGGTAATTAATATTTCTCCTGGCAATCTTGATTCCAGCTTGTGCTTCATCCATCCCAGTGTTTCTCATGATATACTCTGCTTATAAGTTAAATAAGCAGGGTGACAATATACAGCAGTAATGTACTCCTTTCCCTATTTGGAACCAGTCTGTTGTTCCATGTCTGGATCTAACTGTTGCTTCCTGACCTGCATACAGATTTCTCAAGAGACAGGTCAGGTGGTCTGGTATTCCCATCTCTTTCAGAATTTTCCAGACTTTGTTGTGGTCCACACAGTCAAAGGCTTTGGCATAGTCAATAAATCAGAAGTAGATGTTTTTCTGGAACTCTTCTTGCTTTTTCAATGATCCAGTGGATGTTGGCAATTTGATCTCTGGTTCCTGTGCCTTTTCTAAATCTACCTTGAACATCTGAAAGTTCACAGTTCATGTACTGTTGAAGCTTGGCTTGGAAAATTTTGAGCATTACTTTCCTAGCTTGTGAGATGAGTGCAATTGTGTGGTAGTTTGAACA
This sequence comes from Bos mutus, assembly GCF_027580195.1. Classification (NCBI taxonomy): domain Eukaryota; kingdom Metazoa; phylum Chordata; class Mammalia; order Artiodactyla; family Bovidae; genus Bos; species Bos mutus. The sequence goes on along the minus strand of NC_091626.1, from coordinate 30,148,084 downwards.
TTCTTTGGCATTGCCTTACTTTGAGATGGGAATGAAAACTGACCTTTTCCAGTCCTGTGGCCACTGTGGACTGGCAAATTTGCTGGCATATTGAATGCAGCACTTTCACAGCATCATCTTTCAGGATTTGAAATAGCTCAACTGGAATTCCATCACCTCTACTAGCTTTGTTTGTAGTAATGCTTCCTAAAACCCACTTGACTTCGTATTCCAGGATGTCTGGCTCTAGGTTGGTGATCACACCATCATGATTATCTGGGTCATGAAGATCTTTTTTTGTATAGTTCTTCTGTGTATTCTTGCCATTACTTCTTAACATCTTGTGCTTCTTTTAGGTTCATACCATTTCTGTATGGGCAGAAATGTTTGCATGAAATGTTCCCTTAAAGTGAAGGTGCTCAGTTGTGTCCAACTCTGTGGGACCTCATGAACCGTAGCCTATCATGCTCCTCCATTCATGTGATTTTCTAGGCAAGAGTACTGGAGTGGGTTGCCATTTCCTCCTCCAGAGGATCTTCCTAACCCAGGGATCGAATCTGAGTCTCCCTCATTGTAGACAGATGCCTTACCGTCTGAGCCACCAGTGAAGCCACCAGTTAATGTTCCCTTGGTATCTCTAATTTTCTTGAAGAGATCTCTGCTGCTGCTAAGTCACTTCAGTTGTGTCCGACTCTGTGTGACCCCATAGACGGCAGCCCACCAGGCTCCCCCGTCCCTGGGATTCTCCAGGCAAGAACACTGGAGTGGGTTGCCATTTCCTTCTCCAATGCATGAAAGTGAAAAGTGAAAGTGAAGTCACTCAGTCGTGTCCGACCCTCAGTGACCCCATGGATTGCAGCCTACCAGGCTCCTCCATCCATGGGATTTTCCAGGCAGGAGTACTGGAGTGGGGTGCCATTGCCTTCTCCATGAAGAGATCTCTAGACTTTCCCATTCTATTGTTTTCCTTTATTTCTTTGCATTGATCAGTGAGGAATGCTTTTTCATCTCTCCTTGCTGTTCTTTGGAACTCTGCATTCAAATGGATATATCTTTCCTTTTCTCTTTTGCCTTTTGCTTCTCTTCTTTTCTCAGCTATTTGTAAGGCCTCCTCAGACAACCATTTTGCCTTTTGCATTTCTTTTTCTTGGGCATGGTCTTGATCGCTGCCTCTTGTACAATGTCATGAACCTCTGTCCATAGTTCTTCAGGCACTCTGTCTATCAGATCTAATCCCTTAAATCTATTTCTCACTTCCACTGTATAATTGGAAGGTGTTTGATTTAGGTCATATTTGAATGGTGTACTGGTTTTCCCTACTTTCTTCAGTTTACGTCTGAATTTGGCAATAAGGAGTTCATGGTCTGTGCCACCGTCAACTCCTGGTCTTGTGTTTTGCTGACTGTGTAGAGCTTCTCCATCTTTGGCTGCAAAGAATATAATCAATCTGATTTCAGTATTGAGCATCTGGTGATGTCTATGTGTAGAGTGTTCTCTTGTGTTGCCAGAAGAGGGTGTTTGCTATGACCAGTGCTTTCTCTTGACAGAACTCTATTAGCCATTGCCCTGCTTCATTCTGTACTTCAAGGCCAAATTTGCCTGTTACTCCGGGTATTTCTCGACTTCTTCTTTTGCATCCAGTCCCCTATAATGAAAAGGACATCTTTGTTGTGTGTTAGTTCTAGAAGGTCTTTTAGGTCTTCAAAGAACTGTTCAGCTTCTTCAGCATTACTGATCAGGGCATAGACTTGGATTACTGTGGTATTGAATGGTTTGCCTTGGAAATGAGCAGATATTTTGTCGTTTTTGAGATTGCATCCAAGAACTGTATTTCGGACTCATTTGTTGACTATGATGGCTACTGTATTTCTTCTAAGGGATTCTTGCCCACAGCAGTGGATATAATGGTCATCTGAATTAAATTCACCCATTCCAGTCCATTTTAGTTCCCTGATTCCTAAAATATCGATGTTCGTTCTTGCCATTTCCTGTTTGACCACATCCAATTTGTCTTGATTCATGGACCTAACATCCAGGTTCTTATGCAATATTGCTGTTTACAGCATCAGACTTTACTTCCATCACCAGTCACATCCACAGCTGGGTGTGGTTTCCCTTTTGGCTCAGCCTCTTCATTCCTTCTGGAGCTATTTTCCTGCTCTTCTCCAGTAGTATATTGGGCACCCACCGACCTAGGGAGTTTATCTTTCAGTGTCACATCTTTTTGCCTTTCTATACTGTTCATGGGGTTCTCAAGGCAAGAAAACTGAAGTGGTTTGCCATTCCCGTCTCCCTTTTCCCTTCTTATCACCTATCTTCATGGCTACTTATCATTCTTTAAGGGGTTTTTCTTCCTTTGTATTGACTACTTGTGTTTACTGGAACTCTATCCCTGGTCCTTAGTCCATCTTGCTTTAGATACTACTTTTGGATAACATTTTCTATACTTAAGTATAACTACCAGTTTTATGTTCTTGCCTTGTATCTAAGCCTTGAGCTAGAAAGTTGTTCACCTCCACATTCTTGCATTCCATTTCCTATTATCTTTTCCACTCGATTGTCCTGTGAACAAGACTCACAGTATGCTTGAAAACTTCTTTAACCATATCCGCCAGTGTGGTTAAGGGAAACTGATAGCTTGGTAACCAAGAAAACTTGAAGTCATACTAGATATCTCCCTTTCATTCTTCTCGTTTATTTACTCATTAATGCCTGATTCACTAACATATCCGGACACTATTTGCTTTCCTAATTTCTTTCCATATAACTGCAAGCTAGATAAGAATACTTCCATCTTCTCAGAAGTTTCTCATATTTCATGTCTCACACTTCCTACACCACTGTCTCTTTCTCATTATCCACCTCACCCAGCCAGTTTCCTGTTTCCAGTTTTTCAGTGTAAGGCCTTACTACAAGATACAGTTATCTTTGGTATCCAAGGAAGGTTGGTTCCACGACCACCCCCATACTAACATATGTAATTGCTCAAGTTCCTTATGTAAAATGGTATAGGATTTGGGTATATCCTGGGAGCATCTTCCCAATACACACTTTAAGTCATTTCTAGATTACTTATAATAACCTATACAGTTTGAATGCTGTGTAAATAGTTGTAAAAATAATTTAAATCTTTGTAAATAATTACTGGCACATGGCAAACTTAAGCATTGATTTTTGGAACTTTCTGAAATTTTTCATTATACATTTTACTTCTATGTACTTTTTGAACCCCGCTTTACCCTATTCTGCTATATTTTACATTAAACAGTTATTTAACTTTTAAGTGCTAAGAAAGAAAACCTAGTCTTTGTTTTCCCACTTTTCTGGTACTCTGTGTTCCTTTCTTTAGATCCGAGTATCCACTTTGTATTCTTTCTTTTTGACCTGAGAGATATCCTTTGGCATTTGGTATAGTGCAGATCTAATGGCAAGTATTTATTCTCTCAGCTTTTGTTTAGTTGGAAATGTCTTTTTTCACCCTCATTTCTGAAGTATATTTTTTACTGAATATAAAATTTTAGGTTGTTACTACGTGCCCCCTCCAAGTACTTTAAAGATGTTATTCTGTTTCTTCTGACCTCCCTGAGAAGTTGGTAGCCACTCTTATCATTGTTTCTTTGTACATGATGTGTCTTCCCTCTCCTCTTTTTTTTTTTTCTCCCTTCTCTGGTTGCATTCAAGATTTTTTCTTTATGTTTGGTTTTCATCAATTTGAGTATGACATGCCTCGATGTGATTCTATTTATGTTTATCCTGGTTTGGATTGGCTGTGAAAAAAGTGAAAGTGTTAATTGCTCAGTTGTGTCCGACTATTCGAAATCCTATGGACTGTACCCTGCCAGGCTCCTCTGTCCGCAGAATTGTCAAGGCAAGAATCCTGCAGTGGGTAAGCCATTCCCTTCTCCAGGGTATCTTCCTGACTCAGAGATCAAACCTAGATTTCCTACATTGCAGGCAGATTATGGTCTGAGCCATCAGGAATCAGCTATACTTGTTAAAATTGGTGTTTTCCCTCATATTTGGGAAGTTTTCAGCCATTTATTTTTCAAACATTTCTTTTCCCCCAGTCTCATTGTCTTCCCCAGTGAGACCACAATTATAAATATTTTAGATCATTTGATAATGTTCACAGTCCCTGAAGCTTAATAATTTTCTTCAATTTTTTTTCCTCTCTGCATGGGTAGTTTTAATAATTGGTCTTCAGCTTCTACCACCGCCAGTATATTGTTAAACCCCATCCAGTAGCATTGTAATTTCAATTACAGTACTTCTAAGTTCTAAAATTTCTATGTTTAATGTTTTCCATTTAGTTTCTCAATCTCAATTATTGAGTTTTATATGGATAATTCCTTTGCCCTCTTAAATCATTTCATCTTGATTACAAAATAGTGCTAGATATAACTTATTGCAAATTAAAATATTTGACTCCTTATCTGAAAGTTTGTTATACATTTTGGGATATTTTTACTTTGCTGAATTTTCTGGGTTTTATTCTTTAAAAACCACATGGATTTACAATTTATGTCAGGATGGATGTGTGTAATCAAGGGCAAAGACAGGGACAGAAATGAGATTAAGGTTATGTTCTGTAGAATGGCCAGTGGGGCAAATAGGGCTATCGTTTTAATGATGTTTTAAATTAGGTACAGTTCCCAGTAATTTATTAGATTTCTCCTGTGTTTTGTTCTTATACTGTCAGTTGCACAGTTAGCAAATCATGGACTTTTAGTTCCTGAATAGACTTTAGAATTGATCCTAATAACTTCATTTTCATTCTTTGAAAGTAGGTATATAAGGATTTCATTCACTGAGTTGAACAGATAAGTGAAAGATATTTCTAATGCAGATAGTTAAGCAAAAATACCTAGTAAAATACATACATGGTACAATACAAAGGTTTCAATAGTTTTCAGCCAATTCGTGGTAAATATTAATGTATAGATTTAAAATACTGGAAAAAAGGTAAATTCAGAATTTGAAGAATAAACAAGTCATTAGTTTAAAAACATGGGGCTTCCCTGGTGACTCAGACAGTAAAGAATCTGCCTGCAATTCAGGAGACCTGGGTTTGATACCTGGATCTGGAAGATCCCTAGGAGAAGGGAATGGCTACCCACTCCAGTATTCTTGCCTGGAGAATTCCATGGACACAGGAGCCTGGCGGGCAACAGTTCAAGGTTTACAAAGAGTCGGACACGACTGAGCGACCAACATTAAAACAAAACAAAACCAGAAGATAGTAGTAGCATAAGCACCTAATGTTTTTTTATTATGTCACAAAATAAAATCTCTGTAGCAGATTGTGAACATATGGTAGGCTACATAGAATAGTATATTACACTTTTAGTATATTGCATCAAATATATATATGTACATTTATCTATGTACAAGCTGGAATCAAGATTGCTGGGAGAAATATCAATAACCTCAGATATGCAGATGACACCACCCTTATGGCAGAAAGTGAAGAGGAACTAAAAAGCCTCTTGATGAAAGTGAAAGTGGAGAGTGAAGAAGTTGGCTTAAAGCTCAACATTCAGAAAACGAAGATCATGGCATCCGGTCCCATCACTTCATGGGAAATAGATGGGGAAACAGTGGAAACAGTGTCAGACTTTATTTTTCTGGGCTCCAAAATCACTACAGATGGTGACTGCAGCCATGAAATTAAAAGACGCTTACTCCTTGGAAGGAAAGTTATGACCAACCTAGATAGCATATTCAAAAGCAGAGACATTACTTTGCCAACAATGGTTCGTCTAGTCAAGGCTATGGTTTTTCCTGTGGTCATATATGGATATGAGAGTTGGACTGTGAAGAAGGCTGAGCACCAAAGAATTGATGCTTTTGAACTGTGGTATTGGAGAAGACTCTTGAGAGTCCCTTGGACTGCAAGGAGATCCAACCAGTCCATTCTGAAGGAGATCAGCCCTGGGATTTCTTTGGAAGGAATGATGCTAAAGCTGAAACTCCAGTACTTTGGCCACCTCATGCGAAGAGTTGACTCATTGGAAAAGACTCTGATGCTGGGAGGGATTGGGGGCAGGAGGAGAAGGGGACGACAGAGGATGAGATGGCTGGATGGCATCACTGACTCGATGGACTTGAGTCTGAGTGAACTCCGGGAGTTGGTGATGGACAGGGAGGCCTGGTATGCTGCGATTCATGGGGTCTGAAAGAGTCGGACACGACTGAGCGACTGATCTGATCTGATCTATATACACACATTTACTTAAATTGTATCAAGTTCTATAATATTACCAAATAGTTTTCATCTTCTTTCCTATATTGATATAAGATTCATAGGTGTTTAACAATAGGAAATGAAGTGACTTTCACAAATGTGTATGTTATCACTCTTATCTCCCTAGCATCTATTACAGTGTCTGGCATATGTTTAATAAATATTTATTGCGTGAATAAATGCATACAGTTTAAAAAGAATCATTCTTTGAAAAAGTGCTTAGAGAGATGGATTTATTTTTATACTGACTACTACCAAATAATTATCATTCTAATAAGCCCACATAACATACTCTGAAATAAAACTTTTATCCTCATTATTTGGGGTTTGTTGTAGTATTTGGGATTTCTCCTTAGTCTCCTTCATGAACATTAACTTTGTGTTAACCATCCTAAAGGAAATCAGTCCTGAATAGTCATTGGAAGGACTGATGTTGAAGCTGAAACTCCAATACTTTGGCCTCCTGATGTGAAGAACTGACTCATTTGAAAAGACCCTGATGCTGGGAAAGATCGAAGGCAGGAGGAGAAGGGGACGACAGAGGATAGGATGGTTGGATGGCATCACCGACTCAATGGACATGAGTTTGAGTAAACTCTGGGAGTTGGTGATGGACAGGGAGACCTGGCTTGCTGCAGTCCATGAGGTTGCAGAGTCGGACACACTGAGTGACTGAACTGAATGGACAGGTAATAGCTAAAGCATTTTCATGTGATGTGTACCTAGAATTATTAGGTTGGTGCAAACGTAATTGCAGTTTTAGATTGTGAATTTTAAATCATAACTCGGCTCAAGCACATCTTTATTAATCAAAATAGGAACCATTACAATCAACACATTTTTGCCAATAAGAAATGTTTGTTTATTTCTGTAGCTTAAAAATCTGTGCTTCGGGATTCATCAAATGTTTGGAAACCTTTTTCTGCCTCCTGCTGATTGTGAAAGCATTTTCCCTGCAGAAAGTTGTCAAGAAGATTGTAGAAGTGAGGTTGGTGAGAGGTCAGATGAATATGGCAGATGAGGCAAAACTTCATTGCCCAATTTGTTCAACATTTGAAGTGTTGGTTGTGCTACTTGCCACTGGGCGTTTTTCGTGGAGAATTGGGCCCATTCTGTTGACTAGCTGCAAGTGTTGCAGTATTCTGTGCATCTCATGGATTTGCTGAGTGTACTTCTCAGATGTGATGGTCTTGCCGGGATTCAGAAAACTGTTGTGGATTAGATGGGCAGCAGACTACCAAACAGTGACCATGACCTTTTTTTGGTCCAGGTTTGGCTTTGGGAAGTGCTTTGGAGTTTCTTGTGGCTCCACTAGTGACTCAGAAGGTCAAGAACCTGCCTGAAGTGCAGGAGACCTGGATTTGATCCTTGGGATGGGAAGAGCCTCTGGAGAAGGGAATGGAAACCCACTCTAGTATTCTTGCCTGGAGAATTCCATGGACAGAGGAGCCTGGTGGGCTACAGTCCAGGGGGATGCAAAGAGTTGGACATGACTGAGGGACTAACACTTCACTTTAACTTTCGGAGCTTTTTCCTGTCCAACCATGAGCTGGTCATCACTGGTTGTGGTTATACCACAACTTGTTGTCACATGTCACAATCCAATCGAGAAATGGTTCATTGTCATTATGTACAATAATAAAAGACAACACTTCAGAATGATGATTTTTGGTCAGCGCATGAGGCACCCAACTTAATCAAGCTTCTTTACCTTTGCAATTTGCTTCAAATGCCGAACCACCATAGAATGGTAGACGTTGAGCTCTTCAGCAGCTTCTCATGTAGTTTTAAGAGGATCAGCTTTGATGATCCTCTCAGTTGGTCCTTGTCCACTTCCAGTGGCTGGCCGCTTTGCTCGTCATCTTCAGAACTTTGGTCTCTTGCAAAACTTCTTGAACCACCACTGCACTGTACATTCTTTACCAGTTCCTATACCAATGGATTGTTGGTGCTGCAAGTTTTCTTGGCTGCTTTATGACCCATTTTGAACTCGAATAAGAAAATTGTTTGAATTTGGTTTTTGTCTAACATCATTTCTGTGGTCTAAAATAAATAGCAAGTAATAAGTCATTAGCAAAAAAACATTAAGTGAGAAATGTGCGTTAATATGATGTATAACACTACCACATTTGTTGAAGAATGTATTCCAATGTCAAATGGCAAAGTTCAACAGTGCAAAACTGTAGTTACTTTTGCACAAACCTAATACCATGTGACCTTTTTTACCCCCACTTTCAGTGGTTTCCATTCATCTTGGCATTTAATCAGCTTCTATCTTGTATTTATTATTTAAATGTTTTACATGTATAAATGTTGTTTAACCATGATGTTGTGTACTTCTTAAGTATGGAAACCCTCTTTTAAACAGTTATTTGCCATATAGCATAGTATTACTCATGTAGTTGATGGTCTTTGGAGCCAAAGATGGAGAAACTCTATATAGTCAGCAAAAACAAGATGGGGAGCTGACTGTGGCTCCGATCATGAACTCCTTATTGCCAAATTCAGACTTAAATTGAAGAAAGTAGGGAAACCACTACACCATTCAGGTGTGACCTAAATCAGACCCATTCTGATTATACAGTGGAAGTGAGAAATAGATTCAAGGGATTAGATCTGAAAGGCAAAATGCCTTATGAACTATGGATGGAGGTTCATGACATTGTGCAGGAGACAGGGATCAAGACCATCCCCCAAAAAAAGAAATGCAAAAAAAGCAAAATGGCTGTCTGAGGAGGCCTTACAAGCAGCTGTGAACAGAATCGAAGCAAAAAGCAAAGGAGAAAAGGAAAGATATACCCATTTGAATGGAGAGTTCCAAAGAATAGCAAGGCTAGATAAGAAAGCCTTCCTCAGTGATCAATGCAAAGAAATAGAGGAAAACAATAGAATGGGAAAGACTAGAGATCTCTTCAAGAAAATTAGAGATACCAAGGGAATATTTCATGCAAAGATGGGTTCAATGAAGGACAGAAATGGGATGGACCTAACAGAAGCAGAAGATATTAAGAGGTGGCAAGAATACACAGAAGAACTATACAAAAAAGATCTTCACAACCCAGGTAATCATGATGGTGTGATCACCAACCTAGAGCCAGACATCCTGGAATACGAAGTCAAGTGGACCTTAGGAAGCATCACTACAACAAAGCTGGTGGAGGTGATGGAATTCCGTTGAGCTATTTCAGATGCTAAAAGATGCTGTGAAAGTGCCGCACTCAATATGCCAGCATATTTGGAAAGCTCTGCATTGGCCACAGGACTAGAAAAGGTCAGTTTTCATTCTAATCCCAAAACAAGGCAATGCCAAAGAATGCTCAAACTACCAGACAAAAGCATTCATCTCACACGCTAGTAAAGTAATGCTCAAAATTCTCCAAGCCAGGCTTCAACAGTATGTGAACTTTGAACTTCCAGATGTTCAAGCTGGATTTAGAAAAGGCAGAGGAACCAGAGATCAAATTGCCAATATCCACTGGATCATGGAAAAAGCAAGAGAGTTCCAGAAAAGCATCTATTTCTGCTTTCTTGACTAGGCCAAAGCCTTTGACTGTGTGGATCACGAAAAACTGGAAAATTCTTTAAGAGATGGGAATACCAGACCACCTGCCTGTCTCTTGAGAAATCTGTATGCAGGTCAGGAAGCAACAGTTAGAAATGGACATGGAACGACAGACTGGTTCCAGATAAGGAAAGGAGTACGTCAAGTCTGTATATTGTCACTCTGCTTCTTTAACTTCTATGCAGAGCACATTATGAGAAACTCTGGGCTGGATGAAGCACAAGTTGGAATCAAGATTGCTGGGAGAAATATCAATAACTTCAGATATGCAGATGACACCACCCTTATGGCAGAAAGTGAAGAAGAACTAAAGAGCCTCTTGATGAAATTGAAAGAGGAGAGTGGAAAAGTTAGCTTAAAACTTAACACTCAGAAAACTAAGATCGTGGAGTCTGGTCCCATTACTTCATGGCAAATAGATGGGGAAACAGTGGAAACAGTGACAGACTTAATTTTGTGGGGGGCTCTAAAATCACTGCAAATGGTGACTGCAGCCATGAAATTAAGACACTTACTCCTCGCAAGAAAAGTTATGACCAACTTAGACAGCATATTAAAAAGCAGAGACATTACTTTGGCAACAAAGGTCCATCTAGTCGAGGCTATGGTTTTTCCAGTAGTCATGTATGGATGTGAGAGTTGGACTGTAAAGAAGGCTGAGCCCCGAAGAATTGATGCTTTTGAACTGTGGTGTTGGAGAAGACTCTTGAGAGTCCCTTGGGCAGCAAGGGGATTAAACCAGTCCATCCTAAACAAAATCAGTCCTGAATAGTCATTGGAAAGACTGATGCTGAAACTGAAAACTCTAATACTTTGGCCATCTGATGCAAAGAACTGACTCAATGGAAAAGACCCTGATGCTGGGAAAGATTGAAGGCGGAGGAGAAGGGGACGACAGAGGATGAGATGGTTGGATGGCATCACCGACTCAATGGACATAAGTTTGAGTAAACTCCAGGAGTTGGTGTGGACAGGGAGGCCTGGCGTGCTGCAGTCCATGGAGTCGCAAAGAGTTGGACACGACTGAACAACTGAACTGAGTTGGTGGTCAATACATATTGAATAGTTTAGAGAGACGTCGTGAAGCACAAATATGTTTGAGTGTTGGGTGGTCATTAAACCTCGAGATGTTGTTAAGTGCCTTTCCCCCCATATCTTTCTAAAAGAAACAGCCTATGTACTGTTATATCCTCTGCCAAAATGGTATACTGAGGCAGGTGTGCATTTTCTATCTCTTAATACCAATCTTTCCAGCCATAGTCATTTGGACTTAAGAGAGGGTACCTGTTTCAAGAATGCTAAGTAAATAGACTGGCCTGTTATCTGTTTATCTTCTTGTGTCTGAGGTGATTTTATATAATCTGATGGAAATTAGGAAAATGAATGGGTTAGCAAGGAAGCTAAACTAATGAAGTTTCATGAGGTTGACTTAATTTATGTTAAATTGAATCAAAGTTACCAGCTCATGTCATAGGAAGCAGAAAAGAGGATAGAAGGTAAAGTAGCTTGTTAGTAGAATGATCAGAGCAATAGCTATGTGAATACTTAGATATTATGACACATAAACTGGCTTAACTTGAATTACTGTTTTAAACTGTATACAGTAGGGTCTTAAGTATTTGAAGTTTTCTACTTAAGAAAACAGGAGTGACACTGCAATGTCAAATACTTTTATGCCTGTTCTGTGACTTATCTTTCATGATGTTTTTGAGGATTAGTTTTAGACTTTGTTAGGGCTAGTCTATTTCACTTTTGCTCTTGTTCCATGTAGTCCTAAATCCAGGCCATTTTGAGGTCTCAGCTTAAAGCCTGTGGGTTCTTATCAAGGTCTTTTAAAACTTAAATTGCAGTCTTACCAACATTATATGATTACTGAAACCTTTGCTCAGATCTTTAGTTTCCCACCTGCCATTTCTGCTGGCATTCTTGAAGTTAGTTTTGTTTTGTGTATGTGAAGTTCAGGAGTAAGTTAACAACTGGAGGAAATATCTTTACAGATTTTTAGGCTCCTACTCTGCAGTTTCTTTAAAGTCTTAGTTCCAGTGGTGGTTTAATAATAGTTTTATTTTTTCCTCCCAGCCTTCTTCTCAGAAGCTAGGGTTGTGGTGGTGTGGTAGTAGTTTGAGGCATAAGTTCAAGGCATACGTTCAAGCAGTGAGTCTAGGTGTGGTCTTTGCTAGAGCTAGAGAACTTTAGTTCCCATTACCCTATAGGAACTGACTGATTATCTGCCACTGCTTTCTTCTATACAAAGGAACTCAATAGGTCTGTAGCTTTAGCTCAGCTCACTTTACGTTTTTATTTTATTCCAGATCCCAGGATAGGAGTGGGGGGAATATATAGAGATTAGGCCCTTGAACAGTACAGGTTTGAACAGTGTGAGTCCACTTAATACGCAGAGTTTTATTCAATAGTAAATAGTGTAGTACTACATGGTCTGAGGTTGGTTGAATTTGTGGATGTGGAATTGTGAATACACAGGGCCGACCATGTGTTAAACATGGATTTCAACAGTGCAGAGGGTTGGCACCCCTAACTCTGTGTTGTTCAAGGGTCACCTATGTGTGTATACACACACATATGTATGTAAATGTAAATATAAAATACAAATATACAATATGTAAAGTAAAATTCTTATGTAATTTTTATATAAATTATTTTTAAATGAATGTTGAGTAAAACTTTTTGGGCACTGTTCTATGAAATTTAATTCATATATAAATTCACATAGCCATGACCATAGTCAGCATACAGAACAATCTCATCATACCAAAAACCTCCCTTGTGTTGTCTCATTTTGGTCACACCTTCTTCCCACCTATAACTTTTGGCAACCTCTGATCTGTTCTTAGTCACTGTAGTTTTTATCTTTTCAGGAATGGTATTTCAAAGGAATTGCATGGTGTTTAATCTTTTCTAGACTAGTTTCATTCTGCAGAATGGCTTTTGAGATTCTTCTAAGTTGTTGCATTTATCAGTAGTTCATTCCTCTTTAATACCGAGTTGTATCTCATTGTACTGATGTGCCGTAGTTTGTTTATCCATTCACCAGTTGAAGAACATTTGGGTGTTTTGTTTTAACAGATCAACTCTAAAAATACATGTACAGGTTTTTTGTGAACATACGTTTTTGTTTCTCTAGGGTAAATACCTGGGAGTGGGATGATGGGACCTATGGTAAGTGTATGTTTAACTTTCTAAGAAACTGCCGAACTGTTTTCTATGTGGCTGTGCCATTTTTGTCCTCCCAGCAACGTATGAGAGTTCCAGTTTCTCTGCATCCTCATCAGTATTTGTTCTTGTCGATATTTTTCATCTTAGTCAGTCTTCTAGGTATGTAGTGGTATCTCATTGTGGTTTGCATTTCTCTGTTGACTAATGATGTTGAACATCTTTAAAAATGTGCTCATTTGCCATTCCTACACACTATTTGGTGAAATATCTTTTCAGGTCTTTTAAATCTTTTGTCTATTTTTCAAGTTTTTTTTTTTTCTTTTAAGCCTAGCTGAATATCTGTTTTGTTTTTTCCCTTTCCAATTTTCTTTTCTCTTTTCTCTGTCACTACTGTGTGTTTGGAGCTGATGCAGTGAGTCTAAATTCACTAAACCTTTTTTTTTTTTTTTGCCAGGGAGGCGGGGAGGGTCGTGCTGCGAGGCATGTGGAATCTTAGTTCCCCAACTAGAGATCAAACCCCTGCCCCTTGTATTGGAAGCACAGAGTCTTAATCACAGGTGTGCCAGGGAAGTCCCACTTACTATACCATTTTGATAGAAAGTTCAAGGCAGAATATTTTCAAAGGCAGAATTTTTCATATGAAGGGATTGCAAAAAAACTACAGGAATGGAAATGGAAGAACATAACCAGGAATATTTAGGTAATCCCACTAAATATGCCTTTGTAGGTATATCTAGTGATCTAGAAAATGAGATGCGCTTCCCAGGGTGGCACTAGTGGTACTGTCTGCCAATGCAGGAGATGCAAGTGACTTGGGTTCAATCCCTGGGTCAGGAAGACCCTTGGAGAAGGAAATAGCAACCCACTCCAGTTTTGTTGCCTGGAAAATCCCATGGATAGAGGAGCCTAGTGGGTTATAATCAAGGAGGTCACAGAGTTGGACATGACTGAGCTCTCGTGCATGCACACACACACATACACAGAGAATATGGAATGAAACGAGTTTTTATTCAAATCAATAGAAAATTTTGAGATATTAGTAAATGTCAAACTTTTGGTTCCAAAATTTTAGAAGCCTGCATTTAAAAACTAATTTTAAAAGTCTGTTTATATAGATTTATATTAAATATATTGAACATTTAACATTGACTTCATTGAAGAAAACAGAAGCACTGTTGTACTGTTAGATATGTCAGATTCCATTAACATATGTTTTCAGTTCAGTTCAGTCGCTCAGTCGTGTCGGACTCTTTGTGACCCCATGAATTGCAGCACGCCAGGCCTCCCTGTCCATCACCAACTCCCGGGGTTCACCCACACTCATGTCCATCAAGTCAGTGATGCCATCCAGCCATCTCATCCTCTGTCGTCCCCTTCTCCTCCTGCCCCCAATCCCTCCCAGCATCAGAGTCTTTTCCAATGAGTCAACTCTTCGCATGAGGTGGCCAAAGTATTGGAGTTTCAGCTTTAGCATCATTCCTTCCAAAGAAATCCCAGGGCTGGTGTCCTTTAGGATGGACTGGTTGGATCTCCTTGCAGTCCAAGGGACTCTCAACAGTCTTCTCCAACACCACAGTTCAAAAGCATCAATTCTTTGGTGCTCAGCTTTCTTCACAGTCCAACTCTCACATCCATACATGACCACAGGAAAAACCATAGCCTTGACTAGACGGACCTTTGTTGGCAAAGTAATGTCTCTGGTTTTCAATATGCTATCTAGATTGGTCATAGCTTTCCTTCCAAGGAGTAAGTGTCCTTCAATTTCATGGCTGCATCACCATCTGCAGTGATTTTGGAGCCCCCAAAAATAAAGTCTGACACTGTTTCCACTGTTTCCCAATCCATTTCCCATGAAGTGGTGGGACCAGATGCCATGATCTTCGTTTTCTGAATGTTGAGCTTTAAGCCAGCTTTTTCACTGTCCACTTTCACTTTCATCAAGAGGCTTTTTAGTTCCTCGTCACTTTCTGCCATAAGGGTGGTGTCATCTGCATATCTGAGGTTATTGAGATTTTTCCCGGCAATCTTGATTCCAGCTTGTGCTTCTTCCAGCCCAGCGTTTCTCATAATGTACTCTGCATAGAAGTTAAATAAGCAGGATGACAACATACAGCCTTGACGTACTCCTTTTCCTATTTGGAACAGTCTGTTGTTCCATGTCCAGTTCGAACTGTTGCTTCCTGACCTGCATATAGGTTTCTCTCATTATAAATTGGGGTTCCTTCATGGCACCTGTCATAGTATCATTGGGTGCCAGACTATACAAAGGCTTCTGTACACCTGCTTGTGTGTTTTTTTTGGCCATGCCAAAAGGCAAGTGGGATCTTAGTTCCCCAACCAGGGATGGATCTAACTCATGCCACCAGTGTTGGAAGCACGGAGTCTTAACCACTGGACTGCCGTGGAAGTTCCTACATATCTTAATTAAAAAACCAAACTGATAGTGTTTGATGAATACTGAGATAGTAAAATGTTTTCCCAAGCTTGAAAATATAATGGTAAAATGATGTTTTAATGCAAAGCTGTTGTCACAGTGAACAGAAACATGACCCAGTGTGTTTTCCTGGCTGATTTGAGGCTGCAGCTATCCAGCTTTCACAAGAGGAATATACTGATTTTGCCATAGTGCCTGGATTTCCAGCTTCAAGATAACACATTTCCCTGCACATTTAGAGCTGTGTAGAGACACTCCCTAGTGTACAGACACTACTGTTTGCTGAGCAAAGATATCAATGGAGAGTGCTCTGTGAATGTGGATGGCCAAGCCTGTTTTACCCTGATTAGGTGAAAGGTTTGTCAGATGATTAGATGGAAAGTACTGTCAGATGACCTTGCAGCAAGTAGTGGCAAGCTGCCTGATTCTTGAGAAGTGAAGTTGTTTAGTCGTGTGCGACTCTTTGTGATCCCATAGACAGTAGCCTACCAGGCTCCTTTGTCCGTGGAATTTTCCAGGCAAGATAACTGGAGTGGGTTGCCATTTCCTTCTCCAGGAGATCTTCCTGACCCAAGGATCAAACCGAGGTCTCTCACATTGCAGGCAGACACTTTACCCTCTGAGCCACCAGGGAAGCCCCCCAATTTTTTTTTTAATGCAAAAGCAACTTAAAATTACCATTTAAAATACAAGTCATCACTTGATTTAAGTGAACAATGATTGAGATATTTGACACCTGTAAATAAAATGACTGCTTACATAAAGTATGTCATATCTTTAGAAATTTGTTTTTAGGTGTATTGGCAGAATTATGATTTCTCAGGGAGAGAAGACACATTTTTTACATTAAATCATAAGATGGAACATACTGAAGGCATAGTTTTGAAGTTTTCAAAGCCTACATTTGTTTTTTTTAATTTATTTATTATGTGGCTGTGTTGGGTCTGTCTGAACTGTGGCATGTGGGATCTTCTTGTGTCATGGGGGATCTTTCATTATGGCACATGGATTCTCTACTTGCTGTGCAAGGGCTCAGTAGTTGTAGCACACAGGCTGAGTTGCTTTGTGACATGTGGGATCTTAGTTCCTTGACCAGGGATCAAATCCATGTCCTTTGCATCGCAAGGCAGATTCTTAACCATTGAACCATCAGGGAAGTCCCCATCTCACAAGTAAAACCAAAGTGTTAAATTGCAAGAAAAGTAAGGTTTCACGTTCTGATTATCTGTATGTTCCCTTTTGAATCCACTGGATTCTGTGATTTAAGTGTGTTTAAACACGGCTATCATCAAAAGCCATCTTGACTTTTAAAAGTGTATTCTACCTAAGAATTATGTGTAAAATAATCTCTTAAAACTGAATTATTGGGACTTCTCTGGTGGTCCAGTGGTTAGGACTCTGTGCTTCTAATTCAGGGGGCATGAGTTGGATCCCTGGTTGGGGAACTAAAATCCCACATGCCATGCATTGCAACCAAAAAATAATAAAATAAATTTAAAAACCAAACAAAACTGAGGTTATTTTCCAGTTATGTGAGTTATTAATATATCTAATAGTTGTGAAATTGCAAATTGTGATAATCCTCTTGCCCTTCATTCTCATTTTGGTTTGAAAATAGTTCCTGAAAGTGTTAGTTGCTCAGTCACATCCAACTCTTTGCAACCACATGAACTGTAGCCCACTAGGCTCCTCTGTCCATGGACTTCTCCAGGCAAGAATAACAGAATAGGTAGCCATTCTCCAGGGAACCTTCCTGGCCCAGGCACTGAACCCCTGTCTCCCACATTGTAAGCAGATTCTTTATCGTCTGAGCCACCAGGGAAGCCCAGTTAGTATCCACTGGAGACATTTAACAGTCTTATCTAATCATTATTTTAGGAATAGTTTAATAATTTTTTTGAAAAATTACTTAAAAAACCCAAAAAACCTCACAATGAAGTGTTTCTCTTTAAAAACCTGAAAAAAATGGCTTTTCCCCCCTCTTAAAGGACATCTCACAAACTAATGTGGGGTAGGTTTCCAGTAGAAGAGTTTGGTAGTCTTTACAGCTGTGTGCTAGCAAGTGTCACTGTATAAAACTGAAGGTTTATAGATTCCTGAGGAGCTACAGCATCATAATAACATTTACTCCCACTCAGAATTTATTTTAAGAAATGACATAAATACTGTGTTATAATTGATCTGTTGTACCAAAAGTACTGAATAATACACAAACAAGACAACATCCAGTCTTGATGATCAAAAACAATTTTTTTCTGTGAAATTCTATACTTTGAATAATGAAAGAGAAGGTGTCAGGGTGAAAAAAATAATCTGATTCTACTGTCTGTGTCTTAGATAATGATATTCATCAGATCTATATATATTTTGTTATCATTTCCTTTCAAAACAATCTTTAAATGTTTGCTCAGCCCTGAAATTTGATTCTTCTGTTAAGGGCTTTGTTACATATTTTAAGTCATTCTTTTAATTTCTCATATCATTTAGTATAGAATTCATTGTTATATTAATTATGTAATGTTATTCTCATTAATATAATCTTAAATTAATAGCTATTTGTATATTCTGTTTAATATTCAGCTTTCTGGAGTTTAGGATAGTATTGACTATAATTGTGGTTTTATTTCATAACAAACAATTGCTCACGAGTTTCATGTTACTGATGAGGAAATAGTTGACCCAATGGTGAAGAAATAGTTTACCCAAGGTCACACAAATATTTAACTGTCAGACTGTGGCTAGAATTTAGGTTATCTTATTCTTAGTGTAGCATTTTGCTTTATATATGTTTGTGTGAGTATTATTTCTAAAAATAGGCTAAGTTGAAATATCTTAATTTATAAAGCTGAAGTTACTTATAGAATATATATTATGTTTCCAGTTGCTGCTGTAACAAATTATCACACACTGGCTTAAGAGTCCAAGATCGACCTCCCCACTAAAAGCTGTTGCTGCTGCTGCTGCTGCTAAGTGCCTTCAGTCGTGTCTGACTCTGTGCGACCCCGTAGATGGCAGCCCACCAGGCTCTGCCGTCCCTGGGATTCTCCAGGCAAGAACTCTGAAATGGGTTGCCATTTCCTTCTCCAATGCATGAAAGTGAAAAGTGAAAGTGAAGTCGCTCAGTCGTGTCCGACTCTTCGAGACCCCATGGACTACAGCCTTCTAGTAAGGCTCCTCCGTCCATGGGATTTTCCAGGCAAGAGTATTGGAGTGGGTTGCCATTGCCTTCTCGTCACTAAAAGCTATAAACATCCTATCCCTAAAATCTAAGAATATGTTATCTCACATAGTAAAAGGGATTTTGCAAATGAAGATTACAGACCATAAGATGGGGAGATTATCCTGGATTATTGGGTTGATACAATCTAATTACTTGAGTCCTTGAAAGAGGGTACTCTTCTCAGTTGTTTTAAAAGGAAAGCAAACAGGTTGGATGGCAGTATGAGAAGGACACAATCCATCGTTGTTGGCTCTGAAAATGGAAGGAGGCCTGAGCTGGAAGCTGGAAAATGCAAAGAATCTCCCCTGTAGCCCCCGGGATAGAATGCTGCTGATACCTTGACTTTAGCCCAGTGAAAATTGTTATATTCTTATTTTACCTCCCAGTTTTAATATTTTTGTTTATGTCTTCTGACTAAACCTTTTTTTTTAATACTTTGATTCCAGTAATAGGTATCATGTCTGATTCATCACAGGGCTTCCCACATAGCTCAGTGGTAATCTGCCTGCCAATGCAGGAGATGTGGATTCGATTCCTGGGTTGGGAAAATCCCCTGGTGGAGGAAATGGCAACCCACTTCAGTATTCTTGCCTGGAAAAACCCCATGGACAGAGGAGTCTGGCGGGCTGTAGTCCATAGGGTTGCAAAGAGTCAGACATGACTGAGCAACTGAGCTCACACACACTGGTTCATTACCACCTCTTTGGCCAGCTCATTTTGGTGATTCTGCTTGACTGCTTGCTTTTTTTTTTTTTTTTTTGACTGGACATTTGTATGTCTCTTTATAATCACAAATGCTAGTAATTTCCAGTCTGGTTTTTCTTATCCATTAACAGAACCTTGGTTCTGCTATTAGCAAGTTTTTTTATTAATGTTCTATATTACTATCAACATAAGTGCATAGTAAGTATTTGATGAATAAAGTAAGTTCATGTTCCATTTGAAGCTTCCCTGGTGGCTCAGATGGTAAAGAATCAGCCTGCAATGCAGGAGACTCAGGTTCAGTTCCTGGGGTGAGAAGATTCCCTGGAGAAGGGAATGGCAACCCATTCCAGTATTCTTGCCCGGAGAATTCCATGGGCAGAGGAATCTGGAGGGCTTAACTCCTTGGGGTTGCAGAGTTGGACATAACTGAGCAACTAACATTTACCATTTGAAGCATTTAGAGGTTGTGAACATGTATTCTTAATAATTTCCTAGTGATTTCTCAAGTTCCTATTCCTTTTTGTACCTCTGGGGAAATAGGTAGCAATCACTGCATAATTGTAGTTCATTATTGAAATACAGGGAGATTTAAACCTTTCATTGGACTCAAAACATAAGTGTCCTTAGCATTTACTTTAGTGGTTTGTAAATTTCTGAATTTCATGTACTAGTAAAATATAGGAGAAGGCAATGGCACCCCACTCCAGTACTCTTGCCTGGAAAATCCCATGGATGGAGGAGCCTGGTAGGCTGCAGTCCATGGGGTCGCTAAGAGTCAGACACGACTGAGCAACTTCACTTTCACTTTTCACTTTCATGCACTGGAAAAGGAAATGGCAACCCACTCCAGTGTTCTTGCCTGGAGAATCCCAGGGATGGGGGAGCCTGGTAGGCTGCCGTCTCTGGGGTCGCACAGAGTCGGACATGACTGAAGTGACTTAGCAGCAGTAAAATGTATTGAAAAGTTCGGAGGATGAACAAAGAAGTGCTAACTTTTTATTTTGCTAAGAGCATGATAAAAAGCCATCACCAGCTATCACCATTGCATTGTAAAAGGATTTTTGAACGTCTAAAAAAGGAAAAAGTCACTGAATAAAAAACTTCTCTAAATTTAATAAAGTTAGCTTTATAGAAAAACTCAATACATCATCATTTACTTTTCTAAGTTTACTGAGAATGACTAAAACTTGAAAGGAAAATTGGTCCTGAGCACCACTAGTGTAGTCATTCTCTTATTTAAGTGGAACTTCAGTTTCTGTGTATATGGCTTTCTTAAATCTTAAAGCAAGCCAATATTTGAAGGAAAAGGCAGAGAGGAATTAGAAGTACGTAGTAGTCTTTTTCTTAGAGTGACTTGCTTTGATCACACTTGCAACATTTTGATATAGTAAAAAGTATTTTACCCTTTTTGC
This sequence comes from Bos mutus, assembly GCF_027580195.1. Classification (NCBI taxonomy): domain Eukaryota; kingdom Metazoa; phylum Chordata; class Mammalia; order Artiodactyla; family Bovidae; genus Bos; species Bos mutus. The sequence continues at coordinate 30,127,354 of NC_091626.1, read as the reverse complement.
TTCCCCTACTCTCCATTTCCTACAAAAATATCCGTTCTCCCGCTTTGTATTCAGTACTTGTAATCCTCTGTATTTTCCATATGCTTGAGCCTTAATCTTTTGTTTTGGTTGTCTAATGCTTCTTTTTTTCATGGTCTGCTTAATACTTTCTGATTATTTGTGTTTAATATACACACACATTCAGTATATCACAGAAATGTTGAAAATGAAAAAAAATTTGAATTTCAATCTCTTGTCCTTTCTTTAAAGGTAATCATTGTAAGTTTCTAGTATAACTTTTTAGAAAAAGCATTTTCTGCGTATACCAGTAGCTGGCTATACTAAAATATGTCTTCTAATATATACATCTATAAAAACGTACAGAAATGGGTTTTCACTTATGGTACATTCTTAGCTTTATTCCTGTCTCTACTTTGGCCGTACCCTTGTTTTTCTGTTTTCCAACCTGTCCAAATAATTTGGACTAAATTATTTTTTGACCTCTTAACTTGCTTTATTCTGTGGGCTAATGTTGAAACTTATTTGTTCTAGGGGTGACAGTTTTTAGGGTTGCTGGAAGTACATTTCTCTGGACTGGATATACTTTGATTCTTTTGATCACAGTGAGATTCAAATTTTAGTATACTAGGAAACAGAAACCTATGAAAAGGATTTCTCCAACCCTTTACTCTTATTGAGAGGAATGTAAACAATACCTCTACTTTTCTGTCTCCACCTGAAGGTGAGAATTGTCCAAAACTTCCTTGTACTGAGAACTAGTTTTGTTAGCTCAAAAATAGTAGGTTGACCCATATGGGAGTTTTGCATCTAATCTGTACCACTTCAGCAAGGGGAAGTGTTCTGACTTTTCTCTGTGACAGAAATTGCAGAAGTTATTCATTTTCTCCTAGGGCAGGGACTTTATTTCATATTTGGCAAGGGTTATGATTTGCTAGTCTTACTTGTTTCTACAGAGTTCAAAGTGTTGCATGATGGTACAAGGAATCATAGAACCCAAGTATTATTTCTTAATTAATATAAAGCTAGGGAGCTAAAATATTTTAAAAACAGAGAATATTTCTACCTAAATTATTGTGGTAATTAAGAGGTATTTAAGGTATTAAGAGGACCTAACAATTTGTTTCCCTTTTGTGCAGTTGGTAAAAAGAAAAAAAGTGTAGGAATGCGGAGTTGTTTCTCTCAAATTTTTAGCTAGAGTTATATAACTTCTGATTAACATAAGATTTTGTCCCAAACTGTGAAGGCACTTGAACACTGAGATGAGTTTTAAATAATCTTATGACTAATATGTTAAAACAAGAGTGTATGTCATGCTTCAAAGTATAAGGTGATATTTGCTTTACTACTGCAACACTGTCATATTCTTACCTATAATTCATTGGTGTTTAACTGTAGAGAATTAGACTTTGTTCCTTTGAAACATATGACCATTGAAGTAAGAGCCAAATATTTTGTTGGTTTGTGTTTGTTTTTGGTCCCCCCAGCCTCCTGTTTTTTGTTTTTGTTTTTCCTGTTTTGGTGATGAAAGTGAAAGAGGAGAGTTAAAAGTTTGCTTAAAGCTCAACATTTAGAAAACTAAGAGCATGGCATCACTTCCTGGCAAATAGATGGGGAAACAGTGAAAACAGTGGCTGACTTTATTTTTGGGGCCTCCAAAATCACTGCAGATGGTGATTGCAGCCATGAAATTAAAAGACATTTACTCCTTGGAAGGGAAGTTATGACCAACCCAGACAGCATATTAAAAAGCAGAGACATTACTTTGCCAACAAAAGTCCATCTAGTCAAAGCTATGGTTTTTCCAGTAGTCATGTATGGATATGAGAGTTGGACTATAAAGAAAGCTGAGTGCCAAAGAATTGATGTTTTTGAACTGTGGTGTTGGAGAAGACTCTTGAGATTGCCTTGGACAGCAAGGAGATCCAACCAGTCCATTCTAAGGGAGATCAATCCTGGATGTTCATTGGAAGGATTGATGTTGAAGCTGAAACTCCAATATTTTGGCCACCTGATGCAAATAGCTGACTCATTTGAGAAGACCCTGATGCTGGGAAAGATTGAAGGTGGGAGGAGAAGGGGACGACAGGATGAGATGGTTGGATGGCATCCCTGACTCAATGGACATGAGTTTGAGTCAACTCCGGGAGTTGGTGATGGGCAGGGAGGCCTGGCGTGCTGCAGTCCATGGGGTCACAAAGAGTCGGACATGACTGACTGACTGAACTGAACTGAACTGAACTGAACTTTTTGATCTGTTTTAATAGTTGCCAAATATTCACTCTAAGCACAAAATGAGCATTTCTAGTGTAAGAAAAATAGCATACCCTCTGACATACGATTTTTAGTACTGTCTGGCAAAAGCAAAGCAAGGGCTTGAGACACAGAGTATAGTTATAAAATATTAGGACTGAAAAGGGCTTTAGAGATTATTCACTCTAACTCCTTTCCTTTTAAAATTATCATTTTTAAATTGATGAATAACCTTTTTGAACCTTGGTTTACTTTTATATAATTTGACAAGAGACTTGGGGAGCCTTATGTGATTGTTAGAATTAAACTGATTAATAGGATGATTAAAACTGATTAAAAGGATGATGTTGTAAAATTCAATGATTATTGTTGTAAGCAAAGTTATTACTCTAATTTTTAAAAATTTAGAAAAAAATAGTAGCAAAAGATAGCATGTGTAAAACTGCAAAACACAAATAACACTTGAACTGAAAATTTTGACTTCAGACCCCTGATTTTGTGTGTGAACTAACCTATATTAACTTTTTTTTTTTCATCTTAGTTATTTTACTACCCTATTGTATAAATAATCTGAGACTTAAAGTAGGTAAGGAAATACCAAAAACTTAAAGCTAAAAGATAGTGTTAGATTTGAGAAATTCTTTCAAGACTTTCAGGAAAAAAAGGAGCAATATAAAAGAAGAATGAAACAAAAAACCAAAAAGCAGAAAACAAAAAGACTCATCTTTCTACTTTCTATTTATTTTAGGATTTTCTGTTTTTTAATACCATCAGTTTATCAATCCTAAAGATTCTTCTTGTCTTCATTAGGAGTAATAAGGATTTTAACATCTGCTGAATTCATATCATCTTGTCATTTTTTTTTTTTAAAGGCTACTGTCATTCCTCTACCTTTAAATTTTATATTACTGGGAATTTAGTTAATTCATCTTCTTGCCTTAAAGAACTTTAAAGTATTTTTGACATTTGTGTTAACTTTAGCATACTGGAGAAGGAAGTTCCACCATTTCACTGAAATCCATTCAAGTATTTAATAGCATGCATTCAAGATATATTTCCATTTAATCAAATAGGTGGGAATAAAACAGACATGAATCCTTGTATCTTTGGTATTTTCTTAATTCTACAACTGACTTTAGGAGACAGTTATGGAAATAGTGGGAGACTTTATTTTCTTGGGCTCCAAAATCACGGCAGATGGTGACTGCAGCCATGAAATTAAAAGACGCTTGTTCCTTGGAAGAAAACTATGACACAACTAGACAGTGTATTAAAAAGCAGAGACAGCATGTTGCTGACAAAGGTCCACATAGTTAAACCTATGGTTTTTCCTGTGGTCATGTATGGATGTGAGAGCTGGACCATGAAGAGGGCTGAGCATTGAAGAATTGATGCTTTTGAACTGTGGTGTTGGAGAAGACTCTCGAGAGTCCCCTGGACTGCAAGGAGATCCAACTAGTCCATTCTAAAGGAAATCAACCCTGAGTATTCATTGGAAGGACTGATGCTAAAGCTGAAACTCCAATACTTTGGTCACCTGATGGGAAGAACTGACTAATTGGAAAAGACCCCAATGCTAGAAAAGATTAAAGGCAGGAGGAGAAGGGGATGACAGAGGATGAGATGGTTGGATGGCATCACTGACTCAATGGACATGAGTTTGAGTAAACTCTGGGAGTTGGTGATAGGGAAGCCTGGCATGCTGCAGTCCATGGGGTTGCAATGAGTCAGACACTACTCAGCAACTGAGCTGAGGGTCTTTTATGAGGGAATAAAAATACTAAGGAACTGTAGCAACTATGTCTCTGATACATAGTAAGTAGATAGTATATTTTTTATTGTCCAGTTCTTTCCCAATCTATGTTTTATGGATTCCTGAACTATCCATACTGTTAACTTAATGGAAATCTTTTGACCCCACTGCTGGGCTTCTTGAAGAAAGGAAATTTCTTCTTCATCTATAAGATCTTTAATCAGGTCTAGCATTGGGGGTTGAGAATGCAATGGCAACCCACTCCAGTATTCTTGCCTGGAAAATCCCATGGGCAGAGGAGCCTGGTAGGCTGCAGTCCATGGGGTCGCTAAGAGTCGGACACGACTGAGCGACTTCACTTTCACTTTCACTTTCATGCATTGAAGAAGGAAATGGCAACCCACTCCAGTGTTCTTGCCTGGAGAATCCCAGGGACAGGGAAGCCTTGTGGGCTTCCGTCTATGGGGTCGCACAGAGTCGGACATGACTAAAGTGACTACCTGGCTGGCACTAGCTCCATTTGAAAATGCAGTGCCCGAAACATTGTTTTAAAGACAACCTAGCCTGCCACACCTTTTGATTACTTTGATCTATTCAGTTTAATTGCTAAAGTTGGCATCTACAAGCAATCTATGCTATAAAGTTCCCAAGAGGCTAAGTCTCTGTTAAGACTCCTTAACTGTGAACAGCCCTGTGTTGCCAAGAGAAACCTTGTCATTGTCCCAAAATGTGATGTCCTCTACTTTATTCTGTGAACTATTTAGGAGTCTATAAACACTCTTGGGCTTCCCTGATATATCAGTTCGTAAAGAATCTGCCTGCAATGAAGGAGACCCTGGTTCAATTCCTGGGTTGGAAAGATTCGCTGAAGAAGGGATAGGCTACCCACTCAAGTACTGTTGGGCTTTTCTTGTAGCTCAGATGGTAAAGAATCCACTTGCAATGTGGGAGACCTGGGCTCAATCCCTGGGTTGGGAAGATCCTCTGGAGAAGGGAAAGGTTACCCACTCCAGTTTTCAGGCCTGGAGAATTCCATGGAGTGTATAGTTCATGGGGTCACAAAGAGTTGGACACAACTGAGTGACTTTCACTTTCATAAATACTTTTAACCCCCTAAAACTCAAAGTATCACCAGTTCAGAAAAAAAACTAATAAACAAAAACTGACTGACTACCTTTCAATGCTGCTGCTGCTGCTGCTGCTAAGTCACTTTCCTCTTTCAGGAAATTCATAACAGGTAACAGTCATGAAGGGGTATAATTATCTTGGAGCCAAATTTTGCCAGTTAATAGAGTCCTGGATATGAATTCAGACCCTCAGATAAAGAACTGTAAGAAAACAGAAGCATGCATTAAAGCAAAATCCAGCTGAAATCTTGTACATACTGGGTTGAAGAAAGCTGAGACTCCAGAGCAGCATTGGAGCTTAGAGGTGGTATCTTTTTTTTTTTTTTTTTTTTTTAGAGGTGGTATCTTATCTTTAGATTCGTTTAGCAGTCTAGGGGACACTTAGGATGGTGGTGCAGTTTTGCCAGCAGTGGCTCTTTATCATTACTTTGGTTTGGAAGGGTAACCGAGGCTAAATGCCAATGGATAAATAGCTAAGACTATTTAATGCTGAACTGCTTTCATCTGGAATCTTCCAGGGCCTTATTTTATCCAAATATAGAACAAGAAAATGAGAAAGTGGTGGGATGCAGAACTGATAAATCTAGGAGGACTGCCTTGAAGGCTTGTTTAAATCCATAGGATTTGTTTAGCTCTTGACTGTAAAGTTAGATCTTATTGATACGTTGTAGGTTCCCAGAAAATATTTTTTGAATGACTGAATCAAAATGGTCACTTTGGTGCCCTAAGGCCATTAATACAACCTAGTTTAAGTTATGTGGATCATTTCCTTTATGTAACTATGGAAATAATCACATTGCCTCGTAGCTCAGATATAAAAACTCCTAGTTAAATTATTAATCTGGGTAATAGGTTTTTATTGGTATCACTTCTTTTGCATTTGTAAATTGATGTATGTGTGTGTGTGTGTGTGTGTGTGTGTTCAGTCATGTCCGACTGTTTGTAACATCATGGGCCTTAGATCACTCAGTAAGGGCTTCCTTGATGGCTCAGAGGGTAAAGTGTCTGCCTGCAATGCGGGAGACCTGGGTTCAATCCCTGGGTCAGGAAGATCCCTTGGAGAAGGCAATGGCACCCCACTCCAGTACTCTTGCCTGGAAAATCCCATCGACGGAGAAGCCTGGTAGGCTCCAGTCCGTGGGATCGCAGAGTCGGACACGACTGAGCGCCTTCACTTTCACTTTCACCACTCAGTGAACATGGCCTGCATTTGTTGCTGAATAGTATGTTTAGGGATGTGTTTTGTGCCTTGGTTCAGTAGGCAGGGCCACTACGTGTATGCTCATGCACTAAGCACTGTGAAATCCATGTAAGGTGTAAGATGTGCTCTCTTGCAATAGGAAGCTTGAGTTTCAGTAGCTAACTCAGAGGAAGTTAGGTAAATTATGCCAGTCAGTAAATGAAGAGTGCAGTGAGTGATGTTTGAGAAGAAAATATTTGTAACTGTACATTCAAAACTTGATAAGGGCAGTCTAGTTGAAATTTTGAAAACATTGTTCTCTAATATTATTTTTAACTCACATTGTTAAAAGAAATAGAAAATACTATTATTTCACATTTTAATTATAAGAAAGACAGTCTGTTTTTCAGTAGAGGTGTTGTTAGATAACTCATTAACATTTACAAAGAAAATTTATAGAATTCTAGTTAAACTGCAGTAAAGAAAAAAGTGAAAGTGAAGTTGCTCAGTTGAGTCTGACCCTTTGTGACCCCATGGACTGTACCCTATCAGGCTCCTCTGTTGGAAAGAAGTAAATGTTTTGTAAATAATCATTCACTATATTTAAGATTTGATAGGTTCAATGCATCAACTAATACAGACGTTCAGCATGCTGTTTTATATTTTTGGTTAAGGTACATTGGTGTTGGTTAAGTTTGTGTGCCCTGTTTTTTGTATTAGATCCATTTTGATTTAATGAGAACAGTACCATCTACGTGTCACTAGTATAACATAATATCTATTATTTACAAGGGAAAAGAGGAAAATATACATTTATTCAGTTGTTTTTCTTTCTTCTATTTTAAAATCTAATTGTTTAGTTTCAAAAGTAGTTTTAATGAAAGAATATGAGTAAGCAGGTGCTTTGATGCTAAAAAGTTCCTTGGTTGGAAATAGTAATTGAATTTGAACATTAAATGCATTACTTTCCTAGTACATTAAACAGATTGAATACTATCAAAAACCTCTAACTGCTTGTAAAATATATCACTTTATCCCTCATCATCCTTATGCCTTTCCTACGTTTATATTCCATATTCCACAAGCGTATTTTTTTGCTTCTCAAGTCAAACTGTTTTTAATAACAGATTGTATACTTACCTTTTCAATTCAGTGAGGTAATTCAGTGAATTGTGAAAATTATCCTGATATCCCATCATTACATAAATTCATGAATGTTTATATGTTAAATTCATAGCATGTTAGCAAGTTATTTGGCCTTGAAAAGATATTCTAGGAAATCTCTATTTCCAAGAAGAAAAAAGCATGTGGAAAAAGTACATTGTGCTGTATTGTTGTTCAGTCAGTCGTGTCTGACTGCAACCCCGTGGACTGCAGCACGCCAGGCTTCCCTGTCCTCCACCATCTCTGGAGCTTGCTCAAACTTATGTCCATTGAGTTGGTGATGCCATCCAACTATCTCATCCTCTGTTGTCCCCTTCTCCTCCTGCCTTCAATCTTTCCCAGTGTCAGGTTCATTTCTGATGAGTTGGCTCTTCATATCAGGTGGCCAAAGTATTGGAGCTTCAGCTTCAGCATCAATCTTTCCAAAGAATATTCAGGATTGATTTCCTTTAGGATTGACTGGTTTCATCTCCTTGCAGTCTAAGGGACTCTCAAGAGTCTTCTGTAGCACCACAGTTAAAAAGCATCAATTCTTCTGACCTCAGTTTCAGCCCCACCCATTAGCAGGAAATTGGATTAAAGACTTACTGTGAGCATGGCCCTACCCACCAGAGCAAGACCCAGTTTTCCCCCTAGCGAGCCCCTCCCATCAGAAGCTTCCACAAGCCTCTTATCCTCATCCATTAGAGGTCAGACAGAATGAAAACCACAATCACAGAAAACTAACCAAACTGATCACATGGACCACAGCCTTGTCTAACTCAGTGAAACTATGAGCCATGCTGTGTAGGGCCACCCAAGACTGATGGGTCATGGTGGAAGTGAAGTGAAGTTGCTCAGTCATATCTGACTCTTTGCGACCCCATGCGACACCAGGCTCCTCCATCCGTGGAATTTTTCAGGCAAGAGTACTGGAGTGGGTTGCCATTTCCTTCTCCAGGAGATCTTCCTGACCCAGGAACCAAACCTTGTAGGCAGAGTCACCAGAGGAGAGTTCTGACAAAACATGGTCCACTGGGGAAGGGAATGGCAAATACTTCAACATTCTTGCCTTGAGAACCCCATGAACAGTATGAAAAGGCAAAAAGATGTGACACTGAAAGATAAACACCCCAGGTCAGTAGGTGCCCAATATGCTACTGGAGAGGAGCGGAGAAATAGCTCCAGAAGGAAGGAAGAGGCTGAGCCAAAGTGGAAACAGCACCCTGTTGTGGATGTGTCTTGTGGTGCAAGTGAAATCCGATTCTGTAAAGAACAATATTGCATAGGAACCTGGAATGTTAGGTCCATGAATCAAGGCAAATTGAAAGTGGTCAAGCAGGAGATGGCAAGATTGACATTTTAGGAATCACTGAACTAAAATGGACTGGAATGGGTGAATTTAATTCAGATGACCATTATATCTACTACTGTGGGCAAGAATCCCTTAGTAGAAATGGAGCAGCCCTCGTAGTCAACAAAGGAGTCCAAAATGCAGTACTTGGGTGTGATCTCAAAAACGACAGAATGATCTCTGTTCTTTTCCAAAACAAGCCATTCAATATCACAGTAATCCAAGTCTATGCCCCAACCACTAATGCCGAAGAAGCTTAAGTTGAATGGTTCTATGAAGACCTACAAGACCTTTTAGAACTAACACCAAAAAAAGATGTCCTTTTCATCATAGAGGACTGGAATGCAAAACTAGGAAGTCAAGAGATACCTGGAGTAACAGGCAAGTTTGGCCTTCGAGTACAAAATGAAGCAGGGCAAAGGCTAACAGAGTTTTGCCAAGAAAACTCACTGGTCATAGCCCACACCCTCTTCCAACAACACAAGAGACGATTCTACACATAGAATTCAACAGATGGTCAATACTGAAATTGGATTGATTCTATTCTTTGCAGCGAAGGCGGAGCAGCTCTATACAGTCAGCAAAAACAAGACTGGGAGATGACTATGGTTCAGATCATAAACTCCTTATTGCAAAAGTCAGACTTAAATTGAGCAAAGTGGGTATGCCACCCAGGTATGACCTAAATCAAGTCCCTTACAATTATACAGTGGAAGTGACATATAGATTAAAGGGATTAGATCTAATAGTTAAGAAAGCCTTCCTAAGTGCTCAATGCAGAGAAATAGAGGAAAACAATAGGATAGGAAAGGCTAGAGATCTAGAAAATTAGAGATACTAAGGGAACATTTCATGCAAAAATGGGTGCAGTAAAGGACAGAAATGCTATGAACCTGACAGAAGCAGAAGATAGTAAGAAGCGATAGCAAGAATACACAGAAGAACCATTCAAAAGAGATCTTTATGACCCAGATAACCACGATGGTGTGATCAGTCACCTAGAGACAGACATCTTGGAATGTGAAGTCAAATGGGCCTTAGGAAGCATCACTACGAACAAAGCTAGTGGAGGTGATGGAATTCCAGCTGAGCTATTTCAAATCCTAGAAGATGCTGTGAAAGCGCTGCACTCAATGTCACAGCAAATGTGGAAAATGCAGCAGTGGCTACAGGACTGGAAAAGTTCAATTTTCATTCCCATCCCAAAGAAAGGCAATGCAAAGAATGTTCAAATTAAGGCACCATTGCACTCATTTCACATGCTGGAAAAGTAATGCTAAAAATTCTCCAAGTGAGGCTTCCACAGTATGTGAACCATGAACTTCCAGAACTTCCACGAACTTCAAGCTGGTTTTAGAAAAGGCAGAGGAACCAGAGATCAAATTGCCAACATCCATTGGAGCATAGAAAAAGCAAGAGAATTCCAGAAAAACATCTGCTTCATTGACTATGCCAAAGCCTTTGACTGTGTGGATCACCACAAATTGTGGAAAATTCTTAGGAATATCAGACCACCTGACCTGCCTCCTGAGAAATCTGTATGTAGGTCAAGAAGCAACAGTTAGAACAACTGTTGGAACAAGGGACTGGTTCAAAATTGGGGAAGGAGTGTGTCAAGGCTGTATGTTGTCATTCTGCTTATTTAATTTCTATACAGAGTACATCATTCGAAATGGCAGGCTGCATGAAACACAAACTGGAACCAAGATATCCGGGAGAAATATCAATAACCTCAGATATACAGATAACATTACCGTTATGGCAGAAAGTGCAGAGGAACTGAAGAGCCTCTTGATGAAATAAGCAGAGAATGAGAAAGCTGGCTTAAAACTCAACATTCAAAAAACTAAGATCATGGCATCGGGTCCCATCACTTCATGGCAAATAGATGGGGAAACAGTGGAAATAGTGACAGACTTAATATTCTTAGGCTCCAAAATCACTGCAGATGCTGACTGCAGCCGTGAAATTAAAAGATGCTTGCGTCTTGGAAGAAAAGTTATGACCAATCTAGACAGCATGTTAAAAAGCAGAAACATTACTTTGCCAACAAAGGTCCGTGTAGTCAAGGTATGGTTTTTCCCAGTAGTCATGTATGGTTGTGAGAGTTGGTCCGTAAAGATTGCTGAGCTCTGAGGAATTGATGCTTTTGAACTATGGTGTTGGAGAAGACTCTTGTGACTCTTTGGACAGCAAGGAGATCAAACGAGTCAATTTCAGTCCTAAGGAAATCAGCCCTTAATAGTTATTGGAAGGACTGATGCTGAAGTCGAAACTCCAATGATTTGGCCACCTAAAGAACCAGCTCATTACAAAAGGCCATAATGCTGTGAAAAATTGAATGCAGGAGAAGGGGATGACAGAGTTCGAGATTGTTGGATGGCATCACCGACTCAATGGACATGAGTTTGTACAAGCTCTGAGTGATGGTGAAGAACAGGGAGGTCTGTCATGCTGCAGTCCATGGGGTCTCAAAGAGTCAGAAACGACTGAGCAACAACAACAGCAGCTTTCTTTATGGTCCACATAACTACTGGAAGAACCGTAGCTTTGACTATGGTTGTGCTGTGTATTCGGAGAAGGCAATGGCACCCCACTCCAGTACTCTTGCCTGGAAAATCCCATGGATGGAGGAGCCTGGAAGGCTGCAGTCCATGGGGTCGCTAAGCGTTGGACACGATTGAGCGACTTCACTTTCACTTTTCACTTTGATGCATTGGAGAAGGAAATGGCAACCCACTCCAGTGTTCTTGCCTGGAGAATCCCAGGGACGGGGGAGCCTGGTGGGCTGCCGTCTCTGGGGTTGCACAGAGTTGGACACGACTGAAGTGACTTAGCAGCAGCAGCAGTGCTGTGTATTATAGCTAAATTGAACTTATTCTAATAACTACAGGAAACTGTATAAAATATATATTTTTGATTGGTCATTCTTAAATTCGTGATACTGAATGATGGCTGTGTTTAAACACCTCTGTTGATAGTTATAAAACCATGACTGTTGAAAAAGGTGCTTTTCCTCAAGAACTGACCAAATCTGTTTTCCCCTGCTGAAATAAGTGTATATGTCCTAAGGAACTGGTTATACACAGCTAGAAGAGAAAACTCACTATGATTGTGAAATTGAATTAAAATGCTATAGATATTATTTTTCTCTGTTCCAGATACTTCTCATTTCTGTTAACAGACTCCTTTCTCCCCAGCACACTCACCACTGTGCTTTTGTTGAGATTACCAAACATATTATTCTATTCTTGCTTATTGAGGTGGGGACTTAGTCCAGATGTAGTCAATTGTAATGCCCATCCTACTAGCCATGGTGGTATATCCCAGGATGAATAGGAGTTCTCAGCTGCCAAACGTCATGCTTACCCTTCCATCTCCCACACCATGTTGACAGACAGTCTAAGGTTTAGTTGGAGAGAATGAGATCCACTCACAGATGATTGAAGAGGCACAAATAATTCTGATTGCATGGTCAGTTCCCAGGTTCTACTTCTTCTTGTCCCTATAGTGGCCCTATATCTGGCCAATTTTTGATACTCTCTAGATATCCTGTAATAACACTACCCATGCAAAGATGGGCTCGATAAAGAACAGAAATGGTATGGACCTAACAGAAGCAGAAGATATTAAGAAGAGGTGGCAAGAATACACAGAAGAACTGTACAAAAAAGATCTTCATGACCAAGATAATCACAATAGTGTGATCACTCACCTAGAGCCAGACATCCTGGAATGTGAAGTCAAGTGGGCCTTAGAAAGCATCACTACGAACAAAGCTAGTGGAGGTGATGGAATTCCAGTTGAGCTATTTCAAATCCTGGAAGATGATGCTGTGAAAGTGCTGCACTCAATATGCCAGCAAATTTGGAAAACTCAGCAGTGGTCACAGGACTGGAAAAGGTCAGTTTTCATTCCAATCCTAAAGAAAGGCAATGCCAAAGAATGCTCAAACTACCGCACAATTGCACTCGTCTCACACGCTAGTAAAGTAATGCTCAAAATTCTCCAAGTGAGGCTTCCACAGTACATGAACCATGAACTTCCAGATGTTCAAGCTGGTTTTAGAAAAGGCAGAGGAACCAGAGATCAAATGGCCAACATCTGCTGGATCATCGAAAAAGCAAGAGAGTTCCAGGAAAACATCTATTTCTGCTTTATTGACTATGCCAAAGCCTTTGACTGTGTGGATCACAATAAACTGTGGAAAATTCTTTAAGAGATGGGAATACCAGACCACCTGACCTGTTTCTTGAGAAACCTATATGCAGGTCAGGAAGCAAGAGTTAGAACTGGACATAGAACAACAGACTGTTTCCAAATAGGAAAAGGAGTATGTCAAGGCTGTATATTGTCACCCTGCTTATTTAACTTCTATGCATCTATGTTTCTATCATGAGAAACACTGGGCTCTGGAAGAAGCACAGGCTGGAATCAAGATTGCTGGGAGAAATCTCAGTAACCTCAGATATGCAGATGACAGAAAGTGAAGAGGAACTAAAAAGCCTGTTGATGAAATTGAAAGAAGAGAGTGAAAAAGTTGCTTAAAGCTCAACATGCCACTGCTGGGCATACACACCGAGGAAACCAGAATTGAAAGAGACACATGTACCCCAGTGTTCATCGCAGCACTGTTTATAATAGCCAGGACATGGAAGCAAGCTAGATGTCCATCAGCAGATGAATGGATAAGAAAGCTGTAGTACATATAAACAATGGAGTATTACTCAGCCATTAAAAAGAATACATTTGAATCAGTTCTAATGAGGTGGATGAAACTGGAACCTATTATACAGAGTGAAGTAAGCCAGAAAGAAAAATACCAATACAATATACTAACACATATATATGGAATTTAGAAAGATGGTAATGATAACCCTGTACGCGAGATAGCAAAAGAGACACAGATGTATAAAACAGTCTTTTGGACTCTTTGGGAGAGGAAGAGGTTGGGATGATTTGGGAGAATGGCACTGAAACATGTATAATATCATATAAGAAACAAATCACCAGTCCAGGTTTGATGCAGGATACAGGATGCTTGGGGCTGGTGCACTAGGATGACCGGAGAGGGATGGTACGGGGAGGGAGGTGCAAGGGGGGTTCAGGATGGGGAACACGTGTACACCCGTGGTGGTTTCATGTTGATGTATGGCAAAACCAATACAATATTGTAAAGTAATTAGCCTTCAATTAAAATAAATAAATTTAAATTAAAAAAAAAATAAAGCTCAACATTCAGAAAGCTAAGATCATGGCATCTGGTTTCATCACTTCATGGCAAATAGATGGGGAAGCAGTGGGAACAGTGTCAGACTTTATTTTTTGGGGCTCCAAAATCACTGCAGATGGTGATTGCAGCCATGAAATTGAAAGACACTTACTCCTTGGAAGGAAAGTTGTGACCAACCTATAGTACATATTAAAAGGCAGAGATTGCTTTGCCAACAAAGGTCCGCCTGGTCAAGGCTGTCGTTTTTCCAGTGGTCATGTATGGATGTGAGAGTTGGACTGTGAAGAAAGCTGAGTGCTGAAGAATTGATGCTTTTGAACTGTGGTGTTGGAGAAGACTCTTGAGAGTCCCTTGGACTGCACAGAGATCCAACCAGTCCATCTTAAAGGAGATCAGTCCTGGGTGTTCATTGGAAGGACTGATGCTAAAGCTGAAACTCCAATACTTTGACCACCTCATGAAGAGTTGACTCATTGGAGAAAACCCTGATGCTGGGAGGGATTGGGGGCAGGAGGAGAGGGGGACAACAGAGGATGAGATGGCTGGATGGCATCACCGACTTGATGGACATGAGTTTGATTAAACTCCGGGAGTTGGTGATGTACAGGGAAGTCTGGCGTGCTGTGATTCACGGGGTCACAAAGAGTCAGACACGACTGAGGGACTGAACTGAACTGACCCCTCTCTTTAAAATGTAAGTTATATCATTTGCTATCAAAATAAATCTTTGTTTTTCATACTTAATGTTGCCAGTTCATTTTTAAAGCACATTTGCTGAAAAAGCTGACTCTGCTTTAAACCTCAAATTTAATTCTTTTTCTATAGACTAGAAAAGACCTCCATTTTATCATTAAGTCAAGAATTCAGAAATGAAATTTTTAGTTCAAGGTTATTTCTGTTTTATATTTTTATTGCCACTCTTCTTTCAGTCTCGGAACATGTAATTAGTTCAGGAATGAGGGTGGGGATTTGGAAGGAAACCAGGGACTTCCCTGGTGACTCAGAGGTTAAAGAATCCACCTGCAATGCTGGAGACCTGGGTTCAATCCCTATGTTGGGAAGATCCCTTGGAGAAGGGAAAGGCTATCCACTCCGGTATCATGGCCTGGAGAATTCCATGGACAGAGGAGTCTGCAGTCGATGGGGTGATAAAGAGTCGGACACAACTTAGCGACTTTCACTTTCAGAGTAGTCAACAAATGTTTGTGAGTTCAGGCTTGGGACAGTTTTTATAGTGATAAAAAGAAGTTTAGAAAATTCTCACTAACGAAGGTTCTGAACACAGCCACCTTCCTGAGAGGATTCTCTCCGTCTCTACACTTTAACCTGGGACATTCTTAGAAATATCAGTGAATTCTGGTTGGGTATCTTTGCCAGCCTAAGATTTCTCCTTCTACTTCTTGTGGAACATGTTTGAGCAAGGTATCTCCCTAAATGTGTATCACCCTTCCTTGTTCCCTCCCTACCAATACCAATCTCTTGTCCTTCTAACACTAAATAAAATGTCAAAAGGATTCCTTTGCCTTCAGCCATTCATTTGACATCTGCTTTCACAGATGTTAGATTGAGAACTAAGACATTGAGTCCCTAAAAACTTAAATTCTGAACATTAGACTAGTCACTTACTGTAACATTTACATCTTTAAATGAATAAGATAAACAAGTAGGTGAGTCTTTTCAGCTCTAAGAAGTGAACAATTCTAAAGAAATTGCTTGTTTTAATGACAACTTTTCAGTTTACTTAAACATTATCATTAAGTGCCTACTGTGTACCAGTTACTAGACTAGATACTCTGGGAAGTTAAATATAACATTCATTTCCTGCCAGTAGAATTTTAAGCTGTTTAGGGGATTAACACGGAGAGGGCAATGGCACCCCACTCCAGTACTCTTGCCTGGAAAATCCCATGGATGGAGGAGCCTGGAAGGCTGCAGTCCATGGGGTTGCTGAGGGTCGGACATGACTGAGCAACTTCCCTTTCACTTTTCACTTTCATGCATTGGAGAAGGAAATGGCAACCTACTCCAGTGTTCTTGCCTGGAGAATTCCAGGGATAGGGGAGCCTGGTGGGCTGCCGTCTGTGGGGTCGCACAGAGTCGGACACGACTGAAATGACTTAGCAGGGGATTAACAAGAGAGAGGTATCCATTAAGAAACAATATGGTGTGGTGTGCTGCTGCTGCTAAGTCACTTCAGTCGTGTCCGACTTGTTTCTCAAAGTATGTTACATTCAGGTAATTGGGATGATGACAGGCATGTTCGGGACAGAGTATCAAAAACGTCAAATTGCATAAAAAGCTTTTCCCTTTTTCTCTCTCAGTCCTTTTCATTATATTTATAAACATAAGCCCTTAACACCTTTTGAACACTTAACCATTCTCCCTTTTTAACAAAGAGGGCTCAAAACATTGTGAGCAACTGTTCTCTAGTAGTATTTAAGATATATATAATATAATATATATTTGTATTATATATAGTAATATTTAAGATATATACATAGTTATCTTTTAAAAAATTTTACTGAAGTATGGTATTTATCATGATGTGTTAGTTTCTGTACTACAGCTAAGTGAATCAGTTATGCATTTACATACTTCCACTCTTTTAAAAATTCTTTTACAAATTGGAAGATTGAGATTGACATATATACTACTATCTTTTGTTTATGTCAAGCCATACATTTTTTCATTTGTTGTAATGATATAAACTTTTACTTGGAAGTTTTTGTTTTAAAAAGTGAGATGTGATACTGGATGCTTGGGGCTAGTGCACTGGGACGACCCAGAGGGATGGTATGGGGAGGGAGGAGGGAGGAGGGTTCAGGATAGGGAACACATGTATACCTGTGGCGGATTCATTTTGATATTTGGCAAAACTAAAACAATTATGTAAAGTTTAAAAATAAAATAAAATTAGAAAAAAAAAAAGTCAGGCGACAAAGTCTTGAGGAGATGGAACCACATGAAAAAAAAAAAAAAGTGAGATGATTAAAGATGGCTAACATTGGGAAGCTGATATACTGTTTTAAGAACTGCCAAATTAGTATCTTTTTTCTTTTGCCTGGATTGTTTTAATTTTTTAAAAATTACAACAAAATAGAAATTTTAGAAGAGATATCTCAAAGATGCTCATTCTTTATTCCTTTTCAAATGTATGTCTCAATATTTATGTGCTCTACTTTCAGTCTTCTGTTTGAATGTAAAACTCTTCACTTGTCCAAAGGGTGTTGGTTCCAGATATGATATTTTTCCTTCAGTGATTAAGGGTAGAGCAGTACAGAAGGATTGTGCTTAACCTTTACTAGGATAGATACTGTGGGTCCTCTGGTGAAATTTAGTCATAAGTCTGTCCCTAGTGATAGCTCATTAGGCCTCTCCCCAGGCAAAATTCCTTTAGCTTTTTCTTTTGGTTTATTTGGTAATTAAATGGATAAATCTCTCTCTAAAATATCTTAGAAAGAGACTGGTTAAAACATCAGGGAGCAGAATTTCTTAATTTCAGAAGGAGAAGTTGCATGTGTTACTCGTTTTCCCTTAGTGTAGATGTGACTGATACCATTTAAACCTTGATTGCCAAATCTTGCCATAATTTAATAATACCCTAGGTTACTTGAAGAGGGAACAATGGTAGCATGACACATTTGAAGGATTTCAGGTTTGCTGCATGGGTTTAATTGCCTTGTAATTGCGTATAAATAAATGAAGATTGAGAAGCACTGGTGTAGTGAAAAGTGGACAGAATTTGTTGTTAAGTTTGTTTTTCTATGGCTCTACTACTATTATAGTTACAGTGACCTTGTTCAGGATCCTTAAATTCTCCGTGTTTCTAGATGGATTTTAAATTTTGTAAAGACCTTTATAACTCTTAAAATTTTGTAATAACCTACTGTATACCCTATTTTAAGTTCCTTGCTATTCTAGGTATAATCTGTGGACTAGTAACAATGTCATCTGGGAGTTAATTAGAAGCGCAAAATCTCAGGCCTCAATCCTAGACCTAATGAGTTAGAATCTGCATTTTTACAAGATTCCTGGGTGATTACATGGAAATGAAAATTTGAGAAGCACTGCTATAAATTGCTTATTTCTTTTAGTTGTTACTTGAATGTTCATTTGCTCATCAGAACAAAGGTAAAAGTAGAAGGCAAAGGGGTTTGGTTAGAGAAAAGGGAAATGTAGAGATTCATGTTCGTTGAGATATAGCATACCTGAAGCACAATAAACCTTAACAATACTGATTCAAAGTATGAATTAAATAGATATTTTAGAGGAAAAAAGATTTAAAAATAGTTCATCTCTTTAATACAGAAGAGAGAGCTGTATTTAGCATTTAATGCTAGCATTTATTAAGAATATACTAGTTTCAGGGATTCCCTGGTGGTCCTCTGGTTAGGACTCCTTGCTCTCACTGATGAGGGCCTAAGTTCAATTCCTGGTCAGGGAATTAAGATCCTATAAGCTGTGTGGCATGACTGGTAGGGGAGGGGGAAGAATATACTAGTTTTAATTACATAGATGTATTATTCTGTTGGTAACACCATGGGATTGACATGAGAGTATTTTAGCTCTTTTATTTTCACCAAAAATTGTCTCCCACCAAATCTCCCAAATAAATTTAGACTGCGTATAGAAAGTACGCTTGTTCTGAAAACTTAAGCCTTTCAGCCTTATACTCTCCCAGGAAGATTTCTGTCCTGGAATCCTTCTTCTATAGCTATCTCTGGCAACATTATACATATTTTTAAGATAAGGAGACAGGTTGCAGAAAGGTTTAGTAAATTGCCTGAGGTCTCTCAGCTAATAAATGGCTGAGCCAGGATTCATATCTTAGGCTGACTGAGTTCTGTCAGTTTTCCTACCATTATGCCATTCTGTTTCTCTTTTGGAAAAAAAAAATCAAATTTATTACGAAATAGCTAAAGACTGAACATTTACTTTGTAAAAGAATTATTGCTTCTTTTAAAAACCATCACAAGGCTTTCACAGTCCTTTGTAAAACAAAATGACTTGCTTGCAACTTTTTAATTTGTTTATAACTTTTAGAGATACAGGTAGTGGGATAAGTGAGGTAGGACTATATCAGTCAGAGTTCAGTCAGGGAAGCAGAACCCATCATGAGTGTTTTAGAATCAAGGACATACTACAGATATAAAACCTTGTATAATTGTGGGAGAAACTGGTAAGAATCCTACAAAGGGAATTGGAAGTGCAGAGGAAAGTCACTAATCAACTATTCTGAGACACTGATGTGGGTGTATTAATTGGAGCTTGCAAGGGAATATGGGAAACCAGGCATTTCAAACTATTAGAGTGGGATCACAAAGAATAGCTACTGGATAAGTCTTGTGGAAAGCTGTTGCTTGTGCTTCTGTCTTTCATCACATCTAACCATGATGATCTTTAGAAACTAATGGCTGCTGCTTCACTTCTGCCTTGTAGGTCTCATGCTCATTTCTATGGATTAGCCAAAAACTAATCAGAGAAGAGGATTCTGGGAAACATAGTTTTGGCTTATCCAAGTGGACACTATTAAATCACCACAATGTGTCTTATGTGTCTAAGATTGAAAAGAGATGCTAAGCTATTGGTTGATGTTATATACTATTAGTGAGAAATATATTTAAATATATTGATAAATTCATTTCATGAATAATTCAGTGTGAGATTTTGGATGAAGCAACAGTACTTTTGGTGACTTTGGATTTTAATCATATCTTAGATTTATGGCCAAATTGCTTAATTGTAGTCATGTTCTCTTCCATGCAAAGAAAGAGCCAGCTTCATTTGATAAATAATAGTTAAATAAATAAGTGGAAGCCTGTCTCCTCTCCTCTAACATTTTATTGTAAATGTTATTTTAGAATATTTATTTATTATAATATTTTATTTTAAATATTAAGTATCACCATAATATTTAAATATTGTTTAAATGTTTTGAATATTATTTAAAATATAATATTTTAAATATTATAAAATATTTATTTTATTGTATATTATTTTATGATATTTTATTATATGTTATGACATATAACAAAGGTAAAATAATTATACACCAAATATCTATATAGCACCACCTAGATTCTGCTATTCAGAGAAGGCAATGGCACCCCACTCCAGTACTCTTGCCTGGAAAATCCCATGGATGGAGGAGCCTGGTAGGCTGCAGTCCATGGGGTCGCGACTGAGCGACTTCACTGTCACTTTTCACTTTCATGCATTGGAGAAGGAAATGGCAACCCACTCCAGTGTTCTTGCCTGGAGAATCCCAGGGACGGCGGAGCCTGGTGGGCTGCCATCTATGGGGTCGCACAGAGTCAGACACAACTGAAGCGACTTAGCAGCAGCAGCAGCAGATTCTGCTATTAATATTTTATTTTTCTTTGTTTCATCAGGCATATCTAGCAATCTGTCTATCCCGTGTTCCATCTGTTGGTGCATTTTATTTTTCGTGCATTCAAAGTAAATTTCAGATATCGGTATAGTTCTTCTTAAGTACTTCAGCATGTATATTTTAACCTAGATTAAGAATTAATATACAGGTTTCTTTTTTCTTTGTATGTAGAATTTACATGTAGTGAAATAAATCTCGTCTTATTTTCACTGAGTTTTGAGATGCATATATCTGTGTAATTGAAATCTGTATTACTATAGACTGAGTGTATCTCCCCTACCCCCAGATTCATAAATTGAAACCTTAATATTTCAGTGTGGGACCTTTGGGAAGTGGTTAGGTCATAGGATGGGACCCTCATGAATGAGATTCAGTTCAATTCAGTCACTCAGTCGTGTCCGACTCTTAGCGACCCTATGGACTGCAGCATACCAGGCTTCCCTGTCCACATCACCAACTCCCGGAGCTTGTTCAAACCCATGTCCATTGAGTTGGTGATGCCATCCAGCCATCTCATCCTCTGTAGTCCCCTTCTTCTCCTGCCTTCAATCTTTCCTGGCATCAGGGTCTTTTCCAGTGAGTCAGTTCTTCATATCAGGTGGCCAAAGTATTTGAGTTGCAGCTTCAGCATCAGTCCTTCTAGTGACTATTCAGGACTGATTTCCTTTAGGATTGATTGTGTATTAGTCACTCAGTCATGTCTGACTCTTTGCGACCCCATGGACTGTAACCCACCAGGCTCCTGTGTCCATGGGATTCTCCAGGCAAGAATACTGGAGCAGGTTGCCATTCCCTTCTCCAGGGGATCTTCCCGACCCAGGGATTGAACCCGGGTCTCCTGCATTGCAGGCAGATTCTTTACCACTAGGCCACCTGAGAAGCCCATAGGATTGATTAATGCCCTTTTATTTATTTATTTATTTTTCTTTGTGAATTTTTTTTAAATTAATTTTTTATTTTAGTTTTTAATATAAATTTATTTTAATTGGAGGCTAATTACAATATTGTATTGGTTTTGCCATACATCAACATGATCTGCCACGGGGGTACACGTGTTCCCCATCCTGAATCCTCCTCCCACCTCCCTCCCCATACCATCCCTCTGGGTCATCCCAGGGCACCAGCCCCGAGCATCCTGTATCATGCATGCCCTTTTAAAGGATTCCAGAGAGCTTCCTTATCTCTTCCACCATGTGAGGACATGGCAGTCTGTGAACTAAGAAGTCTTTGCCAGACACTGAATCTGACAATCCTTTGATCTTGGACTTCTCATCTGTGAGAAACATCTGCTCACAAGAAATAGTATATGTTTTACTCCACAAGCATTATAATTTTAGGCCTGTTTATCTCAAATGAATTTTTGTGTGTGATGTGAAGTAGAGGAAACCCCTATCCTTTCCTTGGACCAGTGAATGGAAATCACTATGGGTTATGTTTTACCCAAATACATTAGGTTTTATTTTGCCCCAAATATGATAAAACAGATGCTGTGGATTTTATTTGTTCAATGTGTTTTAGATTTAAAAAGTTCTGAGAGTGAAAATGATCACAGATTATATGATAGAGTCTTTATAGTTCTGTAAGTTGACATTAGAAAATCAAGACCACCCTGGGAACAGAAGCCTACACGTGGTAAATAATTGTGCTAGAGAAAGGAGCTGACTATGGTGGATGATCCAATGTAATTCTGGCATGAAAACCATTTTTTTTAAGGTTCTCAGTTGTGTCCAACTCTGTGATCCCATGGACTATACACAGTCCATGGAATTCTCTAGGCCAGAATACTGAGTGGATAGCCTTTCCCTTCTCCAGGGGATCTTCCCAACCCAGGGATCAAACCTCAGTATCCTGCATTGCAGGCAGATTCTTTACCAACTGAGCTATCAGGGAAGCCCGTATGTGAACTTTATTCTAATTTAGTGTCAGAGATGAAATGATTGCTGTCACCAGTTATATATGTTTCGAGATATACTTTCTTATACAATGTTTTTACTTTTTTCAACAGGCAAAGCAAATGTAGACTAAAAAACTAAGAGTATTATCTGCTATTGTAATACCTACTAGGGCTTCCCTGGTGACTCAGTGGTAAAGAATTTACCTGTGAGGCAGGAGACGCAGGTTCTATCCCTGGGTCTAAAAGATTCTCTGGAGAAGGAAATGGCAACCCACTCCAGTATTCTTGCCTGGGAACTGCCATGGACAGAGGAGCTTGGCGGGCTAAAGTCCATGAAGTTGCAAAAGTGTCAGACACGACTTAGCGACTAAACAACAATACCTACTAGGTGATTCAATTTAGTTTACCTTTGGTGATGAATTTCTTAGCCAGCAAGCAGTGTCAATGTAGGGCTGTGTAAGGAAGTTGCTTTATTATTGAAAAATTTATGTCAAGTTGTTTCTTAATCTGGCTCTGAAACACATTTTATTTTCCTTATACCAGGGCCCAAAATATGAATTTTAGCTATTTTTAGGTCACAGTGTTATTTACAAGTGACAGGAAAGAAATATAAATGTAAGTGAATGAAAAACAGCATACCTATTTGCATACCTAGAATACATCCCATTTGGCCTTGGTGTGTAATTATTTTTATATGTTGTTACTAAGTTTGTAAATATTTTACTGAAGTTTTTTTGCATCTAAGTTCATGAGATATTGCTGTGTGATATTGCTATTTTTCATTCACTAAAATTACTCATTTAACTATAATATTTTTTTCAGTGTTTGGGTCATAGAAGTTATCAAATACCTATAATTGTAAAATCTTTTATATGTGTAAAAATTAAAGTTTATAGTACAAATTCTGGGGGACATAGTAAATGCTGTCATCACATTAGCAACATTGTCACTTTTCAGATGTCCCTAGAACACTGATAGGACTTCTGTGACTTTTTTTTCTAGGTTAGTTGATACAATCATATCGATTTTCTTCCATTGATATGGCAAATTACATTGATTTTTTTTGAGTATTGAACAATTTTGCATAACTAAAATACATCCCATTTGGCCTTGGTGTATAATTATTCCTGTATGTTGTTATTCAGTTTTTCAGTATCTTACTGAAGATTTTTTTGAATCTAAGTTCATGAGATAATTGCTGTATGGTTTTCTTTGTATTATCTTTGTCTGTTTTTGGATTCAGAGTAATATCTGCTTCATAAAATGTGTTGGGAAGTGTTTGTTTCTCTGTGTCAGGAAGGATTTTGTAAAATGTTCTTTAAATATTTGGTAGAATCCTCCTGTGAAAACACCTGTGCCTGGAGTTTTTGTTTTTTTTTTTTAACTTTTATAGTTGTGAATTCAGTTTCTTTAATAAGAAACTAGTCGTGTGTGTGTGTGTGTGTGTGTGTGTGTGTGTATAGACCTACTAATCAGCTATTCAGGACTGTTTCATCTTGGTTGTGTTTAATCGTTTGTGGTTTTGGAGGAATTGGTACGTTTTTTGTAGTTTGTTGAATTTGTGAGTGTAAAGTTATCTGTAGTATTCCTTTATTACCTTTTAATGTCTATGTGATCTTTACTGCTTTTCTGTTTTATTCCTTATTTTAATGACTTTTATCTTCCCGGTTCAGATTGGTGTATCTTACCTTTTCTCCTTTGCCTTTTGCTTCTCTTCTTTTCTCAGCTGTTTGCAAGGCCTCCTCAGACAACCGTTTTGCCTTTTTGCATTTCTTTTTCTTGGGGATGGTCTTAATCACTGCCACCTGTACAGTGTCGTGAACCTCCATCCATAGTTCTTCAGGCACTGTGTCTATCAGATATAATCCCTTGAATCTGTTTGTCAAATCCACTGTATAATCATAAGGGATTTGATTTAGGTCATACCTGAATGGTCTAGTGGTTTTCCCTACTTTCTTCAATTTAAGTCTGAATTTAGCAATAAGGAGTTCATGATCTGAGCCACAGTCAGCTCCCAGTCTTGTTTTTGCTTACTGTATAGACCTTCTCCATCTTTGGCTGCAAAGAATATAATCAATCTGATTTTGGTATTGACCATCTGGTGATGTCCATGTGTAGTCTTCTCTTGTGTTGTTGGAAGAGAATGTTTGCCATTTCCAGTGTGTTCTCTTGGCAAAACAGTTAGCCTTTGCCCTGCTTTGTTTTGTACTCCAAGACCAAATTTGCCTGTTACTCCAGGTAATATACTATGCTAACATTAATTAAAAAAAAAAGCTGGAGTAGATATATTAATTTCAGATAGCACATACTTCTAAGCCAGGAATGTTATCATTACATAATGAAAAGGGGATCAATTCTCCAAGAAGTTATAGTGATCTTTAATGTGTGTGCACCCAACAACAGTGTCAAACTATGTAAGGCTAAACTCCAAAATTGCAAAGAGTAATATATGAGTCCACTATTTTAGTTGGACACCTCAAGCTCTGTCTGTCAGAAATAGACAGATACAACTAAGAGAAAATCAGTAAGGACATGGTTGAACTCAACACCCTCATCAATCAGTTGGGTATAACTGACACCTAAACAAACTTCATCCAACAACAGCAGAAGGCACATTCTTCTCAAACTCACATGGAGCATTCACCATGATAGATCACAATGTGGGCCATAAAATACATCTTAACAAATTTAAAGGAATAGATATTATACAGTGTCTACTTTCAGACAACAATGAAATTAAAGTAGAAATTAAACTTCTTCAATGACAAAAAAATAACTGAAAACCCCCAAATGTTTGCAGATTAAATAACACTCCTGTAACTAATAAGTGATTACAGCAAGACTAAAGGATAAAAAGTTAATATACAAAAAAACAAATTGCTTTCCTATATATTTGCCAGCAACAAACAACAGAAACTTGAAATTAAAAACAGAATACCATTTATATTAGCACCTCCCATAAAGAAATACTTAACTTAGGTATAAGTCTAACAAAATATGTATAAGTTCTATATGAGGAAAACTACAAAACCCTGAATGAAATAAAGAAGAAACGAATGACAGATATTCCATGTTCATGGACAGGAAATCCGAATATTGTCCGTTCAGTGATTCAATGCAGATTCAATGCAATCCAAATAAAAACCCAGTAAGTCATTTTATGGATATCGATAAACTGATTCTGAAGTTTATATGGAGACACAAAAGTCTCTAAATAGCCAATACAATATTGAAGGAGAACAGAATTGGAGAGCTGATACTGTATTTTGACTTTGAGACTTACTGATACTATAAAGCCATGGTAATCAAGATGGTGTGGCATTGACAAAAGAACAAATAAATAGATTAATGGAATAGAATAGAAAAATGTAAATATAGTCAGTGAATCTTTGACAGAGGAGCAAAGGCAACACAATGGAGCCAAAAAAAAAAAAAAACTTTTCAGCAAATTGTACTAGACATCCATCCACATGCAAAAACTGAATTTAGACACAAGACACAGACTGTTCTTCCTTGTAAAAATTAGCTCAATATGGGTCACAGAACAAATTAGTAGCCATGAAACTATAAAACTAGAAGATGATATAGGAGAAAACATAGATGACTTGGGTGCGATGACGTTTTGGATGTAACTTTTAGATACTAGGGCATAATCCATGGAAAAAATAATTGATAAGCTGGACTCATTAAAATTATTGCTTATCACAATGAGAAAGAATCAAATTTGTAATTTTAAGATGTAGAAACTCCACTTTAAAAAACTTTATTGAAGTAAAATTTACATACCATACCCAATTCATTTTTCTATAATTCTAAATCTGTTTTTCTGTGGTATTTTACAGTGTTACTATGATATGAGTAGGTATAGATTACGTTTTATTCATCTTGCTAAAGATTTGTTTGGATTTCCACATGTGAAGATTGATGCCTTTCCAGAGTTTGAGATTATTATTTGTATTACATTTCAACCATTTATTTCCCTTCATTCTCTATTATCTTCTTCTGAACTCTAAGTATATTTTATATTTTCTTACTCTATCCTCCATTCAACCAGTCCATCCTAAAGGAGATCAGTCCTGGGTGTTCATTGGAAGGACTGATGTTGAAGCTGAAACTCCAATACTTTGGCCACCTGATGCCAAGAGCTAACTCATTTGAAAAGACCCTGATGCTGGGAAAGATTGAGGGCAGGAGGAGAAGGGGATGGCAGAGGATGAGATGGTTGGATGGCATCATGGACTAAATGGACATGGGTTTGGGTGAACTCCGGGAGTTGGTGATGGACAGGGAGGCCTGGTGTGCTGCGGTTCATGGGGTTGCAAAGAGTCGGACATGACTGTGCAACTGAACTGAACTTTATCCTCCATGTTTAACTTTTACTTCATTTTTATGTCTCTGTAAATATGAGCTGAATTATGGATAATTTCTTCAAATAGTTTTACCTGTTTCCCTAATTGCCTCTTCAGCTGTATACAATCTGCAGTCTATTAAGTTTTAAAACTTTCATTATATTTTACATGTCTGATATTTATATCTCCAATATTTCTGATGAGATATCTGCATATAATTTTATTGAGGATCCCTTGTATATGATGAATATCTTTTCTCTTGATGCTTTCAAGATTCTCTGTTTTTGGCTTCTGACAGATTATTATATGGGTTTTTTTTTCCAGCTTTCGTAGTTGAAGTTTGCTGAGTATCTTGGATTTGCAGATTTGTATCTTGCCTCAAATTTAGAAAGTTTCCAGCTATTAATCTTCAAATATCCTTTGCCCTTTTCTCCCTTTTTTCTCCTTCTGAGACTCCCACAAAGCATGGTCTAGTGGTGTTAGACCAAGAACTTAATGGTGTTTCACAGGTCCCCTGGGCTCCATTCACTTTTCTTCAGTATTTTTTTCTTTTTTCTTTCTGTTCCTCAGACTTAACAATTTCCATTGCTCTATCTTGAAATTCATTGACTCCTTTCTCTGGCTTCTGAAATCAGCTTCTGAATCCTTTTAATGAAATTTTTATGTCAGTTGTGTTTTTTCAATTCCAGAATATCTTTTTGCCTTCTTTTTTTTTAATCCCATTATTGATATTTACATTTGCTCATATCATTTTCTTTATTTTATTCACATCTTTATTTAGTAATTTGAGCATCTTTAAGACAATTGTTTTAAAAATCTCTGTCTAATAAGTTTACCATCTGGTTATCCTCATGAGTCTTTTCTGTCAATTTTTTTTCCTTTAAATGGGCCACATTTCTGATTTTTATTTTAAATACTTTGTGTTGTGTTATTGTTGCTGTTATTGTTGAAAACAACATCTGAATCTTATAATGTGGTAATTCTGGAAATCATATTCTCCTCCCCTCCCTTCAGGTTTTGCTCTATTTTTGATTGTTGTAGAGTGTTTCTTTGTTGGGATCAGCCTGAGGTCTTTCTCTTTGGGCATGTGCAATGACTTCTTAAATTCCCTTATGTATGTGTTCCAGTCCCCTGTGATGGAAAGGACATCTTTTTTTGGTGTTAGTACTAGTCTTCATAGAACCATTCTACTTCAGCTGAAGAATTGATGCTTTTGAACTGTGGTGTTGGAGAAGACTCTTGAGAGTCACTTAGGCAGCAAGGAGATCCAACCAGTCTATCCTAAAGAAAATCAGTCCTGAATATTCATTGGAAGGACTGATGCTGAAGCTGAAACTCCAGTTCTTTGGCCACCTGATGTGAAGAACTGATTCATTTGAAAAGACCCTGATGCTGGGAAAGATTGAAGGCGAGAGCAGAAGGGGCTGACAGAGGATGTGATGGTTGGATGGCATCACCAACTCGATGGGCATGAGTTTGAGCAAGCTCTGGGAGTAGGTGATGGACAGGGAGGCCTGGCGTGCTGCAGTCCATGGGGGTGCAGAGTCAGACACGACTGAGCGACTGAACTGATGAACTGAACTGATCTTCCGTGTTTCTTTGTCAGTTTTGCTACAAGTGTTAAAATTTTTAAACCATTTCAAAGAACCAGCTCTTTATTTCATTGATTTTCTTTATTGTTTTCCAGATTTTAATTTTATTAATTTTTGCTTTTATAGTTTTCTTCCTTTTGCTTGCTTTGGGTACGCTTTATCTTTTTGGTTGTTTGTTTCTTTACATAGTACAGGCTTGCTTTACTGATTCAAGGTATGCTTTTTTATGATATAAGCATTTTAATGTTGTACACTTTCCTCTTGGTACTACTCTAACTGTACTGATTACTTGATAAGTTGTATCTTAATTTTTAGTTGTTCTATGTATTTTTTAATTCCTTTGAGAGTTCTTTCACTCCTGAGTTATTTAGGAGTATGTTCTTTAATTTTCAACAGTTTGGAGTTTTTATTGTTGTTATCATTGTTATGTTATCGATTTCTAGCTTGATTCAGTTATAGTCAGAAAACATACTGTGTATGATATCAGTCATTTTACTTTGTGAGATTTATAATCCAGAATATGGTTTATCTTGGTGATTATTCCCTGGGAACTTGAAAAATATGTTTATTCTGTTATTAGATTGAGTGGTCTATAAATATTATTTAGATACTATTTATTGGTCATATAGTACAGTTCAGTTCCTTCATATTTTTGCTGATTTTTCTGTGTAGTAGTACTTTCATATGCTGCAAGTAAGATGTTGAAGTCCTCAACTAAAATGTGGCTATGTCTGTCTGTCCTTTTAGTTCCCAGTTTTTGTTTTATGTACTTTGAAGCTCTGTCATTTGATTCGTGCACATTTAGGATTCCTGTGTCTTTTTGGTGGGTTGATCTGTTATCATAAGGTAAGATCCTGCTTTGTCTCTAGTAATTTTTATTGCTCTAAAGTTTATCTGATAATAATATATCCATCTTTGTTTTTTCTGTTTTTAATGTTTGCATGACATTTCCATCATTTTCTTTTAACCTTTTTATATTATGTTTGAAGTGAGTTTCTTGTATACAGTGTATAGTTTAGTTGTGTTTTTTAAATCCACTTTGCCAATTTCTGCCTTTGTATGTGTGTGTTTGAACTGCTTACATTTAAAGTAATTATTGATTTGTAAGGGCTCAAGTCTCCCATTTTATTATTTGTTTTCTGTTTGATCTTTTTTTTCTCGTTGTCTTAGTTCTCTTTTCTTGACTTTCTTGTGGATTACTTGAACACTTTTTATAATTTTATTTTAATTATAATATGTATATAGTTATACATATAGTCCCTCAAAACCAAAACTATAGCTTTTGTATAGTTTTCATAGTGAGAAAGAAAGCTTAGTGAGCTGTTATAGTAGTAACATAAATGTACATAATTTATCATAGTCTAGTGGTAAGTATCACTATTTTACCATTTCAAGCAAAATGTGGGAAACTTTACTTCCATTTAGACCATGTTATCCTTTTATTTATATTTAAAATATAATTGTTATAACTATTTCCTTTACTTATATTAAGCACTTTAGATTGTGTCATAATTTTTGCCATCAAATATGATTTTATAAATATATCAGGAAGATAGTCTGTTAATATTTATTCCTGTCACTTTCCTTTCTAATCTTCTAAGACCTCTATTTAGAGAACTTAACTTTAATCATTCCTTAAAGGTATATGTGCTAATGACAAGTTTGAAAATTGATTTCTCATTAATTTCTGAAGGATATTTTTGCTGAATATAGAATTTGTGGTTGATAGTTCTTTTCATTCCACATTTGAAAAATATTATGCCATTTCCTTTAGGTTTCCATGATGTCAGGTTAGAAATCCAGTGTCATTGGAATTGGTGCTATTCTATATAACATTTTCAAGTGTGTAGAAAATTGATTCTGATATATATATATATATTTCTTTCCTAGATTCTTTTCAATTTGGATTATTACAAGATATTGAATATAGTTCCTTGTGCTATACAGTAGGTCCTTTTTTGTCTGTGTTATATATAGTAGTATGTATATATTAACCCTGAACTCCTAATTTGTCTCTCATCCCCCTTTCCCCACTATCCCCGTTGATAACCATTAGTTTTATTTTTGTGTCTGTGAGTCTATTTCTGTTTTGTAAATAAGTTCATTTCTAACATTTTATTTAGATTCCACATATAAGTAATATCATATGATTATATGTCTCTGTCTGCCTTACTTAGTATGATAATCTCTAGGTCCATCCATGATGCTGCAGATGGCATTATTTCATTATTTTTGTGTGGCTGAGTAATATTCCATTATGTGTATAATATTCCACCTTATATACACACACACATACCACACTGTCTTTATCCACTCATCTGTTGATGAACATTTACGTTGCTTCCATGTCTCAGTTATTGTACATAGTGCTGCTGTGAACATTGGGGTGCATGTTTCTTTTTGAGTTACAGTGTTTGTCTTTTCAAGATATATGCCCAGGGATGGAATTGCTAGATCATATGGCAACTCTATTTTTAGTTTTTTGAGGAACCTTTCTACTGTTCTCCTTAATGGCTGCATCCATACACATTTCCACCAGCAGCGTAGGAGGGTTCCCCACATCCTCTCCAGTATTTAGTATTTGTCTTTCTGATTTTAAGACTTTGGCTTTTGTTTCTAGAAGTTTAATTATAACATGACTTGAAATGGATTTGGGGAAGTTATCCTGATGTGGCTTGACTTGGAATCTTTTGGGGGTTTGGCCGATAGGCTTATGTCTTTTGTCAAATGGAAAGTTTTCTCCCAGTATTTCTGTAAATTCTTCTCAGCCTTTTTCTTTTTTTTCCCCGAATGATATGAATTTAGGTCTTTTGATGTAGGTCCACAAGTTCTTCAGTCTCTGTGTATATGGTTTTTTAAATCTATTTTTGCTCTATTGGGAGAGCTTAATTTCTATTGTTTTAAGTTCACTGAGTCTTTCCACTCCCATGTTAATTTTATCAAATGTACCCAATGAGTTTTAAAATTTTGATCACTATATTTTTTGAGTTCTATAATTTACATTTGATTTTCCCCGCATATCTTATATTTGCTAAGATTTCAAAGAATGTTTGTGATTGTTGAAGAATTTTTATGATGGCTGATTTAAAATCCTTGTCTCATAATTCCAGCATCTGATTCCTGATGGTGTTTGTTGATTTTTATTCTCATGAATATTTTAATTTTCCCTTAATCTTGGTATCAGTTCAGTCGCTCAGTCGTGTCTGACTCTTTGTGACTGCTTGGACAGCAGCACGCCAGGCCTCCCTGTCCATCACCTACTCCCGGAGTTGACTCAAACTCATGTCCATTGAGTCGGTGATGCCATCCAACCATCTCATCCTCTGTCATCCCCTTCTCCTCCTGCCTGCAATCTTTCCCAGCATCAGGGTCTTTTCAAATGAGTCAATTCTTTGCATCAGGTGACCAAAGTATTGGAGCTTCAGCTTCAGTGTCAGTCCTTTCAACGAATATTCAGGACTGATTTCCTTTAGGATGGATTGGTTGGCTCTCCTTGCTGTCCAAAGGACTCTCAAGAGTCTTCTCCAACACCACAGTTCAAAAGCATCAGTCTTGATGCTCAGCTTTCTTTACAGTCCAAATTTCTTTCTTCTCACATCCATACATGACTACTGGAAAAACCATAGCTTTGACTAGACGGACCTTTGTTGGCAAAGTAATGTCTCTGCTTTTTAATAAGCTGTCTAGGTTGGTTATAACTTTTCTTCCAAGGAGCAGGCATCTTTTAATTTCATGGCTGCAGTCACCATTTGCAGTGATTTTGGAGCCCCCCAAAATAAAGTCTGCTACTGTTTCCCCATCTATTTGCCATGAAGTGATGGGACCAGATGCCATGATCTTAGTTTTCTGAATGTTGAGTTTTAAGCCAGCTTCTTCACTCTCCTCTTTCACTTTCATCAAGAGGCTCTTTAGTTTTTCACTTTCTGCCATAAGGGTGGTGTCATCTGCATATCTGAGTTTATTGATATTTCTCCCGGAAATCTTGATTCCAGCTTGTGCTTCATTCAGTCCGGCATGTCTCATGATGTACTTTGCATGTAAGTTAAATAAGCAGGGTGACAATATACAGCCTTGACATACTCTTTTCTCAATTTGGAACCAGTCTGTCATTCCATGTCCAGTTCTAACTGTTGCTTCTTGACCTGCATACAGATTTCTCAGGAGGCAGGTCAGGTGGTCTGGTATTCTCATCTCTTGAAGAGTTTTCCACAGTTTGTTGTGATCCACACAGTCAAAGGCTTTGGTGTAGTCAATAAGCAGAAATAGAAATTTTTCTTGAACTCTTTGCTTTTTCGATGATCCAATGGATGTTGGCAATTTAATCTCTGGTTCCTCTCTCTTTTCTAAATCCAGCTTCAACATCTGGAAGTTCATGGTTCATGTACTGTTGAAGTCTGGCCTGGAGGATTTTGATCATTACTTTGCTAGCGTGTGAGATGAGTGCATTTGTGTGGTAGTTTGAGCATTCCTTGGCATTGCCTTTTTTTGGGAGTGGAACAAAACTACAATATTGGTATGGGGAGTGTTTTTTGGTTATGTCCTACAAATGTTGGATGTTGATGTGGATTCTATTTAAATCTTCTAATTTAGTAAGCAGGCACACTGTGACAGTTTAATTGTGTAGGTCTTGGCCTACTTTTGGGAGCTGTGGTTTCAATGACAATTTATGCTCAGAGTTTTTATAATGCTATTTTGATCTCTCCTTTTACCTGGTACTTCTGTGCATTCTGTTTGGTCCTTATTGGGGCCATCCTCAGGTGTGGAATGAATGTTCCTGGTCTGGATCTCCTAGGTCAGAGGTAGAGGTCAGGCCTATGGGGACAGAATACTCTTCCCCTGTCTGCCTGCTGCTGGCAAGACTCCCGCACCATCCCAGTTGGTGCTTTTGCTGGAGCTCAAGTCCCTTGGACAGCAGTCATAAAAGAAATCAACCCTGAATATTCATTTGAAAGACTGATGCTGAAGCTGAAGCTCCAGTACTTTGGCCACCTGATGCAAAGACCTGACTCACTGGAGAAGACCCTGATGCTGGGAAAGACTGAAGGCAAAAGGTGAAGAAGGTGGCAGAGAATGAGATGGTTAGATAGCATCACCAACTCAATGGACATGAGTTTCAGCAAACTCTGGGAGGTGGTGAAGGACAGGGAAGCATGGAGTGCTGTGGTCCATGAGGTCACAAAGAGTTGGCCAAGACTTAGAGACTGAACAATAACAAAGGTGTTTCTCAACCTACCTGGGCTGCTTTTTACCCCGAGTGTCGGTTTAGATAACATCAAGCCTTGGGTGCCTTTTTTAGTTAGGTGATAGATTGAGCAGTTCTTAACTGCTGGATTATTTCTTCAAGTTCTGGGATTCCTAGCCAGTTGCCTTTTTTTCCTCCCCACCATCTTTCAGAGTTCTCTATGGCTGTCTTATATACTGTTTCCAGGTTTTTAAGTTGTTCTAAGCTTGGAGAAGCGTGGATAGATGAGTGCATGCAGTTGTGCCCAAACTGAAATCCTAAAGCTTAAAAAAGAATAATTTAAGAAGGTAGTAGTATTGTAAATGAAGATATGAGGTTTTTTTGTGATGGATTTATGTTTAGCAGTATTGGTCATTAGATTTATTTATTCTCCTTTGTTAAATTTGCTTCTATTTCTTTTTTTAAAATAGAAAGTACTAAAATGTTTTTTTTAATAGCAAGAATATACAATAATTAAAAGCAAGCTTAATTTTCCTGTGACCATATTATTAAAACCATATTATTTTGGAGTGTGCCATTAGAGCAAACTATTCTGAAACCAGATAAATGTTTAGTTGTTAATTCATTTCTGTATCTTATAGCCTGAATCCCTTCAGGCATCTATGTATTTTTGTTGTATTTCATTATAGAGCTGAAGTGTGTGTGATACTCGATTAGCAAAAAAATTTCAGAGTGGACCTGATAAAACATATTGGTAATGTTTTAATTAAAGAACAAAACCTTTTGTTAGCATATTCCCTGGAAGTGAAATGCTGTTTCTTTCTGGGAAGCAAGAAAATTTGATAACTAGGGTAAAAGTAATTTGATGACATGGTAACCAGCTGCCTTTTTAGTATGCTTGTTAATTTTGTGGTTAGTGGATTCTGTCTTCTTTGAATAAGTATGTGGTATTTAGTATGTTGAGAGACTTGTATAGCTGCTGCCACTCTTCTTACTTCCAGAGCATTTTCATCACTCTGTAAAGAAATCTTGTATTTCATTAGTAGTCACTCTGTTTTCTCCTCACGTCACTTCCTGGCCACCCATTAATCTGTTTTCTATATAGATTTGACTCTTCTAGACATTGCATGTAAATGGAATTGTATACAGTATGTGTTTTTCTGTCTGGCCTGTCCCCCTTAGCATATGCTTTTAGGGCTTATTCATGTTGTATCATGTATGAATACTTTGTTTCAGTGCCAAATAACATCACATTTTATGAATATACTACCTTTTGCTTATGCATTGATCCACTGATGGAGGGTTGTTTCCACTGTTAGAGTATTATAAATCATGTTGGTAAGAGGGTTGATATACAAGTTTTTCTATGGACATGTTCTCATTTCTTGTGAGTAAATACTGATACCTAGTAGTAGAATTGCTATGTCATACTGTGAAAGTGAAGTCGCTCAGTCGTGTCCGACTCTTTGCTACCCCATGGACTGTAGCCTATAAGGCTCCTCCGTCCATGGGATTTTCCAGGCAAAAGTGCTGGAGTGGGTTGCTATTTCCTTCTCCACGGGATCTTCCTGACCCAGGAATCAAACCCGGGTCTCCTGCATTGCAAGCAGATGCTTTACCGTCTGAGCCACCAGGGAAGCCCACTTTAAACTTTAATTTTTTAAGGAACTGCCAAACATTCTGAAGGGGCTGCATCATTTGACTGTCCCACTAGTAAATGTTTGAGGATTGCAGTTTCTCTACATCTTTGTCAAGACTTGCTTTATCTTTTTTACTTTAGTCATCCTCTGATATCTCATTGTTTTGATTTGTATTTCCCTAAGGACTAACAGTGTTGAGCGTCCTATCATGTACTTATTGGCCATTTTAATATCTTCTTTTGAGAACTGTATATTCAGGTCCTCTTGTGCACTTTTAACACTAGACTTTTTTAGAGCAGTTTTAAGTTTACAGCAAAATTGAGAAGAAGATGCAGAAATTCCTCATATTACTTCTATCCCTATATATATTTGTGTGTGTGTGTACACACACATATGGCCTTCCACGTTATCAAAATCCCATACCTGAGTAGTACATTGGTCAAAATTAATGAACCTGTACTTACACATCATTATCACCTGAAGTCACAGTTGAGATTAGGCTTTATTATTCTTGGTGGTGTATGTTCTATGGATTTTGACAAATGTGTAATGCCGTGTTCACCATTTTAAAATCACACAGAGTAGTATCACTGTGCCCCTCTGTGCTCTGCCTACTTGTTCCACTCTCCCCTAGTCTCTGGCAGCCACTTATCCTCTTACTGTCACTATCATTTTGCTTTTTCCAGAATGTCATAAAGTTGGAATCATATGTTGTCTGGCCATTTCAGATTGGCTCCTTTCACTTATTAATATGTATTTAAGTTTCCTCCATGTTTTTTTATGGCTTTGTGTCTCATTTATTTTTAGCACTAATATTCTAGTATCTGGATGTACCCGGTTTATTTATCTGTTCACTTACTGAAGGACATCTTGGTTGCATCACAGTTTTGGTAGTGATAAGTAAAGCTGCTTTAATCATTCATGTGCTGGTTTTTGTGTGGGTATAAGTTTTCAGCTTGTTTGGGTAAATACCAAGGAGTGCAGTTACTGGACTGTATGGTAAAAGTACGTTTAGTTAAGAAATCACTAAACTGCATTCCAAAGTGGCTGTACCATTTTGCATTCCCACCTGGAATGAATGAAAGTTCCTTTTGGTCCACATCCTTGCCAGTATTTGGAAGTATCACTGTTTTAGATTTTGGCCATTTTATTAGGTATATAGTGGTGTCTTTCTGTCATTTCATTTTTCAGATCCCTAAAGACATATGATGATGATATCTCTTCACATGATAATTTTGTACTTGTATATCTTCTTTGATTAGGTGTGCATTAAGGTCTTCGTCTGTGCCACGTGCTCAGTCATGTACAACTCTGTGACCCCGTGGACTATAGCCCACCGGGCTCCTCTGTCCATGGAATTTTCCATGCAAGAATACTGGAGTGGGTTGCCATTTCTTCCTCCAAGGGATCTTCCTCACCAGGGGATTGAACCTTCATCTCCTATGTCTCCTGCATTGCAGGGAATACTTTACCTGCTAAGCCATTGGGAAGCCCTATTTTAATTGGGTTGTTTGTTTGTTTGTTTGTTTGTTTTTGAGTTGTAAGAGTTCCTCTCTTACGTAACTTCTAGGAGTTTTATATTTATACTTTTATGTTATTTAGATCTATGATGTACTTTTAGTTAGTCCTCTGAGCATTTTTTGGCTTACTAGGTGGTGCTTTTTAGAACTAACACCCAAAAAAGATGTCCTTTTCATTATAGGGGACTGGATGCAAAAGTAGGAAGTCAAGAAACACCTGGGGTAACAGGCAAATTTGGCCTTGGAATACGGAATGAAGCAGGGCAAAGGCCAATGGAGTTTTGCCAAGAGAACACACTGCTCATAGCAAACACCCTCTTTCAACAACACAAGAGAAGACTCTACACATGGACATCACCAGATGGTCAATACCAAAATCAGATTGATTATATTCTTTGCAGCCAAAGATGGAGAAGCTCTATACAGTCAGCAAAAACAGGACCTGGAGCTGACTGTGGCTCAGATCATGAACTCCTTATTGCCAAATTCAGACTTAAATTGAAGAAAGTAGGGAAAACCACTAGACCATTCAAGTGTGACCTAAATCAAATCCCTTATGATTATACAGTGGAAGTGAGAAATAGATTCAAGGGATTAGATCTGATAGATAGAGTGCCTGATGAACTATGGACTGAAGTTCGTGACATTGTCAGGAGACAGGGATCAAGACCATCCCCATGGAAAAGAAATGCAAAACTGCAAAATGGCTGTCTGGGGAGGCCTTACAAATAGCTGTGAAAAGAAGAGAAGCAAAAAGCAAAGGAGAAAAGGAAAGATATAAGCACCTGAATGCAGAGTTCCAAAGAATAGCAAGGAGAGATAAGAAAGCCTTCCTCAACGATCAATGCAAAGAAATAGAGGAAAACAACAGAATAGGAAAGACTAGAGATCTCTTCAAGAAAATTAGAGATACCAAGGGAACATGTCATGCAAAGATGGGTTCGATAAAGGACAGAAATGGTATGGACCTAACAGAAGCAGAAGATATTAAGAAGAGATGGCAAGAATACACAGAAGAACTGTACAAAAAAGATCTTCACGACCAAGATAATCACGATGGTGTGATCACTCACCTAGAGCCAGACATCCTAGAATTTGAAGTCAAGTGGGCCTTAGAAAGCATCACTATGAACAAAGCTAGTGGAGGTGATGAAATTCCAGTTGAGCTATTTCAAATCCTGGAAGATGATGCTGTGAAAGTGCTGCACTCAATATGCCATCAAATTTGGAAAACTCAGCAGTGGCCACAGGACAGGAAAAGGTCAGTTTTCATTCCAGTCTCAAAGAAAGGCAATGCCAAAGAATGTTCAAACTACCGCACAATTGCACTCATCTCACACGCTAGTAAAGTAATGCTCAAAATTCTCCAAGCCAGGCTTCAGCAATACGTGAACCGTGAACTTCCGGATGTGCAAGCTGGTTTTAGAAAAGGCAGAGGAACCAGAGATCAAATGGCCAACATCCGCTGGATCATCGAAAAAGCAAGAGAGTTCCAGAAAAACATCTATTTCTGCATTATTAACTATGCCAAGGCCTTTGACTGTGTGGATCACAATAAACTGTGGAAAATTCTTTAAGAGATGGGAATACCAGACCACCTGACCTGTTTCTTGAGAAACCTGTATGCAGGTCAGGAAGCAACAGTTAGAACTGCACATAGAACAACAGACTGTTTCCAAATAGGAAAAGGAGTATGTCAAGGCTGTATATTGTCACCCTGCTTATTTAACTTCTATGCAGAGTACATCATGAGAAATGCTGGGCTCTAAGAAGCAGAAGCTGGAATCAAGATTGCTGGGAGAAATCTCAATAACCTCAGATATGCAGATGACACCAGCCTTATGGCAGAAAGTGAAGAGGAACTCAAAAGCCTCTTGATGAAAGTGAAAGAGGAGAGTGAAAAAATTGGCTTAATGCTCAACATTCAGAAAACTAAGATCATGGCATCTGGTCCCATCACTTCATGGGAAATAGATGGGGAAAGAGCAGAAACAGTGTCAGACTTTATTTTTCTGGGCTCCAAAATCACTGCATATGGTGATTACAGCCGTGAAATTGAAAGACGCTTACTCCTTGGAAGGAAAGTTATGACCAACCTAGATAGCATATTCAAAAGCAGAGACATTACTTTGCCAACAAAAGTTCGTCTAGTCAAGGCTATGGTTTTTCCAGTGGTCATGTATGGATGTGAGAGTTGGACTATGAAGAAAGCTGAGTGCCGAAGAATTGATGCTTTTGAACTGTGGTGTTGGAGAAGACTCTTGAGAGTCCCTTGCACTGCAAGGAGATCCAGCCAGTCCATCCTAAAGGAGGTCCATCTTGGGTTTTCATTGGAAGGAATGATGCTAAAGCTGAAACTACAATACTTTGGCCACCTCATGCGAAGAGTTGACTAATTGAAGAAGACCCTGATGCTGGGATGGCTTGGGGGCAGGAGGAAAAGGGGACGACAGAGGATGAGATGGCTGGATGGCATCACTGACTCGATGGACATGAGTTTGGATGAACTCTGGGAGTTGTTGATGGACAGGGAGGGGGCCGTGCTGCAGTTCATGGGGTCACAACGAGTCAGACACGACTGAGCAACTGAACTGAACTGAGGTGGTGCTAGTGGTACAGAACTTGCCTGCCAGTGTAGGAGACTTAAGTGATGCGGGTTCAGTCCCTGGGTTGGAAAGATTCTATGGAGGAGGACATGGCAGCCCACTCCAGTATTTTTGCCTGAAGAATCCCATGGACAGAGGAGCACGGAGGATTACAGTCCATAGGGTCACGAAGAGCAGGACTCCACTGAAGTGATTTAGCACGCATTGGGTTTTTTTTGTTGTTGCTGAATTTTAAGAGTTCATATTCCTCGTCATACATGTGATTTGTAATTTCTTTCTTTCATTCTATGGGTAGTCTTTTCATTTTCTTGATGTCATCCTTTGAAGTGTAACACATTAAAATTTTAATGATGTCCAATTTGTCTATTTTTTTCTTTTATAGCTTGTATTTGTGGTGTCCTATTTAAGTAACTGTTGCCTAATACAACTTCATGAAGATTTACTCCTGTGTTTCCTTCTAACAGTTTTAAAGGTTTATTTCTTAACAGTTTTGTCTATGATTCCTTTAGAGTTAATTTTTGAACATAAGATGAAGTAGGGATCCAACTTCATTATTTTAAATGTGAAAATATAATTGTAATAGCACCATTTGTTGAAGACAGTATTCTTTCCCCATTGAATGGTTTGGCTTTGACCATAGATGTATATAGGCTTATTTCTGAACTCTCAATTCTATTTCCTAGATACTTATGTTTATCTTTATCCCAGTAACATATGATTTTGAGGTAGTGCTAGTGATAAAGAACCCACCAGCCAGTGCAGAAGACACGTAAGAGACACAGGTTCAGTCCCTGGGTCAGGAAGATCCTCTGGAGGAGGGCACAGCAACCCAGTCCAGTATTCTTGCCTGGAGAATCCCATGGACAGAGGAGCCGGGTGGGCTACAGTCCATAGGGTCACAATGAGCTGGACATGAATAAAGCGACTTAGCACCCACATAGCTTTCTAGTAAGCTTTGAAATCAGAAAATGTGAATCCTCCAAATTTGCTCATCTGTTTCAAGATTATTTTGATTATTCAGAGTTCCTTGCAGTTTCTGTGAATTTTAAGATAAGCTTTTACATTTTTGCAAAAACGGCCATTATGATTTTGATAAGGATTGTAGTGAATCTGTAGATTTGGATTATATTTCCCTGATGGTGCAAATGGTAACAATCTGCCTGCAGTGCAGGAGACACGTAAGCATGCCTCCTCTTTGGCAAGCTTTATTGAGACCTGGGTTCGATCCCTGGGTTGGGAAGATCCCCTGGGGGAGGGCCTGGCAACCCACTCCAGTATTCTTGACTGGAGAATCCCCATGGCCAGAGGAGCCTGGAGGTTTACAGTCCATGGAGTCACAAAGAGTCGGACACAGCTGAGTGACACAGCTTAACACCTTCTTAAGAATAGTGAGTCTTTGAATTCATGATTGTGCAATGGCTTTTCATGTAGTTACATTTTAATTTCTTAAAAAAAATATTTTGTAGTTTTTAGTATACAAGTCTTTACTTAAAAAACAACCTATTTTTTTCTTTTGATGACATTGTTAATAGAATTGTCTGCTAGATTCCACTTTTGGATTATTTATTGTTAGTATATAGAAGTATATATATAAGTATATATATATAATGTATATATATATAAGTATATATATA
Source organism: Bos mutus (assembly GCF_027580195.1). Lineage (NCBI taxonomy): Eukaryota > Metazoa > Chordata > Mammalia > Artiodactyla > Bovidae > Bos > Bos mutus. The sequence continues at coordinate 30,086,506 of NC_091626.1, read as the reverse complement.
TATATATATATATATATATATATATATATAAGTATATATATATATTATATATATATATATATATATATATACTATATATATATATATATATATATATATATATATGTATATATATAAGTATATAAGAAGAATATTTTGGTATATTGGTCTTTTATCTTTCTTAATTTATTAGTTTCAGTAATTTTATTCTGGATTCCTATGTATTTTCTATGTGCACCATCATTTTTCCATAAATACAAATAGTATTTTAGTTCTTTCTGCTGAGATGCCTTTTATTTCTTTTTCTTGCCTAGTTGCTCTTGCTGAAACTTCTAGTACAGTGTTCAGTGTAAGTCATTAAAATAGACTTTCACGTTCCTGATCTGTAGGGAAAGTGTTTACTCTTTTACCAATGAGAAAGATATTAACTGTATTTCTTATAAATATGTTTTCCTGTTGTGTAAGTTCCTTTCCAATCCAGGTTTTTTGAGTGTGTTTGTCATGAAAAGGTGTTGGATTTTTTCAGATAGTTTTTTTGTATCAATTGTGATAATCATTCTTTTTTCCTTTATTAATGTAGCCTATTTATATTGAATCTGATTTTTATTACATTTCTTTATCCTTTTCAATTTCAGGTTTTTATGGTATTTCATTCTTTAATTAAAATTTTTTGGAACATTTTTTAGCAGGCATTGTCTTAGGCATGTTCTTATTCTTTTTGAGCAGTTTTAAAATTCTTTTTTATATACTACTGTTGTTTTGTGCTGTTTAGGTTTGCCTTTATATTAACCAAGTTTTTTTATCATCATTTTTATTCACTTCGCTTTCTTTTAAAGACATATTTCCTCCTCTTTGGCATGCTTTATTGAGAAATTCTTTTTGAAAACTTGGAAACTCATTTATTATTTATCTGAAAATGTCTTTGTTCTGGCCTTGCTCTTAAGGAAAGATTTTCCTCTTTCATCAAAGTACACAATTAGCATTTTAGAATGGTGGTTATTTTCAAGTTATTATTACATTTATCTTCTAGCTTCATTTGAGCTATTAAGTCTTTTATCAATCTAATTGTCATTATTTCTAAGTGATCTGTCCTTTTACTTGGGCTGTTTAAAAGATTCTTGGTCTTTTTGTACTACAGTTTCTGTATAATGTATCTGGATTATGTTACATATAGTATGAATTTCTATTTGTTCATCATTTGTTCTTATTGTCTCTGTGGATTCAGTCCTTGATCTATTGTGGAAAACTCAGGCATATTCTTTTTGAGTATTATTGCTTTTTTTTTTATAGTGTCTTCTTACTGTGCCAAGTACTATGCCAAGTAATTTACTTGTATTGTCTCGTTCAATCCTTTACAACTGCCCTTTTTTTTACATAAAATAATACTGAGACTCTGACAAAGGCATTAATTAACTCGCTCATGGTGGAGCTCAGATGGTAAAGAATCTGCCTGCAGTGCGGGAGACCCGGGTTCAATCCTGGGTCGGGAAGATCCCCTGGAGAAGGGAATGGCAACCCACTCTAGTATTCTTGCCTAGAGAATCCCATGGGCAGAGGAGCCTGGTGGGCTATGGAGCATGGGGTTGCAAAGAATTGATCACGCCTGAGACTGACACTTTCACTTTATGGTTCTATGTTATTGAACCCAACAGTCTTACTTTGGAAAATTTTCTCAGCCAGAAGATATGGTGCCCTTCTCCCAAACTTCCATTCCTAAAAGCCAAAAGCAAAAAAAAAGAAATGGGAAGAAACTCAGTGATCATTTTATCCAGCCCTATAGTTTATGTGGTCTTCAGCGAAACACTTTTAGTGGTTTGAGAGGGACGGACATTAATATAGTTTTTTACATGTTGAGCTTAAGAAGCTTTTGAGGCATGAATCTTTGATGGTTGCATTACTTTTAAATATATTTCCTCAGCTCATTTTGTGCATTTTTCTTTCCTTAATTGAAGAAACTCCTTTAGTAGAAAGTAGTTTTAAGGAGTTTAATTTGTTAGGGACGTTCATTGCTTTTCTGTAACTGTTATTTTTAAGCCTTTCATTGGATGGAAGTCTTTTTTTTTTTAACTTTTTCTTCCTTGCTCTGAGTTCACATATTTCTGTGCTGTATATATGCCTTTGTTTTTATTTCATTGTTTTCATTGTAGGCAGAGTCTTCTCTTCATTTTTTATCTAAGTAGTTTTTTGGGAGAATATATATGAAATTATATACTTCCTATATGTTAATTTTACATTCTTCTTAGTTACTAGTTCTCTTGTGATTTGTTGCAGAGTTTTACTGATTATTTTTGCATTTTTATGATGTAATATACCACAAATATAGAATGCTGTAAATAGAGATTGCTTTACCTCTTTTTACTTTTTTTTTTTTTGGGTCTCTGATATTTTTTCTTCTCTAATTCTGTTATTTAATACTACTAATAAATTAGTTGTATGTTTTTAATGCTAATACTAATTAAATACTATTAAATACTAGTTAGTATTTAATACTAAACTGTTAATTAATAGAGTTGATAATAGACATCCTTGTCTTGTTCCTTTTTTGAATGAAAAAGTGTCTAGCATTTCACATGAAGTAAAATGTTGGCTCTTTATATCTACACACACACAATATATGCACATTGAGGTTAAGAACATATCTCTTAATTTCTATTTTAAACCTTTTTTTTATGAATCATGTTGAATTTTGTCACTAGAATTTTCAGCAATTATGAGGATGAATATATAAATTTTCTATTAATAATAATAATGATAATAATTTTCTATTATTTGTGTTAGTATGGATTTTGTGAATGGGTTTTTGAATATTGAAGTACATTTGAATCTGAACTATACCCCACGTTTTCATGATATTTTAAAGGGGTTTTGGATTTTTTTTACATAATATATTAAGATTTTTACATTGTTTTTCATATGTGTGATTGATCTGTAATATTCTTTATATGGTTTTAGTTAAGTTTCAGCATCAGTGTTACAGTTGCTCTATAAAAATAATTTGGAAATTTTTTTTCTATCTGGTGCTTATTTTAATTTTATTCAGGCAGTAATTCAACAAAGTTTTGAGTACCTACTGTGTGCTAAATTTACCTACTGTGTGCCAAATAGCAATAAAGATTTAATGGTAATACCTACTGAGCTCTCAATATGTAACTAACTTTCAGTAGTTCCTGACCTAACTTTCAGTAGTTTTGTGCTATAAAGAAGCTATATTTATTGACTTAGTAGGTACCATTGCTCCTAGAGGAATTACAGGGATAAGTTCCTGAGAGTCTCCAGTCACAACATTTTGGTCACCTGAGCAATACATAGTCTTCTTTTATATATGTTTCCATTTAAAGACACCTTGTTTAATATGTAATGGATTCATAAATGTTGAATTCACATCCAGCAGCATTATGGATCATACCTGAATGACGATTATCCAACACACACATTTTCTCCTTAAAGCATATCACAACCTTCTTGCTCTTGGACACTGTAAATAGCACTTCAGCACTGTGCAAGGGGTCTAGTCTAAATAATGAATCACCAACAGAAAGCGCAAAAATAGGCACTAAATAGACCATGTAAAGGATACTTGTTTACAGTGTGTGAACTGAAACAAGAATATCACCTTGTTTGACCTCAGCTGAGGTCATGTGAGTCGACTGACATTTTTCTCAATTCTGCGTATTTCTGCAAAATCCCTAAGTACAAGTATTGATTTTAGGGTTACAAGAAATTCTAGTGAGTAGGCAAATTCACAAATACTGAGTCTATGAATAATGAGGAGTGACTATGCATCTATGCATTTAATATGTATATTCATTCATTTATTCATCACAGAAGTCCTATGAGGTAGATTCTGTTATTGTAGAGGATGTACTCTGCAATAAAGAAGATGTAGCTTTCTCAGTGTTACAGAATCAGTGAGTGATGGACTTAGTCCATCCACTGCTAAAATAAATAGGACTGATACCAAGACATGGGACCTGCCCTTAGGGTCCCTTTCTGTCAAAAGGGTTAATAAAGTGTTTTGCTAAAATAACTAAATTCAAGGTAATTTTTAAAGTAGTACAGGGGTAATGCCACCAAAATATAATTGATATCCAGCAGAAGAATTATTTCAGAGGTCTTGGACTAGTTTTATTTATTTATTTTTTTTAATTTTTTTTTTTTTTGATTTGGAATAGTTTTATACAAATAATAGTATCTAAACTTAGCCTTAAAAAATCAATAAAATATCACTAAGTGGGCTTGTGAGGATGGAAGAAATCACTTAAATTTAGAATGTTCTCACTTTTTACATGATGGCAGGTTCTAATATTGTCAAAATAGGGAATTGAGAGTAGAGGGTCTGCTCTGTATTTTTGGATTTGTATCATCACTTTGACCATTTTTCAATTACTGTCTCTCTTCCTTCTGTTCTTGTGATGTCAGAAAGTGAGACAGTAGCACCTTTAATTGTAAGAGGAACATGGCAGGGTTTTATTCTAAATGCATGAGTTTCTCAGTATGGAAAAATGGAAAACATTAGCTAGATGGAGAAATACTAGCTGAAATTAATTGGGAATTTCTAAGTAGGACTGCATAGAGTGAGTGTTTTGTTGTAGAGTAAAATAAGCAAAAATTTTTTCAAATAATTATTAAAATTTGCTAAAATATAGAGATTTTCCCCCTCATATATTTTTAAATACTGGACTCATTGTCTCCTTTTAATTGCATCTTAAAACCCAGAAAATTAGAGAATTTTTAAGCTCTATTTTAAACCAAAATATTTTAATAGGCAAAATTGTGATGATCTTCTTATAATTGGGTTCTTAAACTTGAGTTGCTTCATAGTTGGTGGTATATGTAGAAGTCTACCGGAGTATGAACAAGCTGATGCTAGAACTGTGGCTTTTCGTCTTCTACATTTCTAATTCCTAGCAAAGTTCTTATCTCATAGAAAGCCCTAAGGAAATGTTAACAATTAAATGAATACTTACAAACCCTTTGCGACTAATATAATTAGAAGTGACACGTATAATTAGAAATGTAAATGTTACTCTCGTTTGTATATTTTAAGGAATTCCATTTTACTTGTTACTTAAATCTTCATAAGATCTTTAGTGAAGGAACTTTAGAAGTTATTACAATTTCATTTTAATGCCTATGGTAACAAACATTTATTTCTGACAAACTAGTTTAGTTAAGTAATAGGCGAGATTTAAGATTAGGAAGGCAAATTACTACTACCGAAATAAAGAAAAAAGGACATTTTAATATGATGTGCAAGCTTTGGGGGCTTATATTTTAGGAAGGAGAGGTGGAAGATGAAGTTTAAAGATCACAAAGACTTGAATCTAGGGCCAATAAAATTGAACATTTTCAACTAAGAGTTATAGATGACGTAGTATTTGTTCCTGGTCAATTTTTTGTCCCCCAAGAAACTGTTTTTTGATCCGGTGTTCAGTTTGGTTCTGTTACTCCCAACGGATTATGAGGCTGAAATGAGGATCAGTGAGCATCTATATTGTATATTGTCACCCTGCTTATTTAACTTATATGCAGAGTACATCATGAGAAACGCTGGACTGGAAGAAACAGAAGCTGGAATCAAGATTGCGGGGAGAAATATCAATAACCTCAGGGACGGGGAAGCCTGGTGGGCTGCCGTCTATGGGGTCGCACAGAGTCGGACACGACTGAAGTGACTTAGCAGCAGATATGCAGATGACACCATCCTTATGGCAGAAAGTGAAGAGGAACTAAAAAGCCTCTTGATGAAAGTCAAAGTGGAGAGTGAAAAAGTTGGCTTAAAGCTCAACATTCAGAAAACGAAGATCATGGCATCTGGTCCATCACTTCATGGGAAATAGATGGGGAAACAGTGTCAGACTTTATTTTTTGGGGCTCCAAAATCACTGCAGATGGTGATTGCAGCCATGAAATTAAAATTTCCTTGGAAGGAAAGTTATGACCAACCTAGATAGCATATTCAAAAGCAGAGACATTACTTTGCCAACAAAGGTTCGTCTAGTCAAGGCTATGGTTTTTCCTGTGGTCATGTATGGATATGAGAGTTGGACTGTGAAGAAGGCTGAGCGCCGAAGAATTGATGCTTTTGAACTGTGGTGTTGGAGAAGACTCTTGAGAGTCCCTTGCACTGCAAGGAGATCCAACCAGTCCATTCTGAAGGAGATCAGCCCTGGGATTTCTTTGTAAGAAATGATGCTAAAGCTGAAACTCCAGTACTTTGGCCATCTCATGCAAAGAGTTGACTCATTGGAAAAGACTCTGATGCTGGGAAGGATTGGGGGCAGAAGGAGAAGGGGCGACAGAGGATGAGATGGCTGGATGGCATCATTGACTCGATGGATGTGAGTCTGAGTGAACTCCGGGAGTTGGTGATGGACAGGGAGGCCTGGCGTGCTGCGATTCATGGGGTCACAAAGAGTCGGACACTACTGAGCAACTGAACTGAACTGACCTGAACTGAGCATCTATCTCACCAAAAATTGAAAACATTGTTTCTAAAGCATGGGATACCATTGTGAATCTCATAGACTATGAAATCTTTGTGGTAGGAAGTTTGTATACGGGTAGAAACTAAAAGAATAGGATTTCTAAAAATTCTAACTTTGAAGAAAATTTGAGGACCGTAAGATACAAAACAAAGAAAATTTAAAAAATCATAACATGATATTTTTCCTTCCAGTTCTCTTTTCTCTGTATATTATACTAACTTAGAATCAAACTGTAAGAACTCCTTTGTTCCTTGCTTTTTTAGCTTTATGAACATTTCCCATGCCATTAAAAATTTAGCACAAAATCATTTAACTGATTATATAGTTGTTTATTGAATACCTATTTTATAGTATAAGCTAGTCTCCAACAATTGGACATTCAGTTCAGTTCAGTCCCTCAGTCATGTCTGACTGTGGTCCCATGGACTGCAACACGCCAGGCCTCCCTGCCCATCACCCAACTCCCGGAGTTGACTCAAACTCATGTCCATCGAGTCGGTGATGCCATCCAACCATCTCATCTTCTGTCATCCCCTTCTCCTCCTGCCCTCAATCTTTCCCAGCATCAGGGTCTTTCCCAATGAGTCAGTTCTTTGCGTCAGGTGGCCAAAGTATTGGAGTTTCAGCTTCAGCATCAATCCTTCCAATGAATATTCAGGACTGATCTCCTTTAGGATGGACTGGTTGGATCTCCTTGCAGTCCAGGGGACTCTCAAAAGTCTTCTCCAACACAACAGTTGAAAAGCATCAATTCTTCAGGGCTCAGCTTTCTTTACAGTCCAACTCTCACATCCATACATGACTACTGGAAAAACCATAGCTTTGACTAGACGGACCTTTCTTGGCAAAGTAATGTCTCTGCTTTTTAATAAGCAGTCGAGTTTAGTTATAACTTTTCTTCCAAGGAGCAAGCATCTTTTAATTTCATGGCTGCAGTCACCATCATGCAGTGATTTTGGAGCCCAAGAAAATTAAGTCTGTCACTGTTTCCATTGTTTCCCCATCTGTGTGCCATGAAGTGATGGGACTGGATGCCATGATCTTAGTTTTCTGAATGTTGAGTTTTAAGCCAACTTTTTCACTCTCCTCTTTCACTTTCATCAAGAGCCTCTTTACTTCTTGTTTGCTTTCTGCCATAAGGGTGGTGCCATCTACATATATGAGGTAATTGATAATTCTCTCAGCAATCTTGATTCCAGCTTGTGCTTCATCCAGCCTGGCATTTCTCAGGATGTACTCTGCATATAAGTTAAATAAGCAGGGTGATGATATACAGCCTTGACGTACTCCTTTCCCAATTTGGAACCAGTCTGTTGTTCCATGTCAGTTCTAACTGTTGTTTCTTGACCTGCATACAGATTTCTCAGGAGGCAGGTCAGGTGGTCTGATAGTCCCATCTCTTGAATAATTTTCCACAGTTCATTGTGATCCACATAGTCAAAGGCTTTGGCATAGTCAGTAAAGCAGAAGTAGATGTGTTTCTGGAACTCTCTTGCTTTTTTGATGGTCCGGTGGATGTTGGCCATTTGATCTCTGGTTCCTCTGCCTTTTCTAAATCTAGTTTGAACATTTGGAAGTTCACGTTTCACGAACTGTGGAAGCATCGCAGTTCCACGAACTGTGGGAGAATTTTGAGCATTACTTTGCTAGCATGTGAGATGAGGGCAGTTGTGCAGTAATTTGAATATTCTTTGGCATTGCCTTTCTTTGAGATTGGAATGAAAACTGACCTTTTCCAGTACTGTGGCCACTGCTGAATTTCCAAATTTGCTGGCATATTGAGTGCAGCACTTTCATAGCATCCTCTTATAGGATATGAAACAGCTCAACTGGAATTCCATCACTTCCACTTGCTTTGTTTGTAGTGATGCTTCCTATGGCCCACTTGACTTCACATTCTAGGATGTCTGGCTTTAGGTGAGTGATCACACACCATCATGGTTATCTGGGTCATGAAGATCTCTTTTGTATAGTTCTTCTGAGTATTCTTGCCACCTCTTCTTAATATCTTCTGCTTCTATTAGGTCCACACCATTTCTGTCCTTTATTGAGCCCATCTTTGCATGAAATGTTCCCTTGGTATCTCTAATTTTCTTGAAGCTATCTCTAGTCTTTCCCATTTTATTGTTTTCCTGTATTTCTTTGCACTGATCACTGAGGAAGGCTTTCTTATCTCTCCTTGCTAACCTTTGAACTCTGCATTCAAATGGGTGTATCTTTTCTTTTCTCCTTTGCCTTTCGCTTCTTTTCTTCCCCCTGATATTTGTAAGGCCTCCTCAGACAACCATTTTGCTTTTTTTCATATTTCTTTTTCTTGGGGATGGTCTTGATCCCTGTCTCTTGTACAATGTCATGAAGCTCCGTCCATAGTTCATCAGGTACTCTATCAGATCTAATCCTTTGACTCTCTTTCTCACTTCCACTGTATAATCATGAGGGATTTGATTTAGGTCATACCTGAATGGTCTAGTGGTTTTTCACTACTTTCTTCAATTTAAGTCTCCATTTAGCAATAGGGAGTTCATGATCTGAGCCACAGTCAGCTCCTGGTCTCGTTTTTGCTGACTGTATAGAGCATCTCCATCGTTGGCTGCAGTGAATATAATCAATCTGATTTTGGTATTGACCATCTGGTGATGTCCATGTGTAGAGTTTTCTCCTGTGTTGTTGGAAGAGGGTGTTTGCTATGATCAGTGTGTTCTCTTGGCAAAACTCTATTGATCTTTGCCCTGCTTCATTATGTACTCCAAGGCCAAATTTGCCTGTTACTGCAGGTATTTCTTGACTTGCTACTTTTGCATTCCAGTCCCTTAATTTAAATGACATCTTTTTTGGGTGTTAGTTCTAAGGGTCTTGCAGCTATGCTTCTATTTTATCTTAAACATTTTCAAATTATAGCTTTAAGTATTGAACTTGGTGATATGTCGTCAGCTAATACTTGATAAATTAGATCACTTTTGTTAAAGGTAAAATACTTTTTATTTTCATTTTTCTACTTTTACCCAAGTCTGTTTTAGATATATGAAGGAATTTTATATTTTCTTAAATCTGTAACTTTTAAATATGAAAGATGAAGCTTATATTTCTTCACATCTAACAATATGGTTATACATCTTAATGTTAATATTTCCTGAGAAGAATATTCCACTGTCCTTTATGTATAGTCAACTGCACAATGTCTACTTGTGATAAAATACGCCTCTGTGAAATCCTCTGAATTTATTAGTTGTCAAGGCCTTGGGGTATGAACTTTGTTTCAGTATTTGCCAGTATGTCAGACGAAGTACTTTAATTGGATTATCTCTTTTAATTCTTACAATATTACAGGAAGCTAAGGTAGTGTTTTATCCTATTTTATAGAAGATTTCTGATTCTTGGAGATTTTTGCTAAGTTTCTATAAGGTGTAAGTGGTAGAATCACTGTTAGATTATGGGAAGTCTGGCTCCAGCATCTGCATTTGCAAACATATATAACATGAATGTATGCCATTTACTACTTTTTTCTTCCTCTTACGAGTCTCATTTGGTTTTTTAATTCTCTCCATTACTGCAAATTTAAAATTTTTTTTGTATATGATATCTATACTTTTTATATAGTATGTATGTATTCAGGTGTAAATATATACCCACAAGCACAACTTAATATTAAAATAGTCACCTGAAACTATATCAATGTTCTTAATTAGCTATAAATGTAAAATAAAAAGTTTAAAAAATATTAAAATGGTTACTTTATAGATACTAGGTTATAGAATAATATCTATTAAATGAAGTCTTTTTTCTAGCTGTCATTGGAATATAATTAAAATACAAATTAAAATGTCTCTCTTTAAAAATGTATTTCAGAAAAAAAAGATTTTACTACTTTCTTCAGAAAATTATTCCAATTATGTAGCTATATTTTTACTCAGAAGTGTTTATGTCTAATTTAAAATTATTTAGTTGATTCTTTAGTTGTAAGATAATATTTTTGTCATTAGGATGGACAATACTTATTTATCCTTATAAAGCCCTTCAAATAATAAAATCAGTTTTAATGATTATGAATTTAAACTTGAATAGAAATTTTCCAGATTGGAAACTGTATAGCTCAGGGATAGGTAGGGTGATTTTTTTATTTGCAATTTTGTTATGTGTTTCCCTTTTTTTTTTTCCCTTAGAAGTTACATGAGAACAGTGTTTACGTCCGTTGACTAAGGTTTATCCCTTTGAATGTAAAGCATTATTTTCATGGCTAAATCCATAGGTGGTGGTAATAGGGGCTGTAAGAAAGAAATTTATTGTAAGATGCCTTTAATACTGATATAAAGTCTTCCTGTTTTAACATTATTTCTATAAAGACAGCACAGCATAGAAAGTATAATTATTGCTATTTGGAGTAATCTTTTGCAAATCTGAAATCCCTACTTGTGCTTTTATAGTAGTTCCATAACAGGGTTATTTTGGAAAACAATGTACAAAACAGAAATTCCAACATTAATTGGATTGACACTTTTAGTTGTAAAATAACACTTCCAGTTGTAAATCTTGAGATAATTGGCATCAGACTTCAACATATTCAGTTTTCATTTGGTTAATATTCTCAGTATTGTATTGTGTTGAAGAGAAGACTCTCAATGCTTAAAGCTCTGTAAATATATCTAACTTGATATTTGTTCTTTAGAACATCTTAGCGATCAATCGCCAGTTCAGATGCCTGTGTCCTTGCTTCCCTATTCTCCTTGTCATTGCCCTTATCATTATCTCTCATAGGAGCATAGTAATGCTTCCACACTGTCCTTCAGTTTTGCAAGATTAAAGTTTCTAAAGTTTAGCTCTAATCTTGTCATTTCCAAACTTGAATGTGCAAAATGATTTCCTATTGCCTGGTGTGTTTTCTGTGGCCTAGGATTTTATGCTGTTTTGATAATGTCATCTTCTACTTTTTCAAGTTTATTTCACGTTATTGTTTTTTCTTGACCTTATATTTAAGCCAAACTATTTCCTAAATAGCCTAACTACAGTAATACTTCTGTGATTTTTGTTTACACTGTTTTCAGTGTCCACTTCATGGACTTTCCTTGCCTTTGCCTAAAATCTACCAAATATACCCAGTTCTAATGACTTTTCCATGAAAGCTTCAAATCAAATTATCACTTTAACTGTTTTATAAAGTTCGCTTTCTCTCCTGTAGTTTCTCTACATACTTGCATCTCCTCCTATTACTTTTTAAACTGTTCATTTAGGAAAATTTAGTGAATGTACAAAAAAATAGTGTGATATGCCCTGTGTACGCATCAGATATAGCAGTATTTTGACATTCTTATTTCATTTATATATTCCTTTACTTTCACCTTCCACTCAATTATAGCTAATTATTTGAGATAATTTATATATTAAAATTCACAAATGTTAGCTGTATAATGTTGACAATTATGTTCATACATGAAACTCCTCGCCTTTCATAATACAGAATGTTTCCATCTTTCAGGAAGCTGCTCCTACCACTTTTCATTCAGTCCTCCCACACTGAAGCAGGCACTGTTTAATTTTTTTCACCATATATTTGTTATACCTTTCTTATACTTTCCATGTAAATGGAATTAACTCTTTGTATAAGGCTTCTTTTGTTCAGCATAACTTTTCTGATCCTTTGTTATTCTGTTTTATTGCTGAGTAGTATACCTTTGTATGGCTGTTCCACAATTTATGTGTTTGGTTAATGGACATTTGGGTTAGTTTCAGTTTTTGGCTCTTGTGAGTACAACTGCTATGGATACTTGCATAAGTCTTTTTGTGGATATAGTTGATTCTTATTTGCAGTGGTTATGTTTTAAAATGTATGAACATTGAACTAGCTAATACTGAGCCATTTCTTCTAGGGGAAGCACAGGGCTAGGTTTCTGTGAGCTTCTGATGCAGTATTTTTGTTAACTGATTAACACAACTTTCTTTCATGTGTGTTTCTGTTTAAAAGACATTTGCCATTGGGAACTTTGAAGAAGAGGAGAGACTCAAATTTTTATGAGTTTTATGGTTCTGTTGAATAAAAGTGCTCAATTCACCATCCTTCTGGGTCCCATGTGAGGAGGAAAAGAGGCACAGGCTTTGCTAAAATTGCCAAAGACTGAAGGAAAGAGCTGCAGTAATATGCTGGTTCCCTCAGCTGGGGTGTTTTCCAAATACTGGAAGTTACATGAGGGAGGAAGCAACCCTGGGGCTTGAACCCAACTGTGGAGGAAGCAGCTGTAGGAGAGAAAAAGTCTGCTGTTGCTTCCGTGTCCCTGTCATCCCTTTTCTCAAGCTCTATTCTCTTCCCTGCAGTTACACCCGGGAGTGTCATCAGCATTTGTGGCTATTACTGTAGCCCCAGATGTGTGCTTATTAGAGAACTTGGTTGTGTTTTGGAAGGGGAAAAGATACTTGAATTCAACTGGTTGATGTGAACAAAGTTTATAGCTGGGAAATTAAATTGACCTTCTGGGTAAAGGCCTTGGACTGATTATGTATACAGAGTTAACCTTAAATGTTTGTACCTGGTTCACTGATTATTCAGCTAAGTGAAAAGCTGATGGTATCCACTGGGTGGCAGCCACTCTCCAGCTCCAAGGACAGCTCTGGAAGACCGACTGTGGTAAGGACTGTTGAATAGGCTAATTTGAGTTATTTTCTTTGCCTTGGGCCAGGAGTTAGCAAACTTCAACCTGTGTGCCAAATCTGTCTTCAGCCTGTGTTTGTACTGCTCTTGAGCCTGGGAATGTTTTTTACATTTTTTAAATAAAGCATTAGGAATAAAATGAATATATACTAGAGATTGTGTGCAGCTTATAAAATCTAAAATATTTACTATATGTCCTTCTCAAAAATAGAAAAATTAGCCAACCCCTGCTTTAGAAAATACTCCCAGGGATCAATCAAGCATGTTCTATTTTTCCTGAGTGGTGGGCTGTTGACAATAATGGTCTCATTTGGGTAAGATTTCAGAATAGCAGACTAAAGGCACATTCCTCAATGAGACCACAAGCTATGGAAACAAATCACACTTGCATTTTTATGCTTAGACTAAGGACCTCTTTTTTCATGAGAGTGACTGGAATCAAACTGCTCATTAAGCCTGCACTGCCTGAGTCACCACTATAGCCACTTGGATCCATCATTGTTTTGGGTATGGCTCATGTATCCACCATCATAAACTGGGTCAAAAATGTAGCACTATATGCTTATGATATACAAGCCATCCCTGCCTGCCAAACTTGTCACCCCTAGCAGAGGCTGGCCTGTTTTTTTCATGGTAAAGGACCTTTGACTCCATCTTGGGTCAATTATTGGTGCTTCACATAACTTTTTTAGTAATGATTTTGTTGTCCAGTCAGGTCAACTGACTATTTCATTGTAACCCTTGAAATGAGTGTGTCACGTTTTTGGCCTTCTGAACTATTTACCTTCTGACATTGGTGTCCTTTTCATCACAAAGGCCAAATTTGGTGGGCCAATAGTCAAACTCTTTGATGGAAGTTCAGTGTTTCGTACCACCCAGAGACATCTGGTATTGCTGAGCACCGAGTTTGCTTTCTCCAACATCAGCTCAAAAAGATTTTTAAATGACTCTCTTTCAAATCTTTCTGGTGCAAATACCTTGGAAAACATGACCATCTTCAGAAAGTGATCATCTCTTGATTGTTTCCTTGCTAATAATGATCAAGGAGGGCTGAAGGGGTAGAGGATTATATAGAGCTATTTTGAAAATTCAGTGTTTTGCTTTAAGTATTTCTGAGCATAATGCTTCTCTGTTTCCTCTAATAGTTACTAGGTTACAATGGTTAGTACTCCCTCAGGTGTCAGCTTGCCAAAATGGGGAGAGTTGGCTGGCAGGTGCAAACTGTCTTTGTGGCTGGGGTTCTAGAGAGGCTAACCACCTTGTTGGCCCACACTTGTCCCTAAATATTTGTTAAGGTCTTTCTGGTTTCTTCTTGTCCCCATTTATAAGTAGCTCTTCTTAGTTTCTGTTTTCTGGATTTTAGTTCATTAGATTTCTTTGCCTCCTAAGCTCTGTATACTGTTTTAATTATGGTTTTTTGGTTTAGTCAACATGTTCTTATTTTTAAAGTGAGAGTGATGTTCTCTTATAACTTATGCAGAAGTTTTATGGAATGGCTTTTAAATGATAGAAAACATAGAAACCACTCTATTTGGTGTGACACAAATAGGAAACACTCAGTGCTAGTTTTTATTTGTGTCATTGCTTTGTTGTTACTGATGCTATCCTTATCTCAACGGAATGGATTATGCAGTCAAATTTCTTTTATTATAATCCCCTCTGTGATCCAAACTTTGTAGCTAGGCAGAATCAGGGAAATAGATATGGAACAATAAATATTTTTAATCAGATAGAGAAAATGAGTATCATTTAAAAGTGAATATTTTTTGTGTGCTTTTATCTTTGGAATCAAGGAAATGCATTGATATTAAGTATTAAATGGAAATTTTTATCATGAAGATTCAAAAGCAAAAGAAGAAACACATTATGTTACTTAAAAAAATGCATTGTAGCTGTTGCTGGTAAGATGTGACAACTTTAATATAGTACCAGGTGACATGATAGGATGGAACTCAGCACATTTCCAAGTTGTTTCCCTTAAGAGAAAAGTCAGAGGCAGAAAAATGTGACTTTACGTGGAATGCCAGCATATTAGAGTTAATTCCCTGGGCAGTATATCTAATCAGAACTTTGATAATTAATTGATATTCACATGGGTTCTTTCCTGAGGTATTTTCACAACTCATGCCAACCTATTTGGTTTTTATCCTTGTGGATATCAAATATTATACATACAGCCTTTTGGATCCAAAATTCATTAATCCCTTATGAAAAGCTAGTCTTTACATCACATCTCAAGGATTGTATTTTATCTAAAATCAGTGTTTGTCAGTTGAGGAGATTTTATGTTTAAAGTAAGCAGTGCTTATCCTATTTGTATTTAAAAGTATAGGGGTTCAGGATGGGGAACATGTGTATACCCGTGGCGGATTCATGTTGATGTATGGCAAAACCAATACAATACTGTTATTAGCCTCCAATTAAAATAAATAAATTTATATTAAAAAAGTATAACTCTGAGTCTGTTGGTGGTTAAGTTTGTTGTTGTTGCTTAGTCGCTAAGTCATGTAAACTCTCTGTGACCCCCATGAACTGCAGCACTCCAGGCTCCCCTGTCCTCCACTATCTCCTGGGATTTGCTCAAATTCATGCCCATTGAGTCGGTGATGGTATCTAACTTTCTCATCCTCTGTCTGATGGTGAAGTTATGGCCTCTTAGAAGAAAAGATTAAACGTTGGGGTTTACTAAGGAATTAGGGATGATATGGACTGAAAGAATGCGTTGGTTATAAGGACGTGGAAATGCATAGGTGGAATGGATCATATTATTTTCTTTATTCCTTAAGTGATATGTGTGTGTATGTGTGTGTGTGTTTGATAATCTGTTTTTGGCACAAGTGGTTTTGAATGGTATCTACAATAGCTGTTTTCTTAGGTTACATTAAAAATTAAAAGTGGTATGACTTACTTTAAATAATTTTTATCCTTTGGAATTTTAAAAGCGTATTGCTACCATATTATTAAACTGTAAAATGTCAAAGGTGCTGCTAGAACCTGCTTATGGGGCAAAGATTATTCAGAGACTAAGTCTGACTTTGAACATCATTTTAGATTTAATATAGGCTTAAGTATTTGATGATGTGGAAAGCCGAGTTTTGAAACTGCTATTGAGTGCAGTGGAGTTTTGTTGTTTGGGCTTCCCTGGTGGCTCAGCTGGTAAAAATTCTGCCTGCCCATGCAGGAAACTTAAGAGATGCTGGTTCGATCCCTGGGTCAAGATCCCCTGGAGAAGAGCATGGCAACCCACTCCACTATTCTTGCCTGGAGAATCCCGTGGACAGAGGAGCCAGGCAGGCTACAGGCCATGGGTTCATAAAAGAGTTGGAAAGTCCCTGTTGGTATTTGGTTTCTTGGTTTCCTGTAAAAACTAAAAGATCCTTAATACAAATGAAGGAGCATATATAACTGAAAGAAAGACATATACATTTATCGTACAGTTTTAAGTCTTTTCTTAAAAATTTAATTTTATTTAAAGTATACTGGGAGGTTTTGGAAGGCTGGCATGATCCAGTTTACATTTTTTAAAAATTTTATACAGTTCACTTTAAGATTTTTAATTGTGGTAAAGTACACAACCCCAAATTCACATCTTAACCATTTTTAAGTACATATTCATATTGCTGTGCAAACTATCTCAGGAACTTTTCATTTACAAAACTAAATCTCTGTACCCATTAAGCAACAATTCCCCATATTCTCCTACCCTTATCCTCTGGCAAACATGGTTCTACTTTCTGTTTCTATGTTTTTATACTATTTCTATACTCTAGGAATCTCATATAAGTGGAATCATACAGTATTTTCTTTTTGTGACTAACTTGTTTCATTTAGCCTAGTATCTTAAGGTTTATCTGTCTTGTAGCTTGCATTAGAATTTCATTTTTTTTCTAAGGCTGAATAATTTTCCATTCAATGCAGTACCACACTTTATTTATGCATTCAACTGCTAATGGACATTTGGGATGCGTCCACCTTTTGGCTAATGTTAATAATGCTGCTTTGAACACAGGTGTACAAATATTTCTTCAAGATCTTATTTTCAGTACTTGGATATATGCTCAGAAGTGGAGTTGCTATTATCATATAAGAGTTTGCATGGCAGATCTTTATCTATCCTTTTATTTCAACCTCCCTTGGTCTTTATATTTAAGATGTGATTTTTGTATGTAGGATATAATTGGGTTTTGTTCAGTTTTGTACAAACTGACAACTATAGTGTTTCAGTTGGAATTTTAGTCTATTTATATTTGATGTAACTGCCAGTATGATCAGGACAGAAGAGGTGGACTGAGACTTACCACAGATGAAACTGAGACTTAAAATATGCCCCCAACATAAATTCAGCTACTGATGATGGTGTGTATATTTTATCCTGTTTTTCTAGGTAGGCATGCTGATTGGCTGCCAGCTGTGCTGATGACTCAGCTGTAAAGAATCTGCCTGCCAATGCAGGAGACATGGGTGCAATGCCTGGGTCAGGAAGATCCCCTGGAGGAGATCTAACCTCCATTAGGTCTTTGATTTTCTTCACTCAGTTCAGTTCAGTCACTCAGTCACGTCCGACTCTTTGTGACCCCATGAATTGCAGCACACCAGGCCTCCCTGTCCATCTCCAAATCCCAGAGTTCACTCAGACTCACGTCCATCGAGTCGGTGATGCCATCCAGCCATCTCATCCTCTGTCGTCCCCTTCTCCTCTTGCCCCCAATCCTTCCCACCATCAGAGTCTTTTCCAATGAGTCAACTCTTCGCATGAGGTGGCCAAAGTACTGAAGTTTCAGCTTTAGCATCAGTCCTTCCAAAGAAATCCCGGGGCTGATCTCCTTTAGAATGCACTGGTTGGATCTCCTTGCAGTCCAAGGGACTCTCAAGAGTCTTCTCCAATACCACAGTTCAAAAGCATCAATTCTTTGGCGCTCAGCTTTCTTCACAGTCCAACTCTCACATCCATACATGACCACAGGAAAAACCATAGCCTTGACTAGACGGACCTTTGTTGGCAAAGTAATGTCTCTGCTTTTGAATATGCTATCTAGGTTTCTCATAACTTTCCTTCAATTTTCAGTATATAAGTCCTATACAAGATTGGTTAGATGTACTTATGAGTATTTCATTTTCTTTTGAACAGTTGTAAATGATATTATATTGTAACTTTAAGATAATGTTTTCACAGCTAGTACGTAGAAATACAGTTGATTTTTATATGTTGATCTTGATGAACTCACTTTTTAGTTTTAGGAGTTCTTGGTAGGTTTTCTGTGTTGATAATGTTATCTGTAATTAGGGATAGGATAGATTACTTCTATCTTTCTAATCTATATGGCTTTTGTTTCTTATTTGTGCCTCTTTCACTGGCCAAATCATCCACTACTTCATTAATTACGAGTGATGAAAGCAGACATCTTCATTTTGTTCCAGACCTTTAGAGAAAAGCATTCAGTCTTTTTGCCATTGAGAATGATGTTAGCTGAAGATTTTTATAAATGCTGTTTATCAAGTTGATCAATTTCCCTTTTATTCCTATTTTTTTTCTTTAATCACGGAGGGATGCTAAATGTTGTAAAATGCTTTTTCAGCCTCAATTCAGTGATTGTGTGATTGTACTTTAACCTGTTACTCTATGGGATTACATTAATTGTTTTTCAAATTTTGAAACAGTCTTGCATCCTTGGAATAAATGCCATATGATCATGGTATGTAATTTTTGTATATTGCTGAATGCTGTGTGCTAACATTTGGTTAGGGATCTTTTGAGTCTATATTCACATAGGAAACATTTGTAGAGTTTTTATTTATTTATTTTTTTGGTCTTTGGTTTCTACATCAGGTAATAATGTCTTTATAAAATCAATTTGGAAGTTTTCCCTCTACTTGTTTTCTGGAAGAGATGATATAGAATTGGTATTAATTGTTCTATAGATATTTGGCAAATTTTCCACTGAAGTCTTCCCAAACTAGAGATTCTTGTTTGGGGAGATTTTAAATTGTAAGTTAAATTTTACTAATAGTTGTAGAATTATTCAAATTATTTATATCATATTGAGTGAGTTGTAGTAGTCTGTGCTTTTTGAGAAATTGGTGTATTTTCTTTATGTTCTAAATTTAACGTCTTTAGAGTTGTTTGGAGGATTCCTTTATTATTATTTTGATTTCTATGAAGTCTGTAGTCATATATCTCCTGTTTTATTCCTGATATTGGTAATTTGTGTCTTCTATTTTTTTTTCTTTGTCATTCTTATAAGAGGTTTGTTAATTTATCTTTTCTTAGATCTAGCTCTTTAGGGTAAATGTGCTGCTCACAAATTTTCCTGATTTTACTTCATTTGAAAATGTTATGATTGCTTCTCCACCTCCTGAGGATATTTTCACTGGATATAGGATGCAAGTTCATAGTTCTTTTATTTGAGCATTTGAAAAAGTTCTTCCTTCTGGCCTCCCTTGTTGCTGATGCTGCCATTTGAATTGTTTTTCTGCTGTTGGTAAGGTGTAGTTTCTCTCTCACTGTTTTTACAATGTTTTCCTTGTCTCTAGTTTTCAGAAGTTTGGCTATGCTTGCCTTTGTATACATTTTATTGTTTATCCTGTTTGAAGTTTGCTCAGCATGTTGCATCTGTATATTTCTGTCTTTTGCCAAGTTTGGAAAGTTTTCAAGCCATTATTTCTTCAAATCTCTTTTCAGCCCTGCACATTTTCTCCTATCCGTTAAGACTCAAATGATAGGAAGTTAGGTCTTTTGTTATTGTCCTATAGGGCCTTGAGGCTTTGTTTGTTTGTTTGTTTATTTGTTGGTCTGTTTTTCTCTGATTAAACATTTTTTCCATTTTGGTGTTGGCACCTATCAGTTGTCTTTCTTCATTTAGTTTTAGATCTTCTTGTTTCTTCTTTTTTGACAATTGACTTTTTGTCTGTTTTTGGTTTTTTTCTTAAAGTATAGTTGATGTACTGTGTTAGATTCTGGTGTACAGCAAAGTGATTCAGATGTATATATACTTCATATTCTTTTCCATTATGATTGATTACAGTGGATTAAATATGGCTCCCTGTACTCTACAGGGGACCTTGCTGTTGTTTATATAGTTTATGTGCAGTAGTTTGTATCTGCTAATCCGAAGCTCCTAATTTATCTTTCCCCCACCCCTTTTAGTAACCATAAGTTTGTTTTCTATGAGTCTATTTCTGTTTTGTAAATAAGTTCATTTTTAGAGTCCACATATAAGTGATATATGCTATTTTTCTTTGATTTGCCTCACTTAATATGATACTCTCTAGGTCCATCTATGTTGCTGCAAATGGCATCATTTTCATTCTTTTTAATGACTGATTAGCATTCCATTGCATGCACACGTGTGTGTGTGTGTGTGTGTGTGTATGAATGACACCTTCTTTATGATTGATCTGTTGGTAGACATTTAGGTTGCTTCCATGTCTTGATTATTGTAAATAGTGCTGCTGTGAACACTGGGGTGCATGTATCTTTTCAGATTAGAGTTTTGTCCAAATATATGCCCAGATGTGGGATTCCTGGATCATACAGCAACTCTGGCAACTCTGTAGGAGGGCTTCCTCACGCCCTCTCCAGTATTTCTTACATGTAGCCTGTTTAACAATGGCCATTCTGACCAGAGTGAGATGATATATCATTGTAGTTTTGCATTTGCATCTCTCTAATAATTAGTAATATTGAACATCTTTTCATGTGCCTGTTGGCCATCTTATGTCTTTTCTAGAGAAATTTCTATTTAGGTCTTCTGCCCATTTTTTGGTTGGGTTGTTTGTTTTTTAAATATTGAGCTATATGAGCGTATTTAACTTATATGTAGAGTACATCATGAGAAACGCTGGGATGGAGGAAGCACAATCTGGAATCATGATTGCCGGGAGAAATATCAATAACCTCAGATATGCAGATGACACCACCCTTATGGCAGAAAGTGAAGAACTAAAGACCCTCTTGATGATAGTGAAAGAGAAGCATGCAAAAGTTGGCTTAAACTCAGCATTCAGAAAACTAAGATCATGGCATCCGGTCCCATCACTTCATGGGAAGTAGATGGGGAAACAGTGGAAACAGTGTCAGACTTTATTTTTGGGGGCTCCAAAATCACTGCAGATGGTGACTGCAGTCATGCAATTAAAAGACACTTACTCCTTGGAAGGAAAGGTATGACCAACCTAGACAGCATATTAAAAAGCAGAGACATTACTTTGCCAACAAAGGTCCATCTAGTCAAGGCTATGGTTTTTCCAGTGGTCATGTATGGATGTGAGAGTTGGACTATAAAGAAAGCTGAGCGCTGAAGAATTGATGCTTTTGAGCTGTGGTGTTGGAGAAGACTCTTGAGATTGCCTTGGACTGCCAGGAGATCCAACCAGTCCATCCTAAAGGAGATCAGTCCTGGGTGTTCATTGGAAGGACTGATGCTGAAGCTGAAACTCTAATACTTTGGCCACCTGATGCGAAGAACTGACTCATTTGAAAAGACCCTGATGCTGGGAAAGATTGAGGACAGGAAGAGAAGGGAACGACAGAGGATGAGATGGTTGGATGGTGTCACCAACTCGATGGACATAGGTTTGGGTGAACTCCGGTAGTTGGTGATGGACAGCGAGGCCTGGCGTGCTGTGGTTTATGGGATCGCACAGAGTTGGACAGGACTGAGCAACTGAACTGAACTACATGAGCTGTTTGTATTGTATATTTTGGTAATTAAGCCCTTGTGGCCACATTGTTTTTAAATATTTCATAGGTTGTCTTTTCATTTTGTTTATGCTTTCCTTTGCTGTGTAAAAGGATATAAGTTTGATTAGGTCCCATTTGTTTATTTTTGCTTTTATTTCTGTTTCCTTGGGAAACTGACCTAGAAAACATTGGTATGATTTATGTCTAAGAATGTTTTGCCTATGTTCTCTTTTAGGAGTTTTATGGTGTCATATTTTATATTTAAGTCTTTAAGCTATTTTGACTTTATTGTTGTGTACAGTGTGAGGGAATATTGCAACCTTATTGATTTACATGAGGCTGTTCAGCTTTTCTAACATCAACTGTGGTAGAGATTGTCTTTTCTCCATTGTATATTCTTGCCTCCTTTGTCAGGGATTAATTGACAATAGGTGTGAGGGTTTATTTCTAGGCTCTATTCTATTTCATTGATCCATAGTGACAGCTAACTTGTTGTTGAAACCTGGACTTTTAGGGTATTACACTGTGAACTGGGGTTTTATTTAAATCTTCTGTTTTAGCTGGCTTATTCAGATACTACCCAGGCAGGTAAAGGGAGATAAACATTTCTTCTTTATGTCAGACTGCGGTAGAAGTTGGACATGACTGAAGCGACTGAGCAAAGTGCAGGGGTAGAAGTCAGGTTCTCCATTTTACCTCCTTTGATACTCTAGATAGGGCCTCCAAGGCACTGCTGGGTGAGCATGGTATTTCTGGCCCCCCACTGAGTCCTCAGTGATCTCTCATTGCCAGGGATTGGTAGGTGAACATCTATGAGGATGAATGAAGATATTTGGAAGTTTTCCTCAGAATTTGAGTTTCCTTGGAAGGAAAGTTATGACCAACCTAGATAGCATATTCAAAAGCAGAGACATTACTTTGCCGACAAAGGTCCATCTAGTCAAGGCTATGGTTTTTCCAGTAGTCATGTATGGATGTGAGAGTTGGACTGTGAAGAAAGCTGAGCGCCGAAGAATTGATGCTTTTGAACTGTGGTATTGGAGAAGACTCTTGAGAGTCCCATGGACTGCAAGGAGATCTAGCCAGTCCATTCTAAAGGAGACCAGTCCTGGGTGTTCTTTGGAAGGACTGATGCTAAAGCTGAAACTCCAGTACTTTGGCCACCTCATGCGAAGAGTTGACTCATTGGAAAAGACTCTGATGCTAGGAGGGATTGGGGGCAGGAGGAGAAGGGGACGAGAGAGGATGAGATGGCTGGATAACATCACTGACTCAATGGACATGAGTTTGAGTGAACTCCGGGATTTAGTGATGGACAGGGAGGCCTGGCATGCTGTGATTCATGGAGTTGCAAAGAGTCAGACACGACTGAGTGACTGAACTGAACTGAACCCACTAATTTAAAAAGTCAGACAATAATGTCCGTGATTGTGGGCGAAAAGAATCCTTGTACCTTGTTGGTGGAATGTAAAATAGTGCAACTGCTATGGAAAACAATTTTGCAAAAAATTAAATATGAAATGTCCATATAATCCCACAATTCCATTTTTGGGGATATACTGTAAAGAATTGAAAACAGGCATTCAAAGAAATATTTGAACATGCATGCTCATTTAGCCTATTCACAATAACCAAAAGGTAGAAGCAGCTCAAATGGCCAACAAAGGATTAATGGATAAACAAAAGTGGTACATACATACAATGGAGTATTATTAAATGTAAAGAAGGATGATTTTTCTCTGTACATGGATGAACCTTGAAAACATTACGCTCAGTGAATGAATCCAGACACAAAAAGGCATGTATTTTGTGCTTCCATTTGTATGAAATATGTAGGATAATTAAATCCATTGGGACCAAAAAACGGATTGGTGGTTGTCAGGGGTTGGGGAAAGGGAAAGAAGAATGGGAACTTGCTGTTTAATGTGTAATAGGTTTTCTCTTGAGATAATGAAAATGTTTTGGAAATAGAGGTGGAGATGCACAACATTGTACATAAATAAATGTCCCAGAATTGTGCACTTCAAAATTGTTTTTATGTTCTATGACTTTCATCTAAATAACAAAAAATGTACATTAGAGATTTATTTTAAAATGAAACCAAGAATTATGGAGTTAATTTTTCTTATCAGTTATTAATTAAACTATATGATATATTTTCAAAATAAAATAAATTAAGTGTTCATATTTCTTGACATATTTTAAATTACAACATACTGACATTTTTCCACCAAACTTTCACACTGTGATTATAGAAAGTGACATTTTCTTGAAAAATATGTGTGTTCCCAAGACCCAGCTCTTAATTTTGTGGTGTTTATTAGTCATTGGTACAAAAAGCATAATTTTTTTGGTTGGCATATACTGGGGCAAAAATCAACAGAAAAATGTGATGACCAAACTGATTGATTTGCGTATAATGTATTTATGAAAGAAGCACATTCACTAGTTTCTGAAAGTGTACCATGTTCTTATTTATAATTCAGAACCAAAATTTGTTGCACTGTTGAAATATATCTTAAACTTAATACATATATTAGGCGGGTAAAGGTTCAGAATATTTGTTGATAAAGTATTGATGTTTAGATTCTTTATTCTGTTTTTAATTTAAAATTTGGATGTGATATGAACTTTAGAAAATATTTACCTCCTTTAGCAAAACTCTTTTCAATAGCTATCTAACAAGCCTTTGTAGGAGCGAAGGTTTATTCTATTTTAATTAAGTCTTCAAAACTTTCAGGTTCTTGAAGTTTGTAACTAAGCTCTCATATTTTCCAAATTGGGCAAGAACTTTATGAGAACAAATGTTTTGATAAAATATATTATTGCTTCAAGTTCAGCTCAACTGGAAACCAACTTTTCTTATCATGTGGCAGCATTTTATTTTTTTCCACTTGGCTCTAATTAGGAAATAATGTAATAATGAGTATTTGTGTTAAAATTAAGAAAAACAGAATTTGTCTCAAATCAACAAAAGTGTCTGTCAAATATGGAAAGAAAATTATATATTGATAAAAATTACTTATCTCATTGTGAAAAAAAGGTGAGGATTATCTTTTTGCATTTAATAAAAAGAATACAAACTTGATTTCAACTTCAGATCCATCCTTTAAATGCATCATTTTATGCATTTATCATTTGCATCAGAGGCAGATTTAGATTTAGAGATCTTATAACTTTGAGCTGTAAGAAAAGGGAATATAAAATCCAAGTAAAATAATAGGTAATGGATCTTTGAAAGGAGCAAGGCAAGTGTTATATTCTTCTTGCTCCTTAAGAAGATTTGAATTGGTTGAGATACATAATGAAACTGTTAAATTAAAATAGGAAATAGTTGCTTAATATTTATGCTAACATATGTTAGCATATGTTATATATGTAACATTTAACATATATATAACATATTTAGCATAATATAGGAAACATTCACTTAATGTTTATCCTAAAATATGAGTAGAGTTTTAGTTCCTCTTTAATTTTAGGATGTATGTTTAATCAAGATGTAGACTCACATTCTAGATTTTTCCCCCAGCATTTTAACTATATTGTTCTATTGTCTTCTCTGTTCTATAGTTTATGTTTGATACTCAGCTGTAAGTTTTATTGTTTTTCCTTAGAAGGTGATGTGTCCTGCTGTTTTTAAGATTTTGTTGTTATCTTTGATTTTCAGCAGTTTGACTGCTAAGTGTGATTTTCTTTCACATTTTCCAGTACAGCCTTGGCTATATTTGCTGGGTCATTGAGTAATGTATTTATATCAGTTTTGGAATATTCTTAACTGTTTTTTCTGAAAATATTGCATCTTCCTCATTCTTCTCTTTTCAGCTATAGTCTCATTGGCTGTTGATTCCAGCATGTCTCATGTTTGTTTTATTTTTTTTTCTTTTTGCTTCAGTTTGGATGTTTTCTGCTGATCTCTTCAAGTTCACTAATCCTGTGTTTTGCTGTGTTGAGTTGGCTATAAAATCCAGCCACAGATTTCTTAATTTCAGATAGTGTATTTCTCAGTTCTAAAATTACTGTTAGATTCTTTTGCGTAGATTTAATTTTCTCTGTTGAAATGTTCTTATTTTCATCTACTGTGACTGTTTTTCTATTTTTTCAACTTATGGTTTTCTTTAGATTTTTCTTCAAGTCCTTGTCTTCGAATTCTGTATCATCTGTGGGTTAACATGTACATTATTTTTTAAACTGGCTATTGGTCACATATTGTGCTCTTTACAGTATTTTGTATCAAATACTGTTTATTATATGATCATAGAAATTGATGTAAATATTACTTTCTGTCAATGTTATATTAGAAAGAAATGATTAAGTGTTAAACCATCTCAAGTCAACCACAAGTTGAACTGGGTGGTTTGAGTGACAGCTTTAGATATATTCAGTCTGCCTCTGGTTTTAAATGTCTTAAGGGCCAGACATATTGTGTTGCAGTCATTTCTCTCTGCTGTGGCTTTGTACTAATGTGCTGTGAGATTGTTGGAGATTTTACTCTGCCATGTGGTTCTTCACCCTTTTGCTCATCTTCCCTCTCAAGGTGGGATGCTTTTGATTGATAGCAAATATATTGAGGGGAGATCGATAGAAATTGTACACTGGGAATTGTACACTGGGCATGGTAGGCACAGTTTGTTGCAGAGTGACGTTAACTTTAACCACCACAGTACTACAGAGAACATTATTTGCCCTATATCCTGTTCTCTTCTCCTTTCCCCAAATCCTCTTATGCAATCCTGCTGCTGCTAAGTCGCTTCAGTCGTGTCGGACTCTGTGCGACCCCAGAGACGGCAGCCCACCAGGCTCCCCTGTCCCTGGGATTCTCCAGGCAAGAACACTGGAGCGGGTTGCAATTTCCTTCTCCAATGCATGAAAGTGAAAAGTGAAAGTGAAGTCACTCAGTCGTGTCCAACTCTTAGTGACCCCATGGACTGTAGCCTACCAGGCTCCTCCATCCATGGGATTTTCCAGGCAAGAGTATTGGAGTGGGGTGCCATTGCCTTCTCATTCTGGCCCTCAGCAAAACTCCCAGAAGAAAATTTTCATGTGTTTTGTGGGTCCCATGGGATTCCCATGAGCTATCAAAAACTATACTCGTTTCTCTTTTTCTTAGTAGTGTCCCTCTCTCTAATTCTTATGTTTAAATGGCAAATCCTTTCAGAAATGAAACAATCAGGGGGCTCAGCTTACCCAGAAACAGATTTCACTTTTCTCCTAGTTTACCTTTTTTTTTTTTTAAATCCAAAGTTCTCTGTTCCCTTTATTTTTTTATTTTATTTTATTTTTAAACTTTACATAATTGTATTAGTTTTGCCAAATATCAAATGAATCCATCACAGGTATACATGTGCTCCCCATCCTGAACCCTCTTCCCTCCCCATACCATCCCTCTGGGTCGTCCCAGTGCACTAGCCCCAAGCATCCAGTATCGTGCATTGAACCTGGACTGGCATCTCGTTTCATACATGATATTTTACATGTTTCAATGCCATTCTCCCAAATCTTCCCACCCTCTCCCTCTCCCACAGAGTCCATAAGACTGTTCCATACATCAGTGTCTCTTTTGCTGTCTCGTACACAGGGTTATTGTTATCATCTTTCTAAATTCCATATATATGCGTTAGTATACTGTATTGGTGTTTTTCTTTCTGGCTTACTTCACTCTGTATAATAGGCTCCAGTTTCATCCACCTCATTAGAACTGATTCAAATGAATTCTTTTTAATGGCTGAGTAATACTCCATTGTGTATATGTACCACAGCTTTCTTATCCATTCATCTGCTGATGGACATCTAGGTTGCTTCCGTGTCCTGGCTCTTATAAACAGTGCTGCGATGAACATTGGGGTACACGTGTCTCTTTCCCTTCTGGTTTCCTCAGTGTGTAATATGATTATCTCAATAGATGCAGAGAAAGCCTTTGACAAAATTCAGCACCCATTTATGATAAAAACTCTCCAGAAAGCAGGAATAGAAGGAACATACCTCAACATAATAAAAGCTATATATGACAAACCCACAGCAAACATTATCCTCAATGGTGAAAAATTGAAAGCATTTCCTCTAAAGTCAGGAACAAGACAAGGGTGCCCAGTTTCACCATTACTATTCAACATAGTTTTGGAAGTTTTGGCCACAGCAATCAGAGCAGAAAAAGAAATAAAAGGAATCCAAATTGGAAAAGAAGAAGTAAAACTCTCACTATTTGCAGATGACATGATCCTCTACATAGAAAACCCTAAAGACTCCACCAGAAAATTACTGGAACTAATCAATGACTATAGTAAAGTTGCAGGATATAAAATCAACACACAGAAATCCCTTGCATTCCTATACACTAATAATGAGAAAACAGAAAGAGAAATTAAGGAAACAATTCCATTCACCATTGCAACGGAAAGAATTAAATACTTAGGAATATATCTATCTATTCCCTTTAAAAATATGCTGTTGGGGCATAGTTTATCATTTTTTTTCTCTAGTTGTTGTGAAAGCAGTGACTTGCTACTAGACTGGTAATTAATTTTGTAAAAGTAAGAATAAAATTTAGAACTATATATTCACTCTTTTATATATTGTATTTATATAAAGTCTGTGTGCTTAGATTATTGGCTTTTTTATTGAATATTAATATTTGCTACTTAATCTACCAGGCCCCCAAATTAATCATTCTTGATGTTTAGAAAAGAAAAGACCTATCCTGATAACCAATTTTAATTTCAAAATTCCTTTTGGATAGTAGTAAATTAACTGAAATGGAAACAAAAATTAATTTTCCTTTCTCCTTTTCCTGTTTAGTGAGTGATAGTTGCTTCAGAAATCTTGCAGAAGATCGCAGTGGGATAAATCTCAAAGATCTCGTACAAGATCCTTCTTTGTGAGTATTTGGTTTTCAGTCTTAAGTATAAATTAAAACTTGGTGTGACTTTTCTCAGAAGAGTTGTAACTCAGCACTAATTTCAGGTTGAGTAATTTCTTCTTTTCTAAAAATTTATGTTACATGTAATGAAGCACATAGAACAGTTTCAACAGAAGTGAAGTTATGGAACGCTTTCTGTGTAGAAATAGAAGAGATTTTAGAAGAAGAGATAATGAGAGTAATGATTGACTTTCAAAGAGTATCTACTAATGTTTGATGATATCTTACCAATGTGGCAGTAGATACTAGGCAGATGATTAGTAGTTTAGTTGCTTGGGAGGCAAGATTGAATTTGTTTACGTTAGTTTTAAACATTTTTGAATAACTTGCAATAATAATTTGTAAGTATAATTTAAAATGTAAAATATTTATAATAATATACTTGAGTATATTGAATATATTTCTGATGTTTTAAATTTGAAAGTTGTATGTAGCACAAGATTTTTGAGGAGTTCAGTAGGTTTCAGTTTTTAATGTTCTTAATCATAAGTCAGTTCCTTTCTTTATCAGCACATATTTCATATCAGAGTATAATATCACTTTCTATTTCATGAATCAACTTTTTTGCACTTATATATTAAACTCCAAATCATACATGCATGCTATCTTTTGTAGGAACATATCCTTCCAGTAAGATCATCTTTTAATAAAAAAAATAATCAATACTAGTTAAGCCGTAGGCAGCAGGGAAAGAAAATCAAGTGCTGGCAGATGCTTTCCTTAATGATATTTAATGCATTCAGTAAAATATATTACAACAAAAAATTGGTCTTCCACATTATGTGTAATCTATATTCATACAAGTTTTACTAGTAATTCATTTAAAATGTGAGGAATAAAATACAAGAGTGTGTTGAACCTGAAGGGTATTGATTTCTTAATGATGGTCCAAGTCATTTTAAAAAATGTAGTTACTAGACAGAATGGTGAAAATGATTGAATATTGAAGTTATTATAATGAACTCATTGTTATAATGAGTTCAGAAATGAGTTTTCAATCCCAACTTTCTAAATTTTTTTCTTTTTAAAACGTTCTCTTTTCTTCATTTAAAAGAATTGTCAGTACTCTTTCTACATGGTTTTTATTGAAATGAAGATTGACAAGTTGTCCTTTGAATTCTATAAGTATTTAATGAAGAATAGAATTATTCTATGTGGATATAAATATTCCTAGTGAATGAATATTGAATAACATGTTCATGAGTATATGGAAAGAAACTTTATAATATCACTGAAAGATTTCATCCACTTGAATGAATAAAATAAATTATTCCATTATTGTATTATTTATAAGGTATATTTTTGGTGCATTGGAATTATATATCTTTTTAATGCAGTCTTTGTGGGAAAAATGTGCTTATATGGATTTCAATGATATCAAAGCTGTGGAGAATTACATTTAAATAATGGATTATAGTAATGAGTTATAGTATTTTGAAATACCTTGGTACTTCTTCCTAGAATGTAGAATAGTATTCATCAGGTAATCTATCACTAAAATATGATTTTAATCTTAGTATTCTAAGAGAAATTTATCTCAGATCACTATTACATTGAGTGGACAAAATAATTCTGAGCCTATGTTTTAAAGTAGTCAGATATCTTAGCTTAACATCATTACCTTAAGTTGGCATTAGTCTCTTGGCATTAGTGTTGAATATAAGAATTCAGTGAGCAAGAATTTGTCTTTGCCCTTAACACTTGGGTTGGGGAAGAACTTTTTTCTTAGTAAGAATTGTCAAAATGTACTATTAGTGACTGATTCATTTTTTAGAAATAGATTTCTTGGTAAAATTCTTTAGGGAAAGTAATGCCTGGTGTGGAAAAATAATTATTTTGGGGGTTGTTATAATGGGAAATATTTTATTCTGAGTTACTATTCTGTAGCAATATTTTATATCTCTTGGGTAAGGATTTTTTTTAAGCCAACTACCTTTTTTTCCCCCCGGCCTAGACTCCCAAACTCTTGACATAATTCATTACTTTGTTCATTAATTACTTTGTTCATTAATTTGTGTGCACTACTATATGGTTCTATGTGAATTGCTTTGGTTGTAACATTAAGTAGGAAATATGTGAAAAATAACTTTTCTGAAAGAACTTTCTCAAAAAATCACTGGCATTTAATGAGTATTCTGCTAGGCTACAGTCCATGGGGTTGCAAAGAGTCGGACACTACTGAGAGACTTCACTTTCTTTCCTGACAAGTGTAAGCGTTGCTAAAATTGTATGTTATTTCAATACATGTTCTAAATAAAAAATACTAATAAAATAAGGTATGTATATTAAATGAATGCTCCGTATGTAAATATGCCTGTCAGATTTGTATTATGCTTCACCTACTTGAGCGCCTGATGAAGAAAGGAGTTGATGTGTGAAGAAAACTGTACTTCAGTCACTAATGCTGTTAGAAAGAAGGAAAAAGTAGATCGAGGAGATCCCAGGCTACTTTGGTCAATGTGACACTCAGAGTGGTATTGTAGAGTGTTTTAATCAGATAAGTGAACAGGTATAAAATATCTGTAAAATCATTGTAGTAAAAGTAATTATTGGGCTTGAGTGAACTGAGTGAGCTATATTGTGTGAACATGATGAAGGAGGGATGGTATGGGAGGAGGAAAAAAATTGAGAAAGTTGTGAATCCTTAAGCAAGACTTTCTGGTTTTGCTACTAACTTTTTATCTGTTGTAATTGAGAGCAGAGTCTGACTTGTAGCAAGATTGTGATGGCGGGAATACCTGAGAAGCTCTCTTTTTTGGGAAGTTACTCTAAGAATATTTGTTTCTAGTGTAGTCCTGTAGGTGTTACATATAAGACCAAGTAGAAGAACCTTTCACTTTTTTGCTAATAATGTGCAAAAATGTTTATTTGAATTATTAATTTATATGCATATTAAATTTTGAAATAATTAACTGTTTTAATATATCTTCTATTTATGATTTTAAATATTTTAAGAATGATTTCTTCTGTTGTATGCATAGTTTGTCAGTTAGAATTGTTTTATAAGACTTCTTGTTTTAGTTGTGGTCTTCAATGGCACACTGAAAAATGTCAAATTTAGCTTGATGTCATCACCCTATTAGAAAGATATCTGGGCTACAGTCCGTAAGATCACAAAGAGTTGGACATGACCAAAGCAACTTAGCATACCCACACATATCACCACATTAGAAACATATCTAATATGATATATAATTTTCATACATAAAAGGAATTATTCTTAGCATGATACAATTAATTTTTATTCTCTTTAAGTGGAGGGTTATATGCTATTTAAATCATACAAATTCATTTATACTTTTTCTTGTTATCTATGCAGGACAGCTGACTACTATATGGAAAAGAGATACTTTATATAACATACTTTTAAGTTATATCAGTTGTGTTCTCAATAGTTAAAATTCTCAAAAATGCTTTCAAGTTTCCATTGTTTGGTGAAGATGAAAGATAAAACATACTACCATATTTATGCTTTAAAGTTGTTTTTGCTTACTTATAAACCATTTAGCAGAGATAATTATTTGAACTCAGATTCATTTTATAGAAATTATTAAAAGCTGTTTAATAATCAAGAGAGGAAATATAAAAATGAAAAAGACCAATAGAAATTGAACACTTAATTTTACTATTCATTGTGTTGATGCTAATTGTGTGTGTGTGTAGTTGGTTATAGATGGATATGTCTTGTTTAATTTGCAAAAACTCTTAAAAATTTACATCCGTTGTATATATGTGATATGTAAATCAGTTAGAGGAAGAACTGTTTAATTCATAAAAGAATTGGCCATCTCCGAATATTAGAAATATAATTCATAATGTAGGATATTAGTATTTTTTTTCATAGAGCAAATAGGGGAAGAATTTTGCAAAACATGACAATTATGCCAGTCTTTGTTATTTTTCTTTCTGTTGCTCAGAATATGTTTTCAGTTGTTCCAGTGATGTCAAGATTTTGAAAAGATTTTTCTGAGTTTACAGACTCTTGTGATTTTTAAGAAAGGATGATTCAGTGAAATAGGAGAGATCTTAATTATAAATTCTGGATAAATTGTATTATGGATGAGGAATACTTCTTGTCAATATTCTTGGTATTTTTTTTAATTGTAAAATAAACATCACATGAAATTTACTGTCTTAACCAATTTTAAGTGTACAGTTCAGTCATGTTAAGGATATACACACCGTTGCAAGCTCTCCTAGTTTTTCATCTTGGAGAACTGTAACAAAAACTCATAAAACATTAACTCCCTATTTTCCTCTCTCCCCAGCCTCTGGCAACCACAGTTCTTTTTGTTTCAATGGTTTTGGAATACTGTAGGACTCTTATAAGTGGCATCATACAATATTTGTCTTTTTGTGACTTTTGTCTTTTAGTTAGCACAGTTGTCTCAAGTGAGTTCTATCATGTGTCAGAATCTCTTTCTTTTTTAAGGTTGAATAATATACCATTATGTGTGTGTGTGTGTGTGTGTATATATATATATGTGTATATATATATATATATATATATATATATATATATATATAAAACACAGTTTGTTTACTTATTCATACATTGAGGGGCACTGAGTTGCTTCTTCCTGTTAACTGTTGTGAATAATGCTGCTCTGAACATGAGTATGCAAATACCTCCTTGAGCCACTGATTTCAATTCTTTTGTATATATACCCAGAAGTGGAATTGCTATATCATACAGTAATTCTGTTTTTAGGGTTTTGAAGAACTGCTATAGTGTTTTCTGTAGTGACTGCAACAACTTATATTCCCTCCAGGAGTGCATATGTATTCCAGTTTCTCCAATTCCTCATCAATACATAATTTTCTGGGTTTTTTTTTTTTTTTCATTTTTTAACATAATAGCCGCCTTAATGGGTGTGAGAGAGATGTTCTTAGTATTTTTAATTGAACTTCACTTCTTTTGTCTTTAAATAATTTTGATGCAGATAATCTAGAGGGTAAAGAAAAATAAAAGGCACTCTCTATGATTATTACTATGATTATTATGATACTTGGTACCTTGTGAAGTAAACTGTGTTGCTTATTAGTGAAATAGAAATTCTTTTCACTGTCATTACAAAGATTATAAAGTACAAATACATCCAGGGTAATTTTGTAACAATAGCATTTTCCTCAATTAATCTTTCATGTAGTATATTGTATTACTTGTCTTGTATTACTACTGCTCTTGTTATACATAATCTGTAAAGGATTGCTTTTGCGTAAAATTTTTTTTCTTGTTTAATTAGAAGTTTCCAAATTGGAAGTGCCGCATACTAATTAAATAATAACAAAACCCTTCTAGCCGAAATGTATTTTGATAGTACAAATCATTAGCATTTGATGACAGCATTTAATGTTTAAGAACAAAGATAAAATTCTGCAAAATAGTATTGTATCTAGTTGTAAATTTTTTAGATGTAAAAATTTTATTTACATATATATGCTTCTTTAGAAATCATAGCACCTTTGGAAGCTGTTCTCGTCATAGTTCTGAAACACAGCCTCATCCCCTTGAGTATACTTATCTTCACACTACAGTCTGATTGAATGATATTTTGGTCCCTTGGATCATAACATTAAATATGAAGGAAAGGCAGGATTGCCGTCTGGAAAGCAATCATATCTAAATATAGCCTGTACTTATCTGCTGGTGTTAAGACAGGTTGCTATGGTGAATTGAATTTCTTAAAAATGCCAGTCAGCAGAGGGTAAACAGTGGTTTTTGAACTGGTTATTTTCCATTGAGCTGTACATTCTTGTACTACAGGTAGATGATTTTAGTTAATTTTTTTTATGGCCTGTTTTTTAAATTTCAATTTTAGAGTATCTTGGAGACCTTTAATAATTATTAATCAAAACTGAAGAGTTTTTATATTGCTATCCTTTTTTTCTGAAGATAAATTTCCTTTGATATAGGAATGATTTTTCCAATGACAACATTTTAAGCATTATTGATTATTCATTTTGCTCTGCTGCCAGTAGTTCTGCTAAATCTGACAGACACCAAAGCTGTCTTGTCTATAATAATATATCTAATTGAAAGTTTTTATCCTTTTTAACCAGGTTCCTTGTGGATTATATGATTATTGTACTATAAAGTGCATTTTTGGACAATATAGCTTAATCTAGGCTGGTGCTTGGTATTATGTACTCTATGTCAAAACTGCAAAGACTTTGGATTTTATCTACTTTTAGAAGACTTTCTCTCATTTCCATCATCCCATACATTTCTAAGAATGTATGTGGCAGATTTTGTGGGCTCATTTCTAAAGAATTTGTTTTAATCAAAGCGTTAGTATATGTTCATTTTACATTGTTCTTAAAATTAAGGAACATCTGATCGAAGATGGATAATATCTATGTTTCTGCTTGAGGCATATAGATGACCTATCAGTGTTAGAATTTCTTAATGAAATAAATAACATTGTTTAATTACTTGATTCTTTGATTTTCAAAGTATATACATGTAAGTCAACTAGCTTAAAAAGTTAGTTTGTGATTTATTGGCATATGTGCTGCTACTGCTAAGTCGCTTCAGTTGTGTCCGACTCTGTGCGACCCCATAGACGGCAGCTCACCAGGCTCCCCCGTCCCTGGGATTCTCCAGGCAAGAACACTGGAGTGGGTTGCCATTTCCTTCTCCAATATTGGCATATGTAATTAAAGAGTATTTCTCATGGAATCAAGAAAGAGCTTCAGAAACCAGGGCAAGAGTGGGAACCTCAGTGAATAGATTTAGGGCATTTTTGCAACTGGGTTTGTTTCTCTCACCTTCTGTCATCAACTCTCTTGAGTTTTTTCTTGACTTTAGTCTCACTTATGACAATCGGGCTTTCTCCATGAAACTGATGACATTGTTGCTAACTTACTCTAATTCCATCCTTATAACTCCATGGTCTGTCTTCATTTCCACTCTAAAACATAAAATTTCATGGAATAATTCTGTGATTTTGTTAATCTGGTCATGTGCCCAAACCTCATCCAAGCACTGTGGCTAGAAGGAAATGGCAACCCACTCCAGTATTCTTGCCTGGAGAATCCCAGGGACAGGGGAGCCTGGTGGGCTGCCGTCTGTGGGGTCACACAGAGTTGGACACGACTGAATTGACTTAGCATGTATGCATGCATTCATTGGAGAAGGAAATGGCAAGCCACTCCAGTATTCTTGCCTGGAGAATCCCAGGGACAGAGAAGCCTGGTGGGCTGCTGTCTGTGGGGTCACAGAGTCAGACATGACTGATGCGACTTAGCAGCAGCAGAGAGGTAGACTATTTTGATTGACCTGTCATGGATAGATACCTATGGTCAGAATGGTGGGGTCCTCTGTGAGAGAGAAGATAGTCCCAGAAAAAGAGTGATCAAACTAAGAGATGACTACTGTATTGATTCTCAGCTGTTAATTTAAGGACAAATTTATACATCATCAAGAATTATTATTTTAAAATAGAACAGTTTGCTTGCCTACACATACCATCTCAATTAGATAGGTATTGGCAGTAATAGCTATAATAAGGACTGCCTAGTTTAATTAATTGACTTTAGTTGCTCCCTGCCTCCTGAGAAATCTGTATGCAGGTCAAGAAGCAACAGTTAGAACTAGACATGGAACAAAAGACTGTTTCCAAATTGGGAAAGGAATACGTGAAGGCTGTATATTGTCACCCTGCTTATTTAACTTATATGCAGAGTACATCGTGAGAAATGCTGGGCTGGATGAAGCACAAGCTGGAATCAAGATCGCCGGGAGGAATATCAATAACCTCAGATACACAGATGACACCACCATTATGGCAGAAAGTGAATAACTAAAGAACCTCTTGATGAAAGTGAAAGAGGAGAGTGAAAAAGATGGCTTAAAACTCAACATTCAGAAAACTAAGATCTTGGCATCTGGTCCCATTACTTCATGGCAAATAGTTGGGGAAACAATGGAAACAGAGACAGACTTTATATTTTGGGCTCCAGAATCACTTCAGATGATGACTGCCATGAAATTAAAAGATGCTTGCTCCTTGGAAGAAAAGCTGTGACCAACCTAGACAACATATTAAAAAGCAGAGACATCACTTTGTCAACAAAGGTCCGTCTAGTCAAAGCTATGGTTCCTCCAGTAGTCATGTATGGATGTGAGAGTTGGACTATAAAGCTGAGTGCTGAAGAATTGATGCTTTTGAACTGTGGTGTTGGAGAAGATACTTGAGAGTCCCTTGGACAGCAAGGAGATCCAGTCAGTCAATCCTAAAGGAAATCAGTCCTGAATATTCACTGGAGGACTGATGTTGAAGCTAAAACTCCAATACTTTGGCCACCTGATGTGAAGAACTGACTCGTTGGAAAAGACCTTGATACTGAGAAAGATTGAAGGCGGAAAGAGAAGGGGCTGACAGAGGATGAGATGGTTGGATGGTATCACCGACTCCATGGACATGAGTTTGAGTAAGCTCTGGGAGTTGGTGTTGGACAGGGAAGCCTGGCGTGCTGCAGTCCATGGGGTCGCAAAGAGTCGGACATGACTGAGTGACTGAACTGACACATACCATCTCAATTAGATAGGTATTGGCGGTAATACCAATAATAAGGACTGCCTAGTTCAATTAATTGATGTTAGTTGCTCCCTACTTCTTAATATTATTGCCTGCTTATGTAGTACACACACAAAAATGTGAAATGACTCAGGTGAATTTATTGCTTTAATTACAGCTGATTAGACAGCAGGTGGAATAACAGCACATTAATAACAGACATTATTTCTGTCTTTCCATGCTTCCTTCTTAAAAAGAGAAACTATTGCTGTCCATTAAAAAGGGGAAAGAAAAAAAGGGGATGAGGAAGGGAAAAAGAGTCAAATATTCTCATTCCCCATTCCATTATGATACCTTAATAGAGGAATATTATTATAGAGGCATATGAAAGTTTAACGAAAGCACTGACAGAGATGATTTAAAAAGAGATGATCCTTGAAAAGAAGCTTTTATTAAGAAAAAAGAGAAGTAGAAGAAGTAAAGGAGGAAGGGAGTGAGGGAGGCGAGAAGGAATAACAGAGAGAGGAGAGACTGATTGATTATGAGAATGAATAGAAATTCGAGGGTATGCTTTGCTTTTTAGAAACTCAGTTTGGCTGAAGATGAATCAGAGTCTAAGAGATTAAAACTAGTCATTAAAACAGTGTTTTTATATCCATGTATTTTATTTATCAAGAACACAATGATACATGCGACACTGATGGTCAAAGTGAAAAAAACCCAAATGATTACATTGTCTACTTATAATAGCTTTAATTTGCTGTGTAACCACAAATTACCACAGAGTTTTTTTTAAAACAACACATATTTATTATTCACAGTTTGCATCAGTCAGGATTTTGGGTACAGTTTAACTGGATTTTCTTCTCAGGATCTCCCAAGAGTCTTATGTGTTAGCTGGTTGCATTTTGATCTAGAGGCTTGACTGGTGAGGGTGCACAAACCTAATTCAGGTTGTTGCCAGAGTTCATAACCTCATGTTTTACGACTGGATATCCTGATTTTTGCTCGTTGTTGGCTAGTTTGCGTCTACAGCTTCAATCATCTTAGCATCTATTACCTGCACTACTTTTGAAATTTTGTTTTCATATGACAGTCACACTTAATTAGTTTAGCTCTGTCAATTTAGGGATGTAAAAACTAGAGCTCAACTAAGTTGTAATTGATCTAAGGTCCTAAAATTACATAGATAGGGCTTCCTGACAACCAGGCATTGCATTCTTTCTACTTCTAGCCTTAGTTTTGACTTTCTTGGTTTTGTTATCACATTTTTAAAAATCTTTTCTCTAGTTTTATTGAGATATTATTGCCATTCAGCTCTCTGTAAGTTTAAGATCTACAGCATAATGGCTTCACTGAACTTGGCTTCAGTTTGTGTTCCTAAGTTTATTAAAAATATGATGGACTAACATCTTAGCACTGGTCTTCTAGGAACCGACATTAAAATGTTTGAAAATATTTTAAAATTTATGGCCTGTAGGTATTTGATTTTTGATCATTTAATTCTTCTCTCACCATGAGCTTTTATATATTTTTTTCTCAATGTTTGTTAGGAAGAGGAGGAAAAGAATTTTTCTGTTTGGTTTATGTTGATATCTGAAATATGAGACTGTGAAGACTCATGAGATTGAAAGTGAGATTTAACACCTGCAAAGGAAAAGCCTTAATGAAATAATGACAGTTTAGTCCTGTATATGAACTCCTCTCTGGGTTTTTCAGTGGAAGATTGTTGCCTATGGGTTGGGAAGACAAACCGGCAGGTAAAGAAGCTTCCTAATCAGAAATCTGCATAAGTATTCTTCCCTAATGAGTTTCCTAGGAAAAGCTTGCTTGTGACTCAGCCCAATTTAGGAAGAAAATAACAAGAGATAGGGGAGACCTATTTGTTTCTAGATGTTTTACGAGTTCAAGCTTTTAAAATACTGTTTTTTGAGAGATTATGGGGAGTTATTATGGGGAATTAAATTACCTCTATCCACATGGGAAAATGTCCTTAATACTAGACTATTGGATAGCAGTTTTAAGGAGACCAGCCCTTGCTACTCCTTTCTAGTCCTCCCTGGTCATTGTGGTAAATAACTATCCTAGTCTTCTTTAACCCTCTGAGAAAAATTAAATGAAAATTTAGAAGGAAGCCTAAATTTTAAATTTAGGGTAATCTATTTAGGTGGGAAGGCTAATTGAGCTGATTGAACTTGGGTTTTTTTCCTTCCTGGAGCCCTCTATGGTCTCCCATGTGCTCTTCCTATATGTTGCCTAAACTCCTGTCATAGATTTTTGTACTATATTATCATTGTCTGTGTATGTACTGTGTATTTCAGAATAGATTATAACTTTCTTAAGGCCAGAGTCTGTTCATGTTTAATTGCTGCCACCTACCATAGTAGACCCAGCCAGATATATTTCTTAAATAGATAAATGAATGTGTGATTTAGTGACTAAGCTGAAGAATGGGTGATAGAAAGAGTAAAAGAGTAACAGACTGAATGTGCAGTGAATACACATTGGCAAAACCTACTTTCCTCCCATTTTTCAGGCAGTTCTGATATCAACAGTCAGCCCTTTTTTGGTGTTCAATATGAAAGCTTATTTTCTGGTGACCTATTAATAGCTATGTTTAAACTTTGACCAATATTGGTTCCTTCTTCAGCTTCAGTATCTTTCTAAGTATGTGTTAGATAACGAGAAACCTAACTTCATGAGCAAAAGG
Source organism: Bos mutus (assembly GCF_027580195.1). Lineage (NCBI taxonomy): Eukaryota > Metazoa > Chordata > Mammalia > Artiodactyla > Bovidae > Bos > Bos mutus. The sequence goes on along the minus strand of NC_091626.1, from coordinate 30,046,574 downwards.
ATATGATGACCTTGCTAATCCCCATGGTTTTGATTTATAAGGTACTTGCTCTTCAGAATACTGAAAAGATACAGCCAAGAAAGGCTTCCATTCTTGATGAAATTGAGGAAGATCCCTGAAATCATTTTCAAAATTGAACCTATTTTTTGAAGTTCACTTTGAAGACAACTCTGATAGCATAATGTTGTAGAGGAAAAAAAATATTTTGAGTAATTCAGTCTAACTTTTAAATTGTTTATTTAAAAGACAATAATTTTAAAAGTAAGTTGTTCTTGTTTATGGTGTTAGAAAATATTCTACTTTCATTCTTTCACATGTAGCTTCTGGTTTTCTCAGCATCTCTTATTGAAGAGGCTATCTTTTCTCCATTTTATATTCTTGCCTCCTTTGTCAAAGATAAGACGCCCATAGGTGCATGGGTTTATCTCTGGGCTTTTGTCTTTTTTTGTTGGTCTATATTACTGTTTTAGTGCCAATACCATACTGTTTTGATGACTATAGTTTTGTAGTATAGTCTGAAGTCAAGAAAGTTGATTCCTCCGGCTCCATTCTTCTTTTTTTCAAGATTGCTTTGGCTAGTTGGGGTCCTTTGTGTTTTCATACAAATTGTGAAAAAATTTTTCTAGTTCTATGAAAAATATCATTGGTAGTTTGATAGGGATCTCATTGAATCTGTAGATTGCTTTGTGTAGTATAGTCATTTTCACAATATTGATTCTTCCAATACAAAAACATGGTATAGCTTTCCATCTGTTTGTGTCCTCTTTAATTTCTTTCGTCAGTGTCTTATAGTTTTGAGCACAGAAGTCATTTGTCTCTTTAAGTAGGTTTATCCATAGGTGTTTTATTCTTTTTGTTGCAGTGGTGAATGGGATTGTTTCCTTCACTTCTCTTCCTGATTTTTCACTGTTATTGAATAGGAATGCAAGGAATAGTGAATAGAAATGCAAGGGATTTAAATGTAAGGACAGAAACTGTAACACTCTTAGAGGAAAACATAGGCAGTACACTCTGACATATTTTGCAGTAAGATCCTCTTTGACCCACCTCCTAGAGTAATGGAAATAAAAACAAAAGTAAACAAATGGGGCTTAATTAAACTTAAAAGCCTTTGTACAGCAAAGGAAGCAATAAATAAGCTTAAAAGACAACCCTTAGAATGGGAGAAATTAATTGCAAACAAAACAACTGACAAAGGATTAATCTCTAAAATATACAGGCAGCTCATGTAGCTCAATACCAAAAAACCAAACAACAGAATCAAAAAATGAGTGGAAGACCTAAACAGACATTTCTCTGAAGAAGACATACAGATGACCAACAAAGAGTTGAAAAGATGCTCAACATTACTCATTATTAGAGAAATGCAAGTCAAAACTACAATGAGGTATCACTGGTCAGAATAGCTATCATTAAAAAATCTACAAATAATAAATGCTGGAGAGGATATGGGAAAAGGGAACCCTCTTGCACTGTTGGCAGTAATGTAAATTGATACAGGCACTATGGAGAACAGTATGGAGATTCCTTAAAAAACTAGGAATAAAACTACCATTTGACCCAACAATCTCACTACTGGGCAGATACCCGGAGCAAACCATAATGTGTTTGTCTCAGCACTTTTTACAATAGCAAGGACATGGAAGCAATTTACATGTCTATCAACAGATGAATGGATACAGAAATTGTGGTATATATATACAGTGGAACATTACTCAACTATAAAAAATAATGCATTTGGGTCAATCTTGATGAGGTGGATGAACCTGGAGCCTATTGTATAGAGTGAAGTAAGTCAGAGAGAGAAAGACAAATATTGTATATTAATGCGTAGATCTGATAGAGTCCCTGAAGAACTATGGACGGAGGTTTGTGATATTGTACAGAAGGCAGTGATCAAGACCTGCCCCCAGGAAAAAGAAATGCAAAAAGGCAAAATGGTTGTCTGAGGAGGCCTTACAAATAGCTTAGAAAAGAAGAGAAGCAAAAGGCAAAGGAGAAAAGGAAAGATATACCCATCTGAATGCGAGTTCCAGAGAATAGCAAGGAGAGATAAGAAAGCCTTCCTCAGTAATCAGTGCAAAGAAATAGAGAAAAACAATAGAAAGGGAAAGACCAGAGATCTCTTCAAGAAAATTAGAGATACCAAGGGAATCTTGGGATAGCATCAAGCAAAGATGGGCACAATAAAGGACAGAAATGGTATGGACCTAACAGAAGAAGAAGATACTAAGAAAAGGTGGCAAGAATACACAGAAGAACTATACAAAAAAGATCTTCATGACTCAGATACAGTGGTATGATCACTCACCTAGAGCCAGACATCCTGGAAAGTGAAGTCAAGTGGGCCTTAGGAAACATCACTATGGACAAAGCTAGTGGAGTTGGTGGAATTCCAGTTGAGCTATTTCAAATCCTGGAAGATGATGCTGTGAAAGGGGTGCACTCAATATGCCAGCAAATTTGGAAAACTCAACAGTGGCCACAAGACCGGAAAAGGTCAGTTTTCATTCCAGTTCCAAAGAAAGGCAATGCCAAGAACGTTCAAACTACCGAACAATTGCACTCATCTCACACGCTAGCAAAGTAATGCTCATAATTCTCCAAGCCAGGTTTCAATAGTACATGAGCCATGTACTTCCAGATGTTCAAACTGGATTTAGAAAAGGCAGAGGAATTAGAGATCAAATTGTCAACATCCATTGTATCATCGAAAAAGCAAGAGAGTTCCAGAAAAAAACTTTATTGACTATGCCAAAACCTTTGACTGTTTGGATCACAATAAACCGTGGGAAATTATTCAAGAGATGGCAATACCAGACCACCTTACCTGCCTCCTGAGATATCATTATGCAGGTCAAGAAGCAACAGTTAGAAGTGGACATGGAACATCGGACTGGTTCCAAATCAGGAAAGGAGTACATTAAGGCTGTATATTGTCACCCTGCTTCTTTAACTTATATGCAGACTACATCATGCGAAACGCTGGGCTGGATGAAGCACAAGCTGGAATCAAGATTGCTGGGAGAAATATCAATAATCTCAGATATGCAGATGACACCACCCTTATGGCAGAAAGTGAAGAACTAAAGAGCCTCTTGATGAAAGTGAAAGAGGAGAGTGAAAAAGTTGGCTTAAAACTCAACATTCAGAAAACTAAGATCATGGCATCTGTTCCCATCACTTCATGGCAAATAGATGGAGAAACAAGGAAACAGTGAGAAACTATTTTCTTGGGCTCCAAAATCACTGCAGATGGTGATTGCAGCCATGAAATTAAGAGACACTTGATCCTTGGAAGGAAAAGCTATGACCAACCTAGACAGCATATTCAAAAGCAGAGACATTACTTTGCCAACAAAGGTCTGTTTTATCAAAGCTATGATTTTTCCAGTGGTCATGTATGGATGTGAGAGTTGGACTGTGAAGAAAGCTGAGCACCGAGGAATTGATGCTTTTGAACTGTGGTGCTGGAGAAGACTCTTGAGAGTCCCTTGGACTGCAGGAGATCCAATCCCTCCATCCTAAAGGAAATCAGTCCTGAATATTCATTGAAAGGACTGATGCTGAACCTGACACTCCCATACTTTGGCCCCCTGATTCAAAGAACTGACTCATTTGAAAAGACCCTGATGCTGGGAAAGATTGAAGGCGGGAGGAGAAGGGGACGACAGAGGATGAGATGGTTGGATGGCATCACCGACTCAATGGACATGAGTTTGAGCAAGCTCTGGGAGTTTTTGATGGACAGGGAGGTGTGGCATGCAGCAATTCATGGGGTAGGAAAGAATTGGACCTGACTGAGCAACTGAACTGAACTGAATGCCATGTATTTTACATATGTTCTTTTTGAACTGTAGGGGGTCTTTCCAGAAATATTCTTTTTTTATGTCAACCATTCTTCTAGTCTTTATTGACCTTGTTACAGTATTGCTTCTGTTTTATGTTTTGCTTTTTTGGCCATGAGGCATATGGGATCTTAGCCCCCTGTCCAGGGATGGAGCCCACATCCACTCCTTGCATTGTGAAGTAAAGTCTTAACCACTGGTCTGTCAGGGAAGTCCCTTGCAGAAGTAATTTTTAACTGAGAGAATATGTACTCAAAGTACATTTTGAAGTGTTAATATCATAATTGAATTCTTTATAAAATTTTCAGTTTTTCCTGTAGTCATCTTAGAAGGGTCATAAAGTCAATTCTTGGAATATAGTATTTCATTCAGTCTTATGCCAGTTTGGTTTGATATGATTACAGCAGTCAAGTTCTGGACTATCTGTCCAATTTGTTAGTGAATTGGGGTCAAATAGGTGTCAGTTTACTTGTAGGCTAAACACTGATTTATCATTCCTTGAGAGTCCCTTGGACTGCAAGGAGATCCAACCAGTCCATCCTAAAGGAAATCAGTCCTGGGTGTTCATTGGAAAGACTGATGCTGAAGCTGAAACTCCAGTACTTTGGCCACCTCATGCAAAGAGTTGACTCATTGGAAAAGACCCTGATGCTGGGAGGGATTGGGGCTAGGAGGAGAAGGGGACAACAGAGGATGAGATGGCTGGATGGCATCACCGACTCGATGGACATGAGTTTGGGTGAACTCCGGGAGTTGGTGCTGGACAGGGAGGCCTGGCGTCCTGCGATTCATGGGGTCGCAAGGAGTCGGACACGCCTGAGCAACTGAACTGAACTGAATAGTCTCATGTTTGAGAGAGATGAGAAACATTAAAACAAAGCAATATATGTTTTGAAATAATTATTGGCCAACAATTTGAACTTTATATTGGTGGATCCATACAAACTAATTCTACTGAAAAATTAGTTTCAGAAATAAACCACGTTTTAAAAAATAACAATGAGTCATGTACTTTAATGTGACAGTTCAAAATTTTATTTATTGTGATTATCATAACATAATAAAAAGTGACAGAATCAGAATATTTTATGTATATCCACATGCTTTTAGCATTTTTTAAAGCTATATCAATCTCTAATATTGTCACCAATATTTTATTTAAAAGTGTAATCTTCTTTGTTTAACTTTTTAAGTGGATTTCCTATAATCTTCCATGGGAAGTTTTGCAATGTTTATTTTAGCTCGAGTAATTATACAGGTGTTATGTTTTGTTACTTCATTCCAAATTCCTTCAGTTGACAAATATTTTTAGGACATTAAACTCCTTAAAATACCTTCTATCTGTGATTCTTTGTACAGTTTAACAATAGTAAGATGTTGCAAAATTGTAGACTTTCTCAGTTTTACTCAATTCTGTATAAAATGTGAATATATTAATTTCATTTGAAAATGAGAGCTCCATCAAAGACTCTTCTCACAACTATAAAATTTAAAATTAAATCTTTTATCCTCTCTAGGATTTCTTTCTTTGAGTTATCTAATTCCTCTTTTGCTTTTTAACTTCTTCTCTTTATAAACTTTGTTTTAAGTAATTTTGTTGTCTTTGTTGTTCAGTCGTGTACAACTCTTTGAGACCTCATGGACTGCTGCACACAGGCTTCCCTGTCCACGCCAGACTTTCCTGTCCTTTACCATCTCTCAGAATTTGCTCAAACCTGTGTCCATTGCGTCGGTGATGCCATCCACCACAGTTCAAAAGCATCAGTTCTTCGGCACTCAGCTTTCCTTATGGTCCAACTCTCACATCCATACATGAGTACTGGAGAAACCATAGCTTTTACTAGACGGACCTTTGTCGGCAAAATAACGTCTCTGCTTTTTAATATGCTGTCTAGCCGTTTATAGCTTTTCTTCCAAGTAGCAAGCATCTCTTAATATCATGGCTGCAGTCACCATCTACAGTGATTTTGGAGCCCAAGAAAATAAAGTCTCTCACTGTTTCCATTGTTTCCCCATCTATTTGCCATGAAGTGATGGGACTGGATGCCATGATCTTAGTTTTTAAATGTTGATTTTTAAGCCATCTTTTTCACGTTCCTCTTTCATCAAGAGGCTCTTTAGCTCTTCTCTTTCTGCCATAAGGTTGCTGTCATTTGCATATCTGAGATTATTGATGTTATTCCCGATAATCTTGTGTGTAGCTTGTGCTTCATCTGGGGCTTATATACTGTCTTAAAAAGGGAAGTGTAGGGGAAGAAGAGCACTTATGTGAAAAAATTTTTGTTAGAAGTGGAGGGGAAGAGTCACTAACAGGAAACAAATGACTTTCTTGAAGGACGTACATGCCCTTGGACAAATTGTTCCTTTCATAAGTCATGTCCAACTCTTTGAGACCCCGTGGACTGCTGGACACCAGGCTTCCCTGTCCTTTACTGTCTGCCGGAGTTTGCTTAAATTCATGTCTGTTGAGTTGGTGAGGCCATCCAACCAGCTCATCTTCTGTCACCCTCTTCTCCTTCTCTCAATCTTTTCCAGCAATCAAGGTCTTTTCCAGTGAGTCAGCTCTTCATATCAGGTGGCCAAAATACTGGAACTTCAGCTTCAGCATCAGTCCTTCCAATGAATATTCAGGGTTGATTTTCTTTAGGATTGACTGGTTTGATCACCTTGCAGTCCAGGGGACTCAAAAGAGTCTTCTCCGGCACTACAGTTCAAAACCATCAATTCTTTGGTGCTCATCCTTCTTTATGGTCCAACTCTTAGATCCATACGTGACTACTGGAAAAACTATAGCTTTGACCATACTGACCTTTTTTGGAAAAGTGGTGTCTCTACTTTTTAATATGCTGTCTAGGTTTGTCTTAGGTTTCCTTCTAAGGAGGAAGCATCTTTAATTTCATGGCTGCAGTCACCATCTACAGTGATTTTGGGGCCCGAGAAAGTAAAATCTGTCACTGCTTCCACTGTTTCCCTATCTATTTGCTATTAAATGATGGGATCACATGCTGTGATCTTCATTTTTTGAAATGTTGAGTTTTAGCCAGCTTTTTCACTCTCTTTCACCTTCATCTAGAGGCTCTTTCAGTTCAGGTCAGTCACTCAGTCGTGTCCGAGACTGTTTAGTTCTTCTTTGTTTTCTACCATTAGTGTGGTATTAGAGGCACATCTGAGGTTTTTGATATTTCTTCCAGCAATCTCTATTCCACCTTGTGATTCAGTCAGCCTGGCGTTTAGCATGATGTATTCTGCATGTAGGTTAAATAAGCAGAGTGATAAAATACAGCCTTGACATACTCCTTTCCCAATTTTGAACCTGTCCATTGTTCCAGGTCCAGTTCTGTTGCTTCTTGACTTTTATACAGGTTTCTCAGGAGGTAGATAAGGTAGTCTGATACTGCCATCTCTTCAGAAATTTTCCACAGTTTGTTGTGATCCACACAGTCAAAGGCTTTCGTGTAATCAATGAAGCAAAGCTAGATATTTTTCTGGAATTTTGGAATTCCCTTGCTTTCTCTGTGATCCAGCAGATATTGGCAATTTGATCTCTGGTTCCACTGCTTTTTCTAAATCCAGCTTTTATATCTTAAGTTCTTGGTTCACATACCATTGAAGCCTAGGTTGAAGGATTTTTGAGCATATCCTTGTGGGATCTTAGTTCCTTGACCAGGGATCAAATCTGGGCCCCAGCAGTGTTCGTGCAAATTCCTGACCACTGGACTGCCAAGGAATTTCCTAGCAGGCTTTTCTTAACAGCCATATTATGAAATAGAATTAGAATTCCTTGCCAGGTTGAAAGCATTCTGAGGGGAGGAACCCCATCTTTCACACTCAGCCTGTTTCTTCATTGCTTGATAGTTTCTCACACTGTTCCTACTGTTCATACGAAATTCCTGGCTGGATAAATCACAAGCTTGAATCAAGATTGTCAGGAGAAATACCAACAACCTCAGGTATGTATATGACACCACCCTTATGGCAGAAAGTGAACAGCAGCTAAAGAGCCTCTTGCTGAAGGTGAAAGAGGAGATTGAAAAAGCTAGCTTAAAACTGAACATTCAAAATAGTATGATCTTGGCATCCGGTCCCATCATTTCATGGCAAATAGATGGTGAAACAATAGAAACAGCAACAGACTTTATTTTCTTGGGCTCCAAAATCACTGCAGATGATGACTGCAGCCATGACATTAAGAGACACTTGCTCCTTGGAAGAAAAACTATGACCAACCTAGACAGCGTATTAAAAAGCAGAGACACTACTTTGCCAACAAAGGTCCATCTAGTCAGAGCTGTGGTTTCTCAGTAACCATATACAGATGTGAGAGTTGGACCATAAAGAAGTCTGAGCACCAAAGAGTTGATGCTTTTGAACTGTGGTGTTGAGAAGATGCTTAAGAGTCCCTTGGACTGCAAGGAAAGCAAAGCAGACAGTCCTAAAGGAAATCAGTCCTGAATATTCAGTGGAAGGACTGATGCTGAAGCTGAAGTTCTAATACTTTGGGCACCTGATGCCAAGAGCCGACTCATTGGAAAAGACCCTGATGCTGAGAAAGATTCAAGGCAGGAAGAGAAGGGAACAACACAGGACGAGATGGTTGGATGGCATCACCAACTCAGTGGACATGAGTTTGAGCAAACTCCTGAAGATGGTGTGAAGGACAGGGAAGCCTAGCGTGCTGTAGTCCATGGCGTAGCAAAGAGTCTGACATGACTGAGCAACTGAACAACAACAGCCCTCATACTTAGTAAGAAATTTTCTTAATGAAGTAAGAATACCTAATTTTAAGTTTTAGCCCTCACTTAGAAGATATGTATCATTAAGAAGTATAGAGTGTTCCAAACGGAGAGTCTGTCTCCTTTTGGCTAGAACCATCATTAAGGAAAAAGTGAAAAAACGTGAAAAGTGTTAGTTACTCAGTTATGACACAGTCTTTGCAACCTCATGGACATGAGAATTTGAATGATCAATTATCAAGAGAAGGTGGATTGTAGGAGCACAGTTGTGCCTATTAAAAAAAAAAAAAAATAGAAATTGTTTAGGAAATAATGAATGCCCAGAGCATTAAGCGTGTGAACAACAGTAATGGGAAACTGCTAGAGGAAAGAACTTGAATGGCAAAGTAGGAAAGCTTTTGAGCAGGAAAGGCATGTTTGGAGTTGTCATAAAACGGATAATTAACTGGCAGTGACATGCATGAAAGGGGCTCCCGAAAGGCATAGAGATTATTATTGCAATTGTACATACTTTACTATTCCCATAAATCACCCTGGGTTCTAAGTTATTCATGTTTCAAAAGTTAATAACTTTATATGTTAAGTTGTTAAAATATCAATATTAGAATTACTTTTACATACATTATATGGTTCTTAGATTGGACTCATTAGTCATATAATAATTTGGTCTTCCTTATTTATACATTCCAGGATATGTTCAGGATTTGGAATCTGAGAAGTCTCTTTTCCAAAATACTTTACGTATTATATGAGCTATGTTAAAGTGGATCTAAACTTAGTCTGTGCATCGTCACGTTTCACAAGCTGCTAGTTAGCCAGGTCGTGATATGTCTTTTTCACATACACATGAATATAAAAATAGCGCTATATGTATATATTTTCTTTTTAAGGTGCTTTATAAATACTACTTTTCCCTCTAGTTTATACTCCCTATATTTTATGCTCCATATATTTTATTCACTCATCTTTTTTTATAATATTGCTCCCCCCACTCCCCACCATCTGTAACCACCTTAATCAGATCTGCTTCCTTACTCTTAGGTAGAACATCTCTTTAAGTAGTACTTATGGCAGAGTAGTATCTGGGAAAATGATTGACATGAGAGACAGTATAGCACAGAAGTTAAGAGCTAAGGTCCTGACTTTACAACCTGAATTGAAATAGTATGTTTTCCACTCATGAATGCTTCTTAACCTGGGCCTCAGTTTCCATATCTGTAAAATTGGGATGATAATCTTACCTACCACATAGGATTGTTGTTAGGTTTAAATGAGGTAATACAAATAGAAGTTCTTAGAAAAGAGTCTGCCAAGTGGAAAGCACTCAACAGATGCTGTCAATCATTATTTTTATAATTTGAGTTATTTATATGATCTGCTTTTTAATATGCCATTTTGGTTTGTCATAGCTTACTTCTGAGGAGCAAAGGTCTTAATTTCATGGCTACAGTCACCATCTGCAGTGGTTTGGAGCCCAAGAAAATAGTCTCTCACTGTTTCCATTGATTCCCCATTTATTTACCATGAAGTGATGGGACCCAGTGCCATGATCTTAGTTTTTTTAATGTTGTTTTCAGCCAGCTTTTAAACTCTCCTCTTTCACCTTCATCAAAGGCTCTTTAGTTCCTCTTCACTTTCTGTCATAAAGGAGGTGTCATCTGCATATCTGAGGTTATTGATGTTTCTCCCGGCAATATTGATTCCAGCTTGTTCTTCCTCGAGTTCAGCGTTTCTCATGATGTACTCTGCATATAAGTTAAATAAGCAGGGTGACAATATACAGCTTTGATGTATTCCTTTCCTGATTTGGAACCAGTCTGTTGTTTCATGTCTGGTTCTAACTGTTTCCTCTTGACCTGCATACAGATATCTCAGGAGGCAGGTAAAGTGGTCTGGTATTTACATTTGTTGAATAATTTTCCATACTTTGTTGTGATCCACACAGTCAAAGACTTCGGCATATTCAATAAAACAGTAGTAGATGTTTTTCTTTAAGTCTCTTGCTTTTTTGTTTGTGTTAAACAGATAAAAGTAAAATTTTACTAGTTTCATTCTAAACACTTTTCTATAAATTCAGAGATTCTGTGTCCTCTCTAGGCTATTTGTTAGGTAGAGTCCTGCTGTCAGAGATCCTTCTTGACTCTCAAAGATGGAGAGAAGGTATTAATTATCAGCACAGTTCTCAAATGTTACAGTAAGGATTAATAATTGCTTTCCACTAATCTGCTGGCTTATGAAGGCAGCTGATGGGCATCATGGATATGATATTACAAACACACACACACACACAGAAATTCCATAAATGCAAACATAGCCAGTTTGTATACATTTGGTGCTCACACCCCTGGCTGGTATCTTTAGGTTGATATATAATCAATTAGTTAAGTGACAGCTTTGATGGCAAGTGGCAAAGCAGAAAATAAAGTATGGCACGATACAAAAAAGGTTGTGTTTTAATCATGTAGGTTGTTTTTGTTTATTCTTGTGGGATAGTTTGAGTCTTAAGACTTTTCTGGATTATTATTCTAGGAAAAAGTTAATCTACTAAATTGTGTTTTTATCAATCATGAGACAACAGAAAATACAATTCAACTTGGTTTAAACAACAAAAGGAATATATTGGTTTATAAAATTCAACAAATGCATAGGTTTTAGGCTTCAAGTATAGTTTAATCGAAGCTCGAGCTGTGTTTTTTGGTTCTGATTGATCAGTTGGTTGATTGACTTATTTTTTTGTACTTTTCTCAACTCTGCCCTCTCTTAGCCTGGCAAAGTAGACAGCAATTCTAGGTCATTGATATCGAGAGGAAAGCTTCTATGTCTCTGTATTCCCAGTGGAAGATCATAGACTTACTCTGATCGTACTGGCTGGCTTAGGTATTGTACTGAAGTACCACTTTGACAAGGGGTTGGAATGTGCTGACAGGTTTAACCTAGTTTACACTTCAGCGTTGAAGCTGGAAGTCTGAAATCAGGGTGCCCCTGTGTGAGGACAGCAAGAAGGTGGCCAGGCGAGCCTGGGATGAGTGCTCTCACCAAACCTAACTATGCTGGAACCCTCATCTTGGAATTCCAGTTTCCTGAACTGTTAAAAAAATCAATTTCTGTTGTCTAAGCCATCTTACCACCTTATGTTAACTTGTTATGACAGCATGGTGACTAACATACCTGGCAAGCTTAAGTGTTTTGCATCTATCAAGCTTAAGGAATATATAGTTACAGTCGTGTATTTTGGTTTAGTTGAGCCTTTATTTAGTTCTAATGTTTTCCCCTCAGATTCTTTGTCTTTACTGGAAAATAACATGCTTCATAGTATGGTAGTAGATCCTTGAAAATAATATTTTTAAGTGCAGAAAGGACAGATAGTTTTAATTGTCCCATTTCTACATTCTTCTGAAAATATAGAATATTTAATCTACTTTCTGTATATTAAACTACAATTTTCCTTTAGGTATTTTAAAAATAAAATATTTCAGTTTTTAAAGTTCAGCTTAGAAATACAGGATGGTCATACAGTTCATACATGGTACTAAATAGGTCAGTAAAGTCCTTCTGACAACTTACTGTTGAAATTCCTACTATGTCTTGACTTTTATAATATATATTTTATATATAATATATATTATTGTATATAATATATAATATTTATAATATATAATAATTTATAATATTAAGATGATAAATCTGATCCTTAGCATCTTTGCTATTATTGTCATCATCTCTAAATCAGTTTCTTTTGGGTTCTTGGATCAAAATAGATGAAATAGACTGATACTGTTTCAGCTGAAAGACATACAAATAACAGCTACTGCCAAAGATTTCTGCCAAAATTAGAAAACATGAAATTATCAAATAGTGCCACAAAGTAAACACTTCTTTGGAAGATAAGTTAAATACATCTTACTGTTCTCTGTTCAATCAGTACAAACACACTATTTTTAATCATGTACTTTCTTTGTAGCTTTGTTCCAGAAAAATATGGAATCATTGACACTCCAGACTCTCAGGATGGTGTCTGTCAGTAGAAGCATAACAGCAGAAGTAAAAGCATTTTGAAATTCATAAAATGCAGAACTTAATAAATTCACAATAAGTTCTAATTAGAAGATGGTGCTGTCATAGGATGAATTTTCATGAAGAGCTAGTAAATTTTTCCACCAGTCATGAACAGATCAACCCCAGTAATGAGTCCTTGCTTATATTTTTCTTTATTTACTTGTACTTGCTAGGTAATCTTCCTCTAGAGATATTTTGGAATTCCTTGATTATTGTTGGCTCGAGAATGGATAGAGTGCAGGTTGATGAGATGATGACTTTATGTTATTACCAGTTTGCATGTATATAGCAGGTTTCTTTTGGGAGGTCAGGTATTTCATAGAAGTTGGTCATTAATATCAGAAAATCACTCTGAATTTGAGAGAAATATATATAGGTAAGAGAAAATCCCTACTTGCTCAGAACCTACCAGAAGTAATTTACTTGCCCATGTGTTAAAAATTATGAATGAATATCTGGTTTGTATGTAATAAGTTGCAATCTTATCTCCAAAGCAAATTGAATAAATTATATACTACAATCTAAAGATAATATAACTTGTGATTATAGAAATCTGATATTAGAGGAGAGGAAGTTCACTGAAAAGAGTCATGTGGAAATATTCTGGGGTGATGAAAATATTCCTTTATCTTGTCTGAGTGGCAGTTTCACAAATCTATATTAATTGAACATAAATCATCAATCATAACACCTGATCTTTGCATTTTCTCATATGTTAACTTATGAGAATTTGAGTAGGGGTATAATATGATTAAGTTTGCATTTCAGATGGACAATATGGGAAAAATTATGTCTTTTACGGGCACTAATATTTTTTTGTATAAAACAGACTCTTGTAGAAAATGTGTATGTAGACTGTAATTCTGTTTTCTTACTGAGATTTTATAAAGCAGTGAAAAGTCTCTTTAGCTTTCTGCCAGTAATTTTATTTGTCAAAGTATGCCAGTTTTTGGTCACCAGGACTATCTTATCTTATATCCACTCCTGGTTAAGTTAATAAAAAAAAAACACAAAACTTAAATTGATAAACATGTCAACATAATATTGACTGCTGCAGCATGGGAGGATGTATGTCAGAATTTAATAGGGATTTACTGTAGGATTTAGGCTTATGCCTAGTATGGTTCCCTTAAATTCAGTCTCCTTAACCCAGTAAGTTTGCTGTGCTTCACATGGGTTCCAACTCCTGCACCAGCCACCTGGAAATTCTCTCAAAGCTTTAAAATGGGCATAAATTATAAGGCTCATCTATTTGTTTCCCATCCCTCTTAGATCACTGTCCTTCATGCTTAAGTTCCATTATTTGAATACTGTGGTTTTATGTATTTTGCCTGATTTTTTAATGCAGTGGGGATAATCCTGTCTCAGTTAGCCCTTCTTAGTCAGCAGTAGAAGTTCTGGTATTGTTTCTTTTAAAAAAGTATTGGAGGAGGAGGATGTGTGGGTAGACAAAAAAAACGTTAGTATGCCAGTGCTTGTTTCAAAGACATGAAAGGCCACAAAACGAATGACAATAGAAAATAATATAACAGTAACTGTAAGCAGTTTCTTAAAATTAATTTCAGGAATAGTTTTTGATCTGTGGAAAGAGATGCATTTAAGCTAAGTTGTACTAAATAATAAGCATGTATCAATTAATTAATTGCAAGCACCTTGAAAAGAGTTATTTACTGATTTAAATTTGAACATGTTCATGTATTGAATGCTCAATAAATAAATGTTGAATAAGTGTTTCCAGGATCAGAGAGCTAGCATTCATAGTATTTATCTTGTCCTTGAGCTTAATAAAGATCCATTTTTAGGTAAGATGAGAACTAATGCTTATTTGTACAAATCCAGTCAAATAGGTGATTTTATATTGCAAGTTTTAATGTTCAACTCAGTTTTTAAAATCTGTTGCTTATTCTAGTCTCTCTTCATGTATTATTTTAAACTTACTGATTATCAACTTTTATTTTTCTCTAAATATTCACTCATGTACTCATTTTAGTAAATGAGTAAATTTTTACTTAAATTTTGAGCACTTTAGTGATCACACATTAATATGATTCTTGGTCTTCTGGAGCTTACAGGCTAATGGAGAAGGCACATGTTAGTCAAATAATCACTCTGGTTTCTATATATGCAGACTGAGATTACTGTGTCAGAATTAACAAAAACCTTTGTTAAGACTCAGAGAATCTATTAATTCTCATATGTAGTAGAGAATGTATTTTGGATGGTATTACCAAACTTTATTTAGCATCATCCTTATAAAGAACAAAGAATATGTTTTAATAAACATAAAAGCATAGATTAGGTTGGTGCAAATGTAATTGCAGTTTCAAACTGTGAATTTTAAATCATTATAACTAGGCTCAAACATCTTTATCAATCAAAATAGGAACCGTTAACAATCAACACTTTTTGCCAAGGAGAAATAAGTTTGTTTATTCATGTAGCATAAAAATCTGTGCTTCGGGATTTGACACTCTTGGAAGGCATTTTCTGCCTCCTCCTGGTTGTGGAAGCGTTTTCCCTGCAAAAAGTTGTCTTCGAGATGCTTGAAGAATTGGTAAGTCAATGGTAAGTCAAGGGTAGTCAGCTGGCGAGAGGTCAGGTGAATATGGCTGATGAGGCAAAACTTCATAGCCCAATTCATTCAACTTCTGAAGCATTGATTGTGTGATCTGCCGTCAGGCATTGCTGTAAACTGGGCCCATTCTGTTGACTAGTGCTGGCTGCAGGCGTTTTAGTTTTCCATGCATCTCATTGATTTGCTGAGCATACTTCTCGGGTGTATTGCTTCCACCAGGATTCAGAAGGCTGCAATGAATCAGATGGGTAGCAGACCACCAAACAGTGACCATGACCTCTTTTGGTGCAAGTTTGGCTTTGGGAAGTGCTTTGGAGCTTCTTCTTGGTCCAACCACTTTACTGAGCTGGTCGTCACTGGTTGTCGTATAAAGCCCCCTTTTTTTTCCATGTCACAATCTGATCAAGAAATGGTTCATCGTTGTTGAATAGAATTAGACAAGATGACACTTCAAAGGGCTATCCTGGTGGCTTAGGGGGACACTTCGAAATGACAATCTTTTTTTTTTTTTATTTGTAGTCAGCTCATGAGGCACCCACATATTGAGCTTTTTTACCTTTCTAATTTGCTTCAAATATCAAACAACCATAGAATGGTCAATGATGAGTTCTTCAGCAACTTCTCATGTAGTTGTGAGAGGATCAACTTCTTTGATCCCCTCAATTGGTCGTTGTCACTTCCAGTGCCCGACCACTATACTTCTCATCTTCAAGGCTCTTGTCTCCTTTGCAAAACTTCTTGAATCACCACTGCACTGTACATTCATTAATAGTTCCTGGGCCAGCTGTGTTGTCAATGCTGTGAGTTATCTCCACTGCTTTAAATCCATTTTGAATTAGACTGAGAAAATCACTGGAATTTGCTGTTTGTCTAACATCATTTCCCTAGTCTAAAATAAATTAAAAATAAATAGCAACTAAGTCATTAGCAAAAAAACATAAAATGAGAAATCTGTATTAAATTGATGTATAACATAACCACATTTATTTAAGAATGTATCCAGTGTCAAGTGGCAGATTTCAACAGTGGAAACCACGGTTACGTTTGCACCAATCTAATATTAAATAATTTTCAAGTAGACAGTTACAGTTTTGAATTGTTTTGATAGTAGGTTATTGAATGCCAGTTACATATTTAATCCTCCCTGGTTATTGTACAGATCTTTCCCCATCATTCTACTTAATTTCAGTAAATGGAACAACCATTTACATAGTTACTCAGTCCCCAAACCCAGGAAGCATTTTTGATTTTTGGTCCCTACGATTCTACTGCCATCACTACCACTCAGTCTAGTACATTGTCAAATCCTATCTGTTCTACCTCCAAAATAATATCAAATCTATTTATTTTATAAACATTTCTGCCACCATCCTGATTCAAGTGAATACTATCTCAAGCTTTATTGCACTATTTTCTAAATATCTGTTTTCATTCCTATCATCTTCTAATCCATTTTCCATACAGCAGCCAGAGAATCACTTGTAAATCAGATCATGACCAGCTTCTCTTCTTAAAATCTTTTAATGGATTTCTGTCAACATTCAGAATAAAATTCAGTCTGTTTAAGATTCACTACTATTACTTCTATGATCTGGTTCCTGACCTTTTCTCCATTCCTACCTCATAACCATTTTCTTTCACTGTCTTCACACAGGATATGCTGACTTCCTTTTTATTACAAGAACTTCCCTTTTCTTCTAAGCCCTTTTCTATCTTGGTGGCCTTCATTTAAATAGCTATCCATTGTTCTTTACATGGCTGCCTCATAGATGTTAACTGATGTCAGTTCCTCAGATAGACTTCCTCAAACTAACTGCAGTGGTTTCTCACTGTAACTTTACATCATTGCCCTGAAGTTATCCTATTAATGTATTTGTTTTCTTATTTCGTTCTTATCTACATAAATCCCATAAGAACTGCAGTTTCATTCTGCTTATATTGGTTTTATCTAAAAGAATTTTGCACTTAATTTCGTAATAAATACATGTTTTGCAAGGATATTTCCCCTAACTTCTAAGTCTAAATTATAATGCAGGATCATAAGCACAGAAAACAGTAGCATAGCTTTCATATAAATTAATAGTGCTCGTGCTAGGTCGCTTCAGTCGTGTCTGACTCTTTGAGACCCTATGGACCATAGCCCGCCAGGCTCCTCTGTTCAAGGGATTCTCCAGGCAAGAATACTGGAGTGGGTTGCCATTTTCTTCTCAAGGGGATCTTCCTGACCCAGGGATTGAACCTGGGTCTCCTGTATTGCAGGCAGATTATTTATCATCTAAACCACCAGGGAAGCCCCATATAAACTAATAATATTGGTAACTGATAATTTCTGAAAAGTATAATCCCTGTCAGCAGTTTAAGGTAGTAAGCATTTTGGATTATAGATGAAAGATCTTTAATTTTCAGAAGAATAAAGTGAAAGGTAAGAATTGATATACATTCACAAGTGTAATGTTATTTGCTAATTCAGTGCAACAGAGATTTTAATTTAATATTTATTGTGTTCACCATTGTGTTAGGCAGGCTGTCTAGTCTGATTGTTCTCAACATGTATTCTAAATGTGACAAGTAATTAATTTAGAATTTGGGCCAAACTCGTTATCTTCAAAATTCATGAACATCAACTATTTTTAGTTGTTATTTACTGTATGAAGCCATAAGATAGACCCATGTTTATCCAAGAAGCCATAAAATAGGCCCATGTTTATTAAGGTCTGCACCAGGATACCTCAGGTTCCTGCCATAGAAAATTCTTAGGGGCACTGTGTGGAATAGTTTAAAAATTTTAAGGGAAACTCAGCAACATTTGTCAGATATCATCCAAAGTACTGGCTCAAGGAAGTTCACGATTGCAGTGTTAGATTGCCCCTTTGATGATGTCACGTTTCTGTGATGATCCCTGCAGTTACTGTGATAAAAAGCAGATGCTGCAGGAAAATCAATTTGAAGCAAGTGTGGGCAATAGTTTCTAGTAAGATTCCAAAGATTTAGAATATGTGCAGGGCTCAACAGATGTACCCATCCCACTAGTAAGTAATTGTGGTTATATAGTAAGGAAATTAAAATGTTTTTCTTTTATTTTTTGTCTTTGTTTTTAGATAGCTACTAAATTGTTGCAACATAAAAATGTATTAAGTTGTTTGGACCTAACTATTTAATATACAAAACAATAGTAGTTCTTTTGACTTGGGAATGCCATGAAAAAATTATTAAGACTTGAAGGATACCTTGAACTGGGAAATTTTGAGACCATCTCTTGTTGACAAACTTAGATTTTTTTTTTCCCCCCAAATATGGTTTTAGTCTTTTTTGATGGCATTTTTCTAGTAATCTTGTCTTTGGCATCCATTCTAGAAGACATTTCTGTTTATAATAACTAGTGTCTAGAGTATTATGGAAGCACAGAAAATGAGACATAACATTATCTACATGTTTATTACTCATGTTATAGACATCATTTTTAAATCTTGGTTAATACTCAGAGCAAACTTGAGACATGGATAAGATTCCCATTTTATAGGCAAGGAGCCAGAGATCAAAGAAATTAAATATTTTGCTCAAGATTATACAGCTAAATAGGTAAAACTAGTATTTAAGTCTAGTTCCAAAACTTGTTATATTTTCATGATAACAAGTAATTTACATGTTTATTTGAACCCTGTGATGATGACTTCTTGAAGTGATACTTCAGATGTTAATTTCAGATTAGGGAAGTGATTTGGGTGGGGGATCAAGGGAACAAGGATCTACTGTCTTAGGACTGGAAGTAAAGACTCAGTGTTAGATTTATATGTTAGTTCACCAATCAAAAATTGGGCAAGAGAACTAAACAAACACTTCTCTAAAGAAGACATGCAGATGGCTAATAAACACATGAAAAGATGCTCAATATCACTCATTATTAGAGAAGTGCAAATCAGAACCACAATGAGGTATCATCTCATGCTGGTCAGAATGGCCATCATCAAAAAGTCTACAAACAAAAAATGCTGTAGAGGGTGTGGAGAAAACAGAACCCTCTTACACTGTTGGTGGGAATGCAAACTGGTTAGAGCCCCTGTAGAGAACAGTGTGGAGATTCCTTAAAAAACTGGGAATAGAACTACCGTATGACCCAGCAATCCCACTTCTGGGCATACACACTGTGGAAACCAGAAGTGAGAGACACATGTACCCCAGTGTTCATTGCAGCACTGTTTACAATAGCTAGGGCATGGAAGCAAACTGGATGTCCATTGGCAGATGAATGGATAAGGAAGTTGTGATGCATATACACAGTGGAATATTTCTCAGCTATAAAAAGGAATGCATTTGAATCAGTTCTAATGAACTGGATCCTATTAAACAGAGTGAAGTAAGTCATAAACAGAAACACAAATACTGTATATAGACACATATATGTGGAATTTAGAAAGACAGTAAAGAGGTAATGCAAGGCAGCAAAAGAGACACAGATGTAAAGAACAGACTTTTGGACTCTGTGGGAGAAGGCAAGGGTGGGATAATTTGAGAGAATAGCACTGAGCCGTGTATATTAACATATGTAAAAAAAAGATGACCAGTGCAATTTACATGCATGAAACAGGGCACTCAAAGCTAGTGTTCTGGGACAACCCAGAGGGATGGGGTGGGGAGGGAGGTGGAAGAGGGGTTAAGGATGGGGGGACACGTGTGTACCTGTGGCTGATTCATGCCAATGTATGGGAAAAACCATCATCTTATTGTAATTATTCTCCAATTGAAACAAATTAATTAAAAAATAAGATTCTTGTGTTACTTCTTAGTACTTTTTGCTTCATTTTCTGGATTATTAAACTTGTTAATGCATTTGGTAGTTTCATTTCTATGATAGACAATCAGTGAAGATTGTTTTAGTGTACACCTAGTTAAGTCTGGTCATCTACAATTTAATAGTCCATAAAAGTCAAGTACAGTGTTACCTTTTCATTGTGAATTTTATAGTTGAATGTATTCTTACCTTTGTGCTCCTAGAGTATAAAGACATTTGTGGAGCATATAAAATACATCTTTTATTTGTTGTCCATATCTCCTTCTGGAATTTCTATAGTATTTTAAATTAACTCAACCATTCTACATAGTCCTTAACCTTATTTTCCCCATATATTTTTGTCTCTTTCTGCTGCATTCTTTGTCATTTTTGAGACATGCCTTCCAGTATGTGAGTTCTCTTTTTCATCTGTTTCTGATTTCTTGCAAATCTCTCTAGTTTCTTCCCCAGTCCTAAAATACTATTATATGTTTCATTCATGAATGGCCTGGTTGTTTTTTTTTTTAGATCTGCCTCGTCATTTTTATTACATTTTGTACTTTCTCTAGGCATATTAAGTATATTAATGTTCTTTTATCTAATAATTCTAATACCGTATTTTCAAGTCAGATTCTATAGCTTTTTGTTTCTACATATACTTCCTGTAGTAATTTTTTGTTTACTTTTAATTTGTTTGATGAGTTTTGAATTTGTGTAGTTTATTTTATGAGAAAGGTGATTCTCCCATGCAATTGGGATAGTACCAATCTGGAACCCCTTTAAATTTGGGAGTGATATGAATTCAGGCCATAAACTTGCATAATGGGAGTCCTTTTTTCCTTTTTATTCTACTTGTTCCAAGGCAGACAGGCATGTATCTCTGGCAACTCACTGTTTGGGTTTTTGTTTGTTTTCATAGTCTATCATTTGTACTTTTGCCATAGTACAAAAGATTCTTGACTGTATGTTGATTTTATATATGGCTCCCTATCCAAATTGAACTCTAAATTCCTAGCCTCAAAAATGGGGCTCTTTAATACCTACACTCCAGGTCACACATCAGCTGATGCCACAGAGTCCAGCAAATATTGGCTGAAGAACTCTGCCTAGCTCGATTCTTGCCTCCTTTTATCCTTATGTTCCTTTATAGATTCTTTAGGTTCCAAATTGCTCAGCCATGTGTTTAAATAAGTATTTTTTTTTAAATGTGTGTTTTATTCAACATTTTTAGATAGTGGTATCCCAGGAGGGCTGTTAACTTAATATCTTAGTCTGCCATAGTAAAAAAGACAACCCATTTGATTTTTTGGAGCCTTGACAATAATCAGTGCTCACTGGACTCAGAAGCAAGTTACAAACATGAGAACTCTTCATATATATGGATTTGCTATTATGTTACCCAGAGGTAGAATTAGAACTCTTTGACTGCCCTGGCCATAGATAACTAACTCCTACCACCAAAGGAAATTTAAAATAATGAAATTTGCCTCAAAAAATATATCTCACACTCAAAAGACTATAGCAAATCTTGATAAAATGTAATAGGGTGGAAGTGGTGATAGGTAACCAGTTGTTAGATGTTCTATATTCATGCTTGATTCTTACACCAAAGCAGTAGAATAAAATTGAAGTTATAAATTGAAGCACAGTTAATTCAAAAATATCTTTTCTGTCTTATATTAAAGTGTTAGGCTAAAACAAATTTTCTTCCAACCCCAAAATAGTAACATGAGAACAATCTGTTGTCACAGAAGTCATCCTATTATAAAGTTATTCTATTATAAAGGGTATAGTCTTTATTTAAAATGTTAAGCTACAAATATTTATCCTTTTGAGCCATCTGCTCTCCTAAATACCCAAGTATTTTAAACTAAAATCTGAAAAACAGAGATAGTTTAAAAGCTTTGCATTGTTGACTCGATTTTTTTTTTATAGCATGTATCTTGCTTTGAGTAGAAATAGATTGATGCAGTAAGCTTACTTGCAAAACATTACATTACTCTTATGTAAAAAAAGAGTTTTAAATCCTCTCATAGAAAGGAACTCTATATCTGAGGGGAATTATTTTATCAAAAATACTTAATTTGTAATGTAAATAAAATAAAACTCTATTCAACATATTTATTCCCTCAAAATTTTTTTTGTCTATTCTTGTCATTTTGTATATATATTTAACTCTTAGTTTAAAAGTCAAAATTCTACTAGATGAATTTATGTCTAAAATCATTACATTAATTAACTAAGAAAGTTCCTGTTAGGATGTGTGGAGGAAAGTTTACTCCTCATTCTCTCCTGATGAAATAATTTTAATATTGTCTTTATAACTCCAGAAATACTATGCCTTTAGCTATTTTCATGAATACACGTTTTAGTGAATGTTTATTTCATATTTCCTTTTTCGGTGTTGTTCCTCTAAACATTTGGATAGAGATGAGTCACTCTTGTACTACCTCTACTCATCCATCACTCACACATCTGTATGCATGTGTACACACATACACACAAACACACCATTCCCAGAGGACTGAAAACTGTAAAGAAATATGCATTAGAGCTGCACAAAATAGGGGTTTAAGAAACATCCTTGAGAAGTAGTAGCCATGATCTTAGAATGAATTTTCAATTCAAATTCATATCACCTGACTGTACAAAAAACCCAAATGTGTGAATTTAGTTCAGAGCAGTTTGTGACTGGTAATGCTTCTGAGGTCTTGACAGAAACGGGTGCAAATCCCTGGTGAACATAGTTTACCATAAAGTTCAGAGAGGTCTTCCCAGGTGGCACAGTAATAAAGAGTCTGCCTGCTAATGCAGGAGATGCAGGCTTGATCAGTGGATCAGGAAGATCCCCTGGAGAAGAATATGGCAACCCACTCCAGTATTCTTGCCTGGGAAATCCCATGGACAGAGGAGCCTGGAGGGCTACAGCCCATGGGGTCGCAAAAGCATCAGACACAATGTAGCGATTTAGTATCAGCAACAGCAAATCCTCAACGAAATTAATTTGAGACTGGACTGAACATGTCCTAAGACTTTATCATTTTGACCCTTCTGATTTATTTTCCCATGTTACTATTACTTTTAACTGTGGTTAGTAGCTTTGGCTTAGATTCCAGTAAGCCAGGCAAACTGAAACAATTGTGCTGAAAATAAGGTTTTTGTTTGTTTTGCTGAGATATCATTTGACTGATTTTCTAATTTTTGTTTTGGATCAGAATTACTTATGTATTACTTTGATATCACTGGAAGATATGTATTTATAATATTTGTTTTTTCCGTAGAAGTTGTAAAATTAAAAAGTAAATAAAAGAGCAGTAATTGATATTGAAAAATTTGTGGCACTCATATTTTGGTAATGATCTTCTTAAAGCTCCTTAAAGAAGCATATGCCAGCAAATTTGGAAAATGCAGCAGTGGCCACAGGACTGGAAACAGGTCAGTTTTCATCCCAGTCCCAAAGAAGGGAAATGTCAAAGAATGTTCAAACTGCCTCACGATTGCATTTATCTTACATGCTAGCAAAGTAATGCACAAATTTCTCCAAGCTAAGCTTCAACAGTACAAGAACCAAGAACTCCCAGATGTTCAAGCTGGATTTAGAAAAGGCAGAGAAACCAGAGATCAAATCACCAGTATCTGTTGGATCATAGAAAAAGCAAGAGAATTCCAGAAAAACATCTAATTTTGCCTTATTGATTATGCTAAAGACTTTGTGTGGATCACAACAAACTATGGAAAATTCTTGAAGAAATGGGAATACCAGACCATCTTACCTGCCTCCTGAAAAATCTGTGTGCAGATCAAGAATCATGAGTTAGAACCGGACATGAAACAATGGACTGGTTCAAAACTGGGAAAGAGTACGTCAAGGCTGTATATTGTCACCATGCTTATTTAACTTATATACAGAGTACATCTGGAGAGGAAAATGGCAACCCACTCTGTATTCTTGCCTGGAGAATCCCCATGGACAGAGGAGCCTGGTGGGTTACAGCCATAGGGTCACAAAGAGCCGGATATGACTGAGCAACTAACACAACACACAGAGTATACCATGCAAGATGCCAGGCGTGATGAAGCACAAGCTGGAATCAAGATTGCTGGGAGAAATATCAATAACCTCAGATATGCAGGGACATCAGCCTTATGGCAGAAAGTGAAGAGGAAATAAAGAGCCTTTGATGAAGATGAAGAGGAGATTGAAAAAGCTGGTTTAAAAGTCAACATTTAAAAAACAAAAATCATGGCATCTGGTCCCACCACTTCATGGCAAATAGATGGGGAAACAGTAGAGAAACAGTGGCAGGCTTTATTTTCTGGGGCTCCAAAATCACTGCAGATGGTGAGTGCAGCCATGAAATTAAGACCATTGCTCCTTGGAAGAAAAGCTATGAGAAACCTAATTGGCATATAAAAAGCAGAGATATTACTTGGCTGACAAAGGTCTGCACAGTCAAAGCTATGGCTTTTCTAGTAGTCATGTATGTATGTGACAGTTGGACCGTAAAGAAGGCTGAGCCCCCCAGAATTGATGCTTTTGAACTGTGGTGTTGGAGAAGACTCTTGAGAGTCCCTTGGACTGCAATGAGATCAAACCAGTCATACCTATAGAAATCAGTCCTGAATATTCATTGGAAGGACTGATGCTGAAGCTGAAGCTCCAATACTTTGGCCACCTGATACAAAGAGCCAACTCATTGGAAAAAACCCTGGTATTTGGAAAGACTGAAGACAGGAGGAGAAGGAGATGACAGAGGATGAGATGGTTGGATGGTATCACCGATTCAGTGGACATGAGTTTGAGCAAGCTCCAGGACATGGTGAAGGACAGGGAAACCTGGCATGCTTCAGCCCATGTGGGTCCCAAAGAGTTGGACGTGACTGAACGACTGAAGAACAAAAAGAAGCATTGTTTTATAGTATATTGATCTTATAATACCTATACTTGTTTTCTTTTTAAAATTTTTTCTCTAAATATTCATTTTTATCGAGTATAATTGTTGATTTACAGTGTTGTGCCAGTCTTTGTTGTATAACAAAGTGATTCAGTTGTACTGTGTGTGTGTGTATGTATCTCCTTGGTTTCTTTTTGTACTTTAAACTCTTGTTTGGAGGGGAGATTATGGTACCTTCCTCCTTTTGCAAGCTTGTAGGTGTTTATGAATTGCATAGTTACAGACAGAGATGCACAGCAATGTTTTTCCAACTCTGATCTTAGATCACTTACACTGGAATCACCTAGAGTGCTTGCTTAAAATGCTTATTTCTAGCCCTCAACCAAAGCCTGTTGAATCAGAATCTACAGGGATGATATTCAGGAATCTGGATTCTAACAAGCTCTCATGTGTTTCATAGGCCCATTTGATCTAGAGTCATGTTCTCTGAAGTGGGTGAGACCATTGGGGTAATGACTGAAGCCTTTCCACCAATATCCATTCTCTCTTCCTTCCTTCCTAACCTTCTGTGCAGATAGGTACGGCCATGTGCTTACTGGGCAAGAATCCCTTAGAAGAAATGGAGTAGCAGCATAGTCAACAGAAGAGTTCGAAATGCAGTATTTGGATGCAGTCTCAAAAATGGCAGAATGATATCTGTTCATTTCCAAGGCAAACCACTCAATATCATGGTGATCTAAGTCTCTGCCCTGACCAGTAAAGCTGAAGAAGCTGAAGTTGAACGATTCTATGAAGACCTACAAGACGTTCTAGAATTAACACCCCAAAAGATATCCTTTTCATTACAGGGGACTGGAATGCAAAAGTAGGAAGTCAAGAAACACCTGGAGTAACAGGCAAATTTGGCCTTGGAGTACAGAATGAAGCAGGGCAAAGGCTAATAGAGTTCTGTCAAGAGAATGCACTGGTCACAGCAAACACCCTCTTCCAACAATGCAAGAGAAGACTCTAAACATGGATATCACCAGATGGTCAATACCGAAATCAGATTGATTATATTCTTTGCAGCCAAAGATGGAGAAGCTATATACAGTCAACAAAAACAAGACCGGGAGCGGACTGTGGCTCAGATCATGAACTTGTTATTGCCAAATTCAGACTTAAAGTGAAGAAACTAGGGAAAAACCACTAGACCATTCAGGTATGACCTAAATCAAATCCCTAACGATTATACAGTGGGGGTGAGAAATAGATTTAAGGGACTAGATCTGATAGACAGAATGCCTGAAGTCAGCTTGTACACCTGGAATTTCTTGGTTCACATGCTGCTGAAACCTAACCTGACGGATTTTGAGCATTACCTTGCTAGCATGTGAAATGAGTACAGTTGTAAGGTACTTTAAACATTCTTTGGCATTGCCGTTCTTTGGGATTGGAATGAAAACTGACCTTTTCCAGTCCTGTGGCCACTGCCGAGTTTTCCAAATTTGCTGGCATATTGAGTGCAGCACTTTCACAGCATCATCTTTTAGGATTTTAAATAGCTCAGCTGGAATTCCATCACCTCCACTATCTTTGTTTGTAGTAACGCTTCCTAAGGCCTGCTTGACCTCACACTCCAGGATGTCTGATTCTAGATGAGTGACCGTACCATCCTGGTTATCTTAATCATTAAGACCTTTTTTGTATAGTTCTTCTGTATATTCTTGCCACCTCTTCTTAATATCTTCTTCTGTTAGGTCCTTGCTGTTTCTGTCCTTTATTGTGCCTATCTTTGCATGAAGTCTTCTCTTGGTATCTCCAGTTTTCTTGAAGAGATCTCTAGTCTTTCCCATTCTTTTGTTTTCCTTTCATTCTTTGCATTGTTCACTGAGGTGAACAGTCTCTCCTTACTCTTCTCTGGAACTTTGCATTCATTTGCATATATATTTCCCTTTCTCATTTGC
This sequence comes from Bos mutus, assembly GCF_027580195.1. Taxonomy (NCBI): domain Eukaryota; kingdom Metazoa; phylum Chordata; class Mammalia; order Artiodactyla; family Bovidae; genus Bos; species Bos mutus. Next base: position 30,019,753 of record NC_091626.1, on the reverse strand, counting down.
CTCTCATTTCTCTTCTTTTCTCAGTTCTTTGTAAGGCTTCCTCAGACAACCACTTTGTCTTCTTGCCTTTCTTTTTTGGGGGGATGGTTTTGGTCAGTGCCTCCTGTACAGTGTTACAAACTTCAGTCGGTACTTCTTCAGGCATTGTGTGTACCATATCTAATCTCTTGAATCTGTTTGTCACCTGCACTGTGTAATCATAAGGGATTTAATTTTGGTCATACCTGAATGGGCTAGTGTTTTTCCCTAGTTTCTTCAATTTAAGCCTGAATTTTCCAGTAAGGAGCTCATGATCTGCATCAGAGTCACCTTCAGGTCTTGTTTTTGCTGACTATATAGAGCTTCTTCATCTTTTGGTCAAAGAAAATAATCAATCTGATTTTGGTGTTGACCATCCAGTGATGTCCATGTGTAGACTTGTGTGTTGTATTGTTGGAAGCAGGTGTTTCCTATGACCAGTGTGTCTTGGGAAAACTCTGTTAGCCTTTGCCCTGCTTCGTTTTGTATTCTAAGGCCAAACTTGCCTGTTATTCCAGATATCTGTTGATTTCCTACTTTTGTATTCCAGTCTCCTGTGATGAAAAGGACATCTTTTTTCATCATTAAAGTGTTAATTCTAGCAGGTCTTACAGGTCTTAATAGATCTATTCAACTGCAGCTTTTTCAGCAATAGTCGTTGGGACTAGACTTGGATTACTCTGATATTGAATGGATCGCCTTGGAAACGAACCAAGACCATTCTGACATTTCCGAGATGTCAGAAAACATTTTGGACTGTTTTGTTGACAGAGGGATTCTTGCTGACAGTAACAGATACAAGGTCATCTGAGTTAAATTCACCCATTCCTATTAATTTTAGCTCACTGATTCTTAAGATGTCTGTGTTTACTCGTTCCATCTCCTGCTTGACCATGTCATATTTACCTCGATTCATGGACCTAATGTTCCAGATTCCTATGCAGCATTGTTCTTTACAGCATCGGACTTAACTTTCACCACCAGACACCTCCACACCTCAGTGTCATTTCTACTTATGCCGCTGGGCATAAGTAGCATCTTCATTCTTTCTGGGGCTATTTCTCTGCTCTTCCCCAGTAGCATATTGAATAAATTCTGACCGGAAGGGCTCATTTTCCAGTGTTATATCTTTTTGCCTTTTTATGCTGTTGATGGGGTTCTCCAGGCAAGAATACTAGAGTGGTTTGCTATTCCCTCCTCCAGTGGACCACACACATAGTGTACAGTCCAGTGGTTTATGTCTTGGTCTCTTCTTTATCCCTAATCTCAGAAGATTGCCTGATACATGGTAAGTATTAATATTTGCTCAAAAATATTTGTTGAATATATTCATGAATTTGAATGTTTAACTTCTAAATTAACTTTAAAAGTACTTATGGGGAATTTGTAGGTCTAGTTGGAGTGTTCATTGCCTGTTTGCATGTCAGTATTTAACAGTTAACATTTAGTGCTTATTTAGAAATTATAAAAAAAAGATGATAGTCTTTTTCTCTTTTACAAGCAAACTCTGTGGAGTTTAGATAAAGCAAATGATTTGCTGCAAGGACATATAGATTTATACGTGACCAGATTCTGGATTGGAATCATTAGCTTTTAGTGTCTCTTGGATTCTTATATTAACTTTGTATCATATACCCATATGTTCATTAACTAAAGGATAGTTGCAAAATTAAAGTCTATATAATTATCATTAAGATACACAAATAAATAAATGGGTACTTTGGATTATTTCACATGTGCTGAAAATAATAGTCGTCTTAGATAATGAGCATGAATTTTCATAAATTTAGGTTATGTTCATTTAAATTTGAATTACTTAAAAGAAAACAGTGGACCTATTTCTAAATTAATTCTGAAAAGCAGAAATAGAATTACATGGCAGTTAATGAAGAAGGAGCACACAGTGGTCTTTGAATTACCTAAATTAGTTATTTTATTGCTTGTTCTACAAATACTTGAGTTCAGCTCATTAAATTTTCTAGTATTTCTTTACAACTAATGCAATCAGCAATAATACAAGGAGTGAAAGAAGATGAAAACCAAGTAGAGCAGGATGTTTTGTTGAGAGTGTGTGCATGTGAAATGAGGGTGAGAGATTTGGGAAAAGCCATGATAATATGAAAAGATAAAACTTACTGGTACTTTCTATTTGGACTGATAGAATCTCTGAGAACTGGAGAACTAGAGATATTCATTATAGAGGATCATCTTTTTTGAAAGAATATGTCAATCTTATCTTAATGAGTAAGACAGTATGCAAAACTATGTATGCAGGCTTATATAAAAAAGGGAATATTTATATTTATCTCTTCGTGTGCATTGCTTTAATATGCATATAGGGACATATAGGAAGCTGGTATATCAGGGTAGGGAGGAAGATTTTACTCTGTGCTTTTCTTTGATTTTTTAATGATTTGAATGTATTATTTATTCTAAATAAAATTTGAATGAAAAATAATTTTCTTAAAACAAATTTTTCTACATGATGAGAGAAAACTGTAATCAAATTAAATTTCTGATTTCATGATTTTCAGTTGAATCTTCTCTGAGAGTTCTGTCTTGAATTGGTTGTTAGCAGTTTTGATATCAGCCATTGTGGTCCTCTAAATCTACTGTACTGTACTTGATAATAATGAAAATGTTTAAAATTGTTCTTTTTCTTTACCTTTTCTTAATAGCTGTTATTTTATTCAGTTCTGCCTGTGAACTAAATCCTTTATTCATCTCCATGTTAAGAATATGTTTAGTTCCTTTAATTGCATGAAGCCTATCATTTTATAGGTTTCATAATAAAATTATTCATTTTATTTCATATCAGAAATGAAGTTATTGGACTTTTTTAGCTTTATTGAGATATAATTGATATAATAAAAATTGCACACATTTAATATATGCATTTTGATTAGTTTGGGCAACCACCATAATCATGGTAGTAAATATATCCATTTCTCCAAACTTCTGTTTTCTTTTCTGTTGTCGTTGTTGTTTGGTAAGAACACTTAATATGAAATCTGTCTTCTTAACACATTTTAATAAATGCCATATAGCTAACTGTCGGAGAAGGCAATGGCACCCCACTCCAGTACTCTTACCTGGAAAATCCCATGGATGGAGGAGCCTGGTGGGCTGCAGTCCATGGGGTCGCTAAGAGTCAGACACGACTGAGTGACTTTACTTTCACTTTTCACTTTCATGCATTGGAGAAGGAAATGGCAACCCACTCCAGTGTTCTTGCCTGGAGAATCCCAGGGACAGGGGAGCCTGGTGAGCTGCCGCCTATGGGGTCGCACAGAGTCGGACATGACTGAAGCGACTTAGCAGCAGCAGCAGCAGCTAACTGTAGATATATGATGTACAGTAGATCTCTAGAACTTATCCTGTATAAAGAGACTTTATATCCATTGGAAAATAGTTTCTCATTTTACTGCCAGCCCTTGGCAACCGCCATTCTATTTTCTGCTTCTGTAACATTGACTATGTCAGATACCTTATGTAAGTGGAATCATGTAGTATTTTCCTGGGATCATGTAGTATTTTCCTTTTGTGACTGCCTTATTTCATTTAGCATAATATCCTCTAGGCTTATTCATATTGTTTAAAATGTCAGGAATTCTTTGCTTGTTAAGGCTGAATAATATTCCCATGTATGTGTATACCATGTTTTCCATTTATTTGTTGATTGATATTTGAATTGCTTCCATACCTTGGCTATTGTATGCAGCAGTGAACATGGTATAAATATATCTTCAAGATCCTGATTTCATTTCTTTAGGATATGTACCCAGAAGTGTGATTGCTGGATCATATGGTAGTTTTGTTAATATTTTAAGGAGCCTCCATACTGTTTTCCAGTGTGGGCACACTATTCTACATCCCCCCCAGCATAATATAAGGGTTATCTTTTCTCCAGACTCTGGCCAGCACTTGCTAGCTCTTGGTTTTTTAAAGTAGCCCTCCTAACAGGTATGAAATGGTATGTCATTGTGATTTTGATCTCCATTTCCCTGTTGGTTAGTGATGCTGAACATCATTAGTGATGATGAGTGATGTAAATGCCTAGTAGCCATGTGTATGTCTTCTTCTTTGGCAAGTCCTTTGCTTGCTTTTTAATTGGCTTATCATTATCATCATTACTATTATTTTGTTTTCTTGGGGGTTCTTAAATATCTTTTAATACTAACCTCTTATCAGATAGATGGTTTTCAGATAGAATACCTTTCACTCTACAGATTATTTCCTTTACTATGCAAAATATTTTTAGTAATATAGTCCCTCCCACTTGTCTATATTTTGTATTTGATGCCTGTGTTCCTGGTGTCAAATCCAAGAAATAGTGGCCAAGACACATGTCAGGAAGTATTCTCTTATGTTTTCTCCTTGGAGTTTCCAGTTTCAGATCTTACATTTAAGTTTAATTTTGAAGGTTTCTTTTTTGTATATGGTATAAGATAGAGATCCAGTTTCTTCCTTTGTATGTGGAAATCCAAGTATTTCCAAAATCATTTATTGAAGATTCTATCCTTTGCCATTTAATGTTCTTAGCACTCTTGTAAAAGAATAGTTGAATGGATGTATGTTGATTTATTTCTGTAGTGTCTTTTCTGTTCCATAGATCTATGTGTCTGTTTTAATGCCAGTGTCATACTGCTTCAGTACTTTAGCCCTGTAATATATTTTGAAACCAGGAAGTGTGATATTAATACCTTTCTTTTTCTTTACTGAGATTGCTTTTGTTACTTGTGGGTTTTGATGAAAGTGAAAGTGGAGAGTGAAAAAGTTGGCTTAAAGCTCAACATTCAGAAAACGAAGATCATGGCATCCGGTCCCACCACTTCATGGGAAATAGATGGGGAAACAGTGGAAACAGTGTCAGACTTCATTTTTCTGGGCTCCAAAATCACTGCAGATGGTGACTGCAGCCATGAAATTAAAAGACGCTTACTCCTTGGAAGGAAAGTTATGACCAACCTAGATAGCATATTCAAAAGCAGAGACATTACTTTGCCAACAAAGGTCTGTCTAGTCAAGGCTATGGTTTTTCCTGTGGTCATGTATGGATGTGAGAGTTGGACTGTGAAGAAGGCTGAGCGCCGAAGAATTGATGCTTTTGAACTGTGGTGTTGGAGAAGACTCTTGAGAGTCCCTTGGACTGCAAGGAGATCCAACCAGTCCATTCTGAAGGAGATCAGCCCTGGGATTTCTTTGGAAGGAATGATGCTAAAGCTGAAACTCCAGTACTTTGGGCACCTAATGCGAAGAGTTGACTCATTAGAAAAGACTGATGCTGGGAAGGATTGGGGGCAGGAGGAGAAGGGGACGACAGAGGATGAGATGGCTGGATGGCATCACTGACTTGATGGACATGAGTCTGAGTGAACTCCGGGAGTTGGTGATGGACAGGGAGGCCTGGCGTGCTGCGATTCATGGGGTCGCAAAGAGTCAGACATGACTGAGCGACTGATCTGATCTGATCTGATTAATTTTAGCATTGTTTTTCTTTTCATGTAAAAAATGCCATTTGGATTTTTGTACAGTTCAGTTCAGTTGCTCAGTTGTGTCCGACTCTTTGTGACCCCATGAACTGCAGCATGCCAGGCTTCCCTGTCCATCACCAACAACCAGAGTCTGCCCAAACCCATGTCTATTGAGTCGGTGATTCCATCCAACCATCTCATCCTCTGTCGTCCCCTTCTCCTCCTGCCCTCAGTCTTTCCCAACATCAGGGTCTTTTCAAATGAATCAGTTCTTCTCATCAGGTGGCCAAAGTATTGGAGTTTCAGCTTCAACATCAGTCCTTCCAATGAATATTCAGGACTGGTCTCCTTTAGGATGGACTGGTTGGATCTCCTTGCAGTCCAAGGGACTCTCAAGAGTCTTCTCCAACACCACAGTTCCAAAAGCATCAGTCTTCAGTGCTCAGCTTTCTTTATAGTCCAACTCTCATATCCATACATGACTACTGGAAAAGCCATAGCCTTGACTAGACAGACCTTTGTTGACAAAGTAAAGTCTCTGCTTTTTAATATGCTGTCTAGGTTGGTCATAACTTTCCTTCCAAGGAGTAAGCATCTTTCAATTTCATGGCTGCAATCACCATCTGCAGTGATTTTGGAGCCCCCAAAAATAAAGTCAGCCACTGTTTCCCGTGTATTTGCCATGAAGTTGATGGGACTGGATGCCATGATAGGAATTGTATTTAATCTGTACATTGCTTTGGGTAGGATGGACATTTTAACAATGTTAAATTTTCCCATCCATGATCACATAATTTCTTTTCATTTACTTGTGTCTTTTGAAATTTCTTTCAGCAAGATTTTGTATTTTTTACTGTATAAGTTAGTTACATTTTTGTAAGTTTATTTCTAGATATTTTGTGTTTTTTTATACTATTGTAAGTGGAATTATTTTCTTAATTTCCTTTTCAGATAGTTCATTGTTAGTGGTTAGAAATGCAACTGAATTTTACTTGTTGATTTTGTTTGCTGCAACTTGACTGAACTCATTAATTGTTTCTAACACGTGTGTGTGTGTGTGTGTATTTTTTTAGAGTTTTTCATGTATAACTTTATGTTATGGACACACATAGTGTCATATTTCCTTTCCAGTTTGGATGTCTTTTATTTCTTTTTCTTTCCTAATTACTGCGGTTAGGATTTCCACTACTACATTTAATAGAAGTGATGAGAGTAGATATCCTGTCTTGTTCCTGATCTTAGAGAAAAAGCTCTCAGTTTTTCACTACTGAGTATGACATTAGCTCTGGACTTTCACATGTGGCTTTATTTTGTTTAGATATATTCCTTCTAAAATAGTTTGTTAAATGTTTTATCATGAAAACATGATAAATTTTGTAAATACTTTTTCTGTATCTATTGAGATGATCTGTGGTTTTTATCTTTTTATTCTGTTAAATGTAATGGATAATATTAATTGATTTGGATATGCTGAACCATGCTTGCATCCTAGGGGAACGTCTCACTAAATTATAACATGATCCTTTTATTGTGCAGGTGAATTCAGTTTGCTAGAATTTTATTGAAAATTTTTGCATTTCTGTTTTTAGATATCATTTTTTTTTCTACTTATTTTGGCTTCCACTATCCTTGTACAGTCCCTTATCACATTTGGTTGGGAGTATTTTACTGTCTTACTTCTCTGTGTTTAATCTGTCACTAATTAGATCATTTTGCATGCTCCTCTTATAAAAGTTTTTTCCATACTAAAGACATTGCTGGAGAAGAAGGAATTTAGAGGGGAAAGAAACATTAGTTAGAGGTAAGTTTTGAGGAAATTCTAGGGAGAAAGAAGAGAGATTGCAGTTAAATGAGATATGACACTCTTCCTAAAAGACTGGCAAAAAGACCTTTTAAGAAATTTTGCTGTGTGCAGGTAGTATGCTGTGTAACTCCTTCATTCACATATTTTAGATTTAAAGTAATTTTGCTCATATTTTGTCATATATGTGAATTTTTTCTCGTATATGTGGGAAATATATAAAATATGTTAATATAAAGTAAAATATAGTAGCATTGTATGCATTATATAATAAATATGCAAATATATCATATATACGTATATGATATCTAAGAATACATATATATATCCATTATATATAATATACATAATTATACATGTTTGTGTCTCTATCAAGATTATAAAGTTCATGGAATCAAAAACCATCACTTTGTATCTGACATATAACCCCGAATATTGCTAAAGTAAGTTTTTATTGTTTACTCTTCTAGTCTTTGTGTTACAGAGTGCATCTTTCCATATGTTTGTGTCATCTTCCATTTATTTTATCAGTTTCTTAGAGTTTTCCAAGTGCAGGTCTTTTACCTCCTTAGGTAGGATTATTCCTAGGCATTTTATTCTTTTTGATGCAATTTTAAATAGGATGGTTTCCATAATTTCTGTTAGTTTATAGAAATGCAACTGATTTTTGTATGTTAATTTTATATCCTGAAACTTTACTAAATTCATTGATGACCTCTAGTGGGTTTTGGTGGCATCTTTTAAGATTTTCTTAGTAGAGTATCATGCCATCTGTAAACAGTGACAGTTTGACTTTTTCTTTCCTGTTTGAATTTCTTTTCTTCCATTTGTCTGATTGTTGTGGCTAAGACTTCCATACTGTGTTGATTAAAAGTGGCAAGAGTGGTCATCCCTGTACCTCATCTTAGAGGAAATGCTTTCAGCTTTTCACCGTTGACTATGATGTTAGCTGTGGGCTTGTCATATATGGCCTTTATTACGTTGAGGTATGTCCCCTCTATGTCCACTTTCTCGAGTTTTTTATTATAAATGTATGTTGAATTTTATTGAATGCCTTTTTTTGCATCTATTGAGCTGATCATCTGGTATTTTTTCCCTTCAACTTGTTGATACCATGAGTCACATTGATTTGTGGGACTGAACCTTCTTTGCCTCTTTGGGGTAAATCCCACTTTATCATGATGAGCTCTTCTTCTTATGTGTTATTGGAGTTGGGTTTGCCTGTATTTGGTTAAGGATTTTTGCACCTGTATTCTTCAGTAATGTTGACCTATAATTTTTTTTCTGTGATATCTTTTTCTAGTTTTGGTATCAGGGTGCTGCTAGTCTTTACAGTTGGAAGCATTTCTTCTTTTGCAACTTTTTTGAAATACTTTGAGAAGTATAGGTATTAACTCTTCTCTAAATGTTTGGTGGAATTCACCTGTGAAACCATCGGGTCCTGCACTTTTGTTTGTTGAGAGTTTTAAATTACTGATTCAGTTTCATTAATGGTAAGTGCTCTGATCATATTTTTCATTTCTCCCTGGTTTAATCTATACAGTCCATTAAATTCTCCAAGCCAGAATACTGGAGTGGGTAACTATTCCCTTCTCCAGGAGATCTTCCCAACCCAGGGATCGAACCCAGGTCTCCTGCACTGCAGGCAGATTCTTTACTATCTGAGCCACCAGGAAACCTGGTGTAATCTTGGGAGATTATATATTTCTAGGAATTTGTCTATTTAGCTTGCCCATTTTATTGTCATATACTTGTTTATAGTCTTTTATGATCCTTTGTATTTCTAGGTGTTGGTTGTAACTTCTTTTTCATTTCTCATTTTATTGATTTGGTCTCCCCTTTTTTTATTGATGAGTCTGGCTAATGATTTATCAATTTTGTTTATCTTTTCAAAGATCTGGATCTTAGATTCATTCACCTTTTCTACTGTTTTTTAGTCTCTATTTCATTTATTTCTGTTCTGATCTTTTTGAAATCTTTTTTTCCACTAGCTTTGGATTTTGTTTGTTCTCCTTTTTCTAGTTCCTGTAGGTGTAAATTTAGGTTCTTTATTTGAGATTTTTCTTTTTTCCTGAGGTAAGCTTTGTAATTGCTATAAACGTCTCTCTTAAAACTACTTTTGCTGCATCATATAGATTTTGGATTTTTGTGTTTTCATTTTCATTTGTCTTTAGATATTTCTTTATTTTTCTTTTTGATTTCTTCAGTGATTCATTGATTGTTTAGTCACATATGTTTTAGTATCCATATATGTGTTTTGTAGGCTATTTGTTGTTGTTGTTGTTAATTTCTAATCGCATAACATTGTTGGAACAGATAATTGATAGGATTGAAATTTTCTTAAATTTGCCTAGCTGTGATCTATCCTGGAGAAAGTTCCATGTGCACTTGAAAACCAGTATTCTCCTGCTTTTGAGTGAGATGTGTGTGTGTGTATATATATATATATATATATGTATGTATGTATGTATGGTTGAACTCCATCTGGTCTAATGTGGCATTTAAGGCCAGTGTTTTGTTTTGTTTTCTTTTGTTCATTTATTGTCTGGGTGATCTTTCCATTGATCTCAGTGGGATGTCGAAGTTCCCTGCTATTATTGTATTACTTTCAGTTTTTCTTTTTATGTCTGTTAATATTTGCTTTATATATATAGGCGCTCCTATCTTGAGTGCATGTGTTACATCTGTTTCTTGGATTGGTCCCTTGATCATTAAATGTCTATCCCAGTGCAGAGTCTGACCTGCTGGTGTGTAGATTGCATCTTTAGGCTGCAGGGCTGTGATTTTTTGTGGCTGGTGTCTACCCTTGGATGGGTCAGGCTGATACCAGTGCTAGAGCAGGCTTGCTGGAGGGTGGAGCCATCATATTCTGAGGCTAGTGCCTGCCCACTGGTAGATGAAACCAGGTCCTGGAGTTTTATTGGAGGGCCCTGTGGGTCCTGGTTCTAGTGTTTGTGCACTTGTTTGTGGGAATAGGCTCTGGGCTCTCTGGTGGGTAGGACTGTGTCCAGGGGAAACTGAAGGCTCAGAGGCCCTTAAGGCAGCCTGTCTGCTGGTGGACACGGCTGTGTCATTGCCTATTTAATTGCTTGGCCTGAAATGTCTTAGTGATGGCTCCTACAACTTATTGAGCCAGAGCACATCTAGATCCTGCTAGAGGGAGGATTTCAAAATGGTTCTTGCTAGCAGTAGTGTCTACGTGGTAGAATCAGCTACCAATAATGGTTGCTGCCAGTGTCTGGGTCCCCGGGCTGGGCTATGGTTGCCTCCTACCTCTCAAGGAGACTCTTCAAGATAAATAAGTAGATCTGAACTGGGCTTCTTCCAAATTAGTGCTTCTGCCCTGGATCCGAGAGCTTATTAGATTTTGAGTGCTCCCTTAAGAGTGAAGTCTCTATTCACCCCAGCCTTTTGGGACTTTTGAAAATAATCCCTACTGGCCTTCAGTGCCAAATGCTTTGGGGGCCTTTTCTTCCTGGTACAAGACCCATGGCCTGGAAAGCCCAACATGGGTCTTGGACCCTTCACTCCATTGGAAGAATCTTTGCATTTCTAATTGTTCTTCTGTTCATAGGTCACTCACTGTGTTATTGGAATTGACTGTATTGTGACTCTGCCCCTCCTCCATGTCTCCTTGTTGTTCCTTCTTTATATCTTTGTTTTCAATCTTTTCTAGTAGGTTCTGGTCTTTTAAACCAATGGTTGTTGATTTTATTGTGCCTATTAGAGGAGGTGAGCTCAGTGTCTTTTTTACTCTGCCATATTTGCCAACATTAGAAATGAATTATATATGAGCATTTGAAATAGAAGTTTATTAGAATTCTTTACTTTAGCTGAGTTTTAGTTTTAACAAGGAAAATGTGTAACTAAATAAATCTGATCTAATAGCAGATAAATTTTGAATTTTTATTTTTTAACCTACTATAAGGAAATGAAAAGATTTCTAATAACAAAAATAGTTTAGAGGAGAAACTTTATATTACTGGAATGCTCTCAGTTGACAACATCCATTTTTCCTTTCCAATTAGAATAGCTGGACATGGCAGAGCTGCTACAGGTTTATTTTTGAAATTGTAACAGATGGTTACCATTATTCTTCCTTAAAACAGTAAATGAAGAGACCAGACATTAGAAAGTAAATTTATTCAGTGATTTACTCACATGTTTTTGTTTCATGAATAGTGACAATATGAGACTTCAGCTTAATGGGGGAAATCAATTGCCATTATAAAAGTATATCTATTACCTTACATAAATGTTTTGGTCAGATACTTAAACACCATGCTTTTAAAATAGTTTTTGAAAGAATCTTCATAACTTCAGAGAAATCATATGGTTTAAACTGTAGAAATGTATTTTTCTTTGTTGTTTTCTTCATTAAACTTTCCTTTTTTTTCTCTCAGTGTGGTTTTCCCTTTTATTGCCTATTTCTTTCCCTTTATCACCTTGGATAAATTTAGCTTTGTGTCAGTTTTTCTAGCTTTTGAGTAGTTCATTGTATCAGTCAAAATTCAACCAGGAAAAAAGCAGGAAGTGATTTACTCGGATTAGCAGTTTACAGATGTGTTGAAAGGGTAGAATGAAAGGCAAGTAAGACCTTTGGAAGGAATGATGCTAAAGCTGAAACTCCAATACTTTGGCCACCTCATGCGAAGAGTTGGCTCATTGGAAAAGACTCTGATGCTGGGAGGGATTTGGGGCAGGAGGAGAAGGGGACGACAGAGGATGAGATGGCTGGATGGCATCACTGACTCAATGGACCTGAGTCTGAGTGAACTTCGGGAGTTGGTGATGGACAGGGAGGCCTGGCGTGCTGCAATTCATGGGGTCGCGAAGAGTTGGACACGACTGAGCGACTGAACTGAACTGAACTGAACTGAAGACCTTTGCTAGACCTTGGTTTCACTGCTAACATTTAAGGAGTCAGGAAAGTGAAGTAACTTCAGAAATTATATATAGATGGTTATGGTTGCCTCCATTTCCAAATGTGTGATTTGTACAAAAACACCTAGAAAGAAATGTTACTGAGTTAGCAAAAAATTTGACACTATAGTAAAATATAGAAGGGGGATATGCTTAATTTTTGAGAGGAAAGTTAGCTCTATAAATTCTGTTAATGGCCTGGGATGGCATTTTTTTTTTTAACGCATCATATTCCATGTGGCTGTTTCTCACCTTTTTCTTAACGAGTCTATATATTGTATCTCTCTTTGAAGTCACCAAATTCTTACTGCCTCATGGCACTCAATCCCAGTCTTATTGTGCAGTGTTTTTCTTTTTTTTAAACCATGAAGTACTGAAGGAAAACCAAATAGGCCACATTTAGAGGATGGAATTATTGAATGTACATGAGAAAGAATAGGAAACATATTCAAGTACTGGGAAAAATAAAAAGTAAAGGAGAGTATCTTCAGATTCTTATATTACTTTCCAGATTACCATTTGTTGGTCACTTTTAAGTTCTCCACTGGAGGTTGAGAAGAAACAATAATAGTTTCATAGAAAGTGAAAAGGGCAAATACTCAAAATTTCAAAAAAATCACTAATCTGGAAGGCTGTGTGACTTGTCTGTTACAGTGTGCCAGTGATACATATATCTTTTCATAGAAATCCTAGAGTTCCCCTTTTAGGTACTTCCATCTTTGTCACTCTAACCTCATACAAGGTTCTCTTTAGGAGAAAAGATTTATTTCATTTATTTCAGAATGAAATCCTTAGAATACTGATGATTCTAAGTATTCAAGTGCTATAGTTATAAGTGCTTGAAGAATGTTTATGTGCATGATTATGACCAGAAATTCATTAACCATGACAATGAGTAAAGAGAGAACAACAAGAAAAGGGTTGTACCTTTTTTGAGTGAGATTTTGAACATAAGCCAACATTCAGAAAATCATTAAAACTGCAAAGTGAGAATTTTAAAGCCTAATACATTTTTTCTTTTAATTATCTAGAGATCAAACAGTTTAGTCTTTCCCCATTTATTTCCCCATAAAAAATCTCAAGTAAAGCTTTCTTTCCCTGAAGAAGTATGTGACCTGCTCCAAAGAGAGGGAAATATTCACATTGTACTATAACATGAAAAATAAATAAAACTTAAATCACTGAAATTTGGGGTTGATGTATATAGAATCTAGTGTTACTCTAGCTCTGTGTTGTCCAGATACGGTAGCCATTAGCTACATGTGGTTATTTAAATATATTAATGTAAAATATTTTGGTTTCTCAGTCATATGCATTCATATTAAGTACTCAACAGTCACATATAATTGGTGGCTATAGTATTTGACTGTACAGATAGACTGTTTCCATCTTCACAGAAAGTTCTATTGCACAGAGCCACTCTAATACACTGTTATAAGCACCTGCGTTTGTGGTTCCTGATTTAGGACCCGAAACAAAGAGAAACATAATATTCTTGTCAATTATAAATGATTATACATGATTATTCGGTAGGGATAAAACACTATTAACATTTGTATGACAGTCATAAGTTAAGAAATACTTTCATATGTTATCTAATTTGATCTCCTAAACCAACTTTTTGAAGTTGGTAAGCACAAATTTCACCCTTCATCCTTAAGAGCACTTTCCATCAACAGACTTTTCTTATTGTGAAGGTGAAGCTTAATATAAAAAAACACACAGCACAGAAGTACCAATAAGTACCTTTTTTTTACTTCTTCATCTTATGGCTTCATTTTCCCTTAAGACCTTGGAGATTGTTGCTTCCACATAGTAGAGGAGAGAAAATTCTACTCTTTCCAGCCTGGAAGTCAAAAAAGATCACTCTGCTCACATTCAGTTATTGAAAACTTGTTACGTGGTCATATCTGGATCCAAGGAACTGGAAAATATAGTCTCTGGCTGGGCAACCACTATGCAGCAATATATTTGACGGTATGGTGAGAGGAACACACATTTTTGATGTTCGATTTTGTCACAAAAGACTAGGCAGGTAATACACAAGAGTGAAGTGGGCCAGATGTCAGTGCAGATGTGTTCACTCTGTGTATGTGTGGGCAGTGGGCAGAGCTGTGGCATGCCCTGTACATGGACAAGTGCTGTTCATTATCAGCTAGCGTCGTCCTGTCCTAACGTGCCAGATCTTTTAGTTTTATGGTTTTCAATGAAAATCTGAAACTCCTGTTTTAATATCCCTAGTTTTGAAAGATTATAAATTAAACAGCTGTAAACATTCATGTATAAGTTTTTCTATAAAACAAGTATCATGTTTAACTTTTAAGAAATTGTGAAATTGTTTTCCTAAGCTGCTGTACCGCCTTACATTCCCACCAACAGTATATGAGAGTTCTAATTGCTCTGTGTCTGACGTTTGCCCATCAGTATCTTTTATTTTAGCCATTCTGAGAGGTATGTAGTGGTATCTCTTAATGGTTTTCACTTCCCTCTCATATTGGCTAATGATTTTGAACATTTTTTCCTATACTTATTTGCCATATGTATATCAACTTTGGTCAAGTTTTCATTCAGATCTTTTACTTATTTTTGATTGAGTTGTTTGCTTTTTTCCTGTTGAATATTGAGAGTTCTTTATATATTCTTATATAAAGATATATATATATAAAGCTTATATATAGATATAAAGATATATATAAAGCTTATGTAAAGATATATATAAGCCCTTTGTTGGATTTGTGAGTTGCCAACATGTTTTCTCAATCTGTAGCTTTTCTTTTCATTTTCTTAAGTGTGTTCCATAGAGCAAAAATTCTCAATTTTGATGAACTCTTTGCCAAATTCAGTCACTAAGATTTTTTTCCTGTATTTTCTTATAAAATTTTATAATTTTGCATTTAATTTTTTTATAAGGTGTGAAGTTGAAATCAGATTTCATTGACTTGCATATGGATATTCAGTTGTTCTAACACTATTTGTGGAGAAGAAAATAGAATTTTGTAGGCTGCCAGGAAGGAAGATATTTCTTAACTTCTATATTTACACTAGGAAACTTCCTGTAATGGTTTCTCATTTCCATTGTTATAGCAAGTTCATTTGCTATAATGTGTTGAAAATGCCTAATTTTAATCAAGATTGTGTATGTTTGCTAATGCTTATCATAGTGATTTCTAGCTATACTCTTCCTTTCCCATACCATTAGATTATGACTGTAAGCCTGTAACCAAATTCCTAGAATTCAGTGTGGTGGTGTTTACTTGCTCAGTCGTGTCTGACTCTGTGACCCCATGGACTGTAGCCTGCCAGGCTCCTCTGTCCATGGGGTTTCCCAAACAAGAATACTGGAGTGAGTTGCCATTTCCTTCTCCAGTGAGCTTCCTACCCAGGAATTGAACCAGGGTCTCCTGCATTGGCAGATGGATTCTTTACCACTGGGTCACCCAAAAAGGTTTTATCTGCTAGCAAACATTTCTAAAAGGCAATCAAAAAGAATTTAGAAGCAAATGTTTTAATGCTTGAAATGTGTAAACTGTATAGTTATTTCAGATATTATGTACAGAACTGTTCTAACACAAATCTTCCCCAAATCATTCAAAAATCAGTTACCAACAAATAATTATTGAGCATTCATTTTCTAGGAATTGGGTTCTGCAGAAGATAAAAAGACAATATATAGTTTTAATGTCCTCAGAAATTCTACACTCAAGTTGACATAGAGTAAAATCTGGACCTGCAAACTCAAATATCTTCAGTTTCCGGAGAAGTATTGTAAACTTTTTAAGTTCCAGATATAAGAAAATAGGGAAAGAGAGTTAGGAACTTTGTTAGCTTAGAGAGTTCATTCATGATAAAAGGCATTCACACAAACAGCCATACATGCAGATGTCCACAGAAATCACCTTAAAAGATTGACTTCAGTCTAGGCTGTAAGTTTGCAACCCAGCCTCTGACTGTGAGGATCTGCCTTTAGGTGTCCGGAAGGACTCTGTATTCGAAAGGATTGCCCTTACAAACAGTTACGTGCATGTGTACATACACTTGGCTTTCTTTGGTTAAAAAGCAGATTTTTCAAATTTCTCATTGGCTTTATATGTAAGTAGTGTGTTTGTGTGTGTGAATGTGTGTTCATGTTCTTATGTATTTACTGTGGTGAATGTCGTAGTCCTTTTATTCTCTCCTACATTTTCTGATTGATCGTTATTGATTTTTCAGTTTTGCTTGTTAACCTTCCAGCTCTCATTTATTCTACTAAGCTCTTATGTGTGAATTTAACTATAGCTGAAGATTGTATGCTTTCCTGACTTTTTAGTGAGAATGTTTCTGACGTCTCACCGTTTAGTATAATGTTAATTTTGATTTATTGTATTAATATATCCCCTTTGGAAATTTCCTTCTATTCCTAATTTACTTGAATTTTTAGATTTTGCTTATTTAAATCAGGAGTTGATATAGAATTTTATCAAGTACTTTTCCAGTATCTGTTGAGATGGTTTTATGTTTTTTAATTTACATTGAACCCTACTCCAGAGATGAACCTTACTTGGACAAGTTATTCAGTGTGTTATTTATTTAATACACTGCTAGAGTCTATTTAAGATTTTTACCTCTAAACTACTTTGTGTTCTAAACTTTTTTTCGTATTCTAAACTTTTTGCTGTATTCTATTCAGTACACAGTATGGTGGCTTTGTGTATTTAGGTGCTCATTATTTTTTTTTAATAAATGAAACTTTGTTACTTTTTAAATTAGTATGTTGGAAAGACAGACTAGGGCGTAACTAATAGACCTTCATCTGTATCAGAATCCATGATAAATATGTTGTAGATACTTCTAAGAAAATGTTTTGTCATTTTCTGTTTGACTTCTCTATTCCTCTAGTGCAGAGTCTCTCAGTCTCAGCTTTATTGTCATTTTGGGCTAGCTAATTGCCATGGGCGGCTCTCTTGTGCATGGTAGGATGTTAAGTAACACCTCTGGTCTCTCCCTGCTGGATGCCAGTACTACCATCGAAGCTATAACTAATGAACATGTATCTAGACATTGCCAAGTGTCCCAGGGAGCAAAACCACTGCCAGTTGAGAGCCATTCTGGCGGTTTTGGCAGATTTTTTTTTTTTTTTCAACAGAGAATAAGAATGTAGATAAGGCAATTAAAATTATAATCTTGTTGAAAGTACCTTTGGTATTTCTTTTTTCTTTTAGTGTTTTACTGAATTTTACAAATGCATGTTGCTGGACTGAAAAATGCTATAGAGATATGCTCCTTCAGTGCTATAAATTTATAACTTCAATAGCTTATAATGTGTGAGGTAAGTTGTCAGAAAGTTGAATTAGCTTTGGCAGTATGCCTGGATGAACCACTTAGCAGGGAGCAGGGAAAACACAGAAATAAAAATAGAAAATGAACAAGTTCCATCCTTAATTGTTCATCTTTCTCAATGCAAAATATCTCCATATTATTTATTTAATTTATATATAAAATTGGCATACAAGAATGCTAAATACTGAATGTAGTACCTTTTTAAAAAATTAGAAATTTTCCTACTAAGTAATTTATAATGCGTGGTAAAAATAACATACATATTGGAAACATTAACAAAAATGATATATATGATTACATGACAAGTGAATTGGGATTACCAGTGAATATTTAAAGTCTGTAGAGGAAGGAGATCATCTTTTCTTGGAATGGTGTTTTTCCAAGTTTTCACTCAGAGCATTTTGCTTTTACTCTGCACTTTCTCTAAAAATCAGACTGTCTTTGTACAATTAGTCTCCTCATTCAAGTTATGACCAGAGTTTAGTTTAGTTTAGTTTCATGGACCTGAAGTTGGGGTATTCTCCAGCTACAGGTTCTTCTGTCTACAAGTTTCCAGTCAATAATATGGGTTAATACAGTACTATGAATTCTATTAACCCCACTGCAATTAACTTGCAAGTAAAATAAACTATTTTACTGTTGAAAACCATAATTTGTAGACAGACCTTTCTTCCTGGTAGTCCTGTTGTTTTTTTTATAGTGTTGCTTGAGAAGGAAGAACAGATATGTTAGAGGTAAGAACAACAGAAAAGTTTGAAAGATAATTGCTGGTTAATGTGAAAAATAAAAACAGTGAAAAGAACAGCTGCAGCTCAGCTTAACTGAATCTTCTACTCTTACTCCTGGCAAACATTCAAAAAGAAATTGGATTTTTCCTCCATATATACAACGTTTTTTGTTTGTATTGTTGTTCTTTTTTATTTTTTAATTTTATTTTATTTTTAAACTTTACAAATTGTATTAGTTTTGCCAAATATCAAAATGAATAATTTTTATTTTTCATTGAAATAATACATTCACATGTTTTTAAAAAATCAAACAATGCTAAAATAACTTATAACAACAATGAAAACCAGCTACCTGCTTTTATCCTGCTGTTTCCAGAAGCAACCAGTTTCTTGCAGTTGTTTCTTCTGATATTTGCATACATATTTCATACAGTGCCCTTTGCTGTATCTATTTTAGACATTATATGTTTGTTTTCTGTGGCTGCCATAATAGATGATTGTAAATGGCTTGAAACAGCACATACTTGTTATCTTACAGTTCTATAATTTAGAAATCCCATACAGGATCTCGACCGCACAACAGTAGTACAGCATCTCACTTAGGCTGAGATCAACATGTGGGCAAGACTACATTCCTTTCTGGAGACTGAAGGGGAGAATTCTTTTCCTTGCTTTTTCCAGCTCTTGGTGGCCACCTTCTTACCAGGGCTCATCATCCCTTCCAGTTTAAAAGCAAGCAACATCAGGAATCCTAGTCTTCACATTACTATCTCTACCGTGAACTTCCTGATGTTCAAGCTGGTTTTAGAAAAGGAAGAGGAACCAGATCAAATTGCCAACATCTGCTGGATCATGGAAAAAGCAAGAGAGTTCTAGAAAAACATCTATTTCTGCTTTCTTGACTATGCCAAAGCCTTTGACTGTGTGGATCACAATAAACTGTGGAAAATTCTGAAAGAGATGGGAATACCAGACCACATGACCTGCCTCTTGAGAAACCTATATGCAGGTCAGGAAGCAACAGTTAGAACTGGACATGGAACAACAGACTTGTTCCAAATAGGAAAAGGAGTACATCAAGGCTGTATATTGTCAGCCTGTTTATTTAACTTCTATGCAGAGTACATCATGAGAAACGCTGGACTGGAAGAAACACAAGCTGGAATCAAGATTGCTGGGAGAAATATCAATAACCTCAGATATGCAGATGACACCACCCTTATGGCAGAAAGTGAAGAGGAACTCAAAAGCCTCTTGATGAAAGTGAAAGTGGAGAGTGAAAAAGTTGGCTTAAAGCTCAACATTCAGAAAACGAAGATCATGGCATCCGGTCCCACCACTTCATGGGAAATAGATGGGGAAACAGTGGAAACAGTGTCAGACTTTATTTTTCTGGGCTCCAAAATCACTAGAGATGATGACTGCAGCCATGAAATTAAAAGACGCTTACTCCTTGGAAGGAAAGTTATGACCAACCTAGATAGCATATTCAAAAGCAGAGACATTACTTTGCCAACAAAGGTTCGTCTAGTCAAGGCTATGGTTTTTCCTGTGGTCATGTATGGATGTGAGAGTTGGACTGTGAAGAAGGCTGAGCGCCGAAGAATTGATGCTTTTGAACTGTGGTGTTGGAGAAGACTCTTGAGAGTCCCTTGGACTGCAAGGAGATCCAACCAGTCCATTCTGAAGGAGATCAGCCCTGGGATCTCTTTGCAAGGAATGATGCTGAAGCTGAAACTCCAGTACTTTGGCCACCTCATGCGAAGAGTTGACTCATTGGAAAAGACTCTGATGCTGGGAGGGATTGGGGGCAAGAGGAGAAGGGGACGACAGAGGATGAGATGGCTGGATGGCATCACTGATTTGATGGACGTGAGTCTGAGTGAACTCCGGGAGTTGGTGATGGACAGGGAGGCCTGGCGTGCTGCGATTCATGGGGTTGCAAAGAGTTGGACACGACTGAGCGATTGATCTGATCTGATCTGTAATTTTACATTGAGAATCAACAAGATAATCCAGAATAAATTCCCTATTTTAAAGTCAGCTGATTAGCTTTATTCCATCTGCAGGTTTAATTTGACTCTGCCAGATACCCTGGGCTTCCTTGATGGCTCAGTGGTAAAGAATCCACCTGCTAGTGCAGGAGAATCAGGTTCAGTCCCTGGGTCAGGAAGATTGCTGGGAGGAGGAAATGGCAACTCACTCTAGTATTCTTGCCTGGAGAATTCCATGGACAGAGGAGCCTGGTGGGCTACAGTCCATGTAGTCGCAAAGAGTCAGACATTTCTCAGTGACTAAATAACAACAACAACCATACAGCCTAACATATTCACAGGGGCGTTATCCTGCCTACTATACCTTCCCAGTATGATTTGTTGCTGTTCAGTCGCTAAGTTGTGTTTGACTCTGCAACCCCATGGACTGCAGCACGCTAGGCTCTCTGTCCTCCACTATCTCCCAGAGTTTGCTCAAATTTGTATCCTTTGAGTCATGATGTTATCCAACCATCTCATCCTCTATCACCCTCTTCTCCTCCTGCCCTCAATCTTTCCCAGCATAAGGGTCCTTTTAAGTGAGTTGGCTCTTCACATCAGGTAGCCAAAGTATTGAAGCTTCAGCTTCAACATCAGTCCTTCCAGTGAATAGTCAAGGTTGGTTTCCTTTAGGATTGACTGGTTTGATCACCCTACAGTCCAAGTGACTCTCAAGAGTCTTTTTCAGCACCATAATTCAAAAGCATCAATTGTTTGATGCTCAGCCTTCTTTATGGTCCAGACCTTGGCTACATTTTTTCAGTTCTTCCTACAGCTCAGTGAAGTCCCTCTTAGTACTCTTTTCCACTTTTTCAAACTCATCAAATAACTTGACTTCTGCTTTTTACCTGGAGATCTTTCTCCTCTTCCTTCACCATCAGAGTGAGTTTGTTTACCTGTACTGAAGACTGAGAGTCTTCATATATAAGCCATCTGCTAGCTTAAAATTGTCCACCTTCTGTAGTACCTTGTACCTACAGTTCCTCAGTATTTGAGGATTTCTAATATGAATCACCTTGTTGTTGGTATTTCCTTCTGGAGGTACTTAGGTAATGCCTGCGTGCATGCTAAGTCGCTTCAGTCATGTCTGACTTTGCAACCCAGTGGACTATAGCCTGCCAGGCTTCTCTGTCCATGGGATTCTCCAGGCAAGAATACTGGAGTGGGTTGCCATGCCCTCTCCAGGGGATCTTCCTAACTGGGGGTCAAACCTGTGTCTCTTACGTCTTCTACATTGTCAAGCAGGTTCTTTACCACTAATGCTCCTTGGAAGCCCAGGTAATACCTAGGGTAAAAGCATACAGTTGATCTTTATCTGAACCTGGGATAACATTGGAGTAGGAAAGAAAGGTAAAGTAAAGGCAAAGAAGGAAAGGAGGCAGGAGAGATAAAGTCAGGTTACTTTCAGCATGGACCAAGTGATATAGAAATGTACAATCTCACTTATTTAAATTCAGTGTTGATAAAAATGTCATTAAATTAGAGAAAAATTTGAATTATAAGTTTTTGCTCATTTTTAGAATAGCTTTAGTACTTTGAATATATACAATTACTCAGAATTAATATCAGGCCTTAGTTTAAGTTATGACTTTCTCAGAGCTTAACTGGCACCACTCAATCTTGTGTATGCTAACACATCATCCTGGTGTTTTGGTTTTCCTCATAGATCTTATTGGATTGAAATCTTCTTATTTATTTGTTTATTTATACCTGTATGCCTGGTAAAAGTAAGATCCATAAGTATAAATACCAGATTTGTTTTGTTCACTGCCTTTTCTCTCATACGTGGAACATGCCTAGCATATAATATGTACTCAGTAAGTATGTATTTTTTTTTCCCTTGTCTCTTTTGTCTTTTTTTTTTTCTAATTTTATTTTATTTTTAAACTTTACATAATTGTATTAGTTTTGCCAAATATCAAAATGAATCCACCACAGGTATACATGTGTTCCCCATCCCGAACCCTCCTCCCTCCTCCCTCCCCATACCATCCCTCTGGGCCGTCCCAGCGCACCAGCCCCAAGCATCCAGCATCGTGCATCGAACCTGGACTGGCAACTCGTTTCCTACATGATATTTTACATGTTTCAATGCCATTCTCCCAAATCTTCCCACCCTCTCCCTTTCCCACAGAGTCCATAAGACTGTTCTATACATCAGTGTCTCTTTTGCTGTCTCGTACACCGGGTTATTGTTACCATCTTTCTAAATTCCATATATATGCGTTAGTATACTCTATTTATGTTTTTCCTTCTGGCTTACTTCACTCTGTAATAGGCTCCAGTTTCATCCACCTCATTAGAACTGATTCAAATGTATTCTTTTTAATGGCTGAGTAATACTCCATTGTGTATATGTACCACAGCTTTCTTATCCATTCATCTGCTGATGGACATCTAGGTTGCTTCCATGTCTTGGCTATTATAAACAGTGCTGTGATGAACATTGGGGTACACGTGTAGTAAGTATGTATTGAATCACCGAACAAAAGTGTTTGGGCATTTTATTTTAGCAAATAGATTAACAGAATTTTAGTAGCATTATCAAAAGAATCTTTGTAAATAAGGCTTTAAGAGACTCACAGATGTTTCTGTTTTAGATAATTTAAATTCTGCTCTCCAGTCTCATTTAATTATGGATTATACACTTTGCATATCAGCAAGAGATTAATTTATGTTAGTCCTAGGCAAATTATCATATAATCTATGAGTTCTTTGTGTTTACTGTAACTGTATTATGTGAAATACATGCAATGAAATTTCACTTGTGTTTATTAAATATAAGATTATAAAACATTAAACTGCAAATAAGGGCAACAGCATTCTTATAAATAAAGGCTTGAACACATATACTAAGTACTACTGGTCAGGTCAAATTGTTAAAGATCTTAAAAGATTTTCTAAGTTCTTTCTAAATTTATTTATCTTTTAATTTGTAAGTCATTATAACAAAACTTGTTGTATCCCAGTGATCATCTGTATGAGTTGTTTGAATTTAAGAATACATTTAAGTTAATATTCTTAATGATAATTTAATTTTCTAATATTTACATGAACTGAAGTCTAAAGTGCATTCTCTGTCTTTCAGTTTTAGTTCAGTTGCTCAATCGTGTCCAACTCTTTGTGACCTCATGGATTGCAGCACGCCAAGCTTCCCTGTCCATCACCAACTCCTGGAGCCTATTCAAACTCATGTCCATCCTGTCAGTGATGCCATCCAACCATCTCACCCTCTGTTGTCCCCTTCTCCTCCCACCTTCAATCTTTCCCAGCATCAGAGTCTTTTCCAATGAGTCGGTTCTTTGTATCAGATGGCCAAAGTATTGGAGTTTCAGCTTCAGCATCAGTCCTTCCAATGAATATTCAGGACTGATTTCCTTTAGGATGGACTGGTTGGATCTCCTTGCAGTCCAAGGGACTCTCAAGAGTCTTCTCTAACACCACAGTTCAAAGGCATAAATTCTTTAGCACTTAGCTTTCTTTATGGTCCAACTCTCACATCCATACATGACTACTGTCTTTAGAATAACATTTATATATGAAAACAATTCTAAGATACACATTATCTGACACAGACAAGTGTGTGCTAAATCACTTCAGCTGTGTTTGACTCTGTGACACTATGGACTGTAGCCCGCCAGGCTCCTCTCTCCATGGGGGTTCTCCAGGCAAGAATACTGGAGAGAGTTGCCGTGCCCTCCTCCAAGGGGTCTTCCTGACAGGAATCAATCCCACGTCTCTTAAGTCTCCTGCATTGGCAAATGGTTTCTTTTACCACTAGCACCATCTGGGGGAAAAGGTCTGGGCATTGAAATGAGATAGATGTAGGTAAATGACACTTTTCTCCTTGTTAGCTATCTGTAGTGTTAGTTGCTCAGTCTTTCCCGAGTCTTTGCGACCTCATGGACTGCAGCCTACCAGGCTCCTCTGTCCATGAGATTATATCCCTAAGCAAATTAACCTTCCTGAACCATACATGGAGACTGCACTGAGACAGTATAATGTTTATTATAAATTCTCTATAAATTCTAGTTTTTTTCCTTCCTTGATGAAGTTGGAACAGAAACTCTTCTCATTTACCAAAATAATGGAGAAGAATAATGAGATTAAAAAATATGCATTTAAGCCTAGTGAACTTGGCTGTTATTCATAAATATTAAAGAGGGGAGTTTCTAATCAAAGGCTTTTAGGCATCAAACTTTGAGCATCTTTTATAAAGGTACCTCATTTATTTTTAAGTCATTTTGGCCTAGTCTTTTCCCCCATAGCCTCATGCTCCTTCCCAGTCTCCAGTAACCCTGTACTGTTGTAGGGCCATACCACAGGACAGGCAGAGCTCACATAGCCTCCTAATGTATATCGGAATGCAGGCAGTGATAGTCTGGCCACTGTCAGAGATCAAGGTTTCTTCTGATATCCATTCTCAGTAAATACTACCCACCATGCTATGCTCAGACACTCACCCAGGTCTGAATAAACTCTGCATCCATACCTCAGCTCTTTCCAGTTGCCACAACCCTCAATCCAGTGTGTGACTGTGACATAAAAGTAAGTGAAGCTGAAGCATTGGCTCAGCTCAGGCTGGGGTACATGCTGGGGCTATTGTGGGCAACTGGGTAGCCACTTGTACAGTCCTAATTATCCCTCTCTGTTCTGCTGTGGGAGCAGTGAACCATGAGTGAGGTCCATGCTGAGTACAGCCTTCCTGTTAGTCCCAACAGAGCTCAAGATGCCAAGGAGTTACCTGTGTCAGATCCCAGGGCTGGGACACCCAATATGTGGCTGGAACCACTTCCTTTTCAGGAAGACTCTCCACTCCTGTAATCTCCCTTTTCCTCCAAGTCGCCTTCCAGGGACACAAGGCCTGATCTGATCACTTCTCCTGCTATGTGATTTCTTGTGGATCTGTCTTACAGCCTTGGTTGTATAGGAGTCTTTATAGCAGTTTTTATTAGTTTTTAGTGAAGATTGTTCCTTATGTAGAATTTTTTTTTTTAATTGGAGTGTACAGTAAAGAATCTGCCTGCAGTACAGGACACGCAGGTTCAAACCCTGGTGAGGAAGCTCCCCTGAGGAAGGAAATAGCAACCTAATCCAATATTCTTGTCTGGGAAATCCCAGGTTCTTCCCAGAAGAACCTGGTGGGCCACAGTCCATGAGAACAAAAGAGAGTCCAACATGACTTAGTGACTAAACAACAGTAGTTGATTTACAATGTTACTTTCTATTGTGCAGCAAAGTGAATCAGTTATATATATATGTACACACACCACACATATACATATATATACACAGACATATATACATGTATACACACATATACATATATATACACAGACATATATACATGTATACACACATATACATATATATACACAGACACATATATATATGTATACACACATATACATATATATACACAGACACACATATATATGTATACACACACACACACACACACACACACACACACACATATATATCTCCACTCTTTCTTTGGCATCAGCTGGTTACATCTTTGGCCACCTGATGCAAATAGCTGACTCATTAGAAAAGACCCTGATGCTGGGAAAGACCAAAGGCAAGCAGAGAAGGGGACAACAGAGGACAAGATGGTTGGATGGTATCACCGACTCAATGGACATGAGTTTCAGCAAACTCTGGGAGATGGTGAAGGACAGGGAAGCCTGGCGTGCTGCAGTCCATGGCATCGCAAAGAGTCAAACATGACTGAGCGACTGAACAACACATGCACTCTTTGAGATTCTTTTCCCATATAGGCTATTAAATGAGTATTGACTGAAAGTCCCTGTACTATACTGTAGGTCCTTATTAGTTATCTGTTTTATATATACTATTATGTGTATGTCCATCCAAATCTAGCAGTTAATCCTTCCCCCCAGCCATTTTACCCCAGTAACCATAAGATTGTTTTCTACATCTGTGGCTGTATTTCTGTTTTGTGGATGCATTTATTTGTGCCATGTTTTAGATTCTATATATAAGTGGTATCATACCATGTTTTCTTTCTGTCATACTTAACTCAGTATGACAGTCTCTGGGTCCAGCCATGTTGTTGCAAATGGCACTGTTTCATTCTTTTTTATGGCTGAATAATATAATATTCCATTGTATATGAAACACATCTTCTTTATTTTTCTGTTGATGGACATTTAAGTTGCTTCCATGTCCTGACTATTTAAAATAGTGTTGCGGTGAACACTGGGGTGCATGTACCTTTTAAAATTATGATTTTCTCCAGGTATATGCCCAGGAGTGGGATTGCTGCATCATATGGTTGCTCTCTTTTTATGTTTTAAGGAACCTCCATACTGTTCTCCATAGTGTTTGTGCCAGTTTACATTCTCATTAACAGTAAAGAAGGTAAAAGAGAAATTAAGGAAACAATACCATTTACCGTCACATGAAAAAGAATGAAATACCTAGGAATAAACCTACCTAAGGAGACAAAAGACCTGTACTTGGAAAACTATAAGATACTGATGAAAACTTTAAGAACAAAATGGCACAGATGGGAGAAATATACCATTTTCTTGAACTGGGAGAATCAATATTGTGAAAACGACTGTACTACCCAAAGCAATCTACAGGCTTAATGCAATCCCTATCAAATTACCAGTGGCATTTTTCACAGATCTAGAACAAAAATATTTTACAATTTGTATGGAAACTCAAAAGACTGTGAATAGCCAAAGCAAAATAGAGTGGAAAGAATTAGATGCCTGACTTCAGTCTATACTACAAAACTACAGTAATCAAAACCATATGGTTTTGGCATAAAAACTAACTTATAGATCAATGGAACAGGATAACAAGCCCAGAAATAACTCCCCACACTTATGATCTATTAATTTATCACAAAAGAAGCAAAGAATGTACAGTGGAGAAAAGACAGCCTCTTTAATAAGTAATACTTGAAAAACTGGACAGCTTCATATAAAAGAATGAAATTAGAAAACTCCCTAACACCACACACAAAAATAAACTCACAATAGATTAAAGACCTAAATATAAGGCTGGATACTATAAAACTCCTAGAGGAAAACATAGGCAGAACACTCTCTTCCATAAACCAAGATCTGTTTTAACACACCTCCTAGACTAATATAGATGTATTTTTGATGTGTTCATGCAGGATGTTGATTTCCACATCTTCCTACTTCACCATGTTGATCCAGAAGTCTGGAGATACTGCTTTGAAAAAAGATTTTTGCTGAGGATCTTGGTGAAATGTCATATGTCTGATTCCCCTGAACTAATTCATTCGTTCACCAAATGTATGCTGATTTTTCAAACTATAAGTACTCACTATTTGCCAAATATAGAAAGTAATTTAAATATAATCTATACTTTCATTATCTAGTGGAGAATATAGATCTCTAAGCAGATAATTACAATATAGCTATAATGCTGTGAGGAAGGCACTAGTCATAGTAGAGAAGGGGCCTATTTCTGCTTCCAGAGTTTGTATAAGTGTTCTGAAAGTGGTATTTGATTCCTGAATGGTGATTTGAAGTTTTGGGGATGGAGAAGAATATTCAAGATACAGGTAATTGAGAGACATAAAGCAAAGGGTTGCATAATGCATTTATGAAACTATTGACAGTTGGGCATGGCTGTAACAAACAGGTATTATGAAGGGGTGACAGGAAATGAAACAAGAAATAGACTTAAGGAGTCAAGTTTATAAAAGGAATTTTTGTCACACTTCTTAAGGTATTGCCCATTTATTAATTAGGATGTGACATGGCAAAAATTACATCGTGGAAAGATAAGGTTTGTACAGCTATGATGAGGATACTCGTAAAACCATGGTTAGAAATAATAAAATCTTAAAGTAATAAAGTAAAAATTGAGGAATGAATATTTTCCAGATAAATTATGGCAAATAGAAATATGACTCATTAAATTATGTGAAAGTGAAAGTGAAGTCACTCAGTTGTGTCCATCTCTTTGCGACCCCATGGACCGTAGCCTGCAAGGATCCTCTCTGCATGGGATTTTCCAGGCAAGAATATTGGAGTGGGTTGCCATTTCCTTCTCCATGAGATCTTCCCAACCCAGGGATCTAACCCAGGTCTCCCTCATTGTAGGCAGACAGACGCTTTACCATCTGAGCCACCATGGAATGTTATATAGGGGTTGAGAAAGACAGACATTTAGAAGATTTTTACACTTCTGACATGCACTACTGGGTCAATTAACATTTATCATAACAAAAATTGGGGAAAACTGTAGAAGAGGAAGATATGACTTTGGGAGAAAAATCAAACTATTTTTGAGAAACTTTTTAATTACCTTTAAATATTTCTATTTCTAATGAATTTTAATTTAGATAACCACAGTGGTGTGGTCACTCACCTCGAGCCAGACATCTTTAAGTGTGAAGTCAAGTGGACCTTAGGAAGCATTACTACAAACAAAACTAGTGGAGGTGATAGAATTCCAGCTGAGCTATTTCAAATCCTAAAAGATGATGCTGTTAAAGTGTTGCACTCAATATGCCAGCAAATTTGAAAAACTCAGTGATGGCCACAGACAGGGAAAGGTCAGTTTTCATTCCAATCCCAAAGAAAGTTCGACATTTTCTTATATTGTACTACCCTTGAATTCCTGGGTTAATCTGATTTGGTCACCGTGTATAATCCTTTTTTATTTTTGAGGACTCAAGGAAATATTAAGGCACTGAATCCAACAATGTATTAAAAGGATTATACATGGTGACCAAGTCAGATTACCCCCAGGATTCAAGGGTAGTTCAACATAAGAAAATTAATTACTGTAATATACCACATTAATAGAAAGATTGAAAGGCAAAAAACCAGATGATCATCTCATTTGACACAGAGAAAACATTTAACAAAAATCCAGCATCTCTTCATGGTAAAAACACTCAGAAAACTAGAAATAGAAGGGGATCTACTTAACTTGATAAAAAGCATTTGTGAAAATCCCACAACTGACATCATATTTGTGAAAAATGGAAAGCTTCACCACTGATACTGAACATTGGAAGTTCTAATCAGAGTATTTAGACAAAGGCAGGACATAAAAGGTATCCAGACGGTTGAGTGAGAAGTAAATCTATCTTTATTCATAGATAACATGATCCTGTGTATAGAAAATCCTGGAGAATCCAAAAGAAAGTTACTAGAAATCAATAATCAAGTTCATCAGAGTTGCAGAGTATAAGATCAACACAGGAAAACCATTTGCTTCTACACGTCAGCAGTGAACAATCTGAAGAACAAATTTAAAGCTGTTCCATTTAAAATAGCATCTAAAAATACAGACAGACCTGTAGACCAATAGTGTAAAATTAAGGATCCAGAAATAAACCTGTATCCATGGAAAACTGACTTTAGACAAGGGTGCTGAGTCAAAGCTGTGAGAACAGCTTTGGGAAAGAAATGGTGCTAAATGATTGGATTTCCACATGGAAAAGAATTAACTTAAAATGGTATCTCGTGCCATATACAAAGATTAACTCAATATGGATCAGTACCCTAAATAGAAGCACTAAAATAATAAAACACTTTCAAGAAAATGTAGTAATAAACCTTCAAGACATTGGAGTTGGCAATTGATTCTTATGCATTACACCAGTAAGGTGAGCAATAAAAGAAAAAAGTACATAAACAGGACTTCACCAAAATTAAAAGTTTTGGTGCATCAAAGTCTATTATCAAGAAAATAAAAGACAACCTACAGAATGAGAGAAAATATCTGGAAATAATATCTTAGATACGGGTTTAATATCCAGAATACATAAAAAAAAAACTCCTACAGCTCACCAGCAAAAAGAAAACCCAATTAAAAAATTGTCAGAGCACTTGAATTGTTATTTCTTTAGATAAGAGACACAAGTGGCCAATAAGAATACGAAAAGATACTTTATACCCATTGAAAGTGAAAGTGAAGTCGGCTCAGTCGTGTCTGACTCTTTGCGACCCCGTGGACTGTAGCCCACTAGGCTCCTCCGTCCATGGGATTCTCCAGGCAAGAATACTGGAGTGGGTTGCCATTTCCTTCTCCAGGGTATCTTCCCAACCCGGGGATCAAACCCAGGTCTCCCACATTGCAGCCAGATGCTTTAACCTCTGAGCCACCAGGGAAGCCCTTATACGCATTGCTGCTGCTAAGTCGCTTCAGTCGTGTCCGACTCTGTGCGACCCCATGGACTGCAGCCTACCAGGCTCCTCCGTCCATGGGATTTTCCAGACAAGAGTACTGGAGTGGGTTGCCATTGCCTTCTCCTTTATACCCATTAGGGTAGCCATTAAAAAAAATAGAATAACAAATATTGATGAAGATGTGGATAAATTGGAACCCTCATGCATTCTTGGTGGTAATGTATGAATAAAATCTGTACAGCCACTTCAGAAAACTGTTTGGTGGTCTTTTCAAATGCTCAACTTGGAATTACTATATGATTGAGCAGTTCCACCTCCTAGGTAAATATCCAAAAGAACTGGAGAGAGAGATTCGGATATTGTATGCTAATGTTTATTGCAGTATTGTTTACAGTAGCCAAAAAATTGAAGCAATCTAAGTTTCCATTAACAGATGAATGGATAAATAAATATGGTATATACATACAGTGGAAATTATACGGTCATAAAAAAGGAATGAAGTTCTGATACGGTGCTGCAGTGTGGATGAAGCTTGAAAACAAGGCAGGGTAACATTTTCCAGACACAAAAGGACAAGTATTGTATGATTTCTCTTTGTGAGTTTCCTAGAGTAGTCAAATTCATAAAGACAAAGTTGGTTAGTAGTTACCAGGATATGGGGGTAGGGGAAAATGAGAAGTTATTCCTTAATGATTATAGAGTTTCTGTTTTTTTGTTTTTTTTTTTTAAATAGAGTTTCTGTTTATGTAATGGGTAAGTTTTAGAAATAGATAGTACTGATGGTTGCCCATCATTTATCATTTAATTGTACACTTAAAAATGGTTAAAATTTCAAATTACAATATTTACAGTAAAATAAAATTTATTTAATAAGCAAAAAGTAAATTACAATAAAATAAAAGGAAAACAAAAGCTAGTTGATCGTAAATGTGATATTTGTTTCCAGACTTTCAGTTGTACTCTGTTGCTTTGTATGTCTATTCTTATGCCAGCTCCACATTGTCTTGATTATTGTAGCTCTTTAGTAACTTGATATCAGAAAATATAAATCCTCCAACTTTCATCTTTTCAAGATTGATTATTCTGTGTCCCTTAAATTGCCATATGAATTTAAGAATCTGCTTATCAATTTTTGGAAGATAGGACTGCTTATCTTAAGCCCAGTCTGCCATTTCTAGCTGTGAGACTTTCAAAAATTGCTTGTCTCATTTTTTCATAATCCTTATTATAATTTATTAGAGTTAAATGAGAAAAAAAAAAAACCACGTAAAACCTGACAATTGAGTGTTTGGCATATAGTAAATACTCAGTATACTACTAACTGTAGTATTATTGCTATGACTACCACTGTTACTGCCAATGTAATACTTCCACATATTGACTAGAGTAAATTACTCTACTGCTACTTCTAGCATTGTCCTTTCTTGAGTCAGGAAAGCAGAATGTTGTAAGGAAAATAACATGAAATTTGGAATCAGTCTACCTGAGTGCAGTGCTGTAGAATACTGATGGTATAAGTATTTTAAACCTAGCTGTGTTTCATGATGCCATGAAAACAGAAATGTCAGATACTGTTCTTGATACATCTTAGTTGTGACAGAATCTATTAATCAAAGTGGCAGTTTGAGCATCATAAAAACCATCAATAAGAGAAGCTTAATTATGGTTAAAAATCTAACTTACGTTTCCTCCTTCAGTAGTCATTTATTATCTGTCTTTTTAAACTACTATATGGGAAACCTGAGCACAAAATGGTTGTTTTTCTCCTCCATAGTTATTGGGGTGGGTAATGGGCAATTACTGGTGGCACTCGGCTGCTAATGGCAAAAATAGTCCATATTTTTAATACACTGTTGCTGGTTTTGAGAGTATTTTTTTCTCCTAATTTCAGGTTGGGTGGGACTATATCAGCATACAAGATAGTACCAGATGAAATAGAAGAAATCAAGGTATAGTATGGCATTTTTCACCTCTACAAAAACTTAGTATCTTGGAGGGAAGGTGGGCAACAAATTGTCTTTTCTTTATACTATTGAATCTTTACTTGTGTTGGGATATCATTTAACTCCCAGTTATTCTGTTTGAATTAAAATATGCATATCAGATAATCATCATCAGATTTCATCTACCGTCATCAATACATGGTAGGAAAATCAAAAAAGGAACCCTTTCTTGTAAAACTCATTGAAAATTTACTTAAGAAAGCACTGTATATAAGCATTATTGTGCATAAAGTATTTCTTTATCATTTAATTTCTTTTTCTTACTGTCTCTCACCAGTTGTAAATAATATTAGTCTTCTAATAAATTTTTCTGGCTCCTTTGATAACACAGTAGGCCAATTTCAATTTAAAATTAACAGTACAATAACTGAAAAATTGACCTTACTCTTTGAATATTACAGCATAGTCACATTTTTCTGTCTTTACATCTTACTAAATTCTGTGGATTATTAGTATTCTTGCATAACGTGTGGCCCTTCTCTAAAAGCAGTTTAAAATCTAATGAAAACTGAACTTACTATCTTTTCCATGAATAAAATTTAACAACTGGATAGCAGTAGTCAAGGATAAACAAGACTGAGTTATACTGTTAACAATGATATGTAAAGATCTTAACAAATTGTTAACTTTGATTTGATCACACTTTTCTAAATCAATTTCAATAAATTCAAGCTGTTAGTAAATAGTTCTTCAATTGATTACATTATTTTTAAATAAGTTAAATTCATTAATCTTTATGTTATATTCTGTTACTTTCAGTATCTCAGGTGTTTTGTATGGGCAACATCAGGAATTAATACCATGGTTACATTCTAGCAGAAAGTTGGGGAGAAAAGTCAGGCATGTAAAGAGACTCTTTCCAACTTGATATAAATTCATAAAATAGTTTAGCTGGGAAGAACCTTAAGTCTAATCCAGATCCCTCATTTTTCAAAAGATAAAATAGGAATTAATAAAACTGAGCTTGTTGAATTAATTTTTTGTGATGCTTAAAGGTGCTCTTACAATTGCTGCTGCTGCTGCTAAGTCGCTTCAGTCGTGTCCGACTCTGTGCGACCCCATAGACAGCAGCCCACCAGGCTCCTCTGTCCATGGGATTCTCCAGGCAAGAACACTGGAGTGGGTTGCCATTTCCTCCTCCAATGCATGAAAGTGAGAAGTCAAAGTGAAATCGCTCAGTCGTGTCTGACTCCTAGCGACCCCATGGACTGCAGCCTACCAGGCTCCTCCGTCCATGGGATTTTCCAGGCAAGAGTACTGGAGTAGGGTGCCATTGCCTTCTCCAGTTATAATTGCAATATGTGTTAAATGATAAAGGTGAAGAAAATATTCTATGGAATATATAGGTAGGACACTTGTTCAAAAAAGATAATCAGCAAAATCTTTCTAAGAGGTATACTGAGCAAATTGAAATTCTATATAGAAGCAGAGGCATTTGTGAAATCATAAAAAGGAGATAATATGACACCAGATCATAGGGTATAAAATAAAGACTGTTGAGATGTAGGACTGGCAATGAACCTTTATGCCATGTTAAGAAACTGAAAACTATCAAGTGCCATTATGTGATTTTAAGAAAGAAAGTGGCATAATCGGGGTGATGACTTTATTTTGATAAATGAGAGATCTTATTTCAGTGGAGAAGAAAGGTTCCATTTATAAGGAAGGAAACCAGGCTGCAGGAATATAGGCAGTGATTGAGACTTGAACTAAGGCATGGCCATGAGGTTGAAGAAAAACAACTCATATTCAAGAAATATTATTTAAGAAAATAGAATCAACTGTACTTGGTGATTTATTGAATATCTAAGGGAAAGTGGAAAGATTGACTCAGGTTTCTGGCTTGGGAATCTAAGTAGATTGTGTTGCTGTTAATCTAAGGAGGAGAGGAAAAAGGAATGTTTGAGAGCAAGTGGGATAAGTTTTGGACTTACTGAATTTGAGGTTCTTCGTAAGTGACCTTATGTTAATCAGCCTGTAACTCAAAAGAAAGATAATTCCATCTTTCAGTTGATACTGAGATTTTGTCATTATACAAAAGTTAGTTGAGCCATGCTACTAAATGGAATTACCTAAAAGAGTTATATGAAATCTTAGTAGTGGACCAAAATTGTTGCTTTGGGGAAGGTCCATCCTAGAAACAGAGGATAAATATACTCTTTTATTAGTTTAATTAATAAGCAGAAATGTTGCCTATTTTTAGTAGTGACTTTTTCTCTAAAAAAGTAGTTTTTTATTATGATTTTTTTAAATTCTAGAATTATGACAGTTATTCCTGAAGAGATTCCTTGGGGAAAAAAAGCATGATTCATGGATGACATATAATAAGTGATTTTTTTTCCCATCAGTTCCTGTTATTACATCTAAAACAACTTCAGAGAATTTGAGGCCTGAGGCATAAAAAACTGTGAAACTGATTCTTCCTTTCAAAAGTGTTGGAAGAAAAATTGTCATAAAATATCTTGTCAGCATTCTTTGGCAGCATTAGTATTTTCCTTTTGTTTTGTTTAGAGGTAATGTGAAACATCTGGTAGTAGTGTTTATTTTACTTGGCTAATGTATGAGTAATTTAAATCTAAATAGTACAATTATGTTCAAATTTGAACTATACTCTCCATATTATACCATGTGTAAATCAATATGCATCTGTAGGAAAGTGAAATGTTACTTTCTTAGTTGTGTCCAGCTCTTTGCAAGGCCACGGACTGTGGCTCACCAGGCTCCTCTGTCCTTGGAATTTTTTAGGCAAGAATACTGGAATAATTACCCATTGCCTTCTCCAAGGGATCTTCCCATCCTAGATCTTCCCAACCCAGGGTTCGAAGTTGCGTCTCCCACATTGCAGGCAGATTCTTTACCATCTGAGCCACCATCTGTATATTTACTCTGAAAAAGATATGATTGGTTGATGAAGCATAATTCAATTTTTGTCAGATGTTGTAGACTTTTACAATGTTTCTAGTACTAGAAATCATTATTTAATTCATACATAGTTTGAATTAAGCATACATTTATTAATTAAAGTAAATCACCTCAGAGTGAATAGATGCTTGGCCAAAGCCTTAAGGGATAAAGAGCAAACACATTCTTGGCCCAATCACAACTATCTCTTCCACCCAATATTCTGAATTTTTATCATTATCAGTTCCTTGCTTTTATTTAGTTTTACTATATATGTTATACATCCATAAATATTATAATTTATTTTTGTTTCTCTTTGAACTTTATATGAATTGAATACAATCTATTGTGCCTTGCTTCTCTTTCTCGATGCTGTGAGATTCATCCTGTTGTTGTCTATAGCTAAGGTTTTAGGGGGACTGTTTTGTTTTGTTTTATTTTTTGCTGTAAAATAGTACATTGTGCCACAAATTATTGAGACCTCCTTCTGTTGATGGACATTCAACTTATTTCCACTTGGAGCTATTAAGAAAACTGATGCTATAATAGTCTTATAAAAATATATGTAAGAGTTTCACTGAAGTATACACTGAGGAATGAAATTCTTGAGTTTCAGTAATATATATTTTCTGGATGAAATCACAGACTGTTTTCTAAGGTAGTTGTGCCAATTTATATTGCCACTTGGGTGAATTTATTTAAAATAGAGATATTTAAATATTAACTTTAATCCATTTGTAATTCATGTGTATAAATTTATTTGTATTTGCAAACGAAATCACTAAACTTTTATAATATTTTCCCAATGAATCTATTTTTGTTTGTAAAAGAACCATATTGGTTATAGATGATTTATCATCCATCATAATGTCTTCAGTTCTGCCAACAGGCAGAATATAAGAGGAAGTGATCACTCCAATTCAGTCAGAAATTTCGCTGGGTAAGAGCTGGATGGAGAATATGGTGGGTTTTCATCCATTCCTTCCTGTCGCTGTAGGAGACTTACCTTTAATAGTCTTATATTCTAGCCTGTCTTTCTTGCCTCCAGCCTAACCAATATAAGCCTCAAACACTGGCAAATATCTTGAAGTGGCAAGTTTCATTGTTCTTTGGTCAGGCTTACTTCCCTAGCAGATCTTTGAAGAATGCAAAAGATTGTCCTCTGCCTTTCAATAGATTTTTGTCTAGCCTTACAGACTTGTGTACAGCACTGCAATCCACAATTGCTCCCAGGGAAAAAACAGCCATTTGTTTAAGTCTATTCAAGTTTCCAATTTCTAAATGTCTAATAGCTTTCTGGTTTCTTTAAATCCCAACAAAAGTTCTCTGCCTGGAAATGCTGATGGTCAGCCCTATGACCAAAATCAGCAAATACCCTCAGTGGAAATGGGTGGGTGGAAAAGCCAGAGATTATATTTTAACTTAGAAAACTTTCCTCATAGAATTTTATTTTGTCTAGTTTATTGGTCTGAAGCTCCTTGCTGTCTATAAAAGTAGGATTTTGGTAATTATTTGATTGATTCTACTCATTATGGTGTTAAGTATTGACCTGCTGTCATCTCCTGCACTCTACCAAAAGCAGAATACTTACATTGTATTTTTAAATGATTATTACTAGGTTATAGAAAATCTGTTTGTTTGCTGAATGAATCCTTCCACTACTTTTTATGAAACACTGTTATTGTATCTAGAAGTTTTTCAGTTTACTGATTTAAATGAACTTTAGTAACATGCTGGTTTTAGAAAAGGCAGAGGAAGCAGAGATCAAATTGCGAACATCCGCTGGATCATCGAAAAAGCAAGAGAGTTCCAGAAAAACATCTATTTCTGCTTTATTGACTATGCCAAAGCCTTTGACTGTGTGGATCACAATAAACTGTGGAAAATTCTGCAAGAGATGGGAATACCAGACCCCCTGATATGCCTCTTGAGAAATCTGTATGCAGGTCAGGAAGCAACAGTTAGAACTGAACATGCAACAACAGACTGGTTCCAAATAGGAAAAGGAGTTCGTCAAGGCTGTATATTGTCAGCCTGTTTATTTAACTTCTATGCAGAGTACATCATGAGAAATGCTGGACTGGAAGAAACACAAGCTGGAATCAAGATTGCCGGGAATAATATCAATAACCTCAGATACGCAGATGACACCACCCTTATGGCAGAAAGTGAAGAGGAACTCAAAAGCCTCTTGATGAAAATGAAAGTGGAGAGTGAAAATTTGGTTTAAAGCTCAACATTCAGAAAACGAAGACCATGGCATCCAGTCCCATCACTTCATGGGAAATAGATGGGGAAAGAGCAGAAACAGTGTCAGACTTTATTTTTCTGGGCTCCAAAATCACTGCAGATGGTGACTGCAGCCATGAAATTAAAAGACGCTTACTCCTTGGAAGGAAAGTTATGACCAAGCTAAATAGCATATTCAAAAGCAGAGACATTACTTTGCCAACAAAGGTTCGTCTAGTCAAGGCTATGGTTTTTCCTGTGGTCATGTATGGATGTGAGAGTTGGACTGTGAAGAAGGCTGAGCGCCGAAGAATTGATGCTTTTGAACTGTGGTGTTGGAGAAGACTCTTGAGAGTCCCTTGGACTGCAAGGAGATCCAACCAGTCCATTCTGAAGGAGATCAGCCCTGGGATTTCTTTGGAAGGACTGATGCTGAAGCTGAAACTCCAGTACTTTGGCCACCTCATGCGAAGAATTGACTCATTGGAAAAGACTAATGCTGGGAGGGATTGGGGGGCAGGAGGAGAAGGGGACGACAGAGGATGAGATGGCTGGATGGCATCACTGACTCGATGGACGTGAGTCTGAGTGAACTCCGGGAGTTGGTGATGGACAGGGAGGCCTGGTGTGCTGCGATTCATGGGGTCGCAAAGAGTCGGACACGACTGAGCAACTGATCTGATCTTAGTAACATGAACTCACAAAATCAAATCATTTTGCCATTATATCTACTACTGTGAGCAAGAATCCCTTAGAAGAAATGGAGTAGCCATCATAGTCAACAAGAGTCCAAAATGCAGTACTTGGATGCAATCTCAAATGACAGAATGATCTGTTTGTTCATTTCCAAGGCAAACCATTCAGTATCACAGTCATCCAAGTCTGTGCCCCAACCAGTAATGCTGAAGAAGCTGAAGTTGAATGACTTTATGAAGACCTACAAGACCGTCTAGAACTAACACCCAAAAAAGATGTCCTTTTCATTATACGGGAGTGGAATGCAAAAGTAGGAAGTCAAGAAATACCTGAGGTAACAGGGAAAATTGGCCTTGGAGTACACAATGAAGTAGGGCAAAGGCTAATAGAGTTCTTCCAAGAGAATGCACTGGTCATAGCAAACACCCTCTTCCGACAACGCAAGAGAAGACTCTACACATGGACATCACCAGATGGTCAATACCGAAATCAAATTCATTATATTCTTTGCAGCCAAAGATGGAGACGCTCTATACAGTCAGCAAAAACAAGACCTGGAGCTGATAGTGGCTCAGATCATGAATTCCTTATTACCAAATTCAGATTTAAATTGAAGAAAGTAGGGAAAGCCACTAGATGGTTCAGGTATGACCTAAAGCAAATCCCTACAATCATACAGTGGAAGTGACAAATACATTCAAGGGATTAGATTTGACAGACAGAGTGCCTGAAGAACAATGGACGGACGTTCCTGACATTGTACAGGAGGCAGGGATCAAAACCATCCCAAGAAAAAGAAAGGCAAAATGGTTGTCTGAGGAAGCCTTAGAAATAGCTGTGAAAAAAAAAAAAAATGAAAGGCAAATGAGAAAAGAGAAGATATACCCATTTG
The DNA here is from genome assembly GCF_027580195.1 of Bos mutus. Lineage (NCBI taxonomy): Eukaryota > Metazoa > Chordata > Mammalia > Artiodactyla > Bovidae > Bos > Bos mutus. The sequence continues at coordinate 29,980,585 of NC_091626.1, read as the reverse complement.
AATGCAGAGTTCCAAAGAACAGAAAGGAGAGATAAGAAAGCTTTCCTCAGTGATCAATGCAGAGAAATAGAGGAAAACAATAGAATGGGAAAGACTAGAGATCTCTTCAAGAAAATTAGAGATACCAAGGGAACATTTCATGCAAAGATGAGCACAATAAAGGACAGAAATGGTATGGATCTAACAGAAGCAGAAGATATTAAGAAGAGGTGGCAAGAATACACAAAAGAACTATACAAAAAAGATTCATGACCCAGATAATAACGATGGTATAATCACTCACCTAGAGCCAGATATCCTGGAATGCAAAGTCAAGTGGGCCTTAGGAAGCATCACCACGAACAAAGCTAGTGGAGGTGATGGAATTCCAGTTGAGCTATTTCAAATCCTAGAAGATGATACTGTGAAAATGCTGCACTCATTATGCCAACAAATTTGGAAAACTCAGCATTGGCCACAGAACTGGAAAAGGTCAGTTTTCATTCCAATCCCAAAGAAAGGCAATGCCAAAGAATGTTCAAACTACGGCACAATTGCACTCATCTCACATTAGGAGAAGGCAATGTAGTACTCTTGCCTGGAAAATCCCATGAATGGAGGAGCCTGTTAGGCTGCAGTCCATGGGGTCGCTAGGAGTCGGACATGACTGAGTGACTCCACTTTCACTTTTCACTTTCATGCATTGGAGGAGGAAATGGCAACCCACTCCAGTGTTCTTGCCTGGAGAATCCCAGGGACGGGGGAGCCTAGTGGGCAGCCGTCTCTGGGGTCGCACAGAGTCGGATACGACTGAAGCGACTTAGCAGCAGCACACTTTAGGAAACTAATGCTCAAAATTCTCCAAGTCAGGCTTCAACAGTACATGAACCATGAACTTCCAGATGTTTTCAAGCCAGATTTAGAAAAGGCAGAGGAATTAGAGATCAAATTGCCAACATCCATTATATCATTGAAAAAGCAAGAGAGTTCCAGAAAAGCATCTACTTTTGCTTTATTGACTGTGCCAAATTCTTTGACTATGTGCATCACAACAAACTGTGGAAAATACTGAAAGAGATGGGAATACTAGACCACCTTACCTGCCTCCTAAGAAATCTGTATGCAGGTCAGGAAGCAACAGTTCGAACTGGACATGGAACAACAGACAGGTTCCAAATCGGAAAAGGAGTATGTCAAGGGTGTATATTGTCACCCTGCTTATTTAACTTATATGCAGAGCACATCATGAGAAATGCTGGGCTGGATGAAGCACAAGCTGGAATCAAGATTGCTGGGAGAAATATCAATAACCTCAGATATGCAGATGACACCACCCTTATGGCAGAAAGTGAAGAACTAAAGAGCCTCTTGATGGAAGTGAAAGAGGAGAGTGAAAAAGTTAGCTTAAAACTCAACATTCAGAAAACTAAGATCATGGCATCTGGTCCCATCATTTCATGGCAAATAGATGGAGAAACAGTGACAGACTTTATTTTCTTGGGCTCCAAAGTCACTGCAGATGGTGACTGCAGCCATGAAATTAAAAGACACTTGCTCCTTGAAAGAAAAGTTACGACCAACCGAGACAGCATATTAAAAACCAGAGACATAACTTTTCCAACAAAGGTCTGTTTCGTCAAGGCTATGGTTTTTCCAGTAGTCATGTATGGATATGAGAGTTGGTCCATAAAAATTGCTGAGCTCTGAAGAATTGATACTTTGGAACTGTGGTGTTGGAGAAGACTCTGAGAGACCCTTGGACTGCAAAGAGATCATACCAGTCAATCCTAAAGGAAATAAGTCCCGAATATTCATTGGAAGGACTGATGCTGAAGCTCCAATATGCTGGCCACCTGATGCGACTCCTTAGAAGAGACCCTGATGCTGGGAAAGATTGAAGGTGGGAGGAGAAGGGGACACCAGAGGATGAGATAGTTAGATTGCATCAGTAACTCGATAGATATGAGTTTGAGTAAACTCCAGAAGTTGGTGATGGACATGGAGGCATAGCGTGCCTGCAGTCCATGGGGTTGCAAAGGGTCAGATGTGACTCAGCAACTGAACTGAACTGAACTGGTTTGTTTGTTTAACGATCAATGTCTCAAACACTGTGGCAGTTACTTTAAAACAACTAACTGATTTTAATCCTCATAACAAACATATAAAGTGGGTATTCTTCTTGTTCCTATTCATAAGTGAGAAACGTGAGGCAAAAGCATTAAGAATGTCCAAAGTCACACAGCAAATAGTGCGGAAGTTAGATTCAGACCCAGAGTCCAGATTCTTTTATGATAACGAGCATTAGTAGTAGTGTAGATACAACACAATATTTATCTGATCTACTTACGTGAATATATCAAACTGACTTAGGAAATGTTTACTTCAATATGTGTTACTTTCTGATATCCCTTTTCTTATTTGGATTGCTGTTCTTAAATTTCATTAAATCTCTGATTTACCCATTCATTTATTTAATAATAATTTATTTGACATTTGTTTCTTCTGTATTTAAACTTGGTTATCTCATCCAGTTTCATAGCTTTTGTTTGGGTTCTTTTTACTAAAGTACACCTTTTAATGATGTATAATATTTTATATGAGTTGTACACAAAAGACATAAAATCATAAGTGTAAAGCTTGTTTAATTATCACAGATAACACATCTGAATAACCACCACAGATAAAGAGAATATCATAACATCACAGAAATCTCCCGATACTCAGTTCCAATCATTACACCTTACCTCTTCTCAAATGTAATTACTGTCTGATTTCTATCACCGTGAATTATTTTTACCTGTATAGCAATGGTTAATTTTTGTGTTTTTGTTATATTGAATGTATAATTTAGTTATCCATTCTTACGATGAAGGGTATTTGGGTAATTTCCAAGTAACAGCTCTTATAAATAATGCTGTAATAAACAATCTTGAATATGTCTTTTGATGTATATAGGTACACATAATCTCATTAGATATACACTTAATAGACAAGCTAGATATGATCTAGAGGTACTGGATCATAGGGTATATAAATGAATGATTTTACTCGATTCTGCCATTTTCCCTAATACATGATGAATTTATATTCTCTTCAGCATTTTAGGGGGCTTCCCTGGGGTCACAGGCATTAAAAAAAAATCCCCCTGCAATGTAGGAGACTACTGGAGAACTCCTAACTTCATATTCTCACTAACATTTAGTATTGTCAATCTTTTCATTTTAACCATTTCAGAGACTGACCCAAAATTATTCAAATATATGTATTACTCTGATTACTAATGTTGTTGAGCATATTTTCATATATTTATTGGCCATTTGGATATCCTCTTTTGTGAAGTGACTGTTCATGTGTTTCATGTTTTAAAACTTAGGGTAAATGTGTTTTCTTATCTATTAGTAGGCATTCCTTGTATATTCTGTATGAGTCCTTTGTTTGATATGTGTATTGCACATTTATTCTCATACTCTGTTGCTTCCCTTTTTACTCTCTTAAAAGTGTCTCTGATGAATAGATATTACTTTAATGTAAGTCAGTTATAATTAATGAGTAAATATTTGTGGATTAAATGAATGATCCTGAAGACATTTAATGTCTGGTACAAGGGACAGTCTTATTCATTAAAAAATGTAGTTTTTCTATTAAATATATATTAAAAATTCTTTAGAGCACAGAAAAAAACAGTGACTAATTCTGGCTTAGAGGATAAAGAATTTCTTCAGGTCGAATAGGATGAGAAGGGCTTCTATAGCAAAAACAAACACAATGTTAGCAAAGACACTACTGAATAAACAGTGTTTTTGAGAAAAGCAAGTGTGTTTGAAGTCAAGGGATTATTAAAAATAACTTTAGGAGATGACTCTGGAATGTTCAGTTGTAGTCACATTGTAAATTATTTGTATGTCTTAGGGAGGGAAACTTTCAAAGATTCTGAAACAAAGACAGTTTCAGGTATATTTCGGAGAGTTTGCTATCCTTACCAAAATGAACTGGAAGGAGGCACAGAGGCAGAACACTTTGGATGCTCTGTACCAATCTAGATGAATGGTGATAAAGGGAAGGCTCGTGTTTTTGCAAGGGTCATGGAAAGCATGGGAGGTGCACCACAGTGTTTAATAAAACAAACTCTGTGTTAATTGGATTGTAACCATATCTTAACCATTCTGTGCTTTCCTTAAAATACGGATAAAACAAACCTACCTTTGTTGAATTAAAAAACCTGCTGTTGTTATTGTGAGGATAAAATATTTATAAAGTATACAGTGCCTGGTACATGGTAAACACATAGTAAATGACACCTATGTGACACGATCCATGTAGACTTGAGAAGTGAGGAGTACAAATAGATCGATTCAGGTTTTAAGCTTCGGCAACTTCATAGAAAATAATGCCAATCCCTGAGCTAAGGAATTAAATGGGAAAAAAATTATATTTAGGAGGAATAAAGAATGTTGAGGATCTTTAAGGCATATGGGTAAAGAACCCAAAACTGAAAATTTATTCATTTCCCAACCCGATCAGTTTAGTGTTTTTGTCTGGTTTGTTCACTGTTGATGATTTCTGTCTGTCCGTCTCAGTTTCTAACTGAGAAACTTTTTCCTGTTACCTTCTCTTCAGGTGATAAGGGCATCCCAGAGAAATGATGGAAAAAAAACACATTTTAAAATATCAGAGATATCAAATTGCTGCAGGTTTTCTCTCTACCATATTTCTGATCATTTAGTCCCTTAAGAAAAAACAGACCTAGCCTTACCATTGTGCAGTGTGGAGTAGGTAATTTTCCTCTCAAGATCAGAACAATCTGCTCCAGTAAAAGGAACAGTTCTTGGCTCTCTTTGAAAAGATGGTTTAAGCCTACCTCTCTTTCTGCTATTTTTTGCAGCCTGTAGATAGATCAATGTTCTATTATTTTTCTTACTAATTATTACATAATATCTTTACACAGACATTTGGCAAAAATTCCACCCAAATACTATACTTTATTTAACCTTACTAAAATGAATTTCCTCTGCTATTCTTTATTAATAGACATGTAAATTATATTGTAACATCTTTAAAATATTTTTTACCACTGATATCCTCGTTGAAAACTAAACCACAGTAATGGTTATTACTATTAAAGTCATTGAAAATCAAATGTTTTATATTCCAATATGATTAAATATTAGTGAATAAAATTGTTTTGAGATACTTTTGTTAAGGAGACTTTTAAATAGAATTAAATAAATTATATAATATATGTTATCAATGTCCAATTATTTACCTACCCTGGCTATAGTCAGGCTAGAATAAAATAAAACCCAGATTTATAAAAGATGTTTTTCATGTTCTTATTTACTTTACTCCCCTTGACAGTGGTCCAGCTTTCAAAGAGTTTCAGTAACTTGCCTGTGGACTCAAAGCCAATAAGTTGACAAAAACTGAAACAGGCACCGAGGTCTGTCTTGCCTGTATGTCTGTTCCTTTCTATTACCTTTTCTTCTAACCCAATGACTTTCAGTTAGAAAATTCATAATAGTGTTGTTAAGAGACATGAAAAACTAAAAGCAGCATAAATATTTATCCATAGAGTTTTAAAATTAAAATATATAGGCTATTTTATGTAGAACTTATTACTGATGGTGACCTTATTAATGATATATTGTCAAACTGAAAAAACAAGTAAATAGCACAAGTATCGGTGGGTTTTATGTATGGAGATTTGTAGAGAAGGATGCTTAACAAGTTGTAAATGGGTTATCTCTGGTAAAATGTTGGTGATTTTCAATCCTTTATACTTTTTTATTTTGATTGAATTATTTTTGTCTCTCTTTATTTTTAATAAGTATGTATTTTTAGAATCATAAAAATCACTAAGAATATTCTCATTTAGGGTCCCCAAATTAAAAGTGGTACAAAAATACGAACAGGTTAAAATGCAAAAGTTACTTTTTTCACCAACTGTCATTTCTAGAACCTAGTTTGTAATTGTATAGCAGATGATACAAGTAAAACTTCTCTCACATAGCCATTTTTTTTTTTTTTTTGCATATTGCCTATTCCACAACAGGGAGTAGATGGCTTTAAATGCCAGACTCTCAGATCAGATCAGATCAGTCGCTCAGTCGTGTCCGACTCTTTGCGACCCCACGAATCACAGGACGCCAGGCCTTCCTGTCCATCACCAACTCCCAGAGTTCACTGAGACTCACGTCTATCGAGTCAGGGATGCCATCCAGCCATCTCATCCTCTGTCGTCCCCTTCTCCTCCTGTCCCCAATCCCTCCCAGCATCAGAGTCTTTTCCAATGAGTCAACTCTTCGCATGAGGTGGCCAAAGTACTGGAGTTTCAGCTTTAGCATCATTCCTTCCAAAGAAATCCCAGGGCTGATCTCCTTCAGAATGGACTGGTTGGATCTCCTTGCAGTCCAAGGGACTCTCAAGAGTCTTCTCCAACACCACAGTTCAAAAGCATCAATTCTTCGGCACTCAGCCTTCTTCACAGTCCAACTCTCACATCCATACATGACCACTGGAAAAACCCTAGCCTTGACTAGACGAACCTTTGTTGGCAAAGTAATGTCTCTGCTTTTGAATATGCTATCTAGGTTGGTCATAACTTTCCTTCCAAGGAGTAAGTGTCTTTTAATTTCATGGCTGCAGTCACCATCTGCAGTGATTTTGGAGCCCAGAAAAATAAAGTCTGACACTGTTTCCACTGTTTCCCCATCTATTTCCCATGAAGTGGTGGGACCAGATGCCATGATCTTCATTTTCTGAATGTTGAGCTTTAAGCCAACTTTTTCACTCTCCACTTTCGCTTTCTTCAAGAGGCTTTTGAGTTCCTCTTCACTTTCTGCCATAAGGGTGGTGTCATCTGCATATCTGAGGTTATTGATATTTCTCCCAGCAGTCTTGATTCCAGCTTGTGTTTCTTCCAGTCCAGCGTTTCTCATGATGTACTCTGCATATAAGTTAAATAAACAGGATGACAATATACAGCCTTGACGAACTCCTTTTCCTATTTGGAACCTGTCTGTTGTTCCATGTCCAGTTCTAACTGTTGCTTCCTGACCTGCATACAAATTTCTCAAGAGGCAGATCAGGTGGTCTGGTATTCCCATCTCTTGCAGAATTTTCCACAGTTTATTGTGATCCACACAGTCAAAGGCTTTGGCATAGTCAATAAAGCAGAATGTACTAAATTTTACTGATAAATAAAATAATAGCTGTTTAAACTTAAATTTGAGAGGAAGCTCTATTCCACTGTACCATAATAGCTCCTATTAGAAGACTCTATCTATTTTCGCAAAAAACAATTATAAATGCTAGACCATTAAATAAATAAATAACTACTTGAATGCACTGGAGAGTGGCCAAAAGCAAGTAGATTCTCACATTTGGAAGAAAGCCCTAGTTGAGTATTCCATTTTGTAATGCTTAGGCCCAGAATAGACCCCAGTTTGGCCTACTTGGCAGCTGAAATCTGCAGGCTTTCTTGCTAGAAAAACAGTTTGGGCAACCACAGCTGCGTTAATGTGAGGGGATACCACGGCACATCAATCAGAATGGCCATCATTAAAAGTCTGAAAAGAACAAATGCTGGAGAGGATGTGGAAAAAGGGGAACCCTTCTATAATGTTCCTGGGAATGTAAATTGTTGCAGCCACTATGGAAAACAGCATGGCAGTTCCTCAAGAAACTAAAAATAGAGTTGCCATATAATCCCGCAATCCCACTCCTGGGCATATATCCAGAGAAAACTATAATTCAAAAGATGCATACACCCTTATGTTCATAGCAGCACTGTTCACAAAAGCCAGTAACGGAAACAACCTAAATGTCCGTGGACAGATGAATGGGTAAAGGAGGTATTACGTGTGTGTGTGTGTGTGTGTGTGTGTATGCACAGTCAGTTGTGTCTGACTCTTTGTGACCCCTATGGGCTGGAGCCCACGAAGCTCCTCTGTCCATGGAATTTTCCTGGCAAGAATGCTAGAGTGGGTTGCCATGCCCTCCTCCAGGGCATCTTCCCAACTCAGGGACTGAACCCTACGTCTCCTGCGTCTTCTGCTTTGCAGGAAGATTCTTTACCACTGAGCCACAGGGAAGCCTGATACATGCATACATACATATACGTACATACAATGGAGTACTATTCAACCATAAAAAGAATGAAATAATGCCATCTGTAGCATTCCATGGATAGACCTAGAGATTATCATACTAAATGAAGCCAGTCAGAAAGAGAAAGACAAATCCATATGATAGCAGTTATATGGAATCTAGAACATGACACAAATGAACTTATTTATAAAATGGAGACAGACTCATGATATTGAAAACAAACTTACGATTACTAAAGAGGAAAGAGGGTGCTGGAGGGGTAAATGAGGAGTTTGGAATTACCAGATAAAAACCACTATGTGTAAAATAAACAACAGGGTCCTACTGTATACTCAGGGAGCTATATTCAATATCCTGTAATAAACAATAAAGGAAAAGAATTAGGAAACTTAAAGTGAGCAGGGAAATCCTGGAAAAGATAACGCAACATAGCTAAGGCTATAGGAAGTGAATTCAATTTTGGATTGCCATCACTACAGAGGAGACAGTTTTCAGTTATGTCTACCCAAGTTATCTGCTTAGGGAAATAGAAATAAATCACTATTCTTTGGAGTAATATAAAAAAAAACTAATATCTCTTCAAAATATTCACCATGTCCAGGATGCAATTCAAAATTATTTAACATATAAAAAAAACAAGAAAATATGACCCATTTTCAAGCAAAAGACAATCAACTGATATTAACCCAAGATGACCCAGCTGTTGGAATTAACAGACAAAGGAGGCTAAATCAGCTACTATAACTAGGCTCAATGAGTAAAGGAAAACATGCTTGTAATTAATAAAGAGATAGGAAGTCTTAGCAGTAAAATAAAGACTATTAGAAAGAACCCAATGAAAATTTTATAAGTATAAAATACAATAGCTAAAAAGTATTCCAAGAGTATCTTTTGATCTTTAATTCAAGGTCCCAAATGAGCTAATTTAGGATTGATGACAATAAGATTATGTAATAAATATATAGAGTTATTAAATATCAAATTAAATAAATCTGGCCTTGAAGTACAAAAAGAAGCAGGTCAAAAGCTAACAGTTTTGCCAAGAGAACACACTGGTCATAGCAAGCACCTTCTTCCGACACCACAAGAGAAGACTCTATGCATGGATATCACCAGATGGTCAGTACCGAGACTGATTATATTCTTTGCAGCCAAAGATGGAGAAGCTCTGTACAGTCAGCAAAAACAGGACCTGGAGCTGACTGTGGCTCAGATCATGAACTCCTTATTACCAAATTCAGACTTAAATTGAAAAAAATAGGGAAAACCACTAGACCATTCAGGTATGACCCAAATCAAATCACTTACAATTATACTGTGAAAGTGAGAAATAGATTCAAGGGATTAGATCTGATAATTCAGGCACTCTGACAAAGTGCCTGAAGAACTATGGACTGAGGTTCCTGACCTTGTGCAGGAGGCAGTGATCAAGACCATTTCCAAGAAAAAGAAATGCAAAAAGGCAAAATGGTTGTCTGAGGAGGCCTTACAAATAGCTTTGAAGAGACGTGAAAGGCAAACGAGAAAAGGAAAGATATACCCAATTAGATGCAGAGTTCCAAAGAATAGCAAGGATAGATAAGAAAGCCTTCCTCAGTGATCAATGCAAAGAAATAGAGGAAAACAATAGAATAGGAAAGACTAAAGATCTCTTTAAGAAAATTAGAAATACCAAGGGAACATTTCATGCAAAGATGGGCTCAATAAAGGACAGAAATGGTAGGGACCTAACAGAAGCAGAAGATATTAAGAAGAGGTGGCAAGAATACACAGAACTGTACAAAAAAGATCTTCACGAACCAGATAATCACGATGATGTGATCACTCACCTAGAGCCAGATATCCTGGAATACAAAGTCAAGTCAGTCTTAGGAAGTATCACTACGAACAAAGCTAGTGGAGTTGATGGAGTTCCAGTTGAGCTATTTCAAATCCTAGAAGATGATGCTGTGAAAGTGCTGCACTCATTATGCCAACAAATTTGGAAAACTCAGCATTGGCCACAGGACTGGAAAAGGTCAGTTTTCATTCCAGTCCCAAAGAAAGGCAATGCCAAAGAATGTTCAAACTACCACACAATTGCACTCATCTCACACGCTAGCAAAGTATGCTCAAAATTCTCCAAACCAGGCTTCAACAGTACCTGAACCATGAAATTCCAGATATTCAAGCTGGATTTAGAAAAGGCAGAGGAATTAGAGATCAACTTGCCTACATTCCGTTGTATCATCGAAAAAGCAAGAGAATTCCAGAAAAAACATCTACTTCTGCTTTATTGACTATGCCAAAGCCTTTGACTGTGTGGATCACAACAAACTCTGGAAAATTCTTCAAAAGATGGGAATACAAGATGACCTTACCACCTCCTGAGAAATTTGTATGCAGGTCAGGAAGTAACAGAACTGGACATGAAGCAACAGACTGGTTCCAAAATGGGAAAGGAGGAGGTCAATGCTGTATGTTGTCACCCTCCTTCTTTAACTTATATGCAGAGTACATCATGCAAAACACTGGGCTGGATGAAGCATAAGCTGGAATGAAGATTGCCCGGAGAAATATCAATAACCTCAGATATGCAGATGACACCACCCTTATGGCAGAAAGTGAAGAAGAACTAAAGAGCCTCTTGATGAAAGTGAAAGAGGAGAGTGAAAAAAGCTGGCTTAAAACTCAACATTCAGAAAACTAAGATCATGGCATCTGGTCCCATCACTTCATGGCAAATACATGGGGAAACAATGAAAACAGTGAAGACTTATTTTCTTGGGCTCCCAATTCAATGCAGATGGTAACTTTAGCTATGAAATTAAAAGATGCTTGCTTCTTGGAAGAAAAGCTATGACCAACCTAGACAGCATATTAAAAAGCAGAGATATTACTTTGCCAACAAAGGTCTGTCTAATCAAAGCTATGGTTTTTCCAGTATTCATGTATGGATGTGAGAGTTGGACTATAAAGAAAGCTGAGCGCCGAAGGATTGATGCTTTTGAATTGGGGTATTGGAGAAGACTCTTGAGAGTTCCTTGGACTGCAAGAAGATCTAACTAGTCAGTCCTAAAGGAAATAAGTCCTGAATATTCATTGGAAGGACTGATGTTGAAGCTGAAACTCAATACTTTGGCCTCCTGATGTGAGGAACTGACTCATTTGAAAAGACCCTGATGCTGGGAAAGATTGAAGGCGGGAGGAGAAGGGGACAATAGAGGATGAGATGGTTGGATGGCATAACCGCCTAGATGGACATGAGTTTGAGTAAGCTCTGGGAGTTGGTGATGGATGGGAAGCCTGGCATGCTGCAGTCCATGGGCTCTCAAAGAGTCAGACACAACTGAGTGGCTGAACAAATTAAAATTGACAGCATGTTGGATTCCGTTAGAAACCAATATCATTTGCCTAGTTGTTTGTGTTTGGAAAGTTTTGGTACTGTTTATTAATGAAATTATACTGTGGAAATGTAGAGGAAAAGGAAAACTGGAAAATATTTATAATTCTTACTCTGTAAAGTCATCTTTGGTTGTTAGGTGGAGACCTCTCTAAAGATAGCTCACTGTTTTACCCTGGCAAATTTCTTATATAATATAGCATATCTATTTAGAATTCAAAGCAGATAGCAGAATAGCTAGTTTTATATCTTCAAGCTCCCACTGTTCCACAGAAACACTATGAAACAAATAGAAACTGATTGGAGAGGATCAAAATGGTTGAGTTGGAGAACATGGAGCTCAACTTCACCCACAAACACAGCAAAACTCCCATCTACGTGTGGAACAATTCTCATAGAAAACCAAGTAGAGACTGGCAGAAGAAATGAAGGCTTCAACAAACATAAGCACATAAATGAGTAAAAAGTGAAAACGAAGTCCCTCAGTCATGTCTGACTCTTTGCGACCCCATGGACTGTGGCCTACCACGCTCCTCCATCCAATGGATTTTCCAGGCAAGAGTACTGGAGTGAGTTGCGATATCCTTCTCCAGAGTATCCTCCCGACTCAGAGATCAAACCCAGGTCTCCCTCATTGTAGGGAGACGCTTTACCATTTGAGCTACCAGGGAAGATATAGGATGAGTTAAATAGGACATCAGGACAGGATCATCCACCCTGGAAGGGATCTGTGATGGAATGAAGGCCCTCATGGGCAGTTCCTTGTCCTGGGGGGCCCCACTGCCTGCTGGGAGGACTGCCAGGATACATAGAGGGGCTGAAGGGGTCACGACTCTGCTTGCAAAGAGTGTGCTGCTGCTGGTTTGCTGCCAATCAGGGTAGTGAGAGGTCTGCTCTGACAGCTGCCATCTTGGTGTACTTCTAAGCCCAAAACCTGCACCAGGCTGGGGTCGTAGTATGCACAGAGGCTAGGGGCTAAATCTCAGAGGGAAGAGCCCTGGGAGAGGACTCAGTCTAGGGGCATGGATCTGGACTTGACTCAACCCTGGAGGGCTTAGGCACAGGCCAGGCCAAGTTCAGGGCCTGTTGTTAGCATGTGCACAGGGACGGAGCGCTGGTCCAGCAGCAGAGCCGTCATGTGGTGGGGTGAGCTCAGCCACCTCAGAGCTCCTGGGCGCACACACCAGGAGCACCACAGACCTCAGAGCTCCTGCTCACACACAGCAGGAGCACCACAGACCTCAGAGCTCCTGCACTCACGCAGCAGGAGGCTCCACAGACCTCAGAGCTCCTGGGCGCACACACCTGGAGGCTCCACAGACCTCAAAGCTGCTGGGCGCACACACCAGGAGGCTCCACAAACCTCAGAGCTCCTGGGAGCACACACCAGGAGCACCACAGACCTTAGAGCTCCTGGGCGCACACACCTGGAGGCTCCACAGACCTCAGAGCTGCTGGGCGCACACACCAGGAGGCTCCACAGACCTCCGGGCTCCTGGGAGCACACACCAGGAGCACCACAGACCTCAGAGCTCCTGGGCGCACACACCTGGAGGCTCCACAGACCTCAGAGCTGCTGGGCGCACACACCAGGAGCACCACAGACCTCAGAGCTGCTGGGCGCACACACCAGGAGGCCCCACAGACCTCAGAGCTGCTGGGCGCACACACCTGGAGGCTCCACAGACCTCAGAGCGGCTGGGCGCACACACCAAGAGGCTCCACAGACCTCAGAGCTGCTGGGCACACACACCAGGAGGCTCCACAGACCTCAGAGCTCCTGGGCGCACATACCAGGAGGCTCCACAGAAGCACACACCCCAGATGGAAAGACTCTAGCAATGGGTACACAAGGGAATAATTGTTCAGTGGAGCATACCTTCTGCCCATCCTACACCAATGCTTGCAGTCAGATCTGGGGTGACTGGTCCTGGGAGAAGTCTGCCGCAGATACAGCTCAGGTTCTAGGTTGCAGCACAACCAACTTGCTTCCTGCAGCAACAGTACCCTCGCCCTCGGCACCAGCCTAGCACTAGGTCTAGGATAAATACAGCAAAGAAAGGGATACACCCTAGGGCTGCTTTTGGGCAAAACCATAGTTTCCCTGTTTGCTATGACCACACAGTGCTCACTTCCTTCAGCATTCACCTCCTTTGGGATGAAGCATGAACTTGAAAGCAATAGAACCTTACTAAACCCAACCACAGAAGAGTCTGGAAGGCTGCCATCTCTGGGGTCGCACAGATTCGGACGCAACTGAAGTGACTTAGCAGCAGCAGCAGCAGCAAACCCAACGCTCAGAGCTTCTACTCCTATAATTTGGAAGCAGACACAGCCCTGTACTGAGCTGTGAGCAAAGAGCAGGCCCTGCCTAACATCCAGTGCAGGCTCTGGAAATCATAACACCAGTCACAGCCCCTATCAAGGGGATGGCCAGCGCTCTCTGAGGAAAGATGTGACTGGCATCCATACCAAAAACGGCCTTTGCACCAAAAATACTGGACTCACACAGTCTTCCCAGGGATGCTGCCACAGAAAAACACCTCTTCATATCACAGTAGATAACGGCTTCTTCTAAATTCATAAAGACAGAGAACGTTAAGTAAAATGAAAAATCAGAGGAACTAATCCCAGTTAAAATAACAAGAGAAATCTTCTAAAAGAATGAATGTTGAAATATCTCACCAGTCTACTAGATCCCAAGTTCAAAGCAGGGGTAATAAAAATACTAAAGAAATTAAGAAAGATTACCAATAGAAATACAGATTACTATAACAAGGAACTATTACTATAAACAGGAACCAATCAAAATTATAAAGCTGAATTGCCAAGATAAAAACCATAGAAGCAATGAATAGCAGAATAAATAATGCAGAAGAATAAGTGATTCTGGAAGATAGAATAATAGAAATCACCCATTCAAAACAGCAGATAGAAAGACGCATAAAATGTAAACAACATGTGAAATCTATGGGATAATGTGAAGTGTGCCACCCTACCCATAATAGGAGTTCCAGAAGGAGAAGGGGGAATTAAAAATGTATTTGAAGAAGATGGCTGAAAACCTCCCAAGCCTGGAGAAGGAAACAGATGCCTAGGTACAGGACACAGAGGATGCCAAACAAGATGAATCCAAACAAACCCACACTAAGACATATCAAAAATTAAAGAGAGGATTCTAAAGGCAGCGAGGAAAAAAAGAGTCATTTACAAGGGAACTCCCATAAGGCTATTAGTTGATTTTTTTTTTTTTGAAGCTCTGCAGGCCAGAAGGGAGTGACGTGATATGTTTAAAGTCCTGAAAGGGAGAAGTCTGAAACCTAGGATACGCTACCCAGAAAGATTATCATTTACAATAGAAGAGGAGAGAGAATATCCCAGACAAGGAAAAATTAAAAGAATATAGCAATAATAAACTTACCCTATAAGAAATATTGAATGGTCTTCTCTAAATAGAGAAAAAGCAAGATCTATAGGAAAGGGGAAATCACAGTTGGAAAGGCACATTTATAAAAAGAAATGAAGGTCACTTAAGTAACCTAGTACACAACAACAAACAACTCATTCAGAAAATGGGCAGGAAACTGAAATAGACGGTTCTCTGAAATAAGACATACAGATGGTTAACAGGCACATGAAAAGATGCTCGACGCTGGTTATTACAGAAATGAAGATAAAACCACAGTGAGGTGTAACTGCACATTGGTCAGAATGGTTACCATCAAAGTCTACAAATAATGAATGCTGGAGAGTGTGTGGAGACAAAGGAACCCTCATACACTGTTGATAGGAATGTAAATGAGTGCACTCAAAATGGAAAACAGTATGAAGTTTCCTTAAAAAACTACAACTAGACCTACCATATAGTCCACCAATATAGACCTACCATATAGTCCACTGCTGGGTGTATATCCAAAAAAGATGAAATTGTAATTTGAATATATGAACTCCAGTGTTTATAGCAGCACTATTTACAGTAGCCAAGACATAGAAACCACCCAAGTGTCCATCAACAAACAATTGATTTAAGATGTGGTGTATGTGTGTGTGTGTGTATATACACACACACACAATGAAATATTAATTAGCCATAAAAAATGGAATATTGCCATTTGCAGCAAAATGGAAGGACCTAGAGAATATCATACTCAGTAAGACAGAGATAAAGAAATATTACATGATTTTACTTATATGTGGAATTTTAAAAATAATACTAAGGAATGAATATGTGTAGAAAACAGGAACAAACCCACAGACATAGAAAACAAACTTATGGTTACCACAGGAGAAAGTAAAGGGGAAAGGAATAAATTAGGAGTATGGTATTAATGAATAAAAACTACTAAACATAAAATAGATAAGCAACAAAGATTTACTATATAGCACAAGGAACTATTTTCAATATCTTATAATAATGTATAATGAAAAATAACCTGAAAAACATTGTTTAGCTGAATCACTTTGCTGTATATCTGAAACTAACACGATATTTAAATCAACTGTACTTCAATTAAAAAATAGTATTAACCTTCTTTAAAAAAATAAAAACAAGCAGAAACTGTTACAATCAACTTTCTCAGAACTCTATTTCAGAAAATGGCCAAAGGTTTATAGAAACCAAGCAAATGCTGAATCAATAATTTTTGTTTGGGATGATGAAAAAGTTTTGAAAAGAGATAGTTGTAATAGTTGCACTGTATTGTGGATGACATTAATGCCACTGTGCCACTGAATTGTATAGTTTAAAATGGTTTAGATTCAGTTTTTATTATATAAATATTTTACCATGGTAAAAATTTTTTTGAAAAAAGTAGAATTATATATTAGTAATTTGCTACGGCATGTATGAGTCCTGAAAACATTATGGTAAGTAAAAGAAGCCAGTCATAAAAGACCACATATTGTGTGATTCCAATTGTGTAAATTTCTAGAATAGAGCAGAAAGTAAATTGTGTTTGCTTGGGCCCTCCCAATCTGAGAAATAGTGACTGCTAATGTTTGCCAGGTTTCTTCTGGAGTTGGTAAATTGTAAAATTACATTAAGGTAATGTTTGCACAACTTTGTGAAGTTATTAGTAACCACTGAATTGTATACTTTAAATGTATGACTTTATGATATGTAAACTATATCTTGATAAAGCTCTTTTTTAAAAAAAAAGATTATGAGTTCACACAAATGCACAGTTTTTTAAGTAAGACTAATCCATTGGATGGGCTAAATGGTGAGACATGGAAAAGGACTGGTAAGTAATAATTTAATATAGATCTTAAGTGTGTATAATTAGTTTTAACATTCCTGGTCTTAATGTATTTGAAGCCGATCAGAATGTACTGGGATCAGGAAATAAGAAGATAGCCAAGAAATACTAAATTATATAATCTGGATGCATATTCATCTTTAAACTGTTTGCTAAGTGATATATCATTACTGCCTGAATGTGTGAATATTCTGTGGCCTCCTCGAGCTGTTATATTTAATTTTTTGAAGGTTGTGGATACCCTGTCTCTCCAGAAAATCCTCATAGATATATACTTTTAGATATGATTTTATAAGAAATGTAAATCATGAGCCATGGTAGGAACATGGAGCTTTCCGCTAATGAAATAGCCTGAATTGGATAAAAGAATCAGGAGTTTTTGAGTAAGTTGATATAAAGAAGTAGTCACAGAGAGAGGAATAATGTAAGACAAGAAAAGAGCTCTGTGAAACCACAGTAAACATGCATAAAAAACTGGGAATCTAGAGACCAGAGTTTTATTACTGCCATCTATCACTACTAATTGAACAAATCTTTCTGTAGAACAATGAAATACATTGGTAAAGCATATGAATAGAGGATAATAAATGGGAAGAGTACAAATAATGATAGGAAAAATAAAACCATATTTGAATAAACATCTATTTGCCTTCTTAGCATCCCAACTGTTCATTCTAATATTATTTCCATTGCTTCATTGAAGTATGGAAGGTATACTTTTTAGAAAAAATACAAAAAGTATAGAACACATAAAATAAAAACTATAGAGGTTTTAATTAATAATTCAAAGATTAGCTTCTCTGAAGCAAGCGTTTATATTGATGGTTTTCCATTGAGATTTGAGAATCTTAAGGCTGAACGTCAAAGATGATGCCATCATCCCCTTTTCTCTTAGAACTTGTAATATCTTTAATATGTAAACAAATCCATACATATATAGTTATTCCAAGTGTTCAATCTTGGAAACAGCATGTTTCAATATTTCTATTGCCTACATTGATAGTGGAGTTAGAATCTTATTAAACTTTGATCATTATCAGACTAGTCATATAAATTTCTCTTAAAACTGATGTGATATCTATAAAATAGGATAAATATTCTTGCCGTTATCTCATGGAATAAACAGATTTTTTTCCTTACCCTGTTTAGTACTTTAGTCATGGGCTACAATATAGCCACTAGGTAGGTGCTGCTAAGTCACTTCAGTCGTGTCTGACTCTGTGCGATCCCATAGACGGCAGCCCACCAGGCTCCCCTGTCCCTGGGATTCTCCAGGCAAGAACACTGGAGTGGGTTGCCATTTCCTTCTCCAGTGCATGAAAGTGAAAAGTGAAAGTGAAGTCGCTCAGTCGTGTCCAACTCAGCAACCCCATGGACTGCAGCCTACCAGGCTCCTCCATCCATGGGATTTTCCAGGCAAGAGTACTGGAGTGGGTCGCCATTGCCTTCTCCTGTGACTGGAATGCAAAAGTAGGAAATCAGGAGATACCTGGAGTAACAAGCAAGTTTGGCTTTAGAGTACAAAATGAAGCAGGTACAGGCTAACAGACTTTTGCCAAGAGAACGCACTGGTCATAGCAAACACCCTCTTCCAACAACACAAGAGAAGACTGTACACATAGACATCACCATATGGTCAATACCAAAATCAGATTGATTATGTTCTTTGCAGCCGAGTATGGAGAAGCTCTATGTATCAGCAAAAGCAAGACTGGGAGCTGACTGTGGCTCACATCATGAACTCTCTGTTGCCAAATTCAGACTTAAATTGAAGAAAGTAGGGAAAAACCACTGGATCATTCAGGTATGACCTAAATCAAATCCCTATGATTATACAGTGAAAGTGAGAAATAGATTCAAGGGATTAGATCTGATGGACAGAGTGCCTGATGAATTACGGACAGAGGTTCATCGTGACATTGTACAAGAGGCCATGATCAAAACCATCCCCAAGAAAAAGAAATGCAAAAAGGCAAAATGGTGGTTTCTGAGGAAGCCTTGCAAATAGCTGAGAAAAGAAGAGAAATGGAGGACAAAGGAGAAAAGATATATCCATCTGAATGCAGAGTTCCAAAGAATAGCAAGGAGAGAAAAGAAAGCCTTCCTAAGAGATCAATGCAAAGAAATAGAGGAAAACAATAGAATGGGAAAGACTAGAGATTGCTTTAAGAAAATTAGAGATACCAAGGGAACATTTCATGCAAAGATGGGTACAGTAAAGGACAGAAATGGTATGGGCCTACCAGAAGCAGAAGATACTAAGAAGAAGTGGCAAGAATATACAGAAGAACTATACATAAAAGATAGTAATGACTTAGATAACCATAAGTGTGATCACTTATGTAGAGCCAGTCATCCTAGAGTATGAAGTGAAGTGGGCCTTAAGAAGCATCACTATGAACAAAGCTGGTGGAGGTGATGGGATTCCAGCTGAGCTATTTAAAATCCTGAAAGATGATTCTGTGAAAGTGCTGCACACAATACATCATCAAATTTGGAAAGCTCAGCAATGGCCACAGGACTGGAAAAGGTCAGTTTTCATTCCAATCCCAAAGAAGGGCAATGCTAAAGAATATTCAAACTACTGCATAATTGCACTCATTTCACATGCTAGCAAAGTAATGCTGAAAATTCTCCAAGCTGGATAAGAAGCATATATGAACCAAGAACTTCCAGATGTTCAAGCTGAATTTAGAAAAGGCAGAGGAACCAGAGATCAAATGGCCAATATCTGTTGGATCATAGAAAAAGCAAGAGAATTCCAGAAAATCATCTACTTCTTCATTGACTACACTGAAGCCTTTGGGTGGATCACAACGAACTGGAAAATTCTTTAAGAGATGGGAACATCAGACCACCTTACCTGCCTCTTGTGAAACCTGTATGCAGGTCAAGAGCAACAGTTAGAACCATACATGGAATAACAGGCTGGTTCAAAATTGGGAAAGGAGTACATCAAGCCTGTATATTGTTATCCTGCTTATTTAACTTCTTTGCAGAGTACATCATGTGAAATGCCAGCTGGATGAAGCACAAGCTGGAATCAAAATTGCCGGGTGAAATATCAATTACCTCAGATATGCAGATAACCCTTATGGCAGAAAGCAAAGAGGCACTAAAGAGCCTCTTGAAACTGAAAGAGAAGAGTGAAAAAGCTGGCTTAAAACTCAACATTCAAAAAACTAACATCATGGCATTCGGTCCCGTTACTTCATGGCAAATGGGTAGGGAAACAATGGAAACAGTGAGAGACTTTATTTTCTTGAACTCCAAAATCCCTGCAGATGGTGACTGCAGCCATGAGATTAAAAGACATGTACTCCTTGGAAGAAAAGCTATGACCAACTTAGCATATTAAAAAGCAGAGATATTACTTTGCCAACAAAGGTCCATCTATTCAAAGCTATGGTTTTTCCAGTGGTCATATATGGATGTGAGAGCTGGACCATAAAGAAGGCTGAGCGCTGAAGAACTGATGATTTTAAACTGTGGTGTTGGAGAAGGCTCTTGAGAGTCCATTGAACTGCATGGAGATCAAACCAGTCAGTTCTAAAGGAAATCAGTCCTGAATATTCATTGGAAGGACTGATGCTGAAGCTGAAGCTGCAATAATTTGGCCACCTGATGTGAAGACTAACTCATTAGAAAAGACCCTGATTCTGGGAAGTTTTGAAGGCAGGAGAAGGGACGACAGAGGATGAGATGGCGTCACCGACTCAATGGACACGAGTTTGAGCAGGCGCCTGAAGATAATGAAGCACAGGAAAGCTCAGCATGCTGCAGTCCATGGGGTCACAAAGAGTCAGACATGACCGAGCAACTGAACAATAACAAAATGTACCTATAGTATTAATAGAAAAGGAATGATAGTATCAGTAATGCACACACACAGACACAAATTGAGCAGAACTCCAGTACTGTAGCTGCGTGTTCTACAGGTGAATGTTGTTTCTCAGTTATTTTTAATAACCTTGGGGACACAGTACACTAATGTGATATAAGGTCCTCAGTCCTGTTTTCAAAGCCATTTTAGTTTTGATTGAAATATACTGAATACCGAGTACTCCGTCTGTTGGTGGCATATCTGTTTTGTTTTGACACCGGGCAGAGTAATCCTAGAATCAATCCTAAGAGAAATTTTGAGGGAGACTTTTGTGGTTTTTTTTCCATACTTCAGCCATTCTCTTCTCCTAGGTAGCAAATATTTGACTGATTGGAGAAAGCCTGTAATTGCATTTCTTATATTAGGTTGATTCCTAAGGATTCCTATTGAAGTCATCTTGAGATAATATGTTTGATTTACTATTATTTAGTTTTAATTATTTCATTGTCCTTTCTGAGGTCCATTCAGTCTTAGGAAAAGCGTTCCGTTGGCAGAATCATCTGCCATTTATTCAGGTCACCTATTAAGATCAATGAAGAGTACAAATATGCATAAGATATGGCTCTTAAACTCAGTTAAGGCCTTAGGGAAAATAGGAGAAATAGGTCAAAAGACTTCTTTCTTAAATCCACTTAGGTCCATAAATCATTTGATTATTCTCTTTTACTATTTATCTTCCTTTTAAAAAATGTCACTTCAATGTTTGACCTATAAGAGTTTGTGCTACAAAGATTACCATGAACCCTGAACTCTACTTAGATCTTCTAAGGTGATTAATGTTGTGGAAAAACTCCATACATAGACAGTGTAACTCGGACAAAAATAATAGCTTTGAAAAATAACAAAAAATAATCACTTCTTCAGCCCTTACTATGCCAAGTGCTTAACTTGCGTCAGTGTGATTCCATTTTTAGGAGCAAATGCTTGCTATTCTCTGAAGCGACTCAGGTTACTAATTTCTCATCATAATACAGTGTTCTGCACTATGGTGATGATTGCAGAATGTGGACCCAAGTTACCCTCATTCAGAACCGTACACTGGAGATACCCAAGCTCAAATTAATTACACTTGAATAATTTGGCACATGATGTGGTTGCATCTTCTCATTTATGTTTCTTTCATCAGTGAGAGGATTAACATACTGTTATCTCATTAAAGTTGGGAAAATCATGTTGATAAAAGACATTTAACAAAGTGCAAGAAAATGATTATCATAAATAATAGTAAGCCGCTTTCCATAGCAATTTAATACAGTCACTGCTGCTGCTGCTGCTAAGTCGCTTCAGTCGTGTCTGACTCTGTGCGACCCCTTAGACGGAAGCCCACCAGGCTTCCCCGTCCCTGGGATTCTCTAGGCAAGAACACTGGAGTGGACCGCCATTTCCTTCTCCAGTGCTTGAAAAGGAAAAGTGAAAGTGAAGTCACTCAGTCGTGTCCGACTCTTAGCGACCCCATGGACTGCAGCCTACCAGGCTCTGCCGTCCATGGGATTATCTTATATTAATATCAACAATGGCTAGAACTGTAATCATTTGCATTCTTTAACATGTCTTTATAAGTAGTACATACAGTATTTGAAAACAATAGTATTTGGTATCTAAATGAATAGAAATAGACTGAAATTGGTCCAGGAGTTAAGAATTAGATGACTTGAATAAAAGAACAACCCTCACTTTCTTGTGAGCAAAAGATAAAATTAGCCTGAAATGGCACCTGGGTTGACTTTTTTTGTGGGTGTATGAAAAGAACAAGTTATAATTTAAAGTACAACAAAATATTAGTTTTCATACATATGCAAATGAAAAACAGGAATGTATGAAAAATAATGGATGAATACGCCTTGGATAAAGTCACCTGCTTGCTTTTTATCTCTACACCCCTCCACCCAAATATCCCAGGAACTTATACTTCTCATTTTAATCACTTGCTGTGCTGTTGCTATTGTTTGCATTTACTTTTTTAAAAACTTGGTGAAAGCTTCAGCTATCTTAACAGATATTTAGAAAATATGTTATTTTCTTCAATGAAGAAAAGTTACTTACAAAAGGTTTTAGGGAAATATATTTTAGAATATTAACTTTAAAATGGTTTGAAGTAGATGAGAAAGCCAAAAATGACCAGAGAAAGAGATATTAAGTCCAGATAATACATACATACAGATAAGAAGATATTGTGTGTGTTAGTCGCTCAGTAGTGTCTGACTCTTTGCAACCCCATGGATTGTAGCTTGCCAGGCTCCTCTGTCCATAGAATTCTCCAGGCAAGAATACTGGAGTATTCCTCCTGACGTAAGGATCAAACTCAGCTCTCCCGCATTGCAGGCAGATTCTTTACCCTCTGAGCCACCAGGGAAGGTGATACTAATATACACATAATGGGAGAATCGGCTTGGAAAAATAAATGAGAAGTTATAGTAATTCAGAAAACAATTTGCAGAAAAAAAACATGAAAGAATATCTTAGGAAAAATTTCTTACAGTATTAAGACATGCTTAAGATACTTGGATAATTAAAATTGTTCACATTAAGCTCTTTGGTAATGGAAATGATACTGTATCACTTATATAAACTAGTAACTGCATACCTTTAAAAAAATCTAGGAAACAAAATTTTAACCCATTTAAAACTTTTCTATTTGAAGAGTTTTAGTGGGTTTTGAACCCATTTGTTAATATTTTAAAAGTAATATCTTCCAGTTACTTTGTAGAAAGAACTAATATCTTAAAAATTAGAAACTTATTAATCCATTTCAAAAATGTATTGCATTTTGATGGATGAGATTGAAAATAAATGTTGTGTGATGATTTAGTAAGTACTTCTTCCATTTCCCTCTACTTATCTTTTAAAATGATATTTTACTTTTTAATTATTATATCACAAAATATCAAACCAAGATTTTCTAATTTTCTAAAATAATGAATATTTAAGCACATTGCTTTCACAAAAAATTAGTGAGAAGAATATTTTGCACATTTAATTAGTACAGTAAAATGAAAAAATTTTAAATGTTGTATCCTCTTTATCTCATTTTTAAACATTTCTATTTAAGTGTGATATGCTAAATGCTTTCATCCAGTAATATGAAAATAACATTCAGCAGTTGTTTACTGATAGATATGCATGATCAAACTTTTGAAGATCACTGTCAGAGATGAGACAATTGAACATGTAAGTTTTAGTAAACTATGAAAGGTGCTTCCCAAAGGAATGAGTAGGAACACACACGGGGAACAGATTGCCTGGAGCAATTAGAGGAGACCTTACTGAGATGACCCTAAAACTGTGTCTCATTATGCACAGATAGGAATTTTTTAGTTGGTTATTTCATAGCTATTTAATAAACTGAAGAAAAATATGACATTTCTCAAATGTTTTATATTGGTGAGGTCTGCTTAATTCAGGGATTCATGTTTCCATTGATAAATGTAGAGAAAAGAAGAAAATCTATTATCTTAGATTTAGATCTAGTTAAGTATGCGACTTCAGGTGGATGTAGAGAATGGTGGCTTGTCAAATGTGTTTCCTCTTCTATTACTGTCCTATTTTTCTCTTTACTGGGATTTTTGCTCTTGGGCAAGAGAGAAATATTTCAAAACTTTTGTGGAGTGATGTTTTCATCCTAATTATGAAGAAAATGTTATATATTTAAAAATATATAATACTTTGAAAAAGTTTTCTTAACATGGGCATCCCTCTTTCATAGCACTCACCATGATAAATTGATGTACATTATATTAATTAGTTCATACTTCTGAGCTCTTTGATATCAAGGACATTTGTTATGCCCCCTTTTTGCCCCATACCTACATTTTCCTGGCCTATGCTAGGCATTGGATTGTTTCTCAAAGTGAATGATTAAACGATACAGTCACTTTCTTGAGACCTTATGCCAATTTATTTATATGTAACTCAGGTCAAGTCCACTTAAGGGTGTATAAACTTATGATTAGTAAGTTATAAATTGGAAATAGCCAGAGAAAGAGAAGGATGCAAAGATGCTAATTATGAAAGTAATTTTATTGTTACATTAAAAACCACCACAAAACTTTATTGTTGCATTAAAAACCACCACAAAATCTTGTGACTTAGGACAACAATAACTTATTAATTCTAATGAATCTGTGGATTTGCCTGGTTCATGTAGTGTATCATCTTCTCTTACCTGGAATCACTCATATGGCTGAAATAATTAATCAGCTCACCTGTGGCTAGAGAATCTAAGATGGTCTCACTTAGGTTTCTAGGTCCTTACTGCTCTCTGTTCTGCTAGGCCTTTCTCTCCACAATATCTCTGACCTTTCCATTATTTAGCCTGTACTTCCGGTCATGGTAATAGAAATTTACCAAAGAGTGAAGGCAGAAACTGTGAAGTCCTTTTAGACATCAGGCTTCAGAATTCACACATCATGACTTCTGCCCCATTCTGTTGACCAAGGTCACAAGTCCAGCCGAGGTGCAAACCTCGGAGAAATAGATTCCACCTCTTGATAGGAGGACCTATAAAGAATATATGGTCATATTTAATCTTTCACAATAGCATATGAAGTGTTGTTGAGTATAAAATTTGTTTCTGAGCTGGCTAAAAGTGAAAGTGTTAAGTGCTCAGTCGTGTCTGACTTTTTGTGACCCCATGGACAGTAGCCCACCAGGCTCCTCTGTCCATGAAATTTCCCAGGCAGGAATACTGGAGTGGAGGCCATTTCCTACTCCAAGGGATCTTCCCAATCCAGGGATCCAACCCTGGTCTTCTGAATTACTTTGGAATGTTTAAATGTAATGATTAGCATTACATTTTTTGTAATGCTATTATCTGAGCTACCAGGGAAGCCCTGAAATGGTTAAAAATGAGGGGAAAATGAGACAATAAAGTACTAGCTATCAGAATGGCGAACTAATACCAGAAGAGTCCATTTTCCCCCCAATTTTATTGAGATATAATTGTCATACAGCACTGTATAAATTTAAAGTGTACAGCATAATAATATGACACATATTTATCATGAAACTATTACCACAATGAGTTTAGTGAATAGATACATTAAAGAAATAGAAAAAAATTTGCCTTGTGATAAGAAATCTTATGATTTACAGCTTTAATATATAATGTATAGCAGTGTTTGTTATAGTTATGTTGTGCATTTTATCTCTAGTATTTATTTTATGCCTAGAAACTTGTATCTTTTGACCACTTTCATCCAGTTCCCCTTCTAACCACCTCCTGCCTTTGTTAACCACAAATCTGATCTCTTTTTCTTTAAGTTTGTTTGATTTTGATGTATAATTGACCTACAACTCTATGTTAGTTCCTGATACACAACAGAAAATTCAATTTTAAAACTCTCTTTAATTTTTAAAAATACATGCAAATTATGAATTCCAAAAATACAAAAAATTAAAGTGGGAGTAAAAAATAAAATGCACGTCAAAATTCTAATTACCCAGAAATAACCATTATTAAGATTAATTATAAAAAATCCTGAAATCTTTGTCTGCCTGTATTATAGATCAAAGAATGGATGGATGAATGCTTAATTGAGTAAAAGATATAGCTATATGAATTTACAGTAATTCTCTAAAGCTGATACAAAATAGCATTTTATTTCATGTAAATAGAGGCAAAAGAAAGTATATTGAAAAGGCATATTACTAGAGGTATTATTTGCTAAACTGAGATCTCTAAAGTTAAAAAATAAATAAGAAAATCATTAATAGCTTACAGTCATAGTTTTAACTTTTTAAACCTTAGACAAAGTTGAAAGATAAGGATGTTAGCACTGTTATATTTCCTTTTAACTACCTTCTACATGCCTTCAAATTTCTGTTTATTATATGGTTATCAAAAACAAAAACAAAAACAAACCTTCTTGAACAACACCCAGTCCTCAATATGAGCTTATTTCATAAACCATTGCTATGACAAACCTAGAGACTATATCAGATCTGGACAGACTTGCACAAAGAAAAGTAGAGGAAGTGAGGAACCAGAGACTACATACCATCTTTGTTGGAATTGCCTTTTTTTCTCTGTGAGATTTTACTAAATGTCCAGTAATAGAGTTTTTGTACCTAAATAACAGTTTAATTTACCGTTATGTGAGGATATCATTAGGTTTCATACCATCCATGGGTTTTTCAGGCAAAGATACTGGCGTGGGTTGCCATTTCCTTCTCCATTGGACCATGTTTTGTCAGAACTCATTATTACCCATCTGTCTTGGGTAACCCTTCATGGCGTGGCCAAGAGCTTCATTGAGTCATGCAAGCCCATTTACCACAACAAAGCTGTGATCCATGAAGGGGTATGAAACACCAGAGCCTTTGACTGTGTGGATCACTGTAGAAAATTCTTAAAGAGAGAGTACCAGACAACCCTACCTGTCTCCTGAGAAACCTACATGTGGGTCAAGAAGCAACAGTTAGAACCAGACATGAAAAAATGGACTGGTTCAAAATTGGGAAAGGAGTGCAACAAGGATTTATATTGTCACCTTGCTGTTTAACTTATATGCAGAGTACATCATGTGAAATGCCAGGCTGAATGAATCACAAACTGGAATCAAGATTTCTGGGAGAAATATCAACAAACTCAAATATGCAGATAATATCACTCTAATGGCCAAATGTGAAGAGAAACTAAAGAGTCTCTTGATGAGGGTGAAAGAGGAGAGTGAACAAGCTGGCTTGAAGCTCAACATTCAAAAAACCAAGATCATGGCATCTGGTCCCATCACTTCATGGCAAATAGAAGAGGAAAAAAATGGAAGCAGTGACAGATGCTCCAAAATTACTGTGTACAGTGGACAGTGACTGCAGCCATGAAATTAAAAGATGCTTGCTCCTTGGAAGAAAAGCTATGACAAACCTAGAGAGTGTATTATAAAGCAGAGACCACTTTTTCGACAAAGGTCTGTATAGACAAAGCTGTGGTTTTTCCAGTAATCATGTAAGGAGTGAGTTGGTCCATAATGAAGGCTGAGTGCCGAAGAATTGATGCTTTTGAACTGTGGTGCTGGAGAAGACTCTTGAGAGTCCTGCGGACTACAAGGAGATCAAACCAGTCAGTCCTTAAGGAAATCAACCCTGAATATTCACTGGAAGGATTGATGCTGAAGCCAACACTGCAATACTTTGGCCATCTGATGTGAAGAGCTGGCTAGTGGAAATGACCCTGATGTTGGGAAAGATTGGAAAGTCAAAGTGAAATTTGTTCAGTCATGTCTGACTCTTTGCAACCCATGGACTATGGAGTTCTCCAGGCCAGAATACTGGAGTGGGTATCCTTTCCCTTTTCCAGGGAATCTTCCCACCCCAGGGATCAAACCCAGGTCTCCTGCATCGCAGGCGTATTCTTTACCAGTGAGCCTCTAGGGAAGCCGATGTTGGGAAAGATTGGAGGCAAAAGGAAAACGGGGTGGCAGAGGATGAGATGGTTAGATGGTATTACCGACTCAGTGAACAGGAATTTGAGCAAATTGCAGGAGAGAGTGGAGAACAGAGGAGCCTGCATGCTACGGTTCATGGAGTCACAAAAAGCTGGACACCACTTAGTGACTGAACAATAGATTACCCAGATTCAGATTAGTTACCTGATTCAGTGTGCATTTGTTCCTGGAATATTCAAACTGATCACAGAGATTTCACAGCTCATTTCATTTGTTTCTCTCAGCAGCTGCTTTTAAGATGAAAAAAATCATTTCTTTCAATTTACATCTCTCTTGATTTGAAGTTACTAGTGAGAATTTTTATGATTTTGATCGCCCTTATGATGTTTGGGAGCACGAATAGAATTAGGAGTCTCAGCCTGTCTGTCTCAAACACATTTTATTTCTGTCATTAACCACAACTTTTGAGATTTATAGCATAGAGCTATATGTTTTTTCCCATGTGATCATTGCTGGTGGAAGTTTTTTTCCTCTAGTTTTTACTCTTTTTGTTCATTCTTGTTAGATATGGAGAGGCAGAAATTCTTTGATGCAACTCGATTCTACTATGCTAACCTGTAAGTTCAAGGCAGTAAGTTTTTAAAGAAACACATTTCACGTAATGGAAAATAATCATTAAAAATAGAAAATGCCTTCAGCTTCAATTTTGCAGCAGCTGCAGAGGAATTTTTCATAATGATGGTTAATGTAGAAATCCTCAATGACTTTCTACCTGGTAGTAGCCAAATATTAAAGTATATTTCAAAATGAAAGGTATCTTTTAGGTGCCGAGAAAAATGTGATGAGATAAATCGCTTTTAGGTGATCTAACGTGATAGAAGAAAAGATTCATGATCTTCTGAGTAGTACATGGTTAGAAAGCATGGTTTAGTCCAGTTTAATGTGCAAATAGCATTTCGAGGAGTATTTCTAAAAATGCAGGTCTTAAATCAGTAGGTCTTGGATGGGATCTGCGATTCTATATTACTAGCAAGCTCTCAGTGAAACAGGTGATACTTTTAGTAGCAAAATTCTTCACAACTGCAGACTCAGAGCAACTCTAACTAATCCCTTTAGGCCAGGGATTATAGCTTATTCATCTTTGCAAACCTGTTATCTCATGAAGTGCCTGAATAAAAGTATGCCCTGAAATATTCTCTTGTTAAATAAATGAATTGATATGATAAATAAATAAATCACTACTAGATGCCTGGAATATTCGTATTCTCTGTTAATGATTGACAAGGAATCCTTCTGTTTTGGAGACTAGTTGCATGAACGATAAGATTGCTGCTGCTGCTGCTAAGTGGCTTCAGTCCTGTCCGACTCTGTGCTACCCCATAGACAGCAGCCCACCAGGCTCCCCCGTCCCTGGGATTCTCCAGGCAAAAACACTGGAGTGGGTTGCCATTTTCTTCTCCAGTGCATGAAAGTGAAAAGTGATAGTGAAGTTGCTCACTCGTGTCCGACTCTTCGCGACCCACGGACTGCAGCCTACCAGGCTCCTCAGTCCATGGGATTTTCCAAGCAAGAGTACTGGAGTGCTAGTTTCTTTTAAAAAGTCCAAAGTCCTAATAAAATTTTTGTTTAGTTGAAACTGTTGTACATCACACAGCTCCTTTGGACAACAAAATATTACTTTTCAAATATTTGAACATATTCTTAACTGGTTCTCAATTTTGGTTATGCACTGGAATGATGTGTATTTTTGCTTTTCTAATTCTTAAATATACACTTTTATTTATGAAAGTACTACATAATCACCTTTATTACAATAACCATTGATAATTTGTGTGTGAGCTTTCCTCAGAACAAAATTATAACTATATTCGGGGTGTGAGTGAGAATAGGAAAAAAATCATTTAAAAATCTTGAATTGTCCTTCTGAATAATTATCCTGCATTTTGGGTTACCAATGAATTTGAGAACTGAGAACATTGTATTTTACATAAAGTATCAGCCTTACTTATTTACATATATATATATATATATATGTATACCAGCCTGTTAGGGCTTCCCTAGTGGCTCAGACAGTAAAGAATCTGCCTGCAATGTAGGAAACTCGGCTTTGATCCCTGAGTCAGGAAGATTCCCTGGAGAAGAGAATGGCTACCCACTCCAGTATTCTTGCCTGGAGAATTCCATGGACAGAGGTCCCTGGGTGCTGCAGTCCATGGGGTCGGAGAGTCGGACACGACTGAGCGACTAACACTTTATCAGCCTGTTACTGGTGTTTCACATCTGATTATCAACACATAAATGATATAATTGTATTACTACATTTTGGACCTGGATTGTATAAAGGAAATGAAACAGTAAAATACCAAAGCAAGTATTTAATTACAATTTAAATGAGCAGTTCATAGTTAAAATGTAGGATGGATGAATAGAACTAGCAACAGAAAGAGAGATTCTCTGTAGCAGAAATCCTTGTCCTATTCTTTACAAAATTAACCAGGTAACTTTGAGTAAATTATTTAACTACATTGCACTTCAGTTGTCTTATCTGTAACTCGAAGAGTCAAATCTACCAAGGTCTCTACCAACTGCAAAATTTTGTGGTATGTAACACTAATCTCAACTAAGTGTCATAGTGTTGGTGTGGGGAAAAAAGTAACTTTAAGCAGTCATTTATTCCTACACCTTTCCTTTAGGGCAACTATGTAAAATAAATTCTCAAAAATGTAAAACTTTCTTGAACAACTTGAAACTAACCAAAAGAAAAAAAAATATTGAGTCAATCACAGGCAGAATATAGAGGAACATGTTTTGATGGCCCAACAGATGTAAGTTTAAATTCTAAATATTTCCCCTTCTAGTTTGTGAGCCCATGAGCAAGTACATTTCTTGATCTCTCTGAGTCCATTAATTAAAAAAAAAAATGAATGCATCTGTTTCCTTAAATGTAAAATTGAAGTATGAATATTTATCTGACACGATTGCTATACTTATTAAATAGTGAGATCATTTAATTAACACACAGTGCTCAATTTTTTTAACCCAAATATATTTTGAATGGCTGAAAATATCTTCAGACATCCTATTTAAAGGCATAATGAGCATTAATTATAAAATATTTATGCTGTTCACTGTGTTTCATTTACTTTCAAGAATTCGATGATTGCATCTTCATTTTCTATGATCAATAAAATAAATACCCCAAACTGCAGTGTCTTTTGATTAATAGTGGGACTGTTCCATGAATTGTGCTTCAGATTTTTCTCATGAGTGTTGAATCTGTTTCCTCACTGAATACAAAGTATTCTAGTATGTGGATGTTTTGAGTAGGCAAGCAAACCCTTCTGCATGTGACAATATTATCATTTTCTTTCAGGAAACCCTGATAGATTGGTGTGATGAAAAGGAACTTAATTTGATATTAACAACTGGAGGAACAGGGTTTGCACCACGAGATGTCACTCCAGAGGTGAGATAGTATATACTTTTCTGATATTCAAGAAGTAGACTATTCTTGTGATTTTTAATCCTTTTAATTTTTTGTATGATTTTTGTAATTTTGCTAGACATAAACAACTTCTGTGGTTCTAAGAATGTGAACATTTTGCAGTGGTTGAATATTTACACTTTTTAGAAAAAGTTTCTTGACTTCTTTTCTTTTGACTTAAACTAGATATTATCTAAAATGAGGAAGATTGAATTGGCCCAGAAGGTAATCTTGCATTTGCTCAGTGGTCTGTGGTATCGGCTGAATTTCAGGCATATATTGCCAAAGGAAGTGATAGAAGAACTCTGACTCAGCATGGCATCTGGTCTGATGTGCTGTGTTAATGTAATTCAAAATGTATTTGATTCCTTTTTTCTTTAGATACCCTTGTCATTGGTCTCAGGTAGAATGACTCTAATAGCATAGTTAGACCAATTTTATAGTATTTGATGAGAAAGTTACATATTATATAATTTTAAATGTGAATTTAAATGCAGAATTTAATAAGCCAAGAAGCAAAATTAGTATCTAGACTGTGCCTTAAGAATCACCTTCAACCTTGCACAGGAAAAAAAAAGGGGGGGAAAGAATGAAGAATAGACAGCGCTCAGTGATACAAGGGGAAAAGTCTTTCTTTGTTTTTAAAGCAGCCATAAACTTCAGCTGTAACTTTAGAGTCACATGCAGACTTATGTTCATACTTAGACATTGTTTCACTCACTTTTCAAAAACTGTTTCTTGGCTGAATTTCAACTTACTGTTAGCTGTTTTGTTTTGTTTCTTTTTAAAAAATTTTCAAGTCAGTATCCCATTGTGTCTACTGTCTTATTCACAGAAGATATTTTTGCTCTGTGCCTATATGTCCTACTTACTCTAATATAGGAGTTTTCAAACTTTAACCTGTACCCCCATCAAAGGTAAAACAGATTGCTGCATCCTACCCACAGTGTTTCTGATTCAGTAAATCTGCAGTGGGTACCAAGAATTTGTGTTTCTGGTAAGGCCCCAGGTAATGCACATGTTGCTGGCCCATAAACCATGCTTCCAGACTTTGGGTACCACTGCTCTAGTATGCGAAAATGTAAATTGTTTTAACAGATTGTAAAATAATTTCTATTTTTCTATGTAAAAATCACAGAAATTTTGCAAATATTATTATAACTAGGCTTATATATATAATGGTTTTGTTTTCAAAGCAATCAGAATAGAGTTGTATTAGAAGATTGTTAGCTTCCAGTACTTAAAAAAAAAGGTGGGAGGGGGGTTCAGAATGGGGACACATGTACACCCATGGCTGATTGATGTCAGTGTATGGCAAAAACCACTACAAATATTGTAATTAGCCTCCAACTAAAATAAATAAATTAATTTTTAAAAAAAAGAAAAAAAAAAGTCATTCTTACATAGCTCTTGAGTCCTTAGGGGAAATGATCCTTTGGCCAATTTTTTCATTTCTTTTAAACTGTGAGACTTAACTAAAAAAAATAAAATTGGAGGTAAGCCATCTCCTCTAGAGGTATGTTTATGTTTTGTTTGTGAGAAAATCACCTACATATGTGAAGAACTTAATTTTTGTAGTTTGAGTGTTAAGTGTTTTAAGTAAATAACTTTGGTTTTATATATCCCTATTGTCTATGTAATGGTTTGATATTTTCATAATATTATTTTTATATCATAAAAGTAGAAAAAAGTTACCACAGAA
This sequence comes from Bos mutus, assembly GCF_027580195.1. NCBI lineage: Eukaryota > Metazoa > Chordata > Mammalia > Artiodactyla > Bovidae > Bos > Bos mutus. The sequence continues at coordinate 29,947,409 of NC_091626.1, read as the reverse complement.
TTCATTCATAACCAGTTAACAATATTATTTTTAATTGTGAGAAAATAATTTGCATCGCAAAGTATTTTGTATTCCCTGGAGTTTCAAGTTTATTCCAGAACACTAGGTTGCAAATTCACACTTTTAAATTCTAGCTCTGCTACTTACAGCGCGGTGACCATACACTAGTCATTAAACCATTCTGTGCCTGTTTCCAGTAAAGTGAGGGAAATGAAAGTGCCTGTCTACCAGGGTAGCTGTGAGGATTCAATGAGAACTATTTCTGCTAAGAATACTAAAAGATATTTTTATCTTTTAGTTAATAAAGGGTTAATTTTTTAAATTAGTTATTGCATAACTACCAAAGTGGACAAATATGTGGTATTTTTTTATATATAAATATCAAATGGACAAAAACAGTCAAATACTGAAGTATTATCCATGCAGTCTTTGTGATCTTGTTAAATTTTTAAATATTTTGATGTAGTAAGCTTCATATTTTATCTTTTCTATCTCCATATAAACCAGAGGTCTTGAAATTCTATCATTCTAGTATCGATTTAGCCGCCAACGTTTTGTTTTGTTTTTTTTTGCTGTTGACAAGAGTCTGTGTCTTTACATTACGTTGTACATGGCATTATATCAGAAATTGAGAGGTCCTTTATTATTCATTGAAGTTTTTCAGAAAACCCTAGAGATGCTTTTATATTTGTATATACCTATAGCAATTGCTGGTAAAATTTGTATTAGGGTTGTTTTTAATGAGTTTAAAATACATGTAATTATGTCTTCCCTAATATCTGTTTTTGAAAACAAGTGACTTAACTGATTGTAAATATCTTGATCTTTAATGAATTTACTTTATTTCATATTTTTATACACACATACACATACACAGAGAGTATGGTTATCTACAGCAAAAGTCCATAGCACTGTTAAGCCTTTGAAAAATAACTGTAAAAGCCATCTGACCACTCAAAAATAATTCTACTAATTTCTTCTAATCTTTAAATAGTTGCAATATCTAAAACATAGCACTGGGATGTCAGCTAGTAATCCTGAAATATAATTTTGTGCCTGTAATAATATAGTTACTTGTCTTTATCTTATTTGTCTTAGATAATTGTGCCTAAAAAGGGAAACATATTGATAAACCATATGTGCCTATATACAACTGTTTGCAAATCTTTTAAAATAAAATCAGAAGTTATTGACTGAAAACACAAATATTAGTGATGAGGGTAAAATAATATAAAATTTCTCCCTTAAGTCAGTAATTGTCAGTAATTAGTCTGATCTACAAACACAATGTACAAATTGTGGGTTGTTCAAAAAAAGGGAAGGTGAAAAATACTAAATTGAATGATTAAAATAAAGCAATCTAAAGTTATTGTCACTGGATCTGAACCTTAGAGAAAATGAAAAGTTTAATAGCCTTATCCAGATCTATTAACAGAAAAGTGGAATAGCAACTTCAGTAAAGTGTATCCTATTTATATATTTTATAGGAATAAGACAATCAGAATTGACTTTTCTAAATTATGCATTTGTTTCTGCTTTTTGGCACCATATCTTAGAATGTGGTTCACTTGATAGTCACATGCCTGCTGGTCCCCTCCCTTCCTCTAAACATGAGATATTATCAAAGCTTGCATATAGTAACATAATAATCCCTACTGTACAACTTTTTAGAGCTTTATTTGATATAAAAAGCTTACTTTTTAGTAATAGATTGTGTTTTCTGTGAGCTGATAAAGGTTGGATAATCTGTTGACATTGGTGAAATGGAAGTAATAGAAATTTGTAGTTATATAGAACATAAGAACTCATTGGTATGCAAAGTATCATATCTTCATGTTCCACTATCACTTAAAAGTTTATATATCCAAATTAGGTATTATTACATGAGGAATCTTTCATTATTCTTAAAAAGTAAAAGTATAATTAGGATGTGTAAGTGAGGTAAAGTGAAGGTCTTTTAGAATTAAAGTCTAGAAGAAAATAAAAGATTAAGAAACATTTATTTTAAAAAGAACGTCTATATGATTACAAAGAAATGTTTGCTATTATGTTTTGGTAAATTAGAAAATATTACACTATTTAATATTTGTTAGATAAAATTAAGTTTTAGCACTTTCATAGTGCTAAGCTATACCAGAGTAAAGGGTTGTATAGTAATATATTATTATGATTATGAATTAACGAGTTAATTAAAATCCTAGCATGCATCTTAAGTCTCATTTATTTATTCATTTATCAGATTTTTTATTTTTAATCCTTGATATGTGTCTGATGCCATGCTGGATGCTGGGGTTAAAAAATGAATAAGACATGATCCCTATTCCCAACTCAGTCTATCGCATGGGTCAGCAAACTATGGCCCGAAGGCCAAATTCAGCCTGTTGTATTTTTTTTGTATGAGTCGTGAACTAAGAGCATATTTTGATTTCTTTCAGTCGTCTAATGACTAAAAGAAATCAAAAGGAAAATGATATTTTGTGACATATGAGAGCTGTTTGAAATTTGGATTTCAGTGTCCATAAGTGAAATTTTATTGGAACATAGTCATACTCCTTCATTGACCTATTGCCTATGGCTATGATAGAATAGAATAGTTGAATGAAAACCATATAAGCTTGCAAAGCCTAAAATGTTTACTGTCTGATCCTTCGCAGAAAAAATTTGCCAACCTCTGGTCTGTTAGATGAAAATTAGTCATCTTTATTAGCTGACTTTTTAAATTTATTTTTACCATTTCTTCTTTAGTAATTTGAAGTGATGTTGAGTTTCATTTCTTAAATGTTTAATCTTACAAGGAGCAAGGAAAGTACACTTTTCTTCCACAGTAAAGTGTATTGCCCCATTGTCTCAGTAGACAATAAATAATATATAATATATAAAATAATATATAAAATTTTGAACTTTCAAAATTGATCAAATTATTGGATTTGTTAAACATTGTTTCAGTCTTAAATATCTTTCTTAGTGCTGCTGCTGCTAAGTCACTTCAGTCGTGTCCAACTCTGTGCGACCCCATAGACGGCAGCCCACCACACTCCCCTGTCCCTGGGATTCTCCAGGCAAGAACACTGGAGTGGGTTGCCATTTCCTTCTCCAATGCATGAAAGTAAAAAGTGAAAGTGAAGTCGCTCAGTCCTGTCCGACCCTCAGTGACCCCATGGACTGCCGCCTACCAGGCTCCTCCATCCATGGGATTTTCCAGGCAAGAATACTGGAGTGGGGTGCCATTGCCTTCTCTGATTTTTCTTAGTAGTACCTCCTAAAAAGTGTCCTGATCAAATTTGTCATTATGAAGTAATCAGACTAAAGGAATAATTACAAAATGTCAGGAAATTATAAATTTGATGTAAAAGATATTCATTTAAAAGGGTTTTTATGGTTCATTTTGGAAGTGAAGAGGCATCTGGCAAAATGACTGACAGCAATAAAATAATCTGGTACAAAGGATGAATTTTTAGAAAAAGATTATGAACTTCACAACACATGTTTTGTTTATAGCTTAAAATGTTTATGTTTATTTGGAACAGATTGCTATCTAAGCCTTTCTACAAATATTTATATATTTCATAACTTTAGGTGTGAGTATACTGTGATAGCTATCATTGTATGTAGTCATTAATCATTTCTTACATTGTAATGCTTAAAAAACAAGAATACTGTGTAAATAAAAGGCAAGAGACACAATTGACCTGAGTTACGGAGTTAATTATACTTAATTTGTTATTTGTGAAAATTTACATTTAGAAGTACCACTTTATAGTTCATACTGAACATTTTAAAGATCAGAAGAACTCTTTCACATTATAGCAGAAGCATAGCAAAAAATCATGTCCAATAATTTCTGTTTTTGAAAGAAAATTTGATCACTGTTGGAGGTCATTTAAATTATGCAGTTGCTTTGAAGTGCCTATCAATATTCTCTAGAAAAGATTATTTCCCTAAAATATCATATACTGATACTGTAGAACTGTATGAATATTTATTTTGTAATTCTAAAATTGTTATAACTAAAGTACCTATTATACATGGTAAAACTAAAAGTAACCATATTGCAATAAAATTTTGAGATTAAAATTTTCTGTATAAATAGGATCACTAAACAATATGAAATTGGTAAGAGAGCAGAATACTAGAAACTTATACTGGAAATTTTAAAAACCAGATTCAATAAAATATACTGTCCCTTTATGGTCAAATAAGGTTATATTTTATGGTTTTGAAGGATCTCTTTTTCTTATTTTTTTGAAATAGTTCTGGATGTGGGAAATATGTTTTCATGTCTTACCTTTGTCTAAATATGTTGTGATGTAATGTACCTTTCTCATATGATATATATATATATACATATGATACTACCACTGCAGAGTCAGACAGACCTGAATTTGAATCTTACTTCTACCCCTAACTAATTATGAAGTTAAAACAAATTAAACTGTTCAAACTTCAGTTTACTCATCCACTCAGCTAATGCACACCTCTCTAGGTTGTTTCTTCTAATAATTGAGATAATAAAAGTAGTCAGTGATGCTGCTGCTGCTGCTGCTAAGTTGCTTCAGTTGTGTCCGACTCTGTGCGACCCCATAGATGGCAGCCCACCAGGCTCCCCCGTCCCTGGGATTCTCCAGGCAAGAACACTGGAGTGGGTTGCCATTTCCCTCTCCAATGCATGAAAGTGAAACGTGAAAGTGAAGTCGCTCAGTCATGTCCCACTCTTCGCGACCCCATGGACTGCAGCCTTCCAGGCTCCTCCGTCCATGGGATTCTCCAGGAAAGAGTACTGGAGTGGGGTGCCATTGCCTTCTCCGAGTCAATGATAATAATTAGCAAATATATATAGCACTTACTATGTGTCAAGGAGCTATTTTAAACTCATTTAATTTTAATTCATTTAGTCCTCAGAACAATCATATGAGGCAGGTACTAACTAGAGTTGTATCTGTTTTAAATATGGAGAAACTGGGACAAATCAATTAATTGACTTGCCCAGGGTTATCCAAACTAGTAAGTGACAATAATGAATGTAAAAGGATCTCATGTAAAGCCTGGCATCTTTGTAGATCCTCATTAAATGTCCTTTTTTTTCCTTTACCTTTTTCTTCCACATTTAATTAATAATTTTACTTATTACCTCTAATTTATTGTGATAATCCCAAGTATTTATGCTGCTAATCATTGTACTCTGATACCTGTTGTTAGCTATTAACATATCTGATGGATATATCTAAAAATTAAGAATGTTAGTCAACATTTTCTCACTACTAATTTAGGGCATGGGCAAATGACTGAGAATAAGAATGTCTATAGTTTATATTATATGTGGATTATGAGTGATTGTATTAAGTACCTCTCCTGATATCCTGTCTGAATCTACTTATTTTGTTCCTTTGTGAGTTTAAAATTTTTGGAATATGGCTTGAAATGGCCCAAATATGTAGCATTCAGGATATTTGTTAGTAATAGTCCTTTTTATCTGGAGTTTATACTTATTGTGTATTATCCAATTTTGAGTGGTATATGTCTTAGAGCTTGGGCACATTTATGACCTATCAGTTTGCTAAAAAACATTTAGAGTCTTTGTTCAATTTAACAAGTGTTTATCAAGCATCTTGGGCTTTATTGAATAAATGCTAAACTACGTGTATTCCTAAAATAGTCACCTGACAAATCAAAGCAATATAACTTAGTACTAGAAATGTTCAGCCAATTTAGACCAAAAAAATTCTTTAAAGGGAAAGATTAAGAGAGAAGTGAGCAATCAGTAAAATTTTTGTACAAGTAGAATTTAAGCTAAAATTGAAGGAGGGAAATAGAACTTAGATTTGGAGAGAAGACATTACGGTTGGGGGAAAGAAAGAAAGGGAAATGTATGATCAAGCTATGAGAAAGATAAAATTAAGGAAATCTTCCTGGCTAGAGCAGAGGATTCACTTTACAAAGAAGGATGGATTAACTGGAACTATGTTATTTTAATCTCTTTCTTAGAACAGCTAGAATAGTACTATCTCTGGAGATGAAAAACAGCAACAGAGATTCCTTAGAAGCCAAAATTCATAGGACAACTATCAACAAAACATGCCATAAAATCATGTCATCAAGGCTTTCTAAATACTTTTGAAAACTGGCACACAAATGTACATTCCCCAGTAAGACTAACATCAGTATTTTTGAAGATTGTTTCTATGCCCTGGTTTTTGTTTTGTTTTTTGAAATCCCAATGTAAGCTACAAACCTAGTACCATTATTTGTATGTAAAATTTAAACTGCTGTGAAGCACCAAGTTCCAGTTTTGTAGTTCAGAAATCTTTTCAGTCAATACTTATAATCCAGGGTTTCCCAGGTGGTGCCAGTGATAAAGAACCCTCCTGCCAATGCAGGAGACCTAAGAGACTCAGGTTGAATCCCTGGGTCCAGAAGATCCCCTGGAGAAGGCAATGGTAACCCACTTTAGTATTCTCGCCTGGAAAATTCCATGGACAGAGGAGCTTGGCGAGCTAAGGTCCCGGGGGCTACAAGGAGTTGGATACGACTGAACAACTTAGCACATAGCATGTATCTGATAATCAAAACATCGAGAAATTTTTTTTATCATAGATTCTTGTCAGTGCTGTGCCTTATCCTTGAGTTGGCCTAAGGTTTTATATAAAATTACTATATAATAATAGAGAAATTACAGTATCTCAAGAGTTTGAGAATTCAAAAGCCACTGTGTTAAAAGTCCTAAATGACCCTTTTATCAATCCCAGCCCTTGTGTGAACGCATCAATTGCATATTCTTTCATGTGAGAGTCCCTTGTTTGTATAATTCTAATTACTTGAAAGTCCAAATCTCCCCCCTTACCCAAGACATTTACCCTCTGTTTTATTTATACATTAAAAGAAAAAGCTCCTTAGTATAATTATCCCAGTTGAAAAGTAACTGGTATAACATTAAACCATTTAGGTGATTAGAGCAATAGATGATGTTGCATTTAAAAATCATGTTGTTAGGCCCTTATTCCACATAGCAACACTGCAGAGTGAAGCGAACATTGCTCTTTGAGGTGGGGATTTAGGAATTTCAAGCATAAGGCAAAAAGAAATGTTTCATATATGAAGAACCCATAAATGAAATCCTATCTTCATTTTCCCCTTAAGTACATTTCTTAATTGCATGCTTACTCTGCATCAGAACGTTCTCAGCTTTTAGGGGGGTCCTGATGGGGATAAGAGATCAATCATATCAGTAAGCATACGAGTACAAATATACTTTTTATGGTAAATTCTATGTCTAATAAAAGCTTTCACTAGAAAAGTAGCGTAGCTCACATAACTGTTTGTGAGGCAGCATAACATGGTGGTTAAAAGCTCAGACTACTTGAATTTGAATCTTAGATTCACCTCTTACTAGCGTGTAACCTTTCACAACTTACTTTACTCAGTTTTCTTATGTGTAAAATGGAGAAAATAAGAGTACCTACCTCATAGGGTAGTTATATTATGTAGGTTAATGTAAGTAAAACACCAAAAGCAACGTTTGTTTACTACACAAGTATTTCCTGTTATTACCAATAATCTAAATAGAAAGAACTTTAGCTTACAAAGGAAGAAGATAATGGTTGAGGAAGTACTGAAAGAATTTTTCTCTGGGGAAAAAATCGAGCAAGATAGGACCTAAGGTATACAATAGAATAGTTGTGGGAAAGGAAAAAGCAGCAGAGATGACAAGCTAAATGTTTATTTTTACCTTGAATTTATCAGAGAAATAAAACCTTGACATCAGTGTTCCAACTCACCCTTTTGCAATCTACTCCCATAAAATGAACAGATGCTGGCATACTAGGATAGTTCTGTAAAATATATGCTAAGACATTGACAAGAAAACATCATTAAATATTTTGCAAATATTAATATAAAATACTAAAAGTGCATTTATCTAGTTTCAGGAATGAAGATTTCAGAAATTTCCTTTCTTATAGTCTGAAATCAAGAATGGGAATTCATCTTCCTTTATTAGATCTTCATCCATGAAACAGACTTAATGTCGCTTTTCACACAAAATGTAATATGATGACTTATATCTGTCAAGTCCTCTGAGCTTCTTAGAATTCTATCACTGAATTAGAGCAGAATATCTGTGACTTCATGTTATTGCCATGCCTAAAAGGAAACTGATAGGGAGTAAGAAAATGGACTTAAGTAATGAAATAAATTTTTGCAATTATTCTCATAATTATATGAGTATTATTTCCTCATACTGGAACTTGGGAAGACCATGGCTGCTATTAAAGACTGGCAGGCGAATATCCAACAGAGGGAGTAACCATTTCAGAAAATCTTAATAACAGGCACAGAACTGAGAATTTACAAGAAGAATCCAGGTTCATTTAAAAGGTGCTGAGAAGATAGAAGCAGTAAAGTTGTTGGAAGTATGACATTTGAGAATGAACTGTTACCAGTTTCTCAGAGAGAGAGACACAGACATCAAATATCAAAGGCAACAATGCAGAAGAAGCAATTGATTATGCTGGAAGGGCCAATTAATAAGAGGCAATATATTATAATGTGTGAAGATAGTATTATAGTGATGATGTAATTGGGATAATTTAAGTGTTTGTCCCCCACCTCTTCATTCTTTCCTGTAAGTTTGATTGCAGCATATGATATATTACTCTTGCATGTAACAATCCTCAGGGTGAAACTTTATAAGAGGAGAAGAAAGGTCAGTTTTGATTAGGAGATGATTTTGAATAGTTTAAAAAAAATTTTAAATGCTTTTCTACAAATTTGAAGCAATGACAAAATAACTTAGTTTTGAATATTGTATAAAAATGGGACTTCCCTGGTGGTCCAGTGGTTAAGACTCCCCACTTCCAATGCAGGGGGCACGGGTTAGATCCTTGTTCGGGGAACTAAGACCCCACATGCTGTGTGGCATGGCCATAAAAAAATGCGATCTTATCATATGTTTCTCACACTCTCAAAGATTCAACACTGTAATTTATAGGAGACCTAAATTATAAAAGAGGACACTTTAGTATAACCCTATTGATGAGATTCAGAGATTCACATTATAATAATTCCCCACTGTTGTTAAACATGATATTTAGAGGTTTGGCTAATTATGGGATATGCATGCTTTGATATGAGTTCTATTTGTGGGTCCTATTTACTTCCCTTTCTCATACATTTCCTTTTTAGTATTTTTCAAGGCTTACCTATACTGTATCCTGTCCCTTAAGATGGGACTGCTCTGTGGGGTGATGAATGAATATCACCATCAGTATTAGATATTAATAATTAGAGGAATGAGAGATCAGCTTTTATATAATACTGAAAGCCAATCCTAATATAAATGCACCTTCCCTCATGGGTGTATCTTGTGCAATAGTAGCAGCAATATTAAAAATAATGCTCTAGTTTCACATTGTTCAAACTTCAGTTGTTACTGTTTGCCTTCTAAATATAAGATACCTTAGAACAGGGATCAGCAAACTTATTCTCTAGAGGAAGTAAATATTTAGAAATAATAAATAGTTTAGGCTTTGTGGGCTTTATAGTCTCTGTCATAACTGCTTAACTATGCTAGCCTGTCACAGAAGCTGCTATATGATGATATCAATAAATGGGCGCTGCTCTGCCCCCAATAAAACTTTATTTATGGATGCTAAAATTGGCTTTCTCATAATTTTCACGTGTCATGAAGTATTACTCTTCTTTTGAGTTTTTTTAAATCATCTAAACATTTGAAGATTAACATTAGATTGCCGGGCATGCAAAAAACAAGTGGCAGGCAAGATTTGTCTCATTGGCTATGGTTAGCCAACCTCTATTTTAGAACATTCCTACCACTGTGTACACGCATCTGCTCTGTTATTCAAAAGCTTATAGTATGTAAGAGTGTTCAGAGAATTTAAGTCAGAACATTTCAGAAGAATTTTCTGAGAATTTAATAAGAAAAAGGAGTTGCCCTATAGAAATGAACACTTGTTAGAATCAAATGTGTTGAGTGCCTACTGTGTAGATACCAAGACTTTGACTTGGGCAGTTAGAAGAATGGACTTGCCATTTACTGAAATGGAGAAGACTGTGGAAAGAGTGGGTTTGAGGAGGAAGATCAGGAATTTTACTTTGGTCATAGAAATTTCTAACTGCCTTTAGATATCCAAATGGAGACGTTAAGCTGGCAGTTAGATATGTGCATCTGGAGTTGAGAGAAATCTGAGCTAGAGATACTATTTTTTTTAGAGTCATCAGCATCTTAATGGAATTAAAATTCATCACAACTGATGAGATCATCAAGGTATTTACTAATACTACTATTTATTTTATTACTACCCCTGCCTCCTTTCTCATCCACTTTCAAAGAGGTAGGTAGTTTCTAGTAACCTGGCCCCTCTGCTCACTCACAAAGGGTGGAAGGGATCCCATTGAACAGGAACTTGGCCTGTACAGGAAGGACTATTAGTTGGCCATCCTGAAATGTTGCCATGGTGTAAAGATGAGAGTGAATTTTCCTAAGTACCTCCTTGCTGGAAACTGTTTGCACTGGAGGTAAGTGTGAAAGGGGAGGTTGTGGGGATTGATGGGGTGAGGGCTTCCTAAACCTTTCCCAAACCTCAGGAGTGGCTTGATTCTGAGGAAGGGAGAAGGTTCAGACTGGTTCCTATTTCCTGGAACCAGTTTGTACAGCCCTAAATTTGACCTGCTTTCCTCAAACTGGGAGTCAGAAATCCCTTTTCTCTTCTGTTTTTCTGCTGCAGAAATTCCCAACATTCCCATTTTGTGGGCTCCAGAAAGGGGTAAGCGAAGACTTCAATCCCAGCTGACCATTTCCAGATTAATAATTTTTAGTGTTTTGATTTATTTTATCATCATAAAAAATGCTTGGACCCATTTAACCCATTTGTTTAATTTCCTTGTGGATTGTTATGTATCTATGTTCTAGGGTCATTTTGTATCCCTGGGCAATAGAGTTCAGATCCATCTGCTCTCTCCATTTATGTGCTATTTCTCTTGTGGATTCTCATGTGCAGCTTATTGATGACTATTTCCTAGATGGAAGACACTCCATTCAGGAGACTGCTTCACTCTTAATCTCATCTTTTCCTGAATGGTGTTTTGTTCCCCTGCTGACAGCTTTTCACTACCCTACCCAACTGCTTCTGATGATCTGTCATCGCTTCTCGGCTGTTCTGTCTTCCTGTTGGACTGCCTTTGATTTTTTGTCTCTACTTTTTGCCCCCATTACTTATCTGCTGAATGATTTGCGTTCTTCACTCACTGGTGCTTTGTCCATCAGCAAATGGCCTGATACTACATATTCATCTGCTATTTTAGCATTTTTAGACTGCGCAACGTTGTTTATCTGCTCTCCTACCATTCTCCTCTACTGTGGCCTTCCAAGTGCTGTGCTGTCTGTCTGCCTGATCTTGCCCTACCCAGTCTATGCCTGTAATATTATAAGTAGGTTCAGATTGTTTAACACTTCTGTTACCTATCTCCACTTGCCTTGAGCCACTAAGTTGGACTGCTGACTGAATATGCTTGACCACTGTTCTTCTCTACCTATTTGCTGCACATGGCTGCCCAATTAGTTGACTTGAGACATTGCATTTATCGCCTATGTACTCAGCCTTGCAACTTGCTGTTTGGTCCATATTGCCTCCTTTATACTTCTGTGCTAAATCTCTGGTGGTGTTCATCTGTTGTCTTGTAATCCTAATCAGATTTTATTTCCAAGAGAAGTGTTGCCTACTTATTGTCCAAACATATCTTAGCAATGTAAAATCCTTTACTATTCAAGTCCAGTCCAGTTTACTCCTAAACTGACTTAAATTCACTGCCACCATCCTTTCTGCTTTTTTATACAACTCTACATTCTTCCTTCTATTTAGGAATAGATTTTTCTTTCTAAATCATTTATCATCTTTGCTTCAGTTGCCTTTTCATATCACATACTATGTGCTTTTTGTTCCTTGTATGTGGGATCTGTCAGTAATTTTCCATATATTAAATTTGTTTTCTAATTTGTTTTCCCTGATTTTTTCAGGGCTTCATGAGGATAAATTGCTCGTATTACTTTTATCCTTTTTAGTTAAGACCAGAATGATTTTTTGAAACTTTCAAGTATCATCTCTAAAAATAATAAATTTAATTGTCTTATAGTTCTCTGTAGGTAAGATTAAAGTAACTTTCCACTCTGCTCCATTTTTTCCTGAGAATATCATTTCTCTGCCACTCCGTAATTTATATACTATCATTTAGAGATCCTTTTGATGTATTTATCTTTTCCTCCTAAATTTTAGATTATCTTTTCTTGTGTGTAGGTAAATTTTTAAATTGATATTAGTATTGGCATCTAGAAAAAATTGAAATAAAAATTATCTGCATGTAAAGCTTATTGTCTTATTCCTTTATATTTAAATGAATGACGAGATCAGACAAGAAGTAGGGATGAATTGTGAAATTTTCAGTTTCAGGAATCTAAGGAGATTTAAACTGGGGAGTATTTACATGCGTGCATGTGTGTGTATGTAGACTTGAAGTGTTCTATGTGCATATGTATCCACATTACTGTGCATGAGTGCAGAAAATGCTGAGTATCCATATTAAATTTCATTTTATTTTCAAAAAATGAGAGGGAAAAGGAATAGGGGAAAGCTAAAAAGAGAGTGATAAACAGGGAATAGAGAAAAAGGTATGCATAGTTGGTTCTTTTCTCCTTTTTCTTTTCTTTTAGTAATAGAGGTAAAATTAATGTGAACCAAAGGACTGCTCTAGGAGTATCAAGAAAATTATTTCAGTAGATTTTTTTAATGTATAAAATACACACAACATAAAATTTACTGTTTTAATCATTTTTAAGTGTACAATTCAGTGGCATTAAATACTTTCACTCTTTTGTATAGCCATCACCACTATAGATTTCTAGAACTTTTTCAAAATCCCAGATAGAAACTCTGTACATTAAACATTCCTTCTTTCCACATTCCTTCTTTCCACAACCCCTGGTAACCTCTATTTTACTTTCTGTCTCTGAATTTGCACATTCTAGGTACCTCATAAAAGTAGAATCATAAAATTTTTCTCTTTCTCTATATGACTTATTTCACTTAGCATAATATTTTCAGGTTCATTCATGTTGTAGCATATATCACACATTCATCCATTTTTAAAGAATATTCCATTGTGTATATATACAATAGCTTATCTCTTCATCTGCCGAGGGATACTTGAGTTGTTTTCATCTTTTGACTATTAATACTGCTATGAACATTGTTGTGCAAGTACCTTTTTTCTTTCCATCCTTTTGGGTATTTACTTAGAAGTGAATTCAGTAGCGTTTAATACTTTTGTCTAAGAAGAAATTAGTAGCAAAGACATCAGGGAAACTACATCATTTACATGATACAACATTAGTATGATAACAAGTCCAAGATACTTTATTAGGAGTAGAAGAAACTATAAACTTTTAGAAAGGCCACAGAAGACCAAGTGAGATTTAGAAGACCCTCTGTTGTAAGAATAAAAGGGAGAAAAAATTGAAATAACACAAATGTTGGAGGTTTGAGGAAAGCAAAAGTGATTCTGGAGAAGGTTGAACTTAAAAAATATTTGAAATGAAATAGTGCAGACTTAAAAGAAGAGAAGAGATAAGTGTTTGAAAGGCAAGGTTTAAAGTTAATGGAACTGAGATGAGGCATCCAGGTTATGTTTATAGGAACCAGTAATAGGAACAGGAATTCAGTTCCATTCAGCCACTCAGTCATGTCCAGTTCTTTGTGACCCCATGGAGTGCAGCACGCCAGGCTTGCCTGTCCATCACCAACTCCCAGAGCTTGCTCAAACTCACGTCCATCAAGTCGGTGATGCCATGCAGCCATCTCATCCTCTGTCATCCCCTTCTCCTCCTGCCTTCAGTCTTTCCTAGCATCAGGGTCTTTTCAAATGAGTCAGTTCTTCGTATCAGGTGGCCAAAATATTGGTGCTTCAGCTTCAGCATCAGTCCTTCCAATGAATATTCAGGACTGATTTCCTTTAGGATGGATTGGTTGGATCTCCTTGCAGTCCAAGGGAATCTCAAGAGTCTTCTCCAAGACTACAGTTCAAAATCATCAATTAATTCTTCAGCACTTAGTCTCTTTACATCCAGCTCTAACATCCAAATATGACTACTGGAAAAACCATAGACAACTAGATAGACCTTTGTTGGCAAAGTAATGTCTATGCTTCTTGATATGCTGTCTAGGTTTGTCATAGCTTTTCTTCCACGGAGCAAACGTCTTTTAATTTCATTTCAATTTATTGGTCTTCAATTTGAATACCTAGCTTTCTACCTAAATTGAACTCTGCATCATAGTGTCTTAGACCTTAATGGAGTTACAAAGATTGGAAAGGATTGTTCTTTGTCATCAAGGGGTTTAAAACTAGAGTAGTTAAAAATGCACTAATAATGTGTTTAAGAAAAAATACTTTCAGTCCTTTAAGTGATAATGTTTTCCCTTGTTAACTCAATAAATTTTGGGTGATTTTAGCCAAGGTTCCTCATCTAAATTATCAAACACAGAAAATGATTTGAGTGACTGTTGTCTCAGTTCTCTCAAGGGTGGTGTGTAAACTGTACTATTTTATATGAATAAAAGAGAAATTAAGTCAGTACATCTAACAATTCTCTCAGAATCTATTGAAAAAGGCTTAACTCTGTGCTACACAGCCGGTTAGGTGTCTGTAACACAAAATCCTTGCTCTCAAGGAACTTACTTTCCAAAAGAGGGAAAAAGGCATTTGGCAAAACATGCATTTCTAATATCATCCACAAATTTTTGTTATTTTCTTCTAATTATTCAGGGAAAATGTTCAAAGTCAGAGTGATTGCTTATGAGGGAATGCTTTTGCCTCTTAAAAGCATTATTGATTCAGGATTAAGAATGTCTCTATTTAATACCTTGTCACATCTAAAGGATTCTGATAATAGTTTAAATGCCAATAAGAATCTCTTTAATTTTAAAACCTAGGGCCTTCAGTGACAGATTAGTGATTTGGTAGCTGTTAATATACAGGGTTACCTCAAACCAAGTTTATTGGTTTTATAGTGAAAGAATAGAGAATGACTAGATAAATAGATAATTAGTGTTCAAGAGGTTGTTCTTCAATTAATTGCAAGAACAATGAGGCATTACCCCCACACACTCCAAGATACAACTGTATACTAACACAGAAAATGTTTGTTAATTTAATTTATTCTCACTGTCAATTAAAGCTCACTTGAATTCTGGGTGTCAGGAATTTCAGTTGATATTCATGATTTTCTTTATGGATTTGATTAGTCATTTGAACTTGGAATTTATTTGTCCTCCCTAACTTGATATGTGCCTTCAAACTTGAGAGCAATTACTTTCTTTCCTATTGGTCAGTACTTCAGTGATTCCTTTAAAGTAATCTCTTTAAAGTGCTACATTTAAGAAAAATTTTAGTAACCTGTTTTTTCTCCCAACACCTGATGTCCTACTAAAGTTATTTATTTTGACAATACAGCTATGGGAATATCAAAGTTTTGTCAGGAGAAAAGCAGTAAAATAGAAATAACATCCAGATTTAACTATTTTTTTAACAATGATGAACAATTTTAAAAGATTCTGCTTTACTTGTATTCATTCTGAAAAATATATTTAGTGAAAAAAATAGATATTTTAAAGTATAAGATCTAGAATAAAGGAAAATATGACTAAATCATTTTGTTCAGCTTGTTTTATTAGTAATAAATATACTTTTTTTGTGGCATCTGAAATTCTGTTTTTATTTTGAGAAAGCTTCAACTGGAAATAAAGTTGTATAATATATTTCTTTGGTAAAGGTTAACCTGAAAAGGCAATATTTCTGTCATACCTTTATTGGACTTCAAATTCTTTTTATATTTAATTAGAAGATCTAAATGTCTTTGCAATCAGGAGACTCTTTGTAGGCAACTACTCCTAACAAGCAAGTTGTCATATAATTTTTCTTTTTCTTATTTTTCCTTTCTCTCTCGAAGAACAGTAGATTATATTCAATACCTTGCAGAGGAAAATGTAGCTTCCTTATGCAAGCATTCTGTGGAGGAAATTTCACTCCTTCAGTTTTGAATACCAGCAATGACAATAGCAGGTGCTAATAACCAGTCTCTGAAACCCGTTTTCTCTTTTTCTCCCCTTGTCTCCTACATCAAGTATTTCTTGTCTTGCTGACAAGCACTAACACAATACATGTGTAGCACAGAAGATCCAGTGAAGTGAAAGAGAACATTAAGCAAAGTCAGTTGCCTCAGATACAGAAACTGTTTGGTGCAAAGCTTCATCATGTATATTTCAGTTCAATTCAGTTCAGTCGCTCAGTCATGTCCAACTCTTTGTGACTCCATGAATCGCAGCATGCCAGGCCTCCCTGTCCATCACCAGCTCCTGGAGTTCACCCAAACTCATGTGCATCAAGTCAGTGATGCCATCCAGCCATCTTATCCTCTGTCGTCCCCTTCTCCTCCCACCCCCAATCCCTCCCAGCATTAGGGTCTTTGCCAGTGAGTCAACTCTTCGCATGAGGTGGCCAAAGTATTGGAGTTTCAGCCTCAGCATCAGTCCTTCCAATGAACACCAGGACTGGTCTCCTTTAGGATGGACTGGTTGGATCTCTTTGCAGTCCAAGGGACTCGCAAGAGTCTTCTCAGCACCACAGTTCATGTATGTTTAATAGTATGTAATTCCATAAACATCAAAATCAATACCTGAAAAGTTCACTGGTTAGATATATCAGGTATATGGATATTTATAAAATACAAACCACTGAAGACTTTGTATTTCTCTCTGAATGCTTTTAGATTTCTTATAATATTTAGTATTTATGAAGAAATAGAAATTGTTTTCCATCAGCAGCATAAAAACATTTTAGATGTTCAGGAATCAATTTTTCTTTAGTTTATTCATAACCATATTACAATAATAGATGTTTTCTTACTATGCATTCAGAGGTAATTACCGGGGTCTAGCCCCAGGAGGATCCAGGGATTCCCTCAGGAGAATGGCGTCGGTGATAAGGAAGGTAAAAGGGGAGAGAAAGAGGCTTGATCTTCCTTGGTTTACACAGAACGCTAATAAAGCTCCTGACTCGGAACTTGCTCTGTTCACAGAGGCCGCAGGCGCCCTCTCCCTGGTGAAGACGCAGAGCACCTTCCCAATTGGGTCTTAGAAGCCCAGGCAAAAAAGTGTACTCAGAGAGCCCCTGTATTCCAAGTAGTCATCCTGAAAGAAGAACAGAGAGAGAAAAGGAGAGTAAAGGAAAAAAGAATGACACGGGGAGACCAAGCTCTGATGTAGCCGGGTCTGTAGCTTTATTTTCAAAAGGAGCTTTTATACCCTAAGTTGTACAAAGAGGATAATAGGGGGTGCAGAGTCATGCAAAGTCAGCAGTCCTTGACCCGTATCGAGACTAGGCTTTCTTTTCTGCAAACTTATCGTATACAAAGGCTTTAGGTGATTTACATCATCTTCTGGCCAGGAGGCCTGTTAACATTTTATGACTCTTTGTTCTGATAAAGGTTAGTTAACCAGAAAACTTATTTTCTCTAAAAGTAATTTTTCTAGTTTGGCGCTACTCTCTGAAAGCACTAGATAAAGTTGCATTCCTATAGGGCAAAGGTGCAGTGGGCTGTAGCAAGGAAAGAATTTACTACCTCAAGGGTCTAAAGTTGTTAACACCAAGGCCACTACTTATTTTTTCTATATATCAACTATATTAATTAATATACTCCCAGGGACACAGTGGGTAAGGGATATGGAAACTTGGCAGCAAGCATTGGCTCAACAACGAAATCCTTCACTAGTTCTATTCTAATAATTCTTAACTCCTCAAAAGGCTCTGTATTATTTGAATATCTTAAGCTTCCCATGCCTCTCGTGGTTGGGAGGCTGTAAACAATCATATGCATAGCTGTGGGAGTTCGGATAAACCTGTCAGGCAAGTTAGAAAGCCATCTGAGGGGTTTGGATTGAAACACTCCTATTGTGCCCAGGAGGCTTATTAACTAGAGCTCTAAGTTGATTTCCTTCAGAGAAAAGTGGTCAGGGATAGCCCCTCATTAATTTCATAGGAGTTGGTGAAAGTCGTAAAATAGTAAAACAGACAGATTCTGGTTTTGGGGTAGATGCTCAAGCAGGTCCAGGGGGTCCCTTGAGTCCTGATTCGCCTTGCCCAACAGGCCTCTCCCACATGACCTTGTCGTGGGTGGGATCTCCCGTGCTGGCTCCCGTGCATGTAATAATCTCATTATAGAGATTTTGCACAAATGTTCTAAAAGAAAATATTTCTTACAAGTTAAATTCTTTTCTCATTCCCCAACTGGATGCCCTCTGGTCAAAATTAAGATCAATCTTAAAAGAAGGGTAGGATGTAAAAGCCTTTTTAGATGTCCTATTTCTCATGATGATTAGTAACTGAAAAGAAAACTTAAGACCATCTGTAGAAAGCTCTTATTTTATTTACCAGAAAGCCTGTCTTCAAATTTCATAGTTCCTGGTTTGTATTAGAATATTTAGGACCATAGCATTTTGCATATTCAGTTCAGTTCAATTCAGTCGCTCAGTCGTGTCCGACTCTTTGCAACCCCATGAATTACAGCACATCAGGCTTCCCTGTCCATCGCCAACTCCCGGAGTTAACTCAGACTCATGTCCATCAAGTCGGTGATGCCTTCCAGCCATCTCATCCTCTGTCGTCCCCTTCTCCTCCTACCCCCAATCCCTCCCAGCACCAAAAAGTCTTTTCCAATGAGTCAACTCTTCACATGAGGTAGCCAAACTATTGGAGTTTCAGCTTTAGCATCAGTCCTTCCAGTGAACACCCAGGACTGATCTCCTTTAGAATGGATATTTTGCATATTACAGGTGTTTAATAAGAGCATAAAATGGTGACTTTTTAATTAAGTTGTTGTTGTTTAGTTGCTAAATCTTGTCTGACTCTTAGCAACCCTGTGGACTGTAGCCCACCAGGCTCTTCTGTCCATGAGACTTACCAGGCAAAAATACTGGAGTGGATTGCCATTTCCTTCTCCAGGGGATCATCCCGACCCCAGGATCACACCTGTGTCTCCTGGATTGCAGGCAGATCCCGGCTGAACCACCAAGGAAGCATAATATAAAGATGAGATTTTAACTGAAAAAATATATGGTTATTTAAGATTAGGAAAAGGCAAATGTTTTTATGACTTAAATGCTTTTTATTAATAGCTTTAATTTTTTTCTGAATATAGATTTCTAAATATATTTTGATTTGGTACTTTGAAATACCTTCCCACTGTGGAAAAACTTGGCCCAGTAAAAAAGAACATACCCTCTGAGGCATATCCTATCAAAGGACATATAAATTCCCCAAGCACAAGTAAGGCAGCAAAACCATCAATGAATAGGTGGAGTGAAAAGATGACTGCTAGAACTGTCAAATACAAAATGTAAGAGAAGACTCAGGTAACCATTCTTGTTTGTTGCTCATATTAGGGGAATTTGTTTAGGACGAATACTAAACCAGAAAGGACGCAGACACAGCAGAAGTATATCAAACTGTCCCTGGAGATCCAGGGTTCACTAGGGGATGATGAAATATCTGAAGAACAAAGACATACTTGCAAAGATAAAAATATAACAAGAGACCATCATTTATGAGTTAGCAAATGGGGAGAAAATGGGATTCTTAGAAATAAGAAAATAAAAGTTAAAAATTTTACATCTGAGGACAGATAAAACAGCAGATTGGAGCAGTAGAAGAGAGAATTAGCATACTGAAATATGTACCTGAGGAAATTATCTCATATCAGAACTATCACATAGAGAGATGATGTAATGGAAAAAATAGAGAAATAGGGCATGGAGAGTGAAATGAAAGGTCCAAAATATATCAAAACCCCCCAAAGGAGAGAATGGAGGAAAGACCATGATTTAAAGAGATGATGGCTGTAAATTTATAGAACTGATGAAAAAAACATGAATCTACAGATCCTGAAGATATAATGTATCGCAAGAAGAATAAATGAAATAAATCGATGCCTAACCACATAAAAGTAAAACTTTAGAAACAAAACAATCTTAAAACTAGCCAGAGAGAAAGGACAGATCACTTACATAGGAATGACAGCAGGCTTTTAAACAGCATTGGAATAAAGCAGATAATAGAATATATCTTAAATGTATTAATAAGTTGCTGGGGTCCAGCCCCGGTGGATCCAGGGAATTCGAAGCGGGGACAGTGTCAGCGACCTATTTATTTAAATATTTTATCAAAGATATAAAGAGTAATAGGATGAGGATAGCTCAGTGAGGAAATTCAGTGGAGAAAAGAGGCTGAATAAACTTCCAAAGCAGGGAATTTACGTCACCTACGAAGGCCGCAGGCGTCCTCCCGTTCTCCCAAAGGAGAGGAGACACTAAGGCCTCCCCGGTCGGATCTTAGAAGCCCAGGCAAAATTAGTAGGCTTGACGAGCTTCCCCGCCTCAGAGGAAAAATTCAGCTAGAAGGTGAAAGAAAGAATGACATGGGGAGACCAAGTTTCGGTGAACAAGGCCCGCACTTTATTTTCGAAAGTAGTTTTTATACCTTAAGTTATGCATAGAGGATAATGGGGGAAGGGGTAGAGTCATGCAGCAAGCCAGGCTTTCTTCCTGCAAACTTATCATATGCAAAAGCTTAGGTGATTTGCATCATCTTCTGGCCCGGAGGCCTGTTAACATTTTAAGACCCTTTCTTCAGAAAACTTATTTTTCTCTAAAGGTGATAAGTCAAGCGCCACCCTCCAAAAACATTAGATAAAGTTGCATTCCTACAGAGCAGAGGTGTGGTGGGCTATAACAAGAAAAAGAATTAACTCAAGGGTCCCAGGTTACAAACATTAAAGCTACTATTTACACCAATTATATTAATCAATACACAGCCAGGGACACAGCAGGTAAGGGATATGGAAACTTAGCAGCAAACATTGGCCCGAAAAGTGAAAATCCTTCACCAATACAATTTCTAATCAATCTTTTAACTGCTCAAAGGAATCTGTATTTAGACAGTTTAGAACATCTCATGCCTCTCACAGTTGGGAGGCTCTGAGCAATCACATGTGGCTGGAAAAACCTATTCAGGCAGGCTAGAGGATTTCCAAAGGAGTTTGTAGGTTGAAACACTGTCACACCTAGGAATTAACTGGAGCTGTAAGCTAACTCTTGTTTCAGAGAGAGGTAGTAGGGGACAGCCCCTGTAAAGTCAGAGGTGTAGGTGAAAGCACAAAGCAGAAAGTAGGCAGACTCTGGTTTTGGGGGTAGATGCTCGAGAATTTCCAGGGAGACTCCTGAGGCTTGATCCCACCTTTGCGTATGCCAAGCCTCCTTCCTCAAGACCTTTGCCAGGGGCGGAGCTCACTCCCCGCAATAAGTTATATTGGAAATTATTTTATACAGGTTTTCATTTTGTGACATATATGTGTGAAGTGTCTATTTTGAGGTTCACTTGTTCTTAATAAACTTGTTCTAAAATTTGGATAGAGAACAGGTAGACACTTAATAAAGCATATATGTGGGCTAAAATGAACATCAAAGTAGCCTGAAAGAGGCACTGTTGTACTGGCCAACCCAATACATGAGCAGCTTCAGGAGTATATATGTGTATATTTTTGTGTATGTTGTCTACATGTTGGTAGAAATGGTTATATCTACTCGTTCTTGACTGGGTGATGGGATTTGCTTAGTGCCAGTCTCAGCTGGTAAAGAATCTGCCTGCAATGCGGGAGACCTGGGTTCGATCCCTGAGTTGGAAGATGGCCTGGAGAAGGGAAAGGTTACCCACTCCAGTATTCTGGCCTGGAGAAGGGAAAGGCTACCCACTCCAGTATTCTGGCCTGGAGAGTTCCATGGACTGTATAGTCCCTGAGGTTGTAAAGAGTCAGACACGACTGAGCGACTTTCACTTTACTTCATTTCAGTAGGTAGAACTAACTTCTTCCTTCCTATTCTGACCAGCTGCCCTAATTAAGTCAACTATTCAGTTGCCTATAACCCTAACCTTAAGAACTCAACTCCAGTCCTGAGACATGTACTTGTGTGTATACACGCATATACATTATCCTCAGTTTTATGAAGTGTTTTGTTTAAGGATAGACTCTATTTTGACTTCTAAATCTCAGACTTGAAGGAAATATAGGTGGTTTTTGGATAGTTAACTACGTTATTCTAAGTACCATAGTCTGGATGATCTGAAAAAATTTGGGGATCTTCACAGCTTAAATTAAAGATCCTGATTCTACGATGTCAGCCCAAAGGTCTATACCAAAAAAAAAAAATGTATATGTGTGTATGTATATACCTGTGTGTGTACACAAGGGTACACTCACATGTAAATTATGATTCCTTGGGAGAATCTCATAATTACAGGATAAAATATTTTATGTTTCAAATTATGGGTGGATATAAGAGCTATTATTTACCTTT
The DNA here is from genome assembly GCF_027580195.1 of Bos mutus. Taxonomy (NCBI): domain Eukaryota; kingdom Metazoa; phylum Chordata; class Mammalia; order Artiodactyla; family Bovidae; genus Bos; species Bos mutus. The sequence goes on along the minus strand of NC_091626.1, from coordinate 29,924,943 downwards.
TTAAGAACTTTTTATTTTTATGATCTTTCCTTTGCATGGGATAGCTGCACCTCTTTTTAGAACAGTTTTTCAAAATTGGGCCTCATTATTTTTAAGTGCTTTGTTAAGAGATTTTTTTCCCATTATAATAAAGGTAAATATTTTCTTCTAACATATCAATTTTACTTAATAAATAATGTCTTCCAGGTTGTAACTCACTGAATTATTTATTTCTCATTCTTTCTTTTTTGAGACTTTTGTAAATTTTTCTGCTATAAAGTATAATTGTTTGTTTTAAGTGATTATGATAAATATTAGAAGTAGAGCATTAATTTGAGTTTAGTCAAATGTTGCCTCTTTGTGTTCCATTATTTTACAGCATCCTGGATCTTAGTCCATCCTGACCTCTTGTCAGGCTGATGTTGCCTTTACAGCCTTAATTTTTAATTTATGGTTGTTAGGGAAATTTAAAAAAATTATATTTATTTGTTTGGCTTATCAGTTTGAACAATTTATTTACCACAAGTAGTTATGTATACTTACATTTTTCCATCTTTGCTTAAGTATATAATTACATTGCTGTTTTTTGTTGGCCTTTGGGTGAAAACATAAAGGCAGAAGGTTCTGTTAGTTCTTCTTTCTTCAAAATATATCTAAAATCTTCTCACATTCTTTTCCGAATTTACTTTGGAGGTTTTATGGTAATGTCCAAGGCTATATTCCTGGTAACTGGTATCTCTAAAACTGCTGTTTCTTGATAAATCTTCATTAAGTTTTCAAGATTATTGCTGGCATATTGCATTCTTCAGACATCTTCTGGTAATTCACACACATTTGAAAACAAACATGCCCATAACTTCTATTCTATACTGCTCTGAGAGAGCTGTTCAATTTTCACACTTTCTTTGACTATAGTGCATAATAGCAACTTGCACAACATAGGTGACCTTAGATTTGTGTTTTAGTACAAATCTCAGTATTCGACATTTGTTAAGCACTTGCTACATGTTAGGAATGGTGCTATGCATTTTTATGTTCTGTAGCATTTAAACAAAGTACAGAGATCCTTCCTCTGTCTGTATAGGGTATAGTGCTTTTTAAACTGAAAGCACATAGCGATTAGATTTAATGGATTAATTTCAGAATTGGAGTCTACAAGCCTAAGTTTTATTGATTTACTGGCTTTGCGTTATTCATTAAATTTATTAGTGAGTCTGTTTCTTCACTTATAAAAAGATAATAAAGTATCTTTTCTGTATTATGTAGTATAGGAATCTGTCAAGTATTTAAATAGAGAATATCTATAGATGTTTTGTAAGAAAGGCATCATAAATAAAACCTTCTGATGTGAATATTTCTCCTATTATTGAATTATGTTGCTTAGTAATAGTATTCCTTTTTATGTTTTCAGTGTAGTAAGAGAAATAAGAGCTTTTACATGGCATTATAAATTTATGTTGTATTAATATATAATGTTAACTATCATACTAGCATTAAAAATATTATGATACCCTTTTAGTTAACTAAAAACTGCTTTATTGTGTTAACACTTTAGTTTTATAAGAAGGATAACAAATATGATTGCCCCTTTTTACAAATGGAAAGCTGAGAAAGAGAGAAATTTCTGGAAGCATAGGAACAAAAGCTGGTATTTGTTTAATATGTGAATAATGAAAGACGATTAGGTTATAGAATGAATAAAAGGCCTGATCATAAAGTGAGAGGTTATTAGGTTTAAAATGAATCTTTAGATGAGCAAAGCTATAAGAGAACAAGTTATTTAATTCAAGCTACAGCATGTCCTGGGCTTCCCAGGTGGTGCTAGTGGTAAAGAACCCTCCTGCCAATGCATGAGGCATTAGGAGACGCAGGTTTGACCCCTAGGTCAGGAAGATCCCCTGGATGAGATCATGGCAATCCACTCCAGTATTCTTGCGTAGAGAATCCCATGGACAGAGAAGTTTAGCAGGGTACAGTCCATAAGGTCATAAAGATAGGACATAACTGATGAGACTTGGCATGCACGCATGCACACCATGTCATAGTCTCCAAATATATATGGATGTAGATTTTTCTCCCATCTTTACTATTGGACTTCTTCTAAGTTAAGGTTATCTCAGTACAGTAGCAGTATTGGGTTTCTTTGCTTTTAAGAAGCACTGTACTCATTTTCGTATTTCCCAATTGGCCTGTAATTTTAAAACTGAGGGTGGTATAAGAAGACAAAATAGAACACCTTATAATAATATTTAAAATAAGAATGAGCTATTTTTTGATTTTTCTCTATTCCTAACAGTTCTTCCACTTATTCTGCTTCCTTTACCTCACTTATTTTTTTCTTTTGCTCCCTTTTTCACAAGTGCCTGTTTTGGTAAAAATCTAGTTTTGTTGAAAAAGAACTTTAGATGTGATAATTACATGTTTCTAATGTGGATACTTTCTAAAGAATCCACCAGTGAGAATTATTGTATCTTTAGGCAAAGAGCAAAGTTTTAATTTTTCTAAAATCAGTTGTCAGTGAGTCATTTGCAAATAGTACTTATGAGCCTAAAGTAAGAGCTTATTTCTTTTATTCTGACTTAAGATTTTTGAGCACAGCTTAACTTATATTGTTATATGAACATTAAAAACACTGCTGTGATGAAACTTAATAATTATGTATGATCATTAATAAAGTGGAAATCCAACCTGTAGACTTTTTAGGTAGCTTTTTTATGTAGCTTCTGTTATGTTTCTACTTATATTATATACCACTAATAACATTAAAGATAACAGAATTCCAGAGGAGTTGGAATAAAGAGGCTGGGTTATGTATTCCCCAGTTAACTGACCAGACAACAGCCTTTCAGTGAAATTTCAAATTGGGTCATCTTTCTACTTCGTCTTTCTTCACATTTGAGAAACGGTATTTTTCCATATCTATATATCAACCTTTGAAGAGCACGAATTAATAATATTTTGTTCTCTATAGATTAAAAGATGTAACCAACAACTTACAATAAAGATGAACTTTATTGTTTTTCACATAATGCCAAAAATGAATAAATGTGTAATGCATATATAAAAATGTGAATAATCTGTAGAAATACCACTATTTTCTCACATTTTCCTGTAACGAGATAAAAAGTAGTACAATTTGTAGACTACTTATTAGACTATAAAGATAAATGCTATTCTTGTGAAAAATCTCTTACAAAAAATAGTTCACTCATTTGAGTTACCTTATTTGTTTGATAATTTGACTATCAAATTATTAATATTTAGGTAAATGAGACAAATAATATGAAAAAGTACTCACTGAGTAAGGAAAGTACTCAATAAGTACTCACTAAGGAGTACTTCGGAGAAGGCAGTGGCAACCTACTCCAGTGCTCTTGCCTGGAAAGTCCCATGGACGGAGGAGCCTGGTAAGCTGCAGTCCATGGGGTCGCTGGGGGTCGGACATGACTGAGCGACTTCACTTTCACTTTTCACTTTCATGCATTGGAGAAGGAAATGGCAACCCACTCCAGTGTTCTTGCCTGGAGAATCCCAGCGACGGGAGAGCCTGGTGGGCTGCCGTCTATGGGGTCACACAGAGTTGGACACGATTGAAGCAACTTAGCAGCAGCAGCAGCAAGGAGTACTTACTTCTGTACATGTACTCAACTTGGTTCTTTAACAAGGGTTGGGATCTAAATGTTAACAAATGGGGTAAGATTTTTCATAAAGTACTTAGAAATCTTTTAATCACCCCCAATGTATTTGTACAGCTAACATTATAATAAATCCTATGGTTGAGCTAGATAAATTGGTTGGCTTGCTTTAGGGCCATGTTATACAAGAGATGTGTCCGATTGCTTAGGCATGTCTGACTCCTTGCGACCCCCTGGACTGTAGCCTGCCAGGCTCCTCTGCCCTGGGATTTCCCGTGCAAGAATACTCAAGTGGGTTACCATTTCATCCTCCAGGGGATTTTCCCAACCCAGGGATCAAACTTGCGTCTCCTCTGCAGATTCTTTACCACAGCGCCACCTGGGATGCCATGTACAAAAATACTTATCTTTAAACACTAAAATCTTAACTAGCAGGTGTTATGTTAACTCGGTGGTGCTTATGGGAACTGAGGTGAACAATGGAAAACAAGAGACTCTTCACTCAGCATCTCATGCTTGTTGCAAAGTACATGTTCATTGAACGGACTGGAAGATAAATTTGCCTGTGGTACTTAGATTTTTATTTTACCGTCTCCTTTGATTTTTTCAGTATAACCAGATCTTACTTAAGTATTGTATAGCTTTAACTGAAAAACATAATGGAGTATCTCCATTTTGAAAAGTTTTCTGCTTCTTCTAGGAGTGGAAAAAGACTAAGAAATAGTCTTAGAATAGTAAATATCTAAGAAAGCTAAAGCTCCAAAAAGAAATACATTACAAATAGGTATGTATCTCCTAAGTAAAACTGGAATAACTATTAATATTTTCATTACTTGGTTGCAGCTTCTCCTTTGTGGCAATAGTCTTTAACCATTTGGTCACATTGTTGATTCACTGATATGTTGTGATTGGTTGAAAGATGTTTGTAATTAGCAATATAAAATTAATGAAATATGTAAATGAGTGTCTTCAGTTAATTAAAATAGAAATTGCCTTTATAATAATGTGACTCGTACTTCCACTGTGCTTCTTAATTGAGGGGAGAAAAGAGTAAATTTATATTTGTGTTCCTTGAACATCCCTAAGAGTCCTCTATGTAAATTTTATTCATCCCTTGTGGCTCAGACGGTAAAGCGTCTGCCTACAATGCAGGAGACCCGGGTTCCATCCCTGGGTCGGGACGGTCCCTGGAAAAGGAAATGGCAACCCACTCCAGTACTCTTGCCTGGAGAATCCCATGGATGGAGAAGCGTGGTATGCTACAGTCCATGGGGTTGCAAAGAGTCAGACACTACTGAACGACTTCACTTGGATATAGTCCTGAGGAAAAAATATATTAAAAATAACTTCTCTGTACCATGGAATACTTATAGGGACAAGATATGGATTGTTTATTATAACCATTTTTTAAAGTGTAAAATAAAATTTATGTAGTTGGCTGGCATTAGTGAATAGAGTCAGGAAAGTTTAATTAGTTGGCATTAAACTGCCTATTTTTACCTAATTTATCTCCTCACTAAGGTCTATATTTTGCTCTGATGAAGGATCATTAAATTTATTTCAGTCTGTTTTACAAAATTGAATATAAGATGAATATGAATATTACAGCAAGTTGTGCACATTATAATCAATCTCATTTCTCCTATCTGCGGTGTGTTTTTCAAAGTATAGTCCTCTGACCAGGATCACAAACATAACCTGGAAACTTGTTAGAAATGAAAATTTTGAGACCCCAACTATATGTTCTGAATCAAAATCTCTGGGTATGGCCCAGCAATCATTGTTTAACAAGGTTTCTATAAGATCCTGATGCACACTAAAGTTTGAGAACCACTTCTGTAATCATATTCCACCTGGATAGCTTAGCAAGTTTACTAGTGTTTCAAAGATAGTCTGTTATTTAAAATTGTTTAATTAGCAGAAGACTCCGTAGTAATTGTTAGGAAATTGTATACTCAAGTAACAATTATGTAAATATTTATGTACAAATTATACCTAATTAACTAAAGTATATCTGTAAAAATAAAAGCACTCTACTGTGTGATTTTTTTACTACCACCATACATACAAAGAATTTCTACACATTTACATTTACCTATTGTGTGTTCTGTGCATACTTGAACATCATTGCCTGTTGGCAATAACATTTTTCAAGGTGATTTTTTTCTATGAAGGTAAAAATGGACCCAAACTTCGTTGACAGGTTCCCTGGGCTATGGAATCATTATTTATGACACCCTTTTATTTTTTTTGCAACTTGAGCAGTCTTTGAAGCATCATTTTTACTTTAATGTTATCTTCAAAGTATCAAGGGTAAAAGAAAAAGATCACAATAAGTGATTTTCCATGGAAGTTGCAACCTTCAAAGTTTAGCAAGTATCTAAAAGTTAAAAATAAAATGTCTTATTTAAAGAGTGTAGGTAAAAGGTAAATGTAAGTAAACCTCATTGTTTCGGAATCTACTAGTACAAAAAGGGTTATATCTGAAGTAAGAATATAAATTTCTACTATTTCTCAAGGATAAAAAGAATGTGGTAATCAAATTAATAATAAAGTGGGAAACAACTTAAGCTAAATATTAATAAGAAAAGTGATTTCATACTTTTAATGGCATCTCTTTTGCCATTGATTGTGAATAGATAATGATTGCTTATTATCTACTTGTTAATAGATACTAATAACCTTCTTTTATCTACATGTATCATCCTAGTATATATGATCAAAGGAATAAAGCTACAATTGTTAGAACTACTATTCTATTTGGATTTTCTAATAACCTATACAGATATTTTTTTCTTATTTTATTCCAAATTAACTTTTATTTTCCTGCTCTTTGCCTTCTAGTTGAGCCTTCCCATTTACAGTTCACAAATGTTTCTACCCAGCTCATGCCCTCCTGTTCATTCTTCTAATCTCTACTTTGTTTGGCTGTTTGATCCTTTAGATACCGTGATTTCAGTATTCATCTTCCTGCCCGCCACTGCCAATGTTCTTATTTTTGGGTTCTTGCTCTCTGTTCTCTTTCCCCTCACCTTTGGTTCTCAACCACTGTTGCTAGGTTTGGTTTCTGGATTTTTGAATTGTATCTCTTTTCTAACTGGTATAATAAAAACTATGAAGATGTAAGATTGGAAATCAGAGGCCTAGAGAAAATTGACGAGTATTGAATACCTACTCTATGATAGGTGATTTACTCATATAACTTAATCATAAAATGTAGGTATGCTTAATTATTAGCTCCATTTTGTTTGTAAGTATACCGAAGCTCAGAGAGGTAAAATATTTTGTTCTAATTACAAAGCAAGTAAGTGATAAGGCCAGATTTCAAAGCTATATGGGTTCATTTATTCATTCCTCTTATTCAACAAATATTGATTGAGTATGTATTCTATATGTTGGCCACTATGGTAGGGGCTTCACCAGATCCAGTCCTTACTCTTAGGACCTTAACAATGTGGTGATATTGTCTGACTTCACAGATATTGATCATTTTGCTACACCAAACAGGGAAAAGATACATTTGATGTAGATGTGAGAAAAATTATGTTTGCGCATTATTTAAGAAAATATAAGCAAAAGCGTTGGTTTGTGTCTAGTCCTAGAGTCTCCCTCCTCACTCAGCACCAATGCCTTTCAGTGGCATCACTGCTCTACATGTATTTTCCTCCTATGTTCTCAGCTGTACAAGATTTATGTCTATAGGCCAACATTCTGTAGAAAGTCTTGGGAAAGAATTAGCTGTCTTTCCTAAATTACATTTGGAAAAGAGGAAGTCCTCTGTGTAAGAATGCATACGTTCATCCATCTCTCATCCATATATTTACTAATACATTATAAAATATTTAAGATGACTTAGCCAAATACACAAAACACGGCAGAATTTTTAATAAGATAAATGTGGAAAAATAGGGCAAGGAAAAATAAGACGAAATTAGGTTGTGTTCAGTGAAAGTAGTGTTGCTCAGACATTTTGCAATCCCATGGACTGTGCCCGCTAGGCTACTCTGTCCATGGAATTCGCCAGGCAAGAATACTGTTGTAGGTAGCCATTACCTTCTCCAAGGCATCTTCCCAACTCAGGGATGAGACTTGGATCTTTTGCATTGCAGGGAGATTCTTTACTGTCTAAGCTGCCAGGGAAGCCCCATGTATTCACTAAGCCTACTTAAAAAAAAAATTCATAAATTTGTCTCTGTTCTCAAGGATAACTTGATTCACAATCATTATAATTTTAAAAACAAACTGGTATCATAAAAGAATGACCATTTCTAGTTGTGATACTTAAAGAATTTCTTCTAAAGAAGACCTTGGTGTAGTGTGGTGAGCAATTGCCTCAAATACTTGCTAATAAATATGAGTTTTGCTGAGCCATTTAATTGTATCCCACTCCATACTACAAAAGCAAAGTCCAATAAAACAATTCTTTTAAAATTGGGACAAGCCTTTCCAAGTAGACCATCATGGTCTAGCCAAATCCATGGTGTATCTTAGAGGATCTAAAAAAATGAATGAATTGCATATCCTTTAGGTAATTCTCATATGTAATTTGTCAATTTAATTTTTCACATACTAGATGACAGTGAGTTTACATACTCGTATAAGTTTGTTTTATTCACTGTTGCAGTATCAGTGCATAGAATTCTACCTAGTACATAGTAGATGCTTAATAATATTTGTTGTATGGATGGATAAATGCTGTGCTTTGAAGTGTCTAAGTGAAAGAGTTCCTCTTAGCTATCTGTTGATATTTTCTTCCTTGTCCTTAAATAAAGCACGCTACTCTGCTTTGGATTACATCATCTTTATGTGGACCTACAAATTCATGAAATGTCAGACATTGCTTAGGTGACTTTTTCAAACAGATAATGAAATCAATATAAACTCTATGCAAAGAGCTCTTTTAAGATCGTTCTCAGTAACATGCCTTTCTTGATTTTTTAGGGCTTTAAGATTTTAAGGTTCCGAAGAAGTTGTAAACTTCAGTAAAGCAATTTTAACATGGAAATAGACTTTCTTCCCCGGAGACCTCAAAATCATACCAGATTTATTGAATTTGGAAAACATGGGGGTAGATTCTGTATACTAGCTGAACAAATTTTAGCTGTATATTTTAATGAAAGTGGTTAACTTCCAAACTTAAGAATTTAAGAATGTCCATTTTTCCTTCCTGCTGGCCCTTTATTTATAAAGCAGGTTTTGTTGAAAAGCATTATGTTAGTGTTAATTTTTCTTTAAAATTTCTGACACTATTAAATATTACATTATGCTGGGATTCAGTGAACCAGTAGATAATATCATCTGTCAATCCTTTATCCTATATAACTAAGTAATTTATATGCATCTTAAAAGCTTATTTATAGCATCAACTGGATGTAGCACATAGTGCCACATTTTAACTGCTCTTCCCAGATTTCTTACTCTGAAAGTCTATTGAACTGTTACAGCAACCTGCACCGTCATTGTAAAATGTAGGCTATTAGGCTAGATGAGACACTTACCAGTGTAAAGGTTGCCTAGAGCGATGGCCTTATTTAGGATGATCACTCTACTTCTAATGAAATATTGAAATATCAACCTTTCACTCTATTTTCCATAACTTGCTTTTTATTTTGTTTGCCTTTCTTCTTATTTACTATAATACTTTATTTTGCATGCTTTCTTCCTGTGTTGCTCCCAATTATTATAGCATGCTACATATGTAAAAAGAGGATTAGAAATGAATTAAATCATGTACTTCACTCCCAACTTTAGCATAAAGCATATCTTTACCATCACATTATGATAATATATACATATTTCGGTTGACCTTTAGAAAATGAAATTTTCATGCCTTCAATACCTATTTCACATTTAACCATACTTAAGAATGCCCTATCTTAAAACTTATATACTTAAAGCCTATCACTTTATTAATTCCTTTTTAAAACAGATATATAATTTATATTGAAGATTTGGAAAAGAATCTAGAGTTTTTCTTCTACCCAATTTATGGAGAAAATTGACTTGATGATTTGTTGAGTTCCCTGTATTATATCATAAAATCATCGAGCTAGGAGAGATACAAGGGGTTCTCAGATTTTTAGGGACTAATTATTTCAAGAGTAATAGACAAAGAAAAATACCCAGATTTCTTGTTCTGTGAAAATCTGTTGAGCCATTTTAACAATCTGAGGCTTAATTTTAAAATTAAGGTTAAGCAAGATGATATTGCTGTCAAACACTTCTGAGTTATAAGGGATAAGAAAGATCTACTAATATAAAAGTTCCCTCAATGTCCTGGTTTTCAGCTTTCATTCAGTGGTCCCAAAGAATTGAATCTTTAAGCCTTAAAAAAAAATTGGAGCACTACAAAGTATGGTTTATATTAATAGATAGCATGATCTATAATTATTTTTTAAGTTAATTTTGCTACTCTGCCTTCCTTATTTTTGGTTAATTTCACTCAGTCTGCTATTTAATCTTTAATTACAGGCCACAAAAGAAGTAATAGAACGGGAAGCACCAGGGATGGCCCTGGCAATGCTGATGGGATCACTTAATGTTACACCTCTGGGCATGCTCTCTAGGTAAGAAAGTCACCAAAGTGGTGCAAAGAAAATTAATTCCACACCAGTAATCACTACAATAGACTGAGAAACCTAAGAAACTTTATAGTCATACCACTTAATTCTGCCCCCACCTCCCAAAGTCTCAGCATCCTGTCTAAATCTTGGCCACAGTTTCTTTCAAGTTCTTTATCCTTTTTTATTTTATTTTTTTGCATATTATGTTGAAACTTAGAAAATATCATATTACTGCTGAAAGTAATCAATTATAACCCCAAGAAGAGTCCAGTTTTTTAAGATGCAGTATATTCTTTTTTTTTGAGATTATAGTCATCAATTAATTTTCCTTAGTTGTCATTAAATCCTAATTTAATAAAACTAAGCAATAGAGTCTTTTAATAGGTGTTTACAGGTTAGAAACTTAATTTCCATTTGTAAATAGGCATATTGATGTATGGTCATGAAAAGAAAATCAATAATATATGTTCAAAGTGTTAGTCACTCAGTTGTGTCAGAGTCTTTGCAACCACATGGACTGTAACCCACCAGGCTCTTCTGTCCGTGGGCTTTCCAGGCAAGAATGCTGGAGTGGGTTACCATTTCCAGGGGATCTTCCAAATCCAGGGATGGAACCTGGACCTCCTCCATTGCAGGCAAATTCTTTACTGTTTGAGTCACCAGAGAAGGCTAGTATATTAAATTAGTATATTTAAAACTATGATTCATTGACCTACGTGGTGACATCCATCCTCAATTTGATAGTTTAGTTATTTTTTATTATTTTAGTAATTATTAGATTAAAATCCCCTTTAACAGGAACAACAGACATCATTTAAGGTAAAGACAGAACTGTCAACTTGTTGATTTAATGACCTTTGATTTACATAGTTGATCTCAGAGCAATCTAGAAAATACATAGTAACTTTATAATTGGAAGGATTTCTCTACCATTATTTACAGTTGTTTATTGATCCTGTTTGCAAAATGAATATAAAAGTAAATATGTCTATTTAATGCATAGAATGAGTTATAATGCCCTTTCTGTAACTTAGACTAAGTTTGTATCCTATAAGTGGCAGCCACTTGAAGCGCAGCTACAGAGAAAAGTGAGCGGGTCATCAGTTACTGTACTTTCTTTCCTGTTACAAGTACTATATTATAACATTTCATATAATAAGACCAAGAAAAGAACTAAAGTAACTTGATATTTTTAATTTAAAAGTCCGTGCTAGTCTTTAACAAACTTACACTGATTCTCTTACGCTGTTCTTTTTTCACCCTTACTTATAGTACCTGCCCATAGGAGATCACAGGTCACCTCTGGTTCCTTTTCTCTATGGAATTAAGTAGTAGTCCTTGAATATAAGAACTCTTTCTTGGTATACAAGGAATATAGTCAAGATAGAATTAAACTTCATCTCTTGTTAATTACTTTATAATAAAAATCTAATTCAACAAACTCTTGAATTATTATTATTCAAAATAATCTATTTGTCAGGCCTTGTATTAGCCATTAGGAATACTAAGTGTGGAAAGAAAAGTAAGACATGGTCCTTACCTTAAAGATCCCCCATTTATCTGGAGAACTTTTTCCTTATAACTGTTAAGGTAACTTCTTAAACTGAATGTAGCTTTCCTGATCCAGTATAGAAACAGTGCTTTTGCCTTATTGAAAAATTTTCTGGATTAATGTCTCCTCTGCCTTCTAAATTCACATAATTACTGAGTACCGGCCTGCCCAGTGAATGAAAATAAATTAATAGGAGCTGATTTTAAGTATTTTGGAATGAGTTCATCATTCTTAGACTGAAGGCTTTGAAAATTAAAATGTATATACAGCATGGTAACAGATTCTTCTGACTTTTATTTCCATAACCTATTAACTGAGAGTTTATTTACAAAACTGAAACAGAGATAGTAGTCCACATGAGTTATGGAAAAGCAATTATGGGCTGTTTCCCTTAATATTTATTTTTTTGTGCTTTTCAAAGCATTAAAAAAAATTTTTTTAATAGCCTTGATTAAATTGATGCCTCCTTTCTATAGAATTTTTGCCTTGTATGTACTTGAGGCTTTGTACATGCTATGTTATAATCATTTACTTTCTTGTCTGTTTTACCTAATTTGTATAAAATACAAATTTGTGTTAAGATCAGCTGCTTTATCTTATTCATTTTACATCCTCAGCTCCAAAACAATTTCTGACACATAGTAAGTACTCAAAAAAGGGTTTATTTTTATGATTACTATTGCTAACTCGATGTTTCATCCTAGTTTTAATAGAATATTTTTCAGGATAAAGTAATACATCAAGTTGGTGCCTTGCCTTCCTATTTAATACTTAACAATTTAATAATATAATAATTATTTAATTATTTACTTAAGTAAAGTTACTTAATCTGTTTTAATGGCTTCCATCTATTTCGCTAACTTAATATTTTCCAGGTTTTTTTTTTTTTTTTTTAACAAGTTGGAAGATTGTAGTAAGTAATGGTTAAGAGCATTGTCTCTGAACTCAAGATTGCTTGGGTTCTATTCTGGCTCTGTTCCTAGCTATATCACGTATTTCTTTTTCTCATCTCTACAATGAGGATGTTAATAGTACCAGCCTTCTTGAATTAAGTAAACAAGTCCATTTAAGTGCTTAGAACAGTTGATTCAAAGTAAGTTTAAGTGTTGATCACCACTGTGTTGTTACTGGTTCAGAGTTCCAGTTCTTAGATCAAGTGTGCTAGCAAAACCTTTTAATACTTTCATTCATCTGGAAATGTCTTTATCTTACCTTTATTCCTGAAGGATATTTTCACTAGATATAGAATTCTGGATTAACAGTTCAGCATTTAAAAAAGTGTCATTCCACTCTCTTCTAGGTCCATAGTTCCTATGGAGAAATCCACAACCATTTGAATTGATATTTCCTTATATGTGTTATTTTTTATTCTCTGGATGCTTTGAAGATATTTTTTCTTTATCTTTGATTTCAACAATTTGATTATTATGTATCTGGATGTGGGTTTTGTTTTTTTTTTTTTTTGAGTTTATGCTTTTGGGTTAAAAGAGTTTCTTTTAAAACTATGTCTTTAACCAAATTTGGGAATTAGCCATTAAGTTTTCAGATTTTTTCTTTTTCTGTACGTATCTCTTTCTCATTTACTTCTGGTACTTTTGTGACATGAATTGCACATATTTTAATAATGTATCACAGGTCTCTGATGTTCACTTTTTTTAAAACTCATTTTTATCCTATTCTTCAGATTGTTTATGTTAATCTATCTTAAAGTTCATTGACATTTTTCCTCTTTCATCTTAATTTTGCCTGTGAGCCTAGGCAGTGAATTTTAAAATTACAGTTGCAGTATTTTCAGTTCTAAAATTTATATTCAGCTATTTTTTATGGCTCTATTTCTTTTCTAAGAACTTCTGTCTTTGCTTTTATTTCAGAAGGGTTGACCTTTATTTCATGGAAAATGGTTTTATAATTGCTGCTTAATGTTGTTTTTCTGACAACTCCAATATCTGAATCACCCTGAAGTTGACATCTGTTGATTTTCTTTTTCTGTAATAGGTGGTCAGATTTTCTTGATTTCTTTCTATGTTGAGTAATACTGGATTATATCCTGGACATTTTGAGTATTATCTTTTAAACCTTTGGCCTCTGTTAAAATTCTCTGGAGAGAGTTAGTTTGTTAGCTAGTTTTAGCAACCAATCTGATTGGATTCATGTTGAAAATTCTGTCTCACCTTATATGGATGGTGAGTCAGCCTTTGCTATTGTGTTTGGGTCTGCCAGCACATGAACGATTTAAGAATTAGCTTGAGAATTGGGCAGTGGAGTATATAAATATTTTTTAAACCTTTCTTATACTTCTTTGAGTCTGTCACACATGCTTTGCTCAGGAGTAAGCCTGGGACTTGTGTCAGTTCATTCTCAGAATTAAGAAATCCACCTTCACCAGCTGTCTCCTCTCTAAGCATTTCCCTGTACTCTGCAGTTCCCAGTTACTGCTCTACAAGAAATAGCTTCTAGGTAAGGAAACTGGAAATAGAAGATATTTCTTGTAGAGTATTAATCCCCTGTGCTATTATGCAGTTCCATACAATTGGACCACCTTCAGGGCAAAGGCAAAAGAAAAGGAAAAAATAAAAAATAACAGAGCTTCTTCTCACTCACACTTCTAGACTTTACCAGATAGATATGTCTTCTTACTGGGTTCTTCTGCTTATACCATCATGACCATAGTAGTGCAGCTCTGTAACTGGAATTAGCCCCAATCAGTGTTATTATTCAAGTTCTGACTTCTGTCCCCAGTCTATCTGCAATTATTTATGTTCAGAGTTCTCAGATAGTCAATCTTTGATATTTTCCCCACAATCAATAGGAGAGCCTTAGTTAAGGTTCTGCTATCTTGGTCAACACTCATGGAGAAAGAACTCTATTTTAAAAATCAGATCTTTTACTTTATAACTTAGCATTTACTCTCTAGGTGACCTTGGGAAATTTACTCAGCTAAGTTTAGCACTTCCAGTCCTAGTAGCTAATTGAATTGCCCACAAAATTATAGCATATAAGCTCACAAATCTATAATTTATGCCCTACTCACTTTTTAAAGAGATCAAATACTTTTGGTTCTAAATGTCGTTAACAGTAATAGAGCAACCACTGTGGTTACACATTGAGGCATAATTTATCCTTGTTTTATTCTCAGTTCAGTCATTAACTTGATTTGTAATCTCTACTTAGTTTTTTAGTGACTTCACATAGCTCATGGAAATGTTATGAGGTCCTATATAGATTTCCTCACTAAGAAAAACTACTATATGAATATCTAAATTTGTAAAAGGAAAAAGTAATAAGCAGTTTTTCATTTTATAAAGAGATTTACTGTTGTAATACTTAATAACCCATCTTTTAATTGTTTTAAATATTCAGCTTATTTTTTATTATATGTAATTTTCCATAGTGTCTCTATCTTCTGAAGTAGGAGATGAAGTCTGTAGTTAGTTTTTAATGTGTGAAGTAGGACTAATCATTTTTCCCGTGATTTATTGCCAATTTAATCTCAGCCTCATCTAGTCCATGACTGAACATAAACACTCAGACACATGCACTGCTATTGGGGAGCAGTTAACTCTTTCCATTTGGTGCCAAAAATGGTTTCACACAACTATTGTTAAAAAGTTTTTTAAGGGAAAATATATTTAAGGAAAATACATTGGATTTAAATTTTTATAGCAGTGAATTCAGTTATCCTAAGTATTTTTTAAAACATGTTAAAATGGCATGGATCATTTAAAATAATAACTGTCAAAAACAGTATTGCCATTTTGAAGTGCTTCTGTTTTTTAACCTAAAATAAAATATACTTAGTTTATAAAAGGCTGTAGAAGGGAACTGGGAAGAAGACAATAGAAAGGAATCCATTTCTTGACCTAAGCAACAGTTGGACTAACAGAATCTAATACAACAATTTTGGATATCTTGAGTATATTGAAAGGCTGGCAGCTTCCAGGGGTTGGTTTGGCTGGTAAATTGTGGTTAATTTTAATCAATTTTGCCCCCAATAGTAGTATCTATGTACTCCCCAACCCTCTAACTGCATGGCAGGCAGCCAACACTAGCATGCTTGTGGGAGACAGAGTGGGCAACTAGAACCTCATTTGTCAATTATTAGGGATCTAGGTTTTATTTGTAAATTATTGCTTTGCATTGTAGAGATATAGACAAAGGCAGATTACCATTGTTGTAATTTCCACCAAATGAAATAACTTCAAGGAGAATTAAAGGGACAGTGCCTTTTTTTTTTTTTTTAATGTCCCCTAGATTTTTCTCTTTTCCCCCTTTTGGAAGCCAGATATTTAAGGATTAGGATACCCAAGAGCAAACACAAAAGGATATTTAAAAAGTCATTGCACATGCCCAAAGAGAAATGCAGATTCAGAGAACACCTGGGATCACCTTAGGTTTACACCTCAGGCTGATCCCAACAAAGAAACACTCTACAACAATCAAAAATAGAGCAAGATCTGAAGGGATGGGAGGAGAATATGATTTCTAGAATTACCACATTACAAGATTCAGATGTTCAGTTTTCAACAATAACAACACAAGATATTAAAAAAAAAAAAAAAAACAGAAATGTGGCCCATTAAAAGAGAAAAAAAAAAAATTTGACAGAAAAGACTCATGAGGATGACCAGATGGTAAACTTATTAGACAGAGATTTTTAAAACAATTGTCTTAAAGATGTTCAAAATACTAAAGGAAGATGTGGATAAAATCAAGAAAATGATGTGAGCAAAATGTAAATATCAATAACGAGATAATAATTTTTTAAAAGGCAAAAAGATATTCTGGAGTTGAAAAACACAACTGACATAAAAATTTCACTAAAGGGATTCAGATGCCGATTTCAGAAGCCAGAGAAAGGAGTCAATAAACTTTAAGATAGAGCTACTGAAACTGTTAAGTCTGAGGAACAGAAAGAAAAAAAAAAAAAAAAACTATTGAAGAAAAGTGAACGGAGCCCAGGGGACCTGTGAAACACCATTAAGTTCTTGGTCTAACACCACTAGACCATGCTTTGTGGGAGTCTCAGAAGGAGAAGAAAGGGAGAAAAGGGCAGAGGATTATTTGAAGATTAATAACTAAAAACTTCCCAAATTTGATGCAAGATACAAATCTGTAAATCCAAGATACTCAGCAGACACCAACTATGAAAGTGGAAAGAAATCCATATAATGATCTGTCAGAAGCCAAAAATAGAGAATCTTGAAAACATCAAGAGAAAAGATACTCATCATATACAAGGGATCCTCAATAAGATCAGGAGCAGATTTCTCTTTAGAAATATTGGAGATGTCAATATTGGACATGTAAAATATAATAATGAAAGTTTTAAAACTTAATAGATGGGTTAGACTGCAGATTATATACAGTTGAAGAGGCAGTTAGGGAAACAGGTAAAACTATTGGAAGAAATTATCCATAATGTAGCTCATATTTACAGTGACATAAAAATGAAGTAAAAGTTAACCATGGATGATAGAGTAAGAAAATATAAAATATACTTAAAGTTCAGAAGAAGATAGTAGAGAATGAATAAAAAGATTGAAATATCATACAATACCAAAAAGAATCTCAAACTCCAGAAAAGCATCAATCTTCCAGATGTGGAAATCCAAACAAGTCTTTAGCAAATAATCTATACCTACTCACATCATAGTAACACTGTAAAATACCACAGAAAAGTAGATCTTATGGAATTATAGGCAAATGAATTGAGTATTATATGTAAATTGTACTTCAGTAAAGTTTTTTAAAGTGGAGTTTGTACATCTTGAAATTACAAATTTGATTCTTTCTCATTGTGATAAGCAATTATTTTTATGAGTCCAGCTTATCAATTATTTTTTTCCATGGATTATGCCCTTGTATCTAAAAGTTACATTCAAAAAGTTACTGCAGCCAAGTCATCTATGTTTTCTCCTATGTCATCTTCTAGGAGTTTTATAGTTTTTGTGGTTAGTAATTTGTTCTGTAACCCATATTGAGCTAATTTTTACAAGGAAGAACAGTCTATATCTGGTGTCTAAATTCAGTTTCTGCATGTGGCTGGATGTCTAGTACCATTTTCTGGAAAGCTGTTTTTTTTTCTCCATTGTGTTGCCTTTGCTCCTCTGTCAAAGATTCTTTGACTGTATTTAGGTTCTTCTGTTCTGTCCATTCATCTGTTTACCTGTTCTTTTGTCAATACCACACCATCTTAATTACTATGGCTTTATAGTATCTGTAAGTCTCAAAGTCAGTTAATATCAGCTCTCCAACTTTGTTCTCCTTAAGTATTGTGTTGGCTACTTAGAGACTTTTGTGTCTCCATATAAACTTCAGAATCAGTTTATTGATATCCATAAAATGACTTGCTGGGATTTTTATTTGGATTGCATTGAATTTGCATTGAATCACTGAACTGACAATATTCAGATTTCCTGTCCATGAATATGGAATATCTGACCATTTATTTGTTTCTTCTTTGATTCATTTATTTATTTCATTCAGGGTTTTGTAGTTTTCCTCATATAGAACTTATACATATTTTGTTAGACTTATACCTAAGTTAAGTATTTCTTTATGGGAGGTGCTAATATAAATGGTATTCTATTTTTAATTTCAAGTTTCTGTTGTTTGTTACTGGAAAATATATAGGAAAGCAATTTGCTTTTGTGTATTAACTTTTCATCCTGTAGTCTTGCTGTAATCACTTATTCGTTACAGGAGTGTTCTTTACTAACATTTGGGGATTTTCAGTTATCTTTTTGTTATTGAAGAAGTTTAATTTCTTGTTTAATTTCATTGTTGTCTGAAAGTAGACATTGTATAATTTCTGTTCTTTTAAATCTATTAAGACGTATTTTATGACCCAGATTGTGGTCTATCATGGTGAATGCTCCATGTGAGTTTGAGAGGAATGATGTGTTTTCTGCTGTTGTTGGATGAAGTTTGTTTAGGTGTCATTTATACCCAGCTGATAGATGATAGTGTTGAGTTGAACTGTGTCCTTACTGATTTTTTCTGAGTTGTATCTGTCCATTTCTGACAGAGCTTGAGGTGTCTGAGTAAAATAGTGGACTCATATATTTCTCTTTGCAATTTTGCAGTTTAGCCTTACATAGTTTGACACTATTGTTGGGTGCACACACGTTAAAGATCACTGTATCTTCCTGCAGAACTGATCCCCTTTTTATTTTATAATGTCCTTTATCCCTGATAACATTCCTGGCTTTGAAGTATGCTCTATCTGAAATTAATATAGCTACTCCTGCTTTTTTTTATATTTAGCATAGTATATTTTTCTGTATCCATTTACTTTTAATCTATGTGTCTTTATATTTAAAATGGATTTCTTGTACACAACATATACTTGGGTCATATTTTTAATCCACTCTGACAATTTCTGTCTTTTAATTGATGCATTTAGGCCATTGATACTCAAAGTGATTCTGAGTATAATTGGAGTGATGTCTACAATATGTTACAGTTTTCTATCTTTTGTCCTTTTTTTCCCTGTTTTTATGTTCCAGTCTTTTTCTTCTCTGCCACTTGTGATTGTAACTGAGATTTTAATGTGATTCGTTTTTTCCTCCTTTCTTAGTATGTGGATTAAACTTCTTCCTTTTTACTTTTTTTTTAGTGATTGCCTTAGAGTTTGCAATATACATGTACAGCTAATCCAAGTCTACTTTCAAGTAACATCATACTACTTCACATATAAAGTTTTTATTTCCCTTAATTTATTCCTTCTTTTATGTTCTTCCTTCCTTTATGTAGAGTTCCTGATTCCCTCCTCGCTAAAGAACTGTTTTTTTTTTTTTAATTGAAAGATAGTTGATTTACGAAGTTCTGCCAGTCTCTGCTGTATAGCAGATTGACTCAGTTATACAGACATGGACGTTTCTAAAGAACTTGTTTTAACAAGTCTTGTAATTCTTGCAAATCTACTGGCCTCAGATCCCTCAGTTTCTGTTTGACCTGCACTTTTTTGGCTGCGTCAGGTCTTAGTTGTAGCGTGGGATGTGGGCTCAGTAGTTGCAGTGCGCAAGCCTAGTTGTTTGGAGGCCTTTGGGATGTTAACTCCCTGACAGTGAAAGTGTTAGTTCCTCAATTGTGTCTAACTCTTTGTGAGCCCACCAGGCTCCTCTGTCCATGAATATTTCCAGGCAAGAATACTGGACTGGATTGCCATTTCCTTCTCCAGGGGATCTTCCCAATCCAAGGATCAATCCTAGGTCTCCTGCATTGCAGGCATATTCTTTACTGTCTGAGCCGCCAGTGATCAAATCTGTGTTCCCTGCATTGTAAGGTGTATTCCTAACCACTAGACCACCAGGAAAGTCCCTGTCCTGCAATTTTGAAGCATAATTTCACATAGTATTGTGAGTTGGTTTTTCTTTTCTCTCAACTCTTTAAATGTTTCACTCTACTTTCTTCTTGTTCGCATGATTTCTAAGGAGAAATAAAATGTAATCCTTTATTTTGTTTCTGTTTAGGTAAGTTTTTTTTTCCCCTTTGGCTTCTTTTAAAATTATTTTAAATCACTAATTTTCTGTAGTTTGAAATGTTATGCCTAAGTGTAGCTTTCTTGGCAAATATTCTACTTGATATTCTCTATTTCTGGATCTGTAGTTTGTATCTGACATTAGTTTGAGAAAATTTTGAGTCATTATTGTTACAAATATTTTTTGTTCCTTTCTTCCTTCTTCTTCAGTTCAGTTCTGTTTAGTTCAGTTGCTCAGTCGTGTCAGACTCTTTGCAACCCCATGGACTGCAGCATGCCAGGCTTTCCTAACCATCTCCAACTCCCAGAGGTTGCTCAAACTCATGTCCAGTGAGTCGGTGATGCCATCCAACCATCTCATCTTCTGTTATCCCCTTCTCCTCCTCCCTTCAGTCTTTTCCAGCATCATGATCTTTTCTAATGAGTCAGTTCTTCACACCAGGTGGCCAAAGTATTGGTGCTTCAGCATCAGTCCATCCAATGATTCAGGACTGATCTCCTTTAGGATGGACTGGTTGGATCTCCTTGCTGTCCAGGGGACTCTCAAGAGTCTTCTCCAACACCACAGTTCAAAAGCATCAATTCTTTGGCGCACAGCTTTCTTTATAGTCCAAATCTCACATTCATACATGACTACTGAAAAAAACATAGCTTCGACTGGATGGACGTTTGTCAGCAAAGTAACATCTCTGCTTTTTAATATACTGTCTTGGTTTGTCATAGCTTTTTTTCCAAGGAGCAAGCATCTTTTAATTTCATGGCTGCAGTCACCATCTGCAGTGATTTTGGAGTCCAAGAAAATAAAGTCTGTCATTGTTTCCCCATCTGTTTGCCACGAAGTGATGGGACTGGATGACATGATCTTAGTTTTTTGAATGTTGAGTTTTAAGCTAGCTTTTTCTCTCTCCTCTTTAACTTTCATCAAGAGGCTCTTTAGTTCTTCTTCGCTTTCTGCCATAAGGGTAGTATCATCTGCATATCTGAGGTTATTGATATTTCACCTGGCAAACTTGATTCCAGCTTGTGTTTCATCCAGCCCAGCATTTCACAGGATGTACTCTGCATATAAGTTAAATAAGCAGGGTGAAAACATACAGCCTTGATGTACTCCTTTCCCGATTTGGATCCAGTCTATTGTTCCATGTCCAGTTCTAACTGTTGCTTCTTGACCTGCATACAGATTTCTCAGGAGGCGGGTAAGGTGATCTGGTATTCCTGTCTCTTTAAGAATTTTCCAAAGTTTGTTGTGATCCACGCCATGAACGGCTTTAGCATAGTCAATGAAACAGAAGTAGATGTTTTTCTGGAATTCTCTTGCTTTTTCTATGACCCAACGGATCTTGGAAATTTTATATCTGGTTCCTCTGCCTTTTCTAATCCAGCTTGAACATCTGGAAGTTCTCAGTTCACATACTGTTGAAGCCTGGCTTGGACAGTTTTCAGCATTACTATGCTAGCATGTGAAATGAGTGCAGTTGTCCAGTAGGTTGAACATTCTTTGGCATGGCCTTTCTTTGGGAATGAAAACTGACCTTTTCCAGTCCAGTGGCCACTGCTGAGTTTTCCAGCATTTGCTGGAATTTGAGTGGCATATTGAGTACAGCACTTTCATAGCATTATCTTTTAGGGCTGGAAATAGCTCAGCTGAAATTCCATATCCTCCACTAGCTTTGTTCATAATGATGCTTCCTAAGGTCCACTTGACTTCATACTCAAGGATGTCTGGCTCTAGGGGAGTGATCACACCATCATGGTTATCTGGGTCATGAAGATCTTTTTTGTATAGTTCTTCTGTGTGTTCTTGCCACTCCTTCTTAATATCTTCTGCTTCTGTTAGGTCCATACCATTTCTGTCTTTATTGTGCCCATCTCTGCATGAATTGTTCTCTTGGTATCTCTAATTTTCTTGAAGAGATCTCTAGTCTTTCCCATTCTGTTGTTTTCCTCTGTTTTTTGCATTGATCACTTAGGAAGTCTTTCTTTTCTCTCCTTGCTATTCTTTGTAATTCTGCTTTCTGATGCATATATCTTTGCTTTTCTCCTTTGCCTTTCACTTCTCTTCTTTTCTCAGCTATTTGTAAGGCCTCCTCAGACAACCATTTTGCCTTTTTACATTTCTTTTTCTTCAGGATGGTTTTGATCATGGCCTCCTGTACAATATTACAAACCTCCATCCATAGTTTTTCAGGCACTCTGTCTATCAGATCTAATCCCTTGAATGTATTTATCATTTTCACTCTATAATCCTAAGGGAGTTGTATTTGGTCATACCTGAATGATCTAGTGGTTTTCCCTACTTTCTTCAATTTAAGTCTGAATTTGGCAATAAGGAGTTCATGATCTGAGCCACAGTCAGCTCCCAGTCTTATTTCTGCTGACTGTATAGAGCTTCTTCATCTTAGGCTGCAAAGAATGTAATCTGTCAGTTTTCAGTATTTCCTATCCATTGATGTCCATGTGTAGAGTTGTCTCTTTTGTTTTTGGAAGAGGGTATTTGCTATGACCACTGTGTATTCCAGTCTACTAAGGAGCCCATCATAAACATTCTTTATTTCTATTTTTTTTATATCTAGCATTTCTTTTTGTTTCTTTCTCAGGATTTCAGTCTCTCTGCTTGCTTTGCCCATTTGGCCTGGCATGCTGTCTACTTTATTGGGCCCTCAGATACTTGTGTCAAATTTCTGTCTTATAGTTTAAACATCTCTGCTATGTCTGTTCTGTTAATGTTTGTTCTGTATCTTCAAATTGTGCTTTTTGTCTTTTAGTATACCTTGTAGTTTTTTCTAAATAGCTGGAAATGAAATACTGGGTAAAAAGAACTGCTGTAATAGCCCCTTATTTACTTGGTGGTGAGATTTGGGGGGATGTATATTGCTCTGTATGGTTCCTAAGGTGGGATACTTTACCTCTTTTCTAATGTATTGTTTAGAAACACTGTTTAAGGTGAAATGCATTAGTTTTGACATATTGTCTTTTGCTTTCACTCACTTCAATATGTTTTTTTCATTTCTTTTGAGACTTCTCTTATCCACTGGTTATCAAGTTTATAATCTTGGTTTAGGGTTCCAGTATATTGGATTTTTCCTGTTATCTTCCTATTATTGGTTTCTAATTTTATCCTTTTGTGGTTAGAAAACACTGTATTTTTTAACTTGCTGGGGTTTATTTTTATGGTTCGGTATATGATATATCTTAGTGAATGTTCCATGGGCATTGGAGAAAACTGTAGATTATTTTTTCAGGTGGAGTGTTCTGTAAATGTCAGTTAGATCCATTTATTAATGATGCTTTTGAGTTCTTCTATATCCTTGTTGATCTTCTGTCTAATTCTATTATAATGTCTGAAAATCAACCTAAATCAAAAATATACAAAGAGCTCCTAGTTATTTACCCAATTAATTTGAAATTTTATGTGCATGAAAAAATATCCATATGAATGTTAAGAACTTTATTCACAATTGCTAAAAGCTAAAATAAGCCAAGATATACTTTGGTAGATAAATGGGTAAGCAAACTATGGTGCATCAGTACAACAGATTATTATTCAGTGATTAAAAAGAAATGAGCTATCAAGCCACCAAAAAAAAAAAAAAAAAAAAAAGCACAGTCCATGGAGGATCCTTAAGTGCATATTGCTGAGTAGAAGAAGCCAGTCAAAAAGGCATGCCATATGATTCCAGTTTTATGACGTTCTTAAAAAAGTGAAATTATAGAGGCATAAAATGATTTGTGACTGCCAGGGATTTGTGCAAAGGGGGGATGCATGGATGAGTCACAGTAGATTTTTAGGACTATAACGCTATGCTGTATGATACTGTATTGATGAAACATGGAGACATGACATTTTGCATCTGTCAAAACACACAGAACTTTATATCAGAAAGAATGCTTGCTATATGCAAATTTTAAAAGCCATTATTTAGATATAAAATAATGCAGACTCTTGATAAGAGGATCTAAATATCTTACAAATAGAGGAAACAATATTACTAAAGGGGATGGAAGGAAAAGACACTGACGTAAATAACTTTGGTGTCATGAGTGGTGTTTATAAGACTAAAGGTGAATGGAACTATACACACACACTTTTGTTGATAATGTTGTAATCCATGTTGGTATTTATGAACAATTCTGATACTACTGAATTTGTAGTTTGTCCTCAATTGGACATGGGGCTACCCATTCTATCATAAGTCAAAAATGCACTTAACATATCTAACCAACCAAATATCATAGCTTGGCCTATCTTAAATGGGCTCAGAACACATACATTCGCCTACAGTTGGGAAAAGTTATCTAACAAAAAGCCTGTTTGGGGTCTTCTCTGGTGGCTCAGATCATAAAGAACCTGCCTGCAATGCAAGAGACCCAGGTTCAATCCCTGGGTCAGGAAGATCCCCTAGAGTAGGAAATGGCAACCTATTCCAGTATTCTTGCCTGAGAATTCCATGGACAGAGGAACCTGGCAGGCTATAGTCTATGTGGTCTCAAAGAGCCAGACCTGACTGAGCAACTAACACACAAAACCTATTTTAAGTGTTGAATATTTCAAGTAGTTTATTGATTCCTATAACTTAAAGTGAAAAACAGAATGGGTTATAGGGGTAAAGAATGTTGTAAGCTCACTGCTGCTACCCAGCATTAGGAAAGTATATCATACTGTATATTATAGCCCAGGAAAAGATCAAAAATCAAAATTTGAAGTATGGTTTCTGCTGAATATATATCATTATCACACCATCATAAAATCAGAAAATTGTTAAGTTGGGAATCATTAAGTTGGAGCCTTTACTGGAATTGAACAATTGTGTAAGTGGATGATGAGTGATGGGAACCACATTTCTCACTGATACAGTAGGAAATCACATAGTTACAAGAGGAGGCTAGCATGATCCATAAGATATAATGAATCAGAGTTAGAGAAATCAGTATGGACTCTTGTTTTGTTTAATATACATATAAATGAGATACATAAAAATATTTGTAGATATGTGTGTATGCACTGGAGAAGACAATGGCAACCCACTCCAGTACTCTTGCCTGGAAAATCCCATGGATGAAGGAGCCTGGTAGGCTGCAGTCCATGGGGTCACTAAAAGTCGGACACGACTGAGCGACTCCACTTTCACTTTTCACTTTACTGCATTGGAGAAGGAAATGGCAACCCACTCCAGTGTTCTTGCCTGGAGAATCCCAGGGACGGGGGAGCCTCGTGGGCTGCCGTCCATGGGGTCACACAGAGTTGGACATGACTGAAGCGACTTAGCAGCAGTAGCAGCAGCAGTATATATGCACATTAGCATGCACACATATATTTCTTTGCTTTATTAGCAGAGAATATCTAAAAGAAATAACACTCCAGCAACCACAGCCATACCTAATGCTCAGTTCTTGATTTCTAATACCATTTGCCAGTAAATGGAATTTTTCCTCAGAAATGGCTGTTTCTAGGACCTGGGGAAGAAATACACAAAATGAGCCTAGTATCTTCTAGTGCTTGAAAGTAAGGAAATGCTCAAAAACAAAACAACCCCCCTCCCCTACATTATAGATGAATGTCACAAAAACATAGGAGCCAACTGACAAAGCTTCTAATGGCCAACGATAGAGCAGATTGAGCAACAAAATAAAGTAGTATTTGATTATTATAACTTAAAATATAAAATAAGTTTTCATGAGTCCATCCTTATATCAAAGAATAATTGAATAAATTAATAGCGAAGAAAAGGAGACAGATCTCTTACCAAAGATTTCTAAATAATACATGTAAATATTCCACCCTTAAGGAGGGTGGCACATAACTGCCCACTCTTTGGCACAGGCTGCACACTGTTAACTTCCTGAACAATATGTTTCCTATGTGCAGAAGTATTTTTAAAGTAAGCGATGCCTGAAATATTACTCAACATGAATGAACCTTGAAAACATGCTAAGAAACCAACCTCAAAAGGCTATATATTCCTCCATATATGAAAGAATTCATATATGATTCCATTTATGTGGAATTTCCAGAATATATAGGTCTATAGAGACAAGAAGTAGATTAATGGTTGCTCAGGGCTAAGAGTAGGAGAAAATGTGGACTGCTGATAGGTATGTGATTTTTTTTTTTAGAGGAGATGATTAATATATTCTAAAGTTGATTGCATTGATGATTGCACAATTCTGTGAAACACACCAAAAATACAGTTTTTTTTTTACTTTATGATTTAAGTTAGATAGTATGTGAATTACATCTTAATTAAGTTATTACAAAAATAAGTAAAAGAATGATTTTTAAATTCACTAAAATAGTTACCTAAGGAAAAATGGGACTTGAGATCATGATAAGGTACACAGTAGTTTTTGAAAATATAGTAATAACCTGTTTCTTAAACTAGATTGAAGTACCTAGGTAGCTTTTTTCCATTATTATCTACATTTTATATATACATTACAAGCTTCTATGTATTTAATACTTAATATTAATAAAAATTTCTTTTTAAGGGGAACAAAATTGTATTATTCATGTTAATTTATATCCATGGCTACTGTGACAGATTTTATTTTCTTGGACTCCAAAATCACTGCAGACGGTGACTGCAGTCATAAAATTAAAAGACGCTTGCTCCTTGGAAGGAAAGCCATGACAAACCTAGACAACATATTAAAAAGCTGAGATATCACTTTGCCAACAAAGGTCTGTCAAAGCTATGATTTTTCCAGTAGTCATGTACAGATGTGAGAGTTCAACCATAAAGAAGGCTAACACCTCGGAATTGGTGCTTTTGAATTGTGGTGCTGGAGAAGACTCTATGGAGAGTCCCATGGATTACAAGGAGATTAAACCAGTCAATCCTGAAGGAAATCAACCCTGAATATTCATTGGAAAGACTGTTGCTGAAGCTGATGCTCTAGTACTTTGGCTACCTGATGCGAAGAGCCGGCTACTTGGAAAAGACCCTGATGCTGGGAAAGGATGAAAAAAAAAGGAAAAGAAGGTGGCAGAGAATGAGATAGCTGGCTAGCATCACTGACTGCATGAATTTGAGCAAACTCCCGGAGACAGCAGAGGACAAAGGAGCCTGGCATGCTACAGTCCATGGGGTCACAATAAGTCAGACATGACTTATTGACTGAACAACAACAGCTAGTGTGATCAAGTTTAACATGGAATATCAAAATTCTGGTATTAATTGAGACTCAGATTTTAGTTTTTAATCCAGTTATGTCCCATTTAAAAAAATTATTCTTTAGGTAATTAAATTTCCAGAAAATATATATATTTTAGTATTAAAAGGTTACTTCTTATTATATTCTCTGTAAGTCGTTATATTTAAAGACTATAACCTGTCTATTTTTCATCATCATTGCAACCATCCTAACTCACCTCTCATATTCCAATATTCTAACCGGGTTCTTTGTACCTCTTCAGTTTTCCACATTGCAGCCCAGAGACATCTTTTGAAAACACAATTTTTAGTATGTTATTCCTCTGCTTAAACTTCAGTAGTATCTCATTTTTCCTGTGGATAAAGACTCAATTCTTTAATACAATTTTCCAGGGCCTAAATAAGCTGTCTCCACTGTCTATTTAGCAGCATCTCCCACTGTTCTAGTTTGGGCTGTTATAACAAAGTACCATACACTGAGTGACTTATAAACAACATAAATTTATTTCTCACAGTTCTAGAGGCTGGAAGTCTGAGAGTAGGGGACAGCCTGGTCAGGTACTGATGAGAGCACTCTTCCTGATTGTACAGCACTGAGTCCTTTCTGTATATTCACATAGTGACAGGTGGAGTCATTTTTTGTAAGGGCACTAAATCACATTCATGAGAACTCTTCCCTTATGGCCTAATTACTTTCCCAAGGCCCCAACTCCTAATACCATCATACTGAGGGTTAGGATTTCAATATATGAATTTGAGGAGGATACAAAGATTCACTCATTTCCACCACCACCCCTCCCCCCCAATTATTGTTATCACGCATCCAGTTCTCTCACTAGCTTCTGAGTCCTTTGTTCATGCCATTTCCTCTGCCTAGAATGTTCTTCCCAGTCTAACTCTATAATACCTATTCTTCAGGTAGCAGCGTAGATTTTCTTCCTTCTAGAAGCCTTCTCTAATCATCCCTCACCCTTCCTAGCATAAGACTAAACTGCCCTTCCTGTCATTCCTATAACTAATAATATGCCTATAACTTAGTTAACTGTCTTAACACTTAATGATATTTTCCTGTAAATCTGTAAACTCCCTAGGGGGACACTGTTTGCTTATTGTTGTAGCCCCATTACCTAGGTAACACTACCTTGCTCCTGGAAGATTACTCAGTGAATATTTGCTAAATGAATGAATTCTGATAACCATACTTTATATGTTAGGAAGATCTTTTTCAGTTCAGTTCAGTCTCTTAGTCATGTCCGACTCTTTGCGATCCCATGAACCTCAGCACACCAGGCCTCCGTGTCCATCACCAACTCCCAGAGTCCATCCAAACTCATGTCCATTGAGTTGGTGATGCCATCCAACCATCTCATCTTCTGTCGTCCTCTTCTCCTCCTGCCCTCAATCTTTCCCAGGATCAGGGTCTTTTCAAATGAGTCAGCTCTTCGCATCAGGTGGCCAAAGTATTGAAGTTTCAGCTTCAACATCCGTCCTACCAATGAACACCCAGGACTGATCTTTTTAAATAACAAATTTATGTTCAGGATGGGGAACACGTGTACACCCGTGGCGGATTCATGTTGATATATGGCAAAACCAATACAATATTGTAAAGTAATTAACCTTCAATTAAAATAAATAAATTTATATTAAAAAAATAAATTTATGTTGAATTATCCCACAATTAATCAGCAAATAGATTGAGGATTTTTTTGTACTTGTTTTTGTTTTTTTTTTTCCCCCTGAGAGCTCTCCATTAGATGAGTATATTTTGAAGTTAATGACAGTTCAGTCTATCATTTAGGTTTCTGTACTAGCTGAGCTTTCCTGATTTTTAAATATATTCTTTATTTTGTTTAAAAATTACTTTTACATTACCACTTAATATTGAATATGTCTGACTATTTATGCATCTCCTAATTTGATACCTTTAAAGAAGACAAAAACTAGAATATTCTTTCAAAGGAAACAAACAGAAATCCTTATTCTGTTTCTGGTTAGAGTCATCTCTTGTGTTGTTGAAAGAGAGTTTGCTATGATCAGTGCATTCTCTTGGCAAAACTCTGTTAGCCTTTGCTCTGCTTCATTTTGTACCCCAAGGCCAAACTTGCCTGTTACTCCAGGAATCTTTTGACTTCCTACTTTTGCATTCCAGTGTCCCTTTCTATGATGAAAGGGACATCTTTTTTTGGTATTAGTTGTAGTAGGTCTTGTAAGTCTTAATAGGACCATTCAACTTCAGCTTCTTTGACATTAGTGGTTGGGGCATAGACTTGGATTACTGTGATATTGAATGGTTTTCCTTGGAAACGAACATATCGTTCTGTCATTTGTGGATTGCATCCAGATACTACATTTTGGACTGTTTTGTTGACTATGAGGGCTAATCCATTTCTTCTAAGGGATTCTTGCCCCACAGTAGTAGATATAATGGTCATCTGAATTAAATTCACTCATTCCAGTCCATTTTAGTTCACTGATTCCTAAAATGTCTATGTTCACTCTTGCCATCTCCTGTTTGACCACGTCCAATTTACCTTGATTCATGGACCTAACATTCCAGGTTCCTATGCAGTATTGTTCTTTACAGCATCAGACTTTACTTTCACCACCAGACACATCCACAACTGGACATTGTTTTCCCTTTGGCTCCTCCTCTTCATTCCTTCTGGAGCTATCTAATTCTCCACTCTTCTCCAGTAGCATATTGGGCACCTACTGACCTGTGGAGTTCATCTTTCAGTGTCATAGCTTTTTGCCTTTTCATATTGTTCATGGGGTTCTCAAGGCAAGAATACTGAAGTGGTTTTCCATTCCTTTCTCCAGTGGACCACGTTTTGTCAGAACTCTCCACCATTACCCATCCATCTTCGGTGGCCTTACATGGCTTGGCTCATAATTTCATTGAATTAGACAAGGTTGTAATCCATGTGATCAGCTTGGTTAGCTTTCTGTTATTGTGGTTTTCATTCTGTCTGCCCTTTGAAGGATGAGGATAAGAGGCTTGTGGAAGCTTCCTGGTGGGAGGGACTGGCTGTAGGTAAACTGGTCTTGTTCTGGTGGGCAGGGCCATGCTTAGTAAATCTTTAATCCAATTTTCTGCTGATGTATGGGGCTATGTTCCTTCCCTGTAGTTTGGCCTTAGGCCAAACCGTGGTAGGGGTAATGGCAGTAATGGCAACCTCCTTCAAAACTTATGCCAGCACGTCACAGCTCTCCCAGGACTATTGTAGTCAGTGCCTGTGACCCGCAGCAGTCCGCTGTCAACCCACACCTCTGCCAGAGATTCCTAGACTCTCACAGTCTAGTCTGGCTCAGTCTCTTGTGGGGTCACTGCTTCTTTCTCCTGGGTCATCATGTGCACAATATTTTGTTGTTCCCTCCAAACATCCGTTTCCCTGGGGGTTCTCAATCCTTTTGCCAGATCCCCATGTTGGGAAATCTGTTGTGTGTCCTAGAATATTGTAAAGGCAAGTTTATACTGGTAATAAATAGCAGTACCAAAATTCAAGCATAGTTTATCACAGTAGTTCTCAAGTGGAACAAAATCAACTAGAGAGCTTAGTAAGATACTAAGTGCTGAATCGCACCCCATAGTTTTTGATTTAGTGGTTCAATTACAGTGAGGAAAGGAGAAGGGCAGTGTGGAAGGTTTTACATTTCTAACAGATTACCAAATGATGCGTATATGTTGTTGGTGCAGACACCACACTTTGAGAACTACTGATCTTTCAGATTGTCCCATCTTTCCACGGTACTTATCTCACGTTACTCCTTTAAGTACAATGGACTCTGACTAGATGAAGGACTTAATATACACAAAAAGTACTTGGTGCTTTTTTTGTCTATGTTTTACTTTTTTCCCTCTCCACTTAAAGCTGTCCTCTTTTTCTTGCCTTTACCTCCCTTTTCTACCTATTAAAATATTTTCCTTTTTAAAATCATTCAAGTGCTGTCTCTTCCATAAAGACATACTTCACCACCATCGCGTAGAAATTTCCTGCTTTTATTTTGATCTCATGGTATTTTAGGATAATTTGTGTCATCACTTACTATCTTGTAGTTGTTTATGTGCTTTCATGATCTGTGTTACAGTTGTAAACTCCTTAAGGAATTGGGTTGCATTTATCCCATAATACTTACTACAGGTTTAGTGAGTTTAACTTAATTAAAATTAATAAGTTGTTTGATGCATTTGGCATATGCTAAGAATATGGTGCTTGTGGTTTTAAAAATTATTAAATAGTGTTTGTAAAAATAACTTCTTAACCTAAAAAGTCTAAATAAATAAAAAGGCTGTTCTTCTTACAATAACTCTGGATATTCCAGAGATGAAAAAACTAATTTTTAAACATTCAAAGAGAAGGAAACAAAGGACTTTTGTTAAGTGTAATCTAATTTTGAGGGGGACAAAATAAAATGCCAAAGAGCCAAATGGATTGAGGAGAAAAAACAGTTTCTCATGGCTGTATACTTAGTCTTTTAATTATATCAGACATATATACATAATACATACACAGAAGTAGTGGTCTGAGTATTATAACTATTATGTACATACAGTACAGATAGAAGTTTACATCCTTAGCTTTGTTAACACTGCTATTTGGGTATCAATCTAGAGAAGATGAAGTATTATTGAAGGCATAACAGGCCTGGGCTTGATGACCAAAATATTGGAATTAAATGTATTGACTGCATTTTAATTTGTCACTAACCTTGTGGTGGAGGGAGTTAAAACTTGGAGCATTCTTGGAAACATCCTTAGAAAATAGTTATATTCTTGGAAAATATATTCCAATTTTTGCAATAGTTGATAAATTAGAAATGTATATAGATCCAACATGATTCTTCATAAGGATAAATTTATGACTTCTATACTTAGAAATCAGAGAAGGCAATGGCACCCCACTCCAGTACTCTTGCCTGGAAAATCCCATGGACAGAAGAGCCTGGTGGGCTGCAGTCCATGGGGTCGCTAAGAGTCGGACACAACTGAGCGACTTCACTTTCACTTTTCACTTTCATGCATTGGAGAAGGAAATGGCAACCCACTCCAGTGTTCTTGCCTGGAGAATCCCAAGGACGGGGGAGCCTGGTGGGCTGCCGTCTCTGGGGTCACACAGATTCGGACACAACTAAAGCGACTTAGCAGCAGTAGCAGCAGCATACTTAGAAAAAGAAATGACGTGAATGCTGATAGAGTGAACTTACTTTGTAAAATAAAAAAGATCCCAGAGGCATGTATAAATCAAACTCTTTATACCTAAAAGGCAAAACTTAAAAAAAAAAGAAAAGAAAGAAAAAGAAACGTTAATGAAACAGTGATAAGTGGTTTGTATGGAAAAAAATGTTCACAGTAATGGTGATAAAGGTGCTTACCAAGGTCAGGAGAACAATGCATGTCCAAAGTGAGACTTCGACAGAATATAAGAAAGTAGAATACAGTAACTGAATTGAAAATTTCATTAGAAACGGTCAACAGCAGTAGAAGAAAGGATGAGGGATAGGGCAATGGAACCCTTGAAGATAGGGCAAAGGAACCCATCCAAAAGAGGAACAGAAAGAAAAAGAGTACAGCTAGCTTAAGGCACTTACAGGACAACATCAAGCAGAATATTATTCATATTATAAGAATTCCAGAGAGAGAAAAAAGGAAAGAACAGAAACCTATCTGAAGAAATAATTAATGGCTGAAAATGTCCCAAACCAGGGAAACAGACATCCAGATCCAGGACATCCAGAGAATTCCAGTAAAGATGAATCCAAAGACACTCACCCACAAAAAACACATTAATTACATTGTCAAAAATTATTAAAAACAAGAAGGGAATCTGAAAAGCACAAAAAAACACCTTTTTATATATAAGGGAATTTCTGTAAGACCAACAGTAGATTTTTTAGTGGGCTTCCCTGGTGGCTCAGTGGCAAGGAATCCTCCTGCATTGCAGGAACCACAATGGGTTGGTTCACATTGTAGGAAACATGGGTTCAGTCCCTGGGTCAGGAAGATCCCCTGGAGGAGGGCATGGCAACCCACTCCAGTATTCTTGCCTGGAGAATCTCATGGACAAAGGAGCCTGGAGGACTACAGTCCATGGGGTTGCAAAGAGTCGGATACTACTGAAGAGACTTAACATGCACACACAGATTTTTTAGCAGAAACTTTGCAGGCTTAAAAGGAGTGAAATGATGCATTTAAAGTTCTGAACAGAAAAAAACTGTTTACAGAGAATACTTACACAAGAGAGTTGTCCTTCAGGGTTATAAAGGAAAGATGAAGAATTTTCCAGTCACGCAAAAGCTGAAGGAGTTGAGCACCACTAGACTGGCCTTACAAGAAAGCTTAAGGGCACTTCTTTAACCTGAAATGAAAGCATGCTAACAGGAAAGTATATGAAATTGTAAACCTACTGGTAAAGGTAAATAGTTAAATTTAGAATAATCTAATGTAGTAAAGGTGGTGGATTAACCACTTATAAATCTAGTGTGAAGGGTTAAAGTAGTAAAAATACCTGTAAGTACAGTAATTAATTAGTAAATATGCCAATTAAAAAGATACAAATTGCAACATCAAAAACAGTAAACATAGTGGAGTCAGAATGTAGAGCTTTGGAATGTGTTTGAACTTAAGTTGTTATCAGCTTAAAATAGACTTACAAATAAAAGATATTTTACATAAGCCTAATGGTAACCATATAGCAAAAAAAGGAAAGTTATGACCAACCTAGATAGCATGTTCAAAAGCAGAGTCATTACTTTGCCAACAAAGGTTCGTCTAGTCAAGACTATGGTTTTTCCTGTGATCACGTATGGATGTGAGAGTTGGACTGTGAAGAAGGCTGAGCGCTGAAGAATTGATGCTTTTGAACTGTGGTGTTGGAGAAGACTCTTGAGTCCCTTGGACTGCAAGGAGATCCAACCAGTCCATTCTGAAGGAGATCAGCCCTGGGATTTCTTTGGAAGGAATGATGCTGAAGCTGAAACTCCAGTACTTTGGCCACCTCACACGAAGAGTTGACTCATTGGAAAAGACTCTAATGCTGGGAGGGATTGGGGGCAGGAGGAGAAGGGGACAACAGAGGATGAGATGGCTGGATGGCATCACTGACTCGATGGACGTGAGTCTGAGTGAACTCCGGGAGTTGGTGATGGACAGGGAGGCCTGGCGTGCTGCGATTCATGGGGTCGCAAAGAGTCAGATACGACTGAGCGACTGATCTGATCTGATCTGATGGTAAATAATGCAAAAGATACACAAAAAGAATCTAAGCATACTACTATCAAAAAAACATTAAATCCCAAAGAGGGAGTAAGAGAAAAAGAAGGTAACAGTGGAATTATGAAACAGCAAGAAAACAATTTTAAAAATGGCAGTAAGTCCATACTTATCAATAGTTACTTTAAATGTAAATAAATTCTCCAATCAAAACATAAAATAGCTGAATTAATTGAAAAAAAAAAAAAAAAACACCTCACTGTATGCTGCCTGACCAACTTCTCACATAAGGATACTGAAAATAAAGGATGGAAAAAGATATTCCATGCAAGTGAAAAACAAAAGAAAGCTGAGATAGCTATAATTGTATCAGGCAAAATAAACTTCAAGCAAAAGACTATAGTAGGAGACAGATCACTGTATAGTAATAAAGGGGTCAATCCAACAAGAGGAAATAACATTTGTAAATATTTAGGCACCTAACTTAGGAGAACCTATATATATAAAGTATATAAAGCAGTATTAACAGACCTTAAGGGAGACATAGACAGCAAAAGAATAATTGGAGATTTCAGTACTCCACTTTGATCGCTGGAGAGATCATCCAGACAGAAAATCAGTAAAGAAACATTAGACTTAAATGACCCTCTAGATCTGATGGAAAGCAACAGAATACACATTCTTCTTAAGTGCACATAGAACATTCTCCAGAATAAATCATGTCTTAAGCCACAATACAAATCTTGAAATTTAAGATTAAAATCCTATCAAGCATCTTTGCTGAGCACAATAGTGTGAAACTAAAATCAATTATAAGAAGAAAATCGGAAATTCACAAATATATAGAGATTCAACAACATGCTACTAAACAACCAATGGAAAGAACCAGATCTTCATTTTGCTGGTTTTTTTATTATCTTCTAAGTCTCCATTTCATTTTTCTTTTGCACTCTGGTCTTTGTTATCACCTTCTTTCCACTACAGGCTTAGTTCTTTTTTTTTTTTTTAATTGAGGGATAATTGCTTTACTATAGTTTGTTAGTTTCTGCCATACATCAACATGAATCAGCCATAAGTATAGGTATGTACCCTCGCTCTTGAACCTCCACCCACCTCATCCTATCCCTCTAGGTTGTCACAGAGCCCCAGCTTGAGTTCCCTTAGTAGTACAACAAATTCCCACCGGCTATCTGTTTTATGTATAGTAGTGTATATGTTTCCATAGTACTCTATCCATTCGTTCCACCCTCTTCTCCCCCTACCCCACACCATGTCCACAAGTCTGTTCTCTATGTCTGCATCTCCATTGCTGCCCTGCAAATAGATTCATCAGTACCATCTTTCTGTATTCCATATATATGCCTTACCATATGGTATTTATTTTTCTCTTTCTTACTTCACTCTATTTAATAGGCTCTGGGTTCATCCACCCTATTAGAACTGATTCAAATGCATTCCTTCTGATGGCTGGGTAATATTCCATTGTACATATGTACCACAGCTTCTTTATCCATTCATCTGTCGATGTACATGTAGGTTGCTTCCATGTCCGAGCTATTGTAAATAATGCTGCAGTGAACATTGGGATACATGTGTCTTTTTCAGTTATGATTTCCTCAGGGTATATGCCCAGTAGTGGGATTGTTGGGTCATATGGTAGTTTTATGCCTAGTTTTTTAAGGAATCTCCATGTTGTCTTTCATAGAGGCTGTATCAACTTACATTCCCACCAGTGCAGGAGGACTCACTTTTCTCCACACTCTCTCCAGCATTTATTGTTTGTAGATTTTTTGATGATGGCCATTCTGACCACTATTAAGGTGATATCTCATTGTAGTTTTGATTTTTTTTTTTTTAATTCTTTGAAGTGGTTGTTTCTTTAAGCTCTTTCTACTTTCTTAAAGTAGGGATTGAGCACTCTGAGCTTCCCTCTTAAAAGGAAGCTTGGGTTTATCTTTGAAAAGATAAACAAGATGGATAAACCTTTAGCTAGACTCATTAAGAAAAAGAGAATTTAAATAAATAAAATTTTAAATGAAAGAGGAGATGTTTTAATTGATACTACACAAATACAAAGAATCATGAGACTACTATGTACAATTAAACACAACAAACTGGACAATCCTGAAGATATGGAGAAATTGCTATCATCCACAAATCAGTCAGCATGACAAGACCACAGGTAACATACTCAATGGTGAAAAACTGAAAACTTTTCCTCTAAGATCAGGGACAAAACACAGACAGGCACCATTACCACTTGTATCCAACATAGTAATGGAAGTCCCAGCCAGAGCAATTAGACAAGAAAAAGAAATAAGTCACCCAAATCATAAAGGAATAAATGAAAATTGATATTCATCTTTAAGGCACATGGACTGTAGAACAGTCTTATGGACTCTGTGGGAGAGGGAGAGGGTGGGAAGATTTGGGAGAATAGCATTAAAACATGTAAAATATCATGTATGAAACGAGATGCCAGTCCAGGTTCGATGCACGATACTGGATGCTTGGGGCTAGTGCACTGGGACGACCCAGAGGGATGGGTATGGGGAGGGAGGAGGGAGGAGGGTTCAGGATGGGGAACACATGTATACCTGTGGTGGATTCATTTTGATATTTGGCAAAACTAATACAATTATGTAAAGTTTAAAAATAAAATAAAAAAAAAAAGAATATACCATATGTTGAAACACAAAGCAAGTCTCAATAAATTTAAATATTGAAATCATATGAGGCATATTTTTCACCACTATGCCATGATCAACTATTGATACAAGAAGAAAACTGGAAAAATCACAAATACATGGAGACTAAACAACATGCTACTGAACAGCTGTGAGTCGATGAAAAAATCAAAAGCAGAAATCAAAAAATATCTGACCACAAATAAAAATGAAAATACAACATATAAACATCTATGGGATATAGCAAAAGCCATACTTAGAAGGAGGTTTTTAGCAATAAGCCCTCCTTCAAGAAATAAGAAATATCTCAAATCAAAAGTCAAACCTTATACCTAAAGGAACTGGGTGGGGTCGGGGGAGAAAGTCTAACATCAATATAAGGGAGAAAATAAAAATCAGAGCAGAAATAAATGCAGCAGAGACTAAAAAGGCGATAGAAAAAGTTAATGAAACTAAGAAATAGTTCTTGGAAGATAAAACGAAATTGGCAAACCTTTAGCTAGACTGGCTTATAAAACCAGAAATAAGGAGAAATTGCAAATAATAGCACAGAAATATAAAGGATTGTAAGAGAAGACTGAACAGTTATAGATCAAAAAATCAGGCAACTTATAAGAAATGGATCAATTCTTAGAATCATACATTTTTTCAGGACTGAATCCATGCAAATGAATAGATCACTCACTAGTAGGGAGATGGAAACAGTAATCAAAAACCTCCTAAGAAACAGCATCCAGTACAAAACAACTTAATTGGTGAATTCTATCAAACATTTATGTTTTAGTTTTTATTTTTTGGGGGGCCCCGAGGCATGTAGAATCTTAACTCCCTGCCAGGGATTGAAC
The DNA here is from genome assembly GCF_027580195.1 of Bos mutus. Lineage (NCBI taxonomy): Eukaryota > Metazoa > Chordata > Mammalia > Artiodactyla > Bovidae > Bos > Bos mutus. The sequence goes on along the minus strand of NC_091626.1, from coordinate 29,886,836 downwards.
CCTCGCCCCCTGCATTGGAAGGCGAAGTCTTAACTACTGGATGGCCAAGGAAGTCCCTATCAAACATTTAAAGAACTAGTACCAGTTCTTCTCAAACTCTTCCCAACACTAGAAGAAAAGGGAGCACTTCATAACTCTTTTTATGAGCCAACATTACTCTAATACCAAAATCAGACAAGAACAACAAAAAGAAAATTACAGGCCAGTATGTCTAATGAACTTAGATGCAAAACATCTAGACAAAACATTAGCAAATGAATATAACAATATGTTAAAAGGATCATACACCACGGTCAAATAGGATTTACTCCAGGGATATAAAGATAGTTTAATATACACAAATCAATCAACATAAATACAACACTTTAACAAAAATGAAGGATAAAAATCATGATCATTTTATCAATAGATGCAAGAAAAAAGGATTTGACAAGAGTGATCACCTATTTATCATTAAAATAAAATACAATGAACTGGAAGGAGCATACATCAGTATGATAAAGGCTGTATATGATAGACCCACAGCTAACATACTCAGTAGTGAAAAACTGAAAGATTTTCTTCTCAGATTGAGACCAAGACAAGGATACCCATTCTTGCCACTCTTACTCAACATGGTGGTGAAATTCTAGCTAGAGCAATTAAGTAAGAAAAAGAAATAAAAGTCCAGATTGGAAAGGAAGAAGTGAAACTGTCAGTATTTGTGGATGACATGATTTTATATATAGAAAACCCTAAAGATTCCATAGAAAAGCTATTAAAAATAATATTTTTATTTTTTATTATAAATTTATTTTTATTAGAGGCTAATTACTTTACAATATTGTATTGGTTTTGCCATACATCAACATGAATCCGCCACGGGTGTACACATGTTCCCCATCCTGAACCCCCCCTCCCACCTCTCTCCCTGTACCATCCCTCTGGGTCATCCCAGTGCACCAGTCCCAGGCGTCCTGTATCATGCATTGAACCTGGATGTTTCAGTAATAATAAATGAATGAAATAAACTTGTAGGATAAAAATAAACATACAAAAATCTGTTGCATTTCTCTACACTAAGAATGAACTAGCATAATGAGAAATTAAGAAAACAATTCATTTTACAATTGCAACAAAGAATAAAATACCTAGGAAGATTTTAATCCAAGGAAGTGAAAACTACAAGACATGTTGAAAGAAACTGAATAAGACACAAATAAATGGAAAGATAGTCCATGTTCATGAGTTGCAAGAATTAGCATTGTTAAAATGTACGTATTACCTAAAGCAACCTGTAGATTCAGTGGAATCCCCATCAAAACACAATGATATTTTTGACAGAAATAGAACCAAAAAAATCCTATAATTTGTAAAAAATAGCAGAAGACCCTTGGATAGCCAAAGCAATCTTGAGAAAAATGATCAAACTGAAGATATTACACTCCCTCATTTCAAATTATACTACAAATCTGTAACAATCAAAACAGCATAATATTGGAAGAAGAGCCCAGAATTTGAGAGCTCAGAAGTAAACCCATAGATATATAGACAATTAATTTGCAACCAAGGAGCAAAGCACATAAAATGGAGAAAGGAGTACTGGGAAAACCAGATAGCACATGCAAAAGAATGAAACTAGACCCTGTCTTACATTGTACACAGAAATTTATAAAAATGGATTAAAGACTTGAATGTAAGACTTGAAACTGTAAAACTCCAGAAAAAAATCATGGGCAGTATGCTTTTGACATTAGTTTTAGCAATATCTTTCTGGATATGTATTCTTAAGCAAAGGAAGCAAAATTAAAATTAACCACATGGGACTACATCAAACTAAAAAGCTCTGCACAGCAAAAGAAGCCATCAGCAAAATGAAAATACAGCCTACCAAACAGCAGAAGGTACTTGCACATCATGTGTCTATAAGTGGTTGATACTCAAAATTTATAAAGAACAACAATTTTTTTAAAAAATTAAAAATGGGCAGAGGTTCTGAATAGACACTCTTCCAAAGCAGGTATACAAATAGCCAACAGGCACATCAGAAAATTTTCCACATCACACTAGTTAGGGAAGTGCAACTCAAAACCACAAAGAGATACCACTTCACACCCATTAGAATATAACAAGTGTTTGAGAGGATATGCAAAAAAGGGAACCCTCATATACTGTTGGTGGCAGTGTAATTATGTGCAGCCACTGTGGAAAAACAGTATGGAAGTTCCTAAAGACATTAAAAATAGAACTATCATTTGATCCAGCAATTCACTTTTTGGATATTTATCCAAAGGAAGTAGAATCACTATCTCGAAAAAATATCTACATTTCCACCTTTACTGCAGCATTATTGCCAGGACCTGGAAGCAACCTAAGTGTCCATTGATGGGTGAATAGATAAAGAAAATGAGGTATATATATGCTATAGGACATTAGTCAGTCATTAAAAAAAATGAAATCTTGCTACTTGTAACAATATGAATGGACCTTGAGTCTATTGTGCCAAGTGAAATAGATCAGACAAAAACAAAGACTGTATGATTTCACTTGTATATGTACTCTAATAATAATCAACTCATAGATACAGAGAGTTGATTGGGCTTCCGTCGTAGCTCAGTCGGTAAAGAATCTGCCTGCGATGCAGGACACTGCAGTTCTATCCCTGGATTGGAAAGATCCCCTGGAGAAGGAAATGGCAGTCCACTCCAGTATTCTTGCCTGGAGAATCCCATGGACAAAGGAGCCTGGCAGGCTACAGTCAGTGGGGTCACAAGAGTTGGACACGACTTAGCGACTAAACCACCAGATACAGAGAAACAGATTGGTGGTTGCCAGAGGCAGGGGTTGGTGAGTGGGTTAAATGCGTGAAAGGAGTCAAAAGGCACAAACTTCTACTTATAAATTCTGGGGGTGTAATATACAGCATGTTGATTATAGTTAATAATATTGTTTGGCTGAAACTTTCTGAGAGTAGATTGTAAAATTTCTCATCACAAGAGAAAAATTGTACAATGTGTGGTGACAGATATTAGCTAAATTTATTGTACTAATCATTCCATAATATATATTTATATCAAATCATCATGTTGTACACCTAAAATTAACATAATGTTATTTGTCAGTTATATCTCAATTAAAAGGAGAGCTGTATGGACAGTTTTAAATAGCTATGAGCACTTTGTATGATAAGAAAAAACAATAAAACACAAGACAATTTTAGGTTATTTCAAAAAGTTAAATAAGAAACTCAATTAAAAGTTGTAGAAAAATATTCTTATGTGACTTAGAATCTGAGTTATAAAATTTTAGAAATAGACTAATTGAATCTAGTCCTTTTGTTTTCAAATAATGGAAATTATATGTTACCAGATCAGAGTCACATAGCCAATTATTGGAAGAGCATGATTCGAACTTTCATTTGAAATCTAGGCCTTCAACTCTTTATTCCAGCTTTCATACTTCTCAACTGCTTATGTTTATTATCTAACCACTTGCTTTTAAAGTGACCTGAAAATTTACAGTGAACTCTGAAAGACCTTTATACTTTAAATTGACTTGTTTATCAATTTATCAGTTAATAGTTGTGGTCTCTAAATTCTCCCCAGTACTATTGATCTATGAGAGACCTGTCTCACTTTTTTTTTAATTTGTTTACTGATTTTAATTGAAGGATAATTACTTTACAATATTGTGATAGTTTTTGACATATATCAGTATGAATCGGCCGTAGGTATATATGTGTCCTCTCCATCCTGAACTCCTCTGCTACCTCCCTCCCGACCTTATCCCTCCAGGTTGACACAGAGCACCAGCTTTGGGTGCCCTATGTTATACATCAAACTTCCACTGGTTATCTATTTTACGTATGGTAATGTATATGTTTCGGTGCTATTCTCTCAAATCATCCCACCCTCTTCTTCTCCCACTGAGTCTAAAAGTCTATTCTTACTTTAAAACTTATAGACTTCCTGAGAAGCAAGAGTTTAAACATCTCACTCAATGCCAGAGTGCCTTATGTGTTAGACTTTGAACATAGACATTACTATATTAGTCATTTTTAGTATGCTATCTCATTGAATTCTTAGAACTGTAAGAGATATGAAAAAGCTGAAGTTAGAGAAAGAAGATAATATGGCCATTATTTCTTTAAAGTGGCTAATTTATTCTGATATCATGTTCAGTGCATTTTTCTAATCCACCACACTAACCATTGTTATGAAAACCTCAGCCAGAGAGAGTGCCCAATTTGTATAATACTTGGTAAATATTTAGCTGTAACAGTTTTACTCCTAAAAAAGTTGTTCACATATAAAAACAATGATTGGTCTTTGTTGTTGAAAGTATTTAAACCAACCATCATGCTAAGTTAGTATTCATCCAGTTTCTTTTTCCTTCCAGGCCTGTATGTGGAATCAGAGGGAAAACTCTCATAATTAACTTGCCAGGTAGCAAGAAAGGATCTCAGGTAAGCAGTCTTCATATTTATATGGTTTGTTTGAGAAATTTTGGCCAGCTGTGAGAGTTAGCCATACAAGAAGTTGGAGTCCTCCACAAGACCTCACTTCTGACACCAGTTGCAGTTCAGTGCATTCCCAAAACCACCCTCTGTTTCAATAATTCACTCGATAGATTCAGAGAACTCATTGAAAGGTGGTATACTCATGCTGCTGCTGCTGCTGCTAAGTTGCTTCAGTTGTGTCCGACTCTGTGCAACCCCATAGACGGCAGCCCATCAGGCACCCCCGTCCCTGGGATTCTCCAGGCAAGAACACTGGAGTGGGTTGCCATTTCCTTCTCCAATGCATGAAAGTGAAAAGTGAAAGTGAAGTCGCTCAGTCATGTTGGACTCCTAGCGACCCCATGGACTGCAGCCTACCAGGCTCCTCCATCCATGGGATTTTCCAGGCAAGAGTACTGGAGTGGGTTGCCATTGCCTTCTCTGGTATACTCATAGTTATGGTTTATTATATGGAAAGGATACAGATTAAAATCAACTGGGGAAAGAGGTGCATAAGACAGAATAAAGAAATACCAAATGAAGAAGAGCTTCTAATATCTTCTCCCTGTGGAGTCATGAACACATTACTCTCTGGGCATCAGTATGTAACGACACAAGGTTTATTGCTTATCAAGGAAGCTCTAAGTCCTTAACATCCGTAGTTTTTATTGAGGTACATCATATATTGCCCGTATGGCTGACCTTTAGTCTCTTGCATTTCCCAGAGCCTGGGCTAATACTTGTAGTCTCCAACACTTACCAGAGCCAAATATCACACTTCCCAAAGTCTCCATAATAAATCACACTGTTAGACTGCCTGGTAGCAAAAGTTTCCAGACAGAAAAAAGGCACTCCTTTCATTTCGCAGTAACTAAGGGCATAGGCCAGATTCTCTTTGGGTAAAGTTAAATTTTCTTTATACAAACTACTCCCTGGCCTCTGGCCAAGGCTTTCTTACAACTAAACAATAATATTTGTCTGGCTGAGCATCTATATTTACTATAGCATTTATATTATAGACACAACAACAGTAGTAGTGTGAATATACCTAAGATTTGGAGGAGCCAGAGAGAGATAGGATTAAAATCAGAGAAACGAGTAATTCATCCTCAAAAGCCATTATACAAATTTTCATATTTTTGTACTCATTTACTAATTTTCCACCTGATCTTCTGTTATTGTACCCTATGATACATTTCGCACAGAACTGTTTACCATAGAAATTAGCTCTCTTGCTCAGGCCAGTCATTACCCATTGAGAAGGCTTTAACTCAAATTCTTAGTACATGTGGCCATCAATATCAGCAGTTTAATCTTACTAACAATGCTTGTATTATATCGTAGTATAGTAGTAAATATAACCTGAAAAATAAGAGTCAAAAGATACTGAAACATTACTGGAGTCCTATACACACAGTAACAGTTAACCTAGTCGTCATCATATCATATGATCAAGATGTATCCCAGAGCGATGCTCCTCAGGTTTACAGACTTGTCAGGTTCCAAAAGCAATCTATGCCTTTTCCCTTTCTAGCATCTGCTACAGCTGAGCCAAGAAACAATTTCATCTCTTGTTTTAAGCTGCTTTTGAGGCACCAAAGTAATACTGGATTTCCCTGCTACATAACCCCTTTAAACTCATTCCTTTACCTTCAACTACCATTTCTCCTTCTCTCCATTTATATTCAAGCATTTCCTTTGAACATCTTGAATGAGACACTTGATTTGGCCACTGGGCTGGTCCAGATGGCCATCAGTAATACTAGGTCAACCAGTACTTCCCTCTCAATCCATTCCATTTATTAAAGATAAGGTTACATAGTACAGAGTTAGTGGGGAGTCTGAAACCCCAGGCAATATAATTGCATTTACTCTTAAGCCCAATTTGGCCAGATGGAGTAAGACATAGTTTGTACCATCAAACCCTTAGGAATTCTGACATAAAGGTTTAAAAGTGTAGTTACGGTTTCAGCCTAAGAATCATCCCTGCCTCTGGCACCCACAGTTACAGCCCTGGTCCTCAGACCACTGCATCACATAGAAAAGAATAGTGTTCAGGTGATGTGGGAAAAAAAGAAAAAGGACAATTGTAAAGAGAAAAGTGTAGTTGTACAAACATCCTTTTTCATCCCCTCTTAGTAGAAAAGCAGACGAATCTGTCTGGAGAGAACACTCACTTAACCTCCCTAACGTTGAGTATGATCATACACTAATAAAAGCTCATGCATTTATCTCCTCCCATTTTAGACAACAAGTGTTTAAGTTTCAGTTTTCTATCATATTATTGCTCTGAAGAGGAAAGTGTGTTCCTTGGTCTAAAGATGTGTGCCTCCATGGTCACTGACACAATATCTTCTGTTCTGGTCCTTTTATAGTCCGTTGAGCATGTGTATCTACTCTGGAATAAACAAGGCTCATCCAGAGTAAGTGTCTATACCTAGTAGACCTCATTTGTAGCCTTGTACCCATTTGTAGTTAGTTGGACTAACAACATCAGCCCAGCTTGCCAGGTATACGTAGGACTTTTCCCTTGGGGAATTCGCTGCATAGCCCTCTGCCGTCTGTCTCTCCTTAGAGCAGACAAAACAGTTCTTATTGGCATTTGTGCCTCATAGTGTAAGAGGAATATATCTGGATGCAGCCTGTTTCTGCCTTCTATAGGCCCCTAGTGTCCACTCATCTCATGGGCCCAGGTGGCCGTGTCAAGAAAGTATACCAGGATATCTGCTCTCCAGTACCAGTCAACTTCCAATTCTGAAAGGGAGTTCTTCTGATGGGCATTAACAGTCTACTTTAATATACCCATTACATTCCCAGAGTGATTTCCATAGAGCCATACCCCATACAGGTATCCCTTTAATAGACCAGTTTTCCATTGCCCATCTGCCTGACCATATGACTAGGCCATTTGAACACTTCCCATGAGTCAGTAAAAACCCAAACATAGGGGCAAACAAGCAGTTCAGCCCATGGAGCTGATTTGTTTTTACCTTCTTCAATCAGAGTGGCGGCCTTCCAAACAGGATGCTGTCCCTTCACCTTGGAATTGCCATCCATAAACCAAGCAGCTCTTTGTTGATCAATAGAAAGCTGTTTATAGGGCACCGCCCAAATGGCCCAAGTGGCCATAGGATCCAGCAGCTCCTCAGGTGATTCCGAAGTCAGCCCTAGGTGAAAAGAGGCTGCCTGCTCGTGAGTACCTCCTTGCATTCTCCTGGTAGCATGATTCTATATGCAACATTTCCATTTTATTATGGAACTCTCCTGGGCATTGCCTTCCTTCCTCATTAGAGCTTTTCTCTGAAATTACCAAGACATTATAGATATTTCAGGTTTCAGAGTTATTGTGTGTCCTTTAGTCATAAGGACGGTCTCAGTTAAAGTCCAATAACAAGTAGTAATTATCTCTCAAATGGAAATTTTTTGGTCCAAAATTCCAGCAGTTGTTGAGTGGCACTCACAGGTTTTTGCTATAAGCCCTAGTCTACATGCCACACAAGGCTTTTGTACAGCAAATTAATAATCTGTGTGGTCCCATTTAGCATGTCCAAGTAGAAGACTGGATTTACGTGCCTCCTGTTTTACAGTGTGAGATAGGGGATAAATTCTCCAGACAACATACATCCTCATAATACATTCAGGTAGAAATTCACCATTCACATAAAGTTCATAAAGTTCACATAAACATTGTAATTCTTACCTAAATGTTTACGTTAATCCCATCAACTGCTGCATTCCCATAGCGTCCCATTCTAACTACACTCCTCCCACCTCCCATTAGGATTTCAACAGGTTTTAGAATCACACTACATGGAGCCCCCATGTCAAGGAATCCCAGAAAAGTCTCTTATCTGTCTCCTAATGAGTTTAGCCATTTGTGTGCACGTGGCCTTGGAATTCTAAGGCCTGGCTTGGGCCAAGGAATCCAGACCCTTTTGTCATACCTCATATTGATTATATTATGGGGCCATCACTTAAGGTGATTCAAGGTAAGGTTTCTTTGCCTTCTATCTTTCTAAATTCCACCAAACTAGTGTAAAAAGAAATTTGCTTAGGATCTCTTAATGTTAGGAGATCAGCAGATCTCCCATCTGTCCACTCAACACAACAGTGCTTCTTTAAGACATCTGTTTTGCCCCCATTAATATTCACTTCATTCATACACATCTTAATAACCATATAAGTGTTTCCACCCTGCTAGGACAAGTCCCTTGAATCTCTTGTTTCTCTTTCCCCATTTTCTTATGAATCAGTCCAACTTTATTTACTATTTATTACTTCAACGTGAATTTTTCCACGGCTACGTGGAATTTTTCTGAGGCTAGCAGCTACATGTCAGACCATCCAGAAGCCAAGCTTGACCCAGCCTCAGGATCTACCCCAACATTCTCCATTACTTTTGTTTTAGCTAGTACAGATACCATTTATTGTTTGTGTGTTGATGTGACTCCTTAGGAGTTAGATCTTTCATTTCCAAATTTAACTGCTAATTTTGTTTCCAGTAACTAATTGCAGTACAGCTGCAATGCCATTCTTTGGGTGACCCTGTATTCTTTGAGACTCTAAAGATTCGTTATCCCGCATATTCTCTTCCTTCCTCTTCCTGGGTCGCAAGTTTCAGTGAGTCAGGCTGTTTCTGTCAAATCTCACTTCTTAATACCAACTGTAAGGAGTTTTTACCAGCTGCAAAAGTTAGCCAGCTAACTTCTTGTGGAGCACTCCACAAGACTAACCTCACTTCTGTCATCAATTGCAATTGAGAGGATTTCTAAAATCACCCTCACTTTTAATAATTCACTAAAAGGACTCACAGAACTCACTGAAAGCTGTCATACTCATGAGTATGTTACATCACAGGGAAAGAATACAAGATGAAATCAGCCAAGGGAATGAGTATATATGGCTAAGTCTAAGTGAGGTAACAGTCAGGGAACTTGTGGTCATTCTCTTTAATGGAGTCATAGATAGCATCACCTCCTGTTAACATAAGATAGTTGTTGTTGCTGTTTAGTCTTTAAGTCATGTCCAACTCTTTGTGACCCCATTGACTGTAGCCCACCAGGCTCCTCTATCCCTGGAATTTCCCAGTCAAGAATACTGGAATGGGTTGTCATTTCCTTCTCCAGGAAATCTTTCCGACCCTAGGATCAAACCTGTTTCTCCTGCATTGCAGGCGGATTCTTTACTGCTGAGCCACTGGGGAAGCCCAGTATAAGACAACACACGTAGAGCATTGCTAACTGTGCACACTTTCCTTTTCCTATGCTAACTGGCTTTTACCTTTGGTGTTCAGAGTTTTTATTGGAACTTGATCACTTATTGCCCATGTGGTTGACCTTTAGTCAGCCATTCCCAGTTCTTTCCAGAGGTAAAACTGATACCATGTTTCCCAAAGCCCTCATAATAAACCATGTTGTTAGACTGTCCAGTGGCTAAAGCCCCCAGGCAGAGACACTCTTATCAGGCATGATATAATAAGGAACTAAAGATCACCTCCTAAAAGCAGAGAATAAAGGCCAGACTTCTCTTTGATTAGAGTTAAATTCCTTATTATACAGTTTTTTCCAGGAGGGTAAAAGGTAGCTACCGTCCAGGTATTCCAGTAACCAATGTTTCTTTACATATTAAATTTTAAGGTAAGTTGCTTCACATGTGAAAGAGAAAGACTTCTGCACAAATATACTCCCCAGATATATCTGGCCTTACTTTCTGATTTTAAAGTTCTCACCTGTTTTCTTTTGGTGATACATTATAGGTGATAATGGACATATTTTGGGCATTAGCTGCCTGTTGTCCTTACTTATTAGCACCCTACAATAAATGCTGTACTTTCCTTCACCCCCTTCAAAAAAAAAAAAAAAAAAGAGAGAGACTGTTTTGACTTTTATGCTGCACAAACTTATATCTACTTTTACATATTGCACAATTTTGTCTATCTGTACTTTACAATTGTAATCAGAACCTAAGTTCTCTGAATAAAATAGTTGAATATTCAGTCGGTTTGTTAGTTCTAGTATCCTTCTTTTACCAGAAAGGTGAAAACTATTACCTGCTCTCTCATAATGTATCTTTAAATCCCAAAGTTGTATAGAAGTTTTACTTTAAAAAAAAAAAAAAAATTGCTGTGTGTTTATATAGTGGAGTTCTTCAGCTTATGGAGAGTACTGTAATATATACCAGTTTACTTCATATTTCACATTGCAAAGACAATACATTAAATATGATTCATTCTTAAGACAGATGGAGAGAAAATCACAAGTAAATCCAAAATCACAAATAAATTTGATTGCTCCCATTTTACATGCCTATAAAAATACTTCATCTTCGTTTTTTTCCTTCCTCTTGCATACAGGAATGCTTTCAGTTCATACTACCAGCCCTACCTCATGCCATTGACCTTTTACGTGATGCCATTGTAAAAGTAAAGGAAGTTCATGATGAACTTGAAGATTTACCTTCCCCGCCACCACCTCTTTCCCCTCCTCCCACAACTAGCCCCCATAAACAGACAGAAGACAAAGGGGTTCAATGTGAGGAAGAGGAAGAAGAGAAGAAAGATAGTGGTGTTGCTTCAACAGAAGATAGTTCTTCATCACATATAACTGCAGCAGCCATTGCGGCCAAGGTAAGCCTGTTGAGAGAGACCCAGAGATCTAAAGGACCCATAGGTAAATGTATTGATTTCATCTCTCTTTCCATCCCATTCTTCCATAACTTAAATACAATTTTGTGGCATCCTTTAAAAAGAACTGGAATATTCATGACACTCTAAGCTGTATTCCCTCTATTATGTTGAGTTCTTGAAACATTTAAGTTTTGTTTTGAGTTCTGAGGCATTAAAAATTCTGCTGTTACCTATTGAAGTAGTAGCTCCCATGATAAACAATGTGACATTTAAGAACTCTGTGAAGATGTCAGTTTTGTGACCATATTAAATATATAATGTTTATGTATTCAGAACATCAAATATTCACAAATTCTTAAAGGAGCATCAAAAGAGGGTAAAAGACCTAAGATGGTTCAAGGAATTAGTTGAGAAAGATTAATATATTTTTTTTAAAAGACAAGACTTTTCATCAATTAACTACCATTTATTTAACTGTTGGACACAATTTACACCAGTCATATGGAGAAGAAATGGATGTAAGGTATTTGTATTTTTAATTTAATAAAGCAATAAATATTGTTAAAGCAGTATCAAAATATTGCAAGTTCTCTTCAAGCAATTCTGGGAGTAAATAGTACCATACAGTACTTAGTACAGTAAATAGTACCATACATTATTTCTGTAAATTTCATCATCATCTCAGAGTCACAGAACATGATTTACATTGTTAACCATATATCATATAACCCACCTTGTATACTTTAAAATCTTCAGAGAGTAGCATATCCCTTCTGGAAGTAATGTTTGTTCATTGATCGAGAATGTAAAGATTGGTGATCTAATCGTTTATGAAGTAATTCCTAAACTTTTATGGCTCGTCCAGAAATTTGGGCTATGAGCTTAGCATGAGAGGATTTTTGGACAACATTTATATTGGAAAGAATCATAGGGATCCTTTTGAAGTGTCCATTCAGACAACCATTAGATGGTTCCTTCACTGAAAACTGGATCATTCCATCTCCAGATCCATTCAGTGATCCATTAAGTCCTTACTTAGAGTAGTAAGTATTTAAGTTATGTGTGAGGTTTGTTTTATTTCATTTTGTTTTGTTTTTATGGAACTGATTGATGAAATAGGTACATTATTAAATCATCATATGTTCTCTTTCTTTTACTCTTAATTAAAAGAGTTAAAAGTACCATCAGTTTCAGCCTTAAAAAAAGCGTATACCATCTTAATTCTTAAGCTGATTTTGTCATTATACATTTGCGAATTTTGGGCATTTCAGTGTTCCATTTGTTTTCAATTTTTTCCTTTCCAGTCATTTTGCTTGTATAGTTTCATGTTTTCCTGTCATTGTATTCATCATTGTTATGTGTTGTGCATTAGAAGCATCCATTCTACACCAGTCCTGCTGTTATCATGGCACACGGTGAGCAGCCCATCCCTGGTCTCATCAGTTATTCCCATGATGCAACAGGCAGTGCAGAGGAACCGGTAAGACAAGAGGCTTTTGCATTACTGATTTTGCAAGTATATAGCCTACCTCCTGTATGGAGGTAGGCTGTAACTTATTACAGAAGATGTGTTTTATTCTGAAGGACCTTCACTAGTGCTTTTTTGTTGAAAATATAAGTGCCACTGAGTATCTTCCATCAAGGAATTTAATAGTTTCTCCTGTACCTGAAGTACTCCAACATCATTAAGATTTTATAGTATGTGGCAATGAATTTTCATCACATGATTTCCAAGAAATTCATGACTCAGAAGTCTTTTTCTTTAGTAATTTCATTACATACTTTGAAATATATTGCCTGCCTTAATTAAGATAATCCCGTAAGAAGATCACATTAAGTTTTAAAAATCAAAACAGATTGGTCAGAATAATATTTAATTTATATCAACCTTACTTTTTTTTTTCTTATGATTTTGCATCTTTCTTTTCTATAACTGTGTTTGCATTACAACCATTTAGAGAGTTGAGGCTTTGTACAAAAGCTAATTACTAATCTTCAGATAGAAACTTTTAAGGATATGTATCACTTCTTTCCGACTTTCCTGGTGGCTCAGACAGTAAAGATTCCACCTGTAATGCAAGAAATCTCTGGGTCGGAAAGATCCCCTGGAGAAGGGAATGGCTACCCACTCCAGTATTCTTGCCTGAAGAATTCCATGGACAGAGGAACCTGGAGGGCTACAGTCCATGGGGTCACAAAGAGTCAGATTAATACTTTCACGTTTTTTTCCATCACTTCTTTCAGTCATTAGCTGTGAATGGTACTTTGTGAAAAGTGTCAGGCTAGAAAAGATTAAACTGGTAAGTATAACTGAATAAGCAGTGACAATTTAGACCACAGCTGCAAAAAAAAAAAAAAAAACTCAGTCCCTGATATGAACATAAAATAAGAAAAGTAATAAAGTATAATTTTGTTTATAATCCTTAGAAGAAAAATACCCAGAATTTCAGGGGGATGCTAGGAGGAAAAGTAGTATTGGTTATCTTTTGGTAGATAAGCTACCAAATGGTGACTTTAACCGTCTATTCAACAAGCCATGCCTGGTTAGAAATACGCTTAGCCAAGTCAAAGGCCAAGTAGAAAAAGGAAATATTGGTTAATAAAATGATTAAGAATTTCAGTTAACAGCTGAATTCTCCAGCTATAGCTTTGCTATAAATTATAAACATTCCAAAATATACCAAACTGTCTTTTGTGTTCTCATATTATAAAGCAACCATAGCAACTATAATAATTATCCTGGTTTTCAAACTGAAATATTTGGAAGTTTTCTATTCATAACCAAGCTTTCAAGTTGTCATATTCTGAGTGTTATGTTATTATGTGAAAAATATTTGAATAACCAAAAAGATTTGAATAACTCTTCAATAGTTAGTTCCTAGTGATCTGAATACTTGCTATTGCCAAACTGACAAGTTGCTTTTTCAGGAAACAAAGAAGCTTGAGGAATGCCCTTTGTAGTGGTTATTTCTTAGTTGTCTCTTCAGCAGCCATTTGCAGTTCCCTCTTCCTAACATTTTACCCCATTCCCCAGTCATGTGATTTAGGTGAGATTGACTAACCCTCCGGCCTATGTATTTCACATAGCCACAGTTTTAGTTCAAGAAACACATAATTCAGGTCAATAAGAGCATCTATTAGGTTTTATTTGCACTGCTAGGAACATAGACTCTCTGTTTTCTATTGAATATGAATGAGGACATATATAACTCTAAAAGAATTGCTGTCTTGAACCATGAAAGTAATGCCTCCCAATAATGCAGCCAACTGTAAAGAAGCAATGCTAAGAAATGGAAGAGAAAACGAGATCCTGAGTCCTGGTCACATTGTTTGACCATTTACTCAAGCACTTATTGACTTCTCAGTTACCTGAGCCAATAGAGTACTTTAAAAACGTTAGAGGTAGAGATGGGTCAGCTGTGGTGTGCAACCAAAAAGCACGTTAGCATATCTCAATATGCAGTCTCTAGCCAAAGAGGTGGAAAAATTTCCATATAATAACTGAAAAATAGAAAATAGGAATCCCTGAAGTTTCATATTTGAGTAAGAAACCTCATTCAAGGGAATAGAGAGTAGGAGAGTGTGACACACAGGAGGTATCTTGTCCCATCACTTCATGGCAAATAGATGGGGAAAAAGTGGAAACAGTGACAGATTATATTTTCTTGAACTCCAGAATCACTGCAGATGGTGTCTGTGGCCATGCATTTAAAAGATGTTTGTTCCTTGGAAGGAAAGCCGTGACAAACCTAGACAGTATATTTTTAATAAAAAGCAGAGACATCACTTTGCTGACAAAGGTCTGTATAGTCAAAGTTACGGTTTTTCCAGTAGTCATGTACGGATGAGAGAGTTGGACCGTAAAGAAGGCTAAGCAATGAAGAATTGATGCTTTTGAACTATGGTGCTGAAGAAGACTTTTGGAATCCCTTGGACTACTTGGAGATCAAATCAGTCAATCTTAAAGGGAATCAACCCTGAATATTCATTGGAAGAACTGATGCTGAAGATGAAGCTCCGATACTTTGGCCACCTGATGCTAAGAGCCACCTCATTGGAAAAGACCCTGATGCTGGGCAAGATTGAGGGCAGGAGGAGAAGGGGACCACAGAGGATAAGATGGTTGGATGGTATCATCAACACCTTGGACATAAGTTTGAACAAACTCTGGGAGATAGTGAAGGACAGGGAAGCCTGGTATGCTGCAATCCACAGGGTCACAAAGAGTCAGACATGATTCAGTGAGTGAACAACAACAACACACAGGAGGAAACAGGGATAAATAAATCTTGCCCCTCTGATTACTTAAAAAGTATAAAGGTCTTTTCAAGGAGACTGGATCCAAATGTGAAAAAATTACAGCTATACTTTTGATGATTGCAATATGCTTGCACAACTCCAAACATAGTGAGAGGCATTTAAGACAAAGAGGCAAGAGACCCATGGAGATACATAATAATAAATCTTATCCCACTGACAGAAATTAAATCTTCTGGAGAAGTCCCATATAATAATGGTGGCCCCCAAGATGCATTGATTACAAGAAAATCTGCTGCCTGCTATGAGAAGAAAAAGAGTTGCTGATTTCCCTTTGGGAAATAATGGGCTTCCCTGGTGGCTCAGAAGATAAAAAAATCTGCTTGCAACATGGGAAAACTGGGTTTCTATCCCTGGGTTGGGAAGATCCCTTGGAGGAGGGTATGGCAACCTACTCCAGTAGTCTTGCCTGGAGAATCTCCATAGACAGAGATGCGTGGTGGGCTATAGTCCATGGGGTCACAAAGAGTCAGACACAGCTGAGAGACTAAGCACAGCACACAGCATAGAGAAAACTGTGTTCGACTGATAGGACCAATCAGGAACAGTCTACTTCCCAGAGTATGTATTTGTAACTTAAGAGAGAAAATGCTGAGTTAGCAACCTACCAATATTATTGATTTACCTGGAGATAAATCACACCATTACCACCAGAGACACTTGCAAAGTTTTGGTCAGAAAATTGAAGAATGTACATATTGTGTGTGTGTGTGTGTGTGTATATATATATATATATATATATATTTTTTTTTTATATATGTAATATGCTTAATGGAGAAGGCAATGGCACCCCACTCCAGTACTCTTGCCTGGAAAATCCCATGGATGGAGAAGCCTGGTAGACTATAGTCCATGGGGTCGCTAAGAGTCAGACACAACTGAGCGACTTCACTTTCACTTTTCACTTTCATGCATTGGAGAAGGAAATGGCAACCCATTCCAGGATTCTCTTGCCTGGAGAATCCCAGGGAAGCGGGGGGGCCTGGTGGGCTGCCGTCTCTGGGGTCGCACAGAGTTGGAAACTAAATATTAAAAAAATTAAGATCATGGCACCTGGCCCCATTACTTCATGGCAAATAGAAAGGGAAAAGGTCGAAGTAGTGACAGATTTCCTCTTCTTGGGCTCTGAAATCACTGCGGATATGACTACAGCCGTGAAATCAGAAGACAATTGCTTTGTGGCAGGAAAACTATGACAAACCTAGACAGTATGTTGAAAAGCACAGACATTACTCTGCCAACAAAGGTTTGTTTAGTGAAGGCTATGGTCTTCCCACTGGTCACGTATGATTGTGAGATCTGGACCGTAAAGAAGGCAAAGCGCCAAAGAATTGATGCCTTCGAACTGTTGTGCTGGAGAACACTCCTGAAAGTCCACTGGACAGCAGGGAGATCAAGCCAGTCAATCTTAAGGGAAATCAACCTGAATATTCACTGGAAGGACTGATGCTGAAGCTGAAGCTCTAGTATTCTGGTAATCTGATACAAATAGTCGACTCATTGGAAAAGACCCTGATGCTGGGAAAGTTGAGGGCAGAAAGAGAAGAGGGCATCAGAGGATGAGATGGCTAGATGGCATCACCGATGAAATGGACATGAACTTGGGCAAACTTTGGGAGGTAGTGAGAGACAGGGAGGCCTGGCGTGCTGCAGACCATGGGGTTGCAAAGAGTCTGACACGACTGGGCGACTGAAGAACAACTATATATATATGTGTAATGTGTGTTATATATATTTACATAATATATATATACACACATAATTTTATTGTTCCTATCTGTGCTGATTTTAGTATATTTACATAATATTAAATATTATTTATAATATATTTTAGTATATTAAACAATATTAAAATAATAGTCACTCTTCTAAACATTTTATATATACCAACACTTTACATACATTGTCATTTTACTTATCAGAAAATTGAAGCACTAATTGGTAAAGGACATATAACCAGCTAGAGATCTAACTGGTATTCAAGTCCAGGCAGTCTGGCTCCTGAATCATCACTCTTGACCTCTCTAATGTAACACCTCTCAGTGCAAGAGAGACAGAAAAACAGAATGATGTTCTGGGAGATGACTAGCTAGTACAAATTTGTTTGAAGAATGAGAACTAGGATATTTAGACCTTAGTTTGAAATACTTGAATGATAAAATTCAATGCACAACCTAAGCACTGTGAGTTATAGGATATATTTACTCTGAAAGGTTGCTGATTCAAGCAGTAGAGCTTTAAGCCATGAGCACAATTGGAATCAGAAATGTATTTAGACAAATACATGAAATCAAATGCTTTGGAGAACATAGTACAATACATGTTAAAGGATAGTATTTTTAAAGGTTTAATCATAATGTTCATAGAAATATAAAATGTGTCAAATATTTTATTTAATTAATGACAGAGCAGTAAGCTGTTAAACACGTTCAAACACGTTCAAAGTAAACAAAGGACACATGACAAAAAGTAAACAAAGTTGACAAAAAGTAAACAAATGACATATATCATCAGTCACAAAGATTGGCGTGAATTTATAAATAGACACAAAACTCAGTCAGTATACACAGGGTAAGGGTAATAATCAAATATTCCTTCTCGGGACAAAATGTATTTACATTGCTATAGACAATAATTTGCATTACTATTAGTTTTCTGTAACTTGCAAAGTTGTAAAATAGTGAAAGTAAAAAGTTCAGATAACCCAGAAGAGTATACAAATCAGGACATTTTAATAATCTTTCTTACCCATTTTCCGGACAACTCTCTACACCCCCAATCATAATAACCTCAAAGATGATTTTTGATGCAAAAAAATGGCTGGTCTCATTCATTAGTTTGGGCTTGATTGATTATTTAGCTGCAGCAAGATATTAAGATAGCCAGATAGCCTCTCTGAGTTTTTTTTTTGCAGTTACTGAGGCTGCAAAATTAGCTTTTATCTGGAAATTTTCAGAGAGAATCTCAGATTCTACTTTTTAAAGTTTCTATTTTTGCCATTCCAAGTTTAGGTAACAGAGCCCTAGACAATCCCTTCACTCTGTTTTACCTGCAGGTACCTGTTATGGGATGAATTCCTCTCTTTTCCAGGTCACCAAAATGTCATTACCACTTATAAGTGACCTTCCTTACCACATGCAAAGCTGAGACCCTCTACTCCAGGTATCAGGTCATTTTTCCTAAGAGGGCTTTGTAGTTATTAGGTCTGTGAGTATAGCCAATCTTTATTCTTCAGAAGTGGTAGTCATATCTGATTAAATGGTCACCATTCTCGAACATGATACAGATATGCCCTTAGTTCAGCCATCGATTTCTTCAGTTATATCCTGGTAGAGAGGAGGACATTCTTCATAAATCTATGAAAATCACTATATTGTCAAGAAAAGTTACCATACCTTGTAAGAGTTTCTGATTTCTGAGGGAATCAGTTAAATCAAATATTTTTAGTTTTAAGAAATCAGAATCTACGAAATTGTGTTGGTTATACATAGATTAAGAAGAAAGAAAAAGAATCTCCTCACATACACAGAGAAGAGAACATTTGAAACATCAGTAATATTCCAAACAAATAGCCAGAAAAAAAATTATTTGGTTTACTTAGTCCTAAGTAATCAGTTCTCATTCCTTTAGATTTTAGCTTAGCAGTCTGCTTTCATGAAACTTTCACCTTTTAGACTGATGAGCATTTTGGAAATACTAGCTCAGTCCACTGCTACAGTCTAAAAGTTACCTAAACAATAGTATGACTTAAGCAGTCTGTACCCAAGGGTATATTCTTTGAAGTGTCAGTAGCTGAAAGTATCTGGTACAGTTCTTTCCATGAGGCTTATAAAACTGTCCTTCTTTGGTAAATGTACAAGCTTTGGTTTGTAGCTTATAGCATAACTTTGAGGTAAGCCTCAAAATCCATCTGTAGATGACAAGAACTTAATAGCTGGAGTTATTAACTGTTACCAGTAATTTCAGAATGGAAGAGAGTAAAATTCTCTATTGAGGGGTGGAATATATTTCTTTCAAGAGTCTTAAGCAGTATTTTCCCTTAGAGTAAAAATACTAGGGTCTGTGAGGAATTGACAATTATCTAAGGACTTTACACAAAGCATAAAATTAATGAAATGGTTACATTAAAAGCAGTTTGCTTATATAAACTTAACCTAGAGAAGGCTGGGCTTCTCTTTCGACACAACAACTTTCCATGAAATTTATAGTTGTAACCCATCAAACAAATCTAATTATATCTTTCATCACTTTATCTGTGCTAAAAGAACAAGTTTTTGTGACTTCTAGGAACCTTCCAGGAAATCTCAAAGATAGTTTTAAGTGAAAGATACTCTGAAAATTTTTTAATAGTTTGTTCTATACTTAAGATTTGACTTAGAGTTTTCAGAGGAAATTTAGACACTTGATTTAAGATAGGATCATGGATGCCTGAGGAATAATTTTTAGGCCTTTTTAAATTAAAATGACTATAAAATAAAAGCATAAAAGGCACACAGTTGTTAAGAATTGACTCTTTCATAACTGAGGAAGTTTTTGTTCTTTTTCCACTTAAGAAGCCAAGCATATAACAAAATTAACATATAGCAAAGAAAATTATTCTGGTAAGACACTGAATTTCTGCTGTCTAGACAGATTACATAGATAGTAGGTAAAAGCACTCATCAGTAAGCCCAGGAAATAAGCCCATCAAAACTAAGTGAACTTTGTTTCAGGTGAATATATATTTTAACACATTTTGTAACTTATTTTCAGGCATTACAAATCCAAGGAAATAACTTCAATTTCCAAGTTTTATCTTTTGTTATGTTTTTTCAAATATTCTGGAACGAATTGATACTTTGCTTTAGGACTGCAGTCCTTTTTCAGATGACCCACATGATGAAAACTGTCTTCACAATAATATGATAACATGCAACAGGTTGATCACTGCTTTTTTCAAATGAATTAATATTTGTAAAACTTTTGTTTCGATTTCTAATTCAGTAAATATTGATAATTATTGTAAAGGGGCTCAGAGACCAAAAAGTTTCAGGACTGCTGCTTTAGAGCAGTGTTTTTTTTTTTTGTTTGTTGGTTGGTTGGTTTTGTTAAAAAAATAAAAATACAAGCTCAGTTGCTTATCTCTATCACGGTTGTTCAGCAACTCATTTTGGTATACTTTTAGTAAAAGTAAGGCATTTCTATTTCACAGAGAAAACTTGGGGTAAATAATTAAGAAGTGTCTGACGTATGCATATTTTAACAGACAGCAAAGCTCATGAACATGTATAATTTTCTACAGCAGCATGACTTACTTATAACACTTACTGCTTGTTAAAGTGGCAAAAAGGAGCATGTTCATAAACATGACAAAAATGTTTACAATTTATATAGCAAATAAAAATAAACCAAGGTATATAAACTTAAAATTATGATTAATAATCAGTACAACAAAAGAAAAATAGATAAATTGGACTTTATCAACTTAAGGACTTTTGTGCATCGAAGAATACAGTCAGAGGGAACACCATTAACAGAATGAAAGAAACACATTTGAGAAAGGATTAGTATCTAGAATATAAGAAGAATTCCTACAACTGAGTAGCAAAAAAAAAAAAAAGGTGGGGGGGGAGACCCTATTGAAACATGGGTGAAGGATTTGAATAGTCATTTCTCCAAGGAATGTATACAAACAGAAACATGCACAAAAAGATACTCATCATTAGGAAACTGTAATTCAAAACCGCAATGAGAGACCACTTTATATACATTTAGGTGTTTTAGTAACCACCACCACCACCCTTCTCCCACAAATAACCCGGAAAATAAGTAGAGGCAAGTATTTGTTTAATGCCATTTCATTGTACACTGATTAAAGTGGTAAATTTTGTTTTATTTATTATTAGTAATTGATGTCTCCTAATTCTTATTTAAAAATTATCCAGATTTCTAATGATTATCCATTAATTAATTTAATATCAATCCAAAGTTTAAATTACTTAAAGATCGTAGAAATTATATTCAAGCTGACATGTAATTTAGGAGTAATTTAAGCTTGTTCAGTCAGTAAACCTCTATGTGTTTAGGGAAAGCAGCCCACGTAAAACAAAATATATATTTATATTTAACATATGAAAAATTTCAAGACAGTCTTTAAGCTACAATTATTTAAGCTTATCCTATTTGCCAAAGATTTACCCTAATTATATGAACTTGGATTTTTAAAATACTTACAAATTACTTTCTAGTAGATTTTTTTAAGTCTAGCATATTTAAAGTATTAAAAATTCAGTTTCTTTATTTGGGGATATACTAAGGATATTCCCCTTCATGGAATCACAGCTTTGTCATGGTGAAGGAGCTTGCATAATTCAGTCAAGCCATGAGCCATGCTGTGCAGGGCCACCCAAGACATACGAGTCATAGTGCAGAGTTCTGACAAAATGTGGCCCACTGGAGGAGGGAAATGGCAACCCACTCCAGTATTCTTGCCACGAGAACCCCATGAACAGTATGAAAAGGCAAAAAGATGTGACCCCGGAAGGTAAGCCCCCAGGTTGAAAGGTGTCCAATATGCTACTGGGCAAGAGTGGAAGGCAACTGCTAATAGCTCCAGAATGAAGCAGCTGGGCCAAAGCAGAAATAACTCTCAGTTGTGGATGTGTCTGGTGGTGAAAGTAAAATCTGATGCCATAAAGAACAACATTGCATAGGAACATGGATGTAAGGTCCATTTAGGTAAATTCGACGTGGCAGTACATTATACTTCCCTAGTGAAAAAGAATCACTTGGAGAAAACCTTTTTACATTACTCCCAGTTTTTTTACAACTTGGATTTGTAAAATATCTAAAAGACTGAAGAGTACAGAAAATTCAAAACAGTCCACTACACAAGACACCTAATAATATTTTTGCCCACTTCAGAGTCTTTCACAATTTTTTCTGGCATATGAAAGGAATTCAGTAATGCATGGATGTTTACAGAATTGAATAAAATTTCTGTTCAAGATGTCCATGGGCTTAGTGTGCTTTTTTATACTTATTTATTTGTTTCTATTCATATGGATGCCACATAGTGGGATTTTTTTGAAGATTATGTGATCTTTAGTAATAAATGTTTGAGTTTCTCAAAATTTGAATAGAAAAAACCAAAAAGTTTTTATATTCCTACTATAGATGTCAATATAGGGATTGATTTATTAGGATGCCAATTGTTTTTTTCCTAACATTGACCATTGAGTAATATTGTGGACTGATTGTGTATATATTTGTTATAAACTTGTAGTAATCATTACTTGGGTAAAAAAATGTATGTTCTTACAGTTTTTCAAAAAGATTGCTATTACCAATAAGGTAAATAGGAAGTTATATTAAAAAGTTCATAGACTTTTTCAAACCTGGGAAATAGTGTGCACTGTGCTTTAACAGCTAGAGCCTTGGCATTAGATAGTTTCTGTTCTGCTAGATTCTACATGATCTGTTTCTAGATCCTTCTGTTACCATCTCTCTCCCTCTCCCCATTGCTCACTGAATTTACATCCAGCTTTGTCTTGGCTCTGGGAACATGCTGTTACCACTACCGAGAAGCTCTTAACCCCACTCTTTGCCTGGCTAACTTCTGTTTATCCTTTCTGTTCCAGTTTCAGTGTCTCATTAATCACAGAAAGACTTTACTAATCTGCCTTCTCTGATCTAAATTTTTCTCGTTATTCTCTCTCATAACACCTTGTTATTTTCCTTTATAACACTTCCACAATTTACAACTATATATTATTCATGTGTTTGATTTCTATGGGACTTCCCTAGTAGCTCAGATGATAAAGAATCCACCTGCAATGCAGGAAACCTGGGTTCAAGTCCCTGGGTTGGGAAGATCCACTGGAGAAGGAAATAGCAACCCACTCCAGTATTCTTGCTTGGAGAAGCCCATGGACAGAAGCGTCTGGCAGCTGCAGTCCGTGGGGTCACAAAGAGTTGAACATGACTAAGCGACTAACACTTTCACTTTGATTTCTGTATATGTTATCTATAATATCCATGAGACGAGGATCACATCTCTTAGTTTATATGATTAATCCTGGAGGAAATCAGTGCTGAATATTCATTGGGAGGACTGATACTGAAGCTGAAACTCCAGTACTTTGGCCACATGATGCGAAAAACTGACTTATTTGAAAAGACCCTGATACTAGGAATGATTGAAGGCAGGAGGAGAAGGGGATGACAGAGGATGTGATGGTTGGATGGCATCACTGACTCAATGGACATGAGTTTGAATAAGCTCCAGGAGTTGGTGATGGACAGGGGACCCTGGAGTGCTGCAGTCCATGGGGTTGCAAAGAGTCAGACATGGCTGACCAACTGAACTGAACTGACATCTGGCACAGTTTGACTCATAGTATATACCCTGTATGAATATTTGTTAACTATATTTTATGAAAAAAATATGAAACACCATCCAACTAAGTTCATAAGACATATAAAAAACCAAAATACATTTAGCATTCCCCATGATTTATAAGAACTTTTACATGATATAAACAAATAATCAACATATTCTCTCCCTATACTAAGCAAATATATTAAGCAGCTATAGTAATAATGATAACAAGACAGCTTTTAAATGCTGATTACGTAGCAGACATTTTTCTAAGAGTTTTAGACAAATACACAATCGGAAATTGATACTGGAATATAGGTGTTAGCAAGGTTATAACTTTTTATTTTCCTGGAAGGTAAATTTATATGAAATAGCACGTTATAATAAAAACTCTGATTAAGACCATTAAGAACAACAAAAATCCTAAATAATTTTAGTAAGTGTAAATAATTGTTAAGAAACAAACTCATGAATATTTAAATTTTTACAGTTATTTAAAAACGTCTGTTATAGACATACTTCATAAGATCTCTGTCTAGACAAAATCATAAAGTGTGGCTTTTCTTTATAAATATGAATCTTAAATTCTTGTGGGGTTTTTTTTTTATACCATTGATTTTAATCAAAATCCAGGTCCTCACATATATTCTTATTGAGTTTCATTTTGCTACATTTAACTGATCAGTCCACCCCAAGGAGACTTTTTCAAAATCTGTATAAGACATCTGATATTTTATGCAAATAATGCAAATACGTTAATCGTGTTGTCACTCAAGTCAGTTACAGAACATTTTTTTAGGATAGGCTATTTCACATGCTATTTCAGTTCAGTTCAGTTCAGTCGCTCAGTCGTGTCCGACTCTGCGGCCCCATGAACTGCAGCACGCCAGGCCTCCCTGTCCATCACCAACTCCCAGAGTTCACTCAAACTCACGTTCATCGAGTCAGTGATGCCATCCAGCCATCTCAACCTCTGTCGTCCCCTTCTCCTCCTGCCCGCAATCCCTCCCAGCATCAGAGTCTTTTCCAATGAGTCAACTCTTCGCATGAGGTGGCCAAAGTACTGGAGTTTCAGCTTTAGCATCATTCCTTCCAAAGAATACCCAGGATTGATCTCCTTTAGACTGGACTGGTTGGATCTCCTTGCAGTCCGTGGGACTCTCAAGAGTCTTCTCCAACACCACAGTTCAAAAGCATCAATTCTTTGGCGCTCAGCTTTCTCTCACAGTCCAACTCTCACATCCACACATGACTACTGGAAAAACCATAGCCTTGACTAGACGGACCTTTGTTGGCAAAGTAATATCTCTGCTTTTGAATATGCTATCTAGGTTGGTCGTAACTTTCCTTCCAAGGAGTAAGCGTCTTTTAATTTCATGGCTGCAGTCACCATCTGCAGTGATTTTGGAGCCCAGAAAAATAAAGTCTGACACTGTTTCCCCATGTATTTCCCATGAAGTGATGGGACCAGATGCCATGATCTTCATTTTCTGAATGTTGAGTTTTAAGCCAAATTTTTCACTCTCCTCTTTCACTTTCATCAAGAGGCTTTTTAGTTCCTCTTCACTTTCTGCCATAAGGGTGGTATCATCTGCATATCTGAGGTTATTGATATTTCTCCCGGTAATCCTGATTCCAGCTTGTGCTTCTTCCAGCCCAGTGTTTCTCATGATGTATTCTGCATGAACTATGTACATGCTATTTAGGATAGGCTGTTTCACAGGCTACCAGAAAGCCTATTGGTTAATTGCTTAACCAGCTGACATATTTCTCTTACAGCCCATCAAAAGCCACTTTGTCTATCTTGTTCCAAGAACTTTTTGAATTCTTGTCAAATATATGGCTTGTCAAATATCTTACAGAATTCAAGATACTCTGGTTTGATAGTTTTGTTCTTTAGTAAAATTTTCATAGTGCTTAATCATATAACTTTAATTGGTATTCTGACCAGTATTAGAAGCTCTGGAAAGACATGTGATAGTTTTTTTTTCTGAAAGAACATATTTAGGCATTCATATGTAATCTATTTTTATTATTAGTTCAGATCCTGTACTGTACACTTGGATGTGTAATAGGATTTTTAAGAGAGTTCAGCCTACCTTAAATATCTCTAAACAGAGACATTACTAGGAAAGGTTTTATATGATATAGCTAACCACCAGGCTAGACAAGGACTTCAAAAGCTTCACCATGGAGATTGACAAATTGTTGTTATGAAAGCCATGTTTCTTTATATATGGCTGTTTTGGGAGACTCACTTCAATTATTATAAGTTTGATCACTAGCTACCCAAAATTTAATCCAGATAACAGGTCTTCTATTGTATTAGTCTTGCAACTTTTCTGTTAGTTTAAATATTTTTTCAAAATAAAAATATTAGGTGGTAAAAACAGTGATTGAAAGGGAAAATGTCTGCTCACTTAAGAATTTCTCTAGCATCAAGATACAAAGTTGTGCGTTTGTTGATATTCTTATTAGCAATTCAAAAGACAGAGTTTATAAAGAAAGTGATATTTTGGCTAGGTACTCTAATTTTGATAATATAATTCTCCATTTCTTTTTTTAGAAGTGTTTGCCCAATCAGTGAAAACAGCTTTAGAACAGAATACCTACATAACTAGAAATAATCAGATCCTAAGAAAATAGGTATTCCAATTATAATTTCCCTTCATGAGGAGAATTCTATTGTTTAGTAGTTCACAGTTGAAATTACAGTACATATCTACACAGGATTTGATATCAACTGAAGCAAATTGTTTTCCCTATGTTCTCAGTTGCATAAGATAATAGGAATGTAGACGAGTGCTCTTAAAAGTAGGAATGTTATTTCTTTTGGAAGTTACTTGACATTTCTGTTTATTTGTGCTGACTTACCATGCAAATTCTGCTTGCTCTAAGTGGAACCCCACTACTTTAGCAAGGCTTTCATTCATCTCTTACTAATTCCTTTTTTTTTTTTTTTTTTTTTTTTAATTTTACCTGGAGGATAGTTGCTTTACAATGCTGTGTTGGTTTCTGCCATACATCAACATGAATTAGACACAGGTGGATATACCCCTCCCCTTGAAACTCCCTCTCGCCTCCCATCCCGTCCTACCCTCCTATGTTGTCACGGAGCACCTGCTTTGACCTCCCTGTATCATACAGAAAATGTCCACTGGCTCCCTATTTTACATATGATAATTTATATGTTTCCACACTACTATCTCAGTTTGTCCTACCCTCTCCTTCCCCTACTATGCCCATAAGTCTGTCCTCTATGTCTGCTTCTCCAATTCTGCCCTGCTGATAGGTTCATCAGTACCATCTTTCTAGACTCCTTATATATGCATTTATATATGATATTTGTTTTACTCTTTCTGACTTGCTTCACTCTGTATAACAGGCTCTAGGTTCATCCACCTCATTAGGACTGACTCAAATGTGTTCTTTTTATGGCTGAGTAATATGCTATTGGGTATGTGTAAGTATGTATGTATGTATGTATGTATCACAACTTGTTTATCCATTCATCTGTTGATGGACATCTAGGTTGCTTCCATGTCCTAGCTGTTGTAAATAGTGCTGCCACGAACATTGGAGTACATGCGTCTCTTTCAGTTTTGGTTTTCTCGAGGTATGTGCCCCGTAGTGGAATTTTGGGGTCATATGGTAATTCTCTTGCTAGTTTTTTAAGAAATCTCCATACTGTTCTCCATTGTGGCTGTAACAATTGCAATTTTTAGAGCTTTACTTTTTTTTATCTCCTCATTTCCCCTATTCTCTCTTGCGTATTATATTAAAATAAAGATCACCAAGGCTAAACTGTCCTTTCTGCTTAAACTATTTTTCTGAGTTAATGTTTTATTCTATTCCTTCTATCTCAAGAGAGCCTGTAATTCTGTTATTAGCTTCTTCAACTTCTTTATTATCAAAGAAAAAATTATTCACTATCAATTCTGTACAAGACATTATGCTCCTTTTTTTGAGTTCTCCCTAGCTGTTGAGCATATTTACCACTTCTTAATTTTTGAAACATCCCTCCCAGAAGTTTCATTACTAAAACTTTTTTTTTTTACTATACAGTAGTACATGAGTACATTCTTTTTATTAAAACATACAGATGAAATATAGGTAAGATTAGCATCCACCTGAATCATCCTCTCATCTCATTCTCATTTGCGTTCACACACCCCCAGAAGTAAATGCTTTTTAGTAAATTAGAGGGGTATCCTTTAAAACTTTATTGTCTTTTTCTGTACAAAGGTAGTAAATAAAATCCGAACAGTTTGTATGTGGTGTGTGTTATGTGCGTGTGTGTATTTAATTAAGAGGAGAGAGAAAAGTGACAAGCTGTTTCTAAAATTTATATAGAACAGAAAGTGCAAAGGATCAAAAATAACCAAGATCCTCTTTGAATAAGAAAAGAATAAAGTGAGAGGATCTGCTCTATAAATAGCAAGACTTAAAATGATATAAAGTAGTACATTGCTGGTGCACGAATTAACACTTTGATCAATGAAACAGAAGAGAAGCCTGAAAATACCAACACATGGACACTTGGTATATAACAGAATTTGTACCACACATTAATGAAGAAGCTCTTTTTTCAAAAAATGATGCTGGGACCACAAGCTGTCCTTATGGAAAAAGAAAAAGTGAAATTGATCTCTTATCCCATATAATATCCAAGAATCAATTCTAATTTTTTCAGAGACCTAAATATGAAAGGCAGAACTATAAAGCTTTCATAGATTTATATAGGACAAAATCTTCGTTGTAACGGATCAGAGACTTCCCAGGTGGCACTAGTGGTAAAGAGTGAAAGTCGCTCAGTCGTGTCTGACTCTTTGCGAGTCCATGGACTATACAGTCCATGGAATTCTCAAGGCCAGAATACTGCAGTGGGTAGCCTTTCCCTTCTCCAGGGGGTCTTCCCAACCCAGGGATCGAACCCAGGTCTCCCACATTACAGGCAGATTCTTTACCGGTTGAGCCACAAGGAAGCCCTGCCTACAAATACAGGAGACATAAGAGATGCAGGTTTGATCCTTGGGTTGGGAAGATCTCCTGAAGAAGGAAATGGCAACCCACTCTAGTATTCTTGCCTGGGAAATCCCATGGACAGAGGAGCCTAGCAGGCTACAGGCCTTAGGGCTGCAAAGAGTCAGATACAACTGAAGTGACTTAGCTTAGCAATGGATTAGCAAGGATTTCTTTTTCAATATAATTGAAGTAAGATTCACCATTTTTAGGTGTACAATTCAATGGCTTTTGGTACATTTACAATGTGTGCAAGCATCACTGGAATCTAACTCCAGAATATTTTATCACCCTTCAAAAATACCACACCCAGTAAGTAGTCACTGCCCGTACCCCTGCCTCTCATCCCATCAGCCACTAATTTGCATACTGGTTATGTATTTGCCCACTCTGAACATTACACTTGAGTGGAATCATGCAATATGTGACTGTTCATATCTAGCTTCTTTCACTTCACATCATGTTTTTAAGGTTCATCTGTGTTGTAGCAGTATCAGTACTCTGTTTTATAGCTGTAAAATATTCCATTGTATAGGTATACCGTCACATGTTGTGTAGCCATTGATGAGTTGATAAACATTTTAGTTGTTTCCACTTTTTGTTTAAAAATAATGCTGCTATTAACATCTGTGCAAGCATTTGTTTGAAAATCAATCTTTAATGCTTTTGGTTATACACCTTGAATAGAATGGTTGAATCATATGGTAATTCTGTGTTTAACCTTGTGAGGAACCATCAAATTGTTTTTCACAGAGCTGCAACATTTTGCAAATCTAACAGGAATGTTTGAGGTTTTCAATTTCTCCACATATTCAACAACGTTTTTTATTTTCCTTTTTTAAAGAGATCAGGGCCATTGAGTGGATGTTAAGTATCTCATTGTGGTTTTTTGTTTTTAATTTTATTTTATTTTTAAACTTTACAATATTGTATTAGTTTTGCCAAATATCGAAATGAATCCGCCACAGGTATACCCGTGTTCCCCATCCTGAACCCTCTTCCCTCCTCCCTCCCCTACCCTCCCTCTGGGTCGTCCCAGTGCACCAGCCCCAAGCATCGAGTACCGTGCATCGAACCTGGACTGGCGACTCGTTTCATACATGATATTATACATGTTTCAATGCTATTCTCCCAAATCTCCCCACCCTCTCCCTCTCCCACAGAGTCCATAAGACTGATCTATACATCAGTGTCTCTTTTGCTGTCTCGTACACAGGGTTATTGTTACCATCTTTCTAAATTCCATATATATGCGTTAGTATACTGTATTGGTGTTTTTCTTTCTGGCTTACTTCACTCTGTATAATAGGATCCAGTTTCATCCATCTCATTAGAACTGATTCAAATGTATTCTTTTTAATGCCTGAGTAATACTCCATTGTGTATATGTACCATAGCTTTCTTATCCATTCATCTGCTGATGGGCATCTAGGTTGCTTCCATGTCCTGGCTATTATAAACAGTGCTGCGATGAACATTGGGGTACACGTGTCTCTTTCCCTTCTGGTTTCCTCAGTGTGTATGCCCAGCAGTGGGATTGCTGGATCATAAGGCAGTTCTATTTCCAGTTTTTTAAGGAATCTCCACACTGTTCTCCATAGTGGCTGTACTAGTTTGCATTCCCACCAACAGTGTAAGAGAGTTCCCTTTTCTCCACACCCTCTCCAGCATTTATTGCTTGTAGACTCTTGGATCGCAGCCATTGTGGTTTTGATTTGCATTTCCCTAATTACTAATGATAATGAACATCTTTTCATGATCCTTGTTGGCCATTTCTATATCTTCTTCAGAGAAATGTCTATTCAAGTCATTTCACTCATTTCTGAAAATGAGGTATTTTATTAATGAGTTATATTTTGTTGTTCCAGTGTAATTATTCTTTGTATATTCTGGATACTAAACTATTGTCAGATATATGGTTTGCAAATATTTTCTCCCGTTCTATTGACTGAGAAAAGAAGAGAAACGAAGGCAAAGGAGAAAAGGAAGGATATATCCATCTGAATGCAGAGTTCCAAAGAATAGCAAGGGGAGAAAAGAAAACCTTCCTCAGTGATCAATGCAAAGAAACAGAAGAAAACAATTGAAAGAGAAAGACTAGAGATCTCTTCAAGAAGATTAGAGATACCAAGGGAACATTTCATGCAAAGATGGGCTCAATAAAGGACAGAAACAGTATGGACCTAACAGAAGCAGAAGATATTAAGAAGAGGTGGCAAGAATACACAGAAGAACTATACAAAAAATATCTTAATTACTCACATAACCACAATGGTGTGATCACTCACCTAGAGCCAGACATCCTAGAGTCCAAAGTCAAGTGGACCTTAAGAAGCATCACTATGAACAAAGCTAGTGGAGATGATGGAATTCCAGTTGAGTTATTTCAAATCCGAAAAGATGATGCTGTGAAGGTGCTGTGTCCAATATGCCAGCAAATTTGGAAAACTCAGCAGTGGCCACAAGACTGGAAAAAGGTCAGTTTCATGAAAATCCCAAGGAAAGGCCATGCCAAAGAATGTTCAAACTACCACACAATTGCACTCATTTCACACGCTAGCAAAGTAATGCTGAAAATTCTCCAAGCTAGGCTTGAATAGTACTTGAACTGAGAACTTCCAGATGTTCAATGTGGATTTAGAAAAGGCAGAGGAACCAGAGATCAAATTGCCAACATCCACTGGATCCTAGAAAAAGCAAGAGAGTTCCAGAAAAACATCTACTTCTGTTTCATTGACTATGCTAAAGTTTTTGACTTTGTGGATCAAAATAAACTATAGAAAATTCTTAAGAGAGATGGAAATACCAGACTACCTTACCTGCCCCCAAAACCTATATGCAGATCAAGAAGCAACAGTTAAAACCGGACATGGAACTATGGACTGGTTCCAAATTGGGAAAAGAGTTTGTCAAGGCTATATATTGTCACCCTGCTTGTTTAACTTCTTTGCAGATTACATCATGTGAAATGCCAGGCTGGATGAAGCTTAACCTGGGATCAAAATTGCCGGGTGAAATATCAGTAACCTCAGATATGCAGATAACCTTTATGGCAGAAAGCAAAGAGGAACTAAAGAGCCTCTTGATGAAGGTGAAAGAGGAGAGTAAAAAGGCTGGCCTAAAACTCAACATTCAAAAAACGAAGACCATGACATCCAGTCCCATCATTTCATGGCAAATAGTTGGGGAAACAATGGAAACAGTGAGAGACTTTATTTTCTTGGGCTCCAGAATCACTGCAGATGGTGACTGCAGCTATGAAATTAAAAGACGCTTGCTCCTTGGAAGAAAAGACCTAGAGAGCATATTAAAAAGCAGAGAGATTACTTTGCCAACAGTGTTCCATCTAATCAAAGCTATGGTTTTTCCAGTAGTCAGGAATAAATGTGAGAGTTGGATCATAAAAAAGGCTGAGCATCAAAGAATTGATGCTTTTGAACTGTGGTGTTGGAGAAGACTCTTGAGAGTCCCATGGACTGCAAGGAGATCCAACCAGTCCATTCTGAAGGAGATCAGTCCTGGGTGTTCTTTGGAAGGACTGATGCTAAAGCTGAAACTCCAGTACTTTTGACCATCTCATGCAAAGAGTTGACTCATTGGAAAAGACTCTGATGCTGGGAGGGATTGGAGGTAGGAGGAAAAGGGGACGACAGAGGATGAGATGGCTGGATGGCATCACTGACTCGATGGACGTGGGTTTGAGTGAACTTCGGGAGTTGGTGATGGACAGGGAGGCCTGGCGTGCTGCAGTTCATGGGGTCACAAAGAGTTGGACACGACTGATTGACTGAACTGAACTGAACTGAACTGAATAGCTAACTGTCTAACTATCAATAAAATGTAATAAAAATTAAAATATTCTGTTCATCAGAATACGTGATGAAATTGGAAGGCAAGCTGCATAGTAGGAATAGATATTTATACCATATAAAACTGATAAAGACTTGCTATCCAGAATAGATACAGAAATGTAATAATTAAGTAAAAAGAATGACTCATAAAGGGAAAATTGGGTGAAAGACTTGAACTTTACAAAAGAGAACATCTAAATGGCTGGTAAACAAATGAAAAAGTGTTTACTCTTATTAACAATGAGGGAAAAAGAAAGCCACTTTAGGATATTTTTACTGTCCATCACATCTGAAAAAATATTACTGACAATACTAGGTAGAGCTAAGTTGTGAAGTAAGACAAATTGTTACTATTTTCTTTTCATAGACTTTTAAATTGGCTTAATCAATTTGGGAATTTGTAAAAGAAGATATTCACAGCCAGCAACCAGCAATTCTGTTTCTGACTGTATGTATCCTGCTGCTGCTGCTAGAATTAATGCATATGGGAATTATGATACATGACCAAGAGTCATTGATAATGTCTCTAAAAAGGGAAAATTACGAACACTCTGCAACAGAATAATGGGCTTCCATTATTGATTTTATTTATTATTTAAGAATTCACAATGATGGTTGAGAATTCCTTTGCCAATGCCTTAGTTATCCTCCATGCTCATTCATCAGTGCATTTATTCCAGATGTTTATGACTCTCCTAGAGAGATCTTTCCCATTTGTATTTCCCCCTTGTCAAATAGACCTTTATTCCAAGCACCAAAGAAAAGAATATTAGTGAATGTCTTTTTCTCTCCCCACAAATTTCACTACTTTATCATCCCCACTTGCTTCCTCATTTCTACTTTTTCTTGTTTACTTTAGTATCTTATATAATTGTATATAATTGTATATCTTATATAACTGCTAGTTCCAAGGGCATCTTTTCACCTCTCATCTTACTCCTGTTCTCTCTAATAATTGATATTTTGTAACATTTAAAAGTTTCTTCTCTTTTCTCTTCCCTTATGTTTACTCTGTCTTGATTTTCCTCTTTTGTCTCTCACAATTTCTTAAAGATAGGTAGACCAATAATTTATCTTCCAAACTGAAATACTTTCATACCATCAACCTTTGGTCTTTTACATATTTTCCTTGGATGACCTGAAATATTTGCATGACTGAAACTACCACCTTCAATGATCATTCCCAAAGTATATGTCCAGTCTAACTTTTTCATGACTCCAGACTCATATTTCCAATAGTTTATTGTATATTTCCAAACTAGTAACCCAAAAGTATATACATGACAATATTTTTAATTTTTATTCATTTATTTATTTATATCTTTTGCTGTGCTAGATCTTCATTGCTGTGTGGGTGTTCTCTAATTGACATGAGTGGAGGCTAGTCTACCAGTTGTGGTGTGTGGGCTTATCATGGTGTCTTCTCTTGTAGGGCAAAGGCTTTGGGCATGCAGGCTTCAGTAGTTGTAGCACGTGGGCTCCATAGCTGTGGCTCCTGGGTTCTAGAGTACAGGCTCAATAATTGCGGTGTACAGGTTCACTTGCTTTGTGGCATGTGGAATCTTCCTAGACCAGACATTATCCCCTTGTTATCAAACATGTATCCCCTGCATTGACAGGCAGCTTCTTATCCACTATACCACCAGGGAAGTACCTGTTCCTCACAGTTTACTTTTACCTTCTCCCTCAAATTTCCTACTGTTTTGTTTACTGAAGGGGTGGAGGTGAAATATGTGTGTGTGTGTGTGTGTGTGTGTGTGTGTAAGTCTGGAAATCACACATGTATACTACTTTGTACAGATGCTTCATTAGGCACTGGACATACAGTGGCAAAACCTAGTAGTAGCAAAACCTAGTTCCATCATCATGACAGTGCATTCTGGTATGAGAGATAGACACTGACCAAACTAGCACGCGTATAAATGTAGTGTAAGTGTGGGTAATTTCCATGAAGGAAAGAAACATGGTACTATGTGAAATACAGTAGGGGCATTTGACCTTGTTCTTCCCAATACTTGGCCTTTTTTATTAGATGTAAGTGGCACTATATAGCTCTTCTAAATTGGAGAAGAGCTTCTACCTCTGTTTCTTAAAATATTTATTGAAATTCAGTATTTAAGTGTACTAGCAAATGGAGCCATTTTTCTTCTCAGAATTCCCACTGCTTTTCATCATATTCATATATTGTTCATAAATCACAAAAATTAAGCCCAGAAATTGTGGCAGTACCTTTAGTATTGAGGATGTAGGTATGGAAACTAAATGAAATAGCACCTGAGGAAGTAGTATTTCCTTTGTGAGAAAGAGATGATATGCAAAGATAAGGAGCACCTTTCTAGTCACAAAGTCTGGCTGCTGTTTTCTTTGTACATCCTAAGTAATATTTTGGTTGAATGTTAATTGCTTATTCTTTCATCATACATATTTCCCCTCTTGTGCATAAAACTTGGAAGTGGTCAGCTTGTCATTTTGAGATTAAAAGACTTATACTCACTAGTACTAGCCCAGAATATGAACTAAATTATACATAGCCCTAAATAACAAATTTTATAATCAACATAAATATTAATAATTTTAAAGACAAATAATCCACAGTATTTGTCCTACATTTGTATGTTTTTACAGTAGTGATGTTCACTTACATCAGTTAGTGTATAACATAATAATAACATAGCTAATATTTATGAAGTATTAACTACTTGTGCTAGATAATTTATATGCATTATCTTATTTAGCCCTCAGCAGTAATCTGGTGAGGTAAATGCTATCATTTATCCACATTTTTTAGATAAAGGAAATGACAGTTTAAAAATTATATCTATCAGTATCCCAGCAGAAGTCACAGCATACCTAAATGGATAATTGTGAAGAGTTTAATAAAGGACTATGATATTTATCAAAGCATGGGAAGATTTTAGAAAAGCAACAAGATATGATTCAGCACCCTGGAACTAGTAATAATTGGTATCATTAATACTCCTAGACCTAATGGGGCAAAAAAGAGAGCAGGTAATTGGAATCCAGAAAAGAGCTATAAGCACAGGTCATCTAACAGGGCCTCTAATCTTAGCCAGCCTACAGTGACCTGCTGGAGAGGAAGCCAAGGGAATAAATATCAGACCTTATTGTCCCCCAACTCTTCAGTTTCCTGATAGTACTTCTTACCTGAGCCAGCTAGAAATCAGAGAGCACAAAATAGCTTGTTGATTCTGTCTATACAGTTTAGCTTGGTGCAGAGAGAGTAAAGAAGGGTGGAGAATGAATCTGAAAGGGAAATGGAAGATATCTAAGAATTAAATAGGTGTTAAATGACAGAGCCAGTATATGAATGCCAAACACTTTACTCCTCTCTACAATTCTATACTGCCTCATAAAAAAGCTTTGATGAAATATTATTTGAAATTTTATTTGGCCAAGGAAAATATATTGAATCTGAAGATTTCTACCTTATCCCAAATTTTTGGATGCAGTCATACTTAATAAGTGAGACCAAATATCTGAGAGCTTAGCGGCAAAGGGTGTTCAGTCATTAAGTGTCTGACTCTTTGCATCTCCGTGGACTGCAGCATGCCAGGCTTCCCTGTCCTTCACCATCTCCTGGAATTCGCTCAGATTCATGTCCATTGAATCAGTGATGCCATTCAACCATCTCATCCTCTGCCACCCCTTTCTCTGGCTTTCAATCTTTCCCAGCATCAGGGTCTCTTCCAGTGAGTCAGCTCTTCACATCAGGTGGCCAAAGTATTGGAGCATCATCTTCAGCATCAGTCCTTCCAATGAATATTTGGGGTTTATTTCCTTTAGGATTGACTGGTTTGATCTCTTTGAAGTCCAGGGGACTCTCAGGAGTCTTCCCCACCACCACAATTTGAAAGCCTCAAGTCTTCAGCACTCAGCCTTCTTTATGGTTCAACTCTCACATCCGTACATGACTACTAGAAAAACCACAGCTTTGACTATATGTTGACTATATGCGCCACCTGCCCCCCCCACCCCACCAAAAAAAAAAAAAAAATGTTTGCTATGGGTATTGATTTTGCATGTTATTGGTATTTTCAGCACATTAAACCATACTTGTTCCTCTTGTTCAGATTCCAGACTCCATCATTTCTCGTGGCGTTCAGGTGCTCCCACGAGACACAGCCTCCCTCAGTACTACTCCTTCGGAATCTCCTCGTGCTCAGGCTACATCTCGCCTTTCTACAGCTTCCTGCCCGACACCAAAAGTAAGTATAGTTCCTTGGCACCTTACACCTGCTCTGCTATGTACATCTGGGAAAACTAACCAGTATTTCCCTCTGCTTGTCAAGGTTGGATTGCATGCAAGATATTACAATGAAAAATTAATGGGCTGTAACATAGATATCACCTAATGTTTCACAAATTGTTGTATTAGGCCAACAAGAATAGAAATTTCATTCAAAATGCCTACTACCTCACAGCTATAGGTATCACCTTCTGTAACTCCTGTTTCTTTGTTGTAGAATTCTTATTTTTTAGCATACTTATTTGTATAGATATGCAGTTATTTATTTATGCAGAGGGTGAATGTGTTTCTGGCCAATAAACAGCAAGGTTAACAAAATAAAATGATGTCACCAAAAGGATTTTTTTTTTTTTTGACTTGTCCAGGCAGGGGTAACTCCTTGCTCTAGTATCATTCCAAATTTTTTCAAACATATTCAACTTGGAATGTTGCTGCCTAATATTTGGAAACAAATCTAAATTGATAGAAAGTTTTAATGCCAACCTTTGGGGGAGGGAGGAAGTAGCTTAGTATTTATTTTTTATAATTTTTCCCAAGTACTGAAGCAGTGAGCCAGGGAGAGGATTAGATATTTATTTGCTGCCTGACATTTTCATGTGTGAGATAAACTGAGTAGCATACCTAATTATGACTATGATACTTTTTCTTAGAATATCTCTTCCCTGTAAAGTTAGTCATTTCTAGTTTCAAGTTTCCATAGGATGGATCCACTTTTGGCATCAGAAGCAAACAGTGACATTCCTTCTTATTTAATAGGATATGATTTTAGCTATCAGGCTATACAGTAAATTTATTTCAGAAATCTGTAGGTAATTTTGCAAACTATGACTTTTTCACTGTCATCAGATTTAAGGATTTATATAACTACCTTCCTCATCCAGCTTTTCTATGAGTTTTACGAATGTTATTGTTGAATTTAACTGGAAGTGGTCTCAGTCAGTTCTTGAAATGTGTAGTGCAGTTGCTTTTACATTCCATGCTACATCCTTTTTAGCAGTCTTCAGAGTGTGAACTGTTGCATATCATTTTTAGACTTGTGTCAAAAGTCACTGATAATTGTATAGTTTAAAAAAATGAGGTCTTAAATCTTCATGAAGAAAAACTATAAAAACATTCTAGATATAAAATGTTTGTTATATGTTTATACATTGAATGCCAGCCAGCTGAATCTTTAACTGAAGGAAAACGGAGTTATCAAGACATAAATTGGGTAGAAGAATGTCATCCATATCTTACAAATTTTTAAAACAGAATGATTTATTGTTTGACTTCACTAAATTCCAGCTGTATAAGTTTACTCATTTATGAAGTCTGGGAAACAATTAAAGCTAAATGTTAAGTCCACTATAAAAGACTACTCATTCATCAAATATTAAGACCTTAATGATTGGAATGTGGAATTATCTAAGACAGTACATTTTTCTTAGTGTTTTACTGTGTACATAAATATTGAAAGCTAAGTATTATCTAAGTTCTTGGACCTTTTTAAAACTTTGGAATTACGTTTTAATTACTAGGAGAATATTAAATGCAGTTAATAAATGCAGTTATTAAATACAGTTTTAAAAATTGCTCCAAAATCCACATTTATTATTTTGCTTATTTCAAAACCTTAGGATAACAAGTGGCTTGTCTTGATATTTTTCCATAGATAACACTTAGCTGTTCAAATTGACAATGAATTCAAATAAAACTTTTATTTCAAAATCTTTTTTTTTTTTTCAGAAATTTTTCTTCTGTATTTTTGCCTAGGAATATGATTCTGTTTCTTTTAAATAATTTTACCAACACGAAAATGTAACCTCAAAGATAAAATTATTGCTTTGGTGTTATTTAATTTTAAAATTGAACTTTTAAGGTTGAATCAGAGTAGTAATATAATAGAAAAACTAATTTGAATACTTTTTAAAAAGAAGTGAAGACAATCAAATTACTCTTCCTATTGAAAATCTCAAATTATAAGACTGTTTAATTAATGTATGCTGGATGTTTTAACAGAGAAGGCAAGGCAACCCACTCCAGTACTCTTGCCTGGAAAATTCCATGGACAGAGGAGCCTGGTAGGCTACAGTCCATGGGGTCACTAAGAGTCGGACACGACTGAGTGACTACACTCTCACTTTTCACTTTCATGCATTGGAGAAGGAAATGGCAACCCACTCCAGTGTTCTTGCCTGGAGAATCCCAGGGACGGGGGAGCCTGGTGGGCTGCCGTCTAGGGGGGGGTCACACAGAGTCGGATACTACTGAAGCAACTTAGCAGTAGCAGCAGCAGCAGCAGATGCTTTAACATGTATTTTTATATCAGTGATAGATGTAACCTCTTCCTCCATAGAGTTTACAGTTTAGTCAAGGTATGCTGAAACAAATAGGTATTTTTTAAATAAATTTATTTAAAATAACCTTTAAAAAATTATATTAAATAAAAAATAAAACCTTTAAAATAACGTAAAAATAACCTTTCAAATTATAATAAATATACTTTTATAATAACAATAATGATACATTGAAATTCATGCTAAGAAGTGAAAAAATGTAGTAGAAAGTAAAAGTAGGGAAATCTCAGATTGGATGATCAGAGAAGGCAGCTCTAAGGAGTAGCATTTCACCAGGGACATGATAAATGATGAACACAAAATAACAGCTTTTTTGCCAGGTGGAGGTTTTGAGAATTACGTTCAGCACTAATGACCACTTTAATGGTAGTATTCACTAATCAAAAACTCTCTGTAAAACTTCATTAGTACACGAATAACCTAATTCAATGAGTTCAAAATCCAACTTCAGATCAGTTCTTTATTTTAAACAGTGATTTTTTCCCTTTTGCATACTAAGTAAAATTCAAGGCCATAGGTTTTAGCACATAAATATATTCTAGATAAATTAATTTTATAGCCTAAAAATGTAAGGCAGAGAAGAAATTAAAAATGAAGGTCAGGGTTCTAATTTAAATTTTGGGTAAATGATGTTAACTATACTAAGGAATGAAAAAGCAAAGGAAAATTGTTAATGCATTTTGGTTTTGAATGTTTTCAGTCTAAGATATGACACATCCAGGAATGTTATCTTGCACAAAATCAGAACACAAGTTGATTCTGACATCATTATTGTTACTACATCTTGGATGGAATGTTTATAATTTAGTACATATTACTGTTAGCCAAACGCCATAAAAATCCCCCTCCCATGTTTCAGATTAGGCACGCAATCTGTCATGTGCAGAAAAAAACGTGCAAATACGTTTTCCTTACATTGGAAATACAATACAGTCTTAAAAGACCAGCACTAGAAAGAGCACTTGACTTGATATTAGAAGTCCTGGTTTCAAATACTGGCTTCTCTACCTAATAACTACACTGCATTAAGCAAGTTGTTCAACTTCTCTGAGCTTTTTGTCTATAATAAAACTGGTAATCCTTGCCTGCCCAACAGGGTTATTAACTTTTAAATAAGTCTTTGCCTGGTGCTGGGAAAACAGTGGTGGGCAAATAACACTATTCTTGGCTTTGCGACAGATAAAGCAGGCAACTATAAAGTATAATAAAGTCTAATAAATTTTATGATTTATCAGCAGAAATACAGAATACTCTGGTAATAACCATCAGAAACACTTATCCTAGTCTTTGTGAAAATACAGAAGGGTTAAATAACCAAATTATGATTAAAAACTAACAATTCCAACCTTTTCCTCTGTAACATTTTCTCACGGGGCAGCATTTAAGCTGAAAACTTCCTGTCCATTTGTATGTATGCATCTATTCCTATTAGGTCAACAGCTATAATGTTGGTATTACAAATTATTTTGCATTCACATTTTATTTGCTCTCTGCAATATTTTATTCGATTGTGCTTTAATCCATTAAGATTCTCCACCTATAGTGAAAACATGATCTATCAAGCAAACCAAGTCTGG
Organism: Bos mutus; assembly: GCF_027580195.1. Classification (NCBI taxonomy): domain Eukaryota; kingdom Metazoa; phylum Chordata; class Mammalia; order Artiodactyla; family Bovidae; genus Bos; species Bos mutus. The sequence continues at coordinate 29,846,005 of NC_091626.1, read as the reverse complement.
ATTTCCTTTTCAGTACACTCGTCACAATCTCATAAAGACAGGGCATTAACTTTTCTAAAGTTCCATATAGAATGGCATTGTCTCCAGCAAAAATTTGTTTGTTGGGATGACATAATATTTTTCTGTATATGGGGAAATTCATTTCTCCTTAATATCAGATATTTTCTTTTCACGAAATCTGACTGAAATGAAAAGTGATTTTCACTCCTTTAGCTTGAGAACTCTGTAAAATGTATTTTAACAACAAACTTGAGATTTTAGTCTTACATTGCCCTAAGTAAAATAGTACCTAAGCCAAAAAGTCAAATAGTATATAGATTTTATGAATGGGCAATCTCTAGAGGACTCAAATTCTAAAATAGTAATCATCTCCCAAAAAATGTTTAGCTAAAAGAATAATTCTATAACAAATTCTGTTTTAAAGTGAGTATGATTCACAAATGAAATAAGTTCTGCTTTTCAGTTATGAAACTTCTTTCATTTGTGAATTTCAGTTATGAAAAGCAGCAGCATCTCTTTTAGAATCAAGAGGCTTGATGTAGAGAATAATGACCAAAACTAAAAAGAAAAAAAATCCAGACTTTCAATCAGTTCACCACTCCCTATCAATGTCATTAAAAAGAGAATTTTTTACAAAGCCCAGTTCAATTTTCCTTTTATTCCCTAAGCATCTGAAATTTGAGTGAAATAAATAGATGAATAAAGATAATCTCTGCACATACTCCCTTGTACTTCAGAGTTTAGAATAGAACTTTGCACACAGACTAATCATCATGTTATTTTTTTCTCTTCTTAGAAAGAAAATATAAATTAATTTTCCTAACTAAAGTTTATAAAATAATTTTTAAATATATATTAAAGTATCCTTATGGAGTATGTATTCCTTTAATAATAATGTCTAATCTTATATTCAAACAAAATGCAGAATTATAACCTCTCTAGGCTTCTGTTATTGTCCTTTGAGCAAAAGAACTTAGATTACTCTGGATAAAGAATATTTTCTTAACTCACAATTTTTAATGTATATATCTGAAAGGAAGTGGATTCCCTTTACATATAAAAATGGCATTATTTGATCTAGTATCAAGGTAATATTTTCTCATGAGTTTTTTTCCCTAGTGATATTGGTTTTTACCAACTAGTTTATATTATCAGTACTTTCCTTTGTGAATGCCAAGATGATTGTGTAATATGGCTAGTTCATTGTTTCCCAAGTCTTTGGAGACTCAAGAAGTTCTACAAATCTAGCCTGAATCAAGACACTAACTGAGGCCTGCAAATTATTTTCCACTGTTTTTGAGAGCCTAAAGATAGTTAGTAAAACTACACTGACCATCAGGTTTCTTTGCTTTTGTCTGAAGTCATATCAACATTGGCACATCAACAACTGTTCAGCTGTTAATGACATTATAGAAGTGTATGGGTTCTACATGTGGAGTCAACAAACACCAAAAAGGTTGGAAAACATTTTGAATTAATAGTTATTAATGTAATTAGTGTAATTAGTTATTAGTGTAATTAATAGTTACACTAATTATTAATTAGTGTAATAAAATGCATCTCTGGACATAAAAATATAAGTTTTGGTTAACTATCTCATGGAGATGAGGGTTGCTGAGCAATAATAGTCTCAACTTTGTTGGTCAGATCCATCAGTTCTCAAACTTAATGGTCTCAGGACCCCTTCACATGCTTAGGAATTATTGAGTACCTCAAAGGCATATTTATGTGAGTCATAGCTGGTGATATTTATTGCACTGATAATTAAAACTTAGAAATTTTTAAAAAGTTATTTATTTACTTTAAATTGAGAATAAGACCTCTCTATGTTACTTTAAATAATATTGCTAAGGGTAAAAATAATGTTTTCCAAAATTTTTAAAATCTACTAGAAAGGATGATGTTGTTTTACATTTTTTCCTATTCATTTCAATGTCTGGATTAATAGTCGACAGCTGGATTCTCACATCTGCTCCTGTACTCAGTCTGTTGGAATATGTTGTTTTGGTTGAAGGAAACAAATCCAGCCTCACACAGTTATGTGGTTAGAAAATAAAGGAATATCTCAATAACGTTTTCATATAATTGTGGATATTCTTTGACACTACAACAAAATTGTTCAGTTGATAATATATTGAAAGTTAGTTAAATTGTAGAATTTAGCATTGTCAAGGGCCATTTCATACTCCAATATATTAAAAATTTTTGGACATACTGCCATATATGAAATAGATAAACAGAGACCTACTATATAGCATAGGGAACTGTATTCAATATCTTATAATAACCTATAATGAGAAGGATCTGAAAAGGATATAGAGAGATATATGTATAAATGAATCACTTTGCTATACACCTGAAACTAGTGCAGCATTGTAAGTCAGCTATAGCTCAATAAAAAGTTTTCATTCTGGAAAAAAAAATTCATTGGTCGGTCCTGAATGTTTAATGGATCTTATATCCAGGTATGTTTTTTGTAATGTATTTTTTGATCATATGGAAAATGTAAGTTCTTCCAAATGTTTACTCTATCAAAATTCATTTTCATTAATATAACCACCAACTCATTAAAAACTCCTTGGAAGCATTGGAAGCTCATGGTGATATCCATTGTCCATAATTTTAATTTTTGCTTAAAACATAGAGTTTTTTCTTTGGCCAAAAAAAAGCCAACAAACCCTGTTTGTTTTCCCGAAATTAACTGTCTCATTTCATTCATTTTCAAGAAAATGTCTATCAAACATCTAAGTCTGAATAGTCATAGTTTGTGAGACATTCTTTCAAGCAAAAATAGTGTTCTGTGCAAAACCTGGCTAGTTCAGCTTGCAACTATTGCCTAAGTTCTTTAACTTGAGACACCCGTCATTCTTTGTTAATCAGCAGAAGTGTTTTATTTCATTCTTCCTATTTGTCACACTCAACAGACAAATTTTAACTAAATTGAGTTAGTATTTACTGTTTCATTGAGAGGACAATGTTAATGAAACTGTTAGGACATAGGGGTGAATAATACAGTAACTATTCACACTATTTGTATCAACTGCCTAGATTTCTACTGTAGTACCAAACCACCATTGCTTTTGTACATCATTTCAAATGTCAGTATAGTGTTAGAGGCAAATAATGTCTTGGTATTATTATTAAAATCATTTGGCCTTGTGGACCCCTGAAACAATCTCAGGGACCCTCACAGGTCTGTGGAACAGACTTAAAGAACCACTGGTATAATCAAATGAGTGTAGTGCTTTATGTTTCTTACAAAGCATCCTGGGTCTCTTTTGTTTAGACCATGTTGCAATGGTATTCTCATTCCAGAGATCTTATCCTTTATGTCAATGACCATCAGTACCATGCTTAATATAAATGACTCACCCTGACTCTGATCCAGATTAATTCTAGGAAAGGGAACAGTTTCTCCTCCCTGACTCAAAACAATAGAAGACTTCACAACGTCTTTTGAGGATAACAACCAGAAAATACGTCTCCAGCTAGCTTTACTCATTTCCAGTGTGAAACTACTTCTATATTTGTACAGCAACTAACGTTTCCCTAGAATCTCCTTTCTACTTATAGGTACACAGAGAGTCCTCTTTTAAGCTATAACCTAGTTGATGGAAGATAATTTTATTAGGGATATCTTTGGGGATGACTTCCTTTTTTATAATTAGTTTGGAACATTTAAAATTGGTGAGATTTTTTTAAATAAAAATACAGTTTTCAGCTTTCTAAAAAATCATGTTAATATTACTGGGCGAGATGACATATATTAATACTCAACTGGCTTTATTTGTTCCCTCCAGGCTACTTTACTTGTTTGCATTAATTGCCTGGCTCCTAGAGACTTTTGAGTAACTTATTTCTACTCTCATTCATTATTGTCTAGTTTCTCCTCCTTTATAACAACATTTGTTTTGCTATTTATTCTAGTTTGATAGAAAAACAGATTTTTGAGACTTCAAATAAAGGGTTTTCATATCTTTTCTTATAGGAAAGGTAAGGCACTTTCCAGTATGGTAAACTGTTTCATATTTTGAAGAAAACTAAAATCAGATAATAATAATGTATTTTAGCTGTGAATTTTGAGTCTACAAATTATTTTAAATGGTTGTTAGTATTCTTAACATTCTTAACATTCTGCTGAGTATACAAGATTTACCTTGATTTTTGTTTCTTCATTCATCTGATTAAACATCCCCTCTACCTTTATGTACAATGAAAATTGAAAATGGAATTCCCTCCATCCTTTTCTTAGCATTTAATGTTCACAGAATTAATTTATCATTGAAACTAAGTATAACTTAACTGTGAAATGTACAATCACCACATTGAAATCTGAGCTGCAAATGAAATTTGATTAGCTCGCCTGAGAATATATAGTTAACAAGAAAGTATTAGCTAATAGTTAACAGTTTTATGGGTTAGACAGTCTACAAGTGCCATACTCTTTTTTTTTTTATTATTTAAGAAAAGTAATATACATGATCATTTTAGAAAATTTTAAAAATTAATATAAGCAAAAACAAAGAGAATTCCTGTAAGACCACCTTTAATAGCAGCTGTTAAAACTCTGCTTATATCATCCTGGGTTTGTTTTCCTATGCATTCAAATATTTTATATAAATGGATCATGATAAGAAGGCAGTGATTAAGAGCTCAGGTTCTGGAATCTGACAGGCTTAGCCTTGAATCTCAGCTTTTTCAGTTACTATATGTATGGCTTTCAGAACATTACTTCATCTCTATAACCTTAATTATCTCATCTGTAAAATGAAAAATAATAATACCATTTGCCTCAGGATTAATTTAAGGTTTAAATTTTAAAATACATATGAATCATGGACTACAGTGTTTGAAATATAGGAAATTATCACTAAATATTAGCTGTTATTAAACTATAAATATTATAACCTATCTCATACATTTAGTAACATTCTTTCCTTTCTATGTCATGAACATATTTCCATGTTTTTAAATTATGTTTTACAACATTAATATCAATCTTTGTTCAGTATTCTAATTTGTGGGTATAGCATAGTTTTTTTCACCAGTCCCTATTTTGCGTACTCTAGTTGTTACCTATTTCCTAGTCTTACAAATAATGCTGTGATAATCTTCTGGAAGTTAAATGTTTTAGAGTCTTCTCTTAATTAAACATAGCAACTTGTATTAATTCTACCTTTGTTGGAAGTATATGCTAGACTTTTAGGCCCATGGTTCCCATAATTCATATGGAACATTTTTGCATCTTCATGAATTCAATTTTAATATTCTGGAAGAAGCAGTTTCTAGCATTTGCATTTGATTGATCTACTGATGGATGTTTAGAAATTATAGATCCAAAGTTATTTGAAAAGTCAACAATATTGAGTATGTATAAGTACTGCTCTTTCAGGCACTAAATGTTGAGCCCTGGTCTGCCACTTTATAACTTTGTTAGAACTAGTAGACCTCAGTTTCTATATCTGTAACATCATGATAGTAAGTTCAGTAGCCTCTAAAACCCTTGTAGGCCTATAATTCTGTTCCTTTGAAATAAGTTTCTATACTGACTGAATAAATATTATCCTTTGCTTTAGCCCTTCTCTCTGATATTATGTTAATGTCCAATTAATGTAAAATAATTTACATTTATTTCAGCTTTTCCATTTCATGCTGCTACATAAAGATTATTAACTAAACTATTATAACTTTGTTTAAGATCCGTTTCATTTAGGTCAAGCTTTGTCTTTATTAAATGGAATATTGTTTTCTCTTGGTATTCACTAGCATTTTGTCTAAGTTTTGGATGATAGGGACTGAAAGCTCTAGAAATACAAGGAATAATTAAATTAAGAATACTGTCTTTCAGCTTAATTTAATATCTTTGATTCCTATAAACTTCTTTTTAAAAGTTTAGGATATGTTTTGTATAAAAGCAGTTCAACAAAATAATCTGTCCCATCATTATTTCAGTAGCAGAATTTATTAGATATAGCCATAATTCAAATCTATATAGTTATCTGGCCATGTCTCATTCATGACTTTACTAGAGAGCATATCCCAAACTAAACTATTTCTTAGATCTTTATATTTTTAAATGATACATATACCAAAATTTGCCAGGTATTTTCTTGCCCAAAACTTCAGGATTATCTACTCTCCCTTTTCATTCTACTTTCATTAAAGATACAACGCACGTTAATTCAGAAATCCATTCAGTGAGTATTTTTAGTGTATGTTATGTCAAATACTGTGCTAGGTTTTAGAAGTATAGTAGTGGATAGACTAACTGAACCTGACCTCAAAGATCTTATAGTGGAGCAGATGTGGGGAAAAAAATTACAACGAATCTATCAAAGCTTTGATAGTCTAAAAGAGCTCGTCTCATCTTATAGGGTAAAAAAATAAATAAAATGAATAAAGGGCTGTTTACTTAGCCCTTTATGAAACAATAAATAGCTGTTTCATAAAAACAGAGAAAATCAGCAAAGAAATATGTGGGGGAAAATGTACTCTCACTAGAAATCTATTAAAATTTTTGTAGTCAAATTGATAACTTTTTAAATTATAATCACTGCTATAATGAGTAGCGACATGAATATTCCTAGTCACACTAGCAGAAATGTAAATTTGTATGACATTGCAAGCAAGCTATGTATTTTTTAAATATTTTGTTTAACCAATGGTATTATTTCCAGAAATTTTTTGGTGGAAATTATCAAACAGAGAATGAAAGATTTAATTATAAGATTATTTATCACAGCATTATTCATATTCACAAAACAGAATCAACCTTAACGTCTGTGGTTAAATAATTTACTATACATATGTATATACGAGTTATTTATATAATCTAAGAAGTCATATTTAAGAATATTTAATGGCACGGGAAAATGCTCAAAATAAAATATGTAGTTTAAAAAAGTAGTAAACAAAATTGCATAGAGATTAAATTATAGGTTATTTTATAATCTAAATTTTTTACTAGAGCAGAAAAATATAAGTTTTTCTGGTTTTGCTATTTAGACAGGATCTGGGAATGACAAGGATGGGTGTCTTTTGCCTGCTTCATAAAGCCAACTATTTGCTTGTGTTTATAATTGTATTTATACCAGGGTATTTTTATATGCAGGCTAAACCATTCTATTCCTAATCTTATTGGATAGAAAATTATATTTCAGTTGAAGTTTGAATACAAACTTTTTTCTATCTGCTATATAAATAATAAATAATTCTTCAGAACATACACTATACTATTTAAAAGTTATCTGTTCCAAAGTACCTAATAACTCTTTTATACTGCACCTATAATAGGGTTCTTAATTTCTTTATAGACAGATAAGAAATTTGGGGAAAAAAGATCATGGATTGAATTATTCTCTAGATAGTGGGCAGGAAATAGCATGCTTAAAAGTCTAATTTTGTATAGATTGCATTATTTCAAAATCAAAGCTATCATAGAAACTTAGGGATCAAAATAATATGTGTAATAAATGTGTAATAAAATAAAAATATTTGAAATGATAATAAACCATTAGAAATCATAGCCTTTCAAATAAAGGATTTCCTAAGTATACAATTTTTTTGTAAGCCAGGGGGCAGTTGGTAGATCTGTGACTTGCTACCAAGATGCTTATTCAAAAATAAGAAGTCAAAACTTCTTATTTCTTCATTATTCTTTGCAGTATTTCCTTGATCTTCTCTATCCTTTTACTGGTTTGCCTTTCTCTAGAAACGCATTAGATTATTTTTCCTTGATGCACAGAATTACTGCTTCTCTTATTTTTGTTTCTTCCTTCTTTTATACTTTGCCTTAATAAATCGCAAGTGAAACAGAATTATTTTACAATGAAGCACCAGTTTTACTGAAAGTCCTAAAATATAGTGAATTGAAATATTAACCAGATCCCAAAAAGAACTTTTTTATTCACAAATTTGTTTAAATTTTGAATTCTCAAGTAAAACTTTTTAAAAACCTCCTTCTCCGATCATAACTATCAGAAGGAGTCTATAGCTGTATCAATATATATTAAGTGATATTGGTTAGAAGACAATTTCTAAGAAAAAAGTTTTATTTCCTGTCAGTGATACCCATACTTTTTTTTTTAAGTGGCATATTAAAAATGTCTATTTCTCAAGGTAGTTCTAAACGTAAATTAGATAATTCTAAAAACAAAACAATTCAGTCCCTAGGACAAACAAACAGAACTGTTTTTTTAATCTATACAATCTTAATCTAAATCAATACAAAATATATTAAGGGAGAAAAAGGGGAAATCTACATAAATCATTCTGTAGATGAGAGGCCAAATTTAATGAAGAGATCTCAGAGCCAGAGAATTTAATACCAGCTATTTACTTTTTTTTAATTTATAGGTCTCCAGAAAGCTACTGATCCTAAGACCTGAGTTCTCTCATAAATAAAACAAATGTATAAAATATGTAACCTTTTCTCAAAATTCTTCACCAAAATCTTGCCACTAAAAAGAAGTATTAATGCACACACCTAGTAATATGGGCACTTACCTTAACATGACTTTTACAATCCAGAAATTTCTTGAAGTTTCATGTTTTGTTTCAAATATTAATATAAAGATGATTTTATACTCCAAAATCTTGTATGTTTGCCTTTGAAAAAATATTGACATTTTGCTTACAACTACTTATTATTGGCAAGAGAGATAAGGGTGAGATGGGGTAATTTTCTGCTTTGTTAATAATGGAAATACTTTTACAGTATTTACAGAGCTCAGTTTTGGAGAACCAAGCTAAATCAAAGGGAATCAACAACTCATATTGTATGAACATCCAGGCATTTCCTTTTGTTGCATAATATATCTATAATTCAAGCTCTTATTTTAAAAAGATGAATACAAATAGCAGTCTTTTCACAACTTTAGAGGCCACATCCTCATAATTAATTCCTTAGGGTAGATTACCCAGTAATTAATCCCTAAAGAAATATTCCCAGAATGCTGCCAAAGAAGTGATACAGTGCAGTCTTCTCAGACAATTTTTAATGGATATCTTGTTAATATATTCTAGCTGAGAGGCTGAAGAGAAGATTGAAATTATTTTGATCCTCTAATTTATTTCTTTTACAATCTCAGTAAAAAATATTTACAGCAAGATTTCTTCAGGCTACAGAAATCATTAGTGATAATGTGTTTTTGTTTTGCAGGTAACATTTTAGTTTTCAATATGTGTAAATAAACTAATAATTTTAACCAACCTGTAATCCCTACAGTTCTTTACATCCAGTCTGCAAACTTCATTTATATTTCCATGATCTTATATGTAGTATAAACATTTAAAGTTTAACCTCTTTTACTTATTGATAGAGAATGTTTAGTCTCACAGAAAAATATATATAACAAATTATCTATCATTGTGAGGCTTTTATAATTATCATAAAGAATGAATTTCATTTTATCCAAATGCTAATCTTTTATGATTTCTTTTATATTCTAATCAAAGTAAAAAAGTAATCAGGTATTTGGATTAGCTGTGAATTTCTTTTATTTATGCTACTCCATCATAACTGATGATTAAGTGTTGACTAGAATAAATGAGAGCATTATATTTTAAAATCTATGATTTGACTTCTCTCTACAACTCAAATTTTATATTTTCAAATTCTTTCTGAAGTTTTTCAATATTAGGAATTATTACCTGTGTCAGGAGCAAAAAAAAAAAAAAAAAGCACATGACACTTGAATTACAACACTTGTAGCGCTGATAACCACATTGGTTTCCTAAAGTCTTCCTCTTATGATAGTTAAGAATTTGCAAAATCAGATTTAAATACAGAAAATCAGTGTCAAGCATTGACAGATGAGTTCTCTACTCCTAAAAATCTTTGCTTAATTTGGTGTGTAGTCTATTTTTCACATCCAGAGTTCATGGTGATTGTCTTTTCTTATATTTCATTCTTTAAACTTCTGTACTAGCACTTGAATTTGGAATTGAAATGAGTTAGGAAAACTTTCTTCCATGTATTAGTATAGTAACAACATTTCTAACATAAATTGGATAGATAGACAAATAGACACACAGGGACATGTATACTTAATACAGCCTCTTATAAGCATCAGGTTTTTTTCCAACCTATTTATTTCCAGGCCTATTAAGGGTACAACTTTAAAGTAGAAATTAGGAATGGTGGATGTTGGTCTTGGCTTTGTCATTCACGTCCTATGTAACCTTGACCTCCTGTTGCTGGACTTGATATAATTTTAAGCCTTCCAGATATAAAAGATAATGTAGAAAACAGTGTTCATGTGTTACTATTAGTATACAATAATTCAGTTTCTAAACATTTTTAGAAAGCAACATGAGGTATTAGACTATTTTTATATAAAACTACATAGTTTATAATCAAGATGTTGTGAATATCAATTTAAAATGGGAAATAGCTTTTGATATAAAAATATTCTCTGAGATCAAATAAAATAACATGAGAAAATGACTAGACATTATGAATGCACTGTCCATCAGAGGCCCTTTATTATAGAATGTTGCCATTCTAATTAGTATCCATTGTTTCTGAATTTGAGAATTTTTTTCAACTAAAAGTTGAGTAAGGATTAGTGATTATCTTTAGGATATAACATTTAATTAGTGTTGAAGAATTAATAAAAACTATATCAAGTAAAACCAAAAGTTGACTCAGTTCTTATGGACCAAGGTGCTCTTTTCAAGTGAAAATGCAATTTTCTCAGTAATTGGATTTTCTTCTCAGAAATTCTTAGTGTTTCACAGTATTCCTAAGCAATTTCTTTATGCTATCAAAGATATCATAAAAAATATAAAACAGTAGCCTGCCTCCAGAAATTATAATTTTGTAATATGGTCAGATTTCTTATTTTTCCTGAGAACTTTAACACTGGGAATTTGGAATCACATGGATACTTCATCTACTGTCTCCTAAAAGCAAGACCATCACAACTAACTTGAGCTATGATGGTCTGAATGGAGACCATCATCCTGCACATGAAGAAATCCATAATGTAAAAGCACTTGATCTGAAGCTTCCTTTCAGTCTCCCCTGACTCTTTTTTTCAGTTTGTTTTTGTCTTTAAACAAAATATTAGTTATTGTTACAGCTCTATTAAAATAAAGGCAAAGGGATTTCTTATTTATACCTCATCTAATAAAAACAGTTTGGGTTTAGAATCTTCCTTTTCTCATTTACACAGTAATTTGAAACAAATTTCTAAAATAGCAGTTTTATTTTCTTTTTTGTTGTCTTACCCAAGAGGAATATTCAGCTGAAATAACTGAAAGTTTTGAGGGAGTGAATGTATCTAACTTTGGTCTGGCATTAAAATTTTCTGGTTGGGCAGCACAATTGTTTAATTGGGAACCTCAGTGACAGCTGAATAACCTCAATGCTTGGGTCAGCAAGCAGAGGAACTTCACTCTGTCACCTATCAAGAATGATGCTTGTCAAGACTGATCTCTCCACTTATGGAATACTCACGCATCTAGTAATACCACTGTTGTCTTCTGATATTACAATGGAATAGACACTAAAAGAGACAAAGTTTTCTGCATAGGTTTATTTGTAATTCTTTGTTTTTTGTAAGCCAAATGCAAATGTAACACTATTCCAGATACTGCTTCATCAGAAGTCCCCAAGATAACCAAAAGTAAGTGCCCGTTTCCTCATCTTAGGAACAGAGTCATAACAAAGACTGAATTCTAGCAACCAGCCTATTTGCAGAGCATGTCATATAGCCTCTGGGTTAGTTACTTTACTCCTTGGCCTCCTAAGACATATCTCAGAGTCGATTGATGTTTTTGCATGTATTATTTACTAATGTTTAGAAAAATTTTTAAGTTCACTTTTTCTTTATTCTGTCTTTTTTACCCATCTTCCCTCATTGTAGCAAATTAGACGGCCGGATGAAAGCAAAGGAGTTGCTAGTAGAGTTGGATCCCTCAAAGTAAATATGTTTCTAACATTTTTTGGCAAGATTTCGTCTATAGCCTACACTTCTTCCTTTTTGGAGGGTGGAGGGAGGAAGGGGGCTTTTTCCATTTTTCACCATCCCATTTTGTTTTATTTTAGTATTTTTATTGGCTGTTGGGTCATATTTTTTTTGTTTGTTTCAGCTACACATAGAGCAACCAGCTGAAGGCAAGCTGTCAAATAACTAGCTTTGAGTGGCACCACAAACAAGAGAAAGGGCACCTGCCTCATTGCAGGAGCCTATAATTTGGGGTTCCAGAGTAAACCGTTCCTCTGATTGATGTCACTGACTATGTGTTAAGTTCCTGTTACACAGAGAACCAGCCTTTATTTTCAGATTATTATATCCCCCTTTTTTTTTGTTAAAAGTAATTAAGTGTATTTTAGTGCCATTACCATTTGTAGTTCATTCCAGAAAAATAATTATTATGAGTTAATAACATGTGTCACATATATGTAAAATCTTAAGAATTAGAAAAGGAGTTTAATTTGATGCTATTATAGTGAGCTCACATATAGCTAATAGTAAGCACTCTTAATCCCCTGTTTTATTTGTCAAAAGTTAAAAATTGATATGATATTAAAAGAAACTGATATTTATCTAAATGTTTGCCCATTGTGTATGTGGCCTACTAATATAACACTTAAGATTTTTGATCTAATGGTACCATTTGGTAGTTGTTAAATATCCATTTGGTCAATATGTCTTGGGCACTTGGTACTCTAATATTTAATCACGATGAAAAGATAAATAAGTTATCATCCTTAAGAGACTTAGGCATAGCCAATTAATCACTTTTAATGCTGCCACCATAAATGCAAGTTGGAAATTTTGCTGAATTTTAAAAATACACAGTGAAACCTCCTTCAAAATTAGCCACTTCTTCTATCTCAATCCCGTGTGTCCTAACAGCAATGGTAACTGCTAAATTAATCAAAATGACATAAATCACTGTACTGGAATGTCCCAATATTCAGTAACTACTTTGAGGCTAATATTAAGTCATTTTAAAATTTTACACACCTCCAATTTATTTCTATTTAACAATATATGAAGCACTAATTTCTGCACTCTTTCCTTGCCTCTTCTGCCTTCTTAATTTTACTTTTTGTTGTTGTTTATTTATCTGTATGTGTGCACACATGAGTGCACATGGATGAGGGTGTGTCTGTATGTTTGTGTCTTTTATTCCAAACAAGCCATCTTCTTTGTTCTCTAACACTGCTATATACTGGGTAGCATTTTTTTGTTATTATTTCACTAAGAATAATCAGAGGGGCTTGGAAGTGTTGGTTATATGCCTATTTCAAAAGCAAGGCAAACTAAAATTATTTAGTCAGAAAAATATGACTTTATGTATCTTGATGATATATCAGTAGCATTCCTCACTGTCTACCTGTGAGGCATCATATTTTAATTTTGAAGGGGACATAGATCCATTATTGTTGAGACTGGACTATAACTCAGATTAAAGAGAAGGTGCAGTTAGACATAACTTTTTGGAAATGACTGATAGTGAAATAAAGATTAAATAGCGTTCATAACTGTAGCACCATCTGCTATAAACTGGATTATATGTGCAAGTACACCTGTGTTGATCTTGAAGTTAAGCTTTTGGATGTATAGAACTTCAAGTTGTAATTATATGTTTATTGTTTTTAAGTGTATATACAGTATGATTATGTATATATGCATAAATACATTTAAGAACAAAATATACATTTTAGGGTTCACCCCATTTACTTGGATATGAATAAAGCCTTAAATCATAAAGCGTGTTTGGGAAAGAAAGGCAAATTTCATAATTCTTAAGTATCTTTTTTCATATTTCTGCAAAATAGAAAGTTTTAAAGTGAATCTGTAGGGAATTATAAGAATAGTTATGGTATTTATTTTCTCTAACACTTTGGGGAGAAAAGATGCTTTAATTAAATATTCTCTTCCTAGTCACGGTTTATTGAGCGTGTATTCTTGCACTGTACAAAGATCTTTGATGTTTTGAGATGTTTGCCAAAGGCAGTGAGGAATGTATAATGCTATGATCTTATTTTTAAAAGGAAAAAGGAAAACTGAAAAGAGAACAAGTTGCTTTTTCAATTCATTTTCTGATGTTTACATGTAGCTCCATCGAAAGCTGGAGGAGCTCAGAGATCACCTAGAAGGCAATGTGAAAGGATACTCTCTCAGAGTAAATGTACGATTTCACTCGGTGATTTTTTTTTTTTTCCCTAAACTTCTGCTGACTGGTAATTCCAAATCAGATTGGTTTGTCCTCTCATCTCCATTTTTTTTACTTTCTGTCTCTTTCTCCCTATCTCTTTCTTTCTTTTTGAGCTGTAGCTTCATGCTCACATTTATGAAATAAAGATTAAACTGGCAGGGTAGATGACCTTTAAGCCACACTAACATTGCATTTGATTTAATAGCATTCTGGCTCCAATGCAAATTAAAAACTTTTTTTCCCCCAAAAATCTGTGTTTCTTGCACAATTGTATATTTTTCTGAGGATCTTTTCATGAGACTTCACTTGGAACTTTTCCATTGACTGTGTCTTCTGTCCCTTGTTAGATGTGTCAGCAGGATTCTAAATTATGTGCTGGCTTCAAGTGAGAGAACCTTGATGATTCCGTTTCAGTTGTCAAGGAAAATATTCAATATTAGAGTCTCATTATGGATAATCTGGAAAGTAGATAGGTCTATTCTGAGTTAATAGTCTTCTCTTAACTCAGACTCTTTGGGAATAACTAAGATACTATTTTTTGTTTCTAAAAATAAAATTAGGCAGTAAGAATCTTCACTACGAACACTATTATGTAACATCTTACAAATACTTGAGATAATGGCTAATCTCATGACCCAGGACAACACTTTGAAGGAGAACAATACCTTATTAGTCACTCAGTGCTGTCCATACATCGTATAGGCATACTAACAATAATATTTTTGTGACTGATTAGTTCAGACTCAGAATGCTTGGTCCTTCTCCTGAGTATATCTTTTTAAGGTAAATAGAATTAAAATCTCTGAAATGGTATAAGGTATAAATGCAATAGAAGAAAAACAAAAATACTGCAGTAAATAATTTCTGGCTCTATTTAACTTTGATCTCCTCTTTCTGGGGCTTTAAAAAGAAGTTCGTAAGAATCTTAGGTCTGATTTACTTCTCTCAAGATTATTGCCATACTTTTAATTCATATTGCTATTATAGTTATGAGGGATAGAATAAAAAATAATAGTGCTATGATAATTCTCCAGTTTCTCAGCTTTGTTTTTATGTACTCTATATATTATGTGTATCTCTTCATTAAATTTTTGATTACTAAAGTTCAGTTTTTAGTAATATCAATCGTTAAATACTGATAGCTAAACAGAGGAAATTAATATGTATCTCATTTTTCTACTTCTTTCTTTTGAGCCAGTCTTTCTTTTCAGTCATATTCTTAGAGAATTTGAAAAATCATCCACAGTCATCCCCAGATTCTATTCCACTGTTTTAAGAAATTAAAAGACTTTTATTAATTTTATAATTTAAAAAGTCTAGATACATCTGGATATCATTCTAGAAATTCCTAAAATGTGTCTCATAATATATGTATATAGTGCCATATTCTTCCCTAACCAGTCACAGGAAGTGATATTATTTTTCTTTCAGTGAAACCAAGACCAGAAGAAGGTTAGACTTGCTGAGGTCTATATGGTAGGGTGTTCATGTTAGATTCGGGTTAATGAAAGCTCTGTGCTTTGAAAATTGGGTTCTCATGCCACTCCAGTTTCTTCAGTACCTATACTGCAAGGAGGAGTACATAGTAACTAGTCTCAGTGTCCTCGCCTTTTGTTTAATTTCACTGTGTCACACTTTGTTCTACCTTTTTTCTGAAAAGACTGAATATAAAGTATATCATCCTAAGATTCCTGTTAACTGGAATAGTAGGAAAAATTAAAAAAGAATTGTCAAAAGGCAAATAATAGACTCTTATCTACAGAGTTCAGCTAAGAAAAGATACAAATCAAATCTTGGCTGAATGTTCAGGTTTTCTCCTTTCCTGTTAATTCCCCCAGAATGCTTTAAAATAATGGCTTCCTAGGTGTCTCAGTGGTAAAGAATTCACCTGCCAATGTAGGAGCTGCAAGAGACACAGGTTCAATCCATGGGTCAGGAAGATGGAGGAGGTAATGGCAACCCACTCCAGTATTCTTGCTGGGAGAATCCCATGGACAGATGAACCTGATAGTCTATAGTCCATGGAGCTGCAAAAGAGTCAGCCATGTCTGAGCACGCCTTAAAATATGCCTTGTGTGTTAAAACTGTTACTTAGATGTAGAATAAAGTTATTCTCAGTATCATAGGCTGTATCAACAGATTTTGATTCTAAAATGAGATAAATTGGCATATAGTGACCATTTCATTTTGTGGAAATTTATTATTTCCACAGAAAAGCAAGTATATGAGTGCTTTTTAATTCATTGAAACATTGCTAAATATTTCAGAGAGGTGAAAGATTCAGAACCATGTTGCCACTTAAATATCTAATAGTTGAAGAAGGTAAGATCATTCAGAAGTTTGGGATAAGGATTTAATTAAATCAATGCTTCAACTGATATCATCTATATGATATATTATGTTTTTTAGAGGAAAGAACCTTGCATTTTTATTTATCACATATAATCAATGATATAAAGTTGAATATTAAGCAATTATTTTTAGAATAGTGTTGTTTTTATTTCTCATGTGAAAACATACTTTTTTATTTTACATGGATTCTTCAATAGCAGAAAGTAGGATGCACTTGATTCTTATAAATTAAGAATGTATTATCTTTTTCTGTACTTTATACAGAGCTTAAGTATTCTGAACCCTAAATTGGTTTTTAGTAATTTTAATAATAATAAAATTATCATCTTGGTCCCTGGAAACAAGCTTAAATGTTAAAACATTTAGAAGAAAAATAGATAAGTGCTTATGAAATAAAGTAAAAAAAGAAATGAGAGGAATAAAAATACCTCAAAGCCACAAATTTTGAATTTAAATCAGTCTATATAATACCCTGGTAAATTTCCATTCATCTACAAATATATACAGATAGGTTTGCAGTAATCAAATATGTTAATTTTTTGAAAGACTTTAACAAACAGTAAAGGGAAGGTGACTTATGAAAACAGATTACTGGCACATCAGTGAACTAAGAAGAAAGGTGATGAAGTAGAAGGAATATGATGAATACTTGCTATGCTAACAACAACAAAAAAAGATGGTATTATTTGAAGTGGAAAAAGTTAAGGGAGTTATCACATAAAATAAGACTATTTTTATTAAGAAAAATGTTTGAATCAAGTCAGAAAGCAATGTCTTTTGAAGAATAGTTTTTCAATGTTTAGTAATTTCCTGAATACTGAAATAAGACTAGTATGAAATAGGATAACAAATAATGAATTAGATAATTGTGATTTTACAGGCCTTTAAGATCAGTGTTTTGATTCCAGCTTTAGTTCTAAACTAATACTTCTTTATATGTTGATGAATTGTCTTCAGGATATTTGCACTTTTCTGTTCATTAAATTAATGCTATAACTCAGGAGTCAACAAACTACAGCCCTTGGGCCAAATCCTGTTTCTCTTTTGTGGGTGCATGACCTAGGAATGATTTTTGTATTTTTAAATGGTAGGGGGGGAATCAAAAGAATATTTCATTTTAGCATGTGGAACATTATATGAAACTAAAATTTCACTGTCCAGAAATAAAGTTTTACTGAAACACAGCCACACCCTTTCATTGTATGTAATCTGTGGTTGCTTTTGCACCACAACAGCAGAGTTGAATAATTGCAGCAAAGACGGTATGGCACAGAAAGCCTAAACTGTGTAGTACTGTCTCCCTGTTTGCCAAGACCTGCTAAAACTGGTTAGTGTGTCAAGATGACACTGACAAAGAGATTGTTATAATAGAGGCTGTGTGAAATTATTTTACAAGCTGAGAAAAGGAGAGTTGCTTATTTTTTCTCAGGATGGTTACAGATCATTCTGCATGGAAGCATGCACTGAAAAGAGTTGATCCCCTGAAATTTCCTACCTTTACATTTTTATTCTTCCTTTTTATATTATTTTTTCCAGCTGCTCTCTCTTTACATACCAAACACACACACCTGCACACTAAGTAAACTCACCACGAAATTACATTAAACCCTTCAAATATAGAACTGTCTTATGCATAAAGTACAGATTATTAATTCCTCTTCTCCGGGCAGGGGCGCGGGTGTGGGGCAGGGTACCCTTACAGAGATTTAAAGATAAATTGCATTCTTGCTCTTTGAACTGTTTTAAAATGTATTTTTAGAGCATTTTTGCTGCACACATTGCATTTTTCTGTTTATTACTTCCTTGTATCTTAGTAAAGATATTTCCTCTGAAAACCATGATCAACTTTTGATTTCTGCTAAATTTCCTATTTGACCCCACATAAAATCGTAAGTTCTATAGGAAATTTCATACAACTAGGAAAGACACTCTAATGTGATCAAGTAATACATCATGTCTTAATATAGCATTTAAAAATGCTTAAGTGTTTACATTGAATTAACCTGCTTTGATTGAGATGAGGAAAAACAGCTGGACCATTAGTCCTTAGATGAATAATCTTTAAGTAGCTTTTACATGAGTAAACATCAATTTGTTTATGTACTCTTTCTTTGAGCAAATTTCAATGTTTTTTGGTTCTTGTATGTAGAACATTCTTTGGGCCTCCTAAGTCTTCCTTCTTTGACATTTACTCACATTAATAATAGGCATTTATTTACTATTTAATTTATAACATGTAACATCCTGAGCATCTTGGTAGGTAATGTTTTATAATATGACCAGGTTACAATAATGATAAAGATGGCAGTAAACAAATTTTAAGATTATCTCTTTAGAAAACAGGCTAATTTTGCTTTTGCTTTATTAGCATTTGCTTAACATGTAAAGTGAATTAATTCAATCCTGAAGTTTCAGTTCTACTGAAAAATAGCAAAAACCTTTCTTGTGCTTTGAACCATCTAATACTTGTAAAATTGCCTACAGTGAAGTGGAAGTGACACATCTGTGAGGGATTTAATGCTTATTATGGAATTGCCCTTCTCAGAATTGACTTTAATACAAAAATATGGTATTAACAAAAGATCTCCTTGACAAGTAAATTTCCCTAGTAATTGAAAATGGAGCAGTGAGAAGGAAAAAAAGACAAGATTCAAACTATTTTGAAAAGATAAAGTTTTTCAGTCTTATGGGTATAGTTATAGGAACAGAACAAACATGCTGAGGAAGGGTTTCTTAGAACTAATATCCTGCTAAAGAAAATTAGATGTGTATATGGCCGAAAGAAAGGTTAAATTTCTTAATATGTATAGAATTGATCATATTTAGAAACTACCTCTTAGTAACTCATTAATTGCAGTGATACATTTTATCACAAATCTTTGTGATGATAAATGTAAAGCTTTCAGAATATTAATTCACACAATTCAGTTTTTTGAGGATAGGAAAAAAAGACTTTGTGTATTCACTCATTCAACAAACCATTGTTGAGTGCCTACTATTATATTCCACTGTGCTGGGTGCTAGAAATATACTAAAAGAACAAATCAGATAATGACATTTCTGATTTCTCCACTGTGCTGTCTTCTTCTGTTCTTTATTTTCCCACCCTAACTTTGTATTTTAGAACTTCATAAAGAGTATGTAGCTAGAAAATACATACTTAAGTATTTAACTCACATGGCATTGTGACAGGATTATGAAAGAAGCCACAATATTTAACATGGCATGTGACAACCTAGAAAGTAACAAGAGGGCAGAAAATTAGCAAGTTAATGTCATGAAAAAGTCACCAAAAAGGCAATGAAACATTCTGATAAAAGATGGGTCTAAAGAGTTTTATGTTCAGGTTTTTAAATGTCTTTTTGTTATTGCTATTGGCTTGTTTGTTTCTTTAGATTCAGTACTCCAGAATGGATTCAGTAATGAGAATGGAATAGTAGGAAAAGGAAATCGGAATCAGAATACTGCGCTGGCTTTGACACCCTCTTTAAAGAGTGATCTGAAAATGTACAGTAGAGACATTCTATAAATAATCTCACATGTCATCTGGCAATGTTATGACAGTGCGATCAGTGTAGTACCACAGGAAAAAAGTAACCAGTGTTCCACTTTCCTGTTAACCCTACCTGAGCATCTTCTCAGCAAGACCAGACCAGATTCTAACTGGGGTAGTCCTCTCCGTCATGGATATTTTTTTAAGCCAGGTATTTTTTTATCACAAGGTTCTCCTCAAATAGTATGAACCTTGAGATTTCAAGCCTAAGTGTCTGTTTTTAAGACTGTTTTATTATCTGGCAAATGTGTTGGTGATGAAGCCTCCTAAACTTCTGAGACACTTACTGTGCTGTAACTTCCTCTTTAACAGTGTTTTCTTTTCCCCACTGCAAAACCAGGCTCGGCTTCCCTCGTGCTCATCTACCTATAGTGTATCTGAGGTATACTTTGCACGTGTTTTCTTACATGGTCAACAACATGCTCGCCCTCACCATTCTTCTTATTTTATTTTCCTTTTGCCTTAATTTATTTTGCCTTGCACTTTGCACTTGGCTGAAAGGGATGACGATACCAAAGGGAAATAGCTAGCTGTTTTAAGGGGAAATTTGTATATTTTCATACAGTACTTTTTTCTGGCAGTCACTGTATCATATTGAAATGGTTAAAGCCTAAACAGCCAACTTGATTGTTGCCACCTTAATTCCATAAAGATTCCTTTGAACTGGGTAATTTGTTATTAAACCCTTATTGGCTCTGACAAAGATTCCAGTTTGCAGACTTGTATAGGTCTGTCTCTGGTAGCTGACGATTTACAATGAATTAGTGAAATCTTGTCCCATTAATCATAGAGGAAAGCATCCAAATTGATGATTAAATGAAAATTTCATATGATTCCCCTATTTTTATGTAAAATAGATTTTAAAAAACTGATTAGGTTATTCAGGAAAATAGTCTCCTTGATGCTTGTATAAGGTTCGTACAACCTACGGCTTCCCAGGTGCCTCAGTGGTAAAGAATCTGCCTGCCAGTGTGGAAGACTCAGAAGATGCAGGTTTGACCCCTGGGTTGGGAAGGTCTTCTAGAAGAGGAAATGGCAATCCACTCCAGTATTCTTGCCTGGAGAATCCCATCAACAGAGGAGCCTGGCACACCACAGTCCATGGTGTCATAAAGAGTCAGACACAACTGAGAACACACATATAGCATCTTAAAATCTAGAAAAGCTTATCACTCATGAGATCCATGTTCTTTTAACAGAGTACTTTATGTGAACTTTGACCTATGTTCTTTCCCTTTTTAGAGATTTAATTTCTTACTCTTATTGTGTTAAACCATAGCATAAATGGGTTTTTTAGTTATATAAGCCCCGGTCACAGAAATATTAACAGACTTTGAATATCCTTTAAGCCTACTGTTCAAAGCAGGGGCACTGTTGAGTAGCTAAGAGAAAAGAGCATATGTACCTCAAAATATGATTAGTAAATAACAGGACTTTAATAGCCTGTGAATTTTTAAGATCTTAACTTTTTACTTTGCAGACATAACCTATTTCTACATATATTTACTTTGTGCAGGCTACTATAGTTAGTATATGCAGGCCAGTATTGTCAACTTAATTCTGATTGCAGAAATATTACGTCTGAATGTCATGCAAAAAACAGAAAGATGGCACTATCTAAAATACCAGGTAATGTATACAGAACCACAAGCAGAAAATCATCCTTTGACTTTAAAACTTTATAAATAGCCTTGCAAAGAATTGCATTGCTAAACCCGTAGCTTCACAAAGATTAATTTATTGAGTCAGTAGAATTACAGCCATCTTCTTTAATTTTTTCCTTTGCAAATTGCAGCTGTTACAGATTTTTTTTTTCCTTCGTAACACTGATTTTTGAAGAATTGATTTTTTTCTTAAAATGTGTATTTGTAGAGAGAAAGTAATGAAAAGCAAATGAATTACTTGTGATATTAGTAAAGACTTTTGAAAGAGAAGATTGGTACCATCTCATCACCGCATTTCCCATAGGTCTTAATTCCCCAGGATTATGATTCCTAGTGTAAAAAATATATAACCCATTTCTTTCTGCCACTTCATCCAGGCAATTCTCCATTTCCCATGAGAGTATTTAAGAAGTCTACCATTGGCATCATCTCCAGTCACAGCCTACAGCATCCATCAGGGTATCACTTTCTCTGTGACAGCATGTGTGCAGGAGGGCTCTCAGGTTGGAATGCAAAACTGGTTTCTGGGGGGATGGGATTGTGTATGCTGTGGCCTTTGCTCCATAGCACTCAGCTCTTAAATGAGTTCTGGCTTCACTTGGATTTGTTTTTTCCATTATGACACATGAGATTTATTTACTTGCCATGAACTGTGTTCCTCCTTTTGTCATTTGTGGCAGGGTTTCTACATTTCTGTACTCAGTGCCCCATCTCTGTGGACTCCATAGGTGGTTTTATGTTTCTCTTACTATGTGACAACCTGATAAATGTTCATCTCCTTTATCTCATCTCAATCTCCACTACAGTTCTGTTTGGAGAAGATATTATTGTCACCTCATTTTGCAGATAAGGAAACTGAGGCTCAAAGAGGTTAAATATCTTGCCCAAAGTCATAAAAGCTGCCAGATGAGTAGCAGAAAATTATTTCATCTTAAATACAGTGCTTTTCAATTTTCAGGATTATTAAAAGTCATCAACTCTCTGAATGGCATGCAGTAGTCTTGTATTTTCACAGTATATATTTACTTGGTTCAGGTTGATTATGTAGTTTTGGATTTTGTCTTATCAGAAGGTACAGGTGTATCTATATAATATAAAACTTGAGTTTAAGGAAGTATTAGAAAGCCATTCCTTTCTGTAATTTCTTATTTTTCTTGTATTTATTCATTTAATAAATATTTGTTGAGCACCTACTATGCTCTGCATAAATACAATCTTCTAGCTATTTCTTGATCTTTGAAATTGGCTTGACACTTAAAATGCATAAAATATTATGAATGTAATGAGATTGGTGGCTTCAGTTGTACACTATTATTCATCCCTTCAAGTCAAGTTAAAAAAGGGGAGATGGAGCAGGGGGAACTCACTTCCAGATTTCTAACTAACATTCAATTTTGTTCCTGCAGTGTTCATTTTTTAAAAATCCTTTGAAAAAAAGTGCTTTAGAATTCCCTTAGCTTACACCAAAGCCAGAATTAGTACTGTTTCTTGGTAGAAATGGTATTCTTTCTGACCTATTTGGAAAACTGAAGTATATACTAGATACAACTCTTTTATCTAAACGCCCCCCCCAAAAATTGAACCCTGTAAAATCTTATTTTTAGTGTCTTAGATTTCCCAGTAGCGAGATTCATTTAGATATTTGAGATTTTGAAGCTAAATTGATTTTTCCCGTTCAGTGGACAGAGACTGAAGCTTAATTCTTTTTACTTAATGCTTAAGAACTTTTAAGGAACTTCCTTGGTGGTCCAGTGGTTAAGACTCCACACTGCCACTGCAGGAGGCACCAGTTCAATCCCATCCTTAGGGAAGTAAGATCTCACACACTGTGCAGCAAAAAAAAAAAAGAACCTACCTAGAGAAAAGGTGACATTTTTAAGTTGTAACCTGCTAATATGCAAAACAGTTGCTGTTGGAACTCTTAACCCACTATTAGCATACTAATTCTGATCTAAACAAATCTTGATTGACAATTTGGAGTTCTGTTGGACAATGAAGCTCCACATACTTCTGGATCAATCTCACAATCAACCATATTTATTATTATGATCGTCACCATCCATCATCATTATTATTACTTCTACTTATGATATTTTTCCAGTAGTCATGTATGGATGTGAGAGTTGGACTATAAAGAAAGCTGAGCACTGAAGAATTGATGTTTTTGATCTGTGGTGTTGGAGAAGACTCTTGAGAGTCCCTTGGACAGCAGGGAGTCCAACCAGTCCATCCTAAAGGAGATCAGTCCTGAATATTCATTGGAAGGACTGATGCTGAGGCTGAAACTCCAATACTTTGGCCACCTGATGCGAAGAACTGACTCATTTGAAAAGACCCTGATGCTGGGAAAGATTGAAGGCGGGAGGAGAAGGGGACGACAGAGGCTGAGATGGTTGGA
The DNA here is from genome assembly GCF_027580195.1 of Bos mutus. Lineage (NCBI taxonomy): Eukaryota > Metazoa > Chordata > Mammalia > Artiodactyla > Bovidae > Bos > Bos mutus. The sequence continues at coordinate 29,821,863 of NC_091626.1, read as the reverse complement.
TGGCATCACCGACTCAATGGACATGAGTTTGAGTAAACTCTGGGAGTTGGTGATGGACAGGGAGGCCTGGCGTGCTGCAGTCCATGGGGTTACAAAGAGTCGGACACAACTGAGTGACTGAACTGACTGACTGACTGATGATGTAGTACTTACTTTGGTCAGGGATCATTCTAGGAGCTTCATGTATGTTACCATTACATCACTATATAGTAACTACCTTGGCACCAACTCCTGTTTACAGACCATATCTCTTTCCAGAGTTATAAGCACCTTATATACAACTCAACCCCCAAATCTGTACCTTTACCCACTAATCTAATATATGACACTACCTAATCACTCAAAAACTAGAAACCTGGGAGTTATATCCCTTATAACCAATCAGATCTAAGTCTTAAAGATTCTGCCTCTTTTGTTTCTTTAGAATTTATGCCCCTTCTCTCCAAAGCCACTTTCAATTATTTAGTTGAATTTTTTAATCTGGATTATTAGATCAATATCCAGACTAGTTCCTCTACCCTCATCATTTATTCCACAGATATCACTAATCCATCTTTGCACACATAACAGAATGAACTTTTTAAAATGTTAATGTAATAATGTTATTCCACTACTTGAAATCTTTCCGTGGCTCTCCATAACCCTTAGGAGGGCTTCCCTGGTGGCCCAGGTGGTAAAAAAAATCTGCCTGCAGTGCAGGAGACCTGGGTTTGATCCCTGGGTTAGGCAGATCCCTGGGAGAAGGAAATGGCTCTCCTCTCCAGTACTCTTGCCTGAAGAATCCTATACACAGAGGAACCTGGTGGGCTACAGTCCATGGTGTCACAAAGAATACGACATGACTGAGGGAGTAACACTTGCAACCCTCATGAACTGGTCTCTTATCTACCTCATCAATGACTCTTACCACTCCCTGTCATGGTTAAAACTAGCTTCAGCCATGCTTTCTGCCGTTCCCTAGTTGGCAGGATCCCTCGCATCTATGAATTATGCTGACCTTTTTCTCTGACCTTATCTTTTCTTCACCCAAATTATAATTGTCCCTTAAAACTGTGTTCCTACATCCCAGCTCCAAGAAATCATTCCTGATAACCTTCCCCTATCTCCCACCCCCAACTGAGTTAGGAGCATCTATTATATATTCCCATAGCAGTTTGTACTAAATTCTGTTATAGTACTTATCATGATATATTGTAACTGTTAAGTTTTACTTTGTGAACTCCTAGAGACCAGAGGCTGCTTTATTTTTAACCTATCATCCACAGGCTAGATTAGTTTGGGGCAAACAGTAAACAATAAATATAGGTTGAATGAATGACATTAATTATGCCCTAATTGCTATATCTATAATATTCACTTTGTTATTAGATTATTAAACTCAGTTGGGTAAAGACATTGATTTACCTTCTTTATCTAGCACACAATAAGCATTTAATAAACACATATTAACCAACTCATGAATTATAACCCATTATCGAGTATCTCATTATATGTGTATCAGATGTTCCTAAGATTTGTATGCATTTTTATAATTCCCTGAAGCATATATTAATTTAGGTCAATGCTTTTAAACTATTTTAATTCTATACCTCCTGAATGTTCCTACAGTCTACTCTTAATATTTCATTTTTAAATAAATCATAGGGGTTACTGGCAAAATTTTTCTTCAGTGTAGGCTCAAACAATATCAAACAATCATCTCCATCTCTCAACTTTAATTCCTTGTTGACCTTGAATGTAGGAGGACGAAAGAGTCTCATAAACTGCATTTGACTTTCTTGCCCTACTGTTGAAACTCGAAGTTTACATAGAGCAATGCAGCTTTGTTCTCTGTGACCCCAATCAGTCTCCTTGACATCCTGTTTGAAAAAAACTGTGAACTAAAAGTCTGAAAAATCACACTCTTATAAATTCAGATGGGAATCAGAATTGGTACACAAACAAAAAGAAAGCTGACGTTTATTGTTAAGTCAGTAAGTATTTCTTAGTTAACTTGCAACAAAATTGTAGTCAGAATCTAATGTTGTTGATTGATAAATAAGTTGTATTCAGGCCTCTGATTAAAGCTTCTTCATCTGTTACCAAGACACAAAGGGAATATGGGCAGGCAATTTAAATCAAAAGGAGGCTCAAAATCTAAATTCCCAATAACTTTTTTTTTACTCTGTATCTGATATTGAGGAAAATTGACATCAAAGTGATTTTTACTGCTCATTGGGCGAATGTCTATCGTTCTTTTCCTTCATGTGTCCTTATGCACCACAGGTCAGCATTGCATCTCCATTTTTCCTTTTCTTTATTAATCCAATTATCTGTTCTGCATAGGAGATAATACCAATGAATGCTTGCACCGCTTCTTGTACATTACAGAGATTTAATGAATATTAAACAGTTCATGGCCATACTGTGATGTGGTTCAGAGCTTTACACACATTTGGTTTACTACCAATCCTAGTCTAATTTTTAAAGGTTCAGATAAATATCTTCTTGACTACTAGCAATGTCAATTTTCTTTTATATGTTTACAAAAATATGCATTTGGATACAATGGAATATATAGCCTGGACTTTAGGATGAATAGAATTATCAGTTTTTTCTAGTCACCTTGTTTTTCCCCTTTGAAAAGCACATCCCTTTCTCAACCAGAGTTCCTCATCTAAACCAGTGCAAGAAGTGATTTGTTTGGCTGTTGTCTCAAGCTGCTCTGAAGATGGTGCTCTTCTAGATTCATAAAAGAGAAGTTAATTCATTATATACAGTGGGTGTACTAGTATATCAGGGCTTAATTCTCTGCCAGAATTGAAAAAGATATAGTAATTCTTTCTTTCATTCTTAAGTATTTCAGTGCTTCTTGAAGCCATTTGTTATTTAAAGCTGTACTTAAAATTTCTTCTTTGGGAATTCTCCCTATTGCCTTATTTTTTGAATACTGAAATCTCTATATAGCCTAATGTTTACCATGTGAACTTAAGAGCTGAGAGTATGAGGCATGTTTTTATCATAAAACATGTTTTTTTTTAAATAGACTTTTCATTTTTCTGAAAGAATCAAGAGCTTTAACCAGCTTCTTAACATATTCCAAAGACGGTCATGCTTTGGCGGAAATTAGTATTTTACTGGTTGTCTCACAGTGCTTAAAAGTGAGCTAAAAAGTGAGATTGGGCTAGATTTGAATCCCAGCCCTAGATGTGAATCACAGTCCTAGATTTGATACCCTGTGCTGCCTCTTACTAGCTTTGTAATCTTAAGCACTTGATTGTTAAGTACTTCGTATTTTTATAAAATGGGAATGATATCACCTTAAGGATTGAATTGGTTAAGTCTGCTTGGTGCAGTGCACGATATGCATAAGTACTCAGTAAATATAAGTTTTATTATTATCAATACCGATTATCATACTAAAGGCCCAAACATAAAGTTATTTTAGTTTGAACTAACTCTGTCAGACATATGCTACATCTGTCACAGAGTAAAATGTGTCTTGTTCTATTATGGTTATTAGCTACAATCTGACTGAAAAATCAAGTATTATTAGCTTCACTATCAATTTGATGCAAGTTAATGTCAACACTTGTACCATGCCTGCCTTCTTTTTCTTAGTCATTGTCAAGTATATTGAATATGATATATATGAACATATATCTATGAAATATATACTTTTTAATTCAATGAGTTGACTATCTTCTCCAATATTTATCTTTTTTTTTTCTCCAAAATCACTTTCGTATTTAGTGGCTGCATTATTTATGCACATAGACCTCACCTCACAGAAGAGTATCACTAGAAAGAATAATGCTTTTTTATTATAATTATTATTTTAGGGTAGGAAAAGTTTTCCTTGACCCTTTTAGGGCCCCTAATTGGATCTGAAAATTAGACTGATAAAGATTAACAGGAATAAGCATACAAATTTATTTAATATAAATTTCACAAGGAAATGAAGACCCAAAGAAATTGTTAAATCCGATGTTATGCTGGGGCATCCCAGGTGGCACTAGTGGTAAAGAATCTGCCTGCCAGTGCATGAGACATGAGAGACACAGGTTCAATCCCTAGGTCAGGAAGATCCCATGGAGGAGGGTATGGCAACCCACTCCAGTATTCATGCCTGGAGAATCTCATGGACAGTTGTTCTGCTAGGTTTGATGGAGAGGAACGGTCATGGAGAAATATGATGGGACACAAAGTATGTATGAACTGAGGATAGTAAACTGAAAGAACTTAGTAAGACCTGTTCATTCTTATTCTTCTTGGTGTCCTTCTGTCTTGGAAAAAACAGCGCTTCTTTCTTCAGGGTATAAAGAGGACACCTCTCATTTGAGGGTCTTGTGACCTTTTTGAGGAGCAGGGAAAGGACAGGAGACCTTGCTTTCGCCATTTTCTTATCCTTCAGTTTATTCAAGGTGCCATATTTACAGGTAGCTCATCCTAAACACCATCATTGTATTGTCCTTGAATTTCATTAGAATGCCACTGTATGTCATACTCTAGAGATAGTCACCAACTTATAAGTGGGGCAAAGCAGTTTCCAGTGAAAACAGCTTTATAAGTGGTTACCACATGTTTAGGCTAGTTCTTAAAAGTTTAACCCTTAATAGGCTGAAATGTAGCTATGGTTTACTGAATTGAGGGTCAAGTAGATATATATGGATTAATGTAGGAATCTATATACTATTTGTAACATTATTGCTGAGAAAATGCTTTTTAACCTCTGACAGAATTCAGTTTACTCCAAAGTATTTTCACCCTGGCAAATTCTGAATGGCATCAGGATCTTACATTCTGTTTTCTTCTTGCAGCAGCTTAAAATAGAACATCTTCTTTAAAATACACATTGTTGTGGAAAGTAAAAGTGGGAGGGAGCTAGCAATTTGGGGCAAGGACGTTTCCGTAGCATCATAAATCAGTGTTTGCTGAATGAATTTATAAACTGAATGTTTATATCAGGAGTTTATGTCTATATAGTTACATTTCAATAAACTTTCTATGGCATGTATTATTATATCTAATTTCCCTTTCTAGTGAATGCTGATATTTCTGACTTAATAAAAACCTTCTGTGTCCTTAGTATCTTGTAAGTAAGAGACAGGTCTTTGAGCCAGCTGAGCAAAATAAAACAAATATGTGACTGTGAATGAAAAGCAGTGATTTCTACTGCATAGTCTGTGCATGAGAGAACTAATTTGTTATGAATGTACCAAACAGTATTTTTAATCCTATTAAAATATTAATGGTATAATTTTAAAGGAGTTGAATTTTGATTATCCAAAATCAAAATACTTTATAAGAGTATATATTTTGCTTTCTACGTGAAAGTTTAGTCAGAGTGCCAAATGCAGATAAAAAAAATGTGTTGAGCTTGAAAGTATATAATGGATCTTAATACCCTGAATTAATGTAACAATTGGAATCAAAATAATAGTTATTTTTACTTGATTGTTTATAACTGCTAACCCTACCAGTAGATCATGATTGGGCTTTCCTGGTGACTCAGACGGTAAAGAATCTGCCTGCAATGCGGGAGACCTAGGTTCGATTCCTGGGTTGGGAAGATCCCCTGGAGAAGGGAATGGCAACCAATTCTGCCAGTATTCTTTCCTGGAGAATCCCCATGGACAGAGGAGCCTGGCAGGCTACAGTCCGTGGGGTCACAAAGAGTCTGACACGACTGAGTGACTAAGCACAGCACAGCACAAGTCATGATGAGTCATCAAGTATCTTTGAGCATCTATACTACAAAGTAGATATTACCATATTAGGTATATAGAAAACAGCAAAAAAGTAAATGTGGGGCCTCACTTAAGGAGTTTACAAATTGGAATATTGTCTATCCTTTTCAATCACATTCTGTGTATTCAGGCTGTGGTGTTTGGAAATATTTCTAGAAAAATGTCTTTGGCTTAAAAAGTGAAGCTATTTAGTGGTAGCATAAAAAAATCTATAGGAAAATTACCATTTGGGGGATCTTGTATTCACAAAATAGTCATGGGAAGTTATTTTAAAATTTACCAATTTATTGGTAAGTTCTCAAGAAAGAACTTGCATAGGACAGATTTTCCTAGAATAGATTTGAGTCCTTAGGGTCTTAATTCGGAGAAGGTGATGGCACCCCGCTCCAGTACTCTTGCCTGGAAACTCCCGTGGACGGAGGAGCCTGGTAGGCTTCAGTCCACGGGGTTGCTACAAGTCAGACATGACTGAGCGACTTCACTTTCACTTTTCACTTTCATGCATTGGAGAAATAAATGGCAACCCACTGCGTGTTCTTGCCTGGAGAATCCCAGGGACAGAGGAGCCTGGTGGGCTGCCGTCTGTGGGGTCGCACAGAGTCGGACATGACTGAAGTGACTTAGCAGCAGCAGCAGGGTCTTAATTTGTAACTTGAGAGATATGGTACTATTTCTTTAAGCCACATTTTTTCTATACAAAGATGGTATCAGTTATTCTAAGTTGGTGGTAAGGCTTATTTCATTTATTTGCCAAGTACACACCTCTTTGGAAAGGATAAATTAAAAAAAGCTTGATGTTACTCTTTATTTACATTGCTTATGAAGAAGAATGCAGATTTTCAGCCCTTAATGCTGTGCTCTGCCCTGCAATCATCTGACACATTGGAGCTGTGTGGGAAACCCTAGGAGAGAGAGGACTCTAGAAAACATTATAGTTCAAAATGGATAGCATATGCAAAGAAGATACAGTTTATGAAAAAGAATCTGATTTTTTTTTTAAGTCTACTCAGTTGATTTTAAGGGCATGTTTTGAATCCTATGAAATCCGTTCTGATCATACTGGTAGTCTTTCACACGTATTTCAGGTACTTACCTGTTTTATCTAATTACACCTCATTTTACAATTGCTGCTATCATTCTCCAAAGTAGATTAATCTATAGTACTCACAGTTTTGTTAATCCTTTGTCTGTGTCTGTATCTACTATGTCTATTATTCAAGAGTTTTTTTAAATAGTATTATTTTGTCTTCTTACAGAATCTCTCTAAGGAGTTTTCATTTTATTCTCATTTTTAATAAGAGTTACATAATGTGGAATTATAAAGACCCATTGAGAGTTTTTCCACAAGGCACCCTACTAGCATCAATAGGCTAAGCTAGAAATAAAAGTGGATAATATATGGTAATATTCTTTGCATTAGCTTTGAGAAGTTCAACTTGTGTAATTACGTGTATATAACATCAGAGTTTTTCATAAGTATATAAATTTTATCGTATTGACTTTTCTTCAACTTAAATATTTTAGGAACCCAGATTCATATTTAGTTTTTCAGCGAGGTATTTTTTTATCCAGAAATAATTATCAATGCATTGGATGATAAATTAAAATCACACATAGCTTGTGAACTATATGTAGTTATATCATTTTTGAATCTACCTTTTCAAGTCCTTTTGATTTTTTTCAGTGTGAGTTTTGTTACTATAGAAAGCAGATTTATAAAACATAGGGATGTTATTACATAAACTAACATTATTTTTAATATAACAGCTAGATGTGTATTATGATTAGGAAACCTAAATTGCATATATCCCTGGGAATTGAGAGGGGAGAAGAAAGAAGGTATGTTGGTATCAAATGTTTTGCATTAAAAGAAACTTTTTAAAATAAAGAAAAAGAGAAATTAGGGGGCAAGAGAAAATAAAGAAAGAGAGAGATGGAGAAAGAAAACAAGCCCTGGTTTTTCTTTCCCTTTTCTGCCTCGGTATTTTAGAAATTGGTCACTTATTCTGACTTTCCCATATTAAACAGTTGCAGAGCGAAAGCAACAACTTATAGAACACGGGTAAATTCAGAAAGACCTTAAGAATATTTTTAAATTCGTGTTCCGTGGAACTCTGAATGGAATTCAGATTCATATGGACTTTTGTAGCCGGAGTTTTCAATTATATTAGCAATTTTCCTTGTTCTATTTCTAAGTCTGCCTTAGGATAAGAAAAGAAGGGTCTATTTTTGAAATTTGTCCTGGCCATTCTGCAGTCAGTATTGCCTACAGTCATAAAAATCAGGCTTGCTGCTTTATTTTTTCCTTTTCTTTCCTCTCTGGCAACTTGCTGCTATCCCAGCACACAACAATTAAATCTAATTCTGTTTGGGCTGCCATGCCTAACTGTTCTTGTTGACAAGCATGGCATGAACTAATGCATGGCTCTTTGAGAACGCTGCTGTGTATATTTGCACTGAAAGAAAAGTTCTGTAGCAAAATGTAGCCCTTTACATTCAGTATTAAAACTACAGTAATTAATGATGAACATCTCTACAGTGCTTGACAGAGAAGGGAATTCCTCAGGAATGAAAGTGAAAACTGAGGGAGAAAAATGATCTTTCACAGTCAGATACTGCTAAATTGGGCTTCCCTGGTGGCTCAGACAGTAAAGAATCCACCTTCAATGCAGGAGACCCAAGTTCAACACTGCTAAATTAGTCATTAGTACTTCTAACTTGAGGAGGTAGGCATCCATTCAAAGAATGCACATGAATGAGAGTGTAGGAAAGAAAAAAATAGGATGCCATTGAGACCTGAAAGAGGTTATAAGAGAAAACGTCAGTTTTTAATCTCAGATATTTGGTTCAAGAGTCTGAAGTAGTTTGGGTGAAAATGAGATTGATTTTAATTGTCTTGCCATCAGATTTCACAGCCTAATCATCCAGTGTTAAATATACCGAATATGACTTAACTCCTTCGTATCCATGACAGTCTCAAACTGTTTTTGTAAACAACTCTTTAATTGCCTTCAGTATTTTAAATGTTTATTGGGAGCACTGGTTTAAGGATCATGTGATCAGCACCTTTTCTCAGTTCCATGAAGCATTCATCTGGTTTCATGTGTGCATTTTTTCTTCATAAGCAAGTGAATTAAACTAGATGCTATTTTTCCAAGTGAAAAAAATCTTCCTTTTTCCTTTTACATTACAGTTTCATCTTGAGAAGATGGGAAGCAAGTGAATGGTCCTAAAATAAGGCATTTCATCTTTAGATTCCCTAATGCCCAGTGTTTCTGTTTTCTGGATGTTTCCAGATAAATATAAGGACAGTAATTGAACCATACAACCGTCAGTTACTCCAACCTTGATGTATAGGTTAGTGAAGTTTGAACAAACAAAAAACGCTAGATGACCAGAAGTTTAGAATCCTGTAAACTGCCTCCTTTAGTTCATTTCCCTTTATACATAGCACATATACCTGTAATCTCTCCAGTTCATCTGCTTTAGAGCCATGTAGCACAGTTCAATAGTTCAAAGGACAAGTCAAAATAACTGGCTTACTTGTTCAACCTTAAATGCCGCCATATAGCAAGGGTCTCATATAGCAAGGATCTCTGTAGCCATTCTCACTACAACAGGTCAGTGATAGTAGCATTTCTAAAGTGTTCATATAGGTACCACTCTTTGAGGCCACCTGTATCACTATCCTTTTAATTATCTATCTTTCAGACATAACTGACCTCTGTTTCAAGGCTTTGGTCTGAAATATTATCCCCATAGAGTTACCTCAGAGAAGGCAATGGCACCCCACTCCAGTGCTCTTGCCTGGAAAATCCCACGGACGGAGCAGCCTGGTGGGCTGCAGTCCATGGGGTTGCTAAGAGTCCGACACGACTGAGTGACTTCATTTTCACTTTTCACTTTCATACATTGGAGAAGGAAATGGCAACCCACTCCAGTGTTCTTGCCTGGAGAATCCCAGGGACGGGGGAGCCTGGTGGGCTGCCCTCTATGGGGTCGCACAGAGTCAGACACGACTGAAGCAACTTAGCTGCAGCAGAGTTACCTACTTGGGCTTTGCTTTATTGAGTCATTTATCCTGGTAGATGTAGTCATATTATGTCATTGCTTTAATTTTTTTTTTAAATCGCTCTGTTAAAAATATCCCACCCATAAAAGGAAATTTTGCTACTTGAGATTAGTCATGATGTAATTCAAAATATTTTCTTACATACACAGTCTTTAAAGTTTTGTAAGCAATGCCTTTGACTTTAAAAGACAATTTCAGAACAGGGATGATACTGGTGTTTTTAGGTCTACAATGATATTTTAAAGGTTGGTGTAAGAAGTTTGAAGGGAGAAATAATCTGTAAGAATCCCCAGTCCGTTATTTATTACCTTATTTACATTCACCCACCTTATTATTATATACAGTTTCCTATATTTCACCCTCTTAATAATTGCTGTTAAAATTAATAAGTGTATCTCATTTTACTGTAAAGGAACAAAATGGGATGAACATAGCTGCTCTTGTGTTTAATATAGTGACCCAAGCATATATTGTGCCTAAATTTTAGGCCTGTTAGTTCACAGCAGTATAAAAGAAGTAATCTGAATGAATGAATTAGCATAAATGAATTAGATACCTCTAATTTACAAGTAGCATCTCTACCTGTAAAATTTCTAAGTCTAAAATACAGTGACCCTGTGAAAAGACTTAAGTATATGTGTGCCTTTTTTAGCTTAGATGAGTTAAAATGTAATGCTAATGCATCCAGGGTTGCAATTTATAAAGCCAGCTTAACAACTGTTCTATGATTATAGACTGTAAACTAATCCTGAGTATCTTATTGCAGATATGTATGCAGAGGAAGGACTGAGGAAGGATGTGTTGATGGTTCAAAATAAATCTATCAGCAGTTGACTGAGACTGAATTGAACAAATACTATAATGGTCAATCTATATTATACTAAAAGGTTTGAATTTTAGAATTTCTAAAAAAGTCAAATGTCTATCATTTTCAATGACACTTTCTATTTCATTTTCAACAACTTTTGTCTTGTTTTTCACATGTTCAGTAAAGAATATAGATAAGAAAAGAAAGGTGGCGGGAAAAATCACCCTGATCTCTCCCATGTTATTTGCTATTAACATTTAACAGAAAGAAGTAATATGGGTGGTGAATTTAAGAAAAGAGGAGAAAGTAGGCAGTTCTATAGAGAATGTAAATAAAGAATAAAGAAGCATGTATAGAAGGAAGAATTATTACTGAAGAATTCCCTATGTGGAAAAATTTTAAGAATAGCTAGTGTATAATAGATCTAAGAGTTGGAAAATTCTGTGCATGTGTTTCTGTGGAGTTTGACCTGGCTATATTCCTCATGTAACAACTGAGCAACGCAAGGCACTGCAAAGCTACTTGAAACAACCCTGAGAAGAGCTGAGGGAGTAAATTGGCTAATGGTGAAACTGTCAACATTAGTGGTTAAAATTTAACAGCATTCTCAGTCCACTATATATTTAGTGAAGAAAAAAAAAAAGATGGAAAATACTTGGATTGAAACCTTGGCATTTGTATTCTTAAAATAAAGAGGGCAAAAGGATATACAGATGATCCCTAATTCTAAATGTAAAAAATCTAAGCCAAAATATTTGTGAGTATAGTCAGTGTTATACCAATGCCCTTCGGTAAATCAGTTCCCTCTTTTCTTTTTTTACAGTTCTCATGTTTTAATTAAATATATCAAATACATAGTAAAGAGTATATCTGACAAATATCCATACACTGACCAGCTCAATTTAATAAATATTAAGGTTGTTCTCTTTTCCTTAAGAATTTTTCATGACCTGAATCTTGACAAGATAAGGTTTATATTCAAACTGAGTTTTTACTGGACTTGGATGAAAAAGAAAACTACACATGTGTATGTGTATTAAGATTTGGAAGTCACATTTTTAAAAGAATGAAAATTTCATAAGAATTTATGCCATTTTTTCAATATAGTAAACTTATTTTAATATTATGATAACACAAATGCTGAAGTCCACTTAAAAGTAGCTACAGTAGATATTTCATATAATCTTAGAAACCAAGGTTATACACTAGGAGAAAAACTCAAAAAAAAAAAAAAACACAAAACTAGAACTCGATTTATGGACATAAATTCAATTAATAGGTATACCCTACCCATGTCAAAAATTTATCAGGTAGAATTGTGAAAGACTTTGAAATGAATGAAAAAGATTATTGGCTGTCTTATCTAGATCCTTCTGGGTCATCATCTCCTTTTATCATCTGAGCTATTGTGTATTGAATTGTAGTATTTTAATCCATAGAAATACATATTAAATCCAGTGGGAGATGCAACTAATTTTTGCTCAATTAATGTGTAAATTCATTTTGATATTACTGATATTCCATATATGTGTATTTTTTCTCTTTTGAACAAATTAGACCATCTTTTTGGTTCTCTCATTAATTAACACTAGATAAAATCTTTAACAGGTTCATTTTATAATTGTATGAGAGTCATGAGTTTTTCTTTTTAAAAAAATAACTTTTAATAGTTATGTCTTCTCTGTAAGCTAAAAGTTCAGTTTTAATGGTAATGAATTTTCTGCCTTTCCTTTCCTTAAGCCTAGACATCCAAGCTTCCCTCATAGTTCATTTGGTAAAGAATCCGCCTGCAATAGGAGAGACCCGGTTCGATTCCTAGGTCAGGAAGATCCGCTGGAGAAGGGATAGGCTACCCACTCCAGTATTCTTGGGCTTCCCTTGTGGCTCAGCTGGTAAAGAATCTGCCTGCAATGCAGGAGACCTGGATTCGATCCCTGGGTTGGGAAGATCCCCCGGAGAAGGGAAAGGTCACCCACTCCAGTATTCTGGCCTGGAGAATTCCATGGAATATATAGTCCATGCAGTCGCAAAGCAATGGCAACCCACTCCAGTACTCTTGCCTGGAAAATCCCATGGACGGAGGAGCCTGGTAGGCTGCAGTCCATGGGGTCGCTAAGAGTCGGACATGACTGAGCGACTTCACTTTTCACTTTTCACTTTCATGCATTGGAGGAGGAAATGGCAGTCCACTCCAGTGTTCTTGCCTGGAGAATCCCAGGGACAGTGGGGCCTGGTGGGCTGCTATCTGTGGGGTCGCACACAGACAGAGTTGGACACAACTGAATTGACTTAGCAGCAGCAGCAGCAGTCACAAAGAGTCGGACACAACTGAGTGACTTTCATCATCATCATCATCATGACATCCAAAACTTGAAAATGGAAAGGACTGGTACACTGCAAACAAGAGTCTAACAATAGTATCAAGCTATATCTGTTAACTGTTTACTTGGTTAGGTAATGAGAGACTTGATACTTGAGTTGGTAGCCCTTCCCTTCTCCAGGGGATCTTCCTGATCCAGAAATGCAGGCAAATTCTTTACCATCTGAGCCACCAGGGAAGCCCAATATGCACTACATGTGGCTGCAGTATAAGGCTTCAGAATACTTAGCTCTTATTTCTAGGCCTCAGGGGAAATTTCTAAACATTTTCTAAATCATTACTGCTTATTAATATGTTTTAGAAATGTTTACTTACTTTTATATATCTTCCATATACCTTATGAATACTATTAATAATTAAGCATTTAGAGAAATAAAAGTCACAGCTTTTTAAACTGATGCTGTGTTTAAAAAGAAACAACAGGCCCAAAATGGAGTTTTGTGCTAAGCCCTACATCAGCAAATCAAGGATTAATACCTGAACATCCAGTTTCAGCCTCTCCCAGGAATGTAACCTTTAACTAGTCAGTCTGGGATTTCCTGGCTAGCGGCACTGGTGAGGCAAACCACCTGATAGATAGCTGCCTTCCCCCACCCTTTTCCACCACCCCCAAGTAAGGTGGTTGTTGTTCAGTCATTCAGTCGTGTCCAATGCTTTGCAACCCCATGGAGTGCAGCACGCCAGGCTTCCCTGTCCTCACCATCTCCCAGAGCTCACTCAAACTCATGTCCACTGTGTCAGTGATGCCATCCCACCATCCTGTCCTTTCTCGTCCCCTGTCGTCCCCTTCACCTCCTACCTGCAATCTTTCCCAGCATCAGGGTCTTTTCTAATGAGTGGCTAAAGGATTGGAGCTTCAGCTTCAGCATCAGTCCTTCCGATGAATATTCAGGGTTGAATATACCAAGGAAGGTAGCCTAACAAAATATTTTTGTCTTGTCTTACCACCTTTCTGCCTCCAAAAACCTTCTATTTGTTCAGCTTCTCAGAGCTCCTTACTAATTACTGGTTGGGATGCCGCTCAATTCATGTAATGTTGAATAAAGCCAAGTAGATCCTCAAATTTTCTCAGTTGAATTTTTTTTTAACAACTACAATATAACAACCTTTGATTTAGAAAGGTAAACAGTGCAGCCATACTCTTACATGGTATATTATACTCAATAAAAATAGTAATTTGTTTTGTTTTAATGAATAAGTGATATGACATGACATTTAAGAATGTTAGAGGAGGCAAATAATTTTTCATGTATCTATTTGATATCTTTGCTGAGATATCTGTGATTCTAATTAACAAGAGGAAAACGAAAGTTTGTTAACATGTGTACCTCGTGTTTACTTGGGAGCTACCCAGGAAAAAATAAGTAACTCCCTAAGATAGCTTAAACTACCAGTTTAAATATTATCCTCAACTAAAGACAAATGGAAGATGGGAACAGGAAGGCCAGTTACAGACGGATTACTGGGAAAAGTTCAGTGAACAGGTATAAGGGTTGTTACACAGATTAAATCGGTGCCTTCTCCTTTGACAAGAATACCTTGTGATTTCGAGTCATCCTTCTCTTCAGGTCCAGAAGACTGAGACTGTAGTATAAATGGAAATTTGTTTTATAAATGTAAATTTCCCTTGCAAAAGGGTAACTTGTACTCTGTGTCAGAGCTTCTTTTATGTCTACTCTTTCTCAAAATAATCTTTATGCCAAAGAGCCACATTTTGGGTCAGCATTTCTGGTACTACTCTAAGAATATCAAGGAGAATCTAGTTAAAAACTCAGCATTTCAAAATTCATGGTTAATGAAAACTAATATGGTTTTCTGTCAAGTATTAGAAAATGGTAATAATTACAAGTGCTCAATAATTCAGGTTTTTATATTATTGACTGGACCTATCTTGTACAAGGGCCTTATTTCATGAGATTTATTAGTTCTTTTTAAATTTCTATTCAAATACTTACCTAAACTAATGTTACTTGATCTTATTTATGAGAGCTGTCAAAATCACAAAAGAAATTAGACAGCTTTCTTTATTACAGATCTAGAATACCATCCAAGCAAAAGAATGATAATAATAACAACAAACTTAGTAATAGCTAATACTTATACACTGTTGAGTCTGGGCCAGATATTCTTCTAAGCAAACACCTTATTTCATATTATCTCATTTTCTTCACAACAAACCTATGAGATATTTATTGCTATCATTCTCATTTTATACATAAGAAAACAAAGAGATTATGACCTGTCCAGTTTTAACAGCTAATAATGATAGAGCCAAAAGATTCAAATCCAGTTTGGTTCCAGAGTGCTACTCCCCAAACTGCCTTTACATCAGTTTTTCTTCACTCCTACATTCACATGCCTGTTCTAAATGGTTTTCATTGCTACCAGGAATAGTCAAGAGCAGAAAGTCAATGAAAATTCAGGTGTGATTAGGAATACAGTGATTGCTGTTGGTAAGTTAGAAACATAAGGTTTTCTACTAGTGTTAAGAGAAATGGATTTAGAAGTCAAGAGGGTTAAGTTCCGTTACTACTGTACTGTATTATCTAAAGCCAGTAACAATCCTGGCTTTTTCATCTCTAGAATGAAGGTAAATTATTCTGTAAAATAATCATTTATTCATCTGAAGATTGAGATGAATAATATTTTGAATAATTCAAAATCCCTACTAGTCAAAAAATATTTAGGTTTGTTTTATTATATATGTGTGTGTGTATGCATGTGTGTGTTTATAATTAGGTAGTATATTTTCCTCATAATTATCATGATCAACATTAAAATCCTCAGAACAAACATAAACTCACAAATATTTTTGGTACCAAGAGAAGACCAACCTGGGATTTCCAAATTTTCTAGAGGTCATTGAGAATGACTCAATTTAGAATTAAAGCTTTAAATGGGAAATACTTTAAGAATATTCACCATTGATGTTCAGATTAATTTTCTGTTGAGTTATGGTGTGATCAGTTCTATTCTTCTACATGTTCTTCCTATTATATTATTCTTTGAGAATAAGGAACTTGCCATGTTTCCTATAAAGCAACATAAAGGCTTCTCATTTTACATGGTGATTATTCACTTCACCAGCTGTGTAACCTGCCATAGTTCAACTTCTTTTAGAAGAGGTTAATACTGAAAGAAGATAAATTCTTCATGTTTACCTCAGACTTTAGAAAGCTAGGTGGAATTTAATGAGACAGTAGTGATTTAAATGACAGTGGGGAAACATTTAAGACTGGTCCTCTGGAAAAGATTTGTAAAATTATGGTGCTTGTAAATATTGTCCACGTGCCTGCAAAGATATATGTTAGATAACAGCCTTGTTGCTCTCTGCCTGTGATCAACACATGGCTGAATTAAAAAGATAATTAATGAAACACATTCACACTTTGTGTGTGTGTGTGTGTGTGTGTGTGTGTGTATGAGTTCACCTTTAGTTAGAGAGTTTGAAATGTGATGAATGTTAAATAATTATTCCATTTAATTATCTAAACCAACGGGAAAATAACAAGTAAAGCAGAAATTTTTTTTTAAGTCTGAGGTTTTTGTAACTTCTTAATAGCCATGTTTCTTTTTTGTTTCTGAGATGGTCTTTTAAAGGGGCAGTTGCTTAATTCAGTGACCAATATTTAATTTTCTTAAAAAAAGAAAGACTTCCTTTATATGTAATTTGATAAAAGGCAGCAGATGGAGGTGGTTAAGGTTTCTTACAGTTACAAAATCCTGGAGATAAAAGGAAGCTTAGATGTTATCTGTTGTAGTTCAAGGTTTTTTTAACCTTTTTGCTTCCATAGACCCTTTTGGGAATCTGGCAAACCCTACAGACTTTGTTTCAGAAAAATACTTTAAACATACATGAAATAAAATACATGGGATTACAAAAAAAATTAAATTGAAATCATGAACAAAATATCTAATAAAAATTATGTAATAATAACACTGCCTTTAAAATGCATTAAATGACAAAATCTAGTATCAAGTCATTAGACACTACTGTAATTTGTAATCTTGGTGACATGAACAGTATTTTTAAATATGCATAATAATTTGATGATTATTATAATAGATTATGTTAATATTACTATAGTTTGTCACCTAATAATGAACTAAAGTAATAAAATTTAATTAGGTTGGTGAATAATTGTAATTTTCCCTCCATTCTAGTGAATGGAATACTCACTTTTATTCACAGGTTCTCCCAAAGGGCCTCAACCTCAGTTGAAACCCCTGGAAACATCTTCATTTTATAGGTGAAGAAACTAAGTCCCATAGAAGTGAGATAACTTGACTAAAATTATACAACACGATATTAGATTAATCCTTGCAGAGGTAACCTCACACTTTACCTCAGTCTTTTTTGACACTTTCGTCTAGAAATTGGCAGTGATAGTCTAATGATTTGTCACTGATTTATGGCATGATCTAAAGCAAATTCTTTATTCTCATTATGTCTCAGATTCCACCTGTATAAAATATAGGTGACTTAAAATGTACATAAGGATAATAATGATGACTTAGATTTGTATTGCTCTTTTTCATTTTACAGTAGTCTTTACTTTTACATACATGATCCTACTTAATTTTCCTCATTTTGTGGATAAGAAAATTAAAATTTCATGATTTTTAAAATTGAATGTCATGTCTAAGTATCAGAAACCATATCACTGGACTCCAGAGGGCATTAAATAAACCAAAACTCTGAGTTCAGTTGCATATTTATTGTGATATCACAAACACAAATAAATAGTCATGAGGCTCAGATGAGCCAAATACTTATACCCTAACTTATCCAGATAAAGTGATGAATGAATAGAACTACAGAACAGAGCTTTTGTAGACCACGTCTCCACTTTTGCAAAAGGAAGTGAGACGAGAAAGAAATAGATTTTAAAAGTCTAAGATTGTAGAGTTGTTGGCTTAATGTTGTTCAAATCAATCCTTTCTTTCCTTTCATTCATGGTAGGCTAAAGAGGCAAGTAATCTGAGGTCCTTTTTCTCTCTCCTCTTAAATTTTACTTTTATGAGTAAATGATATTCAGTGAAGTTTGTTCTTTCAAAGATAGATTACTCTTAAATAAGTTTAATAAGGTAGAGAAATTAATGTCCAAAAGACTGTGATACATCAAATATCTCTATCATTCTAGTGAGCTGACCTATGAGATACAAAACATCCTGTTCTCTTAGGAAATAAGAAATCTTCTTAACCTGACCTAAAACCTTTATTGGACTCCAAATGTCACTATTTGATTAAACTTAAGCAGTATTAATAGTAATCTGTTTTCCTAATTCTTACAGTCATTCTGTAGGTTATTTCTTTGCTATAATCCACATCTTTTTCATGTTATCTCTCAATATTGGCAGGTCCAAATAAACATTTTACAATACTACAGTAATAGCTATGATCGTACTTACACTGTAAATAATAAATTTGAATCTGCTGGGATTGAAAAAATATATAATTACTACAAAATAAACATTCAGAGTTGACAAATATTTACTCTGTATAAAGCACCATATTTGATATAGTAAGAAATATAAAGAGAATTAAAGTCATGGTCCTTTTCCCTCCAAAAATGTACAGTATATTTGGGGGCCTACGTCAGTAATTGGAATGAAAGTAACTATGATAACTCTTACAATAGAAGTTTAGTTAAAAGGCTTTAAGAATTTAGGTAAACTTAAAACTAGATTATGGTAATGATTATACAGCCAGATAGATCTATTAAAAGCTATCAAATGTGTACTTAAGTGAACTTTATAATAGCTGAATTCTGTCTGAATAAGGCTGTTACAGAGTTCAAGGAAAAAAGAAATTCTTTCTAGTTGAGGAACTAAGGAATATTTTTTGCCCCAGATACAATTTAAACTGTATCTTAAAGAACAAATAGTATAGGAGGTCAGAGAAGGCAAATGGCACCCCACTCCAGTACTCTTACCTAGAAAATCCCGTGGATGGAGGAGCCTGGTAGGCTGCAGTCCATGGGGTCGCTAGAGTCAGACATGACTGAGCGACTTCACTTTCACTTTTCACTTTCATACATTGGAGAAGGAAATGGCAACCCACTCCAGTGTTCTTGCCTGGAGAATCCCAGGGATGGCGGAGCCTGGTGGGCTGCCATCTATGGGGTCGCACAGAGTCGGACATGACTGAAGCGAAGCAGCAGCAGCAGTATAGGAAGTAGCTTGTCTAAGGACTAAAAGCTCAGGAGTACAAGAAATAATCTAGATGAGCTAGTTCAGACATTTCTCCATGCCTTAGATTGTATGGTTTTCATTCCTACCAGTATACATATAGCTATATGGCTATGTCATTTCCAAAAAGTTTTCCTCAATTCCTATTGAGAAAAGCATATAACTGTACGTTGAGGTCTTTTTTCTTTCCATCAAAAATAAGAGTTTGCCTCCATGTTGAGCTGATGGGGAAGTTATAATGAAGAGGGTATATAATTCAGAATTATTTCACAGTTGTCAGTGGCTCCACTGATCATAACAACCACTGGTACTTGTTTCCACCTTTATAGTTTAAAATCACTGATATAGGTACTATCTCCTTTGAGTCCCATAACAGCCTTTATTTTTCCAGTGAAGAAAGTAAGATTAAAAGAGGGAGAGCCTAGAGCCTAAAATGATAAAGACATGCTAAAGGAAAGGTCAAGATATTCTGGACTGCTAAGAATAGGATGAGGAAGAGAAAATGGTAATATAAGTAAATGATCTTTAAAAAATAAAAATCTGCTAACTAAATTGTATACCACACATGAATTAAAACACGTCTCAGACAAAAAATAAAGCAGGTCAGGTTAACTACTCTCATCAATAAAAGAAAACCAAAGGTGAAATTTTTTGTAATAAGCCAATACAACCATATTATTGACAGGAACAGCTCATTGTAAAAAAAAAAAAAAAATCTAATTGACGGTAGAGAAAAGTACATAGGAGTCTTACAGTTTTTAAATAGGTAGTCATCTTTATTATTTGCTTTTTAAAATTTAAATATTAAAATTTAAAACAAACCATTGACATAGAATTTCTCAGATTGTATAAGTAAGCATATATACAGCAAAATTAAATGTAAATAAAGCCAAATTAAATACAGAAGCTTAATTTTTTAATTTAAAATGTAACTGCCAGCCAGTAAAATCGTGCTAAAAATAAAGAGGGCTTTCTTAATGTTCATCAAAGAAGATGATTTGTTTTATTCTTGGCTTTGCCCCCACCTGACCAACTGCTCAGAATCTTTAAATATGAGCCATATTGTGTAGATTTATTCCAAGTATTTTCAAGGAAAAAGAATGCAAATTAACCTGGTGAGCAGCAAAAGAGAGTCAGTTTTATGAAACCTGAGTTGATTAACCTGCAATCAAATGTAGTCTCCATTTTAATATTTATACATCTTTATATTGTTATGAACCTATTCTTAACATGGGTTTTATTTTGTTTCTCTCCTCCCTCACTTCTGTGAAATGCAGAAGGGAAAGGGTGTTTGTTATTCACACATTTGTACCCCACTAACTGGTATTGCACAACTGGCTTCCACTGGAGAGCCCCTGACATCGCAGGGAACGGTGATCAAAATTCCACACACTAGCTTCAAGCTGGGGGCTCGTAGCTACTGCAGCATTGAAGGGGGTCTTTTCCTGGCTTCTTTAAAATAAGCATGGTGATGGGATGGTTTAAGGGAAGAACACCTCTCAAATCACTTGACCACTGCTGCGCTTCCGTGTGTCCTGCTTCCTTCATAACAGCTTGGCACTACATTCTTTCCCTGTATCTTAGTGGGCCTGTGTGTGTACAAGTGGGTGGGGGTTGGGGGTGGGGGCTGTCAGTAGATGCTTATATATTATGCATGCATCTTTCAATGTTAGAGTGATGTGCCTTCCCTTATGTGTCACAGATTAAATCTTCTGTGTTCCTGAGAGATTGGGCTGTCTCTCTCTTATTGTTGTGAGATTCATGTGTTTTGATGTTTACACCTCAAATGTTCTTCATGTTGCATTAAACATAAGTTGAAATGTTCTCCCATAAGAGTTAGCTTTTCATGTTGGGCTGAACAAGTCTTCATTTCTGTGTAGCAATTCATGTTATTATAACCTATGGCTTTCAATTGTACCTCCCATAATGAAGAGCTGACTTTAAACACTGTGCTATTCTTGTTATGACCTAAGCATAAGGTAAGTCACTTCTCTAACTGTATCTAAAGATTGTGGTTGTTTGTTAAAGTTTCCTCAGCTTTGTTTAAAGCATTTTCACTTTTTTTCCTTACCATTTATTATGTGCTCTTCCCCCTTTTGTTTTCTGTTTCATGGCTTAAGATTTCTTAATGGACAATGTGATCTTCAGCAAAAATTATATATGTAAACACATGTTGAAATGAATTAAATGAGTTATTTGATTTCTGAAAGCAGTCTTGATTAGTAAATTAATTGCCTAAATTTTCAGTAAGTCTCTTGTGTTTTTTATTTCCTCCGTTAACTTTAATGTATTATACTGTTTCTACACATGATTTTAGTTTTTATTTGAATTAAAAGGGGAATTGTCAATACCAAAAATGTTAATTTTAGTAAAATAACGAAATACAGTAGAATAAAGTAATAGATCATCCAAGGCCATACTTTTCATTTTTAATCCTTGACAAATTGGGTAAGATAAAGGAAAACAATAACAAAAAACCATAGAACTCAAGACAGACCTGTATTGCCTTCTTTATAGTCCATATTGTTCTTACAATATGAAAATGGCAACCCACTCTAGTATTCTTGCCTGGAGAATCCCATGGACAGAGGAGCCTGGCAAGCTTTAGTCCATAGGATTGCAAAGAGTCGGACATGACTAAAGCGACTTAACACTGTGAGAACAAAAACAGTAGTTGTTTTTCATCTTTATCCTTTTAAGTAAACCCCATTACATTGTGAGCTAAGCAAAGTCTTCCTATTGGGATTTTATAAAATTAAGTCAATATTAAAAAAACAACCAGTTTCATGGTACAAAAATAAGGGGCATTTATTGCATGCACAAGTATTAAAATGTTTTAATTTAATTTCCTTAATTTTTTAATGTATACTCAAAATCACTAAGCTAATTTGAAAGTAATTTCCCTCAAATTTGAGTCGAATAGCCAATGTAATATAAATAAGAAAACATTGGTTATACAGATGTTGGCAATTTTTGAACCTAAATTCACAGATTTAAAAATTTGAATTTGTTTCATCATCCAAATTTCTCTTTCCAAAAGTGTTTGAAATGTATCATTCTAAACTTATGTGCCACAAAGCAAGACTTGAGTTTCTTTATTAAATTCATGTTATGAATGAATTTTTTGTTTTTTAAGCCACCTAAGGAAGGGAGAGGGTTTTTTTGTTTGTTTTGTTTTTTTATTGTGGTTTTGGTTTGGTTCGCTTTTTTGGTAAAAACAGCTAGTACTTCACCTCCATTTCCATTTACACAATATATAATCTGTTGAAACATTTGATGAGACAATTTGAACTACTCATCTGAACTGCTCTGTTCATTGTAAATCTCTTGTTTCTATCCATACACTAGCTCCACTCTAGATTGGAAGGGCTTAAAGATGAACTCTGGAGGAATAGAGGCTACGACTTAAGAGTAACTATTACTGATCAAAGGAGCTGCTTTCCATTCGCAAACATTGCTTTGCGCTATGGGTTTGGGCTCCTTCCGTTTCTACATCTTGTTGAAGACCTTCTTGACTTCCATTTGACTTCCTTGAACTGTTTTTGTCTTTTAACATTTCCCCCTTTCTTTTCCTTCTCTATCCCAGATTTTTCTCTCACTCTTTTAAGTATCTCTTGTGTTCTTTGAATGGCTTTTTAAAATGTAGTTTATCTCTTTATTAAGCTTATCTATTATTTGTCTATTAGTATTTGTTTCTTTTCTCCTTTAAGGCTGTAGTGATATAGTTAATACTTATTTTCATTCCATGGTATGCCAACTTGCTTTTTATTTTGAAGCAAGTTCATTAGTCATTCTTACTCTCTTGGTATAAATTTTCAATAAGAAATAGCAGAATATTCTGCACTTATATATTGTCCCTTTCTATAAGGCCATAGTTTCTTTTCTATCTTCTAGATTTACTCAAGCCTCTCTCTCTCCTTTTTCTTTTCCTTGCTCTCGTGTCTTCCTTCCTGTATTATTTTAAGTAGTCATTAATATTTTTCCCATTTGGTCCAGAATTGTTATTCAATAAAACTGTAAGTAAAGCATTTAAGAATGTTATCTTCCAGACTAGTTTCTTCATTCTAGTGTATTTAAAACTAATTAAACAATCTGGCCCAAAAGAGAATAACTTTAACATCTGGAATTATTTTTCCCCTTTTTTTCTTTCTTTTTTTTTGGTATGTGTGTGTGTGTTTTTCTTGTGTATGTTTGTGATTTTTTAATTAATGTTGTTCTTTCTTTAAACATTAACACTTGTTTTTTTCAGGGAAGGACAACCATAACCCACCCTAAGTTGCAACATTCCTTTCATAATTTGTTTCATTACAATAGTAGACTGTGTTAAGCAATAGAAGTTAATTTGTTGTGTATACCATTTGGGGCAAGCTGCTGTGGAGTGGGAAGAAGAGGTGTTTAAACTGCTTCCTCTGAAATTAACAAGTGTCAGTGTCATCAAACATGGCTCTTGAATTCATTAGTTTTGCAATATTTAAAAGAATGTTCCACTTTGAAATATTTGAATCAGCATTAGTTTCTGATTAATATATCTACACACTTAAGAACTGGCAAATTAATGACTTTAATTTCATAATTTCTCTTTTCCCCTCATTAACATATGTAACTAAAAATGACTATCAAGGACTCTTTAATTACAACTTTATTACTTGAATTGCATTATTATTTTAGTCAAGAGATATGCACAGTGCCTTTACTATTAAGGAACTGAATTCACAATTGAATATGTGGTAATTTAAATTTTTCCCCATATACTAATTTCAAATACACATCAATTTTAAAATGCCTTTACTTTTACCCTTGTCCCATTTACAGTATTGTGCCCCATTTTTTTTCTAGAAATCAGTCCTTTCTTTAAGTAAGAAAAGGATAAGTTAAAACTATATGGAAAAAACTAACATTTTTATTTACATGTTATGGTATGTGCGATACATAAAGCCTTTGCTCCTAGACCTCAGGAGTTTGCCCATTAAATATGCATACATATCTGTCTGTCTTTGTCATGAGCCCTAAATTACTGAGTTTATGCTCTCTCTGCAGGTCCAGTCCAGGTGCAGCAGCAAGGAGAACATTCTCAGAGCCAGTGAGTATATCATTATTTCAGATGGACTAATGGATTAGAACTTGTGGTTCAGCCAGAAGGAAAGCTAAAAATGACATTTTAGTGAAAGAATGAAGTAAAACAATGGGGAAAGTTAATGTCAAGAATACGAATTTTAGAGCTTTGCCTTCTAAAAATATCGTTATCAATATATTAATGAATATTTCCCTTATACCAGTTGTTTTTGCAAGCTGACATCAGAACTTCGATAACACTACTGGTTAGGATAGAAATGAGCTCCTCTGTGACTCAAACATGACAGCCCTCTTTAATTGCAGCACTGCCAAAAAGTTATTTGAGAACAGACTAAAATAATATAAACACACTAAATGAATCTAACTAAAAAAGAAACAAAGATTCCTAAGAGGATACATCATAATCATTTTGTAACTATGAATTTCTAAAAGATCTTATCTTCACAGGCAGCATGTTTTAGAACATAATGCCCTAAACCAAGGATGAAGAAACCATAATTTTATTTTTCTGTTTTGTCACCAATAACATTTGCATGGAAGTAATTTGACTTTGTGTATTATTTATTTTCCTATCTTATAAGAAGGAAATATAAATAGCTTTTCCTTACCTATATCCTTGAAATGATTTGACATCAATGGTTATACTTTGAAAGCTTTGGGATTCTATGAGAAAAGTGCTGTGTAAATGCTAATTTTTTAGATATTGTTCTCTGTCACTTAATGATATCACTGTCTTCTTCCTGATCATTGTCAAGAAAAGAAGTACAGGAGGGCCATACTGAAATTGGTCCTTACTTATACCACTGGGAGTTTTAGTAAATGGAATGGTTTCTGTTTCCAGCAGAATGTCTGTATTATTTAATAATCAAAAAAAAAAGTCAATGGAAAACTTCAAATAGGTAAAATTTTGTTTTATTTTGTTTACTTTAACGTAAAATTTTCTGACTTCTGTGTTGTGAAATCTGCTACCTTAGCTTGAAAACCTTGAGCTATTAGGCAAACACACTGTTAGTTCTTTGCCCAGAGACTTCATGTTAGAGTTATATAAAAATAAATGCAAACAGATTTGTTTAACTTTTATACTTTTGTGAGTTTTCATAATGTCTGACAGACATGTGAATCTGAGGGAGGCTTTTCAATTATAGAAGATGTAAAGTCCTGTAATTCCTTCTTAAGACCTAAGATTGAGAAAACTAAGAGTCAGAGAAGTGATGATTGAATATTTACTAAAATAAAACAATAGCAATAAATAACATTTTAAAGTGACATTTTTCATGATTGCTGTATAATTTCCATTCAGTGTTGATCCTGAGATGATTGTGGATCATTGACAGTGATAGTGATGATTCAGAACAAAAATAATTTTGTATTGAGAACAGATTTCTTTGAAATTTTTTTCACCTCTGTCATGGATCTTTGTGCTGTTAGAACTGCTTTCATTTCAGTTACGCTCTTACTGACTTGTTGGCTGTTAGTCAGATGGACATTATGATGGTCCATATTTTTCTGTTCATCTTTTCTTAGGATGAAATAGTCATGTAGATGCATGTAGAGAGTCCATCCTACATTGTAGCCTCTTAGTTCTGTGAGTTCTACAAGTTCAAGGTCTTTCCTCTCAATACTGCTTTAATAACTCATGCCTATAACCACACTCAGGACTTTTTCATCATAAGCTATTCTATTTCTGAACTTCTTAATCTCAGTACTTACTTGTGTGAAAGTTGCTCAGTCATGTCTGACTCTTTGCAATTGCGTTGACTATACAGTCCATGGAATTCTCCAGGCCAGAATACTGGAGTGGGTAGCCATTCCCTTCTCCAGGGGATCTTCCCAAGCCAAGGAGAAACAGCTTCACTGCTTATTTTTCCAATTATTTAAAGAAGAATTAACACCAATCTTTCTCAAACTCCTCCCAAAAATTGAAGAGGAAGGAACATTTCCAAACTCATTTCTTAAGGTCAGCATTACCCTGATAACAAAGCTAGAAAAAGATCCTGCAAGAAAAGAAAAATGCAGGTCAATATCCCTGATGAATGCAGATGCAAAAATCTCAATAAAATACTAGCAAACTAAATTTAACAGTACATTAAAAAGATCATTCACTATGATCAAGTAAGATTTATCCCTGGGATGCAATGACAACTCAATATATGCAAATAATAAATGTGATGCATTAATTAACATTAATAAAGTCAAAGAAAAAATCATACAATCATCTCAGTAGACACAGAAAAAGCATTTGACAGAACTCAACATTTGTTCATGATAAAAACTCAACAAATTTATAGATATGGAAAGACTGAGTGATTGAAAGTGGCTCAATCATATCCAACTCTTTGTGAACCCATAGGCAATAGCTTGCCAGCTCCTAGTCCATGGGATTTTCCAGGCAAGAATACTGGAGTGGGTTGCCATTTCCTTCTCCAGTAGAAGAAATAATAAAGGCCATATATGATAAGCTCACAGCTAACTTTATATGCAATGGTGAAAAATTAGAAGCTTTTCCACTAAGGTCAGGAGCAATACAGTGGTGCTCACTCTCATCATTCCTACTTAACATATTACTAGAAGTCTTAGAGCAGTTGGGCAAGAAAGAGAAATAAAAAGCATCAGAATTGTAAAGGAAGAAATAAAATAGTCCATATATGCAGAAGACATGATTTTATATGAAGA
Source organism: Bos mutus (assembly GCF_027580195.1). Lineage (NCBI taxonomy): Eukaryota > Metazoa > Chordata > Mammalia > Artiodactyla > Bovidae > Bos > Bos mutus. Next base: position 29,794,936 of record NC_091626.1, on the reverse strand, counting down.
CAATCCTAAAGACTCTATCAAAAAAAGAAAATGTATCAACAAATTCAGTAAGTTACAGAATACAAAATTGACATAAAAAATTCAGTAGCATTTCTATGCTCTAACAATCAGTTATCTGAAGAAGAAAGAAAATAGCTTCAAAAACAGTAAAATACTTGGGAATAAGTGTGACCACGGAAGTGAAAGATCTCTACACTGAAAACTACAAGACATTGGTGTATGAATTCAAAGACACAAATAAATGGGCAGGTATCCTTTGTTCATAGATTTGTTATTGTTTATTTGCTAAGTGTGTCTGACTCTTTGCAACCCTATGGACTGCAGCACACCAAGCTTCCCTGTCCTTCACTATCTCCCAGAGTTTGCTCAAGCTCATGTCCATTGAGTCATTGATACCATCCAACCATCTCGTCTTTTGTCTCCCCCTTCTCCTCCTGCCCTCAGTTTTTCCCAGCATCAGGGTCTTTTCCAGTGAGTCAGCTCTTTGCATCAGGTGGCCAAAGTATTAGAGCTTCAGCTTCAGCACCAGTCCTTTCAATGAATATTCAGGGTTGGTTTCCTTTAGGCTTCATTGGTTTGATCTCCCTGCTGTCCAAGCGACTCTCAAGAGTCTTCTCCAGCACCACAGTTTGAAAGCATCAATTCTTTGGTGCTCAGCCTTCTTTATGGTTCAGTTCTCACATCTGTACATCACTACTGGAAAAACCATAGTTTTGACTATATGGATTCATAGATTGGAAAAGTTAATATTGTTAAAATGTTCACACTGCCCAAAGCCACTTATAGACAGTAGACTGTACCTATCAAGAGTGCAATGGCATTTCTGTAATAGTCAAATCATATGGTTCTGGCCTAGAAACAGACAATAGACATAGACCAGTGAGACAGAATCAGGAGCCCATTCATAAATCCAGTCATATATGGTCAACCAATATTTGTCAGGGGAGCAAAGGGAGCAATATTCGGTGGAAAAAAGTCTGTTCCATAAATGGTGCTGGAAGACAATTTTTCCACATACCAAGGGGCATGGGGATAGTTTCAGGATGATTTTAAGTGCATTACATTTATTGTGCACTTTGTTTCTGTTATTATTACATCAGCTTCACCTCAGATCATGAGGCATTAGATCTCAGAGATTGGGGTCCTGTGATATCAGTGATCCCAGAGAAGTATAAAAGCTTGTGAAAACAACACTCTTACTTAAAAGTAGCACATGTTTTTCCTTGAAAGGCAAATATTATATCTAAAGCAGTTGAGCCATTGCCCTTGTAATTTCATGAACATTTCAAGTGAGGAGTTCTTTAGTCTTGGTGGCATTATCTTTTGTTGTTCAGTCGCTAAATCATATCTGACTCTTTGCAACCCAGTGAACGACAGCATGCCAGGCTTCCGTATCCTTCACTATCTCCCAAAGCCTCTCAAACTCATGTTCATTGCATCAGTGATGCCATACAACCATCTCATCCTCTATTGTCCCCTTCTCCTCTTGCCTCAATTTTTCCCAGCATCAGGGTCTTTTCCAGTGAGTCAGCTCTTTGCATCAGGTGGCCAAAGTAATGGAGCTTCAGTTTCAGCACCGGTCCTTCCAATGAATTCAGGGTTGATATCCTTTAGGACTGACTGATTTGATCTCCTTGCTGTCCAAGGTACTCTCAAGAGTCTTCTCCAGTACCACAGTTTGAAAGCATCAGTTCTTCAGTGCTCAGCCTTCTTTAATGGTCCAACTCTCACATCCATACCTGACTACTGGGAAAACCATTGCTTTAACCATACAGACCTCAGGAACAGTATGAAAAAGCATTATCTTGCTCACCTGCTCACCTTTGAATCAGAGCAGGTAGCACACTCCATATTTTCTGGGCCTCTTGTAAAGCTTGAAGTAAAGATGCTTGAGAAAGGAAGAAAGAAAGCCAGAATTTCCCTGGAGTGATCAAGATTTCTATTCTTAAATCAAGGTCCAATTTTCCTACTTTTATAAAAATTAAACTATCTGACAATCTTTTTCTTTCTTCAAAAAGAAAACAATGGCTTAAAATGGATCCTGGATGATGTTGGGACTCTACTGAATGGCAGCATCAGTTCAGAAAGATCATATCCAGTCTGTGAGTAGTAGCTAGCAGGCTTTTGTACCACAAATCGAATACCAGTCATTGGAGAATACGCAGTGACCTATTTGGGGCCAATATACCCTTAAAGTAAAAGTGAAAGCGTCACTCACTCAGTCATGTCCAACTCTTTGCGACCCCCTGGACTATAGCTTGCCAGGCTCCTCTGTCCATGGAATTCTTCAGTCAAGAGTACTGGAGTGGTAGCCATTCCCTCCTCCAGGGGATCTTCCCAGCAGGAATTAAACCCAGGTCTGGTGCATTGCAGGCAGATTCTTTACTGTCTGAGCCACAGGGAAGCCCTAAAATACCCCTATGTGCTTATCAGATATGTTATAACATTTGGAGCCAGTCATCAAAAATAATTCTGCACCATATAATAAAAAATTTAAAGTGTTGAGACCATTTAGAAGATCTGAAATAAAGGAGAAATATCAATAATATCTTAACTTGTACGTTGTATAAAAGTATGACAGCTTCCAAATAATACATTGTTGTTTCTTAATTCCCTTACAAGTTCCATTTCTATTAAAGTTTGGTTACAAAAACTAATTCCCACCAAAAATCTTAAGAGAATTATTTTGGTGATGTCAAGAATCTTGTCTTCTAGGTGTGACCTAAGAGAACGTTTTAGATTTCCATCTCTTTGACCTGATATATAGTTTGTCATCAGAAAAATCACCTAATAGTTGAGTATAGTTCCATAGGAAACCAAGATTCATTATCAGGAACTGGAACCAAAGGAATCTGGGTGGCTACCAAAAAAAATAAGGTCGTGCAAAGCCAGTTTGGTTGTATGCGTTAGCTAGTTCACAGGTGAATAACAGCCAAGTATGAATGATTGAAGATGCAAATGAAGTGCTCTATAGAATAGGGTGATTTAGATAACATAGTTAAAAGGAGCATTAAACCATGGAGAGAAAAGGAGGAAAATAATAAAAATAAATAATACAATGCAGATGAAAATGTAGAAATCCACTGCCTTATTCTATGCATCTTGGGTACAACCTCTCTACAAACATGTGGTCAATGGTTTTGAATGGAAGATGTCTCTTTCAGAGAATTGTCTGTTTGTAGAGGATTTCTAAAAACTCCTCAGCTTAAAAATCCACAAATTCAGGTTAGATTATGCCTCCTTGAAAGCCATGAATCCAAAGATCAAACTTTTAGAGTTGTATTACTGTGCTCCTTACTGACAGTACTTGATAAGATTTAGTAGGGTTCTAGAGTTGTTTTTCTCTGATGTCTTTTCCAAAAGATGACTTATCTGGGCTTCAGGTCATGCAAGTGTTATTTAAAAGGGTATTGAGGAAAGGGTACTTGTACCTACTTATAAGACTTGGTGTATGGCATGAATAATTCCTTGCAATACTTAGCCATGTCTGATTGCACTAATGTGGAATTTGGAATGAAGATGATATTCCTCGGTGTATGTGGGAGAGTTGATGGAACCACAGAAAGATTTTATCTCATTGTTGTTAAAGACAATACCTTAGGCCATGGAAGTTCAGGAATCTCTGAATTTAGCTGATCTGATATTTAGATCTATGTTTGTGCTCTCTTGCCTTTCCTGAAGATTGAGGGTAAAGTTGACAGTAAAGTATCTTAGTAAGTGTGAGGACTTTCCAAAAGTCTTTAGTAATAGGCCTAGTAAAATAGATGCCTCCATCACTAGAGAGAAAGGTCAGAATTGTCTGGATTGGGAACATGAAATCAAGAAACTTTTGCTATTACTAGAGTTGTAGCTCTCTATCAAGGAAAGGCTTTAAACCATCCCAGTTATAAGTGAACAATGACTACATCATATTCAAAACCCAGACAGTAGCTTTATGAAACCCATTTGGAGATGTTTAAGGGTGCCCTGAGGTTTGGGCTCTTACCCATGTACTGCTTCTCTTACCAGGATTATATTGGTGACAGATGGGAGAGTAACACTTTCCCATCAATGTTAATTATGTACAGTGGCAAGTTTCTTCTTTCACTGGTGGATAACTTCATATAAAATATAACGAGATTCCATTTGGGGTCCTTCAGAGCTACTAAATGCTAACAGTGCAATTTACACACAGCTTTCTCCTAGTACCTTTTTTTGTGACTCTGGAGCTGATCGCTGGCATTCTGTAATTCAGGCTTTGAACTCAATTTGCTGTTAAATCAAAGAGTTAGTTCTTTCGGGTATTATAAGGGCTATAATTTCAGTGAGGGCTGTCTTTCTGGCATGATGATTAGTCAAGACATTTTCTCTAGGCTCCATATTATCTCCTTTTGTTTGAGCCCCTACTTTTATAATAGCCACTTCCTCAGGAAGCATTAGAGCACTTAAAGATTCTATAAATTGCTAACTATTCTTAATTGAGATTCCTGCTGAGGTCAAGAATAGTTCCTTGTTTCCAAAGCATTTCAGAATCATAGAATAACCCAAAAGCATGTCCACTGCCAATAAATATATTAACTTTCTTATCTGTAGCTAACTGAAACTTCTGGTGTGCTCACAGAGTTCTGCCATCTGAGAAGATTTGCCTCTGGCAAGGGATCAGTCTAAGGATGAAGTGTTGTTCATTAGGTAGGCAGTAAGTGAGGAGCTAATCTTAACTCACAAAAGGCCTGTTCATGTTTAGGGCCCAGGGAAGAGGTTCCCTTTCCAAGTACTTGGTTAAGTCTTAAATTGGCATGGCAATCGCAGGAAAGTTGGGAACTCATTGCCTGCAATAGTCAGTGAAACTCACGAATCCTTTTAATTATCTCTTTGTTACTGACATGGGAAATTTTTTAAGAGATTTAGTTCCTTGAGATAAATCCTGTTCTGGGTAATGAATTTAGACAAAATTGTAACTTCTCTTTGGAAATTTTATCCTCTTTGTGAGTTGAAAAAGTAAGTGGATAGAAGGAATTAGTCTTAGAGCTCACTCTATCTTTAGAACACAACAAAAAGTTATCCCCATGTTGAATAAGAATAGAATCACAAGGAAATTCAAAATCTTGAAAGTCCTGATTGAGGACTTGTGAAAAATAATAGTGTTTCAGTAAATCTTTGCCATGTAAATGTCAAGATATATTTTGTGTTTTCTTAGGAGAAGGCAAGCAAATATTGACTATTTTGACCTAAAAAGTCATTAAAGAAAGCAGAATATAAATCACAGTCAAATGTGCAGCCTCAGGAGGCACTGAAGATAAAATAGTTTTGGGGATTAGTACTACATGGAAGTGGGAAGTGATTACTCTATTATGGCCCTATTTGCTGAACAAATCCATATCCCCACCTATTCAGCCTTTTGATTGGGAGGATAGAAGTGTTAACAGAAACACTGTAAAGCAATCATCCTCCAATTAAAATAAATAAATTAATTTAAAAAATAGTACAATATATGTTGAATCTTTTCTCTGTTTGCTTTTATCTCTTAGTTTTAGTGCCTCTTTAGCTTTGCTAGTGGAGAAGGCAATGGCACCCCACTCCAGTACTCTTGCCTGGAAAATCCCATGGGCGGAGGAGCCTGGTAGGCTGCAGTCCATGGGGTCGCTAAGAGTAGAAAACCACTGACTGACTTCACCTTCACTTTTCACTTTCATGCATTGGAGAAGGAAATGGCAACCCACTCCAGTGTTCTTGCCTGGAGAATCCCAGGGACGGCGGAGCCTGGTGGGCTGCCGTCTATGGGGTCGCACAGAGTCGGACACGAATGAAGCGACTTAGCAGCAGCAGGAGCTTTGCTAGTAAAAGTAATGCTCAAAATTCTCCAAGCCAGGCTTCAGCAATACGTGAACTGTGAACTTCCAGATGTTCAAGCTGGTTTTAGAAAAGGCAGAGGAACCAGAGATCAAATTGCCAACATCCGCCGGATCATAGAAAAAGGAAGAGAGTTCCAGGAAAACATCTATTTCTGCTTTATTGACTATCCCAAAGCCTTTGACTGTGTGGATCACAAGAAACTGTGGAAAATTCTGAAAGAGATGGAAATACCAGACCACCTGACCTGCCTCTTGAGAAACCTGTATGCAGGTCAGGAAGCAACAGTTAGAACTGGACATGGAACAACAAACTGGTTCCAAGAAGGAAAAGGAGTACATCAAGGCTGTTTATTATCACCCTGCTTATTTAACTTATATGCAGAGTACATCATGAGAAACGCTGGGCTGGAAGAAACACAAGCTGGAATCAAGATTGCCGGGAGAAATATCAATAACCTCAGATATGCAGATGACACCACCCTTATGGCAGAAAGTGAAGAGGAACTAAAAAGCCTCTTGATGAAAGTGAAAGAGGAGAGTGAAAAAGTTGGCTTAAAGCTCAACATTCAGAAAACGAAGATGATGGCATCTTGTCCCATCACTTCATGGGAAATAGATGGGGAAACAGTGCAAACAGTGGCAGACTTTATTTTTCTGGGCTCCAAAATCACTGCAGATGGTGATTGCAGCCATGAAATTAAAAGATGCTTACTCCTTGGAAGGAAAGTTATGACCAACCTAGATAGCATATTCAAAAGCAGAGACATTACTTTGCCAACAAAGGTCCGTCTAGTCAAGGCTATGGTTTTTCCTGTGGTCATGTATGGATGTGAGAGTTGGACTGTGAAGAAAGCTGAGTGCCAAAGAATTGATGCTTTTGAACTGTGGTGTTGGAGAAAACTCTTGAGAGTCCCTTGGACTGCAAGGAGATCCAACCAGTCCATTCTGAAGGAGATCAGCCCTGGATGTTTTTTGAAAGGACTGATGCTAAAGCTGAAACTCCAGTACTTTGGCCACCTCATGCGAAGACTTGACTCATTGGAAAAGACTCTGATGCTGGGAGGGATTGGGGGCAGGAGGAGAAGGGGACGACAGAAGATGAGATGGCTGGATGGCATCACCGACTCGATGGACATGAGTTTGGGTGAACCCTGGGAGTTGGTGGTAGACAGGGAGGCCTGGCGTGCTGCAATTCATGGGGTCGCAACGAGTCGGACACAACTGAGCGACTGAACTGAACTGAGCTTCTGGTTCAAGAGAGTATTTTACACTTTAGGGTATAGGTTTCAGTGGTTTATTTTGAACATTAATAGCTTCAGCCCCAGTAATCCTCCCTATTTTCATCAAATTTTTGCTCACAGAATGAAAAAGCCTGGGATCTCCTCTAGATCTTCATTTTAGGGTCAACTTAAGCACAAAAATACTGGTAAATCAATTTCCAATTAGCCATTATCTCTTTGCAAATAAGGGAGTCCTTTGGGACTTCAGGAAAGAAACCATCAGGAAAGTATTTAATCTAACAATTCCATTTATACAGTACAGGCTGCCTAGCAAGCTAGCAGGTAGGATATCTCAGAAGAAGAAAGATTGTTCTTTTGTTTAATGTCCAAAGGTAACAGTTATGAATGAAGTAGAACTAACAAAAGGAGTATTTGTGAAACATTCTGAATTTTTTTCAGAGTGTTTTTTACCTGAAGGGAGAGATTTTTAAGATTAATAGTGGGGGCTTTCCTGGTGGCTCAGTGGTAAAGAATCTGCCTGCCAGTGCAGGAGACATGGGTTTGAATCTGATCCAGGAAGATTTCACATGCCACGGAGACTAATCCTGTGCACCAAAACGCTGTAGAGCCCAGGAACCACAACTATTGAGCCCATGTGCAAGCACCTGCTGAAGCCCACATGTCCTAGAGCCTGTGCTCCCCAGCAACGGAAGCCACCTCAATGAGAAGCCTGCACACTGCAACTAGAGAGTAGTCCCTGCTCTCTGCAACCAGAGAAAGCCTGTACAGCAGTGAAAACCCAGCACAGCCAAAAATAAATACATAAATAAATTTTAAATTGTTCTTTTCAAAAAAAAAGAAAGACTAATAGTGTATGCCTCTATATCAATTAAAAAAACTTTTTGGCAAGGTTGTCCTTTAATATTTATATAAATTTTTCCCTGGAAATTTAAGGATAAAAGAAAAAATCTTCAAAACTCACTTTATTTTTTTTTCCTTTTAGCTTCTTAGCTAAAAGACAAGACAGTTAGCTAACACAAGACAGTTCATTTTTGATGTCCTTTTTTATATAGTATTGATAAGTGTCTTTATCAAGAGATTCCCTCTTTTGAGATTTACTGACCCTGGTAGGAACATCTAGTTGTTTTGTCTGTAGCACTAGCAATTTATTTATGAGTTTTATTTTGTTTTTATTCTAAGACTCAAAATATTCAGCAAGGTGCTTGAGCTCTAGCAAAGGAATTATTTCCCATATCATTTTTTGCTTGTATACTGTATCCCCCATGTTGCTTAAGACTGTTTACAAAAATCTAGGAGAGACTTAGGAGTCACATCTGCTTTAACATCTACTCCTGAGTGCTGTCTGAAACTATTAAACAGCCTGTCCCTAAAGTCTCCTGAGTTATCCTTTCCTTGCTTGTAAGACTAACTCAGAGCCCAGTGTACTTTCTCAGGAAGGACTTTGGGAATAGCCTCCTTTCCTCCAAAGGACTTTGACTAATTTCTATAGTTTTTCTAAACCCTTCTGGTTTACTAACACAATTTAGATTCTTCTGTGCTGTGCTTAGTTGCTTAGTCATGTCCAACTCTTTGCGATCTCATGGACTATAGCCCACCAGGCTCCTCTATCCGTGGGGATTCTCCAGGCAAGAATACTGGAGTAAGTTGCCATGCCCTCCTCCGGGGGATCTTCCCAACTCGGAATTGAACCCAAGTCTCCCACACTGTAGTCAGATTCTTTACCATCTGAGCCACCAGGGAAGCCCAGATTCTTCTGAGTTACCTTCAGATTCTTCCCATTCTGCTTTTCTCACAGAGTTTTTTGCATCTCAAGCTTCCACAAACATGAACTAACTGTTAGAGATCTGGAACCCCCGGGTATGTTCTTAAAATTATTCCAAATTGCTCTGCAAATTCACTGTGCCCTTTCTAGGCTTTGGAAAGTCGTTGATGACTCTCAGCCAAGAGGAAGAAGAGAGCTTAAAATCAACCACAAGGGATTTTTTTCTGTTCTGAAGGAAGTTAAACTTTAAGAGGCAGCTGAGTTTTGAAGGTTTTTCACCAGCCGAAAGGAAAGAGGAGTGGAGCAAAGGGAGAGATGGGCAGAGGTAAATGGAGGCATATATGATGGCTAAAGACAAATAGATAAAACCCACTAGGTTCAAGACATGATTTTTGGAGAATCTAAACAAATATTAAGTTTTTCTTATATTTATTTTGCCTTAACTGAGAAATTTCTTGAAGCAATTTTGGAAGCTGAATTTCTTATGGACGTTTCCTGACACCAATCAAAAATATCCAGCTACTAGATGTTTGGAATTTTGTTCCTTTTTTGTCCTACAGCACCTATCAAACAATTTTGTCCATAACAGAATTTCCCCAAAGTGGCCACTATAATTCCAAATTATCCTTGGTGAGATTACAGATAAGTACAAAGATTTGGGGTACAACATAAATACATGTAAGGAGTAGGAGTCTGGTCTGGAAGAGGCATAGACTTAGGTTTAGACTAAGGAAAGTGAGAACCTGTGAATAGTCCATCCAAAATGTTGCTTGGATACCTCCTACATCAGACTCCCCAGCCTAATGAGTAGATGGTCCAACTACAAACTGACATATTTATAGTTCTAGAGCATCAAAAGTTTGAAGGGGAGCTCTCTTCTGTAACCAGACTCTCACTAACAAAATAAGACCAAGGAAATGGGTAACCCAAGGCATAAGGTAATCCTTGTTCAAAGGATACCACTTTGAAAATAAACCTGAACCTCTCAGTTCCCAGAACTAGTTTGTGAAATAGACTTATTGGGGCCTACCCCCCATATTTTTCCACACGAATTTTCCCCTTATAGAGGTATAACAGAAAATGACAAGGATGGACAGAGATATATGGTAAAGTTCTTCGTAATAAGATGGGTTCCTTATTCCTACAAGACAAAATAAACTTAGCAGTTGGGGAGCTCAAAGAAAATAAATCAGTGTTTGGTCTAATATGAGACTCACTTATCTCACTGTAATGATTAGAGAGAGACACTCCCATTCCCCAGAGCAAAGGCTTAAGGGGTCTCAGAGGAGCTTGCTGTTGTCAAATCAAGGATCTTGGGCTTTGGTGGGAAGGGGTCTGTCTTGCCTGGGTCTCCCTGTACCCTCTAAGTTGGTTGAATGCTGGCTTCCTGCAAATAAGAGGTTGTTATAGCCAGGGAAAAATCTATCTTAACAGTATTAGTAGTTTCTCACTGTGGGTTCACCATTGAAATATTTATATTTGGAAGCGAGGTTTAAGTTGAGGTTTTCATTGTGACAGTTTGATTAGGATTGGGTAAAGTTCATGATATAAGAGTTAAGATTGGTGGACACAGCAAGACAAGGATTTTGTGTGTATGGTGTGTGGTAATGGTGGTTTAGTCACTAAGTCGTGTCCGACTCTTGTGACCCCATGGACTGTAGCCTGCCGGGCTCCTCTGTCCATGGGATTTTCCAAGCAAAAATACTGAAGTGGGTTGCTGTTTCCTTCTCCAGTGTATGGTGTGTGGCTTTGTTTTATTTTACTTTAATTTTGGCCTTTTTACTCTACAGAATAGTTTTGCATATAAGCAAAATTTGAATAAAAAAACAAAACTGAGCAAAGCTTAAGTTGAGCAAAAGGGCCAGTGCTAACTCCAGGAAATCCTGCAGCAATCCATAGGAGTAAAAACATGTTACAGTTGTGATTTGAACATATTGAATTTTTGATGTATTCAGTCAGTTAGCCTCAATCTTCAGGTGTCAGTCAGCATAAGTACCTAAGACACAGATGTTATGTTAATAACAACCTAACCAAACTAGATAGAGATAAAGAGCTATATTCTTTCAGAGAAACAAGCCATTCCAAATCTGAAATGACTAAAAAAGTTCATTTCATTTCATTCATGGCTTAAGTTCCACTGGAGTCAGAGATGAAGTGTCGTCAATTCCAAGAATGAAGTCTTTAGGTAATGTTTCAGATGCGGTCTTAACTAAATGTCATAGGAATACAGGGTCCAAAATTTCTCTCATTGATAGGCTCCTCTGGTTTCTAAACCATCAAATAAATCACCATGGCTTCCAAAGTCTACACAAAGCCAATCCTCTGTGTCCTTCCTTTTTTTTTAATTGAGGTGAAATTCATGTAATATAAAATTATTCATTTAAAGTGAATAATTCAGTGGTACTTAGTAAATTTATAATGTGGAATCACCACTTCTGTATAGCTGCAAAACATTTTCACCACCCCATAGGGAAACTCCATACCCTTTAAGCAGTTACTCTCCATCCCCCAACCACTGACAACCACCAGTCTGCTTTTTGTCTCTAAGGATTTGCCTATTCCGAATGTTTCATATAAATGGAATCATACAGTTCTGCTGTTGCTGCTAAGTCACTTCAGTCATGTCCAACTCTGTGTGACCCCATAGACAGCACCCCACCAGGCTCCGCCGTCCCTGGGATTCTCCAGGCAAGAACATTGGAGTGGGTTGCCATTTCCTTCTCCAATACATGAAAGTGATAAGTGAAGTTCTAGATGAATGTAAAATGTAATCATTTTTATCTAGCTTCTTTTACTTAGCTTAATGTTTTGGAGATTCCTCCATGTTATAACATGTATTAGTATTTCATCCCTGGTTATAGCTGCATAATATTCCATTGTATATTTATACCATGTTTTGTTTATGCATTGGTCAGTTTTAGACGATTTGTGTTTCCACCTTTTGGCTATTGTGACTAGTGCTGCTTTGAACTTGCCTGTACCTATATTTGTTTTTGAGTACCTGTTTTCAGTTCTTTGGTGTATATACCTAAAAAGTAGAATTGCTGGGTCATATATTAATTTTATATTTAACTTTCTGAGAAGCTGACAAACTATTTTTCACAGTGACTGAACTTTTGTACATTCTCAACAGCAGTGTACAGGGATTCCAGTTTCTTCATATTCTTACCAAAACTTGTTACTTTCTTTTTTCTTTTTTTCATTTCAACCATTCTACTATGAGTGAAGTGGTATCTCATTTTGGTTTTGACTTGCACTTCCCTAATGAGCAATGATGTGGAGCATCTTTGCATGCCCTTCTTGGCCATTTTTGTATCTTCCTTGGAGAACTATCCATTCAAGTCCTTTGTTCAATTTTTAATTAGGTGGATTGTCTTTTTGTTCTAGGAGTTCTTTCCATATTTTGGATACTAGACTTTAACTTACATATCATTTGCAAATATTTTCTCCCATTCTCTAGGTTATCTCTTCACTTTTTTTATAATGTTCTTTGATGCACAAAAGTTTTTAATTTTGATAAAGTTCGATATGCCTAAGTTTTCTTTTGTTGTGTTGCTTTTTAAATTTTTTTTTTTTTTTTTTAGGATTTACTTATTTACTTTTGACTGAGCTAGGTCTTTGTCACTTTGCACAGGCTTTTTCCAGTTGCATCAAATGGGGGCTACTCTAGTTGTGGTGTGTGGGCTTCTCACTGCAATGGCTTCACTTGTTGCAGACCACAGGCTCTCCAGCATTCAGGCATCGAGAGTTGAGCATGTTGCCTCAGTAGTTGTGGCACTATTAAATTTTTCAGTCTTTCTTCCTTTGTATCTTAACGTGTAGTTCACTTTTATATCTCAGGTATTTTTGCATTTCACGGTGAACTAGGTAGGCCATGGCATGTTTTAATAAGTATCTCATGGAGATTCCATTCCCAATAATAAAGTAATTTGTATGTTTCATCTCTGGAAGAATTTTTAATCACACAAATATATATTTCATTTTCTTGCCTTAAAATGAAAGCAGCATGTCAATGACAAATTTGGGATTAATATGATCTGTTGTACCAAACTCCAGGCACCCCTCCCCAGTTTTCCTCCCACCTGCTTTTCCAGCCAGGGTTTAGGGTCAGGCAGCCCTGACCCACTAGTCCTGTAGTGGGCCACCTCACAGCCAGCAATGGAGGCATGAACCCTGTGCCCACGGCATGCCTCACTCCATGGGAAGGGGCTCTGCACCACAGCAGTGCCCCAGCTGCCTCCAGTGCAAGGATCTGCACATGAGAGCTCAAAAGAGTCTTAGTGTTTAAACTGTCTTTGGTATTATCCATTTAAGAGTTAATGGGTCTTTCAGGAAATTCCTAGGTTAAATAATAAAGTTATTTGCAGTTTTGTCTCCCTGCTCAAGAAGTGTCTGGGTTAGTAAAGGTATGTTGATGAAAACAGTGGTACGTAGTAAGGTCATGTTTCTATTCTCACTCTAGTAGCCAACATTAGTTATCTAGGCAGAAATATCCCTAGAGTGCAAAATGATTTTTCTGCACCCTAATTTGATGAAAAGGCATCCTTCTTCGTTTAACTATGTGAAAGATTCCATGCTAATTTCTGCAGACTCTTCTCTGAACAAACTGTAAAACAAGTAAAATAGAGGCTTCGGGGTTTCAGTTTTATAAAGACAGAACTGACTTCCTTCTTTGAATGAATTAAGAGATTTTACTACTTCAGTAGCAAAAACTGGAATAATGATTCAGTTGAGTCACTACTGAAGTAAGGGATTTCCCATAGCTCTATTTTGAACCTGACTCACCACTGCCCTCCTATTTAAGCAACTCTTTTCTTCCAAATTGTTTTGCCAGTTCTCAAAGACTAGCATATTCATGCCAGATTTCAAATAGGCTTTTACTTTCAAAGTAGTTTTATCTTGCAGACACGCTTACTTGACGACATTACTATTTTATAGGAGACATTAATTATATAATAGAACAGGGTTCCGTGGGATGCAGAGGAGATCAATGTCACTCATTGAAATTCTTACCAGAACTATTAAATGAAAATTTTGAGAGATATTAGTTTATCTGCAGCTCCTAACTTTCTATGAGGCTTTGCTTTTTCTGCTTTATGCATAAAAGTTTGCCTAGTCTTACTCTAAGCAACTGAATTTTACAATTTTTAGGGTTTCTCTCACTGATCTTAATACTTCAGGCCAAAGTTTCAGAAATTAGGTTTATTTCTGTTTTATTTTATAATTATTTTCTATCTATGACCTCACTTATATCTCTTTCTTGGTCACATGCCTGTATGTTGATATCGCATACATAGTATTCATACATAATAGGTCATCTTTTTTAATGATGCATCATCATTTTAATGATGGTGATCTTAAATATTTGTAAGAAACCTGTCCACCATTCCACTACTGTTTGGTTTGATAAATATTTCCTCTAATGCTAAATCTAGTCCATTAAAACCCTTTCGTATTTAAAGTATTATAAGTCCCAAATGTTAATTCTAACTTAAGTAATGAAAGACATTTCAATAAGCATGATTTGTGATGTAACCTGAACCCTCCAAATTGATACGCTGCTCAAATTCAGGCACACACATAAGCAGAGCAAGTGGTTGCCTTTTACATATATATATAGTATATGTATATACTATATATATTTTTTTAGATACAATGAAAAATCTGTAGATCTCAAACATGTGTCCTCACTGGCTCATTTTATACAAGAAAACACACTCTAGTATTAAACTGCTAAGCTAAGTCGCTTCAGTCGTGTCCAACTGTGTGTGACCCCATAGACGGCAGCCCACCAGGCTTCCCCGTCCCTGGGATTCTCCAGGCAAGAACACTGGAGTGGGTTGCCATTTCCTTCTCCAATGCGTGAAAGTGAAAAGTGAAAGTGAAAGTGAAAGTGAAGTCGCTCAGTCGTGTTCGACTCTTCGGGACCCCATGGACTGCAGCCCAGCAGGCTCCTCCATCCATGGGATTTTCCAGGCAAGAGTACTGGAGTGGGGTGCCATTGCCTTCTCCGAGTATTAAGCTACTTATATTCAAATCTTGGTTTCTCTACTTACTAGCAAGTGCTCAGTATCTCTTGCCTTCATTCTCTCATCTGTAAAATGAGGATAATAAGAATATCTGCCTTATAAATTGTTGTGAGGATTGAACTGTGAAATGTTCAGTAGACAGTCACTCAATAAATGTTAGCTAGTATTATTATTACTGCTAGTACTACAGATATTACTGTTACTATTTTAATAAATATTCTTTAGAGTTAGGGCACTGTCTCAAAAAAGAAGCTACTACTTCAGTGAAAATGTGTAAACTGAATGGGGTAAGAAAGTAAGCCTTTAGAACCATTAATTTTAGATAAACTTATAAATCTGACCTCGACCTCTGGAGAATTGAGTTTTAAGAAAATGGGTGCATACAGAACTATTTCCAGGGTGTAAGAAAAAGGGAAAGGCTAAAGGAAGGCAGGTCAGCAATTATCATCCTTGGTATTGTTCTCTCCTTTTAAAAGATCTGTTTCCTTTTTCTCCAGCTTCTCCGAAGTCTCCTACTTTGGGCCCAGTCATTAAGTATCAGTGTATTCAGAGTCTCCCTTAGACCTTACATTCCCATTCTGTATTCTGCATGTGCAAGATCACCCATTCACAAAGCTTCAGTAAACCTGTATTTCCCCCTAAACTTTAGTAGATCTCTTCTTGAATATTCTACAAGTATCTCATACTCGGCATGACTAAATTTATAATCCCAGTCTGCTCAAGAAGTGACATCAGTATCTACCTAGTTGTCCAAACCAGAAATCTTTACAGTGTTTATCTTTTATTCCTCTCCCTGCAACCGATTTCATCTTTCTCAAATGCAAATCTGAGCCTATCATACTCCTGTAGTGATTCATTCTTTAATAGCTTCTTGCTGTTCTCAGAGTCCCAAATCCTTGAAATTGTTTACAGTCTAGCTTCTGCTTACCTCTTGTTTTACCTCTACCACTCCCACCTTGAATTCAGTGCTCCAGCCAAATGACACTTTCAATTTGCAAATAGTACTCTCTTTTCTCTTTCTCTGGAAAACTTCTGCTTATCCTGTATTTCCTCCAAGAGGCGCTTCTCAAATCTGAGCGCTTCTCAAATCTCAACTACTGTGCCTTGTGGTTGCATACCTTATTGCATGCCTATTTGCAGTATGGTATTTTTTTGTCTTCACTTTTTTTCCATTCTATCCTAAGCTCCTTTCAATACCTCATCTATCTTGTTCACCGGTACTATTCCCAGGATCTAGCACAATTACTGTCTCTTGATAAATGAGTTGAGTTGGTAAGTGAATAGATAAATTAAAGGTAAACCTTGGGCAAGCAGAGGAGGCAAGGGACAGCAAAACATCCAGAGTAAGAAATCAGAAGGGAAGCAGAGAAGGAAAACAGTAGACGTTAGCAGAAATGCTAACCTCTTCTTACCAATACTGTTTTTCTTAAGTGCTTCTTTACTTTAAATTATTTTCTGTTTTTCTGGCTCTTATTCCTTCACTCATTCTTACTATTGTCACCTAGATTTGGGACCTATTACTACCCCTTACCTGGAGTATATTTTCATTACTTTATGGTTTTAGTCTTAATACCATTCAACCCTATTTTAGATAGATAAATCTTCTGGTTAATTTTCTGCCCCTTGCCAGAAAAAAACATGAAGCTTTCTTTTTTCTTCGTATTCCATAGGAAAGAGAATTATGAAGTAGTTCTTGAAGAAGTATGTTAATTTCTTGAAGTTCTTATTTTTAGAAAATTTTCTTAGTTCTCTCCTTCTGTAAACTAATTCCTTACCCCCATAGTTGGCACTTACTAGATCAGACACCCAACTGCTTATCATCACTTATTCAATTTTTCTTTACATGGCTAAGCATAATTAGTAATTCTCTTCCATAAATATTTATTGAGGTACTATTTATAAGCACCTCCCTTCTCAACTTTCTCATCTTATTTCTAATTTATTTACCAATTTCTTAAATTGTTTATTTAACAATTTCTTGAATACTTTTTCATTTGTAAAGCCTAATAATTCCATAAGAAGTATTTACCTTCAATTTAAATTTGATATCATTTGTCTTGTTTTCCTAGATTATCATATTTTTATTTTGTATGAAAAATTATGACTCATTTATTACTTTTAGCCAATCTATTTAAGTCCCTTCATTGTCAATATGATATCTGGTATAGCTAAAAACATTTAGTTAATAGATTGCAGAATAGGAAGTCCTACCCTTGTTTCACCTAGACACCAGCTTAACAATATTTGGACCAAAATATCTTTATGAAAACTCCAGACACTACTTAAGATGTTGCAGTACCCACATATGGGCAAAACCAAGAACAAGCCAAGAGCAGGGCATTAAAATGGGTAAGAAGAGCCTTTTCACTTTACCTGTGATCTTTTCTGCCATGGCTTATAGTCTCTTGCTAGAGAGAGAAGGACAAAGAAGAGTATACCCAACTTTCCAGCTTTTCACAAGGTTGCCAAGGGAGCTGGTTTCTGTCTTGCTTGATGCAGTGTTAATGTAATCAGTATGGTTTTGGTGCATACAGGCCACTGAAAGCAAGGGAGAGCAGGAGCAACTTGCATCAACACCAGAGAGCCTGTAATGGCACAGAGCCCAGCATGGCTCAGTGCAATGGAGAGAAGTCACCCAATTCACAGTTTCTCCATTGGGTAGAAGGGAGAAGAATAGAGCATATATCCTGCAATCTGGGTTTTTTGTGGGGTTCTGAAGGAGATCAGCCCTGGGATTTCTTTGGAAGGAATGATGGTAAAGCTGAAACTCCAGTACTTTGGCCACCTCATGCAAAGAGTTGAGTCATTGGAAAAGACTGATGCTGGGAGGGATTGGGGGCAGGAGGAGAATGGGACGACAGAGGATGAGATGGCTGGATGGCATCACTGACTCAATGGAAGTGAGTCTCAGTGAACTCCGGGAGTTGGTGATGGACAGGGAGGCCTGGCGTGCTGCAATTCATGGGGTCGCAAAGAGTCAGATACGACTGAGCGACTGATCTGATCTGATCTGATGAAGGAGTGATTTCTACCTGACTCAGAGCACATGAGCCAGCGTACCTTGGATGCCTAAGAATAAAAGAGTAGGTTGGTTTGCCAGTGCAACACCAGAAAACCTGCAGCACTGAAGGCAGCACAGAAGGAATACGAGACTATGGACTTCTGAAAAAGAAACTGGCAAACCTCTGAGCAGGAAGTCGTATACACAGCCAAGAGAAGCTGCATCACCCCAAAAAGGTTTCAGAGGCCTCCAATCTCTAACCAGGCTGATTGGTGAAAATCTTTCCCTGTACAAAGCCCGTCCATAAAGAATGGGAGGTGTGGCTAGTTTTTCAAATGCATAAAGCTCAGCCCTATCCAGCAAAAAAATCACAAGGCATTTGAAGAAACAGGGAAACATGGCCCAATCAAATGAATAAAACAAATCTCCAGAAACCAACCTCAAAGGCACAGAGATCTATAAATTTCCTGAGAAGGAATTCAAGGTTTTGTTTTGTTTTTCTTTTGAAGCAAAATGGTCTGCATGAGAATACAGATAGACAACTATGCAAAATCAGGAAAACAGTTCATGAACAAAGCGGAAGTATCAACAAAGAGAAACTTAAAAACAACCAAATAGAAATTCTGGAACTAAAGAATACAATAACTGGATTGAAAAGTTCGCTAGGTTCTTTCAATAGCAGACTTAATCAAAAGAACAAACTTGAAAGAAGATCATTTGAAATTATCAAGTCAGAAGAGCAAAAAAGTAAAGACAAGTAAACAAAGCCTATGGGACTTCTAGGACTACATCAAGCAGATTAATACATGCATCAGGGGAGTCTCAGAAGAAGAGTGAGAAAAAGGGACATAGAGCTTATTTGACAAAATAATGGCTGAAAACTTCCCAAAGCTGAGAAAAGAAATGAACATTGAATTTCAAAGAGCTCAAAATACTCCAACTAGGAATAGAGAAGTTGGGAAATTCACAAATCTGTGGAAGTTACGCAAACTCATGAATAGCCATTGAGTCAAAGAAGAAACCACAAGGAAATTGGGAAATATCTTTAGACTAATGAAAATGAAACAAACCCCCAAAACTTATGAGATGCAGTAAAAGCAGTCATAATAGGGAAGTTTCTTGCAGCAAACCCTACATTAAAAAAGAAAAATCTCAAATCTGTAACCTAACTGTACATCTTAAAGGACTAGAAAAATAACAACAAACTAAAGCCTCACATATATGGTCAAATGATTTTTGACAAAAGTGGCAAAACTATTCAGTGGGAAAAAGATAATCTCTTCAACAAATGATATTGGGAAAACTTGATGCAAAAGAGTAAAGATTGACCCTTAACTTATACCATATACAAAAATTAATTCAAAGTGTATCAAAGACTGAAAGGTAAGACCTGAAACTATAAAACTAGAAGAAAACACAAGGGGAAAGTCTCAAGACTGAGTAATGATTTCCTGGATCACTGACAACAAAACAAAAATAGACAAATGGCACTACATCAAACTTTAAAACTTCTATACAGCAAAGGCCATAATCAGTAGAATGAAAAGGAAACCTATTGGATGGAATAAAATGTTTGCCTGCCATGTATCAGATAAGGAGTTAATTTCTAGAATATGTAAAGAATTCCTGCAACTCAGTCACAACAATAAAAATTATTTTAAAATTGGTGAAGGACTGGTAGAGACATTTCACAAAAGAAGATATACAAACATATGAAAAGATGCTCAACACCACTAATTATAAGGAAAATGTAAATCAAAACTACATGTATTCAGTTCAGTTCAGTCGCTCAGTCATGTCCGACTCTTTGCGACCCCATGAATCACAGCACGCCAGGCCTCCCTGTCCATCACCAACTCTCAGAGTTCACTCAAACTCAGGCCCATCAAATTGGTGATGCCATCCAGCCATCTCATCCTCTGTTGACACCCCCTCCTCCTGACCCCAATCCCTCCTAGCATCAGATGAGTCAACTCTGATTTTCCAATGAGTCAACTTTTCTCATGGGATGACCATTATCAAAACAACAGAAATAATAAGTGTTGGTGAGGATGTGAGAAATTGGAGTGCTTGTGTACTGCCAGTGGGATTGTAAAATGGTACAGCTACTATGGAAAACTGTAAGGAGATTCCTCAAAAATTAACATTAAAACTACCACATGATCCAACAATCCCACCTCTGAATAAATAATTGTAAACAAGGTCTCAAAGAGATATTTGTACATCCACGTTCAACACAGCATTATTCACAGTAGACAGGACATGGAAACAGGCTAAATGTTCATCAACAGATGGATGAGTATATACATACAGTGGAATATTGCTGCTGCTGCTAAGTCGCTTCAGTCATGTCCAACTCTGTGCGACCCCACAGACGGCAGCCCACCAGGCTCCCCCGTCCCTGGGATTCTCCAGGCAAGAATACTGGAGTGGGTTGTCATTTCCTTCTCCAATGCATGAAAGTGAAAAGTGAAAGTGAAGTCGCTCAGTCGTGTCCGACTCTTAGCAACCCCATGGACTGCATGCAGCTTACCAGGCTCCTCTGCCATGGGATTTTCCAGGCAAGAGTACTGGAGTGGGTTGCCATTGCCTTCTCTGACAATGGAATATTACTGAGCCTTTAAAGACAAGGAAATCTGTCATATGCTACAGCATGAATGAACCTTGAGTCATCATGTTAAATGAAATAAGTCAGTTACAAAAAGGCAGATACTGCATGATTAGACTTACCTGAGGTATCTACAGTAATCAACTAATAGAAACAAAGTACTGTGGTGGGTGCTGGGACTGGAGGAAGGAGGAAATATGAGAGGAACTCATTATTCCATTCGCGCAGAGTATCAGTTACACAGGATGAAAATGTTCTAGACATTCATTTTGTAACAATGTGCATACAGTTAACAAGACTATACTGTACACTTATAAATTGTTGAAAGTGAAAGTGAAGTCGCTCAGTCATGTCTGACTCTTTGCGTGGACTTCTCAGGCTTACCAGGTAAGAAGCCTTACCAGGCTTCTCAGTCCATGGAATTTTCCAAGCAAGAGTACTGGAGTGGGTTGCCATTTCCTTCTCCAGGGGTCTTCCCAACCCAGAGATCGAACCCTAGTCTTCCACATTGCAGGCAGATGCTTTACCATCTGAGCCACCAGAGAAGCCCTTATAAATTGTTGAGTGTAAAAGAAAAAAAGAAATGTATATAATTGGATTGACCAGCTGTATACTATTGATGCCTAAATATAGGCCCACCTTCTCTCCCAAACTCCACACACTCCTTGATGTTACATATTGAAATCACCCCATAATGTCCTGCTGACATCTCACATTTCCCTCATCAGTAACCAAAATTTAGTACCCTTCCATCCAAATTGTTTCTATATTGCTCTGTTAGTTAATGACACTCTTGCCGACCCTAATAAGCAAAGCTGAAATCTGACCACGGTATTTACCTTCTTCCCAAAGCACAGTCAGTCATGCATAGAATGGTTTGTTGTGGCCTTTTCAAATATCCTTTCTCCAGTTTCTGATGCACTAGTTCTGGCCTTCATTGTGTTTTACCTTTAGGATTTAGGTAGCATACTAATTGCTCTGCCTGTCTACAGTCTCTCTTCCCTCCACTCTACATCAGTGAAGTATTGCAGTTTTATGTATCACTTCTCTGTAAAAAGTTTTGAATGGTTCTCCATTTACTGCAGTAATAAGCGTCTTCAAAATCTGTCCTTAACTGAATTGACAGTTTTATTTCTTAATATTTCATCCTTTCCATCCAATCCCTAACCATATTAGGCAGTTTCTCATTCTCTACAAGTTCTTTCTCTCTTTTTTTGTTCATTCTGTTTTGAATGTTCCTCCTTTTTTCTTATTGTTTAAAGCTCAAATCTGTTGTTACTTCCTCTGTGAGGTTTTGCAGTTTGTTCCATCAGAATCAGTTAGTCCCTCTTCTGTATTATCATACATAGTATTTTATTTTTACATTAAAGCATAAGTATTTACAGGGTTGGTTTTGTTTGTTTTTTACTTTTTCCTTAAAACACAGCCTGATTTGTGTGTTCATGAGACTGTGGGAAATAGGAATCTCATCTTGTTTACCTTAACATCACTCCCTAATGTTTAATAAAGGGCCTTATATAGAGAGAGTATTCAATTCATTTTTAGTAAATAAAGTTGAGCCGAAGAAAGTTCCCCTAGTGTAATATAGGAGGAAGCACACCATACTAAATATCTGGAAATTTGATCTGTTAAGACATCTGACTTTGAGCTAATCTTTTTAACCTCTCTGTGGCAGAGTTTGTTTTCTACAAGAAATCGTAATGGGCACTACACCCACGCTTAGAAACTTTAAAGTATTGGCCTCCGTGGTAAAGTTATGTAAATAGTTTTGCATTGCCTTACATGCCTGCATTCAGAGGCCTCCAGTCTGGTTTTAGATGCTGTTCTAGTTTCAGCTTCCACCAACAGGCAGCCAAGGAAATAAATACCTTAGTTTCCTACTCTTCTGCTCACCAGCCTCCTGCCAGTACCTTCTATTGGCTGAGCTCAAGCAGGAGCCTCAAGGACAGAGAGACCCTTGGTCCTCTTCATGAACACTCGCCCCTTGAAGGCACAGAGCACAGTAGGGAATAATGCGCATGATGAGGAGGAACAAACACAGCTGCTTTCCTCAAACTGTTCCCTCTCCCTTCCTTTATCTCAAGTGATGACTCCATAAAAATAATAATAATGAAGGTATTTAACATTTATGGAGAACTCATTATTGTCCAGGCAGTTTGACATGCAGATGGAGGAGGAGATAAAGTTTGAGGAGGAGAAAGAAGGTAATGAGGGGAAAAAGAGTCTTGAAGAAGCTACCAGATCATGACCTTCAATTGGCCATTTTATTTTTGCAGATGAATCTAATTGCCATGCTAATGGGTTTGGACGTTATTGTGAAGGCCGATGAAGGAATTTAAACATGAAATAGCAAGATCAAGTTTGGAGCTTTGAAATAATGTCTACTACTTGTGTGGATAATGAATTGAGTCAGGGTAAGAGCAGAACCAGAAATCTGATGAGAGCTTGAATGAAAGTTGAAGAAACAGTAATAGAAAAATAAAGCAAGATTTTGAAATATTAAGGAATCACAATTGACAGGATTAGACACTGGATGTAGAAGATAAGGAAGTCAAGAATGACTCCAAATTTATAACTTGGGCAGCATACTAATTACAATACCATATGTTGATATAACCTATACCTTATCTTCAGAGTCTTACGAGATAAACAGTTATTTGCTAGTTGGACTGGAAGGAGAAGGACAGATGAGTCAGATGTGTGACAGAATCATGCTGTGTACTAGAAATTATTAAGAAGTAGAATAAGGGTATGTGTAAGAGCAGAGATGAAGTTGAATAGGAAGAACAGACCAAGAAAGACCGAGCACATTACTCTAGACAGTCTGAACTTTGTCCCTAGAACAATAGAAAGTTTTTAGTGGTTAAAAGCACAATTAAATCAGATACTATTGAGAAATTTTTCTAGAGCCCTAGAATTTGGACCTTGAGTTTGGAAGATACTGACTAGAGTTGACTAAGAAAATAATAATTCCAAAATAAATAGCATTTATTGAATATTTTGAGTGTTGTCGTAGCAGTCAAGAATCTGAATAATAAAAATAGGGAAAAATTCACTCTCATCCTACTGTGGAGAAGGCAATGGCACCCCACTCCAGTACTCTTGACTGGAAAATCCCATGGACAGAGGAGCCTGGTAGGCTGCAGTCCATGGGGTCGTGAAGAGTCGGACACGACTGAGCAACTTCCCTTTCACTTTTCACTTTCATGCGTTGGAGAAGGAAATGGCAACCCACTCCAGTGTTCTTGCCTGGAAAATCCCAGGGACGGGGGAGCCTGGTGGGCTGTCGTCTATGGGGTCGCACAGAGTTGGACACGACTGAAGCGACTTAGCAGCATCCTATTGTTCATGCATGCATAGCTCAGTTACTTCAGGTGTGTTTGACTGTTTGCAACCCCATGAACTGTAACCCCCCAGGCTTCTCTGTCCATGGGATTCTCCAGGCAAGAACACTAGAGTAGGTTGCCATGCCCTCCTCCACGGGATCTTCCTGACCCAGGGTCAAACCCGCCTGTCCTGTGTCTTTGCATCGCAGGTGGATTCTTTACCGCTGAGCCACCAGCGAAGCCCCTCTCATCCTATTACTTAAAGATAACTACTACTAACATATATAATTATTTTATTCCAGCCTATACACTGGATTGTACTTTATTTCTAAGCTATAATCATATTATGATGTATACATTTTAAATCTACAGCATTCATATCAGCAGAATTAACGGTGAATTAACCCTACTCTTTAAGCCTATGGAAAGACCTGGATCATATCAAGTGCCCAATAAGTGTAAACTGCTTAGTTTCTATCTCCATATTGTGCAAAATACCTTAAAAACTAGATTTGTTTTCACCAATGACATTTGACTCAGTCTTTACATTTTCTTCATTCTCTGATTTCCTGTTCTAAGATTTCCTATCTCAGCCATACAAATTAGCATCTACTACTTGCCTAAAGACCATGTTTAACAGTGTTTACCTCTTACAAGATATGAACCAAAATTTACTTTTGATTAGTCTGTTGTTGAAATTAACATGTAGGATAGGCATTCTGGAAGTTGACACTTTTGTGCTTATACCTAATAATATAAGAAACAGCACCATAAAGGAAAAATTAAGAGAATGAGACTTTTATGAGCTGATAAAATTTCTCTAATAGCAAAGATCACTTTAACTTCTCTTGGTCCTTTTTCTCAGGCCATTATAGAGACTAATTAGTTAATACTTTAAAAGAACTCTAAAAGGAACTTGTCAGATTCTACTTTTAAAGATTTAATAGCTTTTGATTTCTAAGGAAAAATTACTTTTTCTCTACCTTTGTCTAGGGAATGTTTAAAACAAGAACCTAATGAAGAAAACAAAATTCTAACTTTGCATTTCAGTACTGAAGAAAACAAAATTTTAACTTTGCATTTCAATACACTGACACAATGAAAACATTCCAAATGGAAGCTGACTAGCTGACTTTGTGTTTGTTCATTTGTGTGTGTGTGTGTGTGTGTGTGTGTGTGTGCCTACATCTGAAACTGTATCCTAACAGGCTCTTTGGGAAATAAGAGAATTCTTGGTCAGCTTTTTTGACTACTCAAGGTTAAAAAGGGGGTTTCTAGCCACCTCACAAAGGGAGCTAGTGTTTAGAGATGCAAAGTGCACCAAACCAGAAATCATATAGCAAGACAGGGATGAACCATCGGAAATATAAATCAAGCTCTGAGGTTTATGTTCCTGAACCAGAATTAAGAGCAAAGCAAAAAGTATTTACCAATAATGTAAGCAGATAAAAAGGTCTGATGAAAGATGGGGGCAGAAAAGGGGAAGATTGTGTCTAAAGCTGAAAGCTGCCATAATGGCTATAACCAGAACTCACAATTCTTAATGTACAGAAAGCATCAGTGCCGCTGGAAGGGGGGACAAGGGATCTTGAATTGAGACCTTCCTTAAGAACCCTCAGTCCTTAAGAAACTTTGTTGTGAAATCCAGACCTATAAAGACAGTCATGAAGAACTCCTGTTGATCATCTAAAGCCGCCTCAACTCAAAACACTTGGCTTCCTTTGTTAGGAATATTGACACTTGATTCCTACATTTAAAGCTCTTTAAAGTAATTTTATCCTTTTTTCTAGTGTTACTTTAGCTACTCTTTTTAATCATTATGTCTGCTAAAACCATTTTCTTCACTTCCATCTCTACCCTGTTATGGCAGCTCTTCACCAGTTTACTTTTAATTTTGTATATTTTAACTTACCTGTATGTGACAAATTTGGAATAAAAGCCCAAGGAAGACAGTTCACACCTGATCATGGGAAGTGAATTACTCTTCCTCCTTTTGGCCTTATAATTTTTCTATAGGTAACCCTCTTGATCTCAGAAATAACTGACAAGGATTTACTTACAGTGTTGTTGACAGTGTTCTCACTTTATCTTCTAGCTTGGTAGTACATGCATTAGCTTTTTTCCCATTTCCCTGATTACTTAACCTTAGCTAAAAGTGACAGTTACCATATTATTTTTATTCTACTTTTTCTTTTTCCTACCACAATAACTCACTATGCTATGCTATGCTATGCTATGCTAAGTCACATCAGTCGTGTCCGACTCTGTGTGACCCCATAGACGGCAGCCACCAGGCTCCCCCGTCCCTGGGATTCTCCAGGCAAGAACACTGGAGTGGGTCGCCATTTCCTTCTCCAATGCATGAAAGTGAAAAGTGAAAGCGAAGTCGCTCAGTCGTGTCCGACTCTTAGCGACCCCATGGACTGCAGCCTACCAGGCTCCTCCATCCATGGGATTTTCCAGGCAAAAGTACTAGAGTGGGGTGCCATTGCCTTCTCTGCCATAACTCACTACTTTTTAACAAAAAGGTAAAGAGAGGAAAACCCAGTGTTCACTCCATTGCTAACAAATGTTTACTTTACATCTGTCTTTGAAAAAGGAGTCATTCTCGTAAGAAGAACATTGAATTAATGAACAGAATAGAGTTGGAAATTGTGTGTAGTATACATCTCTACAGCCCATCTTCTTTGGCAATCTATATATTCTAGGCTAATTGAAATCAAACATTTAGAAACTCATTCACCAAAATTTTCTGTGTGACCACATGTGCACAGTATCATTGGGCCTTGACTTAAAACATCTTTTCCTTTCTCAAAGAGCTGATAATCTAATTAAGAAAGCAGACAGGTATATAAAAAAGTGTAATTACTGTAAGATATGTAATGAATACAGTATGTAATGAAATGCTGAGATACAGTATTTAGAGTGCCTCAGTGCAGGAAAAAATGGAATGATCATGCATTGCTCCATAAAAGGCGGACCATTAAAAAACTTCTTTAATTTTTTAAATTTTAAAATAATTTCAAGCTTTAAAAAAGCTGCAAGAAATAGTACAAACAATTCCTGTATATCTTTCACCCAGTTTCCCACAAGTGTTAACCATTTTGCCACATTTACTTTGCCATTTCTCTCTTCATATTAATATACATATTTTCCTGAACTGCTTATGAGTAAATTACAGACATGATGCCCCTTAATGCTTCAAATGTATATGTCCTTTTTTAAAAATGGAAGAAATTTAAAAAATAAATAATATTCTTACTTAAGCACAGTATAATTATCAAAATCAGGAAATGAACCTTGCCATAATACTATTATGTAATCTTATTCAAATTACATTTTGCCAGTTTTTCTAATAATGTTCTTTGTAGCCAAAGGGAAAAAAACATTCTCTTCTTCTGATCTAGGATCCAATCCAGAATCATGCATTACTTTTAGTTATCATGTGTCTCTAGGCTATTCTATCTGGAACAGTTCCTCAGTTTTTCTTTGTCTTTCATGACCTTGACATTTTTAGAGTGTGGGAGAGTTATTTTGTAGCGTGTTCCTCAAATTTAGACTTTTCTGATGTTTCCTGATAGTTTGGTTCAGGTTATGCATCTCTGACAGTAATACCTCATATGTGACTTCGTGTCCTTCTTAGTACATCCTTAGGAATTTCATGAGGTCATTGCTGGTGCTTTTAACTTTGATCACTTGGTTAAGGTAATATCTGCCAGATTTCTCCACTATAAAATCACTATTGTGATTAATAAGAATCTTGTGGGGAGATATGTTGAGACTATATATTATTTTTCTTGAGGTTTTCATCTTCTAGTCTTAGTATCCGTTGATGATTTTTACTCCAGTTATTACTATGAACCAATTATCGTACTGTGCTGTGTCACTCAGTCATGTCCGATTCTTTGCAACCCCCTGGACTATAGCCCGCCAGGCTGCTCTGTCCATGGGGATTCTCCAGGCAAGAACACTAGAGTGGGCTGCCATGCCCTCCTCCAGGGGATCTTCCTAACCCAGGGATTGAACCCAGGTCTCCCACATTGGAAGCGGATTCTTTACCATCTGGGCCACCAGGGAAGCCCGAACCAATTATTACTATTGAGCCAATTACTACTATGATAGTTGCCAAGTCTTGACTTTCTAATTCTTTCTCTTCATTGATCAGTTGTCATTCTGCTGTAATGAAGAATTTTATTTAATCATTACTTTATACTATTAATACTCATGGATTTTAATTTTTTATGGATTGTTTTATTAAATAGATTATATTATCTGTTACTATCCTAATTTATTTTGATGCTTAAATTGTCCCAGGTTTGACTAATGGGAACCTTTTCATATTGACTCTAAGATCCTTTGATATATGTTCTCATCACTATTTGAATATTTGCTTACCAAAGAAAGTTGTGAAAGAAAAATAATTTCCCATGAAAGCAAATAGATGAGAGAAAACTTACTCTGTGCAGAGAAAACATACAAGAGCAGGAAAATATGAAATAGTGCTGCTGCTGCTGCTGCGTCGCTTCAGTCGTGTCCGACCCCGTAGACGGCAGCCCACCAGGCTCCCCCGTCCCTGGGATTCTCCAGGCAAGAACACTGGAGTGGGTTGCCATTTCCTTCTCCAGTGCATGAAAGTGAAAAGGGAAAGTGAAGTTGCTCAGTTGTGTCCGACCCTCAGCGACCCCATGGACTGCAGCCCTCCAGGCTCCTCCATCCATGGGATTTTCCAGGCAAGAGTACTGGAGTGGGGTGCCACTGCCTTCTCCATGAAATAGTGCAGTGTATTCCAATATCTACAATATTATTAATTTTCTGAATGATGGAGTAACGTGTGATGACTGAAAAGGAAGCAAGAAAGGTTTTGTATACTATTCTAATGGATTTGAATTTTATCCTGGTGATGATAGTGAACCATTGATAAAAATTTTAGAGTAAACATTTTGTGACAACAATGCCTTGTTTTGTATCTTGAGGGCCATAAATTCCAGGGGTACTTTATTTTAATATTTCTTATACAAATTAACACAGTCCTTTCCCTCATGATTTTTAGATTTTATCAGAAATATTGGGTTGGCTAAAAAGTTCCATCGGGTTTTCATAACAGCAGTCAGAAAAGACAAACTTTTTGGCCAACCCAATATTCTGAGGCTCATTATCTTGAATAAACAGGTAGAAAAAGAGTATTAACTGAAAGCAATATAAGAAATTTATTTTCAGATATACAGAGTTCCCTGTAGACCTGAGCCTGCAAACACTATCATTGCCAGTGTTTCCCTAGAGGTTTGGACCTGATTCCTCTTAATTTGAGATTTATATAAAAGACTAAATGCTTTTTGTATATCTGAGCCACACATTCTTTTGAATTACCAAATGCCCTAGTTATTTAACCTGAATAAATTACTATCATCTTTGCTTTTTAAGCTTCCTAGGAAAGTTATTCATTATCTTAGGTGGTTTGTGTTCAGAAAGAACCAGGAAATAGAAATACAAGAAACTGAAGCTGCAGATACCATGGGAAACAGAGGCAGTAATATTAGTAGGGCAGACCAGGTCTCTCCCTTGAGATTTTCTGTATCTAAAGAATGAATAATGATTTACACTTTGGGTAGTTTGGGAACTCTTTTACTGATTGTTCTGAAGAATAAAGCTTCCTCTTGAGGTTCTGAATTTAATCAAGAAGAACTTGCATGAACATCTTGTTTCTATTATTTTCTGTTCTGTCACCTGAAAGCATCTTCTCTTCATTTACTTCTAATTTAAAAAATGGATTTTCAAGGCAAGGTGAAACATTGTATATTAAGAATTGGCAGATTAAAAAGGATGCATTTGAAATGGGAAAAAGTCATTCCACTGGTATAAACAGTTTCATTTAATATGGCTATGCCATAAGAAAAATGTTACTGCTATTTAACAGAGACCTTAGTTTACTCAATAGAAAGGAATCCGTTTGTACTTTTTTGTCCCTTTAAAGGCCGTGTACAACATAGACATTGCCGTTAGTATTTAAACGTGTCTTTGATGATGGCAATCCTGAGTGAACACCGTATATTGTCTTTTTAGTTATTATAAATGCTGCATGCAAGATAGAAAAATCTCAGTAATATTTTAAGTACTTTATCTGCAGATTCTGAACTCACATATGCTGCTGCTGCTGCTAAGTCGCTTCAGTCGTGTCCGACTCTGTGCGACCCCATAGACGGCAGCCCACCAGGCTCCTCTGTCCCTGGGATTCTCCAGGCAAGAACACTGGAGTAGGTTGCCATTTCCTTCTCCAGTGCATGAAAGTGAAAAGTGAAGTCGCTCAGTCGTGTCCGACTCCTAGCAACCCCATGGACTGCAGCCTACCAGTCTCCTCCATCCATGGGATTTTCCAGGCAAGAGTACTGGAGTGGGTTGCCATTGCCTTCTCCAATTCTGAACCTATACATGAGAAAAATATAAATGAGACAAGTTAAATTTTATTAATGGAAGCCTAAACTTACTAGAGAAACCTCTAGATCATCAATCTGTGCTAATTTAGAATTGCTTTAATCCCACAAATCTACTTCAGAAAATTAAACCCCTCATATAAGAATGCCATCAATGTAGGTGTTATAAAAATTCAGCTTGTTACTCTTTGCTTAGTTTGGACATCTACGAGTAGGGAAGATGTCTAGACTTCCTTTTCCCACCACCACCCCTACTCCCATATAAGGATCCCATATCCTAAACTACCTCATAGTTTATTTTTTGTCAGAGTAGCTAGTCTGCCTACATCATTACCATACATCACCATAAAATTTTACTATTATAAGTTTAAATAAATATTTCTTTGAATAAACTTAAATAAATATTTCTTTGGTATAATCTTCTCAGGACACATTTTCACATTTGTTAGTTTTGTTTCATTTTAGTTTACATAAATTGAATGGAGCTAAGTACCTTTACATTTTCTTTGTGACTATTAGTATTCATTTGTAAGGTAGCCATCAGAATATATTTATGGCTGTGAAATAGCTTTTGTTTTATAGGAAAAGTTCTATCCAAATTTTGGATATCTTCTCTGTCCAAAACCCAGACTTTCTTTTGTTATAGCCTTCTTACTTTTTAACAATTGTTCTTTCCTTCATTTCCTACTTCTAGGTAAATGGATTTTGTGGACCACTCAATGAAAACTGCCTGCTAGGCTGTATTAACTCATCTGGTGTAAGAGACAGAGACAAAAGTGCATACTGTTTCTCCCAATTTTTTTCTCTTCTATCAGATTTCTACTTGAGCTCAAAATCAAGAAGAGGGATAAGGTTTGGCGTAGAATAGTTCTTGATCCTTTTTCCTGTCTGACTGAGTTCTGCAATAGTCCTGGACAGGTAGAAGTGCTTTGTGGTTGTAACTTGCGAAATAAGAAAAGTCAGAGATAATTATTCTTAAATTTTGTGAAGCTTTCAGTTTAAAGCTTCTTCTAAATCACTGGTATCATCATCAGAAAATAGTTGAAATTATGTTTTTTAATGGAAACCAAAAAAAAAAAAAAGAAACAAGTATTTACTTACCAACTTTATTTTGGAAATGTATGCCTCCTAATAAATGAGCTTCCCCATGCCAGCCCATGAGAGGCCTTCATATGAGCCCCTGAGCTAACTGGTGATGCTGTGCTTCCTTCAGCCTGTACCTGCCACTGCCAGTTCCTCTGCGCGTGTGTCCCTGGGGCTGACCCTCAAGCATGGTTTGTCCACTTTCGATCTGAAAATGAGAATACTGAATCACCTAGATCGATAGTTTTCAAACTTATTTTAGCTACAGTTTTTTTGCTAAATGGAATCTTACATAACACATAGACTCCCTGCGTGTGATAAGGGATACAACAAAACTAAGAATGTTAATGTTATTTAGTAATTCCGTTTACGTAAAAAGAGCAGCTATTTAGAGAAATTCAAATCAAAACTACAGTGTCTCACCTCACACCAGTCAGAATGGCCATTATTAAAAAGTCTACAAATAACGCTGGAGGGGGTGAAAAAGGAACCCCCCTACACTGTTCATAGGATTGTAAATGGTGCAGCCACTGTGGAGAACAGTATGGAGGTTACTTTAAAAACTAAAAATAAAAGTTACCATATGATCCTACATTCCCACAGCTGTGCATATAGCTGGACAAAACTCTTAATTCAAAAAGATACATGCATCCCAATGTTCATTGCAGCATTATTTACAATAGCCAAGACATGAAAGCAATCTAAATGTCCATCTACATAGAAATGGATAAAGATGGGTGTGTGTGTGTGTGTGTGTGTGTGTGTGTGTGTATTACAATCAAATACTACTCAGCTATAAAAAAGAATGAAATCCCATTTGCAGCAACATGGATTGACCTAAAGATGATTATACTAAGTGAAGTAATCCAGAAAAAACAAATATCATATGATATCATTTATTTCTGGAATCTAATACAAATGAACTTTGTATAAATATTAATACAAATGAACTTATTTACAAAACAGAAATAGATTCACAGTCATGCTATGCTATGCTAATGCTAAGTCGCTTCAGTCGTGTCTGACTCTGTGCGACCCCATAGACGGCAGCCCACCAGGCTCCCCTGTCCCTGGGATTCTCCAGGCAAGAACTCTGGAGTGGGTTGCCATTTCCTTCTCCAATGCATGAAAGTGAAAAGTGAAGTGAAGTCGCTCAGTCGTGTCCAGCTCTTAGCGACCCCATGGATTGCAGCCTAACAGGCTCCTCCGTCCATGGGATTTTCCAAGCAAGAGTACTGGAGTAGGGTGCCATTGCCTTTTCCGTCACAGTCATAGAAAACAAATTTATGGTTACTAAAAGGAATAGTTGAGGCGGAACTAAATTGGAAGTTTGGGACTAACGTATACACACACTATATATAAAATAGGTAGTTTTTACAAGGATCTGCTGTATAACACAGGGAGCTATCCTCAATATCTTGTAATAACCTATAATGGGAAAGAATCTTAAAAAGAACATATATATATACATATACACACACACACACATGCACACACACACACGTATATATATTCTTTGCTGTATACTTGAAACTAACAAAACATTGTAAATTAACCACACTTCAATTTTTAAAAGCACAGCTATTACTTACTTCATTAATTTTTTTTTTTGTATGTAGACAGTATGCCACAAATACTACTTTTCTCATATTTATACAACCAAGTTAGCCC
This sequence comes from Bos mutus, assembly GCF_027580195.1. NCBI lineage: Eukaryota > Metazoa > Chordata > Mammalia > Artiodactyla > Bovidae > Bos > Bos mutus. Next base: position 29,761,956 of record NC_091626.1, on the reverse strand, counting down.
TTCTTTACTGGTGAAGTAGCTGATTATTTCCACTGTGTGATCTTGGGTGGGTCTTGAGTGGGAAGAAGCCTCTTGGCATATAGAAGTTGCTCAGTAAACACTTGCTGAGAACACATGCACACACTTGCTGATGTGCCAGAGAATTAAAGTCTCCTTTGAGACTTTTTTTTCAGTTATTTTATCAAGAAGTCTGCTCTGATGACACGCAAACAGTTTAGTGAGGGGCGAGTGTTAACTCATTAGCATCAAAGTTTGGATTATGTATCTAGTGACACAATCACTTTGTGAAAGAGAATTGACAAATACAGAAGGTCTTAGAGAAGCACAGGGCAGAAAAGGAAGCAACACTGTTTCTCCCTTCCCAACTTTAGACTTTGTTTGAGGATGTGTTATTCATTCATTAAAAGTGTTAGATGCTCAGTCATGTCCAACTCTTTGCAGCCCCAAGGACTGAAGCCCACCAGGCTCCTCTGTCCATGGAATTATCTAAGCAAGAATACTGGGGTGGGTAACCATTCCCTTCTCCAAGGGATCTTCCCAACCCAGGGATCGAACCTGGGTCTTGTGCACTGCAGGAAGATTCTTTACTGAGCCACTAAGGAAGCCCCATTTATTCATACCTCAAGTATTTATTCAGTATCTACTATAAGGAAAGCATAACTCTAAAAGTGGCAAAAGATGCACAGATTAATGAGATACAGGTTCTGCCTTCAGGGAGTTTATTATAGGCTAACATAGGCAGGGCAAATACTTCAATGTCTATACCATAAGGTGGAAAATGGTACATGCCATAAGAAAAATAAAAGCAAGTACAAAATTATTATAAAGACAGGAAATATTTTTCCAGGTTGATGGAAATTGGTATGCAGTTTTTAATTAAAAAAAAAATACCAACCTCTAGAGGACAATCAGGTGGTTTAATATCCTCCTGCCTTTATTTTTTATTTACTTACATACCTTTCCTTTCTGTTGAACTGAAACGTTCTTCATTGCAGGTTGTATCTTAGTCTGTGTAGACTGAGTACATAACTGTGCCTAGCTCATAAAATACACTCAGTTAATATTTGTTGAATGGATGTGTGTATCACTGATAATCAAACTTGGTTTCTAATAAGAAAAATTCCATTACAATGCACATTCAACGAATAGCCTCTGTACAGTTAAAAAGTGTAATTTTCCCCTCAGAAACCAAACTTTAAAAAAAAAAAAAAGCTTTTATAAGATTATACATAATTTTCACCATAAAGAGAGTAAAGAATATCTTAGAAAAGACCAGATCTGAGATCTATAAATCTGAATAAAATGCAGAAGCATCTATCATGCTTTTCAATTATACTGGTTGTGACAATATGTATTGATGATATTTAATGACAAAAAAAGGACTTCAGTGAAAGTTGTGAATAAATTTACAGTTCAATTACAGGTAAATGATGAATCACACAAAATCCTTCTCTAAGTGTTCACCTTGAAGTAGAAATTTTTTTCATATTTAGCACTAAATAATCTCTAAGGTCCTTAAGGTTTAAAAATTTTGTAATTTCATGATTGCCCATGGATGAGAAATAAGTATAAATATATTGTATGTCTTTTCTTTGACTACTTATGACAATGTCATTTGTCTTAGAATGAAAAGTATGGGACAGTACCTGTAAGTTCAGTGAATATGTCTGAAGTAGCCTCTGGAGGTGGGATGGGAGGACTAAATTAAATAAATTACAGTGACCAGGAACTTACAGACTTCTGAGGGAGATATACAGTCATTGTTGTTCAGTCACTCAGTCGTTTCCAACTCTTTGTGACCCCATGAACTGCAGCATGCCAGCCTTCCCTCTCCTTCACTATGTCCCAGAATTTGCTCAGACTCATGTTCGTTAAGTCTGTGATGCCATCCAGCTGTCTCATCCTCTGTTGCCCCCTTAAGAAATAGGAGCTTATTTGTCTTAACATATCAAAAGCCTGGAGGCAGGCAGTCCAGGGTTTGTACAGTAGCTCAACACTGTCATCAGGGATTCCGGATCTTTTCCTTTACTTGTTTCCCATACTTACTCTATGGGTTTCTAGTCTCTTAGTTGAAAATGACTATAGCACCTCCTAGTAGCTAGTCATGTTCTCCTCTTAAAGTTTTACCTCTTTATCTTTTTATTTGTAGTAGGAAGCCTGCCCCCAGGGACTACTTCCTACATCTTGCTGGCCAGAACTTAGGTGGCCATAAACATATTATATGGCCAGTCTTAGGTGAAAGGCAGCTGCAGAAGAAGTGAATTGTGGATATTAGTTAGGATAGCCAAGCAGCAGTGTTTGCAGTTACTCCTTTTATATTAACCCTTTGAGCTGTAGGCTTTTAAGATTTCAAAGAAAAGGCCAGGTATACTTATGCATGAAGATATTGTACTCTAAGAAGTCCCTTTCTGTCATTAAATGATACATTTATTAATTCAAAAACTATTGTCTAGTATGTACCAGATACTGTTCCAGGTATTGAGGATAACAACACTGACTAAAAAAGACAAAGTTGCTGCTGTCATGAAGCTGTCATTAGAAGGTTATATAAGTATATAGATGTGAATATCCATACATGTATGTATATGTTTTTTTTTTTTTCACAAAGAAAAATAAAATAGGTAAAGAGAATAAAAAGTGATAGTAGGTAATATTCTTTATAGGATGTCTAGCAAAGGCCTCTGATGAAGTGATATTTTAGCAAAGACCTGAAAGAAATGAGGGATGAATGGAACCATAATATCTGGGGAAGAATGTCCAAGTAGAGGAAACGGCAAGTATACAGACCCTGAAGAGAAACATATTTGTCTTTCTCAGGCGAGGAACCAGTATGCCTAGAGCACATTGAACAATGGTGAAATGATAGGAGAATAGTGTATTATATGTTGGGCTTTGTAGACCATTGCAAAGACTTTACTCTGAGTGAATTGCAAAGTCATCGGAGGGTTGTGAGCAGAGACGAATACAATTCACCTTACAGTTTAAAAGGACTATTGTAACTGCTGTGTGGAGAATAAATTATAATGGGACAAGGATAGAAACAGGGCGACCAGTTAGGACCCTATTCAGTTTCCCAGGAAATAAATGATGGTTCCAACTATTGTAGTAATTATAGAGATGTTGAGTAATGATGGGATTTAGAGACATTTTAATGGTAGTTTAGATATGGTTCTGATAATAACAGAAAGATCAATGATGTCACGAAGGTTTTGGATTAATAACTTAATGAATGGAGTTTCTATTTACTGAGATGGGAATTGCAAGAGAATAAGACATCGTATAGGTAGGTTAGGAGGATGGGGAATCAAAAGTTTGATTTTGAACATGCAAGGTTTGAGTTGCCTGTCGCATAGTCAGGTGCATGTTTGATGACGTATACATTTGTAGAGATACTCTTACCCTCCAACTGTTTGGGTGGCACATAGACCTAGAGGTGAAGGTGGAGGTTGGGGTTGAAGATATGAAATTAGAAGTTTTGGTATATGGGTAATGTTGATGCCATGATGCTAGATAGGGCTACATTGGGAGTACATAACTAATATTTTTCTATGACTTTTTTTTAGAAGAAAGAGAATTTCCTATGAAATTCTAAATAAATTTAAGCTTGTATATTTCTTTTCACTAACTGGCTCATTGAGTATTAAAAGTTCAGTATACTAACTAAGGACATGGACTCTAAAGCATGGCTACCTAGGTTTGAATCCTAGCTCTTTGTTTTCTGTCTTTGTGATTTAGGCCAAGATATGTAAACCTCATTTTCCTCATCTGTAAATAAGGATAATAATGATACCTCCCTTTAGGTTGTTGTGAAGCTTAATTAGATTAGTGCCATGACACGTAGTAAGCACTGAGAAAGAATTAGCCAGTATCATCATTAAACTTCACTAGCTTTTGCTACGTGATATAAAATTACTAACAATTTAATGTTCTGCCAAAGCAGGCTATATTTGGGGAGCAGTAGAAAAATTTTCCCCCTGTAATCTTCATTTCTGGACATATGAAATGAAGACTGAGAATTACTGTTGTTTATAAGCCATTCCCACTTTTTAATCAGGTTTCAGCATCACATTCTTAGTTACTTGTCTTCCTGTTTAGGTCACAGTGCTGTCGATATCACCAAGGTGGCTAGAAGACACCGCATGTCTCCTTTTCCTCTAACATCTATGGACAAAGCCTTTATCACAGTCCTGGAGATGACTCCGGTGCTTGGGACAGAAATCATCAACTACCGAGGTACTGTTATATTTGCCCATTGCCTTTTATTTTCATTCTTTTCAAAACAAGATTACTCTAACACTAATACACAGTTTTCCTGAAAAAGAAATGTTATTAACCATTTATCACAGTTATTACCATCTTTCTTTTCACTTCTTATTTCTATTCAACTCTAAGATCAATCTAACAGTATACAGAATAAAATACTCATAAATCTTCCTTTACATTAAAAAAAAGGAAAAATTCAACTGTGTTTCTCCTATTCATCAAAATATCAATATTCTCAAGAGAGGGCTGTCAGCACTGAGTGAGGAGAATAGTTGACTGCGGTCTGCCTTATGTCCTTTCTGATAGAAGTGAGAGATAACTAATGTGTCTGGTAATGATTTTCATTTGTGAAAACCATGTTTCTAAATGTAAATACTACATTAATTATCTGTGGATCACTGAGCAGCCAGTCTGATCTCAGTTTTTCTGCTTCATCTATCCTCTCATTTTCTGCTCTTAGTTTAGTAGCACATTGAGACCAGCTTGTGGAAAGATAATGGAAAGGTAGTATTCCCCAGTGTTTCCAGTTTTTAACCAGCTACTTCCCTTTCTAAAAATCCAGTTCAGGTGCAGTCTGAATAAGATGTAGTTTCTAAATTGTTTTTGTGGTACAAATAAAAACAATGCAGAAGTATTGATTTTACAAATAAATGACTTTATTCATAGATTGTAAAATAGTCAAATTTCAGTGATATTAGAGAACATCTATACAAGCACTCTAATTTTTCTACAAGAAAACTCAAAACAGCAGAAAAGGAATGGAATTAAGACTCAAGACTTAACATTCTTGGGAATTCCCTGGCAGTTCAGTGACTAGTGCTCAGCACTTTCACTCAGGTGACGCAGGCTCAGTCCCTGCCAGGGAGCTAAGGTCTTGTAAGTTGTGTGGCGCAGCCAAAAGAGAAAAAAGAAAAAAAACTCAACGTTCTTCTCTTTCTACATGATAATGCTCTTCTGCCAATATTAAAGTATAGAAAATAATAGTAGATAAAATTATGTTAAAAGGCCTAAAGCCAGTGAAATATTAAATGCCAAATGCTAGCTCTTTGGTCTCTGGCCCTGCTTAGGCAAAAATTGCTTTAATTTACACCTGCCCTACTTCTTTGACTTACATCCTTTTAGACATGTATGTCATTAGGTTTAAACCTATTCTTTTGTTCTGTTTTATTCCTCATTAAAGGAAATAAAGATAGTAAAACTAAAGTGGGGAATTAGAAATTAACTGTGTGATTTCAGAAATCAATTTTAATGAAATGGTTTCTTTCTGTTATTATATGCAGATACTTAGATATTTTTATGTCAGTCAGTACTAAGACATCTTCAGAAAATATGAATGTAAAATTAAGTTGGAAAAAATTTAACAGTGCTTTACACTATATAAAAATAAGTTAACCATACCTGGCCTCTTGTAATATCAGGGTAGTTTCTCTTATCAGTCCTTAAAAGAATCTCACTGTGATGCCAGGTCACATTTAGACAGAAATTCCAGGACTTTTAAGGAAAAAAACAGAACTGGAAATGGCCGTTTCTATTTCTCCTCTAGGGAAAAAAAAATACTGTCAGATGGATTCTCTTTTCCTGTCATATGTTTGTTTCTCCTTCATTTGTTCATCAAATCAGTTGTCACTTATAAGTAAGCAAACCTCTTCATGCATGGTTAACTCTTGTCAAGTGTTTCCACCCATGATGATGAGAAATAATAGTTAGGTTTGCATTCAGCCTTTGAGCTGGATCACACTTGGTTTTTAATGCAAAAGAGCGTTATAATTAATCCTCCTAGGCACTTTAGTTAGGTGTTTAGAAAACAGTACCATATATAGAAATATAATTTATTCAGCAAGTATCTATTAAAAATCTGCTAAATACCAGGCCCTGTGTTAAGTCCAGGTATGCAAAGATGAATAAGATGAAACCCCACCCTATAGCTCTCACTGTGTAGTGCAGGAGACAGACAGATACGCAACGTGGCACTTGTTTCCTGTACTGGCTGTTTCGTAAGCTTGCCTTCCTTTGTCAATTCCTTGAATATGAACTTTCTTTTCAGCTTGACTCTGGCCCTTTTCAAATCTTACACAGTATTTCAGATAACCTAACATATACCAGTTGTTTCAAGTACCACCTATTAAGTGATTGCTAAATCTATATCTTTCCTCAGACCTTGCCTGAGCTCCAAACTCATACAACAGATGGATACCTGCTGCTACTAAATTTAACATCACTGTTACTAAACTTATTTTCTTTACCACTACAATACTCATTTCCTCTACGTCCTCTTGAATCTATCCTTTATTTGCCATTCCCACTTCTCTCATTTTAATTTAGGTCTATATTATTAGCTTCCCGGATTATTCTAACAACCTTCGCTTCCCAAATTAGCATCTTCCCATCCATTTTCCAATTTGATTCCAAAGTAATCTGTTCAAATGGCGAGTTTAATATTAACATTCCTGCATATAGCTCTTCAGTAGTATTCCGGACAACTCCAGATAAAATTGAGAACTCCTTGATATGTCATATAAGGCCCTTTGTAATCTAGTTTCTTCCTACTTTTTCAGTTCCTTCTCATCAGAACTTGCCATGCTGTTCCTTACCTCTTATGCTCTTATCTCTAAGCCATTGTCTCTACTGCCTTTTGCTTATGACAGTTTTATCCTATTTCTCTGCTCGGTCACTATGTACTCTTTTTTTTTTTTGGTCTGACGTAATTGAGGCATAATTAGTAAGTTAAAAGTGTATGTCTTTAGGGTATTCAACTGTGTTGAATATACATATACATATACGTTGTGAAATAATTACCACAATCAAGCTAATCAATACATTCATCACCTTATAGTTACCGACTGTGTATGAATGTGTATGGTAAGAATGCTTAAGATTTACTCTTTGAGCAAATTTCAAGTATACAATACAGCATTATTAACCATGCTTTATGTGAGATCCCCAGATCTTATTCATCTTATAATTGAAAGTTTGAACCCTTTGGCCAACATCTCCCCATTTCCCCAGTACATGTTTTTTAAGAGTAAGTTTTAAGAAGCTCTCCTCCATGAAGGCATTCCTGGTGTCCATTCCTCCCTTTCACCAGCTGAGTTAAGTTTTCTTCCTCCACGTCCCCACAGCACTTTGTTCATGTGTTTTATAATAGAAATGACTGGCATATTTGATCATTCTCTGTTATAAATGCTCTAATAAACAACATGCATATAAAAAGTTGAGTGATCTAAATGTGAATCACTATAAATTGAATTGTGAGTCAGATATGGCCTATAATTCTCTTACTGAAGATAAGAGATTTCTCCCCAGAAAAAGATTAGAAACTCATTCTCACTGTAGCTGTTATCTTTTCCAGGGATGTTTGCATTTTAATGAACAAACCTTCTTGGTTCATTCTGATTTCAGCTGAATGCACCTCTAACTATCCAATTTCATCTATCAATCACTAAATAGGAAAAGTATGTGGATGGGGATTCCAAATATTTTGCCTCTGCAAATACACTGACACCTACAATTATAGAAGCCTATTGAGAGATGTGCACATTTCCTAAGAGAGATCCAGAATCCATGAATCTTTGAGGCCATTTGCCACTGTGAGATCTCTAAAATTACTTATTATATCTCTGTGAAGGTTCAGCAAGAATCCAAGAAAACTAAGAATAAATCATGTATACAGAAGTGCTTGGAAGTGATGCTCTCAAGGTCATATACATAGGGTAAATCTGTGTTACAGATTTAACACAGGAATGTTTACAGTATAATATATGAAATACTTATAATTTTACAAAAAGAAAGTGATTTGGAGATCAAGTAGTCTTTCTTACTTTAAAGGCAAAGAAATTTAGGACCAAAGAGGTTAATAATGTTCTTAGAAAATCTGTTATGATTAAAAACAGCTAGAACCTAAGATTCTTTACTCCTAGTCCACTGTTCATTCCATTACAGTAGTTTATTTCAGTTCAGTTCACTCAGTCGTGTCCAATTCTTTGCAACCGCATGGACTGCAGCTTGCCAAGCCTCCCTGTCCATCACCAGCTCCCAGAGTTTACTCAAACTCATGTCCACTGAGTCAGTGATGCCATCCAACCATCTCATCCTCTGTCGTCCCCTTCTCCTCCCGCCCTCAATCTTTCCCAGCATCAGAGTCTTTTCAAATGAGTCAGTTTGTCACATCAGGTGGCCAAAGTATTGGAGTTTCAGCTTCAACATCAGTCCTTCCAGTGAATATTCAAGACTGATTTCCTTTAGGATGGACTGGTTGGAACTCCTTGCAGTCCAATGGACTCTCAAGAGTCTTCTCCAACACCACAGTTCAAAAGCATCAATTCTTTGGTGCTCAGCTTTCTTTATAGTCCAACTCTCACATCCATATATGACTACTGGAAAAACCATAGCCTTGAGTAGACAGACCTTTGTTGGCAAAGTTATGTCTCTGCTTTTTAATATGCTGTCTAGGTTGGTCATAACTTTTCTTCCAAAGAGTTAAGCGTCTTGTAATTTTTAATTACAGCAGAGTATGTCTCAAATCAGTATGAAAATTATCCTTCTAAAATAAGAACCTAGAAGTGCATGTATATGCAAAGTTTACTGTTTATTTTAATGTGTTTTGACTACAGGTGAATTTTCTTCTGTCTCTGAGCTGTCCTTTATTATATCTACTATTTTCAACTCCTGTCTGCAAGCAAGACCTTTAAGGAGCAAGTGCTCTACTAATTAAACATACTTTCCTTTGGTTTCTTGGAAGAGAAATACCAGTGGAGATAATATTTGTCACACTACCACTTATGATTCATCTTTGCTTATAAAATACATGATGTGAATACATTATAAATTCATACTTAGTGCAGTACTAGCTGCTGTAAAGCAGATTAAAATATTCTAGAATTCCCTGTTATCCCTAATGTCTTTCAGTTAACAGTGAAAAAACTAAGGTTTGAATAGAAAGGCTTCTGCTTTCTTAGGAGCATTATTTTACAAGCTCTAGGGGTTTTTTTTTTAAGACTTTATAACCAAAGACTTTGGCATTTCTGACCTGAGTTCTTTGTATTTCCACAAAAGACTTAAGCAGTTCTAGAGATGGAATCTTTAAGTTTTACTGAACTCAGTTTAAGGCAGTGAAGTATCCTTCTTAGAATACTGATCACAGCAGACATACTTCTCCCTGTTTCTGACCTAAAATGAGATACATTTATAATAGTTTTTAAAAGAGAAAAGTATGTATGTGAAAATATATAATAATATTCATAGAAGAAGGTATGAAATAGGAAGCTTAGTCTACCTGTTTGTAACATAGGGATGATTTAGCCAGCATTATAGGTCTGATTTTTTTCTAAGTGAGTTAATTTTACTCAATTGTGTAACTGTAAAAATAACTCCCCCACACAAGGGGTCTTCGTGAGTGCCTAACCAGTCATATTATTAATATCTAGTCTACTGCTGCCTGCTGCTTTTCTGAAACCACACGCCCAACGTTTATCAACAATAGTACTTCGGCTCCACCTATGGGCAAAGAGAAGAGATGGTTTAAGATCCATGACAGTATTTAAATGTAAGCAAGAGAGACACCTCCAAGTAATAAAGTATTTTGCAGCACTGCTACATACTCTGTAAGTTCCCAAATCAATCATCTGGTGAGACGTTGAATGAAATCTAATATTGACTGCTTGAAAGAGCTAGTCACTGCCTTATCCGTGAATCCTACTGATAGATATTGATATACTTGCTGGTGTGTATTTACATTTATCCTTCAGTTCTGTTATATTTGCTGCTAACTGGAAGCCCTTACCATTTTCCAATCAATTGCATATTTCTCATCAAATCCTTTCCCTTGCCTTAGGCCTTTAGGGAAAAAAGAAACTTGGGCTAATACCTGTTTTTCTCTTTGAAGAGACTTAAATGCTGCTGGTAAGTTAACTTGATATCAACCCCAAAAGCAGAACTAATCTAATAGAGATCTAATTTACCTTAAAGATAGAATTCCTTATATTAAGCATGAGTACAAAATAAAAATTGGCCGATTTTCTGTTATTAGATTTATGCTGATAACCTTAAGCATGAAGCTGTTCTTTCTTTCCAGAGGAAATGTTTAATTTTTCTTTCTAAGATATTTCAAAGATCTATAAAGACCAGATGGTATATGTGTACTTCAAATATGACTTTTCTTGACTCTTCTAATATAATTATATATGTTAAAATGACAGAAATATTCTTCTTTTAAAAGTCTCTTATTCTTGCCCTTTAAAAAATAACAGCTTTATTGAAATACTATTCACATACCATATAATTCACCCACATAAATTATATAGTTCAAAGGTTTTTAGTTTATTCACAGATATGTATAGCCATCACCACGTCAGTTTTAGAACATATTATCACTTCAAAAAGAATCTCCACTGTCTTTAGCTATCATCCTCCTCCTATCTCCCTAGTCCACCATCCAGTCTTAAGCAACCACTAAACTACTTCTATCTCTATAGGTTTACCTATTCTGAACATTCACATAATGGGATTGTATAATATGTGGGCTTTTATTACTGGTGTTTTCCACCTAGCATAATATTTTCAAAGTTTATCCATGTTGTAACATGTATCCGTATCTCATTCCTTCTTTAAAAATTATTGTAGTAAAAAACATAAAATTTATCATCTTAACATCATTAAGTTAATTAAATTAACAAATTATCATTGCAGTTAAGTGGCATTAAGTACATTCACATTGTTGTGAACATATCTCCAAAATTTTCTCGTACAGGATATCTGAAACTCTTTACCCATTAAACAATTCCCTTTTTCCTCCTCATCCCAGCCCCTGGTAACCACCATTTTACTTTCTATTTATAAGAATTTGACTACTTTAGATACGGTATATAAGTTGAGTCAGCAGTATTTGTCTTTTGATGGCTGGCTTATTTCACTTAGCTTAATGTCCTCAAGGTCTATCCACGTTGTGCCATGTGATAGTATTTATATATACACACCACGTTTGTTAATCCATTCATCTGTTGATGGACATTTGGAACACTTCCAATCTTGACTATTATGAATAGCGCTACTGTGAACGTGGATGTGCGCATACCTCTTCAAGACCCTGCTTTCAGTTGTTGTGGATGTATACTGAGAAGTGAGATTGATGGATTAAATGGTACTTCTATTTTTAATTTTCTGAGGAAATTTTTTCTCTTTTCCGTACTGGTTACACTATTCTACAGTCCTACCAAGACTATGTCAGAATTCCAGTCTTTCTACATTCTCATTCTACATTCGCACTTGATTTTTTGATAGTAACCAATTAATGGGTGTGAGGTGATATCTCATTGTAGTTTTGATTTGCATTTTTCTGATAATTAGTGGTGTTGAGCATCTTTTCATATACTTATTAGCAGTTCATACATCATCTTTGGAGAAATATCTATTCAAATCCTTTCCCAGTTTTAAGCTTTTTTTACTTTTAGTTAATATGCAATGTTCTGTTAGTCTCAAGTGCACAGCACAGTGATTCTTTATACGTATACATATATATTCAGATATATGTGTGTGTGTGTTCTTCTTCAGATTCTTTTCCATTATAGCTTATTACAAGATATTGAGTAGCATTTTCTGAGCTATATAGTAACTCTTTGTTGATTACCTATTTTATATATAGTAGTTAGTGTATATATATTAATCTCAAACTCCTAATTTATCTCTCCCCCGACCGGCTATCCTCTTTGGTAATCATATATTTGTTTTCTATGTCTTTGAGTTTATTTCGGTTTTGTAAATAAGTTCATTTGTATCATTTTAGAGTAGTATTTTTATAAGTGATGTTATATGGTATATCTCTTTCTCTGAATGACATACTTCACTTAAGTGATAATCTCTAGGTCCATTCATGTTGCAAATGATGCAGATGGCATCATCTCATTCTTTTTTAAGGCTGAGTACTGTTCCACTTTATACACACACACACACACACACACACACACACACACACACACACTATTTCTTTATCCATTTATCTGTGGATGAACATTTAGGTTGCTTCCATGTCTTGACTGTGAACATTAGGGTGCATGTCTTTTCAAATTAGTTTTATGTGGATATATGCACAGGAGTGGAATTGCAGGATTATATAACTCTTACTTTAGCTTTTTAAGGAACCTCTGTACTGTTCTCCACAGTGGCTACACCAATTTACATTTCCACCAACAGTCTAGGAGGGTTCCTTTCTCTCCACATTCTTTACAGTATTTATTATTTGTAGATTTTTAATGATGGCCATTCTGACTGGCGTGAGGTGATGCCTCATTGTAGTTTTGCTATTCACTTCTCTAATAATTAGTGATATTGAGCATCATTTCATGTGCCTGTTGGCCATTTGTATGTCTTTGAAGAAATGTGTATTTAGGTCTTCTTCCCACTTTTTAATTGAGTTGTTCAGTTTATATATATTAAAGCTGTATGAGCCGTTTGTATGTTTTGGAAACTAATCCCTTGTCAGTAGCATTGTTTGCAAACATTTTCTCCCAGTCCATAAGTTGACTTTTTGTTTTGTTTATGATTTACCTTTACTGTGTAAAAGCTTTTAAATATAATTAGGTCCCATTTGTTTATTTTTCTTTTTATGTCCATTACTCTAGAAGACAGACCCCCCCCCCCACCACCAAATATTGTGACTTTTGACAAAGAGTGTTCTGCCTATGTTTTCCTCTAGGAGTTTTATGATATCCAGTCTTACATTTAGGTCTTTTATCTATTTTGAATTTATTTTTGTGTATGTGTGCTAGTCACTCAGTCATGTCTAACTCTTTATGACCCCATGGACTCTAATCCTCCAAGCTCCTCTGTCCATGGCATTCTCCAGGCAAGAATACTGGAGTGGGTTGCCAGTTCCTTCTCCAATTTTTGTATATGTATATGGTGTTAGAGAATATTCTAATTTTGTTATTTTATATGTGGCTGTCTAGTTTTCCCTATACCACTTATTGAAAAGACTGTCTTTTCTCCATTATATATCCTTGCCTCCTTTGTGGTAGATTAATAGACCATAAGTACATGGGTTTGGGGGCTTTCTGTCCTATTCCATTGGTCTGTAAGTCTGTTTTTGTGCCAGTACCATACTATTTTGATTATTGCCGGTTTGTAGTACAGTCTAAAGTAAGGGATTGTGGATTAAACTTTTAGCTTCATTCTTTCTCAAGATTGTTTTGGCTATTCAGAGTCTTTTGTGTTTACATACAAATTTTAAAATTTTTTGTTCTAGTTGTGTGAAAAATGTCATTGGGAAGGCAGTGGCACCCCACTCCAGTACTCTTGCCTGGAAAATCCCATGGACACAGGAGCCTGATAGGCTGCAGTCCGTGGGGTCGTGAAGAGTCAGACACAACTGAGCGACTTCCCTTTCACTTTTCACTTTCATGCATTGGAGAAGGAAATGGCAACCCACTCCAGTGTTCTTGCCTGGAGAATCCCAGGGACGGCGGAGCCTGGTGGGCTGCCGTCTGTGGGGTCGCACAGAGTCGGACACAACTGAAGTGACTTAGCAGCATTGAATCCATAGATTGCTTGGGTAGTATGATAATTTTAACAATATTGATTCTTCCAGTCCAAGAATGCAGTATATTAATATCTTCCATTTGTTTGTATCATCTTTAATTTCTTTCTTAAGCTTCTTATAGTTTTCAGAATATAGATCTCTTGCCTGCTTAGCTAGGTTTATTCCTTGGCATTTTTTGTTGTTGTTGTTCTTTTTGATGTAGTGATAAATGAGATTGTTTCCTTAATTTCTTTTTCTGATCTTTTACTGTTAGCATATAGAAATGCAAAAAAATTCTCTTAATTAATTTTGTATCCAGCAGCTATACTGAATCTACTGATGAACTCTAATCATTTTCTAGAAGCATCTTTCGGATTTCCTATGTATAGCATCATGTCATCTGCAAACAATGACAGTTTTACTTTTTTCCCAATTTGGATTTCTTCTATCTCTTTTTTTTTCTGAGTACTATAGCTCTGACTTCCAAGGCTATGTTGAATAAAACTAGCCAGAATGGTCATCTTTGTCTTATTCCTGATTGTAGAGAAAATGCTTTCAATTTTTCACCATTGAATATGATGTTAGCTATGGGATTGTCATTGATGGCCTTTATCATGTTGAGGTATGTTCCCTCTATGCCCACTTTCTGGAGAGTTTTTATTATAAATGGATGGTGAAATTTATCAAAAGCTTTTTTCTGCATCTGTTGAGAGGATCATATGGTTTTTATTTTTCAATTTCTTAACTGATGTATCACATTGATATGCAGATAGTGAAAAGTCCTTGCATCCCTGGGGTAAATCCCACTTGATCATGGCGTACAATTCCTTTTTTTACTATTTATTTATTTATTTTTTGGCTGCTCTAGGTCTTCGTTGCTTTGCATGGGCTTTCTCTAGTTGCAGCAAGTGGGTGCTACTCTTCATTGCAGTGCTTGGGCTTCTCATTGTGGTAGCTGCTTTTGTTGCTCTAGGCACATGGGCTTCAGTATTTGCAGCACGTGGGCTCAGTAGTTGTGGTGCAAGGCCTTAGTTGCCCAACAGCGTGTGGAATCCTTCCAAACAGGGGAGCCTCCCAAACCTCACTCATAGTTACAGGTTTTACGTTTAGGTCTTTAATCCTTTTTGAGTTAAGTTTTGTATATGGTGGAAGATAAGAGTCCAGCTTCATTCTTTCAAATGGGGCTATCCAGTTTTCTGTTTCTGAAAAAAATGCTGTTTGCATTTTAATGAGAT
The DNA here is from genome assembly GCF_027580195.1 of Bos mutus. Lineage (NCBI taxonomy): Eukaryota > Metazoa > Chordata > Mammalia > Artiodactyla > Bovidae > Bos > Bos mutus. The sequence goes on along the minus strand of NC_091626.1, from coordinate 29,746,950 downwards.
TACATTGAATCTGTAAGTGACTTTAAGTTGCATGGGCTCTAAGAATATTATGTTTTTAAATTCCTGAACAAAGAATGTCTTTCCATTTATTTGTATCTTCTTTATAATTTCTTTCAGCAATGCTTTATGGTTTCTGTTAGTACCTCCCTCCTTCTTGTGGCCAAATAATATTTCGTTGTATGTATTGGGTTTTTATCCATTAACCCCCTTGGTTTGCAGGCCTTTGGACTTGGACTGGAATCATAACACTAGCTTTCCTGGGTTTTTCTGAATGAACTTTTTGGCTAATCCAGTATACATCACTTTTATTTATCCATTCATCAAGGGGTGGACTGTTGGATTGTTTCCATCTTTTGAGTATGAATGAATAATGCTGCAATTAATATTTGTTTACAAGTTTTTGCCTGGACATATGTTTTCATTGGGCTTCTCTGGTAGCTCAGCTGGTAAAGAATCCGCCTTCAATTGACTCTGGTTCAGTTCCTGGGTCAGGAAGATTCCCTGGAGAAGGGATTGGCTACCCACTCCAGTATTCATGGGGTTTCCTGGTGGCTCATATGGTAAAGAATCCTCCTGCAGTGCGGGAGACCTGGGTTTGATCCCTGGGTTGGGAAGATCCCCTGGAGGAGGGCATGGCAACCCACTCCAGAATTCTTGCCTAGAGAATCCCCACGGACAGAGGAGCCCAGCAAGCTATAGGCCATGGGTTCGCAAAGAGTTGTACACAAATGAGCAACTAAACACAGCACATGTTTTCATTTCTCTTGGGTTTATCCTTCCCTTTTAAGAAGAACAGAATTTAAATAATAGCAGAGACTCCTGGAAGTCTAGGCTGCTAAAAGTTATTTTGAATATAACCTGTATTTATTGTTTTGATTAGACATGAAGGAAAGAAAAAATACAGTTCTGTGTCTTCAGAAACTGAAGAAACCAAATGCACACTTTTCACACTCATCACCCTGAGAACTCTTACACACAATTTTGCAAGTACTTGCTGATATACTACTAACTGAATATACAGAGTCGTATTCAGAGGGGCATCAAGGAGAACCTATATCTTTAATGAAGTCTTGAAATAGATGATGGACATTTACTGATAGCAAAAGGAAAATGTCCAGGTTTGGGGAAGTCATTGCTGTAATCATGGAGGTAAGCATCCATTATACAAAAAGATTTGCTTAAAGGAGTCTAAATGGGCAATAATGAAAGTAAAAGTTAGCAAGATGTCCTTCTCTATTATATGTATTCTTTGGGTGAAGTTGTTTGTATTAATATTTGATTGATATGATTCTCTTCTCTATTTATCCAACATTTCCCTCCTTAGTCCTAATCATTAATGTACTCATTCATTGACTCAGTCATTCAGCAAACACTCACTGAGTGCCTTTTAAGTACCAAGCACTGTGCTTGGTACTGGGGATACAATGATGGGTGAGTTATGCTGTGAAAACAAGGAATTAACAACTTAATGAAGAAGTCAAGATATAATAGCTTCACAAACAACCAATGTAATGTGGAAAGTGTACCATAACAGATTTGTGTATAATCCCTCCAAACCATTCTATATCTTGTCACTAGGCACTTAAAAGTTCTATTAAAAAGTGCTATTCCTTAAAAGTTCCATTATCTCTGAAGAGATTTAAATGCTGCTGGGAGGTTAACTTGAAGTCATTACTTTGCTTAAAATCCTTCATTGGATTCCCATTTTCATAAGATTAAGTTTAAATTCCCTTGATATTGCTTCTGTTGTCGAAAATGCCCCCCACTCTTCTCCTACTTCGTTTGTACTTAAAACTTTAAAACTCAGTGTAGGTATCATCTCATCTAGGAATATTTTATTGATGTTCCACAAATTGTTGATTAGGTGGTTTTTTTCCCAATATTGTTGTCACTAAGTCATGTCAGACTCTGCAACCTCATGGACTGTAGCATAACAGGCTCCTCTGTCCTCCACTATCTCCCAGAGTTTGCTCAAATTCATGTCTTTTGAGTTGGTAATGCTATCTAAGCATCTCATCCTCTGCTGCCCCCTTCTTTTGTCTTCAATCTTTCCCAGCATCAGGGTCTTTTCCAGTGAGTTGACTCTTCACATCAGGTGGCTAAAGTATTGGAGCCTCAGCAACAATCCTACCAGTGAATATTCAGCATTAATTTCCTTTAAGAATGAGGGGTTTGATCTCTTTGCTACCCAAAGCACTCTCAAGAGTTTCTTGAGCACCACAATTTGAAAGCATCAATTCTTTGGCGCTCAGCCTTCTTAACAGACCAACTCTTAAATCTGTACATAACTACTGGAAAAGCCATAGGTTTGACTATATGGACCTTTGTTGGCAAAGTGATGTCTCTGCTTTTTAATACTCTGTCTAGGTTTGCCATAGCTTTTGTGTATTCTTGCCATCTCATCTTAGTCTCTTCTGCTTCTGTTACATCTTTATCATTTCTGTCCTCTATCATGCCCATCTTTGCATGAAATGTTCCCTTGATATCCAACTTTCTTGAAGAAATCTCTAATCTTACCCATTTTAATGTTTTCTTCTATTTCTTTGCATTGTTCATTTAAGAAGGCCTTCTTATCTCTCCTTTGCTATTCTCTGAAACTCTGCATTCAGCTGAGTATATCTTTCCCTTTCTCCTTTGTCTTCTACTTCTCTTCCTTCCTCAGCTATTGGCAAAGCCCCCTCAGACAACCACTTTGCCTTCTTACATTTCTTTTTCTTTGGGATGGTTTTGGTCACTGCCTCCTGTATATTGTTATGGACCTCCATCCACTCTGTCTAGTCACCTCCAATCATAAGGGATTTGTTTTAGGTCATACCTGAATGGCCTAGTAGTTTTCCCTACTTTCTTCAATTTAAGCCTGAATTTTGCAGTAAGGAGCTCATGATCTGAGCTGATGTTTTCTGTATACCTCCCATATTACCCTGATGATATATTGTCACGGCCCATACTATCTTGTAGTCATATTTTTATTTTTCCATATTCCCCTTTCTCACATATACTGTTACATGTGAATTCCTTGAGGAAATCAGCCAGATCTTACTAGTATTTTTGTCCGCAGTGTCTAGCATATAGTAGGTTCCCAGTGTTTGATGATGAATGAATAAATAAGTCAATGAACTTTGTTTTCTTGTTTAGAGGCAGAAGACCAAAGACATGATATCTGAGCTGAAACTTAGGGGATACCTGAGATTCTCTAGGCACAGGAAAGGAGAAGGAAAAAAATATTCCTGTCCAAGACAACATTATTTGCAAAGGCATAGAAATAAGAAAAAGCCCACCGTGTTTAAGATGCAGCAAATCATTCTTTATATCAGAAACTAGACACTTGTCAGAAATAAAACTCAATCTCAGTATAAACATTTTCCAAATGATGCTGGGCAAGCCTTACGCTAGCACTACAGAATTCTTAAAATAGGATCTGTGTATTATTTTGTAGCCTGGTGAATCTTGGGTAGATTTTGGCATTTAAATGACTCACTTATAGGATGTAGAGAACAGGGAACCTCCACCTACACCATTGGTGAGAATGTAAATTGGTACAGCCACTGCAGAAAGCAGTATGAAAGTTTCACAGAAAACTAAAAATAGGACTACCATATAACCCAGCAATTCCACTCCTGGGTATGTATCCAAAAAATAAAAAACAGTAATGAAAAAAGATAAATGCATCCCAGTGTTCATGGCAACATTATTTATAATTGCCAAAATATGGAACCAGTCTAAGTGTCCATCAACAGATGAATGGATAAAGACATTACACACACACACACACACACACACACAATGGGCTGCTTGCTACTCATCCATAAAAAAAGTGTGAAGTTTTGCCTTTTGCAGCAATGTGGATGGACTTAGAGGATATTATGCTAAGTGAAGGGGCTTTCGCAGTGGCTCAGGCAGTAAAGAATCGGCCTACAATGCAGGAGACCCCTGGGTCAGGAAGATGCCATGGAGAAGGGAGTGGCTACCCGCTCCAGTATTCTTGCCTGCAGAATTTCATGGGCAGAGGAGCTTGGGAGGCTACAGTCCATGCAAAGAGTTGGACATGACAGAGCTAACACACACTATATATGCTAAGTGAAATAAGTCAGACAAGAAAGATACTGTATGATACCATTTATACATGGAATCTAAAATAAACCAGTAAATATAACAAAAAAGCAGCAGACTCACAGATGTAGAGAACAAACTAGAGGTTACTAGTAGGGAGAGGAAGGAAGGAAGGGGCAATACAGGGGTAAGGAAGTACAAGCTATTAGATATAAAATAAGCTACAAGCATATGTTGTACAACACAGGGGATATAGCCAATATTTTATAATAACTATAAATGGAGCATAATCTTTAAAAGTTGCAAACCACTATATTCTATGCTTGTAATTGATATAACATTTACAGCAACTATATTTCAATAAGTAATTAAATAAACACACTAATTCCTTGTCATATGTACATCTCAATCTGTCATTATTATTTGATTCTCCTCAAATTTGCAGGCTATTTTTTAGTGTTTATGTGTATGGTAAAATGGGAGTAAGGAGGGGCAATTATTACTGGAAACTTACATAACAGAATTTTTACTTTAGTTTCCAGAATCTAATTGCATCAAATTATGGTTGAGTAGACCCTATACCTTAGGAACCATCCAGAATGGAATTGCACAATAAGATATATGAGTAACTCAAGTATTAAAGGGAGAAATCAAGCCAGCTGATACGCTTTTCTCTAAATTGGCCATCAATGAGACCTTAGTTAACTTATGTTAAGCTGCTGCAGTAGCTAAGACTGTCAGTATCAACAGGCTTTCAAACTTAGCATACTAAGTGTTCAGAAGTAAAAAGAGTCTTGATGAGATTGTATCACTTCTCTTGAGCTACTGGCAAGGACCTAGGGAGGAAAAATACATGTGCTAACTGTTGATGACAGCTGTTCTTTATAGTTTTTTGTGGCGGTGGTAACACATAAGACTTGCCGTTTTAATCATGTTTAACTGTACAGTTCAGTGGCACTAAATACACTTACGTTGTTCTGCAACTGTCACTACCTTCCATCTCCAAAACTATTTCATCACCCAAAGCTGAAACTACATACTCGTTAAAAAAATAACTTCTTATTCTTCCCTTTTCCCAGCCCATGACAACCACCATTCTACTTTTTGATAACTATAGTTTTGAATACTCTAATTACCTCAAAAAAGTGAAATCATATGATGTTTGGCCTTTTGTGGCTGGCTTGTTTCAGCTATCTTCACTTATTTCATAATCCCTTCAAGTTTCATCCATATGTGTATGGATAACATATGTAAGAATTTCCTTCTTTTTAAGGCTGAATAATATTCCTATATGTATGCACCACATTTTGTTGACCCCTTCATCTGTCAGTGGATACTTGGGTTACTTCCACTTTTGACTATTGTGAATAATGCCACTATAAAAATAGGCACACAAATACCTGTTCAAGTTTCTGCTACTACTTCTTTTGAATATGTACCTAGAAGTGAAATTGCTGGATTATATAGTAATTCTATCTTTAATTTTTTGAGGACTCACCGTGTCGCTTTTTTGAATGTTAGAACAGAGGAAGAGCAGTGTGTGAAGGGTATGTAGCTATTGCCATTGTAGTAATGATTGAAGTTCTAAGATCTAAATTTCGGCCCTGTCTTAGCCATCTGTAAAATATGTGATCTTGGGTAGGTTACCCTGTTTAAACTTCTCTTAATTCACCTCTAAAATGAATATAATAATGCTTTACTAGATTTTTTTAAGAATTAATGAAATTATATATGTGATATTACTTGGTAATTTATAAAATGCTGTATAAACATTTACTAGATAAACTAGATCAGCTGCCAGGAAAACTCAGCCCTGGTGCTATCTTTGATTATTAAATACTATTACTGAGTTATTCAAATCCCAGAAAAGTTATTCTCTTGGGATCTGTACTGGTGTCACACTTCCATTTTCATTCACCACACTGGATAGAATAGTTTCAGATAAGGAGCTAACCCAAATAGTTTATTTTCACCCTAAGCAGATGCCATAGGGTCCACTACCAGAGGCTGCCTTATAGCTTCAGGTTCATTTGGGAGTTAATGTTGTATATGTGTATACAAACAAGGTCCTCTAGTCCCACCAGTCCCACCACTTCCCTGGTCTTACAAAGTATGGTCCATAGCTCAGGATAGCTCTAGAATAGTTTCAACCTCCTGAAGGTACCTACAGCTAGTTCTCCCAATTCAGGTGTCACTTCCTTAAAAAGGGTCAATATCACTATCACTGTGGATCAGAGTACAAAATTTAAATCTGTCTGTACTTACTTCTTTGTCCTAGGTTCCTTAAACCAGAGGACCCAAAGTAGCTAAGAATGACAAAGCTAAAAACAAAAGACAGACCAAAAAAAAACTCATCTATCCAGCTCTGGAAACAATAGAATTTTCTAAACCTATACAAACATGTGTAAATCAAGTTGTGTATTACCTATAGTCTGTGGAGGGAAGTTTGATTTTTTTTCCCCTCCTCTTCTTCCTTCTCTGCTGCTAAGTCACTTCAGTCGTGTCTGACTCTGTGCGACCCCGTAGATGGCAGCCCACCAGGCTCCCCCGTCCCTGGGATTCTCCAGGCAAGAACGCTGGAGTGGGTTGCCATTTCCTTCTCCAGTGCATGAAAGTGAAAAGTGAAAGCCAAGTCGCTCAGTCGTATCCGACTCTTAGCAACCTGCTGCTGCTGCTGCTGCTAAGTCGCTTCAGTCGTGTCCGACTCTGTGCGACTCCATAGACGGCAGCCCACCAGGCTTCTCTGTCCCTGGGATTCTCCAGGCAAGAACACTGGAGTGGGTTGCCATTTCCTACTCCAATGCATGAAAGTGAAAAATGAAAGGGAAGTTGCTCAGTCGTGTCCGACTCTTCGCGACCCCATGGACTGCAGCCTACCAGGTTCCTCCGTCCATGGGATTTTCCAGGCAAGAGTACTGAAGTGGGGTGCCATCGTTATTATATTACTTATTGAATAGCAATAGTAATGATAATAATAAGGGCAGATTCTGACTAGAGGATTTAAGTAATTGGTCGTGACTCTTGAAACTTTTATTCTTATTGGCATGAAATCAAAGTCCTGGAAGCTCACCAAAGATGCTTGTCATCCAGAGTATGAATAGTGGTTTGAATAGTCACTTCACACAATACATTACTGATGCTCTTCTTCTAGTCACTGCTTTTTTAAGTTAATAAAGTCAAATTTTTGGCTAAAGTTAAATAGAATGTTAAGGAAGCTCCTTTCTTTACTTTTCTAAAAGAAAAAAATTATAAAAATTACATGTGATCATTGTAAAAATTTGGAAACTTTCAGAAAAGTATAGAATAGGGTATAAAAGTATACATAATTCTAACATATTACAGTAAACAAATACTTTCTATTTTCATGTATGTCCTTCCCATCTTTTTCTATTGATCTATACACATATATCTTAACATAGTTAAGATTATACTTTACATGTATAGTTATACATGTTTTAAAATGCATATTATAAGAATTTTCTTGTGTCAGTGAATATTCTTTATAAAACACAAATATTGTATAATATTTTGTCATAAGGATGCATCACTGTTTAAATTTCTGTATTGTTAATCTTTTCATTTCTTTCCATTTCTCACTAATGTAAGCAACTCTTAAATAAACACATACAGGAAGACTTGTCCATTTTCTTAGAAGTGAAATTACTGGGTCAATGACTATGACTATTTAAGAACTTTTTAAAGAAAATCATCTTTGAGTTGTTAAAGGGTTTATGACACATCAACTTGAACACATCTTTGATAACTGTGTAGCTACTCGTATTCAAATAACCCCTACAAGTGTTACTGTTCATTGATCTAATCTTTCATTTCAGACACTAGGAGGCATCTCTTCCCTCTGTCGCCTATTCCTTGGGATAGAAATAAGGAGGTCTGACTGAGCCCTTATACAAGCCTTGTCAGACAAGTACTTATGTCCTTCTTGTTTAGGACCACCTATTTAACCCACTGCACTCAACATCCATATTTTCCTTTTTTTCTCTTACAGATGGAATGGGGCGAGTCCTTGCTCAAGATGTATATGCAAAAGACAACCTACCCCCTTTCCCAGCATCAGTAAAAGATGGCTATGCTGTCCGAGGTAAATATTTCAGTTTTCTTGAGTATCAACATACTCACATTGGTTTTGGGGGGTTTGTTGGCTTGTTTTGCTTTGTTTTTAGTGTTCTGTTTTTAGATTTTTGACTCAGCCCAGGTACCTAATGACTGTTACATCTGTTTCCCCCTTTGTTGTCAAAATTCATACACAGATAACAATATTAACCTACACCTGTATATTTTCTGGCACAATCTTGAGTAAAACTTCAGAGAAAATACTGTAGTTACTTGAAAATTCTTACTCACAGATAACTATGTAGAGATTGATAAAGATATTGTGCCATAATTCTTTGGGCCTCTACATATACCGGGTAGCAGACAGTCTTAGTCTGAAGTTTTCCAAATGTTTTCTAGTGGAAAACATCTATAGGTCCAGGGAAGACAGGCAAACTCCCACCATGGGATAAAGTGGGCCAGTTTTTTTCTTTTGCTTTAAATTCAAACATCAGTAAGAGCTTCATAGAAAGCAAGTGTGAAGGAAACCTCTAAATCCCTAGAAGGTCCTATATTTCAGAGCTCCAAAGCTCCAGATTGTACCAGCAGTTCACGCCTTCAGAATTGCCTGGGATGGCATAAAGCTCAAAAGCAAAATCATTTGCCTCCCTAAAGTCCAGTTTAAGAAAACACAAAATGAAAATGCAACTGAATTGCTTAGAAACTAATATCAGTTATATTATATTGGCTGACATCATTGAAGAAATGTTTAAAAACATTTGCCAGTTTATCAGAGCTGTTAAGAATGCCAGTTCCTTTCTAATGATCATTTATGGAGTCCCTTACTTGACTGTCTTCATTTTTAATTTTTTTTTATACTGTATCTAACCATTAAAATATTTTCCTCTTTCTTGTGATTAAATATATTCACTGATCCCCTCAATGTTGCATCACCAACTCTTAGGAGTATCTTTCTGTGTTGGAGACAGTAGAACAAATGGTTAAAGTTATGGACTTAAGCAAAGAAAGTGATCTGGGCTCTTGTACCAGTTCCATCTGTGTAACTTTAAGCACATCAGTTCAACTTTTTGAGCCTTGGTTTTCTTGTCTATAAAACTGTGATAATTATAACCATACTTATCCCAACAGGTTATTGTGAGGACTAAGTGGGACTGTAGAAAGTCTTAAAGTATCTGGCATTAAAAAAAAGCTCTCAATGTTTTTAATGTTTAATAATAGTACCTATTATTATCAATCATATTTACTTAAACCATCTCTGAAAAAAGGATAACATTATCTGAACTGTTATTCTCACAAAACAATGGAGAGGTTAATTCCTCCTAGTATATTCTTTCCACGAAGCTGTCTTAAATGCACCTAACTTAGCTTGATCTCACTAAATTAGTTGTTTTCATTGTCCAGTCACTAAGTTGTGTATGACTCTACAACCGCATGGACTGCAACATGCCAGGCTTCCCTGTCCTCGACTATCTCCCGACTTTGTTCAAGTTCATGTCCATTGAGTCGATGATGTTATCTAAATTACAGCTGAAAACAAATAACAAATGCCCATTGCCTCCTTTGTTTTCTAAGTTCATTTCTTCTATAATGTTTATTAAGATGAATATTGTTCAGAAAGAAATTATTTTAGTATTCTGATAGCCTCATTGACTCTACTTTGTTATTCCCTCTAAAACTTCTGTCTGAACTTTCAATTGGTAGCCATATTGGATTGTTCTGAAATGGAAAAGAATTCTTACTTCCAGAGTAGAACAAACAACTACACCAGATGAAACATCAAAGGGACAAGAAAGTCTTTTTTTTTTTTTTTTACATACTCAGTAATATAAAGTAGGAGAAAGTGAGGAGGTAAATAATATGAGACAGAATTATTCCAAAACAGAATGTTGTTCTGTGATTTTTACATAAAGCTCAATATAAAACTATTGCTTTTAGTGTTTTTAGTTAGCCCACATGAACAATGAAAGAGCCTTTCTGCAACTGTAGAATCTTATCAAAGAAATGTGTATATAAAATTACCGTTTAGACTATCATAATCTATTGTTTTAAAGTGGTGGTGTTTTTAGTTATTTCACACATGTACACAAACACACAGAGACATTTAAAATGGCATCTCACAGTGTAAAAGGTTCAACAGACAGGCTGCCATGCAGCTAATTCACATTATTTCTTTCCTGTGAAGTATTGCTAGTTCTCTAAGATATGGAACATATAACAGAAAACCATCGTGGAAATGGTTACATTTCAAAGTTGGAATGGTTGGTTAATTATGATCAACATCACGATTAAGGCAGCAAAGGTTCTCAGTGGACGAAAAGGCATGGTCTAAGTCTTTTCTGTGCTGTAACCACCCTAGGCGGTGTTTTGGTGAAGAGCAGCCTTGAGGCTGCTGTTGTGGCTCTCTACCACTCTACTTCCTGTACCTCTTCTCTCCACCCTGTGTTCCTTTACTCCCATTCCTTCCTCCCCACTCCCTTTATTCTCCCTGTTTTTCTTCTCCTCTGCCTTTGCCTTAGGCCTTCCAGTAATAACCCGTGGCACCTGTGAACATTGCTAACCCTCTAGGTGTAAAGAGGTTCCTAACTTGCTCTGGATCACTAAGCATTAGCCAGTATCCTTCAGAAACATGTGGGATAAAACTCCAAACCAGTTGGAGGATCTCTTGCTTTAAGGTATGTGGGTTGAAAAATCAAGACAGTAACAAGTAGCTGAAGAAATAGGAACAGCTTTTAAAGAATAAGAAAGAATAGAGTAGACAGGAATTAAGCGATGATGATGTAAACTAATAAATCTAAAACTACATTCAGGAGGAGGAGGGAGTGAATTTGAAAGATATAAGCAGAGAAAATGAAAATAGCATTTACCAGCTAGAAACAATACAATAGTTTTATTCATATTTTTGAAGAGTTATTTCTCCCTTCACACTGATTAAGCTAATCATCTTCTTGATGCATTCACAGCCTCCTGTAGAGATGTGGGTGCCCATTGTCTCACAATTGCTTCTTAATTTGTTAATAAAGGCAAAGATATCTCAATACCAAGTTCACTCTCTTGAAAATGTTCAATTTGAAAGACTTAATGCTTCAGAATTAGTTTAGGTATCATTTAGGCAAAGGAAAAATTATAAACAAGCCAATAATTATTTTAAAAACCATGTGCAGCAAACAATTCTAGAAAATTAAGAGAAATCTTTGCACTTTATGTTAATAAATTTTTTACATGCTGATTAAATACATGCTTATGCAAATATAGAAAATCAAAAAGAACGTTTTAAAATTACCCATTATCTCACTGTCTAGCTGCTAGTAACATCTATGTACTTCCTCCCAGTAGGTTAAAGTACATACTAAAATTCCGTATAACCTTTTTAATTTTGAGCTATTTCTTATTCTGTCACAAAAGTCATGTTTAAGTGTTTCTGTTTTGTCGAGTTAAGTCCTGTTTGTGAAAGGTTGTTGTTGAATCACGCGAATACACCGGGATTCTTGGCCCCCGGAGGAGAATTCAATCCGGGGCCAGAGACGAGGCTTGATTGCTCAGAGCTTTTGTGTAAAGTTTTATTAAAGTATAAAGGAGATAGAGAAAGCTTCTGACATAGGCATCAGAAGGGGGCAGAAAGAGTACCCCCCTTGCTAGTGTTAGCAATAAAGTTATATACTCTCCAATGAATCCAAAGAATGTCTGGAGGTTGTAAAGACCTCACCAGACCTACTCCATAATTTACATTTTAAGATAACAGAATTAGCCAGAAGGTTTAATCCAAAGACTGGCCTTAATCCAGAGACTGTCCTCAGGCAGGATACATTATTGTTATATAACCCTAAGGAATGTAGAGAAAGAAAAAAAAGTTTGTCCTTTCTTCCTCCTTGAGAATTCCAGACCCCTCTCTCCTTGGGGACCCCTAGACTCCTTATCAACCTGCCTAGGAAATGACTCTCTCATTTGGCCGTAGCTGGTTCTCCAGTTCACTTGACAGCCTTTAGTCTTCCACCGTAGGACACTTTGGATGAAGAAGAGAGCCTTATGATATAGGAGCACTACTTAAGTGAGCCCAGAGATAATTTGAAATAATTAATTTTAGTTAATTCCAAAAAGCTTAAAATAATATATTTAAGGAAACAATATATCTTTTCCCAATACTAACAATATATGGGCATTTTTCTCCTGGAAGACAATGATAAAGTATATGAAATGCCTTCTAATTCATCTGTTCTACTCCTTGCCTGCTTTCCAGGCAGCAGATTTAAAATCCCAAACAATTCACCAGATTTAATCCCTCAGTATAAGTGCAGCAAGTACTGATCCTGTCGTGTTAGTCTCGTCATCTACCTTTGCCACCACTCCAAACTCTTTCTATAATGTTAATTTTAGTATACACAGAAATACTATTACCCTGTTGCCTATCCACCAGTCTTAGTTTGGTTCCATAGTTAGAGTAAACAAAATCTTAGTCCCTCTGCCTTATTCCTCCATTGAAGATACTTCCTAGGACCTCTGAAAGTTATGCTATCTCTCTGGCCTCCATTTATCCAACCCTAATGTGGAAACAATGAGACTTTTGTTACTGAAAATAAGTGAATAGCTATAAGAGATTCAAAGAGAGCTCCCACGTGACTAGAAAATTAAAATGAGGGATAATTCTAGGGTGAATAGCCTTAGGATGATCATTTTCTGTATATTGTCACGTTGAATAGTTATCTAATGCTATCAATTTTATATCAAATGATATAATCAGATATCTTCAAATAAAGAGGTGAACAAGACTAAAAGTGTTTCCACATTAAAAAGGTGGAAGCAGCTTCAGGGTCTAGCATTAAGCTTTATAAATTGCTTACACAGTGCATTTGCTGTAAGAATTTGGCTTATATTGCTTTTATCACTTCCTTCAAATTAAATTATACAGTTGCAAAACATAAAAGAAAAGCTATTAACCGAAATGCCAGAATTGAGGCTGGGGGGTGGCGGTGGAAAGAGTCTAAGCCTTTACAGAAATCCTTGCAATCCATCCATTGTTTCTAATGGCATACTGTGGCTTATTTAGTTTCTTTCTTTCCAAGCTTTAGATTCATCTGCCACTGTACCTCCACTTCTGCCCCCTCCCACCCAAGTTGGTAGAATTCATCTTGAAAATGGCAACCTTTTTCTTTTTATTTTTTTACATATCTCTTTAATAGGTTTTTAAAATAAGTATCAACAAGTTAGGTAGATTGATCATTACTTTTCTGCCTTTATAGTAAATAATGAGCCTTGTTGGTATAAAATCAGAACTTCTGTTGTAGTTCACTAATTTTTTTATTTAAGTTTTCTATTGGTCTGAATTTGTCTGGATTCCATCCAGTCTTACAGTGCTGTGCTTCTCAAAAAGGATAGTCCCTGAACCAGCTGCATAAACATCAGCTTGTTAGAAATGTAGAACCTCAGGACCTATCCCAGCCTACTGAATCAGAACCTGTATTTTAACAAGCTCTCTAAGTGATTTCTATGTACATTAAGAGTTGAGAAGCACTGTTAAAAGGGAAATGGTAAAAATGACTCCTCCATCGGTATCAGGGACTTTCTATAATGTTGGTTGACTAAACCTTCCTTAGCCAACAACAGAGAGGCATAGTTCCCAGGTGGAAATTTTCAGAGGAAAGTGAAGAACCTAGTTAAAGTGAGACATATTCTCTCCCCAGTTAGTGTACCATCCTTGGTAACAAAGCATCTTGCTTCTTTCACTTAAAGACTGCTTCAGATGTTGGCTTCCCTGACACTATACCATCTTGGCCCCACGTTATCTCTAGCCACTCATTATATAATGACATTTGCTTGGAGTGCTTGTGCAGAACATTGAGATGAGTGTTTTGAGTGTATGTGTATTAGAATGTGTGAAGAGGGAAACAGGAAAACAAGAGGAGGACTGAAGAGCAGACAATTTCAAAAAAGAAATATAGGAAGTGATCCCTACCTCAAAAGAGCTTATTATCTAGCTAAAGAGATAAAATACATGTTTATAAAATTATTTAAGAAAATTTACAAAGCACAATACTAATGCATACAAGACAGCTTACAAACTTCCTACCTAAGTATTAGGGAAATGCAAAGTTCAATTCTTTATTTTAACAAGTATTTACTGGGCATCAATGACAAGCTTAGCACTATGTTAGACATAACCTAAGTTATATGGAATTGATCAGAGCAATCTTTCTAAACATTCTAAAGATGGTAAATGTTGACTCACATTTTAAAGAAAATAATATACCATGAACCATCAGGAAAAGGAAGGCATTCAAAATACAGCATTTTGTATTAGAAAATATTTATTGTTTCGTTCATGGGTTCATTTTTCTAAAAAGATTCTTAGGAGCCACACTCATTCATTTCTTTCACTTGCGAATACTTCATATATTGAACACTTATTGAATACCTATTTTTCAGCAGGTACCAGGAATTTCCCTGAGACAAATAAGCAAATGATTACAAATACATTAAGAAACCATAATTAGAGTTACTTCAGGAATACACTGGGGAAACAAAAGAGAAGGGGGAAGGAAGTCAGATATGACTTCCTAGAGAAGGTGACACTTGAGCTGAGTCCTAAAAACTAAGAAGTTTTAACCAGAAGGCGGGGAGAAGGAAAGGACACTCCAAGCAGTGGGAGTAGCATATGTTGTGGAGCTGAAATATGAGTCATTTTGGTATTATCGGTACTTGAGAGAGCAGCTAGACTATAAGATAGATGGAGGACAAGAACCAGAGCCTTTACACATACTGTTTCCTTTAGGTGAGTATCTTCAGATGCAGCATGTCCACTTCCATCTCCTCTCTCTGTCCCCTTATCACCTCTCCTTCTCCCTCACACACACACACACACACACTTTTTGCCTACTTAGTTCTGATTTATCCTTCATATTCAAATCATAAATCCTGTATATCAAGGTGGCTTTCCCTGACCCTCCAGGGTAGCTCAGGTACTCTCAGTGTATGCTCTCATTAAATTGTGTTCCTTTCCTTTAGAGTGGTTTTCTTAATTTATATTTGTATATTCATTAATGTGACTATTTGATTAACATTAAAATCTATCTCGCTCACTATCTCAGTGGCTTTAAGAGTTTTGGTTTCACCACACCCATAAAAAGACAGGCACTAAATACATTATACATCACAAACCAAATACAATACATATAAATATACATGCATGCATATATATAAACAAAATAAGTTTCTTGAAATAATATTCATCTTTACCATATGTGATAAAATATATTTTCTATTTTTCATTTAAAAAATTGCTTACAAGATGATTTTAAAGCCCACCTCTATTTGTGTAAAACATTGCAACAAATTGATACTGCATTAAAATAGAAACAGTATCTAGTTTTACTTCATTTGCCTGGTGGCTCAGTCATAAAGAATTTGCCTACAATGTAGGAGACACAGGTTCAACCCCTGGGTCAGGAAGATCCCCTGTAGAAGGAAATGGCAACCCACTCCAGTCTTCTTACCTGGGAAATCCCATGGACAGAGGAGCCTGGGGGGCTACACTCCATGAGGTTGCGAAAGAGTTGGAGATAACTTAGCGACTACACAACAACAACTAGTTTTACTCTCTACTCTGTCCCAGCATCTAGTATGACACTTATGACATAGAAGACACTCAGTAGAAATTCAGTGAATAAATGAAAGAAATAAAAAGCCTTAAAAGGGGTATTTTAACGTATGGTTATTTGAAATATTTTAAAACCATATTTTAAAGTATGGTTATTCCCATTTTTATCAACAAGCAAACTGAAGTTTAGAGAAAAATTTAGTAATTTGCTGAAAATCCTAAAGCTAATAATAGTCAGAACCAGGATTCAGATTCAACTTTTACTCTAAAACCATGCTAATTTCCCCTTGTTCAAGAGGCAAAAAAAGAAAGTGTCTAGGTTGCTATGGGGAGGCAGAAAGCTGATAATATCTCTAGCAGAAAAATAAAAATGTTTATTCAGATTGAGATGTAATTAGTGCAAAACTCTGAAAGATAATTGACTTCTTAATTTTCTAAAGTAAGAAAATTATGATTAGTTTTAAAATACTGAGTGTGGGTATAGATGAAACAAAATTGGTAAAATGCTGATAATTGTTGAAGCAGTGATTTCTCTATCTGTTTTAAATTGTTTCATTAAAAAGAAAAAGGAACCCATGAAAGCAGCATAATAAGAATGCCATTCAGGAAAACTGCAGTAGTCTCTTTTTTACAGGTAAACACTGAAAATATTAATATAGTAGGATTCCAAAAAACACCAGAAAGCCAAGAGTTTATTAACTGAGACAAAGTCTAAAAAGCACAAGATACAACATATAGTAAGTAGAAGACACCTAATGTTAATTTTTGTCCCTCTTCACATTAAGTTAACCAAAGCCAGTTATACAAAAAAAGTGACTTATAAACAGCATTCTATATATAAGCCTTTAGAAAAAATACGTCTTTGCAGTCACATAAAGAACAATGAATTTTATATCTCCTCTCTAAAAGAGAGAAAATGCTTTTTATTATTTATAAACATGGCTGCAAATATGATTAAAATATTCATATAAATAGTGTTATCTTTGCTGTGTGTGTTCCCCCAGACCCTTGCTGTATGCCAGTTACAAGGAGGTAATGGTCATGATCATAAAACTCATTAGGTACATATTGCCTTGACAGTACTATTGGTCTGAAATCCGCGTTGTGTGTGAAGAAAACCCTTTTAAATACATTTATCTTCAGGAGTATTTTTTCATCCAGCCATTACTATACTGTATGTAGAAAAAAATTGGATAAGAAGTTTTCTCCATCTCAATTCTGAAAGTGTTTTCTTCCAGTTTAAAAATAAGCAGTCAGTGCAAATTGTGATGCAGCACTGCCTATGTATTTTGTTTTTTTAGCAGCATTTTGATCCTTCATAAAAAAATAATGTTGTATTGGAAATTCAGGGTGTGAGTTTTCAAATCCTAGCTCTATCACTATCACTTGTTAAAGGTACTGAACCTTTTCTACCTGAGGTACTTCATTACGTAACTCATTTCCTTCAAGCATCAGTTTGGTTCAGTTTAGTCACTCAGTCGTGTCCAACTCTTTGCGACCCCATGAATTGCAGCACGCCAGGCCTCCCTGTCCATCACCAACTCCCGGAGTTCACCCAGACTCATGTCCATCAAGTCAGTCATGCCATCCAGCCATCTCATCCTCAGTCATCCCCTTCTCCTCCTGCCTCCAATCCCTCCCAGCATCAGAGTCTTTTCCAGTGAGTCAGCTCTTTGCATGAGGTGGCCAAAGTATTGGAGTTTCAGCTTTAGCATTAGTCCCTCCAAAGAACATCCAGGACTGATCTCCTTTAGAATGGACTGGTTGGATCTCCTTGCCCTACTTCGTGCTTCCCTCATAGCTCAGTCGGTAAAGAATCTGCCTGCAATGCAGGAGACCTGGGTTCAATTCCTGGGTCAGGAAGATCCCCTGGAGAAGGAAATGGCAATCCACTCCAGTATTCTTGCCTGGAAAATCCCATGGACAGAGGAGCCTGGCGGACTACAGTCCATGGGATCTCAAGAGTCAGACATGACTTAGCGACTAAACCACTACCACTTCATGTATAAGTCTCCACGAGTGTGTACACACACATCACACATACATACCCTTTTATTTAGGAGGATAGACTAAAAGAACTTCCTATTTAAAAGTGCAAGAGTGGAAATTATGAAACAACAAGAAAACTGTCTCCAAGGCACCAGGAACGGGCACATTTAGAACCACTTCTACTGGTACTTGTAAGTTGTGGATACCAATGATCTAACTAGTATTATAGTAACAAAACTTTTTTCTAAGCTAGGCGATCAGAAAAGTGTTCCAATTTCCTGAAGCCTTACCTAATCATTTGAGTCAACTTTTAGAATTCCAAGACTAGGTTCTTACTCCTTGCGATAGGTGCATTCTGATGATTGTTCTTGGTTCTGTTCATCTTACAGCTGCTGATGGCCCAGGAGATCGTTTCATCATTGGAGAATCCCAAGCTGGTGAACAGGTGAGATTCATAGGCCTGAAAAAGGCCCTAAAGATTTTAGTTTCATGGACTTTCAGAGTCTAATCCTAAACTTCTGCCATTGTTTTTATGGAAATCTTAGAGAAGGATTAGATGGGTCATCAAAGAGATGAAATGATGATTTCCCTGAGAAAGAATCAAATGAATTTTTTCTTAACGGAAAGAACGTGCATCTAGTCATATGCAGCATGGACACAGTGTTATTAGTATATCTCACAGACATGCCCCACAAGGATTTTCCAGCCCTGTGATTGGATGAATCTTTCTTCTAGTATAAACATTAATGTTCTGAATAGAGCTATAATTTCTAAGTGGTTTTCTCAGACTTTTCCCCAACTCATGTTATAAACAGGAAAACTTAGAAGAAGCAAATTATTTAATCTTTCTTGCTAATCATTTTGATTAATTTTACTCATTAGGGAGCTAACCAGAGAACAGATATACATATATTTCTATTAAGAAATGAAGTACTAAAAAAAAAAAAAATGAAGTACTAATGGGCTATGGTGGATATTACAATAGAAGTCCTCTTACTGCTTTTGATACTACTAATTGGTCATTTGATTGGAAATAAGTTACAAATGGCAAATTATCTTTTAAAATAAATTTAAATAAATGAACATTTATTTGTCATTAATCTGATGGAGAGCCAAGGCTTTTCTTTTTTTTCTTTTTTTTTTTTCAAGGCTTTTCTTTTAATCAGTGTCTACTATTTGAGTTTCTATTATACCCACAAGGCATTATATGGGATTTCCAGTGTTGGTTTCTTTAAAGTTGAAGAAATTTTAAAGACCTTTGCACAGTGTCTAAGTATAGACTCCTTCTAGATTTTTATTATATTTTTACAGTACTTTTTACAGTTGTTTCACCTACACCTAATTTGACAGGAGTTCTTTTTTAGCAGACTTTTTTAAATGAGATGTTCCAAAGGTTTAGCTTAATTTTTTCAGGAAAAATAGAACTCTTTTTACCCTCATATATCATCGATTTATGGAATATTTACTTAAATAACGATTCAGTAGCAGCTATCACCACAAACTGGTACAAACAAGTTTGGGAACAAACAGTTTGCATCTTAGACCAGTAGTTTACAAGTGTCTAACAGTTTCGAACTTAGATTAGCTTAATTTTTTCAGGAAAAATAGAACTCTTTTTACCCTCATATATCATCAATTTATGGAATATTTACTTAAATAACGATTCAGTAGCAGCTATCACCACAAACTGGTACAAACAAGCTTGGGAACAAACAGTTTGCATCTTAGACCTGTAGTTTACAAGTGTCTAACAGTTTCAAACTTAGAGTGTACTGTAGGCATCATCTTGTTCAGTAGGAAGCGTATGTTAATCTAGTGAGCTGTGAAAGTTAATTAAAAGAGCTCTTTCCTTATTGACTAGAATCAGAAAAAGACCAGCACACCTTTCTGCTGTCACCAAGCACTCATAAGCATTGTATAAAAATAAAGGAGGAAATAATAAATAGAGCAGTTGAGCAAAAGCTATGTCCCACGCCTTAGCATGTCCTCCCATATGTACTAAAAATAGAGAGGGGTTGAGGAAGTATACAGGAGCATCATATGCTAATGGTGGCAACCCTAGCTCCCTCACCTCAACCAAGAAGTATATGTACTTCTTGAGCTCTGATGCTGAGCCTAATACTATAGTAATTAGATCCTTATCCATGCTATACATAGGCTGATTTCAGTCTTCATGACTGTTTTCCGAACAAAAAGAACAACTAGTCTTGGGTCCCTTTTTTTTTTTATAAATAACTTATATAACTTAGTAAGTGATCAAGTAAGTGATCTTATAACTTACTTGACCTCTTGGTATGTATATCCATCAACAGTGGACATCTAAAGCATCCATTTTTTAACAAAGCTCCAAAATATTAATTATTCAAGGAATACTTCTCTGATCTTCAGTTAAGTCTATCCAACATTTATCAAGCACACCTACAGTTTGTACCAAGCACTCTGCTAGGTAGGGATATAAAGTAGATTAATACATGATTAATATTCTGAACAGTTTATATCTAGTGGAGGAGACAGAGTATAAACAACTAAATATAATACAATATATTAAGTGTTAAACTAATGCT
Organism: Bos mutus; assembly: GCF_027580195.1. NCBI lineage: Eukaryota > Metazoa > Chordata > Mammalia > Artiodactyla > Bovidae > Bos > Bos mutus. Next base: position 29,726,688 of record NC_091626.1, on the reverse strand, counting down.
GTCAGTCATGTGCTGTGGAAAACAATAGAGAGGTTAAGCATTTCATCCTAGAAAGGTTAGGAAAATGACATTGGAGCTGGGCGTAAGAGAGTTTTTACAAAAACAGAAATGAAAAAGGACCATCCCAAGCAGAAAGTATAGTGTAAGTCAAGACCTAGTGGTGTGTGTGGTAGTCACAGCCTAGTATGCTTAGGCAATGGCAGTAGATTGTTCAGAACCTTATGGCCCCTTAAACTTTATTACTAGTTATGACTTCCAACTGAAAACTAGAAGCCCAAGAAAAGTTGTGAAATTTAAAAATTGCCAGCTTCTTGTAAGTTCTCATAAAAGTATGATAGGAAAAAAAGATCAACACTATACAGGAAAACAGGGTTTTTCCTCAAATTACCTGGGAGGTGTTTTATCTCTAACGGATGTATCACACACATACACACTTTAAAGCAATCTCAGAGATCTTGCAAAAAGCCAAATTGCTCATTTATTGAAAGTACATATGCTTGAGATCTAAGGTGCCACTGCATCCACTAAGACAGTTTTTTATTTTACAACATACTTTATTGGTGTATGAAATACTTGATCTTAGTCACTTACCATTTGGTCCTATTGATTAGCATCCAATATCAGTTCAGTCACTCAGTCGCATCCAACTCTTTGCGACAACCATGAACCGCAGCACGCCAGGCTTCCTGTCCATCACCAACTCCCGGAGTTCACCCAAACCCATGTCCATTGAGTCGGTGGTGCCATCCAACTATCCCATCCTCTGTCGTCCCCTTCTCCTGCCGTCAATCTTTCCCAGCATCAGGGTCTTTTCAAATGAGTCAGTTCTTCACATCAGGTAGCCAAAGTATTGGAGCTTCAGCCTCAACATCAGTCCTTCCAATGAACACCCAGGACTGATCTCCTTTAGGATGAACTGGTTGGATTTCCTTGCAGTCCAAGGGACTCTCAAGAGTCTTCTCCAACACCACAGTCCAAAAGCATCAATTCTTCGGCACTCAGCTTTCTTTATAGTCCAACTCTCACATCCATACATGACCACTGGAGAAACCATAGCCTTGACTAGATGGACCTTTGTTGACAAAGTAATGTCTCTGCTTTTTAATATGCTGTCTAGGTTGATCATAACTTTCCTTCCAAGGAGTAAGCATCTTTTAATTTCATGGCATTGGACACTTTCAGTTATGCAATTATGAAGTGCTATCTTTGGACAAAGTTCAAAAACTCCAACTCAATACCTCTATTAAGGAAAAATCCAGACTTTGATAGTTTTTACTTAATATAAAGTATACGAAGTGTAAAAATTAAAAGGAATATTCTTAGCAATCTATAGGAAGTACCTCATGTATTGCTAGAGTTTTTCCAGTTGATTCAGTTCAATTTATGTCTACTCTCAGTGGATATATAAATATCTTTGTATATCTGGGAATATGTTTTACATTGGGTTTAATATAAGTGAGCTGGTAGGAATCCTTCAGCTAGCACTTAGAATTACCATTTTGGGATAGGAGCCAAATTTTTTAATAGCTACCCAAAAAACACTTCTTAAGACTTAGTTTAAGCCAAGAAGTAGAGAAAATTACAGGTATAACCACATTAAAACTTAAAGTAAATTTGCATAGTATGGTACGTTGATCCAGACTAAATTGAGGCAGCCTACAGGCTAACACACTTCAGCTTAAGAAGCAACTACCTGAAACTCACTTTGGGATTCACTTTCCCAAAAAGGCACTTGGAGTGGGAAAAAGTCTTTAAGTATGTATTAAATATTTTAATTGCACAAGCTTGTAAGATAGTTTTGACATTAATACCTCTACTAAAAAACAAATATATCAAAAAATTCATACTTTTCATTAAGAAAATCACTACACTGCAAAATGGTCATGTTTAGTGAATTAACAATTGTACCAGATAATAAGCAGTATCTGGCGCTGAAAAAACAAATTAATGCATTGGGCCCTAAGCTTTTTTTTTTTTTAATTCTATGTATTATCTTGGTAGAAAATTACAGTGTTGTTGTTGTTCAGTTGCTCAGTCATGTCCGACTCTTTGCAACCCCATGGACTGCAGCACACCAGATTTCCCTGTCCTTCACCATCTCCAGGAGCTTGTTCAAATTCGTGTCAAGTCAGTGATGCCATCTAACCATCTCATCCTCTGTCATCCCCTTCTCCTCCTCTGTCGTCCCCTTCTCCTCCTGCCTTCAGTCTTTCCCAGCATCAGGGTCTTTTCTAATGAGTCAGCTCTTCGAATCAGGTGGCCAAAGTATTGGAGCTTCAACTTCAGCTTCAGTTCTTCCAATGAGCATTCAGGATTGATTTCCTTTAGGAGTGACTGGTTTGATCTCCTTGCAGTCCAAGGGTGTCTCAAGAGTCTTCTCCAAAACCACAGTTCAAAAGCATCAATTCTTCAGTGCTCAGCCTCCTTTATGGTCCACCTCTCACATCCATACGTGACTACTGGAAAAACCATACCTTTGACTATACAGACCTTTGTTAGCAAAATAATGTCTGCTTATTTAATATGCTGTCTAGGTTTGTCAGACAAATCCTGGTAGCACAGCTGGTAAAGAATCTACCTGCAATGCAGGGTTCGATTCCTGGGTTGGGAAGATCTCCTAGAAAAGGGAACAGCCACCCAATCCAGTGTTCTGTCCTGGAGAATTCCATGGACTGTATAGTCCATGGGGACTCAAAGAGTCGGACACAACTCTGCAACTTTCAGGTTTGTCATAGCTTTTCTTCCAAGGAGCAAGCATCTTTTAATTTCATGGCTGCAGTCACCATTTGCAGTGATTTTGGAGCCCAGGAAAATAAAGTCTCACTGTTTCCATTGTTTCCCCATCTATTTGCTGTTAAGTGATGGGACCAGATCCCATGATCTTCGTTTTTTGAATGTTGAGTTTTAAACCAGCTTTTTCACTCTACTCTTTCACTTTCATCAAGAGGCTCTTCAGTTCCTCTTTGCTTTCTACCATAAGGGTAGTGTTATCTCCATATCTGAGGTTATTGATATTGCTCCCAGCAATCTTGATTCCAGCTTGTGCTTCATCCATCCCAGCATTTCACAAGATGTACTCTGCATATAAGTTAAATAAGCAGGGTGACAATACACAGCCTTGATGTACTCCTTTCCCAATTTGGAACCAGTTCATTGTTTCATGTCCGTTTCTAACTGTTGCTTTTTGACCTGCATACAGGTTTCTCAGGAGGCAGGTAAGGTGATATGGTATTCCCATTTCTTTAAGAATTTTCCACAGTTTTTTGTGATCCACACAGTCAAAGGCTTTAGCATAGTCAGTGAAGCAGAAGTAGGTGTTTTTTTCTAACTCTTTTGCTTTTTTCTATGATCCAGCAGACATTAGCAATTTGATCTCTGGTTCTTCTGCCTTTTGTAAATCCAGCTTGAACATCTGGAAGTTTTCAGTTCACATACTGTTGAAGCCTAGCTTGGAGAATTTTGAGCATTACTTTGCTAGTGTGTGAGATGAGTGCAATTGTGGTAGTTTGAACATTTGTTTACATTAGAATATAATATTTCTGAATAAACCTGAAATGTCTCTTATTCAAATATCAGAGTAAGAGGATATAAAGTATGTAGCTCAATGCCAGATCTGATCTTAAGAATCTTTCTCCAGTGACTTGTTGGAAAAAATTAATGAGCTCACTGGAATTGTAAGCCAAGAAGTATTACATGCTTCATGTAGTTGTTGTGATAATGAGATCATGCATGCTTACTCATTCATTCTGGAAATACTTATTGACTGCAAACTTTGTGCCAGATACTCTCTAGGCTTTGGGATGATAGAGCAATAAATATGTCTGCAAAGGGAGTGATTAAAGATGAATGCAAGTACTCTACTGAAGATATAGACAGGATTGCTGCTGCTGCTGCTGCTGCTAAGTCGCTTCAGTCGTGTCTGACTCTCTGTGACCCCATAGATGGCAGCCCACCAGGCTCCCCCGTCCCTGGGATTCTCCAGGCAAGAACACTGGAGTGGGTTGCCATTTCCTTCTCCAGTGCATGAAAGTGAAAAGTGAAAGTGAAGTCGCTCAGCCATGTCCTACTCCTAGCGACCCCATGGACTGTAGCCCACCAGGCTCTTCCATCCATGGGATTTTCCAGGCCAGAGTACTGGAGTGGGGTGCCATTGCCTTCTCCATAGACAGGATTAAAGGAAACTAACAAAAGAATGTGAAACATTCAGGTGCTAGCAACAATAAGATTTCACTCCCACTTTTAAGTCTGAAGGGGCAAAGAGAGAAAGTGGTACCTGGACCTGGGCAGATTGATAGCTATGGGAGAGGGTCACCTAATAGGAAATGTGGCATCAATGCTATTAGATATGACATGGCCATCACCAAACTGCAACCCAGCAGGGAAACAGCACGGGGAATAAAAATTGTACTTCTCTCTCTCTCCCCTACCCTCTAGTCTCTTGTTGTTCAGTCACTAAGTCTGTCCATGTTTTTACAACCCCATGGACGGAAGCATGCCAGTCTTCCCTGTCTTTCTTTATCTCCCAGAATTTGCTCAAACTCATGTCCATTGAGTCAGTGATGCCATCCAACCATTTCGTCCTCTCTTACCCACTTGTCTTCCAGCCCTTGGTCTTTCCCAGCATCAGGGTTTTCTCCAGTGAGTCTCTTGTTAGCCCCTCCCACTGACTGAACTTAACCAGAAGCCAGAGTGATGGGAAACTGGTTGAAACAATCCGCAGAGATCAGCCTATAGGCCACAGCACAGGATAGAAAATAATGATGTGATCTAAAGAGGCAAACAGAAAATGAAACAAATTTCTGTCTTAATAGGGCTTATATTCTGAAACATAATAATGCACTTAACCCTAAGCCTAGCATAGACTGAGTATTCCACAAGTATTAGCTATTGGTTGCATTATTTGCAGCAATAGCATTATAGAAATAAGCTTCTTAAGACTTTTCTAACAAATGAATTTCCAGTTTTACTTTGATTGTACATTTAGTGGAAGGATAGTTTTCCTTAATCATTCCTTTTTTTTTTTTTAATGTGGTAAAAAATGTGTAACATAAAATGTACCATCTTAACCATTTTTAAATGTACAGTTTTTTTAGATTATATAAATATATTTGCTAGACTTTTATTATTAATTGTATGGTACACTAATATATTTTATAAAGATTTTCAAGAACAATAAATTTTCTGGTTTGCCTTTATTTAACCAAAATGTTGGTTAATAAAGTAATATTTCTCAAACATCAGAACTTCAGCAAATGATCAACATGCTGGTTTTTCATAATTGTCATTCATAAAAATCATATTGCATGGCATTTTTTTAAAGACTGTCATATCACTTTACATATATTAAGAAAATTCACACTGAGAGAGAGTAGTGGCAAATATAAGTGGCAGTTCTTCAAAAAGAAAGCAGGGCACCAAGAAAAACATCTGATAGTCATCACCTTAAGTCAAGTGAAAGCCTCTTTGGTGTAAGTGTACCTGTTTGACTTTTATTATATTTTCCCAAAATGAATAAGACTCTCCTTTTATGAAAGTGAAAAAAAAGAAAGTATTCGTCACTCAGTCATGTCCGACTCTTCATGACCCCGTGGACTGCAGCCCACCAGGTTTCTCTGTCCATGGGATTCTCCAAGCGAGAACATTGCAGTGGGTGGCCATTTCCTTCTCCAGGGGATCTTCCTTTTATGGTTTGTTTCAAAAACTGTTACATCTGCAAGAGTTTCCTTTGCAGGAGCAAAGTAAATCATCTCTTTCTTGTGTGTTTCTATTTCCAGCCTACTCAGACAGTAATGCCAGGACAAGTCATGCGGGTTACAACAGGTGCTCCAATCCCCTGTGGTGCTGATGCAGTAGTACAAGTGGAAGATACTGAACTTATCAGGGAATCCGATGATGTACGTCATTACCAGGTCTTATGGCTTCATTCCTGTGGCAGTATTATAAGTCAGGTCCATTTTCTGCAATGTTTATGAGAGCCCAATTTTTTAACATTAGGACCTTACATTGTACTGTATAGTGAATAAGGAATTGCCTTAGGCTTGAAAACCTTTTATTATGGAAATCGTTTTTATGACCATTACTGGGATTACAGCAGAATTTGAACTACATTTAAGCCAAGAAATTGCATTTGCAAACAAGGAAAGAAACTATCTCAAGATAAAAGAGCAATGATATTAACTGTTGTCCTACCATCTAGCTGAGAAATTTGCTCATCAAGACTAGCTTCTGATAAAATGTGGAGATTTTAATACAGAAGAATTTAACAAAGAACATTTGGGCAAGTTCTTGAATACTTCCCTAAGCCAAGCATTTAAACCAAATGACCCTTTCAGCTCTGGTTTTCTATAATTCAGGAAAATCTGTGCCACCAAATTGCAGTCTGGAAACATTAAATTTATGTCAATTCCCCCTCTATTTCCTAAAATAAAGGACTCTGTTCTTTTATAAATAAAGGCTTCTAAGTAGGCCTTTATTTCACTGAAGCTACTGGCAGTTATTGAATCCAGAGCATCAGTCAGGAATAAAAGTTTCAATGGAGGATTTACTGATTTTGTTTTGTGAAGAAGTTTAAGATATCTTGTATTTTTTAATACAAGAATAAATGACAAAATATATTCTCCCAGACTGAACATACAGTAAAATTTGGCCATGCTGAGATATGCCCTCTTTTCTTCATTTGAGGATTTTCCTTTTTATCACCCACAAGTACTTACTTACTTCCCACAAGTAAGGCTTATAAAATTCAACTCTGGACATACAGGTCACATTGTCCTGCTGTTAAAACTGCCCAACAAATTTATTGGCATCAAGGAAGTCAGCGGAGCATTGAAATCCAGAACACACTCTGCCAGATGACAAGACACAGTTCCAATATCACAATATTAGTCACAGTTCATAAATGTAAAAATTAAGATCACCATTAATTTATAGAAATCTACTACCAGGCAAACTGTTAAGTCTTCACTGAAATTTCTACAGATATTTGGGAATCTTGGCATAGTACTGAATCCATGATTTATGGGAACAAAATAGTTACCTCCACACACATTCACTGTATCTATTAGGATAGCGATCTCTCTCTCTATGTATATATGTATATGTTTTTCCTTGAGAATGCTATTTACAAAGTATGAGTCAATATTTGAATTGGTACATTTTTTAAAAGTATGAGAATCAGTGAAAATGTTTACTTATTCTTTGGGATCAAGCCTAATTTTTCAGGAACCTGTGGTAGAAATTCATGTTCAAAGGAGTTCACAAAGGATTTCCTGTTCCTCTGTATCTTTATATATTCTGAGCCTATCCGATGATGAAAGCATCTGAATAGCTAAATTCTATTGATCGAAATTCAGTGAGATTGCTCTGTTTGAAATTACATGATTTGTTGTTACCATAGGGCACTGAGGAGCTTGAAGTACGAATTCTGGTGCAAGCTCGGCCAGGCCAAGATATCAGGTAAGTTCATAACACATAGAATGTATAGCCAACTTTTGTTTCTCCCATGATCATGAACTCAGGAGAGCATGGCTATTATAAATTCACAGCTCAGTCAATTAACCATTAGCTTTCAGGGATTTTAACCAGTAGCAAAATGATTTTTCTAAATTATATATCCCATGTCTGCCCTACCTACTTTTTTATGACATTAGTAAAGGCAAATGATTTATTCAAAAGCAACATGAGAAGGAGGCAAAGTCATAAGCCTGCATAATCCATAGTTGATCCTATTTCTAGATAATCTAGAATTTCCCATCCTTACCCGTAGGTAATTGAGAATTTGATATTAACACAGATACTTTCAAAGTCGAGTATTTATATAATTAGCTGAAAGCCCCTCCTCAACTACCAATAATAATGGAATGATGTGCTACTCTTTATATACAAAGTTGAGACTACTGTCTTATTATAAGTAGTGTATATCCTTCAGGTGATTTTTCTCATGATTGAATATGTTTGCCCTGATTCCATTAGTCCTAATTTATTCAACATTTTGTAACAAAGCTACACTTCTTCCACTCCTGTGGGGTCAAAGTAAATGGGGTGGCCACAGAACTGGACCAGTCTAAGTGGTCTAATGGAAATTATCTCCATGGCTGTAACCTCATTAGCATTATTCTCTTCACCACAATCCTAACAAGCTCTGGAATGGCATTAGATATTTTCATATAAATGCCTGCCTTACACCAAAGAGAGTTTGCAGTTGGTGTTTTTGGCTATAATGTGTTACAAAGCATTTCTAAAAGAATTTTCAAACATAAAGTAGCATATTCCTGTTTAACAGCAATAGATACAAATCTATTTCTGTCTTTGTGTGAATTAAATTTTTTTTAATTAAAAAAGCATAGTTTTAAAAATCTCTTCATTTTAGTACTCTGTTCCATGCCTCATTTCCCCTTTTCCCCCTTGAGTGTCCTCTTTCTGTGACACTAAAGTTTCCCTCTGAGTTGAGAAAATATTGTTCTTTGTCATACTGCTTATGGTTCTGCTTTGATTTTCAGACCCATTGGCCATGACATTAAAAGAGGGGAATGCGTTTTGGCCAAAGGAACCCACATGGGCCCCTCAGAGATTGGTCTTCTGGCAACTGTAGGTGTTACAGAGGTTGAAGTTAATAAGTTTCCAGTGGTTGCAGTCATGTCAACAGGGAATGAGGTAAAAAAGGCAGGGGGAGGGGCGGGTTGTGGCAAGGGAAGGAGGGTAGTGGGACTTTCAGAGAAAAGCATTTCTGACATTCTGTGTTCTATATTATAAATAGAATATTAAGGATTATAGATCTTACCACATTTCTATAACAAGGGAATAATAAATGGGCCTCGGGATGGTTCAAGTACAGAAGATGAAAAGGAAGAACTAGAAATTATATATTAAGAAGCATTCCCTTCCATTTACTAGAATGAAATATTACAACCAATGGCCTTCCACACATTCAGTACATATAAACAGAGGATGTTGACTGCTGGCTGTAGATATTCAACTGTGCAAACCTAGCGCTTAGTCTGCTGGTATAGTGAGCCGTGCCTGATCTGCTGCTGAGATGATGGGCCACCTCTGTGCGAGAAGTGATTCAATGAATTGGGAATTGAATTCTAGCCCTTTTTCTTGCTTAACATTCCATGTGATCTTTAGTCACCAGGAAGGATTTGAAAATCATTTTTCTCTCTAAAGATAGCATCTCTAGTGGCATGCTATTCAGAATATGTCAAAATGTCATTTCAGTCCTAATTTAGGAAGGGAAATGTAGTCAGTATTCTGAGAACTTTTGAAAAACTTTCTGTTCCCTTTTGCTTAGGTTATACAGAACTTCAATTGGAGGCTATAAGGCCAAACTAGGAATATTGAAAAGTGAATCTGCTGGAAATTCAAAGCCTAAAAGCAGAATCAGAAACTACTGAGATTTTTTTCAAGCTATTCCTTAAGATCTTATACTATTTTTAAAAAGATTAACAGGATTTTTTTTCTATCTCTCTTTTAATCTCTAACTTTCTGAAAATAAGCCATTTGCTACCATTATTTTTCATTTCTTAGACTTGGAAATGAACATTTTCAAGGGTCTGTTGCCCTTATAGCTCTTTTGGAAAGGACAGAAGAAAAAAATATTTTGTTTTGATAATGGAGAGCTAAATCAGCATTCTACATCTGTTTACTTCCCAGTGTAGGTGTACTGGTCATTCCCTAAAACTATTGACTGACCCAAAAGAAACATTCTTTTCAGTTGATCTGCACAGTGATGATTTTCTGTCCTTAGAACCAACCAACACTATGTTTAGCATCAGAAAGAAATTTCTGTTCAACTGATTGACTTAATGAACTGTTCTTATTTGAGATTTATATATATGCTTTGTGCATCTAAGTGACTTCATGGGGCTTAGGAAACCTAGGTAGAATGAGCAAATAGACAGCTATTTTATTAGGCACCTTTGTTTAAGCTACATTTTTTGTTTTCCTCCTAATGACTTTGTAGGTCTGGATTCTGTTACTCCCCCAGAGTACATTATTGGCAGTATTTTTTTAAGCTACCTTTTATACTCTTTATTAAAACTATTTACTAGTAGTAGGGAATAGTGACAGGATGAGACTAGAGATGGTACATACATGGTAGAACCTAAAGAAGATTCTGTAGTTCCCTGCCCCTGTAGACTTGATTATCTTTGAAGAGGCTTTGATAGATCCTGTGTGATTCTCTTTCCCTTCGTTTTCTGGCCTACTGTACTTACATGGTTTTCCAAAGGAATGATGCTTTTAAATTCCATGATGTCTAGTTCCGTGTAGTTTGACATTCCTCCCTGTGCTGTGCTGTGCTTAGTTGCTCAGTCATGTCCAACTCTTTGCAACGCCATGGACTAGCCCACCAGCTTCCTCTGTCCATGGGGATTCTCCCGGCAAGAATACTGGTGTGGGTTGCCATGCCCTCCTCCAGGGGATCTTCCCAACCTAGGAATCAAACTGGGGTCTCCTGCATTGCAGGCAGATTCTTTACCAGCTGAGCTACCAGGGAAATTCCGACATTCCTCCCTACTCCCATCCAAAGTTAGCTGTTATTAAATTTATGATTCTCTGTCACCATATAGTTCAACAAATGTTTATTGAGTACTTCTATGCCAGACACTATACTGGAAACTAGAGATAAAAGAAATAAAGCATAGTATCGCTCCTGAAGGCTTGAGATCCTCAGATAGTCAGAAAACAATAAGAAAAAAAATTATTCATTTATTTCAAAGGGGCCAAAAGTAATTATGTTTGTATATTAATGTGATAAGTCTATAATTTACTCACTCACAGCACAAGCTCCACTTAAGTATTAGTTCTGACTTCTGATATGTATGGCTTCACATATGCCACCTCTTAAATCCAGTGTGGGATATTGATAAGCCTTAGGCAGCCCAAAGAATCCCATAGAAGATGTCTATGTAGACTCACTCAAAACCTGCTTTGTATTTTGTGACTCCATGAGCTTATTCAGGATGAAGGACTCATTTTAAAATTGGGAAGCCAGAGTTGCAAACTATAACTTACATAGAATAGCTGGTGTAGACATTTGTTAATTTTGACAAACTGTGCAAGTTAAAATTTAAGTAATAGCATCCAGTAATTAAATAATTGTGATCATACATTTCCAACCTCATGCATTTGCTCAATAAATGTTTGATGAACATCTGTTACATGCTGAAATACCCACCAGAGGTTCTCTTAAGTAAACATCAGACTTAGAAGATATGAATAATCTATACCTTGAACCAGTTTCCTGATATTAAAAAGGAAACTCAGCATTCAGGAGGGGAGCATCAGGCTTTCTTCAGTGGGACCGGTCATCATAGTATTTCACACAGCCATCCAACAACTGGTCTCTTTGTTCTTCAAGTAACATTTAGGTGCAGGGAACAAGAGTTTTACTAGGAGAGTATGAGAGCCATCAGCGTAAAAGCACCATGTCCTACATAGGAATCAGTATTTCTTATAACAATCTTAGGCAGTTTCCAGAGTCCCTACAAGGGAAATGCCCAGTTTCAAATGTTACCACATTCATGGAAGCCCAAAGCCTGGCTTTTTGTTATGGATTCATTTGTAATCCCTTCTATTCCATACGCAAGTTACTATTCAGAGACCATTTTTACCATAAGAAATGCTGTCTACTAACAAGTTCACCTTTTTTTTTTTTTTTTGTCAAATTTCCAGAGAAACTGAGCTAGAAAGTTAACCCAAGTTCAAATGTGTCCTTAGAGATGGAGAAAGGATTTTGTTAACCTCACATAAAAGAACACACTGTATGCAGAAAATTAGAAAACAGTAGTAAAACTAACTACAAGTCATTCTGTTCTTTATTATCAGCATGCACTGGCAATTCTAAACAATGTCAGTAATAAAATATTCCTTTCCACTGAGGCAGTCACTCTTACAACCCCTCCTCTCTCAGTATGCTATCACACTGATGCCAGATACTATTCTGAGTATTGGAGACAACAGCAACAAGCAACAAGCAAGACAGATAAAGCCCCTGCTCCTATAGAATTTATGTTCTGATGGGAGGAGGGGGATAGTCAATAAACAAATAGTAGTAAATTGTATGAATTTTTAAAGCAGAGTAAGATGATAAAGATTGCTAGTAAAAGAGGTATATGCCAGGTATATAATAATTGTATTCAATATAATGAATTATTCATTATATTCAATTTATTGAATAATGTAATTATATTCAATATAATCTATTGAAACTTATTCCATATCAACCCTTTTATTCTCTCTCTGATACAATAAAACTGGAAGCTTGAAAACACAATTTCTCAGGCTCTCTTTCCCTGTGGTCCAGGTAGGTTTTGCCACTGGGATGCATTAACATGATATTAGAAGGTGGAAAAAGGCAGCAGCAGTAGAATCTCCTCAACTCAGTAGCATCTCTCTCCTCCAGCAGCCCCGGGGACAGTGGTGACTTCTGGCAATTACTAATCTTTAGTGATATACTTTTCTTCTTTTGTTTCTCCAACTTGGCAACACACTTATAACCAATCCCATGCATTAAATCCTCCCTTTTCCTGCTATCTCCTTTTGAAAAAGCTAAAGGAGTTTTGATTTTCATGTCTGGACCTGACTGGCAGACAGATAGAGTTTTACAAAGACTAATTAGGCCTCACTGATGGGGGAAATCAGAGTGGAAATCCGAAGACATTGAAGGTACATGGCATGTGACTAGAATTGTGTTCCAACCAGAGGGGATGACAACCACAAAGGCCCTGGAGTATAGTGCATGCTTATCATGTTTGAGGAACAGCAATGAAGCCAATGTGACTGAAGAATAGTGGGAAGGTAGCAAAGTGAAGGGAGAAGTTGGAGAGGTAGCAGAAACAAGATCCTTTTATTCTAAATAGACAGTTTTGAGGAAGTGGAACATAAAATATCTTAAATTTGCAAATGCTTACTCTGTCTTCTATGTGAATGATTTGGCATATGGGAGGGAAAAGGAGAAAGACCAAGAGGCCCTTTGAAAGGCTGTGGAGTACTCCAGCAAGAGATTTGGACCAGAATGATAGTGGAGATGGTGAGAAGTAATCAGATCCAGAATGTATTTTGAAGGTAAAATCAGCAAACAAGATTTGCCAGAGAATTCAAAGTAGAAGATAAGAGAAAGTTAAAAGTCAAGATGAACTCTAAGATTTTGACCTGAGCTTTGATAACTGACCTAAGGAGAGTTATCATTTACCCTGATTAGAAAGATTGGGCAGCAGAAGTCAGGGCTTCTTCTTTGGAAATGTTAAGTTTGAGATACTTATGAGAATTAAGAGTAGGCAATTAAAAATATTAGTCTGGAGCTTAGGAGAAAGGTTAGAATTAAAGGTACATATTTGAAAGTTATCAGCATATATATATAGTATTTTAAAATAGTACATATATATAAATATAGTATTTAAAATCATGAGACTGCATAAGGTCACCTAGGAAATCAGTATAAATAGAAGATAGGAGGTGTAACTTTTACACTTAGACAGCTGTCCCTTCTTCCTCTTTCCCCAACCTTTATATTTCCAAGTTTTATTTTCTAATTTTGACTCTTGAAGACATCATCTCTCCATTCCATAAAATATATTGTTTCCCTTGAAACTGTAGATGGTAACTTACAGATCTTTAAACGGGATATCAGTCTGCCAGCTGCCATTAGCTTCAAGAAATCAAGATTATATGATTGTTACCTAGTTACCAAGTACTAGCAATAAGTATTCCTTCCAGAGATGGTGAGTTTTCATCTAATTTCAGTCACCTTCAGCCATATTCCATAACTCATTCATTCATTTTTATTCATTCTGTCCCCCACCTGTTCACTGTTTCTCCCTCCCTCTCTGCAACCCTCTCTCTCTTTCTCTCTCTCATGCACATACACACAGAACTAGGTGTATTTATGTCCACTATTTATTTTATTCCATCTTTTATAAATATCTTGGCCACTCTAATAACAGGTGTTTGTACAAACAAGTTTATACTTTAGACACATAAGGTCTGTCTAAAATCTCCCTATACTGATCTTTGGGGGCTGCCGCAAGCAGCTGTTATTGTAAAAGTAGAATCTTTAAAATCTTTGTCCTTATTAATAAGAGAAAGAATAAGAAGTTGAGTGTCTACTGTGACCAGTACTGCCATGTGCTTCATGATTAAAGCAACACTATGAGGTTAATATAACTATCCTTCATTTTATGTAAGAGAAAATTGAAGCTCAAAAACAAAGCAACTTATCCAACATCATATATTTTGTCTAAGTGATTAAGCCTGGTTTCACACCTAAGTCATTTGCTGTAATGACCTTTTTCCACTATTCCACAATGCTTCCCAATTCCTTAAATTTCATTTCCCCAACATTTTAATGGAAGTCTCTGAAACCTATTAGGTTAGAGATTCCTCTATTTTCTTCTAGCCACACTTTATTTCTTGTCCAGATTCAAGACCATGACTCACCACTTTCAAGTTGCCCTCTCTAATGCTTTAGATAGCTTCACTAAAATTTATTCCTTTGCTTGCTATGGTGATACCCAAAGTGAATGACTCCTTTCTCCATTTTTGTTCCCAAGCAGAAAAACAGTACTGAATAAAATTCATAGAACTATGATTACCTGAACAACTACAAATTACTGGCATTTAGTGGCAACCTGGAACTTAAAGTTGTTCAGTAATTCTGATGTAACTGTCTTGTTGGTTTTCTAGCACATTCTTCCAGATCCAATATGATAGTTCATTCACACATTCTACCCCCTCTTCAAACCTCAGCAGAGCCCTGCTTTCAGCTCTTGGCAGATGATCTCACTACCTTTGCGGGGAAAAGTGAAGTTTAAAAATAAATATATCTGTGAAACTGAGCACTATGAGGGCTCCCTCTTCTTCCCGTCTCATTACCTCAAAAATTTCCCCATTCCTTTACCTATATTCCTTTCTTTCAATCTAAAAGGAATTCTTTCAATCTGAAAGAAGAGGTACTTCTCCTTCCTAAGAACAATACTACTTTTAAGCCTACTTTTTCTCACCTTCCTCAGAACTTTGATTTCTAAATTATTTCCTGTGTCTTCTGGGTTCTCTATTTTCTCTCTAGTGGCTCATCCTCCTGTATCCAAACAGACAAAGATTACCACTATCACAAGAGAACCTATATTTAAACACCACTTTTCCTCATTGAGCTACTACTTAGTCACCTCCTATCCACTACTAGATTTGTTGAAAGAGAAGTCAGAAATACTGCCTTTCCTTCCTTACTCTCCACTCTCTACTCAAACTCCCAAATCTCATTAGTGTCCCATTAGTACAAAAACTGCTTTCCTGAGTACACTCATCACCTCCTAACCTTCAAAACCTGCTCTGATATTCAACCTCCTTACCATGTATATATCATTTGACATCAGACACATTCCTTACCCACCACCTGGAAACTACTTCATTCCTAGTGCTCTATGACAGTTCTCTCTTGATGCCCTGACAACTACTCCTTTTTATCCTCATCATGCCTTTCTCCATTCCCTACTTGGAACATTCCCTTAAGATGCTGTTCTCTGCTGTGTCCTCCACTATCTCCAGATTCTCCCTTAGACTTTTCCTCTCATGCCAGATATGTACAGGCAACTTCTCATATCTAAAGCCCTAATTTTAACCTCTTTTGTAAATGCAAGCCTTCATTTCCCTCATATTCCTTGGACAGCAAGGAGATCAAACTAGTCAATCCTCAAGGAAATCAACCCTGAATATTCATTGGAAGAACTGATGCCGAAGCTGAAGCTCCAATACTCTGGCCACCTGCTGTGAAGAGCCGACTCACTGGAAGAGACTCTGATACTGGGAAAGATTGGGAGCAGGAGGAGAAGGGGACAACAGAAGATGAGATGGTTGGATGGCATCATTGACTCAATGGACGAGTTTGAGTAGACTCCAGGAAATAATGAAGGACAAGGAAGCCTGGCATGCTGCAGTCCATGGGGTTAGAAAGAGTCAGACATGACTTAGTGAGTGAACAACAACAATCTCGTCTTCCACCATTGCCTAATCTCACTCATCACTTTTCCCTTCCTACTATAAAGAATGGAATTCTTCCTTCCTGACTTACCCCTCCTTTTTTTAATGTGTTGTTGTTTAATTATTTTCTTAAATTTTTGTTGGGGTATAACTTGCTTTACAAAGTGGTATTAGTTTCTACTATTTTTTAAAGGCATCATTCTTCCCTGAAATGTTTATTACCAAGGTCATCAGTGACTTTTTTTTTTCATTTTTAATTATGATAAAATACACATAACAAAACGTTTACCATGTTAACTATTTTTTAATGTATTTTGTTGTTGTTCAGTCACTAAGTCATTGACTTTTGATAATTAATTTTTCCAAAAGAGGAAAAAAGGAAGAAATTATATGTAAGGGAGCTGTTTGCAATGGATGTGGAAATAGTTACTGACCTACAGAAGTCTAATATCTTCTCTGTATTAAGACGAGAAAAGTCTTAGATGCAGACAACTCCATTTCAGTACATTAAAAAGAGAGAAAGTAAATCATTATAACAGTCTTGGGCCCCTTGACAGTTCCATCAAGACCACAGGGTTAAATCTCTGAAGAACAGAAACAAAGAGGGAGGTCTCTTAAAATAAATGATTTCTCTTTTAGACAAGACAGAGAACTTCCTCCTGAGGGTTTAACAAAAGAGATTTCAAATGTTTTGCTTTTTTACTTAAATTTAATTTTGAAGCAATGCATAACAATAAAAATGATAATCACTGAATATTCAGAATAATATTCATCCTCTGTTCTAAAAGTACCTTCAAACTGTCCACTTAAAAAATAGTCACAATTGAGCTACCTTTTATTGGGTGAGAATTTTTAGGACTTCAAGCCCAGGAGACAGTGTCTCAAGTAACCTTGAGAGAACTGCTCCAAGGAGGGCGGGCGGGTCAGGTTATATAGAAGTTTGCAACAAAGCTCAGGTACTCTGATCATCCAGAAGAACATCTACTTCTGCTTCATTGACTACACTAAAGCCTTTGACTATGTGGATCACAACAAACTTTGGAAAATTCTTAAAAAGATGGGAATACCAAACCACCTTACCTGCCTCCTGAGAAACCTATATGCAGGTCAAGAAGCAACAGTTAGAACCGGACAAAGAACAAAGGACTGATTCAAAATTGGGAAAGGAGTATGTCCAGGCTGTATATTGTCATCCTGCTTATTTAACTTAAATACAGAGTACATCATGTGAAATGCCATGCTGGATGAATCCCAAACTGGAGTCAAGATTGTCAGGAGAAATATCAACCTCAGATACCACTCTAATGGAAGAAAGTAAAGAGGAGCTAAAGAGCCTCTGGATGAGAGTGAAAGAGGAGAGAGAAAAAGCTGGCTTAAAACTCAGCATTCCAAAAAATGAAGATCATGGCATCCTGTCTCATCACCTCATGGCAAATAGATGGGGAAACAATGGAAACAGTGACAGTCTTTATTTTCTTGGGCTCCAAAATCACTGCAGAGAGTGATTATAGCCATGAAATTAAAAGACGCTCCTTGAAAGAAAAGTTATGACAAACCTAGACAGCATATTAGAAAGGAGATTCATCACTTTGCTGACAAAGGTCCATCTAGTCAAAGTTACGGTTTTTCCAATAGTCGTGTACAGATGTGAGAGCTGAACTATAAAGTAGGCTGAGTGTCGAAAAATTGATGTTTTCAAATTGTGGCGCTGGAGAAGACTCTGGAGAGTCCCTTGGAGACTCAAGGAGCTCAAACTAGTCAATCCTAAAGGAAATCAACCCTGTGCTTTGGCCACCTGATATGAATAGCTGACTCATTGGAAAACACTCTGATTCTGGGAAAGATTGAGGGCAGGAGGAGAAGGGGTCGACAGAAGATGAGATGGTTGGATGGCATCACTGACTCAATGGACATGAGTTTGGGTACTCCAGGAGTTGGTGATGGACAGGGAAGCCTGGCATGCTGCAGTCCATGGGTTCACAAAGAGTAGGACCCAACTGAGCGACTGAACTGAATTGGAGCACAAAAACTTTCCATATATGGTTCTAGGTTCTTTGGCTGGTCTAATAATTAAATTGACAGATTACCGGAGAAAATATTAATCTTGTACATATAGGAATCCCATAAAAATATAAGACTCAAAAGCAGTCATGTGATTGAGGTTTGTATGCCAATCTGAGCTGAGAAAGGGAAAGACCCTGGAACTTCAAAGGGAGAGAAGGGCAGTTCACAGGAAGATGAGAAGAGCAGGTGTTTTGTAATCAGTCGTTTGCCCTGCCATACAGATATGTCTTTCAGGTGAAAAATCTCCTGGTAATGGCTCTTTTTCTGGGCCAGGTCCCCTATCTAAGTTCTTAGGCAGCCAAGGAATCATAAAAGTTTTTGTTGAGTCTGCTAGGGTTTGATTGCCTTCAGCTCAAAATAATCCACGTACCAAAGAGGTTCATTTGGAGGTGGCATATTCTGCTCCCCTTCTAAACAAAATAAATTTCAGCTAACTTTGAGAGCTCAACAAAAAAGGATCAGTGTGTGCTACGTCACTTCAGTCATGTCTGACTTTTTGTGACCTCATGGAACTGTAGCCCACAAGGCTACTCTGTCCATGGGATTCTCCAGGCAAGAATACTGTAGTGGGTTACCATTTCTTTCTTGGGGGGTCTTCCAGGCCCAGGGATTGAACCATGTCTCATGTCTCCTGCATTGGCAGGTGGGTTCTTTTCCACTAGCGCCACCTGGGAAGCCCTCTACTTGTAACTTCATCACTAAGGTATCTTGAACGTGCTGCTGCTCCTCTCTGGTATTCCTGCCACACTGTCTGTAAAATGAGTCTTCCAGGCTGGACAGGCTCCCAGCTCTAACGCAGTGTCACTAATTCTAAACAGCCCCACCCAAATCTTACAATGAAATCTTCCAACCACCTTTATTTTCTGGAAACCATCATCTGTCAGAACTTTTCCATAGCTCAAAGTTTAACCATCTTCCTCTTTTTCCTGAGCTTTCTTGCTTTGTGAATGATCCTTTCAAGATCCCCAGAATAAAGCTGTCCCCAAAGCTTGAAGGAGATAAAAAGCAACAGCAGTATAAGAGAGTAAGCTCCAGGAGTTGGTGATGAACAGGGAAGCCTGGAGGGCTGCAGTCCATGGGGTGTCAGAGTCAGACACAACTGAGCAACTGAGCTGACTGACTGACTGACTGCCTGAGTACAAGAGAAGAAGAAATTTGTGGGCTCTTTCCCCTTCCTCTCCTTAATTTAACTTCTGACCAATTTAAACATTTGTTATACTTTTCCTGGAAACTTGAAAAGTTGAATTTGGAATCCAGTCAAGGAGAGAAAAAAGGATCAGAGCTTAATGTAAATGCTGGACTTACCATCATAGATAACAACTTCCCCAAACACAGAGACTCAGAAGACCTCAGTGAAGTACAATTTAACCAAAATGAGAATACTGGTGGCATGGGTCTTGCCTAAGTGTGATGGGGACTTCAGTGACTATCATGATCTTAGTACAGAGACCACCTGGGAAACCTGCTGATCATACAAAGCTGGGTATATTAAAGTTTCTGAACAAGGGAGAGCATCACCTTGACAGAGTGCTGAGTCTTCCAAATTTGCTGGCATATTGAGTGCAGCACTTTCACAGCATCATCTTTTAGGATTTGAAATAGCTCAGCTGGAATTCCATCACCTCCACTAGCTTTGTTCGTAGTGATGCTGGATGTCTGGCTCTAGGTGAGTGATCACACCGTCGTGATTACCTGGGTCATGAAGATCTTTTTTGTACAGTTCTTCTGTGTATTCTTGCCACCTCTTCTTAATATCTTCTGCTTCTGTTAGGTCCATATGGTTTCTGTCCTTTATTGAGCCCATCTTTGCATGAAATGTTCCCTTGGTATCTCTAATTTTCTTGAAGAGATCTCTAGTCTTTCCCATTCTATTGCTTTCCTCTATTTCTTTGCATTGATCACTGAGGAAGGCTTTCTTATCTCTCCTTGCCATTCTTTGGAACGCTGCATTCAGATGGGTATATCTTTCCTTTTCTCCTTTGCTTTTCACTTCTCTTCTGTTCACAGCTATTTGTAAGGCCTCCTCAGACAGCCATTTTGCTTTTTTGCATTTCTTTTCCATGGGGATGGTCTTGATCCCTGTCTCCTGTACAATGTCACGAACCTCCGTCCATAGTTCATCGGCACTCTGTCTATCAGATCTAGTCCCTTAAATCTATTTCTCACTTCCACTGTATAATCATAAGGGATTTGATTTAGGTCATACCTGAATGGCCTAGTGGTTTTCCCTACTTTCTTCACTTCAGTTTGGCAATAAGGAATTCATGATCTGAGTCACAGTCAGCTCCCAGTCTTCTTTTTTGCTGACTGTATAGAGCTTCTCCATCTTTGGCTGCAAAGAATATAATCAGTCTTATTTCAGTGTTGGCCATCTGGTGATGTCCATGTGTAGAGTCTTCTCTTGTGTTGTTGGAAAAGGGTGTTTGCTATGACCAGTGCATTCTCTTGGCAAAACTCTTAGCCTTTGCCCTGCTTCATTCTGTACTCCAAGGCCAAAATTACCTGTTACTCCAGGTGTTTCTTGACTTCCTACTTTTGCATTCCAGTCCCTTATAATGAAAAGGACATCTTTTTGGGTGTTAGTTCTAGAAAGTCTTGTAGATCTTCATAGAACCATTCAACTTCAGCTTCTTCAGTGTTACTGGTTGGGGCATAGACTTGGAATACTGTGATATTGAATGGTTGGCTTGGAAACAAACAGAAATCATTCTGTCATTTTTGAGATTACATCCAGGTACTGCATTTCGGACTCTTTTGTTGACTATAATGGCTACTCCATTTCTTCTAAGGGATTCCTGCCCACAGTAGTAGATATAATGGACATCTGAGTTAAATTCACCCATTCCAGTCCATTTTAGTTCACTGATTACTAGAATGTCGGCGTTCACTCTTGCCATCTCCTGTTTGACCACTCCCAACTTGCCTTGATTCATAGACATAAGATTCCAGATTCCTGGGCAATATTGCTCTTTACAGCATTGGACCTTGCTTCTATCACCAGTCACATCCACAACTGGCTATTGTTTTTGTTTTAGCTCCATCCCTTCATTCTTTCTAGAATTATTTCTCCACTGATCTCCAATAGCACATTGGGCACCTACCGACCTGGGGAGTTCATCTTTCAGTGTTCTATCTTTTTGCCTTTTCACACTGTTCATGGGGTTCTCAAGGCAAGAATACTGAAGTGGTTTGCCATTCCCTTCTCCAGTGGACCACACTCTGTCAGACCTCTCCACCATGACCCATCCATCTTGGTGGCCCCACACAGCATGGCTTAGTTTCATTGAGTTAGACAAGGCTGTGGTCCATGTGATCAGATTGGCTAGTTTTCTGTGATTGTGGTTTCAGTCTATCTGCCCTCTGATGCCCTCTCTCAGCACCTATGGTCTTACTTGGGTTTCTCTTACCTTGGACGTGGGGTATCTCTTCACGGCTGTTCCAGCAAAGCACAGAGCTGCTGCCTACCTTGGACATGGGGTATCTCCTCTTGGCTACCACTCCTGACCTTGGACATGAGGTATCTCCTCTCCGCCACTACTGCACCACGCCCTCAAAAGAATACTTATAGGATTTTGAGGACTGGGATTGGTCATGGGGTGGTTTTAAGGGAGTTTGTAAATGTGGTCTAGGCAAAGACTGATCACATTTTGTAAAGTAGGTAAGTTGCTGAAACAGCTTCATTTTTTCTTTGGAGTAACAGTCCATATGGAGTTACCATTGTCTCTATTTGTCCATGATATTATAGGAATATATAGGTCTGAATAAGCTTGTGTTGTAACAATTTGACTTAAGATAATTTGTGTTAAATATCATGGTTTGGTATAGTTTGCCTGTTTTGGTATAGTTTGCCTGTTTTGCAAGTTGATGTATCTGTTTTCTCTCTCAGAAAGAAAGTTTGTTGGCAAGATAGCCAATTATAAGGCTTTTGAAAAAATTCAGATATATTGAATACCTGAAATTCAGACGAATGGGGAGTTGATAAGAGAGTGAATGGAAACCTAGGGTCATTGAGGAATGGAGTAAGGATTAAGGATTGAAACCTTTGGGAAGATAGTAGACTACAAAGGGAAAAAAAATCAAAGATTAAATGTCTGAAAGCTGGAAATACAATGGCACCATTGACGGTAACAGAAACAGGGAATTGAAATTTGGCATTTGGTAGATAAGAAAGCAATAAGATATGAAGATAATGCGTTTTTTTTTTTTTACTTTGTATTGTAGTTTTTCTTTTGTATTTTAACTATAGTAAGTTTTAGGCATCATTCTAGAGATGACCAGAAGATGTTAGAAAATTAGATTTCATTTTAATGAGGAATATTGTGAATTTATTCTAGTGCATGCAACCTTATAATCTTTCATTCAATTCTGTGTATTTTCTTTGAAAATACTTAAAATGTGCTGGAAATCTCACACCCTCATTTAACTAGCTAATATTCCATTATGTCAGTTTTACAGACAAACAGCCAGTGATCTCTAATTGTTCTATTATTTCTGGAACCTTGTGCAGCAAAATAACAGAGAGGAATATGAATGGCAAAGAAAATGCCCTATGAACAGGGAAATCTTATTCCTTAGTTGGTGGTCAATATCCTTTGTGAAAAAAATCTTTTCTCTCTATTGCAACTTGTCTGATTAATGGCAGTTAAAAAGCTGTAAGTCTTGGCCTTTATAAAATTATAATAAGTTCAATAACTATGTGTTAATTAAGATCAGAAAATCAACCTATATTAGCACTGCAATAGCAGTTTTCCCAGCTCTGCCAGTGATAAAGGATATGAGTGGGTTGCAGTGTCACATGGCATCTGATTAAGTCAGATTAGTACAGGATTTGAAGGGAAGTCTCCCAGGTGACAGTGAATAAGATGATCAAAGTTTTTCTCCAGATCTTTTAAGGGGACAGTTGGTTGAAAAGCTACTACTTTTCCAACATAAAGCCAAAAGTCCAGCCACATGGTATCACTAATGAGTCAGAAGGAAAGACTGAAGGGGCTTGAGGTTACTATTTGGCAGTACTGATATAGAAAACCCTAGGTGTTAACCATATTAACAGCCTAAGTGTCTGAAGTATGCAGGCTGGCCTTCAGCCTCCTAAGATAATATTCCAGTATAATTTTCCAATAATATTCCAGATAATTTTCTCACTTCAAAGATGTACTTTTTTTCATTTTCTAATTTTCTGAAATCAAAGTACATCTTAAAATTGTATAAAGTTGCATGTTGAGTGTGTGTGTGTGTTAAGGACCTCCTATTCTTCAGTATTTTATAATCTAATGTAAATCTATGTTCACATTGTCAACTGATTCCATCTATACTAGCACGTAGAAGTAACAGTATTAAGGACAATTGGAATTAGGTGCTTTTTCAATATTATATGTAATAAAGGACAGAGAATTGCATTTCTTTTCTATTTGTCTATATGAACTGAGTGTTCACTATCTCAATCCTAACAGCTGCCTTTCAAGGTAGTTATTACTGTGTATTATAAGTGGAAATATTATGGAGTAACATATTTGGGCAACTTGAATTTGAACCTCATCTGAATAAGGTAGAATCTTGCTACTATGCAACACTGCCTCACTAGGACATCCTAACATAAAAGAAACTTCTTATAATTTTCTTTTTTGACATATAATTGTAGATATTAAATCTCTAAAGGGTGATTCAGTTCAAAGTCATGGAATTGTGAGTGTGTGCAGTTAAGTATTACTTGTGTAAGTTTGCTAATAGAGACAAAATATCTGGCTCCGTCTCTTTCAAATAAGTTTAACTTTTTCGATATTTCTGATCCCGCTTCAAAAAAGATATACAAAAGCTTGAAAGAAAAGATAAAATATCAGTCTCTTCAGACTTGAGAATATCATGTCAGAGTCTCTACCTTAAGTATTCTCAATGAAAGACAGATTAGAAAATAATAGTGAAAGAGAAAATAGAAAGTTTGTTGTTGTGTGTGTGTTTGTTTTTTTTTTTTTCAGTTTGACACAGTAAACAGCCAGTGGGAAGGCCACTATCTCCAGAGCACTGTTTTGTCAAATTACAACCAAAGCTGGTGTGATATTTGGCCTACTATTTAGTCACTTGAATTTCTGCATATTTTTTAATTCTGGAGAAATATTTTCTCATTCTCCTGGCTTTCACTATTTACCAAAGATCCTTTGAGCATATATCTTTCTCATGCCAGATAATGTTGTAGGGGCTAGATATGCTAAACTCTGTTTATTAGATCTATTTTTTTTTCCATTAACAATAGGCTGTATTATCCTAAGAAAATAATTTGTGGTGGTTTTTTTGGCTTTGTAGTTGCTAAATCCTGAAGATGACCTCTTACCAGGAAAGATTCGAGACAGCAATCGTTCAACCCTCTTAGCGACAATTCAGGAACATGGTTACCCCACAATCAACTTGGGAATTGTGGGAGACAAGTAAGTATTGGATTTTATTTTGAAGTTGTTGTGGTACAAATACAAATTTGAGGGATACTAACTAGGTGAGATTGTTGCTAAAGAGAAAGGGATTTAATACCATAATTTCCACTTATTTCATTCTTCAAAAGCCAAAGATTTGTGGAGGTGTCTATTTCCTTTAGTGGTAGACATTTTTCTGGAAAGCCTTTTACAACCAGAGAAATACGTTGCTCTGCTATGGGTGCTATTCCTATTCACACTTTTACTAGTTTCAAGAAAGATAAGGAAGATACAGGTGAGATGAGTAAGAGAGAAGTGTCAAAATTAGCACTAACTGATGCTTTAAAGTTTAAGTACAATTATTTTCTATGACTTTTGTATTGATTTTTGTATTCTTATATAACTTGAGTTTCTCCAGGCTTCACCCACCTAGAAGTACAAACGGAGGAACATTGACTGTAATTGCCCATCTCCAAGAGCACATTACCCCCATTTACTCAATTAACTCAGCTGTCTGCTAAATTCCCCACGTATTTCTCTAAATCTCCAACTGCGTCTCACTTGTGATCAAAAACAAGTCTGCTCTTCCTGAGCAACCCCTTCCATGCAACATGCCACCTTTCACTAGGCACTGTTTCCAGTTCACAAGATGTGTGCCTGCCCTTAGTAACCCTCAGATATCAGCCTGCTAGCAAGAAATGTGGGAAACAGATCTGAGTGATGGATACCCTGATGTGAATGTATCTATCACCCATAACTGCCTCCTTTTGTCTTATCACCACCTTGTCACTAAGAAAAGCTCATTATGCCTGGCTTCTTCTTCTCTAACGATGAGTGCTTTCCCAAAGCTCAAATGTGCTTTTGAAGAGGCTCTGCCCTACCATTCCACAAGGTATGTTCAGACACCTATAAACCGGACACAGTGTAGTCCAGACCTAAAACACAGCATCTTGCCAGTAACCTGAAAGGTAATAGTTTTTAATGTTAATCTCACCTTTTAAAGTTCTCTTCTTACCTCTTGATTTTTTGTTTCTCTGAGAACACTGGAGTAGAGGCTATTAGACATATCTTCAAACACTTTTTTTTTAATTCACCATTTATAATTACCTGAAAGTTTAGTGCTAGAGAAGTCCATAGGTAAGTAAACAGCCAACTTAGAACCCATGCTGGTAAAGTTGGTACTACAGGTCACCTAGTATTAACTTGACTCGGACTCCCTAGCCCTGGGAAGGGAAAGAAAGAACCCACTGAAAAGACAAGGAGCGGGTTAAATTTGGACCTGACCAGTAACTTGTCTTTTTTTTTTTTTTTAAGATTTTTAAGATAACACTTATTTCTTAAAAGTTAACGTGCATAATAGGAAACCAAAAAAATGCAAAAAGCGAAGTCATTCATAATCACAGGCAGTTTACCATTTGATGTGTCGTCCTAGGTCAGTTTGTGCATTGCACAGCTAGCATCCATTTTTATGCAAGTATGAGCATACAGTTATGTATCATGCTGTTTCACACATCAGGAACGTTTGCTGTTTCGAAGTCTTAAAGCTATGAGTATTTTGATAACCAAGAATACACTGCACCAACTCAATCTGGAAAGGAAAAAATATATAATCCTGCCTTCTTGGTGACAAAAATTTCAGAAAAGACAAAAATGGCAACAGTCCTCTAGATAAAGATATTGGCAGAGTTATGATTAAAATACTACATTCCTTAATGTTCAATTAAAAGTGAGACATAAAGCAACAGCATACACCAAGGATAATACTTCTAAGAGGAGTCATCATTATCTGATCTAAACTATTAAAGAAATATGTTTCCTTTGAATACTTAACAATGCATTCTTATTGTACAATCAAGAGATGCACACACATGGATGGTTATCATCCAAATATAAATATAAATATACATACATCCCTTCCTTTATACTTCCTTCTGCCCCTCTGCTGCCACCCTAAGTGAGCAAGTCCTGACATAACATTTCTCAGAGACAGTCATATAAACTTCAGGCATCTAAAAATTATCCTGATGCAGATACACCTTTAAAGATGACAAAAATTAATTTCTGAAAAGAAATAGGATGAATCCAGGAGTTCCAGTAGGACAGAGCCTGAAGTTCTAAGGAACAAAGTCATCAGATTTTGAGTTTGTTTCCTACCCACTGTTGGCTCTGACCCTGCCACTAAGTATGTTCGTGAGCTCTAAGAACTATCATAAGGTAAAAGGTGCTTTTTGTTTGTGTGTATCATTTTTACCTTATGCTGTTCTAGACTATAATTCTGTTCATTCTCTCCTCCTAACGTTGTACTTTTGTATTAAAAAGGAAGTAACTTGATATATATACTACATGCTGCATTGTCTTACTGTGGAAGCCAAAACACCATTAAAAGCTTACTGTGTTGTTAAGCTAATATTTGATTGTCTGGGGCTAATTGTTGACTTGCTATAGACATTTCCCAATAATTAATGTACCTTGAAAACAGCATATAAAGAACAACAAAACTATAAGCAAGATATAGGCAATTCTGAGAATATGCAGATCTTTATTCCTTTCTTGGATTGTATACCTTACATAAAACTGAGAACAGTTTTTTAAAGTACAATTGATGCAAATCTAAACTTCCTCAGTCTTAGAGTGCTATATTGAAAAATCCCAGAGTAAATGGTTTAAAATGCAGAGGTGGAATGTGGGAGGACAGAATTTATAACTGTTCAGATGGAAATCTTTGCTGGGAGTTTAGCAGAGGAGACAAGGTACATTTAATCTGTAGCCTGTTGATATTCTGTGAAGGTTGCCTCCCTCTTCATTCTTCTCTTTCCTGTGTAAGACATTTGCTTATGAAACAAAGGCTGTTATACAGAAGCCTTTGTGTGAAACTCTCCAGGGAAATAAGCAGGGTCTTGAGAGAAACTACCCTGTGTTTAAAGCAGGGAGAGAAATAACTGAAAATGTCAGCAAGCACAGAACGGTTACTCAGCTAGGCAGATAAGAGTAGGGAGTAAGAGTACTATTCTTATTACTTTCAAAAGGTTTCAGTCTGCGTTTAAATTCTACATGATTAGATTTCTCAGCTCTTATTCTTATCACCTTTCATAACTTTAACAGTAAATGTTAAAATTGAAGAATAAGACTCTATAAAACATTTGTTATTTGTGGTCCTTTTAATAATAGCCAGTGTGACAAGTGTGAAGCAACATTTCACTGTGACTCTGATGGATTAGTGATGTTGAGCATCTTCTCATGTGCCTATCGGCCACGTGTATGAAAAAGATGAATTTTTAAACCCAGAGATGTTAATTGAACTTTCCCAGCATTATACAAGTGAGTGGCAGAGGTGGAAATGAAATCTAAATTTCTTGAAATTAACTATCATTATGAAGACAAGAGAATAACTGTAAATATGTCAAAAGAAGCATCATATACGTTGGAATGGTCTGCGAGAGTTTTAAAAAGGTGCATTTTTAGCTAGAACAGAAAGGATGAATAGGATTTGTGTAGTTAGGAAGAATGTATTAACCAAGTAGGAAACAGGGAATGAACAAAAATAGAGAAGTAGAAATGAACAACTTAGGTCAGGACCGACTGGTTAAAATAGGAGGTTTAGGAAGAAGGATACATGTAAATTTCATAGAAATTTGAGGCCAAATTTTGAAAGGATTTGCAATCCAGGCAAAACTACCCAAGTTGCTTAAATGTACAGCTTTTTTTAAAGCAGAATTGACATAATAAATCATTATTTTGGAAAGATAATTTGACCAGGTATTATCACATGGACTAAAGTTGGAGACCTATTAGAAATAAGAACAACAGTTTATTTCTTGTTCAGTTCATAAGTACTGATTGTGAATCTTTGCAAATCATCTAGAGAGCTTATTAAAAATGCTGATTCTGATACAGCAAAACTGGAGTGTGCCAAGATTTAGCATTTCTAACAAGCTCCTAAGATATCAAGCCACTGGTCCATGGATCACAGGAAGTAATAAGAATGTAGTATATTTAATCATGTATCAGGGCTTCCTTGGTGGCTCCTGTAAAGAATCTGTTTGTAGTGCAGGGGACTGCCTCCAATGCAGGAGATGCAGGTTCAATCCCTGGGTTGGGAAGATCCCCTGGAGAAGGAAATAGCAACCCACTCCAGTCTTGCCTGGGAAATCGTATGGATAGAGGAGGAGCCTGGTGGACTACAGTCCATGGAGTTGTAAGAGTCAGATACAACTTAGTCAGTAAACCATCACCACCACTACAAAGCCTCATTGAAATGGTATATGTCTATTCTATAAACACAAATAAAATGCTTGCAAAACCCAGTTATTAGGTCTCTCACAGTCTTACATCCCTCTCTAGCAATACCCCATTTCAGCTTCTTCATTCTCCATTAGTACTTTATCCTTTCTTGGTTTTGGCAGCATCTCTTCCTATGCTCATTTCCAAGTATAAGTGTCAACCAAGGCTCACCCTTGACTATCTTTCCTGCTAATTCTTTATGCTGACTCCCAAATCTGATCTCTGTCTTGAGCTCTATGCCTAGATCTACCTGGTTGCTGGGTGTATTTTCAAGTTCGTCAGGCAGAGCAAACTCAACATGTCCAAACTAAATTCATTATCGTTCCTTTCCTCTCTCACTGCCCACCCTTACTGCCATCTTATTCCATGTCCTTGAGTTCTTTAACTTATATGCAGAGTACATCATGAGAAATGCTGGGCTGCATGAAGCACAAGCTGGAATCAAGATTGGTGAGAAACATCAATAACCTCAGATATGCAGATGACACCACTTGTATGGCAGAAAGTGAAGAAAAACTAAAGAGCCTCCTGATGAAAGTGAAAGAGGAGAGTGAAAAGTTGGCTTAAAACTCAACATTCAGAAAACTAAGATCATGGCATCTGGTCCCAAAAGTTCAGTTCAGTTCAGTCGCTCAGTCGTGTCCGACTCTTTGCAACCCCATGAATCACAGCACGCCAGGCCTCCCTGTCCATCACCAACTCCCGGAGTTCACTCAGACTCACGTCCATCGAGTCAGTGATGCCATCGAGTCAGTGATGCCATCCAGCCATCTCATCCTCTGTCGTCCCCTTCTTCTCCTGCCCCCAATCCCTCCCAGCATCAGAGTCTTTTCCAATGAGTCAACTCTTCGCATGAGGTGGCCAAAGTACTGGAGTTTCAGCTTTAGCATCATTCTTTCCAAAGAAATCCCAGGGCTGATCTCCTTCAGAATGGACTGGTTGGATCTCCTTGCAATCCAGGGGACTCTCAAGAGTCTTCTCCAACACCACAGTTCAAAAGCATCAATTCTTTGGCACTCAGCCTTCTTCACAGTCCAACTCTCACATCCATACATGACCACAGGAAAAACCATAGCCTTGACTAGACGGACTTTAGTTGGCAAAATAATGTCTCTGCTTTTGAATATGCTATCTAGGTTGGTCATAACTTTCCTTCCAAGGAGTAAGCGTCTTTTAATTTCATGGCTGCAGTCACCATCTGCAGTGATTTTGGAACCCAAAAAAATAAAGTCTGATACTCTTTGCACTGTTTCCCCATCTATTTCCTACGAAGTGATGGGACCAGATGCCATGATCTTCATTTTCTGAATGTTGAGCTTTAAGCCAACTTTTTCACTCTCCACTTTCACTTTCATCAAGAGGCTTTTTAGTTCCTCTTCACTTTCTGCCATAAGGGTGGTGTCATCTGCATATCTGAGGTTATTGATATTTCTCCCGCCAGTCTTCATTCCAGCTTATGCTTCTTCCAGTCCAGCGTTTCTCTTGATGTACTCTGCATATAAGTTAAATAAACAGGGTGACAGTATACAGCCTTAACGTACTCCTTTTCCTATTTGGAACCAGTCTGTTGTTCCATGTCCATGTCTAACTGTTGCTTCCTGACCTGTATACAGATTTCTCAAGAGGCAGGTCAGGTGGTCTGGTATTCTCATCTCTTTCAGAATTTTCCACAGGTCCCATCACTTAATGGCAAATAGATGGGGAAACAGTGGAAACAGGGGCACACTTTATTTTTGGGGCTCCAGAATCACTGCAGATGGTGACTGCAACCATGAAATTAAAAGACGCTTACTCCTTGGAAGAAAAGTTATGACAAACCTAGACAGCATATTAAAAAGCAGAGACATTACTTTGCCAACAAAGGTCCATCTAGTCAAGGCTATGGTTTTTCCAGTAGTCATGTTATGGGTGTGAGAGTTGGACTATAAAGATATCTGAGCACCGAAGAATTGATGCTTTTGAACTGTGGTATTGGAGAAAACTCTTGCAAGTCCCTTGGACTGCAAGGAGATCCAACCAGTCCATCCTAAAGGAAATCAGCCCTGAGTGTTCATTGGAAGGACTAATGCTGAAGCTGAAACTCCAATACTTTGGCCACCTGATGCTAAGAGCTGACTCATTTGAAAAGACCCTGATGCTGGGAAAGATTGAAGGCAGGAGGAGAAGGGGATGGCAGAGGATGAGATGGCTGGATGGCATCACCAACTCAGTGGACATGAGTTTGAGTAAACTCTGGGAGTTGGTGATGGACAGGGAAGCCTGGCATGCTGCAGTCCATAGGGTCGCAAACAGTCGGACCCGACTGAGCAACTGAACTGAACTAAACTGAGTTTTCTGGCTCAGCAGCTGCCCACACCAGCCACCCAGTCTCCCAACCCAGAAGAAACCTGAATGGAAAACTTCTAGCTTTCATTCATCCCTGCATTTAAATCCCTTACAGTTCCCCCCATCAGTATTTCTTATACATTCCTCTCTCTTCCTGTCTACCATCCTGGCTTAGTTTGGGTCTCCATTTACTTTTTGTTTAGACATGTGAGACTAGCCTCTTAACTGGCCTCCCTGCTTCAAGTCTTGTTCTCTTCCAACTCACCATCTATTCTGCTACGAATATGATCTTTCCATGGTGCAAATTATGTACTTATGGCAGAATTGGGGTTTTATTATATATACGTAAGCATACTCCCCAGTGGCTCAGGCGTTAAGAATCTGCCTGCAGTGCAGGAGCCTTAGGAAATACAGGTTCGATTCCTGGGTCAGGAAGATCCCCTGGAGAAGGACATGGCAACCCACTCCAGTATTCTTGCCTGGAGAATCCCATGGACAGAGGAGCCAGGTGGGCTACAGTGTATGGGGTCCCAAAGAGTTGGACACAACGGTAGTGACTTGGCAAGAGTACTCTAATAATTCAAGTAACTTTCATGAAGTGTTATGCTATATCAGACATTGTCTCAGTCTTTGGTACTACAGGGAGAAGGAATTGGCAACCCAGTCCAGTATTCTTGCCTGGAAAATTCCATGGACAGAGGAGCCTGTCACAAAGAGTCAGACATGACTGAACAACTTTCACTTCACTTGGTACTACAGAGATGAATAAGATAGTTATTAGTAAGAACTACAAGGAAGATTTCAATTCTATTTCACTCCTCTCTTTCCTCCCCAGCTAATCCATATCCTTTACCTCCAGCCTTTTCACTCCAAACGTGTCAGTCTTTACCTGGGAAGAGACATGAATCTTTACCTACTACCTACTATATATAACACTATACTGCACTTTTTTCACTTATCTTATTTAGGCCTCATAAAACAACAGATCCAGATAAGTGTCTTTTATCCTCATTTTGTAGATAATATTGGGTTAGCCAAAAAGTTCTTTTGGGTTTTTCCACAGGATGTTTTGGGAAAACCCATGAGACAAATGAAATTTTTGGCCAACCCAATACTACTGAAGCTCAAAAAAATTAAATAAGTTGTTCAGAGTCTTACCCTCTCCTATTATAATCTCTTCTTTTATCTTTCCTCCCACAACTACTGGAGCCACTTTTGCAGCATTTATTACCTTTGGGTAATTTATTATACCAAGTTCATTGTGTATTCAGGAGTGGGAGAGAATGGAGAAGACAAAATAAGAAGTCCAACCTAGGCCTATCTAACTCCAGGATCTTTCTCCTTTTCCTCTACCATACTGTCCTCTTAATTAGGCTTAGCACCTGCAATTTACTAATATTAAGGTTAATAAACTAAATATTCTACATCCATTTTAATAGATAAAACCTCTAAGTAAATAGTAATTGTCAGTATTTCAAAGGCCAGAGAGGAAAATTTAGTTTAACTTTAAAATTAAATACTGATTGTATATATGTATGAATGAAAAGGACTTGAGCTGCAAAATCCTAGATCTTTAGGTTTTATACAAGTGGATGGAAAAAAAAACAGGAGGATTTATTTTTTTTTCTGGACCCCTAAATAAATCTTATTTACTGTAAAATACACTCTTCCTTCCATACAAAGAAAAGCCCTTTCCTATTATAATCTCTTCTTTTATCTTTCCCCCCACAACTACTGGAGCCACTTTTGCAGCATTTATTACCTTTGGGTAATTTGTTATACCAAGTTCATAGTATCTTCGGGAGTGGGAGAGAATGGAGAGAAAAGGAGTATGGGAAAGAGAAAAGAGTGTGCATGCAATGTGAATGTGTAATAATTTCGTGTATTCACACCTGCATTAATTCAATTTACAAATGACCCAGATTCACAAATGGCCTATTCTAACCTTCCCCTTACTCACCATCTGAGTACCTCTGTCAGTACTTTAAGAGAAGGGAAAGAGAAATAGCCCTTAGAGAAAGGAGAGGGGGAACACCGTGAATAGCAAAAAACTGTCAAGGGACAGTTAATCTCCTTGTTCCCCGACTCTCAAGACCCAGCTGCTTCGGGGAGCCCAAGTCGTTGGCTCCATGTGTGTGTTCTGTTTACTTTGTGACACCCCCTGCTAATCTAATATTTAGAGTTCCATTTGTGTTTT
This sequence comes from Bos mutus, assembly GCF_027580195.1. NCBI lineage: Eukaryota > Metazoa > Chordata > Mammalia > Artiodactyla > Bovidae > Bos > Bos mutus. The sequence continues at coordinate 29,693,445 of NC_091626.1, read as the reverse complement.
AAAGTATTCTGCCTGAGGATGAGTCATTTACATATTAATATTTATCAGTTCAAATCAGATATCCAACATGTGGGTAGGTCTGCTGTCCTGAAAAAACAGCAAATAACCACTTAAAACGAAGTTCTCTGACTTAGAGGAGCAAATTCTGAAAAGACCGCATCAGAACCTTAGCACAGCAAGATATGTAGGCATGGCAAGAAGTACATTTTATCTATTTGGGTCCTCTCTCTTTTTTCTTGATGAGTTGCCTAAAAGTTCACCCATTTCGTTTATATTTTTGAAGAAACAGCTCTTAGTTTCATTTATCTTTCCCAGTATTACTCTTCATCTTATCTTTAATTCTGTGTATGTATAGAGTTTATCTGTATGTGAATGTATGTAGGAAAAAACAAGAAATTGTACTTATTTTCAGCTTCACTGGTGGCTCAGATGGTAAAGAATCTGCCTGCAATGCAGGAGACCCAGGTTCAGTCTCTGGATCAGGAAGATCTCCTGAAGAAGGGAATGGTAACCCACTCTAGTTTTCTGGCCTGGAAAATTCCAAGGACAGGGGAGCCTGACAGGGTACATCCCAGGGAGTTGCAAAGAGTCAGATAAGAATCAGATAAGAATAAGACTGAGCGAGTAACACCCATACTCATTTTCACCTTCCATTTTCCTTCCATTTTTTTACTGAGTACATCATAAACATCTGTCCATATCATTACATAGTACTCCGCTATGTCATTTTAATACCTACATATTCAGTTCAGTTCAGTCTCTCAGTTGTGTCCAATTCTTTGCAATCCCATGGACTACAGCATGCCAGGCCTCCCTGTCTATCACCAACTCCTAGAGTTTAGTCAAACTCATGTCCATTGAGTCGGTGATGCCATCCAACCATCTCATCCTCTGTCGTCCCCTTCTCCTCTCACCTTCAATCTTTCCCAGCATCAGAGTCTTTTCAAATGAGTCAGTTCTTAGCATCAGGTGGCCAAAGTATTGGAGTTTCAGCTTCAGCATCAGTCCTTCTAATGAACATTCAGGTCTGATTTCCTTTAGGATGGACTGGTTGGATCTCCTTGCAGTCCAAGGGACTCTCAAGAGTCTTCTCCAACACCATGGTTCAAGAGCATCAAATCTTTGGCTCTCAGCTTTCTTTATAGTCCAACTCTCACATCCATAGATGACTACTGGAAAAACCATAGCCTTGACTAGATGGACCTTTGTTGACAAAGTAATATCTCTGCTTTTTAATATGCTGTCTAGGTTGGTCATAATTTTTCTTCCAAGGAGTAAGCGTCTTTTTATTTCATGGCTGCAGTCACCATCTGCAGTGATTTTGGAGCCCCAGAAATAAAGTGTGCCCCTGTTTCCACTGTTTCCCCATCTATTTGCCATGAAGCCATGGGACCAGATGCCATGATCTTTGTTTTCTGAATGTTGAGCTTTAAGCCAACTTTTTCACTCTCCTATTTCATTTTCATCAGGAGGCTCTTTAGTTCTTCTTCACTTTCTGCCATAAGGGTGGTGTCATCTGCATATCTGAGGTTATTGATATTTCTCCCGGCAGTCTTCATTCCAGCTTGTGCTTCATCCAGCCCAGAGTTTCTCATAATGTACTCTGCATATAAGTTAAATAAGCAGGGTGACGATATAGAGCCTTGACATACTCCTTTTCCTATTTGGAACCAGTCTGTGTCCAGTTCTAACTGTTGCTTCCTGACCTGCATACATATTATTCTACAGTAAAAAGTATAATTTGACTGATGGCTACGACCCTTTGTTGACAGACATTAGATTGTTCCCTAATCTTTCTCAATTGTGAGTAGCTGATGAACATCTTTATAACTAAACCTTACCATATACCCACAATTATTTGATAGCTTTTAAATTTCTATTTTATTCATTTTATGACCATTTATTGAGTGACTGATGTATGCAGAGCTATAGTGAAAGCAGGGGTAAAATGATAAGTAAAACAACTGCTGTCTTCAACTGCTTGGTGGTAGGCATGTGGAACAAATTGTTCATGGCTTTATCCTTAGCATTTCGAATATTGCCAGCACATGGTAGCTACTCAATAAATTCCAGGAAGTAATAGGAAAGGAAAGAGGGGAACACCGAATATAGCCTGAATATGAAACTAGTCAAACCTGGGAATGTCAAACAGGTACAAATTAGTGGGTGTTTACAGGGCTGAAGTACTTCTAAGCGCCATCCTATTTCTACTTTGAATATGGAACAGTAGATATCCAAGTCTTCTTTTCCCCATGACTGATTAAAAAACCTGTTAGCCCCTCTTTGTCCTAGGCAGCATGAGCTATTGTTCCCTACTGTGGAGAAAGTCTTAGACAAATGAGGATGGTTGCATATGTACGTAAGTACAGAGTGCTGTGTGTGCCAGCCACGACAGTTGCAGCCAGACTTGGTTAAGATACTAGGCATTGGGCACATATGTGCTTCTCTATGTTTACATTTTCCTCTTTTCCCTCAGTGTCCTGATGTGGCCTAAACAGGGTAGGAAAAGGATTTGTTCCTATTGAGCCAGAGTTGTTTTCTTTCCTATCACACTAATAAACTCCATAAAAGCCAGGACAAGATCTGTCTTGGTAATCCTGTGTCTTCAGCCCTTAGTAGGAGTACCTCCTCTAGATTATACAACCCTGCCTTCTTTTCCTGTACCACCCTCCTTTTCCATGGTACCGAGAAACTTCCAACTGTGCAACTGTCCAGAAAAATCTTACAGGGTTCCCTCAAAGTGGGTACCTTAGCCATGGGAGCAGATCAGAAAATATGGCTCTGACAACAAAACTGAATTAGTAACTGAGGCACATCACAAAAAAAAAAAAGGAAAATGAAAAGCTTTGTACCTAGGATGATTCATTTTATATTTCTGAAGAATGTGGGGTGGGATGGGGAAGCAGAATTCCAAATAGATTTAGGAAGCTTCTAATGCTAAAAGTTGGAGAGTTATCCCACTGGCTTTGGGTGAACTTACACATTTACCTCTTAAATATAACAAGCAGTGATCATGGTTCAAATACACAAAATCCACTTGGGGAAATTTTTTTAAATGAAGTTCAGCATTGATTGAATTTATATCATTCCTAAAACTGAGTTTAACTATTGAGCTGTTTGTATTTCTACATCAGTTTTGAAACAGCTTGGTAAATGTAGCTTTCAAACTGCTGACTTGTACTTTCTGTTCTAGCCTTTCAGGGGCTGGAGGGCTGGGAAATTCCTTTAATTAAGAAAAGAATTCCCCCTTCTGGAAAATCGCCATCCCATAAGCCTATCCCATTCAAATCATGCTGGGCTTGCTTGGTTCTGTCATAAATTGATGTTTTGGATTTAAATTTCCTGATCCTACTGCTGCCAATTTGTGAAGCTGCCTCCTCGCATTAAAGCATGAAACAAGAGGAACAAGCAATAAGATAGCAAATTGGATTCTTTTAAAACTGGCACGTTTAACAGGAATTAACAAGCTAGACTTAACAGTACAGTGATTATTTGAGCAAAGCCCAGTGCTTTAACATCCTCCAATTTGTGAACCAAACATATCCTAACTTCCTAGTGCTTAATTTGTAGAACTAGAAATCTCATATTATCAGACAGAATTTAGATCTGGATTTAATTGGCTCATATCCTCTTTATAAACTACCAGCTTCCCTTATGGAATAAATACCCTTTTCTGCTCAAAATACAAAGTTTTAATTTGAAGTCAACCTAATAGATTTATTTTCTGATCACTTATTTTCTATTGGCTAACCAAAAATATTTTTTATTGTAACAAACTTTATGGTATTGACAAAAGGGTCTTCCTACTCTTAATGACAGACTTTTTCATGGGTACTGCATTTGCCTTTTTTAGTCCTTAAGAGTTGCTATTACAGTTGACCTGACCGTTTGTTCCAAGAATTACCTCCAGGTAGTATTGTAATTTCAGAAATTTTTTTCTTATATGACCTGGCCCTCATAAAAAGCAATATGTCCAGAAAGCCTTTCCTGATTATTCCAGGCCAATTCTGATCATTCTCTTCTACTCAACATTTGTAACATTTCTTTTCATTTGTATTTTCATTTTAATTAATGTATTTAAATTCAATCAATCAATGTTAATTTAATTGCTCCTTTTATTCATTTTCTAAATTTTTTCATATGTTTTCTGCACTGATTTGTAAACATAAAGGTGGTGACCATACTTTGTTCTAGTTTTATACAATTCCATAGTACTTAAAAACCCAGTGGGAATGAAGGAGAACTAAATGATGACTATATGAATATACAGTTTGATCATGTACCTGAAATAGACACCCAGGAAATATTCATTATTCAGGAATTTATCCTTCCTTGACTTCTGAAGAAATTAGTATATGATTAGTTTATCTTTATCTTTTTTGTAATCTCTGTATTATTTTTTCATCTCCAAATCCTAGAATTTTTTCTCACCCTCCTACCGTCATCTTCACTCTTCTTAAAATGATACAGCTCACAGTTGGTATAACAGATGAAACAAGAAACTAATTAGCAGTTGTTGTCCATCTGTGTGTTTATATTAAATATTTTAAAATAAAACTGCATTTGCATTCTGAGTACTCTGTCTGAAATCCATAAAATCTAATCTTGGGTAAAGGTTCTGTCTTTGTTTTGACTTTGCAGTAGACTACATGGTAAAGCAAAAAAAAAAATTATGCCAGAATCAGGATTATAGTAAGTTAAGACAAATACAATTTTTTTCAGTTTTATTGAGATATAACTGACATACAGCACTGTATAATTTTAAGGCATACAGTATAATCATTTGACTTATGATAGGTCTATGTTTAGTTTTATAAGAAACCTCCTTACTGTTCTGCATAATGATTTACCAATTTGCATTCCCACCAACAGTGTAAGCGGGTTCCCTTTTCTCCACACCCTCTCCAGCATTTATTGTTTGTAGATTTTTTGATGATGCCATTCTGACCAGTATGAGGTGTTCATCACAGCACTATTGACAATAGCCAGGACATAGAAGCAACCTAAATGTCCATCAACAGAGGAGTGGATAAAGAAGATGTGGGATACACACACACACACACACACATACATACATATATAGTGAAATATTACTCAGCCATAAAAAAGAATGAAATAATGTCACTTGCAGCACCGTGGATAGACCTAGAAATTGTCATGCTGAGTGAAGGAAGTCAGACAGGGAAAGAGAAATATCGTGTGATATTGCTTATATATGGAATCTAAAAAAATGGTGAACTTACTTACAAAATAGAAATAGAGTCACAAATGTAGAAAACAAGCTTTTAGGTGTAAGGGGGAAAGGGGAGGAAGGATTAAATTGGGAGATTGGAATTGATCTACAAGGCTACTATATATAAAATAGTTAACTACAAGGACCTACTGTATAGCACAGGGAAGTCTACTCAAAACTCTGTAATAATCTTTATGGGAAAAGAATCTAAAATAGAGTGGATTTATGAGTGATATAACTGAGTCATTTTACTGTACCACTGAAACTACCACAACATTGTAAATCTACTCCAATAAAAATGTTTTTAAAAAATCGTTTGACTTAATACATCATGAAATAATTGCCACAATGAGTTTAGTGACCATCATCTTGTATATATACAAAATGAAAAAAGTTTTTTCTTGTGATGAGAGGTCTAAGGATTTACTCTCTTAACAACTTGTATGTATAACATACAGCAATGTTAATTAATCATGTGGAATGTTACATCCCTAGTACTTACTTATCTTTTAACTGGAACTTGGTACCTTTCCATTGCCTTACCCAATCCCTCTCCCCCCTTACCACCTGCCTCTGGTAATCACAAGTCTGACCTCTTATTTCATGGGTTATTTGGTTGGTTTATTGAACTGTAATTGATCTACAATACTCTGTTAGTTCCTAGTATACAACATGGTGACTCAATATTTCTATACATTACAAAATGATCACCACAATGTTAGTTACCATCTGTCACCATACAAATATATTACATTATTATTGACTGTATTCCCATACTGTACATTTCATCCCTGTGACTCATTTATTTTGTAAGTTTGTACTTCTTAATTTCCCTCGCCTATATCATTCATTCCCCCATCTCCTCCCCTCTATCAATCACCTGTTTGTTCTCTGTATCTGTAACTCTGTTTCTGTTCTTATGTGTTTGTTCATTTGTCTTGTTTTTTAGATTCCACATATAAGTGAAATCATACTGTATTTGTCTTTCTCTAACTACTTTCACTTAGCATAATCCCCTCTAGGTATATCCATGTTGTCACAAATGGCAAGATTTTATTCATTTTTATGGCTGAGTAGTATTCCACACACACTGTATACACACCACTTGTTCTATTTATCCAGTCATCTATCAGTGGACACTTCAGTTGCTTACCTATCTTCACTACTGTGGATAGTGCTACAGTGAACATAGCGGTACATATATATTTTCAAAATATTTGTTTTTTTTTCTTTGGAAATATACACAGAAGTGGAATTGGTGGATCATATAATAGTTGTATTTTTAATTTTTTAAGAAACCTCCAAGATGTCTTCCATAGTGGCTGCACCAATTTAAATCCCACTAGCAAAATGGCACCCCACTCCAGTACTTTTGCCTGGAGAATCCCATGGACGGAGGAGCCTGGTGGGCTGCAGTCCATGGGGTCGCTAGAGTCGGACACGACTAAGAGACTTCACTTTCACTTTTCACTTTCATGCATTGGAGAAGGAAATGGCAACCCACTCCAGTGTTCTTGCCTGGAGAATCCCGGGGACGGGGAGGCCTGGTGGGCTGCCGTCTATGGGGTCGCACAGAGTCGGACACAACTGAAGTGACTTAGCAGCAGCAGCACTGCAGAAGAGCCCCCTTTTCTCCATATTCTTGCCAACACTTGTTATTTTTTATGACAACCATTGTCTTTTTTATAATAGCCATTCTGACAGATGTCAGTTGATACCTCATTGTGGTTTTGACTTGCAATGCTGTGACAGTTAATTAGCCTGAGCTTCTTTTCATGTGCCTGTTGGTCATCTAAATGTCTTCTTTGGGAAAATATCTATGCAGGTTATCTGCCATTTTTAAATCAGGTTATTTGTTCTTTTTTTTGATTCTGAGTTGTATGAGTTGTTTATGTATATTGGCTATTAACCCCTTATTGGTCATATCACTTTGCAAATATTTTCTCCCATTCAATAGTCTGCTTTTTCATTTTGTTGCTAGTTTCCTTCTTTGTGCAAAAGCTTTTTAGTTTGATATAGTCCCCTTTGTTTATTTTTGTTTTTTGTTTCACTTGCCTGAGGAGACTTATTCAAAAAAATTATTGCTAAAATCAATGTAAAAGAGCATACTACCCATGTTTTATTCTAAGAGTTTTACAGTTTCTGGACTTTCACTTAGGTTTTTAACCCATCTTTAGTTTATTTTTGTATATGGTGTAAGAAATTGGACAAGTTTGATTCTTCTGCAAATAGCTGTCCAGTTTTACCAACATCATTCGTTGAAGAGACTATCTTTTCTTCATTGTATATTCTTGCCTCCTTTGTCATAGATTAATTGACCATAAGTTTGTGGGTTTATCTGGGCTCCCTGTGTTGTTCCATTGATCTGTGGGTCTGTTTTGGGTCTGGTTTTGATTGCTGTAGTTTTAGTATGGTTTGAAATTAGGGCGCTTGATACCTCCAACTTTGTTCTTCTTTCTCAAGATTGTTTTGGCTATTCATGGCCTTTTGTATTTTCATACAAATTTTAAAATTATTTATTCTAGTTCTGTGAAAACGGCCATTGTTATTTTGACAGGAATTATGTGAAATCTGTAGATTGCCTTGGGTAATACAGTAATTTTAACAATATTAATTCTCCAATCCGTGAACACAGTTGGTGTATCCTTCTGTTTGTGTCATCTTGAGTTTCTTTCAACAGTGTTTTATAGTCTTCCAAGGACAGGTCTTTTACCTCCTTAGGTTTATTGCTAGGTGTTCTATTCTTTTTGATGCAACTATAAATGGGATTATTTTCTTAATTCCTCTTTCTGATTGTTTGTTGTTAGTGTATAGAAACACAACAGACATATATATAACTTTGTATCCTGCAACTTTACTGAATTCATTTATTAGTTCTAATAGGCTTTTTTTGGCTGACATCTTAAGGATTTTCTATGTATAGTATCACATCATTTGCAAACAGTGACAGTTTTTCTTTTCCAGTTTGGATCCCTTTTATTTCTTTCTCTTGTCTGATTGCACAGCTAGGATGTTCAATGCTATGTTGAATTAAAATAGTGAGAGTGGACATCCTTGTTTCCTTCCTGATCTTCAAAGTGCTTTCAGCTTTCCACCATTGAGTACGATGTTGACTGTAAGTCTGTCATATATGGTCTTTATTATATTGAGGTACATAGCCTCTACCCACTTTATTGAGAGTTTTTATTGTACGTGGATATTGCATTTTGCCAGAAGCTCTTTCTACACCTATTGAGATGATCGTATGATTTTTATTCTTCTTGTTAATGTGGTATATTAATTGATTTGTGAATATTAGACCATCCTTTTCTCCCTGGAATAAATCCTACTTGATCATGATGTATATTGTTGAATTCTGTTTGCTTATGTATCATTGAGGAGTTATGTGTCTATGTTCATCAGTGATTTTGGCTATAATCTTTTTTTGCGATATCTTTGACTGTTTTGCTATCAGATGATGCTGACCTTGAATATAAGTTCAGAATCATTCCTTGCATCTCAGTGTTTTGGAATAGTGTGAGAAATATAGGTATTAACTGTTCTTTTACTCAGTAGAAAATTTCTAACAGCTGGCCATCAGTTTTTATTTGATACTTTTACTGAGAAAGATACTATTTGTCTCATGAGATAGCACATTTATTCTTGGATGGCTGTTATGGCAAGGATTTTTTTTCTTTTTATTACACTAAGCCAAAGTCTTTATCCCTGTTTCTCTCAGCTATTAGTTCTAATTCTGCCCTCATGAGCAACACCAAATAAATTAACTCCCTCATCTACTTGACAGCCTTTCAAAGGAAATACTATTTATGATTATATAAATTTTAAGTAGTATCTTCTCTTCCATCCACAGATAATATTATTTGCCCATAATATCATTAGAGTTGTAAATATTGTACACTGTTCATTCCCAAAGCTACTGTGGAGAGATTAAGTTGAGGCCAGGGTTCATTCAGTTCATTTATTGAGTGCCTACAACATGCAAGGAGTTGGCAGGACAGTCAAGAAGCCTAGATAAAATGAGACTATGTCTTGTGAGACAGACATATATTATTGTATCAGCTTTATAAATTTGCCTTTCATCACAACTTGCTTCCTCTCTTTATTCTGTTTAGTTCTTTTGACTTTAAACTCCACTTTTACATCAAAATGCCATTCCTGATTTTTTGCATGTTTACATTAGCTTGGGGCCTTTTACCATAGCTTTTATTTTTATTCTTTCATATCTTTTAAGTGTATCACTTATAAATAAGATCCAAATGGGATTTGAGCTTTAAAAAACGAAATCTTGCATTTGCCTTAAGTTACTACAACCCCGATTGTAGCTTGAAGGTCATTTTGCTTTACCATGAAGATTGCTATAAATATTCCCTTGATATTTTTTCCTTCCATCTTACATTATTTTTACTATTAATAAAATTTTTGTTATCCTTGTCCTTTTCTCTGTTGTTGGTTTAATCCAGGTGCTATTTGTTCCCCTTCACTCATTATTTTGGAAAATATGGAATACTCTACCATCCCCTTCATACTTTCCTTCCAAATTCTGATACTAATAATCAAATATTTATTTCTCCACTGTTATTTTTTTTTGCCTTTATTTTATTTATTTATTTATTTTTTTTACTTTACAATATGATATTGGTTTTGCCGTACATCAACATGCATCTGCCACGGGTGTACATGTGTTCCCCATCCTGAACCCCCCTCCCACCTCCCTCCCCATACCATCCCTCTGGATCATCCCAGTGCACCAGCCCCAAGCTTCCTGTATCCTGCATCGAACCTGGACTGGTGATTCGTTTCTTATATGATATTATACATGCTTTAATGCCATTCTCCCAAATCATCCGCCCCACAGAGTCCAAAAGACTGTTCTATACATCTGTGTCTCTTCTGCTGTCTCGCTTACAGGCTTGTCGTTACCATCTTTCTAAATTCCATATATATGCGTTAGTATACTGTATTGGGGTTTTTCTTACTGGCTTACTTCACTCTGTATAATAGCCTCCAGTTTCATCCACCTCATTAGAACTGATTCAAATGTATTCTTTTTAATGGCTGAGTAATACTCCATTGTATATATGTACCACAGCTTTCTTATCCATTCATCTGCTGATGGACATCTAGGTTGCTTCCATGTCCTGGCTATTATAAACAGTGCTGCGATGAACATTGGGGTACACGTGTCTCTTTCCCTTCTGGTTTCCTCGGTGTGTATGCCCAGCAGTGCGATTGCTGGGTCATATGGCAGTTCTATTTCCAGTTTTTTAAGGAATCTCCACACTGTTCTCCATAGTGGCTGTACTAGTTTGCATTCCCACCAACAATGTAAGAGGGTTCCCTTTTCTCCATATCCTCTCCAGCATTTATTGCTTGTAGATTTTTGGATCGCAGCCATTCTGACTAGTGTGAAATGATACCTCATAGTGGTTTTGATTTGCATTTCTCTGATAATGAGTGATGTTGAGCATCTTTTCATGTGTTTGTTAGCCATCTGTATGTCTTCTTTGGAGAAATGTCTATTTCTCCACTGTTACATTTTTAAAAGGTGCTCACTATACCCCTCCTGCACAGCCTTCCAATTTCCTCCCTGCACCTCCTACATCACTGAGACTTTGAGAATACTTTTACTTCTCCCAGCTACTTCCACTCCCCCGACTTTTAGGCATTGCTGAAATAATGCTTTTAAATCTAGACTGTTACTAAGTTTTCTTTTTAGTATACATCTGTACAACTTCTGAGGAATCCATGTTTAGCACATATATTATAATTTCCCTGTTTGATTGTTATTCATTTAGATTTAGTTATATATTTTCTAAATGCATGTATGTGTGTGTGTGTTTTACTAGTGTTTACTCTTCATCTTCCCCTAACTTGAAGCCTCTGATCTGGTTAAATTTTTTTCATTCAGAGTAATTTTTCTGTAACATTACTTATTGATTTATTATCTAAATTTTTGCATTTTCACAAATATTCTTCTTTACTGATAGATGAAGAGTGTCTAGGTATAGGATTTGGATGTTGCAAGCCTTTTTTCTCAGAGTACATTGATGTTAATCTACTGTTTCATAGTTTTTAGTGTTGTAGGTAAGAAATCCAAAGCCAATATTCTTTTTTTCTTTGTTAGTAAATCTAATCTTTCTGTCTGACAGTTTGTAAGATTTTTTCTTTATCCTTGAAATTTATTTACATTCTTAGGTTTATACTCTTTTGTCAGTCTTAAACTAGATCACAATCAGTTTCTAGTGCTTTAAATCAGTGAATGTTAGACACGGAAAGGACCTAGTCCAAATTTTCACTTTAAAAGTAAGGACAGTGAGACTCGAAAAAAATGATGTTCATTTTTCAAAGTCATCTCAGCGGTAGAGACACCTTGATTCTAGGCCCTGACACACTCAAGCCTTCAATTAACACTTCTGTTTTCTGTCACTGAGCATTTAAATTTTTAGCATTTAACACTGAATCGTTGCTTTTATATGTTTTTATGTAATATTGATACTCTCAAAGAACCATGGGTAGGTTACTTATTTCAAGTGAAAGTGGAAAGTGTTAGTAAATCAAGATTAATACTAGTGTTAGATTTATCTTTAAAAATGGTTAATCACTCTCCAAACCTAATTAAAACTGCAGTTTTTAATGACTTAGGAATTAAATGATATCACAGTATCCCTTTAAGACCTGCCACTCTTTGAGGAAAGGGAAGCAACTGATATATATATATATGTAAAGCTTAATCTGCTTAATTCCATATCCCTTCCAGTGGCAATGGCGAGACTATATTTCAAATGTAAAAAGTACAGTTTATTAGATATTGATCATCACTATTTGGCGTACACAAGTTAGATACATATTCTTAGATAACAATGATAAATAGCTATTTTTCTAAAGATAATATAACAAAGTGTCTTTCACAATGTGAATAACTACTATAGTTTAAAAGAATAGTAAAATGAACATAGGTGACCTTGAATCTGTCACTGCCTTTGTGAATTTCATTGACCTCTCTTGTCCTGACTACATCGTAGAATTGTAAAATTAACACATAAGTATGAGAGTGTGTTGTTCTTTTAAAATGTGAGAATTACTGTCATTAATTTTATTTCTTAAGTATCAACTGATCTTATTTATGGAAGTAATGTCATATATAAGACATATAAGGCCGTATTGTGTTCTCATTTTACTCTCCTCTCTTTAAGAAAATTAATGTGCTATGCTCTCTGTTTAACAAAACATAAAATCATGAATTATTTTTAGCCTACTGTAATATCCATGATTATAATCTTTGCTGCCTATTTTTTTTTATCATTATTCAGAATAATCTCAGTCTTAGAAAGCAAACTCAATTTTTATTTTTTAAAAGTAAAAAGGTTGAGGTGAGTGAATAAAAAAATAAATACAGGAAAATATCAGCATTTGTCAGATTTGAAAGATGGATACATGGGTGTTACATTATTATCTTATGTTAGAAATATTTCATCACTTAGAATATATTATGACTCACAAGAGAGCAAATTTATGACTTGTAAGCAGTCCTAAGTTATGTTTAATCAAATCTTACTTAGTTTTCATCTGAATATAGGATTCAGAATTATGTTGGTTTCATTCCCCAGAAATGTACTAACATGTCCACACACACATTTTTCTTGTCACCCCAGACAGATCCTCACCTGTTGCCTTAGCATCCTCTGTTTGATGCTTTTGCACAATCATCTATTCTGCTGAGAAATTTCCTTTTATGACATGTCATATGCCTGAAAAAAACTAGACAATTACTCTACTTAGGCACTTGACAAGGAGGCAGAGGTTCTAATCCTAGCTCTGCCCCGTACTGCTCCACCTAGCCCTCAACATGCCACTTTGCCACTCCGAATAGCGTTCTCCTTTTCTGTAAACTAGGGATGATTCATACCTGTTCGATCTGCCTCAGAGATTTATTGTGAAATAACAGGTGGAGTTATGTCATGCAATATAAGTGAAGATACAGGTCCTCTGACAGTTGCCACACTTTGCTGCCTATCCCTCTAAGCTATGATCTCTTACTAGATCAAACAGGTAGGCAGAGGAAGACAGAGAAGCACCAGTCCCAGAGTGCTCAGAGCTGTGCTACTGGACACAGTGACCCCCAAAGACCTTTCCAACTCTAAGATTCAGTGATCTTGTGAATCCACCAGCCTCAGAGTAGAAAGCAGCATTGAGCGTATTCTTTGAAACATAATAAATTACAGTAAGGACTTGCTTGGTATAAAAGTCCTTTCAGTTTACTTCTGCAAATTAGAAAATTTCCTGTGGAAAGTTGATGACTCTTCAGTTTTACAAAAATAGGAAAACATCTTTCCCAGATAATATGAAAACAATAAAAAAGGAAACAAATCACAGAAGAGTATGTTTATTTGCAGTCATCAGCTAGCCTGTCCCAGGAACTTTATCCATATACAAAGATGTCAATGTGTATGTCACTGCTACTTTGTTTCCAATGACTTTACAACCCTGTACAGTCAACATGCTACAAATAAAATACGATAAAACTGGTGGAATTAGCTAATGTCTCTTTATACTAGCACAAAATTCTATTATGTGTTGATAATAGTCACTGTCCATTCACCTGAACCACATCCCACATCACCCTGTGTTTGTAACGCTTTACAATTTTCTCCATAGGCCAACCATTTGGCTCAACTTAATGGTTCCAGCAAGGCAAAGGGACCAGAGTGCTGGGCATACAGTAATCAAGAATCCATCACATTCATATCTTATAGTATTTCAATACAGGGGATAATTTGCTTTTTTTCCTTAAAGCAAAATGAAAAAGATTGATGAAAAATCTGTTCAAAATACACAGTCCAAGAATACTTTATTATTTTTTTTAATTTAAATATATTTATTTTAATTTGAGGCTATTATATATATTATATATATATATATTATATATGTTATATATAATATATATATAATAATATTATATTGGTTTTGCCATACATCAACATGAATCCACCATTTTGAATATATTTCTTCCAAGATGTTCACCTAACCAAGTTAACTTCAAAATCCATTTCAGGGATTTTTTTTAAGTGTTTTTTTTTTTTTTTTTTATGTTTACACATAAATCCTTCCTTCATTAAATGCCTGGGTATTTTTTGCTGCATAAGCGATTAACTGGATGAGTTCAAGGGATCTCTGTGTCATAGATTGAACTTCATGTCAGCCATTTTTCAACTTTTACCATTGTTTTGTCTTCTTGGGAGTTCCTTCACCAGAGCCAAGCAACCTCCAGTATACTCATGGACAGACCAGCGCTTGGGGTGCAGGAGAGTTCTGTCTAGATTCAGTAAGAGAACCTAATAGTAAATGGAACTATTTAGGCTGAAACCAGGCCTGGGTTACTGAGCCATTTGGACTTTTCAAATATAGTTCTGTGAATGTATTTGAGGTCCAGTCTGTGATATTCTTCTGTGTTAGTCACCGATATTCTCCTAAATAAAAACTGCCGAATATGCTAAAGTTGAACTCTGCCAGGTTGTTGGGTATGTTTGTGTGATAACTTCTCTCAGTACTTCCAGTAATATCAACAACAACAACCAAACTTCCTTGAAAACTTGTTTTGTACAAGGTTTTATTCCATAAACTTATATGTACTGTTACTTAATCCTTATAACAACCTTCTCATATCCCCACTTTATAGATGGAAAACTAAGGCAAAGAATGGTTAAGCAACTAACTTACCACTTTTCCAAGGTTCTGCATCTCCCAGGTCGTAGCACCAGGGTTTAAACTCAGGCAGTCCAAGTTCAGAGCTCACACTCTTAACCTCTGTGCTGTGCACCTCCCAATTTGGTCTCTTGTAGAGCCTCTTGGGTAGATCTCAGGTTTCTTTTCTTGCCTCTGTCACTCCTGGATAAAATATGAAATGATGCTCTACTTAAAAATCAGCCCATTTCTTAAGGCCTAACCAAATTAAGTCATATTCCCTCTAAAGGGTCCTAAGTCTCTAGCACCTAGAGTGATCAATTTTGGTGGTATGCCTGAAATTTCCTAGAACGTGTAACTTTCATGTTACATGAAACTAAATCCGGGATACTCCTAGGCAAACTGGGAGGGTGAGACAGCCCACTTACACTTCACTGTGTCCCCTCTTTATACCGCCTTGTTATATAGAGCAAAAAGCCCATCAAAGTACCAGTAACCACCACTTCTGCACTTACAAGTTTCTTTCTTCACAACAAGTTATGCTCCCACTGCAAAGAGACCTTTTTGATTCCCACTTCATACAGAATTTAGTGCTGTGCTCACGTTAATGCCTACTCACTGAATAGGTGGTTTAGTTTTCAGCAGGCACTGTATATAAGACTCTTTCCTTGTGTGTTAATTTGTCTTTATTTTTTTTTTTCCAGCCCAGATGACTTACTCAATGCCTTGAATGAGGGTATCAGTCGTGCTGATGTCATCATCACATCAGGGGGTGTGTCCATGGGGGAAAAGGTATGAAAAAATGGGGTTCTTGAAACATAAGATTGATTAACAGTGGTCTGGTAGACATCTTGTATCCGTAACCAGACCCCTACGAAGCTGGAAATCCACAGGTGTTCAGAAATTCCTGAGCATTCTAAAAGGGATGCAGTACAATAGGTCAGGTCAGACAGCTTATCATCTCAAATTAAATCCAGCAGTGAAGGTGTTAAAGTGTAAATATTAATAGGTATTCTCCATATAACAGACAGATTGCTGGGATAGTCTTCCCTCAAAGTTTCCTAGAGGTCTTGAGCAGATTGCTGCCATTTTCTCCCAAGATCACAAAACCTAGGGGCTGAGGCCTGCATTGTCACAAAGCTGTAAAAAATATTTTGCATTACCATCAAACTACCTGAGGAGCTCTCAGGGTCATAAGAGCAGACCCTGAGGTTAAGAGTACTTAAGTACTTATATTTCTTATATTTATTATTTCTAGAGAGTGTTTCATGTAAAAGTTTTCTTGGTTGCTAATGAACTTAATTATGGGACAGTAACCATTTGGCAGACCAAAAGTTTGTTTTTCTAGGACTTCTAAAGAGGCAGCAAGCTTATAATTAACATAGGCTTGGCAGTTGTGGCTCAGTTATGGTAAGAACAGAACACTCAATCTTAACCTTCTTTATTAGTGCTAACAAAGATGTCATTTATCCTAGGGATTTGCTCACAGGTAAACAGCCAATATAGTAAAGCATATTGGTTTTCTTTATTTTACTCTCTGTGTAGTAAGATACTTACAATAATCCTTTAATTTACTAAGAAGGCGATTTTAAGAACTGGGCATCCCAGAGTATTCCATAGTGTTAGTTTCTCAGTCGTGCCCAAATCTTTGTAACCCTATGGGCTGTAGCTTGCCAGGCTCCTCTGTCTGTGGAATTCTCTAGGCAAGTATACTAGAGTGGGTTCCCATTCCCTTCTCCAGGGGATCTTCCTGACCTGGGATTTGAACCCAGGGCTCCTGCATTGGAGGCTGACTATTCACCATCTGAGCCACCAGGAGCTAATAATTGTCCTTCCTACCTCCTCGAGGCAGGAATGAGATGAGAGAAGAACCAGGAAGAAAGAGATAAAGTATCAATGCAGCAAACTCCTGCCAGCCTGAAAACTCTAGTCCTCAAAAGAAGTCCTGTGTACTTCAGTAGCAGAAAGAAAGAAAAGTATAAGAGAGAGAACATCTGTTTTAGCCCAAGGGCTGAGTCTGAAAATCAGTCACTGAAAACACAGGGAAGTAAGTCAAGGAAAGATCCAGAAGCATTATGTAGCAGACATGAATTTTAAGTACAGAAACTCAGGTATGCAAGAAATTTATTTACTTGTTTAAACTTAAATTCTACTATGAGCACCGATACTATGGAATTGGCAGGAAATTTACTTAAGCCACTGCCAAATTAATTGCCTCCAGGAATTATACCAAAGAACAGGCAGGGGCTTGAGAGGCAGCAGGGCATCAAGGAGATACACATCTGGTCACCAGTGTTCACTGGATACATCTAGAGTGTCCTTGTCATGTTACCATATATCTCAGGTCTTTGCTCTTTGGGGGCCATACTAATAGCACTGAGATCAAGGGGGAGGCTGGAAGCCTTAGAGCAGAGGGAAGGGGTCCTTGCCACATGTGGGACCCACAGACCCCAAACCTCGTCTCAGCCAAGGAGAAATGACTCTTCACAGTTGCTTCCTTTAAAATATCTCCCCAGCCCCACCTCTTCCTGCTCCAAAAAAGCCTTTTCAAAAAGTTTTCATTTTTTATGTATCTGCTTTTTGCCCTAAAAACTAAGGAATTATATGCATTACTATAAATTCTCCGTCACCTACAGAATTGTACAATAGCTCAAAGACAATGAAAGGTATATAGATAACCATTAAGGATACCCTAGATTGAACAAGGCAATGGCAACCCACACCAGTACTCTTGCCTGGAAAATCCCATGGACGGAGGAGCCTGGTGGGCTGCAGTCCATGGGGTCACGAAGAGTCGGACACAACTGAGCGACTTCACTTTCACTTTTCACTTTCATGCGTTGGAGAAGGAAATGGCAACCTACTCCAGTGTTCTTGCCTGGAGAATCCCAGGGACAGGGGAGCCTGGTAGGCTGCAATCCATGGGGTCGTGAAGAGTCGGACACGACTAAGCAACTTCATTTTTCACTTTAATGCATTGGGGAAGGAAATGGCAACCCACTCCAGTGTTCTTGCCTGGAGAATCCCAGGGACGGGAGAGCCTGATGGGCTGCCATCTATGGGGTTGCACAGTCAGACACGACTGAAGCGACTTAGCAGCAGTAGCAGCAGCAGATTGAACACCTAGTAATTGTTTCTTCCTATTTCAAAGTCTCTTAATTCTTCCTTGGGCTTCCCTTGTGGCTCAGCTGGTAAAGAATCTGCCTGCAATGCAGGAGACCTGGGTTCGATCCCCGGGTTGGGAAGATCCCCTGGAGAAGGGAAAGGCAGCCCACTCCAGTATTCTGGCCTGGAGAATTCCATGGACTATATTGTCCATGGGGTTGCAAAGAGTCGGACATGACTGAGCAACTTTTACTTTCAGTTCTTCCTAACAATGTCTCCCTCACCCCACATGATTAGAAAAAAGGGCTGGTCTCATAGGTTTGCCCTGATTATTTAGCACCAAAGGTATTAATTAATCATATAGGTCACCTTGAGTATAGCTCCTAGAGCCATATAGTGGTAGAATATTAAAACTAATCAACAGTATTCCAAAGAAACAATTTGTTAAAATGTTTTTTTGTCTCCCTTATTTCATTTAGTCCTATGTTTCTTGTTCTGCAAGATCTTGGCTTAGCAGTCGCTTTCTTAACACCTTCTGCTTCCGTTCTAGAGAGTCCTGGGTTTCCTGACTCAGTCCACTGGTACTGTATAAAAGTGACCTGAGCTGTATCACCTCAGAGGTCTATACCCTAGAGACTATTCTTTGAAGCATCAATTGTTCAAAATTCCTATGAAGGTCCTTTTTCCTAGTGCTCTGGATCTGTCTTTGTTGTAGACACAGACTATTTACTATAGCTTACAGCAGTGCCTTCAGGCCAGCATCAAAGTTAAACAGGAACTTTCCTTAGAAAATAGATATTAAAAGATATTAAAGTAAGACTCTGTATTTGGATACAGTATGTAACAATTTCATAAAAAATTTTGGTTAGTGTTGTCCCTGAAGGTGAAAACACATCATTGACAGTATAAGCATTGTCAAATATCCAGACACTTCCCATAAAGCATATAATTTCTGAAATATTATATTAATGACATTTTACCTGCTTGAATCTAACCTAGCACACAGTGAGCCTCTTCTCAGATGTAACAGTAACTTCTTTCCATGAAATTCTTATAATGGTAACATCAAACAAACCTATTTCTAATGTCTCTTTTTATAAAATAAAAGAACAAACCTTCATGACTTTCTAGGAGACCTCTAGTACTCTTGCCTGGAAAATCCCATGGATGGAGGAGCCTGGTAGGCTGCAGTCCATGGGGTCGCTAAGAATTGGACACGACTGAGCGACTTCACTTTCACTTTTCTTTTTTTTTTTTTAATTTTCACTTTTATGCATTGGAGAAGGACATGGCAACCCACTCCAGTGTTCTTGCCTGGAGA
This sequence comes from Bos mutus, assembly GCF_027580195.1. Classification (NCBI taxonomy): domain Eukaryota; kingdom Metazoa; phylum Chordata; class Mammalia; order Artiodactyla; family Bovidae; genus Bos; species Bos mutus. Next base: position 29,674,105 of record NC_091626.1, on the reverse strand, counting down.
ATCCCAGCGACGGGGGAGCCTGGTGGGCTGCTGTCAATGGAGTCACACAGAGTTGGACACAACTGAAGTGACTTAGCATAGCATAGCATAAGAGATGTACACAGCTGAACAATTCACTTTCACGCATTGGAGAAGGAAATGGCAACCCACTCCAGTGTTCTTGCCTGGAGAATCCCAGGGACGGGAGAGCCTGGTGAGCTGCCGTCTATGGGGTCGCACAGAGTCGGACACGACTGAGGCGACTTAGCAGCAGCAGCAGCAGCAGCAGCAGTAAATTTCAAACATAGTTTTAGGCTTAAAAAATATTCTGCAATTTTTTTCTATATTTTGGTCTGATCTTTAGAAGGAAAAATCAAAAGAGTTGTCCAAATAAAATGGGCCCTTGATTAAGATCATGGATATCTAAGAAACAGTTCTTGGTTACCTAATTTTTTAAAGCAACAATAAAATATTTGAAAACAAGCATAGAGAACCTGCTTGCTATGCTTTTTTATTTCCTTAAACAATCAAAGACAAAGTAAACAAAAAGCACAAAAAGGCAGATTACACAAAAAGAAAAACACTACATATCACAGAGAAAGCATTGGTCAGTAAACCCAAGAAGTAAGCTCATGAAAACTTACTGAACTTACTAAAATTTTAATATATACTCAGCTTAATTTCAAACACAGGTATTATAAACCAAGGCAAATCAAAGTCACTTTCAGACTTTTATCCTTTATTATGCTTTTTTTTAATGTTTTGGAACAACCTGACTCTTGAGAACTAAGAGTGGTCCGCAGATCCAAGAGTGTCCTTGAGATTCTTTAAGCAGGTCTGCAAGGTTAAAACTATCCTCATAATAAAACTAAGTCTTTATCTGACTTTTATATTTTCCTTCTCTCATGAGTGAATAGCAAGTTTTCCAGTGTGGAAGATGTATGATCTCATCAGACTGAATACTGAAGCAAATAAGAGAATCTACCTGACTTCTCTTCAGCTGAACATTAAAGAGAGTTTTTAATTATAAAATGCATAAGCAATAAATTACTTATGTTAACATGAAGTAGTTCGTCATTGCTATTTCCAGATGAACTAACAAATAAATACTTTTAACTTCTTAGTTTTTATTTCTAACCCAGTAAACATTGATAGACATAAGCCACATAAACAAAAGCTCAAGGATCCTTAATGGATTTTAATTTAAGAGAATATAAAGGGTCCTAAGACCAAATATTTTGAATATTGGATGTCTTTAATTTTTTTCCTTGAAAAATGAAAGAACATGCATAATTATACTTGTCTGTCATTATTACTCCAGCATTTAAGAAAATAACTCATGTCTATCTCATAGTGAAAACTAGGGGACATAGATAATTGACAAATCACATGTAACCATTTTAGCAGACTAGCCAAGTTCATATACACACAGAATACAGCTTTGTAGAGCAGACACCTCCCCTTTTTAACCTTCTTAATGGAGCAAAAATGAAAACATATTTATTAACATAACCCAAAGGTATATCCTCCTATGGCATATTAAAATAATAGGCAAAGTACATTAGCTTAAAGTTATGGTTAGTAAACAGTGATCCAGTGTTCTATCTTACTTAGAAATCATCTAGGTTTCCCATGATTGTTCATTAATTAACCAATTTAATAACTTCAAGATTTTAAATTACTTAAAGATCTTGAAAATTATTTTCAAGCTGACATTCTACAAACATAATTACTATTGAAATTAAAAGTTTGTCAGAATAATGATTCAATTTCATTGAACCAAATTTTAGGTTTTATATAAGAATTACATTAGCTTCTTTGATGAATTAATCTATATAATTTTAGGAAAAAACAAACCCGGACAAAATAAAATGCATTTGCCTACTTAATATTGATAAATAAGAGAAAGAGCATGGCTGGATTTACTTATTAACCAAAATAATAAGCTAGTCTCATTTGCCAAAGATTTACCTTAACTGCGTGAACTTTGATTCTTGAAATTGTAAGAAGAATATTTTTTTAGCATAGCATATTTAAAATATTATAAATTTTCTTATTATCTGAATAATTAGGAATTTTAGGAATATTCTATTTATGTAAGTACTTAATCTCTCTAAATCAATTAGATTTGATTTAAGAGACAATAGAAGTGTTTTGGTATGTTGGTTTTTCTCCCCTCTGGCAAAGCAAAGTTTATTGTGGGCCTGTGGTCAGGTCTCTTCTCTCCAAGTCCTAGTGAAACCAGAGTTGGGAATGAGAGGCTCTCGTGTTGCTCTCACCAGGGGCAGAGACAGGTAGGGGACACCCTGAATCTGCAGTGTGCCCTGAGAAAGGCCCACTTTGCATGGTGGTCTTACAGTCATATAATTTATGAATATCCTCCAGAAGTAGGAAAACATTTCACACTCTCAAAGCAAGATAAATGGCTTTCTGGATCAGACACATAGTCACACAACCACGTAAAGAATATATAGCTTCATCTCTACAATTTCAGTGACACAGTAAGAGTAAACACAGAGACAAACAAAAAACTACTCAGTCTACAAATAAAGAACTATTTTCCTTCCCAGAGGAAGGAAAAATTCTTCATTGATTTAGGTTCAAAATGACAGTAAGACAAATAAACTCACAAAACCAACAAACCAGATTTTCTGCCTCCTCTTACCCAACAGAGAATAGATTTCAATCATCCATTTATAGGAGTCACCAAATGGTGAGATCATAAAACCAAATTCTCAGTCACTGCTGCTACAAGGGGGACTACCTTAATGACCATGCACAGAAACACAAATAGAACCAAAATCAATAGAGGAGGCCAAAGTAGAGAAACCAGCATTTAGCAGTTTTCAAGTTTTATTGCTGCTTGGCATTCACTGCAGAAACCAAGGAAAAATGTATCCATGTTTAAACCACCCATAAAGTACACTTTTCTGACAATCGACTTTACTTGGCTTTGTCAGATAAATCAATATGGCGTCTCTGTGGAGCCTTCAGAATCGTTAAGGTATAGTTTTTTAAAGATAAAATCATGAATCTCATAAATACATATTTTATAAAATTAACATGTGTCAAAGATTTTATTTAACTCATTCATCAGTGAAGGAACTAGTAAGATATTACAACTGATTCTAAGAATTCAAAAAACACAGACACAGGTAGTCCAAAATGCTGAAATCAGTTTTCTAATAGATATAAAATTGTTCTATATCTGGAGGAGAATAGTCAATTACAACTCTACTGACAGAATTAATTTTTATTTCTTTGGATACTAATCATGTTCACTATTATTTTTCTGCAGATTAATTTTTGTAGAATAGCTCAAAGATAGCGAAAGGCACAAATAACCCAGAAGGTTATTTGGACACCAGATAATCTTTTTTACCCATTTCAAGTCTTTCACAATTTTTCTGACATTGTTTGTTCTTGCTTAAATTGAGTGAAAGACCAGTCTCCTTCATTCATTCGTGTTTCTTCTTCATATCTGGATCTAGCTTTCAGAACATCAGAGATCCTTGCTGTTTCTGGAGATAGAAAAAACAAGAGCAGTGATGATTCTCAGGCTTTATTGCTATGTCTGGTACAAGCTTTCTGTCACAAGAAACATGAAGCATTTCATGTTCAAAGCAGAATTGAAAAGGGGCATTTTTTACAACAGAGATGATTTTTTTCCAAGAAAAATAAAATACTTTCATTCATTTAGCAAATATGTAATGAGTGTATATGCTTTCCAAAGTCTGTATCATTATCCTTAGAGAGCCCTGCATGTATGGCCTCTGCCTGTCTCTTCAGCCTCCCCTTATGCCTTTCCCTTGCTCATTCACTACCTTCCATTGTCTTTTCAGTTCTAGACACACTCTTTACTGCTCTAGAAGCTTTTGTATATACTTTTCTCTGCCTGGAATCTTGTCCCTCCACCCTTCTCATGACTGAGTCCTCCTCATCCTCACCACCTGTTTTAAAGCGGTCTTTCCTTATTCTCCACTTCACACCACTGTTCTCTATCCTAGCACCTGCTTTTTTCCTTCAGAGTATATTCCTCACTGGTTTGTTTGTTTTAGGCTGTCTCCCCCACCAGTAAACTATAACAGGACATCTTTGTGCCAGGGACCTTGTCTGTTTGGTTCACTAGTGAGTCTCTAACACAAATAGAATTCCTGATACATAGTTCAGTTCAGTTGCTCAGTCGTGTCTGACTCTTTGCAACCCATGAACTGCAGCACACTAGGCCTTCCTGTCCATCACCAACTCCCAGAGTCTGCCCAAACCCATGTCCATCGAGTCGATGATGCCATCCAACCATCTCATCCTCTGTCGTCCCCTTCTCCTCCTGGCCTCAATCTTTCCCAGCATCAGGATCTTTTCAAATGAGTCAGCTCTCCGCATCAGGTGTCCAAAGTACTGGAGTTTCAGCTTCAACATCAGTCCTACCAATGAACACCCAGGACAGATCTCCATTAGGATGGACTGGTTGGATCTCCTTGCAGTCCAAGGGACTCTCAAGAGTCTTCTCCAACACCACAGTTCAAAAGCATCAATTCTTCAGCACTCAGCTTTCTTTATAGTCCAACTCTCACATCCATACATGACTACTGGAAAAAACATAGCATTAACTAGACGGACCTTTGTTGACAAAGCAATGTCTCTGCTTTTTGATTTGAGGCAAGAAAGTGTGATAACTGACAGCAATATAGACTTGTAGGAATGTTGAAAGAGACTGAGGAAGAGGAATGGGGCTGGTGGGAAACAGATTGCCTGATAAGAGCAATGATTGGCAAAAGAAGGCTAGAAAATATCAATACAAGAATCCTAGCTATGATCATTTAAAAGATGAGATTTATTTCTGGAGACCATGGAGTTGTTGAAGTGTTATATGGTGATTTGATCAGATTTGTCTTTCTCACTACTGTCGAGGGAATGAATTGGAGAATTGGCAGAGAGGCCTGTTTCAGTAATTCAGGTGAGATGATGTTGGCTGAGAAGATGGAGAGAAGGAAATAGCTTTGAAAAATAAAGTGTCTCATAACTTGTGAAATATTTAATATTTTAGTAGGATACTAGACTCTCTTGAATTAGTGAGCAGGAAACTCAGTAACAGAAGTTGTATTACTTTGGAGAAATTTTTTAAACTGCTATTTTTTTCTTTATATCTACAAAACCAACTACAAGACACTGTTGCCTTTCCTTTCCGAAGATCAGGTTTTGTCAGATTGCTCTGGGTTGATCATAACCTTAGGTTGGTTGTGTTTGTAGTCGCAGAATATGAAGGTGGAGCAATTAAACTCCCTTGACTTTCTGTTTAGAGCTCCCTCCCTAAGTTTTTAGTTGACTTATTTAGACTCGGTAATCTTGGGACTGTGAAGAAAGCTGAGCCCCAAAGAATTGATGCTTTTGAACTGTGGTGTTGGAGAAGACTCTTGAGAGTCCCTTGGACTGCAAGGAGATCCAACCAGTCCATTCTGAAGGAGATCAGCCCTGGGATTTCTTTGGAAGGAATGATGCTGAAGCTGAAACTCCAGTACTTTGGCCACCTCATGCAAAGAGTTGACTCATTGGAAAAGACTCTGATGCTGGGAGCGATTGGGGGCAGGAGGAGAAGGGGACGACAGAGGATGAGATGGCTGGGTGGCATCACTGACTCGATGATTGTGAGTCTGAGTGAACTCTAGGAGTTGGTGATAGACAGGGAGGCCTGGCATGCTGCGATTCATGGGATCGCAAAGAGTCGGACACGACTGAGCAGCTGACCTGAACTGAACTGAATCTTGGGTAAACTCCAATACTTTGGCCACCTCATGCGAAGAGTTAAATCATTGGAAAAGACCCTGATGCTGGGAGGGATTGGGGGCAGGAGGAGAAGGGGATGACAGAGGATGAGATGGCTGGATGGACATAAGTTTTAGTGAACTCCAGGGGTTGGTGATAGACAGGGAGGCCTGGCGTGCTGTGATTCATCGGGTCGCAAAGAGTCGGACACGACTGAACGACTGAACTGAACTGAACTGAACTGAATCTTGGGTGAATGTCCAAGTCTCTCCTCAAGGAATGCACATTAGTTCAAGCTCATTAAGCAGAGCAGCATGGGATGCATACACATAGCTTCCCTGCCCAAGCACAACTTCTTAAGCCATATTTATTAACATCCTTTCTCAGACAAAATTCTATCCTAAAAGAGAGACAAGAGCCTATCAAGTAATAATTTGTATGTTAATGTGGTTCTTTGGTGTACTCTCTAACTACTCCTATTGGAATGTTCTTTCTATGAGGGAAGGAACATTGCCTTTTTTGTTCAAGGCTGCATCTCCCTGTATATTGATTGATATTCAGCATACATATATTATACTTGATAAATATTTACTGAATGAGGAATGAAGAAATAGTTGTCATAAATCAACTTCACTAAAATAGATGTTTCTTTTCATTTCAATCTTATACATTTTTTTTTCATTTAAAGTCTGAAAGTCTGATATTGAAATGTTTGAAAGTAAAGTGATTATTTTTCATATTTGCAGGACTATCTCAAGCAGGTGCTGGACATTGATCTTCATGCCCAGATCCATTTTGGCAGGGTTTTTATGAAACCAGGGTATGAAAATAATCTTGTTATCTAATATATGGGTTGGTTTGGCTTGCTTTGACTAACAAAGTTTTTAAATGCTTTCCTATTATTTTCTATTATGGATTATTTATTCTAATAAAGGAATGTTACAGTATTAAAGTTCTTTGAAAAAGTATATATCCTATCTGAAATGGGAATTCATCTTCTTTATTAAACACTGAATCTGGTTTAAAAAGAAGCAAAGCAACTTTCCAAACCTTTTCTCCTTTTAATTCCCATGTCTAGTTCCTTCCTTCTCTTTTTCGTCTCTTTCTCTCACTTAAAAACATTTTAGTATGAAAATTCTCAAACATATACAAAAGCAGAGAGTATAATGAAACCCCGTATACCCCATAACCCAGCTTCAGTAATTATCAACATTTCTCCTTAATTGTTTTATCAATCCCTTCCTTTACCTTTTTCAGAGAACAGAGGGTTAGATTGTTTTAAAACAAATTCTAGACATGGCATTTTAGTATACATCTCAAATATTAATAATAACAACAGCAGTATTATCTTATATAATCACAATGGTATTATCTCACCTAAAAAAATAAATAAGAACACCTGAATATCATCTAATTCCCCAATCATATTTGAAAAGTCGCCCGAATGTCAAGAAAGAGTATGCCTTCTTATGTATGTTTTATTTGAATTAGGATTTGAGTTAGGTCTACTCAGTGTATTGGGTTGTTGACTCTGTATTAAATAAGAACATTTAATACCCGCCCCCGCTCCCGCATTTTTGGTATGCCATTGACTTGTTACAAAAACTGAATCCTTTGTCCTTGTGAATAGGTTTGGCTGATTACTTCCTTGTGGTGGTGGTTGACTTGTTTCTCTCTCTCTCCAGTATATTCTGTACACTAGAAGTTAGATCTAAAAGTTTGATTAGATTCAGATTCACTTTTTTTCTTTGCAAGAATACTTCATCAATAGTACTTCATAATGCTTACTACCTCCAAAGAGGAAAAAAAAGTAAACACATACCTAGATCTTGCATATCTCCTAAAAATTAATAACTCCCTGAGGAGTGGCTACAGGTTTTGTGATCCATTATAAATCCTCAAAGAATGCAAACATTGGTGGTGATAAAATGTGTGTGGCCATGTATTTAAGCAATAGCCTGTCTGTTCAGACCACTGCTGCTCTCTAAGTCTGTGATACATAAACATAAAAACAGTGTTGAAATGCCTCAGTGTGTGGGTGAGCATTTCCGCACACCTCCTTGCTATCTGGGACAACAGAGATGATGCTTTAGTTCAGGGTTATACTCTGATGGGTGTTCATGTGAACCCTGAGAGTAGAGGTGGGACCTACCAGTTATTACAAGTGAGCTGTGATAGCAGAAATAGTCAGGAAATGGCAGAAATTTCTAGAAAGAAGCCTTTTTTAAGTGTCAAGCCAGCCCTCCTGGTCTCCCTGATTTATTGGGCACCTCATGTCAGTTCTAAGACAGGGATTGGGCTTTATGTTTAAGTATCAAGTTAAGATAATCCCTAAAGCCTTTCCAAAATCTAACAGAATTCAGAATTCTTAGTGTTGTATTTCTGTAGTTGCTCCAATATGGCCACCACTGACAGGACCTTTTTACTATTGAAGCTGTTGGATTGGGATCATTCTTACTAAGAATATTTTGTCTTAAGCAAATATCTTTATGCTATGAGTACACACAGACTTTTTAAAATTCCTGTCCCCATGGGCAGTACTAATATGATTAGAATACAGAGAACATCCCATGAGTATGTCAATGTACTTCTCACTAACTGCAAAAATTGAATTGATTATTTCTCTACAGTGAGAAAGAAGCTGACATTACTTGCCCTCACCTCTAGGGGAGAAATTTTGTGTAATATCTATTATTTAAATTAATCTCAGCACCTATGATATATAATAAATACTCATTTTATTTTTAATCTGTTATTACCATTCACTTCAGCTGTAGGAGTTCATCAGTTCCTACTATTTATTCTCTTGCCTTAAAGTTTAAAAGCTGTTACATTCTGATCTCAAGAGGGAAAAGAACAACAGGTGTTGAGTTTTAAGGCAATAGCTTTCCAGATCCTAAACAGAAACTTCATAGTCTAGCCATAAGACACGATAGCAGTGCACAATTACACAATGTTTTATTATAATGGAATCTTTTAAAAATGAATATCTTTAGAGAAATCACAGTACCTGTCTGCAAGATTCAAAAGATGATTTAAAGTAGCTTTAAATACATAGAGGGAAGGTGTCATGTGTTCCCTCCTCACTCTTGGTGTTTTAGTTTGCTATAAAAAAGTGGTTTAGAACTTTAAATGGGCTTCCTTTAATTGGCCAGAATTTTATACTGTCTGAAGATAAGAATTTAAAGTAATTGCTACTTAATAGTAGAACAAGAAGAAATATAAAATGCTGAAGAACAATTTAGCTTTGCTCTTCCCACATACAGTGCATTCAGAATGCAATTAACCTCTTTCATTTTAGACAAAGAGATACTCAAAAAGCATTTGGAATATTATCAACCAGATCTACCAATCACGGTTTTTATGGGTCATCTGCAGTGAACATAGCTGTAGTCAAAATGTACCTTGGAAATTATTTTCATCACACAGTAACAATAATCGCCAAATAACGTATCTATAAATAGATAAGGCAGTCTAATCTCTGTTTTCTAAAATACACCAAAGAATCAGGAAGTAAGCAAAAAAGGAAGGCCTCAGTAGCCAAAAATAGATGTTATGAAACCAATATAGTAACACTTAATAGCATACCCTATGAGAGCCTTATCTAATTATGAACCATAATGTTAGAAAAACCTTGGTTCAAATCTTTGTTTCTCCATTTTGTGTCTGAGTGATTTTGGCTAAATCGCTTAACCTCTGAGTCTCATTTTCATCATCTATAATGGAATAATAATTGTCACCTCATAGGATTTTTTTAAGAATTAAATGAAATAATGGATATAGTGCTTAGATATCCAAAAGTGGTGGTTTCTATTATTATTATTATTGTTATCATTCTAACAATATAGCTATTACTACTCTCTGGTTCCCAAACCTAAGGCCAGCTTTAAGGGTCAAGATGATGGCAGTCTCATATGAAGGGGACCCCAGAAAAATAAAACACTAGGGGGAGAAAAAGCAGAAGCAAGAACTGTAGAAACACTGCAGTGTATGCTGTTGTGTTATGGTTTAATATTGTGGTATTAAACCCAATATCACTGTATCATAGCAGAGTAGAATTGGTTAATAATGATGGCTGCGATTCATCAAAAATGTTAATGTTCATCGTATTGCTGCAAAAGGTTGTGCGTGAGTGATCCTTTTCTCATTCAGCTCATCAGTGAAAATAGTAAAAAGGAAAACAGTTTGGGTAGTATTTTTAATAATGTGGAAATTTCAGCATTCCCTAAAATTTTGCATCATTCAAGTTTCATTTATATAATAAAAATTTTAGCTGAGAGTCTGTGTGAAGGGTAGTCTATAGGAAAAAAAAAAATCACTCTTATTTACTGCCCTCCGCCTTCATGCCACTGACACCCCTTCCCACACCCCTGTGATGAGGATTCCTGTCAGACCCTTAAGGAAACATAATTTGAGAATGTTTTAAAATTATTATTGCTTTAAGGGCACTCAAAGCTGATGCACTGGGACAACCCAGAGGGATGGGATGGGGAGGGAGGTGGGAAGGGTTTCAGGACAGGGGGACACACGTACACCCGTGGCTGATTCATGTCAATGTATGGAAAAAACCACCACAATATTGTAAAGTAATTAACCTCCAATTAAAATAAATTAATTAAAAAATAAACTTTAAAAATCATTATTGCTTTAATTTTGTTCTAGTCGTGATATTTTGTTTTGATGTTTCAAAAAATTCCCTTCATAGGGAAGCTTTTATGTTTATTGCTGAGTATAGTCTTAAAGGGCTGAGAAATACTCATCTTCAACAATAGGCGGTTATCTGATAGACATGTCTTACCAGATAGTCGTCTGATAAAAAGAATGATTGTTACTGGTCAGCAGGAAATAAACGCATTCGAAATTGTTAAACTAAAGGGCTAGAGAAACTGGGGTTGGGATACACTTGTTTGGCACTGGCAAGAAGGAAAGAAAGTAAACTACAGAAAACCAGGAAGCGTTGGTTAAAAACAGAAAATGCTAAAAACAAATTAATTTAATTGTGCTTCACTGCAGGTTATAAAGGTTTAAAGGAGAGTCAACAGAAAAGTATTTTTAGAGAGTAAGTGATCTGTGTGAAGGACCATATAACAAGAAAACTGCAGTATTTAATTTACTCATCAAAGTGCTTAGCAGTCACTAACAAATATCCTCTCTTTTTCTTCTAGCCTGCCAACGACATTTGCAACTTTAGATATTGATGGTGTAAGAAAAATAATCTTTGCACTACCAGGTAAGAATAACTTAAATACTTTCTTTTGCTTTTTCTGGAAAAATAACCAAAATCTTTTTGTGCCCCAGGTGACCAGTCCCCTATCAGAGCACATGATTTGGAATCTGAAAGACCTGGGCTCAAGCCCCAGCTTTGCCTACTGTATGACCTTGAACAAATCACATAATCTCTCTGAAGCTATTTCTTCATGTATAAAATAGGGCAAATATATGCTTCATAGGGTTTGTGCAAAAGTCAAATTAGATAGTACCTTTCAAAGCACAATTCAGACCCTAAGATGATAAGTGTTACCTGTTACTACATCTTTCTGGGGCACTTACAGGAAACTGGTCAAAGTTAGCAATATAATCATCTCCCACAACTAGAGTTTTGTGCTCAAAGGGCCTTGAATCACCCCTGCAGATACTAGAACAACAGCAACAACGGAAATACAACATTGCATCTACTTGTTATTTTTTCAACTTCTAATATTATCCTCTGATCTGTAAGCAATGTTCCATTCTCTATTTTTTGGCATAGATTCCTTCCAAAAATAACCTACTTATTCCTTTCAGATGTACAAGTCTGGTGGCTTTGGAATGCTTATTTGCTTTTTTATAGTTAATAAATCTCAGAGATAGAAAGTAAAGGCAGGCCAAAAATTTTAGAACTTTAAAAACATTTTTAAAGCCCCTTATCTATAAGCATAAAAGAGGTTTGATTGCTGTCATATTAAGAGAGAAGACATGTAAGTAAAGTTTTAATTCTCAAAATTTATCTGTGGTATAAAGCTCCTTAAGGCCTTTAATATAGCCCTAGATACTCTGAACACCATTATGTAGAGAAAGGATAACCTCTTTCTAGCTTCATTTTGCTTAGAAGAGACTGTTTATGTTGTCTACAGAAGATATGACTTGACCTACGAAGTATGTTGTAGTGGGAGCCTGTTTTGCCATTACAAAGTGTTGTTTATCTGCCAAAGAAGTTACAATTAAATAGCCTACTTTTCAGATTGCTCCTCTGACATTTTCTATGCTCAGCCTGAAGGTACCAAAAGAGGGCAGCAACAATTCACATGTTCAGATTGTAAAACCAGCAAAGTGGTTCTTTTTACAAGGATTTGAAAACTCAGAATCGGATTTTTCAAGTCTTGTGTATCTACTTGTTCTTTTTTTAACTTTTTAAACTTACTCTAGTAACGTGTTCACTGTAAAACATTAGAAAATACTTAGATAAACAATAAGAAATGTTATCCATAATCTCCCTTACCCGAAATAACCACTATTTTCAGATTTTTGGTGTTGGTTCTTCCAGTCTCTTTTTTTTACATCAACCAATTCGTTTTTTATAGAGTAATTTTATCGAGCAGTAACATTACAGGAATACTGTAATCATTGTTGAGCTTTTTTTCTTTTTCCTTTTTTTTGCTTTCCCAGAAAACTTTCCATCTGTTTACATTTTGATTGAAGGTAAAGCAGTTAATTGTCACTAAGAGTCTGCTATCCTGTGGAATAACTCAGAAAAACAACAATTTTGTCTACTGGAATAATTGTGTCACTCATCACTTTACAACTTTTAAAAAATCTCTTTTTAACTGCTTTTGTAGGTAGAACAAAATTAAAGGTATGGTTTTAGCTAGTAATAGGCTAAACCAGCCATTGCCTTTTATTTTGATGATGAAATTAGCATCACATAACCAGGCCAAGGGAATCTAAAAGCACAAGCCATTCCCTACCCCCACTACACACACACACACACACACACACAGAGTCACATATCACTGTATGAAAGTATCAGTAAAATTATAATTTTAGAAACAACAGGGATATTGAGACTCATGCTGTCCAAACTTTTTATTTTGTGATTAAGTGAAGTTAGACCTAGAAAGGTTTGGAACTCTTGCCAGGGTCACACAGCTTTGTTAGTTAACAATACCACACAAGAAACTAAATCTGTTATTCTCCACTCAATCATTTTTTCATAGCTCACCTTACCTGACTTTGAAGTGCATGACACACCCAGATTTCTTCTTGGAGAGGTTCAATTGAATTCCTCAAATTTTTCTTTTAACTGTGAAAGAACTTGGCATTTGTATTATTCTGCTCAGGCTGCCAAAGCAGAGTGTCACAGACTGGGTGGCTTAAACAACAGAAATATATTTTCTCACAGTTCTGGAGACTAGAAGTCTAAGCTCAAGGTGCCAGCTCAGTTGGTTTCTGTTGAGCTCTTTCTCCCTGCTTACAGATGGCCAATTTCTCCCAACACCTCCACATGACCTTTTCTTCTGTGTACACTCCTCATGTTTCTTTTTCTTTTTATGAGGACACGGTCCTTTTGGATTAGAACCTCACCCTTACAAGCTCATTGAACTTCACATGAGTGCTAAGTTGCTTTAGTTGTGTCCGACTGTTTGCGACCCTATGGACTGTAGCCCGCCAGGCTCCATCTGTCCATGGGGTTCTCCGGGCAAGAATACTGGAGTGGGTTCCCAGGTCCTTCTCCAGGGGATCTTCCCTACCCAGGGATTGAACCTATGTCCCTACCCTCTCCTGCATTGACAGGCGGATTCCTTACCACTGGCGCCACCTGGGAAGCCCATTTAACCTTAGTTACTTCTTTAAGAGTCCTATCTCCAAATACAGTCACATTGGAGGGTTAAGACTTCAACATATGAATTTGAGGGAAACATAATTCAGTTCCTAACAGTATTCACCTTCAAATCCTTCACATTTTAAATCATTTCGTTTTATATTTTTTAATTTAAAGAAATTTCTGGGTAGGGAGGATTATGGATAAATTTCTTTATGCTTATCCCTCTTGCTAATATTTTTTTGCACTGATTATGTATTACTGTGTAATTTTATGCCATTTTAAAAATAGCAAGTACAAACTGATTAGTAAGGGCTTCAATGTATGGCTCTCAGGAAAGCAAAAATAAATGGTGTTCAGCAGCTTCTGTGCATCAGAAGTCGCATTTCACTGGTAAATCCGAATGTTTACACACAGCCAGCCATGTGGTTGACTGTAGCTCTATTCTGGCATCCTTTTGGATTCAAGGTGATTCAAAAGAGGAAGACTAGTGATTAGTCACTTGATTCCCTTTGATACCTGAACGTGTAGACATTCATGATTTTTTTGGCAAATTTCTAGTGTATACTATAAATAACTGCTTGGTTGACTTCCAGGGAATCCTGTGTCAGCCGTGGTCACCTGCAATCTCTTTGTTGTGCCTGCGCTGAGAAAGATGCAAGGCATCTTGGATCCTCGGCCAACCATCATCAAAGCCAGGGTAATGTTTGCTAATGACCAGAAACCAAAACTGAAGCCTAATAACAAATAAGGATATGATTTTTTAACTGCCCAAAGCAAACATCTAGAATTTTATGTTGTTGTTGTTATTCAGTCATTCAGTCATCACCTACTCTGTGCGACCCTCTGTAGCATACCAGGCTTTCCTGTCCTTCACCATCTCCTAGAGCTTGCTCAAACTCATGTTCATTGAGTCAATTTTGAGGGAAAATATGATTATATACCTCTCTTCATGATAGAAAACAAAGGGAAAGGAGTCCCCTTTATTCCCTTCCCACATTATTCCACGACTCCTAAAGGGAATAATTTTCTTCAGCTAGAAGTCCATTTAGGAATGGATATGTAATGACAAAATGGTCAATAGAATACTAAACTAATACTAAACCCTATGGAAGGAGGGATAAAAATTCCCTTTTCCCTAGGTAAACTTACAGAGAATAGCAATTTATTTGATCACTTTTTCTGTGACCCCACTGATCAATTTTAAACAGTTCAGAAAAAGACAGTCAAAGGACTAGAAAGAGAAAAAGAAGGAGAGGGTGACCATCTTGTTTGGAAAAGGACTACTAAGGCTGAGGAGTTATACCTGCAGTAAAAGTCAGTCAGAAATTACAGTCCCCTTCTCACCACACTAACTTCAACTTGATTTACTACTAGTCAACTAACTATGTAATATAGTTTCTGTGTAACTAATGAACAATTTTCCTGGCAATTTAAACTAATCCTAAGCCAGTGCTTTTCTTTCTTTTAAGATTTACTGAGGTATAATTTATATGTACAAGTTGCACATATTTAATGTAGACATTTTGAAAAATTTGGACAAACACAAACATGCATGATACCATCACCACAGTCAAGATACTAAACAACGTCCATTGCCTCCAGAAATGCCCTTATGTTCTTTGATTTGTTTCATGGTAAGAGCATTTAATGTGAAAACTATCCTCTTAAAGGACCTTAAAATGCACAGTACCACGTAACTATAGATAATATACTGTACAGCAGATCCCTTAGAGCTAATTCACCTTGCATAACAGAAACTGTATATCCATTAAGCAACAGTTTCCCATTTCCTCCATCCTTCAGCTCCTGACAACCACTGTTCTATCCTTCGCCTCTGTGAGTCTGTTTTAGATACTTCCTGTAAGTGGAATCTGGCAGTACTTTTGTAACTAGCTTATTTCACTCGGTATGATGTCCTCTAGGTATATCCATGTTGCCTCATGGCAAACAGTATGGAGTTTCCTCAAAAATTAAAAGTAAAACTACCATATGATCCAGCAGTCTCACTTTTGGATATATGTCCAAAAGAATGGAAATCAGGATCTCAAAGAGATATTTGCAGCCCACCATTCATTGTAGCATTATCCTCGATAGCAAACATAAGGAAGCAACCCAAATTTCCAACAACAGATGAACAGATAAGGAAAATGATGTATATGTGTACAATGGAACATTATTCAGCTTTTAAAAAAGGTTAGTCATTGATCTTCACAAGATATAATTGAATGCCTATTATGTGAGAATATTATGGCCTGTAGTTTGATTTAAAACAGAAATTGAAAATGATAGAACTATCTATGATTTATAAGAAGTATAAGCCAGTTTTATTATTACTAGGAGATGAAAATTATAAGTAGGTTATAGAAACTTTGGGGAAATGAAGTTGAAACTGATCTGTACCAGCATGCATAAGAATTTTAATGTTACATGATAAATTTCAGATGATTTGTGGGGCAAACGAGCTTAAGCCCCTGTCTTTTAGACTAATGAAATCAGTGCTTATAACTTCTCTAGTACTTTTAAGAGGTAGTGTCAAGGTCCTTTAAAACCACTCTTTGGAAGCTTTGACAAGACTCAAGCAGAGTCCAGGCCCTCAGTATCAGCCAGGGCCTAGAGCATGTCACCTGGGGCCTCCACTCAAATAGAATCCCCTTTTGTTATCTGTTTTCTCACAAACTCTCTTCTCTAGTCTGTGCAGCAATTAGTCCAACCTCTCCCCCCCGAGTCTCCTGGAGCTTTCACCTTCCCATATTATCACCACCAAACGTTCCAAACACATTCGGGTTTCGACAGTTATCTAAAAGTCTTCTTTTGTGCCTGACCTCTTATCATCAGTTGCTTTATTTCCATAATTCTTGATAATTTTAGTTTTGCTTCAGCCGCTCACATGCCTGTCCTTTTCAATGCCATGAAGCACTCCATCTCAAAACTCACCAACTCTGGTATACAGTTCAAGAACAATGACAAGTTATCTACCAGTAGATATAAAAGAATTTAAACACCTCACCCTTTTTCCTCAGTCCATAAGCCCCTTCTGGATTTAACCCTTTTCTCCAGCCTAAATCCTATGGTGTATCACTTCAACTTTTTCTAACACCCTCAGTTTTTTTTGTTTGTTTTTTTTTTGCCTCTCCTTCCTTCTACTACGATCACTCTAAGAATCCACAAAGTTGAATCAGTTTTCCCTTTTTGTCCTTCACTTTTATTCCCAGGGCACTGAGTACAACTGGAGAAGAGTGTACATCTTTTCGAGTTATCACTTCCAATTTACAAATCTCAGGAGGGGCCAAAATTCCCCCTAAAGAACCTTTTATATCTTGTGGATCAGCTTTTTCCATTCCTTACTCCAGCCTTCCAGATCTTCACTGTTCTCCTAATGTCCCCTCCACCGTCCGCATCCACTGTGTTTTGTAGCCAAATAAACCTGATTTGAATAATGGCACCAACATTTGATGTTTTCTCTTCCTCTAATCTTGCCTGCTTTTAAATCCCTTTTCTGTCTAACTAATCATTGTCAGCACCTCCAATTAAAATTCTTCAGTGTTTCCCATGACCCCAGGGTTAAATTCAGACACTCAAGTGAGCATAGGAGGCCCTCCATCCCAAGGCTTGTTTTCCCTCCAGTGTTATCTACTTCCCATCCTGCATTCTCACCATACCAAGCTTTTTACTGTCTCCAGGATGAGCATGAGATGGCCTTCCTACGAGGGTCTCTCCCAACCACCACCTTCTCTTTTCTCAGCTTAGAAAATTCCTTAATCATAAGACTCAGGCATCATCATGCCCTCTGTGAATCCTTTCCCGGTGTCCCTAAGAAGGCTGATTATTTACTTCTTTGTACCCTTTTATACCATATAAATGGATCCATAAAAACTTTATTATACTATATTTACATTAATTACTTACTATGCTAGATAATTCTTTGAGGTCACTTCTCTAAAAGATGGACAGGACAAAGAGGAAGGACAAAATATTCTCCCCTTTTTTAACTAACAAATTTTGTTTTTTATAGCACATCCAGGTTCACAGCAAAATTAAGCAGAAAGTTCAAAGAGTTCCTGTATTCTCCTCCCCACCCCATACATACATACACACACACACACATACACATACACACACACACACACAACATACACACACACAATCTCCCCGACTGTTGACGTCCTGTACCACAGTGGTACGTTTGTTACAATCAGTGAACCTGTAGTGACACATTCATTATCCCCCAAAGTCCATAGTTTACATTAGGGTTCAGTCTTGCTGTTGTGTATTCCATGGGTCTTGATAAATGTACAATTACATGTATTGACCCCTGGGTTGGGAAGATCCCCTGGAGGAAGGTATAACAACCCACTCCAGTATTCTTGCCTGGAGAACCCTATGGACAGAGGAGCCTGGCAGGCTACAGCCCATGGGGTCACAGAGTCGGACACGACTAAGCGACTTGGCACATATCACGCACCATTGTAGTGTCGCACACTCTTACAACCCAGAAACCCTCTGCACTCTGCCTGTTCATTCCTCCCTCCCTACTAACCCTTGGTCTTTTTACTGTCTCCATAGTTTTGCCTTTTCCAGAATATCATATTGTTGGAATCATGCACTATGTAACCTTTTCAAATTATCTACTTTCACTTAGTAATATGAATTTAAGTTCCCTTCATGACTTTTCATGGCTAGATAGCTCATTTCTTTTTAGCACAGAATAATATTCCTTTCTCTGGATATGCCACTGTTTATCCACTCACCTACTGAAGGGCATCTTTGTTGCTTCCAGTTTTGGCAGTTATGAATAAAGCTGCTGAACATATTTGTGTGCAAGTTTTTGTATGAACATAAACTTTCAGTTCACTTGGGTAAATACCAAGGAATATGATTACTGGATTGTATGATAAGATATATTTAGTTTTGTAGGAAATGCCAAAATGTCTTCCAAAGTAGCTGTACCATTTTGCATTCCCGCCCCAGTGATGAGTCCCTGTTCTTCCACATTCTCAACAGGATTTGGTGTGCCCAGTGTTTTGGATTTTTGGCCTTTCCAGTAGCTATCTAGTGGTATCGCATTGTTGTTTTAGTTTGCAGTTCCCTGTATGATGTTGAACATTTTTTCATATGCTTACTTCTCATATGTGTATCTTCGTTGATATGGTGCTCAGTTCTTTTGCCCAGTTTATAATTGGATTGTTCATGAGTTTTAAGAATTTGTTGTTTATTTTGGATAACAGGTCTTTATCAGGCATGCTTTGTACAAGTATTTTCTCCCAGTCTGTGGCTTTTCATTTCATTTCATTGACCTTTCTTTTTTTCCTTTTCTAATTCTCTCCATTAGATATTTACATGTAGAGCATACCATATAATACCACACCAAATAATACAATTTTATCTCTTGGGTGACTACTATGCACCAGAAAAATACTCAAAGAAAGCAGAGGACTCCTAGTCTATAGCTCACTGCCCAATTTCGAATGAGTGGAAAAAAAGTAAAACATCCACAATTTGCAATGTTCTTACACCAAAATATATGTGTATATTTACTCGTGGAACATCATTGTTTTAAGCACTGATGCTCATAGTAAATAGGTGCTTTCTTAAGCTGCAGCTAACTGATGTAATATACCAGAACTATAATGTCAGTACAACTAAATATATTAGTGAATAAAGTATTCTGCAATTCAGTAAAATACCACAAAAACCTGATTAGCTTCATCTCTTGCTACAAAAGGAACAGGTCTTTGTGAGGCTGTGAAAAAAATTCATTCACTTCAAATTGATGCAGTTCTTATTTCTTAAATTAACATAAATATACTCCTTTAAAACAAACAATCCCATTTTGTAGATGAACAAACAGGTATGGAAAAGCAAAATAGCTTTCCAGTACAGCACACCAGTTAACACTAAGACTGGGAGTAGCTGCTGGTATCTTCACAGCCTAGTATTTGCTCCACTGCACTGCCGTCCATGAGCCGGTCAGTCAGTGCCACTGGGGGGAGAAGCTTAAACATGTAGCAAATGACACAACCATGTGATAGTTCTTATGGTTTGGAACTGGAGAACACACACCCATGGGGAGAGGTTGAAAGACAGAGATTTTTGTCCTCAGGTAAGCACAGAATAAATTAGGAACAAGGGCAAGTTACCCCCTCAGTAGATATGAAGTAGCATATAAACATAAGGAACATGAAAGAGTTGAGTGTGATTTAATTAAGGAGAAACACCCTTGAATTGACTTTTAGTCTGGATTCCAGAGAGAAAGTCTAATTAGAATAATTATTGTTGTTCAGTCACTCAGCCGTGTGCGACCCTTTGCGACCCCATGGACTGCAGCACGCCAGGCCTCCCTGTCCCTCACCATCTCCCGGAGCTAGCTCAAACTCATGTCCATCGAGTCAGTTTGCCATCCAATTATCTCGCCCTCTATTGTCCCCTTCTTCTCCTGCCTTCAATCTTTCCTAGCCTCAGGGTCTTTTCTAATGAGTTGTGTCAGGTGGCCAAAGTATTGGAGCTTCAGCTTCAGCATCAGTCCTTCCAATGAATATTCAGGATTGATTTCCTTTAGGATTGACTAATTTGATCTCCTTGCAGTTTAAGGGACTCTCAAGAGTCTCCTCCAACACCACAATTCAGAAGCATCGATTCTACACTCAGCCTTCTTTATGGTCTAAATCTCATATCCATATGTGACTACTGAAAAACCATAGCTTTGACTGTATGGACCTTTGTTGGCAAAGTAATGTCTCTGCTTTTTAATACACTGTGAAATATTACTCTTTCATAAAAAGAATGGAATAACGCCATTTGTAGCAACATGGATAAACCTATAGATTATCATACTGAGTTAAGTAAGTCAGACAGAGAAAGACAAATATCATGGCATCACTTATATGTGGAACCTAAAAAAAGTACAAATGAACTTACCTACAAAACATAAATAGACTTACAGATGTAGAAAACAAGCTTATGATTACCAGGGAGTAAGGAGGTTGTGTTCTTGTTGTTTAGTTGCTAAGTTGTAGCCACCTCTTTTGCGATCTCTATCTGTGGGATTTCCCAGGCAAAAATACTGGAGTGAGTTGCCATTTCCTTCTGCAAGGAATCTTCCCAACCCGGGGATCAAACCCATGTCTCCTGCATTGGCAAGAGGTTCTTTACCAGTGAACCACCAGGGAAGCTCACCAGAGAGTAAGGAGAGGGAAGGGATAAATTGGAAGATTGGGACGACCTATACACACTACTCTGTATCTAGTATATATAAGACAGTAAGGACCTACTGTATAGCGCAGGGAACTCTGCTCCATACTCTGTAACGGCCTACATGGAAATGAGTCTAAACATGAGGAGATATATGTGTAACTGATTTGTTTTGTTTTACACCTGAAACTAACACAACACTGTAAATTAGTTGCACTCCAGTGAAAATTTAAAAAATGAAAGTATCCCTTTTATATTAAAGATAAGTATATGAATGAGTTGCTAAAGTAGCACCTCAATAAATCTGTTTGATGGATGGATGGATAGATGGACAAATGGATGGATAGGGAGATAAATGTATATTGAGCTTGTTTGTTGAGGTCTACCTCCTTTATTTTCGATATTAAAATATCTGCCTTAATTTCTCAATTCATAGGGCAAATTAGACTTCAAAAATAGACTTTGTATTTTTCATCTACCCTTTTCCCTACTGCAAATACCAACTTCTTGGCCTTCTTTTCTGTTTTTACCAGAGCAACCCAACCTCTGGACTTCCTGTATTAAGAACGTAAGGTGGCTGTGGTGGAGACCGCGGGATGCCAGGCTATTCCCAGTCCATTGCGCTCTTTGCACGACCACCACCACCCTGTAGCTTTAAGAAATGGTCAAGTTTAAGAGTGATTGAGTTTGTTTTCCTTTCCTCTTTTTCCTGTAGTTATCATGTGATGTAAAACTGGATCCTCGCCCAGAATACCATCGGTGTATACTGACTTGGCATCACCAAGAACCACTGCCTTGGGCACAGAGCACAGGTTGGTCATTCATACCTTGCAGGCATCTCTTTGCACCCATTCTGTTAAAACACAAATTTATGTATAACCTCCTTCCTTGAGTATACCTAATTTTGTAATTATTGTATATTTTCCCTTTTGAGAGATTAGATGTTAAGTTATTCCTAAACAGTGTGACATAGCAGGACAAGAGTAGAAAAGACTAATAATTGTTCAGTTATTCCTTGGAACTGTATTTCTAGACAACCGTTTGAAATACAAATCTAGAATTACAGAAGATTTTTATCTGTTTGTTCAACCAATAAATTCTAAGCACAACTTTGGTTTTAGGAAAAGGAAGGGACTATGGCTATGTCACGCTGAAATGTGACATTAAAGCCCAAATAGACTGTGATTCTCTGTAGCCTTTACTATACTCTAGATATTGGTAAGTTCTAAGGACTCAGAAATCAACTTTGCTAATTGAGTTCTATAGTTACCTGCCGTAGACTTTAAATTTTTATCCCCAACTCCTCTAGTCATATTTTACCTGACTTTTGATGCAATTCCAGAAAAAATTTAAACAAAGATCCTATTAAGTGCAAACATCAGTTAGCACAGTGAGTAAGTACATGGGCTTTGTCATCAGAGATTGCTTGCAAATTGGCCACCATCTAGTTAGTAGGACCATAGGCAAGTTACCTAACCTCTTTTGAGGTGTCGAGAATTAAATAAAGTAGTTGAGTAAAATGCCTACCACCTTGTCTGGTACTTAAGTAAATACAAAAGAAATGGTAGCCACTGCTGTTATTATCATAATTATTTTAATAGGTTTTAAAAGCCTCTCTTTTAGACACACATCACACGTTAGCCTGAATTGAGAAATTCAGTGGCCTTTTCCACAGTGCTGTAAAAATTTTGATTTCTGTCTCTTAAACAATATTTTGTAATGTTTATTTTTTAAAGTTCAATGAGAAGGTAGTAGGATACAGTAGCTAGGTCACCTGAAAAAGAATCTGGGAAGTCGGATCATCTTTCTTCCTCTTGAAGACCTGCGTTTCTGTTCATCAGTTTTTATTTTGAGAAGAACTACAAGGGCTCCACGTGCATACACTGTGATGCTGCTGCCACTGTAATAAGGTATTTCCTCCTAGGTAATCAGATGAGCAGCCGTCTGATGAGCATGCGCAGCGCCAACGGATTATTGATGCTTCCTCCAAAGACAGAGCAGTACGTGGAGCTCCACAAGGGCGAGGTGGTGGACGTCATGGTCATCGGACGGCTATGATGGTCACCAGTGGGAGAAAGCTTTGATGCATGTCCACATATCATTGACTGTATCCTGTAATATGCAACGGCACAGCTAGTTTTTCTGATTTGGATAAAAGTTAATCTGTATAGTCAACATCTTGAACTATATTTCAAAAGAATTTAAATACCTTTTAAAGAAAAAAACACCTAAAAATAAATCTTAACAGACAACTCTATTCTGATTATATCAAAGCAAATTTTTCCTTTCTTGCAAATTGCTTTGTGTGTTCAATGCTAGGTCTGATAGCGATAGCTTTTAGTAGACAGCGGTAGGTGCCTGCAGAACTTGTGTTTTTCTCATCTTTAAAATACAACTACTTATGCTCTTAAATCAAGGCTGTCTGCTTATTTATACTAGCGTAGGCAACACTTGAATTTCCCTTCTTAGTACGCTTCATAACTGCTTTACGGAGAGCTTCTGCTTGTTCTTTATCATGTATCTCGTGTTTATGTGCACAGTGCCAAACAAAGAGTGACTGGGTGGCGGCCCGCCCTGCCTCAAGGAGCGCCATCCCCGCAGAGCATCCGGGGAGGAGCGTCTCTCGTCCCAGTAGCCTCGTGGCACAGTACTCTTGGGCAGTAACTGGATACCTTTTATTTGAACAAACAAACTGGGGGAAAAAATGCTTCCTTAAGTGCTGACAGCCTTTTTAACCAATACATTTAAAATTGTACAGAACAAAAAATTAAATCAAAGACTGATCTTGTACAGATATTAGTGTTACCAGCATTCATGTGGAAATCAAGAGCAAAGAAAAAACAATGTTAAACAACTCTGTACCATAACATTTTCTGTAATGATACTGAAACTTAATGAATAAAAAAAATCCTTGGTCATTATTTAAAATCCATTGTGTTGGCCTTGTTATTTAGAAGAAGAGAGAGAAGATTATCATGCCATTCTGATGGGGTGCTGCTTGGATAAAAGCAGTAGTTAAGATGGCTTAGCAAGGTAAAGTGGTATAAAGGAGTTTTTTTTTAAACGACTGAGCGACTTCACTTTCACTTTTCACTCTCATGCATTGGAGAAGGAAATGGCAACCCACTCCAGTGTTCTTGGCTGGAGAATCCCAGAGATGGGGGAGCCTAGTGGGTTGCCGTCTATGGGGTCGCACAGAGTCGGACATGACTGAAGTGACTTAGCAGCATCAGTCTATATATTACTGTAGCATTGTACAAATATAGACTAAGAAAGTAGGGAAGAACCTGCAGTTGTTCTGGTCTTCCCAGCCATAGCTGGAGAAACTAAATTTTTCTTTCAGATGTCATAGAAACAAATCAAACATCTACAGTTTTTTGGAATAGGAGGGAAAATAAGTAATGGACCAAAAAATTTCCAGTGAGTACCTGGACTTTTTTTTATCATGATCAGAAGTAAGAAATGGGGAAAATCTGTATGACCACAGAAAATACAACAATTAAAATATATGCTGTCCACAATGTCTTCTTTAACAAAAACTTAAGGGCACTTTTCAAACAGTGGTAACCTGGGACATTAACATGCTATAGAGTATAGTTAGTAAACCAAACAACAAACTTAGTTTACTAGTGAACCAGAAGCTAAGTGATGGTGATGAATAAAGTCAAGTTGTGAACAATAAATATTTGATAGTGATACTTGATATTTCCAAAGTTGAAAATAAAAGGTTCTATATTTTAAATGTACATTTTCAATTTAAAAAGATAAGGTCAATTGAGGTCAAGTGAAAACCCATGCAAAGAGTTCTTTACCTCCATTCATCCAAGAAACATCTATGAACCATGTACTGTGTGCTTGAGTTTTACAAGGATGAATAGGGATAAAGCTGACATTATACTCTGTCAAGAAAGATTTAAAAAACATGTGCAAGTAAGCATAATATTTGATGTGTTTGATATTTCATGGTACATGATAGAATTGTAGAATGCGATAAATGCTGTTAATGTAATTCAGATTTAAAGAGTTGGAGGTGTTCGGATGGGAACCTTTTAAGATTTCAAGGGGTAAGAATAATGCAGAAAGAGGGTATTCCAAAAATAGAATTATGTATAATTAATAATAATTTTTATTTTTATTACAGAATGTAAGACCCACAAGGGTAATGATTTTTGTTTGTTTTGTTTACTGACATCCCCAAGTCCTTAGAGTTTCTGACATATGTACATAAGTGTAGGTGTATGTAACTATTTGTTCCATGAAACACATTATACAGAGCTCACTACGTGCCATTCACTTTTCTAAGTGTTCTTCATATGTTTCATTTTCACAGTGACGCTGTGTTACTCTTCCTATTATAAGGAGAAAACTGAGGCACAGAGAGGTTAAGGAACTTGTCCATGGTGACACAGCTAATAAGAGGAGGAGCCAGGATTCAGACTTAACAACCTGGCTTCAGAAACCATATTCCTAAAAACTCAGCCATAGAAACAGAAAACTGATATATTTGTAAGACCAAAAAGTACATGTTTGAGGCTCATACTATGAAGTTCTCAAGTGCCAGGGTAAGGAGTCTAGATTATCTAGAGACAATTAGACCATTAGAGATTCTTCATCAGGGAAGTATTAGGATCAGAGCCTTTTTTTTTTTTTTTTTTTTTGGGAAAATTTGCTCTGGCAGCATTGAATAGGATAGACTGGATTGGGGGAAAAACTGAAGAGAGACACCAGTTAAGAACTGATCGTGATTGTGCAGGTGAAGAGTGATGACAGCCTTAACTATAGTGGTGGAGGTGATGGTGATGGGAAGGTCATGACAGCTGAAAGCACCTTTGAACAGGAAAAATCGAAAGAATTTTGTAAGTGATGGAAAGTTTAGGAAAGGAAGTTAGACAAAGAAGACATGATTCACAGTCTCTTGTCATGGCTGACTGGGAACATGTTCAACAATTAACCAAAAAATAAAGTCAGAGAAGTGGATTTTCTGCAGGAGCTGCTAAGTTTAGACATGTGTTTGAGATGCTAGAGGAGCACTAAGGTCGCCATGTCCTGTTGGCATTTGAAAATATAGGTTAGGATTTCACAAAAGAGATGCTGGCTGAATGTAATCTTGGGGATCACTCATGTAAAGGTGATATTTGAAATGTAAGAGTAAATAGGAAAGTTTATCAAAACAGGACTTGCCAACAGGACAGGCTTGCGGAGCATCTTATTTTGGAGTGTTGCTGGAAAAAGCCATGAATGGAATGAAAGGAAAAACTGTAGAACAGATGAAACAGGGTGCTGTAATATCCCAAAACCAGGGAAGAGAGTTTCAAGAAGGAAGGATGTGTGTTAGTTGCTAGGTCGTGTCCGACTCTTTGCAACCCCACTGACTGTAGCCTACCAGGCCACTCTGCCCATGAAATTCTGGAGTGGGTAACCATTTCCTTCTCCAGGAGATCTTCCCGACCCAGGGATGGAACCCAGGTCTCCTGCATTGCAGACAGATTCTTTACCTCTGAGTCACCAGGAAGAATAATCAACTGTCAAAAAGAAATGTCAAGAAGGATGAGGGCTCAAAAGAATCTACTGATCAGGCAATCATTTGTGAGCTACAAGAGTGCAATTTCAATCCTGAGTGAAAGGCAAAAACCAGATAGCAAAATAGAAATCATGACTGAATTATTTGAAACGTGGGCATGAGAAAAGAAAGACAGGCACAGCATGGTGGCTTGAACCAGTAACAAGATGGGGAAAGATTTTTGTTTGTGAGTTCTGAGAAAGGAGAAACAATAGTAGTGGGCATATTAAAAATCTGAGAGTACGGTTCCAGGTGGAGAAAGAAGAGGAAGGAAGAGTTGCATTTAAGGATCCTGATGGCCCATTTAGGCTGGAGAAGGAAAGGAACATTCTTCCTTCTGAGTTAGAGAAGGTAAAAAAAAATAATAAAATACACATTTGAAGTAGATTCAAGGCAAATTTAATTGTAAAGTTAAAGATCGATTGTTCCACTTGGCACAGGGAAAGTCCATGTCATATAATCTATTTGCATTTATTTGAGCAAAATTAATTTAGAATGCCAAATGCCAGGCTGGATGAAGCACAGGTTGGAATCAACATTGCCAGGAGAAATATCAATAACCTCAGATATGCAGATGACATCACCCTTATGGCAGAAAGCGAAGAGGAAATGAAGAGCATCTTGATGAAGGTAAAAGAAGAGAATGAAAAAACTGGCTTAAAACTCAACATTCAAAAAACGAAGATCATGGCATTCAGTCCCATCACTTCATGGCAAATAGATGGGGAAACAATGGAAACAGTGACAGACTTTATTTTCTTGGGCTCTAAAATCAGTGCAGATGGTGACTGCAGCCATGAAGTTAAAAGATGCTTGCTCCTTGGAAGAAAAACTATGACCAACCTAGACAGCACATTAAAAAGCAGAGACATTACTTTGCCAATAAATGTCCATCTAGTCAAGGCTGTGGTTTTTCCAGTGGTCATGTATGGATGTGAGAGTTGGACCATCATGCTTTTGAATGTGGTGTTGCAGAAGACTCTTGAGAGTCCCTTGGACTGCAAGGAGATTAAACCAGTCCATCCTAAAGGAAATCAGTCCTCAATATTCCTTAGGAAGACTGATGCTGAAACTGAAGCTTCAGTACTTTGGCCACCTGATGTGAAGAGCTGACTCATTAGAAAAGACCCTGATACTGGGAAAGATTGAAGGCAGGACGACAAGGGGACGACAGAGGATGAGATGGTTGGATGGCATCACTGACTCGATGGACATGAGTTTGAGCAAGCTCTGGAAGATGGTGAAGGACCGGGAAGCCTGGTGTTCTGCAGTCCATGGGGTTGCAAACAGTTGGACACGATTGAGCAACTGAACATTTTAGAATTATGCACATATGGCATATTATGATTGATTGTCTTAGTATTATAGTTGATATTTAAATAAAAGATTGTAAAATAAATGCTATTAAGTGATGTTGCATGTTACAGCAAGTTGATTCTTTGGTTGGCTTTTATTTTTGAAGTTATTTTCTAACCAACAAAATTTTCTGGATCTAACCCATAACTAACTCCTGATCTTCATGAAACCCTAATAGGTAAGTTATTATCATTCCTAGTTACAGAAAGTGGGGATTTATGTAAGTATAAAATTCAAAGAAAATAAATTGTGTATCTTGTTATCCCAGTGATGATGGATCTGTGTTAAATAATGCATTGTATTCTAACAGCCTTATAAGAAGCATGGGCCTCCACTCTCTGTTATAGAGTTGCATTATTATAGAGTTCATTAATTTTTTAACCAAGAGGTTAAAAAATTGCTCAAGTCTGGCTATTTTTTTACAGTCAGCAATATTTCTCCTGTAGTCTTTTGTAATAATTCAATAATTTCTTTAACAAGCATATATTAAGTTCCTACAGTATGCCAGACTCCATGATAGACTCCAGGAATACAATAATAAATGAGACAAAAACTCTAGTATCCAAAAGGAGACATGATGAAAAAGCAAAAAAAATGTAAATACAGATTATGAGAAGTCTATGAAGAAAATCCTGTTATATGTTAGAAAGTAGCTGGATGGAGGCCTGAATCATCTTCAGTAGTGTCAGGGTCCAGCAGTTAAGAAAGGCAGAACTCACACTGAGACTTCAGTGTAGGAGCACTAAGTTAAATTTGTGTTGGACATCTGGAAAAGCACAAAGGAAACTCTGAGATGTCAGAGATAATAACTCTGGGAAGCAGATAGCACAGCTAGGGCTGGGGAGATAGGAGGAAAAGGTTAGCATTATCAGAATCTGGAAGCTCATAGGTCAGATCCCTGGGAGGTAGGGCTCAACCCTCCAAGGAAAGGGCACTGCCCAGATGTTGAATAGCTAGAACCAGTTGCCATTGCCAGGGTGACACGCAGAGAATCAAAAAACAATCCGGAAGGAACATAAGTCCCTTCTTCCCACCCTCTGCTTTCCAAGTTCCCTGTAGTCTAATGCAGCCTATTGTTGAACCTAGCAGGAAGCCAGCTGGCAAAGAAAAAGGAGAAATGTAGTTAGCTGAGCTCCAGCCCCAGCTTCCAGTTCCAGCCCCAGCTCTGTATTCAGCACTGTGGAATACAGTGGTGGATTTGGCGCTGGGAGGCAGTCACTTGTCCAGGAACTGAGGAAAGGGTTCTCTAAGCAGGTGATATTTGAGCTCAGAGCAGAAAATAAGCACCTCATGTTAACTGAGAGAAAAGCATTCAGGCAGAGGAAAGGGCTTAAAGAATACAACTCCAGAAAGGAGACTGAAGCATGATGAGGGAGGGGGCGGGATATAAAATATAGCTGGAGACAACTGAAGCCAGGATGAAGCAAGATCATGCCCACACGTGTATAGGCTCTTGGGTGTTATGATATATGTCAAATAGCCTGATAGCATGGGAAGCCGCTGAAGGTTTAAAAGAAAACAAGACTTATTTAGTAAACACCTGTTGAATACAAGGCCCCACTCTAGACAGGGGCTCCTGCACACACGGAACCCACCCTCCCTGCCTCCTACACCTGTTCCTCTGCCTGTATTTTATTTCCTGGTTAATGGCACCACCATTTACCCAAGTTTCCCAAACCAGAAACCTCTGAGTCATTCTTTCTTCTCACTTCCCACATCTGATTAGTCACTAAGTTCTGTCAACTCTACTAATAGTTCCTACATTAACCCACTCATTTCTAGTCCCACTGCTGCCATCTTCATCTGTACGCCTCTGGAATCGCCCTCCCCGAATTCACCCTTCACGCTGCTACCAAAGTGATTGATCCAGAGCATAAATCTCTCTGTACTAAAACTCCTTATGAGAAAACTGCTGCAACAAATGAAGTCCAAGCCCCAGTCGGGGCAGTTAAAGTCCTCCATGATCTAGCCCCTCCGTCATCCACTTTCATTTCCCCCCTCCCGCTTCACTTAACACCAAACCATTTGCAGTATCCCCTTCAAGCCGTGTCATTTTATGCCTCAGTGCCTTTGCTCAGGCTGCTAATCTTTCAAGATTAACCTTGGACACTAACTCTTCCAGAAACCCTTCCCTAAATCCCCAGATTGGACTCAGCGGCCCGTCTCTGTGCTTCTACTTCTCACTGCACCCCGTTGGCACCACCCCTCCTCCACTTGATGGCAGAGACTGTTCACCTCTATAGCCCCAGCTTGATAGGGTGCCTAGGAAATAGTAGGTACTCGTCACTAAACTTACCGACAGAAGTGACCTTGGATAGTACTCAGCAGGGAGCCAGAGACAGAAGCTGAAAAGAAAACTTCATATCCCATGCTTAGAGCATGCAGCAGAGGGGACCCCACGCAGGCATGAGCAAGTGGGCACATCTCATGAGGGACAAGGGCAGAAGGCTAATTGGCATGGACCTCACTTCAGCAGAGTTCCTCGAACTCAGAACTATGGCATCATCTCCAAGGACAGTTGTAAGTATGATTTAGTACTCTGTGCATGTTAGAAAACATTAATTTTTAAAGATGAATATTTAAAACATACCATGATTTTTATTTCCCTCCTTTGCTATTTCTTCACGTTTGTAAGATATTGGTAGGAAAAAAAAAAAGGAAGTGAGAAAGGAAGCATTTCATCAAGACATCAGAATTAGTAACAACATGGAAGAGGTGAGATCAGATTTATGCAAAAATGTTTCCTGGCCCTGATGCAGGAAGCACAGAAAATGGCCAGTGATCATGCAACAAATATGCTGAATGAAGAAATGAGTGACAAGAAATCTAGCCAATGATACTCATACAATTAGAAGAAGAGTTTGTCCATCCAGAAGGGGACATTCAGGATAGAAGCAGGAAAGGGAGTGTCTGAGGCAAAAATAACAGGAAATCCTTTGATCTCGCACATGAAGAGGCTGTCCTTGTTGGCACACTGAGCCAGTTATACATGGAAAGATATTACCAGTAGACACCCCAATGATACATCCAGTCCTCAATTCTGGGAAAGCTGCCCCGATATATATCCTATGGGAGTAGATGCTGTAATCTCCCTGACCCCAGCACCTGGTCCCAAATGGAAGTTAAACAGTTCTTAAGGAAATAGGAACCCTATTATCCACTCAAAAACTCAGATGATATTTATTCTGAGAGACTGAATGTTCTCTGTGCAAAGCAAGTGTTTGAGCCTGCAATATGGTGACCCAAGTGAAGTGAATTCACCGAGGTAACACCCTCCAATCCTGAGTGATTGGTTACTATCCCACTTATGCTCTTCCATCCTCAGGAGCAGGTGAGCAGGTGGCTAGACGGGTGAGCACCTGCAGCCCTCAACCATAACGCAAAGGTGAAGAAGGACAGTCTGACAGGAAAGCCACACAGAAAAGCAAAGACAAATAATCACGTTTCTTCAAGAGGGAGGAGATCTTCAGAGAGAGATGCCGTGTGCTTCATTACATTCATTCGTTCATCCAACAAACAATTGCTGGGTTGGGTGCCTGCCACAGCCTGGGTCAGAATGTACTAGAAGCTGAGGTATAAAGATGCTTTATGAAAGTAAAAGATGCTTACTCCTTGGAAGAAAAGTTATGACCAACCTAGACAGCCTATTAAAAAGCGGAAACATTACTTTTCCAACAAAGGAAAAACACTGGTTTTTCCAGTGGTCATGTATGGATGTGAGAGTTGGACTATAAAGAAAGCTGAGTGCTAAAGAATTGATGCTTTTGAACTGTGGTGTTGGAGAAGACTCTTGAGAGTCCCTTGGACTGCAAGGAGATCCAACCAGTCCATCCTAAAGGAGATCAGTCCTGGGTGTTCATTGGAAGGACTGATGCTAAAGCTGAAACTCCAATACTTTGGCCACCTCATGTGAAGAGTTGACTCATTGGAAAAGACCCCCGATGCTGGGAAAGATTGAAGGCGGAAGGAAAAGGGGACGACAGAGGATGAGATGGCTGGATGGCATCACCAGCTCGATAGACATGAGTCTGAGTAAACTCTGGGAGTTGGTGATAGACAGGGAGGTCTGGCATGCTGCAGTTCATGGGATCACAAAGAGTTGGACACAACTGAGAGACTAAACTGAACTGAGGTATAAAGAGGCTTCTGCCCTCTAAGAATATCACCTTCTTTTGAAGTTTTTCTTCACAGAAGCTCAAAGTGGCCTAAATATTAGTATGTTTAAGGTCTCTGAAAATTGGGATGTAGTTAGATCGAAGGACAAATTATCACTTGAATGATAAATGATAGTGTTTTCAACTCCTCCGAACGGTGTCTTTTCCATGGTGATCCTGTGACTAAATGGTCTTCTCTCTCCAGGAAGCCTCTGAAATCTTCACACAGCAACTAGAACTGCAGCTCCGGAGCTGTGCGGGCTCCCCAGGAGTGCTGGCCACATCTAAGCCCAGGGGCTACTTTCAGGGCTGCTCTGCTCTTACTTCAGAGACGATGTCAGCTGTTTATGATGCGGGAGCCTGAGAACAATGCCAGGGCAGCCTGGCCTCCTGTGTTCTTTACTAAGTGGTTAGTTGCCTGCCCAGTAGACTGAAAGCACCTTCTGCCAAAGAAATGTGAGAAGAGTTGAAAACGTGCTGTTTGGAGACTATTCTCCTAGTAGACATCCAGGAGATCTCCAGAGATCTAATTCATCCTCACTTCTCCACAGTAAGTGACTGCCTGCTTCCGGCTACTTTAGTGTGAACCTGAGGGAGAACAAAATGTCTACCCTCTTTCCGTCTTTGCCTTTTCCTTTATAGTTTCATTTCCTTCTGGTTTCAACTGGAACAAACAAGAAATCTCAGATTCTTAATACCTGTTGAACTTCTTAAACATAATTTGAGACTTTGTTTAAAACAAGTTTTCTGGATGATTGTTAAATTCTGATTTTTCAAACTGTTACCCCGGTTTTCTCCCACAAGTGACTGAATTGAATGAGTTTATGGAGATAGTCGTTTTAGATCATTCAAATGGGAGAGATCTGGAACACAGGGTTTTTCTGTTCAAAGCTGAAAGGTTCGTTGGAGCCACATTGTCAGAAGAGAGGGGGCCCATAACAGTTAGATCATCTCAGATTCAACTACAATCGCAACCTAGGATTTTGATGGACCAATCTAAAAATGCGTTTATTACTGTGTTAAGAATCTTGGGGGGAAATCTAAGTAAATGCTTTGCTTCAAAGTGCTACAAGGAATGAATCTCCAAGCGCCGAGTAGTATTACAGAGACCAGCTCCAATATGTGACAGGTAAACCTATCATTCAAGAGCTTTCACATAATTACAGAAACAACACTCACACAAGGAAAAGACGGAGAATCTACATGTCAGTACCTGGGTGTTCACTGTGGAATTCTTTCAGCTTTGGTGCAGCTTTGAAAATGTTTTAGAATCAAATGCCAGTGAGGGTAGGGCAAAGCCTCCATGAAAGTAGTAAGCAGCCAACACGTAGAACATTTTCAGGGACATTTATAGAAACCCTCTCTGATTTCAGTGGTCAGAAGAACTACCAAAACCACTTCCACATTGGCTCCCACTCTCTCCACTTCCCAATTTCCATTAAAACTCAAGCTGTCAAACGTCCAGAAATTTCCCAGTAACCAATAACCACATCATCATCACCATCACAGGGTGAAGAGACCTTATAGCTATACCATTTTTAGCACTAATAGGGCCTTGGTCTTTCTTGAAACATTACCCAGATGGGGGAGGTCCTAGTGACATCATGGAAGTCTAGAGCAAAGCTGAAGTAATTCCATCCCTGAAATGTTACAATTTCTCATTGCTTCTCTGTGCTTGGTTTCCCCATTAAAATCCTGGCATTGGTTTCTGGTCTGTAATCAGATTTAGTTTGGAATCTGTTTTGTTTTACTAAAAGTAGCCAACAATACTTTTCAGATGAAAATCTGTACTATAGTTCTGCAGAAAAGTACAACCTGATTTAACTATCTGCTGAATTAATCTCCACTTAACTGGAACTAAAAAGAGAAACAAGAAAAACTGAGGGGATAAAGCACTAATTATTTTTTTTTATTCTTATTTTTTACTTTACAATATCGGAGAAGGCAATGGCACCTCACTCCAGTACTCTTGCCTGGAAAATCCCATGAACCGAGGAGCCTGGTGGGCTGCAGTCCATGGGGTCGCTAAGAGTCGGACACGACTGAGCGACTTCACTTTCACTTTTCACTTTCATGCATTGGAGAAGGAAATGGCAACCCACTCCAGTGTTCTTGCCTGGAGAATCCCAGGGACGGGGGAGCCTGGTGGGCTGCCGTCTATGGGGTCGCACAGAGTCGGACACGACTGAAGTGACTTAGCAGCAGCAGCAGCAGCACTTTACAATATTATATTGGTTTTTTAAAAGAAATAAGGGATGCAAAGAATCTGCAAGTGGTTGGATAAAGTAGGGTTCATCTCAAATAGAACTCGATTCCTTTATGTTGTCCTCGCTCCACAACACACAAAACAACTTTCTCTGTAATATCATTCCGTATCTCACTTGCTTAATTAGATGTATAAGACATTTAATGGGCCTGGTGAAAGGCATAGATTATTGGAAAAAATATAAACTTAGATGGTGAAAACTAATGCACCATCCTTGTACAATATAATATAACAAAGCGTTCTGTGAATCTGTGAAATGACGCTAGTGTTTCCACGGTGGCCTGTAGCAACCCTACTTTGTTTCTCTGCTTTAATTCACACATTAATTCAGCACATATTTATTGTAAAGCCATAATCCATACATTCATTGACCCTTTAATGTGATTAAGCTATTTTTAATACTAAAATTTATTTTTTACTTGACTTCTATATTGTAGACAGACCTCTACTGCACATGTAATAGTAGTAAAGCAAAATAGTATCAACTTTCATAAAGAATTTGCATAAATAGTCTTCTTTTACTCTTAAAATATTTTCATAGAATCTATAAATGTTCAGCTTATTAATATTCAGCTTTTGCCAATTTCCCCCACAACAGCTCTGCTCTGACTTTTCATTATCAGGGCCATGTTCACATGATTCACTCTGACAATTCAACAGTCACAGCGTGATCCAAGAGAGAGATAAATGCATTATTCATGTTTTACATTTATCCTGACTAAAACGTTATCCATGGATGATGATGAAAATGTTCTAAAAGTAAGATTCGGAGATTATGGTGCCAACTGCACAACTCTGTAAACGCACCAAAAATCAGCGAATTTACTAACCCTTTAAATGAGTGAAGTTGATGGTACATAAATTATATCTCAATAAAACTATTTGGAAAACCTATCCATGGATAAAATTATTAGAAAGACAAAAACCACCTGTGAAAGCCCAGCCTACACAACTTAGAGTTATTGTGAATCACCAGAGTTAATCACATTATTTCTGAAAGGGTTGCTCTTTGGCTAAGACGCTGGGGTCTATGAGCGGCTGCTCGTCGTGATCCCCCCATGAGAAAGCGCAGCAGAGCACAGGGGCCCTTCAGAGGGTGAACCTAGAGTCATCTACTGCTCTTTGAGGGAAAATCTTTTCCCAAACACCAGTTGAACCATTGGGTGCAATTTGTTCTGGTAAATCTTATAGGAGATTGTGATGTTCCATACAGGTCCACACTATGATTAGTAACTACTGCTGTTTTTTTTAAAAAAATACTGATATTTAATGTCATGGGAAAATATTAGTATATATTACATATATGAAGCAATTTTAAAACTTCTAGTTTTACAGATATAGGGTATATATGTCTATGGATATATATATAGAGAGAGAGAAATACATATATATTGATATAGACAGAGCTATACCAAAACTTTAATACTATCTTTAGGTATTAAGAGTAAGCCTAGTAAGCAGCTGACCCTGCTTTTGAAGCACTGACAAAATGTGTTGTGTGCGTGCACAGCCACACATCTGGTTTCACAGAAGAATTCATACACTTTAGGAATTGTTAAATACTGCTGTCCCGACTAATTAACTGAGATAACTGAAGAGATTAGGGATGGGGGCTTTGGTGTACAAAGTGTTAATCTCAAACCACAGTTACAGCAAAACTAGTTAACATTCACACACATTTACCAGCCATACGCATAATCCGAAAGTACCAAAGCATTTCCAGAACAAGTGCTTAGCAACAAACAATTTTCAAAAATCCTATCACATCAGAGAAGATAAAAGAGTCTATTTCATTTCCTGTTCCTTGGCTGATCCCACCCTTTGTTCCACGGTTCAAAGGGGATGCGAGAGGCCAGGCCTGCTCTTGGTGGCCAGTCCCCTGGAACCCTTCCTTCCTCTCATTCTCTCCTCCCTCTCGGTGGCCCTGGATCCAAGCTGCTCTTGTTCCCCTGAGAGATCATTTGCCCTCTGGAGGCTTTTTTCTCATATCCAGGGATTCTGGGAGCCACATAAATGACTGCACTGGGAAAGGGCCACAGGGCCTATACAGAATAGTATGCGTTTGTGCACAGCAGGTACACCCTCCAACATGTGGATGTTGTCACTTTGTCAGAGTGATTTTTTTTAATGTGCACTTTATCACCCACTTCTGGATGAGCAAGAGTCAACTACTACATTTTATCAAATCTAAAATCCATTGTTTATAAGATATTATTTTATGGGCCAATGAGAAATAAAAATGCAGCTACTTATATAACTCAGTGCTTTCTTACAGCTTGGAATTTTCCACATGGTATTTATCTATCACCCTCTGTGCCCTCACCCTCTGTTTCTTAGAGGAGTGCTCCACTCTAGTCTCTGGGGCCTTCTTCCAAGCCTCTGATGTGCATTCTGCGAGTTTTACACTGAAACTTTCTTAATCTTACCAGAAAGGGTCAACAAGAGACTCCAAGATATTCATTAAGATCACATTTTAAATGGCAATTAAATGTAACCCAGGTAGTACAACCTTTGTATATAATTTAACATCAACAACCATGACATATGCAGCCAAGTGACAACCACCAGGAGATTCTTTCCTCCCTGCACACACACACACACACACACACACCCCCTGTGAAGAGTGATCACAAGACATACTCCATTTCAGTTTTTAAGCTGAGGAAAAATGCATTCCGTAGAATGAATGAAACTTGGGAACTATGAAACTAACGGTGATCAAGAAGGAACCCAGTCCAGCAAACAATGGGGAGAGTGTACCTCTGGACGCGGGGTCAGGTGTGGTGCATCAGTGTGAGCACCATGCAGGTGCTCCCTGTGTGGTAGGCATGCTGGTCAGTGTTTTTTTAAGCATCATTGTGTCCGGTGGGCCCAACACTGAGTTGAGGCGGATGGTTTTTTCCTCATTGTACAGATGAGGAAATTAATCTCAGAGATGTTAAGTAACATGCCAGGGTCACAAAGGAGCCGGTGACAGAGCCCAAATACGAACCTCGTGTCTGACTCCAGAATCCTTTATATCCCCACCACACCAGTTTCCACGCTGGTCTTACAGCACTTGAGTTCTG
Organism: Bos mutus; assembly: GCF_027580195.1. Classification (NCBI taxonomy): domain Eukaryota; kingdom Metazoa; phylum Chordata; class Mammalia; order Artiodactyla; family Bovidae; genus Bos; species Bos mutus. Next base: position 29,636,970 of record NC_091626.1, on the reverse strand, counting down.
AGAGCAATTACACTTGTAGTTGGTCTGGTCCCAAGTATTCCTGAAGGGGGTTACTTCAGAATTTTATGGAGAGGAAAAAGGATTGTCTACAGTGATTCTCAATATATGGCATAAGAACTACACACTAGTGATGAAGTGGTGAGATGAGCCTGTGTAAGTGTATGCATATACACAACTACCAGTTGGGAATCTAGAGGGCTGAATAGGGTGCTCTGGCTCTTTATAGGAAGAAATACCCAGGCTTCTCAGGACCCTACATTGCACAATGGTTATTTGAGTCTATATTACTAGCCACCTCATATTATCAAATATCCTCACTGACTATAGGAACCCACGATTTCACTTATTTGGCAGTTTCAGGCCTGCTGCAAGCTACATACTCATGATTGTCTGGCTCTACTCACCGAAAGCCATGATCAAGACCATCGAAAACAGCTCAGCTCAAATATAGACAGGAGCTCTCTGACCACTGATAGAGTTAATGAAACTCTTTCTAAGGCATGGATCTCATGTGTGAAATGAAAGTAAGGATTAGTGTTGACATTTTCTTCCTTTATATATGCCTTATTTTCCATTTTTGTTTCCTTCACAAAAGACTTCATCATGAAAAAGAGGAAGCCCAAACTGAAGTGAGTTAAAACTTTGCCTCCAAAAGGATTGTGGCTTGGCCCTGAGTTGAGGTAAGAGTTGATGGTGCATATGGGGGTTAGGAGGGGACCACATGGAACTACTTCTCTTGATGTCTCTGCCTTTAGCTCTCCTTCTCAGGCTTTTCTTTTTTGTTTTTAGCTGTACCAGGTCTTAGTTGCAGTATATGGGATACTTTGGTTGCAGCATGCAGACTCTTAGTTGCAGCGTGTGAGATCTAGTTCCTTGATTAGGGATCACATCTGGGCCCCCTGCATTGGGAACATGGAGTCTTAGCCACTGGACCACCAGGGAGTCCCTCCAGGCTTTCTTTTTCTCTTTTCCTCTTCTGGGAAAGATAAGACACTGTACCAAAGACATTGCTTTTAGGGATCAACGCTTCTAGACCTCAGGCAGCAACATGGGAACTGGCAGAAGAGAGTCTGTCTGGGCTGAGAGGGATGAAAGTGACATGACACTTGCTCTGGGAAATGGAGGGTGAATAGCTGCTGTGATATTGCTGATGACCCTGACCTGAAAGCCTGCTGACCTTTGCTTTCCTTCCTCTGTCATCCTTTCTCTCATCTGAAAGTGTGCTTTTCTTATGATTTCTTGTCATATCCTAGGAGATCCCCATATATTTAGGCCCCCAATAATCCAATTGATGTTTTCATCCATCTTCCCTCCTCCAACCTCTCACTTCCTTCTTCCTTGTATTATTATTCCCGTCCATCTTTCCAAGCACTCAAGGCAGGACTGAACCGTAGGCAATGACATAAACTCCTCTCATCAGTCTGAGAGGTTCTGATTCGTGGTGTGGGGACTTAAAAGCTCGGCTAAGTTACTTTCCCTCTCCAAGCCTCATGATGTATAAAATGAGCATCTTAATAATGCTGCTTCATATTGCTTTTAGAATCAAATGAGATAGCACACATAAAGCTGTTATAGCGTGCCACAAAGCAAGAACTAAATAAATGTGGCTGATTATTGTTTTCCATCCTCTCTGTTATTTGTAAGCCCTCCCCAGACAGCCCATTTTCCTTTTTTGCATTTCTTTTCCATGGGGATGGTCTTGATCCCTGTCTCCTGTACAATGTCACGAACCTCATTCCATAGTTCATCAGGCACTCTATCAGATCTAGGCCCTTAAATCTATTTCTCACTTCCACTGTATAATCATAAGGGATTTGATTTAGGTCATACCTGAATGGTCTAGTGGTTTTCCCTACTTTCTTCAATTTAAGTCTGAATTTGGCAATAAGGAGTTCATGGTCTGAGCCACAGTCAGCTCCTGGTCTTGTTTTTGCTGACTGTATAGAGCTTCTCCATCTTTGGCTGCAAAGAATATAATCAATCTGATTTCGGTGTTGACCATCTGGTGATGTCCATGTATAGAGTCTTCTCTCGTGTTGTTGGAATAGGGTGTTTGTTATGACCAGTGCATTTTCTTGGCAAAACTCTATTAGTCTTTGCCCTGCTTCATTCCGTATTCCAAGGCCAAATTTGCCTGTTACTCCAGGTGTTTCTTGACTTCCTACTTTTCCATTCCAGTCTCCTATAATGAAAAGGACATCTTTTTTGGGTGTTAGTTCTAAAAGGTCTTGTAGATCTTCATAGAACCGTTCAACTTCAGCTTCTTCAGAGTTACTGGTTGGGGCATAGACTTGGATTACAGTGATATTGAATGGTTTTTGGAAACGAACAGAGATCATTCTGTTGTTTTTGAGATCGCAACCAAGTACTGCATTTCGGACTCTCTTGTTGACCATGATGGCCACTCCATTTCTTCTGAGGGATTCCTGCCCGCAGAAGTAGATATAATGGTCATCTGAGTTAAATTCACCCATTCCAGTCCATTTCAGTTCGCTGATTCCTAGAATGTCAACATTCACTCTTACCATCTCTTGTTTGACCACTTCCAATTTGCCTTGATTCATGGACCTGACATTCCAGGTTCCTATGCAATATTGCTCTTTACAGCAGCCTTACAAATAGCTGTGAAAAGAAGAGAAGGGAAAACAAAGGAGAAAAGGAAAGATATAAACATCTGAATGCAGAGTTCCAAAGAATAGCAAGAAGAGATAAGAAAGCCTTCTTCAGCGATCAATGCAAAGAAATAGAGGAAAACAACAGAATGGGAAAGACTAGGGATCTCTTCAAGAAAATCAGAGATACCAAAGGAACATTTCATGCAAAGATGGGCTCGACAAAGGACAGAAATGGTATGGACCTAACAGAAGCAGAAGACATTAAGAAGAGATGGCAAGAATACACAGAAGAACTGTACAAAAAAGATCTTCATGACCCAGATAATCACGATGATGTGATCATTGACCTAGAGCCAGACATCCTGGAATGTGAAGTCAAGTGGGCCCTTAGAAAGCATCACTATGAACAAAGCTAGTGGAGCTGATAGAATTCCAGTTGAGCTATTTCAAATCCTGAAAGATGATGCTGTGAAAGTGCTGCACTCAATATGCCAGCAAATTTGGAAAACTCAGCAGTGGCCACGGGACTGGAAAAGGTCAGTTTTCATTCCAATCCCAAAGAAAGGCAATGCCAAAGAATGCTCAAACTACCACACATTGCACCCATCTCACATGCTAGTAAAGTAATGCTCAAAATTCTCCAAGCCAGGCTTCAGCAATATGTGAGCCGTGAACTTCCTGATGTTCAAGCTGGTGTTAGAAAAGGCAGAGGAACCAGAGATCAAATTGCCAACATCTTCTGGATCATGGAAAAAGCAAGAGAGTTCCAGAAAAACATCTGTTTCTGCTTTATTTACTATGCCAAAGCCTTTGACTGTGTGGATCACAATAAACTGTGGAAAATTCTGAAAGAGATGGGAATACCAGACCACATGACCTGCCTCTTGAGAAATTTGTATGCAGGTCAAGAAGCAACAGTTAGAACTGGACATGGAACAACAGACTGGCTGCAAATAGGAAAAGGAGTTTGTCAAGGCTGTATATTGTCACCCTGCTTCTTTAACTTATATGCAGAGTACATCATGAGAAACGCTGGACTGGAAGAAACACAAGCTGGAGTCAAGATTGCCGGGAGAAATATCAATAACCTCAGATATGCAGATGACACCACCCTTATGGCAGAAAGTAAAGAGGAACTAAAAAGCCTCTTGATGAAAGTGAAAGTGGAGAGTGAAAAAGTTGGCTTAAAGCTCAACATTCAGAAAACAAAGATCATGGCATCCAATCCCATCACTTCATGGGAAATAGATGGGGAAACAGTGGAAACAGTGTCAGACTTTATTTTTCTGGGCTCCAAAATCACTGCAGATGGTGACTGCAGCCCTGAAATTAAAAGACGCTTACTCCTTGGAAGGAAAGTTATGACCAACCTAGATAGCATATTCAAAAGCAGAGACATTCCTTTGCCAACAAAGGTTCGTCTAGTCAAGGCTATGGTTTTTCCTATGGTTGTGTATGGATGTGAGAGTCGGACTGTGAAGAAGGCTGAGCACCAAAGAATTGATGCTTTTGAACTGTGGTGTTGGAGAAGACTCTTGAGAGTCCCTTGGACTGCAAGGAGATCCAACCAGTCCATTCTGAAGGAGATCAGCCCTGGGATTTCTTTGGAAGGAATGATGCTGAAGCTGAAACTCCAGTACTTTGGCCACCTCATGCGAAGAGTTGACTCATTGGAAAAGACTCTGATGCTGGGAGGGATTGAGGGCAGGAGGAGAAGGGGAGGAGAGAGGATGAGATGGTTGAATGGCATCACCGACTCGATGGACGTGGGTTTGGGTGAACTCCAGGAGTTGATGATGGACAGGGAGGCCTGGCGTGCTGTGATTCATGGGGTTGCAAAGAGTCAGATAGGACTGAGCGACTGATCTGATCTGATCTGATCCTCTCTGTTTCAGCTTGTCATTTTCTCTCTCTCTTTTATTCCTGAATGATCTTTCTTCTGTCTCATTCTATCTACGTTTTGGCTCCTCTGGACTCTCACTTCCTCTTGGCTAATTTTACTTCCCCTGTGTTCATGTAAGATGCACTGAAGTTGGGCTGGGAAGGGGACATTGTGTTGTCAACAGCAGAAGGTCTGATGGGAAATTCCCGGAGTCACATATTCATGGGCTATCAAGCAGCAGTGGTCTCTGTGCCCCCAAGCTTTGGCTGGGAAGGAGATGAGACATGTTCACTACCCTCTAGCTTGGCCAGGGAAAGGAAGAGAAGGATCTCTGAGAAAGGACTGAGGTGGAAATAAATATTCAGGGCTTACCACTTGCCAATTAAGGACCCTTCCTCTGAACTGCCATGGAGTTTGTGAAGGGGAATGAGTGATCTTTTGAAGACTTGAACAGAATTGCCTTCTGGGGCCTTGTTCCCTTGTTGGAATTCTGTGATTTCTGGCAGATGAAAGATCAAATCCAATGATGTAGAGCCACTGTGTTTGTTGAAGCAGTTGTGAAGAGAGAGCGGAGAGACAGCAGGAGATGCAGAGCTGTCAGTGACTAGACAGAATCCACTGTTCACTAAGCCTCAGTCATAGATGAATGTTTTAGGAAGAAATGGTCTCAGGTTAGTAAGCCCTTTACTTACAATAAAAGGGCTTGAGACCTATGCAATACAGGAAGGATAGTGGTAGCATTATTGGGAAGATAGAAAATAATGGTTTGGGTAGGGGGAAATATGCTGAGAGTCTTCCCCTCACCACCCTAATTCCTGTTGCTAGCACAACACCCCAGACACTTTTTTGTCATATGGATCTGATCCAGAGCCTTTGTAACCCTTATCATCCAACATTTTCTTTTTCACTTGCTTACTCTGTCTCTCCAGAGAGAGTGACCTACATGTGAGTGAAAGTGTTAGTCGCTCAGTCGTATCCGACTCTTTGCAACCCCGCCAAGCTCCTCTGTCCATGGGTTTCTCCAGGCAAGAATATTGGAGTGGGTTTCCACTGCCTTCTCCAGGGGATCTTCCCAACCTAGGTATCAAACCTGGGTCTCCTGAACTGCAGGCAGATTCTTTACCATCTAAGCCAATAGGAAGTATGTCTGAGGGCAGGCATATTATGTCTGATTCAGATGGATCTCCAGCGCCCAGCACAGTGCCTGGAATACCCTCAATGTGGATAAAATATGTTGAATTAATGAATAAGTAAGGCAACTTAATTATTATGTTAAATGTTCTCTGTCTCTATTCATTGTACGTCCATTCCTTCATTTTCCTGAGGTTTATACGTAAGCACAATGAAGAAGAGTAACAGGAAATCTCCCACAAGGATCGATGAGAAAGATGACATCTGTGTCCCAGACTCCAAGGATCCAGGAGAGCTTCAAAATATGTTGAATGGAGGAGAATACGCCCCTTTTGTATCTCCTCCCATATTAGAAAGCAATTTTATCCAGGTAAATGATAATTAAACCCTGAATTAAGTTATGATAACCTCATAATTAATTTTCTCAAAGACAGTGGAAAAGGTTGGAAAAATTATTTTAATATTTTAAAAGGGACTGTGTGATAGAATTAAAGGGGATAGTTTGGGAACTTCAAACAATCTAAACTAATTAATGTAAAAGGAAAATTCACTTCAAATTTCCCCAACAAACTCTAACCTAGAAATTCTGTCCCAACTCTACTGAAATTATTCTATAATCTTCCCAAAATCACACAAAGAAAGTATGGTCATTTTAAAATACTCTGCCACAGGAAAGCATTCAGATAACTCCTTTCTTAACTTAGGAGACATTTTAAAGAATAATATCTATGACACAACCAGGGATTAAAACGCATTTTCCTTCTTACTTCTGAAGGAAAATATATTTGTTAAATTGTATCAAGGAGCGAAGTTTCCTTCTCCTAAAAATTTACCTACATTATGAATGAAACTACACTTCAATGCATTTGGGAGCAGTTCTAAATTTCCTCTAAACATTCAATATTAAACTATTCAGACAGAGGGTTCCATAATGGTCCAGTGGTTATGATTCAGTGTTTCCGCTGCAGGGGCACATTTTCGACCCCTGGTCCTGGAAGTTTTGCATGCTATGAGATGCCAAAAAAGAAAAGAAAAAAAATTCAGACAGAGAAATGGAGAACTGAATTAAATTATGTAGGGCATACCCTTAAAGTTCTTCAAAGTGTCACAACCAAGTCAAACACAGAACACACCCATTTAAGCAGCTCCTCAGCTGATTCTACATAGAAATGACAACATACAAGTGTCCTCTGCACTGATGGGAGAGCTCTTCACCTCCAAGAAGTCATAGGGAGGGAGGTGACGCCTCTAAGAATACCAATGTTTAAGTCATACCCCAAAACGCACGTGATGTCATGTTTTGATGTAATTCACCTTCTGTGTGCTTCTTTCCTAATAATCTTTTTATTTTTCTTCTGCACCTTTCTCAAATAATCATTTTCAAGCTTTAAAGAACACTGGGGGAGGCAGTCAGCTCTCGATAACTTAGATATGTCCTCATATCAGCCTTCCTCAGTGATCACTGCAGAGAAATAGAGGAAAACAATAGAATGGGAAAGACTAGAGATCTCTTCAAGAAAATTAGAGATACCAAGGGAACATTTCATGCAAAGATGGGCTCGATAAAGGACAGAAATGGTATGGACCTAACAGAAGCAGAAGATATTAAGAAGAGGTGGCAAGAATGCACAGAAGAACTGTACAAAAAAGATCTTCATGACCAAGATAATCACAATGGTGTGATCACTCACCTAGAGCCAGACATCCTGGAATGTGAAGTCAAGTGGGCCTTAGAAAGCATCACTACAAACAAAGCTAGTGGAGGTGATGGAATTCCAGTTGAGCTATTTCAAATCCTGAAAGATGATGCTGTGAAAGTGCTGCACTCAACATGCCAGCAAATTTGGAAAACTCAGCAGTGGCCGTAGGACTGGAAAAGGTCAGTTTTCATTCCAATCCCAAAGAAAGGCAATGCCAAAGAATGCTCAAACTACCACACAATTGTACTCATCTCACACACTAGTAAAGTAATGCTCAAAATTCTCCAAGCCAGGCTTCAGCAATACGTGAACTGTGAACTTCCTGATGTTCAAGCTGGTTTTAGAAAAGACAGAGGAACCAGAGATCAAATTGCCAACATCTGCTGGATCATGGAAAAAGCAAGAGAGTTCCAGAAAAACATCTATTTCTGCTTTCTTGACTATGCCAAAGCCTTTGACTGTGTGGATCACAAGAAACTGTGGAAAATTCTGAAAGAGATGGGAATACCAGCCCACATGACCTGCCTCTTGAGAAACCTATATGCAGGTCAGGAAGCAACAGTTAGAACTGGACATGGAACAACAGACTGGCTGCAAATAGGAAAAGGAGTACATCAAGGCTGTATATTGTCACCCTGCTTATTTAACTTCTATGCAGAGTACATCGTGAGAACGCTGGACTGGAAGAAGCACAAGCTGGAATCAAGATTGCCAGGAGAAATATCAATAACCTCAGATATGCAGATGACACCACCCTTATGGCAGAAAGTGAAGAGGAACTAAAAAGCCTCCTGATGAAAGTGAAAGAGGAGAGTGAAAAAGTTGGCTTAAAGCTCAACATTCAGAAAACAAAGATCATGGCATCTGGTCCCATCACTTCATGGGAAATGGATTGGGAAACAGTGTCAGACTTTATTTTTCTGGGCTCCAAAATCACTGCAGATGGTGATTGCAGCCATGAAATTAAAAGACTCTTACTCCTTGGAAGGAAAGTTATGACCAACCCAGATAGCATATTCAAAAGCAGAGACATTAGTTTGCCAACAAAGGTCCGTCTAGTCAAAGCCATGGTTTTTCCAGTGGTCATGTATGGATGTGAGAGTTGAACTGTCAAGAAAGCTGAGCACCGAAGAATTGATGCTTTTGAACTGTGGTGCTCGAAAAGACTCTTGAGAGTCCCTTGGGCTGCAAGGAGATCCGACCAGTCCATTCTAAAGGAGATCAGCCCTGGGTGTTCATTGGAAGGACTGATGCTAAAGCTGAAACTCCAGTACTTTGGCCACCTCATGTGAAGAGTTGACTCACTGGAAAAGACACTGATGCTGGGAGCGATTGGGGGCAGGAGGAGAAGGGGACGACAGAGGATGAGATGGCTGGATGGCATCACTGACTTGATGGACATGAGTTTGAGTAAACTCCGGGAGTTGGTGATGGACAGGGAGGCCTGGCGTGCTGTGATTCATGGGGTCGCAAAGAGTCGGACACAACTGAGCGACTGAACTGAACATGTCATAACTAGATAAGTTATTCCCTTCAACACACACAACCTCTTGTGATTGCTATGTCTTTGGCAGCAAGTTATCAAGGTACCTGATTCAAGTGTGAGCGAAAAAGAACACTGATTATCTCAAGTAAATTGGTGGCTCAGATGTAAGGAGTCTGCCTGCAATGCAGGAGACCCAGGTTTGATCCATGTGTCGGGAAGACACCCTGGAGAAAGGAATGGTTACCCACTCCAGTATTCTTACCTGGAGAATCTCATTGGCAGAGGAGCCTGGCGGGCTATGGTCCATGGGGTCGCAAAGAGTCGGACACAACTGAGCGACTAACACAGATACAGATTGAAAGAACCAAAGGGCTGCAACTCATTCGCAGGAACCATCAGGGTCCCGGCTTCTCTCTTTTTGTCCTGTTACCTACAAATTTCTCCCTTGAGGACATCACATGTGAGCAGGACATGACAGCTGCCAGCAAGAGAGGGGGTACATCTCCTCTCTGCAACTGTGAGAGCTGAGACCCCTTTCCCAGAGCCACCAGGAGGCTCGGTCCCATTGGCCAGGCCTGAGTACATGCCCCTGCAGACAGCAATCACTGGCCAGGGGATGGGACCACCATGACTAGTTTGGGTGGATGAGTTCACTCCTCAGCTGGGGGCACCATCCCTGAGGGGTGGATCCTGGACAAAACCAGAATTCTATTAATCAGGAAGAATAGGAACACGGCTTTGGGTAGCTAATCAATAGTGTAGGCTACAATCTCCTTCTAAATATATTTGTTTTTTGGTAATTTACTTTTTTGCAGCAATTAATACACAGCTGGGAAACCAAGTGCTTTCCCTCTCTGGCTTCCTTCACATCCCTGTCCACCCACTTTCCAGTCTCATCCTCTTCCAGCCAGCAGAGACTCTGCTCTGTGCCCAGCCAGTCCATGTCCCACGTTGCTCAGGTCTGATTTAGAGGCCCTTCCTTGGGGGACCTTTTCTGACTCTATGGCCAGGGTGTACCGAGCTGGCTGATTGGTAAGAGTTCAGGAAGTTTACAAGTTGGTTGTTAAACACAGTCATCATTAAGAATTAAATAGCATAACCTTATAAATAAAACTATATTCAGAACAAAGGCAACACATGCTCAAAATTCACCCTTCATTCTACTACATTTTACTATTATCTTGGGGTTATGGATACAAGAGATCCAACCAGTCCATTCTGAAGGAGATCAGCCCTGGGATTTCTTTGGAAGGAATGATGCTAAAGCTGAAACTCCAGTACTTTGGCCACCTCATGCGAAGAGTTGACTCATTGGAAAAGACTCTGATGCTGGGAGGGATTGGGGGCAGGAGGAGAAGAGGACGACAGAGGATGAGATGGCTGGGTGGCATCACTGACTCGATGGACGTGAGTCTGAGTGAACTCTGGGAGCTGGTGATGGACAGGGAGGCCTGGCGTGCTGCAATTCATGGGGTCGTAAAGAGTCGGACACGACTGAGAGACTGAACTGAACTATGGATACAAGAGTTTGACTTCTGTGAGAACCACTTGGCTGTATGGACTATAACATAGAACAGTATATGACTGTAAATTGTCTGCTACAATTTATAATAAACATATCTTCTCTGAGAAAGGTAGTTACACACATACCTGCCTTCTTCCCCACTAAGTCAAGTTTTCTGTCATGCACCCCACAGCACAGTACCCTGAACTTGTGCTCAATAACACATAAGACACTTAGTGATATACTTGTTTAATGTTCATTTTCACCAGCAGACCCCAGAGATCAGGGACCACGTCTATTCACTGTGATATCTCCAAGAAGTCACATGAGCAAAAGCATCATAGTTCAGCTCAGTTCAGTTCAGTTGCTCAGTTGTATCCGACTCTTGGTGACTCCATGGACTGCAGCATGCCTGGCCTTCCTGTCCATCGCCAGCTCCTGGAGTTTTCTCAACTCATGTCCATTGAGTCAGTGATGCCATCCAACCATCTCATCCTCTGTCATCCCCTTCTCCTCCTGCCTTCAATCTTTCCCAGCATCTGGGTCTTTTCCAATGAATCAGCTCTTTGCATCAGGTGGCCAAAGTATTGGAGTTTCAGCTTCAACACCAGTCCTTCCAATGTACACCCAGGTCTGATCTCCTTTAGGAGGGAATGGTTGGATCTCCTTGCAGTCCAAGGGACTCTCAAGAGTCTTCTGCAACACCACAGTTTTAAAGCATCAATTCTTCGGCATTCAGCTTTCTTTATAGCATCATGGTTCATCTCTCCTTTATTCCTACACTGTTTGGATAAGTGAGGTTGTTGAGGCCACAGATCTTATCAGAACTTCCCTCTTCCTCTTCTCTGCCTCAGGTCAACAGGAGAGGGGAATCCATTTACCTTCATAACCGAGCCAACTGGGTGACCGTAGGCATCTGCTCTTCCAATCCCACCACCAAGACCCCTAACGTGATGTTGCTGGCTCATCTGACACCCACCGCCCAGAAAGATTCAGAACCCCTGTTTACAAGTCTCCTGACATCTCCTTCTCCAGAAAATCTGGTGCTTACCAGGTGAGTTACAAAGGAAAGAGGTTCACGACCTGTCAGAAAAAGACGCTTTTACCCCGGAGGAGATGAGACTAGAAACACAGATGATAAGTGCTCCTCACTTTGTTTCCTGCTACAGATGACAGAGTCATATCCTTAGAGTCTGGGGAGGTTGTCTGACAACCTGGCAGTCAAAACAAATGGTTCACCTTTAACTTCTCAAAAATTAAACCTAGGGGACTTCCTCGGTGGTCCGGTGGCTAAGACTCCACACTCCCAATGCAGAAGCTTAGGTTCGATCCCTGTTCAGGGAATGAAGGTCCCACGTGCTGCAGCTAAGACCTGGGACAACCAAATTAATTGACTAATTATATAAAATGAAGTCTGGAGTGCTGCAGTCCATGGGGTCGCAAAGGGTTGGACACGACTGAGCGACTGAACTGAACTGACTGAACAGGAACTTCCTCCCCCACCATCCCAACTTCCATCAGGATTAGTTCTGTTCTTGTCTCAATCCACCAACTTGCTGTAGGACCCACAGCAAATCACTCTCAGTCTCAACCTTGCAGGACTAACTAAATGGGACAACTTCTCCTAGATAAGTAATAAATAGCTGATATACCAGTTGATAGTCTTAGGAGTATGATTCAGGTGAGTTGGTCTTCAGGAGCCTGATTATATGTATGAAAAATCAAGGTTTTGAGCCTCAAAAACCATGAGCCAGACCTGGGAACATGTGGCCACAAGAAGGCCCTGCCGCATCCCACGCCGGCTCCTCCCCAAACCTGTTTGAGAGATGCACCTGGTGTCCTGTCTCACTCCACAAATGTCTATAACATGAAAGGCCTTGTGACAGTTTCCAATCAGGCCTCCAGATGATATTTGCATTTGTCTGCAGGTTTCTCCCTCTGCAGTTTGTGACTCTCTCTGTACATGATGCCGAGAATATGCGCATCAAAGTAAAGCTGGTGAGTGGCCGAGCCTACTACCTACAGCTCTGCGCCCCTGCATGCAAACAAGAAGCCCTGTTCTGTCAGTGGGTAGAGCTCATCTCCCTCTTGAATAAGGAGAAAGCCAAAGCTTCCAAAGTGTCGGAAGTCTCCAGCCTCTCGGAAATCACAAACAGCACAGACATCACAGGCTCAGTGGACATCATGGATATAGCAGCCTTCCCCGCCATACAGACCTCACACCTGCCCACATGTTCAGACCCCAACAACGATGTAGAAAGCGTTGATTTCTCGGAATTCACAGACATCACCGATGTCACCGACGTCACGGATATTCCAGAAAATGAGGTCACTGAGGCCCCAGATATAAATATTGTCACAGAAGTCACAGAAGTCACAGACATCTGTGGAGTCACAGCAAGCTCAGGGGTCAGAGTGGTGTTTGAAAATGATGACATACTCAAGGCCAAGCAGGAGGAAAAGGTATGTGACATAGAAGACTTTCATTCTCTAATAATTACTCTCTTTCACTCTCTTTGGTGAGCTTCATGACATTGATTATTGAAATAGTATGGAGTTTACTCTGATTAACCTAACACTAAGAATGAGATCTGATCCCTGAACCCCTGCTTAAAAGAGTTGTAAGATGTCCCCTGAAATAGGCAGTGACCATCCATACCATAAAACTTAACCCTGTATCAGGAGGCATGGTAGGATAAAAAGAACTTTGGTATCAGAGTCAGAAGTCCTGGGTTGGAATCCTGCCCTGCCTGCTTCATGTTAGTTTGGCCAAGTCACTGAACATGCAGCTCTCAAGTGAGAATATTAATATCATGTAAGGGTTATATTAAGGTTTAAATGTGCACAAATATATGAAGTACACTGAAGGATGGGGTGAAACTTCAATAAGTAAAAGTGAGGAATAAAAATAAGAAAATAAATTCCCCAAAGAAGTGAGCAGCTTTAGAAATAGCCAGAAAGTGGAAAAACACAGAGCCATATCCAACAATGTATCAGTTTGGCTGGAGCATAATATATGTGGAAAATATTAAGATATAGGATTGGAAAATTGCTTGCAAATCTTAAATGCCAAAATAAGAAGTGTAGACTCAGGCTTTGAACAAACCTTAGCCACAAAAGCTCTGTGTAAGGGAGTGAAAGGGCTGTGTTTTTAAAAGATTATTCTGATGGCAGGACAGATTGTAGGTAAAGAGATTGGTGTGGAGACTGTAGCTGAGAACTCCCCGTGGGGCCCAGGACAGAAAGATGACAGAGGGAAAAGATGGACATTTCACAGAGGAAACCACTAGCTACTAAAATCAGTGGAAAAGGTTAACCTCACTAGTAATAAAAAAATGCAAACCAAAAAATATTTCATCCATAAAGCTGTTAAGAGATCAACACAGTCAGCATTAGTAAAGTTGGGGTCATCTGGGAGTTTCTAAAGATTCATGGCAGGGTGAGAATTAGAACAAACTTTCTTGAAATCATTATGAGTCAAGAACTTAGAAATGTTGACACCCTTTGACTCAGTGACTTCACTTTTAAGAATCTTTCTTAAGGAATTAGTGAAGTCGCTCAGTCGTACCCGACTCTTTGTGACCCCATGGATAGTAGCCTGCACCAAGCTCCTCCATCCATGGGATTTTCAAGGCAAGAGTACTGGAGTGGGTTGCCATTTCCTTCTCCAGGGAATCTTCCCAACCCAGGGATCAAACCCAGGCCTCTCACATTGTAAGATTAATCTTAAGGAATTAATCACCAATAAGAATGAGAATCTAACTATAAAGATGTTAATTGTACCACATCTATTCTATGTTTATAAAAATAAAATAATGATAATGAAGAAGTAACCTAAACATCCACCACAGAGGAAGGGCTAAATGAATTTAAACCCACAAAGGGCATGTTCCATGTTTATATCATTCAGGAGCAACCAAAGTGACGGACAAGATTATATCCACTCAGTAAATATTGGTTAAATGAACAATTACTCCGTAGCGCTAATTCTGTTGGAGAATTTTTCTTTACTTGGAAAAATATTTATGATATAAAGCTGAATGAAAAATGAACTAAAGGGTTTTATAATCCTTATTACATAAAAATGCAAGTGTATACATAGATAATAGGAGGGGGAGAAAGTCATATTGTTAATAGTTATTTCTGGGCTTCCCTGAGCGCTCAGTTGGTAAAGAATCCGCCTGCAATGCAAGAGACCCCAGTTCAATTCCTGGGTTGGGAAGATCCTTTGGAGAAGGGATAGGCTACCCAATCCAGTATTCTGGCCTAGAGATATCCATGGACTGTATACTCCATGGGGTTTCAAAAGTCGGACACAACTGAGCAACTTTCGCATCCTTATTACATAAAAAAGCAAGTGTATATACAGACAATAGGAGAGGGGGAAGTCATATTGTTAATAATAGTTTATTTCTAGGTTGTGGTCTTATAAGCAATTGATGTTTTATTCTTTACGGGTTTCTGAATGTTCTGCTTTTTATAATAATATTTTTTAATTAAAAAAATTCAAGTAGCTTTACAAAGTTTTTAATAACATAGGGAGATTTTTATAATAAATTTTGAAGTGAAAAAATATGGGCTACAGCACTGCAATATGATCACAAAACAGGCACATTCAAAATAAATAAATGGAGAAAAAGACCAGAATGAAATGTCCCATAGTAGTTATATCTGGCCTGTGGCATCAAAAAGCAATAATTTTCTCCCTTTCACTGTATATCTTTTAGGATTTTCTAAATATTCTATGAAAAATATATATTGCTTTCATTGTCAGAAAAAATGTTTAATTTTTACAGAAGATTACTGCATTATTTTCAAAGAACAGTACAGAGGTGGTGGAGTAGATAATGACAAAAGAGGGAAGAAGGCGCAGATGTCAGTGATGTTAGACAGACAGAATCTTTCAGACCAGCTGGCCTATGGCTCTGAGGCCCAAGAGCGAGTCTGGGGGAGGCGAGGAACGACAGAGCAGTGGTGCTAATAACAGACGCCAGGGGCACTAGGAGAATGGCTGAGATACTAGAATGCTAAATTTTAGGTCTTTTGAAAAGCAAACTCTTTAGTATTTTTATGAACCTCCAACTCCTGTCACCTATTAGATGCTCTTAAGTCAAGAGCAACTTTGGATGGGAACAATTGGTGGCAAGACATTTCTAGAAAACCTTCCTTTCCCTGCCAGTTGAGGGAGAGGAAGCCCTGTGACTGAGTCCTAATTTTCCTTCTTGAGGTGATACTGGTGTGCATGACCACGTGAGGTTTCGAATGTGCTGTGCCGGGCCCCCACGCTGCCAGCCTCCAGGCCCACCTAGGTTCCTCTCAACGGCTGTGCAACACCAAGCCTCATCCCTTCATCACTGTACTTGTGCGCTCGAGGGCACTCAGTAAATATGAATGAAATGATTACTGCTTCATAAATAATCTGTTTCTGTGTGATGCTCTTCTGTCACCTGATTTGCTGCTGCTTGTTATTTTCAAAGGAAAAAATGGAAAACATTCTGAAGTCTGGGTGTTTACGAGATACAAAAAGTAAGAATGAGTTTAGAGAATCCCCAAAACGTGTCACCATCTCAAACCTAGCACTGACTTTCGAAGGTGAAAGATGTTTTCAAACTACCTTGACTCCAGAAGAAGATGAGACAGAGAAATCCAAAGAGATGAGCGACAGACCCCGTGAAATAAGGACAATGGACTCTGAAAGCACAACTCTCAAGGCTGAAGAACCCAGGTATGTGAAGCAGGGAGATGCCAAATGATGCTAAGACATGAAATATGTAAATAAGTGCATGCTTTAAAGTCCCTGCAGGACTTCCCTGGCAGTCCATTGGTTAAGACTATGCCCTTCCAATCTAGAGGGCATGGGTTCAATCCCTGGTCAGGGAAATAAGATCCCACATGCTGTGTGGTGAGACCAAAAATAAAGGAAAAATAAATAAAGTCCCTGCAACTCAGGCATTTGTCATGGAAGATTCTCAAACATACGAATGACATATGAATGATGACATAATCTCAGACATATGAATGATAACACAATCAACTCAATTATCCACATTTGGTTTCAGTTCAGTCCAGTCGCTCAGTCGTGTCCGACTCTTTGTGACCCCATGAATCGCAGCATGCGAGGCCTCCCTGTCCATCACCAACTCCCGGAGTTCACCCAAACCCACGTCCATCGAGTCAGTGATGCTATCCAGCCATCTCATCCTCTGTCGTCCCCTTTTCCTCCTGCCCCCAATCCCTCCCAGCATCAGAGTCTGTTCCAATGAGTCAACTCTTCACATGAGGTGACCAAAGTACTGGAGTTTCAGCCTTAGCATCATTCCTTCCAAATAACAGCCAGGGCTGATCTCCTTCAGAATGGACTGGTTGGATCTCCTTGCAGTCCATTTGGTTTAACCTTGTCTAATTTTTATTTTCACACCAACTTCTTAAACCAGTCAGCTGGCATTCTGCGCTATCTGCCTTGTATAGATGGTGTGTGCTGAAGGAAATAAAATAGAATGATGGTGTCCACATTTTGGAGTTAGGGCATTGATTGTCTGGAGTAATTATGGGTGCTTTTATCTTTACACTTCTATTTTCTTCTTTACATGTCCCTTACACTTTTCTACACTTCCAATGAATAACTTAATAATCTGAAAAAATGTTTTTATAATCATAAATACCCAATTACATGATGAATGTGAGAGACACTGTGGTATTATAAAAATAAAAGTTAATATGTTTATTCTGGAGTAACAGCTATCAAGAAACCAGAGAAAAACATAGAGATCTAAATGCTATATTAGCAAGAATGAAAATCAGGAATGTATTGAACTATGTCTAAGTTATTTTTAAATATAAAAAGGAACAGGGGAAAACAGGGAAACAAACTTTTTAAAGGTGTGAGTCATTCATTCAATATGTACTGAGCATCTTCTATGTGCTAGAGACAGGGCATACATCAGTGAAAATAAGTCATGCAGTGTTTCGTTCTAGTGGAGGGTATCGATAATCAAACAAAGTGTATTATACCAGCTGGAATGTGCTGTGAGAAAACAAAAAGTAACAGAAGCATTTGAGGAGGGAGGGAGTAGGTCTATCTTATATAAGTGGTCAGGGACTGCTTCTCTGAGGAAGGGCAGAGATCTGAAGAGAGGGTAGAGCGCTGGTGGAATGGTTTCAAGATGATTGACTGTATAGCGATTATAAGAGGGCCATATTAGGTGTTCAGTAAATGGTCATGATTGTCACTATTAATTCATTTCCAACAGCAAGGATAAAAGAAAGTTAGCTATTCTGTCTGAAAAAAAATCTTAATCGACTGAGGGGTAATCGTTCAAAACTCTCTTTTTCACCTCCTTTCCAGCTAAGTAGGGATCCAGGGAAGCAAAGGAATATGGATGATCCTTGGAAGATTCATAAACCTTGAAGTCAGAGTAACATTTTTTTACTCTCTAGCTCCTGGGCAGCCACATTTCTCACAGTTCTAGAGCCTCTATATCCAAGTGTCAATACATTCCAGGTGTTGCTGGATCTCGATTATGATTTCAATGGTCAATTTCAATTCAATTTCAATATGATTTCAGTTTCAAATTATGATTTTGGTGGTCTGCTTAAGCAAAGCGTTGTGTCCTAGTGAGGGTTTCTATACCAGTGGTTCTTAATGTGTGGCTGGTCAGCAGCAGCACCTGGGAGCTGGTAAATGATGTAAATTCTTGAGCCCATTCCCACCCTGCTGAATCATAAACTCTTGAGATGGGCTCATCATTTTGTGTTGTAATAAGCCTCCAAGTGGTTCTAATGTACAACCATGTTTGAGGACTGTTGCCTTATGAGAAGCCAGTCCTAGAAACAAAGTCAGATCGAGCAAGGAGTCCTCTCTTTGTGAGCGCTTCTTCTAAGGCCCAAGAACCAAAATGAGGGTTTCTCTTCATAGCCATAGGAAGAACTATCAGTTCAAATTCAAGGAAGTCCACTTCAGAAAATTTTCCTATATGACCAGATGTTCTGAAATTTGCATTAAAAAGTATATTTAAAATCAATTAATTGCATTTTCTTCTCTGATAGCCACAGCTGCTGCTCCTGCTGCTAAGTCGCTTCAGTCATGTCCGACTCTATGCGACCCTATAGACAGCAGCCCACCACGCTCCCCCGTCCCTGGGATTCTCCAGGCAAGAACACTGGAGTGGGTTGCCATTTCCTTCTCCAATGCATGAAAGTGAAAAGTGAAGTGAAGTCGCTCAGTCGTGTCCAACCCTCAGCAACCCCATGGACTGCAGCCTACCGGGCTCCTCCATCCATGAGAGTTTCCAGGCAAGAGTACTGGAGTGGGGTGCCATTGCCTTCTCCGATCGCCACAGCTAGGCCTTCCAAAATTATGTTGAATTAAAGTGGTGAGCTCACTGACTCGATGGACGTGAGTCTGAGTGAACTCCAGGAGTTGGTGATGGACAGGAAGGCCTGGTGTGCTGCAATTCATGGGGTCACAAAGAGTCGGACACGACTGAGCGACTGAGCTGAACTGAACTGAACTGAAAGTGGTGAGAGTGGACATACTTGTCTTGTTTCCTGATCTTAGAGGAAATGCTTCCAGCTTTTCACCACTGAGAATAGTGTTAACTGGGGGTTTGTCATTTTTGTTGTTCAGTTACTCAGTTGTGTCCGACTCTTTGGGACCCCATGGACTGCAGCACAGGCTTCCCTGTCCATCACCATCTCCCGGAGCTTGCTCCAACTCATGTCCATTGAGTCAGTGATGCCATCCAACCATCTCACCCTCTGTCGTCCTCTTCTCCTTGTGCCTTCCCAGCCTCAGGGTCTTTTCTAATGAGTCAGCTCATCGCATCAGGTGGCCAAAATATTGGAACTTCAGCATCAGTCCTTCCAATGAATATTTAAGATTGATTTCCTTTAGGATTGACTGGTTTGATCTCCTTGCACTCTTGGCCTTTATTCAGTTCAGTTTAGTTCAGTCGCTCAGTTGTATCTGACTCTTTGCTACCCCATGGACTGCAGCAAAGCCTGCCCTCCCTGTCCATCGCCAACTCCCGGAGTTTACTCAACTAATGTCCATTAAGTTGGTGATGCCATCCAACCATCTCACCCTCTGATGTCCCCTTCTCCCGCCTTCAATCTTTCCCAGCATCTGGGTATTTTCCAGTGAGTCAACTCTTCGCATCAGGTGGCCAAACTATTGGAGTTTCAGCTTCAACCTCAGTCCTTCCAATGAACATTCAGGACTGATTTCCTTTAGGATGGACTGGTTGGATCTCCTTGCAGTCCAAGGGACTCTCAAGAGTCTTATCCAACACCACAATTCAAAAGCATCAATTCTTTGGCACTCAGCTTTCTTTATAGTCCAACAGTCACATCCATACATGACCACTGGAAAAACCATAGCCTTGACTAGACGGACCTTTGTTGGCAAAGTAATGGCCTTTATTAGGTTGAGGTAAATTCCCTCTATGCCCAGTTCCTGGAGTTTTATCATAAATGGGTGTTGAGTTTTGTCAAAAATTTTCTGCATCTATTGAGATGATCATATGGCTTTTATTCTTCAATCTTTTGATGTGGTATATCACACTGAATATTGGGAAAATCCTTGCATCCCTGGGATAAATCCCACTTACCTGTGATTTATGATCCTTTTAATGCACTGTTAGGTTTCATTGGCTAGTATTTTGTTGAGGATTTTTGTGTCTATGTTCATCAGTGATATTAGCCTGTAACTTTCTCTCTTTTTTGTGGTATCTTTGTCTGATTTTGGTATCAGGGTGTTGGTGGGCCTCATAAAATGAGTTTGAGGGTATTTCTTCTTCTAAAAATTTTGTAATAGCTTCAGAAGGATAGGTGTTAGCTCTTCTGTAAATGTTTGATAGCATTAATCTGTGAGGCCATCTGGTCCCAGACTTTTGTTTGTTGGGAGTTTTCTAATCACAGATTCAGTTTCAGCACTTGTGTTTGGTCTGCTTATATTTTCTATTTCTTTCTAGTTCAGTCTTGGGACCTTTCTATTTCTTTCTAGTTCAGTCTTAGTACCTTTCTAAGAATTTGTCCATTTATTCTAGGTTGTCCGTTTTTTGGCATGCTTATAGTCTCTTACGATCTTTTGTATTTCTGTGAGGTCAACTTTAACTTCTTTTTTCATTTCTAATTTTAATGATTTAAGCTCTCTCGCTTTTTTCTTGAGTCTGGCTAAAGGTTTATCAATTATGTTTATCCTTTCAAAGAACCAGCTTTTAGCTTCATTGATCTTTTATTTTGTTTTCTTCATCTCTCATTTATTTCTGCTCTGATCTTTATGATTTCTTTCCTTCTACTAACTTTTGATTTTGTTTGTTCTTCCTCTAGCTGCTTTAGATATAAGGTTAGGTTGTTCATTTGAAATTTTTCTTGTTTTTTGAGGTAAGATTGTATTTCTATGAACTTTCCTCTTAGAATTGCTTTTGTTGCACCCTAGAGATTTTGGGTCATATTTTCGTTTTGATTTATCTCTAGGCATTTTTAAAATTTCCTCTGATTTTTTCAGTAATCCATTATTTGTTTAGTAGCATATTGTTCACTTTCCACATATTTGCATTTTTTGCAGGTTTTTTTTTTTTTTTTGTAGTTTCTAAGCTCATAGCACTGTGATCAAAAAAAAAAAAATACTTGATATAATTTCAATTCTCTTGGCTTCTCTGGTAGCTCAAATGGTAAAGATTCCACTTGCATGGAAGCATATACACTACCATATGTAAAAGAGATAGCCAGTGGGAATTTGCTATATGACTCAGGGAACTCAAACCAGGGCTCTGGTTTGACAGCCTAGAGGGGTGAGAGGTGGGAGGTGGGAGGGAGTTTTAAGAGAGAGGAAACATATGTATACCTATGGCTGATTCATGTTGATATATGGCAAAATCCAAGACTATTGTAAAGCAATTATCCTTCAATTAAAAATAAATAAAATTTTTAAAAAGTAATCATCAGTCAGAAGGAGTGAGGGAAAGACAAAGAATGTAAGAGACAAAGGTATAGCAGCAGGTGCCACTCAACAGGAAATGTACTTTTTGCTATGTACAAGTATGACTTTCATAGAAAAGCGTAAGATTTCTAAAAAACAAGTGAGATAAAAACGAATCCATCCAGTCTAGCAATTTTTCCTAAACAGTAATTAATCAGGTCTGATCATTCTGACATCTTCCTCTGCTTTATTTCATTCAATATATCTCAAATTCTGTCCTGCCCCTGTCTAAGCTTTCAGAAACACCCAATTCAAAAATCTTAACAAGGTTAACTGTTTAAATCATTTCAACTTCTTCTTTCCTCATCCTTTTGCAAATAATGGATGCCCTGAAGCACTGGATTAACTTTTAGTGCCTTAAAAAATCTTTAAAAAGTAATAAACATTTTTAAAGCATAGTTTTAGATTTACAGAATAATTGAGCACATAGCACATACAGCCCTACACCCACACCACTGCCACCTCCTCACCCTCCCTCGTCCCCAGTTTCCCCTGTTAGTAACACTTGCCTTAGTGTGGTACCTTTGTTAACAGTTAATGAACAAAACATATATTATTATTAAGTATAGTCCCTAGTTTAAGGTTCACTCTCTCTCTTGTACAGTTTTATGGCTTTTGACATATGCACACTGACATGTATCCACTGTTACATACAGAAAAGCCTCACTTCCCTAAAAATTCTCTGAGCGTTAGACTGCTCGTAGTAGTTTCTTAAAATGTTACAAATTGTAAGGATAACTTGTTTCTAGATTGAAGTGAGCTGCAAGTGTGAAGTTTTGTTACTCTCACTGTTATGATTGGTATTAGAAATGAGAAAATGAATGCCTATATAAATAGCAAAAATCTTAGGATTTTAAGATTACAAAGGATCTTAGTTAGCAAATCCCAAAATCTTCCAGGCTCTGCCCTTCAGTCTCTCAGCTTCCTGTATCATTTATCTGCTGACTCTACTGTAAAGAAAGAAAAAAATAGATTTTAAAAACAAAGCAAAAAATAAATTTTGGTTCTAACTAATCCTCTTAGTCCAATTTAATCAAGTATAGATTATATTTTAGTGCCTATTTACATCAGGAACATAATTACTAGCTAGAGCCTAATTTGAGAATGTTCATTATAATTGAAAGACGTAATAAAATCAAAGAACAGAATGGGATTCACTGATACTTAGTCCTGGGATATTTGTAGGATCAAGTCAGGATGCTGTGAGAGTGATAAATGAATTCTAGTGTATATTTTTCTTCTCCAAGACCATGGATTTCGGTGACACCTTTCTAACCGTGTACTTTGAAACAAACAAACAAACAAAATTAAACAATGACCTTGTTGAGTATTTTGCCCTCAAATTCATTGGCCTTTAAAATGTAAATTGAACAATTTAAATCTAGATAAGTGAAAGACTATGGAAAGTTCTATAATGTCACTTTGGGTACTTTAGAAATGAAGGATTTACTTTATAGAGCATTTATATTCCTTTTTATACCTTGGCAATAGTGTTACTGTGATTCTTCGCTTTGTTTTAAAGAGGATAATGGCAGGCTTCATTTTAGGTTGCACCTACTCTTTTAAAGTACATTTATTTGGTACCTCTCAGTATACTGAAAACTTTTATCATTAAACTCAACCTTATTTAAATCACCAGACCCATTTGGTAAAGGTTATGAGTATTTGCAAACTTCTCAGAAAATTACTAATTTAACCTTTACATTTGAAAGATTCACTAAAGAATTTGAACTGCATGAATTTGCCAGATCCTCTAAATGGATCAGAATTATTTCTTTGTACATTTATCTGAGAAGCTATTATATAAGGATAATTATTCTTCCCATAATTCTCTTACTCAAACAGCAAAACTTTCAAAATAGCTATTGCAGTATAGCCAAGTAACAAAGATTTGGTGAAAATTAACTGACTTAAGTTTATATTTTAGCATTCAGTAGGTTAAGAAAATAAGTATTTTAATTATTGATATTAATTTTAAAAGTCAGACATACAGGGACTTGCCAGGTGGTTCAGTGGTTAAGACTCCATGTTGCCAGTACAGGGGGCTGGATACCTGGTCTGGGAACTAAGATCCCACAGGCCATGTAGCATGGTCAAAAGATTAAAAATTTTAAAAAGGTATCAGGCATGCAGAAAACAGACTTTATTCAAAGATATCTCTGAAAGTAAAATAGTCCAAAAAACTGACAGCTAGTCCCCTACTTTATATCCACTAAGCTGTAAGAAATTGTAATAACTTGGATGAACGATTGAGGTTATTCACCTAGAAGACTCCCATCAAGGCCACCAAGATTGTGATGAAGAGCTAGCAGAGGTGGGCAACTGCAAACCCTGGCACCCATCCATTCCAGAATATATCCCACATGTCTACAAGAGCATATATTCCCAATGCAACTGACTCCATTTACAGAAACCCCTGAACAGCAGCAGTTAGCTTCTTTTAGTCTCAACCCCAAATGAGTTTTTAGGGTCTGGAGATGTAGCATGATAGGGATCCTTACAGCCTCACTGAGTGACAGATGATAGCCACAATAAAAATAGATTATATGTAATGACATACAACTCACTTTTATGGCTTTTGTAGGTTGGACAGCTTGCATGTTACATAAATTTAGGTAATTTTACTCTAAGATGCATTATAATGGATAATACCCTTGGCTGGGGCTTCTTCCCACATGGCACTAGTGGTAAACCTGCCTGCCATTGCAGGAGATATAAGAATCATGGGTCAGTCCCCGAGTTGGGAAGATCCCCTGGAGGAGGGCATGACAACCCTCTTCAGTATTCTTACCTGCAAAATCCCACGGACAGAGGAGCCTGGTGAGCTCCAGTTCACAGGGTCGCATAGAGTTGGACATGCTGAAACAACTTAGCATGCACATGTACACCCTTGGCTTACTAAATATATGTCATTATACCTACTAAGTACTTAGAGAATGGTTGTTTTCTCATACCTAGTAATTCTTTTCTAAATATCTGCGGTTATACTGGCCAAACTTTGAAATGTGCTATTTATTTTTACAGGAGCAGGAGAACTGATTCAGACACTTCAGGTATGGACCAAATTCCACCATATTTCTTTGTGATCCCTTGTATCAAGCCGTCACCTCAGGGCCCTGGAACAGACAGAGTAGCTAAAAACAAAGGAATCGAGCCAGACATTTTGAGGCATTCCCTTTCCTGTCTTTGCTTCCTTCTGAGAGTCTGTCCTACAGAAATGGCCTCAAAGACTACATTCATGCTATCTTTCAAGCAGTAGGCACCACTTGGCTTTTTTCTGTGCTGATAGAGTTCCCTAGTTCCCAGGATCTCTAACTCACAGGGCAGGAGCCACTCCCAAGCTAGCTCTGCGAGCAGAATCAAACATGATATGGCCTGTTACTCCTGCTGATTTGGAAGGGAAGTGATCACAGCTCAATTTCTTGGTAAATCTAAAATCTGCTAGCCCCTCTTTTCTTCCTGCTTGTGTCTTTGTCTTCTGCTCTGCGGTCAGGTGATAGAATTTAATGTTTTCTTCTGGCAGCTTTTTCTTTACATATTCCCACATCTCGGGGTCATTAACTGGCAACAACTGTCTGAAGTAAAGGCTGTCATGTAAACACTAGTGGAGAGTTCTTCCCTTGCTTGCTGCTGACCCACTTCTGAGTGACTGTCTAACCTCTGGGGAGTAGAAGAGACCTCTGCTCCAGTCATGCACATAAAAGAACATCATGGAAGGAACACAAAATCACATTTCACTGAACTTAAAAAGGAGGGGGAAAAACACAGAAATACTTGAAGGTGTTTTTTAGTCACATTTGCAGGAGTCCTACAAAAGAAAAGAAAAGAAAATGATTGGGGGGGAGAACTAAATGGGAAAGGGGATCAACCTGTATTTTTGGGGGGGAGCACATGCAGAAATATGTAAAATTGTACACATGAAATTTATATAATGTTAAATAAGTAAATATTAGCTCAATAAAGTTTTTCTTAAGCCAATGATTATAGAAAAGCTATTTATACAAATGGGGTTCATCTTTGGGCCTTCCCACTGGACTTTAGTGTCCAAAAGTACCAGAGGAGCTTCACGATAATGTGGTTTTTACCTATATTCCAATCTATAGAACTGAACCTGAAAACAAATGCTATTATAGTTTATAAGAAAAATATAAAATTTCCCTCACAGTATATAGAATTTTCATCTATCAATTTCTATCCCAAATTTTATTTCAAAAAGAAATCAGATCTGTAAAAATTCCCAAGATATGCTATTACAGGCAAATATTTTCTTCTTATTTTCTAAAGACAATATTAAATCTAGCAAAAACCTTATAACTTAATATATAATTAGTAGCTGAGCATATAATTAGTACATTATTCATACATTCTGAAGTACTCCCTATTTAAGCCATGGAAATTTAAAATTAATATAGGACATTGATACTTCCATTTTAATCTTATATGAGACTGATTCACATGCCTCCTGGCACAAACTCAATCTTGTTCAACTGAATAAACATTCAATGCTCATCTATTATATAGGAGGCACTGAGACAGACTCTGGGAGAGATTAAAAATAAATAACAGGACATATACCTGGCCTCAAGACATGTGCACAAATAATGTAAGTCAGAACGTTACAGGCCCTCTAAGAGAAAAGTAGAGAACATACTTTTTGCTCAAAAGAGAAAATCATGAAGGAGTCTATGAAGATGGCAATCTTTGTGTTAGGAAAGAGGAAACAAAAATATCTGCCTCTGTGCCACCCCGTGGACTATACAGTCCATGGAATTCTCCAGGCCAGAATACTGGCATGGGTAGCTTTCCCTTCTCCAAGCAGATCTTCCCAACCCATGAATCAAACAGGGATCTCCTGCATTGCAGGCAGATTCTTTACCAACTGAGCTATTAGGAAAGACCAATATAAGCAACAGGGTGGGCAAAATCACAGGGCTGGGACAGTGGTGGGCATATTCAGTTTAGGAGCAGTGAGAGCAAGGCAGGAGCCAGTCTGGAGGAGTCTTAAACCACACTAAGGAGTTCGGATGATACTGCTTGGTAGGTAAGGAGGATCCACTGAAAAGCCAGGGAAATGACAAAATTAACATTACATTTTAGGTAGATTACTCTGACTGCAGTCCCTAAGAGAAGCTGAAACAGGTTAGAGGCAGAACGTCATTATAATAGTCTGGGTGAAAGGTACCCAAGTCTTGACCAGGTAAGAAGCAGTGAGATGAAAAAAGACCTGAACACACAGTCAACAAGCTTTAACACCTAACTACTTGTGAAAACAAGAGAAAAAGAGAAAGTAGAGGCAACATAACTAGGAGGTACTGAGTCCATGAAACAAGTTGGGAAAAGGAAGAAAATCTGGAAGGAAAAGGTGAAGAAATAAGCTATGAAACACTGAGCTTAGAACTGAAAGTCCTAGATTTGGGTTCCGTTTGTCCTGTTTCACGAATGTGTCATTTAATCTCTCTGGGTCTCAGTTTTCCTCAGCTGTCAGATGTGTGTGCATATGGGTGGGGAACAAAGGCGTGACTGGCTGTGTCAGGGCCCTTTCTGCGGCTATGGCTTATTAGCTCATGTTTGTGGTCCTGGTAGCCAATCTATGTAAATTTTAGCAAGCAGCTTGAAATGGGGCTCTGGCAATGAGGAGTTGAGGAAAGATACAGCAGACATGCAGCGAAATTCCACTCTGAGCTGTTAAATCATGAAGCTGGTACAATATACAAATTCGGCATGCAGTTTTCACCAAGTATTAATTATTTTCCCTGTTTGTTTTCTTTCCTGTACTTTCTCATTCTTTCCACTTTCCTTTCCTTTATCCTCTCACTTTTCCTTACTTAGGCTTGTACAGTTTTTCAATTTTCCCTCTGATTTGCATTTCTTTCCCCTTTGCCACACTCCTCTGAATCACTTTTTTCCCCTTTCACAGTCCCTTACTCACACTTAACACTCTTCACCCCAAGGAAGCAAAGATTAGTAACCTTGTCCTATTGAATTTAGACTGAATGTAGACTGAAAATAAGTTTGTAAATCTGATTTCTATTTTAGGCAGAAGCCAGAATAATAACTGTTCCCACAAGAGTAAATCAAATCACTGTTTCTATTAACTTCCTCAGATTCACATTCAACAACTCTTGGGCAAGGCTAGTTGGGGACAGCAGTCTCCGATTCTCTCTAACCTCTGAACAGTTTGGAAGAATTACACTTTTCCTCCTTTTTGAGTAGGGTTTCAGGTAAAGCAGCACTTCAAATGTACTGTTCTGATGAAAAGTCTACAAGGTAGGGCCCAGGCTAAACCCATCTCTTTGGATCTGGGTCCATCTCTCTCCTTTTTTGACTTTCCATTTCTTACCTTTCTAAGCTTTATTCTCTTTACTTTTGCTGATTTTCTTTACAATGAGCCCAAACAGTAGGCTTAGCTATGATCCCCTGGCATTTTTCCAAGATGGAAAGAAATGAGACAAAGGACAGAGATTAAGAAAAGAAGAGAGAGGGAAATCATTTTTGAAATACTGGGCATGTCCTCCCCTCCCCCACCCATCTATCTTTTCCATTTTCTTCTTAATTATTGCAAATCAAACCCTTGGAATCCTAAGAAGTAATGGGAGAATTCTAAAAGGGAAACTGAAATTTAATAATGGGCTCCATTGGAAAGAATAAAGACATTTTTGATGAGGTTAGAAAATCATTTGAATTTAAGACTCAAGTTCTCTCTCTTTGTGTTACTTTCTTCTCTCTGGTTCTTGGCCTTTTTCTTTCTTTCTCGTCTCCTCTTTCTAATGATCTCACTTCCACTTTGCTGGACTGTTTCCTGGCTCTCCGCTCTCCTGTCAAATCCCCTCTAAATTCCTCACTCTCGTGCCTCATCTGTCGTCCCTTTCTCAGGGGAATGGATGTCAGGAAAGGAAAGTAAAACAGGAAAAGAAAAGGCCAGTGGAAAAAACGTATAAGACAACTAAGGTGAGGAGGGTTCAGGATGGGGAACACATGTATACCTGTGGCGGATTCATTTTGATATTTGGCAAAACTAATACAATTATGTAAAGTTTAAAAATAAAATAAAATTAGAAAAAAAAAAAGACAACTAAGGTAATTTCTGCAGTTATAAGTCTCTATAGATGTAAATGACATGACATTTTCACAAAAAGTTGTCAGTAAACAGAATCTTTTAACAGTGAATCATATTACTTCTATTATAGTAATAATAGAGGTGGAATGGAATGTTGAGGGTTTTGCTGTGGTTTCTGCTCTAGAATCCACCAGGGGTCAAAATGTAACATCAGCAGGGGGAGAGGGCGCTTCAGGTGAGGCACTGGAAGAGAATTACTTGCTGCTGCTCCTAACGATGATTCCTTTCATTCTCATTGCTACTCTTGCTCTCTGCTCCCTTATCGTACACTTTCCCAACCTGCTTTCTCAGATTAGCCAACACAGCCAAAGCCTCTTACTTTCACACCAAAAATTATACAAATTCCTCTAGAGTCTCTAGAGGGCTGCCATGTACATCTGCACAGATTGTACACTGCACAGAATTGGGGGCCCCATTCACAATTACTCTGTGCAATGAATAACTTGCCCGGCTGTGTGTGGTGGCCAACAGTGTACTAAGTTTCTCTGAGACACGCTTTACAGTGAGCTATTTATGAATGAAACTTCTCTCATTTGCCTGTCCTAATATAACTAATGCTGTGTGTGTATGTGTGAGAGAGAGACTGCATATGCACACACATACATTTAAGGCTAAATTCACACAATTAAACAGACAGTTGGTGAAGCAGGGCCGACTCCAGCAAGAAGCACATGCCCATCTTATTAGGGTTCTGATGATGGAATTGAGGTGCCTACCCTTTTTTTCTACCTTTCTGTCACTCTGCCAACTGAAGTCAGTTTAGCATTTGAGCATTCAGTTTATTAACAGGGCCCCACCCAGATGTACACCATCGGCCAGAGATAACGCACCAGAGAAAAACAAGTGTGGCCCAAAAACATCAAATGTTCACATACGTTAATCCCCTGGCCTCCACATACGCTCCTCATCTGTGTTGTTCTTCTGTCACTTCTGTTTCCCCATTAAGTGTGCTCTTAATAATGTTCTATGGTGCTAGACACTGAAGGGGTGGCACCCAGGGTGACATGCTGGTTCCTACACCCACCTAGGGAGAGTTCCAAGCCTGGCTATTTCTCAATATATTATAGCCTTTAGAGGGAGAAATTCCTTTTAAAAGTGAGCCCAATACACTACAGCAGTTTCATCCTTTGACTGATACATTCTATAATGAGAAATTTCAAATACTGTGGTCTCATTAAGAGAGAGCTACAGATGCAAAGAAGGGCAAAAATAATGGTATATATAACATATTTAGATCTTGACTTTGGAAATTTTAAAAGTGGCTCCCAAATAGTTAAATTGTGAATTACTAATATATGGGGAAAGGTAGATTTTTTTAACATGGCGAAAAAAGTTTGCTACTAATAAAGACTTCGTATTGATATTATTATTACAACTGAAATCATGTGAAAGTTACTAGGCCCCTTATTTACAATAAGCATAAACTATGTGTGTGTAAATCTCACATACATTTGACTAATTTCAGGACTCAGTTTAGCACAAATAAAGAACTTGCAAATAATTCAATGACAATGTCTACAAGCTCTAAAGAATAAAAGTCCATAATTTTAATCTTGACTTCTTGATTTACTAGGTAACTGCATGGTAGAAGTAATTTTTAAAAACAAAAATTTTAAGAAATTCCTTTAACATTGTATCAACTTCTAGATTTAAAAAATGATAACTTACCTGTCCAAAGGATATTTATTGTTATATTAAGAAGAAATACTGTATTATAAATGTAATTTTACTTATTTCAATCACTTATTTTACTCATATCTAGTTATTTTAAGTTTTACATATAACAGTAATAGCTTTACAAGATTCTGTATTTCAGACTTTCGAATTAACTGAACTAACTCCATCTTTTTTCTTTACCAGATAAATGTAAACTACTAAATTAAAAGCAAGCACAGCTCAAGAAATAACAATTGAAGGAAGGGAAAACAAAGCAGCATCTTTCACGTGGCAGAAATAAAGGCTACTACTAATCATTAAGCATTTGATCCATGTCAATCTTTCTTAAATCTTAATGATTGTTAATTGTGGATATTGATTTTAAAGTAAGTAGAGAACTATATACTTCAGAAACTCAATTTTCATCTGTAGGGCTTCTTTTCTGTGGGACTGTTGAATGAATATGTTGTTCTCTTTGGTTTTACTTTTCCCATTTGGATATTACCCCACCACTGATAGCATATTGAAAAGCAGAGACGTTACTTTGCCAACAAAGGTCCATCTAGTCAAGGTTATGGTTTTTCCAGTGGTCATATATGGATGTGAGAGTTGGACTGTGAAGGAAGCTGAGCGCCAAAGAATTGATGCTTTTGAACTGTGGTGTTGGAGAAGACTCTTGAAAGTCCCTTGGACTGCCAGGAGATCCAACCAGTCCATTCTAAAGGAGATCAGCCCTGGGATTTCTTTGGAAGGAATGATGCTAAAGCTGAAACTTCAGTATTTTGGCCACCTCATGCGAAGAGTTGACTCATTGGAAAAGACCCTGATGCCGGGAGGGATTGGGGGCAGGAGGAGAAGGGGACGACAGAGGATGAGATGGCTGGATGGCATCACTGACTCGTTGGACATGAGTCTGAGTGAACTCCGGGAGTTGTTGATGGACAGGGAGGCCTGGCGTGCTGCGATTCATGTGGTCGCCAAGAGTCGGACACGACTGAGAGACTAAGCTGACTGACTGACTGTGTGGTCTCTAACACGGGGTGCCCCAGGGTCCTCAAAGCCAGGACCATATTATTTCCATCTTGTGTTTCACTGAGCACCTGGCCTAAGAGGCAGTACTTATGGAATCAATGAATGCCATTTTCAAACAAGTTTTTTAAATTCTCTAACTTTTAAAAATAAAGGAAATACAGACAGTCCCCATCCAAAGAATCATTTGGATTAAAAATAAAAAAATTTACTTATTTGTCTGTATCGGGTCTTGGTTGCAGCACATGGACCCTCTAGTTGTGTCCTGTGGGCTCAGTAGCCACAAGTAGGATCTTATTTCTCCCACCAGGGATCAAACTCACATTCCCTGCATTGTAAGGCAGATTTTTAACCACTGGATCACCAGGGAACTCCCTGTTTGGATTTTTAAAAGCC
Organism: Bos mutus; assembly: GCF_027580195.1. Lineage (NCBI taxonomy): Eukaryota > Metazoa > Chordata > Mammalia > Artiodactyla > Bovidae > Bos > Bos mutus. The sequence continues at coordinate 29,605,473 of NC_091626.1, read as the reverse complement.
ACCACTTAACCTATTTTCAAAACTTTGCCAGTCATTCTACCATAAGCTTTGCATAGATTCTCAGTCTTCACAGTAATCTGAGGGGTATGATTACTTTCCTGTTTTACAGACAGACGGTGAAAGTAAAGCTTGGACAATTAAGTTACTTGTTCAAAATCATACAGCTAAAAATATATGTGTGTGTATATATATATATTTTTTTAATTTTATACAAATAGTACTGGTATTTCCTACCAGTGACCTGAGTTGCAATAACAAATATGTCTCCCCTCTATCTTCCATTTCCCGTCCCACAGACAATGCTCTAGAACTACATGGTCCAATATGGTAGCAAATGGGTATGTATGGCTCTACTGAGCACTTGAAATGTGGCTATTGCAACTGAGAAACTGAATTTTAAATTTCTTTTCATTTTAATTAAAAAAAAACTGAAGCAGTGTAGAATTCTTCTTCATTAAACATAAATATTGTTTGGGTAAGGTTATGTTTTTTTCACTTCAACTCTTGGAAATTTAGCATCTGTACTGTGATAAAGTGTAAAATATGCAATTGATTTTTAGGCCTTAGTATGAAAAAGAATGTAAAATACCTCAATAATTATTATATAGATTATATGTTTAAATTATAGTATTTTAGCTATATTGGGTTAAAATTTAGAAATTAATTTCATGTGTTTCTTTTTACTTTTTAATTGGCTACTAAATAGTGTTTCACAAAGTTATATATGTGGCTTATTTTATATTTCTATTGGACAGTGCTATAGTGGAAAAACCTCTACCCAGCCCCCTTGGCCCACAGCCCGGTAGATTCTTCCCTTCTCTCCTTGCTGTTCCAAAGATGAAAGGGATTTCTTTCCCACTTCTACAATCAGAGATGAAACAGGGAGCAACCAAGAGAAGATTAATATTAGGGTCATTTTTAAGATATGAATATATGTAAACTAAAAATTTCTAATTTGGAGTTGACTGTCTCATATGGAGAAGGCAATGGCACCCCACTCCAGTACTCTTGCCTGGAGAATCCCAGGGATGGGGGAGCCTGGTGGCTGCCATCTATGGGGTCACACAGAGTCAGACACGACTGAAGTGACGCAGCAGCAGCAGCAGCAGTCTCATTACAGAAAAGGCTTTGTTGAGAGTGATTATCTGGAACAAACTGGTTCTTTAGGAAGAAAGTCACAACTAAGACTGAGTAATATTACCCGGTAACAGAGTCCTTCAAAAGGCAGTACCAGACCACACCAACCGTGGGTGACTATCTGGAACAACTAGATCCTTCATACATCATGGCCCCTGCACAACCACTTTGGAAAACAGGAAATGCCTTATGAAGTTAAGACACTGTTATCAGATGACTAAATGATCCTACTCCAGGTATTTACTCAAGAAAAATAAAAACATGTTCACAAGACATATGTTCAAAACAAGACTTGTACACAAATATTCAAAGGAGTTTTGCTCATAATAACCAAAATCTGAAAACAAACCAAATACCTGCCAACAGATAAATGGTTCAACGAACTGTGGTATATTCATAGAGTGATACTACCTCATAACAACAACAAAAACATGCGACAACGAAGTCAGATACAAAAAGAACATACATATGAAGGACTTGCCTGGCAGTTCAGTGGTTAAGACTCTGAGCTTCCAATGAAGGGGGAGTTCAATCCCTGGTCAGGGAACTAAGATCCCACATACTCCTGCAACACAGCCAAAAGGAAGGGAAAAAAAAAAGAATACACACTATATGATTCAGTTGAATAGAATATTCACTGTTCAGTTCAGTTCAGTGGCTCAGTCGTGTCCGACTCTCCCCGACCCCATGAATTGCAGCACGCCAGGCCTCCCTGTCCATCACCAACTCCTGGAGTTCACTCAGACTCATGTCTATCGAGTCCGTGATGCCATCCAGCCATCTCATCCTCTGTCGTCCCCTTCTCCTCCTGCCCCCAATCCCTCCCAGCATCAGAGTCTTTTCCAATGAGTCAACTCCACATGAGGTGGCCAAAGTACTGGAGTTTCAGCTTTAGAATCATTCCTTCCAAAGAAATCCCAGGGCTGATCTCCTTCAGAATGGACTGGTTGGATCTCCTTGCAGCCCAAGGGACTCTCAAGAGTCTTCTCCAACACCAAAGTTCAAAAGCATCAATTCTTCAGCACTCAGCCTTCTTCACAGTCCAACTCTCACATCCATACATGACCACAGGAAAAACCATAGCCTTGACTAGACGGACCTTTGTTGGCAAAGTAATGTCTCTGCTTTTGAATATGCTATCTAGGTTGGTCATAACCTTCCTTCCAAGGAGTAAGCGTCCTTTAATTTCATGGCTGCAGTCACCATCTTCAGTGATTTTGGAGCCCCCCAAAATAAAAGTCTGACACTGTTTCCACTATTCCCTCATCTATTTCCCATGAAGTAATGGGACCGGATGCCATGATCTTCGTTTTCTGAATGTTAAGCTTTAAGCCAACTTTTCACTCTCCACTTTCACTTTCATCAAGAGGCTCTTTAGTTCTTCCTCAATTTCTGCCATAAGGGTGGTGTCATCTGCATATCTAAGGTTATTGATATTTCTCCCGGCAATCTTGATTCCAACTTGTGTTTCTTCCAGAGTTTCCTTTACCACCTTGCTGTCAATATCCTGTGGCCCACCTCCACTCCATGAAATTACTAATTTGTCTTTGTAAATTGATTCTGAAACAAGACAAAATCAATTTACAAAGACAAATTAGCAATTTCATGGAGTGGAGGTGGGCTACAGGATATTGACAGCAAGGTGGTAAAGGAAACTCTGAGGTGAAAAGAAGTTGTATATCTTAACTGGGGTGGTATTAATAGTTACATTGGTATTTGCATTTACCTAACTTACTACTTTAAAGTGGATGCATTTTATTGCATATAAATTATACCTCAACAAAATGATTTTTTAAGGCAGTACTATATTTTTATAGCAAAAAGAAACCCTAGGAAGTTCATCCTGAAGTTGCAAATTTTTATCAGGTTTACACGCACACATACCCAAACTTGATTGCTCTTAATAATGTACTGAATTTTGTTCTTAAAAATAGATTTTTGGTCAGAGAAAATTCATAAATATTCCATAATTAAGTTGTTTCAACTTCTGCAATACTCATTCTTTACTATGTAACACGTAAGACAGGTTTATAACATTTATCTAAGATTTTGGAATTTTGTACTAGTACTCCTTTATCTTATTTTCCACATCTATAAAAATAGTTCATCTGATAACACATTGATTCCTCAGTACAGCACTGTCCAGTGGAATTTCTATGAGTATGAAAAGCTCAATATCTGTGCTATCCAATATGGTAAGCATAGCCTTAGAACAAAACTTTAAAGACAATGTCTATTATAAGAAAAAATATTTTCATGATCCATTATACTTTAATACAAAAATGTTTTAAACTATACTTTGGAAATCTTTCAATAAAATGAAGATAATGTTCTATGTGAAAGGATAAATGAGTGGTACATATAAATACCAGGTATTAATCTTGAGCATACCTGGTTGTCAAGTTAGGTGGAATTGTCTGTTAATGTCAATATTTAAGGAAAATTCAACTAAAGACCTAAAAGCTAATTACATGGCTGATTTGAGTACCGTGTTACCTCTCTAGACAGCAGATGATCTCCGTAATTTAGATATGAAGGTCAGTCCTTGCTGCTGCTAAGTCGCTTCAGTCGTGTCCAACTCTGTGCAACCCCATAGATGGCAGCCCACCAAGCTCCCCCATCCCTGGGATTCTCCAGGCAAGAACACTGGAGTGGGTTGCCATTTCCTTCTCCAATGCATGAAAGTGAAAAGTGAAAGTAAATTCACTCAGTCGTGTCTGACTCTTCATAACCCCATGGACTGTAGCCCACCAGGCTCCTCCGTCCATGGGGTTTTCCAGGCAAGAGTACTGGAGTGGGGTGCCATTGCCTTCTCCAATAATATTTGTTAGAAGGGCCTTTAGACATAAATAGACTGAGGCATCAGAAGTGTACCCTTGTCCTCTGTCACTGTTATCACCACAGGACTCTGAGCAACAGAGATGGCTATTACCTTTCTGGCTACTGGGAATGCTACTGGTACCACTTCATGGGACCAGGATAAAGTAGAGGAATCCCAGATATTCTGGCTAGACAACTAGCATGAGGGCTACAGGAAGCAATTTCCACAGTCATACATTTTACCTGGAAAACACATTTTCTTGTGCACTGGTGAAGTTTTGTAGGAGCAATTTTTAGATGAAATAAGATTTTATGGCTTTTGGAACTGATTTATAACCTCACCATAACTATAACTTGTCTGTTATTTGAGAGATCCTTGTATCATAGCTCAGTTGGTAAAGAATCTACCTGCCATGAAGGAGACCTGGGTTTGATCCCTGGGTTGGGAAGATTCCCTGGCAAAGGGAAAGGCTGTCCACTCCAGTATTCTGGCCTGGAGAATTCCATGGACTGTATAGTCCATGGGGTCACAAAGAGTTGGACATGACTGAGCAACTTTCAGTCACTCACTGTATCTTTAAATACATCAAGCAGGTCTAGAGTTTGCAGGGCAGGAATTCTCTGTGGATCACTGAACACCTAAGTAAAGGCATCTTACTAGGGCAAAAGCAACACGACTTCTGAAAGGGAAGACTCATGCCGCAGGAATCTATTAAAGTTCACTAAGGCTAAGTCTGAAGACAAGGGAGACTTTATAGAATTTTAGAGTATGAATTTATTTGAACTGTCCACACCTTTTGACAAAGTGCCATATCTAAAGTGTTTTGCTCTCTGTAGAAAGCAGCCCTGCTGTGGAAGTACGGCATTTCTTATGCTCATAAAAAAGAAAATAAGGGTTTTCTGCAAGGACTAGGGCAGGTCCTGGGTGGGTTTGGGAAAGAGTGATACAGCTATTGTTAGGGTGAATCGCAATAGATTGCGATAATGCTTTAAACATTATTTGATTTTATCTCAGTTCAGTTCAATGGCACCCCACTCCAGTACTCTTGCCTGGAAAATCCCATGGACGGAGGAGCCTGGTAGGCTGTAGTCCATGGGGCCACTAAGAGTTGGACATGACTGAGCGACTTCCCTTTCACTTTTCACTTTCATGCATTGGAGAAGGAAATGGAAACCCACTCCAATGTTCTTGCCTGGAGAATCCCAAGGACGGGGGAGCCTGGTGGGCTGCCGTCTATGGGGTCCCACAGAGTCAGACACGACTGAAGTGACTTAGCAGCAGCAGCAGTTCAGTTCAGTCGCTCAATTGTGTCCCACTCTTTGTGACCCCATGGACTGTAGCATGCCAAGCTTCCCTGTCCATCACCAACCCCTGGAGCTTGCTCAGACTCATGTCCATCAAGTCGGTGATGCCATCCAACTGTCTCATCCTCTGTTGTCCCCTTTTCCTCCTGTCTTCAATCTTTGCAAGCATCATGGTCTTTTCTAATGAATCAGTCCTTTGCATCAGGTAGCCAAAGTATTGGAGTTTCAGCTTCAGCATCAGTCCTTGCAATGAACATTCAGGACTGATTTCCTTTAGGATTGACTGGTTTGATATCCTTGCAGTCCAAGGGACTCTCAAGAGTCTTCTGCAACACCACAGTTCAAAAGCATCAATTTTCAGTTCTCAGCCTTCTTTATGGTCCAACTCTCACATCCATACATGACTACTGGAAAAACCATAGCTTTGACTAGATGGACCTTTGTCGGCAAAGTGATGTCTCTGCTTTTTAATATGTTGTCTAGGTTGATCATAACTTTTCTTCCAAGGAGCAAGCGTCTTTTAATTTCATGGCTGCAGTCTCCATCTGCAGTGATTTTGGAACCCAAGAAAATAATGTGTGTCACTGTTTCCATTGTTTCCCTATCTATTTGCCATGAAGTAATGGGACTGAATGCCATGATCTTCATTTTTTGAATGTTGAGTTTCAAGCCAGCTTGTTCACACTCCTCTTTCACTTTCAAGAGACTCTTAAGTTCCTCTTTGCTTTCTGCCATAAAGGTGGTATCATCTGCATATCTGAGGTTATTGATATTTCTCCTGGCAATCTTGATTCCAGTTTGTGCTTCATCCAGCCTGGCATTTCGCATGATGTACTCTATATATTTTTCCAGTGGTCATGTATGGATATGAGAGTTGGACAGTGAAGAAAGCTGAGCGCTAAAGAATTGATGCTTTTGAACTGTGGTGTTGGAGAAGACTCTTGAGAGTCCCTTGGACTGCAAGGAGATCCAACCAGTCCATTCTGAAGGAGATCAGCCCTGGGATTTCTTTGGAAGGAATGATGCTAAGGCTGAAACTCCAGTACTTTGGCTACCTCATGTGAAGAGTTGACTCATTGGAAAAGACTCTGATGCTGAGAGGGATTGGGGGCGGGAGGAGAAGGGGACGACAGAGGATGAGATGGCTGGATGGCATCACTGACTCGATGGACATGAGTCTGAGTGAACTCCAGGAGTTGGTGATGGACAGCGAGGCCTGGCATGCTGCAATTCATGGGGTTGCAAAGAGTTGGACACGACTGAGTGACTGAACTGAACTGAACTGAACTGAAAGTACTTATAACATGCTAGATTACCTGGTGGTTTTAAAAATATGTCCACAGATACCTGATGCTCCTCCCTTCAAGAAATGTGCCTTTGGGGCCCTTGCCTTGGATGTAGGCGGAACTTACTGGTTTGCTTCAGTGGATAAAGTGCACTGGGGGTGGTGTGGTTTTGAAGGCTAGGTCATTAAAAAGGCCCTGCAGTTTCTATGTTGGTTGTTTCTCTCTTGGATTGCTTATTCTGGGAGAGGTCAGCTGTCATGTCCTAAGGAAAAGTCCACATGGCCAGAAACTGAGGCCCCTAGCTGATAGCTACCTGAGGAATATTCCTGAAAGCACTTCCTCCTGTCCAACTCACTTCAGATGACCACAGGCCCAGATGACATCTTCTGGAGACCCCCATCCAGAGCCACCCAGCTGAGTGGAGCTCCTGCTTTCTTAACCCTCAGCAACGGGCATTAGGGGACTTCCCTGGTGGTCCAATGGCTAAGACTCTGAGTTACCAATGCAGGGGGCTCCGGTTCCATTCATGATCAGGAAACTAGATCTCACATACCACAACCAAGAGTTCCCACACTGCAACAAAAATCGAAGATCCCTTGGACTGAAACTAAGACCCCGTGAAATAAAATATTTTTAAAAAAAACATAAATTTACATTTGTGTGCAATTTTGCATCACAAAATCTCAATTACCCTAATTCTACTATAAGAAGAGCTTGTCCTTCTGGGTATATTTTATATAAGAACTTCTAGATGTTTTTTGAAATCTGTTAATATATTTTGGATACCCTTTGAAACAGCTCAATGTTCTCATTAAAGCTAATACAAATGTAAACGGAACAATAATTTTCCTAACATAGCATAAAGGAAAGGTAATTATTAATGTTCTGATGCTTTACAAGGAGCTGGCTCTTTTTACTGCTAAACACAATTGTGCTAAAAGATGATTTTCAAGGAATAATTGTTCAACTGTGTGTGTGTATGTTAGTCACTTAGTCGTATCCAACTCTCTGGACACCATGGACTGTAGTCCACCAGCTCCTCTGTCCATGGGATTCTCCAGGTAAGAATACTGGAGTGGATTGCAATTTCCTTCTCCAGCAGATCTTCCTGACCCAGGGATCAAACCCAGGTCTCCTGCACTGCAGGCAGATTCTTTACCATCTGAGCTATAGTTGAGTAATGGCTTTGACTTCTAGGTTACCAGATAAGAAGAAACAGGAAACCCTCAGTTTCCGCATACTTTCAAGAGTCTTTAAACTTTGGTTTGTGTATTACAAATTAAATTTAAGTACCAAAGAAAAAATCAACAGTTCACACATTTCACCATGATCCTAGGTGTATTCATCTCCTATTATAGACTTAAAAGAAAAAACAAAATCAGCACATTTGTATTCTTGTTACCAAAGTGTTCTCAGTTCTTCTGTGCCCCAAATCAATATCATAAGGCTTGGGACACTCCTGTTTGCTATTCCAGCCTCTTGCATTTGCTTCAAGTGTTATCCAGGGGCTGTGAGACCTGAAAGCTCTCAGTCTAAGTACTTGGTTAGTCAGGCCCTGGGACTAGCTTCACGCTGCTTACTTTTACTTGATTTAAAGCAGTTTATCTTCTCAATATGGTTTGAAATTTTCTTCTAAAAAATACTCTGGAAAGTGGCCCTAAAGTGTTCTCTGTGGTACTCCAGATCTCTTATTCAACCCAACACATTTTTAAAAATTTAGTTGAGGGCCAATGCATATTCTGTTTCCCCTGGAGTATACCACATGTGAAAGTTAGGACTTTTCCAGGAGAAAGAAGCTTATAGAGTCCCAGGTATCTGTTTCCACTGAGTTTTTGCAAAATCCTAATTAGAATTATCTCCTATATGTGATCTGCTATTTCCATCAGAAATCCCTTCCTCATGATAAGACTTCTCTACCCTATCTCATGGCACAGGTATGTTTGCTCTGAACTGACATATCCACTAAAGGGTCACACAAAATAAACCCTTATAATCTGTTAGGTGTTAGAAACAAGATATCTAAACTTGTCAGAGACATAAAAGTTCAGAAGTAAAAGTTAAGTGCAACAAAATAGTTATATTTGTTACTACTTTCAAAGGAACTTTTTGTTTTCTAATTCTCAGTCCTGTTAATCAGATGAGGATTTATTGCAGCAACTGGAATGACCCATGAAGCATAGGAAGGAGGTGGTGAAGAACAAATAGTTTTCTCTTTTGTGTTTGTTATACTATCTCCCTCCCTCAATACACAGTACTATCTAAGAGCAAAAACAATCATGTTTAGGCAGAAATTATTCTTAAGATGGGCTAGTCATAGGCCAAAATTAGACAAAGCTTAAGTTTTTCTTTGATCCTTTTATCATTCCTATTCCACATACTCACATCTGTTTCATTCATTCATTCATAAAATATCTGCCAAGTACTGTCTATGTATTCCCCTGGAGTAGGAAATGGCAACCCATTCCAGTATTCTTGTCTGGAGAATTCCATGGACAGTGGAGCCTGGAGGGCTATAGTCCAAGTGGTTGCAAAGAGTCAGACATGACTGAGCGACTATGCACGCATGCACACGTCCACATCTTAGGTACTGTTTAAGATACTGAGGAATCTAAAAATAAGTAGTGGTGAATAAAATAAAGTCCTTGCCATTACATTAAAAATAACAAATATGCAACATATCAGATGGTGAATAAATACAGTGAAAAATAAAGTTGGGGAGAAGGGATAAGGAGTGATGGAAGGTGGGGCGTGAGAGATGTTCTAGATTTTATCTAGAATAAGACAGGCCTCCCTGATAAGATAACATTTGAAATGAGACCTAAAGGAAGTGAGGGGAGAGTAAGCATATGGATACTGGATGTTTCAGGCATAAGAAAAAGCAAAGGCAGAGGCTCTGAGGCAGAAGCTGTTGGACTCTGTCAGGAGCAACAAAGATGCTAGCATAGCTAGCTAGTGGGAAATGAGAAGGAAAAGAGTAGTAAAAGTTGAGGTCAGGGAGATCATGACAGGCTGCAAGAGACTGAGCAGAGCAGTGACTTGATCTCACTTTTATTTTAGCAGGATCCCTGTGGTTGCAGTAACCAGAAAAGAAATACGGGTGGGAAGAGCATACTGCAGTCATTCAGGCAACAGATGATGATGTCCTGGAGTAGGGTGGGAGCAGTGGAGTTGGTGAGAAGTGGTTAGAGAATGGAAACATTGTGAAGGCAGAAATAAAAGAATCTCCTAATGGATTGAATGTGCAGTGGGAAAGCAAGCCTCAACAACTGGAAGAGTGGCATTACCATATCCTGAAATGCATAAAACTGGACGAAAATGAAAAGTTTGACGTATTAAATTTGTAATGCTCCCTAGAAATTCAGGAGAAGGAGGTAGCAACCCACTCCAGTATTCTTGCCAGAGAATCCTGTGGTCAGAGGAGCCTGTTGGGCTACTGCTGTCCATGGGGTCGCACAGAGTCAGACACGACTGAAGCGACTTAGCATGCATGCATGCATTGGAGAAGGAAATGGCAACCCACTCTAGTATTCTTGCCTGGAGAATTCCGGGGACAGAGGAGCCTGGCGGGCTGCCATCTATGGGGTCACACAGAGTCGGACACGACTGAAGCGACTTAGCAGCAGCAGCTAGAAATTCAAATAGAGATGTTGAGTGAGCAGTTGAATAGATGATTCTAAAGTTTAGGATAGAAGTTCAGGCTAGAGATAAACTTTGGGTTTATAGTGTAAAGGTGGAATTTAAAGCCACTGAGACTAGAGGAAATCATGCTGGGATGAGTGATAAAGAACATGATGATAAGAATATTTCACTCTGTTAATGCACATAGTGGTGGACACTGTTCTAAGCACTTGACATAGACATTTCATTTAGTCTTTATAACCACTGGAAATAGCTACTTTTATTATCCTCAATTTATAGATGAGGAAACCGAATCTTGGCGACACTAAGTGACTTTCTTATGATCAAACACCTAGTAAGTGATAGGGCTGTCTGTTCAAACCTAGGCAGAAAGAAAAGTAAACTATTGTACATGAGAGCCCTGAGACACTTCAGCTTTTAGCATTCAGGGGGATATAAAAAAGAACTAGCAGAGGAGACTGAGCAGGAGGATCCAGTGGGTAGGAAAAGAAGGTAGAATGGTACTTCTATTGTCCAAAGGACAAAAGGAGAAAATGCTCATGGGGGTCAAATGCTGCTGGTGGCTCCAGGAAGATGAGGACAGAACACTGACCTTGGCATTTACAAAAGTGGCTCTTTACAAGGCTGCTTTGAAACAGCGGTGGAGTTAAATCAGAGTGGTAGTGGGGGAGTTAAATCTCTCACAGTCAGAGAGGGTGTGAGAGAAGACATATGAGGCGTTAGGGTTCAGCTCTTTGGAGTTCAGCACAGATACCACTCCAGATCCAGTCATAGGTATTCACACATGGATATGAATCAAAGTGACTGGTGAGATGAACACATTAAAAAAATAGAGATTTGATTGGGAGCTTGGTAAGAAAAAGATACGGGTAACATTATAGTCCTTTTCAAGGAGAACAAACTTGATTTCCTTTCGCTTGGCATTCAGTCTTGGACCTTCCTTTGTTAAATAAGCTCCAAATTTGCTTACATCCTCCCTCCAAAATAAAAACTCTCCTGGGTCATGTTTTATTTCCTCACATCCTCAGCCTGGTACAGAACCAGCAAAAAAGGGTACAAATAAAAGTGTGATAGATCCTAACATCCTAAATATTGAATATCCTACCCTGAAGTTATTGTAGACTACTTGCTGTTCCCATAAAAAAGCCCATATTTGTCTCTGTGGACTGCACTCAGTCATTCAAATTGATTAAAATTTTATATCTATCTTTTAAAAGCCATATGTGAGGTCTTTTCCTATTATTGTGGGTGTTTTCATAGTAGTTTACTCTCCATCCCTATGGTCCCCTCACCCCCACCATTAGAAGTTAGTAAAGCTTCTCTTAGCATAAGACTACCTTCTCAAAGTCCTCAGAGCACCTTATTTCCATACTTTCCCTTGTATTTTACCTATGCGAACGTGTCTTAGCTTGTCTGTTCTCTTACCTTTTTATAGTCCAGGACAGGGACTGTCACCTGTTTTGATTCCCTACAGCCCAGTGCTTAGCACAGAGGGAGTAAGTACTCAATGTATGTATCTTAAATTAATGAGTGAATATGAAAGTTGATTGAGTTGAATTAATACTGATCTATACTGAATAATACCAAAGCTAAATGCAGACAGTGAGACTGCCCATTTCACATGGCAACAACCTCATAGTGTTCCTAGCTTAAGGTCATAATATTTCTAGCTAAGTTTATGAAAGGTTAAGAAGTACAGGACTATAAAATATCAAAATTATAACAACTAAGCCCAATTAAATTAGAAGTCTATGGTTTGTTGGTTTGCTTTCTGGGGTTTTTTTGCACTTAAGATATTTTTAGATATTTGTTGAATAATTAATATGCCTACTAATTTGTTGTTTCATAACTTCTCACATCTGAATCAGTGAGTATTCTTTTAACTTACATTATTTCTGATCACCTGGTTCATACAATTATGAAGTGATCAGGCTATTAATTCAGTTATGAAAATTCAGATTTCACTGGTACACAGAGGTGATAAAACCAAAGGGATATAATAACCTTCGTTAAGAATTTCATATCTAATGGTTAATGGTAGAATCTTGAAAACTGAGATTTCAGACTTCTTGCAAATATCTGAAATGCAATATTAATATATTTCCCCAAAACCTTTAATGACATAAAATAGCACAATACTTTATTACATTAACATGTAATAGAAGCTGTTGTCAGATGATGGGTTGAGCAGATGCCAAAATGAGGAAGGAGGAAGGGTATTTACTATGATCACTCTCCATGTTACACTTGATTTTACAGTTTGGCTTTCATTACTCATCCAAAGGACTTAGTTACAAATTTGCCAGGGTGATTCAGGGGGTGAACTGCTTTGTGACAAGGATAGACAATTCTTCTGACTGGAGCTTAAACCACAAATTGCCCATTTTATTCTATTTTGGGATGAATATTATATTTTTTCAACTGCTGATGCTATCCATGTTAGATTCCATATAAGAAGGAGACTTCCGGAATCTTAAACCTAGAAAGATAAAAAAGTAGTTAACTTGTTGATTTACACACGAGAAAACTGAGGCCAGGGAAACTTGTCAGGCATCCAAATCACAGAACTAGTTAACATCAAAGCTGAAACTCAAATCCAGGCACCCTGCCTCCAGTTTCTATACTTCCCATTCTTTGAGCTGTCCTTCATTTGCACATAAGACAAGTAATTTGAGTGACTTGGGGATTCTGGGAATGGCTCTATTCACCAGAAAATAAACTTTTTATTTGCCATAGGTTCTACCCTCTTTGAAGATGAAAATACCTTTAGAAAGTAAAAATAATAATTAACGTTTATATAGCACTTCACAAAGGAATGTCCACATATTTTGAGGCCGGTAGCTGCTATCTCAAAGATAGTTGTCAGCATTTTACTGGGATAAGATCCTGTGACAGAGGAGTCTAAACATCTGTGGAAGCGAGGGTTCATTTGGGTGGGGTCTTTTGCAAAACTGCTTGAGGCCAAGCAACTGGAAGGGATGGGTAAAGAGAGACTACTTTCTAAGGAGGCCATTTCTTTGAAAAGCTACATCAGTGATTCTAACTGGTGGTGAGTTTGTCCCCCAGAACATCTTTGACAACGTCTAGAGACATCTCTGATGGTCACAAATAGGGGTAGTGGTGGTGTTGGTATCTAGGGGGTAAGAGACCAGGGGGGATGCTGCTACACATCCTAGATTGCACAGAAAGAAAGTGAAGTCACTCAATTGTGTCCGACTCTTTGCGACCCCATGGACTGTAGCCCACCAGGCTTCTCCGTCTATGGGATTTTCCAGGCAAGAATACTGGAGTGGGTTGCACAGGACAGCCCCCAAAGAATTATTTGGCCCAAACATCAATACCGCTAAAGTTGAGAAACCCCGAGCTAAAAGGAAAACAAACAAAAACTCATCGAGGAACTAAAGGAAGTTTCTTGAATTATTACTTATTTCCGTATTTAACAACTTAGAAAAGGAAATCGATCTCTTCTCACACACATTTTTTCTTTCCTTTCCTTTCTGGATATGGCTAACAGTTTCCAGGGAATCTTGAAGACTGTTCATGTGGATTTCCTTGCACTGGATGTGGGTTGGCCCAGGTACTTGAGTTTTGTGCAACAGCTGTGGCCCTCTTCTGTGGCATCCTTCCTGTCTGGTTTTCAGAATTCGGTCCTAGCTGCTGGCTTTGTGAAGTCTTCCATGGTAGCAGAGAATTCTTTCGTGGGACACCACACGCATCCAGGTGTTCGGGTATGCCATGGTTCTTTTTTACACAAATGTTAGATTGTGTGACGTGCTTCACAGGACATGACGAGTAGCCTCAAGGGAAACCAGATTTTCTTCAGCAGCTGACGGACATTCGGGGAGATAAGAAAGGTCTGTAGACCGTGAGCCCGCCCACTGCGTCTTAGCGAAACCTCACGTCCTCACATAACCTGGCCAGTGAGCTCAAGCCAAAAGCAGTTCCCCAGCGCCTGAAAGCCCGAAACACTTCGCGTTTTCCACTTGAGGCGCGCGAGTGCGCGCGCGGCCGGCCCCTCAGGAGCTGCAGAGCGGACCAATGAGAGGGCCCGTTCTCCGCGCCGGCTCGGGATTGGGCGAATCGCGCGAGCCTCTCTGCCAAACAGCGGGCAGGCGTGCAGAGGAGCGGCTGGGATAGGCGCGCCCACTGCGCCAGAGTCCCGGGAGCGCGTGCGCGGTCTTGCGCGGTCTCGAGGTGGAGTCACTGGCGGCGACGGCGGCGACTGGGGGTGGGGCGGGGGCGGGGATTTAAGATTGTGAGGTAGGGAATCGCGAGTTTCTGGATTCTTTATCCGGTATTTTAAGTGCCGCTGGGAAGCTGTCGTTTCTGCAGTGTTTAGAGGAGGCCGGGGCGGGAGGAGCGGCGGCCGCCGTGGCGCGGAGGTAAGAGGCTGACCGGCGGCGGCTCGGTGTGGCGGTCTTAATCAACAGGTCCACGCGAGCGGCTGGGGGAGGCACGGCCGCGCTCACCCCCCCCCACGCGCGGGCCAGGGCGGGACCCCGGGCTGCTTCGCGGGCTGCTCCAGGCAGCGGGAGCCCGGCCGGCAGCGGAGGGTGTTAGCTCAACCTTTGTCCCTCGGAGGAACGCTGCCTGGCGGTGCCCGCTCCCTCTGCCTTGGCTAACGACCCACCACGGCGGGTCTCCTGCCCGCCCGGCCCGAGGTGCAGGGAGGCGCCTGCCCTCTGCGCCCGCGCCTCGGGGTTCGCAACTCTCCGGACTCGCTCCAGGCCGGGTCCGGGATCTTGGCGGGGCGAAGAACACGGAACACTTTCCTCTGGTAGACGGAATGTAGTCGTCGTTTCTCTGCCTGACTCAGCTGCTGGTATTCGGCTCCTCGCTGCAGTCTTGAAACAAACAGTTCTTACTTCCTCGCAACCATTTTTAAAGAAAAGCCTAATCCCGTTCATGGTTTCTGGTAATTTAAGTTTTCAGATTGAAGTTGGAAGCTTGTAAATTGTTGTCAGCTGCGTTTAACGAGAGAGTTTAAACAATCTTGGGTGCAAATTATGTAACTTCCTAATGATAATAACTCACCTTCTGTCTAGTTGATTGACATACTGTAAGATGTTCAGAATTTAGGTTTCCGTCGAAAGGTTTTTCTTGGCAGTTGACGTTCAAATTAAAATCTCATACCTAGGAGGTTTTTAGAAGTAGTACATAGTGTGTGTTTTTGTCTCCGTTCTCGTTTAGAATTGTGAAAATTTAGATTTGGCAAGCCCTTGGAACAAACGTTTTGAAATTTCGATTTTAATGACAAGGTGAAAGGTGTTAATATTTGTGTTTTTTTAAAGTGTTACGTGTTAATGATAGTGTTCTAGTTATGCTTTTGGATTATACCAGAAATTAATAACCTAATAAATTCTTCAATAGGAACAAGTGGCATGCTGGTTATTGGTGTCTTTGAAGTGTAAGTATTGGGATAATGAAATTGTTAAATAAGCTCTTTTGGATAGTAGACTACTATTTACTAGATTTCTGTAGATTTGCATGTTACAGGTTTTAAAAGGCTTTTTATACTATTGTAGCAAGCAGAAGCTATTACAGTGTAGGAACTCTGTAGATGAAACAGGCAAAAAAAATACAGAAAGAAATTCATGATTTTATCTTTGTTAAAGTCAAGTAAACTTGCCATGTAGTTCAATGACTTCTGGCCACACAGACTTGAAGTTGAGAAGATTGACTCATTAATATTAACGTATTTTAGAATGATAAACTACAAAAGGATATGCAAATTTTACTTGAGGGTTGCCCAAGGTAGTAGTAGAACTTTCCCTCGTAGCTCTATCGGTAAAGAATCTGCCTGGAGTGCAGGAGACCTGGGTTTGATTCCTGGGTCGGGAAGATCCTCTACCCACTCCAGTATTCTTGCCTGGAGAATCCCGGGAACTCTGCCTGGCAGGCTACAGTCCATGGGATCGCAAGAGCTGGACACGACTTAGTGACTATACCACCACCACCAAGTTAGTAGGGTGAGTTTAGAAGTTTATATGCTCTTTCTGAATGATTATTATATGATTAAAAAGCTCATCACAGACATAGAAGAAATTTGGCCCTTTTTTGGTATCAGTATCCTTGTTGAGTTGGAAATAATCTTTAGTCTTTGTATAGTCTAACCTCTTCATTTTCCAAGAAAAAGAAAGTGAGGTATGTAGATAGATTAGTTAGCAGCAGAGTTGGAACTAAATGCTAAAATGCTTGCCTTATGATAAGTTAAACTCTTCTGAAAAATCATATATGGAGCCAGCAGAGTTGAATTTTTTCCCTCATGCATTTTTTCTTTTTCTTTTTAAAATAACCACTAACCACAATTAATTCATTCCTTGACTGAAGGATTATTCTCAGTTTTTCAGTATTTCAGACAATGTTTAGTGAACATCCGTATGTGTATCTCCTTGAACACATTTGTAAAGTTTTCTCTGGAATGAATTCCTGGGCCATAGGTTGATGTGCATTTTCAACTTTGCCAGCTGCCAAATAATACTCTAAAGTTGTAACAATTTACAGACCTGCCAACAGTATATGAGTCACCCTTATACATTATCCACGTTTAGAATTGCCAGATTGGCATCAGATTTTTTAATTTGTGCCAGTTTGATGGGTGAGAAATGATATAATTATTTTCCTTCTCTAACAAAGGTTTTAACTTTATTTTTAATTTTGGTGAAGTGAAATTAACTCTTTTTGTTGTACAGTTATTTTGACAGATACATAGAGCTATGCAACTACCAAAATTGAGACACCCAGTAACAGTTCAGCCCCTGAAATTCCCTTGAGCTGCTCTTTTATAGTCTTTAACTGCTGGCAACTGATGTTGATTATTGTCTTTCCTTGTAATTTGTCTTTTCTAGAATATCAGGTAATGGAATTATATAGTGTTTAGCCTTTTGAGTCTGGTTTCTTTAATTTAGTGTAATACTTTGGAGTGTTTCTTGATGTTGAGTGTGTTAGCAATTCTTTATGTTGCTGAATGTAGTATTCCAGTGTATGGATGCATCACGATTTATCCATCTACCAGTTGAAAGACATTTGAGTTTTTTGTTTGAACTATGAATAAAGCTGCTATAAATCTTTGTTAGCAAGTTTTTATGTGAACACAAGCCTTCATTTCTCTTGGATAAGCACCTCCAAGTGAAATTTCTGGGTCATGTGGGAAGTGTATGTTTAACTTTAAAAATATGTGTTAGGTAGAATAGTGGCCCAAGATGTTCTGCTCCTTGGAAACTGTGAATAAACTAGATTACATGACAAAAGTGAATTAAAGTTGTAGGTGGAATTAATCAACTGACTTTAAAATAGAGTTTATCCTGAGGTTATCCAGGTGCTGTGCCTAGAGTATCACAAAGGTTCTTAAAAGGGGAAGAGAAGGTAGAAAGATGTAACAGTGGGAGCAGGGACAGAGAGATGCAGAGTTCTCGGTTTTGAGGTTGGAGAATTTGGGGCATAAGCTAAGAAATATGGTCTCTTGATAAGGCCAGGAAATGGATTAATCTTTAGACCTCATGGAAAAGAATGGAGTTCTGCCAACAACTTGATTTTCACCCAGAGAGACCTGTGTCAGATATTTAACCTACAGAACTGTAAAATAATAAGTTTATGTTGTTTTAAGCCACTAAATCTGTGGCAACTTGTCACAGTAGTGTAGGAAACTATACACTCAAAAATACATTTTCCAAAGAGGCTGAATTATATTCTCAGTGGTGGTGTATGAGTATTCTAATTCCTTTATGTCCTCATCAACACTTGGTATGATCACTCTTTTTAATTTTAGTCATTGTAATAGGTATATATATATATATATAGCAGTATTTCATTGTGGTTTTTATTTGAATTTTTCTCGTGAATATTGATGATGAGCATCACTTCAGTGCTTACTTGCCATCTGCATATCTTTGATGAAGTGTCCAAGTTTCAAATCTTTTTCCATTTTTAAATTGAATTTTCTTATTGTCTGATTTTTTTCTAGTCCTTTGTCAGATATGTGGTTTGCAGAGATTTTCTTCGAGTCTGTGGCCTGCCTTTTCCTTCCTTCTCAGCTGTGTCTTTTGAAGTACAGAAGTTTTAAATTTTGATTAAGTGCAAAGTATCAATATTTTCTTTTATGAGTCTTAGTTTTGGTATAGTATATAAGAACTCTTTGCCAAACCAAGATCACAAAGATTTTCTCCTATGTCATCTTCTATAAATTATATATTTTACCTTTCGATCTGTGTTATACTTTTGAGTTACTTTTTGTGTACAGCTGTAAGTTGAGTTTCACCTATTTGTCCAGTTGTTCCATGTCTGTTTGTTAAAAAGACTATTCTCCATTGAATTGTCTTTGTTTCTTGGTCAAAAACCATTCGACTACATTTGTGTGGGTTTCTTTCTAGCCTCCTCTGTGTTCCATTGTTGTATTTGGCTTTTTTTTCCCACCAGTATCACAGTGTCTTGATTAATATAGGTTTAAAATTAAGTCTTGAAATCAGGTAATGTGAATTCTCCAACTTTTTTTTTTTTTTTTTCAAAATTGTTTTGGCTATTTTAGTACTTTTGCCTAAATTTTATAATCAGCTTATTGCTATAAATATATATAAATTCCATGAACTTCCAGATGTTCAAGCTGGGTTTTAGAAAAGGCAGAGGAACCAGAGATCAAATTGCCAACATTCGCTGGATCATGGAAAAAGCAAGAGAGTTCCAGAAAAACATCTATTTCTGCTTTCTTGACTATGCCAAAGCCTTTGACTGTGTGGATCACAATAAACTGTGGAAAATTCGGAAAGAGATGGGAATACCAGACCACCTGACCTGCCTCTTGAGAAACCTGTATGCGGGTCAGGAAGCAACAGTTAGAACTGGACATGGAACAACAGACTGGTTCCAAATAGGGAAAGGAGTATGTCAAGGCTGTGTGTTGTCACTCTGCATATTTAACATATGTAGAGTACATCATGAGAAACGCTGGGCTGGATGAAGCACAAGCTGGAATGAAGATTGCTAGGAGAAACATCAATAACCTCAGATATGGAGATGATACCACTCTTATGGCAGAAAGTGAAGAAGAACTAAAGAGCCTCTTGATGAAAGTGAGAGAGGAGAGTGAAAAAGTTGGCTTAAAACTCAGCATTCACAAAACTAAGATCATGGCATCTGGTCCCATCATTTCATGGCAAATAGGTGGGGAAACAGTGTCAGACTTTATTTTTGTGGGCACCAAAATCACTGCAGATGGTGATTGCAGCCATGAAATTAAAAGATGCTTGCTCCTTGGAAGAAAAGTTATGACCAACCTAGACAGCATATTAAAAAGCAGAGATACTGCTTTGCCAACAAAGGTCCATCTAGTCAAAGCTATGGTTTTTCCAGTAGTCATGTATGGATGTGAGAGTTGGATCATAAAGAAAACTGAGTGCCAGAGAGTTGATGCTTTGGAACTGTGGTGTTCGAAAAGACTCTTGAGAGTCCATTGGACTGCAAGGAGATCCAACCAATCCATCCTAAAGGAAATCAGTCCTGAATACTCATTGGAAGGACTGATGCTGAAGCTGAAACTCCGATTCCTTGGCCACCTGATGCGAAGAGCTCACTCATTTGAAAAGACCCTGATGCTGGGAAAGACTGAAGGCGAGAGAAGGGGACAACAGAGGATGAGATGATTGGATGGCATCACTGACTCAATGGACATGAGTCTGAGTAAACTCTGGGAGTTGGTGATGGACAGGGAGGCCTGGCGTGCTGCAGTCCATGGGGTCACAAAGAGTCGGACATGACTGAGTGACTGAACTGAACTGAGGATTTTGAAGTTGTTGTAGATTAATTTGATAATTGACGTCTTAACAAAATAGAGTTTTCCAATCTATGAACATGATGTTTCTCTCTATTTAGGTCTTTTATTTATTTCATGAATGTTTCATAGTTTTCAACATGTAGATCCTGCAAATGTTTTATTAGTTCTCTACCTAAGTATTTCAGTTTTTTAGTTCTAATGCAAATGTCATTTTTAAAACCTTGTCTTTCCAGTTGACCATTGCTAGTATGTGAAATGCAATCAATTTTTATATGTTGCTTTTGTATTTTGAGTTTTTATTAAACTCATTTATAATTTCTAGGAGCTTTTTCCTGTAGATATTTTGGAATTTGTCTAAGGAGGCAGTCATGTCATTTATGAATAGAGAAACCTACCTACCTTTCCTGTATGTCTTTTTTTTCTTGACTTTGTGCAGCATCTAGGACTTCCAATAGGGTTGAAAGGGAACGTCCTTGCCTTGTTCACAATCTTAGAGCATTCAGTCTCACCTTCAAAGTATAATGCTAGATGTAAGTCATTTTGTAGATTCTATAAATCATATTAAGGAAATTTCCTTCTGTTTTGAGGTTGCTGAGAGTTTGAGGGGGGTTGTTTGCGTTTTTAATCATGAATAGATGTTGAATTTTGTCATACCTTTCTGCATCTATTGAGGTGACCATTTGAATTTTTAAAATCTGTTAATACAGTGAATTACACTGATTAATTTTTCAATGTTGACGTGGCCTTGTGTGTTTCTGGGAATAACTCCAGAGTTGTTGCAAACTAAATAATTTTGGGTTATTTTCCTTTGATAGTGACATTTTTCTTAAAAAGGAAACTGAATATAGGATTTTTTGAAAGTGTTTATAAAGTCATCAAAGTCAAGGTATTCATTAACAGTTGTGTACGTTTCATATGTTGTAGGACTTCTTGATCTATCTATACTGGAGTTTATAGACTGTACTTTACCGCTATGGGACTCCTGTTTCAGATTGCTAAATGAAGAAAGAAAATGTTTGTAACACTGTAATCAAGCATTTCCTCACGCTGGCTTAATTTAAGCAAATTGTTTAAGTGATAGTGAAGTATATTTTGAATGAAGATAAAATGATTTAATTGGGAGATTTTTTACTTGGAATGAAAGCAATGGGAATGTCACATACCACGGGGGGTGGCGGGGGTGGAGAAAGCTCCTTCAACACAAGAAAATCAACTAGACCCTTGAGTAATCACATAAATGTTTGGTTTGATCCAAGTGTAAGGAATTCAGTGAATGTATTAAAAAGTGTGAAGTGAAGTATAAACTACTTGAAATGCCAGGCTCTGTTTTGCTATACTGAAGATGTTCTTCATGAAAAAATGTGGGTACATAGTAAAAAGGTACATGTTTATTAAATATGTTTTAATATGGTGAATTGTGAAGTTTTTCCTCCATCACTTTCTACTACAGAAGACACTTTAATTGTTAAGAATAAGGTTTCATGGGGAATTCCCTGGCAGGCTCGGACTCTGCACTCCCCCTGCAGGAGCAGGCACAGGTTCCATCCCTGGTGGGAGTACTGAGATTCAAAACCTTACCACCTTCCCTTCAAAACAAATAACAAGGGTTCAGTTACTTCATAATCAAGCTATTTAATTTTATCACTTTTATAAATTTGAGCTTATTAGGCTTTAAACATAAAGTTTCAAGCAATTTCTCTCATGTAATTTTGAAGTTCCTTCTTTCTTAATAGTTGTCTCAAAGAAGCTAAACATTGAAGTTTTGAGGCCTCTGAGGTTCTTTGCATTTTTGATACTTTAAGGCAGGGGTTGGCAAATTTCTATAAAAGGCCAGGTAGTAACTACTGTAAGCTTTGCAGATTGTCCCAGTTCTGTTGCAGGTGTCCAGCTCTGCTGTACAGTGCAAAGATGGCCAAATGAATCTGTGTTCCAGCAAAACTTTGTTTACAAAAACAAGGTATGCCTTATTTGGCCTGTGGACTTAGTTTGCCTATTTTGATTTTGGGCAAAAGTCAGCAGGAAAAATGAAAATAATTACAGTAATGTAGCAGAAAGACTTTAAGATCAGCTGAGTTGGAAGGTTATTCAGTGCTGTAATTCGCAGCCACGCCTTCATTTTCCTTATCTTTAACAGGTGGCCATCTAGGAAGATGACTGAAAAAGATAAGATAGGGTATGGAAGGTACTGAACAAAATATTCTGACATGTAGCAGATACTTAATAAGATTTGCTCCCACCACCACGCCATTTTATGTTATTTTACAGTGTGTAGTTGTCCAAATATTAGAAATTATGGTTGTATTTATATTTCTAGCTAAATTATCTTTTGAATTATGCTTATTGGACATGTAAGTTGTAACTGTTTGGCTTCACAGTAGTATCAGAAACTTCACATGAAAAAATTGAGAGTTTGTGTTAAAATATAATTTCTTGTTTTGAGAATTTTACATTGTCACAAAAAATGTTTGATAATGTCACTTAAAATGCCTTATTTTGATAGGACCTAAGAAGTAGGTTTTCTGTATTTTGAGTGCTTCAGAAGTGCCTGTAAGATTGTATATATTTAAATTAATTGACTGACTCCTGTGAGTGAACTGAACTGGGTGCTCTGCTAGGATTTGGTTGTACTTTAAAAGTACTTAAATTTAGGTGCTCATTTTTGTTTAATGTTTGGGACATAAGGGATGCTTCAGAAAGTTTTTCTTTCTTTCTGAATTTCTGTCCAGATAGAGCTGAATTTGAAATTTTAACTCCCCTCGCTCCTCCAAAAAAAAAAAAAAAAAAAAAATGTCAGTGCTTTTTGGCAGATCAGAGGCAGAGATGCCACATACCTGGCTGTTGGGTTAATTTTGCGCCAGTAGTTAGTGGCAGAACTGGGGTTGGATCTCACGTACCAGATGGGGTATCTTTTTAGTACTCATTTCATTGCTCTGTTGTGTGGCTTGTTAGCTCTGTTATTACCTGTCTCTGGACTCCCCAGAGATTGTTTTCTTGTCCCATGTTCTCCATTTTTCCCTTCAAGCTTAAGCAGAAGCTGTTGCAAAGTCTTATCAGATTTTACTAAGAAAATTTTATATTATTGTTTAATCACAGTTATAGCTTAGAATGCAATTGTATTATACTTAGTGTGAAAGAAAAGTTTGTTTTTAAGCAGATTTTTTAAATTCAGCTTTACATTGATTATATTATCTGTATGATACTTATGTATGAGTTGGTTTTTCTTTGGTTTACAAGTGATCATTATAACTAGTTTATTCAGAAGATTAAACGTAAATTCTGAATATTTATAATGTGGAGACTTTGGGTGGGATATAAGGAAGTATTAGATGAAGTCACTGCCCTCAAAGGCCTGGCTTTGAAGTAAGTATGGATGGTCCCTTAGAGACTAAGTTGGATTAAGAGAATTTATTAGTTGTTTGAAATGGACAGAATCACAGAATTGCTTAAATAATATGCAAATAAATTGTAAGGTTCCTTTTATAGTGTTGCAGACTTATAATTTTTAAAAATTATATATCAAGGTTTATTTAACTGTGTTACTGTTGGTGAGTTGTTTCTAACTTTTGGTTATTATGAGTAAACGTTACCATGAATGTTCCTGTAACTTTAGTTTATGAAAGTGCATGTGACCACATGTTTGTCTGGGGCTCTGTTCTCTAGTATAGTGGCCACCAGCCACATGTGACTGTTTAAATTTCGATTAACTAAAATTAAGAATTCAGTTCTTCAGTTACCCATGCCACATTTCAAGTGCTTGTTAGCTGTATATGGCCAGTGTGGCTGTGTTAGTACCGCACAATGCAGATACAGAACATTTTCATTATTGTATATAACCATCAGGGCATTCAAGGAAATTGTATCGTGAATCCCAGAGTTAACCTCTGGCCAGGTGATTTATCTGAGGACTATACAAATAAGCAAATAAGCTACAGACGTTTTTCAAAATAATGATTCACTTACAAGTAATCAGTAGATACCTAAGAGTTTATGAAAGGAAATTTGGTGGTTCTTTGTAGGCATCTTAAAGGGACAGTGTTCTTTTTACATTTTAATCTTTTATACTTTATTTCTTACCCTTACACTTTCTGCCTTATCCTTTTATTTCAGTTTTATAGTGAGAATAGTATTTAATTTGGCTGAATCACAGTACTTTTTTCTTTTCCCTAACCCTACCCAGAACTGTATCCTCTGCCCCATCTCTTAGTTTGTCATCCTTTGTATGTAGTTCTAAACATTAACAACTTTGTGACCAAATAGAGGCTCAGAGAGATTATTTTATCCTGATTCCTGTTGTAACTGATAGCAGGTATTTGAACTCAGTTTATTTTTCTCCAAAGCCCTTGGGTTTTTCTACTTTGTATTTTAGCCTGCTTTTAGATTTACCAGGTTTAACACTGTCTTTTTGGTAAGAATCTTTTTTTAGGAAAGACATCTTTAATTTAGTATTTAAATTGTATTTGAATTAAAGTGAAGATCTTTGAACCTGTAAATTGTAAGCTCCTTAAGGGTAGGGGCTACGTCTTTTTATTTTAATATCTCTCTGCTTAATATGGCACATGGTAGATGGATTGGAGAAGGTGGTGGCACTCCACCCCAGCACTTTTGCCTGGAAAATCCCACGGACAGAGGAGCCTGGTGGGCTGCAGTCCATGGGGTCGCGAAGAGTCGGACAGGACTGAGCAACTTCACTTTCACTTTTCACTTTGACGCATTGGAGAAGGAAATGGCAACCCACTCCAGTGTTCTTGCCTGGAGAATCCCAGGGACGGTGGAGCCTGGTGGGCTGCCGTCTATGGGGTCGCACAGAGTCGGACACGATTGAAGCGACTTAGCAGATGGATGTTATCAATTTGCACTTTTTAATCATTTACTTATTAAACCTTAGCCTTACTTGTAAGTTTCATCCCAGAGACTGTTCTAACCTAGTTACCTCCTGTAGCCTGAGAGAATTTGAGATGCCATTTATTTGGTGTTGACCATAAATGTGTTTATTGATGGATGGGGGGGATTGTCTAATTAGCTTTCTTTACAAATATTAAATGTGAATGGATGAATTATGGGCTTTTATGATAGAGATCATAGTTACAAACCTTGCACCAATTAAGTACTCATACTGTGGAATCAGATTGGTGCTTCTTGACTTGTGTGTGACTCTGGGCAGGTTAACCTGTGAAAATCTGATTGCTTCTCTGCAGAATGGGGCTTGTACTTGTGCCTGATTCAGAGGTTGTAGGGCTGTCTGAGGAGGCCTTACAAATAGCTGTAAAAAAAAGGGAAGCTAAAAGCTAAGGAGAAAAGGAAAGATATACCCATTTGAACACAGAGTTCCAAAGAATAGCAAGGAGAGATAAGAAAGCCTTCCTCAGCAATCAATGCAAAGAAACAGAATGGGAAAGAGTAGAGATCTCTTCAAGAAAATTAGAGATACCAAGGGAACATTTCATGCAAAGATGGGCTCAATAAAGGACAGAAATGGTAGGGACCTAACAGAAGCAGAAGATATTAAGAAGAGGTGGCAAGAATACACAGAAGAACTGTACAAAAAAGAACTTCATGACCCAGATAATCACAATGGTATAATCACTCACCTAGAGCCAGACATCCTGGAATGTGAAGTCAAGTGGACCTTAGAAAGCATCACTATGAACAAAGCTAGTGGAGGTGATGGAATTCCAGTTGAGCTATTTCAAATCCCGGAAGATGATGCTGTGAAAGTGCCGCGCTCGATATGCCAGCAAATTTGGAAAACTCAGCAGTGGCCATAGGACTGGAAAAGGTCAGTTTTCATTCCAGTCCCAAAGAAAGACAGTGCCAAAGAATGCTCAAACTACCGCACAATTGCACTCATCTCACATGCTAGCAAAGTAATGCTCAAAATTCTCCAAGCCAGGCTTCAGCAATACGTGAGCCATGAACTTCCTGATGTTCAAGCTGGTTTTAGAAAAGGCAGAGGAACCAGAGATCAAATTGCCAACATCCGCTGGATCATGGAAAAAGCAAGAGAGTTCCAGAAAAACATCTATTTCTGCTTTCTTGACTATGCCAGAGCCTTTGACTATGTGGATCACAAGAAACTGTGGAAAATTCGGAAAGAGATGGGAATACCAGACCACCTGACCTGCCTCTTGAGAGACCTGTATGTGGGTCAGGAAGCAACAGTTAGAACTGGACATGGAACAACAGACTGGCTGCAAATAGGAAAAGGAGTATGTCAAGGCTGTATATTGTCACCCTGCTTCTTTAACTTATGTGCAGAGTACATCATGAGAAATGCTGGGCTGGAAGAAGCACAAGCTGGAATGAAGATTGCCGGGAGAAATATCAAAAACCTCAGATATGCAGATGATAGCCCCCTTATGGCAGAAAGTGAAGAAGAACTAAAAAGCCTCTTGATGAAAGTGAAAGAGGAGAGTGAAAAAGTTGGCTTAAAGCTCAACATTCAGAAAACGAAGATCATGGCATCTGGTCTCATCACTTCATGGCAAATAAATGGGGAAACAGTGGAAACAGTCTCAGACTTTATTTTTTTGGGCTCCAAAATCACTGAAGATGGTGATTGCAGCCATGGAATTAAAAGACGCTTACTCCTTGGAAGGAAAGTTATGACCAACCTAGATAGCATATTCAAAAGCAGAGACATTACTTTGCCAACAAAGGTCCGTCTAATCAAGGCTATGGTTTTTCTAGTGGTCATGTATGGATGTGAGAACTGGACTATAAAGAAAGCTGAATGCCAAACAATTGATGCTTTTGAACTGTGGTGTTGAAGACTCTTAAGAGTCCCTTGGACCGCCAGGCGATCCAACCAGTCCATCCTAAAGGAGACCAGTCTGGGTGTTCGTTGGAAGGACTGATATTGAAGCTGAAACTCCAATACTTCGGCCACCTGATGCAAAGAGCTGACTCATTTGACAAGACCCCGATGCTGGGAAAAATTGAGGGCAGGAGGAGAAGGGGACGACAGAGGATGAGATGGCTGGATGGCATCACTGACTCAATCTACATGGGTTTGGGTGGACTCTGGGAGTTGGTGATGGACAGGGAGGCCTGGCGTGCTGTGGTTCATGGGATCAAAAAGAGTCGGACACGACTGAGCGACTGAAATGAACTGAGGGAAGGAAAAACCTTTTTCTCTTTCCTCCTAGGTTCTTTGTCTGGGGCTCTGCAAATTAAACTGACAAAAGACAGAGTAACAGAAGAAATGGTTTGTCACTTATGCATATGGAGGGCTACAGAGGAAAGAATTGGAGACCATAGAAGCAGTGAATCTGAGCGATAAATTGTGGAATAGAGACAAGACAAAGGAAAGAGGCTTTTTAGGGCCTGCAAATTGTGGGAATAAATATGTGGGAGCAACTAGTGAATATAAAGATTATTTTAGTCAGGTTTGTTATACAGATTTATGTCTGTGTCATCTGCATTGATAAGAGTCAACTCTGAGGATTGAGTTCTCTTTCTGGTACTTTAGAAATGAAAATTCATGTTACCTTTAAAAAGGAAAATTTATGCCCTGCTTTTTAAGTCTGATAGGGGAAGGCAGTTTTTTTCTGTTGTATGCTGTTTTTTAATTGCCTTATCTCAAAATAACCCTTTTGCCAAAATGTCAGCTTTTGAAGTGGAATATTCAGATTCCCTCAGAGTCTTATTTTGAGGATTAGTTGAAATGATGTATCAAGAATGATTAGCATAGTACCTGGTATATATATTAAGCACTTAATAAATTCTTATCCATAAATAAGAGAAAAAATACAAACCTGTTTTATGATACTTACATGGACTATCAATGAACTATTGTTTTCATAAATATATTTTGAATAGTTGGTGTGATTATCAATAATTTGATTAAGCAGTTTTGTAGGAATTTTGTGAATTGGTTATCATAGACTGAGTCAGTGATGGTTAATTGTAATTTTGTGTTGAAGTAAAGCTTCTGTCATCTCTGAAATAACAGTGAAAGCCAGTGGGGGGAAAACAGTTTGCTCTATTTATAAACAGCTTACGTATGTAGTGAGATCAAGTTCTGCTCAGCATTACTAGTTTCTCTTACTGACTCTCAAACATCAATCCAAGGGTATTTTTCACTAGGTCATTTTTATTACACTTTAAAATAGGCTTAAAAAGCATAGTTTTTAGAGTTGAGCTTCATTATGGGGATTTAAAATTTTATGTTTAGAAACCATCTGTTTAATTTTACTCATGTTAGAGTGCTTGAATTAGTGTTTTGTTTACTCTTTTTCCTTTTGTGTAATGGAAGCCTTTCATATATGTCTTGGGTCTTACATTCTTTCCCATTTATACAAGTTTTCTTAGGATGCTCTTCCATAGGTAATTCCTGTAGCGTTTTCTGCAGTTGTAGTGCAGCACTTACCAAATAGCATTGAAGTTCTGTAGAGGTTTTGTTTGTTTGCTTGTATACTTATACTTGTTTTTCACACTAGAATTTAAGTTTCCTAAGAATTTGGACACTCTGCCTTAGCAATCTTCTTGCCAGTGACTATCCCAAGTTTTTGTACCAAATGAGTACTTACATTGTTGAATGGATGAATAGTTTAGTAACCTTTTATAACTAAGATTTCTGTACAGTAATCTTCCAGATTGACCTTTCATTCTTATTTCTTATAATGTCCTCATTATGTTTTACTGCCTTCTAAACTGATCAAAATCAGAACATGACTCATATTCTCAGTCAGCAGTTCTGTAGTGCTAAAAGTTCAGTGGATTCTAAACTTGGTGACATTTGTATCCTCATCAGTCTTCTTCCTTCTCAAATTCGCCTTTCCTGTTTTGATAACATAACGTCTGGTCCTGAAAGTATTCTCTATGGATTATTAATTTTAGTCAGTTTTTTTGTTCTGATAATTCTGAACTGATTATTTGGTATTCCTTCAGTGACAATGCAGATTTTTTTTTAATTGCCTATTGAATTGCATACCAATAAACCGTCTAGGTAGGGATAATCATCTACTAATTTGCTGACCTTTGGAGTCTTTTTTTTTCCTCTAGTAAACTATAAATCACTTGAAGTCAAAAGTTGATGTATCTTAACAATGCACTTTTAGAGACCTGCAGCTTGTGATACATGGGTTTCAGGGAAGGAAACTGCCTAAAAGGATTGACAACCTAAGATTAAAGGGAAAGGAGAAAATCTTTATAAAATAGGGATACAAATAGGCATCTAGAAGGCAAAATATTAACCCTGTAAGTTTGGAAATTAGGATTCTTAGAGTTTGAGATTGTGTATTATTAACACGATGAAAGATGAACTTGACTTACTATATTATAAAGTGTTAGTAGTCTGTTTTGGAATTTTTCTTTAAACTAACGCTGTTGCTCCTTTGGTAAACTGGTTTCCTCTCATTTTTAAATTACAGATGTAATGTATTCCTTTTTGTGTGGTAGAAGACATCCTGACTTCTGAAGAGTTTTAATGATTGCTTAAGTGATTTATTTATAAATTCTTATTGTTGAATTGTTTATAAACTTGTTTAGGATCTTAGGGATAATATTTTGATTCCTTCTATTTGCCTAATTGTTCTAGAACTCTTGAAAGGGCTTTGGTGCTTCTGCTAATGTTTTGTACTTTAAGAAGGTAGTTGTAATTTTAAAAGTCACTACTTTTTCTTTCAAAAAGTATTATCTATGTGGTTTTCCCCCCCTCAAATTATAAAAGTAACACATTTTTTGTCAGTTTTTTGTAAGGTGTCCAAATTGTGCAGGAAGTAAAACCTGATAAATAAGTTATCCTTATTTTTCAGAGATACTAAGTGAAAACAATATTCCGTATATTTTTCTGGATTTTTTGTGAATAACTTTAAAAATGTTTTTATGTGCATTTATAAAAATGGGATGATATGTATGTGTGTGTTTGTCGCTCAGTCGTGCCTGACTCTTTGCAGCCCCACGGACTGTAGCCCCCTAGGCTCTTCTGTCTGTGGGATTTTCTAGGCAAAATACTGTTGAGTTGGTTGCCATTTCCTTCTCCAGGGGATCTTCCCAGCCCAGGGATCAAACCTGGGTCTCCTGCATTGCAGGCAGATTCATTGCAGGCAGATTCTTTACCATCTGAGCCACCAGGGAAGCCCCTGGGTAATATGCAAGTACCATTAATTAATTCACTTGCTTTTTTTGTTCCATGTCAGTTCATATAGGGCTTTATGCTCTAGTAGGAGCCTAGTGGGTTGCCGTCTCTGGGGTCACACAGAGTCGGATACAACTGAAGTGACTTAGCAGCAGCAGCAGCAGCAGCTACATTAAAAAAATTTGAAATAAGCAGGTGACATTCTTTTTTTCTTCCATTTTTTTTTTTTTTTTTTCTTTTTCTTTTTTTGCCACACTGTGCAGCTTGCATGATCTCAGTTCCTTCACCAGCGATTGAACCTGGGCCAGGCAGTTAACACCTGGAATTCTAACCATTAGACCACCAGTGGACTCTCTTAATAGTATATTCTGTTTAACACAATGTCTAAAAAATTACCATTTCTGCATGTATTAAATGCAAAAAATAATGAAATGTTTTGTATTCATTTTTCCCCCATGAAAGTGTGTGAAATTTGTTAGTCACTAGGTTGTGTCCAGCTCTTTGCTCCAGTGTCCAGCTCAGCCCACAAGGCTCCTCTGTCCATGGAATTCTCCAGGCAAGAATATGGGAGTGGGTGGCCATTCCCTTCTCCAGGGGATCTTTCCAGCCCAGGGACCGAACCTGGGTCTTCCTGCCTTGCAGTCAGGTTCTTTACCATTTGAGCCACCAGGGATGCCCATTTTTCCCCCCGTGCTGAATCTTTAAAATCTAGTGTATATTTTATGCTGATGACACATCTCAATTGGAATGATAGACTTTCATTGGAAATACTTAATATATATTTAGATTTTTAAAATTTTACAGTTGAAAAAGAGTAACATACCCAAATTGTTCCTAACATACTATATAGGATAAATTTCCAGAAAAGGAATTGTTAGTGAAGGTTTATTTAAAATTTTTGGTATTTGTTGTTTGTTCAGTTGCTCAATCATGTCTGACTCTTTGTGACCCCATAGACTGCAGCACGCCAGGCTTCCTTGTCCTTCACTATCTGCCGGAGCTTGCTCAAATTCATGTCCATTGAGTCAGTGATACCATCCAGCCATCTCATCCTCTGTCATCCCCTTCTCCTCCTGCCTTCAATCTTTCCCAGAGTCAGGGTGTTTTCTAATGAGTCGACTCCTGGCATCAGGTGGCCAAAGTATTAAAGCTTCAGCTTCAGCATCAGTCCTTCCAATGAATACTCAGGGTTGATTTCCTTTAGAATTGACTCCTTGCAGTCCAAGGGACTCTGAAGAGTCTTCTCCAACACCACAGTTCAAAAGCATCAATTCTTCGGTGCTCAGCCTTCTTTATGGTCCAACTCTCACATCCGTACATGACAACTGGAAAAACTACAGCTTTGACTGTGTGGAGCTTTGTCGGCAAAGTGATTTGTCTCCTTTTTAATACACTGTCTAGGTGTGTCATAGTTTTCTTCCAAGGAGCAAGCGTCTTTTAATTTCATGGCTGCAGTCACCATCTGCAGTGATTTTGGAGCCCAAGAAAATAAAGTCTGTCACTGTTTCCATTGTTTCCCCATCCATTTACCAAGAAGTGATGGTACCAAATGACATACAACAGTGAAGTTAAATGAAGCAGTCAAGTAAGAAAAGATGAATTTTTCATAATCATGTTTTAAAGGTAAAAGAATAATGTAAATGTGATTTTTTTTTTCAAAGGAAGCCTGTAGTCAGTATGGTATTGTTTTACAGAGACAATTAACCTAGCACTACGGAGCCACATGAAGGTTCACTTCTCTGGCTTTTAGTTCTGTTCTGTAACTTTTAGCCCTGAAACTTAGCTTACAGTGCTTGCATGTCTTCTGGAAAATGGGGATATCTGACCTGCTCACCTTTCAGGGCACCTGTTGAGATCAAATGAAATAATGTGCTTGAATTACTATAAAAACTGAAAAGCTCTACAAATTGTAAGATGTGAATATGTAAATCACTTACAAATTTTCATTTCTAGCCTTTGAATCCCTGTCTAGCAGTTAACAGCAAGACAGAATTCCCACTCTAAATGCAATACTTCTAAAATGCAATTTATTGTCTTTCCAGTTCTCCCCTCTCCTTTTTTTCCATGGGAGAAAAACCTTATTCTCTGAATTTTCCTATTTTAAGGTCCTGTAATTTCTGCCAGGTTCAGCTATCATGCTCACTATTACAGAATTGTATTTAGTTCCTGGTCTCCAAAGCCAGTCAGATCATCCTTTATTATAAGCATTGTTTGAAATTATCCCTTTTCCTTCTGCTATTTCCTTTATCCTCCCATGCATAAAGTATTAAAACATTGTCTCTATTGACTGCTCTACTTACCTTTCTCTTAATCAGCTGGTTACAGTGTATAAAAAAGATTTTAACTTTCTGAAAACTTCTTTGTTTCCCATTCTTTTTAAATTCTGAAACCAATAGTTTCCCATTCCTTGCAGGAGAAAATTCCAGCTAAGTTTAGTTTGCATTTGGAGTCTATTCTGGCTTTATCTTCTATCTCTTACACTGGCTCTGTTCCTTATCAGAGACTGTTCTTGTTCTCCCAGCAAGGCCGTAAATATTCTTGATTGGTAGCAATATTACTAAAAAGCCACATTGCAAGTAATTTTATCCCACAAGTTGAAAAATCCATTCCTAGTCAGTTTGAAAATGTTATGTTATCTTTTGTTCTAGTTCCTTTTTTCAGATACTTTACTAACCTTTTGGATGCATTTAATCTTTCATTACCAAGTAGTTGAAGGTGATAATGGGGCAGTTCAAGTAACCAACCATTTGATATCTTTGATACTGTTTGGCTTTTAACCAGTTCTTTCTATGAGTCTGTGGTCTTAAATATCTCCTAAGACCTTCAATCTTATGTTTGATATAAGCAAATGGAGAATTTTCCCACTGGGGGGAAAAGTAAAAACTGTAATACTTTTCACTTAAGAATATTACATGATATATAGGGAGCTTAGTATTGTCTGGTTTAAAAAAAATGATTTCTTATTCCTCCACCAGTTCTTAATATTGCAAGATATTAACGGGCTATGAATATGAAGTCTTGCCTCTTCCGCCATATTCACCTCTCGCCTACTAGACTACCACTTCTTCAAGCATCTCAACAACTTTTTCCAGTAAAAACTCTTCCACAACCAGCAGGAGGCAGAAAATGCTTTCTGAGAGTTCATCGAATCCCGAAGCATGGATTTTTACACTACAGGAATAAGCAAACTTAGTTCTTGTTGGAAAAAATGTGTTGATTTTAATGGCCCCTATTTTGATGAATAAAGATGAGTTTGAGCCTAGTTATGATTTAAAATTCACAGTGCTAAGTCGCTTCAGTCGTGTCCGACTGACTCTGTGTGACCCCATAGATGGCAGCCCACCAGGCTTCCCTGTCCCTGGGATTCTCCAGGCAAGAACACTGGAGTGGGTTGCCATTTCCTTCTCCAGTGCATGAAAGTGAAAGTGAAGTCGCTCAGTCGTGTCCGACTCTTAGCGACCACATGGACTGCGGCCCACCAGGCTCCTCCGTCCATGGGATTTTCCAGGCAAGAGTACTGGAGTGGGGTGCCATTGCCTTCTCTGAAAATTCACAGTATGAAACTGCAATTACTTTTTTGCACCAACCTAATACCTACTATCACCATCACTGCTACTCAAATTCATTTAAGTAATAATTCTAGTTTTGTCCTCCATAAAATACCACCTGAGGATGTTGTAAGGAGTATATGATACAAAGAACTTGAAACCTTGATGTGTTCAAGAGTGCATGTTATAACTGTTGAATGTTTATTCTACGTTTGGCTGCACTGGGTCTTCGTTGTTGCACACAGGCTTTCTCTACAGAGCAGGGCCTACTTGTTTGTTTTGGTGCAGAGGCTTCTTGTTGCTGACATGGGCACTCAGGCAGGTAGGCTCAGTAGTGGTGGCACACAGATTTAGCTGTGGCTCCGCAGCATGTGGGATCTTTTTGGACCAGGGATCAAACTCGTGTCCCCTGCATTGGTAGGTGGATTTTTAACCTCTGGACCACCAGGGATGTCCCATTGAATATTTATTTTGAGGTGCTCCTTGGGCAAAATACTTTGCTTCTTTAAACCTGTTTTCTCTTTTGTCATTGGGTGTAACACTAATACTTACACTTGTATACTTGTTTGAGGATTAACTGTATAAAGCATGGTAGCACAGTGTTCAGCACACAGAGTTAGTAAATACTAGCTTGACCATTAAATGTTTTGTCTATACATTTTTAAAAACAGTTCTAGTTTTTGTTTTTGATAACAGTTCACAGCATGTGGGATCTTAGTTTTCTGACCAGGGATCCCTAACCCACGTTGCTGGCTTTGAAAGCACATTCTTAACCACTGGAATGCCAGGAAAGTCCCCATCTTTACATTTTTTTTAGTCTTGTTTGGGCCACTTTTAATGTAAATATTTATCATTTTGTATGCATGTGTAGTCTCTCTGGCCAGAGTGTAATCATGTGATGGTGGTGGAGGTGGTGGAATGTAGTATATGCTGGAATACATTATTAAAATTGTATTCGCACTGCCACTCAGGTTCCAGTATGCAATACAAGGCAATTTATTTGGCAGTAGTTTTTATTACATTTAATGAGCTCTTTCCATCCACTGCCAAGATGACCCTTGAAATAAATCTTCTCCTGAACATTTTGAAAAGCAGTACATTAGATGATACTAAGTATCTTTCAGCCTCCGTATTTATTTAGAAACTAACAGTACTGGAAAAAAAGTTTTATCTTGGAAGTCTGAGAAGCTTAATGAAAATTATTGAATGAGTGAATGCCTCAATTTTGGGTTAGTTTAATTCAGGGACTCTTAAAGTGAAAGTGTTAGTCACTTAGTTGTGTCCAACTCTTTGCGAACCTGTGGACTGTAGCCAGCCAGGCTCCTCTGTCTGTGAAATTCTCCAGGCAAAGATACTGGAGTGGGTAGCCATTCCCTTCTCCAGGAAATCTTTCCAACCCAGGGATTGCACCCTGGTCTTCCACATTGCAGGCAGATTCTCTACTCTCTGAGCCAGCAGGGAAGCCCCCAGGGTCTCTGAACTTTGGTATCATTGACATATTTTGTACTGGATCATTCTTGGCAGGGGGTGCTATCTCGTGCATATTTAGCAACATATCCCTAGCCTCTGCTACGTAGATGCCAGTAGCACCCCTCAACACAGGCCTGACGGTGAATATATCTAGACATTGTCAAGAATTCTCCTGGTGGGGATAGGTGGGAGGCAGAATCACCTGTGATGGAGAGCCACTGTGAAAATCTAGTCTTTTATTGTGGAGAAGCTCTATACAGTCAGCAAAAACAAGACCAGGAGCTGACTGTGGGTCAGATCATGAACTCCTTATTGCCAAATTCAGACTTAAATTGAAGAAAGTAGGGAAAACCACTAGACCATTCAGGTATACCTAAATCAAATCCCTTATGATTATACAGTGGAAGTGAGAAATTGATTTAAGGGCCTAGATCTGATAGAGTGCCTGATGAACTATGGATGGAGGTTCGTGACATTGTACAGGAGACAGGGATCAAGACCATCCCCATGGAAAAGAGATGCAAATAAGCAAAATGGCTCTCTGGGGAAGCCTTACAAATAGCTGTGAAAAGAATTGAAAAGCAAAGGAGAAAAGGAAAGATATATCCATCTGAATGTAGAGTTCCAAAGAACAGCAAGGAGATATAAGAAAGCCTTCCTCAGCGATCAATGCAAAGAAATAGAGGAAAACAACAGAATGGGAAAGACTAGAAATCTCTTCAAGAAAATCAGAGATACCAAAGGAACATTTCATGCAAAGATGGGCTCGATAAAGGACAGAAATGGTAGGGACCTAACAGAAGCAGAAGATATTAAGAAGAGGTGGCAAGAATACACAGAAGAACTGTACAAAAAATATCTTCACAACCAGGATAATCATGATGGTATAATCACTCACCTAGAGCCAGACATCCTGGAATGTGAAGTCAAGTGGGCTTTAGAAAGCATCACTACTAACAAAGCTAGTGGAGGTGATGGAATTCCAGTTGAGCTATTTCAAATCCTGAAAGATGATGCTGTGAAAGTGCTGCTGTGCTCAATATGCCAGCAAATTTGGAAAACTCAGCAGTGGCCACAGGACTGGAAAAGGTCAGTTTTCATTCCAATCCCAAAGAGAGGCAATGCCAAAGAATGCTCAAACTACCACACAATTGCACTCATCTCACACTCTAGCAAAGTAATGCTCAAAATTCTCCAAGCCAGGCTTTAGCAATATGTGAGCCGTGAACTTCCAGATGTTCAAGCTGGTTTTAGAAAAGGCAGAGGAACCAGAGATCAAATTGCCAATATCCGCTGGATCATGGAAAAAGCAAGAGAGTTCCAGAAAAACATCTATTTCTGCTTTCTTGACTATGCCAAAGCCTTTGACTGTGTGGATCACAAGAAACTGTGGAAAATTTCGAAAAGAGATGGGAATACCAGACCACCTACCCTGCCTCTTGAGAAACCTGTATGCAGGTCAGAAAAAACAGTTAGAACTGGACATGGAACAACAGACTGGTTCCAAATAGGAAAAGGAGCACATCAAGGCTGTATATTGTCACCCTGCTTATTTAACTTCTATACAGAGTACATCATGAGAAATGCTGGGCTGGAAGAAGCACAAACTGGAATCAAGATTGCCGGGAGAAGTATCAATAACCTCAGATATGCAGATGACACCACCCTTGTGGCAGAAAGTGAAGAAGAAGAACTGGACATGGAACAACAGACTGGTTCCAAATAGGAAAAGGAGTACATCAAGGCTGTATATTGTCACCCTGCTTATTTAACTTCTATGCAGAGTACATCATGAGAAATGCTGCGCTGGAAGAAGCACAAGCTGGAATCAAGATTGCCGGGAGAAGTATCAATAACCTCAGATATGCAGATGACACCACCCTTGTGGCTGAAAGTGAAGAAGAACTAAAAAGCCTCTTGATGAAAGTGAAAGAGGAGAGTGAGAAAGTTGGCCTTAAAGCTCAACATTCAGAAAACTAAGATCATGGCATCTGGTCCCATCACTTCATGGCAAATAGATGGAGATACAGTGGAAACAGTGTCAGACTTTATTTTTGGGGCTCCAAAATCACTGCAGATGGTGATTGCAGCCATGAAATTAAAAGACGCTTACTCCTTGGAAGGAAAGTTATGACCAACCTAGATAGCATATTCAAAAGCAGAGACATTACTTTGCCAACAAAGGTCTGTCTAGTGAAGGCTATGGTTTTTCCAATGGTCATATATGGATGTGAGAGTTGGACTGTAAAGAAAGCTGAGCACCAAAGAACTGATGCTTTTGAACTATGGTGTTGGAGAAGACTCTTGAGAGTCCCTTGGACTGCAAGGAGATCCAACCAGTCTATTCTGAAGGAGATCAGCCCTGGGATTTCTTTGGAAGGAATGAGGCTAAGGCTGAAACTCCAGTACTTTGGCCACCTCATGCGAAGAGTTGACTCATTGGAAAAGACTCTGATGCTGGGAGGGATTGAGGGCAGGAGGAGAAGGGGAGGAGAGAGGATGAGATGGTTGAATGGCATCACCGACTCGATGGACGTGGGTTTGGGTGAACTCCAGGAGTTGATGATGGACAGGGAGGCCTGGCGTGCTGCTATTCATGGGGTTGCAAAGAGTCGGACATGACTGAGTGACTGAACTGATTTATAAAAGAGGTATAAGTAAGTCTTTGATAAATTTTGGAAATCAATATTTTAGGATACAGATATTTAACAAATTACAAACGCAGCAGTATTTTTTCCATGTTGTCTTTTTATTTTTAATCTCAAGGCAATTGTGTGGCCTAAAATTACTGGCTAAGAATAGGAGCTTGAAAACTAAGATCTTTCTGTTGCAGATATGTTTTATATGCAGCTTTTGCCAGGAATGTTCAAAGCTGCTAAGTCTTTGAAAGTTTTCATCTGAGAAAGATGTGTCTTCTAAGCTATTGACATTGTCCTGTTGATACCCAGTTAAATTGAACAGGAATCCTACCTTCCTTTTTTTTTTTTTTTTTTTTTGGTCTGTGAAAGCAATTGGTTTTAAGTACCTTTAAATTATACTCCTACCTCCTCATTTGATATCTATTTTGAGGATATTTTTCAAATGAAGGAATTTTGCTTGTGTTCTGTCTGACAGTACATTCTAAATAAAGTAGTTTTAAAACTGAGGATAGCAATGGCTTCTTTGGAATGCAGTTATCTGGATGATAAATAAAGGTTCCTTAATTTGAAACCGAAACCATGAATTAGGTAGAATTTTAGAAGTTCCCTTATAGGACTTGTCAGAAGTTCCATTAAAAAATAAACCCAGGATATTTGGATTTGGTCTGTTTATTAAGGAACTTGGTTTGTCAGTTGTATAAATCTGTTTTGCTGCTTAAAAAAAATTTTTTTTTACATTGTACTTTATGAATTAATCTTCAAATATATTATTTTTATTTTAAAAATATTTTAAAAGTATGTTTAGTTCTTCATAAAGAATAATTGGGAAAAGTAGTGTCTCAGTTAAATCTTTGGTGAGTTTATATATTTTTGCTTAAATTGTTGTCGGTAGTCATTTCTGAGCTAATGCTTTTCATGAGTAGCCTACATATAGTTGACCCTTGAACAACACAGGTTTGAACTGTGCATGTTCATGTGTAGGTGGATTTTTTTCAGTAAATACTACAGTACTACAGGATTCGTAGTTGGTTGAATCCATGAATGGAGAACTGTGGATATGGAGAAATCACCTATATGGAGAACCTCCTATAGGTTATACATTTCCACTGCACAGAAGGTTGGTGTCCCTGTATCCTGTGTCATTCAGGCATCAATTCTATTTGAGTTTTAAATTGTATTTAGTTTTAGATATAGCTAAGTTTCTTCTCTGTGAAGGTGGTGCACAGGGCATTCATTGTTGGAAAGTAAAATCTGTGCGTTGAGCTAAACATTTATTGATGAAATAGGATTTTTTATGTGATGTCAATGTATGACTTGGTCTTTTTAAAAAATTGGTTTTGTTAAGATACCATTTGATGCAGTTTTAAATGTATTATTTAAAATCAGCTCAGTAAGTGTAATACATTAAAATTCATTAATTTTATGTGTTCAATCTGAATTTTGAAAACAACTTTTTTAAGGTATTGTGTTCTATAAAATTCACATGTTTTATAAGTACAGTTTGAGTTAAATTTATATCATGTAGGTGTCACTGAAATCTAGTTTTATTACACTTCCATCCCATGAAAAAGTTGCCTCATCTCCTATCATAGCCAGTTTTTGTGGCCACCCTCAGCTGCAGGAATCCACCAAAATGCTTTTCTAACAGCA
The DNA here is from genome assembly GCF_027580195.1 of Bos mutus. Taxonomy (NCBI): domain Eukaryota; kingdom Metazoa; phylum Chordata; class Mammalia; order Artiodactyla; family Bovidae; genus Bos; species Bos mutus. Next base: position 29,566,135 of record NC_091626.1, on the reverse strand, counting down.
CTAATTTTGCCTTTCCTAGAAATTTCATATGAATGGAATCATCTAGAATGTACACTTTTATCTGGCATTATGTTTTTGAGGCCATCCACGTTATTAAGTAAGTAAAATCACTCAGTCATGTCTGACTCTGCGACCCCATGAATGGTAGCCTACCAGGCTCCTCTATCCATGGGATTTTCCAGGCAAGAGTACTGGAGTGGGTTGCTATACCCTTCTCCAGGGGATTATTGAATAGTATTCCATTTTTTATAATTGATCCTTTCATTAGCTGAAGGACATTTGAATTGTGTCCGGTTTAAAGCTATCATTATTAATAATGCCTTTATGAATATTCCATATAGATCTTTGTTTTTTACAAATAAAAATATGTATTTCTCATATGAGCTTACTGGATTATATATCATAAGTCTATGTTTAACTTTTTAAGAAATTGTCAAACTCATCACCAATTCATGTTCTTACCAGTATAGGGGTTTCAGTTTCTCCACATCCTCTCCAAAGCTTATTGTTGTCGGTCTTAAATTTTAGTGATTTTATTGTATTTGTAATGGTGCTTTAGTTGCTAAATCGTGCCTGACTCTTGTGATCCATGGATCCATGGAGCCTGCTAGGCTCCTCTGTCCAAGGGATTTTCCAGGTAACAATACTGGAGTGGTTAGCCATTTCCTTCTCCAGGGGATCTTCCCAACCCAGGGATCAAACCTGGGTCTCCTGCACTGCAGGCAGATTCTTTACCAACTGAGCTACCAGGGAAGTCCTGTTGTAATGGTATTTCATTGTATTATTTAATAGCTCTGTTGAGTTATGATTCGGATACCATGTATGTATAATTCATCCAATTCAAATATATTCAGAATTCTGTGATCATTACTACAATCAGTTCTAGAACATGTTCATCACCCTTCAAAAGAAACCTGCATCCCTTAGCCATTCCCTCCCATCTCACACACACACACGCCAGCTCTTGGCAGTCACTAATCTACTTTGTCTCTCTAGATTTGCCTATTCTAGACATTTTATAAATGAAATCATATAGTAATGGTCCTTCATGACTGGCTTCTTTCACTTCTGTTCACAGTTCATCAGTGTTGTAGCATGTATCAGTCCTTTTATTGCTCAGTAATATTTCATTTTGGATATACTATTTATCCGTTTATTGGTTGACAGACATTTGGATTTTTTCCCTCTCCTTTTTGGTGTTAATACTGCTGTAAACATTTTTGTACAAGGTTTTTTTCATTTCTCTTGGTTGTATACCTGGAAGTGGAGTTGCTCTATGTTTAGCCTTTTGAGGAATCACCAGACTGTTTTACGGTGTAACTGTTCCCTGTGACATTCCCAACAGAAGTGTGTGAGTTTCAGCACTTCTTTTTTTTTTAATCTTAGCAATCCTAGTGGGTGCTGTGGTGTGTCATGGTTTTGATTTCCTTTTCTTTGATGAGTTATAATAATGGAGAATATATTTTTACGCATACATTTAGTAAAGCTATTTGTGTATCTTCTTTGGAGAACTGTCTGTTCAGGGGCTCTTCCCACTTTAAAATCAGACTGTCTTTTTACTATAGACTAAAATCAGACTTTTTACTATAGAGTTGTGTTTGTTATATATTCCAGATAAAAGTCCTGAATCAAGTAAATGATTTGCAGATATTTTCTCCTTTTATGTACACATTGTTCACATTCTTTATGGTGTCCTTTGAAGCACAAGGTTTTAAAATTTGATCTTATCTAATTTATCTGTTTTCCTTTTGTTGCTTGTATTTTTGATGTGTCTTGAGAAACCATTGCCTAATTAAGGTCATGAAGATTTATGCCTAAATTAAGTTTTATAGAGTTCTTATGTGTGTGTGTTTGACCCATTTTGAATTAATTTTTGTATATGGTATAAGGTAAGAGTCCAGTTAATTCTTTTGCATGTGGATGTATGGATATCTAATTTTCCTAGTGTTATTAAGAGACCGTTTCTTTTTTATGTTTTTTCCCCCCATTTAATTTGTCTTGGTACTCTTGTTGATTTGCCTATAAATGTTGGAGTTTATTCTGGTCTCTTAATTCTGTTCCATTGATTTCTGTCTATCCTGTGCCAGTATCTCATTGTGGTTTTATTAGCATACTTAATGATGTTGAATATTTTTCCAAATGTTTGTTGTTTGTATATCTTTGGTGGTCAAATCTTTTGCCTCTTTTAAACAGTTATATCATTTGACTTACAGAGTTGTAAGAGTATTTATAGTGAATATAAATATTTTGCAAGTATTTCTCATTTTTTATAGCTTGCCTTTTCATTTTCTTTACAGTATCTTTTAGTGGCATATTTGGGGATGGCATATTCTGCCACTCTTCAGTGGATTCTAAAAACCTTGTGAAATCGACAGATCTTGGCAACTGATTAGAACATCTTGGAGATAGTAGTATAATTAACAATAGTAGGAAAGAAGTTGAGGTCAGTTTAGGATATATTGAAATTGAGGTTCCTGGTGACATCCATGTAAAAATGTACTTTCTGTTCCTTCAACTTGGAACCCTTTATTTCAGGATATTCCCACAGCTGACTTTTTTTTTTTTTTTTGTCATTCAAGTCTCAGCTCAGTTATCACTTCCTAAAATAGACCTTTCCTGACCATCTTATCTAATGTTGAACCTTCCAAACATCATTCCAAACATATCTATTTCATAACCCAATTCTACTTTCTCTGTACTCCTTTCTCTGAAGCCATCTAACTCTGTATTTGCTTTTTGTTCTATGTTATCCTATCAAAATATAATCTCCCATTAGGATAGAATCCTGTCTTGGTCTTCAATGTCACGTTAACATTTCCCCCTCTGAATTAACTGTAGTTCCTTTCTGTAAAATTCTTTTTGGATCCTAAACTTCTCATTTTCTTGGCCTTATGAAACCATTTATAAAGTTTAAAATTGATCTAGAAGTTGTAGTTAAAACAAAGAAATCCTTTAAACTGCATTTTTGTTTGAGCCTTACCTAGAGATAAAAAATGTCATTAAAAATAATACACGGAAGGGTCATGCCCTTTTTCTTTCTCATCATTGACTTTAGGTAATTTACATTGATTTTAATTGATGTTCATTAGTGATGGGTATGTGTGCATTTTTATTGCTTTATACTGAGAAATCCTAGTTATCTGGAAACAGAATTGGATATCATATTGAATTAATTTTTCTGTCCTTTCCCTCGCTCTAAAAGATTCTGCAGATTTTTACACTTGATTGTCTCTTTTCTGTTTTACAGAATAAGAAAGTCTGAGTTTTGCGAAAAAATCAGAAAAGAACTAAGAAGAGAGTCAACAAGAACTTTCTGATTTGCATAATGTAAGTTCTTTTCACTATTCGCGGCCTGAATTTTGTTGTTAGCTGACAAAGCTGTCTCTATGGACACAAATAGTGCAACTTCTGAGAATGTCAGAGGAATGCTGATCACTTAATATGAGACTTTCCAGCTGCTGGTCAAAGGGCATTACTCCTAGAAGGGGAGGAAGGATGACTTGAAAAAAGTATCTGGAGTTCTGGTTGCTAGTTTAGACCACGTATGTTTATGCCCATGAAGTGTATGTTTTACATTTCCCTCTGCCTAAGACTTAGGATACTGATTATATCGGAACTCACCTTCTTATAGCAGTTCGTGTTTCCTGGCTCTCATATAAGTGGTTTTGTTTCTTGGTATGGAGTTTTCAGTGAGCCTGTATCCCTCAGGCTATTTCAGGCCCCCCATTCTGAATCATTTGTACTTATTGAAACTTACTTAGCTTCTTTTTACCCCCTTCTTCTTTATTCAATTCACATAAGCAGAGCCCTTTTTCTCTCGCTAGTTTGAAGTTAGCATTGAAATAGCTTTGGCCTGTGAGCCTGAAAATTCATTTTCTTCTTTTGTGGAATACATAAAGAGAGTTGTTTTATTTATTTATTTTTTTCTTTCCACACCCCCTCGCCACCCCCAGTCCCACGAGGTGGGATGTATAAGCTGGGGTTCTGATGAGGATTTGAAATGTGGGCCTTCAGGGCGTTTTTGAAGCAGATAATTTATAATTAGAGGATAGAGAAGAGAGGGATACTCTTTAGGGCCAGCAGCTTGTAACTACTTTAGCTGCATAAGGCAGTCTTTTATTTACATATAAGGAGATAATTCTCTAGTTCAGTCATTTACCCGCCTCCAATTCCAAATCGTCAAACAAAGGAATTGTTTTTTGTTTTCTGAGAATGAGAATATAATTCCTTTGGATTGGTACTCTTTCATTGTTTATTTTCATGTGTTGGCTGCATAAATAAGCTAGAATATTCGTGGTTTGTCTGTTTAAAAATTATAATGATCTTTAATTTTAAAACTATGGGACACAGCATAATGTTTCTTTGATTGTGGAACAATCTGTCTTGTACTTCATGAATTAACTCATGAGCGTTATTATTAAGTCTTGGAGTTTTGGTACTGTGAGATCATTATTTAATTGAGGTGATCTGGAAAATTTTCTTGAAATAGTGGCTTGTGGTAGATCTTGAAAGTAGAACATGAAAGGAGAAGCAGTTCTTATTTCTTAGTTCATAAGGCGTTTGGGCAGGAAGAGAAAGATGTGGGATAGGCAGGCACAAGTGAGGAAGCTAACTTAGAAGACTTGCTCAGGGAAGTAGTAAAAGATACAGTTAGAAAGTTGGGATTTTACCTAGTGAGTTTGGATTCTATTCTTTAGGTGATATGAAAGCCATCAGATGTTCTGAACATAGGAATAGTTTATTCATATGCCTAATTAGGTGTTTATCCCTTACTAGTTATCAGGGCTATGCAGATCAGTAAGATCCCTGCTGATTAGATCATTTATCTGTAGGACATATAGTCACCTTGAAATTGTGTTAAATCAAAACCTGTAGCACCTTTTAATTTTTCTCCTCCTCTCTCTCATTCCCTTCTCTTGAATTCTCCATCTTGGTTAATGACATTGCTGTCCACCTAATGACCCAAAGATAGTGTCCATGAAATCCTAGTGCCTGGGTCATATTCTGAAGCCTGCAGTTTGCTTGGTCCTATGCTAGGTAGGCAGTGTCACAGATCCAGAGATGAGTCAGCATAATTCCTGACTTCCAAAGGTTTCTAATCTGGTGGGGCAGGCAGACAGATACAGACTGCTGTAGTTGAGTTTGATCAAAATTGTGATAGGGATTGAGAGGAGGCACATGTCCACTGTGGAAAATTACAAAAATCCAGAGGAGGATGTATGTGAGGTGAGACTTAAAAGTAGACAAGGATTAGGTTCTAGACAGTCTGGTTCTAGAGCCTATACTCTTAAATGCTGTGCTGCCTTGAGTAACTGGGGAGACATAGTGGCATTAATTAGAGTTGAGAATGGAGGAAAAGGATCGAGGAGTATAGAGGAGATTAAAGGGAAATATAAGTTTAGTTCTGGACACATTAGTTTCTAGATTCCTGTGGGAAATTGTGGTAGATAAACTAATGGGCAGGATCCTGTCTGTATAGCTTTAGTACCTCAGGAAGGGGTAAGTGCTCAATTAAATTTATGTTCAAATCACCCCTCTTTTTTCAATCTTTGATGGCTTTCTTACTGCCTTGAGATTAAAGACTTACATTTAAGACTTTTTTTAAGTTGGACCCAGTCAAATTTTCCTGCCAGTATTCTTTTGTACAAACTGACGGCTATAATTCAACTAGCCTTGTTTATGCTTTCCCCAGACTTTATATTTTTCTGTCTTTGGTTCATATGGCCTCTTTTCTTACTCTTTCATCCTGTCCTCAAGGCCTACTTCAGTCCCTGTTCCTCATTTATAAAATAGGCATATTTGGACCTACTTTTAGAGTTGTAGCAAGGATTAAGTGATTGAATACTGTGTAAAGTGCTTTCAGTAGTATATGGCATAGAATTATGAGCTCAGTAAATGTATTTGTTAATACTACTACTACTGCTGCTATTACTACATCCTTCTTCTCTTCCTTTTGCCCTGCTGTATGTAATAGAAACCCCAAGTTTTAGTAATTCTGTAACCTATATAATCTCTTTAATGTGGCGTTTTTTTCATTCTAACCATCTTAGTTTAGGACCCCGTTTCTTACAGTTGCCCTCAAATTGGTCTCATTGCCACCCTTCGGTCTGTCCTCTAGCCTTCTACCAGAGAGATATTTATCTAAAAGTGAGTGTAATCATGTTATCCCCTGCTTTAAATCTTAAAATAATTTCTTAACTACTTTCAGGGTAAAGGTTGGAGTCTTTAGCTGTTACCCTTTTCCATGTGGCCCCCTGCCTGCCTTTCTAGTTTTATCATTGTTCATGTATGGCATATTCCCATTGTCTCATCCAGCCATTTTGCATTCTTTCCTACTTTTACAGCTGCCACATTCTCTTGCTCTTCCTTCCTTTTGGTCTTATGAGTCCCTCTGCCTGGAACAGATTGTTCTATCTGGTTTATCTTTAATTTTTTTTTTTTTTTAATGCTGCTGGAAGAGAGTATCCTTATGTTGTGAGATTTGCTGTGTCTCTTTATCACAGACTAAATTTGAGAGCCCATCATCTATGCATCATCTGTGAATTTACGACATTTCTGAGTTTAGTTGAACAGATACCTGATGGGCATCTTGTATATGACATGTATTGTGTTAAGCCCAAGGAATGTATAAAAATAAGACATGAATGACCCATTTTTAACAAATTGAAAATCTAATGAGAAATCGACTGGGAAGAATAATCATTCATTTTCTTTGCTGTCTCTCCAATGGACTATGAACACTCTAAGGGAAATGACCCAAATGGAGATTTAAGTGGATTACTATCAGGTTGCAGAAACTTTTCTGAGAGTAAAAGACTAGATCCAGGTAGACAAGCATGATCATAGTCCAAGCATTAGAACTTCAACTGAAATTACCTGGCCTAATTTCTCTTGCATAATTATGATTTCATATAGTGAATATGGATACAATCTTATAAAACTTAGTTTTTAAGCTAAGTTTTAATTGCAAATAATTTTTGTAGATAAGCATATGTATAAATAAAATACTCTATTAAATTTGATTTTTAATATCCTATAAATGTTATAAATAAAGTTGAAAGTTTTAATTTTCTGAAAGTATATATGCTCCTAAATTTTTTAAATTAAAGTTAAATATAGCAATACAGTGGCTCCTACATAAATTTCTGTTTACTTGTAATGAAAATATTAAATAAGTTAAATTTGTATTTGTATCTGATCAGTATTACAGGGGTTCTCTAGTGGCTCAGCTATAAAGAATCCACCTGCTAATGCAGGAGACACGGGTTCAGTCCCTGGGTCCAGAAGATCTCCTGGAGAAGGAAATGGCAACCCACTCCAGGATTCTTGCCTGGAAAATCCCATGGACAGAGAAGCTTGTTGGACTACAGTCAGTGGAGCGCAGGAGTTGAACACGACTTAGCGACTGAATAACAACAGTAATCAATATTACAAAACTTAAGAATTATCTAACATTCTGATAGCTCTCATTTTTAATGAAAAAGAAGGCAAGTTAATGGTAAATAAGGTATTTGTATGTAGATCACATAAATAGAGAAACTAAAATTTGGATGGAAGACAGAAAAATCTACCAGAATTCTTGTGAAGATGTAATTTTTGTAGTCATGTAGCTTGCACCTATTAAATATTTTCCTGATTGCTGGTCTAGTGGTTTTTCCTGGTAGTCTAGGTGGGTTTGTGTTAAACCATCTGTGACAAGTGGTTTGCTTGAAAGGAGATTGGCTGGCATTAGGAATATTGTCTGAAAACTCGGCTTTTGCTTTGTTGGCATGTTCTCTGACAAACCTATTAACTGAAGTTCAGCTCAACTCAAGGTTATTATTGTAAATATTTTTGAAAGTCTTGAGCAAGAGAAGACTAATTAGATTTAGTATGTGGGTTTATACTTATATAAACAATCTGCCTATTTATGCCCAAGAAATGGCTTGATGAAAAGCCATAGTCATCCAGTAAAATATTTTTCTTGTCTAAAATATGTTGGATTTTTAAAATAAACAGAATCAATACTAAAAGTATAAATACTTATAAGTTCTAAAACTTATATACATTATTTCATTTGAAACTCAGAACAGTTCTGTGAATAAATTTTCCAAAGGAATCTGAGGTTCAGAGAAACTAGTCTTAAATCATAAAACTAGAGGAAGTAGCAGATCCAGAATTAAAATACAGTTTTCTGGTCTCCAAGCCCAATGTATTCTTATTTGCTATACAGTATGACTTTAAAACATTTTTGAGTGGTAGCAGATAATACCATTTTTCTAAGTGAATTCTCATAAAGAATTAACCCTAATTCTTTTTTTAGTGTAACCAGTTATAAAGACTAATCACCAACATAGTCGTTTTCTCACTTTAATCTTTTAGGTGTGCTTTTATCTTATAGAGGTGGTTTTATCTTGTAGATGCCTTAGCTGCTAATTAAAATTTCTTTTTCATTTCTTTTTCATAAACTCTTAAAAAGTGAATTGTCCCCTACAATGCTGCCTTATCTCAAGTTAGTTGACAACATAACTTGCTGTATGCCAGCCAGGTTCTTTAGCAGTTAACTAGGAAGGGATTTCTGGGGAAGGAAATGGCAACCCACTCCAGTATTCTTGCCTGGAGAATCCTGTGGACAGGGGAATCTGGTGGGCTGCTGTCCATGGGGTCACACAGAGTCAGACATGACTGAAGCAACTTAGCATGCATGCATGCATGCATTGGAAAAGGAAATGGCAACCCACTTCAGTGTTCTTGCCTGGGGAATCCCAGGGACGGGGGAGCCTGGTGGGCTGCCGTCTATGGGGTTGCAGAGTCGGACACGACTGAAGTGACTTAGTAGCAGCAGCAGGAAGGGATTTCAGACTCGTGTATATTAACTGACTGTAGAATATTGTGTTGAGACAACTATAAAAGTGATTAAAATACGTTTATACCTTAAATTGCCTGGAGAATCCCAGGGACAACGGAGCCTGGTGGGCTGCCGTCTGTGGGGTCACACAGAGTCGGACACGACTGAAGCGACTTAGCATTAGCATACCTTAAATATCTTATTCTCTACTAAACTAGTACCCAGAACTTTATTATTTTTCTGCTTTGCTAAACTTTCTAATATTTCATTTTTCTCAGCTGTAAAATTAAGCAACATGCTTCAAATACTTCTAGACAGCTTTTTTGTTGAAACATCTTGATTTCCTCAGTTCTGTAAAATGAAAGGAAAATATTTAATCTATATAGCAAAATAATATCATATAATTTTGAGTTATTTTCTGTATTGTTTAGCAATAGAGATTGGAAGTAGATGATGTAAATTCTACTTTTATGTTGTAATTCTTATACTTTTTTCCCCCCCATCTTTCCCCTTAGATTTCCTTCATGGATACATTTTCATAGCATTATTATGTGATGTGAGAAGTTTTTTGTTTTGTTGTTTTTTTTTTGAAGTAACATGGATTTTATACTACAGAATCAAGAGATTGGCTTTATAGGAAAAATTGATTTATAAAGAGTGGTACAGGTTTTTATAGATAACCATGACAACATCCCATATGAATGGGCATGTTACTGAGGAATCAGACAACGGAGTAAAAAATGTTGATCTTGCATCACCAGAGGAACATCAGAAGCACCGAGAGATGGCTGTTGACTGCCCTGGAGATTTGGGCACCAGGATGATGCCAGTGCGGCGAAGTGCACAGCTGGAACGTATTCGGCAACAGCAGGAGGACATGAGGCGTAGGCGAGAGGAAGAAGGGAAAAAACAAGAACTTGACCTTAATTCTTCCATGAGACTTAAGAAACTAGCCCAGATTCCTCCAAAAACTGGAATAGATAACCCTATATTTGACACAGAGGAAGGAATTGTCTTAGAAAGTCCTCATTATGCTGTGAAAATATTAGGTAAGTAAAAACAGTAGAAGAATTAGAAAATGTTTTGCTGTTGTTTATCTTGCCTTAACATAAATGTGTATAGGAGGGAAGAGTTAAATAAAGAATGTAAGTAGTAACAATTTGAATTCAGACCAGGATTAGTTTTTTTCTTAGAAAGGCCATATAACTTGTTTTCTGTTAGCCATGTAGAAGTGGAGCATGTATCCTAAATGTTCAGGATATATGCTACAACATGATTTTTATATTTAATCTTTGAAGTAAAAATTCCTATATAAGGCCTGATCTTTAAAGCCTTGAAATTCACATTTCATTTCAAACTCAAATTTTATATAAAAATTACTGAAAAAGAGTTTGCAGACTTTGAATTTCTGATTTCTTTAAGGTTTATGGAATAATTTAATAGTTATTAATGAGAAAAACTTGGTGTTATTTCTCTGGTGTAATACGCATAAAACATGGCTTTAAAGTCCCTATACTGCTGCTGCTAAGTCACTTCAGTCATGTCTGACTCTGTGCGACCCCATAGAGGGCAGCCCACCAGGCTCCCCGGTCCCTGGGATTCTCCAGGCAAGAACACTGGAGTGGGTTGCCATTTCCTTCTCCAATGCATGAAAGTGAAAAGTGAAAGTGAAGTCACTCAGTCGTGTCCGACCCTCAGCGACCCCATAGACTGCAGCCTACCAGGCTCCTCCATCCACGGGATTTTCCAGGCAAGAGTACTGGAGTGGGGTGCCATTGCCTTCTATTCCTAAATTTCATTTTGTGAGGAAAACCAAAAAACTACTGCTATGATATATTAATGGGCTTCCCAGGTGGCACTAGTGGTAAAGAACCTGGGCCTGCCAGTGCAGGAGACATAAGAGATGCAGGTTCGATGCCTGGGTCCAGAAGACGCCCTGGAGGAGGGCATGGCAACCCACTCCACTATTCTTGTCTGGGGAATCCCATGGACAGAGGAGCCTGGCAGTCTATAGTCCATAGGATTGCACAGAGTTGGACACGATTAAAGCAACTTAGCATGCATGCACAAATGTATATTTATAGATATAAAAGAATTCTGTGATCAAACTTTGAGAACAAGGTTTAAATAAGTTAAACAACTTCTTATTACAGTACTTCTTGTAGCCTTTAGAATACTAATAGGCATTGTGAATCTATAAGAGAGATTGATGTCAAACGGGTGTTTCCAAACTTGAGTATTTTATTGTTGAACTTACTGCTCTCTCTTCCTCTACACACAAAAGAGAGATCTCTGAACTAGTGTCAGTGGTGTACATAAACTTGTGTTCCGTTAAAACCAGGCTAACTCGAAGTATTTTTATTTCTTAATGATTTATAATTATAGATGCGAAAAGACAGAGACTTCACTTTGGAAGGAGAGGGTTTTCATTGTTGTTTTGCCATTTATTTAAGTGTTTATTGAATCCTTTACTTGATGCTATAGCAGATGCCTTTCTGTGTAATTTCTACAATAGCTCTAGTAACAGGGCTCTGTAATACCTATTTTGGAGAAAAAGAAATTGAACTTCAGTTAAATCATTTGTGTAAGACTCCATGCTAAGTAGTAGGGCCAAGTTTTAATTTGCCCAATCTGGATATGCAGTTGTTATACTGCAAAGAGCAAAGGGTTTGAGTGGAAACTGACATCCGTCCCGTTCTTCACTCACTGGACCAGAGCTTTGGCTACCAAGAGTGCAACATCTTTTTCTTACTTACCCAAAGTTACCATCTATATAAATGTACCATATACTAGCTATCTGTATATAAAAGTACCTTATTTACTGTGTATATAAAAGTACCATATGTACTATATATTTGTATATATGTTTACCATATATACTAACTGCAGTCTAGAACATTTTCTGCTACATCATAACAACTGTTTTTTCTTTGCTATACCTTTACAAAGGAATCGTATCTCTTGACAGAAAACATTGTGTGTGTTTTTCTGTGATTTAAGAAATCATAGATATATTCAGTCATAATGAAGTGTGCAAAAAATGCCTAAATGGTAATAATGAAAGGCATTATAGTAAAAACAGATTACGTATTTTAAAAATGCATTTATATGAAGGAATTTTATGCTGTTTTTTCTTAAGAGTTTTGTTAGAGTAAAAATATTTCATTGCCTCTTATTGGCATCATCTCATACCACTTCATTATATTTTATTAAAATACTCTCTAAATATTCTCTATGACTTGGAGAAAACTTAGATTGTAATATATCCAACCTAAGCCTAGTTTGAGTTTTCTGGGTTTCTATTTAAATTTCTTTGAGATTAATGTATTTGCCCATTTACTTTAATTGAATTAGGCATAAATGTCCATGTAGTAGACAAGACTTATGTAATCTCCATGAAGAAACAGAATTCACTTGTGAAATTTTATTTATTTTCTGGCCTAACCACAGAAAACTGAAGACCTATTGCTTGGTTTGTTTTTCTACAAGTGTAGTTAAAGGACAACTATATTTTCTTCTGACTTGCAACCCACTGTGGTTTTAAAAATTATCTTTGGGTAATCCTTGAACTTAAGGATGTTTTACATAATTTATTTAAAGTAATTTGGAATTTAGTACCAGCTGTCTGTAAGTCATTTCTTGGATAAGGAGAATATTTCGTGTTTTGAGAAATGAGTGATTTAATTTTAATGCACTCAACACAGATGTGTTATTTGTAGGAGGCATGAAAAGTTACCATAAGTTATAAAGTTGTTTTTGTCAGTCAAATCTTCAGTTTTGGGATGTACTCAGTTTTAAGTTTTCACTTTAAAATGAAGTATACTAGCTTTGTACCAGACATTTTTTTCCTGTTTGTAATTTGCTAACACATCAAACTACAACAGTACTCCCTAAAGTTGTATGAGTCTCTCTGCCAGTGTTTAGATTAATATGCACACGCCAGGAGACAGCTTCTCAGCTTTTTTCACAACCAGAAACAGCAACCTTGTTTTAAATGAGGCAAGGATGGGGCAACTGATTTATTTCTCTGAAAGGGAGCCTTCAGTTTCCAAATGATACATCGTCATTTATCTGTGAGTAGAGGAAATTCTCATTAAAGAATTGGAAGTGTGATTGGAAAGATTGGATACTTTGTCTGGGTGGTGATTTTTTTAAACTATAAATTTGGCAGTGTATAATATTAAACATGGAGGGATGGATTGATAGAAAATATTTGGAAAGGATGAACTGAATTTTCTTGTGTAAAAGCACTTAGAATCTTATTGAAAATTAGAAAATAGTGATGTGGGAAATTTAAATGGATAATTAATATTACTAGCATAAATTATAAGAATTTTGATACATTAAGGAGCCTTCCTTAAAATTGGCATGAGTTGTTAGAACTTCCTATAAATGAAATATCATTGTCTTGTTCTCTTTCATAAGTAAAGATACAAACTACCTTGTGAGAAAAATCCTGAGAAGAGAACAGAATGTAGGTTAGAGTAGAATGAGGGAGAACAGGGTCATCCTCAGATGTCTTTGTAGCTTTTGCTGTTTCATTGATTTTTGTAATCACAGATAACTGATTTGGGTCAGGACTCTGGACAAGTAAATACAGTAGACAGACTGTTTAAAGGGAGTAACTAGGAAACATTGCTGTCTCTCATAGACATGACTCTGATTCTCACATTTGTGAAGAGATCTTCGGAAACACGCACACACCCACTCAACACACACCCATAGCAGGCTATAGGTTTTATGGCTGATAAGGAGATTCTTGAAATTTGTGATTAAGGGCTTTCTAGTTTTCACCAGATGCTGTTAGTGATAAGAAAAAATTTAAAAACACACACACACACACACTGAGGGGAATAAAACTAGGATAAATAAAATATTTTTATATTAATAATACTGTCTTTCAGTCTTTATTAGTACCTACATATTTTTGCCAGGTGTCTCTGCATATTCTCTTAATGCTAAATCAATAGTATTCTTGTATTTGATGTTATAAAGTAAAATATTTCTTCACATTTCTCTCTGATGTTATTTGACTTTTGGTTGATCATGGGATATACTAGAATTGTGCTGGATTGTGATGAACTTTTTTTTTATTGGCTTTTAAAATAAAGTTTATTTAAAGTCAACAGAAAAAAACTCCAGTGCCAATAAACTTTGAGTTCATACTATTTCTGAGAAGTTAATTGCTATTAAATTTTTGCTCAACTTCTATAAATATTTCCAAACTTTATTAGCTGTTCCTTTGAGGGACTTTTTTTCTGAAAGTGAAATGGTTAAACCTATTGGTATTAAGCTTAATATTTAAAATGTGGGGACTGTTTGATGATTTTTTGATTTGTTCGTATTGCTAAGATTGGACATCTAGGTTGCTTCCATGTCCTTGCTATTGTAAATAGTGCTGCATTGAACACTGGGGTACATGTGTCTTTTTCAGTTCTAGTTTCCTCAGGCTACATGCCCAATAGTGGGATTGCTGGATTGTGTTGTAGTTTTATACCTAGTTTTTTAAGGAATTTCCATACTGTTCTCCATAGTGGTTGTATTAGTTTGCATTCCCACCAACGGTGTAAAGGGGTTCCCTTTTCTTCACACCCTCTCCAGCATTTATTGTTTGTAGACTTTTTGATGATGGCCGTTCTAACCATGTGAGATGATGATACCTTATTGTCGTTTTGATTTGCATTTCTCTAGTAATGTGTGATGTTGAGCATCTTTTGATGTGTTTATTAGCCATCTGTATGTCTTCTTTGGAGAAATGTCTGTTTAGGTCTTCTGCCCACTTTTTAATTGGGTTGTTCATTTTTCTGATATTGAGCTACGTGACCTGCTTGTATATTTTGGAGATGAATTCTTTGTCAGTTGTTTGATTTGCTATTAAAGAATATACATTTTTAATGGATCGCTAACAGAAGTTTGTGAAATAATATCCAAGTCAAACCCAGTCATGTTATAGAGATTGAAATAGATTTTCCAGTGACATACATTGCAGCTAATAAGTAATCTAAGCCATAACCAGGACCCAGATATTCTGACCTCAAATTTAGTTCTTTTTCTTGCTCACCAAATTCATTACAGTTTTGTCCAGAGAAAAATCATGAAATTTTTGTACCTGACTGAGCAGTAATCATTTCAGTGGTGTTTCTCCATTGTCCTATATTTGGAGCTAAGATGTTTGCTCTGTCTTCTCTCTCAACTGTCTTTGCTTGTATACTTGTCTAGAATTTGTTTTTAATTTGTAACCCAATGTGTTAATGATTAATTACTGTTTAGGGTCTTTCTTGCATTTTAACCTAGTCCACTAAAAACCAAAGCTCAGTGATCTGAATTTTATTTCCTTAAATTTAAAAAGAAAAAGGAAAGACTACCCATCCCAACTTAAGCAAGGATTTCCTAAGTGGAAGTTCTAATTTCAATTCAGTGGATAGATGTACTGGAAACTGGTATAATTTCTTCATTTGTTGTTGTTTAGTAACTAAGTTGTATCTGGCTCTTTTCCAACCCTGAAGACTGTAGCCCACCAGGCTCCTCTGTCTGTGGGATTTCCCAGGCAAGAATACTGAAGTGGGTTTCATTTCCTTCTCCAGGAGATCTTCCCGACCCAGGGATGGACCTGTTGTCTCCTGTATTGGCAGGCAGATTCATTACCACTCAGCCACCAGGGAAGCCTCATAATTTCCTCATCCTCTATACTATTAAGTTCCTCACCTGAATAGTCAGTTTGACTATACAGTTTAGGAGAAAAGAAATCTTTAATAAAAGTTCTCAGGAAGAAGTCATGAAGTTGGTTGAACTATAGAAGTTTCTGAGGATAGGTTAAAAGAATTGGTGGAAGAATCTTAATGCTTGAATAGGTCCCTAGAATCTATTTTCATGTGAGGTAAATGATAGCAATAAGTGAAGATAACAAAACTAATCCAGAGGAGATGGTTATCTCCACTGCTTTTAAAAGATCTTCAGAAACAGAGATGAGGTTCCTTGAGTTAATTTTATTGTTTACCCTTCAGTTCAGTTTAGTCACTCATTCGTGTCCAACTCTTTGCAACCCCATGAATAGCAGCACGCCAGGCCTCCCTGTCCATCATCAACTCCCGGAGTTCACCCAGACTCATGTCCATCGAGTCAGTGGTGCCATCCAGCCATCTCATCCTCTGTCGTCCCCTTCTCCTTCTGCCCCCAATCCCTCCCAGCATCAGAGTCTTTTCCAATGAGTCAACTCTTCACATTAGGTGGCCAAAGTACTGGAGTTTCAGCCTTAGCCTCATTCCTTCCAAAGAAATCCCAGGGCTGATCTCCTTCAGAATGGACTGGTTGGATCTCCTTGCAGTCCAAGGGACTCTCTAGAGTCTTCTCCAACACCACAGTTCAAAAGCATCAATTCTTCGGCGCTTAGCCTTCTTCACAGTCCAACTTTCACATCCATACATGACCACTGGAAAAACCATAGCCTTCACTAGACGGACCTTTGTTGGCAAAGTAATGTCTCTGCTTTTGAATATGCTATCTAGGTTGGTCATAATTTTCCTTCCAAGGAGTAAGCATCTTTTAATTTCATGGCTGTAGTCACCATCTGCAGTGATTTTGGAACCCAAAAAAATGAAGTCTGACACTGTTTCCATTGTTTCCCCATCTATTTCCCACGAAGTGATGGGACCAGATGCTATGATCTTCGTTTTCTGAATGTTGAGCTTTAAGCCAGCTTTTTCACTCTCCACTTTCACTTTCATCAAGAGGCTTTTTAGTTCCTCTTCACTTTCTGCCATAAGGGTGGTGTCATCTGCATAATTCTCCAGAGTCTTGGGAATCTGAGGGTAGAATTTTCAGATAGAGCAACTCTTAGTGATTGCTTTCTGTTACCTATTTTAGAGTCTTCATTCTGTTTCATTTTAGGTGGCAGGAGAGGGCCAGGAGGAAAGGGAGCATTCAGGGGATGGATTTGTGGACTTCTGTGTGTATATTTAGCTGATTAATTATCCCCAAACCAAATGTCAGTGGTTTTTCTTAGTTTTAGATAATATACCTTTTCTTTCAACATAAATGATCAAGATTTAGCTATTGTATGAAATGTAGAGCAGATGATGCAAGCTTAATGTTTATGGAACATCAAATAAGAGGAATGGATCAGACTGCAGGACAAGGAATTTGAACTAGATATAAAGCACTTGCTTGTAGGGAAGTTGTTGCAAACTAGATTTTTATCAGCAAAGCCAGATCTGTTATGTGCACGTTTGTCTGCCCCTCTGTGCAGTATCCCCGTTTCTGTCTGACCTCTCTCCTGCCTTGTTGTGAGTACTGCTCTGCCTCAGTGCTCCCTTCTTTGCTCACTCCCTACTCTACAGTTGTGTCATTTTTTTCTCAGTAGCCCTGTAATTCTCCATTTATGTCTCTACTTCTCTGCATAAAGAACCATGTGGTTCTTTTTCTTTGTGCTTATTGTGTGTGGGAATGAGGAAGGGAGCCTCTGATCTGTGTATGGGGATCTCTCTATAGTCTGTACTCTGTTGTTTATCTTCACCATTATTGTAGAAGTAGGTACATATTTGACAGGATGGATTTAGCTGCATCTGATTAGATTTTTCATATTTCCTCTGGAATTGCACAGAATTTCAAATAACTGAAGTGGTTTTTGTTTAAGTATCATATAATCTAATTACTGCATCAGACAATGGAACATTTCTTAAACTGTGTAGAAAATGTGCTGTTCTTGAGTAACATGAAGTGCTTCTAAAGATATACTGTATAAAAACAAAGATTTTTAAACCTACAACAAAATACCTTTCGAAATTAATAATTTTTTTATGAAACTAGAATGAATGTGTCAAAAATGAGAATCCCTGAGTAGATATTGCTAACAATTATTTTTCATTATGACATCGTACTTAATATCAAAGAAAAGACCCTTTATCAGAAGTCCGTTCAGAATTTTATAATCAATATTTTAAGACTAATGGTATAGATAGATATTTGTTGCTTGCTGTGTGACTTTAAAACTTTATTGGACAGAAGCAGCATAATTTTTAATGTCTGTTAAATTTATAAACTGATGAAATGAATGTTTCTTTATAAATAAGTTTTTATCATTTACTGTTTCATATTTTCTCTTAGATATTTCTTTAACTACATATATGGTTTAGTTCATATCTTCTGTCAAGCTACTTATAATGAATTTTAAGAACTTTTGAGTGTTTGGTAACTTAATCTGTTCTGTTTATTCATTAAACATTTTTAATAGAAATTTATTTGAACCCAAAGCATGAGTGCACGTGAGGAAGCTTTCTTGCCTAAAAATACGATCTGAAAACTTTTCCAGCTAAATTGGCCATGAAAGCAGATATGGAATTTATCTGAAAACTGTCCACATAAATCACACTTATCAAATTTGCTGTCTAACTTAGTTACCCAGGCTGGTGCTACACAATCAAAGATGTTTTTACAATATTTCTCAAAAAGCTACGTGGCCTCTACATTCACAGATTGCAGTTTTGGTTTCTTTTGCTGAACCTTCACAGTGTACTATCTAGCATATTATTGTGATTATGTTAGAATTGAAATAAAATATTCTGAGAAAATACTTAAAGCACAAGACATTTGGTTAAAATAGCAGAAGTAAATGCAACAGTACTGTAAAAGTAGCATTTGGAGGGTGCATTATATGTGTGAACATATACAAACACAGTTAACTAGAAGAAATTCTGTCTACAGATACATGGTAAAGTAGCATGTGTAAGCACCTCTGAATGCTAGTCAGCGTACATTACATGATTCTGTGCTGGGTGAGAAGACATCTCAGGTCAGCTTTTCTGAAGCAGATGAATGACATATCACAATTAAGCCCTAAAATCTAAACAATAATAATAATAGTGATGTTTATCTTTTTAAAATCCCTTGGTGTGGCAGGAAAAACATTTCCTTGGAAGTCAGAGAAAAAGATTTCTTCACCCAGGTGCCATTTTTGTGTGTGACTTCATTTTCTCCATCTGAAGAGATTTGGTCTGAACTATGTATGTCTCAGGTTTGGGTGGTTTTTCTAAATTGGGAAAAATTTGTCAGATTTTAAGAGGATTAAAAGATATGTATGTATGCCTATAATATAGTTATTGTTCTATATCCTTCTATTCAATATTGGCAGTGACCAATGTGAAATTCAGGCCAAATTTGTATCAGGCCACCTGATGTAAAGAGCCAACTGATTGGAAAAGACCCTGATGCTGGAGAAGATTGAAGGCAGGAAGAGAAAGGGGTGGCAGAGGATCAGATGGTTAGATAGCATCACCAAATTAATGGACGTGAATTTGAGCAAATTCCAGGAGACAGTGGGGGACAGAAGAGACTGGTGTGCTACAGTCCATGAGGTTGTAAAGAGTCAGACATGACTTAGTAACTGAACAACAACAACAACACATATTTGTAGGTTTTCAATAATGGTTGGTGATATTTTATTGTAAAAGATGAGCTTAAGTGCAAGTGATCTCAATGTAGTCTGGCAAGATTGACTAATGTACTAAGTCTGAAGATAACTTCTAAAAAGGGATAATTTCAGGGAAAACAGTTTTTACTAATTAAACAACAAAAAATGTGAGTAGGACTTCGTAAAGGATAATGGAATTGTAAAGGATAATAATTAACAAAATTAAATTGGTCTTGATGACCTTCAAAATTTGAACCTGAAATCCAGTGAAATTTGTAATTTCTGGCTCATGGCATAGTCCTTAAGTTCTCCCAAAAGCCTTTACTTAAGTAAAGTAAGATCTGTCCTATCCCTATAGATCTTATGTTGATCCCTGATTTCCTGAAAGAAAGACATTTCCAGTTTGATCCTGAAATTTTTTTCCCTGCATTTTAAACTGTCGTGGATGGTCTTTATGTCTTTGAATTCCTCAGTATGAGCACAATTTGGACAGATTAACCAGATTTTATCTTTCTCTGGAACTGTATTCCTTACCTGAGGTCCTATCAACATGAGAAGGCTACTCATTTCTTAGAACTTGAAAGCAATCATCCCTTTTGGACTAACCACAAAAATTGCCTATTTCCTGTCTGTGCATAATCTCAGCATCTCAACTATTATCTGATCTCCTGAAATAAGGTCAGTGATCTCTAGTTTTATCTCTCATTAAGCCATTCCTTTAGATTCAGAGAAGGCGATGGCACCCCACTCCAGTACTCTTACCTGGAAACTCCCGTGGACGGAGGAGCCTGGTAGGCTGCAGTCCATGGGGTCATGAAGAGTCAGACACAACTGAGCAACTTCACTTTCACTTTTCACTTTCATGCATTGGAGAAGGAAATGGCAACCCACTCCAGTGTTCTTGCCTGGAGAATCCCAGGGACGGGGGAGCCTGGTGGGCTGCCGTCTATGGGGTCGCACACAGTCGGAGATGACTGAGGCGACTTAGCAGCAGCAGCAGCAGCAGCAACAGTTCAGATTATCCTACCTTACTGTTCCTATTTCCTTGGGATATTTACATATATTCAAAATATTCTAAAAATGAAAATTATATGCTTTGTTTACCATAGAAGTCAAAAACAACAAAAGAATTTGTCACAAAGGAGTAAGTAGAATAACTGTAATGCAGACACAAAAATTCAGTACAGCAATCAAGGTTATTTAATATAGAAGAAAATGGGTTTGGGTACCTTAGTTATTCCCAAGTATATCATGTCTTAAAATACTACAGCTACAACTGCTGTTAATAAAGCGTGTAAATCATTGGTTCTTGAGAGTACATAATCAATTTAAATATATATAGGCATAGATATATAATTAAGGATGACAGGGATTCTGATTGTGTTTAAGGTAGAATTCAGGACATAAATATTTTTGTAAATTTCCTTACTGATTCTCATAAATATCTTTGATTAAAAATTCATTGTTCTGATATAGCAAGAAAACTATATTCAGTATGTTCTACTTAAGCCTGCAGGGATATTTATAAAATCTGTGTAATTCTGGTCATTAAGGAAAAAAAGATCTAGCAGAAAAGTGGTCAAAAGATAAGCAGAAAATTGAGGAAAAAAGAAACATAAATGACTGTTCACCTTGTGAAAATATATTGAAACTCACTACTGGATAAAGAAATACATGCTTTCCTAACCAGATCACCAAAAATGAAAAATTTGGTCTGTTTGTAGAAACATGCACTCAAATTTTTTGATGGTAAGAGTATGAGTTAGTACAAAACTATGGGGTCAGTTTGGCAATGTGTATAAAAGTTTTAAATATTTTTATTATCTGATAAGTGAAAGTTACTCAGTCGTATCCAACTCCTTGCAACCCTGTGGACTATACAGTCCATGGAATTCTCCAGGCCAGAATACTGGAGTGGGCAGCCTTTCCCTTCTCCAGGGAATCTTCCCAACCCAGGAATCAAACCCAGGTCTCCCACGATGCAGGTGGATTCTTTACCAGCTGAGCCACAAAGGAAGCCCTAAGAAGTAATTTTATGCTAAGAATTTATTCTGTAGACATTGGAAAATATCAGCTTGCAAAACCGCATTTATAATGTGGTCTCTGTGGTTAAGACCAGCATTTTTTAAAAGTCTGAAAGGCTATATAGTATAACAAAATAGCACCAGTAGTTATAGCTGAAAGGTATGACTACAGATTAAAAAAATTTTTTAATGTCCATATTTTAATGTCTTTGTTGGTGGGTTTGGTACATAGAGGTTATGCAGAAATACCTTTGCCTCTAAAAATTTAACTCTCCCTGGGCTTGAAGAGACACAGTAGGGAGATTGTTACCTTCTGGGCTGACTAAAGTTCTTATTGATTTGTCAGCAGTGAGATCTGAAGCTTCTGATTTTCTCATTGCCCTGACAACCAGGCTAAGCCCCTTTAAACAGCAAAATTTTAAACCGAAATCCCATAATCTACTCAGAAAGATTATAGTCTTCAGGAAAGTATAGTCAGCTACTTTGTTGATTTTATAATTCTTTTTCCTTTTAAGATATTTAAAATGTCTTTCTGTTTTACTCTAAAGATACTTTAAGGCTATTGAATTCTTCCTACTCTGAGAATTCTTTATATACTTAGGTAATTTCTGTGGTAACTTCTTTGAATTTGATGAAATCTGATGTTCATATTCTTCCCAGCACTGCTTTATTGATGTACAGTTGGCAAAAAAATTTTATGTATCTAAAGTGTACAATCAGATGTTGTAAAATACCCCACAATTAAGTTGATTAACATATCCATCACCTCACATATTTACCTTTTGTGTGTGCGGTGAGAATGCCTAAGATCTACTCTCAGTACATTTCAGGTATACAATATAGTATTATTGACTGTAATCACCGTGCTACCCGTTAGATCCTCAGAACTTATCCACCTTAAAACTGACAGTTCGTACTCTTTGATCAACATCTTTCACTTTCCCCTATCTATATTTTGTCTACTCTTATAGATAAATCATTAACTTGATAAATCATTAACTTACAGCTAATTATTTAGTTCTGGATCACAACTTCTTAGGTTGTTCAGATGACTGTTTTGACTTTCTGATTTTTTTCCTGTCTTTTTTTGAGGAGGGCTACATTTTAAGTTACTAGAGAACTTTTTTTTTTTTTTTTTTTGAACTAAAGCAGTTTTGATTTGGGGAGAGGGGTGGAAGATGGGGAACTTCAGAAGAGCTGATTAGAAGAGCTATTCTAATCTGTAAAATATTAAACTACTATTTAGTAGTAGGATATAAGAATTAATAACCTTTCTGCAAGCCCTGTATGAAGAAAACTAACAGACTTAAACCAAGAGGTTTTTTTTTTTTTCCCCCCATGGGACTATATAAGACACAGATATACACAGACAGTACCTACTATTACGTTTTTTCCAGAATCATTTACAGTTTTAATTCTAGACAGCATCTTAGTAGGTTTTTTCTTTTTGAATACATAGGAGATAGTGAGGAGGCATCTTAAAAATGGTTTTGTAGCTCACTTGAAGTCAAAACATTTTTGAAAAAGTAATGAGCAAGTTTTTGTCATGTCAATATGAGTGTAGACTATAATGTTACTTAAAGATTTCAGTTCTGATAAACCAATGGACTATAAACAGACCCTGATATAAGAATTTGGTTATATCATAAATCAGTGGAAAAAAGAGATTATTCAATAAATGGTATTAGAATAATTGGTTAACCATTTGGAAGAAATGAAGTACAAATTTCCCCTCAAATCTATACCAAATTAATTCTAGATGGATGGAAGTTACCTTTGGAATAGAAACCATAATAAGTTTTAAATGTGGGTAAACATTTAATGACCTAGGAAAGTGAAAGTGAAAGTTGTGTTCAGCTCTTGTGACCCCATGGACTATATATATATATAGTCTGTGGAATTCTCCAGGCCAGAATACTGGTGTGAGTAGCCTTTCCCTTCTCCAGGGGATCCACCTATTCCTATGTGATTTCTCTCACTGTTTCTATGCTTATAAACTTAATGACCTAGGGGAAGAAGTTTATAAGCGTAGAGACAGTGAGAGAAATCACACAGGAATAGGTGGATTATTCTTAACACATAATAGCCAAAAATATCTACAGTAAAGTTACCACAAATAAAATTAACAGACAGAAAAATTAGAAAACTATTTCCCACAAGTGTGACAAAGTATATACATGAACATATATCTACCTGTTGAGGATCAGAGAAGAGGCAACATGTGGTTCTTATCCATTTTGGAATAACCTCCTTCAAGAAAAATGTATGTGCTACATATGGACACTAATAGGAACATGCAGACATACACATGCCCCAATTTTTCAGTATCATCTTAGGAGACTCATATGTTCATAAGAGTTCTGTGGACCACAGAAGAAATGCTTGGTAAATACAAGTAAGGTTCAACATCCCTGTTAAAAGAAATGTAAGGGTTTGAAAAATGATAATATTTGAATATTGGTAATGGGATGTGAATTAGTAAAACCTCCCTAGAAAACTCTTTGGCTTTTAAAATGTCAGAATGGTATTTTTAAATGCCATTTCTTGAAATTATTTTAAGGAACATCAGAATCTCAGACATATTTTTACACAGCAATGATCATTATGTACAGAAATGCTTATTACTTACACTGCAAAAAAAATTGGAAGCACCCTGAATGCTCGATTTAATGTAATGGTTATTGTAAGTTACAGTTTTAGACATGTAATGGAACATCAAGGAGCATCCCACTGATGATGTGGGAAAACTAAATGTCCTTGTTAAATGAAAAAAGGAAATGCCATGAGATTTTTTTAAAGTTGTTTGTAAGTGATGGGACTATTGGTGGTTTTAAATTTTTTATTCATTTATGTATTCTACCCCCTTATTTATTTTTATAGTGATATATATTTTACATAATTAAAACACTTGAAAAAATGTACTTGATTCTGTTGTATAATTTTTAAAGAGTTTTACTTAAAAATCAGTAAAATGACAGTGATTTGACACTCAAAAAATAGGTAAGTTTTTTTTTTCCAAAACTTATTGTTATTTGTTCAAGAAATTTTATCTTAAGACACTTGTGGAATTAAGACAGAAAATTAATTTTTGGATACCTTTTCCTTCTCCTACTAGAAGTGGAAGACTTGTTTGCTTCACTTAAACATATCCAACATACCTTGGTAGATTCTCAGAGCCAGGAGGATATTTCACTGCTTTTACAACTTGTACAAAATAAAGATTTCCAGAATGCGTTTAAGATACACAATGCTGTCACAGTACACATGAACAAGGCCAGTCCTCCATTTCCTCTTATCTCCAATGCACAAGATCTTGCACAGGAGGTATGTATTCTGAATGTCTCATTGACATATGCAAGGTAATAGTTAGTGGTAGTGAGGCAGTATTCTTGGAAAATACTGCTGTGACTCTAAGGTTCATTAGAATTAATTACTACTGATGACATGTTGATAATTTATGCGTTAGGAAAAATTCACTTATGTGTATTTTATCCTGAAAAAAAAGTATACTTAGTTCAAAAATAAGACTCTGTTCCATGAAAAGAAGAGCATTGGTTCTTATATTTGTATAGTAAGAGGAGTATTTATCTAAATTGCTAAAGGGGAAAATTTTTTAATACTTTTAGTATGGTTTTATTTTAAGCAATATACATTGTAAACTGAGATAAATCAGTACTGATGAGATTAAATTATATTAGATAATCAGGTATTATAAATATATAACTTCTAAGATTTGTTACTTGTATTGAATACATATGGAACTCAATATATATTTAGAAACATCCTTTTCTAGGTGCCAAAACTAGAGAACAGGCTAGTTCTGATGCTGTCATTGCTATGATCTACTTGTGGTCAAATTGATTAATCTCAAAATTATTATCTCTTAGTTTTGATAGAGGAATTACTTTAAAAATTATTTAAAATAACCATAAGAATTGTTAGAGATTTACTGGATTCCTATTTTAATCATGAGCTAACTTTTATTAAAAATTTATATATTAATTTATTTCTATATGTTTTCATCAATGGTGATAATTTTGGTTTTGTTAATCTGCATTGTTACAAAGTGCTCTTTTTGGTACTGGAGTAAGGAAATAGAAAAAGGAGGAAAATCAGAGATGTTGATAATGAGAACATATATAATATTTGAGGAAAAATAGCCCACAGAGAAAATTTTAAATATTTATGGTAGAAGAAAAGATTAAACATAATTCAACTGAACATATACAGTTCATGTGATTAGAAATTAGAAAGGGAAGTAAATGAAAACAAAAAGGAATTGAATTACTTACATAAATGTAACATTAAAAGTTTCTTTTTTTTAGAGAACAGGAAAATAGAGAAACCATTGACAAGTTAGATGAAGAAAAAAACACTAATAATGTTAGCAAAGATAAAAGCATAAATTATAACAAATTATGAGTTTATATTATTAAGTATGAAAGTGCTATCACCTGGGTTGTTTTTGTAAGAAAATAAAAATTGCCAAAAGTGACTTACAGATACCTGAAAAAAGTAGTAACAGTAGGTAAAATTGAAAGTTAGAAATCTACTCCTCAGAAAACTGCCAGACCCAGATAATTTTACAAACTCCTTCAAAACATTAGGGAACATATAATCCTTATGTTAAATTAACTGTTTTCACACATAAATATTGACTATTTCCCATCTCACTGTACTTGGATAGTATAATCTAGATACTAAAAACAATAATAAACCAGTATACTATACTGGTGACTATGTGTGTATACACACACACACACACACATACATACATACATACATACATATATGACTTCCCTGGTGGCTCAGAGGTTAAAGCATCTGCCTGCAATGTGGGAGACCTGGGTTCGATCCCTGGGTCAGGAAGATCCCCTGGAGAAGGAAATGGCAACTCACTCCAGTATTCTTGCCTGGAGAATCCCATGGACAGAGGAGCCTGGTGGGCTACAGTCCACGGGGTCACAAAGAGTTGGACACAACTGAGCGACTTCACTTTTCATATATATACAAGTATATATATACTTGGTGACTATACTCACCAAGTAGAGGTCAATTCATTTTATGAACATTAATATAGAAATCTTAAAATATGAGTAACTCACATCTAGAAATATATTAAAATAACAGTTTACTGTGTGCTAGGTAATATGCTAAGCAGTTTATATGGATTATCTCAATCTTTTAAGAACCACGAGTAAGGAAACAGGCTAAAAAAATTCATTATCAAGTGGAGTTTATACTAAGTGGAAGAATTCTTGAGGAAAATTTTTAATATAATTCATTATAGTATAGTGGTTATTCTATCACTCTCATATACATTTATCTTGTTAATCTAACTCTAAAATGTCCTCTCTGATTTAAAATGTAGTTACATAAACATATGGTTAAAAATATAAAATAGCAGCATAACTGTTAGAATAGCTTTTCTCTCATATGGTCATTATTAGTCTGTTTTATAATGTATTTGCAGAAATTTTCAAGAAAGAAATGCCTCATTCATAGTCATAAATAAAAATGCTATCGTCAATCATGATAAGATTGAAAATTCTGAGAAAAAAACATTTTAAAAATGATAATTCTCTTTAGTGCTTTTCTGTCTTACAAATAGTTTTTACAATTTTAAATTAAAAAAAAAAATCTGTACAAATGTCATATTATCTGTAACCTAGGAATAATCTTTGTTTCTTAGGTACAGACTGTTTTGAAGCCAGTTCACCAGAAGGAAGGACAAGAATTAACTGCTCTGCTGAGTGCTCCACATATTCAGGTAGAAAATGGACAGAGCATTATTTTTGTGTTTTTTCCAGCATTCAGTATCACTTTGAATCAGTCTCTTGAACTAACAAAGAGCTCAAATATTATGTAGACTATTTTGATTGTTGTTGTTCAGTTACTCAATTGTGTCCGACTCTTTGCAACCCCATGGACTGCAGCACTCCAGGCTTCCCTGTCCTTCACTATCTCCCAGAGTTTTCTCAAACTTATGTCCATTGAGTCGGTGATGCCATCCAACCATCTCAGCTTCTGTCGTCCCCTTCTTCTCCTGCCTTCTGTCTTTCCCAGAAACAGGGTCTTTTCCAATGAGTCACCTGTTTGTATCAGGTGGCCAAATATTGGAGCTTCAGCTTCAGCATCAGTCCTTCCAGTGAATATTCAGGACTGATTTCCTTTAGGGTTGACTGGTTTCATCTTGTTGCTGTCCAGGGGACTCTCAAGAGTCTTCTCTAGCACCACAGTTTGAAGGCATCAGTTCTTCGGTGCTCAGCTTTTTTTTACTGTCCAGCTCTCACATCCATACATGACTACTGGAAAACTGTAGCTTTGACTAAAAAACCATAGCTTTGATTGTTTACATCACAAAGTAATTATTGTTGGATTATATACTTTTCTACTTAAAATTAACCACATTATTTTTGAAACAACTTATTTGCAAACTTCTCTTTTTTGGTTATGTTTTTCTGTAAATTTTAATTATAATCTTGGACCCTTAAAGTGATTCTGTTTTTATGAAGTTTAATAAGCATTTTAGACTTTCATAACTCATTCCGGAGTATTCCCTAGTGTAACTAACACATGTTACTTGGCTAAAAAAGATACAGAGCTGCATCTGTACTTCAGTTGGAAAGCTTGGAAACAGATCTGAATATATAATTAATTATACCACTTTTAAATGTATAATGATCAGGATACTTTGTACATGATTAGGTTAAAATCTCTCTACAGAAATAAGTCATGTTGTTACTTTAAATGCTTTGGGTTTCTTTGAAACAGGCACTTTTACTGGCCCATGATAAGGTCGCTGAGCAGGAAATGCAGCTAGAGCCTATTACAGATGAGAGAGTTTATGAAAGCGTTGGCCAGTATGGAGGAGAAACTGTAAAAATAGTTCGTATAGAAAAGGCTCGAGATATTCCATTGGTAAGTGTTCCACACCTCTGATACGAGATCCTTTCTGAGATCTATATAATTGAAGACCCTTTACATTTCTGGCAGTTTCTCTCTTTTGAGGCTGATTTTTTGGAATTCTTTTATGTTCTTGCTCATACTCCTTATTAGGCTGAGAAGAATTTGTTCATCTTTTCTCACCCATAATTTGATGAAAAAATAGGTTTTGAAGTAATTGAGCAAAGAAGGGACAAGTAATCTGCTTCATTATTCTTCTAGCTTTTTAAAAAAAAAACAAGTTAGAAATTGTGATCATTTCATTCAATGTAATTACTAACATACTTCACATATATTTAGAAGTATGCATTGTTTAATGTTAATATTTTATAGTTCTTATATGTAAATGTTTTTTCTCTTAGTCTGCTATTATTACCTTAATTTTGTTCCTTTTTATTTTTGGAGAAATATTCTTGAATCCTAAGGTCTTAAATTTTCTTGCATAACATGGTACATGAAATAGGGACTGTATTTTATTAAAAGGCAGTTTATGTAACAAGGTTTTATTCCCCACCAAAAACAAAAAGAAATTGGGAAAGTTATGACAAATTTTTAAAATAAAGATTCAGGAGAAAAGTATTACAAACTGTCTACTTTTAAGCTTTATTCAGATTTCCATTTTTTGACTATATATTTCAGTTGTGCTTCTGATTTGTATCATAAATATTTAATACATTTTAATGTGGATTGGATACAGCTATAGTATTTAATATTTGGATTATTAACCAGATTAGTATTCATCGCTTCATCATATTTTGAATTTAAAAAGATTTTCAGTTACAAGTCATGTTCACTAATTGTACCTAAATATAGTATAACTATTTGAATAGCATCTACCATATAAAGAACAAATTTGATTATAGGCTTTCGCTTTATTTTTGAGCAAGTGCATTTTTATGCTGTTGTATGCTTCAAAAGTCTGATTTTAGAATATTAACAAATAGAATGCTTCCGAAGCAGAAAATGTGGAGGAAATGATCAGCTTTCAGACTTATTGCCATGGTTACTGTATGTAAATAATTTTTTTTCTCCAGATAAATCTAAGGCTAATATTGTTAACTAGAAAAGTAAGAATTTTAAAATGAGGAAATAAAAAATGCATTAAAAAAAAATTGACTTGAATTTTTTTTTTTTTTAGGGTGCTACAGTTCGTAATGAAATGGATTCTGTCATTATTAGTCGGATAGTTAAAGGGGGTGCTGCAGAAAAAAGTGGTCTGTTACATGAAGGAGATGAAGTTCTGGAAATTAATGGCATTGAAATCCGGGGAAAAGATGTCAATGAGGTTTTTGACTTGTTGGTAAGTTGACATGGGTAGAAGAATAACTGATACAGTCTCAAAAATTGTTTCCTTTAGTAGACTTCAGAATAAAATATTTTAAAAGCATTTTAAAAATAACTTAAGATATCTATATAATTTCTAGCATAATTTTCACATATAATTATTTCCATAATATTTACTGCTGCTAAGTCGCTTCAGTCATGTCCGAGTCTGTGCGACTCAAGAGATGACAGCCCACCAGGCTCCTCTGTCCCTGGGATTCTCCAGGCAAGAACACTGGAGTGGGTTGCCATTTCCTTCTCCAATGCATGAAAGTGAAAAGTGAAAGTGAAGTCGCTCAGGCATGTCCGACTCTTAGCAACCCCATGGACTGCAGCCTACCAGGCTCCTCCGTCCGTGGGATTTTCCAGGCAAGAGTACTGGAGTGGGGTGCCATTGCCTTCTCCGATAATATTTACTAGTAGCATTTTATTCTTACGAGGACACTACTAATTTTATTTATACTGTTAGGTACATTTTATTTGCCTCTGAAATCACTAATAATAACTCACTAAATCATTCAAAATATATGTATTAAGTGCCTCCTATGTGCTAGCTGCTAGGGAAACAGTAACAAAATGAAGTTCATACCCTCATGACTTTTTTGTTCATTTTCTTTATTATCTACAATTGATTGTTGTTTTTTTTAACAGTATTAGATAATAACAACGGTATAGCTCTACACTGTTCACTATAATAGCCATTAGCTACATGTGCTAGTTATTTCTATTTAAATTAAGTAAAATTTAAAATTTAGTTCCTCATTCATGTGTGCATGCTAAGTTGCTTCAGTCATGTCCAACTCTTTGCAACCCTATGGGCCATAGCCTGCCAGGCTCCTCTGTCCATGGAATTCTCCAGGCAAAAATACTGGCGTGGGTTGCTGTGCCCCCCTCCAGAGATCTAACCCACATCTCTTACATCTACCTGCATTGGCAGGTGGGCTCTTAAACACACTAATGCCACCTGCGAAGCCCTCAGTAACTGCATTTCAGATGTTCAAGAGCAGTGTGTTACTAATGGTTATCATATTATGGTATAGATTAAGGAACATGGCATTCTGCAATTTCAGCCCACTGATCAGAATTCTGTCATCTCAGAAAGTTCTGTTAGACTGCTAGTATAATCAGGAAGCAATTTAGAGTCAACTTTTGAGGACAGTTTATGATCACCACATATATACTCATCAACCACATTTATAGTCTTACTTACTTAATGTCAGTTGTTACATTAGAATTTCTCCTATCTGCGGACATCTGTTGTCAGATTTAGAAAACATCCTCACATTCTTATTTTTACCCAGTCCCATTCATTGCTTTGGTAGCACAAAGTGCCATTGGTTATTGTTCTTAGATCTTGTTTTATTGGCTGCTATCTCTAGATTGAGTACTGTTTCAGTACCGTTCCCTACTATGTCAGGACCATAAGTGCGATTACTGTCTAGGCTGGAGGTATCTGAACAAGGCAGGCAGTGGTGTACAGTTGTCCCTTGATATCCAAGGGGGCTTGGTTCCAGGGCCCCCCATGGGTACCAAAACCCATGGACGCTCATGTCTCTTACATAAAATGGCATAGTATTTGAATGTAACCTACACACATCCTCTAGTATATTTTAAATAATCTCTGGATTATGTATAATACCTAATACAATATAAATGCTATATAAGTAGTTGTCTGCAGATGGCAAAAACAAGTTTTGCTTTTTAGAATTTTCTGGGATTTTTTTTCATCTGCAGTCGGTTGAATTCACAGATATGGAACTCATGAATATGGAGGGCCACTGTACTGGAAAATAATAAAGAACCTAGCAGTAAGACTATGTACAGTTAAAATATAGAATGAATGACAGAGACAAAGCATCTAGGAAGTAAGAATATTTGTATATTTGCATCACTTTTCTAATCCTAGTGACGATTACCATTTCAAATTCTACTGTACTAAAATCGATGTATGTCAGAGTAGATAAGCCAGAAGTGCTGTAATATCTTCCAGCCCTTCATTGTGGAATCATCCTAAACTTAAACTGAATGGAAAACAGAAACCCAAGACTTAAGGGCCAAGTGGCCTTCCCCAGTGGACCAGAGGACCAAAATTGTTGCATGCCATATGCCTGAGTAGCTCTAATATAATGGAGTCCACAAAAGGGGTAATTTGTGCTTCCTGATAAAATGGGATTCATCTTTACCAGTTTCTTTTTTAAGTTTCCTTGAGGTTCCAGTATAGTCCAGCTTAGGAACTGGATCATGAGATCATGAAATGATTTTCATAAATACAGCTTTTTAAAATAATGTGCTTTTTCTGTTGCAGTCTGATATGCATGGTACTTTGACATTTGTTCTGATTCCCAGTCAACAGATCAAGCCTCCTCCTGCCAAGGAAACAGTGGTAAGTGATTTTTTTTTTTTAATGCTCCTTATTTTATGATGGCTACTGTTTACATTTTTCTTAATTAATAAACTTTATTTTTTGAGAGTAGTTTTAAGTTCACAGCAAAATTGAGCAGAAAATATAGAGTTCCCACATAATTTCTGCCCCCCCCACACACACACAGCCTCCCTTGCTGTCAACATCCCACATCAGAATGGTGTATCTGTTACATTAGAGAATTTATGGTTTCATTGTTACCCAGATTCATAGTTTACTTTAGGATTCACTTTTGGTGTTGTACATTCTGTGAGTTTTGACAAATGTATAATTACATATATCTACCATCATAACCTACAGAATAGTTTCATTGCCCTAAAAATCCTCTATGTTCTGCTAATTCATCACTTCCTCCCCGCTTGACCCATGACAACCACACTGTCTTGACTGTCTGGTTATAACTGTTGCTTCTTGACTTGCATATGATTTCTCAGGAGGCAGGTAAAGTGGTCTGATATTCTTTAAGAATTTTCCAGTTTGTTGTGATCCACGCAATCAAAGGCTTTGGCATAGTCAATGAAGCAGAAGTAGATGTTCTTCTTGAATGCTCTTGCTTTTTCTATGATTCAGTACATGTTGGCAATTTGATCTCTGGTTCCTCTGCCTTTTCTAAATCCAGCTTGAACATCTGAAAGTTCACGGTTCACGAACTGTTGAAGTCTAGCTTGGAGAATTTTGAGCCTTACTTTGCTAAGTGTGTGAGATGAGTGCAATTGTGCGGTAGTTTGAACATTCTTTGGAATTACCTTTCTTTGTGGGATCTTAGCTCGCTGACCAGGGATTGAACCTACACCTACTGTATTGGAAGGCAAAGTCTTAACCACCAGACCACCAGGAAAATCCCCTCTTCTCCCTATAGGAGACTTAATAACTCTAAAGACTGGGAGCATGACTGAAGTCTCTTGATTTTGGGGGTCTGGGCTGGGAGGATAGAGATGTAGTTTTAGGGGAATTTAAAGACTTAGCAGAATACTAAAATCATAGTTCAGGGATACAAAGCATAGAATTATCCACTAGCCCAGTAGTATTAATAATTAAAATATTAAGGGTCCCAAATAGTTTTTTTCCTTACAATGAATATCTACTTGATCCCATTTGTGTACTAGGCACTGTGCAAATAAATGCTCATTTTATAGTAATGAACATGTTTGGGGTAAATATAGTTTGGTGTAAATGTTGAGATGGAAATCAGTGAATATAAACACTGAGAATAAAAAAAGAGGTGTGGGATTGATTATATAAGGTTGGCAGGAAAGGCCTCCAGGAGAAGGCAATGTGAAGCTGACACCTGGTAGGATGAGATGAAGCCAAGCCTGTTAACTTCCAGAAGAACTTTCAGGTATAATTTCCAAAGAACTTTGTGTTTGGAAAACCCATGGGAGTGGAGCCAAGTGAGGGAGTAGAAAGGTGGGGAGAGAATTCTAAGAGATGAGGCTTGAGAGATAAGTAGGGCCAGGTCAAGTAAGTCTTGGCCATGGTAGGGAGTTTGGATTTCAAATACAGTAACATCTGATTTGTGTTTAGAAACAAAACTACTCTGGCTGCTGGGTAGAAATTAGATTAGTAGAGCCAATAATGGAAGCAAGGAGATTTAGGAAAGTGTTGCTAAAGCCAATATAAACTATGATGATGGCTTAAATTTCTGTGATAGCAGTGGCAGTGGAGAAAATTATGCAGGCTGTGTTCTGGAAGTAGCAATGACAGGACCTTTTAATGAATGTGAAGAGTAATGGATAGGCAAGAAGCAAATATGCTTCAGCAACTGGATAAATAGTGGTGTTGCTTACTGAAGGGCGATGTGGAGGAAAAACTGGTTTGGGGAGAAAAATTGAGAGATACCTGAGAGGCATTCAGGTGTAGATACCAAATCCATAGAATTAAATGCGTTGTTGAGTTGCTAAGTCATGTCTGATTCTTTTGTGACCCCATAGACTGTAGTGTGCCAGGCTCTTCTGTCCATGGGATTTCTCAGGCAAGAATACTAGAGTGGGTTGCCACTTCCTTCTCCAGGGAATCATCCTGACCCAGGGATTGAACCGGCATCTGCTGCGTTAGCAGAAGGATTCTTTACCACTGAGCCATCATTCTTGTATTCTACAGAGAGATCTAGGCTGTAGTTGTATTTATTGTGGGGAGATCAGGTCAAGGGAGCAGTCTGTTTATATATACTTCATGTGTTTGCAAAAAATTCTAAAGATTTTTAAAAATGATAGGTTAAGGATTGTTCACAGCCTATAAAGATAATTGGGTTGAAAGAAAAGATTGAGAACCGCTACCATCCAATATACTTTTCTCTTAGAAGTACAGAATATATTATATAATTTTCACTTTAATTTTTTTCTCATTTGGAAGAAGATCTTAAGTTTTATAGTGCAGTAAAATGTTTATAAATATATATATTTTATCAGAAGATGAAAAAATATTAATAATTTCAGTGAACAGTATGGACAGTGAACAGATGGACATCTCTTTTCAGGTTCAAACAGTTGCTTTATTAAGTTTGCTGTTGCCCTAAGGTTCATATTTTTGTCTGCCTACTACTAAACATCAATTGGATACCCACAGATACCCCAAATTTCTCCTGTTAAATATGGGAAAGAACAAGTAAAGATATTCCTTCTTGGGCTTCCCTGGTGGTCTGTCCAGTGGTGTGGAATCCACCTTGCAATGCAGGGATCACCGGTTTGATCTCTGGTCAGGGAAGATCCCACAGCTGCAAGGCAGCTGAGCCCACAAGCCCTAGAGCTTGTCCTCCAGAAAAAGAGAAGCCACCACCATGAGATGCCCTCGAGCTGCAGTAACCCCCATTTGCTGCAACTAGACAAAGGCCCAGTGCAGCCATAAATAATAAATTATTTTAAAAACTATTCTTTCTTGAATGGGCATCAGAGAGGAGAAATCTTAGAATGAAGAGGAGGAATTTAAAAACTGTTGCTTGACATTGCAAAGGCTCTTCTTGATGCTGCCCTTAGTATGTATTTATTTTTGACTTTGTTGGGTCTTTGTTGCTGCGTTGGCTTTTCTCTAGTTGCGATGTACAGGCTTCTCATTGTGGTGGCTTCTCTTGCTGTGGAGCACGGGCTTTAGGACAAGCAGGCTTCAGTAGCTGGGGGCTCTGGGGCTCTAGAGCACAGGCTCAATAGTTGTGGTGCTTGGGCTTAGTTGCTCCAAGGTATGTGGGGTCTTCCCAGACCAGGGATCAAACCTACATTGGCAGGTGGATTCTTAACCACTGTGAGCCACCAGCGAGGCAAAGAGAAAAATGTTGGGCTGGAAGATGATTGTGTCTAAACAACCCTGTAATTTAAAATTTAAACAAATGATTTTGTTTGAATTAGAAACCAAGCATTGTTTTGGTCAGATATACTTTACTGATGCTACTGCATGGTGAAGCCCTGGAGCTTTCCTGTAGGGGTCACAGTCTCTCCTTCATTTAAAAAGGACTCTGTTTTCCTTTGTATGGGGAAGGAAAAAAAGTAGCCACTACCCTAAGATTACTGGACATAACTTGTAGAACTGATAAGAATTGCCGTGGAATGCCTGTAGGTATACTTAAGGGATAGTGCAGGTTCTGAAATAAAATGAGTCATACAAAATTTTTGGTTTCCCATTGCATGTAAAAGTTATAATTGCATTGTTCTGTAGTTTGCGAAGAGCACAATTGCATTGTGTCTAAACAAACAACATATATACACTCATTTAAAAATACTTTATTGCTTAAAAATGCTAGCCTTCCTCTGACAACACAAGGTTGCCACACACCTTCAATTTAGGTATGTGTGTGTGTGTGTGTGTGTGTGTGTATATATATGTGTGTGTGTATGTGTGTATATATATATATATATATATATGAAAAATGCAATAAAGTGAAACAGTGAAACAAATACATGCCTATATCTAGATAGAAGTCATAAAACAGTCACATAGTATGTGTTAAGGCAATACTCAGACTTTAACTCAGTCAGTTGGTTAATTTCTCTGATGTGAAATAAATTTTGCTCTCAGTTGTAGAGTACATTTTAAACAGCACTAAATAAACTTGTCACATTAACAAAGTATGTCCTCTCTTCTCCTCTTGGCCTCATTCCAAACCAAAAAAATCTGAATGGTCAAGGGGTGAGACCTAAGCAAGAGTAGAGAGAAAGACATCTCTGGGTGATTTTGTCTGCCTCTGGCAAAGGTCATAGACTTAGATATAGCATCTTCACTGGCCTATTTAGTTTCCCTCAGGATGGTAATTCCCTAAGATTTTAGGGTATATCTTAAATGACATGTATGTAGCAATTATCCAAGGAACTTAATTAAAACACAGAATCTGAAAGCTTGAGATGTGGTATAAGAAGTCAGTATTTTAATAAACATCCTAGTAAGTGTTCTGAGCAAAACACTTTGAAAACAGCATGCTGGGTATTGATTTCAGAAAGTGATTTGATAAAATCATCCATCAGGCTGACAAGAAGTCTGATTTCATAGATCTCTGAAAACCTTGATAATAAAATGAACTCTCCACCACAATAAATGCTGCCTGTAGTTTCATATTTAGATTTCCAAGATTCATGTTGCTAAAAAGCAACAATTTAAACAGATGTGGAAGCATTATTGATTAATAGGAATAGTACAAGCAGAGATTTTATCATCCTATATATTATATGCTTCTCATGCCAAGATTATAAAATTGTATGTATAATCTTTTTACCCAGTCTCTCAGCTGTTTTGACTTACTACTACCCTGTATAACTCTAAAATTCAATTTTATCAGATTTCATATAATCTGCAGATTTTGGAAATGCCACATGCCACTTGACCAGGTTGGATAAAAATTACAGATAGAGGAATTAAGGAGAATATTGATTCCTTTATACCTTTTAAGAAGTAAGAATACTTTGTTATAACTTACAGAAGTATATTGGAGAAAATACTGTAGGAAATAATTGAGCTTTTAATAAGGTTCATGTGAATTCTTACCTATTTTTAGTTCTGAGAGCATAGCAGGTTTTAGATATGCAAAGCACAGTTAGCAAAAATTTTAGTTTGTAGCACTAACAATATTTCAATGCCTACATACAGAACGTGATAGGAATTGGTTATAAACTTGATTTAGATAATTTTAGCAGTTTGGGGTTGATTATATATGAACCTAGACATAGTCCTTTAGAATAGACTGAGCAGTCAAGGCACAGTCACACTGACAGTGTGGTCAAGAAGAGATGATGGCAGCAGGAAAGCTGACACTCACCTCCTTAGATGACAGATGTGGAGAGGTTTACAGTTTACCTTTCCTCGTAATAGTGGTTTAGAAATCACATACCTTACTGCAGTCATTGTTTTCACAAGTCAGGAATGGAGAGGGAGGGACTCTCTATTATATTCCTTCTGCTTCTGTCAAACTTTTAAGGCCTCTTGGCATCTCAGCTTGTTAGCAGTAACAGGGCAGTGTTTTGCCTTCTCTTGTACATGTTTGCAATCAACAGGACTGTCTTAATTGAAGAAAACAGATGAGTCTGAAAAAAATTCTGCCCTCAAATACAATTACTAAACTAACCTTGATCTGTTTTCCACTTGTAATATCTTTGTGCTGATGAAAAATTTTAACACTCACATTTATGCTAAACATTGTGTTGCCATTTCATTATTGTCCTTTTACCCTTTTTATTGTTTAGATCCATGTAAAGGCTCATTTTGACTACGACCCATCAGATGACCCTTATGTTCCATGTCGAGAGTTAGGTCTATCTTTTCAAAAAGGGGATATACTTCATGTAATCAGTCAAGAAGATCCAAATTGGTGGCAAGCCTACAGGGAAGGAGATGAAGATAATCAGCCTCTAGCTGGTCTCGTTCCAGGTAAAAGACAATATGGTAGAAAGTACAAAGTTTAAAAACACATTTAAAATACAAATCTTCAAAGGGAAAAACTCACGTTTTTATGCCTTTTAAAAAAATGATGTAGTTACTTTTTCATTTTGTTGGGTTTTTATGTTGTATCTGTAATATAAGTATCTTGGGTGTAAGTCTGACCAGTTTGTTGGGCTTTAGAATGGGATTATCGTATAATCTCATCAACCACCCCCATTTATTCTACTGTTCACTGTAGGTGCATTGAAATTAACCCTGTTTTCAAGGCAACAAAAATAGTATTGAACAATAAAAACATCAAGGCAACAAAACTTATACTGTAGCAGGAGATTATCATCAACTGGGGCAGCATACTTGGTATCTAGATAGGAATTTGTTAAAGATGTGTGACTTTATTCAGAATCAAAAGAGTAAGACTGCTGAATTTATCTCTTCTAAGATATCTTAGGATAGAAATAAGATGCAGCTATCTTTTGATTGAAGAAAACTCTCTAATTTAGACTATACTAAAATAAAACTAGCTCATATTGGACATTAAGATTATTATAGAAACATATTTCTTCTAAAATGTGAAGATGATACTTAATGGAATGAGATATGTAGATGTAACTTTTCAAGTTCAACAGATTATTCCAACATAGATGGAATTTGCTTATTGATTTTTTTTAAGAATCTCTGGTCTGAATTGGAAAGATTAGATATAAAAATTAAGTATAAAAGTAGAACTCTAATTCAGAATTTTCTAACTAAAACCACTTTTATCCTTCAGAAAACATATACTTGATTCTAAGGTAAATCTCTGAAACTAAGATGAAAATCAGAAACCTTGAAAGTGAAATCATAATCCTAAGAGGAAAAACATAATAGGTTTTTCATTTATTTCTATCATGGGTAGCTTAATGTAGAAATGAAAAATCTTTAAAACATATACATACATACAAAGAAAGAGAGGAATTGAACACAGTAAATGTAAGAGAATATATTGAATGGTGTCTTTGAATCAAAAACTGATGAATTTATGTAATTTTGGAAAGATAACTCTTAATTTGTTTGATTTGCAATAATTCAAATGATCAGAACCATTGTAAGATCCAGCACAGTACTTTCCACATCAGTTCAGTTCAGTTCAATCGCTCAGTCATGTCCAACTCTTCCTAGCCCCATGAATCACAGCACGCCAGGCCTCCCTGACCATCTCCAACTCCTGGAGTTTACTCAACTCATGTGCATTGAGTTGGTGATGCCATTCAGCCATCTCATCCTCTGTCGTCCCCTTATCCTCCTGCCCCCAATCCCTCCCAGCATCAGGGTCTTTTCCAATGAGTCAACTCTTCGCATGAGGTGGCCAAAGTTTTGGAGTTTCAGCTTTAGCATAAATCCTTCCAATGAACACCCAGGATTGATCTCGTTTAGAATGGACTGGTTGGATCTCCTTGCAGTCCAAGGGACTCTCAAGAGTCTTCTCCAACACCACAGTTCAAAAACATCAAATCTTTGGCGCTCAGGTTTCTTCACAGTCCAACTCTCACATCCATACATGACCACTGGAAAAACCATAGCCTTGACTAGACGGACCTTTGTTGGCAAAGTAATGTCTCTGCTTTTGAATATGCTATCTAGGTTGGTCACAACTTTCCTTCCAAGAAGTAAGCATCTTTTAATTTCATGGCTGCAGTCACCATCTGCAGTGATTTTGGAGCCCCAAAAAATAAAGTCTGACACTGTTTCCACTCTTGCCTCTTCTATTTCGCATGAAGTGATGGGACCAGATGCCATGATTGTAGTTTTCTGAATGTTGAGCTTTAAGCCAATTTTTTCACTGTCCTTTTTCACTTTCATCAAGAGGCTTTTTAGTTCCTCTTCACTTTCTGCCATAGAGTGGTGTCATCTGCATATCTGAGGTTATTGATATTTCTCCCAGCAATCTTGATTCCAGCTTGTCTTTCTTCCAGCCCAGCGTTTCTCATGATGTACTCTGCATATAAGTTAAAGAAGCAGGGTGACAATATACAGCCTAGACGTACTCCTTTTCCTATTTGGAACCAGTCTGTTGTTCCATGTCCAGTTCTAACTGTTGCTTCCTGACCTGCATATAGGTTTCTCAAGAAGTAGGTTAGGTGGTCTGGTATTCCCATCTCTTTCAGAATTTTCCACAGTTTCTTATGATCCACACAGTCAAAGGCTTTGGCATAGTCAAGAAAGCAGAAATAGATGTTTTTCTGGAACTCTCTTGCTTTTTCGATGACCCAGCGGATGTTGGCAATTTGATCTCTGGTTCCTCTGCCTTTTCTAAAACCAGCTTGAACATCTGGAAGTTCACGGTTCACGTATTGCTGAAGCCTGGCTTGGAGAATTTTGAGAGTTACTTTACCAGTGTGTGAGACGAGTGCAATTGTGCGGTAGTTTGAACATTCTTTGGCATTGCCTTTCTTTGGGATTGGAATGAAAACTGACCTTTTCCTGTCCTGTGGCCACTGCTGAGTTTTCCAAATTTGCTGGCATATTGAGTGCAGCACTTTCACAGTGTCATCTTTCAGGATTTGAAATAGCTCAACTGGAATTCCATCACTTCCATTAGCTTTGTTTGTAGTGATGCTTTCTAAGGCCCACTTGACTTCACATTCCAGGATGTCTGGCTCTAGGTGAGTGATTATACCATCATGATTATCTAGGTCATGAAGATCTTTTTTGTACAGTTCTGTGTTTTCTTACCAC
Source organism: Bos mutus (assembly GCF_027580195.1). Classification (NCBI taxonomy): domain Eukaryota; kingdom Metazoa; phylum Chordata; class Mammalia; order Artiodactyla; family Bovidae; genus Bos; species Bos mutus. The sequence goes on along the minus strand of NC_091626.1, from coordinate 29,525,618 downwards.
CTTTTCTTAATATCTTCTGGTTCTGTTAGGTCCCTACCATTTCTCTCCTTTATTGAGCCCATCTTTGCATGAAATGTCCCTTTGGTATCTCTAATTTTCATGAAGAGATCTCTAGTCTTTCCCATTCTATTGTTCTCCTCTATTTCTTTGCATTGATCTCTGAGGAATGCTTTCTTAGATGCTAAATGGAAAGCTTTGTAAATAACTGTTAAAACTTCTAGCCTTCGTTTATTATTTATCTTTTTAAATACATGATGTATAGTCTAGTAATACATTCCTAGGATTGAGTGAGAGCCAGGTTGGAACTTAACAACTTAAACATTTGGAGCTTATAATCATAGTTGACATTCTCTCATGTAGTGGCAGGAGGATTCAGAAGGGACTGTAAATGAACAGTTACTTCTGGTGTCGTCCTTTAATTAAAGAAAAAAAAATTGATCTATTCTTTTGTCTAACTATTTCACTCTTTTTCTTCTCTATTTATTAGGGAAAAGCTTTCAGCAGCAAAGGGAAGCCATGAAGCAAACCATAGAAGAAGATAAGGAACCAGAAAAATCAGGTTGGACTCTTATATTTGACATTAATGAGAGGTTTCTTTGGTTTCCATCTGGAATCAGGTTTAAATTTGTATTTCATAACTGTCAGGGAAGATGTATTCATGGCAAGATGGATGTGAGAAGCAAAGCTGCTTATCTTAGGACTGTTAAGAAAGGACAGGCTTTAAGTATGAAAGATTATCTGTCTATAATGTGAGATTAATGGAAAACTTTAACTTATTTCCCTGAAAAATAGTTATTCTGTGAACAATGTAATACATGTCTGTAAATTGAAATTTAAAACTAGAGTTCTTCAATTTGAAATACGTAGCTTTATTCAGGTAAACAAATACCCCATTTATACTTATGTTTCTAACTGTCAACAGGAAAACTATGGTGTGCAAAGAAGAATAAAAAGAAGAGGAAAAAGGTTTTATATAATGCCAATAAAAATGATGGTAAGTTCCACTCTCAGATATAGCCATATTTATATCCAAAAGAGGTCCATGTCTAACATTTGAATGAAATTAAATGATATTTTTAGGGAGTTTTATTTATGGCCCTGGCCTCTTAATGTAACATATGTGTGTATTTAATAAAGTCATTTAGCAGAAATTATTTTCTTCTAGAAAACTGTGAGTAATGCAGAATTTTGAAATCTGAGAAAAAGTAGTTTAAAAATTAAAAGTATGATGTGGCTGTATACTGTTGTATTGATAGTTTTCTCTTAAATTTTTTTCCTATGTAAACTCTTCATTTGCAAAGTTAATACTTGTTCCTAACAAATTCTAACAATATAGATGCATTTTAAGTGAAATTGCCTATCGTAACTCATCTCACCTAGGTAACCCATCCCATAGAGTCTGCTGGCTGAGTCAGGCACACAGGAGAGTATTTTGTTTTTATTTATTGTTAGTGTTAAAAGTTTTTCAAGTTTTAGCTTCTTTTAAAATCAAAAGTTCTGATAACATTGGGCTTATATTCCAGTGTGTCAGCAGCCTGCTGAACCTGAATGATGGCTGTTGCCTTTTTAGTGGACCCCTATCTAGTTCAACAGTCTCCACCACATCCAATTTTTTATAAACCCAACCTGATACATTGCTTTCATTACCTTCTTGAGTGGTCTTTATGGGCTTTAGAATTTGCTACCCCTTCTTTAATTCACATTAGAAACAAGCCAAATAATAAAGCAAAGGAACTCTTGTAACTTCCTACACAGTTTATAAGGCTTATTTTTATTCTCTCAATACCTTAAAAATTTTTGGCAGCAAAATGAAACTAATGAAAATGTGATCAGATCAGATCAGTTGCTCAGTCGTGTCCGACTCTTTGCGACCCCATGAATCTCAGCACGCCAGGCCTCCCTGTCCATCACCAACTCCTGGAGTTCACTGAGACTCACATCCAATGAGTCAGTGATGCCATCCAGCCATCTCATCCTCTGTTGTCCCCTTCTCCTCTTGCCCCCAATCCCTCCCAGTATCAGAGTCTTTTCCAATGAGTCAACTCTTCACATGAGGTAGCCAAAGTTTTGGGAGTTTCAGCTTTAGCATCATTCCTTCCAAAGAAATCCCAGGGCTGATCTCGTTTAGAATGGACTGGTTGGATCTCCTTACAGTCCAAGGGACTCTCAAGAGTCTTCTCCAACACCACAGTTCAAAAACATCAAATCTTTGGCACTCAGCCTTCTTCACAGTCCAACTCTCACATCCATACGTGACCACAGGAAAAACCATAGCCTTGACTAGACGGACCTTTGTTGGCAAAGTAATGTCTCTGCTTTTCAATATGCTATCTAGGTTGGTCATAACTTTCCTTCCAAGGAGTAAGCGTCTTTTAATTTCATGGCTGCAATCACCATCTGCAGTGATTATTGAAAATTTTGATACAAACTAAACCTGAGATTCTACCTACTATAATAATTTTTTTTTCAATTAAACATCCTTAATGCTAATTAATAGATTATGTAACTAAGAATATTTATTGGATTTATAGTTCTTTTCTCTATACTTCAGTAAGTGATTAATATCTCTGTTTCTTTGTCCTTTGAAACACACTGGAGTTAACTGGTTCAGCTCTAAAAGCTATTTTACTGTAGGAAATTTGCAAATCTAAGTCTGTGAATCAAAATATTTCCACAGTCTGATTGTACATGTTAGAAGAAGGAACTTAGTTTTTCAGAGGGAAAAGCATTTTGAGAAGGAAATGCTTCACATTTACATTTCTGCTCTTAATTTGTTATTAGAATTAATGTTTTTATTAATGATAATTATCATTTATAATGACTATTCCATTCAAGGGGAAATAGCCTTCATCCATTTAGTTCTCAAAATAAATTCCTTGAGATTACAGATTAGTAAATTCAAATTCAGATATGAAAGTCACCTGTTTAAGTTCTTACAGCTAATACAGGAGAAGGCAATGGCACCCCACTCCAGTACTCTTGCCTGGAGAATCCCATGGGCAGAGGAGCCTGGTAGGCTGCAGTCCATGGGGTTGGGAAGAGTTGGACACAACTGAGCGACTTCACTTTCACTTTTCACTTTCACGCACTGGAGAAGGAAATGGCAACCCACTCCAGTGTTCTTGCCTGGAGAATCCCAGGGACAGGGGAGCCTGGTGGGCTGCCTCCTATGGGGTCACACAGAGTTGGACACGACTGAAGTGACTTAGCAGCAGCTAATACATGGTTGAGTTGTAAACAAGTAAATTTAAACAAGTAAAGTTTGAGTTCCTACTCTGTGCTCTCTGTTAATCACTGACAAGCTTAAGGTGGTCCCCTCTCCCTGGGGACTTACAGCTGACAGTCTGACTACACATCTAATGCTCTTACCTAGTCAGGTGAAGTAATGAGAGAGAGAAGATGACAGGTCACTAGTTGTCTGCCTTTGTTCTTACCACATGACAACTCTTGATTTCATCTGGATTACAGCTTTAGGAATGTTAGTGTACCAGTTATAATTTATACCTCTTCTTGAATCATGATCACAGGTTAATATTAGTATTACAGAATAAGGTAAACATAAATGTAGGAAGTTGGATAGCATATGTTGGTATGCTGTGTTTTCAAGTTATATAATCAAAGAAAAGTATTCTAGCATTCTCTGTTAACATTAGGCACAGCACTGTTTGTAAATGTTTATCTGTGCCAGGTATTGTTTTCAGCATACACATTTTCTGCTCCTTAAACTAACCCTCAAATTAAAGTATTGGTATCCCCCGTTTTATAAAAATGACAGCTGTTATTCTCATTAGTTTATACCTTAGTGCCTCACTCTGTCAAAATACTGTCTGCAAACTAGCTATTTCATATGAACCAGTACAGTTATATTGTAGTAAACATTCAAACACAGTGTGAAACAAGAGAAGCAGTAATCATTTCTAGAAGGAGTAATATACTATTTATTTTCATAATATCCTGCCAAGGATATAATGACATGAGAAAGTACTTATGACATAATGCTACCCAGTTATTACTTTCTTGATCTCAGTAGTTGTGTTTTTAACCATGATAACTTGTGCTGTTTTCCAATTTTTTGGAAGAATTATGAGTAATATAAATATACCTTTATATATTTATATAAATGTTTATATATATCTTTATTATACATCAGTAATTCTGTCTGAAGGGCTTAATTTTTCCTTTTTTCAAAGATTATGACAATGAAGAGATCTTAACTTATGAGGAAATGTCACTTTATCATCAGCCAGCAAATAGGAAAAGACCTATCATTTTGATTGGTCCACAAAACTGTGGCCAGAATGAACTGCGTCAGAGGCTCATGAACAAGGAGAAAGACCGCTTTGCATCTGCAGTTCCCCGTAAGTTTGGATGTGTTCCTGTGTTCCTGTGCATTTCCACGTACCTCTGCAGAACCTAACTGTGTAGGGAGTTTTCACCCATTTCCTCCAACAGTGATGTCCAAGAAATAGGAACTTTGTTTTTACCATATCTTTTGAGAATTTTCTACTAAAGATAGTCATTCTTGAGTACCATTTTTGTGAGAGTATGGTACTAATTACTTTCTATAAATGAATTTCAATTTTGGCTTCTTATAGTCCACTGTTCAGTATGGAATCAGCTCCTGGTTTTTTTAACTGATGCAGAAGACAGAACTTTAGACCTAATCTCTGAGCATAGACTTTCTGTTTAAACATTGTATAGTACCTGATCTTATGGAAAAATTGAGTGATAATGTTTTAAATGAAATGCAAAATGAAGTAATTTAGAGTGTATAAAACATACTAAATGTAACTGTTACTAAGATACTAACACCACAGTTTTGTTTATTTCTCAATCTAGAAATAAAACCAGTCAATGTTAAAACACACGGGGGTCTAACATTTCCTTAATTCATTATTTTTTAATTTGTATTACAAAATAAAAAAATTTTTTTTGACTAGCAGAATTATTCCTCACCCTTGCTCTGATCTGTGCTTACTAATTTTTGCCTGATTTTGTTTGCCTAGATACAACTCGGAATCGGCGAGACCATGAAGTAGCTGGTAGAGATTACCACTTTGTTTCACGGCAGGCGTTTGAGGCAGACATAGCAGCCGGAAAGTTCATTGAGCATGGTGAATTTGAGAAAAATTTGTATGGAACCAGTATAGATTCTGTACGCCAAGTGATCAACTCGGGCAAAATATGTCTTTTAAGTCTTCGTACACAGGTAGAACTCTTTTGGTTTAGAGTGTTGAACTTGTATTTTGGTCCAACAATCACAAGACCTAATTAACTTCTCATACAGATTTTTCACAATGATTCTCTACATGAACTCAGGTTGCTAAATCACTTTCAATTTCCTCAGAGTGGAAAATACATATATTACATACTTGCCTATATATAAATGTACATATTTTCGGAAACTTAAAATATAGTAACTGTTGTGCTGGTAGTACTTTAGTATTTTAAAGGTTATAAAAGAATTTTCCTTTCCCATATGAGAAAAATTAGAATAGTGAGAGGTCATTTTTATGGTTTTAAATGCCATCGTTCAAGTATTAGGACTGTAATGAGTGGTTGGTTGTAGCTAATGAAACAGCCATTGCTTTCCATTATCTGTCTTACAAAGCAAAACCTTCAAAAATTAGTAACAGTTGCTTTTTAGATTTCTGTTAAAAATAATTTTAGAAATTTTGTATTTTTAAGATTGTGTTTTTGTGGGTTTTTTTCTTGATTGTACAGCTTTAGCATAAAACTTTCCTTAATGTAGTGGAATCTACTTTGTGTGTCAATTCAGGAGATATAGGCAGTGGTTATTAAAGAGATGTGTATGAGAAAAATTGACTCCAAAATGGCTTTCCTGAAATAGTAATTAGGTTTTCTTTATTTTAGTCTTTGCTATTCAGTTATAAACATTAGATTTAAGAAAAGCATCCATGTTTTTATTTTTACTAAATTCCTTAAGAATTCTTTATTTTGGCTAACAGAATTACCAAAGAACTTAAGAGTAGTTAAGCATATTGTCTTAATTACTGTTTTTAGATAGAAAAGGACATGTCCGTATAATCCCCATTTTTGTGGAATGCTTCACTTTAGGGACACACAGTCATGCAAAGGCAACGTGAAAAACTAATCTTTTAATTCAGACAATCTGCTTTTTTTTTCTTGGATGTATTTTTCCAGAATTTTTTTTTTTTTTGCATGTGTGTGTGAAGTTTTTCTCTGATTCCTTTTGCATTTAGATTGTGGCATATGGTTAAGCTGACTGCTCATTTGTAATTCCTTCAAAATGGATTTTTAATGTTGTTATAATCTGTGTATGATCTTATTATTTTATCATCATGTTAAGTCTTCATTTCAGTTTTGGTACACAATATATTATGTTGAATGGTACAATCTTTTCTGTTGTTTTTTGTTTTTCTCTCTTTGATTTTTTAAATTATGAAAGAATGATAACACATCTATAGACTTGGAAAATACATGACGAAATTACATATAGTTCTATATATTACAATTATTTTTTTTAATAGATAAATCAGGGTTTTTAGTTGGAGTTTCAGTATCAAACTCTCAGATCTGTCTTTGCTTTACAGTCCTTGAAGACTCTACGGAACTCAGACTTGAAACCATATATTATCTTCATTGCACCCCCTTCACAAGAAAGACTTCGGGCATTATTGGCCAAAGAGGGCAAGAATCCAAAGGTAAAGTTATTATACTGTTAGACTATTCCATTAAAAGTAAACATGAAAACACATGGCTTAATATGCCACAGTGCTTAAAAACCACGTCAGCTTAGGCTTTCAAACTGATTATTCTTTCTGCCATGTCACTTTCCCCAAAACTGCCACACTTGCCTCTGGTTGCATTTAGGTAGTTCTCCAAAGCAAGGGGCTCCTCTTGTTCTGCATACAGTTCCTGTTGTTATTCCAAATGTATGGTAGCCTTTGACATTTCTTAAAACTTCTTTCATCTTCACACAGATCCATGTTATTTCTGATTTCTTAAAACTTCCATGTCCTCTTCACACAGATCCATGTTATTTCTAACAAGGATTAGATGACACCCGCTCCGCCACCAAATATTCTCAGCAGATCCTTAGGGATTACCCACATTTTCTGCAGATATTCCATATATGCCAGGATCCAAGTTGAGTGCTCTTGCCTTTCTCCTCTTTTTTCTGATTGAAATTTTATGTTCTGTTTGTCTTTTGCCTTTGATCTTTTCATATGATCTGAAATGGAAAATTTTTTTAAATTATATTAGATGCTGAGTGAGGTTGAGGTGGTCCATATTATACCAAATGGTACTAAAAATTAAATGATAATATAGTGATATATATTAATCAAAGCATTGATATTTTATTTGACATTTTAAACATATGATATGAAAACCATCAAGTGACATGCTATATCACAGCAACAAATACTCTTCCTTGTTCTTAGCAGATTTCCTAAGTGGTTCTGTTTTATAAAGGAATCACTTAGCGCTCATTTCATTTGCCTTTTCCTTCTCCATAAAAATTCATACTACTACTCCTCCCTCAAATCTCTTCAGAAGTCACAACATCACACCTCTCCTTTTCTTTGGTTTTTGACTATTGACCACATCCACCAGCCTTCTTTGTTCCTTCCCAGGATATCTTTTTCTACTCTAGAAAAAGATTTGTTATTCAGCCTATATTGTGTTTATTTTTCAATGTCTTAGACCTCAGGGACTTCCCATCCTTTATATTGAGCATAATTCGGTTGCTTTGTTATAGGCTAAGTAGGCCAGCTGGTTAAAGTAGTGTTTCACTCCGTTTTCATTTTTGAAGTCACAAAAGACCATATTTGACATGATTCCATTATTTGGAATATCCAGAATAAGCAAATCTATGGAGACCAAAAGTAGATTAGTGCTTGCCTAGGGCTGAGGGTTGGGAGAAAATGGGAGTGGCTGCTAATGACTATGAGGTTTTGGGGGAAGGAGAACAGGGCATGGAGAGTGGAGGGTGAGGAACATGTTCTAAAATGGATTGTGGTATTGATTGCACAACTTCTCTGTGACTACAAAAAACTGTTCAATTGTACATTTTAAGTGAGTGAACTGTATGAGTCCACCATTGAATTGGTTGCAGTTCACCATTAAATGGGTGAATTGTGAATGAACTGTATCTCAAGAAACCTGTTATTGGGGCAGGAAAAAAATCACAGTGGGCTTTTCTGTAGAAATTGAAGGTTGTTTTAGAATTTGTGTGGAAATTTTAAAGAATAACCAAAACACTTTAGAAAAAAGTTGGAAGCCTTTTTGTTAATTTTCTTGTTTTCCATTTCATTGAGTTACCTTATTTTTATTCTTTATACTTACTTTGGCTTTAATTTGCACTTGCTCTAGTTTCTGAAGAAAACATGATTTTTAAACCTTCTTTTCTAATAAGAAGTTACATATTTTTAATTATCATTTTGTTAGAAATATTCCCTAATTTCCTGTCATTTTCTTTCTTTAATCCATGGGTTATTTAGAAGTATCTAATTTCCCCCTGTTGGAGATTTTAGAATGTTTTATTGTTGTATAATTCCACCGTGGTAAGAGAACATATTCTGTAAAATGTCAGTCTTTCAAATTTTGTTGAGCCTTATTTTATGACCCAGTATCTGTTCTGTCTTGGCACATGTTCCTGCACACCAGTAAGAATGTATATTTTGCAGCTGTTGGGTAAAGGGTGATGTATCTGATTGCTTTTTATGTATTATCTCCTTTAGTAATTAATAATGCTTATCACACAATAGAAGTGTTAAGTAAAAACTGATCCTAAATTTTAACTCTGTGAAATAGTGTTAGCTAAGAAAGTAATGGTGTTCTTCACTGAATGCACAACTTAATCTTGTTACATTCTGAATCTGGTTTTGCTATAATGGGGTCTTAAGAGTGGTAAACTAATAGTGTGAATTATTATGGTCAATTTTGCCTATAGATAATTTTTTCAGGCCAAAGATTTTATGAGCAAAATCATTTTGTTTCAATTTTGTCGTGAATTGTAAAATAATTATAAAGTACCAAATATATAAGTCATTTTTGGCAAAAGATAAAATACTTCAGTTTGATAAGGAAAAATTTAGGATTAGATACTCTTGTGAATCTATGTAAGATGTGCAGCTTAATAACATTTACATTTCAAATCTAGTAAGACAAAGTTTAGATTCTCTTTTGAGTTCTAGAATGTTCTTTCAGTAACCTTGAGCTTTGGGTAAACATAAGTTGTGACCAGAACATCACAGTGTGTTCAGTTACAATGGTGTAGTAGCTTCCTGCTGGGAAACAAAGGATTCTGTGTGCCAGAGCCAGCTGCACAACATTCCAGAATGAAAATTAGAGCCACACAAGAAACCAACTCAGGGCAAGCCAGAGCTATCGTATTTTTAGTATGTTTTCCTACTGTTATAAAAGTTTGACTGGTTGAATGATATAAATTGCTTGATATTGTGGGTCCAATATATTTTTGATGTATGGCCTCTATGGCTGAGACATTGGGCATTTAATTAGTTCTCTTCATTGACGGGGCGCTCTGGGGGCAGTTTCACTTTCTTGGACACCTGTGCTTGATCATCAGAGGGGTTCGGGATAAGTTTTGCATATTACCTTGCCATCTGCTTGTCTGTGAAAACACTTGTTTCCTTTACATATTAAAGTAGCCTGCTTCTATTTGGCTTCCCAAACTCTCTTAGGATACTTGTTTTTGTATCTTAAAGACCTCCTTTGTGTATTGAAATTGTCTATCAACTTAAAGTATTAAACTATTGCCCCCAAAACCATAGATTATTAAAATCTTGGATTTCCAGCGTGTTTTCATAAAAAAAGATACCCATTCTATTGATCCTTTTCTCGTGGTTTTACTCTTTTAAACTCTACAACAGATATAAAAGGCAGGGGCTCTTTATAAGAGCCAGAATAGGTGATATTTAGGGTCCTGCCAGAAAAGTTCACTCTGTTACAGAAGACGTTTTAGGAAGAGGTTATGATGACCTACAATGTTTGAAAATGAGCGTCTGTAGAGAATTCAGAGTTAACAGTCTGTGCTCTTGAAGCCTCTTGTGGATAAGACAGAAACACATAAAACCTACAAAGCGGTATAAATAGGTTATGAAAAGAAAGTGAAAGTCACTCACTGTGTCCAACTCTTCACAACTGCATGGACTACATAGTCCATGGCATTCCCCAGGCCAGAATACTGGAGTGGGCAGCTTTTCCCTTCTCCAGGGAATCTTCCCAACCCAGGGATCAAACCCAGTTTCCCACATTGCAGGCGGATTCTTTGCCAGCTGAGCCACAAGGGAAGCCCATAATTAGGTTATATACATTATACTGAGTCACAGATGATTTGCAGTGAGCGTGCTGAAGAGGCCAGAGCAAAGGGAATCTCTGTGGCCATGACAGGGTTTGGGAGGAGCTCTGAAGTTGAGTATTTTGGGAGACAGAAGGAAAGCAGTATGTTAAGGCCTTTTTTTCACCCATCTTGTTTTTCACCCATCTCTGACTCATTGTGAAGTTTGGGGTGGTTTACCTCATGTTTTTTCATCTTTTTTTTGCAGCCTGAAGAGTTGAGAGAAATCATTGAGAAGACTAGAGAGATGGAGCAGAACAATGGCCACTACTTTGACACAGCAATTGTGAACTCAGATCTTGATAAAGCCTATCAGGAACTGCTTAGGTTGATTAACAAACTTGATACTGAACCTCAGTGGGTGCCATCCACTTGGCTGAGGTGAAGGAAAACATTCATTCTGTAGCAGGACTGGACTTGACCTGGCAGACTATCCATAGGAAGATAGCCCTGATACTTGAGCACATCTCTGAGGTGGCAGGCAGTGTAAACTGTAGACATGTTCTTAGATCTTGAATTAGTGAGAAGAAAATCCCCTTAAGCAATTTGTTAACAGTAGTCTTTATTCTCTCTCTGTACCTGGCTTCAGAGGTTCTTGCCTCAGATGGGGATTTTAAATGGAAGTTTTCAACAGAGCCATTCTAGTTTATCCATGGTAAAAGCCTTTTAATTCTGTTTTCATCTAACCAAATCTTTTCTGCCTAGTCATATTTCCACAAAAACGTGTATATATACACAATGGTCCGTGTTTCACACTGCAGTAAATATTGATGTTATTTAACAGTTAATTTAAATGATTTCATGAGAATTTGGGAGTGAGGGGGAACTGTGCTGTGCACTGGGCAAGACGACAGGATTTGGTTAGAAGACTGGCTTAGTCATCAGAACGACTTTACTTTCTTAAAAAATGGAGCCACTTTGGTCTGGAGCTACTCTGTTAGCCTTGAATTCATTTATATGTCTTTTAATTCTTAAAAACATTCCATTAGAAGCACCAATTTTTTAGCTCAAACTTTGTGGATCAGACTTCATTGCAGACTCTGATCTAAAACATAGACAACATATGCTGATCTTTTTAAAGGTATAATGAGTTTTTGAATTTTTATCTTAAATTGTCACAACTGATTTGGTAACTTCCTTTTCCTGATCTGCATAGTACAATAGAATGTATAAGTTATATTTTTATGAATGGCAGATATTCATATATAAACTGTGTTGATTATTAAAAGTTTCTTCCTCAAGATGCAGGTTTTTACATACATGAGAGGACATAGCACATTTGACGGTTTTTGCATTTTATATATGAACACAGTATAATTTGATGACTGTTATATATGTAGGTAATAAACTGGAATTCTGTGATCAATATAGCTGCTGTACTGTATACTAATATTTAATAGATTGACAAATGGTCATTAATTACACTTGTTCAACATTGGAATAAAATATTTAATAGATTGACAAATGGTCATTAATTATACTTGTTCAACATTGGAATAAAATTATATGAGAGAAATGACATGACAATTGACTTTGAGATCAGAAGGAAAAGATGACCTGAAAGTCATTTGAACATTTTAGGAAAAGAACACTGCAGGGGAAAAGTTAAGCATATAGAAATAGGTTTTTATCGTTAAAAAAAAGTCTGCCTCTTATGACCAGAATGCAACAAGCTAAATCATAAAGCATTTAAGCTAATGGGATTTTCATACTGTCTCTATAGCTTGAAGCTTTAAAAGTCAACTTCTGTAATCGGCATGGAAAGTTAATTTGTAGTCTCTTCCAGGTTTAGGGGATGGTGTGGTGTGTGACAAACAACCTCAAATGTGAATGTCTTGATTTTATTTTTATGATGAATACAGCTACAACAATTGTTTCCAAAGCTAAACACTGGAATAATATTGAATTGTCACTTATTAACATAAGCAACTGTTTTTAATGAGTAGTTTGTCTTGGTGTCATGTATGTATTTGAGTTTTTCTTTTTGCATAATACTATTTGAACAAATGTAGACTGTTTATATGTAGCCTTTTTCTGTTCAACTTTGTGTGGCCTCAGAGTTGGCTGTAGAGTTATGTCTTATGCAGAAATAATGTTCCTTAGAAGAAAGTAATTCCTGGGTTGAGGGAAGGAATGCCATACATACTGTCTCTTCAGGTCTGAAACACTCCAGTTTATGGCAGGAAAATGCAAAGGTCACAGTGATTTTCAGCAATGAAAACAAAGGACTGTATTAAATCTTTTCACTTTCCCAATTTACTTTCTCCTTAGGAATGAAAGGTAGTCTGTGGAATTTTGTGAGCTGCTTAGCATAACTGACAACTGTTTTCAACCCTAAGGTCTAAAATGTTTGTAGTTTCAGTCAAGTTAGAATTGAGATTTTAGGTGGTGTCAGTAAGTGGCTACCATGCTAGTCTTCTAGTTAGCCTGCAGACCACAGGGCCACACAAGGGCCACGTGCTATGGACTCGGGCATGGCTTTAAGAAGCAGGTTCAAGGACCCTGCCGAGCGAGGCACATGCCATGCCATAGTGCACTCTTAAAAGTCTAAGGTGATGAGGTATTTTAGGGGTCAGTGAAATCTTATGTAATTCTCTCCTTCCTCATCAGCAGTGATAGAGGAATAGAAATGTTTATGTCCCACACTTTCTTCAGTCCCAGTGATATGGATGTGCTGGTACTCATCCCAGCCCCTCCAAAGTGAAAACTGAGTTGTTGCTGACTTCTTTGAAAGAAAATAGAAAAAACTTGCTCCTTACCTAGCTGTGCTGTATACCACTCTGGCCAAGTCCATTTCTGGCCTTTTGTGCTTCTGATTGAGACCCCAATGTTGGGGAGGTCTTAACCACTTAATAGGAACCATACCAATAGCTAATGAGATGCACATTAGTTCAAATAAGAAAATAACCTTCCTTTACTAAATTTTCTTAAGTCAGAACAAATAGAAAGGAGAATAGTTTTTAGATTAATCCAGATTTGCTTTCTATGAAAACCTAATATCTGGATTTTTTTTTTCCTTTTCTCATGGCCTAAGGAATAATTTGAATGTAATTTTGTGAATGTGTGTGGAAAATATAAACCAGGGATTTAGCCTTAATAAAGGTAACTTTTTTGACACCTGTTGTTAATCTTCCTTTGTACTTTACCTTGCCTTTATCTGCACTCTGTTATTTTGAGATGTAATACTGCACAAGATAATGTAAAAATAAAAAGTAAAATTATGTTTCAAATTTTAAAAGCCACTGACTACTTTCTCTTGTGTGCTTATATCCTCTGCCATTCAAGGTTTCAACACAACTAAAACCACCCACCTGTCTTCAGGTTCTGCTAGCAAGTCCATCGGAGCCTCTGGGTGAAACACAAAATATGTTTTATTTTTCACAGTGGAAGAGTGCCCCCTATTGGCACAAATGTAGGTTCTGTTTCCTATATAGTTTATTTAAACTATATTAAAGATAGACAAAGCTGGAAGCTCTAAAAGTTTTCTGGGGAAGAAGATATGTAAGACAGGCAAATTCCACTACATGCAACCATGGACTTGAGAACACTGAGGGTAGGATGAGTTGTTGACAAATACACATTTCTCAAATCTTTAGCCTTCCTCCTTTCCTATACCTATTCTGTATCTCCCAAAGGAGGCCAGTCATAGACCAAAAAGTGTCACACATACACACCTTGCTACCCCAGCCCCACTTTCCATTCCTATCCTGATCGCCTGCCTCCCTTTCCCAGGAGCTCAGATCACCAACCCTACACAACAAACCATCTGTCCACCGCTGTCAGAACGCTGAAGTGGGACTCCCTGGTGGTCCAGCAGTGAAGACTGCACCTTCAGTGCAGGCAGTGTGTAGGTTCATCCCTGGCTGGGAGCGAACATCCCACATGCCTGCTGGCCAAAACTCCAAAACATAAAACAGAAGCAACAGTGCAACAAATTCAATAAAAGATTTAAGAAAGATGGTCCACATAGAAAAAATATTTTTTAAAAATATGCTGAACCATAAAATCATCTGTACTTTTGTAAGGGAGGTTAGCCAAGGCCAGTAAGTAACAAAGGTTGATGAAGCCACAGGAAAAACCGAGGGTACTTCTCTAGCTCAGTGCTTTAAAGTTAATATAAGTTTACCTAAATGAAACCACTAAAATTGGCTCTCTGCATCAACTTTTCCACTAATTTTTGCCTCCCACAGAGCATACATACCACTTAAGATTCAAGGCTCTTAAAGTCAAGATACATTTGCTCTGCATTCCACCTGCAAGATGGAAATGATTGGTATTTATACTTCACTAGGGGCTTCGCCCGGAGAAGGCAATGGCAACCCACTCCAGTACTCTTGCCTGGAGAATCCCCGGGGCGGCAGAGCCTGGTGGGCTGGTGTCTATGGGGTCGCACAGAGTCAGACACGACTGAAGCAACTCAGCAGCAGCAGGGGCTTTGCAAATGATGCTGGTGGTAAAGAACCTGTCTAGCAGTGCTGGAGACTTAAACTAGGGTTTGGATCAAACCTGGGTCGGGAAAATCCCCTGGAAGAGGGTTGGCAGCCCACTCCAGTATTCTTGCCTGGAGAATCCCACAGACAGAGCAGCCTGGTAAGTTACAGTCCGTAGGCTCAGAGAGTCGGACACGAATGAAGCAATTTAACTTGCACTAGGGTATTGGGAAGATTACATATTAGGCAGTTCATCGTTAAACCTATTTTCAAGACTTACATACTTGATTGTTAGTTTCCCAATTTACATTGAGTCTGAGATTTTATTTTGTAAGTAACAGCAGGATTTCCTAAATATCAGCTCCTCCAGGACAGGCCTTATGTGTTACCTTTACCCCAAATTTTAAATGTAGGAGAGGCAAAAAAGAATATAAAAATTCTGAACTTAGATTACCTGGATTTAAATGGGACTCACCACTTTCTAGTTTTTTAATCTAGGACCACTCAAGCTCCTTATGTCTCAAAATTTTCTGTGAAACATGGGATTAAAATAATATGTACCTCTTATGGTGGTTGTGATGATATAAACAAGGTTCTAACTGGCACAACTAAGCTGCTTTGTAGCAGGTGTTAAATGTTCACAAAATTACTTGGTTAATTTAAAAGCCAACAGGGGCTTCATGGTAAAGAGTCCACCTGCAATGCAGGAAACCTGGATTCAACCCCTGGGTTGGGAAGATGCCCTGGAGAAGGGAATGGCTACTTAACCCCAGTAGAATTCCTGGAGAATTCCATGGATAGAGGAGCCTGGTCCATGGGGTCGCAAAGTCGGACATGACTGAGTGACTAACATGCTTTTAAAAGCCTAGGCTGTGATACCAGTTGATTTAAACACAATACTATTAAGGCTAGTGTTGTAATTTCATTAACCAAAAATTGCTCCATGGCCAATCATGTCAAAAAACCCTTGGAACTGAGTGCAGGAAAGCCTGAATAATCATGGATGACTCACACCAAATCAAGCTACTAAAAATCTCTATTACCTGATACAGCCATATTACTCTCAAATGGGAATTATTTTTTTCTTAGATTAGCAATAGCACTATCAATAAGCTCTCCTACCTCTCTGGCAATCATGTATTTATCAGTACCCCAAAATTCAACAATCATTTCAGTAAGCTTGTAAGTAAAACACTGAAATCTGAAGGATGGAGGAAGGAGACTCCCACTTCATACATGTCTGTGGAGGAAGCTCTTTTTGAATGCCAATCCCATGTGCCAATCTGAGCATAAGAACACAACTTACTCTTAACAGTAAATTCATTAAAAAAGGAACAACTCATTTTTAAATCATTTTACTGTTTATACCGTAGTCACATTTGAACTGGCAGAACTGTTCCCATGACAGACCAGAGACCTGTTATTCAAGGAAAAATAAGTGAAGGTTTTCCTAAAGCTTAAGGAGAGACGTCCCATAGTAACTAACACAAGAATGGCTGTAGCAATCCCAGACAGTGGTGCCAAGGTGTGTGAGCAGGTAGGAACAAAGGGTGCTCTGGAGTAGCTGGCCAGTACTACTGCTTCCTAAAGGGGTTTCTTATTATGTTCGGGAAGCAGATGCCTTGTAACAGATGTATAATTGAAGTAGGGTGACACTTCTGCAGCATAAATTCTACAGGTTTTGGGACAGGTTCTACAAATTTCATTGGTGATTAATTGTTGCTTAATTATGATTCTGCAAACGTAGATCCCATAAACAGACATTCAGGGAAATTTTACAACTGGTGAAATTCTTAAGCCAAAAAATAAATAGCCACACAACAAACCTACACACCATGAATTAAAATGGTGACATGTTAGGCCTTCTGAAAGAACCAGAGCAGGAAAGCTTATTCAAACAGAAGATCTTCATCCTTCTCTTCAGCCAGGAGATTAGCAGGCTCTATCACCTCTCCGGCTGCCCTCCGTTGCTCCAAGTCCTTATCAGACTTCTCCTTGAGAATCTTTTTCTTCTCCTGTATTTTCTTTAACCTGTAAGATAAAGGAGGGAATTTTCTGAACAATGTTTTGGTACTAAGTGGAACTGATTTCTTCTAGTTTTGTAACAAGGATAATAAACACCTCTACAAAGTCAAACAAAATTCTGCCTTTATTAATTTCAATTTTGTTAATATATTTATGACCCTTTTTTTTAAAAAAGACTTGATGTTGAACACATTCGTGGCTCAAATGGTTAAGAATCTGCCTGCACTGCAGTTGGCCTGGGTTCAATCCCTGGGTCGAGGAGATCCCCTGGAGAAGGGAACAGCAACCCACTCCAGTATTCTTACCTGGGGAATCCCATAGACAGAGAAGCCTGGTGGGCTATAGGCCATGGGGTCTCAAGGAGTTGGAAATGATTGAGCGACTAACACTTTAACACACATTTTAAGCTAATAACTGATTGCAAAAGCTCCTATCTCAGGGTGAATAAACTTGAACATTCACGTGATGATATTGAGTATTCAGACATTAAAATTCTGGATCATTCAATTTGGATTACCACAACTCTGCATACCAACTGAAGAACTAAATTTTAATAATGATGATTATAAATCATAATCAAATGCTACTCAAGGTCCAAGACAGTCATGGCTTGCCTTCATTTATTTTGCACTTCTCTGAACCTGGCACACTGACCCCTGCATACCACCTATGTGGTATGTATTGTTCCATAAATCAAGGTAAACTGGAAGTGTTCAAATAGGAGATGGCAAGAGTGAACATCAACATTTTAGGAATCAGTAAACTAAAATGGACCAGAATGGGCAAATTTAATTCAGATGACCATTATATATACTACTGTGGGAAAGAATCCCTTAGAAGAAATGGGGTAGCCCTCACAGTCAACAAAAGAGTCTGAAATGCAGTACTTGGGTGCAACCTCAAAAATGACAGAATGATCTCTGTTCGTTTCCAAGGAAAACCATTCAGTATCACAGTAATCCAAGTCTATGCCCCAACCAGTAACACTGAAGAAGCTGAAGTTGAACGGTTCTATGAAGACCTACAAGACCTTCTAGAACTAACACCAAAAAAGATGTCCTCTTCATCATAGGGGACTGGAATGCAAAAGTAGGAAGTCAAGAGATACCTGGAGTAACAGGCAAGTTTGCTCTTTGAGTACAAAATGAAGCAGGGCAAAGGCTAATAGAATTTTGTCGAGAGAATGCACTGGTCATAGCAAACACCCTCTTCCAACACAGGAGAAGACTACACATGGACATCACCAGATGGTCAATACTGAAATCAGACTGATTGATTATATTCTTTGCAGCTGAAGATGGAGAAGCTCTATACAATCAGCAAAAATAAGACCGGAAGCTGACTGTGACTCAGATCATGAACTCCTTATTGCAAAATTCAGACTTACATTGAACAAAGTAGGGAAAACCACTAGGCCATTCGGGTATGACCTAAATCAAATCCCTTACGATTATACAGTGGAAGTAACAAACAGATTCAAGGGATTAGATCTGATAGAGTGCCTGAAGAACTATGGATGGAGGTTCATGACACTGTACAGGAGGCAATGATTGAAACCATCTGCAGAAAAAGAAATCCAAAAAGCCAAAATGGTTGTCTGAAGAGGCCTTACCAACATCTGAGAAAAGAAGAGAGTGAAGGCAAAGGAGAAAAGGAAAGATATACCCATCTGAATGCAGAGTTCCAAAGAATAGCAAGGAGCGATAAGAAAGCCTTCCTAAGTGATCAATGCAAAGAAATAGATGAAACCAACAGAATGGGAAAGACTAGAGATCTGTACAAGAAAATCAGTGATGCCAAGGGAACATTTCATGCAAAGATGGGCACAATAAAGGACAGAAACCGTATGGACCTAACAGAAGCAGAAAATACTAAGAACAGGTGGCAAGAATACACAGAAGAACTATACAAAAAAGATATTAATGACCCAGATAACCATGATGGTGTAATCACTCACCCAGAGCCAGACATCCTGGAATGTGAAGTCAAGTGGGCCTTAGGAAGCATCACTACAAACAAAGTTAGTGGAGGTCATAGAGTTCCAGTTGAGCTATTTCAAACCCCCAAAGATGATGTTGTTAAAGTGCTGCACTCAATATACCAGGAAATCTGGACACTTCAGCAGCGGCTACAGGACTGGAAAAGGTCAGTTTTCATCCCAATCCCAAAGAAAGGCAATGCCAAAGAATGTTCAGACTACTGCACAATTTCACTCATATCACACGCTAGCAAAGTAATGCTCTAAATTCTCCAAGCTAGGCTTCAACAGTACATGAACTAAGAACTTCCAGATGTTCAAGCTAGATTTAGAAAAGGCAGAAGAATCAGAGATCAAATTGCCAACACATGCTGGATCAGAGAAAAACCAAGAAAATTCCATCTCTTGCTTGAGACATCTACTTCTGCTTCATTGACTACAGTAAAGCCTTTGTGCAAATCACAACAAACTGTGGAAAATTCTTAAAGAGATGGGAATACCAGACCACCTTACCTGCCTCCTGAGAAATCTGTATGCAGGTCAAGAAGCAACAATTAGGACATGGAACAGAATGGTTCCAAATTGGGAAAGGAGTATGTCAAGGCTGTATATTGTCACCCTGCTTATTTAACTCATATGAAGAGTACATCATGCAAAATGCCAGGCTGGATGAAGCACAAGCTGGAATCAAGATTGCAGGGAGAAATATCAATAACCTCAGATATGCAGATGAAACCACCCTTATGGCAGAAAGCAAAGAGGAACTAAAGAGCCTCTTGATGGAAGTGAAAGAGGAGATTTAAGAAGCTGGCTTAAAAAAATCAACATTCAAAAAACAAAAATCATGGCATCCCCCCATCCCATCACTTCATGGCAAATAGACGGGGAAACAGAGGAAATAGTGAAAGACTTTTATTTTCTTGGGTTCCAAAATCACTGCAGATGGTGATTGCAGCCATGAAATTAAAAGACACTTGCTCCTTGGAAGAAAAGCTGTGACAAACCTAGACAATAGTATTAAAAAGCAGAGATATTACCTTGCCAACAAAGATCCATCTAATCAAAGCTATGGTTTTTCCTAGAGTCATGTATGGATGTGAGAGCTGGACTACAAAGAAGGCTGAGCACCGAAGAACTAATGCTTTTGAACAGTGGTGTTGGAAAAGACTCTTCTTGACAGTCCCTTGGACTGCAAGGAAATCAAACCAGTCAATCCTAAAGGAAACTGGTCCTGAATATTCACTGGAAGGATTGATATTGAAGCTGAAACTCCAATACTTTGGCCACTGATTCAAAGAATTGACTCACTGAAAAAGACCCGGATGCTTGAAAATATTTGAAGGTAGGAGGAGAGGAGGATGACTGAGGATGAGATGGCTGGATGGCATTTGTGACTCAATGGACATGTATTTGAGCAAGCTCTGGGAGATGGTGAAGGACAGGGAAGCCTGGTGTGCTGCAGTCCACGGGGTTGCAAAGAGTTGGACATGACTGAGTGACTGAACAACAACAGCAGCTTTAAATGTTAGCCTGCAGCCTGCCAGGCTTCTTGTCTATGGGATTTTCCCAGCAATACTGGAGTGGGTTGCCACACCCTCCTCCAGGGTCCCTTTCCAACTCAAGGATCGAACCCGAGTCTCCTGCATTGCAGGCAGATTCTTTACTGCTGAGCCACCAGGGAAGCCTCCCCTCATGAGACACCCACATAATCACTTCCATTTGAAAGAATTATCAACACTATTTCTAGTTTCTCTGAAAGGCCTACGTTTTCAGAGAAACCACATTTTAGTTATGTGCAAAACTTGGCACAGATTGGTCTCCACAGCCTTTGGCAATATCATCTCTTGCTTCTTACCAGAATAAAACACAAGCTGTGCTAATTCTAAAGAACATAAGCCAACAAGTTTCTCAGCAAATCAAGTCTTTGGAATATGGAAAAACAAAAAATGACCAATAACTTCCAAATCCAACAAACCTGTAGAACTCCTCTCGCTCTCTTTCATCCAGCTCTGTGATGATATAAGCAAGGGTACGTTCAATCCGGGGAATGATGACTAGAGTTTAAAAGTATATATGTAGTCAGAACTTCAAACCTCTTTTTAAATTGCCAGTGCTCATTTGTACAACAGTTACTTAACCATAAATGTACATTTAATGCAAAAAACAAAAACAGAAAAGTAAAACGCAGTGTAATCCCACCACCCTGGGTTAACTATTTAAATATTTTGGTATGTGTCCTGTACTGTCTTTCTATGCACAGGTAACACTGGGCCATGATATATACAACGCTGAATATACTGAATTTATATGAATATATAACACTGAACCACAAATTCTATTTTAAATGTAACAGCAATCTAAACACTGAACAGAGGGAGTACAGTAAGTTGAATTTTGTGTCAGTCATAGGTTCAACTTTACACAGAATTTCTTTATTCTGCTTCTAGAATGTGAGCTCCTTGCGAACTGGAACTTAACCCATTTTGTGTTGCTTGCAATTCCAGGCATGAGGCTGGCACAAGCAAGCAGTCAGGAAATGTGTTTTGAGTTTTTAAAAAATGAGATAACTTCCTCTTTAACACTAACAGATCCCAAGCAAAATAATTTCCCTGTTGCTCAAAGTTTGCTACTTTCTTACCTTAAAATTAAATAGACGTTTCTTTAATGAAAACTGAGCCTTTTAAGGAAAAAGTACTTTGGCAACATTAAGGAATCATAGTTTTAAAATAATGAAATAAGAGAGATGGAGGATAAAGGCATACAATAGGAAAACTTATTTTGAGAAATCAAGAATAAGAGATAAGGCCTAAGAAAGATTTAAAGTTAAATACAGTAAGTCCTCTACATAAGAACTTTCACATTGTGAACTTCCAAAGATACAAACGTGCGCTCACATGTCTAACGTACGTTGTCACATGCATGCGTGTGGTTGTGCTTTTGTGTACTTTACTGTACAGCACTTCAGAGTACAGTAGCACAGTGTATTTCAAGCCCAGGATTTCTGGAAGCCAGTGTAAAAGCAGTGATTGCTGTAGCTGGTACAGCACTCCCTAAACACCACTGGATCGTTTTTTCAAGAGTAGACGGAATTCAATCCAGCAAGGAACCTGTGCCATCAACATCAGGCTTGAGTGAAATCAGCTTGTCCTCCGCCTGCTACTGCTGATGATCCATCTCCTACCTACCCTTTCTCCTCCAGTTAGTAACTCTTCCTGCCTGTTCACTCGATGCCAACTGTTGCACTATACTACTGTATTTTTCAAGGTACTATAAGATTTAAAATGTCTTATTTTTCTGTTTGATGAACACTTATCTGTACTGACCCTCTGCCCTTCTCACTGTGGACAGGGGCGACATCTTACTCAGCAGGCAGCCAGTGCCTGAGTCCTAGCAGGTCTGAGACAAGGATGGAGGCGGGGACAAAAGGGCAGCTTAAACTCACCATGTTCAATAGCGTTTACACGCCTGTTGGTTATCTTAATAGCTTCATCCAAAGTAACAAAGGACGTCTAAAATAAGAGGATAAATTAATAATGTAGGCTCAAAATTTTCTTCCTAATCATACCCTGGCCTTCACTCAGCACTTGTAGAAAACATTTGGAAACCAAGACTACTACTTCTCAACATACTTAGAAAACAGAAGTCTTATGAGGTTTCCACAGAGCTAACATGACTTCCATTCTATTAGAATTCATTTACTTCAGACTCACCTGAAGTTATAAAAATGGCAAGAGGAAGAGAATCATACACTAAGGACCTAGACACATATTAACTGACCACAAATGGGAAACAAAGGCTTTCATGCATAAATCCTATAACATATGCATTTAAATCCAGTGTTGACTGTTGCTGTTCTCACCTAGTCAAGAGTGAAGCTACACCACTGCACAAACATTGTGTTAGTGATAAAAAGTAGGGACAATGGTGCAGAAGCCCCCATTTCAGAAATCAAGGCATTTCTGGCTTGTTTCACGCAGGCATGGCAACAGTTTAAAGTACTAAGTGCAATATGCTCCGATTCAGGATCTGAGTCTCCCCGACGTGACTGTTAGATATCAAACTGCAGGACTTACCTGCAGTGAAGCCAGTTCCACCAGTAGTTCCACTGCTTTGGCATAATTCCTCTTCAGTTTAGCCAACTGTTCCCCACCTCTGGCTAAACCAGTCAGTTCATAACCTAAAAGAACCAGTCAGACAACATTTGCATTTAGAGTACTCTTCCCCATAAACTTCTCAAAAGATGGTAAGTCAGAATTAATACTAACGACAGAAAAACAAATTTAGCGACCCTATTCAATGCACACACAAAGTGCCCATTTCACTCCCCCAAACCATCATGCCTGCTGCTATTTGCACGGGGGCACTATTCTAACTATAGGGGAAGCTGCTGACTAACCTTCACGTGCCCAGCTTGTAGACTATACTGCCTGATGCCCCAGTACAGTGACAGTCTATTAATAAGTGATGCTCTAGAATGCTTCTTCATTCAAGCTGTACTAAATATTCTATGTGAACCAATTAAATAGGAGGGCTAAAGAAAGAATATCTTTATTTCTATGAGAAAGAGCTGATAACTTTGGAAAGGCTCAACAAAGATGTGTTACCACCTAAAACATGCTGTCAAAGTAGGAAAAGTGGAAAGTTATAAAAAACTGAGGATGAGCTGGCTATAAAAGTTTAGGGAGATTCAGCATTCAGGTTGTATCACAGTGTCTAAGAATTCAAAGATACCCAAACTGCAAATTACAAACAATGCATTATGGGTGTGGTATGCAGAAAGACAACATGGAAGTCTAATTAGTGGATTCATACTCAAAGAAAGGTCAAGGCTTTGTATTTTTAAAATTTGGAAATGACTAAATTTCTAGGTGGAAATAAAGTATTTTAAGCAATGTACAATGTTTTACGACTCCACACAATAACACTTTGTTGATTAACTGATAAACTACTGTCTCAACTGTATCTGATAAGAAGGCTTACCAACACTGGAACTACTGAACTCTAATAAGATCTATCAATCATCATTGTTTAAAATAAGGTTCATTTAAAGAGAAACTAGAAGAATCCAGAGACACACATAAGAAGTTTCACACTTACTGTCAGTTCCTTCATGATAATGTTCAAATACTGGCAATGTAACACCTGTTAAACAGAAACATATATGGATTCACGAAAACATGTCCTTGAAGTATGGCTTCTTATCCATGGTTTCCTGTTCCTTTTTCAGGAAATATTCAAAAGTCAAGAGACTGCCTGGAATCATAACTAGTTTCAAAGAATGAATTTAGGAACCTGCCTTTTTAAGTGTTCATTCCTATTCCAAAGTCAAGTTATCCTTAGTAAGGGATCTGGTTGTTACAATGTTTGGGTTTTTTTTCCCTTCAGCTTTGAAGTATACTTAAAATGTAAAAAGCTGCACATATTTAATGTGTACATTCTGATGAGTACAACATATGCATACACCCATGAATACCATCATCACAATCAAGGTGATAAACATATCCATCACTTCCAAAAGATGTGTCCCTTTTCCTATGTGTGTGTTAAGAATACTCAAAATGAGATCTACTTTAAGTTTCTAAGTGTAGAACACCAAATTATTAACTGTAACTACAGACGGTACAGCAGGTCTGTAGAGTATATTTATGTTTAATAACTTATTTTATATCCACTGAATGACCAGCTCCCCAGTTCCCCTACCCCCATCCCCAGGCAACCACCAGTTAACAACAGTTTCAACATGTAAAGCCAATCAACTTTGTCTAAGAAGAAAAGATTAACTGGGCCATTAAGATCTTGCTGTATACATGCAAGTGAAGTTGCTCAGTCGTGCCCGACTCTTTGCGACCCCATGGATAGTAGCCCGCACCAAGCTCCTCTGTCCATGGGATTTTCAAGGCAAGAGTACTGGAGTGGGTTACCATTTCTTTCTCCAGGGAATCTTCCCAACCCAGGGATCGAACCCAGGTCTCTCACATTGCAGACAGACGCTTTACCATCTGAGCTATATAGCCATATAAATATGCTATGCTAAGTCACTTCAGTTGTGTCCGACTCTGTGCGACCCCATAGACGGCAGCCCAACAGGCTCCCCTGTCCCTGGGATTCTCCAGGCAGGAACACTGGAGTGGGTTGCCATTTCCTTCTCCAATTGCTATATAAATGGGTTGATTTAAAAATGTTATCTTTCTCTGCCAAGAGTTTTAAAGGGTTGAAAAGTTACCTGCTACATTATCTTTCTTTGCTCTAATCTTCACTTGGGCCTTATTTACATTTTGGATAACTGTGGTGCTGCAGAAAAAGAAAAGGCCTTGATTTAGTTGCATCTTTAGAGTGAGAAGTAAACCAGCAGGGACCTATAAAGTATTTCAACATAAGCAAGATTTCACAATTACGTTTTGATGATTGTCTTTTCAGAAAAGGAAACCATCACTACTACCAAAGGACAGCCTCAGAGAGCAAAGTATGAACAACATTCAAACATTAACCATAAGAATACAAAGAATGGTTTCAATGTACATAGACTGCTTAAGTTTTCAATCAGAGATGTGGTGCGTGGATGTGACTTTAGGGATTTTCATTCCATTGATGTAATTAGGAGAAGATCTTCCTTCCTTTTGGGTGTGCTATCAAACCTTCCAGTATACTGGAAGACTAAACTGAACAGCAGCAGTTCAGTTCCTTTACCCTGGAACCTATCTGACTTCCATCTGGCTGCACCTGACTCCCCATTTGTTACCATCGCAAAATAAAGTGTCTTCCCCATAACCACCCTAAAACATTTTCACATACCACTCACACACTATTTATTCCCACCCTCTCATGAAAAAGGCAATGCAAATCGTTATCCTACTAATACTGGTGAATATTAAAGTCTACTACTTCAAAAGGACTCACGCCCTTCAAGCTGTAAGACTGTCCATAGGTAATGTTCCTAGAGAACACAAACTAAGAATGGAGGCACTGTGTTATTGGTAAAGAAGACTAAAATAAAAAACCCTGAAAATATCTTCCACTTCTGCCCCGAACAGTAATTTGACTTCAGGAAAGGACTGAACTTAAACTAAGAATTACATTGTTATTGTGTTATTGGTTATTTAACTTAAATAAAGTAAATAAAGTAAAATAAAAAAGTAAAGTTACTTAACTTAAAACTTAAACTAAGAATTACATTGTTATTGTGTTATTGGTAAAGAAGACTAAAATAAAAAACCCTGAAAATATCTTCCACTTCTGCCCCGAACAGTAATTTGACTTCAGGAAAGGACTGAACTTAAACTAAGAATTACAATGCTCACCTGGTCCACCTCACAGGCTTATAGGGAGAATCGAATGACGTTATCTAAACATATGTAAAGCAGTAACTAAGCCATTTTGTACACTTTGTAAGGCATACATTGATAAATGCCATAAAGTCCATGCTCTTTAAACAATCAATTCCATTCTTTAAAATTTTCCTAAAGAAATGATTCAATAGAAATAAGTATATAAAGATGTTCATGGCACCTTTTCTAATATTCTGAAAATCACCCCAAAGGCCCATCATTACAGGAAAACATTAACAAATTATCATACATCTAGAGAAAGATTATGCAGCTGTGTGAAAATGAGGAAACGTTTATGATACAATATTCTGTGTGTGTGCACACAGCATTTAGTTGCTCTGTCATGTCTGACTCTTCGAGACCCCATGGACTGTGGCCCTCCCTGCTCCTCTGTCCATGGGATTTTTTTAGGCAAGAACACTGGAATGGGTTGCCATTTCCTCCTCCCAAGGGATCTTCTTGACCGAGGGATCAAACCCATGTCTCCTGTGTCTCCTGCCTTGCAGGCAGATTTTTTACCTGCTGAGCCATTGGGGAAGCCGTTATTTAGTTTAAAAAAATAAAAAGACTATAAAAAATAGACGAGAAGGGGGTGACATAGGATGAGATGGTTGGATGGCATCACTGACTCAATGGACATGAATCTGAGAAAACTCAGGGAGACAGTGATTGACAGAGAAGGTTGGTGTGCTGCAGTTCATAGGGTCACAGAGTCGGACATGACTTAAGAGACTGAATAACAACAACAACAATAAAATATTAAGTATCCTCTGCCTGAAGAACTATGTAACAGGTAATGTACATTAGGGTGGTGAAGTGTTCTTATTATATCACTTGTCCTTAAGGCTTTTATATGTACATTAATTAAAAGTGGTTTTAATGAAATTTTGAACATGAAGGCACTTTGTTTTTCAAAATACCCCACTTTACCTGAAGTCCCCTGCTGTGAACTTGGCCTCAGCAAGCGAAAAGGCAGCTTCTCTCATCACTTCACCCATCAACATTTTAGTCTGGAAAAGCATAAATCAACAGCCGATTCAACCCAAGTTTTTATACAGGGAAAGGTGGTATCATAATCATGTCCCTTTAACAACCACCAGTGTTTCATACCAGGTGTACACATAAATATTGATCTGGTAACAATAAAATAAACACATCTAATTTTGCTTGAAAGGTTTGATTATGGATACTAACAACATGGCAAAATTGTAAGTTTTATAATATATTACAATAGAGACACTAAAAAATTGAAAACTAGATCTTTACTGAAAGGCCTACCTTATTCCTGAATGGGTCCATGGCAATTTGTTCAAATTACTCTTTTAGATTCACTATACTGCTGTCAAAATCCTAATGGCACAGTGATTCTAAAATAAATCTGGAAGATGTAATGTTTGAGAATACCCAATCATTTTTTTGAAAGAGAAGACAAACTGGGACAGGGGGTTAGAAAGTTACCAGACAGGCCAGAGGAGCAATTATAAGAACACAAGAGAAAGAGCACTTTAGGCAGAAGGAAGAGCTAATGCAAAGGTCCCAGTACTGGATGTTAGAAAAAAGCTCCAAATGAGACCAGAGGGGCAGGCAAGGGCCAGAACAGATCAAGAGGGGCTTGGGGGCAAGAGTAAAGAGTCTGAATTTGATTTCATGACCTTTCTGATACTGGTTACATTTATAACGGCATTTTTAGTTTTGAAAGAAAAATATTAACAGCCATGCTGGATTTTCCATAGATACTTCTAAAACACAGTTCTAAGCAAACTTCATTCTACCTCTATTATCTTCTTAAGGATCTGTCGAAATCGAAGAGTTAAGGCATCAGATTTTTTCTTCAGGAGGTTTCGACCTGTCTGTGCTCCTTTTAACCGAGCCTTCATGATGGTCTGTGCCCTCGTAAACAAAGTTAAAGAAATTTAAGATAAAAATACTTCCCTAATATGCTGTTAAAACCCTGCTTTATCTGTTGATGTCATGGGCGCAAGAATATACAGCATTTGTGGCTGACAGGCTTAACTGGTTTCTCAATATTGTAGATACCCACCCGCAGTGTTCCAAAAGTGAGAAGTATTTTTTATATAAAATGTAACAATCCTTTAATAAGTATTTATTAAATAAATTAGTATTTAATTATTAAATAAATAAGTACTTATTAAATAAACATATAAAGAGCCCTATTTTATGATGTCAGCATTGTCTACTTACTTGATTTGTGAGTTGTAACAATATATGTATTTCCATTAAGGATTTTAAAATTCTGTCCATTAACAGCAAACTTTGAAATGCACTTACCTTCAGGGCCAACAACTGCACTTTAAGGGACTTATGCCACTGACTGACTCCCACATGTACACAAAAACATGTACAAGGTTAAGGATGAGTACTCCAGCCTTATTTGTAATAGCAAAAGGGTGGAAACAAATGTCCACAAATCATGGTTCATCATACAACAGAATGATATGCAGCCAGTAAAACAACAACAAAAAAACAGTAATGCAGATCCGCATGTATTCCCAATATTACACTGTCTTAGTCACACAAAGTAAGGGATACATGTGCTTATATAGATACAGAGAACAGTTCTAGAAAATTTCACAGAAACTGGTAACAGTTTCCTTTCAAAAATAAGGCATTTACTTTTTAAATGGAAAAAAACAGATTTACTCTTTACTACTACACTGTTTTACCTTCTGAATTTTATACCATAATCATTTCTCACTTTTTTCATTAAAAGTGTGGCATGGAAGTGTTTTGATATCACCAGTGAAGACTCTACTACCAATCACTTTATTAATTTGTAAATGACTCTACGTGACAAATGACACATAAGTAAACACTCCTGAGAAGTAACAAGCCACTGAAGTCTCCCTACCTCATTCCAATCTTTTCCCATCAGAAACCCCCAAACTGAAGGCAAGAAAGCAACAGCAAAAACCAACATTTCTGTTCTTGCTACCATATGCCAGATAAAATTCAATAATGAGGAAGAAAAAGTGGGTAGTCAGATTCAATAATAGTTTGCATGACATACTTAGAAAAATTTAAGGGGATATAGTTTCATATGACTGATGTTATAATCAACTGCAAAATAGTTTTTACTAAACTTTTGGGTAAATTCTTAGATTATGAATCTTCTACCATAGGCCAAAGGTTACTAAGACTATTCTGTAGCTGGAAAGGGCTTTAGACATTATCTTGCAGGACAGGAAAATGAAGCCCAGAAAAGTAAAACAACTTTCCCACAGTTGCTCAGTGAAGAAAAGGCAGAGCAGGAACCTGATCAAGATTTCTGACTCTAGAGATTTAACCAAGGCTCAAACTAAGGCTCAAACCTAAGTCCTCTGTACTCCAACCTGTGCCACACTGCTTCAGCTACAGATTATAAACTGCCTCAGACAAACAGTTCTGTCTTTGAAAAACTAGCTATTAGTGGCTGAAATTGCACTGACTAGCCTCATTGGAGGTCTACCCAAGTGAAGCTGGTTCAGTTTCCAGCCTGAGTAGGAGCTATGCACCCCACTGTGCACATTTAACATACCGCATTGTTGACACTAACCACCAGAATTTGGGTTCAAAGAGTTGAACCAAATTTAAGTCAAATCCTAGTATTTCATATTGCAGCAAGTATACAGTAAAAAGGTGAACTGTTTGTGAATTCATGTTAACTTTAATCTATATTTAACATCTTTTCTGGTGAAATAGACAAATTTTAATTCTTGAAACTCAGAGTGATTTGCCCAAGGGCCTACAGTTAGTATGTAGTAGAACCTTGATGTGACTGATTTCTGCAGACGCCAAATCCTTCATGCCTCTTTTGCTTCTACTCTGAACTTGTTTTTGCTTTCTGGTGCCTAAGTAGGTGACAGTGCCATCTTACAGCATAATACAATAAGGTGAAAGTGTCTGAAACAAATCACTAGTATATTTTCTAGCCTAGTTCTTAAAAAACTTCATTTATAAGGTACAAAGCTGCTCGGCCCTACAAAAAATGCTTGACCTTCAGCTAGGATGATGACTTTGCTTCCAGCTGAATCAAAGACATCTGACTACATGACTACATGACCTGCTGATAGGCCTTGGGAAAATATTTAGAGGAGCAGCTACTTCCTGCACCTGACTTTCCTCTAAATCAGCAAGCTGGACACTCTCAAACAACAAATTGTCACCTCCCCAAACCTATCATTCATGTCTAAGCCCAAATAAGCGTATTCTCACCTCCTAGTCTTAAAGTAAAAACATCAACAACAAAATGTTAACATTCTGACTACTACCAAAGATAAACACAGCCAGACATTAATTAAAGTGGTGAAAAGACATTATTCCGTAACTGCTGACAGCAGGGGAAAGAGCTGAGCTCTTTTCCGATGGTGCACAGGTGATTAAGCATTTTAAAAGGAGTAAGTGGACACGATTTGGAGAAGAGAAAAATTTCAAAAGGTTGAGCAATGGAAATGCCATCAGGCCAACTGTGTCTGCCAGCAAGCAATTAAGGAAGGGGGGTCAGAGGCAGAGCCTACGGTGTTGCATATTTGGGTAGATATTTTACTGGGTGCTGGAATCATCTTAGGAACACAATCTTAGGCTACCAGAAACCAAGCTAGAGTCTGGTGGTCTCTCAGTGCAGGGGTTTGGATGGAGTCAAGGTCATAAGTGCTGGGAGTTCTACAGTCCTCACAACCCCAGGGTATTCCTGATCTTTATCTATTTCTGAAAGCACTGCCTTTCTCCACAACTGACTTGCTTCCCACCTAGGGCAAACAGCTATTAGAAAGTCAATAGATAAGGTAAAAACCAAACAAAAGCCCCTTCATTTCATTAAAACCCACGAAGAGACAGAAATCTAGGTTTGGGGTTTAAATAAACTCTTACTTTAACCGTCCTCAGATTCTCTGAGAAAAGTCAGGAAGAAGAAAAACAACACCGCATACCCAAAGAGTTAGGGCCAAAATCAAAAGACCCAACTGTCCAAAGCCAAAAGTGATTTCTGCTCCTCAGCGAAAAAAGAGTAAGAGGAAAATGAGAGGGCAAATAAGAGCAATCTTTATCTTCCACACGTTGTTAGGCACATTTGATAAAACGTCAAAATTTTCTCCTGCCGAAGAATTTAGACCAAAAGAGAAAGAAGACCACAACCGAACAGATTCCACGGCCATGGGTTCATTCAAGCAACATTTTCTGTGGACGATTAATAATCAAGACATCTCTCATCCTGGAGAGTTCCCAGTTCAGTGGTAAACGTACAATAATCTTCTATCCACTTTACAATGAGATGGACGATATTAATATAATGAACACTGAATAAGATGCAATGGTGATGGAACAAAATGAGCGCCTCAGAAATTCAGGGATAGCTTCCCACCACATGTGACATTTCAGGGGATCTTGCCAAGATGAACCTGACGCCCACGTTAGGGCGATTCAACCCCCCGATATGGCCTGCTTCACATCGCAGTCAACTTCCCTTCTCAAAGCATTTATCAAACTTCATCGCCTGGTCTATATCTTCACTGAACTGTGAGCTCTATTCTGGAAGCAGTAGCGACAACTCAGTTATATAAATCTACTGCCCGGATCAATAGGGAATGTGAAATGAATGGCTCTATTAATGACTGAGGTCAGCAGACCTCCACAAAAGTCAGCAGCTCGGGGTGGACTCTGTCCAGTCTGGTTCAACTCAGAGCCAAGGGACTCGTCAGGGAGCCTTGCCCTAGACTCAGGAAGAGGCCTGAGAGCTCAGGATCGGCCCAAGATACAAGGAGCCCCGCCGCTCCAGGGTAATGAAGGGACAGCGGCTCAGGCAGGTGTTCCTGAACACCTGCTCGTTCCATTCTTTTACTTACATTCGCGAGGGAAAGATTTCAATTCGGTCTTTGCCCGACATTCTGACGATGACTGTTCGGCTCGGGTCCCTGGCCGGGCAACCGTGGCTGCAACAACCCAGCCACTGAGTCTTTCTCTACCGGAGTCAGCTGGTGTATCACGTGACCCTCTCCCGTTGCTAAGAGGAAGCTAGGCTATACAGCCTTCACTTCCCCTTCCTGTCGGTACGCGTGAGGGCGGGGGTGTGGGGAGGGCGAAAACAAGAAGGCGATGCCCGGATGTTGAGGCGCGCGCACCCCGGAATCGCCCCCTCATTTCCGGGTCGCCTTCTAGCCCCTCCCCTTCCACCTCCCAGGCTGTTGCGCTCGGTTCTGCACGCGCCAAGCGAAAGAACAGGTAAGAGTATGCTCCTTCTCTTCCTCCAGTTTTCATCTTTGGTCACAGCGCCACCTCCTGATTGACTGAAGGTTCCAGCGAGGATTTATGCTTTAGGGACAAGGAATCAGTTTTCCCTTTTACCTGCGCCTTGACGATTACTTAGAGAAAGCTAAAGATAACGAGAAAACGTACTTTTCAGGTCCTCCTAAGGTCCATATTATTTGTCCTCGGAGGACCTGGACTCTATGGTCAGTGACGAAGAAAGGTCCCTCTCCCGTGGGCGCTTGCGTGCTGCGAGCTGGTTCCGCATGCGCAGTGTGGTCAAGCGAAGCGCACGCTGAGGAGAGTCGGCGGCTGCTGAGGGCTGATCGAACCTGATCTCTCCGACAGAGGAGCGTGGCGTGGGACCTTGTTGTGGGATTCACACACATACCTCAGGTGACTAGTCTCTCTGGTCTGTTTCTCCAGGAATTCACTTTGTGTCTAGGGACGTGGGTGGTCGGTAGAGTGTAGGCCCCGGGGCTAACACCCCCTCCTTTTCCCGTCCCCGCGCGGGAAGTGTCTGGACATGACTGCCGCCACCCGCCGGCTGCGTGTCGGCTCCCCGTGTAGCAGAGGTGTCGTGGTACTGACGGAGGAATCTCGCGAAGGCAAGTGGGCCAAGTGATGGGACAGCTTCGTCAACATGGTGATAGTGGGGGGTGTCTTGAGGTGGGACGGCCTGGGGAGAACGCCGTGACACCCCGCCCCAGGACGCTGAGCACTTTGCTGTCTCTAGGCCTGAGAATTCCATCCTTTTTTCTTTTCCCTTCTTCTTCCGCCCCGGCAAATACTACCTCTCAATGGTGACCAGACAGGACACTTCAAGGAACCTGTGGATTGGGCCACGATTTTGACAAGAGTTGAGTTTAAAAAAAGATCCAAGAAGAGTTTGTTAACCTGACCACT
This sequence comes from Bos mutus, assembly GCF_027580195.1. Lineage (NCBI taxonomy): Eukaryota > Metazoa > Chordata > Mammalia > Artiodactyla > Bovidae > Bos > Bos mutus. The sequence goes on along the minus strand of NC_091626.1, from coordinate 29,492,372 downwards.
AATATTAAAAAATCGAAGCTCTTGTTACCCTGTCGCTGGAGTTGGGCGTTTCTGTAGAATGAGTCAGTCCTTAAGACGAAACTAAAAGATACTACTGAAGAGTTTATTATTCTACGTATCATTTTGCCGTATTTTCAGCACCGATGAGAATAGACTTGTAGAATTAAGCGCTGTGGTCTTACGGTTAAGCAGAACTGAAAAACACAAGATACGGAAATTTTAGGTCCCTTTTATTAACTACCCCAGACTTAGTCTACTTTAATTTTCATTAAACAAGAAACATTGTTTCTTGGGGAAAAGGTGTAGCAAAGAAGTCTTGGTTTTTCTTCCTGTTGAAGTTGTTACTCAAGGGGGAAAAAAATCTTGTAACTCCGTGTCTTTCAGCAGTTTGGAATTACATAAAGCTTTAGTGCCTGTTCTTAGTTGATCGGATGCCAAATGAGTTTCTGGTTCTCAAAAGATCTCAGGAAGATGCGCAGTTTTAGAGATTGTTGCTTCCTTTTTCAACTACAGTGAAATAATTGAAAAGCTTTGTTTGTTTAGCACTTCTGTACTAAAGGCGAGCATTCAGAGAGCATAACTGAGAAGTGTTAGAGCCGAATTAGTATTGCCACAGGAGTTGCCTCTGTCACATCATGCTTTGCTTTGGAAGGGAGTGTGGACTTCCTGTATCCACGATGGCGACTGGAGCACGCAGTGATTTAAGTACTCCTGCCTACCATTTGACCAGGCAAAATTACTGACGGTGCAGGGTGTTTGAAATTAGCTTGGAGCTCAGTTGTATTTTGAAAGATTCTTTTCTGGAGAACACATACTGTATTGTAGTACTCTGACATATTGAGGCTTTGGGGGTTAAACTCTGAATTTAGTGTCATATGACCTGGTTTTAGCTCCTGTTGTACTTAGTAAGCATTTGTCTTTGAGGAAATCATTTAGTACTTATTTTAATAATAAAAATAATTGTTTAATGAATTAAGTTGCAAAATGGAAATGATATTTCCTTTGCCTTTTAATATCTTACATTTGTATAGCATTACACTTTCCAACTCTTTTCACCTGTATATTATTTCATTTGATGTCCTCCACAAACCTGTGAAGTACATGGCACACATTAGAAGCTGCAGTTAATGGGAATACATCAGTATTCCTAAGCCACAGTTAGTATGTAGGAGAGCAAAGTCGTAGATTATTTTTTGTGCTTATCTACTGTCTTTCACTGTGAATGACATAGCACCAGCAGTATTCCTTTATTTACATTATGTTTTGCAAAGAGATGTGCGCCTTCTGAAGCAGTGGCATTCATATCACTCTTCAGAATTCTTTTACACTATTGCCTGTGTTCTTTTACAATCAATTTAGGTCTTGCTTCTCCAAACTTATCGGCTTTACTATTTGAAGAAACTTGGTGCTTGTTAAATCTCTTGAAATGTTTCACACCTTTCCATGATGTTCATTTTTATACCCAGTATGAAACATTTTTAGCTCTCAAATTTTAGTGCTTTACCTACAGATATTTGAGAACAGTTGTCCAAGAGAAAAAAAAGCCCTGTTTAAAAATGAACCAACCAGCTCAGCTCTTTTCTTGGTGGGTAATTCTGACCATTGTATGTCTACTTCCCTTTATTTGCTAAATCCCTATTTTGTCAAGCTTCAAAGAGAAATATTTCTCTACCACTGTTATATACAGTTTATTTTTTATTAAATAGGATAGGTTAATAATAAAAATTTTATGTGTGTGAGTCTGACAACTTGTTGTGTCAGACACAGTTGTGTCTGACACTTGGCGACCCCACGGACTGTAGCCTGCCAGGCTCCTCTGTCCATGGAATTTTCCAGGCAAGGATACTAGAGTGGGTTGCCATTCCCTTCTCCAGGGGATAATCCCGATCCATGGATTGAACCTGGTTTTCCTGCATTGCAGGCAGATTCTTTACCATCTGAGCCACCAGGGAAGCCCCGATATTAATACTAAAATTTATTATGTTCTAGCACTGAATGTGTACACTGATAGTGCTTTTTGTTTAAGGTATTTCTAATTGTCATGTATTTACCAATAATGTTGAGAGAAAATACAGCCTAATGAATAAGACACAAACTATGGATTCAAACGTTACAGGTTCAAATTCACTTGTTAACAGTATATGACAGAACAAGATGCTTAACCCATGCTTCATATTTTTCATCTATAAAATGGGGAAGACTATAAGGAAAGTGGTACTTCAGGAAGATAGGCAGTGGCCGGATTATATAGGACCCTGTGGGGAGCAGAAAAATGTATAAGTCAGTGGGTAAGCCACTAGGAAGATATATGTGGGTGCAGTTAGCAGTTCTGAAACTGCCCTGCAGCAGAACCCTGGGGTTCTATGAGCTGGATGTAGGTGTTTTATCTTTGAGACAGGTAATGTGGCCCTGTTACCCAATTAATAAGAAAAAAAGGTAAGTTAGTACATAAATTTTCACAAATTTTTCATAGGACTTGGGATCTTATTATTGCCTATATTCTGAGCTTTAACAATAGTAAATTAGTTAAGGTTACCAGAAAAACATGAAAATTACCAACAAAGATTAATTTGAGAGCTTCCTTTTAAAAATATATTTCTATTCATGGAATGATTTTAGGCTTGTGGGTCATAAAAGGAGCCGTGTTTAAAGTAGGTTGGGTGGATCAAAAGGAATAGTTCTAAATATATTTAGTGTGTGGAGATTAAGAGAAACTTGAACTTTATAGTAGTGGGGATATCTACTAAAGGATTCTCGGGGTTGAGTATACCTGTTCAACAAGAGAGAAGATTATTTGGAAGTAATGGGAAAAGTGGAAGCTAAAAATTATAGTAGTTGTGAATTCATGTTTAAGAGGAAAAAAATTCAGAAGGATACGTTTTAGTTAAATGTAGTATGTTTTGTGATTAATCTTTAGTTTTTGTTGTGACATGTATAATTCTGCCTAAAATAAGTGATAGAGTTGTGTGTGTCAACAGCAGAGAATGAGATGGTTGGATGGCATCTCCGACTCAGTGGATGTGAGTTTGAGCAAACTCCAGGAGATGGTGAAGGACAGGGAAGCCTGGCACGCTGCAGTTCGTGGGGTTGCAGAGCCGGACATGACTTGGTGACTGAACAACAAATGATAGAGTATATCATTTGATGTGTGGTTAGGGTTAAGATTTAATTTGTTGGAAAACTCTTCCCTTTATATGGTGGTAATCAGTCTTAGCCGACTTGGAGGAAGAGTGGCTTTAGTTTTGCTGATAGGTTTATAACAGTAGGTTTCCCTTGTGGCTCAGCTGGTAAAGAACCCACCTGCAATGTGGGAGACCTGGATTTGATCCCTGGGTTGGGAGGATCCCCTGGAGAAGGGAAAGGCTACCCACTCCAGTATTCTGGCCTGGAGAATTCCACAGATTGTATAGTCCATGGGGTCACAAAGAGTCGGACACGACTGAGTGACTTTCACTTTCACTTATAACAGTAGTGATGCTTCCTCTCATTTGTTATTAAGTATTAAAATAATATTTTACTCTTTATAAATGATCATTATTTTTTAGGATTCCTTTGAAACTAAATGTAGAGAATCATGCAAGTCTTAGAAAAATGTGGAGCAAAATAAAAATGCAGGCTTGGTTCCCAAACATTCATCTGTTTTCTAGCACCATTTAAGAAGTTTAAAGAGATGAGAAGACTAAAAACTTCTTCCAGTGGCAAGACGTGGAAAATTGATATTTTTATGTTGACCTTAACTGAACACTGACTTGATTCTTTTGTTTAAATTGCAGAATGCCGGGTCTAAGTTGTAGATTTTATCAACACAAATTTCCTGAGGTGGAAGATGTAGTGATGGTGAATGTAAGGTCCATTGCTGAAATGGGCGCTTATGTCAGCTTGCTGGAATACAACAACATCGAAGGCATGATTCTTCTGAGTGAGTTGTCAAGAAGGCGTATCCGTTCTATAAACAAACTCATCCGAATTGGCAGGAATGAATGTGTGGTTGTTATTAGAGTGGACAAAGAAAAAGGTAAATGAGAAGAATATTTAATTTTTATTTTAATCATTTATATGTACTTATTAAATATAAATGTAATAATAAATATTTTTTGTTAAATAATTTATATCTGAAATTTTTCTGAGTTAAACTTATTTTAAAATATATTTTTTGTGCATTGCCTGCTGCAGTAAAAAAACAAAATGCCTCTTTTTGTACTTAAACTCTTTTACATACAGTTGTTAGAGAAGGATGCCAATTAACCATCTAAACAAAACCTTTTAAGTTAGTAGTGGTTAATTAGTTTATCCAGAACTAGCTTTTGTAAAAGTAAATGAATTTTAGGAATATTTTATGTCTTTAAAAAAGACACATCTAGAACTGAATACTGTCTGTCTCTCTGGTAATCAGAATGTCTGTGACCCCCAGATCCTATGGTCCTTCCGGATCTTTCAGGCAGAGGTGAATAGGTATTCCATTTATTTACTGTGCTGTTTATTCAGAGTGTGTGTGTGTGTGTGTGTGTGTATGCACGAGTGTGTGCATGTGTACACTGTGCTGAGTCGCGACTCTTTGGGTGCCCCTTTTTTGGACCCCATGTAAGTCTTCACCTTTGTGAACACAGTTTCTAAGTACATTGTACGATACCAATGAGTAGGTTTTGTCTTCAGTTAATATAGTTAAGATCATTGGTTTCAGCTGTCTCTCTAATTTGTCAGGTGTTCGTTTCAGTCACGTAGTTACCATCATACTTAAAAGACTAGTCAGTCACCCTGACTGAACTTGTCTTTCTGAATCTCCTCAGCCATCTAGTTAATTGATACTTTTGCAAACGAATGATTTTATACGTAACTGACTTTTTTTCTGATTATAATCTTAGATAATAAACTTTGGAGACAGCTTGTATTACCTCTTAAAAGATGCTACCATTAGCACATTGATTATTCTGAATGTTTTGATATGACTTGTAGCACTCTCCCTAGCCCCCATTTATTAAACTACTTGAAGACTGAGATTATTCCGTTTAATATTGTGTTTAATCACTGCCCTAGTAGGACCTCAGCTGGTGTCTTAGCTTATATTGCTTTCCTATTACATGAAATAGATAACACAAAACGGAATCAAATATATTTTCAACTGCAGTCAGAAAAAGTGAAAGGGTATACTTGTGTAAGTACAGTAGCTAGATGTAAAAATGTATTGTCATAACAACATTGTACAGTGTAAGTTAAAAACATGAAACAACAATCTAAATTGTGGTTAAATAAATCATGACACAGCCAGGCAAAGCAATTTTCTACAGAATGAAATCTGAATATTCTGATATGAAAAGATCTCCATGATAAGAAAAAAGCAAAGTGCAGAAGATCCTATAGAGGAGATCCATTTCTGATACTAGAATTTTAAGTCCTGTTGGATAAGCCATTCAACATAACTGCTGTCAACCCTAAGCAAGTATCTAAATGGGTGGTAAATTTTATCCAAAGACAATGGGAGCAACCAAAAGCAGGCTGAAACTGAAGGCAAGTTAACACTGGGAAGACAGGAACTGCACTGGATAAGGTTTACAGCCTTTTGACTGAGTGCCATGATATACCAAGCAGGGCAGTGAAGATTCTAAAGGAAAACCCTCAGTCTTAATGACTTTGAGAGCCAGAGATAAGAGTTCTGGACAGCCACAACAATTGGAAAGTAGTGATAGGGATTAGAGAAAGAGACACAGAGAGAGCCCCTAAGTTTATATATAAAAATTCTGCTCAAATCTCTAGCTGACTTCTGAACTGCTTGTAGAGGTTACACTGCAAGCAGCCCTACAGGATAAAAATCTAAACAAATTTTGTTTGCTTTCCATCTGAGGAGACAGCTCTGTATAGTTTTGAATTCAGACAAGTTAACTGCTAAAACAAATTGAGTATCCTTGGGAGTTCCCTGGCAGTACAGTGGTTAAGACTTTGTACCTTTGCTGCCAGAGGTGGTGGTTCAGTCCCTGATTGGGGAACTCAGATCCCACAAGCCATGCAGAGTGAACAACAACAACAACAAAATCAGTATCCTTAAGAGGAACCTAAAGGAATTCAGAGCTCTGCCACATATCTTTTTTAATGTCCAGAATACAATTCAGAATTACTAAATATTTGAACAGGAAAATATGACCCATTTGAAAAAGATAATCAGTGGAGACTAACCTAGAGATGACCCTGATGTTGCAATTAGCAGATAAGCATTTTAAATAATATGTTTTAACTGCTCAAGGATATCAGGAAAATGTACTCGTAGTGAGTGAGCAGAAATCTTAGTGGAGAAATTAGAAACTCACATAAAGAACTAAATACAATTTCTAGAAATGAAATTTTTTTTAGTATCTAAAAAATTCAATGCATAGGCTAACATCAGATAAAAGATAACAGAAGGCTTGAAATTTGAAGGTAGTTCATTTAAAAAGAACCAATCTGAAGAACTGAGAGGAAAAAAAGAGCAACCTATTAACAATCAAAAGCTTTATTCCAAAAGAAGAGAAGAGAAAGAAAAAAGCAGAAAATACATTTGAAGAAACCATGGCCAGAAGTTTCCATATTTGCTGGGAGAAAAAATGTTTACAAATTAGAGAAGCTCAGCAAACCTGAAGCAGAATAAATACCAAGACCACATCTAGGAATACCAAACTATTGAAAAATAAAATCTTCAAAATAGCCAAGGAAAATGATGTTATTTACAGGGGAACAGTAATACAAAGTACAGTGGCATTCTTTTATTGGAAATAATGAAGGTCAGAGCATTGAATGACATCTGTAAAACACTGAAAGAAAACTATCAAACCAGAATTCTGTTTCTAAAGAAAATATTCAGCAATAAAAATCAAATGAAGACATTATCAGGTAAATAGAAACTAGGGGAATTTCTTACAAGACAGAACTGCATTATAAGAGATGGTAAAGGAAGTAGTTTAGCCTGAAAGATATTAGGTTGATGCAAAAGCATGGTTTCAGACCCTGAATTTTTAATCATTATAACTAGGCTCAAACACATCTTTATTAAGCAAAATAGGAACCATTACAATCAATACATTTTTGCAAAAGAGAAATAAGTTGGTTGGTTCCTGTAGCAAAAAAATCCATGCTTCAGGATTTGACAAACTCTTGGAAAGCATTTTCTGCCTCCTGCTGGTTGTCAACTGCAAAAAGTTGTCAAGGTCTTGAAGAATGGGTAGCCAGTTGGCAAAAGGTCAGGTGAATATGACAGATGAGGCAAAACTTCGTAGCCCAATTCATTCAACTTTGGAAGCTTTGGTTGTGCAAACGTGTGGTCAGGCATTGCTGCAGAGAAGAATTGGGCCCTTTCTGTTGAACAGTGCCAGCTGCAGGGATGCAGCTTTCGGTGCAACTCATAGATTTGCTGAGCATACTTCTTAGATGTAATGGTTTCACTGGGATTCAGAAGGCTGTAGTGGATCAGACTGGCAGCAGACCACCAGACAGTGATGATGAGTTTTGGTGCAAGTTTGACTTTTTTAAGAAATGCTTTGGAGCTTCTCGGTCCAACCACTGAGCTGGTCGTTGCTGGTTGTTGTATAAAATCTACTTTTTGCCACACAACAAAATCCAACTGAGAAATGGTTCGTTGTAGTTGTGTAGAATAAAAGAAGATGACACTTCAAAACGATTATTTTTTTGATTTGCGGTGAGTTCTTGAGGCACCCACTTACTGAGCTTTTTCGCCTTTCCAATTTGCTTCAAATGCCAAATAATCGTAGAATGGTCGACATTGAGTTCTTCAGCAACTTCTCGTGTAATTTTGAGAGGATCAGCTTCCGTGATACTCTCCGTTGTTCTCAACTTCCGATGGCCAGCCACTGCACTTCTCATCTTCAAGGCAGTCGTCTCCTTTGCAAAACTTCTGAACCACCACTGCACTGTACGTTCATTAGCAGTTTCTGGGCCAAATGCGTTGTTGATGTTGCAGCTTGTTTCCTGTGCTTTACGACCCATTTTGAACTCAAATAAGAAAATCACTCAGATTTGTTTTTTGTCTAATATCATTTCCATAGACTATTTCCATAGTCTAAAATACATAAATACATATGAAATAAACAGCAAGTAATAATTCATTAGCAAAAAACATAAAGCAATAATTGCACATTAAAATAATGTATAACAGCCACATTTAAGAATGTATTCCAGCAAATTTCTACAGTGCAAAACTGCAATTACTTTTGCAACCTAATATGTGGGTAAAGGTGAAAGACCATTTTCTCTTTAATTCTTTTTTTTTTTTTTTTTTTGAGAGGTAGAGTTGATTTACAGTGTTGTGTCAGTTTCAGGTGTACAGCAAAGTGAATTAGTTATACATACACATGTATCCAGTCTTTTTTAGATTCTTTTCCCGGGTAAGCCATTATAGAGCTTTGAGTATAGTTATATGTAGTAGTGTATGTATGTCAGTCCTGGTCTTCCAGTTTATCTCCCCATCTTATCCCCTGATAGCCATGACTAATACTCCACTGTGTGTATGTACCACATCTTTATGCATTCCTCCACTGTTGGGCATTTAGGTTGATTTCATGTCCTGGCTGTTGTAAATAGTGTTCCAGTGAACTTTGGAACATTTAATTCTTTAAAATACATTTAACTTCTTGTCTCATTTTGTGCCCATGGGACTTTCATTTATGAAGGTGACTGGTGACATGGAGTGGCCATGCCATTGAAAGAAGATTTTTATTACTAAAGTTTCCCAGGAAATGGGGACCCAGCATGCTATGCAAAGCCAGATGAGGAAGCACCAGTTTTGATCAGGAGGCAGGAAGAGCAAGGGGAAACCTTAGGCCAGAGCCTGTATTGAGGTTTCCATGAGAAAGGCAAGGCAGGTTGTTGTAAACAGTTTACACTTGGCTCATCTGAATAGTATGGGCAGTGCCTGGTGCACGGGCACTGTCTCTCGTTGTCTGGTATCTGGCCCTACGTCGGTTTAGGGCATGGGGGAGTATTGGCCTGATGTGTGGAACTTTGATGAGATGGCTGGGGACGTGGGCTTTGCGTTGGCTGATTTCCATGTGAAAGGCTCCCATTGAGCCCTTGGCTAGTGCTGGGCAGCAGAGGCTTCCCTGGTCAGCCAGGCCACAAATGTCAGAACATCAAGAATACAGAAAACATGATACAGTTGATCCTCTGATGCTTAATAGACATGGTTTTACCTCTCATATGGATAATTAAAATTATTAGTTCCCTCCACCAAGATAACATTACATGATGACAAAAATTTACTTTAAAACATAATACTCGTTCATAATACATATACTTCTTATGCAGTTTTTTTTATTGATACAATTTAAGTAGGAAATAAGTGTAGGTATGCCACCCCAGCAATATGGTTGTGAAAATTGTCAGTGATTTGTTGATACCTGGACAGAGATAATGTTTTCAAATTTTTCTCATATAGGATATATTGATTTGTCAAAAAGAAGAGTTTCACCAGAGGAAGCAATCAAATGTGAAGATAAATTTACCAAATCCAAAACTGTAAGTTGATTATTTAGTCAAATTAGTCCACTGTTAAATGTGTTTAATAAATAATCTACATGGCATGTTGCTGGCAGAAACAAAAACCTAGATTTTCTGTATCTGTATTTCCATTTTCAGTTCTGTGCTTCATAGGAAAATAATTTGAACACTCCATTTTGAAAGAGTGTGACTTTAGTGAGACAACATCAGTTGTCTCATGATGTTACTACGTTAAAGCACTGAAGTCTAATAATGTTCTCAGATCAGTACCAGACCATTAGTGTTTTTAAGCTCTTTTATGTTAACTATGAGTGAGTTTAGCTGATTTGGCTGTCATAACATGTAAGTTTTGACTTTCAACTCTTCTGGGGTAAGGATCACAGAAACAACCAGCTTTTTTTTCTTATTTTTGCTGTTATTTGTTACTTATCCACAATAAGCACTAATAAGGCAGGAATTGTCATTTCTTCATTCTCATCTTCCTGTATTTTTCTGTTCTTTGGTCCTATTCAGATTTTCCTTTATTCCCTAGATCTTCAGTTCTTATTGGGAGTTTCCATTTGCTTCTCTTTTCTTTATCCTTCTTTTGTGTCTTTCGTTCTCTTCTGCCCTGTATGTTTTTATCTTCAAGGTAAAATGCCAAGAACACTGTTTAAATGAAGAGAAGGTTTTTTAAATCTTGCTTAACCCTGGTAAAAGAGTAAAAATACAAAAGCTATGAGACCATTACCCAAATCTTTCAAGTCCCACCAAGTCCAAATTGGAGAAGCACGTCTCTAGGAAATTTCCATTTTGTTTGTTCCCCTAGGCTGTTGTAAAATATTGTAAAATAAGTACGTGAGTAGATCTTATTGGGATGATGTTAGAATGAAATAGCCAATGATATTACCTTCCCTGGGTCAGTTTTTGTGTGTAATTAACATGAAACCTTTCTTAATACACTTTCTCTTCTTTGAGGCCTTTTATTTTTAGGAGATTAGAAAAAAAAAATTGGCAGCAGTGAGTAACAGATGGGTAGGATTGAAGGATAATTGTTAAAAGATAACAGAGCAAAAGAATTACTAAAATCTCCATCCTGGTTGTATGCTCTCATGTTGGGGGGTGTGTGTGTGTGTGTGTTTTGTGTCTGACTCTGCAACCCCATGGACTACAGCCCACCAGGCTCCTTTGTCCATGGAGTTTTCCAGGCAAGAATACTGGAGCAGATTGCCATTTCCACATCCAGAGAATCTTCCCAGTCCAGGGATCGAGCCCCCATCTCTCGTGGAATAGTAGTCCTAATGTCTTATATTTGATCCATGTAAGAACTCTCTACAATAAAAAGGAGAGATACTGGTATCTCCCTTTTCTAAATGAGGAAACATATTCAGAGAGGTTGGTTTGTCCCAGAATTGACTTGCTCTGGATCTTAGGCTATAAATGCTACACTGTTTGTGTGTGTTCACCCACTTGAGTTCATTGTTATGGAAAAGGAAATAATTATGGGAAAAAAAGTTTTCATAGGGTAATCTTTTGTTGTTAAGGAGTTATTCTAATCAAAGTAACCAAAGGTTTGTTTTTACATGCTGTCTTCTGAAATGTAAAAATATCTTCTTAAAAAAAATGTATATCTCTTATCTTTGAATTGTTGTGCTCTTCATTTTTTTTTCTAGGTTTACAGCATTCTTCGTCATGTTGCTGAGGTCTTAGAATATACCAAGGATGAGCAGCTGGAAAGCCTATTCCAGAGGACTGCCTGGGTCTTCGATGACAAGTACAAGAGACCCGGATATGGTGCCTATGATGCATTTAAGCACGCAGTCTCGTAAGAACTCCTCCTTAGCTCTGCTTTTCCCTTGGTATTACAGCTGCTAGGCCTAGCACACGGGTTGAGAGCCTAACATTTAGTAACACAACATCCATGTAGTAAGTCCTTGTCAAATTTAGATTAAAATATTTCAGTATAAAAGGCCCATGATATGGGCCAGTCCTCTAAAGCTAAGCCTGTATGATTTGGTGTACCATAGTTGGGTAGTTCTTTAAACCATCCTGACGCTATTGCCTTAAATCTTTTCCTCTCCAAGTTTTGTGATTGTCCTCAGTGACTTCAGGGCCAGCATAGACATTTCATTTAAACTGTAATCTCTTGTTTTCTTTACCTCAGTTGCTTAGACCTTCAGCCCACGCCATGTTAGCCAGTTTCCCATATGACCTCACCCTGGGTCTTACTGTCACCAGGATTTGCTCCTCCAAAATCTTTAATTCACACACTCTGTTCTTTTACCACAGCCTCCTGTCCTTCCAGCTGCCACATTGTCCTACTCTGTTGTCTTAATTCTTACATCAGGCTCTGATTCCAGACCCTTTCTTTCCTCCCTGTCTGTTCACCTTTTCTTGCCTTCTCTTTCTTACTCAGCGTAGACCTATGGTCCATCATTTCAATAACTTTCTTGCCAATATCATGAGCTTTGCCCTGTTTTTCCTTCTGTTACATCCAGCCTTGGAGCGATGTTCCTGCCTTCTCTGCACTTACAGAATGCTGGGTGCTGCTAGGAACAACCACAGTCTTACAGGTTGGTGCCACGCATATTCATGGTCTCCAACCTCAGCTGGGCCTTAACTGCTGCCCCACACCCTCTTTGCTCTGGATCACTTCTTCCTCCCATTCTTAGATTGGCTGTTTCAGAACTTCTCCACACTTCCCCAGATACCCACTCTATCCCTCTTCCCTCCCTCTCACCTGCTGCGCTCACTGCCTGAAAAAGAAGCCATTGCACAGGATCACCTCCGTTTCCTTCCACCATCTCATCCAACTTACCTCTTGCCCACCTGTCATTACCTCCTGTGCTCTTGTCACACTGGAATTGGGGTCCTTCCTGCTCTCAAACTAATCTTATCCCTGTGCCCAGCTATTCCTGAGAAATATCATCTCCATCTATTATTCCCTCCCTTGAGTCTTCAGCCTTTTTCTTTATTGATTTTGCTTTATCAACATAAAAACATGCTCAGATTTTTCCCATTTATACTAAAAAACAGACTTTTCAACCGGCCCTCTACTTTTCTCCTGTAGGAAGCACTGTGTCCTCTCCTTTTAATAGTCAGACTTCTTAAGTTCTCTGTACTTACTGTCTCTACTTCTGCACCTCCCACTCCTAGATGTTAATACTTCATGAGCAGCCTCACCACTGCATCGTTACTTGCCAACTCGTGTCCTGCCATGGGAGATTAGTCTCTTCAGCCCTCAGAATGGCCAAGTGGGACTTTGAACTGTTAGAGCCTCCATCATGCCTACTCACCTGAGGCTCCAGATCCCTTCCACCTTACCCCCTCCCCTCATGTGACTTAATTTTTTTTTATGTCAAATTGTGGGAAAGGTGAGAAGAGTAATAATTATGACAGCAAACATATATGTCATCCTCACAACCACCTGTGGTGTGAGTGCTATTATTCCTATCTTATAGATGAGGGAATTGAGGCAGAGGTTAAATTGTCCAAGTTCACACAGCTACCAAATGGTAGAGCCAGGATTCAAACACAAGCATTCTAGGTCCATCCAGAGTTTATGCTATTGGGCATCAAGCACTGCTTTATATTTCTGTCCTCCCTGCCTTTAGTCTTGGGCTCCTCAGTCAGTACATCTCTCACCTCGGTTTGCTGTCATCATTGGCCCTGCTTACAGCTTCTGCCTCCTGCACCTTCTCCATTACTGCTCTGCATTAAAATTCTTAACAAATTAACATTCATCCTAGTGAATTAATCTTCATTTATCACCGTTAAAGTTCTTCTCTTTCATCAGCCATGTTGCAACTGTCCAGATTTAACTCAATCATAATTCGATGCCACATGTGCTTCTTTTTTTTTTTCCCTTTTAGTTAAAATTTCTGAGATAGTTGGAAACAATATTTTTTGCCTCCAAAGATATTTTGGTCACTCAACAATGGTAACCACTGTTGTGAAATTATGTGTACGTCATTATCATTTATGGTATTGATACATGTAAATGTGTGAATAGATTATTAAAAGTACATACAGAATCTTTTTTATGTTTTAAAATGTTTAAACAAAAAAACAAAATTTATTTTATCATTGTGACAGGTTTTCAGTACTTTATATTTTTACTTGTGATGCTGTTACTGTAAATTTCAGTAATCTATCAGTTACTGTAAATTTCATAAATCTATCAATTTATCCAAATTGATACATGTATGCCTACTTCATATTCATTTCTATATGGTATTTACTTGTGAGAACATGCCCCCTTTTTTGTTCCTCTATTAAAAAATGTTTAGGTAATCCTCCCCTGTTTTTCAAATAGTGCTATGTGAATACATGTACATGTCTCTGTGTACACATTTGGAGATTTCTTAGATACCTTAGAATAGAATTGTTGAGTCATGGGACTGATTATAGGCACCTTTAAATTTACTTAGTTTTGTTAAAGTTTCTCCAAATTGGTTCTATAGTTTATAGTCCTTTTAGCAATTATGAGTGTTTCTATTTCTCTTCATCAACATTTGATATACATCTCAGATTTTTCTTTTCTTTTTGCAAAGCAGATTGATGTCCAATAGTGTCTTACTTGGGTTTGCGTTTTGCTGGTTGTTGGTGGAAGTTGACCACTTTTCATACGTTAATTGACCATTTGTCTTCTGTGAAACATCTGTTCATCTCATTTTCTTTTCTTTCTGTTGGTTTGTCTTTCAGTATCAGTATATCAGAATTTTCTTAAAATAGTCTTGTTAAAATCCTACCATTCTTTTAGTCATTATTTCTTTTTTTCCATTTTTTAATTTGTTCAACAAACATGCCAGTGAACAAGACTGGTCCCTGTTTGTGGCACTTAAAAGGGTCAGATGAAATGCCACCTCATTCATGAAGCCCTTCCTGACCCCACTGATACCTTCCTCACCTCACCCCAGAAGTGCAAAAATGCACTTCTATTTTTTTTTTTTTTTAATTTTTTTCCATGTTTTTGTTCTTTTCGAGCTCCTTGAAGCAAGGACTGTTAATTACAGGGATATGCTTAATTATAGTGGGATGTGAGATATATAAGCAGAATTCATTTTACTGCACTTCGCAAGTACTGCATTTTTTACAGATTGAAGGTTTGTGGCATCCCTGCATCAAGCAAATCTGTTGGTGCCAGTTTTCCAACAGCCTTTGCTCACTTCATGTCTCTGTGTCACATTTTGAGAATTCTTGCAATATTTCAAACTTTTTCAATATTTTGTTGTGATCTGTGATCCCTCGATGTTACTATTGCAAGAAGATTACATCTCCCTGAAGACTCAGATGATGGTTACCATTTTTTAGAAATGAAGTATTTTTAACAGAAAACAACAGTATGGCATAGGCGTAACTTTTGTACGCACTGAGAAGCCAAACGTGTGACTCACTTTATTCCTAAACGTGCTTTATTGTAGTCTAGAACCGAACCCACAATATCTTCAAGTTATGCCTGTATAGGAAACATTAAATTGCTTGCTTTAGTCAGATCTCTAAAATTTTCCTTTTAATAATGATCATTTGGGTGTTTTCTTTTTGTCATACAAGCCTAAGCACTTCAGTTGCATTAGCTCATTTAATTCTGCAGTCCAGTGAGATACACAGTTTTTATTCCTGTTTTACAAATTTGGAAACAGATCTAGAAAGGCCCCCAAGCACAAAGCTATTAAATTGTGAAGCTAAGATTTGAACTCTTAATTCTGACACTAAACGCTGTGCTCTTAAACATTATTCTGTTATATTATGTTTGGTGTCCTAATTATCAGTAAAGTAACCTTGACATTTTGTTGTGTGTGTTTTCTTTCAGAGACCCATCTATTTTGGATAGCTTAGATTTGAATGAAGATGAACGTGAAGTACTCATTAACAATATTAATAGGCGTTTGACCCCCCAGGCTGTCAAAATTCGAGCAGGTAAATGATTTTTTAAATGCTGTTTAAAATATTTTGCATGTACCAGAAAAGCTATTAAATAATGACCCTCACCAAAGAATATGTTGCTACATCAACATCTGCCTGTTTCTAAGTGTTTATTTTTCACAGCAAGAAAAGCTAAAGAAATTAAGTAATTTTTGCTTCTACTGAGTTATCATAAAATGCATATATATTGACACAAGTAAATGAGCTCAGCTAACCTTAAGTTGGCCCTTTTTTTGGGTGGAGTGATTATTTTGTTTTAGTGCATGCTTTAAAATTCTGACAGTACAGTAATATCCTCCCATGCCTCTGGATTAACCACTGTTAATTTGGGATCTATTCTTTCAGACATTTTTTTCTATACCTATGCTGTATAGGAATGTGTGCTATTTATGTTCAGATATAAGTTTTTATGTTTTCGTAAGAATGGGATCATAGTGTGCACCATTTTCTCCAACTAGCTATTTCTATTTGGTGTCCTATGGCTGCCCTTCCCTGTAGAACTTGAGGATCATTCTCATTTTGAATGTTAGGTAATATTGCATAGAATAATAAACCTTGATATCAGCCAGTCTCCTCTTGATGAATGTTCAGGTTGGGCTAGTCTTTTTTACTGTAGTTGACCCTTAAACAATGTATAAGAGGGTTGCCCACCCTCTGCACACTCGAAAATTCATATATAACCTCGTCAGTCCTGTGTGTCTGATTCTGTATCTGAGAATCAACTACCGTGGTTCATGTAGTATTCTAGTGTTTACGTTTGAAAAAAATCAACATGTTAAGGAGACCATGCAGTTCAAGGCTGTATTGTTAAGGGTCAACTAACTACATTACAAAAAACACTGCATTTTAACCTTTATACACATAGACTTACCATTTATACAGGTGTTCTGTAAGGCAAATTCTTAAAAGTAGGATTGCTGGGTCAGAGTATGCCGTTATTCTAGACAGTTTGTAGTTACATTATTTTGGTTTTTTATAATTTTATTTATTTGGGGGGCTTTGCTGGGTCTTTGTTGCTGTGCAGGCTTTTCTCTAGTTGCCGTGTACGGACTTCTCATTGTGGTGGCTTCTCTTGTTGCAGGGCAAAGGCTCTAGGGTGCTTGGGCTTCAGTGGTTGCAGCTCCTGAGCACAGGCTCAGATGGCACATCAGTCTAGTTGCTCCATGGCATCCTAGATCTGGGATCGAACCCAGCTCCTGCATTGGCAGGCAGATCCTTGACCAGAGTTACCAGGGAAGCCCCCGTGGTTATTATTTCATTCAGATTTCATCACACTCCTCCTAACCATTTCACAAATAAGGAACTGAAGCACAGAGGGGTTGGAATTATGATTTCAACCCAAATATAGCCCAAATTCAAGATGTTTGTTAAATTTCTCTTTTTTATGGTTTCATCATTCAGGGGCTTGATGTTGGTGAGAAGATATGATATCACTGCATGTTCAGATATTTTTAAATATGAAAGTTAATAGCTGGGGTTGATTTCTAGTTGAAAGGGTAATGAAAGCTTTCATAAGTATTTGAGTACTAATGTATTTGTCATATCTCTGATTTCTTTTTAAACTTAAAAAAAATTTACGTATTTTGAAGTAAGCTTTTGAATTTTTATAATTTTAGATATTGAAGTGGCTTGTTATGGTTATGAAGGCATCGATGCCGTAAAAGAAGCTCTGAGAGCGGGTTTGAATTGTTCTACAGAAACCATGCCCATCAAAGTGAGTAGCCTGTTTTCTCCCTCCCTACTGAAATATCCACTTAATCCAAGTTAAATCCAGATTTTTTAATGGTCATATTTCATATCAAGTGTTACTAAAAGTGCTTCTTGATACTTCTAGGGAATGTTTAAAATTATGTGTAGGCTTTTGTTGTAGCTACTGCTACTGTCACTATGGATAGAGATTCCTATTGGTATTTAGTGCCAAAGAACCAGCTATGCTAAACCTCCTTTACAGTAAGTAGCCACAGTGCCCATTATGCTCATAGAATCTTGAAAAGGACAATATATTCTCTTATATTCACACACAGTTTTAAGGAGGTTTGGCCTGACTCTTTGATTAGCAATAAAATTAACTGGATGGCTGTTAATCAGAATCACTTAGAAGAATTTCTTCCATCAGTTTAGTTTAGAACCAAATAGGAATCTTTTTTGTTTATTTTAGAGACAGATTATCCAAGCCCAGAGACGGGGGAGCCTGGTGGGCTGCCATCTATGGGGTCGCACAGAGTCGGACACGACTGAAGCGACTTAGCAGCAGCAGCAGCAGCAGACTGCTTCTACTACTGGGTTACATCATAGTATCAGTTAGCTTCAATTAGCTTCTGCTACATTAACAAACTACCTCAAATTGCTGTGCTGCAGAATTGGGAGTAAATTTTGGGATGATTTGTTTTTAAAGCAGCAGATTAGCAAAACGATTCTCAAACATCCTAATTGTTATGTGGTCTGTAGGTACATTCATAATTGAATTTTTGTCTTCCTTAGATTAATCTAATAGCTCCTCCTCGGTATGTAATGACTACAACCACCCTGGAGAGAACAGAAGGCCTCTCTGTCCTCAATCAAGCTATGGCTGTTATAAAAGAAAAAATTGAGGAAAAGAGGGGTGTCTTCAATGTTCAAATGGAGGTGAGGTCAATACTGGGATTTTTTGCCTTTAAAGTTTTAAAGACGTTTCAATCATGTAACTGGTTTGTCTTCTAAAATATCTGATCAGTGACTTATAAAACATGAGATAGGTTTAAAACTACAAGTCCTCTAAGTATAAAATAGTCATTGACTCAATTTCCTAAAAGGGTTTTAAAAGTAAATAAGAACTATCATGGGGTGGTTATTCAAGACTGTGGTCACTGATCCCCCAAAATGAAAAAAATAAAGACAATGAAAATAACTGAAAAAAGAAAGCAGTGATTGATTATTGTCAGAATTTAGAACGGAGAAGGCAATGGCACCCCACTCCAGTACTCTTGCCTGGAAAATCCCATGGATGGAGGAGCCTGGTAGGCTGTAGTCCATGGGGTCACTAAGAGTCAGACACGACTCAGCGACTTCATTTCACTTTTCACTTTCATGAATTGGAGAAGGCAATGGCAACCCACTCCAGTGTTCTTGCCTTGAGAATCCCAGGGACGGGGGAGCCTGGTGAGCTGCCGTCTATGGGGTCGCACAGAGTTGGACACGACTGAAGCGACTTAGCAGCAGCAGCAGCAGAATTTAGAATGCTTGAAGTTTGATTTCAGAATGAGGAACTACAATAGTGTCCTATGTTTTTCTCATCTCAACAAGAACAAAACCAAATTTTCATATGTAATTTTCAAAATAAATTTCTTCTGTGGAAGAAATTTTGAAGCCAGAAGATGTATTTTTATAGGTCATCTTTTTGTGTGTTTGAAAGATACAGCCAATATATATTTTCAGTTTTATTATCTCATGGAATTTATTGGTAGTATTTCAGCGCTCAGAATAAGAGTTAAAATACCAGGCAGTAATAGTATTGAAACTGAATTTGTGTGTGTTTAACTACATTCACATTGAAATTGTGCCTCTGCTTCCACAGCCCAAAGTGGTCACAGATACAGATGAGACCGAACTTGCAAGGCAGCTGGAGAGGCTTGAGAGAGAAAATGCAGAAGTGGATGGAGATGATGATGCAGAAGAAATGGAAGCCAAAGCTGAAGATTAACTTTGTGGGAAACAGAGTCCAGTTTAAGGAACACAAAGCAGCCTTCCTGGCTGTAAACCCTAGACTTAAAAGTTTTCCAGTATTGAAAACTTCAAAGCTGAATATTTTTTATTTTAAGTATTTAAATGTTCCAACAGACCAAAACATGAAATGCCCTCCTAAATGTTAGCTGTTTTCATACAGTAGCTCCAACACCTTGAGCGTTTTTTAAGGGAGTGGCCTGATTTCACTAGAGACAGATCTTCAAGACGAGACATAAATTGGGCTTATGATTTCCATTTCTGATATCTCCAGATTGGCACCCCTTTGTAGATTAGTGCCTCCATGAGATTTACCAGAGGCACTCAAAGCGAATAGTTCCAACCTTTCTATATAAAATGTATCAAGCAAACATTAAATAAATTTCTGGGATATTTAACCATAGGTTTCTTCCTTATTATCACCAGTTAAAAGCATTATGATTCCTAAGAATTTCATTTTATTTGAAATGTAGTAATTTAAAGGCAGGTGACCAGAAGATAAGTATAGCAGATCCTTTCAAAAGGAAGGTTTACAGAGACTTTGCCAGTGGTCAGGACTCCATGCTTTAACAGCTGAGGGCCTGGGTTTGATCCCTGGTTAGGGAGCTGAGATCCCGTGAGCCGTGTGCTGTGTGCCAGGCACCCTCTCCCCCCACCCACCCCTCCTTTAATAAAAAGGATTTAGAGAGCATTTTAATTAGTGAAAGTTTACTCCTAGGGGAAAAAAGCCTTAAAATGTAACTAAAGAATTACATTAGTTGAGTGCCTTTTACCTATTTGAGACTGATGACAACATGTGGTCAGAAGGAGAATTTATCACACCGGTCCTTGTTGGTGTACTAAGCTGCTTGTCCTGAGTTTGTAATTCAAGTTGGTAATGGGTGGGGGGTTGTTTTTGTTTTTGTTTTTTAACTTTAGTTTTCTGGGGTTTTTGTTTTTTAAGAAAAAAAATGCTGCTTTGTAAATTTAGTTATTTTGAGTATCATTGCCCAACTTTTAATTTTTTTTTCCAGTAAAATATTTGCTAGGTGCCACCTTAGAGTTTCACTTCTCTTCCTAACAGGTTAGGGGTCTGTTTGAACACAATTAACAATCGTTTTTCAAAATGTTTCCATCATTTTTTTCTTTAAGAACTGATTGTTTTAAAGATAAATAATATATACAAAGGCAAATAAACTTCATAGATAACATGTGGTTTGCAGTTACAGCTACAGTGGCCAAGGTGTAGCAAGTCTTGAGTTAACTTTAGTTTACTTCATAAATTTAATCTCTTAGGATACTTGAGGTACTAGATAAATTAATTTTACTAATTATTCCCAAGAATAGCTATTTAAATACTTATAAGATTAAATCTAACCCACCTTATTCAATCCAGGACTAGACTTAACTCACTGTTAAAAGGACTGGAAAATAGAAGAGTGTGTTGGTGAGACATTTAAGCTATTTGTGAAGGTTTGTCCCTTTGTTTAATTTAGCAGCCTCTACTAGCTCTTTAGATCCAGGTCTAACAATATAACTGTTTTCATGAGGGAACCATGACTGCTAGCTTGCATGCCATACTGGGAATATTTAGAGGAGAATCTGGATGTATTCAAATCAGCACATAATTTTCACTTCAGTTTTTTTCTGAGGAGTAAAGCTCACAGCATCACGAACGTTATCAAACTATATAACAGGTGCTGCTTAAATGTTTGTTGTAAGCAGAGGAATTGAATTTTCACTTTGTTCACTGGATTTTTTAATACTTCAAAAGCCATAACTGTTGAGAAATACTGGTGATATCCGTGGTGAGCGGTTTATATCCTATGCAGGCCTTTTGTTCAGTTCCACAACAATTCTGCAAATTTATGACCCTTGCCAGAGAAAAAGATCAATACCTCAGTGATGATGGAGAGAACTAAGTAAACTCCCTGCTGACCTAAAAGTATCACTTGCAAATATGAGGACAAGATCACACCCAGTTCTAAAAACTTGAAAGGATTGACAAAAGATCAGTGAACAGTTTACCCAAATTTTGAATCTCTCCGCGTAAAGACTCACTAGAAATTGACAGTTTCATCTACTCCCAGTTCTGTCTTTGAGGTCAAGTGGTTATCAACTCATAACTGAAAATTAACAATAGTTTGAGTCTCATTTAGGTATTAGTTGAAAATTTTAAATGGCCGGAAAAATACAAATATCCAAATGATCTTTCATGTTTTCTAGTAAAACAAGACAAGCCAGTACTTGAGGATAATGCTTAAAAACTTAGTGGAAACCCACAGACGGCCTTGCTTGACCTAGTTAACTTCCACAGTAAAAGCAATTTAAATGATTAGGAATTTAAAAAATTCAAGTGCTAGTACCCTTGGCAAGAACTGTCCCATGATTTGCCTCAAAGTAATAGTCAACTACTTTTCAACTCATGATACTGATACCTACCGTACAGAGTGGGGTGTAATTGTGCCAATTTACAATCAAGAAGCCATCAAACCAAATGCAGCTTAATTCAGATAAAAACCTATATTGATAGCAAAAAGCAATAAAAAAAAACTGAGGACACAGACCTTGGTGAGATGCCAAATGGAAAATGGTGCTTTAAAAGGCAGTCTCTTACAATGTAAGGAATAAAGTAAAACCTCATTAGCTTGGAATTCCTGATCTGAATGATCAGGTATTCTAGACAAGATCAAGAAAAGATAGTTCAAACTATTGAATGAACTTTTACTTAAGCACTTTGGAGGTGTTCACGCCCCTTAAATGTAAGTTACATATCTATTCATTGAAGGAAGTCTAAGCAGTTGTACTGGCAGATTACTGTATTAAGCTTGAAAGTAATAAAAATGTTTTTAAAGACACTGTATGATACAGACTTTTCACTACTTCAGATTAACCTAACTGATGAACCTTCTTGGTACCTATTTGTCTCCATTAATCTTCATTCTAAAACCAAAATTTCATGCTTTGATTTAATTCTCCCATTGACATCTTTATCTCCTTTAGAAAGCTCCTGCTCTGCATCTTTCCAAACAACTTTTTTCTTTTTTCACAGAAAAGCTGTAATTTTACTTTTATGTATGTGACTAATCCAACTGAGTCCATGATTTCTTTTCTGCAATGTGTAATACTTATGAAGGCTTCTTTTTCAAAACAAAACAATATTTCGTTCAAGATTTTGCCCCATCCATACTTTGAAGATGAGGCTTTAAGCTCACTTGAGATGTTTTTATAATCAGCTTGCCTAATAATTCTTACAGCCTTAAGCATGAAAAACCTTTGAAAACTGAAACTTTGTATAGGAATTCTAATAGCCAGTAACAAGTGTCAATTTTTATTCATTCCAAAGGCGTTAAGAGGTCCTGACAGCATTTCTGAGAGCTCCATCATGAGGGTATAGTGTTTTGTTCAGTATTACATGGCCAGTTAGTGTGACAAGGGAGACCTACTTTGGTACCCAAGGAATGGCTGGTTGTGATCATGGGCAAAAGTCAAGGTGCTGACAGGGCTGCTTCAGCACTTACAGGTTAAATGAAGGTGGGGAAGGCAATAGCACCACTGCCAACGTTAAGCAACTCCACCAATCTCACTCCAAAGCAGTACAAAATATAAAAAGTTAAAAATCTTAACATACTCCCATTGTCCAGGAAATCCTGTGTCATCTGGTAAGAGGGAGGAATCTCAGTCCCATTCCCTCAGGTCCTTGTCACGTTAGCTTCTTGATAGCTTCAATCCAGTCTGAACGCTCAGCCTTGCTGCTGGCCTGGATATAATAGTGGATGTCATCCTTAGTAATCACTTTGAAGAGGTTTCCCTGGACGTTCCCTTTAACCCCTAGGCAGGAAGAAAAAAAAGATGAGTGAATATCCATGTCTGCTTTCAGCTGGGAACAGCTGAAAGTCACTGAGACGGACAAAAACACATAATGAAGTATTTCTTAGTACAAGTGTGCATATATGGTTAGGAAATCCCACCAGAGGCATGCTTTCCTGTTTGCCTCCCATCCATCCCCTCTCCCTCATCTGTGCCTTAAGGCCTGCTAGTTTTATGTCTGAACGTTCTTGGAAGACCTCTTGGCCTGCCCTCTATGATAACCATAGGTCTGCAGTCTCACTCACATCAAAAAAGTCTAGTAGGTTTATGTTAAAAGCATGGACAGATGTGGGATTTGACTGAAATTGTTTAATTTCTTTGAACCTCAATCTTCCCATCCATAAGTTGAGAATAATACTACCTTCCTTAGCTGTCTAGTGTGAAATTAGCACGATAACAGATATTAAACTGTGTTGTCAATCTTTAAACACTATTGTAAGCTATTGTTCTTAGGTGGAAGCTTATGGGCCAGTAAGCACAGAAAAGGAAGGGAAAGAATATTAAAGATGAGAATTATTTAGTTGTGTTGTTAAAACACTAAGAATACCCCACGTGCCCTTTCTCTGATTTTGAAATTGGCTTCAGAATTCACACCATTCACTGTCTCACTGAGAAAGCCCCTACTCAGTCCCCACAGCTTCGTCCATCATCAGCAGAGCATTACTGAGAGAGCAGGAGGGAGGACCCTGAGATGAGGATGGGGCCAAAGTTGCCCCTTACCAGTGGGAACGCCATTATCCTCCAGAGCTGACACCAGGGAGCCACGAAGAGAAAACCCACCCACTGGCCGGTTCTCTTCCTGCAAAGGAAAGGAGAGCTGATTAGGGACTGTGTGAAGGCACGGAACTCTTATTAAAGAGACAGAAATAACTGGGCCACATTACCTGTCTCCTGAGAAACCTGAATGCAAGTCAAGAGGCAACAGTTAGAACCTTACATGGAACAACTGGTGCAAACTTGGGAAAAGGAGGACGTCAAGGATGGATATTGTCACTCTGTTTATTTAACTTATATGCAGAAATGCCAGATTGGATGAATCACAAGCTGGAATCAAGATTGCCAGGAGAAATATCAACAACTTCAGATATGCAGATGACACTACTCTAATGGCAAAAAGCCATTTAGAGGAATTAAAGAACCTCTTAATGAGGCTGAAAGAGGAGAGTGGCTTAAAACTGAACATTCAAAAAACTAAGATCATGGCATCTGGTCCCATCACTTCATGGCAAATAGATAGGGGAAAAGTAGAACCTGGGACAGATTTTCTTTTCTTGGGCTCCAAAATCACTGCAGACAGTGACTGCAGCCATGAAATTAAAAGATGCTTGCTCCTTGGAAGGAAAGCTATGACAAATCTAGACAGCATATTAAAAAACAGAGACATCACTTTGCAGGTCTGTATAGTCAAAGCTGTGGGCTTCCCTAGTGGCTCAGATGGTAAAGCATCTGTCTGCAATGCAGGAGACCCGGGTTCGATCCCTGGGTTGGGATGATCCCCTGGAGAAGGAAATAGCAGCCCACTCCAGTATTCTTGCCTGGAAAATTCCAAGGACCGTGGAATCCATGGGGTCGCAAAGAGTTGGACACAACTGAGCGACTTCACTTTCACTTTCATAGTCAAAGCTATGGTTTTTCCAGTAGTCATGAACAGATGTGAGAGTTGGACCATAAATAAGGCTGAGCACTGAAGAACTGAATCTTTTGAATTGTGGTGCTGGAGAAGACTCTTGAGAGTACCTTGGACTGCAAGGAGATCAAACCAGTCAATCCTAAAGGAAATCAATCCTAAATAATTTATTGGAAGGACTAGGCTGAAGCTGGAGCTCCAATAATTTGGCCACCTGCTGTGAAGAACTGACTTATTGGAAAAGACCCTGATGCTGGGAAAGATTGAGGGCAGGAGACGAATCAGGAGACAGAGGATGAGATAGTTTGATAGCATCACCAACTCAACGGACATGAGTTTGAGCAAACTTTGGGAGATGATGAAGGACAGGGAAGGCTTGTGTGCTGCAGTCCACGGGGTCACAAAGAGTTGGACAGGACTGAGCGACGGACCAAAAACAACAGAAGAATCATGCTCTCATCATACCACCCTCAGCCTACTAAAGAATTAGTCCGTGAGAGTCGTTTGTAACAGAAGATGAGGCTGCACTTGGACATCCCATGGCAAGTTATCTGCATGAGTGAGGAAGTTTGAGCTTCATTTCACAGCCAGTCACATCAGCACCACGCCCCTCCCTGCCCCTTAGCCCTCCCTGTGGTCTAGCAGGGTCCCCAGGGGCTCCTTCAAGCTCTCTCATGTTCTTGGCTTAGGGTTGGGTTCCTGACTGAATGCACACTCTTCATTATTTCAAAAAACAAATGAAAATCTACCAAGACAAGGCTGAACAGGCTGACTAAAAGGCCATGTTTCTGTTCTTTTGATTGGAATTAAATCAACTGAGCATGCAGTAATACTTATTATCTGAAACTCAGAATTATGGCTTAAATATTAAATGGTAAAAGAAACCTTTCAAAACATTGGTGGGGACAAGAGGATGAGGGGGCAGAATTCACGGCCTCTTTGGGTGGAAACGGGTGAAAAGAGGCTGGAAAGCACCAGTCAGGAGTCTCTTCATCAGCTCAGCTCCCCCTTCGTAGGCACACAGCCAGCTTTGGAGGAACTGAAAGATGTGTTTCCTCCCAAAACAATGAAGATATCCACTGAGCAGGATCAACTGAGCAGGCGACGATGTGATGAAAGAAAAGAGAGGTCAGACTGGGAGGAGCAGTTTGCAACTTGTGGAAGGAAAGGCATTGTGGGTGGAAGTTATGGTAGGGAGGCTGGGAGGAAGGCTGGAGGTGGAACCACCCCAGCTCTGCTGGGGAGAGACATGTCTGGAAGCTCGACAAGGTACTCACTTTGGAAGGGTCGTAGTAATGCAGAAAAGCCGGGTCCTTCCTCAGAACAAAGCGCCGCACCTTCCAGTTTTTCCTCTTGTGCCCCTGAGGCAAAGAAAGGATGTAAGGCTCGTGGGTGACAGCTTGTAGTCACATCCTCCCGCCTTCACGCCTCTAACGCCTTAGGCCTGCTTGTCTGGGACTCCTATGGGCACGGACATGTGCCGGCCCTTTGCTTTGGCTCCCTTGTGGCCACCACCGGACCCTGACTTAGCAGATGCTGCTGACAACTAGTGCCCTCTGGAGTCTCAGCCCTTCCCACCCTTTGTGGGGGTTCCTGCCTCCCCAGAGGTTCAGGACTGTCCACCTCCTCCCGGCTCCAAGGCGGGCTGTACCATACCTGCTTGGCCAGATAGCCTTGCTTCACCACAGTGCCACTTAACTCCATGGTGCTGAGACTGATTTCTTCCTTGGGACTTATCTTCTTCTTGCAGCTCTCAGCCTGGTAGGAAGGAGAGACAAGGACTCTTGTTACCAACACATCCCAGCTCCAGGCTGGGGAAGCTCCCACAGGGGAAAGGAAACTCCCACTCCACCTGGAGGTGAAGCTGTACCCCCTCCCCGAGCCCTAGGCCTCTCCCCGCTGACCGTGGACCCTTGGCCCACACTTTGTGGCCTCTTCCTCTCTGCTCCCATGCCAAGAGGAAGCCAGGCCCTCACTTACGAATGTGTACAGGGCCGTGGAGTCATCCAGGAACTGCTCAGACAGATCCCCCGAGCGAATGGCTCCCATGCTTCGGGTGCCTACTGGCCGAAGGAAGTTCTCCTCCATGAGCACCGAGGCCAGCGTCACAGCCTCCAGACGGCTGGCTGCAAAGCCGTTGGAGAGGAGCCAGTCCACCAGGGAGGAGCCTGCAGCGGGGCAAGGGCAGCACCCGTCAAAACGACAGGCTCCAGACCAGCTTCCTCAGGGGTGCCTGGCTGTGACCTCATTGACCTTGACCCCTGGGGCAGCCTTGGAACAGCCTTGGGGCTCGGCCCTGGAGCAGACCAAACACCAACCTGCTGCCCAGGGCTGTGGCCACACCCACCTCTCAGGCTGGCCCGTTGGCTGCCAGGCAACTCAGGGCTCACCACTGAGTCCCAGGTCACCAAGCCCCAGGTCTCCAGTCCCTGGCCCAGCCCCGGGGGTGGGGTAGGGGTCAGGGGCTCACCTATGAAGGTCTTTTTGTAGGTGCTTCCCTGCTCCATGTTGGGGCTTGGTCGGATTCCGCAGCTACTGTCGCGCATCTTGTCCACGATGCGACTACACGGAAAGAAGGCAAAAGAGAGGAGACCCTCATCACATTGACAGGAATGAGGGTGGGTCCATGAGCCACTGCTGAGGGTATAAAGCACGTGGCAAGTGGCATAATACACATCGCGGAGAAAGAGGGGTATTCTGTTATGCATCAGAATTTGAGAGGTGGGATTGGGGAACATTTCTTCTTGTTCATCTAAATGTTCTAATACTTCTATGCTAGACAGGTATTCTGTCTAGCATAGAAGTATTAATTAAGTCACAGCTTAATTTAAAAACAAAAGAATTATCTATGATCTGCTGTATAAAGTCCAAACTCCTCCAGCTACTTCTCAAAAGTCACCCATCACTTGAACCCACTTTCATCTGCTGTTGGTCCTCCCTGCACTCACCATGGGTTAGCCACGCCCTGGGCACATATGATGCTTTCGAACTGTGGGGCTGGAGAAGACTCTTGAGAGTCCCTCGGACAGCAAGGAGACCAAACCAGGCAATTCTAAAGGAAATCAACCCTGAATATTCATTGGAAGGACTGATGCTGAAGCTCTAGCACTTTGGCCACCTGATACAAAGAGCTGACTCACTGGAAAAGACCTTGATGCTGGGAAAGACTGAGGGGAAGGAGAAGAGGGCAACAGGGGATGAGATGGTTGGATGGCATCACTGATACAATGTACATGAACTAGGGCAAACTCTAGGAGATGGCGAGGAACAGGGCGGCCTGCAGTCCATGGGGTCGCAAAGAGTCAGATGCGACTTAGCGACTGAACAACAAAGATGAACAATCAAGATTCCAGAGCCTGGTATGGAGGTTTTGGTGAGCCTGGTATGGAGGTTTTTGGTAAGCCTGGGAAGTTCTGCTTCCTGCAAGGTTAGTGGGCATTTCCTGCAGATGCGTGGATATAACAATTTCCATGAAGGGAATTCCTTTCATCCTTCCCTACTTTATAGTATCACTGCCACCACTGACCTGCTTTCCTTCTGTTCTGTGGGACAATCCCTGCCACCAATGGCAGACCTTTTCTTATTGTCTATGTAGGTACTTGGGCTGGAAAGCCCCTGAGATGAGACTTTGTTTATGCCCATCTGCATGAGCACCTAGAGCGATGTACGGCATGCAGCAGGCACTCAGCAACTATTTCTTAAAAGAGTGAATGGATGGATGGATGAAGAATCCCACAGAATAAGAATGCAGCTCTTAACAGAACACATGTTCTTGCCACCAGGCTGCAAACAAGACTAATGACTTGGTGAGTGGAGATTCCTGGGGAGCTGTTTTTATAGCCCTGAGCATCCCGGTTGACACTGAAGGGAGGGGGTCAAGACACTGAGGTGGGCAGGAGCAGCAGGGACCCCAAGAAGTTACCAGAGCAGGCTGGCAGGGCCACTCCCACATAGGGAAAACAATGTAAGCAGGCCCTGGAGCACAGTTGCAGCACCAGCCAGGCCTATGTAGCAGCCACAGAGGTCCCCTCCCTGAGCCAAGCAGACAGCAGAGGCTGCAGCAAAGCCAGGGAGGGCGAGGGCAGGGCCGGGCACTCACTGCAAGCTGATGTGAGGGGGCAGCTTGAAGGAGTTCTTCAGCAGGTGAAGCTGTTGGACCTTCCCCGGCTGCCCCGCGTGGATGGCTCCTGTTATCTCGAAGGCCCAGGCGTCCCTCTCCTCTCGAGAACAGGCCTCCAGGAAGTACTCCGTGGATGTTTGAGTTTTCAGCTTAATGAGGAGCTGTGGGAAGAGACAGCCAGTCAGACCAGGCTGAGAGGGAGAGAGAAAGCTGGCTGGGCAGCAAAAATGACGGAACCGAAGCAGATCTGGGAGACCACGTGATCCAGTGACTGCCCAATGCCTCACCCCTCAACTGCGTCCCAGCTGCTGGGCGTTTAAAGATTCCCTTGTACACCATCAGTGACAGAGAGTTCACCACCTTGGCCCCTTTGGATAGACTAATTAGAGCAGAGTCTGCTTCCTGAGGCCTTGGTCTCTCTGCTCCTGATTCTGCCTTCTCGATTAAGCTCACTTCTTATGAGAGTCCCTGTGCTAAAGAGGGAAACACACAGGCTTCCAGGTGAGACTGAGCTAGAGCCGTAGCTACGGTCGCTTAGGCACATTATAGGACCCACTGAGCCTCTCAATGCCTTCCTCTGTCCTCTGAGGCTATTAACGCTTACCCTGAAGGAACTCAGTTCTGCTCCTTTTGATCATCTTCTTTTTTATTTATTTTTTTAAACGTATTTATTTTTAATTGAAGGATAATGGCTTTACAGTAGCTCAGTTGGTAAAGAATCTGCCTGCAATGCAGGAGACCCAGGTTCAATCCCTGGGTCACAAAGATCCCCTGGAGGAGGAGATGGCAACCCATTCCAGTATTCTTGCCTGGAGAATCCCATGGACAGAGGAGCCTGGCAGGCTACAGTCTATGGGATCACAAGAGTCGGACATGACTTAGCAACTGAACTATTGTGTTGGTTTCTGCCAACATCTACATCAATCAGCCATAGTATACCTGTGTCCCCTCCCTCTTGAACCTCCCTCCTATCTCCCTCTCCATCCCACCCCTCTAGGTTGTTACAGAGCCCCAGTCTGAGCTCCCTGAGTCATACAGCAAATTCCCCTTGGCTATTTTACATATGGTAATGTAAGTTTCCATATCACTCTCTCCATACACCCCACCCTCTCCTTCCTCAACCCCCCATCCTGCCCCCATGTCTGTAAGTCGGTTCTCTATGTCTACGCCTGATCTTCTTCTTGGTTGGGTCTAATCATCCCAAGTCTTTCACACATTCTTCATATAATATGGTTTAAACTTTCTCAACCAGTTCATGCCCGAATCTCCATCCATCCCAAAGTTGTACCTGAGCCAGACGGCTTGTAAGGGCATCTTCCTCCTTTTCAGCAAGACAGTGTTCTCTGTGGCCAATAATATCTGTACCAACATTTGGAACTGTTTTTCAATTAACCACTTGCTTTCATAACAAGATCATTAACTGAAAGAACCAATCTTACAATTTTCTTCCTTGACTTCTCCAAGCCTAGCCAATTTCTTGGCACTTACTGAGCCCTCAGTAAATGATTAATTCCGATTCTTTTCTGATGGTAGATGGTAAATGATTAACTCAGGTTCCTTTTAGGGTTGAGCTGCTCCTGACTTTTGGAACACGTACCCCCTGGGGGATGAAAGCCATCCTATTGAACCTGAAGTAGCAGTAACTACTCACATCTGTGTGGTACCTCCTAGGCTACAAATGTTTTGACCCACCATTACCTTCATGATCTTCATCATAGCTGTGAGCAACAGTCAGGTGTCATTACATTATCCAAGTTTATAGACGAGGAACTTAGGCTCAGAGAGGTTCAATTACCTGCCCAAGGTCACGTGCCTGGTATGTGGTGCAGCCAGGATTTGAGTCTAGGTTTTTCAGTAACTCGGCTCTTACCATGACTCATACCACCTTTGGCTAAGAGGCCAGGGAAGGGGGTGGTCCAGGGAGTGGGAGGGAGGCGCTGGGAAGAAGGGCCTTCACTTACCGGTCGGTTTTCATACTCCAGGCAGGGGCAGGTGATGGTGCAGCCATCCAGAAGGATGCGGCCCTTGGGAGGGGTCACTTTCCGACCCCCCTCGAACTTGTAGTATAGCAGCGTGTTCTGCCGAAGAATGAACCACCGTGCTTTCCAGTTGTGGACAATGTGACCCTGAGGACAGACAGGAGAGCCCTGAGGTGAGGTGGCCGAGGGGACGACCTGGTCATAGGGAGAGGAGTCTCATTGCACAGGTGGTCAGACTGTGCCATGGGATCAACTCTCCAATAAGGAGATAACGCTCTGTCTCTCTTGCTTAGCTTAATTTTATTTTTTAATTTTGAAATAATTTTAATTCAGAGAAAAGCTGAAGACAAGCATAAAACTTTTTTACAAAAAAAAACTTTTACAAAACCATTTAAGAATTAGTTTTTAACATGATGCTCCATATATTAATATTGATGCTTCTCAATATTTTATTGTCTCCTACCAAAAAATAAAAAGTATTTCCAACATAACCACAATACAATCATCAACATTAGGAAATTTACATAAATATGTTATTTTCCTCTGTTCCATAAACTCCACTCAAGTTTCACCAATTATCCCAATAATGTCCTTAAGAGCCAAAAGATCCTGTTCTAAATTATATGTTTATTTTCATTTTCATGAAGAAATTGTGAGCTTTGGATCTCTTTGTCATCTCTTTTGAGTATGTAACAATTGGTGTTGACTTGCTAGTTCCCATTTGTTCTTTTTTTCTATGGTTATAAGCCTTGAAAGAAACTGCAAAATACACAGAAGAAAAGATCCTAGGGACTTCCCTGATGGTCCAGTGGCTAAGACTCCGAGCTCTCAGTGTAGGAGGCGTGGGTTCCATCCCTGGTCTGGGAACTAGATCCCACACGCAGCAACTAAGAGTTCACCCACTGCAACTAAAGATCCTACATGCCTCAACAAGGACCCAGCACAGCCAAATACATAAACAAGAGAGAGATCCTATTAATACCTTGCATTTCCTTTGTCTTTTTCCCTTTTAGTTTTTTTTTAACCAAGAGCATATTACGAATAGTTTTATTTTCCAGTCTTTCTTTTGTTGACTTTGCCAAGCATCTTCTCACACCATTCAGTTCAGTTCAGTTCAGTCGCTCAGTCGTGTCCGACTCTTTGCGACCCCATGAATTGCAGCATGCCAGGCCTCCCTGTCCATCACCAACTCCCGGAGTTCACTCAGACTCAACATGTCTTTTAATGACCAACAAGTGGATCTTTGCGACCCCATGAATCGCAGCATGCCAGGCCTCCCTGTCCATCACCAACTCCCGGAGTTCACTCATATTCAACACGTCTTTTAATGACCAACAAGTGTATGTATCATCTCCTTGCCCATCTCCTGTTGTTTGCAAGTGAGGTTTCTTTTTTTTTCTTTTAACTATTATAAACAACTCCATAATGAATATCCTTGCACATAAGTTTTGATCTGCATCTCTAATTTTTTCCCCTTAGGATATATCCCCCCTCCAAAATGTTACTAGTTGAGGGATATGGGGAATTTGTAAAGTGAAGCCACAAATTAAGAACTCTAACCATCTTACCTAACCTGGTGTGACAGACCTAAAAGGCAGGGGAGCCTGTGGGGCTCTCAGATGGGTCATGGAGCCAGTGGACAAAACAGGCAGGTGAAGACAGAGAGTCTGTTTCTAGAACAGACCAGTGGATGGGGGAATGTCTGCTGAAGAATCAGAATGGAATAGCTTTGTACACGCTCATGAAAGTGACTTTCTTGGCATATTTCCCAGAGCAGAGCCCAATTAGGGCTGGATTCTAACCAAGAGAGATGCACTTTATTTGAATCAGAGACTGTCCGCAATTACTGGTTTCCTGACCCAGCCCTGATTCATTTCCAAGGCCCCTTCAGTTGTCACATGTGTGATGCTGCAATTCTGTTTCATGCTCAGCAGGTATGCACTGAGTGTTAGGGAACTGGAAATTGTTGAAGGGGTTGACTGTGTGAGCACTGGTCTAAGCCAAACAGAACTTACTGTGGCAACTAAGGATGGCATATATATAGGCTTTCCTGGTGGCTCAAATGGTAAAGAATCTGCCTGCAATGCAGGAGACCTGGGTTCAGTCCCTGGGTAGGGAAGATCCCCTGGAGAAGAGAATAGTTACTCACTCCAGTATTCTTGCCTGGAGAATCCCATGGACAGAGGAGCATGGCAGGCTAGACTCCATGGGGTCACAAATAGTCAAATACAACTGAGTGACTAACTCTTTCACTTTTCCATATACATACATATTTAATTGGAATATTAAATATATATTTATACAAATATTTACACATCTATATATATTAAATATTTATATCTATATATATTTAATTGTCACCCTGCTTATTTAACTTATATGCAGAGTACATCATGAAAAATGCTGGGCTGGATGAAGCACAAGCTGGAATCAAGATTGCCAGGAGAAATATCAATAACCTCAGATATGCAGATGACACCATCCTTATGGCAGAAAGTGAAGAACTAAAGAGCCTCTTGATGAAAGTGAAAAAGTTGGCTTAAAACTCAACATTCAAAAAACTAAGATCATGGCATCTGGTCCCATCACTTCATGGCAAATAGATGGGGAAATAATGGAAACAGTGAGAGACTTTATTTTGGGGGTCTCCAAAACCACTGTAGATGGTGACTGCAGCCAAGAAATTAAAAGACACTTGCTCCTTGGAAGAAAAGCTATGACAAACCTAGACAACATATTAAAAGGCAGAGGCATCAATTTGCCAACAAAGTCCATCTAGTCAAGATGGTTTTTCCAGTAGTCATGTATGGATATGAGAGTCGGACTATACAGAAAGCTGAGTGCCAAGAATTGATGCTTTTAAACTGTGGTGTTGGAGAAGACTCTTGAGAGTCCCTTGGACTGGAGGAGATCAAACCAGTCAATCCTGAAGGAAATCAGTCCTGAATATTCATTGGAAGGACTGATGCTGAAGCTGAAGCTCCAAAACTTTGGCCACCTGATGCAAAGAGCTGACTCATTGGAAAAGACCCTGATGCTGGGAAAGACTAAAGGAAGGAGGAGAAGGGGATGACAGAGGATGAGATGGTTGGACGTTATCATCTACTCAATGGACATGAGTTTGAGTAAGCTTTGGGAGTTGGTGGTGGACGGGAAGCCTGGTGTGCTGAAAAGAGTCAGACACGACTGAGTGACTGAATTGGAATATAATTGCTTTACAAAGTTGTGCTAATTTCTGTTGTACAATGAAGTGAATCAGCCACATGCATACATATATCCCCTTCCTCTTGAGCCTCCCTCCTACCCTAAATATGACTTTTAACAGTTAATCTGACAAGAGTTTACTAATATGTCTAAGTGTCATTACATTATATGGTACGTGAGCTGGGCCCATGAGAGGACAGATATGTCAAGCTGAATTTTACAGTTTTGCTCTCTTCACTCTATCCTGTACCAAGAATCCACGTTACACAATGGCGGATGGCTTTTCTTGACACAAGCTGACGTGCTTAAAGAAATGAAAAAGATTTGCTCTAACTCCTCAGCAATGAGGATCCTGTACTGCTCTCCACATGGCCCAGACTCGGGTCTCCTTGCTCGATGAGCCCCTGCTGAGGGGGTTCAAGTGCAGCATTAGCAGTAAAGGCAGTGAACTGCCAGCACACAGGTGTAGCTGGTGCAGAGAGAGGAGACTGCCGTCTAAGCTGACGGCATGGGGGCCAGTGTAAGGTGAAGGAGAGGAGGCGAAATAACCTTAAAACATAGGCATTCTGGGCTGCATTATGCCCTTCTCCCAAATTCATAGTTGACGCCCCAACCACTCCCCCACCTCTACCTTGTGCTGTGCTTAGTCACTGAGTCATGCCTGACTCTTTGCGACCGCATGGACTGTAGCCTGCCAGACTCCTCTGTCCATGAGGATTCTCCAGGCAAGAACACTGGAGTGCATTGCCAGGCCCTCCTCCAGGGGATCTTCCCAACCCAGGGATTGAATGCAGGTCTCCCACATTGCAGGCGGATTCTTTACCACCTAAGCCACCAAGGAAGCCCAACAATACTGGAGTGGGTAGCCTATCCCTTCTCCAGGGGATCTTCTTGACCCAAGAATCACCACTACCTTAGAATGTGACTGTATTTGAAGAGAAGGTCTTTAAGGTGATTAGGTTAAATGGGGCCATTGTGTGCGTGCTAAGTCACTTCAGTTCTTTCCAACTCTTTGCCATGCTATGGACTGTAGCCCACCAGGCTCCCCTGGGATTCTCCAGGCAAGAATACTGGAGTGGGTTGCCATACCCTCCTCCAGGGGAATCTTCCCCATCCAGGGATTGAACCTGCTTCTCCTATGTCTCCTGCATTGGCAGATGGGTTCTTTACCACTAGCACCTCCTGGGAAGCCCAGATGAGGCCATTACCTGGGTCTTAATCCAATCTGACTGGGGGCCTCATGAGAAGAGGAAATTTGGACATACAGATGTCAGGGAGGCCTGCACACAGAGCAAAGACCATGTGAGCACACAGCCAGAGGTGCCACGCATGGGCGAGCTGAGGAGATGGCCTAAGGAAACCAAACCTTCGACACTTTAAACCTCAGACTCCAGCCTCCAAAACTGTGAGAAAATAAATCTCTGTTGCTTAGGCGATCCCATCCGTGTCTTTTGTTACCGGAGCCCTCATAAACTAAAACAACAGAGAAGAAGAAAGGGGCCTGGAGACGTTAGGGAGAAACATGAAACCAACAGATGTTGAGCAGAACAAACTAATACACAGATAAGGCTACATTTCCTGGACGAAACGCTACATTTCCCAGAATTTCTGGCATGAGGGGAACAGGGAGGTGGCTAGTGGCTGCCAGGCCTGCGCATGGGGCACTGATGCGTGTTTGGCAGCCACCAAGGTGGTGGAAGGACGGGGTCTTCTGACACCCAGTCCCCAGAGTTATCAGGAACACGTGACAAACAGCGGCGGCAGGATGTTTCCACTAGAGATGCCTCCTGGTGCTGTGGGGTATTTCTGTCTGGCTGCATTGTCCTTGGCTGTATGGCACTTGGTCCTCCCAAATATATCCAACTTACCCTTCTGTTCAAACTTGCTAGAGAGCACTGCGTTATGAGCCACTAAGAATCCAGTCTGACAGCAAAGGAGAGCAGTCTGAGAAAGGCTGAGATGGCCTCACTTTGGAGGTAGAGCACTTGAAGCAGCTGGTGACCTCACTGTGGCCGGAGGGGAGTCCCTAAAGACTTTTAAGCAGAATGATGACAAGCTTAGGTGCTCATGTTAAAAAAAAATCACCTGACTGCACTACGGCAGAACCCCTGAATTAAGTTCAGCCAGACGGGAGTGGGCAGCTCAGCTAGAGGTTCCTGTTGCTGCTGTGTCATTTCAGTCATGTCTGACTCTGTGCGACCCCATAGACGGCAGCCCACTACGCTCCCCCATCCCTGGGATTCTCCA
Source organism: Bos mutus (assembly GCF_027580195.1). Taxonomy (NCBI): domain Eukaryota; kingdom Metazoa; phylum Chordata; class Mammalia; order Artiodactyla; family Bovidae; genus Bos; species Bos mutus. Next base: position 29,456,266 of record NC_091626.1, on the reverse strand, counting down.
GGCAAGAACACTGGAGTGGGTTGCCATTTCCTCCTCCAATGCATGAAAGTGAAAAGAGAAAGTGAAGTCGCTCAGTCGTGTCCGACTCCTAGCGACCCCATGGACTGCAGCCTACCAGGCTCCTCACCCATGGGATTTTCCAGGCAAGAGTACTGGAGTGGGTTGCCATTGCCTTCTCCAGAGGTTCCTGTAATAACCCACAAAACAGGAAATATCCCAGCTCTACAGATAAGCTACATCATACTGAGAGGGTATAAGAGACTGACCCAAAGTCAGCAGGTAAAGGGTGTTAAAAACCAAAAATACACTGGTTATAGTGGGAAAAGAACCCAGGCCTCCCTTCACCTGGGCATCTTCTACCTTCTCCAGGCTCCTTGTCTGTAAGCAGCTGGCGGGGATGAGAGGTCATTTGGACCATGAATGGCTTAGCACCCTGTTAGGTGGAAGGAAAGTCCATAAGATGGGATGTAACCCTAGGACTGGGCTTAGAAAGCACAGAGTTTTACAGCTGGAGGACCCTTTGAAAAAGTCTATATAATACTATGGGCTTCCCTGGTGGCTCAGATGGTAAAGAATCTAAACTCCCTAAGTCTCATAATGAGGAAACTGAGGCCTAGAAAGGTCTTGCCCAAGACCCTACAATCCTGAAGAAGCAGAGATGGTACTTACTATGGGTTGAATTATGTCCCTGCAAAAGACATGTTGAAGTCCTAAGCCGGGAGATCTGTGAGTGAGGTCTTATTTGGAAATCGGGTCTTTGCAGATGTAATCAGGTTAAGATGAAGTCATTCAGTTCAGTTCACTTCAGTTGCTCAGTCATGTCCCACTCTGTGACCCCATGGACTGCAGCACCCCAGGCTTCCCTGTCCATCACCAACTCCCAGAGCTTGCTCAAACTCATGTCCATCGAGTCGGTGATGCCATCCAACCGTCACATCCTCTGTCATCCCCTTCTCCTCCTGCCTTTGACTTTTCCCAGCATCAGGGTCTTTTCCAATGAGTCAGTTCTTCGTATCAGGTGGCCAAAGTATTGGAGCTTCAGCATCAGTCCTTGCAATGAATATTCAGGACTGATTTCCTTTAGGATTGACTAGTTTGATCTCCTTGCAGTCCAAGGGACTCTCAAGAGTCTTCTCCAACACCACAGTTCAAAAGTATCAATTCTTCAGTGCTCATCTTTCTTTATGGTCCGACTCTTATATCCATAAATGACTACTGGAAAAACCACAGCTTTGACTAGGCAGACCTTTGTTGGCAAAGTAATATCTCTGTTTTTTGACATGCTGTCTAGGTTTGTCATAGCTTTTCTTCCAAGGAGCAAGTGTCTTTTAATTTCATGGCTGCAGTCACCATCTGCGGTGATTTTGGAGTCCAAGAAAATAAAATCTGTCACTGTTTCCATTATTTCCCCATCTATTTGCCATGAAGTGATGGAACCAGATGCCATGATCTTCGTTGTTTGAATGTTGAGTTTTAAGCCAGTTTTTTCACTCTTCTTTTTCACTTTCATCAAGAGGCTTTTCAGTTCTTCTTCAGTTTCTGCCATAAGGGTGGTGTCACCTGCATATCTGAGGTTACTGATATTTCTCCTGGCAATCTTGATTCCAGCTTGTGCTTTATCCAGCCTGGCATTTCGCATGATGTACTCTATATATAAGTTAAATAAGCAGGGTGTCAATATACAGTCTTGACGTACTCCTTTCCCAGTTTGGAACTAGTCCGTTGTTCCATGTCCGGTTCTGTTGCTTCTTGACCTGCAATCAGATTTCTCAGGAGGCAGGTAAAGTGGTCTGGTATTCCCATCTCTTGAAGAATTTTGCACAGTTTGTTGTGATCCACACAGTCAAAGGCTTTGGCATAGTCAATAAAGCAGATGTTTTTCTGGAACTCTCTTGCTTTTTCTATAATCCAATGGATTTTGGCAATTTGAGTACCAGCTGAGCCACCAGGGAAGCCCCATACTAGATTAGGATGGCCCTAAAAACACTTATATAATTGGTTTCCTTATATGAAGAGGAAATTTTGGACACTGAAAGACACATGGGGAGAAGATGGTCATGTGATGATGGAGGCAGAGATTAGAGTGAAGCACCTACAAGCCAAGGAACACAAAAGAGAGCCTGTGTGAGATAATGCATACATGCGTGTGCACTCAATAGTGTCCAACTCTCTGCGACCCCGTGGACTGCAGCCTGCCAGGCTCCTCTGTCCAAGGGATTCTCCAGGCAAGAATACTGGAGTGGATTGCCATTTCCTATGTGAGATGACAGAAAATACATATATTTTTCTTTGCCCCCAGTTCTTGGTAGAGAGCTCCTGAACCCCTTGAAGTTTCTTGGGTGACAGGAGCATCTTTTGTGCTAATGAGGAAACTCTGGGTGGGCTTCTTGGTGAGGGCTGGCCACTGGAAAGACTGAGCCATGATTAGCAGCTTGGAATTTTTAGCCCCTCCCCCCCCACCATTCTCTTGAGAAAAGAAAAGAGCTGAAAGTGGCTTTGACAATTTGTCATGCTTACATGTGCCTCTATAAAATCCCAAAAATATGGGATTTGAAGAGTTTCTAGAAATTCACCCCAAGCAGAAGGTCACTGGAACCTCTGATCTGTGGTTGGTTACACAGTCAGAGCACAGGTGATAACTTGGGCTTCGGACTGGCATCTGAAGTGTGTGTGTGGCGGGTGGGGGAAGGCTGGGGAAGCAGCCTTGTGAGACTGCGCTGTTAACCCATGGGACCAGAGACTGCCTCTGGGTAGATGCGTCAGAACTGAGTTAAACCGTAGGACACACACGGGTGGTCACAGAGAATTGCTTGGTGTGGCGGAAACCTCCACACATTTGGTGACTAGAAGAGTCAGAAGTGAAGTAGTCTGTGTGAAAGTAAATGAGAGTCACAGGTGGAGAAAAACACAGCAGGTAAGAACTAAATTTTTCCTTACCTAGGAAGGAAAAATTGGTTTTTCCTTTACAGCCTGCAAATACCAGAATCAAAAGAGGCAAGGAAGGGCTCTCCCCTGCAGGCTTCGGAGGGAGCACGGTCCTGCTGACACTTCAAACAGACTTCTAGCCTTCGGAACTCCTTCTAGTCTTTTTTTCATCCAAGTAATTTTTCTTTTTCCTTTCTCGTACCATTTCTATTTTTACTCTTTGGACTATAATATGAAAAACATTTTTAACATCTGCATGACCACGTGCTATGCTAAAGTCGCTTCGGTCATGTTTGACTCTTTTTGACCCCATGGACTGTAGCACACCAGGAGCCTCCGTCCATGGGATTCTCTAGGCAAGAATACTGGAGTGGGTTGCCACGGCCTCCTCCAGCGGATCTTCCTGACACAGGGATCGAACCCACGTCTCTTACATCTCCTGCATTGGCAGAAGGGTTCTTTACCACTAGCACCACCTGGGAAGCCCTATGCTGCTGCTAAGTCACTTCAGTCGCGTCCAACTCTGTGCAACCCCATAGACGGCAGCCCACCAGTCTCTGCTGTTCCCGGGATTCTCCAGGCAAGAACACTGGAGTGGGTTGCCATTTCCTTCTCCAATGCATGAAAGTGAAAAGTGAAAGTGAAGTTGCTCAGTCGTGTCCAACTCTTCGCAACCCCATGGACTGCAACCTACCAGGCTCCTCCATCCATGGGATTTTCCAGGCAAGAGTACTGGAGTGGGGTGCCTTAGCTTCTCAGGGAAGCCCTGTGCATAACCATAATTCACTTGTAATCATTTGTTTATTTGAGGGGACATGTAGGTAGCCTCCAGGTTTTATTCTCTATCTAAATAACACTTTATTCCTAAAGCCTTTTAAAAAAAAAAATTATTTATTTATTTTTGGCTGTGGCGGGTCTTTGTTGTTCCATGACATGTGGGAACTTAGTTCCCCAATCAGGGATCAAACCCACATTCCCTGCATTGGAGGGCAGATCTTTCACCACTGGAGAAGTCCCATTCCTAAAGCTTTTATGGCCTTTCCTGGAGATTGAGTCCTACAGATGAAAGATCTAGGTTACAGCGTGTTGACATGGCCACGTCATTTTCTAAGAGTTGTAGGAGGTACAAGCCAGGCAGCCATGCCTGATGTGTTCCAGCCGCTTCTTTAAAGACAAGCAGCCCCACCCATGCAGACCTGCCCTCCTTCCTGGGCACCCTCCTTTAACACCAGGCTAAGTGAGCACCCTGCATTTTTGCCTGGAGCTTCGCTGTCTTTCTTGTCTGGGCTGGATTAAGAATCAAATCCATCTTGCCCCTGCCTGTCTCCTGCTTCGCCCTCACCGGTGATGACTGTTCTGTACTCTGGGTTGCCAGCTTGGGCCCCGCCCCACTTCTGTACCGTAAACCCTCTTCAACCTGTGGAATCCCACAGTCACAGTCCTGCAACTTCCCTGGTGGACACAGGGGCTGCTGCTGCCACCCAGGAGGAAAGGGGAAATAATGGGGGATGCGGGAAAGCCTGAGTGATCAGGAGGGAGGGACTGTTGGCAGGGGCAAGGGGCCCCATTCCTCACTTTGCAGGAAAGGGTGTGGCTTCCGCTTGCCTCGGGGTCAGGCTTCCAGCTCCAACTGCTCGTCTTTGGGTTTGGCTGGACAGCTCTAGGGATTTCAGTCTAGCCCGTCTGTGGGCTTTTGGGGTCAGACGAGTTGACTGTCCTCCCTTCTCTGTACCTTGGACTCCCTAAGGGGCCACGCTATACTGGCCTGTCTGGAAGAGAACTCACCTCCTCCCCTCCCTTCAACCCTCCCTTGACTCTGCATGGTGGTGGTGGTGGTGGTGGGAAATCACGTAAGGCAAGCCCCAGTAACGGGGATGCCCACAGGGGCCCATCTGAGAGGGTTTGTCTTCAACAGGCGCCTAGCAGGCTCAGTTATTCTACCAACCAACACCTTCAAGGAACTTTTCCTGCAGCTTCTCAGGTGAGGGAGAGAGGGACAGGGAACTTGGTGGGCAAGCCCCTGACAATCAACAATGCCCATCAAACCCCCCACCCATCTCCCTCACCTTAGAAGCCACAGGAAAAGTTCTCCAAAGGTGCTCTCTCTGGGGTGTGGCTGCCTCCACAAACCCTGAAGGACTAATCTATCATTTTAATCCCGGTGACACGAAACAGGCGTGGAATTCTGTACCTGCTTGTATCCAGTCTGACCCTTGATCCAGCACAGCCTCCTACACCTCCTCTGGCTCATAGTTTTGAGCAAACAACACACCTACCCTCCTATATCAAATAATGTGTAAAATAACATAACTATATTCCCTACTGACCTGAAAGAGACTTGGGACCTCAGGGTTGATCTGCTGGCCAGGGAAGGCCATGGGAGGGAGAGTCCCTTCACCCCTCTTCACCCATCCCCCTGCCAAAGCTGGAAACTCAGTAGAAGAGCCGGAAGGCTCATCCCCAGGTTTTATGCTCTGCTGTTAGGTTAGCATAGATGTTCAGTGTGAACATCAATGTTAAAAGAACTTTTCAAATCTAATTTCCCTCCTGTAGCTGCTTTTTCCTTCATTTTCTACCTTGGTCCCATATGCCTGGTTTTCCTCTGGACTCTTGCTTGCTGTGGGAAAAGCCGCATGTGGTGACGTGGAAGGAGTGAGGATGGAGACTGCTCAGAGACTGCTTGAATTTATGCTAGTGGGTATCTTCACCCCTCTCCTTTCCAGAATGGCTAAAACTTTTTATGCTTACCAAAGTGAAGGAAAAAACAAATTCTATTTATTTGCTATAAACTACGATAGATTCAGGGTTTCCATGGTGGTTCTGTGGTAAAGAATCCACCTGCCAATGCAGGAGATTCAGGTTTGATCCCTGGGTCAGGAAAATCCCTTGGAGTAGGAAACCGCAACCCATTCTAATATTCTCGCCTGGTAAATCCCATGGACAGAGGTTCCCAGTGAGCTGCAGTCCAGAGGGTTGCAAAAAAGTCGAATACGACTTAGGACTAAACAGCAACAGCAATAGCAATAACATGATAGATTCAACCACAAGTGAAACAGGATGATCTAAAGTACTTCAGCGTCAACTGTTCCATTTATATAATATTAATACTCATAAGGTAACCAGTCATCCCCCAGTATTTTCAACATGATCAGTAAAAACTATAGAATTTGGAAAGGCTGAACACCACATAGAAATGACATGTGACTGGATGGAAGTCTTGGAAAATAAAACTCCAGATTTGTGAAAAGAAACAATACAGCTGACCCCTAAACAACAGGGGATCCAGGGCAAAGACCCCTGAGCTGTTGAAAATTCACATGTAACTTTACAGCTGGCCCTCCGGGTTCTCTAAACAAGGGCTCAACCAACCACACAGCGACACGGGGCTCTGGGCAAGCGACCTCATCTTTCTGCCCCTCGGTTTCCTCATCTGTGATACAGGGATAATAATACCCACCCTGCAGTGGGCAGCCTGAGTGGCTTCGATCCTGCTCCATCACCCACTGGTCCAGATCCTGAGCAAGCTACTTAGCCTCTTTGAACTTCTTTTTCCCCTTTCAGAAAGGGCGGTAAGATGGGACCACCGACCTGTCGGACTGTTGGGAGGATTAAAAGAGACAGCGTCCAAGACTGGTGCACAGCAGAGGCTTAACAAACAAAGGCTTTCTCCTTGCTCACGGGTTATTGTGAAGAATACAGGAGATGATGCATTAATCGGACGAGCTTGGGGGACTACAGAACACCCTTCTGTTGTTTTAAGACATCATAGTTAAATCCTAGACACTTCGTATTTTAGTAAGTTGTTTTAAAGAAGCTGTCCTCCAAAGGGTAGCCGCCCGCCCGCACCCCACACGCGCTAGCCGAGCGGGATTCTCCTCCTTGCCCGTACCCCCAGCCCCTCTTTTCTAGCTAAAGCTCACCCCCAGCCACCGCCCACCCGGCTCTGTCCGCGACACGCGCGGCTCCGCCCAGAGGGTCCCCAGCCCGCCCGATCGCGGCTCAGGTAAGCCGGCGGCCGCCGCGCACCAGCCCCGGGCCGTGTCCGGAGAGGCTCCGGCACGCTCACCCTCTTGACGAGGAAGCCCTCCTTGAGCACGCCGTCCTCCATGGCGCCGTCCCGCGCCGCCCGCTCCTCCGTTCCCGCGGCGCCCAGGAAGCGCCTCCGACCCGGCGCGGCGCCGCCCCCTGGCCCGCGCCCAGAGCCCGAGGCCGCGGGGCGTCCCGGGCAGGAAGTCAGTCCAGGTCGGGATTTCCAACGTGCTGCCCCCACCGAAGGTGCCCTGAGGTCCGTGGTTAGTCCTCCAGTTGCTGAGCCTGCCAGCCGTTCGCGTCCCGCCCCGGCTGCCGCCATCCAGGTGCCCCCTGCGCGCTGGGCGCCTCTTACCCTTCCGTCTCTGCCCATCTGCCGCCACTCCCAGCCTTAACCAGGTGCCTGCCTCGCACCCAGTACATTGCTCTCGACTAATACTTAGGGAATCAAGCTGATCGGAAAGGATTTCAAGAATCTGGAGTCATCCCTGAGCTCTATAGAAATAGGGGATGGGAGAGTGGATGAGGTGCGCCAGGTTGGGAACAGGATCCTGGCCTCTGGTAGGCGCAGAGAAATGTTCCCATTAGCGAGGTCAAGGATTTAAGGAAGCAGGCACCATCTGCAGGGGCCCTCTGGCCCCATAATACCCCTCTCTGCCAAAAAGGCTGAAACTGAACTTTCCATGATTAGGGGCAAAATTTAAGGGAGAGCCAGGGAACCCAGTAATCTAGATAAATAAAAATTTAATGCAACATTCTAAAATATGTTAAGTGTTTTTGAAATTTTTAAAATAAAAATTAAGGCCAAAAAAATCCATGTTTAACAAAATGTCAAAAACAGGAAAGCATCCATAATACTGAACCCGTCCTTACGATGCTGTCCCTTTATCCATTGCTTGCCCCAGCATGAAGGGCCGGCCCTATTAGGACTGTTCATCCGGACAGGAAAAGACCCCAAATGCCTAAAAGGGAAGAGAAAGCTCTAGATTGGGAGAAGGTGCCCCTGGGTGCTTTTCAAAACTAACCAGGAGCCCACCCCCAAAGCACAGTGGGTGCCCCTGCCCTAGAAATGGCCCCCTTCAGCCTTCTGTACAGACTGACTTTGGGATCTCAGAGGAGTACAAAATGAAAGGGGCTTTCATTCCATTTCAGAATGAACATCAACTCCGCACCTACTGAAGCCAGACCTGTATTAAGTTCAGTTCAGTTTCTCAGTCATGTCCGACTCTTTGCAACCCCATGGACTGTGGCACACTAGGCTTCCCTGTCCATCACCAACTCCCAGAGTTTACTCAAACATGTCCACTGAGTCGGTAATGCCACCCAACCATCTCATCCTCTGTTGTTCCCTTCTCCTCCTGCCTTCAATCTTTCCCAGCATCAGGGTCTTTTCCAATGAGTCAGTTCTTGGCAACAGGTGGCCAAAGTTTTGGAGTTTCAGCTTCAGCATCAGTCCTTCCAAAGAAGATTCAGGACTGATTTCCTTTAGGATGGACTGGTTGGATCTTCTTGCTGTCCAAGTGACTCTCAAGAGTCTTCTCCAACACCACTGGGTTCTAATTAATGTCCAACACACCATAAGGTGAGTTTATTATCCCATTCTTTCCAGCCAAGGAAACTGAAACTTGAAGCAATTAAATAACTTACCCAAGGTCACACAAGCTTGGATTTTAACCCCAGGACAGTGTGAATGCTCTTGTTTCTCACGTCAAGAGCTGGGAAGAGGAGGAAAGAATAATCTGAGCTATGAAAACTTGCTGGATTCAAATCCAGGACATGAGAGATTGGAATGGGAAATTCTTATTCTTTTTGGCTCTGAAAGTGAAAGTGAATGTCACTCAGTCATGTCTGACTCTTTTTTTTTTTTTTTGTCTGACTCTTTAGGATCCCCTGGAGTATACTGTCTATGGAATTCTCCAGGACAGAATACTGGAGTGGGTAGCCTTTCCCTTCTCCATGGGATCTTCCCAACCCAGGAATCAAACCAGGGTCTTCTGCATTGCAGGAGGATTCTTTACCAAATGAATTATGAGGGAAGCCCTTTTGGCTCTAACTTTGGTCTATTACTCTCCTTCTTCCTCTCAGATGCTGGGGGGCAGCGAGTTGGCACAGAAGTTGTTTTGGCTTTACCCAGACACAACTTTCTGAGTCTTAGAAGAGTGGCATTTTCTTTGGCAAGAGGATTTCCTGAATGAGTTCACAAAAATGGGGAAGGGGGAAGGATTGGTTCTTTCTCCTGACAGTGTCCCTGCTAGGAGGGAGTTAAGGCCTCTGCATACTTAGAACCTGCTTCTTGTCCTAGAAAAGCCCCTGGTCCAGCCCACCCTGAGTCTGACTCACTGGACCCAGAGCCTGAGTCACACCGCTTCCTCCCCTGGCTGTGGTGGCTAAGCCACCAGTCTACCAAGGAACCACAGTGACATAAACCAGACTCAACCACAGGCAAGAGGAGGGAGACAGAAGAAGCAGACACACAGTGGCAAACAGCTGAGACTAGGGGAAGGAAGCAGGAAAGGGAAGGAAACTCAGGACAAAGGAACTTGTCTTATTGTTCCAAGGACTTTTCATTTCCCTCTCAGGTCCAGAGGCTGATGTGGAAGGGACCCTGACTCTCTTAAAAGGGCCAGCTAATGTTTGGAATGTGTAAGCTGTAGACAGCTCTAAGGTCAGTATTTGGGTGGAGGTTAATTCACAGTCTGATGCAAAATTCCACCATTAGAGACTCACTCATTTGGCTATAGCTAAGAATTCCACTGAAGGTCTTTCCTGGTGGCTAGGTGGTAAAGAATCCACCTGCCAATGCAGGAGACCTAGTTTTGATCCCCGGTCCCAGAAGATCCCACATGCCATGGAGCAAGTAAGCCCGTGCACCACAAATACTGAGCCTGTGCTCTAGAGCCCAGAAACCACAACTGCTGAGCCCACGTGCCGCAACTACTGAAGCCTGCACACTTAGAGCCCATGCTCTGCAACTGGAAAAGCCACCAAATTGAGAAGTTGCACACTGCAATGAAGACTAGGCCCCACTCACTGCAGCTAAAGAGAAGCCTGCACAGCAGTGAAGACCCAGAACAGCTGATAAATATTTTCTTAAAAAGAATTCCATTTAAGATACTTACAGTAGAAAAAGATAAATCATGGTGCTTATTCATGATGAATACCTTGACCCACTGAGTTTATTAAAATCACAGAATCAGAATCTAAGCCTTAAATCATCTCATCCAGTACTTTATTTTATAAATTACTTGTCCACGGTCCCACAGCCAGTTAGTGGCAAAGCCAAGACCAGAAAACAAGCTAACAAGACTTCCTCCCGACGCAAATGCAGGAGCACTTTCTCCAGCAGTGTCCACATCAAAGCAGACTGCAGTGAGGGATTAACTGCTGCAAAACCAGAAAAGACTTCAAACAATGTTTCCTAAGTTTATTTCTGATCATAAAAGTAATCTGTGCTCATTATAGAAAATGTAGAAAATACCAAAAAGAATAAAACCACTTAAATCCCATCACCTAAACAGGTGATGAGTATTTTTACATGCACGTATATATTTTATATAATTGATATAATTATGGGCTTCCCTCATAGCTCAGTTGGTAAAGAATCCACCTTCAATAAAGGAGACCCCGATTCGATTCCTGGGTTGGGAAGATCCACTGGAGAAGGGATAGGCTACCCACTCCAGTATTCTTGGGCTTCTACATACATATATTAATTTTATTGAAAAATTTAAACCCTTCCTTTTTTCATTTTTGATAGCTAATAAGCATCTTCTCAAATCATTAAAAACAATTCAAAAACATAACTTTAATGGCTGCATGATATTTCATCATGCCTGAGTTAGAATGGATTTAATCATTTCCATGTAGTTTGAAGTTCCTGTTTCACTGTGTAAATGATGCTATGTTAAATATCTCTGTACAAAAGATTTTGCTACATCCCTGATTCTTTCAGACAAATGTCTAGAGCTTAATTTTAAGTTAAAGATATACATTCTTTTAATTCTTGATACATATCTCCAAGCTGCTTTCTAGCAACATCCAGATTTCTAGATGCCCTCACCAGCAGCACATACTAATGCTGGCCTCTGGTGTCTATACCAGCACCAAGTGCAATGTTTTTAGAAAGCTGCTGACTCTTTCAGACTCAATACAGACCATCCCCACTTGCCTATGCTCTGTTTTATCTCTGTTGGGGATAGACCCCTACTCCCCAGGGGCAGCCAACTGGAGGAGGGGTCCCCCTGGAAGAGACTCAGAACTGGAAAGTTGGTGGGGAGGGCAGTGAGAGGCCCAGAACAGGGCACCACTCACAGGAAAAGGAGGGCTTGCATTTAAGAGCTTAGGCAGAGACTAGAAAGCAGGAGGAGAGAGGAGCTAGAAATGCAGACAGCAGGAAAAGCTGGAAGTGAAATTTTGCCCAAATCTGGGCTTTGCTTAAGGTCATCAAATTGTCCTGTGAGAAACATATTCATTCGTTCACCCATCAGTTCATCCATTCACTGGAACAGGAGGCTCATATTGAGTATATCCTGTGTACAAGGCACAAACCAGTTGCCATGGGCAATACACAGACCCTCAGCCCAGGTCTCACATATTCAGTGTAAACAGGTACCATTTTGATTAACCACAAATATCTCCCTGGTCTGCTGCAGTTCACAGGGCTGGCCCACCAGCACATAGTGAATGCAGTGATCCAGAGCAAAGCCACTCATATCATCTGTGGTGACAGCCAGCGATTTCCATTGCCTCTGAGTCATAGACAAGATGTGGTCCTACTTTGCATGAAGAAAACAGCCTCCACAACATGCAACTTACCAGAGACTTCTACATCACCCAAACCGGTCTGTATCCTGTTCGTGAAATAAGGCCACCACTCCTGCACTTGAGCGTCATGGCCATGTCCAGCTCCCATAAGCTTCCAAACTTACTCTCAATTTCTTATCTATCAAACAAATCACTCTTGAAAAGCGTTGCTCTAGAGCTCAGGTCCTGGAATCTAAAGCATGGCTTTAAATCCTACTTCTGTCACTGTATGACCTTTGGTAAGTTACTTATCTTCTCTGGTCCTCATTTTCCTCATGGGTAAAATGGGGTAACAATAGTACTTACCTCACAGGGTTATTGGGCCAAATAAGTGAGATCATGAAGGTAAACTGTGTGGAGCCGTGCGCCTAGTAAGAACACAAAATCTCTCCGTTCCATTTGATCTCAACCCTGTGAGGTTAGTAGAAGGAATCTTGATAGTAAATACCTCCAGAGTCACGGGTAAAATACAAAACATGGGCAGAGAATAGAGTAGGAAGTTTATATTTACTGTATTCCTGTGCATGTGTGCTAAGCAGCTTGTCATGTCTGACTCTCTGCAACCCCATGGACTGTAGCCCGCCAGGTTCCCCTGTCCATGGGATTCTCCAGGCATGAATACTGGAATGGGTTGCCATTTCCTCCTCTAGGCGATCTTCCCGACCCAGGGATCAAAGCCGCATCTCTTACATCTCCTGTGTTACTGTATTCCTGCCATGTGCCAAAAACTTAACATTAACTTAACATTTACTACTCATTTAATCCTCAAATTTCTCAGTGAACTAGGTATTATACCCATTCTGTAGATGAAAATGAAGATTCAGAGAGGTAGGTAAATAACTTGGACAACATCACACAACTTGTATGTGACTGAGTCCAGGTTAAAATATAGGCCTGTCTGATTCCAACTCTGTTTCTTTCCACCACTTCACACTGTCTGCTTTGCCCAAAGTATGTTCTTAGAAGGAATCCGCTTGGCCTAAATCAGGTCTACCACCGTGGTAGACTGCATTATTGTTCCCAAATTATTCACTGCCCTATCCCTGTGATAGAATTAGACATTCCTGTGCCAGGTCACATGCAAGTGACTTGGGACGGGTCACGTGACTTGCTTTGACCAATGAAACGTCAGCCGCATATCCCAGCAGGCCTTTAAGCACCATCACTTGATACCACTATCGCTCTTTCCCTGTACCACAGCCCAGCATGGCCCATGGAGAGGCTGCTCCTACAGCTTGAGTCCATTAATGAGGACAGCTGGGGAAGAAGGCTAGAGTCAAAGAGAGTCAGAAGCAAGCCTTTGTTGTTATACACTGAGGTTTGGGGAGCAGGGCTGTTTGCTCCAAAGGTATGACTTAGTGAAAGCTGACTGATACACCCACCTCTCTATCCCAGCTGCTGCCGGCTCTCACCATAATGGATGCTACAGGGCAATGCCAAAAGAAATACATGACTCGGAACATCTTGCTGACATGAAGAGGTGCTGTGCCCTCTCATGAACACTCTGAAGCTCACCTCCCTATTCCACTGGAAAAGCTGGAACACCTTGAGAGAACTGTCTGTCTCTCTAGGGTGCTCCGTCAGCCTTTGGTGTGGGAGAGCCCAGACTTTCTGCTTTTCCACAGGACCACCAATCCTGCCTACCCCCCAGCACCCAGCCCTGAAGGAGAAATGCCCAGGCAGCTGTCTCCTGCCTGGGAGATGGAGGTGGAGCCGGATACAGAGCATGACTCAGCTGGGCACAGCAGACTGGGACCTGTTTAATGTAGATAAGGGCCCTCCCATCCTTCTCTTCCCCCTTCCTTCCTCTTCCCTCCTCACTCCCTTCCCTAAATGTTATTCCTGGAGGTTAGACTTGCTTTTTGTTTATTTCATGTGAGTAAAAGAGAAAGGGGGTGCTTCCCAAGTGGCTTACAAGTGGTAAAGAACCTGCCTGCCAATGCAGGAGACTAAGAGTTGTGGGTTTGATCCCTGAGTTGGGAAGATCTCCTGGAGGAGGGCATGGCAACCCACTCCTGCCTGGAGACTCCCAAGGACAGAGGACCCTGGCAGGCTACAGTTCATGGGGTCGCAAAGAGACAAGCACACAAGCAAGAGAAAGGGGCAGAACCTTGGCCTGGGAATATCTGAGAAACCCCAGCAGGAAGCGAGTGGCCTTGGTGCCTTGTGTTGGCCAAGATGTATCACACCTGGTCACATCCGCTCTCCAGGCCTCAGGCCCCCCCCTGGCAGTTCATCAGAACCACCTGCAAGGCTGTGAGCAGCCCCACCCAGGGCCCTGGCTCAGGGCACTAAAGGTTGTGTTCTGCATGACAAGGGCCTATTGTGGGGGCTGAAGGGCAGTCCCTGCCCCCCAGTCTTTGATCCCTGAGCCCCCAGGGTTCTTCACCTAAAGGCTTTGTCCACTTGACAAGCAGGGCTGCATCTGCATTTTCTACTTCATACAAAAGTGGCAGGGGCCGTGCCCATCCCCAGGAGATTCTGCTTCGTGGATTGGGGAATCCTCATTTTAGAAATCTCTGCAGGTGAGAAAAGACTCTCTGAAGGTAAGTGGCTCTGGGAACCTAACTCTGGAAAATCACTAGGCTTCGCAGCCCTCCTATGGTCAGGGGCCTCTGAGCTCCAGCCACCACGAGTGCCAGCTGAAGGTTAGTACCCTTTGCTGATTCGGAGCCCCAGCTAGGCACTGCCCCCAGGAGTCTCTGCCTCTCCCAGGTGATGTGAATGGTTTGAGATGGATTCAGGTGAGCCATCTTCAGCCTGGCCTCCCACCTGCACTCTTGCCTCCACAAAAGCCAAAATCCCGACACACTCAACTTTTCCCACGTCCGCGGTTCTTGGTTGCAGAGTGAAGCCAGTCCCAACAATTGTAGAGCTGTGACCTTAGAGGTATGTGAGGGGTTAAGGGTTGCTGTGAGCTTTCTAGGGTTAAACATGGCAAGAGGTGACCAAAAGACTGGATGGTGACTCTGAACAATCGTGCTCTTTTTTTGAAGTACCCTGTACAGGAGTTACTCTAACCAGAAATCCCCAGGACTGGAGCCTGGCACTTTTCAGCGTCCCAGTGTGCAGCTTGGATGGCACCACCAGCTAATCAGACCTCTCACTTCCAACTTTCACTTTCCCCCACTTTCACTTTTCAATTTTTTTTTTTTTTTACTTTTAAAGGAGGGATGCATCTCAGAACCCTGCAGTTGTGGAGTCAGCACCCGAGAGCACGTGCCTCCTTAAATTTTTTGCCCTCAGCTTCTTAGTCTCAAGGAGTCTTTAGTCCGCTGAGTCTTAGTCCCAACCCAGGGTTGTAGTGTCCTCTGAATTAGCTAGTGCTTCTGACAGCCTGTGGGATGCCCAACCACGCTGTAGTAGAATTTAGGAGTCTTAGAAGCTCACTTCCCAGAAAAAGGATGAACTGCCTCTCACTTGAAGATCAGAAATTGAGGTCTTTTCTATGCAATCAGGGACTTTCCAGGTGGTTCAGTGGTAAAGAATCCATCTGCCAGTGCAGGAGACTAAGGAGACCCAGGTTCGATCCCTGGGTCAGGAAGATCCCCCGGAGGAGAAAATGGCAACTTGCTCTACTATTCTTGCATGGACAGAGGAGCCTGGTGGGCTACAGTCCATGGGGTTGCAAAGAGTCGGAACTGATTTAGAGTGACTGAGCACGTAAGCCTGTGAAATCAATGATACATTTCCCATAAATGCAGATGTGGAAGGAAATGGACGACAGTGACTGAGGTCACAGGCTCTGGATGTGATCTGCCTCTGGAGGGCTGTGCCCAGCCCGGGGCTCTGAACGTCTAACTAGCTCTCAGGTGATGAGATTGTGGTTGGTCAGGGACCAGAAGTGTCAGTTGCTCAGCTACTCTCGAGGGGAGACCAGCAATGTAAGTTGCAGGGCCCAATAAAAAATGAAAAGGTAGGCTCCTGGTTCAAAGATTAAGAACTTCAAGACATTGACAGCAGAGTATTATAACAATTGCCAGGCCTTTTGCCACTTACCTGAGCCTCATAGGGTTGTTGGGAGGATTAAGGGTCAGCCATGGAAAGCACTTTGAAAGCACCTATGCCTGGTAAATCCTTGATAGTGTTCGTGATCATTATTGCCCAGTCCCCAAAAGCCTTGCCTATCAGACCATGTGTTGGTATGCAGACCAACCTTCAGCTTACAGAAGAGGAAATGGAGACCCACAGCAGGAGTTTGAAGAATAAACATTGGGTGGATGGATGACAGGCCTCCAAACATGAAACTACAGCCTTCCCTTCCGGTTGGCATTCTCGGTGGGGGGAGAATGTGATAACAGCACAAAGGTAACCCTGCATCTCAGAGATGCTGGGGAAAACCTGGACTGGATGCGGGAGGGTTGGCCCTATGTGAATACAAGGCTAACCATTGTATCGCTCACCTGTTGGACTTCTAGCCCAACCGGTAGGTTCTGAGCCCACTGGTAGGAGCATGGAATTATGCAGAAACAGCAGAGATGCCGTCAAACATGGGCCCTGAAACAGATCCAGGCTGCTGTGCTATGTGCATTTGTGATCTGCTTTTCATAGTTTCTCTGTCTCCTCTCTTATTGCCAGTTGCCACTTCTCATGCTGTCAGGGTGCCCCATCTCCACTGGCTACTCTGTAAATTGCTTACAATCTGATTAGACTCAGACAACTAACCTGGGTTATTAGATGGTGCTTTCAAAAAAAGATAAGTGGTGTCTGAAAGCATTAGTGCTGTTATCATGTGAGTGTCAATTTCTCCGGGCTTTTCCTTTCTTCCCTGATTTCTGATGGTGTGCTTTGTTTTGCAGATAAGTGAGGTTGCCAGATATTGAATTCTAGATGAATGAGTTATCACTGTAGCAATAAGGAAATTGATAGCAGGTTTTTAAAAATTACTGCCATCGTTACTGTTTTGGTTGTCATTATTAGGATTTTAAAAACTGACAGTAAGTTTCTGAGGTCTCTCTGAGAACCAGAGCAGCTCTTCCTTTCTATTCTAAGTCAGGGTAATCCGTGCTAAGATGGCAGTTGTACTTCTAGGGCCACCAGCAGGCAACTTATGTTGAGGACAGCCGGGTGCTGAGATGCCCAGACCTCAGCTTTGTGTACACCCCAAACCAGGGCACAGATCATGGCCACCTCCCCCCTCCCTCCCTCCTGTCTCCCTCTGACACCGCTCAGGTGTCTTGTCATTGGCTTAGGACAGGAGAAGTGGGTGAGGCTGGGGTCAACTGAGTCAGGCAGCCCTGAAGACAGAGCAAGGCAGTTGTTTTCTCCCAGAATGGACCTCCCCACCACGCTCTCCAGCATGACCCTGCTGGTCTCAGGGACCCCTCTTCCAAAGCCCCCCAGCTACCCCCAGACATAGCTGTGGCTCAGCCCTGTGCCTCACTGCACCTTACTAGTCACACTAATAGTAATAGCTGCCATATTTGGAGTTCCATGCTAAGTGGTCCATTAATCCTAACAGCCCTACGGGGTAGGTGCTGTTTTTCTTTGCATTTACAGGTAAAGAAACAGAAGTAACTTGCCAAGGTTGTCCAGGTCTTGGTCCAGGAGTGGGATGATGAGTAAAATAAACAGACCTCCTGTTTACATGTGGCCCTTTTCTCTAAGCCAGCATTAGCCAATAAAACCATCTTTGCTGATGGAAATGTTTTATATCTGCTCTGTCCGATACCACTAATGGTTATGGAGCACTTAAACTGTGGCTTAGTGTGAGGAACTGAAGTTTACATTTTATTTTAATTACGATTTATATAGCCACAGGTGACCAGTGGCTAGCAAATTGGACCACGTAGATCTTGACCTACACAATCATCTTGTTTTCCAAATTAAAACTCAGGACCCAGGGTCCAATATATGGGAGTGGACATGTTGGGTAAAATATTTGAAGTTTAGAATGGATGCTCGGCTTCCCTGGTGGCTCAGTGGTAAAGAATCCACCTGCCAATGCTGGAGACATGGGTTTGATTCCTGGTTCAGGAAGATATCGCATGCTACAGAGCACCTAAGCCCGTGTGCCACAAGTACTGAGCCTCTGCTCTAGAGCCTGTGTTCCACAAGGAGAGAAGCCATGCAATGAGCAGCCTGTGCACTTCAATGAAGAGTAGCCCCCTCTGGCCGCAACTAGAGAAAAGCCCACACAGCAACAAAGTCCCAGCACAGCCAAAAATAAATGAATAAAATGTTTCTAAAAGTTAATCAGAGACTAGATGCTAATTCCTGGACACTAGGTCTATGCTCGACCCCCTTGTTGTTTTTCAGTCACTAAGTTGTGCCCAACTCTTTGCAATCCACGGACTGCAGCACACCAGCCTTCCCTGTCCTTCAGTATTCTCCGAGTTTGCTAAAATTCATGTCCATTGAGTCGGTGATGTAATCTAACCATTTGTCTTCTGCCACCCCCTTCTCCTTTTGCCCTCAATCTTTCCCAGCATCAGGGTCTTTTTCAATGAGTTGGTTCTTCGCGTCAGGTGGCCAAAGTATTGGAGCTTCAGCTTCAGAATCAGTCCTTCCAATGACTATTCAGTACTGATTTCCTTTAGGACTGACTGATTTGATCTTGCAGTCCAAGGGCCTCTCAAGAGTCTTCTCCAGCACCACAGTTCAAAAGCACAGCCTTGTCATAGCGAACGGGCTTGCATAATTCAATAAAGCTATAAGCCATACCGGGCAGGGCCACCCAAGATGGATGGGTCACAGTGAAGAGTTCTGACAAAACGTGGTCCACTGGATGAGGAAATGGGAACCCGCTCCAGTAGCTTTGCCTTAAGAAGCCTATGAACAGTATAAAAAGGCTTGAGCCCCAGCTTAGGCTTAAAATTCTCCTCTTTGAGACTTCCCTGGTGGTCTAACGTTAAGTCTCTGTGCTTCCGTTGCAGGGGGGTCCAGGTTCCAGCCCTGGTCAGGGAACTAGGATCCTGCATGTCATACAGCCAAAAAAAAAAAAGTAAAAATCTCCTCTTTCTCCTTCTTTCATGTATTTTTACTTCAAATCCTCACAGAAACTCTGTAAAGAAAATAATCTTACTCACTTTTTGCTGATGAGGCAACTGAGGCTCAGAAAGCTTAGTGGTGGCCAGGTCATGCCCCCACAGCTGTCTAGATCCAAAGCCCGGCTCCACCCACTGGGCCACATTTCTGCTCCTTAGGCCTTTTGAAGTCAGTTCATCAGGACTCAAACCAGTCAATCCTAAGGAAATCGATTTTGAATACTCATTGGAAGGACTGATGCTGAAGCTCCAATACTTTGGACACCTGATGCAAAGAACTGACTCCTTAGAAAAGATCCTGATCCTGGGAAAGATTGAAGCCGGGAGGAAAAGGGGATGACAGAGGATGAGATGGTTGGATGGCATCACGGACTCAATAGACATGAGTCTGAGCCAGTTCTGGGAGATGGTGATGGACAGGGAAGCCTGGCGTGCTGCAGTCTATGGGGTCCCAAGGAGTTGGATACGACTGAGCAACTGAAGAATAACAACATCAAGGGTGGCCCAGCCCTCCCACAAAGCCTGGGGGCACAGCTGCTGTGAGAAACCCAGGTAAGGAAATCTCTGAGTTCAGTGACTGAGAAGCTACTGGTATATCTAGGAGAGGAAGGGAGCAGCCGGCCCACCCACAGAGCCCAACCTGCATCGCTTCCCCCACCCCCCGTACACCCCTACATCCCCAACTGCATCTCCCACGCAGCACCCACGGGTGTCTTGTGGAAGCAGCCAGGAGAGGGCATGTGGGAGGTGCCATGTCCGGGGCCTGCCTCCTGCCTAAAATCTTTCCATGCTGTCCAAATTCTACCAGTGACAGGTTGGTTTTCTCTCTCAAAATCTCATTCACTTGCTCTCTCTCTTTTCAAGAAGAAAATTCTTTGATAGATTGGTTTATGGGGAGGCAAAGGGGGTTTTGATAGGAAGGAGGGTCATTTGAAGGGTAGGGTTAGAGAGAAAGGCAGGTCTGGGTGGAGTTCCAGAATGGGCAAACGTTGGTCAAAAAGCCTGAAGACACAGCATTCCAGGGCAGGGGTCGGGGGTGGGGGGTGGGAGTGTTCAGGGGTTGGGGCCCGCGGGGGAGGGGGGGAAGCGCTGGCATGGGCGAGTGGAATAGGCAAAGAAGCAGGAGGGAAGATGGAGAACGCTGGCAGGCAGATCTGGAGAGGCGCTGAAGCGAACCCACTTAAGCTCCAGTTTGCTTCTCTCAGGCCTCTCCAGCCAGCCTGGCTCCCTCCTGCCCCAGGGCCCTTGCAGGTCCTGCTCCCAGTACCCCCAGGCCTCACGAGCTTCTGCCTGGTTCACCCCTCCTCTTCCTGCTTCAGCTCCCAGCTTATAGATCACTTTCTCAGGTCTGTTAATAGTTCCAGACTTTGCATTGTATACATTGTAGGTTCTCACAGCATCTCCATGTGCTTAGCTCAGCTTCTAATTATTTACTTGTTAGGATTACTCTTTGGTTAATGTCTTCCTCCCTCATTGGAGTCTCAGCCTCACGAGAGCTGGGCCTGTATGTGGTTTTACTCTTGCTTTTAGCCTCTCACTGTGATGCCTGTGATGCCACTGCATAAATATTGGCTGAAAACATTAAGCAATACAGATGAAGTTAGTCACCATCTACACAGAATTTTCTGCCCCTTTTCACAAAGAACTTGGGTTTGCCCAGAGTGGTCACTAGAACTGTGATTTATCCATTCTCAAATGCCACCTTAACTTTCTTCTCTCATTTGCAGAAAATATATATATATATAGGTTATAATGCTTTGGGTTGCAAGTAACCAAAAAGTCAACCAATGTTAGCTTAAACCCTAGGGAGATGTTTTTATTACTTAACAACAAATCTTAGGACAGATGGTTTCAGAGTTGATTCAGTGGTTTAATGCTGCCATGGAAAGCCAGGCTAGTCCCACTTTTTCTGCCCTGTCATCGTCAGTGTATTTGCAGCAACAAACATCACAGTCTCTCAAAACAGTGTCCCAAACTGGATGGAAAGGGGCAAAAAGGGGTTGGGAAGGTATTTGTTTCCAGGATTGAATTTACAAAACTAAGCAGCTGTCTATATAAACCTCTAGGATAGTACTTACAGCATGGCAATGTAGTTCTTTCCTGACCCATGACCACCCCTTCCGTTTCCTCCCCAACCCGCTTCTTCGAAACAGAGACTGTACTATAGGAATTTCCTCTACCAGCCCCGAGCGCAGTCCAGGCTCTCTTGGTGCCCATAGAATGGAGAGCCCTTAAGGGGGCCAAGAGAGAGGGGTGGGGAGGGGCCACAGAGCGGGGAAGGGCTGTGCCCATTGCCAGACTGGGGAACCCAGAGGGAAAGTGGGGTAGCACAGGAAAGAGGAAGTGGTCAGTCTAAGAAAAGGCTGGAGAGAGTTGTGGCAAATATTGGCACAGTCGGAGGGCTCTGCAAAAAAAGGGAAGAGTGTGGATACTAAGGTTTGTGCCAACGCAGCTTTGCTCAGGTCCCAGCAGTTTCCTCCATCTCAGTGTGTGTTGTTCCTCCCAGGGAGCGAGTGTGAGGCCGTCAGTCTACTCAGAAGCATCTGAGCGCAAGGGAGCCCTTGGAGGCTGTTTCTGATGGCTCCGGCAATAGTTGGAGCAATTCCAGGATTTTAAATTCCCCTCTTCTCAGCTGTTATGCTCCAATGGAATTGAATGCTCAGCACCAGGCAGGGGAGACAAGCTGATATATTGGGGGTAATTAAGAGAGAAGGCAGTAGAACCAGTCTCCCAGCCCCATCTTCCTTCCCATGTCCGTTCTCAGCATCTGGCACCCTCCTCAGTCTTGGGTCCCAAGCTGCTGAAGGGCATTGGGGGCAAAGCTGACAGGGTCAGGCTGGCTCTCAGGGCACCATCAGATCAGGAAGGCTGTGCCCACTGTTGTGACCCCTTCGTGTGCTTGGGACTTGGTCCCCTGTGGTCCTAGCCCAGCTTCCCTCCATTGCATCCCCGCTCCCATTGCCCTAATTCTTCCCAAGTCCCACTTTGGGAGGAGGGACATCATCCCAACTGGCTCAACCGCTTTGCCTTGCCTGGGGAGACAAAGTTTCATATTCAGATGAAACCATTTTAATGGTTGGCTTATGCTGCCCCAAACAAGATGTCTCTAAGTGGTTTCTCAAAATAACACATCCCAAACCAAAATACACTCCACATCAAACATCTAGAATGTTCAGTATGACTCAGATTACCTTTTCCTGTGGAAAGATCATCAGAGCAGTGGCCTCTAGGACATTCTTCACAGAAGGGAGAAAATTGTTGGGTCTGAGAGCATCTCAGCCAAGCTCCTGAGGAGGGAAGAAGATTGAACTTTGCCCTTGGGGTTTTCAATGGTCTCAGCAGAGTTAGGAACCAAAGATGGGGGCCATGGCTGTGAGACCTTTGAAAGTACGAGAGGGGGCTTCTCTGGTGGTCCAGTGGTAAAGAATCACGTTGTAATGCAAGGGACACGGGTTTAGACCCTGGTCTGGGAAGATCCCATGAGCCGAGGGGCAGCTGAGCCCGAGTGCCACAACTACTGAAGCCCATGCACCCTAGAGCCCGTACTTTGCAATGAGAGAAGCCACCGCGATGAGAAGCCCATGCATTGCAAGTAGAGTGGCCCCTGCACGCCACAACTAGAGAAAGCCCTCTTGCATCAACAAAGACCCAGCACAACCAAAAATAAATTAAAAAAAAAAAAAAAAAACCTCTGATGTGTAAAAAAAAAAGTATGGGCTCTCATGTAACTAGCTTTGCCAAAGGTTTCATTATCTGCTGCCCCCTTCACTATGAGGGTAATCAGTCAGCCCCTCAAATGGCCAAGTGGGATTACCTTCAGCAGCAGCAGAGAAAGGGCAGGCTGGGTGCTGGTTTGGGTGGGGGAGTCCAGAGTAAAGAGGACTTGAAAGTCTGCAGACTCCCGAGGTTCATTCAATCTTGGAAGCAAAGACAACTCCGAGCAATTCTAGAATCCTAGGCCTGAGGTGTGTCTAGGGGGCCAGGACCACCATGAGAAGAGGGGAGGGGGCAGGCAAGCGGAGCGGAGAGGCCGTCATTTTCCAGCTGCGCTCTCCAGTCCTCTGGCTGGAGCAAGGACCCCAGGTCCTGGAGCAGTCGGAACTCTGCACGCTTCTCTGGGCGCCAGGAGCCTTTTTCACTTATAAGGAGAAACTAAATGAGTCAAGGGAATCGGAAAGATGGAGTATGGGAGGTGATGCATGATACAGGATGCTCGAGGCTGGTGCACTGGGATGACCCAGAGGGATGGTATGGGGAGGGAGGTGGGAGGGGGGTTCAGGATGGGGAACACGTGTACACCCGTGGCGGATTCATGTCGATGTATGGCAAAACCAATACAATATTGTAATTAGCCTCCAATTTAAATAAATTTATATTTTAAAAAATGGCTGAAGACAATAGGAGGTAGGGGGCGTACTCAAGCAGAAAGCCTGCACTCTGATGTTTGTGATAGTGCCTTGTAACGAATGCACTATCCAAACGCTATTTAAAAATTGCGTTTTCTATTATGAGAAGAGCTTCTGCCTCGTGGCCGCTAGGGGGCAGCCGAGTCCCACGCGGTTGAGATGGTTTCCGCGCGGAAGGCACACCTTGGTGTGCCAAGATGAGGACAAGAGGGGCAGCCCTGCGGAGACGCCCCCAACCACGGACCTAGGGGCTCGGAGGCGAAGCTCAAGTAGGCCACTTTTGCTGGAGGCTTGCTTCCTTGCTCTCTGCAATCCCCACGCACGCCCCGAACTCACTCAGAGCTTCCTGTCTGCCCCCGCCAGCCCCACGCAGAGGCTGTCCCCCACAGAACGCCTGCTAGGACTGGCCCGCCCCATCCAATTTCAGTTCTTATTTTCTCGGGTTCTACTATAACACTGGCTCATCTGAGAAACTCATTTATGCTGAATGGCAGATGACTAAATGTACTGTTTAGCCCATCAAGGGATATCCAAGCTGAGAGTGCTGTGCAGTGCTGTGCTTAGTTGCTCAATCGTGTCTGACTCTTTGCGACCCCATGAACTGTAGCCCTCCAGGCTCCTCTGTCCATGGGGATTCTCCAGGCAAGGCTACTGGAGTGGGTTGCCATGCCCTCCTCCAGGGATCTTCCCAATCCAAGGATGGAACCCAGGTCTCCCCATTGCAGGTGGATTCTTTACTGTCTGAGCCACCAAGGAAGTCCAAGAATACTGGAGTGGCCTATCCCTTCTCCAGGGGAACTTCCCCACCCAGGAATCCAACCGGGGTCTCCTGCATTGCAGGCTGATCCTTTACCAGCCGAGCCACCAGGGAAGCCCAAGCAGAGGGTGTTTGATCCCTAATATATTGTCACCCTGCTTATTTAACTTACATGCAAAGTACATCATGAGAAACGCTGGGCTGGAAGAAGCACAAGCTGGAATCAAGATTGCTGGGAGAAATATCAATAACCTCAGATATGCAGATGACACCACCCTTATGGCAGAAAGTGAAGAGGAACTAAAAAGCCTCTTGATGAAGGTGAAAGAGGAGAGTGAAAAAGTTGGCTTAAAGCTCAACATTCAGAAAATGAAGATCATGGCATCTGGTCCTATCACTTCATGGGAAATAGATGGGGAAACAGTGGAAACAGTGTCAGACTTTATTTTTTTGGGCTCCAAAATCACTGCAGATGGTGACTGCAGCCATGAAATTAAGATGGTTACTCCTTGGAAGGAAAGTTATGACCAACCTAGACAGCATATTGAAAAGCAGAGACATTACTTTGCCAACAAAGGTCCGTCTAGTCAAGGCTATAGTTTTTCCAGTGGTCATGTATGGATGTGAGAGTTGGACTGTGAAGAAAGCTGAGTGCCAAAGAATTGATGCTTTTGAACTGTGGTGTTGGAGAAGACTCTTGAGAGTTCCTTGGACTGCAAGGAGATCCAACCAGTCCATTCTGAAGGAGATCAGCCCTGGGATTTCTTTGGAAGGAATGATGCTAAAGCTGAAACTCCAATACTTTGGCCACCTCATGCGAAGAGTTGACTCATTGAAAAAGACTCTGATGCTGGGAGGGATTGGGGGCAGGAGGAGAAGGGGATGACAGAGGATGAGATGGCTGGATGGTATCACTGACTTGATGGACATGAGTCTCAGTGAACTCTGGGTGTTGGTGATGGACAGGGAGGCCTGGCGTGCTGCGATTCATGGGGTCATAAAGAGTCAGACACGACTGAGCGACTGAACTGAACTGAATTGAAAATAACCACTACCCTGGTGACTCAGTGGTAAAGAATCTGCCTGCCAATCAAAAGACACAGGTTCTATCCCTGGGTCAGGAAGATCCCCTGGAGAAGAGAATGGCAACCCACTCCAGTGTTCTTGCCCGGGAAATCCCATGGATAGAGGGATGGAGGAGCCTGGCCAGTCACTAAAGAGGCAGACATGACTTAGTGACTAAAGAACAACAAAATAACCAGACAGTCATTACTATATTCTACTGGGGTAAAGACAAGAGAAACTGCCCAGGGGAATGGAATAGACTTTACAGAAAGAGACTGAAGTTATTTAAGGACTTGATGTAAGGTGACTGGGTGTCAGCACAAGGCTATTAGAAAGAATCACTATTTTACAAATATCATCTAAATCCTGGGATATCAGCATGGATCAGAATTAGCTTATATCCATATTTTTCACACCATGTACTACAATACATTTCAAATGGGCCATAAAAAGCCAGAGTAGGAAATGGAAAAGCAAATGTGTTTCAACTGTGATGAGGAGAAAACATTTTGACTATTGATGAAAGAGATATCAGGGACAGGATGGATGGATCCAAATGTGTTGTTAAAAGCCTTTTGTGCCACAGAATGTAATAAAGCCAACACAAAAACGAAAGCCACAGAAGAGGGGGAAATATACGTGGCAAATAAAGCTTTCTATCCAAAATAGCTAAGGAATTGATGTAACTATAAAAGGCCAGGATCCTGCTCCTTTTTTGAGAAGCAGTCAAAGGAAATGAGTGGATAGTTTACACACAAAGCCTTACATCGAAAAATGACCAGCTCCATTATAAATCTTGAACTTGCAATATGGACAACTTTTATATTGCTACAAAAATCAATTTAAAGGCTAAAAGTTAATGTTTAATTATTCAAATTCCCTTGAGACTAATTTGGGAAAAACTACAAAACAATGCCTAGCCTTTGATTCTGTATTCTTTCTTTTAAGAAAATGTCTAAAGAAAATTATGCAAAAGGAAAAACATTATTTCTACCAGATCTTCATTGCAGTATTATTTAAATAGAAAGCAATAGATAGCAATCACTTGCATAGTGATTTCTTAGTACTCCTTGAAGCGGGGTCTTAGGCTCCTCTACAGCAGAATCATCTAGGAGGCTCGTCCAAATGCAGATTTGGGGGCCATGTTTCAGACCTCCTTCATCAGAATCTCTGAAGGGCACCTGGGAATATTCATTTTATCAAGCAGGCCAGATGACTCATAACTACACTGAAATTTAAGAACCACCGAACGGAAAGCAAACTGCAGACCACGGGAACATTGAGAGGACGAGACAGCGTTTCAGGTGACAGACCCTGTGCCTGCATAAAGCTGGATAGAAGGCTCAGTGATGACTGCGGAGGACTCAAAGCCCATGGGCAGCCCACGCCCCACGTGAGACGCCCACAGAACAGTGGCCACAACAGGGTAAAATCGCTGATGCCCTTGGCGCTCGTCATGTTGTGTTTTGTTTTAGACAGTGTTTACAAGATTCATCGTGGTCATACAAGTTTTTCACTGATTCGTCAAACTCCCATGAAGGGCACTCGAAAAGTTAAGTGCTGTGTCTCATAGGGAACTCAGCCTGGTGCTCTGTGATGACCTAGAAGGGTGGGATGAGGGGAGGCTGGGAGGGAGGCCCAAGAGGGAGCGGCTATATGTATGCACATAGCTGATTCATGTCGATGTACAGCAGAAGCAAACGCAGCACTGTAAGGCAACTGTACCCCAGTTGAAAAAAACAAACGTTGACCAAGAATCTCCATGGTTCCTGCCTCGAGCCATTCCTGCCTGGATGTCACCCCCTCTCCCTTTCTTCCCTTGGACCCCAGCCTCTGGGCAATAACAGGCCCTTTCTGCCTTGGATTCGATCCAATGCCTCACATCCCACTGACTGTCACCCCACTGCTTCCTTGGCTGTGTCCAGTGTTTGCGGCTGCGGGGATGTAGTCCTCTCATTAAGACACATTTTTGCAACAAACTGGGGGTGGGGGCAGGGAGAGCTTAGCAGGCAGCTTGTTGGAGACTGTTAGATATTCCCTTTTCAGGGTGAGGAAGGGAGACAGGTCTGATGGGGTGAGTTGCTAATGCAGTTCTGAGCATCTGTGGCTCCCAGGGGGCTTACTTCCCAGCGGGCTGATCCCCGAGGTACAGAAATGCCACTAGAGATCTGCTTCCCACAGAAGCCGCCTTCCTGGAACCAACATATCCATTCTTGCCCGGAGCCTTGGGGCTTCTTGCCAAGATCTATGGATGTCACAAGAAACTGCTGTCTGGTCAAGGTTGGCCAACCTCCCTTAAGAAGGTTGGGCAAATGCCCAGGACACCAGGCGCCTGCGTGGGACGGGGGAACCCGTTATGGAACAGCCAGGGAATAGTGGGAGCCAGACTTTGCTCAGCGACATACCTAAGATTCGAATCTTGATGTTCTGCAGCCCCGAGGGAGTACAAATTCCTCCTTTCATACTAGCGCATGTGTTCCCTGGCCCTGAAATACCAGTCCTCACCCGAATCTGGCTATCTCACAGCTGTGTCCTCTAGGTGGTACCCAGTCTTGGGCATCCGTGTATGGTTCAGCAGATGAGCTCCTTTTCCATGAAGGAGACCAGGCTGGGGAAAGACAGCTGACTCAGGACACCAGAGTCGGTACTGGGAGTTGTCACTTTGTTCCCAGCCTCCATCCAACACCCTATAACCTCTCTGTCACCTTCAGCCCTTTTGGAGGTCTTTCCCACAGGTTCAGAAACCAGCCCAGAGGGTAGATTCTGTACTTTGCCAGCCTCTTGTGCAGTGAGCCAGCCCCTCAAGGGAGAGAACAGAGGAGCAGAAGCCGGAGGGGCGAGAGAGACACTATTGTGACTTTCAGAATGGACTTTTCATCTTCCATCGAGAAGCAGTTGAGTACCAAATGCTGTGCTAGGAAGCTATAACCGAGAACAGACAGACCCCCTGCCTTCATGGAAATTATAGTCTGGTGGAGGCGGCAGAAGATAAACAAGTCAGCAAAGTCACGAAATGACATTTATATTGTAATGAGTGCTCAGAAGGAAATAAACAGGTGCTGTGGTAGAAAATAAAGTGGAATTCTGTTTCAGAAAGGAGGGTCAGGGACGCCCCTGCTGAGTTGAGCCTGGGTGACCCGAAGCTGTTGACTGGGAACAGAACCTGCCAAGGGATCAGAAGGCCCTGAGGAAGAAAAGGGCTTGGTGGGTTCTAGGAATTGCAGGTTCATCAGTGCTGGGGTTCGCTGAGTGAGGGCAAGACCTGTGGCTTAAGATGCTTGGATGGGCAGGGGCCAGACCAGTCAGGCCAAGTTGAGGAATTTGTATTTTTGTCTATGTAAAATGGGAGATCATTGAAGGCTTTTAACCAAGTGACATGATCTGGTTTAAATGTTCAAGCCGCACTGTGGCTGTAGGTCTGAGAATAGGCTTCAGGGGCTACAGTGGAAAAAATGAGAGCACTTAGGAACCTCTGCAGTGTCCAGGTGAGAGAGGATGTTGCATAGACTCGCTGGTGGAGAGGAGGGGAAGGGGTGGAGCTTGTTGGACCCTGGAGTGAGGGGTGGGGAGGAATTGAGACTGAATCTCAGACTTGCAGCTTGAGCCACTTGACGGTGGGTGGTGCCAGTCACCAAGGTGGGGAGGACCTTAAGAGGGAGGGCGACAGGGAGTGGGGGTTGGGGACAGGACGAGATCCTCAGGCTTGTCCTGACTCCAAAGTCAAGGAAGTCATTACCCCATGTTCCTTACCAGCCTCTCCTGTGAGAGGCTGTGAACCTCACAGGCTATGAACGAGGTCTGTGAACGTCGTTTTCCAGGCTGAGAGAAGCAGACTGGGCCCAATGAGTCAAGAGTCGGTGCTGAGAGATGACAACAAGGAGCCAGTTTGGGTCCTTCTGCACCCAGCCTGGCTCTCTCTTTCCTAGTCCAGCTATGAAACCCCTTCCCAAACACCTCGCCAAGGCCACTTTGAGGCACCTTGGTGACCACTCCCAGGACAGGAGGCTCTGGCTCCAAGATATTTTGTCCCATCCCTAATGCTTTTTCCAGTGCCCCTTCCTGGTCAGCATCTAAAGGGTGGGGTGCTCTTACTCTGGGGCAGGAACCTAGGAAGCAGAGACAGGGCTGGGTGTTGGTTTCAGCTCCTACCTGGCTGGGCCCATTACTTCCCTTCTCTGAGAAATTTACATTTCTGACTACAAAATGGAACACAATCCCCCCTTTATTTTGTGTGTTAGTTGCTCAGTCATGTCTGACTCTATGACATGGAGTGTAGCCTGCCAGGCTCCTCTGTCCATGGAATTCTCCAGACAAGAATACGGGAGTGGGTTGCCTTTCCCTTTCTCCAGGGGGAGGGGGTTAGGAATGGGGGCTTTAGAGTCAGGAGGACCTCAGTTCCAATCCCAGCTAGCTGTGTGATGTTGGCAGGTCAGTCTCTAAGCTGCAGCCATGTCACCTTCAAAAGGGAAACATTAAACCCCTTTCCTATGGGACTCTTGAGAGGATAAAACGAGATTATGGAGGCCAAGGGCCTTACTTACCCTTAGCATCACTGTAAATGCTCGCTGGTGTTATTGTGTTGCTGTTGAACATTGACTGATGAAGAACATCCATAAAGGGACAAGGACAGGTGCCAGTTTTCCCAAGACAGGTGGGAAATTATAGGGTCTGGACAATGAGTTTTCATCTACATACGTCAAGTTTTAGACACACACACACTTTTAATCTGACCTCTGCAGAGTTAGGCAAGTCCAAGGTCAACTGAATATTACTTTGTGACTTCATTTTTGGTCTGTGCCTTAGTGAACTTACCTGCAAAATGTAAATAAAAATCATTTCTATCTCATGGGGTCGCTGTGAAACTTAAGTGAGTTAGCTTGTTAAACACTAAGTATATAAAGTGTTTAAAATAGTGTCAGGAACAGGCTCTTGTTCATATTTTAGTAGCAGCAGCAGCAGTGATGGTAGTGGTAGCAGAGTAGTAGCAATAGTAGCAGTAATGGTAGAAGAGAAGGCGATGGCAACCCACTCCAGTACTCTTGCCTGGAGAGTCCCATGGGTGGAGGAGCCTCGTGGGCTGCAGTTCATGGGGTCACGAAGAGTCGGACACGACTGAGAGACTTCACTTTCACTTTTCATTTTCATGCATTAGAGAAGGGAATGGCACCCCACTCCAGTACTCTTGCCTGGAGAATCCCAGGGACGGGGGAGCCTGGTGGGCTGCCATCTATGGGGTCTCACAGAGTCAGACACGACTGAAGCGACTTAGCAGCAGCAGCAGCGGCGGCGGCGGCAGAGGCGGCAGCTATAGTAACAGAAGCAGCAGTGGTAGTACCAGCAGTAATAACAGAAGTAGTAAAAGTTGTTCAGTCACTGAGTTGTGTCTGACTCTTTGTGACCCCATTGACTGGAGCACACCAGACTCTTCTGTCCCCCATTATCTCCCAGAGTTTGCTCAAACTCATGTTTATTGACTCAGTGATGCTATCTAGCCATCTTATCCTCAGTTGCCCCCTTCTCCTCCTGCCTTCAATCTTTTCCAGCATCAAGGTCTTTTCCAGTGATTCAGATGTGAGGACATCAGATGGCCGAATTTTGGAGCTTCAGCTTCAGCCTCAGTCCTTCCAAGGAGTACTCAGGATTGATTTCCTTTAGGATTGACTGGTTTGATCTCCTTGCAGTCCAAGGGACTCTCAAGAGCCTTCTCCAGAACCACAGTTCAAAAGCATAAATTCCTCAGTGCTCAGCCTTCTTTAGCAGCAGTGATAGCAATAATGGTAGTAGCAGTATTAATAGTAGGAGCAGTAGGTTTTCATCAGCATGACTTAGGGTGAAATGTCTCTTTACTGTGGTAGATGCTTCCATTTTCTCATCAAAAGAAGAAATGAATGACTATTCACAGAACTGATAATTCTGGACAAAGGTGCAAAGCTGAAAGATTCATCCATCCTACCACATAAGAGCTTGAAGATGGATCTGGGAGCATGTGAAATTCAATAGTCACCAAACTCTAGGCATCAGAGGTGGATGTCTACAATGCTGTTTTCTCCAGGATAGGGCAATATGGGAAAAAAATAACAACTAGTTGGTTTTTCTTAAATCTAAATTTACTCCATTTTTCAACTTTGAGATTTTCATCCTTCAGACATTTGGTGTTGAAATAGTCTTTCTTTTATAAAATGTTGGTGATAGTTTTTGGTGATGTGACTGTTTGATGATCCATACTGGTGGATGTGACTGGTGATGATCCATACTGGTTCATGAAACCCCAAATCTGAAAACCACTGGTCTTTTTTACAAATGGGGAAACTGAGATAAGGGGAAGGAGTGACTTGCCCAAGGTCACAAGTTTTGTGGTTTGTGACAGAGCCAGGGCTGGAACCTGAGTGTCCTGACTCCCAGGCCAATGCTTTTCTCACTGGACTCTTCCGTGGCTCATTTAGGACTCTTTCACTTTCTTTTGCCTTAAGCAAAAGAGAAATTCAAAAAGACTTCCAACTAGAAAAAAGGAGAAATAGACTCTTGACAGGAAAAAAAGCTTTGAATGTTCATGAAATCACTGGAAATAGACCCCCATCACAACCAGAAGAGAGGAGTACATCATGAGAACCAGCCAAGAGGAGATACCCCTCGTCCAAGGTAAGGAGCAGTGGCTGCGCTTTCCTGGAGCAGCCGTGAAGAGATACCCCACATCCAAGGTAAGAGAAACCCAAGTAAGATGGTAGGCGCTGAGAGAGGGCATCAGAGGGCAGACAGACTGAAACCACAATCACAGACAACTAGCCAATCTGATCACATGGACCACAGCCTTGTCTAACTCAATGAAACTAAGCCATGCCGTGTGGGGCCACCCAAGACGGACGGGTCATGGTGGAGAGGTCTAACAGAATGTGGTCCACTGGAGAAGGGAATGGCAAACCACTTCAGTATTCTTGCCTTGAGAACCCCATGAACAGTATGAAAAGGCAAAAAGATAGGACACTGAAAGATGAACTCCCCAGGTTGGTAGGTGCCCAATATGCTACTGGAGATCAGTGGAGAAATAACTCCAGAAAGAATGAAGGGATGGAGCCAAAGCAAAAACAATACCCAGTTGTGGATGTGACTGGTGATAGGAGCAAGGTCTGATGCTGTAAAGAGCAATATTGCATAGGAACCTGGAATGTCAGGTCCATGAATCAAGGCAAATTGGAAGTGTTCAAACAGGAGATGGCAAGAGTGAATGTCGACATTCTAGGAATCAGCGAACTGAAATGGACTGGAGTGGGTGAATTTAATTCAGATGACCATTATATCTATATCTAAGGACAGAAATCTCTTAGAAGAAATGGAGTAGCCATCATGTCAACAAAAGAGTCCGAAATGCAGTACTTGGATGGAGTCTCAAAAATGACAGAATGATCTCTGTTGGTTTCCAAGGCAAACCATTTAATATCACGGTAATCCAAGTCTATGCCCCGAACAGTAATGCTGAAGAAGCTGAAGCTGAACGGTTCTATGAAGACCTACAAGACCTTCTAGAACTAACACCCAAAAAAGATGTCCTTTTCATTATAGGGGACTGGAATGCAAAAGTAGGAAGTCAAGAAACACCTGGAGTAACAGGCAAATTTGGCCTTGGAGTACAGAATGAAGCAGGGTAAAGACTAATAGAGTTTTGCCAAGAGAATGCACTGGTCATAACAAACACCCTCTTCCAACAACATAAGAGAAGACTCTACATATGGACAGTACATCATGTGTACTATGCAGAGTACATCATGAGAAACACTGGGCTGAAAGAAGCATAAGCTGGAATCAAGATTTCCGGGAGAAATCTCAATAACCTCAGATATGCAGATGACACCACTCTTATGGCAGAAAGTGAAAAACTAAAGAGCCTCTTGATGAAAGTGAAACAGGAGAGTGAAAAAGTTGGCATAAAGCTCAACATTCAGAAAACTAAGATCATGGCATCTGGTCCCATCACTTCATGGGAAATAGATGGGGAAACAGTGGCTGACTTTATTTTGGGGGGCTCCAAAATCACTGCAGATGGTGACTGCAGCTATGAAATTAAAAGATGCTTACTCCTTGGAAGGAAAGTTATGACCAACCTAGACAGCATATTAAAAAGCAGAGACATTACTTTGTCAACAAAGGTCCATCTAGTCATGGCTATGGTTTTTCCAGTGGTCGTGTATGAGTTGGACTATAAAGAAAGCTGAGCACTGAAGAATTGATGCTTTTGAACTGTGGTGTTGGAGAAGACTCTTGAGAGTCCCTTGGACTGCAAGGGGATCCAACATGTCCATCCTAAAGGAGATCAGTCCTGGGTGTTCATTGCAAGGACTGATGTTGAAGCTGAAACTCCAGTACTTTGGCCACCTCATGCGAAGAGCTGACTCATTTAAAAAGACCCTGACACTGGGAAAGATTGAGGGCAGGAGGAGAAGGGGGGACGACAGAGGATGAGATGGTTGGGTGGCATCACTGACTCAATGGACATGAGTTTGGATAAACTCTGGCAGTTGGTGATGGACAGGGAGGCCTGGCGTGCTGCAGTTCGTGGGGTCGCAAAGCGTCAGACACAACTGAGCAACTGAACTGAACTGAACACAACCAGAGTTTCCCCTCTCTGGTTCAAAACCCATCATTAGACTTGCCCAGATTCCTAGCCTCCATCCCGCCCCACCCCTCCAACATACACACCCCATCCCCCCACACACAAACACACATACAACACGTTCATCTGCACCCTCATATACACACACACAGAGACTCCTCATTCTGATCAGTCCCTGAGGACCCAGACTTTGCCTCACTCACCCTGACTCACGCCTTTTCTCAGGAGGCACCAGCCTGGAATGTCTAATCTACCCCACATTAAACCCATCTCACTTCTTCCTCAGGGACAGAGTTACCTCCTAGCAAAGGTCATCATAACACACTGTCCCCAGGAGCCTTTGAGATAGGACTTATTGGCTGAGTAGTTATGCCTTTCTGCATTTTCTTTACTGTGTTGTTGACAATCTGCACACATCCAGAGAACTAAAAATAAATAGCAGGAGGGCTGACTTGTTTGAAGCTGGGTCAGTGTTTATTTTCTCAAAGATTGAACTTCCTTGATGTGGATGTAAAGCTACATGAAATGGGCCTTGGATGCATGGACTGTGGCCTGTGTTTTAAATATACAGACAGGGAGGATTTGCCCTGAAAATCTTAACTGTGGAATCCCTGTCTCACTCACCTTGCCCCACTCCCAGGTTAGGTCTAGGGCATGGTAGACACACTCCACGAATCTTCTACTTTGTCCCCGTGCTGCGATTCTACTTCTCCCCCTGCCTTGACACACTGAGCCAATGGACACCCTTCTCGAGGCCTTACTGTCCCCATCTGGCAAGTGGGTCAGTAAAATAGAATGGGGGGAACGATGGCAGAATATTGATCTTAACTGTTTTAGTGTCTTAAGGTTAGAAGTGGTTTGTGACAAAAGAGAGATGAAGTCCTTTCTGGTGGTGATGACCTCGCCACAAGAACATGCCTCTCGCCAAGGATCTCCTTCATCCCTCTCCAGAATAGAAAACACAGGAAGAAATGCCTGGTTCTTATTTCGTGGATGTGAAATGCCCAGGATGCTATTCAATCACCACCACTTTTAGCCATGCATAAACAGTAGTTTTGTGTGTTGGCTGCTCTATTGTCCTCTGCCAGGCTATGAGGAAAAACAAGCTTCCAGAAGGATGCTCCTTCAGATGGAAGCACCACTGAAAGCACCCTATGCCAAGGTGAATGGAAAACCATCCCAATAAACACATTTTGCATATGAAAAAAGAGAAAAAGACAGATGAAAAGCCAGTCCTCCAAGACCTTGACTCCCTTTCTTTCTTATTCTGCCCAGCTAGAGATTAAAATGCCTGGGCTCCAGCCCCCAGGCTCAAGACCCCTGGCAGTGAGCCCAGGTAACCACCATATGCTCAGAGCTATCTCTTCTGTAGGTTCCATTTACAAAGCAGTAACGCCAAGGAAAGGGCCATGTGTAACTTACTCCCTAAATCCTCAGTGCCAGCTTCTCCAGTAGGCTCAATAGACAAGGTTCCTAAAGTCCTGGCTTGGTTAATTTTATGTGTCAGCTTGACTGAGCCACGAGATGCCCAGATATCTGGTTAAACATTATCCTGGGTATGTTTGTGTTTCTGGCTGAGATTTGAATCAGTGGACCCATCGAGCAGATTGCCCTGTCCAGTGTGGGTGGGCCTCATCCAATTTGTTGGAGGCCTAAATAGGACAAAAGAAGGCAGAACAGGGAGGCTTTCAAGCTCTCTTAGCCTGGGACATTGACTTTCTGTCTTCAGTCTCACACTCAGATAAGAACTTACGCCATTGGCTCTCCTGGTTCTTCGGGTTGTCAGCTGAAGCCTGTAGGACTCCTTGGCCTCTGTTACCACATGAGCTAATTGCTTACAATAAATCTCTTTGTATATTTATATATCTATATATCTCCTACTGGTTCTCTTTCTGTGGCGAACCCAGACTAATACAGTTACCAGTACTTTTAGGGATCCATGAAAATGTTGCAGTTTTTTTAATCAGAAAGAGAAGACAAATATAATAAAATTGAATATACAAAAAAACTAGTCAAGGCTGAATTATACTTGTCTTTATGCCAGTGTAGTCACAAAGTATAATTTTAAATATATTTTTGTAGAAGAATAGGCCTATAAGGGGACAAGTGCCTAAAGCCCAGGAAAGCCATAACATGACCCCACTCACCCTCCATAGTGCTCCATCCTTGAGGATTGGGGTCTTTTTATCTGGGAACCAGCATCCACCCATTGGTTCAGTGGGTTGACCAGGATGGTGTCTCTATGGTCTTGAACTGACCTTGAAGATGAGGTTATTTTGGAGTTGCCCTCTTGAGTTGTATCTATTAATAGAACTGTGTGTGTGTGTGGATGTGTGTGTGTGTGTGTGTGTCTAGTAGGGGTGGGTCTAGCTGTGCAAAAGGCAGAGTAAACCAGAGCTAGGAATTTTATAGCAATAGCTTCTCCTTCAGAAGAGGTTGGCTGTAAGGAGCACCGTCCCTGCCTCCACCCCGACCGGTTTTCCTCTGTGTCCTGTCCTGGTTCTTGTCTAATTAGGTAGACCTCTCTCTCCTAGAGACCAGGACTCAATATTTAGTCTCCGAGATATGTCAGATACTGCTCGGGGCAGAGATCAACAACACCATGCCCGTAGCCTTTGCAAGCAGTTTTCCCTGGTGGCTCAGACAGTGTAGAATCTGCCTGCAGTGTAAGTGACTTGGGTTTGATCCCTGGGTTGGGAAGATCCCCTGGAGAAGGGAATGGCTACCCACTCCAGTATTCTTCCCTGGAGAGTCCCATGGATGGAGGAGACTGGTGGGCTACGATCCATGGGGTTGCAAAGAATCAGACACGACTGAGAGACACACACACACAAAGAAGCCTGTAAACAAGCTGATGAAATAGAGAACCAAGTGCTATGGGAAGACCTGTTGTAATTCTGCCTGGGTGAGCCATGAAGACATTCCACAGGTGGGAATGCTTGAGCAAGGCTCGGAAGTATGGTTGCAATTTTCACCACGGATGTAGCCTCAGCGGAGAGGGGGAGAGGGTGTGTATCCTTCCATCTGCTCGGAGGGAAGAATTTGTGTGTGATGATGAGAAATGTGATAGAACTGAGAGCAGTTACGTGAAATGAGCTCTGTCAGTTGTGAGCCCCAGATTACAACTCTGTCCTGTGACAGTGTAAAATGATTTCTTCCAGCTAAAAAACAGAAGCAAACGTAAATTAAGAGCACTCTGTCAGGACTTCCCTGAGAGTCCCGTGGTTGAGACCTCACCTTCCCAATGCAGGGAGTCAGATTTGATCCCTGGTTTGGGAGCTAAGATCCCACACATCTCAGGGCTGAAAAACCAGAATATAAACAACTGAAGCAATATTGTAACAAATTCAATAAAGACTTTTAAATGGTCCAGATTTAAAAAAAAAAAAAAAAAAACTAAAAAAAGATTTCCCTGTCATAGAAGACCTTCCACCACCACAAAGCATTCTGGGCCCTACAGCCTTTGTGATCACCTGCACTTTGACAGGAAACGAAGGGAAAGAAGGTCATGCCAACAGACAGCATGGCTCAGGCAAAGGGGAGGAGGGCCCGTGCCTTGGGGATGGCAGGTAGTTCTGCCAACTCAGAAGTGGGGTATAAGAATGACATGGCCCCATCCAAGGCCCTTACCCAGATAAGGAAACAGGTACCAAGAAAATGGGGCTTCCCTGGTGTCTCAGGCATAGAATCTGCCTGCAATGCAGGAGACTCGAGTTTGATCCCTAGGTAGGGAAGATCCTCTGGAGGAGGGCATGGAAATCCCCTCTAGTATTCTTGCCTGGAGAATCCCATGGACAGAGGAGCCTGGTGGGCTACAGTCTGTAGGGTCAAAAAGAGCTGGACATGATGGAGAAAAGGATCTTCCTTGCCTTCCCTGGGAGGAGGGTGGCCTCTTAACAATGAACATGATAAAGTAAGTGTCCAGAGTGTGTTTCTGAGGCTCTTGCTATAAACATCCTAACTGATTTAGGCACTACACATATAATATATATATAGTATAGTGTACTATGTGTAACAGAAAAAGATTAGTCTGTGTTCTGGCTTCCTGGCACAGAGATCCTAAAACCCTTGGAATTTCCTGATAGGAGTGTCCTTTGCTATTCACAATGGGCCCTTTTGAACACACTAGAGTTTATGCTAATGAGGTGACTTAGGATGAGACCTCTAGAGATAGCTTTATGGGGGCTGCTCACCCAAAAGACCAATTATTCTTGAGGGTGGGAATTTTCAGCCTACCTTTGGGAGCAATGAGATTTGGAATGTTGGGGTTGGTGAACATTTCGAGGTGCTAGGTGGGCAGTGCATCCTGAGAGGACTCAGAAGTGCCCCCCATACTTTTCCCTGTATGTCTCCTCCACTCCGCTCTTCCTGAGTTGTATCCTTTATAATAAAGTCATTAAAAGCAGAGCACTTTCCTGAGTTTTGAGTCATTTCAAGTGAATTGTAGAACTTGAAGAGGGGAGTCATGGAAGCCCCCAGATTCATAATTGGTCAGGTAGAGGCAAGGGTCACTGGGGAACTCCACTTGCAGCTGGCAAGTGCAGGGGCCGTGCTGTGGGACTGAGCTCTGTAACTGGCGGGATGTGACGCTGAGTCTAGGTAGGTAGTGTCAGCCAAGTGGTTCCCCGTCTGGCTCTTCTGTAGGTAGCCTCTGTGCCTTTGGGCAAGTTGCTCCCATCTCAGGCTTCAGTTTATTCATTTGTAAAATGAGAGGTCCTGGACTTGCTGAATACTCAGGTCTACTCCGCCCAAGGCAGGGTGCCCCAAGACACAGTAAAAGAGCAGGCAAGGGGCTTTATCACACTGAATAACGATGAGTGTTGAGTAAAGGAATTTTTCAGAAAAGCAAACAGACTCCAGGTGACTCCTGCCCCACCCCTGAGCCAGATGCCCTCCAGGAAATCAGAGAAACAGAGAGTTGGCCCCTGGGTCAGCAGAGGCTGTGTGATTAGAAGGCTGTCCAGCCATAAATAAGATGAAAGGACAACCCTCAGAATAGGAGAAAATATTTGCAAATGAAGCAACTGACAGAGGATTAAACTGCAAAATATACAAGCAGCTCATGCAGCTCAACATAAAAAAAAAAAAAACCAAACAACCCAATCAAAAATGAGCAAAAACCTAAACAGACATTTCTCCAAAGACCTACAGGTAGTCAACAAACACATGAGAAGATGCTCAGGATCACTAATTATTGGAGAAATGCAAATGAAAACCACAATGAAGGGTTACCTCACACCAATCAGAAAAAAAAGGGGAAAGTGAAGTCGCTCAGTCATGTCTGACTCTTTGCGACCCAATGGACTGTAGCCTACCAGGCTCCTTTGTCCATGGGATTTTCCAGGCAAGAGTACTGGAGTGGGTTGCCATTTCCTTCTTTAGGGGATCTTCCTGACCCAGGGATTGAACCCAGGTCTCCTGTGTTGTAGGCAGATGCTTTTACCATCTGAGCCATCAGGGAAGTCATATTTCACCAGTCAGAAAGCCCACCATCAAAAAAAAATCTACAGTATGGAGAAAAGGGAACCCTCTTGCACTGTTGTGGGAATGTAAATTGATACAGCCACTATAGAGAACAGTATGCAGGTTCCTTAAAAAACTAAAAACAGAACTACCATATGACCCAGCAATTCCACTATTGGGCATATACCCTGAGAAAACCATAATTCAAAAAGATACATATACCCCAGTGTTCTGGAGGAGGAAACGGCAACCCACTCCAGTATTCTTGCCTGGAGAATCCCGTGGACAGAGGAGCCTGGTGGGCTATAGTCCATGGAGTCACAAAGAGTCAGACACAACTGAAGTGAGTTAGCACAGCACCACAACATTCATTGCACCACTATTTACAATAGCTAGGACGTGGAAGCAGCCTAAATGTCCGTCAACAGATGAATGCATAGAGAAGATGTAGTACGTATATACATGGAATATTACTCAGTCATAAAAAGGAATGAAACTGAGCCATTTGTAGTGATATGGATGAACCTAGAGTCTGTCATACAGAGTGAAGTAAGTCAGAAAGAGAAAGACAAATATTATATATTAACATGCTGCTGCTGCTGCCGCTAAGTCGCTTCAGTCGTGTCCGACTCTGTGCGACCCCAAAGACGGCAGCCCACCAGGCTCCGCCATCCCTGGGATTCTCCAGGCAAGAACACTGGAGTGGGGTGCCATTTCCTTCTCCGATATATTAACGTATATCATGGAATCTAGAAAAACAGTACAGATGAATCTATTTTCAGGGCAGGAAACAGATGTAGAAAACAGACTTGTAGACACAGTGGGGGAAGGAGAGGGTGGGTCAAATAGAGAGAGTAGTATTGGCATATATGCACTAACATGTGTAAAACACATGTGTGTATAGCACAGGGAAATCAGCTTCTTGCTCTGTGATGACTTGGAGGGTGGGAGGGAGGCCTTGGAGGGAGGGGATATATATGTATATATATGCATATATATATAGCTGATTCACATTGTTGTACAGCAGAAACACAACATGGTACAGCAATTATACATCAATTAAAAGAAAAACTAGAAGATTGTCAGGTCAAGCAATCTTTCCTTGGCAGTCCTGGCTTCTCCCTAGGGAGACCTTTCCCAGGATGGGCAGTATGCCACCACTTACCACCACAGGACATTTTCAAGAGCCTGCTGGTCTGATAACCATGAAGACCCTGAAAGTGCATTCAACATGCATGTGACACAGAGCAGGGAGGGAGAGCTGCTGTGCTTAGTGGTAGAATCAGGTTTCAAAACTACGCCCCCTGACTTGAAAGATGCATTGAAGTTAATGAGATTATGTTTAATAAGGAGAAATGAGACCAAGCTCAGATCCAAAAAGACCAAGTGGATCAGGGGTTGGCAAACTTTAGCCTGTGTGCTGAGTCCAGCCTGCAGCAGCTTTTGTAAAATTAGATTTTACTGGAACACAGCCACATTCATTTGCTCACATGCTTCTATGCTACAACGACAGAGTGAGTAGTGGCACCAGGATGCGATGGTCCACAAAGTCTAAAATAATTGCCATCTGTCTGTATGACTCCTGAAAACTAGACAGGGAAGTTTGGAGGAGATTTAAATTTATAGCAGCTCACATGGAAATAGAGAGGAGGACAGAGAAAATGAAGGTGTGATTATTTAGTCTGCATTAGTAGTGGAAACTGGAAAAGATCCTGATGCTGGGAAAGATTGAGGGCAGGAAGAGAAGGGGGTGAGAGAGGATGAGATGATTGGATGGTATCACCGACTCGATGGACTTGAACTTCAGCAAGCTCTGGGTGATGGTGAAGGACAGGAAAGCCTGGTGTGCTTCAGTCCATGGGGTCGCAGAGTCAGACATGACAGAGTGGCTAAACAACAACAACAAAAGGGTGTTACAATATAAGACAGATTCCCTGGAGGCTCAGTAGTAGAGAATCCACCTGTCAGTGCAGGAGATGAGATCTGCCAGTGCAGGAGATGTGGGTTTGATTTCTGAGTTGGGAAGATCTGCTGGAGAAGGAAATAGCAACCCACTCCAGTATCCTTACCTGGAAAATCCCAGGTACAGAGGAGCCTGGAGGGCTACAGTCCATGAGATTGAAGCAGAGTTGGACATGACTGAGCAACCAAACAGCAACAGCAACAATATTAAGACAAGGAATGTATTAGATAGATAGGTCTCCTTTCGCTGTTAAGTGACCAAAAGTAATGCAAAATTAGCTCAGCACCAGAGGACTGTATTGGAGGGACACAGTCAGATGACCCCGAAGGTCTGAGCTTTTGACTTGGCCCTAAGCCTTTATATCAAGGAGGCTGGGTTGGGTCCAATTGCCCCTTTCCCTGGTTTCAGGGGTGTATGAGCCTAACAGCCATTGCACCAAGGGAGCCCCTGGCAGATGGAGCAGGAGGGCAGGGAGGGGCAGCACCAGGGAAAGCATCCTGGCACCCGAGAGATGGACAGTCTGCCGGAGGCCCAGGCCCTGCGGAGGTGTCACACATGGACCGTGCATGTCCCCGGGACGCTGACTCGCTGAATCCTTAACCGTCCTCCATAGATTGGGCTGTCGCCTTCCTGCCTATCAGGGATGTATAAACAGATTTTAATTTTTTTCCCCAAAAGTTGCTGATGGATTTAACAGTTCCGAATCTCATGCCAGGTCGAGGTAGTATTCCTGTCTCGCTGGTGGTGGGTTTGAGGTTCAGAGCTGGGATAGGAAGTTGAGGAGTAAACAGGGCGCTGTTGAGTCAGGAATCCACACACAGGACACTGCATCTGCCAGGCCTTGGCTGGGCTTCCCTGCTGCGGAGAGAGTGGGCGCCCTCCCAGGTTCAGAGCTCAGCAGAGCGTATCAGGGGGGCATGGGAAAGAGCAAGGTGACTGTAATCATAGATCCTGGCTCTGCCACATACCAGCTGGCTGATCTTCTGCAAGTTAGCCTCTCTAAGCCTCAGTTTTCTCACCTGCAAAATGGAGAAGAATCATATGTCCATCTCAGGATGTTAAGAAAGATACCAATTCCTTAGTTATACCAGCAGCAGAGCAAGGGCTGGCTTGAGGGCAGCATGGGGTGGTAATAAGAACCTGGCTTCCGGGCC
Organism: Bos mutus; assembly: GCF_027580195.1. NCBI lineage: Eukaryota > Metazoa > Chordata > Mammalia > Artiodactyla > Bovidae > Bos > Bos mutus. Next base: position 29,414,110 of record NC_091626.1, on the reverse strand, counting down.
AAAGTGCTTGGGTTAGGGCCTGGCTGCTCAGCTCTGTGGAATGTATTTAACCTCTCTGCCCTCCAGTTTCCTATTCTGCAATATAGACATAGTCATAAAGTGCTTCAAGCAATTGTTATAGAATTTAAATATTAAATGCGTGCAAAGCATTTAGAACAGTGCTTGGCACATAACACATGGGGGTCTGCTAAATACCTAGCTGACATTCTTGTTTATCCTTGTAAATCCGGGCAACTTTACCTGTTGAAAATTCTTTTTTCGCATCTCATAAGCATCTCCTTGACATTGTCATCCCTCCTTCCTTTTAAGGATGACACTGTGTACCCTTTTTTCCTTCATGTGGTACTTGTTCAGTCACTCAGTCATGTCTGACTTTGCGACCCCATGGACTGCGCACGCCTGGCTTCCCTGTCCATCACCATCTCTCAGAGCTTGTTCAAACTCATGTCCATTGAGTCAACGATACCATCCAACCATCTCATCCTCTGTCGTCCCCTTCTCCTCCTGCCCTCAATCTTTCCCAGCATCAGGGTCTTTTCCAATGAGTCAGTTCTTCGCATCAGGTAGCCAAAGTATTGGAGCTTTAGCTTCAGCATCAGTCCTTCTAATGAATATTTGGGACTGATTTCCTTTAGGATTGACTAGTTTGATCTCCTTGCAGTCCAAGGGACTCTCAAGTGTCCTCTCCAACACCACAGTTCAAACACATCAATTCTTTAGCGCTCAGCCTTCTTTATGGTCCAACTCTCACACCCATACATAACTACTGGAAAAACTACAGCTTTGACTAGATGGACCATTGTTGGAAAAGTAATGTCTCTGCTTTTTAATACAGAGGTTTGCCATAACTTTTCCTCCAAGGAGCAAGTGTCTTTTAATTTCATAGCTGTAGTCACTGCGTTCAGTGATTTTGGAGCCCAAGAGAATAAAGTCTGCCACTGTTTCCATTGTTCCCCATCTCTGCCATCAAGTGATGGGACCAGATGCCATGATCTTCGTTTTCTGAATGTTGAGCTTTAAGCCAACTTTTTCACTTTCCTCTTTCACTTTCATCAAGAGGCTCTTCAGTTCCTCTTCGTTTTCTGCCATAAGGGTGATATCATCTGCATATCTGAGGTTATTGATATTTCTCCCAACAATCTTGATTCCAGCTTGTGCTTCATCCAGCCCAGCATTTCACATGATGTACTCTATATATATTAAATAAGCAGGGTGACAATATGCAGCCTTGATGTACTCCTTTCCCAATTTTGAACCAGTCCGTTTTTCCATGTCTGATTCTAACCGTTGCTTTTTGACCTGCATACAGGTTTCGCAGGAGGCGTGTGCCACATGGTATTAATTGCACAGAATCTTCTGACCTTTCTTTTTTCCAATCTTTTGGCTCCCTTCTCCTCCAGAACTCAGCAGAGACCTCCCACCACATTCTCCTGTTAACAGCATAGGGCTCAGCTAGGGCTTCCTGAGTGTGTAGAGACCCACACACCTGTCCAGCACACGCCATGACCTGAGGGCTCTCCATTCATTCATTCATCAAACACTCAGGGGTCGTCTCTCATTCCCAGGCACTGTGTTAGGCACTGGTGGCACAGGATGAATAGCCAAGGTCTCTGCCCTCCAGGAGCTCACAAATCGAGAGACAGGGAGGCCAAAAATAAGAAAACAGATCATTAAAATAGACTTTTATAAGTTGAATGATAAGATGAAGCCCTGGTCCCTTGGGAACACAAAAGAGGTGCCTAACCTAGGCTGAGGGGTTGGGACCAGTCTCCTGGAGGAGGTGACTCTCCTACAAAGGGCACCTGCCTTGGCCCAGGGCACCCTTTGAGCACATCTTGTTGCTGCTGGCCATCTGCTCTGCTTGGGCCTCAGGGGTGCCCAGGGTCATCATGCCCTCCCCGCTCCCTGGCTGCCCTCAGTTTCTCCTCCTTGCAGGTTCCCTTCCCCCACCCCTAGGTCTTTTGCATATCATCCCCTCTTCTAATAGTTTCTGTCGGTCCCACCTTGGCTCCCAGTTAATGACTTTTTCCTTTCAGATCTTGGCTCGTATGCGACTTCCCTTGACCTCCCTGACTAGGTCAAATCCCCTACCTCCGATTCTTCATAGGTGCTTGTAGAAGTTTGTACCCCTGTTTTTGTAGCCCTGAGACACACATTCTGTGACCAGTTAATTCAAGTCTCTCCAACAGATCAAATGTAAAATTGAATGAATAACTGAATGAATGAACAAGTGAAAAAATGGATAATAAATAAATAAGGCAGGAAAATGTGTATGTTAATCTTGAGAGACTATGGAAAGCATGCTTCCTTTTAAAGTAATTTATAATAATCATTTATAATAGGCATCACTTACCACATATAATAAACACTGCAATAGGAATTTATTTATTGTCCATGGGATTCTCCCAGCAAGAATACAGGAGTGGGTTGCCATTTCTTCCTCCAGGGGATCTTCCCAACTCAGAGATCTGACGTCTCTGACATCTGCACTGGCAGGCGGTTTCTTTACCACAAGCATCACCTGGGAAGCCCATTCATTCATTCACAAATATTAATTAAGTGTTTGCTTTGGGTCAAGCACTCCTCTCAGCACTGGGATGAGAGAGCAGTGAAAGGGTTAAGCATGTGCCCTGCCCTCTGAACCCTACATTTGAGTGGAGAAGACAGAATAAAGAGATAAATGCATAAGCGTAGAAATCAGACTTTGGAAAGCTGTCACAATCCCACAGCTGCAGACCTTCACAATTTGTCCTGTCCTTGAGGATATCGCAATGAGGAAGATGACATTGACTCAAGAAATACAGGAAACCTTATTGGGAAAGTTCCACCAGGGGTTCAGACTCGAGCCTCTTTGAGCTCCCTAGTGCAGGCCTGGCCAGGAGTTGTTTGTACCGAATGCCCCAGGAGCAGTGGGCAGGCTGGGTTAGGAGATGACGGAACACCTGAGGTTCTGGCTGGGGGTGCATCAGGTATGGCTGCTCTCTGGTGCCCGGTCTCCTTGTCAGCTGGCCAGAGAGCCGCTTGGCTGACTCCTATGGCCCAACGTTCCCCTGCCTCAGCAGATGGGAGCGGGAAACAAGGGCGGAGCTGCCCAGTCCCTTGTGACAGCAAGTGCTGCACCCTGAAACCCGAGGAAACGGGCTGAGATCAGTGCTGGCCTCTGCTCCCTGGCTGGGGGTGAACTTAAGGCTTCGAACCTTTGCTGCCGTGAATGAGGGACTCCTTATAGTGGATATGCGGTGCCAGAATCAGGATGGGGACCATTCTGAGGAGGATGGATACAGGGTTGAAGCTGGAATGGGGTGAGCCTCCTCAGGCTCGGAGTTGATGGAAGGATGTGTAGTTCTCTGTCCTTTATGGACTTGTGATTATACCTGCCTGTTTCATCATTCACTCCACAAATGTTTATTGAGCTCCTACTGTCTGCCAGACCCACACTGTACAGGTGCTTGGGATGCAGTAGAGAGTGAGATGTGGTCCCCAGTCTCCCCCAGATCATGTGGACAACATTTTGTTCTTTTTAATGCACTGTGAGGATCTCAAGTTATTCTTGTTACAATCCTGTGAGTCCCATGAGAACGTTACTATTGTTCCCATTTGATGGATGGGCAAACAGAGGCAGAGAGAGGTTAAGTAATTTTCTAGTTAGAACCAGCCACCAGGTCTTGCTTAGTCCTTTTGCTGACCCCCCACCAAGGGAATTCAGGGAGGTGGTCAGTCAGTTCAATTGCTCAGTCATGTCGGACTCTTTGCAACCCCATGGACTGCAGCACACCAGGCTGCTTATCTGTCCATCACCAACTCTTGGAGCTTGCTCAAACTCATGTCCATCGAGTCGATGATGCCATCCAACCATCTCATCCTCTGTCGTCTCCTTCTTCCTCCTGCCTTCAATCTTTCCCAGCATCAGGGTCTTTTCCAAAGAGTCAGTTCTTCGCATTGGGTGGCCAAAGTATTGGAGCTTCACTGGAGAAGGGAATGCCAAGCCACTTCAGTATTCTTGCCTTGAGAACCCCATGAACAGTATGAACAGGGAGGTGGTACTTTCTACTGATTTTTAATGATTCATCCTGATTGTTAGCATCTGAAAGTAAAACTTACTAAATCAGGGAAGGTTTCATGGAACACCTGACCTTGTTTTCCTCATTCACTATTTCATTTTTAGCACCTTCTTCCTGAATAGAACCAAAGCCCTTGACGGGCAAGGGGATACATCAGAGACCTATTTAAAGTTCTTGCTTTCACCACTCACGTCACACCCTGGTGCCCATCTTTACCAGCCCTGCTTAGAAGGCCTCACTGGATGGATGCAAACCTGGTTTGGTTTGAAGCTGAAAGGCCTCCTGGGTTACACATCAGGCTCTTAAGGGTCAGAGACACAGCTTATGCTTCTGTGCCCCCTCACAGCAACAAAGAGCTCCCTGGTCCCCACGTAGGCGTTCAATAAACCCTAATTGATTAGCTGATTGGGAACAACAGATATATGGTGTAAATGCCTGGAAATACAATGTCCCAAAGGCTGCCAGCCAGCCAGGGGCTCAAGGGACAGGTGTTTTCAGATCAATGTGCTTGCTCATCCCCAAGGCAAAGTTTAAAGTGAGTGACTGAGCATTATTTTAGAGCAGTGCAAAATTGGAAAGAGGCAAATACCCAGTGACAGGGGGATAGCTAAGCTGACTGGGTTATATTAAGATGCTGGAAGACTGTATAGTTTTTAAAAATGACACTACAACACAACACCAAATAGAAAATTGTGTACCAAGTACCAAAGTGGGGAAAGCAGAGTATGTGGAGAATGTGGAAATATACACACAACCATTTAGAAAGACAAGAAGCAAACAGCTACTCAGTAGCTGCTTTTTTGTTAAGTTCACTAAGCAAAGGGAATGACGGTAGCAGGGTGGTGTCTGTCAGTGCGTGGTGTGATGGGAAGAGTCCTTGGACCAGTTGACCAGGTGACCCAGGGATCCTGGTGCTGCCAATTATAGTCCACATGCTCTCGAACCTTAGTTTGTTATCTGTCAAGTGAGAATTTTAATACTTGCCCTACTTGTCTCACAAGGTGAGAACTTATTTACCCCACTTAGTGTGATATTTATAGGTTTCCTGTGGAAAAATAATGTGTTTGACTACGGGGTCCCGACTCATACCTGGTTCAGGTGTTACAAAATATACAGCATTTAAATGTTATTATTTTTCTGAAATCCAGAAAGTCTCACAAAATCCCATGGGTTTAGAGTAAGGAATCAGGGACCTGTACTAAGTGTTTAGACACATAATTTTATTTAACTTAATTTTCAGAATAATCCTTTAGAGTACGTTAGATCATTCCCACTTTACAAATGAGAAAACTTGTGTGTATAGAGGTTTATGTGCTTTTCCATTGATAATAAGTGACCCAGTTCAGATTGGGAGCATTCAAAGCCCATGATTTTGGCCACCATGACCAGATCAGCAGGAGTCCAGAAATATGTGGTGGAGTGACATCTGCTTGTATTTGACTTATGAGACCAACAAAGAATATTTCTTCTCATATGGGACATCAACTGCATGCCAAGCACTTGACAAATATTGTCTCATCTGATCCCCATGACTCTGGGAGGTGCAGACTAATATTAGCCCCATTTTCAGATGGGAGACTGGAGCATAGACAGGTTACATCACACATCCAAGTGAGTCAGGGACCTGAGATTCAAACTCAGGTCTAATGACTCCAAAGCCTGGGATGTTGTATCTTCTGCTGAACAATTAGAAAGTTGCCAGGGTAACACAGAGTGCAGATGGTCACCTTCTGGAAAGAGTGAGAAAGGGCCTGGTTACAAATAGTATCATGAATGTAGAGTGATCTGGTCTTTCCATGTCCTGTTCTGAGCTTTCCCTCCCCTCTCCCTTACCTTCATCTTCCCTCCTCGTGGACAACAAGGTCAGCAGGCATCTCAAGGACATGAAATGTAATCTGGGATTGGGTCCCAAGTGCCTTCAGCAGAGTCATAGGAAGGAAAAGTATGGATAGCTAGACAGGATCACAGGTCAATCAGAAGGAGACGAGGATTTGTTTCTTAGGGTCGCCAAGGCCTGCACAGAAGCAGAAATGATGAGATATTCCTACAAAAGGTACCATCTGGTCCTGCTGGTCAACAGGCCTGAGACCCTAGGGGAACAGACCGAGTGAAAGTCAGCAAAATAACACCTAATGTCATTTTGTTCTCATTTCTCAAGTGATCCAAGGAAGAGACTTGTTCTTTGGTGTTGAAGTGGTCTAGACAAGGTTCTGTCTTCTGCCTTGACCCTTGACTTTGGTCCAGCAAGAGAGACTGTCCCAAGGAGCAGCCCATGGGGGAGCCAGGTGGGTAATGGGCAGTAGATGTCCTTACCTGTCCACCCAGAGGTGGCAGGCAGACTTGTGCCTATCTCTAAAGGATTTAGAGATCTTCAGTTTCCCCATCTGAAAATGGGGCTAATATCAATTCAGAGCCCTAAAGGTTTCCTAGAGACCCTACTGCAGATGAATCCCAATTGGAACAGGTCTGAACCCTGGAATATGCACAAAATTAGAAAGACTGTTATTTGCACTTCTTAGTTTATAAAAGAAGGGCCTAGTTGGGGGCACTCCCATGTTGGAGCTTCCTCAGCTTTCAGCAGTCAACCTAAGTCTCCCAGCAGGTGCAGAGCTGGCAGGCATAGATTGTCATGGGTGAGGTCTCCTGGAGGTGGGGTGCAGACTGGATAAGGGGGTATTAGCTCAAGCCATGAGTAACATCTCACGAATCAGGAAGGAGGAGTGTTAGGGCTAATGATACGATTACAGGTGACAGCTGATGCTTAAAAGAAGTCAGGTGTGTAGCAGGGTTCTTGACTGTCAACATAGAAGGTTCTCACTGCTTTGCAGAGAGTGGGAGAAGGGTTGGTTAAAAGCAACAGAATCAACTAACACAAACTAAGAAGGGATTAATCGGAAAATTGTGAGGGTCACCTACGGTGTCAAAGGAAAGGCCAAAGAACACTTGGAGAAAACAACAGGAACCCAAAGTCCTCTGGGGCTCCAGGGGACAGGAAGGGTTTATTGGACGGAGATGAGCATGTTTTGTTCACTGGTGTGTGTAGGCCTAGCACAGGACCTGGTGTGGTGCAGGGTGAACGAATGAATGAAGGTCTGCTGCGTGGACAGCTCCGGAAGAACTGAGCTACTGCTGCTGGCAGCTGTCACGCTGAGGGTTTCCAGGGAGACAGCTCCCATCCTGAGTCTGCCTGAACTAAATCGAGAGCTGGGGCCAGTGAGAGCATGAAGTAAACAGAGACCAACCATGCTGGCTGTAACTGAGCTCATCTGTCATCTAGTTGGGCTAAAGAAGGGGTAAGAACATTCCAGGAAGAGGAACACAGGGCTGAGGGCCCAGAGGCAGTGAGTGGGGACATGCCAGGGGAACCACAAGTCATTCTTCCTGGACTGTGCAAGACTGAGGGGAAGGTGAGAAATAAGGCCAAACCACAGAGGGTTGTGTAAGCCTCGCCGAGGCGGTGAACTTGATCCTAAAGGTAATGGGAAATCATTAAAGAGTCTGGAGTAGGGAGTGAAGTGGTCAGGTCTGCATCTGAACAGAAAACCCAATTGCAGCTACAGGCGGTCTTGGGATGGACAGCTCCAATCCCAACCTAAATGTCTGAGTTCTCTCCCAGGTTACCTACACTGCACTTCTAGCTCTTACTCTTAATGGAATTCCTCACATGGGTTTAGGATACAGGGCTTCAGAAGAAATCTCCCTCCTGAGCCCTTGGGTGGCTCCCCAAAAGACCGTGTTGTTGTTGATTTTTAGTCGCTAAGGCCTGTCTGACTCTGTGACCCCAAGGACTGTGACCTTCCAAGCTTGTCTGTCTATGGGATTCCCAGGCAAGAATATTGGGAGTGGGTTGCCATTTCCTTCTCCAGGGGGTCTTTAAGACCCAGGGATCGAACCCATGTCTCCTGCTTGGCAGGTGGATTTTTCACCACTGAGCCATCTGGAAAACCCCTTTCCCAAAAGAGAGAGCCACATTCAAATCCCTGGAACAAGTGAATGTGACCTTATTTGGAAAAGGGGTCTTTGCAGATGTAATTAAGTTAAGGATCTTGGGATGAGATCATCCTGGATTACCTAGATGTGCCCTAAGTCCAGTGAAAAATGTCCTTAGAAGAGGAGAAGACACAGACGGGGAAGAGGCCATGTGACCATCGAGGCAAAAACTGGAGTGATGCTACCACAAGCCTAGGAAGCCAAGACGTGCCAACAGCCACCAGAAGCTGGAAGAGACAAAGAACGATACTCCCCTACAACCACCAGAAGAAAGTCCTGCTGACACCTTGATGTCAGACTTCTGACTTCCAGCGCTGTGAAAGAATAAATTTCATTATCTTCAGCTAGCTAGCTTGTGGTAATTTGCTGCAGTAGCCACAGGAACGAATACAACCTTATACTGTAACTAAGAAGAGTCGGCCTTCATCATCAGTGGACCCTTATAAACCAGAACATTTTCTTTCTGTTTGGAAAGTGTGATTGTGACAGAGGCAAGAAGCCAGACTAGACTAACAGTGTGGCACCGAAAGGACACCTCTGCCCACACCAAGAAAGCATATCACCAGAATGAAGCAATGGACAAGTTGGTGGAGCTGGGTCTTTGGCCAAGGACCAAAGACTCTGGGAGTGAAGCTGGAACGCTGGCAGGGCCCTGCAGGGACTGATGGTTTGGAAACAGAGAGGAGGGCAGTGAGCTGCTGTATGGCAGTGGGCACAGGTACGGCAGGGATGACTGTTACCCAAACAGGATTCCTAACTCCAGGTTCCCAAAGGGGCAGGGGGTGCCCTGGAACATCCAGCCTGGCCTTTAGGGTGGGCTTACTAGGTCTGACATCCTGGAAGACTTCATGCATCAAGAGTTCCTTAAAGCACCCACTGTGTGCTGGCTTTGTTCTACCCATCTAGGTGTCTCACAAAACACAATCAACATCCATCTTTCTGGACAGTAAGAAGTCAGCCCACCGCTGAGAGCATCAGCACTTGGCCTTCAGGTCTGTGCTATGTGTCTCTTCCCTGGGGAGTCCTCGCCTATCCCTGTAGATGAGTCAGCTCCTCTGTCAGACTGAGGCTTCTCTTTTGGAGGCCTGATCAGCATTGTACTGATACAACTATCTGCATGAAGGAACATTCAACGCCTGTCTCTTGACAAGCTGTGAGGACCCCAGTAGCTAGCCTGGTCCCCAGCTCATTGTAGGTGTCCAATAAGAAGTTGAAGAACTAACCAGGTCAATTCTCAGGCCAACTGAGTTTTCAAAAGGAAAAAGATTTCAGCTGGTGGTGAAGACCTTGATGCTGGGAAAGACTGAAGGCAGGAGGAGTAGGGAACGACAGAGGATGAGATGGTTGGATAGCATCACTGACTCAATGGACATGAGTTTGAGAAAGCTTTGGGAGTTGGTGATGGACAGGGAAGCCTGGAGTGCTGCAGTCCATGGGGTCACAAAGAGTCAGACACGACTGAGCGACTGAACTGAACTGGTGGTGTCAGACCCTCTGAGAGCAACTACAGCTAGGGACTCAGGCTTAATCTCAAGAGAAGGAAATAGGGTCAAAGGTGGAAGGCCCAGGGAATAAATAAAGCTGCATGTAGGAGGGAGAGATGGTGTCAGCCCTAAACCCAGGTTGCCAAAGGCCAAAATCTCACAACCCTCCTCCATGAGGAGCCATGAGCCAGTTGGTTTAAGTCTTGGCTGAGATGGTATCTCATACTTTCTTCTTTATAACCCCATCTCTCCCCCGAAATCTCTTCCTCTTGACCATTAATTTCTCTTCGTGGATGGCCTTTGGAGGGGCTGGGCTCTAACAACATCCAGAATCTCATTAAAGCACAAAAGAGCACCTGAATCATCACAAATTCTTGCTAAAGAGAAGGGTCTTCTGCTCACATTGAAACAAAAAAGTGATGTGGTAAATCGCAACTGGAGACTGGTTGCCCCTAGACCTCCTCTGTAAGATAGGGAAACAGCAAAGCTCATCTAGGATGGGAGAAAATTCGAGAATGAGAGTGAGCATTCAGTGCGGTGCCTGAGTGGTCACAGCTGCAGCACCACCAGCAGCAGCAACCACAGCTGTTGTTCTTCTAACCTGTGATGTGATGAGCCAGAAGGTCCCTTTGAACTGGGTAAGGGTGGGGCAGAGGAGGTAAGGAAGGAAAGTTATCCAGAAAGGAAGGTATCCACTGAGTAGAGTACAGAAGGAACTGGCCAATGAAGAAGGGTCTCAAGTCCTTTCAGGCTCTTTGTTCTGGGTCTTACCTCTTGCCTCTTCTCTATCAAGTAGACCTTGTTCCATGAAGCTTGCCTCTTTCTTTTGAGAAACACCTGCTCTAATGAACTAGTCTTACAGGTTTGTTTGTACTAACATGTAAGTGACTGTTGGGGCTTTGCTCATTCGTATAAAGGGAGAAGCTTTCAGTTAACAGCAATGAATACCAGCAAGTGAGGGGGGTGCGGGTGGAGACTGAGGGCCCTCTCCATGATTCAGAAGCTCACTGCCTGTTCCATCCAGAAAACCAACAGGTATTTTATAGTCTAGCTGCGGCAGTGGGGGGCGGGGTGGGGTGGGGTGGGGTGGGGTGGGGTGGGCAGCCGGGCCATCTTGGTTTGGTTAAACTGGCTGAGCAAATTCTGAATCCTCCCTCCTCTTCCCAGAAGTAAGAAAGTAGGCAGGAGCGTGGTGGGAGGAGAGGAGGACAAGGGGGGCTAGACAGAAGACAGGTACACAGAGCAGGAAGGGATGACTCCCTCCAAACGCACTTCTCGGGGAAAACAGCACTGCCGGGGATGTGCAAAATTCTGATTCTAAATAGCGTGACTCCCAAGGCAACGGGAAGTAAGGGAGTCTGGCCTTCCAGCTCTTTGGGGTACCCTCAGACTCTCTCCATGGGCCCTCCTGCCCCATGAGACATGGCAGGTTATGGCTGGCATTTTGAGAGGAGCTCATCTCACGGGCAGTAACTTACAGCCAACCTGGATACTGCCTGAGCAGCTCCATCTGCCTGGCAGTCTGGGCCCAAAGTCAGGACTGGACCAGACTGTGATGGGGAGTGGGAGGGGCTGGGTGGAGAATTCAGGTTACCAGAGCAGGTCAGCACAGAGATTGTGGATAAGACTGGTAGAGAGGGCCATCTGCCCTTCCTACAGCACGGCCCTGTCCAGCATGCTTCAGGACAGTGTGACGCCAGTGTGTGCAGGGCCAGCAGCCCCTAGGGATGGGGCCCCAAAATATAAGAAAGAGAGATGGGCCAGAGTCAGTCCTGGAACACAAACACCAGTATATTTTATCTGCACAAATGTGAAAAGAAAGAGACAACGAGACCAATGGAGACAGAGCAGGCAATGGGCGCACAAACCAGTCATGTGTCCTTCGGAAGAGCTGCCATAGCTGGGAGACAGTCCCACCCATGAAAGGCCCTTTCGCAGAGCAGGGACCTGCAGGTCCTCCAGGCCTGGGGCAGCCTTGGAGTGGAAGCTGCTTTCCTTGCCTGAGGCATAACTCTCCCAGGCCTGGGCCTCCTATTTTTCTGCATCCCCTTGACGATGTCTGCATAGCCCAGAGTTTCATAAATACAGGTTCTCATGACCTCATCCACTCAATGGCTGCCTCCCCAGGAGACCCATGCAGAAGGCGAGGGACCAGGACAAAAGGACTTTGCGGGCACCCCCTAGGTATTATTGCTGTGAATAAGCATAGGCCATTGTGACTCACTGGCACATCAGAGGGGACATGGCACAAGGGACAGGATGCCTAGCAGATGTTGGAAGCGATTCAACCATGCAGGGCAGCACATGGCGACCTGTGACTCAGAGATGCTGCCATGGCCAGTGGGGAGAGGCCCAAGACGTCAGAGGTTCATGAAGAGTGAGTAGATTCTCTCCTGCTTTGCAGGGCTGGATTACTCCAAACTTCTGAGTCCTTGGGCACTAATGGATTGGGGCCCTGAAGATACCCAAAAAAAAGCAAGAGTTGAGGTCTGGTTGACCTCTGGTGAGCTTTGAGCCTGCAGATCCCGGTCACCTGGAGTGAATGTGAGAGAGAACAGGAGCCTTGGGGCACCTGGAGGAAGCAGAAGCATAGTGCTCTGCATGCTGCCAGGCAGGCAGATTTACTCGGGGACCTTTCGCACTTGGGAGTTTATAGGGCCAAGAGAGATGGTACCAGGGAGCATGTGCAGGGCAACCTTCTGGAGCAGACAGACCCGGTGGGCCATCCAAGGGCTGGCTCTGGGAGAGAATCACAGAGGCCTTGGGCTGGGAGACATCAACAAGCTGACCACCAGATTTCCATCCTGGAGGAAAGAACAAAAGGTGAGTGGTGTGGTCTAAGGGCCCACTAGTGGGCTTGGAGGGGTCAGGGGTGGGTTTCCAGGAGACTGAGATAGCATGGAGCAAGGGGAAAAGACCAAGGAGATGACTACAGGGCAGAACGACTACAGGGCCGTGGTAGCAGATGACTACGGAACGGGGGACCAGGCAATACTCTTCCTCTAGAATCCCCTCCAATAGTAGATGGAAAGCAATTGGCCCCCACTGGAAAGCTGAGTCCCTGGGAGCCCCAAAGCCCTGAAACTGGAGCCACATAAAATCAAAGAGAGGGTTAATCCCTGCAGAATGTAGGTCGTGCCTGGACTTGAGGAGCCTGCCCAGGACAGAGAAACTGGGGATCACCCTTTATCCTGTCCTGGACAGGGTCACTGCAGAACACAACCCTGCCAAAGGCAGAGTCTCCCAGCCTTTCTCCCAATCCAGGACACCACACTACCCACCCCCAGCACCCACACCCCGGCTTGCGCCCTGGCTGGTACTGTCTGCAGAGTATACTTGGAGTAGTACAGCAAGAAGAGGAACTTCTCTCCACAGGTGGTATTACCACTTTTAATGTTCTATAAAAAGGGAAAGGCTAATTTCTACCTAAGAGTCCTAGGGTGGTCAAGAAGAGACCGTGTTCCACAGGATAGGCTGCGTTCGCTGGAGCCCTCCCCTGGGGGAGGCGGCAGAGCTGGAAGTGGGCTGCAGTTAGGATCTCTCTGTCCACTGCCAGCAATGGACCTGTCAGTGGGGAAGGTGGGGCAACTGAGGTGACAACGCCCATGAGCATGGCAGGCTTAATCCTGTTTAAGGAGCAAGCTCCGTGGGCTCGTCTCTCCGGGAGGGGGAAGGAGACAATATATCTAAGGAGGTTTTGCTGCAGGGCTGGGGCTATGGCAGAACCAGAACTAACTCATTCCTGCTACGGATGCTTTGAGGACCCTCCCAAAGTCAAAGTGTTAGTTGATCAGTCGTGTCCGACTCTGCAACCCCACGAACTATAGCCTGCCAGGTTCATCTGTCTGTGGGATTCTCCAGGCAAGGATACTGGAGTGGGCTGCCGTTGCCAAAGCTGAAAAGCCCCCTTTTCCTCCCTTAGTCAGTCTCCATGACTCTTCAGCACTGGATACCTGCTCCTCCACCCTCTGGAAAGCTGGACTGTCCCTAGCTGTTTTGAAAATAAACCAGCCGGGTGCCTTTACTGCCCACCTCCCCCTCCCCCTCCCCCTGCAACTGATTTGTCTCTCGGTCCCCATTGTGGATCCGTGGGGCACATCTTAGCCTGACTCTGCGTTGGGGGTGTCATTCAGTTTTTAGCCACTGCAGGGAGGTGAGCACCAGGGGCCCTGCCACTGTCCCCCAGATAAGGGGGAGGGGAGCCATAACAAGGAACTTCCCAGGGATCAGGCCAGGCGCAATAGGGGAGGGAAGGCTGCAAGAGGGTGGGACGGATCTGCTCAGGGCTCTATCTCTGGCAGCTGTTGTGTTGGCTAGGGATAGGGGGTGGGGACAGGTGGGGTGGTTGACATGGATACAGGGGGCTGCTAGCGGTAAAGGCTCTGAAAATAAGAGAAAAGGGGGAAACGCCACCGAACACACAGGGATTGAAACCTCCCAAAGCCCAAGGTTGGTGGGAATCCAGCACCAGGGGAGAGCCCCAGAAGGCCAAGGGAGCAGCGTGGGGCCCTGGGGGAGGGGAGAGGAACCAAGGGAAGGCCTCCCAGCCCTTGCAGACCAGCAGTCCTGCCCAGCAGCCTCCTAGCTGCCCAGTCTCTTCTTAGGCTGCAGATCAATAGGCCTTGGGGGGAGGTATTGGTTGCAAGCAAGCACCTGAATATTGCCTAATGGAACCAGCCCAAGCCCAACTAAACCAGGTGAGAGGGAGGGAGGCAGCGGCGGCTGTACCTGCCGACAGCTCCTGCAGGCCTTGCCTCCCACCTTCTGACTCCTTCTCAGAGTACCTTCGCCAAGACAGGGCCTGCTGCCTCCAAAGTCACCCACATAAATCCAGTCGCTGCGTAACCACAGGCCTCCCGCCTCCGGCCCCTGAGCTGGGCTGAGATCCACGCACTCTACCCCAGGTTCCTTTGCCGCCCCCAACACCTGACCATGCCTCCAACCCCGCCCACAGCGGAGGGTCCGGGGGTATTCCGTGTGCTCCCCCATTGGGCGGGGCTTGTGCTGTACAGAGGGGGCAACCCCACCAGCTTGGTACCCTTGTCCACAGGGTCCATGAGAGCCCCCAGGGGCCCCAACCCAGCAGCTCCCCCCCCAACTCAGTCAGTCTTGACGTGGCCATTGGCCAGGGCCAGGGCACCGCTGGGCTCCCCGGGCTCAGCATCCTTGTCGAAGCGGAGGCGGAGGGTGTTGCGGATGACGAACTGCTCCACGATGAGGGCCCCGCAGAACCAGGGCACAGCGTACTCCAGGGTGATGAGGCCCATGAAGTCAAAGTCGAACTGGGAGTAGTCCCAGGGGCAGGCGTTGAACTGGCGCAGGATGAAGCCGGTGGTGAACTCCCACAGGTAGGTCCAGAGCGTGTAGATGAGGCAGCGCACCAGCAGCGGGCAGCGGCCACGCAGGCGCAGGTACATGCGCTCCACGATGAGGATGGACGTGCCGTAGATGAAGAGCGCCCACACGCTCGTGACCCCCGGGAACTTCCAGTTAAAGTTCACCACGAACTCCCAGGCCGCCGTGAACATCACCTCGCAGAAGTAGCCGTGGATGGCGTACAGGTACCAGCGGGACAGCGCCGTCAGGGGCTCGGCGGAAGCCATGGTGCCGACTGGCCGCTGGGGATCAAAGGACACACAGGTGAGGGAGGCGCGGAGGGGCTGCCACCGCCCGGCCCAAGGGTCTGCCATGGCCAGCCGGAGGGATTTCAAGCCTGCTTCTGCCTTTCTCTTTAGTCAGCCATCGTTTTCCTAAGCCTGTTCCTTGTCCCTTACTTCAGTTCATAGTCCTTACCTGAGCCAGGGAGGCAGGAGAAATAAAAGAATACAAACAGCCCCGACTGGCTTCCTCTGAGCCAACTCTCCTCAAGTGCTACTCAGAGGGAGGTGGCTAGCACACTCCCCGTCTTAACTTCTTAGGATTTATTCGTGGTCAGTGAAAGCGGCGGCTATCCTGGCCCAGAATCCCCCTCATTTCCAAGCTACTTGCTCATCTTTTGCCACTGGGGTTCCCATCTCTTCCTTCACTTCTCAAACATCTCCACATCATGTTTCTGAGATCTAAGGAGCCAGTAACGTTTGGGTGTGTGTGTGAACATATAAAAGTTACCACTTTACCTTGTGTTAAGTGTACACTGAGTGGAGTTCACCACCAGTCATCTCCAAAACATTTCCCCCATTCCAGACTGAAACGGCACACTCATTAAACGCGGACTTCCATCCCCTCCCCAGTCCATGCAACCACTGTTCTACTTTCTCTTTAGGAATTTGACTTCCATAGGTATCTTATAATTTAAATGGAATCATACAATATCTGTCCTATTGTGACTGGCTTATTTCACCGAGCAGAACATCTTCATGGTTCATCCATGTTGTGGCATGGGTCAGAATTTCCTTCCCTTTCGAAGGCTAAATAATATTTGATGCTGATCTATCTAGATATATTTTTTTAATCAATTCATCCATTAATGGGTGTTTTTGGTTACTGTGAATAATGCTGCTCTGAACTGTGCTTAGTCACTCAGTCGTGTCTGGCTCTTTGCAACCCCATGGTCGCAAGCTGCCAGGCTCCTCTGTCCATGGGGATTCTCCAGACAAGAATCCTGGAGTGGGTTGCCATGCCCTCCCCCAGGAGATCTTCCCAACTCAGAGGCACAACCCAGATCTCCGGCACTGCAGGCTGAGCCACCAGGGAAGCCCGCTGCTCTGAACATGGGTATACAAATATGTATTCCAGTCTCTGCTTTCAATTCTTTTGGGTACACACCCAGAAGTAGACTTGCTGGATCATATGGCAATTTTATTTTCATTTTCTGTTTTCCACAACAGCTATACTTACTATATTACATTCCCACCAGCAATGCACAAGAGTTCCAATTTCTCCATATCCCTGCCAGCACTTGCTAGTTTCTGGTTTTGTGATGATGGCCGTTCTAATGAGTGTGAAGTGGTGGCTTGTTGTGGTCTCGTTTGTCTTTAAGTGCTCTGTTAAGTGGGGTTTTGGTGTTTAGTTTGTTGAAAGGAAACCAGTGGGCTGACAGAGGAGAGAGTCCTCCCTTCTACTTCTTATTCCCTTCCGTTCCTCTCTTTTAAACCCCACTGATCTTCAAGGCCCCATCACATTTCCCCAAAGACTGGCCTGGCCCTGCGCTGGAGACTGTGTGGACCACTCATTTGGTCCTTTATTCAATGCTACCCCAATTTACTATTTTGAGGCACATGCCCTCTTGATCCCACCAGCCTGTGTACTCTTTGAGGGCAGCAACTACCTCCTAGGCCTCTGGCCTGAAGCCTTGGCACAGACCTCCCCTGAACAGGCATCTCTAAATGACGTGCAGTTTTTATGGAGGGTGGGATGAAAGAGTTCATGGTTAAACCATGAATGGGAAGATAAAACACGAGAACATGAACCACAGCTCTGCCAGCTGCCAGTAGACTCAGGGCTGACACCTCTGGCAATCCTCTCTTCAAAGTGCTAGAGGGGACAGAGGTTAACAAGATGACATCTGTAGGGACTTCCCTGGTGGTCCAGTGGCTAAGTTTCCGTGCTCCCAATGCAGGCGGCCTGGCATTCAAGACTCTCCAGGATCTCACTCCAATCTACGTTTTCAGCCTAATTCTCACATTTCCAGCTCTCCCTGTCTTACCACCATCCGATTTATTGTTTTCTGTGTGTTTGTCTTCTTGCCTCCACAAGTACAAACCCAGCTTATAGGTTACCTCTGGTATAAAATCTTTTGCATCCTCCCAACCACAAATCCTTTCTTCCTCCTCTGAATATCCACACCAAGTATTTTGTCTCTCTTTGGTACAGATGATTTTGTTTCACTATGCTGATAATTTTCAATCTCCAGCCAAACATCTTTCCTGTGTTCTATACCTATTTATCCTATTCCTTTCTGACCACCTCCACCCAAGTGTCCTATGGGCATCTCATATTCCTTTCCTTAATCGAACTCATTATCTTCTCTCCAAAAGTCTGTTTTCCTCCTATGACCCCCATCTTGATTAATGGTACCACCACGCACCCAGTTAGCAGACAGAGGTCCTTCTTGCTTCTTCTGCCGCATTGCCCCTTTAACCTGAACTCCCTGAAATTAAGGGTTTTGTCTGATTCAGCACTGCATCCCCAGATGCCAAGAATAGTGCCTCGAACATGGTAACCCTCAATTCAAGAATGAAGACATTTTTATCACTCAGCAAGTGCTGCATAACAAATCATCCCCAAACTTGGTGGCTTCAATAAACTCTCATTTATTATTACAACTCACATGCCTGTGGATTGGCAGATCTTGGCTGGCCTCAGTCACGAGACTGTGAGTCATCTAAGGGCTCTGTCTGTCCTATGCTTGGCCGGGATGGCTCTGCTCCACTTGCCTCTCGCCCCTTCCCTGGGCCCAGTGGACTAGCCTCAGCAAGTTCTTCTCATGGCAAGAGGCAGAGGCCCAAGAGCAAGCAACCCAACTGCACCAGTGCTTTTCAATACTGGTTAAATGGTTAAGTCACGCCCCCTAACATCTTACTGGTCCAAGCAAGTCACATGGCAAAGCCACCAAGTCAGCCATTAACTCCTATCCATTCTACCTCTTAAATATCTTTGAAATCCATCTCCTCCTCTTCTTTCCTCTTTCTCATTCCTGCTCTAGTTCAAGCCTCATCATCTCTCACCTGGATGACTCCAATAGTCTCTCAGTGTCCCAGCCTTGCCTCGCTCATTTCAACTCACCCAGCACACTGTGAAAGAGTGTATAAAAACAACAGTCTTTCTAAAATACAAACCCAATGGTTCTCTCCACTTAAAGCCCATTAGTGGATCTTCAATATCTGCAGAGTAAGGCTCAGCTCCTAGGCATGACTGGCAAAGCCCTTAGTGATACACTTCTGCTTTGGAGCCTCTCCTCCTGCTCCCTCCGTTGCTGATTTTGTTACCTGGGGTGCCCTTCCCAACTGCTGCTGCCGCACAGGTCACCCCCAACCCCGCCACCCACCTAACCCATGGCCCGAGAAGTCATAATCCTTCTTCAAGATCCACGTCCTCCTCTGTGAATGTTTTCCTAAACCCTTGCAGCTCTGGAGCTGTCCACTGCCCTGCCTTCCTCTGCACCCCATTTGCTTCTGTGACAATAGACAGCACTCAGCTTTGCCACAATTTGTTTGCAGGCCAGCACTAGTAGCCGCTTGATGAATGTTTGTTTAATACAATATTAAGAGAAAAAAAGCAGGCTTCGAAACAGAATACTTAGTACAATTTTGATTTTGCAAAGGCATGCAGTGTGTGTGAGTCACTCAGTCATGTCTGACTCTTTGCGACCCCGTGGACCGTAGCTTTCAGGTTCCTCTGTTCATGGAACCCTCCAGGCAAGAATACTGGAGTGGGTAGCCATTCCCGTCTCCAGGGGATCTTCCTGACCCAGGGATTGAACTCGCATCTCTTGCATTGGCAGATAGATTCTTTACCACTGAGCCACCTGGGAAGCCCCAGTTTCCTTATATGTGAGAATAATGAGTAACTTGCTCCAAGGTTACAGGGCCAATGGATGAGCTAAGAGAAGTCCACTATTAAGGATATAGCGAATGCTCAAAAAAAGGTGGCTTTCATTCCTGGCACAGAGCCAAGCTTTGGGTCAGCTTCTCCCTCCCACCTGTAGCAGGGTCTTTCTGCCTGTCCTTGCTAGCAGCCGGGCAGCCTTCCATGCCAAGCAAGTCAGGTCTTTGCCCCCACCGAGAGCCCCAACCCAGGCAGCCAAGCTACTCGTGAAAATAAAAATCATACCACAGCCCACAGGAGGACAGAAACTCAGCTGAGGAGGGTCAACAGGAGCTGGAAGCTCCTGTGTGGCTGTGGAGGTTTGATGGAAGGGGAACGGTCCCAGAACCAGCCCTGTGAGGTCCAGGCTTTAAAAGAAATGTGAGTGAAAAGGCCAGCATTCCTGTACAGTTCCTCAAGCTCTCATTTTATCCTGAACTCCCAACAGGTCCTAAGCTCTGCCCAGAACAGATTGGGACTCCAGTGAAACTCACTGAGGAGCGAGGAGGGGTCCGTGGTCTGAGGTGGGTGGACGGAGGTGGCCTGGAGACCACTCTGCCTCCCACCTGACTCAGGGTCCCCTGAACTCAGGTCTCTCCACCTGGCCAGAACTTGTACCCCTGGCCCCTCTGTCCCACAGGACAGCCCCAAGGAAGGGGCTTCTTCAGATGTGTCCTTCAGCAGCCTCATGTAACTGGTGGAGACATCACTCAGCTCAGTCCCCATCTTGATGCTGATTTTAAGACCCTGCTCTCGTTGCCTCTTGGTCTCATCTTTTGTGGCAGCCAAGAATGGCTTCCTGGCCAGTTACACATCAGAGGCTGCAGCCCCCACCCCCACCCTGAAGCAGGTGACATGGAAGAGATGGACCCCCCCAAACCCTAGGGAGCAGAAGCAAGATTAAAGGAGTAGCTGTCAAAGGGTAAGAGGATGGTGGTGGAGAGAGAACAGGGTGAGCCCAAGACCTGGATTCCATTTTTAGACTCTTCCATGCCTGGAAGAATACAGGTAGGTTGGGGGCGGGAGAAAAATGCATACCTAGGTGAGGTCAGGCCACGTCTGAGAGGTTGTGCCAAGATTGGTCCACGGAAGATGAATGGGGAAAGCTGGAAGTCCTGGCCGGGCCAGAAGGCAGGGGTGAGGACAGGGACGGGGATGTGAGGCAGTGTCGTCAGCCGGGATGGCAGCTCACACTGTGATGGGACAGATGCTAAAATTAGAGGCGGCCAGTGGCCGGGGAGGATTTTCAGAACTCCACTCCCCAAATCCATTTCTAATCATCACCGGAGCTATGCTTAAACTTTGAGCTAGTACAAGCTCTCCCTCCCTCTGCTAGGCCCAACAGCCCCCCATCCCTGCCTGGCCTCCCTCCACCTGAACCCTTTGCCCCAGGCCCTTCCAGTACCTCCTGTTCTGCCCCAGTCAGAATGGCATCAAGAGGAACCAGCAGCTCGTGAGATGTTGCTTCTTTCTCCTGCTGACAAACAGGACTGTGACACAAAGATGGGACAGCCCGGCAAAGAAAACTCGGGGCGGAGTACAGCAGAGAGCGTGGGCAAGACTGAGAAAACAATCTGGAGAGCAGTGGATGGTTTCACAAGCAGGATTTGGGGGAACAGCACACAAGTACAAGAGCCCTCGTGTATGATGAAAGAATCTGGGCACAAGGAGCTCCCGCAAAGGACCAGAGCCAAGAGTGTCCAAGGACAGGGCACCACCCCTCCCAGGAAACAGGTGGGGCAGGGGGGAAGGCTGGCTTTCCGAGCCTGGCTCCCTAGGAGAATCTCACCTGCTATTCTCAGAACCTGCTGAGCTTTTCCTTAGGTGGCAGAGAGCAGAGTGAGTAGTTGAGAGAAGTGAAGAGAATACCATTCAAGTCCAAGATGGGCTGGAGGCAAAACCAGATGGGGTGACTGCTCTTGGTTTTGCCCAAAACTCCCATTTTGCCCAAAACTCCCATCTTGTTCCCAGAAGCTAAGGTAATACAACACAACGACTCTGGGAGTTTCGTCCAGTGGAGCATCTTGCTAGAAAACTGGGATTCCCCTTCCATGCAGACAGGCTCTTTCACTTCATTTACTTCCCAAATTTCACTCCCCATCCCCAGGCAACAAGGTAATTAATACCACTGCTCTGAGGAGATGCACAAGCCTTCCAGGGGTCCCTGTGGGCAAGGGATTTGGGGCATGGCTTGAGCAACCCTGAGTCTAGTCTCCTGGTAGGGGAGTGGAGTCACTGAAGGGTGGGTGGGTGCCCTGACAGCTGGGTGCCAGATGCAAGTTCTCAAACAGTCCTGAGCTTCCCCTGTGGTCATCAGGTTGAAGGAGAGGAAAACCGTGGCAGGGAGGGCCTTCAGGGCCAGAAGGGAAGCAAGTGGGGGAAAATACCTGTGGTCACTGGCTGGCCAGAACACTGTACAGTTCCACCCTCTCTTGCTGTGGGTGTCCCCCAGGAAAGCTCCCAGGGATGGTCCGCCTGCCACTTCCCAAGTCACGTAATAATCAGGCACTCTTCACAGTACTTTCCATGTGTTAACTCAGATAATCTTCAAGCCCATTTCACAGATGGGGAATTTGAGGCAGAGAAAGGCTACAAAATTAGCCCAAGTTCTTACGGTTGTACAAGGTAGCTGTCCGCTGGGACTCAAACCCAGCTCCAGAGTCTTCCCTCCTGATCAGCGCGCCTCACGGCCCTTAAGCCTGACTGCAGTCTCCTCTAAGGCACTACATTTTCTGAGTTTCTGCTTGTGGCAGGCTGAGATGGTATATGGAGAGACAACAGGAAAGCAAGAAGGACAGGAGCTTCTAGGTAGATCATCAGTGAAGCTCAGGTCTGGTGTCAGAGCTGCTGAAGGCGCTCAGCCTATCCTGAGAGGCCAGGTTCTATTCTGAAGCTGCATTCTGGCAGGAACTACGTGAAGGTCCTCCTGGGTCATAGCTGACCCTCCCAGGACCATCGCAGCAGCACGTGCCATTCAAAGACCTCTCACCAGGACATATATTACCCCGAGCTTCCCCGACTGCCAGCCTACCCCAGTGCTGCCGGGAATCTTAGATGCCCCAGCCCTGCCATGGCAGTGCCAGCCAAGAGCAGTGGAGGCTGCCCAGAGAAGCCTTGTGCCTGGAGCAGCAGCAGCCAGAGTATGAGAAACAACCGATCCACACAGAGTGGCCGGCAGGGGAGGATTCAGATGGCCTCGGATGCTAAGCAAATCCCAGCTGGCAGGTGCGGGGGGGCAAGTGGGCCTGGGGCATAAAGTCAGGGTGGCACAGAGGCTCACCAGGGCTCAGGCAGCAATGGACAGCCTGCGGGTGGTGCCTGCAGGCTGCAGGACCCCCCTTCCCAGACCTCCTGAGGCTGCCTCTCTGTTGTCATTCAGATCTCAGCTCATCCATTACCCCTCAGAGGATTCTCTGATCTCTGATGCAAAGCAGCCTTCCCCTCACTCACGGCATGCCATTTTAGTCACAGCACTTTCAGTTTCTGCTATTTTGCTACTTGTTCACTGTCTGTCTCTCCCAATTAGAAGGAAAGTTCCACAAGGGCAGGGCTCTGCTTTGTTCATTCCTGGGTAACCAGTGCCTAGAACAGTGCCCGGCAGTGAGATCCACTGGCTTTATCTGTGAATGAATGAGTTGATGATGAGTGAATGGGCTCAAACAGGTTCAGGTCCTGTTTAGGAGCAGGTATAAAAAGTTAACCAGCTCAGCCTTTCTCTTCAACTCTTTCTTGGGAAATATAGCCTTTAAAATTTTTTTTTATTTCTAGCATTTTAAAGTCATTTTCCCAATTACAAAAATGACATGTGCTCACAGTTGAAATTTAAACATGACAGAAAGGAATGACATAGAAAGCAGAAGTACCCCATCTTCCCACGTCTTAGAGAAAATCACTTTTAAAGGTATGGTGTGTATGCATCCAGATTTAATTTCATTTTAAAAGAAACAAATTCATGCATCATAGAAAAGGCATTCATAATTCTAGCAACTAGCAGCCATTATCATCTCCCCTCTGCAATCTTTTCTCATGTGTTTATTTTACAAGTTACTGTAATGTACTTATCCTGTAACCTGACACTTCACTCATGACATCATAATCATTGTTTTCAAGTTGTTATATTTCCCATGTCCTCCTCATTATAATGGCTGCATAATATTCCACCAAGTGGGGAACTATAATTTACTTAACTGAGATGCTCAACAAAGGGAGAACAACTGTTTTCCATATCCACTCTGACAATGACACCACAAGAAACATCTCTTTTATGCCTGTGCCAGGAAAATTCAGCCCTTGTCTTTGCTGGGACTATTTCCTAACGAAAGAGTTCTCAACGATTCCAGAAGCGGATCACTGGACGAAAGGGTATAACCATTTTGTTTTTGTTTTTGGCCACTCCACACGGCATGTGGGATCTTAGTTCCCCAACCAGGGATCGAACCCACACCCCCTGTAATGGAAGCACGGAGTCTTAACTACTGGACTGCCAGGGAAGTCCAGGGCACAGCCGTTCTAAGGCTGATGAGTTAGGGTGTTCTGGGGAGTTCTGTGTAATGCAGGGAATAGGTCTCTGTCTGAGTGGCTGCATTTCCTATAGTGGCCTCTGCGACCATCCATCCACCCCAAACCCCCTCCCATGGCCCAGGCTTGCTCACACCACTTTGGCTATAAATCAACACAGTAACACCCTTCCTGAAAGACTGTCCAGTCACGAACTGATTTTGTAAGCCTCGGCTGACTGAAGAGTAAATTCTAGCCTTGAATGTTAAACCATCAACTAGCAGTAGAGTCAAGAATTACCTAAAGCCGAGAAGTGCCCAGTTGCCCGTGCCCTCTCTCCTAAGTAGAATCTAAGGGCTCTGGGCTCACATGGACCAGTCCAACACCTCCTGGAAGCCTATCCAGTCAGGAGTGCAAAAGCACCGGCCCTCCCTGCCCTGCCTTCTTGGGGAGCTCTCGACCTGCTGGCCCCGAATCCCTCAGTGGAACTGACTGCCCTATTCAAACAGATGAGCCTTTAGGCTGGACAGCCTCTGGGTAAAGCAGCCAATTGTCATTTTTAAAAGTGTCATCAATGAAAAGCCAGAGGCTGAGGCTGGAAAGAAAGGCTGTGTGAGGACAGAGGAGACTCCACAGCCAGAGGACCCTCACCCTAGAGGCCGCTCCTCTGGACTAAGGAGGAGATGTGGCTGAAACACTGCGAAGCAGTGGAGGACTTGCTCCTCTTGATGAAATTTATGGCAGCCAAGACGCCACAAATCCCTCCCCATCCAGTGCCCCGGATGCCCTACCCAAGCCACATGATCCACTCATGGCTTCTGGGCAGAGTCTGGAAACCTAGGTAAGATCCAGTTCCCACTGCACAGAGGTGAAGCCCAGGGCCCAACGCATTCATGAGACTACAGATGAGAACGAGAATTGGAGGAGTTGCCATCTCCTGAGGGCTGGGTGTCTCCCATCACTTAGCTCAACTGGCTCTGGCCTGGCTTTTAGAAGCCATGTAGCTGTAAGATGGCTCGAGCATGTGATATGGCCTGAAACTGCTGGAAAACCCCCTCTCATTCCAAAACCATAACCCTGTGACAGGCCCTGGGATGGGAAGCAGGCTCAGAAGTGGAATCTCCAGACGTGTGCTCGTGCTGCTGAGGCAGGAAGGGCCAGTGATTCCCCTGGGAGCCAGTAACATACTCACTTATCACACCCTTGAGTGCGCGGCTCTGAATAGACATCAGGATCACTGGCCACGAGTGTCCCGGGTTAACCTTTGTCCCGGTGCCTGGCTGGGCCGCAGTGCCATTCTCAACAGTGTGAGCAAGCATTAGCCCCAGGGCTCAGCTGATCCTTGGCTACTGGGTGGGTGGCTTCCATTTATCCCTGGAATTAAAGAGGAGGAGTTCATCAGCTTAAACTGCTCCAGATCTGAGCTACCAGGCTGGTCAGAGAGGCGACCTCAAGGCAAACACGACAACTCCAGGCACTGGCTCAGCACCAGACGCGCATCACGCCCAGGCCTCGGGCCTTCTCCTGGAGCCACCTCCTCCCAGCCATCCTGCTCGCCCAGGTCTGGTTAATCCGGTGATGAGAACACGGCAAGGATCCCAGGCGACTCCCACGGGGGCTAGGACTCAGCGCTTCTTGCGCCATGAGTGAATGTGTGCACACTTGTAAATCTGAGCGGGGATATAATTTTAGAATCCAGTTCCCTTCTCAATTTAGCTTCAAATTACACTCTCACCTTCACCCTGTAGTGGGTACATCTGTTCTCAAGGGCAGTCAAGAACCTCACAGAAGACAGACAACATAGGACATTTGTTTTTAGCATTTGGGGAGCCAAGCACAATTACAACTGGAAAAACAAGCACACCAACACAATGTGTGCTAAGCCCTCTCCCCGCACCCCACTCACTCAAATTTAATTCATTCTGTTGTTTTTATTATTATTGCCAGACTGTTCCCATTAACATCAGTAACTAACTACAAGCCAATGTAAATCTGACTTCATAACATCCCTTGCCACACACATATTTTTAATATAGCCCTAAGACTTGACCATTTGGTAGAGATTTCAACATTTATTTTTGTTTCCTGAAGGAAATCAACCCTGAATATTCATTGGAAGGACTGATGCTGAAGCTGAAGCTCCAATACTTTGGCCACCTGATTTGAAGAGCTGACTCATTGGAAAAGACCCTGATACTGGGAAAGAGTGAAGGCAGCAGGAGAAGGGGGAAGCAGAGGATGAGATGGTTGGATGGCATCATCAGCTCAATGGACATGAGCTTGAACAAACTCTGGGAGATACTCAAGGACAGGGAAGCCTGGTGTGCTGCAGTCCATGGGGTCACAAAGAGTCGGACATGACTGAGCAACTGAACAACAACATTTTTGTTTTAATATGAAGGTGCTGAAGCTTCCACTGAAAATCCCTGGGACACTGCCCCTTCTGCACGAGCCCAAGGACAGAGCGCAGATCCAACCCAGCCCTACAGAAGGAGGGACCAGCTGCTCAGAAACTGAGACCAGTATGTGACTGGGGGAAGCTGTCACCATACCCAGTGGACATCAAGCAGGGTGAACACAGAAGCACCACCTGAGCTGCTGCCCATGGCCCCCCTCCTCCTTCCCTCTACTCACCCCCCAGGCTCTCTGAGCAGGGGTGACTTGGGCCTCTGCTTCCAAAGCTGACAACCTGCAAGGCAGCAGGGAGGGGAGCCAAGAGAAGTGAAAGGGCAGGGCTTGGGGAACTGAAATTCATTGTGTGCGCATGTACTTACGGGTAGGAAAGGTGTGCACCCCCAGATCTCTCCCCAGAGCCTCTCACTGAGAGAACTGAAGGATGAAGGACAGAGGGGGTGAGGGGCTGTGGGTTGCTATGCTCTCCTGGCCTCAGCCCCTCCCCATCTCCTCCACAAACAGGAGGGCCCCCCCCCCACTCCCTTCTCCCAGCCTGCCAGACCGTGAGCAGGGGTCACCCTGGCATGTACCTGTCATCAGCATGTCAGCACGCCCTCCACCCCCAGCATCACCATGGCCCAATGTCTGGGGAGTTTGAGTCCCCTTCACGGGCACTTCCCCTTCTCTGGGCCCTAAGGAAGCCAAAGATAGCACAAGTCAAACCCAAACAGAAACAGAAACCAAAGCCCACATCCTGGCAGCACAGCCTGCCTGCAGTCAGCCCTGGGAGCCTCTCACTGGCTGTGGGGCTGCCCCAGATGAAGTGCAGCAGTCAAAACGGGGTCCCTCTGGGGCCCCTCCTCAGGTTGGAGCCCCCTCCTTCCTCATCTGCAGGCTCTCCCTCTGGGGAGCCAGGGGCAGGTGGGGGTGCTGGACAAGGACGTGATGGGCTCCCACCTCTGCCTGCAGCGCACCATCTGTCCCAGACTCCTCCGACACTCCCTGGCCCTTCAACTGGGTCCCAGGGTATAGAGGGCATGCTCCCTTGTGGACAGCATGACCTGAACCAGAAGTTTCTGGAAGAGAGGAATGGGCGAAGAGCCCTTAGATAACTAACATGGGGGTAGAATTTAAACTTTTTCAAGTGTATCATCTCTCATGATTCTTCCCCAAACTCCTGCAGGGAAGGCAGGAATTAGTCTACCTCCCACCCTGTCCACAACCCTGCTGCGTTTTAAAGATGAAAATACTGAGTTTCAGGACATTAAGCGATTAAGCCAAATCCACACACTTGATTCAAACCCTGGTCCTAGGGCTCCAGAGTCACCCCTCTCTCCACACGGCATTCCTTCCAGTTGCTTCCCACCCCAGTCTCATTCTCAAGGCCCATGTCTGCACATGCTCCTCCTTCATTGAGTGTAATCTACTTAGTCTGTTCTGTAAGCCGCTTACTCGAAAACATACAGCTGAGTCTGTCTGTCTAGCTTCTCCTTCAACCCAACCAGATGCCCCAGAAGCTTGAAGGAGTAGAGACCACGTTCAAGTTCAAGCTCTCTCTAACTGCCCTCCTCCGCAGCCCATCACACCCACACCTCCTTTGAGATCCTGCCCCTCTTCATTCTTTTGACAACATCCGCCCACAGTCCCCCAGTTATTCTATCACGGATGTTTCTACAGGGCATTGAACATCCTCCCATTGAAACATATGGTCCCATCTTAAAACGATTCAGTGTCTGTTTCCCCCTTCACATGGTGAATCCCTTGAATCCATGGAACTTCTGTTGGATGGAGGGACAGGCAAGGTAGAGAAAGCTCCAGCTAAATTACTGGGTGATTGAAACATCCAGTGTTACTAATCAAACATAATGATGCCTGAAAGTGTTAAGTCACTCAGTCATTGTCTGACTCTTTGCAACCCCATGGACTGTATGTAGCCCTAGGCTCCTCTGTCCATGGAATTCTCCAGGCAAGAATACTGGAGTGGGTAGCCATTCCCTTCTCCAGGGGATCTTTCCAACCCAGGGATTGAAGCCGGGTCTCCTGCATTGCAAGCAGATTCTTTACCATCTGAGCCACCAGAGAAGCCCCGTATGTTCTCTAATCTTTAGGCCACCATCACAGAAGGGTTCTTTCCCACAACGCACGTAAATATTGGTTTACAATGGCCAGGGCTGTCTCTGCAGAGGAAAGAAAGAAGGGTACTTGCTATCCTTTCCCCTACCTCCAAAAGCCATCACCCAGCCTAAGGTGAGGAGAGATGGGGTGAGTGCCTGGGGTCTGGACCATACAGAAGATGTGAGAGGAGAGATGGGGCTGGAACAGCGCGTCCTAGGCATCCTGGGAGACACTGCAGGCTCTCACGTAGGTGAGAGGCCAAGCTCAGGTTCAAGTCAGAGAATACCAACGCCTATTCTGTTATTTCTACAATGTGCTGGCACTCTCAAAAGGCGCATCCAGTTTTCATATACGTAGGATTCATCTCCCAAAGAGGTTTAACCAGCAGCTGCTGGCAGGAAATTCCCACCGCAATGCTCTCTCTCCTCCCTTGTAACTATTTAGGGTAAGCTGGGCTTGCAGGATTGAATCTCTGCTTCTCCGACTAGAACCTCAAAATCCAATCTACCCTCCCCCACAACCCTTCTCCATGGCTCAGAACCTAAGACTGAAACCAGGAAGCGGCAAGCAAACACTATGCCTTTTTCTTTCCTATTCTCTTCCACAGATTCCCTCACTCAGGTGCCCATAAAGTAAAGAGAAGATGCCTCAGAGACCCACTGGAGTTTGCTCTGGTTATGCATATCCTCCCCAGTTCTTCCCTTTCGACCCAGAACAACTGCTTTTACTTGTCCTGTAGTAAGACTAACCCTGAACGCAAGTGGCTTTGGCAACTTCCCAAACCAAGGAGTGACCGCTCAGCTGCAAATGCAATAGGAACTCCAAATTCCCCTGGGATGGGGCAGGGAGGCTGAGTGTGGTCAGCTCTCTCTGGGGAGCAAGGAGCCCCAGGCCCTGGGGCCTGTCTGGCATGCGGAAGAAAGGGTGGAGATAGGGGATGGGTTCCCCACTCCACCTGGCCATGTCCTTCCACTCCATTCCCCTCACCCTGGGCTTGGAATTTGGGTTTCCCTGCCTGCCTGCTGGACATCTCACCACCACCACCCACCCCCCGCCCCATCTTCTGTCTCACCTGCAGACCACCCTGTCCTGATAACTTTTTCTTCTTCCTTCCTCCTCCCCACTCTCCAGCCCACTCTCCCTGAGTCCCCCCTCCCCTCCTCCCCCCAGAACCAGCCCTGACGGCCTGCCCACATCCCCCTACACCTTAGAGAGTGGTCTCTGACCCTGCGCTCCTTGCCTTCCCTCCCATCCCGCCCCCTGGCACTGGGTGGCTGCTGCTCACTGCCTGAAAGGCTGGACAGCTGCTGGGCTCTCTAATTAGCTGCCTGGCCGCCGTCCCAGAGTGAGGTGTATGTTACTGTACAGAGCTGCCTCCCCTCCCCTCTGCCAATAATCCCCTATGCAGATCCCACCGGGTGGCAGCTGAGGGGCCTGGGATCCTCATCATGTGACCCCAGCAAGGTTCCTGCTGTCAGCTGGAGAGGAAGAGACGACAGTGGCCTCACAGCCTCCCCCACACACTGAGCAGGAATTCATCTCTCTGGTTTCTCCCTATTACTGCTCACATCCTTAGGAGTTCCCACAGGTAAATCCACCACACCCTACCTCTGGAGCAATGGAGACCCTGCCCCTTCATCACCTCCCCAGCGGAGGCAGAAGAAGCCCAGGGCAAGGACAAGTCTGGACGTTGTCAACAGCGTGACACCCAGTGCCCTACTTTTCACAGCCTTCTGCAGCCAAGCCACCCCCGGAGATTTCTAAACAACCAGGGGACTGGGTCCAAGAAGTCCTGTGGAGGCTGGTTTCTTCATCAGAGGTGTCGTATTCCAGCAGTCAACAAATATTGACCAAGCACCTGCTGAAGGCCAGGCACTGCACCCACTGTGAACAAGGCAAGGTTCCTGCCCCCTTGATGCTCGCGGCTCTGTGGGGAGACAGACAATAAGGAAGCCAGCCAGCACATGCTGTAATGTCTGATATCAGGCCATGAAGAAGGGAAAAGGCCTGGTAGGGGACAGAAAGAAACTAGATGATGGAGGGTGAGTCTTAAGCTTCTCTAAGGAGCTAGCATCGGGCATAGGTCAGAAAGATGCAGAGAAGCTTTGCAAAGGGTGTCAGGAAAAGCATTCCAGGCAAAGGGAACAGAAGTGCAAAGATCCTGAGGCAGAAACAAGCTAAACAAGCTTCGTGTAATTAGGGGTCTGACGTTCCCTGCCCCCAGAGTCCTCTGGTGATCCCTACAAGGTCTACTAGGTCAGGGCAAAGTGCTCAGGTGCCAAGTAAATACAGCCAGCCCACTGAAGACTCTTTCTGTGGTCAGGGGCTGGAAATTGTGAAACCTTCTGCTGTTGCTTGGCAATTGTATTGAACAATAACGGGAAGACAAAATCCTTTGACTGATGGCCTAGAACTTCCTCCTGCCTCTGATCAAAAGAATTTAAGTAACTTTACCAAATCCTCTCTAGTCCGGGTGTTTCACCTTAACGAGAAAGTAGATATTCCTTTTTACTCCAGTTAGTTTGTTAGATTTTCTGTCACTTGTGATCAAGAAAATTCTGACCAGCACAGGTGGTTTTCCCTCATCTGGAACGTACCTAGCTGGCATGAGAATCACGTACCTGAGCACCACCTACCCAACTCTGCTGCTGTGAAAACCAGTGGCTTTGGCCCCTGCAGACTGTAAGGGGGCAGAACTGCGGAATAAGAAGGTCAGATGCCCAGCACAATCAGTGAATCTCAGCAGGATGGCTATAGCTCTGGGGGTTCCAAATTGCCCTTCTGGTCACTGATTTTTTCATTGCCCCTTGACTCACCTGGCCTTTGCCAACAGCACACTCAACAATCTTCTCCAAATGGGACATGTGAAAACTAGTAGCCTAGAGATGAGGCCCAAGCCAAGAAAAGGAAGTACTCAGAGATGAATTTTCTGAAAACTGCACAACTGCACTAGCCAGTCTGATAGCTACATATAGCTATTTAAATTTTAACTTTAATTAACTAAAAATGAATAGAATTTAAAAATCCAGTTCCTTAGTCACTGAAGCCACATTTCAAGTGCTCAGAGCTACATGTGGCAAGTGTCCACCATATTGGCCAGTGCAGAGGTAGAATGTTTCCATCATCACAGAAAGTTCCACTGGACATTGCTCTCGGAATTACCAAGGGTGACCAAAGGCTGGCAAACTTACAGACCTAAGGCTGAGCTTCACTTCCTTGCTCTTGGAAATCTTTGTTTTCTGAACAGACACCCTGCCCTCCTTCTCTCCCACAGACTCAGACCTAGTCAACCAAGGCTGCCATTGTGAGATTGGGGAGAATGAACCCTTGTTCCAAGAGAGTCACTGTCTACTGTCTGAAGAGTGACTTTTATCCAAGAGGCCAGGAGAGGGCCCTGGCCATTGGTGAATGAGACCCGTCCTTGCATCTTTGGCTGTAACTCAGTGTAGGGGCTGCTGCTTGGAGTGTTTTTTAAAAAATACTTCAAACCATTTATTGAGTACCCTCTACATGCTGGCCAGTTGCCACACAGGTTGTCTCGTGGGTCCCCTCCATAAGCCCATGACGTGGATTGACTCAGGAGGCAAGGGAGGCTCAGAGGTTTAATGACAGCTGGAAAATGGGAGGACCAAGGTTTTCATCAGCATTTCCCCTCCATCACTCATGAAAGATGCGGATGTGTGGACAGGAGTCAGGGCACTTAATTCTCCTATGGCAACAGGCCACCTACAGCTGCCCTTTCATTCTTACAGCAAACAATCTCATATGACCTGCCCCTTCCAGCCTACTCAAGCCCACCCAGGGGCTTGGGAGAGATGCCTTCCATGGATCTGCCCATGAAGGCCCAGTTATTGAAAGACACCTTAGAACACATCAGAACCAAAGGAAGGTCATGGTATAGAAGATAAACCCTGGAAGGGGGTAGGGGTCAGAATACAGACATGTGACATTGCTCCTGGGCAAAGAGGAGAAGGGTGTGATCAAATTTTTGGTTTTGGAAAGACATCTGGACCATGGGTTCCTTATCTTTGCATCCTCATGTCCTAGATAAAACTTGACATACAGTAGGAACTCAAAATCCAAGTACTGGATGGGAGAAAAGGCAGGGGGCAGGTCCCCCAAGAGTGAGAGGCTTGGCCAAGAGGATCCTGAAGGGCAGGTGCACTGGGGGGAAGACTGAGCAATGAGCTGTTCAGGAGGAGCTGTGGTGGGTGCTGTTTGCTCTGTACATGACCTGATCTGATCATCCCTTTAGGTAATGGCCCAGAGGAAAGGCTGTCATACACGAGGCTGGGCGCTGCCTGCAGCCAGGCGCTTCCTCTGTGGGCCTTCAGCCATGCAACCCTGGTCCCTCTGGACCAGCTTCTCCCAGACAGCTCCATCCACTGTGAAAGCACCGAGCCTTGCAACACGTTCAAATATGGTTCCAAACAGCACTTAGGCAAGAGTAATTAAAGGGAATGTTATCTCAGTCAGGCTCTCATTAGCCACGTAATTAGACTGCTGAAAATAATTAACATTCCTTTTGACAAAGGAAGCAGAGGACCCATTACATTCATTAGGACAGCCTCAAACCAGCCTGTGGAAGGCCCAGAAGAGGACTCATCACCTCCCAGGCCCGCACAAGGCAGAGTCAGCATCCAGGATCCCAGACCAGGTGCAAGTCCTGCCCTGGGTCAGGCTCCTGGTGAGCAGAGAGAGATGGCAATGGATGCCTTCATGCACATATTACAGATGATCATAGTAAGACACTCACTGAAGAAGGTTTGAAGGAAATGTATCACTGTATCAAGATGGCAGACCAGGGGCAACTATGTACCTCCCACAAGGCCCTTGAAAATGACAGAAAAGACATTTTCCAAGAAGAATAAATCCATTAGAGCACCAAAAAACAAGAGGGAATTCTATCCTCGAAGATGGAAGCAAATGAGAATAAACTGATAGAGAAACCACAATCTCCCCCCAAATAAAACCATGAAAAATAATAACTGACATTCATACAGCACATATATATGCTGTATGAATATATCTCATTGAACCCTCACAAAAATCCTTTGAGACAGAGACTATTATTTTCCCCACTTTACAAATAAGACCCAGAGTTACATAGCTTTCCCAAGGTCATAGTGCCAGTAAGTCTCAGCGCTAGGATTTGAACCCCAACAGGGTGGCTAAGGATTCTACATTTGGGGGAATGGCTCTGGGAGCTCCAGGTTTGGAGCAAGCAGATTAGGGGTCCAGGAGAGGCCCTGAGTGGTTGGTCATGGGATCTGGAGCGGCCAGGCAAGCAGCCCTTGCCCCACATCTCCACCCAGGTATCCCTCCACCAGGGACATTAGGGCACTGAGGCAAAGGGACACCTAGACAGCTCCTGCATCCCCAGCAGGTACATCCCACCCTCCTGTCCCCAAACAGTGGTGGCTGGCTCGAGAGCATGTAATTGGGATTCATACAGAGGTGACTGAAAACATCAAAATACAGAGAGAGAAACACAGCCAAGACTCACCAAACATTTGACAAAAACCAAAACATCCAAAGAAGCACCAAATTAGAGAACACAAGTTCTAGCTAGAAAACAAAATTAATAAAGTCAATAGACTGAAACATTTGTCACAGTGTGATTAATATCCTCTGAGGGACAAGAAGGGCTCCTGAATCTATGAACCCAAATGAGCCATTGCCAGAAGAATGTCAAAGATCTCAGAAATGAAGGAACCACACCACGGTTAACTGGTTATCTCTGGATGAAAGAACAGAGTGACTTCATTAAAAATTTTCTTTGTATAGCTCTACTTTTCTAAGCTTCTTACACCACACATGTATCACCGGTAGAATCAGAAAAGTTTTTTTTTTTTAATGCCTGATATGAGGTAGGTGGTCAGTAAGGGGTAGATCCTGCCACCTACAGCAACCCTTGGCCCCATCCAGGCTGGTACATAACTTGCCATCCCCCAGTTGCTCCATCCACGCTCTCATCTCTGGGTCTTTGCGCACACGGTTCCCCTCCTGGAATGCTCTTATTTCTGTTTTC
This sequence comes from Bos mutus, assembly GCF_027580195.1. NCBI lineage: Eukaryota > Metazoa > Chordata > Mammalia > Artiodactyla > Bovidae > Bos > Bos mutus. The sequence goes on along the minus strand of NC_091626.1, from coordinate 29,380,013 downwards.
CCAGATTTGCCTGTCCTTCAGTGCCCACTCAGAGATGACCCTTGTAAATGAACAGTCCCCCCATCAATCTTACCTAAACCACTCTGATCCCTCTCCTCCCAAACCCCTAAGAGCCTCTAATCCTCCAGGGTCACAGGATAACTCTTGATGAGTTGTCCTGTGGGGTCACAGTACTGAAGACTTACATGTCCTTTATCTTTCAGTGACCAAGTCTTGTCTCCCCAACTCAATGGTAGGCTTCTTAAAGGCATCGAAGAAATGACCTTTCTTTTTACACCCTACCGTGCCCAAATAAAGCTGTGAAGCTTTCGTAAGAACATTGTTATGTGTCAGTTGAGTGAATGACGAATGAGCTTCTGTTTCTGGTGGGAGCAGGAAGAGGGAAATTACCATGGCGATGTGGTTACTCAACAGGGCTGGGTGGCACAACCAGGCCCTCCCTTGTGGGTGAGGCCCTCATAAATAGGTCACCTGGCCTGGACAGCTCGACCTCCCATCCCTTGTGTGGGATCCTGAAATACCTGTAAACCCGGTGTGGATGATTGCTAAGTCTTGGGGCAAAATGTAGATGAGGAGTAAGACATTCATATGGTCTTGTCTCCCCACAGACGGCTTATTAGTAGTGAGGAAAAATCAGTAAACACACAGTGAAGAAACGGGACACCTTGGCCAAGTGATCAAACTTAACATCACACAAAAGTGGCGGAAGGACATCTGGTGCCTCTGGATATAACGCTGAAAAAGACACAATATCATTCCTGTGCGTCCTAGCCGGGAAGGCGCAACTTGGCCTCTAAACATAAACCAACAACAGACCAATCCAAAGGGAAGAGTCTTCCTTTTTTTTTTTTAGGTGAAAAGGAGGCTATCTTCTCTGAACATGTCAATGTCATGAAAGACAAAGAAAAACTGAGGAACTGTTCTGGATGAAAAGAGACTAAAGAGACATAACAAATGCCATGTTGGATCCTGAACTGGAGAAAAATGCTGCAAAGGATGTTATTAAGTTAATCAACAAATCTGCAATAAAATCAGCAGATTAGACAAAGTGTCATATTAAAGTTCAACATACTGCAGATATTATGAAACAGTATCCTTATTCTTAGGAATCCACACATGAATTATCCAGACAGAAAGGGCCACCATGTAGGCAACTGACTCTAAAAAGGTTCAGAAAAAAGAGAAAGAAGGAGAGAGAACATAAATGATAAAGCAAAATGTTAAAAAATATTGAATCTGGATAAAGAGTATATATGTATTCTGTGGGCTTCCCAGGTGGTACTAGTGGTAAAGAGCCCAATCCCTGGGTGGGGAAGATCCCCTTGAGGAGTGCATGACAACCCACTCTGGTATTCTTGCCTGGAGAATCCCATGGACAGAGGAGCCTGGGGTCTACAGCAAAGAGTCAGACACAACTGAAGTGACTTAGCATGCATGCATGTGTGTTCTGTACTATTCTGGCAACTTTTCTGAAGTTACTTCTGAAGTAAGTCTGAAATTACTTCCAAGTAAAAAGTTAGGAGAAAAATAATGACAATGACACAGGAACCCCTGCCATTAGGGGGTGGGATGGAGTAGAGCAGACATAGAGGGTGAATGCAGGGAGGACACTGGTCATCACCTGTCTACCTGGGCCCCAAATTCTGGCCCTGTCAATAGGTCCCTCATAGACACATTTCCTCTCCAGTGGGGCCTTCCCCTTCTCTTACTTCTCTACCCGTTTACTCCTCTCTTTCCCCAATATTAGCAATCTTCCAGGAGACCACCCTATCAGGACGAGAGGACAGGATTATTTAGATCTATTCTTGGACGTAGTTAATATTTGCTGGAGATGTTTTCACACTTGTTTTATCCACAAGCCCATACTAATGAGCCAGTGTATGTTTGTGAAACCACAGCCTCCGAAGTATTACCTGGTATTTCAAATAGCTGTGAAAAGAAGAGAAGCGAAAAGCAAAAGAAAAAAGGAAAAATATAAGCATCTGAATGCAGAGTTCCAAAGAATAGCAAGAAGAGATAAGAAAGCCTTCTTCAGCGATCAATGCAAAGAAATAGAGGAAAACAACAAAATGGGAAAGACTAGAGATCTCTTCAAGAAAATCAGAGATACCAAAGGAACATTTCATGCAAAGATGAGCTCGATAAAAGACAGAAATGGTATGGACCTAAAAGAAGCAGAAGATATTAAGAAGAGATGGAAAGAATACACAGAAGAACTGTACAAAAAAGATCTTCATGACCCAGATAATCACGATGGTGTGATCACTGACCTAGAGCCAGACATCCTGGAATATGAAGTCAAGTGGGCCTTAGAAAGCATCACTACGAACAAAGCTAGTGGAGGTGATAGAATTCCAGTTGAGCTATTCCAAACCCTGAAAGATGATGCTGTGAAAGTGCTGCACTCAATATGCCAGCAAATTTGGAAAACTCAGCAGTGGCCACAGGACTGGAAAAGGCCAGTTTTCATTCTGATCCCAAAGAAAGGCAATGCCAAAGAATGCTCAAACTACCACACAATTGCACTCATCTCACACGCTAGTAAAGTAATACTTAAAATTCTCCAAGCCAGGCGTCAGCAATATGTGAACCGTGAACTTCCTGATGTTCAAGCTGGTTTTAGAAAAGGCAGAGGAAGCAGAGATCAAATTGCCAACATCCGCTGGATCATGGAAAAAGCAAGAGAGTTCCAGAAAAACATCTATTTCTGCTTTATTGACTATGCCAAAGCCTTTGACTGTGTGGATCACAATAAACTGTGGAAAATTCTTCAGGAGATGGGAATACCAGACCACCTGATCTGCCTCTTGAGAAATTTGTATGCAGGTCAGGAAGCAACAGTTAGAACTGGACATGGAACAACAGACTGGTTCCAAATAGGAAAAGGAGTACGTCAAGGCTGTATATTGTCACCCTGTTTATTTAACTTACATGCAGAGTACATCATGAGAAATGCTGGGCTGGAAGAAGCACAAGCTGGAATCAAGATTGCCGGGAGAAATATCAATAACCTCAGATATGCAGATGACACCACCCTTATGGCAGAAAGTGAAGAGGAACTAAAAAGCCTCTTGATGAAGGTGAAAGTGGAGAGTGAAAAAGTTGGCTTAAAGCTCAACATTCAGAAAACAAAGATCATGGCATCTGGTCCCATCACTTCATGGGAAATAGATGGGGAAACAGTGTCAGACTTTGTTTTTCTGGGCTCCAAAATCACTGCAGATGAAATTAAAGATGCAGCCATGAAATTAAAAGATGGTTACTCCTTGGAAGGAAAGTTATGACCAACCTAGATAGCATATTCAAAAGCAGAGACATTACTTTGCCAACAAAGGTCCGTCTAGTCAAGACTATGGTTTTTCCTGTGGTCATGTATGGATGTGAGAGTTGGACTGTGAAGAAGGCTGAGTGCCGAAGAATTGATGCTTTTGAACTGTGGTGTTGGAGAAGACTCTTGAGAGTCCCTTGGACTGCAAGGAGATCCAACCAGTCCATTCTAAAGGAGATCAGCCCTGGGATTTCTTTGGAAGGAATGATGCTAAAGCTGAAACTCCAGTATTTTGGCCACCTCATGCGAAGAGTTGACTCATTGGAAAAGACTCTGATGCTGGGAGGGATTGGGGGCAAGAGGAGCAGGGGACGACAGAGGATGAGATGGCTGGATGGCATCACTGACTCAATGGACGTGAGTCTGAGTGAACTCCGGGAGTTGGTGATGGACAGGGAGGCCTGGTGTGCTGAGATTCATGGGGTCGCAAAGAGTTGGACATGACTGAGGGACTGATGTGATCTGATGCTGCCCAGATTTGTGGTTAGTCCTATTCATACTGCCTGACTTTTGGTCTTTAGACCATGTTCATCCCTTTTGAGATCTCACGCAGGCACAGCCTCTCCCCCCCAAGTACCATGTCTGTCACAGCTGAGTGTGGCCACTTTATTTGTTTTTTTCTTCTCTTTTTCGGCCACACCACATGGCAGTTCCCCTACCAGGGATCGAACCTGTGCCCCCTGCCGTGGAAGCATGGTCTTTTAACCACTGGACCACCAGGGAAGTCCCAGGGTATGGCCACTTTAAATAGCACACCTCTTTAAATAAGGGGCAGGTGATGGAGTCTCTTTAAGCAGCCTCACTGCAGGAAAGGGAATCAAGCAAACCAGCATATTGTGCAACTTCATTTATTTATTAATTCAGAAATCCTCATATGCATCTTTTATGTACAGACTACTCAGTGCTAAGTGGGTTGAAGTAAGAAAGCTGAAGCACAACAGTGGCGCTGATTGTCTTTAGAACATTGTAAATATACAATCTTGGAAATTCTACTGTAGCACCAAATACGAGAAGCCTAGTAATGATAATAACTTCGACAGGGCCTTTTACTTAAATGAACCTACTTCAAGTTCATCTCATTATTCATGCACTCATTCACATGTTCCTTAAACAATTACTCAGTATCTATGTCATGCCACCGAGTACACAGAAACACCCAAGAGGCAAAGACCACAGGCAAAGACACCTCAGGCCACAGGTGGCTGACATTCTAAGTGATCCTGGAGTGTCCAAATGGCCCATGAGACACACACTTAGGGCCACTGGCCACACAGGGGCACCAGAAGAAATTATTTTAAAGGAGGGCAAATGAGAGAGATTAAAAAGGAAGCTATGAGAGAGAATAAAAAAGAAGCTGCAGTGACTTTGGTATACAAATAAGTTTTGTTGTTTCTGAAAACATTATTTTATATTATAATTTAGAATGAGGTTAATTTATTTTTAAGTACTTAGGAAACCCTAAGCCCTTCCGTGCCAAGAGCCTCTAGAGACCTTAATCCAGCCAAACAGTAAGTACAGGTTGCAATCCTAAATGTCAACAAGGGTTAGGCAGCCAACTCACATTAGCAAAGACTCCAGAACTATTAAGAAGGCAGGACTGGAAGGACTCAGTGAGAGATTTACTGCAGGTGGGGCAGGGGGCGGGAAGGAAGGAGGTGTGAGAGAGAGAGGAGAATGGCACCCATAGTTCTGACTTGGGCAATGGTAGGGTCATTCACTGAGAAAAGAGGATGCAGGCAAAGGTGTGCATCAGAGGTGATCCACAGTGAACTGTGTTTCGATGCTCTAATTTTGAGGCCCACAGGATTCTAGGCTGGAGGCAGGTCTCAGCCCCCACTGGCTGCAGTGGTAGAGAGGAGGGGCCTGCTGGGGAGGAGGTGCAATAGGTGACCTCCCGGGCCCACAGAGGGCAGACAGATGAAGCCTGTGGAGGGGCCAGGGAGGGAGCAGGATGCCCAGGAAGGGGTCCTCCCGGGGAAGTGGGGGCAGGAGAGTGTGAGGGGCCATGGCCAACCGCAGAGGCAGGCCAAACGGGGACTGAGGGGAGTCGGCAGCAAAGAGGCTCCTGGGGACCTTTGTGACTGGGACAGTGTGGACAGGCAACTCTCTCGAGAATTTTGCTTATGAAGGGAAGGGGAGAGAAAAGCTGCTGGAGAGTAGAAGGGATTTTGCTTATGAAGGGAAGGGGAGAGAAAAGCTGCTGGGGGCAGGGGGAGGTGTCCTTTCTCCCTTCCTCCTTCCTTCTTCCCACATAAGAGAGGTGTGTGTGTGTGTGTGTGTGTGTGTGTGTGTGTGTGTGTGTGTGTGTCACTCAGTCATGTCTGACTCTTTGCAACTCCATGGACTGTAGCCCATCAGGCTCCTTTGTCCATGGAATTCTCCAAGCAAGAATACTGGGTGGGTTGCCATTCCGTTCTCCAGAGGATCTTCCCTACCCAGGTATTAAACTTGGCTTTCCTGCATTGCAGGCAGATTCTTCATCATCTGAGCCACCAGGGAAGCCCTAAGAGAGACATAAGAAAACCACAGTGAGGGAGAGCTGTGTCTGGGACATACACCGTGGGATACATATGGATGCTCTGGGCTGACCTGAGGTCACGGAGGGAGCACCGTGAGCCACAGTCCCAAAGACCACGGACAAGTGTGTCATTATATTAATAACCCCTTTACAGAGAGGAGACCCAGGCAGCCAGAGTTAAGGTCATACAAGTACTAAGGTGCCTCGACCCGAAAGCAGATCTCCCAGTTCCTGGTCCTCCTGCTCATTCTTCCAGACCAGTAGTTCCCAGTGGGGCCGCCCCTGGAAATGCGGGGGATGTGGGGGCCCTGTGGGGAGCGCTGCAGGTACTTATTAGTGGGGACCTGGAATGCCGGACGCCCTGCAGTTCCCACAACAACCCACGAAAGAACCCTCCCACATAACTTAGAACATGCCACTGGGCATTCACAGAGGGGAAACGCCCATTCATAGTTATCAGCATCTAGAACCAAACTCCTTTCTGAAATAAACACAGGAGATTTTTGCACAGTTTTAACATATACTGAATTGACCAGGAATACCACTGGAGTGCAAACCAAGGGGATACTGTACTTTATGTTTGGAACTTTACTAAGAGAGGTTCACCAACTGGAAAAACCACATCAACTTCAGGGGCGCCTCTCCTGGTATCTGAGTCACCCACACGACACACTTGTATCTTGTGGGTATTTGTGGCTGAGAATGTAACATTCTCAGTGATTCTATGCACAGGTTCAAGCACCTGGCTCCTTCCTTCTGGTTTCTGTGTCGTTGTGCCCAAGCAATCCATATTGGAATATGCAGTATTGTATTATAATTAATTTTCCCTTTAGTTTTCTTTCAGTTTAGGCATATTGATTTTTAAATTTATGTATACAGGTATGTCATATTATCTATAAATTTTAATTGGGGTAATCGGGAGGCATTACAAATAATTGTTCTAATAAAAAGGGACACCATCCTAGATTGTGCAGTGCAAGGGAAATTGCAGTGCTGAGGGAACTGGAGGTGAGTAGAATCAGGGTGGCTTCATGTGATCAACCCCAGACAGGAAGTTCAATGGTCTCTTACAGATACTGACATGAAGTTCCTGAATGATGGGTACGCGGTGTGATCAAACCTTGGGGCCCTGAAGACAACTATACAATTGGGGGCCTTTGGGAAATTTCATCTCCACAAATAATTTAAATTATACTATACTGCAGCATTTTCCAGCACGTAATAATAGGTAGAAGACCGCATGTCATCTGCAGGGCCCAGGGAAATGACAAACAGTTGAATGTCTGGAGGCAGAGGTGTGTTTAGATGAAGTCAAAGAACGAGGTGCCAGGCTTGGTCTGGTGAATATCTTCCTAATGGATGAGAAGATGAGTAAACAGTAGGTAAGAGGATGCTTAAGGATATTTATGGAAATGCTATATCACGAGGAATCGTGAACAGAAATAGGGATAGAGAAATGATCTCGGAGCACCTCCAATGGGTTAGAAAAACAGGCCAGAAATCTTACGGCTCAGAATATAAGAGGGGCTGGTTACTTAATGGTAGGGGAAAGGTGACCTCAACTCCCATAGGCATGCCCATCACTTCCAAATAGGTACGAAGCGTTCAAAAAAAGTGTCTTTCTGTGTATACCTATGGCTGATTCATGTTGATGTATGGCAGAAACCAACACAATATTGTAAAGCAATCATCCTTCAATTAAAAATAAATAAAATTCTTTACAAGTGTCCTTCAATCAAGAGATAGCTAACTGATTCATGTATCCTCCCCATCTGAGGTCACCTGGGGATGGGAAAAAAGGAAAGTCACAGCCTGCTGGCTTGGATACTAATGGAGGGCCTGGAAACAGGGCTTTCTGAACTTTCCGCAAACCCTCACAACTCTATTATCTCTCCTCTCGATTCCCTCATCCAAAAATGAAGAAAACACAATAAAACACTTTAGATTCCATCACCGTACATTTTCCTACTGTTCTGCTGTTCTTCCAGGAGCATTTGTGTAATATATATATTTTAATTTTAAAATGTCAGGTTGAAGCAGCTATAGGGATTAACAAGAAGAGTGATTCTCCCTTCTCAGAAGGTGGTAGAGGAACTTGGCTGACCTGGGCTCTGAAGAAACATCCAGGTGTAGGACTTGCATCCAGGAACCAGTTTATAAGTCTCTCTGCAGAGCTGACTTGGTCAAGGGCCAACAGCCTCTCCCCCACTCCCACACCCACCCCCAGGATTAGAGTGAAATGCAAGCACCCAGCAGGCACTCCCACCTGGAGGATACACCAGTTCATTGAGATGAACCAGGAAGCCTTCTTGGTTTCCTGGGTTGAGGCAAGACTGATGATGTACCTAAGGTGCAGAACTGAAGGAGGTGCCAAAAAGAATCTTAGCAATCAAGATAAAGGGTATTGTATGTAATACAATATTTTAAAAAACCAAATTGGTAACCCAAGGCGTGGGCTATTATACTGGAACCAGGACCGAGATTAGGACAATGTCAAGAAAGCAAGGTCATGTGAGGGTCTGTGACGCTGGCATTGTCCTGCATCCAAAGGACCTCTCCACCTGTTACTGCCAATAGCACCTCTGGAGAAATACTGCCCAGAACCACAATCTCTGCTCCCAAACCCCTGACATTCAGAATTGTTTAGATTTTTTTTTAAGGTAATGTACAGCGCATCCAGTAGATTACATAACCCCCCACAGCTGGATCTGGGGGCAGCATCCCAAACACACGAACATCTCTACAGCCAAATCTATGAATATGCTAGCTCTGCGGATAAAGGAGACTGCCACTGGCCTCATGTTCGTCCAGGTCAGGCTTTGCCATCACATGAGTTTAAAAAATCTTTTTGGTTTTAGAATGTTTTGGATTTTGAAACTGCCGATAAAGGAGTGTAGGCCTGAATAGCATTACATTAGGTCTCTTAAAGAAAAAACATGGCAGATTGGACCCAAAACTTCTGTTACCAACTTGTACAAAAAAGAGAACTCCAAAGGTCCTCATCAGTGACCACCCCGAGGAAGGTGATTTCTAGAAGTTAGTCAATCCCAAAGCAGACTTACAGCCTTCCCTACCTACCAACCAACCAACACTTACATACCATCTGCATGTAAAAGCTTGGGCAGAGTCCTGGGCTATACTGAGAAATCCAAGACACAGGTCCAGCCCTTGAGAGCTGAACAGTTAGATGAGGCTGAAAGGCAACTATAAACCATTGTATTTTGGAAATCAAAAGGAGCAAATCCGCACCCATACTTTAGGAATGATGAAACCAAAGTTCAGAGTGGGTGAAGGCCTTTCACGTATTAGCAACAGGAAGTGAGTGTCAGGGACAGTTCAGACTGGGGTGTGCTAACTGCCCTTCCCTACGCTCTGCATAAAGGCACATAATAACTGCCATTTTAGTGAGGAAATGGCAAGAGTTGTCAAAGATCCTAGCAGAAGTGGCTTTGGTCAAATACACCTTTGCAGCAAAGATGGGTTCCCTTAAAAGGACTGTAATGTAGGGAGGGAGCGAAGAGGTGAGGGGCCTCCTGGCAGGGAAATAATGAGGTATGGGGCGGGTGCCATGTGGCAGGTGAGCGGGCATGTGGATTAGGCTTTGGTGAAAGGCATAGACGGAGTTGCTGGGAAAACAGGCGGAGGCGATGAGTGGAGAGCTCAAATGCCAGGGTGAGGACTCTGCAATTAGGTCCTAAGGCAGCATTTCTCAATCATTTGAGTTCTGCCTTCATGACTATGGCTTTCTACTACCCTTGTAGGAAGAGGCAGATCAGATCAGATCAGATCAGTCGCTCAGTCGTGTCCGACTCTTTGTGACCCCATGAATCGCAGCACGCCAGGCCTCTCTGTCCATCACCAACTCCCGGAGTTCACTCAGACTCACGTCCATTGAGTCAGTGATGCCATCCAGCCATCTCATCCTCTGTCGTCCCCTTCTCCTCCTGCCCCCAATCCCTCCCAGCATCAGAGTCTTTTCCAATAAGTCAACTCTTCGCATGAGGTGGCCAAAGTACTGGAGTTTCAGCTTTAGCATCATTCCTTCCAAAGAAATCCCAGGGCTGATCTCCTTCAGAATGGACTGGTTGGATCTCCTTGCAGTCCAAGGGACTCTCAAGAGTCTTCTCCAAAGAGGCAGATAGAGCGATTTAAAAGAGACCACTCTGGGACTTCCCCGGTGGTCCAGTGGTTAAGAATCCGCCTGCCAATGCAGGGGATACGGGTTCGGTCCCTGATCCAGTAAGATCTCAGACGCCTTGGGGCAACTAAGCCTGTGTGCCACGACTACTGAGCCTGGCCTGGGAGCCACGACTACTGAAGCCTGTGTGCCCTAGAGCCTGTGCTCTGCAACAAGAGAAGCCACTGCAATGAGAAGCCTGTGCACACAACTAGAGGGCAGCCCCTGCTCTCTGCAACTAGAGAAAGCCCACGGACAGCAAAAGAGACACAGCACAGCCAGGGAAACAAAAGAGCCCACTCTGGGGTCACAGTCTTTCCATCTGAATCTGGGCTCTGATGCCAACTGTGACCTTAGAGAAACTCTCTTTGCCTCTGCTTACTCATTTGTAAATTAAAAAATAATACAAGTACCTCCCTTGTAAGAGTTACATGAAAGAGTGTTTTTGGTTATTCAGTTGCTCAGTCGTGTCTGACTCTTTGTGACCCCATGGACTGCAGCATGCCAGGCTTCTCTGTCCTTCACCATGTTCCAGAACTTGCTCAAACACATGTCCACTCCCAAAACAGCACCTGGCATTCATTATAAGTATTCAATAAATGTTAGCTGTTGCTAACGTCTTGATTTAAGTTAAATTTGTAGTTACGTATGTATTGTAGTCTTATCCTAAGCAATAATATTCACGAAATCCTGGGTTTCTTTTGACATTATGATTCTGATGACACACAAAACAAGAGGTTCAGTCAAAAGTCTTGCAAATCTTAACTAAAGCACTGAATACAGCAGGTCTGATGCTCCCCAGCTGGTGCGAGGGCCTCCAGCAGAACCATTCAGGAAATCTGATATCTGAGCCTGCAACTGAGAGGGCGAGGTGGACTGGCATCTGACTGTACCTGAGACACACAAGGTGTGAGACATGAGCTGCCCATCTGCTGTGGATGGAGCCGAGGGGCCAGCTGAGTTGGGGGCGTGGGGGTGGGCCCGTGTCCTCAGGTTCGCTGCAGGAGAGGACAGTGTGATTGCTTCCGGGCTAATGTGGGCCACATGCAAGAGAGGCTGGCTCCAGATCAGAGCAGGTCTTATCCAAGAGGACCATTTGGACAGATGGAAAGACCTTAGCCAAAAGAGGCTAGAGGTGAATCGCTGAATTTTCAGGGGCTGAGGAAAGAACAGTGATCTAGAATAGAGGATAATTTGCTCTTTTCAAGACAACTGGAAGTAAACAGTCCCCACTTATGGAGGAAGAGTCTCTGAGAAACCCATGACCGTGGCCACAAGAAGAGACTCAGCATTAGGTACCTGCCAAGCCCAGGAAGCTGGGAGCTGGCCAACAACAGTGCTGGCCAAGCAAGCCCTTTCCTGTCCCTCTCAGCCCAGGGAGAAAGGACTGGATGTATTCAGTACTGAATTGAGACAGTTTGTGACTTAAAATGACCACAGGACCTTCTACTGCCTAAGATTGACCCGGATCATTCGTTATGAGGCCTGACGGAGTTTTCCTCCTGGGGCAGGGAAACAACCAATCCCACTGAATCAACATAAAGGGACAGCGGGAGACAAAATCAAGTCGTATTATGAGTGAATCCCAATGAGTCATGTTTCTTTACACTCATTAGAAACATAGCTATTAAAACAAAATGTTTGTCCCTGGACCAACTTAAATAATTTCTCAATATCCCCAGTGGTATGGTAACCACCATTCAAAATCACTGCAATAAGGCAATAAGGAACTCAGGAAGAAAGCAAGGTAGGCAGGGACAGAAAAGATTGGTTTGGTAGATTCAATGGCAACTCATTTGCTCCCCAACCTTGAATATGATGAAATTAAAAGATGTACCAATGGAGAGCAGAATCCTTGGATGAGTGGCTTGTTCAAAAGGAAATCGAGGCAGCCTGATTCCTTCAACAGAAAAGCTGTGACTCTCTGGATCCCTAGGCTGAGCTTACCATATGATCTTGTTCTTTTAGGAGGAGCTAGGGCTGCAGCATTGGAAAAGGCCCTGATGCGGGGAAAGATTGAGGGCAGGGGAAGAAGGGGGCAACAAAAGATGCAATGGTTGGATGGCATCACCGACTCAATGGACATGAGTTTGAGCAAATTCCAGGAGATGGTGAAGGACAGCAAAGAACTGGCATGCTGCAGTCCATGGGGTTGCAAAGAGTTGGACACGACTGAGCGACTGAACAACAACAACAGCAAGGGCTGCAGCGGGGGATACATTCTCATTGACTCTGAGTCACTGGGAAAGCATCGGCCAGTCCCTAGGTCTTGGAGCTTTGGGAGGATACTGGGCTGAACCAGAACCTGTATCTGCCAAATCCAAGCACTGACTGTAAGACATACACCAGTGCACGACCTCTCTGCTGCCTTCACTTGGGGACAGTAGGAGGATGGGGGGTGAAGATTAAGTTTTAAGACAAGATAGGGGTGTACTTCATCATCAGGCGATGATAACAATAAGGGTGAACAGAAGCCACCTCTTGGCTCCCCATTTTAACAAGGAGAAGTGACCCAACCCAGGCCTCCTTCACAAGACTTAGCCCCCTAACTTGCAATGTGGCTTCTTTCTCCTTCAACCTTACCTCTATTCTCTCAGCTGTGACTTCCTCCTGCTCCAGACCAGCTTAGTTATCGCCTGAGAAAGAACCAAATTATCCAGATTGTAACATGTCTGTGTGCATTTAGTTCCCCAGTCGGATCTGACTCTTTGAGACCCCATGGACTGTAGCCTGCCAGGTTCCTCTGTCCATGGGATTTCCCAGGCAAGAATACATTCCCTTCTCCAGGGGATCTTCCCGACCCAGGGATCGAACCCACGTCTCTTGCGTTGGCAGGCAGATTCTTTACTGCTGAGCTACTAGGGAAGCCCCAGAAATCTACTAGATGACCCAAGCATTATTGCCGGGGGGAGATGTTAGAGAATATCTCTCCCGACACTCCTATTTTACAGATAAGGAAACGAATTTATGTCACATGCCCTGAGTCATTGAGTTGAGACAAGAACTGAAGTCCCATGACCTCGGCACGAGGCTCCATTATACACTGTCATGTCAACTCTCAAAAGGGGGTCAGCCCCCCTGCTGCAGGCCACCACCCAACCTCCATTCCTCTTCCACAAACATCTCAACAATGGTAGAAAAGCCCCAGAGTTAACTTTCCTGGAACAAACAAGGAAAAAAAAAAAAAGATGAGAACCATCTCAGTGAACTAGCTGGTCATCTTTGAATGGAGTAATCAGCAGCCACAAACACTTTATCAGAAGGACAGGAGGGTCCAATGCTTGCTGTACCCTAGAGAGTATACCTGAGATCCAGAGTCATAATCAGGGTCTCCACAGCTGGACTATAATGATGGGCAGGGGAAGGCCCAGAAACTAGGTTGGAAGATGAGGCCTGGAGTCCAGAATCTGCAAAGGACTTCCCTGGGGCTACAGTGGATGGGAATCCACCTGCCAATGCAGGGGACACGGGTTCAATCCCTGGTCCGGGAACTAAGATTCCGCAGGCCGCGGGCAACTGAGTTTGTGCACCACAACTACTCACCCCACGTGCCTCGAGCCTGTGCTCCCCAAGAGGAGCCACTGCAATGAGAAGCCGTGCACGGCAACGAAGAGTAGACCCCACTCACTGCAACCGGAGAAAGCCCACACACAGCAACAAAGACCCAGCACCACCAAAAAGTTAGGATTAAAAAAGAATCTGCAAAGATAAACTACGATGACTAGAAGAGGTAGGGTGATAGAAGGAAAATGCTGCCCAAATAGCCGGTTAAGCAAGAGAAAAATTTGGCTTGTAAATGAAATGGAGTTTATGAGATACATTCTCACGCTAAGCAGAAAGTCTGTCCTCTTATAGTAACTCCCAGGCCATCTGGTCTGCTTCCCCAGTGCAGGGTACTGACCTCTCTCTTCCCGAACATTCGAACACTTGTCAGGATATTGTTTTTCAAAGGAGAATCTCAATTTCCATCTCCTTTTAGCTAGCTGTGTTTAACCCACCCCAGCTTTCCTACTTACACTTTAACTGCACTCCCTGCACTTGACTCTCTCCCCGACGTCTGTTCCACCATGCGATCCAAGGCTACAGAACACAGTGGAATCAGACAGATCTCAGTCCAAATCGCAGTTCGGACTCTTGCTAACTGTGTGGCATGTGCAGAGATTTTATCCTTTATCAAGTGCTCAGCCCAATGCCTGGCACCGAGTGAGTATTCAATAAACAGTGGCTGTCGTCGTTATTATCGCTAGGTTCACAGAAGCCAGCTGGAGCTCCACGGGTGGAATGAAATCTCAGAGGGCTGAAGTGGGCTGTCCAAAGTCACACAGTGAGTCAGGGAGGGATTCCAGATTTCCTAATCCCAGAAGCCTTTGCCAGTCGTCAGCTCCTACACAAACAGCATTATCGCCCAACGACCTCGAAATCTGGATATCTGATTATATCCAGGTACTACAGCTGATGATTAAATAGGTACTCACCATGTACTAGAAACTTGGCAGACTATATGAAAGCTCTAAGGCATCTACAGATTAGCACAGGAAGGCCATCTCCTTGTTTGTGACACCCAAAAACACAATCGCAATACAAAAGTCTGGAGCCACTGTTGCGTTGCCCAGTGGTGATAATATTTCTCATCCATATTTGTTTTCAGAAGGTAGATGAAAGGAAGACCAATGCCCTGGCTGCCCCAATCCTGGCTTTTAGAAAGACTTTTTCAATTGAGAAAGAGAAAGGGAGAAGTCCTCAGGACTCAAAACTAAATGGGTCTGACCAAGGACGGCTATGAAAAACAAGATGGGGGCTGGAAGTGGGCTAAAAATAGGTCCCCGCCATTGATTCAAGGAACTGCGGTTATTTTCTTCAAGGTGGGCTTCTTGTTGTACCAGGACCTGTCTCTCCACTGACTGTGCAAACGACAAGACCGGGGAGCCCCAGGAAGCACACTTCATCTTAAAGTATGAATCACCCTCTCAGAACTCCAGAAAAGAATCCTCTCTTTGTGGCCCCTCACTCTCCTTCTTGGCTGGCATCCCTCGCTCCTCGGGGCTAGTGTCAAGGCCTTAGGATAAGATAACCCAGGGCAAGTGACCTTTCTGATGGAGGCAGATCATTCCAGAAACTCACGAGACAGGAGTGCCTCTTAAAAACTGAAAGGAAACAATGAATGAATGAACCAGCTAGAAGGCCTTCATTATTCAAGTCCCACTGCAAAAGCAGTCCCAGTGCATCCTGAATGCAGGGCTTCTGAAGTGCAAAGCAGTGGCAGAAAGAGGCCTCTGCAATTATGCTCCCTGATCTAGTAGATCTCCCAATGGTAAGTTAGGATTTGACAATGCCATGTCTGATTTTTTTAAACTGCCATACATCTAGAGGGTGGAGCAGCAGAAAGGAGCAATCTGAGGATCCAAGTCCTGCCACGTAGACCGTCTGCCCTAATTCCAAGGATGCTGTCCCGTCTACAATAGCAGCCACATGGAGAGCCAAGAGCCCTGAAAGGATATCAAACTCCCCACTAGGGATTAAGCAGAGTAAAAGACAATGGGGACCTGAATGTTCAGAAACAGGAACTGGCAATGACTTTGGTTACTCTTCAAGCTGCCAGACTTGATTGTGACCGACCCAAAAGGCAGAAACACCAACATCAGTAGAGGGTGGAAAGTAACCTTTCAGAACCATCCTCTGAGGAAACAGGGAGCCAATATCACTCATTCTGTGGCTTTGACCTCACCAAATACCTAAAGGAACTGATGGATGTTAAAATGAACATTGGAGATAGCCTTAGGGTCTGGGGGTGGGAATCCACAGCTACAGGATGGTGTGAGCAAAGGGAAGGGAGCAGGCTCTCCCTTTTGTCTGCGAATGGCATAGATTCCCTATCCAGCCTCAGTTCTGTCTATGGATGTCAGTTGCAAGGGTGAAAACCCCTTCCATTCTCTTGAAGCACAGCAGCATGGCACATCCCACAGCACAAAGTCTAAGACAAATGTATATCTGAAATCAAACATGTGGGTACCTAAATTCTATCAGTGCATGTCTATCTCATAACAAAAAAGTATAACCAGTGGATCTCCGGTACTAGATTCTAAACACTCTTAAATCCCAGGCAAGAAAAACTTCCCCAACACAGGCATTCACACATACCATGGCCAGCATGCTAACTCACAGTGTGACTCAGTTTCCCTCCACAGGAGCCACAGTCAAGAGTGCCACCTCCTAGCCCTTCCCCAGAAATCAGCTTGGACTTTACTTTTCAAATAGAAAGCCTCTATGATTTCTGAGAGGTGGTGGTGGAAGAAACAGAAGCCCTGGCCAGTCAGGGTGAGTTCCTTCCTGCTCGGAGCATCAGAGTCCCTCTGACATTCCCAGGTGTTGCCACAAAGGGAGTTGAGAGTTTGCCAAGTCAGAAGTTATCCACACCTTAAAAGGAAAGTTCCTTGAATAATTATAAAACAGAAAAACAAAAAAACCGAAACCACCTTGCCTGTAAACTGGGAATGGGGGAGGAGGGCGAAGGAAAGTAGAGAGACAAAAATTTGTAAACAGTCAGACAGGGCCAGGGTTAGATTTCCCTTCCCTCAAGGACAGCCAGATCTGATACGGCTACTGCTAAGGCCAAGCAGCTTCACTTTACTGCCCTTATCCAGGTCTCAATTTGTAACATCAGTGTTCCCAAACATCATCAGAGACCCTTCTGAGAGCATGGAGGGGGATTGTCACTGACATCCAGGCTGGACAACATCTACCAGAAAAAAATCCTACTAGGAAGGAGCTCAAAAGGCTTCCGGAGAGCAGAGGCAGACAGAATAGCACTTGCTGCCCGCAAGTACCTTTCTGATGAAAAAAACTACACTTTTGAAACCAACACTGAGCTTTCCCTATCACAGATGCTGTAATGTAGCCCTTTCCTGCAAAAGGACACCTTTCCCTTTAGAAACAATATGTGAATCTGATACAAGTGAAATAAACACAGTATAAGTATCCCTAGCTCATTAAACATCTTTCATTCAAGACTTCAAGGCACTTAAGTCATTTTATAAATGTAAAAATTCATGCTTCATCACTTTAAAAGGGGGAGTCGGAGGTAGTATCATTTCCCCATCTTACGTTCAGTACATTTGAGAAACAGTCCATGGAAAAGCCCCTCTCTCCCCACTGTAAGTGGGGAGGTCAAACCTCTATATCATTATCCTCAGTTCGGAAAAGCTTGGGATAAACCCAAAGGAGAACTGAGCCATAGCTAAGAGGGGAGAGGGCCCTAAAAGTGGGGTTGGTGGTGCTCTCCAGTCTCGCACCTGCATGTGACTTCAGCCACAGGTTCCAGGGCCATATAGAGCTATAGCTCAGGGGACTTCATTTTTCCTGATATCCTTTACTGCATCCTCCCTCCTGTACCTTTAAGTGGCCAAAGTTAACACTAAATCAGCTTGTTATTTCCCTCCAAGGACCAGATAAATAAGTTGACCCAGCATTGACTGTTTCCCCAGTTACTCAACTCTGTCCCCAAATATAAAGCCTTGGGGAGGAGGGCCAAGCCTTATCTCAGCCCACCCCTTCATGTGTCCGACCAGGCCCACCTCTGGCCCAACCACTTACAGCATTAGTAGTTCATTTACAGGAGCAGACAGAAGAGTCACCCGGCCAGCCTGCCCCCACCCCTGGCAACACCACCCCCAATCCCACCCAGCGCATTCTGTCTCCACAAGCAAGCAGATGTAGCTTTGCCTTGCAACCAGTGGATAACCCGATTCTCAAAGGGCTGTCCTTTCTAAGAAGGCAATGGGCAATCCTGCCACAGGATGGAGCCGGGGGTCACATGCAAGGGGCTCAGAGCTGGAGGCACCTTCTTCTTGGAGACACAAGGTCGGGGACTGGGGACCTGGAAACTGGCTCATTTGCTTTCTATAGCAAAAGAGAAAAAGACACTCTATCCACCACCCCCCCCCCAATCCCCAGAGGGTGTTCAGCCCTCCCCTTGACCCCTCTCCCTGCTTACAGCAAAGAGAAAACCCCAAGCCTCCCGACTCAAGTCCCAAGGCCAGAATAACGGCTCATTTGTTACTGGGTGCTGAGAAGGCAGGAGACTTGTGAGCAGAGCCCCCAAGGTTACACTGGCGCAGCTCCCCAGGGTCCTGTTCTTTTCCTTCTGGGAGGGCTCCCAGTGGCATCAGAACAACCTGTCACCCTAAGCAGGTTGTACCCGAGGCAACAAAACAAACATACCCCCGAGGAAACTGAAGAGAAAGAGGGAGACATAGTCCAGGGAAGGAAGGAAGGGGGTCAGTTTCGACTGGACATAGAAAGAGGGAAAGGAAGACACCTGGGAAAGAGGCCAACGTCTCCCTCCCCTTGCGGTAATGGTCCCCATCCCAGCCCCGCCTCTCCCACAGAAGACCGGAGATCAGGGTGGGCAGATGGAAAGCCAGCAACCCGGGGGCTGGGCTGGGCTGGGCCCCAGGGCCGGCCCGGGGGAGGGGAGGACTAGGTGTGCAGTCCACCATCGCCTAGTTTTCCCATGCACCCTGGAGACAGGGTTCATCTAGGCACAGCTTCCTCCCCTTCAGAAAAGTCCTCAAACTCAGGAGGGCCCGTGGTTCCCACTCCCAAGCCTCTCTAGCTTCCACCCAGACTGACGCCCCCTCCGCCCTCCCGGGGCTTCGGGGATGCTCTCCGCGCGGAGGAAGAGGGGGTGTCAACCTTGTGCTGCCGGAGATCCCCGGCTGGCCCCTCTCCTCGCATCTCCCAGATGCCCCCTTTGTTTCTGGCGGTGAAAGTTGCCAAGGTGCACCCCTTCCCAACACGCCCCCCTGTGCGCCCATCCCCCGCAGGGAATCCAAGCCCGGGCGCACCATCTAATCTGCAGCTCTCTCTCTAGCCTGGGCACCGCAACGAAATCGAAAGCAAAGAGCAGGCGGGATCCGGCAGCGCCTCCAGCCTGGTCCCCCGGTCGCAGGGTCTTCCCCATCACCGCACCATCGCCCGCGCCCCCCGCAACTCGGCGCTGCCCGCCCCGCGTGGCCACTTCTCCCGGCGGCAGAAAGGCCTCTCTGCGGGCATCGAGGGCACCTACCGGTGCGGGGCCGGGATCGCGAGCCGGGGCAGGGCAGGGCCGGACGCCTGCCGGGCGCAGGTGCGGCCAGGAGCGCCGTCTCCCGGGCTCGCTCCCGCTCCTCCTCCCGCGCCGGGACTCGGGGCGCTCTCCTGCGCCGCCTGCTCCCCGCCCCCACGCCCGGCGTTCGGGCTCCCCCCGCGCCGATTTGCGGCTGCCCGTGCCTCCCCCACGCCGCCGGCCCTCCGGCGCCGCGCCTAGTCCCGCATCGTGTGTCGGCGCCCGCCGCGGCGCGGGGGTCGGAGGGCTGCGGCCGCCGCTGCCCGGGCCGAGCGGAGCCCCCGGCGGCGGCGGCGGCGGCGGCGGCGGCGGCACTCACCCATAGTATGGATGCGGTGCAAACTGCACATGCTCGCGTCTGACAGGCGCTCTGCCTCCGGCCCCGCTTAACTCCTTGCTCGCCCGCTCACCCGCTCGCCCTCCGGGTTCGCGGCCCGGCCGACTCCCTCGCCCCTCCCCCGCCTCCGGGAGTCGGCTGCGCCACGGGCGTCTGGAAATGCGCCCCCCGGTCCCGAGCGCGGCGCAGGGGGCTGCAGTGCAGAGCTCCTCTGCCTGCCGGGCCCCTGCCACCCCGCCTGCGTGTACGGTGTCTGAAGGAGCCCCGAGGAGAGCACCAGCCGGGACCCCTCACCTCCCTGCTTGTAGGAGTTGTGGGGGCACAACGTCCACTGTGGGTGTCCTGTGGGTCCCCGTTCCCCGAGGGCCACGGGCCACACGGCACTGCAGACCCACCAGATGTCAGCGCTGTGTTTTGTGCAGTCCATTCGTTGAAATAGGCCTGCAAGATGGGTTTTATTATCCCCATTTTCAAGATGGGAAAACTGAGGCCTGTGGAAGTTAAGGAATCTACCTAAAGGAGAGCCTGAACTTCCAAGGTTGACAGTTTGGTTTATACCACAAAGATTAAACAGAACATGTTCTTTCTTAAGTCAGTTGGGATCCTTCTATTGGAAGATGTAAAATAATGGATGCTATCTAGAAAACCTGGAGATTCTGACACGTGGATCAGTGGGAAATCCCTGACAGGAGGGCCAAAACTTGAGACAGGCCCCTCAGGTGGGTCCTAGGTCGTGCAGCAAGGCTGGGAAGGGAGTAGGAAGGCAATGCAACTACGTCAAGCATTTGGGTTTGGTACTGGAGCTACAGCCAAGAAGAAAGGACATTTTTACAATTTAGGGGTATCTTTTTGTCAATTATCTGTCTGGAGGGGGCACCCTTTGCTAATTCTCACAGGGACCCTATGTGTGCGGAGGCCTGATCAGAGAGGTCTGATGGCTGCTTCTCTCCTAGCCCTCACTCCCTTTTTAATCACATGCCACAGTGACAGAGAGTTCTCAGGGGTCCAAAGCAGCACAGAATCTTCTAAGGAAAGAAACCATCCAGCCAGTCTCACCCCACTCTGGATGAGAAGCTGAGCTGCTGTTCTAATCTGACCCGAAATTGTGGGTTTCTCAAACCTGCAGAGGAAGTGCACAGTCACGTGGTGCCAATGGCAAGAGCTCTTGGCTTCCCTGAGTTAGTTTCCTGCTCTGAGATGGAGGTAGTATGGCCTGGGTCATAAGTATATTGTGATGACCCAATAATGAAATGCATGTAGCATCCTCAGTACAGAAGGCCTTCCATAACAGGAGAATATTTTCTGCTGAGGGCAAAGCAGGGCTGGGGAGAAGGGATCAGGGCTACATTGAAGCCATGGGCTGTCCTAGGACACTGTCAGAGAGGCAGAAGACAGGCCCCTCTCAGGAACACCTTGCAAGAAGATACTTCAGTTAATCTGGCAGCAAAGCCCACCTGCTGAAGATGGACCTCCCTGGCCGCCCCCTTGCCTTGGAGTCCCTTTCTGCTCTGGTTTTCAATCTCTGGCTGGTGGCTGATCCCACTCCCTTCTGGCTCTGGGAGGCAGCATTGCGCAGAAGAAAGCATAACAGGCTGTTAAGGCAGAGGATCTGAATTGGAGGTGATTTATCCCTTAGTGTGCAGGGCTGAGCATCCACAATATTTTTTTTTTTCATCCACAATATCTTTAGGGCCCATAAAATTTTCTGAATTTCTTTTAAACTCAGAGGCAAAAAATAAACTTTGAGGTCAAAGAAAATGTTTTCCTATATAATTTTAGTTTAGAAGCCATAGTGTATGGAAGCCAATGGGCCAGTTATAGAAAATAAAAGAAGGAAGAGTTAGGAACTAAGGCCCAAGATCAGTGTGTGTGTGTGTCAGTCAGTCTCTACTTTATCCAGCTCTCCCATGGACTTCACTCCATCATCATGAGGGTCTTCCTCATTCTGAAATTAGGAATCATCTCTTCCTAACAAAAACATATACAATGCCTTACAGTTGACTTATCTTGTTTCTTGGATTGATCATTAATCCCCACTTTATAAATGAGGAAGTCAAGGCTCAAAGAGATTATATGGCTTGGTCAAGGTTATGTTGCTAGTAAAAGCGGAATGCATTTCAAACGCAAGTCTTCTGGCACCCTATCCAAGATCCATTCCATCTGTACGCCAAGTAAAGATCAGATGTGTACAGGACAGAGCTGTCTGCTGCAGAAGCAGACCTAAAAATACCATCTGTAGCAGTGAGTGGGTCCCCGGGCTTTTCACCCAGAGAATGCTGAGACATGCATTCATTGTTGTGAGAATGAGTAGAGAGGGTGACCCTGGGTGAAGGGAGGAAATGTATAATGGTTCTAGTCATTCAAGTACAGATTCAAGGTGGAGGGCCGTGGGACAAACCAAGCCCCACTGCACCAACACACACACCAGAGGATGCCAGCCCCTTTTTTGACTTCTTGTCTTATCCGAGCAACCTGGACCTGAGTTCAGACTCCACATCCTACTCAGGTGTCTTAAGGCAGTTTATTTAACCTTTCTGAGCCTATTTCCTCATCTGCAAAATGGAAATGGCAATAAAACGCAACTCCATGGCTGTTGCAAGCATAAATAAAGATAATGAACACATACAGACTTTGAAGTCCCTGCCACCACAGGCATTTAACGATCGTTCTCTTCACATCTCTCTTCTACCACTGGGTAGGAAAAAAGAGAGTCTTTCAAATGTCTTTGTAGTCTCTAAAGTACCTTGAAAATGTTAGGTCCTTAACCATATTTTCTGAAAGACAAGAACTTTTCTGCCCTTCTACAAAGCAAACCATCCATAAAGTGGTAGCTCTTGTCTACCATAAGTCATTTTCTTGATGACTTTCAAGGGGAACCAGAAAAACTTCTGCATACTCGTTAGAAAGGGTTGGTTTCCTGGGGGTTGCCCTCTGACCACAAGTCAGGAGAGATGTTGCTCAAGAGGGTGATTTCAGTGAAGGGACTGGGCCAGCAGCCAGAGCAGGAAGGACTTGGGAGGGGACCAAGGCGTGGAAACTGGAGGCCAAGAGATAACTGTATATGGCGTGTCACAGAATGCTGTGATGAGAAAAAGAGAAGTGAGGTAGGACAGAGGAAGCGCTGAAGTCAAAGGCTATCTTGAGCTTAGAGTTATTTGGAGCAGCTTAAAGGAAAATGGGCTTCCCAGGTGGCACTGGTGATAAAGAACCTACCTGTCAATGCAGGAGACACAAGACACACAGGTCGGGAAATCCCTGGGTGGGGAAGATCCCCTGGAGGAGGGCATGGCAACCCATTCCGATATTCTTGCCTGGAGAATCCCATGGACAGAGAAGCCCGGAGGGCTACAGTTCATAGGGTCACAAAGAGTCAGACACAGCTGAAGTGACCTAGCAGGCACACACAACAGGAAAATAATTTGGGTGAGAAAGAACTGGGGAACCTCCCCCCCAGGGGACCAGTCTTCCCTTACAAGCATACAGAAATCTTCCTGTTCTCTTTGAAAGTCATTATGAAAATTACTTATGGTAGACAGGAGCTACTGCTTTATGGATGGTACGCTTAGTGGAAGGGCAGAAAACTTCTTGTTTTCCAGAAGGTACAGGCATGGTCTAGGCAGTAAGAGAGGAAGACAAGATTTGCTGGAGTCTGAAAATGGGGTCGGGGGAGGAGTCTGTTTGTAACAGCCTTTTTTTCAAATAGGAAGGAAAGAGGCATAAAATTTAGAGGCATAAAGAGCCTAACTGGAAGAAATATGAACCTGGAACTTTTAGGATTCTTTGGTTGCAAGCAACAGAACCCAACTTTAGCTGTCTAAAAGGAATTTATTAGCAGGATATGATCAGATGGCCCACAGATTTGGAAGGAATGCTGGCTAAACAGACTTGAAAAGGCGAGGACCAGGACAGATTTGGGAGCCCAGGGAATTGGAAGTAACTGAGAGCCTCCTGGGGCTCTGCTGCCAGAACAATGGGACTTCAATTATTTTTATCACTTTTATCTGCTCAAGTGCAGGGTTAAGTTGGTGAAGTTTACCTAAGCTGAGTCTTGGATCCACCTCTCAGCCAGAGAAAGGCCAGAAGAATACCCTGATGTAAGCTCCACCAACGCCGCACATCACAATCCAGAGGAAGACAGGGAAATTGAAGTGTTATTATCCCAAGGGAGAGAAAGGCTGCTGGGCAGCCCCCGAAAAGAGGGTGTCCACGGTGTATGGGGGGGAGCAAGCAGCACAGGGGATGTGCACCTGACTCGGGGCCCCGTTACGTTCTCCGTTATGAGAGAAGGTGAAGGGAGAAACAGAGAGGCCTTCAGAAAGCAGCAGCAAACTCTGAAAAGTACCAGGACAGGCAGGCCTAGATTGCTGACTAAAATCACTGCTCGCTCTAGGGTGGGTATCGAGCTGGAGACAGGCCAACACTTTCGGGACTTTGCACAACTACAAGCTGTGCTCAGAAATGGATGAACTGTAATAGGGAAGCAGGTGCAATGGGTTATTAAGGACGTCCTCGAATGTTTGTTAAATGCTTCTGAGGAGTGGAAAAGTGGTACCAGCGGAGGGCTAGGAGGCATCAGGCCCCAGGGAAATGGTCAAGTTGACTACAGGTTTATCAGAAGGTTTGCTATTCACATGTCCATGCGGGAGAGGGGTGTGTGTACTTTCACCGAGCTCTCAAAATAAGGTATGTTACTACTTTAGGGATCTTTAAACGTCATGTCCTCTCTCTCTCTTTTTTTTTTTCCCAGTCATCAAAAAGAAAACACAGTGGATAAGAACTATGCAGTATTCATGAACACCTAGAGCCTGAAAATGAGGAACTCACTATATTCTGTGATAATGTGAATTCATCCATAAAGCATTAAGACATTAATGTGTGGGCACTAAGATAGCCCAGAAAATGAGCACAGGTTCATGAGACCAGCAGTAGATTAAGGGGTGGGGGGAGGCCAACGCTCAAAGAAATCAAAGCGAGAATATGAACATACATGGGAACTACACAACTTCATAGTCGTTAAGTGCGAGTTTAACTGTGACGGTGGGAAACTGGAGGAGGGGAGAAGCTAGAGTTGATTATGAAACTTGGGAATCATGGGGAGAGCCGTCCCCATCCCCAGCTGCTCTCATTTCCGACTCAGCAGTCAGTCCAGGTGCTGGGCAAATTTGAAAGAATTTCTACCCTGGAGATTAGAAACCAAACTCCCAGCTAGTCACCTCCCCTCTGTGCCTCCCTCTGCCAGGATACAAGGAGCTCAGTCGTCTGAGGAGGGACAAAGGAGTATTGTTAAGGCGAGCCTGGTTAGGAGAAGGCTTTGCAACTAAAAGCTTTTATGCTGCTATCTAAGCCCTTCAGCCTGGGGGAGTGGGGGTGGGGGGGGGGACTCTGTGTGCCTGTCCCAACTTCACTGGATCAGTTCAAAGAGAAATTTCAGCCTGAAATTTTTGATTGCAGAATAGCTTAGGACTCGGCAGCATTAATAGGTTAAGAATTTCTATCACAACATCTCATCCAAGACCCAATTCCTGGTCCCATTATGTCCTGAGATGGGTTAGAGTGGCAAAATCTTTTTTTTTTTTTTTTAAGATTTGCGTTAAAGAAGTTGTCCCATAGGAGCTGACTGAGAGGCAGCCCAGCTTGGGGGTGACAGTGTGGGTAGATGGGTGGGGGTGTTGGGACTGTACTACCTAAGGTAGGATATAACCAGTATCCATTCTTTTTACGGTCTTTGTCCTGCCCCTTGTAGAACTCTGCCAACTTCAGGAAGGGCTGCACAAGCCTGAGGGGTGGATGATCTCAGGGATTCCATCTTGTCTGACACATGAGTTCAGGTGAGGTGTCCCATTAGTCTCAGATGCTCACTAATTAATAAGTTTTATATCTATTCTCTTCTCTGGTATTGTGCTGTCATGAGGACTGGACTCCTGATTTGCAGAAAATTGTTACTCAGTTCAACAACCATTAACACACATGAGCTGTGTTCAGGAGTAGGGTCATGGAGGTAAAAAGATTGAGACCTAAGCGTTTGGATATGGGGACACTACACAAGGGTCTCTAACAGGGACCCCACACTCCTAGGGACTTAAATTTTCTCCCTCCCATGGAGTCCAGTTCAGTCCAGTCCACTCAGTCGTGTCCTACTCTGCGACCCCATGGACTGCAGCATGCCAGGCATCCCTGTCCATCACCAACTCCCGGAGTCTTCTTAAACTCATGTCCATTGAATTGGTGGTGAAAGGCAGTGATTATTAGTGTTCTAAGATGGAATTGTTTTCTTGCCAGGCTTTATCCCTACAGCACTTGATTTGTAAAGCAACTTTCAGGCACTGGCTCAATATTGACTAGTATTTGCAAATTTGTACATTTCTTTCTGTCAAAGGACCCTTTGCCCTTCTTTCTTGCCCATGACTTAGGTCAAAGTTTGCTTTTGTTTAATGCCCTTCAGCAAGATACAGACTTGGGACAGGGCACTGACATCTTTAGTGGGATTTTCCATACATATGAGTCGTAATGATGTCAGGTATAGAGCTGTGACCTCCCTGGAGAATACAGCAGAGGGATCTAGGGACAGGGAAGGAAGAATAGTGGGGTTCCCCAAGACTTAAAGGAAGACCACAGAGGACTGAGTGCTTCGTTATGGACCTCCGTGTGTGTTCTTAGCATCGTCGAAGAAGGGAACTAGTTGCTCCAGGCCTCATCTTAACCTCGTAAATGCCCTTATGGGCAGCTGTATGATGGGAGGTTAACACTACCCCATATCCTAGCATTTTTACTATTGAAATCCAAATTCATGTTGTAGGAAGACACTGGACCCAGTGGATCCCACCCTCTAGCTTAACTGAATGGAGCTGGATGATGGCCCAACACTCTAAGAATGTTGAAGGAAGGGTCATGAGTGTCTCTGGTGCTGCAGTCAAGGAGCGTGGATGAGCGTAGGTGGGTGTGGAGGAACGAGAAGAGTAGAGGGAAGGAACAGGGGCTCCAGACTTTCTTCCTGAGATCATGCACCATGTTGCTCCCAGCCAGAGGCTCACAAAGTCTATCCTCTGGACCACACCCAACTAGCTTCACAGTCCTTCTTCCCTCAAGTGGACACCAGGGCTGAATGCATCATTTCCCTTGCAGGATGTAAAATGGGCTTGGGTTAGAATTAGACCCAACTTAACTCCGTCCCCAGACTTGTGTCTGCTCCTTCAAGACCTGGACAACTTCCAGACCACAAGAACACAGTGTATAAGAGGAATCCAGTAATGCTGTTGTGGGCATAGCTTAATTGCTCTGAAGAGGTAACAGGATCCGGGCAATATCAAAAGCATGTGAGTCCCCTCTGATCTCAGAATTGGTCCCCAGCTCCTCCCCTTGTCATACCCCTGCCCAGGATCTTCACCAACTGGAGACAGTGAGTTGACATTAAACGTGAAGGATGGGAGGTTATGAGGCAGGTTCTTTGACTGGTAGATTGTAGCTTTCTTGAGTTAGTTGTCAACTTCCCTCGACTTTATACTTTACTGATGAGATCCATATTTTTTAAACATTTTAATAGCTTTATTAGAAAAATTATCTATACTCCTTGTAAAACATTCACATAATATAAAAAGAACAAAAACTAAAAATATTACACCAGATTTCTACACCCAAATATAATCAGATAATCACCATTAATGTTTTGGGGGGAAAGCTGTCTACCCATATTTATTTATGTATAGTTTTATATACATATATATATATATAACTATAGATAGATAAATATATACAACTATATGTGTGTGTGTGTATTTACATATATATATATAGGCTTCCCAGGTGGCTCAGTGGTCAACAATCTGCCTGCCAACACAGGAGACACAGGAGGTTCAAGTTCTAACCCTGGGTCAGGAAGATCCCCTGGAGAAGGAATTGGCTACCCACTCCACAATCTTGCCTGGATAATTCCATGGGCAGAGGAGCCTGGCAGGCTATAGCTCATGGGGTCGCAAAGAGTCGGACATGACTGAGTGACTAATCACAGCACATACATAGTTTTACATAAAGTAAATTATATTAAACATACTTTTCTGGAAACTGTTTCACTTGACATTAATAATGAATTTGTTCCGTTTCAATAAAAACAATTCCTCAACATAAATTTTAATGGCTGCATAGTATTTTATTTTCTAGACGAATTTTAATAATTTATTTACTGGGTTCCAACTGATGAACATTTAGGTTGTATCCTTTTTTCTTTACTCTGTTATTATTGCTGCTATAAATATTTGGGGCAACACAGTCCTTTGAAGCATCCTTCTCCTAATGACAAAAATACTAAATGATGTAGCTTGAGAAAGGGCTCAAGAATCATAAAACCCTGTCAGTGAGAACAGCAATTTGGAGTGGAGGAAAAGGTCTTAGAAAATATTTAGTGATCCTCACCTGTATAAATGGTTTCCAATCTTATGTATATTACTACATATGTACATGACTATCGCACTGGCTTAAGTGGCAAGTTTATTTAGAATTATTTCTCATTCTGAATATCCAGTGAATTTATTTCAACACTAAAACTTTGCTTCCCAAAAGAACTGTGTTCTTCCCAAGAGAGGCTTTGTTCCAGAGATCCTGCATCCACGTAAGTACAACTCCCTGTGCCCTGCAGGGAGATTCCTTCTTGCAGGGTCAGGCCATTCCAGAAGCCATCTGAATGTTTCCCCAGTGGCCAATGGGGCGATGCATAGTGTTTGGAAGGAGCAGCAGTCACATGTCACCCCTACAGCAATGCCTGTTGGTTTCCCATCATAGGAGCCTGTGTGTTCTGCTCCCTTGCTTCAGTTCAGTTCAGTCGCTCAGTTGTGTCCGACTCTTTGCGACCCCATGAACCGCAGCACGCCAGGCCTCCCTGTCCATCACCAATTCCCAGAGTCCACCCAAACCCATGTCCATCGAGTCGATGATGCCATCCAACCATCTTATCCTTTGTTGTCCCCTTCTATACCTGCCCTCAATCTTTCCCAGCATCAGGGTCTTTTCAAATGAGTCAGCTCTTCGAATCAGATGGCCAAAGGACTGGAGTTTCAGCCTCAACATCAGTCCTTCCAATGAACACTCAGGACTGATCTCCTTTAGGATGGACTTGTTGGATTTCCTTGCAGTCCAAGGGACTCTCAAGAGTCTTCTCCAACACCACAGTTCAAAAGCAGCAATTCTTTGGCGCTCAGCTTTCTTTATAGTCCAACTCTCACATCCATACATGACCACTGGAAAAACCAGAGCCTTAACTAGACAGACCTTTGTTAGCAAAGTAATGTCTCTGCTTTTTAATATGCTATCTAGGTTGTTCATAACTTTCCTTCCAAGTAGTAACCATCTTTTAATTTCATGGCTGCAATCGCCATCTGCAGTGATTTTGGAGCCTAGAAAAATAAAGTCAGCCACTGTTTCCACTGTTTCCCCATCTATTTGCCATGAAGTGATGGCACCGGATGCCATGATCTTAGTTTTCTGAATGTTAAGCTTTAAGCCAACTTTTTCACTCTCCTCTTTCACTTTCATCAAGAGGCTTTTTAGTTCTTCTTCACTTTCTGCCATAAGGGTGGTGTCATCTGCATATCTGAGGTTATTGATATTTCTCCTGGCAATCTTGATTCCAGCTTGTGCTTCTTCCAGCCCAGCGTTTCTCATGATATACTCTGCATACAAGTTAAATAAGCAGGGTGACAATATACAGCCTTGACGTACTCCTTTTCCTATTTGGAAGCAGTCTGTTGTTCCATGTCCAGTTCTAACTGTTGCTTCCTGACCTGCATACAGGTTTCTCAAGAGGCAGGTCAGGTGGTCTGGTATTCCCATCTCTTTCAGAATTTTCCACAGTTTCTTGTGATCCACACAGTCAAAGGCTTTGGCATAGTCAATAAAGCAGAAATAGATGTTTTCTGGAACTCTCTTGCTTTTTCAATGATCCAGCGGATGTTGGCAATTTGATCTCTGGTTCCTCTGCCTTTTCTAAAACCAGCTTGAACATCAGGAAGTTCACGGTTCACATATTGCTGAAGCCTGGCTTGGAGAACTTTAAGCATCAAAAAAAGATACCAAGGGAACATTTCATGCAAAGATGGGCTCAATAAAGGACAGAAATGGTAGGGACCTAACAGAAGCAAAAGATATTAAGAAGAGGTGGCAAGAATACACAGAAGAACTGTACAAAAAAGATCTTCATGACCCAGATAATCACGATGGTATGATCACTCACCTAGAGCCAGACATCCTGGAATGTGAAGTCAAGTGGGCCTTAGAAAGCATCACTACAAACAAAGCTAGTGGAGGTGATGGAATTCCAGTTGAGCTATTTCAAATCCTGAAAGATGATGCTGTGAAAGTGCTGCACTCAATATGCCAGCAAATATGGACAACTCAGCAGTGGCCACAGGACTGGAAAAGGTCAGTTTTCATTCCAATCCCAAAGAAAGGCAATGCCAAAGAACTCTCCCTTGCTTACCTCCCTTCAATATGTACAAGACCTGTCTGAGGCGCTACCTGATTCCTTAGGGTGGACTCGATTCTGCAAGGGGAAAAGAATTAGTGCTCCCTCTTCTGGGCCTGGATCAGGAAATTGAGAACCTGGAAATGTGGCTATTCCTCTTTGGAAAGGTACACTATCCTTAGGACCTCTCCAAGAACTCCAAAGCTCACTTTTACATGAGAAAAGCCCAGTTCATGCATAGATTCCATCAGTGTTCTGAGTCAAGCCATCTGATTCCAGCTCTGTGTCCTGTAACTTTATCTGTGGCACAGCAAAGATGATTCTTAATGCTCAATTTGCACTTTGTGCAGAAGAGACTCTTCCTGTGCCCTCCTCTTACGGCACAGTTGGGTGAGAGATGCTTGGAATAAGTGCCAAGCTGATGGTCTGTGTGTGCATGCTGGAGCCACCCAGCTGGGAGAAAGGAGAATGTTCTATCTATCTCTACTTCACCCTAGTCTTTTAATACCACTAAATTCTCCAATCCCCTTCCCTAAAAATATGTAAAACTGAACAAGGACAAAGGATACGGAATTTAAAGTTTCCACTTTAGGGAGAGCTTAAAGCCTCATGAATCACTTTTCAAAGTGTCCAAAGCCCACAGTGGTCTGATCAGAAGGGACACAGCCCTAGGTGTGGCTGGAAGCAGGAAGGCACCGGCTCAGGGTCTTTTCGGGAAATAAGCCATACCCACCACTAGATGGCGCTGAGAGATGGCCTCCAACGTCCTAGCAGGTAAGTGGCTCACACCCAGGACTTTGAGATGGAAGACAGGTTATGTTGCCTGGATTAACCCCTCTTCACAAAAAGGAGTTTGCAATAAGAGCTTCTGATAGGATATAAGCCCTGACACTTCTCATAAAAAAAAACCCCTGAGCCTAAGCCTGATGATCAGAAGCACAGAAGGCAAAGGTGTGATTGATCAAGGGAGACCTGCTGGTTTCATGCTAAACCACCCGGGAATGGAGGAACTGCTGCAATGACTGTGTCTTCTCATCCGTTCAGGTATTTCTGGTCTTCCTTTCTCTGTGAATTCCCCCAGAATTCAGTGTGTTGGCCCGCTCTTAACAGCAACCACATCCTGGAGGTGCCCTGCAGGGTAATGCTGTATTCCTGAAGCAGAGGGAACTCCCAGCCTTGTGTGGCGGTCACCACCTCAGTCCATAGGCCTGTCCCAGTCAAAGCAGCTGCTTAGAAGGGAAGCCAAGCTGCCATAGCACCTGTCACCTACTTGGACTTGGCCCCTGCCCAGGCCCTCCTGCCCACTGATGTGAGCAGCCATTGTTTTCATCTGGGATGAACGTTGAAGGAGAAAAAGACAGCTGGTTTCAAACCACAGTGTTCCAAGTTCTGAAATGATCTATCAATAGAATCCCAGTTAGATGGCTGGATTTACCAGATGCTCATGCCCTGAGCTCCATCAGCTCCAAATTTAGCTTTTCTTTCCCCCTCCCTGCCATCTCCTCTCCCCGATTTCCTCCCTCATCCTACCTAGCCCCCCTCCTCCTGGCTCTTTCTTGCCTTGGGAGCCCTCAGCTACACTGGACAGATCATTCCGCATTGATAAATGTCGTCATTACGTCAGTTCTACCTTGTGTTCCCCTCTGGGGCTGTTGCTGCTCTCTAAGAAGATCATTGGAACGTGGGAATATGATGTATAACAAACCTGTCAGTACTGGGCAGGATCCAGGTCCTAAGCAGCAGAAAAATACACATCCCTGAGCCTGCTGATCCCAAAGGCCAGGGCCCGAATGCATATTTTGAATAAGTGCCCCCAGGATTTTGTGGCCAGAGGCTAGATGGAGAACCACTGCCTACCCTCTTGCTGGAATCCTCCTCTACACCCCCCGTCACCTACTCCTCTTGATAGTTACCAGGTCTTTAGTTTTTGCATATCTTCCTAGTCCTCTACCCCTTTATATCCTCATGTTCACTCCTCATTTAACAACACTCTTTAGGTGTCTATCATATGCCAAGGATGGGGCTAGACCTTTACCTCCACCCCTCAGAGCAGGTAAGAATCCTGCCCCCTGCCCTCCAAATGCAGAACCCCGCCCCTCCCCATCCTCCACCCGGCTTCCTCTGGCTTCAGAGCCCACTGCTGCACTGGACGGATGGGTCATTTGCAGGGACACAAGCGGTAACTACATCAGTTCTTCCCCATGTTCCCCACTGGGAAGAGCGTGGATTAACAGCAGGTATGTCTGCTTCTGAAGCCCGTGTCCCGCGTTCACCACACTTGCCTGGAAAACAGGAAGTGCTCCATAAGTATTTGTTAGGGAGCAGCTGAATGAATAAATGAGACAAGGATCCACATTCGATCTTAGGATACTCCCCCAACACACACACACACACAGACACACACACACATTCTGCCTCTGGGCCGTCTCATGTCCTTCCTGCCCTGCACCTCTCTGCGTGTCCCATCACTGCCTTCCCAGACCCATTTGGATGATGACTGAGCCTCCATGACCCCAGCCCATCGTTGCTCTGGCTGCTCCCAGAGACTCAGCAGTAGAAATAGCCTCCTGATTTCTCTGTAACCCCAAGGCCACCAAGCTTTGCTCCTGAAGCAAAAGGCTGGACAGGGACTGGCCCCTGGGCTCCTGAGACTCCAAGGCCCCTCCCCCCTTCTCCTCTTTGCTCTCCTCTCCCCCCTTTACTCTCCTTCTTACAGCAAGTGAGAATTAAGCTGTGAAGGCAAAAGGGTTGCTTTGATTTGATAAGGTTTCTGTGAAGCAGGAGGGCTCTCTTTGGAGCCTAGAACCCTGCTCAGAGAAAACAAGTGGGGTTGGGAAGTGAGGTCTCTGGAAGGCCCAGGACATGCGGAGGACAAACTGCCAAGCATTTCACCAGCTCTCCTAGAGTTATTGCTGTCTCTAAAGCTATCTTGCTTAACTACTGTGCTGCAATCTTACAACAAAATTCTTTGGAAGCAGATAACACTTCTGGACCTAGTAGGGGAGGGATGTGGTAGGGTAACTAGTAAACATTAGACCTCCAGCAAGTATTTGTTCAAGAATGCATAATAAAAGCTATCATTTAGACAGCACTTGCTAAGTGCCAGACGTGTACTATCTCACTGAACCCTCTCAAAAAGCCTAAGCTTCAAGAATTGCCATCACCATTTTACAAATAAAAAATTAACTCAGAAAGCTTACCAATCGTCCCAAGGTTACATCAGCACATAGGTAGTGAAGCTGGGACTTGAACTGTGGCCTGGCTGGTTCCAAGGTTCCCATTCCCTTCCACAGTGCTGCCCAGGGAACCAGGCACAGCCTGGGATACTGTTGTATTGACTCTGGAGGAATTTCTTTTTTAACTCTTTCTGTCTATGTAAACATTGTGGTGTGTGTATATGAACAGACTCTCCTCTGACTCCTAGAGTGGTCAGTTACTCTGAAGAGCCTGAATAAGGAAGCTGCACTTACAGCACAGTTACATAAACACTTCAAATGCTACTAAACGCTACACAAGCGGGCTGGATGTGCTTGAGGGATGCTAGAAATAATCTCTCACTGGTAAGATGAGTGGCTTTCGAAATATGGAGGTAGTCAGAAAGATGATCTGGGCCCTCGCATGACAGACATGTGAGAACAAAACCAGGCCAGCTCCCGAAGTCCCGTGAAGCAGGTTGTGGGGCTTTTGGTGCCTGCTTGCCAATAAATGTTTGTGCATTTGGTAGGTTCTGGCCTTGGCCACGTTTAATGCTCCACCTGCAGGAAGTAATGGAAAGGGGACACGTGGCCTCCACTCACCTCTCATTTCCAGTGGCTGCAAATATTGGGTTGGCCAAAAAATTCATTCAGGTTTTCTGTAAGATGATACGGAAAAACTCGAACAAACTTTTCACCCAACCCAACAGGAGACCTTGACTATCGCCAAAGGGCCAAATGGGTTCAGAGCTGTTCACAGCGGGTGCTTATCCAGGCCTCATCCTCCTCTCAGAAAGGTGAAAGGAGGCCTTCGGCTTCTGTGGCCCAGCTGAGCCTTCATCTCCGGGCACGTGATGGCTTTCTCCCCTCCTCTGTTCTGTCAGGCCACCTGTAATGATAAGCTAACATCAAGCAGAAACAAGCTTTAGGTGTGGAGGGTACCCTCTCTGTGGACCCTTCAGGGGGTCTGGAAGTTCAGAGCCTCTCTCTCAGTTCCATCCAGCGCTGCCTGCTGTCCTTCCTCTCCCACGATGGCACCGGCCCAACGCAGCTTGTTATTATTATTTTTTTGCCTCAGTTTTTCAAAGGTTCCCCTCTTCTGTAGGGACTCCCTCATAATCCAGCCTTTTCCTCCAGCTCTCAAATATCATGATCCAGAGGGTAGCTGTGCAGAGGAAATAATTACCCCACTTTGTTGTCGTTCAGCTGCTAAGTCGTGCACAGGATGAAGTGAGACAGGAAGCAAGGAGATAAGTTTATCCAAGCTTGTAGCTGGGCAGCTAATAGATTCCCTGGAACAACTTGAAAGTCAGCTACCACAAATGAACAAGTGAATGAATGAATGAAAGGGTAGGAGAGAGGGACAGGCATCAGCAGATACTGTCCACTGATTCAGTGATAGCCACGGTTTGACTTTGTCTCGGTCCACGGAGGGCTACATAAAAAGTGCTTTTCTTTTTTTTAAAAATATTTTCAATGCGGACCATTTTTAAAGTCTTTATTGAATCTGTTACATTATTGCTTCTGTTTTGGTTTTTTGGCCAAGAGACATGTAGGATCTCAGTTCCCCTCCCAAGCCCCCTGCATTGGAAGGCCAAGTCTCAATCACCGGACCTCCAGGGAAGTCCCAGAAAGAGCTTTAAGACAAAAAGACTGTGGGAAAAAGACAGTGTCTCAGACATTCCAACCCTGAATCTCAGAGTTGAGTTAGGTGTAGGCCAGCCTGAAGGTCCATAAGAATCCATCCTTGGGGAGGTGTGCCATGGGAGCTATGGCTGAGGGCTCCGCTGGGGAGCCAGCCTCATTGAAGCCTGAACAGTCTGCCTCTGATGATTGGGGACCAATGAGGGGGCCAGGGAGGAACCCATCCAGAGTTGGGGGACAGTGGGCAGGACCTCTCCAGGCTGCTAGCATGGGGGTGGCTGGGGTCAGGCAGAGGAGGCAACTGCAGCAAAGGCTGGTGGGACAACCTGTAGCATCAGATGGGAAACTGCTCTGCCTGTGCACATTCCTGCTGGCCTGGTTATTGATTACCTGCCAGGGTCTGAGGCTGTGGGAGTCACTTTTTCCCCTAGAGCAAAGGAGGGGACAGGCCCATTTCCTCCAGGCAACCATTCACCCTGGGGAGTACTAGGTAGGGATTAATAATAGTAAATAGAAGAGCTATAAAACTGAGGTAATATTGGGACAATTGGGGACATTTATGGCCTGTTCAATCAATGATGGTATTGTGCTGATGCTAAATTTTATAAGTGTGATATTAGGAAAACATGCTTGTTCTTAGCAGGAATATCCTGAAGTATCCAGGGACAAAAGGTCATGATGTGTAAAACTAAGTCTCAAATGGAAAATACACATACACACACACACACACACACACACACACACACACACATGGAGAGAGAGAAAGTAAATGCAGCAGTGTGTTAACAATTAGTAAGTATAAGTGAAGAGTATATCGGTGTTTAATATACTATTTTTTACAACTTCTCTACGCTTGGAATTTTCATAAGAAAAAGTTGAGGGGGGAGCAGAGCTAAGAGAAGAAGAATAGCCATCACTTATCAAACAATGATTGGATTTCAAAATTTAGGTAACTCTAATATCTGATTTAATCCTCAAACCAACTCCAGAGGGAGACATTACAATCCTCATATTAAAGATATGGAAACTGAGTCCCAGAGAGACTAAGGAACTCACCCAAGTTTACAGAGCAGGGATTGAGACAGAGCCCAAAGAAGGGGAGGTCTCGCAGGGGAGTGTGGCTGGGAGTCCGTCATCTAACACTTTTATTGAGCCTTTCTGTGTGCTGGCAACGTTTTAAAATCGTCCATGTGTTTAACTCGTTTCATCCTCCCTTCCTAAAAGCTTTGTGCTTTGTGATAAATCACTTTATCATTGTGGGTGGGAGGGAACAAAGGAGCACTCAAATGCATCGACAGAAGTGTTGGTTGCTGCAGTCTCCTTTGAGGGCAGAGCGCAGCATCTATTGAAATTTAAAATTCACATTGTGTTTACATCCTGCAATTCCACTTCTAAGTGTTAAACCGTAAAGATAGTCACATATGTGGACCAAGAAATAGGTATAGAGATACTCACTGCAGCAAGGTATATAATAGCCAAAGACTGGAAATGTTCTAAATATCCATCATTAGGCATGCTAGGGAACCATTTAAAAAGTAAGGCAAATGAACAAACATAACAAAACACAGAGTTATAGGTACAGAGAACAAACAGGTGGTTATCAGAGGGAGGAGACTGGGGAGAGGAAAGAAATAGGTGAGGGAGATAAAGAGGTACAAACTTCCAGTTGCAAAATAAATGAGTCATGAGTATGAAATGTACAGTATGATGAATATAGTTAATAATTATGTAGTATCTTTTTTTGGTGATGTATCATAATAACCAGTAGTTAGAACCGAACATGGAACAACAGACTGGTTCAGTCGGAAAAGGAGTGCGTCAAGGTTGTATATTGTCACCCTGCTTATTTAACTTCTATGCAGAATACATCATGTGAAATGCCAGGCTGAATGAAGCACAAATGGGAATCAAGATTGCCAGGAGAAATACCAATAACCTCACATATTCAGATGACATCATCCTAATGGCAGAAAGCGAAGAGGAACTAAAGAGCCTTTGATGAAAGTAAAAGAAGAGAATGAAAAAGTTGGCTTAAAACTCAACATTCAGAAAACTAAGATCATGGGATCTGGTCCCATCACTTCATGGCAAATAGATGGGGAAACAGTGGAAACAGTGACAGACTTTTTTGGGGAGGGGCTCCAAAATCACTGCAGATGGTAACTTCAGCCATGAAATTAAAAGATGCTTGCTCCTTGGAAGAAAAATTATGACCAACCTAGACAGCCTATTAAAAAGCAGAGACATGACTTTGCTGACAAAGGCCCATATAGTCAAAGCAATGGCAACCCACTCCAGTACTCTTGCCTGGAAAATCCCATGGAAGGAGGAGCCTGGTAGGCTGCAGTCCATGGGTTCGCTAAGAGTCGGATACGACTGAGTGACTTCACTTTCACTTTTCACTTTCATGCATTGGAGAAGGAAATGGCAACCCACTCCAGTGTTTTTGCCTTTAGAATCCCAGGGACAGGGGAGCCTGGTGGGCTTCCGTCTATGGGGTCACACAGAGTTGGACACGACTGAGGTGACTTAGCAGCTTAGCAGCATGGCTTTTCTAGTAATCATGTATGGATATGAGAGTTGGACCATAAAGAAGGCTAAGTGCCGAAGAATTGATGCTTTTGAACTGTGGTGCTGCAGAAGACTCTTGAGAGTCCCCTGGACTGAAAGGAGATCAAACCAGTCAATCCTAAAGGAAATCAATCCTGAATATTCACTGGAAGGACTGAGGCTAAATCTGAAGCTTCAATACTTTGGCCACCTGATGTGAAGAGCCAACTCATTGGAAAAGACCCTGATGCTAGGAAAGACAGAAGGCAGGAGAAGGGGACAACAGAGGATGAGATGGTTGGATGGCATCATCGACTCAATGGACATGAGTTTGAGCAAGCTCTGGGAAATGGTGAAGGACAGGGAAGCCTGGCGTGCTGCAGTCCATGGGGTTGCAAAGAGTCAGACACGACTGAGTGCACATACACACACACACACACACACGCATACACACACACTAGCGGACAAGGGACAGTGGAGGAAGAAGACTTATTCATTGTTAGCCCTTTGGTATTATTAATAATTCAAATTTATACTATGTGAATGATTACCTATTCAAAGTGAGTGAATGCATGCATGAATGAGCATAAGTCTCCTTGACAAACTCCACAGGACTTGTTTTGGGGCTTCCTTAGCAATATTTCCAGTCTTGAAGGGGACACAGGCCAGTTACCCACAGTTTGGGGTTGATCTATTCCAATCCTCAGGAGGTATGAGTCCATGTGTAAGCTCATGCTGCTGCTGCTAAGTCATGTCAGTCGTGTCCGACTCTGTGCGACCCCATAGAAGGCAGCCCACCAGGCTCCCATTCCTGGGATTCTCCAGGCAAGAATATGGAGTGGGTTGCCATTTCCCTCTCCAGTGCATGAAAGTGAAAAGTGAAAGTGAAGTTGCTCAGTCGTGTCCGACTCTTCGCGACCCCATGGACTGCAGCCTACCAGGCTCCTCCGTCCATGGGATTTCCCAGGCAAGAGTACTGGAGTGGGTTGCCATTGCCCTCTCGTGTAAGCTCATGAAGTCCCATTAACCCTATTGAACTTTCGCCCTTGGCCTCCTGAACTACATGAGTCAGCTTTCCAGATTCTGGGCTCTCAAAATTGTGCATGAGAATTACTTGGAGGCCTTATTAACTGCACAACTTTCCAGCCTAACCTCCAGACACTCAGATTCAAACGTGGGGTGCAGCCGGGGAGGCACTACCACTTGGAAAGAAACTTTCAAAGTCCCTGGGGAGAAACTCTGGTGAGTCTGCCTCTGTTCAGAACTAGCCTGAGAGCCTGCCGGATTGGGGAAGAAAGCTGTTATGAAACGTGGATCCTTTCCTGCAATATTCTCCATATTCATCGTCTTTACCCCATATCCACCTAACTAAAAACTGAGTACTCCACCCCCATCCCCAACCCCCGGCAGGTTTAGGATTGTACTGGTGAGCGCAGGGGCTGCAAGGGTGCACGGTGAGCTGCCCGCGCAGGCGACGTCCTGTTTGCCTTTCCGGTTCCTCGGCCCGCCGGCTCCTTTAAAATAAATAATGCGTGCATGCATACATACAGACGTACGGACGCAAGCAAGTTACCCTCTAGGCTGCGGTGAGTTTTGTTTTTTCCTTCATATTACATATTAGAACTTTGGTCTCCCAATGGGACAGACTCTTTGAAATAAGGATTTCTGCTCCAAATATCCAGGCGTGACGGTTCCTGCAAGTCGTTCGACCAATACGGGAACCTCCTTTCGAGGGGGGACGGGGGAGGGTCTGGTCTTGCGCCCCATCCAGGGAGGGTCTCAGGCTGGTTGTGAGCTGAGGAGATGCTGGGGCGCCCCGGCCGCCCCAGGTGGCCGCTGATTCGGCCTCTGCAGAGAGCTCGGGGCCGGAGCTCGGGACATCTCTCGGCCCGCGGGACCCCGCCGCCGCCCCCGCCGCCCCAGGGACGAGCCCGGCGGTGCCGAGAGGTGGGAGGCTGGAGCCTGCTGAGGTCATTTCCTGTGCCTCTCCGCGAGCCGCCCCGGGAACCCAGCCTGGCGCTCTGCCTTTAAGGAGCGGGCGGGGAGGGGGCGCGGCGGAGTATTGAATGGGGCTCTGCGAGGTCGGCTCGGCTTTTGTGCAGCCAGCGGGCGGGCAAACCTCCCGGGCCAGCCCGGCCCGCCCCGCCCACGCCGACCCCTGCTGCCGGGGAGCGGAGACCCGGCGGCCGCGGAGGACTCGGGCGAGATCGACGCAAGGTCAGCGGCGGACGCGCGCCGGAGGCGCCCGTGTGCCCGGTGCGCGGCGGGGACGCCCGGGATCTGGCTGGAGGTGAGCGGCCCCCGGGAGCCCCTCGGGCAGAGATACGGTGCGCGCGGGCGTGGGAGTGAGGGTTCGCTGGCCCGGGAGGGTGTTTGGTTAGACTGAGAGAGGATCCGCTGCCTCTGGCCGGAGGGCGATTCCGGAGCAGGTGCCTCCCTACCTGGAAACAAGCTCCTAGCAGCCAGGAGCGCTGGGAACGGAGCGTCGGGCTCGGGGAACTGGCACCAACAGGCGAGGAGTAGCCTTCCTGGAGAGGATCCGGAGTTTGGGACAGGCTCGATCCAGTTGCTCCCTGGAAGGGCCCTCGGAGCGAACCTGCAGGCTTTCCACCGAGTTGCCTGAGCTCTAGCAGGCTCCCGCTTTCTTCCCGGTCTCATCTCGGGTTATCGCTTCTGTGATTCCTAGGTGGTTCTCTTAGGGTCCCGGTGGATTAGGCTTGATTTATGGAGGCAGGTCAGCCAAACAGAAGAGAAAACCAGTCGGGCGCCAAATGACAGCAGGAACTTTGCGTCCTAGAAGCCTTAGAGAGGAATCGGTCACCGGGGCGCGGGGGGTCTTAATGGAGGTGGCAGGGGCAATGAAGACCCTCATTTGGGAGTAGATCTGCTCTCTGTTGGATCTGTGCCTGGTGGTTTAGTCGCTCAGTCGTGTCTGACTCTTGAGACCCCATGGACTGCAGCCTGCCAGGCTCCTCTGTCCATCGGATTTCCCAGGCAAGAATACTGCATTGGGTTGCCATTTCCTTATCCGGAGAATCTTCACCCACCCAGGGATGGAACCTAAGTGTTGCGGGAAGTCTCCTGCATCGCAGGCAGAGTCTTTACCAACTGAGCCACCAGGGAAGCTCTGGATCTGTTCCTGCCAAGGGACAAGTAAGCTTTTACTATGAATACACCTCATGAAACTTAAGGACAAAGCTTTAGTTCTGGCTAAAACTGCTGCTTGAAAGATGATTTTAATATCAACTTCAGTGGAAAAGTTATTTGCTCCTTAAACTTTTTGGACTGTCTTCTATGCTGCAAACATTGTGTCTTTGGTAACATCACTTAACTCTTTATAGAACACCACTTCGAGTGTTTCTGCACGTTATTGTCCCCGTTTTATAAAGGAGGAAATTAGGACTCGGAAAAACAGTGACTTGCCCAAGGTCAT
Organism: Bos mutus; assembly: GCF_027580195.1. Taxonomy (NCBI): domain Eukaryota; kingdom Metazoa; phylum Chordata; class Mammalia; order Artiodactyla; family Bovidae; genus Bos; species Bos mutus. The sequence goes on along the minus strand of NC_091626.1, from coordinate 29,339,279 downwards.
ATAACTGAAAAGTGGAGGAGGCAAGACTCAAACGGAAGCCTCTTAAACTGCATTTACATCGCTGTTCACCACCCTCCTTCTCCACAGGCTGCTGAGGGGGCCTGTTCAGAGCTGGGTTACTAATTGAAACTAACAAGTGAGCTGAGAAAATGCCTCTGGCACCCCTTCTGCCCTCTCCAGAAGGCATCAGCTACCGGAAGAAGTCACTCTGCTTGCAGAGGAGTGCTCCATATTGTTCCCATCTTCTCTCTATGAGGCTGTGTGTGTGTATTGCTCAGTCGTGTCTGACTCTTTGGGACCCCTGGACTGTAGCCTGCCAGGTTCCTCTGTCCATGGGATTCTCCTGGCAAGAATACTGGAGTGGGTTGTCAGTTCCTTCTCCAGGGGATCTGTCTGACCCAGGAATCAAACCCAGATCTCCCACATTGCAGGCAGATTCTTTACCGCCTGAGCCACCGGGGAAGCCCCATTTGAGGCTGTGTAACTGCAGAACTCTGTGCTCCCTGTGGGTTGAAGAGTGCATTCCACATGCTGGTGCTGGTGTCAGGATCCCCTCACTACTGATCCAAGTGACTCCATAGCAGTCTGGCCACTGAGCCACCATCCTGTGTTCTCTGGCCAACCCTTCTGTGAAAAACGAGTTAAAAACCGACCACCTCTGTGGGGAAATTGGTGCTTATTGCTGGCTGGAGTATGAATTAGAATAGCCTCAGGGGAGGGCAGTTGGAACTCTTTGGCCATTGCAAAATGTACATCACTCAGCGGTACAGTTCCATTTCTGGGACTTTATCCTTGGGATAAACTGAGATGTGTATGAAATAATGTCTATTCATTGAGTATTCATTGTAGCACAGTTTTAGTGAAAGGTTTAAAACAACCCAAGTGTCTGTCAATTAGGGACTCAAATGAAATCAGGTAATAGCCATACAAGAGAATACAATATAGCTCTTAAAAAGCTTGAGGGAAGAATGGGGCAGGTATATATTATTATATATGTACATGGTTTCTCCGGTGGCGCAGTGGTAAAGGATCCTCCTGCAGTGCAGGAGACTCAGGAGACATGGGTTTGATCCCTGAGTCAGGAAGATCCCCTGGAGGAGGAAATGGCAACCCACTCCAGTACTTGCTGGGAAAATCCCATGGACAGAGGAACCTGGTGGGCTGCATTCCATGGGGTTGCAAAGCGTCAGACTGAGTGAGCATGCATGCATACGCACACACGCACATATAGGAAGCTCTCTGAGTTACATTAAGTGCAGTGTGTATAGTATGCCACCATTTGCGTGTGTGTGTGTGTGCAGCATACATATGGACACTTGTATATGCAGGGACATCTCAGAAAGACTCAAATCCTCCTAACAGTGGTTGCCTCTGGGGAAAACTCTGCCTGGAGTTCAGGGGTGGGAAGAAGCCTTTCTTTGTACATATATACTCTTTTGCTTAGTATTCAAAAACAAAGAGGTAAATAATTTTTTTATTTGGCCACACTGCACAGCATGTGGGATCTTGGTTCTCTGACCAGAGATCGAACCCATTCCCCCTGCGTTGGAAACCCAGAGTCTTAACCGCTGGACCATCAGGATAAAAGTCCTGAGATAAAAGACTTTTTAAAAAATCTCCTGACTTGCTCTCTGATAATGGTGTTGAGCACATCTCCAAATATGCCCAGGGCACTGTTGGTTTGCCTTTTGTTTGTTGATAGTAGCTGTTATTTATTGAGTACTTCCTGTGTGCCAGGCTTTTGTATTATAATACCTCCTTTGATTCTCAAAAAAATCCAGCATAGTGTGGACTATGAAATTGCCATTTTTGAAAGTCAAAAAATGGTTAAGTGTTGACAGTTTCACATGGTTCGATCTAATATTATTGTGCTCCTTTCAAATATTATTGCCTTCAATTTCAAATAGGTTCAGAGAAGTCAAGCAGATGGTTGAAGGTCACAGTTCGTTCTTGAGTCAGTATTCAAACCCAGGTCTGTTTGGCGCCAAACCTCAGGATCTTGAGTACTACACTCTGCCATTTCTTTTTGTTGGTTTTTGTCTGAGGGATGCTATATTCCTGGATTTCTTAGCCCCTTTTGGGATTTGTGTCCCAGAAGTCTGTAACATGCTCACCTTTTCCTGACTCTCCCACCATTGTGAAATGGGATGCTCACTCAGCATGCGAAAGAGGTAAAATGCATGTTGTTGGCTTGATCAGATAACAGTCGGAGATCAGATTGAGGGAGCTGTGCCCCTGTGTGCACTCACCCTCCCTCCGGCTTCATCCCCAGAAAAGGGGCTCTTCCTTGCCCAGAGCTGGGCAGGTAGTCAGCCTCATCTGCACAGCCCTTTCAGAAGCCCACTGCTAGTGAGTGGGACTCACAGAAGGTGCTCACGCTCAGGGAGTGAGCCACAGTGAGGTGACACAGGACAGCCTAGTGGAGACTGCACCCAGAACGCAGTCCCTGTTACTTTCTGATGCCTCCTGCAGCGACTTCAGGCACTTGCTCTGATTGGCCGTCTTTGCAGGAAGGTTGCAGGATATTCAGACCATAGACCTGAAACCTCACAAACTACAGGGTCTTTGTTCCTCTTTGTGTCTCCAGCCTCACACATAGAAATCATCTAACAAAAATTGGTTAAGTTAAATTTACTGTCAGCATTTTGTCCGTTTCTGGTCCATATCCCTAAAGTTTCCAGAGCTATCCCAGGTCAAGTTTGTGTTTTCTCTGATACAGACTGAAGTCACCTAACAACTTCCTCTTGCCTCTTTCCACCACCCTTCTACCCATGGCCCCTGCCTCTTGAGGCATGTCTCTGCTAACCTCTGTGGCCGTGTCAGTCCAGAGCGCTGGGAGCCTTAGGGAGTTCTAAAGCAGGTGCCAAGGCCATGGCAGCCATTTGACTCTTGCCTGCCAAGCCATTCAGCACACTGGGCACTAGTGGGAATTGAGAACTAGGTTTCACAAGAGCAACTATGAGTTGGTGATCATTATAGCTGGCCGGAGGGCACATGGGGATTTATTGTACTGTCCTCCCTACTTGTGTGTGTGTGAAGCTTTCCAGGATAAAACGTGAAACAAACAGTTGAGCTGGGGTTTGTCCCCAGCTCATATCCCTTCTGTCATTTCCCCATCTAACGCAGCACATTAATGCTGTATCTTCATTAGGCTAGCCTGGTAGCATAAGACTCCACTGCCGCTATAGTACTCTTGCCTGGCAAATCCCATGGACGGAGGAGCCTGGTAGGCTGCAGTCCATGGGGTGGCTAAGAGTCGGACACGACTGAGTGACTTCACTTTTCCCTTTCATGCATTGGAGAAGGAAATGGCAACCCACTCCAGTGTTCTTGCCTGGAGAATCCCAGGGACGAGGGAGCCTGGTGGGTTGCTGTCTCTGGGGTCACACAGAGTCGGACACGACTGAAGCGACTTAGCAGCAGCAGCAGCAGCAGCAGCCACTATAGAAGCATCTTCATGGAAAGAGGACAGTTCTAGATGTTGGGAGATCAGGATTCTTAGTCCAGCTCTGATACTGCTTGCCTCTGTGTCCCTGAGCAAGTCACCGATGCGAGGAGTTTGCTCACCTGTTCAGTGTGAATTGTATCACTTGGCCTCCATCTCGGGGATATCGAGAGGGTAACGAGAGAAATAACACCTGACAAAGCAATGCTTTGAAGAGTTAAGGACCATTCTGCAAGTTCATTTCTGCTTATCCTTGCACATCTTTATGGGCGGTTCAAATGCAAGGTGACTTAGCAGCTGAGGTTCAACTTACTGGTATCTCCCCCTAACATCCTGTATACTAAAGCTGCAGCTCCAGCCACCTGCCTCTGTCGAAAGAGCCTCTGGGTCTTGATTTCACAGCAGGCACCTTGCTCTAGATCCATTTAGAAACCTCTTAGTTCCACTCACATGCTGAGACAAGCCTAACAAGAGTGCCAGCTCCTTCACCAGCATCCCCAAGGCAGGGAGAGGATTAAGCTGAGCACTTCTAAAAACCGTGATGTCATGAAGATGCTGGATTGGGGAAAGAACTCCTTCCAGACTAGGTATAATCTCAGGTATCACCGTGGGGTAGAGACCAGTGATGTATTTTATTTCCAAAGTCCCTGGAGATTTTGATAATTTGGGTTTCTGCCCTCCAGCAGAATCTGAGCTGCAGCTTTGGCAATCGGTAAGAGGGAATTAACACTCACCAAACTTTTTTTAAACAACACAAAAGAATTGAGTTTCTGCTGCCCTTTGGTTTTACTTGGGTGCTTTTAACTGCTAATTCTTAGCCCCGGGCTAGGTTGCAGGATTCCAAGGTCCTAGCTTCGGTCCGCCACTTTTTGTACTTAGGCAGGGAAAGTGAAATCCCCTCTAAAGGACAAAGAAAACTAAACATGAAGCCTCCGGGCCTTCTATGGAGGCCCCACAAGGTTCTGTTGTGTCTTTTCAGCTGTGATCTTAGCTCAGAGAAGGTCATGTTTTGTTTTTGTCTTTTGTCTTCCTGCCCGTTCCAGTTGGTCCCAGTCTTTTGAGGTGGGGATCGCTGGGAGGTCACAATGTCGAATTGTTTGGGATGACAGTTCTGGGAGCGCAGGACTGAGATCATGTGTCCAGCGTTCTGAGTGCCCAGAACCGAAAGGCTCCATCACCTGACCTGTCAGTGGTTTCGTTGTTGGGCCTTTCTCTACAGGTCTACTGACCTTGTTTTTTAAACAAAAAGGGCACATGACAAATATCCTCCATGCTTATGGAGGATAAAGGGTCAGAATATATGAGACCAGGGTGCCCTGGGAAGTCTAAGGTATAGGTTCACCTTTGCACTGAGGATCTTGAGAGAGCCTATAAAATGTTTCATTCTTAACAGTCTGCTCTACTCTTTTTTAAAAAACAATGCAAGTTTTTATTAATTTTTTTAATACTTACTTATTTTTATTTATTTGGCTGTGCCAGGGCTTAGTTGCAGCATGCAGGATCTTTGGCTGTCGCATGTGGGACCTAGTTCCCTGACCAGGGCTGGAATCCGGGCCCCCTGCATTGGGAACCTGGAGTCTTAACCAGTGACCACCAGGGAAGTCTTCTCCATTCCACTCTTTGTGAAATCAGTTCTTGCAGTTTTTGGATGGGTAAGGAGCTCAGTGGCTAAGAGTAGGCACTTTAGAATGACAATCTCAGCCCTGCTGCTTACCAGCCACAGACTCTGTTCCTCAGAGTCCTTACCTGAGAGTGTGGACTAATTCCCACTCCTTGTCTCATGGGTTCTCATGACAATGAAAGAGGCCACATGTGCTTGGTATACAATAAGGACTCAGTAGATAATAGCTGTTTGTGGTGTATAATGGGAGAAAGATATTGTAGAGGTCACATGTCAGGTGGGAGGCATATTGGTGGTGAACCTACCAAAGACAGGCTCACTGGTGCCCCAGGGTAATATTTAGTGACATACAGGAGGTGGCTGGGTTTTCTGAGACCATGTGTCTCCTGAAGAAGGGAAAAGAGATTTTTTTAAATGACAAATTTTTTCATCTCTCTTTTTTTTATTGAAATATAGTTGATTTACAATGTTGTGCCAATTTCTGCTGTACAGCAAAGTGACTCAGTTATACACATATATACATTCTTTTTTATTTATTTTTAAAATGTATTTATTTTAATTGGAGGCTAATTACTTTACAATATTGTAGTGGTTTCTGCCATACATGGACATGAATCACATGGATGTACATGTGTTCCCCATCCTGAACCCCCCTCCCACATCCCTCCCCATCCCATCCCTCAGGGTCATCCCAGTGCATCAGCCCTGAGTACCCTATCTCATGCATCAAACCTGGACTGGCGATCTATTTCACATGTGACAATATACATGATTCAATGCTATTCTCTCAAATCATCCCACCCTCGCCTTTTCCCACAGAGTCCAAAAGTCTGTTCTTTACATCTGTGTCTCTTTTGCTGTCTTGCATATAGGGTCGTCATTACCATCTTTCTAAATTCCATATATATGTGTTAATATACTGTATTGGTGTTTTTCTTTCTGACTTACTTCACTCTGTATAATAGGCTCCAGTTTTATCCACCTCATTAGAACTTATTCAAATGCATTCTTTTTGATAGCTGAATACTATTCCATGGTGTTTTTGTACCACAGCTTTCTTATCCATTCATCTGCCAATGGACATCTAGGTTGCTTCCATGTCCTGACTATTGTAAACAAGGCTGCAATGAACACTGGGGTACATGTGGCTCTTTCAATTCTGGTTTCCTCAGTGTGTATGCTCAGCAGTGGGATTGCTGGGTTGTACTGGAGTTCTGTTTCCAGTTTTTAAGGAATCTCCACACTGTTCTCCATAGTGGCTGTACTAGTTTGCATTCCCACCAACAGTGTAAAAGGGTTCCTTTTTCTCTGCACCCTCTCCAGCATTTATTGTTTGTAGACTTTTTGATAGCAGCCATTCTGACTGGTGTGAGATGATACCTCTTTGTGGTTTTGATTTGCATTTCTCTGATAATGAGTGATGTTGAGCATCTTTTCATGTGTTTGTTAGCCATCTGTATGTCTTCTTTGGAGAAATGTCTATTTAGTTCTTTGGTCCATTTTTTGATTGGGTCGTTTATTTTTCTGGAATTGAGCTGCAGGAGCTGCTTGTATATTTTTGAGATTAATTCTTTGTCAATTGCTTTGTTTGCTATTATTTTCTCCCATTCTGAAGGCTGTCTTTTCACTTTGCTTATAGTTTCCTTCATTCTGCAAAAGCTTTTAAGTTTAATTAGATCCCATTTGTTTATTTTTGCTTTTATTTCCATTACTCTGGGAGGTAGGTCATAGAGGATCCTGCTGTGATTTATGTCAGAGGGTGTTTTGCCTATGTTTTCCTCTAGGAGTTTTATAGTTTCTGGTCTTACCTTTAGATCTTTAATCCATTTTGAGTTTATTTTTGTGTATGGTGTTAGAAAGTGTTCTAGTTTCATTCTTTTACAAGTAGTTGACCAGTTTTCCCAGCACCACTTGTTAAATAGATTGTGTTTTCTCCACTGTATATTCTTGCCTCCTTTGTCAAAGAAGGTGTCCATAGGTGTGTGGATTTATCTCTGGGCTTTCTATTTTGTTCCATTGATCTATGTTTCTGTCTTTGTGCCAGTACCATACTGTCCTGATGACTGTAGCTTTGTAGTAGAGTCTGAAGTCAGGCAGGTTGATTCCTCTAGTTCCATTCTTCTTTCTCAAGATTGCTTTGGCTATTCAAGGTTTTTTGTCTTTCCATACAAATTGTGAAATTGTTTGTTCTAGTTCTCTGAAAAATACTGTTGGTAGCTTGATAGGGATTGCATTGAATCTATAGATTGCTTTGGGTAGTATACTCATTTTCACTATATTGATTCTTTGGATCCATGAACATGGTATATTTCTCCATCTATTTGTGTCATCTTTGATTTCTTTCATCAGTGTTTTATAGTTTTCTATATATAGGTCTTTTGTTTCCTTAGGTAGATTTATTCCTAAGTATTTTATTCTTTTCATTGCAATGGTGAATGGAATTGTTTCCTTAATTTCCCTAATTTGTATAAGAATGCAAGGGATTTCTGTGTGTTAATTTTATATCCTGCAACTTTACTATATTCATTGATTAGCTCTAGCAATTTTCTGGTGGAGTGTTTAGGGTTTTCTACGTAGAGGATCATGTCATCTGCAAACAGTGAGAGTTTTACTTCTTCTTTTCCAATCTGGATTCCTTTTATTTCTTTTTCTTTTCTGATTGCTGTGGCTAATATTTCCAGAACTATGTTGAATAGTGGTGAGAGTGGGCACCCTTGTCTTATTCCTGACTTTAGGGAAAATGCTTTCAATTTTTCACCATTGAGGATAATGTTTGCTGTGGGCTTATCATATATGGCTTTTATTATATTGAAGTATGTTCCTTCTGTGCCTGCTTTGTGGAGGGTTTTTATCATAAACGGATGTTGAATTTTGTCAGTCTTTCTCTGCATCTGTTGAGATAACCATATGGTTTTTATCTTTCAATTTGTTAATGTGGTGTATACATTCTTTTTTAATGTTCTTTTCCATTATGTTTTATCCCAGGAGAATGGATATAGTTCCCTGCTATAGTAGGACCTTGTTGTTTATCCATTCTAAATTTGATAGTTCTCATCTGCTTATCCCAAACTCCAAGTCCATCTCTCCCCACTCCCGTTGACAACCACAAGTCTGTTCTCTAAAGACAAATTTTTATTATGGGAAATTCCAGGCATATATTCAAGTAGAGAGACCAGTATACCCATCACCCAGTTTAAGAAATTATCAGTGTTTTGACAAGTCTTATTGCATATATCTCTCTCATCTCCTATATACCAGCTTCTCACCTCCTGTATACCAGCCTCTCACCTCCTATATACCAGCCTCTCACCTCCTATGGTGAAGTGTTTTAAAGCAAACCCCAGGCATTACATCGTTTCACCTGTAAGCCATATTTATCTCTAAAAGATAACATTAAAATATATTATCAACCTAAGACTTATGCTTCCACTGCAGAGGGCACAAGTTCAATTCCTGGTCAGGGAACTAAGATCCCACATGCTACATAGCACAGTCCCTGCCCCCGGTTTTTTTTTTTTTGGTTTTTTTTTGAAGGGTGAGAATAAACAGTAGATTTATTTTTATTTTATTTTTATTATTATTATTTTTTTTTATTTTATTTTATTTTTAAACTTTACAATATTGTATTAGTTTTGCCAAATATTGAAATGAATCTGCCACAGGTATACCCGCGTTCCCCATCCTGAACCCTCCACCCTCCTCCCTCCCCTCACCTCCCTCTGGTTCGTCCCAGTGCACCAGCCCCAAGCATCCAGTACCGTGCATCAAACCTGGACTGGCGACTCGTTTCATACATGATATTATACATGTTTCAATGCTATTTTCCCAAATCTCCCCACCCTCTCCCTCTCCCACAGAGTTCATAAGACTGATCTATACATCGGTGTCTCTTTTGCTGTCTCGTACACAGGGTTATTGTTTCCATCTTTCTAAATTCCATATATATGCGTTAGTATACTGTATTGGTGTTTTTCTTTCTGGCTTACTTCACTCTGTATAATAGGTTCCAGTTTCATCCATCTCATTAGAACTGATTCAAATGTATTCTTTTTAATGGCTGAGTAATACTCCATTGTGTATATGTACCACAGCTTTCTTATCCATTCATCTGCTGATGGGCATCTAGGTTGCTTCCATGTCCTGGCTATTATAAACAGTGCTGCGATGAACATTGGGGTACATGTGTCTCATTCCCTTCTGGTTTCCTCAGTGTGTATGCCCAGCAGTGGGATTGCTGGATCATAAGGCAGTTCTATTTCCAGTTTTTTAAGAAATCTCCACACTGTTCTCCATAGTGTCTGTACTAGTTTGCATTCCCACCAACAGTGCAAGAGAGTTCCCTTCTCTCCACACCCTCTCCAGCATTTATTGCTTGTAGACTTATTGATTGCAGCCATTCTGACTGGCGTGAAATGGTACCTCATAGTGGTTTTGATTTTCATTTCTCTGATAATGAGTGATGTTGAGCATCTTTTCATGTGTTTGTTAGCCATCTGTATGTCTTCTTTGGAGAAATGTCTATTTAGTTCTTTGGCCCATTTTTTGATTGGGTCATTTATTTTTCTGGAGTTGAGCTGTAGGAGTTGCTTGTATATTTTTGAGATTAGTTGTTTGTCAGTTGCTTCATTTGCTATTATTTTCTCCCATTCTGAAGGCTGCCTTTTCACCTTGCTAATAGTTTCCTTTGTTGTGCAGAAGTTTTTAATTTTAATTAGGTCCCATTTGTTTATTTTTGCTTTTATTTCCAATATTGCCCCCAGTTTTTTAATGAAAAAAAAAGTATCAACCTAGAAAATTAACAATCATTCTTTAAAATCACCTGATAGTAGGGAGACCATATGTCATGGTTTAGGACAGACCAAATTTATGCTTATTGTCAAGCATAATTATTAAAAGCACCCTACTGCTGCTAAGTTGCTTCAGTCATGTCCGACTCTGTTTGACCCCATAGACAGCAGCCCACTAGGCTCCCCTGTCCCTGGGATTCTCCAGGCAAGAATACTGGAGTGGGTTGCCATTTCTTTCTCCAATGCATGAAAGGGAAAAGTGAAAGTGAAGTCACTCAGTCGTGTCCGACTCTTAGCGACACCACTTACTGCAGCCTACCAGGCTCCTCCGTCCATGGGATTTTCCAGGCAAGAGTACTGGAGTGGAAAGCACCCTAGAAAGGGGATTTAAAAAGTCCTGGTGATGGATGTGTCTTCCAGCCCTTCTCTGCTCTGTTCCCCCTCTGCGTCTATATCTCCCTTCTCATGCACATATACACATTCTTCTTCTTCATTTTCTCATCCCTGACCCAGGTTTGTTTCTCTTCAGGAGACATCTGGGTAAATTCCCCTGGCTGGGGATATTATAGGTGTCTGCTTGGCTTGTTCTGCATCTGTCTGGAATGTATTCTAAAGATTTGTGGTTTCCTCCAGTGTGTGTGCATGCTTAGTCACTCAGTTGTGTCCAACTCTTTGCGACCCTATGGAATGATCCGCTAGGCTCCTCTGTCCATGGGATTTTCCATGGCAAGAATACTGGAATGGGTTGCCATTTCTTCCTTCAGGGGATCTTCCCAACCCAGGGATCGAACCCGTGTCTCCTGTGTCTCCTGCATTGGCAGGTGGGTTCTTTACAGCTGAGCTACCTGGGAAGCCCACGGTTTCCTCCAGAGGCTATAGAAAAATATCTACCAATTTTCTGGTTTGCATTTTATAACTTAAAGGAAAGTGGGAATCTGTTCCAAAACAGGATGATTTGATGACAACATATGAAATCCCAACTGAATAGAAACTTGTCAAGGAAATTTGAAAATTACACTTTCGTTCCATTTTTTTTTCCCCATCTGAAATCTTTATTGTTGTAAAAAATCAGTACCCAGCTGGGAATCACAGTTCTATCTCCAGTTAGCCTTGTGATCATGGATGAATCTGCTACCCAGTTTAAGCTTTCCCTCAACACCCTCCCCCTAGCACAGTCCACTCCATTTCTCTGCTTCCTCTTATTTGCATATTGATTAGTAATTGTGACTACATTGTAATTTTGCAATTAGACTTTTCCAAAGAGTTGTTTGAAAAGACAGGGGGACCTCTTTCATTTCCCTTTGCATCTCCAATGTCTAGAACAGTGTCTGGCACTGAATATTTGTAATGAACACATTTTTGTTAAATGGATAATTGAATGAAAAACCAGTGAGCCCTGCTTTTCACTTCTGTAACAGTGAGACAAGGTTCTCCTTGCGGTTTCTCAGGTTTTGTGATTTTTCTGAGGCTGCACAGCTGCCATATGATGAAACAGGACCAGCTGAGCTCAGAACTTGCCCATGGGACAGAGGGAGAGCCAGGCTCACTTACCTTCCCCACCCTGTTTCCTCTGCTTTCCGTCGATCTCCTCCTTTCCCCACCGAACTCCTCCTCACACACTTATCTTTTCCCCTCTCTGTATGCTGGTCCTCAGGGCTCCCTGGAATCTCCACAAGGTGCTCCCATCATGGCAGAACTCACGGTGGAGACGCGGGCCAGTGTGGACTGGCAGAAGCGCTGCTTGGCCCTAGAAACCCAGCTCTTCCGGTTCCGACTGCAGGCCAGCAAGATCAGAGAGCTGCTGGCCGACAAGGTGAGTCCTGGGGAGCAGGTAGTCTCTAAGGTCCCTGAAGAAATCACTGTCAGAGAGGAGAGTTGGGGAAGGCCAACTTTCTTTTCATTTTTTGTTTTTTAGAGGTTTGATTGATTGGTTGATTGATTGTAATATATTTGACATATAACATTGTGTAATTCAAGGTGTACAACATGTTAATTTGATCCATTTATATATTATGGATGATCACCATTGCAGCAATAATTAGCTTGTCTATCATATTACATAATTATCATTTTAGTGGTTGGAATAATTACATTCTAGTCTCAGCAAGTTTGATGATTATAGCACAATGAAAAGTGAAAGTGTTAGTCACTCAGTCATGTCTAACTCTTTGAGACCCCATGGATTGTAGCCCGCCAGGCTCCTCTGTCCATGGAATTTTCCAGGCAAGAATACTGGAGTGGGTAGCCATTCCCTTCTCCAGGGGATCTTTCCAACCCAGGGACCTAACCCAGGTCTCCTGCATTGCAGGTGGATTCTTTACCATTTGAGCCCCCAGGGAAGCCCTAGGGTACAATATTGTTGTCTATATTCATTATACTGTGAATTTGATCTCTAGGGCTTATTTAGTACCTGTTGCAGTACGGTGAACTTTTTAAAAAATTTTATTTCTAATTGGAAGATAATTGCTTTACAATATTGTGTTGGTTTCTGCCATACATCAACATGAATCAACCATAGGTATACATGTGTCCCCTCCCTTTTGAAAGGGCTTCTCCAGTAGCTCAGTTGGTAAAGAATTTGCCTGCAATGCAGGAGACCCCGGTTAAATTACAATCAGGAAGATCCACTGGAGAAGGGATAGGCTACCCACTGTAGTATTCTTGGGCTTCCCTTTTGGCTCAGCTGGTAAAGAATCCGCCTGCAATGCGGGAGACCTGGGTTCGGTCCCTGGGTTGGGAAGATCCCCTGGAGAAGGGAAAGGCCACCCACTCCAGTATCCTGGCCTGGAGAATTCCATGGACTACAGTCCATGGGGTCACAAAGAGTCGAACACGACTGAGTGACTTTCACTTTCCCTCTTGAACCTCCCTACCACTTCCTACCCTATCCCACCCCTCTCCAAAATACGAAGGCAGCTCATACAGCTCAACACCAGAAAAACAACCCAATCAAAAAGTGGGCAGAAGACCTAAACAGACATTTCTCCAAAGAAGACATGCTGCTGCTGCTGCTGCTGTCGCCTCAGTCGTGTCCGACTCTGTGCGACCCCATAGACGGCAGCCCACCAGGCTCCCCTGTCCCTAGGATTCTCCAGGCAAGAACACTGGAGTGGGTTGCCATTTCCTTCTCCAGTGCATGAAAGTGAAAAGTGAAAGTGAAGTTACTCAGTCGTGTCCAACTCTTAGCAACCCCATGGACTGCAGCCTACCAGGCTCCTCCATCCATGGGATTTTCCAGGCAAGAGTACTGAGTGGGGTGCCATTGCCTTCTCCGAAAGAAGACATACAGACAACTAATAAACACATGAAAAGATGCTCAAATTGCTCATTAGTAGAGAAATGCAAATCAAAACTAGTAATACAAGGAAGGTGAACTTTTAATAAGGTGCTTCCCACACTCATAAAATAAAACCCAGGTAGGTTTTTTTTTTTTCAAAGATCAAAATCTAAGCAGTTTACTAATCTGTCATCTGGCATTCTTTCCGACTCTGCTTCTCCCTGTAACACACCAAAGAAATGCTACAAATCTCCTTGGTCTTGGATCACTTCTTGAGTCATGGGTGTCTGCAGTGGAGGTTCTATTATTCCCCTAATACTTCTTTCTCAGAAGTATTACTCAGAAAGAAGTAATACTTCTTTCTCTCAGAGAAAGAAGATATTTTAGGAGAGTTGTTCCACGTGTAGATGTATTTTTGATGTATTTGTGGGGAGGAAGGTGATCGCCACATCTTACTGCTCTGCCATCTTGAAGGTCCCCGCGATATTTTAGGAGAGGAGAATGGATATCCCCACCCTGCTGCTCACCCTCTGTTAAGAGTGTGAACTGTGGAAGGCAGCCTGCTTGCTGGTGACAAGGACCCAGGCTTTGGAGCCAGACTACCTGGCTCTGCCACTTTCTAGCTTTGTGACTGAGGGCAAGTCCCTTTACCTCTCAGGCAAGGACACAAATGTCTACCTACACAGGAAAAAGGAAAGTCCTTAGTGAAAGCGAATATGTGATCCACAGTGACTGAATACTTGAGAGAATAGCCCACAGTGAGTGAGAGTCCATGTATGCAACAGACTGGACTCAATTCCGCCCCCCAAGAATTTCTAGTAACTGTTGTTCCAACTGTTCTAAGAACTGTGGGCAAGACACTATAAAGTCCATGAATTCAAAACTACTTGAGGGAATTCCCTGGCAGCCAGTGGTTAGGATTCCATACTTTCACTTCTGAGGACCCAGGTTCAGTCCCTGCTTGGGGAACTAAGATCCCACAAGCCAGTCAGTGTGCCCCCGCCCTCCCCAAAATAAAACTATTGAAGACATAATAAAGTGATTGAAAATATAAGACGAGGACAGGACATCATCCAAAAAGATCAGAAAGAGAACCAAATAGGACTGCTAGACATGGAAAATATTTGCACCGAAATGAAATACTCAGTGGCTAGATTAACATCAGATAAGGCGCCACGCGAGACAGGCCTCAGGAATGGAAAGATGGGCCTGAGGACATAACCCAGACTCGAGGGCAATGCAGAGAGATGAAGACACAGGCTAAGACGTGGATGCCAGAATGACAAGATCCTTTTTGAAGATTCCAGAAGTGGAGAAGAGAGGCATGACTTCAAGAGATAATGCCTTTAAAGTTTCCAAAGTTGATGAAAGACCTGAAGCCTGAGATTTAGGAAACAGGATGAGCCAGGCAGTACATGTGTTTAAAAAATCCATTCCTTTTCATGTGACATTCCAGACATAAGCAGCCTAGCTCTGCGGGGAGGCCTGCGCATGTTTGAAGGTGGTTCACCCTCATGACCACATTCCGGTCCCTTCCCTTTGAGAGCATGACCCAAAGGCTGCCTTCATTCCTTCCACTCACATCCCATTGGCCACTTATTCATGTGGTTATATCCCGCCACGGAGAAGATTGGAAAGTGTAGTCTTTATTCTAGATAACCATGTGCTCTGTTAAAAGTCAGAGCTTCTACCTATATGACAAATAGGGGGAGAAGAGAATGTGGGAAACAAATAGAAGTCTTTAAGTCTCAGTCACTTCAGTCGCTCAGTCATGTCTGACTCTGCGACCCCATGGACTGCACTACACTAGGCCTCCCTGTCCATCACCAACTCCCGGAGCTTGCTCAAACTCATGTCCATCAAGTCAGTGATGCCAGCCAACCATCTCATCCTCTGTCATCCCCTTCTCCTGCCTTCAATCTTTCCCAGCATCAGGATGTTTTCCAATGAGTCAGTTCTTTGCATCAGGTGGCCAAAGTATTGGAGTTTCAGCTTCAGCATCCGTCCTTCCAATGAATATTCAGGACTGATTTCCTTTAGGATTGACTGGTTTGATCTCTTTGCAGTCCAGGGGACTCTCAACACTACAGTCTTTTCCCAACACTACAGGTCGAAAGCATCAATTCTTCGGCGCTCAGCTTTCTTTATAGTCCAACTCTCACATCCATACATGACTACTGGAAAAACCATAGCTTTGACTAGACACACTTTGTTGGCAAAGTAATGTCTCTATTTTTAATAGCTGTCTAGGTTGGTCATAACTTTTCTTCCAAGGAGCAAGCGTCTTTTAATTTCATGGCTGCAGTTACCATCTGCAGTGATTTTGGAGCCCAAGAAAATAAAGTCTGTCACTGTTTCCATTATTTCTCCATCTATTTGCCATAGAGTGATGGGACTGGATGCCACAATCTTAGTTTTTTGAATGTTGAGTTTTAAGCCAACTTCTTCACTCTCTTCTTTCACTTTCATTAAGAGGCTCTTTAGTTCCTCTTCACTTTCTGCCACAAGGGTGATGTCATCTGTGTCTAGAATAATAGAAATAACAAATAGAATGTATGACTTTCCAATCAGGAGAGTAGCTACTGGAAATGGAATAAAATCTATTAAATCCAGGCAGGGAAGAGAAACAGGAATATAGAAAATAAGGAGTAAATACAAAGCACAAAATGCAGCAGTAGAAATAAATCCATATACAACATTGTAACCAACTATACTTCAATTAAAAAAAATAAGGAATCCAAATATATTGGTCATAAATAGACCTATACAAGAATGTCTATTGCAGCATTGATGCATGAAAAGTTGAAAATATTCTAAATGTTTATCAACGTGATTGGGTAACTATGTTGAGTGCATTTGTGCAATGGAATACTACATTGCAGTTAAAAATGAGTCAAGTAAAGCTATATGTTTAAGATCAACAAATCTCAAAAACCAACACTGAACAAAAAGGATCAGAAGAATATGTATACAAAACTACAGTTTATATAAAGTATTAAACTTGCACAAAACAGTAATGTCTGTTGTTGAGGGGTGTTTACAAATGAGGTAAAAATGTAAACATAGTCAAGTGTAGGGTACATACGTACAAAGGAGAGGAGTAACACTGGAGAGAGGAGCACTGGAAGCGTCAGCTGTCTGTAGAGGTTTATTTCATAAAAAGTCAGAAGCAGATCTGACAAAAATTAAGATTTGACAACGATGAATAGTGGATACGTGTTTTTTTTAAAATTATTGTCTATACGTTTCTGTTGGCCTGAAACATTTCATGATAGAAAAATAAAGCGTTTTTAAATGCTTTCCTCCCCTATTCCCCAGTGGCCTTAAACACATTATAAATATGTTCTTTTTCCACAGCCCCTTGGATCTGGGGAGGTTGAACTTCTATTGGGTTGGCTAAAAAGTTCACTCAGCATTTTCCATAAGATCTTGCGGAAAAACCCAAACGAACCCTTTGGCCAACAGAGTATAATATCAGCCCTTTCTTTTCTTCCAGACTGTATTTGCTAAGTAACCAGAATGCTCTCTAAGTACCAGTACTTATCATCTAAGCAACCAGAACGCTCTCCCATAAGACCTTGGGGGCTCAGGGTGGGACTTGAGTAAAGAAAGGAGAAGTATTTAGACTCAGGGCAGAAGAGCCTGGGGGTATAGGAGTGGAGAAGGGAGAGAAAGAAATCTTGACTAGGAATCATGGGCTGGAAGACTTAAGCAGGGTTAGGGCATTAGCCTGACATCGGACCTCTTGGCAGGAAACCTTAAGGCCATAAATACCGTGTTGCTCAATGTCGGGGCCGCTCTTGTCATCTGCTGTCATTCCCCAAACCAGTAGGCCAGATTCTGCAGTTCATTAGAGGTTTTCCCCAGTACATCAAGGTAAGTTTCAGGTCCTAGGAAGAGATGACCCAGATTTCTCAGGAGAGCTCCTGCTGGGGCTGGGCCCTGGTCGCCATCCCTGTCCCTGCTCCCAGAACTTACTTCTTAGTTATCATCAGCACCCACCTGCACCGAGGTGAGCCAGGTCAGCTGGGTCCCTTTGCCCCACCCCCTCACCTGCCTGCCCCCTCCACTGCCACTGTTCCACACAGTTAGCCCACTAGCCCGCCCGCTCGTGGAGATGGCACTGCCTGGATGACTGATGGCCACTCACTCGCCGCTGGCAGTGGTGCAGGGCAAGCCGAGCCTGCGTGTCTCCCAGGGGACGGGCCCTGCCTGTGATCAGATGCCACCCGCTGGCTGCTAAGGCTTGGGAAGGAGCCCTCCTTCTTCCCCATCACACAGCCTGCTCATACCTGACTCCCTCTTTCAGAATTGTCATTTGACACATGAAATCGTTGTGCTGAAAACCAAATTTTTTTAAAAAAGAAAAAATGTCAAGGCTGCCAGATAATTCCTCACCTATTTTTTGGGCTCCAAAATCACTGCAGATGGTAACTGCAGCCATGAAATTAAAAGACACTTACTCCTTGGAAGGAAAGTTACGAACAACCTAGACAGCATATTAAAAAGCAGAGACATTACTTTGCTAACAAAGGTCTGTCTAGTCAAGGCTATGGTTTTTCCAGTGGTCATGTATGGATGTGAGAGTTGGACTATAAAGAAAGCTGAGCGCCGAAGAATTGATGCTTTTGAACTGTGGTGTTGGAGAAGACTCTTGAGAGTCCCTTGGACTGCAAGGAGATTCAACCAGTCCATCCTAAAGGAGATCAGTCCTGGGTGTCCACTGGAAGGACTGATGCTGAAGCTGAAACTCCAATCCTTTGGCCACCTGATATGAAGAGCTGACTCATTTGAAAAGACCCTGATGCTGGGAAAGATTGAGGGCAGGAGGAGAAGGAGACGACAGAGGATGAGATGGCTGGATAGCATCACTGACTCGATGGACGTGAGTTTGGGTGGACTCCGGGAGTTGGTGATGGACAGGGAGGCCTGGCGTGCGGCGGTTCATGGGGTTGCAAAAAGTCAGAGTGAGCGACTGAACTGAACTGAAGGGTGAGAGAGGGGAGGGAGCGGGAGGAGGGGAGACGGGAGAAGGGGAGACAGGTCTAGACCTTGTTTCTGCTGGGACGCCTCTCACGGTCTGCTGTGCCCTTGCCAGGGCCACCCATCCCGGGGGCCAGGTGAACTGTGGACTCACTTTCCGTCTGGCACAGGAGTCGAGAGAATGGCTCATGTTTTGGAGGTCGCGTCTTGTTCTGCTTCCGGGAGCCGTTTTTCCGGCTCTCTTGGTTGTGTTGAAGAAGTCACAGCTAATCTGATCAATCTAAAGTGAAGTGAAGTGAAGTCATCACTCAGTCGTATCCGACTCTTTGCGACCCTGTGGACTGTAGCCTACCAGGCTCCTCCTTCCGTGGGATTTCCCAGGCAAGAATATTGGAGTGGGTTTCATTTCCTTCTCCAGGGGATCTTCCCAACCCAGGGATTGAACCCAAGTCTCCCGTATTGCAGGCAGACCCTTTACCCTCTGAGCCACCAGGGAAGCCTAGATCAATCTAAAAGTTGATGCTATCCTAAGAGCTGGATGTGTTAAAAGTCCCTTGGACTTTGTTCATTCTTGCCAACCTTGTGCCTCAGTTTTCCCTTCAGAAAAGTGGGAGGATGGCATCTATCTGCAATAGAGCTTCGTAGGAATTATCATGATGAGTACATGGCATCAATATGAGGACTAAAACGAGTTTAACATTTTTTTGTTTATTTACTCCCTCTCTGCTTCCAAAGGGGATTTGAGTGGATCTGTTAAAGAGAGGACTTTATGTAATAAAATATCCCACATTTTTTAGCTTGAATATTTTTAACCGAGGCAGGTCTTCCTGAGGCCTGTTCTGGTGGGTCTGTACGCACTTCCTCTTTTTCTAGAATCCCTTACTGGTTTCTCCAGCCAAGGTTTTGAAATACAGTAACTCAGTTTTATATTTATATACCAAAAATTTGTACTTCAGGATTTTTTTTTTTTTTTTTTGTGTATCAATGGTTCCGTTCAGTCCCTTAAACAAAGGAACAATGACTATTGCTCTTCCCCACTCTGACCAAGGATTATACAGAGGCAGCGATTCAGTTTAGGCACCAGCTTGACAGAGCAAGATAGTTCACAGAACCCAGAAAAACATCCTTATATACTTCAGAATTTGTGAGAAGGCCGGTACTGTTATATAAAAGGAGAACACTAGGGCTAATTAGGACTAGTTGGAAATAAAGTCTGCATAAAGTCATCACAGAATCAGCCTTAGCAGATCTCCTTGCTGATAGATCCAATTTGCCTTCTAGAACTTTTATTCACTATGTTTAAGGGTGTGCATGCGTGTGCGTGTGAGTGTAGAGAATTTTTTTTATTCTCCTAGCCCCCATTTTTTAATAAGGCCCACTATAATGTTTCCCAGGAACTGTAGTCTTGCTAGAGCTTTGTACTCCTATAAAGTCATTTGAGAAGAGTCCTGTACTGATGGGGGCTTGGCCCTGGGATGTTTGCATCCCCAAAGGAGTCAGTTAGCTTTGCTTTGCATTCTGTAGCTGGTCTAGCGTTTTTCAGAGAGTGGTCTGTGGACCACCCGCATCAGGATCACCTGGGGTTTTCTTTTCAAGCACATTCCTGGGTTCATGCCTCAGACGTGCTAAATAAAAACCTCTGTGGGCACAACGCAGGGATCTGTAACAAGATCCGTGTGGATGACTGTGCCCCTGAGGGTGTGAAATCTACTGCCACAAACTCCTGCCCCGAACATGTCCTGGGCCCCATTCAGCCATCCTTCTAGCCTTGAGCCCTGTGCGCCTCAGAGGGACTTTTGGGCTGGGTGGGGCCATTGGACCCACAGACAAGACTTAGGAGTCCCTTCTTTCCTGCCTCTTCTGCACTCGGACACCAGGGCAGCCCCACAGTTGTGTGTTTTATATATATAGGAATAAGAATATGATTTCAATTGAACACAGGGTTTGATATTAAAAAACAAAAAGCTGAGAATCAAGGTCTTTGATGACAACAGAGTTAGAACCATTTAATAGCTAGCACTGGGGGTTGTAATTTCAAAGGCTTAACTAATTTTCTATGAATGCAGAAGTTAACTAAGCTTCTATGAACTCAGTGGGAGGGTTCTGGGGAGGATTCAAGGAATGTGCTATATAGCTAGAGGAGGAAGCCAGGTGTCGCCAGAAGAAAAGGTAATTGTCGCGTGTCCAGGTCTCCTGAGTTTTCAGGAGAAGCTGAGAATCGGGGATTGCATTTTGGAGTCTGGGTTTTTGCAGGATGTGAAATTTGGATGTGAGGGCAGCGGTAGCTAAGGGTATAATAGACTAAGCCAGTCCTCTGGAGTTTGAATCCTGGCTCTGCCTCCTGGTTGTGTGACCTTAGGCAAATTGCCTTATCCCTCTGCGTCAGTTTATATGTACAACAGGGATAATAACAAGACCTGCCTCCTAGGATTGGGATGAAGATGAAATGAGTTGATACATTGAAAGTGCTTTAGCCAGTGCCAGACACATACAAGTGGCCTTGTTTAGATATATCTGTGTTGGCTAAATGCCCACAACATGGTAGGTCTTACACGATGCTCTGTAGGCTAATAGCCCTGACTTAAAGCCTTTCTTTCTGTAGATGGATCATAAGCAGCATGACCAGGTAATTTATCATGTAAACCAGGAGACTTTGGAGGGAGAAAGGAAGGCTCTATTACTCATTATTCTGGAGGACAGGTGACCACAGGACTGTCCCAGGGAAACTGGTCTGCCTGGTCCTAAGCCCCATCTTTGGTTGTGAAAATCAAGCAAGTAGCTTATATCTACAAACTGCTCGGTAAGTGCCAGGTTATGCACGTGAGCTGGCCGTGAGGCATCTCCTGTGATCTTCACCACAACCCTAGGAGGTGGACATTCGTTACTGTTTTTTCTACTGGTGAGAAAACTGAGGCTCAGAGAGGTTAAGGAATTTATAAGTCACACTGTGGTGGGGCCAGCCGGGCTCCAGAGCCTTATTGCTTACCGGTACCATTCTCTTCAGAGAGTGTGATGCAATGGTAAGAATGTTGAGCCCTTTTCAGAGGGGTAGCTGAGATCAGCCTGGCGAGGCTCCGGGCTCGAACCGCTTCTCAGCACGCAGGTCTGTCCTGGGAGCACAGGAGGGTGCCTGCTGCCTTGGGGCCAGTATTTCACAGCACCAAAAGGAGCTGTGGACATGGGGATTAAATACCAGGTTAGTGCCAAGAACCTTTCATCAGGTCACTACAGCCCATTCTAGGATGGCTTACGAGTCTCATGTGTAAGTCGAAGCTGGTGAAAGTGGATCCTGCCTAAAAGCCAGCCGCCCAAACCTGACGCCACCTTGGCTAGCGTGTCACCCAGACTAAAAGGATAGCTGAGGACTCAGTCCTAGGGAACCCTCTGAAAGGAGAAACAGAACCCAAATAAGGGGGCCTGCCTGTATCACCTTTTCAGATCTCCCAGTGTGGCCCTTTGAGTGAGTGCAGGGGACAATCTGCCGTCATGAATTGTGTCGATCCTGGAATTAAGAGTTTGAAAACTCCAAAATCGACACTCAGGTATAGGCACAGTTGGGAGTGTTCCCGTAGCAATGGAGAAAATGCGTTTTCATAAAAATGGAGGGAAACATGATGTTAAAGATATTCTCTTCAGACAAGGATGGCAGGATGTTGGTAATTGTTGGAGCACAGTCATGGATACATAGATGGTCTTTTATACTCTTCTCTTTTAAAAAACTACCGGATGTGCCAAATGGTTTCAATGTTCAGAAATTTGTTTTAGAGACAAGAGAGTGCCCCAGCATAAAGGTGAATACAGACTGCTTTTAGCTTTGAGTCTCAAGTGCCCTTGCCTAGGAGATAAAAATGGCTGGAGGGTGGGTGGTGAGGAGGACCACGTGGCAGTCAGGCCAAGGCTGGGAGAAGACCCTAGGTTCCCAGGGGCACCTTCCTTCCCATCTGCTTCAGTGATAGCTTACCCTAAAGGATATCTGACATTAAAAATTTAGGGGGTAGAATGCTCAAACATCATTAATAACAGAGTGATTTATGGCTCTGACCCGTGTCATTGATCACTCTTGACCCAAATGGAAATGCCCAAGTGGGAGGTAAGACTCAAATGCATCTTCTTCTTCCCTCTACCATGGTTTCTTTACTGTGTAAGGTCACGGATATGAGTGATCATTTCTTATGGAAATCATATGTCTTCTGAGCTACAGAGCAGATGTCAGATCTAAATGAAGGTGAATCTAGGAAACTTGTCAAGAATCTAAAGCCTTCCCAATCAGTGTTTCATTGTGTTCTTAAAAATTAAATGCTCCTAGTAATTGTATTAGTTAGAGGTGTTCCTGATGTGGGCAGAAATTTCAACCCTGGCTAGCTTAAATAGGGCATTTATTGGGAAGGTCCTGGGACATATCACAGAACTGAAGGACTTAGCTGATAATCATGACTTGGTAAAGTTTGTGCATGATCTCTGGTGCAGTCCCCTGACTCTCATCTCTGGCCTCTTAATCCCACATTTCGGCTTTCTGGGGAGAGAGAACCTGATTTGCTCCTGGAAGAGTCAGTTCTGGTGCCCAAGGGGGAAGGGTTATATAGTACTAACCTGGTCACTGGGTTATGTGTCAACCACCACCCCACCCCTCCACCAAGTAGAATGTTTTTTTGCACTATGCAACCATGCCTATCACCATAATATTGGTTTATTCTATGCTGTTACCTCCCCTGTAGCTACGATGTCCCAAGGACTGTTTGATTTTGGAAAGGCCATCTGGCTATAATTGATGCCTGAGTCTGGCCAGAACAAACCCAGTGTCTCAGGCTTGAGTCAAGAGGTTCCATCATGATTATTAAACCCAGGAGAGGAAGGAAAGAGGAGATGCAGACATCCTTGGACTGAGCACAGGAATGCTTATCAAAGATGGTCCTGTCTGTTGGGAGCCCAGGGAGCATTTTTGTCCCCTGGGTTGTAAATCTTGAGGTTTTATTTGGTATCCTCTGTCCTTTCAAAGGGAACATGTACTGAAAACATCTGTCTCTCCCCAACTCCAAGGAGGAAAAAATGGATGAGGGAAGGTGGTCCTGAGAGCAGTTTCTCCAGGCTCTCTAACTTGAACCGCTCCTGGGTAACCCTCCTTTCACTGCCTGGCACCAGACCGGGGGACTTCTTTTCTTTTCCATCCTTCAATCAAAGCCTGAAGGCAGAATTTCACCTAGGCAGAAGAGAGATTGGGAAAGAGAGAAAATTAATTGTTCAGTTCACTGGTAAATATCGAGCCAGGGTCCATGCTAGATGCAGAAAGTTGAGTAGCCAGAGAAAAGGCCAAATCTGCAGAGATAAGGTGGGCGAGGACTGGACCAGCGCTTGGGATGTGAGGCCTGTCCAGTCGCACGGAGGACACACCTGGGACATGACGCCACTGGTATGGTTTTCCTGCAGACCTGTTGCCCTGAGACAAGGCATGGTAGGGGAAGCAGGAGTTGACTCAACTAGGCCCTGGCGTCTGGTTGGAGAATGGAATGTGTGACTGTGCTGTGCTTCCGCAGGGCCTTTATGTGATGGCGTGTGGTTTTGGCAGTGCCCTCTGAGCCCTGACCGGGGGGATGGTGGGAGCTGAAATCCACTCCACTCGGTAGGCTGTAAGCTCGAGAAGTGGCAGAGATGCCCCCACTGCTCCTGAGCTGCTCCTTAGGCTTTAGCTTAGATCTGTTCCCTGATGAGCTTCTGTGTGTAAGAGCATTGGTCCCTTTCCTTGGGCCAGTTGGCATGAGATTCCAGAATTGCTGTGATCCTCAGACCTCTACGGGAAGCAAGAAAGAATTTTTAAGAAATGTGTCTTAAACCTCTATTTAAGATTAAAACAATCAAGAAGGGGATATCCATGAATGCCATTTGCAGTCAGAGGCATCCTGAGAGAAGGAAAGTAAGTATTTGTCCCCAGCCATTGAGCCGTTCCCAGTGGGAGGGAACATCCTCATCCTGATGATGGGGGCTCACGTGGGAGCAGGGTCCATGTCAGACACGTAGCGAGCAGTGGCAGGGCACTGCCTGCAGCCCGCTGCTGTGGGGAGGACGGCCTGGGAGAGGAGCCTGAAGGCAAGAGTTGGGCGAGGACACCCCAGGAAGAGATGGTGGCACTGCTGCCCCTTCCCGCGGCCTCCAGAGGGAGAAAGACCTCAAGTTTTCTCACTCACCGTAGAAAGGACAGCACCTCTGGGCTCCTTACCTGCCCCAGGCTTCAGGGCTACCTGAGGGTGAAACAGGAGAGTGAAAAAGGTGGCTTAACACTCAACATTCAAAAAACAAAGATCATGGCATCTGGTCCCATCACTTCATGGCAAACAGATGGGGAAAAAGTAGAAACAGTGGCAGATTTTATTTTCTTGGGCTCCAAAATCATTGCAGATGGTGACTGCAGCCATGAAATTAAAAGATATTTGATCCTTGGAAGGAAAGCTATGACAAAACTAGACAGTGTATTAAAAAGCAGAGACAGCATTTTGCCAACAAAGGTCCATCCAGTCAAAGCTATGGTTTTTCCATTAGTCATGTAAGATGTGAGAGTTGGACCATAAAGAAGGCTGAACACCTAAGAATTGGTGCTTTCGAACTGTGGTGCTGGAGAAGACTCTTGAGAGTCCTTTGGACAGCAAGGAGATCAAATGAGTCAATCCTAAAGGAAATCAACCCTGAATATTTATTGGAAGGACTGATGCTGAAGCTGAAGCTCCAGTACTTTGACCACCTGGTGTGAAGAGCTGACTCATTGAAAAAGACCCTGATGCTGGGAAAGGTTGAAGGCAAAAGGAAAAGAGGGCTGCGAAGGATGAGATGGTGAGATAGCATCACCGACTCAACAGACATGAATTTGAGCAAAGTCTGGGAGATAGTGAAGGACAGGGAAGCCTGGCGTGCTGCAGTCCATGGGGTTGCAAAGCGTCAGACACAACTGAGTGATGGAACAACAACCAGGGCTGCCATGGACATCTTTACCCTGATATTCTTGAGCCTCTTGCAAGGAGTAGTTTAAGCCGGCCTGTGTGTAGCGTCTGCAGAATTCACGTGTGTTGCCTTGATGCCATGTTCATAGCAGGGACGCCGCAGTTATATCTCGTTTTCTCTCTGGCTGAGCAGATGCAGGAGCTGGAGCAGAGGCTGCTGGATGCAGAGCAGAGAGCAGAGAACGCGGAGACCCAGGTAATGGGGAGGAGATGGTGGGAGTGTGCAGGGAGAATGACCTTTCCTGACCCTTCCCATGGACACTCATGGACACATCACACCGATGTGGTCTGCCCCAGAGAGGCCTGCTTCTTACTGGGACGAGGAAAACCAGCAGTCATGTGTTAGACCTTCTGAACAAATAAAGGTGCCTGGGGCTTTCTATGGGCATGAGGGAATCTCGGGTAAGGGTTAGGGCAGTGAGCAGATGCGTGGCATAGTCCAAATAGGCTGGGTTATGCTGAGGTAACCTGTGGAGTCTGACATGTCCACAGTTTATCATATTTAGTTCTCATTCATGATACCTCTACTGAGGGTCAGCCAGGGATTCTGCTTCACACAGTGATCTGGGGATCCAGGTGAATAGAGTTCCCCATCTTCCGGCTGAATCAGCTAGCACATGCAGTCTTCTTGGTTGCCATGGCAGGGAAAGAGAGCTGGGTGCTTGTGCACCAGCTTGTAAATACTTCAGCCCAGAAATAATGCATCGTTCCACTCCGACCCATTGACTTCATGACTTCCACGGCCACCTAACTATAAGATGGCTGAGAAGTATTAGGAAGTTCATGAAGATTCAATGAGCAGCAAATGCGTCTGTCACAGTGAGGTTGGAGCATTTCCTCTCCAGGACTTTTTGTCCTGTCCAGCTTGTCCTTACTGGGGCCCCCAGAGTTAGATGGCCCTACACCTGGCTACTCCTTCCTCGTCAATTCCTTCTTTTTCCCAGATGAGGCTTCATAAATGGTCACTGAATTAATTGGCTCCCATTGCCCTGGGTAAGAACTCTGCCTTGGAGTCACAAGCTGGGGCATCAGGAAGCATCCCATCCCATGTCAGTGGCATCGCATCCCCACCCTATGATATAATTGGTACTTTCCAGGTGGGTGTGATGGAAGAGAAGGTGAAATTGTCCAATCTGATGAATGTGGACTCAGCAGGCAGCCTGCACCGGAAGTACCAAGAGTTGCTGAAAGCCATGCAGGGCAAAGATGAGCTCATCAGTGAGCTGGAGGCACAGCTGGAGAAGCAGGTAAGTACTAGCGCCCTTTGCAGCAGCTGGAGCAGCTGCCCACAGCCCCTGAGCAGAGCCCCTCTGCTTCAGCCTCTGGTGGCAGGGGCTCACTCCCTCACCAGGCTGTTCATCCGCATGGAGATGTAATTATTGGAAGGGGAATGAGGAGCCAGGCAGGGGATGTGGTGGGAAACGGAATTGGAGGCTGACTCATCTGGGTTGAATCCCATCTTTAGCACCTGTGACCAGATGACTTAAATTGCTGATTTTCTTTTTATACATCTGTAATATAGGAGTTGTAATATGTCATAGGGCTGTCGGCAGAATGAACTCAGGGAGTCAGGGTACAGTGTCAGACACGAGGTTGGTGTTTGGTCAGGAGAGCTTTTCCTTCTCCACCACGTGCCCTGCCAACCTGTGGGACATGTAGTATTTGGAGCAGCACAGAGCCAGACTGTCAGCCTCGGCTGGCCAAAGTCTCTCAATGCACCTGAGTAGGCAGAGACCAAGGTTGCTGCCTCCTCTGAAAAGCGCATGGAACTCAGGAGAGGCCAGTGCCCAGTGTTGCATCCAGTCAGCACCTTTGTTCTGGAGAGGACATCTGGGACACCCCCCGCCACCAGTCGCATACACCCAGCTTCCCCGTCGTGATCTCATTAACATCATCCTAATTCTGTCCCTCCCCTCTGCCATTGGTCTTACCTACCCAGCTTTTCCCTGGTGCCAGAGCTTCATTGTTTCCAACAACAAAAAAAAACTTCATAGCTTGGCCAGACAACTTGCAATTTTCCACATGTGTACTGTCTATGGAACTCCCAGCTGATCCTGCTAATGCCTTCCCACTGTCACAGGAACATTCGTAACCATTCGCCAGTAGTCACTGAACATTTCCGCTTTTACCTCCCACAGTGTGGGGCACCATGTCTTCCTGAAAAATCATGGGAAAGTATAATATTGACACATGGAATCTTTCGTCAATTTCCCATTGATTTTAGGTGCCCGTCTTCTCTTTGGGGCTTGCCAGGTGGCACTGGTGGTAAAGAACTCGTCCGCCAGTGCAGGAGACATAAGAGACGGGTTCAATCCCTGAGTTGGGAAGACTTCTGGAGGAGGGCATGGCAATCTACTCTGATATTCTTGCCTGGAGAATCCCCTGGACAGAGGAGCCTGGTGGGCTACAGTCCATGGGGTCGCAGAGTCAGACATAATTGAAGCGACTTAGCACGCATGCACATTTCTCTTCTGAGTGGTCCACAGTTAAAAGTGGCAGCATCTGGCATGGGTGGGCAAAATGCGTCCTGCTAAAGCTGAGGTCAAGAAAAAAATCCTTTCACGGTAATACTAGGACCAGATCAGAATAGGAAAAATGCTGTTCTGCAAGTCAGTAGACCTGGTTTTAGTCCCAGCCAGGCCATAAACTAACAGAGGCAAGTCATTTCACCCTCTGGGCCTCAGTTTCCATAGCCACATAAAGATCAGGTTATCAGGCTAGGTTGGGTTGGCAAATTTTTTCTGTAGAGGGCCAAGTAGTAAATATTTTTGGCTTTGCAGGCCACATGGTCATTGTTGCAACTACCCAACTCTGCTGCTGTGGCCTGGAAGCAGCCTTGGATAACACAGAAATGAATGGGCAGGGCTGTTTGGGGAAGGCCCAGGTGGAAGACTGGATTTGGCCTGTGGCCAGTATGCAAACCTCCAGGGGCTCCCCAACCTCCGGCATCTAGTGCCTGATGATCTGAAGTGGAGCTACTGTAATAATAATAGAAATAATGCCCACAATAAAGTGCTTAAATTATCCCCAAACCACCCCTCCCATCCACTTACCCCAGTCCGTGGAAAAATTGTCTTCCACGAAACTGGTCCCTGGTGCCAAAAAGGTTGGGGACCACTGCACTAGAAAAGCTTACCAGTTCTCCAGCTCTGAAATACTGAGTCAGACATATTCATAGCCCCATCTCATTTCCACCAACCCTCTTGTTTGGGGCTTACATCCATCATCTTATAGTTTCGAGGCCGTTTTCCCCTAGAAGGGTAACCAAAGTCGTTCCAGGTGGTCTCCGAACAGCTGAGAAGACACCAGTTGTCTCCATGCTCTTTAGAGCAGGGAACTCGTTCTGGAACGGGTTATCACCTGCTCCTCAGGCGCTGTGCTGTGCACATTCTGTCCCTTCATCCTCAATATGACCCGGAAGGGAGATGTGTCATTGCCCATTTTAGAGATGACATCACCAGGGGATGATGGAGCCTGCGCAGTGCCCAGCAGCAAATCAGCCTCAGAGGCAGAGGCAGATCCCCACAGCCTGTATTTTGTTCTTCCCTAGGCTGCTGTTCTTCAGATGCAAACCTCACTTTTCACTTTATAGTGGTCCCTCTGTATCCACAAGGGACTGGTTGCAGGACGCCCCACAGATAACAAGATCCACGGATGCTGGAGTTCATTATATAAAAGGGCGGAGTACCCTTTTATATAGAAAAGGGTATATAAAGATCCTCCACATCTGTGGAATCAGGTCTGTGGTTGGTTGAATCTGTGGATGCCAACCCCACCAGTAGGAAGAGCCGACTGTACTCCACTCTTTTATCTGATGACTTGAGCACCCACGGATCTTGGTATCTGCAGGGTGTCCTGAAACCAGTATCCCGGTACATACCGAGGGATCACTGTATACTATTGATTATTTTGAGGGAATTGCACTCATGTGCTAATTTACCTTTATTTTTTGAGTTTTAACTGTAAAGGTAATACATGCTTATGGTAAAAAATACAAATGGACCAGAAGGATATAAAATGACAGCATTTTTCCCTCTGGCATCATCCTTCATTTCCATTCCTCACCACTAATCACTGTTCTTTGCGACCATTTCCTGTGTATCAGAGCACAGCGTTCCATTTTCATTTTGTTTATTCAGCCAAACCCTTATTTGTAGACTCTTAGAGGTTATTTCCAGTTTTGAGGGTTTTTTTTTGTTTTTGTTGCTTTATCCAATAACAATGCAACTAATGATTCCTAAGCATTAGATTTGTTAAATCAATAGTATGGACATGTAAAATGTTGACAAATACTATCAAGTGTTTCCCCCAAAAAGCTTTGCCAGGATGTAGGAGGTGAGCTGTTTTCCAGCACCCTTGATAATTTGGGGTTATGTCAAACTTTTAGGTTGTGTTAGTCTATTCACTTTAATCTGCATTATTAAAATTATAATTAAGATTGGGCAGCTTTTCATGGGTTTCTTTACCTTAATTTTGCTGTTATCTCCTATTCATATCCTTTGCATAATTTATTGGTTTGATCATTTCAAATTATCCCCTTTGTATGTAAATCATTTGTGTTGCAAATCATCCCCCAGTTGGGTTTTTTTTGGGGGGGTGCTGTATGTTGGGTCCTCGTTGCTGTGCGGGCTTTTCTCTAGTTATGGCGAGCCGGGGCTCCTCTCTAGTTACAAGCACGGGCTTCTCATTGCAGTGGCTTCTCTTGTTGCAGAGTGTGGGCTCCAGACCACGTGAGCTTCAGTAGTTGTAGCTCCTAGGCTATAGAGTCCAGGCTTAATGGCTGTGGTGCACTGGCTTAGCTTAGTTCTTCCGTGGCATGTGGGATCTTCTCAGACCAGAGATCTAACCTGTGTCTCCTGCATTGGCAGGTGGATTCTTTACCACTGAGCCACTAGGGAAGCCATCCAGTTAGTCTTTTAATTTTGTTTAAGGGCATCTTTTTTTGGTTGTATAGTAATTTATAGTGATGATGTAGATTTATTAGTCTTTTCCTTCATGGCTATTTGGGATTTGTACTTGTAGTATGCTTAGGAAGGCCTTTCTCACTTTAGAATATTTTCGAAAAATTCATAAATGAATGTGTCTTCTGTACTGGCTCACCTCCATCCTGTCCGGTAATATTTCTTCTCAGGGCCTGCCACCTCCATTTATTCACTAAACCAGGGACTGCCATGACTAACTAAAGGCCCTTTCCGTCTTGCAGAAGCAGATGAGAGCGGAAGAGGCAAAAGTTGTTCAAGAAAAAGCTGCAAAGATCAAGGAATGGGTGACACTGAAATTAGCAGAAGTGAGTTAAAAGCTGGTCTGGGAACACCTGGGAGGGACTTGTGTGGGGTTGCTCTGGTCCCCCTGTGTGTTTCTGCCTCCATCTGTATTTGGGGTCTTGCCTGCCTTTCATTTTGTTAACCATTTGTCCCCCACTCAGCTTAGATGTGGAGACACTTCACTTTCCCCTTCCTGTTGTTAGGGTTGGGTTTCCTGAGAGCTTCTGGCTAGCTTTGTGTCTGGGGAGAAGGAAGGATTTTCCCTTCTGAGAAATCAGTTTCCCTCAGAGAAGCACATATGGTCCTTACCATCCACCCTCTGTCCTTGCCATTCTTTTTAACTTTTTTTTTTTGATGGTCACATATACATAAAGTGTACCATTTGAGCTGTCTTTAAAGTGTACAAATGCAGTGGAATTAAGTACATTCACAGTGATGTGTACCCATCACCATTATTTCCAAAACTCTTCATCACCCCAGACAGAAAGTCTGTACCATTAATCACTAACTCCCTGTTGTCTCCATTCTACTTCCACCTCTGTCCATCTCCTTTCATAGTTTCATCACTTGCTACAGCTTTATTTAGGAAACTCAGGACTAGAAGCTATAGCACTGTGGAAAAAAGAAAAAAGCTCTAAACAAAAGGAAAGGGAATTAACATTTGGAGAGGAGCGAACACTCATCATGGCTTCCTCTTTCCTGACACAAGTGACCCACACCTGTGGGAGGTAGCTGCTCATTTTGCCTCTTGTCCCTTCTGTGGGTGCACAACTCAGGTCACCTGCTAGACTATAAGTCCTTGGGGACAGAGCTGACGCCTGTTACTCCATCTTCCACAGCCCTGACCTCTTGCTAAAAGAAGCTCAATAAAAGTGTGTTGGCTTTCATTTCCAAGAAAATGCAGCCATTCTGAGGCTGGATCTCATGAATGGTGTGTTGAGCAAAAGAAGCCAGATAGAAGTCCACCGCGAAAAGTTCTATTTACATAAATTTCTAATGGGCACAACTACATGAATGAGCGTAGGGATGCATACTTAGACGGTAAAACGCAGAAAGCAAGGAAATGAGTCTTAGAGACTCAGAAGACTTGTCTCCTCCGTGGGCGGGGAGGACGGTGTGACTGGGGAGGGATGAGTCTCGGTTGCCTGGGGTGCTGGCAGATTCCTCTCTCTTAACCTGTGTGGTGGTCACATGACTGTTCATTTCAGTCATTTGTTAAGATATTCACTGGTGTGGAATGCGTTTTTTGTGTTATATTTCACCATTATTTGGAAAGGTTAAAACAACCTAGAAAAAGAAAGCCCGAGGACTCCCAAATGGAATCTTATCCCAACCAAAACCAGGGAGCCCAGAGGGAAGGCAGAGGTCAGGGCTCCCAGAAGAGTCATCAGTGGATTGGGTTAAGGGCACCATGGGTTCTTTTTTGAGGATTTGATCTTGGAGAAGGATTTTAATCTCGTTTTGAATTATTTGTCTAAACCTGTAGGCTTGAGTATTCTAAATCTTCATTTTTCTTTAGCTTGAGATGGAGAATCAGCACCTGAAAAGCTGTAATCAGCACCTGGTGGAGCAGGTGGGAGCCCTTCAACGTGCAGTGGAAGGTAAATGGGCCAGCCTGTGTGGGGACTGGGGAGTAGGGTGTGTGTGGAGGGGGCGGGGGTGCTTGTATATGTGGTGGGTACTGGCTGAATTGGGGGAGCTCTTAATATGCCTATATTTGTCCCAACCACAGCTCTTCAGATGTCACCTTCGGGGAAGCTGCTGGTGGCCCCCCAGGGAACCACAGAGCGGGAGTCTGTCCCTTCGGGACCAGGGACCCAGCCAGCGGGGCAGGACAGTGGTCCTCTGGCCCAGGGTGCCCTGAAGGCAGCTATCCCTGCACCTTCTCCAGGTGCCCTGCAGAGCAAGGACTCTGTTCCTAAAGCAGGAAGCCCCATGGAGGATTCTAGTTCCCAGACAGTCCACCCTGGAGCAACATCAGAGGCCAAGACCCTTCCACTTCATCTGGGAAGACAGGGCTCTCCTGGCCAGCTGTGCCTGAGGCCTCGTACCCCCAGGCATGCTCTGGCCTCCTGGGGTGAGGGCCTGGTCACTGCTCAGGGAGGGACGCTCCCTCGGACGAAGACTTCTGCCAAGGAAGGTGGCCCCGGCTGTAGCCTGACCCTGCCAAAGGCCCGGGCTCCCAGCACCCTCCGGGACAGCATCCAGCTGGCCAAGCGGCACCACAGCCAGCCTCAGGCAGGCCCTGGGCACTTCAGCCATGTGGTGCGCATTGAGGTGGGGACCCTCTCAGCCTTCCACCCCCACAGCCTTCCCAAGGGGGTGGTCAGAGCCAAGCCCTGGGAGGAACCAGAGAAGATGGAGATGGAGGAACAACCCCCTGTGGGGGAGAAGGAGGCCCAAGGAACAGAGCTGGAGGAAGTGGATTTGGAGAACAAACCACCCACACCCCCCTTGCACCGCTTTCCATCCTGGGTAAGAAGCTCCCTCAGGGACAGGACAGAGGGGCCTGGCTGATGATATGACCACTTTTGTGGTGCCCAGACCACCCCACCCACAAGGGGTGGAGCAAAGATTTCTGATGATCAGATGGTGGCCGGCTGTTTCCTGGACTTGGGCCACAGCCAAGCTGCATGCCTGTTTTCTCTTGTCATCTTTGTGAGTCTCCAAGGAGGCTCAGTGTGGTGGCTAAGAGCACCTAGGATCAAACAAGAAGGACTGAATCACTAGCTCTGTGAGTTAGCATGAGCTGCTGAACGTCTGTGCCTCAGTTCCCCTCTCTATAAAATGGGGATAGTAGTACCTGCTTTACAGGGTTGCCCTGAGGATTCAGTGTGTTAATGTGTATTTGATGAGTAGGTGCAGCAGTGGCTCACAGCAAGGGGAGAGGTTGTTGGAAACAGGGCAGGGGCCAAGAGAGGTTAGAATACCACCAGAACCATCCCTCGTCTTGCTCACTGTTGCTGCTGCTGCTAAGTCGCTTCAGTCGTGTCCGACTCTGCGACCCCATAGACTGCAGCCCACCAGGCTCCCCCGTCCCTGGGATTCTCCAGGCAAGAACACTGGAGTGGGTTGCCATTTCCTTCTCCAATGCATGTAAGTGAAAAGTCAAAGTGAAGTCGCTCAGTTGTGTCCGACTCCTATCGACCCCATGGACTGCAGCCTACCAGGCTCCTCCATCCATGGGATTTTCCAGGCAAGAGTACTGGAGTGGGGTGCCATTGCCTTCTCCTCCTCTGGTTCACTGCCATCTTGTAAATCCAGATGCTTTGGAGTCCTAAAGCAGAGGTGGGCAGTAAGGGAGCATTCGGCAGGAGGGGCTCAGCTCCTTCCGTCCGTGAGACAGGATCGCTCTTGTCATTTTTTTTTTTCTAAGTCGCTTCAGTCGTGTCTGACTCTGTGTGATCCCATAGACGGCAGCCCACCAGGCTCTGCCGACGCTGGGATTCTCCCGGCAAGAGTACTAGAGTGGGCTTGTCACTTTAGGGAACCATAATGGCCAGAAAACCCAACGTCTCTTCTTGGGTGGGGCCAGCTGGGCAGTAACCACATGGGAAAAATTGAGACTCAAAATTGCAGGAAGGCCGTTTCTCAATCTGAGGGAGTCAGATGGACTGATTTGCTGATTTAGAGTTCCTTTTTCTGATAGTCTGCAAAATAACCTTGTGAGTTAGGCATCGTGGGCTGTGTGCTCAGTTGGCTCAGTCGTGTCCCACTCTTTGCAACCCCATGGACTGTAGCCCACCAGGCTCCTCTGTCCATGGGATTCTCCAGGCAGGAATACTGGAGTGGGTTGCTATTTGCTCCTCCGGGGGATCTTCCTGACCCAGGAATCAAACCCACGTCTCCTGTGTCTCCTTCATTGGCAGGTGGGTTCTTTACCACCACTGCCATCTGGGAAGTCTGAGTTAGGCATCAGGTAACCTTCTGTGAAACAGTCTTGCATTTGTTTAACCTAAGTCCCACAAGTTTCACTTTCTGTCTGTGAAGTCAGAGGCCTATCTGTAGTTGAATTCCACAACTATTCCTGGCAGGAATAATCTCTTTTATGCCTGATTTTACCACTTGGACCCAGTTTATCTGCCCTACATAAGCAGAGAATTCCCTGCCCCAGCCCAGTGCCACCCCTGCCCCGTAATCCCTCCTTGCTGCCCATCACTTCCCTTCCCTTGCCTGCAGGTACCGCAGGCTCTCATTCCAGCCCTTGCCAGCTCATTCCTCCCTCTCCCACGTGCCCCAGCACTGCCACTCCTGTCTGGAGTGGCCTTGATGTAGCATCCACCCCGCTTCCCAGCCCAACCCCAAGAACCAGGCCAACAACCTTTCCCAGTCCCTGTGCCTCACATGTCACCTGAAGGGGCCTTTGTTTTCCCTTTACCTTGAGTGGAAAAGAGATATGGAAAAGGTGGGACTTCTGGGTTGTTTGGGAGGGATCCAAACCCTAAGGAAAGCTCCCCAGGCCTGTGGGCCTGCTTCAGAACCAGGGAACCCTGAGGGGCAAGGGAAGAGTTGGGGTGGGCATTCCTGTTGTCTTCTGTGGTGGGGTTCAGGAGTCTGAGTGAGCTAGGACTTTGAGCTTGAAGCCTAACCATGATATGACATTGTTGCCGTAGGGAAAAACGATGTCTCAGTTTTCTAACAACTGGCTTACAAAAGGGCACGTCCTTGCCATGGGACTCTCACCTCATCATTGTCAGTGCCCCAACTTCTAGGGCTCTAAGATGCAGAGAAACAGGTCCTGGTCCCCCCTCCTCCTGAACTTCTTGCCCCAAGGGGAAGGGCCGCAGCGAGGGAGGGAATAAATATCACCTGATGAGCACTGGCTGTGTTCTAGGCGTTAGATGTTTTTGTTGATAATTTCATTTGATTGTCACAACAGTCTGAAAGGTATTATTTATTATGCCCATTTTGGTTGGTTGGTTTTAGTCACTAAATCGTGTCCAACTCTTGTGACCCCCATGGACCATAGCCCGCCAGGCTCCTCTGTCCATAGGATTTCCCAGGCAAGAATACTGGAGTGGGTTGCCATTTCCTTCTCCAGGGAGTCTTCCTGACCCAGGGATCGAACCTGGGTCTCTTGCATTGCAGTCAGATTCTTTACTAACTGAGCCACCAGGGAAGCCCACATTTAAAGCCGAGGAAAATGAGGTCCAGAAATGGTGTTAACTTGCCCCCAGATGCCCCCACCCCTACCCTTGGAGGCTAAGCGTGAATGTGGACCCAGGTCTGCCGGCCTCCAAAGCCAAGGGCCGGGATGGGCACAGAGGTGGGTGGGGTGCATGGGCCTTGACCCCCTGCCACCGCCCTGTTCCAGGAGAGCCGGATCTACGCTGTGGCCACGTCCGGCATGCGGCTGTCTGAAGTGCCTGTCAGAAGTAATGCCACCTGCTGCGGTGAGTCCCAAGTGGCTCCTGTGGCGGGCAGGGTGGGCATGCGTGGAGGAGAGGACTCTGAGCTACACCTAGGCCAGGTCACCTGCAGCCCATTCCTTCCCACAACAGGTGAGGTTCACGTGAAAGCACGTGGCCAGGGCTCCCTTGGAGGGAGAAGAAAGCTGCAGGGTTCTGCTCATCCAGTGTAGGGTGGGAGTGGGCGTGAACAGAGTTGTAGCCAATTACGGAGATGGAAGGGGTTTTGGAGGCCGGGCCTCCAGCAGCCGTCCACCTGCGCTGGCCTTCCCTGCCGCAGCTCGAGGACTGTGGGCTGAAGGAGCCACCATCCCTTGCTGTGTGTGGCTCCGGAGTCACCTGCCACAGCGGCCCCACAGTGATGCGAGCGCCGCTAGTCACATGGCGTGTAACTCACCTTGGCAAGAGTCCCTCGTGCTGGTATCTGTCACCTGGTCTTTCCGGTCTGTCGAGAGTGCTGTTTGTTTCAGGGAATGCTGTCTATGCGGATCTCTCTCCTCCTGGCGCCGCTCAGGTCTCTGCCTCCCTCCCACCCCTTCCTGGGTTATGTCACCGGAGTGAATCTCATTCCTCTCTCCTGCCCCTTCAGCTTCAAGCCCTCCTGCTCTGGCATCACCTGGGCCATTCTCTGGCCTTGTCTACAAGAACGTCGCCGTGCCTGTCTACACAGCCCTGAAGGGGGTAAGAAGCCGCTGTTGGAGGAGGGATTGTCCTCCTCCAGAAAGGCCCTCCCTTCACCTCCTGACCACCACCCGTATCTGCAGGCAGTGGCTGGAGTCGAGCTCTAGGGTCAGGCCTCTGAACACACATGTAACTCTAGGCAGGCAGCTCAGTGCCTGCTCCACTACTGCCCCGCCCCCCACACCATGTATCATTTCATTTATCTTTATTAGATTTTTAAAAATCTATTTTTAATTTTTCTTCCAATTTTATTGAGGTAATAAAAACCTAATAAAGATATTGCTGTGCACCAGGAACTTATATAGTGTTGCAGGTCAATTATACTTCAAATTGACTTATTTCCAAATGGCTTAGTAAGCCATTTCGTGATGTATGTAAGTCAAACTATTATGCTCCACATCTTCATCCAATTCCCCCACTTGAGGAACCACAAGTCTGATCTCTTTTTCTATGAGTTTCTTTGTTTTTGAAGTATAATTGACCTACAACACTATATGAGTTCCTGGTGCATAGCAATATCTTTATTAGGTTTTTATTAGAAAAATTCTACATTTACAAAAATGTGAAAGATTATGATGGAGGGCAAAGTAAAAAGTTAGAGGTTAAACCAATGCCTGCTCCACCTCTTCTCATCTTTTCACATGTCTGTCCCAGAGACCAGTGGGGTTCCATCCTGAATTTTTTATGTGTTCAAACATGTATTCCCATATATACTCCCATAACTTTTCTACATTTTAGAAAAACATTTATTTATTTGGCTGCCTCGGGTCTTAGTTACAGCACATGGAATCTTTACTGCATCGTGTGGCATCTTTCACTGTGGCACATAGACTCTTAGTTGCTCCACAGCACGTGGAATCTTAGTTCCCTGACCAGGGATCAAACTCATGTCACCTGCATTGTAAGATGAATTCTTAACCACTGGACCATCAGGGAAGTCCCTCTCTCTATATATATATATATATTTTTTTTAACAAAAATCAGATATTGCTACAACATGATGTTTTCGTATACTTTTTGATCTGTTTTTGTTACTGTTTTTTGAGATCATAACAGTAATACTTTGTAAAACTTGTTTGTAGAAGGATAAAAAGCCCAAAGTGAAATTTCCTCTTACTCCTAACCCTAGAGGCAGCTATCACTGATGGTTTGGTGTTTATTCTGTAATGCCCTCTGATGTGTTTACAAATGTTCTGTCCCTCTCTCACGTGTACACACACAGAGGATGACGTCATGCATGTTAGTCTGCCCGTTGCTTTTGCACCCAGCCATGTGTCAGGTCTTCCTGCCCCGCCTCCACAGGCGGCACAGCTCTGCCTCCCTTTTTAGGGCTGTCCAGTATCCCTGGTATAGACGCCCCATAACGACTTTAACTTGTCCTCCCCTGATTCACAGTGTGGGTCATCTCTATCTCTAAAATCAATGTTGCGATGAACATCACCTTGCAAATACTTCTCTGTGCACTTATATATACATAAAGACCTAGTTCTAGAGGTGGAATTTATGGGTAGATAATATGTATGTTTTAAATTGTGACAGGTAGTGACAAATAACCTCCTAAAAAGATGTTATCACACTATAGAGAGTATCCTTTTCCGCACAGTTTCCCCAACATTGAAGTAATTGGTCTTTTAAAATTTTTACTATGATCTCGATTTGTCATCCCCACCCACTTTTAAAGCTCCAGTCTCAGCCTTGGCCGGTGGTGTGGTTTTCTGGCCCCCTAGTGGCAGGGAGCAAGGGTCCCAGCGGCCAGCTGTTCAGCCCCAGTGGGCAGCTCCCCTGGGGACCACGTGGTGTGTGGGGGAGAGAGAAGCATGGAGGTGAGGATGCAAGGGTAAGATGATCAGGTCAGGAGGGGACAGTTTTTTTGGGTGTTCCAGCTGGGTGGAGGCTTCCCCATGCGCTAGACAGGCTGTGTTGGCCACACCGGGGCACATGGAGCTGGAGTGAAAGTGCAGGTGGGTGGGGCTTGCTTTGCAGCAGGAGCTGCAGTGGGGAGGGGGCCTGTCTTGCAGAAAGCCACGCAGATCAGCACGGTGCCCTTTGTGGACGAGTCCTCTGGGTCCGATGATGACTGCAGCTCCCAGGCTAGCTTCCGAACTTCACTCCCCTGCTCTGAGTCCAGGAAAACCAGTGGACTGGGCAGCCCCCGGGCCATCAAGAGAGGTAGGGAGGAGAGGGGTGGGAGGGGTATGAAACAATGACGGGCCCCTCCTCTCCTCCCATGGGCAGTCCTACTTGGGGGTCCCTGGCGGGTGAGGAAGGCCCTGCAGTTCCCAGGCTGGGCTAGCCAAGAGGGTGTGGACCCAGGCCTGGACTCCTCTTCCCTTGGACAGGCGTCTCCATGTCCTCGCTGAGCTCCGAGGGTGACTACGCCATTCCCCCGGATGCCTGCTCCTTGGACAGTGACTACTCTGAGCCTGAGCACAAACTGCAGCGCACCTCATCCTATTCCACTGATGGGCTGGGCCCGGGCGGGGTGAGCTGGGAGCTCCGCTCCCACCCCACGGGGCCAAGGCAGGGCTGGGTGGGAGTGGACCGCCAGTACGAGGCCCAGGCAGCAGCTGTGGGGTCCCTGGGACTAGCGAAGGGACAGCGGGGCCTGGGGGCTGCCACTGATGCTGTGAGGCCTCGGGGAGTGGGCGGGGGGTATGCAGTTACGAGGTCAGGTGCACTCAGACCTCATCACTATGGCCCGGGGGGCCCCGTGGGGCAGGAGGAGTTTACACGTGTTGCCTCTTTAGCACCACGCTGACCCGGGAATGCTGAGCGCTAACAGTGTATTTATTGAGTTCTTACTGTGCCGGGCACCATGCTCAGGGCTTTGCATGCCGTGTCTCATTTGTCCTCACAGTCATCTCAGGCTTATTACCCCACCTCGCGGATGAGAAGCCTGAGGCTCAGGTGTGCTGTTGTGCTCCAGAGCCGGCAGTGAATCCAGGTGGCTCATTCCCCAGCCCTTGCTCCACACCCCTGTGCTGCCCTGTCTTGTCTTTCCCTCCCCCTCCACAGACTCTCCTCCCCCACTCAGCTCATGTTCCCCAAACTCTTCTCTCACTCTTCCTTGCTGCCTGGAATGGCCTTCTTCCTCCTCTGGGTTCATCTCGAAGGAAAGGCTGATTTCCTTTCAAGGCTGGTTCAGGTATGGCTCCTGCTGGAAGCCTCCCCTGGCCAGCCTCTCGCTTGTACAGCCCCTGATCCACCACCTCCTCACGGTCATGTGTTGTCTCCCCCTGCCAGCAGGACCACCCATGCTTTATGACCTCTCTCTGCACCCTTAGCTGGGCAGTTCCCTGAAAACACACGTTGTTGTTGTTGTAGTCGCTAAGTCATGTCCGACACACACAGTAGATACTCGATAGTTTGTTTTAATTGATGACAAAGCAGCGATTCTGCTGGGCCCTTTTGGCCTGTGTGATGTCCAGGAACCCAGTGATTTTTCCCCTTCTTGCCCTGCACCCTTCCACTCCTGCAGGAGTCACTGGAGAAGTCGGGCTACTTGCTGAAAATGGGGAGCCGGGTGAAGACGTGGAAGAGGCGCTGGTTTGTGCTGAGACAGGGACAGATCATGTACTACAAGTCTCCGGTGAGACCTTCCTTCCCTGGACAGTAGGCAAAAGTACCCACCCCAGCCCCAGAACTGCATGAGGGACTGGAAGCCGGGCAGAGGGCGAAGGTCTGGCAGGTGGAAGAGGCAGCCTGGGCAGGTTCCTGAGGCTCTGAGCCCCACATGGGACCAGGAGTGAAATCAAGCCCTGAGCAGTCAAGGGCACTTCTAGACCACTTGGCTTGGTGATTTCTTTTTCCTTCGGAAGCTGAGTTCTTCTTATGCCTGGTCCTGTAAATGAACTATTCCTAGGCTGCCCTCATGTGATCTGGACTGTTCTAACAGGGAGGCTTGTTTCCTCCTCCATCTCCTTCCAACGCTGTTTGGAATTAGGGAGCCTTAGGATCTGGGACCTAGGAGAAGGCAATGGCACCCCACTCCAGTACTCTTGCCTAGAAAATCCCATGGATGGAGGAGCCTGATAGGCTGCGGCCCATGGGGTCACTAAGAGTCGGACACAACTGAGCGACTTCACTTTCACTTTTCGCTTTCATACATTGGAGAAGGAGATGGCAATCCACTCCAGTGTTCTTGCCTAGAGAATCCCAGGGATGGGGAAGCCTCACGGGCTGCCGTCTATGGGGTCGCACAGAGTTGGACATGACTGAAGCGATTTAGCAGCAGCAGCAGGATCCTGGGACCTAGTTTGGCAGGATCTCCCTGGAGGACCAATGTTAATGTTTTTTTTTATTTAAAAATGTTTTTCAATGTTAATGTTTTAAAGAAGGTGAAAAGGCCTGTCTCTTGTGCAACTCCAGTTGATTGGTAGTGCATGCCCTGAGCACCATGTTAAGGATTCTGGGCCTGTACCACTCAATGAGTAGGCATGCTCTGATTGATTAATAATGTCTGGAAAGGGTAATGGTGACATACAGGCCACCTGTTGATGACACTTGCTATAAAGTATATAGTAGAAAGAATTTAAGGGCTTTATAGCTCAGGAATAACTTAGTGGCTTCTTACCCAATTTTTAAAAAGGTTCAAGCTATGCTTTTGAGGCCTGGATCAACAGGACCCATGTCTCTAATCATTGCTCCATTTACTTAGAACCAAGATCCAGAACAAGTTACCCATCATACCGCAGCCCAGGAACGCTTGGGAGTCACTTTCCCCTTTGTGACCTGGAATAAGATCGGAGGGGAAACGGTGTGCTCTGGGAAGGCTCCAACCTCTTTCCTCTCCTTCCTTTCTTTACAGAGTGATGTCATCCGGAAACCACAAGGCCAAGTGGAACTAAACTCCCGTTGCCAGATTGTTCGAGGGGAAGGTGCACAGACATTCCAGGTGAACATGGTCCTGGCAGTTGGTGTTTTAGATAGAAGAGGTGCTGGGTTTGGATATGGCTCCGATGAAAACAAAGATGGGGCAAGATGAGCGTGTGTGGAAGACATGACACTGACATTTGCATCGCTCCTCATTCGTGGGTTTGAGGAAGAAGAGGAGGCAGGATGTGAGATGGAGTGAAGTAGGAGAGAGATGGAAAAAAAAAAGGAGAAGAAGGAAGGGCCGGTGGGCCAGAGTTCTGTGCCACCTCAGCCGGGCCCCTGTTTTTCCATCCTCCTCTCCCCACCCCCTCACCCCCCAGCTCATCTCTGAGAAGAAGACCTACTACCTGACGGCTGACTCGCCTAGCCTGCTGGAGGAGTGGATCCGTGTCCTGCAGAGCCTGCTGAAGGTCCAGGCCATTGGGCCTCCAGCCCTGCCTCAGGGGGGCACCAAGCCCACCGTGAAGGGCTGGCTGACTAAGGTATGGGTTGGGGGATGGGGGAGGCATGTGGGCCTCCTGAGAGTCAGGGGAGCCAGGAGTAAGTCCCAGGGGTGGCGGGTCCCCTCCTGACACAGCTTTCTGCAGAGGGTTCCTCACATTGGTTACCTGTGGTCTGAGCCACATAAAGTGATGGTGAATGACTCTCTGGAAAAACAGGGATCAAGGTTGTTAGAGCAACAGCTGTTCTCAAGTCAGAGGGGGGAAACGAATGTCTTGGACCCATTTTGAGGTCATTTGAAGTTGCCCCCACTGCTGCTTTGTACCCACCACAGCTCAGTATGAATAGAGGGAAGCTGTGACCTCAGTGAGGCAGGCGTGGCCAAAGATTCATAATATCTCAGGCTGCCCTAAAGATGTTTTTTGATTTTTTTTTTTTTTTAAGCTGTGCCACTTGGCATGCAAGATCCTAGTTCCCTGACCAGGGATCGACCCCAGTGCCCTCTGTAGCGGAAGCTCAGAGTCTTAACCACTGGGCCACCAGGGAAATCCCTAAAGACATTTTAATTAGGGCCTTTCTGGTTGCAGGGAGCTGAGAAGCACTTGTTGACCCCCAGGGAGGGAGGTTAACAGGGAAGTGCAGTAACTAGGCCAGGACACTGTCAGGAGTGATACGTAAGAAGCTCCGTGCTCGGGGCTCTCCCTCTGCCTTCCTGTTCAGTCTGGGTTCACAGCCCTCTCCTCTGCTCGGGTGCAGTGTTTTTACACTTCATGATTACATTTGCCCAAGGACTTCAGCCCACAGTGGCCCTGCCCTCCCAACTCTAGTCCTTGCTGACTAGCAAGTTCTTCTTGTGGTCACATTCCTGGGACAGGACATCTGGTTGGCCAGGTCGACCTTTTAATGGCAGTTCATATGAGGGTGAATGGGGGTGTCGTGGCCATGGACCCTTGCTGTGAAAGGGCTGGTTCCATCAGTCGAGAATCTGGGTGGCATCTGAGTTTGACCTGGAATTGACCTAAGGGTCTGAGTTGAACCAGGGGTTTTGAGATCTGTC
Organism: Bos mutus; assembly: GCF_027580195.1. NCBI lineage: Eukaryota > Metazoa > Chordata > Mammalia > Artiodactyla > Bovidae > Bos > Bos mutus. Next base: position 29,296,454 of record NC_091626.1, on the reverse strand, counting down.
TCCTCGTGGCTTCTCTTTGCCAGTCCCAGATTTACTTCTGGGGTCATCTGATTCTGATAATGCTGGCTCACTTCTGACCTGCAGGTCAAGCATGGCCACTCCAAGCTGGTCTGGTGTGCTCTTGTTGGGAGAACCTTCTACTACTATCGAAGCCATGAGGACAAGGTACTTCCTGGCCTCCCAATAGCTTCCCCCAATCCGCATTCCTGTGGCTCCGTGTCCTGATGGAAGGCTCCACCCCAAACCCTATAACCAGTACAAAGCTAGTGGCCCTCTTTTGAGTGTGTGACCAGTGTGCAAGGCCCACAGGTTGTTTTTGTGTGGCATGTCTGTGCTCCTCCAGGCCTGTCTCCCCTTCCCCATCCTGTCATCCATCCACCTCCTTGATCCCCAGCCCTATAAGCCCTGAGGTTCAGAGAGAGGAGACTCCTCCATCCCTGCCAGCCCTCCCATTCATGCAAGGCTCCTGTCTGCAGCGACCCCTGGGCCGTCTGCCTGTGCGGGACGCGCGCATAGAGGAAGTAGATCGATCCTGCGACTCAGACGAGGACTATGAGGCTGGAGGAACCCGGCGGTTGCTGTCCTCCCACTACACGCTGGTGATCCACCCCCCGGAGCACAGCCCCACCTACCTCCTCATTGGCACCAAGCATGAAAAGGTGAGGGAGGGGCTGGGCCTCCGTGGCAAAGCTCAAACCTTTGATTCTCATCTTCCTTCCTTCTTCCCTGAGATTCCCAAAATTCAAACTTATTTTCCTCCTAGACATGTTGGCAACTCATATTTCCTGATTGGGAATATTCCTTGTACTGGGTTCATTCCCAGCGACCAACATCTCTTCACTGGGGCCATGAGATGGAGGGGACCACAAGCTTAGGAACTTAGGTTCATATTCATTCGATCCCAAGACTTTCCTCTTAGAGACCAGTGGCCTCAGCTTGTGCCAACCAAGCAGGCTGAGCATCGCCCTGGACTTGGCCCCTTCAGGGAAGCGCCCTTGGAGGTCCTGCCTCCGTTCTCTTCCAGCCCAGCCCCATCAGCTGGCTTTCCGTCCGCTTCCAGGATACGTGGCTTTACCACCTCACGGTGGCTGCAGGTGGCAGCAGTGCCAAGGTGGGCACTGCCTATGAGCAGCTCATTGGAAAGCTGATGGATGGTGAAGGAGACCCGGGTAAGGCAAGGGTGGCCGTCACTGCTGGGTTGGAGGGCGGTGGCTGAGTAATTGGTGGTTGGGAACCCCAAGAAAGCACGACCGTGCCCTGAAGCTGTTTGGAAAGCATCTGAGCCACAGAAGGGCATTCGTGTCCCATGCTCCAGGGCCTTGTTTCTGGTGAGGATACTGGGGAGACCACTCAGTATCTGGGGGAGTTGTCTGGGGAGCAGACACTTGGTCAATGTTTTACTTTGTTCCCTCCAACTTTTTTGGCCAGACAGAGGGTTGAGGAAAGAAGGTGGCTGGTTAATCTGTAGTTAGAGGTGGTTAATAAATGAAGTTAGGATCAGGCTGACTTGAGCCTGGGGCATTTAGAAGTCTGTATTTTGCTACTGGTTCTCAGGACCCTAAGGACCTAAGGGCTCCCAGCACACACACACTGCTCCACTGCTGCCTCAAGGCTTGTTTGTTCCAGGCTGATACACATTCCTTCATCCAGACCTGACGCTGCAATGAGGGGGCCTCCCTTGCACACACGCGCACACACACACACGCTTACAGATGCCCACGCCTTGCACACTCACTCCTACTGCAGCCCCATGAGCAAAGCAGGCTTCCTGTAAGCTGTGCTTCTGAGTGTGCTGAATAAATGCAGCGCACACCTGCCCAGCCCACGCTCTGTGGGTGTAAACGCAGCACAACCCGTGTGTCCAGACTGAAAACCCTGTGTTCCCTGCAGATCAGAGAAGGGGTGGGGTGGGGGGCGCGTTCCCTGCGCACTTCTGACTGCCGCTGCTCTCTGGTGCTGTGCTCCGGGCAGACTCCCCCCTCTGGAGGCACCCCATGCTGTGCTACAGCAAAGACGGGCTGTACACCTCCCTCACCACCCTGCCCTCCGAGGCCCTGCAGACGGAAGCTGTCAAGCTCTTCAAGGTAAAGTGGGAGCTGAGCCCAGGCCCACAGGCTGGCAGTTGGCACCCTTGCCCTGCATCTCGGCTCTGGCCAGAGCAGTTCTGTGCACCGTGGTGATGGAGACCCAGGCAGTTTAGGGGGTAGCTTACAGAGGGATCTGAAGAGGACGGGAGACAGTCCCTCAGGGTTCCCACCGTGTCCTTTATGGGGAAGATACCGGAAGCTCTGGGATGTCACCCCTGGGCCCTTGAAATGAAGAGCTGCCGTCCTTCTGGAGTGCACAGTGGGAAGGGGCAGGTTTCTGTTGCTTCTGGACCTGAGAGGTTCTGGCCTATTTTGGATGTTCTTTGTTCCCCTCTGAATATTCTATCTTTTTAAAAAATGAATATGTCTTGTTTATGTAACGGGAATATTTAAAGAAGGAAAGATCCTCTCCCAAAGTAACCATTTCAGAAAGCATAGATATTCTCAAGCAGTAATGATGCTCCCTCTGAGAAAGCGCTGTCTGCAGTGAACGGGGAACTCCCTTGAGCTCTCGGGGTCGGGGGGGGACAGGCCAGTCTGTCCCAGCCACAGAGGACAGTCGTCAAGGAACCGCCCGAGCCTGCCGTCGTCTCCCTGCAGTCCTGCCAGCTCTTCATCAACGTGCCCGTGGAAGCTGCCTCGGTGGACTACCACGTGTCCCTGGCGCAGACGGCGCTGCAGGTCTGCCTGGTTCACCCCGAGCTGCAGAGCGAGATCTACTGCCAACTCATGAAGCAGATCAGCTGCCGCCCGCCGCAGAAGTACTCCCTCATGCAGGTGGGCGTCCCTGGGGCAGAACAGCTGTGGGCCAGGGCTGCCCAGGAGGTGGGAAAGGTGGAAGGAGGTGACTGGGCACATATCCTCCGAGCCTGGCGGCCAGCAGGCAGCCTCGGGGCACAAAGCTGTCCCGCTGTCTTCTCTGTGCCCCTCCTGGATGTCCACACACAGACTGCCTGACTACAGTTTTGGATGGAGCCTGGCCAAGCTGGCCCTCCCGGTGCCCACAGAAGGTTGGGGGCTGTGGTTTGGAGGGGCTGCTGAAGGCTCTGCAGCTCAGGACCGTGAGGGTGGTGGCGTGCAGACCCAGCACTCACCCCGCACTTCCTTCCCCGCTCAGTGCTGGCAGCTCCTGGCTCTGTGCGCCCCCCTCTTCCTGCCTCAGCACCACTTCCTCTGGTATGTCAAGCAGCAGCTCCAGCGCCATGCGGATCCCAGGTGAGATAGTGCCCCTCTGGCGTTACTGGCAGGCGTGATCGAGAGGGACGCTGAAGGAGACCAGGATGGATCAGATCGCCCCTGCTCCCTGGGATTTGTGTGGTGGCCGTGGAGACTTTGCCCATCAGCATGTACACTGATAGGCACATGGCGATCCGGGCACTCTGGGCTCCTCTACATGCCAGTCCACGTAGGCATGGGTATTTTGTGGGGGCTTTCATGTGAAGCTACAGTGCCCCCACACCCCCATATTTTCATTCTCTGTTGCCATGTTTTTGGGCTCCTGCAGAAAATAGCCATGCCAGCAGCCTGCAGCAAATAGACCCCGAAAGACAAAGTAACACCCCAGACCTGTCTTCAGGGCTCCTATCACAGCCTCCCAGCTGCGGGTTCAGTCCTACAGGTTATGTGTCGGTAGGGAGCCGGGGGTGAGTGGATTCCCCAGTGTTCCTTTTTCCCTTCACCTGTCTTTTTAGAAACGAAACTGGTCAGTACGCCACGTACTGCCAGCGGGCGGTGGAGCGGACGCTGCAGACTGGGGAGCGGGAGGCCAGGCCGTCGCGCATGGAGGTGGTGTCCATCCTGTTGCGGAACCCCTTCCACCACTCCCTGCCCTTCAGCATCCCCGTGCACTTCGCCAATGGGACCTACCAGGTGACCAGGCTGCCGAGATCCCTGAGCTGAGTCTTCTCATGTCACTGACCCAGAGGAGAACACCTTTGGGCCAGAGGGTGCTAAGCCTCCGTAGGCCCAGCAGATCATAATAGGAAGACCAGCCGAAGCACAGGCCTGGGGTTTAGAGGGCGAGTGGGGCCATTTGCGCCAGTGTGGAGGGAGGAAGGGGCTGGAATCTCAGAAGTGCTTCAGTGTTCGAGGCCTGGGAGGTGGATCTTTTGAACCCACTGCACGAACAGGGAAGCTGAGACACTGACCAAGAGGGTGGCCTGGGAAAGGGCCCCCCAAAAGCGTTTATAGCATGTGGGACTGCAGTTCACTGTGGGCAGGCTCCTCCCTTAGGCACTCACCACTCCACATGGAAACCAGCTTCCTTTGGCCTTTGCAATTGCCCTTTCAGACTCCTGGTAGCTCAGCCTGCAATGTAGGAGACTTAGGTTTGATCCCTGGGTTGGGAAAATCCCCTGGAGAAGGAAATGGCAACCCACTCCAGCATCCTTGCCTGGAGAGTTCCATGAACAGAGGAGCCTGGCGGACTACAGTCCATGGGGCTGCGAAGAGTCGGACACGACTAAGCGACTTTCACTTCACTTGCTTCTTTCAGTCACGCCTTTCCACCTCCTGGGCCCTGACCCCTCCACTGGCCCCTCTCCCGGCAGGTGGTGGGTTTTGACGGCTCCTCCACCGTGGACGAGTTCCTCCAGCGGCTAAACCAGGAGACGGGCATGAGGAAGTCCTCCCATTCGGGCTTTGCCCTATTCACGGATGACCCTGCTGGCAGGGACCTGGAACACTGCCTGCAGGGGAGCGTCAAGGTGATGGCCCCACCCCCAAGCCAACTGAGTCCCTGCTGCGCTACCTTGGCCTTCAGGATTTTGTGTTCCCAACCTGTTGGAGACTAGCCCGAGGCATTCCCCCAGGCCAGCCATTTCTGTGCCATCCTAAAATGAGCCCATACAGGCAGAGTTGTCTCTGCCCTTGTCTCTGGAGAGATTTCCACATCCCTCCCTTCCTTGAGAGGCTTTTCAGCTTCCAGGGGAAAAGCTGCCTCTCAGCTCAGTGTTGGAAGGACAGGGAGGCTCTTGTCAGCATCAGCCTGACCTGGGCAGAGCCCCCTGCCAGTTCCATACACACACGCACAGACAGACAACTGTATGCTGGACCCAGCAGATGTGTTGCTGGCCACTCACTCTTACCTCAACTGCCAAGGCCCTCTGTGCTTACAGGTTCCATCATAAAGAGGTAGATCCCTCTGTATGGACTTTGAGTGGGATTCGAGCCCTGTGTTGTATTAGGGTCTGGTGGAAGGAAAGTGGAGCTGGTGGTAAGGGGCCATGTTTTTTGACTGGGGCCACCTTGGGAGGTGGCCTCAGATGTTAAGGCAGTGGGGGACAGTGTTCCACGGTTTGCTGCCCACACTGCACGCAGAGATCCACCTCTGTCTGTAAGGAAGTCGCTGGCACCCTGGGTTCCGGGAGCATGAAGCCCTCTCAGGTCAGCCTCCGGATGGAGAACGATCATTCTGTTCTGCCTGGGTCCAGGCATGACTGGCCCTTCTTCCCCTCATCGGGAGCTTTTCTGACTTTGCTCTTTTGCATCTTGCAGATCTGTGATGCCATCTCCAAGTGGGAACAAGCCCTGAAGGAGCTGCACACCGGAAAGTCTGAGGGCGGCACACGTGTTGTGAAGCTGATTTACAAGAACAGGTCCTGAGGGTTGCCAAGGCGGGCACCAAGCATGAGGGCTGCTGCTGGGGTACAGCTCCTCACTTTTTCACTGGAGGCCTGTCCTTCACAGATAGGCTCACAGATATAACACTGCCTACTGGTCATTAGCTGGGGGCCCAGGCAGGCTGTGCTGTTCTCTGTGAGACCCTGGACAGCTCAGGCTTTTGGTCCCTGTACTGTATCTGCACACTCACACATGTATGCAAACACATACACATACACCCCTGACTGCCAGCCAACTTCCTCAGGCGGCTACATGTGCTACCTTAAGAGAGGAAGATTTTGAGCACTGGATATTTAAGGCTAAAGAATAAATTGCTCCTGTACCAATTCCAGGAAATACAGGAGCCACCCTGACTTTATATCACTTTGAGTAAGAAAATTTCATCTCAGATATGTCTCCAGGCAAATAATTTCCATTAGTCTCTTGGAATCTTAACTCATCCAGTTCCCTAATGAACTGTGAAAAAGGGGCTTCCCAGGTGGCGCTGTGGTAAAGAACCTGCCTGCCAATGCAAGACACCACGGGTTCAGTCCCTGGGTTGGGAATACCCCCTGGAAGAGGGCAAGGCAACCAAATCCAGTATTCTTACCTGAAGAATCCCATGGACAGAGGAGCCTGGCAGGCTACAGTCCATAGGGTTGCAAAGAGTCAGATACAACTGAAGCGACTTTGCATGCATGCACCAGGTACCAGCTTCCCCTCACCTAATCCAATAAGTCTAAAGGTGAATTCAGATTTAACCACACGCTACTGTTGCTGTGAGATCTGGTGGCCCTGTATCTTCTCTGTGTCATGCTTGGTTAAATTTTCTGGAGGCAGTGGAAAACAGACTCACAAATGGTATAAAAAGAGTAGTTTCTTTCTTTGGAAATCAAGATATACAGCTGCAGAGACAGCCTCGTCCGTTTGGGATTCCAGTTTAGTCCTGGCTTCTTTCTCTCTCCTGTAGGCTGTATTTTCGGAGTCAAGTCAAAGGCGAGACAGAGCGAGAGCGTCTGCTGCTCGCCTCCCAAACTAATGGAGAGATAGTGGCAGGGAGGTTTCCTGTCAACAAGGAGCTGGCTCTGGAGATGGCTGCCCTGATGGCTCAGGTAAGGTTCTGTTCAGGAATCAGGAGGGTCAGGGGACCGTCTTGAACTCACAGGCAGAATGCATCACATGGGAGGAAACAGAAGATTCTGCAGGTTCTGAGGTGCCAGAGAGGGTGGCCTTGCTGACTCCTTACCTAGTAGGGCACCTCACTGCAGACACCGAGAGCATGGAGCCCAGGGGCCTGTTTGAATCCAGCCACCTAACTGCTGAGATCTTGGCCAACTTACTTTTCTTATCCATGCCTTAGTTCTCTTTTGTATTCTGAAAGCAAAAATCCCTTCCTGCTGCACCTACAGTGTTGTACTATGAGTCTTAGATAATGTATGTTGTAAAATGTGTACTCACCAGCTGTCAAACGCTGCAGTGAGAACTGGGGAAAGGAACGTGCGTTCAGGCTTTGACTCTTCTTCCTGTTACCTTTAGGAGGCTGTCTTGCCAAAGGCATCTGGGATGCCTTCTTGTTTCCCCTAAGAGTCTGGGTTTATATGCTGGAGAAGGGGAAATAATAACAGTTGATCTTTAATAAACATGTACTGAATATGCCAGAGAGAGCCCTGTGCTGAGCGTTTTATATGCATTATCCTATTTAGTTCTCATCCTTACTTTGTAGGAGAGTAAACAGAACAGAGTTTAACCTGATTGTGGTTTCAAAGCTGGTAAATGGCAGAGCTGGAATTTGAGTCAAGCATCTGACTCCCATGGCCACATCTGAAACACTGCTATACTGTAGGATCTGTAGCATCTTCTGCCCTCTATCCCATAGTTTGGGATTAGAAGCCAGAATTTCTGTAGTGTTGTCTGCCACTGATTAGCTACGTCTTTGGATAAGGCACTTAACTTCAGCTCCAAAATGAACGTTGAACTTGACAATCTTTAATATTCTTGAACCCTAAGATTTTTTCTCTGGTGTCTGTGAAACTTGAGATAAAGGGTCTGTTCACAATAAACGTTTTTTTTTTCATCCATTCCCTCCTCACCAATAAAGGAATGAAATGATGGTTTATTGTACCTCTCTCAGCAGGCCCCCACCCACACCCTATCCACACCCGATTTCCTGACTTGTCCCCCCGCGTGCTTCTATTGCAGGTAGAGTATGGGGACTTGGAGAGGCCCATCCTTCCAGGACCTGGGGGTACACCCTCTGCCAAGGCTCAGCATCACCTCCAGCAGGTCCTGGACAGGTTCTACCCAAGGCGCTACAGACACGGGGCCCCCCCTGAACAGCTGAGGTAGGCTGCAGGGTCTTGCAGGAGTCACTGTGGGGAGGGCTGCAGAGTTGGGGAAACCTCAGAGCTGCGACAGAAACTTGGCACCCTGTCTCTCTGTCTGTCCAAACCAGGCACCTGGCAGATCAGCTGACCACGAAGTGGGCGGCACTGCAAGGCTGCTCCTCTCCTGAGTGCGTCCGCATCTACCTGACGGTGGCCCGGAAATGGCCCCTCTTTGGTGCTAAGCTCTTTGCTGCTCAGGTAAGTGTGAGCATTTCCAGTGGAAGGAGTGGTTACCATCCCATCTGGAAGCCCACCATACCATCAGAACTCCCTTAAGTTTCTCAGGGATTCCATCAGGTTTGAGCCAGTTCAGTCTCAACTAGTAGCGTCCGCCTGCACACTAGCGACCACTAGGGGTCGCAATCTCTCCACCCATTTCTTGCCTGCTGCAAGCTTTCCCTGGTCCAAAGCAGTTGTGACTCATTGCTTTTGGACCAGGATTATTTCTGGGTGACCCTCAACTTTCCTTTATTGATTTCTTTCCCAATCCTACCCTTGAAAAAAAAAAATAGGGTCAACTAATTCACAGCAGGGTTCAGACTTGATGTGACGTCCCTCTCAAGAGTGCTTTCATTTGAAAAGAACTTTGAAAGGACGTGTTAGTATCATGACCTAAACAAACACACCTCCACTAACGTGGAGTGGCCAAGGGGGATGTGACTACTCAGGCAGCAGTTCATTTCTCTTGCATGAAGGCCAGGTGGCCAACAGTAATTTCAGCTGGAACTCTTCTTCACTGGCTATCTGGTACGTGTGAACTTTGTACATAATCACAGAGTGTGTGGATGCTGGATCAATGCTGGATGCTGGATCGTGATCCTGTTCACTGAGGGTACAGATCAGACAGTAGACATTCACTCATTCATTCAACGAAGAACTGTTGAGCTCCGATTATACCTCATGCATTGCGCTGGTTGTTTGCGGTTGCAAGATGTAAGCAAATCCGACACAGTCCTTGCCTTCATGGAGCTTCCCTAGTAGGGAAGGTCCACATTAATCAAATACTAATTCTCTCTCTCTCTAAATACATATATAATTTTTTTACAAGTTGTCACAGTGCCATGAAGGAAAAGTATAGGGGTGTTATAAAGGCATATAACATGGGGACCCTCTTGGCCTGGAAGGTTGGGGAAAGCTCCTGATGAAAGAGACATGTCCATCTCTGTTCCCAGACTTCTGGATAGAAGAGATAGGAGATCCAGATTGCCCTAATGCAGCCCTGGCAGGGAAAATTAGTCATTCTAAGACTTGCCCACCAAATAGTCACTTTTCTCCCTGGTAGGGCCTAAAGCCTTTAAGGTTGCATTATTGTTTTCCTGATTTAAAAAAAAAAATAATCCCTAGAAAATTGGTTGAAGCAGGATGCACTGGAGCTGGGAGAAACTGGGTGGAACGCTTTCAGTTTCTGAGAGCCAGGAGAAGACAGCCTGTTCTCCATGCCTGTGACGGAACAGCCAGGGCTGGACTCTGCTCTGCAGCAGGAACAGAGTGTGCTCTGCTCTGTTTTGTAGCAGGGTGGGCTGTGGGTACTGCAAGAAAGTGATACCCTTCCCCACTCAGCGTAGTTCGTAAGCGGCCAGAGCTCCAAGCCAGACACCTCCTGCCACAAGCAGACTGTTTATCCAGTATGCTGTACAAATACCATCTTCTGTGTTTTCTAAAAGGAGAAAAAAGTTGGAAATCACTGCCTAGCAGATCCCTGGATGTGCCTTCTACTTCAGAAAGCTCTAGTGGTTCAGAATCCTAGCTGTGACTCGGTCTGATGGGATTTTCCTGTTCCCCCAGCCTGCACAGCTGTCTTCCAAGGAGAGCGCTCTAGTGTGGATTGCTGTGAATGAGGATGGAGTCAGCATCTTGGACCACAACACTATGGTATGGGAGGGTGAGGGCTGGCTCCCGGGTGGCTCCTCTCTGCACTCAAGAGTCCTGAGCTGAGTGACCGTGGTTGCTCTGCCCCCACTACCCCCACCCCAAGCTCTGCTGTCTAGTCTAGACACAGCTATGGACATTTGGATGGAGCTCTCCAAAGTGTGGCCACTTCAGACTTCTTTCTCCTGGTCTGACGAGACTCCCAGCTCAGGAGGCAGGGGGAAAGCTACCCAGGAACTAACTGGATTGCTTCTCACAGCAACTGCACGTCACCTATCCCTACTCTTCGGTGATGACCTTCGGTGGCTGCCGAGATGACTTCATGCTTGTGATCAGATCCGTTCCAGACCAGAGCTCTGGGAAAGGCCACGTCGAGAAGTTGATCTTCCGGATGGCTGCTCCCAAGGTGGGCCTGAAAGCTGCTACAACATTTGACTCTGATCGAATATGATGAGGTGGGCTTAGAGCACAGAAAGGAAACTGGGGTTATGATAATACCCCAGAAGGGCCCCGCCCCAAACAAAAACGTTTGGCCTTGTCTCTGATCAGTACTCCTGAGGGTGCTGGGCTGGTAGGTAGAGGGGCTGGTGGGGGCACTCCTCACGTTACTTCTTCTGTTCTGTCAGCCACAGCACTGGGCAGCTTGGGCTGGGGCCCTCTCGCTGCTCGTCCGTGCAGCAGGCCCAGGCCCAGGGCGGCTTCCTCCTCCAGGCGCTCTCCCCTTGCCTTGGGTTCTGCTATCCCAGCACTTGTCACAAGTCGGCCAGTCAGCACAGGTTCCCCTTCCCTGGGGTTTTGAAGAAGGCCCAAAGACCTGTTTGGGTTTAAGGGCCTTGTTCCTACTCGGTACAGGAAATGTTGATTGGCAAAAATAACAATTCCAGAGACTCTGAAACCGAAGTTCTGATTTATAGTTTCTGGCTCCCTTCTGAGCAGCTGGAAACCCTGTTGTTTTAATGCTAAAGCTGGAGTTTGACAAACCTCCTCCTTCTTTTAATACTGTCCCTGCCCAAGGAGAGGACACGCAGGTCCCTTCCTCCAGGGAGGCCGCCTGCCCCGGCTTGGAGACAGCCAAAGCGGAATGTTGGTCCTCCTGTTTTCAGGAGGTACCATGGACTCCAGACGCCCATTTCACTGGTTGTCTGAACCTCACCAGTAATGATCCCCCGCTTGGACATTTCCACCCCGGGTGGGTATTAAGAGACAAACCAAAGCCCAAGAAGCTTATGTACCCAGTGCAACAGCTAGTGAGAGAGCGAGCCAGAATTCAAGCCAAAGCTAGTTCCATTCCTTCGTTTCTCTGTTGTCTCCTTAGATTGCAGAGGTGACCCTCATCTTGGCCAGCTACATGAACCACTGCTCCACAACTGTGAACCCACCCTCCACGCCCGCTGCTGCCTGCCAGCCATGGGAACTGGACGGACGACAGTTCTTTGCTTCTGTTCCCTGTGCTGCCAAGGGGCCAATGTTGCTGTGAATATTTCTCTTGCCCTTTTCCCCACCACCAGCTGGTGCCTCTGGGATTAGACATGTATCCTCGGGTGATACTACTGTGATGGGTCTGATAGCCCCCGCACCCCGCCCCAGTTGTTCTGTGAAATGTGTACTTCGGTGTCCACTTTACTCTCCAGGTGCCTTATCATGTTCCAGGGCCAACCTTTAAAAATCCAGACCCAGTATAAAAACCACTTCCCCCCCGCACACACACAAAAATACTGAGCTGTGGATGCTGTTCGGTTCTAGACGCAGGGTTGCCCGCTGCCCCTGGTCACTGAGGGCATCAGTGCTGTACGTCAGCTTTCCTGCACTGCTGCTCTCAGGGAGACTAGTATTTTTTATATTGGCTATGGTCCTCACGCAGGGATTTATACTTGAAGTTTTCCTGACATCCCTGAACGGGAGAGGACTAGAATTTCCAATTCACTTGAACTTCAACAAAAGCCTGGAACTCACTCAGGCTGGACTTCCTTTCCCACACGGGAGAGGTGTTGGCGGGGCTGGAGATAAAGGAGTTGACCCACCTTTCCCCTTCCCCTGCTACACACGAGGCATCAGTGGCGCCCTTCCGGGGCAGCGGCCCCTGCCCCTGCAGGACAAGGTACTGTCCCCCGAGAATGAAGCTGGTCTCCTCACACTGGACCATCAGCGCAACGGAGTACAAGCAAGGGCAGGGGTGGGTCTACCCTGGCTTCTCCTTGTCTCATTTTAACGACTGGACAGGGCTCAGTGAAGGCTGTGCTTACTACTGTAGAAGGTGGGCATCACTTATTCCCCTGCTCATTGAAAAACCAAGCAAATGCATCCTGCTCTTTGCTACTCTGTGAGGCCACCAAAAATGACTCAGAAACAGAAGATCCCCCCTCCAGGCTTGTGAGGATTTGCTTAAGACTTCTAGTGAACTTGCACTGGGAATTAGTTTGAGGGCAGAGCACACACATGTGTTATCTGATGCCTGACTGAAAGTTTCTTTCACCTTTTGCCTCCTGGTGATGCCAATATCTCCCCACCCCCGAGTGAGACCTGCTGTTGAGTGCAGAGATGGTCTTGTCTCCGCCCTCCCCTGACAGGGGAAAAAAAAAAAAAAGACGAAAGAGTTCATTTATACTCTGATATTCCAACACGGGAGAAACTGAGTTTTATTTCATAGCTCTAACTCAGCCTTATCATTTTTCAATAAAGTGCTGAACAAACTACATGAGTTTAGCAATAGCATCTATGAACCAAGCCTTTAACCCCAACAAAGTGTGTGGTGGGGGCACACTGCAAAAACTGCAAGGCTGGAACTAGTTTATCTGAACACCTCAGCTGCTGTAAGCTTCCCCTCTCACCCTTTAAACTGAGAAGCATGACGAAAAAGGCAGCACATCAGAGTGTCTGCCTCTTTTAAATGAACTGGACTTTGCCAGGCTGGCAATTTTATAGCTGCCTCCCAATTTGGTTTCTCCCTTTCCCCCACGATTTGGGATTTAGCTGAGACATTTCTACCTCGAACAAGTCACATGTCATATGTCCCACAGAATCCTGAATAACCCTTCCAGGGCTGGTGTAAAAGGCAGAAGTTACAGCTCTGGTTTTGTAATATCTTGAATATCTCTAAGACAAATAAGGATATTATCCTATCCAAATAAGGATAATATCCTATTAATAAGGATATTATCTACAGGACCCTGTACAGAACTACCTGTACAGAACACAGGAGCTAGGTGGACAGAGACTAGACTTTTGTAGGACATTGCTTCCTACTAACCAGTCCCTGAAGGACTTGCTTTTTTTCTTTCTTAACTTTTATACAGGGACACTGCATAGTTGGAACAATTATCTTTTTCAAAAGAGCTGATGTCAGGAGTTAAAATAAAAAATCCCAAGGAAAAAGTAAGCAGGAATGGAACTGTGTTCCTACTCAGTTTGGAGGGTCAAGCTGTTTTCCCTGCCCTGTCTTCTTCCCAGCCCTTCAGGAATCCTCCCTAGTTTGTTGATTTTATACAAAAGAAACAACCTTATAAACAAAGGCTTCTATAGTATGTATGTTTATCCTTCTTCAACATGTCTGGGAACCAAAGTCAAATTTCTGTCTGGCTTTTTGTTTCATCCCTCTTGGAAAAAGAAGTTTTTGGAGTCATAGACAATGCTGAGTAACAAGAGTATTAATGTACTTGACACCCTTGACTGAAATGCCACGATCATGTTTGTCAATAAAAAGCAGCTGTCTGAACCAAGCAGTGGTGTATGTCTTGGAAGAATATCTGTTTATTAAGAGAATCATCATAAAGTAACCCTGTACAGAACACAGGAGCTAGGTGGACAGAGACTAGACTTTTGTAGGACATTGCTTCCTACTGACCAGTCCCTGAAGGGCTTGCTTTTTTTCTTTCTAACTTTTATACAGGGACACTGCACAGTTGGAAAATTATCTTTATCAAAAGAGCTGATGTCAGTTTCCCATTTTCTATAAATTCCAACAAAAAGTAAGCCCAAGTGTGCTCACAAAGTGCGCTTAGTCAGCATTACTCCTAACATAGAGTTTCAAGGTCTCCCCTCAATTGGTAAAATAAATAAAACCTTACAAAAGGAACACTAAAATAAACATTAATACTTTGCTCAATATCACACAATAAGTTAAGTTTTCAGTCACCTTCTCTATGGCTCTGAGATCCACCACATCCATACTGGTTTCTCAGACTATGTCCACTTGAAGGTTTAAAATACAGAAAATAAGCCAACCACTGTGGCTTAGGAGTCTCCTCTGGAAGACAATACTGGCTTTCTGAATGCTGGGACTCATGGGCTCATTGATGCAGCTTTCTGGTGTGCCAGGATCTCCTGGCAGCTCCTGTACACTTCAATCAAGCAGTCCAGCCGGGGCTTGGCACTCTGAATTCCAAAGGGGAGAAATGCAGAGTCAAGATGAACATAAGAGACTGATGAGTGGTGCTGTGTCCAAGTGCAACCCTGATCTCTCACCCACAAGCCGGGGGGTCTAAACGGCACAGGTGTGGGCTCGAGAGGTGGAAGTTCAGGCCTCACAGGACTTTGCTGGGAGTGATCCTTAACCAGGCCCACAGCCCAGCCTGTGAACTGTGGGAAGCAGGAGCTCAAAAGACAGTTTTTAATCTGTCTAAATTTCATGATATCCACCTAAGAGCAAGAAAGGGGAGTAACAAGGACAGACCCTCTTGGGAAGTGTCGCAAGCTGTGAAGCAGCTCTCAGAGACAAGAAGGGCACTTTGATATGTAAATACTGCAAATTATTTTGTATAATGAAATATAATACAATCAAAAGAAAAGCCACAGAATGAGAAAAATGTATGTGGAAAGCATATTTAATAAAAGTTGGCTACCTAAAATAAATTGTTATAATGCATAATCAATATGTAGTATCTGCTTGACTAATAGAGGAGATGGATAGTTTAAAACAGAAAATACTGATAGGTAATACAAGGAAATATAAAAGTCTGTTATTTAAAGAGATACAAATTTAGTAACTCTAAATTCCTTTAATATATACTAAACTAAAAAATAGCTAAAACTACTGTTAGACAAGACTACATAAAAACAAGCACAAATTCCCAAAAGTATGGTCTAATCTCTAGAGCCAAATCTCAAACACTATTAAAATCTATGAAAGTATTCATAAGCTTTAATATAATTTTGAGATAAATTCAAAAGAATTTTAGCTTAGCTGCCTTAAATCCTTTGTGAAAAAGGCAGTGAGGCAGAATTAACTGCATACATGATTTACATACCTATAAAATAATTGACTGTAATTATGTTTGTATAAGTATTTTTTATACGAGCAAAACAAAAAATAATCTGGATGTGGTTTTAAAAGCTAGCAAATGATGTGGCTAAATAAACTAATATTTGATATGATGATATAATTATTTAAAATAATAAATATAATGGCTTTTGTAGATACATGAAAAATATATTAAAAAAGCAATTATGGCTGATTCACATTGTTATATGGCAGAAACCAATTACAACATTGTAAAACAATTATCCTTCAATTAAAAAAGAAAGAAAAGAGTTAACTGGAAAAAAAAAAGCAAGACGCCAAATAGCGTATAGCAGTCTGTATGGATCAGTAACATTTATGTAAAATCATATATTGGGCTTCCCTGGTGACTCAGTGGTAAAGAATCCTGCCAATGCAGGAGACCCAAGTTCCATCCCTGGGTCGGGAAGATCCCCTGGAGAAGGAAATAGGCAACCCACTCCAGTATCTTTGCCTGTGTAATCCCATGGACAGAGGAGCCTAGGGGGCTACAGTCCATGGGGTCTCAAAGAGTTGGACACAACTTAGTGACTAAACAACAACAAAAATCACATACTAGCAGACTGACAGAATCGAAGCAGGTGAATGATGATATATATGCAGAAGCTGCTGCTATGAATGATGATACATACGCAGAAGCTGCTGCTAAGTCGCTTCAGTCGTGTCCGACTCTGTGCAACCCCATAGACGGCAGCCCACCAGGCTCCCCTGTCCCTGGGATTCTCCAGGCAAGAACACTGGAGTGGGTTGCCATTTCCTTCTCCAGTGCATGAAAGTGAAAAGTGAAAGTGAAGTCGCTCAGTCGTGTCCAACTCTTCTCGACCCCATGGACTGCAGCCTACCAGGTTCCTCTGTCCATGGGATTTTCCAGGCAAGAGTACTGGAATGGGGTGCCATTGCCTTCTCCGCAGAAGCTGCTATATATGTATTATTATCTCTAGAATTTGTATAGGTTCCTAATATTTCTGAAAGTTTTATCTGCCTCAGAAAGGAATTTCTGAAATAACATTCTAATTCCTGGTAAAAATATCCCTCAGGAATCCTCAAATATTCTTGACAATAGAAGATCACATTCCTACTGAACCTAAGAAGCAGTGGATCTGCTCAGAGAAGGAGTAAGGTAAAGGACTTCTCTAGAGAAAAAACTTAAGAAAAGTCTTCTGTGCTCACCTGGAAGATGGGTACTACTTGGGATATCCCATGTGGTTCCACTGGATCCTTCAATAAAATGCAGAGGTAGTAAATCACCTTCTGCTGTAAGAAAAATAAACCAAATAAGGAGAGATCTAGGTGAAACTCAGTTTTCTTTCTCAAAACTTCATAAATAGCACTTGATAGCTTCTGAACTGAGAGAAGGGTATATTCTCATTCTTTAGAGGAAAAAAGACAAAAGAACAACAACCAGAGATGATTCTGAAGCTGGGCTAGAAAATAAAGTTGAAATGCTAACTCCCTACCCATGAAAACCTACTGCATCTCTATAAGAATAAAGGGCATATGTTTTCAATACAAGTTTACTTTTATGGTTTAAAGACATGCCAGCCAAAAAGAAAACACTCTAAGTACTAGTACACAGAGCCCTAAAGTTTAATTCTGTGACATCGTTACTTGAGGTATTAAGACTCAGTTTAGATCCAGACACACCCCATGGGCTGCCTCCTCTAGGGAGGCCTGTAACATTTACTGATTTAAATACTTACCATGTAAATAGCCTCATTAATGATGACATCCTTCACCTTGCCCATCTCAATGAAGGTGGTACTTTCTTTGCCTGAGGCATAGGATGAGGTCATCTGGATACCCAGGGAATCAATGATTAACAGAGTCTCATGATCAATCTTTACAAAATGGAGGTAACCAAGCAGGCCTAAGAGAGTGATGAAGATGGCAGCAGAGAGGATCATGCTGTTCTGAAGAGAGAGCCAGACACAGGCGGTTAAGATTATCAAGTGTTTCTCTGCTGGTTAATAAGTCAACTCCAGACAATGTGGAAAAAAACCTTTGTTCTCCTTGAGGTGAATGGATAGGAAGAACGTGCGTGAAGTAAGAGGAAGCTACTTTTATGTGGGCTCTGCAATGCTAGGAAAGCACATGATAAGACACACCCAGACAACAAATGGACAGGTCTGGGGAGAAGAACCTCCCTCAGCAGGATACCCATCACACTGCTCTCAGAGATTTTCCTTCCAAAATTGCAACTTAAGGACTCAGATTTTTTCTTCTCACCTTTCATCAGTAAAACATGTAGCAAAATCTCAGACTGAACACAATAAATAATAACATGCTTAGCACAGTGCAGCAGATAACACTCAACAGCCACTCCTGCTTCCCAACACTCCTGCAAACGACTGGTTCAGAAATGGACCAATGGCACAACTCTAGCCGGTGACATATGAGGGGAAGTCTGCTGGAAGGCTTTCTAGAAAACTAAGTCCATCTCAAGAAAGAGGTCTAAAGAAGAGAAGGCCCCTTCATCCTAAAGTTTGGATGCCCAGAACTACAAGGCCTCTGCCAAAACTGTGTGGAAAGCTGGGCTGAGGACAGGTAAAGGGTAGAAGATTGGTAAGATGAAAAAACTAAAATCAACCGAGCCTCTTATGCCCTCTAGAGTCCTTCTTCATCTTGACTTCTGGTTTTGTTAAATAATAAAGATCTTACTACTCAGGGCCCTTTTGGTTGTTTTGGGTTATGACTGAGTGATATGTTAAGGCTGACTGATTAGCTGAAATGACTAAGGACAGTGTTAAGAGTCCCGAAATGGTATTTATTTGATTCTAAGAACCTTTTAACATTTACAACCTTTTAACATTTCTGAAGTTGAAGTGTGTTTTTCTATCGAGGTATGTTTGTTTTCCTTTTTTTTTTTTCCCAAAAGCTATTTAGAAGGATGGCACAGGAAAAAAAAATCATTGATGACCTAGAATCACAAGAGATTCACTAATTTATGGCTGTCATTCCTTGAAGGCAGGAGGTGTTTTACTAATCTTTGTTACTGACAAGATATCCTCTCTGACCTACTAACTCTAATGAGACTCTTGTTGAACAATGCAGGCCTTGCTGGCCAAGTTATAGCAAGACTCTTGCTAAGTGAGTTTAGAGAAGACTCTCACCTTGGTTATCTGATCACCCTGGCCTGCCTTCAGCAAGAATCCTGTTGAATCAATTTAGCCAGAATCCCCCATTTACTCCTCATGTTTCCTTTTAGTAATTTTGTATCCATTGACCACTGACCCTGCTCTTTGGCTATAAATTTCTACTGATCCCTGAGGTATGCAGAATTGAACCCAACCTTCAATACTGAAGTCTCTTTTCTCCCATTGCAACAGTTTCTGAATGAAATCTGTTTTTACTGCTTTAACTACTGACTAGCTCTGGTTTTCCTTCAAAGTACCTTTCTACTTCTTTATATATAACACATAGTTAAGAGTTAGATAAGAAGTCTAGGAACTATTTGGGCCTGTGATCTGCTTTTGTCTGGTCCACATTAAGCTAAAACTATTTTTGGTTTGTTTGGTTTTTTTTTTTTTTACATTTTTTGAAGGGTTGATAAAATGAAACAGAAGAATATGAGACAGAGACCTGCAAAGCCTAAAATATTTAGTTTGGCCTTTTTAGGAAAAAGTTTGCTGACCTCTGCACTAGATAATTATTTGTTAATTACAAATGGAAGATGGAGAAATCTATGTGCTGGGTCTTTGATGGGCCCAGAAATATCTACTTTGAGTTAATTAAATGTCTAGTACCTAGTACAGTGTCTTGTACATAATGTGAACTGAATAAGCATTATGGAAGAATGGAGAGAGATAAACTTATGTTCTGGCCCTTACAGATTTATTAGAGGCAAGATTAAATATATAAAATATTTTTGGAGAATACTATGATATAGAGTGACTAAGACAGGATTAACAGAGAGAGAGAAAAAGCAAGAAAGAGAGAGATTAAAGCACACAGGAATATCCTATGAAGACTTCTAAGGAAGCAGGATTTAACTGGTGCTGAGGAGGTGGTGATTATTGACAGATATACTTAGCTGAGAAAAGGAAGGGGAAAGAACATTCCAGGTTGAAATAAGTAAGGTAAAAACCTAGAATTCTAATAGAACTGTGAATTAAAAAACTGGGAGGAAAGAAGGAATGAAGAACAAGTATATACTTAGGGGATTTTAATATTATTTTTAAATTTTTTATTTTATTTTGGAGTATAGTTGATTTATAATGTGTTAGTTTCAGGTGTAGAGCAGAGTGATTTCAGTTATACATATTCATATATCTTCACATTTTGAAATTCTTTTCCTATTGAGGTTATTACAAAATATTAAGTAGCGTTCCCTGTGCTATACAGTAGGTCCTTGTGAGTTGCCTATTTTAAATATAGTAGTGTGTATGTATCAACCCCAAACTTCCAATTTATCCCTCCTCCCTTCTTTCCCCTATGGTAACCATAAGTTTGTTTTCTAAGTTTGTGAGTCTGTTTCTATTTTGTAGGTAAGTTCATCTGCTTACTTAGGGGGTCTGACCCATATCAGCTTTCCTATAAAGTAATCACTGCCCAAAACTTTATTACCCCTGCATTTTTTATACTTAATTTTTCTTTCTGAAATTCTAACAATTCAATATTGGTTTGGGTTGAAGTAAAGCCACATGTTTTAATGAATTCCTCCAACAGATTTCTTCTTATACAAGCTGAGATTCAGTACTCTGATTAATAGTTTTGAATAGGAGGAAAAATAGAAATTCTGGTACACAGAGCCCTTAAGAAGTGCTGCAGTGGAGTTTAAAGGAAGGTAAGGTTACTTAGCCCTGGACATTGATGAGGGTTAAGTAGGATATACCAGGATGAGATAGATAAGTACACAAGGGAGCTGGTGTAGAACAAACCTCCCATTTAAAAATTCTGCTAAGCAAGCCATCAGACAGCCTTGGGTTTGAAGCCCCAGTAGGCCATTTACTAGTTTTATCACTTCAGATAAGCTACTACTCTTTCTAAGTCTCGGTTTTCTTCTAAGGTTGAAATGAGACATTCAGTAAGGCAGCTGGCACTCAGTGGGCTTTAATAAATATCTGTTCCCTCCTCCTCACGGAGAAGGCAATGGCACCCCACTCCAGGACTCTTGCCTGGAAAATCCCATGGATGGAGGAGCCTGGTAGGCTGCAGTCCATGGGGTCGCTAAGAGTCGGACACGACTGAGCGACTTCACTTTCACTTTTCACTTTCATGCATTGGAGAAGGAAATGGCAACCCACTCCAGTGTTCTTGCCTGGAGAATCCCAGGGACGGCGGGGCCTGGTGGGCTGCCGTCTATGGGGTCGCACAGAGTCGGACATGACTGAATCGACTTAGCAGCCTCCTCACATGACTATGCGGAAAGAACTCAGGCTAGTACTGAAATTCAACTATATTATATATTAAATTTTTTAGGGGGCAGGAGGAAGAACTGTCCTGGCATTTCAACCAGTTCAACTGACTTATGAACTTTTAGATACAACTGATACAAATAAGGGTCTAAATTTTGTGTATATCTACACTAAATTAACCATGCTCTGAAATATGCTCTAGTGGCTTTTTCAAAAAGCTAGTGGGGGACTTCCCTGGTGGTCCAGTGGTTAAGAATCCACCTTGCAGCGCAGTGGATGGGGGTTGGGTCCCTGGTTGGGTGAACTAGGATCCTACAGGTCACGGAGCAACTATAATAAGCAAGCAGCTGCAACTACCTGCCACATCCAAAATAAAAAAAGCAATTTTTTTTTTTAAGAAAAACAAATAGATGCAGTATTGAAAACCATACCCAAATTACAGAAACAAATAGCCTTGCTATACTTAGCTCTGGTCAGATCACTCCTGGAATAAGACATGTCACTCAGGACACTACATACGAGACTAAGTTAAAAATGAAAAGGGCAATTAGGATGATTCCTTTCATTTGAGAGTTGTCACGATGCTGCTACATATGACCCTCACAATGCTGTGGCGTTGGCATAGCAGGTATCAATTCCATTTTAGAGGTGTGAAAACTGAACCTGAGAAAACACTGATAGGAGTCAATCTGGAAATTAAGCACAAAACCACCCGTCTCTGCAATCTCAACAGTTCTTTAGAAAATACTTGGAAGTGGGGTAGTGATTGTGGGGTGCGGGAGGTTAGACTGTCCTGAAAAGAGAGATTCTTAACCTGCGTATGAGAACTGTGGAGGCAAAGGCAGTTTCTCGAAGACTGTAAAAGGTATTGTCAGCAGCGACTCCTGTGAAGAGTGGAAGGGATGGGTGAGGACAATCCGTCCACCTAGTTCTCTAAACTCTTGGAACTGAACTACCGTGAGCCTGTACTACACAGAGCACATGGAAGTTAACGTTTTAGGCTGTCGAGCAAGGACGAGATGTATGCTGAGTGGAACCACAGCGCAGAGAGCAGCGACCCCGGAGCGGGGATAAAGTACAAGAGCGCAAAGTTCACTCAACGTTAAGGAAGGAAGAGAGCTGTCCAGCAGTGGAATGGCGTCCCCAAAACCAGGGAGTTTCTGCCCTCCAGGCCGCACGACTGTAGGAGGGTCCGGTGAGAGCTCTGGGCTCGAGCCTAAGACCCCACAGATCCTTCCAAACCCAAGCCCCGACTCCGAGGCCGGCCTTACCTCACAGAGTGTGAAGAGTCCGTAGGCCGCCAGCCACACGGTGCAGGTGACAGCGGTGAGCGAGCGCAAAGAGATCCGAGGGCAGCTGAGGCAGAACTCCAGGCAGGAAGGGGAGTAGTATCGGCGGTGCAAGGCCAGGCGGCCGCCGCAGATATCTGAGAAGCTTCGCTTGTCCTCCATGGCCGGCTCGCCCGCCCCAGGCCCGGCCATGCCGCGCCGCTCTAGCGCGCCCTCCAGCGTCCTCTCGCTGGCTCTGGACTCACTTCCCCACCGCGGAGTTGGCCACGCCCCTCCCCTGGCGGCGCGCAGCCGCAGTTCGGCGCGGACGACGGGGAAGGCTCTTGAGGGGCTGTCTTTTCACGCCTTGCGCGGCCGGAATTCTAAGCGTATATAATCACCGAGATTCTTAGGGGGTGCCAGTGCCTGAGCGGACAGATAAAAACCGCTATTAACGTGCTTTCCGCTCGACAAACTGATTTTTATTTCCAAGCTAGAGGGCATCCCCAGGAGGCAGTCAGCAGGTATTCGTTCATACCACTCATTTATTCATTCATTCCGGTGCCGTTTTAAGTGCTGAAGGTACAGAGGTGAACAGGATCGACAACGTCTTTGGCTTCAATCAGCTTCCTTCTTATTGAGAAACAATATAGAAATAATTCCAGGGAGTGTTGTTGCAGTAATATGACCTGCAGGGGTGGCTTGGTCTCTGGGAACGCTAGAGGAAGAATTTGCCAGGAAGGAGGACGAGAAAAGACAAAGCCCCCGAGGCTGAAACAGGATTGGCTGTTGGAGGAATCGATAGGTCAGAGAGGCGAATGCGAGGGAAATGCAGTTGGAAGTTAGGGAAGTAGGTAGGGGTCAGATCCAGGAGAGTCTTGTAGGGCCTGGTAAGGGGTCTGGATTTCATTGCCTAGTTTTCTCTCCCAGACCACTAAGTGGAGCACTGAGTAGGCAGACAAGTCCTGGCTGGAAGGGTTAGCAAGAGTGAAGGATGCAGAAGGTATAGATAATAAAATTACTAAGCTCATGAGTAATAGAGACTTGTGGATTCCCTTTTCTTTTTTATTTGAAGTGTGGCCCAAGAGTGCCCGTGTGGCCCGTTAAAAGAATTATGGTGCTTCAACCCTGAGGCAGCATCGTGTATTAAAGAATTTGTGTAAAAAGATGAATGGTATAAAGGTCTCATCAGCTTGTATCCTGATGAAAGTCAGGTTCAGTTTCTCCATCTTCACCCAGGATTTTGTTTTCCTTTTTCTTCAAGCATTATTTTGTTTCTCCAATTTTATTTCTGTATACTTAATCTTACCAATACACCCCTTTCATTTTGTAAATATCATGTGATGTCTTTTATAATGATAAAAGTGATGTTTGCTTATTATGGAAAATTTGAACAATACAGAAAAGAAGAGGGACTTCCTTGGTAGTCCAGTGGCTAAGACTGTGCTCCCAAGGCAGAGGTCCTGGCTTCGATCCCTGGTCAGGGAACTAGATCCCACATGCCACAGCTAAAGATCCTGCATGCCACAACAAAGACTGAAGATTATGCACGTGTACAACTAAGACCCAGTTTAGTCAAATAAATTTTTAAAAAATCGTCACCATACATGGTTATAAAAAATAAGAAGAAAAATTTAAACCATCCATATTTCCACTACTCAGAGATAAACACGTTCAGCGTTTTGGGGAACCCACTAGTCCTAGAGTTCTTAACTTGCACACCATAGATAAAATCAGAGTTTTATCTTTAGTTTCTTAACTTCTAATTGAAATTTAACATTTCTTTTGATTATGAAACAAACCAATTAGTATTAGTAATACTTGTGATTTTTGTCACTGATAGAAACCACAGATATTTTCATCTCATAATAATTATCTCAAAATGTCATTTCCACTCATTACTTCAAAATTTCTGCAGTAATTATTAGACCAACTACTGTTACTGCTGCTAAGTCACTTCAGTCTTGTCCGACTCTGTGTGACCCCATAGACGGCAACCCACCAGGCTTCCCCGTCCCTGGGATTCTCCAGGCAAGAACACTGGAGTGGGTTGCCATTTCCTTCTCCAATTCATGAAAGTGAAAAGTGAAAGTGAAGTCACTCAGTCGTGTCTGACTCTTAGACCCCATGGACTGCAGTCTACCAGGCTCCTCCATCCATGGGATTTTCCAGGCAAGAGTCCTGGAGTGGGGTGCCATTGCCTTCTCCGAGACCAACTACTAGATCTCCTTATTTAATGTGTCAGTGGAAACACATATTACCATAAGACATTTTTTAAAATATTCTGATAACTATTTTAATTCACTTATGTTTGAAATTCTGTGTGTTCATTTATAAACAGTACTGTGATAAGGGGTCCATTAGGTTTACTAGATTTACAAAGTATCTGTGACAATAAAAAAAAAGTGAAGAACCTATGCATGCTCAGAATTTCACCACTCTAGAGTCATTGAAAAAAGACACCTAAGACACCTATTTAAAGTACTACTTTAAGTATTTAAAATACTTAATTTTTTGAATATTAAATTATTATATTAAATATTAAATTCTAGGGACAAATAGTATGGTAATATAATTCCACAATCTTTATAATCACTTTGCTCTATCAGATCGTCTTCTTGACCTGCTTATCTGCGGTAGAAATTGAAATCTGGGTATTTGCCATTTGCTTAGATGCTGCCTGGGATATAAAGTGATAAGTTCTCACGACCATAACCCTGTAAAGACAGCAAGGAGTGATATATATATTTTTTAGCTCTCAATTTTGGACTTCTAAGTATTCATCAGCCTCAAAAGTTCGGTGGAGGGGACTTCCCTGGCAGTCCAGAGGCTGAAACTGTGCTCCAAATGCAGGGGGTCCAGGTTCAATCCCTAGTCAGGGATCTAGAACCCACATGCTGCAACTAAGAGTTCACGTGCCATAACTAAGACCTGGTGAGGCCAAATAAATAAATACATAGAACTAACTAAATACAAAATTTTTTTAAAAAGGTCGATAGAATATAGCAGCAAGGGAGGGTGGGCTGACGAAAAGAATTCAAACTTAGCAATTGGCAAGTTTTTCCATGGAGTGTTATTAATGATATCTTTTTTCAGGGTCACTAAAGGAGTCTCACAACTAATTCCCTAGTGAATTGAGTTGTGGAGAAGCAGAGAAAGGAAGTAGGAGAAACACATACCCTGTATATGTCAAGGTACTAACTGCTATGAAAATAAAATGTCAGTAGCATAACAATAAATGTTGGTTTATTGTCTGTCTATAGTCCATTTAAGTGCTTCTGGTCAAATGACTCATCATTTCTGCCTGGTGATAACTCAGGGACCCAGGCACCTTCTGTTTAGTGGCTTCACAATCTCTTGGGGCTTCCTCAAGTTCCCTTCCATTTGATCTGCATCTAACAGATGAGTGGGCAAGCATAGAGGATCATTCCTGGGAGGGTTTTATGGCCAAGTCTTCGACCCACGGAACTCATAAACATGGATATATGTAACTTCAAAGGAGGCTGGGAAACACTATTAGTATGCCAAGTGGTGAAAGAAAAATGATTTGGTGAACAACTGGCCAGTCTTTGCTACACTTTCCAAAGAGTTCTGGCTACAAGAACTAGGAAATATATTTGAGTGAATTGAGCATTGTGGTGGCAATATACAGGATTAATCTGACCTATTTTTGATAAAACGGGTACTTACTTCAACTGCTGAAGTTGTTCTTGGAAGCTGAGTGTTTATGAATAGTAAGAAAAATATCTAGCCAAAGAATTCAGATAACTTTTTACTTTTATGGCCCATGCTAGATTCCTTTTTTTTTTTTTTTTTTGGCTGTGATGGGTCTTCATTGTGACATTGGGGCGCTCTCTAGTTGTGGAGAACAGGCTCTCAAGTGTGTGGGCTCAGTTGTTGCAGCACGTGGGATCTTAGTTCCCCTACCGGAGATTAAACCTGCATCCTCTGCATTGGAAAGCGGATTCCCAACCGCTGGACCACCAGGGAAATCCCCATGCTAGATTCTTAAAACCTTTCTATAGAGCTTTCTCTTAGTATTTACTTACACTTATTGATGGCATAATTTTTCTAAGAATACTGTCTTATTCTGTAGTTTTTATTGTTTCTTTTTCTTATGATATAGCAGTAATGATTTGCTAGAAGGAAATGGCAACCCACTCCAGTACTCTTGCCTGGAGAATCCCATGGATGGAGGAGCCTGGCGGGTTACAGTCCATGGGGTCACAAAGAGTCAGACACGACTGAGTGACTTCACTTTCTTATTTTCAGGGGGACTTCCCTTGTAGCTCAGTCGGTAAAGAATTTGCCTGCAGTGTAGGAGACCCGGGTTTGATCCCTGGGTTGGGAAGACCCCCTGGAGAAGGAAATGGCAACCCACTCCAGAATCCTTGCCTGGAAAATCTCATGGACAGAGGAGCCTGGTGGGTGCAGTCCATGGGGTCTCAGAGAGTCGGGAACGACAGAGCAACAAACACTAACACTTACTTAACTGAGAGTAGACTTAATTTAGGACCACTTACTCATAGGGGAGAAAAAGTAGAGGCCCATCTAAGTGAAAAGAAATTCCAAAGAAATAGGGTTTTAAAAAGATGAAAATTATACCTCAATTTTTAAAAAGCCAACCAAAAGAACTTAAAAAGCTTGTTGGAATTTTGTGAAATTGATCAAGAAAGAATTTACTTTGCATAAAAAAAGGTAAATATAACACTTCATTTTGTCCAGAATTTCATTTTGGATTATCTATGTAGTGTGGATATGCCTCTTTCTATAGCTTTTTTTAGTGAGATTTCTTTTGGTACTACATTACATATATGAAACTGTTTTAGAAAAAACTTGGTCTACTGTGTTTCTCCTTTACTCTTACACTACTACCACACTCACAACACTTCTGACACCAAATGCTGGGGAGGGGGGTCCCACACCAAGGACAATAATTCTCTGTGACACCAGTTTTCAGACTCCATTATGTTCTGTTCTCTTTTGTTTTTCCTTGTGCCAGCATCAACCTGTCTCATTACTTCACAGTAGGCATTGATTTCTCATAGTGTTAAGTCTTTCAACAGTGATATTTTACTTCAAGACTGTTGAAATATTTTACTTCAAGACTATTGCTGGCTGTTCTAGGTTCTTTGTATTTTCACCAAAAATTTTGCTTGGATTGCATCTGTCAATCAATTTAGGGAGAATTGACATCTTGTTTTTTGTAACTGAGGTATAGTTGACTTACAATATATAAGTTTCAGGTGTACAACATAGTAATTCACAGTTTTTCAAGATTATACTCTACTTATGGTTATTATAAAGTATTGGCTATATTCCCTGTACTGTACAATATATTCTTGTAGCTTATTTTTTTTTTTTTTTTTTTTTTTTTTTAACTTTTGTTTTGCTTATTTATTTTTTAACATCTTACTTATGACTCTTTTCTCTTCTCCGCC
The DNA here is from genome assembly GCF_027580195.1 of Bos mutus. Lineage (NCBI taxonomy): Eukaryota > Metazoa > Chordata > Mammalia > Artiodactyla > Bovidae > Bos > Bos mutus. The sequence goes on along the minus strand of NC_091626.1, from coordinate 29,269,176 downwards.
ATCCTATGTGCGGTTGAGTTCTCTCCTCACCATGTCTTCTCACAAGACTTTCAGGATCAAGCGATTCCTGGCCAAGAAACAAAAGCAGAATCGTCCCATTCCTCAATGGATTCGAATGAAAACTGGCAATAAAATCAGGTACAACTCCAAGAGAAGACATTGGAGAAGAACCAAGCTGGGTCTATAAGAAGCAAACTGGGTCTATAAGAAGTGGTCTTAACATGTGTGGCACACATGTTAAGACCACTTTTTTAAGCAGCCAAATCACAATGAGAACATCACTACTGTAATGCTTGGCTCCTGATGTTATTTCCTCACTATCGGTCTGAGACCCAGTAATAAATATGAAACATTGGAAGAAAAAAAAACAAACATCTTACTTATGTTAAGATTTCTAGGTCTTGAACCTGGTACTGTATATCTGTTTATTTACGTCTTCTGTAGTTGTCTTGTACATCTTTCATCACACTTATTTCTAGGTATTTGGTGCTTTTTGATACTCTTACAAATAATATATATTTTAAAAATTTTATTACCTGTTTCTTTTAATAAGATATGTTATTTTCCCAAAAACATCAAATTGAAATTTTATAAAAGAAAATATATTCCTAACCCTGTCACCTAGAAAATCTTCATTTCTTAAGCGTTTGAGTCCTTTTGTTTTAATGTTTTTAATTATTGAAAATATGATATAATATAGAAAATCTGTGAATGAGAGAGAAAAATCCTAAAGACCTTTCAGTTTTACATATTACTTTTCCATCATTCTCTCTTAGTTTCTGCACTTTAAAATATTATCGTAGTGATAAAATACACACCATTTTGTAATGTTAAAATAATGTTAAAAAAAACTGAGGCATTAAAAAAAATATGTTTATTTGAGAAAAAAATCTATTCAAATAGGGCACTACCAAGCCAGAAGTGAGTAAGAGCTCTCACTCCACTGACAGGCACTAGGGAAAAGACTTTTATAGAGAAATTGTTCCTGCTGTTCAGTTGCTAAGTAGTGTCTGACTCTTTTGCGACCCTATGAACTACAGCCTGCCAGGTTCCTCTGTCAATGGGATTTCCCAGGCAAGAATACTGGAGTGGGTTGCCATTTCCTTCTCCAAGGGATCTTCCTGATGCAAGGATCCAACCCACATCTCCTGCGTTGCAGGTGGATTCTTTGCCACTGAGCCACCAGGGAAGCCCTTATAGAGAAAAAATGGAAGTGAAACAAGGAAATCATCTGATTGGCTATAGCATAAGGTTATAGTATTTGGAAAGCCTGGTCAGCCATTTGTGATTGGTTGTCTTTAGGTTTAGATTTCTTAACCTTGAGGCATTTATAGGTTTTTTGATTTGCTTATGTAGGCAGCAAAAGTATTAGAATCACCTCAGTGTAATGTATTTAACAATAATTAAAAATGAATGTTTTGGCAAACATTTTCCATATTTCTATAGAATTTATGAATACATTTAAAATAGCTACATAGAGTTCCAGCCTGTTAATCCACCATAACTTACTTCATACCCCCCTATTGTTTTCCTGCTCAGTGAAAATGGCTAGTAACTATTTCAAATAAAGAAGAAAGACAATGGGAAAATATAGACAACTAGAAAGGGAAAATAGACACACAGAAATAGAAAGAAACTTGCAGAAAGAGATATAGAAAGCAGAGGGGGTTTTTCTTGGAGTCATATCTCCACCTTGTGGTACTTTAGGATATTTAAATCAAAGAACACAGTGGCCCTTTCTGTGTGTGTGGAGGGGAGGTTTCTCTCACCCCTGAAACATCAAGCGACTGTATATCCTTGAACACTAAAGAGTTTTAAATGGAATAAACCAAATGTGGAAAAGTTGAGTTAAAATGATGGATCTAGTTTGAAGGACATGGGCTTGAGAAACAGGTTCAGATACACCACTATATTCACAGCTCGATCTCAAGTGATGGGTATCAATGACTTCTTTAAGTCATTGATGAAGCCACAACTGTGTAGCCTAGGAAGTTGTTACCTTCGTGTGAAAATGATTCTGAAGATTTAAAAGGAAAAGTGAAGAAAAAAAAAGGCTGGTTAAAGCCTTACCATTCAAAGTGTGGTAGGTAGAGCAGCTGCATGGATATCACCTAAGAGTGTGTTGCTGCTGCTGCTGCTGCTAAGTCGATTCAGTCGTGTCCGACTCTGCGACCCCATAGACAGCAGCCCACCAGGCTCCCCCGTCCCTGGGATTCTCCAGGCAAGAACACTGGAGTGGGTTGCCATTTCCTTCTCCAATTCATGAAAGTGAAAAGTGAAAGTGAAGTCGCTCAGTTGTGTCCGACTCTTAGTGACCCCATGATCTATAGCCTACCAGGCTCCTCCATCCATGGGATTTTTCCAGGCAAGAGTACTGGAGTGGGGTGCCATCGGCTTCTCCGAAGAGCGTGTTGGAAGTGCAGATTCTTGGGTCTCACGGTAGATCTGTGTGTGTGTGTGTATGTGTGCGCGCGCGCCCGCGTGCGCCCAGTTGTCTGACTCTTTTGCGACCCCGCCCGCCAGGCTTCTCTGTCCATGGAATTCTCTAGGCAAGAATACTAGAGTGGGTTGCCTTTTCCTCCTCCAGGGGATCTTCCCAACCTAGGGACTAAACCGCATCTCCTGCATCTCCTTATTGGCCAGCTGCTTCTTTACCACTGAACCACCTGGAAAGCCTCTCCCACCCCCGCCCATAGGTCTACAGACTCAGAATCCGAGCTCAACAAGATTCTTAGGTGATCTGCTTACACATTAAAGTTTGAGAAGCACTGAAAGATCTAACTCCTCATACTTGATTCTCTATCTTGACTGCATATTCTTTGCAGCCAAAGATGGAGAAGCTCTATACAGACAACAAAAACAAGACCAGGAGCTGACTGTGGCTCAGATCATGAACTCCTTATTGCCAAATTCAGACTTAAATTGAAGAAAGTAGGGAAAACCACTAGGCCATTCAGGTATGACCTAAATCAAATCCCTTATGATTATACAGTGGAAGTGAGTAATAGATTTAAGGGCCTAGATCTGATAGATAGAGTGCCTGATGAACTATGGAATGAGGTTCGTGTCATTGTACAGGAGACAGGGATCAAGACCATCCCCATGGAAAAGAAATGCAAAAGAGCAAAATGGCTGTCTGGGGAGGGCTTACAAATGGCTGTGAAAAGAAGAGAAGTGAAAAGCAAAGGAGAAAAGGAAAGATATAAGCATCTGAATGCAGAGTTCCAAAGAACAGCAAGGAGAGATAAGAAAGCCTTCCTCAATGATCAATGCAAAGAAATAGAGGAAAACAACAGAATGGGAAAGACTAGAGATCTCTTCAAGAAAATTAGAGATACCAAAGGAACATTTCATGCAAAGATGGGCTCGATAAAGGACAGAAATGGTATGGACCTAACAGAAGCAGAAGATATTAAGAAGAGGTGGCAAGAATACATAGACCTGTACAAAAAAGATCTTCATGACCCAGATAATCACGATGGTGTGATCACTGACCTAGAGCCAGACATCCTGGAATGTGAAGTCAAGTGGGCCTTAGAAAGCATCACTACGAACAAAGCTAGTGGAGCTGATGGAATTCCAGTTGACCTATTTCAAATCCTGAAAGATGATGCTGTGAAAGTGCTGCACTCAATATGCCAGGAAATTTGGAAAACTCAGCAGCGGCCACAGGACTGGAAAAGGTCAGTTTTCATGCTGATCCCAAAGAAAGGCAATGCCAAAGAATGCTCAAACTACCGCACAATTGCACTCATCTCACATGCTAGTAAAGTAATGCTCAAAATACTCCAAGCCAGGCTTCAGCAATATGTGAACCGTGAACTTTCTGATGTTCAAGCTGATTTTAGAAAAGGCAGAGGAACCAGAGATCAAATTGCCAACATCCGCTGGATCATGGAAAAAGCAAGAGAGTTCCAGAAAAGCATCTATTTCTGCTTTATTGACTATGCCAAAGCCTTTGACTGTGTGGATCACAATAAACTGTGGGAAATTCTGAAAGAGATGGGAATACCAGACCACCTGACCTGCCTCTTGAGAAATCTGTATGCAGGTCAGGAAGCAACAGTTAGAACTGGACATGGAACAACAGACTGGTTCCAAATAGGAAAAAGAGTTAGTCAAGGCTGTATATTGTCACCCTGCTTATTTGACTTATATGCAGAGTACATCATGAGAAACGCTGGACTGGAAGAAACACAAGCTGGAATCAAGATTGCTGGGAGAAATATCAATAACCTCAGATATGCAGATGACACCACCCTTATGGCAGAAAGTGAAGAGGAACTAAAAAGCCTCTTGATGAAAGTGAAAGAGGAGAGTGAAAAAGTTGGCTTAAAGCTCAACATTCAGAAAACAAAGATCATGGCATCTGTCCCACCACTTCATGGGAAATAGATGGGGAAACAGTGGAAACAGTGTCAGACTTTTTTTTTCTGGGCTCGAAAGTCACTGCAGATGGTGACTGCAGCCATGAAATTAAAAGACATTTACTCCTTGGAAGGAAAATTATTACCAACCTAGATAGCATATTGAAAAGCAGAGACATTTCTTTGCCAACAGAGGTCCGTCTAGTCAAGGCTATAGTTTTTCCTGTGGTCATGTATGGATGTGACAGTTGGACTGTGAAGAAGGCTGAGTGCCGAAGAATTGATGCTTTTGAACTTTGGTGTTGGAGAAGACTCTTGAGAGTCCCTTGGACTGCAAGGAGATCCAACCAGTCCATTCTGAAGGAGATCAGCCCTGGGATTTCTTTGGAAGGAATGATTCTAAAGCTGAAACTCCAGTACTTTGGCCACCTCATGTGAAGAGTTGACTCATTGGAAAAGACTCTGATGCTGGGAGGGATTGGGGGCAGGAGGAGAAAGGGACGACAGAGGATGAGATGGCTGGATGGCATCATTGACTCGATGGACGTGAGTCTGAGTGAACTCCGGGAGTTGGTGATGGACAGGGAGGCCTGGCGTGCTGTGATTCATGGGGTCGCAAAGAATCGGACACGACTGAATGACTGAACTGAACTGATTAGAACCACCTGGGGAGCTTTCAAAACTATTGTCTGGGGCCATCTCTGATAACTAATGAGTGGTGGGGTAGAGAGGATAGGGAATTGAGTATTTCTTAAAAAGGTCTCTGCTGCTGCTGCTAAGTCGCTTCAGTCGTGTCTGACTCTGTGCGACCCCATAGACGGCAGCCCACCAGGCTCCCCCGTCCCTGGCATTCTCCAGGCAAGAGTACTGGAGTGGGGTGCCATTGCCTTCTCCGAAAAAGGTCCCTAGGTTCTTTTTATCAGCTGCAAGGGTCAAAAACTGCTGGCAGAAATCTTTTCCTCTGCCATTTTAAGTTTAAGTGAAAGGGGTGGGGACGGGGGTGGGTCGGGGCGGGGCGGGGGGGGGGGAGGGCTTGCAAATTAACTGACAAGAGATTAACAGGAAGAAAGCAAGTTACTCAGTAAGAGTAACTCACTGAATAGCCAGAGTAAAGCTATATACACCAACTTAACAAAAGGAGAAGTGGAGAGGACTTCATACTTCAAAGTATGGAAAATTCTGTTTGGCTTTTTGACGCCAGTAGGCAGCCGGTTCCCTCTTTGGTGTTAAAGGTCAGTCATTTCCCAATCAGGAAAATCCCTCAGTGGAGTGAGGGGTGGGAGTCAATGGCAACTGTGTTTTCAGGAGGCTCCGCTTAAGTTTTTTTTTTTTTAATGTTCTTTTTATGGCTTGTATCAGATATTATTAAAATAATTTTCATACAACTTAGGTGGGCTCTTCATCTTTTTTTAAAAAAACCACACAATCCCTCTTTTAAATTTTCTTTGTATTTGGCTGCTCTGGGTCTTCTTGCTGCTCTTGTGGCAAGCGGGAGCCACTCTGTAGTTGCGGTACCGGCTTCACACTGCGGTGGCTTCTCTGCTTGGGGAGTCCAGGCTCTAGGGTGCGGGCTCAGTAGTTGTGGCCTAAGGGCTTAGCATGCTTCCAGCATGGCATGTGGAATCTTCCTGAAACAGGGATTGAACCTGAGTCCCCTGCGTGGGCAGGCGAATTCTTAACCACTGGACCACCAGGGAAGTCCCTATTCATTCTTTTAGAGCTAGCATTCTAGCCCAACCATTTTGTTACTCTATATTATATAATATATATTGTATATATGTTACTCTAGTACACCATCCTCCACCTCACCCAGGCTTAAAACCTCTCCTAATCTGCAGCTCAGTGCCCCGTATTTCAGCTGCTCCGTACTTTTAACCTCTCCCTCACCTCCCTGACTGAGCTGGTTGACAAAGTTCTCCCCCATACATACTCTCTACCACAGTACCTTATGTTATTTATCACACATCTTTTATTTATCATGCAGATCAATACCTACAATTCTCTGTCTCAAGGAGAGCTTGGACTCTTTATCACTATACCCCCAGATCCTAGAACACTATCTGATAAATAGTGGAAGCCCAAATATTTATTGACTTTCTCCTTCCACTTTCATCACTGCAGTTCCAAACACCCTACAGATTCCTCCTGGAAAATCCTTAAGCTCAGCTTCAACACCACTTCCATGAGTTCTTCCCTGCCCCATATAAGACTGGTAATTACATCCTCAGAACTTTCATAGCGTAAAAAGACATAACTTCTTTTAATTTTTTTAAGCTTTTTATTTTGTACTGGGGTATAGTCAATTAACAGTGTTGTGATAGTTTCCCGTGAACAATGAAGAGACTCAGCCATACATATACATGTATCCATTCTCCCCCAAACTCCCCTCCCAGCCAGGCTGCCATATAACATTGAGAAGAGTTCCATGAGCTATACAGTTGGTCGTTGTTGGTTATCCATTTTAAGCATAGCGGTGTGTACAGACACATGACTTCTTCTAAAACTCACTTACGGTAAATAACAAGGTCCTACTGGATAGCATCAGATGAGATCAGATCAGATCAGTTGCTCAGTCGTGTCCGACTCTTTGTGACCCCATGAATTTCAGCACACCAGGCCTCCCTGTCCATCACCAACTCCCGGAGTTCACTCAGACTCACGTCCATCGAGTCAGTGATGCCATCCAGCCATCTCATCCTCTGTCATCCCCTTCTCCTCCTGCCCCCAATCCCTCCCAGCATCAGGGTCTTTTCCAATGAGTCAACTCTTCACATGAGGTGGCCAAAGTACTGGAGTTTCAGCTTTAGAATCATTCCTTCCAAAGAAATCCCAGGGCTGATCTCCTTCAGAATGGACTGGTTGGATCTCCTTGCAGTCCAAGGGACTCTCAAGAGTCTTCTCCAACACCAAAGTTCAAAAGCATCAATTCTTCGGCACTCAGCCTTCTTCACAGTCCAACTCTCACATCCATACATGACCACAGGAAAAACCATAGCCTTGACTAGACAGACCTTTGTTGGCAAAGTAATGTCTCTGCTTTTGAATATGCTATCTAGGTTGGACATAACTTTCCTTCCAAGGAGTAAGCGTCTTTTAATTTCATGGCTGCAGTCACCATCTGCAGTGTTTTTGGAGCCCCCAAAAATAAAGTCTGCCACTGTTTCCACTGTTTCCCCATCTATTTCCCATGAAGTGATGGGACCGATGCCATGATCTTTGTTTTCTGAATGTTGAGCTTTAAGCCAACTTTTTCACTCTCCTCTTTCACTTTCATCAAGAGGCTTTTTAGTTCCTCTTCACTTTCTGCCATAAGGGTAGTGTCATCTGCATATCTGAGGTTATTGATATTTCTCCCAGCAATCTTGATTCCAGCTTGTGTTTCTTCCAGTCCAATGTTTCTCATGATGTACTCTGCATATAAGTCAAATAAGCAGGGTGACAACATACAGCCTTGACGTACTCCTTTTCCTATTTGGAACTAGTCTGTTGTTCCATGTCCAGTTCTAACTGTTGCTTCCTGACCTGCATACAGATTTCTCAGGAGGCAGGTCAGGTGGTCTGGTATTCCCATCTCCTGAAGAATTTCCCACAGTTTATTGTGATCCACACAGTCAAAGGCTTTGGCATAGTCAATAAAGCAGAAATAGATGTTTTTCTGGAACTCTCTTGCTTTTTCCATGATCCAGCGGATGTTGGCAATTTGATCTCTGGTTCCTCTGCCTTTTCTAAAACCAGCTTGAACATCAGGAAGTTCACGGTTCACATATTGCTGAAGCCTGGCTTGGAGTATTTTGAGCATTACTTTACTAGCATGTGAGATGAGTGCAATTGTGTGGTAGTTTGAGCATTCTTTGGCATTGCCTTTCTTTGGGATCAGCATGAAAACTGACCTTTTCCAGTCCTGTGGCCGCTGCTGAGTTTTCCAAATTTCCTGGCATATTGAGTTCGGCACTTTCACAGCATCATCTTTCAGGATTTGAAATAGGTCAACTGGAATTCTATCAGCTCCACTAGCTTTTCACAGCTATTTGTAAGGCCTCCTCAGATAGCCATTTTGCTTTTTTGCATTTCTTTTCCATGGGGATGGTCTTGATCCCTGTCTCCTCTACAATGTCACGAACTTCATTCCATAGTTCATCAGGCACTCTATCTATCAAGAGGGAACTATATTCAATATTTTATAATAACCTATACTGGGAAAAGAAGAGAAGCGAAAAGCAAAGGAGAAAAGGAAATATATAAGCATCTGAATGCAGAGTTCCAAAGAACAGCAAAGAGAGATAAGAAAGCCTTCCTCAGCAATCGATGCAAAGAAATAGAGGAAAACAACAAAATGGGAAAGACTAGAGATCTCTTCAAGAAAATTAGAGATACCAAAGGAATATTTCATGCAAAGATGGGCTCGATAAAGGACAGAAATGGTATGGACCTAACAGAAGCAGAAGATATTAAGAAGAGGTGGCAAGAATACACAGAACTATACAAAAAAGATCTTCATGACCCAGATAATCATGATGGTGTGATCACTCACCTAGAGCCAGACATCCTGGAATATGAAGTCAAGTGGGCCTTAGAAAGCATCACTACAAACAAAGCTAGTAGAGGTGATGGAATTCCAGTTGAGCTATTCCAAATCCTGAAAGATGATGCTGTGAAAGTGCTGCACTCAATATGCCAGGAAATTTGGAAAACTCAGCAGCGGCCACAGGACTGGAAAAGGTCAGTTTTCATGCTGATCCCAAAGAAAGGCAATGCCAAAGAATGCTCAAACTACCACACAATTGCACTCATCTCACATGCTAGTAAAGTAATGCTCAAAATACTCCAAGCCAGGCTTCAGCAATATGTGAACCGTGAACTTCCTGATGTTCAAGCTGGTTTTAGAAAAGGCAGAGGAACCAGAGATCAAATTGCCAACATCCACTGGGTCATCGAAAAGGCAAGAGCTTCAGAAAAACATCTATTTCTGCTTTATTGACTATGCCAAAGCCTTTGACTGTGTGGATCACAAGAAACTGTGGAAAATTCTGAAAGAGATGGGAATACCAGACCACCTGACCTGCCTCTTGAGAAACCTATATGCAGGTCAGGAAGCAAGTTAGAACTGGACATGGAACAACGGACTGGTTCCAAATAGGAAAAGGAGTAGGTCAAGGCTGTATATTGTCAGCCTGCTTATTTAACTTGTATGCAGAGTATATCATGAGAAACTCTGGGCTGGAAGAAGCACAAGCTGGAATCAAGATTGCTGGGAGAAATATCAATAACCTCAGATATGCAGATTACACTACCCTTATGGCAGAAAGTGAAGAGGAACTAAAAAGCCTCTTGATGAAAGTGAAAGAGGAGAGTGAAAAAGTTGGCTTAAAGCTCAACTTTTAGAAAACAAAGATCATGGCATCTGGTCCCATCACTTCATGGGAAATAGATGGGGAAACAGTGGGAACAGTGTCAGACTCTTTTGGCTCCAAAATCACTGCAGATAGTGATTGCAGCCATGAAATTAAAAGACACTTACTCCTTGGAAGGAAAGTTATGACCAACCTAGATAGCATATTCAAAAGCAGAGACATTACTTTGCCAACAAAGGTCTGTCTAGTCAAGGCTATGGTTTTTTCTGTGGTCATGTATAGATGTGAGAGTTGGACTGTGAAGAAAGCTGAGTGCCAAAGAATTGATGCTTTTGAACTGTGGTGTTGGAGAAGACTCTTGAGAGTCCCTTGGACTGCAAGGAGATTCAACCAGTCCATCCTAAAGGATATCAGTCCTGGGTGTTCATTGGAAGGACTGATGCTGAAGCTGAAACTCCAATACTTTGCTACCTCATGGGAAGAGTTGACTCATTGGAAAAGACTCTGATGCTGGGAGGGATTGGGGGCAGGAGGAGAAGGGGACGACAGAGGATGAGATGGCTGGATGGCATCACTGACTCGATGGATGTGAGTCTGGGTAAACTCCGGGAGTTGGTGATGGACAGGGAGGCCTGGCGTGCTGGGATTCATGGGGTCACAACGAGTCGGACATGACTGAGTGACTGAACTGAACTGAACTGATACTGGGAAAGACTATGAAAATATATATATTAATATATAATCTGAATCACTTTGCTGTACAGCAGAATCCAACACAACATTGTAAATTAATTATACTTCAATTTAAAAAGACACTTACATATGTAATTTAATATCTATTTATTCTATAGAAATCTATTGAACACCCCTCCTGTACCAGGCACTGTGTTAAATGATATTAAGACACCATTCAGGCTCTCAAAGAAGTTGCTCTCCAGGAGAAAGAGATAATCCTCTAAATGGATGATTGTAAGTCAGAGGCTGCAGGGAACCAGGGGAGGGGTAATCAATACCCTAGATCTGACTTGGTTTTGGATTCTGCTTTTGACCACTTACTCTGTGACCCTGAGCAAATGACTTTGCCTTACCAAGTCTTAGTGTCCATATCTTAAATGGAGATAATACCAGTGCCTACCTCACTACATTGTGATGAAAATTTAAATAACACTTGTAACACGTTGAGCGGGTATCTAGTATATAGTGATCATTCAATAATGTTAGCTAGTACTAGCATGTCTAACTCAGCATTGGAAGGTCTGGAAAGGCTTCCTTAAGAAGTGACTTCAAACTGAAAACCTGAAGAATGAGAAGGAATTAAGAAAGGGAGGGAGGGAGGGAAAGGAAATAAGGCCCTAAACAGAAAGAAGAGTAAGGTGCAAAGGGCTTGAAGGTTGTTTGTAGTAGAACCTGAAGAAAGGACAAAGTGTTCTGGTGTCCTTTGCAGCCCCAGCCTCTGCTGGCACCAAAAGAGATTTCACACCTAAATTTCATTTGGCCTTTGATGGCAGCTGTCGGTCTGTTTTTACTTCTTTATCAATGATCAAGGCTAAAAATAAAACCCCCCTCTGTGTTGTGGGGGTGAGGGTGAAGGTGGCGGGGGTGGGGGCAGTGATGAGTATGTGAAGGGCTCAGGCACCCCCCTCCACACAGAACTACTGGTTGGGCAGGCAATGAGGCCAGTCATTTACTCCTACGTCCCCTCTTCTATTCCCCTCACTTCGGGCTTTCTACTGAACCCAGGAATCCCCACTGCATGGTAAACAGACTGTTATGTCTTACCCTCCTTAGAACTCATCCTTGGCTACCTTACCCTTATTGCATGAATTCTCCCAGCTCCAGGATGGAAAAGCAAGAAAGAAGGGACCACATTTTCCCAACTCCCTAATGCAGATTCAGAAACATTAATCCTCTGCGTTTCTGTAAAAATTCTTTTTCTGAAGTTTATCCCCTTCAACGATGCCCCTGACACCTGACCCCCACCTACCAACATGACCCAGGTCACCGTGTTCCCTTTGCTCTGGACATTTGGGCTATATAGGCATTCTTGTTCTTCAGACCCATAAGCCGGTTTCAACTTAGGGCTATTGGTCTTGCCGTTCCTGTAAGCCTGAAAGGCTCTTTTCCTAGAACTTGTTACGGTAGCTCCTTAATCATTCAGGTCTTTGGCTCAAATGTCAGTTTGGACAGGCCTTTCTTGACCCTTCTCTCTAAAACAGTACATCTGTTTCCATTACTCTGCATTATTTTCTCCATACCATTTACTGCCATCTGAAATTACGTACCTGTGTGTGTGTGTTCAGTCACTAAGTCAGGACCGACTCTGCAATCCCATGGACCGCAGCATGCCAGGCTTTCCTGTCCTCCACTATCTCCCAGGAGTTTGCTCAATTATGCATCTACTTGATTGTTTTCCCCACTAGAATGTAAGTACTGGGAGTGATGAGATTTTATCTGTCATTGTCAACAGCACATAGAACAATGTTGGTTTTTTTTGCACATTAAATATTGACAGTATTTAAATGTGTTAAATATTGACAATAAATGAATACATGAATAGTTTAACTAAGAGGCTCTAAACTTTAGAGTAGGGCTTCGCAGGTGGCTCAGCGGTAAAGAATCTGCCTGCCAGTGCAGGAAATGCATGAGACTCGGGTTTGATCCCTGGGTTTGGAAGATTCCTTGGAAGACGTAATGGTAATGCACTCCAATATTCTTGCCTGGAAAATCCCATGGACAGAGGAGCCTGGTGGGCTATAGTCCAAGGGGTCGCAAAGAGTCAGACACAACTGAGTGAGTATACACACAGACTTTCAAGTGAAAAGGTGTGGTCAATGAGCTCAGCCCTTTGGAAATTTCCACTTACCATATCAGAGCCATAGACCAAGGACCATGAATAAGGGCTTCATAAAAGTCTGTAAGTTTTGTTCATTACCAAGCTCTGTTATGTGCCAAGCGATGTACTCTGGAAAGGATCAAATGATGAACAGAAAGAGTCATGGTTCCTGCCTTTGAGAATTTGCAATTTAGTCTTCTCTAAGAATGGCAACCCACTCCAGTACTTTTGCCTGGAAAATCCCATGGATGGAGGAGCCTGGTAGACTGCAGTCCATGGGGTCACTAGAGTTGGACACAACTGAGCGACTTCACTTTCACTTTTCACTTTCATGCATTGGAGAAGGAAATGGCAACCCACTCCAGTGTTCTTGCCTGGAGAGTCCCAGGTACGGGGGAGCCTGGTGGGCTGCCGTCTATGGGGTTGCACAGAGTTGGACATGACTGAAGCGACTTAGCAGCAGCAGCAGCAAGTTCCCTTAGATTTGTAGTAAACAGTGGTGTGCTGGACACTGCTTTTAGCCACCTGTCGGAAAGATCTGCTGGAGCCGGAAATGGCAACCCGCTCCAGGACTGTTGCTTGGAAAATTCCATGGCCAGAGGAGCCTGGCGGGCTACAGTCCCCATGGGGCTGCAGAGAATTGGACACGACAGAGCGACTAAGCACACACAAGACCCTATTGTCAAATTTTCAGGAATTTTGCAAGCCAGTTGTTAAACATTGCCATCATTAAAAGTCAAATTATATAAACTTACAAGTAAATCAACATAAAAACAAAGATATACTCAAAACTTTATGCCTAATTATTTTACTATATTTTACTTTTTTATCCTCTTGAGGTTATTTATGGTGATTGTATACATACGGTGAAAATATTTTATAATGAGCACATTTTCCCAGTTTCATGTTCAGTAACATCACAATGGTAGCTTGAAATGATAGCCCTTGTGAAGTATTTACACCAGGGAGATCTCTCAACACCATCATCAGGTCTTACCTACTGACCACCCCCCACCTATCACCCCCAGCACACACTCCCAGCAACCTATCAAGGGATAGTGTACGTATCGGCAGCCAGTGAATTGCTGAGGCAGAATCTCTAGGTCCTCCTACAAAGGAAGAAGAAAAAGAAAACCAGCTGGTTTGGACTTGAGGAAAGGTCCAAGAGCTATATTATAAAAGAGTACTACAAGTCTTAAAATAAATTTCTAAAATTTAACTCATTCTTTTATGTAATTTTAGAATATTATCTTTAATTACTTATTTTGAAAATAAATACCTATTTGGAAATAAAAGCAGACCTGTTATTTGAACTTCGGGTTTTAAAGAAATGAACTATAAAATACTTCAGATATATGAAATTAATCATTTTAAAGTATAATAGTGATATAAAAATCTACTATTCACTCCCCTGATGTATAGTATTGTGGAACTAGTAATTTACCTGTGAGTAAACTGTAGGTGGTGGAGGACCAGTGGGAGTGACGTGCAGGATTCATGTAATACTTTAGAAAATCAATCTGGTGACTCGCAGTAGGTGCTCATGAGCTGAGGTTTCCAGGAAAGCCTGAGGTAATCTGTGACAGTATCAACTTCTGAAAACATAGCAGGGGGAAAAAAATGGATGGGTCGATGGGCAAGAAAAATGCACTTAGATAATCACAAGGATCTGCTCAAGTGTGACAAACCAGTGACTCCCTGATCACAGCCCCATCCAGGCTCTCCACATTCCCCTACCCTGGAGAATTTGTTTAAAAACCAGGCTGTTGGCGCCCTACCCCCACAGAGTTATTTAGCCAATAACGTTTGGGGGTCAGTTCAGTTCAGTTCAGTCACTCAGTCATGTCCGACTCTTTGTGACCCCATTAATTGCAGCACGCCAGGCCTCCCTGTCCATCACCAACTCCCGGAGTTCACCCAGACTCACATCCATCGAGTCAGTGATGCCATCCAGCCATCTCATCCTCTGTCGTCCCCTTCTCCTCCTGCCCCCAATCCCTCCCAGCATCAGAGTCTTTTCCAATGAGTCAGCTCTTTGCATGAGGTGGCCAAAGTACTGGAGTTTCAGCTTCAGAATCATTCCCTCCAAAGAAATCCCAGGGCTGATCTCCTTCAGAATGGACTGCATTCCAAGGGACTCTCAAGAGTCTTCTCCAACACCACAGTTCAAAAGCATCAATTCTTTGGCATTCAGCCTTCTTCACAGTCCAACTCTCACATCCATACATGACCACAGAAAAACTATAGCCTTGACTAGACGGACTTTGTTGGCAAAGTAATGTCTCTGCTTTTGAATATGCTATTTAGGTTGTTCATAACTTTCCTTCCAAGGAGTAAGCATCTTTTAATTTCATGGCTGCAGTCACCATCTGCAGTGATTTTGGAGCCCAAAAAATAAAGTCTGCCACTGTTTCCACTGTTTCCCCATCTATTTCCCATGAAGTGATGGGACCGGATGCCATGATCTTCGTTTTCTGAATGTTGAGCTTTAAGCCAACTTTTCACTCTCCTCTTTCACTTTCATCAAGAGGCTTTTTAGTTCCTCTTCACTTTCTGCCATAAGGGTGGTGTCATCTGCATATCTGAGGTTATTGATATTTCTCCTGACAATCTTGATTCCAGCTTGTGTTTCTTCCAGTCCAGCGTTTCTCATGATGTACTCTGCATATAAGTCAAATAAGCAGGGTGACAATATACAGCCTTGACGTACTCCTTTTCCTATTTGGAACCAGTCTGTTCCATGTCCAGTTCTAACTGTTGCTTCCTGACCTGCATACAAATTTCTCAAGAGGCAGATCAGGTGGTCTGGTATTCCCATCTCTTTCAGAATTTCCCACAGTTTATTGTGATCCACACAGTCAAAGGCTTTGGCATAGTCAATAAAGCAGAAATAGATGTTTTTCTGGAACTCTCTTGCTTTTTCTATGATCCAGCGGATGTTGGCAATTTGATCTCTGGTTCCTCTGCCTTTTCTAAAACCAGTTTGAACATCTGGAAGTTCACGGTTCACATATTGCTGAAGCCTGGCTTGGAGTATTTTGAGCATTACTTTACTAGCATGTGAGATGAGTGCAATTGTGCGGTAGTTTGAGCATTCTTTGGCATTGCCTTTCTTTGGGATCAGCATGAATACTGACCTTTTCCAGTCCTGTGGCCACTGCTGAGTTTTCCAAATTTCCTGGCATATTGAGTGCAGCACTTTAACAGCATCATCTTTCAGGATTTGAAATAGCTCAACTGGAATTCAATCAGCTCCACTAGTTTTGTTCGTAGTGATGCTTTCTAAGGCCCACTTGACTTCACATTCCAGGATGTCTGGCTCTAGATGAGTGATCACACCATCGTGATTATCTGGGTCGTGAAGATCTTTTTTGTTTGGGGGTCAGACTCAGTAATTTTCATTTTTGCCAAGCATGCAAATATTGACCCTGCTGATCTGGGACCACACTTTCAAAACCACTGCCTCACAGTAATACTCTGCTTACTTTGCTAAGGCTCCAAAGACACCTCTTTCTAAACCAGCAGGGGGAGACAGGTATAAAATTTATCCTTTAAAAATAAAACTGCCTTAGGATTTCCCTGGTGGTCCAGTGGGAAAGACTCCATGTTTTCACTGCCAACAACCAGATGGATCCCTGGTCCCCTGGTCGGGGGAACTACGATTCCTCACAAGCCCCTGCAGCGCAGCCAAAAAACAAACAAAACCTGTCTTATAGTACTAAAGCTCCTTGGAATTATGACACCGCCATGGAGACTTCTGAAATATTTTAAATAGTAGCATGTAAGTTGGCATCAGGTGAAAAAATTTTCAGGTATTTAGTTTTCATTCCAATCCCAAAGAAAGGCAATGCCAAAGACTGCTCAAACTACCGCACAGTTGCACTCATCTCACATGCTAGTAAAGTAATGCTCAAAATTCTCCAAGCCAGGCTTCAGCAATATGTGAACTGTGAACTTCCTGATGTTCAAGCTGGATTTAGAAAAGGCAGAGGAACCAGAGATCAAATTGCCAACATCCGCTGGATCATGGAAAAAGCAAGAGAGTTCCAGAAAAGCATCTATTTCTGCTTTATTGACTATGCCAAAGCCTTTGACTGTGTGGATCACAATAAACTGTGGGAAATTCTGAAAGAGATGGGAATACCAGACCACCCTGATCTGCCTCTTGAGAAATTTGTATGCAGGTCAGGAAGCAACAGTTAGAACTGGACATGGAACAGACTGGTTCCAAATAGGAAAAGGAGTACGTCAAGGCTGTATATTGTCACCCTGCTTATTTGACTTATATGCAGAGTACATCATGAGAAACGCTGGACTGGAAGAAACACAAGCTGGAATCAAGATTGTCAGGAGAAATATCAATAACCTCAGATATGCAGATGACACCACCCTTATGGCAGAAAGTGAAGAGGAACTAAAAAGCCTCTTGATGAAAGTGAAAGAGGAGAGTGAAAAAGTTGGCTTAAAGCTCAACATTCAGAAAACGAAGATCATGGCATCCGGTCCCATCACTTCATGGGAAATAGATGGAGAAACAGTGGAAACAGTGCCAGACTTCATTTTTTGGGCTCCAAAATCACTGCAGATGGTGACTGCAGCCATGAAATTAAAAGACGCTTACTCCTTGGAAGGAAAGTTATGACCAACCTAGATAGCATATTCAAAAGCAGAGACATTACTTTGCCAACAAAGGTTCGTCTAGTCAAAGCTATGGTTTTTCCTGTGGTCATGTATGGATGTGAGAGCTGGACTGTGAAGAAGGCTGAGTGCTGAAGAATTGATGCTTTTGAACTGTGGTGTTGGAGGACTCTTGAGAGTCCCTTGGACTGCAAGGAGATCCAACCAGTCCATTCTGAAGATAAGCCCTGGGATTTCTTTGGAAGGAATGATGCTAAAGCTGAAACTCCAGTACTTTGGCCACCTCATGCGAAGAGCTGACTCATTGGAAAAGACTCTGATGCTGGGAGGGATTGGGGGCAAGAGGAGAAGGGGGTGACAGAGGATGAGATGGCTGGATGGCATCACTGACTTGATGGACATGAGTCTGAGTGAACTCCGGGAGTTGGTGATGGACAGGGAGGCCTGGCATGCTGCGATTCATGGGGTCGAAAAGAGTCGGACACGACTGAGTGACTGATCTGACCTGGTCTGATATAAAAATTTATTTTTGATAGGACTAATGTCCAGATTCCTGTAAGTCATTCCTTACAAGTCATTCCTGTAAGCCACTAATCATGGTTAAGAGTTTGGAATCGAGAGTCAGGTAGCTACCACTTACAAGCTTCCTGACTTTGGAAAAGTAAATATCTTCTCTAATCCTATTTCCATGACCTTAAAATAGTCCCTACTTCATGGAATTGTCAGAGGGCTAAAAGTTCTTAGAACTTACATTGGTTATTAGAATATTACTATTACAACTTTAAGTAGTTACTGTCAGCTCTTTCAGTTCAGTTCAGTTGCTCAGTCGTGTCCAACTCTTTGCCACCCCATGAATCGCAGCACGCCAGGCCTCCCTGTCCATCACCAACTCCTAGAGTTCACTCAGACTCATGTGCAGCAAGTCGGTGATGCCATCCAGCCATCTCATCCTCTGTCGTCCCCTTCTCCTCCTGCCCCCAATCCCTCCCGGCATCAGGGTCTTTTCCAATGAGTCAACTCTTCCCATGAGGTGGCCAAAGTATTCGAGTTTCAGGTTCAGCATCAGTCCTTCCAATGAACACCCAGGACTGATCTCCTTTAGGATGGACTGGTTGGATCTCCTTGCAGTCCAAGGGACTCTCAAGAGTCTTCTCCAACACCACAGTTCAAAAGCATCAATTCTTTGGCACTCAGCTTTCTTCACAGTCCAACTCTCACATCCATACATGACCACAGGTAAAACCATAGCGTTGACTAGATGGACCTTTGTTGGCAAAGTAATGTCTCTGCTTTTGAATATGCTATCTAGGTTGGTCATAACTTTCCTTCCAAGGAGTAAGCGTCTTTTAATTTCATGGCTGCAGTCACCATCTGCAGTGATTTTGGAGCCCCCAAAATAAAGTCTGACACTGTTTCCACTGTTTCTCCATCTATTTCCCATGAAGTGATGGAACCAGATGCCATGATCTTCGTTTTCTGAATGTTGAGCTTTAAACCAACTTTTTCACTCTCCACTTTCACTTTCATCAAGAGGCTTTTTAGTTCCTCTTCACTTTCTGCCATAAGGGTGGTGTCATCTGCATATCTGAAGTTATTATATGAGATACTAAATAAAGAGCCCGTCAGTTCTTTAGCCTCCCTAATATTGAGAAGTAGTTCAGATATATTGCTATGCTTGTTTTTTAATAACCGGTACTCCCGTTATTCAGATGAAGAACTGAAAACGCCTAGAAGGTAATTTATAAATCCTAACCTTCACATCCAAAATAGCTAAAATAGGTGAGTTATTAATATTAACATGGCCCTCCCGGAGAGCTCTAATCTATATTGGATCTCCTAGCCTTTGACGCCCAAAGCGGGTGACAAGCACATTTCCTGGACCTTGAGCTCTGAGATGAAATGGAACCGATGGACAGCAGCTTGGTGTTGGCCAGGCACTCACGTGGGGTCGGACCAAGTCCAGCCCCAGCCAACTCTTTCGTAGAACTGGCATCTGCCAGGCGTTCATTTGTGCGGAGAGAGTCACGATCCTCGAGCCCACGTACGTGTTGGTTCGTTGGCGTGTTCCGTTGAGTTCGCGAATTTTGGGGGGCGGGGTGGGGGGCGGCGGCCGCTTCCCGCCACGGGACACACCTCTCCGGGACTTCCTTCTTATTGGCCAGGCCCCCGATCTTGGCCCTGTGGCGTCAGCGGCAGGGGCATGTCCTTGGCCCGAGAGCTCGGACCGGAGCCAAGTGACACCAGCGAGAGCAGGGGCAAGGAGCAACAACGGGCGGGGCCTGCAGGAAGGTGTGCCGGGGGCTGGCTGGGGGCGAGGCTGCGGGGGCCTGGGCGGGGCCGGGAGGCGGTGACGTCATGGGGCGGGGGCGGGGCGGCGCGCGCCGCTAGGCTTTAAGCGCTGCCGGCCCCGGCGCTCACCTCAGGCGGCGATCCGCATGCAGCAGACTTTTGAGTCTGCTACTTCCTGCGCTGCCCATCATGTCCCTGAAGAGCCACCTCTCGCGTCTCCTCCGGACGCAAGTGCACTCCGTCCGGAAGAAGTCTGTCCACTCCGTGGCTGTCATTGGAGCCCCATTCTCCCAGGGACAGGTGAGGACTGGGACATAGCACTTTGGGGCAGGGTTCCTCTTCCCTCAATCCCCACCCCCACCCCTCACTCGAGCCCCGGAGAAAATCGGGACCGGTGGAAATAACGAGGAGGCGAGGAGAGGATGGGGAGAAACGGAGAGGGGGATGAGGTGGTGGATTCCCGCGATTGGTCACCGGGAGAGCACGTGGGATTTTCCCTCCCCCCCCCCTCCGCCCCCCCGGTAGAAGATGGGAAAGGAGGGAGGGGATGGATGGAAGGCACCCTGTTTGCGAGGCGGATCGGGGCTAGCGGCCTGGTGGGTTTCTTCAGCCTCCCCTCCAAGGAGAGAGAAAGGGGTGGATTTCCCTCGGGGTGATGGAGGAGAGGAAAGACGGGAGAGGATTTCACAGAGGGGCTGGAGGAGGAGAAACCGAGGAGAATTTCCGGTGGAAAATCGAGGGCGGAGAGGCTAAAGAGAGCGACCGAGGATTTAAGCCTCCAGGGTCTATTCTCAGAAAGAGCGTTCATTGGAAAGGAAGTCGGCGCTGGTCTCTCCAGCGGCGGGAAGACTGAAGAGGCTGTTTTGTCCTCTCTTCAATGAAAGAAACCTGCAGTCATGGAGAGCTCACTGATGGAGAAGCCAGGGCTCAGTCCAGGCCAGCGACGCACACACCCGACAGCCAGATTCTGACTTGGGTCAGCCTCAGTCGACACCGAGTGGCTTGGGAGGTTGATTTGAATCCAGTGGTTGTTGTCCCTCTCCTCCTTCCCTCCAAGTGTTTGAAATGACCAGAACTCAGATTAAAAGAAAGGAAGGGCTGATGTTGTCACAGGTTTCCAGAGGGATCTGCTGGAAACTAAGAATACCATTGCAGACTTCTGTATTTTTTGTGAACTAAAATGGTCTTATTTTCAGTCATCTTCCCTCACATCTAGCTCTAATTTAACTTACAGAAAAGAAAAGGAGTGGAATATGGTCCTGCTGCTGTAAGAGAAGCTGGCTTGATGAAAAGGCTCTCGGATCTGGGTGAGTGGCTGGATTTTAGAAGTCTGAAGGCTGTTAATAGGCCAGTTCAGAGTCATATTCTCTTATATCCTGGAACTGCATGGTGCGTTGGAAAGCACTTCCCATCCTCCCTTGGATTTCACCTGCAGCTTAAGATCTATGGAGGAGTCTTAAGATCTATGAAGGCAAAGTCTTCTTGCAATGAAGAGCGAGGAAGTGGAGTGAGGCAGGACCTGGAGCAAGTGCTGGTGACTGCAAAGTGGTGCTGAGGATGCTGGCTCCTGCTCCCACTGGACAGTCAACCTTTCCTCGAAATTCTAGTTCTCCTAACTCAGTGAGAGGTCCTTCTGATTTATCAGTCTAACCAGTTTCCTGTCTTCAAGTCATTTGTTTCCTCCTTAGTTTTAAGAACTTGCTATGACTGTAAGCAGAGACTTAGATCTGTGTTCTCCAAACTTCCCTGATTATGAAAATAACTTGGTTTATTTATCAGAAATAGAGATTCCTTGGCTTCACTGAGGACGAATCTGATTTTCTGGCTCTGAAGTGGGACCCAGGCATGTGCATTTTCACAGACAACCCAAATAATCAGAAGTAATATTGCTGTCTTGTAATCAGGATAGTGTTCTAAACATACAGAACCGGAAGTAAATCCCACCCACAGATATATGCCATTTGTCTAGTAATGAAAAAGCTTTTTAGTAACAGGGCACCAAATTCCAATACCCTTGTGGTATGAAGTTTCATATATCGAACTCAGATGTTTCTAGCTGCTATTCAAGGCCATTTCCTCTGTTATATTAGGACCATTCACATATCTCTTCTGGAGCTATAAAGTGCAAAAGGCATGGCAGTAGGGAACTATAGGTCCTGGAGACAGTAATACAGAGGCTAGGTGGACTCTCCCCTCTCCATGCTTGCTTAGAAATCCCCTAAGCATGCTAATCCCCTCCCCACGCTTGCTTAGAAATCTCTGCTGATCATTGAGTCCATTCCAGGGGTAGGTCATCTCCCTCTAAAACAGGATTAATGAACTCTCCGAAATCACCTTGAATTGTGAGGGGCCCTTCGTACACCACTGGCTACATATGGATGTGGTGTTTTGGTTTGAATACTGAAAACTTTTCTGTTAAATAATAAAGAACCCTACTGAAGAAGGAACTATAATTGATCACTTTAATAACTTTTCAAGTTTACCACCAAAGATGAGAGAGAAGATTTACTCTTCATGTGTCAACAAGTTACCTGATGGGATGAGATCATCCCCCTCTTCCTGCTTATAAATGAAGGTGTGTGTACTTAGTCGATCAGTCATGTCTGACTTTTTGAGACCCCATGGACTATAGCCCACCAGGCTCCTCTGTCCATGGGCATTCTCCAGGAAAGAATAATGGAGCAGGTTGTCATGCCCTCCTCCAGGGGATCTTCCCACTTCAGGGATTGAACCCAGGTCTCCCACATTGCAGGCGCATTTTTTACCATCTGATCCACCAGGGAACCCCATAAATGAGGATACTGTCTCTTTGAATCAGCTGTATATTCTTTCTTTTTAAAAATGTCTTTTACACTAAGGAAAGCAATTTCTGCTAATCGCTATTTTTTAATACTGGGTAAACCTGCAGCCCATCTGATAAACAGCCTAGCTTTGCTAAAATTGCCTTCTCATTCTATTCTGCCTTAAGATACTCCTGATGGGAATCAATTGTAGCTTCTTACAGGGGAAGTTAGTAAAATCCAGCTGCTGCTGCTGAATGAGGGGGAGGGGAACATTTATAGCAGCTTCTCTTGCTCTTGCTTTGTAGACCTTCAAATACCAGAGCCTGGTATTTTTCCACTCCAACCTGGGGAAGCCACTCTCCCTAAAAATTCCACTCGCTCAAAAACTTCTTGTGTAAATTTCCAACCTAAAGTGATGATGAAGTTTCAGTTTATTTGGTCTCCCCTTTAATTTTTTCAGATATTTTTAGTTTTACACTTTATGTCCTTACCCTGTAGCTGATTGGCAGCCCGCTATTACAAGCAGTCTGAAATACGATCTCATTGCATATTAATAAGATCGTGGCACTCAGCATATTTCCAGCATGTAGTTTTGGCTAATCTCCAAGAAGATGCTGGAGAAAAGTACCAAGAGAAGTTTTAAATGGCAGTATTCTGAAACAGTACCAAATAAGCAGCGTGAGTCAAATTTCAAGGGAGAGAAGACCCATGGAAAGGTAGCTCACAAATCCCTTTGTTCCTTGCCTTCTGCTCTGATGTCACAGGCTGCTGGTGTTGCCATGGCATCAGTTAAACTTCCTGTTCCCTGAATGAATGTATTTGTATTTGATTTTGTCTGGGTTTGTTTGTTCCTTTCCCTGGGCTTAGTTAGGCCATTCAGTGGTTCCTCTCTTGGGTGACCACTTTAGTATATAAAGAGAGCCTGAGAGAAACGAAGAAGTACTTTCTCTGGCAAGGCTTAGGTGCAGGTCCATTGCTCCTGATTCTAGTTAGCGCTTATGGTCATGGTAATTTGCACTCTTTCCTCCAGAAGGGGAATGAATGTTCTGTAGGTAAGATAGTTATAAACTGAGACTAACAGTTTGAGGTGTCTGTTATTGTAATTATGGTAATTTGACCCATCTGTGGTAAGGAGTGATGGCAGCCACTGAAATGACAAACCTAAATGACAGTGCTCCCAAGATCAGCTAAGGGTTCTGGAGTTCAGGAAGCCATTGTTCCCCTCAACTAGGCAAGGGACATTTATGCTTTTGTCCCATTTGGTGCTCCATTGGAGAGCAGGGCAGGAATCTCTGGTTGAGACCTAAGCATCTGGTTTGCTTCAGCAAGAACCAATAGAGAGCCAGAGATAGTTTAAACATAGAGATATCAGAGCTGTTTGTTTGGAACAGATTGCTATGTGAGTGCAGGGGTCTGTGTGTAGTAGAGAATGTTTCAATGTTTGGTAGAGAATGGTAGCCATCACACATTTAGTTGTATGATAGTGATGCTTCAGCCTGGCTGCCATCCTACCTTTGTACTGAAACTACCCTGAGTAAGCTTACTTACTTACTTTTTTTTGTCAGCCTCTTTTTTGCTGGACCTCTCTACTATATACCACTTTATTCCTGAAATATCCTGTAAGCTAAGACACTGCTGTCTTCTGAGCCTTCTCCCCATTGCCTGGTCCTTCCTGGACTCCTTTGTGGGATCCTCCTCTTCTTCCCAACTCTCAAGTGCTCATGTCCCCAGTGTTCCTCCAGCTTTCTTCTGAGTAGCTTCATCTCACTGTCACAGATGTCTCAAACTCAACAGGATAGAAACAAAATTCATTACCTCCCTCCCCAGTTTGGTCCTTGGTAGGGGAGCTAAGATCCCACATGCTTTGTGGTTCCCCCCCCCCAAAAGACATAAAAACAATATTGTAGCAAACTCAATAAAGACTTGTAAAAAGGTCCACATAAAAATAAAAAGATCGTGCATACCACTGTGAAGATTGACAGTCCCACATGCTGCACCTAAGACCCAGTGGAGCAAAACACATACTTTTTTTTTTTTAAAGAGAATATTCAAAAAAAGATCCTTTATAATTTGACCCTCAACTACCTCTTCAGACTTCTCTCCATCCACATTCCACTTCATTTTTGTTGTAACTAGGGTTGTGGGCACTTGACCTCGGCTCTACCAATAGAAACACCCATCCTAAACTTTGTCTTGATATTCTGGATGGAGCAGTAAAGATTTCATTCCGTGAGGGGCCGTGGTGGCAGCAGTTCCAGCAGTAGCTTCTGTCCGTGGGGTCAGCCATGCAAACTGCAGTGCTTCCTACCTGCCAGTAGTGGAGCTGAGGGCTGCAGGAGTGTCTTCACTGGGCAAACCTGCATTGGAAAGGCAGAGTCTTAACCACTGGACCACCAGGGAAGTCCCAAGCGTAAAACTTGAAAACATCATCAAGTTTAGGCATGCCTGACTACGGTAAACAGACCTACCTTAGTGTGTTAACTATGACTTATTAAGAATTTTACGTTCGGTGTTCTGTATCTTAAGCATGGTGGAGGTTATAGGAGTACATATATTTGCCAAAACTCATTGCACTTAAAATGTCAATGAATATAAAGTATGCATCAAAGCTGTTTAAACATTTCTAGGTTTATTCTTTTTTTCTTTTCATACTGTGCATGGGGTTCTCAAGGCAAGAATACTGAAGTGGTTTGCCATTCTCTTCTCCAGTGGAGAGCCAACTCGTTGGAAAAGACCCTGATGCTGGGAAAGATTGAGGACAGGAGGAGGAGGGGTCGACAGAGGATGAGTTGGTTGGATGGCATCACTGGCTCAATAGATACGAGTTTGAGCAAACTCCAGGAGATAGTGAAGGACAGGGAAGTCTGGCATGCTGCAGCCTACACAGTCACAAAGAGTTGGACATGACTTAGTGATTGAACAATAGGTTTATTTTTAGGGTCAGCTTTTAGTCACTAAAGACTATAACAAGTTCACTAATTTGCATTGTGACTGTCTGCAGGTGTTAGTCACTTAGTCGTGTCCAACTCTTTGTGACCCCATGGACTGTAGCCCGCAAGGCTCCTCTATCCATGGAATTCTCCAGGCAAGAATACTGGAGTGGGTAGCCATTCCCTTCTCCAGGGGATCTTCCTGACCCAGAGAAAGAACCCTGGTCTCCTACATTGCAGGCAGATTCTTTACCATCTGAGCCACCAGGGAAGCCCACAATTTCATTAATTTGTATATTCAAAAAATTTGAGTACTACAGAGGAATTAAAAAGCCTCTTGATGAAAGTGAAAGAGGAAAGTGAAAAAGTTGGCTTAAAGCTCAAAATTCAGAAAACTAAGATCATAGCATCCAGTCCCATCACTTCATGGGAAATAGATGGGGAAACAGTGGAAACAGTGTCAGATTTTATTTTTTGGGCTCCAAAATCACTGCAGATGGTGACTGCAGCCATGAAATTAAAAGATGCTTACTCCTTGGAAGGAAAGTTATGACCAACCTAGATAGCATATTGAAAAGCAGAGACATTACTTTGCCAACAAAGGTCTGTCTAGTCAAGGCTATGGTTTTTCCTGTGGTCATGTATGGATGTGAGAGTTGGACTGTGAAGAAGGCTGAGTGCCAAAGAATGGATGCTTTTGAACTGTGGTGTTGGAGAAGACTCTTGAGAGTCCCTTGGACTGCAAGGAGATCCAACCAGTCCATCCTAAAGGAGATCAGTCCTGGGTGTTCTTTGGAAGGACTGATGCTAAAGCTGAAACTCCAATACTTTGGCCACCTCTTGCTAAGAGTTGACTCATTGGAAAAGACCCTGATGCCGGGAAGGATTGGGGGCAGGAGGAGAAGGGGACGACAGAGGATGAGATGGCTGGATGGCATCACTGACTCGATGGACGTGAGTCTGGGTGAACTCCGGGAGTTGGTGATGGACAGGGAGGCCTGGTGTGCTGCAATTAATGGGGTCACAAAGAGTCGGACATGACTGAGCGACTGAACTGAACTGAACTGACTGAAGCTTTAGGTACTAGAAATACAATAGTGAACAAAACAGAAATACCTGTTATCACGGAACTCTCATTCTAATGAGGGGTAGTTGGAAGCTGATATAATTAAAACATACAGTATGTCAGATGTAATGACATAAATAAATAAATGAATGTAAGAGTTGGGGGATGGGGTAAGCACTGCAGATGTAGGTAGGAGGCTTCACTGAGAAGGGGTCCTGTGAACAGACCTTTGGGAGATAAGGAACCATGTGCATATCTGAAAGAAAAGCATTTTAGGAAAAAGGTAAGTGCAGTAAGTGAAGTGTAAAGACCCTGAGATAGAAAAGTGCCTGGAATGCTGAGGGAACAAAAAGCTACTCCTAAGGTGGTGTTGGAGAAGACTCTTGAGAGTCCCTTGGACTGCAAGGAGATCCAACCAGTCCATTCTGAAGGAGATCAGCCCTGGGATTTCTTTGGAAGGAATGATGCTAAAGCTGAAACTCCAGTACTTTGGCCACCTCATGCGAAGAGTTGACTCACTGGAAAAGACTCTGATGCTGGGAGGGATTGGGTGCAGGAGGAGAAGGGGACGACAGAGGATGAGATGGCTGGATGGCATTACTGACTCGATGGACGTGAGCCTGAGTGAACTCCAGGAGTTGGTGATGGACAGGGAGGCCTACTGTGCTGCGATTCATGGGGTCGCAAAGGGTCGGACACGACTGAGCGACTGAACTGAACTGAACTGAAGGTCCTTCCAGTGGTTGTCTTGTGGAAAGGGGAGGGCCTTTCTACACTCTCATCTCCAGTTTTTCAAGAAAAGCCAGAAATCTGGGTTCTTATAGGAGATTTAAAAAAAACATGATATCATAAAATGGAATATTGAGTCACAAAAATGAATGAATTGCCAGTTTATGCTGCAAAATGGATAAACTCTAACAGCATGATGCTGAGTGAAAGAAGGAAGAAGACTACATATCGTATAAATCCATTTATATGAAATGTCCAGAGCAGGCAAATCTATATAGAAAATGATTAGTGGTTCCCAGCGACTCAGGAGAGAGAGAATGGGGAGTGACTGCTAGTGGGTCCTTTTGGAGTGTGTTAAACATTTCTGGAATTAGTAATTTGCTAATTAATGCCTTGGCAAAAGTACACGTCACTAATGAGCTTGAATATAGGCAAATCTATTATAGGCATTACTGGGTGGGGTTTGGCAAATTTTAATATAACTGTATCTTTCCTGCTTAGAAAAAGGCAGCACAGAATTTAACTTACATCTTGTATTTCAAAGTTGTTTGATAGCTAACCTTTATTATGTTCTAGGCACTGTGATAGGCTTTTGCTCTTATGAGATCCTTACTCTTAAGAGCAAATTATGACATTAGGATGGCTAGCATCAAAAATAAAAAACGGTTGTTGGTGAGGATGTGGAGCTGTTGGTACCCTTGTGCACTGTTGGTGGGAATATAAAATCATTCAGGTACTGTGGAAAACAGTATGGCATTTTCTCAAAGTTAAAAATAGTTAATAGATGAGCTACAAATTCTACTCTGGGCACACATTCAACGGAATTGAAAAACAGGGTTTCAAAGAGATGTTCGTATACCCATATTCATAGCAGCATGCTTCATAATAACAGCCAAACGGTGGAAGCAACCAAGCGTCCCCTAATGGACGAATGGATAAACAAAATGTGGTACAAACATACAACAGAAAATTAGCCTTAGAAAGGAAACTGACATATGCTGTAACATGTTGAACCTTGAGCATTATGTTAAGTGATATAAACCAGTTGCAAAAAGACATACTGTATGATTCCATTTATGAGGTACCTGGAGTAGTCAGATTCATAGGGGCAAAGTAGAATGGTGGTTCAGGGACTGGAAGAAGAGGGAATGGAGAGAGATGGTTTAATGGGTACAGAATCTCAGGTTTACAAGAAAGAGTTCTGGAGATGGATGGTGGTGATCATTACCTAGCAATGTGAATGTACTTAATACCCCTTAAAAGTGATTAAGATGGTTATTTTTATGTGTATTTTACCATAATTTAAATTTATGTGTATTTTACCACAATTTAAAATTTGAAAATGTATTAGAATATTCTAAGAACATGGAAGTTCACTTGAGGTTGTAACTTCTTAGGGACATAATAATGCTGTATGCTTGAAATTTTTTCAACTTGTTATTTAGCACACTGTTCTATAAATAAAAACTGAGAATGGAAAGAAAAAGTATGGCCTGAAGGTCATACAGTCAGCAGTAGAAGTAGTTGAGAGCTTCACAACTTGCCATATACAACCTAGCCCCTCAGTTGGGGCAGTCAGCTGCTTTCTTGGTTCATCACAGCTGAATAAGCTGAGTGGCCCCATCATAAAGGTATGGTCTCCAGCTTCTTCTGAAATTCCTGTATTTCTCATGATGACTATTTCAAACCTACCCACACTTCTCCTATTTTTCCAACTCAAGTATGAACTCCCTTAACTTCTAGCTCTTCTCCCCATCATCCCTCCAATTAGTTGTATCTACAAAGATGTTATGACACTCTCCTTAGAGGATGAGGTATCCAGTCCTTCCTTAATAGACAGGTACAATTGCACGTGATGAAAGTCCCAGATAACAGTGCTTTAAGAAAAACAGTTCACTCTCCAGGAAATAGAGTCTAGAGAGAAGTCAGAGCTGGTTTGGAGGCCCAGTTCTTTGACATTCAGACCTAGATTCTTATCTTGCTGTATTACCAGCAAGGCCTCTATCTAATGGTCCCTTAAGGCTGTGGCCTCGTTTCTGGTGGCAGGATGGGAGAATGAACCAAGAAGGGCAGAGGGAGAGCCTGCGCTTTCCCTTAAGGGAAGTTCCCAGGACGTTGCTGGAGGATGCCGCTGCTTGTCCTCTTGGCCCCAGCATGTCGCATGGCCACAGCCAGCTGGAAAGGAAGATGCTGAATTTAGTCTATTCTAGGGGGTCACGTCTCAGCTATTAATAAAATTCTTTCTGGAGGAAGGGAAGAGCAGATACTGGACAAGTGATTCTTGGCCATGCCATCTCCCTGTGGTCTAGAGCCTGTGCCTTTCTACTTCCTGAGTGACCTTGTTCCAGCACTTAGCCCTTCTTTCCCTTGTTTCTCAGCACCTGTCTACTAACCTGTCCCTTCAATAATTCAGTGCAAATCTTACCCACCTCCCACCCCTGTCTGCCAAATGTAGCCTTCCAGCCCTTGTCCGATATTTTGCTTCTCTTCAGAGCCACTGTCTTAGCTTCCCCACTGTCTTTTTACACATCTCCTTGCTATAACCGGGTGTCCTGGGCCATCACTGCAATGAAACTGATTTTGCTAAGGTCTCTGACCTCCTACTTTCTAATACGGTAGATTCTGCAACATTCACATTTGACACTATTAGCCATGCCATCCTTATTGAAGCTGACACCACCCTCTTCTGCTTTTAATTCTTTGGGTTTCTTTGCAATATTCTCCGCCGCCTACATGTTGGTATTCATCAGGGTTTTTGCCCTTGATCCTCTTGCTGTATGCTGCCTTGGTTGGCAATTTGTCCATTTCCATGGCCTTTCTGGTACTGGTACATTAATGCCTCCAGAGCTTTATCTCCAACACTTAAAATTCCCTTTCCTTCCAGCTCCAAACTTATATGCCAGCTGGCTTCCATGTATCTTAACTTTTTTATTATGGAAGTGTTCAAACATAAGAAAAGTAGAGATGGTAACATAATGAATTTGATGTCTATCACCTAGTACCAATTATCCATACCTGGCAATGTTTCTCATCCCACCTCCATACCTTTTGAAGCAAATAACAGACATCATATTTTTTCATCTGCAAATATTTCATTGTATTTCTTCAAAATTCAAGAAAGCTTTAAAATTAACTACAATATTTACTGCATCTAAAATAAGTTAGTATCAAATACAGAGTATCGGGGAAATATAATTTAAAAGAATTTCTCAACTGAGAACCTGTCCACAGAGAAGGAAAACAGTTTATTTTTGAATAAGCATTAAATCAGGCAATCTGCTGAAAAATTACAAAGATAAAGAAATCTTACTCTTTTCTATAGCCAAGCAGGTGCAAGTACAATCCATGTTTTTAAGATTAATAACTAGACCTCCAGTTAGAAGACTTTGAGAGTTGACCTTATGTCACAGGGCTTCCCATGTGGCACTATTGGTAAAGAACCCACCTGCCAATGCAGGAGACAGAAGAGACTCAGGTTCAATCCCTGGGTCAGGAAGATCCTCTGGAGGAGGGCATGGCAACCCATTCCAGTATTCTTGCCTGGAGAATCCCATAGACAGAGGAGCCTGGTGGGCTCCAATCCATGGGATTGTGAAGAGTTAGACATGACTGAATCGACTTAGCAGGCACACAGTTATATCACATGTTCAGTTCAGTACAGGCGCTCAGTTGTGTCCAATTCTTTGTGACCCCACGAACTGCAGCACGCCAAGCCTCCCTGTCCATCACCAACTCCCGGAGTCCACCCAAACTCATGTCCATTGAGTCGGTGATGCCATCCAACCATCTCATCCTCTGCCGTCCCCTTCTTCTCCTGCCCTCAATCTTTCCCAGCATCAGGGTCTTTTCCAATGAGTCAGCTCTTCACATCAGGTGGCCAAAGTACTGGAGTTTCAGCTTCAACATCAGTCCTTCCAATGAATACCCAGGACTGATCTCCTTGCAGTCTAAGGGACTCTCAAGAGTCTTCTCAACACCACAGTTCAAAAGCATCAATTCTTCTGTGCTCAGCTTTCTGTATAGTTCAACTCTCATATCCATAAATGACTACTGGAAAAAATATCATATGTAGTTCATCCTAAATTATCATGGAACTTGGAGGGACTACTTTAGTTGACTGGCTTTATCTGGAGGGGAAACAAACATCTCACATCTTAACATGGGAGGTAGTTTTTTGGCTAATTGAAGCAAGGAGCCCACCATCCATGCCCTTAGAACTGGGAGGTTGAGACCCTGGATGTTTGCATTTCAAAAAGTGGTTCCCAGCTCCTGAGGAAACATTCCTAGGTTCTGAGGCCTATTTAGTCGTAAAGATTACTTGCATGTGAAAAGGACAGAGAAAGAAATTCTGAAACACAGGGAGGGGAAAAGTCTACCCTTGTTTTCAACAGGGATAATTAAGTCTATTTTCAATTTGTATCTGTCTTTGCACAGTTAAGATTCACAGTGCCCAACTGATTTACACTTGTGGTTGATCTGTAGAGGAAACTAGGTCATTTGTCTGTAGAACCTCTCAGCTTGGATTTTGCAGATGGCATCCTTGTAGCATTCTGTGACATGTTCTTTGTCCTCTGTATTTCCTGTCACCTGGTTACTGAATCTAGATTCTTGGTCAAATTCAGGTCCAGCTTTTTGTTTTTTTTCCTGGCAGTTCTGCTTCTTGTGCTCAGTCACATATGACTCTTTGTGGGGCCATGGACTGTAGCCCACCAGACTCCTCTGCCCGTGGAATTTCCCAGGCAAGAATACTGGAGTGGGTAGCCATTTCCTTCTCCAGGGTATCTTCCCAACCCAGGGATCAAACCCAGGTCTCCTACATTGCAGGCAGATTCTTTACCATCTGAGCCACCAGGTGACATGTTTTCATTCAAAGTGATGTCGTCAGTCACTGAATACTCGTTGAGCCTTTAACTTGTTGAATTGAGCCATTAACCCACTCCTGTGTATGAGCAAGAGGATAGTCTCTAACACCCCAATGTCAGTGCATCCAAAACTGAACTTACCAACATCTCTACCCCCTTTCCCTGTGCTTTCTTATCTCTGGTGGTAGCAGAGCCAGAAAGCTGGAGGGCAAATCCTTTCTCCCCCGTAGCCCTTTTAAGTATTGCTGGAATCTTGTTAGCTCTCTCCCACCGCCTTGTCTTTATAGCCCCTCTGGCAGCGGCTCTTCTGCAGGCCAGGCAGTTTTCCAGAGGCCACCGGATCACCAGATCTACAGTGCAGATTTGATCCGTCACCTCCTGATTGAACCTTAGTAGCTCCTACTGCATATAGAACCTGAACCCTGCCTCTTCCCGCCTCATCTCTCTGCAATCATCCCTGACGGTCCCTGGGCATTGTTGTGTAGGGCTGAAGGCACTGTGTGCCTTTTCTGCTTGGCAAGCCTCTCTCCTTTTATTCCTGACTAAAACCTTCAAGATTCAGATACCGACTCTTCTGAGATGCCCTCTTGGCTCATCCTGGGTCTGAGTCAGCACCTTCTCGTGACTCTTCCCATCACACCCTGTGTATGATGGCATCATCACAATTAGCAGCGGTCTGTGCTTTCCCCGCCTGTCTTCTGACCAGGCTGTGAGCGCCCTGAAGGCTGCAGCCAGGCACACAGTCAGCACACAGTCAGCTTTTGTTGAAGGAAGAAATGGGGCGAAGCATTCTAGCTGTCTTCTGGAACTTCATTCCCATCGTGACCCATGGGATTTTCCTGGATCACAACTTCCTTTCTCTCCAAATGGTTTGCTCCTCAGAAGCCCCCTGGTTTCCCAGATTTTAAAAATGTATGACAATAAATAATATATCAAATTGATATATTATCAGATTATATATATTAATCTATATATCTGTCACGTATCAAATTGTTTAATTCTTACAAGGTGTTGGGCTACCAGTTGAATGAACTTAGTCACACTAAGTGCTGGTAAGCAGTGATGGCCAGTTTTTGCCTCCTTTTTTGAAACATGCTTGGTCTTAATCTAGAACCTAAGAATCCAATGATGACTGCTTCAAGAAAGGCTGACCTCTAGTTGCTTTAGACAGAAGAGGAATTGTTCCTTTCCTATCCAAGACAATACCGTTCAAAGGCCTAGAACCTAAGGGATTACTGTGGTTAGTTTAAATAACTTAGTCCTTGAATAAATTTACTTGTCCTTTGTATTAATGAGCAAGCTCTCCTGGTAGGGAGGGTGTATTCCTGTAATAGATGTAGTAATGCTAAGATCTGATGAGAAGATAGCATCTTTCTGGCTCCCTCCTCTATCCCAAGAAACCAGAATTACAGAATAGGAAAAGAAGTAGAAAATACCTTCCTGTGTGACTGAGAATTGAGTCACAGTGGGGTGTAGCATTGTGGTTAGGGCTTTTGGAGAATCGGTGTCCCAAATGAAATTGGCCGTGCCTTTCAATTCTTTTGTAGGGAAGGTAGAAAATTTGAACTGTGTGTGAGAGCTGGACTCCTTAGGAGCCATTGTGATGAGAAATCAATGGGCCTATGTGTATTTGCTACTTCTCACCGAAAACCCTTTTCTTCTCAAAAGGACATAATCATATTACAAACAAGTTTTGGGAAGTCGTAAATTACACCATCTGTTGTGAGGAAAGGGTAGGGTGGAGAGAAAAACCACAAAGATGCCTCATCTTGTTGAACTAATACCATGTGACCCTTAGTGTGTGTAGGCTTTTCCTTGTTCAGATCAGGTCAGATCAGATCAGTTGCTCAGTCGTGTCCGACTCTTTGCGACCCCATGAATTGCAGCACACCAGGCCTCCCTGTCCATCACCAACTCCCGGAGTTCACTGAGACTCATGTCCATCGAGTCAGTGATGCCATCCAGCCATCTCATCCTCTGTCGTCCCCTTCTCCTCCTGCCCCCAATCCCTCCCAGCATCAGAGTCTTTTCCAATGAGTCAACTCTTCGCATGAGGTGGCCAAAGTACTGGAGTTTCAGCTTTAGCATCATTCCTTCCAAAGAAATCCCAGGGCTGATCTCCTTCAGAATGGACTGGTTGGATCTCCTTGCAGTCCAAGGGACTCTCAAGAGTCTTCTCCAACAGCACAGTTCAAAAGCATCAATTCTTCGGCGCTCAGCCTTCTTCACAGTCCAACTCTCACATCCATACATGACCAATGGAAAAACCATAGCCTTGACTAGACGAACCTTGTTGGCAAAGTAGTGTCTCTGTTTTTGAATATGCTATCTAGGTTGGTCATAACTTTCCTTCCAAGGAGTAAGTGTCTTTTAACTTCATGGCTGCAGTCACCATCTGCAGTGATTTTGGAGCCCAGAAAAATAAAGTCTGCCACTGTTTCCACTGTTTCCCCATCTATTTCCCAGGAAGTGGTGGGACCGGATGCCATGATCTTAGTTTTCTGAATGTTGAGCTTTAAGCCAACTTCTTCACTCTCCACTTTCACTTTCATCAAGAGGCCTTTTAGTTCCTCTTCACTTTCTGCCATAAGGGTGGTGTCATCTGCATATCTGAGGTTATTGATACTTCTCCCGGCAATCTTGATTCCAGCTTGTGTTTTCCTTGTTACCTTATTTTAACTAACAACTGTGTGAGGGTGGGCACACTTCGAGACTGAACTTGGTTGGAGATCTTGACTCTTCTGGGCAGTCACAGCCAGAGGACAGCTTTCCTTTGCATCTGTTGTGACCATACATGAGCCACCCTGGCCACCTGGTCTCCATGCACTGTGCTTTTGAATAGTGTGGAATGTGATCGGTCTGGTTTGTTGAGGTTCCTTGGGAAACTCACTGGGGTGCTAGCCCAGGTCTGGGGCAGGGAGCTACACATCTGGACTGGTTCACTGGCAGAGCCTTAGTAGTCACCCGCCCTTTCAGTCCTTCCTGGAACAAGGTGAAGCATCCAGAATTTAAAAAAGAAAAAAGATCACATATTCTGAAGAGCACTATTTTAGCCCCAGGGATCGTCGCTATCTCCTTCTGTGGTTAGATAGTGAAGTAGCTTGAGGTCTTGTCAGCATGTTAACAACAGATCTTTTTCTCAGAGAAGCTTAACAGTCTTGTTTGGAATGAGGGAAAGTGGTTATGTTGCAGTGACTTGTGAAGCCAGAGGAACCCTCCTCTTCTCTCTGCCCCTGCCTGTGTTGGAATCAGGCTGCCATCTGTCCACTGAAGATCTGAAGATCTGCCTGAGAAAGCTGAGCTGGCTGGCTCACCATGGTCTAGAAGTGCCTGGAGGGTTGACATGAGTTGGGTACAGAGGGGCATACATTACTAAGCCTATTCTCAGCAGGCGATGCCCTGTTCTCCTTCAGCAAGAAGTTCAGATGTAGCTGGAAAACCAATTAGCAGGAAACAATATAAATATGAATATAATATAAATATAAATGGTGCTGCAAGTCATCTCTTGTTACATGTCTTGAGCCAAACTTTCGAGCTTGTTTTGTGTTGGGGTTTTTTTTACACCAGGATCACAGTCACGCACAGGCATCTAGTAACACCACGTCTGTATCAGCTGATCTTGAGGTTAAGTCCGGTATGTGTTAGATGGACATGTCTGGAGTGACCAGCCTGGATGCTGGGATTAACCTTCCATCCTCGAGCCCCCTGTGCCACTCTCCTTGGCCTTCCTCAGCTGTGGTCTTAGAGTAGCACTGTAACTGTTTTCAATAAGTTGGTCTTCCAGGTACAACTTTGAGGTTCTAAGAATTAGCAGGTGCAGTCCTTTTAAAATACCAGGAAATCCCTTTCTGTGGGATGAAATCTGCCATGTACAACATATGAATCTGTAACTTTAAGAGCCACCAGTGTTCTCTTGGCGCCAAATGAGAACTCAGAGTCTTTGTTTTTCTGCACGTTTCACTGACTCATTATTCCTGACAAATCGTAAGCACTCATCCTGTTCAAGGACAGTTCAAAAGACTGTACACTAATGGACCCTCGGGCTTCCCAGGTGGCTCATCTGCCTGACAAGCAGGAGACATGGGTTCAATCCCTGGATCGGGAAGATCCCCTGGAGACGAAATGGCAGTCCATTCCAGTATTCTTGCCTGGGAAATCCTGGACAGAGGAGCCTGGCTAAGAGTTGGACATGATTTAGCGACTAAACAACAGCACAATAGACTCTTAGCTTTACTCCAAGTCTAATATTCTGCCAGTAGGCTCCCTGCGGCTTGCTATACTCACCCATGTGTCAGCCCACTTGACCCATCTCTCTTGATTTGCTAGAGGCCTTGGGAGCAGCTAAAGCTACCTGTAAGTACAAGTAGAGCAGCAGAGAGAACGGGGTGCCCTTCTGCTGTAGAAATGCCTGCTCACTCATAATATTCTTATCTGATCTCTAACCAAAGGAGGATTCAGGCATGCTCTGAACTTTAGGTGCCATTTACCTTTGCTGAATTTCTTCTGCAGTATGTGGATGATGATACCGAGAGAGGAAGTACTGAGGAGTAGCAGCTCTCCGTAAAGCATCTAGCCAGCACTGCATGGTAGCCAGAGAGAGACAAGTTTTGCTCCTTTCCCTTGTTTCCTGTCACTGGCTTCTTTCAGGGATTCACTGGTGATGAGGGCCCTGAAATAGAAGTGCTGTTCGCAGACATTGCTAAGGTCAGATAGGGCTCTTTTCATTTCTTCCAGTTGCATCATTCTGTGGATGCACTTGTGTTCTCGTTGCACTCTGATGGAACCTGAGAGGTTTATCAAGGCCAAAGGTAACATCCAGGCCTAAAAGATCAGAGTAGTAGGCAGTGTATTTTTATTTCCAGCACTGGGGAGAGAAGCAATGAGGCGGTGCCAGTATATATAGGGCTTGACTTTTTTCCCCACAGCAAATGAAAAATGAGAGCCCTTTCTAGTTGGTTCCAGATCTATTTGATATGAGAGCTTCCTTGGAAGTTTCGGGTTTATTTCATCTTACAGTATCTTCTAAAAGAGGAAAGAGCAGCAATGGAATATTGTGTCTCTTCCAATTTAGACTTGCAGATGAGTTGACCTGAAGGACAAAAGATTTGAGAAGAGAGAGCTCCCTCCAGCATGGTAGCTATTCCATGTTATACTCTGTGCAGTTTTCACTATAATTCCAAGATTCATTAAAATTGGTGAGACCATTTCTTGTTTTTTGAACCAGAAAATTTTCCATTAGCACTCAGAGTAATGCTTTAACTTTACTCAGTTCATCCTGCTCTTAACAAAAAATTAACCTCCCATCAACCTCTCTACACCTCAAAAACAGCCTATGGGTCATAATTTATGTTCCCTATAACCTCATATTGCTTAGCTCCAAAATGCAGACATCTCATTCTTATTAAATTGTTCAACTGTTTCCAAACATGGCATACATTTCTTCTTTCAGGTCCTCATTTTCTTTAGACACCAGTCTTAGGCTCTGTTCCACTAGTCCTTTGGGTGTTACAATGCTACTGGTGCAGCAGGCATTATAGGAGAAAGCCGCATCAGTCTGCATCAGGATGGCATGGTCCCCTCACTGATTCAGCTCTGTAATGAACTAGAACAGTTAAGATCAGCAACATAAGCTTTCATATTTTGAGTTCTTAATCACTTAAAGATTATGGCAGTGGAATTATCCAGTCTCATCCTCTTCTGGATGTGAAAACCTAGTTTGCTGGCCAATGCCATATATGCAGGAATGATGTGCCACTTCTAGGCTGGGGCCTTTAAAAGCAAAGGTGTGCCTTCTTAGTGCCTTCTCCCTCTCCACCTGCCTTGAACCTGGAGAGACTTAACCTTAGTCGTACAAGATGACAAGCTCCTAAGTGTGGCAGACCTACGAGCCAGAAGGAGTCTGGTTTCTGAATCATATAGAGGAAAGCTGCTTGCTGACCTAGAATATCGAACCCTGGACACTTAAATGAACAAGAAGCCAATCTAACATGTATATGTACAGCTGAGTCCCTTCATTGTACACCTGAAACTATCACAACATTGTTAATCGACTATACCCCAATACTAAATGTTTTTGGTGTTAAAAAATACATATAAAAAAAGAATATTATGGTGCTTGCTTCAGCAGCACATATACTAAAACACTGGAACAATTCAGAAAAAGATTAGCACAGTCTGTATGTAAGGATGATATGCAAATTTGTGAAGTGTTTGGCCACCTGATGGGAAGAGCTGACTCATTTGAAAAGACCCTGATGCTGGGAAAGATTGGGGGCAGGAAGAGAAGGGGATGACAGAGGATGAGATGGTTGGATGGCATCACCAACTCAATGGACATGGGTTTGGGTGGACTCCAGGAGTTGGTGATGGACAGGGAGGCCTGGCGTGCTGCAGTCCATGGGGTCACAAAGAGTCGGACATGACTGAGCGACTGAACTGAAATGAAAAAGAATACCATGGATTTTGTTTAGGCATAAAGGTCTACAAGGACAGACTAGTCAAACTTGGAAATTGGGATAAGGGACTCTCACCATTCGACACTTCCTTGATAATTTTACAAAAATTTCTATTGTCAATTAGGAAGGAAAACAACAATAGAGTAACAAAATTTTCTGGTACAAAATTCACTCATTTAGAAGCCCTTTGTTGTCTACCTGATCCTCCTGAATTTCCTTTTGCTTCTTTAGCATTCACTGTTCCTAGTCCTTACTTGGACTTTATTGTGGAAATCCAGGAGCAGAGCTGGGAGTCATACAGGGTGGTCCACTCAGGCAGGGCCCTCAAGGTATTAATCCCTTCAAGGGGTCTGGTCCTCAGCTTTGTGGATCCAGGAACAGAAGTCTTAAAGTGTGCAGCAGAGTTTATCAGACTTTAACACCCAGAGACTGATGCTAACTATGATGTATAAACCCAAATGCCCATCTGTACGTAATTACAGTGAGCAATGGTCCTTCTGACATCCACTGTCAGAAGAGGAAGTCCTCTTGCTGGTATGAGGGCTGCTGGGAAACTGAGTAAGCAGAAGGCTGTTTGGCAAGCAAGGAATCGGAACCCACCATCCAGGCTGTGAATTAATCTGGTGATTCACTCCACAGTTACATGTTTAATGACCAAAATCCTTTTATGAAATTCAGTCTCTCTGCCATGGAGGGTGTTGCTTTTAAGACTGCCAGATTCTCTTAAGGTTCCTTTTTAGGCTTTCTGAAGCTTTATTCTGATAAGTAAACAATACTGAGCCTAGTTACTACTGTTTCTGTCGCACTTATCGAAGCCTACATCCTATATTCCATGATTGGACTTGAGCGTTCCTCAAGTTCTGTCACTTAACCACCAGGCTGATCACTTTAGTTCTCATTTATTTCTTATTGGTTATGGGAGGATTAAATGAGTTAGTCTTCAAAAATTAATATTAGTATTATTTACTTAGATTATAAACCCTTTCTAATTATACACCTAACATAAAACACCTAGAGCCTAAATGCTTGATGTGGTTTAAGGGGATGCTGAGATAAACACGGATAGGGAAGTTAAAGGGGCTTCCCAGGTTGTGCTAGTGATAAAGAACCAGCCTGCAAATGCAGGAGACTTAAGAGACATGGGTTCAATCCCTTCGTTAAGAAGATCCCTTGGAGAAGGGCATGGCAACCCACTCCAATATTCTTGCCTGGAGAATTCCATGAACAGAGGAGCCTGGCGGACTACCGTCCATAGGGTTGCAAAGAGTCAGACGTGAATGAAGCTACTTAGTACTGGAGCACTGGAGGGAAGTTGAAACATCCAAGTATAGGCACTGCCATCAAATCTGTCCAGCACAAGATTGTCTTGCAACAGTGCCAAGACCTAATATTAACTTGAAAGTTAATGCTTCATTTCTCTTAAATCCAGTGTCCTTCCATATTTTGAGATTCAGTAAAGTACATAGTGACCTTCAGTTCACTCAGTCGTGTCCAACTCTTTGTGACCCCATGGACTGCTGCACGCCAGACTTCCCTGTCCATCACCAACTCCCAGAGTTTGCTCAAACTCATGTCCGTTGAGTCAGTGATGCCATCCAAACATCTCATCTGCTGTTGTCCCCTTCTCCTCCTGCCTTCAGTCTTTCCCTGCATCAAGGTCTTTTCCACTGAGTCAGTTCTTCACATCAGGTGGCCAAAGTATTAGAGCTTCAGCTTCAGCATCAGTCCTTCCAATGAATATTCAGGACTGATTTCCTTTAGGATTGACAGGTTTGATCTTACAGTCCAAGGGACCCTCAAGAGTCTTCTCCAACACCAGTTCAAAAGCATCAATTATTTGGTGCTCAGCTTTCTTTATAGTCCAACTCTTCACATCCATACATGACTACTGGAAAAACCATAGCCTCGACTACATGGACCTTTGTTGGCAAAGTCATGTCTCTGCTTTTTAATATGCTGTCTAGGTTGACATGACTGAGCGACTTGACTTTCACTTTTCACTTTCACGTGTTGGAGAAGGAAATGGCAACCCACTCCTGTGTTCTTGCCTGGAGAATCCCAGGGACAGGGGAGCCTGGTGGGCTGCCATCTATGGGGTCGCACAGAGTCAGACATGACTGAAGCGACTTAGCAGTAGCAGCAGCAGCAGCAGGTTGGTCATAGATTTTCTTCCAAGGAGCAAGTGTCTTTTAATTTCATGGCTGCAGTCAACCATCTGCAGTGATTTTGGAGCCCAAGAAAATAAAGCCTGTCACTGTTTCCATTGTTTCCCCATCTATTTGTCATGAAGTGATGGGACCAGATGCCATGTTCTTTGTCTTTTGAATGTTGAGCTTTAAGCCAGCTTTTTCACTCTCCTCTTTCACTTTCATCAAGAGGCTCTTTAGTTCCTCTTTGCTTTCTGCCATAAGGGTGGTGTCATCTGTGTATCTGGGGTTATTGATATTTTTCCCAGAAATCTTGATTCCAGCTTGTGCTTCATCCAGCCTGGGATTTCGCAGGATGTACTCTGCATATAAATTAAATAAGCAGGGTGACAATATACAGCCTTGACGTACTCCTTTCCTAATTTGGAACCAGTCCGTTGTTCCATATCAAGTTCTAACTGTTGCTTCTTGACCTGCATACATATTTCTCAGGAGGCAGGTAAAGGTGGTCTGGTATTCCCATCTCTTGAAGAATTTCCCTCAGCTTGTGATCCACACAAAGACTTTGGCTTAGTCAATAAAGACATAGATTTTTTTCAGGAATTCTCTTGCTTTTTCGATGATCCAATGGATGTTGGCAATATGATCTCTGGTTCCCCTGCCTTTTCTAAATCCACCTTGAACATCTGGAAGTTCTCAGTTCACATACTGTTGAAGCCTGGCTTGGAGAATTTTGAGCATTACTTTGCTAGCATATGAAATGAGTGCAATTGTGGGGTAGTTTGAACATTCTTTGGCATTCCCTTTGAGATTGGAATGAAAACTGACCTTTTCCAGTCCTGTGGCCGCTGCTGAGTTTTCCAAATTTGCTGGCATATTGAGTGCAGCACTTTCACAGCATCATCATTTAGGATTTGAAATAGCTCAACTGGAATTCCATCACCTCCACTAGCTTTGTTTGTAGTGATGCTTCCTAAGGCCCACTTGACTTTGCATTCCTGGATGTCTGGCTCTAGGTGAGTGATCACACCATCGTGGTTATCTGGGTCATTAAGATCTTTTTTGTATAGTTCTTCTGTGTATTCTTGCTACCTCTTCTTAATAGTGACCGTACTCATGTCTTTTTTCTGTTTAAAAGACTTTTAAGAAAATTTTTTATAGTTGTTTTACTTGATTATTTTTTTCTCTTGGTTCCCAATATCTTTGGTCTGTTTTCATATTCTACCTCTAGAACCTTTCCTTTTTATTTAGTCATTGAGATCTTCTCTGGTTTTGGATCTCTCATATGTTATTTTTTAAAAAGCAATGGTACACAAAGAAGATACACACAGAAGTCTAGCTGCATATGCATCTTACCTTTAATTGAGAATAGGATAAGGCAGTCTGTTTTGCTTCCAGTATCCTTACTAGTGGTGACCCCTTGGTTGGGCTTATGTTCCAGGCCATTGTTGGCCTTATGTTCCAGACCATGGCTTCTCAAGTTTCTACATTCTCTAAGAAGTTTGGCTTTGGATTGAGTTTGGGTTCAAGAGGTAAAGCTCAAAACTGTACAACATTCAAGACTGGTCTGTGCTGGTCTTAATCCAGATCTTTAACACAAATCTCTGCAGACACTAAGATGTCTGTCTATCCCGTGACCCACCCCTTGCCCCTCCCCTCATCATACTTGTATCCCAGATGGAGAAGGAGGCCCTTAAGAATACAATCTGTTCTAACATTCTGTTTATTCAGATCTCCTGATAGTGTTATTTAGTCCTCACCCTAAATGTAACTGATTTATTGATATAAGTGGTTAAGATCGAAAGACTGGTACTTACACTAAAGATTAACATGTAGTTAGTAAAGGTTAAGGCAGAGTGACTAATGTCACTGTGGGAATACTGTGAACCCTGCCTGGGTGGGAAAATATTACAGCTTACTGTCCGAATGTACCAGTAGCTCATTTTGTTTGTTTTAAAGATAAGTCTGTGCCTTTACTGGCCAAACAGGTACTCAAGGCGGATGAACCAGGAGGAGTGGGTGGCTCCATGCTTCCTGGGCTTGTAGGTGATGGAGAACTCGCCCAGGTAGTGTCCAGTAATCTTGGACTTGATTTCCACCCGGGTGAAGGTCTTGCAGTTGTAGACACCCACCATCTGAGCGGGATGACTTCAGTACCTATGGCTTCTCTTTGGGTCAAGCCCCAAGACTGGTCCTGCCCAGGAGCTTCTACCACGGCCATGGGGTGCCGTGCAGCTGTGTCACTGCATCAGCATGTCCAGCAGCTGGTGGCTGCTCATCCCTGTGGGTGAATGTGTGGAAGGTCCACTGCTGCCTGCTCCCCTTCTGCTGTCTTGTTGGCTCCTCGGAGAGGGCTGTTTAGTTCTTAAAGTGCTGGAATCAAGAGGGAGTCTTTGAGGTCTCAACTGCATAGTCTAGAATACACACTTTGGGGCAGACAGCCTGAATTGGGATCCTGATTCTGACACCTGGAAACTGTGTGACCTTGGGGCCTTGCATCAGTTCCCTCACCTATAG
The DNA here is from genome assembly GCF_027580195.1 of Bos mutus. Classification (NCBI taxonomy): domain Eukaryota; kingdom Metazoa; phylum Chordata; class Mammalia; order Artiodactyla; family Bovidae; genus Bos; species Bos mutus. The sequence goes on along the minus strand of NC_091626.1, from coordinate 29,226,209 downwards.
AATGGCATACTATAGTTGCCTAATAGGATTGTGAGTCTTAAGAATTTCTGTTGAGCAGTCGCAACAGTGTTTGGGATCTTATAAGTAATAATTGTAAAAGCCTCCTAAACCTAAGAGATATTTAGGTACTCAGATTGGCCTTTATTTTTTAAAAAGTTGATATTATGAAAATTCCTATATTTGTTTTTTTGTCCTAAATTAATGCTACTTGATTTTCTGTAAATCCTTTCAGTTCCTCTTGGTATTTTACTTTCACTCTGTAACTTGAGGCTATCTGAGCTCTAACTGAGACCAGTTTTGTAATGGGTAGGTTAAGTGAGTGAACATTTCTGGGTTTTACTTTCTAAAACTCAGCTTTATCTGCAAAATGATATTCCTAAAAGGATCTACCCCACAGGATTGCTGGGAGGATGGAGAGAACCCTGCCACTATCGTGTGAGGTTTTAGTTACCCAATGTGTACTCTATTAAAACTGTTATTTGTGGCCCCAGGCCAGTAAAAGGGGGAATAACATGATTACTCTTGTCATCTCTCGTTCATTTCTAGGCTGCCACCTTAAAGACTTCGGAGATTTGAATTTTACTCCAGTTCCCAAAGATGATCTCTATAACAACTTGATAGTGAATCCTCGCTCAGTGGGCCTGGCCAACCAGGAACTAGCGGAGGTGGTTAGCCGAGCTGTGTCAGGTGGCTACAGCTGTGTCACGGTGGGAGGAGACCACAGGTAAGAGGGAGCCAGGGTGGTGGAGGGGCTGGACCGCATGGCTCATTTAGAGTAAAATACTCTAGAATTTCTAGGGCATCATGTACATAGCATTTTCATGTCTAAGATCAGGAACCACTCGAGGCACGTACAGTTTCCTTTGTAAGACGTGTCACATAGTATGAGGACAAGTTCAGAGTTAGACTAAGCAAAGTTTTTAGACGGTATGTTTCATGCTTGCTTCTTGGAAAACTTTCTTAAAACTTCTAATGACTTTTCATTTTGGTTATTTAGGAGAATTGGAGGGATTTCATTGATAGGCTGAATTTATTTTAAGCATTTCTGCTAATAGGTTTTAGAAATGCCCCACTTAGCATGTGAATACTGTCTCTACCTCCACAGTACAGACCCTAGGTGGCTTACCCAGTTGATCCTTCCTCTCAGTGAATCAGCATGCACTTTACTGAGCACTGTTCTGATGAGTTGTCAAGCAGTGCCAAGGAGTATTGGAAGCTTGTGATCTATTAGAATTAAATGAAATAAATACACATGGAATGAGAAAAAAATACTGAATTCCACATCTCAGAAGGAAGAGATCAGTCTGGGCTGGACTAGTCAGATTTCACGGGGGAGTATTTGAGCTAAGTAATGAAGATTTTTTTTGTAGAAAGAAAAATAGCATTGAAGTACTAGGAATATCAAGCATTTAATACATAGTCTCAGTTAATCCTCAAAACCGTGCCATGAGGCAGATACTATTTTATCTAATTCACTGCTGGGGACAATGAGGGACAGAGGCTGAATAACATCTAGAACCAGGAAGTAGTAGAGCTTGGATTCAAGTCCATTGTGACCACTGTGGGCAATAATCTTTTGAGATCAAATCTAGCAATTTCCCTGAGTTACTCAGCTTTTCAGATCAATTAACAGAACTGGAAAGACAGGTAGATTCCTCATTAAGAATAAAATTTTAGGTAGAGTAAGGAAGTCCGTCCCACATTCTCTACTGAAATTGATTAAATAACTCAAGGGTGGGTCTCTTGCTCTGAGCTCAGGCATTTTTCAGTCACTAAGCTCCCTTTAACAGTGTAACATACACTACTGCTTTGATCATCAACCCGACTAACATTATTATCCTTATCTTATAGAAAGGGAAATAGCAGTCTAGAGAAGTTAGATGACTTGTCCTATTTCACACAGTTCTTCCTAGAAAGACCCCCAGTATTCTGAATTGATCCAGTGCTTTTAGCACCATACCATGCTCTTTCTTGAAAAGGTCCTACATGGAACACAGGGCTTAAAATGCTACCTCAGGGTATTCTGACCAAAAGGATGACTGGCTAGTTCCTAAGATGCTTAAGCTGCATTTCCCATCGTCCTGAGGACAAGTTCTTTGGTTCCTGGGAAGCTTGAGCAGCTTTCCAAACACAATTTCATCAGCTGTACTCCTTCAGTTCAGACAGGATAGTTGGCTAATGTAAGCAGAGACCAAGGACAAGCAAAGCAAAAACCAGGAACACCTAATGGTACTTGAATGTCATGCTAATGTATAGAACATGCAAATAAACTTCTGTTTTATTCAGTGATCTAATGAGGTCTTTAATTGGGTTGCCCTGTTAATGTCTTTAAAAATGTTGACTTATTGTTTTAGGAAGTATCACATAATCTTTCTAAAAAGCGGTAATACAAATTTTTATCCTTAAAAAGTTAACATAACTGATTCTCTAAAAGTAATTTTTCTTGGTCTCTCAAGAGATATTAAGTAGTACTAGTGAGTTGTTACATACTGATCACCTCTTTAACAGGATTTCATTTGTTGAACAAAAATTTTGGATCCTTTTCTGGGCCAAGACTAATGGATCCAATTAAAGGAATTTAGGGGCAGCAATGAACCTGGTACACCACAAGAATAACCAGTTGTCAGCTTTGAATCTTTAGAGCCTTCCATTTCTCCCTCTTTCATTCAGGATTTGTCTTTGGGAATGACAGTCCGAGGGACCCTGTTCTCATCCAAATCCAGACTCAATCTAGAGCCTGACTTCACCCTGAGGACAAAGTGTGAGCTGTGCTGGCTGAGGATATTTGTTATTATGATGTTTGCCAAGCAGGGGGCTTTTAAGATTATTTTATTTGTTCTTTGCAGCCTGGCAATCGGTACCATCAGTGGCCACGCCCGACACTGCCCAGACCTTGGTGTGATCTGGGTTGATGCCCATGCTGACATCAATACACCCCTCACCACTTCATCTGGAAATCTACATGGACAGCCAGTTTCGTTTCTCCTCAGAGAACTACAGGACAAGGTCTGTGGGCTGAAATGAAGAGAATGTAGAGCAGGTTGCAAGGGTTATCCTGGGGCTCTGAGAATCTAGTTCAGTAAGATTTCTGTGAAGGATAGATTTATGGTGATGGTACTAATGTTCCCCACTTCTTCATTTGTTCACCAAACTTATTTCGGACCAGATAGTCCAGACGCTGGGGGCATAAGGAGGACTAGTACACGGGCCCTGCTTCTGGAGTGGCTCATAATCTCATAATCATAATCTCATCTCATAATAAAGGAATGTGGTAGTGGGCAGTGCCCTCTGGTGATATGGATATACCTACAGCCTGAAGAATTCTTGGTAAGAAGCTCCTGGGCCTCACTCTTGGACCCACCAGTCTAGAAGACAAATAAAACCATGATTACCTCAGTAATGTTTTCCCAGGCTCTTCAGAAGACTTGGGAGCTCATGCTAGGCATGGACTAGAATCTGTGTATCCCTCCCCTCAGTAAGGGACCAAGTTAAACCAGGACAGTAAAAAGGTTATTCACTAGGCAGAATTCACATTTTGACTCTTGGGGACTTGAAACATAACCTGGTTCCCATCTCAAGAACCAATCGGTAAACAATTCAATAGTATGCAAAGAGGTGGAAAAGATCTAGTCAGCAGTATTCTTGCTATTTAGGTAAGTTAATGAGAAACCAAGGCCACCTTCAGTTCAGGTCAGTTGCTCAGCTGTGTCCAACTCTTTGCAACCTCATGGACTGTGGCATGCCAGGGTTCCCTGTCCATCACCATCCTCCTGAAGCTTGCTCAAACTCATTTGCTCAAACTCATGTTCGTTGAGTCAGTGATGCCATCCAACCATCTCACCTGCTGTTGTCTCTTCTCCTGCCTTTAATCTCTCCCAGCATCAGGGTCTTTTCCAATGAGTCAGCTCTTCACATCAGGTGGCCAAAGTATTACAGCCTCAGCTTCAGCGTCAGTCCTTCCAATGAATATTTAGGACTGATTTCTTTTAGGATTGACAGGTTTGATCTCCTTGCAGTCCAAGGGACTCTTGAGAGTCTTCTCCAACACCACAGTTCAAAAGCATCAATTCTTCGGCACTCAGCATTCTCTGGCGCTTAGCTTTCTGTATAGTCCAACTCTCACATCCATACATGACTACTGCAAGAACCATAGCTTTGACTAGACAGACCTTTGTTGGCAAAGTAATGTCTTTATTTTATAATATGCTGTCTAGGTTGGTCACAGCTTTTCTTCCAAGGAGCAAGCGTCTTTTAATTTCATGGCTGCAGTCAACCAGATGGCAGTGATTTTGGAGCCCAAGAAAAAGTCCGTCACTGTTTCCACTGTTTCCCCATCTATTTGCCATGAAGTGATGGGACTGGATGCCATGATCTGAGTTTTCTGAATGTTGAGCTTTAAGCCAGCTTTTTCACTCTCCTCTTTCACTTTCATCAAGAGGCTCTTTAGTTCCTCTTTGCTTTCTGCCATAAGGGTGGTATTATTTGCGTATCTGGGGTTATTGATATTTCTCTCAGCACTCTTGATTCCAGCTTGTGCTTCATCCAGACGGGCATGTTACATGATATACTCTGCATATAAGTTAAATAAGGAGGGGGACAACATACAACCTTGATGTATTCCTGTCCTGATTTGGAACCAGTCTGTTGTTCCATGTCCACTTCTGTTTCTTCTTGACCTGCATAGAGATTTCTCAGGAGGCAGGTTAGGTCAAGGTGGTCTGGTATTCCCATCTCTGAGTTTCCCACAGTTTGTTGTGATCCACACAGCCAAAGGCTTTGGCAGAGTCAATAAAGCAGAAGTAGATGTTTTTCTGGAAGGCAATTTGATCTCTGGTTCCTTTGTCTTTTCTAAATACAGCTTGAACATCTGGACTGTTGAAGCCTGGCTTGGAGAATTTTGCTACTTTGCTAGCCTGTGAGATGAGTGCAATTGTGCAGTAGTTTGAGCATTCTTTGGCATTGCCTTTCTTTGGGATTGGAATGAGAACTGACCTTTTCCAGTCCTGTGGCCACTGCTGAGGTTTCCAAATTTGCTGGCATATTGAGTGCAGCACTTTAACAGATCATCTTTTAGGATTTGAAATAGCTCAACTGGAATTCCATCACCTCCACTAGCTTTGTTCGTAGTGATGCTTCCTAAGGCCCACTTGACTTTGCATTCCTGGATGTCTGGCTCTAGGTGAGTGATCACACCATCGTGGTTATCTGGGTCATTAAGATCTTTTTTGTATAGTTCTTCTGTGTATTCTTGTCACCTCTTAGTATCTTCTGCTTCTGTTAGGTCCATACCATTTCTGTCCTTTATTGAGCCCATCTTTGCATGAAATGTTCCCTTGGTATCAGTAATTTTCTTGAAGAGATCTCTAGTCTTTCCCATTCTGTTGTTTTCCTCTATTTCTTTGCACTGATCACTGAGGCTTTCTAATCTCTCCTTGCTATTTGGAACTCTGCATTCAAATGGGTATATCTTTCCTTTTCTCTTTTGCCTTGAGCTTCTCTTCTTTTCTCAGCTATTTAGAAGGCCTCAGACCACCATTTTGCCTTTTTTTTTTTTCTTGAGGATGCTCTTGATTACTGCTTCCTGTACAATGTCACGAACCTCCTCCATAGTTCTTCAGGCACTCTGTCTATCAGATCTAATCCCTTGAATCTATTTGTCACTTCTGTATAAACAAGAGATTTGACTTAGGTCATACCTGAATGGTCTAGTCATTTTCCCTACTTTCTTCAAGTGTGAATTTGGCAATAAGATTGAGTTGATGTTCTGAGGCACAATCAGCTCCTGGTCTTGTTTTTGCTGACTGTATAGAGCTTCTCCATTAGACTGCAAAGAATATAATCAATCTGATTTTGGTATTGACCATTTGGTGCTGTCCATGTGTAGTCTTTTCTTGTGTTGTTGGAAGAGGGTGTTTGCTATGACAAGTGCATTCTCTTGGCAAAACTGTTAGCCTTTGCCCTGCTTCATTTTGTACTCCCAGGCCAAATTTGTGTTACTCGTTCTCTCTCTTGACTTCCTACTTTTGGATTCCAGTCCCCTATAATGAAAAGGACATCTTTTTTGGGTGCTAGTTCTGGAAGGTCTTGTAGGTCTTCGTAGAACTGTTCAACTTCAGCTTCTTCAGTGTTACTGGTTGGGGTACAGACTTGGATTAGTATATTGAATGGTTTGCCTTGGAAGTGAACAGAGATCATTCTGTCATTCTAGATTGCACCCAAGCACTGCATTTTGGACTTTTGTTGACTATCATGGCTACTCCATTTCTTCTAAGGGATTTTTGCCTGCAGTAGTAGATATAATGGTCATGTGAGTTAAATTCACCAACTCTAGTCCATTTTATTTCATTGATTCCTAAAATGTTGATGTTCACTTTTCCCATCTCCTATTTGACCACTTTCAATTTACCTTGATTTATGGACCTAATGTTCCAGGTTCCTGTGCAATATTGTTCTTTACAGCATCAAACTTTTTTCTATCACCAGTCACATCCACAGCTGGGCATTGTTTTGCTTTGGCTCCGTCTCTTCATTCTTTCTGGTGTTATTTTCGCCAGTAGCATATTAGGCACTTACTGACCTGGGAAGTTCATCTTTCAGTGTCCTATCTTTTTGCCTTTTCATACTGTTCATGGGGTTCTCAAGACAAGAATACTTAAGTGGTTTGCAGTTGCCTTCTCCAGTGGACCATGTTTTGTCAGAACTCTCCACCATGACCCGTCCATCTTGGGTGGCCCTACAGGGCATGGCTCATAGTTTCACTGAGTTAGAGGAGGCTGTAGTACATGTGATCAGTTTGATTAGTTTTCTGTGATTGTGTTAAGAGAAGGTATTTTATCCTTCATAAGACTATACTGTTCTGCAGCTGCCCTTCTGAATCATTTCCACTTCTATCAGTTCTTTCCCAGATTGTGTGTTTGCTGGTTTACACATACACTGAGAGTAAGAAGAGAAGTCACACCACACACAGCGATTATCATGGGGAGATTGAGAATCCCTGATGAGTTCTTCTCTTCACAGGTACCACGGCTCCCAGGATTTTCCTGGATCAAACCTTGTATCTCTTCTCCAAGTATTGTATATATTGGACTAAGAGACGTGGACCCTCCTGAACAGTAAGTTGATATGTTAGGGTTGAGTTTTGGGCCTGTCCTGGCCACTAATGTTCCATTTGATAGATTATTTCTGGACTTACCGTGTTGTAGGTCACTATAAAGACAAGCCCCACTCCTACATCTGATTGAAAAACTGCTCTTTAGCTAAGGCTTCTTTCCTTTATATCTCACCAGTTTTATTTTAAAGAATTATGATATCCAGTATTTTTCCATGAGAGACATAGATCGACTTGGTATCCAGAAGGTCATGGAACAGACATTCGATCTGCTGATTGGCAAGTAAGTAACTACAATGGATGTCTACTGCTAGGTCCCAAAGGGAACAGGGCAGACTCTCAGTGGGCAGTAAACTTTGGCCTGTCTTGTAAGATAATGACCTTATAAAAGCAAAACATACATATGAAAAAATTCAGATAATTCAGAAAGGGAGACTATGAAACTTCAGTCATGTTCTTCTGGGGCTGGGAGGGAAAACAGCTCTGGTGAATTTCTCTTTAGCTCCATTTTTAATGCTTATCTTTTGAAAGGAGAAGCATTCATTGTTCCAACTTTTCTCTTCTTCCCAGCCTCAACTATTGCATCATCTGAAAATTTTATATTAAGCAAATCTTGGTAGTATAGAAAGATGACGGGTGAATGCTAATCAAATGCTAGTTAAGAACATTTTCCCAGTGCTGAGTCTTCATTTCTGGGTGATTAATTGCCACCTTGGTAGTACTGTTTCTTAAAGTGTTAGGAAGTATAAATAATTTACTATATAGGTATTTACTGTATGTTACCTTCAACCATTGGATGCCTGGGCTAAACTCAAGTTGGAATTGGGAGATGGTAAGATCAAAGTCATTAAGTTCAGAGCTGCTGTTCTACTCTGAGAGAATAACTAACTGTAACCTAGACCCATCCAACTTCAACTAGAATTTGTCAGAACCCATGTCCTATGGAAGTGAAGAATTCTCTCTATTGATAGTTCTTAATGTAAGAGGCTCTAAAGTGAAAGTGAAGTCGCTCAGTCGTATCCGACTCTTTGCGACCCCATGGACTGTAGCCTACCAGGCTTCTCAGTCCGTGGGGTTTTCCAGGCAAGAGTACTGGAGTGGGTTGTCACTGCCTTCTCCAGGGGATCTTCCTGACCCAGGGATCGAACCCGGGTCTCCCACATTGTAGCCAGACGCTTTACCCTCTGAGCCACCAGGGAAGCCCTAAAGCCCAGGGTAAATCAGAAATACAAACTGGAGTTAGTCTGAGGCACACAGAACCGAGGGCAAGACTATGAAGTGGTGTGTAAGCACCTAACATAATAACTTTCAGAACAGGAAATCTGGAAATCTGCTGTATTAATAAAGTACTAGCATTAACAGCAACAAAACCAAGGAGTTGTAGCTGTAGGAAGGACGAACATCCAAGTACAGCCCAAATGACTTTCTCTTATTTTCCTCCTTTCAAGAAGACAAAGGCCAATCCATCTGAGTTTCGATATTGATGCATTTGACCCTACACTGGCTCCAGCCACAGGAACCCCTGTTGTAGGGGGACTGACCTATCGAGAAGGCATATATATTACTGAGGAAATACACAGTACAGGTAAGCAGTGATCAACCTGTTAATTACCTAAGTAGATCTGCTGAAGCCTCTTGCCTGCCAGGGGATCTTTTCTATTATTACATGTCACTGGAGACATTGTTTCTCTTTAAACTTCTATAGCTAAGAGCCATGTGGTCAGGCTAATAAGGAATCACTTAGAGGCATGTTTGGACCTGGCTGATAACAAAATACATTAGGGTAACACTGAGTAAAAAAAAAATACTGTCCACTTAAACACTTAATAAATACAAAAATAAACTGCCAAACTGATGTAGTTCTTTGCATCTGAATTGTATAAAGGCAGATGAAGACTAAAAGGCAAGGCCAAATAGTTCTAATTTTAACCCTGACACTATGAGACTGGTTCACTGGGAGTTGAAGCTTCCCTTGAAGATATTTCAAAGCTGGACACCACCTTGTGCCCTTTCATAGAAGTCTTACACTAGAGCTTGTTTGCTAGGACCTGTAACATGGGGATACTGGAAGATGAATGGCTGACAGGAAGATCAGTAAACTGAAAGCTAGGGGATCAAGAGTAGCTACAAGGGGGGAATTCCCTGGTGGTCCAATGGTTAGGACTTAACTTGGTGCTTTCACTACAGTGGCTGGGTTCGATCCCTGATTGGGGAACTAAGATCCCACAAGCTTCATGGCGCAAAAAATTAATAAAAAATTTTTAGAAAAGAGTAGCTACAAGAGGTTACTGTCCCCAAACTCATACTCATTTGCAAATACTTTCCATTTCTGTCAGAAAGCTCTTGGTTTTAAGGCTACTTTAAATGACCTCTCATTGTAAAATTTAAACAATTACTGCATGGTACTTCAATACCACCTCATGAAATTGGGGTTGAAATGGCATAGAGACCCCAGACTGAAAAGTCGAGGACTACAAGAAACCCTTGACTATCTGGGATGGGATATGGAAGTTGAGAAATGGTCTCCCTGGCTCTGGAGCCTACCAGAACCTTAGGCACTACATAAAGAAGAATGCTTGTCAATCAGATTTGATGGGACCAGAAAATCTTATTCTCAGACCTACAACTGAGACACTGTCAGCTGTCCTTGGCCAGTGAACCTGGAAATTCAGTTCTCCATTCAGGTTCCCACTGATACCACTTAGAGCAGAGATTAGTAACCTCTAGCTCTTAGATGGGGGCAGTGGTTATACCCTGTCCATCCTTCCCCTGCTGCAGTGTTATTCTATTCCAAAAGGCTGTCTGTCCTGAGACTATCAACTAGATAAAGCAGTTTGCTTAATCCACAAGGTGGCAGTAGTCTAGAAATATAGGTAGTATGTTTTTAACAGTTTGTACCCTCTTGATTTACTTCTGGGCTATGTAAAAGGTCCACATTTAGTAGGTGGAGATTGGATACAGATGCATGTGCAGGAGCTGGTGGACACACCTGCTCACTGTAGTTCTGCACGGCGCACTGAACTCCGCATTGCTAAGGGACGGCACACTGTGCCGATGTACTAGCAGTGAAGGTACATGTACTAAAATGGGATATCCATAAGTCATTAGGTATATTCATCCATGTATCCAGGCTTTATGGCCACCCTAAATATTCAGATACTTGTATCCTCCAATCTAGTTTCTTCTAGTGACTCTTAAAGGAGGTAGATTAACTTCATCCAGAATAACCAACTAAAAATAAACACCCCAGAAGTAGGGGATATATATGTTGATGGGGAGGGGCAGAGGGCAGGGCTAGATAGGTTCTTTTATGGTCTAATCTTCCCGCCTCAAACCCTTTGGCACAAGTACCCAGACCCTCACAGAAGGTAACTGGAGTTCAAACTAAATATGACCAAGTGCAAGATACTGCATCCGTCTGAAGGGAGACCTAAGAACTGTGTCATACATGGAGCCTGTCTGAGAGTTCAAACTTGCAGGGGTGAGAGTAAGATATGCAGTAACAGCTATACTTTAGGACACACGGTGCCTTAAAAGCTACACAGCGCCAGAGTTCAGAAGTGGGAATAGAGTGCTGGCTAGTGAGACGTGAGAGATCTCATCACACAACTACAGGCAGGCATCTGGCAGGTCCCTGGAAATACTGGAAATGATACATTTTCCCAACTAGACTGGAAACTCCTACTGCCACCCCTGTTTACCCCTCACCCCGACCTTGCTCATCCTAACCAGAAAGCCTGTCAGCCATGCCTGTTACATTCATTACACAGGGATAACTGACTTAATTGCTTTAAAGGTTTCTCTCAATCCTGCCCCGGCATTACCAGTGTTTCTAACTTAAATTCATGCCCAAGAGGATGAGGGGTAAGGGCCTTCCTGACAGTGGGTAATTTTCTAGTAGAACATGACCCTTTCACCTTGGTGTGTTCTACCCAGGTGGGACGACCCTCACTGAAAGGAGCAGCTAGGAAGTTTTCTTGTTGTCCTGCTTTGTGTTTTCAGGGTTGCTCTCGGCCCTGGACCTCGTTGAAGTCAATCCTCGGTTGGCCGTGTCAGAGGAGGAGGCCAAGGCTACAGCCAGCCTGGCAGTGGACGTCATTGCTTCGAGTTTCGGGCAGACGAGGGAGGGAGGGCATGTTGTCTACGACCAACTTCCTACTCCCAGCTCACCAGATGAATCAGAGAGTGAAGAACGTGTAAGAATTTAGGGAATACTGTTTGTTGACACATGTGTCACAGTGGGCATTCCAGAGCCGTGAGGCGTTTGTGGTGACAGATACTGAATGATCATCTGGGTCAATACTGCCTTAATGAGAACATTTGTGCATTCTCACAATTGTACAGTTTCCTTCCCTTTCATTTTGGTGACCGATAATAGTACTGTACTGTATTTGGTTTTTTGATGCTCACAGGGTATTAATATGTTGGAGCGCTATGTAAACTTAAGTCAAATAAATGACATTTATTACCTTGGTATATCATACTGGTCTTATTGCTGTTCCTTCACATTTCAGTGGTCTTCTGTCTTCCTCCCTCCACCCACAGTCTGGCTACACAGTGCCTTCTTGAACCACTAGTTCACAGCAGCAATAAGATTTTTTCCACACCTCTAACGCCATTCATTCACAGAGTCACAGTTCTGGTCCACAACCCCTTCCCTATAGGAGGTTTAATGCCTGCGAAAGAATTTGTAATAAACCAGGCCTCCCAGAATGGCTAGCTCCAGTAAGATGACGATGGAAAGCAGCAGCTTGTTGGTTGTCACTCTACAAAGAGAAGCAAAGTGGGATGTAGTCAGAAGTCTGGGTAACCTTATTTCTTTCCATTCTTAATACTGAGGAGTTTGACCTGCGGCCAAGGCAGGATACTGTGAGGCAGACTGAATTTTTGTTCGATCATGTAGCCACTTAGTAACCTTGTAAATAATTACTACTATCTACCTCACAGAAATATTGAAAACCGGGGCAATAAGATACCAAAACATACAAATGTTTTTTTCTAAAATGTCTTCAAATAGTAATTAGTACTTCACTTTAAAAGTAGTTTTTCTATGATGGGCTAATTAGAAAAATATTAAATAAACATGTGAAAAAGTATACCATTTTTTAAATCAGTTGAATCAGATTTCAAAGTAGAAGCTCACTATCTAACCATCTATAGCTGCCCTGACCACATACTACAGCTGTGAGGACACATTAGGAGAAGGGGCGGTGGGAGACCCCAGTGTCCAAGTCCAGCTTGAGTACAGGAGGTGGTCCTGCTTTAGGATAAGTAACTAGAAGCTGGGAGTGCCTTTCAATGTCTTCTCAACTTCTTGCCTTTCTCTATAAAGGTAGAAATTTTTCTGAAGCTCCTATACTCTTTAACACAAAGAATCAAAATCAGACATTTTCTCCTGCTCCACAAGGAACTTACCACTGTTTTGGAAAATCTCACTCTCTTGCTAGTTCCATGACTTGGTTATGGTTTCACTCATACTACCTACACCGACTTACCCCCCAAATTCAGCCTCAGTGTCAATACTTCCCTTCTGCCCATGGTTCTGCTGCTGTTAGCATTTACCTAAAGGGTTTTTTCTCAAATCAACTCCTTGCTAACAAGACAGAACTCCCAAATAATGGCTGACTCCCATAAAGGGCAAGCAGAGCCAAAATCAAGTACAAAGCCAAAGCAGTGAAAAGTTTTCTAATTAAGTTTTTACAAATTTATTTCCAGGAATATCAAGCCCTGTTCCCATGTGCTGTCTTCTCTAAGGAAAGTAAACTGGCATGAAAAGTCCTTCCGGTGGACCAGTTTTCCACTGCTCCAAATCAGAGCAGCATGTATACTTCCAACAATGGATTTTTTCTGGGATACTTAACTATGTGATATTCTTTATTTCTTCTGTTCTATCAGTACCTTTGCAAGTCATGGTTTAAAGCTTTGACATTCTCAGCTGAAAGATTAGAATTAAGAGAAATTAATTGTGACTAATTTTTGAAACTTACTTTCTGGACATTGAGCGGAGAATCTTCCGACTTTTGCTCAAGTTTTCACTTGTATTTACCAGCTGAGAAGAGAAAATAGCAATTATTTCCCTCGTCTCACAGAAGTACACACTGTAGAACTGAACATTAGTAAACTGACGGTGTTAAAGGCTTTATGTTGAAAAACTCCCAGAAATCAAATCAATTTAAATGATGGCCTCTGTAAGTAGAAGAAACTGGAAAGGACAAGATACTTTAATACTTGTCAATAGGCCTAGGAATGATTGTATCCCAAGGCTGCTGTGAGGAGACCTCTGGGACTGAGCTAATCCTTCACTGTGGCTACACAACACAAAGTCTTCGAGTGTACCTTGCCAGTAACTGAAGTAACTCTGAGCAACTTAAGATGTGAATTTCATCAGCCCAAACTCCAGGACAGCCTCCTGAGCTAATGTTTGTTTTTGTAGCCTGGTGGATTACCACTTTTGAGATCTGGTTCTTTTCCCTTTTTTCTTTACCCTTTAAGAGATACTTATATTGAATTATGAAAGGAATTAATCTTTTTTTAAAAGCCTTTTTTCCCCCCTTTTGGTTGCCTGTTACTAACCTATATAGCTGGAGGATATTTCAACAGATGCCACCTGCCATCTGTTCCTGTTCACCAGTGGCCTTGGTAAGTTGATCTCTCAGCTCATTCCTCAGCTTTAAAATTCAACTAATCCATCTAGTAAGTTCAAAAGTAAAAACAAACCATGCAATCTGCAAACAAGCTGCTTTCTCTGCAGTTTACCTTGAATTCAGTACTTTACTGTGAATTTTCACTGAGGAGGATGATACCTGACTTGATTTTAAGTTGTCAAAATCATTCTGACTTGATTTTAAGAGTGGAGAATTACGGCTATTAAGGTGGGAAAATAAGGGCTCAGTGTGGGGATTTGAGATGACTTTCTCGTATCTAAGTCTTGCCCATAGTATCTGTGTTTCATTTATCTACCTCATGTTCTTAATACAGCATTCCACTGGCAGTTTTTACAATTCCTTTGCAGATGGTACAGAAAGGAAGAAATAAGTTGTTTTTCAGAGCCCCTTAGAGTGATAAGTGATAGTAGATTAGAGGCCACAGTACAGTCATCATTTGGCCTAAGTATTTTGTTTTCTCACAGTCATCTCCCTTAGTTTGTAGTAGTAGTAGTGTTAATTGCTCAGTCATATTTGACTCTGTGATCCCATGGACTGTAGCCAGCCACGTCCTCTGTCCATGGGACTTCCTAGGCAAGAATACTGGAGTGGGTTGCTATTTCCTACTCCAGGGGATCTTCTCGACCCAGGGATTGAACCCCTGTCTCCTACACTGCAGGCGGATTCTTTACCACTGAGCCATCAGGGAAGCCCAAGATCTCCCTTACCTTAGGTTAAGAAGAGTCCAGGATTAAACCTCTATAAATTGTCAGTAGTACTATTTTATGACACGTGGAAAATAGCCTTGGCTCTAAATGACAGGAAAGCTTAGAATCTTTTAAAGCAAATGTTGCTTTCATAAGAATAGCAGGTGTTCTACTAGATGTGTGAGAAACAGAAATTTAGTTCATAATACAGGACCTAATATAGGACCTAATAAAAGGATGGTATGGCTACAATCCTATTTGACAATCTTCAATAAATGAAGAAACTGGGTTTTCTGCAATCTCAGTCCCCCTGCCCAGTGACCTCTAAATCTTACAAGTAAAATTACTTACAAGGGATATGTTTTAGTCAAGCAAATTACGAACAGAGAAAAGCATAAGAACCTAAAAAATCATACCCTGAATTTGGAACTGCGGTTGCTTCTGACAGCAGCAAAGCATCAGGATGTAATGGGCCCACTTACTTTCCCCATTCTTGCCCCTCTATCCACCCAGACTTACTCTACTCTTGGTACGTTCCAACTGGTCACGTTGCTCCCCCAGCTCTTCTATGATTTCTGAGCCAATCTGGTCAGTCTCTGCAGCAATACGATGAGAACGCTCAATACTCTGGGTGGCCCGATTCAGGCTGTCAGTGCCTTGCAGAAGCAATGCCCTTTGAGACTGTAGCCGATTCTGACAGGAGTATGAAAGGGAATTGTTAGACTTCTTTCGTTATAAATGAATTTATAAGAAGGGATATAGTGTGCAGTAATTTTCATACTTGTAAGACAATCAAAGATGCTAATGAATCAGACTACAAGAGAACCTGGGATTCAATCTAGGATCACAATACCTCCCAGTCCACTGCTTGTTGCACTTAAGTGAGGCAAGGAGAGGATTCAATACACCAGAGCATCTTCCTTGTTCTCCTGACGAATCTGAACTGACTCATGTGCTTCCTGGACTAGCAACATCTGAGAGGCAATGGCCCAGATCTGGGATGCAGGAGCTACCTAAAAATTCATACATCCTATCATTTTGATAGCGCAAACCAACTAAACTCTACAGCCTTAGAAATAGTGTAATTCACTGAAAGTTCCCACTGATTGGTACTGAGTGACCATGAATAAGCTATTCGTTTTCAGCACACATAGAAAATCACTTAAAAGTGTGAGACTACTACTCTCTGGAAAAAAGTAGCTACACCCTTGGTAAGCATCCAAAGAATTTCGCCTCAGGCCAAACAGAAAACAAATCCTGAAGTTGTTACACTGGAGATTTGCTCTCAAGGGAGGTAGTATCCGGGGCCAAGTAAAGCGCACTATTTCTGAAACTCCACCAAAGTATTATTCCACCTATTCCTAAGCACAGGAGGCATGAAGACCGAAGCAGCCTTTGTCAGGCCAGAAATAACTACTGACAGAAATGGAGGCAGCTCTAAGTTCTCAGCTCTTTCGAGCATACATGTGCACCAACTCTGGAAAAGGGGTCAGCTCACAAGGCCTATTTACTGAGCAGGTGACCATTAGCACTCGATACCACCATTAAGAAGCCGAAAGGTGTGTTCCCAGATCAGAAGCAACAAGAAGGCTTTTTCACTTCATATATAGCACAGACAAGTGAGGAAACCACTGAATGAGGCTGAAATGAACTCCAGTTTACACTGGCTTAAAGGCAGCAGGAAAACAACATTTTTAAACATAAAAGATGAGGATTTTCAAATGATTGGGCTTAAGAAAGAGGAGGCAGAGACAGTAAGGTCACATGAATCAACCCCAGATTTGGAACAGTAATTCTACTGAAAGTAGTTTATATACCTATATTGTTTTTATAATTTCTGAAACTAATAATTTTAAAGAAAAATTATTGCTTGGAATTATCTTCCCCCGTTTTGTTTTTTGGGGCTTTTTGGGTCACAGATGACCAAAGTCACTGTACACCTTTCATCTCACTTTTAACAAGTGCTCCTTGCATGTGTTTTCCCACTCTCCTTTGAAAATTTTATATCATTCTCAAAAACTCTAGTTTTCACATCAGGAATGTCAGGCCAGTATCATGTGAATATCTCAAACTACGTTTAGGATGCTTCATGAAACAGGATTTGTTTAACACTGTGTCATCACCCTTTCTACATCCATACAGTCTACACTAGTGGGTCCCCTTCCACTTCTCTCCCACATTACCAGACAGGCCATTTCTACTTTGTGCTGTGGAGCATAATCCCAAATGTAACACATGAAATTTAATCTTTGTGAACCTTTTCTCCTTTACCTATCTAGCTTCTTTAGACAGTTTGAGAATACACATTTTCAATTTAGTAGTCTAATTTTATAAATGAGAACACTGTAGGCTAGAGAGGCAGTCTGGCTCACTTTCTATTATGATGAGTAAGGTGTCAGCCCCCCTTTTTTGAGGAACATCCTGCTTTCTCTACTGTATCTGGGCTATTGGACCATTGATACAAATGTAAGGAAAAGTGTGGGTTACTTTTGTAACAATGCTCTGATAAGTTAAAATCCTAACTGAACTCTGGGGGGATATGTGAGAAAGAAACTGGATTAGTGAGTCAGACTACAGAGTCCAGGTGTAACATGAATAGGTAACGCCTGTATATCACCACTACCCATCAAGCACTGTTTTATACATAAAGGATACAAAAAAATCTAAACAGGTAAATTGTTTGGAATGGTCTGCATTAAATTCAGTAGAGGCAGGCACCCAAGGGGAGAAGGGAAATTGGATGCAAGAAAGAAGATAAGATGGAAAAAACCAGTCAAGTATGCAACTGATAACATCAACTGTACTCCACAATTCTGTTAATCACTGTGCCACAGACCCACAGGGAAGACAGCTGATGCTCACCATATGCTCGTTCTCCACAGCGTATGTGCCATATTTCATGTCTCCTCGGGCCCCAGGAGTGGCTGTCAAAGGCGTACTTCTCACTTCCCGATGGAGTTTGGCAAGGTCCTTCCGGTAGGTTCGCAGCTTAGACATCATAGGGTTACGAAAAGATAGGGGTGCATAACGCAGTTCCTCTTCCATCTCTGCCAGCTAGGAAGGCAGAAAGTAGTGAGTAGACGGCCTGCTTCTATTCTCTCTCATATGGGTAATATGTCTAGTTTGGACTAATCAAACCACAAGCAATCCTAAATAAATACTCAAAATGTGGCCCAGGAGGGCAGGGACCACATGTGACACCTTCACTTCATTACTGAGTGCTTGGCATAGTGCCCAGCAGGCACAGAACAGGCCTTCAAAAAGTATGTGATGAATAAGTGAGAAAACTAACAAGTACCTTATAGCTTATTAAACATTTTGACATATATTTTCTCATTTAATCCTCACAACAGATCAAAAAGGTAGGAAATACTTTTACTTCATATATGAGACTCGAAGAAACCTGTTCAAGATTACATAAGTCAGGATTCCAGATCTTCATACTCTTTTCAGTATACCAAGTTCTTAGCCTGTTATGGTCCAAGTGCTATCACGAAGCACTTAAGGACCTACTGTACTAAAAATAATTAGGGGTATGGCATCAAGGTTCTTCCCTTCCTCCTCCTGAAAATCAACTGTTTGTGTCCATGTCAGAAAAACCAGGGGTCCAAATCCTTTCCATTTTTCTGGGACAAGTAAATTGTAACACACAGACTCATTTGTAAGAGGCCATGAGTCATTTTCTTCTGCTTTGGATGGCTAGAGTAGGACTAGTTAACTTTAGAAAATGCTACCAAGATGTTAACTGAAAAAGAGGCCTAGCTCTGTAACAGATATCACAGATTTATGCCCAGTAATGCAAAGGTATTAGAAAAGTTTCTGGTACTCCCATTTTGAAGGTGATAGTTTCCACAGTCTGATAGGTTGATCCTTCTTCAAATACATGCAGAGCAGAAAAAAGGATGCAGATGGGCTTAACTTCTAAAAACTTCATTGGAATAAAGGAGTTATTCTTCAACAAACAATAAAGTTCTGTGGCTTAAAAAGAATTCTTCAGTCTACTCTGGGGTAGCAGATACTAGAGGCAACTATTTCTTTGGAGTGCTACCAGAGACCGAGATTTTAGCTCCAGCCTCCTAAAAGGGTTTGCTAAAGCTAGAGCACAATGTAATGAAGACAGAGGACCCTTACTTCTAAAAGGTAAGAGCAAAACTTGCCTTTTTTTTTTTTTAAAGAAAAGTCACAGGTTAAATGAGAAGCAGTTCTTAAACTGCTTAGCAACCTGAACCAACTTCTGATAAGCTTTGGGTCCTGACTGAGAACTCATCCTGACCATGCATGCCTTGCCCAAGGTACCAAAACCTTCTATTTTTTAAAACAAGGCAATGTGAGTAGGAACCACCTCTGAGGTCCATTTTCTGTGACAGTAAGTTTAACAAGGAGAATAAGTTATCTTAATGGCCAGCTTTTAAAATGTGCTTTCAAAAGTCCACCCTTGTAAAAGGAGAATGTCCTTATTGTATCAGCAATGTTTTATCAAGGACTCACTTCGGGGGAGTGTTCAAGTTTTACTCAATACCCATCCCCATCAACTGGCCTCATTTAGTAAGAACTAATCAAAACTAAGGTCAACAGACGGGAACAGTTAAATCTGTGATCATAATGTCATAAGCATTACTTCTGGCAAAGACCAACAAACAGGAAGAGGAAATAAGAACTTGTTCCTGTTCTCACCGTTTCATTTGCTTCCTGTTGCTTTTCATCGAAATCTCTAATCAACTTCTTCTTCTCTTCTGGAAAAGATAGATGAGTTTTAAATACTCAATCCTGCTTCCAAACATTTATTTGTAGAGGACATATCCTCTGCTTAGAATATACTCCCCATTCCCTTCCTGGGGGTACCCTACAGTACTTAATCACTCCTAAAAGACACTTAGAAAAGTAAGGTAACTAGTTACCACAATTAACGGGGGGTGGGGGAGGGGGTAGTAGTGGGGGTGGGGTGGGGAGGTGGTGGATGGTATTACCACTGGCATTTAAGTGCCCAGGGAACAAGAGTACCTATGCTAGGGACAGTCCTGCGTAACAATGATCTGGCCCCAAAGACCAAGAGCATTCCTACTAAGAAAGAAAACAGGTCTAAATTATTGTCAATCTTTTTCACGGACCCTAACAAAGGGACCAGGCACGGTTTGATCAATAAGAATGTTTAACAATACCAGTTCTCTGAAATCTTCATCCCCATGGTAAATCACATTTCTACATTAACCCTTATCCACTGCTTTTCTGCCAAATATATTCAAAGCCCACCTACTTTGCTCTCTGGAGAGCCTGCAAGGCATACAGCACAAGTTTCTTAGCCATACCCACTGGCAGCGGTATAGGAAATGATGTAAAATACCATTGACTCACACAGGGGAAAATGTCATTCCTTGTTCAATCCTTTGCATCCTGTCATTTTAGTTCTAGTAAGTCTTTAATACCTAAAAACTACTAATGTCCTCTTTAAAAAAATAGAACAGGCTTTAGCCCCAAAGCAAGGACATCTAACTAAATCAGCATTCTTTTGTCTTCATTGTAGTTTTTCTGATCATATAGCTAGGTTCCACAGATTTTCCATCTAAGGCAGTGATATAAAATGTCCTTTTAAAGGAACTTTATATGTTAAATAAATGCATTTTACATGAAATACTGATATAAAGGAAATACTGCTACTGCTGCTGCTAAGTCGCTTCAGTCGTGTCCAACTCTGTGCGACTCCATAGACAGCAGCCCACCAGGCTCCCCCGTCCCTGGGATTCTCCAGGCAAGAACACTGGAGTGGGTTGCCATTTCCTTCTACAATGCATGAAAGCGAAAAGTGAAAATGAAGTCGCTCAGTCGTGTCCGACTCTTAGCGACCCCACTTGCTGCAGCCTACCAGGCTCCTCCATCCATGGGATTTTCCAGGCAAGAGTACTGGAGTGGGGTGCCATTGCCTTCTCCGATAAAGGAAATAATTACAGTAAAAATGGTGCTTAGACACACCACAATGATGAAGGGAGTACCTGGTAAACTTTGGATGGGGGGAAGTGCTGGGGAGTAAATGGGCTTAGGTTTTGGTCTTAGCTTTGGGCCTAACTCAACATGTAAGCCTGGATAATTCTCTTCATCTTTTTGGGACCTAACCTCCTTCCTCAGCCAGGAAATGAGGAGGCAAATCACACCTAAGAAGCAAAAATTAGCCTATTTATGAGGAGTTTGTTTTTTTTCAAATGTATACAGCAAAATGAACGTTCTCCCTGGAAATCTACACATAATCTACTTATTACCACAAAACTGTCACTTCTTATAATATTTTTTGAATTCATCTTTTGGGATTACATTCACAATCTGGGATACTTTTTTTTTAATTGTGGTAAAATACATATAACATAAAACTGACCATTTTGGCCATTTTAAGTGTACAGTTAAGTGGCATGAAGTACATTCACAATGTTGGGCAACCATCACCGCTATCCATCTATAGAACCTCTGCATCATCCCAAACTGAAACTCTCCACCCAGTAAACACTAACTCCCTATATGCCCTCCCCTCAGACTCTGGTAACCACGATTCTGCTTTCTGTGTCTATGAATGTGACTACTTCAAGCACCCCATATAAGAGGAATCATACAGTATTTGTCTTTTGTGTTTGACTTATCTCACGTAGCATAAAACCTTCAAGGTTCCTCCACACTGTAGCATGTATGAGGACAGTCTGTGTGTTTTTCACTCAGTGTCATTTCCAAATACAAGCCGACACTGCCATCAACTGAAGTAAGAGCAATCTTTACCAATGCCAAGAAAACAGCAGAGTAAGGCTTATGAAGGGATGGCACACGGGTACTTAACATGCTATCCTAAGATTTTCTTGGATAACTTTGTTTACCCTGATTTTCATCTCACACCTTGACTTTCAAACCCAATCCCATGTTGGAAGTAACACCACTGTCATGCTTTATATAGATTTATATTGTGTTAATCACATAGCATCTAGCATGTTGGCTGTCCACTACTTTTTAATGTAAATCACTTGGCTATATATATTCTATAGTCTCAACTTGAGCTCAATCTCCCTCTGCGTAGAGAAATTTACTTTTTCTTTTATACATCCCATAGGTTCTAGAGCTCTAAACCTGGTAGGGTGCTTCTTAGACACTGTTATTGCCTGCAAGAGTCAAGTGACAATCCACCCTTTACTAAGCTGCATTCATTGTCATGTGCATTCCCTTAATACGTATTCCAGGTGAACTAGTTTTCACCATGAGAGGGTAACAGGCAGGAAGGCCAGGGGTCTCCAAATAGAGGAAATAGCCTGCAAATGTCAGACATTTTTATCTCTCTTAAGCTGCAGGAGGAAACAAACTAGCAATATTTTTTCCTTCTCTATACAAATTTAAAGGGAGGTTTCTCTTAAAATACTGTGTTGCCGTAATGACACCCGGTTTCGCCTGAAGTTAGCTATTCTCGAGCCTAGAGATAACCAATGCCTTTTTCTTATGGAAATGTTTGTCTTAAGCTATGCTAATGTACCATGCCTTTACCCCAAACTCTGTCTCCAAGTCGGTTCCACCTCTTGGCCCAGAACCTACTTGACAAACCAGTATGGATATTGTTCCCCTAATCTATGTAAATGAAACTATTTGTATGGTGGTCTGCCCTTCTTCAAGATTCAAGTTAATCATTTTATGGCCCAGGATAAACCATTTGGTGCCAAGATTATCCCAAAATACATCTTATGGGTGAGGGGCCTGGTGCCATTCTGAATTTTAAGACATTCCTTTCTTTCATTAACAGACTGCTAGTGACTATATAACAAACATCCAGCTAAAGACTAGCAGGGGGGTACTCTTTCTGCCCCCTTCTGATGCCTATGTCAGAAGCTTTCTCTATCTCCTTTATACTTCAATAAAACTTTATTACACAAAAGCTCTGAGTGATCAAGCCTCGTCTCTGGCCCCGGATTGAATTCTTCTCCTCCGGGGGCCAAGAATCCTGGTGTATTTGCGTGATTCAACAACAACCTTTCAACCACACACTGCTCACAACGCACCACCCCCCTCCCCCCAAAAGCATAAAGTTCAGGCAAAGCAAAAGGCCTACCTCTTGACCAACCATGAGATAACCACCATGAAATTACCACCACGAGTCAAAGTGTTAGCTGTTCTTTGCAACCCCACAGACTGTAGCCCATCAGGCTCTCCTGCTCATGGAATTCTCCAGGCAAGAACACTGGAGTGGGTAGCCATTCCCTTCTCCAGGGGATCGTCCCTGACCCAGGATTGAACCTGGGTCTCTCACACTGCAGGCAGATCTCCCTGTCTGAGCCAGCAGGGAAGTGCCAAAGCAGCCTTATTATCCTTGAGTGGGCTGTGTTTCCACCCATCAGCAGTGAAATATCTGCAATCAAGAATGGCTACTTCCATGGAGAGCTATCATATTATTTTATAATGAGCATTCACAAAAGTGTTGCGTGTCACCACTCCTCTAAAGAGGCACATCTCCACACTCAAGCACACTCACTCACTTCTGATCCAAGATGACAGTATTCTATAAGTGCATTCTGGTCCTAGATTTTTCTACATCTCTGTTAGTCCTACGTTCTCCTCGTTTAATCTTTGTTAAAGGATATGAATATCTACTTTCCTAAGAGACAAATTCTAGAATAATTCAAAGAATGCAGCTGTATAATAAGAATTGGGGTACGGGGGCGGCAAGGCAGTCCACAGTCTTGATCCTTTCACTAACTTCCCTGCGTGATTCTGTTATTCTCAGTCTTTTTGGAATACTCTACTCTCTGATTTCATAAGACATATATTCTCCTATGAGTGCTCTACAGCCTGTATACTTTTAAAGATTCAAGAGATGGAACCCCTACCCAACTGAGAGGTATCAATACCTGTTCCTTTATGCTTTGCTCAAAATTGTGAAATTAATGAATGTTAAGAGCTAAGATGGCCCTCAGAAGTCATCTAGTCTAACCTCATTTTATAGTTGAGGAAACCAGAGCCTGAAGAAACTGTCTTCCCCAAGGCCATAGAAAAGAGCAGATGTAGGGCGGAGGGCTGGGCCGCGGTTACGGTGGCTGAAGGGAGACAGCCCGGGCGGGTGGGGGGGGCAATTAAAAACAAACAAACAAACAAAAAAAAGAGCAGATGTAACTAGAACACTAGTTACAGAATGCAAGTCTCCTATCTGTGGCACTGTACACCATGTACACTATGGCACTGAGGGGTACTTTCATGCTCCCAAGGTACACAGGTATAATCTTTTCAAATCTCTTCATTTTTTAGGGAGCTAGAATTAACACTACAAACAACTACAAAACAGCAGGACTGATACCAGGTAGAATGGACACCGGAAACTCAGAAAGAATGAGCTACTCTAAATAACACTATTCCTGATCCCTCATGTCTTTCCAAACCATTCACATGTGAGTGACTCACTCTGAAGCCGAATGTTTGGCGAACTAGGTGCATGGCAGCACAATGTCTCAGACATGGAATAAAATGAAACACCAAGCTCTGAAAGCGCTAGAGGAAGCCCACCTCATCTCAACCAAGGTGGCAGCCTCTCCATCTTGTAGAAAAAGAAAAGAAGGTAGCTCAGTCATGTCCGACTCTTTGTGACCCCATGGACTATACAGGCCATGGAATTCTCCAGGCCAGAATACTGCAGTGGGTAGCCTTTCCCTTCTCCAGGGGATCTTCTCAATCCAGAGATGAACCCAGGTCTTCCCCACTGCAGGTGGATTCTTTACCAGCTGAGCCACTTGTCGGCGGTTTGAATTTTCATAGCCCCAGAATGACTCATCTTGGTCCACTGTTGCTGCTGCTAAGTCACTTCAGTCGTGTAAGACTCTGCGACCCCAGAGACAGCAGCCCACCAGGCCCTGCCGTCCCTGGGATTCTCCAGGCAAGAACACTGGAGTAGGTTGCCATTTCCTCCTCCAATGCATGAAAGTGAACAGGCAAAGTGAAGTCGCTCAGTCGTGTCCGACTCTTGGCGACCCCACTTACTGCAGCCTACCAGGCTCCTCCGTCCATGGGATTTTCCAGGCAAGAGTACTGGAGTGGGTTGCCATTGCCTTCTCCGTCTTGGTCCATTAGAACTGTGGAAATAACTTCAGTTTCACCAGATCTTTAAAATTTGTGATTAGTGCTTTTGGTGCCCCCTTGTGGCACTTCTAGGACCTACATCCTCTGCAGACCTCATGGTTAACCTGATCTCACACCATAAAGGAAATTAAAGCATCAGATCCCTCTAAGCTTGGTTCCTCAATTATAAATAAGAAATATAACACCACTAACCTGTATAGTTGTCTGAAAAATACAACACACATAACAAACATGCAGCAAATGCTAAGCTCATTAAGGGTTCAATAAATAGTGACTACCAGTGTTTTTTAAAGTAAATTCCTAGGTAACAAGAACTAAGCGAAAACTAAATTTAAAGAATATGAAGTGTTGGAAAAATTAATATTCTGCAGTCAGTGAGTAATTGTGTTTACCAACCTGCTACATATCGTCCTCCATAGTTATCATTTTTTCTGGTTTCCAAAATAGTGGAGTTTCGTGTATAGCAACTGAAACTTAAGTGAATTAAAGCAAAAACGAATAATTTTACAATGTTCATTACAACATGTGGAGAGATGCCTTCAGGTGCTACGAAACTAAAACGAGAAATCATGACTACAGGTATTTACTGTATTAACTGGATAAGAATTTACAGCAGCCTGAGACATGTGGAGAGACCTCTTCAGATGCTGCAAAACTAAGACTACAAATTATTGTTGTGGCTGTTTAAAGTAATAATGAATTAATAAGTATCACAAATGCTAATGGACTGTCACTTCCATACAAACCTCCTAAAGTAGGACACACTGTGTCTGTTAATCCTATCCTTTTTAAAAATAGGTGTATACATTGATTTTAAAAGTGATGACAATATGGAAAACGTGGTAAATAAAATCACCTTCAGTTTCAACATTTAATTATATATTGATAGTTACTATTTTCTTCCCAACAATTCACAGTATTTATACAACCATTCAACAAATATTTATAGAGCACCAAGTATGTACTAGGCATTGTTCTAGGTGCTTGAGTGCTAAGTCGCTTCAGTCATGTCTGACTCGCTTCGACCCTATGGACTGTAGCCTACACCAGGCTTCTCTGTCCATGGTATTTTCTAGGCAAGAGTACTGGTGTGGGTTGCCATATTCTTCTCCATCTAGGTGCTTAGAATATACAAGTAACAAAACAGACAAAATATAGAGCTTACAACAGAAGAGGAGGGGACGCTTCCAAAGTCTTTTATGAGGCCAGCACTACATCGATACCAAAACCAGAGAACATCACAAGAAAAGAAGATTACAGGCCAATATCCTTGATGCAAAAATCCTCAACAAAATATTAGCAAAACAAAGGGCATTTTCCATAAAAACAGAACAAACAATCCAAAAATTTGTATGGAACAACAAGAGACCGCAATTAGTCAAAGCAATCTTGAAAAAGAAGAACAAAGCTGGAGGCATCATGCTTTCTGATTTCAAACTACAGCTCATCGTTGAACAAGAGTATTAATTGGGCAGGTCCCCTATACAAACATTTTTTTCAACAGTAAATTCTATAGTACCATATAACCTGTGGTTGGCTGAATCTGCAGATACTGAGGAACCTTGGATAGGAGGGACAATAAGCTACACTAGGATTTTCAGCTACACAGAAGGCTGGTATTCAAGGGTTAACTGTATATTATAAAGCTATAGTAATGAAAACAGTATGGTAACTGGCATTAAAACAGATTCAAAGCTCAATGGAATGGAAAAGACAGCTCAGAAAAAAAATCCACCAATGTATGGTCCCCAGCATATTTTTGTGCCTCTCTTTCAACCTCTACTCAGTCACCAGCGTTCTCCTAAAATACAATCATATGGTCCGATTTTATTTTAGAATCTGTATTTTGTTCAGGATTTTTGCATCTGTGTTCATCAGGATAGTGGCCTGTAATTTTCTTTTCTTGTGATGTTTTCTGCCTTTGGTATCAACATGGGCTGGCCTTTAAAAGAATTTAAAATCCTTTATTGATTCTCCGTATCAAGTTTAGATGTCTTAATGTGATATTTAGGTCCCTTAGTGGAAACAGTTTCAGACTTTATTTTTTGGGGCTCCAAAATCACTGCAGATGGTGACTGCAGCCATGAAATTAAAAGATGCTTACTCCTTGGAAGGAAAATTATGACCAACCTAGACAGCATATTAAAAAGCAGAGACATTACTTTGCCAACAAAAGTCCGTCTAGTCAAGGCTATGGTTTTTCCAGTGGTCATGTATGGATGTGACAGTTGGACTGTTTAGAAAGCTGAGTGCCGAAGAACTGATGCTTTTGAACTGTGCTGTTGGAGAAGACTCTTGAGAGTCCCTTGGACTGCAAGGAGATCCAACCAGTCCATCCTAAAGGAGATCAGTCCTGGGTGTTCTTTGGAAGGACTGATGCTAAAGCTGAAACTCGAATACTTTGGCCACCTCATGCGAAGAGTTGACTCATTGGAAAAGACTCTGATGCTGGGAGGGATTGGGGCAGGAGGAGAAGGGGACGACAGAGGATGAGATGGCTGGATGGCATCACCGACTCGATGGACTTGAGTTTGGGTGAACTCCGGAAGTTGGTGATGGACAGGGAAGCCTGGCGTGCTGCAATTCATGGGGTTGCAAAGAGTCGGACACGACTGAGTGACTGAACTGAACTGAACTGAAGGGTCTGGCTGTGTCTTATTTATCTCATCTACTACTGATCTCCCATACACATCTTAAGTTTCAGTCATAGTTCTGAATATTTGACTTTTTTTTTTCCCCTTCCTTTGTTGTCTCTTCTCATTTCCCCTCTCAGGCAAACTCCCAGTCAACCCTTAACACTCAGAAGTTCTCCTTTCTGAGAAGGAAGGAGAACTCCCCTACGGCCATGTTAGCCTTTCTGTCACGGTCTCAAAACTATCTTAGGACTTATCACACACTTTGGAAATCTGCTCCCATTTAAGGCAAGAACCATAGAACTCCCCAGACCCAGGATACTGAGTGATACATAATTCTTGACAGATGTTCATTGAAAATACTGAATTCAATTACAGAGCATAAGCTAAATGCAAGGGATGTGTTATGTATTAATATATTATTCAGTGTTTAATAATTCATGATAGGAAAGCTTTGGAAAGCCTATGAAGTCGTCTCAGAAGAAAAAAAGGATTCAGAGATGACACCCCAGTATGTTTGCTTAATTAAATCCAACTTATTCAACAAATATTTACTGAGGAACGTAAACAAAGCAGTGAATAAAGAGACTGAAGGCTGTTGAAATTCTTATAACCTGGGGATATGCAAATACTATACATACTTACCCACTGAACAACTACGTGTTACCAGCAACTTGTGTTGAGAATATTTTGTACTTGGGTAGAAATTCACACCTTTTTGATGTCCTCTTTGCAGCAATTAGAAGTTCAGGTAGATGACAAAAGTGAATACAACTAAGTTTTCTATTTTTGGAAACAGAATATCCTTTGGCATTATTTACCCTTCCCTGATGGCTCAGTTGGTTAAAGAAGTTGCCTACAATGCAGGGGTTTCAATCCCTGGGTTGGGAAGATCCCCTGGAGAAGGAAATGGCAACCCACTCCAATCTGGGAAATGCCATGGACAGAGGAGTCTGGTGGACTACAGTCCATGCAGTTGGAAAGAGTCAGACACCACTTAGCAACTAAACCACAAGCACACCCTTACAGAAACAAATCTTGCAAAATTTAAATCAACACCAGGCTGAAAAAAATGATCTATTTTTCAACCATGTAAATCAGATCTAATCACTCTCCTGTTCTGTAGCCTTTAACTTCAAGTCACTGTATTTAGATAAAGATGCAAATCCCTCTCCATGGTTCACGTGGCCCCACACAATCTGGCCCTTTAAAACCTTATCTACTACTAGTATTTCCTTTGCTCATTCCACCCTGAACACACTGGCCCTCTAGCTCTTCCTACAGCATACCAAACTCACTTCTGCTTAAGGACTGTTAGAGTACTATTCTGTCCTCCTGAAACTTATTTCTCCCAGATTTTTGCATGGTTCACTCCCTTACTTCAAGTCTCTGCTCAAACGCGACCTCCTCAAAGAGGCCTTTCACAGCCACCCAATCTACAATTAGGGCTTCCCCATTCCTTGCCCTGCTTTATTTTCCTGTATGGCCCTTAACACCCCTTCCTAATATTTATATATCATCATCGACCCGTAAGAACAGAGATCTGTAAGTCTTTTCACAGCAATTTGCAATATTACCAGCATCTAGACAGTACCTAGTGCACAGCAGCCTCTCTTAATAAGTATATGTTAAACAAAAGTATGAGTTTCATTCTCACCAGAGTCATTCAATTCATGTGACCTTGGGTAACTCTCAGAGCAAACACTCAAGCTTCCATGCTTCAGTAAAAGCAATGGAAGTCTCATCGGCCTTGCCATCAAGATCTACGACTATGATAGACCTTCCTATACAGATTCAACCAGAAAACTCTTAGCTCCCCCAAGTCAAGCTTGCAGCACACTGCATTATGAAATCAAGAGGCAGGAAGGTCTAAGCAGAGGTCATAAAAGGATCGCACCTGAAGGCCACCATCCTTATTTTAAAGACCAATCCCTCCCTCAACCCCTACCCGCCCCCAAGGCTGGTTATTTACACCAGCCTCAAAAGTTATGATGGCTTTGGGTTCTTAACCCTTTTTGTGCTACAGGTCCTTTGCCAATCTGGTGAAAACTATGGGTCTCTGGAGAATACTTTCAAGCGGGAAAAACAAAATATTGAGAGCCACAAAGAAAACCAATTATACTCAGTTTACAGATTTAAGGGTCACAGGTCTAAGGTCTCTCATGCCCATCTTGCCACAGTGAAAATGAAACGAGCGAACTCTGAAGGTTACAGGGGATTCAAGAGAGAGATGACACTCCGCGGTGGATTCCTGGGTACCTAAGTGGCAGCACGGAGATTCTGGACGCCGGGACTCAGCCAGCCCTAGGGGGCGTGTCTGAGGATGCCAAGCGAGGAGACGAGAGAGTGGGTCTGGGAAGGAGGTGGGGGCTCTTCCTCCCGGTGCTAGCGGAGCGCTGTTCTCGTTGGCTCATCCCGCCCCCACCTCACCTGTCCCTGCCATCCCCAGGAGCCGCTCCGGCACCCCTCGTAGGTCTTCATGGAGGCCGCGGAAGATCTCGTGCAGTTTCTCGAAATGCTCCGAGGAGGCGGCGGAGGTGGCCATGGCGCAGGCCGCTCTCGAGCAGCGGGCGCCGAGATTCCGGGCCCAGGGCCCGCACCTATTCCGCCGTCAGCCGCCTAGCCCCGCAGGCATCACGGCGACCGCCGCCACAGTCGCCCAAGACGAGACGCTTCCGGGGCCGCGGCGGGGTCCTCCCGGGCCGGAATGCCCACCCCCTGCATGCCGTCACTGACGGCGCGCCGGGCGCCAAAGCCTGACAGAAAGTTAGTCTGGCTCCGTCGCCCGGGAGACTCCTGAAGGGGTGGCAGCGCTTTGGCGCGAGCGGCAGTCTCGGAACCCCGGAAATACTCAGTCCGAGGCTGGGGGGAAGCCCGATGGCGGAAGGAAAACCTGGGCACCCGCGGGCCGGGCGACGTGGCCGCCTCTTTCCTGGGCCCCGCCTTCCGGCAAGGGTTGGGAGAGCTGCAGTGCATGCCGGGGGTTGTAGTTCGGCGCGGAAGACGCTCCGACTCGGAAGACGCTCCGACTCGGAAGACGCTCCGACTCGGAAGTCACGAGTTGCTGGGGGCGGTGATGCTGCTGTAACCGTGGCCGCCGGCATGACCCTGATGCGCAGAGGTTAGGTATCAGTTGGCACCTGGCCGTCGTCTTCATAATCATCGCACTATGTGACTTTCCTGATTTCCTCAATTCACATTCCGGCTGTTAGCTTTCAGTTCTCAGAAGATAGTTGGACCAGGTACCTGCCTGCCCTGAGCTGAAAGCACTTTCGGGGAGCAGGTGACCGGAGTGACATGCTTTCAGGAGTGGTCCCCGGGCAGCAATGCGACCCCTCAAGTATGCGCTCAGCCTCTTATTTGGGCTGAGCTCAAATATGGGCTTGCTCATGCAGTCATTCACTCAGCAGGTGTTTGTCAATTTAAGCATAGTCTTTATACTGGGTTCTGGGCATGTGTTGGTGAATAAAAGATTCACCCTCTGCGCTTGGATAATTTATAATGTAGTGAGCAAGGCAGACCTGGTTTCATCAGGTCTGTTTCCCATTAAGTGTCATGTGTTAACAATTACAAAGCCTTTTCCTGCACTCTGTGGGTTTCCATGGTTAGTGGGGGGAAATTCCTGTTTCCGTTGATTATATGGTTTGCCTATGGAATTCATTCTGAAATGTTTCCTTGGCAACCCAATACTGAAGACTCCCCACACATTAAGATACATATGACTGTTCAAGGGGAAATGATTTGGTGATGTATATCTCCTGGGCCCTTATTTTTATTAGACTGAATTCACTGACCTTTGATTCAACAAACATTTGTTGAACTCTTTGCGTAGCCAAGTCTGCATCTGTTAGTAGCAGTGCACTGTGATAAGTCCCATGAAAGTGAAAAGTGTCAGTCGCTCAGTCGTATCCAGCTCTTTGTGACTCCATGGACTGCAGCCTGCCAGGCTCTTCTGTCCATGGGATTTCCTAGGCAAGAATACTGGAGTGGGTAGCCATTCCCTTCTCCAGGGGAATATTCTTGACCCAGGGATGGAACCCAAGTCTTCTGCATTGCAGGCGGATTCTTTATCACTGAGACACCAGTATTCATTGAGCATTCAGAGATAGCAAAGTCTGGGATTGTTAGTAGCAGTGTACTGTGATAAGCCCCATAGCATTGTGTTACAGAAGGGGCAGGTACAAAAAGGAAAGATTATAAATAGCCTGCGTTGGAAAAAGTGGTCTTTGAACAGTGTCATAAAAGATTAGTAGAAATGGGTGAATGAACAATCAAATTATCAACAACCCAAGTTAATAGCATTTGAATTGAGACTGCACTGTGGCAGACTCTGGGACAAAGTATCCTCATGAATGAGGACTGATTGCATAACCATAGTAACGAAAAGTGTTTTCCTCTTTTGACAGTAATTAAACTTTTATTTAATTGCTTTCTTCTGTTGACTCAAATTAAATTTGCTTAATTATTACAGGTTTTATTCTGGTAAATAAAAACATGGTAAATCATCAAATTTTTTATTTGTCATTGACAGTTCAATATAAATTAAGTAAAATATTAATTCAGTTCTGTACTATTATCAAAAGTTTTCCAATTTTTCCATAAAATGACCATATCTAAATATATAGTTTAATGGTCAAAACAAGTTCAACAAAAGATTATTTACAAATATGAGAAGACGATGGCCCTATAACTCTTTTCTCCACCAAAGTGAACATGTAATTATTAGTCCAAGAAAATCACAAACTCTACTAAAA
The DNA here is from genome assembly GCF_027580195.1 of Bos mutus. Taxonomy (NCBI): domain Eukaryota; kingdom Metazoa; phylum Chordata; class Mammalia; order Artiodactyla; family Bovidae; genus Bos; species Bos mutus. The sequence continues at coordinate 29,194,283 of NC_091626.1, read as the reverse complement.
GAATGTACTCCAAACAAGTGATGGGACATGTTTGTGTCCAATTTCTCAGACTTCCATTACTTTGGATAAACATTCTTCAAGTATACTATACAGCAGACATTTTAATCTTGTCATGGAAATGCCCTGAAAGAGTTTTAAAATGACCATAATTACCAATACCAGTCCTTAAGATAATTTTGCTGAATAAAGAAGTAGAGGGGTGGGGACCATTTTTGCTTTTTCTGCCACATAGATTGACGGGAGCTTGTTCAAACAGTGCCTTATCATGCTTGAACACAAGGTAGTCACCCTCAATTCTTCTATTGCTGGATTTTACCATCTTTAGCTGTGCATTAAACAACACCACCACCCTTTTCTAGCCCCTTCATTGCCTTTGCATGCATTACCTTCCAGGATTCTTCTCTTTTTTGGACTTCTTCCCTGCTACCCATGTGCTTCTTGGGTAGAGTTTATTTCCTATTTGTATCAAAGACTGAATGACACAGGTCTGCTCTGTCTCTGATTATTTATCTGCACTAGGGTCCGTTTAATACTGTTCCTTTGTGACTATTTTGAATACTCCCAACTGCTTAAAAACACAAGCACACACACAAAGATATACTCAGGGACAATCATTAAATAGTCTTCCTCTTCTGGTTTTCTAAGAGAAACTAAGGCACAAAGAGGAAGCCTCCATGAATTAGGGTCAGTAAGTGAAGTCAAGTGGCCAATCTTTTCAAACTGCCTTTTCCACTAGCTTCTTGCTGATTTGAGAAACAGCAGAAAAATGAATGACAGTTTAAATTTGATGTTTATTTCTGCCTTTCCGCAAATCTCTGCCATCCAGTAAACTCCACCTTTTTAGAAAAGGAAGTTCTTCTGTGATCTAGGCATGGCAAAGATAAAGCCATGCCACAATCCAGATTCAGTGAAGAGCTGAAAGAATTCAGATGTTGGTGCCATGGTGGTTTTCTTAGGAGAAGAAGGACAAACCCTGCCCTTGAGCCAAGCCACTGGGACTCCTGGAGTTTAGCTGAGGCTAAATCATGCCTCCCCTTGAAGGTAGTTTGGTTCGGAAGAACTACACTGTGGACAAAGAGGACAGAAACTAATCCAAAGTGCCATCAATCAACCCCTGGCACAGCTTAGGTTCCCCTGGGTAAGAGGCTTCAGAAGGAAAAGATGAGCTTGGAGGTCAACTGAGGGTCTACTTAGCCTATATTATCTCTAGTAATGGGCAGTAATAGGAGCAAAATAACCTGGACAAATGCAAGGTGTTTGGATGAATCCGGCAGTGCACACTGGGCTTTTATCAGGCATCAAGCAGGCAAGGTTGGAAGGTTTGCTTCGTGCTCAAGGTTTTGGCCATCCTGAAGGAGAATCATTTTGGCGGGGTGTGCTGAGTAGTCTGCTTCAGGCTTCTCTTGGGTCCAGCTGCCATCATCAGCCAGTCCACAGGGATGCCCAGCAGGTCACAGCTGACATCCCACAGCCGCCTTGCTACCGTCTCATTACGAGCCTGTGCAGAGACCCATGCCACGTGGCAGTCACTGGAAGGGAAAGAGAGAGGCTTAGAACACAGGGTTAAGAATGCAGTCTGCCCTCCGCCTGGCGTAAGGAACATGACAGAAAAATAATCCGGGGATGACATGTGCTCTGGGTGGTTCACAGGACCAGTGTTTGTCCTACCTCTTCATTCTCCAGACTTTACCCCAGAGAAAAATGGGGTCAGAACCATTTTGGAGCTCATAGACCACCCGGGATCAGAATGTTTATTTGATATATAATACATATCATTTAGTCTTTATATCCCCCTTGTGTGTGTGTGTGTGTATATAAATATTTAATTATAATATCAGTGTCTGGCTGATACCTGTGTATGTCCATCTTGTTCAAATATGTCTGTAAGGTCAACTCTATAAGATGCTGTATGGTGTCATGTGGCTGAGATACTACATTGCTCTTAGATGCTTGGAGCGATTAAAGAAGTGCTTCTTCTTTCTGCAGTGTACCTACAGTTATAACTGTAGGTTATAAAACTACAAAACTCAAAGAACAAGTTAAGTCAGCTTCATAACCAACAAAAGAAGGAAAAGATGATAGGAGAAAAGAAGTGGTAACACGGGGACTTCCCTGGTGGTTCAGTGGTTAAGACACTGCCTTCCACCGAGGTGCAGGTTTGATCCCTGATTGGAGAGTTAAGATCCCACATGCCTCATTGCCAAAAAAACCAAAACAAAAACAGAAGCAATATTGTAACAAATTCAAAATGACTGTTAAAATGGTCCACGTTAAAAAAAAAAATCGTAAAAAAAGAAATGGTAATAAGGTCCCATCTGTTTCATATACGTTCTCTTCACTGTTGTAATTCCAATTATTTTAAGTCCCCATTAAATACAGGAGAGCTGTCCCAACTCTTTACTTCCCAGAAAAGTTTCTCAAGAATAATTCTTTTACTCTTTTTTCTCCTCTCTGCATCTAGTACACAGCAGGGATTCAGTGAAGGGTTATTTTTTAATGATTGACTAAAGGGAATCATGATCTTTGAAGTCGTGTGAGAAACAGTTTTTAAGACTATACCATTTGGGGGGCTCCCCTGGTGGCTCCACAGTAAAGGATCTGGCCTGCCAATGCAGGAGACACAGGTTCAATCCCTGGTCTGGGAAGATTCCACATGCTGCAGGGCAACTAACACCATGCATCACAACTACTGAGCCTGTGTCCTAGAGCCCAGGAACCTCAGCTACTGAGCCCACTTGCCGCAACTACTAAAGCCCGCTTGCCCCAGAGCCCACAGACTCCGCAGCAAGAGAAGCCACTGCAAAGAGAAGCCCACGCATCGCAACTAGAGAGTAGCCCCAGCTCGCTGAAGCTAGAGAAAAGCCCTTGAAGCACAGCCTAAAATAAATAAAATTACTAAAAAAACCACTATACTATTTCAGGACTTTCCTAGTGGTCCAGTGGTTAAGAATCTGCCTGCCAATGGAGGCGACGTGAGTTCTATCCCTGGTCCAGAAAAATCCCACTTGCTCCAGAGCAACTGAACCCATGTGTCACAACTATTAAAGACCTCACGCCTGGAGGCTCCACAACAATGAGAAGCCCAGGCTTTGCCATGAGGAGTAGCCCTTGCTTGCCACAACTGGAGAAAGCCTGTACATAGCAATGAAGACCCAGTGCAGCACCTCCAAAAATAAATAAATAATTTTTTTTTAAAGGGTATAGTGTATCAGACAAATCCAAATAATTTCCTATAGGCAATAAAATTCCATCTTCAAAAACACACACGTTCGTACCTGAAATGGTTTCCGCTGAGAACTTCTAGACCCTCCGTTAAGGCACAGTATAGGCTGGTCTGGGCTCCCTGCTGTGGGGTCTTGATGAAGAAGGAGAAAATCCACCAGATCCATCTCATGAGGGCTGAGTGCCGAACCAGTTCAGAGCTGACTGTGCCAGGGTGCACAGAGTACACTGTGACGCCAGAGCCTGATGCTAGGAAGCCATATGGAAAGAGGAAGACAGGACTTGATGATGCTGAATGGCCAAAGAGGGCAGGAGACATGAACGGACATTTGCCTGCTGTGGACTCTGCTCTCCTGATGCTGTCACAACCACTCCTCACAGTAATGTATATTTTTACTTCACAGATTATAATTCAGGCTGAGCGTGGCTATTAACTGTCAGGAAGCAGCAGAGCCAGGACCCACTCAGAAGCATTTGACATTGTTGATCACTGCCTTTCTAAAGCTGCCTTTTCACTGGTGGTGGTAAATCTCCAGTACTATATGGAAAGCTCTCTAAAATACGGTTAGAATTTCAGTTCCTTATGTATGGTATATACACAGTTAAATGCACAAGAAAATAATTGGAGAGGTGCAGGTCAAGTTGTTGACAGTGGTTTCTTGGGGCAGGCGGCGGAGGGGAAGCAGAAGAGGGACAGAGAAGAGTAAGTGGGGGGGGGTTTCATTTCTAACTCTGTATACTTCCATATTATTGGAACATTTTTTCACAGTGCAAATTATTCATGCATTACTAGATTCATTTTACATGGGACAGCTGGATAAAAACTTGCTAATTATTTCTCTCTCCTGTTGGATGTGAACCACTCCACCCCCAGCCCCTAATCCAGTGTGTAGAATAACATGGGCCCTGAATACGTGGCTATTGAATGGATGAATGAATGACTCTTCATCATGCCCAGGTTTCTTTCTTTGCATCACAGCTTATTTCCCACCTAATCCTCATCCATCAGGTGTCCTTACTTGTGTATCCTCTGCTCTTATCTGATCCTCACAGCTGGACCCATCTCTGCACTTCTAGGCCCCCCCTAGCACCCTGACCAACTTTTGGTTGATTTTCACCACCCAGTTCCCCTGATCCATCTACAGCTGATAAAGGATATCACGCCCTAGGCATAGACTTTCCTCCCCATCTCACAGCTGTTCATGTGGTTTGACACTCCTGTTCCAGTGATGAAGCGCTTGTGTCTGATTCCTTCTGCCTGATCTGCCTGCCTCAAGTCTAAGCACTTCTAATTGTCCACGTTGGATTTCGTTACTCTTTATTGGAAATCCAGAGTAGACTGTGCTAAGGACCTCTGGTTGTGTCTGGAGACTCCCTTCCTCGAGCATACATTTCCCTTTTATTTGGACCTTTGCTGTTAGGGAGACCCCTCACCCTCTATAGGCCCAGGACCTGTTTTATCCTAGTGTTTGTAGCCACTGCAAGTTTTGGTCCCTCCATTCTATCTAGAAGTCAAAAACCTTGACTTGCTCATGAGTCAAGGTTAAATTAATCATAACAATAACCCATGAAGCAGTCCCACTTTACATATGAGGAATTAAGACTTGAAAAGTTAAGCAACTTGCTGCAGGTCGTGCAGCTAGTAAATGCCAAAGTCAAGCTTTCAGAACTCCCCCATCACCTCCAACATTCATTTGTGGGCTGTTTACTAAAACCATACCCAAGCAGAGCCATGAAAGCAGATGCTGTTTACAGATGGGCTCCATAAAACAGCTCTGATTCCTGTGACTTTTAGCTACTTCCCATTGACTCATGTCTCCATACTCACTACTTTTAAGCCTACCTTTTAGCCTCCGAGCCAGTTCCTGGGTGAAGAGAATGTTGGCTAATTTGCTGTGACAGTAGGCCAGACCTGATTGGTAGAACTTCTCGCCCTGCAGGTTATGGAAGTGGATCCTTCCCATGAGATGTGCTAAGGAAGATACATTCACCACCCTCGATGGTGCTGATTCCTCCAGCTTTTCTAGCAACAGATGAGTCAGGAGGAAGTGACCTATGAGAAAAAGAATTAACAGATTTCAGGGCCAAGGTGGGGGTAAAGGGAGTAGTGGTGAGCCAGGCTCTGCTATGGGAGACAGAGAATCCAATAATAAAGCTTTTAACTTTTATTATTAACTACAGAACAAGTTCAGTGAGAGTTTAGGGACATAGGAACAGCCAAAGACATAGACATCCTTCTATGAGAGGTCTAGATTATGTGAATATGAATTCCCCAGGCCAGAATACTGGAGTGGGTAGCAGTTCCCTTTTCCAGGGGATCTTCCCAACCCAGGGATCAAACCCAGGTATCCTGTATTGCAGGCAGAGTCTTTACCAGCTGAGCTACCAGGGAAGCCCTCATGAATATGAAATCATATCTTATTCCAACTTTGAATAACATCACTGTTGCAGGGAGGAAGCCAATTCTGACCCTGTGACGGAACTGTCTCTTTGATTTGCTCTTTGCTGCTTTTGTTATTAAAATCATACAGAACAGTCTGCCTCGGAGAATCCTGCGCCTCTGCCTGGCTGTTAAACTAAAAGTGCTTTTGTTTAGAACCCTGTCCATCTGTGGATGGCAGGAAGAGGGAAATGAACACATCCCATGCCTGAGGCTTGCCATTCCAGCCGAGGTTTGCAAGATTAATGGTCTTTTTACTTTGCTTCCTTACCTACCCCCATCTCTGATCTATAATAGAACCTGGCATCCAGACCCTGATAAGATGGTTACTTTGAGGTGCTAGCCTGCCGTCTTCTCAGTCTGCCTGCTCCCTGATTAAAGTCTCCTCCTTGCCTCAACACCTCGCCTCTCGGATTCACTGGCCTGTCGTGCAGTAAGCAGAGTAAGCTTGGACTTGGTAATAACTCTTTAAGAGCCTATGGCCTCCATTTGATGCCTGCCAAAAGGGTGGCTACAAAGAAAGCAACATAGCACCCACTCCAATTAGGTTAAGTTAAACTGAATGTGAAACACAGATCAAAAAATGGGGGGAACCACAAGGGAGCCTGAGCTTTCTGGCAGGACCACACTATTTATTAAATGAATATATTTATGGTCTGTTATGGCCCAGAGGTCCATTCACACCACAAAGAAAGCGCCACAAGACCCTAAGTTCTCCACTGAGAATTTAACTTTCCCTTTAGCTTTGGGATGAGACAAGATTTCTTACCTAAGTGGTTGACTCCCATATGCATCTCAAAGCCATCTGCTGTTTTGGAGTAGGGACACATCATCACTCCTGCGTTGTTGATCAAAATGTGGAGATGCTTTTCCTCTGCGGGGAAGAGGAGACGGAGTGTGCACGTGGCCAGCCACGGCTGTTACATCTTTGAAATGTGCCCCACACCCACGCTTTGAAAAGGGGATGCATGGCTTCAATCTTCCCTCTATCTTCCCTTCATATTTATTTTGTATTGTTTTTCATTTTAAGATGCTAGTTGAATCCTACATACTCTTACTACAGGGAAAAATTCCACATGACATGACCAAATGGCCTTTCCAATCTTTCCAATTCAGGATCTACTGACTCATTGCTTTTGGGAAGTGTTCTATCTCTCCCAATAGAAAAACTTCCCCAGCTGAATGAGAAATTTCAAAACAAGAGAAAAGCAGGATGTTTGGTACGCCTCCCTGCCACTTGGTTTCACGCCCCCAAAGAAACACTGGTTTCACCTCTGTTTCAACTGCAAACTCTCTTATGATTTCTTTTTTCATATCATTTGTAATTTTTGTCTAAAAGCATTATCAGTGGAAGTTGTTTTCCTTGGGAGGCCTAGATCCCTGGGTTATGAGGGAAAAAGTCTACAGAGTGCTCTTGGACTTGCTTTTGATGTGACACTACAGGATTTTATGTTAATTTCTCAGCTTAAGTTTCTTGCATCAGTTAGTGACGTGAATGAAATCCCCCCCGCCCCCATAAATGATGTCAGCCTGAAGTTCTAATTTCTTGCCGATGACCTTTTATTCATCCACCTCCTAGAGAGATGATAGGCTTCTTTGTCATATCCTTGAGCAGCTGGCCTGGGGTTTTTTTTCTAAGCCCCTGTACCGTGGACCAGATGACTGTTTGTGGATCCCAGCCTGACGTGGAGCCTCAGGTACAGCAACCCAGCCCTCAACATCCTGAGGCCTCATCTCTTATCTCTATACGGATATGTGGACTCCAGACCTTAAAGCCCATATGGAGTTCTGGTACACATACGAGATTTTTGGCTTTAGTTCTTATGCACTACTATGACATTTTGGGGTGAATTTTATTTGTTTGTTTATTTTTGGCTCTGCTGGGTCTTCGTTGTTACATGTAAGCTTTCTCTAGTTGTGGCAAGAGGGGGCTACTCTCCTGTTGTGGAGAATGAGCTCTAGGAAGGTTCAGCTCACAGGCTTAGTTGCCCCGAGGCATGCAGGATCCTCCTGGACCAGGGATCGAACCTGTGTCCCCTGCATTGGCAGGTTGATTCCTAACTGAGGAAATCTGCTGTGACTTTTCAAAGTCACTTTTTTCCCTGCCTCTTGAGGATTTCCGTTTGTTACTAATGAGTTCCATTATGAATCCAAAAGTTTTTGGTTGTATCTTGTCTAGCATTTCTAGATGTCAGAGAGGGAGAGGAATCTTTTCTTTTTAGCTAAGTCTTCCATGTTGATTGCAAAACCCACAGCATAGTCCCTAGTTGGACACCCACCTTCTAAGAAGCGCTTGGCAAAGGCTCGAATAGATTTAGTATCAGCCAAGTCCAGTTTCCGCACCAACACTTGTTGGTTCCCTGTCATCATCTGGATTTCTCTGGCCGCCAATTCCCCCTTTTGTACGTCCCGGCAAGCTAAATACACACGGGCTCCTGTCAATCAACATATAAGAGAGACAAACTGTTGGCTCTGTTTTGCAGTGAGCATCAAAGACTTAATTCTAATGTTAAATATTATTTTCTACTGTTTGTTTCTAAAAAGGGATTACCCCTGCTTCACAAAGAGGTATCTGATGAATAAATCAGGAAAGAAAAATAAATCAACACTTTTCATTATATCCATTATATGTAGAACATGTACAACATTCAGACCAGCAGATCAGTGGGGCCTTTCAAATGTTCTTGAATTCCAAGCCTGGGAGGAAATAATGAAAATGGTCATCATGGCAAGGGATAAAATAGCAGTAGCAGCAGGAGACCTAAACTGAAGTTTCTCCAAAGAAGACAGAGGGCCAACAGGCACATGAAAAGATGCTCAACACTGTTAATTATTAGAAATGCAATAAAAACTACAATGAGATTATCACCTCATACTAGTCAGGATGGCCATTATTAAAAGTCTACAAATAACAAAAGCTAGAGAGGGTGTGGAGAAAAGGGAACCCTTCCATGCTGTTGGTGGGAATATAAGTTGGTGCAGCCACTATAGAAAATAGTCCTCGGAAAACTAAAAAATAGAATTACCATATGAACCAGAAATCTACTCCTAGGCATATATTTTGACAAAACTATAATCCCCAAAGATACACGCACCTTTATTTCATAGCAGCACTATTCACAAAAGCCAAGACAAGGAAAAACCCAAATGTCCACTGACAGATGAATGGATAAAAAAAGATATGGTACATATATACAATGGAATTCTACTCAGCCATAAAAAAGAATGAAATAATGCCATTTGCAGCAACATGGATGGAACTAGAGATTATCATACTAAGTGAAGTTAAGTCAGAAGGGGAAAGACAAATACCATATATCACTTACATGTAGAATCTAAAATATGACATAAATGAAGCTGTCTGCAAAACAGAAACAGCCTCACAGACGCAAGAACAGACTTGTAGTTGCCAAGGCGGAGAAGGGAGGAGGTTGCATGGATTGGGAGTTAGGGGTTGGCAGATAAAAACTATTACATATAGAATGGATAAACAACAAGGTCCTACTGTATAGCACAAGGAACTATATTCAATATCCTGAGATAAACCATAATGGAAAAGAATATAAAAAAGGATGTATAACTGAATCACTTTGCTGTACACAAAGTGATTAACACAAATAAACACAACATTGTAAAATCAACTATAACGGTGTTAGTCATTCAGTTGTGTCTGACTCTTTGAGACCCCATGGACTGTAGACCGCCAGGCTCCTCTGTCCATGGAATTCTCCAGGCATGAATACTGGAGTGGGTAGCCATCCCCTTCTCCAGGGGATCTTCCTGGGTCTCCTGCATTGCAGGCAGATTCTTAACTACCTGAGCCACCAGGGAAGCCCTAAATCAACTATACTTCAATTAAAAAACAAACAAACAAGTAGCAGAAGGGAACTGAAAGCAGATAGACTTGCCTCTTCGAGCCAGCTCTTTGGCGGTCTCCTTCCCGATGCCTGCGTTGGCTCCAGTGACCACAGCCACTTTTCCAGGAAGCTGGATGGTTGATGTACAAACCCCGCTGGACAGCATCTTCCTGCAGACAGAGGAGTTATCAGTTCTTCATTTTCTTTGCCTTAGCCAGAGGCTCCTGCAACACCCCCTTATCTACACATCCCAAGGCTGACGGCTGTTTTCGTTCCTTCTACTGCTGTCCTTTTACAGACTGAAGGAAGATTGGAGGAAACAAAACAAAAGTTTTCTGCTCTTAAGATTTTCTTGCTTAAATTTTTTCTGCTCTTGCTTAAGGACAGAAATGATTCTATTAAGGGCAACTTTAACTCTAGCTCCTTGCAGTACAAGAACTGGATGAATATTTGAGCTCCTGGTGGAGCTCTTCCTTGGGCTGAGGAAATCACAAGACTCAGCCTAGAAAAAGAAAGAACTGGTTCCCTGATGTTAATCGGTCCATAACTGGCACTTTATGGCCTTTATGGTTGAATAAAACAGCTTACCCAACAAAAAAGTTAAAAATTATGAAAGCTTGTCAACCTGGGACAAAATGAAAGGAATCACCCTCCCCCCTGCCCCCCAGCTCCCTACACATGAACAGTTAAAAATAAGGCAAAACATGACTAAATAAATACAGAGCAGAACTTGAGATTCCAGTCCTGGTTTAATCAGTACAAGTCCTTCTTCCTAAGCAATACACTACTCTACTTCTCCAAAGGAATGAATGCATAAACAGGTATTAGGTCTTAGATTGTCCTCTACTCTGCAAAGCCTGGGGACTCAATTTAAAACAATCAGTTGACTGGGATAAGCATTTTTTAATTTAAATGTTTCATTGAAAATTGCACAGCACAAACTGCTAGCCACTCAAGTTCCTGCTTAGAACAAACAGGCCAATAAGGAAGCAAGGTGCCCACCAGCGGGTATCTTTCTCCTCAGACAATCCTCCCCGCTCAGTTTTCCCACGTCCATTCCGCTTCTCCTCCACAAGCACCCACGAGGACCTCAACCCAGCTGTTCCTTCTCCTTAACCAGCAGGAAAGAAAGAGACAACCAACTATGAAAGTCCAGCTCTGGTCCAGCCCCCACGACCTAGCTTGGTAAGTTGGGAACATGACCCTTGGAGTATAACTTTGATTAGAAAAATCTCTTTGAGGTATGAGCAGTATTTTCAGTTCAGTCGCTCAGTCCTGTCCGACTGTGTGCGACCCCATGGACTGCAGCACGCCAGGTTCAACTTTTCACTGAGATTCTGTGTGGATCAGAGAATGCTGTGGCGGAAAAGAGAGAAAAAGGAGCGTATTCATCCGAGTATCGCACTCGTGTGAGCTTCTAGAGGTGGGAGCGCGGCGAGTTCAGAGGAGGAACAACAAAATGGGAGAATCGGCTCGAGCGAGGAGAGGAGTGAGGAAGGAAGGAGTGAATGTGTAAGAAACTGCAGAGAGTGATCTAGCGCGCCTTCCAGTTCCAGTCGCACCTTGACTGCATTTCCCTTCCACCCTACCCAATCCCTACCGAGGGAAGAAGTGTTCTCTGCAGTCACAGGTCCACCGTCACTACTGGTGATTTACTCAGAACCAATCAGCAGGCTGCCTGTCCGGCAACTCGCTGCTGATTCTCTGGGGCACTAAGCCAGCCATTGGCTGATTATCACCTGGTGCAGGGACCACGACCCTCAACCTCTCCTCCTCACCCCAAAACCCCAGGGCAAGACTCGGGACCGCCCTCCCCCACGCCGCCCCACCCCTTACTTCTGCTGCTAAGGCATGTTAGAAGACAAGAGTGATGAAACCCTTTTATCCTTTACAGCATCTGCCCAGAGGATAAGCCAGTCTAACAGCAACAAAACAGTGGGGCTGCAGATGTCACGACCGGCATCGAGGAAACAAAGCAGGATGTTCCGGACTGCAGCCTCTTCCCACGACCTGGGGGTCTCCTGATCTCGCCCTCTTCTCCCCGGGCAGCTCGACCCCCTCCGACCCACCGAACATCCCCTACCTGGAGACCCGCAGGGAGTTTTCCTGTCCTCCTTTTGAAGCTCAGAGCTTCGATGAGGATGTATGTCTCCCCTCGCCCCGCGCCCCGCAGATTTCTCTAAGAGGAAGGCAGTACATTTGCACAGACCTGATTTGGGGTGCAGCGATGTACAGGAGAAAGGGGAGAAGGAGGAGCAGGAGCAGAACCCCAACCATCTCGTCCGAAGGCAGGTGCGGCTGCCGCAGCCGCAGCGAGTTGCCCCAACTGTGCTCGCCGACTGCTGCCTCGCCTCCAAGACACGCCCTGGTAAACTACGAAAACCCGGGGAGTAGAGCCTTCTGGGAAATGTAGTCCGAAGCTCGGCATGTGCGCTCCTAATTCCCAGACTCGGAGAGAAGCTGAATCTTGCCCCAGATACGCAAGGACTCCCCAACCGGCTAGGATCTAAGACTTTTGGGACCATCCAACCAGCTCTCCCATGGCCCCTCTGGCCACCGTGAAATCTCCCCAGTCCTTTCTACCCTGAGCCCAAGTCCAGACCCTGGTTCAGGTTTCCCTAATTATGGTTAGTCGGTTACCGCATGTTTCTTCTAGAGGTCAAATATTGGCGTCAGGAAAATGTTCTAATAAGGCTGATTACACGGGAGAGGAGCGGTTGGAGTCTGACAGTTGGAGGGGGGTGGGGGGTGGGCAGAAATTCTTTAGGGATTCCTTCACCCAAAGGAGCAGAAACAATCCGTCCCTGAAGACATTACAGGAGAATCACTTCGTGTCTTTTGAATTATAATGAAATAAAAACATATCATGAAATAGAAAGTATAATTTTCCTGGTGTTTGAGTGTTAATTGAAGATAGAATATAGTTCTCTTGAAGACTTGGGTTATTTTAACCCCCAGGGTAGCAGTGGATTTCTCAGATTAGCACAATTGGTTTTGCCTACTTGGCAAAGTACTTAATCCTGCCTTGCATAAAGCCGTGGAAATTCTCTGGGAACAAGCAGGTTCCCTGATCAGTCACTCCTTTTAGCTCTGCCATCTGAGGACTTTCTTGTTTCCAGAGAATGAATGTTTTTCAGATGGGAAATGTTTTAAGTCATCATCTGTCTGTGATTCCTGACTGCACTGAGTAACGTATTCTGGTTCTTCTGGACAATTCATTTCCGTTTGATTGAAAGACACATGTTCCAGGCTCAGTTTAAGCCAGTGTATGTTACAGCGCTTGGCAAAGAGAGTATTTCCTTCACACAATACAAATTTGATTATCTAATAGTCATCATATTTTGTAACACGTTAATTATTGGGTTATCCAATATTTGAATCAGCTTCCCTGGTGAGTCAATGGTAAAGAACCTGCCTGCCAATTCAGGAGAAGCAGGTTCAATCCCTGGGTCAGGAAGACCCCCTGGAGAAGGAAATGGCAACCCACTCCAGTATTCTTGCCTGAAGAATTCCATGGACAGAGGAGTCTGGTGGGCTACAGTCCATGGGGTTGCAAAAGAACTGGACACTACTTAAAGACTTCCCTGGTGGCTCAGACGGTAAAGCGTCTGCCTACAATGTGGGAGACTCGTGTTCAATCCCTGGGTGGGGAAGATCCCCTGGAGAAGGAAATGGCAACCCACTCCTGTATTCTTGCCTGGAAAATCCCATGGATGGAGGAGCCTGGTTGGCTACTGTCCATGGGGTCGCAAAGAGTCGGACACGACTGAACGACTTCACTCACTCACTAAAGACTAAACAACAGAAACAATATTTGTCCCACGTTTTGTTCCTTATACATTCACTCATTTATTTGACAAATGTTTATGGTATTCCTGGGCTTTCCTGGTGGCTCAGACGATAAAGAATCCACCTGCAATGCAAGAGACCCTGGTTCGATCCCTGAGTTGGGAAGATCCCTTTGAAGAGGAAATGGCAACCAACTCCAGTATTCTTGCCTGGAGAATTCCATGGACAGAGGAGCATGGCAGGCTATAGTCCATGGAGTTGCAAAGAGTTGGACATGGCTGAGTAACTAACACTTTGACTTTATGGTATTCCTACAATGTATTAGGCACTGTGCTGAGGTCCAGAAAGAAGCCAGGGAGAAATTACCGCTGCAACAAGTGATTACTATGAATAAATTGTGATGAGGGTTACGAGGGGAAATAGAGAAAGTTTGGGGAGGTTATAGCAGGAGACCCCTTCTGATCTGGAAATCAGGAAGACTTCTTTGAGGAAACAACTTAACCTCTTTGAGTTGAAGCCTGAAGAAGGTCAGAATTTAGTGGACAAGCAACATACAGGCAAGAATTCTCTAAGCAGAGGACTTGAGTGAGCACACAAAGTTAAAACAGGGGCCACTAGATCGAAGGAAAACATTGGTCTATTTAGGCCACAGAGGTTAGGGGCAGTGCCAGAAATGGCAATAAGACCCAGTGCTTATACAGTGCTTATTATATGTCATGTGTGCTAAGTTGCTTCGGCGGTGTCCGACTCTGCGACCCCATGGACTGTAGTCTACTGGGCTTCTCTGTCCATGGAATTCTCCAGGCAAAAATCCAGGCTTCTCCAGGGGATCTTCCCGACCCAGGGATCCAACCTGGATCTCTTGCATTGCAGGTGGATGCCAGAGTCCAGCTCCAGCAGCCAGGGATTCAACCTGAAGGGGTGAGCAGTGTCGGCGAGAGAAACTGAGGCAGCCTCTCATTTTACTTGGACTGCCTGTTTATTTCAAGCTTATGATTCTCTTTTATACTTTTACAAAAGCATTAGGTCAGAGGTTTGATATTTTTAGTTCCCATGGACCCAGATTTATTTTTCTCCAAAAATCATTGTTGCCCCTCAAAAGAAGTTCTTTCCTCAGCGATTCTCTTATCTACTTTTTCTCATGTGTCCTTGTGAATACACTGTAACTCATGCTAATATCTGGGCTGCATACCACATAGAGTCCTGTTTGCTCCTAGTATCCTAAGCTCACTATTTCTTAGAAAGGGCTTCTACTTAATAATATCTCTAAAGTCCCTAATTTCTATAAGCTATAGTAGAATATGCTAACATTACAGCAATCCTTAAATCTTTAGCTTCTAACTATTTTAATTATCCCTAAGCCCTAAATTCAGCAAACTCCTTTGCCATAAACTTTTCTCACAAATGGGCTTCAGATAGCAACCCCTCCCATAGCCTCAAGCTGCGGCCTGTGCGCTCACCCTGGAACACTTTTTTGTAAAAGTCCTTGAACAAATGTCAGTGATTAACTTTATGAATTATTCTTTGAGCACAGTTGCAGAAGGCTTTATGCCTTCTCATGCTCCTCTCAAAAACAATAAGCACCTTAATATTCTCTTCAGTCAACTCAGCCGAGAAAAGGGAAAAACAAGTCAGAATCACAAAGCCTAACTCCTTCATTCCGGGTCCGTGCCTACGGAACAAAGGGAGGGGGTTTAGGGCTGTGCCTCTATTTTGTCAGTAATGCCTAACGCGGCTCCCGAAAGGTGGATTCTTTACCGGTAGTCTGAGCCACCAGGGAAGAGCTCCATATCTATTAACTACTTTACCTCTCATAACAACTCTCTGAGGCAAGTATTAATACTACAATTTTCCTTCTTTTATAGACAAGGAAACTGAAACAACAGCCCAGGCCATAGTGGCAGAGCTGGGCTTCAAACTTAAGCAGGTTGTATCCAGGGTCTGTGCCCTTAACTATTGAGCCATTGTGCCAAAAGATGAGGCTAGAGAACTTCTTATCCATATGCACATTTGTGCATCCACACAAAATTTGCATGCAGTTTCATTCATAGAACCTAGATTAAAAACCAAGCTTGCTTTAGTTGATTCCACAGACCTGGTGACTGAAGATAGGCAAGCAGATAAGTCGTTTGGAAAAGAAGTTAGAGAAAGTGGAGAGGAGGGCCTTGAGGAGCACTCGCATTATAGGACGGCTAAGCCTGGAAGCGGTCTGTGAAAGGGGGCCAGAGAAGCTGGAGACATGTTAGATTGGGTCTGAGAAGATTAGGAAAGTCACACAGTAAATTTGAACAGGGAACGTTTAATATGAAGAACTATTAAACATAAGGAGGGCCTGGAATAATGAACTGACTTGTACAGGGGTGGTTAAACTTTTCTTGTAGAGAAAAATATTTTAGGCTTTGGGGGCCATCTCTTTTGTAGCTACTCGACTCTGCTATTGTAGCATGAAAACAGTTGTAGGCAATATGTAAATGAATGAGCATGACTGTGTTCCAATACAACTTTATTTACAAACAGACAGTGGGCTGTATTTGGCCCGTGGGACAGTTTGCCAACCCATGGGCTAGCATGGAGATGGCAGCCCACCAGGCTCTGCCGTCCCTGGGATTCTCCAGGCAAGAACACTGGAGAGGGTTGCCATTTCCTTCTCCAATGCATGAAAGTGAAAAGTAAAAGTGAAGTCGCTCAGTCGTGTCTGACTCTTCGCAACCCCATGGACTGAAGCCTACCAGGCTCCTCTGTCCATGGGATTTTCCAGGCAAGAGTACTGGAGTGGGTTGCCATTGCTTTTTTCAAGTAAGGAGTAAAGAGAACTCTAAAGAAGATGAAAAGAACAGCTAAAAAATATGACCAATATTTAAAATTGTAGTAGCAGGTTGTCATTGTTCAGTCACTCAGTCAGGTTTCCTACTCTTTGTGACCCCATGGACTGCAGCACACCAGGCTTCCCTGTCCTTCACCATCTCCCAGAGCTTGCTCAAACTCATGTCCCTTGAGTTGATGATGCCAGCTAACCATCTCTTCTTCTGTCATCCCCTTCTCCTGCCTTCAATCTTCCTCAGCATCAGGGTCTCTTCCAGTGAGTCAGCTCTTCACATCAGGTGGCCAAAGTAATGGAGCTTCAGCTTCAGCATCAGTCCTTCTAGTTAATATTCAGGACTGATTTCCTTTAGGATTGACTGATTTCATCTCTTTACAGTCGAACAGCCTCTTGAGTCTTCTCTAACACCACAGCTCAGAAGCATCGATTCTTTGACGTTCAGCCTTCTTTGTGGTCCAACTCTCACATCCCCACATGACCACTGGAAAACCATAGCTTTTGCTAGATGGACCTTTATTGGCAAAGTAATATCTCTGCTTTTTAATATGCTGTCTAGGTTTGTCATAGCTTTTCTTCCAAGGAGCAAGCATCTTTTAATTTAATGGCTGCAGTCACCATCTGCAGTGATTTTGGAGCCCAAGAAAATAAAGTCTGTCACTGTTTCCATTGTTTCCCCATCTATTTGTCATGAAGTGATGGGACCAGATGCCATATTCTTTGTTTTTTGAATGTTGAGTTTTAAGCCAGCTTTTTCACTCTCCTCTTTGACTTTCATCAAGAAAGTTCTTTAGTTCCTCTTAGCTTTCTGCCATAGGGTGGTGTCATCTGTGTATCTGAGGTTATTGATATTTCTCCCAGCAATCTTCATTCTGGCTTGTGCTTTAACAGCAGGTATAATATAAATAATACAACACAATACAACATATAATAGCTTCTACCCGGGGCAGAGAACTCCCAAGGGAAAGACCCTTCCATTTCCAGACTGAAGCCCAGACCTTGTTAGAGCATATAGCACACTGAATGGCAAAGAAGTCACTTTCTGCTTCATTAGTGGAATTTGATGGAAATCCACTGTGCTGGGGTAAGCTGTCCCACAGAGAGATGTCTCGCTGGAGGCACTCTGCTACAAAACCACCTGACGGGAAGGTTGCTGGGGGAGGCTGTGAGCAACTGAATGATGATGGAGCCAGGCACTGGAGAGGCTGTGTGGATCACAGGAGTCCGGCACTGCAGGAGCCAAGCATGCTACAGAAGTCTACAGAGCTAGGGCACCAAACCCCTTTCCTTTTTTAGTGTCTCTCCAGTGCCATCTGTTGATAAAGCTTAACATCCTGCCACATGCCAAAGAAGAGGATATTTAAAGAGTCTATTTTCACTCTCACAGAGTAGGCAAAAAAGATGAATCGGATCTGAGAGGCAATAAATTGATAACTGACAGCAGAAGGAGGGGTTTCCCTGGTGGCTCAGTGGTAAAGAATCCATATGTCAACGCAGGAGCCACAGGAGCTGTGGGTTTGATCCCTGGGTCAGGAAGATCCTCTGGAGGAGGAAATGTCAACCCACTCCAGTATTCTTGCGGGGATAATCCCATGGGTAGAGGAGTCTAGCGGGCAACAGTCCATGGGGTCGCAAGAGTCAGACACGACCGAGCACACACGCAAACACCAGAGGGACTCCAGTGGATGTAATGTAACAGAATGCATTTAAAGACATTTAAAGAAATGGGTACAATACCAAAAGCATAATCCATAGACTAATGAATTGATAAGTTAGACTTTATCAAAATTGTTAACTTCTGTTCTTTGAAAAATAAAGACTGGGAGAAAATATTTACATATCACATGTCTGATAAAGGACTTGTAGTCAGAATATATATTTTTAAAACTTCCCAAACTCAAGATTAAGAAAGCAACCCAGTTTTTTAAATGGTCAAGTGATTTGAACAGATACTCCAACAAAAAGATATATAGATGTAAATGAGTACATTCTTTAAATGCTCAAATCATTAGTCCTTAGAGAAATACAAATTAAAACCACAATAAAATGCCACTATATACCTACAACAATGGCTAAAATAATAAAGACTGACAATGTCAAGTGTTGATGAAAATGTAGAGCAACTAGAATCTTCATACACACCTTTTGAAAATGCAAAATGGTACAACTACTTGGAAAACAGTTTTTTAATTTCTCAAAAAGTTAAATGGAAGTTAAACCTACATCTATCATATAGTTCTTAGGTTATCTCCCAAGATAAATGGAAGTTTATTCCTACAAAGACTTGCATGTGAATGATCACAGAACCTTTCTGTGTTACAATAAAAAAATAGGAAACAATCCAAATGTCCATCAACAGGTGAACAGATAAATACATTGTAATATATCCACACAGTGAATATTACTCAACAATAATAAAGAATAGATTTCTCAATGCACTCAACAGCCTGAATGAATCTCTAAGTAACTATGTTGAGTAAAAGAAGCCAGACCAAATGATTCCATTTATATAAAATCCTAGAAAAAGCAAAACTGTAGATTATAGATTGTGATGACAGAAAGCAGACCAGTGGCTTCCTGGAAATGGGGGCAGAGGGGAGGAAGAGGAGAGGGATGGAAGGTTTTACCAAGGGGAATAAGGAAACTTCAGGAGGTGATGGATGTGTTCATTGTCTTGATGGTGGTGATAGACTGTGTGATAAGCATATGTTTATGCCCAAACTCATCAAACTATATACTTTTAACATGTGCATATAAATTATACCTCATAAAAACTGTGAACAATAGAAGTAGGTAGTGATCAAGTATGCTATACTACAGAGAAGTCAGGCAGCATAAGAGTTGAGACTTGCCCACCAGATTCAGCGTTGTGTCAGTCATTGGCGACTTTGGGGAGAACAGCTTCAGAGAAGTGGTGGGGTGGGAGCCTGATTGGAGGTGGCTGTGGGGTGAGCAGAAAGTTAGAAAATGTAGGCAACTTTTCAAACTGGGAAAGAGAACGAATTTAGTATAAGGAAGAGGAGGTGGGATAGTAGGAATATTTTTATTTACTTGTTATATTTTTGGCCACCCTGCGTGGTTTGTAAGATTAGTTCCTCCATCAAACCTGGGCCCTCAGTAGTGAGAGCACAGGGTCCTAAAGAGCACAGAGGAAAGAGCAAGAGAAGATAGGAGGTAAATGATAGAATAAGATCCCCGAGAAAGCAGGAGACAGTGGGCTAGGGAGAAATTCATTTTAGGAGGAAATGAAACTACAATGAGCGTGAATTCAAATAGACTTCTAGACTTGGTAGCAGAATATTGAGGACTATTTCTTCTGATGGTCCCTATGTATGTGTGTGTGTGTGTGTGTGTGTGTTAAGAGGTCAGGATACATGCTGAAATCGAGACAAGAAGTTAAGAGGGATAGTGAAGGTGTGAAACAATCTTTGTGGAGATGAGGTTGCTGGCAATTAGGGAAATAAAAAAAAGACTGACTGACAGTTTCTTTGGAAGTCTTGGGTGACATGGGTGGCTATGCACTTATAATGGCATCATCATGCAACGTGATGTGATTTTTCTCTAGCAGCTGCACAAAGAGGACCAAAGCATGGGTTCATCCAGAGTTGGGGTTTTCAGGCTCTAAGCACAGAAAGACTAGAGTGTCAGGGGCTGAGGATATTGGCAAGAGTATGATTGAAGCGGTAGATATGAAATCTCAGTTGGATAAGAATGAAAGTGATGACAGCAGGCGTTTATAGTGATCCGGAGGTCCTCCTGAGGTTAAATATCTGTTGGGATTCATGCCATGAGACCTCAGTAGGAGGTGCCGAGAAGGGGAACCTGAATGTAGAACTTCAGAGGTGGATGGTTCCAGGTGCAAACAGACCAAGGGACAGGAATGAGGTAGAGGAGAGGGTTTCTGGTGAAGAGGAGGTCAAGGGTCTGAGGGTTCAGGGAGTTACTGGCTCATCTATGAAGATAATGAAGTCACCTGGATGATGGTAGTATTAGGATGAGAAGGCTGAGAACCAGGCACCAAAGTCATCTGTGAAAGAAGAGACACGGAGGGAAGTGAATCCAGGACAGGGTCAGAGAGGAGGAGTCTCATGAGCCAAAAACGGGGCAGGCACTTCATGTCAGGGTGGAGGAAATGTCTGAAAGTGGGAGTGGGGTGTGGAGAAGACAGTGATACCCTGGCCCTGGGGGAGCTGAGGCATGTGGAGAGTGGGAGGAGCAACAGCCTCCACTTCAGAAACTGCAGGCAAAGAGGTGTTCACAGGACAAAGCCAGTTTTCAATTGAGGCCTGGAAATGGGGGTACATCAGAGATACAAGGGCTTCCCTGGTAGCTCAGTTGGTAAAGAATCTGCCTGCAATGCAGTAGACCCTGGTTCGATTCCTGGGTGGGGAAGTTCCCCTGGAAAAGGGATAGGCTACCCACTTCAGTATTGTTGGGCTTCCCTGGTGGCTCAGCTGGTAAAGAATTCTCGTGCAAAGTGGGAAACGTGGGTTCAATCCCTGGGTTGGGAAGATCCCCTGGAGGAGGGCATGGCAACCTACTCTAGTATTCTTGCCTGGAGAATCCCCATGGGCAGAAGAACCTGGCAGACTACAGTACATGGGGTCACAAAGAGCTGGACATGACTGAGCGAGTAAGCACAGCAGAGATACAAAGGCTGAAGATGTGAGGGTGTTTATTATTCATGAAAAGGGAATTCCAGTGAGAATTGTGGAGGGGAGAGGGTTGTGGGCTTGGTTCAGGGAGGTTTATGTTTGAGAATGTTCACTCAGCAACCCTGTGTGCAGTGTGGTATGCTTGTTCTTTCAACAGCCAGGAAAATGTCAGTGAGGATGCAGCACGATAAAGGGCTGTTGTACAAATAGCACAGGCCATTTGAGGGTACAGGAGTGGAGCACCACTAGGGCAGGCAAACCAAACTCCAACTAATGAAGGAAAGGCATAGTCAAGAGGCCAGGAGGAAGGGCAGTTGGACCAAGCTGGCCAGTAGATGGGGCTGACGGGCGATCAAAGCACACCAGGCATGGGTTTGAGGGCACGTGGTGACTGAGGGCACAGTGTTCTAAGAGCATGAAGGAGTCTAGATCAAAGAAGGGGAGGGTACGGGTAAAGGATGGCAGATTAGCTTAGAGACACAGGCAACCGTCAAATCATGAAGGACTTGTGTGCCAAGCCAGAGTTACAACTTTATCCTGAAATCAAGCCAGTGAATAATTGGATTTATGCTGCTGTCCCCCCCAAACAAACTATTCAGTTCAGTTCAGTCGCTCAGTCATGTCCGACTCTTTGAGAACCCATGAACCACAGCATGCCAGGCCTCCCTGTCCATCACCAACTCCCAGAGTTTACCCAAACTCATGTCCATTGAGTCGGTGGTGCCATCCAACAACCTCATCCTCTGTCGTCCCCTTCTCCTCCTGCCTTCAATCTTTCCCAGCATCAGGGTCTTTTCAAATGAGTCAGCTCTTCACATCAGGTGGCCAAAGTATTGGAGTTTCAGCTTCAGCATCAGTCCTTCCAGTGAACACCCACTGATCTTCTTTAGGATGGACTGGTTGGATCTCCTTGCAGTCCAAGGGACTCTCAAGAGGCTTCTCCCACAAAATAGTTCTAAAGCATCAATTCTTCAGTGCTCAGCTTTCTTTATAGTCCAACTCTCACATCCATACATGTCTACTGGAAAAACGATAGCCTTGACTAGATGGACCTTTGTTGACAAAGTACTATCTCTGCTTTTTAATATGCTGTCTAGGTTGGTCATAACTTTTCTTCCAAGGAATAAGCATCTTTTAATTTCATGTCTGCAATCACCATCTGCAGTGATTTTGGAGCCCCCCAAAAATAAAGTCAGCCACTGTTTCCACTGTTTCCCCATCTATTTGCCATGAAGTGATGGGACCAGATGCCATGATCTTAGTTTTCTGAATGTTGAGCTTTAAGTCAACTTTTTCACTCTCCTTTTTTACTTTCAAACAAACTGTAATGCTCAATAAAATAATTTATCCTCCCAGACTTCTCTGAGCTCCAGACCTGCATTTCCAACTATCTGCCAGATCTCTGGAGAAGGCACTGGCAACCCACTCCAGTACTCTTGCCTGGAAACTTCCATGGATGGAGGACCCTGGTGGGCCACAGTCCATGGGGTCGCTAAGAGTCGGACATGACTGAGCGACTTCAATTTCACTTTTCACTTCCATGCATTGGAGAAGGAAATGGCAACCCACTCCAGTATTCTTGCCTGGAGAATCCCAGGGACAGGGGAGCCTGGCGGGCTGCCGTCTATGGGGTCACACAGAGTCGGACACGACTGAAGCAACTTAGCAGCAGCAGCAGCAACAGTGGATGGGAATCTGCCTGCCAATGCAGGGGACAGGGGTTGGATCCCTAATCTGGGAAGATCCCATTCCACGGAGCAATTAAGCCCGTGTGCCACAACTACTGAGCCCATGTGCTCTCGAGCCCATGTTCCACAAAAGAAACCACCACAGTAAGAAGCCTGTGCACCGCAATGAAGAGTAGCCCCCAGTCGCTGCAACTAGAGAAAACCTGCACGCAGCAACAAAGCTCCAGTGCCACCAAAAAAATAAATACAATTTTAAAAACTCAGATACATGTCATTAACCAGAACTTAATATTTGTCTACAGTTTTTTTATTTTGATGCAAAATTTACATATAGTGAAATGCACAAATCTTAAGTGTTTATTCACTGAGTTTCAACAAATGCATAGATCCATGTAATCCAAACCGTCTCAAGATATAGAACATTCCCATCACCCTGGAAAGTTTCCTCATGAGGAGTGCACAGATCCCAGCCCTAGTAGACGAATAGAGTCATCAGAGGTATTCAGAATTAAGCCTTAATAGAATAGAATATGTGCATGCTCAGTCATGTACCACTCTTTGTGACCCTGTGGACTGTAGCCCACCAAGCTCTTCTATCCATGGGATTTTCCAGGCAAGAATATTGGAGTGGGTTGCCATTTCCTATTTCAGAGGATCTTCCCAATCCAGGGATGGAACCCGAGTCTCTTGCATCCCCTGCATTGTCTGTCAAGGAAATTCTTTATCACTAGCATAATAAAGAATGCTAGTGATAAAGCCTGCAGAATTCAGCTGGGAGAAGGCGAAAGGGTTAGGAGATAGCTAGTGCCTCTAGCTGCTGGAAATGTACTAATAACTGACTATGGATAAACAGGTTAATCTGGCTAAACTCCAGCTGAGTGAAAGGTCTAGGATACAAAGCAAAACATTACTGTGCTCTAACCCTTTTTATTACCACACATACTGAAGTTGTATCATTCTGTTATCCTGAAGGCTCTACCTCTTGGAGAGCAGTAGCTCTCAAATGGGATAGTTTTGCCCTTCAGTAGATAGCAAAGACTGGAGATGTTGTGGTTGTCACAGGCGCAAGTAGTGCTACTGGCTTGTATGTATAGAGGCCAGGGATGCTGCTAAGTACTAAGTACTTCTTCCAAAGTACAGGACAATCCCGCACAGGAATCTTTTGGCTCCAAAATCGGTAGTACCTGCTGTAGGTGACTAACCCATATGGAAAAATCAATATGTATTACATACTAGCAGTAGACTTTTTTCTTTTTTAAAGAAGGATAATAAGTTTTTCACCTTTTAAAATCAAGAAAAAGGAACAATCAGTGCTTGCTTTGGCAGCACACATAGTAAAAAAAAAAGAAAACTGGAAAAAAGGAACAATCGTTATTATTGGATAAAACTAACCATTTTGGTAGTTTGGGGGTAGGGATATTGGAAGAGGCAGCAAGTTCCTCATGGAAGAAATAGAAATATCTATGCCATGCTGTATAAGCCCTTTTGGAGGGGTGGGGGCAGTTTGTGGTAGGAAGTTTGGATTTGAGATACTCTACTTCTCTGCTAAGCGTCCAGAATCTGTGATTTTAAGACTAGGTGAAGAGAGAGCGAGAAGGAGAAGTTTATAGTTCTTCTTCCTGCTCTAATTTGTAAGAAGTCCCTTTCAAGAGTAACCAGGGCAGGTGCAGGTACAGGTAACCAGGTGGCCAGTGCAGTATGACTTCACATGAATTGCGACCAAAAGTCAAATCATAAAGCAGCCTTCCAGCTTCCTCTCGTGTGATCTCTCCATAGCACACTCTTCAAGGATGGTGTTACCTTCTGATCTGTGATTTAGCAGGTGTCAGGATGAGGTGTTGCAAATAATGAGTGCTTCCTCATAGCTGAATTTTAGGTCTGTGCCTGCACTGGTTCCCCTGATGTTTTCATCTCTTTCTATAACATGTAAGATTAAAGTCCTTAAAAAGCAAGTGTCAGATTTTGGTGTCGATTCCAATGATGAAGTAGGTCAAGATGTTGGTTTCAATACACCTATGGGCACTTTATTTATTTATTTTACAAAGGAGGCAAGGATATACAATGGAGAAAAGACAGCCTCTTCAATAAGTGATGCTGGGAAAACTGGACAGCTATGTGTAAAAGAATGAAACCAGAACACTTTCTAACACCGTACAAAAAAATAAACTCAAAATGGATTAAAGATTTAAATATAAGATCAGAAACTATAAAACTCTTAGAGGAAAATATAGGCAGTACACTTTTTGACATGTATCACAGCAAGATCCTCTTTGACCCACCTCCTAGAGTAATGGAAATAAAAACAAAAGTAAACAAATGGGACTTAAGCTTAAAAGCTTTTGCACAGCAAAGGAAATAATAAAAGACAACAATATTAAAAAACAAGCCTCAGAATGGGAGAAAATAATTGCAAATGATACAGCTGACAAAGGATTAACTCCAAAATACATAAGTAGCACATGTAGCTCAATACCTGAAAAACAAACAACCCAATCAAAAAAAAAGGCAGACGACCTAAACAGACATTTCTCCTAAGAAGACATATGGATGGCCAACAAACATGTGAAAAGGTGCTCAACATCACTCATTATTAGAGAAACGCAAATCAAACTACAATGAGATATCACCTCACATCAGTCAGAATGGCCATCATTAAAAAATCTACAAACAATAAATGCTGGAGAGGATGCGGAGAAAAGCGAACCCTCTTGCACTGTTGGA
The DNA here is from genome assembly GCF_027580195.1 of Bos mutus. Taxonomy (NCBI): domain Eukaryota; kingdom Metazoa; phylum Chordata; class Mammalia; order Artiodactyla; family Bovidae; genus Bos; species Bos mutus. Next base: position 29,169,093 of record NC_091626.1, on the reverse strand, counting down.
GGGAATGTAAACTGCTACAACCACTGTGGAGAACAGTGGGAGATTCCTTAAAAAACTAGGAATAGAACTACCATATGATCTAATAATCCCACTACTGGGCAAATACCATGAGAAAACCATAATTGAAAGAGGTGCATGTACCCCAGTGTTTGTTGCAGCACTTTTTATGATAGCTAGGACATGGAAGCAACATAGATGTCCATCGACAGATGAATGGATACAGAAATTGTGGCACATATATACACTGGAATATTACTCAGCTTTAAAAAAGAGCACATTTGAGTCAGTCCTAATGAGGTGGATGAACCTAGAGCCTATTGTGGAGAGTGAGTCAGAAAGAGAAAAACAAATATTGCATATTAAGGCATGTGTGTGGAATCTAGAAACACGGTATTGATGACTCTATTTTCAGGACAGCAATGGAGACACAGACATAGGGAACAGACTGCAGGAGGGAGAGGGTGGAACAAACTGGAGGAGTAGCGGGGAAGCATAGATGTCACCATATGGAAAACAGCTAGCCAGTGGGGATTTTCTGTTGTGACACAGGGAACTCACTCCATCTAGTAACAACCTAGATGCGTGGGATGGGGTGGGAGTTGGGAAGGAGGTTCAAGAGGAAAAATGCGTGTGTATACCTGTGGCTGATTCATGTTGACATATGGCAGAAACCAGCACAATATTGTAAAGCAATTATCCTTCAATAAAAAAAAAATTTTTAATGTTGTTTTTGCATATACAGAAACACATGTTTAAGAATATCTCCATACAGTTTTGAGAAATAGCCTTGTTTTGTGATATTGCAATGGTTCAGTTCAGTTCAGTCGCTCAGTCGTGTCCGACCCTTTGCAACCCCATGAATCGCAGCACTCCAGGCCTCCCTGTCCATCACCAACTCTCGGAGTTCACTGAGACTCACGTCCATTGAGTCAGTGATGCCATCCAGCCATCTCATCCTCTGTTGTCCCCTTCTCCTCCTGCCCCCAATCCCTCCCAGCATCAGAGTCTTTTCCAATGAGTCAACTCATCGCATGAGGTGGCCAAAGTACTGGAGTTTCAGCTTTAGCATCATTCCTTCCAAAGAAATTCCAGGGCTGATCTCCTTCAGAATGGACTGGTTGGATCTCCTTGCAGTCCAAGGGACTCTCAAGAGTCTTCTCCAACAGCACAGTTCAAAAGCATCAATTCTTCAGCGCTCATCCTTCTTCACAGTCCAACTCTCACATCCATACATGACCACAGGAAAAACTATAGCCTTGACTAGATGGACCTTTGTTGGCAAAGTAATGTCTCTGCTTTTCAATATGCTATCTAGGTTGGTCATAACTTTTCTTCCAAGGAGTAAGTGTCTTTTAATTTCAATAAACAAATAATTTGTTTCAAAGTGATCTGGGTCTTTTTGCTCAAAACTTTAATTTTTAATAAGCCATGGCTTATAAGTTCACAAGGTGCAAAAAGGGTACATTCAGTGAAAAGCCTTCTATTCCTGTCCCCTGTCCTCCTAGAAGCAACCATTGTTAACTACTTATCTTTTCTGAGATGGTCTATGTATATCAGATAAATATGTCCATATATTCTTTTTTAAACAAATGGTAACATATTATAAACACTCTTCTGCTCCTTGACTTTTTACCCTATGTTCTCAAAGATTGTTCCATGTCCCTATGTTAAAAAAATTGTTCTTTGTTACAGCTGGACATTTAGAAGGGTTTTCAAACTTTTACTATTAAACACAGTCAGTGCTGCAATGACAATCTTACAAAAACAAGAACGTGGGATGTCTAGGTCAACAGGTAAGAGTTTTGATTAACTGGATGTTTCTACACTTTTCTCTGTAACAATTAACTCTCAGTAGTATTTCATCATTATTTATTCATACTCTCAACCAGTGGATCATATTATAATCTTTTTGATCTTTGCCAAACTGATAGGTGAAAAGTGGCTCCCGGTGCAATTTTAATCTCCTTTCTCTTATTATAAGTGAGGTTAAAGAACCACCTGTATTATTGTTCTGTAAACTGTTATTTTAATTGAGTTTTTATTCTTTTCTTAGTGATTTTAAAGAGTTTTTGATATGCTAAATAAATGCTTATCTGCAATGCATGTATTTCCTATCTTATTATTAGGTTGTATCACTTTAAAATCGTTAAAAATTTTTTTCAGTGGTTTTTCTTAATACTTTAATGGTTTTGTTTTTCACATTTATATCTTTGATCTATTTGGAATTTTTGTGTAAAGAATGAAATAAGGATCAAGATTATTTTTCCCAACTGTATACCTAGGTATTATACTTTATTAAATACTCCATCTGCCCCACCCCACCCCCAATTTGAAATGGTGTTTTATCATATCTATATTTCCATATGTATTGGGATCTGTTTCTTGGCTTTCCATTTGGTTCTACTGGTTTGTCTGACCATTTACCTGCTTGTACCACACCATTTTTAGGGCTTCCTTGGTGGCTCAGATAGTAAAGTATCTGCCTGCAATCCGGGAGACCTGGGTCGGGAAGATCCCCTGGAAAAGGATATGGTAACCCATTCCAGTACTCTTGCCTGGAAAATTCCATGGACAGAGGAGCCTGGTAGTCTATAATCCATAAAGTCGCAAAGAGTCGGATACGACTGAGCGACTTCACTTTCACCACACCATTTAAGTTGGTATAGTTTTAACATAGTTTAACATTTCGTAGACGGGGGAGCCTGGTGGGCTGCTATCTATGGGGTCGCAGAGTCGGACACGACTGAAGCGACTCAGCAGCAGCAGCAGCAGCAGCAGAGCTAATAAATCACCTGGTGATGGTCTTTGAATTGCAATATTTAACATGTTTTCAGCCAATTATTTGTGTCTTTTCATAATTCTAGATGTCTTATCTTCCTTCTAACATCTTATCTGTGCTGCTCCAGAGCACAATATACTGTACTTTAGGGCTCTCTGCCTCCCAGACAAACTTAAGATAAATTGCATATCATCTCCACAGGGGCAGGGCATTTTAATTTCATTCAGTAGTGATGGGGAGCCTATAAGACTTTAGTACAAAGGTACTCAGATTTGAGGTTCCTAGATGTACTTTCCCTCTCATGGTATGGCAATGTGTCTGTCTCAGTAGTTGACCCTAGCTCCGATTACACGGGGGTAAGGAGGACTCAAATAAAACACCAATAGATCTTGTTTTCACATAAAATCTATGGTGTTGCAGACCCAGTATCAGCAGGTATTGAAGAAAAGGACTCTGTCCAATCAACAGGACCAGGTGGGCCCAGCAGACATCCATCTCAAGGAGACAGACATTGAGAAGCACATAGAAAGTTCGCCTCAGGGGCTTCAGAGACTTTGCACTATTTGCAACTGTCATGGCTGCAGTGAACTGAAGCCAGTGTAGAAGTGGGAATATATGGGAGAGGGAACCTGGGAGTCAGGAAGGATTCACCTTGGGACTGATCTGACAACTCCTTGTTCTGTTCATTGGCTTGGGATTCTCGAGGGGCAGGAGTGGCTCTGAGAAATGCTCAGTGAGTGTATGTTCAGTAAATGGATGAATCGTTGAGTGAGGGAGTGAGCAACTGCCTGCCACAGAAGTCTTTTTTCATCACTCATGTCTTTTAGGGGCCTCCTATATCTGTGCAGGAGGGAGCGGATCTGGGGCATAACTCTTGGAGTCCTGGCCAGGAGAGGAATGCTGAGTAAGCAGAGGCTGTGAACCCTTCACGTTCCCCTCCCATCCCCTCACGCAGCTCCAGAGGACTCTGAGAGTTTCTGCTAGGTTTGTTTTTTATGTTTCCCCTCATCTTTAATAGCATTCCACTGAAACCTCCCCGGCATTCATTACCTCTTGGTTTTCTTCACTAACCCCTTAAATAAAGCAAGTAAAACAGCAAAGGAGACAGAAATCAATACAGCTAATGACAACAGCCAACTCCTACACACAACTAAATGTGTTAGTTTCTGTCTCAAATTTTCTATTTAAATACTTTAAAAGGTAGGTGTATATTTTATCATGCCCATTACACAAGTGAGGAAACTGAATTAACAGAGAGGTTTAGTAACTTACCCAAGGTCACTGCTCTGGTAAACAGGTCAGCTGAGATTTGAATCAGAAAGCTCACTCTAGAGACCACGTGCTGGCACACTATCCCTTTGCTTTGGCATGTGTACGTGTGGGTTAACTTCACTGAAATAGAACATAAACACAGTCAAGGGCTTCGGTGGGGGGCCAGTGGCTAAGAATCTGCCTTGCAATGTAGGGGACACCAGTTTGACCCCTTGTCCAGGAGGACCCCACACGCTGTGGAGCAACTAAGCCCATGGGCCACAACTGCTGAGTTCATGAGCCACAGCTACTGAAGCCCCATATGCCCAAGAGCCTGTGCTCTGCAACAAGAGAAGCCACAGCAATGAGAAGCCCATGCACCACAATGAAGACTCAAGTACACTAAAAAATAAATAAAAAAATTTAAAAAACCACCAAGTGCACAGATCAAGTGCATGACTCAGTGAATTTTCACCAAGTGAGCACACCTGTGTAACAGCAGCCACCTCAAAGAACAGAACACTCCCAGCACCCCCAAGAAGATCCTAACATGCTCCGCCCCAATCTCTACCCCTTCCCCATCAAGGGAAACCACTCTGCTGAATTCTCTCATCGTTCTCCTTGCCTATTTTAATCACACTGTATTTCAAATATCATGGGGTCTGTTGCTGAAGTTAAAAATATTCTATTTTGCAGGTGTGGAGCTGGGGGTGGTTGAGAGAATACACCTCCTAGATAAGAGAAATGATTGAGGATGGGAAAGTTAGGGGGCTGTTCTCCATCTGCCCTCATTCTCTTTGCTAATGTGAGGCTCTGCTCTTTTCTCTGTCCTCCTCCCCCAGGACTACATCTCCCAGCAGGCTGTGCTCTGACAGTGCTCGGATTTAAATAGGATTCTGGGCTACACTCAGAGCCAGGCTGTTGCTGAGCACCCAGGATCGAGAGGAGCTGGAGGAGAGAGAAGCAGCAAGAAGCAGCCAAGAGTTGGAGCCAGACCAGGAGAAGCCTGAGCCAGAGTTGGAGTAGAAGTTGCTCTTGCTGAAGCAGCAGCAACTAAAGAAGTTGAAAAGATGCTGGTTGTCTTGGGACTGCTCACCTCCTTCCTTTCTTTCCTGTATGTGATCGCTCCATCCATCAGGTTTGTCTTAATTCAGTAATTCATTGAATAGTTTACAAAGCCCTGAGTTGGGAGCCATGGAGCTTGTAAGGAGATGAGTTCTCAGCTGCTGAAGGAGGAGAAAGGGATGGAGGCCAAGGGAGAGAAAGTCAAGGCAGAAAAAGCACGAAGGAAGGAGGTGGTTATGAATACCATGGTGGAAGATGAGAAGGAAGCACCTGGGGCTGGGAGAGGAGAGGTGGGTTTGAATTCTGAAGCTAGTGAAAGGCTGCATGGATGACTCTAGTAAGTAGCTTGAAAGCCATCTTATGGGGGAGCCCTTGCTCTTTCATTCTACTCCCTTGGGTTCCTCTGAAGACCTCCCTTTCTTCAGTATCCCCAGTCAAGGTGGGCTTGCTGCATTACCATGGGTGGTCCATGCCAAGGGACTCATTGTTAAGTACCAGGCATCTTGGGAAGGAAACAAACTCTCCCCACTTTGAAACTACTGACAAGTAATGTTTGGGGATGGCTATTTTGCTGTAAGATTTCTGGGGTTGTCAGAGAAATGTGTGTTCTGACTAGAGAATTTTTAAATTGCTGATGGCCAAGAAGGTTAAAGGGACATATCAAGGACAAAGTATTACTCTAGGTCCTGGCAGAGAAACCTGGGTTCAGATTCTAGTTTTACCACTGTTAGCAAGTGAACTTCTTCAAGCCTCAGCTTTCTCCATTGTAATATGGGGATAATAACAGAATGACTGAATTAAGTTTCCTTGGAAAGAGCCTGGCTTAGTGCTTGGCAGCTGGATGATGTTCAGGTCATGTCAGGTCTGTTCCTTCCTGTCCTATTTTGGGGAACTTGTCAGGTCAACTCTATGTAAAAGAATGCTCTTCGCACAGAGGTCTGAGCAAGGGAGGTTTTCCTCTCTGTGCACTGACGGCTAGAATGAAATCTCTAATAAGATGGCAGAATATTCTGGCTCTCTTAAAACTGGCAAGGCAACCCAAGAGCCATGTTTACATATGGAACCCCTGGAGGTGCTGCTCATCAGTTACTCACCACTGATGCTTATTGGAGACCGAGGGCTCAGGACCACTGATTGCACGAATGCCCACCCCTCTCATGTTTGTGGCGCAGGTTAGAGGAGGAATCTGACCTCTGAGAACCTCTAGAATTAAGAGCAAGATATCTTTGTTATCTAACAAGGAAGGTCTCCATTGGCTCTGGCTCAAGAGAATTGATTTTATTTGCTCTGATGATCATTTGTAGCTTCCAGGCACATGACCTCCCCACCTGAGCTGATAAGCAGGAGACTGTCTTGCTCACTGGGACAATGCTGTCCCCTGAAGATTAGCTGCTTTAGATCTCCTGACAACAATGCAAAGAAATCCCTCTTTGAGGGCAGGTGGGTTTTATGAATCTCCTTCTGGGGTTAGAAGAGATGGTGCATAAATGTTTTGTTTCCTTTGCCTATAGGAAGTTCTTTGCTGGCGGGGTTTGTAGAACAGATGTGCAGCTTTTTGGGAAGGTGGTGGTGATCACTGGTGCCAACACAGGCATCGGCAAGGAGACAGCCAGAGAGCTCGCTCGCAGAGGCAAGTCTTTCCCTTCGTCTCCACAGGGCAGGACCTTCTGCCTTTCTTGCTAGGAGCTCTGCTCACATTCCCTTATCTTTCCTCCTGGGCTTTGAGGTTGTGGCCAGGAACTCAAGGATCCTGGGGTTCAAGTCCAGCTGGGACACCAACTTACTCTATGTCCTGAAACCTTCCTTCCTGCCTGCCCCTTCCTTATTATATAAAGTAAGGAAAACAGTGATGCCTGCGTATAATATTGATCAGGTTGGTTATTCTAAAAGGAGGTCCTTAGCTATGGTAAATATAAAACCAGGGTTGTGAAAATCAGGGTTCCCAGCCTGGGCTGAAGCTGATAGCAAAGAGAATCCAGAAGTGGCAATATAGCCACTCATTGTTTTAAGAATGGTGAGGGGGAGTGCTCTGCCCACCAGTCCTGAACTCACTTACTAGACTCTTCTTCAGCCCAGGCTCTGAACTTGTAGTCCTCTGTTTGTTTCGGCCCTAGGAGCCCGAGTATACATTGCCTGTCGAGATGTACTGAAGGGGGAGTCTGCTGCCAGTGAAATCCAAGCTGATACAAAGAACTCCCAGGTGCTGGTACGGAAACTGGACCTATCTGATACCAAATCCATCCGAGCCTTTGCTGAGGGCTTCCTGGCAGGTGAGGCCCCAGTAGGTGGCTAGAAAGGCAGGAAGCTGGGTGTGGGAGTGGCTGCTCCACCCTGGACCATCTCTAACTGTAAATCAGAACCATCACAGATCCCACTGGACAGGTTCTGCCGCATGAACTAGCAGGGCAGGGAACTGGCACAGGGACAGCGGGTGGACAGGTTGGGCAGGATCCTTATCATTCTCTTGCCCCAGAAGTGGGGATGTTGGAAGTGTCAGCTCCCTGTCTGGGCTTGCACCTTGGCATCATGGTGTGGCCCTGATGCCACGCTCTTCTTTGATTCTGAGAATCAGCGTTCTGTGGCCACAGGCACTAGAGGAAGTTGTGTTGCTGCTAATACTCTTCTGTATCTTGGAAAATGACCATCTCCCATCAAGGACTATGAAATCTATGAAGGACAGGGACCGTGTCTGTCTTATTTACCACTGTGTGCCCAGTGCCTAGCCCAGCCCCGAGTCAGTAACTGAATACACATTTGCTGAATGAATGGATGAATGGTGTCCGAGAAGACAACAGCAACCAAAATTAGAAACGCAGTGATAGCGGTTACAGAATATCACTGAGATAGGCCCAAAGGCAAGGAACAAACACTCAGAAGTGGGACAGGCAGCTAACCACATGGTCTCCTTGGCTGTGCTCTTTAGAGGAAAAGCAGCTTCATATTCTGATCAACAATGCAGGAGTGATGCTGTGCCCGTATTCCAAAACAGCTGATGGTTTTGAAACCCACTTGGCAGTCAACCACCTGGGTGAGTATCTTTGAGTGACTGAAAAGCAAGGCATACTGGTTTTTCCTTCATTATCTCTCTCCTAACCAGTACAAAAAAGTGAGCTCCTCTTACTCACACCATTAAGAAATCCCCCAAATTAGGAGATACCAGGAAGAAGAATGTCATTCTTGAAGGGAACCATGGTGGTGAAGACTTGCCAGGCAGGGCCAGATGTGGGGGTGCAGGGATCTTTGGCTGCAGGGGGTCAATTACTGTAACAAGTAAACCAAGGGTTGGTCCATGGAGGAGGCAGACCTTTGAGACTTGAGGTATGAGAGAGGTTATGGTTCAGAGTTCAAGGCAATGGCTTTCATGAGGGTGTCATGGAGCATGTTCTCTGATCATAAGCACATGTTATTTTCCCTGAATATTTCATCCTTCCTTAGTCCATGGCCACAGCTGTGTGATCATAGCTAGAGGGGAGATGTCCAAAGCTCGCAGTTGCCCCTCACTGGGGCAAGGGCAAAGGTAGAAATAACTACAGGTTACATCTGTATTGCCTTACCTACAGTCCAGCTCTGGCCCTTGCCTTGAGAACTCCACTAACTCAGACTGACTGACCACTAGTGCTAAGTTGCTCATTGTATCAATGAGCTCATACCCAGAAGAGAGTGAGCTAGTGCTAAAGTCCTGTCATACGCCAGCTCTCACACCCAAGCCCAGGCTGCCAGTCCACTCTTACATTCCCCCCCCCACTGGCTCTCCTCACAGGTCACTTCCTTCTCACCCACTTGCTCCTGGGGCGGCTGAAGGAGTCCGCCCCTGCACGGGTGGTGAACCTGTCGTCAGTGGCCCACCATCTCGGCAAGATTCGCTTCCATGATCTCCAGGGTGACAAGTACTACAACTTGGGATTCGCTTATTGCCACAGCAAGCTGGCCAATGTGCTCTTCACTCGCGAGTTGGCCAAGAGGCTCAAAGGTGAGTCTAGAGAAAGGGCCAGAGTTAAGACGGCAAAAGCGAGGGCTCAGCCCAGTTTCGAGGTTGGCAGAAACTTCTGAAGTCAGAATGTCAAGCATGCACATTTCTGTGGCAGCTCTGTGCACTAAGGAGAATGAGGTTACAAACAGAGTGAAAAACGAATGAGGTTATAAAACAGAGTCCTTGCCCTTGGGAAGGACTGTTAAAATTGAACAGGGGTCAGGAAAACCTATAAACCTTATGTGTTTTGTTACATCTTATTGGGTTGGCCAAAAAGCTCATTTGGGTTTTTCCATAACATCTTACAGAAAAACCTGAATAGACTTTTTGGTCAACCCAGTATTTCATATTTATAATCTCATCTGATTTTTAAAATAATTTTATTTATTTTTGACTGTGCTGGGTCTTCATTGCTGTGAGGGCTTTTCTCTAGTTGGGAGAGTAGGGGCTACTCCCTAGTTGCAGCGTGCAGGCTTCTCATTGCAGTGGCTTCTTTTGTTGCAGAGCGTGGGTTCTAGCGCATGCAGGCTTCAGTAGTTGGGGCACATGGGCTCCGTAGTTGCGGCTCCTGGGCTCTAGAGCACAGGATCAATAGTTGTGGCGCACAAGCCTAGTTGCTTCACAGCATAAAGGATGCTGCTGGATCAGGGATCGAACTCATGTTTCCTGTATTAGCAGGCAAATTCTTTACCACTGAGCCACCAGGGAAGCCCTCATCTGATTTTTTCATGACAACCTCTTGCAACAGGCAGAATAAGTATTATTTTTACTGTTTTATGGGTCCACACTGAGATTCAGAGAAGTGGCCAGCCCAAGATTATACAACAAGTGAAGGACAAGGACTGTAATGTGGGGACTGTGATTTAAGTCAGGTTGCTTCCTTTACTGGGCCTTCTGCTGAGGTTCACATGGTGAGCTGAGCTACAGAGTGGCCACTTGCTGCCTGGAGTCAGGGTTTCAGATACTTGGGTCTGAGTTTTTGCTCTGCCATATGCAGAGCCACGTGTATATGCAAACATGTCCCTTTAATCTCCCTTGACTTCATCCCTTCAGCTGTAAGGGGAGGTGAGGCCACTCTTAATCCTATGATTCTATGCTCCCCTGGAGTTTTTGTTGAGCTGTTGACTTTGATATCTTTGAATCTAGAGGACCATTTGCTCTAGTGAATAAGCCAGAGTTTGGGGGAAATGGTATTTACTATCAGAATGCAGAAAGTAGAAGAATCGGGTAACTCTGTTCAATGTCATATGGTGGCCTGGGTAGGAGGGGAGCTTGGGGGAGAATGGATACATGTATATGTATGGCTGAGTCCCTTTGCTGTCCATCTGAAACTATCACAACATTGTTAATCAGCTATACTCCGATATAAAATAAAAAGTTAAAAAATACTAATAATGACAACAATAACTGAGAGTTTGTATGTGCCATGTACTATTGATGTCTTTACTCATTTAATACAATATTCCTATGAGGTAAATGCTATTATTTTTCCCCTCCCTACAAAGAAAGAAATGAGCACAGATATCTTAAGAAACTTGCCCAAGCAGGATATATTATTCCTAAATGAGACAGGATTCAAATCCAGGCCGCTTGGAAGTCCATGCTCTTTGCTCTACATCAGGGTTCAGACCTTAGCTCTGCAACCTGCTAGGTGGGACCTTGGGCAATTTCCTTAACCTGTCTGATGAGAACTCAATTTTCTTAGCTATAAGTGGGCTTCTTAGTATTGCTTACCTCATGAACCTCTTTGAGAGTCAAATGAGATAACATGTAAAATATCTGGCACAGCCCTTGGATGTAATAAATACTGAAGACAGTAGAGGTAGCAGGGGTGTCTTAGGGGCCTGTCAGTAGCCCCCATCATATCCATCAACACCCCTCAACCTATATACTTCATCAAATGTGCTTGCCTGGCAAATGCAGTTTACAACAAGGTCCTAGCTTCCTACCTTCTAACAGAATTGTTACCCCTGAGACCCTCCAATAGAAATTCCAAAGACACCATTGAAGCCAAAGATTAAGATAACACTGAAACAGGGACTTCCCTGGTGGTCCAGGGAGTTCACCTCCCAGGGCAGGCGGTATGGATCTGATTGCTGGTTGGGAGGTAAGATTTCATAGGCCTCATGGCCCAAACACCAAAATATAAAACAGAATCAATATTGTAACAAATTAAAGACTTTAAAATCAGTCCACATAAAAGAATCTTCAAAAGAAAAGATGACACTGAAATAGGACCTTCAACCAAGCATTCCATCTGGCACATAGAAGGCTGAGAAAGTTATAGATTTTTCTGGATAACATCAATGAATTACTTGTGAGCTTCTACCTGGCGACTTAGCGGCTAAATCACCACCACCACCTCCACCTGGCTAGAAGTGGTGTCTTTGGAACACAGGGGTTCTCGAGGCTCTTCTTGTCGCTTGTGCATGATGGTGCAGGAGGTGAGCTGTTTTCCTGGCTGGGACTGTGTCTCTGGTCTAACTGTGCCCTCTTTGCCCTAGGCACGGGAGTCACCACCTACGCAGTGCACCCAGGCATCGTCCGCTCCAAGTTGGTCCGACACTCCTTCCTGCTGTGCCTGCTTTGGCGGCTCTTTTCCCCCTTCCTCAAGACGACGTGGGAGGGGGCCCAGACCAGCCTGCACTGTGCGCTGGCTGAGGGCCTGGAGCCTCTGAGCGGCAAGTACTTCAGGTGAGTAGCAGCTGTGTGCCTGCCGGGGGAATCCGGATTCAGGCTGGGCCAGTAAAGCAAGTGCTTTTACTTTTTAAAGGAAGCTTAGATTTGATACATAGGCTTCTCTAGTGGCTCAGTGGGAAAGAACCTGCCTGCCAATGCAGGAAACGTAGGTTCAATCCCCAGGCCAGGAAGATTCCCTGGAGAAGGAAAATGGCAACCCACTCCAGTATTCTGGCCTGGAAAATCCTATGGAAAAAAAAAAAAATCCTATGGAGCCTGGCAGGCTACAGTCCATGGGGTTCTCAACAGAGTCAGACATGACCTAGTGACTAAACAAAAGCTTTGAAACTTGGCAAGAACTGGTTTCAACAACAACAACAAGGGTTGGTTTCATGGCTCGGTTTGAAGCCTGTGGGCCACAATTCCAGGTAAGCTTTGCAGAGCCTTTTTCTTTTCGCTGAAGCTTTTGGCTGACTTCCTTCATGAATTTTTAAATAGCACATAGCACAAAGCTCCAGGGCAAAGCCACTGCTTCCCAGCGTGAACTCTGTCTCCCAAAGATGCCGAGATTGGCACTAACTGATGGGATGTAAGAATAGACATTTTGTGGTCTACTAGATGAGCTAGCCTGGGGTCTGATCACCACCAGATTTCAAAGGATTGGTGAGCGTAAGTGACATTCTGTGGTCTCTGAAATAGAAGGTCTCTGAAATAGTGGACCTCTGAATAGTGGTCCCTGAAACCACTGCAAAGTGACATGAACATGTTCCTCTGCTATACATTTGTTTTTAAAATATTTTATGCTGTATATAAGACAGATAACCAACAAGGACCTATTATATGGCACAGGGAAAGCTACTCAGTACTCCGTGATAACCTTTATGAGAGAAGAACCTAAAAAAGAATGAAGATATATACATGTCTAACTGAACCACTTTGCCGCACACCTGTGCCTAACACAACACTGTAAATCAACTCGACACCAAGAAAATTAAAATTTTTGAAAAGTCAATACAAAACCCCAAATATTTTAAAATTGCGTTTTAGTACAGTTAGTTTCCTTTTTATCTAATATATTTTATACAGTTAGAAATCTATTCCAAGGAGGAGGACGTGAACTTTTCCGGACTGTCCATTTTCACACCTGGATATTCACTCTCTTTCTCTGCCCTCCAGTGACTGCAAGAAGACCTGGGTGTCGCCCAGGGCCCGGAACAATAAAACGGCTGAGCGCCTGTGGAATGTCAGCTGTGAGCTTCTGGGAATCCAGCAGGAGTAAACCTGGTGGAAGAGGCATGGTTGTATCAGGCCGAGACCACACCATGAGAAACAGGGACGGAGGAGAAAGCCTACCCTGCAGGCTTGTCCTGGCAGGCTGCTGTAGTGAACTCTGACCTGCTGTGATACTCCCAACCCTTCTAGAAATCTTTGCACACCCAACACTCTCATGAGGCTGGCTCATGGCATAAGATGGTCACACCTACAGAGCACTCTTCTCCAAGACTTACAGAGACTCTTGGGCCAGGAGAATGGGGCAGATGTCAGGCTGGGCATGAGAATGGCAGAAGAACCTGGGAAAGTGGCTCAGTTTCCTCACCAAGACCAGGAATGCCAGTCAGCACACTCAGCTGAGGGGATGAACATCAGTGTTACATCTTTCTAGGATCTATAGGCTCAAAGACTATTGACTGATCTCTTTCCTCTTTGTAACGCTAGTCTGGAGTCTGGACCAACTCAGGAGGATCTTGGCTCAACCTTGGCTGACTTTATTTCCTTCCTCTGAGCATCCTGGAGCCATAGTGTAAAGGCTCCAGTGTAAAGGCACAACAGCCTGTTCTCTCTTTCCAGTAGTTTTTTTTTTTTTTTAATTAAAAACAATTTTTTCAGCTTTATTGAGATATAATTGACATATAACGTTGTATAAGTTTGGACCTTCCCATTTTCAATCATGTAGATGGTTTCTTTTCCTAAAGAGTTGCCTTTGCCTCAATTTTAGAGAAAATAAAGACTGTGTATTCATCTTATTGCCTTATTTATTCTTTCAGGGTAGCAAGGGAGAAATGAAACCAACGTCAATGAGTAATATTTCACTTTCTTCCCACTGACCCATAATCTTCTTATAATATGTCCTCTAGGTACAGAATAAGATGGTTCAGTTGGGTGTTTTCTCAAGTTTCTTTCAGCTCTCACATTTTACTATTTAAGAAGTGGTAGGAGTGATTTAAATTATACAGATGCTGAGCTTCACTATAGATCAAGGTCAGAGGCAGTAGAGGACTTCATTTAATTTGATACTTAAAGACAGAAAAATCAAGCTCTGATAAACCCTCTAATTAAAACCATAGATCTCTTCTCTTCTGGCCTCCCTGTTCCCGTCTACTGTGGCCCTGGGTGACCTGCTCCTTGCCTTAAGTGCTGAAGGTCACCAAGAAGAGACAGAGAGATGCCAAATTTTTAAGTCAATTGACCCAAGAAATTATGTTATTGCTTCCAGTTTGAACATATCCAAAGGGCATATGGGAGAAGGCAGTGGCACCCCACTCCAGTACTCTTGCCTGGAAAATCCCGTGGACAGAGGAGCCTGGTAAGCTGCAGTCCATGGGGTCGCGAAGAGTTGGACATGACTGAGCGACTTCACAGCTATTTGTAAGGCCTCCCCAGACAGCCATTTTGCTTTTTTGCATTTCTTTTCCATGGGGATGGTCTTGATCCCTGTCTCCTGTACAATGTCACGAACCTCATTCCATAGTTCATCAGGCACTCTATCTATCAGATCTAGGCCCTTAAATCTATTTCTCACTTCCACTGTATAATCATAAGGGATTTGATTTAGGTCATACCTGAATGGTCTAGTGGTTTTCCCTACTTTCTTCAACTTAAGTCTGAATTTGGTAATAAGGAGTTCATGGTCTGAGCCACAGTCAGCTCCTGGTCTTGTTTTTGCTGACGGTATAGAGCTTCTCCATTTGGCTGCAAAGAATATAATCAATCTGATTTCTGTGTTGGCCATCTGGTGATGTCCATGTGTAGAGTATTCTCTTGTGTTGTTGGAAGAGGGTGTTTGCTATGACCAGTGCATTCTCTTGGCAAAACTCTATTAGCCTTTGCCCTGCTTCATTCTGTACTCCAAGGCCAAATTTGCCTGTTACTCCAAGTATTTCTTGACTTCCTACTTTTGGATTCCAGTCCCCTATAATGAAAAGGACATCTTTTTTGGGTGTTAGTTCTAGAAGGTCTTGTAGGTCTTCATAGAACTGTTTAACTTCAGCTTCTTCAGCGTTACTGGTTGGGGCATAGACTTGGATTACCGTGATATTCAATGGTTTGCCTTGCAAATGAATAGAGATCATTCTGTGGTTTTTGAGATTGCATCCAAGTACTGCATTTCGGACTCTTTTGTCGACATGATGGCTACTCCATTTCTTCTAAGGGATTCCTGCCCACAGTAGTAGATACAATGGTCATCTGAGTTAAATCCACCCATTCTAGTCCATTTTAGTTCGCTGATTGCTAGAATGTTGACGTTCACTCTTGCCATCTCCTGTTTGACCACTTTCAGTTTGCCTTGATTCATGGACCTAACATTCCAGGTCCCTATGTAGTATGGCTCTTTACAGCATTGGACCTTGCTTCTATCTTTAAAAGAGAATACAAAATTACAGATACAGGGGACATCATTGGTGGTTCAGTGGTTTAAGACTTTGCCTTCCAATGCAGGGGGTGAGGGTTTGATCCCTGGTCAGGAAGCTAAGACCCCCACATGCCTTGTAGCCAAAAAGCAAAAACATAAATCACAAACAATATTGTAACAAATTCAACAAAGACCTTAAAAATGGTCTGTATTCAAAGATCTCAATACATATACAAAATTAGGTACACAGATGACATTGATTTAAAATGAGGAAACCCCCCCACTCCCAAATCCTGAGTAATTGGAGCTGTGGGAATTCAAAATCATCTGATATCTTTAGGCAATTTGATAGCAATACTTGCATAAAAATGCCTTCTTAAAGTAGTCTGGCTTCCTCTCCCCACTTAACTCCCCTCCCCAGTTCCCAGGAACTCCTGTAACTCTCAGGGGCCCAAGTGAACTTCAAGAACTTAATTGTAAAAACAGCCCTTAGGTTACAATATGAAGAGGTTCACATCCTCTCCGTATTTTTAAGCCACTTCACGAAGCAGCTCCCTTGAATTAGTAACAGGTGATTTCTCCTCTGATTTCATGGAGAACATGGAAGCCAGCAGTCCTAACTACTTCAACTTTCTGCTACCACACTAGCAAACTTACCTATATCCCATTCATATTATCTTCCTTTCTACTTTTCATGGTAAAAGAGGTGTTACTCCCTCTATTGTTTAATTTTCATATTGAAAAATTCTCTGAACATTTGTCTCCTTCTTTCATCAAAGATGAAGTTTCTGTTTGTGTTTGTTGCCCTCCTTCGCTCTTTGGGGGTGGTTTATGAGAGTAAACAGAGCCACGTGGAAACAAGAGATCAACACTTGTTCCCTTGGTTTCTGTGAACTGCATTTCTAGTTCTCCTCCCCTCTCTGGAGCTTCTTTCCAGGTTCTTCCTCTTCCTGCCCTTAAATTGTAGACATCCTCCATTTCTGGTGGCAGAGTCTGGAGAAAGGGTGGCAGGTGTGGTGTGGGGCATGAAGGTGGCAAGAAGAAGACCCTGCAGCTGCCCAGCAAGCAAGCCCAGGGAATGGATGAGGAAGATAAGGCATTCAAGCAGAAACAGAAGGAGCAGAGGACATTTGAGGAGCTGAAAGTGAAGGCCATGGGGAAAAGGTCCCCAGCCTTAGGTGGAATTAAGAAATCTGGCAAAAACAAGCTGTTCCTTGTGCCCGAGGCAATTATGATCTTTAATTCCATCCTTCTTAAAACACCTGGATTCCCTGCCATAACATTTGTTGCCACCTATAGCTAGAATGAAGTTTTGTCTCGAAATCTATTGTACTTTTAAGAACAAGCTTTTGTTAAAAAAAAAAAAAAAAGTAAAAATAAAAAAATTGTAGATATCCTCAGGCCACCATTAGATCATTTATTTATTTAAAAAAGTACACACGATGTTCCAGGATTGTTGCCAGTATGGGTGATAGGAAGTGAACAAGAGACATGCTGTTTCTGCTCTTACTACAGATACACATGGCAGAAGTGCCCATGCTTGTCTGCGGTGGGGTGAAGAGATCGGAGATGTCCTAAGCCACGTGCCATGTGTTTAGCAAGACTTGTTCACCAGGTGAAGAGAAGGTAAAAAGAGATCAGGCAGCAGGCTCACAGGGGGCAAAGAATGGTCACATCTGAGAAGCTGAAAGAAGGGAGTGGGGGTGGAAGGTGAGAAATGAGAGGTATGTAAGGATCCAATAGGGCTTCCTTGGTGGCTCAGTGGTAAAGAATCCTCCTGCCAATGCAGGAGACAGAGGTTTGATCCCTGGGTCAGGAAGATCTGCTGGAGAAGGAAATGGCAACCCACTTCAGCATTCTTGCCTGGGGAATCCCAAGAACATAGGAGTCTTGCAGGCCATGGGATTGCAAAAGAGAGAGTCAGACACAACTTAGCAACTAAACAACAACGATGAGGGTCTAATAAGGATGGGCCTTGTGAGCCCTGTTGAGGATTTGAAGTTTATTCTGAGGGCTACAGAAAGCCTCAACTACCATCCAAATTTGGTAAAATCTCTTCTTCTCCTCCTCCCCTGCCCCAATTAACCTGTGCTCCATTCTGCAGCCAAAGTGACCTTAAAATTAAAGACATATCATGTCATTCTCTTGCTGAGAACATTCTGATGCTTTTGTATTATTCACTGGGTTAAATCCGGAACTCTTTAACAAGCTTATAGGACAGCATGCTGACCTGGTCTCAGTGAGGTGCTCTGTTGTTTCTGGACCCCAAGACAAATTGTTTATCCTTCCAGGAACATTTCTCCAGCTATTTGTGTGTTGAGCATCACATTTGCTGGGAAGCCTCCATTGACTGCTCCCTAGTCTATATCCAGGACTCCTCCTGTGAGCTCTCATTTATACTTGGACATCCTCTCAATATTTAATACATAAGACTTATAACAAGTGACTGGGCATCTGCTATGACTCTAAAAACCCTAGCATACAGCTCACAACATAACCTTGATATTTGTTGGATAAATAAGTGAATAAAAAATGAAATAGGGGATGTAGTCAACATGTTCTGTGATCGCTTCTAGCTCTGAAAAATACATTCTCTGTAGGTGCTGCCTGATACAGGTGACTTAAGAAGAGTCGAACAATTTACTTCTAACAAGACAGTGGGAGTCAAATTTCTACTCTTTGAGTTCCTATTTCCATTAAATTGAAGTAACTACTATGTTGGATTTTTTTCCTCAGCTCAAATGTTCTCAATATATCAACACAGAAATGAAAAGTATCTCCTCAGCTTTTCTTTAAATATGTTCAATCTTGCCTATTTTCTCTATAAAGTACTTTTCTCTAAAGTCTTTTTCTCTCCGAGGAAATGATTTCTATACAGGTTTCAGTTTCAGTTCAGTTGCTCAGAGAGTCCAACTCTCTGTGACCCCATGAACCGCAGCACGCCAGGCCTCCCTGTCCATCACCAACTCCCAGAGTCCATCCAAACCCATGGGCACTGAGCTGGTGATGCCATCCAACCATCTCATCCTCTGTTGTCCCCTTCTCCTCCTGCCCTCAATCTTTCCCAGCATCAGGGTCTTTTCAAATGAGTCAGCTCTTCCCATCAGGTGGCCAAAGTATTGGAATTTTAGTTTCAACATCAGTCCTTCCAGTGAACACCCAGGACTGATCTCCTTTAGGATGGACTGGTTGGATCTCCTTGCAGTCCAAGGGACTCGAAAGAGTCTTCTCCAACACCACGGTTCAAAAGCATCAATTCTTCAGTGCTCAGCTTTCTTTATAGTCCAACTCTCACATCCATACATGACCACAGGAAAAACCATAGCCTTGACTAGACGGACCTTTGTTGGCAAAGTAATGTCTCTGCTTTTTAATATGCTATCTAGGTTGGTCATAACTTTTCTTGCAAGGAGTAAGCGTCTTTTAATTTCTGGCTGAAGTCACCATCTGCAGTGATTTTGGAGCCCAGAAAAATAAAGTCTGCCACTGTTTCCCCATCTATTTGCCATGAAGTGATAGGACCGGATGCCATGATCTTAGTTTTCTGAATGTTGAGCTTTAAGCCAACTTTTTCACTCTCCTCTTTCACTCTCATCAAGATGCTCTTTAGTTCTTTACTTTCTGCCATAAGGGTGGTGTCATCTGCATATCTGAGGTTATTGATATTTCTCCCGGCAATCTTGATTCCAGCTTGTGCTTTCTCCAGCCCAGAGTTTCTCATGATGTATTCTGCATATAAGTTAAAGAAGCAGGGTGACAATATACAGCCTTGATATACTCCTTTTCCTATTTGGAACCAGTCTGTTGTTCCATATCCAGTTCTAACTGTTGCTTCCTGACCTGCATACAGGTTTCTCAAGAGGCAGGTCAGGTGGTCTGGTATTCCCATCTCTTTCAGAATTTTCCACAGTTTATTGTGATCCACACAGTCAAAGGCTTTGGCATAGTCGATAAAGCAGAAATACATGTTTTTTTCTGGAACTCTCTTGCTTTTTCGATGATCCAGCATATGTATGTTCCTTAAGTAAACTATTCCCATTGGTTCGAACCAATTAAAAAATTCAGCTAAAACTGATTGATAGCCCATCACGTGCCAGGCTCAGTCCTGGGGATATAAATAAGTAATTTGACCTTACCGTTATCTGACCGGCTTACAGCCTGGAAAGAGCCTCTTGAACAGATAACTTAAAAATGTTTCACTTTCTCAACTATTTCTGGTTCAGGACATGCTTTATACTATACAGTTTAATTTAAAATAATATTTATGTACTGGTAAGCAGTGAACAAGTAATTTGTAAGTGAACTCGAAGATGAGCAAAAGACGACCCTGGCTTCCAGGAGCTTATAGTCTATGAAGAAACAAAATGATAAGGTAAAATTGACTGTCAGCTCAGGGAACTTAGAGGGGTGGGAAGAAGGGAGGGAGGTTTCAAAGGGAGGGGACATATTACACCTATAACTAATTCATGTTGATGCATGGCAAAAATGAAACCAATATTGTATAGCTTTATCTTTCAGTTAAAAATAAAGAAATTAAAAAAACTGAATGTCAGGAAGGCAGACTAGGGGAGCTTTAAGAGAGACAGAGGGTTAAAGGAGTAACAGCACACATCCTTCGGGGAAGGGCAGAGACAGAAGTTGCCTAGTCACTCAGTCGTGTCTGACTCTTTGTGACCCCATGGACTTTAGCTCGCAAGGCCTCAGTCCATTGGATTCTCCAGGCAAGAAAACTGGAGTGGGTTGCCATTTCCTTCTCTGAGAGAAGGAAGTGGGGAACCAGGAAACAAAAACTTCTCAGCACAACTGCTATTCGGAAAAGGCCCTGAAGTACCGATAAAATTGATGTAGGTACGTTATGTAAGTGGAATCATGTAATATTTATTATCTGTCCTTTTGCATCTGGCTTAGATTTCACTTAGCGTAATGAAAAGACAGTTTTTATGTAGTCAAATGTATGCTTATGGGTTTTTAAAATATGGGCTTCCCTGGTGGCTCAGATGGTAAAGAATCCACCTGCCATGCAGGAGACCCAAGTTCGATCCCTGGGTTGGGAAGATCCTGTAACAAAAATAAAAGGACTACCAAAAGTTGGAAAAACATGTTTGCAACATATATGACAAACAAAGATCTAATTAATTGAGATGTAGGGTAGCACGGTGATTACCAGGGATTAGGGGTAGTCGAGGAGGGATAGAGGGTTAGTGGTGAATGGGTACAGGGTCTCAGTCTGGGAAGATGAAAACGTTCTGGAAAGGGATGGTGGTGATGGTCGCAAACAATGTGAATGCATTCAATGCTACTGAACTGCACACTAAAAAATGGTTAAAACGGGAACTTATGGTTACCAGGGGGAAGGGAGTTAGGGAGTTGGGGATGGTCATGTACACACTGCTATATTTAAAAAGGATAACCAACAAGGACCTACTGTATAGCACACGGAACTCTGCTCAATGATATGTGGCAGCCTGGATGGGAGGGGGTTTGGGAGAGAATGGATGCATGTATACATATGGCTGAGTCCCTTAAGCTGTTCAATTGAAACTATCACAACATTTTTAATCAACTCTACTCCAATACAAAATAAAGAGTTCCAAAGAAACAAAATGGTTAAAATTATGAATCTTTTTGTTAGGGACATTTTAATCACAATAACAGCTAAATAACTTCATGGAAAATAGATGGGGAAACAGTGGAAACAGTGACAGATTTTCTTGGGCTCCAAAATAACTACAGACAGTGACTGCAGCCATGAAATTAAAAGACACTTACTCCTTGGAAGAAAAGCTGTGACAAACCTAGACAGTGTACTAAAAAGCAGAGACATTACTTTGCTGACAAATGTCCATACAGTCAAAGAAATGGTTTTACCAGTAGTCATGTACGGATGTGAGAGCTGGACAATAAAAACTGCTGAGCACCAAAGAATTGATGCCTTCGAACTGTGGGGCTGGAGAAGACTCTTGAGAGTCTCTTGGAAAGTGAGAAGATCAAACCAGTCAATCCTAAAAGAAATCAACCCTGAATATTCATTGGAAGGACTGATGCTGAAGCTGAAGCTCCAATACTTTGACCACCTGATGTGAAGAGCTGACTCATTGGAAAAGACCCTGATGCTGGGAAAGATTGAAGGCGGGAGGAGAAGGGGACAACAGAGGATGAGACAGTTGGTAGGCATCACTGACTCAATGGACATGAGTTTGAGCAAGCTCTGGGAGATGGTGAAGGACAGGGAAGCCTGGTGTGCTGCAGTCCATGGGGTCACAAAGAGCTGGACACAACTGAGCGACTGAACAACAATAATTAAATGTTTCAAGGATTCTGGAACTTACATCTGCTTAGAAAGACTTCCCATGCTTGAATATCATAGAAAAGTTATTTTTTTCCAGAAGTATTTTGTCTGTTAATATGGAGTTGATTGGAGGTGCAACTTTTGGATAGGTGTTTGAGATGAAGAAAATAGGCTTCTGCAACAGTCAGAGGAGGAAGTGACAAGGACCTGAAGTAAGGTGATGAAGGGTCAGGTTCTTCAGTTGGGAAAGCAGGATAGGAGGTCTTGGCTTTCAACAGGATATATGCTTGATGCATGGTAGGTACTTGAATATTTATTGAATGATGAGGGAAAAGAAAGTCAATACAGAGAACTCCTGAGGTTTCTAACCCAGGTGGCATTCACAATAGTAATACTAATATTAATTAATTGATGATACTAATATTCATTGAAGGAGGAAGGTCTGTGGGTAGAAGAGGATTGTGTTCCATTTTGAACATGCTAATATTTTTACGGGCAGTTCAGCCATCTGGGTGAGTTTCAGAAAAGAATCAAAGATGGATCTGATGTGGAAAAAACTTAAGGAAGACAAATTTGGTTTATAACTTGGCCAATGAAGATGACTGCTGAAGCTATGGAATTATTCAGGAGAGTATATGAGTGTCAAGGAAGAATGGATGTGACCTTGAAGGATTTTAGTCCTTCAGTGGGATGAAGAGGAAGTATAGCCAGAGCAGCAAATAATTTGTAGACAAGGCACTTGAAGTGGGTTTGAAGGGAATTCCCTGGTGGTCCAGTGGATAGGAGTCTGCACTTCCACTGCCAGGGATATACGTTTGATCCTGGTCAGGGAACTAAGATCCCACATGCTGAATGGTGTGGCCAAAATAAATAAATAAATAAAAGAAATGGGCTTGAAGGAAGGTTTTGGATAACAGCAGATTGGAGGGTGGGGTAGCAGAGGTGATGAAAGAAGAGCGCCAAGCAGGAATGACAACGTGAAGAAATAAGGAGTGTGAAAGCACCCCACTAGAGAAGCCATTCAGTAACCAGATGTTGAATAAACCTGTTGTAGAAGAATTGGAGGCTTCAAGGATGGGTCAGTTAACATCATTACTAAGAAGAGAGGATGATGACCAAGACAGGCCGTTTCCCTCAGGGTTATGGTGACCATTGCTATTTGGTTGCTTGAGTATGAAGAACCTGAGAGCATTTGATCTACTTCACTTAAAGCTCCAGCCAAAGATATCCAGTAATTTGGAGCATCTCAGGTTTCTAAACCTAGTCCGGGTCCTCTATCTTAAGATTTACTTTGGGTGTTCCAATTTCCTTTGTTTGAAGCATCTTCGTGACAGATCCCAAACAGGGGGTTTTCAGGTCTACTTTCATCATTACTTTTTGTTTGTTGTGTGTTTGAAGTTTTGTTAATTTTCTTAAATGAGATATTGGATGAGATCATGTTCCTGGGGAAAGACGGTAACGGTAGCAGAGCTCCTGTCTGTGGCTCAAGTGTCATTCTGCACACAGGTGCTGTAAGAGGGCGGCCAGAAAACAACAAGCCCAGTGTGAGTTCTACTTTCCCCAAAGATCTGACCCCTGGTTTCAAAGAGTCACAGTTTGGTTGATATTAAAAAGATACGTAGAATTAAAAAAAAAAAAAACCAGCTTGAAAAAAAATTTCAGAGTTCCATTTTTCATTCTCAGACTGGCAGAGATCTACAGAGTTTGCTAAGTGTTGAGGTAAGGGTGTGGGAAAGCAGGCCCTTGTCTTCACTGCTGGTGGGACAGGTAATTACCATGACCTCTATGGAAGTGACTGACAACACTCACCAAATGCTCATACTCTCTGACCCAGGGTATTCTAGTTCAGAGGTTTTTTAATTTTTTGACTATGCCATGCAGCATACAGGATCCTAGTTCTCCAAACAGGGATAGAACCCATACCTCCTGCATTGGAAGTGCGGAGTCTTAACCACTGGACTGCCAGGAAGTCCTTGACCCAGGGTATTCCAGACAAGATAATTCCCTGCAGCATAATCTGTTGTGGTAAAGATGGCAACCACCTAAACTATCCGTCAATAGAGACTGCTTAAATAATTATGGCATATCTTCACCACAGAATACTTTGGTCATTATTGCTTCTATATGCATAAAAGAGTTCTGAAATTATACACAAGAAACTGGTCACACAGGTAGCCTCTGGGAGGGGATGGGGCTGAGGGCTGAGGAGGTAGGAATGGGAAGACTTTTCATTTGCCTTCTCTACCTGATGAATGTATAACCTACGTCCACCCACCACTCTGAATGAAGCAAAAAAAAAAAAACCTGGCGGTAGAGAGTACACTGGGAGGTTTTTGTGTGTGCCTAGTCGCTTCAGTTGTGTCTGACTCCTTGTGACTCCATGGACTGTAGCCTGCCAGACTCCTCTGTCCCTGGAATTCTCCAGGCAAGAATACTGGAGTGGGATGCCATGCACTCATCCAGTGGATCTTTCCAACCCGGGGATTGAACCTGGCTCTCCTGCATTGCAGGCAGATTCTTTACCATCTGAGCCACCTAGGAAATTTGAGAAAAATCTTAACCCAAGAGGCCTGAGTTATAACAGGAATCATTTTGAGAAGTTCAAGAGTTGAAGGTTATTGCATCTTTCCCACCCACCTTTTCACTCCACAGAGACAGCACAAATGAGCCATGAAGCCAAGAACTTGTAGGACAGACATTTTATTGTGACTTGCTTATAGTCAAACATTCAACCCGGCGACTTGCCCATTAGTTAATTGTTTTGCTGGAGATCACAGCCTGATGCCCAAAGGCCCTTAGCCTCATCTTTTGTCAGTCTAGTCAATGGTTGCCTATTTTACATTTCAATTAATTAGAGGAAAATGTCAGGAAAATCTGGTCTTAACATCTCAAATTAATGGCTGTGAGATTTGCAATCCATTTAATATAAAGTGCTCAAGTTCAGTGCAAAAAGGGCAGACTCAGAAGGGCAAGCAGGTGCCAGGGAGGAACGTTTCCTGGGACACAGATGCATTCTACGACTCAAAGAAGAAAAAGCCACTTGTCCAACTTCCCCATAACGGGGTCTAGTATTTTCTTTGCCATCTCTTCCCTCCCTCAGAGGACCAGAACTTCTACAGATACTCTTAGAGTTGTTTAGTTCACTATTTAAAAAACCCACTTCAGAGGGAGATCCGCAGGGTTTCTAAGCACCAGAGATACTGACTTGGGCTTCTAGCTCCCGTTCCTCTCAGCAGCCCCTGTGAGGCTGACAGGCTGAGTTCTGGCTGGTGGGAGGCTTGCAGCTGTGGAGCTCTCTTCACACCCCTCATTTGCAAATTCACATCACGGACTAGGGCAGACTTTTTCCAAAAGCTTGTCACATCTCCAGTGGGAAGACAGGCCCACACTAATTAAATAAAGGAGCACTTCATTTGGTTGCTCACCAACTGGACATGACCTAGTTCATCTTCCCCTTGTTTAACTCTTGTCCTCAGGCCCAACTTTAAAGTGAACCTTTGACTCCCACTGTTAAGACAAAGAAGTGCACTGCCTTCTCAATGACCCTGGGTCTCTTCATGTCCATCCTTCTGTCCTGAAGAGACTGAAGAGAAGCAGGTGGGAAGAGGAAGCGATTTTTTACCAATTTAAGGGGCATAAATAGGACTGTAACTCAAACAGGCAAAGTCTAGCCATTCGGTCCCAGGACCTTGGCTATTGTTTCTCTCCCAGACTCTCCAAAAGGAAGCCACGTTCTTTTACTTGGCAGCAGGAATATTGACAAAAGCCAGTTCTGTGCTTGTAGACAACTCTCCTGCAATGCTGTTTGGAGAGGTTCCCCTTTCTCTCCCTGTGGATGAACACGATGGCGCCCCTCCTGCCCGTGTCTGGGGCTCCAGACTCCATCAGGTGGCCAGGCAGCCACAGCTTTCAGAAGCTAGCACCTGCGGACTCTTCTGTTCAGACTACTTTCCAAAGACTCACAGTAACTCTTGTGCTTGTGAGAGGAGAGAAGCTCAGAACGGTTTCACACCACAGGAAGCACCTGCCCCAAAGCCATCTCTGCATCTGGGGACGGGAAGGAGGGGAAAAGAGGCAAGCCTCTGATGTAGCTCCATCATTCTCAGTCAAAAACCCTTCTAGTCACGAGCAGCTACTGGAACATCTCCACACCAAGGAGACTGGGTACAAACAGGATGAGCCCGGGTTAAGAACCGAAAACGCAGGAAGGTTTTCAGACAGGCAGAAGTCGAAAGTAAAGTGCCTCTTTGCAGTGGGGGAGAGCTTCGTTTGTTCAGAAATGCTTGGGCGTAAACATGAGCGCAAAGAGCGTGAACACACACACACTCACTCTGAGGTAGAAAGAACTGGCCATCTCCAGACAAACACACACACAGACTCCACAATTTTACAGAAACATGGCACTTGCGTGAAAGATCCTATCTTTGCTCAAGATGGCAGGTTGGGTCCAATTCCAGCTCTTTCCGACCTGGGGTGGAGCCAGGGAAGTCCTGCCCCACAGGAGGAAAGAGATGGAAGTGCGCCCATCACTCCTGCCCCACAGCTGTCTGGCCCTGCAGCCAGGGTCACTTCCTGGAGGCCGAACCATGGGCACCCCGGCTGCGGCTTGTCAGAAGCCACTGGGAGCAGATGTCTTGCACCACTGCGTCCCCGCTGCTCTTGGCGGCCTGCTGCACCTGCTCGACTAGGACTGCGGCCCGAGAGTGTTCTTGCTTCACGGCGATCAGGTAGGCAGAACGCAGCTTGCAGCACGTCAGGTAGGCCTGAACCTGGCAATTGGGTGTGAGAGACGGCCGGAAGGAAACCATCACTGACAAGTCACCAAGAAGCACACAGGGCCGCGTGAAGAGAGACAAGACAGCACTTCTCACCTACCAGTAACTGGGTTCTTGCCTTTTATTACGTTATGGCTACTCTTTAAATATTCTGGACACTAAGCTATTATACTGTATTACTGTACAGTGTAAAAGTTATTATAAATAAGACATGAATTTTAAAAAGCAGAAGGCAGGCAGGCAGAGCCTGGCCTCTATCTACTCCCTTCAAGGCCCTCCTCACTCTCCTGGGCTCTCCAGCTTTCTCTGGGCCTCACTGCTGACAAACTGGTTTTTGTGGTTATTTGGGTGATTATTTGATTGATGTCTGTCTCCTGACTAGGAGGGCAGGAAAAGTGTCTGCTTTTTCTAACCATTCCTGGAGCCAAGCACAGGGCATGTGGGTGTTCCATGAATGTGCATGAAGTGAATGAATGAATGAATGAGTCATCACACCTGCCCTCTACAATGGGCCCATAGGGCCCCTTTCTCTATTTTTCTTCGACCTGCTTAGTTAAAAATCTACCAGGAAGCTTGGGAAAAGAAACACAGATACACAATTAGAAAAAAGTCTAATTAAGGGGTGGCCCCAGATTGACCTTACTTGCTGTTTGCATCAGAGACAGTCTAGTTTCCTGCATTCTGGACACACTCCATCTCATGAGTTCCTAGCGTGAGGGAGATGAGAGCCCCTTCCTTCCCTGCCCTGACCCCACCAGCACCTCCCTGGTTAGCCAGGGCTCCAGGCTAGCAAATGGCAAGGTCCTGGTGAGCTGCCTCAGACCTCTAGGCCAGCAGCTGCCTTTTGCCATGTCAGTCCTCCTGGTGGTTGGAGAGGACTCCTCTCTTCATGTTTCAAAGCTCTACCTTCTTTTCTTACTTCAGTCACTAAAGTCTTCCTTTTCTAAGCTCAGTTACAGATAATCGACAGCTGCAAGATGGCTGGCACGTTCTGAGCTCCGGTCTGGTTAATCCACCCACTGCTCTGGGATGTTCGCTCTCACCCAGGCCTTCAGCTCCACTTGGCACCAGTGTGCATTGAACAGAATATCACCAAGTCGACAGGCAAAACTCCCTACCTAGAGAAGGGCATTTTTCCAGAAAGTCTGGAATAAAAACTGAATGAAGCTCTTTTACGGCAAGATCTTGTGGCCTTAGATCTTGTGTGTTAGAACAGCGACTAACAGAAGAAAAAACCTGAATAAGTTAACAATGACGGTAGAGATTCCAGGGTCCATCTTTTCCAGGGACAAAGGCTCTGTCCTACTGAGCAGGAGGTCCCTGAAGGCTTAGAAAAGAGCCACACACAATCTGAGAATCAAGAAGCCTGGGTATCAGGCCTGGCTGTCAGGTTCTCAGTCTGATTCTAGAAAAGGAATTTTTCACATTTCGGGATGTCAGAATTCCATTCTTTTCATAGGATCGCATCAGGATCTTGCAGAATTAGACGAAGAAATGTTAAGAACAGATCCTCCCTAAACCCTCGAATGAAACATGCCCTGGAAATTCAGTTCAGGAAACAGCAATACCGCCATGGGGGGCAGCAACGTGGTAGTGTATAAGAAGTTGTTTGCTAACATGAGTTTTCTTCACGAGGCACTCAGCTGCCGGAGGATTCCGCTGCTAGTGGCCAGGGCAGGCTGGCTGGGTTTTCTCATGCCTCTCCTGGCCTGCAGGCCTTCCCCTGAATGGCAGGTGGATTGAGTCTATGGTGAGCCACAAACTGGAGCAGCTGGGAATACTTTTAGTCTATCCATTTCCTATGCAACAGGAAGCAGGCACGGGCCTCAGGGGAAAGGCCTGTTCTGGAGACCAAGGCACTAAGAGGCATTGTTGGTCAAAGGGCTGGCTGGATTTTTTCCCTACCATAGAGGGTACCCTCGCTCCTTTAGGATAAAGAGATGCCTGTTCACTCTGAGAACCTTATTCAGTGAGACAAGCTGCAAGTGAGGATTTCCTAGGGATGGGAGAGAAAACCTCCATGGAAAATGGGGAGAGTGGAAAGGCCTGTGTGTCTTGGGGGTACAGAAGAGAGAGGGCCAAGGCTCATGTGGTCAGGGTTCTTTCTCATGTTCTCTACATGTTCCCTCCCTTCTACGCCCTTATCTGGGTCCCGGCCCCACCTCTGATAATAAAGAGGGCGAGATAGGGGTTGAATGGAACTGTCGTAGCAAGTGAGGGGTGAAGGTGACAAGGCAACTCCAAAGGGCTGTTCCCGAGCATTACTGGGTGAGGAGACAACTCTGCTCACCTTGTTGTCGTCACTGTGTATTGCCTGGATCAGGCCCTCCAGCTCCTGTGCGGGACAGAGACACAGCAGTTGTGAGACGGAGCATGGGAGCCAGGGCTCAACTCCGTCTCAGCCCAGCCCTTCTGACTCTGGTTGGGGATGCCCGCCTGACCCTTCCTTATAAACTCAACTCCTGGGAAATCCTGGTGGTCCAGTGGTTAGGACTCGGTGCTTTCACTGCCGAGAGCCCAGGTTCAGTCCCTGGTTGGGGAAATGAGATCCTGATAGCCTTGTGGTGTGGCCAAAATAAAAAAAAAAAACACCTCAACTCCTGCTATCAGAGCAACAGAGAAAATCTAATGATAACACTAAGCTTGGGAATCTGAGAATCAACATCAGATCAAAAGCTTTTCCTTGGCTTTCATGAATGATGTGTCTGTTCATCCCACAAAGCCATCAGGGGACAGTTTTGCAGGTGACATGCCACCTGCAGGCCCACACTGACCTCGTCTACAATCCCTGGGAGAAACTCAACTCCGTCTGTCCGCAGACACTTCCAGGTGTCAATAACATCAGACAACGGGATGCTTAGGGGGCGGTTTCTGGATACGTACCATGAATTTTCTTTCCAGGGAAGGGTTGATTAGCGTAAGATCATTATTATAGAGGGGTCAGAAAGACAGAGGGATCTTGTAGAGTTTTGGGTACATGATGGGGAAGAGAAAAATAAAGACGGGGATGTGAAGACACTGAAACAGATGCAGGAGCCGAGGTCTGGGGTGGGCGTACCTGGGGGGGAATCCTCCTGAACGCTTCCACGCAGTTGAGGAGGACGGTGTCCCTGTCGCTTTGGGCCGCCATGCCTGACTCGCTGACGCACTTGAGCAGCTGTCGGATCTCACCGAACTTCTCCCTCTCCACCAGCTGCCGGGCGGCCTTGCAGTAGGTAGCGGCGGCATCCAGCTGGAAGTCCTGGAACAGAACACAGGATGACAAGGGTAGGGAGGCAGGGACTCCACAGCTGGGGGAAGGACGGTGACATTCACAGAGCTCCGAACGGGCTTGGGGCAGACACGCCAAATTGACTGCAGTCCCAGTAGAAACATACATAAGCAGACAACCAGCAGAAAGTTCCTCTTTTGGAGTCTGGCAGACGTTTGGGAAGCAAGCATGAAAACTGGGACTTTGAGATCTACGCTGGTTCATCTCCCTTGCTGCCGCATCACTGCCTGAAGATATTCTAATCAAATGCCCGAGACCAGCTCATTCTCCCTCTAAAGAGTCAACCTTCTCTTGGAAAATGGATGCTGGGGGCTGATACTGGCTGCCTGGGACACCAGGTGCTCTGTGAAGAGAGGCTGTGGTGTTAGGAGACAGACCAATTCCCCAAAGGGTGGATGATCTAGAAACTACTGGATAAATACTTTGTTGCCTTGGGGTCTGATAGGAGCTGTCACTCTGCCTGCCCACGGGGGTATCTGTGTATAGAGAGCTTTGTCCAACACTGAAAATGGGTGGGAAAAAAAGAGATCTGTCAGATTGGATTGCTTGCTGTCTTTGATCCTTGAGATGAGCACAGTGTTAATTAACACCCTGCCTGCCTGGAGAGCGAGGGGCCTCTGGTGCCTCTGTGTCACTGTGGAGTAGGGGTGGTCTGGCTTCTCACGGTCTTAGCTCCCTGCTCCATCCTGCTCCAGTGCCACAGCTGTACCTGGGTCCTCTTATCACAAGCAACAAAAAATGTATGCCTCGAGCTGGCTCGTGGGCAGATGAAGGATGGAGGGGTGGCTCTTGTTGCCAGGGGCCCCCTCCCACTGAATAGGACCTCTCCCCCCACCAGCACCTCCTCCAGCCATGCTCCCCTGCAGGGAGGAGAGCTGTGGTGAACTGTTGTAGACCTGGTTTCAAGTATTTATTTGACGTTTTGATGAACTTGTCACCAGTTGCTTGGCTTTTGTCAAAGTGGCCTTTGGTCTCGAACTTGACCCAGTTTTGTAACAGCCACCTCGTTGCTTTCATCCTTGATGTAGTATAAATCTACTTTTCTCGGGATAAAAATTTTCTGAGGAATAATCTCTCACAGAACTGTGCTCATGTGCTGATCCCCACTCGAATAATCCTGAGTAATCCGGTCATACCTGCAGAACACGGAATGCGATTCCAAAACCATCTTCTACATTTTTCCCTCCTAGCATGACCTGAAAAGGAGAGGGAAACATGCTTACAGAAACAATAATGACTGGAGCAGCCCCTCAGTTAAGAACAAGGCCCTCGTTCATTCGTTTATTCAACAAATATCCAGGAAGACTCTACTGGGCACAGGCATGAGGGATACGAGAGTCATCAAAATGGACTCAAGCCACAGCCTTCTGGGGCTCACACTCCATCGGGGAGGCAGCCATCAAACAAACGACTGAAAGATCAGACGATTCCAAGCGTGATGAGCATTTAACAGCCTGTCGGGGGCCTGCGACATCAGGCATACCTTGCAGGCAACATCCATTTTCATGTGGTTATTTCCAAACAGGGTTGGCAGAGGCGAGGTGGTGACTTGGGAGGTCCCGGCACTTTCGCAGCGATGCAAGAACCTGGTCACTTCCATCTGCAGCTGAAGGGTGTTCATGTGTCTGTGGGGACAGGTGACACACAGTCTGGCCTCAGGAGGGAACTCGGGGGTAACTAGGACCAGGGGGGACTGAGAAGTCATAACAGGATGGCAATGAAAAGGGCAAGAGAAAGGGTGCGGAGGGAAGAGATCCAAAAGGCCCTCTGAGAAGTTACGACAGGACAAAAAGGGGTGACGAGTGTTTACAGAGCACGGTATGCTGCTAACAACAGAGGTTGAGACAGATGTGAATCCTGGCCCCAGAGGCTAGAGGAGAGCTGGGGAGGGAATAAACACACCAAGGCACCTAGCGATTGGGACTGTGAAGGAAAAAACAGTGACAGCGAGCATTCACTTCAGATGCTATGTTTCGGCATAAAGGCTGTGAGGAGGGAAGGACTCGGGGCGCCGAGGAGCCAGTGTGCCTGATGCACCTCAAGGAAGGAGAGTGCTTTGACGTAAGATTGAGATGAAGGGTCACCCAGGACTTCTTTTGCCTCTTGGAGGGGGTAGGGGTTTAGCCTGATTGTCACGGGTGAGCCTAATCCCTGCCCCTCCCCCACTCTCCTTTCCTCCAAGCTCCTCTGGAGATTTTTGAGACTTAACACCAGACACGATCATCCGTGAATGACTCCTATCAGGTATATATGTTTGTTTCCCATGATTTCAGAGATGGGCGAGGGCGGCTTCATCACCAACAGTCCTCCCGGTTCCAGCCCTTCTGCACTGCCCCAACTGTTCCCTGAACCCCGAGCTACCTTGACACATCAGATGCCGTCATCTTCTTTCGGAAGAAGGTGGTTTTCTTCCTTCCGCTACGCCGGGAGGTTTCTTGGAGGTAGATCTTCAGGTGGTCCTTGGCTTTCAGCAGCCAGGAGAGCTTCTCTCCCAGCTCCGTGTATGTCTTTGCTTTGTGAGTGAAGAACCGGATACAGGTCATGGCGGCCCGCACATGGTCCTGGAAGAGGAAAATGAATGTTCGGGTCAAAGGAGGCTTGGAGGCTGGGGATGCAGGGAGAATTCTGATCTGAATTCCACCCAGGATGTCTGGTTGCCAGCACCCCTTCCCTCAGAGGCCCAAGAGATCCAAAAGTCAACCGACTGGCTGGGTTCTTGTTTCTGCAGCCTTGTGGGCTATGCGTGTGCTCAGTCGTGTCTGACTCTGTGATCCCATGGACTGTAGCCCGCCAGGCTCCTCCATCCATGGGATTCTCCAGGCAAGAACACTGGAGTGGGTTGCCATTTCCTCCTCCAGGGGATCTTCCTGACCCAGGGATCAAACCTGCATGTCTGGTGTCTCCTGCATTGCAGGAGGATTCTTTACCTGCTGAGCCATGGGGAAACAGCTGGCCAGACTCTTGGGTAGGACATTATTCCACCACAAAAGAGATCTTTAAAAAGGAGACTTAGGATACTCCATGAGACTTGCCATCACTTTCACTCTAGCTTTGAATCATTCAATGTCTCTGTGACTTAGTATTGGCCACCCTCACAGACTGGAAGAAACATGATCCCTCTCCTTTCGTGCATGTTCTCTACAAATACTTCTCTACCCTTCCTTATGAATTCTGCATTCACACCCCATGTTTATCTAGAAACTACCATATCCCTCTCCTTTTTAATCTTTATATTTCCTGAATTCTGAAGAATGCCATTACTGACAAGATTAAAGTTTGCCTCTTTGGGATGAGAATGGAAATCCTGATATTACATAAGAATGCCTCAGAGCAACATGGATTTCTTGTTGCTGAGTCAAGGAGCAAGGCTAGGGACCAAGTGACAGTCTTGTTCCCTTATCCTGCGCAGACCCACCACATGGCAAGGCTGCAGGGACAGAGGTAGCAGGCAGGATGGGGCTGTTGTTACCTTCATAAACTGCTGCAGCTCATACAGGATGTGGTAGTAGTTCTTCTTCTGTAAATGCTGGCAGGCGGCAATCAAGTATTTTCCCCAGCTTTCCAAGGATGAGTCAATAGATTCTAGGAGGTTTTCTAAATCATGTAGCTTCCCACTTTTATAGCTTGGCTGGAAAATGCCTTCTATGAAGACTTCTGGGGGACTCTCCTGGAGCAGGGCAAAGCAACAAGGCAGAAGTCTTGAGCCTGGTTCTGGCACTGCTTAGGATCCATTCTGAGTTTCCTTCCACTCACAACCCTCCGCATTCTCATATAGGGATGCTACTTAACCTTTTTTGTGCATCACAGATGGATCCCTTTGAGAATCCCACTCCAGGGACTGCTTCTCTCCTTCTCTGTACAGAAGAGCTCCTTGACGGAGTTATCTACACCCCCTGTCTCTAATTCCTCTCCTGTGATTGTCTCTTGAACTCACTCTCATCCAGCTTTTATACCTACAACTCCACTGCAACTGCCCCTTAGGTCACCGAAGACCTCTACTTTGTTAAATCTAAAATTCTTAGTCCTTATTTCCCACCTATCCTGTCAATAGCTGCTGATAGCTGGTGGTTTGCTCCTTGAAAAACTGTCTTTATTTGGCTCCCAGGATACTATCCCTGCCAGGTTTTCATTTTATTTCTCTGGCTAGTCCTTCTCTACCTCTTTTGTTGATTCCTCCTAAGCTCCCCAGGGCTTAGGAGGATCCTCTTCTCTTTTCTTTTAGTCACTCTTTTGATTTTATAAGTCTCAGGGCTTTAAATCTAGCTATTTGCTGATTATGTCTAAATCTCTATTTCTAGCCTGTTTATTCTTCCTGAACTCCAGAACTGTATATCTAAATTATATTCAATTGCCGACCCAAAAAGTCCTCTTGGGTATCTAGAGAATACATACTGATATAAAACTGCACTCCTGATTGTTTCTCCTCACTCTGCTCTTTCTGTGGTCTTCCCTTTCTCAGATGGCAATTTTATTCTTCTATTTGTTCAGGCCAAAAGCCTTCACCATCTTCTTCTTACCTTGCAACATAGAAGTCATTACCAAATTCTATTGGCTCCACCTCAAATATACACAGAATCTATATGTAATTGACCACTTCTCACCACCTCATGTACCACCCTGGTCCATGTCATGGGCACCACTTGCCTGAATGATCCCAAAGGCCTTCTCCATGGTCTTCCTCTTCTACCTCCTGCCTCTTTTTTGACTAACGTCAATCAACCCAAGTGATTTGGTTAAAAACATAAGTTAGATCACATTATTTCTCTGCTCAAAATCTTCCAAAGGTTTTCCTTCTCATGTAGCACAAAGCTCAAGTCCTCATAATGTCTGCAAGGCCCTATATGATCTGGGCCCTATTAGGTTTCTGACCTTACCTGCTACCACCCTTTCCCCAGCTCACTCTGCTTAAGCCACCCTGGCTTTGCCCTTGTGACTCCGTCCACCTGGACTGTGCTTCTTCCACAGTCTACATGGTTCATTCCCCACCTACTTTAAGCCTTCGCTCAGATGTCACCTGTCCAAACATCCTGTCTACAATTGTACAATTCGCCTCTTCCCTCTCCTTTACTTTATTCTTATTACTTGTCACCTACACTATATATTTTATCTTGTTTATTGTCTCTCTCCCTAGTATAATGTAAGTTTTATAAAAGTAGATTTTTTTTTTGGTTTGCCTTTTCTTCACTGTTGTACTTCTGGTGCCCAGAATAGTCCTTGGCCATTTAATAACTATTTTTTGGGTGAATGAATAAATGATAAATATCATGGATCTTATCAGGAAAGTGTACACACTCACTAATCTACTCAATTCTGAAGCTCATCTGTGGTTCAGAGACCCTGAATCATACCCCCTCATTGCATAGTCATAGAAAAGAAAATCATTTGGCCATTTAGACTTTAGATGAGTAAGTGATGAGAAGTGAAGGACAGCTATAAACTCATGGCAGTACAACCATGCTGGCCTTGAAGCACTGGGCACAAGCTGTTTAGAAGTGGAGAGGATCTGGGCTTTAGAACATCCACAGTGGGCGAGTGGCTTCTTTCCCAATTTTGGCTCTTCCTGAACACTCAGACCTAACCTAAAAGTTGTAGGACACACTTTAAGAAGTAGGGAGATCAGCTGCACTGGAAAGGTACAATATCTCAGAAGAGCAACCCCTTAAGAACTTTCATTTCATCCACTCATTCACTGGCATTAGGACAGGTGGCTGAAGACAGCAGGTAAGGGAAGTAAGGGCCTTCTCGGTCCAGATGGGAAGACACAGTTGTAAAGAAATAGCTGCAATCCACTGGGATAAAAGCAATAAGAAACCTAGGTTCTAGGCACAGAGGTGGTATATAGGAAGAGGTGAATGCTCAACAGAGAGGGTCTAGAAGGACAAACAGGAGTTCTCCAAGAAAACAAGGAGGGGCAGGGCATCCTAGGGAGGGGAAACAGCAATGCAGATTCCTGGAGCTAAGAAAGGGCATGGTACTACTAGGAAAATTTAAGCAATCTGGCAAGTCTGGAATACAGATCATAGATAGGACTTGTGGTGAAAGTAAACTGGAGAAATAAGAGGACCTGATCCTATTGTATTCTGCATTCATGCTAAAGAACGTGGACTTCATCTTAGAGCCATGGGGATCCACCGAAGGCCTTTTAGAGAGAGGAATCACATGAATTATGAATACCATAAATAACATGTACTATGTTTTAGAAAGCTCTCTCAGGGATGAAAGGCAGGGAATGAGCATCTTCCATGCTCTAGGCATTCAGTTGTAGTTTTCACAATGTTTTTTTTTTTTCTGTTGTTCTCCACCTGCTTGAGAAGGTAAGATAGTCCACTTCAAGGGTAGTTGTGATTACAGGAGACAGAAAGAAGAAGCAGGGGCAAAGCTGTCATCAGCTTTTACCAAGATAAGTAGGTAAGCAGCTTAACTCTCTGGACTGGTCATCAGAAGAAACAGAACTGGGTGAGGTAAAGCAGCTTTATCTCAAAACTCATTTGGAAACTGAACAAACAATTAGCAATTGAAGACCAAATAACATAACTTTTACAATATTCTTGACACCCGGTTAAGACACAGTAGCTAAGGCAGGAGTGAAAACATCTCCCTTTTGTGTCCTGTGTGTGTGTGCTCATTCATGTCCGACTCTTTGCGACCCCATGGACTATAAACTGCCAGGCTCCTCTGTCCATGGGATTTTTCAGGCAAGAAAACTGGATTGGGTTGCCATCTCCTCCTCCAGGGGATCTTCCTGACCCAGGGATCAAACCTGCGTCTCCAACACCCTGTAAGGGTGGGGTTACCAGGACTCTGTACTGCTGACTCACTTGGAGATATTCGAGAAGGTATGTCTATTTGTAAACTTTCATTGGCTACCATTTTGGATGAGGGCAGAAGACTAAAATTAAAGTAAAACTCAAGTTTCTTTAATTTTATATGAAATTTGCTATGAATCAGTTTTTCCCTCAGAAAAACTTCATGGGACATTCAGATAAAAAAAGAGAAGGTCAAAGAGTCATGGTGAAATGGAGTTTTGACTTGGCTTAACAATAGCTCCAAGGAAATCACACACTTCACCTTTGCCTCCTGTGAGAGGAGAGCAGAAGACATCAGAGGAAGAAAGGAGAGCATACTCTCTCCTCCCGTAAGATGCTTGGGGCCAAACTTAGGATCTGTGTCTTAGGGTGCCTCCTGGGCTTTGTGATGACAACTCAGAGTGGATGCACAGTTGGGTTAGCAGCAGGACATAGTCCAGGGCAGGTGGGAAGTGTGTGGAAACAGAGAGAAGTTAAGCAATTTGCCCAAGGTCACACCACGCATACCAAACATCTTGTTCCAGAGCCCACATTCTCAGCTATTATTTAGTTCTGCTGTATGTTCTGGGAGAAGGGATGAAGTGTGTCATTGCCAGTGACAAGGGCAATCTGGGATCCAGGTTAAGACTTTTACATGCTCGTCCAAACATGATTTGTGTAGAGAGAATTTGCCATTTGTGGTTTTTTTTTTTTTGGTCGCGCCACACAACTCACAGGATCCTAGTTCCCTGAACAAGGATTGAACCTGGGTCCTCGGCAGTGAAAGTGCAGAGTCCCAACCACTGGACCGCCAGGGAAATCCCTAGAATTTGCCATTTGGACTTGACTCTGCCTGAGATGATCCTACAGTTGAACCCTGGGCTAGCGTTAAGCGGGGTTATTGCTCCCGGAAGCTGGGCAGGCCAAGCCAGGAGGGCAAGGCAGGCACTGCGTGCGAGGTGTCTGGGGTCCCACCGTGTGCAGCAGGTGCAGCAGGGCCTCCCGCAGGCAGCTGTGCCTCACGTAGAAGCTGATGATGGCCAGGTGGGTACTGTAGCTGTGCAGGTAGAAGAGGCATTCTTGGTAGTAGGTGTTGTTCAGGATCTTCCCTTCAGGAATCACTTCCAGAGAGAGGCTCTGGGTCCGGAGGGTTGCTTCCAGCTCTTTCAAGGTGGCCAAGAAGTCATCATCTTGCTGCCAAGAGAGGACAGAGAGGGAACAAGGGATCCAGAGAGTTCTCAGCAGCCTCTGGAAACACTGCTTTCAAAAAACACTTAACAATATGGAAAAATGCTCTCTTGTATAGTGTTAAGGGTAGAAAACAGGCAGGATATAAAATTCTACACATTATAAACCGTATGCCATGCTGTGCTAAGTCACTTGGTCGTGTCTGGCTCTTTGTGACCCTACGGACTGTAGCCCGCCAGATTCCTCTGTCCATGGGGGATTCTGTAGGCAAGAATACTGGAGTGGCTTGCCATGCCCTCCTCCAGGGGATCTTCCTGACCCAGGGGCTGAACCCGCATCTCCTGCATTGGCAGGCAGGTTCTTTACCACTGGCACCACCTGTGGAACCCTATATACTGTACAGCAGCAATTTAATTCAGAAACATAACGAAGAAAAGTCGCCAAAATCCAAATACGGCTTAAGTCTGGATATGGGATTATATGTGATTTTCATGTCTTTAAAATAATTCTTTTTGTTGTTGGAAATTTGACTGTTTATGACTTATCTAATCACATAGATGGTGAGGGACAGGGAAGCCTGGCATGCAGCAGGTCCATGGGTCATGAAGTGTAGGACATGACTAGGCGACTTTCTTGGAAAAGGAACCACATACACTGGAAAGAAGGAAATCCAAACTGGACAGCTCTGGGCCAGGGCTGCACTGTCATTGGGACGGAAGCTGATCTTCTTCCCAGGCCGTTACTGCTCTGGGGCCTTGCTGTTCCCCTGAGCCCAGCCTGTGCCTGCTGCGCTCTTACCACAGATAGGAGTGGCCTCGCTGTGGACTCCAGGTACTCAACCACCTCCTGTACCAGTCTTGAGCCATGACTCAGCTGATTGAGGTCGAAAGGGGGCTTTAGGCAGCGGCTGAACTTCTCCCGTGCAGCAGTGAGGTTCCCAGCTTTGAGGCAGGCCATGCCCCAAGCATGCCATGCCCCGGTGGGATCAAGGCCAGTCTTTGTGGAGACCTGGAGGAAAAACCGCTCCTTTTAGGGAAGAGGACTTGCAGCCAGGCCTGAGGGTCCCAAAGACTGACACTATCCCCTGGTTGTCAATCATCTCCCCTACCCCACCCCACCCCACCTGCCACGACTCCCACACTGGCAAACTGTCATGCCCTAGACACTCTCCATGGCCAAGGAAAAGAGGAGGAAGTAACTCACTGGGGCAGACAGCAGCTCTGTGCCTCACCTCAACACCCAGTTGGTAGTACTCAGCTTCCAAGAGCTGGTTCCTGAGCCTGGTTACCGCAGCCGGTTGCAAGATCTGATCCAGAGATGGCACGTGGCGATAGGCAGCAGCAACTAAAATATTCAGCACATCGACCTTGCTGATGTAGCTACCAGGAGGAAAAGAGCATGGCAGTGAGGCTCCCCAGGGTCCTCCCAGGAACAGTGCTGCTTCAAGGTTCCCTATTTCACTTTTAATGTGAAATGGGATCATGAGAATTGGGAGGTACATAGGCGAATAGGTGCTGGAGTCAGACGTTCTGATTCTCAACTTTATCTCTTGGTGGCTCTATGATCTTAGGCAAGTTAGCTAACCTTTCTCTGCCTCAATCTACTCATCTGTGAAATGGATATAACAGGGAGTTTTAAGGACAAAATGAAATAACTGAAGGAAAAGACTTAGGATGGTATCTGGAGCTTTGCAGTAGATTGCAGTAGATGTAGTGTTAGTCGATCAGTGGTGTCCAGCTCTTTGTGACCCTATGGACTGTAGCCTGCCAGGTTTCTGTCCATGGAATTCTCCAGGCAAGAATACTGGAGTGGGTTGCTATTTCCTTCTCCAAGGGATCTTCCCAACCCAGGGATCGAACCCAGGTCTCCTGCACTGCAGGCAGATTCTTTACCATCTGTGCCACCAGGGAAGCCCCCCCAAGGAAGCTTTCAGGAACTCATTAAATGTTAGCTATCAATACGTGGAGTAGGGACGTTCTGGAACACTCAGGTCTATTTGAGGCAAGGCCTTTACATTGAAGGTTAGGAGCTCACAGGCTACCCATTGCTTTTTGGTTCTCTGGAAGCCTATTTGGGAGAGCGCATACAGACTGTATCAGGGGTCTGCACCTCCAGTCAGTATGGAGGTCACAGCACTACCATCCTCTGGAGTGCTGCTGGGCAGGGGCCTCCTGGCCTTTTGGATTCTCGTGCCCTGGACTTGACATCCTCTATCTGGGTCAAGGATGGATACTGTTACTAGGACTGCTGCCTCTGATCTTACTCCGAATATCTGGTGATTGCAAAAACCTTTTAAAGACAGACTCCAGAAAGCTGTCTGGGATCATTCTGTGTGGTCCTACCTGAGACAGGCCTACACTCAAGGTTCTTGACTCTTGCATCAGATTCTATCAAAACCCTTCCATGGATCCTGACTTGTCCACTGATTTCCCTGGAAAGGGATTCAGCACATGAGTGAGTCTCAACGAGTTGGGGTAGGGCAGGGGACGTTACAGTGTGTAAAAGCAAGTTTGGTATTATCATGTACTGCTGCTGCTGCTGCTAAGTCGCTGCAGTTGTGTCTGACTCTGTGTGACCCCATAGACGGCAGCCCACCAGGCTTCTCCGTCCCTGGGATTCTCCAGCCAAGAACACTGGAGTGGGTTGCCATTTCCTTCTCCAATGCATGAAAGTGAAGAGTGAAAGTGAAGTTGCTCAGTCGTGTCCGACTCTTAGCGACCCCATGGACTGCAGCCTACTAGGCTCCTCCACCCATGGGATTTTCCAGGCAAGAGACTGGAGTGGGTCGCCATGCCTTCTCCGACTAGATACGTGTAATAGGTGGTTTGAGCTTCTGTCTTTAAACATTATTTGTCTATAGACTCTTGAGCGTCCCTTGGACTGCAAGGAGATTAAACCAGTCAATCCTAAAGGAAATCAATAGTCATTGGAAAGACTGATACTGAAGCTGAAGCTCCAATACTTTGGCCACCTGATGCAAAGCGCCGACTCACTGGAAAAGACCCTGGTACTGGGAAAGACCGAGGGCAGGAGGAGAAGGGGATGACAGAAGATGAGATGGTTGGATGGCATCACCGACTCAATGGACAGGAGTCTGAGCAAACTCCGGGAGACAGTGAAGGACAGGGAAGTCTGGCGTGCTGCAGTCCATGGGGTTGCAAAAAGTTGGACATAGCTTAGCAACTGAACAACAACAATTTGTGTACTGGAAGAAGGTATTTAAAACAGTGGAAAAATACTCTGCAAACCAGGAGTTCTCAATACCCGAGAGATGAATCTACTGTTGTCAGCAACTGGGTACAAATGCAGCTAATGTGAGGACTCCAGGGTTGGGCGGAAAGAACGTGCAATTTGAAACCACTGCTATTACGGGTCCAGCAAGCCCAAGACACCTGGGTGTGGATGAGAATCCTCCTGAAGCAAGGCCCTCCTTAATTTCTGCTTGCTTAGTCCAAAGTGGATATTGCCTCCATCTGTACTGGATTTTGAAGGAAGTTTAGGACTTACTATTAAATTTGTTCTGCCTCCCCACAATCTGAGTATCTTTTTTCTCTTAATAAGACTGTATTTCATTTACATTTCCGATATTTGAGAAATATTCAGACATCTCAAGATTTTTGCCATTAACTCTGCCTTTTGCTATATGGGATGGTTTCTGTTCTTTCCTTCTCTTCTCCCCCATTTCTGATAAATTGGTATAGTTTTGGTTCTTTACATGGTTATTTAAAAAACTGTATTTAACATATTCCTCTTTTTTTGTCAACTTGAAAAATGATATAGAAACCTTTGTCTCTTGATCAAGGAGTAAAATTAACTCCTACATATTTCCTTCTACTTTCTGTCCCACTTCTTTCTGCCTTTCTCAACCTTCGGGTGTTTGTTAATATGAATAAAACTGACATTTTTGGAGTACACAGGCCCAGTTCTTAGCCCTTTATATGGTTATAGTACTCACACTTTATCCTTATAACAGCCATATAGAATAAATATCATTATTATCCCCATTTTCCAGAGGAGGAAACTGAGGCCCAGAGTCATCTAAAGTTACAGAGCTCTAGGAAGTGGTGAAGCTGAGTGTCACTGTACTCTCTGTGATCTGGTGAGTGTGCAGGCTGGTACTCTGGGCAAGTGCCTGAAGCCCTGACACGTCAAAGAAAATTATGCTCTCTGCTCTGAAATCTGGGTAGGACTGAGTGCTGGGAACATACAACATGAGTCACACATTTGGGTGGGTAAGCTGGAAATTGGGAGTTTTCAATGTCAGGTTAACAGAGGCAGAGCAGGTTGTGCAGGGGCCTGGGGCAGAATCCTCCCCTTTCCACAGAGACTTCTATTTTATGACTCACGTTTCTCCCTGGGATGCAGGGACAGACCAGTCCACAGTGTGCTTCAAAGATCTGTCATCCACAGCTCCCTGAGGCCACACTCTCAATTTGATTAAGACTAGGTAGAGTTTTGGTTAAGGCTAAGGATACATTTCCTTGTCTTTTTTTTTTTTTTTTTTGGTTGCACTGAGCAGCATGCAG
This sequence comes from Bos mutus, assembly GCF_027580195.1. Classification (NCBI taxonomy): domain Eukaryota; kingdom Metazoa; phylum Chordata; class Mammalia; order Artiodactyla; family Bovidae; genus Bos; species Bos mutus. The sequence goes on along the minus strand of NC_091626.1, from coordinate 29,126,884 downwards.
GATCTTAGTTCTCCAAGCAGGAATCAAATCTGCAACCTCTGTGGTGGAAGATTGGATTCTTAACCACTGTACAGCCAGGAAGTCCCAGAACACATTTTCTTTAAAAGCCGGAAAGTTCCACAGGGACTAAAGATGTTCCCCTAAATTAATTTTAATTACAAATTAGCCAGTCTTTCTTTCAGACCGGGTATAGCTAGAGAACCTTCCTTGAGGACCCCTCAGGGAAAGGGAAGAACTGTCTCGGGAGGGTGAGGAGGACGGCTTGTGGTCTGGTGATGGCATTTTGCCAACGTCAGACGGGATGCAAAACAGTTCAGCACGTCTTGTCAGAGGATGGGGAGGTGAAAACTCACAGTGGGATCAGAAAAAGAAGCTGGATAAACATGTTGTTTAGTCGCTAAGTTGGGTCTGACTCTTTGGCGATCCCATGGACTATAGCCTGCCAGGCCAGAATACTGGAGTGGGCTGCCACTTCCTTCTCCAGGGGCGTTCAACCCAGGGATCGAACTTGCATCTCATGATCACCAGGTGAAAGAAGAGGGACTCACTTCCGCTTACCTGTCACAAAGCGCCAGGTCCTGGCTCTGGCCTGCCTTGACGAACATCATCTTGGCGCTGAAGAGCAGCTGCTTCATGATGTCCGTGAGCAGCCCCGCATCCACCTCGGGGTTGGTGAGCCCCTGGGACAGCCTGCAGCAGTGCTCGATCAGCTGGTGGCCACAGGCCACGCTGTCCTCGTGCAGATTCAGGATGGCAATGCACAGGGAGGCGCTGGGGGCCTGGCCCGAGCGGAAGAGGAGAGAGGCACACTGTGAGTTCAGGGGCCAGGTCGGTCTTCAAAGGTAGCTGGGGAGGCAGGAACTCTACCCATTTCAGGAAGCTTGAAAAGCTCAGGTGGAAGAAGCCAAACTCCCACAGAGCAGAAGTGGAACTAAACCTATTTTGGAAGTTCTAAGTCATACTCTGGCTGCTAGGCTTTGTCACCTGACTGGGAAGAAGGCAGCTGTGTCCACGTGTCACCTACTGCTTGGGAATGTCCGGAGGGGCCCTTCTTTTCCAGTTTACTAGGAGTTCAGGTACTCTTTGATGCTGGTTTGGACAACAGTTGACTTGCTTATTTAGCTACCTGGAGAGGTCTCTGCTTCAAGCCACTGGACACAGTGCTGCTAAAATTAATATTCTTAAAGCACATTCCATGGCCCCTCATGTCTACCAAGTACATATATCTCACTGCAGAGTGTAAGGCCCTACACATACGTAGCCCATTTCAACCTTACCTCTATTAACACCCCATGTTTCCTCCAAATTAAACCACTTCTAATTCCCCAACTATTTTGGACACCGAGTCTTTGCTTGGATGTTCTAGTTTGGAAATCTTTGTCCTTACCCTATCCTCACTCCCCTCATGACACCCAAACTTCTGCTTGTCAAACTCCTACCACACTTCCCAAGCTCATCTTAAATGCCACGAAGGCTTTCCTGATTTTCTCCTGTGTATTTCTCAAGCTGTTCCTCATTTTGTGCTTTTAACTGGTTTCCTTGCCTTAGCTCCCATGTGATTACACTGTGAGCAAGTGAAGACCAGCCTGTGTTTGCCCAGCTCTGCGTTTCCTGCTATGTGACTATACATCACGTGTGTACGTGTTTTCAGCTGATCAGTCGTGTCTGACTCTTGGCGACTCCGTGGACTGTAGCCCGCCAGTCTCCTCTGTCCCTGGGGATTCTCCAGGCAAGAATACTGGAGTGGGCTGCTATTTCCTTCTCCAGACTACACATTATAAAGAAACTCAAATGACTATCCATTTTATCGCTATTACCTGCTCATAGTAAAATTCACTCCGCACCAGCTCATTTTCCTCCTCGTTCAGATCCAAAATCCATTCCACCTCTGCTGCTTTGGGGACTCTCACCACAGCTGAATACGGAGGGCTTTCACTCTTGGAGCTGTCTGGGGCTGAGAAGACAAATACCATCCATCGTCATTCATTGGCAGCAGCCCAGTTAGTCCAGCCAGTGGGCAGCGTGAGCTGTTGGCAGATCCCTGCCTGCTATCTTAGGGCTCTTTCTTTCCTTTTGGTCCCTTGTATTTCCTTCAGGAGATCACCTTGGGTACCTCAAACTTTCTTCCCCAGGCACAGACCTGGGATGAGTGTAGCAATATTTGCCACAAAACCCTGTTGCTTCATGTGAGAAGCCCTGAAAGGTACATGCTTCCCCAGCGGAGGGCTGAGCCACTGGCTGCTCTAAACCAACCTGCCCAAACTACCAACGGTGATTACCAAGGGGAGGGAGGGAGCATTGGGAGGCAGGATGGTGGTCAAGGGGAACCTAGGGGGAAACAAGAAAAATAAGCTACTAAAAGTTAAGGACCCAATTCTTTGGCTACTGGCATTCTCGATGCTGGAAGCTAATGGGCCAGTGTGATAAGTTAATATGATGACAAATCTTAAGGGAAACAGCCTGATAGAAATGCCAAGAATTTTCTTTGGTCAGCCTACTGGACTGAGTTGCCACTGAGGGTGTCAGTTGCAGCAGATATGCTGAAGGAATGGCTAACTTGAGCACAGAAAGGAAAAGTCACAAGGAGGGAGCTCCCTGGCGGTCCAGTGGTTAGGACTCTGTGCTTTCGCCTCCAAGGGCTCAGGTTCAACTCCTGGTTGGGAAACTAAGCTCTTGCAAACCTGGCAGCATGGTCAAAAAAAAGAAGTCATAGGGCATGTGAGTCAGCCTTACCTTCTGCTTGTCCTGGATTCTCCTCTGGTACACTGGAAACAGAGAAAGAAAAGGAAATGCCTGTGAAAACTGAATTCCTCCTCCTCCTTGACCTTGGTATACAGCACTGACATTTACTATTACTGCACTGAAATTATCAGGGACTCATCCAAAACTCTTCTCTCTCTCTCACCTGTCACAGCCAACCACTTACCATTTCTTGTCCATTCCATCTCCTGAATCCCTCTTTAAATATCCTCATCTCTCTCCTCATCCCTGTCTCAGAGACAGCCCTCATCACTCAATGCTATTGCCTCTGCAGTAGCTTCTCAAATGGTCTCCTTGATTCTGCCAATCTATTCTCTACTTTGTAGCTATAGCAAGCTTTCAAAAAATGCATTATGCTATCCTTCTGCTTAAAATTCTTTAATAGCTCCTCGGGGTACAATATTGCACATTTGCAGGTTAGCAGACAAAGCTCCCCATGGAGCTGCCTCTGGAGACCATCTCCTACCACCCATGACCTCTGCTCAACCCATAAAAGTCCTATTCACACTGTCACAGGCTTTGATCAAGTTCAATTGGTGCCGTTAACCACTAAATCCCAATGTCACAGGCCAGAGCCCAAGGCTATCACCTGCATGAGGAGCCTTCTGATCAACCAATCCCAGCCCATGCTGCCAAAGAGCAAGCTCCAAGCCATTGTGCCATTCCCTAGGTCCTCCCAGCTCAGCTGCCAGCCTCTGAGTCTAGAACCTTAGCCCATGACCTACCTATTTACACTTTTCAAAGGACCCACATTTTCTCCTATCCCTGACTTTGCAGGTGTTATTCCCACTTTTGGGCACACTCTGTTTTGACTTATTTTATCACCAACTTTTCATCCTCTAGGGAGGCTTAGGCCAAGTGCCACACCCCTAGGAAACCCTCCTGATCACTGAGCTAAGCTGGGTGTGTCTCCATACCACACTTACCAAAGGGCTCTGTGGTCTGTGTTTTGGCTATCTTCCCACCAAAATAGGAACTCCTCAAGGGAAAAGTGATTACTGCTGAGTGATTGCTGAGTGAAAGAATCCGTATTGACTGCTCATTTCAAATCTCAGCAGAAAGATAAATGGGTAATTTCCCTGACCCCCACTGGGAGGGAGACAGTGGTATGCCAGGGTCACAGAAACTGTGGTATAAGCAAGGTACACCTTCCTTTCTATCAGGTCAGTAAACACCATGATAAACAATGATAAAAAAGTTCATGTTAAAAGAAACACAAACATGCGTTTGAGATCGATTTAGGTCTGTTCATAAAACACAAAGAAGTCAAAGTAATTTGGCTTTTGGATAGCTGCTTTGGCTCATATGCCCACACGCACTTAGTTTTACCCTCTTTTGCCGCTAGAAGTAGTGGAAAAAACTGAGCGACACTGAGCCGGCAAAAATCCCTTGACCTGTTTTGCCAGTGGCGTGAGCAGTTTCTGAGATTTGTCCCTGGGTGAACTGTGTGTAGGAAAGTGTGTGGGGACTCTGAGTCATGGATAACAAGCCAGAATGATAAGGTCGATGAGAGCTGATGTAAGTGAGGCCCCAACATTCAGTAGGTGAGCGTGTCGTTTTGAGTCCAGCTGAGACTGACTGAAGCAAGAGTGGCTGGAAAAGAGGTGAGGGTGTTGGCAAGCAAAGATCAGTGGCCTCAGTTAGGGGACAGGCCAAAGAACCCAGGGCCCTGATCTCAGAACATCATGCACGCACTTGCTCTCTGCTTCTACGCACCCCTACATCCTCTCTCTGATGTCTCTCCGACCAAGGTTGACCATTACACCGCAGGCTTAATGGCATTTCAGTGTGAATGTGGAAAGAAAACCTTCTGTAACTGCTCAGATTTGAGATGCTCTCCCTCATGAGACTTGTAGGTATGTCAGGACCCCGGGGGAGGGGGCACTGGTCACCAGCTGCAGTGGCCCCGCCGTGGGACACTCACTCTTGGTTGAAGTAGCTGTAGCACTGGTCACACACGCGGGTGGGGTTCTCTCGGCAGCCTTCCACTACCATTTTCTTGGTGGAGCAGGAACTGCACACCAGACGGCCACAGCGGCGACAGTGATGACGCCTGTTGAACTGAGGAGTGTCATTGGAAAGAGAAAGAGGAGTAGGGAAGAGAAAGTGAGATGGCCGGACCTGTGAGCAACCTGTCAATCCATTTATCCTTGGAATGAGCCACCTGTGACTTGCTAAGACTATCAGGTGCTTGGGCCTCTGTTGAGAAAGAACACACTAATCCTTGACTTCACAAAACTGACGTTTAAAAATCTCTCAGTTGATGGGCAAACATGCCCAAGTCATGGACAGTTTTGCAAGAGCTTCTGACAAGCCCTACCTGTCTGTGGAGGAAACATGTGAAGACGGAATAAAAAGCAGTGGGGAAGAAGTGACTTTCCCAGCCAATGAGGAACACAGTTCTACAAGGTATTGATGATGATGAAAAAGTGTCCTTTTTTCAAGTGTTTTACAAATACTGCCTTATTTCATCATAAGAGGTTGATAGACATTTTACACCTTTTTTATAGAAGAGGAGGAAACAAACCCAGAGAAACTACACCATCGTCATTTTCCCACGGGCTGAGCTGTTATGCCAGTCAGGTACTGTGCTCAGTGTGGTAACGTGTGTTACTATAGTGTTTATGAACCAAGTAATAATCATCGCCCCCAGTTTACAAGTGAGCATCTGAGATGAAAAGATTAATAGTCACATTGCAAGTAAGAGGTAGGGCTGGAATGAGAACTGAAGTCCTCTGGCTCCAGCACAGAAAACCATTACCAGGTCACCTGTCTTATTGCAAAAGACACAAGAGCTGGAAACAAGATTTCCTGATGTGTGGTCACTCCTTCTGCAATACCTCTGCCTCTTATCATTTATTTCATAAGAAAGGCAGAGATTTAGAATTTAACGCTACTCAAGAGTGGGGGCGGTCTACCCTCTGTCTGAACTCAGAAAATACATCCTGGTCAGGTCAAAGATAAACTCAGTGCCTTAGACCTTCTGAACATACCCTCTCTCTTGGGGACAGGAGGTGACTATAAATTCAGGCTCATGAAGGAGAACTTTCATTTCTCCTACAGGTGAAGCTGGAGACAGATAAGACTTACCATGGTGAAGCGCTCCCTGCGGCAGACCATGCAGACGCTCTCACTCTCATCTGGGACCCACTGGTGCCTGGCAGGGGGTGTAGCCGGGGGCACAAACTCCAGTGGCAACTGACTCGGGGGGAAGTTCCTCTCCCTCACACTTGGGGAATGTACAGTGGAGACACCTGGGAGTCAGAGCCAGAAGTCAGAGTAAAAGGTGATTAACAGTCAAGCTGATAAATGACAAACGAAGGAGACAATTAGAATTGTACCATTTTACAAAGCCTCCTGATATCACAGCTCCAATTAATGATCATCGATGGCTGATTGCCAAAAGAGCATTGTGTGGGACTTCCCTGGTGGGCCAGTGGCTAAGACTCTTGGCTCCCAATGCAGGGGGCCTGGGTCCAGTTCTTGGTCAGGGAACTGGATGCCACATGCCACAACTAAGACCTGGCACAGCCCAATAAATAAATACGTCATGTTTCTGAACTTGGTGATTTAAAGAAAAAAAGAGCATTGTGCATTTCCTGACGGAAGGCACAAGACCGCCTATCAAATATACTAGCCAAAAGACACTGAGCCTGAATCAAATCAAGCTTCTAGATCTATCTACAGGGTACTGGATACATAGGGGACGGAGACCCAGATTACCACAGGGTGACAGTCAACAAAATCCAGAGTGTGGGAAGCTCTATGGGACAAGTGAACCAGTTTCCTTCACAAATAAAAAAGAGGTAGAGGAAAAAAGAGGGTACGGAAACCTATTGATTAAAAGAGATTCTTATTGAGAGAGAGTTTAGTCAAATGCCATGTGTGGACATTATTTACATCCTTATTCTAGAAATACCAATCCTAAAAAAACTCCTCATGAGATTACTGGGGAAATCTGAATATTGACTGGATAGTTTATAATAATAATAAGGAATCATTAATTTAGTTTTAGGTATGAGAATGATGTTATGGTTTTGTTTTATATATGTCCTTACCTTTCAGAGATATATACTGTTTTTGGGGTTTTTTTTCGGGGGGCCATGCCATGCAGCTTGTGGGATCTCAGTTGGCTGACCAGGGATTGAACCCAAGCCATAGCTATGAAAGCCCTGAACCCTAACCATTAGACCACCAGGGAACTCCCAAGATAGACACTATTTCATTTATGAACAAAATGGTATGATGTCTAGGATCTGTTTCAGAATAATCCAGTAGAGGGACAGGGGTACAGATGAAACAAGAATGGTCAGACTCAGATGATAAATATTGCAACTGAGTAATAGGTATGTGACACTTCATTACACTGTTCTCTCTACTTTTGTGTACTGGAAGTTTTGTATAATAAAAAATAAAGAAAAAATTAAGTACACTAAAGCTGCTCAGGCTGCCTTATGCAGATTTGTGCAGCTGCTCATATCCCTGTATACCTGAGCCCTTCTGTCAGGTCTGCTGATTATCCTGAAGCATGGCTCCTTCTCAAAGTTGGGCCACAAAATGCCACTTTGCTCTATGGTATCTAAGGAGAAGGATGGTATGGTACCTAGCAGAATGATGTTGGCATGTCACAGAAAAAGAGAACTGGGAACACAGTGACTCTTAGCAGCACCCAAAAGAAGAGGGATTGTTGACCTCTCCCCAGGAGCCTGTTCTCCTGACTGTTGGCAAAACAAACACTCGCTGAGCGTCTTCTGAGTGCAGCCCATTGGGCAGAAGTCAGGAGACTGGAGTGGAAGGGTGGTGAAAAGGGGTGACCGAGAAATGGCAGGAGATTTCAAAGGCCTTGCACCCGGTGTGGGTGACAGGCGTAAATAACTGCCTGCAGGACTGGGCCAGAATGAACATGACAACTGAACAGTCGATCCTCCTTATTGGTAGATTCCGTATTTGTGAAGTGGCCTACTTGTTAAAATCTACTTTTAACTTCAAAATCGGTATTTGCATTGCTTTTGTAGACACATATAGAGTGGTGAATAATTGGAGTTGCAGGCTTGTTATTATGCAGGTTCTCATCTACGGTTGAATAAGGTCATGTTTTGCTTCCTTATACAGAGCAGACCAGAGAATGGAGCCAGCAGAGGACAGTGCAGCAGGGAGTGCAAGAAGCTCACTTCTGGGGATGGCTGGACAGGGTTTGAATCCCAAATGCTCAATATGCATTCGTGGATGGGGTGACTTCAGGCAAGTCACTTTAACACTCTGAGCCTCTTTTTCTCTTTTGTACAATAAAGAAAATAGAATCTACTGGGATGAACTGTCTTCAGTTTGAGATTATAATGTATGTGAAATGTTATATATACGTATATATACGTCTGTGTACGTACAAGCATACACACACATACAAGCATATTTTCCCTAGGAGCAATGGTTCAGTATTTGCTAATTCATTGTGGAATCTTCATAGATATACTATTGCAAATAATAAGAATCGTTCATATGTTGAGTTTTCTGGGATATACAAAGCTGGAACAAATCAACAAAACCAATAAGAATGTTGTGACTGGAAATGAAAAAAGCAGCAAAAGAATAAAAAAATCAGAGTAAGGCAAGACTGAACTGAAAAATGGGTAACTCTCAGAACTCATTCTTACCAGGAGCAGAAGCAGAAGAGAACTCGGCTGATGGTGACCTAGACAAGGTCTCGAGGTCTGAAGCCTGACTGACAATCTCCTGGAGGTGAATTACAGAGTCTGCAGGGAAGGAAAGTGTTGACAGATCATTCTACCATAAACAAACCTTACTTGTTTTGCTAGGAATTTAGTTCAAAGCCCTGTTGGTTTCACTGTCATCCCATGATTCTACCAGGTATGCAAAGAATGAGAGAAGGGCGTCTAAGACAGTCATAAGCATGCTTCTCAAATGCCTCAATAAACAAACTATGTTAGGCATGTGAGATAAATGATGTAGACACTAGGATTTTACAGGATAAATCTAAAGATGTCCAGAGGGAAGTGGAAGATATTTAAGTGATAGTCCTGGAGGGTAGGGAGTAAGAAAAAAAAAAAAGCTGGCTGGGAACATTAGCCCTCATTTATTTAATTTTCTTCATTCTATTAGAGGCTGAGTCAGCTCACATACTAGTGACATCTGATGTGACCCTGGGAATAGTCCTCAAATCAAAGTGATGGCACTTAAGAGCCCATTGCACCAAGGCTAGACAGACAGCACTCTCAGCATGTTCTGTTTTCTGAACCTTTATGTTATTATGCACATGGCGGTTATCCACCATCATTTCATTCAGGTTAGCCTGCCACTTCCTCCAAGACCGAGATCTCTCCTATACAAAAGAGCTCTCTCTCCTGAAGCGTATCCTCTCATTCTCTATCAACTCAAAACCATAAAAGAGGAGAAATGGAAACTAAGGATGGAGCACAGTACTTCCTTCTCCACATAGAACTCCCCCTGAGCACGCTGGCCGTTACCTGAGCGTTTCTCCCGCAGAGGGTATGGGAAATCCAGGGCTTTTCCCGCGTATCTGGAAAGCAGCGCATCCACTTCGTCCGTGGTGAAGCCAATCTCCTGGCCAGCCAGCAGCTGGCGCAGAGTCTGCACAGCCACAGCGGCCCAATCCACCTTCATGTTCATGAGCAGCTGCTCCAGCATGAGCAGGGGGCTGGAGGACAGGTGGGCGTAGCTGGCCCGGTGCTGCTCGGGCAGGGTCAGCAGCACCTGGGAGTGGGGGAGAGCCCCAGCGTGAAGGAAACAGGATATGAACTTCAGAAGAAAGTCAAGATTCTCATGGGGAAGTGGGAAGGGTATCTGGGACCAATGGGCTCTTGGCCAGCTGGCTGGGAGTCTTTTAGAAAGGAAGTAAGGAAGGCGCCAAGATGGCGGAGGAGTAGGACGGGGAAAACACTTTCTCCCCCACAAATTCATCAAAAGAGCATTTAAACGTCGAGTAAATTCCACAAAACAACTTCTGAATGCCGGCAGAGGACATCAGGCACCCAGAAAAGCAACCCAACTCCTCGAAAGGAGGTAGGAAAAAATATTAAAGACAATACAAGAGACAAAAGAGGGAGGGACGGAGGTCCGTCCCGGGAAGGGAGTCTTAAAAAGAGAGAGGTTTCCAAACACCAGGAAACCTTCTCACTGCCAAATCCGTGCCGAGCTTTGGAAGCACAGAGGACAACGTAACAGGGAGAAAAAATAAATAAACAATTAAAACTCGCAGATTGCGAGCCCTACGGTAACTCCTCCAGCGGAGAAGCAGCGCAGACGCCTGCATCCGCCATTAGCAAGTGGGGGCTGGGCAGGGAGGCGCGGCGCGGGCTGCATCGCTGAGAGTAAGAATCTGGCCTGAATACCCTGAGCACTATCTGAGCGAAATAATTTGGGCTAGCAAACCAGACTGTGGGATATCTACCATGCGAAAAGCCAGCCCTAACCTAAGACACCGCCAGCCCGCGCACGGAACAAAGGACTAAACAGAGGTAGCCGGCTGCAAACCTTCCCCCTCCGGTGACAGGCAGCCAGAGCCAGAAGGGGGCAATCGCAGCCCCAGAGAGACATTATCTATAAAACTGGCTTCTTTGCTAACTAAAACTTATTGGGGGTCTGGACGGTCAACATCTGCCTGAGAAGGTGCGCCGGTTTTACACCCAGATAACCAAGTGGCGGGGAGGCGATAAGTTGCAGCATTGGTGCTCGCCAAACACCTCATCACCTGAGCTGCTCGGACCTGGGAAGAGCACAAAACGCAGCCCCAACTGAGTCTGCGCCTCTGAGGACTACCTGAGTGCCTGAACCTGAGCGGCTTGGACCTGGGAGGTGCATGCAACCCAGGCCCAGCCTCGGATTGTTCCCGGCGGAACAACCTAGAACCTGAGCAGTGTGGGCAGGAGGCTACACGCACCGTGAGCGGGGCAGACCCAGTGTGGCTGAGGCACTGCGGCGCACGTCAGTGTCATTTGTTTGCAGCATCCCTCCCTCCTCCCACACAGCGACTGAACAAAGAGAAGAAATACAGCTCCACCCACCAGAACACCGACACAAGCTTCCCTAACCAGGAAACCTTGACAAGCCACCTCTACATACCTACACACAGCGAGGAAACGCCACAATAAAGAGAACTCCACAAACTGCCAGAATACAGAAAGGACTCCCAAACTCAGCAATTTAAACAAGATGAAGAGACAGAGGAATACCCAGCAGATAAAGGAACAGGATAAATGCCCACCAAACCAAACAAAAGAGGAAGAGATAGGGAATCTACCTGATAAAGAATTCCAAATAATGATAGTGAAATTGATCCAAAATCTTGAAATTAAAATGGAATCACAGATAAATAGCCTGGAGACAAGGATTGAGAAGATGCAAGAAAGGTTTAACAAGGACCTAGAAGAAATAAAAAGAGTCAATATATAATGAATAATGCAATAAATGAAATTAAAAACACTCTGGAGGCAACAAATAGTAGAATAACAGAGGCAGAAGATAGGATTAGTGAATTAGAAGATAGAATGGTAGAAATAAATGAATCAGAGAGGATAAAAGAAAAACAAATTAAAAGAAATGAGGACAATCTCAGAGACCTCCAGGACAATATTAAACGCTACAACATTCAATCATAGGGGTTCCAGAAGAAGAAGACAAAAAGAAAGACCATGAGAAAATACTTGAGGAGATAATAGTTGAAAACTTCCTAAAATGGGGAAGGAAATAATCACCCAAGTCCAAGAAACCCAGAGAGTCCCAAACAGGATAAACCCAAAGCAAAAACACCCCAAGACACATATTAATCAAATTAACAAAGATCAAACACAAAGAACAAATATTAAAAGCAGCAAGGGAAAACAACAAATAACACACAAGGGAATTCCCATAAGGATAACAGCTGATCTTTCAATAGAAACTCTTCAAGCCAGGAGGGAATGGCAAGACATACTTAAAATGATGAAAGAAAATAACCTACAGCCCAGATTATTGTACCCAGCAAGGATCTCATTCAAGTATGAAGGAGAAATCAAAAGCTTCTCAGACAAGCAAAAGCTGAGAGAATTCTGCACCACCAAACCAGCTCTCCAACAAATACTAAAGGATATTCTCTAGACAGGAAACACAAAAATGGTGTATAAATTCGAACCCCAAACAATAAAGTAAATGGCAACGGGATCATACTTATTAGTAATTACCTTAAACGTAAATGGGTTGAATGCCCCAACCAAAAGACAAAGACTGGCTGAATGGATACAAAAACAAGACCCCTACATATGTTGTCTACAAGAGACCCACCTCAAAACAGGGGACACATACAGACTGAAAGTGAAGGGCTGGAAAAAGATTTTCCATGCAAATAGGGACCAAAAGAAAGCAGGAGTCACAATACTCGTATCAGATAAATTAGACTTTAAAACAAAGGCTGTGAAAAGAGACAAAGAAGGTCACTACATAATGATCAAAGGATCAATCCAAGAAGAAGATATAACAATTATATAATATATATCCACCCAACATGGGAGCACCGCAGTATGTAAGACAAATTCTAACAAGTATGAAAGGAGAAATTAACAATAACACAATAATAGTGGGAGACTTTAATACCCCACTCACACTTATGGATAGATCAACTAAACAGAAAATTAACAAGGAAAAAAAAAAAAACATGTATCTATAAAGTTCACTAAAGCAAAGCACAGTAAAATGAGGTATGGCAATAAAAGGCGTTAAATTTATCAAATAAAAAATAAATAAATAAATAAAGTGCTGAAAAATTAAAAAAAAAAAAAGGAACAGAAGAAATAACATAAGCAATAAACTGTCTCGAGCAAACAGAAAGCGTCTGTAAAATTGCTAGACTGGATGGTGTGTCGACAATACGAACTATTTTTTTTTTTCCATCTCATGTCTTTTTCCCCTCAGTCTTCTGATCATTTCTGTTTTTCTTTATCCTGGCCTGACATTACCATCATTATAATGTCTTCAAAAGTTCAGGAATGTATCTGACAGCTTGGTGTTGAAGTGGGCATTCCAGGAAAAGATAGGTAGGATCTAGCTACTATACTGTTTTAAAGCTACTGCTATTTCACCATAACCCAAAATACCCATATTTGGAAAGAGTTAACTTTTCATCATTATTTTAAGATTGATATTGCCAACACAACAACTGAAATAAAGGCATAAATTTTCAAAAAAAAAATAAAATAAAATAAAATTAAGCCTAAAAATAATTATTGGAGTAGGAAGATTGGGGATTGTGGTTGTAATACTATTTGAGTTCTATAATATTTCTTTAGCAACGTTTAAGGAAAACGTGAAATAAAATTTTTTGATGCGTAAAAAAATAAAAATAAAATAAAATGATTGCCATGTGTAGAATGTAAGTTATCCAACAGGGAATAGAACAGCAAAAAAAGGAAACATGTTTTAATGGCTGAATCATTTTTCTGATTAGTTGAAAACATCCCTTTGTTAAAGCTGCTGGGACGGTAGCAAAATGGTACCCTGAACAGTGGTCACTTATTTGATTTTTACCCACCAATATTCTTCAGATTAAAAAAAAAAAAAAAAAAAAAGAAAATAATGATTAGTGATTAGTGATTAATTAATACGTCTCCCTACTACACCATCTACATCCACCATCTCCCTACGACTCTTACAATCTTGGACATGAGTTTGAGTAAACTCTGGGAGTTGGTAATGGACAGGGAGGCCTGGCACGCTTCAGCCCATGGGGTCAAAAAAAAAAAAAAAAAAAAAAAAGGAAGTAAGGCTGGACTCCTAGCTAAATCCTCCAGGTGGCAATCAAGATGAGGGGAACTGTCTCTGGAAAGGTTCAGATAGTAAATATTTCAGACTTTAAATATTCAGACAAAGGCCATAAGGTCTTTGTGGCAACTACTCAACTGGTAAATGAGCGTACATGCTTGTGTTTCAATAAAACATGATTTATAAAAGCAGGCAGAGGACTGGATTTGGCTCACAGGTGCTGGTCTCCTAACCCCCAGCCTAGACCAACCAGGCATGATTGACTTCTTCCTGATCCTTAAAGTCACCGTTCTGTCCTTCTGAGGCTTTGCTAGAATAAGCAATAGAAGGTGAACTAAACCTGGCATCTCCAGGGTCCTACAGGTGAATGATGACTCTAAGTTCTTCCTAGGGGTTGTTATCATTGGGCTTGAAATATGTTCACTGGCTCTGATCATTGCCAGTCTTCAAAGATTCCACTCAGGCACAGTACAGCCAAAAAAGAAAAACAGGTGTATCCTCTTTAGGATCATTTTACGTGGTTGAACTCTTAGCAAGTAGGCTGGTGGTCATGTTCATGGCTCTACCAGCACTGGTTCTATTCATGCGGTGTGTTCTATACTCAGGGGACAGTATGACAGGCAACCACAATCATCAGAGAGTTAGAAGGCCTTATCTTTTCCTAAACACTACTCCACTGAAATTAGCTTGTAATTTCTTCTACTAGGTTACACATCAAGGGTAAGGACTTGTTATCCCACTGCATAGTGAGAGAGTCAGTTCCTAGGCAGGTTGATAGGGAGTCTAGGGGTTCCCAAGGAGAGAGGGGTCTGGAATTCTCAAGGAGGAAGAAAGGACAAACTTTTCTTTCTCCACATTCCTTAGGATTATATAACAATAATGTATCTTGCCTAAGGACAGTCTCTGGATTAAACCTTCTGACACAGTTTTTTTCTTTCTCCACATTGCTTAGGATTATATAACAATAATGTATCTTGCCTAAGGACAGTCTCTGGATTAAACCTTCTGTTATCTTAAAATGTAAATTATGGGAGTAGGTCTGATGAGGTCTTTACAACCTCCAGACATTCTTTGGATTCATTGGAGAGTATATAACTTCATTGTTAACACTAGCAAGTGGGTACTCTTTCTGCCCCCTTCTGATGCCTATGTCAGAAGTTTTCTCTATCTCCTTTATACTTTAATAAAACTTTATTACACAAAAGCTCTGAGTGATCAAGCCTCGTCTCTGGCCCCAGATTGAATTCTTCTCCTCTGGGGGCCAAGAATCCTGGTGTTTTTACGTGATTCAACAACAACCTTTCAATAGACAGTTGACCCCTTTCCTTTAGCACAGAGTAGTTTTAAGGATTTAAAGCAGCAGTTTTAAGTCTTCACATCAGAATCCTTCTGGAAAGCAGGCAGGTCCTGTCCCAAAAAGTTCAGTTGTAATTATTCTAGAGTGTGGGTCAACTACTGCTATTTTTAGAAAGTCCAGGTGATTCTAATTCATAGTCAGAATTTAGAAGCCTTGATATAGCAGATGTCAGGCAAAGCATATAGAGAACTTAGGAGGACTGTAAAATTCACTTTGGAGGCAGAGCAGTAGGCAACGCTAAGTTCTAAGGGATATGGTGGGCTATTAGGGTCAAGACTTTGTATAGCACAGGTCAAGGAAGGCAGGTGCCTGGAAGAGCAAGTTCTGAAGTGGGAGCTGGACCAGCATGCTTTCCCAACAGCCCCTTCCCCTCCTGACCTTGGATCCCATGTACAGTGCCTGGATTTCACGGTGTCGGTCAGCAGTCAGTTCTCCATAGAAGTGGGTGGTGAGGTAGTTGGCCAAGAAGTGAGAAGTGGCCAAGCTAGGGTGCTGGTCGAGGGACTGCTCTGTGACCTCAAGGCACATGGTGGGGTCGGGAATTCTTTGTAGAAGCTGTTGCAGGAGGAAGGTAGAGGAGAAAGGTGAGGCCTGTAGAAGAACTCTTAGTCCAGCCTTGTTTTGTTTGAGAACAGAACCTTTCAGTTTATTCACTTTGGATTAACCCTTTTTCTACACTCATTTTTTTTCCCCACCACTCCTTAGCTTCACAAATGATGATTTTGACAGGACCAGAGATCAGCAGGATCTTGGACCCAGCTGCCCACCTGGCATCTAATGTAGGGTTGGCACTTACAGGCAGGGTAACTATAACCAGCTTATGGAGGAGCAGATGTGAGACTGTGACTGCTCTGAATGGGATCCAGTAGGAACAGAGCCATCCGATTCGACCAACTTTTGCATCCCTCCCCAAAGAAAACTGGGAAGAGTTGGAGGCTTACCTGCAGAGCCTTTTCATGATCTCCTCTTTCTAGAAGGTGGAGGAGATGCTTCTGATGTAGGTTGATTAAATGTTCTCTTGGAATAGGGTAGAGGCAGCCCCACTCCTCACACAGCTCATACTCCTGGAAGGAAACACACATGCCTTCAACCCATTTAAAATCCAGGCCTTGTCACTCATTCAACGCTTGCCTGGTTTTTCTCAGCAGTCCTGAATCTGCCAAAGCCCCAGGACAGCTTGGGAAGTGTTGATGGGAACTTCGTTGTGGGATTAAAGTGGGATCATAAAGGACTACAATTGGCAAGGTAAGTTCTGAAAATGGTGCAAGTAGGCAGCTAAAGATGTCCTTTTCCTCTTAGCTCGACTATAGAAAAGAAACAGATGACATACAGCCACAAGCACTTGGTATCGGTGCCGGGAAGATACTAAGGAAGTGGGCAGGACGGAGAGGACTGTCAAAGGAGACAGAGCCCACTCAGCTCTGACTGTGGCCATATGACTGTGCAGGCCCCGTGCTGCCAGAGGTTAAAATTTTCAAAAAAATTTTTAGGGCTTCCTTGGTGGTCCAGTGGTTAAGACTCTACACTTTCACTGCAGGGGACATGGGTTCAATTCCTCATCAGGGAACTAAGTTATCTCTCACATGCTTTGTGGCACGGCCAGAAAAAATAAATTACAAAAACATTTTTTTTTAATTGAAAAATCTCCCTATTTTCCAATGCTGGCAATGAAATCAATATGAAAAGCTAAAAATTCCACAGACCACTATTGCACAGGCCAAATAAACACGTTGGTGTTAGATTCCATTGATATCAACCCTTGCTACTCCCTGCATCCCCACCCCCAATTTGTGAACTCTGGATTAAAGTTTCAGACGGTGGAATTCTCAGAGCTACGTCTGAGTGTTCTATGGTGGCATGTGGAAGGCTCTCCCCACAACTCTGCCTGGGGCCACCTTCTTCAGGATGTTCCCTTGTCTCTCAGGCTACATTAGATGCCCTGCCTGTGCCACCACCACCGTCTGGGCTTGCTTCTGTCACTTGGTATATCACAATCACCTAGGGATATGTCTCACATTGCCCCCCACCCTCGCTCTACCCACCCCCTTCCCAAAATAATGAGCTGCACAAAGGCAAAGGCAAAGGCAAAGGCTAAGTTGAATGACCTTTAGTTTCACCATTGTCTAGCAGTGGTCAATAAAGGTTCCCTGGATGAGTCAGCACCTGAATAAACACATCTACATTTTGATCTATGATACAGATCAGCTTCTTAAAGGGTAAAGAAAAAATTTACTCAGCATTCAATGTCCAACAAACACATGGAAAGGTAGTTGAGGTCATTAGTAATCATGACAATGTAAATTAAAACAATGATGAGATACCGTCTTATTGGCAGAAAGTAAAAAGCTGGACGATGCCAAAATTGCCAAGAAGATGCAGCAATACGGACTGTGAGTGGGAGACTAACTGGGCCAGAACAATGTGGTAACATCTTAGTAAAGGTGAGGATGCTCGTGCAGCAGTTCCACATTGGGTATGTATTTTGTACCTACTGTGGACAGTGTAGGAAATTTCATGTATGAAAACAAGGGTGTTAGTTCAAAAGCGTTAACTGCCTTATTCTTTACACTTCTCTGAATGTTGGTAAGTTTCACATGCATAAAAAAGAGAAAAAAGAGTGTTATGTAATTATAGAAAAAAATGTGAACCTTGACATATGGAAAGGAGTCTACCTAACTGGCTAAGGAGGGGCAAATCTAGAAAGAGGAGGAAGGAGAACAGTACCCAGGAAAATGGTACCTTGGCTTCCAGAATCAGGTTCATGACAGTCGATGGGTCCTCAGCACAACAGTTCCTCAGGGCCTGCCAGTTACACCACACCGGGGTAGACTGCAAACCTAGAATCTAAGGGAAGACAAGAAAAGCTATCAAACCACACTGTAGTTTCTCTGTCCAGGAACAAGTCCTTGGAGTTTCCAGGGATGGGCCATCCCCAGGTCTCTGTACCAAACTTGCCAGGAGAGAGAGGGAATGAGAACCAATGGGACAGAGTGTTTGGAGAGATGAGTGAACCGATCTGGCAAGTATAACCAGAGAGCCAAGATTTGGAGTGGGGAGGCCCCAACTGTAGGACAGTTCTCAGAGGCTTCTGTCCTTTGCAGCTTGTTCAGTCTTCTGGGGTCACTTGTCTCTTGCTCCTTCATCTCAAAACTCTATCCAGGTTATTCTTCTGGCTTGAATGCTCTGTGGGATCACCCTTCAGGCAGCATTTTAGCTCAGCATGAAAATTGCTGAGGAAGAGTAGAAAGAAAATCTTTTTCACTTGCCATTTTCACTTTCCCTGGTAGGGCTCTGGACTCTGGTTAACAGTACACTTGGAAAGATTAGCATATATGTATACTTGTTATGTAGCTGTATCACGTAAATCTATCTCCCTAAGCCTCTTGATCTTGAATATAACACATACATCACAAGAACCTTTCACTTGAAAGGTTGAACTGAAAGTGAAATTGTCACTTTCAGTTATCCCTTTCAAAATGGCTATTGTTATAGTGAAGAGTTCTCATAAAACACGATCCACTGAAGGAGGAAATGGCAAACCTTGAGGAAATTTTTGCCTTGAGAACCCCATGAACAGTATGAAAAGGCAAAAAGATATGACACTAGAAAATGAGTCTCCAGATCAGAAGGTATACAATATGCTACAAGGGAAGAGTAGAGGGCAATTACTAATAGATTCAGAAAGAATGAAGTGGCTGGGCTAAAGTGGAAACGACGCTCAACTGTGGATGTGTCTGGGAATGAAAGTAAAGTCGAATGCTGTATACAGCAATACTGCACAGGAACCTGAAATGTTAGGTCCTAAAGCAAGGAAAATTGGACATGATCAAGCAGGAGATGACATGAATGAACACTGACATCTTAGGAATCAGCCGACTAAAATGGATGGGAACGGTGAATTTAATTCAGATGACCATTATATCTACTACTGTGGGCAACAATTTCTTACAAGAAATGGAGTAGCCCTCATAGTCAACACAAGAATCCAAAATGCAGTACTTGGGTGCAGTTTCAAAAATGACAGAATCATCTCGGTTTGTTTCCAAGGCAAACTACTCAATATCATAGTAATCCAAGTCTAAGCCCCAACCACTAACACCAAAGAAGCTGAAGTTGACCGGCTCTATAAGACCTTCTACAGCTAACACCAAAAAAAGGTGTCCTTTTCATCATAGTGGATTGGAATGCAAAAGTGGGAAGGCCAAGATACCTGGAGGAACAGGCAAGTTTGGCCTTGGAGTACAAAATGAACCTGGGCGAAGGCTAACAGAGCTTTGCCAAGAGAACACACTGGTCTTCAGATCAGATCAGATCAGTTGTTCAGTCGTGTCCGACTCTTTGCGACCCCATGAATCGCAGCATGCCAGGCCTCCCTGTCCATCACCAAGTCCCGGAGTTCACTGAGACTCACGTCCATCGAGTCAGTGATGCCATCCAGCCATCTCATCCTCTGTCGTCCCCTTCTCCTCCTGCCCTCAATCCCTCCCAGCATCAGAGTCTTTTCCAATGAGTCAACTCTTTGCATGAGGTGGCCAAAGTCTTAGTAAACACCATTTCCCAGCAACCCAAGAGATGACTCTACACATGGACATCACCAAACGGTCAGTACCAAAATCAAATTATGTTCTTGGCAGCTGAAGATGGAGAAACTCTATACAGTTAGCAAATCAAGACTGGGAGCTGACTGTGGCTCAGATCATGAGCTCCTTATTGCAAAATTCAGGCTTAAATTGAAGAAAGTAGGGAAAACCACTAGGTCATTCAGGTATGACCTAAATAAAATCCCTTATGATTATACAGTGGAGGTGACAAATAGATTCAAGGGATTAGATCTCTTAGACAGAGTGCCTAAAGAACTATGTACAGAGGTTTGTAACACTGTACAGGAGATGGTGGCCAAAACCATCCCCAAGAAAAAGAAGTGAAAGAAGGCAAAATTCTTAAAGAGATGGGAATACCAGACCACCTTACCTGTCTCCTAAGAAACCTGTATGTGGGTCAAGAAGCAACAGTTAGAATTGGACATGAAACAATAGACTGGTTCAAAATTGGAAAAGGAGTAATGACAAGGTATAGCAGAGTACATCATGTAAAATGCTGAGCTGGATGAATCACAAGCTGGAATCAAGATTGCTGGGAAAAATATCAACAACCTCAGATATGCAGATGATACCACTCTAAATGACAGAAAGTGAAAAGGAACTAAAAAGCCTCTTGATGAAGATGAAAGAGCAGAGTGAAAAAGCTGACTTAAAACTGAAAATTCAAAAAACGAAGATTATAGCATCCGGTCCCATCACTTCATGGCAAACAGAAAGGAAAAAAGTGGAAGCAGTGACAGAGTTTATCTTCCTAGTCTCTAAAATCACTATGGACAGTGACTGCAGCCATGAAATTAAAAGATGCTTGCTCCATGGAAGAAAAGCCATGACAAACCTAGACAGTGTATTAAAAGCAGAGACATCACTTTCCCAACAAAGGTCCATATAGTCAAAGCTATGATTTTTCCAGTAGTCAGGTACAGAAGTGAGAATTGGGACCATAAGGAAGGCTGAGTGTCAACAAATTGATGTTTTTGAATTGTGGTACTGGAGAAGACTCCTCAGAGTCCCTTGAACTGCAAGGAGATCAAATCAGTCAATCCTAAAGGAAATTAACCCTGAATATTCCTTGGAAGGACTGATGGTGAAGCTCCAATACTTTGGCCACCTGATGTGAAGAGCCAACTCATTGGAAAAGACCCTGATGCTGTGAAAGACTAAAGGCAAAAAACAGAAGAGGGTGGCAGAGGGTGAGATGGTTAGATAGCATCACTGACTCAATGGACATGAATTTGAGCAAACTTCCCTAAAAGACAGGGGAGCCTGGTGTGTTGTAGTCCATGGGGTCACACAGAGTCAGACACAACTAAGTGACTGAACAACAGCAACACTGAAATTTAACTGAAGTTTAAAATAATCTTTAAAGAAGACAGATTAAATTCTATAAAAACTCTTTACCATCACCAACAAAGACACCATATCCATAAAATGTACACAAAGCTCAAATATACAGGTATTCCTTGGGGGTACTGCGGGTTCAATTCTAGACGACGACAAAATGAATGTTATAATAAAGTGAGTCACACGAATTGTTTGGCTTCCCAGTGCAAATAAAGTTATGTTTACACTGTACTGTAGTCAATAAATTGTACATTGTCTGAAAAATGCACATGCCTTAAATATTTTATTGCTAAGAAATGCTATTTTTTAGCATCTGAGCCTTCATCTAGGTGTAATCTTTTTGTGACAGCAACATCAGAGTTCACTGATCACAGATCACCATAACAAATATAATAATAATGAAAAAGTTTGAAATACGGTGAGAATTCTCAAAATGTGACACAGAGACATGAAGAGAGTAAATGCTATTGGACAAATGGTGCCAAGAGACACTCAACACAGGGTTGCCACAGACCTTCAATTTGTAAAAAACGTAGAATCTGCAAAATGCAAAAAAGCGAAGTGCATCAAAAAAAAGGTATGCCTACACATAAAAAAGATGCTTTTTAGACTGTACAGCATCATTGCAGTGTTAATCTTGTTATGATTTTTAATCCTCATCTGACACATATATATTTAAAATCATAGGAGTCAATACAATGGGAACCAGGTAAGAGACCCTATCGATATTCACCTAAGAACAGAAGCTAGATACAGAGAAATAGCCAGGCCTAGATTTTGTTTCTTAAAATCCACCATCACATGAGAACAGGCTGGAGCTGGTAACAGGGTAAGAAGCCTACTTCCTTTCTCTTTATGCCAGGTCGTATACCTTCTGATACACCTGCAGCTCTGCGAGCTTTCTCCGTAGCTCACACTCCAGCCCATCTTGGACAGCTGTGTCTGAAAGGCAGTAGGCCAGGATCTCCAGGCACCACTCCAGGGGCCACCGGTCCACAAACTGCAGTGTTAGCTGACTTCTCAGCCATGCATCCTTCACAGCAAACAGGAACTGCCAACCTTCTTTGTCTACGAGACAAAAAGATGTTCAGCAAGCCTGGCACGGGAGCTCAAGAGTCCAGGTTACTTCTTAAGAGAAGGGCTGCGTTCAGTTTTACAAACAGGAGCTGGGTGGGTCCTGAAGATCCATCCGACCCGAATTAGTTTTTACACTTGGAACAATTCTATGATGGGGACAGATGCTGTATCTTGTTTCTTGTTTATGCAAATGAAATCAAAGTCATGGGAGTTTCTGAAGAGAAAGGAGAAGAGAAGAGAGGAGAAAGGAAAAAAGGGAGAAAGAATGAAAAGAGAGAAGACAGAAGAACAGATGAGGAGCTCCATGGTTTGGCAAGCTGCATGCACAGCACCGTTTCAGACTCAACTTGTCAGCAGAACTTTTGGTTTTCCCTGTATTTCCATGCTGCTTCCTACATTATGACTTGAAAGTTATTGCAGGCAAACTAAGTGTTTTTTGTTTTTTTACTGTTGTTTTTACTTAGAAGCTCTCTTTCTTACACTCCCACATCATAGAGCTGAAACACAGACTCGAAGCCATTAAGACCTCGGAGCTGGTCATGGATTTCTCTACCTTCTCATGGAAGGATTTTCTCCTTTGCATAGAGAAGCCTAGGACCCACTCACAGCCTGCCTGGCTCTTGCTCCCCCTAGTGGAGGGCTGAAGGTCGCCACTCTCACCTCTGGGTACACGTCAGTCTCCTGGGGAGCTTTTATAGTAGGAGTTAACTAGCAGGCCCTTGTGTATGTATGTTTTAAATAATTTTTAAAAATCATTTATTTATTTACTCTTGAGTGCACTGGGTCTTTGTCACTGCCCAGGCTTTCTCTAGTTGCAGTGAGCACGGGCAACTTTCTAGTTGCGGTGTGCAGGCTTCTTATTGTGATGGGCTCTAGAGCACAGGTGTGGTTGTGGCTTCTCATTGTGGTGGGCTCTAGAGCACAGCTGACCACCTCAATAGTTGTGGTCCCATGGGCTCTGTTAGCAGGTGGGATCTTCCTGGACTAGGGATCGAACCAGTGCCTCCTACACTGGCAGGTGAGTTCTTTACCATCAGGGAAAGGGTCTGTTTTTATAAAGATTTACTAGAAGATAGCCACACTCACTTATTTATGGTCTATGGTTGATTTCATGCAGTAATGACAGATCCGAGAGGTTGCCACCAACCCTGTAGAGCTTACAAAGCCCTTTACAGAAAAACTTTCCTGATTGCTCTTTTAAAGCAAACACTTGCCTGAACCTTATCATGGGCTTCTGGAAATGCTGCTGCTGCTGCTAAGTTGCTTCAGTCGTATCCGACTCTGTGCGGCCCCATAGACGGCAGCCCACTAGGCTCTCCCGTCCCTGGGATTCTCCAGGCAAGAATACTGGAGTGGGTTGCCATTTCCTTCTCCAATGCATGAAAGTAAAAAGTAAAAGTGAAGTCGCTCAGTCGTGTCCAACTCTTCGCAACTCCATGGACGGCAGCCTACCAGGCTCCTCCGTCCATGGGATTTTCCAAGGCAAGAATACTGGAGTGGGGTGCCATTGCCTTCTCTCTGGCAATGGGGCTCAGATATTTGTAGTCTATAACATTTGCCAATGATTCTGATATGCAGGGTTGAGAATACTGGTTATGAGTGCCTGTCCCAAAGCTTGATGGGCTTGGGTTCTAAGCTCTGCTTCACCACTGACTATCCTGGGCAGTTTCCCACACTCTGGGCCTGGCTCGCCTCTCAGTATCATCAGACTATGGCGGCACCTTTCTCTAGAGTTCCTGTGAGGATCAGACATGATGAGCCACTCGGTGAACGCTCAATGTTATTACCACTAGCTGAAGGAGAGAGACACAGCTTTCTGCTCACCACAAGCCGCTGCACAGCTCAAGACTGCATCCTGTATGCTGCTCAAGTCGTCCATATCTTGTCCGTACACATCAGTGAGCTGAAGGGCCCGGCGCCAATCTCTAGCCACCAGGGCTTCCTCGAAGGCCTCGGTGAGCACGTCCAGGGCAGTGGGAGAATGGGGGCCCAGGAGGACGGTGGACAGACTGGCCTGGCCACAGAGACTCGAGGCCAGACTCTGCCCCTGCTCGGAGGACCCTCGGAGGGGTTCCCAGGCAGCCAGGAGGGAGGCCTCCAGCACAGGGAACTGTTCCAGGAGACGCTCACACTCCCGAGCTACCTGCTCGGCTGTCAGAGGCACTTCCCTGCGGCCACGAAGCTCCTTCCAAGACAAGCTGGGCTTGGTGACCTTTGACCCCCGGGAAGCCCCCAGACAGGCCACAGTAGCCAGCAGCTTCGAGCGGGACTTCAGAAAGGCCAAGGCGGAGGAGGTGAGGGCTGGGGGTGATGAGTCCCTCGGAGAGGAAGGGGGCTTTCTCTCCAGTGTGGGGTTCTCAGTTGACTTCAGGCAGCTCAGCGTGGAAAGTGGGAGGTCATCCAGGCAGCGGGAGGTGTGCAGCTGGGCCAGGGTGCCCAGGCGGGTCAGAAGGGCTGATGTCTGCTTGCTCTGCCTGGAGGAGCAGAGGGTGAGGGGCTCGCAGCAGCAGTTGACAATGACCTGTGGCACGCTCAGGCTCAGACCCTCTTGGGCCAGGAGGGCTGCCAGCCTGGAGGGAAAGAAGCAGAGGGCACGCAAGGCTTGAGTACCTGGGCACCATCACTCAATCTCCAAATTTCTTTACGTTTAAACAAACAGAGGTAAATGCAGACTCTCTGTTTGCCCCTAATCCCCTCCTCTTTTTAACTCAAAAGGCAGCCTATTAGACCCAATGCCCTGCCCCTTGCTTTTTTACTTAATAACACATCTGGTAGATCTGTCCATATCCATCTACAGAGAGGCCCCTCATTCTTTTTTTTTTTTATAGCTACACAGCATTCCATTATCTGGAGGAACCTGAATTTAACTAGTCTCCTATTAGTGGACGATGGCTATGCCATACAAAGTTGTGATAAAATGACTTAGTACATACAGCATTTTTCATATGTATAATAAAGCTTTGGGATAAATTTCCCAATGTGGACTGCCAAAAATGTCAAAAATGCGGATCGTCATTTTAGTGGACATGGACAAACTGCTTTCCCACAGGGGCTGTGCCAATTTATATCCTGCTGGCAATCTGTGAGAATGTTTGTTTTCCTACAGCCTAGCCAACTAATTGTGTTATCAACGTTTTGGATTTTTGCCTACTCTTAAGTAGAGTCACCTCTTTATTTTATTTACTTATTTATTTTTAATCTGATTTTAACCCCTTTATTTAGATGGGGATAGGAAGAAACAAGGCACATTGAATTTTAATGAAGCCTGCATAAGAGTAACTGCAAATTAATGGAAAAGTTGAAGAAATCTCCGCTTCCTGTACTGGACTCAAACACAGCTCCACTGAGCCCTTGGTTTCCTTGATGAAACAATTAGGAAGGCCCATGCCTTACACTCATGGGGTGGCTCCTACCTGTCTGGGGGTACTTGTCGCTCAAGCAGGAGATGTGACACCAGTTGGGAAGAGCTTTGTTGCAGGAGAACAAAGGGGTTTCCTACCTTGACCTCCACGTGATCTGCAGAAGTAAAGAAAGTGATCTTTGCATCACTGACCGCAACATTCAGAGCCCTATTTTCCAGACTCACCAACAAAAATAGTGTCAAAACTACATGGAAAGTCCTTTCATTGGTATTTTTCTAGGTAAAAGGTATTCTTGACATGATGCTGACCACAGGTTTATCACGCCTTAGCACTGTTCTAAAGACTTCCAACCAGACACACTTCAGTGAACAGGTCTAGCCACAAATAGCAATTTCTGCTCCCTTCCATGCGACTGAAGTGCAGGTAATACTTGCTCTGTGGTAATACTTGCTCTGTGGACTC
This sequence comes from Bos mutus, assembly GCF_027580195.1. NCBI lineage: Eukaryota > Metazoa > Chordata > Mammalia > Artiodactyla > Bovidae > Bos > Bos mutus. The sequence goes on along the minus strand of NC_091626.1, from coordinate 29,101,157 downwards.
GAGTAAGCGTCTGGCATTTTAAACAGAGACTCAATTCCTCTTCTCAGTTCTCATATCCACAGTAGATCGAAGATCTGAGAGAGTATTTTTGAGTCATTAATGCCATCAAAATGTACTGAATACTCTCGTGTGCTGTACTACTGTATGAGGCATCGGGGAGATAGAGGTGAATAAGAGAGGACCTCATAAATCTACTGCTGCACCTAGAACCTCTTCATCGTGTGCCTTCTTCTTCCTTGCCCTAGACACTTGTGGGCCGGTCCTGGCTGTATTCTTGCTACTTACCAGGCTCAGAGCTCAGGCTCCGAAGGAGAACAGCAGCCAGGGTGCTGCAGTACCTGAAGAAGGTGCCCATGTAGTCAGTCTGCTTGCCGCCTGCTGCCGTCTGTTTGCCCAGGTTCTTCTGGAGGAGCTGAGCCTGGATATACACAGGGTGGGCCTCGGCCTCCGGAGCTTTCTGGGCCACCTGCTCCACCAGGGAGGAGAGTGGGGTACTCCTGGGCTCTGGGAAGAGTTATGGAAGGAGAAGGCATGCAGTCTTGAGTCTGTGCATCTGGCTTTGGGTCAATTTCCAACACAATATGGGAACTGAGCCTCTGCTCAGTTCTGCATGGGGCATCCTATACGTGGGTATTATACTTACAAGGCAGCTATAAAATCCTAAGTTTAAGAAATATAAACGCAAGTATATACTGCATGGGGCATCCTACAGCTTGGGTATTACACTTATAAGGCAGCTACACAATCCCAAGGGCTTCCCTGATAGCTCAGTTGGTAAAGAATCTGCCTGCAATGCAGGAGACACAGGTTCAATTTCTGGGTTGGGAAGATCTGCTGGAGAAGGGATAGGCTACCCACTCCAGTATTCTTGGGCTTCCCTGGTGGCTCAGGTAAAGAATCTGCCTGCAGTGTGGAAGACCTGGGTTTGATTGCTGGGTTGGGAAGATCCCCTGGAGAAGGGAAAGGCTACCCACTCCAGTATTCTGTCCTGGAGAATGCCATGGACTGTATAGTTCCTGGTGTTGCAGAGTAGGACACGACTGATTGACTTTCACCACACAATCCCAACTTGGTTCCCCGTGCAAGTGATTCTCAGCCAGGAAGAGTTCTGAGTCTGGAGAAATTAGGGTGAAGAGTTCCAGTTTCACCCCAGTGTCTCTGGGGTGGAACTCGTCTGTGAAATGCACAGCACTCTTTTGGGCATGGTTTGCCAATGTTTATGGAGTGACTTCTGGGTATATCTTTCACTAGGAATGAGAAACGTGCACCAGCTAATGGTGCGCTAAGCATCCCTTCACTTAGGAGGTGGGCAAACAGGTGGGATTAGTTACAAGACCAGTCCTGGTTAACTAGAGTGCTGGTAGGGCCCACTGCTGGGCTTCCCAGGTGGTGCTAGTGGTAAAGAACCCACCTGCTAATGCAGGAGACTTGGGTTCAGTCCCTGGGTCAGGAAGATCCCCTGGAGGAGGGCATGGCAACCCACTCATGCCTGGAGAATGTCATGGACAGAGGAGCCTGGCGGGCTACAGTCTACAGGGTGGCAAAGACTCGGACATGGCTGAAGCGACTCAGCACGCACACTCAAGGGCCCACTTCTGAGTCCTAAGCCTCCCTTCCGATGTGCTCCTTCACGCTCCGCTATGTCCTTTCCCTAGTTCAACCTCAACTGCTCCCTCACAGAAGGACTGGTACCTGGCAGCTCTAGCGCTTCTCTTAGCGACTGCAGGATCTGCTCCAGCTGCTGGGAGAGGGTGGTGTGGCTGGCTACACAGTCCTCGGTGAGGCTGGGCCAACACATCTGAAGCAGCTCAGCAATGCTGCACCGTGGGGGACCTCCTCCTTTATCCTCTCCACTCTCTATGGAGAGCAAACGAGAAAGAAAAAGTCAGGTCTGATGCTGACCCAACGTTCCGAGTCCAGGAGATTAAAAAAAGGTAGTTAAGCAGCTCACCTGATTTGATTTGCCCGGCTGACACAAGTGGGTAATTGAGAATCTTACTGATCTGCTGAAGAACGCCTGGAAAACCTCGAATGCCATCAGCATTGACGAATACGTGGTCTAGCTGGCGACCTGGCAATGGATGAATCAAGAGGGAATGCAGAAAAAACACAAGGTACTTTCAGAGATTGAAAGTCCTGTATTTACATGTCAAGTTTTATCTCCTTCAATATTAAGGGGGAGGTAGATGCTGTGCCAGTTGAGTAGACCAGTAAATCTGGTGTATTCCATGCTTGTGGTTCCAGGGCTATCTGCGGCAAGATGCCTCAGCTGTCCACAGCAGCAGACCCAGGAGCTCTGGTATTCCTGGGGAATTGCTGTCCCAAGCCAACCAGGTACTTCTTGTGGATTTGCCTTGGTACCTTTCTTAGTTGAGAATTTGATCTGGGATCCAGTCTCCTCTGATTGTTTTAAATGGTATCCTGATACCCTGACTAGACTATAAAGAACTTTATGTAGAGATTATTTCTTATACCTCTCTTGTGCTCCATAAACTTCAGATAATCTGGAAATGCAGCAGGTACTAAATTAATTCCTGATTGGCATGAAACGAGTTGGCCTGAACATTATATAATCTTCATTCATTTTGGAATATAAGCGCTAGACGAGGGGGCAGTAAACTGTTCAGTAAAAACAGCATTGTGTATGCCACAGCACACTTTCTTAGAACGACTATGTCAGCATTAAAGGATTTCAAGCCAACCGCTCAGAAGTGATTTAGAAGGGTGTGCATAAAAGAGTTAACACAGAAGGCCTGAGACTGCTATCCTCAGAAAGGCCTGCTGGCAAGGCTGGTCCTTGGCTGGCATCTCCGAACTTGACTGGTAGAAGCTTTTCTACACTGACAAAATTTTCCCTAAATGATGGAAGTGACTGATTGTGCCTAAACTGTACGGTGTGGTTTATGCTGAACACCTGCCTTCCTTCCGAGAGTCTGGAAGTTTGGTACATGTTGGGCAGAGGGTGCCTTTGTCACCAGCCCCCAGTAAAAACCTTGGGCTCTGGGTCACTGATGAGCTTCCAGTAAACAACATTTCACATTTGTTTGTCACAACTTACTGCTGGGAGAGTTCAGTACGTCCCGTGTGATTCCAGTGGGAGAGAATTCCTGGACGCTTATGTCTGGTTTCCTCCAGACTTTATCCCATGAGCCTTTTCCCTTTGCTAATTTTGCTTTGTGTCCTTTTGATGATACAATTTGTAGCCATGAGTATGACTGTATGCTGAGTCCTGTGGGCTCTCCCAGCGAATCACTGAACCCAGGGAAAGCTACTCATGTCACACCTGTTCACCATTCCACCCTCCGTATTACTCAGAGTACGTTCCTTTCTCTCTGCCTCGTCAGTCCTTCCAGTGTTGGGTGTGTGTATCAAGGATGGGCGGGGAGTGACACTTTGCCTAATTCTTTCTTCACATTCCTCTACCTTCATTCCTCTAAGAACTCCATAGACACATTCTGGGATATCATTAACCTCAAGGTATAATCCTCCCCTTAACTGTGATCCACTAAAATTTTCCCTTATACCTGGTGTACAAGTTTGAGACCCAGGTTTAGAGTGAAGTGGGATTCACTGTGGAGGAGGTATGCAGTTTAGGGGCACAAATTCCATTTGTACCATTTTTGGAAGGCAACTATATTCACCACTGTATCACCAATGCCATTTGAACCAGTTTTGAATGTTTATCTCTTTCTTGAGTTTATCTATAAACCAGAAGAAAATTTCCCCAAATGACTGTAGACTATTATGTCTGTTAAGAAGGTGAGATTCTTGGGCTTTCCTGGTGGCTCAGTGGTAAAGAATCCGCCTGCCAATGCACGAGACATGGGTTTGATCCCTGATCTGGGAAGATCCCACATACCGCAGAGCAAATAAGCCCTCATGCCACAACTATTGAGTCTGTGCTCTAGAGCCGGGGAGCTACAACTACTGAGTCCCTCACATGCTACAGCCTATGCTCTGAATAAGAGAAGCCACTGTAACGAGAAGTCTGAGCACCGCACCTAGAGAGTAGCTTGGCTCTCTGCAACTAGAGAAACAGCGAAGACCCAGCAGGGCCAGAAATAAAATAAATTAAAAAGAAAAGAAGGCAAGACTCTCAATAGACTAGTCACCAGAATGGACATGAAGAAATAAAGAAACAATCCTTTCTCCTTGTCCCTCCTTCCCCAGTAACTTTCTTCCTGTACAATTATCAAGCATCTCAGAACCCTGTCTCCTTATTTGAGAATAAAGGGATCATGTGAAAGAAGCATACTCACCCTGACTCTCAAGGCTGCTGTTAAGGCGCCGTTCAGCTGTTTCCAAGAGCTGCTTGCCGGTTTTCCAGAGCTGGCACTGTGAGCAAGCCAGGTCAAACGCAGCCATGGCGGGCGGGCTGAGGTCTTCCAGAACCTCTTTCAGGGGAGCAGTGAGCTCCATTGGGCAACTGCTTATCCAAAAGTCCTCCTGGAGCGTGGGGATGGGGTCTCCAGAGGTGCTGAGCAGCTTGTCGGTCACATCAGAGATGGAATAAAATACCATCCCTGGACACCCGGCGGTTGGGGGTAAAAGGCAAGAGGTTAAAATGATGCTCACTACCACTTTTATTTTGAGAAGTAGTTATAAGGTCAGGAGGAGTAAGGGTTTCTTCCAGGTCGGGCCTAAAAGTAGGCTGAGAAAGAATGTGGTAGGTCTGTGTGTGCTCATCTGAAAAGATCTCTAAAATATATTGCTAAAAAACCAAAGCAGAAAATAGTACTTGTTATAAAAGCCCATTCATATTAAAAACAAAAAGCATATGCATATATTCTTTTGAATCTGTAAAGAAAATTTCTGGGAGCATATAGAAGGGGCAGTGTGTGATGGTAACTTGATATATACAGCCTAGACCGGCAAAAGATGTAAAAAATGGGACAAGGTTCCACTTTCAAGAAACAATGAAAGGATGAGCTCTTTCTACAGTACAGCCAAGGTTGGGCCTGGAGATCTGAGAACCCCAGGCCACAGATGTTAGACAAAACTTCTTCACTTTTTAGGAATGTAAAATAATCCCTGAATAACTACATGGGAAGAAGATACACTAATCAATTCCCCAAAGCTCAAGATAATGGCCATCAAAACCCATGGTGGAAACTGCATTCACACTCCTCAGTATAAGTCACGTAGGACAGACTTAATGGAATAGTTCGAGCAGCAGGTAAGAGACCCCTGTGGTCAGCATAGTTGGCCGCAGCTAGAAAATGACTCGGGGGGTGTCAGGACTGCTGTTCTTCAAGGCAAGCGTCCTGCCCTGGGTTTCTGTCATCTTCACAGTGAGCCTCTGGTTTGGGCGGTTTCTTGCCCACACCCTCCTCCCACAACTCCCTCAGCACCCGACAAGAGGGAAGCCGGACCTGCGGCCGCAGCGCTGCCGATGGCCTGCAAGGTGGAACGGCCACTTCCTGTTCTTCGGATGGTGCTGCTGCCCCCGTCTGAGTTCTGGTTTTCGATTTTATGTTCTACTTGGGCCAGCTCCTGGATCACCTCCTGGTAGCGCTCCATGAACATCAGCTCCCCAGAACTGTGTGAAGACTTCAGGTTGAAGGTGAACACCACCTGTCACAGGAGAGAAAGGAGTGTGGCTTTTGGTGGGCCTGCTGGAGTGGGGAGAGTCTACAGATCTGAAATCTTGCCAGGCATCAGCCTCTGGCCCTGAGACAGCTGCTTTGTGGGGCTGGAAGAGTGCTGGATGTGCAGAGAGTAGATCAAATGTAGAAATGACTCATAAAAGTCAGCAAGAGAGTCACCAGAGCCCCGGCAGAATATAGGCAAATGATGTAGACAATTTCAAAGAGAAAATACATGTGACTAATACACACATGAAAAAATGCCTTCCCCTCCAAGTAGGATTCCTGTATTTCTCACAGCTTGCACACAGTCCTCTTAACATTCCAGGAGGCAGCACAAGCAGGTGTTACGTTTAACTCCAGTTTTCAGGTGAGGATATCAAAGCTCAGAGACAGTACCTCAGAGGGAGTAAGGGTCTTTCCGATTTTTAAATTTTAAATTCAGGGAATTTAAAAGTCATACTACTGTGCATCTATCATAAGGACAAAGTGTAAAAATAAACTCTCAGGGGGTGGTGGTAGAATGAGCTGTCACAATCTTTTTTGAAAAGCAATTTGGCAATCTATGGAGCTTTAAAAATGTTTATATTCTTTGACTCAGTCATTTTTATGAGAAACTTTCTTAATGAAAAAATTCCAAAGTCTTAATGTGTAAAGGTGATAATCTTTACACTAGTTATTACAATGATTACAGGATTGAAAATAATGGTCAAACACAGCTACATGATCAGATAAGGTTACTAAAATCAGTTACAGAGCAAATACTTGTAATGTAAAAAGACACTAAAATTTTAGATTCAAAGTGATCTTGGCTCTATATAAAGGTCACATATATTTCAGAAAGACATTGGCAAAAAATATACTTTTATCTTTAGTATTGGTTCCTCTGGATAATTAGTTTTAATCTTATTTTATTTTCTGGTGAATACTTTTTGGCACTTTCTTATATGCACAACTTGCTCTGTAACCAGGTTGAAAAACTTCTATTAAAAAAGAAAAGAAGAAAAGAAAAACTCAAATTCTCAGAAAAGGAAGTGAGCACTTAAGTGGTAAAGCATCGGGGACCTCATAACTGACTTCTTGGTTTGGGTGTCAGAAAGGCTAGTGAGAGTCCTATCCTCCTGAGAGGGACAGAATTGTTACTGTTATTAAAATACAAGAGCTAAAATGTGTCAGAGGAAGTTAAACAAAAATTATCCCATTGCATAGATGTTTCCATGTAAACTCACATGAAAGAAAAATTCTGACCTGTGTGTTAAGAGACCAGCATAGGCATCGTAAGTAGAACAAGAGAGTTTTAAAAATTACAATGGTGGGTTTTTATGCTATTACATTTAAACAATAGCAGAGGATTCCTGTATTTCTCACAGCTTACACACAATCCTCTTAACATTTCAGGAGGCAGCACAAGCAGGTATTACATTTAACTCCAGTTTTCAGGTGAGGATATCAAAGCTCAGAGAGAGTAGCTCAGAGGGAGTAAGGGTCTTTCCATTTTCACTCCCTGCAATTTCCCCTACACACATGAACCTAACAGTCTGCTAGATCCCCTCCACTTCCTGCGTATTGAACTGGCTTTCTATTTCTTGTTAAAAATGGTCTGCACAGTGATTTATAACTATATAAAACCACATATATGTTCAGAGAAGGACTACAAGGAAAGACATAAAAATCAATGTTTTGATTGCCGCCCAATATTTTATCTTGCTAAAACACCATTTATGTTAAGAAAACAAATGATTCAACAGCTTAAATCTCCCCCAGGCTGGCTCTTGAAATCCACAGTGCTCAATGGGGTGGATCCCCCCCCCCCCATGGGGTGGATGGGGTCCCGTACACGCAAACTCCCTCCTGCTTCTCCTGCTGGAACTGCGCCCTCGGGTGCACCTGAGTGGCTCTGGCTGCACACACACCTGCCTCTACCTGTGGCCCGTGGGTCCCGGAAGGTAAAAGGCTCCCCTAGCGCTTTCCTGCGACAAGGTCAGGCTGAGGCTCCTAACGCCTGTTGCACAAGAACCCAGCTCACCTGGTGGGCTTCTGCAAAGTTCCCCCGGAGGATGCAGGATGCCAGCAGTGACTCCGGTGGGGAGAACATCATGGGGATGAGTGAACTGTGAGGTTGCGGCTGCAATCGGCCCTCCAGCTCGTTCTTCCCAGACGCAGCACTCAGACTTCCCTCTGTTGGGATACAGGAACATGGGCGGCTATGGAAGGGACAGCAATTGGGGAAAAACTATCCTGTCACCTGCTGCCCAACTCCTATCCTTCTCAAAGTCCTCTAAAAGGTCTATAAATAGATCTTGATTTTTCCTCAAATGAAGGGCACACCTATGCTATCATCTTTTTATCTTCTTCTTAAATCTGAAGTACAGTTGAAGTAGAGTTAATATTGCATACTTTCAGGTGCACAGAAAGTGATTTGGTTATATCTCCTCTTTTTAAAAATTCTTTTCCGTTACTGGTTATTATAATAAGTATAGTTCCCTGTGCTACCTACCCAGTAAATCCTTGTCTATTTTATATATGGTAGTGTGTATCTGTTAATATGCTAAATTCTTTAACATATTAAATATAAGACTTTATCATCTTTAAATGTAAGACTTACGTACCAACTACTTTCCTTGGGTATTTACTTCTGTTTCTCTCTACTGATGGGTAACTCAGCTGATAGGGAAATAGCCCCTTCACTGCTGAACACAAGCAAGAACTGCTCAGTCCAAGGTTTCACATCAGGGTGTATGACAACTCTATCAGGGCAAAGTTACTGGAAGTTGGCAACTGGCAGGGACACTGATACCTGAAGTACTTGTGCTCAGTTCACTACTCGTATTTTCCAGGGATGATCTGGAAACTTTGTCCTGGTCATCTAGAGGTATTAGGAAGAAACAGAGAAAATCAACCATCAGTACCTTACAGTGCAGAAAGTGGGAGGTTGGCTTGAGAGCTGAGATCCAGGTAGAGTGAAAAGATAATGAGTAGTTACTACACCAGTGGCTCCTTCTACAGCAAAACACCAAGTTCCTACGGACCTATATATATATGTATATATATATAATTATTTCCCCCACCCGCCGCCCAGTGGTGAGTCTTTATTCCTTTTAGCTGAGCTGTATTGCTCCCCTTGCAGGGAGGAGAATTTCCTCCTATCTCAGTCCAGCTGCTCCTTCTGAGCGCCCTGAGAAATGGGGATCCATCTTCTTAGTCTCATTCTAGAAGGCTCCAGGCTTCCTCAACTGATGGTCCGCTTCCCCTCCAGCACGAAGATACACCTACCAACAAGCTCCAGGGAGGGGTGCTGGCCCTGGCAGAGAGGCAGGGTCAGGAACTGGGGTGAGAGAAGCGACTCAGAGTCTGGCTGAAGGTGCTAGAGCAGCAGCTGCAGGAGTGGGCCCAAGAGGTGAGAGCGAGGGCCCTGGCTGGACCCCTCCCTGGGCACACTGATGGCCCCAGGGCGGGCTTAATATGACCCCAGTGCCCATTTGGGTAGAAGCTTATACCAGTGGTTAGCAAGCTCTGGGTCTCAGAGCCCCAGGAGCTTTCAAATTACTTCTAGGGGTCACCGACCCCCATCTGCCCACTAAGCACTGTCAACAGTCTGAAAAAAAATAAAAGCACAACTATGATAGCCAGGAAGCAGCAGGATGCCAAAGAGGGTCACAAAAACTTTCTGACATAGAAAAGGTGGTCCTAGTACTTGAAAGAGTAGGTAACCAAAGTGTAAGGCCAGGCATGCTGAAGACCACGATATTGAAAGCCCTGGAGAAAAAGCATCTTCTTCTCAACACTTGCTTTCCTGAAGTGCTGGGGCTTTCAAGGCAAGCTTGCTATTCCTTGTTGTGAAGAATATGTAATTTGAGGGTAATGTCAGGCCACATAAGGCAGCCTCCTTGGCTTACTGTGGGGAAGGAACAGACAGCTGCGGGAAAGAGAAAATGAACTATGCATTTGGGGTTGGATCAGCCAGGTGAATGCAAACTATGCCTTTTGACTCCAATTAACTGAGTCACTTAAGGGGCTCAGCCTTTAAGTTTTCCGGTTCTCTCTCCATATCTTCCAGTCTGGCCAGGATGCTTGCATCTCATTGCCACTTATCTAAAGCCAACTCATTCGTCCATGTTTGGTTCAATAGTCAACTCTTTTATAAAACCTGTTTCTCTGCCTTTTCAGGCTATGCTGACCTTCCCTTCCAAGAGATCTCTTCTGTTTTCAGGCCATGCCACTGGGCAGTTTAAGTTTTTCATGGGTATTGTTTATGCAGGTAAATTATAAATTCTTCAAAGGCAAAGTCCCGGTTTATGCCTCATTCACCTCCCTCAAAATACCCAGTATTTTTTAGGGCACAGTAAACTATTTAAGAATTACCTGTTAATTATTTAAAAACTAACAAAAATCATAATGGAATATGACTATCCAAAATTTAATACTTCTGTATAATGCTCAATAGACAAAATGCAGCAAAGCTTGTAGCACATAATGACAGAATATTTTCCTTCAGGTATAAAGAGCTTCTTACAATTCAACAAGAAAGACAAACCCAATAGAAAATATGGACCTGAGACTGAAAATTATAAACAGCCAATAAATATATGAAAAGACACAGTCTCAAACTAAAAATTAGTATTAAAATGATGACACACCATTACTATACTAATCATATTGGCAAAGATTAGTACTACTCGTTTTTTTTTTGATACTCCTCATTTTTGATGAGTGTATATTCAGATAGGCTTTTATATACAGATGATGGGAGAGTAGATTGGCCTGCCTTTTTGGGGGGCGATTTGTTACATCTATATTTTGTACCCACATATACTTTGACTTGGTGAAGGCAATGGCACCCCGCTCCAGTACTCTTGCCTGGAAAATCCCATGGACGGAGGAGCCTGGTAGGCTGCAGTCCATGGGGTTGTGAAGAGTCGGACACGACTGAGCGACTTCACTTTCACTTTTCACTTTTATGCATTGGAGAAGGAAATGGCAACCCGCTCCAGTGTTCTTGCCTGGAGAATCCCAGGGACGGGGGAGCCTGGTGGGCTGCTGTCTATGGGGTCGCAAAGAGTCGGACACGACTGAAGCGACGCAGCTGCAGCATACTTTGACTTTCTGTTAAACTGCTGTCTATATTATAGATATATTCACACAAGTATGCATAGACATACATACAGGGTTGTTTACTGTAGCACTGTTTATAGGAGCAAAAAACTAGAAACAATTTAAATGCCCACAAAAGGGTACGTAGGACAATGGACTCCTAAGCAGTCTTTAAAATAAGTGAAGTGACTTCTCAATACGGAGTATGATACATTTACATATGTAAGAGAATGTAAGTGAAAAAAGAAAGTTGCAGCTCTCTCTATATGGTAACAGTGAATCTATATATCTTCCCAGGTGGCACTAGTGGTAAAGAACCTGCCTGCCAATGCAGGAGACGCAAGAGACGCAAGTTTGATCCCTGGGTTCGGAAGATCCCCCTGGAGGAGGGCACGGCAACCCAGTCGAGTATTCTTGTCTGGAGAACCCATGGACAGAGGAGCATGGAGGGCTACGGTCCATAGGATCACACAACTGCAGCAATTTAGGGCACATATATATGCTTGCATTGCATAGAGAATTTCTGGGAGAAAACTACAAGCGGGGGTTATCTTAGGGGAGTGGGATTAGGATAATCTTAGACCACTTTTGTTTATACTTTATTTGGAATTGCTCTAAGATACTTTATCTTTGGGTGGTCCAGTGGTTAAAGACTCCACATTCCCCGCGCAGGGGCCCATTTGGATCCCTGGTCAGGGAACTAGATCCCACATGCCACCACTAAGACCTAGCACAGACAAATACATAAATAACAATTTAGAAAAAAAGATACTTTATCTTTAAGAATTGCTTGACTGTTTTATCTTTAAGAATACTAAACAAGCGGCAATACACCATCTGCCTGGTGCATGGGATGGAGGCATGGGGAGAGCTCTTTGGATTACCTGCCCGGCTCTTTCTTGTCCGACGACCCCGGCGGAGACTGGGGTGCCGTGTGGTGATGGGTCGGTATCTTCGGGAGGGTTGTTCCTCTGAAACAGCAAACCCAGTGGGTCATACGGGAGGGTGATCAATTTTTTTTCTAATTGATGTATCACTGCTGCTGTACAGTATTATATAAGTTATAGGTGTACAATATTATATAAGTTACAGGTTATATATAACATATAATGTAATATTGTATATTACAGTTGCACAATATAGTGATGCACAATTTTTAAAGGTTATACTCCATTTATAGTTATAAAATATTGGCCCTATTCCCCGTGTTGTACAATATATCCTTGTAGCTTATTTTATACCTAACCGTTTGTACCTTTTACTCCCCTACTCCTATACTGCCCCTCCTCCCTTCGAGGGTGACCAATTTTGAGTTGGTCCACCTCCTGGGGTAATAACAGGGAAGATCTGAACCGGACTGTGAGCCGTGGAGCAGTCCCCGAGTTCTGACAGGGGTGGCTCTGGTGATGTGTCTGGAGCTAGTTGGCTCTATGCACTCCTAGCTGTCTCCCGTATTCCCGAGATGCTTCTTCCACCTCCCCTTCTGTTATCGCCTCTCACCTGAGCCCTGGATGCTGGTCACCACCTTGTACCTCCACTGGGCCTCCGAGAGAACCTTGGAGAACTGGTGCAGGCGACTCTGCAGTCCGTCTCTGCTGCCCGAGCCGCTCTGGTCTTCCAGCAACTTTGGCTTCTCAGGGGGACCGCGGCTGCTCAGCTCATCCAGCTGCTCCTGGAGCAGCCTGAGGAAGGCTCCTATCGCAAATTCATCAGCCAGGAACCCACTGACACTGCTCGTAAAGTGCTTTAGGTCCAAAAAGCTGTGCCCGTGAGGCTCCGGGGAACTGTCTTTTGGCTCTGGCTTCGGACAGCTTGGAACTGTGTAGGCCAGGCCCCTGGCGGTACCCAGGGCACCCTGTTCTGACTTCCTCTCAGGCTGTGCTATGTGCTGAGGGCTCTCTGATGGGGACCTCAAACCCAGCGGGCCTTTCCCCTCAACATCATCGTCCTCAGCGTAGTCCTCGGGCAGGTGAGGCTCTGGGTGAAGATCGGCAGAGGTGATAAGGAGCAACGAGAAGACGTTTTCTAGAAGTTCCAGGCACAGAGAGTCAGGAATACTGCACAGATACTGTTGACACCTGGCCAGGTATGTTGAGAAGAGATCTGAAGCACCTGAAGCAGCATGGGTAAGAGAAGAGGCCAGAGAAGGAGAAGGAAAGAGAGAGAATGCAAACATTAGAAAGAGTATTTGCCAGACTCAAACACTTTCCCAACTTTAACTCATTTCTTTCTTTGTAACGACTCGGGGAACTGTGGTTACAGTCAGAAGAACGAGAGACCGCTGAGCCATGTCTTCATGATTTGCAGAAAGATTTTGTTCCCTTAACAAAAAGCACAGCTGACTGAGCACTCAAAATTTTGTTTCTGCTTTTTGAAATTAGATTATTCCTCATCTCGGAGAAGCACTCCATATTTCAATTCCTACAATGAAGACAGCCTTATCCCTCATTTCCATTTTCATTCACTGTTACACTACAGGTGGCCACAGGCTACCCAGATCGCTTAAGACATACTCACTGGTCAAAAATGACCATGCTTAGAGGTGAAGGTCTATTCCAAAGCTGCAAGGGAGAGATATATGAACACAAGGCACAGAAGGCATCATAAGGAGTTGCAAGTTATTAAGAAAAATGGGAGAGAATAGGACAGAAGGTTCTTTCAAACTGTAGGCTGTGACCCAAGACACTGACTTAGCTGCACTTGAAAAAAATGAAATAAAATAGAAAAATAATCTGGAGTGTGCTCTGTATGGAAGGGTAAGCAATGTTTCTTGAAAGTTATTTCAGTTTTGTTGTTGTTTAGTTGCTAAGTTGTGTCTCTTTTGTGATCCCCAAGGACTGTAGCCTACCAGGCTCCTGTCCATGGGATTTCTTAGGCTAGAATACTGGAGTGGGTTGCCATTTCCTTCTCCAGGGGATCTTCCCTACTCAAGAGATCGAACCTGCATCTCCTGTAGTGGCAGGCAGATTCTTTACCACTGAGCCCCCAGGGCAGCCCTATTTCAGTTTATACGTCACATATATACATACACATAAAAGCACAGATTATATACCTAGGTACAAACTGAAGTGATGTAAAATACTGTGGGTTGAGTTAAAAAAAAAAAAGCATTTGGAAAATACGGTACTAGATCAGACTCTGAGAAGTTATATAAATCACTTGCTTTCTCCATGTCCCTTTGATTCACAGAGGCTGATACATGGAAGAAATTAATCATGGGCATAATAAAAGGCCACCTTCCAATCCTGGTGGAAAAGTGTTCCCACGCAAAGAGCCTCCTGGGGCAGGTGGTGCGCAGCTTCTGCTGGGGAAGGGGTGAGGGCAGCGCTGTACCTGGGGAGGAGGGAGGATCGTTCATGGGCTCTGCAACTGAGGCCAGGTCATCAGAGGGGCCGTCTTTGCACTGCCGGCACTGGGAGTGCTGGTGTGAGCTGACGCACAGGGCATAGATGGCGTACTTCATGGCACAGAAGCTCCGGTAGAGAGTCAGGCTCTGACTCTGGCTCAGGTGTGCGGGGACGAGGGTGTCAGCTGAATCTGAATTGCAGAGAGAAACAGGCAGAACTTCAGGGTTGCTCTTTTTAGGCCAGGGCCGCACTTGGGGCTGAAGCACAGAGATATCAAGCTACTAGTCCCCTAAGTGTTCTCACCCTCTTTCTTTTTGGGCAGTGTGATGGGTATCCCTTCCAGGTCTTGTTTCCTACTCAACAACAATGTCTAGTCCCCCTGTTTCCTCTTCCCCACCAACCTCCCCTCTACATGTCTGTTCAACCCAGGTCTCCTGGCTATTTAACAAGTTTTCCCCTTGCATTTCTTAAAATACTTGTTTTTCCTTTTTTAAATAATTAAAACTTGTAGAAGTTTAGTCTACTTTTAGAATGCCGCATTATCCAAGAGGAGGCTTAAAATGTGTTTAGATCAAGAAACAAGAGAGCAAAGGTAACACAAAATTTTTTTAAAAATTGATATTTTTAGGAAAGCCCCAAAGCAGACATCATGGGAAAAAAAATACAAACTCTGTTGAGATTCCTTTACACTTATTTAATAATTTATAATTTTTTATTAAAAATTTGTTTTGAATTTAGGAAGCAGGGTCCCATAATCTTTACAGAATCTCTAAACATCTTAATCTAGCCCAAATTATTTCCATAGAAGAAGTATAACCTGTTCAAAGAAATAAAGCAAAAAGAAGAAAAAAAATGTCACCCACAATCCTACCAGCTAAACACAAACCACTGGTAGGTACATTCTGGTTTAACCCCTTTCACACTTTTGTGTACAAGTGTATGTGTTTAAGTTGAATGTAACAACATTTTGTATACAATTTACTTTTTCTACTTCTTACGAATCCCTTAGAGCATAAGCACTGGATTATGTTTCTTTATAAACTAAATCTTTGCTGGCTGCATATAGTTCTACCATATGAACCCTTTGTCTAGGCATATTCCTCAAGGGACACTGGAGTAGTTAGGGATGCTTTGCTACTACAAACCCTTACAGGTTTCCTAGTGATCAGTTCCTAGAAGCTCGGCCTTGCCAAGGTCAGGGTAATAAATAGAACAAGGTCAATACTGTTCTATGGCCTTGACTTCTTCATGGCATTACTGCCCAGAGCCAGGACTTGCAAGCACCCAGACAGGGAGTGGCTCCAACATTGTTGTGCCAGACGCCACTCTTGCCTTACTCTGTACCGTGTGACACGCTCAGTTGTGTCCAATTCTTTGTGACCCCATGGACTGTAGCCTGCCAGGCTTCTCTGTCCATGGGATTTTCCAGGCAAGAATACTGGAGTAGGTTGCCATGCCCTCCTCCAGGGGATCTTCCCAACCAAGGGATCGAACCCATATCTCCCTCATTGTAGGCGGATTCTTTACCCTCTGAGCCACCAGGGAAGCCCAAGAATACTGGAGTGGGTATCCTATCCCTTCTCCAGGGGATCTTCTCGACCCAGGAATCGAACTGGTGTCTCCTGCATTGCAGGCAGATTCTTTACCAGCTGAGCTACCAGGGAAGCCCTGCCTCATCCGAGTCCAGCCCTATTATCACTCCTCTTTGCCTCTTCCAAGTTCAAGATCTGAGTGTGTCCTGTGACAGAATTCAAATGCTTCTCTGGAAGATTTTTGTACCTATATGTGGAAAATAGAGTTCCAGTTCTTTTAGGAAATCTGCTAAAGTTGTCTACATTTCTAAAAAAAAAAAAAGTGGAATGTAGTAACACTAGCTGTAGAGTTAGTGGTAGGTCCTTTAAAAAAGTAAATGGTGGGGTGGGATGAATTGGGAGATTGGGATTGATGTATATACACTAGTGATATTATATATAAAATAAGTAACTAGTGAGAACCTTCTAGAGAATGAAATGGCAACCCACTCCAGTATTCTTGCCTAGGGAAATCCCATGGACAGAGGAGCCTGGTGGGCTATAGTCCATGGGGTCACAAGAGGCAGACACGACCGAGTGACAAAACAGCAACAATGAGAACCTACTGTAGAGCACGGGGAACTCTACTCAGTGCTCTGTGGTCACCTAAATGGGAAGGAAATCCAAAAAAGAGGGGATATATGTATACATATAGCTGACTCACTTTGCTGTACAGCAGAAACTAACGTAACATTGTAATGTAATTATGCACCAATAAAAATTAATTTACAAAAGTAAAGCAAAGCAATATCTAGGCTGAAAGACATCTACTGCCATATGAAAATGTTTGTTTCTCCCAAAGGTAAGGTCCCTGGCCTGTGTAGTAGATTGAGACCACACTATCGTATGATTTTTGAGAGCGGAAAAAAAGAGCTTGCTACGAGGGCTCTGAATTTACACCAAAGATCTAAGGCTAAAGTAAGGCTTTATTGCTGTTTAAGGCAAGTCTTTCTTTGGAAAGAAAAACTCTAAAAAAGTTTGAAAAAGAATGTTCTAAGAGAAAAATCCAACCTGTTCAATAGACTATGAAGAAGGTACAGGAGGGAAGGCAGGCACAAAATGTGCTACGAGACAGCTAATGGACCTTGGAGACTCACCAAGAACTGGCATAGATACTGCCAGTGACAATGCTGTGAATCGCCATGTCACATGACAGTTCCTAATTCCATGGAATGAGGGTATGCTTGTGGTTCCTGAGCTCGATCCCTAAGGGACTGCTCTCATAGGATTCCCTTGGCCTCACCTAGAAAGGGGAGGGTGTCCCTACATCTCATAATCTGATTGGAACAAACAGCACTAATTTAGAAGGTACCTGCTGGACCACCCATCTTGACAGATCCCAGCAATCATGCTAAATAAATCTTGTGCTAAAAGAAACATGTGTAATACTTTCCTTGGGGGGAACCCTGCCTAGGTCACTCCTTCGCCAACTCACCATGCTCTTGCTGGGGGTCCTTGGCTGGCACCTTCTGTAGGAGCTTGAGAACATCTTCCTCCCTGAGGGCTGGAAGGTTTGTAAGGTGATGGAGAGAGTAGAGCACTGAGTGGCTGTCTCCACCATGTAAATGACACAAGAGATCTCTCTTTGGTATGGGGTTGCTGAAAGCAAAAGTTGGGAGGATGGAAGGGGAGACAGTTTAAATAATTGCTTGGGAAAAGACCAGTCTCCGTTTCCTCTTATTCTTTCTCTCTGGCTTGTAATACCACAGGTTTCACTTCCCCAAACACTAAATTTCAGATGGACAATGACAGAGGATAGCATTTGTTTTACCCTCAGAGAAGGACATCTATCAAACAAGCTTTTTACTTGTCTAGAAAAGATCTAGGAAGGGCCTTTGTGCTCAGCAGACTCTAAAAAGGCCCCACAGATTAAGCTTCCTAATTTCTGTAACCTTCCTAGCTGAGATCCAACAGGGGCTTCTCTGCTTTTCTTTGAGTCAGGGCCCCTCGCTACTTCCACCTCTGCTGGTAATGTGGGTGAAGAACAAAACAGGAACCCAGATTTAGGGAGGACTAAGGCTAAGTTATCAGGAAAACACAGGACCTCACACACATTTCCAAAGGCAGTTGTTGAATAAAAACGTGACTTAAGATAACATGCAGCTAAGGATGTAGACTACGCCCAAAAGCTGTGTGACTCTAGGCATGTTACTTAACACTTCTGGGCTTCAGGGGCCCCATCTTTAAAATGAGGATAACTTTGGTGTCTATCTCACAGGATTAGGGTCAAGCTCATTACGTAAATGACTTAAAGCAATCCCTGGTATACAGTAAGTGCTCAGGAAACACAAGCTTTTGTTTTTGTTATCATTGTCATCCTTAAATTATCCTCTAGTTATGACCTTGTGGCTGTAGTGAAGATCATCACTACTTGTATTTCTTTCCTGGTTTAATAGTTGGAAAAACTACTTGTTGTGGGTCAATACTGTCAACTCAAGACACTTATGGGGAAGATGTGTTGAAAAGGCCACATGCGTAGATTGTGGGGTCAAGTGTGCCCAGTGGTGGGAAGGGGGCTGGCGGTACAGAACCGTACCTGCTGTGCTGCACACACCACTCCAGGACCTCCAGGTGAGCCCACAGCCCATTGCAGGCATCCCTCAGGAGCTTATCACAGCCTTGGTCCTGCATTGATACAGGAGAAGAAAGAGATGCTGACTCGGGCCCCTGGGGTCAGAGGCTGTGACCTACTTCAGGACCCTGCCCCAGCCCAAAGCCTCATCACACACATTTCTGGAGGAGCTTGGGCTGCAGCATGAGTTACCTGGGTCCTGTGGAGTGTCTGGAGCAGGCTCTTGGCTGACGCTAGGCTCTGGCAGTGTGTCCAGCCCAGGAGCACGAGCAGTCTGCTGAGAGGCCTGAATTCTCTACTGAGCAGGCAGCCAAGACTTGGGAAGTCTTCCTCCTTCAGTAGGGTGAGTGCTGTCACCTGGAAGCCAAAGGAGACGGCTAGAGGACTTGCTGCGCATCAGGGTGAGAAGATTTTCCATTTAGAAGGGAGGTTTCCAACAATGCCAGAAGCGGCCAGTTGTTTACAAAATGTTTACAAAAATACTAGATGGTAAGCTTCCTGAAGGCAGGGACTGACTTCTATTGTATCTCCAGATCCTAGCACAGGATGTAGCACAGAGACTAAGTTAATAAACAGTTGTTGAATTAAACTGGAGCTCAGCTGCAATGGAAGAAGGGTAGAGTAATTAGATTCCCCTGTTAATTAGGTGACATGTTGCTGCCACTGTCTCTTCTTCCTCACACTCTCCAGAAAGCTTACACATACCTGCCCAAGGACAGATACGGAATGAAATGCTGGTAGTTCTAAATATGAATGATACTGGTTCTCAGAGCCTTCTGGAATTGTGAGAGGGACACAAACTAGATGACTTACCACTAAACTGCTTTGCATTGGACAGATGAATGGGCAAGAAAGGAAGAATGAAAAAAACCTGGAAAGGATCCCTGGGAACTTGTGTGATGGAGAATCACTGAGTTTGACTTACCAGGATCTGCTCGAGGAAGTGCTTGCTGTTGCTCAGGCAATAGAAGTAGGCCACTTTCCAGGCGTGGGCTGGGTCAGGATTGGAGAACAAGGCTAGCATTGCCCGCTCAGGATCAAGAGGATCTGGTGGGAGTGAAAATTAACACAGACAGCCCAACTGATGTGAGAGTTCATTCTTTCAGAAAGTTACACCAGATTTTCTACTCTTCTATCTTAAAGACTCTTTCTTCTCTCGGTGTGTGTGCTCAATTCATCAGTTGTGTCTAACTCTTTGCAACCCCATGGCTCCCCTGACCAGGCTCCTCTATCCATGGGATTTCCCAGGCAAGAATACTGGAATGGGTTGTCATTTCCTTCTCCAGGGGATCTTCCTGACGCAGGGATTGAACCTGCAACTTTTGTGGCTTCTGCATTGGCAGGTGGATTTTTTCCCATTAGCGCCACCTCTTTCCTGCTAGTGTATCATTTTTCCCCCATCACTCCATCTTGGACTACAAAATCCGTGCTTTCACAAAGCACAGATGCCCATTTTTACAGAACCCTTGCCCATTTTTCCTTAGCTTTTCCCATTAGATTTCCAGAGCAACATAGAAGACAGGGATTCAGAGGGGTTGGACAGGGTGGAATTGGCAACACAGGAGAAGCTGTGCAGGGACACACCTTTTCCTGAGGGCGTGGCCTTCTCTGCATAGGTGTGGCTGTACAGGGACACCAGGTCCCGCCCGGCCTTGTGCAGCAGGCAGCCCAGCAGCCGCTCCTCCCTCAGGGGACTCCCCTCGGACCTGCAGGCCTCCAGCAGCTCCTCACACAGGAGACGCAGCTCAGCCCCGAGCGGCTCTGCAGGGCAGCGCAGCATCCGCAGAGCCCCGTAGATGGCATCGACTGTCCCTGGGGGAGCGGCGGTAGGGCCCTGCAAAGTTCGCAGTGCCTTCTGAATGAGGTCCACCAGTGCTTTCTGCAGAGGCCAGCCTCGGAGGCCCGCACCATCAACCTCCCCAAGCAGGAGCTCCAGCAGGGCCTGTGCGACCTGGGGGGCCTCCCTCAAGAGATCCCAGAGCATAGACACAGCTTCTGAGCTAAGTCGAGGTGGCCAGCTCTCCTGCCTCAGGTTTCCATCAAGCACAGGGTCCACTCTGTCTTGTGCTAAGACCGCATACAGCTCCTAAATAGAGGATGAAGAGAGAGATGGGTGGTATGCCCAGAATGTCATCATTTACAAGCCTCGATGTTTCCCTCCTTTCAGTGTACACATGCATGGATATATACAATAGTAGCAGTAGCAAAGGTTTCTGTAGTCGCTACTATGTGCCAGGTTCTTTAGACAGAAAAATTAATACTTAAAACCACCTTAGGAAGAAGACACTACTATTATCCTCATTTTGAAGGTGTCCTCTAACTAGGGGGTTGAGGCAAAGAGAGATTTGTCCAAGGCCTCCATCCTCAAGCTAGTCTATCCACACCCCTACCCCCATTGCCCCTGAAACGTACACTGTCACACTAAATCAGGGACTGCAAGCTCAAGACCAGGTAACAAGTTTTTATAAGCACTTAAATTCAATTTTTAAAAGAACACTACAGACTAGTTTTTAACCCTGGATCTAAATCCCAAGCAAGATTTCAGATACAGCCTGTTCTTTTCTTTTTGATTGTTTATTTTTTCTCAACTTTTAATTTTATATTGGAGTATAGCAGATTAACAATTTGGGGATAGTTTCAGGTGGACAGCAAAGGGACTCAGCCATACATATACATGTATCCAATCTTCCCCAAACTCCCCTCCTATCCAGGCTGCCACATAACATTGCAGATACAACCCATTTTTTTATCTTTCCATAAAACCTTCCCCAGTACCTCCAACCCACACAAGTCTCCCTCCTTATGGGGCTCAGTACCATATGGTTTAGTACATAATTGTGCTATGCACGTATTTCCTTCTTCCCCTACTAGACTGTATGTAGTCTTTAAAAGGCAAGATCTCTGGAGCCTATAATTTGTTTGGTAGGTTATTTCCCACTCTTCATTCCTGTGGGTGGTGCTCAGGGATACTTCTTCATTACCTGCCTCCGAGACAGTCAAAGGACCTTGAGTCCTAGTGAAAGTCCCTACCTTAAATCCTACTGTAAATATGTCTTTCATTAGCTGGTGGCCAGGTCATGAAGAAAATAAGCATTAAGCCTCAGAGCATCCCTCATGCACTAAAGGACAGATCTAGTTAAGATTCTGAATCTCTTCCCAGAAGGTGGTTGTGAGGATTAACTATAACATATTCAGTGCACCTGTTACAGAAAAAAGATTTTTTTTTTTTTTTTTCCTTGTCTAAGGGATTTTTCCAGGCAAGACTACTGGAGTGGGTTGCCATTTCCTTCTCCAGAGCTATACTTAGTACTTCTGGCCAAAACACTTCTAGGAAGTCTACAATTAGATAAGATTTCCCTATCTGTAAATTTCCTTCAAGGGGCCTCCCCCTGGTCTGGCCTGAGAAAAGTGAACAGCCAGCATCCTGAGGGCTTGTTTCTGCTGGATCCCTGAAAGCTGGGCTTCTTGAGTGACTGCACACCTGGGAAGACAGAGCTGGGGCTCTTTCTCACCTTGAGGATGTCCTCTGAGATGTCACTTGGGAGGTCTTCTGACAATAAAAGAAACTCAAGTTTTCTCCGGAAGCCAGTTGGGAGTAACTTCTAGAAGAATCATACGAAGGAGCATAGAGATTAAGAATATGATTTAAGGGAATTCCCTGACTATCCAGCGCTTTCACTGCAGTGGGCCTCGGTCCAATTCCTGGCCAGGGAACTAAGATCCCACACACCACATGGAGCAGCCAAAAAAAAAAAAAAGACTATATTTTAGCTGAAAATTATAAGTAAGTACTTACTTTTCTCCCGTTCAGCTTATTTCTGCTGTTTTCTCTAAGATAAAGTACTTTCTTTCTTGATAAAATACTTTTGACCATTATGACCATTACATTTCTAGGTATGTTTTCATTCAGACACTTTTCTTTATAAACAAAAACAGCTAAACTGAACATATACTCCCCTTAAATACTAACACTGAGATCCCACACCGATCAGCCTCAAATGCCAAGGCTTGCTCATTTCATGTGATTTTTTCCCTCCCTAACTTGAGGACCTTCTCCAAGAATCTTCCTTGTGGTGTCCCAAATACCCAGTTATGAGTAAGCTGGGATGGAATGGCCCACATGATCCTTTTTTGGACCAACCCCCTATTTTTAATTTCCATTTTTAGTTAGAAAATTAAAGGGGGAGAGATCTAATGTTCATGAAACACTTATTCTGTGCCAGTTACTACATGCCAAGTTTTCATATGCTTTTAAAAATCTCATTTAATTGCTAAATCAACAAACCTATGGCCTTGGGATGTTTTAAGACATAATTTTCAGTAAAGATGAAATGATTAGGAAGTATTTTCCAATCATTTCAAGCATGAAAAGGAAGATGTTTGTTAAGGAGACATGTCATCAGAGATTAATGCATAAGGGAAGAGAAAGCTTCTGATTTATTCTGTACCTACTTATTTCACAGTAACTTCCCTTCAGCTGGTCCTTAAAACTAAAATGATAGTTCCCCTTTCTCTAGGCACAAATTCAAATAAGATGAAAGTCTGGGACTAATCCTGACAAGCACTCTTTAAAACTAGAGACACCTGTAAATCTTGCAGCTGGTTAAATCTTCCAGAAGATGGGTTTTATTGAAAAGTCTCCTAAGTCAAGGCAAGAAGCACCTGCAGGATTGTGTGTCTATTAAGCGAAGTTTAGAACATAAGAGCATGCTTACTTTATTCATGTGTCATTCATTACATCAGAGGCTAATAAGATCTAGTATGTTCTTGGTCCAAAATCCTTCTTACCATGCCCTCCCCTAATGCTCTATGCCACCTGAATGCATGCATAATGCTAGTGATTGGAAGGTGATAAAGAAAATTCATCTGGCAAGCTGAAAGTTAGTGGTTCCATTGAGGACTAGGAGGAAGGAATAGATAATGCCAGAGAGCAGGCTCTTAATAAAAGAACTGGTTAAGATTTTAGGACTTTCATTTAAAGTCCTAAAGACTGACTAGCTTGTATTTTTCTACTGGTGAGGTTACTTTATGTGTCTGCAGGGTCATAAACATTTAACATTTGTAAAACAGGCAAGAATTTGCCCAATGTTTCTAGGCACAGATTTTCTTATTAGAAAATCAAAGCCACATTCAATGTAGAGAAATCAGAGAATACAAACAGGCAAATGAAAACACACATTCACAACACACACATACCCCAACTCTTTCAACTGAAGGAGAACTATAATGACAACTGTATTCTACGAGTATTCAGACCATTTTCTATATATGCATATAGGCATGCATAACAAACACTGTTTTCTAAACAGCTTTTTCTTTTTCTTCACATAGCAGAATACAAATATCCTTCCACAAGACTGAAAATTCATTCACCATGTAATTTTAATAGTGCCATGGTATGTTACAAATAGATTAATCAGTTCTGGACTGTGGACATGGGAGCTGTTTCCATTTTTCCTCTTTTAGAAGCAGCAGGCTGTGAACATTATGCTGTTCACTTGATAAAACATAAAAAGGCAGAAGGCAAAAATGGATGAAGGAAAGGGAAAATGGAATCACTGTTTCAACAAATAATTAAAAAGGAGCTTTCAGTAGCAGGTGGTAGACAGGAGAAGGAGCTGCCAGCAAGTCCCTAGAAGATGAAGGCCGGTCTAGGATAAAGACTGGCTTTGTAGAACTACTCCAGAAATGCATTTCAAGTCTTGGTCCTTGTATAAAGTTTTAAAATTCTCTGAGGTCCTTGTATAAAGTTTAAAACATTCCCTAAACTGCTTAAATAACTGAGGCACTGGGGCTTTAAGGACCAGATGATCTTCAATGCTGGGTAAAACAACTCTTAAGTCTGTGAAAAGGAGCCAGGGAAGTGAAATACACCTTCAGATCTGGTTGAGTAACTGTACAGAAATTTAACCACCACCAGTTAGCATAGAGTAAGCAAATATGCTCTGTGAGGCGAAAGTTCATCTGGTTTGACAAATTCCATGTGTGTACTGAAAAGGTCCTTGGTAACAGTAAGACATTTTTTTTTCCCCTTTTCTCTTTGAAGATACTTTTGGATATTTTAGTTGAAGATGTCTCTTTTAGATCTGAAACTACAGCCAACTCTGAATCACCCTGGGGTTGATTATTTCTCAGTTTTGCTTCTCTTTCTTCCCTCTCCTGCTGACCTTTTTTGTCATTTCTCTTTGCTAGTCCATTATCAAAAATCTGGATGATGAATGCATTTAGATTAGTAACTTCTGGTACTTTTTGAAATCTATGTTAAGAAAGGTAAGTGTCAGGCAAATTTGGAACTAAAGACAAAATTCATTTTGATGACCAAGAGAAGGGAAGAAGAAAATCAGGCTGAATTATAGACATTTAGAAAACAGAATTTACAGTTTCTTACTTTCCAGTCCATGTAGGCTAAAGATAACATTGAGGTGGGAAAAGGAGAGGACCGAGGAGTTGGAGGCAGAAGACCCTGGTTCTGGCTCCAGTTCTGCCAACTAACTTTATGGTGTGACCTTGAGCCAGTCATCTCTTTTTTGAGTCAGAGGTTCCTCACTTAAATCTTAAAGTGTCAACTTTAATACAAAATTGCCTCAGAGTTTCTTTAATGGATATTTATTTCTGATAATTAACACATATTTCTAAAAGAGCTAAGAACAGTAATTTTTCTTTTTTTTTTTTTAAGAACGGTAATTTTTCTTAAAAACAAACCCTAAACCCTTCCTTATGTTTTCTTTCACTATTAATTTATTCAGTTTTTTATTTGGTAACTTTTAGTTCCAGTCACGTGAGTTATTAACTTATTAATGAATGATGTTTAAATCAATACGATTTCACTGTACTGGACTAGATAAAATACAATTTTTGTATCAACAACCAAGTTTTGATTTAGCCATTCTCCATTATTTGAGTATTACGAGGATTAGACTTTATTCACAGTCTTGTCACTTTCACCGAGTTCTCCAAAGTTCTCTTCCAGCACAAGAGTCACAGTGGTTTTTAACACAATGGTACCACCTCAAATGGTAGGTTGGTGACTCAATGCCAATGCAGGTTAGTAAATTAATAAATGAATTTAGGTAAGGAGACATCAATAAATATTCAAGCCAACCTCACTGCCAATACTGAAAAAGGAATACAACAAACCTCAAAATAAAGGAAGCAGCAGACAGAAGGGAAATTTCACAACTCCTTCCAAGTTCTTTTCAATCCTGGCCTCAGGAGAAAATTTGAAATGTAAACCTATTTACCTTTTCCAGGGCCAACCATTTTTCCAGTACAAGAAGCCAGACCCAGGCTAATCTTTGAGGACTGATATCCTGTCCACATCTGAAAAATGTAAAAAGAAAAAAAAAAATCTAAACAAAGAGTTTCTACTTATTTTTTCTTCTTTGTGATCCAAAATTTAGATTTCACTGCTCAGTCTGTTTTACACCTGAACAGATAAGACATCGCCCTAATGAGAAATTTTTGAATGTATGTGACAGATCAGTAAAGGGAGAATCAGAACAGAACTAGCAGCATTCACTTAAAAAAAAAAAGGGAAAAGGTCTCAATTCTATCTCTATCTCCTTATCTAGTCTTTCTTATTTTTAACAAAATAATATTCCATCAAAAGCCATAAAAGCAAAGCTATCTGAAACAGAAAACTTGAAATCTTGAAATAGAAACTGATATCAAGTAATCAAAGAAACCAGAAAGTTCATAAAAATTTAACTCTATGCTAAAAATAGGATTGGGGCTTCCCAGGTTGCCCTAGTGGTAAAGAACCTGTCTGCTAATGCAGGATATATTAGAGAGGTGGGTTCAGTCCCTGCATTGGAAGATTCCCTGGAGTAGGAAATGGCAACCCATTCCAGTATTCTTGCCTGGAGAATTCCATGGACAGAGGAACCTGGCAGGCTACAGTCCATAGGGTCGCAAAGAGTTGGACGTGACTGAAGCGACTTAGCATAAAAAACAGAATTACAGGAATTCATAAGCCTTTCTTTGAAGTTAGTAGTTTAGACAGTAATTGACTAGAATCCAAATTTAAAGGAAAAAAAAAAGGAAGAAAAGAATCATGTAAATCTCCATTCTATATGTAATACAATACTTTCTTATAAATAATTGCCAGAGTAAGGAAAAATGAGGGAAAAGACTGAAGTTTAACTCCTCTACCACTAACTGCTAATAGCACTGCTAAGGACTTCAAAATTCACACAGAGAACATTGGTTGCCAGGGGACAAGGAAGGAATCAATGCACAAACAGGTAGTCCCAGGGACGGGGGGGAATTCTTTTGCGGTGATGCCTGATTATAGTGGTAGTTACATGAATCTAAGAATGGATAAAGATGCACAGAACTACACACATAAAAATGAATACATATTGGGACTACCCGGGTGGTCCAGTGGTCGGGACTCCCACTTCTAATGCATGGGGTGTGGGTTCCATCTTTGGTTGGGGCACTAGGACCCTGCATGCAGTGCAGCACGGCCAAAAAAAAAAAAAAAAAAGAGAGAATGCAGATTAAAAAATGGTGAAGACTGAATAAGGGCTGTAGTCTAGCTAACAGTGGTGGTGGTTTAGTCACCTAGTCGTGTCCAACTCTTTGCGACCCCATAGGCTGCCAGCTCCTCTGTCCATGGGATTTCCCAGGAAAGAAACTGGAATGGGTTGCCATTTCCTTCTCCAAAGGATCTTCCTGACCCTGGGGCTGAACCCAAGTCTCCTGCATTGGCAGATGAATTCTTTACCAATAAGCCATGAGGGAAGCCCCCACCTAGTTAACAGTACTGGTGTCAATTTCTTGGTTTGATATTGACTATAGTTATATAAGATGTCACAATTGGGGGAAGTTGGGGAAAGGGTACTCTTTGTATCATTTATGCATTTCTTGTGAGTCTATAATTAATTATTTCAAAATAAAAAGCTTTAAGTGAACTCACTTCTGGTCCTTTGTTAAAGCTACAACAGTATCTTCAATTTCACAAGCAAGAAGGGAGCAGGATTTGCTCTTATGGAGGCAAAGAAAATGCTTTATTATTAATGATAATAAACATGAAATGCTGGTTCCAGGCTTAAATGCAGTTTCAGATGCTAGTTCAAAGCCAAACTGATTAAGTAATAAACAGGCATGTATCAATATTATAGAAGTAAAATTTCAGAACAAGTGAAATACAATCTGCCTTTGTTAATTCTTCACAGGTGATTGAGTGAGGCACGTGGACCAGAGCTCAAGTATTGAACCTTTCCTCTCCGGTCCTGTGACTGCATGGCAGGAAGCGAGAGATCCCTTACCTCAGCTGATTGGGACACAGGACCAGCGCCCAAAGTATATCTTCCACCTTCTTTGGGATATCCCCTTGTGCCTCGTGTAGCTGAGGTACGCATGCCTTTGCCAGTTCCCATTCTCCTCTCCGAAGGCACTCACAGAAAAATCCTAAAAGCTGCTTCTGGGAAGCAGCTTCTTCTTTTCCAAACGGATGGTGCATTTTCCCCAGCACAGAGTGCAGGGAGATATAAACAGATGAATTACACAAAACACATCGGCTTTTTTCTCATTTGTGGACTATCTCCTAGAAACAATACACATCCGAGAGAGAAGAAAAGGAAGGAATAAGACAAACTAGTAACTATTACTCGCACGAGGAAAGGCAGGACTTACTTTTCTAATTTGACATGTTACCGTCTCTCTTTTTGAGAAGTTCCACCTTTCCACAAGGGGTGGATCCCATCTTTCTAGGCGCATCCAATATTTAATTAATATTAATCGTCATATTAGCCCGCGACGCAGACCCAAAACTCCACTTCCTTATTTCCTCCTGAACTTTATGCCCAATCCGGCCCCGAATCTCCAGGTGGTCGCCTCCCTAAAGATGAGAAATTCAGCAGGAACCTCCCTAGTTTGAGCCCTCTTTTAAGACAGAGTACTGATGATCAGGAGAGGAATCGGGGTCAGAACTGGAGGGCGGTGGGGACTGGGGCGCAGGGATGCTTCCTACCGGGATCGTGGAGAGTGCTCCTGCCTTCTTGGGGCGCCTTACACTCACCAGCTCCCGGTGCCCAAATCTGTACATCTTCCAGCGAAGCCATGTTTGAGCCGAGTCAGGTGACAAATCTTGTTCGGCAGGCTGGGGCGGGGGAGGGGGGGAGGGGGGGAAGCGGGAATGACGATTGACATCGGCTACTGTAATTGGTCAATGGAGGAAAGATGCAAATAAAGCGCCATATTTGTTTGGGTCACGTGACTCTACCTCAGGCCCCGAGGAAGCCAGCCAGCTGGGAAAGCGATACCAGATACGTGCCTTAGGACCATCCCTCATAGTTCTGACAGTTCCTCCGCTTGATACCTTCCGTTTTGCCTTCGATGGAGTGAGTGGCAGGAATAGCTGTGTGCCTTGATCTTTTTCTTTTGTTTTCTTTTCTCCTCCTAGTTTGAAGTTAGCGTTTGCCTAGCGCCAGCCAGTGACAGTGCTTTGCCACGCCCTGGGGATACCCAGATCAAGGAGACTTAACGTGAAGTCGCTCAGTCGTGTCCGACTCTTTGCGACCCCATGGACTGTAGCCTACCAGGCTCCTCCGTCCATGGGATTTTCCAGGCAAGAGTACTGGAGTGGATTGCCATTTCCTTCGCCAAGGGATCTTCCCAACCCAGGGATCGAACCCGGGTCTCCCGCATCATAGACAGATGCTTTTCCGTCTGAGCCACCAGGGAAGTCCAAGGCGACTTAAGTCCTCCGTTATTATTCCGACCACTTGGACTCCCTTATAATTCCAGAACCCTACGTTCTGAATTTCCGGTTCCTTCTGCTTAACCCCCGTTATGTATTTGCTCATTTACCGACTTATGACCAACCTAAACAGCATGTTAAAAAGCAGAGACATTACTTTGTCAACAAAGGTCCGTCTAGTCAAGGCTATGGTTTTTCCAGTAGTCATGTATGGATGTGAGAGTTGCACTATAAAGAAAGCTGAGCGCCAAAGAATTGATGCTTTTGAACTGTGGTGTTGGAGAAGCCTCTTGAGAGTCCCTTGGACTGCAAGGAGATCCATCCAGTGTATCCTAAAGGAGATCAGTCCTGGGTGTTCACTGGAAGGGCTGATGCTAAAGCTGAAACTCCAATACTTTGGCCACCTGATGCGAGGAGCTGACTCATTTGATAAGACCCTGATGCTGGGAAAGATTGAGGGCAGGAGGAGAGGGGGACGACTGAGGATGAGATGGCTGGATGGCATCACCGACTCAATGGACATGGGTTTGGGTGGACTCCTGGAGTTGGTGATGGACAGGGAGGCCTGGCATGCTGCAGTTCATGGGGTCGCAAAGAGTCAGGCACGACTGAGCAACTGAACTGAACCGACAGCCGTGAACTGTGCACTAGACTCTACTTTAGAAGCTGAAGAAGGTACGGTCTTATCCTCAAAGAGATCACAGTCTACTGAGGGGTGCAGGTCAATAGTAAGGATGCAGTGGGCTAAATGATAAGACAGAGGTATGCACAGGGGAGATGAGAGCAAAGAATTAGCAAAAAGCCATTCTCAAATATAATAATCTGAAATTGAGTCTTAAAACAATTTACTAGGTTTCCTCATCACAGCTGCTTTTATACTGAACTTTCTGGTTTCCGTCATGTTCTTCAACTATAGACTAGGACTTTTCCCCGTTACATGTTTTTGGCTTGAGCAGTTTCATTCAATGTTTTCCAAACTATTTCACCACCAAAGGCGGAGAAAAAACCAAAGCAAACCAAAAGTTCTCTTCCAAAACTTGGATGATTGGTGGATTCTCATCTATTCTCAGAAAATTAACTTGTCTTTCTGGTCCATTAAGAAGTTTTTCTCCAGTACTCTTGCCTGGAAAATCCCATGAACGGAGGAGCCTGGTAGGCTGCAGACCATAAGGTCGCTAAGAGTCGGACACGACTGAGCGACTTCACTTTCACTTTTCACTTTCATGTATTGGAGAAGGAAATGGCAACCCACTCCAGTGTTCTTGGCTGGAGAATCCCAGGGACGGGGAAGCCTGGTGGGCTGCCGTCTGTGGGGTCACACAGAGTCGGACACGACTGAAGTGACTTAGTAGCAGCAAGCAGTTTTTAAATGAAGTGACAAAATAAAGAATAGAAAATTAAAAGAAAATCACTTCCTGGCATCGTATTCTCCTTGCTGATATTCCTCCACCGGATTTTAATAATCAGTATAATGGGAAATTGATTGCGACTCACAGGTATTGGAGAGTGTGAACTACAATTCCCAGCAAGCAGCGGAGCCGCCCTGGGCCTGTGCCTACCTTTTATTGGATAGTTCCCCAGGGTGACGACCCAATCAGGGCTTCGGTTGTTACTTTTCCTCACTTTCCGCGGGGAAGTGTGTAAGGGATAGGGGAAACTTTGAAAGTTGGATGCTGCAGAACCCGGTACTGGAAAGTTTCCTGTTGAGGGCGGTTTGAGGGAATGGGGTGCGCTTATTATTTCCTGCTCCCTCTCTGGGGACGTGTTGTTGATATCGGGGGAGTGGAGAGCCACTCTTGGGTGCAGGCGCACGCCCCCTTAGGTACATTGGGATCTTAACTTGATCCCAGCCTCAGATCTTAGGGGGTCTGGTATTCCTTTGTGGGGGTTGCGTGGAAGCTGCACCTTTTTGGGAAGAGCTATTGTTAAGGGATTCTGGGGTGATGTTTTCGCCTCTTGATGTCCATCCATCTTCCCACGTGTGGGCAGTTTGAGGTCTAGGAAGGAGAGCCTGTCATTAAGGAAAGTTGAGTGTCTTCTTGTCTTCAGGTGTTGTTGAATTAGAGGTACTTAATAGTGTGGAATATGGAGTCAGATACTTGGATTCGAATGCAGACTCCACCTTGTGCTAGATGTTATGTAGGCTTTGCTTAAGTTTTTCAACTCCCAGTGCCTCAATATCAAACTATAAAATGGGGTAAAAATCGGAGTTCTTGGAAAAGTGGCATGTAATAAGGGCTCAAGAAATATTAGCTATGATTGTTAATTCATAGTTTTCTATTGTGAGGATTTTTCTTTTGATAAGAAGAGCATTCACTTTGCAGGATCGAACTTCTTCCCTCACACCCTTGTGTACATGCACTCGCACATATACGCAGAGCATGGATTTAACGTGGAAGAAACAAACGTTCAAGCCATGACAATGTGTTAATAAGATTATCGAACAAATGAGTACACCATGGGATGAGAACATTGGAGAGAAACAGAGTAAGCAGGAAGTCTTTGTGGAGGAAAATCAGGGAGGCAGGATGGCGCTTATGTAACCTATTAATGTTATGGCTGGAAGGCAGGTCACCTGAGGTTGCAAACGCTGGTTTTGCTGAATGAATTAATAGTAATTGTTAGCACTCCGAGCCAGGCACCATCCACATCCTCTAACCTTCACTACGTTCCTGCAAAGTAGATATTTACACGATGTCTGTTTTTCAGATGAGCAAAGTAAGGTACTGGGAGGCAAGTGATTTTACCAGAAAGGTCAGAATCTGGGCCTTGCAATCTGATATATGAATAAGAGGAAAGTGAGGGACCAGTTTACCAAGAGGCTTTAGGCCATCATAAGAAATGAGTTTATCCTGTGGTCTCACCGTCCCATGGGCAGTTTGAAAGGATGAGAGCGACAGGATTGGAGCACATTTTTAGGAGGCTACCTCTGACAGGATTGTGACTTGTGGGTCAGTTTGGTGCTTATTCCTCTCTGCTTCCATCTGAGTGTGTGTTCTTGTTGCTGTTGTGTCCGACTCTTTGTCACCCTGTGGACTGTGGCTGCCTAGGGGGATTTTCCAGGCAAGAATACTGGAGTGAGTTGACATAGCACATTTAAATTCCTATGACAGTACTTGCTACATGACTAATTATTTGTGTATGTATTACTTTTCATCTTTTACTGTGAGTTTCCAAAGGGGAGAAATATACTTAAGTGATTCTTGTGCCACAGCACTCAGCAGAATGTGTGCTTAAGAAGCATCTGTGGAAGGAACAAACGATTTATTTTTTTGTGGGTTGGTGGGTGGGTGTGCAGGGCAGGGAGTGACCAGAGGCAATATGAGTAGTCTAGGCAAGTGATGTGTGTGTGTGCGCTCAGTCGTGTTTGACTCTTTGCGACCCCGTGGACTGTAGCCCACCAGGCTCTTCTGTCCATGGGATTTCCCAGGCAAGAATACTGGAGTGGGTTGCCATTTCCTTCTTCAGGGGATCTTCCCTATCCAGGGATCAAACCTGCGTCTCTTGCATTGGCAGGTGGATTCTTTTATCACTGAGCCACCAGAGAAGCCCTGTTCTCCTTTTTGGGTTGAATTTATTAGTCAAAATGATGTCGTTGCCCAGAGCTACCTGGTATGTGAAGACCCTGGGCAATGATTCAACAGATGTCACTTGGTAAACTTTCTATTGGAGACACAAAACCCAACACTGACAAATTCCCTTTGAGTAAAATGAGAAGGATTTATTTTGTGATTGTGGGAGGGATGTGTGTGTGAGAGAGAGAAAGATGAGGGAGAGAGAAAGAGTGTTAATCTGATTAGAAATTTGGGCCATGGTATTGGAAATAAATATCTACATTCTCAGTGAATAGTTTAGTTCCCAAATGTGACTCTTTTTCTGATCATTTTATTGTTTTATCTCCTGGAACAATGAAGAGTCCCTGTTTCTATTTTATCCAGAGGATATTCTGCCATCTGAGTATAATACAGCTTCTCCTTTGTTTGTGTAATTAAGAGAATCACAGTGATTCTGTTCTAACTCTCTGAAGGCACATATTTCATGAGCCTCATTTAGTCCTTACAGGGTTCAACAGCAAGAGTGAAATTTAATTGCATGTGGGAATATGAGCAGCTACTATAATAAAAAACAATTTCAGTTTGTAAATAACACCTGAAATAACAAAATCTCAGTTGATTCAGAATGTTTGTTCTGACTCCTAAAAGAGAGGTTCAGTATGATTATGGACTTGTAGAAGAGTGTACTGACTAAGGGATAGGCCTCAGAGTCAGACTTCCTGGGTTCAAATTCTGGATCTACCATTTACTTTTTTTGGTAACAGTGGAATGGCTAACCTTTCCAGACTTTGGTTTTCTCATATGTAAAAATGGGATCCATCATCAGCCTTCTTATAGGGCTGTTGAGAAGCTTAAATGTGGCAATTGATGTAAAGCTTTGAAACAGTGCCTGATATATAGAAGGTGGTCAATAACTTTATTATTGTTTCAGTACAATGAAAGCAGACGTTTTGGGAGTGCTCTTTGGAAATATTTGTATTAATTACACATCCAAATAAAGTTTATGGATGAACTGAAAATCTTAAGAAAGAAAGAAAAAGTGAAGTTGCTCAGTCATGTCTGACTCTTTGTGACCCCGTGGGCTGTAGCCTACCAGGCTTTTCTGTCCATGGGATTCTCCAGGCAAGAATACTGGAGTGGGTTACCATTTCCTTCTCCAGGGGATCTTCCTGACCCAGGGATTGAACTCAGGTCTCCGGCATTGGAGGCAGATGCTGGTATTATTATATTTGTGTAATAAGTTTTTAAAGAATTTTTGTGAAATGCAGATTCTTACATTGTTTGTTTCCATGTTTGACAAACAGTAGTCTCCCCCATTTAAAGTATTTAGAAAGATTTATAGCCTTCTTTTATTTTATCAGTAATATTTTAAATACCATACATTTCATTTTATATATGGAGAAGCTTGAAAAATGTTTTATTTTGTAGAGTGTTGTGGATAGCCCATCTGCTACTGCTTATGCTATTTCCCAATGTTTTTTCAAGGTTCTTTTTCTTGCGGCACCTGGAGGCATGGGTAGCAAGAAACTAAGACGAGTGGGTTTATCGCAAGAGCTGTGTGACCGTCTGAACAGACATCAGATCGTTACCTGTCAGGTACAATTTGTTTAATTTTTCTCAGTGAGAAACCTTAAGTGCAAATTAATCTTAAGTGTACCTAAATAACTCTTTTCTTAAAAAAATTTTGCTTCAAGTTTTAGAAAACGTGTTTATTTTAATTGGAGGATAATTGCTTTAAAATATTGTTTTGGTTTCTGCCATATATCAACATGAATCAGCCATAGGTATACATATGTCCCCTCCTTCTTGACCGTCCCTCCCAATAATTCTTAATTGCATCTGAATGAACATTTAGGTTTAAGAAAAAAGATAAATGATGGCGCTTGCTAATTCAAAATAACAAACCACTTACCTTGTATTTCCAAATGTGATTTCATTTCAAGAGTTTTGCATTTTAGTTAGGCTTGGGTCTGGAGAATGCTCATGGCAGAAGGCGAAATACACCTGGCCATTTATTTGGGATTCTAGAGAAGTTTTGTCCTTGTAAAAGAAATTCTGTAGTTACATGAGAAATATGACTCAAATGAGGAGACAGTATTCAAAATGGAGAATTTCTCATGAAAGCAAGAAAAATTTTTAGGATTATTTTTCTATCAGTGGAGTGATGTTGTATATTTAAACACAAGAGTAAAGCAAATCCCTCTTAGGAGGTTAAATTAGATTTAACATTTTACATTAGGATTTAATCCTTGATAAGATGGACTTTTAGAGAATGCTGGAGTTTTTTTTTTTTTTTCCCAATTGTTTTGTGTGTTAATGCTATCTTTGCTTTCTCTGTTATACATTGGATAACCTTCGTGTTCATACTTTGAAACACTCTTAAAAATATGATATTTAACATTTCAGTCCATAGTTGGTTTTATTCTCTCTCAATTATTAAATACTTCCTCTGAATGATCTTATAGCTTAGGATGAAACGGATTTCATTTCTGGGTGTCTGTTTGTGTCCAAACTTTTGGGCACAGGGGCAGTGCTCATATCCACTTGGGCTGATTTCTGCTGCTGTGTATTTTTACTTGGTGTGTCCTCTGATATATACTAAGTTGGATAATTAGAAGATAAGATTATGTCATATCTTCTGGTTAAGGAATATGTAGGAGGAAAATACTATAAGAAACATACAAACTGATCTACAATAAATGATGCTTTTATTTACACATGGACAGTGTCAATTGAAAGCTTCCTTTTAATTCCAGTATCTTTGTTATACATGTATATTTAAAATAGTCTCTTTATGTTTTTAGGACTTTCTGTGTCTTTCCCCACTGGAGCTTATGAAGATGACTGGCCTTAGTTATCAAGGTGTCCATGAACTTCTGTGTCTGGTTAGCAGGGCCTGTGCACCACAGATGCAAACGGTATATATGTATTTTAGAGTTATGGTTTGGTTATGATTTTTATTTTGAAAAGCTTCTGTATTCTCTTTAAAATCTTTTAGGGGATAAGGTAAAAGCAAAAATAGAGATGAACACCTCAAAAATACCAACCCTCACAACATAAGAGTTAGTCCTCTAATGAGAATAAATTTATGTTCTTTATAATTTCATGGGAGACAGTTACGGGAATGAGAGGTAACAGGAATTTTTTTTCTCTGTAGCTGGCAGTTTTATTTCAAAAGGTCATCTTTCTCTTTTACTTGTTTGGGAAGGATTTGTGAACCTCATGGTTAAACTATAATATACTCATTTAGAGTATATTTAGGAAATTTTAGAATGTCCCTTTCTCTATAATACTAACTTTTACCATCATCATTTACTCTACATCTCAGAGTATGCATATTGGACTTACACTGACTTTTGATTGAATGAATAATGCTTTAAAACTTATCCTCACTCCTGAGAGGAGTTAAAGTCTTTTGAAATAAGCCCAAATCAAGTTGTACTATTATTTCATACTTTCTGTGTCCTGCCTTTAGCTTTTCAAAATGTAGGTTTAGTGCATGGTAGAAAATGTCTTATTTTCTCAGCATAAGAGTTACCTGAAAGTCTGTCCAGTGTTTTGTAAATGTATTTATTTGTGTGGGTTGTAAACTACTTACTATGTTATATTGAAATTTGGTAACCACTGAGCAATAAAGGAGGATCCAACTCTGTGGAGGAGGAAGGAAGGAATATTAGTGTCATTTGAAACTTTGAAAACAATGAACAGATTGAGCATTTTCTTTTGTTCAGGTTTTGCTTGTGGTCTAAGGAAAATACTTTAAAGGCAGAATCATCAGAAGGTGATTTAGAATTGGAATTAGAGATGGGCACTAGTCTTAGCTTTGTCATTGGTTTCAACAAAGATAGGTAGCTTTGAACAGCTCACTTTGTTTTATGGGAGAAGTTAAAGAGTTAAAATCATATGTGATGATTTCATTAGGAGGTTCAAATTAACTGTCACTATTTTGAAAGTTGTAAAGTACCAAGAGAACCTTTTAATTTGACATCTGTGATTCAATATGTATTGCGTATTCCTAGTCGGATAATTAAGCAGGAGATGATGGCTAGGAAATTCACCTTCAATCTCCACGTCCTTCACCACTTTTAGCTGCAGTGTCACTGCCATCCCAGTCGCCAGGGCAAGGTGCCATCTTTCTCCTTTGTTGCACATTTACTTTTGTAACAGTCATTCTTTAGAGTCCTGCCTTAAATATTGGATTAGCCTTAGTTCATTCCCTCACAAAGATTTTTTGTTTTGTTAATTTATTTATTCAGTCATTTATTCCTTCAACCAATATTTATCGAGTGCCAGCCATGGATGTGTCAGGTACTGGAGATACTGTAGTGAAGATGATTGATAAAGTTTTCTGCACTTGTGTAGCTGACAGTCTAGTGGAAACAGTTGGACATTAAACAAACAATTGTGTAAATGATCAATTAATTGTAGTAATGATAAGTCCTATCAGAGAAAATACAAAGAGCTTAGGAACTGAAAGGGACATTACTTAGTGTAGGGGTCAGCAAAGGCTCCCTCATGGAAGCAACACTTCAACTGAAACTGATGGATGAACAGGAGAGAGACAGCCAAAGGGATTGGGAAGGGAGGGGAGCAGGGAAGGGCTTGCAAGCAGTGGGAGTGGGAAATGCAGAGACCCTGTGAAGAGCAGGAGAATGCTGCTTGTATGGTAGGAAGGTCAGGCCGGTCTGAGTGAACATAGCGAAGAAGAGAGGGGCAAGAGATGAAGCTGGAGAAGCAAGCAGGGTCAGATCACTGGGGCCTGCAGGCCTGTTAAGGATTTTGGACTTTATTCTGAGAGCAATGATAAGTCATCAAAGGGAGTAATCTAGTATGTGTTTTTAAAAAACTCAGTCTTTAAACATAGACAAGTGATTGAAAAGGAACAAGCAAGTATTTGTGGACTAGTTAGGTATCTGTGACCATACTCCAGACAGATTGTGACATGGACTATTAGTGTCCATGTGTTAATGCCAATGGTATAATGTCAGTTACTGTGAGCGATATGTAGGAGGCAGCATGAATAGGATTTGGTGATGATTTGTCTGTGGGAGGTGGTGAGGTACAGGAAAGGTCAGAGATTCCTTGGTTCCTTGATTTTGCTCTAAGAGACGGGATGGTACCATTTCCTGAGATAAGGAATATTGGAAGAGGATCAGGTTTGAGGGAGGCAGATCATGGTTTTGTTAGTACTTGTTGAATTTAGGCACTTATGAAACACTGAATGAATATGTGAAGTAGGCAGTTAAATATGTGGACCTAAGCTTGAAGGATAGTGTGCACTAGGGAGTCATCGGAATGAATATGGTAGTCAAAACCATGAAAATGGATGGGAGATTGCTGAGAAAGTATGCACAGTAAGAGAGTAAGTGTGCCCGAGGCCAAGTCCCGAGTCAGTCAGCATTAAAAGATCAGATCAGACAACGATGGATCTGAGAAGCAGCCACTGAAGAAGAAAACTGGTGGAGTTGCTGATAAAAGTTTTTGGCTGACCCTGTATTAATATGTTGGTCTCCTGTGTCCTCATAGAGGCAGAAGAGCTTGGATTTGAGACCAGATTTATTAAATTGTAAGCTGTAAGTGGGTAGAAACTATATCTATTTGGTTTACCACTCTATTCCCAGAGCTTATCATATTATATAGCATGCAGTAGGCAATTAATTTGTATTTGTTGAATGAATGAGTGAATGAATAATTATAATTCTGTGGCTTGACCTCAGTTTATTTGGGCAACTTAATACTAGTAATTTTTAATGTTAGAGATTCTTACACATTGCCGGTAGGTATGTAATCACGTCAACCACATCTGGAAAGACCCTTTTTCCAACTAAGGTGACATCACAGGTTCCAAGGATTTGATACGGCTTTCTTTTGAGGGGCCGTATCTTAGTCCACACCACGTGCTTTCAGGCTGTTCTTCACATACCAAGCTTGGTTTGAAATGGTAGCTTGATCATGTCACTCCCTGTTGCTCTCAGCCTACATGCTACACTTCAGCAAGGTTCATCTGATGCAGACCCTGCTTATTTCTCCAGCCTCATCGTTTGCCATGCCATCTCACGACCATGCTCCATCTTTCAGCCATTCTAAATCACCTCTTTCTTTTTGCAATTTCCCTTAGTTTCCACTTCTTATTTCTTGCTCCTTGACCTCTCTTCCTACATTCTTGTCTCTTTGGCAGGAACATGCACATTTCCTTTGCCCATCTCATAGCCTTTTCAGGTTTTAGCTCAGACATCCAGATCTTCCCTTGATCACAAAATCCAGATCAGGTGATTTGACCTGGACAAATCCACTTGCCAGTCTCCACTTGCCCTATCACAGTAGCTTGTGTTTAACTGTATTGTAATTGCCTACTTTCTAGTCCTGGTTTCATAGTCTCTAGTTGGCTATAAGTCCTGTGAGGGTAGGGGCTCTGTCTTTTATATCACAGCCTTCAAATTTAGCACAGTCCATGTGAAGTGCAAGTTGGTCAGTCATGTCCGACTCTTTGCGACCCCATGGACTATACACTCCGTGGAATTCTCCAGGCCAGAATACTGGCGTGGGTAGCCTTTCCCTTCTCCAGGGGATCTTCCCAACCCAGGGATCGAACCCAGGTCTCCCACATTGCAGGTGGATTCTTTACCAGCTGAGCCACAAGGGAAGCCCAGTACAGTCCATGGTACAGAGTAAATAGTTGTAGAATAAATAATAGAAGGAAAAAAACATGAATTGGGTTCTACCTGCTAAAATTTGAATTTGGAGTTGGCTTATGTTTTTGAATAAATATGGAGGTTGAAAAGAACTTAACTTTTTCTTTGATCAGGCTTATGAGATAAAGACACAGAGGTGTGCTGCTCACTCATCAGCATTTTTGTCTACAACCCTGTCTGCTTTGGATGAAGCCCTGCATGGTGGTGTAGCTTGTGGATCCCTCACAGAGGTAAAGAAGACACTTTCCAAACCTTCTAACATTGACCTAGAACCTTCAGAACCAGGGGAAAAAATATAATTAAGATATATAAATTATGTCATGAATACTAATCTAAATTGTAAGTACCTCAAGGGCAGGGTTCTCCACTCAGTCCCTGGTGGTACTAGTGTAGTATACCAAAAGGAAGATGTTCTAAAAATCTTTGCTGACTGACTGAAATCTACTTGGGTGGTTGTTCCTCTGAATTAGAAATTGAATATTATGAAATAATAGGAAACAATTCGGGGGGAATTAGAACAGGATCCCTATTTAGTGTATTAGGAAGGAAAATTTGAAATTTTATTAATGTGCAGGTAAATTTTAGTATTATGCTGAAATGAGCTATTTTTACTCCCTGTTAAAGATAAAATTTGGTTCTAGGAAGTAATCAGTTGTTGTGTTAGTTATTTATTGTTACATAACAAACTACCCACAAACTAAGTGGCTTCCACGACAGTAAACAGTGATTTCTGTTTCTTTGGGACTGGCTTAGCTTGCAGATACTGGCGAGGGGTGCGAAGGGGCAGGTTGGTGCTGGTTGTTGGCAGGAGGTCATGATTCTCCCCTGGAGAGCTCCCTGCAGGCTGCCTCAGTCTCCTCGTGGCATGATGTCTGACTCCCCCAGGCAAGATGGAAATGGCCATTCCTTTGATGATTTAGCTTTGTATGTTACACACCATCATTTCTGCCACTTTCTTCTCTTTAGAAGCAGGTCATTAAGTCCAGTCCATGTTCAAGGAAAGGCACATTAAGCTCTACGTTTTGAATGGAGTGTCAAGAATTTGAGGATATTTTAAAACAACAACAGGTTTTTTCCCTGAAAACTGCATTGATGTGCTTACTGGTCCTGATGTGGTGACTCCATAGGCTGTGTTTACCAGTGCAGTCCTGAGGGCCTCCTTGCCTGAGAGTTCTAGGGGCATAGATGCGTGAATCAAACTTTTAATAAGAGTAGATGCTCAAAGCATTGTGATAGGCATAAATTTAACTGTAGATATTTTTCTTGGAAGATAGAGAACCTGTTTTAGATAGTAAGCCTTGTTTTATTTCCTGACTTCCAAGAAAGATTTAAAAATATGTGTTCTTTGCCTAGTAAATGAACCAGTAAAAGAGTTGATCTTAAAAAGAAATTGGAATCTGCTGTTGCAGTGCACTGCCACCAGATGGTGCCAGAATCCTATCTTCCATAATCTTTGCACTCTAGATCTTTCTTGAAATAGGTCTATGAAAAAAAAGTTTTATAACAATTGTGAGCCATAGTTATAAACTTACTTATTTAGATAACAAAAAATTGAACTTCAAGATGATTAACCAACAAATACTTTTTTATGTTTTTAAGTTTTGGTGTAGTTTTCAATACTTTTTCACATCAGTCAGTTTCAGTCACTCAGTCGTGTCTGACTCTTTGTGACCCCATGGACTGCAGCACGCCAAGCTTCCTTGTCCATCACCAACTCCCAGAGCTCACTCAGACTCATGTCCATTGAGTCAGTGATGCCATCCAACCATCTCATCCTCTGTCATCCCCTTCTCTTC
Source organism: Bos mutus (assembly GCF_027580195.1). Lineage (NCBI taxonomy): Eukaryota > Metazoa > Chordata > Mammalia > Artiodactyla > Bovidae > Bos > Bos mutus. The sequence continues at coordinate 29,060,244 of NC_091626.1, read as the reverse complement.
CTGCCTTCAACCTTTCCCAGCATCAGGGTCTTTTCCAGTGAGTCAATTCTTCGCCATCAGGTGGCCAAAGTGTTGGAGTTTCAGCTTCAACATCAGTCCTTCCAATGAATACTCAAGACTGATTTCTTTTAGGATTGACTGGTTTGATCTCCTTGCAGTCCAAGGGACTTTCAAGAGTCTTCTCCAGCACCACAGTTCAAAAGCATCTATTCTTCGGTGCTCAGCTTTCTTTATAGTCCACCTCTCACATCTGTATGTGACTACTGGAAAAACCATAGCTTTGACTAGACGGACCTTTCTCAACTTTTTCATGTAGCTTTTATCAATTCTTTTCGAATTCAAGAGGTAGTTACAAGCCCTGAGTTGTGTTTTCGTGATCTGATAGGATGGCATGGAATATAAATACCCTGATTGCTTATTAGTGGCAAGTTCTTTACTTTCTGTTCCATCCACAGGTAGCCTCTGCAGTCTTTTTTGGGACTTTTCAGCTGATTACAGAGATTGTTTACCTTTTTATTAAAAATAAAATTTAATATATATCTTCTGTATACAAGATTAAATACTTCCTGCATGTATAAATTATAAACATTTATGAGCCTGTGACCCCAATATAAACCCCAGAATACCAAAATCATTGAAATTAACTGTGGGCTCCTCCCTGATCCTATCTTTGGCTTTCTGTTGGGAGGTAACTTCCATCCTGAATTTCTGCCATTCTTGTAGTTTTTTAAAATTGAAGTATAGTTGAATACTTCAATTATTTACAATATAGTTGAATTAGTTACGATATAGTTGAATATCGTTGAGAATTGACTTAACGATATATCAATATTAGTGTCAGGTGTACAGCCCAGTGATTCTACCATTCCTATGCTTTTTTCCCCAGTGTTTACTTTACCTGTAGTTTTTTTTTTAATCACCCATGTACATAGGAAATGTAGCATTTTATTTAGTTTTGCTTTTTGAGCTCTGTTACATCATATATTGATGATTAAATCATAGCATATCTCTTCTATGAATTGCTTTTTCCACTTAATATTATTTTGTAAGATTTATCCATGTTGTTGCAAGTAGCCAGAATATAATTCACTTTCATTGCTATATCATACTCCTGGCCTTTTTTTTTTTTTTGATCCTTTTTTCTGTGAATGAACATTTGGCTTGTTTCCAGTTTCCTGCTAGTATAAATAAGTCCTATGAAAAGTGTTGTACATGTCTCCTGGGTCACATGTACAAATATTTCTCTATAGCAGGGATTGGCAAACTACTTCCTAGTGGTCAAATCTGGCTAGCTGCCTATTTTTTGTAAATAAAGTTTTATTGTCACACAGCTATGTTCATTTGTTTACATTTTGTCTGTGGCTTTGTTTGAGATACAAGACAGAGTCGAGGTACTTGTGACGGAGATCTCACGGTCTGAAACACCTAATATATTTACTGTCTGGTCCCTGTTGAGGGTATTTGCCTTGGAGTAATGGCTAGTTATAGAGTATGTACATAGGTAACTCTGCAGAATCAGGACAAATTATTTTCCAGAGTGGTTGTGCCTGTTTAATTTCCCACCAGTGATGTGCATGAATACTTCTTGCTCCATATCTTGCCTTGGTATTATCTGACTTCTTAATTTCTGCCTGTCTTTGTTTTCATTTTCCTGATTACTAATGAGCTTCAATTTCTTTTTTTTTTTTTAAATCATTTGGCTATTTAAAAAGTAATTTTATTAATGTACAACTTAAATACTATGAAAGTCAATGTTTGTAACTGTATAATTCCATTGTATTAGGGGATTTATAGTAAGTCATCACCACAATCCACTTTTAGAACATTTTCATTATCCTAAAACATTCCCTCGTGCCCATTTATAGTTAATCCCTACTCCCATTCTCAGCCCTAGGCATCCACTGATCTACTTGGTGTCTCTATAAATTTGCCTTTTCTAAACATTTCATTTAAATGGAATTGTATAATATATAGTCTTTTGTGTTTGTTTTTTTTCACATAGCATGATGTTTTTAAGGTTCATTCATGTTGTAACACGCTTTGCCCATTTCTGCTCGGTTCCCGAAGGAGACATTGGGTGCCTCTTGGCATTGGCAGGCAGTGGCACCCCACTCCAGTACTTTTGCCTGGAAAATCCCATGGACGGAGGAGCCTGGTGGGCTGCAGTCCATGGGGTCGCTAGAGTCGGACACAACTGAGCGACTTCACTTTCACTTTTCACTTTCATGCATTGGAGAAGGAAATGGCAACCCACTCCAGTGTTCTTGCCTGGAGAATCCCAGGGACGGGGAAGCCTGGTGGGCTGCTGTCTATGGGGTCGCACAGAGTCGGACACGACTGAAGTGACTTAGCAGCAGTAGCAACATGTATCAGAAGGTTGTTCCTTTTAATTGTTGAGTAATATTAATATCACTCCAGCCACAGGACTGGAAAAGGTCAATCCTCATCCCAGTTCTCAAGAAGGGTAGTGCTAAAGAATGTGCTAACCGTCGGACAGTTGTACTCATCTCCCATGCTAGTAAGGTCATGCTTAAAATCTTGCATGCTGGTCTTCAGCATTATGCGAATCAAGAACTTCCAGATGTCCAAGCTGGGTTTAGAAAGTAAGAGGAACCAGAGATCAAACTGCTAACATTCACTGGATTATAGAGAAAGCTAGGAAATTCCAGAAAAACATCTACCTCTGTTTCATTGACTACACCAAAGCCTTTGTCTGTGTGGATCATAATAAATTGTTGAAAGCTCTTAAAGAGATGGGTTTCCTGAGAAACCTGTATGCAGGTCAAGAAGCAACAGTTAGAACCCTGTATGGAACAACTGATTGGTTCAAGATTGAGAAAGGAGGATGACAGGGCTGTCTGCTGTCACCCTGTTTGTTTAATCTATACGGTGAGCACATCATGAGAAATGCCAGGCTGGATGAGTTACAAGCTGGAACCAAGAGAAGAGGGAGAAATATCAACAACCTCAGATATGCAGATGATACCACCCTAATGGCAGAAAGCAAAGAGAAACTAAAGAGCCTCTTGATGAGGGTGAAGTAGGAGAGTGAAAAAGTCAGCTTAAAACTAAATACTAAAAAAAACTAAGATCATGGCATCTGACCTCATTATTTCATGGCAAATAGAGGGGGGAAAGGTAGAAACAGTGACAAATTTGCTGATCTTGGGCTCTAAAATCACTCTGGTGACTGTAGCCATGAAATCAGAAGACGTTTGCTTCTTGACAGGAAAGCTATGACAAACCTAGACAGTGTATTGAGAAGAGAGACATTACTCTGCTGACAAAGGTCCATATAGTCAAGGCTGTGGTCTTCCCAGTGGTCATGTATGGTTATGAGAGCTGGACTGTAAAGAAGGCAGAGCACTGAAAAATTGTTGCCTTTGAACTGTGGTGCTGGAGAAGACTCCTGAGAGTCCCTTGGACAGCAAGGAAATCAAACCAGTCAATCTTAAGGGAAATCAACCCTGAATACTCGTTGGAAGAACTGATTCTAAAGCTGAAACTCTAGTATTTTGGTGATGTGATATGAACAGCTGACTCACTGGGAAAGTCCCTGATGCTGGGAAAGATGGAGGGCAGGAGAAGAGGGTTTCAGAGGATGAGATGGCTAGATGGCATCACGGATACAATGAACATGAACTTGGGCAAACTTTGGGAGATGGTGAGAGACAGAGAGGCCTGGTGTGCTATAGTCCATGGGGTTGCAAAGAGTCGGACACAACTGGGCGACTGAACAGCAACATTAATGTTATTCCATGGTATGGTTATAACACATTTTGTTTATCCAACTGTTAGTTGATGTTCACTTGGATTGTTTATAGTTTTTTCTGTCGGGAATATGACGTGTCTTTGTGTGGATGTCGGATTTTATTTCTCTTGGTTAGATTCCTAGGAGTGGAATGGCTAGATCATATGCTAGGTGTATGTTTAGTTTTTTAAGCAACTGCCAAATTTGCTTTCTGGAGTGGCTGTGCCATTTTACATTCTCACCTGCAGTGCATGATAGTTTATTTCTCCATATCCTCACCAACACTTAGTATTGTTTATCATTTTAACTATTCTAGTGAATGTTAGTAGTATTCATTGTGGTTTTAATTTGTCTTTTCCCAGTGACTGATGACATTGAACTCCTGTTCATGCACTTATAACCATTTGTATGTTTTTTAGAAATGAAATATCTGTTCCAATCTTTTGCCTGTTTTTAAATTGGTTGTTTTCTTGTTACTCAGTTGTGAGTTCTTTGTATACTCTGGATACAAGTCTTTTATCAGATACATAATTTGCAGTCCAATCTATGGCTTCTCTCCTTATTTTCTTAATGGCAGCTTGTGAAGTTTTAAATTTTGTAGTCTAGTCTGTTGGTTTTTTCCTTTATACTTGGTGTCAACTCTGTAAATTTTTTTTGTCTGGCCAGGCACACAAAGATTTTTGCCAAATCTTTTTCTAGAGTTTTATATTTAGGTTTTGCATACAGTCTGTGGTCTATTTTGAGTTTTTTTTTTTTTTTTGTGATCTATTTTGAGCTATTTGATAGAATGATTTGTGGAATATCTTCTCTTTTTTATGTACTATAATAGTTTGTACATTGTTTCTTGAAAATTTGATATAAGTTTCCTGGAAAAGTGTCTGATCTTAGTATTTTCCCTGTGGGAAAATTAAAACAATGAAATAAATTCCTTTAATGATTAAAGGACTATTCAGGTTTTTTATTTCTTTTTAAGTAGTTTTACTGAATGATATTTTTAGAGATTTGCCCATTTTAAGTTTTAAAATTTATTGTCATAAAGTTTTTCATTGTATTCTCATCTTTAAATCTTGTTTGAATGTGTTTCTACCCCCTCGCCCTGTTTTCATTTCTACTGTTACTTCTTTGTCTTCTCTTTCCCTTCCTTTTAAAAAGACCTGGTCAGATGTTTGAGTATTTTGTAGTCTTTTCAAAGAACTGTGCTTTTACTCTTGGTTCTTTGTTGGTTTTCTATCTTTTCTCTGTCTTCTACTTAAGTGATTTCTGTTTCTTTCTTATCTCCCTCTATCTAATTGTATTTTTCTGGGATTCTTCTCCCCCTCCCTCCAACTTATTAAATTACACATTTAATTCATAATTTTCAGTTTTTCTTCTTTTTACTCTGAGCTGTTGCATTCTTTTTGTGTGTGTGTGATGAAGTATTTTCATTTTTATTTAGTTCTCATAGTGTTTAAAATTTTTCATTATAATTACTTCTTTCACTCATGATTCTTTTTGGAATTTTTGAAAATCTAAATTATTTAATTAAATTTTCTTTCACATTTTAATTAGATTGCTAGCTTATTTGCATTTTAGTCAAAGAATTTTGTGTGATACTGATTCTTGGAATTTTTCTTGTTTTAAGGATTAACGTGATTAACTTTTGTAAGTGTCCTAAGTGTGCATGAGAAGAATGATTATTCTCTAATGATTTAGTGTTCTGCTTATGACAATTAAGTTAAACTTGGAATTTGGGTTGTGCAACTCTTCTTTATCTTTGCTGATTTTTTTCTTCAACCCGACCTAATACTAATCCAGAGAAGGTTGTTAAAATAGTCCATTATATCGTTAGCGAATTTACTTGTAGTTCTGTTATTTTGAATATTTTGAGCCTATTTGATTATGTTTAAATCAACAGAATTGTTGTATATTCCTTGAGAACTGACATGTTCTATGGTTCTTCTATGTAAGTACTTCTCACTGTTACAGTTTTACTGTTTGTGTGATTAGTTACTGTATGTCTTCCTCATTGGAGAATAAATTCCAAGTGGGCAGGAATTGTCTTTTTCTTCTTATTTTTACATCTACAATATTAACACATGTGGTAGTGGTGGTTTAGTTGTTCAGTAATGTTCGAATCTTGCAACCCCATCGATTGTAGCCTGCCAGGCTCCTCTGTCTATGAGATTTCCCAGGCAAGAATACTGGAGTGAGTTGCCATTTCCCTCTCCAATTAGCATATGTAGAAGGTACATAGTAAATATTAACTGAATGAATGAATTTGTTTTCATTTATTTATTTTTAAGCACTTATTTACTCTAATGTTTTGGTTCCTGCTGCCTCTCCTTCACTCTCAGACTCTTTGGTCTTGGAATAAGCCAAACTTCAGTAACTTTTAATGTTACTGCTCTTCCGTAGTACGGTATTTATTTTCATTTGTATGCCATTTGGTTTCTTCAAATTATCAAAATAGTACATTTAAGAAATATGATTTTTCTACCTAATTGATTTCTTTATTAATAAACATCAGCGATTATTTTAGGAGTTTTTTTTCTCATAAGTTTTAAAGTCGTTCCTCTCTGATTCTATATCTACAGATGTATAGAACTGTGTTAAACTGCTGTTTAACGAACCATTCCAAAACTTAGTGGCTAAACACATTAATAAATGTTTATTATCTCACACAGTTTCTGAGTCAGGAATTCAGGAGAAGCTTAGCTGGCTGTTTTCAGTTCTGGTGTCTTAGGAGATTACAATCAAGAAGTTGGCTGAGGCTGCCATCATCTGAAAACTTGCCTGGAGGTGGGGAAGATGAAGATGCCTTTAAAGCAGCTCCCTGACCTATAGAACTGTGAGATAATAAACAGGATTGTTTTAAAGCTGCTAGTTTGTGGTTAATTGTTATATAGCAATAGAGAACTCATGCAGATCTCAGAGGAGATGTCTAACTAGTTGTGTTGCTGGATCTTTGTTTCTGGTGAAAAGTTCAAACCTAGCATCCCAGATATCAGGTAGAAGTTAGATCTGGTGAAGATAAGATGTAAGGCATCTAGTTGAATAAACTTCGACCAGGCCTAAGGATGACTTGAGGGAGGAAGAATAAATCTGGAAACATTCTGCTGTCACTTTTATAGCTGCTCTTTCCTGACTCTGACTTCAAAACAACCTAATTTATTTATCATCAGTTTTGATTTATGTGAACTGCCCTGAATCTGTGTACGTTCAGCTACAGTACCAAGATTAAAAGTGGAATTAGAGAAGCGCTACTCATGCCAAAGGCAGAAGCAGCAGAGGAGAAATCAAAGGGAAACCAACTGTGCTGAATCACTAATGGAAGTGAGCTACAGGGCTTTGTCTCATTCCCAGAGAACATCAAATCCCTTACTTATGGAATATATAAGCAGATAATTCTACATCTATTATGACAGTATTGGTAGGGAAGATATGTTTGAAGTTTAAACTTTAAATATTTATGTTATGTGGAGATCAGACCGTGTAATGGTAGCCTTCTCATATGAGGTAATATAGATCAGATCAGCGTTTCTCAATCTTTGTTCATTACCACCCCTTAAGGAGCTTTTTAGTCATTTTTCCCCCCAATAACATTTCCACCCCCACTCAAGATTTTAATTGTTGCTGGTGAATTTAAGGTTCTTGCTTTGTCATGAAAGAATTTAGAGACAAAACGATAGGTTAAGAAGTGGCTTTATTTAGAGAGAAACACACTCCACAGACAGTGTGTGGACCATCTCAGAGAGAGCAAGAGAGCCTCAAAACATGATGTGGGTAGTTTTTATGGGCTGAATAATTTCATAGGCTAATGAGTCAGGGATTATTCCAATTATTTTGTGGAAGGGGTGGGGGTTTCCAGGTATTGGGCCACCACCCACTTTTTGACCTTCTGTGGTTGGCCTCAGAACTGTTATGGTGCTGGTGGGTGTGTCGTTTAGCATGTTCTTTTACCAGGAGGAGAAGGGGATGACAGAGGATGAGATGGTTGGATGGCATTGCCGACTCTGTGGACATGAGCTTGAGCAAGCTCCAAGAGTTGGTGATAGACAGGGAAGTCTGCTGTGCTGCAGTCTGTGGTTGCAAAGAGTGGGACATGACTGAGCAACTTAACTGATATTACCATGAGCACATAATGAGACTCAAGGTCTGCTGGAAGTTGGCTCATCTACCCTCTTGGACCTGGTTAGTTCTAACCAGTCTTTGTCATGTTCTGTCATTCTTTAAAAGGTTGTGCCCTGCCCCCTTCCCTCCTGTTTCATGTAGATATACTATATATCTGTTTATGTACTGTATGTAGATCTGTGCTTTATAAGGAAAAGAGAGTAACATCTTTCTTCCGTGATCAAAACCAAGTTTTGCCCTTGAGGTCACTGTCACCCTTGCTGAGAATGCATGATAAAGATGCTGATATAATTAGGTAAAATTAAAGGTTGTATTTAAAGGGATCATTAAAAAAAGGTATTTTTATATTGTAATCCAGAGATTATAGGAATAGAAAACTGGTCCAAACTCACGTCGATGAAAAGAGGTATGGCATCTGCATATGTTGGTTGGAGAGTACCTCTGGACGGGTAAACCTGTGAAGCACCGCCAAATCTTTATAACATTTAAGAAAAATGATTATACCCAGATCCTTGCTCTAAATAATGAGAAACAATGTGGCACATGTCTACATTATTTGTGTTTCCTGAGTCGTTTCTATGCTTTGTTCATGATTTAAGAAGACCAGGTGTCCTCCTCGAAGGGGGCAGTTTTGCTTTGGAGGTGACCACTCTTCTGTCCCTAAAAGGTAGAGGCAGAATGCCAGACTCCTCTTTTGGCTTCCTTATCTTTCCTTAGAACAGTTCTGCTTGTTTCTCGTTGACTGGGTGGGCTGTCTAAGATTACAGGAGACAATAAGTCAAGGCTTGTAAATTCAAGTGTCCACAAAGGTCTTGGCATGTATAGAAATGCATAAACAATGAAATATAAGACATACATACTTTATCAGTCAATTTTGGCTGCTTACTCTGCTTACAACAGCAGCAGACAGTCATTTTTCTTGCTCAGGGGTCTGTAGGTCGGTCAGGGTGGGTCTCATCTCTTTTTCAAGCTGCAGTCAGGTTCTGGTCTGTTCCATGTGCAGCAGCAGCAGTAGGAAAACTAGGGAGAGATTTCTAATCTGCATTCCTGGAACATCATCTGCTGACAAGATTTGTTTATCCTGCCCTATGTTTTGAAAGGCAAGATAACCAGGCCTCTGTTCTAAGACAGGAGTTTAGCATATGTGGTTGATTGAATCATTGTTCCTAATTCGTCACTCATTTCCTGATTTAGAAATAAGTATCTTTCTCCATAAAGGTTTCATAAAGTCTTTTATATGGCACATATTATATGATTGTTAAATTTTTTTTTAAGTTTTATTTTTAAAATTTATGAAGGATAATTGCTTTACAGAATTTTGTTGTTTTCTGTCAACATCAACATGAATCAGCCATAGGTATACATATGTCCCCTCCCTCTTGAACCTTCCTCCCATCTCCCTCCCATCCCACCCCTCAAGGTTGATTCAGAGCTCCTATTTGAGTTCCCTGAGTCATACAGCAAATTCCCATTGGCTATCTATTTTACACATGGTAATGTTTTGACACTTTTTTTTTTTAATGTGAATCTTGGGGTACTTGTCATTTTCATGTCCTCTTGTTTTCTTTTTCTACTCTGTTACCCTGCCTTCTTTTTTCCCCTTACCTTTCCATTTACTTTAAAAACAGCAGTTGTCAGTATGGAGTAAGAGAGAGTTGTGGAGAGAATTTAAAGTATAAAAGCTTCCACTTGTTGATATAAAATAACTTTAAAGATGAAAGTTTCTTTCACAAGGCAAACAGCTGCCTGACTGTTCTGAGATTGTTTGCTTTTTGTTTACTTTGGGATTCAAAGAGTGATTTTAAAAAAGAATTCTTTAGGTTTGAAAACCTAATTGTATTTCTGCCTAATCGTAGAGCATATGGAGACAGGTAGTTGGATGCTGGGGAAGGAGGCCATTAAAAAGATGATGTAACGTTTCCACATGCTCATTTCTCAGATCAGAACCAGGCAGTCCTTAAATTTTCTCTGCAAAATATTGGCTTGGTGGATTGACCCATCCTCTTGACCTCATCTTGAATGTGGAGGAACTCTCCCCCACATTCAAGATTTTGGGTCCTACTAGGTCTGGGTTTCACATTCATCTCTACTGCTTGTTCTCTTTTGAGACTAAAGTGACTAGGCTTCATTTTCACTTCAGTACAGTTAAACTGGGCTTCTTGGGTGGCTCAGTGGTAAGAATCTGCCTGCCAATGCAGCAGACACAGGAGTCTTAGGTTCGATTTCTGGGACGGAAGATCCCCTGGAGGAGGAAAATGGCAACCCACCCCGGTATACTAGCCTGAAGAATCCCATGGACAGAGGAGGCTGGTGGGCTCCAGTCCATGGCGTCGCAAAGAGTCAGACACAACTGAACACACACGCATGCACAATTAGACTTTCTTGGTAATAATTCTTTCCCCTTTAAAGCAATTGCTAGTATTTGCTTCTTTGTTGATATTCTAGTGATCTTTACTACTCGATGTTTCCTTTCTGTTCTTTTACATTTCTCAGGCAGGATTGTTGAAACTCAGGCTCTAACTATACGAAGCTAATCGTATTTTACCAGTATCTTCTGTGTGTAAATGCTGTATTCACTCTGAGTTTCCAAGAAGCAATCACTTAGACTATTCTGGTTTGGCATGTCTGCTGTTTCTGACCACCATTGGAGCTGAACCTGGGAACTGAACACAATTTGAAATTTTGTGGTTTGGCTGCTAGAAGTCAGAGCTAAACTATCTGAAGCTAAAAATTATTAATGTTGAAATGTTTTAACCCACTAAGTAAACTTGAAAAAATAATGAAATTTAACTCTAGCCAACCTTTAAAAATTGCGAACAGCATATTTTTTGAGGCTAGAAAGAGAGGAAAAATATATGAAAAGGATCTGAAATTGCTAAAGAATTAGCAATTATTTATTATAGTTTACTTAAAGAAAATGTTAATATTCAAATTTGAAAGCGAAGTAAAGCAAACATAGAAAACCAGATGAACCCCAAAATCTTATGTTATCCACGTGATGTTCTACTTTTCTCAAGACTGTACTGAATCAGTACATAAAAATAATGAAGCAGGTAAAATGCCAGTTGTGCTCATTTAACTTCAGAATTTTTAAAAACATGTTTTCTTTGAAGATGAAATGATAAGATATTACCTTACATTTTCATGGTATTTTATACTTTACTAAATATTTTCACATATAACATCTTAAAAAATGTTTTTAAGTTGAGGGCTTGCTTCACCTTTCCACTAAATATTAAAAGTATTTCATAGGTTTAAGCTCATTAAATCTCAGAACATATCTAAAGATCTAATTAAATCTTTCAGTTTAGTTCAGTAGTTTGGTCGTGTCTGACTCTTTGTGACCCCGTGAACCACAGCACACCAGGCCTCCGTGTCCGTCACCAACTCCCAGAGTCTACCCAAACCCATGTCCATTGAGTCAGTGATGCCATCCAACCATCTCATCCTCTGTTGTCCCCTTCTCCTCCTGCCCTCAATCTTTCCCAGCATCAGGGTCTTTTCAAATGAGTCAGCTGTTCCCATCAGGTGGCCAAAGTATTGGAGTTTCAGCTTCAACATCAGTCCTTCCAATGAACACCCAGGACTGACCTCCTCTAGGATGGACTGGTTGGATCTCCTTGCAGTCCAAGGGACTCGCAAGAGTCTTCTCCAACACCACAGTTCAAAAGCATCATTTCTTTGGCACTCAGCTTTCTTTATAGTCCAACTCTCACATCCATACATGACCACTGGAAAAACCATAGTCTTGACTAGACGGACTTTTGTTGACAAAGTGATATCTTTGCTTTTTAATATGCTGTCTAGGTTGGTCATAACTTTTCTTGCAAGGAGTAAGCGTTTTTTAATTTCATGGCTGCAGTCACCATCTGCAGTGATTTTGGAGCCCAAAAAAATAAAGTCTGACACTGTTTCCCCATCTATTTCCCATGAAGTGATGGGATCAGATGCCATGATCTTCGTTTTCTGAATGTTGAGCTTTAAGCCAACTTTTTCACTCTCCTCTTTCACTTTCATCAAGAGGCTTTTGAGTTTCTCTTCACTTTCTGCCATTAGGGTGGTGTCGTCTGCATATCTGAGGTTATTGATATTTCTCCTGGCAATCTTGATTCCAGCTTGTGCTTCCTCCAGCCTAGTGTTTCTCATGATGTACTCTGCATATAAGTTAAATAAGCAGGGTGACAATATACAGCCTTGTATATTTCTAGGACATATCTGAAACTGGATAGGTAGATAGTGTATATTGAAAGGAAGTCGTTTATTCCTCCATTGGTTAACACTCTGAAGAGCTATCATTTCTCACCTTCAGGATCCACTTTCAAGTTTATTTATGAATATTTCCTTTGCTCTGATATCTGGCAGTTAATTTGATCCATATTGTTTTTGATGATGATAAAAAAGTCAATGAAAAGTGTTTTGGGGTCTTCAAAACTGCCAGTCTCCAAAGGAGAGTATGTAGCATGGCCCATTAGGTTATGGGAAGAAAATACTAGAATTTTTATTGGTGTTACATCTAAAACATAAAATAAACCTTAATTGACATTTAACATACGGCATCCTCACTTGATCCCTATCTTATACTGTCACGTGTCAGGTAATAATCCATGAGGAAAAGGTACAGAAGGTTGACAGAGACACCTTGTTTATATCTTTATTTTCAACATGTTGGGGTAGATTATAGTCCTACATGTTGGGATTCCCTGGTGGCTCAGACAGTAAAGCGTCTGCCTGCAATGAAGGAGACCTGGGTTCGATCCCTGGGTTGGGAAGATCCCCTGGAGAAGGAAATGGCAACCCATTCCAATACTCTTGCCTAGAAAATTCCATGGATGGAGGAGCCTGGTGGACTACAGTCCATGGGGTCGCAGAGTCGGACATGACTGAACGACTTCACTTCACTCACTTATAGTCCTACATGGGTCTAGTTAGGTCAATTTATGGATTTAGCTAAATCAAATCTCGCAAAACAGACAAATGGCATAAAAAGATTCCTGCAAAAAAACTATATATTGAAGGCAATACTAATAATGTGAGTAGAAATGAACCACATGTATGTAAAAGTCAGAGGTGAGAACTCTCCTACGATTAATGAAGTAAAAATCAGTGACAGTCTAATCTCATTTGTAAAGACATCCGCAAAATTTGGAATTAGAAAACAATTTGATATGGAATTATCTCCATTATTGTTAATAATGAAACTTTCTCTGGTATTTTGTTCCTTGAAATAGTGATAGTAGGAAGCCATTGTTAAGAAACATACGTCACAGAAAGACAAACATTCACAAGTTTTTCAGTCATGTTTAAGGTCATGTGACACATATTCAGTATCTAGACAAATTTCAGTAAAATTAATGTTAGATATTTAAAAGCCTCTTTTGGGTTTTCTTAATAACAAAAGACCAAATGCAATACATTTTTAATAACATTAGGGATACCCTTCAATGGACATGGTTTTGGGTGGACTCTGGGAGTTGGTGATGGACAGGGAGGGCTGGCATGCTGCGGTTCATGGGGTTGCAGAGAGTCGGACACGACTGAGCGACTGAACTGAACTGAACTGTTCTTCTGTTAAAATGGATGACATAAGACAGGGGAAGCAACATGGAATAACTTACATGGATTCTTTTAGGAATAAATACTTTCAGCTGGAAATCATTGCCAATGATGTGAAGCATTAAGGATTAAAGCAAATTATTCATTGAGGAAAGATGCTAGACAGTTAAAGTACAGAAGTTTCTAATAGGGCCCAGATTATCTTCTTAGCTAGATTCTGTTTCAGTAATGAGATACATGAACTAAATTATTTTTAAGCCACAAAAGTGAAGATATATCAAGGAAGATATATTCTCAAAAATAAATGACTTCTTAAATATAAAACAATGTTTATGAGGGAATTTCCTGGCAGTAATATTCTTGTTCTGACCTGATAGGGGTTTGGATTGCTTACATATATATACATTTGCTACAGTTCATCAAATGAAACACTCACGATCTGGGCATTTCATTGTGTGGAAAATTTACCGTAAAAGAAAAAAGAATCATACTTACTAAATTCAGGTTAATGATACACACATCAAACTTTTAGGGGAAAGTATATTTATGTCTCTGACTTACTTTGAAATACATTTAAAAACATCTAAGATGGACTGACGAATGAATGGATTGATGGATAGTCTAGTGTATTAGTGAAAGTGAAAGTGAAGTTGCTCAGTCGTGTCCGACTCTTTGCGACCCCATGGACACCAGGCTCCTCTGTCCATGGGATTTTCTAGGCAAGAGTACTGGAATGGGGTGCCATTTCCTTCTCCAGGGAATCTTCCTGACCCAGGGATTGAACCCAGGTCTCCCACATGGTAGACACATGCTTTACTGTCTGAGCCGCCAGGGAAGTCAAGTGTATTAGTAGACTGTACGATAGTATAAATATATGTATATATGCATGCACACTCAGTCGTGTCCAACTCTTTTTGACCCCATTAGTAGACTATACCCCTCCAGGCTCCTCTGTCCATGGGATTTCCCAGGCAAGAATACTGGAGTGGGTTGCCATTTCTTTCTGCAGGAGATCTTCCTGACCCAGGGATAGAACCTGTGTCTCCTGCATTGGCAGGCAGGTTCTTTACCAGCTGAGCCACAGGGGAAGCCTGTTATAATAGTATAATAGTAATAAAATGGCAGTTGCAGAGTCTAGGTGGTGAGTATATGGATGTTACTTGTAAAATTCTTTGCATTTTTCTGGTACATCATCCTTAGTCTATAGTAACACAGAAGTTGATGTCATATGTGTGAAGAATGCTTCAGGATGGTACAATTTTTATAAAAACCTGACTAGTTTTTATTGACTCTTTATAGTACTCTGTAACGTGATGAGTGATCATGAAAATCATTTGAATCACAAGAACTTCTTTGGTTATCTCTCAGCAAAGATTGTAAAAAGCTGTTGAATTTAAAAATGGGTGAAACTTTTTTAAAATGAAAAGTCAAATTTGTTGATCCTTTTTGTAAAACAAGTGACTGTGTAACTTGCCACCTAGCAGATTGCAAATCAGGCAGTCAGCCAACCAAGGGAACACTCTTATTCCATCCCTTCAAAGTAAAGGTGATATTTTTACAATGAGTGAGAAAGTAACTGCTTATTAAACGACAGAGATCAAAATACAGAACATTATTCAAATTTCTGCTTGGAAATGTTTTATGACGTGGTTTTTGTCTTCAAAGATGTACGTATCTTGTGAAAAAACTCTAACAATATTTTCTAAACTGTTAAGAAATCTTCCAAATAGTTTCATTTGATTTTGAAATCAATTTTTAAAAATGTTAAAGTGTAATACATCTTGATTGGTTTGCAAGAATAATTAATTGACCCAAGGGAAAATGACCATTTATTAGCCAAAGTTGAACAATAGCTTTTGCAATTATCCTTTCTCAACTACAGAGACATTACAATTGAGTACTACAATAAGCAGAATTTAGGAACTGTTTCAGTTGCTGGATTACAAAATAGTTAAATCAGTATTTTAAAAACAATGTACATAATTTCATTTATTTTCATTGTTTATTAGATTGAAAAGATCTGTATAACTAATATATAAAATATGAGTATTCTTTATGTTTCTAGATATTACTACTTTGTCACTTACATATATCACAAATGTAACCTTCAAATTTATAAGTCATCTTTTTTACTTTCTTTATGGCATATTTTTATCAAAAAAAGTTCTTAAAGCAATGAAACTATTGATTTGTATTTTAAATGAAAAATATATGAAACTTTTTAAATGCTTGTAATCTTTTATTTTTAATCTCTATGTGTATTTTTTACTGTCCATAATGTATTAGTAAAATAGTTTATATATAATACATATGCATATACTGGAGGATTGTAATAAAATTTTGTTTGTGTTTGTTTTTTTTGGGTGTGTTTGTTGGAGTATGTAATCAAAGAATTTTGGCATTTTCACTGATCACTGATCTGGCACAGTGTTATTGCTAGCAGCAATTATTTATACTAAAAGTTTAAATCATTGTTTTAGAGATTATAAATCAACACATGGTTTCTAGCTTGTGAGCCTTTGTTTTTTTTCAACGTTAAACTTTGAAAAATGAAGTTTACCTTTAGTCTAAGTTCTATAACTGGTTCTCAAATGTGGAGCAGCATTGGTGTCAACTTATTAGAAATATAAATTTTCAGGTCCCCTTCCAGACCTATGGGTAACCAGAAATGCTGGTTAATGAGCTTGCCAGGTGAGTTTAAGCTCAGTCATGTTTGAGAACCACTGGCCTAGGTGATTTAGACTCCTGTGTCATCACTTCTCATTTCTTCCTGCTTCTTGGTATACCTGAGACAGTGTCTTCAGATCTGGTGTGTCTCAGTTTAGCTCAGAGTTCTGTTCGTCTCTACCTCAGATTTTCTTCTCTCCTCCTTTTCTCCTTTTTCTTTTCCCTTCTTCCTATTGTGAAAAATTATTCATTAGTGCTATTCTCACAAAAGGGATAGTGTTTTGGTTCTGAAAATCTGGATGCCATAGCCAGTATGACAAACAGTATGTTTAAAGGGGTTATTTTAAATATTTCAAATTAATTTTTGTTAACTACTTCCTGTTGGACTCAAATATGCCTTGATTAATGTCCTAGGCATATTCTTTTCCATCTATGCCCTCTTGTTTTCAGATTTTATAGTCTCAAATAGCTTTCCAACAACTAAACTTTTAAAATATACACTTCAAAGTATGAATCACCTAGATTTAGCAGTTGTTGAATTTGTTTCATTTGCTTTATCTCTCTTCTACACACACACACACACTTTTTTTCTTTTGCTAAACCATTTAAAATTGTATACATCAATACCTTTTACTTTTAAATACTTTATTAATATTAACGATCAAAGTACCTTTAAATGGGACTAATTTAAAATTGTTTTGAAAGGCCAATTCATAACAAATGTTAAACCAATTATTAAAGCCTCTTAAATATTTTCAGAGCTTTCTATAAATGTCTTATTGAGAAAAAATATAGAACTTCAAGTTGTGAGTGTATCAATGAATCCTCAAGCCTTTCTCAACCAAAGTTTTTCATCTGAATTTTGCACAACACAGGGATGATTTTGCTGACTGTTTTCTCATTTCTCCCAAGGATGGTCCATACCTAGTACTAATCCAGATGCATAGGGGAGAAGTTCTTTTATTATATATATAGTGAAAGTGAAAGTCACTCAGTCATGTCCGACTCTTTGTGACCCCATGGACTATAAAGTCCATGGAATTCTCCAGGCCAGAATACGGGAATGGGCAGCCTTTCCCTTCTCCAGGGGATCTTCCCAACCCAGGGATTGAACCCAGGTCTCCCGCATTGCAGGCGAATTCTTTACCAGCTGAGCCATAAGGGAAGCCCAAGAATACTGGAATGGGTAGCCTATCTCTTCTCCAGTAGATCTTCCCAACCCAGGAATTGGACTGGGTGTCCTGTATTGCAGGCGGATTCTTGACCGACTGAGCTATCAGGAACCCTTAAGAGTTGTATTAACAGTGTTCCCTTTGGGAACCCAGGTTAGTTGAACTGTGGCAAGTTCTTAAAAGGGTTTTGCTTTAACTAGATTGTGATGTTTATACAAATAATATTTTTTTCTTCTTATTTTTTTAGATTACAGGTCCCCCAGGTTGTGGAAAAACTCAGTTTTGTATAATGATGAGCATTTTGGCTACATTACCTACCAACATGGGAGGATTAGAAGGAGCTGTTGTGTACATTGACACAGAGTCAGCATTTAGTGCTGAAAGGTAGGAGATTTTATTTTCTATTATAATGCTTTATTTTTGTAACATATACAGCATAAAATATTTACAAACAGATTAATATTTACTTTTGAGAATATATTGTTAATAGATACAGGTTTAAAGGAATTTTCTTTTTAAAATTGACACAGGAAGCGTATTCTTTTTTTTCACACTTTAAACTTTTTGTTTTAATTTGATGTATAGCCAATTAACAATGTTGTGGTAGTTTCAGGTGAATATTAAAGGGACTCAGACATACTTATCCATGTATCCATTCTCCTTCAAGCCCGGCTCCCATCTAGGCTGGCACATAACATTGAGCAGAGTTCACTGTGCTATACAGAGGTCTTAACCTTCCTAAAGTCCCTAACTCTCCAGGAAACATTTTCTTTTTGCCTTTTCTATCCCTTTGTTATGGTTTAAAGGGAGTTTCTGGATAAGCTGTGTTTTTCACAAAGTCAGGAAGAAACAAGTTTAAGAAACAGAGGGAGAAATGTAAGTAGAAAATGGAGAAGAGGGAAGATTAATAAGAAAGACAAAATGTAAAGTGTTTTGTAAGTAATTTCTAGTTGGAAGTAAAATATTTGTGAGTGAAAAAAATTGCAATTTTCAAAACATTTTTTATTGAACATTATTTTACTTTAATCTTTGAAATAATGTGGTATTAAATGCAGGAAATACTGATAGTAAGTATATGCATGCTTAGAAAGAAAAGATTTCCTTAATTTGGCAAGGACCTTTGTTTTAACATTCTGTGAGAAAGGTATTCAGTCATTTATGTAATTCTGTAAATCTGAAGATAAGTCTGGTCTCCTCTTCTGCTACTCTGATAGACATTCATAAACAGGAGTGCTTTATACATCTGGAAACTGATTCAATTCTGTTTTCTCAGCCAAGGTGTAGTATAGGTATAGTTCTTTGAGTCTTTCTCTAATTCTATCACAATGAATCTTCCTTATTTTTCTCTAAGAGTACTACAAAGATCAAAGTGTATTCCCTGACCAGGTAAATTCCAAATTTTGCCTAGAGCTTGTTTGCTTTGTTCTACAAATGGCACCCCACTCCAGTATTCTTGCCTGGAAAATCCCATGGACGGAGGAGCCTGATAGGCTGCAGTCCATGGGGTTGCTAAGCATGGGCATGACTGAGTGACTTCTCTTTCACTTTTCACTTTCATGCATTGGAGAAGGAAATGGCAGTCCACTCCAGTATTCTTGCCTGGAGAATCCCAGGGACAGAGGAGCCTAGTGGGCTGCCGTCTATGGGGTCGCACAGAGTCGGACACGACTGAAGCAACTTAGCAGCAGCAGCACACTTCTTGATAATCTTTTCTTCCTAAGTATATACCACTGGTTTGTCAGCTGTTTAAGTTTGTGTTACATCTTTGTATCTTCAAAGCCAAATCCTACAAGTGGCACATACTGGCTACTCAGAAAATGTTTGATAAATGAGGGAATTGACAAGTGTTACTCTCAGATCATGGAATCCAGATACCATTTCCTACTAAAAGGAACTAGGGTTCCATAGGGGAATGGCCAATTCTAGGTATGGAGCAGAAGGTTTTTGTTTTTTAGTAAGAGGCAAAAGATTTATTTGATCTGAAGTTCAATCAGAGTATTAGGAGGTTTATAAGTTGAATCTGAAACATCAGATATCAAGAGAGCTATCGAAGACTACTTACAGGAGTATCAGAAGGACTTAAGAATCAACCTGAGGAGCTCACACTAGCCAAAGATGAAACAAATTGATTACCAATAGAACAATAATAGAAGTAGACTAAGATACATGAAATACATTTAAATTCATGAGTCTGTAATATTAAGAATGAAAAGCAACAAATTGATCAACCTTGGAGAATTCTGGAGATGCAACTTATTATTTTGAAAATTAGTTTTTATAAAAAGGGAAATTAAGCATTTATTCTGTTTTCTATATAAATATTACTAAGTAGCTGCTGCTGCTACTAAGTCGCTTCAGTCGTGTCCGACTCTGTGCGACTCCATAGACGGCAGCCCACGAGGCTCTGCCATCTTTGGGATTCTCCAGGCAAGAGCACTGGAGTGGGTTGCCATTTCCTTCTCCATACTAAGTAGCAAATATGTCTTTTTTATAGACAATAAATGAAGAAGAAGTAATAGAATATCACCAAATTATAAACCCTAAAAATCTAATGGATCTAGGCACTGAATATTGTGATATAATAAATATGTGTTTTGTAGTCATCCTGGTTCCTGTCAAAAGAACTTCTAAAACTTTTGAAATTTCCTGAGTGATAGAACTGAAAGAAGCATCATTTGTATTCATAATTACCCCCTTTCCAACCATAATTGATTTATGCTAATGAGATGACTCTTGATGGCCCTCTAGATTACATCCAAATGGACCTGATTGCCAGAGGAATCTGTCATGTAATTATAGGTTTGAACTTTCAGTCCTACCTCCCCAGTCTCTGAGCAGGGAAGAAGGACTAGAATTGGATCAATCAGCATTTCAGTCATGCCCATGTAATGGAATCTTCCAAAACTCTCTAATTGATAGAGTTTGTAGAGCTTCTGGGTTGGTGAACCTGTTGAGGTGTTGGGGGCAGGTGGTGCTCTCAATTTATTGCTGGTTGGTCTGAAGTAACAGAGGTCTGGGACTTGTGATTGATGTCTGAGGTCGGGGCAGTCTTGTGAGTCTGAGCCTTTAATCTATGGGGTCTGAGTTAACTCCTAGTAGTTAGTATTAGAATTGAACTGACTTGCAGGACACACAGTTAGTGTCCATAGGGAACTGGAAAATTGCTTAGTATAGAAAACCTACACATTTGGTGTCAGAAGTGTGAATAAAAATGGTTCATAAACAGAAAAGCATGCTGACATCACAAGGCAACCAGCCATTTTGGTACTTCCTGATGGAAGAATAATCAAATCAGAAAGTGATCAAGGTTTCAGATCCAATGACCAGTTTATAGGGGCTTCCAGGTGGTGGTGGTGGTAAAGAACCCACCTGCCAATGCAGGAGACATAAGAGATATGGGTTCGATCCCTGGGTTGGGAAGATCCCCTAGAGAAAGAAATGGCAACCCACTCCAGTATTCTTCCTGGAGAATCCCATGGACAGAGGAGCCTGGTGGGCTATAGTCCATAGGATCACAAAGAGTTGGACACTGCTGAAGTGATTTCAGTCACTTAATAATGTTTCCTAACTCACAAGGAACTTATGAAGGTTATTTGAAGACAAGGATTGAAATTTATATTGTTTTTACTTTTCTAGTCTATTCTTCACAAGGCTTGAAAAGTGTAGTCATCTAGTGCTAGGGTCAGATCGAATCAAAGGTCCCAGTGCTCTTTTGTATAGATGTCAGACTTGTGTTCTTATAGTGCCTTCTGGAGTTGGACATAGTGGGTTACAGAGTGGCACCAGCTCTGTCCTGCTTGGTCATGTTTCATTTGTGCTATTACAAGAGTGTTTGATCCCTGTTTGGTGTTGCTGGGAAAGGTAGATCAGGAAAGCTTTCTCCTGCAAGCAGTTGAATACCCAAAGAATAGTGGCTTAAACAACAAGAGGTTTATTTTTTCTCTCATAGCAGGAAGACCTGAGTTGCTGGCAGTGGTTCTGCTTCTCAGTGGTGGTAGAGACCTAGGGCTGGTACATTTTCGGCATTATATCCATTCTGTGTCCCAGTCAGTGAGATGAGAAAGAGCCATTATATCTTAATCAGGAAAGTATATTTTTCAGAATAGCTGCCTCTTCTTCTCTGCTGATTTTCTTTTCATGCTTTGGAATCCTTCTCCAGATTTCTCAGTTGGTCACCCTTGCATGCAAAGGAGGAGGGAAAAATCAGGGGAGAAATATTTGTAACAAGTCTGATGGGGCTGGTTAACATTACTGCCTGAGTGAAATTGAGGTTCCCACATTGCAGGCAAGAAGTGGAAATGGATATTGGTGGGTAATTAACAGTGTCTGCCACAGCTGGGATAGTTTATAGACTTGGAAAAGATATAAAGCAGGAAAAATAAGACTGAAAAAGGAATATTTTTAGCTTTCTGTATGTCTCTATATGGAGCACTCTCTCCATTTTGTGTTTACAAACAACTTGTTGGAAAAAGGCAAATGAGAAAGTAAATTGAAGGATTAATATGATGGAAGATTAAAGGATTCACATCTAGGGAATTTAGGGTAAGTGGAAAATATTTTCTATCAATAAATTGCTGAATATCTTTTTATCAAGAAGGAGGAAGAAAACAATAAATAGAATGAAAAAGAATAAATAAAAGTAAAAATTTTTTAATTTATTTTAAAAAAAGAAACCCTTGTGGGTGATGTACGTAAAAGCACTTTGGAATGAATTGGGATGATTAGTTATATATATTTTTTACAACAGTGCACTAGCTAGCTTATTTTTATATGACTTTGAGCAGTATGTTAATCATACATGTTCATCACAGACTGCAATTATATTTCCATACTGTTAATAATTAGATAATAGTATGAAAATCAAAGTCGCTCAGTTGTGTCCGACTCTTTGCAACCCCATGGAGTATGCAGTCCAGGGAATTTTCCAGGCCAGAATACTGGAGTGGGTAGCCTTTCCCTTCTCCAGGGAATCTTCCCAACCCAGGGATCAAACCCAGGTCTCCCGTATTGCAGGTGGATTCTTTACCAGCTGAGCCACAAGGGAAGCCCAAGAATGCTGGAGTGGGTAGCCTATCCCTTCTCTAGTGGATTTTCCTGACCCAGGAATTAAACCGGTGTCTCCTGCATTGCAGGAGGATTCTTTACCAACTGAGCTATCAGGGAAGCCCAGATAATACTATAGTCTGGTGCTAAACCCTCAGGTACTTAGGGACTGCCTTGGGGAGAGGGGAATGCGGCAGAATTCTGAATCCCCTTCTTCTGATTGATTCAGGAAAAGTCTGTTTTTATTTGTTTTACCTATTGGATTTCTGATTAGGGTCTGATATAGTTTTAGATGCTATATACTATATACACCTTGAGAATATGGATAAATAGATTAGTGGCCTGTCTATGGAAATTTTGGCAGCCATGAAAATTCCAGTATACATATATTGAATAAATACTATATTGTCCCTATTGGGGATAATTAGAAGAAAAGATGGAGCTGGAGGTTAATAATAAAAAAGGAAGGTAATATGAATGGTAAGTAGTAATAGTAATTTTTGAAATAAAACTTTGTGAGAAATAAAGTGGATAAAGGAGAATAAACCCAGGTCTTAGGACTGCAAGTGGATCTGTGTGTGAGAAAGGCTGAAGGATCTGGGGAAGCCGGAGATCTGGGGAAGCCGGAGATCTGGGGAAGCTGAATTCAGGGCCCTGGAAGGTGGCGACTTGGGGAGGAGGGATATAGAACTGGAACTGTAAGAGGCAGAAGTGGACATTCCTGAGTTGTCATGAAATCAGAAGAGCTTGAAAACCAAGAAGAAAGATGTAGTGCAATAGGGGACGAAGACAATCAACTAATCACAAAAATGTAAAATTATAACTATTATAACTAAGTATGCAAAGGAGAGGTATATGTTGTGTTGGTACCATGTGGAAGCAATGGCCAAGCTTAGATCTGAAGGAAGTTTTCTACTTAGGGTGCAAGTCACTTCTGAGGGTACCGGGTACTTTACCATTGCTGCTGCTGCTGCTGCTAAGTCACTTCAGTCGTGTCCGACTCTGTGCGGCCCCATAGATGGCAGCCTACCAGGCTCCTCTGCCCATGGGATTTTCCAGGCAAGAGTACTGGAGTGGGATGCTATTGCCTTCTCTGACTCTACCATTAGTGCCCTTTAATTCCTACCAAACTACTCAGAACAGCAGTTTTTCTGAACCAGTGAAAGAGGGAGCAACATGTAGTGGTAGTGATAGCTTGACTTTGGCTGATTCTGATGGCAATGGCAGTGTAGTCTTAGGACCATCTACCTACTTGATAGTTAGTATGAAAGTGAAAGAGGAGAGTGAAAAAGTTGCTTAAAGCTCAACATTCAGAAAACTAAGATCATGGCATCTGGTCCCATCACTTCATGGGAAATAGATGGGGAAACAGTGGAAACAGTGGCTGACTTTATTTTGGGGGGCTCCAAAATCACTGCAGATGGTGATTGCAGCAATGAAATTAAAAAACGCTTACTCCTTGGAAGGAAAGTTATGACCAACCTAGATAGCATATTAAAAAGCAGAGACATTACTTTGCCAACAAAGATCCGTCTAGTCAAGGCTATGGTTTTTCCAGTGGTCGTGTATGGATGTGAGAGTTGGACTATAAAGAAAGCTGAGTGTGGAAGAACTGATGATTTTGAACTGTGGTGTTGGAGAAGACTCTTGAGAGTCCCTTGGACTGCAAGGAGATCCAACCAGTCCATCCTAAAGGAGACTAGTCCTGGGTATTCATTGGAAGGACTGATATTGAAGCCTAAACTCCAATACTTTGGCCACCTGATGCAAAGAGCTGACTCATTTGAGAAGACCCTGATGCTGGGAAAGATTGAGGGCAGGAAGACAAGGGGACGACAGAGGATGAGATGGTTGGATGGAATCACCAACTCAATGGACATGGGTTTGGGTGAACTCCAGGAGTTGGTGATGGACAGGGAGGCCTGGAGTACTGTGGTTCATGGGGTTGCAAAGAGTCGGACACGACTGAGCGACTGAACTGACTGACTGACTGACAAATCCAGGATCTTTGATCCAGGAGACAAACAGTAAGGGAGATAAATTCCCTTTTACCAGTTTATGAGATGGCTTCTTGAGTCTGATTAGGTTTTTATTGGTTCACTTCCAGCTCTCCTATCACTTGTGAATCCAGGTAAATTAGTGGTGAGGGAGATCCTGACGATTTCTGTGATAGAAAATAAAAATTATTCATAAGTACTTATTATCACTAAAACAAAACTTTGGAATATTCTGGAATCTGTAAGGAATTAATAGGTTCACATTATTATACTTCGTAATACCACAGTACTGAGCAAGTACATACTGAATTAATGAACAGGAAAGTATTACATGTGTGCAAGAAGCTTTGAGAAACCATAAACATATTTCAGCACATTTATTATGCTAGATTTCAACTAGAATTTTGAAAAGCTTTTTTTTTTTTTTAACATTAAGCTTGTGTATTGTTTCAAATTGGCATGTGGTCACTAATGTAAAGCTTTTAATTCTCTTTTTATATGAGAGCTGTGAAGTAACAGGGGAAACTAATAAAAACCTTGATCTGAATCCAGTCTTCTTCACTTTCAGTTCAGTTCAGTTCAGTCGCTCAGTTGTGTCTGACTCTTTGCGACCCCATGAATTGCAGCACGCCAGGCCTCCCTGTCCATCACCAACGCCCGGAGTTCACCCAAACTCTTGTCCATCGAGTCGGTGATGCCATCCAGTCATCTCATCCTCTGTCGTCCCCTTCTCCTCCTGCCCCCAATCCCTCCCAGCATCAGAGTCTTTTCCAATGAGTCAACTCTTTGCATGAGGTGGCCAAAGTATTAGAGTTTCAGCTTCAGCATCATTCCTTCCAAAGAAATCCCAGGGCTGATCTCCTTTAGAATGGACTGGTTGGATCTCCTTGCAGTCCAAGGGACTCTCAAGAGTCTTCTCCAACACCACAGTTCAAAAGCATCAATTCTTCGGGACTCAGCTTTCTTCACAGTCCAACTCTCACATCCATACATGACCACTGGAAAAACCATAGCCTTGACTAGACCTTATCTTGAATACAGTGTTACTAATTACCTGAGCTGTTCTCTCGGTCAAGTCATCATCTCTTATCGGGATGACTGCACTAGCTGATCTTGCTGTCACCCTTGCCTCTCTGTGTCCTATTCTCCATTTGGTAGCTAGAGTGATTCTTCAAAAAAAAAAAAAAAAAAAAAAAAAAGAAGTCAGGGTTTTCCTTGTGGCTCCGTGGATAAGAATCCACCTGCCAATGTGGGAGACACAGTACAGGAAGATCCCACATGCAGCAGAACAACTAAACCTGTGCATCACAACCACTGAGCCTGCAGTCTAGAGCCCGGGAGGCGCAACTGTGTGAGCCCACACACCCTAGAGACTGTGCTCTGAAATAAGAGAAGCCACCATAAAGAGAAGCCTGCGCACTGCACCTGGAGAGAAGTTAGAGAAAAGCCCGTGCGCAGCAACCAAAACCCAGCACAGCCAAAAATAAATAAATAAAATTATTTAAAAATATGTCATATCGTGTCAATCGTGATCGTAGGTTTCCTATCTTAGTGAATAAAATCTAAAAACAAAAACAAAACAAAACACCCGCAAACATAAAAATCTTTTGTGTCTTTGGCCCCTGGCTGTCTCTTTGACCTTATTTCCTTTTATTCTGCCTCCTGGTTTCTGTGTTTCAGCTACTACATTAGCCCCCTTGTTTATTCCTCCAGCACACTAGGTATCTTCTCACAAAAGAGTGGACTTGTGCACTTGCTGTAATTCTTTCTTCCTGTGTGCTGTTTCACTGGATAGCCATATGGTTCATTTTCTCATCTCCTTTAAACTTTAGCTCAAATGTCAGTTTGTTAAAGAGGCTTTCCCCGACTACCTTCCATGAAATTAGCCCTTACTTCCTTCTGTTACAATGTGTTCTCTGATCCTGACTCACTTTTCTTTAAAGCACTTATCATCTGCCATATATATTTATTTGTCTTTCTCAGTAGCATGTAAGTTCCATGAGGGAAGGATTTTTTTGTTTTGTTGTTTTTGTTCACTGTGGTATCCTTAGCACCTAGAATGGTACCTGGCATATAGTGGTGATGGTTTAGTCACTGAGTTGTGTCCAACTCTTTGTGACCCCATTGACTGTAGCCTCTCAGACTCCTCTGTCCATAGGACTTTCCAGGCAAGAATGCTGGAGTGGGCTGCCATTTCTTTCTCCAGTGGGTCTTCCCCACCCAGGGATTGAACCTGGGTCTCCTGCATTGTAGGCAGATTCTTTACCAACTGAGCTACCAGGCATATGATAGGTCCTCAAATATTGGTTGAATGAATGAATATTAAGTGCACATTTTGGAAAGAATGCTTTTTATAAAAAAGACATCCACTAGATGGCATTGCTTTCAAATTTTTTGTAATTAATGTCCGGGAGGAAAAGATAAGATCTTTTGCTTGCTGTAACCAAAAAGACCTTTGTAATAAAGATTGTCCTAGATTAATGTGAGGCCTACAGAATATTACATTTATATTTGGTGTTTGATTTATATGTATTTTAGATACATTTTTCTAAAGTAAACATGTGGAGAAGCTTATAGGAAAACAACAGCATATTGGTATGTGAATAACCATAAGATACTGTTACTTAGCGTGGTTAACTGTGATGTCCATATAGTTCATGTCCACACACTGACCATCCTGCTTCTGAGGGGCCTACATGCAACAAGAGAGCAGAAGTGAGTCCAGAGTCTTTCACTACTCCAGCCACTAGTTAAAATCGAGCCTAGTGTTAGAGGCAGGAAATTATTGTTGTCTGTCAGCTGTTCAGTTGTTGCCGCCAATGAGTTAAGTACTCTCATCTCATTAGGTACTCTCAGTCCGGTTCCTAATCAGTTGAAGATCCAAATATTAAAAAAAACCCTCCCTGTTTCCTGCAGATGTCACCATCACTATCCTGTTGAAAAGCAGTAGACTCCAAGGATCAGAGCTTTTTAGCTGACTTCTCTGACTAGCACTTAACTCAGCAAATAGTTTTTCTAATCAAGAAATTTGCACATTTTCCCCAAGCTGTTAAAATCTGCCTGTTCCACCTTTGCCTGTGTCATCTCATTTCTTCTTGCTTTCATCACTTACCTCATTATTTGTCCAATCCCTATGCCTACCTCTCTCAAGTACTTCTCCTGAATGGTCATTTGATCCATCTTGTTCTCACTTTGATGGATCCTGATTCTCAAGCTGGAATTGGGGTTGCCAGGAGAAATATCACTAATCTCAGATATGCAGATGACACCACCCTTATGACAGAAAGTGAAGAGGAACTAAAGAGCTTCTTGATGAAAGTGAGAGGAGAGTGAAGAAGCTGGCTTAAAACTCAGCATTCAAAAAATGAAGATCATGGCATCTGGTTCCCATCACTTCATGGCAAATAGATGGGGAAACAATGGAAACAATGAGAGACTTTATTTTGGGGGGCTCCAAAATCACTGCAGTTGGTGATTGCAGCCATGAAATTAAAAGACGCTTGCTCCTTGGAAGAAAAGCTATGACCAACCTAGACAGCATTTTAAAAAGCAGAGACATTACTTTGCCGACAAAGGTCCATCAAAGTATGGTTTTTCCAGTGGTCATGTGTGGATATATGAGAGTTGGACCTCTTCTTGGAACTCACTATTTAGAAATGAAAAGTGTTTTTTATACTTTTGTATCATTAAATGGGACATAAAATATAGGATGGTTTTAGTGTTTACAGTCATTCCTCCCAGTCACCCTTGGATGATTAAGTTTTGGGGCTGCTGACTATCAGAGACAGAGACAGTTACTCAAAGATTTACATTTTTAACCAGAAATATCTGAAATTTCTAGTATTACTCCATGTCTTATATTATTAATGGTAAAGTTGCATCTGTTTCAACATGTCACCTCTAATGCTCAGCCTACCCCATGTATTTGATCTAGCTTTGAGGTGGGAATTCAGTATTTAGAAAATAGTTTTGTTTTTTTTTTTTTTTTGAAGGAAATGATGGGCTTCTCTCGTGGTTCGGACTATAAAGAATAGGCCTGCAATGCAGGAGATCCGTATTTGATCCTTTGGTCAGGAAGAACTCCTGGAGAAGGGAATGGCCACCCACTCCATTATTTTTGCCTGAAGAATTCCACGAACATAGGAGCCTGGTGGGCTACAGTCTGCTGCTGCTGCTAAGTCACTTCAGTCATGTCCGACTCTATGTGACTCCATAGATGGCAGCCCACCAGGCTCCCCTGTCCCTGGGATTCTCCAGGCAAGAACACTGGAGTGGGTTGCCATTTCCTTCTCCAATGCATGAAAGTGAAAAGTGAAAGTAAAGTTGCTTAGTCGTGTCCAACCCTCAGCGACCCCATGGACTGCAGCCTTCCAGGCTCCTCCGTCCATGGGATTTTCCAGGCAAGAGTACTGGAGTGGGGTGCCATTGCCTTCTCCGGGGCTACAGTCTATGGGATCTCGAAGAATCAGACGTGACAACTAAGCACAAAGGCAATGTGGATAGCATCCGTATGTTTAGAAAATAGCATCCCCTTTACAAAGGAGCAATTGGATAGCATTTATTTAGTATGTATTAAGCTTTCATTGATAAATCATATTTTTCTGGTCTGAGACATGGAGATTTACTGATACCTGATTATTAGAATAATATTCAAATATTTCATTCATGAAATTGAAAGCCTTTTTCTTAATTTACTAAACACATCTTATAGGTGGTAGTCAGATGGTCATTTATACTAACATTTTTGTGTTAAACCTCAGAGATACTGCTTTATCAGCACTAGATGAGATCTGAAAGCCCTTGCTGGGCTCATGCTCTGACTGGTAATCTTTTAGGAATTATAAAGAAGGGCTTCCATTCCAAAATCATATACAAAGCCATTTTGCTTATACCTGCTGTATTGATAAGACTTTTTTTCTAGTGTTACTTGTGGCTTATGAGTTTCCTAAATAAAAGTCATTAGAGGTTTTGTAGTGTAACCAGAGATCAAATTGCCAACATCTGCTGGATCATGGAAAAAGCAAGAGAGTTCCAGAAAAACATCTATTTCTGCTTTATTGACTATGCCAAAGCCTTTGACTGTGGATCACAATAAACTGTGGAAAATTCTGAAAGAGATGGGAATACCAGACCACCTGATCTGCCTCTTGAGAAATCTGTATGGAGGTCAGGAAGCAACAGTTAGAACTGGACATGGAACAACAGACTGGTTCCAAATAGGAAAACGAGTACGTCAAGGCTGTATATTGTCACCCTGCTTATTTAACTTATATGCAGAGTACATCATGAGAAATGCTGGACTGGAAGAAGCACAAGCTGGAATCAAGATTGCCGGGAGAAATATCAATAACCTCAGATATGCAGATGACACCACCCTTATGGCAGAAAGTGAAGAGGAACTAAAAAACCTCTTGATGAAAGTGAAAGAGGAGAGTGAAAAAGTTGGCTTAAAGCTCAACATTCAGAAAACTAAGATCATGGCATCCAGTCCCATCACTTCATGGGAAATAGATGGGGAAACAGTGGAAACAGTGTCAGAGTTTATTTTTTTGGGCTCCAAAATCACTGCAGATGGTGACTGCAGCCATGAAATTAAAAGACGCTTACTCCTTGGAAGGAAAGTTATGACCAACCTAGATAGCATATTGAAAAGCAAAGACATTACTTTGCCAACAAAGTTTCGTCTAGTCAAGGCTATGGTTTTTCCTGTGGTCATGTATGGATGTGAGAGTTGGACTGTGAAGAAGGCTGAGCACAGAAGAATTGATGCTTTTGAACTGTGGTGTTGGAGAAGACTCTTGAGAGTCCCTTGGACTGCAGGGAGATCCAACCAGTCCATTCTGAAGGAGATCAGCCCTGGGATTTCTTTGGAAGGAATGATGCTAAAGCTGAAAGTCCAGTACTTTGGCCACCTCATGCGAAGAGTTGACTCCTTGGAAAAGACTCTGATGCTGGGAGGGATTGGGGGCAGGAGGAAAAGGGGATGACAAACGATGAGATGGCTGGATGGCATCACTGACTCAATGGACGTGAGTCTGGTTGAACTCCGGGAGTTGGTGATGGACAGGGAGGCCTGGCGTGCTGCGATTCATGGGATCGAAAAGAGTCGGACACGACTGAGCGACTGAACTGAACTGAGTGTGACCTTAAAATTTGACTTATTTAAAATTTTTATTACAATTTTAAAGGTTACTATCCATTTATAGTTATTACAGAATATTGGGTATATTCCCTGTATTGTACAATACATCCTTGAGCCTGTCTTACACCCAATAGTTGGTATCTTCAACTCTTCCACCCCTGTACTATCCCTCCCCACTCCCCACTAGTAACCAATAGTTGTTCTCCATATCTGTGAGTCTCCTGCTTTTTTGTCGTATTCACCAGATGGTTGTGTATTTTTTAGATTCCACGTGTACGTGACACGATACAGTGTTTGTCTCTCTCTAACTTATTTCACTTAGCATAATGCTTTCCACGTCCATCCATGTTGCTGCAAATGGCAGAAGATATTAACTACTGTTGCTTGTGCTATTTTTTCCCTTCACAGACTAGTTGAGATAGCAGAATCTCGTTTTCCCAGATATTTTGACACTGAAGAAAAATTACTTTTGACAAGCAGTAAAGTTCATCTTTATCGGGAACTCAGCTGTGATGAAGTTCTACAAAGGTATGCTGTTTTAGATTTTGGCATGTTAGTAATAGTTTGAAGATTTATTCTTTTGTTCTTCATGTTTTTAGCTTGAGTGAAAAAAAGTCCCTACATATTAGGATTAAGAGAAAAATCATTTCAGTGTTCTTTATTTACCACAGCCTATTGGTTGAAGTATTTCTTTAAAAATGAAAAAAAATTAAATGAATAAAATGTTTTAGATTTGACTAATTAAGTTGTATATTAATTATCTACTGTTCTGTTAACAAATTACCCCAGAATTTAGCAGCTTAAAATAATCTATTTATCTCACCTAGTTTTTGAGGGTTAGTTATCTGGGAATAGCTTAATTGGGTATTTCTGGCTCAAAGTTGCTCAAGAACTTGCAGTTAAGCTGTTGGGCAGGGCTGTAGTCATCTCAAGGGTCACTTGAGGCTGGGAGATCTTGGAGAATTCCAGGATCACTCATGTAGTTGTTGGGAGACTTCCATTTCTTCCTGGATTCTAGCCAGAGGTCTCCATTTCTCACCATGTGAGCCTCTCCATAGGGCTTCTTACAATATGTTGTTTATGCAAAAAAGTGCACAACTTAAAAGTTGAGAATTATGTTTTATTCAGTGGTCATACTGAGGACTTCAGCTTAGGGGGCAGCCTCTCTGATAGCCCTGAGGGACTACTCTAAGGATGTAAGGGAGGAACCAGGATATAGGAGTTTCTGCAACAAAAAACCAGGTAGTCAGAATATCAAAAGATTACTGTTAATTAAAGAAAAACCAGACATCTTTTAAAAATATATATATATTTATTTGGCTGTAGCAGGTCTTAGTTGCTAGTTTCAACACATGGGATCTTCCTTGCAACATGCAGGTTCACAAGGGATCTATAGTTGTGGCCTGTGGGATCTAGTTCCCTGACCAGGGATTGAACCTGGGCCCCATGCATTGGGAGTATGGAGTCTTAGCCTCTGGACCACAATGGAAGTCCCCAGATCAGACATATTGAGTTAAAGAATTTAGCATGTTTCTGTGTGTGGGAAGATGCAAGAGTCTGGGCTCATTGAAATCATTCCTTTGCTATGCACCTTAACTGTCTAGAGCCAGTATCTTGCTTTTCTCCATCCTGAATTCCCTCATGGTGCACAGCTTCAGTAGCTGATGGCTTGATGGCCTCAACATCATTTGTTTACTCATGTGGCAGGTAGCATTTCTGGTCCACAGTGGTATCTTGCCTTCCCCAGAGCAAGTGCTCTGAGAGAGAGTGGGCAAATGAGAAAGATCCCAAGATGCAAGCCTATCTCTCAGCAATGATGCACCATCGTTTTGTCATTTGGTCCACAGACGAACCCTGGTACAGTTGGGAAGGGGACTCCATAGGGATGTGAATACCGGGAGATGGGAGTAAGTGGGGGCCATTTTGGAGACTAGCCACTGCAAGTGGTTTTGCTCTAAAACTGGAGCTTTAGCAATATCATGAAAAAACCAAGGAATAAATCTACAGGAAAATATTTTGGCCTATTTACAAAAGAATGCAATATGTATGGAAGAGCTGGAAAATAAGTTATGTTTATTGAGAATATCTGCACTAACTACTGTAACTTAGAGAAGAGTAATTTGTTGTTTTACAGTTGGTTAACCTTTGCAGTGCTCTATTTTTAAGAATTATACCTTAAAGTCATCCACTATCTTATATATTCTGCTTTTACAGGATTGAATCCTTGGAAGAAGAAATTATTTCAAAAGGAGTTAAACTTGTGATTATTGACTCTGTTGCTTCTGTGGTAAGAAAGGAGTTTGATACACAGCTTCAGGGCAATGTGAGAGAAAGGAACAAGTTCTTGGCTAGAGAAGCAGCCTCTTTGAAGTATTTGGCTGAGGAATTTTCAATCCCAGTAAGTTTTTCTTTTTTTCCTTTCTTTTATATGAAGTTCACTAATTTATAATATCAAATAATATAATTAGAAAGAAGTATAAAACAGATGACTTTTTAAGGATAACACAGTCTGGTTGCTATAGCAAATACTGCCATCTTCTAAAATTTATCTGTTGAGATTGTTTTATCTTTTTCATAATTTGAGCCTAGAGCAGATTTAAATATTATTTTCCAAAGTTCCTGTAGTCAGTCCTTTTCTTCTCTCTCATTGTTTACTCTTTGTGATGTTTTTATATTACTTTTGTTATGCTGAGGTAAGTAATAAGAATTAAAACTCCATGAAATCGCCCATATCTATATACCTTTTTTTAAATGACAGTATTCATCAGTTTTATAAATTTTTAAGGTTTAAATATTGTTATTGTGTTCAGTGCTGTTTTGTATGCTGTAGGAATTGGTTTGCTTCAAAAGCCAGAGATTGATTCTTAGGGTATGAACATTGGGAGCGATAGTAATGAAAGTGTTAAGTAAGGAAAACTTGAAAACTTACTTTTGGCATGACTTTTAATAGTGGACCAGGAAGTCTGAAGATGAGATGTATTGTAAGAGTTTGTGGTGGGTAAGCTACAAGAGCAATAAGTTATATTCCCATCAGTAGCGTGTGGGAGAGGACAACTTGTTCTGAAGTCTCGCCAGCATTTAGTACTGTCAGGCTTTTAAATTTTAGCCATGTGTCATCTGAACAGAAGATAGGAAAATTCCTTAAACTGAGATAAAATTTAGTAATGATTTTATAATTTTTAGATTTGTTTGGAAAATTAAAACCTTGGATCTTGGTAACATAGGAATATGTAGCATTAGTGGAAACTATCACATAGCCTTTGAGATTTATAAACCAAAACAAGGAGTTGAGGGAGAAAATGTGGCATTCAGAAAGTTCTGCATGTTTTAATGGCTTTTAAATTCATATTTTGGATTATATGGTATAATTCCTGGTGAAGCAAGTGCTGTAAAAGTTATCTTGGATGATGTTTATCTTTTAAATTTTGTTACAGTTACATAAAGGGACAAATTCAAACTGTATATTTCCTGGTCAAGGAGAATAGGGAATTAAAAAATATTTTATAGAGTGGATTGAGTGGAAAAGTTAAGTGTATATGTTTATTTCATTAATTCATACTGTTGCCTGATTTAATCTTATGTAAAATATGAAAATTCACTTTTTAAAAGTTGTATTTGTTATTGTTCTATTGTAATTATAGACTAATGCATTTCAGGTTTTTCTCCGGTTGTTACTTTTCTGAGTGAGAAAGGGCCTCTGCTTCTGTTTGTTTTTATAGAGCCTTCGGAAAGAATGGGTGCTTAGCATCTCCACATTCCTCTGTCTTTGCCTTTGTTTTTCTGTTTAGAGGTAAATGCAGAATACAACATATTTTTATATAACACAGTATGGTATTGGTTTTTCTGACAAATCAGTATTGGTTTTAGAAAGCTTTTGAAAAATACTTCCTTTAAGAAATGTCTGACTTTTCCTAGCCTACTTAGCTTGTCTAAATGGAAAACCATAAACTTTTAAACTTTTATATTGTACTTTGAATAGGTGGCTTCGTATGGAACAAAACACGTTAAAAAGTGTGTTGTCTTTTGGTTCATCGTACCTTTCAAATTAGCAGTCTTATGCCTCTTTGTATTCACTCAAAGTGAAAGTGAAAGTTGCTCAGTCGCGTCCGTCTCTTTGCCACCCCATGGACTATACAGCCCATGGAATTCTCCAGGCCAGAATTCTGGAGTGGGTAGCCTTTCCCTTCTCCAGGGGATCTTTCCAGTCCAGGGATCTAACCTAGGTCTCCCACATTGCAGGTAGATTCTTTACTAGCTGAGCCACAAGGGAAGTCCAAGAATACTAGAGTGGTTAGCCTATCCCTTCTTTTTTTTCTTTCTTTTTTTATCCTATCCCTTCTCCAGTGGATCTTCCCATCCCAGGAATAGAACTGGGGTCTCCTGTTTGTGTTTACTCAAACATGTCCACAAACATTCCTGTCCCAGTAAGTGTTTGCTGTTCCTTAGCCTGAAATATTCCTCCACTATATCCATATGATTTATTGTCTCCTATTGTCTTGTTAAGTGAGAACTTCCCTGACCATATTAGTATTAATCACACTACTTGTGTCTCTCTCTCTTATTATGCTTTATGTTCCTCCATCATAGTTTTCACCCTCTAGCATTATATATTTTTTATGTTTATTGTCTGTGTGTCCCCACCGCCCATCGTGTGGTTATAGGGACTCTGTCTTCTTTGTTCATGGCTTTATTCTCAGTACCAGGAATAGTGCCTAACACATAGTAGGCACACTGAATGTGTGAACTTCTTAGGCTTGATTTAATCATGTATATATTGATATTGAACTTAAATTTTATTATTTGCTTTAAATTCTATTTTGATCCTATCTTTAATATTATTTACTATTTATATAGTGATAAAATATGATTTTAGATGGCAGAATCTTATCATATAGGAGCTGCCCTCAGTTTACACTGGTGTCTTATAGGAAGAAAAATAGTTTTTAAGATTCTTAAGCTTGGAAAAGTCTTTAGAGATCTAGATAGTATCACAAAGCCAGGAATTTTAGAAGAGATTTTATCTCAGTTTAGTAAAAGTGTGAAAAGTGAATGTCTGATGATCTCTGAAGATTGGGCAAAAAGCCAGGCCCTCCAACCTGTTGTTTAGCTGTGGATCTGAGGTGGTGGATAGGGCCAGGAAACCTGGCATATTGATACACTTTAGGTATGTTTTCATTCAGATGAGAATAAAGAGTCAAACCAACTTGGGTAGAGGGTTGATTGCTTCATTGAATTTAAAAATTTCTCTATAGTGAAACTTCAGTGCTTTCAAAATGTGGGGGAAAAGCTTAAAATATAATTTGTATTTCATTTTGATCATCACACTGTGTATGTTTGTGTGTAGTATGTACAGTTGTCCCTCAGTATCTGTAGGAACTTGCTTCCAGAACACCCACA
The DNA here is from genome assembly GCF_027580195.1 of Bos mutus. NCBI lineage: Eukaryota > Metazoa > Chordata > Mammalia > Artiodactyla > Bovidae > Bos > Bos mutus. Next base: position 29,024,412 of record NC_091626.1, on the reverse strand, counting down.
GATACCAAAGTCTGCAGATGTTCAAGTCCCTTGTGTAAAATGGCGGGCCTCCTTATCTGTGGGTGTTACGTTCAGGGCTTTGCATCAGAAATTGTTTAAGTGAGAATTTTTGATCCATGGTTGGTTGACTCCTCAGTTTTGGAACCCATGAATATGGAAGATGATCATATGTATGTTTGTATGCAAGCATGTCTATGTGCATGGAGATTTCAACTTCCTTTCTCAGTAACTAATGGAATAAATAGAAAGTCAGAAGAATAACATCAAGCAGCTTGATCTAATTAATATTAGATTAGATTATAAAACTTTCCACTTAAATGCCTGCAGAATACGTACTCCTTTCAGGTGCACATGAGATATTCACCAAGATAGACTATATTTGGTGCCGTAAAATAAATCTCAACATATTTAAAAGATTGAAATAGTACAAAGTATGTTTTTTGACCACAAGAAAATTGAACTAGAAACAGAAACATGTCTGGAAAATTCACAGGTATTTGCAAATTAAGTAAAAACACTTCTAAATAACTCATGAATCACAGAATAAATCTTCTAAGAACTTAGAAAATATTTTGAAATAAGTAAAAATGAAAATACAGTGTATCAAAATCTGTGGGTTGCAGCTAAGTCAGTGCTTGGAGGGAATTTTTTTTTTCTGCTGTAAGAACTTGATAAAGAAAGACTTATTTAATATTTAATATTAATTTTAATATTTAACATTAATATTTATTACTTAATTTTAATATTTATTATTTGATTTTTATTTAATATTTATTTAAAGCAATCAGTGATCTAAGCTAGTGAAAAGTAGAAAAAAATTAAATCCAAAATAAGCAGAAGGAAGGAAATAAGATAAAAGCATAAATTAAAAATAGGAAACAATAGAGAAAAAAAATCAGTGAAATAAAAAGCTGGTTCTTTGAAAAATTTAGTAGAGTTGATAAGACTCTCCAGACTGATCAAGAGAAAAAAGAGAGAAAAAGCAAATTAACAGTATAAGGAATGAAAGAGGTTATATATCACTGGAGGTCCTCAGATATTAAATGAACAATAAGGGATTGTTATGATCAACTTCATTTCACTAAATTTAGTGATGAAATGGATAAATTCTTTGAAAGCTATAAACTACCAAAGCTTTCTGAGGAAGAACCATATAACCTGGATAGTCTCATATCCATTAAAAGGGACTTCCCTGGTGGCTCAGTGGTAAAGAACCCACCTGCCAACGTGGGAGACTTGGGTTTGACCCCTGATCTGGGAAGATCCCACATGCTGCTATAGAGCAACTAAGCCAGCTGTTGAACCTGTGGTCTGAAGAGCCTGGGAGCCCTGCTGAACCTGTGTGCTGCAGCTACTGAAGCCCATGCAGCCTAGCACCCAGCTCCACAACAAGGGGAGCCACCACAGTGAGAAGCACACACGCCGTAGCTAGAGAGCAGCCCCTGCTTGCTGCAGTTAGAGAGAAGCCCATGCAACAACAGAAATCTGGCACAGCCAAAAATAAGGAAGTAAACAAAATTATTAAAAAGAACAGAAATTGAATTTGTAGTTAAAAATCCCATGAAGAGACAGCTACATGTAAAAGGAGGAAATCAGAACACTTCCTAACACCATACACAAAGATAAACTCAAAATGGGTTAAAGACCTAAATGTAAGACCATAAACTATAAAACTCTTAGAGGAAAACATAGGCAGGACACTCAACGACATAAATGAAAGCAAGATCCTCTATGACCCACCACCTAGAGTAATAGAAATAAAACCAAAAATATACAAGTGGGACCTAATTAAACTTAAAAACTTTTGCACAGCAAAGGAAACTATAAACAAAGTGAAAAGACAACCCTCAGAATGGGAGAAAATAGTAGCAAATGAAACAACTAACTAAAGGATTAATTCCAAAAATGTACAAGCAGCTTGTACAACTCAATACCAGAAAAACAAACAACCTAATCAAAAAGTGGGAAAAAGACCTGAATAGACATTTCTCCAAAGAAGACATACAGATGGCTAGCAAACACATGAAAAGATGCTCGACATCGCTCGTTATTAGAGAAATGCAAAGCAAAACTACAATGAGATATCACCTCACACGGGTCAGAATGGCCATCATCAAAAAGTCTACAAACAATAAATGCTGGAGAGGGTGTGGAGAAAAGAGAAACCTCTTGCAGTGTTGGTGGGAATGTAAATTGATACAGCCACTATGGAAGACGGTAGGGAGATTCCTTAAAAAACTAGGAATAAAACCACCACATGACCCAACAATCCCACTCCTAGGCATATACTCTGAGGAAAGCAAAATTGAAAAAGACACATGTACCCCAATGTTCACTGTAGCACTGTTTACTGTAGCTAGAACATGGAAGCAACGTAGATGTCCACTGACAGATGAATGGATAAAGAAGTTGTGGTACATATACACAATGAAATATTACTCAGCCATAAAAGGAACATATGAGTCAGTTCTAATGAAGTGGATGAACCTAGAGCCTATTATACAGAGTGAAAGAAGTCAGAAAGAGAAAGATAAATATTGTATACTAATGCATATATATAGAATTTAGAAAGATGATACCAAGAATTTATCTGCAGGGTAGCAGTGGAGAAACAGACACAGAGAACAGACTTATGGACATGGGGAGAGGAGAGGAGAGGGTGTGATGTACGGAGAGAGTAACATGTAAACTTACATTACCATATGTAAAATAGAGAGCCAATGGGAATTTGCTGTATGTCTCTGGGAACCCACACAGGGGCTCTGTATCAACCTAGAGGGGTGGGATGGGGAGGGAGATGGGAAGGAGATTCAAGAGGGAGGGGACATATGTATACCTACGGCTGATTCATGTTGAGGTTTGACAGAAAACAACAAAATTCCGTAAAGCAATTATCCTTGAATTAAAAATTATATAAATTAATAAACAAAATCCCATGGAGAAAATTCTAGGTAAAATTCACTGGTAAAATCTATCAAACATTTAAGAGTGAAATAATATCAGTTCTACACAAACAACTACAGACTGATGTTTCTCATGAACATAAATATACAAATCCTTAAAAATATTAACAAAGTAAATTCAGCAATAAATAAAAAGAGTGAATACATCATGACCCAGCAGAGCTTATTTCAGGATTGCTAGGCTGATTTTGAATGCAACATTAAGATGTAAAATTTACCACAGCAACAGATAAATAAAAAAGATCATTTCAGTAGATGTAGAAAGAAAAAATCATTGACAAAATCTATTAACTATTTATGATGAAAACTCTGAGGAAACCCAGAGTAGAAGGGAACTTTCTAAACCTGATAAAGGATTTAATACTTAATAGTGAAAGGCAATGGCAACCCACTCCAGTACTCTTGTCTGGAAAATCCCATGGATGGAGGAGCCTGGTAGGCTGCAGTCCATGGTTCACTAAGAGTCGGGCACGACTGAGTGACCTCACTTTCACTTTTCACTTTCATGCATCGGAGAAGGAAATGGCAGCCCACTCCAGTGTTCTTGCCTGGAGAATCCCAGGGACAGGGGAGTCTGGTGGGCTGCCGTCTATGGGGTCGCACAGAGTCGGACACGACTGACGTGACTTAGCAGCAGCAGCAGCAGCAGTGAAATACTGGGAGAAGGAAATGGCAACCCACTCCAGTATTTTTGCCTGGAGAATCCCAGGGACAGGGGAGTCTGGTGGGCTGCCATCTATGGGGTCGCACAGAGTCGGAAACAACTAAAGCAACTTAGCAGCAGCAGCAGCCGTGAAATACTGACTTCTTTATTCCTAAGATTGGGAATAAGGCAAAGATGGTCTATTCTTGCAATTTCTAATTAGCAGTGTATTGTTGAATCTAGCCAGTGTGATATGGCAAGAAAAAGAATTTAAGTGTATTTAGATTAGAAGAAATAAGACTATCTTTACTCATAGACAGTATGATATATTTGGTAGAAAACCCCAAAGATTTTACCCAAAAAAGCTACTAGATTTAACGAGTGATTTTAGTAAGATTACAGAGTATAGGCATTAATTGTTTTTCTGTAAGCTAGTGATGGACAATTGGAAATCAAAACTTACAACCTATACCATTAATAAGAGAATCTTAAACCATGAAATATTTGGTGATAAATGTAGCAAAATATATGTAAGATTTATATGCTGAAAGCTATAAAACATTGATGAGAGAAATCAAAGTAGACCTAAATAAATGAAAATATACCATGCTCATATACTCAAGACTCAGAAGTGTCACAATGTTAATTCTCTCCAAATTGCTCTGTATGTTCAATACACAATCCTGTAGATCCCAGTAGGCTTTTGGGTAGAAGTCAATAATCTGACTGTGAAATCTATGTAGGAAAGAAAAAGATTAAGAAAAGCTAGAGCAATTTATGAAAAAGAAAGTGTAGTTAGAAGACTTGGACTCCCTGATTTTAAGAGCTACTAGAAAGCCATAATAATTAAGACAACATTGTACTGGTGATAGGATTGACACCAGATCAATGGAACAGAATAGAGAGTGAAGAAATAAATCCACAGTTTGCAGTTAATTTTGAACAAAGATGCTAAGAGAAGTCAATGGAAAAGGAATAGTTTGTCAACAAATGATGCTAGAACCAGTGGTGCTGCTGCTGCTGCTGCTAAGTCGCTTCAGTCGTGTCCGACTCTGTGCGACCCCATAGACGGCAGCCCACCAGGCTCCCCCGTCCCTGGGATTTTCCAGCCAAGAACACTGGAGTGGGTTGCCATTTCTTTCTCCAATGCATGAAAGTGGATATCCGTATGTAAAAAACAACAAATAAACTAATTCCTTTCACTATTGTAGAAACTCAACTCAAAATGAATCATATACCATAACATAAAACCTAAAACTATAAAACTTCTAGGAAAAAAAAAAAATGGGAGAAAATCTTTGTGGCCTGGGGCCAGGCAAAGATTTCTTAAATGACATAAAAAAACATAAAATATAAAATATTAACATTTCTATTCTTTGAAGACATTTCAGAAAATGAAAAACTAAGCCACAGACTGAGATAATATTTATTATGATTAATATGATTAATATGAGATAATCACATGTTAAAGGACTTGGTAACTAGAAATATAAGGAACTATGAAAACTCTAACAATCTAATTTTAAAAATGGACAAAAAAATGGGCAAAATATTTGAATAAGCACTTCAGTAAGGAAGATATACAGATGACAAATAAGCATGAGAAAATATGCTCAAAATCATTAGTCATTAAGAAATGCAAATTAAAATCACAATGCAGTACTACTATATACCTGTTAAAATACTTCAAAAAACAAAAACAAAAATCTTGACATTACCGAATACGGACAAAGATACGAGCATACAGAGCACCTTGAATTCTCCTACGTACTGATGGAAATGCTATTAATAGTATCGCCACCATGGAAAACAGTTTCTTATAAACATCTGCTTTAACCATATGACCCAGCAGTCTTTCTCTTAGGTATTCTCTTTACCCAAATAAATGATATATATCAGTGCAAAAATCTGAAAATATTTTTAGTGGTTTAATTCATAATCACCAAACACCAGAAACAGCCCAGACAGGTCTGGGTTATAGTAGTAACTAGTTGTTCTTTTAAATTCAATTTATTTATCACAGAGCTTCAAATACAGCTTAACAAGTTAAAAAAAAAAAAAAAGCTGTAAGGGGCCCTTATGTCTAATATTTAACATCTTCATTTTATAAATCAGAGAATCTTATCATCTTATCTCTCTTCTAGAAACAGTAATGCTTTGTTTCCCACTTGTTTGCTTCAGGACTTTCAAATGCCAGTGAGCGCATTCTCGTTTTGCCCTATTAGCTCACTGGCCAAAGGTCAGCAAATCTTTTCTATAAAGAGCCAGATAGTAATATTTTAGGTTTTATGGGCCCTACAGTCTCTGTGGCAACTACTCAATCAGCCATAGCATAAAGGAGCCTTAAACAATTTGTAAACAAATGGGTAAGGTTGCAGTTCAATACGATTCGTTTACAAAACCAGATGGAGGGTCACAGGCCTTAGTTTGCCATCCCCTGATCTGCCCCTTTCCCTTTGCTCCTTAGCCTCAGGACTCAAGGCTGGTGCTACCAGTAGGATGAGGGTTTTAGAGGAAGGGTCAGAGAGCAGTCTCCTCATAAAGCAGGGTTTTCTCGAACTAGTATAAGGCATTGACCCCTCTTAAATGCAAGTAATACTTTCATTAACCTCCATTTCTGACTTCAGGATTATTATAATATCATAGAAGTATATAGAATTATGTGCTAAGTAACTTCAGTCATGTCTGACTCTTTGTGACCCTATGGACTATATAGCCTGCTAGGCTCTTCTTTCCATGGGATTTTCCAGGCAAGAATACTGCAGTGGGTTGCCATTTCCTCCTCCAGGGGATCTTTCCAACACAGGGATTGAACCCGAGTCTCTTATGTCTCCTGCATTGGCAGGCAGGTTCTTTACCAAAAAGTAGTTAATAACTCTTCGTTTTAAACCATACTTACGAAACCATAAAAGTGGGTTGTATTTATAAATAACACAATACTATTCAAATTAATTATTCTAATATTATAGATGATAATTTGTTAAATTAAACTATTACTTGCAATATAAATATACTAACTTACGGTATAGCTTCTTTTGAATTATGTGTGTGTGTGAGTGTGTGTGTGTGTGTGTATTTACTGTAGTTCACGTGATGCCTCAACTTTGAACTACTGTAAAATCTTTTTCTCTTTGGGAAGGATGACATCAATTGGTCTTCACCTGGGCGTGAATGCCTTTACATTTGAATTCTGCCGTTACTTTTTATCATTCAGTTCAGTTCAGTTCAGTCCAGTTGCTCAGTCATGTCTGACTGTTTGTGACCCCGTGAACCGCAGCACACCAGGCTTCCCTGTCCATCACCAACTACCGGAGTCCACCCAAACCCATGTCCATCGAGACGGTGATGCCATCCAACCATCTCATCCTCTGTCGTCCCCTTCTCCTCCTGCCCTCAGTCTTTCCCAGCATCAGGGTCTTTTCAAATGAGTCAGCTCTTCGCATCAGGTGGCCAAAGTATTGGAGTTTCAGCTTCAACATTAGTCCTTCCAGTGAATACCCAGGACTGACCTCCTCTAGGATGGACTGGTTGGATTTCCTTGCAGTCCAAGGGACTCTCAAGAGTCTTCTCCAACACCACAGTTCAAAAGCATCAATTCTTCTGTGCTCAGCTTTCTTTATAGTCCAACTCTCACATCCATACATGACTACTGGAAAAATCATAGCCTTGACTAGACGGACCTTTGTTGACAAAGTAATGTCTCTGCTTTTAATATGCTGTCTATTAGACTCTGACAATGAAAGTTGTGCCACTTGGCATCACTTGACTGAAAATACACATTAACATCTGGTGTCAGTTTTCAATTATAAAATGCCTATACTAATACAGATTTTGAGGCCATCATTGAAATGGAAACATAAAATTTAAAAATTCTCAGAAACAATTTATAAATCTTTGAATATGTTCACTGACTATAGTTCGAGAAACATTTGTACAAGTTTTGCAGAATTTTTTTTCTGAATTTTTTGGGGGAAGTTTAAAAGATACTTTGCTCTTGGGATGTAAGATGCAAAACCTTTGTCTTTTTAATTGAAGTATAGTCAATTTACAATGTTTTGTTAGTTTCAAGTGTACTGCAAAGTGATTCAGATTATTTTCTATTATAGAAAACCTTTGTCTTTTTAAAGTGTGTCTATGCCAGTATTGGAAGAAACAGTAAGCTCTATAATTGTTTATAGATAATTGATGAAAATAACATAAAAGAATTTAAATATTACCTCTATAAAATAAATGTTGGTTATGGTTGCTTGTTATCATTGATTTCTAATTGCCATACAAAATAGTTTAGATATATTGTTAATTATGTATTAGATTAAAATAATGAGGGTTTTTTGTTTTTTTTGCCAGAAAAGACCTTTAAAATCATTTTCATTTTATAGATGACACTGATTCTGAGAGGTGACTTGACTTATTCTATTTTTAGCATAAGAGAAGACAGATGAGTGGGTACAATGCAAGGTCTTTGGGGTGCCAGTTCTTAAATTTTTTTCTTACAGTAGGAGTCTCTTTTCTGAGCTCTACAGAATGATGGTGGTGCTTCTTTGAAAATGCTTCAAAAGTGTCTTAAACAGGCCCTTAAAATGCAAAAAATGCACAAAATGCCGATAGCAATTTTTCATGTTTCAGAGAATTCAAGTTAATTTTAGTGTTGATCTATGAGTAGCATTGAAGTTTCTTGTCTCTTTCCCCTCTCTTTTCTTTTACCTTCCTTGCTTGATATTGTGCAAATGTTTTCTAGTGAAAGAGAACTAGTACTAGTTATCAGAATTTAGAGATGTGGTATTTCAAGAAAAATCAGAATGTACTGTTTAAAGGTTCTAAGAAGGAAAAGTCTTTTTTTCATTAAAAGTTGTTAAAATCCAAATTATTTTACCAAAATGTGGTTTTGACAGGTTTTTCTGTTGTTGCCATCTGTGTATTCTTGATTATGTGTTTTTTGAGAAAATGCATTGGTCTAATGTGTTGCATGATTTCTTTTGAAATATTAATGCTCATAAAATATTTAAAGCTGTTTAGAAAAGTGAATTAAAACGTGTATTTCCTATTTTCATGTTTTAAGGACATAAGAGTTTAAAATAATTAACAAATTGAAATTGTGTTTAGTGAGGCAAATATTATAAGGTTAAACTTTTCATTATTATTTGACAAAAGCATAAAAACATTTTTCTCAGTTTCATGGTAAATTCACATGGGCCAGAATTTCTTTTTCTTTATTTTTAGCTGTTCGTCTTACAAGATAGATTTAATCTTATAGGATTATACCTTATTTTAGATATTAATAAATATTGAAAATTAAAAAATATGAAAGCTAGGTCAATGCATTTAAAATAATTAAGGTTTTGTTAATTGCAAAACTATAATACAATGTTTATGACGTGAAATAGAGGGAAAAGGTACATATGAACCCAGTTTTGATATTTTTATCATAAATGTAAAAATTCAGGACTTGCATTTTCATAAAGCATTTTGTAATGAAGTTTCTCTAATTGCGAAGTTGAAATCCTGGACTCTAGATACATGTAAGTAAGCCATCAAAACTCTATAGTTATATTTTATTCTTGTATAATGTTATTATATGATTTTTCAGAAATGATACAATTTTTGGTTTGATTACTTTCATCTTAATTACTGAAAGCAAACACTATGGGAATTCTATGAGATAAGAAAAGTCTTTTACATGTTTCTTTCTTTTTTCACAAGTACCTTGTGTTTGCTAACTCACATTTGAAGTCAGAATATCCTTAACGGTACCCTATATTCATTTTGGTGGCTGAAACTAACAGTCCAGACTAAGTCTTTATTTTATTTCATTACTAACTGATAATAATTCTGGAAAAATTATATTCTTCCTTTGTGTGGCTCTTTATAATTTATAAAACTTTGTTTTTATTGTTGACTAGAGCAAAAAGCTAGGAACAGCTTAAGGTGAATGAGTGTGGGGTGATTGGCTAAATTAGTGGTAGAATACCCATACAATGGAATACTGTGCTGTTGTTAAAATGAAGGAGATAACCCAAAAATGTATTCATAAGTTGTATAGGGAAACGTTAACTCAGCTGGGGTGGGTTGCTGAGACCTAGCATGCCCCCAAGAAAGTCTGGTTTTTAGGACTACCAGCTCCTGGGAAATGAACTCAGAGCCTTTGGAACATTCTTAAGAGTGTTTTTGTATGCTGGATGCCTTGGACCACATAATACCAGTTGAATCAGATGGTTTATGCAAACAGTGTGATTTATGGTGAACACTTAACATTGCTCTGGTGTTTAGTCGCTAAGTCATGTCTGATTCTTGTGACCCTATGGACTCTAGCCTACTAGGCTCCTCTGTCCATATGGTTTTCCAGGCAAGAATACTGGATTGAGTTGCCATTTCCTTCTCCAGGGGATCTTCCTGGTCCAAGATTTGAACCCAGATCTCCTGCATTGCAGGCAGATTCCTTACTAACTGAGCTACCAGGGGACTGGAGTCTCAGTAGCTCACGTCAGTCATGCAGGCTCTGCATGTTGTGTGACTGACCCCTAATAAAAACTCTGAACACCAGAGCTTGGGCAAGCTCTCTTGGTTGACTTTACTTTTCACATGTGTTGTCACATATAAATTCTGGGAGAATTAAACACGTCCATGCAACTCCACTGTGGGATGACACCTGGAAGCTTGTACCTGGTTTCTCCTGGACTTTATTCATGTTCCTTTTCTTTTTGCTTATATCAGACTGTACCTTTTTGCTGTACTAAACCATAACTGAATGTAAAAGCTTTTCTGAGTCCTAGGAGTCCTTTCAGTGAATCATTGAGCCAGAAAGTGGTCTTAGAGACCCCTGACACAGAGGGACATTAGTAGATAGGTACAAGAATGTTTAGGACTTTTATGGCAACTTAATTTAATTGTTCAAAACTGACAAAATTTAGTTATTGGTATTTCATCAGCCTTAATTTATTGGTTTTGATCAATGTATAAGATTATTTATAAAAGATGTCAACATTAGGAGAAGCTGGGTGAAGAGCATGTAAGAACTCTCTGTATTTCTTTTTGCAACTATTTATTGGATGAATCTAAAATTATTTTTAAATAAAAAATTAAAAAGAACAGAGTGGGTTGGGTGGTTTTATATGTGTAAATTGGCTCTGGAAACTCATTAAGAAACTCTGTTGGTTGAATCTGGAGAAGGAAAGTGGGTGTTGGAAGAGGGCTTATGGTTTAATCACTGAATGTCTTCCATTTAGTCATCTGGTCCTGTAGGTGTTACCTAATACCACTTCAATTTAGATGCTACTCTTCATCTTTCAGCTAATCTGGCTCCATTTCCAGTATATACTAAGTACCATCATCAGATTAATTCCCAGCAACTTCAATGCTATCTACCCTGGTTCCAGGTGGTTAACAGTACTGGCTTTGGAGTTAGGTGTTGATTTGAATCATAGCTTCACTGTTTGCTGGTTTTATGACCTTGAGTAAGTTCCTAGTTCCAACTCTTAGTTTCCCATTTGAAAAAATGGGGACAATAATATCTGACTTATGGGGGTGTGGGGATTAAATAAGATAATGTCTGTACTGTTCTTTGTGCAGTGTTTGATACATTCAATAAGAGGTAGCCATTAATTATTAATTTTAGTAGTTACGTCATTCCACATGCTTGGTATATTTTATCTCTCGCCTCCTATTTTTTTTTTCCTTAGAAGTCTGCAAGCTCTTCAGAAGGAAAAATGTCTTACTGCTGTATCCCCTTCCAGATATTTTGCTGGTGGTTGCTGTTACCGTCTGACTCTCCTATACCTGGTTTACTCACTTATTCTTTGGATCTCAGAAAAGTCCTAATTCGATCCTCAGCAGTGTGTACAAGACTCTGTGCTAGGCACTATGAGATCATAATGATGAATAAAACATAGTCTTTGCCCTTAAGACTTATATAAATAAGTTATTTGTAGAAGACAAATGGCTCTCTATGGTATAATGGAGAATGAAATAAGTACCTTGTCTACTATTCTTTTTTTAACAGATAAGTAAATGCCTTGGTGTACTCTCTTCTCTGTCCTTTACTTGGAACTACAGATTACACACAGAGAAATAAAGAGAGGTGGCATAGATCTTCATTTTTATTGTTCAGTTGCTCAGTCATGTCCGACTCTTTGCCACCCCATGGACTGCAACACGCCAGGCTTCCCTGTCCTTCACCGTCTCCTGGAGCTTACTCAGACTCACGTCCATTGACTCTGTGATGCCATCCAAACATCTTGTCCTCTGTCCTCTTCTCCTCCTGCCTTCAATCTTTCCCAGCATCAGGGTATTTTCTAATGAGTAGCACTTTGCATTGGGTGGCCAGAGTATTGAAGCTTCATCTTCAGCATCAGTCCTTCTAATGAATATTCAGGACTGATTTCCTTTAGGATTGACTGGTTGGATCTCCTTGCAGTCCAAGGGGCTCTCAAGAGTCTTCTCCAACACCACAGTCAAAAGCATCAGTTTTTCTGCTTTCAGCTTTATGGTCCAACTCTCACATCCATACATGACTACTAGAAAAATGATAGCTTTGAGTAGATGGACCTTTGTAGGCAAAGTAATATCTCAGCTTTTTAATATGCTGTCTAGGTTTGTCATAGCTTTTCTTCCAAGGAGCAAGCGTCTTTTAATTTCATGGCTGCAGTTACATCTGCGGTGATTTTGGAGTCCAAGAAAACAAAGTCTTTCACTATTTCCATTGTTTCCCCATCTATTTGCCATAAAGTGGTGGGACCGGATGCCATGATCTTCATTTTTTGAATGTTGAGTTTTAAGCCAGCTTTTTCACTCTTCTCTTTCACTTTCATCAAGAGGCTTTCATCATAGATCTTCATAGGCTCTAGCTAAATTCTGTCTCATCTGATCTTGACCCTGATGGTCCATTCTCTTTCAAAGAGTGTGCTTTTGGAGACAGATAGTGGTTAAACTGATGAAGTATAATGCCAAAGTTGAGTTGGTAAGAACAAGTTAGAGATGAAAGAAAGCAAGTTGTAGCTGTTAGATTTTAGTGTTACTTTACATTTATTAGGCAGCGCTTTGATGTGCTTGTAGAATTTTCCAGTTGAGGATCTTAAGGTTGTAGCTGAATGGCAAACTTCAATTCTCAAGTGAGAACAGGGATGCAGAGAAATGAGGTGTTTTATCTAAGACTGCTCAAGAAGTATTTGCAGAATTGAATACTATCACTTATATCTTCTCTCCTGGATTATTATTACAGTGTCTTAATTGTTCTGTTGCTTTTCCACCCAAGTACCTATTACTGCTGCATAATATCCCAGAGTATATCTCTGATCACATCCTCTGCTCTGAAGAATTGCATGGCACCATATTTTTTTTATAGAATAAGCTACTAGACTATCATCACTATGAGGGTAGAGAACTTCTCTGTTTTGTTCACACTTGTATCCTTTGCGTCTCGAATTGGGGTACATGACACAGAATAATTGCTCTAATTGGTATATGTTGAATAATTCATTCTAAGTTCCTGATCTGATATTCAAAGTTTGCTTCCACATGGTTCTAGCTTACTTCTCCTGCCTTTTCTCTTTGGTTCTGGCTGCTGCTCTGTCCCTGGTCACCTTATGTTTATTCCAGCTGTGGATGTCCTTCATCTCTCCTTTCTAAACTTTACTCTTCTTTGTTGTCTGAGCTCTCACGTTTTCTCTTTTTCCTGAGAGTTTTGTACCACTTGATTTTTAAGTACCAGTTAATTCTACACGCAGGTTTTAATCTCCATCAGTTCTGTCTTCTTTGTAGTATACATGGTCTTGACTTCTAAATTGGAACTTTAATCATTTATTGCTTTGCAGTATTATTTAAATTTTTGTGTGTCCATGTCTGGGCTCCTTAGTTATATTAGGAAGCTTCCTGAAAACAGAGCTATATTATAGGTATACTCCAGAGCTGCCTATATAGAATAGTATCCCTGTTGATTAGTGTCCTATGTATATTTTTAGAATGATTGTATCACTTTTTCTAGTCATGCAATTTATGAAATGCATATTTAATTGTCTACTTCATGTCTTACAATACTTAAAGGGAAAACCTTCTAACATTCATTATAAAAAGTGAAAAGATACTTGGAAACTAAACTTTGATGTCTTTTGCCAACCCCTTTCCTTCTTTAAAATTGATTTGCTCATGATTTGCTAGTTCTGTACCTTTAATATGATGGAAGAACTTCTGTCAGACATCATTGATCAAGATTTTATACAAAGAGTTGTGATCATCATAGTGGGAATTTAACATTAGTGCTCTGATACATTATTACTATAATGCCTTGTTTGGAAGCTTAACAATATCGGATAATGCTCTATTTTAAGATTTTTAACTTATCAGAGGAAAGCATTGTAGATAAATTGGATCTTGAGTTTCACGGAATCAACAAACAGCTCACTGTTTAATTAAATTCAGATGAAGACTTTGAAATACAGTCTTGGCTCTATGAGAGGTTGGTCAGAGCATACTATCTTGTGTTTTTCAAAGACAAAAATTATTTCTTTGGTTCATACTGTTGTATGTTCTTTGTCTTTCTTCAGTATATCTGTTGAGTTAATTACACTTATCTTCCAAGTGCATACATATTGACATGTTGTTAGTGTTTTAGTTTTACACTTTTTAAAAAGTGTATTTAAAATCTTCATATTTAAAAAAAATTTTGTATTTTTTTGAGCTTAATTCTTTGACATTGTAAATTTTGACTTCTTTCTGGAAGCTTCCAGTTTTATAATTTCTGTTTTCCATCAGTTTATTAAGTCAAATAAATTTATTTCTCAGATAACTTATAATTTTAATAGAGTTTGAAGTCCTAGGCAAAGTTTTGCCTTAAAACAGAAAACAATTTTAATCATGGCAGTTAGACTTTTTTCCTTTATTGAGTACAAGAATTAAAGTAGGCGTTTAATTAACTGTCCAAGGTTTAAGAAAAGTTTCCAAATACTTGAGTCTGTGTAAACATGTAACAGCTGTAGTTTAAAGGTTTTATTTCCCTTCCAATACAATTAAAATAATTTATAATAGAGACTATTGAAAGTTAGATGTTTCTTATTTGAGCAGTTTTTCCTTCCCCCTTTTTAATCTTTTGTTTATCCTTGATATTGAAATATTTCAATTTCACATTTTCCTATTTGTTTTGATTCTCTTAATGTGGATTCGTCTCTGCTGGGAAATGTCTTATTAAAAGTAAGACATTAAGGAATTCTCTGATGGTCCAGTGGTTATGACTCAGCGTTCTTACTGCTGGGGCCCTAGGTTTGATCCCTGGTTGGGGAACTATTATTAATAAGATCTCACAAGCAGCATGGCATGGCCAAAAATGAAGTAAAACATTAAATTAGTTGATGGCTCTTTAATTCTTAAGACTGTTTTGATTGTTACGGGAGAGAAAAATGTATGTGGATAGAAAGAGAACAAGGGCTCCTTACCACTAGTGGTTTGAAAAACTTAAGCGGCTTCTAAAATTAAATTTTGATCATAGATGTTTGGGTTTTGAAATCCCTTTTAAGATCAAGGACCCCTTATTTAGTATTTCAGAGTTTGTGTTAATTGTTTTACTCGCAGAAGTAAGTAGTTGTTGACTTTGTAGTTTGTCATCTTGAAAGACTGTTAATTATAAATAGCTGGACCTTACTGAGCACTTAAGTTTTTGTTCGAGGTATTGTAATGAGTACATTTTAAACATTTTTCATCTAATACTTTAAATAATTTTATGAAGCAGGTTATATTATTCTTGTTTTATAGTTGAACAAATTGAGTCTTGTAAGCATTAAAGATTTTAACTTTCCCAGAATCACATGGCTCGTGAGCGAAAGGGGTAGAATTTGAACTCAGATCTGTTTGATTCCAATACACATATTTTTTATTCACAGTGGAGCACATTGTTTCTTAAAGCACTAGTCAAAATTATTCTGCTCCCTCACTTAAAAAAAAAAGAAGAAAGTTTTATTTATTTATTTTTGGCTGTACTGGGTCTTCATTGCTTTGCATGAGTTTTCTCTAGTTGCAGTGAGCAGAGGCTACTCTTCCTTGTGGTACTCAAGCTTCTCATTGCCGCAGTTTTCTCTTGTAGAGCACAGGCTCTAGGCGTGCAGGCTTCAGCAGTTGCAGCACATGGGCTCGGTAGTTGTGGTGTACAGGCTCCAGGCACTCGGGCTTCAGTAGTTGTGGCACGTGGGCTCAGTAATTGCCGCTCATGGGCTCCAGAGCATGACCTCAGTAGTTACAGCAGTACGGGCTTAGTTGCTCTGCAGCGTGTGGAATCTTCCCTGACCAGGGGTTGAGCCCGTCAGTGTCCCCTGCTTTGGCAGGCGAATTCTTATCCACGGCACCACCAGGAAAGTCCCCTTAAAAGCTGTTCAGTACTCAGAATTCTTTCTTCCAAAGCTTTTTCAGTGGAAGATTTCACACTTCACTTAATGCTTTGATTGTTGTTTGGAAGTGTAATGGTAGATGTGCTTCTATGTTAGCTGTATTGGTATTTCAAGTAAGAGAAATATTTGAGCAGTTACAGCTTGGTTGCTTTTCCACCTGCATATAAATCATACTTGTATGTTAAGGGTATAATTAATCCCTTTTATCTGCTAGTGAATGTGCAGACTTGTTGGGTTTCTATATTTTCCAGCTAGAATTGGCGAATCTTAGCCTAAATCCTGTGTTAGGTATGCTATCTTAGGAAAATAATTTCTAGACACTTGTACTTTAGACCTCTCTTAGGGAACATCTGAAGTACAGACAACCTCCTAAGATTTTGCTCTGAGGTTTAATGAAGACTTAATACATGCTGTGACTGTACGGGAGATATTTCAGTTTCACGGCATTGCCAGATGTATCTGGTAAAATTGGGTGTTCGTGATTTAATTAAAAGTTCCTAGGAACTTACAACTTAAGGTAGTTTTTATAAGCATTGGTACTCAAAGGATCTTTAATATATATATTTGAGGGAGGGACAGTTTTGACTTGAACTGAAATAAAGCCATGTTTGTAGTTATGATGACCAAGGTGCCATATTTTAAAGAAATACTGAAAATGTTATAATGTGAAGCTTTTTTTTTAATGCTCCTAGTTTAAAGTTATTGCAGTTGGTTTCATTTCCTAGACTATATTGCAGTGAATCTCTCTTTTGTTCTTCTTTATGATCTTTAGCTTAGTTTACTGGGTTGTCCAATGACATGAGATTGGTTTGCTCTGCTGCTGCTGCTGCTGCTAAGTTGCTTCAGTCGTGTCCAACTCCGTGTGACCCCATGGACTGCAGCCTACCAGGCTTCTCCATCCATGGGATTCTCCAGGCAAGAACACTGCAGTGGGTTGCCATTTCCTTCTCCAATTCGGGAAAGTGAAAAGTGAAAGTGAAGTCGCTCAGTCGTGTCTGACTTTTAGCGACCCCATGGACTGCAGCCAACCAGGCTCCTCCATCCATGGGATTTTCCAGGCCAGGGCACTGGAGTGGGTTGCCATTTCCTTCATGGTTTGCTCTAGAGCCTTAGAAATGACACTTCAGTGTTCAACAGTAGACCTCTCCTTTCACATTTCTTACCCCATCTTTGGGAGTCAATCATGTTTTGAAGAGTAAACATTTTATACAAACAGGATGATGTAGTAGAAAGTACCCCAGAATTTCAAGTCTGAAGATACGAGTTTAAGTACCAAGTATATTTCAACCAACTGTGTGATTATGGTCCAATCAGTTCTCCTTCCGGAGCCTCAGTATCCTCGTCTATAGAAAGGGCATATAAATTCCTTCTCATAAGCCTTAATGTTATTGTTACTCATAATAGTAATATTATTACTAATACAAACTATAACTAGTAGATGAATAATAGTATTCATATTATTAGTAATATTTATTGCTAATACAGATTGCTAAATTACTTTTATAGAGATTTTTACAGTTAACAAACCACTTTCATATGTAGTAATTTTTAAAGAAGATCTATCTATCTATGAAAGGACTAAATTCTAAAGTACTGTGTGGGTATTAATTGATATTTGCATAACCAACTGAAGTGGCTGTTTTCAGTTTTAGTCATTTGAATGATAAACCAGAGTTTTTAAAATTCAGATAACACATTTCTGTTTAGCTAAAATAGAAGTTTTAGAATGTTTTCTGATTAGTGTTAAGATTGATTTTAAGTTAAATTTCAATAACATCTGATTTCTATATTACTATTATTATTTGGATTTCCCTGGTGGCTCAGACAGTAAAGCATCTGCTATTTAAAGAAATAGAGATAGATGATCAGTAAAATTATGAGTGATCAGGAGTACTTGTGAACTAGTGTCATTTCTAGAAAGTACAACAAGATTCCCGTTGCACTAACAGTAAGTTTATCATTTACTGCTAAATCACTGTGATTATTTAAAAATAAACAGTTAGCCCTTTGTGTTTACAAAGTACCCTGCAATTGTTAATTAGCCTGCACCAGTGTTTATAAAGGGCTGGACTAGTGCCTGTACTGGTCAGCTTTGTGCAGGATTTCCAGACACCATTCTGATGACTCAGTCTAACTCTGGGATCAGTTGATATTTGTCTGTATACTGCAGGGCATTATCAAAGCTTATTTCATCTTTCAGTTGCACCATCATTTTCTCAGAAAAAAGCTGAAGAAAAAATTATTAAATCTTTTCTGTGCATTTGTTTCAGAACCTCACAGTTTCTGGGACCTAGAAGTTCTTACTAAGTATGATATAAATATTTCCCTTCAGAATTTAAATAGCTGATAGTTTTAAGGTAGTTACCATTTAAGGCATTTTGTAATGAAATAATCTTTGCCTTCAAGGCTCATATTTTACTAGTGGATGTAAGACATATATGTGAGAAAAGATCAATGTGATATAAGGTAGTAGGTAATGAGTGTTAACCAAGTGGTTGTGGCAGATACTGTTAGTTGCCTATCTAGTCCTCATTTCCATCTCCCATTGTTAATAGACCCCGATTAAGGTGGCAGTGTCCTCACCTTACTTAGTGTTAGTGTCAGTCACTCAGTCGTGTCTGACTCTTTGTGACCCCATGGACTGTAGCCCACCAGCTTCCTCTGTCCGTAGGATTTTCCAGGCAAGAACACTGGAGTGGGCTGCCATTTCCTTCTTCAGGGCACCTTAGTTAAGTTCATGGCCATCATATTCCCTCATTTCCCAGGTTCTTTGCAGGTGAAGGTGGTCACGTGAGTTAGTTCTGGCCAATCATAGCAGTTTTAATTCTCGATTGTGCTTAATAAACTCTTCCAGAATGTAGTGACTTAAAACAACTTAAAACTTCTAGCTGTAGCTAGAAGACTCCAAGACTGGAGGCTGGAATTGTATGAAAAGGCCCCTTTGTACTGTTTGACGGTTAATGCTTATGTCTGCTGGGGACCCAGCTAGAACATTCACACGTGGTCTCAGCGTGGTTTCTGGGCTCTAAGAGTTTCCCAAAAGAGAGAGCCCCAGATGGAAGCTGTATTCTTTTTATGATGTTGCCTCAGAAGTCACATAGCATCACTTCTGCTGTACTCTGTTGGTCAAAAAGTCCCCCTTCCCAGATTCAAAGGGAGAAAATATGACCTCTCAGTTGAAGAAGTACCTATCACATTGTAAAAAGATCATGTGGGCTGGGGTGAGTTTGTTGGTGTGGCTATCTTTGAAAAATAAAGTTTGCCACAACCTATTGAGGGGAAGCTTATAAGAAAGCTTTTATAATACTTTCCAGATAAAAGAGAAGTGATATTTCTGCATGGTTCTTTGTTACTTGTCCCTTTTTCCTGCCTTAAAGGAGCAGCAACCATCTTGTGCTTATGATGTGACAAACCAGTATTCTAAGGATGTTAACATCATTGGATGTCAACCCTGGACTATCTGCTTTCAGACTTTTTCTTCAGTCAGTTCAGTTGCTCAGTCATATACGACTCTTTGCGACCCCATGGACTGCAGCATGCCAGGCTTCCCTGTCCATCACCAACTCCCGAGCTTGCTCAAACTCATGTCCATCGAGTTGGTGATACCATCCAGCCATCTCATCCTCTGTTGTCCCCTTTTCCTCCTGCCTTCAATCTTTACCAGCATCAGGGTCTTTTCCAATGTGAGGCAAATAATTGCCTATGTATTTAAAATTGCTGTAGAGAGGTTTCCATTTTTTTTTGTTGTAATTTATTTATTTGGCTATGCCAGGTCTTAGTTGCGGCATGCAAACTCTTAGTTGTGGCGTGTGGGATCTAGTTTCCTGACCAGGGATCAAACCCAGGCCCCTGCATTGGGAGCACAGAGGCTTAGCCACTGGACTGCCAGGAAAGTCCCTAGGTTTTCATGATCTTGAAATCTCCTCGTTGTCAATACTGAGTGTGCATAGAGATCACCTGGAGAGCTTGTTAGGGCTGACTTAAAGGGAGACATGGATCTTGGGCTAGATAAGTACGATTTGGACAGATAGAATTAGGGAAGCAATTCAAGTATTACAGGTGGAATGAGCAAATACATCAAAGCCAAAAAAGTTAAGTTTTTTTTTTTGAACTTCTATAATCAGCTTACTTTGAGTTTTTATTGAGGGTTGGAAATTAGTTAAAGGGGAGGTAACAACTATATTAAGGAGGTCCATGGAGGCCAGAAAGACATTTCTTTTTTATTTTGTAAGTAGTTAGATGCCCAGAACTTGTCAAAGGCTTGTACTGTTTGACCATTGTTTGTCATTCCCCACCCCTCCAGTTCCTGCTAACCACCATTCTACTTTGTTTCCTTGATTTTTTTTTTTTTTTAAGATTCCATGTATAAGTGAAACCAGACAGTATTTGTCTTTCTGTATCTGCCTTGTTTTACTTAGCATGTCCTCCAGGTTCATCCATGTTGTCGCATATGGCAGAAATTCCCTCTTTCTTATAACTGAATAATACTGCTCATTGGTTGACACTTAAGTTGTTTCTATATCTTTTTTTGGCTATTGTGAATAATAATACCCTTTAAATTTTATATTTCACTAGATTTGTGTAGTGCCAGATTTATGTAGTGACTCGAATTAGGTACCAATTAGACTTCAAGTTACTGACCCATATCTGAAGATAGCCTTGTATAGTATATATGTAATAATTTATATTGTGCATTGTAGGTCCAATTTTGAATTAATAGTTCTTCCTTTATGTCAGTGTTGAATACAAGATAGAATCCTTTATAAAACAGTGAGCCTAACCTGTAAAATGATCACATTCCTTTAGCTTTAGTAGTTTAAAAAACTGTCTCATCTGTTAGTATGTTATGACTGAGATGTTTGCCAAGTTTTTCTTAGGAGCAACTGTTGTGCAAGCTATGAGCCTATATAGTTGACTCTGGCCTGTGCTTTCTGTTATTAGCAAATAGTGTTTCTTCCAGGGAATGTTACGTTTCCTGAGTCTAGAAGTTCTGTGAGGTAGAGCAACACTGAAGGTCAAATCACACAAACCACATTTTTGGTATTGCTTCCAGAGACCTCTTATGCAGTTTCTGTGACTGATTTTTGTTTAATCTAAATAGTAGATGTTTGACATTTGTGACATATGTGACTGTCTTTTTTAGATAGTTTTCTCCACAAGTTGTTGCTCTGTATTGTTAGAGGGAAGTGTTTTGTTTGATGTTTTTTAAAAACAGTTTTTTGAGCTATAGTATACATACCATATAATTCACCCTAGGAGGAAATCTTGCTTCCATGGAAAGACTAATAGATTTGAAACAAAGCCCACATTTCTTTATTCATTTATTCCTACATATATCCCATATTATGAATTTATTTCCTACTTTACTGCTAGGCTACTATATATCCTGTTGCCATTATTATTATTATTATTATGCATCTTACTTTATACATTTTGAAATAAAAAGCTTCCATGTCATTTTAGATTGATGAGTATTTTGAAATTATTTTTATAGTTATACTCTAATATGAATTCTAATAGATGAAAGAGCTTTGCAAGCCATCTTACCGAAGACAGTAAAGATTTTAAAGATGTCCCAGTATAATGAGATTTCTAACAGCTGGAAAAGTTGATGCAGTGAATTCAGAACCAAATGATTGCATTGAAACATTAATGGGATGAGGGAAGAAAATATTTATCTTGGATGTTATTTATAGTCTACAAAGCATCCGTTCTTCTTTCTTCTTTCCTAATGGACCCATGCTTTTTCTCCAGGATTCCCCTGAAAGTGAAAAAGAAAGTGAAAGTGAAGTCTCTCAGTCATGTCTGACTGTGAGCTCATGGACTGTAGCCTACCAGGCTCCTCCATCCATGGATTTTCCAGACAAGAGTACTGGAGTGGGTTGCCATTTCCTTCTCCAAGGGATCTTCCCAACCCAGGGATCGAACCCAGGTCTCCCGCATTGCAGGCAGACACTTTACTATCTGAGCCACCAGGGAAGCCCTGGGATTCCTCTACTCCCATGTAACCAGTGAGCATCAGGAAAGCTGATTTCCACCCTCAGTTCAAGGGTGGGCCTGGTTGATCCAGGGTTACTTGCTGCTTGATGGTTCAGGTGTGAACAGATGACCTAATCCTGGCAAATAGGAAAGTGTTTTAAGTTTTGGGGCTAGTATTCCTTGCTCTTATAAGAGATCCATGGGAAGCCACTCTGTATCTTCTGTGGGAAATAATCAAGGAAATCATGTATTAATAGCTCTGATTACTATTGTCATCCACACTGTACCCAAAAAGGTGGAGCCAACCTTAGGATGAAGTGACATTTTGGATGGTATCTCAGAGAGATAGACGAGCTATGGGTTCTTGATCACATTGTTGAACAGTCTTATCTCTGGGTTTCCAGAAGTATTAATACATATATTTCTTCGTGGTTTAAGTCGCTGGTATGGAAATGGTGGTCTGTGAACTGATAGCATTAGCATCACCTGTGAGCTTGTTTGAACAAAGAAATTTCAGGGCCTACTGTAGTCCTGCTGAATCAGAATCTCCATTTTAATAGGCTGTCCGGATGATTCATGTACACACAAAAACTGAAGAAGTGTTATTTTAACCCACTTTGAAATGAGTTTTTGTTTACTTAACAAATGAAAGCATCCTACTATGATATTCTAGAGTTTTTTCTCTAAGAAGTTACAACCTGTTCCAAGCATGCCATTTAGAAATAATGGAGTTGGGGATAGGCACTATTTCTGGTTGTTATAGAAACAGCATTTATTGGGTCATGGTACAGAGTTTAAAAAATTCTCATCACACTTTGACTGATGTATGGTTTTTTTGGTTGTTTTTAATAGTTATTTTTAGATGAAACCTAAAACTGTAGTCCTTACTACTTGTGGTCAAAAAGACTCTAATGTTATTTTTGGAAAGTTGGGAGATGTGAGCTTAGCTGTGCTGGCTGAAAGCCAGCTTTGAGAGCTGCATTTTACCTTACCTAGGACCACCCCTTCCCATTCTCTCCTCATTCCCATTCCTATTTCAGCTCGTTTTGTACTGCTCTACTGTTCCAGAACTATTAACCCATTAACGTCTGGGGAGTACGTCTTGCAAACGTCTGCCTTTTAGACCAGATGTGTGTTTCAGTTACATGAATGGAGAAAAAAATTTTCTCCGCCTGCTGTAAATTATAAATTATCTGTCTGTATGAAGGTTAAAGATAGCATGAGTAAATTAACTCCACTGTCTATCTGGGAATTTTATTTGAGAATTTTTTTCTTCTACATTTGTGCAGAATTAGATGCAGCATTCCAAAGAAGCAACTCAGATTATTAAATTATACTTCTTTGTCCATTTTTCTAGAGGCCTTAATGAGCCTCTGTCAGGATAAATTGGATAATTCAGTTCACAAATTAGATGATCATTTCTGTAATTAATTGAGGATGAATGGTATCTGGTGTGCTGTACTGTGAGAATTGCCAAAGGTCTGTGTTCAGTCAGAAAGGTCTTAGCTCTGAAAGGAGTACTTTTAATGGAAATGCCAGTATGCCAATTGATTTTATTATTGCTATTTGCTGAGTTTTTACTGTGTGTTAGGCATTATGCTAGTTACTATGAGCATTTATCTCTGATCCTTACAGTTACTCTAAAAGTAAATGATCATTTTATTTCCATTTTAGACATGATAAAATTGGGGCTAGAGAGATTCATTAACTCCCAAGATCATATATATGTTAGAGCCTATGACTGGTATGGAGAAGGCAATGGCACCCCACTCCAGTACTCTTGCCTGGGAAATCCCATGGATGGAGGAGCCTGGTAGGCTGCAATCCATGGGGTTGCTAAGAATCAGACACGACTGAGCGACTTCACTTTCACTTTCCACTTTCATGCATTGGAGAAGGAAATGGCAACCCACTCCAGTGTTCTTGCCTGGAGAATCCCAGGGACGGCGGAGCCTGGTGGGCTGCCGTCTACGGGGTCACACAGAGTCGGACACGACTGAAGTGACTTAGCAATAGCAATAGCAATGACTGGTATACCCAAGCTCATTCAGGCCCTCAAGGAGTTTTAATTTCTACTGAATGGGAGTCTAACATGCAAACAGTACAGTGTAATACAATGAAAGATAAAGTAAAATTTTAAAATAAAATAAAATCTAAAGATAGAATACAAATAACATTTAATGAGAGAGTAGAGGAAGAGGGAATTAATTCTAGTCCAGAAGATCAGGAGAAAAATAATTCATCTTCCTTCCCATTTCTCTAGTTCCTTAATAGGCTTCACGTGACTTCTCTTGTTCTCTTAATGTTATTAGTAATCAAGACTCAGAACCTTTGCTATTTTGATTTTCTTCATATTCTTAACATTTCAGTCAATCTGTAAAGTCTTTTAGTAGAGTTTCTGGCAGTCTCCTACTGTTCATTCCCACTTCTATTATCCTAGTTTTATCTATCGCTGTACCGTCTAGCCAGTAGTTGTTAACCTCTGTTGCGCCTAGGATTCAGCTAATGGTGCTTTGTCAATGTACAAATAGATTTGATTCATTAATTTGAGGTCACAGGTGATTCTGATGCACATTACAGTTGAGAACCACTTGACTAAGACAGGGGGTCCTCAAAATTTGATCTAGGCCTCCTGGGGTTAGGAGGCATTCCCTGGGAATCTTTCAGGGGTGTGCACAGTCCATAACTGTTTTCATAATTGTACTAAGATGTTATTTGCCTTTTTCACTGTCCTGACTTTTCACTGTTGGTGAAAAAGCACGAAGAGTAAATTTGTAGTGCTTTACTCAAATTAAGGCAGTGGTGCCAAACTATGTTAGTAATCATTGTATTCTGTACTGTCACACCCTTGTGGAAAAAAATCTAGTTTTCCTTAAGAATGTCTTTCATGAATCAGTTAGTATTGTTCATTTCATTAAATCTTGCCCCTTGAGTACATGTTTATTATGACTATTTGACTGCACATTGTGCATTCTGATGTACAGTGGTTGTCTCAAGGACTGGCACTTTTGCAGTTGTTTGAATTGCGCTAAACTTTTTTTTTTTCATGGAACACCATTAAAAAAAATACTGATAGACAGACTGAGGTTATTTAAGATTTTGATATTGGGCAGAAGTTTTCCCCAAATGAGCAAAAAGAATTTTACCATTGCTTGTGATAAAGTTTAAGCTTTCAAGCAAAAATGAAAATGTGAAAAAAACTTCCCAGTACTTGAAGACTTTTCGGATGAAGTCGATGGTGTTTGAAATGTGTTGCTATTAGAAAGATAGCCAGTGTATTCCACATGACCAATGCATGATATTATAAAATCATTCAAAGTGCAAAGTAGAACAATGGATTTTAATGTAACAGAGCCTCAAGAGTTCACTGATAATAGTTCAAGTAGCAAAGCAACTGTCCATTTCTCTACCTCCTCTTCAACATTTGTTATTTGTGTTCTTTATGATGATAGTCATCTGGCAGGTGAGGTGATATCTCATTGTGCTTTTGTCTTTAAAAAACGACCATTTGTTGAGTTTTGATGTACTGTCAAGGAAGACTATCTATAGTTACCCATAAAAGCTACTGAAACACTTCTTTTTCCAGCTACATATCTGAGGCCAGATTATCTTCAGATACCTCAACCAAAACTATACATGATAAGACTGCAGAAGTAGATGTGAGAATCTAGCCATCTTTGATTGTGATTTACAGACATATAAAACAGTGCCATTCTTCTCACAATTTTTTTTGGAAAATACATTTATTGTTCATAAAAATGTGTTAAAGTGCAATGAGTTTTTTTTTTTTTCCATTTCTGTCTTAAATGAGCAAACTCAAGGAGATAGTGAAGGACAGGGAAACCTGGCATGCTGCAGTTCACGGGGTCACAAAGAGTCAGACACAACTTAGCGACTGAATACAAACTACAACAAAATAAATGAGTAGAAAAGTACTTAAGCACTTAATTTTTATTTCTAATATGGTAGATATCAATATCTAACATGGTCAGTCAGTTCAGTTGTTCAGTTGTCTGACTCTTTGCGACCCCGTGGACTGCAGGCCGTGAGGCTTCCCTGTCCATCACCAACTCTCGGAGCTTGCTCAAGCTCATGTCCATCGAGTTGGTGATGCCATCCAACCGTCTCATCCTCTGTCATCCCCTTCCCCTCCTGCCTTCAGTCTTTCCCAGCATCAGGATCTTTTCCAGTGAGTCAGCTCTTTGCATCAGGTGGCCAAAGTATTGGAGCTTCAGCTTCAGCATCAGTCCTTCCAATGCATATTCAGGACTGATTTTCTTTAGGATTGATTGGTTGGATCTCCTTGCAGTCCAAGGGACTCTCAAGAGTCTTCTCCAATACCATAGCTCAGAAGCGTCAATTCTTTGGCACTCAGCTCTCTTTATGATCTAACTCTAACATCCATACATGACTACTGGAAAAACAATAGCTTTGACTATATGGACCTTTGTCGGCAAAGTAATGTCTCTGCTTTTCAATACGCTGTCTAGGTTGGTCATAGCTTTTCTTTCAAGGAGCAAGTGTCTTTTAATTTCATGGCTGCAATCACCATCTGCAGTAATGGAGCCCAAGATGATAAAGTCTGTAATTGTTTCCATTGTTTCCCCCATCTGTTTGCCATGAAGTGATGAGACCAGATCCCATGATCTTAGTTTTTTGAATGTTGAGCTTTAAGCCAGCTGTTTTACTCTCCTCTTTGACTTTCAAAAAGAGGCTCTTTAATTCCTCTTCACTTTTTGCCATAAGTGTGGTGTCACCTGCATATCTGAGGTTATTGATATTTCTCCCGGAAGTCTTGATTCCAGCTTGTGCTTCATCCAGCCTGGCGTTTCGCATGATATACTCTGCATGTAAGTTAAATAAGCAGGGTGACAGTATATAGCCTTGATGTACACCTTTCCCAATTTGGAACCAGTCTGTTGTTCCACGTCTGGTTCAACATATGAAAAAACTCTTTGGGAACCGCAATCATTTTTAAAGAGTGTTAAGGGGCCTGTAAGTGAGTTGAATGTTCCCCCAAAAGATATATTCATGTCATAATCCCTGATCCTTTATTTGGAGACAGGATCTTGGCAGATGTATTCAAGTTAAAATGAGGTCATGGTGGATTACCACAGGCCCTAAATCTAATTACTGGTGTCTTTATAAGAGCAGGAAGGAGGAGATTTGAATATAGAGATGCAGAGGAGATGTATAGAGAAGAATGCCCTGTGAAGACAGAGGCAGAGATTGGAGTGATGTAGCTATAAGCCAAGGAACACCGGAGATTACCAGAAGCACCAAGGCTAGCAAGTGGCAAAGAAGGTTTCTCCCTCAGAACCTTCAAAGGGAGTGTGGCCCTGCCGGTACCTTGATTTCAGACTCCTAGCCTCCAGAATTGTGACAGAATACCTCTCTCTGTGTTAAGCCACTCATCTGTGGTACTTTTGTTACGATAGCCTAGAAAACTAATACAGGATCTTGAAACCAAAAAAGTTTAAGAATCTCTGACCTAGGTTACCCACCTATCTTTTCTTCCAGATTTTGTCTTGTCAGTACATACTGCTCACCACTGCTAGCTTACTTATCCTAAAACAAATATTATGCTTCCCTTTCTAAGAAAATGTCACTGATTTTTAAAATTATGTTGCAAATATAGTTCAAACTCTAAGTTTGCATTCAAAGTCATCTATAATCTGTCCCTAACCTACTTTTCCAATTTTGTGTATCACATTTTCCTAAGATACGATTTTCTTTTCTTTTTTTTGGCTGCTTTTCTTATATTATACACAAAATCAATTCAAAATAGAACATAGACCTAAATATAAGAGCTAAAACAATAAAACTCTTGGAACAAAATATAGGAGGTAAACCTTTGCAACCTTGGGTTAGGCAAAGGCTTCCTAGATAAAACATCAAAAATACAAGTGACAAAAAACATTAGGTGAGTTGGACCTCATCACAGTTGTGCTTCAAAGGACATCATTAAGAAAATGAAAAGACAACCCACAGAATGGGAGAAAATGTTAGCAAAATGTATATCTGATAAAGAACTTGTATCTAGACTACAGAAAGAAATCTTACAATAAAAAATAAAAAGATAAGTATCTCAAATTTTTAAATGGGTAAAGGATTTGTAAAAAGATTTCTCAAGGACTTCCCTAGTGGTCAGTGGTTACAAGTCTGCTTGCTAATGCATGGGATATGGTGAGTTCGATCCCTGATCCAGGAAGATTTTACCTGCTGTGGAGCAACTAAGCCTGTATACCAAAGCACTGAGCCTGTGTGCAGCAATTACTGAGCCTGCATGTCTAGAGCACATGCTGCTGCTGCTAAGTCGCCTCAGTTGTGTCTGACTCTGTGCGACCCCATAGACGGCAGCCCACCAGGCTCTGCCGTCCCTGGGATTCTCCAGGCAAGAACACTGGAGTGGGTTGCCATTTCCTTCCCCACGATTTTCTAATATACTATATACCCTTTGGAATATTCACTTGAGTGTACATTTAAGCATGTATTCTCTTGTTCATTCATTTATTCAACAGAAACAAATACCTGTTCTGAGTTTTTATTCTAATAGTGTGTTGTCTAGTATGGTAAGCAGTAGCTCCAGGTGTCTATTCATTTGAAATTAAATACATAAAACTGAAAATTCACTTCTTTGGTCTCAGTGGCTGCATGTGACTGGTGACTGCTATATTGATCAGCACAGATATAGAACATATCCACTCTGTAGAAAGTTCTTTTAGATAGTTCTATTCTTATATATAATCTTTTCACCTTGGCCCCGTATCACCTTGCATTTTCCTTTGTTTTCAGCACTCCTGATATGGTCTTTCCAGAACTGGCTCTCTATCACACACCCCACACCTTTCCTCCAATTCCCTGGCATACTTTCCTCCCTGTTATTTATCAAAATCAACTTTTGATTCTGACTCAAATGATTCTTTTAAGATGACTTGAGCTGGATAGAATCCCTTGTTTCTATTACTGTAACACTAATTTTATTCTGTGATATATTTGTCTTGACCTGCATTTGCACCTGGCATGTAAGATGAACAGTTATGGTGTCTTTCCTACTAAGCTCATTGAAGGTAGGAACCTTGTTTAAGAGACTGGGGTATACTAATCATCATACTAGAAATAGAAGAAAAGAAAAAGAAACCCACCAGATAAATCAAATGTTTAGTGAATATGTTAATTTTAAAATCTTAATTTCTATTGAAAAATCCTCTCAGGCATATCTGTAAGGTGGTTACGATGCCTTGTTTTTGTTGTTGTTCAGTGGCTCAGTCGTGTCCGACTCTTTGCGACCCCATGGACTGCAGCACGCCAGGCTTCCCTGTCCTTCACCATCTCCTGGAGCTTGCTCAAACTCAGGTCTATCGAGTCAGTGATGCCATCCAACCATCTCATCCTCTGTCGTCCCCTTCTCCTCCTGCCTTCAATCTTGCCCAGCTTCAGGATCTTTTCCAGTGAGTCAGCTCTTCAGGATCTTTTCCAGTGAGTCAGCTCTTCCCATCAGGTGGCCAAAGTATTGGAGCTTCAGCATCAGTCCTTCCAATGAATATTCAAGATTGATTTCCTTTAGGATTGACTGGTTTGATATCCTTGCAGTCTGGGAGACTCTCAAGAGTCTTCTCCAAAACCATAGTTAGGAATAAGAATTACACTGCTTCAGTATTTTGTTGTTTGTTTTTTGTCTCCTGTTTCAGAACCAATCGAATTGCCAGGTAGGTATGTCTTCTTGGATGTCTCATAAGCTCTTCAGATTCTTTGTATCTAAAACTGAACTTCAAATGCATTAGTGGCTCCTACTGGCCACAGAGAAGATTTGAGTCTCAAAAACAAAGCAGAACAAAAACCCCTACACAATTGATTGAAACATATTTAATATAAAATGATCTATATCATAATGACAAAAGGAGAATTACCCAACACCTCACTGAGACCACTGAAGAAACTAGGGCACTAATTCTAGTCTGAAAATTGGCCATTTAAAGGAAGAAATTCAGCATTTAATTAATTCACACTTAATACTAATTAAGATTTGTATAGCTAATCCTCTGGATTAGCTTATACTTCAGGAAGGTCAAGTAGCCCTTTACAGAAGAATTCCAGCTAATAAGTATGGAAAAAAAAAATGATAGAAATAGAAGCTCATCATTTTGTGACTCCCCCCACACTCCCTGGGAAATAGATGGTGAAACAGTGGAAACAGTGTCAGACTTTATTTTTTGGGGCTCCAAAATCACTGCAGATGGTGACTGCAGCCATGAAATTAAAAGACGCTTACTCCTTGGAAGGAAAGTTATGACCAACCTAGATAGCATATTCAAAAGCAGAGACATTACTTTGCCAACAAAGGTTCGTCTAGTCAAGGCTATGGTTTTTCCTGTGGTCATGTATGGATGTGAGAGTTGGACTGTGAAGAAGGCTGAGTGCCGAAGAATTGATGCTTTTGAACTGTGGTGTTGGAGAAGACTCTTGAGAGTCCCTTGGACTGCAAGGAGATCCAACCAGTCCATTCTGAAGGAGACCAGCCCTGGGATTTCTTTGGAAGGAAAGATGCTAAAGCTGAAACTCCAGTACTTTGGCCACCTCATGCGAAAAGTTGACTCCTTGGAAAAGACTCTGATGCTGGGAGGGATCGGGGGCAGGAGGAGAAGAGGACGACAGAGGATGAGATGGCTGGATGGCATCACTGACTCGATGGACGTGAGTCTGGGTGAACTCCGGGAGTTGGTGATGGACAGGGAGGCCTGGCGTGCTTCGATTCATGGGGTTGCAAAGAGTCGGACACGACTGAGCGACTGAACTGAACTGAACTGAAACCATAATCATTGACGGATGAGGTTTGACTGAAAGGTTAAGTATGATTGATTATGTGTGTTTTGTTCCTTTACGTATATTTGATGCCTCTTTACCTAAGTATGCATGTCTTTTTACTAAAGTGAAAGTGAAAGTGAAGTCTCTCAGTCGTGTCTGACTCTTTGCGACCCCATGGACTGTAGCCTACCAGGCTCCTCAGTCCACGAGATTTTCCAGGCAAGAGTACTGGAGTGGGTTTCCATTTCCTTTTCCAGGGGATCTTCCCGACCTAGGGATCGAACCTGGGTCTCCCGCATTGTAGGCAGACGCTTTACTGTCTGAGCCACCACTAAGTATGCACCTAAATAGTAAAATCTCCTTCAGTCTGAGTTTTCATATGATTAGATGTGAGAAATACTCTTTCTGGGAGGGGATATATGTATACCTTTGGCTGATTCATGCTGAGATTTGACAGAAAACAGCAAAATTCTGTAAAGCAATTATCCTTCAATAAAAAATAAATTAATTAAAGAAAAAAAAGAAATGCTCTTTCTGACAAGAATACCACAGAAGTGATGTGTATTCTGTGTATCACAACAGAAGGTAAATGATATTGATTTGTCCCATTGCTTTTGGTATTAACTCAATCACCTTGTTTAGGAAATATCTTTCAGGTTTCCTACTATAAAGTTACTATTGTCCCCTTTGAAATTTAAGCGTCTTATGAGGGGTTAGCTTTGAAGCTGTAAATATGTTCTGTTCCCCCTCAAGCTTTCACTGTTTTAACATGCACTGTTGCTTCTTGCCTGAATCGGTTACCACTATGATGGCTGTCAAATGGTGATTTTCTTTTTTTTTTTTTTAATAGATTTTTACAGGGAATTTGTTTATTGAGCAATAATGTTAACACTTCTAAATTAAGTATTCACTTATGAGTTTTCTTTGTTAGTGTCCTGTCAATGGTCATAATGGAAAATATTGCACAGATTTTCTAATATTATCATTTTATTTATATTTGTTAATGGGATTTCTACTGGAAGGAGCAAGTTTTCTTTTCTGTTTGTTTATCTGTTTGTTTTTATAAGCATGAATTTATGGATTTTAAAAAATTCAGTTGTCTGTAAACCATTACTATTATTATGAGAAAAGGTGAACATCTTTTCTTAGGTTTAAAGGCCATTTTTATATCTTTTTGTGTAAATTATTGATTTTTTTGCACATATTTATTTGGCGTTTTTGGACTTTTTTCCTTTAATTTTAAGATTTTTAAAATTTTGTTAGTGATTATTAGCCCTTTATCTGTGACATATTTTACATATACTTACATATTTTACATATATTTTTTCCATTTGTTTTCTTTTGACTTTTGCACATTTTTTGCCATGCATAAGTTTTTTATTCTTATGTAGTCAAACATATTTTCTTTCAAATGTATCTAGAATTTAAGTCATGGTTAGAAAGCCTTTTCCTATACTGAGGTTAGAGGGGAAGCCACTTGTATTTTCTTGAAGTGTGTACATATAGGTGATCTTCATTGCAGATTCTGTATTTGTACTAAAATGTATTTGTAACCCCAGGTCAATACTTGTGGTGCTCTTGTAGTCATGTACAGATATTTGCAAACTGGCACAAATCCGAGTCAGCCAGTGATCATGGGCCCAGCTGAGTTCGTACAAGGCGATGCTCTGCCTTCTTTCAGCGCTCGCATTGTAAACAGTGTCCTTTTCATATTTTTGTGCTTTTTGTTGGTGATTTTACTGTTTGACCCCAAAGTATGGTGCTGAATTTGTGTCTACAGAACTTCATTTCTTAAGCACATAAATACTGTGATGTCTGTTAGGGAGAAAATAAGTGTATTAGATAAGCTTCATTTAGGTATGAGTTATAGTGCTGTGGTGGTGTGTTCAATGTTTATGACTCAACAACATACATTGAATAAGGTGTCTCTGAACAAAAACACATAAAATAAGTTATGTGTTGATCAGTTGATGAAATTATTATCAGAGGCTTGCAGGAACCTGACCCTTTGTTTGCCCTAGGAATAATCATTCAGTATTTGTGAATTCAATGTTTGCAGAAACTTTGTAGAACATTGCCATGAATGCCATGAATGCCAAGAATCGACTCTCGTTTCATTTTTTACTTTTTAATCTCTGATCTTTTGGGATTTGTGTAAATAATTTGTTGTAGGGATCTAGTTTTATCTTTTTCCAAATGGCTAAACAGTTGTTCCATCATTTTTCTTTCTTCCTTTCTTTCTCTCTCTTTTTCTTTCTTTCTAAAATTTACCTTAGTTGTAGTGATTTGAGATACCATCTTTATTATTACTAAGTTTCTATATGTATTTGGCTCTGATTTCAGAGTCTCTTTCATAGTCTATTTGTGTGCTGATACCTCATGTTTTAATTATAGATATTTTGTTTTATGTTCTAATTTTGGTAGGGATAGTTCCCTCTCATCGGAGAAGGCAATGGCACCCTACTCCAGCACTGTTGCCTGGAAAATCCCATGGACGGAGGAGCCTGGTGGGCTGCAGTCCATGGAGTCGTGAAGAGTTGGACACGACTGAGCGACTTCCCTTTCACTTTTCGCTTTCCTGCATTGGAGAAGGAAATGGCAACCCACTCCAGTGTTCTTGCCTGGAGAATCCCAAGGACAGTAGAGCCTGGTGGGCTGCCGTCTATAAGGTCGCACAGAGTCGGACACGACTGAGCGACTTAGCAGCAGCAGCAGTTCCCTCTCATAGCTTTTCTTTTTTAGTGTTTTCCTGGATATCTTTACTTGTTTATTTTTCCAAGTTGTCTAGCTCCCCAAAAAAGATTATTAGTATTTTTATTAGCATTGTATTAAATTTAGAAGTTAATTCAAGGAGAACTTAAAATTTTATGATGTTTAGTTATCCTGTCCAAGAACACCAGATATCTTTTCATTTGTTCAAGTCTATTTTTGTGCCTGTCAAGTGTCTTAAAGTTTCCGTCATATAAGTTTTGCACATTTCTTGTTAATCTGTTTGTAAGCATTTTATCTTATTTGTTGTTATATTAAGGAAAATTTTCTTGTCCACCATATCCTTTAACTATTTAGTATGCTTTCATATGAAGGCTATTGTTTTTTATATTTTAATTTTATGTCTTGCTACCTTATTAAATTCTTTTATTATTTTAATTAGTTTATCTTATTAATTTACTAAGATTTTCCATGTTCCCTTCTAGGTCATTTGAAAATAGTTGTTTAATTTTATTTTATTTTCCAATTTATAAGCTTCTTGCCCATTTCATTGGCTAATACTTTCAGTCCAGTGTTGAATAGTAGTGGAGATAGTGGACATCCTTGCCTTGCATTTGATCATGCATCTCTAGTGTTTATTAAGTAAGATGTTGGCTTTAGGACTGAGATATGTATTATTTTATCAAGTTAATGAATAATGCTTTTATTTTGATATAGTAAGACTGCTAGAATTTCTAACTTAGTGCTGGGAAGATCTAAGTAGAGAGAGGAAATGAAGTTGAAATGGACAAAAGAAGGAAGTAAGTGAGAAAGCAAAAGGCTTTGGAATGATCAGTAAAACTGCTCAATGGGAAAGAGAATGCTGTTTTTAATAACAACACATCTCACTGTTCACTTGGTTAATTAATCAAAGACTGAATGTCTGCACATTAAGATAGTAGAAATAATTCTAGAAATATTATTGTCACTCTGCCTCTATTATATTCTTGGATTTTGCTGGTAGCTTGAGTAAATAAAATACTTATATGACTGTAACCCTGAAAATGGAGCTTTGCCTTGTTTTTGAACTTCCAGTTTTTCCAGATCGCTCCATAAGGCAATCATAAATGTTTATCGAGTGCCTTATATTAGAATATATATATATTTATATATATGCACACACACATATATTTACAGTGTGCACACACATACACATTGTCTAGCTTCAAGTGAGATTTAATCCAAAGGCTCAAATGATTTTATCAGAACTCAGTCTTCTTTCTCTTGATCTTTCTGTTCTACTTTTGTTAGTGTTACCCTCATCCTCAGGGTCTGCTTTTGGCAGAAGAGATTTAGATTTATGTCTTCACCTCTTTGTAGCTCCTGTACAAGTCCTTGGAGTTCACTCTGGCTGGACTACCCCCATCATATGCCCACAGTGGCAGCAGGGTTTGTGGTTCCTGCCGGACCCCAATGGCACACTCCACTCCTCATGGGGATGCAGTTTCCTCCCCAAAAAACATGGTCTGAGAGACTGGAGGGGTAGTTTTCCAGAAGAAATGGGGTGTATTTATTGTAGTAGAAGAAGGGAGGGTTAGGTGCCAGTCAGGCAAAAAAGCAGCAGCTGTTTGCTGCAATAACTGAGTAAAGTTTATTCGATGGACTCGAGTTTAGTAGTGAATGAAAAAGTTGCAGTAATTTGGAGAAAGGGAATATGCCTGAATGAATTCTTTGGACATAGACTCCTCACTGCTTGCTTCCTTCCTTCCTTTGGCAATAGCTTACTGTTTTTCTTCCAGAACTGATTCCTCTAGCTTTATTGGATTCTTTCACCCTTGCTGGAGGGAAATGATATCAGGTAAGTAGTGAATGTGAAGATAAGCATCACGGTTCTGTTTTTCTGCAGCTTTAGTCCTGTCTCCCAGATCTGCTGCCAGAGATGAATAGAAGGCCTCCTCCCAGCTTTCTTCTTGACTCTAGGGGATGAAATGTGTCATTCTTACATAACACAGAATATTTATCATATGGCATACTTGACCGCAGTATTGGTTCTTTTTTTTAGTGTCATCTAAAGTAACAATATGTATAAGTCTCTATCTTTCCTTTCTAGGGCTGCCAATACAAAAAAGTAATATTTCCTTTTGGAGCCTGAGGCTTGTTTTCCTCTTATTTATGGAGAATATGCAATTTAGATATTTGAATAGGAATAGCGGAAGCAGCCAAAAGCTTTTAAATAGTCCAGTTAAAATACAGAATAGCATGTGTTTAAAGTAAATCTTTGGAATACAGATCGGAAAATCCTGGATACAGTCATATCGTATGTACCGCAAAGGCATGCCTTGCTAGTAAGTACAAGTGGGAGAAAGCACTACATATCCTACAAGGGGTCAGAGATTCCTACTAAGATATTTCTCTGGCAGCCTTGTTCCCATCTAGGTAGCTGAAGGACTAAAGGAATTTTCCAGTCTTGCTTAATCTACTGGCTTTTATTGAGTTAAATGCCATCACCTCTGCAGCCTCACATATTTGCATAAACACTCTCCTTCAGAATTTAAACAAAGAGTTATATATTCTCCTTTGTTAGAAATGTAAGAAAAAAACTTGCAAAGCCTGGAAGTCTGTGGAGGATTCACCTCATTTTAATCATAGACATGGACAGGGGGCAGTCTAACTTAAACATGTGGACTTTGGCACCAGGCCAGCATGGATTTTAACCCGGTTTTTCATGTTTTGGATGTGTATCCTTAGACAAGTTGATCGTCTTAGGCCTCACTTCTCTTATATATGAAAGTTATTCATTTATTCATCCGACATGTTTGTTATTAACTACTCTTCCAGTTAATGCATCAATAAACAAAACAATAGAGGTCTCTTCCTTTCTGCGGCTTATGTTCTAATGGTGGGGAGAAGCAAGAAAGAGAAATTAGGTGTTCAAAAATCATAATTGCTGTAAGAAAGGAAAGAGAAGAGCAAGATCATGGAGAAATGGATTAGGGAAGAGAGTGGGTGCAGAAGTAGGGTAATCAGGATTGGCGTCACTGAGAAGGTGATGTTTGAAGTTTTCAGTGAAGTTTTAAAAGACACTCTCTGCCTTGAGAACAAATTGTCGGGGGTTAAAAAAACAGAATTGTTAGGAGGCTTTCATTGTAACGTCGGTGAGAGTTGATGGTGACACAGTAGTAACACTGAAGATGGTGAGAATGGCTGAATTCTGTATACATTTTGTAGGCTCAGCCAACAGAATTTTCTGATGGTTAAGCTATGTTGTGTGAGACAAGAAG
The DNA here is from genome assembly GCF_027580195.1 of Bos mutus. Taxonomy (NCBI): domain Eukaryota; kingdom Metazoa; phylum Chordata; class Mammalia; order Artiodactyla; family Bovidae; genus Bos; species Bos mutus. Next base: position 28,987,688 of record NC_091626.1, on the reverse strand, counting down.
AGGAACCAAGGCTTTTGGCCTGAAGAACTGGATGGAGGAATTGTTAGGTGACAAGAGGAAGACTGTGGGTAGGGTGAGTTTTAGGGAAAAGATCAGGAGTTCAGTTCTGTATATATATATATTGAGTTTGAGATGTCTGTTGGGCATCCACATAGGCATAAGAACATATACGCACAGGTTGCTTGTGGTGATTCAGTATGGTGAATATAAGTCACTTAGCACAGTGCCTGACATAATTATCTGTATGAGATCAGAGAATATTTTGCTACATGAAACAAGAATCAGTTCAGTTCGGTCACTCAGTTATGTCCGAATCTTTGTGATCCCATGAACCGCAGCACGCCAGGCCTCCCTGTCCATCACCAATTCCTGGAGTTTACCCAAACTCATGTCCATTGAGTCAATAATGCCATCCAACCATCTCATCCTCTGTCGTCTCCTTCTCCTGCCTTCAATCTTTCCTAGCATCAGGGTTTTTTTCAAATGAGTCAGCTCTTTGCATCAGGTGGCCAAAGTATTGGAGTTTCAGCCTCAACATCAGTCCTTCCAGTGAACACCCAGGACTCATCTCCTTTAGGATGGATGGTTGGATCTCCTTGCAGTCCAAGGGACTCTCAAGAGTCTTCTCCAACACCACAGTTCAAAAGCATCAATTCTTCGGCGCTCAGCCTTCTTCACAGTCCAACTCTCACATCCATACGTGACCACAGGAAAAACCATAGCCTTGACTAGACGGACCTTTGTTGGCAAAGTAATGTCTCTGCTTTTTAATGTTGTCTAGGTTGGTCATAACTTTCCCTCCATGGAGTAAGCGTCTTTTAATTTCATGGCTGCAGTCACCATCTGCAGTGATTTTGGAGCCCCCCAAAATAAAGTCAGCCACTGTTTCCACTGTTTCCCCATCTATTTGCCATGAAGTGATGGGACTGGATGCCATGATCTTAGTTTTCTGAATGTTGAGCTTTAAGCCAACTTTTTCCACTCTCCTCTTTCACTTTCATCAAGAGGCTTTTTAGTTCCTCTTCACTTTCTGCCATAAGGGTGGTGTCATCTGCATATCTGAGGTTATTGATATTTCTCCCGGCAGTCTTGATTCCAGCTTGTGCTTCTTCCAGCCCAGCATTTCTCATGATGTACTCTGCATATAAGTTAAATAAGCAGGGTGACAATATACAGCCTTGACGTACTGGTTTTCCTATTTGGAACCAGTCTGTTGTTCCATGTCCAGTTCTAACTGTTGCTTCCTGACCTGCATACAGGTTTCTCAAGAGGCAGATCAGGTAGTCTGGTATTCCCATCTCTTTCAGAATTTTCCACAGTTTGCTGTGATCCACACCATCAAAGGCTTTGGCATAGTCAATAAAGCAGAAATAGATGTTTTTCTGGAACTCTCTTGCTTTTTAGATGATCCAGCAGATGTTGGCAATTTGATCTCTGGTTCCTCTGCCTTTTCTAAAACCAGCTTGAACATCTGGAAGTTCATGGTTTGCATATTGCTGAAGCCTGGCTTGGAGAATTTTGAGCATTACTTTACTAACGTGTGAGATGAGTGCAACTGTGTGATAGTTTGAGCATTCTTTGGCATTGCCTTTCTTTGGGACACTGCTGAGTTTTCCAAATTTGCTGACATATTGAGTGCAGCACTTTCACAGCATCATCTTTCAGGATTTGAAATAGCTCAACTGGAATTCCATCACCTCCACTAGCTTTGTTTGGAGTGATGCTTCCTAAGGCCCACTTGACTTCACATTCCAGGATGTCTGGCTCTAGGTGAGTGATCACACCATCGTGATTATCTGGGTCGTGAAGATCTTTTTTGTACAGTTCTTTTGTGTATTCTTGCCACCTCTTAATATCTTCTGCTTCTGTTCGGTCCATACCATTTCATAACAAGTTGCAAAACCAGATATTCAGGGGAAAAGGGCTCATTGAATATAATAGCAAAATGATAAATAATAGTTTGAAAGGCTGAGGAAATGAAAGGCTGAGAAAATAAAAGTCAGAGGGATGCAAAAGTCATAGAGAATCCATGTAGGAGGTCTAACTCCTTCCTAATGGGACTCTTAGAGACACAGACCAAAGAAAATGAAAAAAAGAAATTATGAGTGAAACAGGACAAGAAAGAATTCCAGAACTGAAGGACAAGAATTCCTATTGAAAGTGCTCAGCACTAAGAATAGGGGGTTGAGTGGGGTGGGAAGAAATATAGTACCAAGACATTTTAGAACAGCAGAGAGAAGCAGCAAGTCATAAAGAAAGGATTAGAAATTAGCAGATTGTCAGACTTTTCAAAAGTAATGCAGGATGCAAGTAGACAATGGATTAGTACCTTTAAGGTTCTGAGGGAAAATGATCAAACATAGATTTCTATGTCCAGCCAAACAGTTAGTTATAAGGATAAGGTGACAATATTTTCCAATGTGCAAGGTCTCAGAAAATTTATCTCCTAATACATCCTTCCTTGGGAAGCTATTAGGAAAATAGGATATAACAGTAGAGAGACATAAAGGAAATTCCTAGAATGATGATGAAATAAAGTCCAGGATAACAGCTGAATAGCAAGTCTAGAGTTTAAGGTAAATACAGTTAGGGCAGAAGGATGTAAGACCCGGGGAACGTGTCTCTAAGAAGAAGATTGAACTGACATTTGATGTGTTTGACTTTTCTGAAGGAGATTCATAGGTCTTTCAGAGAGCTAGGGGATCAACTGTTCCCAGCTTAAAGCAACTTACACTGCAGTATGGCATATGCACAAGGAAGGAGGTAATTACGTAGTCTGTGAAGGTTTGGAAAGCTTAGTACCCTTCTCCTAGACCACCCATAGTTGGAATGTGGGTTTAGAAGTCTAGTATTTAGCTCCTTCAGCATCTGTAATTGAACTGTCAAACCAACAGCTTGAAGCTGACTGTTGGACTAGCTGAAAAATCATTCCACAGTCTAGGAAAGAAAGTCTTTTTCTCTTTCAGGGGGTGGGCGGGGGAAACTATTGCTTATTACTAGTTGAAAGAATTTAAAATATATGTATGTATATTTATAATCATTTATCAGTTTTTATTTTTGTATGTATGACACTATATGTTTGTAAGAATGTCTTGTTTTTACAATGGGTGTGGAATAGTACAAGAGAAAAAACTTTCAGTTGTCAATTTAGGTATAAAAAGCAACTGAATTTTTTATATAATAATTTATTTTATCCTCCCAAGATAACTTACACCCCAGTGACTTCTGCCTATAAGATATAAGAAGTTCTCCCAATATAATAGTGACCTTTTGTGTGTGTGGAATTCTTCACTATAAAGTTATTTTATAGTTGGAGATTGATTGCAAGCAAATTCAAATTTTACTCTTTGGCTTAGACTTTGCATTTTTTGGTAAGCTTTGGCTATAATAGAAGATATAGTGGTTTTGTGTCACATAAGTATTTCTCAATATAAATATGGAATGATATTTATGTCTTATCTAATTTCTCACTCACTGCTGCAATCCATGGGGTTGTGAAGAGTCACACATGAATGACCAACTGAATAGCAACAGTTAATATATATACTGTACAGATGTATAGAGTGAGTATATAAAGAAAAATTGCAAGGGGAGAAAAAGATAATCAAAATGAAGTTTATTATTTTAAAGTTCTAATACTATGTAAGATTTTATGGTAGTTAAGTTCCTATAGAATATGGTCATCTGTAATATATGACCTGGGAACATCAGTTAATCTGCTGGGAACACAGGAAAAGTTAGGACATTATTCCTGCTCTCTGATAATTCTTAGTCCTAAAGAAATTAATTTATAAACAAGTAAATGTAATAAAATAGAGGGTTGTTGATGTGTTGTGCTAAGTTGCTTCAGTCGTGTCTGACTCTTTGTGACCCTATGGACTGTAGCCTGCCAGGCTCCTCTGTCCATTGGATTCTCCAGGCGAGAATACTGCAGTGGGTTGCCATGCCCTTCTCCAGGGACCTTCCCGACCCAGGGATAGAACCCATGTCTCTTATGTCTCCTTCATTGTCAGGTGGGTTCTTTACCACTAGCGCCATCTGGGAAGCCCAAATAGAGGGTTAGAAGTACTTTAAATTATATTTACCAAATGAGTAAAGAGAGAAAATCATCCCAAGAAAAGTATGGATTAAGAAGACAGATATGGAGATGCAGTACTATTTGTGGAAATGGCAAACTTTTTGTTTGTTTGTGGCGTAGATTAAGAGGAAGGACCTGGGAAATACATGAGCTCCATCTCATAGAGCAGGCCTGCCGTACTCAGAGATTTAATTATTTCGTCCTAGGACAGTGTTTCTCAAATTTATGTGATCATAAGAATCAGGTAGAAAGTTAAAGCAAAGCAGAACAAGAAAACCTCTAAAGTTCACCCTTGACCTGACAAGTCAGAATCCTCAGAGGAGGTCTGGTTTAATGTATCTGGTGCTGCTAGAAGACCTAACTGGCACAAACAGAAGAACTGCAATTCATTGGTATTTCTTAGTTGTTGTTATTTGGTCGCTCAGTGTCCAACTCTTTTGCAATCCCATGGACTGTAGCCCACCAGGGTCCTCTGTCTGTGGGATTTCTCTGGCGAGAATACTGGAGTGGGTTGCTATTTCCTTCTTCAGGGGATCTTCCCGACCCAGAACCCGGTCTCCTGCTTGGTAATCAGATTCTTTACCACTGAACCACCGGGGACACCCATTTCTTGGTTAACTTTCAGGTTTTCCAGTTTTATTATGTGGTTCCTCTGGATAAAGGGAGCTTAGACCACTAGGGGGTGCTTTGTAATTAGAAAATGCAGGTCCTCCTTTGCTACCACTGGGGTTAGTGCAGCAAAGCAGTGGCCAGTCAGAAGAGTTGGTGCCAGTCCTAAGACACATTTAAAATAAGAGAGAGAAGAAGAAAGGAAGAGATGACAATAGCGAGAAAAGAAGTCGAAGGGCAAGAAGAGAGAAGAGGAGAAAGTAAACAGGTATACTGTGAAGGAGGTTGTCAAATACCATCAGTAATTACCTCAGGAAAATGGCTCCTATGCCGCTTGTTGCTGATTTATTTCTGTGTTTATTCATTTGACTCTCATTTAAGGAGAGTCACCTGAGGATACCATGGTTAACAAGATGTTCTCCCTACTCTCCGAGAGTTTATAAAGGTAAAGGGAGCTTAAAAAATCTGAACTTAAAATCTTGACCCTTTCTTTGTGGAGTATGTTAAATAATATGGAAAAGAATACTTTAAAATTTTAGTTTTGTTTGTTTCATATCCTCTGTTTCATTCCCCTACTGGAGAAAACCTTTTCTAGAATTTCAAAGAAATTTTTCTGATAAAAGTATTTTGAAAATTAGCTGCTTGAGGTCTAATTCTTCAGAAATTCAGAGCATGTAGTTCATTACTGGGCTGTTATTAACAGGTGAGGGAGTGTGGAGGTATCCAAGTGTGTTGAATAAATGATGGGTTCAGAGAGGGCCCTCAGCAGCCAGCTCCTGATTTGAGTCTGCAGCCTTCCTGGCTCATTCCAGAATTCAGGCTTCTGACCTTGAGCACTCTCCCAACAGCCCAGTATTCCCTCCTCAGCTGTAGCACACTGCTGCCATTGCCTGTTTACAAGGCATTCTGTGTGTCTCCATAGTGGTGAGTTCTTTTATGGTAGACTATGTGTCTAATTTAACTCATTTATGTAATCCCAATGTTTGGCAGGTGTGAGTGCTCAACAAATTTTGGTTGAAAGGGTGAGTAAATCGTATTGGTAGTGAACTTGGTAAACAATAGATTCCTAATAGGGCTCCCTTCTACAAGAGGTGTTTTTTGAATATGCCAGAAAGCCCTTTCTTTAACACTTTTCATATGTATGAGTGTGTAGACTTGAAGTATAAGATTAGAGTACACTTTCAGAGATAACCAAATGATGCACCCTTCATCAGATAGAGATGGATTTGTCAATCCAACTCAAATTTTAATGTTGGATTCTGTTGCTTCACCATAGGTAAATAGCCCAGCTGTAGTTCTCTATATTTCTAATATAATAGGGACTGATGGCACCTATTATTAATATTTCAGGCTCTATGGCCTGCTGAGGACTTTGTCTTACAAAGATGTGCATTGAAGTTGTCAAGGTTGAGTTGAGGAGTAAAAGACAGGAAGACAGATTTCACAGTGGGTGAATTCTAGTCCCCCAGAAGTCAGTGACAGTAGATCAACATCTACTGAATGCGAGAGCTTTACTATTCAATAATGCACATCATGAAATAGATGTATCATTATAGGCCTCAAAAATGCTTGTTGTTTTATAAAGAACACATTACAGAAAGCCTTCAAATAACACATTTTTTAAAACAGCTTTATTGAGATATAATTCACATATCATACAACTCACCCTTTTAAAGTAGATAAGACTTTTTTTTTTAGCATATTCACAAATTTGTGCAACTGTCACCACTATCTAATGCCAAAACATTTTCATCACCCCCCACAAAGAAACCCATTCCTAGTTAACAGTCACTCTCTGTGACTGTGAGAAGAGAATAATTATTTCCCTCTTTTGTGGTTCAGGCAGTGTATGCTTTTAGAGATACAGCTAAAAACAAAAAGCAACAAAGGGCCAACTGGTTCCATCAGGGATGGCAGTAGTTCAGCTCTAGTCAAATCATTATCAGAGCAATATCCTCACAGTTGATCAATATCATAGTGCTGCAAGCTGTTATCTTTCTTTGACTGTGGGTTCAGTGAGAGTTGCCCTTGGGCTACCCAAACACCTAATTTAGATGATGAAGGGGAGATATGAGGAGAAAATATAATGTCTGTGTCAAGGTTTTCTACTAGCCATGGGCGAGTGAACTGCTCTGATGAACATGGACATGGAGTGACACAGTGAGGTGGTTGTGACCACTTGCACATCTTTTTGGCGGAGTCTCATCCTGTGGTCAAGAACAGTCTTGGTGCCCTCACCACACCTTTAGCTTGATATCAAAGTGTAGTGGTAACAGTGAAGATGGTTTAAACTCAACTGAGACAAATTAAGAAATGGTCATATATAGCAAGTGATAGGTACAGATGAGTGATTTTTTTTTCTTCTTTTTTTCATGGAGTGTTTGAAAAAGAATACTAAGAGTCTTCTGGGAATGATGTTCAATGTCCCGAAACTTTTTCCTGGAATGACCTATCAAAACTGTTATGGATTCTTGACCAAGACTTCTCAGCTGTATTAATGTGAAAAGGTTTGGGTTTGGTAAAGTAGCCTGGCATATGCTGCAGTACTTAAAATTTTTTTTTTAATTTTAGTTTTTTTTTAATAATAGCACTAATTCCAGATTATAGGTGCACTTGTGTGAACAGTTCCCTAAACTTTTCTTTCTAAAGTGTAAATTGTTAAGTCTTTCGGAATAACAGTACAGTTGTCTCTTTAGAAAGATCCTTTAGATTGATGTCTTATGACTGGCCTAAGTTCTTCTGGCACATTCTCTCCTGACTCCTTTTTATACCCAGAGAGATATTTCTTTCTTCTTAATCTATGCTTTGTTCAGAATAAAGAAATGTCAGAGAAGTTCTCTAACATACTTTTAGGAGAGATTGCACAATAAAATTTTGAATCCAGAATGGCATAAACTGTCTACTTTTGCTGTTCTCGGCTGATGGACAAATTTGTAATCAACCGTTTTGCATAATGGCCACGTAATTGAAGTTGTAGGTTTATCCTTAAGAACACAGCCTCAAAGACACTTGTGTTCAGTTAGTAATGTTTAAGGTGATTGTGAAACTCTTTGCTGTCAAATAGTGGGGACTTCTCTATCAGTTTGGTTTGCTTTGTAGACAATGCTGTCTTTAAGTAAAAAACAGTTGACACCTCCATGTCTTATTGGCATGTCTGGTTAAGTGTAGCTCAAATATATATTAAACTTTTGTGTGTGATAATGTGCTCTCCAAGTAAGGAGTCATCACTGTATGACTCTAGTAGATGAATTGTCTCATTTGATAATTTCAGTACCACCTAAGATTTTATCTAGTGTGTGATGAGGTCATGTAGTGACTGTTATTATATATTGATTCAGAGTCTAGGAAGATAACTGATGAACTTGGTCCTTGGTTCCTAGAGGTCTGTCATAGGAGAAAGGCAATGATTAAAGAAGCAATCTTTATTGTTGCTGACCAGCTCTACTGTGGAACATTTAAGACATTGGGGCTCTGATGTGAAAGATGAATTGAAAAATAAGTATTTAGCACTTATTCTATGCCCATAACTTTGTTAGGTACTGGTAAGTTAGAGACATAATTTCTGGTCATGAGGTACTTAAATTTGGGGGAAGATAGGCAAAAAGATACTTCTTTAAAAAATACATTGAGGTAATGGCTTCCCTGGTGGCTTAGATGGTTAAGAATCTGCCTTACCATGCAGGAGACCCCAGTTAGAACTCTGGGTCAGAAAGATCCCTTGGAGAACGGAATGACTACCCACTCTGGTATTCTTGCCTGGAGAATTCCATGTACAGAGGAGCCTGGTGAGCTACACAGTTCATGGGGTTGTAAAGAGCTGGACACGACTGAGTGACTAACACTTGAAGGACTTTACTTTTTCTTCCCTCCCCATTGTGGAAGCATGCACAAAGAGGGATTAGCAAATACATCAGAACATGCCATCAGTTGTAGTAAAAATTATTTTATAAGAGGCAAGAATAAAATAAATGCATTACTCAGAATATTGATGATCTTCGGGAGGGAGACAGAAGAATGGAATTCAAGAAGGGCCGATGTGTAACTTCACTGGGATTGGGAATATTCTGATTCATAAATTGGGTGATGGGTTCATGAGTATATATTTTATCATTATGGTTCAGTAACCTACATAGTATACATATTCTTTTATATCTATTAAATGGTATATAAGTTTAAAAAAATCAAGATATTTTAGTAAACATTTCCCAATCTTAATTCATTAGAAGCATTTACCTAGGATAAAATGGGAGAAAGACTGAACTCAGCCAGACTTTCTCTGAACAGTATCTATTCATCCACTCATCCTTTTTTTTTTTTACTTTTAGTTTTTGAAATATAATAAAAATAATGTAGATTTTTTTTCATATGACCTGAATGCCCTATTTCTGTGCTCCCTAAGGTTCCATGGACTCTGTGTAGAACCCAGTTTATAAGTCAAAAGGATTCTGTCTGGACTGGCTGGCTAGACATTTAAGTATTCATTACCTCTGTGCATGTGTGTGTACGTGTGTGTGTATATTTAATGATGTTTGTGCATGACTTAGCTAGGGATTTTGAAGTATTTGTAGGGTTTTCCTATTTGCTGGGTGGCTTTAGAATTGAGAGCCATCAGTAAAAAGAAAACAAAGAAAAATACTATTTCTTCTTTCATCTGTGTCCTGTATCATACAAGTGTTGGCTGAAAATAGCACCAATTTTCTGGGAAAGGTCATGCCTGAGACTTTTCTCACCCTTTACCCCTACTCTCCAATTCACGTTTCCTTCTTACAATGTGGTCATGCGCTTGCCCAAGTCAGGCTTATGAACCGTGTAGAATATTTGTGCAGTTTTGTTTTTTAAGCCCTGCACTGTGCACATGATGCAGTATTTAATTTGGAATGGACCCTGAGTTTAGTCACACGTGCTTCTTGTGGTGTTTATCTTGGAATCCACAAGTAGGAGGGAGGTATTTTTGCATTTTATACATCTGGACATTGTTCATGATCCTCTTGTGACTTGGGAATTCTGTGTGGGGCAAAATCCAAAGAACAGCATTAAAAATAACATGGAGCTATTATGACATCTGAGTAAAAATCCTTGAGAATGCCCTTCTAATCCCAGCAGAGTTTGATCTTGACAGTGCATGTGTGTGTTAGTCACTCAGTCGTGTCGGACCCTTTGCAACCCCATGAACTGTAGCCCTTCAGGCTCCTCTGTCCATGGGCTTTCCCAGGCAAGAATACTGAAGTGGTTTGCCATTCCCTTCACCAGGGGATCTTCCCGACCCAAGGATTGAACCCAGGTCATTTGCATTGCAGGCAGATTCTTTACTGTTTGAGCCACCTGGGAAGCCCTTGATTTTGAGAATGAACTTTTTCAATTGTGCACTTCACTGTTGGCCTGAGTAGATTGCTGGGGTTATGTTTACCTGACACCTTTGCATGGAGGCTAATGCACTGCCAGGCTTTCTGAAAGTCTACTGCACAGTCAGCCTTTTGGGAGGGGAAGATTCTGCCTTGATGGTGCATGGGGTAAGACAGATGAAGTAAATTCTGCTTACTGCTGCAGTGTCTCTGCCATTCTCTTACTCCATGGGCATCTTAAAATGATGATGACCTGTGAACATCTTTCAAGTCATTCCCTTGATCTTGCCTCATTCCATGTGGTTTAGAGCTAAAGGTTGATCTGACACCACCTTGGGCTGTGTCAAGACTAGGGATGGGAGTCGGGGGAGGGTGTTGGGTGATGGGTGGGGGAGGCAGGGAGGTGCATCCGGTGAACTTATCCTTTCCTTGATTATACATGGGAAGTCGTTTTCAACAGGATTGGACAGATATAGTACATCACCTCCTCCTTTTGGCTAGGGTTCTGCTAGGATGGCAAAAGTGAGAAGGGATGTATAGAAGCCTTGCTGCTCTTTGAGTGAGTTTGCGTATGGACAGTATTGCTTTTTGGCTCCAATCTAGTTTTCTTTCATTCCCATGTCTCATCTTTTATGCAGCTGCAGAGAGCAGGCTTGGAAAGTGGAATGAAAGCTTCAAACAAATTTGCTCTTGAATACAAGAAAAGAGTGATTTCTCTGGGTCAGAGTACAGATTCAACTGAGGGGGTAGCTATTTGCCTTATCACTTTCTGAGTGAGGGCTGTTAGCTTTTTTCCCTTCAAATGTAATAAAAAGGGGAAAAAGCTGATAAGGTAGTTGGATCTGCTAGTTATAATTTATATAGAATTTTCAAATGTACTTAATAAGGTTTATCATATGATTATAAAAGAAGTAAATACTTGGAGGGCAAAGGTCAGCCTTTGCTTGAGGTTTCAGAAAGAGTGGAATATGGGGTGGTTGAGTGCTTGAATAGGACTACTCAAGTAGGAGCTGTTTCTCTTTGCTCGTTTCTTTGGCTTTTCCTTTGGGAACTTTTTCCTCCTTACTTTCCTAATGCATTTTGCAACTTTCAGTTAAAAAATATCCACCAGAGTTTAAGCTTTTAGCAAATAAACACGTCCTGGTCCTACGATGGGAATCACAACATAACTGAGAATGGCTTGACTTCAGCTGGAGAGAGGTTAATCGTCGGAACTCTGAGGGTTGATACCAAGATCGTGCTTGTTTAATGTTTTAATGACTCCAAAAGGAAATGGTGAAATCTGCTGATGACACCAAATAGTTTTTGCTGATCCAAACAGGAATTTCTGGGAAGCTTCTTCATAGTATTTGGAAGACTGGAAGAATTGGGCAATGTGGTAGCAGACACACCAAACTTGAAGTGAAGGTTTATGTGAAGTAGCAGGAGTAATGTCAATTTGTTGAAGCTACAAAGCCTGCCAAGTCCTCCAAGGGGAAGACTGCGGGGTCCCTATAAAGGACTTGGCTTTGATTCCTCTCATGAAAGGAAGATTTAGAACAAAGCATATTTTGATATATAGAAAATGAAAACTACTGTGGTAATAATTGTAATTATAAAGCATAGTGATTTAAAGATACGGTGTCCAAGTTTCTTTGCTAGTGCCAGCAGTAGTATATCCACATAAGTGCTATTTTCTCTCCAAATGCTCATAGAAGATTGTATACTCATTTTATGCGTGCTCCTTTTTGGGGAAATAGTTCCTAGTATATATCCTTTTCACTATTTTCTGGGTTGGCAGGTCTTAATTTTTTAGGTTTATTTTTGATTTTTGATGTAACCAGTGGTCAAAGGACTTCCCAGGTGGCTCAGTGGTGGTAAAGAATTTGCCTGCCAATTTACAGGAGATGCAGCACATGTGGGTTCAATCCCTGGGTCGGGAATATCCCCTAGAGAAGGAAATGGCAACCCACTCCAGTATTCTTGCCTGGAAAATTCCATGGACAGAGGAGGCTGGTAGGCTATAGTCCATGGGGCCACAAAAAGTTGGACACGACTGAGTGACTGAGCAAACTACACACACAAGTTGTACAGGGTAATGGTTTGATATATGTATATAGTGTGAAATGATTACCACAATCAACACACCCAGCATCTCACATAGTTACTACTGTTTTATGTTTGTTGAGAACACTTAAGATTTACTTTCTTAGCAAATTTCAAGTATATAATACTGCAGCTCTAAGTATAGTCATCATACTGTACATTAGATCCCCAGAACTCATTCATCTTATTACTGTCCCTTTGTCAAGCATCTCCCCATTTCCCCCCAATCCAGCCCTGACCAACTACTATTTTGCTTTCTGTTTCTGTGAGTTTGACATTTTTAGATTTCACATATGAGTGAGATCATACAGTATTTGTCTTTCTCTTTCTGAATTATTTCACTTAGCAGAGTGTCCTCCAGGTTCATCCATGTTGTTGCAAATAGCCAGGCTATTTAGAGTAAGTTCTTGATTGATTTATTTCCCAAATGTCACTCAAATAGATATGTAATGATAGTGTTGTTAAAACACTTGTTTCATTATATTATAGATACACCATGTTTATAAGTGACCTTCTCTTTTTAAAATTCTTAGAACTCTGTGTCCCCCAACTGTACTCTTAAGGAGGAATGAAGAGATTGAATAGTAACTGGAGATTCATTTAATACATTGATATTTTCTCATTAAAACTTCCATCTGTATAATTAAAAAAGACCCTGTGGGTTAATTAATAAGATAGTCACTGTCACAGAGGCTCTGGGCTAGCTGTCTATATCCATCCATCCATCCATCCATCCATCTATCTGTTCATTTACTTCACAAGAATAGTCATAGACCCTTACTTCAAGATTTTTTTTCCCTGACAGGGTGGTAAAATCATGTGAAGCAGATAGCAGTGAGTTGTACCGGTGTCAGTGGAGTAAGTCAGTGGTTTTCAGACTTTGTCTATGGATGTATTTTGATTAAATGAGGGCAGGATGGGAGCGGTATTTAATTTTTGTCTTCTGTTTTCCCCCTCAATGAGAATTCATGGAGTAACTTTTGAAAAATCACAGGTACAGAGAATAAGTTATCTGGAAGGTCAGAAAAGAGTTTGTATACAGAAAGCAGTGAGGGAGGCTTACTTCATTTCTTCCCTACTCTTCTAAGATTATTAAAACAGAATTAAGAATTTCCATTTATCAATCTTATATTTTTGTATCTTGAAAGTCAGTAAAACACAAAATCCCAATTTATGACAGTTTCACCATCATAGTTCTCTGTGTGTAAACTCTCTAAAATACGAGGAAAGTAACGAGAACTTCTAATTTAATAACAGATGGATAGCGCAAACATAAACTATGTCTTAGAGCTCTATTGTTCTAAATTCTGGGCCCCAGACTGACTGTGTCAAATCTGGCAAGGCTTTCAAATTTCAGCTCAGACATAATGAATCAGAATCTCCAGAGTAAGGCCCAGGTATTTTAAAAAGTTCTTTGCGTTAAAATAACACCTCTGGAAAAACAGATGTATACAAAAAAAGCCTATAGGGAGAGATAATGATGTTATAATGTATTAAGGTAAAGTGTTGTAGACTTTGTCCTATGGAGTTCTGATGACAGAAGGCTGATTAATCATGATTTGAACCTACCTATAGTAATAGCTTGATATCATGGTAAAGAGATGGGTTCTAGACCCAGAATGTCTGGATTTAAACATAGTTTGATCACACTTAGTTGTGCTACCTTGAGCAAAGTTTGAATAACTCCTTTGTGCCTCAGTTTCCTTATCTGTAAAATGGAGATAATACTAATGACAGCTGTCTCAAAGGATTATTGTGACAATTACTTGAGATATTGAGTCTAAAGCACTTAAAACACTATTTGGCACACAGTAAACTTTCAGTCCAGTTTCATGGATCACAGCCTTGTGGTGAAAGGGCTTGTGACCCTGATGCTGGGAAAGATTGAAGGCAAAAGAAGAAGGGGGCGGCAGAGAATGAGATGGTTAGATAGCATCACCAACTCAATGGACATGAATCTGAGCAAACTCTGGGAGATGGTGGAGGACAGAGGATCCTGGTGTGCTGCAGTCCATGGGGTCGCAAAGAGTCAGACACAACTTAGTGACTGAACAACAACAAAAACTCTCAGTCAGACTTTGCTACTATTATGACTTGTTCTTCTAATATACAGGAGTAAGTATTTGGTCCCTACTGTGATACTCTGCTTATAGTGAGTTTAGGCCTACTAATTAGAAAGTGAAGAGAAAGCAGGAAAAATGATTGTACAGATATGAAAGTGTGTGTGTGTGTGTGTGTGTGTGTGGGTAGGCAGTTCCACTAAGTATATGTATAAAAATATGTAATGGGGAAAAAAGCACACCCTCTAATTTTTTTGGAATAGAATTTTAAAGTAACAGATTCTTAATTTATTACATTTTGCTTTTCTCTAGCACTCTGATAAAATGAACAAAAAAATGATGTGATCCTGACAGACACAGTAGATGGCGCTTTAGGCTTAATTTTTAAAGGAACTGGCACCAGAAGGAAAAAGAAAACTAAAGCACACTTTAATGGACTTTTTAGAAGTTTCACCACCAGGACAGTTTCATCTTAGGATACATGCCTTTAAGAAGTAAGGATTTTTTTTTTTTTTGACAGTGCTGGACAATAATTTTAGCAAAAATAAATTTCCCAGTTGCTATGTTTGTGCCAGGTTTGTCACTTGGAAAATGTTAGTTGTGTTTTAAGCCACAAATATATAAGGAAATAGCTTTCTTTTGAAACACTGAGATTTATGAGATTTCCCCTGCTCTTTTTCTCTATATTTAATATTTCTTTTCCTAGTTTTTTTTGGATCCTTTTTAATTATTTATTTTATAAAAATGTCATAAAATTAATTTGAATCACATTCATTTATAATGTAGTTATATTTAAAAATTCAGCTACAGTCATCCTAACAGGCCTCAAAATGTAGGTCTCCTTTAAAGGATAATTATAGTACTTTTGTTACTACCATGTTATGCTTTGTGTACTTGATCTTACTTAATCTTAGCAATAACTCTATCAGGATTGCTGTTCTCTCTTTTTAGATAAATAAACTGTCTCAGAGATGTTTTGTAACTTGCTGAGCTCACATACTTAGTGGTAGAAGTAGTAGCCGGTTTAAAAGTTTCATCAGTGCAGTGTAGGTGCATTTTTTGAGCAACTGCTGTGTGTCAGGCTTGCCAAGCACTGGCCGTAGTATAGTGACCAAACCCTGACCTTCTGGACCTTGCAGATAGTTAGCTATTTGATAGCAACTCTTTGAAGTCTACAAGATTGGGAATATGCAGAGATGTATTTCAGAGTCACTGTGATTTTTAGGTAGATTAGGGAGCCCTTAACCAGAGAGAAAGACTCATGCCTAGCTCGAACGTATTGTTATACTGAAATACTTCTTCAGGCATACTGATTCTAGCCAAGGAAAGAGCAAAATCTCCCTTCTCTCTACAACTCTGGACAGTTAAATTATAAAATCAAAAAATGAAAAAAAGTAAAATCAACAAATAAAACCCACCATAAGCTAAACTGATTTCCAGATATGGGACAGGTAGAGTAAGGAAAATATAAGTGTACTAGAATGTCAAAATTTTCCTTTGGTTAAATGGTATTGAAACATATAAGGCAAGAAAATGTCAGTGATAGTCTGAGAGAATAATGGACTTTGTGCCCAGTAAGACTATGGTAACTTCTAGATGGTTTCACTTGTGCCATTTGGTGAAATGTTTTGGTGTACAACCAGTCTGTGCTTAGTCGCTCAGTTCTGTCCAACTCTTTGTGATCCCATGGACTGTAGCCCGCCAGGCTTCTCTGTCCATGGGGATTCTCCAGGCAGGCATACTGGAGTGGGTTGCTGTGCCCTCCTCCAGGGGATCTTCCCAACCCAGGGATTAAACTAAGGTCTCCTGCGTTGTAGGCAGATTCTTTACCAACTGAACCACCAGGGAAGCCCAACCAGTCTAGTGATACCCAAATTGCCAAGTATCCCTTCCACTTTGAGACGTTCAATGTTTTTCTTTTAACTGATTTTTTTTTTTTCAAAAAGTTTTGCTCTATTATTTTCACATATGATCCCAAGCTCCTATGCTAGAGAAAGGTATGTAATCGATGAGGAAACAGACCAAGAGTTTTAAACTAAGGTCCATAACTGGGCTTCAGTAAGTCTTTAGAACTCCTGAAATTGTATGAAATTTTATGTGTAAGTACTCAGGAATGTTACTCTAGGAAGAAACTCCATAGCATTCACAAAATACTTAAAAGACTTCTATGACTATTAAAAAAGTTAAGAATTACTGTAATTAGGACTTTAGTCAAAGAAGTTTGCTAGATTCACTCCAGTTCAGGATCATGAAAAGAGAGGTATCTTCCCAAACAGCATCTTAGAGAAGAAGGGGCTGTTTTGTTCCTTGTAGGGATTGCAGTTTTGAGACTCTGAGTAAATTTGGGATTTGAAAGTGGAGTTTTAGAACTCTCCGCTCTCAGTGGGGTATCCTGACTTCAACTGGGGGATACCTTTTGGGGAATTGGAAAATGCTTCTTTTCAATATAATCTTTTAGTCAAATGATTCCCAGGTAGCACAGTGGTAAAGAATCTGCCTGCCAGTGCAGGAGACCCAAGAGACTGGGTTTCAATCCTTGGGTTGAGAAGTCCCCTGGAGTAGGAAATGGCAACCCATTCCAGTATTCTTGCCTGGAAAATCCCATAGACAGAGGAGCCTGGCGGGCTGCAGTCTATGGGGTTGCAGAGTCAGACACAACTGAGTATGCATGCATGGACATTTTTTTTTTTTTTAATGAAATAGAAAGGTAGTAGCAAATGAAAAAAGTTGTTAGATCGCAGTGGAATAAATAACTGAAGAAATTAATTCCTAAATCTTTAAATTTCATCAAGGTTAAAGATATTCCTTTAGTTCAAAGTCTTTGGTGTAAGTTCTTTGATAATACAAATTGACTTTTTTGGGACACAGGTTTAAGAGGATAGGAGATATGTATAGGAGATATGTATAGTTCTTCTTTCTTCCCTATCACCTCTCTTATCTTAACCTTTGCATATATTTTGCTAAAGAGAAGGTAGTTATAACTTACAGTTAGGGTTTCCCAATTAAGCTGTTACTTGTGATTCATATTAAAAAGCAGAGACATTACTTTGCCAACAAAGGTCTGTCTAGTCAGCCTTGACTAGACCATTGGTCATGTATGGATTTGAGAGCTGGACTGTGAAGAAAGCTGAGCACCAAAGAATTGATACGTTTAAACTGTGGTGTTGGAGAAGACTCTTGAGAGTTCCTTGGACTGCAAGGAGATCCAACCAGTCCATCCTAAAGGAGATCAGACCTGGGTCTTCACTGGAAGGACTGGTGTTGAAGCTGAAACTCCAATACTTGGGCCACCTCATGCGAAGAGTTGACTCATTGGAAAAGACCCTGATGCTGAGAGGGATTGGGGGCAGGAGGAGAAGGGGACGACAGAGGATGAGATGGCTGGATGGCATCACTGACTCGATGGAAATGAGTTTGGGTAAACTCCGGGAGTTGGTGATGGACAGGGAGACCTGGTGTGCTGCAATTCATGGGGTCGCAAAGAGTTGGACGCGACTGAGCAACTGAACTGAACTGAACTGTGGTTCTAGATAGATGAATCAAAAAGTAGAATTAGATTTCTTAATTTGATATATTTGTCTTTTATTTTTATCTAATAATTTTTGATCAAACAGTGATCTTTTAATTCTAACACTGTCACACATAATAATAGTACCTATCAAATAGGATATGGTGAAGATTATGGTGAAGGGTAGACTGAATAATAAATACGGTGTTTAGTGTAGTATCTGAGGTTTAATGAATACTTGCACAAGTATTAGCTATTGCTGTCTTCATCATTATCGTTATCATTAATAGTAATATGTATATTATATATCTCTATGACTGAGTACATAGCATAAAATCACCCCAAAATGTAAAGAAATGGGAAGGCTACGTTAGCTGGCCTCTTGTTTAGGGAAGCAGATTATCCCAGGAGTTGAGAGAGTTTCCTGTAAGGCATGCATATCTTTTATTCATGGGTTAATGGCAATATGGATAGCTTTTTTTAAAAAAATTATTTTTTTACTGAAGGATAATTGCTTTACAGAATTTTGCTATTTTCTGTCAAACCTCAACATGAATCAGCAATAGGTATACATATATCCTCTCCCTTTTGAACCTCACTCCCAGCTCCCTCCTCATCCCACCCCTCTAGGTTGATACAGAGCCCCTGTTTGAGTTTCCTGAGCTCTTTGGATGTAAGAAAAATAATGGCGTTAGATCAATTATAAACTCATGAGGGCAAGGACTGTGTTTTATTTGCCTGTATTCTTTTTGGTTTTGGCTGTGCCATGTGGCTTGGGATCTTATTTTCCCAACCAAGGGGTCTAATGTGGGCCCCCTGCAGTGGAATTGTGAAGTCCTAACCACTGGACCACCAGGGAAGGCCCTCTGCCTGTACCCTTAACTCTCCTTTCAGTGTCTGGCCCATGATCCGTGTTCCATTACTTGTTTTTATTTATTTATGTTTTCTTTGTTTTTCCTTCAGCTTCCAAAAATATTTGCTGTTTCCATATTCAGAATTCCTATGAAAGAGTTACATTAGTATTGTGACTTTTTGAATTATTGATTAAAATATGGATCTTTTTTGGAATGTTTTGCTTGAAGCAAATTACCTGTGAAACAAGACTCAATTCAACTTAAGAACATTCAGACTTAAGACTTTTTGTAGAAAGGCAAATATTTGGTCTTAACAAAGGAAAAAGAACTTTATCTTCATTTATGTGTGTGTCCGGCAATCACTAATGTTTAACAACACTTAAGTTACCTAGTGTACTGGTGTGTATATATCATAATGGAAAAATGTACTGCCTAAAGAACAATATCTTTAATAAGATATTTAAGAAACACCGTTTACTCTCCCATATTAGAGAACTTTAGACAGCCAAACAAATATTTATGATTATAGGAAACATGATATTTTTCAGAAATGAATACCAATCATAAGTATGGCTACTGTGACAAAATTAGGTAAAATAGTTAACATCTGTTAACTCATCTTTCTTTTGGAAATGTATTTAGATTAAATACTAAATTGGACATAAAAATTAGTATCCCTATTGCATAAAAGAACCCAGCTATATGCAGGCCCAGGGTACTTTGTTATAGTTTATAAGAACATTGTAGATATGACCCCTTTGAAAAATGGACTTTTATGAGGCTTGGTTGGTTCTTGAATTACTCAAGATTGAGCTCAAGTTAGGGGACATTTCACTTCTTTGGTCATTGAATTGTTTTCTCCCTATTTCTAGTAATAAACAACTCTGGATGCCTTCTGAGACAGAGTAGAAATAGTACATATCTCTAGTAACAGGAATTAGGGTCTGGAGATAAATGATACTCAACATACAGTGTTACAGTATCTTTGTTTTGGTAGGAGATTTGCTTACAGTATATGTAGTTGGTCACCTATGGTTTGGTATCCATTGAAATGTATTATTACTCATCTGGTCTGGACTTGGGTGAGGTTTGTATTAACAATATCTACTTGTTGTCAGAGGGCTTCTGGTCTTTTTCTTTCTTCTGTGGTCATGTGCTATTATTAAGTGAAATTTTTATGAACATTTTTAGAAGAATAGAAATTGAAAAATTATTTGTTAACTAACTTCAGTCTTAAATGTAGCGTTCATTCCTCCCACCCCCCAAAAAATTATTGTCCTCTTAGATTAAAAGGTTTAGACGGTGGAGTAAGAATGATGAGTAATTTTGAAATTCAAAAGTTAGAACCTGTTTTCTCTTGATCATATAATCACTGCTGCTGAGTCACTTTGTCGTGTCCGACTCTGTGCGACCCCACAGACGGCAGCCCACCAGGCTCCTCCGTCCCTGGGATTCTCCAGGCAAGAACACTGGAGTGGGTTGCCATTTCCTTCTCCAATCCATGAAAGTGAAAAGTGAAAGTGAAGTCGCTCAGTCGTCTCCGACTCTTAGCAACCCCATGGACTGCAGCCTACCAGGCTTCTCCATCCATGGGAGTTTCCAGGCAAGAGTACTGGAGTGGGGTGCCATTGCCATATAATCACAGGAGTCACAAAAGAGTGGGCCTCATTATCAGTAGATGAGAGTTCAAGATTATCTGAATTTAAAGTTTTAAATTAGGGTCTTCCTTGGTGGGGCAGTGGATAGGAATCCACCTGCCAATGCAAGGGGGCACAGGTTCGACCCCTGGTCCAGGAAGATTCCACATGCCTTGGAGCAATTAAGCCTGGTAGCCGCAACTACTGAGCCTACGTGCCGCAACTACCGAAGCCCACTCTCGAGCCCGAGGGTAGCAACTCCTGAAGCCCGCTTGCCTGGATTCTGTGCTCTGCAACAAGAGAAGCCACCATAATGAGAAAACTGTGCACTGTGATGAAGAGTAACCCCTGCTCGCCACAACTAGAGAAAAGCTCATGTACCAATGAAGACCCAGTGCAGCCAAAAATAAAGAAATAAATACATTAAAAAAAAATAAATTTTACTTTAACCATAGTAATGTTATTAAAAGCCTTACTTAAATCACAGTTGACTTGATGCCACCATGTTGTCTTGGGAGGTAATGTCAGGTGGCTGGAGAGTTGCTTATAGTTAACCTTGAAGGTACCTCATTCTCCTGAGAACACTTTCTATAACTTAGTATTTATTTGCAAAATAAACCACATTTTCCCCTTGTCTTATTAAAATGATGGAATTATTTCTAGCATATGGAAACATTTCTGCACCTCATGTTCTTTTGAGCAGATAACCCCATGTGATTTACAAATGTTGATAAAAGCAATAGATATTTCCAAATGCTATTAGAATGATGCAACTAATATATAGATATTAAAAAATTTTCCTCATTGGGATAAATGAAAACTGCAATGAATAAAGTATTAGGTACTCTTTCTACTGTTTTAATTCCAGAATTACTTTAGTTATTGTTGCTACTTTAATTTTTGTTGCTACTGTAATATCAGTATCACCACAAAAGATTCAACACTCCTCTCAACAGGCAACTGAATATTGCCCACCAAAGGTAGAAAGTTCTCTTTGCTTCACTTACAGAGAAAATAGCTGGTAGTTAAAAAAAGGTGTCCAGACTCTTGAAAGTATCATTTTAAATTATCATTGTCAAAATACATGCCAGGTTAAGATTTTAAGCATGTAAAATCTGTGCATGGAAAAATGAATGAAATATTTCTATAATATATTAATGATGATCAGATATTAATATATGGGGAGAAGTAATAGTGAACCTGGTCCTGTATTCTGACTGTAAATGAGCAGAGTGCTCATAAAAAATAGTGACATATCACTGTAATAGGATGTATTCTAAACTCCTTCCTAAATGACATCTTGAAATTTTGCCCTGTCCAAAAACATTTTTTTTTTTTTTTTTTGAGGAAGGACAGATGGGTTTAGCTGCTGTCTTCAAGGAAAAAGAAAAAGTGACATCATAACCTGTATTAAATTTCATGAGGTAAAGTAAAGATGGCCTCTGAAAAAATGATGAGGTAGAGAAGGAGCAGGAGAAGAAGGAAAGGATCTTTAAAAAAAAAAAATAGAAATAGTTGAAGATATTGGGGTGTCTAATATCATCAGGAACGGTGCGTGTAATGAGACTGTTGGCAGAGTGCAGCTTCAGAGTTCTCTGAGGATTCTAAAAGCAAAAATTGTTTTTTCAACACAAAGGAATCAGACATTCTTTGGCATCTTAAAATGAGTGTCTGCTACTACATCAGCTGTTTTGTGAGACTTCATTAATTCAATGCATATTCTAGATCCATCTACTGTAGGCTGCTATGCTGAGCACTTCAGAAAAAAACAAGATGTTATGATATTGTTTCTGTCTCAGAGAATTTATTATCCAGTAAGGTAGAGAACATCCATATACAAATATCTACAGCACAGAGCAGAACAAACATCTGAGAGGACTCTACTGACAAGACAGATCCCATCCTTTTGTCAAGATGAATGCTTCATGAGGGAGGACAAGTGAACTGGATGTTGTTTTGCTCCTTCCCCCCCGCACCCCCACCGGCTGTACCACGTGGCTTGTGGGATCTTAGTTCCCTGACCAGAGATCAAACCCTAGCCCCTTGCAGTGGAAGCACTCAGTCCTAACCACTGGGCTGCCAAGGAAGTCCCCTGGGGTTGTTCTTGTGTAGAATTTGGACAGTTTAAGATGGAATTGGGGTAGGAGTTAGGCTTTTGGCAAAGAAAGAAGCATGAGCAAACTGGAGCAGGGATGAAAATGGGGGGCATGTTTAGGGAACAGGGCAGAGCTGAGAGAGGGTGAAGTGCAGGTTTTATGGAAGAGAGTGGTGGGAGGCAAAATGGAAAGTAAAGCTTGAGGTCAGGCATGGAAGGTTTTAAAAAGTGAACTGAAGGATTTTGGTCTTGATTCTCTAGGCAGTGGGGAGTCCATGAAAGCTCTTCATCGGTGACAAGATAGGAGCTAATAGCTGTG
The DNA here is from genome assembly GCF_027580195.1 of Bos mutus. Taxonomy (NCBI): domain Eukaryota; kingdom Metazoa; phylum Chordata; class Mammalia; order Artiodactyla; family Bovidae; genus Bos; species Bos mutus. The sequence goes on along the minus strand of NC_091626.1, from coordinate 28,965,101 downwards.
CTTTAGAATACTTAAGTCGGAGAAGGCAATGGCACCCCACTCCAGTTCTCTTGCCTGGAAAATCCCATGGACGGAGGAGCCTGGTAGGCGGCAGTCCATGGGGTCGTTAAGAGTCGGACATGACTGAGCGACTTCTCTTTCACTTTTCGCTTTCATGCATTGGAGAAGGAAATGGCAACCCACTCCGGTATTCTTGCCTGGAGAATCCCAGGGACAGGGGAGCCTGGTGGGCTGCCGTCTATGGGGTTGCACAGAGTCGGACATGACTGGAGTGACTTAGCAGCAGAATACTTAACTGGAAGGATACACTGGAGTAGGGAGAAACTTTAGAACTAAGATTTAAAATCAAGAGGCCTGGAGAGGCCCATGTGAAAAATAATCAGGGCCTGACAGAAGCTGTGGCAGTGGAGAAGGTAAAAAAGGAGAAATATTTAGTGAGAATCAGCAGAACTGAACTGTGATTATGTGGGGTAAGTAAAAGAAAAGAGAATTCAAGGAAGATTTGCATCTGCCTCAGTTAGGGCAGTGGTGCTGCCGTCAACAGAAAGAGGAATGTTAGGCAGAGGAGCTGGTTTGGGAAATTAAAATTCGTTAAGGCAGTGGTTGAGGAGGAAAAAAGAAGATTCGTTAAATGCTTGAAATGAATGGGTAGGGGCACATAAGAATGGTAAGGAAGAAAAACAAGAAGACAAGAGAAGTTTAAAGATGAAGAAGCCTTAAGAAATACGTACCTTTGGGGATTCGAATAGAAAAAAGGGAAGAAGTTGGCAAGAATGGTCAAAGAGGGGATGAAGAGATAAGGACGCTGTGTTCTTCAAAGGCCCCTCTTTTAGGCTGTGTGACCCTGTTTTATGGCGGTCACTGAAGATTCTACTATCTGTGTGGTCCCTGCTATACTCCCTCAAAGACTTTTCACTGTCCAGTGAGTGGCCTTTCTACCAAAGAAAAACCCCCAAATTTCTGGGAAATTGGTTACAGTAACCCTCTAACTCAACTTAATTCCATTGTTCTTTTTATTTCAATATCACAGGAGCTGTTATGACTGATAATCAACGAAAGGGTACAAGGAATCAGAGGCTTACATTGCCAGTGCCAAGGTTACACAGCACTCCCGAGCTCACCTGATAGGTCAGATTCTGTGTGCGTATTTCCCCCACACATAGGAAGGAAGGAATCGGTGTGAGTCCGATGTTTCTTTTCCTGTATCTTATGAGTGAGGGAAGGGTGGTAGGCATTTTGTTGGTGTCCAGGCTGGCTCTCGTGTTCGTTCTCCAGATCAGTGTGTCACTTGGAAACCAAGAGATGAAAACATTTTAATGAGAGTTCAGTCAGTAGTATCATGATTAATACCACTTGGTTTAGTGGTTTTGAGTTCATGGATGGCCTTTGAAAAGATAGTTTTAGTAAAATAATATAGGTAGAAGAATCCACTAGTTATAGAATAAATACATTATCAAGAATGGACTTAACTATTGTAAACTACTCTTTCAGGACTTGAGAATAGAGAGGAATGGGAATAGATAGGAGCACTAGGATGAAAGGAAGATTTTTTTCCCCTTTCTCTCTCTCTCTGTTTTTAGTGGAAAAATGAACATGTTTGTAGGCAGAGGTAAGGGAGCCTTAGGAGAATGTACTGGGGAGGAGAGGGTTCATTACTGATTGACAGATATTGGAGGAGTCTGGAAAGAAGGAGAGCAAGAGTATGGGTTCAGGTATTGATGTTGGGAGGGAATATTTAGAGATCAGAGGAAAAAGGACGAAAGATGGATGAAGGTGGGGGAGCTCCATGGTGGAGAGCACGGGTGCTGGGGGACAATGTACCACATGACCTCAGACATCTCATTAAAGAAGGAAAATCCACTTGCCAGGGGTGAGGGGAAAGGAAAGAGGAGAAAAGATGTGGAGTAGCTGCTGTGAGAAATAGTTTAATTGTTGAGTTTCAGTGAGAATGCAATTGAGGATAGTTAATCTTATTTCTTGCTTTTCTTTAGTAAGATTTACGTGAGGTTTTTTTTTTTCACTTAAAAGGATAGAAGAAATTTCCATGAACGTCTGCGCTCAAAAATGTGAAGAATTTTGTTGTCAGCTAATTCATGCTGATGCACATATCTTGGATCCAGAAATATAGATGACGATGGTACTATTCCTGCTGATGGGTGGATCACAGAAAAGCAATATCCACTGAGGACCTGATGGTTCTTTCAAGTGTTAAAAGAAAACAGAATTTCTTCAGGGACTTGTTTTAGGAATGTAGCTTGGGATTTCGCCAAGCATATCTTCTCTGTCACTCAGTGCATGGTTTTGCATGACAGTGTCTGGCTCCTCTTGTTTCTGATTTCTTCTCTTTCATATGAAAGGTATTTCTCTAGGTTTGGAAATACTCCAAATCAAGATATGTAAAAGATGCTTGACTCAATCCAAGAAGACTGTAAATTTTCTGAATTTGTCATGATGAAAAAGGAAATATTACATATAGGTATTGGTGGTAGTTCAGAAAAGTGGGACAGTAAATTCTATGGGGCTAACATTCATTGTGTAACATTCATTGTGTATAATGAACTTGACAAACATCTGTAGAACAAAGCAGAATTGAACCATCTGAGAAGACTCCCAGATCCCAGCCTTTTTTTTTTTTGGTCAAGGGGAATGCTTCATGAAGGCGCAGTATATGAACTTGACGATATAGTACATTTAGAATTTGGATGATGAAGGTGAGTTTGGGGTAAGAGGCTTTTGACAAAGAATATAGTATAAGCAGAGATGAAACAGAGATGGAGATGTGGGACATGTTTAGGAAACTTCTTTCTTTCCCTAGTTCCTTTTCTGAAAGTAAATACTTGACTTAGCTGTTTGTGGAGGACATACAGTTCAGACAGTATAACATCTTTCTTTGTCTTGTTTTACTTTAATGGTGATTGTCTGATTTTTAGAATTACTTGCTATTTTTCAAGTGGAAAGAAAAAAGAAATGTCAAAGTCTTTAAGTTTTAGCAGTTGCTATCTTCATTTCAACTAAAGAGTGTTTTAAAATACGCCTACTATATATAAGATGTTGATGAACAAGATAAAATTCCTACCCTGAAAACATGTGCACCCTGTTAAGAGAAATTTTACCTTGGAAATTTTAATTATTTGAGCAAACTATGCTTTAATGTTCAATTTATTACACAACATAAGCAAACCAAATTGTGCATAATTTTGTATATTCCCATTGTGATTCTAGAGCTACATTGTTCAATATATTAACCACTAGCCACTTGTGGCTGTTAAAATGAATGAAAATTAAATAAAATTAAAATTAAGTCACACTGGTTCAATTCTAAGTGCTTTGCAGCCACATATGACTAGTATTTATTAGTATATACTGTACTGGAAAGCAAAGATACTGAACATTTTCACTGTTGCAGGAAGCTCTGTCCTGTTCTAGAGATCTAGAACAAATTTTAATTGTTTTGGTCAGGTGATTGGCTTAGTCATTCATCTCCTTGGTGATGCAGCCACAGTACTGAGCATTTTTTCTGTGCCAAGTCCAGCATCGTGTTAGAGAAGCCCCACAACAGCCCAGTGAAGATGAAGAAACTGAAGCTGAGCAAGGTCAAGTCACTTGCCCACATCACTTAGCTGAGAAAAGGCTGAGTCAGGATCTGTACCTAAGCCCCTCTGATGCCGTGTGTGTGTGTGTGTGTGTGTGCTCATTCAGTTGTGTCCGACTCGTTGCGACCCCATGGACTTTAGTCCGCCAGGCTCCTCTGTCCTTGGGATTTCCCAGGCAAGAATACTGGAATGGGTTGCTATTTCCTCCTCCAGGGGATCTTCCCAACCCAGGAACCGAACCTGCGTCTGTTGTGTCTCTCGCATTGGCAGGAGGATTCTTTACCCCTGTGCCACCTGGGAAGCCCCTCTATAAACCTTCATGAAATGCCTGCCATGTAGCAGGTGTTGTGCTAGAGCTAAGTAATAAAGAAAAGTCATGGTTTCTGTCCACATGGACTTTTCAGTCTGGTGGAGGAAAGAGATAAGTTAACAGGTGGATTACATAGGATATGATAAGTGCTTTCAGTTGGTAAAGAATCTGCATTGCAGGAGATCCTGGTTCGATTCCTGGGTGAGAAGATCCACGGGAGAAAGGATAGGCTACCCACTCCCATATTCTTGGGCTTCCCTTATGGCTCAGCTGGTAAAGAATCTGCCTGCCATGTGGGAGACCTGGGTTTGATTCCCTGGGTTGGGAAGATCCCCTGGAGGAGGGAAAGGTTACCCATTCCAGTGTTCTGGCCTGGAAAATTCCATGGACTGTATAGTCCATGGAGTTGCAAAGAGTCAGACACAATGGAGCGACTTTCACTCACCATGGGAAAAGAAATCCAATAGGCTATGAACAATATATAAGGAAAACTACAGAAGCAATGCTCAAGATTTACCTCTGAGGAAAGGTCAATAGATACTGGCTTGTGTAAGCTGGAGAGAGTGGTGAAAAGATGATCCTGGCAGTGTAAAACACCTAGGATGTAAAACAACACAGCAAATTGGAGGGACTGAAAGATGTTCACTCTGACTGGGGCCAAATAATCTCTAAGATCTCATAATTCTTTCTTTTTATGATATATTTACATTATTTTAAAAAACAGGCTGAAGTTGAACAGTTTTGTGAAGACCTACAAGACCTTCTAGAACTAACACCCAAAAAAGATGTCCTTTTCATTATAGGGGGCTAGAATGCAAAAGTAGGAAGTCAAGAAATATCTGGAGTAACAGACAAATTTGGCCTTAGAGTACAGAATGAAGCAGAGAAAAGGCTAATAGCGTTTTGCCAAGAGAACACACTGGTCATAGCAAACTGTCTCTTCCAGTAGCACAAGAGAAGACTCTACACATGGACATCACCAGATGGTCAATACCAAAATCAGATTGATTATATTCTTTGTAGCCTAAGATGGAGAAGCTCTATACAGTCAACAAAATCAAGACCAGACTGTGGCTCAGATCATGAACTTGTTATTGCCAAATTCAGACTTAAATTGAAGAAAGTAGGGAAAACCACTACACCATTCAGGTATGACCTAAATCAAATCCCTTACGATTATACAGTGGAAGTGAGAAATAGATTCAAGGGATTAGATCTGATAGAGTGCCTGAAGAACTATGGATGGAAGTTTGTGACATTGTACAGGAGGCAGTGATAAAGACCATCCCCAAGAAAAAGAAATTCAAAAAGGCAAAATGGTTGTCTGAGTAGGCCTTACAAATGGCTATGAAAAGAAGAGAAGTGAAAGGGAAAGGAGAAAAGGAAAGATATACCCATCTGAATGCAGAGTTCCAAAGAATAGCAAGGGGAGATTAGAAAGACTTCCTTAGTGATCAGTACAAAGAAACAGAGGAAAACAATAGAATGGGAAAGACTAGAGATCTCTTCAAGAAAATTAGAGATACCAAGGGAACATATCATGCAAAGATGGGCTCGATAAAGGACAGAAATGGTATGGACCTAACAGAAACAGATGATATTAAGAAGAAGTGACAAGAATACACAGAAGAACTGTACAAAAAAGATCTTCCTGACCCAGATAATCACGATGGTGTGATCACTCACCTAGAGCCAGACATCCTGGAATGTGAAGTCGAGTGGGCCTTAGGAAGCATCACTACGAACAGAGCTAGTGGAGGTGATGGAATTCCAGTTGAGCTATTTCAGATCCTAAAAGATGCTCTGTTAATGTGCTACACTCAATATGCCACCAAATTTGGAAAGCTCAGCAGTGGCCACAGGGCTGGAAAAGGTCAGTTTTCATTCCAATCCCAAAGAAAGGCAATGCCAAAGAATACTCAAACTACCATACAACTGCACTCATCTCTTATGCTAGTAATGCTCAAAATTCTCCAAACCAGGCTTCAACAGTACATAAACTGTGAACTTCCAGTTGTTCAAGCTGGATTTAGAAAAAGCAGAGAGGAACAAGAGATCAAATTGCCAACATCTGTTGGATCATCGAAAAAGCAAGAGAGTTCCAGAAAAATATTTACTTCTGCTTTATTGACTACGCCTAAGCATTTGTGTGGATCACAGCAAACTGTGGAAAATTCTGAAAGAGATGGGAATCCCAGACCACCTGACATGCCTCCTGAGAAATCTGTATGCAGGTCAGGAAACAACAGTTAGAACTGGACATGGAACAACAGCCTGGTTCCAAATCGGGAAAGGAGTACGTCAAAGTTGTATATTGTCACTCTGCTTATTTAACTTATATGCAGAGTACATTATACAAAATGCCGGGCTGTATGAAGCACAAGCTGGAATAAAGATAGCTGGGAGAAATATCAATAACCTCAGATATTCAGATGACACCACCCTTATGGCAGAAAGTGAAGAACTGAAGAGCCTCTTAATGAAAGTGAAAGAGGAGAGGGAAAAAGTTGGCTTAAAGCTCAACATTCAGAAAACTAAGATCATGGCATCTGGTTCCATCACTTCATGGCAAATAGATGGGGAAACAATGGAAACAGTGACAGCCTGTATTTTTTGGGGCTCCAAAATCACTGCAGATGGTGACTGCAGCTGTGAAATTAAAAGACGCTTGCTCCTTGGAAGAAAAGTTATGACCAACCTAGACAGCATATTAAAAAGCAGAGACATTACTTTGCCAACAAAGGTCCGACTAGTCAAGGCTATGGTTTTTCCAGTGGTCATGTATGGATGTGAGAGTTGTGAAGCTCTGTGCTTCTGAGCTTTCTGTGAAGAAAGCTGAGCACCAAAGAATTGATGCTTTCGAACGGTGGTGTTGGAGAAGACTCTTGAGTGTCCCTTGGACTGCAAGGAATCCAACCAGTCCATCCTAAAGGAAATCAGTCTTGAATCATTGGAAGGACTGATGCTATAGCTGAAACTCCAGTACTTTGGCCACCTGATGCAAAGAACTAACTCATTGGAAAAGAGCCTGATTCTGGGAAAGATTGAAAGCGGGAGGAGAAGGGGATGACAGAGGATAAGATGGTTGGGTGGCATCGCCAACTCCATGGACATGAGTTTAAATAGGCTCTGGGAATTGGTGATGGACAGGGAAGCCTGGCATGCTGCAGTCCATGAGGCTGCAAAGTTGTACACGACTGAGTGACTGAACTGAACTGAAAAAACAGGCTCCTTCCTTTTCTGAAAAGAAAAAAAAAAGTCCCTGGGTCTCTCCCACTGTTTGGGGAGCTTCTTATACCTATCTTACCTTTGTAGATCCTGCAGTTACAGGAAGACAAGAGGTAAAAAGAAATTGGAGAAGAGAAGAAAGAAAGAGAGAAAGATGGCCAGAACAAGCTGCAGAGAAATAGGACAGGTGATATTTGATGGGGAATGTCAGTGCCATTTATAATACTCAGATTCCCTGTCTCTCATCAAAAGTTCAGATCAACCATTTCAAAAGGTCATGTCTTTGTATCATGAAATGTATTTATGTGAGAATATTTTTGATAAGGTATCTAAAAACTGAACTGCTATAGTGATTCATTTCATTAGAATCATAATAGAATTTTCTTTGTTCTATCGTCATGTCTGTGCACTTACAGTATATTCCACCTGGCAGAAATTTAAATGCTATTATTTTATTTTTATAGGGCAATAAGTAGTCACTGTAAAACTGTAAGATTGAAACATAAGGAGTCAGAGATGGATTAAAGTCAGGACACAATGAATTGTATCTTTACTCACCAATTCTAGAGATTATTCCATGTATTATACAAAATACATTACACATAATAAATCTCTCACATTTTGTAAATATTTAGTCGTTGTTGATTTATTTCTGCCTTGGCAGCCATCATGTCTCTGTTCTGCGTTGTGAAAGTCTGTTTATATGTCTGTGTCGACATCATCTGCGCTAGGGTGGAGGCTTCTGGAAGGCAGGGATGATGTCTATTTGCTTTGCATAATGCTTAGCATATAGCTCTGTACATGGAGCTTTATTTTTGTTTGATGAGGATGATTTTCTTTATGTATTTCTTTTCTTTCCTGTCTTCAGATTGGCCACATCTTCTGATAACAATGACTCCAGTAGAACACAGAGATGAAATTAACTGTTGAATGCCTACTCAGGCCGGGCAGCCCAGTGTCTCTTGCAGCTATATGAGGTCTTACACCACCAAAAAGAGGCACCCTCTTGTAAAAAAATGAAAAATACAGAGAAGCCACCCACGTTGGTTTTCATGAAGGAAAAATTTGGTGTCTAGTTTTACCACCAGTGCTTGTCAAATAAACTTGGTCTGAAATCAAGGCTGAATACAGTAAACAGAAAATTCAGATAAAAGCTAAGTGGGGGAAAAAAAATCCTCTTTATTTCCATCCCTATTCTTTCTGGGCATGGGCTTCTGGAATAGTGTTGGGGGTTCAATGTAAGTTTGATCAAATGGAGCTGGAGCCAAGTAAGAACTCAGTATTTTTTGAAGATCTTCCAACTCTTTGTTTTAGTAAAAACAAATTTTACTACTGTATCCTCCTTTAGATTATCCATCTTTTAAAACTGGCATCACTAAATTATAAATCTGGGTATCTAAAGTCATTGTGTGGACACAATTATTAAGTTTAGTTTTGTTAGAATATTCCAAACACTAAAAAGAAACATCCTAGACTCTTAAGGTACCTTTAAACATTTCCTTAAAAACTCTCTCTTCTCCTTTACCTTGCCTTTTCTGCTCTTTCTCTAGATTTATCATGAGTTTTTCTATTGAATTTCAGAGAACTTTTAGGGGTTACTTGTTACAACTTTTGTTATAGTCAGTTTTTTATGTAACCTTTTTTGTATTAACCTATTATAAGTGACATTTCTTTTGTATGATTTCTAGATTCTTCATTTTTATTTTTTTTTCTATATTTTATTGAGGTCTGTATGTGTAACATAACAAATCTTATTATAAGGGGAATCAATATTCAGTTCAGTTCAGTTGCTCAGTCGTGTCCGACTCTTTGCGACCCCATGAATCACAGCACGCCAGGCCTCCCTGTCCATCACCAACTCCTGGAGTTCACTCAAACTCACGTCCATAAATCACATTTGTTTTGTTAGTTATCAGTGAAGGTTCTTATTTTCTTCAGTGCAACATTTCAGAGGAACCTATATCTTGGCTTTTGTTTCAGGACCCTGTCTCAGGGATTTTAGTAATTTGAACGCATCAGAGTATAGGTTTATCAATATATACACAATATACCTAAGAGGAAATATATTTAAGAGAAATATATTTTTGAGAACACTGGATGGTGCCTGGACATATTAATCAACAATTTCCCAGAATTTAAAAGGAATTTCTTTATTCAGATACAGTTTGATAAGAGAAATTCTCTAAGGTCCTTATTTCCTTAACCTCTGAAACAGAAGAACGAGATCAGTCAGGAAAAAAGGAGAAGTTTTCTTTCACACATGCTCTGTATCTCTGTCTCAGACAGATGGGGTGCTGGTGATTAGAATAGCAACACGGCTTACTTTGCTATTTTTTCAAAGCTACTTACTACTACTACTCATAGCTTGAGGAAGAACTTTATTCTTGGAAAGTTATGTATTTTGGATCATTGACATAAAGATGGTTAGTGCTTAGCTGGATACTTAAAACTTAGAGCTAGCTTAAATTATAGTTATATAAGCTCTATATCTGTTAGTGCCTATCAATATCTGTGTACGAGTAACAGTATTCAAAAAAATTTAGGAAGTTTAGGTAGGCAAAAAGAAAAAAGTCACTGACTACAGCAGAAAGCTATTAAAATTCTGTTGTTAGCCTTTTGGACTTTATAGTACATGTATATACACACATAAATCAAACACAATATACATAATTAAAATAATACACTTTAAAATACACTCATATTGATGAAAAGTGAGATTGTAGAGCTATGGAAACAAATTATGGACTAGAACAACACCATTAAAAAACTAGTAAGTGGTGGAGAACCAATAAGGAATAGAATAGAGATGGCTGAAAATTTAATGGGTTGGAGCAAAAGCTTGACACAATCACTGTGAAAACAGGGGTAAAGATGAAAGCATATTGGTTAACAGTGAAAGATAACGACACAAGGCGAGTCAAGGAAAAGATTACTGGTGTCTGTGAGGAAGAGGAGTCAAACAAATGGAACTAAAAAGGTATTCAGAGAATTGAAACAGCGAAACTTAACTGAAATGAAGAGCTGAATCTGCAGGTTAAACATACACACCAAATACTGAAATTGGTAAAGGAGAATCAGTATCAACTCATATCCTGGTTGTGTCTGAAGAGAGACTTCTTCAGTCATCACACAAAAGCAAAAGTCATCTGCAAGGGAGAAGATGAGTGGTCTGAGACTTCTCCACAACAAAGTGTAATACTACAGAAGCTGTGTCAACAAAGTTCAGATACAGGGAAATATGACCAAGAATATTGTATCTAGACAAGTTATTAATTAAGGTAGCAGGCATGTAATCCTCAAATGTGAAAGAACCCTGAGAATACAGTATCTGTGAGATCCCTGGAAAACTTGTTAAAATTTAGCCAACCAAGAGATGAATCAAAACAAAACTGGTTTTGAATATTAAAAACATTTATGTATGTCTCAGATTTAGAAACTGTGGTAACAGGATGTGAAAATTATACACCGTAGCAAAGTAAAACAAATATTGGGAGGTGGGTGGAAGGGAAATGGAAATTATTAATCTCTTTATCTTTCATAGCAACAATTCAGTCAATATAGTCTAAAATTTAAAGTAGTTTTAAAGTAATATTAATCTCTCTGATTTTTTATAATTTTTCTTAAACATGGATTTTTATAATTAATATTTTTTGAGTGAAGAAGCAATTATCTAAGGTTTAAAATTGCTTCAGTTTCGTTTTAACTTCTGTTACTTTCAAGTAAAATTAGCATTGATACATTTTTATTATTTTTAAAAGTGAGTATACTCTTATTTTTTAGAAGTAAGTATACACTTATTTTTACAACTGAGTATACTCATCCTAGAAATTATAAATTTATTTTTGTTTATACTTCTATCTGTATATGTGAGTAGCTGTCTGGAGTGATATTCACGAAATCTTAATACTGAATATTTCTCAATGGTGAGATTTTGGATCATTTGTTGAATTTTTCATTGTTTACTTTGTATTATGTGAATATTGATAGACTATTTAGTGAAAATGATACAATGAATCTATTATCCTGAAAAATGGATTTATATTTATATATAGTTTCTCAGATATAGAATTTACTATCCTCATTTACTTTGCCAACAAAGGTCTGTCTAGTCAAAGCTATGGTTTTTCCAGTAGTCATGTATGGATGTGAGAGGTGGACCATAAAGAAAGCTGAGAACTGAAGAACTGATGTTTTTGAACTGTGGTGTTGGAGAAGACTCTTGAGAGTCCCTTGGACTGCAAGGAGATCAAACCAGTCCATCCTAAAGGAGATCAGTCCTGAATGTTCATTGGAAGGACTGATGCTAAAGCTGAAACTACAATACTTAGGCCAAGAAGTGACTGATTGGAACTAACTGGGAAAGATTGAAGGCAGGAAGAGAAGGGGATGACAGAGGATGAGATGGTTGGATAACATCACCGACTCGATGGACGTGAATTTGAGCAAGCTCCGGGAGTTGGTGATGGACAGGGAAGCCTGGCATGCTGCAGTCCATGGGGTTGCAAAGAGTCAGACAGGACTGAGCGACTGAACTGAGCTGATCCTCCTTTAAAAAAATTTTATTATGACCCTTTTCCTCTCGCCATGATATTTAACAGCTCACAGTGTTTTATGGATATGTTACACTTCTTCCAATCTTGATCTCAGTTTCTTCATCTGTAATTTCAGAGTTGGATTAGGTTAGTAGTTTGCAGTCTTTTTCTTTAAACAGTAGAAACTTTCCAATAAATAAAACAATTTATAACTCTTGGAATATAGTTTCAAAGCTGTACAGATTAGGTAATTTCTGAGATTTATTCCATTTTACCAGAAAAGTGTTTTTCTTAGGATTTTTTTTTTGAGTGACTGCTTACTGTGTGTTAAAAAAAGAAAAATCAAGTAATAGCCATAATCTTAGGAATCAGAATTTTAAGGTGAAAGGGAAGAGCCTTTAAAAACCGTCTCATCTATTTCCCCTAACTTTTAGATATAAAGAAACCAAATTTAAAGTTGCTTAACTAATGTGAAATGTATGGGACTTCAGCCCAGATCTTCTGACTTTCTATGCTGTTCTTTCCTCTACAGTACATGTGAATATATATATATGTATATTTTAAATGATGGGCAGGAGAGATACAATTTTATCTTAACCTATTTCACATGTAGACTAACTTGTAAATGTGAGGAAATGCACTTAATTTATAGTGTATTTATTTTTTTCCTCGTGAAGAAAGATCTGCAGGGCAGGCATTTATCGAACTCCTAAGTTCCAGAAGTTAGGAAAGTGAGTGGGATTTTGGTGAGGAAGAAAGCATTTACTTGTCAAAGATTTGGAATTTACTGTGGTTGCTGAGATTAAAATAAAACTAAAACTTGACTTGGCAGAGGATTAAAAACAAAGCGGCTCCAAAGTGTGTGCACATTATGGAGAAGATGCCCTTCTTCCTTCAGGCGTCCAAGGGGGAAGGGAGTATTGTTTCTTTGTGTTGCCGGAGTTGATTTATTTAGTTATGATTTCAGCATGCCTAGGAGGCAAACCCCAGAAAACATTGCACAACATTAACCGGAACAAATGTGTTTTTTTCCCCCTATATCCCCCTTCTTAAGGTTTTCCAAATAAAACAGCACTGGTTTTTGTTTTTGTTTTTTCAGACTGTTTAGCTGGTTGTGATTATGTTTGACTGTTGGGTGTGGCAGGTTTTAGAATCTTAAGTGGTACTACAGGTTCCTGAACAAGAAAGAGAATTAAAGGTGAGGTGACTTGATTATTGGAATGTGTAGAATGTAAAGTCTAAGAGGTATTATGGTCTGCCGCAGGCTGCTCTTAGTAATAGGCCTTCTTGTTAAAAGCCCTATTATTATTGGAAATTTATTTTGGAAACGACTATAGACGAAATTTGACAAGAAAGTGAAACAAACCACCTTGTCTCATATTTCCTTTCCACACCAGGCACTTTGAAGAGCTATCTTAAATATTGTCAAGCCTCAATTATCCTGGGATAGGTTAGCATTAGCACCATCCTCACATCCTCACAAACTTAAATTAAACACACACGGTGTTGCATTGTGTGCAACAGCACAGAGACAGTTAGCAAACAAGATCCTTATCCTTTTGGAGCTTGCTGAAAGTTGATAGCTTCGTGTGTAGTTCACCAAATCCCCATCTCGTTTTCCCACACGCTGTCTCTAAAGCCGCCTCCCTTCCTGTATTCTCTCTCTTCTTTAATAGCTCTCCGTCCTCTCAGCTGGAAACCTCACGTCCATCTTGAGTCCTTATGTTCTCTTAGGTTTCCCAGCCAGTCGATCTACAAGTCCTGTCTCTTCTGTCTCCAGAATTGCTTTTGAATATGTTTCCTCTCCTCCATTCTCATAGCCATAGGCCTTGTTTAGGCCCTTTTCATCTTTCACTTCTTAGGAGAGATGCTTGTCTGCTTTCAGGCTTTCCGTTTTACAATCCATCCTCCATACTGCTGTCAAACCTTTCTTTAAAGACAGATCCAATCATATCATCTTCTGGCTTAAAAACCTTTGATGGGCCCCCATTGCCTTCAAGGGGATAAAGTCTAAACTCCTTAGCTAGTCATGCAAGGGTTTCATAGTCTGGCCCCAATGTGCTTATTCTCGCCTCATTTTCTGCCACATTTCCGTCTCCCTCCACCTCTTGTTCCACCAGCTTCCTCATGGTTTCCTGAGTTCACCCTTTCCTCGTACTTTTATCATACTGTTCCTTGCTCTCTACTCACAGAATGCTTTTTCTTGATTGCCATGATCCCCAAGCCCAAGCCTGGTTCAGTTCAATTCAGTTCAGTCGCTCAGTCGTGTCCGACTCTTTGCGACCCCATGAATCGCAGCACGCCAGGCCTCCCTGTCCATCACCAACTCCCGGAGTTCACCCAGACTCACGTCCATCGAGTCAGTGATGCCTTCAACCATCTCATCCTCTGTCGTCCCCTTCTCCTCCCGCCCCCAATCCCTCCCAGCATCAGAGTCTTTTCCAATGAGTCAACTCTTCGCATGAGGTGGCCAAAGTACTGGAGTTTAAGCTTCAGCATCATTCCTTCCAAAGAAATCCCAGGGCTGGTCTCCTTCAGAATGGACTGGTTGGATCTCCTTGCAGTCCAAGGGACTCTCAAGAGTCTTCTCCAACACCACAGTTCAAAAGCATCGATTCTTCGGCACTCAGCCTTCTTCACAGTCCAACTCTCACATCCATACGTGACCACAGGAAAAACCATAGTCTTGACTAGACAGACCTTTGTTGGCAAAGTAATGTCTCTGCTTTTAAATGATGACTATTTTCAGTTTGGTGTCTGTCCTTCCAAGCAAGCCTTTTTATATGCGTTGACTTAGAGATAGATGCAGGGGTTGATAAATAGGTTTATGAAAGACACATAGTGTTTTGTATGTGGGTGTTTGTGTGTGCTTTTCCCACAAAAACTATTGTATGTATTGCCTTGCATTGGTCAAACTTCCTTTTTAGATTCTACAATTGATATTGGAGATCTTTTCATATTATCACATACAGATGATGATTTATAACCTTTTTTTCAGTTCCTCCCACATGGTATCACCTTTAGGACTAGCTTTACTTTTCCTCTTTTCCTGTATTCTCATATGTACAATTAGAAGGTAAAAGAGAAAACAGTTATAGCAAGCAAGTATAGATTCTGATGCCAATTAAATAAGGAAGTGAAAGTGAAGTCGCTCAGTCGTGTCCAACTCTTTGCGACCCGTAGACTGCAGCCTACCAAGATCCTCTGTCCATGGGATTCGCCAGTCAAGAGCACTGGAGTGGGGTGCCATCGCCTTCTCCGATTAAATAAGGAAGAAGCTTGCAATTGCTGGCTGGGGGAAGGAATGTTTTCCTTAAAAGTTAGACTGTCTTAGAAACACTGTTGGACGCAGTTCAAAGGATATCACTGACATTAACACCCTCTCCCCTCCCCTTCCCCTACTGCGTTTCCCCAAATGTTGCTGGAAACTAAATGTAACCAGGGCTCTTTGTGTTATGTGTACATCTGGCTTTCCCTTTTCCATATGCTCAAGTCCTCCCTCCTCAATTGCTTCTGTTTAGCACTTAATTTAAATTCCCAAATTAATCCAAGAAACAAATTTGAAACCTGTGAATTGAGGGGGTTTGATGATTTTTTTAGGTCTTTTAGAGCTCTGAAAAGCCAAAGTGAAAGTCGCTCAGTTGCGTTCACCTCTTTGCAACCCCATGGACTGTATAGTCCATGGAATTCTCCAGGCCAGAATTCTGGAATGGGTAGCCATTTCCTTTTCCAGGGGGTCTTCTCAACCCAGGGATCAAACCAAGGTCTCCTGCACTGCAGGCGATTCTTTACCAGCTGAGCCACTAGGGAAGCTCTTTAGAGTTCTAGGATTCTTTTAAATACTTAGTAGACAGTTTTATTTCAGAGAATTTATTCTAATAAAATGTTTAAGTTGTTTGTTTAAGTTGTAGTTAAGGGCCCAAGAGTGGGCTCTTGTCTAACATTCTGAAACAAATTGTCGGAGGAGACAATTATTGGGAGACTTTATTGGGAAGGGGTGCCCAGGCAGAGAGCAGGACGGTAAGGGAACCTAGGAGGACTACCCTGCCATGTGACTTGCAGTCTCTGGTTTTCTGGTGATGGGGTTAGTTTCCTGGTTGTCTTTGGTCACTCAGGGTCCTTCCTGGTGGCTCACACATTGCTCAGCCAAGTTGGATGCCAATGAGAAGGATTCTGGGAAGTGGTAGGACACATGGGGTCTCCTTTTGACCTTTCCTGAATTCTTCAGGTTGCTGGTGGCTTGTTTTGTGTTCCTTGCCAGGACTTCCTGTTGTAAAATAACGCATGCAAATAGTTACCACCGTGCCTGGCCAGGGTGAGTGGTTTCAATCAAAGTTTCCTCTAACATTAGGCTAAGGAAAAGTTTTCTATGTTAGAAATAAAAATACTGAAAACTATAATAAAAGTAAGGTTTGTAACATTGTAGGATCTGATCTGATCTATACAATTCTCTCCAGCTCTAACGTTTGAAGATATTTACTGCCTTTGACAAATAATTAGTGACACACGTTTTAGTTTTTTTTTTGGTTATATATTTGTTGAAATTTTCTCCATGAGTTCTGTCCTTTAGATAACCTTGGAATAGAAAGTCATATATAAAATTTTCCACTTTATTTGAATTCTAATCCTTTTTGTGGAGTTATTATGTCAGGTTCTGTTTCTAAATTCCATTTCTCACTTTCTTGTGATTGGTTGTTTTTTATGATAAAAACCTGTTAAAAAAACTCTTAACCTCCTTGAAAAATATCTGTTGCTCTTTCAGTTGATGCAAACACCAGTAAACTTCCTCTTTAAAGAAAAAAAGCAATTGCAGTTGAAAGGAGATATATATTTGAGGAAGAGTGTAAAGAAATGCATACTTTTCTCATTGTACTTCTTTCCAAATTTTTGTCACCCCAGAGGGTGTGAGAATTCTCTCGAAGCTTCAGGTCTGACTGGTGAACAGAGCTGACACTTGATCGTGTGAAGTCCAGTGGTGTTTGGTTGTGTACTTTCTGCATCTGGAGACGATTCTGTTATGTGAAAAATTAAGATTACAATTTTTAAAGTATATATTTCACAATCAGAGTATTTATAAACACATATGAAACTTGTTCTACATGTAACTTATGCTGAAATGAAATGGTAATGTTTATAACTCAGTAGGTAAACTACTCTGGAATGTTTCAGACCCGTCTCAGCTGACATTTTGAACTAATAACATAAGAAAGAGTTTGTTTCCTTATTCAGCAGTTTCATATGCATTTAAAAAGGTAGCTGATGTCTAGTTGGTTCCAAATTCAAGTTTGCTATACTTATGCCACTAGAACATGTTTTTTCTTCTGTTTGTAGACATAGTGGTGTTGGTCTTGGAATATGGATTTGCAGGTTAAAAAAAAAAAGATTATTTGATTCTTCTTGAGCTTTAGAATTCAAATCAGTCAAGTAACCAAGAAGCACAATTAGGATACTGTTGACATGCTTTATATTTGTTGCTTTTTCTTTCTTTGTCTGCAAACTTATACTGAACTGTGGTTTTGTACTTAAACATTAGAGAAAACTTGGAAAATGGAGAGAGGAAAATGAACTATAATAAATAGGGTCTGAGGTGAGTCTTGAAGAATACATAGTACTTAATGTTGGTGTTTAGTCACTAAGTCGTGTACGACTCTTTTGCAACACTTTTGCTGTAGCCTGACAGCTTTTTTCGACATTCAGAAAACTAAGATCATGGCATCTGGTCCCATCACTTCATGGGAAATAGATGGGGAAACAGTGGAAACAGTGTCAGACTTTATTTTTTGGGGCTCCAAAATCACTGCAGATGGTGACTGCAACCATGAAATTAAAAGACGCTTACTCCTTGGAAGGAAAGTTATGACCAACCTAGACAGCATATTAAAAAGCAGAGACATTACTTTGCCAACAAAGGTCCATCTAGTCAAGGCTATGGTTTTTCCAGTGGTCATGTATGGATGTGAGAGTTGGACTGTGAAGAAAGCTGAGCGCTGAAGAATTGATGCTTTTGAGCTGTGGTGTTGGAGAAGACTCTTGAGAGTCCCTTGGACTGCAAGGAGATCCAACCAGTCCATCCTAAAGCAGATCAGTCCTGGGTGTTCATTGGAAGGACTGATGTTGAAGCTGAAACTCCAGTACTTTGGCCACCTCATGCAAAGAGTTGACTCATTGGAAAAGACCCTGATGCCAGGAGGGATTGAGGGCAGGAGGAAAAGGGGACGACAGAGGATGAGATGGCTGGATGGCATCACCGACTCGATGGACATGAGTTTGGGTGAACTCCGGGAGTTGGTGATGGACAGGGAGGCCTGGCGTGCTGCAATTCATGGGGTTGCAAAGAGTCGGACACGACTGAGCAACTGAACTGAACTGAACTGACAGGCTTCTCTGTCCACGGAATTTCCCAGGTAAAAATACTGGAGTGGTTTGTCATTTCCTTCTCCAGGGGATCTTCTCGACCCAGGGATTAAACCCGTGACCCCTAGGTTGACGGTCAGATTTTTTACCACTGAACCACCAGGAAAGACCAGTATTTGATGTATTCCAGACTATCTCTTGGACAATCTGTGTGACTGTTGTGTGTTATATGTTATGCAACTGTGGTCATCCTGCCTTGGTGGAAAGAGTTGATAACTATGGTATAATCTTTTAAAATTTTTTCTAACTTAAAAAAAAATTTTTATTGATGTATAATTGATTTACAATGCTATGTTAGTTTCTGGTGTATTGTAAAGTGATTGTTATACATATATATTCCTTTTCAAGTTCTTTCCCATTGTAGGTTATCACAGATATTGAATATCTGTCCTTGTTTATCTATTTTGTATATAGCAGTTTGTATCTGCTGATCCCAAACTCCTAATTTTTCCCTCCTCCGCCCCCTATAATATAATCTTAACATATCTCCATCTATAAAATGATCATAGCTATATAATTTAAGGTCTATTTAATTCAGTGGAGGTAAACCTTTTAAATTTGTGGAAATGACTTTCACTGTGAGTGGATTTAAGATAGAAGATTGCATTGCATATTCACACATTGTTCTACATTTAAGATGGAACCCCCCCCCCTTTTTTTTTTGGCATAACGGTGAAGATTAGGCTCCCAAGATAGTTTGAGTGCCTTCTGCATGTTCTAGCTCGCAATAGTCTTAACCAGCATCTGGTTTATCCATGAGAGCCTTATAATTAGCCAGTTAGTACTTCTCTGTTTGGGAAGATTTATAGTATACTTCAGGTGATGTGAGATAGAAGGCAGAAGACTAAATAGCTAACTCTTCTTAGTTTAGAAGAAATGTGTATTCCTGATACCAATATTGTTAAAAAATTATTTCCCAAAACTCTTCATTTGACGTGGTTGATAACTTTACTGTCTGAACAACCTAAGAAGCTTAAGCCCCTTGGGTGTGGTTTTAGTCTTAGGAAAGCCTGAGGAACCTGAGCTTTAGAGGGGTTGACTTGTGTGTTCTGGAGTGTTATGCAAGGAAGAATTATTGGGCCAGGTGCCTTTCATGTCTGTATCTGCCACAGTAAAAAGCTGTAGAGGCAAGAGTTTGTCGCAATAAAATTTTCATATGTTCTCTTCTCTAGGCAAAATGGCTTTGTAATACAAGCAAGAGTCCAGATACTTCATAGGTAATCAATCTCAAAAGGGAAATTTGTTTTCTGATTGGTTATCAAATAGATACACACTTCTGTTGCTGTGTTCTGCTTAAACTATAATTAAGAAAATCTTGTTAAATAGGATTTTATGAAATGAAGCCTATTAATTACATCAGACCCTTTGGTTTTATGTGAAACTATTATCATGGCATGAATTGAGAGCTGATTGTGCAACCTACTTATTTGGAAAATTCTTTACCTTGAAATTTTTTTCAAATCCATGACTTCTAATGGAAAGGGTGTGGTGAGAGGCAACAGTAGATTTCTCATTCTCTTTTTCTTAAAAATCCCTCAGTGATCAAATTGCTTTGATTGAGTAGATCTAAAACCAGGGTTTGAGGTTAGTTTCAAGACATTTTGTGAAATACTTTTCTAGGGACAGGTTTATGCTAGCTAGACCCATAGAAATCAAAACTTATCAACATAGTGATGACAATGTAATTAGCCACATCTATCAGCAGTGTATAATCAACCATATCTGAGGCTGCTGAAATGTCCACTGAGGTAAAAATTCTTGCTGTACCCTTGACTCTCAGTAATGACCTGAGATTTTGAACTCTGTAAGTGGACTTAAATCTAACCTGGGATTTACTCTGTGGTTCCAGGTAAATAGTGTGCAAAGTTAGGAAACTAGATCAAAACAAAACTCACTTTATAACTTGGATAAATTATGATAGAGTGAGAAATTGGCAGTAAGAAGTTTTAGTGAATAGGACCTTCAAAGAAAGCTGAAGTCTGTTGCATTGACTTTAAAAAAAACAAAAAACAAAAAAAACTTTGTCTAAACTGTTAAAGAAGATTTTATGTAAATTGTTCATGCTAAATATTTGCATTATATATTCCTATTTCTTTGTACTTCCCATTTGATGAAGTTTTCAAACTGTGGTTTGCTAGAGGGGAAAAAAAACCCAAACCCAAACCACATAGGACAAATTGAATTACAAACCTGGTGTGGTCCTTTAACTCAATTACATCTAATTTGTGTTATTTTAGTCATCCTGGGAGGCAGCTGTTCTGCGTGATTGCCCACAAACAATTTCAGTGTAAGAATTTGTCCTGATTAAGACTCCTTAAGATTAGTAGTAGCCTATTTCTATTGTAAGGGGCAAACTTACAGATTAATTTTGTGTTATCAGGACCATTTTAAAAAATTAAAAATACAGTTGGTTTGTTTCTTAAATTGATTTAAGTATTAATAGTAAGCATATAATGTTTAAGTGTTAACTTTTTAATAAGTTCACCTCATTTTTTTTTAAATTTCTTATGCTTCTAAAGTTTCTCCTAACAATAGCCTCTTAATTACATCTTTTAGGCAGTTATCAATTTGAAGGCAAGGGAATATGGAATTTTAGGTTTTTGAAATACCTAAATAAATATTTTGACATTCTAAACCAACATTTGGAATGGTCTTGGAAGAAAGGACAGGAAAGAATATGGAATTATTGCTGTGAGAGGGAGATTTCAGTTAGAGTTGAGTTAGGATTGAGTCTGAAATGCAATTGACTTTACAGAAATGAAGAATTTGTAAATTCTTCAGAATTTATAGAAATCGAAACCCAAGTGGCTTATGCAAAAACAGACACAGGAAGCACTTACATGAATGGTGTCTAACAATATCAACTTGTCCTTCACTCACTTTCTGTCTTTTATGATTATTCTTATTGTATTCTCAGGGGATTCATCTTCTAAGCAAAATACTCAGTTTAGATCATAGAGTATTATTAACTTTGACAGTAAGAGGACACTTAAATGTCTTTATTATTAGAGGTGAAATCTGCAGAATATATAGATGCAGAAGAGAACATACATGATAGAGAGATCTCAACTAGTTGTCTAAAGTGGCAGATGGGATTACTGTGAAGAGATACTGTCCAACAGGGACAAAAATGGAAGAAAAATCTTAATTCCTCAGAAATGATGTATGAATATGTTTGGAAAGACATCTTTCTACTTTATCTAGTAATTTGCAGTTAGCAACTGAACATCGGTTATAGGTTAGATGTTGTTTTAGGTACTGAGACTTCACAGATCACTAAACTATAGGTCCCTACTTTGGAGGAATTTACGTGTAGAAAGGATGGCAAACATGTAAATAATAATTTATAGGGAATTCCCTGGCTGTCCAGTGGTTAGGACTCCATGCTTTTAATGCATGGGCGTGGCTTCAATCCCTGCTTGGGAAACTAAGCCACTTGGCATAGCCAAAAAAATATATAATACTTTATGGCACCAAATGGTAGGTAATGTGATAGAGGTTTAAATAACTTCAAAGCTTATATTTTGTTAGGTCAAAGTATAGGACTAAAGTTAGGATTTAGATAAAAATGGAAGTGTATTCCAAAAAATACTACTTTATATGAGAGGCAAGGGTTACTAGTTGACCCATAGATTTAGGAATGTAAATTAAGTTTGTGGTGTCTTTCAGCTGCCTGTACTACTTTCCTGTCATTCTCTTCATAAGGAAGAAACTAACAATTTGATCGCCTTTTATTCTGAGCATTTTCTTGCATATTATCTGCTTTTAATTAGTTGTGAACTATACCAAGTTCAGTAACATTTAAAAATTTTTTTCATCATCCTATATTCTTTTATTTCTGACCCTATCCACATATTTACTACTTGAAACTCTTACCACCCCATGGTTTTCAATGGCAGTATATTTTTTGATTTTCCTCCTGCTTTTCTAACCTTACTTGGTGTCCCTTTTGCTGGCTTCATTTCTAGATTAGTTATCTATTGTTGTGACAAATTATCCTAAAATTTAGTGGCTTAAAGCAATGAACGTTCATTGTCTGACTGTTTCTGTGAACCAGTAATAACACAGGCACATAATAAATATTCAGACATTCAACAAATATTGTTGAATGTTTCATAAATGGACGCTGTTATTCTAGTTGATGTTCTCATCATTTCACACCTAGATAACTCCACCTACTTCTTTATTGGCTTTCAGTCTTTATCCCCGTGTTGCTGTTAAACCAGCATTTGTGAAGAATTTCATGATGCTGCTTCTCTGGTCCGTAACCAATTGTGACTCTCATTGGACTAACTTTAAGTTTGTATTGGTCTTGGCATTCAAAGTATTCCATATAGGAGCCTCACCCTATTTAACCATTTTTCTCAACAAACACCTACTTTATCTACTTATTTATTTTTATTGGAATATGGTTGCTTTATAATCCTGTGTTAGTTTCTGTTGTACAACAAAGTGAATCAGCTATGCATATGCATACATCCCCTTTATTGGGGATTTCCATTTAGGTTACCATAGAGCATTGAGTAGAGTTCTCATTAGTTCCATTAGACAGTAGGTTCTCACTAGTTACCTATTTTATGCAGAGTATTGTATATGTCAGTCCCAATCTCCCAGTTCCTCCCCCTGACCCTGTATCCATACATCTGCTCTCTACATCTGTGTCTCTATTTCTGCTTTACAAATAGGTGCATCCGTGTCATTTTTCTAGATTCCACAAGTAAGCCATATTATCTGATACTTGGTTTTCCTTTTCTGACTTTACTCTGTATGACAGTCTCTAGATCTATCCATGTCTTTGCAAATTTTGTTCCTTTGAATGGCTGAGTAATATTCTGTTGTTTATATGCACCACATCTTCTTTATCTGTTCTGCTGTTGATGGACAGTTAGGTTGCTTCCATGTCCTGGCTATTGAAATAGGGCTGCTATGAACATTGGGGTGCATGTATCTTTTTGATTTATAGTTTTCTGCTGGTACATGACCAGGAGTGGGGTTGCTGGTCTATGGTAGTTCTAGTTTTCGTTTTTTAGGGAACCTCCATATTGTTCTCCATAGTGGCTGTATCAGTGTACATTCCTACCAACAGTGTAAGAGGGTTTCCTTTTCTCCACACCCTCTCCAGCATTTACTGTTGGTAGATTTTTTTTGATGATGGCTGTTCTGATGGGTGTCAGGTGATACCTTATTGTAGTTTTGATTTGCATTTCTCTAATAATTAGTGATGTTGAGCATCTTTTCATATGTTTGTTGGCCATCTGCATGTCTTCTTTGGAGAAATGTCTATTTAGGTTTTCTGCCCATTTTTTGATTGGGTTGTTTGTTATTTTGATATTAAGCTGCATGAGCTATGTATATATTTTGAAGACTAATCCCTTGTCAGTTGCTTTGACAAATACCTTCTTTAGTTAAACTGGTTGTTTATACCATATAAACCCCAGCTCCATCTCTAATACTGTGTTTGATTTTGTTTTTTTATTGCCTTTATTACTGATTTTCTGCCAAATTTTATTCTCTCTCTAATTATATTCCTTCCACTTTTTCAGTAGTCACTTTGGACTTTTTCTGGCCCATTCTAGTTTTTAATATTTAAATTTTCTGTTAAGTAATGCTCTGGCCTGGAGAATTCCATGGACAGAGGAGCCTGGCAGGCTACAGTCCATGGGGTCGCAAAGAGTTTGATATGACTGAGTGACTTTCAGTCACACACTCACACACAAACCCACCAAACAGTATAGTTCTTTATCTTTAGTTTGAGTTAATTTCTCTTCCCAACTAAAATCCCAATTATCTGAGAGCAAAATTCTTTCACTGCTTGTATCTCTAGTGTACTGAGTCTGTAATGTGCATACATGCATAGTCACTTCAGTCGTGTCTGACTCACATGTTGCTTGATTGAGAATTAGAAAACTCGGGTCATGTGTGAAAATGCTGCTGACTGAATCTTAACTCCCAGAGCCATAAGTGAGGATGAGCTGGGACTTCAGGACAGTTTGGAACTACATTTCATCATTTTCATGAAGCATTGATGTATGAAGTGATTAATTTGAAAAATGTTCCCTCTGGCCAACAATCAAAAGTGGCTTTTAGCCTTGAACTATCAAAGCAAAAGTTTCACAGTTGCCTGGAGCAAAACAGGTATTCAGTAGCAAGCAGTTCAAGGCCTCTGATCCCTGCTTCAGCTATCTGCCTGGCCAAGCCCCTTGGCATAGATGAATCAAGGAATTTACTTTTATCTTCTTTCTCTTGAAAGTTTCCTGAGTTTGATTCACAAAGAAAGGGTAATAATTGAAATTTTATGTCAGCATCTTCTCATTCTCCTAAAAAAGTTAAAGTTAGATAATAATAGTAATCAAAATATAAGAACACATATAGCTTGAAAACATCATTGGGGCTAATTGTGTTCCTTAATCCTCGGTATAATTTTGCACTAGCCCTGGAGAATGAGGCCTGAGAGCCAGTGGGAAGTAAAACTCCAGTTCTTTTGGTAGCTTTAAGTTTAGTTTTGTGGTTTTGCTAAGATAGGATTCTCTTAATATTCCCTTGTATGCCTTTATTTTTTTTATTTCCTTCTTTCTCTCCCTTTCTGTTCCTCTTTGTTCAGTTCAGTTCAGTTCAGTCGCTCAGTCGTGTCCGACTCTTTGCGACCCCATGAATTGCAGCACGCCAGGCCTCCCTGTCCATCACCAACTCCTGGGGTTCACTCAAACTCATGTCCATTGAGTCGGTGATGCCATCCAGCCATCTCATCCTCTGTTGTCCCCTTCTCCTCTTGCCCCCAATCCCTCCCAGCATCAGAGTCTTTTCCAATGAGTCAACTCTTCGCATGAGGTGGCCAAAGTACTGGAGTTTCAGCTTCAGCATCATTCCTTCCAAAGAACACCCAGGGCTGATCTCCTTTAGAATGGACTGGTTAGATCTCCTCTTTGTTGCTGCTGCTGCTAAGTCGCTTCAGTTGTGTCCGACTCTGTGCAACGCCATAGACAGCAGCCCACCAGGCTCCTCTGTCCCTGGGATTCTCCAGGCAAGAACACTGGAGTGGGTTGCCATTTCCTTCTCCAATGCATGAAAGTGAAAAGCAAAAATGAAGTCACTCAGTCATGTCCGACTCTTAGCGACGTCATGGACTGCAGCCTACCAGCCTACTCCTCTGTTCATGGGATTTTCCAGGCAATAGTACTGGAGTGGGTTGCCATTGCCTTCTCCTCCTCTTTGTTACTTACCCCAAAGCTATAGGTATGGTATTTGGTCATGGTTAGAATATAAAAAGAACGTTAAAATTTTCATTGCAGCCATCTCAAATTCTTTTTAGGTTGTATTTTAGGATTATTTATAGTATCAAAACTATGATTTAGTTTATTATTTGCACAGTTTTGGTTTCACTGTGGCTAAATTACTGTTGTTTATATAAAAACTTTTTTTTTTTCCTTTTTATTTGTTCATGTAGGTGTTTCAGCCAAGATTCCTGTCTTTAGCACAGGAATATTTGAATTAGAGAAATAAAGGAAGTTGAAAAGGTTAAAGCTTTTGATTCTGGCCTTTTATCTGTATAGCTAATGACTTTTGGCTGTGTTTCCTGGAGAAGATAAAGAGTATCAGTTGTGAATTTACCTGGTTACTACCCAGATCACCTTGATTCATACATCCTGCCTCTGCATTCCTGCCTCTAGTTTCCCTGCACGTCTTAGGGCCTGCTCATACATGCCAATCCAGTGATGCTAGCTCTGATTATTACCTCTTTTAGTTTTCTTCTGTTCTTATCCCATACTTCTTCACATATGGAAAAGTGAAGTCGCTCAGTCGTGTCCGACTCTTTGCGACCCCATGGACTGTAGCCTACCAGGCTCCTCTGTCCATGGGATTTTCCAGGCAATAGTACTGGAGTAGGTTGCCATTTCCTTCTCCAGGGGATCTTCCCGTCCCAGGGATCGAACCTGGGTCTCCCGCATTGTAGACAGATGCTTTACCATCTGAGCCACCATCTGCTACACTACCTTCAGCTGTGCTTAAAAGTGGGCTTCCCAGGTGGCTCATTGATAAAGAATCCACCTGCCAATGCAAGAAGCCTGGGTTCGACCCCTGGGTTGGGAAGATCCCCTGGAGGAGGAAATGGCAACCTACTTCTTGCTGATATAATTCCATGGACAGGGGAGCCTGGTGGGTGAGCCACTGAGTGTGCACATACTTAAAGGTAAAAGATAAAGAAGTGGGAGACAGAGAGTGAGGGAGAGGCAGAGACACACAAGAAGACTGTCAGGAAGAGATATGATTGTTATCTTCAGTGGACTCCCTGCCCTTTCCAAACACTGCCCTCCTCTGCCTTGTTCCTGTTGTCACCACTTGAATGTTTCTAAAAGGAAGTGTTAGTCACTCAGTCGTGTTTGACTCTTTGCAGCCCCATGGACTGTAGCCTGCCAGGCTCCTCTTTCCACAAAATTCTCCAGACAAGAATACTGGAGTGGGTAGCCATTTTCTTCTCCAGGGGATCTTCCCAACCCAGAGAACCCGGATGTCCTGCGTTGCAGGTAGATCCTTTACTGTCTGAGTCACCAGGGAAGCCTCAAAAGAGATTTAAACAAAAATTAAATTTTTATTTGAATTTCAGTTCTCAACACTCAGAAGTGCTTTTGAGAAGATCACCAATGTTGTCCTTAAATCTCATGGCTTTTGCTTAGTTTCTGTCTTCGTTGATCACTCTGCTGCATTTTATACAAATTGAACATTCACTTCTTGCTAAGAAAGAAGACTTATGAATACAACTTTTGCCACATGAAACCTTGCCTAATCAGCCTCATTTGAAAGTACACATTTCATTTTATGGCATTTGCAAATTATCTACCCTCCTCTGTCCCGGAACTTGCAATATTAAAATGCTTCCATATGCTAAAAGCCAGTCTACTCATTTTGCTGAAGAAGAAAGAAGAAAAACGTACTTTACTAACTTGCTGTTTTATAAACATGAAGCTACAATGTGGGCGGACTTGGCAATGGCAGCCCCTCAGAGTTCACTGTAAACAACTTTGCAGCCCTGAGGCCTCACTGCCATTCAAGATGAGTGTGGAGAGTTGTTTTTGCTCCACAAAAGTAAATTGTTAAAAAAGAAATGCATTTGTGACTTGTATACAGTTCTAAACTATTTCAGTTCAGTTCAGTTCAGTCGCTCAATTGTGTCCGACTCTTTGCAACCCCATGAATCGCAGCACGCCAGGCCTCCCTGTCCATCACCAACTCCGGGGTTCACTCAGACTCACGTCCATCGAGTCAGTGATGCCATCCAGCCATCTCATCCTCTGTCGTCCCCTTCTCCTCCTGCCCCCAATCCCTCCCAGCATCAGAGTCTTTTCCAATGAGTCAACTCTTCACATGAGGTGGCCAAAGTACTGGAGTTTCAGCTTCAGCATCATTCCCTCCAAAGAAATCCCATGGCTGATCCCTTCAGAATGGACTGGTTGGATCTCCTTGCAGTCCAAGGGAACTATTTAAGTACAGTTAAAATATAGTATTAGACTTTGATTAGATTTGGACATTTAGAATAGCTAAAATACTTAGCTATTCAAAGTTTCAGATTCTTTATCTCAAGGCATTTATTTCAATAGCCACCACTCTGATCTGGGTCCCCAACACCACATGGTTGGATTACAGCAATAGTCTTCTCACTGAGCTCCCTAACATTAGTCATTCTCCCTTTTAGTCTCTCCTACCTGGTGCTGTAGGATAATCTTTCTTAAATAACTTTATGCCTTTTCCTATCAACTGATCTCACTTATACTAATCTCACCAGTATTTCTTTCAAGCTCTGACTTATAATTTCCTTTATGGAGTCTTCCTAACAATCCCATCTGGCCCTGTTTTTTCCACAGTACTTTTCAACCAAGCTCCTGCTCAGTTGTATGTTGTTGCTTTGTTAAAGATTTCCTTGTTTTTGTTGTATGTGTGTTGTTTCCTTCTCAAGTGAATATTAGTGTGATACAAATACTGTCTGCTATTTCTTTTGACTGGATTCTCATGGACTTAGGAGCAAATAATAGATATAAAATATGTATATTCTGTTAACCACAGGTTATCAGTTAAAAATTGTGGCTGTTTGCCTAAATTGAGTAAATTATCAAATAAAGAGCTGAATTACGGTATCTGAGCAATGCTAAATATATACTAGAGACTTTAAAATAAATCCTACTGAAGTCAGTAGGAGACTATACTTTGTCTTCTTTGAAGATTTATTGCTTGGGTTTTAGCACTGATGGTTTTATCTTTTAAAGAAAGAAATAGGTCTGCTGTTCATGTGGTTATAGACAGAAATTCCAGTATTTCATATTTATCACTGAAGCATCTTACACCAAAAAAAAAAAAATGTCTTAAAGAACAACTTTGGAAAAGGAGATAAGGTTCGAGGACTAACATTACCTGACGTCAAGATTTATAAACCTAGAACAAATAAGACAATGTGGTATTGTCATTAAGACAGAGAAATAAACAAATGGACTTGATCCACACATGATTGAACAACTGAATTTTGACAAAAGTGTAAAGGCAATTAATTGGAGAGAGACCATTCTTTTAAAATGATGGTGCTAAACCAGTTGGATATCCATATTAAAGAATGATTCATATCATACCATATAAAATATTAACTCAAAATGGATCATAGACTTACATGTAAAACCTAAAACTGTTAAATTCCTAAAGAATATGATAGCAAACCTTTATCTTGGTTAGGCAAAGGTTCTTATACACAATTACAAATGTATAATCCATAAAAGAACAAATTGATAAATTGGGCTTCATCAAAGTAAAAAAGTTGCTTTTCAAAAGAAAATGGAAAGATAGCCACTGAGTAGGAGGTAATATTTTCAGAACCTATGTGTGATAAAAGACTTGTATATACTCAGAATGTATAAAGAACTCAAGAAAACAAACCACCCAGCGGGTAATGAGACAAAAGCTTTGAACAGATTTTATTTTACCAAAGAAGTTATATGGATGATGAATAAGAACATGAAAAGAAGCTAAACATCATCAGTTATTAGGGAAATGGAAATGAAAGCAAAAGTGAGATACCATACCTATTGGTATGGCTAAAATTTTAAAGATTGACCATGCCACGTGCTGGCGAGGATGTGGAGGAACTAGAACTCTGATGCCCTGCTGGTGGGAACATAGAAGACGGTTTCTGTTTTCTAGCTTATTTTGAGATATAATTGATGTTGAACATTGTGTAAATGTAAGGTATGCATGTTGATTTGATAGATTTATATACCACAAAGTGATTACCACTCTAGCATCAGCAAACATTTCCATCCTGTCACATAATTACTAATTTTTTTTTTTTGTGGTGAGACTATTTAGTATCTACTCTCTTAGCAGCTTTCAAGTACATAATATAGTATAATTAGCTATAATCGCCATGCAGTACACTAGATCTTATTAACCTTTCAGATGGAAGTTTGTGCCTTTGACCAGTTATCTCCCCATTTCCCCTACCCTTCAGCCTCTGGTAACTGCCACTCTACTCTCTGGCAGTTTCTTAAATGTTAAGCATAGACCTACTATTCAATCAGCCATTCTACTTAGCTTTTTACCCAAAAGTATTAAAAGCATATTGCTGTACAAAGGTGACTTATACATGAATATCATAGCAGCCTTATTTTTAATAGCCCCCAAATGGAAATCATGTCCATTAACATGTGAATGGATAAAAAACCTGTAGTATATCCGTGCAAGAGAATACTGTTAGGAATAAAAAGAAATTAATTATTGGCACATGCAACAACATGCATGGCTCTCAAAATAATTATGCTGAGTCAAACAAGGCACACTTTCTCTTTACTGCCCTCTCCCCAAAGTATATACTGTAGTATTTCAATTCTGTAAAATTCTAGAAAATGGAAACTTTTATGTATTGACAGCAGATCACTGGTCACCTAGGAATGAGGGGCAGGGGAAGAGGAAGGAGTCCAGAGAGGCACATGGAAACCTTTGAGAGTTATTGACATTTTCACTATCTTAATTGTGGTAATGGTTTTGCAGGATGTGTATGTGATTCAGAGTTTATAAAATTTTACTCTTTGAATGTGTGCAGCTATTTTATAGGTCAATAAAACTATATCTCAATTCAAAACAGAAAAAATATTGTGAAAAAAAGGTCTAATTTAGCAGCAAAAGCAACATCATTTAGCATACTTATTTACATGCTGTAAATAATATATAAACAAATATATATTTATAAACATAAATATAACACATATACATTATTGAAGAGACCCACATGCCACTTACCATATTTAGTCTTATAGAGTTGCTAGAATGTTATCAAAGAAGACCATTTTAAAAGGGAATTATTATACCCTGACCATCCAGCACTCGCCTTTCATTCTGCATAGAAGATGTGTACAACTGCAGTGATAACAATTAAAAAAGGAACTGCAAGCTTTATTTTTAATTCTGGTGGACTATCTCAATCTTTATCTAAATATCGATTTTTTTTTTCTTTCACTTTCTTGATAAAGCCTTATATTTTGCTTTATCTTCTCAATGTGTTCTCTTAAACCAGGTTATTATTAACATAGAGAGTGGGTCAGAGGAGCCATGTAAACTGTTCCATGGTATTGCGTAAGCAACTAAATTACAAAATAATGTGCGAAGGGAAATTACTGTATTTTATCACAAGTGAGGAATGAGAACCAAAAAAATGCCAGTGGTTAAAATAAAGAGTCTAAATCAAGCAAAGTCTTAAGATTCTCTTGTTATTTTATATATTGTGCTGAAGTTTTCCATTATGAAAGTGAAGTCAAATCTCATTGGTCTCTTTATTTTTTAAAAAAGGGGAATTTTATGTAGGCCAACTTATATCAACATCAGTCTGAGTGAAAGAAAATAATGAGTTTCTGCTAAGGTTCAGTGACACCACTTGGACAGCTCAGTACTAACATGTAATAATGCACAAAATATACACAAATTCGTTAGTGTTTTCTCACTGCAAACTATCACCAAACTACCAAGGAGCAGACACTAGGGGTGTATGACTTTGACTCTATATAATGATGTTTAAGAGATACCTAAACTTGACTTTAAAGCTCTGCAATGATTTGTCTAAGATGAACCTACAAAACTACTAAACTTTAGTTTTTTTTTTTTTAAGTTCTTGTTGATAGTAATAAGCCTGTCAATTATTTGATGTTTTAATACTTTGGAGGAAAGAATGTGACCAGTTGACATTTTGGCTGAAATAACATTGGCAAAATAAGTGGCCTGTGCTGACAGTTGTTAGGTATATCTTGATGGTAAATCACCTTGATGGATCAGAAACAACTTTATACCTATAGTTAGATAACTTAGACAAGTAAAAATATTAGGTGAAGCTAAGTTTTTATTAAAGATTCAGTTTGGTTCTTAAATATTATAACTAAGTCCTGATGCATAATTTACCAATGACTTATGTACTTTCCTGAATTAATCCTGTAAGACATTGTCAGGTGTTGATTATTGTAAGCATTTTTGGTTTCAGGACACTTCTTACTCTAAATACAAGTGTTTCATTGCCTATGTGCTTTGTTCTTCCTTGAATTTATGTTCAAGACCTTTCACAATCCATCATCAAGCTATTCTTTATCTCTTTGTGTCACTGCGCCTCAGTATGAATTGCCAAGAATTCTGTGATTTTCTTCTTCTTTGCCTTTTGTCTGTCTCTGTTCAGCTGGACCCTCTGCTTTTCTCTCCTCTTTAGTTTTCACCCCTCTAAGCCCTACAGTGCTTCAGGTGTCACATAAGTCAAACTTTTCTTGATATTCTGGGCTTCCCTGATGGCCCAGCAGGTAAAGAATCCGCCTGCAATTCAGGAGACACAGGAAATGTGGGTTCGATCCCTGGGTCAGGAAGATCCCCTGGAGGAGAAAATGGCAACCCACTCCATTTTCTTGCCTGAAAAATCCCATGGACAGAGAAGCCTGGCAGGCTATAGTCCAAAGGGATACAAAAAGATGGACATGAGTGAGCGTGCACTATGGCTGTTGCGCTTGGCATTCCGTTCACACATGTTATATATGCCTCTTTGGTGCTTCAGGTGGTCTGTGCCATTTGTCACCAAGGTAGGGGCAGATGGAGAGACTGCCCAGGATGTTCCACTGCGGTGCAGGAAGAAAAAATTAGAATTTTACAAATATTTTTAATCTCATCCTGGCTCATGTGTGTGTGTATATATATGTCTTATAATATACAAGATAAATTATTGTCCAAACAGAAGGCATAAAATAATTGAAATACATATAGTGGGGGTAGAGGTACATGCCCAAAATATGTTACTGATGGAGCACACACCAAAAAGTTAGAGGACCACTGATCTACACTGGTTATCATATGTCTCGAATTGTCGGATCTGTTTCTTCATTTGTTAAATTAGGTCCAGGATTGGGTTAGATCATTTCTAAGGTCTTTTGTAGCTTAAATGTTCACTGAGTTAAAAATGTTGTTAAAAATTTTTTTAAGCATACAGAAAAGTTTCAAGTATGGTATAGTGAACTCCCTTATGCTACTCACATAGTTTTATCCACTGTTAACTTTGTGCTACATTTCCCATTTCCTCTTTCTCTCTTAAATACATGTATATCATAATACTTTTAATCAGAACCATTTCATAACAAATTGCAAAGGTTGTGACCATTCAATGTAAGTACTTTAGCATGTATCTATTAAGAGCAAGGACAGTCTTACATAACCACAGGACATTGATCGAATTCAATACTGGACTATTGTCTAGACCTCATTCAAATTTTTCAAATTGTCTGGAGTATGACCTATGTAAGCTGTTCTCCCCACAGTCCGAGGATTGGAGGATAATTTTTTTTTTCATGTCTCTTTAGCCTTCTTTACCAGAACAGTCTTTTAACTTTTCTTTGTCTTTCATGACACTGACATTTTTTGAAGAATAGAGACTTTCAGTTTTCTGGAGTGTCTCTTTTGAGTTTTGTGCAGCTGTTTCCACCGAACCTTGGTGTTTTCTTTTTTGTAGTTTAGTTCTCTCTCTATGTTATGTACTCATGCTACGTGTTCATGTGTGGGTCTTCTTTTCTGAACTAGGTTCTAAGTTCCTCAGAGACAGTGATGATTTATCCTGTTCATATCTGTTCTTTACACTTCCATGCACATGTAATACTTTGCCTATAATATGTGTTACAAATATTCACAAACCAAAAGCTCTTTCATAATTTTTTGTAGGTTAAAAGGGTTCTTTAAAACATAGAGAAGGATATAACAGATTAATTAACTCTCAGTAATTAATGTCAAAGAATGCCATGGTAACAATAGAGTCATTATGTTTTATTTTATTGAGTCTCGAAGGAAATTGGCTGCCTCAAAGTGTAGTATAATATGGGGCATGCTAAGAACACTGTGAATCTTGTACTTATTGACATACTTCTTTTCATCATTCCTTTGAGGAAACCCTTTGCAATAATGTTTGACCCCTTTCCATACACAAAATTCCAATATAGCACTTGCATCTGTTCTGATATTTCAATAGGCAGTGAAATTAGGATGAAAGATCTTAGGCATAAAAATATCTTTCAAGATTGGAAGTATCTAAGGTTGTCAAGAAAAGGTGTTTATTATCCTTAATTATCCTTTCAGTTAATAACTAAACAAAGTTATAAGAAAGTGATTCAGCCGAAGTTTCAAGGCAGCCACAAGTTAAAAGTTTTCCATTTTAAAATCAGCATCTGAGAAGATGCACTGTAGCCTTTTAGAGGCTCTGATTTCCCCTAAAATTCATCAGTTATTTGTAAAAGTCCATAGCTTTCAGGAAGTCTTAGAACCCGGTTTTCTCTTGTTTTGATGGCTGACATTTAATACATGGGTTTTCTTAGAATTGACATTTGTAGCTATCGTCTGGAACAATTATTGTCTTGGTTGATAATCTCTGAAAGCGTATTCTAACTCTACATTTATCTGAAATTACTGAATAACTCCTCGTTACTCAGCACATACTTCAGTGAAGATATTCTTAGGAGTAGTGGCTGACATTCTCCATATTGTGGTTTGTCTGTGTGTTTGTGCCTGTGGATAACTTGGCAATCACTTCCTCAGTAAAATAACAGTCAGTGTGGTTCAGCCAAAGTTTAGAGGAGTGAAATGACTGAAGTGGGAGTTTTTTGTGTAATGCCAAGTGATACTGTCCTTGGTTCATTCTTATTGAATTGCTCAGGTAGCAGGTAGTGTTTCGTTGCCTTGGAAGGTATTAAAAGCACAACAATACAAAGCAAGCAAGCAAACAAAGAAAACCCAACAACAAGTGGCAAACAGGAAATACCAGGTAATTCAGGTGCTCTACTCTCTTGCCATGGTGTGAAGACAAAAACTCTTCCTGTAACTGAAAAATGTATGCTTGGATAAGAATCTGATTTAGAGAATGAAAAACATCTTTTCTGTTTTTTCCAGGATCAGATTTAGTAAGAAACTGGTGATGCAGTAATCTTTTCTTAGATATGACTTGAGACTGTTTCATATGTTAAAAAAAAAAAAAGAAAAAAAACAGAATTTTTTGAGGCTTATTTCTACTGCAGCAGGAAGAGGAGTCCTGTTATCCACTAAATTGTATGAATTAAAGGCATGATCATGGAACAGGCCATTGAAAATGATGGCTCCTGCAGGATTAAAAGTGCTTTGATCTTCTGTTTTCATATGATGAGTTTATCTTTAATTATATGTGATGATAGTTGATTACTATACACTTAGACTATTATAATGTGGTTTGTAAAATGTAGTTTGCACTATATAATAACTTTAGCACCCATGTTTCAGTAGTTATGGGCTTGCAGAGATATGTTCTAGTTTTGTTTAAATGAAAACTACTAGATTTCTGAATTAGAAGACACTTAAATTGTAAAATATTTATCTGCCAGGCAAAGTATCTTTCCTGTAAAATAAGGATTATTGTGCTCAGTTGGACCCAGTGTCTTATTTTATGAAGGTAACAGAATTATGTATGGTTATTAATTCCTGATCTATCCACTAACGGTCTGCTTGACTTCAGGCAAATCACTCAGGGCCTTTGAAAAATGAAGGCCTTAGACTGGGTGAAATTGTTACTGAATACAAGTTCATGTGTCTGTCACACAGTGAAGCCAAGCAAACTGAAACGTCAGTTTGGAGCAGAGAAAGGGTTACTGCAGGCGAAGCAAGGGAAATTGATTGGTATTTGCTCTAAAAATCCCCCAATAACAATATCCCAGGCTTCAACTCTGAAATTCTGTAATTCTACTATTCTGTGATGTCTGTGGTAGACATAATACAGAATAAAATAGAAATTCCCAACACATTTTCTAAAAGAAAGATGTTTGTGCAGTATTGCATAAGTTAACAGTTTGACCTTGCATTTTGATAATGGAAATGAGATAAAAAAAAAAAAAACCCTACAATGACTTTTTCATTTTGCTGGGTCAGGGCAATGGATTGGTGGGCAACCCCGCTATGAAGCCACAATTGTCAATTTTATTTGAAATTTCCTGTATTACACCATCGCTTTAGCCTTAAGGGTATGAGGTCTTTCTTTGAAATTGCCTGCTTTGCTTGCTTGCATTTACATGCCCAGCCTTGGATTTTTCCCAGTTTAGGCGGTTATATGCTCTGCTTATGAAATGTCCTTAAAAGTTTGAACTGGATTTAATTCTCCAGAGGAAATTACAAAATGATTCTTTTCAAATGGTAGCCAGTCATAGTGATTTGATTCTTAACACCGTTTCATCAATTTTGCAATTGTTCCTAATGGGACAATCAGGCAAAAAACAAAAGTAAAAACGAATAAACAAAATCCTTCAAGTCCAGGGGCTATTTGGATAGTACAATTAGGGAGCATAATATTCCATGTGTTTTCATCCTGGATTTTGCTTATCTTTGTCATATGATAATCCTTTACTTGCTTAAAAGGCATCTCATGTTTTAAGAACTTTTCCCTAATTATGGTTAGGATGATCTGGAAACATACAGGATGATAGGTCCATAACAGAAATTTGTAAATGTGAATATAAACTTTTAATATTTATTTATTATATTTTTATAAACATAAATTCACTCAATAAACATTTAAGTGAATTGCAGTTTCAGAAACATTTTTCAAACATAAACATGAAAGATTTAAGAGACTGGATTAATGGTTGAAATTGTTAAGCTTCTTAACAAATGCTAGAGTTATCTTTGTTGAAGAAATGAATTGTATGTTTTTCTTCTCTTTTTTTAATTGACTGTAAGATTCATTACTTTAAATTCTGATCGGTCGCACATGACAATTGGGTATGATTATTTACTGCCTAGGAACTAAGCATTACTACTTTGACAAGTTAAAAAAAATTTTTTTTTATTGAAAGATCATAGTATGTTTTATTTGTAAATACTTGCAGATTTTTTTAAGCTAAAGCCTATAAATACAGATAATTTGTAGTAAGTAAGTGACAGAGTGAAAAGCAAAACCAGAAAGGTATAATCATACAGCTGCATCTCAAGCTAGCCTCTTCTTTGCTCACAGACTATTGCTATGTTAAGATTTTAGAATTGGTTTCTTTTTAGGGAGAGTGGAAAGGTGAAGTCTTAGCATAAACCAGCAGTCCTCAACCTTTTTGGCACCAGGGACCAGTTTCATGGAAGACAGGTTTTCCTTGGACTGAGGTAGGGGGGATGATTTTGATGATCAAATGCATTATATTTATTGTACACTTTGATTTTTATTATTATTTCATCAGTTTCACCTCAGATCATCAGGCATTAGATCCTGGAGGTTGGGGGCCCCTGAATGAACCATTTCCAGGCAGTTAGCTCTATACCACATACTAATGGAGAAGAAAAGAGGTACAGATAATTCAAAACAGTTGTTAACTATTGCTTCCCTTTGTTGGTAAAAAGAACGCAGGAAAGGCATTTGGGAACTGGAGCTGGGTGGGCATGTAAAATCTGGAAACCCTGTTGTTGGTGTCTTTTTTCCCCTCTGCCTCTGTCTGGATCCCTCTCCCTGTGCTTGTTCAGGATCCCTTGAGATTGAACTTCAGGAGGAAGAATGAAGGGGGAAAAGAGAGAGAGGACAGATCACTGAGCCTAAGGCTATGGTGACCCTAATGGTAAAGAACCCACCTGCCAAGTGCAAGAGACTTTAGAGATGTGGGTTCGATCCCTGTCGGGAAGATCCCCTGGAGAAGGGCATGGCAACCCATGCCAGTATTCTTGCTTGGAGAATCCCATGGACAGAGGACCTGGTGGGTTACAGTCTATAGGGTTGCAAAGAGTCGGACACGACTGTAGCGACTTAGTACACACGCAAGGCAATAGCATCTATGGGTTCTCTTTCTTTCTTGTTCCCTACAGGCAGTGAATGTGACATGAGTCTTCAGTAAAATTCCAGGTTAGAGGATTTAGCAGATGAGCACTCAGAAGGAAAAATATTGATCTCTAAGGAGCCAACCTGAGTTTATTAAAAAAAAATGTTATGATAGATTAACCTAAATTCATTCTCCTTTAGCAGATTATCAGGAGATTCCCTGGTGGCTCAGTTGGTAAAGCCTCTGCCTGCAATGCAGGAGACCAAGGTTCAATCCCTGGATCGGGAAGATCCCTTGGAGAAGGAAATGGCAACCCACTCCAGTACTCATGCCTGGAAAATTCCATGGATAGAGAAGCCTGGTGGGCTACAGTCCATGGGGTCGCAAAGAGTTGGACACGACTGAGCGACTTCACTTCACTTAGCAGATTATTAGACTATTAACACACAATACAAGTGTCTGAATTTTATCATGATGGACCATACCATCATGATATCATTGTAGGCAAGATGAGTGAGAATGGTATGATAATGCAGTTATGTTAATGTGCAGCTGGTTGAGTAATTATCTGAAAGAGTGTTAACAGAAAAGGAAGACTCCGGGATACTACAGGAATCCTGTCTTCAGCTTCATATTACATAATACATAAACAAAGAGGTAAAAGGAAATAGTAGCTGGCACACTGATCAAATTTGTAGATAATGCATAATTGGAGAAGAATGGCTAAAGTTACTAGATGATAGAGACAGGAATCGAGAGCTTTTAAACATGCAGGGATGATGGCCTTGATCAAGGAGATGAAATTTACTGAGAACAGATTTAGAATGTAATATATACTGTGCATGCATGCTTAGTTGCTCAGTTGTGTCCAACTCTTTGTGACCCTATGACTGCAGCCCACCAGTCTCCTCTGTCCATGGGATTTTCCCCTCAAGAAAGTTGGAGTGGGTTGCCACTTCCTCCTCCACGGGATCTTCCTGACCCAGGGATTGAACTCGTGTCTCCTGTGTCTCCAGCATTGCAGGTGGGTTCTTTACCACTGAGCCACTGGAGAAGCCAAGAGGTCATAATAGCCATCTCCTAATCTTTGATGGACCTCCCTATAGAAGAGGGTTTAGAGTGAGACTGTGAGGGTTCACAACATAAAATGATAACCAATGGTTGTATGTTATACAGTGATCAATTTTGGCTCCATATAAAGAAGAGTTTTCTGGTCCTTAGAAGTGTCTGAAAGAATGGAATGGGCTACATTGGGAATTAAATAGTGAGTTTTCCAGGCTCTTGCCAAATTATTTTCTGGGCCTGTGGTAACAGGAAATTTATTCATCCAATAGGGAATAAAACTGGTTGATTTAAAGATGCAGCCTGACTTTTCTTTGGTGGTATGGTCCCTGTTTGTTTACTACCAGTCTTGCTTCCTGTCGTTTGGCTAAGAATGTCTTTGACTGAAAATTATGAATCAGGAATTATCTGTATAGGTTATTATCAAAACATGCCTGTTGCTTTTTCAAGGAGCTTTTTTCTTATCTGTTCACTCCTAAAATATCTTTCTGAAATTAGAAGGACTTAACAAAAATGTTTAGAAGGGAAAATATTTGTAGGAAACATTATGTATATACTTGACACATTTTTTATTAGCACCAGAACCAAAATGATCATATGGTAACTGTTAGAAGATAGTACTCTGCAATGAACACATACAGATAAATCAGAAAAACCAAGTTTACTGGTTTGGTCTCTCATTTGTTCTTTTACTCATTAATTCATTTATAAATATTTTTTGACTCCTGGTAAATGCTAGGCACTTTGCTAGGTGATAGGAAGCTAATGTATACTAGTTTCTCTCGTCAAAAATCTGTCATAGGCTCTGTTTCTTATAACTTGTCCAAGAAATACTTCCATTTAAAATAATAATATTTTCTATTTTTTGATAATATAAACTTCAAAAAAGACTATAGGGAATTCCATGGCAATTCAGTGATTAGGACTCTGTATTTCTACTGCTGTGGGCCTGGGTTTGATCCCTGGTCAGGGAACTAGATCCCACATCTCATTCCCACAGCCATGTGGCATAGCAAAAAAAAAAAGAAACTCTGGAAAATCCTGACATTAACTCTGGATTATATATATTCATATAAAAATTATGATTTTATTAATCATAATTGTATATAATAATCGTCATTATTAACATTGCTTTGAGACTGGATTCGCAGGCAGAACTTGGTTTTTTCAGCTTTCTTTTCTTTCAGAATTAGTGTTTTATATATTTTCTTGTTTTTCTTCCTTGGACTGTTAGTATCCATGTTGCTCTTTGAACAGAAAAATAAAATACTATATAAAGGGCTTAAACATACTAAATACAACTTTTAAAGAAAAAGTTTTGCTCTCCTGACTGAATGTTTTTAGCTAGTTTTAATTCAGTGTGTATTATTGCTAGGTAGACAGGAATGATCTTGAAAAAAGAAAGCTTTTGAAATATTAAGCCAGCAAAGGCATTGCCTGCAGGATAAGTTAATAGTTGAACATATTCACTGGTTATGCTGCCAAGTTTTATCCTTAATTTATTTTAATGTAAGGTGGTTACTTTGTCTTTCATCTTTAAAGTGCACCTATTAATATGAGCTTATAAATCAATATCACACCCAGGTAGGGTTTATTAGTAGCATTTTTAGAATTAAAAATATAGAATGAGAAGCAAGTCCTCCTCTGTGTGACTTATATAGCCAAGCAGTGTTTAAGTCAGGGAGGGGTCCCCGCTGGTTGGTCTTCAAGTCATCTGTACATGTCTGAGACTGTTGCTACTGCCGTGTTGTCTTTCTCTGAAGTTTTCCAGGTTTCTCTGGTGAAATGTTAGCTTCCAACAATCAGTCTTACCATCCCCAGCTTATGGTCTTCTCTAACATTTCCCATAATCATCCCAAGATTGCAGAGAAATGGAAAAGATACTTATATACTCATGTTCATAGCAGCATTGTTTACAATAGCCAGAAGATAGAATCAATCCAGATGTTCATCAGCAGATGCATGGAAAATTTTTCAGCCTTAAAAAGAAAGGAAATGTTACAATATGGATGAACCTTGAGAACATACACTGGGTGTAATGAGACAGTAATAGAGACAGATAGTATATGATTTCATTTATATGAGGCATCTAGAGTAGTCTAGCTCATAGAGACAGAAAGTGGAATGTGGTTGGCAAGAACTGGGGGAGGTGGTAATGGGAAGTTGTTTAATGGGTATAGTTTTCTAAGATAAGAAAGTTTTAGAAATTGGTTGTGTTAATACAACAGTGTGAATATACTGAACACTGATGAATTGTATACTCATAAGTGGTTAAGATGGTAAATTTTTTATATGTATTTTACCACAATTAAAAAGAGAACTTTCAAAGATACTTCAAAAGGTTAACTAAATAGAAGTGTTCCCATCATATTAAATAAAAAGTTGCAAAGAAATTAAAAAAAATGAGAACAAAAACATGGCCTCCACAAAAATAGGTCACCAGATTAAGACCTGGCTTTGACTTTCAGGATTTGGACTGTGAGACAGATTTACTAGAGGAAATAAGTAAGTCATTTACTCCACATGTCCAAAACTGAACTCAGCATCTTTTCACAAATATGTTTTTGCTTCCTCTGTCCCTGTTGGACATATGAATGTCAATTCACACCTCTTTTTGTCATTTGCCCTCCAGATACTACTGATGGGCAAATCCTGCTAATTATATATTCTTCACCTTTCTCTTAGCTGTGTTCTCTACATCACTGATACAGTTTATTCATTTCAGGAATACTTTGTTAGCAGTAGTATATGCAGGACTCTGTTCTAGTTGACTGAGACTTATCAATCAGTCCAGTTTAGTCCCTCAGTCATGTCTGACTCTTTGTGACCCCATGGACTGCAGCACGCCAAGCTTCCCTGTCCATCACCAACTCCTGGTGCTCAAACTCATGTCCATCAAGTTGGTGATTCCATCCAACCATCTTATCCTCTGTCATCCCCTTCTCCTCCCACCGTCAATCTTTACCAGCATATATCAGATGTGTCAATGAATAATAGCAAAAAAAGATCCCTGCCTTCCTGAAGCTTGTGGTGAGGACAGATAATAAAGACTAGATCTAAGAGTTAAATGAATTGTATAATATTTTAAAAGGTATTAATGCCACAAAGAAGGAAATAGTATGATAAGATGGGGGTTTTGAACTGTGGGAGTGTGGAAAGAGTTGTGATTTTAAAAATAGTGGTCTGTGTTGACCTTACTGAGAAGATGGAAATTGAGCAAAAACCTGAAGGAGGTGAATGAGAATATCTGGGGAAAAGCTTTCCAGATAGAATAAGTCAGTGCAAAGACTGTAAGATGAGAGCATCCCTGGTGAGTTCAGGGAACACCAAGGAGGCCAGTACATATGGAGTACCTCTGGAGTACAAGAGAGCAAGAGCAAGGGTCATGGGAAATGAGATTTTAGATTTAACAGTGGTCAGTTTCTGTAGGGCCTTTGTGGAGCACTGAATGGAGGTATTGCGTTGAGCAGAGAAGAGATACCAGATGTATGTTTTAAGAGAGTCACTTTGGTTGCTGGGCTGAGAATGGACTGTGTGAGCAAGGACTGAAACAGACCGGTTAGGAGGCTGGAATATTTTAATCAAGAAATGAACATAGCTTGGATGGAGTGTTTAGTGTTAAATGGACTAGCACTTAGTCCAACAGTAGTTGGCAACAGTAGTTTCTAATAGATTAGATACTGGGCATAACAGACAGGGTCAAGATAAATCTAAGGTTTCTTTTCCTCCCCTCACTGAGTAACTATTTCCCATCAACTGAGATGAAAATGCTGTGGGTGGAAGAGCTTTAGAAGGGAGCAATAAGCCTTGAGTTGTTGGACTTGTTAACTTTGAGATGTCTACTTGGTATCCAAGTGAAGGTATTGAGTAGATAGTCAGATACATGAGTTCAGAATTCAGTGGAAATAAATTTGAGAGGCAAATGCAAATTATGGTATTTAAAACCAAAGGCTAAATGAATGTTCTGAAAGTATGAGTAAAAACAAATAAATAAATAAAAGTATGAGTAGATGGAGAAAGGGACAAGAACTGAGCACAGTGCTCTTCAACACTAAGAAGTCTAGGTTTGGGTGAGATGGGGACAAAAAGAGAATTGACAAAGGAGATGAGAAGAAGCAACCAGTGAAATGACCAGGAGATCTAGTGTGCTGTCCTGGAAGACCAGTGAAGGAAGAGTATCAGGAAGGAGCAAGTAGTTCATCTTTGCCTTAGTTTAGGTTTCCTTAGTCATTTCCTAAGTTATACAGAATCCACATCTCCAGGCCTGTCCTCAGCCCTTTCTGTATACCCTATCCTTTTCCTACATCTCTATTGTGAAAGTGCACTTTAAAGCAAAAACACAAAGAAAACATTATTCTGCAATTAAAACTTTATCAGGTACTCCTAGTTGTCTCTGAAATCCATACTTCTTTTCGTGAAACAGATTTTTGTGGTCTGTCATCCCTTTATCTGGTCTCACC
This sequence comes from Bos mutus, assembly GCF_027580195.1. Lineage (NCBI taxonomy): Eukaryota > Metazoa > Chordata > Mammalia > Artiodactyla > Bovidae > Bos > Bos mutus. The sequence goes on along the minus strand of NC_091626.1, from coordinate 28,922,210 downwards.
TCTGTTCGCTTTCTATCTTCTGCTTCAGCCTTACTGAATTATTTTACTGACTCACACTATCTCATGCCTCTTCTATTTATGGAATATATTGTGTTTTCCTACCTTCATCCCCAAAATCACTTATTGAACATCTGTACATCTTTCAAATCTTAGCTCTGTCATCGTCTGTGGATGAAGACTTCTCTGTAGAACGTACCTCCTAGCAGAATTGATCTCTTCCTTCCTTGCTCTGACTATGGCAAGTACCTACTCTTCTCAAAAATCCTTATATATTGCACATATATAAGCATATTTGTTTATCTGTCTTTCTTCCTCCTAAGTGTCTTGAGGGTAAATATTATTTCTGATTCATCACTTTATCCTCTGATTGTAGCATAATGTGTGATACATAGTGGTACCAAACAAATGATTTAAAGGTAACATTTTGTGCTTTAAACAATGTTTGAAGGAATTAAATAAATGAGGAAAAAAGCCTTTTATATTTAACATTAAATAGTAATATTTTAATTAAATTTATTTTATAAATTTATCAAAGTTTAATTTGTACATGTTTACTATGATAATACAATTTATAAATGATGATTTTATATTTATTAACCCACTTCAGTGTTCTTGCCTGGAGAATCCCAGGGACGGGGGAGCCTGGTAGGCTGCCGTCTATGGGGTCGCACAGAGTTGGACACGACTGAAGCGACTTAGCAGCAGCAGTAGCAGCAGCAGCAAATATTAAGTATTAAAACTAAAAATTAATAATAAATGCTACATATTTACCTTTTGTGATATTCTTTGTTTCTTTGTGTAGATCCAAGTTTTCATCTGGCATCATTTAATTACATCCTGAAGAATATTCTCTAATATTTCTTTTATTGCAGATGTGTTTGCAATAAATTCTCTCAGCCTTCGTTTTTCTGCAAAAAAAATATTTTACTTTTGATTTTAAAGGGTATTTTTACTAGATACGGATTCTGCAGTGACAGTATTTAGTGTGGGCGTGTGTGTTTTTCCTTTTTGCACTTAAGTTGTCATTCTATTATATTCTAGCTTGTGTTGCTTTGCATGAAAATTCAAAGGAATTCTTACCTTTGTTGGCATGTAATGTTTTTTCTGCTACTGCTTAAAATTTTTTCTCTATTTATAACTTTTCTTTTAGTACTTTGATAATGATGTGATTTTCAGTGGTTTTCTTTATGTTTATCTTGCCTGCCATTTGTTAAGCTTTTATGTGTGTGTGTGTGTGTGTGTTTTCCCCATCAAATATGGCAACTTTTGACCATTAGGTTTTCAAATACTGTCCTGCACATCCCCCACCCGCTGCCCCTCTCCGTTCATGGTACTCTAATTATATGTATGTTAAAATAGTTGATTTTGTTCCACAGATAGTGAGCCTTTGTTAATTTTATCTTTCTTTTTTCTGTGCCTCAATTTGAATAATTTCTATGGTGCTTCGAGGTCAATGATCTTTTCTTATGTCCAATCTGTGATTAATTCTATTCACTGAATTTTTCACTTCAGATAATGTGTTTTTCACTTTTAGGAGCTCTGTTTTGTGTGTGTGTGTGTGTGTGTAGCTTTCATTTCTCTCCGTGTTTTCGTTTCCCTTTACATTCACAAAATAAGTAAATTTAGTTCTTTTACAGTCTTTCTCTGCTATTTCTGTGTCTTTGTCATTTATATAGCTATTTTATTTACTAACTTTTCTTTTGTTTATGGGTTTCATTCTCTTGCTTCCTTGTATGTCTGATAGTTTTTATTGGATATTGTGAATGTTACGTTGTTAAATGGAGAATTTTATTGTCTTTCTATCAAGTGTGTGTTAGGTTTAGGTATAGCAAGTTGTTTAAGTTAATTGTGGATCAACTCTCTTGAACTGGCTTGGAGTCAAGAGTTATCTTTTCTCTAGGGCAGTGGTTCTCCAAATTCGCTACCTGAACTAACTGCATCAGTATTATGTGGAAACTGGTTAGAAATGTGAATTCTAGAGCTTTACTCCAAAATTACTAAATCAAAAACTGTGGGGGTGATACTTAGCAGTCTGGGTTTTAACAAACCCTCCTAGTTTTTCTGATGCATTCTAACTTTAAAAAAAAGATGTATTGTATTTGGCTGCCTTGGATCCTGGTTGCATCACGTGGGATCTTCTGTTGCTGTGCCGAGACTCTCTAGTTGTGGAATGTGGGCTCGGTAGTTGCCGCGCCTGGGCTTAGTTGCTCTGTGGCATGTGGGATCTTAGTTCTCTGACCAGGGAATCAAACCCAGGTCACCTGCATTGCAAGGCAGATTCTTAACCATTGGACCACCAGGGAATCCCTTCATCCTTACTTTTTAAGTACCACTCCAGAGCTACTTGGGACTCTTTTGGAGTCTCTGTGCAGTGTTCTATATATTTATTGAGGGCTCTACTTTAGCTGGTTAAAATATGTCACAGCCTTGTATGAATTCTGGATGTTATTCAGATTACCAGTCATTGAAGTTTGTCTCTGTGGCCTTTATTCTAGTTTTTACCCATAGTCTCAAGAAGACCCCTATACAGATTTCTTGAGCTCTTCTCTGCATGGCTGCCTTCTCTCTACTCTGTCCTGCAGAGTCCGTCTCATCTCTTCTTCAAATTCTGGACTCTGTTCACCCCAAGTCAATAAGACATCTGTACTCTGATTGGGTTACCACTCCCTGTGTTGCATTCCAGAAAATGCTTTCAGACAGACATCCTGTGTAATTTGGGGGCTTACCTTATTCATTTCCCTTCACTTAGGGGACACAGTCTTATCCTGACATTTGTCCAAGGTGTAACAATAATTCTTTTGTATATTTTATCCAGGGTTCTCACTGCTTATAATAGGAGGACAACTCTGGTCCCAGGTACTTAATTTTTTATGATCATGAGGCCTTACAATAGCTAATTATATGAGGAAAATGAACATTGTATTAATTTCCTCATATCATATCTAGCACTACTAGAGTGCTTTATGTACTACATAATCGACAATATACTAGGACAGGCGTATTCAAACCTAGACAGGACAGAGTCTTTGCCTTCAAAGATCTCATAACCTCTGAGGGTGGACTGACATATAAACAACTCATCATAGCTCAGTCTATGGTAACAGCTATAATAGAAGCAGCTTAAAATTATGTAAAGACCATGGACTTTGAAGTCAGATAGGCTTCATTTGAATCTCGTATCCATGACTTATAGCTTTAGTTTCCCATTCTGCAGAATAGAGAGAATAGTACTTTGTAGAACCATTGAGAAGATTAAAATGAAACTCTTTTGTAGAGCATCTAGCATGTAGTAGAGGCTTGTGAAGTGGTAGTTTCTCCTTAGGATAAATGGAGGATACAGGGACAGGAATTATTAAATACATAGAGTTCTTGAGTGAGGAAATGATATTTAAATTGTTCCTTTGAAGGTCAAGTAGGATTTTGATATATGTTAGATGTGTGCCAAGAACATTCCACTTTTATGGAGCTAAATGAGCAAAAGCTCCAAGGGTAAAATGTGGGAAAGCTTGCAAATATCCTTATGAAAGTTAGCATAGTCTAGACCCTTAAGAAAAGCAGTTTGGATATTAAAAAGAAAATTCCTAGGAGTAGGAAAGTAAAAATGCAGAAAAAAGGGCAAACCGAAAATCTAACCCATAGTAAAAAGTATACTTCCTTAGACCATTCCTATTTACTGCCATGACTAATAAATTTGGGCAGGCCTGTGGAAAATTCCTGTGGGCTGATATTTTCCTAACCACTATTCAAAATGACTTTAAGTTGATATTCTAAGCCGATCATTTCATTAATATTAAACTCCAGACCATGTCCTCAAGTTTCCAAGTTTGCTTCATTGTTTTTCTCTAGTATCTGTTTCCTTGGGTTACTTCCATTTTTTCTTTCTCATTCTGCAAACATTGATTCTCTAGGTTTTCTAAATGATTGGTAATGTGAAAGCACTAAAAAGATCTTTCTTAAACTCTGGTTTGTCTTTCTGTGTTCACATTTGGTAGGAATACTAAAGGGCTTAGTGAATTATATGAATGGTATTCTTTCTACATTTCTATTGGTGGGGGATTATAAACATAAACAAGTTTAAAGAGGATTTTAAATTAACTTTCAGGTTAGGATTTGTCCTCATGAGATTTTTGTTTGTTTGCTTTCAATTATTATCTTTTATACTGTCTGTTAAGAATCAGATGGCTTCCTGGATTGAGTTTGCTTCATTTCTTCAGTGAGTAACTTTTATGTGACCTTTAGATATTTGTTCTAATATTGTTTGGTTTGCTTTCTGAAGCTTTGGGATGTTTTAGGAAAAATAAAGCTTAGGACTTCCCTGGTGGTCCAGTGGTTAACTTTCTGCACTTCACTGCAGGGAGCCTGGGTTCCGTCCTCCGTCAGCGAACTAAGAACCTGCATGCCCGTGCATGCTCAGTTGCTCAGTTGTGTCTGACTCTTTGCTACCCCATGGACTGTAAACCACCAGGCTCCTCTGTCCACAGGATCTTCAGGCAAGAATACTGGAGTGGGTTGCCATTTCCTCCTTCAGGGGATCTTCCCAACACAGGAATCGAACCCAAGTCCCTTGTGTCCACGGGCAGACTCTTTACCACTAGTGCCACCTGGGAAGCTCTGCATGTCATGGGGTGCGACACCCACCTCAAAAAAAAAAAAAAAGTCTCATGGAGAAGAGCTATTATCCCTGAAAATGAAAAGATCAAAAATGGAAAAAAGAAAAATCAGAAATCACTCCTGAAATCTTTATTTCCGTTTTTAAAATGTCCTTTGCTTCTGTCTCTGATACCAATCATTTAGAAGATTATCTGTCTCCTTCTGTGATATATTTTCACCAAATATTCTCTTGTGTTTGTACTAGATTATATTGAGTTCAAAACTTAAGTGAGGAGAATTTACATATTTATGACAGTGAATTTTCTTACTCATAAAAATGTTTTTTCCTTTATTTAGACCTTCTTCAGTAATATTATAGTTTTATCCCCAGAAAGCTTACACATCTTTTATTAGGTTTATTCTAATAAAAGTTCTTAAGAGTTTTTAAAAAATGGGAGTTATGCACAGTCATATTGGTAATTGCCTCAAAAAATTGATTTTATGTTTAGATTTTGAGTCCAACAAACTTGCTTTACTTGCTTGTGAAAATGAGTTGTAGATTTTCTTTGATTTTCCAGGGAGAGAATCCTATCCTATGCAATGCAATCCTTTCCTTTTCAAATCTCATACTTCTTTATTCTTGAATGACTATGGTGCTGCGGCTGCTGCTAAGTCACTTCAGTCGTGTCCGACTCTGTGCAACCTCATAGACGGCAGCCCACCAGGCTCCCCCGTCCCTGGGATTCTCCAGGCAAGAACACTGGAGTGGGTTGCCATTTCCTTCTCCAATGCATGAAAGTGAAAAGTCAAAGTGAAGTCGCTCAGTCGTGTCCGACCCTCAGCGACCCCATGGACTGCAGCCTACCAGGCTTCTCCGTCCATGGGATTTTCCAGGCAAGAGTACTGGAGTGGGATGCTAGTGGGACCTTATTTTGTTTCAGATTTAAAGAGACTCTCTCTAATGTATCAATTTTCATGTTAGAAAGTTTCTTTTTGTTGCTGAATCAGTGGACATTTTCAAAAGTAGTGAATCACTATAGAATTTCACAAATGTGTTTCCAGTGTCTACTGAGGTAAATTGTGTGGGTTTTCTCTTTTATTCTATTAATGTAGTAACATATGTTAATGGATTTTCTAGTGTGGAACCATTCTTATACTCCCAAACTCTATTTGGTTATATAAAAATAATATATTGCCAGGTTTCTTTTATTAATATTTTGTTAAGGAATACCCTGGGATCTTTCTTTTTACTATTATACCTACCTTTTAATGATAGAGTAAACTTGGTAGCTTTTCCTCATTTTCTGTTACCTGTAAAAAGTTATATAACATAGGATTTATTTCTTCCCTGAAGATGATATGGTAAACTTATTTTACGCCATCTGTACCTAGTGTGGAGTTTTTAGGTGGGAGGTTTTTTGTTTTTTCTTAAAGTTTTAAAATATTGGAATATAACATGGATATGGAAAAAGTACGTAAATCATAAACATGTAACTCACTGAATTTTCAGAAACTGAATAGATGTATATAACCAGAATCCAGATTAAGAAACTAAAAATTGCCAGCTCCCCAGAAGTCCTTATTGTGTGCTAAAAGGACACACCATGGTCCTCCCCAGGGGTAACCACAATCCAATTTCTAAGCCATAGGTTAGAATCTTTTTGTTTGATTGGTCTCATACTATATGTAAATAGAACCAAAGAGAAAGAATTTTTTTGTATGTGGCTTCTTTTACTCAACAGTTATATTTGTGAGACTCATCATATTGTTTTGGTAATTACAGTTTATTCTTTCTGTTTACTGTGTAGTAGTTCACTCAATAGAATCTACTACATCATTTATCCATTCTAGTACAAATGGATTTTTGAATACTTTCCAATTTTGGCCAATATGACTATATCTTTTGATGAGTAAATTTACATATTCTCCTTTAAATTTTTTTAATTAAAATATTGTAGATTTACAATGTTGCGTTAGTTTCAGGTGTATAGCAAAGTAATTCAGTTTTACATACAAACATATGTGTGTATATATGTGTGTGTGTGTGTATGTGTGTTTACATTCTCTTCCATTGCTGCTGCTAAGTCGCTTCAGTCGTGTCCGACTCTGTACGACCCCATAGACGGCAGCCCACCAGGCTCCCTGGTCTCTTCCATTATAGGTTATTATATGATATTAAATATAGTTCCCTGTGCTATACAGTAGGTCTTTGTTGATTATCTATTTTATATTTGTATATTTTAATCTCAAACTCCTAGTTTATCCCCCACCCCTTGATAACCATCAATTTGTTTTCTATATCTGTGTGTCTATTTCTGTTTTTTTAAATAAGTTCATTAGTATCATTTTTTTTTTAATTCCACATATAAGTGATATCATATGGTATTTGTCTTTCTCTGCCTGGCTTACTTTACTTAGTATGATAATCTTTAGGTCCATCCATTGCTACAAATGGTATTACTTCATTCTTTTTTATGGCTGAGTACTATTTCTATTGATAGACACTCAGGTTGTTTTTTCAGCTGAGAAGTTGAATTGTTGGATCATAGGATTTGTGTTTGTTCAGTTTTAGTGGTGGTGTACAACAGCTAAGTTGTAGAACTAGCTTACATTCTTACCAGCAGTGTTTGAATTCTGAATGTTCCACATTCTTGTTGGGATTTCATATTTAATTATTTTACTTTAGCCATTTAATGGCTATGTTGAATATTATAGTATTCTGTTAATTTTTCCTTGGTGAGGAAGTGCATTAAGGACCTTCTTCATAAACTTATTGCTCATTTGTATAGTCTCCCTGGTGAAGTGCCTAGATAAGTTTTTGTTCATTTATATCATCTGCCTTTTTCTTATTGATATATGAAAGTTCTTTATATATCGATACCATCCCTTTGTTGGATTTCTTTATTCCAAGGAGCTTCTCTTAATGATCAATTATGAATAGACATTTATTATATAGTAATTATGGATGTTTGGGCCTACATCTTCATTTATCAACAGCTCCAACCCAATTTTAAGAGAAAAGTATTAGGAACTTTTCCAGCATAAATTAAATGGAGCTAATTAGTAGCAAAGTGCTGATAAAAACTACATGAAAAGTTTAAACATCTGTTTACTAGAAAAACTTTAAAGGCCAACAACAAAGAGGTGGAACTGTTTGCAGCATGTGTGTTGATGAAGGGCAAATCTCTCTATACATAGTGTTCATGAAAATCAGAGAGAGAAACGATGCTAATCTCTAATATAAAATGGCCAAATAATATTAAAAAAAAAAGATTTCACAGAAGAAATACAACTGGCTAATAGAAAAAAGATTAGCTTCATTGATTAAATAAATGCAAATTCAATAATGACATGTTATTTTTTGCCTTGCATATTTTCAAAAAATATGATACCTTTTGTGGGCAAGTATGGAATGGAAACTCTCAGATAACTAAGTAGCAGAAATGTAAGTTGGCATTACCTTGTGGAAGACATTTGACAACACTTATAAAGCTTGATATAATATATCTGTATAATTTAAACCAGAGTTTTACTGCTTGGAATTTATTCTAAGAAAATAATCGTTATTTTTAATATAGGTTGAATACAGTGATGTTCATTCCAACATCAAGTTTAATGGCATAAATTTGAAATTAACAATGGAGAGATGGTTAGTTACATACAGTAGAATATTTTACCATTATTGAAATTAATACTTTAAAATGTGGGCTAATTGCTTTTCAAGTAATATTAATGTTAAATGAAAAATAGCAATATACAAATCTATGTAAAAAGTATAACACTTCCATGAAAAACTATTCCCATAACAACCATTAAACATATACATGCATATACATATATAAAAATAAACACCTCTTTATATTGGAAATAAATACCACATTTCACTGATATCTTTGGATGATATTTTCTCTAGATAGTTCTGAATTTTCCACATTTTCAAGAATAGATACATATTGCTTTTAAATTAGGAAAAAAGTATAACAATTACAAATAAAATGTTTTCACACAGATTAAACAGATTATTATAGCATGGTGAGAATTTGTTCCATATGGCCATGGGATTTTCTGTTTATAAGTTGAAGTGCTGACAGTTGTGAACTAGTTTTCTAAGTGATAGGAAGCAGCTTTGAAATTTGAAGCATTCTAAACCGTATGGGTTGACAATGAAGAAAATACTTGGGCAAATAGTGTCAATAAGCTTGACAAGTACTGCTAGCTTGTCACCAGTTTGGTTAACATCCATGTGATGATAACTTTGTTATTCCTCCCCCATTTATTACAGTCTCCCAGCTCACCCTTTGCCAAGCCCATATGAGTAGTTATATGTGGCAATAATAGATATGAGGCCCATTTCAGTAGTTTTCTCTCACTCCAGCTTCCTTTTAAAACCTAACATTTACCTTTAAATGTTATATTTTATTTATTGTTGTGAATATGTTAATGGAATTTCCCTAAATAAGGAGAGCCATCTGCCTGATTTTGGGGTCATGGTCTCTTTTAATTATATTGGAGTTTTTATAATTATATCTAAAGTGGAAATCTGCATTAATTCAACCTTATTTTACATCTCCTGTGTATCATTGTACTTGTATTAGGGATATAACAAGGAATGGACTGTGAATTTTGTCATTCTGGAGTTCCCAGTGGAGACTATATATTAATAGTATAGTGGGGAGAGAATCAGTTCAGTTCAGTCTCCCAGTCGGGTCTGACTCTTTGTGACGCCATGGACTGCAGCATGCCAGGCTTCCCTGTCCATGACTAACTCCCGGAGCTTGCTCAAACTCATGTCCATTGAGTCAGTAATGCCATCCAGCCATCTCATCCTCTGTCGTCCCCTTCTCCTTCTGCCTTCAATCTTTCCCAGCATCAGAGTCTTTTCCAACGAGTCAGTTCTTCACATCAGGTGGCCAAAGTATTGGAGTTTCAGTAATTGAAAGAATGAACTACTTAATGGGATTAAATGCCTGCTTTATAATTTACCAGCTTGCGATTTAAGCTCTCTATAGCTTCATCTCTAAAGTAGAAATAACAGTACTTCCTTCCATCACCCTCTATTTCCCTTTATTTTTCACTTTTCTTCATTGAACTTTTCACTTGTGAGACATGGTTTTGTTCATTTATTGACATTAATGTAAAATCCTGGAGGACAGTCACTTTATTTGGTTCACTTACATATTTTCAGCATCTAGCTTAGGATCTACTACATAGTAACTCTCAGTAAATTGGTATTCCTTCTCCTGGGAATATTCTTCCTACGTATTTGCACATAGCACATCCTCATGCTCTATTATCATGCCCAAATATCATCTTGGTGAAGGGACCTTGCTAGACAACCTCTTCTATAAAACAGCATCCTCTATTTTTCTCTGTTTTATCTTGCCTTATTTTTCTCTGTAACACTTGGCACTACTGATATTATATTTCTTGCTTATTGTCTATATTTTCCACTAGAATATAAGATTTCTGATTCTAGGACTTTTTTGGTTTACTCCTTGATCCTTAGTTTCTCACCAGGCACATTAGGCTCTTAAATGTTTGTTGAATAAATAAGCGAATAACAATGTTGAATATATGGATGAATAGGTAAAGGAATATTACTTATACTATAGGGTTACTATGAAAATGAAAAAATTCATGTGTTACACTTCCATAGTGACTGATACAAGTAGATGTTTAAATAAATGCTAGCCATAATATAATGGAGAAGGCAGTGGCACCCCACTCCAGTACTCTTGCCTGGAAAATCCCATGGACGGAGGAGCCTGCTGGGCTGCAGTCCATGGGGTCGCTAGCAGTCGGACATGACTGAGCAACTTCACTTTCACTTTTCACTTTCATGCATTGGAGAAGGAAATGGCAACCCACTCCAGTGTTCTTGCCTGGAGAATCCCAGGGACGGGGGAGCCTGGTGGGCTGCTGTCTATGGGGTCCCACAGAGTCAGACACGACTGAAGTGACTTAGCAGCAGCATAATATAATGTTGCTCAGAATTTCTAATTCTTACAACAAATTTGCTAAAACTTTTTTTTTTTTTTTTTTTACTATTTTATAGATGAGAAAATTGAAGCTCAAGATTTGTTCAAGGTGTAGTAAAGGCTAATTCTGGGGTTCAGACTTTAATCTGCCTTTTTCCTTAACTGCATCTCTTTTCACTCTGCTCTGTTGCTGTCAGAAATATTAAAGAGTGCTCATGGGGATGGCAACATTTGAACTAGCTTTGAAAGATGAATGGGAGTTTGCCTAGCATACAGTTGGAGGAAGGGCACTCTGAGTAGTGGGAACTCCATGATGGAAACCATGAGCAGTGAGCAGTGACAGAAAGCATGGTTATGCATGTGCATTTGTGGTAAGCCAGCTCCTTACTCTCGGAGAAGGCAACGGCACCCCACTCCAGTACTCTTGCCTGGAAAATCCCATGGACAGAGGAGCCTGCTGGGCTGCAGTCCATGGGGTCGCTAGCAGTCGGACATGACTGAGCAACTTCACTTTCACTTTTCACTTTCATGCATTGGAGAAGGAAATGGCAACCCACTCCAGTGTTCTTGCCTGGAGAATCCCAGGGACGGGGGAGCCTGGTGGGCTGCCGTCTATGGGGTCGCACAGAGTTGGACACAACTGAAGTGACTTAGCAGCAGCAGCAGCAGCTCCTTACTGTGAAGAGTATCGAAAGAATTTTTTTAAGCAGAATTTTTATAACTGGGGGTGTTATGGACATTCTGGCTGCCAACTTTGTCAGCGATTTTACAAGTCTTAATGGGCATATTTCTGGCACACAAGCAATAGACCTGAACTGCCCAAAATGGTAGCCAGTAGACATCTGTGGCCATTTAAATATAAATTAAAAGTAAAGTTAAAAATTAGTTCTTCAGATGCCCTAGCTGCATTACAGGTGGTCAATAGCTACAGGTGGCCAGTGGCTACTATATTAGAGAGTGTGGTTATGGAACATACCCATTGCAGAAAGTTAAATTGTGCAGCATTGTTACAGACAGCTAACACATGACTGGATAGAGGACTAAAGCTGATTTATATAGAAGGAGAGGATAGTGAATAAAAAGATTCCCCAAGCTAAAAATGTTTTACAAACAGAGTGTGGAGTAGTTATTGGAAATTCTACTCTAATCAAACTTAAAAAGGTCAGTTAGGCTTTTGTTTTTCCTTATAGATGAAAACTTCAGTTTATTTGGCTTGGGTGGAGATACAAAGCCAAAAGCTTCAGGAGTCTTGGAACATCGCTTCATGGATATAGATTAAAAGTCGTCTAATGTGACAGAGGATGAGATGGCTGAATGGCGTCACCGACTCGATGGACATGAGTTTGAGTGAACTCCGGGAGTTGGTGATAGACAGGGAGGCCTGGCATGCTGCAATTCATAGGGTTGCAAAGAGTCGGACACGACTGAGCGACTGAACTGAACTGAATGTGCCTCTCTATGCTGCCCATTAACCTGGCATGCCAAAACAAATGGAGTCAGAAACTTGGAATAGCCCATCCCTGATCTAGGCTCTGAACCATTTAGACTGGTTACTGATTAGGTAAAGAGTTGAGTTTACTTAATATGGATTTATAATCATCTTCATATTTACAGAAGTTTATATATTGTCTCTTCTCACTTTATAAAAACTTCACATAAATCCTCAAAATATCCCTGTGAGTTTGGCTCTGTTTCTTCAGACAGAGAAATAAGAATGCACGTAACCATGTAACCGATACCATGTAACCAGGAGGTGCTAGAGCCAGTATGCAGCCTCATATTTTCTGACTTTTAGGTCAAATGCTCCTCAAACCACATTAACAGTGAGGATACACTGTTTTAACCTGGATAAAAAGGAATGTAAAACTCTTATGACCAAAGTGAGAAGAGCTCAGATGAAAGGTAGGATGAGAGGCCTTAAAGAAGTGACTCTTTTGGCAGCAACAGGTTGATCCTTAAAATCATTGAAAGTCACCAAAGTTCTGTCTTTGCAGTGTCGTAAAACTTGGTAATGAACTTGATCACTCTGTTGAGGAGCAAATAGGTGAAAGAGCATGTTTGATGCTGGGAATCTAATGAAGTATTATAAATAAAAGATGATCTGGGCTTGGACTTTGTAGAAAGAAGTTTAAGGGAGGTGGATTAAGATACATCTTGAAGAAAGAATACATATTATTTGGCATAACATTATTCTGACAGTCAAGCTTAAAACATTGGTCTTCCCAGTTCTACTCAGGATTGATTGTGCCATCCTCCGGACTATTATAATATGTTGCTTATACCTATATTATAATATTGATTATGTTCAAACTTCATTTTCATAATTTTTGAGCGCCTTGTAGGCACTCAAGTGTCAGGTCTCCATAAATGTTTGCTAAACTTGTCCATGCTTTCTGTCTTATTCTCAAATTTAATAAATTGCCAGTTTGTGACAATTTTCAGGCTCCCTTTATCTGTTTCTGTGCCCACTTCGATTTTCCCTCCCACCACTGTTGTTCAGGCATCAGCCACTTACTTTGTGTACAGTTGAAGTTTCTTAATTTTGTTTTTTTTTCCTCCAGTCCTTTAACCCTCTAATCCAACCTGCACAAGAATCTAGATTACACTTCTTCAAATATTGCTATTACCATTTCACTCTTTTTCAGTGGCTTGCCATGATCTCTGAATTAAGTGAAAATCCTTAACTTGATATTCAAACATTTTTATATGATAGCTAATTGGAATATACTTTTCCACAGCACTAGGGAAAATCTTAAAGGAAGTAAGTTCTTAAGAATTGCTTATTGATGTGTTTAGATTGCTTTGAGATTCAAAAGCTTCTAAAGACACAAAGCAACATAAAAAAATGACTTGAAAATAGTAGAAATCAATATATCATCAATTACTTGACCATGTGATTCGTCCACACATACTTCAGAGAAAAAGATCATTGAAACTTTGGGTCATCAGACATACAGCTTTATTGGAGAAGCTGACAGTTTTGGGGGCCCTGAATCATTTATTCATTTTATTTATTCGGAGTAAATTTCCCCCTGTTTTCCTAGTAAATATATGAGGTTTTAGAGTAGTGGGCTCTGTTTTGTCAGTATAAAAATATTTCTTTTGTCAGAAGAATTCGGATACTTATACATAGAAACTTGTGGTTAAATGTCATTATTTTAAATGTTATTGGATCCCTTCTCAGAACATTGAAAATATATATACCTGAGCTGTTTCTTCTGATCAGCTTCTACTGTGGGCACTTAGTTTGAAGTCACAATAGAATAATTGGAGAAAAAGTTGAATTTGGCAGATACAGCATTTGAGTATCTTTCATAAAATTTGGGTTTCAAATAGGATATGGCATTGTTTAAGCTCAACTTATAATAAGTATAATTTGTCAATTATGTAATATATACTCAAAAGTTCTATTTTTATGGATGATGGCTTTTCCTATATGGTTAACTTCTCTGTTTTGTACTCAATACAAAGAAATTTGTATTTCTTTGTCTTTTAGATAAAAGAAATCTAGAGTGTCATACACAATAGTAAAAATATCAGATGCCTTAAATAACACTTCTAATTTTCCAGGAATTTTCAAAAATAGAAGATGTAAATTGGCTAGTTGTATCTTTTTAGTGACTGGATTGGTTACTTTTCCTGAGGACTATTTTAACTAATTAATTCATCCAGACAAGCTGTTTCTATTACCATGACATGGCTAGCACTTAAGCTGCTAGTGTTCAACTTGTATCTATCCTATGTCTGTAAAAAGGGCTGTCTGTGACCCTATACTTACTGCTTTTTATTTACTTAAACTTTATTTTGCATTCCTAAACAAAATGAGTAAACATTTTTATACATATGATTTCATTTCCTCCAATACTTATTCCAGTTTCTAAGGGCTTTCTGATTTACAGACTCTTAAAAATCTTTCTCCTTCCAATTCAAATCTAAGTAATTAGCTTCTTCCTAATTTGGAACTTCAACTTGAAAACCAGTGTGATTTGGCATTAGATTAGGAATCTTATTTTAGATGAGATCGTATAACTTTGGTTTTAGGTGATCACAGAAGTGTTTGTCGAGCAGCATCTTTGTAGCCTTGAGAAAACTAGAAAACAGCTTTTCTACTAAGATTATGATTCTCCTTGACAGTCACTTTAACTGCAGTTAGGTCCTGGCTGTACCAACTCCAGTTTAAACAACTGGACTCTGAACCTGTTCTTGTTCTGATTAAGAAGTTTATTTATATGTTCGGGAATAGAGGCACAACCTGTTAACAGCTGTAAATTTGGTTGATTAAGCTCTATGTAGACAAATTTACTAGCGAGGACTGCTCCCTAGAAATTCCAGTTCACTTACATATGAAGGTAGTCTGGCTATTTCTCACCAGTTTCCATCACTTCCTGCCAAGAAAAATAAACATTTTCTTGCAAAGGATTGATGTAGAGGTTAGAAGTGGTCAGTGTTTTATCAGTCATACTGGGCTGTCGTGAATCTCAATAAACAAATATAGTAATATCCATGTATATGCCTGGAAAAGCAGCCAGACCCGAGAGAGATCATTTCTTTCAGATGGTCTTCCAGACCTTTTCAATGTAGGTGAATGTCAATTATTAATAGACATTTATTGTAATAGAAATTATGGATGTTTAGCCCCATATTTTCACTTACCAACAGTTCAGGGAAGCTTGTGGTTTTAGTGGATAATAATAGGCTGGAGCCAGAAACGATGTTTTCTTAATTTAGTGTAACTGTAAGTACTATTATAAGTATTGTAATAAAAATGAGCTTATTAGGTCAAACTTCTGGTATTCAACATTTCCCTATAGTGGTCTATTGGGCAAACTATGGCCCCAGAGCCATCCCACAGAATATTTTTGTGGTGGGCACAATCTGAGAATTGTTTTATATTTTTAAAGAGCTATAACAAAGAAGAATATGCAGCAAAGACTATATATAGCTTTCAACGTCTAAAATGTTCATTATCTGACCCTTTAAGAAAAGTTTGCCAACTCCTACTAATATGGATTAGCAATAGTCATGGTGAGATCCACTGTTGTTTAGTCGCTCAGTAGTGTCCGACTCTTTTGTGACTCTGTGGACAGTAAGTAGCCTGCCAGGCTCCTCTGTCCATGTGATTTCCTACTCAAGAATACTAGAGTGGGTTGCCACTTTCTTTTCCAGGGGATCCTCCCGACCCCGAGGGATAGAACTCATATCTCTTATGTCTCCTGCATTAGAAGGTGGGTTCTTTACCACTGAGCCACCTGGGAAGCCTGGCGATCCATTACAAGGATTCAAAAAAAGCCATCTGAATAAACAAAGCAAGACGAAAATATGGAAAATATGTTTTTCATAGTTTTAGTTTTAGAGCCTCTTATTTCTGGTTTGCACGTGATATGTGAAATAAAGATGATACCATTATCCTTATAGGGTTCTTAGAATCATTGAATCATGGCTCCTTGCAGTACCTTACATATGGAAGATAACTGGTATCTATTACTGTTGTTATAGTAATGTGTTGAATGCCTGACAATTGTTTCTGCTTTATTTTATGAATCTCTGTTCTATTCATGCCATATTTGCATTTTATTTAATTTTGTAAGCCACTTTAATTCTTTTATATTTTAGTTGAAATGTAAATCTTAAGTGTTACAGTTTTATTGCTCCTGTTACTATGGCTGCGTAACAAATTACCCCAACATTTAGTGGCATGAAAAAATAGGTTATAATGCTCACAGATTCTGTGGATCAAGAGTTCAGACAGGGCACAGCAGGATGACCTCTCTCTTTGTCCTGCAACATCTGAAGCTGGAAAACTCAAAACTGGGAACTGGAATCATCTGAAGACTTCATTCACTCTGACGGTTGTTGCTGTCTGTTGGCTAGGAAGGCTCCAGTTCCTCTCCATATGGGTCTCTCCTTGTGATATCTCCAAACGGACTAGTTTGTGCTTCCTTGAGTGAGCCAACAGGGTTCCCCAGAGCATGCATTCCAAAAAGACAGAGCCAGGCTGGAGCTATCCTCTCTATGACATAGCCTTGGAAACCACAGAACATCATTTCTTTTTTCTGCTTTGATGGTCAGAACAGGCACAAGTCCACCAAGTTCAAGGGGAGAAAAAAAGACTTTTGATGGAGGCTGAGGATATTTTTGGAATTAAAATTTCCTGTAATTATATCATTTTATTTATTTAACAATTGCTTACATATGATTTAATCCACATACCAGACACTATTCTAAGTATTTTGCAAATATTAATTCATATACTCTAGAATAGGATTATTTTATAGATGGAGAAATTGAATCAAAATATTGAATTAACTGGAATACAATTTTCTCTGACTTTGATGGGTCATAAAAAAGTTACTATAATTTTTTTTAATTTGAACAGTATTAATTAAAAGATTTAAAAATATTTCAAATACATACTTCTGTTTCTTGCCTTAGAATTGCTTTGAGAGAGGCGTAGTTTCACATAAGTAATTTCTTAAATGTGTGCAGTGGTTAGGCCCCCACGGTTCCATCCTTCCATATTCTTAGTGTTGGGCTGTGTGGTAAATAAGTTGGGATTTCTTAATGAAGCAGGTTTCAAATAATAAGTAGCAATAATACTCTATTTTGACAGCAGTCTTGGACTAGCTTACCAAACTTGACTAATAGATTGATTCTGTGTCCTTTTATGAAAATCAATACAATGTCTTGGTCTAGGTGTGATGATCTTACATATCAATTGCTATCTTTTCCTTCATTGCTATTGAAATTGCAAGCTTTGGTTGGTAAGGTCAGTGATCTTTCAGTCTCCATTGTCATGAAGATATTTTATCAGGGGCAAATGTTCCTTCTCTTCTTTTTTTTTTTTTTTTTTAATTAACAGTATGAATGTTTGTTGGGTATATTTCTTTTTTTTTTTTTTTGGGGGGGGGTATATTTCAAGCCCTAGGTCTTTTTGGTTTTGTGATTTTTTTGCTCTTTTACCTCTGTTGATTGGTTTTTACCTTGGAGATTTAGCAGTCTCTGACCAAGTTGTTTATAGCTTTTCAATTGGTTTGGTCTCCCAGAATTCAGTAGTCTTATTTTAAGGGTAGCCCAAAGTGACTTTCACCCTGATTCATTTGTGACACAGGTAACACTATATCTCCGAGTCTAATGAATTTATGCTTGCTTATATGTTGTGCTATATTTAAAATGGATAATCAACAAGGACCTATTGTATAGTACATGGAACTCTTTTCAATGTTATGTGGCAGCTTGGATGGGAGGAGAGTTTGGGGGAGAATGGATACGTATATATGTATGGCTGAGTTCCTTTGCTGTTCACCTAAAACTGTAACAACATTGTTAATAGGCTATCCTTCAATACAAAATAAAAAATTTAAAGAAACACTCTATCTCCTAGTCTCTGCATATATAAATGTATAACAGGTATGAAGTATGCAGATAAGAAAAGGGTAGCCTTGTTAGAGTTCAGTTCAGTTCAGTTGCTCAGTCATGTCTGACTCCTTGCGACCCCGTGGACTGCATGCAGCACGCAGGCCTCTCTGCCCATCACCAACTCCCAGAGTTTACTCAAATTCATGTCCATTGAGACAGTGATGCCATCCAACCATCTCATCCTCTGTCGTCCCCTTCTCCTTCTGCCTTCCATCTTTCCTAACATCAGGGTCTTTTCAAGTGAGTCAGTTCTTCATCAGGTGGCCAAAGTATTGGAGTTTCAGCTTCAGCATCAGTCCTTCCAATGAATATTTCCTTCCCTTTCCTTTCTTTCCCTTGTGGCTCAGCTGGTAAAGAATCTGTCTGCAATGCAGGAAACCTGGGTTCCATCCCTGGGTTTGAAGATCCCCTGGAGAAGGGAAAAGCTACCCACTCCAGTATTCTGGCCTGGGTCACAAAAAGTCGGACACGACTGAGCAACTTTCACTTGTTAGAGTATCAAAACTCAGATGAAGTATCTAATACTTTAGGGGGATATTTAAATAATTTTGTTCTAATTGTAAAATTTGGGTTGTTCTTTTAAAACATATTTGATTAGGAGTAAATGTAGAAATTTGCATATCAAAACTTGCCAAATCTAAGACTCACTAATTTTATATTTTTAAATTTAAAATATAAGACAGAGAGATCAGTACTATGTGATCTGATTACACATATGTGTAATGTATGTGAATGAACTGATTACACTGAGTGGCATTATTTATTTACTTATTTAGACTCAGAAATAGTGTAAGAATGAATGCACAAAGGAGCTGTCCTGCTGCCCACTCATTTATCTGCGAGGTAGCATCGTGCCTGGTTTTATAGTCTAGCTCTTCTGCCATCTATGTGATTTTGTTCTAGTTATTATTTCTTTGTGATTCAGTTTCATTGTGTAATAGCTTAGTTCTCTCACTGGTCATGGCAGCACCTACCTCTTAATGTTGTAGTGGAAATGAAATGATTTAATACATATCAAGTGCTTCAGACAGTGTCTAGCAAATTGTAAGCTTGTAAACAGCTCTTATTCATTAATCCATCCTTTCACTTACTCATTAAAGAAACATTCACTGAACATCTACTATGATGTGGACACAAAGATAAAGTTCTGCTCTGAAGGTATGAGTAGTTCAGTGGGGCAGAGGAATACAATAGTTGTTGTAACATAGGCTGAGGGAAGTGATACATTGTAAAGTAGATATACAAAAGTGCTCTGAAAAGGAAGAGGTTGGGGACTTCTCTGGTGTTCCGGGGGTTAGGGCCCTGCACTTCCACTGCAGGGCACACAAGTTCCATCACAGTGCAGCCAAGAAAAAACAAAAGGAAGGGAGGAGGATGGAGTTTTTGATAGCCTTAATCATTTTACTTTTCTATGACACTGTTTTTCATCTGAAAATGTTCTTTTGTGAACCTTTTAAAATTCTTAAGGACATAGTTTCCTTTCTTTGTATCTCTGTATCATTTTATCTTACGATATTTATCACTTTTTGTCTTGTTAAATCATTATTTGTTCATATCTTTTTTACTTCAAGATGTCAACATTTCTGTATCACCAACAACTACTCAACACAGTACTCTTTAAAAATACTTTATAAACATTTGCTAACTTAGCTGGTAAAGAATCCACCTGCAATTTAGGAGACCCCAGTTTGATTCCTGGACCGGGAAGATCCCCTGGAGAAGAGATAGGCTACCTACTCCAGCTTCCCTGGTGGCTCTGACAGTAAAGAATCCATCTGCAATGCAGGAGACCTGGGTTTGATCCCTGGGTTGGGAAGATCCCCAAGAGAAGGGAACAGGCTACCCACTCCAGTATTCTGGCTTGGAGAATTCCATGGACTGTATAAGTCCATGGGGTTGCAAAGAGTCGGACACGACTGAGCAATTTTCACTTTCTTTCTTTTTCAAGTGGCTCAAAAAGTAAAACTGATTAAAATGCTTAGATGCCAGTCTCTGCTTCTACCTTTTGAGGACTTTTTAAATGTGTAGATAGGTGGAAAAGTACAGAGTCTGAGGGTAAAATAAACAAGATACATATATGGCTCACTGTCTGAATAATCAGGCTAGTTCTCTAGATTCTCTAGGAGGGTAAAAAGCCCCATTTGTACCATTTCCCCATTTCCACAATATGAATACTCCCACTATGGCCAAACTTATGCTACAATGTGACATTACTGAGTGTAGATGGGAAGAGATGTGCAGTAGAATACCAGTATATAGTAATATCTCCACTGTATAGACACAGTAGCTATAATTAACTTTGAGCAAAGATATTAGTAAGGTGTATTAATACAATTAAAAATGATGAATTTTGAGTATTTTTTAATTTAAAATTTAATTATACATTTACAGAATTTAATTTTTAATGATGTTGGTATTTAACAACTTGCTTAGAAAATTTCTGAAAATTTAACAATAAGTACTTGTGAACCTATGCAAGCTGAGTCTATCACATCTCTTGTCCCAGGCCCTGTTCTTTACTGATTATATGTCTTTGACTAGTGATTTAGTTGCTAGAATTTATGCTAAGGAAATTATCTGTGAATCCAAAAAAACACAGATGTTTATCTTGGCATTATTAGCATAACAAGAAGCAACCTAATATAATAGTTTAAAGTGAATTGTGGGATTTTTATTGGTTTGTTCAGTCACTGAATTGTGTCCAACTCTTTGTGACCCCATGGACTGCAGCATGCCAAACTTGCCTGTCCTTCAGTATCTCCCGGAGTTTGCTCAAACTCATGTCCATTGTGTCAGTGACACCCTCCTACCATCTTATCCTCTATTGCCCACTTCTTCTGCCTTCAATCTTCCCTAGCATCAGGGTCTTTTCTAGTGAGTCGGTTCTTTATATCAAGTGGCCAGAGTACTAGAGCTTCAGCTTCAGCATCAGTCCTTCCAGTGAATATTCAGGGTGGATTTCCTTTAGGACTGACTTGGTTTGATCTCCTTGCTGCCCAAGAGACTCTTGAGAGTCTTCTCTAGCACCTCGGTCTGAAAGCATGAATTCTTTGGCACTCAGCCTTCTTTATGGTCCAACTCTCACATCCATACATGACTACCAAAAAAACCATAGCTTTGATTATATGGATCTTTTGTCAGCAAAGTGATGTAAAGTATAAATTGTGGTTAAGTAATTTATTAGAATATTTCCTAGAATTAAAAGTGACTTTATTGAAGACTTTATAATAGCATAGAAAAATGCCATAAGTTTAAGTGAATAAGAAAGAATGCTGAATACCTAATTTATATAGAATTATCAAAGATTTTTATAATATAGAAATATATTAATTAGAAGGAAGTGTTAGTGGTGAGAACATGGCTGTATTTTTTTAATCTTTATCTTCACTTTACAAATTTCCAGCAATAAGCATATTTTATATCTATAATGAAAACATAGTATCATTTTTGTTACAAAACCAAATTCTAAGTAATACCTATAATTTTTTGTTGAATTAAAAGCATTTATCAACATAGATCTTTTCTGTTTTGGAAATTAAATATTTTCTTGTAACAACCAATAAAACATACGATTTGAATTTTTTTTTTTTAATTCAGAAACACAAAACTTATTTATTCTTTTAGTTTGTTGCTTATTGTTTTATTGGAATTTCTATAAAAAATGCTTTCTTTAAGAAAAAGTAAAAGCTGTTGACATCCAGTGACATTTTTTAAAATTTATTTTTTAACTGGAGTATAATTATAATTGCTTTATAATGTTGTGTTGGCTGACTCATGTTGTTTTATAGCAGGAGCTAACAGAACATCGAATTTGATTTTTATAGATCTATACTAGATTTGTTTTTCTCCCTAGATCTCATATACAGGCTGTCATAGATTTCCATGGAATATTTTGAATTTTTATAAAAGTATCCTACATTAAAAATGCTAACTTCAGAAATACCATTTTGAAAAGCTGTTTAGCAGTTAAGTCACTAACTCTTCACTTTAAGAAAACTGAAGATATATTGTTTCACAATGATGTGGGCCCTGTGTGTCTCACATTCCTGTCTAATCTCGGCATTGTTAAAAATTTTTTTGACCATTATAGCTCTTCTTTTGTGAAGGAATTTCTCTAGAGCTTTTCAAATTTTCTTTCAATATAAACAGATAATCTAATTTCACACACTTCCAGAAAGTAGTTTTAACTACTTTTACTGTCCCTTTTTAGTTAATAACTGGTTAACTGTAGTAGACAATTTAGAAAAGCTTCTGTGTAATTTTTTTCCCCTGAAGATTAAGATGTGATGAAACAAATCACCTGTGGCATTCTTTGTAGAAAGAATATGCTTTTTTGGTGATTTTTTTAAAGGTACTAATTTAAACGTCAAATCAAGTTCTGTTAGGATTTTGCCTTTGTTCCAAGGTTGTAATGTCTCTTACCACTTTATTTACTTGGTTTGGATTGGTTTCAACAGGATTTGGTCTAATGTAATTCTCTATATTTTTATGAAGGAGAAATTGAAGCATTTCACAATCTCTTGAACTCTCCCTCCTAGGAACTCCTAGTACTTATTATTTGTGTGTTTTTATCATGTGTTCTTATTAACTTTTTGAATTATTCAACTTTTTATTTGTCTGGATTGTGTTTTTAAAATACCATATATTTCTTTTGTGCAGATCAATTTTTAAACTCATATAAGTAGGTATCTTTACAGTTACAAACTATGAAATGACAGTGTTCAACCAGAAGGTATGACGGAGCAGTGAAAGTCAGAATTCAGTGAAGAAAACACTGAAGCAATAGATAGTTCTCTGCTTTGCCTCGAAGTGTCATCAATTTATAGTTTTAGTGTTAACTCTGCAAGTGTCTGTGGATACATTTTATATTAAGGGTAGACCAAAATCAACACATCAAAACTTCAAAAATTGGGGGGATCTGGATCAAGTAGAAGCACTTTTGGCTTCAAATAAATATACTGATTTTTAACTGCTTTTGCCCACATAAAAAGCTGGTATTTACAGGAAACCTGGCTACCTTTATATTTATGGTTGAAAGTATCAATTATAATGCCAGAAGATGATAATGTGTAGACAGTAGTGGGTATCTGACAAAGTATTTTTCAAAAGTGATGAACTTAAAATGTTAAAGAAAAGTAACATATTCACAGAATCAGGGGTGTTAAATTTTGGCCAATCAGGATTCTAGGTGATCAACACATAGACCACTCCTGAATGAGACTAATTTTGTCTTTTGATTGTCTTAATGAACTTATTAAATAATCTGAATTTTAAAACTGCTGCTTATGTGAGAATTAGGCCCTTGATGAACCATTGAGTGTTTAAAATATCTTTGCATCATAGTACAGAAATTTATAAAAATATGTTGACTGCTAACAGGTATTTTCACAGGTTTGACTTGTTTCTTGATAAAGTTATTAAGACATTAAAGAAAGGTTGAAATAAACAACTAAATGAGACTTGAGAACTGGCCTTTGGTTTTAAATACTTGATTTGTTCCTATAAACCTTGTCAATAAAAACAATAAATCAAAATAAAATAAAATAAAATACCATAAACTCGGTGATGCAGATATGTGTGGGCCATGGGGAATGATAGGTAATGAACTTTAGAGAGGGTAAATCTGACTTATCACTTACTGGCTATGGGACCTTGGGTAATTATTCTTTGGGCCTTAGCCCTCTTATCTCTAAAGTGAACAGAACAACCTCTAGCTTGTGGGGTTACTGAGAGGATTAGAGATAAGGTATAATGTTCCTGGCATATAATAGCTGTTCAATAAATGATTGGTTATTAGGTGATCAGTAACAATTGAATGAATGATTGTGTATTAGTCTGCTTGGGCTATAACAAAACACCATAGAAACACCATAGACTGGTTGCTTAAGCATCAAAAATTTATTTTTTCACAGTTCTGGAGGCTCACAAGTTGAAGATCAAGTTGCCTGCCAGTTCACTTCCTTTTCCTGGCTTACATGTGGCTTCACATGGTTAGGGCTGGGGGTAAAGAGAGAGACAAAGGGAAGAAGCAAGCTCTTTGGTGTCTCTTATATGAGCACTAATTCCATCATAAAGAACCTTCATGACCTCATTTAACATAATTACTTCTCAAAGGCCCCATTTCCAAATACCATCACATGAGGTGGGGGGAGATTAGGGCTTTAATATACACATTTTGTCTTGAAGAAGGCAATGGCGACCTACTCCAGCAGTCTTGCCTGGAAAATCCCATGGACGGTGGAGCCTGGTAGGCTGCAGTCCATGGGGTCGCTAAGAGTCGGACAGGACTGAGCGACTTCACTTTCACTTTTCACTTTCATGCATTGGAGAAGGAAATGGCAACCCACTCCAGTGTTCTTGCCTGGAGAATCCCAGGGATCGGGAGCTTGGTGGGCTGCTGTCTATGGGGTTGCACAGAGTCAGACATGACTGACGTGACTTAGCAGCCCCATACACATTTTGGAGAGACATGATTCATAACAGAAATTTGGATTACTGAAATAGCCATTAAACACCTACAAAATTTTAAGCACAGTCAAAACATGAAATTAAAAGATGCTTGCTCCTTGGAAGAAACACTATGAGCAACCTGGACAGCATATTAAAAAGCAGAGATGTTCCTTTGGCAACAAAGGTCCATATAGTCAAAGCTATGGTTTTTCCAGTAGTCACATATGGATGTGAGAGTTGGACTATAATAAAGAAAGCTGAACGCAGAAGAATTGATGCTTTTGAACTGTGCTGTTGGAGAAGATTCTTGAGAGTCCCTTGGACTGTGAGGAGATCCAACCAGTCCATCCTAAAGGAGATCAGTCCTGAGTGTTCTTTGGAAGGACTGATGTTGAAGCTGAAACTCTAATACTTCGGCCACCTGATGCAAAGAACTGACTCATTTGAAAAGACCCTAATGCTGGAAAAGACTGAAGGCAGGAGGAGAAGGGGATGACAAAGGATGAGATGGTTGGATGGCATCACCGACTCAATGGACATAAGTTTGAGTAAACTCTGGGAGTTGGTGATGGACAGAGAGGCCTGGTGTGCAGTCCATGGGGTCGCAAAGAGTCGGACACGACTGAGCAACTGAACTGAACTGAAAACTTAGAAAAGAAAATCACTTATAATTGCATTGTCCAGTATTAATGTTTTTAGAGTATATCAGGTCAGACTCTTTTTGTGTTCACATGTAAAAATTTATTATTTTCATGTGATAGATACAGAATTTAAGTTTGGAGACAAAGTTCAGGAGATGGATTGTAATGATAGTTGCACAATAATGTGACTGTATCTAATGTCACCGAACTGTATATTTGAAAATAGTTAAAATGGTAAGTTTTATGTTATGTGTATGTAACTGCAATAAAAAAAAACATTTACTGTTTGCAAAAATAAGCTCATACTCAATATCTTTTTTTAAAGTCTACTTTTTATGCTCAACAATGAAAAAAGAACACCTTTCCACATAAGTAAATATATTTTTGTACTGTGATTTTTGTGGCTGAATATTTATTTTATTCTTTGGATGTACCACCTTTTATTGAGGGCAGTGTTAAAGCAAATAAAAAGGAGTGTTAGCCCTTTCCTTTTTAAGTGGATTCACAGAGAACTTTGTGATGCATGGCAGAGGACTTGGGGAAATAACCAGATGGTGGAAACTGAAAACCCCCCTGGGTCCTTAAACTGTGTCTGCCTTGTTCAAATGACTCTCTAAATAAACTGCTTTACTGTTCTGATGTCAACATGGCAGCTTTGCTTTCTTTTTTTTCCAAGTATAATTTTTTTTTATTTGTCTAAAAGGATGTTTATTCCAGACTAGTGGTTTTCTTGGATTTCTGCCTTTACTACGTTAATGTCATATTAGAGGAATCAGGGCAAAAGAGAAGCAATAGATGGAGAATATTGCACCCTGAGAATTGGTTCCTTCACACAAGGATCAGATGCCATGATGGCAGGCATGTCTGAAATTTCAGCATTGGTAAGCCACTCTTAGGAAGCTTCCTCTTGACTTAAGGTCTGGCTCTCCCCTAAGATGCTATTTTTTTTCTTTTTTTTAATAGCTCTTCTGAAAGGATGCTCCTCATTTTCCCACACTGTCTCTGTCACAGGGTCCTTGTCTTCCTAGGCTGCCCCTACCTCTTTTAGACCACCATTTCTTCACCTGCTGTAAAATACTCTGCTTCTTTTTGTTTCTTTACTTTTGACTGAGCTGGGTCTTTGTTGCTGCACGCAGCTTTTCTCTAGTTGCAGAACGTGGGCTTCTCATTGCAGTGGCTTCTCTTGTTGCGGAGCAGGGCTCTAGGGCATGCGGGGCTTCGGAAGTTGTGGTGCACAGACCTAGTTGTCCCGCGGCATGTGGAATCTTCCTGGACCAGGGATAGAACCTGCAACCCCTGCATAGGCAGGTGGATTCTTATCCACTGGACCACTGGGGAAGTCCAGTACTCTGCTTCTTTGAGGATGCCTTTGCTACTCAGCTAAGCTAACTGGTATTTCTTTTCTGTGCCATAATTTCCTTATCTTTCCAGCTTATACACCAAATCTTCAGCCTTTCAGGGACTTGCTGTTATATGGCACACGTTCTTCACTCCTTTTTATCTTCACTTTAGATTCCATGGACTATAACTCTCAACTTATCTCTTGTCAGCTTACTGAACTCCAGTGCCCCATTATCAGTCATGTCTGCTTGGTGTTTTCACAAATGTGGGTGACTCTGAGGTTTTTCTGCAATTGCTCCCAGGCTGCTAAATTCAGTGGGAGAAAAGTATAGCGTGAGGCAGATGTCTCCATCAATACATGGCCCTCTCCTCATCTGTGCTCTCAGCATTACCGAAAAGTCTTGTGTCATTCCCTAAATAACCTTTTCGGCATCCTCCATGGCAGTGTGTTTCACCTGGGGCTTTTCCTGCTAGTCTCAGCTTGCACCCCACCAAGCACCTCATATAAAGCAGTTCTCTGTAAGTTCTCTTGGCCCCAGAATCCTGATTAATTTCCTCCAGTAGCATATCACAATATGAAATTATCTTGTTTGCTTGTTTATTTTATGTGTTCCCCTGAATAAACTTAAGGATCATATGAGCTGATAACTTAGTTTTGTTTTACTACTATATTCCCTGTGCCTAGAATAGTACCCAGTGCCTTTTGTTGAGTGAATGGGTGACAGTTTCAGTTGTTTTCTACTCTTTAATCCTATCTTGATTCTCAGCAAATGACTACTTCCAAGTCAATAGGAAAGATGTATGTGTGTGCTCAGTCGCTCAGTTGTATCTGACTCTTTTGCGACCTCATGGACTATAACCTGCCAGGCTCCTCTGTCCATGGAATTTTCTAGGCAAGAATACAGGAGCAGGTTGTCATTTCTATGCCAGGGGATCTTCCTGACCCAGGAATCGGACCTTTGTCTCTTGTGTCTCCTGCATTGGCAGGCAGATTCTTTACCACTGTGCCATCTGGGAAGCCCCAATAGGAAAGATAGAAATCTTCAAATGGAAAACCTGTTCCTCATTTGCCATTAAAAGTAAACCTTTCTACATGTTTTTTTTTTTTTTTTCTTCCTCTGTCCTGTCTGTTATAAAAAAAGCTTTCCTCATTTCCTAAAGCCTGGGGCCCATCCTTTTTCACCTTATAGGTATCTTGATTTTTCTCTAATCCTGTGTATGGTATGGTGATTATGAATGTGGACTTTGTAATCAGACATATGGATTCAAATTTGAGGTCTGTTGCTATGAAATTTTGGGAAAAGTTTCTAACATCTCTCAGCCTCAGTTTCTGTGTGCTTGGTTGGAGATAGTAATATCTATATCATAGAGTTGTGAAGCTGGAAAGATTTCATATTTTTAAAGTGCTAATAAGTTTTGTGGTTGGGACAAAACAAGCACTCAGAAGAAAGGTTTTTGTTATTATTGCCTCCCTTTCTATGAGCTCCTAATTTTATTAAGGTCATCTTTAAAAATTGTCCTATTTCAACGACATATTTAACACCCTATTTTTCTTTTACCCATCACACCTCTTCTCCAGTTTTTACCTCCTCCTCATTTTAGAACCCACTCCGGTCTGGCTTCCCAAACATTTCACATTTTATTCCCACTCCTAATCCCAGTCTTGTTACTTTCCCATCCATCTCTCTCCAAGCCTGTCCACCTCCAGTGATTTCATCTCCCAGTGGTCCAAATCAGAAGCCTGGAAGGTAGGCTTGTCCTCTCCTTCTTCCTTCCCTACATTGCATCACCAAGCAGAATTCTGATAATTCTACCTCCTAAATATTTCTTCAATTTTCCCTCATCTCTTTTTCCTTTGATGCTGCCATTCCAGTTCAAAGATCTATCATCTCTCACAGGATTGTGATCATAGCTTCCTGTCGTTCACTCCTGTACCACACTGTTCCATACTCCATACTGTCGACAGAGCAATCTTCTAAAAAATGCAAAGCCGATAACATTATTCCCTTTTTAAACATTCCAGTGACTTCTTATAGTTCTTCAGGCAGAGCCCTTCTTGATTAGATCTTACTTATCTCTTTGGCTTTACCTTGTACCATGGTTCCCCATGTCCATGCCTTAGCCCTCTATTGAATTTAAATTCTTTCTCGTTTGTTCGGCTCTTTCACATTACTGTTCTGCTGCCTCTTTCATCATCCCTCTTTCCTGCTTAGCCTTCTGTTCTCAACCTAAATTTTACTTCCTCAGAGAGGCCTTCCTGCAGTTTGGTGCCCTGTGGTCTGTCCCATATCACTGTATCAATATGGTGTTTGTTACATGTGATAGGTCCTTGTCTCTTCTCTAGATCCCTGATGGCAGGAGGCATGTAATGTTTGCTCATCGGTGTATTCCCTTGTGGAGTGCCTGGTCTATAGTAGATACTCAGCAAAGTTTTATTAAATGTTGTTATTAAATGATAATTCAGTGAGGAGAAAAAACATCCTGTTTTACATTTGGTAGGGTTTAGAGCTACGTATGGTATTCCTGTATTTAGCTTTGAATATATCTTTAAACATAAGTAAATGTGGAAGATAATAAGACTGCTTTTCAACACATGCTCTTATTTTTCTATCTTCATACATTCCCTTATTTTAAAATCTTTTAATGTTTGTTTTTATTCTGTACTACAAACACAGATTCCCCCATGTGGATGCTTTTGAGTGTGAAATGCCACTTAACATCAGCACATCTGCCAGCTTTCATTCAGCTCTTTTCCATAGACGATCTTGTGAAGCTTTTCTATTAGACATTGAGTCTAAGTCATGCAGTCTTCTAATGGTGCATTTGCAAAATGGTGAAGCCTACTGAACTGTCTTGTTCTCTAGCACACTAGATAGAAAGCACTAGGACAGAGAGCTGTGACTTGGACTTTTTGGCTCTTCATAGCCACTCCACAGGCTCTTGATGGATTAATGATCCTTTCCTTCTCAGTCAGCCTTGGGTCTAAGCAGGTTATGGAGCTGAATCATCCCTGACAGGCAAAAATAAATGCTCTGGAAAGACATGGGAATTGGCTTAGATGCATTTTCTTCAAGGGTATTGAAAGCTTCATTATGGAAGGTAGTTGATACTGATTGTGTTTTTACTGTTCTTAAGAAAGAAATCCTTTTTTTTTTTTTTTTTAAAATCTGAGCTACAAGATCACTGTATGTTAGTTTCCCTTGCCTTACTAATATGACCACCAATTATTTGACTGTTGTTTGATAATGTAGTTTGTGGCAGCTTTTATTCATTTTTTAGTGCATTTTGGATTAAAAGTGTAAATAGGAAAATTTTACAGGGAAATATTTGTAATCTTGTATTTACTGGGCTTTCCATAGGATTTGTCAGAACTCTTTTCCCTGAACGGATTAGACTTTTATTTTTAGATCAGTCATGATTATTTGCTTTCTTAAGTCTATAACAAGAATGTAAGATTATTATATTTATATAACCCCATTTGATACAAAATTATCATTAGCTAGAGTTAAATTAATGGATATCCCTTGTGCACAGTTTCAGGCAGACTTGGATAGCACTTTTAGCAAGAAAGGTAAATTGGTTGTTGAAAATCTCAGAGGAAGGTCAGTCTAGTTAGTTATGAAAAGTCCTTTAGGGAGAAAGAGTAAGCTGTTTCAATTATTTATTTATTTTTGATGTCAGGAAAAACTGAGAAAGCAGTAGCTAGAGGGATCAATGGTTAAAGAGGTTCTTTTGTTTGTTTTTTTAAATTTTTATTGGGGATAGTTAATGTACAGTGTTGTGTTAATTTCAGGTGTACAGCAGAGTCAATTAGTTATGCATATACATATATCCATTTTGTTTTGTTTTTAGATTCTTTTCCCAGATAGGTCATTACAGAGTATTGAGTAGAGTTCCCTGTGCAATACACTAGGTCCTTAATAGTTAGCTGTTCCACTTTTTTTTTTCCTTCAAATTTTACTCTGGCAATTGTCTATACCCAGGGAGCCTGGAGGGCTCCTCTGAAGAAATTGGGATTTCTAATGTTGCAAATTAAGTAATTCATCCTTGTGCCTTGGATTTCAAGCAGAAGCAGGAAGAGGATCTGATGAAGGAATTAACTTTGTGTCTCCAATGTTAAATATATTCTAAATCCATTTTGGTGATGGGTGTTTCCTGGTTGCAATGTGATCTCTGGTTCTTTTAGACTCTGATAATTTAATTTACTCAGTTCTTCTACTTTAAGTAAAACTGTCAAGAGCTCGTATTCATGGATTTCATCATTTTATCTCTAATTTCCGAATCTTTTTCCTTTTATCCTTATCTTTAAAAAAAATAACTTAAGGTGTTTGTCTTAGGAAGGCTGGCAGGATGTCAGTTTTAATGTGTTCATAAAATGAGCTGTTTTTATTTTATGTACATGCTCAGATACTCTGTGTAAACATCAACTAATTTAAAGGAAATTAATTCAAGTGTTTTAATAAGTGAATAATTACTTTCTCACAGATTAACACATTCTGAGTTACATTCTTGGGTGAGATATGAAAATAAGAAAATACACCATTAATCTCCTCTTGTTGAGTACTAATATGAAAGGAAAGTTTATCTCATTACTACTTCGACACTCTGGGAGGTGGACTCGAGCTGCTGTTTATACTGTGGAGGAAATATATCCAGGGTTAGATGGGGAACAGCAATCTGAAGTTCCCCCCCTCACTCTTTCCTTCTGCTTAATCATGGTAGGAAAGGCTGGGGCCGCAGGAGCTGCCACTGATATTCTGGATGCTAAGAGGGCCATGCCTTCCTCTGGTAGTGTAAAAAATACTGTTTCTCCCCCCTGGTAATAGGCCCCAGGGCATAATGAAAAGAACACAGACATTGGAAGCAAGATGGACTTGGGCTCTAATCCCTCTGCTTTGATTTACTTGCTGCTTAGTCTTAAGCAAACTGCACTTTCTGATGCTCAGAGAGATTAAATGAGCTTGAAACTGAGAGTGAGAAAAAAATATGACATCTTAGGTTTATGACCCGGTTCACCTGAAGGAGCCAAGCTTCCTGTTTCAGGACATAAAAAGGTAGATGCAATCTTCAAAGGCCTATTAACTATTCTTGCCCTGTTGTTACTGACCATGGTACCAACTTATTAATGACAGACTAGATTCGTAACAAAACCTAACACCACGTTTCGGTATCTTTCGAATACAAAGAAAATACCAGAATTAGTTAATGCTAATAGAAGTTAAACGTGATCTACCAGTATATCCTAGAAGATTATAATGATTAAAGACTGGTTATATAGTAGATTTCAAACCCTAAGGTTTAAGATTCAGTTCACTCAGTCATGTCCATCTCTTTGCAACCCCAAGGACTGCAGCACTCCAGGCCTCCTTGTCCATCACCAGCTCCTGGAGTTTACTTAGATTCATGTCTGTTGAGTCGGTGATACCATCCAACTATCTCATCCTCTGTTGTCCCCTTTTCCTCCCACCTTTAATCTTTCCCAGCATCAGGGTCTTTTCAAATGAATCAGTTCTTCGAATCAGGTGGCCAAAGTATTGGAGTTTCAGCTTCAGCATCAGTCCTTCCAATGAATATTCAGGACTGGTTTCCTTTAGGATTGACAGGTTTGATCTCCTTGCAGTCCAGGGGACTCTCAAGAGTCTTCTCCAACACCACAGTTCAAAAGCATCAATTCTTTGGTGCTCAGTAAGGTTTAAGATTTTGGTCAGTCTTAACAAACACAGTTTATGTTAAGATGTAGAATTTTTGCGAAGATTATTCGTACGCTCAGTCATTCACTCCTTTTTTATTCTATGATTTTACTTCATATTATAAATTTTCAAATGCTGCTCTCTTGTCATATATTAGTAAGTATGTGGCATTTGAAATGTGTGGCCATTGTGAATGGAACTTCTCAGGAAAAAAAGAAGCAAACTGTTGCCATCACTCTGTGCCCAATAGTTTAAAAATAGAAATTATATGTATTAGACACATGAGAGAGTTTAGAGAGAAGATTCAACTGAAACCATTGTGCCCCAGAACCTTAATAACTTAAATGTAAATACTGGCATATATCCAGAAAGTAAGATTCAATTAAGTACAGTTGTTTCATCTTTAAAAAAATCATCTTTCCATCAAGAAATTTTGGCAGCTGTATTGATGACTTCTCAAGAGAGGGGCAGATGGGACTATAAAGACGCCTGAAATCTTCTTTTCCCACTGACTTCCTAATTCTTCATTTTTTTTTTTTTCTTTTTACTGTCAGGAGGAACCAGGCCATAGAAATCAAGTACTCTGACTTGCCCTCTGCTTTTCCAATCATAAGTTTAGTTACTCTAGCTGTCTCTTATCTGTTCAGATGTTATAATTTGTAGTGATGGCGTAAGTGGATGTAATGGAAGTGGAAATTGGATAGGATCTAGATGGCAGATTATGGGCTTAGTTTCAAAGACTGTTTTTACCTGGAGAATAAATAAAAAGAGTTAATAAGCATTTTCTAGTGATTGGTGGTTTATCTGTTCCTTGTGTTCCACCTTGACTTAGCACTGGTCTCTCGGGAACTTCTAAAACCTCTCTTGCCTATGTCAGAATTCATTTTTTTCCCTGAAGAGATCAAAGCTTTTATGGGCATTATTTATTGTAGTCTCACGATATCCTAGGGAGCTAAGTAGAGTTTATGTGGCTCCATTTTTATTTTTAAAGTCAAGCGACGAACAGATAAATCTCTTCACCAAGGTTACAAAATGAGGCTGTGGTGGAGGCAGAAATAGACTCCTTAGTCAGAGACATCTCTTAATTCTGGCCCTTGTGTCTAAGATGCAGTAGATTGTTTGGCCTTTCTCTAAACAGGCCTTTGACACTTAGAGTGTGTGGAAAGTATGCGCTTCCGTCAACGAGTTTTGCTGTTTAGCTATTCTTTGCCTGTTAAAGCAATGACTGGGGGACTAAAGAAAACAGAAAGGACGTCCAAGCCTTATTTCAGCCCCGAGCTTTGAACAGAGAGTGCTTTTTTATTTCCTTAGGATTACTTTTCTGTCTTTATATTCAACTTGAACAGGATTTTTCTTCAGGGCACTACTGATATTGAGAACTTTTAAGGGAAATTAGTATTATTATTTTTTTTAAATGAAAGCTTTGTATGTGAAAATTAGACTTTTGAAATAATAAGTATACCAATACTAGACCACATTGAAAGAAGATTTGGGGAGATAACTGCACATTTTTACATTTTCAAATGTAGGTTTAGTGGCCCCCCCCACTTTTTTTCTTTTTTCCCCTGAAAGTCATTGCCAAATGGATTATATTTTAAAATTACCCTAATTCAGCAATTTATATTACTATACATTAAAGTTTTTAAAAATGAAATAGTATGCTTGATAATAATTATTTTGTCAAAATTTCAACTGTTTTCATTTGAATATTTATCACTCAGTGGTTATTAAATTTATGACTTTTTATAAATTTACTCACTCCACTCTTCTCTTTTAGTATCCATAATGCTTATTTGGAATTTTAAGCACAAGACAGGAAGGAATAGTTTTTCTTCTTTCCTTTTCTTTAAGGTCTGCTTCTCAAATTAGCCTGCATGCCTGAACCTGTGTTACAATTCAGAAGGAACAGTGGAGTGTATTGCATACAGTCTTTTTGTTAAGCCGGGTTAGCACCACTATCCTCCTGATGTCTTAAACATTGCAATTTATGTAAACTTTTCCATGTGCCTCCAGCATCTCCAATTTGTGAGCGAGTCTTACTATATTTATCCCTATTGTATATGTCCACATGTTTGTTTTGCAGTGGAATAACTCTTGACAGTTATAAATTTTTCCATATGTTCCATCCTGTAGAGATAAACAATATGTGTGCTGTAGGTTTCCCTCAGCTTTGAAGACTTACTTTTGAAATAAACAAATCCAGAGGACACTATGCTTGGTTTTGGAAAGTCATTTACATGAGCATACTTTCCACGAAAGGGAAGGTAGTGAATTTTCACCCTTTTAATGTAAAGCTGGTTAATTGAATTTTTCTAAAGGACTGAGAGCTACTTAACTGCTTTCAGTTTTTCAGAGATTTACCAGGCAATTCAGACTTATTTTTGAAAGTCTTTAAAAGTGCCAGTTAAATCATAAATGACCATTTCACGAAGTTCTCTCAGTCTCTCACCGGTTTACTTTGGCTGTAGGGATTAGTGAAATAGCTTTGGATTTCCTTATAATTTTCCCTTTTATCTTTATAGATTGAAAAGTTGGTATTGGCATGTAATGATGGCATCTGAAGCATTTATATTGTGGCTGCTTTTTTTTTTTTTTTTTTGTCTATAGAAAGAATTATTATGATTCACTTATAAGCAGCTATTTCTTTTTCTTTGGATTCTCCTAGGAAATCAAGTCTTTCTGACCAGTTTAATATGTGAAAATTGATGCAAGTATCTTTATTCTTAGCTAGATGCGTGTGTGTGTGCTCATTCATGTCTGATTCTTTGCAACCCTGTGGACTGTAGCCCTCGGGGCTCCTCTGTTCATGGGATTCTCCAGGCAAGAATACTGGAGTAGGTTGCCATTTTCTTCTCCAGGAGATCTTCCCATCCTGGGGATCGAACCCATGTCTCCTCCCTTGGCAGGCGGGTTCTTTACCACTAGTGTCACCTGGGAAGCCTTGATGTTCTTTTTTACCCCAACAGATATCTTCTGCCTACATTTCTTTCCCCCAGAAATGCAAAGGTGCTTTTATTAGTTGATTTGCTAAAGCCTTTGGGTATATAAATGTTTCCTACGTTTTCTATTGCTAACTGCAAGATTGACTACATAAGGGATACAAATTGTATCTGTATTGCAATTTTTATTTATTTATTTATTTTTTTGTCGTCTCTTTAACATACAAAATTTATCGTCTTTCTCCCAGTGCTTTTTAACTTAGAAAACTGAAAAGTGATGTGTAAATCTGGCGGTATAAGCAACAATGTGTGGGATGTGGTTCAAGGCTAGTGACGTGCTAGAGTGAGCCCCCACCAGCTCCTAAAAACCAATTATTAAATTTTCAGAAAATTTCTGAGCTTGTTAACATTAAAAATTAAACTATATAAACTTTTAATTAAAATAAATTATATTTAAAAAAAGATTTGTACTCAAAACTCATCACATCATAATTATTTTTTACTACATTTTACTAGTTGACTCATTGGAAAAGACTCTGATGCTGGGAGGGATTGGGGGCAGGAGGAGAAGGGGACGACAGAGGATGAGATGGCTGGATGGCATCACTGACTCGATGGACGTGAGTCTGGCTGAACTCCGGGAGTTGGTGATGGACAGGGAGGCCTGGCGTGCTGTGATTCATGGGGTTGCAAAGAGTCGGACATGACTGAGCAACTGAACTGAACTGAACTGAACTGTTATCAGTGCTCTTGAAATTATTTGTGCCTATTTTATCTATATTGGAAATACTATATACTAGTGAATACTTCTGGACACCTCTTCCAACTCTATGTTCACTGATAACTTGAAATCAAAGAAGTAGTAACACCATTGGCAAACACAGCAAATTAGGACTTGATTTATTGCTTTGTTAATTGTCTACACTTATGAAAATGATGAAGTATCAGTGATGAAGACTAAGCTATGGCTTAGTCTATAGCTACTATTAGGTTGGTGCAAATGTAACTGAGGTTTCAGACTGTGAATTTTAAATCGTTATAACTAGGCTCGAATACATCTTTATTAATCAAAGTAGGAACCATTACAGTCAACACATTTTTGCCAACAAGAAATGTTTGTTTATTACTGTAGCCTAAAAGTCTGGGCTTCAAGATTTGATGAACTCTTTGAAAGCATTTTCTGCCTCCTGATGGTTGTGAAAATGTCTTCCCTGTAAAAAGTTGTCGAGATCCTTGAAGAAGTGGTAGTTGGTTAGCAAGAGATCAGGTGAATATGGTGTGTGTGAAGTCACTTAAGTTGTCTGACTCTTTGTGACCCTATGGATTATAGCCCTCCAGGCTCCTCTGTCCATGGAATTCTCCAGCAAGAATACTGGAGTGAGTTTCTATGTCCTTCTCCGGGGATCTTCCCCAACCAGGGATCAAACCTGCATCTCTAGCATCTACTTCTCATGTAGTTGTAAGAGGATCAGTTATGATGATCCTCTCAACTGGTCTTTGTCAACTTCCAATGACTGGCCCCTATGCTCCCATCTTCAAGGCTCTCATCTCCTTTGCAAAACTTCTTGAATCACCACTGCTCTGTACATTTGTTAGCAGTTCCTAGGTCAAATGCGTTGTTGATGTTGTGAGTTGTTTCTGCTGTTTTACAATGCATCTTGAATAAGAAAATCACTTGAATTTGCTTTTTGTCTAACATCATTTCCCTAGTCTAAAATAAATATAAAATAAATAGCAAGTAATAAGTCATTAGCACATACATCACAGCAGGATCCTCTATGACCCACCTCCCAGAATATTGGAAATAAAAGCAAAAATAAACAAATGGGACCTAATTAACCTTAAAAGCTTCTGCACATCAAAGGAAACTATTAGCAAGGTGAAAAGACAGCCTTCAGAATGGGAGAAAATAATAGCAAATGAAGCAACTGACAAACAACTAATCTCAAAAATATACAAGCAACTCCTACAATTCAACTCCAGAAAAATAAACGACCCAATCAAAAAATGGGCCAAAGAACTAAATAGACATTTCTCCAAAGAAGACATACAGATGGCTAACAAACACATGAAAAGATGCTCAACATCACTCATTATCAGAGAAATGCAAATCAAAACCACTATGAGGTACCATTTCACACCAGTCAGAATGGCTGCGATCCAAAAGTCTACAAATAATAAATGCTGGAGAGGGTGTGGAGAAAAGGGAACCCTCTTACACTGTTGGTGGGAATGCAAACTAGTACAGCCACTATGGAGAACAGTGTGAGATTCCTTAAAAACTGGAAATAGAACTGCCTTATGATCCAGCAATCCCACTGCTGGGCATACACACTGAGGAAACCAGAAGGGAAAGAGACACGTGTACCCCAATGTTCATCGCAGCACTGTTTATAATAGCCAGGACATGGAAGCAACCTAGATGTCCATCAGCAGATGAATGGATAAGAAAGCAGTGGTACATATACACAATGGAGTATTACTCAGCCATTAAAAAGAATACATTTGAATCAGTTCTAATGAGGTGGATGAAACTGGAGCCTATTATACAGAGTGAAGTAAGCCAGAAGGAAAAACATCAATACAGTATACTAACGCATATATATGGAATTTAGAAAGATGGTAACAATAACCCGGTGTACGAGACAGCAAAAGAGACACTGATGTATAGAACAGTCTTATGGCCTCTGTGGGAGAGGGAGAGGGTGGGAAGATTTGGGAGAATGACA
Organism: Bos mutus; assembly: GCF_027580195.1. NCBI lineage: Eukaryota > Metazoa > Chordata > Mammalia > Artiodactyla > Bovidae > Bos > Bos mutus. The sequence continues at coordinate 28,884,436 of NC_091626.1, read as the reverse complement.
TTGAAACATGTAAAATATCATGTAAGAAACGAGTTGCCAGTCCAGGTTCGATGCACGATACTGGATGCTTGGGGCTAGTGCACTGGGACGACCCAGAGGGACGGTATGGGGAGGGAGGAGGGAGGAGGGTTCAGGATGGGGAACACATGTATACCTGTGGCGGATTCATTTTGATATTTGGCAAAACTAATACAATTATGTAAAGTTTAAAAATAAAATTTAAAAAAAATAAAGGAGAATGGTTAAAAAAAAATAAGTCATTAGCAAAAAACCATAAAATGAGAAATGTGCATTAAAATGATGTATGGCATAACCATATTTATTTAAGAATGTATTTCAGAATCAAATGGCAAAGTTCAACAAAGCAAAACTGCAATTACTTTTGCACCAACCTAATATGAATAACTCAAAAAGCTTGAGAAAATATTTTTCCAGTATTTGAAACGGTTATCTGATTCAGCAAAGAAGCGGTTCACATCATGGAAAACTGAATGAGTGAAATTCTGACATACGTCTGTGTTCATGTTCCTTTTTCTCATTAACTTGAACAAAATCATCAACCAACTAAGCAGAATTGTAAGAATAATATATTGCTCCAAGTGTACCAGACATTCGATGCTAAATACATCAAGAAGCCTTTTATAGTTCTCTTCTGAAAACCATGCTACTCACAAACATGCTGCCTCTCTTCCAACTCATACATGACTTTAGATTTCCTCTCTTTGCTCTAACGGCTATTGTTAAAGGGTATGACAAATTCATTTATTCAGTCATCTGCATCCATCCCTTTGACCACAAATTACCTTGGAGTAGTGTTAGAAAAAGTTTGCTGGAAAAGAGAAACAGTTTAATACTGGATTTATAAAACCGTAGCTTTCCTTTCTTGGAGGCATAATTCTGTTATTTAGGCCACTGTTGAAAGGTGGTTTAGATTGGCAGTTTACGTATCAAAGGAGAAAATAGCTTTATTCAATAGAATTTGTTTTCCTAAGCTTTATGGATAGTCTTCCCTGGTGGCTTAGAGGTTAAAGCAATGCAGGAGACCTGGGTTTGATCCCTGGGTCAGAAAGATCCCCTGGAGAAGGAAATGGCAACCCACTCCAGTACTCTTGCCTAGAGAATCCCATGGATGGAGGAGCCTGATGGGCTACAGTCCACGGGGTCACAAAGAGTCGGACACGACTGAGTGACTTCACTTCACTTCATGGATAGTCTGATGATCCATGATAGTGTATGTAATTCATACAAATAAATGTGGATAAGAATATCATATAGTTAAAGTTCAATTTTTCAGCCTTGAGTGACCAGAAGATTTTGAAATACATTTGGAACTCTTATCACACACTTGCTCCTTATGATGGGATAATCTAGTCAAGCCCCTGCCTTCCTGTTTTAATTGATGCTTCAACTTTAGTCATTTGAATATCACCCTCATCATTTTTGTCATATCCACGTACCTCTTATACCTTTATTTACTTATTAATTTTTTAATTGACTTTTCCCTTATGACATAGCTTTATTCTAGGTGACAATTGGAGAAGGCAATGGCACCCCACTCCAGTACTCTTGCCTGGAAAATCCCATGGACGGAGGAGCCTGGTGGGCTGCAGTCCATGGGGTTGCTGAAAGTCGGACATGACTGAGCAACTTCACTTTCACTTTTCACTTTCATGCATTGGAGAAGGAAATGACAACCCACTCCAGTGTTCTTGCCTGGAGAATCCCAGGGACAGGGGAGCCTTGTGGGCTGCCGTCTATGGGGTCACACAGAGTCGGACACGACTGAAGTGACTTAGCAGTAGCAGCAGCAGGTGACAATACCCATGAAATCTTGAGTTTAATGTAATCATCTTGTGTTTAAGTTATTTTTTTCTAATACCCATTAAAATATTGCCTACAAATTAAATTTTTTTAAGTTTGTCCATGTACCACCAATGGTATGTGTACCACATTTTGGGAAATGATGTACCAGTGGATGGTAATAACTAGACATTAGGCCAAATAGTCTTGTTTATTCCTCATGTCAACTTAGTGAGGTAGGGATTGCTATCTCTTTTTAATAGGTGAGGAAGCTGAGAAATTAAATTTGTTAACTAACTTGTCCACAGTCATTAGTTGAGTCAAAATTTACCTAACAAAGATCCACACTAACCCCTGAGACTCACAGCTTGATTTCTAGTCCAGCAGTATCCAGCATCACCTGGGAGCTTCTTAGAAATGCAAAAGCTCTGGCCTCATTCCAGACCTAATTAATTAGAATCTGAAGTTCAACAAGATTCCCGGATGATTCTGATGTGTGTGAGAAGGTGTGAGAAGCCTTGATCCAGACTCCTGTGGTGTCTGCCACAGGAGAAGAAGAAAAGATGGATGCCTCGACGAGTCTCTTTTACTCTCTGCAGTAAAAGTGACCATCATGCCCTGCTGCTCTGAGATATAGCTATTTCTGAGAAACACCCATTGGTTATGGATGGGAAGGTAGGAAATCATGTTCTCAATCACTTTGGTTATTTTTCTCTTTTGAAGTCACCTTTTGTTTGCTTCACTTTTTTCCTTGATTGAGGTATAAGGCTGGGTTGAAAGGTCAACAGTTTCTCTCTTTTCTCTCCTAGTTTCCTTCCCCAGCATCCACAGATCCACTTCTTGCCCTCTGAAATGGCCTGGTCCTTTTTCTCTTGCCCACCCCAAACCTACCTAGGCCCTGAGAACTGTCTGCACAGCTACAACTAATTTTCAGTTCTTCTTGGATGGTTCTAATAGTGTGTATGCTGCCCTGACTCTTGGCTTCTTTCCTTCTGCTTGCTGCTGTCTGCAGCTCAGCTATTTTACTGCTTGCTTTTATTTTCTCTAAGCCATCCTTACCTCTGCACTCAGGAGGCCGCTGTTTCCATTCTGCTCTGCATCTCACTCTTGCTGTTGCTCTTACAATTGGAAGTGTTACTATAAGCAGCAGCCTCAGGAGACCCTATTAAGACAATCTCATGGAAATGGTCAGAGTGTTGGGAATTTGATGGTTGGTTCTGGGAATATCAAGAATGGCTGTGACTGATGAACATAACTAGCTATAAATTTTGAAGTATTCCCGTGCATCATCAGCATTTCATCAGCTTATTGTCTTAGTGTTTTTTCGTAGAATTTCCTTGTGAATCCTATGCCTGGAGGAATCTGCAGGGTTTCTAGACACCACACCCCGTTTGTACAGTTACAGGCCTTCTGTCTTGGAATTTATGTAGTTGTTTATTCAGTCTCCAAGATGACTAGTTATTTGAGATGAGTGGAAGTTGCATTTATTAATGAGATCAGACCTTGCCTTCTTGTTCACTACTGGCCAGGTACAGGTCATAATAGTATTTCATTTTCTTAACTTTGAATAGTGTTAAAAGGGAGTTGACTCATTTGAATTATAAGAAATACTGAAAGAAAACTATACTGTTCATTATATATTGTAAACTGAGAAACAAAGAGGGATGGTTGTTTCTTACCATAGTAATTTCAGGCTCTGAAAGATTTGTTTATCAGCCAACTGTAGACACACCTATCCCAACCCAGATTTTTTTAATGACCTTCAGCTTTGTAGTCATTTAGACTTGAGTCTTTTTTTCCCCCTCTTTTCTCCTTTCTGCCACATTTTTTGGGTACACACCCTTCTTCCCTCCCCTTTGTCATTTTCTTGTTTCCTTGAGAAAAGGAGAGTCCCTCTTAGAGTGTAAACAGTTCTTTGTGGAGTGTGACTTATTTATGCTTGAGGGGCTGTCAGTGTATACACAATAGAGAGGGTGACGGAGGCTCCCAGGCATGCCAAGTCAGCACTTTGCGCATGTGAAGGCCAAAGAGCATGTTAAGCAGGCTGAAAAAATTTTAACAAGTCAGAACATTTTACAATTTCCATATTTATCAAACATGTCAGGGGATGGGATCACAAAGCCTTCCAGGGATTAACTGCCTCTAGGACCTGAACTGTTTTATTAAGATGGAGGAAGCCAAGTTCTCAATACCCCATGATTTTCTCTAATAACCACAGGAGTTAGAATGTAGGTGATCCTTGCTGAATGAAAGGTAATCCTCGGGCTAAATTGCTCATTGAATGGGGAAAAAAAAAAATCTTTCAACAGATGAACTGTGTGTGAATCTATCTGACAGAGCTTTGGAGCTTGAAGTTTATTTACCTAGAGCTTCAGTTTTATTAAATCTCTGGTTGGTGGTTCTTGACCTTTGACACTTAAGGGCTTAGAATATGAAGACTAAGTAGATGTCAGAAACATGCAGACATTCTTAAAGAGGGGTGGCCTTTGGGTTTTGGGGTTTGGCAAGGCATCCTAGAGTTATTATTTATTTTCAAATGTTTGGGGTTTGGCAGATCCAAAGATGCATTTTGCCAAGCATTTTCCTTTGAATTTTAGTACAGGAATATCTTGGGTGGAATTTAATTGCTTTATTGGTGATTCATTTGCAGTATACTGATCAGAATGCTATTTTGGAAAAGATATTTGATGATTGATAAATATTAGGAACTTGACAGTTTTTTGAGTACCAACATTTTCTTAGATGAGGATAGAAATGGCATTCAGGCTCCAAATATTTTCAGTAAGATTTGGAACTTGGAATCTTTAAGTAGTAGTTTCCAAATTTGTCTATCCCTTTTTCCACAAAAGCAAACTAGACTCTACTTCCCTGGCTTGATCTGCAAACCTTTAGAAAAGTTGCCGAGCTGATCTGCAACATTGGGCCAACTCTTAATTTGAAAATTAATATTAAAAAAAAGATTTTCAACAAGTAGAGAGAGCAACCCTCTTCTGGAGAAATAAGCTGGAATTAAAACAACAACCCAAGAAGACTAAGCATAGGGTAGATTTTGGGTTCTAAAGCCAAATTACCAGGAATGACAAAACCCCTGAGAGGACTAAAGTTATATAAGGTGCCATGAGGTAGCTTTTCCATTACAGTTTGTAGAAAAGCTTGTAAAAGAAGGAAGCATGCTGAGACTTTACAAATGAGGACCAAGTCATAACTTTTTAAAGAACAAGAAAGGGACATGGCTAAATATGGCACTGAACTTCTCACTGCCCATTGGATTACAGCAAAGCATGATGATAAAAACAAGTTTCTTATTGTCTGTTGCCAGCTTCTTATCTTTTGTGATTGGCTCAGAAGCAGCAGTGCCAGCAACTTGAATGACTGCACACACTCTCCATGAGAAAACAGCAATGCAAATAATCATCTAGCAGGAGAAAGAAAAGCATTTAAAACAAATTGACATGGATGTCTTCCATGTCCCAATTATTTTAAAACCAACTGGTGGAAATTTTGGGAAATTCTAGTTATGAATTCTGCAAACTAGTGGTAGGAGATGACAGAAGGACATAGACTTCTTCATTTGCTTCAAATAGTGGGGTGCAGGAAACTGTGGATGTATCATTGAGCTCGTATCTCCCTTAATCCATATGTTCTTTAAATGACTTAAAATGCCCAAGCAGCAAGGTGATCTGTTTTGAATCCTTGAGTTTATCCTGGTACTGATTTAACAGATGAGATTATTAGGTGATCTGCAGAGAACCATACTGATGTATGCCTAAAATTTTTTATTTGGACCAACTTTAAGTAATTGTAAATGTCTTTCAGTGTAAGTAAAATTTCATGTTTTTCTTCTTAAACTTTGGTCCTGATGACCTTAAAACAGGCAATTTGCCAAAGACAACTTTTTATTTTTCCTTTCTCTCTCTTCTCCTCTCTTTTTTTCTTGTTCCTCTTTCCTTCCCTTTCTTACTGGTTATCATCTAATTAGTGGGTGCTTATTAATGACCAATGGAACATGTGACTTTTTGCTCAGCTGCAGTCTGTTCCAGCAGGCAGGATTTGTGTGAAGTTGACAGGAAAGGATGGGTCCCACCCATCTGATGCTGTTACCTTTTAGAAAATTGAAGTGATTTGTTTCATAATTGAGAACATGTGTTACATTTGGACAGTAGAGAATGTAAGTAAACATTTCAAGGGTAACTCTTGCTCTATGCTTGCTATCTCCCACAGTGCCTTTTATGTAGTAGAGGCTGAACACAAAATTGTTACTGATTTTAATTCTGTTAATTTTTGACTATAAGGGAAGATAAACTCATTTTGTTATCGTAATATGTTATCCAGGGGTGGTAAACAACATATTCTGCGAAAAACCCACTAACCATAGTAAATAAAAATCAACGAAAGTCTTACAAGTAAGAAGTAATTTAGTTTTTACAAGTAATGTATTTTTTAAAGAGAAGGATAAAATGTTTTGCAATCTGCATTTGAAATTAAGATTAAGAAGCAAAGCATTCTCACAAGTAAGTATGTGAAACAATGAGAAAGTACCTTACCTCTGCATTTAGTGCTGTTCTACAGTAGGTATTAATTAGTGACCAGAGGACAAGCCAGTGTGTAATATGGGATAGGAGAAAAGAAAGCATCTTACTTAGCTCAAGGCTGCTCTAGCAAAATACCAGAGACTGGGTGACTTAAACAAAAAGTGTTTATTTCTTATATTTCTGGAGGCTGTGAACTCTAAGATCAAGGTTCCTGCAAATTCATTTCTTGGTATGGGCTCTCTTCCTAGCTGTAGACAGTTGCTTTCCTGCTGTGTGGTCATCTGGCCTCTCCTCACTGCTTGTGTGTGGAGAGAGAGTGAGACCTCTGTGGCCCTCTTCTTATAAGGGCACTAATCCCATCATGAGGGTCCCACCCTCATGATTTAATCTAACCTAATTACCTCCCAAAGACCCCATCTCCAAAACCATCACACTGGGGATGAGGGGACTAGGGCTTCAACACATGAATTTTTGGGGAATTCTTTCAATGCATAATAGAGAGTGTGATGTGCAAGCTCTCATGCATGATGGTTTAACTGCTTAAAAAGAGAAGCCTTCTAGATTTGTTCAGGGTTTACAAATATTGGATTTTTAAAGTTTAATTATTTTAATTCTTTTCTCAATTCTTCTCAGTTTTTTCTTCTTAGATTTAGTAGCAGCACTACTGGAAACCATGGCTTCCTTCTCAGGAAATTGGAGGAAAAGAGAATCTGTGGAATACTTTGTTCATCTTGTAGCCATTAGGAATATTGCTTCTGAAAATGTTTAAAGCCATCTGCAAACTGTGGTTTTCAGTATAAAATGGGGTTAATTATTGATACTTCACTACAGTCAGATAGAATTATGTTATGGTCCAATTTAAGCTCATTGGATGAAAGATCCTCCAATTTAGTATGGTATTTGTAATATATAAGATATAGGATAATTAGGATTTTAGCATTTTTAAATTCTAACATTTCCTGTGTTTTCAACATATTAAGAGGCCAATTCACATCATGTGTTCACTACAGGAGGCTTTTACAATAATGTGTCATGTAGCTACATAAGTAAGATTTCTATTTATAAGCTTCTTAAGAGCTCATTTTTGTTTATTTTTTATACATATAATTAAAAAATTTTTACTGAAGTATAGTTGGTTTACAATGTTGTATTAGTTTCAAATGTATAACAGTGATTGTTATATATACATACATATGCATATATATTCTTTTTCAGATTCTTTTCCATTATAGGTAATTTAAATATACTGATTAGAGTTTCCTATGTTATACAGTAGGTCCTTATTACCTATTTTATATATAGTATGTGTAAAGTTTTTATTCTTTAAGATCAGAAAGCAAGTGAAAGAATAGCAGGTAGACAACTTTCAAAGAATCAGAAGGAAGAAGTTGAAGGAAATAAAGTTTATGAGAAGAGCTTTGATCTTGTCATTAAGAGAGCCAAGGTGTTCAATAGAGGGAGAAGACAAAAATTCTATCAGTATCTACTTGGCAGAGGAAGTAAGACCCTCCCATTTCTTTTATGCAAAATCCCAGATATTTTCACATTTACGATTATAAAAAAAATATCTACCTGTTGGGAGAAACTTGAAAACAATCAGAAAAAATAAAGAGTAACCATGTAACATCAACCATCTGGAGATTAATGACTCAACTTTTTTCTCATGGTTGCATGACTTTATTCATGCATTTTCCCATATTTATTGAAATGTAATTGATTTAATATCATTATATAAGTTTAGAGTGTACAGTGCAATAGTTTGACATATGTATATAGTATTATGAAGTGATTACTATGATAAGGTTAGTTAACCATCACCTCACATAGGTTTTTTTTTTTTGTTTTTGGTAAGAACTTTTAAGATCTAGTCTCTTAGCAACTTTTAAGTGTATAATATGGAATTATTAGCTATAGTAATCAGGCTGTTCATTATATCCTCAGAACTGATTAATCTTAAACCTAGAAGGTGGTCCCCTTTAATGATATGCACCTCCTCCACCTGCCAAGCATCTGGTATCCACCAATCTGCTCTGTTTCTGTGAGTTCCTGTTTTTCAGATTCCAACCTATAAGGGATATCATACAGAATTTGTCTGTCTGACTTAATTCACCTAGTATAATGCCCTCTAGGTCCATCCATTTTTCTGTGTTGCTGTAGATGGCAAGATTTCCTCTTTTTTTGGTTTTTAATGGCTGAATAATATTTCCGTGTGTGTGTGTATGTATGTGTGTATCGCATCTTCTTTGTCCATTCTTTTGTTGATGGGCACTTAGGTTATTTCCGCATCTTGGCTATTGCAGCAATGCTGCAGCGAACGTGGCGGTGCACCTATTTCTTTTGCGATAGTGACTTCATTCCCTTCAGATATGTATCTAGAAGTGTAATTTCTGAATCATGTGTCAGTTCTGTTTTAATTTTTCAGGAACCTCCGTACTGTTTTCTGTAGTAGCTGTGCCAATTTACATTCTCACCTGCGATGTAGTAAAGTTCCCTTTTCTTGAGCCCTCCTGTACTGTTAGTGGGAATGTAAATCGGTATAGCCACTGTGGAATAGAGTATGGAGGTTTCGTAAAGAACTAAAAATAGATTTGCCATATGATCCCACTCCTGGGCATATACCCAGACAAAAATATAATTCAAAAAGATACACGCATCACTATTTTCATAGCAGCAGTATTCACAATAGCCAAGACATAGAAGCAACCTTAATGTCCATTGACAGATGAATGAAGAAGATCTGGTATACATATACAATGGAATATTACTCAGCCATTAAAAAGAATAATGCCATTTGCAGCAACATGGATGGATCTAGAGATTATCATGCTAAGTGAAGTAGGTCAGACAAAGAAACACGAATATTGTCTGATGTCACTTACATGTGGAATCTAAAATACAACACAAATTAATATGTCTATGAAACAAAACCAGACTCATAGATATAGAGAACAGACCTGTGATCGCCAAGCAGGGGGTTGTGTAGGGAAGGATTGGGAGTTTGGAATTAGCAAATGCAAATTATTATATATAGGATGATAAGCAAGGTCCTACTGTATAGCACAGGGAATGATATTCAATATCCTGTGATAAATCATTATGGAAAAGAATATATGTGTGTGTGTGTGTGTGTAACTGAGTCATTTTGCTGTATAAGCTATACTTCAATAAAATTTAAAAAGAAAAAAAAATTCCTTTTCTTCCATCCTCTTCAGCACTTGTCTTATTTTTAATAGTAGCCATTCTAACAGATGTGAGGTGATACCTCATTGGGGTTTTGATTTGCAATTCCCTGATGATTAGTGATGTTGAGCATCTATTCATATACCTGTTAGCCAATTGAATATCTTCAATGGAAAATGTCTATTCACATCTTTGCCTGTGATGAATAAGTGTTGTCTTGCTATTGTCCTGCTTTTGGTTTTGTTGACCACTGTGTTTTATTCTCATTCTGAATAATTACAATATCTTAGGCACTGTGTTAAGCACTTTACAAATACTATATCCTTTCATCTTCCCTGGTGGCTCAGGGGGTAAAGCATCTGCCTGCAATGCAGGAGACTGGGATTCGATCCCTGGGTCGGGAAGATCCACTGAAGAAGGAAATGGCAACCCACTCCAGTATTCTTGCCTGGAGAATCCCACGGACAGAGGAGCCTGGTGGGCTAGAGTCCAGGATCACAAAGAGTCAGACACGACTGAGTGCCTTCACTTTCACTTTCACTTTCATCAACACTATAAGGATAGATACTATTATGCCTTGAGGTTTTGTTTCAGGGAATGTCTATAAATGAGTCTGCTTCTTTAAGTGAGTGGGCTTCACTGTATGGGGAGAATGCCTACAGGAAGAAAGAAAGCTAGACACTTTTCATCTATAGTCTTTTCATTTCTCTCACCTTTTTCTTTCTCTTTCTCTTTCCTCTCCTTCTTTGTTAGGTTTTATTTTAGAAAGAAGGAAAGAAAATTTTCCTTTTTAAAGGATAAATGTTTTTAACTGAACCCTTGTCTGCCATGTTTAGTGTGTGAACAAGTTTTAAATTGTGAAAAAGTCTTATCAGAAGAAAGACGGCTTTGAAAGTGATATGGACATATTTGTTGGGTGTTCACTTCTTTAAGCCTAGATGAAGTATACGAGGGAGTAACTAAATTTTACAGTGTTTGGATAGTTACACAGTGAGTAAGCATTCTTTATGCCTTTAATAGAAAGTTAAGATCAGTCTTCGTAGAGTTTATATGATAGGACTGAATCACGGAATCGGTACCTTGGACATTTTTGTTAGCTCTAGAGCTGCTACTCAGATCCTGGTCCAGGTCCCACTTCCCTCTAAGGTGCCAGAACACATCAGAGTTCCTAGAGGCTGCAACAGTGTTCCAGAATACTTCTCCAATTAAATGCCTCTGTTCCTCTGCCAACACCCAAGGCCTCTCCATCTTTCCTCCTCAGAGGCACTCCTTGCCCTTTCCTCCACCTTCTAGATTACAAACAACTCCAGATTCCCTGTGTCCAAGTGATCTGTAGCTCCTAGAGCCCAAGATCTCTTTGGAATTGCTATTAAGACTTTGAGATTTTATAGCAAGAGTTTCTGACTTGGATTTGCCCCTGTGAATCTATCACCATAGCCAAGAGAATAATCCAGGCCTTCGTTACTCCAGCAGCCTCCTAATCAGCCCTTCTGCTTCTTGCCTCACTGCTCATCCTCTTACGTACCATTCCAGATTTATCTTTCTAAAACGTTTTTCTCCTGTCATTCCTCTTCTTAAGAATGCCTTGAGCATCAGGCCCAGATTCCTCAGCTTGTCCTCCAAGGCCGTCTTTAACCTAACCGGCCCTACTGGGCCCCTTCCCCCATGAAACTTTCTTTGTGGCCCACAGGTGTGTGTTTTAGCCTGTATCCCTTTGATTGTGTTTTTCCCATAGGTCTAGAAAATCCTTACTTCTTAAAATTTATTGAAACTTTATCCTCAAGTTCCATTTCTTCTATTAAGTGTTTCCTAATTCAGTTTTCCAAAGTGTTGTCTTATTCTGACAACTTCCCCTTATAGAAAGTATCATATAGATGAAATCATGTTATTATGAAGTTATTTTCCCAAAGAGATTATAAAATTCTTTATCAATGAAGCTATGATAAAAATGGAGTGAATGCTGTTTCCTTTTCTTCATCATCATGATAAATAAAGCATGTACCCTTTAAAAGCTTACTCTTTTTTTTTCTCCAACTTTTTTCCTATTACCCCTCCTTGATAATTCAAATCATTGGACTGTTATCCCCTCTCCCTTCTATTATATTTCTCTCTTTTCTTTCGGAAGCCTCATCAATATACCAGCATACTCTAGTATGTATCATATTTTAGTCTATAGTGAAAAGAGCTTGTTTTTTTGTACATATTACTGTGTAATTATCTTCATGTAAAACATTTTTGAAACCCTCATAAAAAAGAACCTGAAATCCCATCACAGTAAGAAGTCTACCGTGAACATTTTGGTGACTTGTCTGTTTAGGTATTTCCGTTTGTACACACATTGACGTAAGTGCCATGCTGCTTTTCAGGAATATCTTTTCAAAAATGTACATCTTTTTTGAGAAGGAGGTTTATCTTTTCTCATCTTCTTACTATCTCTTTAGGCATCCATGTTAACAAGCTGTATGTCTAAACATTCACCAAGTTCATTTGATCATATACAAATACAGGGGCTTTTTTCCTTTTGTTGCAGGAAAGGGGACCCCTTGCAGGGCCCGAAACTGGGCTCTTGTCTAACACTCGGAAATGAATTGTCTGAGGAGACACATGTGTTGACAAAGCAAGAGATTTTATTGGGAAAGGGCACCCAGGTGGAGAGCAGTAGGGTAAGGGAACCCAGGAGAACAGCTCTGTCACATGGCTCACAGTCTCCAGTTTTATGATGATGGGATTAGTTTTGGGTTGTCTTTAGCTAATCATTCTGACTCAGAGTCTTTCCTGGTGCACGCCTTGTTCAGCCAAATGGATGCCAGAGAGGATTCTGGGAGGTGGTCAGACATGTGGTGTCTCCTTTTGACCTTTCCCGAACTCTTCCGGTTGGTGGAGGCTTATTAGTTCGGTGTTTCTTAACCGGGACCTCCTGTCATAAAATCAGTGTGCCTTCCCTAACACTTTCAGTTTATCCTTAAGGGTTTTTGAAATTTTTGACACTGCTATGAATAGAACAATTATATTTTTAGCTAGTTACTTAATGGTACAAAGAAAAGCTATTGAGATACATATATATTTACTATCTAGTCATCTAATCAGACTTTTTTCTTATTAATTCAAATTCCTTGTTAAAATTTCTTGTAGAGTTAGACACAAAGCAATTCTTTAGAAGAATTTTCTCAGCGTATAGTTAAGTGGAAAAAGCTAAATCCCAATGACTGTATATAATCTGATCCCATTTTGGCAAGCATACTCCCCTCCCATACGTAATACTATATCCATATATCCATATATATATATATATATTTATATATAAATAAATATATATAATATATATTTTATATATAAACAAATATATGTATAAATATAAATATATATATAAGTATAAATCCATATATATAAATGTTGTAAGGAGCATCCTGTGGGTAAATTTTTGTGCACAATCCTGGTTGTTTCTATGAAATAAAAAACCTGGAAATAAAATTGCTGGATGAATTTTCACATTTTTAAGGCCTTTGCCACATGGGTGCTCATTATCGTGCTATTAACAATTGTTGTTGTTTTAGTAGCTAAGTGGTGTCCAGCTCTTTGCGACCCTATGGTTTGTGTAGCCTGCCAGGCTTCTCTGTCCACGGGACTTGCCAGGCCAGAATACTGGAGTGGGTTCCTGTTTCCTTTGCTAATCTAATTCCCAATGGAATCTTTGTTTACTAAAGAGACTGGACATTTTTCACATTTGGTATTTTTATTTGACAAGTATTTTTTTCTTTTTTGACAACTGTTGTTAGGGGAACTACAAAGGGATCAACTCACTAGCTTTCAAAACTAAGAAAAAAACTTACTTGAGGTGTAAGGCATTTTGAGATGTAAATGGTATGCAAACTGACAAATTGCAATCAAACTACAGACTCCAGCTTTTTTAAACATGACAGGAAGATCTGGTTTTTCTACGTTTTGCTGTTTCACTCTCTATGGCAATTAGGACATTAATATCTTGAGGAAATAAGTGATAAGCAAAATGTGATATCTGGGGAATTCCATACCAGAAATCTCTTACATTTTCTTCTTAGGTCCAACTTGGGTAACACCATCAAGGTGTATTTCTTCAGCTTCTACTAGTAATTAATTAACAATAGTAGTGATAACTAACATATTGAAATAGAATAGATAGAATTCTATTATTCTGAGATAGAATAATAGAAATCCTGAGATAGGATTTAAATATTTTGTTTCTTTTTACTGATGGGAAAATTTACCATAATGAGGAATTAACTAGCATTGAGTGAGAGGACAGAACCCTGCAGCTGGCCTCATTATTACTCACCATAATCGTTTCCCTCATTCAGTCTTTTCTGTCCTTAGTCCTAACTTCTGCTTCATCACCTCTAGTCATTTCTAGATTTCTTTACTCTTTTTCTCTCTTGGTGTCTTCCTTTGTCCCAATTCCCTGCCTCCTTGTTATATGGACACCAGCTGTGCTGCCTTCTCTTTCTTTTTTTTTTCTGTCTTATCATCCATTTGTTTTATTGGTTGCTGCTGCTGCTCCTAAGTCGCTTCAGTCGTGTCCGACTCTGTGCATAGACGGAGGCCCACCAGGCTCCCCCATCCCTGGGATTCTCCAGGCAAGAACACTGGAGTGGGCTGCCATTTCCTTCTCCAATGCATGAAAGTGAAAAGTGAAAGTGAAGTCGCTCAGTCGTGTCCGACTCTTAGCAACCCCATGGACTGCAGCCTACCAGGCTCCTCCATCCATGGGAGTTTCCAGGCAAGAGTACTGGAGTGGGGTGCCATTGCCTTCTCTGGTTTTATTGGTAGCTATATTTAATTTAACCTATGGAAGCTTGATCTTCTTCTGTAGAAAAAGGGATGGATCTACTGCCCATTCAGTTGGAAGGAATGTTTACTTACATTGTTGTGTTTTATTTTTTATTTTTATTTTTTTAAATGTAGTTATTTATTTATAAAATTAAAAAGCTGAAAACTAAAAAACATATGTGTAAAAAAGGAAATAAACATTGGTATAATACTGTTACCTAGTTTATAGACCTTATTCAGATTCTTTCATTTGTTTCAATAATAGCCTTTTTAACAAATTAAAATCCCTGATCATGTGTTGCATTCACTTACCATGCTTCTTAATCTTTACTCTGAGACATTTTATTAGTCATCTTTGTTTTCTACTATTAACATATTTGATTAGTACTGGTTTGTTATTTTATTCAAAGCACATCATTTTGAGTTTGTGCACTTTCTTATGATCAGATTCAGATTGTGTATTTTCAAGCACTAATACCACGGAAATGATATTTTGTCCTTATCTCTTCCTGTAAAAAACTATGGGTTCATACTGATTACTCCAATTCCAATTCAGTATCACAAAGTTCATTCTGTTTTTCCTCTTTTCCATATTTTTAGTCCTCTTTTTTTGACAGTGAGAAACTGGATCTGTTATCTTCAATATATTTACTTATTTACTCAATCCTAAAATACAAAGAAAGCAATTTCAGAATTTCTAACCCATGTATCTACCAAAGGAACCTTGTTAACTATGTACAGTGTTTTAGGGTGCTTTGTTTTTAGTCTAATAAATATGGTTGTATTTATTATAGTGCAAATAACTGTGTCCAAAATTTACTTGGATTAGTTTGCCATTCTCAGTTCTCCTCTGCTCCTCCATCAAATGTGGTTGTGTTATTCATTTAAATACAAGTGTGATTCACTTATTCTATTTGTGTTTCATTTTCATATCTCCTGTCATTCTTATTATGTGTGTGGGCGGGTGCATGCATGTGTAAAACATCGACATGTTTCCAAAACTCAGAACTGTATGAAAAACTATATTCAGAGAGGGAGGCATTACCTCCCATTTTTTTCCATGTCATTTCCATACCCCATATTTCTCACCCACCAATCTATAAGTATCTAATCTCTCTCATTTCTTGTGCATTCTTTTGATGTTTCTTTTTTTGCAGATATGTATATATTTTGTATATATTTTTTTGAAGATACGTATATATTTCTTATTTGAACAGATACTTCTATACCTCTTCTTTTTCTCTTCTTTCTTACACAAAAATGTCACATACCATAGATACTATTCTGTATTTTATCTTAATAATGTTCTTAAATCATTCCGTATCAGTTCACAGAGATTTTCCTCATTCTTTTTTTCAACAGCATAATACTTCATTATATCAATGTATCTTTAGATTACATTAATCTTTTTTAAAAAAAAAAACTTTTTATTTTGTATTGAGTTATAGCTGATTAACAATGTTGTAATAGTTTCGGGTGAACAGTTTAGAGACTCAGCCCTACATGTACTTGAACCAATCTTTAATTGTATTGAGGGAACTTTTTCCTCTTTAAGTTT
Source organism: Bos mutus (assembly GCF_027580195.1). NCBI lineage: Eukaryota > Metazoa > Chordata > Mammalia > Artiodactyla > Bovidae > Bos > Bos mutus. The sequence continues at coordinate 28,868,563 of NC_091626.1, read as the reverse complement.
CAATCAGTTTGGAGAGCTATTAATAGTTAGGCTATGGTGGTCGTAGTATATTGTATTAATTTCCACAAACTCAACAGTGTAGGAATTAACTAGTATTCCTAACAAGTGAGAAAGACTTATCTAATTATGCAGTAACTTGGGGCCTTACTTTCTGCACCTATAAATATCAAGGCATTGATCTAGATGATCACTGATGTCCCTTCCATCTTGAATATATTGATTTTGTATCCTGAAACTTTACTGTTTGTTGATTTAGTTCTAATAGTTTTTTTTTTTTTTTGGGTAGAGTCTTTTGGGTTTTCTATATATAATATGTCATCTGAAAGTAGAGATAGTTTTATTTCTTTCTTTCCAGTTTGGATGTCATTTCTTTCTTTTTCTGGCCTCATTGCTCTGAGTAGGACTTCCAGTACCATGTTGAATAAAAGTGGCAAGAGTGGGCATCCTTGTCTTGTTCCTGATCTTAGAGGAAAAATTTTTAGCTTTTTACCATTGGATATGAATTTAACTGGAGAAGGCAATGGCACCCGACTCCAGTACTCTTGCCTGGAAAATCCCATGGACAGGGGAGCCTGGTAGGCTGCAGTTCATGGGGTCGAGAAGAGTCGGACACGACTGAGAGACTTCACTTTCACTTTTCAGTTTCCTGCATTGGAGAAGGAAATGGCAACCCACTCCAGTGTTCTTGCCTGGAGAATCCCAGGGACGGGGGAGCCGGGTGGGCTTCCGTCTATGGGGTCGCAGAGTCAGACACGACTGAAGCGACCTAGCAGCAGCAGCAGCAGCAGCAGCATGATGTTAACTGTGGGCTTGATATATATATGGCCTTTATTATGTTAAGGTACCTTACCTCTATACCAACTCTCTGGAGAGTTTTTGCTATGAATGGATGATAAATTTTGTGAAGTTTTCCTAAATCTATTGAGATGATCCTATGATTTTTATCCTTTATTTTGTTAATATGGTCCATCACATAGATTGATTTGTGGATGTTGAACTGACTATCCTTGTATCTGTGAAATAAATTCCACTTGACCATGATGTGTGATGCTTTTAATGTATTGTTGATTCCAGTTTCTTTATATTTTGTTGAAAAATTTTGCATATGGTTCATTAGGGATATGGAAGTATAATTTTCTTGTAGAGTTTTTGTCTGATTTTGGTATCAGGGTAGTGCTGGCTTTGTGGAATGATATTAAAAGTGTTCTTTCCTTAATAAATCCCTTGAAGGATGAATGATTATTGACTTACTTATGTATTTATGTATGATTAGGATGTTCAAGAATTCTGATGTACTTGATGATATGCAGATAAACATACTGCATTATGATAAATTATCATCAAAGGCAAAAATTCCCACAAATGATTCAGAAAAGAGGTTAAAATAATTAACAACCTAGAAGAAATGGATAAATTCCTAGAAATACAACCTACCATGAATCCTGAAGAAATAGAAAATTTCAATAGACCAGTTACTAATAAGGAGACTAAATCTGAAATCAGAAACCTCCCACAAACAAAAGTCCAGGACCAGATGGCTTCACTGCCTCATGGAATGTTATGGTGTGAGGTGGAGAGCAATTATGTGATAATAGCAGCTAGAGATCAATAAGCAATGCTAGTGTGCTCATGTGAGCAGTACATATACTAAAAGTAAACAATGCTAGGTATAGAAATCTTGTTGAATATTTTAAAATATACAATTATTTATATCTTTGCAAAAATATAAGATAAATATCACACAGACATACTTTCTAGATATTTATAATGTCCTACTAGAATTGGGTTACAATATTATCATTTGCCAGTAGATGCCACTATCTGATATTATATCTTCTTAACAACCAGGATATTGTGTTCCTTACTTCCCAGGCCTCAAATACTAAAAGTAGTTGCCTCCAGTATCTATTGGATACTCCAATATCAGTTTCTATAAAGTTGAAAGTCTAAATTGCAAGTTTATTGAAAATGAAGATTATTTCAATTGCCTTGAAAATTTTAACATTACAAAAGCTTTCCTTTTTTCCTTTTTCTGTTCTCCTTTTATTTTTCTCTTTAAAGTTTTCATTTTCCTTCTTGAATGAAACCTCCTTTCATTTATAGGGTTGTGGGGCTTCCTTGTTGGCTCAGATGGTAAAGAATCTCTTTGCAATGTAGGAGACCCTGGTTCAATCCCTGGGTTGGGAAGATCTCCTGGAGAAGAGAATGGCTACCCATTCCAGTATTCTTGCCTGGAGAATTCCACGGGCAGAGTAGCCTGATGGGCTATAGTCCATGGGGTTACAAAGAGTTGGGCATGGAGAAGGAAATGGCAGCCCACTCCAGTGTTCTTGCCTGGAGAATCCCAGGGATGGGGGAGCCTGGTGGGCTGTCGTCTCTGGGGTCGCACAGAGTCGGACACGACTGAAGTGACTTAGCAGCAGCAGCAGCAGAGCGACTAACATGGTGTTATTAACAAGGAAAGTAACCCTTTGTTTTGTCTTGATATTGCTTTAGCAGAGGCATGTGAGTGTCATTCAAGCTTCATTCCAAGGTTGGCTCTGATTTTGTCAGTTTTCAGTATTTATATATTTTTGAAATAGGTATTGAATCTCAACTGATATATCCTAAGTACCAGATATGGCACTAAAAAAAAACCTAAAAGAAAGCATCAGTAAGTGCTGATGTGAACCTCAATAGAGAATAATTTCTTAAGCCTAAGAGCAATGGAAGAAATAAACGATTAATAGACTTGTGTTAAAATATTAATACTTTATTAATACAAAAACCTTAAATATAAAAAACCATATATTTTGAAAGTGAAAGTGAAGTTGCTCAGTCTTGTTGGACTCTTTGCGACCCCATGGACTGTAGCCTACTAGGCTCTTCCATCCATGGGATTTTCCAGGCAAGAGTACTGGAGTGGGTTGGCATTGCCTTCTCTGGGGATCTTCCTGACACAGGGATTGAACCCTGGTCTCCCACATTGTAGGCAGACGCTTTTACGGTCTGAGCCACCAGGCATACTTAAAACTTATTGATTTCATTTTATTTTGTTTAAAAATAATGCCTGAAGTTATGTATGATATGAACTCACTCACAGACCTTTGGGGGTATAAAATGATACAGCTCCCACAGAATGTAACTTAGTGTCATCATATTAGGAATTTTGAAATTGTCTATAAATTTTTTTAGTATCATGATTAACAGAAGAACTGTTAAAAATAATCATATATAAATATAAATATTTATAAAGAATTTACTGCCTTATTATTTTAAAATGAAAAATAGAAAATAATGTAAATATTTCAGTGATTAAATGTTATTGATATTTATACAATATTATACAGTTTTGGGGCTTCCCTAGTGGCTCAGCTGTAAAGAATCTGCCTACAATGCAGGAGATGGAGGTTTGATCCCTGGGTCAGGAAGATCCCCTGGAGAAGGAAATGGCAGCCCACTCCAGTATTCTTGCCTGGGAAATTCCATGGACAGAGGAGCCTGGTGGCCTACAGTCCAGGGGGGTCATAAGAGTTGGACATGACTTGGTGACTAAAGCACTACATGGGTGCTATTTTCTAAAGGGTGTTTTCTTCCTTTGACCTGGCGAGATCAATCTATTGACTTGCAGTATATTCCAAAAGAATAATCAGAAATATAAAAAAGTATTCATTGTCATACTCCTAATAGTGAAATTTTGAAAGCAACCTAATGTTATGAGAATTAAGGAGGATGATGGTTCAATAGAAGAAGATATAATGTTTGCAAATAATCTGTAATGGTATGAGGAAACACATTAATATAATTAAGGGGACATTTTATAAAATTGTATGTATAGTTGAGGTCTCAAACTATGTTGATAATACCTGAAATAAAGTATGAGGGAGAATACAGAAAAATGTTAGTTTTTCTGCTGGATTGATAATATAATAAATACTTTAAATTTTCTTTTCACTTTTCCATTTTTCTAGAAAAACATATATAATGTTTTCATTTTTGTTTGTTTTGTTTTGGCCTAAGACAACAGAAATTTATTTTCTCACAGTTCTAGAGCCCAGAATTTCAAAATCAGTGTCTTGGCAGGGTTGATTCCTTCTGGAAACTGAGAGAAAATTGGTTCCATGGATCTCTCCCCGTGTTTGGTAACTGCGGGTAGTCCTCAGCATTCATGGTCTCGAGGCTTCTTAACTTCAGTCTCAGCTGTGTGGATATACCACATTTTATTTATCCATTCATCACTTGATAGACATTCAGGTTGTTTCTACTTTTGGGCTATTATGAATAATGCTCTTATGAGTATATGTATACAGGTTATTGTATGGACATGTTTCAGTTCCCTTGTATTTTTACTTAGGGGTGGAAGGAATAGCTGAGTTGTTTGGTAATTCCTCAATTGTTGCAGGCCTTTTGATTGATTCCCAGAGTTCTGGAGGAATTGATTTTTGACAATTTTGCTACCACTGGGTGTAATTGTCAATATGGGAGGAAATATTGAGGGCAGTATTGGTTGTTTGCAGCTGGCCTTCTATGGGTCAGTTTCCTTATGTCTAACTGAGATGATATTACTTCTCTATACAAGAAATATTCTTTGGGTGTAGAGGTACTTTTTCATGCTTCTTCACAAATAGAAGGAGCTGAAAGTAGTATTTTTATTAGTAATACTCATATCTCAGTAGCTATAGATAGCAATCAACTATCTTATCCTCATGAGTATTTTATCAAGTGCCTTTATCACACACAGGTAAGAATGAGTGACTTATAAAATATTACATGTCAACTATATTTCAGTTTTAAAAAATGAGTTTTAAAAACTTCTCTAGTCCACTCATCTCATTTTTTAAAACTGAAATGAGTGGGCTAGAGAAGTTTAACCTGAAGGAGAGTTAATACAAGTGAGTAATAGGGCATCGCTCTTCAAAAAGCTGAAAAATTGGCACATGGAAAGCAGAATAAATCCAATTTCTGTAGAAGACAGACAGGACCAGTGGATCAAAGTTATAGGAATACACATTTTTAGTTACTTCCAGAAAGGGGCCTGACAGTTAGAGCTGATTTCTTATGTTCAGAAGTAGTTAGCATGAGCTTCTTAGGAGTTTGTCAAAATAATTCCTAATTGGGAGAAAGTTTGAACTAACACATTTAGGGAACTTTCTTACTTGAAGAATACATCTAGTATTTTTTATGTCTTACAATTACTGTGAAATAAATTACTTGCCCCAGATTCTTGCTTAAACAAACTTTAGTTCATTTCTATTACTTATTACATGAAAGTGAGAATTTCCTTTAGGAATATAAGGGACCTCTCAGAATTCAAGAAATAGTTGTACAGCCATACCTAAAAAAAGAAAAGGAACTAAGATAGCTCTAAGAAACTCAGCAAAACCTTTAATAGTCTGCCATTGACATGTTTAACTTCCCAGTATCAGTGTGTGTGTGTGTGTGTGTGTGTGTGTGTGCCTGTGCTCAGTTGTGTCCAACTCTCGCGACCCCATGGACTGTAACCCACCAGGCTTCTCTGTCCGTGGGATTTTCTAGGCAAGATACTGAGCGGGCTGCCCTTTCCTTCTTCAGGGGATCTTCCTGACCCAGGGATGGAACCTGCATCTCTTGCATGGCCTGAATTGGCAGGTGTATTCTTTATTGCTTGTGCCACTTGGGAAGCGCAAATACCACTTTATGTGCCTCTGATTTCATATTCTCAGGTGAGACAGTCTGATTGCCTTTATCTGTGTTCTGTCTGCCTGTGATTCATTCGGCTCTAGGCCAGGAGTAAAAGTCATGTAACAGGAGGTTAACATGGTGGTAGTGCTGGGCTTACTCCTCTGGGTGGTGGTCAGCAGCTCTAAGAGGGAAGGTGGAGTAAGCTGTGGACTAGATGCTCCAAAAGATATTTATCACATTTCCCAAAATGTCAATGGTAAAAATAGGGCTAGGATTTGGACTATTTAACTCTATTTTGGACAAGTATTTATTATATAAATATTATATGCAAGCCACCATGCTAGGTGATGGACAGAATGTAGAAATGTAAGAAATAGTCCCTGCCATCAGTATTTATAGTCATTCTGTCTAGTAGACTATTTATTATTTAAGAGGTCATCTTGCTGAGGTTTCATTTTGGAAGGATTAACCTACTGATTATGTTAAAGGGCTCCATGTAGACTGAAAAACGTGTCAAGTTGAATATTAAAACATTTGCTTTTTCTAAATATCCACACGTGTATCATTTGTGTAGACCAATCCTAAAGGATGATCATAAGCTCAGACTCCAAAAACACAAACAAAACACCCAATTTCTTCACATCAAAGAAAAAAATGAGTTGTATGTCTTACATTGCTCGGAATCTATCATATTAAAATGTGTGCCGATTCTTCTGTGTACATGAGGAGGAAGACTACAGATATTTTAAGGCTCTTTGAGCTACCCAGTATCTTTGATAATGAACATATATAACATGACATACACATGCTGCTGCTGCTAAGTCGCTTCAGTCGTGTCCGACTCTGTGCTACCCCATAGACGGCAGCCCACCAGGCTCCCCCCTCTGGGATTCTCCAGGCAAGAACACTGGAGTGGGTTGCCATTTCCTTCTCCAATGCATGAAAGTGAAAAGTGAAAGTGAAGTCGCTCAGTCGTGTCCGACTCTTGAGACCCCATGGACTGTAGCCCACCAGGCTCCTCCGTCCATGGGATTTTCCAGGCAAGAATACTGGAGTGGGGTGCCACTTCCTTCTCTATGGCATACACATATGGTGCAGATATTACCTGAAGGAGTATGCATATTAATTATTTCTAGTTTTTATTTTCATTATTTTAAGGGTATGTATTTATTTCAATTGAATGGCTAAGAATATTGTGTTATTTCCTATCTGTGTTTCAGCTGCCTTTAGGTTTGCAATATGTGAAAGGTGTCATTTCTGGTTTGCATTCAGCTCTTATTTTATCAGTGGAATAGTTTATCAGTAGCAGATGATAAAGTAAAAATGTATGTGTGTTCAGTCACTCGGTTGTGTCTGACTCTTTGCAGTCCTGTGGACTATAGCCTGCCAGGCTCCTCTGTCCACAGAATTTTCCAGGCAAAAATACTGGAGCAGGTTGCCATTTCCTACTCCAGGGGATCTTCCAGATCCAGGTGGATTCTTTACCATTTACCTGTGAAGCCCATAAAGTAAAAATAATGTAGTGTATATGTTAAATTCTAAGCCTTAGCCTTATTTATTTTCTAAATAAAGATGATGAAGATTTTCTAGGTGGAATGTAACATTAAAACCTTATAAGGATAATTAGTAGTAGACTTAGAAAATTGTTTGAATGTTTCCAGAAAATACTGGATTTCCACTTGAATAGGCCATTGGTTTTATTAAGACCCTATGTTGAAATCCTGGATTTATTTTAAATGGTTATCCATATTTTCATGGTACATGCTACACCTTCTTCTGGGACTCTGTGTGGCCTTAGAACCCAACTAACTTCTCTATGGATATTTCTCAGAGACCATTTTTCCTAAGTAATCATTTCATTTTTTTGGATTTTAGTGCGCATTTTAAAAGTTGTTTTACAATTGCTCATATATTGTTAACTCTCCACTCTGCCAGTATGATTTCAGGAAAGGAGCACTTAAGAGAGTATGTTCAATTAAAGTTTCTGCAGATAAATTATTACTTGCCCTACTTTTCAAGTTTCATGTGGTCTTGGCAAAATGTAGTCAAAATTGTAGTATAAGTGTAGCTTAGAATCGTATGTTTCCATTGATTTTTATAATATTTGTGGCTGTTAAAAAAAAAGTACATCAATCCTGCTGCTGCTGCTGCTGCTGCTAAGTTGCTTCAGTCGTGTCTGACTCTGTGTGACCCCGTAGACAGCAGCCCATCAGGCTCCTCCGTCCCTGGGATTCTCCAGGCAAGAACACTGGAGTGGGTTGCCATTTCCTTCTCCAATGCAGGAAAGTGAAAAGTGAAAGTGAAGTCACTCAGTCGTGTCCAAATCTTAGCGACCGCATGGACTGCAGCCTACCAGGCTCCTCCATCCATGGGATTTTCCAGGCAAGAGTACTGGAGTGGATTGCCATTGGCTTCTCGATAGTAATGTTTAGCTCTTTAGATCAGATCAGATCAGTCGCTCAGTCGTGTCCGACTCTTTGCGACCCCATGAATCGCAGCACGCTAGGCCTCCCTGTCCATCACCAACTCCGGGAGTTCACCCAGACTCACGTCCATCGAATCAGTGATGCCATTCAGCCATCTCATCCTCTGTCATCCCCTTCTCCTCTTGCCCCCAATCCCTCCCAGCATCAGAGTCTTTTCCAATGAGTCAACTCTTCGCATGAGGTGGCCAAAGTACTGGAGTTTCAGCTTTAGCATCATTCCCTCCAAAGAAATCCCAGGGCTGATCTCCTTCAGAATGGACTGGTTGGATCTCCTTGCAGTCCAAGGGACTCTCAAGAGTCTTCTCCAACACCACAGTTCAAAAGCATCAATTCTTTGGTGCTCAGCCTTCTTCACAGTCCAACTCTCACATCCATACATGACCACAGGAAAAACCATAGCCTTGACTAGACGAACCTTTGTTGGCAAAGTAATGTCTCTGCTTTTGAATATGCTATCTAGGTTGGTTATAACTTTCCTTCCAAGGAGTAAGCGTCTTTTAATTTCATGGCTGCAGTCACCATCTGCAGTGATTTTGGAGCCCAGAAAAATAAAGTCTGACACTGTTTCCACTGTTTCCCCATCTATTTCCCATGAAGTGATGGGATGCCATGATCTTCGTTTTCTAACTGTTGAGCTTTAAGCCAACTTTTTCACTCTCCTCTTTCACTTTCATCAAGAGGCTTTTTAGATCCTCTTCACTTTCTGCCATAAGGGTGGTGTCATCTGCATATCTGAGGTTATTGATATTTCTCCCGGCAATCTTGATTCCAGCTTGTGCTTCTTCCAGTCCAGTGTTTCTCATGATGTACTCTGCATATAAGTTAAATAAACAGGGTGACAATATACAGCCTTGACGGACTCCTTTTTCTATTTGGAACCAGTCTGTTGTTCCATGTCCAGTTCTAACTGTTGCTTCCTGACCTGCATACAGATTTCTCAAGAGGCAGATCAGGTGGTCTGGTATTGCCATCTCTTTCAGAATTTTCCACAGTTTATTGTGATCCACATAGTCAAAGGCTTTGGCGTAGTCAATGAAGCAGAAATAGATGTTTATCTCTTACTTCTGTCTAAACTCTGATACGTTCAAGAAAGTGGAGGGTGTCCTAGTAGTATTTTCTTTATAGTTGTAGCATAGAATATTACTATCATATAAGTAAGTATTTGAGAATTAGGATGAGCCTGCCTATCTCAATAGAATCTAAGTCTTTTAGTTGATTTTTGCTTTGTCACTGGTGCACCCAGTGCTATTTGAATATTAAATCAAAATGCATTAACAATATAAAAGGCAAAAAGACAGAAGGTTTTTTAATGTGTATATATTTTTTTCTCATTTCCCATGACATTAGACTACCTCTGTGCCATCTATTTAAAATGAATTTCTGTTTCCAAAAAGATTTCAGGTGTGTTTTTCACTCTCTCTCTCCATCACCCCTGCCCCTCTTCCTTACACACATAAACACCCTCCTAGACCTCAAGGACCCTGTCTTTTCTCCCTTTCTCCCCACTTCTTTTGTTGCTGTTCAGTCACTAAGTCATGTCTGACCCTTTGCCATCCCATGGACTACAGCATACCAGGCTTCCCTGTCCTTCACTATCTCCCTGAGTTTGCTCAAATTCATGTCCATTGAGTCTGTGATTCTATCTAACCTTCTCATCTTCTGCCACCCCCTTCTCCGCTGGCCCTCAGTCTTTCCCAGCATCAGGGTCTTTTCCAAGGAGTTGGCTCTTTGCATCAGGTAGCCAAGAATTGGAGCTTCAGCTTCAGCATCATTCCTTCCAATGAATTCAGAGTTGATTTCCTTTAGGATTGATTTGTTTGATCTCCCTGGCTAAAATAATATTCTGTATGCATGAAAATGACCATTGCGTATTACGCCGTGATTATTAGGTAGTTCACAACTTTCTTGAAGGACAGATACAAAGAACAAACGGGTCCTTCTTTCAAAGGAAAGATTAAAACATAGCTTCCTGTGACTTAACCTTACTGTTCTCACTCAATCATTACTTCTGTAAACCTGTAACTTTTCCCCTCCGCATTGTGAACTTTTATGCTTCATGCCTGATTTTCTTATTTGCAAAATAAGAATAAAAACAGTTGCTTCCCATTTACTTCACAGAGAATTAAAGGAATCGGCTATATTCCTTCCCCAGATGTAGCAACTTAATCTTACTTGTATATTTTCTGTCTGTTATTCTCTTCCATAATGTCCAGTTGTATATATATTTTCCATTCTTTTATTTACATTCTTTTCTTTCTCTGGGGTTTTTCAAAATCAAAGCGTGTTAATCACATTTCACAATGTACTTGAGTACTCAAGATACTTTTCAGACATGGGAGATGTTTGAATAGCTGCATTTGTTTTGGAGTGTCTGTCAAAATCCAGGCCCCGGACCATTGAAAAGTACAATAAGGCGGAGCGTCCCCAACCTGAAGTGTTGATTAGTTCCAAGGTGAGTGTTTCAGCCTTCTCTGAAAACCTCTCTGGTCTTCTCAGTTACCTTCTTTTCTTTTCACCTAGATGATCATTTATGAAACAATGGCATGATTGAGGGTTGAGTTTGCTCTCTTCAAGAGCATTAGCTGAAAAGTCTGATTTCTCATCTGAAGAACAGATGCTTTATCACAGTCCTCAATGCTTATGTGCCTGGTCAGCTTGGTATTGATAGAGAAAAAGAAAAAGTTTAGTAGTCAATATCTGGTGTCACTATCAATTACAGATAAACTATTAACAGTTAAATTACAACATAATTATTATTTTTGAATAATAGAGCATTGAAACTTAGACCTAAACTATTAATTGATGGAATTTCACTGAAGGTTAGTGTCAGAATAATGGCTTCCATCTATAAGGCTGTGCAGAAATCCTGACCTTGATATGATTTATGAATTCCAGTGGGAGCAAACTCTTAGTTGAAAACCCTAAGTTTTTAGCACTAACACAACCTGGAAACAATGATCTTAGATTTTGAAGTCAGGAGTTAATTAGAAGTCTCTATCACTTTATTATGGCTCTTTAAAAAATTTAAAATTTTTTTTAAAAAATTTGCCCTATAATGAGATCCCTAAAGGATAGAGTGTCCTCCAGAGATCACAGGTTTTGGGTTGGTATAACTGATAACGAATTTTTTGTCTTCTGTTAGAAGGTGACCAAAGATTCAAATGCTTCTTGAATCTGCTCCTAGAATATGTGAGCAGGGCTGTGGTCCCAGTTCCATGGAGCATCCTAAACTTTCTTTTAGCTGTGGCCCCAGGACATGTGTCCAGATCATACAGTCACTTCATGAAATAATTGTTGTTGTTTAGTCACTAAGTTCAGAGAAGGCAATGGCAAGCCACTCCAGTACTCTTGCCTAGAAAATCGCATGGATGGAGGAGCCTGGTAGGCTGCAGTCCATGGGGTCGCTACAAGTCGGACGCGACCGAGAGACTTCACTTTCACTTTTCACTTTCACACAATGGAGAAGGCAATGGCAACCCACTCCAGTGTTTTTGCCTGGAGAATCCCAGGGATGGGGGAGTCTGGTGGGCTGCCGTCTATGGGGTTGCACAGAGTCGGACATGACTGAAGCGACTTAGCAGCAGCAGCAGCAGCAGTCACTAAGTTTGTGTCTGACTCTTTGTGACCCCACTTACTACAGCACGCCAGGCTCTTCTGTCCTCTACTGTCTCCCAGAATTTGCTCAAATTCATGTCCATTGAGTCGGTGATGCTATCTAACCATCTCCTCTGCCACCCACTTCTCCTTTGCCTTCAGTCTTTCCCAGCATCAGGGTCTTTTCCAGTGAGTTGACTCTGCATCAGGTGGCCAAAGTATTGGAGCTTCAGCAACAGTCCTTCTAATGAATATTCAGGGTTCATTTCCTTTAGGATTGACTGTATTGATATTACAGTCTAAGGGACACTCAAGAGTCTTCTTCAGCACCAGAATTGGAAATACAGGTTTGTTTTTTTTTTTAGAAAGAAAGGAGCTAGGACAAAATTTTAGTTTTTGACACTTAAATTTGGAACCACCTGTGTCAAACTTTTTTCTGTATTTATGTGTATTTCTTAATGATAGACAAATAAATTAGGCAAAAACATCTCATTTTTTTTCTTTTCCATAATTTAGGAAAATGAGCTTTATCAGTGTTCACTAATTGAATCTTAATGCTGCCTCTTTTTCATTGCAAGTACATTGATTTGAAGAGAAAGTTATTGAGGAAAAAGCTGCCATCGATTTTGTTGTTGTTGTTGTTAATTACTGTTTTGTTTGGGCTTCCTCAATGGTGCTAGCAGTAAGGAGCCTGCTTCCCAATGCAGAACATGTAAGAGATGAGAGTTCAATCCCTGGGTCGGTAACGTCCCCAGGAGGAGGGCATGGCAACCCAGTCCAGTGTTCTTTCTTGAAGAATCCCATGGACAGAGAAGTCTGGCAGGCTACAGTCCATAGGGTAGCAAAGAGTGGACACGACTAAAGAGACTGAGCATGTACTGTTTTGTTAGGAGTTCTTACCAGTGCCATGTTCATAGAATGTTGAGGTACACATTGAACAATATATTAACAGAATTTACTGATTTAGAGAGTAATAAATAATTTTTCCGCTGATGGACAATTATGCATTGTTTTGGCAAATTAGATTTTAAATTTCAGTTGCACTTTTTTCGAATAGGAACTACATTCGCCTGGTTCACGATTCCAGAGCCACACAGCTGCACAGCAGTCTGTAGGAAGAAGTGTTCTGCTCATTCTTGTCCCCAAATCACCATAGTAGTCTCTCTGAAGTACAGTTTCTGTTATCTAAATTCCTTTGTTTCTTTCCATAAATATTTTACACATATAGAAGATATACATATGTGTGCATGTATATATGTATATTATTTGTAACAAAAGAATTTTCCTTCTCACATAAATGCTCACTACTATTTCTCCTGTTGCTTAGTTTCACTTAACAGTGTATCTTAAAAACAATTTCATGTTGGTCTGTAAAAAGCTTTCTTACTCTTGTGGCCTCATGGTATCTATTATATGGATGGATGGTAGTCTTATTTAATGTAGGCCCCTACTAATGAACATTTAAGTTGCTGCCAATCTTTTATTTTTTATTAACAATGATTAATATTGCTTTCTCCTTATTTTTCATTTTTAATTCATTTCCTGCTTTTGTCAGGGTCTATATATTAGTACCAAGAACTGAGAAGCTTTTATTCTGACACATTTGGTGTTTGTGTGTAGACATTCAGGTAAATGTACACACTCCTAAGCTATATAGTTCTAGTCTCCTTCCTAGAGTACTCACCTACAATAAAACCTATTTATTGGAATTCATATGCTATATAAGTGCTGAGTCATAGCGCCTATTGGCAAACTAGAAATTTCCAGTTACTAATCTGTGATTTCGATTCCTGTGCCATATTCCATGTTTCAGTGACAGGGAACAACCCTTATTTGGTGAGAGTCAAATAGCCTTAAGTAAAACTGTATCATTGATAAGATAGGGTTAAGAAAATGGAAACTGTCTAAGCTCTTAGGGTAAGATGAGTTTAGGAGATCAGAGCAGTTTTACTCTTTGATTTCAGGGTTTCTGTACATTATTTCAGATAATTCTGTTAGGGCCACAGCTGGGACATTTGCTGATCAGAACTCTTAAGGTAGTAATGTGTGTGTGTGTTTAGTTGCTCAGTCGTGTCTGACTCTTTGGGAACCCATGGACTATACATGATGTTTTCCAGGCAGGAGTACTGGAGTGAGTTGCCATTTCCTTCTCCAAGGAGTCTTCTTGATCCAGGGATCAGGGTCTTGTGTCTCTTGCATTGGCAGGTGGATTCTTTACTGCTGCAGCCCCAGGAGAGTCCCTAAGATAGTAATCAGATGTAGTAATTAGATAGCGAATCATTGAGCAGGTTTGTTGACCTATGGTTCAGTTCAGTTGAACTCAGTCGTGTCCGACTCTTTGCGACCCCATGAATCGCAGCACGCCAGGCCTCCCTGTCCATCACCAACTCCCAGAGTTCACTCAAACTCATGTCCATTGAGTTGGTGATGGCATCCAGCCATCTCATCCTCTGTTGTCCCCTTCTCCTCCTGCCCCCAATCCCTCCCAGCATCAGGATCTTTTCCAATGAGTCAACTCTTTGCATGACGTGGCCAAAGTATTGGAGTTTCAGCTTCAGCCTCAGTCCTTCCAATGAACACCCAGGACTGATGTCCTTTAGGATGGACTGGTTGGATCTCCTTGCAGTCCAAGGGACTCTCAAGAGTCTTCTCCAACACCACAGTTCAAAAGCATCAATTCTTCGGCACTCAGCTTTCTTCACAGTCCAACTCTCACATCCATACATGACCACTTGAAAAACCATAGCCTTGACTAGACGGACCTTTGTTGGCAAAGTAATATCTCTGCTTTTCAATATGCTATCTAAGTTGGTCATAACTTTCCTTCCAAGGAGTAAGCATCTTTTAATTTCATGGCTGCAAAGTTACTCTAAATCGTTATAATATCATATAAAGTACAAAAAGAATATTGTCAAAGCAAGCAATGGAGGTTTTAATATTTAATCACTAGATTGAACCAATTTCTCCCTAAAATTTTCACTTTTTCACTCAATGAATCATAACTGCAGTTCTCTTAGCTTACTCTGATTTTGTCCAGAAAACACTTTTTTAAAAAAAATGTATCTGGAAGGACAATAGAAATAAAGTCATTAGGATTGTTATATATTGGTATTGATTTGATGGTTATTTGGCTGTATAAATAAAGAGAAAACAGATAAAATTCTATATTTTAAAAGTCTATGGAAGTAAATAAAAATTTTACTGGATCCTGATTATTTTCTATTAATGTATTTCAGTGACATATACATATATATATATTTTAAATAGACTTAGCCTCTTTAACCCCTCTTTCCCTCTGTTTAGTAACTCCCTTTCCCCTCTCTTTTTTCCATTTCTTGCTTTTCTTCAGATAATTGGGGACTTTGTGTTGCAGCATTTGCTGCTATCAGTCATGCCAGGAAATCTTCTGCACCAGAAATACTGTGAGATGTTTTTAAGCAAGACACAAAAAAGAGAGAGAGAGGGGAGGATAAGATAGGAGGAAGGGGGTAGATGGGGGGTGGGGGGATGGGAAGGAGGGGGGCAGAAACAGTGTCTGGGGTCATCGTGCTGGTGTTTTTTTCCTCTTTCAGTGAAGCTTCAGATTCTGTTTGGCTCTGGCTCAGCTGCTCTTTGGTCATAACTGAAGAAGGGGGTCAGAGAGGGGGAGAAGGCAATTAAAACCTTGAATACTGTAAAAGCCCTTCTAATTAAGTGGTGAGGATGGAAAAATAAAATTGCTTCTTAGGCTTTATTTCCGTTCTCCCTTTAAAAGTCTGCTGAGGGATTGAAGTTCATGTCCCTTAGAAGAGATAAAGTTCAAAATAACAACTCTGGAGAGAAAAAGTTTTCATGAACTTTTCAAATAAAGCCATCTTTATTTGATTTCCTGGGGCCCCCTCACCTGGGTCCTCCTCGCCACCCCCACCGTCACTCCAGCCTGAAGCACCCAATTCTCTGGAGTATTGCAGGAGACAGTTCAAGTAGCTCGCTGCTCCAGTTCCTTTGTTCAGGTTGCTTTTGGTCCTTGCTGGGAAATGTTCTGAAAACTGAACCGGCCATGAAACACAAAGGCTGACCTATGTCTTCCCTCCCGGTAACCACTGTGCGATTTGTTCCCACTCCTGTTCAGGACTCATTAGTTCCTCGGAACAGAAAAGGTTGTTCCCCTGGAATAAAAGGAATGGGCCGGGCTCAGAGTCCTCTTTCACCTTTTCCTGTGTTTTATTTGGGTGCTCTCACAGCCCCCTACCTTCATTAGTGACCTGGTGCAGGGGGGTGGGGGGGGTCGTGGTGGGTTGGCACAGTGCTGAGACCAGCTTTTGCTGGTTCCCTGGGTGTATCGGAGATCTCAGAACTCAATACCTTACTGTGAAAATAAAATACTCTGCTTCAGACGACCTTTGCATGGAACAAAGCCATACGTCCCAATCTGCCTGGGCCTCTCAAATTGCCATCCCTGCCAAGAGCCCGTCTTGCATTTTGCACATGCCCTTCACCCCCCAACTTCCCCCTCGCCCCCACCCTTCCTCTGACTGTGGTTCTTTAGGTTGCCTCTGTATCAGGTAGATATTTATGTGTGTGTGAACATGCAGGCTTTATGTGAAGACCTTGTGTATTTAAAACACAGTTCAGGGTGGTAGTTTCTTGGAAGAGCTGTAAGCAGCAGATATCTGTGGGCTTTTACACCCCCAAGTGCGGGCTTCCCAGGTCGTGCTAGCAGTAAAGACTCTGCCTGCCAATGCTGGGGTTGCAGAAGACACGGTTTCTGATCTCTGGATGGGGAAGATCCCCTGGAGGAGGACGTGGCAACCCATTCTAGTATTCTTGCCTGGAAAATCCGATGGACAGAGGAGCCTGGCGGACTGCAGTCAATGGGGTCACAAAGAATTGAACACAACTGAGTGAACAGACACACACATACCCCAAGTGATATTATTTCAGATTCATATAGGAAGTTTGGGAAAGTATGTGAAAACTTAAGAGATGCTCTAGAAAACTGAGTTACGTATTTATAATTCAAGTTGTTTTCCCTAATTTTCCAGAGTGACTCAATTATTTTCTTATTTAAAACCTGGTCTCCTGGAGATCTCTCCCTGATGCCAGAGCCACATGTATGCGTGTGTGTGATAATGTGCGACACTAACATGTACAGTGTCCATCAAACTTATCTTAAAGCCCTTGGAGTACTCAGAGTATTGTGTCTGTTCAGCTCCCAGTGTTTACATGCTATAATTCTTGGAAACGCATTACTGTACTTACTTTAAGGCATTGTGGGAAACTAAAACTAAGGGACTTTTTGTTATTAAATGACCATTTGAGTCTTAAGTAGAACTCAACTTTCTTATCCATTGATTGTTATCACATCATCACTGCAACAACAAGGTAAGATTTGCAGTTCTAATGTGCTGAGTCGCTCAGTCGTGTCCGACTCTGTGAGCTCATGGACTGCAGCCCACCAGGCTCCTCTGTCCATGGTCTCCTCCACGCAAGAACACTGGAGTAGGTTGCTGTTCTTTTCTCCAGAGGATCTTCTCAACCCAGGGATCAAACCCGGGTCTCCTGCATTGCAAACAGATTCTTTATTGTATGAGCTACAGGGAAATTCTAATAAATTGTTCTAAATCTCAAAGTTCATTATTTCATTTCAATGATAATATTCAGATTGTATGAGATAGTTAGGGCCTTTGTTTATAGAGTATTTAGTAATTCAAGAAAAATCTCTTTTGAGTCCACAGGAAAATAATATACATATGCAAATATGATGTGCTATTTTTGTTTTGTATTTCAGGTTTGCAGACATGCTCTAATTTTCTACAGAAAGTTTATGATAGACTCTTGTTTGAAAAATCTATAGAGATAGAAATATTTTCATAGTTTGGGTCTACATGATTTTATATTGCATAAAAAAGTGGATTACCTCTTCCTTCCTGCTACCACAGACAGTAGAGCATCTTTGAACTCTCCAGGGTTTGTCCTCGGGAGTAGGATTGCAGGGTAATCAAGAACACACATTCTGAACATCCCTGAGTACTGCCAGGTTGCTTCCTGGAAAGGCTGCCCTAGTCTGTGTCCCACCAACAGGAGACGACTGCTCCTGCTTCCCACATCCTTGCAAAGATTTGCTATGTTTAGACTTCATCATTTTTCCAAACTGATGGGTGTAGAGTGATATTTCATTTTAATTTGCATTTCTCTGATTGCTAGTGAAGTTGAACATTTCTTTACATACTGGTTAGTTATTTGGCTTTTTACTATCATGGCTTGATTTAAGGTTTCATGTTGATGTAGACCTTAATTTTGAGTTTCGTAAATATATTCAAAAATGATGTCTCTTTTAATCTTACAGTTTATGCTGTTAGGATTCAAGACCATGGGTTACTCTCTGACATTTTTTCCTGTTAGCACACTACTTTTAGGCTTTAATTCATCTAGATGTGACTTTCGGTTGCAGCAGCGTCGTTTTAGGTAGCAACTTCATACTTTGCAACATGATACAGCAGTGTGGTGTGAACTCAAGGGCTATATTGCACCATGGATGCAGTCTGAAGAGAGGATTCGATGAAAAAAAGATGGCTGTGGATTCATGGTATATTAACCATGTATATACACAAGACGGAGTAGGGAATAGCAACTCACTCCAGTATTCTTGCCTGGAAAATTCCATGGACAGAGGAGCCTGGTGGGCTATGGTTCATCGGGTCACAAAGAGCTGGACACGACTGAGCAAGTGAGCACATATGCAAGACAGTACTTGATATTTTTCAAATAAACAGTCCATATCCAAAGATAGTCACCAGGCAGGTAAGTGTTTGTTTATGTAGGAGTAGGAGGGAATAGGAATTATAGATAAAGGGGAAAAAAACCGAATAAATTAATAAATTAACATAGACTGAGAGAGGGGCCTTGCAGAGATAGTATATTCTGGACTGAGAAGTATGATTAACCTAGTGATTTGGGGACAGGGTGAATATAATTTAGAGAGGTAATCAGAAAATAGGTTAGGTGACCAGCTAAAAGAGGTTAATTGAAGGAAAATAAAAATAAAATATTTTAATTGTTATAATTTGTAAGTAAGATGCCTATAAGGAAAAAAAATGCTCTTAAATAACTGCATCTGGTTGTGGGCTTTTCTTTTTTTTTTTTGCTTTTAAAGCTTGTGTGGGAGAAACAAATTTTTCTTCTTATTCCTTAGGTGAAGATATCTGTAAGAAAGAAAGCAGGTGTTTCTTTTCAAGTGCATGTGTACACCTGCCATAAGACAAAATGAGTAGGTACCGCTGAGAACAGGCCCTGGTTATTTTTTATGTTGCTTGTTAAATTAAAATTTTTTTTCCTGGCAAGCATAGGTTTATAATTAAGTCATTTATCATAAGTGTTCTTTTAACTGCAACTTAAGTTTGATGACATGCAGAAGTAATATGTGGATGGTTACTTGGAAATTAGATGAATGAATTATTTTACTGGCCTTTATCATTTGATGTGTTGATCTTCCTATTTATAATAAACACTTAACACTGATCAATTATTTGCAACTGAAAAAGTAAAAAACATCTTCGTTTGGAACTGTGTTCTTGACTTATTTCCAGCCCACCAACACTTGAGGAGTGTGCTACATCGCATTAATAGAGGTGGTGCTCTCTTGGCACCATACTCAGTTCTTTTACAGTATGAAGAAGCTTCCATGTCAGATATAGATTCCATGTCTCCCTTGCCTCAATATCATGTATTCTCTTTTTTTGCTATATCGGTTCTGTGGGTACTCTGCCCCATGCCCTCTCATTTATTTTGTGTCCACATACTCAGCACTACACTAGCACTTTACATGTTTTTTAATCTCATTTATTCCTCATTACACGTCACATACTATATAGATAGAGAAAATAGACTCAGAAAGTGGATGTGATTTTTCTAGGGTCATACAGCCATCAGTAGCAGAACAAATATTTGAAGCCAAGCATAACTCCTAAATGTGCCTCTTTTTCTGCTTGACTGCATTATATTTTTCATGGGCTATCTTCAAAATTCATATTTGTGTAGAGTGTGGTATCTTCATTGCTGTTAAGTCACTTCAGTCGTGTCCGACTCTGTGCGACCCCATAGATGGCAGCCCACCAGGCTCCCCCGTCCCTGGGATTCTCCAGGCAAGAACAGTGGAGTGGGTTGCCATTTCCTTCTCCAATGCATGAAAGTGAAAAGTGAAAGTGAAGTCGCTCAGTCGTGTCCGACTCCTAGCGACCCCATGGACTGCAGCCTACCAGGCTCCTCCATCCATGGGATTTTCCAGGCAAGAGTACTGGAGTGGGGTGCCATTGCCTTCTCCAGGTATCTTCATTAGGCTCCTTAATTTTGAAAGAGAACATTAATCCTATTCTCTGCTCCCACTGTTGCTGAAAGAGGTGGACACCTTTAAGTTGCATCATAGAGAATCTATATTCAGGTTCCCTTTACAGATTAGTATTTTGAACTCTCTACTATTCTAGTTGGTCAAAAATCTGCTTGTAGAAGATTGGCCTTCAATGATTGATGATGTCATGAAATCCACTCTTCATAAGTAATGGAGTTTTTGAAGAGGCCCTGACTGTATCACACCCAATCATCTTTAGGATGACCTGGAAATGAAATTCCTCAAGCCTCTGGGTCAGGAAACACTGCTTGATTTTCTGTTAAAAAAAAAAAAAAATCTTGTGGCTTTTATGAATCTTATATTTGATTATATTTTCATCTTTAAGTACCTTAGAGCCAAATTTGCACATAATTTCTAATAGCTGTGGAGAAATAAACAATGTGCATTTGTGTGCTAATCTTACTCTTAGCATTATTACACCTAGCATTATTTCTCTGTGTTCCTCTTTGATCTTTTGTTTCTTTTTCTCTGTGGCCCCATGGACTGTAGCCCACCAGGCTCCTCTGTCCATGAAATTCTCCAGGTAAGAATACTGGAGTGGGTAGCCATTTCCTTCTCCAGGGGATCTTCTGACCCAGGGATCAAACCCGGGTCTCCTTCATTGCAGACAGAATCTTTACCATCTGAGACACTAGGGAAGTCCTTATTTATTTGTATTAAGTGTATTTTCATTTGTTGTTGTTGTTTAGTTACGAAGTAGTATGGGGTCGCAAAGAGTCGGACACGACTGAGCGACTGATCTGATCTGATCTGACTCTGTGATCCCATGAGCTGCAGCATGCCAGGCTTCCCTGTCCTTCACTATCTCCTGGAGTTTGTCCAAACTCAGGTCCATTGAGTCGATGATGCCATCCAACTATTTCATTCTCTATCATCCTCTTCTCCTCCTGCCTTCAATCTTTCCCAGGATCAGGGTCTTTTCTAATGAGTCAGCTCTTCACATCAGGTGGCCAAAGTATTGGAGCTTCAGCTTCAGCATCAGTCCTTCCAATGAATATTGTGTTGATTTCCTTGTTGATCTCCTTGCTGTCCAAGGGACAGTTTATTTTCATAAATTGTCACAAATCATTTCACTGGTGTGGAATATAAATATACAATATCATGTGTAAGTTTTCCTGATTTGACGGCTCAGTCACATTCCTATTAGGAAATGTCATGTGTTCATCTTTCATGTTTGTTTCCTCCATTCTTTCATTTCCTAATTTTCCATTGTCTATTAGGGATTTCTCCCTTGATTAACAGGTTAGTAGAATTTCAGTGGTGTTTCTGATTGTTGAGTGTCTACACAAGGAGTTATTTTATTTTAGAAAAATTAATCTTGTAATTTGTTTTTCTCTAAGTCCATGTTTTTAGTAAAAGTATAATTTTTTATGGAAAAAATAAATTTAACTAATTTGATTTTGTTTTCATCTGAGGATAAGAATAGGGAAATCTGGAATCTCAGAGCAGTGCCATTATATAAAGTTTGGAGAGTTTATATAGAATGAAATGATTTTTCAACTTATTATAATGAAGGCAGTGAATTCTCTGTCTATTGCCTACTGGACATCACTAATTGGATGTTCAGCTGCTACTTCAGATTGTCTGAAACTTCACATCTAATTCCCCTCCTCAGTGAAGTTACCTCCACCATTTCTGCCTTCCCATTCCTCATTCCATTTCCTAATTTGGTGACTCGTATTACCCTGTACCTCGTTACCCAAATCATATATGTGGCAGTCATATTAGACTCCTCTAAGCAGTCACTTGGCTTCCCCCGTGGCTCAGTGGTGAAGAATCTGCCTGCCAGTGCAGAAGACACAGGAGACATGGGTTTGATCCCTGTGTTGGGAAGATCCCCTGGAGAAGGAAATGGCAACCCACTCCAGTACTTTTGCCTGGGAAATCCCATGGACAGAGGAGACTGGTGGGTCCATGGGGTTGCAGAAAGTCTGAAGCAACTTAGTGACTAAACAACAGCAGTCAGTCACTCAGTTCTTTACTTATTTCACAGCTTTTAAGCTGGCCCTTTTCCAGTCTCATTGCTTTTTACCGATTCCAGTGCCTTGCCCAGAACCTTTCCTAGGCAGGCACTCCAAATTGTTGGTTGAAAAAAGGAAGAAATGGCTGAATGGATGCAGGAAGGAATTGTCTTCATTTCATTTCTGCTCTCAGGACTACTGCAAGACTTATCTTTGTGCCTCTATCCTGGCCACTCCTAATGCCCTCAGAGTGATAACCCGAAAATGCAGATCAGATCCTGTCAGTCTTTTGTTTAAAACCTCCAACAACTTCTTTAGCTTCCAGGATTAGGTTTAGCTTAGTACCAGAGCCATCCGCGCCAAGTCCCCTGTGTCTTTCTCATTTACCGCCTGCATTTCTACTGGCAGCTTCATCATGTGGCTGCATGTTCCACCTCCTCCCACACGCTCCTTCATTCTGAAGAATCTAACTGTAGCTTCACTGGAGAACTTGACTGACTCTGCCAAGTCTGAGTTAAATGCTTTTTCTCATTGCCCTCATATTCCTTTATTCACAGCACATGGCTCATCTCACATTAAACTACTATCATGACTTCCTTATCTAGGGGCCTTTAATTTTCTTTTTTTTTCTTTTTTAATTTGGCTGCATTGGGTCTTGGTTGTGACACTTGGGATATTTGATCATCGTTGCAGCATGTGGGATCTAGTTCCCTGATCAGGGTCGAACTCAGGCCTTCTGTATTGGAAGCAGGGATTCTTAGCCACTGGGCCACTAGGGAAGTCCCTAGGGGCCTTTTCTTAACCTGGGTTCTTTACTCCTAGACAGTATCCAACATGTAGTGAATAACCAGTAATTGACTGACTGACTGACTGAATATGGAATAGAAAAAGTCTGTAGGCTATAATCCAATCTGTTTATTCAGTAACTATTTATTGAGTACTTACTACATTTCAGATGTTGGTTGAGGGCTGGGATTATTGCAGTGAACAGTTACTACACAGACAATTTTAAAATTAGCAAATAGATGTATAGTGTTGGATAGTGTTAAGTGCTATAAGGAAAATGAAGAAGGAAGGATACAGAGATTCCAGAGTGTACAGTCAAGCAAGACATGTTTGGAGAGGAAACCTTTGAGCAGAGACCTGAATGGAGGAGCCATGTGGCGCAGGTGGTGGCATGGGAGAGGGGTGGTTCTGGGCAAAGATAGTAACTTTCCTGAGTACTTATCATGTACCAGGCCCTACTCTCAGGGTCCTGGGGAAAGCAATGAACAATACTGTTAAACATCAGCATTGTTTATTGTTTAATGGTGAAGTCTATTCTTTTTCAATATTATATATCATACCTTTCTTTAATTGCTTGATTTTCTGAAATTAAAAAATTCTATTATGGTGAAGTCCCTTTTTTCTCCATAACTGCTTTTCATTTTTCTTCAGGAGAAGGACCTCTAGATTTTTACTATCTAGGGAGTCCTTGGAGAAGGCAATGGCACCCTACTCCAGTATTCTTGCCTGGAAAATCCCATGGACGGAGGAGCCTGGTAGGCTGCAGTCCATGGGGTCGCTAAGAGTCGGACACGACTGAGAGACTTCACTTTCACTCTTTACTTTCATGCATTGGAGAAGGAAATGGCAACCCACTCCAGTGTTCTTGCCTGGAGAATCCCAGGGATGGTGGAGCCTGATGGGCTGCCGTATATGGGGTCGCACAGAGTCGGACATGACTGAAGCGATGCAGCAGCAGTAGCAGCAGCAGCAGCAGGGAGTCCTAATGCTAGTAAAGTAATGCTCAAAATTCTTCAAGCCAGGCTTCAGCAATACATGAAATGTGAACTTCCAGATGTTCAAGCTGGTTTTAGAAAAGGCAGAGGAACCAGAGATCAAGTTGAAAAAGCAAGAGAGTTCCAGAAAAACATCTATTTCTGCTTTATTGACTATGCCAAAGCCTTTGACTGTGTGGATCACAATAAACTATGGAAAATTCTGAAAGAGATGGGAATACCAGATCACCTGACCTGCCTCTTGAGAAACCTATATGCAGGTCAGGAAGCAACAGTTAGAACTGGACATGGAACAACTTGACAAGGAGTACGTCAAGGTTGTATATTGTCCCCTTGCTTATTTAACTTATATGCAGAGTACATCATGAGAAATGCTGGGCTGGAGGAAGCACAAGCTGGAATCAAGATTGTCGGGGGAAATATCAATAACCTAAGATATGCAGATAACACCACCCTTATGGCAGAAAGTGAGGAAGAACTAAAGAGCATCTTGATGAAAGTAAAAGAGGAGAGGGAAAAAGTTGGCTTAAAGCTCAACACTCAGAAAACTAAGATCATGGCATCTGGTCCCATCACTTCATGGTAAATAGATGGGGAAATAGTGGAAACAGTGGCTGACTTTATTTTTCTGGGCTCCAAAATCACTGCTGATGGTGATTGCAGCCATGAAATTAAAAGATGCTTACTCCTTGGAAGGAAAGTTATGACCAACCTAGACAGCATATTAAAAAGCAGAGACATTACTTTGCCAATAAAGGTCTGTCTAGTCAAGGCTATGGTTTTTCCAATAGTCATATGGATGTGAGAGTTGGACTATAAAGAAAGCTGAGCACCAAAGACTTGATGCTTTTGAACTGTGGTGTTGGAGAAGACTCTTGAGAGTCCCTTGGACTGCAAGGAGATCCAACCAGTCCATCCTAAAGGAGATCAGTCCTGGGTGTTCATTAGAAGGACTGAGGCTGAAGCTGAAACTCCAATACTTTGGCCACCTGATGCGGAGAGCTGACTCATTTGAAAAGACCCTGATGCTGGGAAAGATTGAGGGCAGGAGGAGAAGGGGATGACAGAGGATGAGATGGTTGGATGCTATCACTGACTCAACGGACATGGGTTTGGGTGAACTCCAGGAGTTGGTGATGGACAGGGAGGCCTAGCGTGCTGTGGTTCATGGGGTTGCAAAGAGTCGAACATGACTGAGCGACTGAACTGAACTGAACAGTAGGATACTGATTCAGGGGAGAGACCCTCAATCTGCTGCTGCTGCTAAGTCGCTTCAGTCGTGTCCGACTCTGTGCGACCCCATAGACGGCAGCCCACCAGGCTTCCCCATCCCTGGGATTCTCCAGGCAAGAACACTGGAGTGGGTTGCCATTTCCTTCTCCAATGCATGAAAGTGGAAATTGAAAGTGAAAGTGAAGTCGCTCAGTCGTGTCCGACTAGCGACCCCATGGACTGCAGCCTACCAGGCTCCTCTGTCCATGGGATTTTCTAGGCAAAAGTACTGGAGTGGGGTGCCATTGCCTTCTCTGGACCCTCAATCTAGCCATATTTAATTATGGTGTTTGGGAATGTGTGAAAGTGTCTTAAGCTTTTATGTCTTTGAGTTGACACAAATGTGGATATACATAAAGTTCCCTTTCCATGACTAGATATAAATATCCCCGTTTCCTTTTTCCAGACCCCCAATCTAGCCCACAATCCTGGGTAAAACATTTTTAGATCCTTTTGAGTCACTAAAACAAGAAATCACAATTTAGAAAAAAATGGAGTATATAGGTTATTTACAATATTATCTTTCAGATGTACAACATAGTGGTTCAATATTTTTATAGACTGTACTCTTTTAGAGTTATTACAAAATACTGATGGCTCAGCAGGTAAAGAATCTGCCTGCAGTGCAGGAGACACCAGAGGTGCAGGTTTGATCTCTGGGTTGAGAAGATCCCCTGGAGGAGGAAATGGCAACCCACTCTAGTATTCTTGCCTGAAAAAAATCCCATGGACAGTGGAGCCTGGTGGGCTGCAGTCCAAAGGGTTGCAAAGAATCAGACACAACTGGGCGACTAAGCACGCACACACTTGTGCTGTGCAATATCTCCTGGTTGCTTATTTATTTCACACATAGTAGTTCTTTAATACCCCTGTCTTCCCCATCTGTACTTCCCTCTCCTCACTGGAAAACACCAGCTTGTTCTCTGTATGTAAGAAATCATAATTTTGAATGCTATTCCTTACCTTGTCACTTGCCTACTTGGTAAGTTAAATCTGCTCTGTGGCAGTTTCCCATTGGTAAGCAAGGCACCCTTCCAGTTAAGTCATAAACAATCTCTCTTTAAATAAGCCCCCATGCCCTTGAAGAATAGGAGCTGTAGAAGCGGAGCGTCCAAATAGGAAAAAAGAAAGAACATTCCTAAGAAAACTGTGTAAATTTGCAAATTCGTTGTCCCCTGGATGCAGCTGACAGGTGGAGTGACAACCCAACCAAATAACACTAGGGCCATTGTGATGGGAGGGAACTTAATATTGTTATTGTTCCGCTCAGATGAAGTTTGCGTGAGGCCATGCCAGCTCTTGTATTGAGAACACCCAGTCGAGCGGAAGAGTCTTTGGTTTCTGTGTTTAGAGCTGCCCAACTACTGAGGAAAACCGATTAAATCTGGAAGGTGGCAGCTCACTCGACAGGCTTCTCCGGGCACCCTTGAGCAGAATCAAAGATAAATAAATACCACGTTTTATGAGAGGAGTGTGGGGTGAGAGGGGGTGCCTGGACAGGAGCTAAAATTTCAAAGGGTGGGGGACGTTCTCACTGACTTTCTTCCTGATCACACTCTTGTCTTATGACCTCGTTCATGCTCGGATTAGAGCCAGCCTTGTAAACATGTGTGAGTTTGATGGGGAAGAAAGGAGATAAGAGTGTATTTCCAACGACCTCATCTGTAGAAGCAAAATATTCAAATACAAATATCTTTTAAAAATGGTATATTGGGTGTTTGTTTGCCTGTGGAATGTGTAAAAATTCTGGCCTGTTATGCAGAGATTTATTTTTGAAAGTCTAATTTTTTTCAGGGAAAGTTTATGGACTTTTCAATATGGCCCATGTTCCAAGTTCAGTAAATTACCTCAAGGCCAGGTGGCACTCTGATTCTCTGTTTCCTGGGTTTGGACCTTGGTCCCTCATCTTTCCACTGTGCCTTACTTTTTTTTTTTTTTTAAATCTTAATGAATAATTTTTCACTTGAGGTTGACCTACCTCAGAGGGCTATGAATATTTAATTGGCTGAAAATCATTAATTATTTTCATAGACTTATAGAGCTTTAGAGATCATTTGGCCCACTCCTCCCATTTTATAAAGAGAAACAGAAGTCCAGAGAAGTCCAGTGGCTTGCCTAGGGAAAATCAAACGGCAAGGATGGACTCCAGGACTTCACCCAGATTCTGATTCACCCAGTACTTTCCCCCCACCCCCCATGTCTTTTGAGCTGCTTAGGGTTCAATATTACATACAGTGGAGAGAACTATAGCAGTTTACTTTATTGATTTATAAAAAATAATCAATGAAATAATTACAGGAATTTTCATATAATTCAAAACCTTTTCTGAGAGCAGCTGCGAAATAGATGACCACAATGAGTTTTAATTTATTGTGTTTTCCTTCCTGCTGTGGTGAATATGGTAATTAAAAAAAATAAAATGAAGTAGCCTAAAGTTAGGCAAACAGCAGGTGAAGAACAAAACCAAAGGTGTTAATTACTTTGTTAAGTGCCAATAACTGAGATTCTAGACTATGACTCCTGTGAATATAGTTTGAATCCCTGTGACTATTGTTAAAACATTTTATGTCTCCATAGCTTGTAATACTTTCTCATTCTCGTTCTTTTTTCCCAGTGTGCAAAGTTGACTTAAAATACTAGTACAGATTGAGGAAGGATAGCTTTTAAAGATTTTCGAGGAAGATAGGGGCCCTTGCCTGGACTAGAATAAAGGAGAAGAAAATATATTATTGACTACTTTTGATAGACCACTTCACAGAACAAGTTCTTAAACAATTAATTTAAAAAGGCATTAGTATCAAATAATCCCTCAAAAGAAAAGTGCTTTATGGATGAAAAATACAGTTAATTACTCCTGTAAAAATGTAGGGAATTTTGCAGGTTCAGTATATTTTGTTCCCTCTTAGAAGTGATAGTTGGCATTTGTTAGTATTAGTTATCAGTGCTGCTATTTTTCAGTATTAGCTGTGGCTTGCCTGGTTTCTCCTCCTTCTGTCTTTGTTTTAGAGAATAGAACTCACCCAGTCAGTTTTCAGAAGGGCTGAGGTAACCTTCAGTATGACAATAGTACTGTTTATGTTGGAGACAAATCCCAGAAACTCACAGTAACGACATACACAGAGTGAAAGAGTATATCCGGGAGATTTTTATTTGGCATTTTTACTGCTAACAATCTACAGAAGTTTTAGTATTTAGTGCCAGGTCAGGCTTAAGGGGCAGTTTCTATTTCTGTGTGATTTTGGAAGGTACAAAGAATAAGCAAAAGAATTATATAATAGATAATAGACAATGAAGAATCTGGCTTCTATAGAAATTTACAAAGATATGGGGGAAGGCAAACAGCTGCTTCTATTTTGCTGCTGTTGTTTTAATTAAAGGAGCTGAAGAAGTTCGGTGTGTGTTTTGGTTCTTTGAGCAAGGCCTTTGTTTGCAAAAGTCTTGGAAACCCACCCCCTTCCCCAGACCTATATATACTTCTGTGACAGATTAAAAAGACAGGTAAACTGAGAAACAAAGAATTTAGAAGATAGGCCTCGGGTCACATGGTGTGACCAACACAAATTCTGTGTCTTAAAACTTAGTTATCTAATCTCCCCACTCCATTGCATATTCTACTAGCAGTCATTCAGTAAAGTACCTTTCAACACTGTGGAGTCTTGCTATAAACACAGTGGCTTTGGAACAAGGTTATCTCTAGACTGTTGACATCGTGTCTCTGCTCACATACCAATTGGGTGAATATTGGTCCACATGATTCTTTTAAGTGGATTACAAGGAATCCATGATAGATCTTCTTCACTTCTGATGAAACCAGGAACTTTGCCTCTCCAGTGTCTTAGTGAGATACTGTTATTTGTGTATTACTCAGGGTGCAGGTAAGGGCTGTTAGCTCTCTGAATTCTTAGGCATTCAACTGTGAAAATCAAATCCATTATTTTACTGCACTTATGCAGAAGTTAGCTACATTTGTAATAAGGTCTAGTAGGAAATAGTAATATCTTTTAAAATTATGCAAGGAACAAAATAGCAGAGCTTCCAAGTCCTAAAGAGTTACGCATAGCTCTGGCAGTTAACTAATTTTGGACAAGTTACCTAATTAACTGAGTTTGTTTCCTGAACTCTAAAACAAAGATAAATGCTCTTCAGGTAAATGCTCTTCTAAGTTGCCTCAAGCTCTTAAGTTCTCTAATTACTGTGTTATAGTCATACACTGATAATGAAAAAAAAATTATCTATGTGCATAGTTATATTTTGCAGTAAAGAAGATGCTTTATATTTGTTAATAGTAGACTTGAAATTTCTTTTGTGTGTGTATAGTCGGTTATACTTGGCCAGTGAATGCAAAATTTCAGGTTGTTACTAAGAAACAGTTAACGGTTTCTTTTAAGGAGCAAGGCTATCAGTTTGTGGTAAGAGAGGAAGAATTTTATATTCATTTTATACTTCTTTCCGCTTTTATTTTTTTACTAAGTCCATGCAAGTTTTAAGTTATTTAAATTTGGCCTTATTATTTTTCAAAGAGCAAAGGGAAGACTTTAGAATCATTAATGACTGTATACTAGAATGATAGTATCTGGAACTTAATTTCTGACTCCAAATACTTTATTAGCCTGAGAGTATTATTTGAAATTACACGTAAATTGTTTGCTTTTATTAAAGGTCTTTTAAATCCTATCAATGAGAGCAGCTACTTTTGTTTGATGAAACAAGCAGCCTTTTAAAAGCATAGAAGCAGAGTTTAACAATATTAATGACAGTATTATATAGCTTCTATTTACTGATCCTCTGAAGATCTTTATTCTTTATCCTTTCTGTAACAGTTTCTAGAATTATCTTCCTTTGATTTGCAGCTATGCAAATGAAATAGAGGTGGGAAAAAAATTGTTTTTCAAATCAATTAGAAAAGATGAATGCCAAGTTTAGAGTCTCTCACAGTCATATTGCCATGCTTTAAATGCAAAACAGTAGCTCTTTCTTAATCTTCTTAGAAGAAAACTACAGGAAATGAAAAAGTCTGTTCAAACATTAGAAGCCATTTCTAGAGGCTGCATATGGCAACTGGACTTGAATTTTGGTTTAAACATTGGTTTTTGTTCTCTTTTCCTACTTTTACAGATACTTCTATGAAGTTTTGAGAAACCGTAAGAACCCCAAAACTAGGGATTTCTAGTCTGGCATATACATGGGGTTCCTTTTCTTTTTATCTTTTCTATTTTTTGGTTTTTTGAAAAAATGAACTTTTCAGAAAATGAGAGCCTAAGGAACATTTCATTCTATTTTTGAAAAACTGGAGTACCTTCTTAGCACTGTTAATGCATTTATTTTATTAAAATCAATATAATACAGACATGATGGGGTTTTTATTTTCAGTTGTTCTGTCAAACCTTGAACATTTCCCCCTATCTGGATCAATGTTTTCTGGCCTTATCCAGATTCAACAGGAGCAAATATGGTGGTTCCTTCATATCTGAGGGAGATTGGTTGCAGGACCCCCGTGCATGCTCAGTAACTCAGTTATACCTGACTCTTTGGGACCCCACTGACTGTAGCACACAGGCTCCTCTGTCTGTGGCATTCTCCAGTCAAGAATACTGGAAGGAGTTTTCATTTCCTACTCCAGGGGATCTTCCCGACTCAGAGATTGAACTTGAGTTTCTCGTGGCTCCTGCATTGACAGGAAGACTGGATACTGAAATACGAGGGTAGTCAAGTCCCTCATATAACATGGCATAATACTTGCATATAATCTTTGCACATCAGCCCATATACTTTGAATTATCTCCAGATTACTTATAATACCTAAGACAATGTAAATGCTATTATATAGTTGAAAATACAATATAAACACTATGTGAATTGTTGCCAGTTCTTGGCAAATTCAAGTTTTGCTTTTTGTAACTTTTTGGATGGTTTTCGAATATTTTTGACGCCCAATCAGTTAAATCCAAGGATGCGGAACTTCTGATACCTTATCACAATCTACTTATGCGGAGAACCTGTCTTATTTGATTCCAGTCTGCATTCTGCTGCATTCTACTGCCTCATGATAATCAGTACTATTTCCTTCATTAAAGATGTTTATAAACATATAGCATTGGTTTGAACATGCTTGATTATGGACATAATTATTTCTTTTTAACCTTGGTGCCTCGAGACTAGAAGAGACACTCAAACCTAATACTTTAAGCATCAAAAAGGGTACAACACTTCGAAATAAATTTTACCAAAAAAAAGTTAGAAGATTTTTACATTGAAAACTACAAAACATTGCTGAAGGAAATTAAAGCAGCCTAAACAATGGAAAATCCCATGGATGGAAGAGCCTGGAGGGCTGCAGTCCACGGGGTCGCTGAGGGTCGGACATGACTGAGCGACTTCACTTTCACTTTTCCCTTTCATGCGTTGGAGAAGGAAATGGCAACCCACTCCAGGGTTCTTGCCTGGAGAATCCCAGGGACGGGGGAGCCTGGTGGGCTGCCGTCTATGGGGTAGCACAGAGTCGGACACGACTGAAGCGACTTAGCAGCAGCAGCAGCAGCAAACAATGGAAAGATATCTCGTGTTTAAGGATTAGAAGACTCAGTATTAAGATGGAAATATTCCCCAAGTTGATCTACAAATTCAGTACAATCTCTATCAAAACTTTAACTGATCCTAAATTCATTTTGCCTCAAAATAGCCAAAATAATTTTAAAAATAAAAACAGTTGGCAGACTCAACATTTCTAACTTCAGATTTAACTGCAAAGCTACAGTAATCCAGATAATGTGATGCTGGTATAGGGTAGAAATACAGATCAATGGATTAGAATTAAGAGTTCAAAAATAGATTAATGGTTGCTAGGGAAAAAAAAGAAAGAAAAAATGGGAACAACTACTAACGAGTTTTTTTGGGGGTAATGAAAATGTTTTGGACTTATATATTGATGATGGTGATATACTCTCTGACTATACTAAAAAACACTGAATTGTAAAAGAGTAAATTTTATATTGTGTGAGTTATTTCTCAATGAAACTGTTACGTGTATCTGGTTTTGGGAGTTTGGATTAAATTTGGATTATCTGTTTGTATTTGGGTCCTTTCAGTCTGAGTACAGTGTAATGTAGACTTTTATTACCATGAGGATCTTTAATCTTCTTTGTCTGTCTGTCTGTTGCCTTACTTTACACTGGCTAGCCTTATTGAAGTGAACTGAAGGGAAGTCGCTCAGTCGTGTCCAACTCTTTGCGACCCTGTGGACTGTAGCCTACCAGGCTTCTCAGTCCATGGGATTTTCCAGGCAAGAGTACTGGAATGGGTTGCCATTTCCGTCTCCAGGGGATCTTCCCGACCCAGGGATCAAACCCAGGTCTCCCACATTGTAGGCAGACGCTTTACCCTCTGAGCCACCAGGCTAGCCTTATTCAGATCAGATCAGATCAGTCGCTCAGTCGTATCCAACTCTTTGCGACCCCATGAATCGCAGCACGCCAGGCCTCCCTGTCCATCACCAACTCCCAGAGTTCACTGAGACTCACGTCCATCGAGTCAGTGATGCCATCAAGCCATCTCATCCTCTGTTGTCCCCTTCTCCTCCTGCCCCCAATCCCTCCCAGCATCAGAGTCTTTTCCAATGAGTCAACTCTTCCCATGAGGTGGCCAAAGTACTGGAGTTTCAGCTTTAGCAGCATTCCTTCCCAAGAAATCCCAGGGCTGATCTCCTTCAGAATGGACTGGTTGGATCTCCTTGCAGTCCAAGGGACTCTCAAGAGTCTTCTCCAACACCACAGTTCAAAAGCATCAATTCTTCGGCGCTCAGCCTTCTTCACAGTCCAACTCTCACATCCATACATGACCACAGGAAAAACCATAGCCTTGACTAGACGAACCTTTGTTGGCAAAGTAATGTCTCTGCTTTTGAATATGCTATCTAGGTTGGTCATAACTTTCCTTCCAAGGAATAAGCGTCTTTTAATTTCATGGCTTATTAGGTGTAGGCAAAAACGGATACAGGATACAATAGGCAGCCATTTTGTTTATACTTTCTTCTTGATTCCTTTTTTTAAAACCTTAATGTTATAGTAATTTTCAAACCAAAAGTGGCATATTATTATAATTATATCACTCAGGTTATGTATTTATTTTCAGGAGTACAGATTTGATTTAGAAACTGCTTTTCCTTCATTCTTACTTATTCATTGCACTTGATGGCCACCCAGTTTAAATGCTCCCTGGCCAGAGCAAAAGAGTCTTGGTGGGTCATTGTAGAAGTGATTCATGATTTGATAAAATAGAGGCAGGTGGAATATGACTTTTATAATGTGGCTGTGAGCCCAGCTTATGGTATGGATTTGTATGCGTCTCTTTTGTAAACATGGAATTGAAGTAGGTTTTATTTCTTGAATGTTCTAGCATAGTGCTGGTGAGAAGTGTGAGTGTCCTACCCAGAGCATTCTATAGCAGGAAGCAAAGTTTGCTGAGAGAAATAGGGATCTTGGTAGAAAGAGAAGATAAAAATCTTTGATGGGGGATAGTTCTTTTCCATTGATATTCCCAATGCATTTCCCCAGGATGTGTGCTGGAGGATCCTGTGCTATAGTTGGTAGATAATATTTCCTCTTATGCAGGGTGATTGGATAAAGAAACCAGTTATTTGGGGCCTGGAGTATAGACAGCAAGGAGCCATGGTTCTGAATGTGGTGTCTGGCCAGGCATACTTGCCAGTGATGGTAATATAAGCTGGGCGGAGAAAGAGTGGGCGGCAGTATTTGATAACACAAGCCCTGGCATCACCAATTTTATTTCTGGTCTTCCCTTTTAAAATAGATTATGTTTTAGCCTCTTGTCAAATTACATTCTGAGTATCCCTGTAACTGTTGCCTGCCTTCCGAGTCATTGACAAATATGGAGAGAATTCTGTAAAAGCAGTTGCCAGCACATTTGAATTGTTAATTTTAATCAACTCTTTCATACATTGGTCCTACCCACCAGCAACTTTCCCTTTTTGCACTTTAGTCTTTCTGCCCAATTCAAGTGACAGCAACCTCCAAATTCAGCACTCTTAATCCCTAACCTTATAGTTGTTACTTTCAGTGGTACCATGGGCAGTTGGCTTGTTTGTTCACTTGAATTTCTGAAGAAATAACATGGTTTCATGCCAGAAATGGACTTCCCTCATAGCTCAGATGATAAAGAATCTGGCTGCAATGCAGGATACCCAGGTTTGATCCCTGGGTCGGGAAAGTCCCCCAGAGAAGGGAATGCCAACTCACTCCAGTATTCTTGTCTGGAGAATCCCATGGTCGCAAAGAGTCAGACACAACTGCACGACTAACACTTTCACTCTTTCATGCCAGAAATGCATTTTAATTATTACACCATCTTGGAGTTAAGTGGAATCTTGAGATAACGTCCACTCTCTTCTTCCTAGTGGAATGCTTTAACTAAAACCATCCTAAGAAATAAACAGTCTTAATTTAAAGAAAACCTTAATTTTAAAAGAGATAACTCATTCTAAGGTTTATGGGTTTTTACAGTCAGGGAAATTGTGTTTTAAATTTTTTTTAATTGAGTTCCTTAAGCAAAGTTAATTCAGTTTTCTCACTTATTTTTCCTTAATATCCTATCAGGTAGATTTTTTATATATTCACTCTCAATCTGAAGCATGTCATTTTTCTCTACTTTAACACTAAACATTTCTCTCCAAAACAGGGGGAGAGGAGGCAGTCTCTTAGACAAGTGGCTTCCTAGTCACCCTTGAGTTGTATCTCCCTTGAGTTCACGTTATGCTTGAACTGGACATAGATGTCTGGTTTTACTACTCAGAGATATGCTGATGTTTAAGTATTATTAATAGTTTGAAGTCTCTGAAGTCCAAATTCTATTGAAGTTCATAACTAGACATATGCCATT
The DNA here is from genome assembly GCF_027580195.1 of Bos mutus. Classification (NCBI taxonomy): domain Eukaryota; kingdom Metazoa; phylum Chordata; class Mammalia; order Artiodactyla; family Bovidae; genus Bos; species Bos mutus. The sequence goes on along the minus strand of NC_091626.1, from coordinate 28,833,552 downwards.
CCCAAGAACCATCACATTCAGGAGCTACTGAGAAATCAGGGTAAGTTTAGTGTGTCTTCTGTGAAAGGTGGAAGTTTAAGGTGGGAGAACTGTGCACAAGGGGGCAGCAGGCCTATTCTTTGAGGTTTCCTGTTGAATTCAAGATCCTGATGGGTTAGGAACTCAAGAGAATTCGTGCCATGGACACAAGGGAGCTGGATAGAAGTGGAGGATGAGGAGATTCTTAACTATGCTGAAAAAAATGGGGAAGTGTTCACAGTATCCCGTAATCCCCTCTTCTTATCATTATGACTTTGGTAAGAGGACAAAACTTTCTTACCTCTGCGTCAAGGATGTTAACCTGCATTGGATGGACAGGAATCAGGGAGGGAGCAGAGCTACGTTACTTAAATTTCTTTTTTTAGGACTTTGGATGCTGAAGTCTTAATGATGGTCAGTTTAGGTTTTCATAAGTAAAAGTAGGACTCATAATTATTACCATTTATTGAATACAGGAATTGTGCTAAGCACTTTAACTATATTATTGCTTTATTTATTTAATCCATACAGCTCTGTAATATAAGCATTTCTCTATAAGTTAATGGATGTAAAGCACTTAGAATAGTGCCTGAAATATAGCAAGAACTCAGTAAAATGTTATTGTCAATACCCATTTTGAAGATAAGAGAATTATCTTAGAATAGCATTGGTAGAATTTGAATCCATGGCTGTTAAACTCTGAAGTTCATGCTTTAAACTATTATGCAATATCGTGTCCCTTTCCTTCAAGAACTAAACTTCCTTTACAAAAGTGTTTCCTGATCTTCTCTGTGATATCCATTCTAGGATAATACTTATTTTTTAAATTCTACATTCCTACCTGTTCTAGTTTGTGAGTCCTAAATCCTTTTTTTCTCCCCACTGCACTTATCCCTGGGGAAGTTCATTCTTCACATTATCAAGGTCTGGGCCAGATTTGTTTAGTGAGAATGTAGAATTCTTCTTACAAGATTTTAAAAGAACAAGTAAGATAATTACATGAAAGGATCTGTTTAGGCTCTTTTGCATGGTAGGGGGTGGACCAAATAACCTTTGGATCACTTCCACTTGTATAATTCACCATTTCAGCAGGACAGCAACATTTCACGCCAAAGTTCAACTTTTTTTTATTATTAAATTCTTTTATCGTCACCAGGAAACTAGAGAAAATGAATTCTTCACAGTGTGCTTGTGCATGCAACTTGAAACGGTTTGCACACTAAATGAAATTAAATGAAAGACAGCTGTTTGGAAAAGAGCTGTCAGAAACTGATTGGGTTCTATTAGGGAAGAACAGAGGCTAGGAATAAGTTTTCAGAAACAGGATATCAGTGGTTTAAAAAGCAAGCAAATTTACATACACAAAAGCTCTCATGTGGTTGTGCTGTTGCATGTCTTTTCAGTTCATTCGTCTTAAATTATTATTTGCTCTTGGTGAGGAGGTGTCTGCTTTCAAGGCTGGTTTTCACATATCAAGTGTACAGCAGTTCTTTCTGAGAAGTAAATACAGCACAACCCCACTACAATGCCATTCTGAGTACTTTGGTTTTGGTTAAATTGCAAATCTAGTAATGCTCACCAGACCACTTCCTTTGCCCAGTACCTCTGTGTTCCTACCAAAATGCAAAAGGAAAAGGACCACCTAGGCTTGGTTGCCAGAGGTGCCACCAGGGTCTCCTAAAATGGCTGACAGCAAAAAAGGAGCAATTACATCCCGTCACAGTCTCAAAGCAGATGGTCTCCTATGGTGATAAGAGCTATGATGTTATTAAGCCTTTGACTTGTGATTTTACTTTGTACTTTCAAAGCATTCAAGTTGTGTTACCTGTGTGGTGCTGCTCTCTGACCCGCAAGACCTCATTGCTTATTGTTTGGGTATTTGTCCTTGTATCTTACCCTGAAACCCTGCTACTGCTGGAAAGCTTCACTCTGGTGTCCTTCAACCCTCCTGCTAGATGATAGCTCTTAGTAGAGTCTCTGCTGGGCCCTCACAGCAGCGGATACAGTGCTACCTGTGAAACTACCTTTAAAGGAATTAAAGTATTCCTTTAAAGGAATAAAAATATCCTCACATTACAGCTCCTATATTCTTTATTACTTCTACAAAATAAGTGGCGGTAGGCACCAGTTTAGAGGCACCAGCAAAGTTCGCCATCTTTCCAAAGGTATTTCCTGAAGCAGATGTCATTACTGAAAGTAAGCCATGAGCTTACCAGTGATTTTGTTGGTGAGAACATTTGCTTCTTAGTTCTGAAACTGCTTATGTTAATTCCTCTGAATGCTTTCTTCCTTTTTCTCATCGTTAAGCTCTAGAGCAGATACCAAAAACATTGCCCTTTTTTTCTTAAACTTTTGATTTTGTATTGATGTATAACCAATTAACAAACCATGTTGTGATAGCTTCAGGAGAACAGCAAAGGGGGGATTCAGCCATACATATACGCGTATCCATTCTTCCCCAAACTCCTTTCCCATCCATGCTGCCACATAACAAGGAGCAGAGGTCCGTGTGCTGTACAGCAGGTCCTTGTATATAGCAGTGTGTATAGGTACATCCCAAGCTCCCTAAGTATCCCTTCCCCCTCACCTTTCCCCCCGGAAGCAATAAGCTTGTTCTGCAAGTCTGTGAGTCTGTTTCTGTTTTGTAAGTAAGTTCATTTGTATTGTTTCTTTTTACATCCCACGTATAAGGGATGTCATGTGATATTTATCCTCCTCTGATTTACTTCACTCAGTTTGACACTCTCCAGGTCCATCCATATTGCTGCAAACGGTATTATTTTGTTCTTTTTAATAGCTGAGTCATATTCCATTGTATATATGTACCACATCTTCTTTATCCATTCCTCTGTTGATGGACATCTAGGTTGCTTCCATGTCTTGGCTATTGTAAACAGTGCTGTAATGAACATTGGGGTGCAGGTATCCTTTCAGATCATGTTTTTCTTGGGATATATGCCCAGGGGTGGGATTGCAGTGCCATATGGTAGCTCTATTTTTAGTTTTTTAAGGAACTTCCATACTGTTCTCCATAGTGGCTCTACTAATTTACATTCCCACCAACAGAATAAGAGGGTTCCTTATCCTCTAAACCTTCTCTAGCATTTTTTGTTTGTGGATTTTTTTTTTTTTTTATGATAGCCATTCTGGCTTGTGTGAGGTGATATCTCATTATCGTTTTGATGTGCATTCCTCTAATAATTAGCGATGTTGAGCATCATTTCATGTGTCTGTTGGCCATCTGTATGTCTTCTTTTGAGAAATTTTCATTTAGGTCTTCTGCCCATTTTTTAACTGGATTGTTTGTTTTGATGCTGTTAAACATCATGAGCTGTTTATAAATTTTGGAGACTAATCCCTTACCTGTCACATCATTTGCAAATATTCTCTCCCAATCTATGGGTTGTCTTTTTTACTTTTATTGTTTTCTTTGCTGTGCAAAAACTTTTGAGTTTCAGTAGGTCCCATTTGTTTATTTTTGTTTTTATTTCCATTATTCTGGAAGATGGATAAAAAAAGATATTGCTGCTGTTTATGTTAGAGAGTTCTGCCTATCTATTTCTCTAGGATTTTTATAATATCCAGTCTGACGTTTAGGTCTTTAACCCATTTTGAGCTAATTTTTGTGTATGGAGTTAAAGAATGATCTAATTTTATTCTTCACATGTAGCTGTCCAGTTTTCCCAGCATTATTTGTTGAAGAGACTGTCTTTCTAGCATCATATAGTCTTACCTCCTTTGTCATTTATTAACTGACCATAAGTATATGGGCTTATATCTGGGTTTTCATTCTGTTCCATTGATCTGTAGTTCTATTTTTGCACTAGTCTCATACTCTTTTAATGACTGTATCTTTGTAGTATAGTCTGAAGTCAGAGAGCCTGATTCCTCCAGCTCCGTTTTTCTATCCCAAGATTGCTTTGGCTTTTCAAGGTCTTTTGTGTTTCCATATAGATTCTGAGATTTTTGTTGTTGTTGTTCTTTTTCTGTGAAAAATGCCATTGGTAATTTTATAGGGATTGCATTGAATTTATAGATTGCTTTGGTAAGTATAGTCATTATGACAATATTGATTCTTCCTTTCCATGAACATGGTATATCTTTCCATCTGTTTATATCTTTGATTTCTTTCATCAGCATCTTATAGTTTTCAGACTACAGGTCTTTTGTCCCTTAGGTAGGTTTATTCCTAGATATTTTATTCTTTTTGATGTGATGGTAAATAAAATTGCTTCTTGAATTTTTCTTTCTGAATTTTCAGTGTTAGTGTATAGTAATGCAACATATTTCTGTGTATTAATTTTGTAACCTGAAACTCTACCAAATTCACTGATGAATTCTAGTAGTTTTCTGGTAGCATCTTTAGGATCTTCTATGTATAGTATCATGTCATCTTCAAAGTGAGAGTTTAACTTCTTCTTTTCCAATTTGGATTTCCTTTGCTTCTTTTCTTTGATTGCTATAGCTAGGACTTCCAAAATTATGTTGAATAAAAGTGGTGAGAGTAGACATCCTTGTCTTGTTCCTGATCTTAGAGGGAATGCTTTCAGCTTTCCATCATTGAGTATGATGCTAGCTTGGTTTATCATATATGGGCTTTCTTATATTGAGGTATGTACCTTCTATGCCCACTTTCTGTACAGTTTTTTTTTTTAATCACATATGGTTGCTGAATTTTGTCAAAAGTTTTTTCTGCATCTACTGAGATGACCATATCATTTTTATTCTTCAATTTGTTGATGTGGTGTGTTATATTGATTGATTTGCAGATATTGAAAAATCCTTGCGTGCCTAGGTTGAATCCCACTTGATCATGGTGTATGATCTTTTTATACTGTATTGTTGGATATGAATTGTTAGCATTGGGTTGGCCATTTTTGCTTCTATGTTCATCAGTGATATTGGTCTGTAATTTTTTTGTGTGTGATATCTGTTGGATCATCGAAATATCTGTTGGATCATCGAAAAAGCAAGAGAGTTCCAGAAAAACATCTGCTTTATTGACTGCACCAAAGCCTTTGACTGTGTGGATCACAACAAATTGTGGAAAATTCTTCAAGTGATGGGAATAACAGACCACCTGACCTACCTCCTGAGAAATCTGTATGCAGGTCAAGAAACAACAGTTAGAACTGGACATGGAACAACAAACTGGTTCCAAATAGGGAAAGGAGTACGTCAAGGCTGTATAGATTGTCACCCTGCTTATTTAACTTAGATGCAAAGTACATCATGAGAAACACTGGGCTGGAGGAAGCACAAGCTGGAATCAAGATTGCTGGGAGAAATATCGATAACCTCAGATATGCAGATGACACCACAATTATAGCAGAAAGCAAAGAAGAACTAAAGAGCCTCTTAATGAAAGTAAAAGAGGAGAGTGAAAAAATTGGCTTAAAACTCAGAAAACTGAGATCAGAAACATTCAGAAAACTAAGATCATAGCATCAGGTCCCATCCAGTAGATGGGGAAACAATGGAAACAGTGACAGCCTTTATTTTTTTGGGCTCCATAATGACTGCAAATGGTGACTGCAGCCATGAAATTAAAAGGCACTTGGTCCTTGGAAGAAAAGTTGTGACCAACCTAGACAGCATATGAAAAAGCAGAGACATTACTTAACCAACAAAGGTCCATCTAGTCAAAGCTATGGTTTTTCCAGTAGTCATCCATACATGGATGTGAGAGTTGGACTATAAAGAAAGCTGAGTGCTGAAGAATTGATGCTTTTGAATGGTGTTGTTGGAGAAGACTCTCGAGAGTCCCTTGGACAGCAAGGGGACCCAACCAGTCAGTCCTAAATCCTAAAGGAAATCAGTCCTGAATATTCATTAGAACGACTGATGCTGAAGCTCCAATACTCTCTACTTCTTACTCTTCCTGTATCACATAAATAATTAAATCATAAGTCTTGTCTTATTGTTACCTAGTTAGGGGAGATTTAATTGTTTGTATCAGTTAACTTTTATAATCTTCAACACTTTCCCATCTCATTCATTTAGAAAACATTTCTTGAACAACTGTTCTGTGCTAGGTACTATTCTAAGACTGATGTCAGAAAAATTGGTGAACTGTGTCTCTTGCTCTTGAGAGCTTATGGTCTGGTGAGCTGTGAGGAAAAGTGTTTTTCTGAGTGTTGATATAATAATTACTTGTTGTTAATGGCATTTATGTCAATAATAGTTTTAATACTATATTTCTCTCCTTCTTCATCTGATCAATGTGATATTTATTCCCCTCCACAAAATATGATCAGCCCTTTTGTCTACCTGACCTCAGATGAGAAGACAAAATGTGCATTGGGGTACATGACACAGCCACAAACGTAATTCTCTGTGCAGATAGTCTTCCCTATTTCTTGACACATTTTAATTGTTAATGTTGTGAGTCTTCGCTGTAGTAATATAGATTGAATTATCGTGTGATCAAGCTGGGGTGATTGTTTTTAGTGTAGCCATGAGAAATCAAAGCTGACAATGGGGATGCAGCTGTGACCCAGCTGGTTCTGTTGAGCTGAATTCAGTGGGAGAAGGGGTGGCAGCTCTCCAGGCTCCACAGCTCCAGGAGATAGTCTTCTTCAGGCATCCAAGGCAAGCTCTGCCAGATGCTTTTGAAGTCAGTGCAAGTAACACTCAGGAAGTGAGACTTCAGTAAAAAGATATTAAGAATATAATGCATGTTTAGGGCACATGTCATCGTCATTTTCTTCCTTACACATTTAATAAACCTACAGCATAAAGACTACTTACCTCATACAACCAGGCAATATTTTCCCTGCATTACAAAGACATGCTTTTAAGGTTGACTGTCTTAATGTTCTCTAAACTCTCATAAGATTCTAACCTATGATGTCTAATTTTTGCCTGAAAATATTTATAGATTCTATCAGGCAGAATAGCATATTTATGTTTAAAATATATTCAGTTGTTTTACTGATTTTATTAATTCTCACTAGAATTTGCATTAGCTACTTTTAGTTTTCTTGGAGCAAACCATGTTTGTAATTTAAATTAATCAATGTTGTCCTTATTTTAAATGATATTAATACTATAATGAAAGCTGGAATAAAATTGTTGCTGTGCATAATGAATGACTGACTAGTATCCACAATATATTCAGAATTGTACAACCTATTGTGTTGGTTTCTGGCATATATCAACATGAATCAGCTGTAGGTATATTTATATCCCCTCCCTCTTGACAAGCTTTATTTTTAAGGATAAACATTTTGAGGTTTCTTCACATATGATCTGTTAGTGAAGACCTTCCCACAATCATTATATGTACAGGTTTTTCACTGTATATATATGCATATGTATAAATGATGCAGTCAAAGATATGATTTCTCAGCAAAAGATTTCCCACATATAGTACATCCATGAGGTTTTCTGCAGTATGAATCTTCTGAAGTGTAAATTAATTCTGACTTCTAGCTGTGGACCTGCCAATATTCAGTGCATAAGAGTTTCTCTCCAGGAAGAACTTTCTGGTACGAATGAAGTCTTAATCTTTTGATAGGAGTTTTTCTGCATTCCATATATATATATATAGATTTTCATGTCTGTGGACTCACTGATGTCCTAGGAACTGCAGGACTCATGCTTGTTTTACTATTTTGTCCTAAATACTTGTGATCCTTGTTAGTGACAGCTGTCCAATCCTGAGTCATGGCAAACACTTGACCTTTATTGAATGACATGCTCTTTGCCTAATTATGCTTTTTGTTATGTATCTGAATTTATGAAAGTGGAATTTGACTATTTCTTTGTTATATGCTAGAAATTGTTCCAAGTTACATTGAAAGACCACTTGTTTTTGCTGACCCATTTATATAGATTGCATGCTGACTTGCCATAATAATCCTTCAGCTATGTAATCTGAGTGTCACACAGTTGAATAACAGTATTTTTCTTATCTACCAGCTTAGTATGATAGTCACTCTTTCAATTAAGCTTGTGAGGGTTATACATAGCCTTTTGTCTTTAAATTTGTGCAGTTATATATGATGGTTTCTCTGTTCTATTTCATAATATACCAACATGTTAAAATTGTTATGTCAAGAGTACTTATTTTCTTAATCTTGTTACTCTTATTGGGTTGAGTTTCTTATCAAAATATAGGCTAAATATTTATTAACTTGTGTTCCATTGTCATGGGTTTGGTGTACAAGTAAAAGTATTGGTATTTCCCTAAGACATTCATAAAATCATTTTTATTGAACATCAATTGACTTGTCAGAATTTATTATTATTAATTGCAAATCATTTTTATAATTGCTGTTTATTGAGTTCATACTCCTGAACAGCAATTGTGTAGAATGTTTCATGTATTATCTCATTCAATCATCTTAATAACTTTTAGTATGGCTGTGTTTTCAAGTGAGTAATAGTTTCATACTGGCTAAGTAGAGCACAAGTAGCAGTCATTTGAAGGGATTCATTGAGAAAATGTGTAAAACTACAGTAACAGAGGGTAAATGATTCAAATCTGCAGATATAAAATTTTCTTTTAGTCTCTGTAGGATTCTGCTCTTTGAATAGTGATAGAATATGGTCTTCTGTTTAAGCAGAGAATCTGAGAGTTGTGAGATAGTATTGTGAACTTTAAATCTTTACTAACTCTAAATCATTGTATTTCTCTAAAAATCCCCAGCTGGAAATGTTGAATGAATGTGCTTAGCTATTACTTAGGGGCATTTTTTATACTCACAGGCTTAGACCATCGGTGAATACTGCTTGGGGTTTTTGGTTAGTTAATTGTGTTTGTTCCTGGTTCTGCAGTATAAGAAATTGGACTTTGCTTATATAAAGAGATGTCTATAAAGGCACAGGCAAGTAAAGTTGGTATGTCTTCCTAGGGGAAATCTGGAGTGTAGAGGTATAAGCAAATATTAAGGTTCAAAGCAGGCAATATAATGAGCACATTCAAGAGATTAGTAAGTATGTAACACTTCATGTTTGCAATCTGTTTTACAGCCATATTCATTCATTTACATAAGTTCCCTGGAAGGTAACAATGTTATTACATCTGTTTTATAAGCAAGACAAGCAAAATATAGGCAAATTAATTGGCAAAAGATAGAGAAATTAGGACATTGATTCCAAGGCTTGGGCCTATAATCTGTACAACGTTATTCCATTAGGGAAATAAATAAAATGCTTCTGTTTTGTTGTAGACTTGGGCATCATGCCTATTTGGGTAATTGCTTATGTATTTATATAATTTTATATATTATTTTTTCAATTATATGGTTCAAAAGCCTCCCAATACAGCTTCTAATGAATGAAAATCTGAGCTTATTATTCATGAATAAGGTCCCTAGTTATAAATTTTACGTAAAATGTTCATGGCCAACAGATTGGTGAATATGTCTGGGGGATGCTCAGTGTTGACCTTGATAGAATACACACTGAGACCAACCAAGGGATGGATGACCTCGGAGAGCTGACCTTGCTAACTGCATACTGCCTGTACACCACTCTCTTCTCTCACTGTTTCTCTTTGTACTTTCCTTACACCCCCCAGAGAATAGCAAATTTCTACTAAGGAGTAATAAATTTTCTCATAACCTCAAAAAGGTAAAACTAGAAGAACTTCCTAACAGACGAGATTAGAAAAATCACTCAGACTCTTGTGTTCGAAAACAGGAGACATGATAAATTATTGCATTCAATTAACTTTTCTTTCACTTACTAAGCACACAGAAATTGCTTTAATACCCTGAGGTGTTAAAAGTAACGAAAAGTCACTTTTTAGAATAAATATACCATAAGGTACCCTGTTTAAATGAATGCTATTCTTCAATGTAGCCACTCTTTTACACTAATTCAACAATGCTGTTATTGCAAAAAATATTTTTGGACCTTGTCCTTTTGAATTGCCTTTGGAAGCTATAAAACTGTAAAAGAAAACAGAGTCGTATTTACCTAAAGTCACACCATGTTTTTTTAATCAACTCCTCTCCAACCAAGAAATTTATTACCCAGATAGATTACTGACCTTTTCACCAGCCTTTGTTCTGCACTAATTTTTCTTTTCTTTTCTGATTTCAAAATCAGTTCTATACTTAAAAAAAAAATAACAATTTGCCATCAATAACGGTATTTATTAATTTTTTAAAACTTAAAATCTTAAACTTAGGAAGTTACAAAAATAGTAGAATTTCCATTATTCTTCACCCAGCTTTCTCTAATGTTAACATCTACTTGAAGTATAGAGCAGTTCTCAAAATTAGGAAATTGTTATTGATAAATACTATTTGATAAATACTAGATAATACTATTTGCTAATCTGCAGACATTATTGAAGTCTCTCCAGTTCCCCAGTAATATACTTTTGTGTTTCAGGATGCAATCCGGGATCCCACACGGCATTTAGTTGTCATGTCTCTTTAAGACTTTAACTGTAATCTGTGACAGTTCCCAATAAGAACATTTAAAAGAAAGTACTCCCTTGGAAAAGAAGGCCATAGACTCCTAATGTAATTCCAGAAATATCTGTCTCTGTCACTGTCTTGTGAATATTTGATATATTGTGGCCTAAAATTTGTGCTGACTGCTGAAATAAAAAGAAAAGTAGGATATGCTTGGACACAAAGGAGCTCACAGTGCATGAAAGCAAAAGACCTGTCTGTTAGGGTGCCAGGTGTATATCAAGCTCTGGATTTTTTTTATGATGCTCAGAGCCTCTTATATCTCTGCCTTCCTTTCCATTTCCTTTGCCGTACCCTCAGTTTAGACTCTCTCTACCTCACGCCTTATCTGTCACAATAATTTTCTACCTAGTCTAACTATAATTCCCTTCCCCCTTCCAGTTCACCTAAAATATCTCTTATATGTATCATCTCTCTGTTCAGTAACTTTGTAGCTCTCCCTAAATTTAATTTCTTAATAACTTCTCTGTTTCTTAACTGGACAGCTCTAATGTTTGTTAATCATTGAACCTACTCTAATAGCTCCCTAATTGGTTGCCCTATATCTGCTCTTGTACCTTCATATTATACAGAATGATCTTTTCAAAATGCAACTCTGACCACATCATACTTCTGTTTAACCCTTTGAGTGATGTCCCATTGTTCGTAGGATACCATCCAAGATATCTTTAGCAAGACCTATTAGCCCTTGTATGATCTGACCATAATATTATTGCCTCATAGGGTTTTAGGAAGGATTAGATGAGTTAGAACTCATAAAGCACTTGAAATGTCGTAAGCAGTTAATAAAAGTACAAAATCATTTCATTAAGAATGGTGAATTTTATAAAATACTTTTCATCATGTAAAGACATGCTAATATAATTTTTCTATTGATGTTCTAATATGGTAAATTATATTAATAGATTTCTTAACATTGGACTATCCTTATATTCCTAGTGTGAACTCTATTTCGTCATAGTGATTATTTTTGCAGGCATAATGACTGAGACTTATTTGTACTATTAATTTTTTATGTTAGTTTCTCATTCTCTAGTCTTTCTATGAGATATCTTATTTCCCTTATATAGTGCTTTCTGCTACTATAATTAATTTTTGTCCAATTATTTGTTTGATGTCTTTTTCCTGTTAGACTATAAATACTTTGAATGCAAGAACCAAGTTTGTTTTATTCACCAGTGTATCCCTTACACTCAGGTCTTCTGAGGTGGTTCAGTGGTAAAGAATCCACCTGCCAGTGCAGGAGATATGGGTTTGATCCCTGAGTCAGAAAGATCTTCTGGAGTAGGAAATGGTAACCCACTTTTGTATTCTTGCCAGGAAAATCCCATGGACAGAGGAGCCTGGCAGGCTACAGTCTATGGGGCTGCAAAGTGTCAGATTTGACTGAGCACGCACAAACATTCCTTACACTCAATACAATTCTGCGAGCACAGTAGATGCTCAACAAATATGTATTTATTGAATAAATGAATTAATTAGTAATTATACAAGCGAACAGATACATTTTTTGCAGTGATGCAAGCGACTTTAGCTTCTTCCACCACTACTACTACAATAAGGGACTATGTAAATACTATACAAGTGTTTTGTGTGAAAGTCGTTCAGTTGTGTCTGAGTCTTTGTGACCCCACGGACTATTACAGTCCATGGAATTCTCCAGGCCAGAATACTGGAGTGGGTAGCCATTCCCTTCTCCTTCTCCAGGGGATGTTCCCAACCCAGAGACTGAGCCCTAGTCTCCCACATCGTAGGTGGATTCTTTACCAGCGAGCCACCAGGGATGCCCGTAAGTGCTTTAAAGTTAAGCAAGTCCGAGAAAGGAGAATTTAAATGAATGGTGTCTATTTTCCCTGTTTCCTCTGCTCTCACAAATATTTGTGATTTAATGAAGAGGTAGAATAATCTTACAGGAGAAATTATTGAATAATTCCTTACCTATAACACTTCCAATCAGGCTGAAATTGTTATTTAAATAAAAGACACTGTATTTACAAAGATAAATGGGGCAGAGGGCTGAAAAATTCAGCCCTTTGTCCCTTGTTCTCAAGATTCTGACCGTTTAGAACTTCTTAACTTTGGCCACCTCATGCGAAGAGTTGACTCATTGGAAAAGACTCTGATGCTGGGAGGGATTGGGGGCAGGAGGAGAAGGGGACGACAGAGGATGAGATGGCTGGATGGCATCACTGACTTGATGGACGTGAGTCTGGGTGAACTCCGGGAGTTGGTGATGGACAGGGAGGCCTGGCGTGCTGGGATTCATTGGGTCGCAAAGAGTCGGACACGACTGAGTGACTGATCTGATCTGATCTGATCTGAACTTTCTGTTTTTCCTAACACTTACTTTTTAAGAGAAAGTTTAAGTGTTAGGGATGACCCACCACTGGCAAAGTTCATACTGAAGAGGAGAATGTGATTGGGCTTAATCTGTTTTCAGATTGGTAAGTGGGCACTCACCAACCACCTATGGATTGTGGATCCTGAGTCAAGTTAGTATCTTTCATCCATCTGACTGGACATGAGGACAGAATCATATGGTATAAACCTTGGCTGCTACCACTCAGCAGGGTGAAATAACATCTCTTAGAGGGATATTGGTAGGCAGTTGCCATCTGTGTGTCTACTACAACTTCCTACTACCTTGAATCATTGGAAAAGTTTCATAAATGGTCTGACTTTCAGTTTCTTTACTTTAAAAATAAGGCTAATAAGGCATGGTTACAAAGTTAGTGTAATGATTAGAGATAATATATGTAAATGCCTGGTACACAGCAGTACTCAGTTGTTATAGCTAGTGTTATTCATATGAGATAACATTAAAAAGTGTTCTAATTTGGAACACACAGAAGAAAGCTATAACTTCCATGGATTCTTGTTCAGTCGCTCGTATCTGACTCTTTGCAACCCCAGCGACTGCAGCACATCAGGCTTCCCTGTCCTTCATTATTACCTAGAGTTTGTTCTAATCCATGTCCATTGAGTCATTGATGTTATCTAACGATCTCATCCTCTGCCACTCTCTTCTTTTGCCTTCAGTCTTTCCCAGCATCAGTCCTTCCAGTGAATATTCAGGGTTGATTTCCTTTAGGATTAGCTGGTTTGATCTCCTTGCAGTCCAAGGGACTCTCAAGGGTTTTCTTCAGCATTACAATTGGAAGAGGTTAGGTAATTTTTTTACTCCGGACTACATAGTTTATATGTAGAAGAATTTAGTTGCAAAGTTTGTGCTTTTGACTACTATGTTGTCTTTCATATGAAGATACTTTTTAAAATATATGTATGTGTATACCTAATTTGAGAGGCCAACATCTTGCTTAATAAGGAAACAGCAAAAGCATTTCCATAAAATTATTAAGACAATACCTCTATTCCCACTATCACTTAATATTGATGTAGAGATACTGGCCAAAGTAGTCTTATAAGAAAACAATTAGAGGTAAACAAAAAGTTGGAAAGAGGAGTGTTAATCATACTTTGAAGCTTATATATTGAAGAATTGTATATCTGGAAAACTGAAGTGACTCAACTGAAAACCTGATAAAAATAAGAATGCAAAATGACATGCTGAGAAAGAAGAGTATAGAGGTGAATTAGTCCATCTTTTTAATAAAAATATTGAACTATAATTTATGCTGATATAGCTGAGTGGAAAAGCCTGGGAAATTCAAAAAATCAATGTGGGATAAATAGACATACGTGGAAATGTCACAGATGATAAAATTGGCATTATGCTTCATAAAGGACAAGATGGAGGCTTTAATAAATGTTAACTTTCTGTAAAGAAATAAAGTTAACTTTTACCTTAAACCTTATTACAAAATAATTCATAATGGAACATAATTTAAATGTAAAGAATAAAATGAGAAAAATCTTTTCAAGATAAAATACAAAATCCAGTAGCCATGAAAGAGATGATACATTTATATACTTAACAAAATTTTTCATTGAAAATAATCCATCATAGCCAAAAGGCCAAGACAGAAAACAGCAAAATTCTGTAAAGCAATTATCCTTCAATTAAAAAATAATCCATTATATGCAAAATCAAATAACACATGAAAATCTAGAGAAATATCTTATGTATATATGTCACAGACCAAGGCTATTTTATTTATTGTATAAAGAGCATCTACAAATAAGTAAGAATACAATAACCAACAATCTGGTAGAAAAAATAGATAAGGGACAAGGACAGACAAAGTAGTAAATACTAATGATTTTTAAACTTAAAAAAAGATGTCCAATTTCACTTATATATTAAGTGAAATAACATCAGATTGTTGAAGATAAAGAAGTTTAATCAAAAGTGTATCGTCAAGGGTTTGAGGAAACAATTGGTCTCATATTTCTGGTGGAATGATAAATTGAAACAACTTCTGTAATGGTCAGTCTATTAAAAAAGAAAAACCCTTGAATTTGTGTATACTTTGATTAAGTAATGCCACTCTTATGAATTTTCCTACATTTGTACTTTCATTTGAGCAAAATGGCGACATAAGCATAGTTACTGCATTATCATTTGTAATACCAGAGGTTTGGAAACAACTTAAACATCTATCAGTAGGGGGCTGATAAATATATTATGATATACCATGGAATATACTATGCAACTTTTTAAAAGAATGGGGAAGTTCTACAGTGCTAATGGAACAATCATATTGTTAAGTAATAAAGCAAAGTTAGAACAGTAAATATATTATGCTACCATCTGTATAAATTACACACATGCAAAGCTTAGCTTATTTTTATAGGATTGTTTTTAGGGAGAGAATTGATGCTTGGGAAACAGGGAAAAGAAAGAGATTCTCTTTTCACTGCAAATCCCTTTGTATTTTATATCATGTGCAGGCTTTGCCTGTTGGAAAAAAATAAAATTAGCCATGTAAATATTGTGAACTTATTTTAAAAGTGAGATGATGTCAATTCATGGTTGCATTTCAGACTGTTATTTGAAAAGATCTACAAGCACAGGAATTGCGTGGAATTTCATTTGTTTCTCTTAGAAGGATAAAAGCTTGGTTAGACTTGGTCTGATTGGACTGTTTCTGTAGGAGCTAATATTCCAACATGATGTATTAGGTCCCTGGACTCTTGATTAGTGATCTATAGGTCAAGACCTATGATATGCTATTTAAATCATCTGGCAAATAGATGTTTGAGGGAAAGAACTCTCCCCATTTTTTAAAAAAGAAACTTAAGTTTGTTTGTGTGGTAAGCACATAGAAAGATTGGAACCATCATTTTGGAAACGTCCTTAAATGAAAGGAGGATATGTAAACTCATAATTCCATCCAACAGGGCAAGTCCAACTTTATTTTTCCGTTCCTTCCATGGAGCTGCTGGGTAACCCTGAGTAAGCAGTTTCATGCACTTTGACCTTAAGCAGTTTCATGCACTTTGACCTCAAGACTGTATATTCCTAATGGAGGAGCAGTTATGTTGGTACGTTTCTTATTCAGAGGGTGGCAGATTAATGAGACTTTGGGTAGTTTCAAGATTCTAGCCAAACAAAAAGGACTTTTGTATACAAGATGGTGTGATTTTTCACTTAGTTATTTTATTACATCTCTACTCTTTGAAACCCTATAAGAGTTTTTCCTAATTTAAAACACTGAACTAGCTCCTTAATGTCACTGAATTTGCAAATCATTTTGGTTCATTTTGAATAATGAATAGGTCTCATAAATTGTTAATAAAAAGAAGACAGATATTCTTATTCTCATAATAATATAAAGATGCAGTTGAAAGATTATATAACTTTCTCAAGTTCTCATGAGAAACCAGATGACAAAAGCTTAAGTTTTCTCACATAATGTCATTTTGGATGAGAAATATATCCTTGTTTAAAATATTATATCAGTGAGTCACAAGCTTTGTGGAGCTCTCCTGCCAGCAGTAACATTACTAAGCCCTATACTGGGCAAGCAAGCAAGTGGTCTGAAAATTGGATAGAGCTCTAGCATCCATTTACATAGCATTCAAAACAAAATTAATTTCGAGTCAGGCAAGTGGAACTGTAGAATTTCAGGGGGTGGGAAATGATTTGTGTTCACTTCTTTTTTTATCCTCTCGTTTTCTTTAGCTGATGTTCTTCTCAGATGCCAGAGAGACCAGTCATGGTTGCCAGATGACTGGGCCCTGCTGGCTCATTGAGGGACTGTGGCAGTGCTTGTTTCCATGAGAGCTGGAAGAAAAGATGCAATGGAAAAAGCACACGCAGTCATTTATAAGTAGCTGGCTACGTAATTCTCAGTGCCCTGTGCACCTCAAAATGTGAACTTAATCTGGGAATTCTTACATCTGGGGCATCTTTAATACAAATTCAAGTGCCTGAAAGCTGATACATGAGCAGTGGCAGAGCGCTTTGGTTAACGTGTACACATCCAGGCTTGTAGGCATAATCGGTGCCACTTGACTTGGGTCGATTTGATTGCCAGGAGTCTATGAGTGAGAAAGACAAAGTGCCTCCTTTCTGGAGATACTGTAATCATTTAGATACTTAAGAGATGTATTTTGTAAAGGTAAATCCCTTTTGGGTGATCAGAGTGTTGATCTTAACTATCATGTAATCTGCTATGAAATTTGATGGTAGGCTCTGTTCCGAGAATAGGAGTTCAATCAAAGCCCATTCTCATGGTGTTTTTTAGAAGTATATTAAATATGATAAGGTACCAAGGCCCCACAGGAATCACATAAAAGCAGAGTTTATAAAGAAGTTACTGAAATGATACCTTTGAAGTTGGTGTTTTCTCATGGCTTCTCTGTTGCTAGATCTGACATGAATTACTTGGCTACAATAATTGTAATGAAATGGAGATTGAATTATAAACATCTATTTCTTATAGCCATGCAATTTCTTTGGGCTAATGATGTTTTTTCATGACAGAGTGACTGAGCACATACTTCCCATAGTAGCAAAAAAGAATCAGTTTCCTTTTTTGAATATTCATACTTCACTTTTTTTTAAATTTTATTTTATTTTTAAACTTTACATAATTGTATTAGTTTTGCCAAATATCAAAATGAATCCACCACAGGTATACATGTGTTCCCCATCCTGAACCCTCCTCCTTCCTCCCTCCCCATACCATCCCTCTGGGTCGTCCCAGTGCTCTAGCCCCAAGCATCCAGTATCGTGCATCGAACCTGGACTGGCATCTCGTTTCATACATGATATTTTACATGTTTCAATGCCATTCTCCCAAATCTTCCCACCCTCTCCCTCTCCCACAGAGTTAGTTCATATGGCCTAATTTTCTGATCACTTTTACTTTCTTGGTTCTGCTGTGCATATTATTTTTCCTGGTGAGCCATTTAGTTCTTGTATATGCCAAAAAACATCTCACATTCAAGATGCACAGTTACTTTTCTTCTTAATGGATTATTCTGTTTTCAAGTTTTCTAATTCTAAATCACTGTCAGCAAAGATGAGAAGCAGCAGTCCAAAGTATTCTACTCCTTTGAACAACTAGATAAAACTGTATCAACCTGTCCACCTCCAGATGGGTTTTGCACTATCGTACATCTGATCAGTGTGAGATTGCTGCTGGACCGGACCAGAGGCTGTGCATCGACCCTCTCAACAGCAGAGGAATTTTTTACTTCCCTTATGCCTAATCTGAAGCATTTGTCTATACGCAGAAGTGACCAGCTTGTTTTCCAATCAAAATGGCTTTTTTCTGCAATTCAACCTTTTTTGGAAATTAGGTACACTTTCCAACATATATGTTTTGAGGCCCTTGGGTATTTGAACCATTTCCTAGCCCATTTTCCCAGACATAAAAGATACCATGTGTGAAATATGTGGAATGAGATTGTCACGGTGTTTGGGTGGATTCTTTCTGCAGAAAATGTATTTGCTTATTGCAGTTTCTCTATAAAGACTTTGTGTCAGGGAAAATCTATAAGCACCTCTTCAGAACTGAAGCCATTTATGTCTCCCAGTATAAATAGAACCTAGAATATAAGCCAATTAGCCGCTGCAAATACCACCTCCTTTATGTAGCCTTCTTCATTCATTGCCTTTGTTGAAAAGAAAGCAGTCATCCCTTCTCCACTTTTACCAAGCACTTTCCATTTACAAAACAGTGCTTATCTCATATCTCAGTCTGCCTCTAATTAGGTTTTTATACATTTCTCTCCCCGTCCACCATTAAAGCAGGGTAGGGATTTTGTCTTCCTCATTTTTTATTTCTCCAACTGTTATATCCGGACCATTGATTGTAGCAATAGATCAGGCACCTGCCCCAACCTGCCTGATTTCTTCCTCTAAAAAGGTCTGTTTACTCCTTTGTCTCTGCTAGGATTATGTTCTCTTAAAGCACTACTCACACACTATTCCAATGACTTGCTTGCATAGGGGTTTCTCCTGTTAGAGTTTGTACTCCCTGGTGACATGACTATGCCCTCCATCTGTATTTCCTCAGAGTCTATCATAGTGTTGGGACATACAGAGTACTCATTAAATTTCTACTGAATGACTGTTGGACTTAGTGAACAGTGGCCTTAAGTTATATGAATGGGAAAGATAGGGGCCCATTTTCCAAAGTTAGCTATACTGTGTAATAATAATAAAGCATAAATAACAGTTGCACATTGCAATACATATTCATGCTTTGGTACTTTTTGTCCCTGGAGAACTGTGAGTACTCAAGAAGTATTCTACTTTATGTTCATATCATCAAGACATGAGGCATATTTTGCTTTTAATTCTCACCTTAAAAAATTACCCAGAGATCTGTCATCTCTTAGAAGGTTAAGTAGAGTTGATTCCTGTCTTTTTGTCTGATCTGTAATCAGATTTAGACTTAAATTTTTGAGTTTTTATTTTATCAATTGATAGAATTGGCTTTCCTGGTGGCTCAGATGGTAAAGAGTCCGCCTGCAATGCAGGAGACCTGGGTTTGATCCCTGGATTGGGAAGATCCCCTGGAGGAGGGCCTGGCAACCCACTCCAGTATTCTTGACTGGAGAATCCCCATGGACAAAGGAGCCTGGTGGGCTACACTCTATAGGGTGGCAAAGAGTCTGACATGACTGAGTGACTAAGCACAGCACATTGATAGAATTGCCTGTTAAAGAAATGGTCTGTCTCTTCCAGGAATGTGCACACCCTGGGTGTGGAAACTGTGCCTCTTACTCCCAGGCTGCTAGCAGAGAGCCTGAAAAGTATGGTAGATGATCAATCAATATTGAATTGAATGTGAAAATAAATATGACCCAAATGCAATTAAAAGACGCTTGCTCCTTGGAAGAAAAGCTATGGCCAACCTAGACAGCATATTGAAAAGCAGAGACATTATTTGCCGACAAAGGTCCATCTAATCAAAGCTATGATTCTTCCAGTTTTCATGTATGGATGTGAGAGTTGGACCAGAAAGAAAGCTGAGCGCCAAAGAATTGATGCTTTTGAACTGTGGTGTTGGAGAAGACTCTTGAGAGTCCCTTGAACTGCAAGGAGGTCCAACCAGTCAATCCTAAAGGAAGTCAGTTCTGAATATTCATTGGAAGAACTGATGCTGAAGCTGAAGCTTCAATACTTGGCCACCTGATGTGAAGAACTGATTGGAAAAGACCCTGATGCTGGGCAATATTGAAGGCAGGAGGAGAAAGGGATGACAGAGGATGAGATTGCTGGATGGCATCACTAACTCAATGGACATGAGTTTGGTCAAGCTTCAGGAGTTTGTGATGGACAGCGAAGCCTGGCGTGCTGCAGTCCATGTGGTTGCAAAGAGTTGTACACAACTGAAGCGATTGAACTAAACTGAACTGAATTAGAAACACCTATATGAATTATTTATCTTAATTTTCTTTTTCTTTTAACTTAAAAAAATTAACTAATTTATCCGCATTGGGTCTTAGCTGTGGCACGTGTGCTCTTTCTTTGCAGTGTGCGGACTCTCTAGTTGTGGTGCTGGGCTCCAGAGTGCACAGGCTTCAGCAGTTGTGGCATACTGGCTTAGTTGCTCCGTGGGATGTGGTATCTTAGTTCCCTGACCAGGGATCAAGCTTTCATTCCCTGCATTGCAAGGTGGATTCTTAACCACCGGCTCGCCAGAGAAATCTCTCTTTATCTTAATTTTCAAGTGAGAGCTCTTTTGCCTGCTTGGAAATGATCACTGGACAAAATGACTTTTGTCATTTCCAGATAAAAGTTGCAAAGATGGTGTCTTACTGCTAGAATATGGGTTGTCTGGTATTGGTTATTCCTAGGTTCTTTTTTTAGAAAATTGTGCTTCATTCCTTTAGAAGCTTAATCCTATTTGTTTCCCTATTTCTGTCTTAGATTATCATCCAGAGAAACAGGTTTTCAGAAAAGGTAATGTGGAGAACAATCAAATTAGGTCACAAGAATAAAGTTTCCTAGCAGTCACATTTTCTGTAACTTTCAGATCAAATGTGACAGAGGATCCTTTTCTGCCTATTCTCACATGAAAGTAATTGATATTACCCAGCTCTTAATAAGTTATCCCTTTCCTCTTAAAGTGACATGAATTAAATTTAAATTCTCAACCTAATTTTGATAAGCCTCTAAAAGTTAACGTGTCATTGAAAATTAATTTCTCTTTACTCCCAAAGATAGCTTCCTACAGATGGAAAGATATCTAGCATTTTCTACTTCTTGTGAGATATTATGCAAATTAAGCAACTTGCAATATTATTTACTACTTTATATCTTTCTTTTATCATCAAGGGCATTGGTCTGGCCTCGGCAGGAATGATCTGTGAATGAGGAAGCCACACATAATTTAGCTGCAGAAGACCTTAGAGCCCATCCATTGTGCTTCATTTTATAGATGAAGAAATAAAGGCTCGAAAGTATTCAAAAATAAACTCAAAATGGATTAAAGATCTAAATGTAAGACCAGAAACTATAAAACTCCTAGAGGAGAACATAGGCAAAACACTCTCTGACATACATCACAGCAGGATCCTCTATGACCCACCTCCCAGAATATTGGAAATAAAAGCAAAAAATAAACAAATGGGACCTAATTAACCTTAAAAGCTTCTGCACATCAAAGGAAACTATTAGCAAGGTGAAAAGACAGCCTTCAGAATGGGAGAAAATAATAGCAAATGAAGCAACTGACAAACAACTAATCTCAAAAATATACAAGCAACTCCTAAAGCTCAACTCCAGAAAAATAAATGACCCAATCAAAAAATGGGCCAAAGAACTAAATAGACATTTCTCCAAAGAAGACATACAGATGGCTAACAAACACATGAAAAGATGCTCAACATCACTCATTATCAGAGAAATGCAAATCAAAACCACTATGAGGTACCATTTCACACCAGTCAGAATGGCTGCGATCCAAAAGTCTACAAATAATAAATGCTGGAGAGGGTGTGGAGAAAAGGGAACCCTCTTACACTGTTGGTGGGAATGCAAACTAGTACAGCCACTATGGAGAACAGTGTGGAGATTCCTTAAAAAACTGGAAATAGAACTGCCTTATGATCCAGCAATCCCACTGCTGGGCATACACACTGAGGAAACCAGAAGGGAAAGAGACACGTGTACCCCAATGTTCATCGCAGCACTGTTTATAATAGCCAGGACATGGAAGCAACCTAGATGTCCATCAGCAGATGAATGGATAAGAAAGCAGTGGTACATATACACAATGGAGTATTACTCAGCCATTAAAAAGAATACATTTGAATCAGTTCTAATGAGGGGATGAAACTGGAGCCTATTATACAGAGTGAATGAAGTAAGCCAGAAGGAAAAACATCAATACAGTATACTAACGCATATATATGGAATTTAGAAAGATGGTAACAATAACCCGGTGTACGAGACAGCAAAAGAGACACTGATGTATAGAACAGTCTTATGGCCTCTGTGGGAGAGGGAGAGGGTGGGAAGATTTGGGAGAATGACATTGAAACATGTAAAATATCATGTAAGAAACGAGTTGCCAGTCCAGGTTCGATGCACGATACTGGATGCTTGGGGCTAGTGCACTGGGACGACCCAGAGGGACGGTATGGGGGGGAGGAGGAGGAGGGTTCAGGATGGGGAACACATGTATACCTGTGGCGGATTCATTTTGATATTTGGCAAAACTAATACAATTATGTAAAGTTTAAAAATAAAATTAAAAAAAAAAAAAAAGAAAGAAAGGCTCTGGGATGTTAACTGACTTCTTAGGATTACACAGTTAGACTCTGGTAGAGCCTCACTGGATCCTGAGTCCTTTGGCAGCTAGTCCAAGACTCTTTCTACTGTGCTTTATGGGTTTTCTTTATCTAGTAAGGCACGATGCTCACTTCCAGGTCCTTATTGCTAAAACTGACCATCAGAGTTGTATGAATTGAGTTTTGGGTGGCTAAAATGTAACACACACAGCCAAGATGTAAGGATTTAAGTTCACTGTATTATTCTTTCACTGGAGAGCTAGATGTAGATACCACATGGCAGTGATCCCCAACCATTTTGGTACCAGGGATCATTTCTATGGAAGATAATTTTTCCACAGACTAGAGGTGAAGGGAGTGGTTTCAGGATGATTCAAGCATATTACACTTATTGTGCACTTTTTAATATTATTATTACATCAGCTCCATCTCAGATCTTCAGGCATTTGGTCCTGGGGGTTGGGGACCCCTGCCCTAGGGGAACAACAACAGTGAGGTGCCTCTTAGTTAATGAGGTAATGAATGTAAGGTTTATCCTTAGAGGTTAAACTACAAATCAAGAAGTACTGGAGCCCAGTGGGTATTTATACAACAGTTTTAAAGAGTATGATGCCAAGGCAAAAATAGATGACTACAAAACTAAATAGCATGTATTAACATCCCAGAGAAAGAGTGTATCAGTCAGAAAATATGTTGGCCAGATGTTGAAGCATGGATGATCACAAGGTCAAGTTTCCTGTGCCTTAACCATCATGTATTTCTGTGGTTCCTAGACTGCCGTACACTTCAGTGTTAGCTAGAGGGCTTGTTAAAATACAGATTGTGGGACCCTACCCTCCAAATTCCTCTGGCCCAAGAATTTGCATTTCTAATAAGTACCTAGATGATAGTGATGCTGGCTGGGGGAGCTACATTTTGAGAATCAGGCGTTTATAGGTGTATTCGTTTTCTATATTTGTATAACACATTACTAAACTGTGGCACACTTAGCAGCTTAAAACAACCTGTTAGCTCATGGTCCTATAGGTCAGAAACAGGGAACGGCATGCCTGAGTTCTCTGTATTCAGCCCGAAATCAAGGTGTTGGATGGCAACATTCTCATCTGGAGCTCAGGGTCCTTTTCCAAGCTCATTCCTGTTATTGGTAAGAATCATTCCCTTGAAGTGATAGGACTGAAGTCTTTTTTTTTGCTGTCAGCTCTAATCGAAGTTGGGGCCTGCTCTCAGCTCCTGATGGTCACTCTCAGGTCCATAGAGGATTCCTACAAGGGAGAAAGTATGCTAGACCGATGGACTCAAATGTTCCTGGTCTATGTAGTAACTGATTTCACTCAAATGATTAGTAAATCAGTATCCTGATTATATCTGTTAGCTCCTGTGAACTTATTTGATGTGAATCTCATCTTAGTAAAAGGTCCCATTCTTACTGCATTTAATAGACTGGGTTTTGAGACTGAGTAGCCTCAGTTCAGATCCTGGATAAAAATAAACTCAACAAAATGGAAACTGATGTTGGGGAGCAGACAGGGCAGCCAGCCTACTTTCCTAGCGATCACCCTTCTCTATTGCTTTACATTTGTACTTGTTCTTCAAACGTTTTATTATGTAGCATATCCTAGACTAAGCCATGCTTAAAATTAAAATGGAAAAGTTCTCAGAAATTCGGACAAAACGTCCACTGATTTTTCTTTAGCCAGTCTCCCCAACATCTCTTTGTTGGAGTTGATTCTTTAGCTGAAGCCTTGCTGAGCAGTATAAGTTTCCGAACTGAAGTAGGACGCTGAAGATAAAATGAGAAAAGGTGAAACAGTGACAGCTTCTCTTCGCTTACCTGGGAGATTCCTGAAAACACCAAGATGGAGAAGTACACGGCAGCTGCATATGATTGAGAGTTAATACATAAAGCTTTGTGATCTACTGGTTTTTAATACCATCTATGTTCCTAATTGTGCATGTGTGTCTTTTATTTCTGTTTTCCTAATTGTTTTTCTTCATCACTTAGGAAAAAGGGTATCAGTGGCCTAGAGGTCCTTTAATACGCATTTGTTGTTTTTGTTGAGTCACTAAGTTATGTCCATCTCTTTTCGACCCCATGGACTGCAGCAGGCCAAGCTTGCCTGTTCTTCACTATCTCCTGGAGCTCCCTCAAACTCATGTCCATTGTGTCGGTGATGCCATTCAACCATCTCATCCTCTATTGCCCTCTTCTCCTCTTGCCTTCAATCTTTCCCAGCATCAGGGTCTTTTTCACTGTGTCGGCTGTTCACATCAGGTGGCCAAAGTACTATAGCTTCAGCATCAGTCCTTCCAATGAATATTCAGGACTAATTTCCTTTAGGATTGACTGATTTGATATCCTTGAGTCCCAAGGACTCTCGAGGGTCTTCTCCAGCACCGCATTACAAAAGCACCAATTCTTTGGCACTCACTTAGCTTATTTTTTAATATAACTGAAATATTCAAATATAAAATTTTTATATTCCTTTAGTAAAGTTGATAATAGGACTATTCTTAGTTCATTCCTTTGTTAGATCAGGATAGGTTTGCATTGCAAGAGAATAAAGCTCAGTTCTATTTGCTTTCTTTCCTAAAGTCGGTGACAGTCATGTCAGAACACTGGCAATAGTAAACCTTTGTAGACTAGGCTAGAATGAACTATATAATCCCAACAAGCTGAAATGTTACTCAGGTTTTTAAAAGTCAACTATATAACTCAGGGCAGAAAGTATTTAATTTTATAGAAATTAGTATGAAAAAGACCTAAAATTTTAATTCCCTATCAACTCAAACTCTACCGTCATTCTCGTACACTTGTGACAGGGAATTTTACATGAACAATATTTCCATAAGCATGTGTCTGGCCCAAAGATGGAAATATTATTCTATCTCTGCTACGACCAGGCCACCTGTTTTTTGACTGTTCAGAAATTTTTTGATAAATGAGTTTACTTAGGAGGGAATCATTCAGGTTAGAGATTGGAAGTCGTCACATAAAATAATACATTTTTAACAAACTGGGCTTGTTGTTCAGTCTCTGTCATGTCTGACTCATTGTGACCCCATGAACTGCAGTACACCAGGCTTCCCTGTCCTTCGCTATCTTCTGGAGTTTGCTCAAATTCATATCCATTGAGTCAGTGATGCCACCCAGCCATCCTCTGTCTCCCCTTTCTCCTCTTGCTCTCAATCATTCCCAGCATCAGGGTTTTTCCCAGTGAGCTGGCTCTTCGCATTAGGTGGCCGAAGTATTGGAGCTTCAGCATCAGTCCTTCCAATATCTATTCAGGATTGACTTCCTTTAGGACTGACTGGTTTGATCTCCTTGTTGTCCAAGGGACTCCCAAGAGTCTTCTCAAACACAATTCAAAAGCATCAATTCTGTGGTGCTCAGTTACATAATGTAAAAAGAGAACTTGAGGGATGGGAATGTTTCAGTTAAGAGTCTTTGATTGCATAAACTAGGTAACTTTAACAATAATATACCTCATTGGAAGAGGGTCAAGGAATTTATAGACTCAGAGGAAATAGAAGAATCAGGTTACCAAAAAATGGGGTCTCAGCAGAGGTCTCAGTTACCCTGGTGGTCATGTTCCTCAGGGCTTCATTGCCAGAGCCATCAGTCCTCAGCAACCTTCAGCACTTTTGTGAAGATTCAAAACTAGGGATTCTAACTTGGGTCATGTACTCACTCTTTGGCCAAAGGAAGGCAGGATACCTTGACTCACAGTCCTACCAGGCTACATTCAGTAGGGGAGAGGTGATTTCCCACAAAAAATTGGGATTCTGTTATTGATATAGGGAAGCATGCTCTGCAGTCAAAAAGTAACAATTTTCCACAACAGGTTATGTGATCATGATCTTTGAATATTTGGAAAAGAGATGAGACTTGATATAGATGTAGGACAAGGGTTAGCATGTCAAGGAGGTCTTATTGGATTTTAACTTGAGGAAGAACATTCCAACAGAGCTGTTAATAGGCTGCATTGTGAGGTTATGGACCTCTTATTTTTTATTAGGATCCTTTTGGTTGCATGCAGCAGAAATTTGTTTTGCATTAGCTTGGTAGAAAGAGAAAATTATTAGAAAAATACTATGACTATCTCATGTGAACAAGGGAAGGACTGACCAGCCAAAAGACTGTGGGAAAGGCAGACATCCCACTGGGTCTCAGAAAAACTAGAACCAAGGACTCAGATGCAGCGGGTCTTATTTCTGTTTCTCCCATCACTTGCTCTCTCTGAGTATTGGCTTCATTTTTTTTGTTTTCCTCTGCGGACTCTCTCTCATGTGCATCATGTGAAACATGGTTGCTGAGTGCCTGAGTTTCACATTTCACAACACTGCAGAGAAGCTCTCTTTCTCTATCACATTTGAGAAGAATCTTGCAGAAAGGCTCTGGTCCAGCTTTGGCCAGATGTCCAGCTCTGGGCAAACCAACCAGCACTAAGGGACAGGAGGGCTTTGCAGGTGGTGCTAGTGGTAAAGAACCTGCCTGCCAATGCAGGAGGCATAAGAGACACAGCTTTGATTCCTGGGTTGGGAAGATCCCCTGGAGGAGGATGTGGCAACCCACTTCAGTATTCTTGCCTGGAGAATCCCACAGACAGGAGCCTGGCAGGCTATATAGTCCATAGCATTGCAAAGAGTCAGGCACGACTGAAGCGACTTGGCACACACAGGGTCAGGTTGCTCAGTGTGGTCAACTATCTTCTCTGGACTGAATCAAAGTATGGGAGAAATTTGGCTCTTGGTAGAACCACAATTGGGACAAAGCTGTTCACCACAGAAGAAAAAGGGGTGCTTGTGTTTGAAAAGAATGTGGTGGGCAGGTAAAACAATAAGAATCCATTGCTCTGTCACTGTATCTGTTTAAACAAAGGTTGGATCAGTCAGAGATATTACAGAAAGGATACTTCTGTTGGTGGAAATTTAAACTGGAGTTATTAGAACCCTAACTTCTAAGAACTTAGAACCCTAAATTCTTTCCAACTTGGAGATACAAACATTCCAACTGCTTTCTAAATAAGGCAGTCCTGTGTTAGTTTTGGGTTGTATCTGAGATTTTCTTTTTCTGTGTATTTCAGTTCCACAGTTATTCTGGTTGAAAACCAGGAAATATTTACCCAGAATTTTTTTTTTTTTTTTAGTTTGAGAACAGAGAAAATATTGTATGATTTAAAAATGAATAGATTCCTGGTTCAGGAAGATCCGCTGGAGAAGAGATAGGCTACCCATTCTTGGGCTTCCCTTGTGGCTCAGCTGGTAAAGAATCCGCCCGCAATGCGGGAGACCTGGGTTCAGTCCCTGGGTTGGGAATCCCTTGGAGAAGGGAAAGGCTGGCTACCCATGCCAGTGTTCTGGCCTGGAGAATTCCATGGACTGTGTAGTCCATGGGGTTGCAAAGAATCAGACATGACTGAGCAACTTTCACTTGGCTTTCATCCAGTGGAGGAGTCATGTAAAGGTTTAAAAACAATGGACCTTAGGGACTTAAAATCACATAATTATCTTCAGAGGGCGAGAACACTCTTAAATCTGAATTATTTGTTTTAAGATGATTTTGTAAAAACTTTTCATTTTGAAATAATTATAGATTCACAGGAAAATGCAAAGAAATGTCCAGGGAAATCTCATGTGCCTTTCACTCAGCCTCCCCCAGTGTCAGCATTTTGCATGACTCTAGTCAATATCAAAACCAGGAAACGTGAATCAGTAAAATCCACTGAACTTATTTTTCACAGATGTTATATATGCACTCATTTGTGTGTGTGCATACATATAATCTTGCATTTAATCACATGTGTAGCTTTGTTTAACCACCATCAGAATACTGTACCGTTACCATAAAGGTCTCTACAGCCACACCCATGCCATCCCCAAGTCCCTCATCTCTGGCAACCACTAACCTGCTCTCCACATCTGTAATTAGATTATGTCACAAACGTTATATAACTGGAACTTCCACATGTACCATTCTGAGACTGACTTTTTTCGCTCAGTAAGGTTTCATTAAGGTTCATCCACATTGCTGTGTGGATATGTAATTCATTGTTTTTTATTGCTCAGTATTATTCTGTGGTATGGATGTACTGTAGTTTAACTGTTTACCCTTTTAAGGGTATTTGGCTAGTTTCTATTTGGGGGCTATTATGAATAAAGCTGCTTTGAACATTCATGTGCAATTTTCCAAATGTACCTTTTATTTTCTCTTAAGATATATGGCTGAGAGTATTTATCTGGGTTGTTTGATAAATCCATTTTTAGTTTTAAAAGGTATTGTCAATGGGGAGGTTGGGAGGGAGGAGGGTTCAGG
Source organism: Bos mutus (assembly GCF_027580195.1). Taxonomy (NCBI): domain Eukaryota; kingdom Metazoa; phylum Chordata; class Mammalia; order Artiodactyla; family Bovidae; genus Bos; species Bos mutus. The sequence continues at coordinate 28,804,632 of NC_091626.1, read as the reverse complement.
ATGGGGAGCATGTGATTTTAAAAAAAAAAAAAAACTAAAAAAAAAAAAAATAAAATAAAAGGTATTGTCAAACTATTTCCATAGTGGCTATTCCATTTTGTGTTCCTGCCAGCAGTGTATGAGTCTTCTAGTTATTCATGTCCTCTTAAGCAATTGGTGTTATCACAAATTTTAATTTTAGCCATTTTGATAGGTGTATAGTTATATTTCATTGTTTGATATTTTTTTTGGCCAAACTGTGTGGCATGAGGGATCCCAGCTCCCTGACTAGGAATTGAATCCATGCCCCATGCATTGGAAGTGCAGAGTTTTAACTACTTAGCTGCCAGGGACGTCCCTCGTTATGTTTTTAATTTATGTTTTTCTAATAGCTAATGATATTGAACATCTTCTCATGTGCTTACTTGCCATTTGTGCATCTTCTTTGCTGGATTGTCTCTGCATATCTTTTTGCTTATTTTCTAATTGAACTGTTTGATTTTTTAATGTTGAATTTTGAGAATCCTTTCCATAGTCTGCATACAAGTCCTTTGTTGGATATGTGGTTTACAGATGTTTTCTATCAGACTGTTAATTGTTTTTTCATCCTCTTAACCTGGTCTTTTGCAGAGCACAAGTTTTAAATTTTGATGAAGATGATTCTGTTTTAAATAATGAAAGAATATATTTTGCATATTTGTGAGTGATCTAAAGAATTTTAAGTTAGTAAATTACCTGCTCCACCTTCTCCTTTTTCTGCTGAGAAGCTGAGACATGGTTAAATTTAAAATGAATAAAATCATATAGTATACATGTTCAAATGTACTGGAATGCCTGTGTGTTTGACTCTATTGTGGACTTCCCTGGTGGTTCAGATGGTAAAGAATCTGCCTGCAATGCAGGAGGCCTGGGTTTTGATCCCTGGGTCAGGAAGATTCCCTGAGAAGAAAATGGAAATGCACTCCAGTATTATTGCCTGGAGAATTCCATGGACAGAAGAGACTGGTGGGCTACAGTCCATGAGGTTGCAAGGAGTTGGACACGACTGAGTGACTAACAATTTTTTACTCTAACACCTATTTTTTTCTTTAGTGATATTTTAATTAATGAAGAAAAAGAAAATTCAAGTCTTTTAAGGAGGTAGTTTCATTTTTAATTTAAGCAAGATACTACAGATTGGAGAGAGGACATGTAATTCTGCTTGTACCACTGATTTTGCAAATAAAGACACTTCACATTACTAGTAGTTTTCTCTCCACGCAGTCCCAAACACACCAGCAGGTGCAGCCACGTTCAATATTGCTTTGGTTATACACATTTGTCTTTTGGCTTTTCCTCTGGACAGTCCATTTGCTCAGTCTAAGATACTGCAGGACATACCAGAACCTCAGGACTGTGCTGGATTTAGGGTTATGATGGGGAACAAGATTCACATAGGTGCTGCCCTCATGGAGTTTACATTTTTGTTCTTATTTCTTGGTATTATAATATTTGTTCTTATTTCTTAATATCATAGACTTGTGTTGCTTGTCAGTGTTTCATTGATTAAATTAAATGTTCTTATTTCCCATCTCTTGTTACAGAATCTTTCCCACTTATCCAGTGTGTCCAAATTTCAGTGAATGATTTTGATGCTTTGGGAGTGGCTGCATTCCATTAAAATGAAAACTAAGCCAAACAAGTAATACTTACAAGCATACACATGAAAATTTGTTATGAGGAGGATAATCCTCATATTTAGTTACTTTTTTGCCAATGGAGGAAATTTTTGGCAGAGCCTTAAGTTATCTTAAGCGTGATTGAAGATTCTAAATATGAGATCTCAAAGGCTCCCATTCACCTTATTCTATAAAATGAAGCCCAGCCATTTAAATGAGCCAGTTCATATACCATTTGAATGAACCAGTTAATATACTTTCTGCATAAGCTATGTTTTAAAAAATCTTGATCTTGTATCATTTATAAAAATTATGATTCCATGTTGATTTTATGTTATAAATAGGACACTTTTCCTGTCTATAAACTGGGTGACCTATTTGTAGTCTGGCTTAAATGTAACTTGCCCAAACATAGAGAAAATTCTAAAATAGCATCTAAAATGTATTAGTTAAAAATCAAAATTGGTTAAGAAACATTCTGAGTTGAAATTTTAGTTTTGCGTTAAATTCTGTGTTATTTGATAGGATATCAAAGTGATAGAATCAATAGAGTTAAGAACAGAGGGAGAAGGAAACTAAGATGTTCATATCTGTGACAGATGATATTCTTTTGCATTGTTATAGCTGAACTTTGGGACCTACATCAAAGTGGAAAGTCCTTGTAGATTTTTAGTACTGCACTGATCGATCAGAACCCTTTTTATGAGAAAGTAATAAAAAAATACAAGTAAAACTCTATCATTAGGTTGCATTTGGCTGTAAGTTACAAAACTTCTACTCCAAATGACTTAACAAAAGGGAATTTATCATCTTGTTATCTCACATGTTGAGAATACAGAGTTGGCAACAATTCAGCAGCTCATTGATTTCATTAAGAACTCCTATTCCATCCATGCCTCTACTCTGCCTTTTAGTGGGAAGGCTTTGCTGCTAGATTGACTCTCCTCGTGTTCAGATGGCTATAACATTTCTATCACATTTTAAACCAACATTATCCAAAGACAGCAGAGAGACTCTTGTGCCCCTTTTTTAGGAATAAGGAAGCCTTCCCCAAAAGCCTCTTGACACACTTCCCCATATGTTTTATTGACCAGAATTCTGTTACATGGCCCATTTGAAAATCAGTTTCAGGCAAGGAGAATGGCATTACCATGTTTGACTAGACTCCATGCCACCCAACAGAACTTTCTGTAGTGATGGCAATGTTTTGTATTTTTGCTGTTCAGTACAGTAGCCACTCACCACACGTGGCAGTTAGTGAGCAACTAACACTAGTGCAACTGAGGAACTGAATGTTAAAAATTATTTTAAATTTAGCCACATATGGCTAGTGGATGCCATATTGAACCACATAGGGCTGGATCAGTCATTTGAGACAGTGGATTTTGGGTAGTCAACTACCATGTTCATCACATCTTTAAATGAAACAATGAACCAATGATACATTAGTCTTTAGAACTTCAGTCGAACTACTGACCCACTAAGAAGGCTCTCTGGGAGACAGATAAACCACATAAGTAAAACCAGTGCACACAGGTGTGCATGCTAGCAGTAGCAGCCTCTCGTAGGTGAAAAGGTAAGGTTGTGAGATGATGGGATGCCAGCACTGTGGCACGGTGTAATTGATAGTGGGGGTTGGATTGGGATATCGTTGGCTAGGAACTCAACTGGTGAGGAACTCCTCTTCTCCACTAGGATGCTGTTTTATTTGCAGTGCTGTAAACGGGGAATAAGGACAGCTCTTATTAATATAATAATGCCAAAGCCTTTTTGCCTTGGAGGTTGTACAGCCAGGGAAATGCATAGATGGCACTGGTACATCCAGTAAATATCAGTTATTTGCTGTGCTCCACATACTATTCTAGGTACTGAAAAGATAGTAAACAGGACTCAGACTAGTGAACAAGTTCCTGCCCTCATGGAACTTAGTTTTTACAAACAAGTAATATATTTCAAATTGCGATAAGTGTTAAGAAAAAAGCAAGATAATAGGTAGAGTGAATAAAACAGCCTTAACAAATGTCTAGATCTGTGACTGTCTTGTCAAAAGCTCGGGAGTTTTAAGTTTTTTCTCTGGGAAAAAAAGGACATTTGGTTTTATAGGCTTAATTAGTTTAACAGCAAAGAGAAACAAAAGGTCTTTGGCTTAGCTATTTGCCAAAATACAGGGAAATTAAATTAGTTTCTGAGAACAGTTTTCTGATTTTAAACTAAATTTTGCCTGAGTTGTTGTGGTATTGTAGGTGTGACCCAATTGTAGGATGAAGTTTATTTCTATTTTGACCGTTTTCTTCTGTATCCTTTGCCTTATCTGGAGAACTTTGGCTACTTTGTCAACTTCTAGGCTCCAGCTCTCTCAGCCATAAAATGGCATTATTTAGTAATAATAATTAATTATATGGGTTCTGGGAAGATTGGCTGTTATCAGAATAATTATGAAAATTTTATAAAATTGCAGGCCAAAGGAAACATTAAGCTTTTTTCATTAAAATTGAGCAAGTCCTTTAACCTCTCTGGGTCTTAGTTTTTCCAATGTTGAAACAAAGTAGTTAGTATTGTCAAGAATGTTAGCAAACAGATCCTCTCTTGCAGTGCTGATGGAAATTGTTGTTTAGTCACTCAGTTGTGTCTGCTGCTTTTGCGACCCCATGGGCTGTACCCCACCAGGCTCCTCTGTCCATGGCAATTTCCAGGCAGGAATGCTGGGGTGGGTTGCCATTTCCTTTCCCAGGGAACCTTCCCAACCCAAGGAGTGAACCCAAGTCTCCTGTATTGGCAGGTGGATTCTTTACCACTGTGCCATCAGGAAAGCCTTGCTTTCCTGGGATTGGTATATTCTTCCTCCAGAGCCAATTTTCAGAATAATTTCAAGTTCTTTAAAATGTACAAACCTTTTCCCCCTAGGAACAGAATTCAAACAAGTATTCACATGTACATGTTTAAGGATGTTTATCATACTATTGTTTATAATGGCAAACAGACCATAAATGGATGTTGAACAATTGAAATTTGGTTCAGTTATGATACACTCCCTGTGAAATTCTGTGCAGCTACTAAAGATGGTAGTATTAATAAATATTAATGTAATTAGATAGAAGTTCTCTGTGCCAACATATGTGGTAGTCTGCCTCTTCACTTTGACCTACTGCAGTCAAGGGCAGTAATTATGGTTGCCTAGAAAACAGTCTAGCAATAGTGAAAGATAATAATTGAGCACTCCAGTGTCCTAGTCACCAGGCTGAACTTTCCTCACGTATCATCTCACTGAAGTTTTCATATTAACCCTACTGAGGAAGAACAGTTTGGAACCTAACTTTACAGATGAAGAAACCAAAGCTCAGAGGAACAAAGTACCTTGTCCAAGGTCTTAAATGCAGTAGTAAAGTCAGCCTTCGTAACCTAGTCATTTGACTTCAGAGCCTGCTTTCTGAAACTAAGGGCCAAATTGCCTCTCTCTAAACTGTCTTTGGATTCTTCTTGCACTGGTAGATTGTGGGAACTCCTTCACATCCTTTCCTGTAGCTGCACACTTATTCGAGAATACTTTGGCCTGGGACTATGGTAGAGGAATGAGTGGTTCACTGTTTAATACAGAGGCCGGCAAACTATGGCCAGAGTGCTGATACAGCCTGCGTTTTTGTGAATCAAGTGTTACTGCAACCCAGTCATGCTTATTCATTTAGGTCTTGTCTATGGCTTCCCTGGTGGCTCAGATGATAAAGAATCTGCCTACAATGCCGGAGACCTGGGTTCGATCCCTGGGTTGGGAAGATCACCTGGAGAAGGAAATGGCAGCCCATTCCAGTGTTCTTGCCTGGGAAATCCCATGGACAGAGGAGTCTGGCAGGCTACAGTTCATGGGGTTGCAGAGTCGGACACAACTGAGCAGCTAACAGTTTCAGTTTCATGGCTGTTTTTGCACTGCTAGGGCAGAAATGAGTGTTTCAACAGAGACCATATGGCTATTTGTATTATCTGGTCCTTTACAGAGAAAGTTTGTCGATAGAAATCTGGAGGGATGTGTGCTGTATTAGTTATCATTTTTCTTTCCTTAAAGAGAGTAACTTATAAGACACAACAGTGGCTTCTCTGGTGGCTCAGTGGTAAAGAATTTGCCTGCCAATGCAGAAGACATGGATTTGATTCCTGGTCCAGGAAGTTCCCACATGCTGTGGAGCAACTAAGTCCATGTGCCACAGCTACTGATCCTGTGCTCTAGAGCCTGGGAACCGCAACTATGGAAGCCCGTGAGCTCTAGTACCCCTGCTCTGCAATAAGACAATGAGAAGCCCATGCAACTAGAGAAAAGCCTGCGCAGCAACAAAGACCCAGCACAGCCAAAAATAAACTTATTGAAAAAAATTTTTTTTTAAAGGAGGCAAAACAGCTCAGTTTTAGGACCACTCTCCTGCCACAGGGATACAGGCTGTTGTGGGCTTTTCCAAGGCAGTGAATAAGAATCTATTTCAGGACAACTGAAGGCTCTCTGTGTGCACGCTGACTGGCATTCTCTAACTGGGTCTTAGTTGCCTTGAAACCCTGCCTGCTGTTGCTCCTCTGAGATGGAATGTGTATTCACAAGTGAGGCGCTCCGTTAGTCATGGTGCATTTCCTGGGCCCTGGAGACATGGGCATGACATCACCAAGGGCCAATGAGAAAGGCTTCCCCTGCCCTGCAAGCCCTTGAACCTCTTTAGAGGTCTGTATGGAGTGTATGTTCTGTTCGTAGCCCTCAGGGTGTGATTTGAGACTGCCCTCCTCATCCAGCCATATTCTGGGCACAGAAGTTGAGCTTCCAGACCCCAGAGGCCAGGACAAGTTTGAAAATCTGCAGAGCTGGAGGCAGATTCCCATTTCGTACTTTTTTCCAGGGCTAAGGTTTTTATTCCCACAGTTTTCCACTCTTAATGACGTTGATACTTCATGTGGGGAAGGGAGGCTGGTGAAAGGCGCAGACTGTGTTAGATAAAAGACACTTGGCAGTTAGAGTTTCTGGGTAAGTATAGGTTGGTAACATAACAAAATCAAAAGCATATTTTGCTGTTTTGTTACATGGCTTTTGTGTGTAGCTTAACATTGTACAATAACATCTTTTAACAGAAAAGGCTCCTGGCAAAATTAGTGTGGCTCAGAGTAGGGCAAGTACCAAAGGAATTTTACTGAGGGGAATTAGTCACTCATTAAATCTTTTATCTTCAGGAAGAAAAGAAATTTTTCTTTTCCAATTCTTTTTTCTTAGAATTTAAGCATTTTAGGTATACCCCGTGCCAGCACCCCCTCTTCCTAATTTGTGTATTTGTTTATTTATGAGAATGATTTGTGAAATTTAGTCTCAGGGATAACTGCTCAGGGATAACTACCAGAAAGTTAATTGAAAAAGACTTGTTTTCTTATGGATAACAGCTCAATCTCTTGCTAACAAGTCATAATCGTAAAATTCCCTCTTTAAAAATCATTCAAGGAAACAGGCTCAGGACTCAGGGTGAGGTTATACTGGACAGACTTTTATAGTTTAATTTAGGAATTGAGCCCAAACTTGTGTTTTCCAATCTTCATAGGCAACCTATGGTTGAGTGAGAATGATTCCTTCACTATTTTTTCATGTTTGAACACTTTTTTGAGGACATCTAAGAGAAATTATGAGGCACAGTCATTTTTGTTAGTATGTTATCTGTGGCTGCCCTAAGCCACCCCTACTGCTTAAAAAAATAATCCTCATTGTTTCTGCAAAGATGAAGATGATTTTACTTTATTAAATTGTAGGCGCTTTTAAGAATCGCTTGAAAGCATTTGAATTTATTCCTGTGGTCGCTAAGAGTCGGACACGACTGAGCGACTTCACTTCTAAGGACAAATATATAGTAGGTAAAGGAATTTCTTCTAGAACTGTGCTATATACCATAAAAGAGGGCTGTGTGTGCACTTACTTGCTCAGTTGTGCTTTTTCGCATTTCAGAGATTCTCCCTTGAAGAACTCTATGCAGTTTAAAATATTAATGATTAAAATTTCCAAACATCTGTGGTATTTTTTCATGATATAGCTTTTATGGGTGAGGAAACTGACATATGGAAGGATTGAATCTCCTATCTTGTGTCATTCATAGAAGTAGATGCTGAATGCATAAATCATTCTTATCAAAACACTTAAGACATTCCTCTGTGTCTTTATACGTAGTTCTTATTTTTTCTTTGCTAGCTTCAAGCTTTGCCTCATTAACAACAAATTGTGTTTTTCACAAGCTCTTTGACTGGGACAAAAGAGCAGGTTGGCCTGGGCAGACTGGAGCCAGCCTGGAAAGGGGCCAGTTACTATAGGGGTGAAGGTGTGGGGCCAGGCCTCTGGGGGATCTCCTACTGCCTTGCTCTTGGCAAAAGGACTTGATTCTCCTCAACCCCATCCCCCACTTTCTCACACCTGAACTAATATTTTGCCACCTCTCAGGGTTGTCATGAACACCGATGAGTTTCATGTCAAAAAAATGCCTTTTGGAAAGAAAGTCTATCTTATATAAGTAAGTACACAATTAGTATTGGCCGCAGCACCTAATCACAAGCCTCTTGAGTGGGCAGTAGGTACCCTTGAATGAAGTTAACCAGATCCTCATTTTGCTGAGGACAGACTCTGGAGTGAGGTCTGCTGCTGCCTTGAGAGGACACATCTGGCTTAAAATGTTGAAAGCCAGGTGCTCCTTACAGCAGCTACACAGTAATGTCACTTCACTGCTTCTGTTTTCTGCTAATCTGGGGAGTAGCAGATGCCTCCTTCGGAATCCCTCCCAGAGCGCTGGCATGCCATGGTGATCTTCTCACTAAGCCCTGCACTTCTCCCACGAGAAGAAAAGTCTCGAAAGACTAATTCAGAATATGATAGCGAGAAGTCTTGAGAGATAGTCAAATTGGTTTAGGAAAAGTTAAGGATGAGTCATGTTACTCCTAAAGGGCTTGGCATCCATTTATCACACTAAACCAAACACTGAAGGAAGAATGTCTTTAGTCTCATTAAGGAACCCAGACAAAAATCCCACTTAATCCATCTTGCTTTTCCTTTTCCTCCGACTCAGCTGGTGTGCAGGTGTAGGGCAGCTTGGCAGAAGCTTTGAACATTTGGAAAAGGGAGTCATTACTGAAAGTCACTGACACACACTTCCCTTGGAATGCTGCTGATGTCATGGAAAACTGGGACCTTAGCAGTAACCCCTAACAACCAGAGCTACAGTAAACAGTAAATGTTACCTCCACCAAGGCATTGGTTTTTAAAGAGTTTTAACAGGCTAGGGCTTGCCAGCCACAACTCATAAAAATGTTCTTATAATTTTACCCTACTCTCTAAAAGCACTGGATAACTGCTGAGGTTTCTCTGCCACTGGGGTATGCAAAGCCAAATGCGCGTCAGTTTCAAGGTTCACTATTCAGAATTTATGGTGCTTCTTTTCCATTCCTTTTCATACCCCCTGCCATGCTCACAGGGAGATTTAATACCTTTTCAAAAAAGGCTCTTGTCTTACTGAGTTGCCCCCATTTCTGATGATGGGGTAAATCTATGTGCTAGCTTTTGCCTAGTGTTTTATTAGCCTAGCGGTTAACCCAGTCTGGTTAATTTGTAGCCCTTGATCAATAGGTTATATTCCAACCAATTTGAGATAGTTGGTTTAAGTGACACCTTGTAGTTCAAATTCTGAACTAGGTGAGTAACAAGAGAACAAGTAGCCCGTGCTGTCGTATAGAGGTGTCAAGAAAGGAAAAGTAGATATAGAGACCAGGAGATCAGGAGGACTTTTCTTCCATGATTGGCTTTCTTTAAGGAGAAGAATTTGGAGAAATATTACTTTGTAAACAAAACCCAGCGTGGCTTCTTTTAGACCTGTCCACACAGTGGGAAGAAGCAGAATGCTAGAACTACTCATGCAAGACATTGTCAAAACCATATAACTTACTGTCCAAACTGGATACTTGGGAGAGTGAAAGGGCTCTACTAATAATTACTCCGGGACAATGGGAATAAACCTGGATTGTCCCAAGCAAAGCCGGCAATGGGCACCCCCATCACTGTACCAAAATCCAAGCCCAGTCCCTTTGAGGAGGCAGTCTTCACAGTGCCAGAGAGAGTAGACCCATTCATGCAACCTGGGTTGTCTCAATTCCAAGAAGACAAATCCACTCTTAGAATTAGTGGCCTAGATAAGGAACTCTCTTACTGAAAAATTTCCCTAAGTTAAAACCTCAAGTAGAATAAGCACTAGGATATCTGTTAAATATACAGAAGGAAGGAAAGTTAGTTAATTTAGTTAGTTATTGAAGTCTCCAGCCCCCCAGCCCCCAAAATAGAGGGCATTTATTACATCTTTAAAATATCACAGATAGGTCTTAGGAATCATGAAAAAAGTGAAAGTGAAGTTGCTCAGTCATGTTCGACTCTTTGTGACCCCATGGACTGTAGCCTGCCAGGCTCCTCTGTCCATGGAATTCTCTCCAGGCAAGAATACTGGAATGGGTTGCCATTTCCTTCTCCAGGGGATCTTCTTAACCCAGGGATTGAACTCGGGTCTCCCACACTGTGGGCAGACTCTTTACCACCTAAGCCACCAGAGAAATCCAAGAATGCTGGAGTAGGTAGCCTGTCCCCTCTACAAGGGATCTTCCTAACCCAGGAATCGAACTGGAGCCTCCTGCATTGTAGGTGGATTCTTTACCAGCTGAGCTGCCCAGGAAGGCTGGTTTTAACCTTTGTGACTTGCTAAATCAAAGCAGCTGAATTTGACATAAGTTCAATATAGTTTCCTTCAAGAATTAACTCATGTTTCTAGACTTGAGATACCCTGTGGATATTTTTTCCATGTTTTTTTCCCACCCAGGACATTGTAGAGTTCAACAAGAGACCGCTTTAAAAAAAATTGTTTTTAAATTTTTAATTGGAGGATAATTGCTTTCCAGTGTTACGTTGGTTTCTGCCATACAACAAGGTGAATCAGCCATACGTATATATATGTCCCCTCCCTCTTAAACCTCCCTCCTACCCCCTACTTCATCCCACCCCTCTAGGTTATTACAGAATACCTGATTGAGCTCCCTGTGTCATACAGCAACTTCCCGCTGGCTATCTATTTTAATATGGTAATGTATGTATTTGAGTGCTACTCTCTCAATTCATCCCCTCTCCCTTCTTCCCCCCGCTGTAAGTGACCTCTTCTGAATAAGGATGTCAGTTGGGAGGTGGGCACGTACAGGCTTCACCTTAACGACCATAACAACCCCTGTAATGCCCTTGTTGGTGTCCTGTATAAAACTGCAGATGGTGCCAACTACAGCCAGTTCTTCGTGTTTCCCACTATTTGCCAACCCAGAGCCTCTTTTCCCTCCAAGGGCAACTGAGGTCTACATTGACGTGACTGAAGCCCCTCTGCAGGGTGCCTCTGGGGCCCTTCACAGTAACCATGTGGTGATGGTTACCATCTATATTCAGCGTGATGTGGACATTTTCTGGAATGTCGACAGTCTGTTGAGAATTGACTTCATTCTTTCAGTAGATGCAGCAAAGGGAGGCATTTTTGTTTTTACGTTTTAATGTCATTTTAACATGGTTTCCGTAGTACTGAACAAAAATTTTTTTCTCAAAAACAAATCTGAGAAAAGACGATCGACTGCTTTGTTATGTACTTGTAAACTGATATTCAGTGGGCCCTGCGTATCCCCAGATGTGGAACTTGTGGATGTGAAGGGCCAACTGTACTGAGCCATTTTATATAAGGGACTTGAACATTTGAGGATTTCGGTGTCTGCACAGGATGTCCTGGAACTAATTCCCTGTGGATGCCAAGGGGCCATATTTCCACCCATCCCTCCACACTCACAAACTCCTTATCAGAATCGGAACCTTTAAAGCCTTTAAAGGTTGGTTACTTTTTTCTGAGAATGTGATTTTTCTCAACATCAGAAATTATTTGTTTTGGCAAGAAGGGAAAAATTCTACTATATGTTATATATGTGTGTCCGTTTGTGTGTGTGTGTATATATATGCATACCACATCTTCTTTATCCACTCACTTGTTGATGGACAGTTAGGTTGCTTCCATGTCTTGACAGTTGTAAATAATGCTACTGTGAACATTGAGGCGCATGTATCTTTTTGAATTAGTGTTTTTTTTTCCCCCAGATATATACCTAGGAGTGGAATTACTGGGTCATATGATAGTTCTGTTTTTAGTTTTTTTTAGAACCTCCATAGCATTTTCCACTGTGGCTACAACAGTTCAGATTCCCACCAATAGAAAGTCCCATTTCTCCATATCCTTGCCAACTTTTGTTACTTGTGTTCTTTTTGATGATGGCCATTCTTACAGGTATGAGGTAACAACTCATTTTGTTTTTGATTTGCATTTCCCTGTTGATTAGGAAACTGACTCATCTTTTCATGTGCCTGTTGGCCATCTGCATGTCCTCTTTGGAAAAAATGTCAATTCCGTTCTTCTGCCCATTTTTTAATTGGGTCGTATGGGGTGTTTTATAATGTTGAGTTGTATGAGCTGTTTATATATGCTGGATATATATATCTCCACATATGGATATATATGTTGAATATTATATATACAAATATAAGTATGTATATATGAAACCTCTTTTTTTTTTGCTAATATTTGCTAATATTTTCTCCTATTAAGTAGGTTCTCTTTTTGTTTTATATATGGCTTCCATTGCAGTATGAAAGCTTCTAATTTTAATTAGGTCCCATTTGTTTATATTTTTTGGATCCATCTCCTAAAACAAAGAAAGATATTCTGCTTGGTTTTAGGTTAGTCTTTTTTCTGACTGCAGTTAGTTATATGTCTCCAAGTCTCTTTTCCTTAAGACCTAACATTTTGGATAGTTACTTACAAAACTTATATGCAATTTTAAAATAAGTAAACAGAGAGAATATATCACAGTTCTTATCAAGTTCTCTTTTAAAAAGGGCTTGAAAAAAATTTTTTTAAATAAAAAGGTTTGGTGGGGGAAGATTAGTATTTTGTCTGAGATGGAGTCCTAAAGGAACACCGATATTTGTGGACAGGGAGGGCACTGACTGGATGGAATGGGAGAACTGGATATTTGTCCTGACTTTTGCTGCTCTCTAAATATTAGTATGATTTCAGCAGGTCACCCTGCTTTCCTTAGGTACTCTTCGTTTCCCCATCTGTAAAATCAGAGTGCATTAGATGGTCTTAAGGCCCCTTGCAGATCATCTTACTCTATAGTTTGTATTATACTGTCAGGACTTCTTGAAGTCCTTAGTTGACAAATAAGGTTTGGGCGGAAATGACAGAGTCTTGAATAACCAAAATGGATTTTGTCTACACACATGTGCTAATCCCCAAAAGAAGAAAAAAATGCAAACGAGCCAGGGGCCGAACACGAAAATGGTGACATTGAGAACATTGAAGCAGACAGCTGAAAGCTCCATTTCCTGGCCCGCATGAGAAAAGCTGAGACTGCCAAAGCCTCCAGGCAATCAAGGCCAGAACTTTGGCTCACTCTTATTTTGAGCTCCCCCCACACCACACACACAAACCACACAGGAAAATTGTCTCTTTCCCTTCATATTTGTGCATTTTGGCTATATTTCTATTTATGCCAACTTCTTGCCTAATCCCCTTCTTCCAGCTGTCACTGTATTCTGCCTGCTGCTTTCTGGGGCTTTGGAGAGCAGCTGCAGTTGTCAGTGAAGGCCCAGAGGTGGTGGCCTTGGCAGTGGGCGTTGTCAGGGTGTGTGGACTCTTTCAGAACCCACAGTCACTTTTACCTGGTTTATAGGCAGCTTGAGCAGTGTTCTCACGCTCCTTCTTTGGCAAATGTCAGAACTGATGGCTTTAATTTTTTCCTCTCCTCTCTTTGGGGGAGATTTTTCCTCCCTCTGCATTCCTCAGGCTTTTTGTCTGCGAACATCTTATGGAAGGTTTGGTTTGTCTCAGGTTCTCTGCCCATCTTCTTCTTTTTTTTGCCTTTTTTCCACATAAAACATATTTATCTATCAGGAGAGCTTGAGTTGGATAGCCAGAGCTTACAAGACTAGAAATTTGACCACTTCTCATCTCTGACAGTGTATCCCAAGCCATTAGGTTTCCCAAGGCCCAGAGAGCTCTTGGCTGGTCACTGTCCATCCAGCCCCAGTTGTGGGGGTGGCTAGCTTTGGTGTTCTTTCACCTCTGGCTTTTGGTGTTTTCCCATTGAGCTTGTCTGCATACACCTCATGCTGGCTCTTAGTGATGGTGAATGAGCAAAGAGACACTTGGTTCTCATCATTTTAGAAAACTGAGCAAGAGTCAGGAAATCTGCTTGAAGAATCTTGGCTGAATATAAGAAGTCATGAAGGTTTTAAATCATTTCAGCATGCACAGACTGACCTTCCTGGCCTGAATATTGAAAGCAAAACACAGCAAAACCGCCTCACAGTCATCTTTTGCTGATAAGGAGAGCTTCTTTAGGTCCAATGGATTGTTCTCTGCCACTCTGGAAATGCCATCAACTATCTTGCCTCCTACTTGGCAGAACCAATTCACACTGTTGGTTATATAAGAAGAACTTTACATAGTTTTCAGAAGCTAGGGTAAAAAGCAAAACTAAAAATGTGTCTGTATTTGTATGATTTTTGTATTTTATTTCAAGGAATTTAAATGTTGCTGCTAAGCTAAGTCGCTTCAGTCGTGTCCGACTCTGTGCGACCCCATACAGGGCAGCCCACCAGGCTCCCCCGTCCCTGGGATTCTCCAGGCAAGAATACTGGAGAGGGTGGCCATTTCCTTCTCCAATGCATGAAAGTGAAAAGTGAAAGGGAAGTCGCTCACTCGTGTCCGACTCTTTGCGACCCCATGGACTGCAGCCCACCAGGCTTCTCCGTCCATGGGGTTTTCCAGGCAAGAGTACTGGAGTGAGGTGCCATTGCCTTCTCCAAATTTAAATGTTAGGTATGTTAAATTTAAATAGGTGAGTCTATTTGATAAAATCCTTTGGTGATAGGATTCTGTTTAGCTTTGTAGGAACTATGTAAAGTCTTTCCATTCATGTTGGGAATATAATACCAATATTACAAAGCCATTTTCTTTCAGTTCTATGTCTTTTTCTCAGTCCTGGACTTACTTGATGATATTGTTTCTTATGCCCAGTTAACCCTTTTCTCATTCATCCTTTCATCCAGTCCACATTTTTGTGTTGTCTATAATTCATAGAGCTATAGTTTGATAAAGCATTAGTGCTAGAAGGGCCCTTAGATGTTAACTACCCAGACTTCATTCCATAGATGAGAAGAAGCCTACAAAAGGAACAGGATTAGGCCAAGGTCACATACCTGCCAGAGCTTAGGCTCACAAGTATTTTTCCATTATACTACTCCAGACTCCATGTGTCAGGAATTTTCCAAATCACTAGACCAGTAATAACTGCTTCAACAGCCAGGGAGTGCATCCTCCTGGAAAGGGCAGAGGGTAAATTGGGCAAGTAATAAGTTTTTAGGGACTCTGTTTCTTCTTCTGTGATATGGGAAGCCGTCTATGGGGTCGCACAGAGTCGGACACGACTGAAACGACTTAGCAGCAGCAGCAGCAGCAGCAGCAGTAATAGTTCAGAGTTATTATGAATATTGCATTATCTGATCTATATAATGTGCCTGTTATACATGTGTTCAACAAATTATTATTATAAAACTCTACCTATCATAGGGAAATGTTGTATCATATATGTAAATAATAATTTATTAAAATAGGTATTTTATAATTAGCGAGTCTGAGCATCACTTCTTCAATATTCTCCTAAATTTAGCATTAAAATATGAATGGGGTACATTGTCTGGAAATGAATTCCTGAAAGTTATTTATACCATGACAGTGATTCATGTATTTCCCTTTTCTTTATGGCTTTCACCTGTACTTAGCTGCAGTGTATCTTGTCCAAAAATTTTTGTGCAAGTTGAACTTAACTTAGGAAGACATCTGGAGCATCCTTGGGTTTGGCCCCTGGTTTTCATTTAGATAAACACTAGGGTATAAATCTAGAATATAAGCTATATGGAATGTTATATTCATATTTCTGAGAAACTTGAAATATTTATTGTTATCCTGAAACTCAGAGAACTGTGTGATGAACAGCTTTGATGTGAAATTATACGTACCTGTTTGGAGAATAGGCTGAAGTTATGCTCAACATAAAGGGGTCCAAGATCATTATGTTAAAAGGAAGTAAATCTATGTTTTTATTGTTGTTCTTGTTGAACCCTATGGCATGGAGAGGAGGAATGAGTTAGGAGACAAAAGCTAGGACTGAATTAGCAAAGGCCAGAAGCAACAAAAGAAGGTTTGGAAGCTTCAGAAGGAGTGATTCAGGGGAATTTCAGTTGAGGGCCTCTTGGGTTGCATTGATGTCATTGGCTGACTGGAATGCACTTAAGTTTGAAGTGGATGGAAGGACCTTGAGAAACTAGACAGAAAGAATTTTGCTTCTTTAATAAAGAGAGGGCTTGGGATAAAGAGCTTTGGCTTAGATTTCAGAGAAATTAAGTGCAACTAGAAAGAAACACTATTTACTTTCCTCCATATGGAACCCTTCATTGCTTAGGTCCTTACAAATCCATGTAATTTGGTCCGTAACTATGATTAGATACATAGAAGTGTAGATGGTTTTTTTTAATTGCTTTTTCAGTAAGGAGAAAGTGAAAGTGCAGGAGTGGTAGAGAGCAGAATGGATATTCCTTGTGCATGTTCCTGTCCAGTGTCATATGTTAGGTTAAAAGCCTTAGCCTGGCAGTTTCTTAAAAGTAGACAAGAGTTTGGAGGAATATTATAACCGAATATGAGCAGGAAGTAGAAGGTGCTATTTTGCTCTAGTTTGGGTTCATCCAGATGGGATCAAACCAGAGGAATTTGGCAAGCATTGGGACTCACCACTTAGAACCGCACTGAAATAGTTGTGGTAGCAAAAGAATTTCTCCAGGAGACTTATTCCACTTGAGGCATAACAGCCAGAGATTCCTGACCCTTAAGAGGAGCGTGCCAAAGTTGATAAATTTTAGTACAATCAACTGAAGTCTATAAACGCAGAAATAGTTCAATTAGATGATACCGGGCCTATATTGTTTCCTTGATTTTCACACAAAGGACATACGATGAGAAAAATATTTCTGTAATCCACTGTTTAGAATTAGCTCCTCCCTAATATTATGTCCTTTCCTTGGGATTTATTATATTGCAATTTAATAAATGAGACGAGTCTAAAAGAATTTAACTTTAAGAATGTGTGTTTGACTTCTGTATTTGTGAAATTCTGACATATTAACCTTATCGTTTTTTTTTTTTTAAGACTTTCTGGAAGAGCTCTTTGTGATCTAAAATTTACCTTCCCGTTTAATTATTTTCTGAGGTTTTTTATAGTCTGGCAACATGAACTACACTTCATCATCATTGGTGTTGCTTATCCCTTGTCACCTGACATCTATCCCTGTATTGTCCAATTGTATCCCCTTCAAGCGCCCGGTCCACTGACTTAACATACATTAGGTTTTCATTAAATATTTTTTTATTTAGTGGTGAATGAGGAAGTATTTCTTTATATTTGAAACAACCGGCTATTGTGGAGAAAGCGCAACAGGAAGGAATTACTGTGAGTAAAGAGTCAAACGAGACTAAAAATGCGAGTGTTAAAAATTTTTAACAGCTCTATTGAATCATAGTTGACAGTAGGCAGCACATCTTTAATGCAATTCAAAAAGATTTAACATATGTATACACCCATGAAGTCATCACCACAGTCAGGATAATGAATGTATCCATCATCCCCAAAAGTTTCTCTGTGGCTGTTTTAATCCATTTCTCTCATCCTTCCCCACCTTACCCTCTTCAAGCAAACAACTCATCTGTTTTTGTCACTATAGTTTGCATTTTCTAGAGTTTTATATAAACAGAATCATTTAGGGTAAACTCTTTTGGTCTAGCTTTTTCACTCAGCTTAATTATTTTGAGATTTATCCATGATGTTGCATGTGTCACTATTTTACTCATTTTAAGTAGTATTCCATTGTATTCATATAACACAATTTACTTATCCAGTCACCTAGTGATGGATATTTGGGGTTCTTTTCCAGTTTATGGATATTATAATTAAAGCTACTATGAACACTTGGCCACAAATCAGAGGTATGCTGTTTTTTTTTTTTCATGGATAAATTCCCAGGAGTATAATGGTTCAATCACAGGATGATGTGTGTTAAGTTTTATAAAAAACTGACAAACTATTCCAGAGTGGCTATATATACCTTTTTGCATTTCTACCAGCAATGAAATAGAGTTCCTGTTGCTTCACATGCTTGCCAGCATTTGATAATGTCAGAGCTCTGCATCTTATCCATTCTAATAGATGTACCGTGATATCTCATTATTGTTTGAATTTTCAATTCCCTAATGACATATGAGGTTGAGCATCTTCTAAATAAATACTTATTTGTCACTTGTGTGTCTTATTTGGTAAGAGGTCTAGTCAAATCTTTTACCCGTTTTTAAATCAGATTGTTTAAAGGTTGTTTGAGTCCCTTGTGTGTTTTGGATATGAATCCTTTATCACTAAGCATTTTGTAAGCTTTTTGTCTCAGTCAGACAAGCCATTTCATTCTCTTAACAGTGTCTTTTGCTAAGCAGAAATTTTCAATTTTAGTGAAGTCCAGCTTGACAATTTTTTCTTTCATGGAGAGCGCTTTTGCTGTTATATCCAGAAAACTCATTGCCAAGCTCAAAGTCACCTAGCTTTTCTCCTATATTATTTTACCTTCCAGAGTTCTATGACTTTGTATTTTATATTTAGTCCTATCATCCACTTTGAGCTAATTTTTGTAAAGAGTGTAAGCTAAGTGTCTAAATTCATTTTTTAAAATGTGGGTGTTTGACTGTTCTAGCACCGTTTGTTGAAAAGATGATCCTTCTACATTGAATTGCCTTTTGCTCCTTTGTCAAAATTCAGTTAACTATATGTGAGTCTATTCATAAGCTCTCTATTCTTTTCCATTGATCTAGTTATCTGTTCTTTCACTGATGGCACACTGCCTAGGTTACTGTAGCTTTACAGTAAGTCTTGAAGTCAGGTCGTTTCAGTCCTCTGGTTTTGTTTTTCTTCTGTATTGTGTGGACTACTATGGGTCTTTTGCCTTTCTTTATAAGCTTTATTATCAATTTATCCTTATCCATAAGGCAACTTATGGGGATTTGAGGAAGAGTATTGAGAATATTGGGTCTTCCTATCCATGGAATGTCTCTCCATTTATTTAGATCTTCTTTGAGTTATGTTATCAGAGTGTTATAGTTTCCTCATACAGATCCTAAGTATTTATACCTAAGTATTTCTCTCCCTTTCTCTTTCAGTGGCAGTATAAATGGTGTTGTGTTTCTAATTTCAAATTCTAATTGTTCATTGCCAGTGTGAGTGAGTGAGTAATAGTCGCTCAGTCATGTCTCACTCTTTGCAACCCCATGGGCTGTAGTCTGCCAGGCTCCTCTGTCCATGGGATTTTGCAGGCAAGAATACTGGAATGGATTGCCATTCTCTTCTGCAGGGGATCTTCCCAACCCAGGGATCAAACACAGGTCTCCCACATTGCAGGCTCATTCTTTACCAGATGAGCCACCAGGAAAGCCCACCAGTATATAAGGAAGCAATTAAGTTTTGTACATTAATGTATCCCATCTTCCTTTGGATTAAGTATTTTTTATGATACCATTTTATATCCTTTATTGTCTTGTTACCTATAATACTTTATTTGTTTTTTGTGGTTACTTTAGAATTTATATTATACATCTCAAGTGATCACACTCTAGCTGCTGTTATGCCGCTTCACATATAGTATACAAATGTTGTAGTAGCTTTATTAGTAGTTGTTATACAATGGCACCCCACTCCAGTACTCTTGCCTGGAAAATCCCATGGATGGAGGAGCCTGGTAGGCTGTAGTTCATGGGGTCGCTAAGAGTCGGACACGACTGAGCAACTTCACTTTCACTTTTCACTTTCCTGCATTGGAGAAGGAAATGGCAACCCACTCCAGTGTTCTTGCCTGGAGAATCCCAGGGATGGGGGAGCCTGGTGGGCTGCCGTCTGTGGGGTCACACAGAGTCGGACACGACTGAAGTGACTTAGCAGCAGTATACATTTTATTTATATGTGTTATACTTAAATTATGAATCACACGTAAAGTTTTGTTTAGGCAACCAATTTTATTTAAAATATATTTAAGTAATAAAATGTCTTATATACTTACCTGCTGCTGCTGCTGCTGCTGCTGCTGCTAAGTCACTTCAGTCATGTCCGACTCTGTGCGACCCCATATAGGGCAGCCCACCAGGCTCCCCCGTGCCTGGGATTCTCCAGGCAAGAACACTGGAGTGGGTTGCCATTTCCTTCTCCAATGCATGAAAGTGAAAAGTGAAAGTGAAGTCGCTCAGTCGTATCCAACTCTTCGCAACCCCATGGGCTGCAGCCTACAAGTCTCCTCCATCCATGGGATTTTCCAGGCAAGAGTACTGGAATGGGGTGCCATCGCCTTCTCCATATACTTATCTAGAAGGTATCATTTTTGTTGTTCTTTATTCCTTTGTATAGATCCAGATTTCAATTTGATGTTATTTCCCTTCTACCTGAAGGACTTACTTTATTATTTCTTGTAATGTAGGTCAGCTGGTGATGAATTTTTTCAGCTTTTGTATGTTTAAAGAGCTCCTTATTTTACCTTTGTTTTTGGAAGATAGTTTTCCTGGGAATAGAATTCTCAGTTGAGTTTTCACTTTCAGCTTTTTGAAGTTGTGCTACTGTATTTTTACTTTCGTTGTTTCTAACTAGAAACTGCACTTATTTTTGTTTCTCTGTATATAACACATCTTTTTCTCTTGTTCCTTTTTCTTTCTTTTCACTTGTTTCTAGCAACTTAATTGTGATGTACCTTTATGTCATTTTCTTATGTTTTTTATGTTTGGGATTTGTTGAGCTTTTTGATATTTGGAGTTACAGTTTTTATCAAATTTGGCAAAATCCTGACCATTACCTTTTCAAAAGTTTTTCTTCTCTTTTACTTCTTTTCTCCTCCTTGGAGACTCCAATTACACATATAGTAAGCCACCTAGTATATTCAAAGGCAGAGACATTATTTTGCCAACAAATGTCCGTCTAGTCAAGGCTATGGTTTTTCCAGTGGTCATGTATGGATGTGAGAGTTGGACTGTGAAGAAAGCTGAGCACCGAAGAATTGATGCTTTTGAACTGTGGTGTTGGAGAAGACTCTTGAGAGTCCCTTGGACTGCAAGGAGATCCAACCAGTCCATTCTAAAGGAGATCAGTCCTGGGTGTTCTTTGGAAGGAATGATGCTAAAGCTGAAAGTCCAGTACTTTGGCCACCTCATGTGAAGAGTTGACTCATTGGAAAAGACTCTGTTGCTGGGAGGGATTGGGGGCAGAAGGAGAAGGGGACGACAGAGGATGAGATGGCTGGATGGCATCACTGACTCAATGGACGTGAGTCAGTGAACTCTGGGAGTTGGTGATGGACAGGGAGGCCTGACGTGCTGCAATTCATGAGGTCGCAAAGAGTCGGACATGACTGAGCGACTGAACTGAACTGAACTGAACTGAAGCCACCTCAGGTTGTCTCATAGCTCAGTGATGCTCTTTTCATTTTCTTGATTTTTTTCTGCATTTCATTTTAGATAGTGTATGTTGCTATCGCTTCTACCATTAATCCTATGCAGTGTATTTGTTATCTCATATATTGTAGTGTTTATAAAAGTTTGATTTTCAATCTTTGTGCTATCTCTATTTAACTTTTGAAACATACAGAATATAGTTAAAATAAGTGTTTTAATGTTCTTGTCTACTCATTCTAGCATTTATGTCAGTACTGAGTCCATTTCAGTGACTGATTTTTCTCCTTATTATAGGTCTCAACTTTGCAGTTTCTATACATATTTAGTTATATTTGATTAGATGCTAGACATTGTGAGTTTCACCTTCTTGGGTGCTGTATTTTTTTGTACTCCTGTAAATGTTAAGTTTTGTTTTGGGATACAGTTGAGTTATTTGGAAACAGTTTGATCCTTTTGTATCTTGCTTTTAAGATTGGGGGGTCGGGGTAGGGGCAGAACCAGAACCATTTGGTTTAAACCTAATTATTCTTCGCTATCAAGGCAAGATCCTTCTGTATACTCTATTCAGTGCTCCATGATTTATGAAATTTAGTCTGGTTGATGAGGAGATAGGCATTATGCCTGGCTTTGTGTGAGTACCAGACACTTGTCTCTTTGCTCCTATCAAATCTTTTTTCTACAGCCTCAAGCAGTTTTCTCACATGCATGTATTGAGGGGGATTCTTCACAGATCTCTCTTGAGAACTCAAGCTGCCTTGTTCTTCCCAGGTCCTAGGCTTCATCTCGTCAACTTGAGGGGTCTGCTTGACTCCATCTGGGCTCTATCTCCTTGTATCATAGCCTAGAAATTATTTCAGGGCAGTATGCTGGGGCAATCATAGAGTATTCTTTGTTTTTCTGTCTCTGAGGGATCACTCTTTTTCACTGCTTGATGTCCAATGTCTTGGGAGGGAGGGAGAAAGTTGTTTCATATGTTTCATCTTAAAACTTTTCTTTTTTTTTTTTTTACTATTCTAGGTGATGGGGTAAATCTGATCCCTATTACTCCATCTTGGTCAAAAGCAATAAAGCTTTTAAGTTTTCAGTGGTGGTTATAAAAATGACCAATAGTAAAACAGGGAGTCTCTAACCAAAATATCCATGGTATTTTTTCATAACTTTAGAAATTGGAAAGAGAATTAATCTCAGAATTATCATTATCTATTCTTTCTTCCACTCATATCCATCACAAACATTTACACAACAAGATTCGTTGAACAAATAGTCAATCACATCATTCAGGGAGGGGAACATTGAATCTAAGAGGAAAAGCCATCACAAGCCACTAGAATTATAAGTTTCAAAGAACATATTATGTAAAAAGGAAATGATGTCAAGTGAATTGAGTTGGTATCATAGTACAGTACTATTTTAATTTCTTTATATCAGTAAATAGCTGTGAGATTTTTGGTTTTGTTTGTTTTATTTGTGCTTCACAGGGAAGCCAAGTGATTTTTGCCAAAAAAAGAAGCAGAAAAAAATAAGAAAATGCTAGAGAAATGTAGGTTATCTCTTACATGTTCTTATAGCCCCTATAATGTCAGCTTAGTCAATAAATGTTTGCAAAAATCCAACTAGAATGTGATAAGGTAGTTGCTGTAGCTGCTTTCTCTTTTCCTACTTTTGTAAAAGTAGGAAAGTTCATGGATAAACGGTAGTAATTAGCATGCAATTGTGAATCTAGGTTGCAATTTGCAAGTGTGAGTTTCAAACTGACTAGGCCCTCAGAACAGAAAGACCCTTCTAAGACTGGTACACAAAGACTTGGAGTTCATCTGCCCAGTTTATATGACTAATTAGCACTTAGGGTTTTCTTCAATAGGGGCTAGTGAAATAAGACCTAAATAATATCTTGTAAGATTTTTTTTTTTTTCTATCTGTACTTCTTAGAAGAGGGGCTTGTTGAATTGGAATGGAAAAATCAAACAGATTTTTAAATGAAGCCCTGATATACTGGCTGCTTGCCTGCTCTATTGGGACAACTCTGGTTCCAGGGAAAGAGAATGCTTTTTTTGTTTATTTGTTTGTTTCCAGACAATTTCCTGCGTCATCACATTTTTTGTGAGAGCCAAGTGTTTGAGGTTGATGATGTTGACAGAGCCCTTGGAGAATCGAAGGAGTTCATCTCCACAGAGAAAAGCTTTTGTATTTCAAGTTCTGAAATCCCAGAATATTTTTCTATAGCATTGTTATTGCTAGCTTTTTATGTCTTTTTATTGGAGAAGACTGATCTCCCTTTTATCTAGTCATCAGCTTTTTAGGTGGATTACTCTTTTAAGTCGAGAAGGCTTTTTAGAAAAACTATTTCTCTTGGTATTTATGAAACTCACAACCACGTATCTTGCTCTATTTGAGTCTGTCTGGCTGGTTGTACATGTTGTAATCCCAGAGGCTTAGAGTTTCATTGTAACTATAAATTCTATGTTTATTCATATTTAATTTTCCTATAATAGAATCATTGTTTAATTAATGATATTATCTCTTGAAGTGTTTGGGAAAATATAAAATATGTTTGGACTATAATGAATTATAATGGTTTCCATTTATTTACAAATTTACTTTTCTGAATAATGTACCCAAGACTATTTTTGACAATTTGAAAACAGAAACTTTTTATATATGTGTGTACACACACACACACACACACACACACATGTTTTTCTGGTAAGATTTGGGACTCTGACATAAAGGTATAAAGTCTTATTCATAATAGAGTTCTCAGTCTGGTTCCATAGCATCTCTGATTCAAAGAGAGTGTCACAGTTTGTAAAAAGACTTACCTTTGGTAGCTGAGGTGGTGATTTTGGAGAAATTGTGGTAGAGGGGGAAGTGTTAAGTACAGAAATATTTTTCTAACATCTATTATATGCCAAGTGCTGGGCCAGACATCTGTATGTTATCCTTTTATAAATTGTCATTTCTGAGTCTCAGAAAATGACCTGATTAGGTGGGATTTATACAACTAGAAAATCTTACTGTTATTTCTTTTTTAAGCTAGACCTATAAAAGAGCATTAAAAATTCTTTTAATAGGAGTGCTTCTTTTTCTCTGCTTCAGATTTGAACTGTTATTCTATAAGCTAATCAACAGAGGGGTAATTAATATTTTAAAGCATGTTATAGGAAAGGCAAGGCATTGTAAAAAATGGAGACACTAAATAAAATGTAATGAATAGTAGGTATGAAATCCGGTAGTCTGAGAACTATAGAATTAAAAATAATCTTAGAAATCGCTTGGACCATATATTTCACCTGACAGACTAGAAAATTGCTGTCCTTGCTGGGCTGGATGAAGCTCAAACTGAAATCAGGATTGCCAGGAGAAATATCAATAACCTCAGATAGGCAGATGATACCACCCTTATGGCAGAAAATGAAAAGAAACTAAAGAGCCTCTTGATGAAAGTGAAAGAGGAGAATGAAAAAGCTGGCTTAAAACTCAACATTCAAAAAATGAAGATCATGACATCCAGCCGCATCACTTCATGGCAAATAGATGGGGAAACAATGGAAATAGTGACAGATTTTATTTTCTTGGGCTCCAAAATCACTGCAGATGGTGACTGCAGCCATGAAATTAAAAGTCACTTGTTCCTTGGAAGAAAAGTAATGACCAACCTAGACAGCATATGAAAAAGCAGAGACAGTACTTTGCTGACAAAGGTTCGCCTAGTCAAACCTATGGTTTTTCCAGTAGTCATGTAGATGTGAGAGTTGTACTATAAAGAAAGCTGAGCACCAAGGAACTGATGCTTTTGAACTGTGGTTTTGGAGAAGACTCTTGAGAATCCCTTGGACTGCAAGGAGATCAAAGCAGTCAATCCTAAAGGAAATCAGTCCTGAATATTCATTGGAAGGACTGATGCTGAAGCTGAAGCTCCAATACTTTGGCCACCTGATGAGAAGAACTGATTCACTGGAAAAGACCCTGATGCTGGGCAAGATAGAAGACAGGAGGAGAAAGGGACAACAGAGGATGAGATGGTTGGATGGCATCACCAACTCGATGGACATGAGTTTGAGCAAGCTCTGGGGGTTGGTGATGGACTGGGAAGCCTGGCATGCTGCAGTCCATGGGGTCGCAAATAGTCAGACACGACTGAGTGACTGAACTGAAGGAACATGTAGCTCATGGCAGACTATTCTCATCACACCCTTCCCATAAACTTTTTTTTTTCCCTCCCCCATATCCCATTCCAACCTGCCTTGACAAAACACAGTGAACAGGAACCATTGTATGAATCGGAAGGAAAATGCCTTAAATATATGAGTTATAATGACTTGGTAAGTGCTATAAAAATACTCTGTAACTGAGTTGGAAGTTGCATCATCCATGCCTGTGGCACTATGGACTGGGCCCAAGTGGTATAATTCTTTACTGTAACACTGAAGTAATGTTTGCATCTGCCAAGTAAATAGGTTAGATTTCAAACCCGTGAAATGGCCAGCTGTAATTGTTCAATTCCAGTGAACCACAGGTATATTTTGTTTACTTTACTTCTTACTGTCTTTTTTAGGTATGCTGAGCCATCTAATTAAGATTGTGTTCTTATATGAATCTACAAGGTGAGCTGTAAAGTCACTCAATGTATTTGAATGCCTACATATTATACAGCCCTGCTGTCTTAAATGTACAAACTCTTTAATAGAGTATAAGTCCATTTCTATACAGAAAACAATAATTTTCATCTACATATGTCATGGTAATGGTAGAAATGACATATTGTAATAATAGAGCATGCTGCTGATGCTGCTGCTAAGTTGCTTCAGTCGTGTCCGACTCTGTGCAACCCCTGAGACGGCAGCCCACCAGGCTCCCCCGTGCCTGGGATTCTCCAGGCAAGAATACTGGAGTGGGTTGCCATTTCCTTCTCCAATGCAGGAAAGTGAAAAGTGAAAGGGAAGTCGCTCAGTCGTGTCTGACTCTTCGCAATCCCATGGACTGCAGCCCACCAGGCTCCTCCGTCCATGGGATTTTCCAGGCAAGAGTGCTGGAGTGGGGTGCCATTGCCTTCTCCGAATAGAGCATGAGAAATCAGAAATTTTAGATTCATCTTTTCCCTTACTGTCAATTTTCATTGGATCTGGCTTGAATCATTTCCTTTCTCTTTAGCTTCTTTATCTGGTGAAGGTGAATAATAATACTTTCATTTGCCCCACAGAGGTGCTGGGAGAATGAAAGATAAATTTTTCCAAAGCATTTTGAGCTATTTAAAACAAAGATTATTTGTTTATTTGATTATTATATTGTTATTTCTTACATTCAAATACCACCGTAAGTGTTAGAAGAGGCTCAAAAGATTTGGTTGTTTTTCATAATTTCATTTGTAGTAGGTAAGAAGGTGAGTATAATGGCCTGCATCTTATAAACAAAGAAACTAAGGCCCCAAAAGATTTGTTTATTGTGGCACTTAAAATGAATATCCCTTTATGAGAACTGGGAGAAATCAGTGAGGGTATAGGCAATAACACTGGCCATGAGTTGATAATTATTGAAACTGTTAATGGGTATATGGGGGATCATTATACTTTCCTGTACACCTTGTCTGTGTTTGAAAGTTTGCATAATACAAAGTTAAAAATATATTGATTTTAAAAAACGAATGGCCGCTGTTTTTATTTACAAAGTCCTTTTCAAAAGCTACTGAGTCCCTTTATCTCCTAGGCCTGGATAATTCTTTATTTCATAGGGTTCAGCAAAAAAAATTAACATGCTTGGATCAGAGCACAGGCATTTTAGTTTTTCATATTTAGTGTTTATGTTCTATTTCCTCATGGCTCAGCTGGTAAAGAGTCCTCCTACAATGTGGGAGACCTGGGTTCAATCCCTGTTTTGGGAAGATCCCCTGGAGAAGGGAGAGGCTACCCACTTCAGTATTCTGGCCTGGAGAATTCCATGGATTGTATACATGGGGTTGCAAAGAGTCAGACACAACTGACCGACTTTCATTCACTCTTTTTCCATTGCTTTTTCAGTCACCTGCTACTTTTATCACTTTAATGTAATCGATTATTTTTTAAAGAATTAATAGATTACTTTTTTTCTTACTCCTATTCCAGATACTTGTTAGCTTCTCTTTGTTGTTGTTGATTTTAGATTTTCCTTTTCCTGTTTCTGAAAATTGTTGGGAATTATAAGCAGTCACTTATTAAGCCAATTATTTTATGCTTCAGCAGACTGGTCAGTGGGTGGGCCATATGAATTATTTCAGCTTTTAGCGACACAGATCAACCTTGCTACTCTGTACCCACAATGGAAAGCCGCTGACCTCCCCACCGCAGGATCTTGTAATCAAATGGCATGTGAAACATGTGAGAGCACTCATATTAAACAAACAAAAACAACCCTCAACCTGGGTTATTTTCACTGGTAGACTTGAATGCTTCAAGCTTGTTATTTCATAGGCTCCTAGATAACACGAATGCTGGACTGAAAATGCAACATAATAGTATTTATTTGTTTTTAGACATCAAAGAAATTAAATTTAGAATATAATCATAGGACTTAGAGTTAAGAAAGCTCAGTTTATGTGTGAAAAAACTAAAGTCTAGAATGGCCAAGTAATTTTCTGGGTTACGTAACTCAGTACTGGCAGAGCTGGTTAGCTTTCAATTCAGAGTTCTCAACTGGGTTGCCTCTCAAGAGCATTTAGGTCCTTGATGTTGTTTGTGAATACTAGATATGCCTCTGCTTTTTCTATTAATAGCTTAGAAATTTTACTGTTCTGGAATGCCATGATGAGCCATTTTGAAGCCTGGGGCAAAGGAAAAAGTCAATGATGTTGACCTTGCCTTTATTTAAAATTCTGATATTTTCTTCATCATGGATTTTTGGCATTAATTTTGAATTTTAAATTGTGCATTAAAATATCATTAATCTTGCTTCTATTTTGATTACCGAGTTTTGCATCTAAGGTAGGTGTCTCACTCGACACACCCTAGTCCCAATCATGATATTTTGATGATTAAATCCAGTTTAACCCCTCTTTCAGTCTTCTGGAAGTTATTAAAAAAAAAAAACTATTAATATTAAATCATTATACTCAAAGCAAACCTTTACTGTTGGCCACCTAGAAATGTGGCAACAAAGAAAAGAAACCAAATTTGCATGTGCTATTCATTGACATCATAGTAGGTAACTCAAAGCATAGTAATTTTTGGCTCCATGAATTTAAGCTCTTTTAGACTCTATACCAGAGAAGGCAATGGCAACCCACTCAAGTACTCTTGCCTGGAGAATCCCAGGGACGGGGGAGCCTGGTGGGCTGCCGTCTGTGGGGCTGCATAGAGTCAGACACGACTGAAGCGACTTAGCCGCAGCAGACTCTATACCAGTTTATTGAAAAGAACTCAAAGCCAATCATGGGTTCTGATCCTTGACTGCATTGTGTTTTTCGGTCTTATATAATTGTGTTTGTTTTGATTTCTATAAAGTGAGAGCCAGAGGAAGGAAGCTCTTTATAGGCTTATTGTGTTCATTATTTTACTTGGTCTTTTCAACAACTGTTTGAGATAGGTAACTCATAGGTTAGGACCTTTTTGGTTCCAAGTGATAAAACCCAACTCAATCCTGACTTAAGTAAAAATAAAAGGGAATTCATTACCTAACGTAACTGAAGAATGTAAGGGGTAGATCGAACTTCAGGTATTTTACATCGTCTCATCAAGGCTTGGTCTCTCTATGTCTCTTGACTTTATTTTCCACTGGGTTGATTTTTCCCACACAGAAGCTCTAGGCTTATGGTCCTACTCGCTTAACAACTTCAGGAGAAAGACAATGCATGTTTCCTCTTTCTCCAGCAAAATGCCTCAGAACTGAGTATAATTGGCCCAGCTTGGGTCACATGCCCATCCTTGCACTATTAATTAATGCCTAGGACATGCATTTATTTCACTGGTTAGGCGGGCCTCACATGCTCAACCCTAGAGCACAGGAATATAATGAGAGTGGAAAAACTGTTTCCTCCTAAGGAAGAGAGGACTGGGCTGGAGGGCAAAGGCAAATGTCTACTAGGATGTTGTTATACCCGTTTCATTAATGAGGAAGTTGAGGCTTAATTAAGTTGATTTTCAGAAGGCTACGCAGCTATTGAGTGATAGTCCTAATTCCAGTCTGCGTAACTCTAAAGCCCATCTTCTTTTCTTCGTAACTTGTATCCCTAGAATACTGTGCTTCTTCCCTGATGGCTCAGGTGGTAAAGAATCTGCCCACCATGTGGGAGATCTAGGTTTGAGCCCTGGGTGGGGAAGATCCCCTGGAGAAGGGAATGGCTACCCACACCAGTTTTCTTGCCTAGGGAATTCCATGGACAGAGGAACCTGGCATGGGATTAAGCAACCAACACTTTGACTTCACGTTCTCCTGAATAAAACTGTGATGGTTGTCGTTCCTTTATAGCAGTAGTTTTCAGCTGGGGTGATTTTGCCTTTAGGGGAAATTTGGTGATGTCTGGAGACATTTTTTTGGTTGTCAGAACTGAGCAGGGAAGTTGAAGAGATACTGCTGGGTAGAACGCAAGGATGCTGCTGAACATCTGTGCACAGGACAGCACTCACATGAAGAATTACCCAGCCCCAAACGCCAATATAGTGCGAAGGTTAAGAAACCCTCCTGTATAATAAGGTTCCAGTTCCAAGCTATTACTATTAAGAAAAATTTTGAAAGAAAGGTATGATACAGAGCAAGATTTGAAGGATTCAGACATCTAGGTACAGTTCAGTAGCCAATCAATTCAGAAAAACATTTATTTTCATAACAGCCAATATTAGAACACTGATTTCTCTTATTTAATGGGTAAAATTGTCATATTAGTGAAGTAAATCAAACAGAGAAAGCAAAATATCTGTGATATCACTTATGTGTGGAATCTAAAAAAAATTATACAAATAAACTTACTTATAGAAATAGACTCACAGACTTAGAGAATGAGCTTATGGTTCTGAGCTATGAGCCTGGGGGAAGTGATAGTTAGGGAGTTGGGGATGGACATGCACACACTGCCATATTTAAAGTGGATAACCAACAAGAACCTGCTGTATTGCACAGGGAACCCTACTCAGTGTTGTGTAACAGCCTGGATGGGAAGGGAATTTAGGGGAGAAGGGATACAAGAAAACCTATGGCTGAGTCACTCTGCTGTGTACCTAAAACAATCACAACACTGTTAATTGGTTATAATCCAACATAAGATAAAAGGTTAGAAAAAAGTTTAAAAAAATTGTTCTATAAAAGCTTTAGCTAATTTTTCAGGTATAATTTTTATTTCATATAAAATTTCTTTAAATTTAAATTTAAATAATCTAGGGTTATTTTAAATCAAATACTGAATGCTTTCAATTAAAAAATCTTCACAGTATTTATCTCCATTTGTTTAATCTTATTTTATTGCTTTCATGAGTTTTGGGTAGTTTTCAGCATACAAGTACTGTACATGTTTTGTTTGATTTACGTCTAAGTACTTCATTTATTTTAGTGATGATAAATAGTATTTCTCCTAGTTTTACTGAGGTATAATTGACAAATAAAATTGTATATATTTAAAGCATACAACATGATTGATATATGTATACAATGTAAAATGATTACCATAGTTAATTAACATCCATTACCTCACATAGATACATTTTGTGTGAGTGTGGTGAGAAAACTTAAAATCTATCCTCAGCAAGTCTTAAGAATACAGAACAGTATTCTTGACTATAGTCACCATGATGTGCATTAGATCCCCAGGACTTCATCTTATAACTGAAGGTTTGTGCCCTTTGACCAACATATCCCCACTTCCTCCACCCACCATGGCGACCATGATTCTGCTCTCTGCTTCTCTGAGTTGGACTTTTCTATTTTTAAATTCCACGTAATGGTGAGATCATACAGTGTTTATCTTTCTCTGTCTGGCTTGTTTTACTTGGCTTAATGTCCTCCCTGTTCATCTATGTTGTCACAAGTGGAAGGATTTTCTTCCTTTTTTATGGCTAATTGTGTGAATGTGTACACGTGGGTGTGTGTATATCACACTTTATTTATTCTCAACATTGAGGTTGTATATCTATCTTGGCTATTGTGAGCAGTGCTTCCATGACCATGGGAGTACAGATATCTTGCCCAGATACTAATTTCATTTCCTTCAAATATACACCCAGAAGTAGGATTGCTTGATCACATAGCAGGTCTGTTTTTAATTTTATTTCAGTATCCTGTGTACAGGCTTCTCTGATGGCTCAGTCAGTGGTAAAAAATTTGCCTGCCAGTGCAGGAGACTTGGGTTTGATCCCTGGGTCAGGAAGATCCCCTGGAGAAGGAAAATGACAACCCACTTCAGTGTTCTTGCCTGGAAAATCCCATGGACAGAGGAGCCTGGCAGGCTACAGTCCATGTGGTTGCAAAGAGTCAGACATGACTTAGCAACTAAACAACAGCATCCCTGTGTACATGCTAATATGTAGAAATGATTTTTGATTACTTGTCTTATATCCTGTGACCTTGCTAAACTCACTTATTAGTTCTAAGAGGGTTTGGTGGGGGTTTTGGTATATTTCTTAGAGTTTTCTTTTTCTTTCATTGAAATATAATTGATGTACAGTATTATGGTAGTTTCAGGTGTACAGCATAGTTATTTAACATTTACATACATTATGAAATGAAAAGTCTAGTAACCATCTGTCCCCATCCAAAGTTTCTACAGTATTATTGATGATATCCCCTAGGCTGTATATTACAACTTGTGACTTATTTATTTTATAACTGAAGTTTGTTCCTCTTAATTTCTTTCACTTATTTCTTTTATTCCCCTGGCCCTTCTCCTCTGGAAACCACCAGTTTCTTCTCTGTATCTATGAGTCTGTTTCCATTTTTTAAAACTCATTTTGTTTTTTAGATTCCATGTATAAGTGAAGTCATAATTCCACATGTAAGAAATCTGACTTATTTCATTTAGCAAATACCCTCTAGGTCCATCCACATCTTCACCAGTAGCAAGATTTCATTCTTTTTATGGCTGAGTATGGGCTCCCCTAGTGGCTCAGTGGTAAAGAATCCACCTGCCAATGCAGGAGACTAGGGTTCAATCCCTGGGTCAGGAAGATCCCCTGGAGAAGGAAATGGCAACCAGTAACCAAATACTCCAGTATTCTTGCTTGGGAAATCTCATGGACAGAGGAGTCTGGTGGACTACAGTCCATGGGGTCACAAAAGAGTAGGGCACAACTTAGCAACTAAACAACGACAACAGCATTCCTTTGTGTGTGTGTGTGTGTGTGTGTGTATGTATATATATATATATATATATCTCTTGGAGAAGGCAATGGCACCCCACTCCAGTACTCTTGCCTGGAAAATCCCATGGGTGAGGAGCCTGGTAGGCTGCAGTCCATGGGGTCGCTAAGAGTCGGACACGACTCAGTGACTTCACTTTCACTTTTCACTTTCCTGCATTGGAGAAGGAAATAGCAACCCGCTCCAGTGTTCTTGCCTGGAGAATCCCAGGGATGGGGGAGCCCGGTGGGCTGCCGTCTATGGGGTCGAACAGAGTCGGACACGACTGAAGCGACTTAGCATATATATATCTGTATACCATGTCGTCCTTCCATTCATCTTCCGTTATACATTTAGGTTGCTTCCATGAATACTGAATAATTTTAAAACAAATATATAAGTTTATCTTAGATGCCTTTTAAATCTTTCAAATAGAAGATTCTATATGAGGGGAAATAATTATTTTTTAACCTCTCAGCCAAAGCATTTTTTAAAATTATGATGCAAATAGGATATTTAATGTGCTAGAAAATGTACAGAATTTTATTCCCTTTAATCAGCACATGTTTTGGGGGAAAAGGAATGAAGGCAGAAGAGTATATTTAATATACTGTAGCTGCTAGTTATAGGGGCTTTCCTGGTGGCTCAGATGGTAAAGAATCTGCCTGCAGTGCTGAAAACCTGAATTCAATCCCTGGGTTGGGAGGATCCCCTGGAGAAGAGAATAGCTACCCACTCCAGTATTCTGGCCTGGAGAATTCCGTGGACAGAGGAGCCTGGCAGGCTACAGTCCATGGGGTCGCAAAGAGTCAGATACGACTGAGCAACTGAGCTGCTAGTTATGGGGCTTAGCATTTCAGAGAAATCAATCTGCTTGTTTAATGACATGAACATACTTCCAACAGTCCATCTCCTTAGGACTGCAAGTGCTTTCTGGATTGTGCAAGTCTGAATAACGTAGGAAAGCTGTACTTCTCTAGTCACACGTCACATAGTATTCCAGTAGAGTAATGGAATGAGTAGAGGGATAGTACAGAAGGCATTGACAGAGAAGTCTTTAACAATCCAGCAAATCAAATTTATTATTGGAATTGGAAGATTTGGGACTTTTCTCATTTTGCCTGTCTTACCAAATAATTTTTCAGTATCATATTCCAGGTGCCTCATAATTCTGTGCATGCACGGAATTACAGATCCATTTCTCTCTAATTCTTTTCAGCTTCACTGAACCCAAACCAGATCAACAACATTTTCTCCAATTTCAACCAAATAATTCCTACTTGCCTTGGTATCTCACGTGGAAGACCCTCCTTCTGTCTTGCTTTAATCACTTGAGGTCCCTTCAGCCCATGCCTATCACCCCCTGGTTTGGCTTCGTTTTTTAACTCACCATCCACCCAGCTCTATGATTGCTTCTTTTGTTCCTTCTGTTTTCTTTTGGCCTCAGTTCCCTCTCCTTTATTATATTTCCTCCATGCAGATTACTCTTACTTCCTTTTGTGTCCCAAGCCTTAAATGTTGTTGTTGTTTAGTGGCTAAGTCATGTCAGAACTCTTTGCAAATCCATGGACTGCAGCACGCCAGGCCCCTCTGACAATGAAGCAAGAATATTGGAGTGGGTTTCCACTTCCTTCTCCAGGGGATTTTCCCTCCCTAGGGATCAAGCCTTCCTCTCCTGCTTGGCAGGTGGATTCTTTACCACTGAGCCACCTGGTAAGTCCTCAAGCCTTATTTACTGGTTTCATATCCCTAGATATCCCCATTTCATAGTTCGTGTCCTCACCTACTAAGATGTCTAATGTCTACCCGTCTAGCATATGTTAGTAAGGTATGGGTGTATAGACAAGCCATCTATTCATTGTTCATAAAATCCAATTTGCAATTTCCTGGGAAATAAGGCAACTACTTATCTTCAAACCACCCAAGGTCTTAGTCTCCAGAATGCAAGTCCTCCTGACACAGTAGCAGGGGTAATAATTGTATGTCTACAAAACATTTTGGGAAAATACCTTTGTAAATGGTGCTGGGTAAAATGTTACACTTTATTAGTATAGTCCTGCTAATTTCCTTGAGAAGAAATGTTCTTGGAGATTTGGAATTTCTTATCTCTCCATTTATATGCATTTTCCTGGTGCTGTCAGAAGTTTACTCCTCCCCACAGTTTTGTGGGATATGTTGGTATTCTCAGTTTACAGAGCAGAGAGAAGAGAGGTCACTTGACTAAACGAGTCATCTGACTTGTTTAGAATTTTACAGCAAGCTAATTGCAGAGTCCTTGAGTTTCCTGGCTCTAGTTCCTGTGATATAAAATGATTTATTTTGCATTGCTTATTTATATAAATGCCTTAGAGCATTTCCTTTCCTTCTAATAAAATTGTAAAAACTCTTACCTGGTAAAGATATTGTTAGTATAGAAAAGAAATGAACTAGGGCCAAGGTTACCTCAATTTGATTACTGCCTCTCCAGCTGACTAGCTCCAAAGGATGTTGGTTCCTAGACTCTCCTTTCAAATTGTGAAAGCTGTACGCATTTTATTCTACACTGGTGATGTCCCTTGAAGTCCTTTAAGAAAAAACAAAACAGAAAACTTAAAGTACAAAGTGTTCTTATTGATTAACTTAAAAGGACCCTTGTTTGTGTTGCTAGGGCAGGTGATCCCATGGGTTAGCATTGTGGAGTGTGGTGGGAACCAGCCAGGTCTCAGTAATTTCTTTTGGATTTCTAGGACTGTCTTTCTGTGGAGTTGAAGTGGGGAAACAGCTTGTGGAACTGCTTTTGGTGCTGCCATGAGTGTGTTTGGGAAGAAAAGGGTGCATTCCGATGGTATGTTAGGGGGATGTTAGCTGTTCAGGAAAAATAACCCTTACCAAAGTTAATGGCTCCCACTAGCATTTTCAGTAACATGTACCAGATGTGGGTAGTTAATTATTCTCAGATCTGATAAGTACCTGCCAGCCAAGGCTAATTTTATTTTCAGTAAACAGTGGCCAAAGGTCCTAGCTGTTCATTTGATAGGATAGGGCCTGTTTGCACTTATCTATTAATAAAAGCATAACACTCCTTTAGTTTTCCTTTCCCAGGGCCAGATAAAACATTTCAGACACTCAATGTATTTGTCTTAGTAAATCAGGCAAAGTAAACAAATCTGGTGGATTAACTTGGTAAACAGAGAGTGGTTAAGTGTTACCTTTTGAGTTTAGCTCAATGCCATATAAATAGCATTAATCGCATGGTATTTTCAGTAACCTTTATGGAGCAAGACAGAAGAGGCCTTTTTTTTTTTTTTTTTTCTTTCTTTCAGTCACAAGGGATATGGTGTGTTTCTTAAGTACTTTCAGATGTCCTTCTGTAGGAAGATTTGAAAATCACTTTAAAATGAAATTTATTCTTTTGTCCCATTAATAACACATCGGGAAGCTTGCACCAGTTAATGTGTGTAAACCTGGAACCCTCCATGGATCCTCTTAGAAAGTAAGATTACACAGTGGCATGTGGGCTTTGCCACAGAGAGATAAGGAACATCTAGAGGTTATTGATTTGGATGGAACAGTGGAAAGGGGACCACCTTTATGGTGGAGAAAGGGGCAGGGAGGCAGAAATTCAGACTTTATTCATCCAGAATTTTTCTCTTGGACAGAGTCCTATTAGGGTCAGGAGTGCTATTTATTTTGTGGTGTAGATGCTTGTCTTGTGAGAACTGGCATAAAACAGATCAGTTATTTCATACTAGCCAACAGAGCACCATTATATCAAAGTATCTTCCAGTCACACCAGGCCTGGACTGGATTTGTACTGGTGCTCCAGTCTCTCGCCAGCTCTCTGTATCATCTTGTATCCCTCGTTAAACTTTCTTTTTTTAGTAATGATCAAAACCAACTCTCTACTTATACAACACACACACATATATATTTTGCACTGGGTTTATACTCAAGGTTGTATGTACTTTATAAAATGCTTTTTAAGTTTTGCATGCTGTAGAATAATTCATTTAATTCGGTAAACATCATGCATAAGAGAAATAGCTGAAAGGCCTTAGAGACAATTCCCTACTCACACCTCCACCCCCATTGCTCTGCATTAATACCTTATTCTATAAAAGGGTGATCTGACCCAGTGCTGTGAATACAGTACCAGGTGAACAGAGTACAAGGTACCCACCCAGTGGTAACATCCCGGAGGTGACTGATGATGATAGAGTGGAAGAGACAGTGAAAGCCAGGAATTTAGATCTGTTCTCTCTTTTCAGCTTCACTTTATTGACCTACTCAGGGACAACTGAATGACTGCAATTGTCTTCTTGCCACCAGACCTATCCAACTGCAGTTTATTCTCGGGCCATTTCTAGATTAGCCTTCCAAAATACAAGTCATAAAGTGTCACTTTCTCACTTTAAAAAATTTGGTAGTGGATTCTTGTGTCCTTACAAGATAAGATTTAAACTTCTGATATTATCACGGTCTTAATTATTTTTACCTTGTTTCTAGCTTGGCATCCTCTCGCTGGTTTATGCTTCAACCATATTGAATATTTGTGTGTTATTAAACATACATGTTGTTGAACACTCTACCCTCTCTCTGTCCATTTCTTTGATCGATGAATACCCGTTGATTTTTTAACACCCAGTTTCAGCATAAAGTCTCTAGTGACTCAAATGGAATTGATTAATCTTGCTTCATTGTACCCTGTGCATATTGCTTACATAGTTCCTATGAAACCTATGGCACGTACTTTGGGTATTGCCTTTTCTTCGTACTTAATTACCAGAGGGATTGTATCTTGTCCAGTTTTGTATTTTCGTGTCCAGCTGAGTGATTGGCACAGAGCTAGGACCTGTCTGGTTGGTTGGATGGATGGATGGATGGATAGATAGTTGAGTGTATGCATGGACGGAGGAAGTAAAGTCCCATAACCATATCTCCTTGCTCAAATTCCACTCCCTTTTCAGTGTTGCATGGAAATGGCCCTTAAAAGTACCCAGATTAAGATTTGATAGGTATACCTGGTCTTTACTTGTGTGAGTGAAGGATCAAGAAGAACGCTCCCATACTCCTTGTACTTACCCAGAGATTTCATAGTCTGAAATTTCACCTTAAAGATTCATTCATCAGTTTTCTTATATTCTGTCTACATTTCCTGCCCTCTTTAGAACTTTATACATAGTTGTGAAGTCCTTCCATAAGCATTGTCTTATTTAGTTTTGAAAAGGACTTTATTAGATAGATTTCTATTATATATATTTTAGAGGTAAAAGAATATACCTTCAAAGCAATTCACTGATCTGCCTAAGGTCATTCCTTTGCCATGGATGAGCTAGTGCTGAGCTGAAGGCCTTTGACCCTGGCATCCTCTTTTCTTTAGCCCCTTGCCTTAGAAGGAGACACAGATCTATTAGTCATTAAATACTTTAGGATTTTAATACTGTTTGATATTAATCAAACAGATCACTGTCTCCATGCCAGCTCACCAGATTCTGAGGAAAATAAGAGTTTTGATTTCTAAATTGGGAAGGAGAAGTAATATGAAGAGAAAAAATGAAGGATAATTTTAAAGACTGGGTCAAGCACAAAGAGTTTGGTTAGATGTGACAGTGGCCCAGGATGGACACTGTCTTAACGTAAATATACCAAATTTATATTTCTTAATTCACCACTTCTTTGTTAAACTACATTTTCACTAATAAAAGGGACATAGACATTTCTATCATCATTATATTGATATTCATACAGATCTTATCAAAGTACAAGGTGCCAAATATTGAAAATCATATCCTTTTTTTTTTTTTTTGAAAATCATATCCTTAACATGCCCAGAAGTGCCCTTTAAGCATCTTTAATATAGTTGTTTCATTGTTGTTGTTGATGTTCAGTCACTAACTTGTGTCTGACTCTGTGACCCCACGCACCACGGCTTGCCAGGCTTCCCTGCCTTTCACCATCTCCTGGAGCTTGATTAAACTCATGTTCATTGAGTTGGTGATGCCATCCAACCATCTCATCCTCTGTCATCCCATTCTCCTCCTGCCTTCAATCTTTCCCAGAATCAGGGTCTTTTCCAGTGAGTCAGCTCTTTGCATCAGGTGGCCAAAGTATTGGAGCTTCAGCTTCAGC
The DNA here is from genome assembly GCF_027580195.1 of Bos mutus. Classification (NCBI taxonomy): domain Eukaryota; kingdom Metazoa; phylum Chordata; class Mammalia; order Artiodactyla; family Bovidae; genus Bos; species Bos mutus. Next base: position 28,765,961 of record NC_091626.1, on the reverse strand, counting down.
ATCAGTCATTCCAATATGTATTCAGAGTTGATTTCCTTTAGGATTGACTGGTTTGATCTCCTTGCTGTCCAAGAGACTCTGAAGAGTCTTCTCCAGCATCACAATTCAAAAGCATCAGTTCTTTGGTGCTCAGACTTCTTTATGGTCCAACTCTCCCATTGGGAAACACAAACTGTTTTTATGACACAGGTGACATGGATGGGATTATGATTTGCTCTTTATCTCTCATGGTGGAGGCTTTCTTTCAAAAGTCTGATGTTCTTTGGCCCTCTGTGTTGAAGAGTAAGAGGTGCATGCACATGCATGGGCATCACATGTTTGTACCACACACACAGACACACACAGGTGCTTTAGGTACATGGGCAGTTTTGTTGACTGGTGTCTTTATTAGACGGTTTATGGCATGGAAACAGTGTCTTGTGGGTGGACCTCCAAATGTCTACGTCTGTATGTCTTTTCTCTACATAGAAAAGAAATCTTTTTGTCCAGAGAAGACTGTTTCAATTTTCTTTTTGAGAGTTAAACATCTGGTTGCCAGAGTTTAGGGAGCTGAGGGAGAGAAAGAGGCTAAGGTGCAGATGTTGTCTGTCCCAGGATGTAGACTCTTCCTTAAATCTTCCATTTCAGTTCAATTACCTCCTCCAGCCCACCCTCTACCTTTGTGTCCAGAACCCCTTTACATCCATTTCATTGGGAATAAACCCCTGAAGTATATGTTAATTGTGGGTAGGATTTAAACACAAGGCAATCAGAAAACCTTCCTGCAAAAAGAAGAAAGCAGGAGAATGTAAGGCTGAGTCCCTCTGTTGGGCCCCTGAAACTATCATAGTGTTGTTAATCGACTATACTTCAATATAAAATAAAAAGTTTAAAAGAAGGAAAATGCAAGCTAAGACATGAATTTGGAGGGAAAAAAAAAAACCAATGAATGGGAAATAGCCAATAATTCACTTCACTTTGTGTGAAGCACACGTGAAGATCTGTACTTAAGAAGAAATGAACGCGGGAACAGAGACTAAAGCTTCTAAGAAGCCTAGACTTCTGGAGGCATCAAAGAGCCAGCTTCTGCACACTCATTCATTCATTTGTTCAGTCAGTTTCCGAGAGCCTGGTAGATCATTACTGGAGTTTTAAAAATGAGTTAGATTGGACTGCTGCTCCGTGACTTTGACTCAGTTCACTATTTTTCAGTTGAGGTCTCAACATGGAAAGACTTCATATTTCATATATATAATGTTGGAGCTCACAGATTCTAAGGAGGTTATCAGGCTTGGGAGACTTGATGTTTTTTGAGATCTGCATTTCTTTCTCCAACAATGAGATCATTTTGTTAGAGTATGAGAGCTTGGAAATATCTTTTATCTTCTTGTCAGTGAATGTTATTACTTATAGCACAAATATCACTTCTTCAGGTGGGCCATATGACCAAGGAACCAGGTGGGCCATATGACTAAGAGGCTCGAATGAACATTATCGCTTCATAAATGGAATTAAATTTGATGTTTAATAGAAATGGACTTCTAGAATTTTTTGCCATCAACCCAGGACCAAAATACAGGACAAAACTATTGTACATTGCCTAACATTGTGCTCAGTTCTGCAAAGTCCTTTTATGCTGTTGATGATAGTGGTGAAAATTTGTAAGTAGTTTTTGCCCACATATGTATGCCATGGTAAAGCAGTTTTCTTCCTTAGCAGTCTAGGAAGAACATTATTATATTTATAGACCTCAGTTACAAATTCTCTCCTTCAGACTATTGGCCTGAGCTTAAAAATATGACATGATTACACAAGCACTCTGGAATTTAGATTAAACAGCATTCAATTTGAAAATCTAATCATATTATCTAAATATCATGAAGTTATAATAGGCTGATTGATAGGGACCAACGGTGTCTTTTCCTGGCGCTACATGCCTTTCACTCAGCCAGCCTTTTCCAGCTAAGATGTTGATAAAGGCGACTATAAATCTTAATAGTTGCAGACAGTTTAAAAGCATAGTTCACTGGGTAAGGTCACACCCACTTAAGTGATCTATTTTGTATACTTTTCAAAAATAGGTTAATTAACTTAATAGAAATAATAGGACTCTCGTATTGATGTGCAATTACTACTAAAACAAGTTTTTTCTTTCTTTTTTTTTTTCCCAAGTGAACATGATGTTCATGAAATTGAGGGCATAATAGCCATGACAAGAACCAGGCTTAGCAAGGCAGGTCACATTCAGCGAGTATATTTCAGACTTGCCCTTTAAAACCTGCCTTTATTCCCGTCCTAGGACATGGGCATGCCTCCACCAACGCATTTCATTCCTGGCACTCTACTCTTTCAGTTTTCAGGAGGGATTATTCTTGCTGTTTTGTTTCCCTAATCACTCTCACGGTCGTTTATATAGCCCCTGTTCCCTGAAGACTCCAACGTGCGTAGGATGCTCTATGAATTTGGGTCTCTGTTCTTTTTCATCTGGGGCTGTTTTCTTCACTCTTCTAACAAATGATTCATCTGGTACCCTGGGAGAAGCATGGTTTCAGAGGAGGCTGCAGTGAAGGACGACGAGGGAGGGCCCAGGCCAGAGTCATGTTTGGGACAAGTTATATTGTCCTAAAATGGCCTGGTTTCATTTTATTGTTTAGTGCCTGGTTCCAGCTTTCTGCACTCAAAGTGATTTACCCTACTCTAAGACCTCTTGCTGATGGCTTAACCTTCTTATTTTATTATTGGTCACTCACTTTGCATAATTTGATTTTTTCCATTTATTTAGTATTTAAAATAGACCTTAGTTTTATATCTTAAATCAAGTGTATGGGTGTTTATTATATTATTTTTCAGAACACCTCAATATATTTAAAATAGCATATTACGTTTTAAGATGTGCATCCCTTCCTTCAATGTGGTATCTTATATCACAAACAGCTCTCTCTGTGGATATTGCTGAGTCCTCAGGGCTTGAATTCTCCTGTGGCCTAGGCGGTATAAGAGGTAGTTGGTTGTTGTTTAGTTGCTAAATCATGTCTAACTCTTTGTGACCCCATGGACTGTAGACCGCCAGGCTCCTCTTTCCATGGGATTTCCTAGGCAAGAATTCTGGAGTGGGTTGCCATTTCCTTCTTCAGGGCATCTTCTGAACCCAGGGATCGAAGCCACGAATCCTGCTTCGGTAGGAAGATTCTTTACTGTCTGAGCCACCTGGTTAGTGATATCTGTACATATGAGGGCAGGATGCATTTTTGAACCAATGGGCATATTTTGAACTGGAGATCCCAGGTGGATTCCTAGTTTATCTTACGGCTGTACTGTTTTTCCACTTCCTTACACTGCCCTGCCAACACAGCCTTTTCTAAACAGAAACAAATCTTGTTGGTACGTATGTGTGAATGTACATAGAAAAGAGCAGGTAATACTTAGCTGGGGTAGAAAGAACCTTTTAACCATCTCCCTGCCTTAGGTTCTTCATTAGAGAAATGCCTTCCTTACAGATGGTTGCAATGACTGTGAAGTTCAGTTTTCAGACTTAGTTTTCTGTTGAGCAATAAAATGGTTCACCTGCAGTGCAGGATGGAACCACCCCACTTGAATATGCCATATTCCTCTGTTTCCTAGGTTAATGTTAGTGGTTTTCCCTCCCAAGCATTCTCTCTAGAGTTTAGCAGCATTCCTTTCTTGAAAGCAAAGACCTCATTTCCTATTTCTTTCATATCCTCTAATTTGCTCAGTACAGGGTCCAATTGAGAACAAGCGTTTGTTAAAAACATTTTAGGTAATTAACTAGAAAACGTCTGGCTTGGGTTTCAGAGAGCATGAGAGATTGGGCACGGGAAGTTCTGGCAACGGAAGAATTGAACTCAAAGGGATATCTTTTTTTGTTACTATTTTTCTTAATAATAAAAGAATTATAAGTACCTTGTACATATAAGATTTGGGAGCACAAAATTGTTTTAAAAACGGATCCATCTGCTCCTAAGAATACACTTAAAATAATTGAAAAAAAGTTGTATACAAATGTTCATAGCATCATTATTAGTAATACCCCCAAAGTGGAAATACCTTAAATATACATCAGTGGATGAATGAATAAACAACAGGTGGCATGTCCATACAATGAAATATTATTTGATGGTAAACAGAAATGAAGTACTGATACATGTTACAATGTAGATGAACCTTGAAAACATTATGCTAAGTGAAAGAAGCCTTTCACCAAAGACCGCACATTCTAAGATAACATTTGTGTGAAATGCCCAGAGCAGGGAAATCTATAGAGACAGAAATTAGGTTAGTGGTTGCTTACGGATGGGAGTGGGTGGGCTTGTGGATGATAGCTAAAGGGTACAGGATTTCTTTTTGAAGTGATAAAAAGGTTCTAAAATTGATTGTGGTAATGGTTGTACCACTCAGTGACTATTTTAAAAATGATTGAGAATTTTCCAATGAATGAATTGTATAGTATGTGAATTATCTCTCAATAAAGCTATTATAAAAAAAGTTAATGATCTAAAAACCCATCCTTAAATATCTACTGTTAATAACATTATATTTCCTTCATCTTTAAATATTTAAATTTTTACACACTTTAGCTCATAGTTTACATAATCTTGTATAGTGTTTTCATTTGCCATTTCATCATGATCATTTTCTCATTCTATTAAAAAATTTTTTGTAAACAGATTTTTAATGGCCACAAAATAAATTCTCTCATTGTAGCATAATTTCCATCACTGTTCTTCTAGATGTTGTACATTTAGGTTGTATCTCTTTTTCACAATTAGAAAGTTACATTTTGGAAAGACTATGAAAACTTTTATTCTCATTTGTGAGCATAAAGAGTTGAAGTAAAAGAAAAAAGAAAAGTGTAATGAATAATGCCTTCATTGAGTTTTAGACTAAGGTTTCCCAAAATAAAAGCTTTATGTCTTGGTTTTAGCCTTTGGGTGCTGCTGCTGCTAAGTCGATTCAGTCGTGTCCGACTCTGTGCGACCCCATAGACTGGCAGCCCGCCAGGCTCCTCCATCCCTGGGATTCTCCAGGCAAGAACACTGGAATGGGTTGCCATTTCCTTCTCCAGTGCATGGAAGTGAAAAGTGAAAGTGAAGTCCCTCAGTCGTGTACGACTCTTAGCGACCCCATGGACTGCAGCCCACCAGGCTCCTCCGTCCATGGGATTTTCCAGGCAAGAGTACTGGAGTGGGGTGCCATTGCCTTCTCCGAGCCTTCGGGTAGAACAAAGTAAATTTTCATTAGGAGTCATTAGAAGAGCAAGGCCCACCTGCCCAGGGAGAGTTTTAGGTCAACATACAAATTAGCTCCTCCTCCATACCCTGGCAAGTAGCAGAAGTCTCTTGCTTTCCTGTGTGAAGAGGTGGACAAGTTCTCAGCCTGACTGAGTTCATATCTTTATACAGTAGGTTCTTTTTCCTAAGAGATTCTACCTTATTTGATCCTTCATCATTTTCCGTTACTCTCGAGCCTGCAGTATGAAAAAAAAGTAAGAATTTCTAGAAAAGAGTCTTCTCTAAAGAAAAGGATTAAAGTTTTATTCACTGTAAATTTTCATTTTGTTATTTTCTAAAGAAAAAATTAAATGCAGTGTTTTAGGCAGTTATAACCTTTCATCATATTTATCATATCTCATATTCTTATTTTAGGCTGATGAAAATATTTAAAACTCATAACTCTGTTTAAATTTGTATACCCACCAGCCAGTTTTAGTATGCTTCTTTCCATTATATTCTGTTTAGTCTCTAATTTCAATTTGTACCTTCCCTTCTCCCTTAAATTGTCCGGTTCTAATTCAGAAGGGTAAGGAAATGCTTGGTCAGTTGTTGAGAGGAGGGTGTTGATCCTGTGTGTTTTTCTGTCATTTCATTCTTAACCTATTACATGTATTAATACATTTGTCCTGTCCTCACTGACTTGACCTCTGATCACATTGCAAAGTACAAACATCTTCTAAGGAAGGGAGAGCCAGGCGCTAATGAGCTTGTGCCTTTGTTAGCCAGGGCTCAATTCAGAATTTCTGTTTTCTAACTTGGGGGAATAAGAAGCTTAGCTAGATTAAGAGACTTGCCTAAGTCACATAGCAAGAAGCTGAGATCAGGACTGAAAGCTGTTGCCAAATTCTTCCACTAAAATCTGTAAACTTATGGAAGCTCACTCATACAATATATAAATTGGTGTAGGGAAGAAAAATAATTATGTATCCAGGTTGAACTGATCTCTCTCAAATTTCAAGTGAAGAAAGACCCTTTAAGGAAGAATTTAAGAGAATTAAAATGATGTGAACCTGAACCATGGTTCCTTTCTCATTCAATTATTTCCTTTTAACCACCGATGGCTTTTTGTGCTTGGCTGGGTATGTTTTCAGCTAGTCAAGCCTATGTTATGAAAGAGAAATAAGACACTTAATCCTGTGAATGATTAACCTGCATTGGCCTCCCTCCCCAGTAGCTTACCCTTCCTGTATTGTAGTCTGTTTACTCACTTCTGAGCCAAATCTCCAAGGTCTCTTCTTATTGAGTGTAGGGCCATCTGGATCAGGAGTAGGGCCTTGCCTTTGTTTTATTCTGGAGACGATGTGACTGATTATACAGCTCCAGGCATTTGCATTTTTCAAAGGAATTTTTAAGTTTATTGCTTGCAAAAACCCAGTTACAGTAAAATATCAGTTAAAAAAGTTTATGGATGAGGAAGTTGAAGCCAGCGAAGTTTTGACTTTCCGAAAAAAGTTCCCCAACAAGTCAATGGCAGAGTTCAAATTGGTGTACACTCTTATATAGTTAGTTCAGTGTCTAATTTGTTGAGGTGTGTTTTTTATTCTTATTTATAAAGCCAAGTAGAGCTGGCTTGAGTCATTTGTAGTTAATAAGTTTTTGTGTTTGATCTGTTGCTATTGAAACCCAGGTCAGGCTTAAAGATAGTTATATTCTCTACATTCTTGGCAAAGAGCTGTTTGCTACTTTGTCATACTGTCTGAGAGAGAAATTCAACCTGAGAACCAAAAATTTATTCTCCAAGATGGCTGTCAGTAGGTTCACTGAGACCTAGGGAATAAGCTTTGGACTGTAGATTTTCCTTCTGTGAACTGGAAGGCCTAATTGGGCTCCCAGAGGCGACAAGAACAGACTGATTACTCTGTGATTAATTCCAGGACTTGGGCATTTTAGTGGGATAAGAATCCCATGGAATATGAGTAATTTTGTGTGAAGGTCTCTAGGACTTAGTCCAAGGGCATAGACTCTTAGTTCCTTAGTAGAGGGAACTAAGGAGAAATGGCTTTCACACTGTCATATTGAAAAGCAGGAGCAGAAAGAAGCCAGATTTCCTGGCTTCTCTCTTTGGGCTGTAACCATTAGACTGCGTAGATAAATATTTACTCAAGGAAGAATGCATAGCACTGAAAGAGCAAAGTCTTAAAATGGGTAAAATATACAAAATACTCCAAGGTAGGTTATTATATTGACATTTGTGGCCACATACTGGTCCATGAAGGGGAAAGTTCTAGCCACTGAAACCTCAACCACTAGAAACTTACTCTGCAGGGCGTCTTTGTAATTATGGCACTGACTAGCCCATGTTAATTAGCAACCCCTATTAATTCCTCAGTTCAGTTCAGTCGCTCAGTCGTGTCCGACTCTTTGCAACCCCATGGACTGCAGCATGCCAGGCTTCCCCGTCCATCATCAACTCCCGGAGCTTACTAAAGCTACTCCTTGTGTTATTTTCCTAATGACCCTTACAAAGTTTGCTATCTTCTTACTTTGCACATTTAGCTTCTGGTGGAGGTGCTGGTGAGTTCTACTTTCTGGTAGATTTTAGAGTCCAGATAGTCAAGAAAGAAAGAACAACAATGAGAAAGAGGAAAAAAAAACACATCAATTTGACTAAGACAAGGATATAGTGTTGATGGGCCTCAGTGACCCCAAGCTAAGATCAGAGCAACTTAGATTTAGTGTTAAAAGCTCTTTAATGGAAGCTATTTAAAACTAAAGCGTATGAACCTAAGACAAGCTGTGTTGGCAAGAGGGAACAATGCTGGAGCAAAGCCAAGAGCACGTGGTGAGACTCCATCCAGTGGGGCCGAGACTAGGAGTGTTGGGTTGGATCAAGGTTAGTGGCGAAAATGCTCTTCTCCTTGATAACCACATGACTAACTCCCTCACCCTCTCCATTCTTTGCTTTAAATATCATCTTGTCAATGAGACCTACACATCTATTCTGACCCATCTATTTGAACTTGCAGTGAATAAAATGAGTTAATTAAACCTCATGTTGATTAATCCTGAATTACACAAGAAAATTTAATGCTATAGATGGTTGAGCTCCATGGTATTATAATCCTCATCTTGGTTTTTAGTTTAATGCTCCTTGAAAATACTGGTATTCAATTAGTGTAAATATTAAAAAATATTTGCCCATGAGAAAGGAATAGGATGTGTATTCCCTTTCTTCAGCCATACTTTGAATCCTGGTGATCAAGATTTTCCTGAAAGATTAAAAATGAAGTAAGGCAATACATTGATTTTGTTACATGATCTTTTTGTATACTAATATACTGTATTTTCTCATTTCCTTTCTTTCTTGTCCATGTTTTTTTTTTTTCCTAGCCAATGGAAACTCACAATCTCAAACTCCTTTTTCATCCTTTTGCTGTCAGGGGTGAGGGAGAATGGAAGATGCTTTTGCTGAGCTTAAATGTAGTTAAATGTTTATAATCAAAGTAAAGCATACCAGTGGAGAAGGAAATGGCAACCCACTCCAGTATTCTTGCCTGGAGAATTCCATGGACAAAGGAGACTGGCAGGCTACAGTCCATGGGGCCACAGAGTTGGACACGACTGAGCGACTATCACAGAGTGTGCCAAAGAGGCACAGTATTAGAGTTTCATCAGTCATGTAGGGTAATTTAAGTATGAAACGCATCAGACAGCTTATTTCCGCTTTCTTTGTTATAGGCATAGCTTAAAAAGACTTGGTAGATGTACTTGTTCATGGCCTTCCCACCTGTGTTTGGGATGAGCTCATCATGGTTTATAAACATAGCTGACATGAGGTAGTCTTTACATGGAATACAACTAAGAAACACCTATTTTGGGTTGCATCAGGTGAGCTATTGCTGACTCACCCTGTGATGCTTTTCTGTCTAAATCATTGCTGGGGCTTGATACTAAGTGTGCCAGTGCTCACCAGGAAGACCAGAGTTCTTTTATGGTTCCTAAATCAAATTCAAGTTCTGGAATTTATGGTGTCTGTTTAAATTCCAGGTGGCTGAGATAAGTTCTCAGTTAACATTTACACACTGGATTGTCATCTTCTAGTAAATTCATAGTATTGATAGAAAATGTATGGATTAGTCTGACCTAGGTTCAAATCTTTCTACTGCTACTTATTCTGTTGGGTAAACCTCTTTGTGCTTCTACTTCCTCATCTGAAAATCTGACAGTTCAAAGATGATGGCTTCATGATTCTTGACTACACATTCACTTTTTAGAATAGTTGCAAACAATTTGCAATATCTGTCATTGAGGCATTACCTGTTTTTCCTTCCTTTGTTCTTCTATTGCTGTAACTGATATAGCAGCCTGTTTACTGCAGTCATCAGGAAATTGCTAGTCCTCTAATGGACTGGCTCCTCCTGGTGAGCTGGGACTCCATTTCGGTGTTGTGTTCTATTTGTTGTTGTTCAGTCAGCGTGTCCAACTCTTTACGGCCCCATGGACTGCAGCACACAGGTTCCCCTGTCCTTCAGTATCTCCCAGAGTTTGCTCAGATTCATGTCTGTTGAGTCACTGATGCTATCTAACCATCTCATCCTCTGCCACCCCTTCTTCTTTTGCCTTCTAATGCTTTCTCAGCATTAGAGTCTTTTGCAATGTGTTCACTCTTCGCATCAGGTGGCCAAAGTATTTGAGCCTCAGCTTCAGCATCAGTTCTTCCAGTGAATATTCAGGGTTGATTTCCTTTAATATTGGCTGGTTTGATCTTCTTATAGTCCAAGGGACTCTCAGGAGTCTCCTCCAGCACCACAATTCAAAAGCATCAATTGACATTCAGCTTTCTTTATGGTCCAGCCCTCACATCTACACATGACTACTGGAAAAACCATAGTTTTGACTATATGGACCTTTGTTGGCAAAGTGATGTCTCTGCTTTTTAATATGTTGTCTATGTCATAACTTTTCTTCCAAGGAGCAAGGGTCTTTTAATTTCATGGCTGTGTGTTCTATCAGCTGCGTTCTGAGTACGTGTTGACTTGCCAATCTATCTAGTCCTTAACTCTGGGAGATGAAGAGACAGATTTTATTTCTTCGGTGTATGCATTTTGGGAAACATCGGCTCACACTTACCTACTTTTCTGAGACTTTGTGTGAAGAGTAGAAAGTGAAAACTAGAGGTTATGTCACTTATTCAAGATCCACAATAGTAAACAGGGAAACAAATTCAAACATAGGTCCAACTAGTTTCAAAACCTGCACTCTTAGCTCTCAAATACTTGGTCATTTCTAAAACTAATGTAATAGAATCTAGTGGTGAAATAGTGAATCAGGAAATTAAGATTTCACTTCTCAGCGTCACCATTGCCTTTACCTCGGCAACTCAATTATCCTTTGATGATTTGTCCATAAGGATAGTGAGGAATGTAATGTCTGTAACATTAAAAGCTAAAACAAATTAGCATCAGAAAAGACTTTAAGTCTCCAGAGAGGATGAACATTGCATGAATTTATAGTTGTTAATGTTTCATATTGAAGACTTCTGAACACATCCATTTTAAATACAAAAAGGTAAACTTTGGACCATGAATATCCAGATTCTGGGAATCAAGTGGTAACCAATCTTGAAATAGTTATAACAGTGCCCAAACAGGCTAGGATAACAGAACAATGTCACCCAGGTGACTACCAGAGGAGGCTGCTGGATCGTTTCAGTTAGCAGCAAGAGTATGCATTTCTTGGGCCCAGAGCATATTAATCAACTGCCCTGTGCCAAGACTTGAGTTCTGTTTTTTTGCTAGAGACCTGTTCTAAATCACTTTGTTCATAATATTGTCGTCAAGTTTGCCATCCACAGTTGAGGCATGTCACGAAATGAGCAAAGGAGCTTTTTTCTCCCAAGCTATAACTACAAGAATGAGCCAAGAAAGACAATTTTGAGGATTTAGACTTGTTTCTGTGAAAGCTTATTCTTTTAGACTCTAGAATGCCACGGAGTGTACACTGTCACATCTCCCTTCAAGGGCAAACAGCACGTAATGCTATACTCATACTCAGTGATGTTTCTCCTGGAAACCTTTAAAAGTACCACCTTTTCCTGGATGCCGGAAAGACACTCAGCCCACCAGCAGCTGCCTCTGTTTATGCACGTGTGTGCACATAAAGGCACTTAGGTTCTTGTTTTTAGAGAAGGATCTTTTTTTTTCCTGAATGATCTTGTTTTTTAGAATGATCCTGTTGCTGCCCATTACCAGAGTAATCTAATTATGTATGCTTTACTGATCCCCATCTAGCAATATCCATTTTTCAAGTGTAACTAGGGTTCTTCAATGGTTCTTTAAAAACATGTGATCCATCACAGGTAGTTATCATTTCGCTTAGAGCTGAAGTCCTTTCATAAGGAGAAAATATAAAATTGTTTTAATTTTGGCATTACCATTGAAGTTTCTCCAACAATTCTAAATTGAGAGAGAGAAAAAGAAAGAGAAAGGAGGATGGAAAGGGAGAGGGGGAAGCAAAAGGGAGAGAGAAGGGGTTAAAAGAATTGAACTGTCCAGCCAAAAGGTTCAAACCTTCTGACCTTTGACCAACCTTTCACCTGGTCTTATCTGTTGTTCCTTGAGTCACTGTTGAGCTGACCAAGATATCTAGGGGCTGAGAATACTTTAAAGAAAGTTGCCTTGCTGGAGAACATTTTCCTCCTCAAAATCTTTAATAGCTCAGTACATATGACCTTGACATTACCTGAAAGGGCAGCTCATCCAAGTGGGTAGAGTACCAGATCATGTCTGCACAGCTTTCATTCATTACGACACTTTCCTAGCATTGAGCTGGTGACTATGTGCCGCCTTCATTTTGCAAGAATCAGGGTCTTCTCCTTCTTTTCTCACCCTCCTTCCCTGCCCTGAGGCTGTTTTGACAACGGTAAGCATAAACTGGAAACCCATCTCTTTGCAAAGACCTAGAATCAATTAATTGATAGGCAGCTTTTTAGTATTTAACTTTGGACTCATTTATCAAAATTCTAACTAAGACTCTTCCTTGGTGATCCAATTAATTGGATTATGCTTTCTAAAGCTGTTGGAGAGACTATTACTGCTTTATATGCTTTTCTGTGACCACTTCCCATGTTGCAGTGTACTGTACACACTTTCTTGTCACCATCTCCCTGCCTATACTGTTGGTTTCATGAACAACTAACTGGGGTTAGTACTTGACCATAATCATGTGAGGAGCTGGCATTGGAGATTGGATTAAGATTTCGGTCATCCAAGTAATTAAACTACACACAGCTTATTTAATCACATTCCTTTCCAAATCCTTCTTTGTTAAAAGTTTGAAGATCGGGATGTTTTATTTTCTCTTATTCCTATAAGTCAACCAAGGAATTTTTAGGCTGCATCTGGACTTCTTCCCAGTCCTGGCCCACAGCTAACATATGGGAAATTGGCAAAATGTAGGGTCAAGAGAGAAAGGGGTTCTCAGTAAAGCACCGTGAAAGCTTTCCCCACACTAACACATCCATTTCAGTGCTCCTGTTTTGTGTGGCTGGCAATTGATGTTGTTTGGGTTGTAAAAAAATCATTTTGCCCAAGTTTTTCAGGCAGACACAAGACAGGATTCTTTGAGGTCAGAACTCGAGCAAAGTATTTGGTTCTATTGAAGAAGTTGAAATAAAGGGCACTTTGAATGAGATGCATAGATGAAAATGTTGCTCTGGTCTGAATCACAGAGAAGTGTGTGTTTTGTCAGAGTATTGTGGGAGTACATTGGCGTTTTGGACATAGAAGCAGGTGAGATTAGTGCCACCTTCTTGCAAAGTACAGTAAAACCCCTTCTTCCTTCATTAATATTTTTTCCTTTGAAGATAAAGGAGCTACTTCCAGTATGTGTTAGCATTCCTTTTATCATTAAATTACTGTTTATTGGTATGTGATTTCCTTGTTACTCTAGAATGTGATAGATTCTCCTCATATATAATCCCTGGATTACAGGCTTTGTTTTTAGGATAAGGCTTTGTTGTTATTATTATTTTTTTCTTTCTTGACAAGAATCTGCTTGGGGATAAAACAGATTTCATTCAGCAAATTAAAAATAAATATTTAAATTACTTTTTTCTTCACCTAAAAATTTCAAAGCACTTATAGCTAATATTACGCTCAGGTCAAGCCAAAGGGATAAATATATATATTTTATCTCTGACCTATAGGTAGGAAATTAAAGAGCAGAATAATAAAGGCCTAGTTTCACTTACTAGGTTGCACTTACTAAGTTATCATTAAATGTTTGAAGCTTACTGAATGGTAGGTTTCTTTCTGGTATTAGTTTAGAGCAATGCTTCTCAACCTTTCTATGCCATGATACACAAAAATGCATACTAATTACTGGAATATTTTTTTCAAAGGACATCTCTAGTGATAACATAATTTAGATAGGAGAACAACTTGAAAAATATTATGTTATATTATTATTGTATGTGTTGGGTGTAAAACTGCCAAAGGGCTCATGCATTTGAGTGCTCATCTGTGACATGGGTAAACAGATAACACATCCTTTACCCCATAGGAGTGTTATGCCAGACATCATGCTAAAGATATAAATGGCTTACAAGGAGCCACAAAGACTAGGATTCCAGCCAGTTCAGGTCTTACTTCAAGACAATTGATTCCTTTACAAATGGTAGACAGTGTCTATGTGTGTATTCCTCCAAGGCATTCTGTGACTAGAGCTGGGCCTTTGACACCAACAGTTTCTCAGTTCTGAAGAACATGTATAGGCCAGAGCATTGCCTAACTCAAATAGTCATCCTTAGTATTCTTGCCTGGGAAATCCCATAGACAGAGGAGCTTGGTGGGCTACAGTCCATGGAGTCACAAAGAGTTGGACATGATTTAGCGACTAAGCAACAACAGTCAAGGAAAGGAGTTTCAGCACCTGTCACCTTAAAATATGTCAAATTTGGGTAGATTCTGAACCATCACCTGCATTTTTAGAGCATTTAGCTTCATGGAGTACAGAGTATTTAGAGCGCTCCACCCCATTCATCTTTATTTTGCCTTTGACTAATACTTTGCCCAAACTTGTTTATCCTATAGCATGCTTACAAGTACCTCCATTTGCCTTTGCTCACTGTGCTTTGCAAGTAGCAGCTCATCTGTCCACTGATAGATGAGGCTGTACTGGTAACACTACATTACTATACTGTGCTATTAGAGGGGACCAGTTAGAGGAATGATCTTTTTAAAAAAAGTACTCAGCATTAGTAATGGAAGTATCGTCATGTTCATCATCGAGCATTACGACATTTTAGACTCTGCTATAACATTGTGTGTTGATCCTTTAAAAGAATATTTTAGGTTGGACATGAGTTTGAGCAAGCTCTGGGAGTTGGTGATGGACAGGGAAGCCTGGTGTGTTGTAGTCCATGGGGTTGCAGAGTCGGACACGTCTGAGCGACTGAACTGAAATGAACTGATAGGTGATTTACATCATTGTGCTTATTTCTGCTGTGCAGCAAAGTGATTCAGTTATACATACCTGTATTCTTTTTCATATTCTTTTCCATTACGATTTATCACAGGATTTTGAAAGTAGCTCCCTGTGCTATACAGTAGGACGTTTAAAATTAATCCATCCTATACATACTACTTTGCATCTGCTAATCCCACACTCCCAGTCCTCTCCTCCCGCATCTCTCCTCCCTCTTGGCAACCACAAGTCTCTTCCCCATGTCTGTGAGTCTTTGTTTCATAGATATGCTCACTTGTGTCATATTTTAGATTCTGATATAAGTGATATCATATTGTGTGTGTCTCTGTCTTTCTGGTTTACTTTTCTTCGTGTGATAAGCTCTAGGTCCATCCATTGTTTCATTCTTTTAGACAGCTGAGTAATATTCCATTGTATGTGTGTATCTTCTTTATTCATTCATCTGTTGACAGACTTTTTTTAATTTTTAAAATTTATTTATTTTAATTGGAGGCTAATTACTTTACAATATTGTAGTGGTTTTTGCCATACATTGACATGAATCAGCCATGGGTGTGCATATGTTCCCCATCCTGAAGCCCCCTCCCACCTGCCTCCCCATCCCATCCCTCAGGGTCATCCCAGTGCACCAGCCCTGAGTGCCCTGTCTCATGCATCGAACCTGGACCAGCGATCTGACAGACACTTAGGTTGTTTGCAGCTCTTGGCTATTGTGAATAGTGCTTCTGTGAACATAGGCGCATGTATCTTTTGGAATTATAGTTTTCTCTGGGTATATGCTGAGCAGTGGGATTGCTATGTCATATGGTAACTATTTTCAGTTTTATGAAGCATTATGTTTCCTATAGTGTGTTTTTCAACAATGTCTTTTCTCCACAGCCTCTCTAACATTTATTATTTGTAGACTTTTTAATTATAGTTATTCTGACCAGTGTGAGGTGATACCTCATTGTAGTTTTGATTTGCATTTCTCTAATAATTAGTGATGATGACCATCTTTTCATATGCCTATTGGCTATCTGTATGTCTCTTTAGAGAAGTATCTATTTAGTTCTTCTGTCCATTTTTCAATTAGCTTGTATTTTTTTTATTGAATTATATGAGCTGTTTGCTGGCATCCTTATCCTCATTTTACAAATTAGGAAACTGAAGCAAAGAGAGGCTGAGTAACTTTTCCAAGGGCATGCAGGTCATGAATTTGCAGAGCCTAGAACATTTAACTCCAGAGTCCCTGGCCTTATGCACTATTTCTTCTTTACGTAGATGTGAGTGGGGAGAGATACCTTAGGGAGCAGATGCAGAGAATAATAGATAATCACAGTGGTGGGGTGAGCCCTTATGCTGAGTTACATACTTCAAGAGGTAAGGAAAAGATGGGGAAATGTGGAAAGACAAAAGCGTTTTTTTTCTAGATGAGAGCAGCCATGTGGCCATCATGGTGAAGTTGGATCCTGTCTGGTGTATACTGTGAGCATTCCTGTCCATATACATTGGGAACACTAAGATGGGGAAGTGGCAAGACAAGCCAGCATCACCTCCATGAGGCTGATGAGGAAAGGGAGGCAAACAGTAGAAGCATGGAGTGTCTTGTATTTAGGTGAGCACACAGCCTAATGTGAAAACTCACTTATTATTACATCAACATTTGGATGCTCTTTGAAAGGCTTCTGGGAGGGTTATGAGAATGATTTGAGGGTGGGTTTTGGTCTTGACCCTGTGCCACAGCAAACAAAATGAAACTCTCCTTGAGCTCAAGGTAATCAAGATGAAAGTGTGTTTACATAGATGAGCAGTGGGATTTATCCTGCAACTCTGGAAGGTAATCCCAGGGTTCAGCGCTCCATGAATACCATGCCGTGTTCCTAAGCTGGTAAATTACTGTGAGCTTTTATGAGAATGGATTGTGGGAAGCATCTAGATGAAATTCAGCCTGTTTCACCTCAAGTCCAGGGCCCACTAATGCACTCCAGGTGTGCAGGCTGCCCAGGCTTTCTGCCTTGGAAGCCTCAAAGAAGAACTTTCATCCCACAAGGGAAGCTTTGAAGAATACCAAGGGCCTTTCTATCTCTCCTTGTTTTTTTGTATTCTGTCTGCCCACATTTGGTAATTGGAGATATTTGTGGTGTTAAAGCCGGACTTGTTCCTTCTCAGCCTGCCCCTCCAACAGTGAAATTTTAAGCCTGTGGCTTCAATTGTGCACAGCAGTGATTTCTCTGCAGTGTCCCTCAGATGTAAAAGGAGAACGGCTGAAATTCTAGAAAGGGGGATATAGGAAATCACCAAACAACAATTTTCCACGTCTATAGATCCTTTCATCTGAGGGCAAAAGAAGCTGGAAAGGGTCCCTCCAAGAGGACTGGCGGGGGTTGGGGGCACAATTTAAAACTCCCTGGTTATGGGCTAAGGAACTAAGATCAAAGGACTCTGTCCTCAGAATTACACAGTGAGTCACTGGAAAAACTCTGAGTAAAAGTCAGGCATCCTGTTCTCCAATCTTATATGGCTAATAAGTACAATTGACTTTAAACAGTACGTTTATTTTTTTCATTTAGATCCAATACCTTCCTAAAGAATATAATTATATGTGCATTATGGATGAAGAATTTCAAGCCCTGGGGCAGTCTGAGGGATTTTGCTGTGATGATACAGTAGTTGAAGGGAAAAGGGACTTGAGAAGCCGTGTGTCTATTGTGTGGTCCCTGTGCTCTCCTGGGTTGTTGGCCCCCCTTACAAACCACTGCCATTATTCAGGCCATCTTGTGGCTTCCATTTAGAAGTTCTCCTTTAGGAGAGATTTTTCCAAAGCTAAATTAACAGCTATGAACTGTACTGGGTAAGTCTGTGATTTCCTTTTTCCAGTTTTGACTGCTGTAAGCATTTCAGTCTGGTGCCCACTAGTTCAGATTAGCATGTCGGTTTTAACTTTATCTCCAAATGCACTGCTTTCACATAGTATAACAAATGTGTTTGTAGATTTGAGGGCAGCAGAGTTGGCTTGAACAGGGACTGTATAAGTTCTGTAAATATTTTAATATCCCATTTAATTTGGATTCTTTTTTCATAGGTCCTCCTTTTTAAAAATATTTTTGGCCTCACCATGTGGCATGTGGGGTCTTAGTTCCCTGACCAGGGATCGAACCCGAGCCCCGTGCACTGGAAGCACAGTCTGAATCGCTGGACCACCAGGGAAGTCCTCACACGTCCTCTCGATGTATGTCAGTTTCTGATGATGGGTGATCTGGCTTCAAGGTCAGGTGCCTTGAAGTGCAGGTGGCTAATATGTGCATGTGCCCACATGAAATGTTCATGTGGTAAAACTGAGCCAGAGATGTTAATCTTCTCACTACCTGCCAGAAGCTGGAAGAAAACATCCACTGCAGAGATGAGTTCTAAGTATCTTCCCCAAGCATGTTCTAAGAGACCACCTCCTGGGGAAAATGTTGAGGGCTTTGCCTCTTTGTTTCTTGGAGATTTAAAGAGCATTGGCTCTCTGACTGTACCTAGGTTGGTGAGACACAGGGCTGTCATCTTTGGGGTCATCCAGGAAGTGTATTAGAGTCAGAGAGACTTTTGCAAATCCCTTGAGACGCATACAGATATATAAAGGTAGCAAGGACATAATGCAAAGAGCATGAACTTTGCAGTGAGACAGATTAGGGCTTAATGCAGGCCGCACCACTTCCTGGATATGTAACTTTCAGTTAATTACTTAATTGCTATCATCTTGATT
This sequence comes from Bos mutus, assembly GCF_027580195.1. Taxonomy (NCBI): domain Eukaryota; kingdom Metazoa; phylum Chordata; class Mammalia; order Artiodactyla; family Bovidae; genus Bos; species Bos mutus. The sequence goes on along the minus strand of NC_091626.1, from coordinate 28,747,535 downwards.
TCTTCTTTCATGAAAATGAGAATAATAATAAGTACCAGCCAGATTTGTTGTGAGACTTAACCAAGAATAAATATGTGAAAGTTTCTAGGACATGGTAGAGTTTCTCTAAATATTAGTTTTATTTCACCTCTGTCATAGCCCCCTTCTCACTCTATCCTCATATGACCGGCAAGAAGAAAAGAAAGCTCCTGTGTTTCTTCCTGTAAGGGCGCTAATCCCATCATGAGGGTTCTACTCTCATGACCTAATTACCTCCCAAAGGCCCCATCTCCAAACACTATCACATTGGGAATTAGAGTTTCATTATGTGAATTTTGGGGGGACACATATATGTCCCCTCCAATTCATACCACTTTCCCTTTCTCCCTTTTGCATATCTGATTTGAAAAATCTATATGCTATCAGTTCAATTCAGTTAAGTCGCTCAGTTGTGTCCAGCTCTTTGCAACCCCTTGGACTGCAGCACACCAGGCTTCCCTGTTCATCACCAACTCCTGGAGCTTGCTCAAATTCATGTCCATCAAGTCGTTGATGCCATCCAACCATCTCATCCTCTGTCATTCTCTTCTCCTCCTGCCTTCAATCTTTCCCAGCATCAGGGTCTTTTCAGATGAGTCAGTTCTTTGCATTAGATGGCCAAAGTACTGGAGTTTCAGCTTTAGCATCAGTCCTTCCAGGAATATTCAATATTCAATGAATACTGATTTCCTTTAGGCTGGACTGGTTGGATCTCCTTGTAGTCCAGGGGAATCTCAAGAGTGTTCTCCACACACCAGTTCAAAAGCATCAGTTCTTCAGTGGTCAGCTTTGTTTATGGTCCAGTCGTCACATCCATACATGACTACTAGAAAAACCATAGCTTTGACTAGATGGACCTTTGTTGGCAAAGTAATGTCTCTGCTTTTTAATATGCTGTCTAGGTTGGTCATAGCTTTTTTTCCAAGGAGCAAGGTTACAGTCACCACCTGCAGTGATTTTGGAGCCCAAGAAAATAAAGTCTCTCACTGTTTCCATTGTTTCCCCATCTATTTGCCAAGTGATGGGACTGGATGCCATGATCTTTGTTTTTTGAACGTTGATTTTTAAGCCAGCTTTTTCACTCTCCTCTTTCACTTTCATCAAGAGGCTCCTCAGTTCCTCTTCACTTTCTCCCATAAGGGTGGTATTATCAGCATATTTGTGGTTATTGATATTTTTCCTGGAAATCTTGATCCCCCAGCTTGAGCTTCATTCAGCCCATCATTTCACATTGTACTCTGCACATATATTAAATAAGCAGGGCGACAATATACAGCCTTAACGTACTCCTTTCCCAATTTTGAACCAGTCCATTGTTCCATGTCCAGTTCTAACTGTTGCTTCTTGACCTGCATACAGATTTCTCAGGAGGCAGATAAAGTGGTCTGATATTCCCATCTCTTGAAGAATTTTCCATAGAGTATTGTGATCCACACAGTCAAAGGCTTTGGTGTAGTAAATAAACAGAAGTAGATGTTTTTCTTGAACTCTCTTGCCTTTTCTATGATCCAACAATTGTTGGCAACTTGATCTCTGGTTCCTCTGCCTTTTCTAAATCCAGCTTGAACATCTGGAAGCCCTTGGTTCACGTACTGTTGAAGCCTAACTTGGAGAATTTTGAGCATTACTTTGCTAGCGTGTGAGATGAGTGCAATTGTGTAGTAGTTTGAACATTTTTTGTCATTGCCTTTATTTGGGAGTGGAATGAAAACTGACCTTTTCTAGTCCTGTGGCCACTGCTGGGTTTTCTAAATTTGCTGACATATTGAGTGCCACAGTTTCACAGCATCATCTTTTAGGATTTGAAATAGCTCAACTGGAATTCCATCACCTCTACTAGATTTGTTTGTAGTGATGCTTCCTAAGGCCCACTTGACTTCGCATTCCAAGATGTCTGGCTCTAGTTGAGTGATCACACCATCGTGATTATCTGGGTCATGAAGATCTTTTTTGTATAGTTCTGTGTGTTCTTGCCACCTCTTCTTAATATCTTCTGCTTTTGTTAGGTCCATGCTGTTTCTGTCCTTTACTGTGCCCATCTAGCATGAAATGTTCCCTTGGTATCTCTAATTCTCTTGAAGAGATCTCTAGTCTTTCCCACTCTATTGTTTTCCTCTGTTTCTTTGCATTGATCACTGAGGAAGGCTTTCTTATCTCTCCTTGTTCTTCTTTGGAACTCTGCGTTCAGATGGGTATATTTTTCCCTTTCTCCTTTGCCTTTAGCTTCTTTTCTTTTCTCAGCTATTTGTAAGGCCTCCTCAGACAACCATTTTGCCTTTTTGCATTTCTTTTCTATATGCTATAATTGATTTTAATTATGCTTTTCTCACCATAAAATGCAATCAAAGTCTTCTAAAAACTTGATTGGACATTTGGATTTCATTGCATCTTTTCATGATTTGCTTATAACATGTGTATGATTCTATCATTTGACTTTCTTAACCTATGTGAAATTCAGAGTATAAATTCACTGACAAGAAAGCATTCAATGTGCGGTTAGCATTTTCCTGTCAAAGTCTGGTCACAGCTAATGGCCCTAGATTAAGGAAGAGAGGCTTATCCGCGACTCGGTCAGGGTCTGGCCTTGCGCACTGGGCCTATTGGATTTGTCAGCTAGCACTAGTTGTTTTCATGCATAAACTCCTAAATCTCAATGACTCAGTGAATTCAAATTTATTTCCTGCTCCCATCCAATTTAATTAGATGTTCTTAGTTGGTGGAAAGCTCTTCTCCAAGCAGAAATTCCTTCCACTTTGTAGCTCAGTCATTTTCAACAAGTGACGTCCAAGGTCACTTTGGAAGAAGAAAGCACATGAAGATTTGTCAATGGGAGGTTTTTAGAGGTCAACCCTGGAAGTGTCTCAGATCAGTCCCATCCATATTCCATTGGCTTGGACTTACACGGCCGTAGTGAACATAAGGACAACTAGAAAGTGTGACATAGCTATGTGTCCAGGTAGAAGAGGAACTAGGTTCTGTGCACAATCAGCCATCTCTGACATATGTATTTGTTGATTCAACCTCATCCTTCTGGACTTGTCTTTCCTCAGTTGACCCCTGTTCCAACTTATGACATCAGTTTGTAATTTTGACTCTAATTTTATTAACACCTTATTTAAGAGATTTTGACTTACTTAATTTGTCCTCATCTTATATCCTTTTGACTCTGATTCTTGCCCCTGCCCTCTGGCCTTTTTTCATTCAGAGAAGATTGGAATTGTTTCATAGTTAAAGAGAATTTTAGAGATCATTGAGTTCAAGAATTGTTTTCTGTGCTTCCCTGGCGGTCCAGTGGTTGGTACTCCCTGCTTCCACTGCAGGGGACACGGGTTCGATCCCCGGTCAGGGAACTAAGATCTTGACTGCCATGCAGTGTGGCCAAAAACAATAAATAAATAAAAAGAATTGTATGTTATACTAGAGGTGTCTATTTCCAAAGACCATTGGTAAGTTTACATAGTACATGGAAACAAAATATGAACGTATCAGAATCTTTTTCTGCAGCTTTCCTCTTTTCTTAAATATTTATTTTATTTATTTATTTGGCTGTGTCGGGTCTTAGTTACAGTTTATGGGATCTAGTTCCTTGACCAGGAATCAAACTCAGGCCGCCTGCTCTGGGAGCACAGAGTCTTAGCCACTGGACCCCCAGGGAAGTCCCTGAAGCTTTCTTCTTTATAATGCTTGGGCATTGTGAAAGGAGCTTCCTGGTGTGATGGAACGTGTTCATGAATTTCAGCCCTAGTTTTGATGTTGATTAGTCATGTGAAAATTTTCTCATTTTAAAATGGGCTTAATAGAAAATGACAACCCACTCCAGTACTCTTGCCTGGAAAATCCCACGGATAGAGGAGCGTGGTAGGCTACAGTCCATGGGGTCGCAAAGAGTCAGACATGACTCAGCAACTAACACAATGCTTAACAGAATGTAGAGAAGAATTATTAGACACAAGGAGTAACAGTGTTATTTATGTCTGGTGGTAAGACTGTGAATGATTCTTTGGCTTGGTTCTGTTTTGTTTTGTTTTTCACTTTTTTTCCTCCAGATTTTATGCACTGGGAATGCATTCCTTTTCTCTTTACTGCCCTTTCCCAGCTGAGTATCTCTTCAAATGTAAAAATCATGAAGAGCAAAAAGATGGAGATAAGTTCTAGCTCTAACTATCTCATAGAGTTAGGAGAATCACATGAAATAAGATGTAAGAGTACACTTTGAAAAATGAAGGCTAACTATATAATAAGGTTATTGCTGACAGGTTAGACTTGGCCTTAAAGATTCAGAATTTCTATGCAAGGGAAGTGGAACACATGAAGACATATTTTTTTTAAATTACTGGTTTATTTGGCTGCTGCCAAGTCTTAGTTGGGGCACACGGATCTTTAGTTGCAACCTGCTATGACTATAAGACATCTTGTTGTTGTGTTAGTCACTTAGTCGTGTCTGACTCTTTGTGACCCCATGGACTGTACTCTACCAGACTCCTCTGTCTATGGGATTCTCCAGGCAAGAATGCTGGAGTGGGTTGCCATTCCCTTCTCCTGGAGATCTTCCCGACCCAGGGATCAAACCCGGGTCTCCTGCATTGCAGGTGGACTCTTTACCGTCTGAGCCACCTGGGAAGCTAATGATGCATCTTGAATATCTTCAATTCACCACTTCAGTTTATTGCTCCTCCAAGAGGAGGAGATTTGGCAGACCCAGCATGAATATTTGTTTCTCACAAAGACAAAAGCTAAAGATCATTTGCTGCTCATACAGACTAACAGTAAAATATTCAGTATTAAAATAATCACTGCTCATACAGACTAACAGTAAAATATTCAGTATTAAAATAATCACTTGAACGTCCACATTTGGGGGGGAAAAATGACCTTAGGAAGGAATTACACCGTTTTCCTGAAGAAAGTGAGGAGATAAATAAGGATTGTCTGCTAATCTAGAAACCCTGCCTTTGATATGTTATGTTGGCCACATAGAAATGGGGCAGACCTGCTTGTTAGTGGTGACTGTCACATGGAAGGGCTTTAGTTCACTTATCTGGCTTCCCATAACCTTTGTGATTATAGGCCACTGTCGAAAGGTTTTATTTAAATCAAATTGATCCTTCAGTGGTTTTTCTGCTTGTAAAAGTAGTACATACTCATAAAATTCAGACTTTTAAGAACTGTATTATGGGGAAAAAGAACTAGTCCCCCATTATCTTAGACTTAACTACTGATAGCAAGTTTGTGTATAGTCCTTTACGTTTCTTCAATGCATATATGAATGCATTTACTATGAATTTTCTGAACAAAAATGTGTTTCTATGTTACATACTGTTTTGCACATTTTTTTCCTCATGTTACATCATTACATCTTGAACATATTTCATAGGAAGATTTTTGATACCCGTTGCCCTACTTTTCTCATTTTCTTTCACAGACCCTTAGACCCTGATCTGGATGGTAAATAACTTACAGTGTGAAAAACAAGAGAGCAGGAGAGTGATTCAAAAAATAAGGCAAAACCTTTTTTAAAGTCAGAGCTTTTTCAGTTTGGCCATGGCCCTACATTCTTATTGGCCAACCTATTACTTGTGACTGTTGTATTGATAGTATGAGTCATGAATTAATGACTTCAGAAAAGTAATTTTTTCCCCCCATCCTGGCATTCTTTCCAGCACAGGGCTTGTGAAAACTAATTGGATTTAAGGGTGATGTTGATCTGCCCTGGAAAGATGGAATGAGTTATCCACTGAGAAATACATCTGATCCAGCCACTCTCCAAAAACATCTCTCAATTTCTCTTCTACAGAATAGAATCCAAACTCATTAGTTTCATAGGTCAGATTTTCTTGGCTCATCTCTCCAGTTTCAACTCCCAGCATCCCATTTCATGTACACATGCTTCACAAACTGCCTTTCTTGCTGACTCTTACCTTTGTGTTTTTGCATTGACTTACCCTTTGTGAAGATGCATTTTGCTAGCTTTGCTTGGTGGAGGGCTTCCCTGGTGGCTCAGAGGTTAAAGCATCTGCCTGCAATGCGGGAGACCTGGGTTCGATCCCTGGGTTGGGAAGATCCCCTGGAGAAGGAAATGGCAACCCACTTCAGTATTCTTGCCTGGAAAATCCCATGGACAGAGGAGCCTGGTGGGCTATACTCCACGGGGTAGCAAAGAGTCGGACACGACTGAGCGACTTCACTTGCTTGGTGGAGTTTGTATGCTCATCAGCTCTTTGGTGAGATTTTGCTGGACTCCCTAGGCAGAGTAAAGAACTCCTCTCTCTTCTCCATGCTGGTTCTATTTCGGTGGTTCTGATGCTAGAGTGAAACTTACCTTACCAGTCTGAATTCATACCTGAACTGTAAGCCTTTAGAATTTAAGAACCATATTTTATTCATCCTTTCTCTCCAGAGATACTCAATAAGTGCTTCAGTGAAATTAGTAACACTTATAATTTCCTCAGTCCATCTAGTGTTGATTTCTCTATGGGAAGGGGACAATAAAGGTTTTGTTTTGTTTGTTTGTTTGTTTTTTAGGACTGTGACCAAGTATATTTGTTTACTTCCTTGCCACTAGCCTCAAAAGTGAAGAGATATAACTCAGTACGAATTTCCTTAGTAGGAGTTATGGATTGTCAGTAGCAATTATGGATCCATGAACAAAAACAAATGTTATCCATTTATCTATCCACTTGATGAGGCTTCCTTGATAGTTCAGTTGGTAAAGAATCCATCTGCAATGCGGGAGATCCTGGTTTGATTCCTGGGTCAGGAAGCTACCCTGGAGAAGGGATAGGCTACCCACTCCAATGTTTTGGGGCTTCCCTTGTGGCTCTGCTGGTAAAGAATCCGCCTGCAATGCAGGAGACCTGGGTTCGATCCCTGGATTGAGAAAGAGAAGAGAAAGGCTACCCACTGGAGAAGAGGAAGGCTACCCACTCCAGTATTCTGGCCTGGAGAATTCCATGGTTAGTCCATGGGGTCGCAAAGAGTTGGACACGACTGAGCGACTTTCACTCACTCACTCACCCATTTGATAAAGTTTTACTGGAAAATATAAATCTTAAGACTTGAGGTATTAGCAGAGAGACATGGTTAGGATCAAACTGCCTTCCCCTTATTATTTATTCCTTGTAGTAAAAAGCAACTGTGCCTTCCCTTTTAAATTCCTAAATCTAGATTTAGACTGCTTAAGAAATTGGAAATGGATGTTTAATTTCAAAATTGCTTATCCCACTAAGAGTTGCCAACATAGTAAAGGAGATAGTACTTATGTATGTTTTTTTAAGCTAAATATCAGAAAACTTGCTCAGAGTAATTTGACTTAACAAAAGGGTTAGTAATCTTCCTTGAAAAATGATCCTGAAATCAATTCCTTTAATTTACACTAGGCTCTCCAAGGAAATAAACACACTTTCCTATTTAAAATGAGGCTGGCCCAGATACCTTTTCTGAGCTAGAAAAATCCAGGCTGAAATAGTACTTTACATTGATTCCTTTTATAAACTCTTCTTTGGGACTTCCCTGGTGGCTCAGATAGTAAATAGTCCGCCTGCAATGCAGGAGACTCAGGTTTGATTCTTCCTGAGTCAGGAAGATCCCCTGTAGAAGGGAACAGCTACCCACTCAAGTATTCTTATCTACAGAATTCCATGGACAGAGAAGCCTGGCTATAGCGCATGGTGTTGCAAAGAGTCGGGCATGACTGAGTGACAAACTCTTTCACTCTGAAAAGTATATCTAGAAATAGCTAAACAATAGAACCAAATGGGCATGTTTTTTTCTGTCCTTATGAACTCAGATACCTTTTTCCCTTTTCAGCCTTAGTTTTATTATACAACTGCCCTTCTTCCATTAATTAACTAAGCAATCAATCACCTCATTCATTCACGTTGTCATTGTTGATGCCTCTTTGATGTGCAAGACACTCTAGATTTGGGAACACAAAGGTACCAAGTTCAGGTTAGACTTTTATCTCATCTCTCTATTCTTAAAAAATTAGTTTTTACTCCCTGTGACTGACTGCTCAATTTAATGAGTGTCCATTTAGGATCTGTTCTGTGCTCAGAACTGTTCAAAACCTAATCCATAATCTTTCTAGAAGCTAGCAATTTATCCCATAAATTTAAATGACTAATAAATTTGAAGTTCTTTCTGTGGTTAATGTCATATGTTTCTTTTTTTATTTTTTATTGAAGTATAGTTGATTTACAATGTAGAGTTAGCATAAGTTATACAGCAAAGTGATTCAGTTATATATGTATATATTCTTTTTCAGCTTCTTTTCCCATATAGGTTATTACAAAATACTGAGTATAGTTCCGTGTGCTACACACTAGGTCCTTGTTGTTCATCTACAGTAGTGTGTATATGTTACTCTCAAATGCCTAAGTTATCCCCGCCTCTGCTTTTCCCTTCAGTAACCAGAAGTTTGTTTTTCATGTCTGTGAGTTTCTGTTTTATAAATATATTGTGTATATTTGTATCATATATTTCCTTAGTAATAATGAAATGGAAGATTTATGGAAACTCTTATTTCCTGTGAAATATATATCTCCTTAGTTCTCAATATTGATTATCCAAATGCTTTTAGTTAATGCTCTATTACTGTAGGCTTTTTGAAATATGCTGAAAGAATGTATCTGTGTTAGACAAATGTTATTGTTCATTTTTAGACGGACTGAGTGGTTTTGTTAGCAGAGTTGGAAACAGAAATGTGATTGCTTAAATCTTAAATTGTGTTAAGATGTGAACTGGTGATAAACAGACAAAAATTAATCATATGTGCCATGATTATGGTTTTATAGAGGTCATAGATCTGCTTTATGGAAACTGGAGTTTCTGTGTAACAGTTTGAAATTATTGCATAATCAGGCCACTTAATAGGACAACCCAATAAAAGGTAATTTGAGGTCTATGTTAAGAAACTGAAAACTAAGTGATATGACTACTTACCAGGTGAAATGAGAAAAGTCAGTCTCTCCTTTAGTTTCATCTGTTGTGGGCAGGGGAAAAACAGTTCTTAGAATCAGGCCTTAGCTTATCTAAGACTGAGAAGACACTGGCAGCTTCTCAGTGTATACCTTCTAGGGAAGCAGATAATGAAAGACCCTTTCTTCCTTGTCTTGTATGATCTCTCTTTTAAAGCCCAGGTCTTATTTAAGCATAGATTCTCATACTCAGAAAAACTCAGACTGTTTTGGTCTTAACCTATAAATCAAGAGGTAAAGCCTTTTCCTGCTCTCCTGAAGAGTTCTGCCCTCAGTAAAGGGCAGAGAAAGAGTTTATGTCATAAATCACTCAGGAGTTGTTTACCATGTTAATCTAGAGGGCACTTGCCCATGGCAGGCAGTAAAGTTACCTTGGTTGTTTAAAAATAACCTGAGTGGTTTATTCAGACTGTTCACAAATGTTTGGACATTATTCAGGGGCTGTCTTAGACTGACCAATTACCTTTATTTTTCACTGCTCTTCTTAGATTCACCCTTACACCATCCAATCACATTGAGTGGAGCAGGGGTTCCTGAAATTGCAACATTACTGACTTTCCAGCCATGTGATATAGCGTCTCAGACCCTGAGTTAAATTTCAACCCAGGCATCTCTCTTCAATTCGGGTCACCTACAGGCCAGACAAAAATCAAGGTCATGTTGAACCAATGTAAGGAGTTTTTTGTTGGTTGCAATAACTATAATGTTATTCACTGTTTGAAATACTATGCCATGGTTAATCATAAGTTGCTGCTGTTGTTGCCTTTTATTTATGAGCCCTTAATCAAGAGGATGCAGCAAGGGCCACTGTTTGAAAGGAGCCTTTCATGAGGTCTTCCTTTTGGATCTCCTTCATCTTTCATTGTGAAAAGAGGACTTCATGTGACTTTCAAAAGTTATTGAATATTGTGTATTGGCCTCTTGGAGAACAGATTTTACTCTTCTGAATTGAAATGATCGTGTTATAAACTTTATGTTTCAGCTGATAACCAATAGAACACTAAGCCAGTACTCTTCAGACTATTCCTTTCAGTTGGTCCCAAACTTGATTAATTCTTATATGTCAGTCACTATCACTAAAAGTTATATATTGGTTCTCTGAAAGCACATTTTGCTATCTAGAATTCAAGTTGTCTGTTTTTAACCATATGTTTCTGCTGATGTTAATGTAAACAGTCAGACCAGATCCCTCCAGGCAGCCCTTTTTACTGCCCCTCCTCCCCCACTCCTTCAGACTAATGGTTGAGACCTTAAATGTCAGTCTCTCTCTTTTTTTAAGCTTTTATATCCTATTTTATGAGAATTCATCTTGTGAGTTACCCTTGTTAAAAGAGGGGGTGATATCCAGGAATTAGAATAGGATCATTTTGTGAATGAATTTTGGAATTGATCATGCATGTGAATGAATATTTTTAAACCTAAGAATTGAGTAAGAGGTTATGCTCTCAGACTTGTTGATTTGTCAACTTCATCCTAAATTGAATTTGGATAAAACTAAAGCTTGGGTAGCTGCTTTTTCTTTGAGGCACTCAAAATGTTTCCAAAGTTTAAAATCAAATTTATTTTTTACTGATAGCTTTTTTGTGGATAGTGATATGAAATGATATGAAATGAAATGAAATGATAGCTCATTTCATTTACATGAGCTTTTAACTCTTCAGTTGATCCCTTGTGAGCCCTCTCCACGGGCCACACTAATTTCATGTGGTTCCCTAAGTATAGCACACACTCCTGTGTGGCTTGGATTTTGCTGTTACTGTTACCAACCTGAGTTCTTGGCCTCCTTAATCAATAGAAATAGATAAGAGGCTAGACAGGAAATTCAGGCAAAGCATTATCAGGGTTCCTATTGTAGCAGGAAGGAGTGAGCACAAGTAACAGGTTCCCTTGCTTGCTCACTCCCTGAGGTGGGACAAGCTGGTTCCTTTTGTGAAGTGAGGGTAGCGGTGGGTTCAGCTGTTGGGCCTGAGGGTGGCTTAGGTGTTTTGCCCATCCTTTTGGTGGTATTGTGTGCAGGGAACATACATAGTACCCTGTTTTTGCTCCTTCCTCTTAAGAAGTGGCAATTGGGTTTTTGGTCTTTTTGTATCTTGTTGTCCATAATTTGTCCCAACTGCTCATGCATGTGGTTATTATTAGTCCCTTATTTCTTTTGTTTTGTTGCTTGAGGAGACATTTGTCCAGGATCAAGCATGCTAGCAAAGGGTCCCAGGTCTCGGTCCCAGCCTGTCTCATTACTTCAGGCTGGTGTTCCACAGTACTTGACATCCTTGGAGGTAAGGCTGAAGTACTCCTTCCATCAGTACCTTCTGCCTCTGCTTACCACCTGGACTTAAATGCTGCTCACTGAACCATTTTATTTGGCCTGTTACTGAAGCACTTATTTCTCTCTACCTTGTGTTTTAATTGATTTTGTGCACATTTTACTCCTCTATGAGAGGCAGACTTATTGAGGAGCGGGACTCTATCTTCATGCAGCATCCAAATGATTGACTTGATACAAAGCTGTGTGCATCTCTCGTTTTTCCATTAACATAAGGAAACTTTTCTCATAACATTTCTCAGAACTGCTGTGAGGAAGGGCTAAGAGATGGAGAGGAAAACTCTTGATCAAATTCAGAAGTCTCTTTACAATAGTGTTGATCTGAAAAGGAACACCTCAAGTTTTCAGTGACAGAGTGTGACATAACAGCTTTGCATTTTTTCTAAGATACCCAAAGATCAAGATGGATAGTTGGCCAGAACAAGAGGTGATACCTGCCTCCAATCTGTTTGACCAAGTCAGGTTGAGACAAGAATGCTGGAGAATGAGCTTCTCCGACTGAACATGCTTGTTTAGGCCTCCTTCAAGCTTCTTACCCCTGGGCTTCCTCTCTCCTGGTACCCACATTTTCAATGCTCTTTTTACGTAGAATGGCATGTTAGCTGTAAGAGATAATAGGGATCATATTCATTGTGCCAACAATAGTCTATCTTAATGTGATCACACGCACTAGACAGATTATTACAGGAACTTGGGGTAAATAGCGTGGGACATTAAAACAAACAAGCCACGAGGGCTGTCTGGGACCAAAGGAACAGAGTTACTGGATTTGTTTAAAGAATTAAGCTTATGAGCTACACTTTCCCCCTTTGCAACACAGATAAAAATCTTTACTTGAGGGACATTTCAACATCACAGCTGCAAGTGTAGCTTACAATGGAAAATGTTTTTCATTTTGGAAAGAGGCAATTGCTATTTTGTAATGGAAGACATGCTATTTTGCATGCATAGCCAATACAGTTTGATGAAGGAAGCAGAGTCTAGTGTATCAACCTCTAAGTCAGGAGATCAACATTTTCATCTTACTAGTCCTTCAGTCAAGAAATCTTAAGTGTCTCCTCTGTTTGGAACTGCTAATATCATGGACAATATAGTAAAAGTAGAAGACATTATGTCTTCCCCAGGAGGGAGAGGAAATGTAATAGGCAGCTCATATGTACCCAGGTCAACAAAGTATGTTAGTTCAGCTGGGTCTTATCAAAGTGTCACATGACTAACTACGACCAGAAGGCAAGGAGTGGATTGCTGTGGATTTTACTGCTAGGTGGCTTTAGATTCTTGGATCTTCTCCATGACTCATAACTTCCATTTAAACTAAAGATTATACCCACTGTCTACCAAGTAATGGAAGTAATCAAAGTAATGTTGAGGCTGTGAATTTAGAACCTGAGTCTCTTGCACTTTGGTACACAGAAAGAGGAAATATGACAGTGTGGTAGAAGAGACTCTTGAAGATTGATGAGATTCATGTTGATGTATGGCAAAACCAATACAATATTGTAAAGTAATTCAGTTCAGTTCAGTCGCTCAGTCATGTCCGACTCTTTGCGACCCCATGAATCTCAGCACGCCAGGCCTCCCTGTCCATCACCAACTCCCAGAGTTCACTCAGATTCACGTCCATTGAGTCAGTGATGCCATCCAGCCATCTCATCCTCTGTTGTCCCCTTCTCCTCCTGCCCCCAATCCCTCCCAGCATCAGAGTCTTTTCCAATGAGTCAACTCTTCACATGAGGTGGCCAAAGTACTGGAGTTTCAGCTTTAGCATCATTCCTTCCAAAGAAATCACAGGGCTGATCTCCTTCAGAATGGACTGGGTGGATCTCCTTGCAGTCCAAGGGTCTTCTCCAACACCACAGTTCAAAAGCATCAATTCTTTGGCACTCAGCTTTCTTCACAGTCCAACTCTCACATCCATACATGACCACAGGAAAAACCATAGCCTTGACTAGATGGACCTGTGTTGGCAAAGTAATGTCTCTGCTTTTGAATATGCTATCTAGATTGGTCATAACTTTCCTACCAAAGAGTAAGCGTCTTTTAATTTCACGGCTGCAGTCACCATCTGCAGTGATTTTGGAGCCCTCAAAAATAAAGTCTGACACTGTTTCCACTGTTTCCCCATCTATTTCCCATGAAGTGATGGGATGCCATGATCTTCGTTTTCTAACTGTTGAGCTTTAAGCCAACTTTTTCACTCTCCTCTTTCACTTTCATCAAGAGGCTTTTTAGTTCCTCTTCACTTTCTGCCATAAGGGTGGTGTCATCTGCATATCTGAGGTTATTGATATTTCTCCTGGCAATCTTGATTCCAGCTTGTGTTTCTTCCAGCCCAGCGTTTCTCATGATGTACTCTGCATGTAAATTAAATAAGCAGGGTGACAATATACAGCCTTGACGTACTCCTTTTCCTATTTGGAACCAGTCTGTTGTTCCATGTCCAGTTCTAACTGTTGCTTCCTGACCTGCATACAGATTTCTCAAGAGGCAGATCAGGTGGTCTGGTATTCCCATCTCTTTCAGAATTTTCCACAGTTTATTGTGATCACACAGTCAAAGGCTTTGGCATAGTCAATAAAGCAGAAATAGATGCTTTTCTGGAACTCTCTTGCTTTTTCCATGATCCAGCAGATGTTGGCAATTTGATCTCTGGTTCCTCTTTCTTTTCTAAAACCAGGTTGAACATCAGGAAGTTCACGGTTCACATATTGCTGAAGCCTGGCTTAGAGAATTTTGAGCATTACTTTACTAGCGTGTGAGATGAGTGCAACTGTGCAATAGTTTGAGCATTCTTTGGCATTGCCTTTCTTTGGGATTGGAATGAAAACTGACCTTTTCCAGTCCTGTGGCCACTGCTGAGTTTTCCAAATTTGCTGGCATATTGAGTGCAGCACTTCCACAGCATCATCTTTCAGGATTTGAAATAGCTCAACTGGAATTCCATCACCTCCACTAGCTTTGTTTGTAGTAATGCTTTCTAAGGGCCACTTGACTTCACATTCCAGGATGTCTGGCTCTAGGTCAGTGATCACACCATCGTGATTATCTGGGTCGTGAAGATCTTTTTTGTACAGTTCTTCTGTGTATTCTTGCCATCTCTTCTTAATATCTTCTTCTTCTGTTAGGTCCATACCATTTTTGTCCTTTATTGAACCCATCTTTGCATGAAATGTTCCCTTGGTATCTCTAATTTTCTTGAAGAGATCTCTAGTCTTTCCCATTCTGTTGTTTTCCTCTATTTCTTTGCATTGATCACTGAAGAAGGCTTTCTTATCTCTTCTTGCTGTTCTTTGGAACTGTGCATTCAGATGCTTATATCTTTCCTTTTCTCCTTTGCTTTTCGCTTCTCTTCTTTTCACAGCTATTTGTAAGGCCTCCCCAGATGCCTCCAATTAAAATAAATAAATTTAAGTTAAAAAAAAGAGTGCTTTTATAGTATGATTTTAATTAAAGAGATTCTTCTTTTAGTTTTGTAAAATGTAACTTTCTGTTAATAAGTGGCAACTTATTAGGAAGATCTATCAAGTTGATTTGTTGTTCCTTTAAGAAACACAGGACATTTTATTTTCCCATAAGACTATTTTTTTTTCATTTTTATTTTACTCCATTCATTAATTCATTCAGTTTGTAATTACTGAGCACGCATGCTTTACTTGGCAGGAATATAAATCTGAAGAAGACATGGGCCATGTTGCTAAAGATCTCATGTAGAGGAGACTGAAGAAACCAAGGAGAGTTTTTACTGTTTTGAGTAGTTAGGATCATTTTTGCTTGTTTTCAACAGTTTGAAGAAAACTCCAGATTTTAGCTAGGTTTACTGTGCTGTCTTCATTTGTTCATTTTTTTCCAAGTTAATGGGTACTAGACACCCGATCTTTCTTGACATCTACTTTTCATTTCCCTCGAAATACAAGTGATCCCCACGTCCTTTTGATGCCTGTCTCCAGGAGATGTGTGAATCTGTCCCCTTCTCAACTTATTCACCCTCTTGACTACTCCATTCACCTTCTAACTGGTTTCCGAGGGTTTGCTCTTAATCCCTCTCATTAGAGGCTTTCGACTTTTTTTAACTATGACTCACAATAAAAAAATACATTCACGAGACCCACAGTACACATATGTCTGTGCTTTGTTTCTATCAGTAACTCTGAAATGAGAGAGTCATGAAATAATACTTTTACTCTGTATGACACAGTCTGATATTTTTTTAATTCTGTTTTTTTTTTTTTTTTTTTTATACTGCCATGGTCAACTAAATTCACTTCATGATCCATTAATGGGTTGAAATACACTGTGCTGATCCTTTTCAACACAGTGGCCAGCATGATGGTATTATCCCACTTCTTGTTTAAAACTTTTCATTGGCTTCCCATTGCACGGATGATGAAACCTGGAAATAACAGTGCCATCCGTGAGGTGCTGCATGATCCCACTCCTGCTTCTCCTCATTCTTTCCCATTTTTCAACACCTTTTCAGTTCAGTTCAGTCACTCAGTCGTGTCCAACTCTTTGTGACCCCATGAGCTGCAGCACGCCACGCCTCCCTGTCCATCACCAACTCCTGGAGTTTAACCAAACTCATGTTCATTGAGTCAGCGATGCCATCCAACCATCTCATCCTCCGTCATCCCCTTCTCTTCCTGCCCTCAACCTTTCCCAGCATCAGGGTCTTTTCAAATGAGTCAGCTCTTTGCATGAGGTGGCCAAAGTATTGGAGTTTCAGCTTCAGCATCAGTCCTTCCAATGAACACCCAGGACTGACCTCCTCTAGGATGGACTGTTTGGATTTCCTTGCAGTCCAAGGGACTCTCAAGAGTCTTCTCCAACACCACAGTTCAAAAGCATCAGTTTTTCTGCACTCAGCTTTCTTTATAGTACAGCTCTCACATCCATACATGACTACTGGAAAAACCATAGCCTTGACTAGACAGACCTTTGTTGACAAAGTAGTGTCTCTGCTTTTTAATATGCTGTCTAGGTTGGTCATAGCTTTCCTTCCAAAGAGTGAGTGTCTTTTAATTTCATGGCTTCAATCACCATCTACAGTGATTTTGGAGCCCCCCAAAATAAAGTCAGCTACTGTTTCCACTGTTTCCCCATCCATTTGCCATGAAGTGATGGGACCAGATGCCATGATCTTCGTTTTCTGAACGTTGAGCTTTAAGCCAACTTTTTCCCTCTCCTCTTTCACTTTCATCAAGAGGCTCTTTAGTTCTTCACTTTCTGCCATAAAGGTGGTGTCATCTGTATATCTGAGGTTATTGATATTTCTGCCAGCAATCTTGATTCCAGCCTGTGCTTCTTCCAGCCCAGCATTTCTCATGATGTACTCTGCATGTAAATTAAATAAGCAGGGTGACAATATACAGCCTTGACGTACTCCTTTTCCTATTTGGAACCAGTCTGTTGTTCTATGTCCAGTTCTAACTGTTGCTTCCTGACCTACATACAGGTTTCTCTAGAGGCAGGTCAAGTGGTCTGGTATTCCCTTCTCTTTCAGAATTTTCCACAGTTTATTGTGATACACACCATCAAAGGCTTTGGCATAGTCAATAAAGCAGAAATAGATGCTTTTCTGGAACTTTCTTGCTTTTTCGATGATCCAGAAAATGTTGGCAATTTGATCTCAGGTTCCTCTGCCTTTTCTAAAACCAGCTTGAACATCAGGAAGTTCACGGTTCACATATTGCTGAAGCCTGGCTTGGAGAATTTTGAGCATTACTTTACTAGAGTGTGAGATGAGTGCAACTGTGTGGTAGTTTGAGCATTCTTTGGCATTGCCTTTCTTTGGGATTGGAATGAAAACTGACCTTTTCCAGTCCTGTGGCCACTGCTGAGTTTTCCAAGTTTGCTGACATATTGAGTGCAGCACTTTCACAGCATCATCTTTCAGGATTTGAAATAGCTCAACTGGAATTCCATCACCTCCACTAGCTTTGTTCGTAGTGATGCTTCCTAAGGGCCACTTGACTTCACATTCCAGGATGTCTGGCTCTAGGTCAGTGATCACACCATCGTGATTATCTGGGTAAAAAGATCTTTTTTTGTATAGTTCTTCTGTGTATTCTTGCCATCTCTTCTTAATATCTTCTGCTTCGGTTAGGTCCATACCACTTCTGTCCTTTATTGAGCCCATCTTTGCATGAAATGTTCCCTTGGTATCTCTAGTTTTTTTGAGGAGATCTCTAGTCTTTCCCATCCTATTGTTTTCCTCTATTTCTTTGCATTGATCACTGATGAAGGCTTTCTTATCTCTCCTTGCTATTCTTTGGAACTCTGCATTCAAATGGGTATACCTTTCCTTTTCTCCTTTGCTTTTTGCTTCTCTTTTTTCACAGCTATTTGTAAGGCCTCCCCAGACAGCCATTTTGCTTTTTTTGCATTCTTTTTCTTGGGGCTGGTCTTGATCCCTGTCTCCTGTACAATGTCACGAACCTTTGTCCATAGTTCATCAGGCACTCTGTCTACCAGATCTAATCCCTTAAATCTG
The DNA here is from genome assembly GCF_027580195.1 of Bos mutus. Lineage (NCBI taxonomy): Eukaryota > Metazoa > Chordata > Mammalia > Artiodactyla > Bovidae > Bos > Bos mutus. The sequence goes on along the minus strand of NC_091626.1, from coordinate 28,729,729 downwards.
TTTCTCACTTCCACTGTATAATCATAAGGGATTTGATTTAGGTCATACCTGAATGGTCTAGTGGTTTTCCCCACTTTCTTCAATTTAAGTCTGAATTTGGCAATAAGGAATTCATGATCTGAGCCACACCTATACATGTGTTCTTTCCTCTTCCTAGTTTTTACCCAGCCTACTCCTTCTGTTTTCCTGCAGGACTCTGTATAAAGATCACTGCTTTAAGAAAATTAGATTTCCCTTTATAATCCCTCATCCCTCATCTTCCTCTTTACTTTTTATTAACTGTAATTGTTATAGTAATAAAAAAAAGTTTGTTGTGATTTTATGATTATGTGTTCCATTGTATGACTCTTTGTTTAATCTTGATGGCTCACCCTGGACTGTAAATTGCACAACAGCTAGGACCAGGCCTGTTTTGTTTATTGCTGCCTCCACAGCACCTCGCACAGTCCTTAGCAAATATTTTTGAGCATCTACTTTGTGTCAGGCTCTGTGCTTGGCCCAAGAGTGCAAAGATGAATAAGTCATAGACCCTGCTGTCAAGATATGCCTCTTTTGGCATGTGGTGTGTCTCCCATGGACGGAGGAGCCTGGTGGGCTGCAGTCCATGAGGTTTCTAAGAGTCGGACACGACTGAGCGACTTCACTTTGGCTTTTCACTTTGATGCATTGGAGAGGGAAATGGCAACCCACTCCAGTGTTCTTGCCTGGAGAATCCCAGGGACGGGGGAGCCTGGTGGGTTGTCGTCTCTGGGGTCGCACAGAGTCGGACACGACTAAAGTGACTTAGCAGCAGCAGTGTCTGAAAACAAGCTCTGTAGAAAGCAAAATAGGTTAAGAAAAATATTTGAAAGGGTATGAGAATGCTAAAATTCCTACAAATAAGGGTTTCTTTAGTTTAAGACTGTAACTGGAGCAGGGTTTTCCTTATTGTGATACAAATTCAAGAAACTATAGTGTTTTGTGGAATGACTATGACATTTCTCACTGATATATAGAAGGATTTAAGCAAATGATAGATGCCTTTTCTTTTGAATGTTATTTATGTCTCATTACGTGGTTCTCAGACTCAGTCTGAAAGACAAGGCATTGAGACTAGTCTCCCTCTGAATTCCGGAACACTCAGTTATAACATCCCTGCCAGGTGCTCATTAAACCTTGAACTCTTGGAGAAGTAACTCTTAGACAAAACAGCCTTTTCCATTTTGGAACAGTTTGAATTGTTAGAAAATGTTTTATTACGTTGCCTTATTTTTCTGCCCATTTGTCTGCCCTTTCGAGATATGCTTGCTCTTTCTTCCACAAAACAACTCTCCAGCTATGTATTTGCAGATAGCTCACCTGCCCACAGCCTTCTTTTTTCCCAGTTGAAATAATTTTGGTTTTTCCAATTATGCCTGTGATATGATTTCCCTACCCTTTCTATTCCTATGACACTCTTAACACGTTCCAGGTATTTCCATGTATACTTGGAAACTTAGCACCCACGGTGGAGGCAGCACTCCACTTGTGTCCGAACCAGTGCAGCACAGGACTATTTTTTCCTCCTCTGAACACTATACCTCTGCTAATCTGGCCTTAAATTGCATTGGATTTTTCAGCAGCCAAGCCACACTGCTGGCTCACATAATGTTCACAGTCAGCTAAAACCCACTAGGTCTTTTTCACATGAACTCTTGTTCAGCCTGGTCACTCTCCCACCCTGACCTGAGGCATGTAATAGTTTTCTTTCTTGTATCTATGTAGTAGGTTTTTACGTTTATTCCCATTCAGTCTCATCTTATTAACTTCAGACCAACATTCCCTCCAGTTGCTTGTGGAGTCTACAGGCTTGGCAAAAGAAGAAAAAAAAAAAAAAAACCAAACCAAAAACCCTCCAACTCCAGTGAATACCACAAACAGTTATTTGCTTTAGGTTCAGGAAATGAAAAGTTATGCTGGTTTTAAGTTTCTCAATTTGCCTTCCTCGTCCCTCCTCCGTGCCACCCCCCACCCGCTTCAGTGTTTTGGTCTGAGGCCCAGTGCAGTATGTCTGCAACTTAGGCTCTTTTTACGGAGGGCCCAGCTCTCATCCTCCACACGCTGAGGTGCGGCAATAGCCAGGGTCTGTCTTGGCTAAGCTGAGGGAACATACATCTCTTAGCCTTGCTGAGGAAACCTTTGCTGCCTTATGATATGAAACATGCCACCTACTTGCTCTGTGCCATTGTGGGGCCGACTTGGCTCATTGTCTCCCAGAGGAAACACAGAGCAAGCAAACTCCTTCTCCCTCGCCCCCTCCCTCACCCCCCACCATCTCTTTTGTCCCCACAATCCAGCTCTGGAAAATATCTGAAGGCCACAGAAGTGGGAGTACCCTTTGATGTTTATATTGGCTGGCTCCTTTTCCTTTTTACTTCTTTTTTTTTTTTTAATAATCAGAGTAGTAGAAAACGTGGAGAATTAACCGCATGACAGCAGCAGAGGAATTCATCAGAAAAACTGAGATGAATTCTGCTCAGATTTCAGGTTCTCAGGCAGGAGTCACAAAGGAGTAATCGTCTTCTAGTTGTTTTTAATCATTTCTTTTGTGGCACCTTCCTTGTCCATGAAACCAATCTCAGTGTCCAGCATGAGGGAGCCTGAGAACAGAGGCTGTTGGAATGGAGGCTTTGATTGGCAAATTACTACAGTGGTATTAACTACTTCCTTCTAACCTCCCTTTGATGGAACTTGTCCATCTTGGAGAGGGCAACGGACAGTGCTATGTCACTGTATTTTATTTCAAGTGTTACCTATTAACTTTTTAAGACTGTAAATAATGTGCATAAAACTTTACTACAGAAAATTCTTAAATTGACAAAAACAACTTCTGAGGCACCAAGTTTTGCAAAGTGTGTTTTCTCACTTAAACTGCAGAACTCTTCCCAACCCTTTTTTTCTTTATTAGCCTTGAAAGCAACTCTGATGGTGTCTCTGCCCTTGATTTAGTTCATTTATGCTTAAAGTTTTTCTTGAAGGAACTTGGTAAAATAAAACATTGATTTTCTCTCTAAATATATAAAGGCAGCAACTGGATTTCCAGAAGCTATGATAGGATAAAAATTTTACTCCAAAGTAGTTTTGACTGCTTTGCTTAAATATTGGATCTTCATTGCTATTCTATTTACTCATGAATCTGTTTTTAAAATGCAATCATATTAGGAAGTTTCATAGTGGAATAATTTAAAAGAAAAATCTTTCTCAAGTACTTTCATACCCTTCAGAAGTTCCTGTTAATACATAATGTATCAATCTTTTAAGTATGAATCTTTGTATCTACTTATTAAAGCAGATTCTATAAAGCCCCCCTTTCAGACCTTTTAGTGCAGTTCTAGTAAAATAGATCTACCCGAAAGCAATGAAAAGGAAAATGCTTGAATCTTAGTGATAGTTTTGCAAAGAGAATTCATTAACCTGAAGTACTCATGCATGTCATTTATTTAAAAGCCATTTGGTTTTAACTTTAAGCTCACCCAGTCAGCACGTGCTTTCGTCAGACATTTAGGGCCTAACAGGGATGGATTTATTTAGTATCACAGAAAATTTCCCAGGGAACACTCTTCTCATCTTAGGGCACAAAGTCAGACTCCGAGACTCAGAACCAGACCGTTGGCAAGTAAATTACTTTTCATGTCATGTTCCTCTTACCTGCCCAGTGGAGATGCACAAACTCATTATCTGCTTGTCAATGAGAGAAAAATATATCCTGTCTTTTTTGTGTCAGTGGTTATCAGGAAGCAGTGATAACTGTGGCCTGCAGTTTTTATAGGGAAGGCCCTGTGGAAGATGGGAGACATGAGCGAGGCCTGGGAGGGTACATAGGATGTTAGTCATTCTGAGACCATTTTTTGAGGACTTCTGATACAGGGACATTTAAGATATGTTGCCTGCTTCTGTTTTAGATTGGCACAGAGAAGTCACGAAGGCAACAAGAGAAAGGGAGTAAAAGCATAGCAGCCAAAAATCTCATAGGCTGTTTTGTATTCATGAAGCAGTGGAAGATGTGATTCAATTTAAGTTTAAAAAAACAGCCATTCCTCCTAAGGAGGTCATTAAGAAAGGAGTATAAAGTATGTTTTTATGAATATTTTTATTTGTGCTATTTATAAAAATGAAAAGTTGAGGGGAAAAGTCTCAGAAAACTGATTAAATAAGACTATAAGTAGAGAATGGAGTACTCTACAGATATTGAAATCACACTGTGTAAAAGTATTTATTCCAATGGGGAAATACTTGTGGTATAGGGAAGAATGGAAATGTAGGTTATGAAATAGAATATACACTGTGGTCCCAATTTTGTAAAGTGTTTATATTTATTATGTGGGGAAAAATTAGAGAGGATCCGTAACAGTTAGCAATATGTTCTGAGATGAGTTTGACTTTCTTCTTTGGGCTCTGATGTTTTCAGCTTTCTTCTTCCAACAAAAGGCAATTAATTCTTTTTTAAAGTTAGGCTAAGAAGTTAGGCACTTTTTGGAATTGATTTACTCACTTATATGAGGCAATACAGAGTCCATTGAGAAAATCTGAGTCGATGAGTGACAGAATGAAAATAATCTTGTTGGGAGACAAATAAGATAAATAAGCCTAAAATGTTTCAGTGTAGAGAGACTACAGTTGGAGTGATGCATCTACAGACTGCAACAATACTTTATTGTAAAATGGTAGATGTTTGATGTTTGTTCCTGGAGTAGGAAATGGCAACCCACTCCAGTATTCTTGCCTGGAAAATTCCATGGACAGAGGAGCCTGGCGGGCTACAGTCCGTGGGATCACAAAGAGTCAGATGCAACTGAGTGACTGAGCACAGCACAACACAGATGTTTGAAATAAGAAGGTAATTGTAGGAATTCAAAAGAAGGGATGGATGCGGAACAGTATGAAGGGTGAATAGGCAGAATATGGTGAAATGGCTCTGGAGATGGGGGAGAGAATAGTCCTGAGGGAAAATGCAATATTTCAAGCTTGTTGAGGGCATGAAGTCAATAGAAGACAGAGACCGCTGTCTTGGAAATAGGGAAAAGTGGTTTTCAGACCAGGTTGGTTGGTTGGTTTGGTTGGTTTTTAGTGTGTATGTTTTAGTTTCTAGCTTTTTATTGGGAAGTGCAAAAAAATGTTGCAAAATAAAAATAGTATATTTGAGTACCTTTACCCAGTGGTATTTGACTATAGTTGCCTCATGACTTATCACTTGTCTATGTACATATACATACTTTTTTCCAGATATGTTTATCTTGATCCTTTACCCTCAAATACTAAGTTTGTATTCCAGAGAAAGTGGGTATTCTCTTCCATAACCATTGTAGAGAATTATCAACTGTAGTAAATTTGGTTAGATACATTTATCTACACTATCATTAATATTCCAGTTTTGTCAATTACGTCAGTAATGCAACAGTGTCTTTCACAGCATTTTTTTCTCTCTAGCACAGGAAAAAAGTCTAGGTTTAAGTATTACAATTAATTGTCTTTCCTTTTTAGTCTCCTTTCATCTAGAACTGGAACATACTCATAGCCTTTCATTTTCTTTTATGGCTGATATTTCTGAAGACTATGGTTTGTCTATCCACCCCCCACCCCCTTTTATTTTTAATTTGTTTTATTCAGTTTCCTCATGATTAGGCTTGAGTTATGCCTTGTCAGCCAGGTAAATGTTTTGTTCTTCTCAGGTTATCATATCTGGAGGCACATAATGTTCATCTGCCTCTCACTGGGATGTAAATTTTAATCATCAGGTCAAGGTATTATTAGATTTTCCTCTACATAGGTACTATTTTTCCCTTGAAAACACTAAGCAGTCAGTGGGAAGCAAATATCTTATTCCTCATGGTTCACCCAGATTTACTGTCCATTAATAATTCTTTCATAAGCCAAACTTTTTAAGATAGTTGCAAAATCACAATTTTCCAACTCCAACATTCCTGCCACACTTACCAATCATCACTAGATATTTTCCAGTAAGCAAAAGAGCTCTTTGTTTTTCTCATCTATTTATCCATCCATCTCTTCCTCCATCCATCCCTTACCAGTTTGGATTTATGGATTCCTGTTTTGTTTTGTTTTGTTTTAATGGTCAATACTGTACCGAATCACTTTGGTGCTCAAATTGTCCCAGATTTGGCTAATGTGTTTTTGTGCCATATCCTCACCATTTATTTCCCTTTCTTTTAAAAATATTTACTTTCTAATTTTTTGGCATAGTAAGTTATCTTAGGCTCATCTAAACCTATTCCTTCCTAGTCCTCAAATTGCCCATTTCTCCAAGAATCCTCAGTTGTTTTGTAGTGGCATGATATTAGAGACCAAGTTCTGGGAATAGGTGGGCTCATTACTGCTGGAGTATCTTTGCTTCTTGGCCCTTTTGTGGACAGAGTTGAGAACTATATACATACATACACATCTGCATATATACATACATACATATACATATTTTAGAAACTGAATTCATTCGTATACTTCCAAATTTAGTCCATTCCCACAGGTTTCTTCCTTGCTTGATTCAGTTTTCTATGACTTTCAGTTTGAAATAATGATAAGGCAAAATGGTAAAGAAGTCTGGCGTGCAGTAGGGAGACAGAAAATTGAAACTCACGTGAAAGCGTCAAGCTTAGTGATTAGGTTAGGGTGTCACCCACACAGAGTAAGGCGCAAGTCGAGTTTGCCAAATCCAAAGGCAAGAGAAAGATAGTGAAAGTGGCAGAGGATGGCCCCTGAATTTTGAGATGAAGACACTGCAGTAGAGATAAGAATAGCTCAGGGAAGGAGGTGCAGAAAATGAAGTCAAAAAAGGAGGAGAAGCCAGTAGAATCATGATGGTCAAGACTGGTAAGATTTTCAGTAGCGAGATACTTCAGAATGGTCAGAAAAAAATTGAAGATTGAGACTAGACCTTTGGATTTGATATTTGATTACCAAAGATTTTACAAACTAGAGCTCATTGGAGAATTTTTTGAGAGTACAACTTTAAAGTGGCCACGTAGCTCAGGCTAATTATGATAACATTTGATTAAATGTTTGGGGGATATTCACAGTTACTTTTTCTTTTAGATATGTTCACCAAATACCATTTTGTTTCTAATTACATGCTAATAAGCCAGTATGTTCTGTGTATAAAGTGACCAAATCTAAGAGGCATTGTAGACGGGCTATTTTAGGGAACTCATGTTTTTCTTTAAAAGCTCAGTTAGCATTTGGAATCGATATACAGTATAATATTTAAAAGAAAAACAACATATTTCCTCATCCCCCAAGAGGTTTCTTAAAATAGCATGTAATCTTACCTACAGTGGGAAAAAGTCTCAAATTTTATAAATTGGGTTGAATCTACTAACTCAGATTACCTGACCAGGAGAGCCCCCAAGAAAAACAAGGTGTGGTAAAGGTTATTGTAATGGTAATTAAGAAATTTGTGTTCTGCATGCTGGGCCTCCCTCACTAAAGGCAGTGACCCAGCCTGTGGCTACTGGCACCATTTCTACTGCTGAGACATGCTGTCTTTTTAGAGAGACGTCCAAACCAAATCTTTGCCCACTTTGAAAGCCAAAATATTCTTCTCATTCCTTGCAGCCACAGAAAGGCTGAGCTTTTGCTAATGGGATCCATGTCTCTGTGACCTGTTGAGGCATCAACCTGTTTTCTTACGTGGCATGTTAGCAATACAGGGTTTAATTTTAGTTGTTTTTCTTCCCAGAGTCAGAAGTGCTAGAAATCAGAAAGGATCTCTGAGGTCAACTGCTTTAAGCCTCTCACTTTCCAGATGAGAACACCAAGGCTCAGAGAGGTGAAATAATGTGTGCATGGCCCCACAGCTGGAAGACAGTGGAGCTTGAACTCAGGCCAGTTGACCTTCCTCCCAGGTCTGCAGCTGTAGCATGCATCACAGCATCTCTAGTCAACAGTAAAACCTCTGGGGTTATGTATTATACGTTAGATTCTATGTATCAGATTCTTACTGGGCTCAGCAACAGTTTGGTAGCTATACCCACAAGCAAACCCTGTGGGCAGTCTGAAGGTACAGTCTGTTCTGAGTTGAAAGGAGTCTGTGGAGATCCGTTCTGTAAATCTGTGAAGCTCTGTGTTGCTGAGTGCTTGCAGCTATTCTCCAAGCTGTTGCACTTGGTGGAAGTCCTTTCCTCTTTCATGATGGGTAATTCCATTTGCCATGAAATTAAGACGCTTACTCCTTGGAAGGAAAGTTATGACCAATCTAGATAGCATATTCAAAAGCAGAGACATTGCTTTGCCAACAAAGGTCCGTCTAGTCAAGGCTATGGTTTTTCCTGTGGTCATGTATGGATGTGAGAGTTGGACTGTGAAGAAGGCTGAGCGCCGAAGAATTGATGCTTTTGAACTGTGGTGTTGGAGAAGACTCTTGAGAGTCCCTTGAACTGCAAGGAGATCCACCCAGTCCATTCTGAAGAAGATCAGCCCTGGGATTTCTTTGGAAGGAATGATGCTAAAGCTGAAACTCTAATACTTTGGCCACCTCATGCAAAGAGTTGACTCATTGGAAAAGACTCTGATGCTGGGAGGGATTGGGGGCAGGAGGAGAAGGGGACGACAGAGGATGAGATGGCTGGATGGCATCACTGACTCGATGGACGTGAGTCTGAGTGAACTCCAGGAGTTGGTAATGGACAGAGAGGCCTGGCGTGCTGCGATTCATGGGGTCGCAAAGAGTCGGACATGACTGAGCGACTGAACTGAACTGAACTGAACTGAACTGAATCCCATTTGCAAACTCTGATGGACCAGGAAGATTTTCTTATCCTTCATATTACAAAACTCAAAGACAGTCGATTAAAAATAGTATTTCTTTCTTCTTTCTTCCAGTAGCGAACATTCTACTTTACTTTCAATAGCATGTTCTACATGCTAATGTCTAACATTTTGGCACAGACAGGAGCTTGTTTCCATTTTATCTGATTTTAGTCAACAGATATTTATAGAAGGCGGTGTGAGCCAGGCACCATGCTGGGCACTGTGAGGTGACCAAGGGCCTTTGAGAACTGTTCATCGTCCCTCCTGAGTTCAGGGTAGTGACCGATTGTGCAGCAACCTCTGCTGACCGTCTCTGAGAGGCCCTTGATGAGTAACCCCTCTGGTTCCCAGGGCCTTGCTATCAGCTTCACTGATACTCTCTCCAGGGAACTTGTCCCTCTCACTATGATTCCCTTCAAAAAGATGAGATTTTCCAAGAGAATTTAAAAAGTGTCTTTGTTGTCTTACTCGTTTCATTTTTCTTTAACATTTGAAAGGTCTGAAGTCAGGAGAAAGAAGAATGTTTAAGTCTAAAAACATGTGAATGTTCCTTTAAATCTGCTTTTGAGAAATGATAGAAAAATGTTCAGTACACTCAGAGATCTACTGCCCTTGGGATACTCATGCCTTGATTATCATCATGTTAGAAGATACTATGTTTAGGCTTCAAAGAAAGGAATTATACTGGGAACTCTTAGTAATGAATCTTTTATTGTAACCTTGGTTTTCTTCCTCCTGCTAATCTTTTTAAATGGGTATTGCAGGAAGCTACTTGCCAGGCTGTAATATACCTCCAGGGAATGTAGCACATAATCTTTCTCCTTATTTGGCACTGAAATTTCATCAGGCTGTATTAATCTGAGTGAAGCACACTCTAGGAATATCTTGAGAATAGGTCTCTAGTTAGAAAAGTTGAGACCAGATGCATGCCTGAAACAAATGACCAGTATTTGTGTGCAGTATCAGATACACCAGGACCAAATAAATAGTACTATCTTGAAAACATTCTCATCCATGTCTGTGTTTTCTTTTAAAAACGTTAAGGATGATAACACAGTGTAGGGTACGTAGATAGACATGAATCATTGCAGAAACCGGGCTCGCTTATTTGGTTGACTAGGACACGGGCTAATTAAGGGTAGTGGAGTGATCATCCTGTCTGTCGTGGTGGCCTTTGGTGAAGTCTGGGTGGGCTGTGATAGCAACCTCAGCTGCTGTAATATCATAGAAAAAAAACCTTGAACTTAAAGCAGTTTCCTTACCTGTAACAGACAGACAGTAATCTCCACCTCACAGAGTTGGTGTGAGGGTTAAATGAGAAAGTGGGAAAGTGCTTTGTCATCCACATAGCTCTCTGCAGAAGCAAAGATGTTCTTCTGATCATTGTCACAATGACATGGAATGAGTTATTCCCCAGATATTTTGATAAGGTTGTCAGAAAAGAGTAGGTAGCTCACTTCACTAGGATTCTGAATGTGTTACAGGAATTCCCAGTTTGAGTCACAGAGTTAAATGAAAGGCAATGAGAAGTGTGCTTCATTGAAAATGTTGTTTCATTTTCACATTTCATTCTTCACCACTGGACTCTTTCACTTCATTTCCAGTCACTTTCACTTTCAAGTTCTCAAGCTTCACTTCAGTGTTAGTGATGTTCCCACACTTCAAAATTTGCATTGTTTTCCTCGATCTTCTCTGACTAATGGATTGTGGTCAGGATGAGAGCATTGCTCGGGGTGCATTTCCTAGGTAGGAATGTCTAAAATCAACAAGAACATTCTCTATGACCCTCCTGTCCCACCCTCCTCTCCCAATGCCAAGTGACTCTGATTTGTTTGCATATAGGACTACTTCATTTTTAGTTCAAGGGCCTGACTGCTTGTACACTGGACTCTTTCTGTGAACTGTGGCTTAGAGCCTTTATCAGCATCTGGCTGCCTGCTTTTTTCTGTAAGTGAGAGTGTTATAACAAGGCAGTAAGCTCTTCCATGACAGATTTTTGGGATTCCAAGGTATTCTGGCTTAGTCTCAGGAATCACAGTCTAGAAAACATTCATAGCACGTATCCTGTTCTGTCATCTTTCAGCATCCTTCTCATAAGCCCTAGAAAATACTTAAACCAGAAGAAAAGGTAAGCAAGTAGGGTTATGCTGTGCTTAGTATCTGAGCTGGTCTGAGGCCTCCAGGTGTCTAAGGGAAAGCAGGATGGGATGTGTCCTTTGGGGCCCAAGAGACAGACAGAACCAAGGCCGTGGGCAGAAGCTACACAGAGACAGATTTTGAACTGAGTAATATGAAGATTGTTCTAACAGAGCTGTCCAAACATGGGATGAATTGCCTCAAGAGTCTGTGAGTTTCCATTACTGGAGGTGTTTAGAGTAAACTAGACTACCAGTGAAGGTGTATCATAGGGAAAATTTATATTATCAGATGAGATAACTTTTATTTTTTTAAAGCATTGGAATTTTAACCATGAAAGTAACTCATGCCTTTTATAACAAATAACACAGGGCTATATAACGAATCTTAGTAGTCCTTTTTCTTTTCTCTGATCACATTGCTCTTTCTCTTTCCCCTGTCCCCAGTGAAACCACTGTGAGGAAAAGATAGGAAAAAAAAATCTCAAATCCTATTTCTATACTAAAAAGGGGGGCTTTCCGGTGGTGCTAGCAGTAAAGAACCTGCTTGCCAATGCAGGAGACATTAGAGATCTGGGTTTGATCCCTGGTTCAGGAAGATCCCCTGGAGAAGGGCATGGCAACCTACTCTCCCATATTCTTGCCTGGAGAATCCCATGGACAGAGGAGCATGGTGGGCTGTAGTTCATAGGGTCACAAAGAGTCGGACACGACTGAAACAACTTAGCACGCATGCACACTCTAAGAAAGAAAATTTAAAAAATAGTAGGAGAGCACCTGTTTTTCTTAACTGAGTCAAAGGTTTTAGGCCAAAGCTGGTTATGTTATGAGTCTAGACCAGATGTGGGAGTTACTCAAGGACTTGGTTGGGAAGTAAATTTATATCTCTCTATTTATATATGGCCATCAGAGAATGGATTAGAGCAAAGATGTGGAAATTCATCTAAAGAGAATGATGATCTCTAAGCCGAAGACTGGCAGGCGTGGTGGTGGTTTAGTCGCTAAGTCGTGTCCAACTCCTGTGACCTCATGGAGCCTACCAGGCTCCTCTGTCCATGGGATTCTGCAGGCAAGATTAAACCTAAATAAAACGCAGATGTGTCAGAAAGGAAGCTAGTCAACATCAGAAGCATCCAGAGTGAACACTGGTTGTGCTCTGTGTCCCCAGCAACTGTCTATAGGAATGGGAGTCTTCAAGGTCTCAGTTCCCCTGGCAAGAGCCTTCCTCTGTAGAAAATTCAGTTCGACATTCCAGTTCTATAGCAAGCTCCTCTTTATGATACCTCATGATTATCATTTGCCTCTGTAGGTAGAACTGTCTGAAGGGGGAAATGCTCTGGTCAGAATGTTACGAGTATCTTAGTCTGTGTGACAGATACATCACTATTGTAAAGCAATAAATTGGCATTCTGGTTTGCAGCACTGGTTTATTATGAATTTTGTTAAGGTGAAGTGTGAGAACTAACCCTTGTCAACTCTGGGATACAGACAATGTCAAGTTTCTGGGCCTGCAAGGCTGGAACTGGACCCTAGCTGTTAGTTCGTATAGTCTTAGGTTGTCATTTAGTACAAAAGGGAGATAATATATACTTGGATAATTTAGTCTCTAGAGTCTGATTTGGGTTTGAATGCTTGATCAGCCATTTATAAAATGTATGAACTAAGCCTTTTTCCTTCTCTGTAAAAGGGGAGAGAGATCATCATAACCCCAACCTCAAAGGGTTGTTTTGAAGATGAAATTAGATAATCTATGTAAAATGCTTGACTCAGAGCCCTGCACAGAGCTGCTCTCATCTTACTACCAAAGCAAATGACACCTTGTGATGATTATTAAAAGCCAGTATGAGCTCATTAAAGCAAAGCATTCCTGTTTCCTTCTTTTACATTTCATCTGATTGCTTATAGGAATGTCATGGAGTAGAGTTGAGGTGTTTGGCAGAGATTTTTATTATATCCTTGATGTCTCATTGGGTTAATTAAGTAAACTCAGAGCTGGTTGAACAAACATGACCAAGTGGTTTTGAGCTTAGATTGATGACAATCCAGAGGGAGATCATCACAGTAAAGAATCTGTTTGCTGATACTCTTCTATCCAATTTTCTCACTTAAAATTTTGATGAAAGCAGAGAAGACATGTTTGTGTAACATATGGTGGCCTCAAAGTTGAAAGAGATGGCTCACCCATCCAATAAGAGAGACCGGATTTAAAAAGATCTGTGTAGGTTGATGGGATAGGTTTGCAGCTAACAACCACATATGCATTTATTGAGCGCTTACCATGTGCCAGGCAGAAAGCTAAATGTGTTCCGTGGATTCCCTCATTTAATCCTCACAGTCACCCTCTGAGTTGTACATTATTAATACTCCATTTGATAAGCAGATATAGAAGCACAGAGATGTTATTTTCTCAAGTCCTCCAGCCACAGAGGCACAGCTGGAACATGGACCAGTTGTCTGACACCAAAGCCCACACTCTTAACCATTGTAATAAGCTCTCTGAGCCAGTGAGTCTAAATTTTACATAAGTTGATGTAAAGTTCCACACTTAGGTTAGCAAAATATTGTGATAAGTCCTAAAAAGAAGGCAGGAGCTTAGCTTGATAGCAAGTAATGGGGAGAAGTTTTAGGGGTGTTTGTTGATGGGTAACTCAGTGAGTCAACACTGTCATGTCCTTGCTTAAAAAAAAAAAAAAACTAATACAATTATGTAAAGTTCAAAACTAAAATAAAATTAAAAAAAAAAAGAGTTACAGAAAAACATCTATTAAAAAAAAAAAAAAAAGAAGAAGAACAATGTCTTCCATACTCCGAATTAGAGAGAAGGTAGCCTATTTCACCTCTGCCCCAAAATCCTTCTTGAATCCTTGGATGGGGCTGCAAAAAATACCAAAATGTTGCTCTAGCAGGAGGCCCCTCAGGAAAGCCTCAGGGCAAGGGAATTGTGTTAGCCCCAGGACTGGTCATCTGTGGCTCCAAGGGCAACCAGATCAGCAGGGCAGCCTTGTCCCTGGGCTGTCCAGCCTCTGTGGAATGGTGTGAAGATGATCCTGCCAGCAATGGGAGTTGTGGGGGATAGAAGATTTCTAAGACCCCGTGCCTAAGATTCTCTGAGATAATTTATGACACACACTGAACAGCAACTCTGAGTTAAGGAAGTCGGTGGTTTAAGGGCTGAGTTTAAGCAACAAGAGACGGCCGATGTTCTGAGTGTTGCGGCGGTCATGTTTTGGACGTGGCTTTGCTTCTGCTGTTTGTTCACCAGTGTTTTGAATTAAAGGGAATGACAGTCTAGAAATTTATGTACATGGCATTTCACAGAATAGAAGAAGCCAGCTTCTGGCCACTGATATCCACATGCAACAAATAGAACTTGTAGCCTTCCCCTAGGACTCAATTTGTAAGCCTCTTTATTGCATTGTGCTGTAGTAACTATTTCCCAGTTTTGTGGGCAATCTGTGAAACCATCTTTCCCTTGATTTCCACTTTATTGTTGTTGTTTTGCCTTTATACAATGAGTTAAATGATCCCTTAGGGGTTCCAAATATATTACGAAAAAAAGACCTTGGAGTTCTGAGAACCTGAAGAACATTTTGTTTTTCTCAGCTAGATATTTAGGGACCTTTAGGACGTAGTTATCATTTTCAAAAAATGTCAAGATTAATCCTCTCTGTCAGCTCAGATGTCAGAGATAGTATATTCAATTCTCTCTTGAGTTATCCTCATAATAACCCTATATTCTTATATGGTCTTTTACATTTTCCCAAATGCTATTATTTCACGTATGATAATCATCACAAATAATACTATCTGGAAGATAGAACACAGGAGGCAAGATAGATATTATTGCCTCATTTCAGAAACAGAGAATGTGAAACTATGAAATTGGTGGTGGTAATAATTAGTTATTTTCTGAAAGCCAACTCTGTGCCAACTACCTGCAATACTTTATTTAATTCTTATTAATAATAGTTCGACAAATTAGGTATTATTATCTCCACTTTGAGATGGGGAAGCTGTGGCTCAGAGAGTGATTTGCTCAAGGTCACACAGTAGTAAGCAGAAGAACCAGAATCAAATCTAGGGCTTTTGGTTCTGAAATCCAGGCTCATAATCAATAGATTATTACCATCAGAGAGGTTATGAACCTGCCCAAGGCCATCTGGCTACTCAGGAACCTCCATCAGGCCAGAATCTATGTCTTTAGACTGCTCAGCACATTTTTTGCTATGTATATACTGCAGCTGCTTCACTGGTTTTCATTAACATTGGTTCTTTACGACGTATAAAGAGGAAACCCCTTCATGGATCATAGCCTTGTTGTGCTGAAGGGGCTTGTGTAACTCAGTGAGATTACGAGCCATGCTGTGCAGGGCCACCCAAGATGGACAGGTCATAGTGAAGAGTCCTGGAAAAATGTGGTCCACTGGAGGAGGAAATGACAACCCACTCCAGTATTCTTGCCACAAGAACCCCATGAACAGTATAAAAAGGCAAAAAGATGTGACACTGGAAGATGAGCCTTCTATGTCAGAAGGTGTCCAGTATGCTGCTGGGGAATAGTGGAGGGCAATTACTAATAGCCCTAGAAAGAATGAAGCAGCTGGGCCAAAGCAGAAATGACACTCAGCTGTAGATGTGTCTAGTGGTGAAAGTAAAGTCCGATGCTGTAAAGAACAATATTACATAGGAATGTTAGGTCCTTGAATCAAGGTAAATTGAACATGGTCAAGCAGGAGATGGCAAGATTGAACATCGACATCTTAGGAATCAGTGAACTAAAATGGATGGGAATGGGCAAACTTAATTTAGATGACCATTGTATTTACCACTGCGGGCAAGAATCCCTTAGGAGAAATGGAGTAGACCTCATAGTCAACAGAAGAGTTTGAAATACAGTACTTGGGTGCAACCTCAAAAATGACAGAATGAACTCTTCTTTGTTTCCAAGGCAAACTATTCACGATGACAACAATTCAAGTATATGCTCCAACTACTAATGCCAAATAAGCTGAGGCTGACCAGTTCTGTGAAGACTTACAACATCTTCTAGAACTAACACCAAAAAAATGTCCTTTTCATCATAGGGAATTGGAATGCAAAAGTAGGAAGTCAGGAGATACCTGGAGTAACAGGCAAGTTTGGCCTTGGATTACAAAATGAAGCAGGGCAAAGGCTAGCAGAGTTTTGTCAAAAGAATATACTAGTTATAGCAAACACCCTTTCCCAACAACCCAAGAGATGACTCTACACATGGACATCACCAGATGGTCAGTCCTGAAATCAGATTGGTTATGTTCTTTGAAGCTAAAGATGGAGAGGCTCTATACAGTCAGTAAAAACAAGATCTGGAGCTGACTGTGGCTCCAATCATGAGCTCCTTATTGCAAAATTCAAGCTTAATTTGAAGAAAGTAGGGAAAAGAACTTTCTTTAGGTTTCATTTATGTATGACCTAAATCAAATCCCTTAGGATTATATAGTGGAGGTGAAATTAGATCTGGTAGATGAAGTGCCTGAAGAACTATGGATGGAGGTTTGTAATGTTGTACAGGAGGTAGTGACCAAAACCATCAAAACCTAAGAAAAAGCAATGCAAGAAGGACAGTGGGTATCTGAAGAGGCTTTACAAATAGCTGAGGAAAGAAGAGAAGCAAAAGACAAGGGAGAAAGGGAAAGATATACCCAACTGAATGCATACTTCCAGAGAATAGCAAGGAGAGAGAAAAAGGCCCTCTTAAGTGAACAAGGCAGAGAAATAGAAGAAAACAATAGAATGGGAAAGACTAGAGATCTCTTCAAGAAAATTGGAGATACCAAGGGAACATTTCAGGCAAGGATGGGCAAAATAAAGGACAGAAACAGCAAGGACCTAACAGAAGCAGAAGATATTAAGAAGAGGTGGCAAGAATGCACAAGAATGTACTGAAGAGCTGTATCAAAAAAGGTCTTAATGACTCAGATAACCACAATGGTGTGGTCTCTCCCCTAGAACCAGACATCCTGGAGTGTGAAGTCAAGTGGGCCTTGGGGAGTGTTACTATGAACAAAGCTAGTGAAGGTGATGGAATTCCAGTTGAGCTATTCAAATCCTAAAAGATGGTGCTGTTAAAGTGCTGCACTCAATATGTCAGCAAACTTGGAAAGCTCAGCAGTGGCCACAAGAATGGCAAAGGTAAGTTTTCATTCCAATCTCAAGGAAGAGCAGTACCAAACAATGTTCATACTGCCATAAAATTGCACACATTTCAAATGCTAGTAAGGTGATGCTCAAAATTCTTCAAGTTGACTTCAGCAGTATGTGAACTGAGAACTTTGAGATGTACAAGCTTGGTGGAGAAAAAGGAGAGGAGCCAGAGATCAGGTTGCCAATATTCGTTGGATCATAGAGAAAGCAAGGAAATTCCAGAAAAACATCTACTTCTGCCTCATTAACTATGTTGAAACCTTTGACTGTGTGGATCACAACAAACTGGGGGAAATTCTTAAAGATATGGGAGTACCAGACCACCTTACCTGTCTCCTCAGAAACCTGTATGTGGGGTAAGAAGCAACCATTAGAACCAAACATGGAACAATGAACTGGTTCTAAATTGGGAAAGGAATATGACAAGGCTGTATATTGACATCCTGCTTACTTAACTTATATGCAGAATACATCATGCAACGTGTTGGGCTGGATAAATGACAAGCTAGAATCAAGACTGCCGGGAGAAATATCAACAACCTCAGATATACAGATGACTTCACCCTGGTGGCAGAAAGCGAAGAGGAACTGAGAGCCTCTTCATGAGAGTAATAGAGGAAAGTGGAAAAACTGGCTTAAAACTCAACATTTAAAAAACTATGATCATGGCATCTTGTTCCATCACTTTATGGTAAATAGAAGGGGAGTGGAAGCAGTGACATATTTTTCTTTTCTTAGGCTCCAAAATCACTGTAGATGGTGACTGCAACCATGAAATTAAAAAATGCTCCTTGGAAGGAAAGCTATCGCAAATCCAGAGAGCATATTAAAAAAGAGACATCACTTTGCTGACAAAGGCCTGTATAGTCAAAGGTATGGTTTTTCCAGTAGTCATGTATGGATTTGAAAGTTGGACCATAAAGAAGGCTGAGCACCAAAGAAATGATTCTTTCCAATTGTGGTGTTGGAGAAGACTCTTGAAAGTGCTTTGGACTGCAAGGAGATCAAACCAGTCAATCCTAAAGGAAATCAACCATGAAATACTCATTGGAAGGACTCATGCTGAAGCTGAAGCTCCAGTACTTTGGCCACCTGATTCGAAGAGCCAACTTATTGGAAAAGACCCTAATGCTGGGGAAAATTGAGGACAGGAGCAGAAGGGGGAGGCAGAGGAGAGATGGTTGGATGGCATCACCAACTCAATGGACATGAATTTGAGCAAGCTCCAGGAGATTGTGGAGGACAGAGAAGCCTGGCGTTCTGCAGTTCCTGGGGTCATAACAAGTTGAACACAACTTAGCTTCTGAACAAAAGAGGAAGCAAATGAAAACTGAGCCAAATTTTGCCCTTATCACATAAAGGAACTTACTCAGAACCAAAGAGAATCTCAGGCTCTTATGGGTTTTTAAGTGCCTGATGTTCTCTTCATAATCTTCGTCTTCACCATCACCATCGTTTAATGCAGGTAGTTCTTGTCTGAGGGTGATTCATATGTGACCCTGAACCAGGTACACCTGTTCTACTCGGTTTGACATCTGTAGAGGCAGCATGTTTTTCAACCAACTTGGGGGAAGTAAGTTCTGATACTCTGTAGTAGACCAACAAACAGGAGAGACAACAGATTGAGCAGAAGGAACTTTGGCATCAGTTTTCAGCAGAGTTAAAAATCCCAGCTCAGCCTCTTCCTAAAGGAATGAGTTTCTCAACCTCACTACAAATTTGTTTCTGCATTTTAAAATGGAGATAGCACTTGAATCATGGGTTTGTTGTAAAGAACAAATGAAAAAGGTAATTAAGTGTTTATCGGGCATGTACTCTCTGGTTGGTGCTGTGCTTGCATCATTTACTTTTTTTTCTTAAACATTTTTACATCATTTAATCCTCATAAAAGCCTTAGGAAATAAGTGTTATTAGCCTTTTCCCCACTTCCAGCCACTTGACAGATAAGGGAACTGAATCTTAAGGAGATTTTATAACTTTCCCGAGGTGATTTTTACCACGATGTCTTAGAAAAGTTTAAAAGGGCATTCTATCAAACATACCTAAATCAGTTTCCCTAAGCCATGAACTATCCTTAAGACCCCCCCAAAATGTTTCCCAAAATCTTCTCAAAGAATGCCATCTAGCTTCCATTATCTTAGCTGTTTCTCCATCTTTTTGGTGCCATAAAATTAAATTTAAAATTACACAGAAAAAAAATTAAATGTATATTGCTCTGTGGTATGGATTTATGTATCCCATTCTACATCATCAGGAATCAAGAGGGGGTATATGCACTTGAACAAGATTCACTTTTACTTAACTTCATTGGATACTCCGTTATCAGGAGTCAAGGGGAACCCAGGTGATCATCCCTCTCTGACCCCACTCTCAGCCTGGCCATCAATCTCTGCCTCTAGTAACACAGATCTGATTTCATTGTGCTTCGATTACTGTGTAGATGTCACAAGGAGCCCAACTTGTAGGAAACCCTTTATCTCCCAAACTCTCATTCCTCTCTTCCACCCCTTCTTCATCTCCCTGCCAAGTCCTGTGTCCCTACAGTTCAGAAACTGACATCAGCAAAATCTGGCATCCTATATCCTCAGCCTCTTCTTGGAGCACTCCTTTCCCCTTCTAACTCTAGGAGAACTTTGCTTCTCCTGTGTCTAAGCCTGCTGCCCTCTTAGTTGATGGCAGTTATTTTCCATAGTCTCCTACCATGAGCCCTGGATGTGGGGTCGGCATCATCCTTTTCCTCATTGCTGCTTTCAGATCATTCTTCATTCCTCCTTTCTAAAAGCCTCCAACTTAGAATCTCAGATTATCAGTAATATGGAAACTTCAGAGACTTTTTTTCTACACAGTATAAAGGTATATCATTTGTGGCTGATTAAATGCTCTTTTACAGAAAGTGATCCTTTGTAAAAGGTCCCTTGATCAAGAACATAACTGCTGTTTTAGTGAGTCAGTATTTTGTGATAGGGCTGTGTGGGACAGGGGAAGTGGGTTTAGCTTCCATCACTGGGAGTTGGCGTCATAGCCCACGAAGGGCACAAGAACTGCTGTATTAATGAGCAGACACTCAGACGCACTGTCTGAAGTATGACTGGCATCTGTTCTGAACATCAGAAATATACCATCCCTGCCCTGGAGTGATGATCACAAGATTTTTTACCTGGTGGGACTGTGTGGCTCTGGGCTAAATTAAATTTGAAATAAACTCCATTTTCATAGTCTCTGTGGAGGAATGGGACCTACAAAATGTGGTGCAGAGAGTTGGGCACCTATGCTGAATGTTTTTCTAAAACAGAGGAAGTTGTGGAAGACTCAGGATCTGGAGTGTTAAGTGTTTGTCTACCTAATTTTGAAAGGACAACTTTGTAGACATGAGCAAAGCCTTCTTGTTGAAGGTTAATTTTAAAAAGTAAGAAGGCCTTGTTGGATTTCTCCATAATTCTCAGTGGTTCCCAGAGGTCAGAACTACTCCTTATCTATAAGTGGCGGGTCTTTAGGTTATAGACCTAATGGGGATATAACTTTAATGTTGTGCAGTTAAACCAGCTTCACACTATTTACAAGACATGTCAGACAACACTGAAAACAAGAAATTAGAGTATGTGGAAACTATGCTACTAAAATTAAGCAGTGTAAGGAAAATTAATATAACCCTGTAGGTCACAGCTTGACTTCTGTTTCAGGAGCCAACCCAAAGGCAGTGGAGCCAAAAACAATTTTAAGACCTGTTCTGTTCTGACTTGTAAAGAGTATTTGATGTTACCCCTCCACATACACCCCTACCTCACTTCCAAGTTAGTATAGGGGTTAGGAAAAAGATTATAATATTTCCTGATTCATTTCTGGTCTAACTTTGATTCTGGCTTCAGTAAGGTGGGATGTGTGCTTTCTATTCAGTATTGCTGGAGTTAGCAGTGCATTTTGTGTTAGTTTATGTGGCTGCCAGTATTATTTATGATACTCTGAAGATGGACACTGAGGAAATAGGTGCTTATTGGAAAGTATGCCAATTTGTAAGGGATGACTTAGTTTTGCTATTACCTGAGTGTGAGTGCTATTAATATGGCATGATCTATTTAATCAAGAGACAAATTGCAAATGTATAATTATGACATGAGTGTATTGATCTCTCTTCAGAGATAAAAAGCATATAGTTAAGAGCTGTGCAAAGTTGCCCTAATTATATCAGAAAATTCATAGTTCTATGTTGAAAATGTATGTAGCTAATATAATCCAAAAGCTTGATTTTGTGGAATTTTCAGTATGAAAATATGATGTGTTAGTGAGTGGGCTGTATATATTTTATCAAGGCACAACTTGGAATATTGATATTTGATTATCCAGTTATCATGGAGGGGAGCAGAAGGGATTCCGTGAAGCACAAAGTCTGGCAAGAGGTGAATGAGAAAAATTCTCCAGTCTGACAGACTGGTTGGGCAGAGATAAGGCTGACAGCAGAGAAATTTTCAGAATTAGGGGAAAATTAGAAAATTCTGGAAATATTAGTAAAGAGAATGGGAACTTCTAAGTAGCTAAAAGTCCCAGCATCAGTGTTTTTGACAGAACGCCTGAGTCTGTGTATCAGAGCTTCTGAGTTCATCTGCAGCAAGAGAATTTGGTCATTTTTTTTTCTCCCATAAGGATGACTTATAGAGGAAAACAATAGGAAGCTGAAATTATCCAAAAAAAGTTGACTTCAACATAAACCCGGTTGGACTTCATCTAGTCCATAACATGTCTTTCTATCTATCCCACTTGCTTACCTTAAAATACTCTGTAGTCCCCCTCCCCCACTGCTGCTGTCCATCGCTAACCTACTCTCTGCAAATTCTAGACGTTGCGTATAAAAGTGTATGTTGCCTTTTGTGTCTGACTTCTTACTTTTAGCATAATATTTTCAAGTTTCTCCCACTCTGTAGCATAAATCAGAATCTCATTCCTTTTATGGATGAATACTATTCCATTGCATGGATACACCATATTTTGCTTATTCTTGCATAGTTGTTAAACTCAGAGTTGTATTAATGTCATATAGTCTATTCTCTTCCTCCCTCAGGATACTCTGTCAGATTTGAGGTTTTGAATCTTATTTAGCTTTTCAATTCTTTATTCTTCAGTTTTATAAGATTCTTTTGAATTCCTAATTTTACTGCTCAACACAGTATTATTCACAAGCTACATAAACCTACATCAAACATGACTTGTTTCATTTTTTAAACAGACATGTTCATTATATGATGGATACAACAAGTCCCTTCTCATTTGTCAGATTCTCATCCCTCACAAGTTTGGGCATTTACTAAACAGTCTTAGAGAAGAGCACTTCTCAAAGCATGCTAACTCACTGGTCCTGGGAGTAGGTAAGGATGGATTAGCGTGTTTGATAGCAGCTGCTCAGTTTTTACAAAACCTCCCTCCTGTTGCTGATGGTGATCATTTGTTCCCTCTTCATGAGGAGTGGACATACAGAACATGAGGACTTTTAAAAGAGCATGGATTGGGACTTACTTGTGGTCCAGTGAGGTTAAGAATCTGCCCATCCCTGGTTGGGGAACTAAGATCCCACATGCCATGGAGCAACTAAGCCTGAGCACTATAACTAGAGAGCTGGCATGCTGCAACTAGAGAATCCATGTGCTGCAAGGAAAGATCCCAAATGACCCAACAAAGATCCCACATGCCACAACTAAGACCCAACATGGCCAAATAAATATTTTTTAAAAACTTTTTAAAGAACGTGGATTTACTCTTGTGAACATAGACACATTTGGCTTTGTGTCTTGGCTGTGCTATTTGGCAGCAGCTGTATCCTAATTGTTACATCTGTGAAATGGAGTAGTAATGTCAACCTTGTATAGTCGTTGTGATGTCTAAATGAAACAATCTGTAAAGTCCTTCCAAATAATACCCGAAAAGTGAAAGTTAAAGTGTTAGTTGCTCAGTCATGTTGGACTCTTTGCAATCCTATGGATTGTAGCCCATCAGGCTCCTCTGTCCATGGAATTCTCCAGCCAAGATTACTGGAGTGAGTTGCCATTCCAGGGGAATCTTCCTGACCCAGGGACTGAACCCAGGTCTCCTGTATTGCAGGCAGATTCTTTACTGTCTGAGCCAGCAGGGAAGCCCTTAATAATGCCTGGATGTGCATTTAAGAACAAAATGAAAAGCTTAGGGAAACATATTGGAAAGGCATAGAAAGTACAAAATAATATTTTCTATTTCACTTTAGTAAATTTTGAGGGACAGTGTAGAACCTGGTGGGCTACAGTCCATGGGGTTGTGGAGTTGGGCACTTCTGAACTGACAGCATGCACACGCGTAGAGGAGGTACCACTGATATCAAGAAAGAAGTGTGTCTTACTCAGATGCCCATAAAACAGTCTCCGGGAGGGCTGGGACTCCCGTTTCCTTCTCCTCTATGCCTGGAAGTACCACATGAAATGACTGCATGGAGTGGCCACCCCAGGGAGGTATATACTAAATCGCTGCCTGTTACAGCATTCTAGATGCCAGCCTTGGTTTGCCTCTCACTGCGTGTTCTCCCTGGGCGATCTCTTATTTATGCTTATGAAATCCACCCACACTCCGACAAGTCTCAGAACTCTACTTCCAGCCCAGACTTCCCCCTACGCTCGAGCTCCTGTGTCCAAGTGTTTGCTGGATATCTACTCGATGTTGTGTAGCCGCCTGCAGCTCAGAACGCCCAGGTCTGGGCTGCTAGTCTTTCTTTCCACAATGACCATCTCTCACAGTTTTCCCATTTTTGTTAGTGGAAAATCCTGGTCCACATAGCTGCCCAAGTCACAATTTAGGGGCATAGGAACTCCGCCTCCCCCATCCAAGTGAATACATTTACCTTCCTCTTTCTCCTGTAGTTCAGGATTCCCACCAAGACAGGGTCCTTTTCTCATTACTCTTAGCCTTCCTCACCAAAGTTTGATCCAGAATATACACGTTTTTCATAAATGTCTAGTGAACTGGCATTTTATTCTATAGTTTTTCATTTTTATTGAAAGGGCACACACACAAATGTGTGGGCCTGTGACCACATACATCCATATACGTCATCCTAGTTCACCATCTCCCATTCAGTGCTCTTAACTCCCCCAACTTATTGAGGAGATGAGCACAAACCTACAAGCCTGTCTAGTTGTAAAGAGGATGTGAATTGAGAATTCTGCCATGATAAACTCAAAACTCCTTCCTACTGGCTAGTTAAGCCACACACTCCATTCTGCCAAACCTTTCTCAGACATTTCTCAACCATTTTCCTTCTCCTTTGCTAACCAATTTTCAAAATGAAAGAAAAAGAAAGAAGGAGAAAAGAAAAGCATACCCTAAGACATTATCTTGAGCTGGATGCAAATACCGTTTGGATTCCCAGTTGACCATTTTCCATTCTGTCATGGAGATGTATCTGAAGAACAACAATAAATAACCCCTGAGCCCTGTCGTTGTTTCTTTATGGTTCATGTTTCATGCTCCGCTGCTTAGCCGGCAGGGAGGGAGGCTTAACTGACAAACCCAATTTCTGGAGCTGTGCTGATATCATCCATGATTCAAAGCCACAGTTAAAAAATTACAAATCAACCTCAGCCACATTTTTGTTGTTGTTGTTCTTCTTCTTCTTGCTGAGAAACACACATGCACAGACAGAGAAGCCCCGTGTTTGCCAAGTGGGACCAAATGATCCCACTGTGGAATGAAGAAAGATTGTGAAACCATAGTGAGTGAAATTATGGAAACCATAAAAGGCAAATGACTTTGTTTCCCTGGATTGCCTGGCCTTTTAAACCGTCTCCTTTTTACGTAGTGTCCATCCTGCACGAAGCCTGTTGTGTTAATTAGTTGTTTACTCACTAACTGAGATTGCACTGAAATGGCGTGACTGCGTGAACGGTACTTGGATGACTTTTAGTTGGAACATTTACTGTAAAAATAACGTGTCTCCAGCATCCAGTTCGGTTCTTTCCCAATGACTCCCTTGGCCAGTGTGCCAGTAGCTGTGTCAGGAATGCCATCTGCCTTCCTGTGCTTAGTGGATGTGCCTTCGGCTTGAGTGTGGGGTCAAAATCCTGCTCACTCCTCAAGGTCCTCCTTAAATGTCATCTCCTTTGGAGAACCTTCCAAGTTTATATGTGTTTTGTTTTTTTTCAATATTCTTTCCCAATCTCTAAGCACCTAGTGTGTGCACAGCAGGCATGTGACAAATATTCATTAAGTTGATGTTAATCTATGGCTCATACTATTGTGATCTTAATTCTTCATGTAAACAACAAAAGACATCTGAAAAAGCCAGTTTCATTTTGAGCCTCAGTGGTACTGACAGAGAACATAGGAGATAAGTTTGTCTGTTAGAGAAAAAAGCATTTAGACACGCCACTGTGCAATTTATAAAAATTCTTTTTCCTAAAATATTCTGAATTTAGAAAAATTGTGCAAAGAAGGAGAAAACACTGTAGGAACAGTGTATGGTAACTAAATTGTGTTCCAGCAACTCATTACTTCTTAGATGCCACTGAACTATCTGTGTCAATATAAAAACAGTGATGCACAAAACCCAAATCTCCTTATATTTACATTTGATACACATTTTAGGATTCCTGTTCAGCTAACCTGTTGATACTTTCTTATGTTTTTCCTGTATTCTTCCAAGGTAGTTCTCCCTAACTGCTTGGAGGAGAGTAGATAGAAGCATGTTGAGAGTTGGGAGATAGCCAGTTTAAGTTTGCTATGAAGGATAATTTACTTTTACCCTAAATTAGGGTGCTATAGTTTTACAAACCAAAGCATGGTCTTGGAATGCTAATTTAGGGAACCTTCCTGTAGGAACTATGACACAATCAGCTTGCTAGTCCGCATTCAGAACCATAGTAGGAAATTGTGCTCAGTTCTGTGATTTGTAATTAACGGGGAGGAGTTGAGTCTCGAGGTAGCTGAGAGTTCAGCCACAAAGGTGATTAAAGGATTGGGGAAGAAGAAGTATGAGGGAATTTAAAGAAACTGGGATTAGTCAGCTTGGAAAGAAAAGAGGATAAAAGACAGTTTAATAGCAATCTTTGCGTCCATGAACATGCTTAGCAGAAAATAATGACACGTGTTTTCCATCTCACCTGAAAATAACACAAGAGGCTTAAACTGCAGTGTGAAGGATTGGGAGTGGATATAAGGAAGTATCTACTAAGAAGCAAAACTGGAGTAGACTATGAGAAATGTCTAGAATTTCCATCTCTGAAGGTTATATATATATAACTCTGTTCTCTTTAAGTGTTTTAAAATGAGTCCTTTTAAAAAGTTTTTATTTTATATTAGCTGATTAACAATGTTGTGATAGTTTCAAGCAGACAGTAAAAGGACTCATCATATATACATATATATATATACATATATATATATATATATATACATGTATCCATTCTCCCCCAAACTCTGCTCCCATCCAGGCTACCACATAACATTGAGCAGAGTTCCCTGTGCTATACAGTAGGTCCTTGTTGGTTTTTCCTGAAATAAGTCCTGCTCAAAGACAGTGGCACCAGAGCATGACAGAAAACAACAAAATTCTGTAAAGCAATTATCCTTCAATTAAAAAATAAATAAATTAAAAAAACAAAGCAGTGGCATGGATCCTATGGCTTCTTTGAATCTCATTAATCATGTGGCATTACTTTGAAGTCTCACGGACAGCAGGAGAGAAACAAGAGTACCAGTCAAGTCCTGAAGCAGTGTGAGTAGAAAAGCGGGTACCACACTTCTGAGGGAACTTCACTGCTGTCCTAGGTGTCAGTCAGTCAGTTCAGTCGCTCAGTCGCGTCCGACTCTTTGCGACCCCATGAATCGCAGCACACCAGGCCTCCCTGTCCATCACCAACTCCCGGAGTTCACTCAGACTCACATCCATCGAGTCGGTGATGCCATCCAGCCATCTCATCCTCTGTCGTCCCCTTCTCCTCCTGCCCCCAATCCCTCCCAGCATCAGAGTCTTTTCCAATGAGTCAGCTCTTCACATGAGGTGGCCAAAGTATTAGAGTTTCAGCTTTAGCATCAGTCCTTCCGAAGAACACCCAGGACTGATCTTCAGAATAGACTGGTTGGATCTCTTTGCAGTCCAAGGAACTCTCAAGAGTCTTCTCCAACACCACTGTTCAAAAGCATCAATTCTTCGGCGCTCAGCTTTCTTCACAGTCCAACTCTCACATCCATACATGACCACTGGAAAGACCATAGCCTTGACTAGATGGACCTTTGTTGGCAAAGTAATGTCTCTGCTTTTGAATATGCTATCTAGGTTGGTCATAACTTTCCTTCCAAGGAGTAAGTGTCTTTTAATTTCATGGCTGCAATCACCATCTGCAGTGATTTTGGAGCCCAAAAAATAAAATCTGACACTATTTCCACTGTTTCCCCATCTATTTCCCATGAAGTGATGGGGCCAGATGCCATGATCTTCGTTTTCTGAATGTTGAGCTTTAAGCCAACTTTTCACTCTTCTCTTTCACTTGCATCAAGAGGCTTCATCTTCACTTTCTACCATAAGGGTGGTGTCATCTGCATATCTGAGGTTATTGATATTTCTCAACAGCTATCTTGATTCCAGCTTGTGCTTCTTCCAGCCCAGCGTTTCTCATGGTGTACTCTGCATATAAGTTAAATAAGCAGGGTGACAATATACAGCCTTGACATACTCCTTTTCCTATTTGGAACCAGTCTGTTGTTCCATGTCCAGTTCTAACTGTTCTAAAGTTAATTAATTAATAACAATTGTATTGTTCTTGCCACTTAACTTCTCCATATTTTAAGTTCCTCATGTGTAAGATAAGGAGGCCAAGTTAAATGACAGAATGGAGTTTAAAAGATGAAAAGTATCATATCAGTAAACATTAAGTTAAAAGCCTCTTCTAGGCCAGCCATTGTACAAGACTGCTTTACATATTGTCTCCTTTATAGATCATCTTATCAACCCATTTTATAAATGAGGAAGCTGAGGGCCAGAGAGATTAAGTTTTATTTTATTAAAAAAAAATTTTTTTTATATTGGGGAGCTTCCCTGGTGACTCAGATGGTAAAGAATCTGCCTGCAATGTGGGAGACCTAGGTTTGATCCCTGGGTCAGGAAGATAGCATGGAGAATGAAATGGCTACCCAGTCCAGTATTCTTGCCTGGAGAATTCCATGGGCAGAGGAGCGAGGTAGGCTAGAGTCTATGGGGTCTCAAAGAGTCGGACACACCTGAGCTACTAACACTTAAGTTATTACATATTGAGTCAAGTTCCTTGTGCTACACAGTAGGTCCTTGTTGGTTATCTATATTTTAAATATAGTAGTGAGTATGTTTAAGAGACTTACTCTTTTTTTTCCCTCCACTTTTCCTCGAAATTAGCAGTCTGATTTTTCAGTCTGTTGCTGGATTGGATTTAATGTAGTGTTTCTGTTTCATCAGTTTTATACATCTAGTTTTAGAACTGGGTAGGACCCAAGTCTCCTGACTCCCAGGCCAATGTTCTGTCACTGAGCTAGGGCTCTGATAAATTTTTTGAGAATCTTTTCTAGTTTTTTTAACCTTCACTTCCCCCTTTCCTTCTAGAAATGTTTATTGTGCCCTATTAATATGGTAGGCACTATAGAAGGTGCTGGCCATACCTAATGGATCTTTGATGGAGTCATCAAGGACTTTAATTCAGAAATGTTGGAGGCATCTTTGGGATTTTTCCAGGCATGTAAATACCTATCACAGTACAGTAATGCCTCCTTGACCCAAGTCGGTCAGAGGCAGAGTATCAGGACAGAGAGATACACATCCTCCAAGGCCTGTGGCTTTGACTTAGAGGTCAGTAGGCCTCTCCTGTCTTTTTCAGACAGTCCCTTCCCTCTTTTTTTCTCTCCTCTCAAAACCTCTGATTTGGACCTCAGCATGGCTGAGACATAGGTGGAGCTTTCCCAGCTGCCGGGACCAGGTTCTGGAATCCCAGGAGTGTACTTCCCCTCCTGTGGGGGCTCAGGGCTGTAGCCAGTCCTTCAATCTGAAGATTCCTTGGGTTTAAATCCCTACTCTGCCCCTCACCAGCTGCTGCTGCTAAGTCACTTCAGTCATGTTTGACTCTGTGCGACCCCAGAGACGGCAGCCCACCAGGCTCCCCCGTCCCTGGGATTCTCCAGGCAAGAACACTGGAGTGGGTTGCCATTTCCTTCTCCGATGCATGAAAGTGAAAAGTGAAAGTGAAGTCGCTCAGTCGTGTCCGACTCCTAGCGACCCCATGGACTGCAGCCTACCAGGCTCCTCCATCCATGGGATTTTCCAGGCAAGAGTACTGGAGTGGGGTGCCATTGCCTTCTCCACCTCACCAGCTGTTGACCTTCAATAAGTTACTTAAGTCTTCCACGAAAAGGAGGTAATCCTGATGCCTCTATCTCAGAGGGGTGTTGTAAGGATTAAATGAAACCATACCTGTGAAGCTATGATTATTACTGAGGAAGTAATTAAGTGTTAGCAGTCAGTACATTTTAGCCATTTTGATTTCCGAGGCAGCAATACTACCCTCATCTTCACAGCCATGGTCCCTTCAACATAGTTCCAAGGAGACCAACCCCCTCCCAGATCTTTTCAGTGAAATGGTGCTTTCTTCTCATGGATTAGTCTAGAGAGTGTATTTCTGTTTGGAGACAGTGTACAGAGTAGTCATGTGTTCAGGTTCCCTTTTTTCCATCCTAGGCAAGAATGAAGGCCTCACTTCTGGACCAGAAGCAGACGTCATAATGGTTTCTAGGGCTTACTTGTTAGCTGACTGAAAATAGCCCCTATTGCTGGCAAAACAATTCACATACTGTTGAATCATTATTGTTGATATGATTGTACACATTTATTTATCTTTTGCCTCAGTTCTCTTGCCTTTACCACAGTGTGAAAATGTATTAATGCTAAAACATCAAGAGGCACTTTTAGAAAGCAACTTTTTTCCCTTTTTTTTTTGAAGGAACTTAATTATATTTGTATTTATCATTTTATGCCTACATAGACCAGCTCCTGGCATATCAGATGTGTTTTATAAATGCATGTTGAATGGGATGAATGAGAATTTAGTAGCTTTGTTTTTAAAGCACTTGGTGTAGTGAAACAAGCACTGGACTTAAGTCAGATAATCTGTGCTCTCAGTTTAGCCAGGCCACCGATCAGCTATGTGACTTATATCAAGTAACTACTTCCTAACTGGCCCGCACATGCAGTTTGACCTTTGTAAAATGGTGAAATGTAATCTAAATGATTGCTAAGGTCCCATCTGAGTCTCAGCTTTTGTAGCTTTCTGTAGACTGTGGAAATAAAGTATTCCTTTTTTTTTTTTTTTCAGGGATTCATCTGGAATCCCAGAACCTAGCCAATTTGGAAAGAAAACCTTGTGTTCTCCAAAAATACTACAGAAATTCTTAAGTTACCAACAGATAAGTTCCAAAAGTCTACTTGTTCCTAAGTCCCAAAAGATACTATTCATGCAACAGCTAATAACATCTTTTGCTGATGAGCTAAGTTGACTGAGACATAGCTTTATACTTTTGAAAGTTTATAAATGGAAAGTTCTGTTGTAAGTAAATACTTCTAGATTTCTGAGAAGTAATTATTTTCTCTTACATCAATTTGAATATATTTAAATATTTTATATTAACTTGTAATAGCATCACTGACTCAATGGACATGAGTTTGAGTTGGTGATGGACAGGAAAGCCTGGCGTGCTACAGTTTATGGGGTCACATAGAGTTGGACATGACTGAGGGACTGAACTGAACTGAATAGTTGTCATCCTGGTCAAGTTAACATGTTTTAATGGCCAGGAGCTGGAGAACCTAGTCACTACTGGCCTCATTTTATTCTCGGCATACCTATGGAACTCTTGGCATTTATAGGGTTTCTTATAAAACTCTTTCCTGGAGGGGCCTTAGTGGATAATATGAATAACACATTGCATTTTAGAATAGTATGTGATAAGAACCAAGATGATGAAATAATGTTTGAGACTTCTGGACAATTTTCAATGTAGGTAAGAATTTGATATTATGTAAGATGCCTCTGGCTTACATTGCCATTTCCAAGGTCTTTTATATTGCAGACTGAGAGAGAAATGAGCCCATGGAGTAGACAGCTGCAATGAAATCTGAGTTAATCTCCTCACAGTTAGTTTCAGAGCAGAGCAGTATCCAGGGTGTTGGGAATAACCCAGCCACAGTCTCTAGTCGTAGACTCCCTTACATTCTTTTTTTTTTTTTTTTTAATTTTACTTATTTATTTGGACACACAGGCATTTGGGATCTTAGTTCCACGACCAGGCATTGGACTTATGCCCCCTGCATTGGAAGCACAGCCTTAACCACTGGACCATCAAGGAAGTCCCTCACATTCTTGCAAGGTGTTTGGCATAAGCTGTATAGTGCTCCCCTTTCAGGTGGTCAGTCACCATGTCTCCAGACAAAGAGGCTGGTCCTGAAAGCTGTGACCAACAGGGCAAGTATCCCAGCTCCAGTGTGGGGCTTGCTATGCCCTGTTAGACAAGGCTTAATTTTGGGGCCAGGCTCAGAGCTGTGTTATAGATCTGTATCTCTGCAACCATACCCCCCACCCTCAGTTCTCTAGATTGTCTCATCTTTAAATGAATGTCTTAGGGTTTGACAGAATGGTCCTGACCAGTTTCTGGTGCCATCATAAACCAGGCTACAGCTTCATCTCTTATTAAAATTTTAACTTTTTGACTAGGTTGACTCATCTCATTTCTAGCCTGTCACCGCATTCTGGCCCTGCTTTTCAGAACAAGTTAAACTGTTTCAGCTGGGCTTCCAGGACTGCGACGGCACAGAGAACAGGCCTGTAGTTGAGAGGTTGCAAAAGGCGTCAAGCTGCAGGACAGCCTTACACAGATGACTTGTTGATTCAATGTAATGTGGATCATATTAGTTGAGAGTTTTTAATTAAAATTAACAGACACTAACTCTGGCTGATTAAAGGGGAAAAACAATTTTGGAATAGATGCAGAGTAAATCATATAACTGAAGGAAAAGTAGAGTAGGACAGCTCTAGGAATACAGGAAACAGAAACTAGTGGACACATCATAGTACCACCTTGGGGATGAATCCATTCCAGATATTTTCTGATCTTTGTTGATTAGCTAATATCAGATTTCCAGGAGAGAGTTCGATTGGCTGGCTTGGGTTATAAGCCCACCCCTTGGCTAGCAGAATCACCGTGCCTGGGATGACAATCCCATCAGCACTGCCTACAATGAAGGTCAGGATGGTGCTCCAAACCATGTGGTTCTACTGAAAGAAAGGGAGGCTCAAAGACAACAGATGCTAACTACGAGTCTGTACAGAGTGTGAATAGAGTCAGCCTCACAGCCAAAGAAACAGGCAGCTGTGCAGATATTTCTGTTTCTTAGGAGTTGCCATACAGATATTTAACCCAGCTTAGGGGTCCTTGGCTCTAATTTTCATGCCCTTTTGTCCCCAATATACTTTCAGGCTTTAAATCAGTAATTAACAAGAGGCATCTTTTGGTCATTGTAGTTGCCTGGAGCAAAATGAATTTTTAAAATTCTTTGTGATTAAAAAACACCATCATTGTCATTATCACATATGGAAGGCCAGTAAACTGTCAGAAGAACATCCCAGTTAGTTCTTTTCTCATTTTTGAGTTATGTCAATTGACAGGATTTGAGTCTTTGAGGGCTTTGATGAGAGTAGCTGACTTCAAAAGAGTCAGCAAGACAGATATTTCAGTTTCTATAGGCTGAGGGATTTCTAACTGGAAGCCATATTGTGGATAGTAGATTATAATAACAAAGGAGATTTTAAAAATGAGGATGACACATTGACTTGGAATGTTTTCTCATCTGTATTTACTTATTCCTAAATATTTTCCTTTATGCTTTCTTTTTCAAGTGGATGGCCAGCTGCCTGCCACCTTTTTCTTTTCTCATTGCCTCTGTTCCTCATTTCTTTCTTTTCCTTAGCCACTCCACTTTCCTTCCTTGAATCCTGTGTTTTCTCTCTAAATCTTCCTTTCTCTAATCCTATTTCATCCCTCTCTTTCTTTTCCTTATTTGGTCTTACAGTTCATAACTTCTCTTTCTTTTCCTGAAATTCCCTTCTGTTCTCCTCCTCCAAAATCAATGTTCTGGTGCCCTATTCCCAAGCTTCTTATCTCTCCACTGTTAATCCCTAATGTGTTTACTGATCTGTGGGCCAAACGGCAGAATCCCCAGGGCCCTCTCTCCATGCCAACACAGTGCAAAGCAGCAGTTAGCATTGCTCAACAAGTGCCCTGTGAACCATGAATCAGTGGGTGGAAACCCTGTCAGTGAGAGGTTGCATATGTCTGTTTGTATGTGTATATGAGATGTATGATGATGCTCAAGCAACTAGTTTGTTGAATGGAGGGATTCCTGGATTTTTTTTTTTTTTTCCTGGCAGTAAAATGAATTAAGCAGCAAGCTTTGCCTACATTTCTTTCTTCATTAAGTTAATGGACACGTTTCTAAGAAGTTATGTAAGGAAAACAGATGATGTTAAAGAGAGAAACAGAGACAAGAGACTGGTAAACAGTCAGGCATTAGTAGATCCTGCTGACACATTTTTGATAGCAAACACAAAGAATGTGTTATGAATGCAGTGATAGAATAGAAAGCAGAACCAGGAAAGAGATGGCAATAAACGGTAATAAAATCCAAGTGATTCATATGTTTAAATCAAAGAAAGAAGAAGGATGGTAGTGCCCAAAATGTGAAAGGGTAATAAAATGGAAGTAGAGACATACTGGTGAAGACCAAGAGATTAGAAATTTGAGGAACTCTTCTTACATCAATACAACATTACATGTTAAACAACAAACAAAGAGCATGCAACTATACTTCTCAGATGCAGTATCTCTAGTAACTTTAGGGAAATAAAAGCCAGATAAGATTAGTGTAGCATCTTTAAAAAAAAAAATGTAAACTTCAGAATTCACATCCGCTATAAAAGGATTGGAAGAATTTGAAAAGATGAGGAACAGTGGCAAGTGATAGAAATCTTAAGCAGAAAAAGTGATTTTAAATGGTATGGCCAGGTTTTCAAAAAGGAAAGTACTCTGGTTCTCTCTGCCCTGAGAGTTGGGAGACCAACATGGCCTAAAGAAGAATAGACCCACCTCATGTTTGCCATATACTGAGCTGGATGCTTTACGTTCACTTCTCATTTAAGCCTCATGATACATAAAGTGAAGCCAAAGACTGAGAATGATACCCACTGGGAGGAAAAAGAGGGAATTTTCTGAGCTAGTTCCAAAATCATAAGGCTCAGGGGGAGTAGCTTTGGTTTTGTCAAGTCAGAGCGGACAGCCAAAGGCAGCAGACATAGGATATTATCAGAGGTAAATCACCCAGCTAAGCCTGTTCTGTCTTTATTGCAAGGTCAGAGGACCGTAGCAAGGCAGCCAAATGTTTTCAACCATGGAAATCCCCTAACTTTCCAATGGCTACAGCCCCACAGCTCTGAGGTTTTACTCACAGGATGGCTCTTATCCAGCTTTCAAATGTCTTCAAGTGGATTAATCATTTTCTTCTCCTGACTCATTCAAGCCTCCAGCAAATAGCTGTAGGTACTGGAGGGGCTGAGTAGATCAGTTGACTTGATATTGGGCTATAGAAAAACTTATAATACAGTGACAAAAACACCTAAGTGTCTGTCCTCAGGTGCTAGTGTGTGGGTTATGGCCAGACGACATTGGCTCATTCATGTGTTTGAAGCAGGGTATTTTCATTTGCAGTAGGAAACTTGGTTATGTGTGGGGATTTTAGTCTCTAATTGTAAGATGAAGTATTGTATGCCACTGACTTAGACAGTAGAATTCCATTATGACAGCTTAGTTTTATATTTATTTAGATGGATTATGGGTCAGAACATAACCCCTTAATAACAAGACCAAACATATATACAGTGCTTATGGTGTGCTGGGCATTGTACTAATTGCTTTCCTTAAGAGGGCATAGTCACAGGATTGAAAGGTCGGTTCTGGTTGTCTAAGCCAAGACCATGTCTATCAATTACATTATTTTGTCTGGCTAATGTTCCTCATCATGAAGTTTATTTTTGAAGAAGTGTTCATTTCTAGATTCCTGATTGTACTTAGTTATACTGGAAAGTCAGTTTTTCTTGCTTTCGGAATGCTTTAATTTCCTGGTTCAGTCATTCAGTTCATGGACATTTATTAAGCACCTGAGTGTACTGATCATGGAAGATACGGTTGTGAGTAAGACATGGCCTCAGATCTAGAGTTCAGCACTCTGTTAGTGCTTTGTGATTGGCATGAACAAAATACCTGGGAAGCAGCAGCAAATATTTCTTCAAAGGAAACATTAGAGCTGAAACTTTAAGAATATATAGAAACTGCTCACTCTAATAAAGGCAAAAGGAGCATCATCAATAGAAGAAACAGCATGTGAGAAAGAATATAGCATGTTCAGGGTGGAAGAAGACATTTTAAACATGGG
This sequence comes from Bos mutus, assembly GCF_027580195.1. NCBI lineage: Eukaryota > Metazoa > Chordata > Mammalia > Artiodactyla > Bovidae > Bos > Bos mutus. The sequence continues at coordinate 28,694,128 of NC_091626.1, read as the reverse complement.
ATTGTGGCAAAAAAAAATGAGGCTAAATAGGTTAAGTTGGGATAAGATTCTGATGGATCTTGTATAACATCCTAAGGCATTCTCTTGTAAGCACTGGAGGGGCTTATGGAGGTTTTTAAGAAAGAGTAACTTTATTTGATTATGTTTCAGTAAGAGAGTCCTGATGATAATGTAGGGTAGGAGAGAGGGGTAACAAAATGGGACTGGTTAGAAAACTGTTGCACGGTCTAGAAGCGATAGCAGTAGGGGCAAAGGTGGGGGATAGATTTGAGATGCAGCTGGGGAGTGATGTGAGCAGGCTGTAATGTCGTGTTGGATACAGAGATTGATGTGTGGGTGCCGTCCCCGATGAGGGACTCAGGTCTTTGGATGGGCCATGATGCTTTCCCATGAGAAATGAGGAGGAAAACTAGCCTTGGGGAGTGATGAGATTCCTTTGTGACATGTTGAGTTGAAATTAAGGTGCTAGTGAGAGGTGAAGTGCTTGAAGCTGATTAGATCAGTGAAGCTGAAGAGGAAAAGGGGCCAAGGACGGTAAAGCGTGCATTCTATTTAGATTGTGGGTCAGGAATCTATCCACGCTGTGTAGAGAGAGTTTGGGGAATTACTGGCTGGCTGTTTTAGCCATGTTGGTTGTTTCTGTGGTAGAACACACTTTGGATTCTGTTATTTTCCTACGCATGACTAATACATTTTTAAATGAGGTTGGAAGCCTCAGTCAAAGGCTAGCAGGACATTGACCCCGTATAGACCATTATTCTGCATGTGCTGCTTTGGGGAGGAGTTGAAGAGTCATTCTTGGAGACACAGAAATGCAAGTTCCCACTCAGATTTCTCTGGCTGACCTGGATTCCAAAGGACTGCTGGCCCTATAGAGATTTGCAGACATCCACACAAAAGGAGCATCGTTTGTATGCAGCCCCTGAACTAATTGTAACAATCTGTTCCTTAAGTCTCTGAGAAAGCACACAAATTGATTCTCCAGGACTTGTCCATTTTCAAGGACATCTGTGTGACCCTTCATCACATCAGCTGACCCCTCCCCCTTTTGTTCACCTGCTGTTTCAATTATGTGAGCTGGGATGTATCTGCCTCAAAACACCCTGTCCTGGGAATTTCCTTCAGAAGAAAATTATTGGAAAAAATATTTCTGCTTTTGAGGCAACTCAGGGATTTAAATCTCCTCCGGCCTACAGAGCCCTTGGATTCAAGTGTCTCTTCCCTTGTGACTCTGGAAGATTGAGTTGTGTCTTGAATGGAAGCTCATAAGCACATTGAGGAACTCGGAGTCTGTTTCCTCCTGCTGTTTACTGAAGCAATGAAAAAATAAACAAATTCAGGTAGTCCAGAGCCAGTCCTAAGGATCATGTGATGGGGCCCAGTGGTGTCCCGGAGCTCAGGAGGCCAGTTTTGGTGCCTGGGGCATAACTGTCTCCTGCAGGCTTCTGAAGCCACCTGCCTCTTTCAGAAATGCCACTTTCCATTCATCCTCATAACTGACTGACCAGGACGTATGTTCTTGTTCCTAATTTTCACTGCCTTATACCCAAGAGGTCTGTGACAAATATTTTCAACCTGTTGGATTGTCTCAAGTTTTGGAGGTCACTTAATATATTTAAAGGCTTCTGAGCTCATTGAATGCCATCAACTTTGCTAACAGCAAAGGAAGGTGCATATATTGATTGAAGGTCAAGAGCTGGCAGTCATGGGATCCTCTGGTCTACAGATCTATGGGCCATACTTAACTCTCTCAATGATGTCTTTAGGAAAATATGAATTTAGTATCAATATTAACAGAGCAAAATCATCGTAAAACAACCCAGGTTTTCTGACTTTTTTGGAAACTGCAAGATTTGACAACATTGGGCTGCATTCCTGCAGGTTGATGATTGATGAGAGCTGCATAACTGCTGCTCATTTGAGGGTGGGCATATCTCTCCCATTTGCCAAGATGTCCACATCCCTCACTCACGTTTCATGCCTCACTTCTGTAGGTTTTTCTTTGTGGGTATCAGCAGCAAAATTACTTAGAAAACTTACAAATTAGCATGATATTTCAAAAGCATTTTATTTTGATATAATTCACTTACCATAGGGACTTCCCTCATGCTCCAGTGGTTAAGACTCTGCACTTCTCCTGCAGGGGATGTGGTTTTGATCCCTGGTTGGGGAACTAAGATCCCACATGCCACTCAGCCAAAAAATGGAAAAAAAAAAAAAAAAAAACCACTTACTATATATTAAGTTCACCCATTTAAAGTGTGCAATTCAGTATTTTTTGGCTTATAGTTGTGTAACTATTGCCACTACTGCGTTTCAGAACTTTTTCACACTCAAAAGAGATTCTATACCCATTAGCAGTCACTTGCTATTCTTTCCCGTACCCCTAGATCTCTGTTAATCTGCTTTCTGTCTCTGTGGCTTTGGGTTGGTTCTACTTTTTAGCTATTACAGATAATGGTGCTAATGAATATTTGCATACAAATGTCTGAAAGGACATATGTTTTCACTTCTTTTGGGAATATACCTAGGAAGTGAAATGATTGGTCTTAACTCCATGTTTTAATTTTTTGAGGACCTGCCACATTTTCTTCCAAAGCGACTGTACTATTTTACATTCCCTGTCAATGTATAAGGGATCAAGTTTCTCTATACCCTCAACAGCACGTTTTGTTTTTCTTCTTGTAACCATTCTAGTTGTTGCGAAGTGGTATTTCATTGTGGTTTTGATTTTTAAAAAACATTTTTTTTATAAAATAGAATTTATTAATTTTTACAAGGAAATGTTGCTAATAGGTCATGCTAACCCTTCTTCATCACTGGAACTCTCAGCTTCATCTCAGTTCTCATGGGCAGAACACATCATATATTGCATATATTCCCCTGGCTGTCACCTGTGGCGCCCTCATGAATGGGATTAGTGCCCGTATTAAGAAGACCCCAGAGAGCTCTCCTGCTCCTTCTATTATGTGAGGTTGCAATGAGAAGATAGCAGTCTGCATTCCAGAAGAGGGTCCTCACCAGAAGCTGACCATTTTAGCAGCCTGAACTTGGTCTTTCCAGCCTCCAGAATTGTGAGAAATAAATTTCTGTCATAAGTCACCCAGTTAACGGACTTGATTACAGCAGGCCTGATGACCTAGGTGGGAGCTTCTCTGGTGGTTCATATGGTAAGAATCTGCCTACAGTGCAGGAGATCCTGGTTTGATCCCTGGGTCAGGAAGACCCCTGGAGAAGGGAATGGCAACCCACTCCAGTATTCTTGATTGGAGAATTCCATGGACAGAGGAGCCTGGTGGGCTAGCGTTCATGAGGTTGCAGAGTTGTACATGACTGAGTGACTCACACACACACACACACACACACACACACACAGGCACCAGACTTAGACACTGGCCTTCCAAGGGAAGAAGCAGTGATCCTCCTCTAGACTCAGGTTCTCTTTTTTTCCCAAGAAGCTGTACTTTTTTTTTCCCCACTGAGTCCAAGGGCTTGACTCTGATGCCTGACTTGGATCTGTTTTCGTGAACTCACCACGCTCTGCTTTTGTTCACTGCTCTCTCTCTCTCTCTCCTCTCACGCTTTCTCGCTTCTACCCACCCATCCCATCAGCCCAGTGGTTCTGATCCAGTTCTGAGACTCTGGAGCCTCCTTTAGTGATACCACCAGGCAGAAGAACCACATGAGTCCTTTTTGTCCAGCAGTATCTGATTTAATTATCAGATGTTCCAACAATTGCATTTTGAATATTCTGTTCCATCCTTGCCTTAACTTTACTGGCAAGGTTTTCAAGTTGCAAAAATGTGGCTACCTTAATTGTAATACAATCAATATCTGAGTGAAAAAGTGAAAGATCTTAGTCTGGATGTGAAAAAGCTTCATTGGCCACATTGTTCCAGTCCACAATTATTCCGTATTTTTACTGAGTCTACGTAAAAGGCCGCTATCTGACCACAAGAGCAAAGAGACCTTTTCCCTAAGTGTGACACTGAAATTCTCCAGCAGCCCCCAACCCCTCTTTATCAGCAATAGTGGGTTTTATAGGACACCCTTATTACCTGGGGTGTTATATCTGCAATAATAAAGACTGCCTCAGATCTTTCGCTTCCTTTATCTCAGAACAGACCTTGTTGTGTGTATTTAGAGCCACAGCCCAGGCCTATTACATCTGTAACGAATGGGATGACTTAAAACAGCACCTTTCACCTCAGAATCTGGAAGCCTTTAACAGCCTCAGCTCCACACTTCCACACACAAACACTTTAGGGAAGGACAGACAGTAAACAGGAACTTCTGGTGATTGTCCTGTCAGGGAGAACGGAGAGAAAAAGAAGACGGTATGCCCAGGCAGTGTGAGCCTTTCTCCTTCAGTCACTGTGACTTAAGCTCATGTGAGTGTCTAGGGTAATTTTTCTACAGCATAGGCATAATCAGTGCTTTCATTTACCTAATCTTTCATTAGAAGTGCTTTACTCATCGATTGCTAGAAGGGAATATGGTGATAAAGGACAATTATTTCTCTAACACATAGGAACTTGCTCTTTCTGGTGAGTCAGTAGAAGAATAAGATAAAGTGTCCAGAGTACAAACGGCCTCTTGTTTTCGTATGGCCTAATATTTGTTCACCTTCTTGCTTCATTTATTTCTCAAGGAAACAGGCTCTATTCCCGTACCTATACTCGCTTATAGGTAAGGCCGGAACTCCAGGACTTTAACCCATAGAAACTTGCCTTGATGTTTTTCTTTCTGAAGATTTAGAGAACTACTTTATATTTTTACAACTTAAACCTTCAGAGAAAGAGAGCTTATCTTACCTGTTTGTTGGCTAGAGTGGGAAGCTGAGAAGGAAAAGGAGAGGATCTAGCATTTGCCTGGCTTCAGGCTCTGTGCTGGTCACTTTGTCTATATTATCCCATGAAACTAAAAGAAAACCCAGAATGTGTATCATTTGTTCTGTTGGCCTGTAGCCATCTGTATGCCATCATGGCCTTAGTCCTGATACCCACCAGGACCTATTCTATGATGTCTTGTTTTTCCTTTTAAAATGTGGCTCTGGTACATTAATAAACCCAAATTGCATATTCTTCGCTCTTGCAAGGTGCTGTTCAGGGTCGAACTTAGCATTAGACAAACATCTTTCTCTCTGTTTTAAAAATCTCTTTTCTCTCTTCCTTTGTTGTGAGAAAAACATATTTATACTCTTTTAGAGTTGTCAATCACAGTGTTATAGTAAAATACTTGGTTTTATCATTTTGGCTCAATCGAATAAATAAGTTCCATTTAATTTAAATTCTCTTGGTTCTCAGATTTTCTTTTTTTTTTTTAAGAAACCTGTAGTCCCTGCTTAGGAGAAGGCAATGGCAACCCACTCCAGTACTCTTGCCTGGAAAATCCCATGGATGGAGGAGCCTGGTAGGCTCCAGTCCATGGGGTTGTGATGAGTCGGACACGACTGAGCAACTTCACTTTCACTTTTCACTTTCACTTTTCACTTTCATGCATTGGAGAAGGAAATGGCAACCCACTCCAGTGTTCTTGCCTGGAGAATCCCAGGGACGGGGGAGCCTGGTGGGCTGCCGTCTATGGGGTCCCACAGAGTCGGACACGACTGACGCGACTTAGCAGCAGCCTCAGCAGCAGTCCTTGCTTGCTGCCCCCTTAGCCCACCCCTGGCAGTCCAGCCCATGTTTTTACCCCCTACCAATAGTCAAAAGACTATTACATGATTCTCCTGCCCAGTTCTGTCTCTGTCTTCACAAATTCTGGAGTCATACTGACTTTGTCACCCCCAAAACTCACCCCCAAAACTGAGCTGTGTGACCTTGGGCTCACATTTCCTCATTTCCCCATCTGAAAACACTGACTCAGTTATTATCAGGATTAAATGACCTGGTGGTGTCTGCCCTGTTCCCAGGTTCCCCCTGCTTGGGTTGACTGTGTACCCAGCTGATAAATCATTTTGCCTGAGCCTTGCCATATCTTGACTCTGAAGCTTCTCTGGCTCCTTCCCACCGTGCCTTCACATTTGAGGGCCTTCTTGATAAAGAGTCTGCCTGCAGTGCAGGAGACATGGGTTCGATCCCTGGGTTGGGAAGATCCCTTGGAGGTGAGCATGGCAACCCACTCCAGTATTCTGGCCTGGAGAATCCCCATGGACAGAAGGTGCTGGTGTGCTGCAGTCCATGTGGTCACAAAGAGTCAGACGTGACTAAGCACCGCACGGCCTGGCACAGGCTGCTCCACACTGCTCTTTCCAGACCTATTTCTCGCTACTCCACAGCATAAACTGTCTTCCAGCCAGCCTGGACTAGATATTCCCTAATGATGTACTTGCTGTCTTCACATTATACTTCTCTTGGTACACCCTGTTTTCCCAGGATGAGTCCCTTCTGCCATCTTTGCTCATCAGAAACCCCATCACCTTTGACGGTACCCTTGAAGGAGCGATTACTGGTCACCTCCGGACTCTGAATCCTAGTTAGTCTATGCCTGGATAGCTCTTGTCATAGACAGCTGGAGAATGATTAGCACAACTTCTTTTCCTCTTCTAGGTTGTAAGTCCCATGGAGGTAGGAAGTTTAGTTCTTACATGTCAGTCCTTAATAAATATTTGTTGAACAAATAAGGCCCCTTTGTCACTTTCTTGTCTCCTCAGTTGAACTTGATAGTTTCCTCTACTGTTTAAACAGAGGAGGACAGAGTATATGTACAGTCCGGATTTGATTTTATGTCACCAACTTGCACTTTCTGAGTACCTGCTGAATGTTAGAAACTGTGCTATTGCTAGGGTCAAAAATAATAATTGCAGCTACAATTTACTGAGCCCTTCCTAGGTGCTAGGCACCATGCTAAACTGTTTTTTTAAATATTATCTCACTTAACACTCAAGATAACCTTTCAGTGTATTGTCATGAAAGCTATATGGTTCAGAGAGGTTAGTACCCTGCTCAAGGTCAGCAGCTAGTCAGAGGTAGAGCCAGGATTTGAAACTAGGTTGTCTACTCCCAAACCTGTGCTCTTAATCATGTTAATAAGAGTTCTACCTTTTGAGTTACTAAGTGTCCAGTAATGAAGATATGTGAGCTGGTCCACATCTTCTTCTCTGACTTTTACCTTGTAATACCACACTTCAACCACACTGGCCTTCCGCAGTCCCTTCATTGTACCAGACCTGTTCCTGCCCCAGGACCCTTGGACCTACAACAGTGCAGACAGCCGCTTAGAATGCTGTCAGTGCTGACCTTCACATCACTGGCATGTCTTGATTAGAAAGTCATCTCCTAGAAATACTTCCCTGAACTCCTCATTTAAAGTAACATTCCACTTTCCCACCTGCTCTGTGCTCCCTCTACCCCAGTTACCCTGGTTCATTTTCTTCTGGTATTTCTGTCACTGTCTGCATTGATCGCATGTACTTGTGAATTTATTCTTTTCCCCTACTAGAATTGAAGTCCAGCAAGAGTAAAGATTTATTCACCACTGAATCTCCAGTATCTAGAACAGGCCTTGTGTGTTGAACAAATGGGTGAATTTTTGACAGCTAACTGTTTCAGGTTGGGTTCCAGAAAAGTATACACTGAAATGGACTTTTTAGTGCAAGATGTTGTTGGGAATCAATACTTGCAAAAGACAGGGGAAGCAGCAGGATTGAACAGAGGGAGGAATTGAGTTGTGCAAAGAGCCAACTCTTTGCAACAGAGAGTTGGATCCAACAGAGCTTCAGTCAACCCTGTAGCAAGTTTTAGAGTTTAAAAAAAAAAAAATCTTCCCACTAGAATTTGCTGTATGACACAAGAAGTTCAAACCGGTGCTCCATGGCAACCTAAAGGGGCGGGATGGGGTGGAAGGTGGGACAGAAATTCATAAGGGAGTTATTGTTGTTCAGTCACTAAGTTGTGTCTGACTCTTTGTGACCCCATGGATTGCAGCACCCCAGGCTTCCTTGTCTTTCAGTATCTCCCGGAGTTTGCTCAAACTCGTGTCCATTGAGTCAGTGATGCCAACTAACCATCTCATCCTTTGTCACCCCCTTCTCCTCCTGCCCTCAATCTTTCCCAGTATCAGAGTCTTTTCTAGTGAGTTGCCTTTTTGCATCATGTGGCCAACATATTGGAGCTTCAGCTTCAGCATCAGTCCTTCCAATGAATATTCAGAGTTGATTTCCTTTAGGATTGACTGGTTTGATCTTGCAGTCCAAAGGACTCTCAAGAGTCTTCTCCAACACCACAGTTCAAAGCATCATATCTTGATGCTGGGGGACATATGTATACCTATGGCTGATTCATACTATAAAAAATTATTCTTCAATTAAAAATAAATTTTAAAAAGAGAGAGAAAAAAATCCCTCCACTAGACTAATAATAAGCTAGCATTATATTAATAATTAAAAATCAGGTTTAGTCTAGAACTTGCTGTGGACTTTATACTCCCTCCCCCCTCCACTGATGCCCCCTTAGTTAAGGGGTATGGGTGTGATCTACTCCTGGAAGGTCATGACCTCAGGCAAGGAGACCTCTAAAACTGGGGCTGACCCTGAAGGAGTTAATGTTGGATGCTGTTTGCTGACTATCCTCCCATAGCCAGAAATCGAACCCTTCCTTACAGAGGCCTTTGGTCAATGAGTTTTAGTATCTACTAACTAATGACAGTATTATAAATAGTGCGTACCTTATGCATGATTGTCTCTATTGTTGATGTAAGTGGTGTTCTTCAGAATTAATTTACATCTAAAAGCTGGGAGTATTTATACCAGAAATTTTAAAGCAAATCAGTACTTGTTGCTTTCAGATCACCCATTACTTTGATTCACATATGATATTCAATGACCTTTCTCTCTCTTTCTCTTTCTAATATATGTTTGGCATTATAATTTTTCAAAATGCACCAAAAACTTGCCTAGAATTATTATTATTATGACTGTTTTATAGTTAGTGACAGATTTTCAAGGTGATCACATTTTTTAACCTTTGTAAGTTCTGGTAAACTAAAGTTTCTTTTTATTTTTTCTGTAAAGCAGTGTTCAAATTTTTTTTTCTGATTATAAATATACTTGTATAAACCTTTAGACTAACAGCAACTTTCTGCATGTTATTTCATGTTTTTAATAGTTTATCTTTTTAACTAGGTCATTTAGCATGTAAGAACTATTGAGCAACATCACCAATAAATTGTCATGTTTGATGTTATTTTGTATTTTCTGAGGTCTCAATCTTAACTGACTTTTTTTTTTAATCTGGCGTTTTTCTTCCTTGGGGAATTTAATTTCCCTTTGTTCGCTTATTTATAGCTTTGCAGATGGCGTGGTTTGGAACCTTAGTTTTTATTGGTTTGATTATTCTACAGTAATTGACACACTAAACATTCCTAGTCCCATGTTCCATTTACATATGGACACATACGACTTGATGACTCAAATAGACTATAATGAATCCCCTTTATTCTGGGTTATCTTTGAGATTCTGGGTTACTGTGTGGGTCTGTTCTCCTTAAACGTGGAACTGACAGCATTGAGTATTGGAAACAACTGACCTTTTATTTCCGCTGGCATTTCATCACTATGGGTGCATCCCAATCTAATTATATGTTGATTTGTAATCAACAGAGGCTTCCTCTCATTTAATTTTCTGCTGACTTTATTTTCTCCCTGTTTGGAAACCTCCAAGATTATTATATCAGTTTCAATTTCTTAAACAGGTTTTCTTTCATGATGGCCTGCTTCCAATCTCTTACTTTGCTATTCAGTTACTCTGTCAACCCATGTTATCTGTTTAAAAAATAAAAAAGCCAAACCAAACAAAATGCTGATCCGTTGGTGGGCTCTATGCTGTCATCTAAACTGTTATGGAGAGAACTATTTATGTTATAATGTTGTTATGAATTAACTCAGTGGCCCATATCTCTCTGTACATGAAATGCACTTGACCTTAGAAGAAAAAAAAAATCTGAACCAGAATCCTCATTGAAGTCTCTGACTTGGCTACAATAAGAATTCATCAAAAACATAGAAGCTACATTTCCTAGGAAATGCAGGCTTTTTCCTGTATTTGGGAGCGGTAAAGGATACGCCCAAGAACTTGGAACACATACAACCCTGGCAGACAAACAAAAGATCTGAAGGGCAGAACTTCCTTTTTATTCCCTGAGCTCTCTCTCCCATTGTCTAAGAGAAGATGGGGCAAATACCCAGACAGAAGCTGTTTCAGTATTGTCTTTTATTGATAGGCTGCTTGTGTTCAGTGATTCCTCTGGCCCATAGTGTCTGCTGGACAGTTGGAGGCTTTTTGAAGCCATTGTATTGTTAGAGAATAATTAGGGTGAATGAAGCAGGGGGTAGGGGTTAACAACAATTCTTTGTTGCAAGCAATTGCTAGTCTTGGCATCAGTATTGGTAACAAGGCCAATCTACTGGAAGGGATGGAAACAAAAGAAGGAAAGGTTGCCGTTGGTTTGTCTAATCCATCCAGCAAATCCACCCATGCGTGGCCATTGTGCTTTGTGAGCTCTCTGGAAATGCCTTTGGTCACACTGCATTCCAAGCCACTGGGTGGGTGATCTCTAGGCGGATCTCATACATGGATTTCCTAGAATGCTTCCCATAGCGAAAAAGTGGATGCACAGGTGTTGCCTTGGCAACTAATCGGCATACTTCATAAAGAAAATAATCTTCTGACATTTGGGTAGATGAATGTCCTAACACAAAAGAGCTAAGATGTGTCGATTGACACCAAGGTGAACACACCTATGCAGAACCTTGGCCTGTGTCCTCACTTTCTCCTCCATCCTCTCTAGGATAGTCAGGCCCTGTCCTGATCATCATGGTCTTGATCTCACTTGAATTGTGATCTAGAAGAGCCCCAGCCGGGGTAGGGTCCAGCAAACTGGGGTGGTTATCAATTTAATGCTTCTAGGAAAATGGTTCTTACTAGAAGACTTTATAAACTGGTTGCCTATCTCAGCTTGCCCATTTGGGGAACTGGAGCTGCTGCTGCATTCAGAGTCAAGGTGACGTCTAGTTGTGGTTGATCAGATACCTGAGGTATTAATAATACATGGCAGAGTACCTCACACGGGGGCCTAGGTTCCTACTTGAAGTCTGTGTTCAGATTTTATAGCATCCGTGTAATTCTGTAGCATGTGTTGCTTCCTACATCCTTCTCCCAAATCAGCTTTCTGACAAGGGTGCCCAAGCACAGAGGGGATGTGCCTCAAATAGTTGATTCAAATTGTACAACAGAAGTTACCCCATATATCCCTTCCTGTTGCTTATCGAGAAGGACAGAGACACAGAGGCAGTTTGGAAGTGGATGGAGGCATCTCTCCAAGGAGATTTTTTGACCTTGGACACACCTCCCCGAAAGGTGAAATCCTGCTCTCACGTATGAAATAGGGCTTTAATGTTACAGTCTGATTTAGACCAACGATGATTTACATTTGAAATCTCAAACGGGGAATGTTCAAGGTTGATCTTGAACTCTGAGCAGTTGGGGCAGGGGTGGTGTTTACCTATGCGTTATGCTGAGGGCATCTACACTCCCGGGAGTGGAGTGGTGGGCGTTAGGCAGTGGGTAGGGAGAGAGAGGTGGCATGGGGCTTTAAGGAGTGGGGAGGACGGACAGAGTGTGCTTCTTTTCAGTTTGTCAGCTGTTCTGGAAAACTGCCAAAATGAATGAGCTACAACAAGCCCGCATGGTTGTTGTAAGCCAAGGCGAGGCTAGGCCCCTCCTTTTAAAAGGCTCTGTGGAATTTAGACTTAAAACTTCATGTGTATTTGGTTTGGGGCAAATGTGAAATCCCTGAACTTTCCCCAGGAAAATATTAGCTCCCTGGAACACACAGTGGGTCCGAACTCTCTGGACAGAAGTGTGTCTTGAGGGAGAAAAAAGAATCCAGCACCTTCCCATTTAGCCTCCTGACTCTGTTTGGCTAGCAGAGAAAGATTGATGAAAACCCTGATTAGATCTGTCTCCATGGCCTCCAGCAGATTATTGGAAAGTCCTGAAAAAATCCTTTTGATACAGGGGGTAGAGGTTCCAGTGGACGGGGGGAGGGAAAGGGCTGAATCTTACTAGCCCAAATGTGCCGGGATACACACAAACGAGCAGCCGGTGAGCAAGGGGGAGAATGAGCAAAGGCTGAGCATTTTTACAAGACTAGGCACCGACATTCTCCTAAGGGAGAGGGAACCTGGAACATTTAAAATAAGGCTCTTCCATATGGGAAGAAGAGCCTGTAAACCCAGTGTGGTTGAGATTTCAGAAACAGAAATCCATGGCTAGGTTTTTCTAGGCAGGACTTGTATCCTCTGTTGGCAGTCAGGTTCCAAGCCTGACCCCTCTGCCGTGTGACTTTGGTCTGACGTTCATGTCAGGAAAACTCTAGGCTGTTTTTGCCGTCCTGCCTGCTAATGTTGACATTGGTAGGGAGAGAGGAAATCTGGATAAATAGAACTCTTTTCTTGGCGTTGTTAAAAATATTACTAAAAAGAGCAAAGGGTGTTTTCGGAGCTACATGGAAGCAAAGTCTTTCTTTGGAACTTTGAAAGCCTAGGTAGGTGGCTGGGTAAGCATTTTCTCGCAGCCTGTTTGTTTTAGCCCGTGGTGGTTTCTGATTAGTTGTAAAATTCTGATAGAGGGCACACACACCCCCATCCCACAGTGGCCCTCTCTCCTGACGCTGTCCTTTGTATCTTGTGATTGAAAACTTACACAGCTTTTAGGACTTTTCTGAGGATCACATTGTAGCTGGTCTACCACGAGCTTTAAATTTTCTTGAAATTTTACTGTCAAAAGCAGAAGAACAGCTTTTCATCATTGAACTGGGAGGAGCAGTTTTGTTTGCCCCTTACATTTTGCACTTTCAGAAACTGAAATTGAGAACTACAAGCAACTTGCCTGAAGTTACACCGTTTAGTTAGTATGGGAACAGAAAGGAAAAACTCCTAAGTTTCCTGATGCCTGGGTTATTATCATAACAAAAGCTGTGCCCCCAGAAGGAAATTTCGGTTCAGATTCTCTACAACTTTAAGAACATGGACGAATATATGGATTTTAGTAGAAACAGCTGATCAAGATAACCTCATCATTCTCAAGGGAATGTAACTTTGAGGAGACAGGTTTGGAATAACCTGATTTTACACGATAATGCAAATTCCTTCTCTATTCTAGTGGGGGAGATTTTCCTATGTTGCATGAACTATTTGAACATTTTCTAATTTAAAATTTCTTATAACCATAAAAGCATTTGTGCTGTGCTCAGCCGCTTCAGTGGTCTCTGACTCTTTGTGACACTGTGTTCTGTAGCCCACCAGGCTCCTCTATCCATGGGGATTCTCCAGGCAAGAATAGTGGAGAGGGTTGCCATGCCCTCCTCCAGGGGATCTTCCCAACCCAGGGATCGAACCTGCATCTCCTGAGTCTCCTGCATTGCAGGCAGATTGTTGACCCACCGAGCCACCTGGGAAGTATACTTTTTTGAGAATAAACACAAATTGGTTATGCAAGCCCTTCACACAGAGGGCTCCGTAACTGATGCTGTCACCCAAGGAAGGGTACAACAGAATGGGGGAGATGGTCTCCATAGTGCTTTACAGCTGACAGGACGCCTTGGCATACATGTTCAAACTGATCCTCTGGACAGTTTTGGAAAAGTAGGCATAAGTACAACTGTTTTCCAGAAAAGAAAAACAAAGCTCAGCGATACAGAGTAACTCACCCAGCACAGGTGGGTGCTGAGTTGGGTCTCAAACCCAGGCTTTCACTCTAAGCCCGCAACTCATTTCATTACCCGCTGGATACATTACGCAGGTGATAAGGCCTTATGGAGCAATCCCTGGTTTTTTTTCTTTCTAAGACAGAAAGTGCAGTGGCTACACTGTGCCTGCCCAGATGGTTTTTACTTCCTGGCTTGTTTTATTCTATTAGTGCTATTTACCTTCCATGGAGGGACTCGACCTTTTAAAAATCATTAAAATGGGGTTTTGAGGTTATCCTCATTTCTCCTTCACATCCTGAACTTGAGACCTAATGCTCCCTTGTCTTCCCATTCAAACGAGAAAAGGATTATTGTGATTGTTGGTGATGCCTCCCCAGGATGCCAGCATAAATGAAGGATGCTCTTTTTAAGAAAGAAAGAAAAAAAATGCAGTTTAGCAGTGTTCTTGATTCTTTTTACTCTTTCAACACCGCGTCTGCTTTTAAAGACGTTGTTTGTTTGTTTCCTTGTGTAACACTAGGTGGCAGAATAACTACACCGCACAACACCAGAGCCTTTGTTTCTGGCTGCTCTCAGAGCAGGGACCCGAACTGTGAGGCATAAACCATCTGTGGTTGCATGAGACTGGACCAACCAACCTGGCTAATATTTTCTTGACAGGGAGCTGGCTGCAGTGATTCTAAAACATATGCTTCCAAGATCCTGTCTTTAAGGTTTCCCTCTTTCTTTTTTTCCCAGCTCCCCAGCATTTTAATTTGTATGCCCCATTGCATCCATGTAGACAAGGCCTGCAGGCAGCTGCTTTGAAACGGCAAATCTGGATGGACGCACCCAATGGCGCTGGCACTCTTGCCCTTGTGTGCCAGTGGGTCAGGGAGGGTCTGGGGAAAAGAGGCCTGAGCCCTTGTCCCCAAGTGGTGTCAGCGGGTGTGGTTGAGGGGCAGCAGTGGCCAAGCTGGACCAAGCTTGAAAATGCTGCCCTCACTAACTCAGGTATACAGAAGGGTGTTTGTTTTGAAAGAGCAGCCTGATCTTGGTTCAGCTGTTTAGCGGGTTTAGAAATGCTGCCACGTGGTCTGTGGGACCCTGCCTCCGTTTCTTCCCCCTCACGCTCTGCCCGAGTCTCAGTGCTCGAAGTGTCTGTTGCCCTGAGCCCCTCCCGAGCCAACAGGATGTGCTGCGCTAAATGGAGCTGCTCTGGCTTTCCCCTTTCATGTTGTAAAGAGGATGAGCTTGGGGGTGCAGAAATACTTCTTCGGATTTTTTTGCTGAAAAAGAATATCGTTATAACAAAACAATCCATATTTAAGTCTAGTGATAGCACTCTAAGTATACTCTACCTCAAGGCATCCCAATGAAACCAAGTCTGAATGTGTAAAATGGATCAAACAGGAAGGTCTTATTTTAATTATAAAAGCGTTCCTTACAACTGAAGCCACAATCGGATTTTCATTAAATAGCATGCTCCCTGATGTGAATTGTAAATGATTCCATTTACAAAAATGAAGAAAAAAGAAGTATTTAAACCTTGACTTTTCAGGAATCCACTTGTTGCATGAACTGGACTACAGTTTACCGTACTTTCACCACACCCTACTCCACTTTCCAACTGGGAATCTCAGGGTATTTTTAGCTTATAGCTGTGGGTGCTGGCCCTGACTTAAGTTTTCAGGGAAGACATTGGTGACGTGAAGGCTCCTTGTTGATGGGACCCCGGTGAGTCACAGTAATCAGGGCAAGTCTGCAGCTTAGGGATTTGGGGGTTTTGTTTGTTCGCCCTCCAGAGATGCCACTCTTTCATAAAGAATAAACTATGTGACTTTTGAGAATACCTGAAACAACATACATAAATCAGGCCAGGGATATCCATCTCAGGCCACCACCATGGGGAGGCTTTGAAGCTCAAAGAGGGTTGAGCCCTTCTTGTTTGTTAAGAATGAAATGTCATAAAAATTCCAAAGTAAGACTCAAATTTCCAGGGGGAAGGGACCTCTTTATTGTTTCCTCTAATAGCTGCTTTGGTGCTTTAGTGAATAAATGTGTTGCTCAAAATAACCCAAGATGCAGGCTCGGAACTATAGCCTGGCTTGGCTCCACTTTTGTCCTGAGCATCCATCCTGAATTATTTATTTATGATCATTTTGCTATTTTCATCACTCCTCGCTGCCCCCTCTCCCCACTCCCTGCCACCATTTGCCCCATCTTTTATTCTCACGCCCTTCAATTAAGTGATATCTTCTGCTCTTAGGACAGCGGCAAATGTGTCTCTGTGTGTTTATGTGGGATCCTCAGTAAGCAGGCCATGCTTTTAAGTTTCTGGAATAGAACAATGACAGAAATGAGTCATGGCTTGTTTCCATGTTTGCTTCTGAGTCAAGAAACTTAGTTTTCCCAGTATAATGCTCAAGGTGCAGAGCTTGAGTTGACTTTTTAGAGACATAACCAAAATGTAGTCAGCTCCTTTCATCAGATGTTTTTGAATCATACAGAATTCTCTAGATTTGTATTTCCAAAATGAAAAAAGCACAGTGGCCATGGTTTTATTATTTTTTGTCCATAGGGAGAAAAGCCTTACCCAAAATAGGCCAGATCCTACCCCAAATTTTCTCCAGCAACAGGCCTTTGGGGTATGCCCAAGGTTGCTTATAACCTTAGGATGACCAGCCTTCACTGAGGGCCTTATACCTGTATTTAAATGACATCTTAAAACCAGAGACCTGAGGGACTGGGATCTAATAGTCAGAAAATAATGAGATACAACTGAGGGTTAGGGGGCATTTGTGGGGCAAGGGTAGAATATTGGCAAAACAAAACAGGAGAGGCGAGCTGGGGGCCCAGCCCCACTGCAGTGGACCGGACTGTAGCAAAGGGTGACCAGAGGCTCTGGCGCCTCCCCCCTCATGGACACAAGCCAGAGATGTCAGTGTGCCTTGATTTTCAAACATAATAAAGCCAAGTAATGTTCTTGAGTGTCAGTTCATGGATATCTCCAGTGCAGCCTCATAACTTATATTAATTGGGAGGAAAATGCTTCCAGAGAAAAGAGAGATGCTGGGGAAAAAAAGTGTGTCTTTGACTAGCTGTCACAGCCCTGCTGTTTGCAGTCACTGACGAGTCCTTGGTTCTTTAATGACAGATCCTGAAGAAAAGTGATTCATCTTCTCTCTGCTGTACCTTTCAAGGAGGACATTTTTTTCTTTCTTTCTTAAAGACAGATTATGTTTATGGACAGAACATCCCTGGCAGTGGCCAGTGGGCTGAGAATCTTTGCAAGATATAATTTACTATTCTGCTCCTCCCTCCTAAGTTTGTGCACCACGAGAAGCTCCATCCCATTAAAATTCCTTCTTAAAAGCATAAGGTGAAAGAGCCAAGCATGTGTTTTTTTGTTTTTTAAAGGGAGTGTAGCTGCAAAAAGGGAGAGGACCCTGGCCTTTTCTCTTTAAAATGCTAGTAAATAGCTTAAAACCTGTGGAAGCTTTTGGAGGAATGTGAAGGAGTTGTCATTTGACTCTAATGTCTAGAAAAACAAAAAAGTTTTAAGAAGACACTTTTCCATGATGGACTCGACTCCCTGAAGTGTCCTGTGAGCACCACATCCGTTCCTCCATGTACACCAGCTAACTTCAGTTGCCTCCATGATTGCTGGACCCAACAACTTTGCTCATTTTCCTACTGAATTTTTTCTTCAGACTTTAGGTCTGTACTTTTTTCAGCTCCCTCCTTAAAAAAGTGTGCAGTACTGTTTTTGATGGCAAGAAAGAATAGTGTTGTTTAAAGATGAGATGCTAATATATTTCTGTACACATTCTTCATTATCTAATGTTAGAGGAAAACCACCAGTGTCTGTTGTGACTGAATGGCATTCTCACTCAGCCGTGTTGCCTTAGGCTCATGCCCGTAGAGATGGACCTGCGAAGCCTTCACAACCTGAAAGGCTCTGGAAAGAACTGGTTTTTATCAAAAATTTAGAAGGAGTATCTTTGATAGCCAATAGCTTTCCTTTCTGAGTCTCTTATTTCTAAGAGGTCTTTTGCAGCTTCTACAAAAGAGAGAGGGCTTAAATTCATCTTTGAATCCTCCAGCCTGAAGGAATTGAATATACCTATAGTCAAGCAGGGCCTCACTTGTGGCTCATCCAGTAAAGAATCCGCCTGCAATGTGGGAGACCTGGATTCCCTGATAGCTCAGTTGGTAAGGAATCTGCCTGCAGTGCAGGAGACCCTGGTTCGATTCATGGGTTGGGAAGATCTGCTAGAGAAGGGAAAGGCTGCCCATTCCAGTGTTCTGGCCTAGAGAATGCCATGGACTGTATAGTCCACAGGTTGCAGAGTTGGACATGACTGAGTGACTTTTACTTTCACAGTCAAGCAGCTAAAACTTGAAAACAGCAAAAGAAAGGTGTGTATTCAATTATGTCCGACTCTTTTGCAACCCCATGGACTATAGCCTGCCAGGCTCCTCTATCCATGGAATTTCCTAGGCCAGGATACTGGAGTGGGGTACCATTTCCTACTCCAGGGGATCTTCCCAACCCAGGGATCGAATCCACGTCTCTTGTGTCTCCTGCATTAGCAAGCAGATTCTTTACCACTAGTGCCACCTGGGAAGCAAATTACAATCTAAAAAAATTGTTTATTGTATTTTAGCTGTGGACATTTTGAGCTTCAGACCCCGATGAGGTCCTGGTTTTCCTGGGAAATTGTCTGTGTAGGGACCTCAAGTTCAGATCTTGAAAAATTATATGATGGTGAAATAGAAGCCATATAAAATGAGGTGAATCTAGCTTGGATATGTATTTTTGAATATACATTGAAAATGATCCTATCTTAGACTCTGGAAATGCAGTATACTCCCTCAGACCCTAATTTCTTCTCCTGCTTCTCATCCACCATCTCTCCTTCCATCACACACACACACATATGCATCTTTTGGCAAATAGCGGAGAAATATACATAATATTTTTAATGAGGTTATACTTAACTGTTTTGTAACTTGTTTCATTTTATGTTAAAACATGGCAGAAAAAATATACTTCATTCTGTTATAACAGCTGCTTATTTGAAGTTATTTGAATATATGCATGCATATTATGTATGTTTCTAACCCGTTTGCTATAAATGGACATTTAGAGGACTCCGGACTCTTAATTTTTCACTATTCCAAGCAATACTGCAGTGTTATTTTATTTGTCTATTAAAAAGAAATGTTTCCCATTGTAAACTTGGTCAAATTCTCCATTCACAAAGGCAGCAAAACATAAAGAATATAAAAATCACTTACTCGTAACCCTCTATCCAGAGACGCCTTTAACATTCTGACTTCCATTCTCTTCTCAATATATTCATGTTTTTATCAAGTTGATAGGCTGCTGTATGTAGTTTTGGTCATTTTTTTCTACTTAACAGTTTACTTCAGGTATTTTCTCACATCATTAAAACTTCTTTTGAGCAAACTTTCCGTGTGTATTTTGTCTTTTGTGAGTCGTCTGTTTGTGTCTTTTGTTCATTTGTCTATTGGAACGTTAGGGTGTGTGTTTGTATTGATTTGTGAGAACTCTGTTTGAGGTAAGACCATTAATCTTTTGTCTCTCATAGTCATTTCAATTATTTTCCTTAATTTTTCATTTACCTTTTAATTTTGTTTATGGAACCAATGCTATTTAAAAGTCTTAAATTTCTGTGTAATCAAATATATCAGTACTTTCCTGTATAGTTACTTTTAGGCTTGAAAGGACCTTTAAAGAAACCGTAATAAATAATAGACATTTTTAGCACTTAACTACCATGTCAACAGTTTTATATGTATGTATTTTCTCTTTACAACAAATCAGTGAGGTAGGTAATATTATCTCTGTTTCCTTGTTGAGGAAATTAAGGCACAGAATGTTGTATAGACGGAAGAGGCAGAAACCTAGGCAGCCTGGCCTGGGAGCCTGTCCTCTTCCTGACTTCACTGTATTTGCCATATGTTTGACAGAGTGTATTTATTTAGCCTCAAGTTCTCTGCTAAATCCTGCTCTGTTTCAACAATCACTAAAAACAAACAAACAAAAAAAGCATCCATATTTTCTCCTGGTTTTGAATAGTTTTAATTATATTTAATTCTAGTGTGTCCAGATCTTACCTTGACGTGTGGTGTGAGCTGGGGCTTGTGTATTTCAGTCAGTCAGCGTCCCCAGTGTGAGGGCATTTCTTTAAGAATTTGGAAAGGACTTGCCTTTTCCAAGAAGCCTTTGTAGTTAGTGCCACTTCATGCTGTTTCTTCAGCTATATTTCTTCAGAGTTGTCGGTTTTCTCAGCAACTTTGGTCTGCATAATTTTGTGGAATCTCGTGTGCTGCTGGATTAAAAGAGACTCTTCTACTTATTTTCACTCTGTATAAGAATAGGATAAGAGATTCTCATCCTAGGGTCAGTGGAACCCTCTTCTCCCTGAATTCAGGATATCTGGGAACTTGGATGAGAAAAAGAAAGTGCATCTCCATTTTCACTAACCTTTTAATGAAATTGATCTTTTCCCTCAATTTTGAATGTAGATCACACACCTCAGTAGTATTAGCAGAACCTGGGATTTTAAACTATAGATACTTAGTATTACATTTCATTTGTTCTTGAATAATTCTTTACACTTATCACTACTTTGACATTATAGTAATTATATTAGACCGACCACTAGATTTTGCTATTTAAAGGATTAAGAAGCACATTTATTAATATTTTACTTATTCAGAAGTTATTTTGAAAACTGGATTTCTATAGAATTGGTTTCCTTTGTGATCCTATGTATTTTTTTTTATGCACTAGGAAACATTTTTCTGACAAAGTTTCCATAGGTTTCATCAAACCACCAAAGGGATCATGGCATAAACATTGTGAAGAGGCCTCATCTCTTTGAATGCAAGGCATACCATTCAGCTTTATAAGCAGTCCTTAGGTACTGAGTAATTGAGAGATGATTTGGGTGGAGGTGGAAAACAGTCCAGCATATTCCTCTCTGTTGTCTTGATTCTTTCACTCCTGGAAATATTCTCTTTATCGTCCCAAATAGAACTGTTTCTTCTCTTTCTTCTCCTTCCTTCTTTACCCTCCCTTTGCACTTAGTACTCCTCATTCTTCCTATTTTCTCTCTTTTTCATTTCTTCCTCTTTCACTTCCTCCATTTGGTTCTTATTTTTCTTCCTATTCTTTTTCTCTTCTTAAAAAAATTAATATCTTAAGGAATTTGTTTCAAATATTTTAAAAAATGTTTCCTCTTTTGGGTTTAAGAATGAATTCAAAGACAGTGGGGGAAAAGAATTGATAGAAAGAGTTAATAACATCAGCAAGAAGTTGAAAGCAAGATTTGCCAAAGATAAGTGTGAGATAATTAAAAATTGACATTTTGTTTGGCCACAGGAAAGAGCCTGTGTCTCTTGGTTCTGGCTCATAAGTCCAAGTCCTGCTTTCACATCTGACTTAACCAACTTCTTTGATAAATTGTTTGCCTCATAATACAATCAGTCACTCGATAAATTTACAGAGTACCCACAGGGAGGAACCTGTTTTGAAAGAATGAGACAACCAGGCTGTATTATTGATTTGCAGTCATTTCTTTGGGATCAGTTAAAAAGTACACATATTTAATGGGCAAAAGTTATCACACAGTTTTCTCACTTAAAGTGGAACTTCTGATGCTTGGAATAAGTTAGTATTTCATTTCTGAGATGCTCATGCCATGGGCTCACCTGTCTGCTGAAAGGTAGTAATGATTCATTTTAGTCATTGGTCATGGGTGTCTACTGATAAACAATCTGTATGGCGATAGAATTTTTCCTCTTTTTCTTAAAGTAAGTTCTGTCTGGGACAATGCTGTTTTTCTACACTAAAAACATTAGCTCGTCTTACAGCTAACATAAGCTGAAAATTAGAGGTGCCTGGGGGAGGGAAATGAGGCAGATGGATTGTTTACATGAGTGCTATAGTTTCACTTTTTATGCACCAGTCACCTTGGAAAAATTAATGCCCTGTAAGTTTGCCAATCAGATTGCTCCAGTCATCTCTAAACATTCCATTTGGTTTATTAGAATAATAAATACTGTGCAAAGAAAGTTCATCTGGATCCAAGACATTATACTGTGGTCAACCAAAGAAATATGTGCTGCACCTTACCTCTGACTACATTTGGTCAGGTGATATGCTGAACTGGACAAACGGATACAGATTTACCCTATTTGGGCATTGAATCTGAGGACTGGCCACTGGAGTTACAGCATCATTGTTGCCTGACCTGGCCAGTGTTGGTGGCCCTTTCACTCGCCGTGTCTGGCGTCCTTCGCCATCTGATGTCTGCTAAGTGTTCTCTTTGGAAAGGAGTAAGAAGTTTCTCTTCATCTGTCAGGTAGATTTTGTATCTGAAGTTATCCCCAGAGAAGACTTACCAAAAAGTCCATTTAAATGTTTCATCTGATTTGATGATTGGGACCTTGAATTCATTTCGATTTGAGAAGTCTCAGTTTTTACATTTGGCTTTCAGATCCTTCTCTTTCAGGTTGTTTTAGCTGTTCCCGTGATACTTCTGCCTCTCTCAGGGAACCAGTTCTTTGAGTCACACTGCTTCATCGTATACTTCAGTATTTTCTCTGAAACTGCTTTCCTTGTCTGTAGAGTCCCTCTTCTCTGAGGTATGTTTCCAATGCCTGAGTCAAGTTTCACCTTCTTCGCTTGCCTTTCCTACTGTCTCCATCCATCACCAGTTCTCTCTTGCTGCGCTAAACTTCTACTGATCTAACAGTTGGTACAAAAAGACTAACTTTGGGCATAAGAAGCAATCCAATTGAGTCAGAGACATACTAAAGTCATCAATATAAAAAATCTAGTTTTTTTCATACAAGGTATACTAAAGAGATCATAAGTAATGTCGTCTTAGAACAACATTCTTGTTTTAACTCTTTATTTCTGGGGATACCAGATATAGGGAAAAGTAATAAAATCTAAAATTGAATAAACATTACAAAGTGACCAGTGCACTGATTAAATTAATTGCAGCATTATTTATAAAGGGAAAAACATCCTCAATGTCTAACAGTAGAAGAATGACTAGTTTGCTTAATACACTGTGCTTTTTTTAATTGATAACAATTAAAAATTAAATGATAATTTTGAGGATGTTCCACTGATAACAATTTTTGTGTAATAGTAAGCACAAGCTGGAATCAGGATTGCCAGGGGAAATATCAATAACCTCTGATATGCAGATATACTACTCTTATGGCCATAAGCAAAGAGGAATTAAAGAGCCTCTTGAAGGTGAGAGAGGAGAGAGAAAAAGCTGGCTTAAAACTCAACACTCAAAAAACGAAGATCATGGCATCTGGTCCCATCACTTCATGGCAGATAGTTGGGGAAACAATGGAAACAGTGACAGACTTTATTTTCTTGGGTCTGAAATCACTGTGGACAGTAACTGCAGCCATGAAATTAAAAGATGCTTGCTCCATGGAAGAAAAGCAATGACAAATCTAAGCAGCATATTAAAAAGCAGAGATATTACTTTGCCTACAAAGGTCTGTCTGGTCAAAGTTGTGGTTTTACCAGTAGTCATGTACAGATGTGAGAGCTGGACAATAAAAAAGACTGAGCACTGAAGAATTGATGCTTTTGAACTGTGGTGCTGGAGAAGACTCTTGAGAGTCCATTGGACTGCAAGGAGATCAAACCAGTCAATCCTAAAGGAAATAAACCCTGAATATTCATTTGGAGGACTGATGCTGAAGCTCCAATATTTTGGCCACTTGATGCAAAGAGCCAACTCATTGGAAAAGACCCTGATGCTGGGAAAGATTGAAGGCAGCAGGAGAAAGGGATGACGGAGGATGAGATGGTTGGATGGCATCACCGACTCAGTGGACGTGAGTTTGAGCAAGCTCCAGGAGATGGTGAAGGACAGGGAAGCCTGGTGTGCTGTGGTTCATGGGGTCACAAAGAGTCAGACATGATGTGAGTGACTGAACAACAACAAAGCAATAAAATCAGAACATGAAATTATAAACGTGTGTATATATGGATCAGGATAGAGCATAGATAAATGAAAACAGCTGATTGGTTAAGGTGGTGGGGATTGGTAATCTTTTTGATTGAAAGATTTTCATTTTAGCAATATTATAAAATCCTCAAGTTTGTTATATGAATATATTAGAGTTTCAAATCTTGTTTTCTGTGAAAATTTTTGGCATCCTAACTCAATTGTAAGCTCCATAAAAGAAGAGTATATGTCTTTTATTTCTATCATACTCTGTGCTTTTAAAATAAATTGGTGCAGCCACTATGGAAAACAGTATGGAGATTCCTCAAAAGATTAGAAATAAAGTTATCATATCCAGCAATTCCACGTCTGGGTATTTATCCAAAGAAAACAAAAACACTACCATGAAAAGATATACACACTACCATATTCATTGCAGCACTGTTTACAACAGCCAAGATAGGGGAAAACCTCAATGTCTATTGCTGGATGAATGGATAAAGAAATTATGATATACATTATGGTGAAGATCGCTCAGTCATGTCTGACTCTTTGCGACCCCATGGACTGTAGCCTACCAGGCTCCTCTGTCCATGGGATTTTCCAGGCAATAGTACTGGAGTGGATTGCTATTTCCTTCTCCAGGGATCTTCCCGACCCAGGGATCGAACCCGGGTCTCCCACATTGTAGACAGACGCCTAACCGTCTGAGCCACCATATATATATATATATATTCATATATATATATATTCATATATATATATATATATGAATATATATGCAATATTATTATATACAGTATTATTTAGCCATAAAAAGGGATGACACCTTACCATTTGTGACGACATGGATAGACTTTGAGGGCCTTATGCTAAGTGAAATAAGTCAGAAAGATAAATACAATATGATCTCTCTTATATGCAGATTAACAAAAAAACAGCTTATCGATACGGAGAACAGACTGGTGATTGCCAGATGTGGGGGTCAGTGGGTGGGAGAAATGGGCCACAGGGTCAAAAGATAAAAAGAATTAAAAAAATAAAAACTAAAAGCCTCACTTCAAAAAGTAAATAAAATAGTAAAGTAGAACAGATATTATCTCTCCAAAGAATTACTTAGTAATCAAGAATTGACAACAAATGAAATATATAGTTTAACTTTGTCAGCAAGGAAGACTTAATTTTTTTCTTTAGGAATATATGCATTATTTTTTGTGTAAGTACTTTTTTTTTTTTTTCCAAAATCCTCTCTATCACTTGGAAAAGCAGAAAATCAAAAAGTAATAAAATAAATTATCTCTTGATTTATACACTGAGCACTTAATATGGAACAAGAGTCCTTACTAAGGTTTATGATTTCTAAAAAAATTTTTTTTAATTAAATATTGCTTTAAAATGAATACAGAATAGATAGTTCATGCTTTTTGGTTAATGAGTATATTTATTAATTATGAGGAAAGTAAGAACATTTACACTAAAGGGTGGAAAGTGATGTTTTTAAATACTTTTTATGTGCCCGACAAGGGGCTAAATGTTTAATATAGTTTGTTTCATTTAAATATCTGTTCAGTTCAGTTCAATCACTCAGTGCTCCTGCTGGTGCTAAGTCGCTTCAGTCGTGTCCGACTCCGTGCGACCCCATAGACCTCAGCCCATGAGGCTCCTCCATCCCTGGGATTCTCCAGGCAAGAACACTGGAGTGGGTTGCCATTGCCTTCTCCACTGCATGAAAGTGAAAAGTGAAAGTGAAGTCGATCAGTCGTGTCCGACTCTTCTCGACCCCATGGACCGCAGCCTACCAGGCTCCTCCGTCCATGGGATTTTCCAGGCAAGAGTACTGGAGTGGGGTGCCATTGCCTTCTCCATCAATCACTCAGTAAAACCCTGTAAATATCTGTATTCTGTATATATCTGTAAATACCTCATTTGTGGAAATCGTGGGAAATCAAATGGTTCATCCAACCCAGGGTGAAACTGTGAGCTCAAAGAATAGCAGTCTCAGATCTGCTATGTTGTGTCTTCATAGTGACTTGAATGGTACTAAGATGCTGATCTCAGACTTCTGTGACAAACATTAAGCAAGTACAGTTTCCTACAACACAAAGTAAGAGTCACAAGTTTAAGGTGAAATTGTTGTAAACAAAAACATTGTTTTTAAAAATCACTAAGTCAAAGTAGAGCTTAAACTAGCCAGGATTTACTTTAGTGATGAAAATGCACAGAGGAAGTCTGGTGACAAAGGACCTTGCCTCTTCCTAACACTGATATACACACACACACACACACACACACATACATATATATATATATATATATATATATATATATGCATGTATATACACCACTTGAGTGACAGTTGGACTATAAAGAAAGCTGAGTGCCAAAGAACTGATGCTTTTGAACTGGGGTGTTGAAAAAGACTTTTGAGAGTCCCTGGGACTGCAAGGAAATCCAACCAGTCCATCCTAAATGAGACCAGTCCTGAGTGTTCATTGGAAGGACTGACACTGAAGCTGAAACTCTAATACTTTGGCCACCTGATGGGAAGAGCTGACTCATTTGAAAAGACCCTGATGCTGGGAAAGATTGAGGGCAGGAGAAGAAGGGGACAACAGAGGATGAGATGGCTGGATGGCATCACCAACATGATGGATATAGGTTTGGGTAAATTTCGGAGTTGGTGATAGACAGGGAGGCCTGTCATGCTGCAGTCCATGGGGTCGCAGAGTCGGACACAACTGAGCAACTGAATGGAACTGAACTGACACCACTTGAGGCCATGTAGCTTTGTATATAAACATGTATATACCCAGGTGGCTCAGTGGTAAAGAACCTGCCTGCCAATGCAGGAGACACAGTAGATTCAGATTGATCCTGGGTCAGGAGGATCTCCTGGAGTAGCAAATGGCAACCTGCTCTAGTGTTCTTGCCTGGGAAATCTCATGGACACAGAAGCCTGATGGGCTACAGTCCATGGGGTTGCAGAGAGGAGGACATGACTGAGTGATTGAGCACATGCACCTCTTTTAATGGCGAGGTATCTGAGATTCAGAAACATGAATTGTGTGAGGTGATGTGGGTAGTAAGATTTGAAACTAGTTGTTGGTTTTGATTAGTTTTTCCTTATCCAAGAAGCATATCCCTTTAGTCAGTAATAAAATTACTGTGACCCTGGGAAATGCCTGTGGGCTTTGTGTCTTGTCTTAATAAAACTTAAAAGCCCTAGATTCACTGAATATGTGTGTATATATTATATACATATATTATATGTATATAATATATGTATTAGTATATTTATATTAGTATTTATATTAGTATAGAAATCATTATTAGTGATACATAATATATTACATATATTATATGTATATAATATATATATGTATCACTAATAATGATTTCTATGACCACCTGACCTGCCTCTTGAGAAATCTGTATGCAGATCAGGAAGCAACAGTTAGAACTGGACATGGAACAACAGACTGGTTCCAAATAGGAAAAGGAGTACGTCAAGGCTGTATATTGTCACCCTGCTTATTTAACTTATATGCAGAGTACATCATGAGAAATGCTGGGCTGGAAGAAACACAAGCTGGAATCAAGATTGCCAGGAGAAATATCAATAACATCAGATATGCAGATGACACCACCCTTATGGCAGAAAGTGAAGAGGAACTAAAAAGCCTCTTGATGAAAGTGAAAGTGGAGAGTGAAAAAGTTGGCTTAAAGCTCAACATTCAGAAAATGAAGATCATGGCATCCGGTCCCACCACTTCATGGGAAATAGATGGGGAAACAGTGGAAACAGTGTCAGACTTTATTTTTCTGGGCTCCAAAATCACTACAGATGGTGACTGCAGCCATGAAATTAAAAGACGCTTACTCCTTGGAAGGAAAGTTATGACCAACCTAGAAAGCATATTCAAAAGCAGAGACATTACTTTGCCAACAAAGGTCCGTCTAGTCAAGGCTATGGTTTTTCCTGTGGTCATGTATGGATGTGAGAGTTGGACTGTGGAGAAGGCTGAGTGCCAAAGAATTGATGCTTTTGAACTGTGGTGTTGGAGAAGACTCTTGAGAGTCCCTTGGACTGCAAGGAGATCCAACCAGTCCATTCTGAAGGAGATCAGCCCTGGGATTTCTTTGGAAAGAATGATGCTGAAGCTGAAACTCCAGTACTTTGGCCACCTCATGCGAAGAGTTGACTCATTGGAAAAGACTCTGATGCTGGGAGGGATTGGGGGCAAGAGGAGAAGGGGATGATAGAGAATGAGATGGCTGGATGGCATCACTGACTCAATGGACGTGAGTCTGCGTGAACTCTGGGAGTTGGCAATGGACAGGGAGGCCTGGCGTGCTGCGATTCATGGGGTTGCAAAGAGTCGGACACGACTGAGCGACTGAACTGAACTGAACTGATGGTTCCTTCAAAATACAACTTATTCTCGAAAACTATGTCATCTCAAGTATACAGTTCAGTGGGGACCATATTGTCAGATTGTGTGTGTGTGTGTATGGTGTCAAATAATGAAGTTATCTTTTTCATCATTTTCTTATTCAAGGCTATCCCACAAGTTGCTTGCTTTGTTAGAGCAGTTCATGACCATCCCCATGGGATGATTTACTAGAGAGCGTTTTTTCCCCTCCTTCTCATACTGGTTTGTTGTTGCTATTTAGTTGCTAAGTTATGTTTGACACTTTGTGACCATATGGACTGCAGTACACCAGGCTTCCCTGTCCTTCACTGTATCCCGGAGTTTGCTCAAACTCATGTCCATTGAGTCGGTGATGATGTTTAACCCGTCTCATCCTCTGTCATCCCCTTCTCCTCCTGCCCTCAATCTTCCCAGCATCAGAGTCTTTGCCACTGAGTCAGCTCTTTGCATCATGTGGCCAAAGTATTGGTGTTTCAGCTTCCATATCAGTCCTCTAAATTAATATTCAGGGTTTATATTAATATTCAGGTTCCTTTAGGATTGACTGGTTTGATCTCCTTGCAGTCCAAGGGACTCTCGAGAACCTTCTCCAGCAGATTAAAAGTATCAATTCTTTGGCACTCAGCATTCTTTATGGCCCAACTCTCACATCTGTACATGACTACTGGAAAAACCAGTAGTAACCTATATGGATCTTTTGGCAAAGGGATGTCTCTGCTTTTTATACACTGTCTAGGTTTGTCACTGGAGAAAGAAATGGCAACCCACTCCAGTAGTCTTGCCTAGAAAATCCCATGGACGGAGGAGCCTGGTGTCCCTGGGGTCACAAAGAGTCGGACACGACTGAGCGACTTCACTCTCACTTTCACTTTTCAGGTTTGTCATAGTTCATACTGGTACTGTTGGGATTAGACTTTTGTGGTTGTAAGGAATAAAGATCCATTCAAACTAGCTCAAATGAAAAGAAGATTTATTGCAGAGAAAGAAGAACCCCCTGGAAATTCAAGAACAGGAGTCATGACAGTGTGAAGCTTCATGGAGGCAAAAACCAGAAGGTAGACTTCAACAGAGGCACTCCTGGAATCTTGTTCATTGCCAGGTCTCAGCTGCAGTCCAGCCAGTTTCTTCCAGATCCACCACCCACTGTCAAATCTCTCCTAACTTCTTGTCCTTGACTCAGTTGCTTAACTCTCTGTTCTAATCAACTTTGGGAATGGATAAACCTGGTCTAAAATATGACCACCTAGGCAGTGGAGGCTCAGAATTTTACATAGGAGGCCATGGGAGCAGCAACATGGCTGGGGGAAGAAGAAGAAGGATGCCATTAAGAGGCTACATTTGAAGAAAAATTTACAGAGAGTTTCATTTGTATCAGAGGATGTGAGAAACGGGAAGGGGCATAACTTGTACCAATACTAGTAGAAAAGACTGTTGATAGGTGGTCTTTTTAGGAGACCTGCTTGCAGTAGGCCAAGATCCAAGTGTCTAGTTTTCTTGTTGCTGTTGTGTGGTTGCTATGTTGTGTTTGTGACCCTATGGACTGTAAGCCTGCCAAGCTCCTCTATCCACAGCATTTTCCAGGCAAGAATACTAGAATGAGTTATCATTCCCTTCTCCAGGGGATCTTCCTGACCCAGGAATCAAGCCTGCATCTCCTGTATTACAGATGGATTCTTTACTGCTGAGCTACCAGGGAAGCCCAAGTGTCGAGTGTAGGGACATGAAACAGATTATTGTTATTTATTCCAGCATATGGATTTGTTTTTAATTACTACTGCCTAGACTCATATTTTGGAGAAGGCAATGGAACCGCACTCCAGTACTCTTGCCTGGAGAATCCCAGGGACAGGGGAGCCTGGTGGGCTGCCGTCTATGGGGTCGCACAGAGTCGGACACGACTGAAGCGATTTAGCAGCAGCAGCAGCAGACTCATATTTAGATGCTGAGTTTCACTCAGAAGCAAGAGTTAATCTCTAATTAGAGAGGGAAAATACAGAACCTAAACTGGAGGAAATCAGACCTATGAAATATCAATTTCTAAAATATGGTCATCATTCAACTTCCTGGTCTCTGCTAGGCTCCTGACTTCATTTCTGTCCACCTTATGTTTATAATCCTTCTTGATGATCTCATTACCCCAGGTAGATAATCTGTCCAACATTCTAACTTCTCAGGGTGACTCCCTCCCCTGAAGGATCTTTTCTTCTGTCCTACTTCAGCAACTCATTCTAGTTGGCTTACCTTACACCTGATACCAATTACGCCATCCCCTCTTCCAAAGTCATGACTTCAAGTCTCTTCCACCTCCTGTATTTTTAGGTCATTTATTCTATTATCCCTACTCCAAAAACACTTTGATCACATGAAGACCTCCAAACTGAGTCCATGGTCCATTATGATAATAGCAATTTTGTATATACACTCAACTTCTTGCTTTTTGTCATACTCATACCCTTCAGAAGACCTCTATACTAATTCTAATATACTATAGAATCAGATCAGATCAGTTGCTCAGTCGTGTCCGACTCTGCGACCCCATGAATCGCAGCACACCAGGCCTTCCTGTCCATCACCAACTCCTGGAGTTCACTGAGACTCACGTCCATCAAGTCAGTGATGCCATGCAGCCATCTCATCCTCTGTCATCCCCTTCTCCTCCTGCCCCCAATCCCTCCCAGCATCAGAGTCTTTTCCAATGAGTCAACTCTTCGCATGAGGTGGCCAAAGTACTGGAGTTTCAGCTTCAGCATCATTCCTTCCAAAGAAATCCCAGGGCTGATCTCCTTCAGAATGGACTGGTTGGATCTCCTTGCAGTCCAAGGGACTCTCAAGAGTCTTCTCCAACACCACAGTTCAAAAGCATCAATTCTTCGGTGCTCAGCTTTCTTCACAGTCCAACTGTCACATCCATACATGACCACAGGATAAACCATAGCCTTGACTAGACGGACCTTTGTTGGCAAAGTAATGTCTCTGCTTTTGAATATGCTATCTAGGTTGGTCATAACTTTCCTTCCAAGGAGTAAGCGTCTTTTAATTTCATGACTGCATTCACCATCTGTAGTGATTTTGGAGCCCAGAAAAATAAAGTCTGACACTGTTTCCACTGTTTCCCCATCTATTTCCCATGAAGTGGTGGGACCGGATGCCATGATCTTCGTTTTCTGAATGTTGAGCTTTAAGCCAACTGTTTCACTCTCCACTTTCACTTTCATCAAGAGGCTTTTTAGTTCCTCTTCACTTTCTGCCATAAGGGTGGTGTCATCTGCATATCTGAGGTTACCTCTATACTAATTAAGCCTAACTCTTTGTCCACTCTGGTTTTCACTAAAATACAACACATACTGTCTAAATTTATGTTTGTAATCTTTACCTGAATGCCTTCAGTCCTGCCCAGCGTCGCCTCTCTGAAATAACCATTTCATATCTTCTTCTTTCTCTAACTTCTGATACTTCTTTTCTGCTCTTTTCTGTTGAACTTTTCTCAGACTTCACTGAGAAAATGGAGGCTATCAGAAGAGATTGTTTCTCATCTTCCCACTAACAACCCTGTCAACTCTACCTCTACTCATTTTCCCCCGGTCCTATCTAAGGCCAGTGCTTAATTTGTGCACTGGATCCCACTTACTCTCACCTCCTCAAATTCCTCACGCCTTTCTTTCCTCCTAAATTTCTCTCTCTCCACATCCCATCAGCATTAAAACTGGAATAATACTTATCTTGAAAATCAACTTTAGACTTCACATTTCCTCTCTGGCTACCCTGTGTTTCCTTCAACTCAAAGGGCATATCTAAATCCCCACTCACTGTGTTCAACTCACCATCCATTCTCTTCTCAGCCCACTCTGATGAGGCTCTTGTTCCCAGCCTCCCCCGAAACCAATCTTTTCAAGATTACTAATGACCTCTGCTTTGTTGAGTCCAGGGGCCAGTTCTCAGTTTTCATCTTTCAGGCATTCTCACTAGCATTTGACACAGTTGATCCTTGATTCATTTCCTTTACTTGGCTTGGCTTCTGGGACATCATGCTGCTGCTGCTGCTGCTTCTCCTCCTCTCTTTAATCCATTTCCAGTTAATATTTTTGTGTATGGTGTAAGATAGGGGATCTAGTTTCATTCTTTTGCATGTGGCTGCCCAGTTTTCCCAACACCATTTACTGAAGAGACTCCCTTTACCCCATTGTATATTCTTGGCTCCTTTGTCATAAATTAATTAACCATGTTTGCAGAGGTTTATTTCTTGGCTCTCTATTCTGTTCCATGTGTCTTTCTGTGCCAATACTATACTGTTTTATTTTCTTGGGCTCCAAAATCACTGTGGATGGTGACTGCAGCCATGAACTTAAAAGATGCTTATTCCTTGGAAGGAGAGCTATGACAAACCTGGACAGTGTATTTAAAAGCAGAGACATCATTTTGCAAACAAAGGTCTACAGAACCAAAGCTATGTCTTTTTCAGTAGTCATATACACATGTGAGAATTGGACCATAAAGAAGGCTGAATGCCAAAGAATTGATGCTTTCAAATTGTGGTGCTGGAGAAGACTCTTGAGAGTCCCTTGGACTGCAAGGAGATCAAACCTGTCAGTCCTAAAGGAAATCAACCTTGAATGTTCATTGGAAGGACTGATGTTGAAGCTGAAGCTCCAATACTTTGGCTACCCAATGTGAAGAGCCAACTCATTGAAAAAGACCCTGATGCTAGGAAAGATTGAGAGCAGGAGGAGAAGGGGATGACAGAGAATGAGATGGTTGGATGGCATCACTGACTCAGTGGACATGAGTTTGAGCAAACTCCAGGAGATAGTGGAGGACAGAGGAGCCTGATATGCTGCAGTTCATAGAGCTTCCTTAGAGTTGGACATCAGTTAGCAACCGAATGGCAACAGCAACAAAATACTGTTTTGATTACTATAGCTTTGCAATGTAGTTTGAAGTCAGGGCATATGATACTTCTAGCTTTCTTCTATCTCGAGATTGCTTTGGCTATTCAAGATCTTTTGTGGTTCCATACAAATTTTAGGATTATTTATTCTGTTTTTGTGAAAAATGCCTTTAGAATTTTGATAGGCATTTCATTGAATCTATAGATTGCTGTAAGTAGTATAGACATTTTAACAATGTTAATTCTTTCGGTCAATGAGAAACTTCTTTGCTATTCTCTTTGTTTGTACCTGTCCCATGGTTTTTATTATTATTATTATAACCTCAGATATGCAGATGACACCACCCTTATGGTAGAAAGTGAAGAGGAACTAAAAAGCCTCTTGATGAAAGTGAAAGTGGAGACTGAAAAAGTTGGCTTAAAGCTCAACATTCAGAAAACGAAGATCATGGCATCCGGTCCCACCACTTCATGGGAAATAGATGGGGAAACAGTGGAAACAGTGTCAGACTTTATTTTTCTGGGCTCCAAAATCACTACAGACGGTGACTGCAGCCATGAAATTAAAAGACGCTTACTCCTTGGAAGGAAAGTTATGACCAACCTAGATAGCATATTCAAAAGCAGAGACATTACTTTGCCAACAAAGGTCCGTCTAGTCAAGGCTATGGTTTTTCCTGTGGTCATGTATGGATGTGAGAGTTGGACTGTGAGGAAGGCTGAGCACTGAAGAATTGATGCTTTTGAACTGTGGTGCTGGAGAAGACTCTTGAGAGTCCCTTGGACTGCAAGGAGATCCAACCAGTCCATTCTGAAGGAGATCAGCCCTGGGATTTCTTTGGAAGGAATGATGCTGAAGCTGAAACTCCAGTACTTTGGCCACCTCATGTGAAGAGTTGACTCATTGGAAAAGACTCTGATGCTGGGAGGGATTGGGGGCAGGAGGAGAAGGGGACGACAGAGGATGAGATGGCTGGATGGCATCACTGACTCGATGAACGTGAGTCTCAGTGAACTCTGGGAGTTGGTGTTGGACAGGGAGGCCTGGTGTGCTGCTATTCATGGGGTCACAAAGAATCGGACATGACTGAGCAACTGATCTGATCTGATCTGATCTGATTATTATTATTTTGGCCATACCATGCAGCATGCAGGGATTGAACCCATGCCCCCTGCAATGGAAGCTTGGAGTCTTACCACTGGTCTGCCAGGAAAGTCCCCCCATGGTTTAAATATCAGCTGTATATACACGGATGGTGATTCCTGCTCTGTATTCCTTGGTTCCAGATTTATATATCCAAATACCTCTTGACACTGCCATTTGTATGTCTAATAGGCATTCAAACTTAATATATTTAAAACAAAACTCTTGATTTCTCCCCAAAGCTGTTCTTTCATAATCTTCATGATCTTAGTTAATGGCACACCATTTACCCGGTTGCCCAGGCCAAGAATCTTGGAGTCATTCTTGATTATATTTTCCTCACTCACATTAAATCCATCAGCAAGTTTGTCAACTGTACTTTCAAAATAAGCCCTGAGCCTATTCTCTTCTTCCTTCTTCCACCTCTATCACACTAACCAAGTCACCATCATTAGTGATCTAAGTAACTTGGTATAGCCTGGATTCCCAGTTTCTACTTCTGCCTTCTTAAGTCTGTTCCCCTTACAGTAGCCAGGGTGGTCTTTCCAAACATAAATCACTATCACTCCACTGCTTAAAACTTGCCCGTGGCTTTTCTTCTGTCTCAGAATATAATCCAGAATCCTCACTCTGGCCCCCACGGTTGTACATGGTCTCCCATCATTTTGATCAGGTTTCCCTCTTGACTACAGCTGCACTTGTCTGCTTGTCGTTTCTCCAACCTACACACCAACATGATGTATCCTACTGTGATGTAAGCTCCACAAAGCAGGGACTTTATTTTGGCCATTGCTATAATCTCAACCCCTAAAACAGAACCTGTTATGTAGAAGATGCTCTACAAATATTTGTTGAATGAAATGAATAACGTAAGAGTTTATTTTAAAAAAAAATAAAGAGGGAGTAGAAAGTGCTGTCATCGGCGAAATCATTCCAAGTATGGAATTTTTCCTGCATTTCTCTCTCATATCTGTCACTCCTAAGAATTATATGATTGCAAATAAATCATACTGAAATTCTTGATTGTCTCAAGGAAATAAAAATGTTGTTTTTAGATGCATGAGAATGTATTTTTAAAAATAATTTTAGTTTTGTATTTATTTTTGACTGTGCTGGGTCTTCACTGCTGTGCGGGCTTTTCTATAGTTTTGGCGAGTGGGGACTACTCTCTGTTGCCGTGAGCAGGCTTCTCATTGCGGTGGTTCCTCTTGTTGAGGAGCACGGGCTCGAGCACATCGAGGGCTCAGTAGTCGCCGCTCCCGGGCTCTAGAGCACAGGCTCAATAGTTGTGGCACATGCACTCAGTGCTCCACTGTATGTGGGATCTTCCCGGATCAGGGATTTAACCTGTGTCTCCTGCATTGGCAGGCAGATTCTTTACCACTGACCAACCCGGAAAGTCCCATATGAATAAATTTTTAAATGTTGAAAATCATATGTAGAGGAAGCATCAGGATTTCAGGAAGTTGTGGAGATGAGTTCATCAGCATGCTGGTCCTTCCACTCAAACTTTATCCCATTGGGCCTGTCTGCTCTCTTACTATTTTGAAAAAACTGAACAATATGCAAAGAAAAGGAGGATGATATAAAAACTCTTAGAGCACAAATAAAGTGTTCTAAAGGCCTTTGCTGGGGTCACCACATGTGATTTCACATAGAAGGGTTTGCCTTTTTCTGGGGATTGAAGAAGAATTGGCATGGTTAAGCATATAATGCTAATTGTAATCTGACAGTGTGGTTATAAATGGCCATAGTTTCATATGATTTCAAAGTAAGGTGGATAGCAGACCATGGATAAGCACATATCTGTGATGGATACATACACAGAGCACCACTAAAGTATGTTTTTTACATTTGCTCCAGTCTATTCAAAGAAGCTGGCAACACATTTTATAAAGTAAATTCTCTTAGTCATCCTAGAAAATTTTGGTAAGCAACCAGTGATAATATTTATTTTAGTCTTGTTTTGTTTCCAGTTAGATATTTTCCAGTGGATATTTGTAACAAACATTTCTGAAAAATAAATGATATAAGTCAAAACCAGTATCATTATTTCTACACCATCTGGAGAAAAAATTGCCTTCTGAGATCTGTATCTTTCCTGGATTACATCCTTTGTTTTGTTTGTTTTTAATTTGAAGGTTTATGTCATTTTCACCAAAAACATTAGATTTGGAAAACTCATTTGATGTGTGGTTTTCTGTCTCACAAAGATGGGTTCTGTGAGATCTTGATCAAGGAAATGGTTGTGGGGAAATAAAAAGAGAACTGTCTACTGAGTCTCGGGATTTGGGTTCCAATCTTGACATGTCCCCTTCATGTATTTTTTAGTCACATCTCTCTGGCCTCCCGTGTTTTCATGTGTGTAAACAAGGATAAAGTTGAATTTTTACCCTACATGGTTATTATAAGAATTAAACACCCATGTAGACATAACGGGGGTAACTAGGATGATGCCTGACACGTTAGAAGATACTGGGGGAAATATTTGTTTGTTCTCCCATTCATCATGGTTTGTTACTATATGCTGTTTTATTCCCCATTCTCTAGTTAAATATTCAGTGTCTTCCATGGCTTAGATTATAGGGAACACATACATTTATTATCACTGATTCCATCTGCCTTCTGCATCTTGTCTTCTAAGTGGATTATTTGTTCCTATAACAAGTGATTCCTGGGGTGAGCCCCCTCTGAGCCTCTTCTGATATTTCCAGTCAGCCTTGTATGCACATATGTTTGTCTTTTGTCTCCTACTGTGAAGTTGGTGGTGTTGAGCTTGCTGACTCTTGCTCCCATCAGTGTCCTCTGTGGCAATGTTCTTAGTGCAGTGTCGGGTCTGCAGTGTGATTGGTAAAGTTCTGTGGACTTGAGTCTCAGCAGGTACTGTGAAAAGAAGTGGGTATATTCTTTTGGTCAAGGAAGAAGGCATCATGTCTTATGGTTATGCCATAACCAGCTTTCTTTTCCCACAAAGCTGTAAATTGGAACTCTGTGTTCTCACTGAGTCTAGCTGAACCAGGTATAAGGAGCCTGGGTTTTAGTTCATGGTACAAAGAATTGGTTCTGTTGGAGACCTCAGACAGGGATATACCTGATATTCCTGGTAGGTGATGGTTCTGTATCTCTAGTACCTCTCCCCTCTTTTTAGTAGGCAGAGAAGGAAGACAGTATATAGAGGAGCCGCAAACCAGTCAATCCTATAATATTCTTGGCTATCTAGAAATTTAAGCTTGCAAGTCATCTCTTAAAGCTCTGTTTTCCCTCTTGGCCTCTTCCTAGTACTTAAGGTAGCAGGTACCAGTTAGACAGGGTTCCCTGGCCATGATGCTGTGGTCCATGCAGGAGGGCTAAGGCTACATGGCCATAGCTTTATGACTGTTTTGAGAATTGTTTATTCTCTCATCAAATATTTACTGGACACCTAAACTGAGCCAGGCATGAATAGGTATTTAGGAGAGAGTGGTGAATAAGACAGAGTTTCTGTCTTCAAGGAGCTTACATTCCAATGAAGGGATTCAGACAGTAAGCAAAATAACAAATATATGAGATGTTTTTCCAATAGTTATAAATATGACAAGGTAAATAGAACCTTGTCATTGCTTGTCATGGCTTCCCTGGTAGCTCAATCAGTAAAGAATCTGCCTGCAGTGCAGGAGTCTCGGGTTTGATCCCTGGGTTGGGAAGATCCCCTGGAGAGGGAAATGGCAACCTACTATAGGATTCTTGCCTGAAAAATCCTATGGACAGAGGAGCCTGGCGGGCTACAGTCCATGGAGTCTCAAGAGTCGGACACAATTTAGTGATTAAACCACCACAAACAGGGAGAAGACAGGTACATGTAGAGAGACTGGAGAGACTGACTGCTGTAAAATGGGTGATTAGAGGGACTGCCCTGGTGGTCCAGTGACTAAGACCCTGTGATCCCAATGCAGGGGGCCAGGGTTCTATCCCTGATTGAGGAACTAGATCCACATTCATAACTTAGACCTGGAAGCCAAATAAATAAGTAAAAAAAATATATATATATATATATATTTTTTTTTTTTTAATGGGTAGTTAGAGAAGGCTTCTTTGAGGACTCAACCTGGGCTGAGACCTAAATGATGACAGATCCAGTCATGGGAAGAACTGAGGAGAGCATACTCAAGATAGATGTAGATGGCTGGTGCAAAGCGCTGGGGTAGGTGCAAGCTTGAGTTACTGAGACCTTGTGTGCATATATGTGGGGAGGGGGAAGAAGTAGGGAGGAAAGGAGGAAAGTAGGGATAATGATACAGGGATAAGCTTATTTTCTCACATTTACAGGAATATTCAACAGCTAAGATAAATAATTACTGACACTATATTGAAAGATATACTTGGGGAATGAGTACTTTAGACCCCATAAGCACTTTTGCAAAAATTATTCAGCTTCCATTCATCCTTCAGTGTCTCTGGTAACGTTTGTTTTACCCCACGTTTTAGTTCAAATGCCTTTTCCAGGTCATTCTGCCTGGCTTCTTAGAATTTATTTTCTCTTTAGGCTGGTGCATCCTTCAGATACCTTGGGCCAGTTGGTTTGAAAGACCCTTACATTCCCTCCAGGTTGAGTGCGGTGGACGTGGCAGCCCCAGGAAGCATCTGAAACTGGGCATCTTTCACAGCCTGGTGTAGAAGTTATTGCCTGCAGTTCTTACCAGCTTTCTCTTTTAGAAATCTTCTTTTGTTCCTGCCACAAGGCAAAAACAGGAAAAGAGATCTGTGTGAAAGAATGCTCTCCCTTATTCTTTTGTGGTGATTGTGTATCTTAAGAGAAGGCCTCAAAGGTTCCCGGAGCTGTCTGTCTTTTCATGTAAATGGAGCCCTTAAGCCTATTTAGAAGTGTGCGGAAGCCTGTGGGAGTTGGGGGTGAAAGAGGCCTAGGTAGCATCAGCGGCCCAGTTAATTTATTCAAGTTCAAGTTTGCACTGTCTTTCGTGTATATAATTAAAAATACTGCAGAATTGTATTTTGCACTTGTAATTTTAATTATATGCTATGCATATTACTGTATACACATATTACTGTGCTGTGTCGTAACTGCAAAACCCTATATTTTTTACTGGGAGGTTTAAGGGATTTTCCAGGGTAATTTTGACTATGTAAATTTTGCCTCAGATGCTAACTATAGAGGGCAATCCCTGGGCAAATGTGACCCTCTGTATTAGATACTTGAAAATCCTACTCATCCCAAAGGGGTAGACATAACTGGGACTCATATTCATCCCTCACCCCCAAACCAGTGACAGGTATAGGATTGATACTGGGCTTTGTGAGTAGAAAAGGGATGAGGCAGAAGGAATTTAGGAGATTAAAACAGAAGAGAGCTGAACAAGGGAATCTCAGGTCAGAGGTGGTGGGCCAGAGATTCCAAGGTCAGGCAGAGAATAGGGGCTGATGGGTGGTTCCTGAGTGAGACTGTTCCTTCCAGTAAGTGCAGGGCTCAGGGCCATCCAAGTGATGCAGGAGTAGACCCTTCTGGGTGGCATGACACCTTTCCCCTAGAAGCCCTTCACCTTAGGACAACACTACAGTGCACTGTTCCTTGTGAGCATTGCTGCCTGTGTGTGGGTATGCATGCGTGTGTGTGTGTGTGTGTGTGTGTGTGTGTGCATGCACGCGCGCACAAATGTGTACTTGTGCCCTTACAGACAGAGTGGAAGGAAAAAGAAACAGTGTTGGAGAGAAGAGACAGGGAAGCAGGAGGATTTAGGACCTGAGGTTTTAGGAGCAAGTTCAGCCTTTCATGGTTCTGTGGCTGGGGCAGTGTTAGATGGGAGGGGCCTGAGACACTAGGGGCGGAGCAGAGTGAAAGTGAAACTCGTTCGATCCTTGCAGCCCCTTTCCCAGGCTGCTGCCCTCCCCCCAGCACCTCTCCCCACTCCCTTCCCAGCCCTTCCCAAACCCCAAGGCCACATCTGTTTATTCTGATGCACAAAACTTTCAGATTTGGTAGCTGTGCTTAGTTACTCAGTCTTGTACGACTCTGTGTGACCCCATGGACTTCAGCCGGCCAGGCTCCTCTGTCCATGGGATTCTCCAGGCAAGAATACTGGAGTGGGTTGCCATGCCCTTCTCCAGGGGATCTTCCCAACCCAACCCAGGTCTCCACATTACCGGCGGATTCTTTACTGATTGAACCACCAGGAAAGATAAACAACCTATCCCAGTGCACCACCTAAGCTTTTTACTAAAGTGCAGGTGAAACTTATATTCAGAATCCCTACTGTGGGATTTTCACTGACTCCGTTACCCATTCCTTGAGGACATAGATGGCATTCTGAGTCTTACCAGCCTGGGTTGGAATCCTCTCCAGGACTGTCAGCTGTTCTTTTTTTTCCCCCTTTTTAAAAAAATTTTATTGGGATATAGTTGCTTTACAACTATATTCTATAGTTGTAAATACACAGCTATATTCTGTGGTTGTAAATACACAGCTATATTCTGTGGTTGTAAATACACAGCTATATTCTATGGTTATACATACACAGCTATATTCTATGGTTGTACATACACAGCTATATTGTATTAGTTTCTGCTGTATAGCAAATTGAACCAGCCACACATATAGGTATACTCCCTCTTTTTTAGACTGCCTTCCCATC
The DNA here is from genome assembly GCF_027580195.1 of Bos mutus. NCBI lineage: Eukaryota > Metazoa > Chordata > Mammalia > Artiodactyla > Bovidae > Bos > Bos mutus. The sequence continues at coordinate 28,653,332 of NC_091626.1, read as the reverse complement.
TGTGTCACCACAGATCATTCAGTAGAGAGCCATTTATTTTTGAGCGAGTCTCTGAGCCTCAGTTGTGAGGGTTGAAGATAGCATTGTCTTCAAGCACTTTCCCACAGGTTTTTGCAGGTTGCCTGTAAAACAAATGGGTCTACCAAGGGACTTTGAACACAAAAGATTCTAATGCATAGTACAACATTTTGATCAAGACTTTGTTGCCAAGTGAGAAAAACCCAACAGAGACTGCTTATTTGCAAAAATCTGACATTTCTTATTTCGTAGAAGCCAGGGAAGAGCTGGAATGAAGGTTCCCAGTGACATTAACAATGTATTTTCAACCAAAATTTAAATGATGTTTTTGAATTTCAATCTTACAATAATATTCATTATGAATACTTAATTCTAATTTTACATTTTAGATTTATTTTGCTCATATTGATTACATATATGGCAAAGATTAATATATTTCACAATGGTTTTTTTTCCCTTAACAATTAGTTGTTATCTGAAGACACAAACTACATTTTACTGTAAGCAAAAAAGAATCTGTCAGGCTTTCGATTCGGAAACCTGAGTCAAATCTGCAGTCTCCTGGAGGAGGAAGGTTGTAGGGCCTCCGTTCTTTCATAATGGGTCTAGCCCTTCCCCCTCATCTGACATTTTCTTGTGGAAAACATCTGGTTCAAATGAGCACTCACGGCAGCCTTGATCATCAGAAACCAGAAAGCAAAAATCATAAACAGTGTATAGTACATACAAGGGATGCCAAGAAGCATTGTGCAAAGAGACTGTCAGCAGCAAATTTATTTTCTATGGAAATTTCACCTTTTGGGTGCTTATCTTCTCACTAACTTATACTTCTCTTCTGGAGAACAGCCAAGCCCCCCTCAAACACAGGGGTGAGCCTTTGTCCCACCTTGCCGAACCTTTGAGATGGATCTGCAGACCTATCCTCTAATTCATGACCTTCCCGCCACTTCATCCAAATTCACTGAAAACAGTGGATAGAGTTCTACAGACCAGGGCATGCTGCTTAGAGTATCGGTGAATATTTTGTTTATCTAGGGTGATAGCTCCTAAATGAGTAGTACAATTTTGACTAGCCCTGTTCTCCTGGTGGGCTTCCTGGGTGGCACCAACCCAGGTGGGTAAAGAACCCACCTGCCAATGCAGGAGACCCAAGAGATGCGGGTTCAATCTCTGGGTTGGGAAGATCCCCTGGAGGAAAGGATGGCAACCCATGGCAGTATTCTTGTCTGGAGAATTCTATGGACAGAAGAGCCCAGTGGACTACAGTCCATAGGGTCACAAAGAGTCGAACACAACTGAAGCAACTTAGCACACACGCATGCACATTCTCCTGGACTTACATCCAGGGATGGAACCAGACTTCTGATATATATCAGAAGTTTATAGTCTTAGAATTTACCAGAGCAGAAAAGAAGAGAAAGTTTCTGAGTAGGTAGTATTTTGGAAGGATGGGGTTTGTGAGAAGGTTTAGGATGAGCCAGTAATTGATACTATGGACTATCAGGGGCCTTAGCAATTTGCAGGGAATTCCAGAGGTGCAGGAGGTATCTCATAGGGTGTTTGCCTTTCCATAGACTAGGAAGGAGAGGAAAGGGAAAGTGGATACCAGTTGGTTATTGGAACTTTTATGGAGCTTTACTCCTTGGAAGAAAAGTTATGACCAACCTAGATAGCATATTCAAAAGCAGAGACATTACTTTGCCAACAAAGGTCCGTCTAGTTAAGGCTATGGTTTTTCCAGTGATCATGTATGGATGTGAGAGTTGGACTGTGAAGAAAGCTGAGCGCTGAAGAATTGATGCTTTTGAACTGTGGTGTTGGAGAAGACTCTTGAGAGTCCCTTGGACTGCAAGGAGATCCAACCAGTCCATTCTAAAGGAGATCAGCCCTGGGATTTCTTTGGAAGGAATGATGCTAAAGCTGAAACTCCAGTACTTTGGCCACCTCATGCGAAGAGTTGACTCATTGGAAAAGACTCTGATGCTGGGAGGGATTGGGGGCAGGAGGAGAAGGGGACGACAGAGGATGAGATGGCTGGATGGCATCACCGACTCAATGGACGTGAGTCTGAGTGAACTCCAGGAGTTGGTGATGGACAGGGAGGCCTGGCGTGCTGCGATTCATGGGGTTGCAAAGAGTCGGACACGACTGAGTGACTGAATTGAACTGAAGTGAACTGAAGATGGTTGTCAGGGGCAGGAGGCTGAGGCCGGTTTGGAGACATTTCAGAGTACTGAATAAGATGTTAGAAGCTTTCAGAATCCAAGGAGAATGGATGTCAGGAAGTAAGAGAGAGTTGTTCACTTTGTGTTTTAATGTCCTTTACCACTTCTCATCTGCCTTGTCTGTATGTTACTTATCTCAAATTAAAGGTGTATCTCTGGAGGTTGAATACTGGGAAAAACATGAAATATAGAGTCTGAAGACCTTTGAACTCAACCTTTACAGTGGCATATGTTTACCACAGGGTTTGGTGTGAAATAAATGGGATAATCTAGGTCAAGTGGATTGGACAGAACAGTGGCCAAGTGACCAGATGTCTTGGGATGAGTGGGATAGTCTTGGATTTCAGCTTCCTATTCTGTATCAAGTTCACTTTACTGATAGAGCTTCCTGTTACCCTGATATGTGGAGTTAATAAATCTTTATGAACTAGATACCAGTGGTAACTTTTATCAGTGGTTAGAACAGAATTCTTAAGCTGGATTTATATGTTTAAGTAGCATTATAATGGCAGAGCTACTGTGTCTTTGGGACAGTGATTTGGCCTTAGTAAAATTTGGTCTGTTAAGATTCATCACTCATTTATGGCTAAAGTGTTAGTCGCTCAGTTGTGTCCAACTCTTTGCGACCCCATGGACTGTAGTCTGCCAGCCTCCTCAGTCCATGGAATTCTCCAGGCAAGAATACTGGAGAGGATTGCCATTCCCTTTTCCAGGGGATCTTCCCAATCCAGGGATCGAACCCAGGTCTCCCTCATTGTGGGCAGATTCTTTACCATTTGAGCTGCCCAGGAAGCCCATTTTTGGCTAAGAACATCACAAATAATTATTAGGTCCCATAGTGAGCTTTCAGCGATCATTTCCATAGGATCTGCCATGTATCAGGTGCTGTGCTGTGCACAGAGGTGACTGAGCTAATGGTCCTTGTTTTTAAGGTGTCCCCAGACCAGTAGGACAGACTGGGATGAAAATAATTGAATGTGTAGAATAAGATAGTTAAGTGCTATTCTATTGGTATGAATCAAGTAGAAAGAGAAAATAATTCCCTTTGGAAAATCAAGGAAGTACTCATAGAGGAGGGAGTGGATGGCTGGGGTTTTGAGGGATGAATATGATCATGGTCAGCAAAATGTGGATTATAAATATAGTGACACTGGAAATGCACCATAACTGAAGTGCCACCAAATAGGATAAAGTGTACCTTTTGGGTTTGTGGATGGCAGATGGATGATCCTGTTGTTATTCTTTATCTCTTTACTACTCATGAGAAAGTCCTTGTCTAGCAAAGTGATCAGTGTTTGCAACCTTGGAAACAGGCGTTAGATACTTCCTTCTCTGGAAGGCAGATGGCTTTTTGATCTAAGTGAAGTTATCAGAGGCAATGTGGTATAAACGAGCAGAGGACAGGCTATGAAACAAAATTCTAATTCCACCACTTACGAGCTGAGTGTCTTTGACAAACCTCACATATTCCCAAGGACTTTGATATCTCTATGAAATAGGATTAAGAATAACACTGACTTCACAAGGTTGTTGCCTCAAGTGCACTAATAAATATGAAAGCACTTTGTAAAGTGCTGTGAAAAGATGTAAATGTTACTGTTTTCTTGAACACATCATCTAACCATTTATTTATGTAGTTGTATATATTGTGCAGAGCTGCAGAGATAGAGGAGCCATCTTCTGGGGAAACAGAATCAGAATTCCAAATTGGCTCCAAAGCAGGGAGACCAAAGCCTTAAGTTCTCACTAGGCACCCTGACCCAAAAGAGTAGACATAGGAGTCTGCCTCTGTGTTCCTCCAATGACCCTGTTTGCTCTTCAGCTGGGTAAAAAGCAATTTGGAAAGGGGAAGTAGATTATGCTCTCAGGAAAGAAATTACTTTTTTTTTTTGCTCTTTGGAAATGTTTGCTCTTTTAATTTTGAGCTCCAAATATGAACAATCCAGCTGATTCAGATCCCTAGAGTAGCCCTAATCACAGAAATACTGTGACAACCACAAATATTAAAAACATACCCCAGTTCAGGCAACCAAGGTAAGGCAAATACAAATAGTATTATATGAAAAGAAAATTCCCCTATGCAGACCTAGAATGTCATTGCATTTAACATTAAGGAAGTAATGACAGAACTTGTTTACCACAGGGAGATTCAAGGAGATAGTCTTCTGGATATAGGCAGTAGAAAGAGAATAATGAAGAGCAATCTTGTTTCTGGAAAAGTAAAATTGGGAGATTATCTTAACATTAGATTAAAAAAAATTTTTTTTAATTTATATACAATAAAGTGTATGGTTTGATGCGTTTTGACAAACATGTACACCTAAAAACCACATTTTCATTACCCCCAAAAGTTCCCTCATGTTCCCTTGCAGTCAGTCCCCTCCCACAGCCTTAGGCAAACACTGATTTGCCTTCTGATGCTGTAGTTTTGCTAAAGTTTCATTTTAATTCATATTTTGCTGGATAATGATGATTTTTTGCAGAGATGATGATAACTGGACATTGTCAAAATTTAGGACTAGAATCCTACCTCCTTTTAGTTCAGTTCAGTCTCTCAGTCATGTCCGACTCTTTGCGACCCCATGAATAGCAGCACGCCAGGCCTCCCTATCCATCACCAACTCCTGGAGTTCACTCAAACTCATACCCATCGAGTCGGTGATGCCATCCAGCCATCTCATCCTCTGTCATCCCCTTCACCTCCTGCCCCCAATCCCTCCCAGCATCAGGGTCTTTTCCAATGAGTCAACTCTTCACATGAGGTGGCCAAAGTATTGGAGTTTCAGCTTCAGCATCAGTCCTTCCAATGAACACCCAGGGATGATCTCCTTTAGGATGGACTGGTTGGATCTCCTTGCAGTCCAAGAGACTGTCAAGAGTCTTCTCCAACACTACAGTTCAAAAGCATCAATTCTTTGGCACTCAGCTTTCTTTACAGTCCAACTCTCGCATACATGTATGACCACTGGAAAAATAGCCTTGACTAGATGGACCTTTGTTGGCAAAGTAATGTCTCTGCTTTTCAATATGCTGTCTAGGTTGGTCATAACTTTCCTTCCAAGGAGTAAGCGTCTTTTAATTTCATGGCTGCAATCACCATCTGCAGTGATTTTGGAGCCCAGAAAAATAAAGTCTGCCACTGTTTCCCCATCTATTTCCCATGAAGTGATGGGACCGGATACCATGATCTTTGTTTTCTGAATGTTGAGCTTTAAGCCCACTTTTTCACTCTCCTCTTTCACTTTCATCAAGAGGCTTTTTAGTTCCTCTTCACTTTCTGCCATAAGGGTGGTGTCATCTGCATATCTGAGGTTATTGGTATTTCTCCCGGCAATCTTGATTCCAGCTTGTGCTTCTCCAGCCCAGCATTTCTCATGATGTACTCTGCATATAAGTTAAATAAGCAGGGTGACAATATACAGCCTTGACGTACTCCTTTTCCTATTTGGAACCAGTCTGTTGTTCCATGTCCAGTTCTAACTGTTGCTTCCTGACCTGCATATAGGTTTCTCAAGAGGCAGGTCAGGTGATCTGGTATTCCCATCTCTTTCCGAATTTTCCACAGTTTATTGTGATCCAAAGAAAGTACAACTCCAGTAATTTCTCTGAATCTCAGTTTTACCATATTAGTAAGTATAGTAACAACTTTTCTGTATACCTCGAAAGATTGCTATAAAAATCCAAAGAGATAACAGATGAGAAGTAAGTAAGAACTTGAAGGATTATTTAGCAAATATTAAAGCTAATCAAAAAGACGGCACTTCTAGGTATAAGCCATTTTATGGAGTAATTTCCATGCCAGAGCTCATGTGGTGCCTGTGCAGACCCATGAAGGCAAGTCTTCCTCACAGTAGAGAAAATTGTCCTTGAAATAGTTGGCTCATGGGCCAAGAACTCAGTCTCTTGTCTTTCTAGTTGACAGTAGAGGACTATAACTCAGCTGGTATATCTGAGTTAACATCAGCTTGATCATATAAATCATACTGAGTATGAATATGATATAAAATATTATTATTATTTTTTTTTTTTTGCTGTGTTCACGATGCTTTCTCATAATAAATTAAATAGTTTGCTTCATGCACACACTCCCGCTGGCCTGGCTCTGGGGAGTGTCAGTTTTACAGTTCCCATTTCACACAGATAAAACTGAACTCTTCAGATGTCAAGTCATGTGCCAGGGGCTCCAGTGTAGACTATCAACTCCCGTTATAAATTGCTGTCGTTTTAAACAAGTGACCTAAAAGCCATTTTTATTGGAAATTGTTTGAGTGGAAGGTAGAGACTGACATATAAAATAAAGCCTCTGACTGAGTTCTAATATTTCTCTGTGGGCAAGCAACAAGAGAATTGCATTCCTTATTGGCCAGAGAAAACAGACCAATTTTATGTTCCCTTTCTGGGAGAGATCACGTTAGACACTTCGTAGACATATTTAGATCTTGCTTATTTCTCTTGGATGAGCTGTTAGAACGCATAGGTATGTGTGTACACACACCCTCACTCACAACCATACACACCATGCTGCCATTCTTCTCTGTGTATGCATATATATATCACATGTAGATGGTGCATTTCCAAAAACGACAAATGATCACCAGCTGGTCACTCTCACTTCCTCCCGTGTACATTTTGTAGCTTCCCCATAGGGAAGCGAAACTGATGGTGGTTTGGAAGAGATTGCGTTTACTGAAGTGGATTCAGCCAAGTGGCTGTTTATGGATGACCTTTGTCTTTTAAGGGGCAGTAGCAGGAGGAGATATAGATTCCTCTAGAATGTCTGATCATGTCTCGTCACAATTAGAATTATAAACCATGGGCCTTGTGAGTGCATTCATCTGAGACAGAGATGGACCAGGTATCCAAAGACTCGGGACTGAGCTCTGTCTTTAAATATCTCCACATATGTGAAGGTAGCCCTGTACCACTGTGCATCTTTTCCCTCTTCCTTCTGTCTTCCCCATGAGCTTTTCTAATCTTCAAAGGCACATTGCATCTGTAATTTACACAGTATTCACTTTTTCATCTTTTTCTATTCCTGCTCTGCATTTAGTAGGGATGTAATAATGACTTGACAATAGAGTGAGAACATATCCTGCCTTGGATGAACTGGAATTCTTTGAAAGTGTTGTCAGCTAGAAATATTCTGCTTCAGGGCCATCACTACTGTTAAGAATATGCTGGAACAGTGTGATCAGATACCGTCTCCTCCCAGGTCTCACTCTCTGGTCCCCCTGAGAAGATGGGGCTATGAGAGTACTCCCCTGGCTCCAGTCTATACCCTTAATGGGTCTTTCTCCTATTGTGCTGTGTTTCTGAGACCCTGTATTGAAGTCCGTACACCTCTCTCAATTCTTAGCATCCTGAAGAGTCTTAGTGGATACTTTTCTTCCTTTCTCCTTTCCTTCCTTTCTATCTCCCTCTCTCCCTTTCTTTCAAACAAGAGGGAGTGAACTCATGAATATCTGAAGTGGATTTCATAGAACGTAAAATTTCACAAGGGGGATACAGAGGTGGAGTTTTAATTCCTCAGAATCATCACACTTTAAAACATAAACCAGATCATGTCAGTCCCCTACTTTAAACCCACTCGTGGCCTCCCACTACCTTTAAATTCAAACCCACAGTCTTTGTATTGGCCTACAAGACGCTGTCTGAGTCTACCTTGTCCACCTCTCTCACTAACCTTCAGCCACGTGGGTCTTCTTTGGCTTCTCAGAGCACCCCAAGTTGGTTTCTGTTTCAGGACCTTAGCACCCATCTTTTGCCTGGGACTCTCTGCCCTGAACTCTGTGCTGCCCCAGAGCCACTCAGATGTCTGCCCAAGTGCCCTCTCTCAGACAGGCCTGCCCTGACCATCCCATCAATAACCCCCACACAGTACTGTTTCCTTCATGTCACTCATCATATCTGAAATGTCCAACCCGTCTCCATTTTCTTGTATGTTGCTGGACCCTGGCTAGCGTGGGTACTCCCTCCACAGGGCAGATGGAGGCTTTATTAGTCCTGTTCTGTTATCTCCCAGTGGGGCTCCATGAACATATAACATGTTACTCAGTGAGGGATTGAATCTGAATTTATTTCCGTCTCTCTTGGCTTTTCCTTCACTTGCTCTCTCATTTCTTTTGCAGAAACTAAATCATGAACAGCAGTGTGATCTGATGCTGGAGCACAGGTCCTGGATCAGGGCCCTGGGTTTTGCTGCTCAGTTGATCGTACACAGCTGCCAATTAAAACAGCTGTTCTCAAACGACTCTCTTTTTTTCCATTGATCAACAAGGAAATCAAAAGTAGGAATAAGTTTCAAATAGTCTGTAAGACTTTACTAGCGTTAAGTCTGGTAATAACTTTCAGTCTTAACTTCCATGACCAAACTGCTGCTTCACTTCCCCTACTTTGTGAGTTACTCTGTGATCTAACCCAATAGAGGAGATAATGTAGGATATATACTGCTGTATCCTTGGGGCTTTTCAGGTGGCACTAGTGATAACCCGCCTGCCAATGTAGGCAGACATAAAAAACATGGGTTCAATCCCTGGGTTGGGAAGATCCCCTGGAGGAGGAAATGGCAACTCACTTCAGTATTCTTGCCTGGAGAATCCCATGAACAGAGAAGCCTGGCGGACTATAGTCCATAGGGTCGCAAAGAGTTGAATACAACTGAAGTGACTGAGCACACGCGCGCTCGCACACACACACACACTGCTGTATCCTCAGATACAGTCAAAGAATAGTGCTTGTGAACTGGAAGGGGAAGACGGTTCAACCAGGGACCATTCATAGAGGAGGCCAAGTACCAGAACTGAGTGCCTAGCTTTAGGTGTTTTTCGTTCGAAATGTGAGAATACAGGGATAGCTTCGTAGGATTTTGCTAATAGAGGGATTCTCTTTTTGTTTGTATTAAGAGATTATCTCTGGAACTTCCCACAGACATAGGCTGAACTCCCGGGTGACCCTAGCCCTGTAATAAGTTCTTACAGCAGGATTGCCTAGGCCTTGTGAACTCTTGGAAAGTGTAATGGAGGTTTTGCTGGAGATATCACATTTAGGTCACAGGGGTTCAGCTGGTCTTTGGCTGCTATGCCGAGCAGTTTTATGGGAATAGTTGTATAATGCTAACATCTGTAGGCTGAGAGCTTGACGAAGACATCACCCAGATTGCCTCGGAAAGCTGCTTGCTTTGGGAGCTCATTCTTTATGGGTCAAATATATGCCCCCCTCTTCCCCCTTGCCTCTACACGGTCACCCAGCCTTCCCACTTCCATCTGCAGTGGTGGAAGAGCTCTGTGCGTGTTTGCTTGTCACCTTGCACTGTGCATTTTTGGCAATTTAGGAGGCCAAGCAAAGGCCCTTGGCTTTTGAACTTTTCTGCTTTCTTAGTGTTTCCCCATGAGATAAGATGTTAAAGGGCTAGAGGATTTCTCTTTAAAGATTTCTGGTGAGGAGATAGGGAACTGACTGATACTCACATGCCTGCTGCCTCAGCAACTTCAAGTCCATATTTCTCCTTTCCCATGAAGCCTCTCTTGCCCGTTTTGTTTAAAATCACAGCCTGTTCCAACACCTTATACTAAATCCCCTTTGCTCTGGTTTGTCTCCCCTAGAAATGATTACTCCTGGACATGCAGTATTCTTTACCACTTACTGTGTTCATCGTCTGCCTCCATTGTCTGCCGTAACATAGACTCCTCAAGGGCAAGGATTTCTAGCTGTTTTATTCACTGTGTATCCGAAGAGCCTAGAATGCTGCCTGGTGTGTAGTTAAGTCTTGACACAGAGTCCTTGTAAGAATGAGCTAACAGCCCAGCAAAAGGAGAGATGATGTAGTGTCATGGTGAAAAGCTTGAGCTTTGGAGTCAAATGATCCTGGATTTGAACCCCAGCTTTGCGACTTACCAGCTCTATGTCTTCAGAAAGTGATTTAAACTCTCTGAGTCTCAATTTTCTCATCTGTAAAGTAAGAATTGTAGCACTAACCTTGGAGGTTTGTTGTAAAGATCAGAAGGGAGAAAGAGGCAACATGACTTGATGGTTATGAGGCAAGGCTTTGCATTCCTGTAGATCTGGAGTCTGGGCTTTACCTTCAAGTTCTGGCTCTCCCAGTACCTTGTGCAATTTTTATACAAACTCTCTAAGCCCGCCTTCTTCACATGTCAAATGGATATAATACCCTGGCCTATCTCATAGGATACTGGTAAGAAGCTAATTCATATGAAGCTCATAGCAAGGGATCCATTAACTTGAGCGGGTTGGAGGATGGTGATAATGATGTTTGTAAAGTTAGCCTCATTACTTGCACAAAGTAACTACTCAATAAATGGTAGGTTTGAGAAAAGAGCATGCTTGTAGAACCTTGGAACTCTCCTAAATTGATATGGCCATTTTCTTTGCATTCCCCTTCTTCAGGGAGAGTAAAGCAAATGCTTATTATCTTTGTAATGTACTTGTTTCAACTTAAAGTGGAACAGCGAACATTTTTTATGTGCCATAGCCCCTTCTTTGATCTGTAATCAATTCTATTTGGATTTCAGGGGTTATTTTTGAATTTTCCTTTTGAGTTGCCACAGGGGCTGTGCTCCACCCAGTGACCTTCAGGGGGACTTCATATAACTTGGGTGTTGAGTCAGCACATTCGCAGCCAATGGAATTGGCTCCAGCAGCCATGGGTTTGGGAGATTGTGCTGTTTCCAGGGTTCCATCAGCTTCCGCCTGCTTTTATGAGAGATGCTTCCTCCCACCTCTAATCCTCACTTGCAGTATGAGTCTCAGCAAGACACTTCACATCATCCAAACCCTTTAACTGTATGGTTCCTATGGAAATCCATGCTTTGTCTTGCCATGTGACCCTGGCCAGATTATTCAACCTCACTGTGTTTTATTCTCCACTGTTGTAAATTAATAATGGAAATAAAAACAGAATGTTTTCACACCGCAGGGTTTTGTGAGGACTGAATGAGTTATTCTGTGTAGTAGTAGTCACTCAGTCATGTCTGACTCTTCACAACCCCATGGACTGTAGCCTGCCAGGCTCCTCTGTCCATGGAATTCTCCAGGCAAGATTACTAGAGTGGGTAGCCCTTCCCATCTCCAGGGGATCTTCCCAATTCAGGGGTCAAACCCAGGTCTCCCACATTGCAGGCAGATTCTTTACTATTTGAGCCACCAGGGAAGCCAAGAATACTGGAGTGGGTAGCCTTCTCCTTTCTCCAGGGCATCTTCCAGACCCAGGAATCAAACCAGGGCCTCCTACATTGCAGGCAGATTCTTTACCAGCTGAACTACCAGGAAAGCCCTATTAGGGCATTTTGAAAGTACTCAGTAATGTTTATTATTATGTTTTTTATAAAAATTGAAATATTCTACTACTAGATCTATGAACATTTCCTGTATTTAGAAATATCTTGGTACTTCAGCTTCTGCTCACAGTGCCCTGTGGGGTCCTGGAAGTGCATGGTGAAGAATATCTTTGCTTGAAAGAGCCACACTTGTCCACTGCATCTTCCCGGAGATGGTCAGACACAGTTGCCTCTCCACTGTTTAGTGTTATGTAGGCAAATAATAGGGATTCACTGGGTTGTTGTGAAAGTGCTCAGGGTCCTGTGATGAGAGGACACTGCAGCCCGGGCAGCTTCTGAGGAGGAGGCTGCTGGCCAAAGTCAGGCAGTTTGGCAAGGTGGGCTTTATCTGGTGATCTGGCCTTGGCCCACGTTTTGACCCAGGGCTTGTCACACTCAGGAGGACCTGGCCTGTTCTTGGTCCCAGAGCTCAGAGGGACCGAACTAGGAAAGTAGAATGCCAAATTATTCCTTTTGTGATGAAAAAGAAAGCTGTTCTATGCATTGAAGAGCCACGCCTGTCTAGCTAGCATGTTTCCCCTTTAAAGCAAATTATAAATGAGAAATCGAGTTATTGGCAGATTCCTTGGTAAGTATGAAATTGATCAAGGGATTAAGTGATTCAGAGGGTTATGGTATCAGGAGCCGTTAGCCTGCTGCGACCGTCCCCACAGTCCTGCCCTCCTTGTCAAGTGATCTATGCTCATGGAGAAGGGAGGGGTCCCACATACCAGGGGCCTGACAGCTTTAGTTGGGTTTGGAATCAGTACTGCTACTGTTTGTTTCTCTGACTATCCTTTAAAAAAAAATGAAGTATTGTTTCTTTACAATGTTTTATTACTTTCAAGTGTATAGCAAAGTGATTCAGTAATACACACACACATACAAAATACTTCTATATGTATGTATATTTTCTTTTCCATTATAGGTTAATCTAAGATATTGAGTTTGGTTCAGTACAGTAGGTCTTTGTTTATCTATTTTATATATAATAGTTTGTATCTGCTGATCACAAACTCCTAATTTCTCTCTTTCCCACCACCTCCCATGATCCCCTTTGGTAACTATAAATTTATGTCTGTGAGTCAATTTATGTTTTGTAAATAAGTTCATTTACATCCTTTTTTTTTAAGATTCTACATATAAGTGATATCATAGGAAATTTGTCTTCCTCTGTTTGACTTACTTCACTTAGGATGATAATCTCTAAATCCATTTATGTTGCTGCAAATTGCATTATTTCATTCTTTTTATGGCTGAATAGTATTTCATTGAATATATTCCTCTTTTACTGTGTGTGAAGCAACACTTACGTTGCTTCCTTGTCTTGGCTATTGTAAATTGTGCTGCCATGAACATTGGGGTGCATGCGTCTTTTTGAATTAGAGTCTTTTCCAGATATATACCCAGGAGTGGGATTGCTGGATCGTATGTTTTATTTATAATTTTTAAAGGAAACTTCATACTGTTCTCCATAGTGGCTGTACCAGTTTGCCTTTCCACCAGCAGTAGAAGGGGTTGCCTTCTCTCCACACCCACTCCAGCGTGTATTTTTTGTAGGCTTTTTGATGATGGTCACTGTGACTGGTGTGAAGTGATACCACATTGTAGTTTTGACTTGCATTTCTTTAATAATTAGCAATGTTGAGCATCTTTCCATGTGCCTGTTGGCCATCTGTATATCTTTAGAGAAATGACTGTTTAGGTCCTCTGCCTCTCACTATCCTTTATATTAATTTTTGGCTGACAAACATCCTCCCCACATCATTCTGATGTATGTTTTAATTTACATTTTGTCTTTCATCGGAGTGAAACATATATTGTTTTATAAATCTAATAATCATATAATAATATAATACTTATATCAAAAAACAGCATGTCTACTTCTCCCCTTTGATTCTTTCTTTCTGGAAGCAGGGACTTTCAAATCATTATAGCATAATTGTGTTTCATTCTTTCCTTGCTGATTCTGCTAGTTACTCCCACATTTCTAAATTGTGTATACAAATTACTATTTTTGTTTTTCCTATTGAAGATGACATCTGTGGAAATGACCACTGAAAACTTATTTTCTCTTCCTTCTTGTATGGTTATATCTTATATATTTAGTTAAAATCATATTTAACACTTACATTATTGTGCCAATGTAAGTATCCATGGTGAGCTTCTAAAATGTACCATTATTATGTTTCCTTCCTTCCTCTCTTGTATGTATTTTTAATTTTGTCTCTGGAACATATTTCTCCATCCACCCTTTCTCTTTAAATTGATAAGGGCATTTGAAACCATAACTTCTATGCTTGTACCACACCTAATAAAATGAACAATTCATTAAATCCTGTAATACCCAGCCCATATTCAAATGCCCCAATTGCCTCGACAATGTCCTTTTATAGTTGTTTACTTTGAATAAAGATCTAAATAAGGTCCACAAATTGTATTTGGTTGTTACATTCCCTTTCTTTTAATCTGTGACACCCCCTGCAGCTTTATTTGTGACATTGATTCATTGATCAATTGAATGTAGAGTGCCATATTTTCTAGTGATTGGCTGATGGTTTTGTCATGGTGTGATTTAACTTGTTCTTCCATATCCTGTAAACTAGTGGTTATTAGATTAGGGTTTGGATTTTTTAGGCAAAATATTGTATAGGTGGTGCTATGTACTTGCAGTTTTATTGTCATAAAGGAATAATGTCTGGTTATACCACCTGTAATGATGATTAAATTGATCAGTGGATTCAGAGGATGATAGTCTCATCAGTCTATTGCTAACTTCCCTATCAGCTTTTGACCCTATGGTTACCTAATGACCATCTCCTGAAGATTATTGCCTAGATCCACTATTTTACGGAGCACATAGCCTGTCTTCTTATTCTGCGTTGAGCCAATAAGTGCTGATTACGTAGTTTACCCCCAGAGGGTCATTTTATTTTCCTTATTCCCAAGTCTAGGTTGGGGTCAAGGGGACTTCTGTGTGACTCACATGTACTACTAAATAACTGACTAAGTTTACATGAAATCAATATGCTTATATGTTATATTGATTAACATTTTTATTTGAACCATAGTTGAGCTTTGCTGTTGGCTTAGAGAACATAAACAGAAAAGTGGAAACGTTTGTCAGTCATGTTGAAATGCAACTGGCAGGAAAAAAATAGATTGTTTTAAGAAGTGGAATAAATCAGAGGACTCTGCTTTGGCTCATAATGCCTTCTTTCTCCAGGGTAGGAAAACTCTGAAATCTAATGGGGTCTCTTCTGCTCGTGAGGGAATTGAAGGGAAACTACCAGAATGGTCTCCGATACAGTCACTTGAGGACTTTTGGGTTGTTGTTTTGTTTTAGTTTTCACTCTGCTAGTTTGCTAAGAAGTCTTTCATAAAGATTTTTCCTAAACCCTGTTGCATATGAATTAGGGCTTTTCCTTTCCTCTGTAATGGGGCCTGATACCCTTTGATGTGTTCTAGCAGAATTTAGCTTCTAAATACAGTTTGAAACTTAGCTCTACAGTTTGAAACACACACACATGTGCCCTTGCCCCTCCCTCCCTCCCTCCCTCCCTCCCTCTCTCTCTCTCTCTCCCTCTCTCTCTCTCTCTCCCCTGCAGTGTTTGTTTTTTCACTGCAAGAACCTTTCCTGTAGGAACTAACTTCCATGGCAGGATGGTACTGTGGAGACCCCATCTCCTTCCTGAAAGGTCAGGATGTGCAGGCGTGAGAAGTTGTATGAAGAAGGGAAGTTTTCCCCAGTGTCTCTTAGCTGGGAGATCTGTTTCCATTTTTTTCAAGTATCTCCTTTTAAAGACAGATACATCCCTGATATAAATGTCTGTTCTGTTACTGTAAAGAGATGCAGATTGATTACCTTTTGAGTGACTCCTAGTATTCCAGTTTAAGGCTCTTCTCTGAAATATGCTGCAGATCCAAATTCTTACAATACTGGGGCCTCTTTTGCCATTTGGAATGACCTTTCACATAACTTTCAATGACCAAATGATGCCTATCTTTCAAGGCCCAGATCAAATGACACTTTCCCTGAGTCCCCCAGTGAGAAGTCATGTCACCCCATCTTCTAGACTCCTGCATGACAAGAATTATTTATTTGCTCCCTTTCATTCTAGTTTGCTCATCTACTCATATTACTGCCCCTTTTTAACAGGAAAATAGCAGTCTTATTTTTTTGTTCTGACCATAGTATTTAATAACCAATTTATTAACATTTTAAATTTTAATAATTAATAAATTGCTTGAGTAATATTATTTTGTCAGACATTCAGTTTATATTTCAGCTATGCTTCAGATATCTGTGGGGGAAATCTGTCAGTCAGATGTAGAGCCAGATTTTCTATTTCAGAAGAGGGAGGGAAAGAATGTATAGAGAATTAACGTGGAACTTGAAGATTCAAGACCCAGCTGTACCACTTCAGTGTCATTGTTTTAGAGCAACAGGTTAGATTCATCACTAGGGGCCCTATCCTGAGAAGGCAATGGCACCCCACTCCAGTACTCTTGCCTGGAGAGTCCCATGGACGGAGGAGCCTGGTAGGCTGCAGTCCATGGGGTCGCTAAGAGTCGGACACGACTGAGCGACTTCACTTTCACTTTTCACTTTCATGCCTTGGAGAAGGAAATGGCAACCCACTCCAGTGTTCTTGCCTGGAGAATCCCAGGGATGGGGGAGCCTGGTGGGCTGCACACAGGTCACATGTGTCTATGGGGTCACACAGAGTCGGACACGACTGAAGCAACTTGGCAGCAGCAGCAGCAGCAGTAAGGGCCCTATCTGGTAACATGAAGATCTTCAGCCAAAGTCACTTAAGACTTATTTAAAATTTAGTTCTTTAGAGAGAGCTGTACAGATTTCCGAGCAGTGGTAGATGGTACAGGGATGGGGTCTTGGGCTCTTAAAGCCCAGCAAGGTAGTGCAGGCAGGGAAAGGAAGTCTGGGAGGGGTCCCACTCTTGCTGTACTAGGAAGGATGAGTGTACAAAGGCTGTGGGGTACCTAGGAGAGAGAGCAGATCATGAGGCCTGGAGTGGAAAGCTATGATTATATACTTTATTATTTAACATCCTTTCAGTCTTGCCCTGGACCTACCTAGTCCCAGATATGGCTTTCTCTCGCTTCTTATTTCCTCTGTCCTCTCTTGGGAACTCCTTGGCTGAATTATGAATGGGATCACTTTGATAAACTATAATAGCACTTATAATGAGCCTTATATTAGTAATGGAGGACTACCCTCAGACAGGCCATATAAGTTCTAACACTGTATAGATAGTCATCTCTGTAGAGAAGTGAAGTAAAGCCAAGATCCCATGTACTGGACTTCACAACTCCACAAGCAGCTCATATTTGTTTCAGAAAGACCTGAGACCCAGCTTTTTCATGGTTGCTATTTCTTTACCATCAATCTGCCTCTCTGCAAGCTACTCTCCCCATTAGGATCAAAGAATGTAAAGAACATGGGATCTGAAGTCTTCTGACTGGGTTTGGGTCCATTTATATGCTGTAAACTATAGGCTACTCACTTTTCCTGATGTAATACCTGCCTTATCACTAGGTGGTAAGGAGATTTAGATGCGATATTACAAAGAATTCTTCCGCATTAACGAGTTATCATATTTCAAAAGGTACGTCTTTCCAAGGGTAAGAATCGAAGTCATGTTATGGTCCAATGCCACTTCTTTTTATTGGCGTGAGCAATTACCTACAGCTCTTGGCACCTTTGCTTTCCTCTCCTGTGAAATGGGCAAGAATATTCGTTGTCCAGAGACGGAACTTATCTGGAGTAGAAAATGTGCAAGGTAGACTTAGGACTGGTGAGTTACCATTATGCTAGTTCTAATACCACCAATTTCATTTCTTCCAGCAGGATTTAGAATGCCACAGTAGTCTTCTCGGTGCCATGCTTGAACCTGGTATATCTGGTTGAAAGAGTGATTTGGGGCAGCTGCTTGCTATGAGCTAGGCACATTATTCAGCTTCCCTGGTGGCTCAGATGGTAAAGAATCTACCTGCAATGCAGGAGACCTGACTTTGATCCCTGGATTGGGAAGATCCCCTGGAAAAGGGCATGTCAACCCACTCCAGTATTCTTGCCTGGAGAATCCCATGGACAGAGAAGCCTGGCAAGGTACAGCCCATGGGGTCTCAAAGAATCAGACATGACTGGGCGACTAAGCACACAGGCACATTATTAAATATGTTTATCCTCAAAGTAGAAGAATAATATCATCTACCTCATAAGATTGCAAAGAGGACTGAGGAGCTTATGTAAATAGGGTGCTGAGTGGGGTATTTGGCACCCAGTGGGGACACAACCCTAGACTATATATTGCTTTTCAGGTTCTACCTTCATCAAATAGCATTTATTAAAAATTCCAAATAAGACATGATACTAGGTGCTTTTACTTAAAATAATAGAGGGCTAAGGGAAGGTCTGGAGAAGGAAATGGCAACCCACTCTAGTGTTCTTGCCTGGAGAATCCCAGGGACCGGGGAGCCTGGTGGGCTGCCGTCTATGGGGTTGCACAGAGTCGGACACGACTAAAGCGACTTAGCAGCAGCAGCAGCAGCAACAAGGGAAGGTCAGGTTAGGTTGAAGGGCGAAGGGAGCCAGTTTGTGTTTGTTTGTTTGTTCTACAATAAACAGTAGTAACATTGCCTCTCCTTCCCCTGGTCCCGAGCCTGCTGAGTCACTGTTCCAGCCTCTTGGCCCCACGATCTCTGGCTGTGTCCATGGAATACAGCAAAACCCACAAGAAACCAGCACTAATAAACGGCAGATCATTTTGAGGGATTTTTGTTTGCGTTCCTGTGCTTGCTCTCCTGGCGAGATAGGAAACCTTTAATAAGACTTTTCCAAAATGATGCTGCATGTGAAATGTGAATTTTTTCCCCCTCTGTTCTCCTAACAAATGACCATTTCATGAGGTTTCTTTTCATATTTTTTCCATCTTCTTTCCTGCTTCTCAGTACATTCTACAAAGAGCTTATTCCTCTGCTGGTTACTGATTGATGGTTCTACTCTGTGTGCCCTTTAATTTTGCAATAAACCAACAAGGAGTTGAGACCACAAACTTAAAGAGGATTGACTTATTTATTTGACTGGATTCACTAGAGCAACAGGCAGATTTAGTCATTTCAGTGTGGTCCTGGGGAGGGCAGGAGGAGTCCATGAGAAGGAACACTCTTGTAAATAACCAGATAGAAGAAAACTTGCTTGTCCTCCCATTCCTGGACACCCGTTCCCAGCAGTGATCCCTTCCAGACCTTCGTGGGAGCAGGAAGTCTTCCACGAGACTTGCCCACAGCTCCAGGATTCTGAATTCACTGGGACTCTGGATAATGTGGAAATGATAGCACTACCCACAGGTCCCATGTCCCTTCTTTTCAGAGAGATCACAGTGCCCCTTAAAGAGTTGCAGGAATATCCACAAACCTGCCAAGGTCACCAGTCTTTCAGACCTAGCCTCTTGATTAGATCACTTCGAAGACCCAGAACAAACCTCTGTCCCTACTACCTCCATCCCAGCTGTGTCTTCACCATAAAACTGGGGCCTCCAGGATTCAGGGGCACTAATACACTTCGTGAATTGATAACAAAACATATTAAGAATTAGTCATTTCTCACTTAGCACCACCATTATATGGAGTCACCAATCTGAAAATAAATGCAAACATCATTTCAAGTAGGAAAATAACAAGCTTCTTGAATGACTCATGTGAATAATCCTCAGTAAACTAAAGAGAACCCTTATAGGGTATTTAAAAACATAAACTCTAATGGAAAAGAATCTGAAAAAATATATGTATTAATATATAACTGAATCACTTTGCTGTACATCAGAAACTAACACAACATTGTCAATCAACTATAATTTTAAAAAAATGAGTAAAAAAAAAAGACCACATAGATATTATTATCATTTAGATTTAAGGATTGCTCCATACCCAGTGCTGCTCTCTAAGAATTGATGTGAAGCTGGAAAGACAAATGCCCAAATGGAATTTGTCCCAGCTGTGAACTGCTCCAGATCTCAATGTTGTTTGCGGCTCCGCCACTTTTAACCAACTAACTGCCTGTTCTTATTCTGCTCTTATGTGGCAGCCTTTCTTCTGAAACTCTTGTCATCGCATTTTAGCAGAAGTGAAAATACTAGCAAAGTGGCTAGAGGCCAAGACAGAAATAGACTCCAGGAGTCTGTGTCCTTTCTCTCGCCATACCTGCTAGAGCATGGTTCCTCCCTGGCCTGAAGACTCAATATTTCCAGCTCTACCAGACAGCAGTCAGTCGACTGCTTTTTTACTGTCACTGAAAGTTTGTCTTATTCTCAAATGTTTGGTACAGTTTTCTTTTACATGTGATTTTGCTTTAAACAGCACAGAACTTGGTCAGTGTTATATCAGCAAATGCCTGGCTCTGAAGAAATTAATCGACAAAGATCCACGAGGCTATGAGTTTTCATGTTGAGAGCCTTTTATGTGGTAGAACCAGCGTAGGCTAGAGGGCCAGACAGATCTGGTTTGAATCCGGCTCTTCCACGTGCTAACTATTTGCTCTCAGAAAATTGCTCAATTTCTCTAAACCTCAGTTTCCTCATCTTCAAAACTGCGATAATAATGTTTACTTTCCTGGGGTATGAGGATGAAATGAGCTAATGTATGTAAAGTACTTGGTACAAGGTCTGATGCATAGGAAGTGCTCAGGAGATGCTAGTTTCCCTGCCTCTCCCTCCCCTCCTTTAGAAACACATAAAACCTCATGGCATTTACACTGAAGGTCGAAAGATAAGAATAACACGGGCGACATAACTAGGAAAAATTCTCATACTGAATTACTTGGTACTGATTCTAGGGTGGGAATGTTCAGAACTGAGAGGTCAGTGTCAGCTAGCATAGTTAGGGAAGAGCTCATGGAAGAGGTAAGATTTAAATTGGCCCCAGAAAGGTGGAAACTTAAAGAAGAATAAAGGGGTTATTTCAGACTGGGGCACTTGGGGTGGGGTCTATAGTCCAAGTGAGTGAACTGTGGAAATATAAAGATAGAATATAGAGGTCACAAGCCTCAGTTGTTTTCACTTGGAAAACTGAAGTGCATAGAATAAAGAGCTAATATTTTTTAGGCACCTGCTAGATATTAGGCACTGTCCTAAGTGCTTTGTATCGAAGTCATTTATCCCCTAATAGGTATGATTGTTATCTCAGTTACAGAGTTGAAGAAAGGCAGAGAAAGCCTAAGTATCTTACCTGAAACTATCCAGCCAGTAGGTGGTAAAACTGAGATGGAAACCCAGGAGGTCTGACCGCCGAGCCCACCCTTCTGACACTCGGCAGCTGCCTGGGTTATTTTTCATCTTCCCTCCCAAGGCAGTGAGGGTCAACTGAGACCATTCTGTGAACAAACTCTGAAAAATCTAAAGTATCATGCTCGTGGAAGATGGCGTGATTGTACTAGCTAGTGATGTCAAGTGTGAGGTGAACAAGATGGTAGAAAAGAACTGAAAGTGATGGAGAATTTCAGGATGGCACACTCACGCGGCAGTGGGCAAGTTCAGCAGCACCGTGTCCCCCCCATCCCCTCTAGCAACACAGACGCCTGACGCCACTTCCTGTTTCCTCCCGGGTCAGTGCTTCAGGTGGCCGTTCCCAAGCCACCAGAGTGGGTATGGGAGACTCGGGCCTACTTGTCATCTGGCATTAAGTGTTTCTGGAAAATCCCATGGGCGGAGGAGCCTGGTAGGCTGCAGTCCATGGGGTCATGAAGAGTCGGACGCGACTGAGCGACTTCACTTTCACTTTTCACTTTCATGCACTGGAGAAGGAAATGGCAACCCACTCCAGTGTTCTTGCCTGGAGAATCCCAGGGATGGGGGAGCCTGGTGGGCTGCCGTCTATGGGGTCGCACAGAGTCGGACACGACTGAAGCGACTTACTGCAGTAGTAGTGACCTGCCAGGATATCCATTTTATGGACCTGTAGCATGTGATCGGTCGTTGGCTTATCAGTGGCCATGATGGAAGATCACCACTACGTGGCATTGCCTTGGAAGGAGGTCTGCTCCTCCTCACCATGTAAATATTTAACCATTTTAATGTATTTATTCTGGGCCTGTTCTTCTTGTGTCTCTCCTGAGTTGACTCTGTTTAATCAAAGTTGATTACTGTTTGCCTTTATTGATATCATGTACTTAAGTATAGACACAGACAGCATTGCTTCAGCTCCCAGCCACAACCCCGCCCTGCACCTTTTGTTTTTAAATAACACCTTACACAATATCCCTTTCTTGAGGATGTCATATAAATAGCTTTTGTTCGAGAGCATATCTGATGAGGCTGCTGCCTTGGAAATTTGTTCCTAGGCAGACCTTTTGACCTCTTTTTGGACAGACAGTGAGTGACCTCTGCTCCCATTTTATGCCACAGATTCCCTCTGGAGATAGAGTTGAATGCACACATCCATTTACTGAGTTTGGAGAGCCCTTGGTTAGCCTGCCATTTGCCTGTGTGAAATAGAGAAACAAGGAGTCAGACCAGTGTTGGCTCATCCTGCTTTGGAGGTTCCTCAGAGGCCCCTCTGGGCTTTAGCCTCTCCCTCCTCTAAGCCACTGTAAGCGTGGTGGGGCCTGGAGAGTAGCCAGGTCAGTGTTTATCAGGCTGGACTCCCCCAAGAACTATATTTTCTGACACCGCCCCCCCACCCAGGGAGCAAGTGACTCAACAGGAGTGTTTTCTTGATCTCAGATGAGTCTAAGGAGGGGAAATCAGTTAATAGCAGCCGTCTGTGATGGACTGATCACAAAACTGTGTCTTTCTAATCCTCTGCAAATCAAAGAGAGGGGAATCCCCAGAGCCCAGGCGTACAAGTGAATAGAAAGCACCACCAAGTAACAAAACACCTAAAAAGGTCAGCAGAAACTCGGGGGGGTGTTGGAAATTCACCTCCCTTGCCTTTCTGTAGGGCTCAGTGGGCAGGAGGGGTGTGGGCGAAGACAACCAAACAAACACCCTGCAAAAGCCACTCGGCCACAGGAAATGTACAGTGGAGGAAGGTTTCTTCCACGTCCGGGAACCCCAGAGTCCTCTGACAGTTGGCCTTGTTCTTTTCCAAGCCCTGGCTTCCGGAGACTCTTTTGCTCCCGTGCTAACTGCAGAACTGCACACCGTCGGTGTGCGCACCATTAGAAGCCGCTGTGAACGCACTGTCGCAGTTCACCAATGGTGCGTGTTGCTTCCTGCAGCGGGCCCCACATCGCTGACAGGATGCCGCCGAGGTTGGGCTGAAGGTGGAAACAGCCAGCCTGCTCTTTGTGGCCTCGTTACAACTGTCGCCCCATCTGAGACCCGGAACCAACACGTGTTAACCTCAGCCCCATTGGGGCCAGTGGAACAGTGAGCCGACCGTGGAACCCGAGCACTTCACGCCTACGTCCACGGCACAATAGCTGCCGGCCCAGGGTTTCCACTACATCCTCTCGTATGTGCACCCCAGGAGAAGTAGGCCAAGGGGAAAGCCGCCCTATGGTGCAGCCCTGTTTGCTCGTGTGTTTATTTTGGCCAAATGGCAGACATGGTACTTACTTCAGTGCATTTTCTCTAAACTCGGTGGTCAAGGCAATGGCTGCAACAGAGTGTAAGCAGTACGTCATCAATCCCTTCGTGATTGACTGGATGTGTATTTGTGCAAGGATGAGAAGGTTCTTTTCTGTTCTTCTGTCTATGTTGCCTCATACTGAGCCAGTATCTTCTTTAGGGACTCCCCTACTAGCTCTACTGTGAAAATCACAGTGAAATCTACAACAGAGATTTCCCCCCACCCCCAGGTCTACTATTGGAGATGTGGATTTTATCAAGATTGAAAATATTCTCAGCATAAACACAGAATTATTTAAAGTTGTCTCCCTTATTCTTTTTTCCCCTCCTCTCTTCCTCAGACTCTGCCAATTGGTTCTATGTAGGATGGATTTCCTAAGGTTAGACATGATGAGAACCAAGGATAGTGGTGAAATATTAAGTACAACACTAATACCGATGTGGTGTTAAACCTTTTTCGTAGTGGGCTGCCATTACAGTCATAATACATTCTTTTCTTCATGTCCTTTACGGACTCACTTTTAGGTGCAGAGAGGTTTGGAGCCTTTCCCAAAATTGCACAGCAGGTTAGCGACAGAGCCAAAACTAAAAGGCAGGCTTCCTAACTCACACAGTAATCTTTTCGTCAAGCCAAAGTTCAGTTTGGTCCTTTTACCACAAATATTTCTAAAGGAAAATCCCCCATAGCCTTTCAGATTTTCCCAGAGAACAGTTGTCACGCAGAACTTCAAGATGGAAATAGCAGGCTGGAATACTAAAACCCTATCAGTTCTTTATTCTAGAGCAGACAGTTGATATTCTCTGGGCTGAAGCTAAAGAAAAATGATTTTTTTTTCCCATAATGGAATGATTTATAATTTTCCAGAGCTTGGCAAAACTAAGCCAGTGAATAGTAAAACCAGATTTGTGATGCTCAAACTCCAAAATATTTGGTCTGACTTTTCCTCAAATATTGGATATCTCCTTTCAAAGCTGGAAGTGATGGGAAGGGAGGGGGTGGGGAATCGTCAGAGGAGAGGCTTGAGTCTGCAAGTATGGCTTTCCAGATCTGCTTTTAGGGGGGCTTACCCTGTTCCCACGCTGTACTCAGAGCACCCCCTCTCTCTTCTTGGCCTTCTCCCTGCCTCCCCCCACCCCCCACAGTCTCCCTCTTACTCTTAGCTCCTATTCAGCAGGCCGGTTGGGGCAGACACTGTCATGGTTGGGAGGCAAGAGGAAAGGATGGTGAAAACCACTCCAGGGCCTTTCTCTCAAGCCTTGGCGATGAAAGGACTCAATGAACCTTAACAATTTCTCACAG
The DNA here is from genome assembly GCF_027580195.1 of Bos mutus. NCBI lineage: Eukaryota > Metazoa > Chordata > Mammalia > Artiodactyla > Bovidae > Bos > Bos mutus. Next base: position 28,628,866 of record NC_091626.1, on the reverse strand, counting down.
GAAAATTCCATCCTCTGTCTCCTTAAGAGCAAGGCATTCAGTAACCCTTAACCGAGTCAGGATGAAAATTCAGGATTTCTGACTGAATCGAGGCCTGTGTTTAGATAGTAAGGCTCCGTCACAGTCATACCTGGCAATTCAGATCATTCTAGATACCAAAAGTAACATTTTTAAAAAGGGTACCTTAAGCAGATAGGTTGTGTTTAATATAAAAATAATAAATACAGGCTTCAAACCGGAGCCCTGGTTTGACAGGGCTCAAACCAGAGGCCTGTCATACTTTTTTCATATTTGGGGAAGGGTTTGGCTATAGTCCCTTTATTTTTCTTAATCAAAGTATAGTTGCTTTATAATACTGTGTTAGTGTATTGACCATGGATTTGCAGAGAGTCAGCCATGACTGAAGCGACTTAGCAGCAGCAGCAGCAGTATTGTATTTCAGGTGTATAGCAAAGTGTGATTTGGTTATACGCGAGTGTGTGTGTGTGTGTGTGTGTGTGTGCATGCGTGCTAAGTCGCTTCAGTCATGTCCAACTCTGCAATGCTATGGACTGTAGCCCACCAGACTCCTCTGTCCACGCGATTTTCCAGGCAAGAGTACTGGAGTGGGTTGCCATGCCCTGCTCCAAGGGATATTCCCAACCCAGTAATCGCGTCTCTTCTGTCTCCTGCATTGGCAGGTGGGTTCTTTACCGCTAGCACCACCTGGGAATCCCTTGGTTATACCCATATATGTATATATCTATATTCTTTTAAAAAACTTCTATGCCATTTTAGTTTAGAGCTTGGTCATTTTGAGAGCGCTAGATATGGCATCAGGCAAGCAGTTTGGGAGCAGAGTTAGTCCTGAAGTCTCTCTTTCTCATCAGCTGATGTCCTTTCTCTGGCTGCCCAGTTTATCCAGGGGGCTGCCTGTTCTTTTGGGATCTGTGAGTATCAGGGCCTTTACTGTACCTAGCTCTTCAGGCATAGTTAAAGTGATCTTGAAACTTCTCTGATTTCTTTTATGTTATAGCAGGTTTCTGGCACAGAATGAGCAGGAGGGCAAAGCTGGTATCCTTATGGGTGTAGAAGCACCCCCAAGATGCCTGAAGTTGCCTGATGATTCCTGTAAACCAGTGTGTGTGTGTGTGTGTGTGTGTGTGTGTTCAGTTGTGTCCGACTCTTTGTGACCCTGTGGACTGTAGCCTGCCAGGTTCCTCTGTCCATGGAATTTTCTGGGTAAGAATACTGGAGTGGGTTGCCATTTCCTACTCCAGGGGATTGTCCCCATTTAGGGACTGAACCTGTATCTTTTGTGTCCCCTGCGTTGGCAGTCGGGTTCTTTACCACCTGAGCCACCAGGGAAGCTCCCTCTAGCCCAGACAACTCCTCAAACTTTGTTGCACCATGAACATGAAGAGCTTTAGTGTTCAAGCCTCCTATGGGTTTTGGAAATGACAAGCCACATACATGCATCTGAAATCACTGAAAGACACTAAAAAAACTGGCAGAATTTGGCCAGGATTGCTTCAAATGCTTAGTCCTTTCATAGAGGCTGAGCTTTACTTGGTTTATGGTTATTTATTAGCATCAGAGTCTGAAAGCACTCTTGCCACAAGATTGGACTTGTTACAGTGTTCAGTTCAGTTCAGTTCGGTCACTCAGTCGTGTCCCATTCTTTGCAACCCCATGATCACAGCAGGCCAACGCCTCCCTGTCCATCACCAACTCCCGGAGTTCACTCAACTCATGTCCATCGAGTCAGTGATGCCATCCAGCCATCTCATCCTCTGTCGTCCTCTTCTCCTCCTGCCCCCAATCCCTCCCAGCATCAGGGTCTTTTCCAATGAGTCAACTCTTCACATGAGGTGGCCAAAGTATTGGAGTTTCAGCTTTAGCATCAGTCCTTCCAATGAACACCCAGGACTGATCTCCTTTAGGATGGACTGGTTGGATCTCCTCACAGTCCAAGGGACTCTCAAGAGTCTTCTCCAACACCACAGTTCAAAAGCATCAATTCTTCTGCGCTCAGCTTTCTTCACAGTCCAACTCTCGCATCCATACATGACCACTGGAAAAACCATAGCCTTGACTAGACAGACCTTTGTTGGCAAAGTAATATCTCTGCTTTTCAATATGCTATCTATGTTGGTCATAACTTTCCTTCCAAGGAGTAAGCGTCTTTTAATTTCATGGCTGCAGTCACCATCTGCAGTGACTTTGAAGCCCAGAAAAATAAAGTCTCTCACTATTTGCATTGTTTCCCCATCTATTTGCCATGAAGTGATGGGACCGGATGCCATGATCTTAGTTTTCTGAATGTTGAGCTTTAAGCCAACTTTTTCACTCTCCTCTTTCACTTTCATCAAGAGGCTTTTTAGTTCCTCTTCACTTTCTGCCATAAGGGTGGTGTCATCTGCATATCTCAGGTTATTGATATTTCTCCCGGCAATCTTGATTCCAGCTTGTGCTTCTTCCAGCCCAGCGTTTCTCATGATGTACTCTGCATATAAGTTAAATAAGCAGGGTGACAATATACAGCCTTGACGAACTCCTTTTCCTATTTGGAACCAGTCAGTGTAGCATTTTCATAATCTTTTAATGTATTTTTAGATGTTGAAACAGGTATAATATCATATGTGAAACGAATCACCAGTCCAGGTTTGATGCATGATACAGGATGCTCGGGGCTGGTGCACTGGGATGACCCAGAGGGATGGGATGGGGAGGGAGGTGGGAGGGGGTTCAGGATGGGGAACACGTGTACACCCATGGTGGATTCATGTTGATGTATGGCAAAACCAATACAATATTGTAAAGTAATTAGCCTCCAATTAAAATAAATAAATTTATATTTTAAAAAATTAAAAAAATAGATGTTAGACACTTTGTTCGTTACTTTTATTAGATCAGATTCTGGTGACCCGGATTCAAGGCCTGGGCCTGTCCATGGCTGTGGGCTGAGAGTTGTTCTTTCTCTTCTCCTCTGCCCAGTCCTGTCTTGGGAGGGAGAGTGGGCAGGGAGGCCTGCAGACCCCCTTTCTTATCTGAACTATTAATCTCAGGCCAGTGACTCTAGTTCAATCTCTGAAAAGAAGGGATTAAAAAGTTTGTCTCTCACCTGCCTGCACAGAAAGCTAAATGAGAGCATGTGCCATATTCTTAGGTCCTTAAAGATATACAACTTATAGATGTTGAGCTATTGTCTTGTTGATCATGAATCTCTCTTCTGCTGACCAAACAAGGCCAGATATCCCATTCCAACTTATTCTACTCCTGGTTGGCCACACAGTCCCTCTTAGTTGCCTCCCAAGAGTCAAATAAAAAGAGCTTCTTTTTCAAAGGCTGGACTTTTAGGCCTGACAATTTCCCACTCTGATTTCTCCAGCACTGTCCCACTCTTTCTTCTCTCCATCACTTTCTAGTACTCAGTGGGCTGGACTATACTGAGTGGCTACTAATGATACTTTTTTTTAACACTTCAGTGTAGGGTGGATCAGGTTAGGTACATACAAGCTACACACATACAGAGGCCCCAAAGGCAGGATTTACTCTGGCCCAGGAGTGGGAGGCATGAGTGGGGTGTAGGTATAGCCTAGATTAGTCTTGTCCTACTGTAGCTGAGGAAAGATGTGCCCACTGAAGGCAGATGGTCCACACTGATGGAGGGTCAGGCTCAATTGGTCAGTGGACTCCAGCTCACCAGTCCCCTGGCGCTGGGGGCTGATGGTTCTTCTGACCAGCTCATCCTACTCCTACCTGCTTTGTTGTTGTTCAGCCTCTCAGTTGTGTCCAACTCTTTGCAACCCCATAGACTGTAGCCCACCAGGCTCCTCTGTCCATGGGATTTTTCAGGCAAGAAGACTGAAGTGGGTTGCTATTTCCTTCTCCAAGGAATCTTCTCAACCGAGAAATCAAACCTACATCTCCTGCCTTGGATTATTTACCACTGAGCCAACTGGGAAGTCCTACCTGCTTATCTCTAGGTATTTCCTTTCATAAGCTACCTTTTTGCTACTTACTGGAAGGGAGTCATGTTTTCGTTTGTCTGTTGGCTGGATTTTCTTCCCCAGGACCTTCTGCCTTCTGACAAAAATGACATTCATTCCCACCTGTCTGCCTTATTAGTTCTTCTTGTCTTTAAATGCTTCATGTTTTTCCATCTCCTTGCTAGCTTATGAGAGAAGTCCTACTCTCTATGAAGGCAGGGGCTATTAGGTTTTTTATAAATCTGTACTCTGAAACTTCTTCCTTAGAGAGCTTCACCATTCCCTTGAATTGAGCTTAGCTGTTCAACTTCAGTACACACAAGGGTTGAATAGGATGCATTTAGAGAAGTTGGGTGATGCAAGGGAAACTTAGAACCCAAGGGCAAACTTATGAAACCCCTTTATTTTGCCTGGGGAGGGGAGCACTAAAAATGAGACTCCAGGTGTACATGACATGATTTGAGAAGTCATTTCCTTTCATGTGTACCTGAAACATCCTATAACCAGCTGTCGTTGCAAGGAAGTTTGGGAGAAATTGATCTCTCCTTATTTAACGCTGAATGGAGTTTAGTTAGTAGTTACCTTATACATTGTATAGGGCTGCCTATTTCTCCCAGTAAGTAGATCATCTTCTCTGGTCTGAAGAGTAGACTTTAAGCTGAATTCCATCTCCTCCTGGCTTCAGATGTAAAGATGTAATCACAACCATCAAAAAAAACCACAAAAAACCTAAAAGCAAAATTTCTCCTTAGTTCAAGAGTCTCACTCTAGCCTTTGGATTTGAAATTGATGGTAGTAGCAGGAAGAGGGAATGTTATATGTTCTCAACTAGTCATATTTTTAGAGAGATGGCAAAAATAGCATGCACTTTCATTTAAATTTTTATTGCTTTTTTAGCATATCACCAACCAATATTTGTTCTTTGTCATCAGTGTACTATATATTGTACAAAAGGGAATCAGACATAGGTTTTCTGTCTCAACAAGCCAGATATAAAGTCAGCAAAAGATAACTAAAGACAATGGTGGAAGTTAACGTTTAAGCATTTCCCACTGGCCAGGCACTATCCTCAGGACTTTATGAGCATTATTCAGTTTAATCTTCAGAACTCTGAATTAAGAATTATACCCAGAGAACTTGTGACACTTGCCCATCATCACACAGTAAGTGGTAGAAGCCAGGATCTGAACTCAGATGTGTCTGACTCCAAACTTCTCAACCTCATCATGTACACAGACAGCACTCTTGCACAAATTCAGTACCAAGTGTGAGAAGGCTTCATCTTTTCAGCAGAGCAAAGCAGCAGGAAAGCCCCTCTGAAGTGTCAGTATCAAAATTCATTTTCTGAAAGCAGATAGTGTTAAGATTCTGTTCATAACATGTAATAGTATTTGATAAGTTATTTTAGGAGTGTCGTTTTCATGACTCCAGGTTGCCTCAGAGGACAGCACATCTATAGGCTTCCACCCAAGTCATGATTATTTGTAATCGATGCTGTTTGGAAAGGTTTCCATTCTATCATTTTGCTGATCACAGGCTTAGCAAATCACAACAATTCAGTAAGAGCACCCTCTCGAGTTTGGTTGTGTATCCCTTCAGCAATTTGGCTTTCAGACTTATAGTAAAAAGGGAGTGGATTATTATCAAAACCATGGAAGCGCTTGTTCTTTTGCCATTGGAGAGTGAAAATGTTTTCTTCTCTGTCTACTCTTTCATTGGAAGTGGTGGTGGGGGTGGGTATCTTTGGAGGCACATCTGTAGTTTGCTTTTAGGCTTGGCAAGGTATCATTTTTATTAGCTACGTATAATAAAAACATCATCTCAGTGCACGTTTCCATTGTAGGACCAGGGAAATAATAATGCAATTGAGAATAAGTGGTCTGAATACCTTAGTAAATGTTTTACTTTTAACTTACTTAGTTTCTTGAGAAGACACACCAAGACTTCCTCTCTTTATTTTCCCCTGGGTACATAGTAACATGCTCTGCATGGTCAGTATTCAGAAACTTTTTTTCTTGTTACTGTATCACTAGTGTTTTAGTCATTTTCACCAAACCATCTTTTAGAAGAATTCCCTAAAAAGTAGAGCTTACATATTTAGCTCTCTCGAAGCTTCACTTTTTTAAAAAGACTATGACAGGCAGATACATTATCTTCTTCATTAGTAGACAAACTATGTAGTACTCTCAGAACAATATCAGTTGGTTGCTGGCTTTGCTTTAAGTAATTACTATCTTTTTCTTACTGAGATTTTTACGTAATTCTTTGCACCTAAAGAAAGTTTAGGACTAAGATTGGCAGAAATGATCAGGTGCTGATCTTGATGTAGAAAATTGTGATTTCATGTTGTTATTAGATCTAATATCTGAAGCATGTGGCATGTGCTTTATTAATAATTTATTAGCCTATATAACACCCTTCTGAAGGAAATAGTAGCAACAACAATGGCTTACATTTACTGGATATATATCATGTGCCAGATACCGTATTTAATACCTTGCATTGGTTATTGATTATCTCATTCGATTCTCATAATGATTCTATAAGATAGGTGTTATTTCATCTATGAATAGATGAAGTTCAAAGATTTAAGTAACTTTCCCAAGGTTCACAGTGTCAGAATTTGAATCCCGTTCTATTGAACTCCAAAGCTCATACCCTATAAAATAAAGAGGAAAATGAACATAATTTCTTACTCTTGCTCCTAAATATGAATATTGTTTCATAAGAGAGCAGGCTATTATTTGACCATTTCCAGACATTTTAATTGAAAAACTTATCATATGTGATTCTTACCCATCCAGATAAAAATGAGCAATACAAAAGAATAGGAGGGAAAAGATTAGCAAGCACTCAGTGGAATACTGCAATATCTGGCAGATACATTATTATGTATTATGATTATTATGTTTTATACATATTATGGCAGATACAATATCTGGCAGATATCTGCAGATCATCGCTGCAGAGAAACTGGGGACTCACACGAGCCTTGTTGACACACAAAGAGCTTGGACAGGCTGTCTTTGCTAATAGAGTACTTCATTTCTTTACCTGACCCTGCCATCCTGCTGCCCTCTCCGCCCCCAATTAAGCTGCCATTGGCATAGGATTTATAACGTGTCATTGGTCCATTCAAGAGACAGCAACAGAGGTGCAGCTGAAAAGCTGGACAATTAAGAATGGAGACGATTTCCATTTCTACTCCAGTCAGGATGGCAACAAAACCATAGCTGACCCTTGGGACAGACCAAGACAGTCTGGCCAGATGCATATTCCAGGCACCAAATGCCTGGTTTTTCAGAAGAGGGACCAAAATGGCTCACCAATGTGTCCATGATGGGAACACCCAAATCTGGGAAACTGATCGTGGCATTAGTCGGGCTGCAGTTTTCCAAAAGAGAATCTGTGTTTTGTTCTTTAGCTTTATAAACAATAGAGTAAATTTTACAAATGAGGATTTTTAAGGAAAAGAATAATTTCTTGATAGAACCACATATTAAAATATTGTGTGGAAATAAACCATGTGAATTAAGTAATTTCAGAGTTCTTTCTAGGAATTTTAAATGTTATGAACTTTATTTTGTATAGGTCAGATTCTATTCATTTGTGTTTTAAATACATAGTGAGACTTCGAATTTCTTTTGTTAGAATTCAACTTGTTTAAGAGAAGAGTGCTAGTCCTTTAGAGATGAGTTTTATTCCAATTTCACAGATTTGGAAAGAAAATTCTGATTTTCACGTTGACAAGGGAAGAAGCCCCAGGCATTCAGATGTTAAATCATTGCCTCTCTTCAGCACTGTGATATTGTATGTTGTGGATATAATCTTAAAAATGATAAAATGTGTACATGTGCATTTTCATTCTCTGGTTGGCCTTGTGTTAATATTATTCAGCTGATACGACAATACCTCTCTGTCGCAATTTGCTCAGCATTTAGAAAGAATTGATAAATAGTTTAAGCTGGAAAAAAAAAGTTAGTCTGTTTCCTGGGTTTTCTGTGATTTGAATGACCTGGAGACTTGGCCAGATATTCTGGCCTCAAGATAAAATTGATGAAAGTCAGAGCTGGGGTTTTCCTACCTGTGTACTTAGCAGTCTTCCCCTAAACCACAGTCTGCCTTTTGATAGCTCTAATAATTAATTTGGTCTTCTCTCTTCTCCCTTCCCTCCACCTTCTCCTTGTCTGTTCACAGGTTATCTTGACGAATCAGATTACAACCCATCTGAGCGGAGCCCTAGCTTCTCAGGCAGACCTGGTGTCTCCAGCTGATGATTTGTCCCTGTCTGAAGGTAAGAGATCTGTCCTAGAGGGGCTGAAACTTGACACTGACACCCAGCCCCACCACCACCTCTCTGCCTCCTGCTGAGAACTGAGACACAGCTAATAGGTGCTGGCCAGTGAACCAAGCCGGAGGCGGGCGACGGAGTCTTGGCCAACTTTCCTGGCCTCTGATTCCTTGTATTTGTAGAATCTCTTATTCTGTCTCTAGCTTGTTCTGTCTCTACAAGTGAACTTCCTTTTTCACTTGAGTGAAGCATCTTCTCAGGCATCTTCACCACCACCTAAGGCCTCCTCTATAGTTTCTTTTGGGTCCTTAGTACAAAAGCTGGTAAACTGCTCAATGACTTTGTTTTTGAGACTGATGCTCCAATGTTGGTTTTACCGCTGGTCCCACAGCAGTTTAACCTTTTTTTTAAACTGGGTCCTTTGGGGCTATCTGAATGTATGCACCAGTATCACGTACTAGAGATGTGGCATTCCCAACCAGTTTTACAGAAAGATTAAGAAAAAACTCTCCATGTGGGTAAATCTGCAAATTTTATCCACCCTCCCATGCTAGCAAAGGTCAGACTGGCTCTGGTTTACGTAGCTAGGGGAATTACAGCACTGAGCCAGTGGGTGGTTTCTAGTTTTATTGAAAGTTCTTACTTGACATTTCTGAGTTCTGCTAGTTGCCTTCTGATTTCTTTTAGGGTAAAAAGCTGTGGGCCTGGGTGGATGAACATAGCTGTTCCAGGCCCCTCTGCACTTTCCATTTTCTGAGAATTATTCATGATGGAATATATGGGACCTCTAGGGCTCCTAACTGCCCAGGTGGTTTTCCATGGATTGGCCTTGGTTTATGGTCCCCCAAATGGCAAGGACTACATCCCTGCTTCTTGGTGGTGTTTTTCAGGATGAAAATGAATTACTTCTAAAAAGCATAAAATGTTCTGTGTACCCTATTTCCACACTCGGTGATGCCTTTCATTCTCCCATCACCTGGGCTAAAAAGCTGAGTCACCACCTATCATCCTTCCCTCCATATACTCCTTTCATCATCAAGTCTACCTGATTTTTTCTTTCCAAACATACCTGTCCCCTCTTATGAGTTATATTGTGAGCAATACACTGACTTACTAAAAACTCACAATTGGATTATTTTAATAAATTCCATAATGACCTTCCCATTTCCAGCCTTTACCACATCACCCACTTCCCCATTTCTGGCTTCCTTTTATTGTGTCATTCTCCTACTCTTGAATCTTGAAATTATTTTAGCCCATTTCCTGAGAATGGGCAAAAATCAACAAGCTGATTTTAAAATATTCAGGAATTCGTGGCTTGTTAGCTTTCAATCAACCAGGGTGGAAGTATTTACACCATGGAAGTCAACACATACTGAAAATCAGGTTTTTTTCTTTCCTTTCGTGTGGATCAGTTTCCCCAAAAATATCCTAGGTTAGGTTGATACTTCTCAATTCTTGGTGGTCTGGCCTCTGGGAAGCTCCTCCAGCAAGTGTGCGCCTTCTGCCGGCTCTCCCGACCCCTGCCTTTGTGCTCTGCGCAGACAGCTTGCCCGTCTAGAACACCATCCCCCTTTTTACTTCTACCTCTTCTTTTCCTCCCAAATCCTCCCACTCCCTCGAGGTGAGGTTTGTTTAAAGACCGCCTCTTCCACAAAACCTCCTTGCCTGTTCCAGGCTGCCTTGGTATCACTTTCTCTTCCTCCTCTGTGGTCCTTCTACCTGGTCACTAAGATAGATCTTTAAAAGATCTTTAAAAATAATTTCACTTTTCATGGTTTCCCTACCAATTGGCAGATATTTTAAGGACACAGGTTTCTCGTATTCTTTTTTTATCCATGTTGTGGATTAAAAACTTTGCTGAGTGACCAGCAAGGTTTTAACCGCAGTGTGTGTGTATGTGTGTGTGTGTGCACGTGTGTGTGCGTGTGTGTGTGTGTGTGTGTGTGTGTGTGTGTGTGTGTGTGCGCATGCTCAGTCGTGTCCAACTCTTTGCGAACCCATGGACTATAGCCCACTAGGCCCCTGTGTCCATGGAATTTTCCGGCAAGAATACTAGAGTGGGTTGCCATTTCCTTCTCCAGGGATCTTCCCAACCCAGGGATGGAACCCGAATCTCTTGCATCTCCTGCACTGGCAGGTGTTTTGTTTACCATTGTACCACCTGGGAAGACCGCCTAGGCACAGAGTGGGCACTAAATAAATGCTGAACCAATACCGTAGTAAATGCTTTGTAACAACGGTTAACCATGGGGATCACCTATGAATGTGACCAAAAATTGTTATTATAATAATTACACACAGACACACACATTTATTCAGTTCCTAGGAGGAGACCACAAGAGAATATCTTGTTTCCTCATTTGAAAACCAATAAGCAAGAGTACTTCTCCCTGTCCTGGCTTCCTGGTTTATCTCAAGCAAAGAGGAGGAGCAAAACAGATACAAAGGAAATTGCTTTGGGGCTCCAGTGTAACCGCTTTAAGAAAATGGTAAAGTCATGTTCATGGCAAAGGGACAGTTACCAGCTTGTTCCGAGACAACTTTTTCTTAACGTGAAACCCAAGGGAGAACGGAAGCAATTGATGTTTTTGGTCTTTTCCTTGCATAGCAAAGCAGATAAAGAGTCTATGGAATTTTTTTCTGAAGTTCTTTACCAGTGAATGAAAAAGATAATAAATTTCTTAGAATATTTATACCTATTCAACTATATCACAGTGTTTATTAATGTTGCTATGATTAAAATGTATAAATCGCTTTGTTGCTGTTGTAAGCATTCATTGTATCGACTTTGCCCTTGTGCTATTATCTCTGTAAGCTTGAGCAGCTCTTTTAATTACTTTGGGCCTCAGTTTTTTTCTGTTAAATGACAGACTGGATGAATATAAGATGGCTGAAGTCTTTTCTGGTTTTAACATTATTAGATTGTGATGTGGGTCTGAAGGTCAGGAGCTTTCACTCATTGATGGGGTTTTAAAATTCTGATTTACAGGGTGGGAAGAGTGACCTTGTCGTCCTAGATTAAGCATAACGGGGCGGATCTTTGGAAATCTTAGCACTGATCCATCGGCATACCTCTAACAACTCCCTCTCCCCATCCTGCTGTCTCTTTCCCTGTAAACATTTCTGGGTTTGTCTGTCCCTTGCTCTTGCTGCCTCTCTCCCGCGCAAACGTGTACACTAGAAGTGTGCAAGCCAGTGAGAGTGAGGAGCACACTGTGATGGGCTGAGTCCACGGTTTACCCTGTCCTGTAATGGATTTCAGCTGCAGAGCAGAGGGCACAGCTTAAAACAGCGCTCCCTTGAAAACAGTTGTAGGGTGAGAACAAGCAGCAGAGAGCAGCCAGTGAGAAAATGATCCGAGTTGACCCGAGAGAAGTACCCAGCAGGGGCTGATGTGTGGAGATGAAGTCCCTTCTGCTCTGACGCAGAGCAGGGAATATGAGTGACCTGGCCCAACTGAGAGATCTCTTCCACACCAGCGGATCCTGTACTATTAATATCTGCCAGCTGCAGGCCCAGAGCTTCCCCCTGCTGAGATCAAAAGAGCTCTATCTTAGCTGGAACAAGGTCATCTGCACAGGGCTGTAAAAGGGAGCCCTGGCTGGCTGCAGGGACCTCGATGGGGGAGGAGAAGGCAGGAGATGGGAGGTGTTCTCTCACGCTCCTTTAATCTCGGCTGACCAGCTGTTGCCCTCCCAGTGTTTGTAAAGTTGAGAGTTCTTTGTTTTTGTGTTGCTGGGGTGTTTTTTTTTTTTTCTTATTAAATTTATGCTTGGATTATGTAGACCCACATTCACTGCTAGGGTCCATGGTCTGATTCCCTTTGAGGATTCATTCCCCAGGTAAATTATCCAGTTCCCAAGCAGGGGGAAGCGACGAAGGGAGAAGTGACCCCTGGAGAACTGTCCCGACATTGCTTCTGCTCATAAGCTGTGTGCGTTGTGAAGGCATTAGAAGGCAAAGTGAATTTTCCCTATTTAGTTAAAATAACTCCCCACGTGTGTACATGTGCTTGTCAGTTTTCAGACTGCCTTTCACAAACATTCTTTCCTTCAAGTGGGAGAATGGACTGGTCGAGCCTTATGCAAACTGACCAAAGTTCTATTGTGAACCCAAGGGCAGAAATCAGGATTTTTGACTTTATGATCTACATTGTTCTTGACCAGGCACTGTGAGTCCAAGTATTTTCTTCTTTGGTGTTTTTTTCTGCTGGTGGAAACTCAAGCATGTAGGTTATTATGAAGTTCAGTGTCTGGTTACTCACTAGATTATGGTAACTGTTCCGTGGCCAAGGATATATTTCTTAGATGCCCTTGATGTTTCTTCCTGGAGGTCATTGAAGGTGTTAAGGATGATGGGATTTCACAGAGAACATCCTTTTTGCCTCTATTGATCAGTGAAGAGAGGCTCTACAGTCCAGCTGGCCTAAGACACCATCCATGTCCTATTCTGAAGTCACCTGGAATTTGAGCAGAAGGGCTTCCTGAGTCCCCTGTCTATCCAGGCAGAGTTGGTAGTTGAGATTGATGTATGGTGGCTGTGGACCCTGTGCAAGACTGAAGCTCTCTTCAACTTAGGTCATTGGCTTTCCTTCCTTTGATAATGTTTTGGGATAGCATTCACTCCAGTGTGGTGACATGTCCATTTCAGGAGCCTAGGGTAGCATGTTAATATCCTCTTATCTGTAGTAATAGTTTTGGTAGATAATAGCCTTAAAAACTAAAAATTTAAAGTATCTGGCTGGGTCAAGGAAAGAACACAAGAGAAAAAGTATTATTTACTAGGACTAAAAATGATTTCTAGTTTTAGTATTGGAAGCCTTTCTATTCCAATTGAATTGATGGCTGATTCCATGTGCACGAGAAATATTTTGGGATTCATATTCCCTAGCAAACCATCCTTGCAAAAAGCTGGAGTCCATTTGATAGATTATATGCAAGTGTGTGTCTTGTGTCTCTTTTAAAATAAATTCAACACGCGAGAACAGCTCGGAGTGGTTGGGACAAATCAGGGACTCGTGGTTGTGAAAGAGGCAGACTTCAAAGCATGGTATGAATTTTCAAGTTTTATTTCCACTCTTGCTTTCCAGCTGGATCTGCTCTGGATTTACTGCAGGATGTTTGAAAATGTGGCTCCCTGCTAATCTCAGACAGTTGCTATGATCAATGGTTTCTTCCATTTCCGATAAAAAACACTGGTGTTTCTGCTTAAATTGTGTGTACTTTCAGCTTTATTATTATAGTAGTAATTTATTGTCCCGCATTACCCAAATTTGTAATCCATTAACCACAAACTTTGGGGTGGATTGGTCAAGTTAGCAGGACTCTGTCCACACTTTGGCTCCAAGGCTCTGCACAGTCCATCCCCAAACTCATTGTTCATTTAGATAGGACCCTGGGCAAAATGAGTGTGGGCTGAAGCAGCTTTAAAAATCCACTGCTCAGGGTCATGGTGCAGGTTGGTTATAATTAGCACTTTGAAAGCATGAAGTGTCGCCATGTGACTGCAAGGTTAATATTAACAAGGACGATCAACATGTGAACATTAGCATTTCCATAGTATTTTAAAATGTCTTAATGTGATGAATCATTTGATCTGTCTCAAGCAAGTGAAGCATGAAGGCGAGAAGGGTGTTGCCCAAAGGCCCCACAGCAAATGAGAGGTGATGGTGCCAGAACCAAAGCCAGAGCTCCTCGCCTGAGGTCCTAGGTTCGCACACTGCTGCCGCTTAGGAGAGAGTTTGGGGCAAAAACGTATGTGTCCTAGTGGCCTTTCCATTTTTGATTCCAAAGCCCCAGACGTGGATCAACACACACAACTTCACAGCTTTTGGTTACAAGGGGACACACATCTACCTCTGCTATGCTTCCCCTAGGTAGTCAAACATCCAGGGTCCTTAGCTGGGTATATACCGCTTCTAGCAATGATTCAGGTGCTATGAAAGGTCTAATTTATAGAGAAAACTTAGAAGATTGAAACACTACCCAAACCCTGTAGTATTTAACTAAAAGGAAACCTAAATGTTATGTGAGGTGGGGGCTGCCAGAGTTGAGAGGGGACTGGGCACAGCCTACAAACATCTGAAAAGCTGTCAGTCTCACAAGGGAGAGGAACTTGTTGAGGATTTTTCAGCAGCGAGGCCAGGGGCAATACAACCATAGCCGAGGGATCAAATGGAGAAAGGAACAGTGAAGTCAACCCCCAGGAAGCGCTTCTTGATCAGGAGCTCTGTTTTGCTAGAGAGTTTGCCAGAGAGACGTGTTTGAGGCAGGAGGTACGTTAAGATCAAATGAGATGAGAGCTGAAAGTTTTCTTAGGGAAGAAGTCTTTGAGGTAGTTCATGGGAGAACAGGGTTAAATGTTGTGAAAATCTTTTCCCCTCACTGTCAGACCTCTCACTATTTAGGATTGACGGGCTCATTTCCCAGATCACACATGTTCCTTCAGTGTCGTGAAGGCAGAAGGGACGAGAACACCAAAGCCAGTTTTGCCAGTTGCTTCAACTACAGAGACAGAGGGGCCGAAGACCCAGAGAATGGGATGTCAAGAAGAGGTGTGATCCCAGAGGGCTACAGATTAGAAGGATTCTCTGAGAAGAGATCCTCGTTTACCATCATTGAAAAGAGTTCTGTACTGAAGATGAGATGTGTCTAGGTCAGCAATCATAAGAAAAGTATGGTTGGTTTCTAGGAGTGGTGCCGGGGGATAACTTAGTCTGTGCTGTTATATGGCATGAAAAACATTTAGAATGCATTGGTGGTGTTTACTACGATTTGGGAAGGATTGTAACAAGGTCTGGTAAAGTGGTCTGGCCCTAGAATAGACAGTCCAGCTCAGCTGTGCCCTAGGTCTGGATCTCTGACGGCTTTGCTTTTCTTCCTTTTTCTGATAAGCCAGTTGATAAATATCAGTTGGATTAAACAATATTTCATTCAGTCAGACTGACTTTTCCTGGGCATTAGCTGCATTCCTGCATATATTAGCATAGTTTTAGAGCCTTGGTCCCTCCAAAAAATTTTTTAAAAAAACACCTTTTTGGCTAGGTGAGGAGACCTTTCAGTGACTTCCAACCTTATGATTTCATGAGTGTGGAGCCCATACTTTATGCACTGTATTTACTATATTCATGTTATGGTGCCATTTGAGAGTCATTCTAAAGAACAGTATTTGGGTAGAATGTGTGCAATGCTTTAGACAAGTAGGGTATGAAACAAAGTCTCCAGGATTTAGGAAGAAAGGAACATCTCTTTCAGTAAAGGGAGAGCTTAAGGGTCCAGGGAAGAAGGTAGAAGAGATAGGCCTCGAAGGATGGATAGGATTTCAAGAAGCACAGAAAAGATCAGGAAAAGCTGAGAACTAAGGCATTAAGTTCAAAATACGCCTTTTCTGCCCTCTTTCCTATCAGTCTCCCCTTCTCCAAACCTGCTCTAGCTGTATAGCCCACTTCCTTGTTCCTTAGACTCTGGGCTTTCTGTCTCTGGCCTTTTGCACTTGCTCTTCCCATTGACTGGGGCACTTGTCCAGAGCTTCACTTTGCCTGTTGCCTCACTACCTTCAGTCTCACTCAAGTGTCATCTTCCCAGAGAGGTCTTCCTGCATTTCTGTCTTCGATGAAACCACTACCCCCATCCCAACCTTCTCTAATCCCCTAAGCCTGCTTTATTTTCTTCATTGCCCTTATCACTACCTGACCTTATAAGTTTATTTGTTTATGGGTTTATGGACTGCCTCCTTGCTTTTGTATAATCTTCTCAAGGGCAGGGACTTTGTCTTGATCACTCCTGTATCCCCTAGGTCCTGGAGGGTACTCAGTAAATACAGCATCTCTGTTGCAGGGAAATGTAGCATATGTTGGGAAGGGGGCATTTGCCTGGGGCTTTAGGGTAGATATAGGAGGTCATGCCAGACTGATTAAGGTTTTATGATAAAATGATCATAATATGTACTCTGTGGATTCTCTAGATGAGATGTGTTAGATGGCTTAGGGATGGGGAGATGGAAGTAAGGAAACAATGAACTCATCAAATATTTAGGGAAATGGGACACCCATTATGCACCAGGAGCTATACTTAGTGTAAGGATACAGAGATGAAAGAATGATGTTCTAGATAGAGGATAGATCATTACCAAAGCTACGATGGCAAGAGCATGGCCATCTGAAGAAGATAAGAATCATTCCTTATGACTGGGAGTGCAGGGGGCACATAGAGGAAGGCAAGGGATGAGACAGTGCAGATCATGGACATCTGACATGCCATGATGGGGAGTTTCCTGAGGCCTCTGTGAAAAGAATGAGAGGATGATCCATTGGCAACATGTCATTTCCCTGATCATCATGATTGATGAGACTTATTTGACTGGCTGGGAATGCTTCTCCATCCTCTTTTGTAGTTTCTTGTGTATCCCTTCCTAAGCCATGAGGTCAAAGGTGGATGATCCCCAGATAGAATAGGACTTCAGTCAAGGATAAGAAGTGGTGTTTCCCCAACAGAACCCTCATTCCAGTGGGTCTCAAACTTTAGTGTGCGTTAAAATCATGCTGAGAGGGTAATTAATACACACACCACCGAGCTCCCACTCTCAAAGTTTCAGTCAGTCTTGGGAGGGGCCAGGGAATTTGTAATTCTAGCAAATTTTCAGGAGTTGTTAATCCTGCTGTTCTAGAAACCTTACTTTGTTATTGTTGTTATTCAGTTGCTCAGTCGTGTCCAGCTCTTTACAACCCCATGGACTGCAGCTCCCCAAGCTTCCTGGTCCTTCACTATCCCCTAGAGTTTGCTCAAACTCATATCCATTGAGTCTGTGATGCTATCCAACCATCTCACCCTCTGTCGTCCCCTTCTCCTCCCACCTTCTATCTTTCCCAGCATCAGGGTCTTTTCCAATGAGTCAGCTCTTTGCATCAGGTGGCCAAAGGATTGGAGATTCAGCTTCAGCATCAGTCCTTCCAAATGAATATTCAGGTTGCTTTCCTTTAGGATGGACTGGTTGGATCTCCTTGCAGTCCAAGGGACTTTCAAGAGTCTCCTCTAGCACCACAGTTCAAAAGCATCAATTCTTCAGCACTCAGCCTTCTTTATGGTCCAGCTCTCACATCTATACATGACTACTGGATAAACCATAGCTTTGACTATATGGACCTTTATCGGCAAAGTGATTTCTCTCCTTTGTAGGTTTCTTTCCAAGGAGCAAGCGTCTTTTAGTTTCATGGCTCCAGTCACTGTCTGCAGTGATTTTGGAGCCCAGGGAATAAAAAATCTATTTGCCATGAAGTGATGGGAACTTTGAGAAACACTCTTTATGCACTGAGTCTTTTATCCATGTTAGGCACAGAAATACCAAAACAAAAGCATCTCTATCTGAGCTCTGAAGGAGACAATACCCTAAGAGAGGAGACAGGCATGTAGAAGGTGTATCATCAGACTCCTGGCAGCCACATGCTTTCACTGGGTCACCAGTGGAATTTTCTTCAGGCTTTGCCTCACGTCTGGGAGACAGTATTTACTAGACTGTTTCAGGGCTCTTTTGGTAGCAAGAAACAGAAAGCCACTCAAGTTTACTTAAAAAAAAAAAGCCTCAGGTCTACTAATAAGTGTCGCTACCATTCATGGGCCATGTTTTTGTGTGCCTGGCATTGTACATCCACAATCACATTTAATACTCACAACAACCCTCTGAGGCAGATGGTAATCATTATCCATTTTCTAGATGGAGGAACTGAGTCCTCGGAAAGTGACACCATTACTGGCAGAGCCGGGATTCCGACTGAGAGAGTCTGGCTTTAGAACTTAAATTTTCATCCACTAAGTTCTTCTGTAAGGATGTGTTGGCATTCTCATGGCTATGTGCAAATAGAAAGCAAATTACAGTCAGATTTCTTGGAAACTGAAAAGGTTGAAACTTGGGACACTGTCTTCCTTTTTCTCCTATCTGTCTAATCTTTCCATGGCACTGACCTTGGACCATATGAGCTGATCAGCCCAATTTACCTTTTCACACCTGCTAATTCTGTGGCTGGGTTATCTTTTGGTCCAATCAGCCATGGCCAAGAAATAATACGGTAAAGAACTCAGCCAGTACACCCATCCTTTCTGTTGGGTCCAGGAAAAAGGGGCATTTTCCTCTTATAAGGGGTTATGTGTGAAGGGCAGATTCCCTTAGAAGGAAGTACCTACGGAGTCCCCAGCCATAGCAGCTAGTTAAACAACTGTGTCCAATGGAGCCGATATTTTTATTAAGTTTGCTTGTAAACACGGAAGTCTGTGTACCTTTGTCAATGGCCTTCAATCATATTCATTCTCAAAATCATCTTTTAGATCAAAGTTTTAGTATTACGTCCCTATTGCTAGTCAATGTGTTAAATCCAACATACTGTTTTTCTTGTTAAATATTCGAAAACATTTTATTTCTAGTTCCAGATCAGGCTCCTCTTTGATCTGATTTTCTTTATGCCCACTGTCAGCCCTAAAGTACCTCTTCAGGGTAAAGAGAGGTCTCTCCTGTTTATTCAGAATTCACTGCCTCCTCTAAACAGTTATTATCTGAGGAGGTATGAGGCTAAGCTTACCTGTGTGGAAGTTGCTTCCTCTTCAGGGACATGTGGCAGGTACCTTGGCACAGACTGTTTATCCTGTGGCCAGCCATCATTCACCCCTACTTAAGACAAGACAGGGCAGAGAAGCCAAGATGGCAGCTGGCGGATTGAAATGTGTGCAGGAAGTAGTCTGTACCTGTCAGTTACACCCTCTCCATCATTTACAATATGCTGGAGCAAAATTACTCCTTCCTTTAAGAGAGGGTCTGAAGGATGAAATGAAATGTGTGTGTGTGTATTGGAGAGGGCTTCTTATGTTTTAATAGAAGACATGGAGGCCTTTTTAGGTTCTGATGTTTATTTTTCTCCACTATCTTTCTATCGAATAGGCCCATAAAAGAAGCTCAGAGAATCTAAGTTTCTCAGAAGTATTTCTTTCCGCTATAGAAGATAGATGACACCCCAGTGGGTGAAGCAGTAAGGAGACAAACTTTTTTGCTTTTAAATGTAATGTAAGGGGAGAGGGATAAATTAGGGATTTGGGATTAACATGGACATACAACTGTGTATAAAATACATAACCAGCAAGGCCGTAACTGTATAGCACAGGGAGCTATACTCAATATTTTGTAATAACCTATAAAGGAAAAGACTCTGAAAAAACAGATATATATGTATATGTAACTGAATCACTTTGCTGTACACCTGAAAATAACATAACATTGTAAAATGTATAGATAAATGAGGCTGGAAAAGCACTAAAATAAATTGCTTCTGAGTTGTGTGACAAGGTGGACATGCCTCTAAGACAGATGTAGACCAGAGATAGGACAGGTGATTGAAATCTCTAAATGTAGAACTCATGAAACCAACATCAGTGAGTAAGTAGCTGGCAGAGCCCAAAGTCAGGCTCTTCCAGCCAGGAAGAACCTCCTTACTCCTTCAGAGACCCAACTAGAACTAAGGAACATTGCTTGCCCTTTGACATGATAGCCCCAAGTTAAGGTAAATCAGCAAGAGAACCCTGTCATAGGGTCATTAGAATGTAAGCTCCCTAAGGAGAGGCCTCCTTATCTCTTTCATTCACTGCTGAATCTCCAGAGCCAGGAAGAGTGCTTGGTCCTTATAATTACTCCATAAATACTCAATGAATGATTGAGACACCTACAGCTACAAGAGGGACAGTCAAAGAATGATTTAAAGTTTTAGACCAGTACTCACCTAAAATAAGCATGAGACTGCCACTGTGCCCACTGAGATATCACGTATGCTCTAAAATTCCTACCAAGTACAGTCAGCTTGAACTATGTGCCCGCACTGACTGTATTAATGAATAACAGTAGGCAGCATAGGGAAAACATCAGAGAGGAAAGGGGCCCAACAGTTCTGCTTTGGGAAAAGGAATCTCCCATATTCACGCAAGAGTTGTGAGTGAAGTAGTTTAGTCTGATTTACAAATAAGGGTGTTTACCAGGACTCTCTACTGGGTCCTTAGCTAGACAGACGGCTTAGGGATACAGAGACAGAAGCTAAGGCCCAGCTCTTTGGAAAGCTCATAGTTAGGTTGCTGGGGAATCATGATGTACGTGTATACAAAGCATGCTGTAATGGTTCTTGCATCAGGGTTTTGCTGGTGAAGCACATGAGAGTCCTAATTTGGGGGTGGGAGTGCTGTGTGAAGGTTCTTCATGAGAAGACACTTGAGCTGGATTGTGAAGGATCAGTAGCTGTTACCTAGAGGAGAAAGAGAAGAGGAAGGTGATCTTGGCCAAGATAAAAGCCCGTGTAATGGGACAAGAGGCAAGGTTCCATGGGAGACCTGTGGGCCATCTGTTATGGCTGACATGGAAGGGAGTGGTGACAGATTGTCTGCCCCCTGAAACCTCTCTACAAATGGACGTTAGAGAAACAGTGTGTTATAACAGTAGATAAAGCACCGCATTTGGAATTAGGAGATTTGTGTTCAAGGGCCAGCCCTAGCAAGTCACTTAACTTCTCAAAATTGAGCTTTGGTCTCGTCAACTTTTCATTCATTCAAAACAGAACATGTGTAATAAGAAATGCTTCCTGAAGGTTCAAGGGTTAAAAAGAACAGTGTCAGGCTTGGTCTCTGCCCACTAGAACATAAAGGCTAGTTCTCATTTTTTGTCAGCTTTATCTGGTTGGAACCCCAGAAGTCCTTCCTACTGTAATGAGCTAACCTTACATCCAAACTGGCTGTATGTGTTGTATTACCGTGGATAGGACAGGAAAAGATAAGAATATAAGGAAAGGCCAGAATACGAGGCCCACATCCATGGAGCAGCTAAAGTCACACTACAGCCCAGCAGCTAGTGAATTACCAGGTTGAGGGAGACACATCTTTTATGTCAGAAACACTCAAGGAAAGGTGTTCATCATGATCTTGTGGCATAATCTTGTGGTGGCTTGGGCCACCATCTTGAGATATCAGGGCATAAAGACGGACTCCCTGATCAATCTTTCCTGAATCACAGTATAGGTAGGTCCCTGGATATCAGCCAGTAGCCAATCTCCAAGATGGGCTTAGACCCACTCACAAAGTGGCAGGCTGTAAATCAGCCCCACACTTTCTGAGAACTTGCCCGGCTGGCCAGGGGAGCTTAGCACCTGTGGTGGGTGGCTGTTTTTCTGGGCCAGCTGTTTAATGAGCCCCAAATCAGGTAAACTGCAATTGGTTCCTGTGTGCTTTCCAGACACAAACAATGACGCTCATCCAGCTGGAATGGTCCTATAGCGAACCTGGCTTCCCTGTGTCAATCATCTGCTTTTCCCACCCCCTTGAGGGAGATTTTGGAGAAGCTGTTGGGGTGACTTTGAGAAAGTTGTTAACTGTTTAAAGTTTAGCTCTTCATCACCAAAATTTTTCAGAAATGGTTTGTAGCCAATGCCTTCCTGCTGCTGCTAAGTCGCTTCAGTCGTGTCCGACTCTTAGTGACCCCATGGACTGCAGCCTACCAGGCTTCTCCGTCCATGGGATTTTCCAGGCAAGAGTGCTGGAGTGGGGTGCCATTGCCTTCTCCCAATGCCTTCCTAGGTAGTTTTAAAGTTATCAAAATCACAACTTAATTCATCTTACCCTCTACTCAGGGTTGGCTGAGAGAAGTAGGAGGTTACAGTTCATGGATCCTTTTCTGGTTTTGTAACCAACCTACAGTCTCAAGTTGAGGTAATCACCTTGCCCTTCTTAGTTTATTCATCTGTGACCCGGGGTAAAGCTGCCCATGCCTCATCTGGTTGCGTTTCAAATTTTGTGAGAAATTTCTTTGCTTCATGAGAATGCACAGATCAGCTGAGACTAGCATGATTGATTCCAGACACAAATTAGAACAAGCCTGAGCTGAATAGCTCTCCTGAGCTGAATAGCTCTCCCAGGAGAAGTCATCGAAAATTGGTTTGTGTGGCCTAGTATATGGCCTTTGACCAACTGGCTTCGGGAACCGGGACGGGCATGGAGGAACTCTGACCTTGATCTGTTGCCTGCCCTACTGATAAATATTCTTGCCATTAAGTGTATCTTGAATTTGTGGTAAGTGTGTATTGGAGAAATCTTTAAAAACAAGCAAGTCAGTAATGCTGTCTCTTTGGGAGGATGTACTTGCATGTCCTTAATGACCCAAATCAGAGATTTCAGTGGGAAGAGTATGGTGGAGAGAGAGCAAGAGAGTGTGTGTTGATCACTGGAGGACATATTATGGTGTGCCAGGTGATGGATTTCCCCATCAGGAAAGGAATCTAGAAAGGCAAGGAGACTCATGAGAAAGGAGGTGACTTCTGTTGACAGGTCACTGTTGTTCAGACTCTGTGAGATGAGAAAGGAAATCCAGAAACCTATGTGACAGCTTCTCTTGGACTGGACGAAAATACTGACTTTTTTTTTCTAGCTGGAATTTGCCAGGGTCAGTTCACGTCTGGGTTTTCAGCACTTAATACAGGGCCCTTTTGTCTCGGGAGGCGGCTGGACTGGTTTTTCCTCCAGGCAGGTGCACAGAGAACGTTTATTGTAGCCTGAAATGCAAACACCAAGCCCCTAGGCCCTGATCCCCACACTCTCTGGCGTGGCTCAAGGAAGTACAGTGAACAATGTCTCTTGCAAAAGGCAAGCACTGTAAATGCCACTCCTGAATGAAATATTTCTTTAAACGTTGTATCTGTAACTCGATCGTCTCTTAAAACTTAATTATATGTCGGGAAAAGGAAGCCATTGGCTCCTCCAGCCGTCCAGGTTGAACATGGACACACAATGGAGCATATCCGATTCACGGCCTGGCTTAGGTAATCAGATTAATATCTCTTGAATTGAATTTACCCTTTTGATACGGAGTCTTTCAGCTGCCTTGTTTCACATCTCCAATTCTGACAAAGCTGTGCGGCCTTTGAGTAATTCCCCTGAAATCTATATGCGGGAAGCCTGTGCTCTTTCGAACACTTTTTGGGACTTGTACCAATTAAATCTGTTTCTGGCACACGTTTAATGGCATACTTTCCCCTGAGTCAACAACTGCTCCAAAATCTGAGGTCATTTGTTTAATTTAAAAGCAAAGGTTATGAAACATCCATTTCAGGCTTCACCAGCCAAGCCCCTGTGGCTTTGAAAGGGGTGATGAGACAGGGGAAAGGCTAATAAACTGGATTTCTTACACACGAAATAAATTCATTACCATGTTTCTGTGAAATCAGTATCAAACCAGGTTTGTCCACACCCTCCCTGCCTGCCTGGCTGCCCCTTTCTCTTCAAACACACACATCCTCATCTTCTGGGACTCTCATGCTCAAGACTGAAGTTCACCCTCTTGCTGTTGTTCTTGCAAAACAAACATCTGGACTGGATTTTTGTCAGCTGGAGTTGAGAGAGAAATGTAAATGATGCAGTGATTTTTTTTTCATGCTTATTAAATTTATTTATAACCAGTCTGAAGCCAGGAAACATGTTTTTAAATGGCTAGAGCCCTTGATTGGAGGTGCTCGAGGAACAGACAGTGGATGGTATTTTTCCCCCTGCCATTTTCTAAATAACACAAGGGTAGAATTACATAATTCCACCATTTGGGTGGTTTTATTTTCCCCCTGAAGGAACCTTCATGAAGACATGTTGTAGATCAGAATTCTTCCCTTAGCCTATCCAGCGTGCCCTTCTTTCTGTCTGTGAGAGAAAAGAGAATGTAACTGGCAGGGTGTTTCTGAATAATATAATCATGGAGAGTGAGTTTCTGGTTATTTGAGATGTGAAGCAGGGGCACGGGTTTTTTCTTTTGCCAGAAGAACACAGCCTGGATCCTATTTCTACCTTTTCCACTCACCAACCTCTAAAATCTTAAAAGCTGCCATAGCCTAAAGACTCTCAATCATTTTCTCATTATTTAAGATAATAAAAGGCTCCACGAGGGGGCTTACTAAAATAATTTACCAAATACTTTGGTGTGCCCTTAGATCTGATTAAATCACAATGCCTCCCAAGGCATTGTATAATTATTTAAGGAAAAAAAAACCTTCTAGGGGAAGCTGAGTCAGATGATGATTTTTTTTTGAGGTCCCTTCCTGTTCTGTGATTGGAGATGATTCTTTGATTTCCTTTCACTGTCATAAAAAAAAAAAAAGGGGGCTGTTTGAGAATGAGGTTTGCTACCCACAGGCATTTTCTTCTCCAGAGAAAAGGCTAATCTGCTTCCTGCCACCCAAGTAAGTCATCCTCAGCCTGAACAATGGAGCTTAATGTTCTCCATCTTGCTAAGGGTTAGTCTCTGTTGTTATGAAAGTGAATTGAAACCAAATGCACTTTCTATTGGAAAAGCTGCAATTGATCTCAGCTCATAGACAATACTGAAAGGGAAGGTGCTTATAAAACAGAGGGGAAAAGCCCTCGCTGTTATATCCCGACACCACTTATCTCACGGCGAGGCCTATGCACATATCTTTGATGCCACATCACTCTGTTTTATGATGTTTCCGTGCCACTTGAAGATTGGTGTTCCACATTGAGTTCTTAGGAACGTTAACAGGTTATTTAGTGAATTGTCTGGCTAATGGACTGGGAAAGCTATTCTTAAAGCAAGACCCTTCATTAACTAAGAGGGCATAAGATAGCTCACGTTCTCCACCAAGAAAGGCAGCTCTATTTCATCTGCCTAAATGGGGAGGCTTTGGAGGCAGGGCAGCCTCATCAAATGTGGTGTCTGCTGCCCACTTTCCAGTTATTAAAGTAGAAGCCAAGTCATTGGCACTGGTCCTGGCAGTGAAATGAGCCACAGAGAGGTCACCACTCATCACCAGCATCACGATTCAAGCCTCTGGAGCAGAAAATGGCAGGCCCAAGGGTAAAGAACATTTATTTTCCATTAAGGAGAACGGAGAATCACAGAGAAGTAGAGAGAGGCAAAGGGCAGAAGATGGACATCTGGACATTAAGCAACAGTGCATCTTCCAAGATTATAAAGCCAAATGGTTCCTGCTAGATTTAACTTTTATTATGTTTGGAGATGAAAATCAGAGGGTGGATAAAGGTACTTGGAGATTGGCTGCTCTAGGCCACTCGTGCGAGGGGTGTGAAGTCCTTGGTCTGCCCTTGGAACATTCCACGGTACTTTCCTAACAACAACAACAATATTAATAAAGATAGTAATCGCTTTTATTAAATCCCGCTAAAGAAGCATCTTTCAGTGTGGTGTTGTTTGCTATAAAACTTTCCAGCTAATGGCAGGGTCAGGATCTCTGCTGGAGCTGTGGTGAGGGACTGGACACAGAACCACGGGTAGTGGACGCTGGCCGAGTCAGTTCCTCTGACCAAAAGTAATGGCTGGTTATGGTCAGTGGTTATTCTAGCTGCGATGCTTAGAGAATTTCAACAGAATGGGATAGTATTATGTAAGGGATATTTTTCGACTTATCAGGATGATGTATGTCAATCAACTGGACTGGCTATAGTAGGGAAACCTAATTTGATGAATATGTAAGATGTTTTGTAAGGTGTTATTTGATTCGGCTATATTTTATGTTAGTTTTGAGTCATTGTCAGGCATGGACAGTCTTTCATTTATATTCCTGTTTTCTGTAATTCAGTACCATATACGTAAATTAATTTTGAGTCAGTAAAGTCTTATGAGGATACCCCACATCACTCCTGCATAAAATCCATCCTCCTCTGGAATCTTCCATTGAGTAGCAGTAAGATCAGATAACCCTGTTCACTCTAGGATGGAAAGGATCACATCAAAACTTTGTTGGCTATTTCCCCTCAGGCACCCGAACCTGATTTCCTTTTATCACTCTATGAATTTTTAAATGTTCTGCTTTTTTCATCCTCTGTGTTTGTTCTTTTTGTGAAGCCACAAAGCCTGAAAAACTGCATGAGAGATACGATCACAGCATTACTTGGGAGCACGCCACGCTGTTGTTTGGACTCTTGTGGGTCTGAGAGCTGAGGTGGGACCAGTCAGGCTGAGCGTGAGAGGGAAGAGAACAGTCTGCTGAAAGAGCAAATCGCCTTTTTCTCTAAAGGAAAGCTAGTTTTTTGGTTTTGTTTGTTTTTAAAATAATGTTTATTGGAGTATAGTTGCTTTATAATTCTGAGTTCGTTTCTGTTGTATAGCAAAGTGAATCAGCCTTACATACACATATATCCCCTCCCTTTTGGACTTCCTTCCCATTTAAGTCGCAAAAATAAACTCCACAGAGTGGAGAGCAGCCTTGCTTATTTGAACCAGGTTCCACCCTGTCCTCTGCCTTTTTCTCTTTAACCCCACTGTGAGCCACTTCACTTCCTCTCTCAGAGGCTTTCCCAGGGCACTGCAGTCATGGCGCAGCCTCCGCTGTGGAGATATTTTCAGTCACATTGTCCTCCCAGCAGGGAGCCCAGTCTCTCATCAGGCAATACTTTGGAGATGAACCTCTTCAGAGAGTAGCCTTTCTTCCCTTGCCTTTTAATTCTTTTTTTTTTTTAATTTTATTTTTTGACTTTACAATATCGTATTGGTTTTGCCATATATCAACATGAATCCGCCACAGGTATACACGTGTTCCCCATCCTGAACCCTCCTCCCTCCCCTTACCATCCTTCTGGGTCGTCCCAGTGCACCAGCCCCAAGCATCCGGTATCATGCATCGAACCTGGACTGGTGACTCATTTCATATATGATATTATACATGTTTTCCAACCCTGTATACCTCATCTCTATATGGATGAAACTTAGTCTCCCCAGAAAGTTTCCATGAGTGGCCAGAGTAGACTATTGTGCCGTGTCAACTTTGTTCGTCACAGCCCAGCAAGTAATCCAGTAGAAGTGGACTTGGATCCAAATCAGGAAAGGTGGTGCCATTACAATGGAGGAGCATATGAGGGTGAGGAACGTCATCCTTGGGGCGG
Organism: Bos mutus; assembly: GCF_027580195.1. NCBI lineage: Eukaryota > Metazoa > Chordata > Mammalia > Artiodactyla > Bovidae > Bos > Bos mutus. The sequence goes on along the minus strand of NC_091626.1, from coordinate 28,601,690 downwards.
TGTTCAGTGTCAGAGCTCTTAATGGGGCCAATGAGTAACCCTCATTGCTTGCATTTTACTTGCAGTAGTGATTGAGTAAAGGATTGCAGTCATAGTATGCACACTACTTGCTATTGTTTTGTTTTAATATTCAACTGTGGGAGTGTGTTAAAAGTTAAATGAACCCTGTGTGGCAGGGTGGTGATTTACTAGGGTAGTCAGAGGAGGACTCATGGAGAAGGTGACATTGGAGGAAAGACCTGGAGGTAAGCCATGGGACCATCTAGGGAAAGAATGAGCCAGGCAGAGGGCACAGAGTGTGCAAAGGCCCTGAGGCAGTGTTGTGCTTTACATGTTGGAGGAACAGCAAGGACCCCTGTTCAGGAAAGAAATCCAACAAAATCAATTTTAGCAGACTACCCATAGGCAGTTTTTTCTGAAGAGGAAGTAGTGGCAAACTAGAAAAATGAGACTTAATGAGTAGGCCATTTGGAAAGCAAGCAGTGATTATTTTCTTTTATTTTTTTGCCAGCAAAATGGGTTTATTTGGAAGCAGCAAAGAGGGCAATGACTATTTTAAAGTTGGGGGGCAGTGTCTAACATATGTGTATGCCTTTCCCCCCTCATCTCTTACAAATAGATAATGGTTGACGTCAAGAGAAAATTCAGGAAAAATGTCTTTTTTTTTTTTTTTTAACTTCCAGGAAATCTGGTCACTGTGTCCTGTAGCCAGTGATAAATGGCAATGCCACCAGCAGTGACCTAGGACATCCTGAATTCTTGCTCTTATGAAGAGCTTGCATTCTCTTTTTGAAGGGCTTGCATTCTCTTTTTGAAAGGTACCCTGTTCTAAAGCAATCCTGGAGCTATCGCAGCTCAAGATCATCTCCTTTCCGCCCATTACCATACTTAGAATAGCAACGGTGCTGTATAGAAGACTCAGCAGAACTCATAGATGTTGATGTCATCTGGAAGGAGGGAGGGATGAAAAGTTGGGAACTGGATACTGGCCCCGAACATATTATAGTGCAGCAAATCAACCCACCAAAACTCAGTTCTGTTAGTTCAGCTGTTTATTTCAAATCAAATAAATACTAGTTTGTCCACTGGTGGGAGTTCCCAAGTGCCTTACATCCACAAAGGCCATATTCCTATAGAGTAGCAGCATCGTGGAGGAGGAATGTGATGTTTAAAACAAAATGTGCTGGTGAAAGGCCCTGTTCCCAAGGGTAAATTGTAAACAGAGCAACTGTTTCTGATTATGAAGATTGATTCACTCTGTCTGCACGGATGCTACCTAAAGAGGTGGGAGGAGCAAAGAATTGTTCCCAGGAGCCTCTCAGTTGCTTTGTATCCCTGTGAGTTTAAAGCAAAAGATAGAACCAATCCATGGTTCTGCTTCCCTGCTGTCTTCAGTTTAAAACGTGTTGAGGACGAAGGTCCAGAGGGAGAAGGCTCTCTTGCGCCGTCTCTGCCCCGTGGGTCTCCACACACATTATGCAGGTCCTTCAGTCTTCAACCCATTGTCTGCTGGCTGAGGCAACAGGTACATCCCTCTTTTCCCTGAGCCAAGGCACCTGGACTTTCAGGGGAGAAAAAGCCCAACTCTAGAAAAACAGTTCTGAAAACCCAATTAAACTAGAATGTCTTGTTAGCAGTTTCTTTCCACAGTTTATGGATTTTACATAATTATCATTATGCAGATTTTTGCACAATTATCACTAAGCATCATTAGCAAGCTTTTACTGTTTCTCTTGTTTCACTGTCTTGCTTTGTTTGAGTCACCTGATGATATCATTGCCTTTCTTTCTGAAGAACCTGTGGAAGATAAAATATTGCTAAAAGCAATTGAGATAGTACTGAAAAAATATTAGGAAAGAAATAGAGGGAGTAGCCATTGTCAACAAAATGGCCTGGTTATAAGTAGTAAGCTTGGAAGAGAAGAACTGAGACCATTTGGGCTATCTGTACAAAACACCTTTGTTTATCCAACCATGGAAAAAGCCCTTGCTTGGGGTGTCTTGAGGAGTCAGAACCTGGGATGGTTCCAAGATTGCTAGCACTGTGCTTCAACCACCACATGGCTGTAACTTTCAAAGTTTAGAGGAAAAGGAATGCTATGAGTTTGCGGTCTTTGCTGATTTCTTATTCCAAACACTCTTTGAGTTCCAAGCAGCTGATTACTTGGATTGCTTATACCTGGTGAATTCTAATACTCTGTATGGAAACTGCACCGCATGGGGTGGGGGGCGGGCTTCCCATCTGCCTCCTTTGTGAACCTCTTCCCCTTTCAGTGCTTCCAAACTTGGGGCTCCGGAGAGGAGGACAGCAGCTGAATGTCATGCTCTTGGGCCTTGGCCCAGGCATGCATCTTTCTGGAAGGATGATTGAATCCCCTTCTTAAGTCTAAAGTTCCTCTTGATTAGCAGCTCCTTTTGTTTGTTGTTTTTAAGGCATCTCTGTCTTTCATGGGTAGCTTACAGGGATGTGTTTGAGAGCCCCTTCCAGCTGGGAAGCTGCCCAACTCCCACCAGCTGAGTCGGGGATGACTTCCCTTTAGTTCCGCTGCTGCCTGTGGCCTCCGCAGACTCCACTTCCAGCCCGGCCACAGTGGTCCTTGTCTGCTGTGCAAACTTGGCTCTGTTCTGCGGGTTTTCATTCTCCAGCCATCTGGGCATTTTGAGCACCCCTCTTATCTCAGTACCTTGGCACTCAGGACCACATGCCATCCTATCCTAGAGATGAAAACAAAGGCATCCTTCATTTTTGGCCTGCAGTTTCCCTAGAACCATCCTAGGTTGAGTGACAGTCAACAAGACTGTGGGGCCAGGGATGGGTCTGGAGTGATGTAAACGGTTTTGCTGATAGAAAGCCTACGGAATGGTGTGACAATAGCTAGGATTGTTCAGGGCCAGATTCCTAGTAACTAGTCTTCATTTTCCCTTGGCTGTTTTGAAATCAAGGAGCGAGGAATCAGGAGCATGAAGATCCCTGTGGCCTCTGATGGCTGTAGCCTCTCCAGGACTGTCAGCCAAAGATTAGGGTCTAGCAAGTACTATATGCTGGCAGAGTGAATCTAGCTTGCAACTAAGAATTCTGTATGCATCACCAGCTTTTAAAATCCCTCCTTCCACCTCCTCAACTGCTGATTTGGGAAGGGTTTGATCAGAGTCCTGTACTCTTCAGAGAAGTGTCTGGAGAGATTAGTCTAAGAGCGCTGACAGCAAGTTCCCTATAATCATTCTGCCTAGAGAAAAATAAGCATTTGATTCAAAGACAGTCCCATCGCCCAGTTTCCTCCTACTCCACAGAGTCCTTTCTGTCCCTGACCCCCAGCCTCTGACCCCCATGTACTCATCTAGACCCCTCACCCTGTGCACACCTCTCGAAGTGGTCTGTGAGGCATTGGCTAGCCAAAGAAATGCAGCCAGTGTTAAGTCACGTCTTTGTAGACCCTGGTAATTGGGTGTGGCTACAGCTTCTTGAAAGGCAGATGTAAAATGCTTGCCTCTTTTTAGAGATTCTGATTTCACATTTGGCCGCTGATCATCTGGTACTGGCGTTAATTCGTATGTTGGAAGCCCAGAGCTTCCACACACTTGATTCTACAGAGCCTTGTAATACTAACAAGACATGTCTTGATTATGGAGCCAAAAAGGTGATGCAACGTCATTTCACACCAAAGCGGGTGGGTATGTTTACTTATGTTTTAATAGTTGAGGCAGCAGAAACACAGGGAGGGTCAGAAATTCATTCAAGATCATCCAGTGAGCCCAAGTTCTGATCTTCTGGTCCCTATGACAGGCAACAGTGGTCTCTTTCCTGTAGAGCATGTGACCAGTGTGACTGGAATCATTGTTTCTAGATATGACTCCCCCTCCCCACCTACTGACACTGTCACCCAGTTGCCAGAACCCAGCCGGTTTCTGTAGAACGCCAGCTAATGGTACATGGTGTGGGTTCCACCAGAAGGCTTTTCAGTCTATCTCATTTGAGGCGTTACATCTCAACCAAGAAGATAACTCTTCACATATAAAGTTAACTCCCTCTAATTTTCACAGTTTCTTTCCAAGAATCACCCACCATCAGCCCCTAGTCCTCTGTCTGGCAATTTTAGAAGAAATGATGCAGTTCAGACTGATCATCACTCTCAACACACATTAATGAAACAGTGACCTTTCGTGTGTCTGTAAATGAATGGAGAAGGAATGCATATTCTCTGGCACAAGCTGGCTCTCCCACATGGTTTGAAGTAAATGCCATTTTATTTCACATTAGGAGGAGAGACTGGAACAGCTTGGCAACAGATCTGTAGCTGGATAATTAATCTAAGAACCATAGCTTTCTTCCACTCAGGAGATTAAATACCAGTCTTTGGTCAGATCAAAGCAGGCCTCTTGAGCGATCTGGTCTTTCCAGAAGACCCCATGTTGGGCCAACACAACCATTTTTTCATGTATTGCTCCCTATGTTAAAAAAAAGAGAGAGAGAGAGACCATTTTAGTGTGTTTAAAGAATTAAATCTGCCAGCGTTTGTAGCTCTTTGTAAGCTGAGTAAATATGGATTTTCTTCTACTAAAACAAGTCCACTGTCTCTCAGAATTTGAAGAAAGGTGAAGGTTATTTTCTGAATGAAAACAGTGGCGTTTCTCTTTGGGTAGCATTACAATAAATAACATTTAAGACTAATCTGGCATTTTCTTTAGGGCATTAACAACTGAGTTTATGGCGTCTCTCATTCATTTTCTTGATATCTCATCGAAATGATTTGGAGACTGGTCCTATAGCCTTCATCTGTAAAACAGAAAGAACCAAAGTATTAAGTTCAACTTAGATGGATGACAAGAAAGAATGTAGACATTTGTGTGATCTGTGTTGCCAAGATGCTGCCCAGAACTTTTAAATTTTATTAAGAGCTGCATTTCACCTAACTAGGGGGCATCTAAGCAGTGTATAATTTGGGCCAGGGTGCAACAGGCTTATGGCCAGGTGGAACTGGACAAATCCGTGGAACTGGTTCCAGTTTACCAACCTGGCACTAATTATGTGCTGGTCAAGGAAGTGTTTTTCAAATCACAGGGAGCCACCAGTGAAAATCCATTGGTGCTTTGATGGTGGCCTTTGGAGATGCTTCTATAATTTGAAACCATTCCCATGGCAGGCCCAGGGAGAGGTCTGACTTCAGCCAACATGCAACATTAGGCAGAAGAAACGGGGCCTTTCTTGCTGAGTTGACCTGTGGGTGGGCCCTCTTCCACATGTTTCTAATTAAGGATGCAAGAGAGAGTAGATATTCCATGGCGACTCTCCTTTCCTTCTCGGCTGTGAGATAGAACAACAGTGCCTTTATGGTGACCTCTGCAGAGCTGTTGACATTTGGTGACCTGCCTGAGCTCCCCTGCTAGCATGGATGCACCTCCTGGCTAACAAGGAACAGCCACGATATCTGGTACTATGGTAGACCCTGAAGTCAAAATGAAAAAGAAGATACTTTCCTTGTGGTGTAGACTAAGTTAAATTTTTTTTAATGTATTTATTGAGGTGTAATTTATATACCATAAGCTCATCCATTGTAAGTATACAATTCAATGATTTTTAGTAAATTTAGAGAGTTATATTACCATCAACACAATTTGGTTTTAGAACTTTCATGGGACTTATTTGAAAATGCCAAATAATGATCATAATGGGAGTGCAGATCATGCTGAAGTTGAAAAATAAATTCTGAGGCTATCTTGGACAAAGGAAAAGGGCCACATAGGATGTCATTTGAGACAACTAAGTCTTAAATTTCTCCAAGTACACGAAGCCTTGAGATTAGCATTTATATTTAGGAAGACTTTACTTATTTTTGCTCATCAAATGGTATGACCTACCTGAAAGAACCAAGCAGACATTTGCTACAGAACCTAACCTCATATGTTGACATCAATTAAAGTTTCTTAATTATAAAGAGAAGATACAGAGGGTGAGAATGTGTGTACCCTCCCCTCAAAGAGCTTATAGTCCACTTTGAAAATCTCATCAAGTCTTTATTTGCTTGACTGCCCATCTTCAAGTATTATGTTAGGCACTGCAGATACATAGATGAGTGGACCAAGGTTTCTACCTAAGAGCTTGTAGTCCAGTGGCTTATGTAGCTTATGTATAAACAGATAATTTCAATGTGATGTCATAAGTTCTGTGGTAGAGTTAAGTGCCATGCAGTATCAGAAATGTCATCAATATAAAATTTTCCTAGAGAAGATATTACTAAGAAATCAAAGACATAGTTAATAACTACATCAATCCTGCTGACATAGGTTGAGTACCCTGCCCCCTGCTCTATTTGGACAAGGCCCTGTAAGATCTGGTTCCTGTCTTCAGGGGGCCTTATAACTGGTAGGGAAAACAAGACCATCACTATCAAATGGTAATGACTGCACTTAAGTGGAAAGAACAGCACACACTAAGAATTCGAGGCAAAAGAAAGATCATTTCAGGGAAGCCTTCCAAGAAGAAGTATCCAAACACTACTTCAAAAGCTGGAAAATTTGAATTTTGACCCATAGGTAGGACTTCAGCAGGCATGGTGAGTATTAGGAAGCAGTCCAGAAGAAAGATGCGAGCAAAGGCTCAGGGGCAGGAGAGCTTGGAATGTATGCAGAGAACAGTGAGCAAGCCAAGATGGACTGATAAATAAAACTATGAAGTGAAGTGAAATTTTAGTCACTCAGTCATGTGCAACTCTTTGTGACCCATGGACTATAGCCTGCCAGGCTCCTCTGTCCATGGAAGAGAATTCTCTCTCTCCAGGCGAGAACACTGGAGTGGGTAGCCATTCCCTTTTCCAGGGGATCTTCCTGATCCAGAGATGGAACCCTGGTCTCCTGCATTGCAGGCAGATTCTTTACCATCTGAGCCACTAGGGAAGCCATGAATATGTCTGATAGTATGAAGTATTTCTATATGTCTGTATCAGAAACAGGGAAGTCAAGTGGATCAGAAGTTCAGAATTCCCTTGCCTATATCAAGGAAGGCTTCCTAGAGACGTGGTTTATTTCTCTCTGTCTCTTAGGTAGGCCCTATGCCAAGGGGATATGATGATTAGTTTTCTTCTTCAGTTTCGTCTTTCATGATTCATCATATTGCCACCACCTACTGGGCCGCCATCAAAGCACCAGTGACTTTTCACTAGTGGTTCCCATGATTTAAAAAGCTCTCCTTTGATCAGTACATTCGGGTGCCAGGTTGATGAGCTGGACCAGATTCCATGTGTTTGTCCAGTCCTACCTGGCCACAGACCTGTTGCACTCTGGCACAGAAGTTTCATGCAATACTTTCAAGAAAATTTAAGAAGAAAAAAACACTTGGAAATATTGGCTCCCGACCTTTGAAGGAGTCATTCTTGTACCTGAGTAGACTTAGGAAGTAGATTAGAGGTCTGAGAAGAAAAAAATGGATAAGAATGGTACCATTCGCTTAAAATTCCCATGGGTCCACAGGGTAAACCTCTTTCTAAATTTAGGTCGCTAAGGACCTTGAACCTGGAGTTGTTTGGGGGGATATTTTGCAAAATAAGGAATCCTGTTGGCTTTCACTCAGGAAGGAAAGAACTCAGTTGTCTTTGATATAACCAAGGAAGAAGACGTTCTGTATTTGTTTGTTTGCATGGATGATCCACCTACAGCATGGCCTTGTTCGCGACATGGCTAACCTCTCTCTGGGGTCAGTGTGAATAGCCAGGCTGCAGCTGTGACTAGAGACAATGGCCAGCACTGTTGGGCAGTGCCCTTTAGGCCCCAAAGATTAATTTCATAATATTTTGTGGCATTGAACCTGCCAAAGAAAATGCTTTGTCATTTGGTGAAATGTTTCTGTACGTGTGTTTTGTTGTTGGTTTTTTTTCATGAAGAATAAAGAATAGAGATTTTCGGAAGGACTTAACTCATCCTATTGGCCTTGCTAGAAAAGCTAAAAAAGCAAGATGTCATACTCCTACAAGCGTCATGTCTGAAACGTCAGTTGACCAATAATTATGCATATGCCATCACAGGGCAAATCCCCTCCCATTGTTATTCTTTTTCTCTAGACTTAGATGCTTGAAAAAAAATCCCTGGGTGGGGAAATTATATCTTTTTTTAAAGTCTGTAAATGTAGTACTATATTTGCTGAGAACAGCCCTAAGAACTGTGGGGTTTTAGGGTTTTGGTGGTTTTTTTTTTTTTTTTTTTTGCCGAAAAGTAACAGCCCAAGGAACTGTGGGGTTTAGGGTTTTGGTGGGGGTTTTTTTGTGTATGTTTTCCAATGCAGTGCCAATTATGGATGGAGGTAACTTTGCTTTGCCAGTCTGCAGGTTAAAAAGGGCAGTTTCTTGGCCACTGTCTAGAGTTGCCAGGTAAACCTAGAGGATGTCCAGTTAAATCTACATTTTAGCTAAACAGCAAATAATTTTTTAGTGTTAAGTACATCCCAAATATTGTACTGAGATATACCAAAGTAAGTATACTTTTTTTTATATACCCAAAAATTCATTGTTTATCAGAAATTTAAATTTAACTGGACATCCCGTATTTTTTAGTTGCTAAATCTAGCAATCCTACATTTACTTATGTGATAAAAATGCCACCCGAGGAGAGTGGGAGCTTTCACAATGACTGAAAGTCACTCTCAATTTTGAACCCAAACAGAACAGTGTATGAGAAAGAACTGAATATAGAATCAGGTTAGTCATATGAAGGTGAAGGGGGTCCTTCCTCATTTCTTTATCTTTGTGTGGCTCTGAGGATTCATTTCTATTGGGAATGGCTCTCCGACATCCACTGTAGGTCAACATCATACTTGGTAGGCCACCTGGATGGCATCTTTGTCCCAGCTTTAACTAGATGAGCATATCAGACCTGGAGGTCCCTTTTATTTTTTATTTATTTTACAAGTTTATCTATTTATTTATGGTTGTGCTAGGTCTCACTGCTGCGGGCAGGCTTTTGTAGTTGCAGCAAGCCAGCTGCTCTCTGTTGCAATGCCTGAGCTTCTCACTGCAGTGGTTTCTTTTGTTACATAGCACAGGCTCTAGGCATGTGGTCTCAGTCGCTGCAGTGCGTGGGCTCTAGAGTGTATGTGTTGCAGTAGTTGTGGCCCACGGGCTTAGTTGCTGAATGACATTTGAAATCTTCCCAGACCAGAGCTTGAATTCATGTACCCAACATTGGCAGGTGGATTCTTAATACCTGAACCACTAGGGAAGTTTGGAGCTCCCTTTTAAATCCAAAGTGCTTGCCATCTTTAGGGTAGCTCTGGGCCCTCTTGAATTTTTGCTTCTACAAAATTTCTACCAGGCCTAGTGAAGTGGGTTCTTACCAAACTTGTGTCTGAGATTAATTATAGCTGTCATTTACCTGAGTGCCTTACAGATACCACTGCTTTTCCAATATCTACCTACATGGGTCATATTGCCTCCTAACAGCCCTGTTAGATGGGTACTGTTATTTCCATTTTACAAACGACAGAATGAAAGCTCAGAAAGATGAAGTAACTTGCTGCAGGTCACAGAGCCATTGAAAAGCAGAGTTGAGATTTGCATTTAGATCAGTCTGACTCTAAAACTCCATTGTTTAACCACTGCTCTTAACCACACATGGTCCCTTAGATCCCCATTCTTCCCTCCACAGAACCCAGTTGGATTGATATTGGAATAGCATCCCTTTGTCTCATTGGTCCTTACTAGTTGGAATTGGCCCTGCATCATCGTCGATATGTATCATGCAGCAGTGCAATACACACAGAAAGCTGAGCACTGGAAGTTGTTACCTTTGGGTGCTTCCTATTTTACATGAGAATGATGAAACCAATGGGGGAAAAAAGCCCAGGAACTGTGTTACAACATTTTAAAATGTGTCATCGTTTTAATATCTTTAAAGAGCCTTAAGAGACTTTCCAGCATGAGACTGTAAATAGCTAACAGCTCCAAGATGAGCTGATATAGGAATCACATGATAGTTCCAAAATGGCCATTTGTCCAAACTCTGCAGAGCTGCCGTAGTGCTCAGCCAACTCTCCTGCAAAGGCGGAGGCCCTCTGTACCCCACCCATTCCCTCCACCCAGCTCTCCTCTTGGTAAAGAAGTAGCAAAAGTATACTGCCAGACACCATTTTCTTTTTGAACCAACACGTGCTCCCCCTCAACACATTCACTCCTTATATGAAATGATTTGTCAGCATTTTGAGCTCATCAAGTGAAATGTTTTACTTGTTCCAGCTGGGAAAATCCACAGAGTTGGCCATTCTCTTTCCATCATCTGCTGTGGCCCAGTTGTTAAGTGCAAAATATCTCTGTTGGGTGCGGTCTACACAATGGCATTTCTCAAATTGTGGGTTATGGACTCAAGGGTCTGGAAGAATTTGTTTCACAGGGTCACACTCGAACACTGACTCTTTCTGGTGAAAAACTGGCCCAGCCTTCTTCCTCTGACTCTCATCCTGTCTCCCATCTTTCTTTTTCCCCGGAGTAGCGTAATGAGCTGTCTCTCTTCTTTTCCTCTGCGCTCTTGTCATGTCTCCTTTCCCCATTCGCTATATTTCTTGGTGTTCCTGATTCTTTTAACCCCTAACTCCTCATAGTCTTAAAAACCAGGTCCATCCATCTCTCAAAGAAAATTTAAAATAAGAAATGGGACACTAGGAAAAACAATGGAGGTGGGAAGCATAATATTCCACTTTTCTTCTTTAGCCATCCACATCTGAGAAAAACAAGCTTGTTCTGTTCTCCATGGAAACTCAGGGCAGCCCCAGGCACTCCTTCCCCCTTTATTTTCCCTCCTGACATCCATCCCTCTGTTCTTTTGTATCTCTAACTCCTCTCCCCACTTCAGGTGTAACGTAGCCAATTTCTACACTTGGTAAATTTGCACACATTTTGTTTCCCTCCTTTTGGGTGGTGGAATCCTAGTGCTTGGGGACTTTTAGGAACAATTCAGTAAGTGATAGTCGTGTGAGTATGTGTGTGTGTTCAGTCCTGTCCGACTCTTTGTCACCCCATGGACTGTAGCCCGCCAGGCTCCTCTGTCCATGCAATTCTCTAGGCAAGGATACTGGAACAGATTGCCTTCTCCAGGGATCTTCCCAATACGAGTCGGAAATCTAACCCAGGTCTCTTGCGTCTCCTGCATTGGCAGGCAGATTCTTTACCACTATCACAGGAAGCTCAAGTGATAGTCTTAAAATATTTCAAAAGAAGTTCTGTGAAGATGTTATTGATTAATCTCTGCACATGGTATTTCATTTGCCTCTTTGAGGGGCTCAGCAGACAGAGCATTTGGTCCATCATCTGCTCTTCCTTGGGAATAGGAGAGGCAGCACAGGCATAGGCCTTAGCAGATCTCCTAAATTCTGTGTTTTTTTTTTCCCAGCTGTATAAAGGACAAAATAATTACTCCGACTTCACGGCACTGCGGTGCATATCCAATGAATTAATATTTATAAATCTGTTGGAATAGGGCTTAGCACATAGTAAGCACTGTATTAAATAAGGAAATGTAACAAGGCAAAGAGCGATAAGAATATCTTTCTTCTGATTCATACATGAATAGGTATATTCAGCTCCTTTATGACACCTTAGAGATATAAAATAAATCCAAGGACTGTAGCCTAACACACTTCATAATTTCACTCAAGGACTTTGGCAATCTGGTCTTAATGTACCTCTTCTCACCTGCATTTTGGCCAGACTGATTGACTGATTATTTTCCACTCAAATTCCCCCTTCCATGCCTTCCAGATGTGTCTAGATGCCCTTGCTGCCTTTACCTCGTATTGGCTGTCAGCATGTGTGGCCCAGTAGTATTGAGTATCTATTTAAGTGCAGAGCCTTTCTTCTCTTCTAGATCACAAGCTTCTTTTGAGGGGTGAGGACCACCTTTCTGATGGTTGTGTATCATTCTTCATGCCTTGTACATAAATGGTACTCTGTAAATGTTTTGATTGGCTGATTTGAGCTTTTGCAGACTAGGAAACAGTTGGCTGAGAGTCAAGTGGCCCCTAGATGAATCTTGCCTCGAGGACTTATGGATCTGTTCTGTTGAAAGGCCAGTGCCTTCCTGCTTTGTGTTAAGACAATGAAGCCTCCCATTTGTCCAATGGGTTGGGGCAGACAAAGCCACTGTGAGATTGGGGTGTTGGGGGCAGTGTGCTGGGATTCAAATGTGGGACAGACGAAAGAAGAAGTACCAACAAATAGAAGGCTAAAGGCAGTGGCTTTGCACAATTACCAGGAATGCTTTTAATTAGCACCTTGAAAAAGTTTGGGTGAAAAGGAACAGTTAAAAAGTACTTTTTATAATGCAATGGCCTGCCTCCAAAAATGTTCCAACTTTGCAGGCCTAGTGGGAAAACGACTAAACACAGTTGGAAAAAAGTCACAGCACCATTGCTCAAAGGTGTATAGGTTGGAGCAAAATGGAGACGTTGGCACACCCATTAGAGGCCGTCTCTAAAAAAAAAAATAAACCAGTGGGGTGCTTTTGCTCATATCCTGTGTGATTTTTGGTGGACGGATAAATAAAATTATATGAGAAAGCTGTTTTCTAAAAGTAAATTCTGCCACTCCAGCACAATGGTATGTATGTCCACCCTTTGATAAATAGATTTACACAGACTCACGTGGCCATGTAGCTAGCTCTCACATGTTAGAAAGACAGTTGGCAAAGACAGTTGGAAGAATTATAAAGTGCTATGTTTTTTCCCCATTTGTGGGTAGCTTTTGATGTTTGTAAATGTGTGGTTTTATTAACCTTGACTAGTAGGTATGGCAACTGTGAGAATTTCAACAAGGAAAGCAAGACTCCAGAGAGGAAAACATCTCCTGTTTCTAGGGGGCAGTCTTCCCAGCAGCCCTCAGTCCAGAAGACAAGGAGGGCCCAAGGACAAGATAAATAGGCTTCCCGACCCAAAGCAGGAACACCCAGGAGACCAGAGGATCTGGGAGTGGGAGCAGATGGGAGAGGTAGTGTGTCCAGAGGGAGGCTGGGACCAGCTGTGGGCTGGGCAGTTGGTCATTCTGTGGCAGCTGAGCATTGCTGCTGTGCAGCAGAGGGCAGGGCCCCTGAGAGGCCCAGAGGTGGAAGCCTGCCTTTGTTTGTGCCTTCATTCTTCAGCAAACCTTTCCTGTGTTCTTATAATGTGGCAGATACTGGGCTGAGCCCCAGTGTGTGAACTCACTAGGCACTGACTCCGAGGCCTTGGCGGCTAAGGGTGATGTTCCTTAGAGAACTGGGAGGTCTGCCAGGGAAGAGGCATAGCACAAACAAGAAGGCACTGGAGAACCCATCAGAGGAAGTGAGGCACAGATGCTCTGCACCAAGAGCAGCAGCCAGAGCCGCAACATTCTTCTGAGAATTCAGACCTGACTTTGTACTGTGGTATTCAGATACTCGGAGAACTTGCAGAAGGAGTTCAGAGACCCTTCCAGCCAGGGTATGCCATTGTGAGTCTTCTGAAGCTACACAGTCAGCCAGGAGGAGCAGGAGAAGAAGCTGAGAAAAGGAGGCAGCACAGATACCTGCAATCGCCAAACCTCTTTCAGGGCCATAAATAGCACCATATCTTCACTTGAACATACTTTGTAGTTCATTTGATAAGTGCTCAGCATAGCCAACTGTGCAGTTTACTTACAGTCCTCTTGGTTGGTTTTCAAATTAACCTCTTGTTTTATGTTCTAAAGTCCACTTGGATACTGCAAGCATAGAATCTGAGCCCAGGTGGCCTGAACAGATCATCTTCCCCCAGTCTGCATGTCTGGGCAGGGATGACTCTTGTGAAGTTTATATCACCTCTCAGGTTGCTTTTGACCCATCTGCTCAGTGCTTTATCTACCTGTCCTTCACACTCTGCCCCAGTTCTTCCTTGCCTGTGCTGTATGGCCTTATTAATGTCAATGGGGCATTACCCATTCTATTTCTTGCCATTTATGGGTCCAGAGAAAACTCTCTTGCGTGCATCTCTGTGCTTCCCATAGCAACTAGCACAATGCCTCTCACTCTAGTAGATGCTCAATAAATGGGTGCAAATAAATTCCATTAGTGAGACAAGGTAGTTAGGAGCAGGTATTAGCTCATTGGTGAGGGAGCAGGAGCAGACTAGTTAAGAGTATAAGCATTTGAGTGGGACTGCCTGGGTTCTAATCTTGGCCTCATCACTAGCTACATTTATGACTTTGAGAAGTCTGCCAAACCTCCCTGGATCTCAACTTCTTCGTCTTTAAAATGAAGACAACAGTAGTACTAATGTGATGAAGGTAAGGGCTAACTTAAGAGTTCAGATAAGTACCACACTTAGCCCAGGGCCCAAATTCATTATCAGCTGCCGGGGTTTGAATAAAGAAAGCTAATTCCTCTAAGTCAGGGGTCCCCAACCTCTGGGATCTAACACACGATGATCTCAGGTAAAGCTGATATAATAGAAATAAAGTGCACAATAAGTGTAATACACTTGACTCACCCCAAAACCACCCCCCCGCTAGTCCATGGAAAAATTGTTTTCCACAAAACCAGTCCCTGGTGCCACAAAGTTGGGGACCACAGACCTAGGTTTTTTCCTCTACCTGTAGTCTTTGACCTATATTTATCTATTGGTGTCAGAGCAGGTATATTGTTTTCATCAGATTCTCAAAGGGGGAAGTCCATGACCCAAAATAGGTTTTAATACCACTGCAGGAGACGTTGGTGATATTCTGATAAGAAGAGTGAGGAAAGTCAGAAAGTGCACCGTTGTGCACACGGTGGAAATGTACACTCAGGACACACAAGTGTGGCTTCCCACGGCACTTGCCACCCTCCTGTCCCCATGAACAGACACTCCAGTTCATCTCGATAAATGTTTTAATGGGCCCCTATAGAGTGTCAGGCGCTGAGCTAGGTCTGGGGACCAGACCCGTGAGTTGGACATGGTTTCTGCTATGGAGGTACTTGGGGTTCTAACAGTTTCCTTTAATCTTTTAGTAAACACTAATTGAATAATTTTATAGCTCATGAGTAAGTAAGACTCATCTCCCTGAGTGAACTGACTGTGTGCTTAGTACTGTCCTGGACACTATTACAGGCAGTGCTGTTTGCCCCACCACTACCCAATGGAAGGAAAGAGTGAGAAGCTGAAAGATGAGGTGGGGATTTTGAGGACAGTGGGGAGGAGAAGGCAGGGTCATGTCAACATGCTGAAAGCCGAGCAGTCCTTCTCCACGCTTGATATCTATGTCTAGATAGAGGTAGAGGACTGAAGGCTTTTTTGGTCATAAACCTCCTTATGCCTTGGCTTGGCCTGCATTCAGCTCTCGTAAAAATAGTAGTAAATGTGAGGACTAGAAATGAAATGAAGCACAGGTTGCGATTAGAACTTTTTCTACAACTGAATTACTTTTTCTTCAGCTGAATATATTACATGTTGTATCAGCCAAGATCCCATCAAGAGATGGCTTTCATTAGAATCATTCGGAGACTTTAATGATAAAAGGAGTACTCTTAGTGGAATGAACAGGGGCTTGTGCAGGTCTGCCAGGGTTAATTACGGTAGGGCTCCACTAATACCCCTATTCCTGAAAGGATGAGGGGACAGACTGGATTCTAGAAGCAGGAGACAGAAAAGGCTGTCTGGGGGAATCTGAGACCTTCAGGAGGTGCAGGCAACCCACAGCCCAAGGCCACTCTGCCACCTCCCATCTCCTGCAGGTGTTTCCCAGCGGTCAAAGCCAGGAAAGGGTCCTGTTGATATGGTCCACATAGGTCCGATGCCAAAGCAAGAGACCAGGGTGAAGAAGGATGTAGAGTGTTCTGGAGGGACACACAGGAAGGTAGCTGGCAAACATGTGTGTGCTTGATTTTAGAGATAAGGGTGTGTATTTCAACTTACCTGTTTTGGCAAGCTAGATTTTTAATAGGGTATAAAATATTTCTGCCATACTCATTACACCATCAGTTTGATGATCTCAGCCATTTTTCTCAGTGCCTTATGAGTTTAGCCTTTCTTTTTGTACGGGAATTTGTATACAAGCCTGTTCTCTTCCAGAGCATACAGAGAATAAAAATGCTATTTTTCACAGATATTTCCTTGTACAAAGAGAGTTGTTCCATTTCCTCTCTTTTTTTTTTCCCTCTCTACCACATTCTCCTTCTATGCTTTGGCCAAGAGTATATTATATTTGGAGACATCTTGCCCAGTGCTTCCCAAAGCTTTCTCAGCCAAAGACTCCTTTGGGAATCCAACTAAATTTCCTGGTTCTCTTTTGCTTTTAATACCAATGCCCATATTACCCAACGAGGTTATTTTTATTACTTACAAATATTTTTATAATTAACTTAAGACTCAACAAGGAACCAAACCAAAGATAAACAGACCGTAATTATTTCAAGTTCTAACCACTATGAGTGGATATTAATATCTGAAGAAGGTATTATTAAAACACAGTATAAAATTGTCACAAATATCAAAGTCATAATTGCAAAGGCATATCTGTGACTATAAAAGGCAAAATAAACTGGAATTTAAAAGGTAGTTGCTGTGCCATAGTAAATATGATTGTGACACATTTCAGCACAGGATTAGAATAGGACCTTATCTTCTGATTATTCACTGATAGGCATTCGTATTACTATGATATTCAGTAAGAAACCTCTTATATCACTTTCCAAAGGTAGGTGACTTTGTAGAACAGCTGCCCTGCCTCTGCCAAGAGGCTTATAGGCACCCACTCCTCTATAGAGCCCCGGTTTCTTCCTCCCTTCCCACATACCTCATACATCTTTATCCAGCCTTGTTCCTCTGGCCACCCCAGCTGTTTTACTGAGCTGGCCAAAATTCACTGCAAAATTTTGATCAGAACTTCACTGAACCAGGGATCAAAGACATGCTAAAGGAATTCTCATTATAGGCTTTAAGTAAATATATGTTACTTCTTAGATGCATGGGAGTGATTTCTCTAATTCTGGGGTTGCCCTCCCTGAAATTACACAGAAAGGACTATGTCTTCTCAACCCTTTTCCCTTCTCCACCACCCCCAACCATTCCAACCCAGCAAACATTTCCCCTGGTGCATTGCTAAGCAGTGCTACGGTTATTCCTAAGTGCTTGAGGTCTTGTGCTCGTACTGGGCCCGTGGTCACAGGGGGCCAGGCTGCTGGCCAATGGACTCATTCTTCAAGCCCTTATCAATTCCATTCTGTGTGTCACAGACCGTGCTATTTGTGGCCTTCCTGAAAGGCTGTGAATAGAGGAGCGTGTTCTTCCCTACCACACTTCTCTTCACCCTTCTTATGGAAATAGCGCCTAATCTGCACCAGGTCCCCAAAGTTTTCCTTTGGGGAACTGCCCCAAATGAATCTCCATCTAGTGGTCTGCATGAAGCTGATGCCACCTTCTAGCTCTAGAAGTTGACTCTGAACTTGGATCAGACCAAGCAGAGTTTTGGTGATTGGTTTAGGAATAAATATGTGACCCAAGCTGAGGATGTGAGAATTCACCACGAGTTTGGGTGGAGCTACTAGAAAAGAGGAACCTTCTCTCTCTGCCGGGTCCCTCTACTGGTATTCTGTAAGCCTGTTGTTGTTTAGTCGCTAAAGTCATGTCCGATTCTTTGCAACCCCGTGGCCCACCAGGCTCCTCTGTCCATGGGATTCTTCAGGAAAGTAGACTAGAGTGGGTTGCCATTTCCCTCTCCAGGGGATCTTCCCAACCCAGGGATCAAACTCACATCTTCTGCATTGTAGGCGGATTCTTTACCATTCAGGCAACAGGGAAGCCCTTATGTAAGCCTATAGTCATCGCTTAATGGAAGTCTGCCTAAAAATGCCAAAACACTGGAACACAGAATTGGAAGATGGAGAAAGACAGCTTCCCATCATCATTTAAGCACTTGGGTCCAGCTCCTTTTGGTAACCTGACCCATTAATAGACTCCACCTATTGTTTTGCCCACAATGACCGTTTGAGTGGCACTCTTGTCATTTCCAACCTGGACTCCTGAGTAAGACATCCACACACTTGATAATTCATCACTTTCTGGGACCCCAGCCCTAGGGAGGCCACAAGCTACTAAAAAGAGACTACAGGCAGCTTGAGCTGCAGGGCCCAGAGAACTACATAGAGTATTGTTATTTTTCCTTGGTTCCAGAAAACAAGATGATGCACATATGAAATTTTGAAAATTCCAGGAGCAGACTCGGGACTGTAATAAGGTATATTACCAGCTATGTGTGCCATCTGTGATTAAATTTGTTAAAACCCTATGAGGACTAGGTTTTTACCTTAAGAGAAGCACATTCTAAATGATTTGGGGACTTTTCACTTTTAAACAAGTTAATGTTAAAAAATTTTTAATAACAGTTAAAGAGGTCAAAGTAAAAATCAATTACATATACACACATATTTATATATGTGTGTATGTGTATATATATATATATATAAAATACATAAATATACATATATATATATATATTTAAGTACACTTTAAAATCTAACACAATGCTGGACTGTACTGGCATGAAAGCCTACGTCACCATACTCAGCGTTAATGGAACACTTAGTGGCCAAGCTGTCATTCAGTGACCATGCCCAGTTTGGGCTTCTGCATTTTGAGAGGATGTGGAAAGCAATTGAATTGATTAAAAGCATGGAAAATCAGATCTCTGAAGAATGATGAAAGTGGGCTATTTAACCTACAGAAAGGAAGATTGAAGGGAGAAAATAAATGGTGTTTAAGTCTAGAAAGAATTCTTATAAAGAAAAAGGTGGCCGATGTTTTCCGCCTCCACTGAGTATAAGAAGAGAAACTTGCCTTAGGTATTTTATTTGTAGTAAAGAAGGATTTTTTTCAAGCAGATGAGATTCCTATACTGGATAAAGAAGTTGGACTAGGTGAACTTTAATATTTCTCTTCACTAAGATTCTGTGATTACTGGATTGAGAATTTGCCTATCAAAAGAGTTGTGGAACTGCTTGGTGCATATCTTAAAAGATAACTTGAACAAACACTGGCTGGTTTAGTTTAAATGTTGTTCAGCCCAGGAGTTACTTCTAATTCTCATAATATGCCTGTGAAGAAGCAAATATTATGTATAGACAAATAGCATATCAAAGAAAAAAGAAACCTGGTGGTCAAGTAATGATAAAACCAAGGACTTCTATTTTCTACTCCTTCATTTTTGGCATTGGAAGGCAAATGAGAATTCATTTAAATGAGACAAATTATGGGATAGCTTAGTATTGTGCCAGTATTTTTGGAGAGGTAGAGTTAAGTATATAGGTTCCAGATTGAGTCAGGAGCATTTTAATGTTGGCTCTGGTAAGTATCTGGCTTATTTCCTACACGTCTAATTTAGATTCAGACTTCAAACCAAGACTCAAGAAAATGGATTTTACTTAGGGAAACAATTCTAGTTTATATATTAAAAAGCTATTCTAAAGCACAATAGCGTTGGCATTATTACTGCTTTGATTCTAGTTCTAGACTTATTTTAAAAGTTAAGGTTAAAAAAGTGGTGAAGCCCACAGGTTGCTCCACATGGTTCTATACTGTTGGGTTGGCTGAAAAATTCACTTGAGTTTTTCCATAAGATGTTCTGAAAATAAACTTTTTGGCCAACCTGATATTTGGGCCATTACATCAAGTTCTACTGTCTGGCAATCCTCTGACCATACTTTTCATGCATCCACATAATCTACTAATTGGCTTCACCACTGGATTCTGCAGTTTCCTTGGCCACATGGCTTAGAGGCTACAGTCTCTGCATATTACATACCAACCGTCATTTTTCCTTCATGGAGCCCACATGGTTGCTTGCCAGTCATTTATCCAGGAGGCTTTCCAGTCTTTAAGCAAATCTCTTAATAAGCAAAGGTTGACTGACTTCACAGTCAGTTACTCTAAATAAATTCAAATGATAATTTCTAGATCTGTAGTTTTCAGGTTACTAACTGGGGAGAGAGAATAGCAAGTCTGCAAACCTTTTGTTGAAAGGAGGAAGAGTTTTCTGAAGCTGGTGATTTTGATAAAACAGGACCTCACAATCCCTTCCCCGTACCCGTTTTCTGACTGAATTTTGTAGAAAGAGTCAACTGAGAAATAAAACCAAACGAGCAAACAATCCAAACACCTCCTAACAACAGCAACAAAACCTGGCTTCCAAACGGATTGCACATTTATAGGTGGCCTTTTTTAAAAACTGATTTAGAAACAAGAAGCTAGTTTCTAAGTTTATTTCCACACTTGCCCTCTGACCTCTGTCTTGTTGAAAGATTCAGGGTATCAGATTCTCTCCCATCATCTCCTTTCAACAGAACTTACTGTATTACCCACCCACCCCCCAAATATAAATTGCTAACACAGCTGGCTCTTTCACTCTGGGTATGCACACACAAACAAAGGAGACACACATATACATGTAGAATATACAGCTCTGCATATGTAAGCACACACTTTGGTCATTTATTTTTTTAACAGAATAAAAGTCATTAATCAAAATACAATTCATTTTAACAGTCAAGGTTTGACACGAGATCATTATTTCAGGGAAACCCAAAGAGACTAAGCCCCCTTTCATAGCATTGTTTTCTTTCTAAACCTCTGTAGGGTGCGTGACTCTTCTCCTCTGAGGAAGTTGGGGACAGAGCCGTGGTGCAGCCTGGTGCCCACATGTTCAAAGATCTAGGTTTTCTTGAGGAAGGAACTTATGCCACATACTCACCTTACAGAGGAGAAGACTTTGCATCTGCTGTATTTCTAACACTAGGCTGTCTCTAGTTAACCCTAAGGCAAAGAAAACAAAAGTATTTCCTCCTGTTTCTCGGAAGGTGCAGAGAAATAAAGCTAAATGTTTTTATGAAAATTGCATTTTAGTTTAGTTTCATCTGCTTTTTTCTTAAATGTTTTATAAGCTGAGAGGAAACATTTTCAGGTCATTTCATCTAAGTGAAACCTGTCTTTAGAAAGCTTAAGAGAGTACAGGTCTTTTTCTTCTTCAGTCCATGCTGCTGCTGCTGCTAAGTTGCTTCAGTCGTGTCCAACTCTGTGCAACCCCAGAAACGGCAGCCCACCAGGCTCCCCCGTCCCTGCGATTCTCCAGGCAAGAGTACTGGAGTGGGGTGCCATTGTCTTCTCTGCTTCAGTCCATGAGAGATCATGAAAAGGCTTATAAAGATTTCTGCCTCTTACTGCCTAGGAAATAGAGGTGTTGAGTAGCAGATTGAACAGATGAATGACCAAGCAAGTGAAAAAGAACCCAAGAGCTCTGTCCATAACCTGCCCATCCAGATGAGTAACTAGTTATCTGTTTCCTGAATAACATGACCTCACTCCTATGCTGTTGATGCAGGCTTTGCCACGAAGCCTGCCCCCAAGTTGGGTGGCCCCTTTGCCCAATCAGGGCCATCCAGCAGCTCCCATTACTAGTCTGTAATCTATGACCCTCTAGCCTTAAGATGTTCAATATATTCATATTCTCTAAGTAAAAAGAAAATGGCAACCCAAGAGAAAAATGGGCAAAGGCTATAAACTGGTGATTTGTAGAAGAAACCTGAGTATTCAACTTTACAAGTCATTAAGGAAATAAAAATTAATGCAAAAATGAGATACCACTCTTAACCCATCAGTTTGGCAACAAACAAACAAAACAAAACAAATAACTCTACCAAAACCAAAACTGAAAACTCCTAAAGTTGGTGAGCATGTGTGGAGACTGGGACTCCATTGCTAACGGGAGAGTGGATTGGTACAGGCACTTTGAAGAACAATCTGGCAGCTTCAAGTTAAACGTAGAAAGAAACACTGCGACCCAATGAATACAGTTCTGAATTTGTGCCTTAGAGACACTCTATGCTTCACTGATAAGATTATATAGTCCCAAAGACTATATTTATTTTAGAAAGACTAGAAGGATGCATACCAAATTCTTGAGAATGGTTGTCACCTGGAGAAGGCAAGGTGATTATGGTACTTCAGCATGATATATTTTTAAACATACAAGACAACAAAGAAAAAAACTGAGGAAAATATAGAAACTGTGTTTGTTATCTTTTTCTCTGTAATTTTCTATATTTAAAATTTTTTCAGAGTTAAAAAAAGAAGAGAACCATCCATGCATTTGACTAGTACTATCAGCGTATTTTAGTCCTTCAATAATTTTCTGATTTGCGTCTTTCCTTTCCTGGAGCACATCGACTTTCCTTTATGATACCAACAGGTTTCACTGTGACTAATTTTCCTGCCTAGAGCTGCTTATAAGCTCTGTGAAGGTGGTGCTGACAAGACCCACCATCATCGGTGCTGTAGAAGAGGCCTAGCAGCTTTTTCTGTTGTTGTTGTTTTTAATAACATTTTGCAGAGCTGGAAAATAGCCTCAGGATATTTTCTAATACCTACTATCTAATATCCTAAAAATATCTAATATAATTCTTTTATTTAAATGAGGAAATTGAGGCCTTGAGAGGCTTGTTCAAAATCACTAGCTAACTAAAGGTAGAGTTGGGACCAGAATCCATGACTACTGATTTTCCAGTAACAAAAGTTTGACATGTGGAAATGAATGGAAGCAGATCCTTTCTTCAGAGCCTTCATGGTGGACTTGCAGGTACCCCACACAGGTTTAGTGTTATGGAAATGGCCATTAGACCAGCAATACTTGAAGAGACTGGAAGGAGAAAAGTGAAGACTCTGTGTGGTCACTGTGACACATGAAGCAGGAAAGCGTAGAGGTGAAGGGGTTTGTCAGAATTTGCAGTTTTTGCCTGGATATAGCCTGGCTCTGTTGCTTCAGACATTTTACCTTCGCTGTTATTTAACCCTTCTGTGCCATTGTAAACATGAGCATATTAATCAAACCTATTTCAGGGGCCAAAATGAGAGTTGAAAGAGTTAATACTGTCATCTGTGAGGATGCTGTCTGATATGTGTGTTCAAGTGTTAGCTCTTATTATTACATCATTTGTAGAGCAAGCGATTGAGGAAACTGGATACTTAATTATGGTTCTGCCATCTTTTGCCTTAAACCACATACCTACTCTCAAAGCTGTCTTTAGTATCTTCCTTTGTATTTGACTTGGATGAGTCTCTGTTTGGAGTTAAGAAAGCAGAATTCAAAAAGGTAAGATCATTTGTTTGTCCAGAACAATGTCATAAAGGAGTGGTAGTGATTATATTTTCTTTTCACTACATTTCACTTAACACTTATTCCTTTCTTTTGGTACACCTGGGGCTATTGGTGGGGGATATTAAGCAGTGAAGTGACCGTAGTAGAAGACTCGTTCCTTGAGGGGTCTTACTGTCCAATGCCCAAATTTTTGTGGTATTTTCCAATCAATTACCAGCAGGTTCTTGAGGTTTTTCAAGAGGTAAATAACCACCCCCTAAATTCCTACAGTCATCTTGACAGAAGTACCTTGAACTTTAACCTAAGATGATGACAGGATTCTACTCGCTGCCAAATTTGTATTGATTACTTGGAAGAGGTTTCTAAGTTCTAAATCAGATTCTCTTCCTCTTATTTTATTTTTTATTGAAACTCCTGTTGTTGTACAGGAATCCTTACATGCCTTTCAGACTTCAGTCTGTTCACTGGTGGAGAATTCATTCCCAGGGTTTACAGGAGAGCTACCATATCTTTCTTTATTACCAGTGCCTCTTAACCCAAGAATGTAGTTCTTAAAAGGTACATTTTTAAAGAGTAGAAGATTACAAACTTTTTTATAATTGTTGAAAAAAATCTTGACAAATATTACAGTAATCTTTCTCATCTAGCTCAGAAAAAGATTACTCTCTAAACCTGAGATAAATTCCTTTGTCAAAGTTACAAGAGGGTGATTTCATTTGTAGTTATACTTACTAATTTATTCCATAATTTGGGTGTTAATTTTGCTGTCAGATGAATACAATCAACTTTTGGACTCAATTTCTTCCTGTGCAGGGGAGAATTTCTATACCAAATTCCCACTTAATTGCCTCTTTTGCACACACCCACATCTTATTTTCATTTGTGCCTTGCCTAGCCCATCATAAGCTATAATTGTCTAGCTAAATAATGTTTTTTTAAGATCTGATGCTTCCAGATACCAAAATGATTTAGATTTAAAGCTACAGGGAATAGTTTATTGTTATGTAAAGCAAACCTGAAATACTTTGAATCCTTGGAGCCTTAAATCCCTTTCATGACGGAAGACTGACATTGACCGCAGTTTGCTCAGTGTGGAAGTACATGCTGAGTCATTTACAGTGTGCAGCTTTGTGGAAGTGGTGTGCAGTCTTGCATCCTATGGGTATTCCTTCCCCTTTTGCCATTGTTATCTTGGCCTGGAATGTCTGTTTTCTTTTGATGCCCAGCCTTCTGCTATGTACTGGTTGCCATTCCATCAACCATAGTTCTTCTCTTGAGTTTTTAAAAACATCACGTGTCTGAGTTCTTTGCCAGACCTGCTGAATCAGGGGTCTGAACAGGGGTATTTGGATTTTCAGAAACCTCTCTAGGGCATTCTGATGCTCAACCAGAACTGAGAACTACTGTCTCTTTTAAAAAAAAAAAATATATATATATATATATATATTTGCTTTATGATGTTGCTTTTGTACAGCAAAAGTGAATCAGCTATATGTTTACATATATCCCCTCTTTTTCAGATTTTCTTCCCATTTAGCATTGAGTAGAGTTCCCTGGGCTAGGTTCTCATTTGTTATCTGTTTAACACATAGAATCAATTGTATATGCATGTCAGTCCCATTCTCCTAATTAATCCCCCCACACACACACTTTTCCCTTGATATCTGTACATTTGGAGAACCACTGTCTTATTGCCTAGGTTAAAAATCTTTTGCTTACAAATAGTTGAAACCCACTCAAACTGTCCATAACAACAAGAGAAAATTTACCATAAGAAAGGAGAAATTTACCATAAGAAAGCAGGAGAGTCTTATAGAACCCAGGTGCATGGGATCTACATGGGCTTCTTAAAAAGACCCAGTCCTGAAACTGGAACACTGACAAGGACCCAGGGAAGCTAGTCCTCTCTTCCCATGCATCCTTCTATTTGCCCAGCTCCTTTCAGATCTTGTGATCTCAGAGTTCTACTTCGCTCTGTATGTCTGCTTCTTTCTTTTTCTCTTTCTTAGTTGGCCTCTTTCACCACTAAGTAAATACATGTCCCAACATGGTAGCCTCCTCAGTACCCAAGACTATATATTCTCAGTTCAGCTGACCAGTCTAGGTTGACTGGCATCTTTCAGTCTAAATTCCTATGAGAAGATCAGATTGGCCGAGGACCGGTGATGTGTCTGCCCTTACCAATCAGATAACATGGTTCAAACATGGCTGCCAAAGGTCCACCCTGTGTGAGTTCAGAATGAAGGCTGTTCAGATATCTCAAACTATTTATCTACTTGCCATATTCTCCATACTAAATCACTCTATTTTTTATTTCAGCTTTATTGCCAATATTTTCCCATTTAAGGAAGTTGAGCTGCAACGATTTCCACATATCAGGGTGTTTTAATTTTGCAGATGCCAAACAGTGAATGTGCTATTCTTTATCCTTTGTTCTCCCTTTTATAAATATGCATCACTTTAAATGTTGAGAAAATTGGAGCCTTGGGAAATCTGCTTCTCCTAAGTAGTAAAAGTCGAAAAGTAGTAGAGTAAGAGCAACTGAATGGCACAGTTATTTTCTATAATATACAATGTTAATCATCAAAATAAAGAATGTTTAAAGGCATAGAGGTAGTTCATCACAGACAGTGCTGAGATGTGACCTTACAATGATCTTTTACAGAAAAGTTTCCTGCCTTTTCTTTGTCAACACAAAGACTTTAAAAAAAAAGAGGAAATGCTTTTAGGAGGAATAAAACATAGAGCCTGGCAAAGGATTAGTATTCAATAGTATTTTACCAATAGCATTTACTTAGAAATATTTATTAGAAGTAACTTCCAGGCAGTATTGAAACACTGGACTAAGTTACCAAGGAAAGTAGGTAAGAGTTTATTCACTCCTATTTTAATCATCCTGTGAGCATCTTACACATATGGAATAGACAGAGATACCCATACTTGGCTCTCTATGAAAACAGAGTTTGTTAGAGGAAGTAAAATACAAAAACAGTGGTAACACTCTTATCTTTGGTATTCAGAGATCTCCACGTGCTCTTACTTGTCCCATTTTATTTTTACGGGGCGAGAAAAAGGAATAGGGTTCACTGTCTCTGTTTTACTTCTGAGTAAACAGAGGCTCAGCCGTTCCTACAATTAAAGATTCTAATTTCCCTAATTTCTCCTCCAGGGAAGGTGCACAACAA
Source organism: Bos mutus (assembly GCF_027580195.1). Taxonomy (NCBI): domain Eukaryota; kingdom Metazoa; phylum Chordata; class Mammalia; order Artiodactyla; family Bovidae; genus Bos; species Bos mutus. The sequence continues at coordinate 28,575,422 of NC_091626.1, read as the reverse complement.
TTTGCACATATCACGGTGACTTAATCTTGCAGGTATCACTAAGATGAACTAAGCAGATAGAACGTTAAGAGAGAGCACAATGTTAATGACTAAATTAGAATTGAATTTGGTCTCTTTAAAGGGCAAGAAGAACCAAGGTGACTGTATTTCAGTAAATTACAATGCAAAGAAAATTCACAGAAGTATATTTGTGTTAGTGAAGGTTGGGTTAGGAAAGGGGCTTTTCTGGTGGTCCCATGGCTAAAACTGCATACAACTGAGCACATGATAGGAGAGCTAAAAACTGAAGGTAACAGTTGATAAATGTTATTGTATCAGAGTAGCTTCATCACTGGATGACACTGTGTCACTTAGAGCAAAACTGGCAATTCCTGGAGCATATCTTACAGTGTTAAAGCAGTAAGCATCTTCAAAAAGCTTTGCAGAAGTCTCAGCTCTAATATCTTCAGTCAAAGGTAAAATAAAAACAATCTATAAGTCATGTTTTCAAGTAATTTGTAAGCTTATGATAAACACTGTGTTATCTGGGATTTTTTTGTTGTAAGTAGCAGATTCAGTGGAATCTATTGGGTAAAATTAATTGGGTAATTGAGATCTAAGGAGTAAATCTAGCTCCGTTTCCAGTGATGTCATCATTGTTTCTTCTGATATTTCCACCTCTCTGCTCTGCCTTTCTCCTGATGGTTTTATTCTCAGCAGGTTTTGCCACATGATGACAAAGCAGCTTCCCTGGTCCTTATCACTTAGGATATCAGAAAGCATGAGGTCCTTTTTCTTTCTGCTTTTAAGTCATTACCCCCCAACAGAATCCAATTGGACCACTAGATCACCTGCCTACCCCTTAGGCAGGGAGGCAAGAGGCCTAAAGTTGGGGCTGAGTAGTTCGCTAAAGAAAAGGAAGGCTTCTGTTACCAGAAACAGGAGAAGGGGGTGTTGAGTAGGCAGAAAGAACAGATGTCCACCCATATATTACACAATTGCCCGTTAGGCACTTTCACATCCTTGGCAAAAAAAAAAAAAAAAGCCTTCACTAATGAAAAAAAAATGACAGCTTGAAATATTATAAGTAGTAAAAGAAAAAAATGTTTGAGTCCTTTTTAATATTCTCTCCAGTGCCCCAGGGTTACAACTAATTATTACTTTCTCTTTGCTTGTAAATATTTGCTTGGCCCTCTGCTCTGTTATTCAGTTATCTTTCTTCTACAGATCTATCTTCCTAAAATAGGGTATGAACACTTGAAGACAAAAACTTTGTCTTTTATCTGTTAATGTCCAGTGCCTAGTTCAGTACCCGGGACACAAAAGCTTTTAAAATGGAATTGGATCCTATCTAACATCTATCTGTTATATGTACTACTTAAATTAGGAAAACAGCAATAATAAACATTTCGCTAGACTAGATAGGTCACTCCTCCCCAGGGAAACTGGAATGGCTCATCTGATTGGTGAGTCTGGGATGAGGAAGGAACTGTTCACATTCAAGTAGGTTCTTCCCCCAGCCACAGAGGCATGGGAGCCACTGCCTGATCCACTTTGGAGGCGCCCACAGTTGCTGTGCACCCAAGCCATGTCTTTTACCTCCCCTGTTTCTTTTGATGGGTACAGAATTCAGGTGCAGAAAGAGTGTATAATCCAATGGTCCTCTCAAAGAGTTTAGAAAGACCCTGTGTTTGTGTTTAGATATGTGCAGAGAATGGATTTAAAAATAAGTATCTTAAAAAAAAAAAAAAAGTATCTTGGTATTTTACATATTAATTATTTATATCCCATCATTTTCCAAAACAAATGTAAGATGGCTTCAACTTTGGCATGCTAATCTAATCCATGACATTCAAAAGCCACAAGGGCAGATAAAGAATTTTCTAAAATACCCTGAAGCACTGCTTCATCTATATGATTTCTTAGCCTAGATTATAATCAGGAAGGCACTGATCCCTTTTATTGTTGTTGTTTTTAAGCAGAAAGGATCCTATTGCTCCTCCCCTCTTCTTCCTTGTGGTGAAAAGCTCCACCAGCTACCCCATCACCAAACCAGAAACCTGGAATCAGCTGATTTCTTTTCCTCCCTGCTGCCCTTCCCCATAAATATCCACTCTATCATCAGGATTTCCTCCTCGACACCTTCTCTAAGTTCACACATTGAATTTTCTTTCTCCTGGCCCCCATCCGGCATTCCCCTTTATAGACCTTCTTTTCCTTTTCTGACTGTGGCCAAAGTGTTCCTTCTAATGTAACAGTGTGATTGTATTACTCTTGCATTTGAAATCTCTTTACTGCCTCTAGGATTTAGTCCAAACTCCTTAGCATACATACAGGGACTTCAAGGATCTGGCAGCTGCTGAGTTCTCCAGCCATGTCTCTGAATGATTTCTCTCTCAGTCCCGTTTCCCCATCACCCCTCCTCCTCCAAAACACATACACTAGAGCCATTGTGAAGTACTCAAAGTACCTCTTATGGGCTAGGCTCATTCACATTTGGGGGTTGCTTTTGCTGCTCTTCTGCCTATAATTTACCCCTTCCAGTCTCCTCCTGCCCCCAAACTAGCTCAGCTTTCAAGACTCAACCCAAGTGCAACTTCCTCTCTGAAGTCTTTTTGACAACTCACCCTCAGGAAAAATCAAGCACTCTCTTCCATGTGTCTCCTTCTGTGTCTTGTAATCTCTAACACATTTTTTTTCATCAGCTGTCTGCAATACTCTGCCTCCTGTAGACTGAAAAGATCCTGGGGACTAAATCCATGTCATGATCCTTTCGTTATCTGACACTTTAGCAATGTCCCATAAATGTTTGTTGACTACATGCATGTTTCTATGCATGAAAGAAGAACAGTTCAGGAATTTTTATTAGCAGTGTTCCTTTACTTCCTGTAACTTTGAGAATATAGAATTAGCTGCTCCCCCAAAATGGTTGGGGAGGGGGGCCTGTATTGTAAAGAACTGGCTTTAAGAAGCAGCCTTGTGAAAGGCAGCAGGCTCTGCCTACAGTGATTTCAGCTACTGATGTTAGCAGGCTTTGTTCCTTGTAGGGTTCAAAGAACTGCTGGCCACTTTTGGTCTTTATCTTACAAACACCCACACACAGAAAGATTGCATGGGAAGTCAAGCAGAGAATATCTGTGTATATTGAGAGAGGACTTAAAAGCTTTTGAGCACCTCATCTTTCTGGAGTATTTTAAACATGCATGTCTCAGGCATAGGGATGGAATAAATGAATTGCCTCAAAATTCCATCCAGGTTCTGAAAACCAACAGAGCAAGAGGGAAGTTGAGAAGCAAAGATGGCTGGTAAAGCCAATAAGGATTTACTTAGTGACCATTGCTTGGCTCGTGCTATGAGAGGGAGGGCACAGACCGAAGTTAAGTAAAAAGAACTTTTCTCAAAGAGGTAACTGTGCAAAGTCATTAATGTTACTAAAATAAATATACCTTCTGTGATAGGTTCTAATGAGAATGTAGACAGCTTTTTTTTTTTCTAATTATATAACAACGTAAAGTACTTTGGGGCTTCCCAGGTGGCTTAGTGGTAAAGAATCCACCCGCCGATGCAGGAAAGGTGGGTTCAATCCCTGGGTAGGGAAGGTCCTCTGGAGGAGGAAATGGCCATCCACTCTAGTGTTCCTGCCTGGAGAATCCCATGGACATAGGAGCCTGGTGGGCTACAGTCCATGGGTCGCAGAGAGTCGGACACAACTGAGCATGCGAGCACTGTGCACTGCATAAAATACTTTGCAAAGCCCAGACTGTTTTCTTACAGTTTATAATGGTTGAAAAGTGAAGAGTTCAAGGGATGTTCATGTTCTGAATCAGAGGCTGTATGTTGGCCCACTGGACGAGAGTCATACAAAATTTTCAAATTCAAGAATTTTTTTAAATAAAAATTAAGATTTCCTACTTGTGGTTTCTTGGGGGAAAACTGTACAAACAGTTTTGGATAAGTGGTTTCTTGTAGAAACACAGAGTATATTTAGCTCTATTGTGAGTTCCTAGGCATAATGCATAGGTTTGTTAAAAACAGCCCCATCCCCAAAAGCAACTGAAAATTAATATTGCCTTTGTTTCATGGTTTAGATCTGAGATCAACACACACTTTCAGTAAAGGGCTAGATAATCAAAGTTTCAGGCTTCTCATTGTAAATCGTGTGGTCTTTGTCGCAGCTGCTCAACTCTGCCATTGCAGTGAGGAAGAAGCCGTAGATAATATCTGAACAGATGTGCATGGCTGGGCTCACCTGGTGGCTCAGCAGTAAAGCATCTGCCTGCAATGCAGGAGATGCAGGAGACTGGGTTCGATCCCTGGGTCGGGAAGCTCCCCTGGAGGAGAAAATGGCAAACCACTTCAGTATTCTTGTTGAAAGAATTCCATGGACAGAGGAGCCTGGAACGCCACAGTCCTTGGTGTTGCAAAGAGTCAGACACAACTGAAGCAACTGAGCATGTACACACGTATTCCGATAAAACATCATTCATAAATACAGACATTTAAATTGTGTATAATTTCCATGTCACAAAATATTGTCCTTTGTCTTTTTTTCCCCAGTGATTGAAAAATGTAAAAATTATTCTTAGCTCGTGGACCATATGAAAATAGGAGGCAGACCTCACTTGGCCCTAGGCCAAATGGCCATTCGATGATTATCATTAAAAATTTTTGCTCTTAGGCGTTTTAGTCCTAACTAGACCAAGAGGAACAAGTTAGGATATGCTATCCTCTATAGAGTGCCAGGGAATTCTCCGTTCCTCACTTCTTTATACTCAAAAGAAGCTGGGTCAGTATTCCACTTGAAGATAGAAGAGCCAGGTTGCTCACCTCAGAGGCTAGTCTGCATTTCAGACAGACCGAGTGAAGAGTGAGGCTTGTGTTTTCCACAAGGAACTCTATCCCTTCAGCATCTGTATCCCAGTCATACTTATGCATGGAAAAGGCTAAGTAAAATTTATTAATATCCTAGCTAGAAAGAAAACTATAAAATTACACATATATGCAAGCTTGTGTGTATCTGCAGTTCAAAGTGTAGTCAGCAAAAAATGCACGCACGCTATTGCACTGGGAGGAAACCGGTGTCTTTGAAACCAAATACCCTGCCATTGGCATATTCAGGCTTGAAACCCGGCTTCAGCTTTTAGCTTCCACCACATGTTTACATTGGAAATCTCTCTGTGCGCATATAGAGTTTGTTCTCTTATGAAATCATGTCTCTTGGGAAGGATAATTTAAAGCCATTTCCGTTTGTTATGTCTGAGCTGAACTAGACTATTAGGGCTTGTTAACGCTGGATAAACTTGAGCCCTATAACTGCCTTCATCTGCAGATTATAGAATCTGTCCAACAAATTGCATTCTGATGTTTTCAGATGAAGGCTAAGCAAGCAGGGGCCTTTTAATTTATATTCTATCACCATGGTTGTCTGAGGAATCGTGGTTTTGCCTTTCATGCCTACTTGGTAGAGTATAGATGATATAAGTCTTGAATGGGCCAAATCCAGAAGTAATTGAGACACAAAACTCCCATCTGCTACAGCCAAGCAAGAAAGGCTGGCAGTCAGAAAACTGCTGGCTAAGCATCTTTCTTCAGAGTATCTCCCTCCCCACCCCAGTCTTAGCATAAATCAATGTTAGGTCCACTGGAATATCGTGTGTGGTCTGCATTTAGAAATTTCATTTGAAAATTATATCGTGGCAACCATGAGACAGAAGGATAAAGTAAAACAAGTTTTCTTTAGGCTCGTGTTAAGTAAATAGAATTAAGTGAAGATAGACGGTTTCCTTGATTTAGCAAAGGGGAGGTGATGGCTGCCCCAGGGATCTCACTCCCTCCACCTTCATACATCAAGCCCACAGAACACCCTTACTGTCATGCTCCTCTTTAAGCAGTTGGCTTGTTGTCATTCTCTTTCTTAGATACTGGGGTATTAGAAGGTGAAAACTGCATCTGTTTGACTTCTTTTTAAAAAAAGTTCAGCAGAACTGCAGGACAGCTTCAGTAACATCTTCAGTAGGATGGTACTGGGCAGCAGTGTGACCAGGCAACATGGTGTCTCTAACTCAGTCTTATTAACAGTGTCTCTGCTGAGTTCAGTTCTCTCCAATAAACTTGTAGAAGGCACCATCCTAAGCCCAACGGTTGGTGACAGGGGTGGTGATGGGATATAGAGACAGTTAAGACATGGACCCTCTCAAAAGATGACTGTGGATATGAATCACCTTTATCAGGACCAGATTCAAAGAATGCCAGAAATGAAGGGCAGATACTGGAGTATAAAATTTAAATGGGGTTTTGAGTAGGAAATCGGGTTTTAACCAGCAGGAAGGAGAATCTTCTAGACTAAGGGAACAACATAAACAAAATTCTGAAAGTAGAAAAGTTCAGAATGTGTTCAAGGAGTGTGGGAATAAGCCCTCTCCAGACTTCCTTCCTTCCCTCTTTCCTTTATCCAGTAGTTATTTAATGAATACCTGGGGGAAACCAAATAGACTTGGCCCCTGTCTGCACAAAGCTTACAGCCTAGAGAGGAGACAGCGATGATTCAGGGAAACCCAGTGTGAATGACAGATTGTAGCTGTGATCCCTGCCTCCAAGAAGAGGGCTGCTTTGGCTAAGAGAGCATTACAGGAGAATTCAACATCCTTTCGGAGTAGTTTAAAGGGATAATAGGCACTGATTTGTTATTGTTGTTCAGCCACTAAGTCGACTCTTTGCAACCCCATGGACTGCAGCACGCCAGGCTTCCCTGTCCTTCACTATCTCCCAGAGTTTGCTCAAACTCATGTCCATTGTGTTGATGATGCCATCCAACCATCTCACCCTCTAGTGCCCAGCATCAGTCCTTCCAGTGAATATTCAGGGTTGATTTCCTTTAGGATTGACTGGTTTGATCTCCTTGTAATCCAAGGGAGTCTCAGGAGTCTTCTCCAGCATCACAATTTAAAAGCATCAATCCTTCAGGTTCTCAACCTTCTTTATGGTCCAACTTTCATATCTGTATATGACTACTGGAAAAACCATAGCTGTGATTGAAGACACTGATTGGAAGGGGTCATTGCATGAAGTAGGAGTGTGCAAAGCATGTGCAGGAGACTGCAAGAGTGAGGCTATGTATGTCGTTTGATGCGGCCCCCAGAGAGTCAGGGGATGGAATGGGGTTCTTGTCTTTGTTCTAAGAGCAAGGAAAACTATTGATTTGCTTTGAGCAATGAACGCGATGGCATGATGAGATGTGTGTTTTGGAAAGATCAATCTGGCTGAAGTGTAGAGACTGAATTAGAGATGTTGGGAGGGGGTGGGGAGTTTTCCTGGATGGCAGATGCAGTTTTCCAGAAGAAATATTACTGGTTGTTTACTCTGGGGTAATGCTAGGGAGATGAGAAGAAGGAAATGATTTTGAGGGCTGAAGATGATCTTGACCTTGGAGACATTGATTTTGAGATGCCTGTAAGACACTGAGAAGATAGACCAGAAAGTTATGAGTCTGGAGCTCAGTGAAAACATCTGGACTGAGAGACGCATTTGAGAGTCATCTCCTTATAGATGGAAATTGAACCATGAGTGTGGTTAAATGCTTAATTGAATGGATGATAGAATGAATAAATTAATAAATGAGATTGGGAGAGGAGAGAGCATACAGGGTAAGAGGAGGGGCCAGCAACTGTGTGATGCTGTGTTTCTATAACTGCCGTTGTTGCTTGTGAGGATGCCAAGGTAAGCTTCTAGTTCCATGGTTAGATCTCATGCTTCACATGGACATATTTGGAGAGCTGACAAGAACCACAGAAGTGACCAGGCACCCTCTTTCCCATGAGGAGATGCCTCTCCTAACCCTTCCAACTTACAAGTGGGCAGGCTTCAAGAGTTCCCAGAGAACTTGTTGTTTGGGTTGTAAAACTGTTCCCCAAAGAACAGCCTTGGTTCCTAGGCTGATGCCATCAATGATCTGAATTGATCAGGGTCCTTTCTATGAGACACTATGTTCAGGAAGACCTTGGGGGACCAGGAGAACTTTGTTCTGGTCTTCCTGCCTTGGGTACTCTTGTGGGGAGCCTTCCCTACTCTCCTCCCATCCCACTCACCAGGCACTGAGAGACAGGACTGTCCACGTAGTTGTCATCGGAAGGGGCTTCAGAGAGGGAGTTTCAGGGGATTCGGGGATACCTACAAGCACAAGCTCCCTGAGGCTCTCCTAGGTCTGCCCCTGAATCGTCACCCCTTTGTCATCTTTTCTTAGGACCCCCAGGGTTGGCCTGCCTGTGTCTCTTGCTTTCACCACCAGCAGATGGGGATCCGGTGGGGTGAGGGGGAGAGATATGATGGGGAAGGTGGGATGGCAAGGCTTTTCCTCGTGTTTAGCCTGCAAGGTGTAGTCATAAAACTTCTCATCCTTCCAGTTCCTGAAGTGAGCACACAGTTCCTTGGAAGTTTCTGAGGGTTTTTATGACTCACAAAGTCAGAGAGCAGGTTAAGAGCCAAAGCAGCCCCCTCTGGGCCTCCTCCCCCAGCTTCTCCTTATTTTGTGTCGTTTTCCTTAGATACCTATCCCAGTTTCTGAGGTCAGGCCTGGTGTACACCTGGTATCTTGGCGTAATTGCCAGTCACACCTCCTTACGCTTTAAAATGTTTAGAAGATAAATTACAGCCACCCTATTTAACCTCAAAGAGAAAGAGAAATTGATGTCTTGATGGTAATGGTAGGTTCACAAAGGACTGAAATCACCTTTATCTGTATTTTAGTGAGCCAGCAGCATAACTCTTTTGGTATTTCGTCCCAACAGCTGGACTGGGCCTCTGCGTGTGTAGGGGTTGGGGTGCTGGAAGGGAGGATGCATGGGAAAGTGCTGGATCTGGTGCTGGGTGCTGCCGCAGAGATTAGCCTGCCCTTTTCTCCTGTCCCTTCCTTCCTCCATGACCAGTTCTGCCCATGGGAGATTCAGACTGGCCCTTGAGGAAGATGAGCGTAAAGACTAGGGTTGAGAAAAGTGGGTTTCCAAGCAGCTATGGGGGTCAACAGTGGAGAGGAGAAAAATTTGGAGGCAGAAATGGAACCAGGTTATACCAGAACAAAGCGTAGGGGTTGCAGTGGGCCAGCCTGTCTGATTGTTGTCTGGTTGTTGCAGCAGCGGATGGGGAACACAAAATTGTCAACATTTACTTATAATTTTTCTCTAGAATAAGTTGCCACTTTGGGGAAATGGTTCAGGAAGACCATCCCTGTGTCCACATAGCTGTGCTTCTATTATGAGGTTTCTGGGCATCTCAGGCCACCCAAATGGAGTAACCCACCTAAGTCTGTGGGTCTCTAAGGGATGTATTTAAATCACATGTACTCGATGTAAGAGCCATCCGTGATGTTAAACCAACCAACAAACAAACATCTGATCCTTTCTCATTGCCACTTCCGTGCAACAAAAAAATATTTAGAATTGTTGACTATAGGGGTAGTGTTTTCTCAACAAAGAGATTACTGGTAAAGTAACAACATTGGAAAAAGAGCCACAGTCACTACTATTTTTGGTGCTACATTGGCGATCTGCTTATAATAACCTTTGCATCTCTCTTTGATGTTTTAAAATAGGAAAATGAAGTTTGTTGCTTCTGGGCAACAAACTCAGAAAGTCTGAAAACCTTATGCTGTCTGATAGGGAAGACAAATCAGTTAAGTCCTTGGGAATCTGTAGGCCAGCCTCTGGAATCACTCATGAGTTGAGGAAGAAAAGGAAAACTCAGTGGTGGATTCGGGACTGAAATTTGAATTCAAAGCCCCATATCAAGCTTTAAGTTCCAAAATGCCTTTGTGTAAGCCACGTGGTCTCAGCGTGACTCAGTTTCTTTTTCTGTAAAAGCAGAAGGTAATCCTAGTATTAGAACTAGTATCTCAGTACCTTCCAGCATTTAGGAAAAATTCCAGTGAAGGAAGTGAGCTCTGACTGTGTAGCAGACCATGGTGTACAGTGACGTGGGCTCGTCACTGGAGGGGTGACCTTGCTCAGGAATGGTAGAGAGACACTCCTGCTTTGGTGGGACTAGTGCAAATATGTTTTTGCATCACATTTTTATTTTGTCTGTTTTTAGAGAAACACCTTTTTAAAAAAAATTCTTTGCATTGCATAAAGAAAATGTTAATATAAATCTTACTGAGTGGTAGTTTAGTTCCAATAATTCTGAGTCACTTCAACATTCATAAATAAAGAATAACACTATTAATTAAAGTGACTATATATAATATTTCATTAAATAGATGTGCCATAGCTCATTTATACACTTCCCAATTATTGATCATTTGGGTTTTCTGGTTTTGTTTTGTTTTACTATCACAAAAAAGCATTGTAATGAACATCCTATTACAGATTTCCAAATTTGTCTAATCATCCCCTTAAAATACATCCCTGAGTGAAATCAGTCGTGAATAATCATTGGAAGGACTGATGCCAAAGCTGAAACTCCAATACTTTGGCCACCTGATGCAAAGAACTGACTCATTTGAAAAGACCCTGATGCTGGGAAAGATTGAGGGAGGGAGGAGAAGGGGACGACAGAGGATGAGATGGTTGGATGGCATCACCGACTCAACGGACATGAGTTTGAGTGAACTCGGGGAGTTGGTGATGGACAGGGAGGCCTGGCGTGCTACAGTCCAGAGTTGGACACAACTGAGCGACTGAACTGAACTGACTGAGTGGTATTATGGGTCATATGTGTGTTTCTATTTTTCTGTGAACTGCCAGACTACCTGTGAGGAGGGTATTGGTTCACATGCCTACACTGGGGGATTGTATTTTCTTTCAGTCTTTGTGACTCTCATATGAAAATGATATCTCGTTGCTGATTGTACTTGCTTTACTTCGGCTCCTAGAGAGGTCGAGCATCTTTTGTGTGTATATCGCCTGTTTGTATTTTTCCTATTGTGAATGGCTTGTTTAGTCCAGACTGGAAACTCTGGGAGGGCTATGGTCTGGTTGGTCCATGGAATGCAGGATGTGGGCTATAAATTATTCTTCAGTTAGATGGCATGATATGAAAGCCTACAGTAAAGAAATTTTTAAAAACCATTAGAAGGATATTTACAGAGTATTGCATGTTTATGATAAACTATGCCATGGAGTTTAAGTATCCTTAAGAAAAGGAGAAATTCACAATGCTAATTGGAGAGACCAGGCCGAGGAAAGGTGGGACAGGACTGTGTCCCTCTGCTGCCTGTCTGCTAGGAGTGACGGAATTCTTGGAAACCTCTCCAAATTGACACCACCCCGCAGAGGAGCCGCTGCAGCAGCCAACCGTACCCCACTTGCTCACAGAGGCCATAGGCCTGCCTCTCCAAATTTTATGATGCATCTGAAATGAAGTTTAACTGCATCCTCCCCACCCAACTCGCAGAAAACCACGGTAGGGGAGGAAAGAAAAACAGAACCCACCAAGAGGAACCGGCAGACCTGTCCAAGGGTGGGGACTTGGCTACTCCGTGGGGCAGCGGGAGAGTAAACGACAAAAGGCATAAAGCACACCTCGCTTTAATCCCTTCCATCCGCCCACAGTCCCCAGAAAGCTCATAAAGCCTCCCTTTCTGGGTGATTGGATTCCTTTAGCTTAGGGGCAGGCAGGGTGTTTTTCTTGTTTGGAGAGAGGGCAGGGAGGGGGAGGGGGCTGGTTGAGGAAAAGGAGAATGGCCATCACTGGGGGAGAATGAAAACCAAGTCCCCCACTTGCTTCAAGGTGGTGAGTGGTAAACACAAACAGCTGCTGCCTGCAAACACGTAGGGGCCGGGCAGCCAGGGCAGTCAGCTGCTGTAAGCAGGACCCAGCAGTTCCTAGAGGCAATTACCTCCCTCAGAAGCCATGCCTATCTGCGAAACGTTTTTTTTTTTTTTTTCCCTTTTTTCCACCTTTTGAGGGCTCTTCTTGGCTAACTCAAAGAAATCATTTTGAATGCTGCTGGCAAAAATGTTGCCGAAAGTTGTGTGTGGTGGGTGGTGTGTTTTTTCTCTCTCTAAAAAGAGTAGTTGTTCTCCTCTGCCAGCATTTAGAAGCTGGAACTGTCTGTTCTTTTTGTTTGAAGTAGAGACTTTGGAGACCAGTCCTTTCAGAGACCAGAAAAAAGAGAAAGAAAGAAAAAAAAAAGAATCCTCTCGTTTGCCTTTGGCCTGGAGACTTTTCGCTTGTTTATTTTTGACCTTTCTCCCTATTTGTAGCCTACACAGGAATCCTGGTCAGCCTGGGCTGGGCTCCGGGTCTCGAACAACAAACTCTCAAACAATCCAAAAGAAAAATTCTTTAGCACTCAAGCTCCTAAAGTTTGTCTAGGCTTGCTCATTTTTGAACTCCTGGTGAACGCGGAAGAGAAAATGCACTTACTTGCTCTTCATCCTGTGGCCCACCTCCCTCCTAAGGCCTTCTCTTATTCCTCCTCACTCAAGTCTCCCCCAAAACACACTCCTCGACAGAGCTGCCCTTTGGGCTTCTCCACCTTCGCAGGTGCCACTCCCTCTCCTGGAAGCTTTCTTCCCCATCCTTGGCTGGTGAAGTCCTCCTGGTCGTATCCAGCTGCCCTAAATGCACTGAGCTCAGCTGGTAAAGAATCCGCCTGCAATGCGGGAAACCTGGGTTTGATCCCTGGGTTGGGAAGATCCCCTAGAGAAGGGAAAGGCTACCCACTCCAGTATTCTGGCCTAGAGAATTCCATGGGCTGTATATATCATCCACGGGGTCATAAAGAGTCAGACACAACTGAACAACTTCCACTTCACTTTCCTTCCCTTCCATTGGCTGACGGCTTTGAAAGCAGGGCCTAATCTTAGGTGTCTAGCACAGCGCCTGTGGTACCAGGGCAGCAGGGTGTTAAGATTAGCGTCAGTAATGGTAACATAATACTTGCTCTTTTGGGGGCCTGTGCCTTGTGCTAGATACTCTCACATGCATTGTCTCTTATCCTCCCAATAACCCTACCTCATAGGTGATGTCATATTTGTTTTATAGATGAGGAAATTGAGGCTTAGAAGTTCAGAAAGTTCACTGAGCTAACAAATAACTGAACCCAAGTTGGAATCCAGGTTTTTACTCATTCCTACTCTATTTCCAGGCCTCTTAATAAGTGCTCAATAACTATCTATTAATTGAACACATGGCCCTGAAATTGTTTTTCTGAGCCTGGGGAAATCTTTCCAGGAATTTCAAGAGCCACAGCTTTACACTTGATCCCTTACACTTGGTTCCCTTGACCTTTAGTCTCTCTTCTTCTATACCTAGCATCATCTCATCTCCCGTTTTGCCCCTAAGAATCATACCCTGTCTTCATGTTTTAGCCCTGGAGGGTAGGGATGGAGCAAAGCAGTAGCCTCCTGGTCCTTCTTCCATGTGTCTTTCCTTGAACTGGTCTTTGTTCCCCTGAAGTCTTTATTGTCCCCTGAAGGAAATTAGGCCAGCTTAAATAAAGATCGAAAACAGTTGAATTTTTTACAAACATATAAACAGCCATATTGTATGGTTCAAACGAATACAGTGCCTCTATCAGAAGCCTTAAGAAGGTGCCTACAAACTTTCTTCATGGAATTGTAAGAATTACATAAATATAAGACCACTAATGTCTGACACATGGTGAATTCTTAAAAAATGCAAAAGTTAACTCTTGTCATTGTTTTTGTAAATCCTTTACTGGGGTACTCAAACTCCTAAAAGGGATTGAGATAAGGGAGAAACTTTAATATTAATAATTATTATCAGTTCAGTTCAGTTCAGTCACTCAGTCATGTCCAGCTGTTTGAGAACCCATGAATCACAGCACGCCAGGCCTCCCTGTCCATCACCATCTCCTGGAGTTCACTCAAACTCATGTCCATCGAGTTGGTGATGCCATCCAGCCATTTCATCCTCTGTTGTCCCCTTTTCCTCCTGCCCCCAATCGCGCCCAGCATGAGGGTCTTTTCCAATGAGTCAACTCTTCACATGAGGTGGCCAAAGTACTGGAGTTTCAGCTTTAGCATCATTCCTTCCAAAGAAATCCCAGGGCTGATCTCCTTCAGAATGGACTGGTTGGATCTCCTTGCAGTCCAAGGGACTCTCAAGAGTCTTCTCCAACACCACAGTTCAAAAGCATCAATTCTTCTGCGCTCAGCCTTCTTCACAGTCCAACTCTCGCATCCATACATGACCACTGGAAAAACCATAGCCTTGACTAGACGGACCTTTGTTGGCAAAGTAATGTCTCTGCTTTTCAATATGCTATCTATGTTGATCAAAAGTTTTCTTTCAAGGAGTAAGCGTCTTTTAATTTCATGGCTGCAGTCACCATCTGCAGTGATTTTGGGGCCCAAAAAGATAAAGTCTGACACTGTTTCCACTGTTTCCCCATCTATTTCCCATGAAGTGATGGGACCAGATGCCATGATCTTCGTTTTCTGAATGTTGAGCTTTAAGCCAACTTTTTCACTCTCCTCTTTCACCTTCATCAAGAGGCTTTTTAGTTCCTCTTCACTTTCTGCCATAAGGGTGGTGTCATCTGCATATCTGACGTTATTGATATTTCTCCTGGCAATCTTGATTCCAGCTTGTGCTTCTTCCAGCCCAGCATTTCTCATGATGTACTCTGCATAGAAGTTAAATAAGCAGGGTGACAATATACAGCCTTGATGTACTCCTTTTCCTATTTGGAACCAGTCTGTTGTTCCATGTCCAGTTCTAACTGTTGCTTCCTGACCTGCATACAGGTTTCTCAAGAGGCAGGTCAGGTGATCTGGTATTCCCATCTCTTTCAGAATTTTCCACAGTTTATTGTGATCCACATAGGCTTTGGCATAGTCAATAAAGCAGAAATAGATGTTTTTCTGGAACTCTCTTGCTTTTTTGATGATCCAGCGGATGTTGGCAATTTGATCTCTGGTTCCTCTGCTTTTTCTAAAACCAGCTTAAACATCTGGAAGTTCACAGTTCACGTATTGCTAAAGCCTAGCTTGGAGAATTTTGAGCATTACTTTACTAGCATGTGAGATGAGTGCAATCGTGCGGTAGTTTGAGCATTCTTTGGCATTGCCTTTCTTTGGGATTGGAATGAAAACTGACCTTTTCCAGTCCTGTGGCCACTGCTGAGTTTTCCAAATTTGCTGGCATATTGAGTACAACACTTTCACAGCATCATCTTTTAGGATTTGAAATAGCTCAACTGGAATTCCATCACCTCCACTAGCTTTGTTCGTAGTGATGCTTTCTAAAGCCCGCTTGACTTTACAATATAATAATTATTATAGCAACTAATAAATATTTATTACTATGTATCAAGCTCTTTAAAAGGTTTTTCAAATATTAACTCATTTAATTCTTACAATCTGATAACATGGGTACTATCACTGGCTCTTTTTACAGTTGAGGAGATGGAGGAGCAGAGAGGTTAAGTTGGGGAGCTTGGGTTCAAGTCTCTGGTTCTAGAGTCTATACTCTCATAGTCATCACTGCTCTGAAAAAAAATAAGCATGAAGCCTAAAAGAAACATAACAGAAATGTGATATATTTAATCCCTTCTCATTCTTTTCTTGAATGTGCATTTTCAGGAGAGTGAGTGTATTTGTGAGAGGCAGTGCCTCTGGTGTTTTTGCACCATTCCAGGCACCACCAGGAGGAGGGCGGGTAACCCAGAGTCATCCATGTTCCTGGTAAACAACTCAAAATGGGTAGAACCTTGTGCGCCAAACCCAACCTCTGCAAACTAGTATTTCCCAGTTGCCAGCTTGGCACAAAACCCCACATTACCACAGTTCAGCCTGTTTTGTGAGGAAAGACTTTTTGGTACAAAAATGTTTTTCATATTCGCTCTTGTTACTCTTGAGACTGCAAAACACCATGTCTTCCTGCTGCCAGAGGCCAAAACAAATTCTATGGCTGAGGACAATTTTTGCAGCTCTTTTTCAGAATGGTCCAATGCAGAGAGTAGAATTAACCTAAGCAGCTAAACTGTAAAAAGCAACACATATACCTAGGTGCTGCATATTTGCATAGGAAATCACACACATACAAAATAAATTTCATACACAAACTGTACATTTATGTGTGTGTGTATATATATTTGTTAACATGTATTTTTTTCTTTCTTTGTGCTAATATGTCTTTTCTGAATTTTCCTTGGTGTAGAGATGGAACACGTTTAAGGGTGCAAGCTGGGACTCGGGAGGCCCCCTGACCGCAGTGTGCTGGGCTCTGTGGACTGGTGCCCGCTCCTGTCTTCCTGCCTTATTCAGCTCATCACCCTGTGGTTACCATCACTCTGGGGTTCGAGTGGCGGGCCAGGAGCAGAGACCCAGGGCTGGTGTCACCTCTGAATGTGTTAAAGAAGATGTTCTATCACCGTGTTTCCACCAGCCTCGTAATGCACCAGGCAGAGCTGGAAACAGGCCGGTGGGGGTGTGGGGGTGTGGGTGTGGGGGTGTGTGTGTGTGTGTGTGTGTGTGTGTGTTGGAGGTAGAGGCACCCACTTAGTAAGACTGAGCCTGGACTTCACCATGTGCTTCCCTGTGCCCACGGTGGAAATCACAGAGCTCCCCAAAGAAAAGGCAAAATCGACGATGTGTTAGCATCTGCAGGAGACCGCTGTGTTGTGGAGAGAGGCCAGCGCTCTGCTGGCCGGGCTGCTTGCCCATTTTTACACACAGGCTCTGAGTGAGGGCAACATGCAGCGGGCTTCCTCCCCGGGCACTGGCCACGTGTGGCAGAGTTAATGTGTGTGCGGCGTCTCCTTTGGCCCTTCCTCATCATTGAGCTCAGCCTAATGCTTTCTCCTCTCCTATGGTCCTCTCCTCTCTCAGGACTGCACTTGTTTGTTCCTGCACTTCCCAGCTCCCAGCCACCCCGCTCACCCCTTGCTGCCTTCTCCACTCCCTTCCCTCTACGACCACTCACTCCCCACAGGCCCCAGGAGAGCCGTCTCTTGACTCAAGACACCCATTAAACAAGACTGAGACACTAACAATCATCGGGCACTTTGTGAGGAGGGCCAATTAGAGGCCGGCCTGACCAGGGCGAGCAGCGGGACGTCCAGAAAGACGCTTTGCTCCTGGGGAGTGGGAGCCTAATCCCGTTACTGGCTGGATGGAGGCTCCTGGGGCCCAGGAGCCTCATTCCTGCTGGGCCTGGAGGGCTGTCATTGGAGGATGGCTGGGCCTGGGGGCTCTGCTCTCGGGCAGCCTCCCTCCCTCCCCCAGCCCCCTCGTGTCTCTTTTCTTTCGCAGTGACACACGCTGCAGTGCCTCTGAGGTCATTCGTTTCCCACAGCCTCACAGGGCGCTGTGGCAACCAGGGGGACAATGATCTCTCACAGGAATGATGGGAGGCCTTTTTTTTGCCTTAAATAAGCCCCTTCAAGGGAGCAGTAAGGTCTGTTGTGCGTGCGGTTTGTTTTTTCAGAAAATCCTCTTGCACGTAGTTCCAGTGTGAAGGACTCAGGCAACTTCAATAGAAACCATAAAGAATCTTGTGTGTGTGCCTGTGTGTGTGTGTGTGTGTGTGTGTGTGATTTTATTTTTATTGCTGTTTTGAGACCAGGATCGTGTTTTCCCTTCTGCAAGATACCCTTTTCCCACTCATGCTCCCTCAACCCTAGTGTTCTTTGATAGTTTTAGGCAGGAATTGGCAGGTGTTGGGGCAGAGATGCCCAGGGCTCTGTGCTGGCATCTGACTGCCCTTGACTGTGGTGATGCGGCTCTGAGCTGAGCGCCCCAGAGGTCTGGTCCTCCGCACATTTCTCATCCTATCCCAGGCACTCAGAGAGTGCTCGGGACTGGATAACTAAGGCTGGAATTCAGAGTAGAGTGAAAGTGAGCTGGGAGGAAACCCAGCTTTGTAGATTGCCTTAGAACAGATCACTAGCTTTAATGCCAGAGCTTCAGGGGAATATGTGGAAAGAAAAGGGTCTGTATGTGAAATCTGGAATAAAGAGAAGTCAGGTTCTTTATCTGATGTAGCTGTTTCGTGAGGGAAGATATAGTTTATTTCTCCCCCACCCTGATAGCACCATTGGAAACCAAGACTCTGTCCTGTTCTCCAGTGTGCTAGGTCTTCAGACTGCTGAGGATCGAGTAACCTTAGAGCCTACATATGCACACGTTATTTTTAAAGGCTCTTTACTTCATGAATTACATTGTATCATATAATCTAGATATTTCATCTGGGAAAACTGAGTTTAGGCAGATTAAACTCTGTCCCAAAACCACATGACGAATTAATTTTAAAGCTTATGATTAAAACCTAGATCCTTACCTTTCCAGATCATTAACTAATCAGTGTGATCTGCAAATTGTTTCTCCTTGTTCCAAAGAAAAAGAGTAATCAAGACATTCTCTCATCTGAGCCTAATGTATTATCAGAAACCGAATGGCTGTCTAAATTATATTTTAAAGCTATCTTTTCATTCTTTACCTTGTATAAATCGTGTTTTCAACTGTGTACAAAATTTTATCACCTCTTGACCATTTAAGGCTCAAAAACTGTTGGCCTTACAGCTGAGCCACTAGAAAAATATAACATTTTTTCCCTTACCTTTTCATTCCCTGACTTCTTTCCAGTGATAATTTTAATGCATTTGTGAAATACTCAAGCAGGAAGGAGAGTTTTCCAGATGTTTCTGTTGACTGCTCTGTTGCAAACACAAGACAATTCAAAGACTGGTATCACTTTTTGGTAAAGTGAAGAAACATATTTTTTTGATCACTAGCTATCCTTGAGATAATAAACATTCCTAAGATTAACTCTTAACAATCCCAGTGTTATTTTCACTGTTCACAAATTCTAAAGTGGGAGTCCTGGAAGTTCTGATAAACAGATTGACATGTTGACATATTTCTCTGGACCATCTGTTAAAGTTTTATTCTCAACTGTTCATTAACTTTGCGTAACAAACACACCATAGTCAATTCCCCAAAGAGAGCCAGTGTCTCTTTCTTACAGTCATAGGATGTTGGCCAGACCATCTTTTCTCTGACCATGATAGACGTGTTCCAGTCTTAGCTAAAGATAGACCAACTCATGCTTTAGTATTCATTTTAAAGGAAACAACAAAATAAATAAATAAAGTCACTAATACACGAGCTGTAGCAGATGATGAATAGCAAAAGAACTCCCTGATCCTGCATCCTTAATAAGCCACCTTTGGAAATGTTTGACTCAAAGGGCAGGCAGATTGTTCCTGGTCTGCCTGGACTCAAGCTCCTTCCCTCTGGGCTCATCTCAGTATCTTCCTAGAGGTTTCTTGCCTCCTGGCAAGTCCCACTGCATCTTCTAGATGCACAGAAGATGAGTATGATTAAATCAAAAATGGTAACCCAAAATGTTGAGTAGCTAGAAAGTGGCCATGGTGGCGTCAGAAGCTGGTAAATAAATAACAGGCTTGTTGTCCCACACCCTAGTTTAATGCTCTCAAGAGGTTCTTATGTTGCTTGCATTAGTGGGCATGTAAATGAAACCCCTGTTGGCCTTGGCAGATATTGGCCTCTTCTGTGACCTTGTTTGACTGAAACAAAAAGTCATTGGTGGAACAAAATTTTCAGAGCTCCGAACTGGGTTGAAAGAAAAGGGCAATTCTCTGAATTGGGTAATTGGATCACCCTCCCAAGTGCCCTAGGGCTTATATCAAACATATAAGAAGAGAATTAATAACTTCAGTGTATAAATGAGCTTTAGGCGGCTTCCAACTGTAACATTTCACTCTCAGGAGCTTTAAGACATAAATACAGATTTCTTTCCCCCTAGAGCATTTTGAAGTGCTCTTCATAAAATGCAGGAAAGGACTGCAGACCTCTGTGGAATCCTTATAATTGTGTATGGTCCATCTCATGGGTGGGCAACCTGAAAGCCTCTATAAAATAGCCACTTAATAAAACTGTTCATGAGTTGTATTATTGGCGTTAGATGATGACAATAATATTATTTCAAATTGTGCTTGATATTCATTTCCTTGGTCATCATTCTGTTGTCTAGATTAAATTAGATGTATCTATACAATGGAAAACTCATCATTTTCCTATTTCTTTCAGTTGAGTCAGTGAATTTTAAAACTTACTACAGACCTATATACTTTTGTGTGAGTTGTAAGGAGCCATTTGAGAAGCTGAAAACTTAAATAATAATAATTTGTTAATTTATTCATTAATTTGCTTACTCAATATTTATTTAATACCTACTATACACCAGGCTTGAGAACATACAAAAGCATAAAACAGAACAAGTATAGTAAGACCCATGAATAGATATTTGAAATATCTATTGAAATATTTGTCAAGACTGAAGGAACATGCAAGCGGGGAGCCATTATTTCTTAGGAATGGGGAGGTCAGGAGAGGGCTAAAACTTGTTTTAAGGTTTTCACTCAGACAAGGGGTGAGTCCAGGAGGCAGAAAGATGAAGAAAAGTATTTCAGGCAGAGGGTTCAACACTGGACAAGATTCTGCACCAAGGCCAAGTTGGTGAGTGATTTGGCCCAGATTAGCGATATTGGCCAAAATTGTCATTCTTCTCTTGGAGGAGAAGGATCAAGAAGGGTCCTGTTGGGTCCTGAAGAAGTTGAATTATTAGTGATGGAGGCAAACTGTTAGAGCCCCAACTTGAGTAGAAATGGGGAAAGGAGTGAAAACGTCTGAAAATACATCATTTTGAAATATATCTTTAAAGTATAGACATTCTGAGACCTTTGGCACCCACATAGAAGAACTCATGGGGGAACATTCTAGAATTGATGCTTATCTTAATGGCTATAGATCTGTCTGGATTCCAAAACAGTTCAAAGAATCCTGCTCTGTATTTATGACTAATTAAAGGTGGCTTTTTTTTTTAACTGAAGAAATACTACCAAAGCTGGGTAGAGTTGTTTCTAAGAACTAAAATACCAGAAAGCTAATCAGAAAATGAACTAACTTTAATCATGATCCAAGTATTTATTTTCATTTTTCTCCTATAATTTGAATAGAAACCTATGAGGCAAGGGTTTTATCTAGGTAGTCACAATAAACAACTTCAGAGAAGTTGAATAAATCCTCAGAATCCTACATCAGCATTTGGCAAAGCCCATATCCTCCTCGTATCGATACTCCAGCCCCTCATAGCTAAATCTTTAGGTTTAGGTCCACCTATAGGCGTGCATGTGTACTCAGTCACATCAGTCATGTCCAACTCTTTATGACCCCATGGACTATAGCCTGCAAGGTTCCTCTGTTTATGAGATTTTCCCAGAAGGAGTACTGGAGTTGGTTGCCATGCCCTCTCCAGGGGATCTTCCCAACCCAGGGATCAAACCCACATCTCCTGCATCACAGGCGGATTCTTTACCACTGAGCCACCAGGGAAGCCCCCACCTACAGGAATAAAGGCAAAATACTTGAATTCTCTCATACTTGTTTTGGTTTTCTCACAGACCATGTTTTTCTTCCTATAAAGTAGATTTGTTTCATTCTTCTTCTTTTTTCCCTATATTATCTAGGTCCTTCTGATCAGAGGTGGCAAATAGGTTCCATCTTCTATTCAATTCCAAAGGATCAGAGTAGTTTAATGGATGACTGTATAGTAACTGCTTAATAGCTGCTCCCATGGTCTCTGTAGTGGGGAGTGGTACATGGGCTGCATATATGTTACCAAGGCTGCTATGTTAGCATCTTTATATCATGCCTAAAGTGGTGAATGAGATAAATCCTCTAAAGTCCTAATGTAAGAAAGTTATGTCTTCTTCCCAAAGTAGGGAACACACCTCTTCTGCATTAAGAAATGGAAGACAGCAGTGAATTTATAAGAAAGATTTTCAGTCTGAGAATCAGAAGGGGAAGTCTGTAGAGGGCTAGATGAAATAGATGACAAACATCTGAAGTGTAGCTGCAAAATCAATTTGGGATTTTTATCTTCAGAGTAGATGTAGAATCTGTTTGCTGTTTTCTTTTCTTTTTTTAGCATCATTGTGTTTTTTTCCCTCTGTGCACAGTGAGATGGCAACCACAAAAAGCAACAGTCTCTTGGGTCTCTTGGCTTTACAGTTTAGCCAGTACCCAGTTCCCCTCCCTGCAGCCAGCACTAGCTTGTCCTAAAGAGGCCGGTGACTCATCCCTCTTGGGAGATGAGATGTGGTTCCATATTGATATCACTCATTGGGCTCATTGCTTGAATCCCCAGATTGTTCATGTGTTTGTTGAGTTTTCATCTAAAAATAAAAGTCACTTAAGGCAGATAGCCTAGTGCCAATGGGTTTGGCTATTTGTACAGTTTATAAACTCATTTAGGAAACCACCATCAGGATTTTCTTGGCATTGTCTCAGACTTGGAATGTTGCACTTCAGCACACCAGCTCTTGCACAGATGGAGTCTGTTGAGTTGAGTTATGGGAAACCTCCCTGAGAAAATCAAAACACTCAGGAAGTAGTATTGGTAATCCACACGGCATTGCTATGTCCACTAAGGTTCTCTCCTGATATACCATTGTTCCTTCTTGAGTAAAATGTGAGGGTTTCCCCTTCCCAGGGGAAAACATGCTAGTTGCTTGGCTTTAGAATTTAGTGCAACTCAGTCAATGATCTACCTCTTCCATAAACTCCTCCTGTTCTTTAAACGGGTGCCACATCCTTCATTTTCCCTCCCAAGTCATTATACATTATTTCTGGCTGCTAGATTCCATTCCAGAGCATACTAAATTTAAGTAATAGATGGAATAATCATAATGACTAACTCAGTACAAGTTGCAGAATTGGAAACTGCAGCCTAGTCATCCCTCTGGGTCACACAGAAGTCACTTAGGACAAAAAGTGCTGTATACAACATATATTTTTAAAAACGATCTTTCTTCTACTTTGTGCTGCAAAAACAAACTTTGAGGGGATGGTTCTCCCACAGGATATGGAAATGGCCTTGGAGCACATCCAGGGTTAGTGACACAGCTGCTGTTTCCTGCTAGGGACATCCCACAGCCAGAAAGGGAAAAAGACAAAGTTAAATACATAGCAGGAAGTTAATGACTGAACCTATTAACAAGAATGAAAGGATCAGCCTGTTACACAGTCTGTTTATAATAATATACAGCCATTGGCCAAACTTAACAGTTTATGTTTAGAAGACATATTTAAAACTCTTTACCAGAGGGCAACTGATGCAATAATAGCCATAGCATCAACAACATTGTCTGCTTATGGTAGCCAATAATTTTAAAGTTCCTTTGGGTACTTAGGTCTATATTCACAACAACCTGGTGAAGCTGGTAAGTTGGGTAGAGAGGTTGGTGGCTTAGATGGTAAAGAATCCGCCTGCAATATGGGAAACCTGGGTTCAATCCCTGGGTTGGGAAGATGCCCTGGCGAAGGGAATGGCTACTCACTCCAGTATCCTGGCCTGGAGAATTCCATGGACTATATTGTCCATGGGGTCACAAAGAGTTGGACATGACTGACCGACTTTCACTTTCATTTCTTTCAGGGTGTGTAAGCAAGGAAAGGAGTTTGGATTTCATTTTAAGAATGATGTAAATTTTTAAGCAAGACCATTGCATGGCATGTCTTACATTTTAGAAAGATCGTTCAACTTGCTCTATGGAACATGGACTATAGGGTGCCAGAGCAGAAGATGAGGGACTAGTCAGGAAACATGACACTAATTCAGGTGAAAAATGATATGGTTTGGACTGGGTAGTGGTGGTGAAGGGGTGGTTAGGTAGATTTTGAAGAAACTACTTAAAAGTAAATGTTGCTCAGTCGTGTCCGACTCTTTGCGACCCCATGGACTGTAGCCTACCAGGTTCCTCCGTCCATGGGATTTTCTACTTGCAAGATCTACAAATAGATTGGAGGTAATGTGTGAATTTTTTAAAATTAAGAATATCTAAATTTGGAAGCCTAGATAACTTAGAATTCTGGGGTGTTTTTCTCCCCGCTATGAAGTTCTGTGATGTTATTTAGGCCCCAAGATCTAGGAATGCTGAGGGAAAGAGCAGATTTGTGTGGAGAAGAGTAGGGTAGGGATTTCTATCCTGGAAATGTTGAGTTTGAAATGATTGTTAAACATGCAAGTGGAGATATCACATAGGCAGCTGAATATAGGAGCCTAGAACTCTTGGGAATGGGCTGAACTGGGGATGGGGAGAGGCCTAAGGACTGATCTCAGAGGTACAGCAGCATTTGGAGACAGAGAAGTCTGGGAGGGAAGGGATAATAAGCTGGGGGAATCCCTGAGAGTATGATTTTTCTGGAAGTCAAAGGAAGCAAGTACTTCGAGAAGGAAGGGGCTAAACCCAGTGCTGAGAAGTCAAGTAAGATGATGACTGAGAATTGACCCTTGGATTTGACAGGATACAGTCAATGTTGAACTTGATAATAATGGTGCCAGTAGAGTGTTGGGGACTTAAGCCTGCCTGGAGTAGGTTTAAGGGAGAATCAGAGATAAAGAAATAACATGGACAACTTTTTAAAGGTGTTTTGCTATGAATAGAAAGAAGGAAATTGAGTGGAAGCTGGAGAAATCAAAGGTGTTTTTATTTTATGTTTTTGTATTGATGTACATGATTAGTAGAAAGGGAAAATGGGTTAATACTGGAGAGAAAGAAGGATCACCGCTTGTAAGTACAAAGACCTGGAGGATGTAAGCAGGGATGGGATATAGGTCTGTGTGGATGGGCTGGCCTTCCAGCCAGGTTGAAGCAGGACTGTTTATCCACTGGACCAGAGAAGAAGGGCAACTGCTTGAGGACAAGTGTAAATGCATAAGTAGATTTAGTGAGGATAAGAATGAAGTAGTTCTCTTCTTATGGCTTCACTTTTCTCTGTGAAATTAGACATGAGATGGTCAACAGAAAGTGGAGAGAGGGAAGAAAATGTTGGAGATGGCAGAAGACATGAAATAGTTAGATAATCTTTATACTTAGCCACCACTGCCTTGATTCCTAATGATTTCGTGGGAAAACAGATAACAGGTCTAGGCTTGGTAATTTACTCGACAGAGAAAGAGCTCAGGAAGAAGATATGACTTAAGCGGCTGCCAGCTCTGTGGACTAGAGAAAGTGGGATTTATAAAGAAGGGATAAAATGTTGGTCGTCAAGTGAACCATCTCTAAAGACTCCCCTGCTCCCTGTTTATATCCCCCCCTATAGAGTGTGTGGAGCTGGGAAGCTATACAAGCCTTCTCCTCCTTCCTAGTTGCCCCACTTGGCAGAAGTCATGTTTCCCAGCTCTCCCAGGGGCATTGCTGACCCAACTCATTCTGTCCCTTACTGGGTTGCTTAGAGACACTCACCAAATCAATTCAGCATATCATCATTCCCCATTCACATTATGCCTCTTTCATATTTATGATAGAAGTCTTGACTCATATCTGCATATACTACAGACCCTCTTAGGGAAAGAGAATAATGACCAGAGGACTTCACATATGGTATATGTCTAGTATATTCCCTTGCAGATAATTGAATTCTGCTCAAATGCTATCAGTATGCTGGGGTTAATTAAAGTTCTTATTTTCTAAGATCCTTGCTTTGTGTTCTGATAACTAGAAAGTAAAAAAGCTAGACTTATAGATGATAAAATTCTTGAGCCCCTGAAAGGATGGCAACAGGAAAGTCAAACAGAACTTTCTTCCCACTTTAAGGTGGTGATATTACCTTTATTTATTTGCTTTTTTATTTTGCTGTGTTAGATCTTAGTTGCGGCATACAGGATCTTTCATAGTGCACAGACTCTCTAGTTGGGCACAAGGGCTCCAGAGCACATGGGCTTCAGTAGTTGTGGCACGTAGGCTTTCTAGTTGCAACACGCAGGCTTAGTTGCTCCAAGGCATATGAAGGTCTTAGCTCCCCACCCAGGAATTGAACTTACGTGCCTTGCATTGCAAGGTGGATTCTTAACCACTGAACCACCAAGGAAGTCTCAATGATGTTGCCTTTTTGTGGCACTTTTCATTACTTCTCCCGGAAATCCTGTTGTGATGTACTACATCCTTATGATTAATGATATATTCCTTTAATCTGTATTTTTGTTGCTCTATGAATTAATGAAATAAATGAAGAAAAGTGCATACAAATAGTACTATAATAATTAAATCAAACCAGTTCCTTTGAGATAGGCTGTGTGTGTGTCTTTATTATTTGCTAATCACCCAGTTATTTTTCACAGCTTATTGGTTAACCAGATGGCTCAGATGATAAAGAATCTGCCTGCAATGCAGGAGACCTGTGTTTAATCCCTGGGTCAGGAAGATCCCCTGGAGAAGGGAATGGCTACCCATTCCAGTGTTCTTACCTGGAGAATTCCATGGACAGAGGAACCTGGCAGGCTAAAGCCTGTGGGGTCACAAAGAATCAGACATGACTGAGCAAATAATATACATTGGTTAACCTAGACATGTTGCATTGATCATCTTATTTAACTCTCAAAACTGCTCCATCGTTGCCATTTTATAGATAAGGACATGGAGACCCAGAGAGATTTGAAATAGTAATATTGTGCTCAAGACCACATATCCAGTAAGAGGGAAAGTCAGTAATTTAATTCCGCTGTCTGTGTTTCCAAAGCCAGAAATCTTTCCACTAACCACATTGCTTACTAAATGATCGATAGTAATAATGGCTTGCTTATTTGAATTGGTGAAAT
The DNA here is from genome assembly GCF_027580195.1 of Bos mutus. Lineage (NCBI taxonomy): Eukaryota > Metazoa > Chordata > Mammalia > Artiodactyla > Bovidae > Bos > Bos mutus. The sequence continues at coordinate 28,548,860 of NC_091626.1, read as the reverse complement.
ATCTTTTATTGAAACTCTAAACATTAGTGTCGTCTTTGTGATTTCGAGAAAGAAAGGAAAGAACCAATGTTTATTGGGCACCTTATATGTGTCAGCTTCCCAGGTGCTGCAATGATTTAAAAAATCTCCCTGCCCATGCAGGAGACACAAGAGACATGGGTTCAGTTCCTGTTGGGAAGATCCCCTAGGAAAAGAAAAGGCAATCCACACCAGCATTCTTGCCTGGAAAATTCCATGGACAGAGGAGCCTGGTGGGCTATAGTCCTTGGGGTCGTAAAGACTCGAACACAACTGGGCATGCACATACCTTATAAGTGTCAGATATAATTTTAGGCACATTCACATACCAGATGGGTTATATTATCTTCATTTTCAGATGAGGAAATGAAACTTAACAAATTACTAAGTTACCCAGTGCCGCAGCTTACAAAGGAGTTAAGAGTCAGCTCTGGCACTTGTCTTCAGCAAATGCTGAAGTCTGCTGGAGCAGGGAGAGAGTCTGTTTTTAGTCCCTGTTATACACCTAGTGTATAGTACAGGGTCTCTGGCACATAGTAGATGCTCAGGAAAGGTTTATTGAGTAAATAATGATTGAACCTACTATAAGCTGCAGTTAGAATGCAAGAAGTCTTGTCTTATGCTTCCTAGGATCTTCCAGTGAATATTGACATGATATAATGAAGGGATTCCGAAAAATGAATCAGCAAATGCAGGAATGTTTCTGATTACAGAGCCCTTGCCCTTCTCACAGTTTTGTGAGCTCAGTGATAAAATTGCTTTTCTATCGTCGGCAAAACTGAGGCATAAAAGTCACCCTGGCAAAGGTTTTGCAAGTCAGTGGACACTTTGTGGCACACCTAAAATCTTGAAATTCTCACCTTTATAGCCCCAACCACTTAATGATCCTGTGGTGCTGGTGGGATTATAGCTTTCCATAAATCTGTAACTTAATCATTTAATCATTTAAAGAGATGGCAATTTATCTTAAATACACCCCTTCATATGGAAGTGACACGCTTAGCACAGATGGTCTCAAACATTTTTCCTGGCTTCCCCTACCCTCACGGTATCTAGTAAGTGAACGTCAATATTAGCTTTACTGTTTTAGGTAACTTTGGTATGCTTCTCATTAGCTGGAACCATAAAGAGCTCAGTTTTACCTGCACTGAGGGATCGCTAAATTCCTATTGGCATCTGAGCGCGCAGTCCCATGTCGAAAGTGAGGTCATGTTTCTCCTGGATTGTGCCTGTATCTGATGAGCCTGGGCTGGCGTGAATCCGAGACAATGAAATAATCACACCCATTAGCTCACCAGGGCCCTATTAAGATGTGGCCTGGCTTTCCATCCATTTCTCCTGCTTGGAAAAACTGACACAGTCGTGGCTGTAAAGGTTAGTAGAGCTGTAACAGCTTCAACAACCAAAACTTAGCACTACCCTGTATTTAGACCTGAGACCTGCCTGCTACTTAATCTGGGGAAATGGCACTCCAGGAGCTGGGGTGCAAGGATCTTCTTTAATCTTCTTTTGTGCGCTGGTAAAGCTGGATTTTCCTAACACTTTCCCCCGTCCCAGCTTCTGTGACTAGTGGGTCACTCTGGAGCAGTGGTTCCTAAACAATTCACTATTTATTGTATTTCTTTTTACAGACCTCACTTTAAAAAGAAAAAATTGGAATATAGTATTGCTTTGATGTTGTGTTGGTTTCTGCCGTATAGCAGTGTAAATCAGCCGTAAGTATACATATATCCCCTCGCTCTTGGCCCTCCCTCTCACACCCACTCCCATCCCTCCCCTCTGGGTCATCCCAGAGCACCAAGCTGAACTCCCTCTGTTATGCCGCAGTTCCCACTAGCTAACTGTCTTACACATGGTAGTGTATATATGTCAGACCCCACATTTTGAAGGTTTGGGTCTAGTAAACAAACCATAAGGGTTAGATAATGATTCGGTTTTCTTGTTGATACCTAATGTCACTATGCTGCATCGTCTCTGGCTCAGGTCTTCATGGTTCTTTCTTAGGGCCACCTTCCCAGACCCTGTGACCATTTTTGGGCTGTGGCCTCGAGTTATACCTCACAGAGTGTCCTTAACCTCAACAGAGCACTTTTCACAATTATAACTAATTACTTGTGTAACTATTTGCTCATCTAGACTGTAGGCTCCAGGAGCACAAGGACCACACCTGTCTTGTTCACAGCAATTTTCCCAGTGCCTAAGCCTTCATTGACACATAGTGGACATTCAAGAAACATTTGCTGAGGGAATTAATGAATTAGCTGATTTCATCCCAGTGAAAAGTAAATCTGTCCCTTATACTGACTTAGGGAGCCTTATCCTGTGTAAATTTGATAGGATTTTTGAAGTGTTGATGGGGCTTTCCTGGTGGCTCAGATGGTAAAGAATCAACCTACAATGTGGGAGACCCAGGTTTGATCCCTGGGTCGGGAAGATCCCCTGGAAAAGGGCATGGCAACCCACTCCGGTAGTCTTGCCTGGAGAATCCCATGGACTGAGGAGCCTGGCTGGCTATAGTCCATAGGGTCACAAAAAGTCGGACACGACCGAAGCAACTTCTTTTGAAGCGTTGATGGTAGCTTGACTGAAAATCACCACGTTTAGAATAAAGGTTAACTCGGGTTGGAGACAAGATGGTGCTATTGGGGAGGATTGCACAAGGGGCTTTCAGAATATTGATAAGGTTCTATTTCTTAAACTAGAGAACTCCTAGGGATTCAAGGCCCCCGACTCATTCCTAAACTAGGAAAGTAGTGAAAGTGTTAGTTGCTCAGGCATGTCTGACTCTTTGTGACTCCATGAACTATAACCTGCCAGGTTCCTCTGTCCATGGAATTCTTCAGGCAAGAATACTGGAGTGGGTTGCCATTTCCTTCTCCAGGGGTTCTTCCCGACCCAGGGATTGAACCCTGGTCTCCTGCATTGCAGGCAGATTCTTGACTGTCTAAGCCACCAGGAAACCCCCCTGAGGGGGACATGCCAAATAAGCCACTTGCAATTTATGCTATGCATATACCCAAGGCAGAGTCATCAGGACCACCTAAGGATTTTGCAAAAAGGGAAGGTGATATTAAAATAGGCTTATTACTTTATAACTCTTATGATTATTCACCAAAATCCTTGAAAACTACCTGTTTCTCTCTGCTTATATCTCTGGAGACAGAGTTCCTGCAAACAAGCCTTTTATGTCAACTACCTCTTGAGCCCATCTCATGTTCCTAAGCCACCTGCTGAAACAAAACCAAATTAAAACCTAAAAACAAGCAATCAGCCAGCAATGGTCAATTGAGTACCTACTATCTGCTTTGCATTATTAGCAGTAATTAAAATACCTTGAGTCTTGTCCTGAGAGTCCTAGGATCTTGTGGATATTGTTATGCAACAATAAGAAAGTTATCCGAAAGTGATCTGATGTCAGGGCAATTTTTTTAGTCTTGCCTGAACGTCTGATGTTTTCTTGTATGGGTCACAATCTTTGGAATGATCAGAGATATCTTGGAAAAGTCACAGCATGTCCCAACACAGTTGAGCAAGGACCCAAGTGGGATGACTGGTGTGGCATTGCTCCCTGATATTCAGAAACCACCTAACACCAAAAACTTGTTAGGACCTGTTCCAGGGAAGGGTCAAGGCAGCGGGCCCAATCAATCTTCTCATCAGATCACAATCAAAAGTTACTTGATAAATCAGTAAGGCTGAAAATATTCTTGGTAGTTTTAACAGGCAGAGGTAAGAACATGCTTTCTGAATTACAATGAGTTTATTATGTAAAGGCCGGAAGTGACCAAAATCATTGATTGGCTAATTATACATAACTCAAGGACCATAATGCTTCAGTCATTTTGTGGGAATCCTCATAAAGCACTTGAGTTCAGTTCCAATAGGAGAAGGAATGCATCCAGGGAACTGTAGGGCAAAGTCTGGGAATGGAGAGAGTATAGGATATTATTGGTCTAAAATGGAAAGGCTTAACGTATTATTGAGTTTTGCAAACAGATACTTGAAAAACAGACTCCCTAAGTCTTTCCCAGCTTTCAGATGGGATGAAAAACTAGAAGCCTTAACCTTTACTTGTGGTCGTCTAAAAATCTGCCCTATTTTTCTTAGGAAGGGAAGCAGTTGCCTTAACACCTTGGCCAGATTCCCAACATGTACAGGGTGGCCCGTTTAAAACAGGCCCGTGGATGCTTCAGTGTGAGGAAAGGGGTTTGTTGTAAAGTGCCATGTGTATGTGGGTGTTTAATGAATATGAGCTGATTAAATTGGCCACCCTGAATTATAACCTCATACCTTCTGCAGTTCCTCTCCGGTTTTTAGCTTGAGACCATATTCTTCCTACTTTTCTGCCCAAACTTGTTAGGCAGAAATGCTATCGCTATTAAAACTGTTTGGTTTTCTACCCAAAGTTCCTTTGTTTCAATGGTGAGCAAAAGAATCTCTCCTTGGAAATAACTCTCTTACAAATTGCTGGCCCAGCTGCAACTTTCCACATCAGCCACACCCACGTCACCTCCTCTTCAAACCTTCTTGCCTCCATCTGTTTCCCTGTCTCTGGGCTAACACAATACCAGTATCTGTCTGGAGCAGATAGTGAGCTCTGCCACAAACAGAGGAGGCCTTGTCTAAAGAAGGAAAAGGCTTTGCTCTAGAAATCAGGTGACCTAGACTTCTGGCTTGCTTTTGCTAATAGCCATTTGTGTGGCTTAGGAGAGTCAGTGTCTTCCCAGACCTAAGTTCCTTCATCCATAAAAGGAAGGGGTGAGACAAGAATCAAGATTTCTCAAAATGGGGGCTGTGGCAACTTGGAATCTGCATATTCTGTAGGGTTTTATATTTTTATGTTTTTATTTTAAATATATATATATTATTATGAAGACAATGCTTTGCAATGAAAAGAGATTTTCAATAAGTAAATCCTAAGTTTCTTAAGTTGACAATTCTGAAACTCAGACCAAGGTCTCTTAGAGGTTTCTAAATATATTTTTGGTGTCTCAAATAATTTTTCTCCTTTAAAAGGAAGCCATATATCATTCCCCTTTGAGAAACACTGGACTATTTCCATATACTCATAAACTAGATATATAAGTGGGACAAAATATTAGCTCTAACTTTCTTATCCTCATCCTACTCAACCTAATTATTTTTAGACCACCCTAATGGGCTTCTTTAGTTTTCATAACTGAAATATCCCCTGTTTTCAATCACTGTGTATTAATTCATAGAGCATGTTTCTCCCAAAAGCAGTTTCTCTTTCCCTTTAAGACTCAGATGAGTTCATTTATTGATAATTGACCTGGTTGAGACCACCTTCTTCTATAAAGGCTTCTGTGTTGGTTGAAGTGAAAAGATGAGCTCCTTTCATCCGTGACCTTAAGACTGAGCAATTGCACCTATAGTTTATATATGCCTTCTATTTTCAGACTATACAAAGTGCCTTCTTTCATGTAGGTTATTTCTTTTGATTTTCGATGCAATCTCATTTTGTAAGTAAACAAGTAGCAGGAGCCCCATTTTACAGATGAAGACACTAAGGCACAGAGACGCCTCCTATCTTTTCTTTTTCTTTTTTATTAAAAATTTATTTATTTTTAATTGAAGAATAATTGCTTTACAGTATTGTGTTAGTTTCTACCAGACACCAACATGAATCAGCCATAGGTCTACCCATGTCCCCCTGCCCGCCTACTTGAACATCCCTCCCACCTCCCCCTCATCCCTCCCCTCTAGGTTGTTACCAAGCACCAGTTTGAGTTCCCTGAGTCAGACAGCAAGCTCCCATTGGCTATCTATTTTACATATGGTTATGTATGCTTCCCTGTTACTCTCTCCACAATCCTACCCTCTCCTCCCCCCACCCCCAGCCATGTCCATAAGTGCATTAGGCCTCCTATCTTCTGACTCAGTTTACTCGTTCTTTCCAACAATAATGCTTCTTCATCCAATAATAGCAGCAATATATACTGGGTAGTTATGATTTGCCATATTGTGCTGTTCCACTGTGGTTTTGTTCCAGGAAATTTTAAGTGAAGCTTCTCACTTAGGATAGACTAATATTACCAGGCTTGTTCAGCCTGACATAAGTCATATGACATTATTTACTAAAAGACCTAGCTGGTCTTACTCAGCCCAGTTCCTTGTACTTAGAGATTACTCAATAAATATTTATTGGAGGATGAATGCATAGATGAACAACTCTAAAAAAATCCTTCCGATAAAAACGCACACACTGGAGATAATTTTTGCCAACATTTGTTCAAGTTCTCAGTCAATTGGATTTGCTCAAAGACTGCCAAGTGCTCGAAAGGGAGAAGAACAGGGAACTGCTGAGAGAGGTGCACTGACCAGCCAGCAGAGGAAATCCCCTTTCTGGCTTTATCTGCCTTCCTGCCTGTGATGGGTTTCCTCGGCTCAGAGTAGATATGGGAAATGGTGTCACTTTGCCTGGAGCTGACTGAAATAATCAACTCCCACCATAGGGAGAGGAGAGAAATGATGGATATGTGTGAAGAGTACGTGGAAAGGCAGATCAGTGGAACTGAGTTAGAAGATGAGGAGGAAAGCAGAGCAGTTGGTGGGAAGACGGTTTCTGTGGTCAGGCTATGTCTGAGTGGAGAGGGGAGAGATGTTTGGTGTGCTCCTTCCGTGGTGTGGTTTGGCTGCTTTCCCTCTGCTTTCCAAGAGAACTATTAGTGACCAGGGACATCACGTTTCAATCAAGGCAGCTCTCTCTGGGCTGGTAAGCTAGGCTCCCAAGGGTGTGGTGAAGTTATAGCAGGCTGACCAGGGAGTCTCCTGGTCACAAAGGGATCTAGTCACCCTCTTCCGCTGTTGGCGGCTGTTGTGGTGTCTATAAACATATAGTGTTCACTCACAGACTCATAAATGCTGGTTATTGTCATATGATTGCATTGTCTATGAAAGTGGATTGCCTGGAAAAAGTGATTCCACTTCTTTTTTATATACTCATTGTTCCTGGAACCACTTCCTGAAATTCCAGGCTTCTTTTTTTCTTTTGCTGTCATTTTCTTAAATTACTTCTTTCTCGGAGCCCCAGGGTTCTGGAGATGTTCTTGTGCTAAAGTGGGCTTCCAAGTAGCTTCTGGGAACTGTGTGGAATGGGTCCGGCTCCAGCTGGTCAATGAGGAGGCTCCTTTGCCTCCCGATTATTCCTCTCTGACAGCAGTTGTCGGTCATATTGAAAAGCTAAGGATGTGAGGGGACCAGAGTGAAATTGCAGAGCGTGGTCACCCAGCCAAACTGAAACACACATGATTAACTGACCACACACATGGTCTTGGAATGACATCTCACTTGGGGAGTAAAAGCCAAGGATTGTGGTTAGTGCCCCAGCAGGCCCCAGATGGTTAGAGTTAATATACACCTGTACTTTCTGCCAGGCAGTTTTCATCAGTTTCCTCAGGATGTCAGTGTGTGTGTATAATTAAGAGTATTTAATCACATTATAATTCCCCACAGAGAGATGGGGGTGGGGGGTGGAGTAGGATCACTGGCTTTTACCGTCACAGAGAGTCATCAGTTGAAAAAGAAACTGAGAAAAGCCAAGTCTCTGAGCTATGTCTGTGCCATGCTCCTCAGAAGCTGGGCTGGCACAGCCCCTCCAGTGACACTGCAGTGAAAACTTAACCCACATGTTTTGTTGCAGTCTCAGGGTTCTCGGTGTTAGGTTAGAATACTTGAATTGCAGGAGGAAAACTATGTTTTAATTCTCCCTCCACTGAGGCTGGGAGAAGGCAATGGCACCCCACTCCAGTACTCCTGCCTGGAAAATCCCATGGACAGAGGAGCTTGGTAGGCTGCAGTCCATGGGGTCGCTAAGAGTCGGACACGACTGAGTGACTTCACTTTGACTTTTCACTTTCATGCATTGGAGGAGGAAATGGCAACCCACTCCAGTGTTCTTGCCTAGAGAATCCCAGGGACGGAGGAGCCTGGTGGGCTGCCGTCTCAGGGGTCGCACAGAGTCGGACACGACTGAAGCGACTTAGCAGCAGTAGCAGCCACTGAGGCTGTGTTTGTGGAAACCCACGTGAGGCAACCTTCAGTTTGAAAGGGCAGTGACTCTAGTCTTGTGAAAATAAATGAGGCGAACACTTCAGTCATTTTAAGTTAGATCTGACCAACAGAGTCCATTTAACCAGCATCTGTTGATAGGATTCTAAATAAAAAGAGTGGAACCTAAGCCATGAAATCATTTTTATGTTTAAGTCCTTCATTTTTTCCAGCTTTTCTGTAAATTATCTTTTCTTTATCCTGTCAATCGCCAGATTTAGCTGCTGAAAGTGACTTCTTATTTTGGATGAGGAAACCAAGTCTCATTGACAGTAAGGGACTTTTAGGATCACACAGCTCGTTAGCTAGTTAGAATCTGGGCCACCAGAATTCTCACCTTTTCACTTTACCAGGTAGTCATCCCTAGGATATATATTTTTACCTGTTCTTTAGAAGAATTTTGGTAATATGAGTTTCACTTAAAGCAACACAGTTTTATTTTCTAATTCCATTAAATCGATCATGGTGAATTTCTGTTTAAATGCCATAGAGTTTCCCTGTAATTAGGTTCCAAAATCATTCCTTCATTCATACACTGAAAGAATAGCTATTGCAGATGATACTTTGTCAGTCCCAAGAGAATGCAGAACTTAATACTCTTTAGATGCTACTCAGTATAGTTGATTTGCTCACCTGTATGAACGAAATGAAGATTTTGAGGTTGTATTCCCTTATCTAGCTTTAATTTGGACCAGGCATCTCACAGATTGGATCAGCATAAAAGTATCCTGGTTACTCCAAAAAACACTTTAAAGACATATCCTACTGATGGTACGTTGAGAGCTTCCTAGGATATGAAGGTGACATGGTAAAAGCTTGAAAGGACTCTTAGAGACAAGTGGGGGAAAAAAATCCTCTTGTGAAATCAGCAGCACAGTGTCACATGGCTTTTTCTGGCTCAAGTGAGCCCAGCCCTATTGGTCGTTAGACTCAGATCACTATTCTTTCTGATACCAGATGGCCTTGTTTATATTTCTTATATTCCTTTAGTTTCCTCTGATTCTTCTTTCTAGATAAGAAATCAGCTGGGGGGTAAAATCAGTTAATACTTAATTTGCTCTTAAATGTCTCCCCCTTTTTTTAAATTAAACTTTTTATTTTGTATTGGAGTATAGCCCATTAACAATGTTGTGATAGTTTCGAGTGAACAGCAAAGGGATTCAGCCATACATATACATGTATCCTTTATAGATCTAAAATATCTCCCCTTTGGAAAGTAATCAATGCTCTGTCATTTGGTCCTGGTTCTCCTTCAGTATTTCATTCTCTTTGGATGCTTATGAGCTGGATTCTTATTAAGCAAGATAAAGATATATATCACAAGCTAGTTACTTAACTTTTCAGAGCATCGGCTGTAAGTTTATATTAAGTCTCCCATTCAAGCTTTTTTCAGAATTTTAGCTCTACCTTGTGTGCGAATGTACCAGTTATTCTCAAGCTGGGGTAATGTTGCCACTCCAGGGATGTTTGGCAATGTGTGAAGTCATTTTGTTTCCAACAACTGGAGGGGGATACTTCTGGAGGATGCTGCTAAACATCCTATAATGTATGAGACAGCCCCACAACCAAGGCTTACCCAGCCAACATGCCAACAGTGCTGAGGCTGAGAAGCCCCATGGTGTAGAGTGCAGGGAATGTAACTGAACTAGATGCTGATCATTTACCAGTTCCACTCCTTCAGGATATCCTCCTCTTTTTACAAGGAAGTTGTGCCTAGTTACTTCCCATGAAAGACAGCTGACCCTTAGGGTTGCAGAGTGTGTTCCACCATGAAGTTCCACTTCCAAAAAGGTTATATTTGGTTCCCTCAGAGCAGTGCTTTCTGTACCCAGTGTTCAAGATCTCTACAGGCATATTTTACTGCTTCTAATTATTAGGCATATGATGAAGGGTAGAATATAAGTATTTTCCCAGGTATCCTTTGGTCTGGAATTGACCCCGCTGGCTGACAAGCTGCAGATCCTTAGAGGTGATTGCTTTCACTATGTCCGTCCCAAGGTCCTCTTCTAAGACAGAGGTGAGCAAGGAGCCCCCAGAGGGTCACTGGGTAGGCAAATTTGGGGATATAGGCTTCTTTCTCAATGTCTCTATTTAGGTGCCTGGTCTATTGAATAATTCAGTGACCACTTAAGTTTCTTCTCATGAGTCAGCTTTTCACTTTGCAAAAGCAAAACCCATTTGCATCAGTGACGTTTAAATGAACTTTTTTAAGCCTCTTATTTACCTTACTGAATGAAATAGAGGTGGAATAGCTGGTGTGGAGGACATTTACCAAAATACATAAATCAGGGATTTTTTTAAGCTTCTTTTTCTTTCTGAAGCTCTTCTATTGTTTACATACTGGAATTGTGTTACTAAAGAGATTATTATAAAAATGAACCGATTTTCAAAAGTATGAGGCAGGTTTTCCAGTAGGGCTCAATCTCAGCTGGCCTCAATGCCAGGTGAGTCTCTGAGCAGCTGACACCACATTACCACCTGGAAACAATGACCAGTGAAAAAGAAGCAGAAAAAAAAAAAACAAAAACCCTACAAGAAGTACAGTGTGGAAAATAACTTGTAAAGTGGCTGTTTGCCTCCCAAAGTGGCAAGGTCTGGTCTAAGCATGCAAGCATCAGTTATCACATGTGATAAATGCCCATGAAGGAAACTGTTCCACAGTCTATAGGTCTGACTAAAGGAAACTTATTTTGCGTTCAGAATAAAAGTTCCCTTTTCTTGTTTTCATCCCCAAGTTATAAATTATACCCTTCTGAGCATTCTCGTTTGCAACTGTGTGCCTTTTAAGCCGTTGTTATGAGGAATCATATGTCAAGTATAAAATAACAAGAATTCAATAAAATTAACTTTGCTTTTCCTTTAGAACCAAAGGTCAGTATCTCTCCAAAGCTGTCTGAAAGACATTCTCACCCTATACCCCACTTGTGGGTGACAGTTATATTTAGAAAGTCCTGTTACAGCTTTTTTTTTTTTTTTTTCACACAGGATGGTTTCTCTGTGACTATGATCTTCTGAGATGAGCCAAGAGGGCCGGGTAGAGTTAGATAGCGTGAGGACAGAGGAGAAGCTAGTGGGAGCACATTGCAAACAGAGATGGGAGAGTTAAGTTACTGCAATTGCCATCTGTCTCTGTTTTGCTAACTCATTAGCTCGGACACCACATTGTGTTAATCCCCACTTCCCCTGGCTATGAGCTTGATCCAGATCTCCAGGAGATAGTGGAACTGCTTAGCCTGACTCTCCTGTCAGCTGGCTACTGCCTTCCACAGTGGGCAGTTTGCCAGGCCTGCACCTTTCCAGAAGACTCTTTGGCCTTTTATTCACTAGCACCCTGTTCCCTGCACCTGCCCTCACCCCCACCGTGCCACAGCCCAAGGCAACTGCAATTTCAGGCTGACCATCTTGAAAGTTTGATGGCACTACATACTATCAACCAAATGGTCTTTCATCCTTTCTGAAAATGCTGAGGGGCACAAGAGCCCATTGGGCAACTAAGAACAAGTGAGCCCTTATTTGTCCCCCAGGACAGTACTGAGGAGGAGTAACCAGGAGGACAGAAATATCTCATTTCTGGTCCTAGTCCAGCATTAAGAACATCCAATGATGATACTTATGGAACTTTTTGAGACTAGTTTTTCAAGAATGTCATTGTCTCTGCTGACAGACTGGTTGGGCTATGCGAGTCATTTCTGTTCACTTATTTTGACCTCTCTGGCCCTTGGTTTTCTCACCTGTGAAAAGGTGTTTTCTGAGGGCTCAATATTTTGTGAAGTCTTTTTCAGCTCTGAAAATGAAAGTATGTTGTGCTTGTTAGTAGTAAAATTTACTAATCTTGCCAGACACTGCTCTGGGCATTTAACATATATGAACTCATTTAATGGTACCTATGATTCATCTAGTCAAGGCTATGGTTTTTCCTGTGGTCATGTATGGATGTGAGAGCTGGACTGTGAAGAAGGCTGAGCGCCAAAGAATTGATGCTTTTGAACTGTGGTGTTGGAGAAGACTCTTGAGAGTCCCTTGGACTGCAAGGAGATCCAACCAGTCCATTCTGAAGGAAATCAGCCCTGGGATTTCTTTGGAAGGAATGATGCTGAAGCTGAAACTCCAGTACTTTGGCCACCTCATGCGAAGAGTTGACTCATTGGAAAAGACTCTGATGCTGGGAGGGATTAGGGGCAGGAGGAAAAGGGGACAACAGAGGATGAGATGGCTGGATGGCATCACTGACTCGATGGACGTGAGTCTGAGTGAACTCTGGGAGTTGGTGATGGACAGGGAGGCCTGGCGTGCTGCGATTCATGGGGTCGCAAAGAGTCGGACACGACTGAGCGACTGATCTGATCTGATCTGATGATTACAGATGGACTTCCCTCGTGGCTCAGTTGGTAAAGAATTTGCCTGCAGTGCAGGAAACCTGGGTTCAAGCCCTGGGTTGGGAAGATCCCCTGGAGAACAGAATGGTAACCCACTCCAGAATTCTTGCCTGGAGAATTCCATGGACAGAGGAGCCTGGAAGGCTACAGTCATGGGGTCGCAAAGAGTCTGACTCAACTAAACAGCTAACATTTTCACTTACTTTTTGATTACTGATGTCCTCTGTGATTTACAGACGAGGAAACTGAGACAGTGAGAGATTAAGTAGTTTGTCCAAAGGCACACAGCTAGTAAGTAGCAGAGCCAGAGCTGAAACCCAGAGCTCAGCTCCAGAGTCTGTGCTTTTAGCCACGTAATGTGGTTACTTATTGTGGCCCCTTAATCTGCCTATTTCCTCAGCATTGTTTCCAGAATTTATAGGTTCTTCAGATGTGCTCTTATTAACGTTTAGGGCTGTATATTTGGAAAGTTTTTGTTGCCCCTTGTTTTTTACAAATTTAAACTTTGAGATAAAAGCAGGGACTTGCGTAAGGCCACACGTAAGTTCTTGTTCTTCTCGGAAGCCAGAAGCCCCTGCTTTCTGGCTGGGGCCTCCATCTGCTAAGTGTCTCTCCTACACATCACGAGCAGAAAATTCAAATATTAGAGGTTAAGTATTCTTTGACCTGCTTAACCCTTTCAACCAGGGCAAATCAGGAACAACTCCACAGACAATTGGGTTAAGTTCCCAATTCAAATGATGAATGATCTACACAGGATATAAAGCCTTTACAAGCCTATGACATAGACAAATGTAGCAATAACATACCGTTCCCCACTTCTCTCCTTGGCACTCAATAGCTCACACCTCTTGGGATGGCAGGAGTTACAGAGAACTCTGCAGACTTCCTCCCACTTTCAGTCCCTGCAGGGCTCATCAGGGAATTTTAACAGCAGGAGGTGATGGAGAGCTTGCTCTTTTTGGTCCTTCCTGACTCTCTGCCCTGATACTGCCTAGAACTCTTTGGCCTTTACCGTCTCCTCCAGTCTCCCTGGATCGCATGTGCCTTTAGCATTAGAGGGTTTGAAAGCCAATCCAGAAACCTTCATTATAGAATTCTCTCTCTCCTCACCCCAGGAGGGTTTCCCATCAAGCAACGGGAGGGTGATTGTTTTAGCCTCTCATTTAGTTGTGCCTTTCCACCTTCCTGGCAGTAGTTGCCTGCCGAAATGTCCTGGGACCTGGGACCACATATGCATTTAGGATGCCCAAAGACTGGTTTGTGACATGGGAAAATTAAAATCCAGATAAAACTCTACATTGATATCACCTCTCCTGTTCAGGTCTGGACCTATAGCAGAATGAAATTAACCTCAGTGAAGTTAAGCTCTCGACCCATTCCCCTCAAATTCCAGTTCCATGTTTAACCAAAGACACACAGAAATAAATGTGTGTTGGCAGAAAGACAAACCCTGAGATGAAGTAGGAGGGATGTTGGCTGATAGAAAGGCTGTTTTTTCATTTCTTTTACATTGCAGCAGTCTCAGATGGATGGTATCCAGGTAACTTGTAGTGCCTGCACCTTATTAAACTCCTGTTTGATTCAGAATTTACAGTTAAAATGCACCTGGAATACTTCAAGCTAGAACAAGACTTTGGTTCATTTGTTCTCAAAAGTGGTATACAAATTGATGGTGCAACCTACAGCAAGTAATAGAAAAAAACTTTCAGAATTAAATTTTTGTTAATGCTTTTATTTCTTGATTTATAAATTCAACAATGCTGATTTAGTGTCAACTCTTTGACAGATGTTGTGCCTCTAAAGCAGGATGCACATATGGGTGTGTTTTCCCTATATTTATCTTTATAAGTTAGGACTCTTTTTATTCCAAGTGTCAGAAACCATCCTTGAAGTAGCTTAAGCAGAAAGTGGAAATTCTCAAAGGATACTGGTGTATCTATAGGAACTAAAAACTGGAACATAGCTGATTTCAGGAACAGATGGAGCTGGTATTAAATACCATCAAGTCAGTGTGAGTTTTTTCCTCTTTCTCTCTGGCAGTTTTACACACACACACACACACATACCCTGTTCATCTTTGTAAAAGAACTTCCACCAAATGGATATGCCCCTAGACCTGCATTGTTGATACAATAGTCACTAGACACATGTGGCTATTAAGCATTTGAAATGTACTATATGTGTGAAATATACACTGGATCACAAAGACTTAGTATTAGGGAAAATAATGTAAAATATCTTAATTTTCATATTGATTTCATGTTGATCTGATAATGTTGTAGACATACTAAATAAGATATATTATCCACGTTTATTTTAACTTTTTCTTTTTTTCATGTGGCTATTACAAAATTTTAAATTATATTTGTGGGCTATATTGTATTTTTATTGGACAGTGCTTTTCTAAATGGCTTTACCAAAAAACTACAGCAACACAAACCTCCCCACTCCTGACTTGGCTTCCTTGAGGCACACTGAAGGGACAGAGACACAAATCACTAAATATATGTCATCTTACTACATCTTTTTCCTTTTTGTTTACCGTTCATGGTAACTTCTACTTGAGCTGTAACAGTTTCCTCTTTTTGAAAGTGGATTTATACACTCCCTCACTTCAAAAATATTTATTGAGCCTCTATTCTGTGCCAGGACTTGCATTAGGCGCTGGGGATATGAGGTCCTGGCCTTCACAGAGCCTCTCTTCTAGCAAATATAGTCACTTTCGCTTGTTTTTATGAATGCACGCTCAGTGCGGGAAGTGCACCTCCCAGTGTGGCCGCATCTGGTCCAGGCTGATTCATCAAGCCTTATAGTGAGGCTGAGTCAAATGAAAACCTGGATTTCCAGAGTCACCATCAACAGATCAGGACCCTTCTGTGACGCAGATTTGAATTTCTCTTCCTGCTTTTGTGGAGCCTGGTTCCAGGCCCCCTTCCTCAGAGATGGAGCTACGGGGATACTACCGTCTTCTCCTTGGGATCACCACCATCCAAAGGAGACAGTTGTATACCTAAAGTTCAGTTTGAAGTATCTCTCCCCACCCAAAAAGAATTGCCGTTTCTCTCGACTTCTTGACTGTGTGTGTGTGTGTGTGTGTGTGTGTAAGGAAGCCTCTGGATGTGGGTTTGGTTTAGCTTGGTTTGGTTTTCATTTCAGTAACTTTAAAAGTGCATCATAATACAAACAAAAAGGTGTATGCATCATAAGTGGACAACTCTGTGAACTTTTGCAGCAAACACACATGTATAACCACATCAAAGTAAGAAAAAGGGACATTAACATATCCTGGAAGCTCCCCATTTCTATCACTACCCCAAACGCCTCCACCAAAGGTAACCACCATCCAGATTTCTACAAACATAGATTAGTTTTGCCTGTATTTAAACTTCATATAAACAGAATCATATAATAAATTTTCTTTGGTAATGTTGCCTTTTGCTCAACATTATGTTTATAAAATTTATCCATGTTGCTATAGGTACCAATAGAAAATATAACCAAAAAAGAAAATAAAAATCACAAAGGCATTCCATAAGATAATGTAAAATATCAGTGTTTATAATTTTATCCACTTTTCTATGCATATAATACTTATGTACATTTTTTTTTTCAAAAATTAGACCATTGTGCACATACTACTTCATGATTTGCTTTTTTGTTTAATATATCAGATCTACCAAAGTATTCTAAACCTTGGTCTGTCTTGAGGTTGCATTCTGAATTGACCTGAAAGGTAATATAGAAAAATGAAAACTTACCTTTTAAAAATCAGGAACACACATTATTATCTGTATTAGTCATTTTGATAGATCTGATCAGGCCTCCAAAAGACTTCTGAATAAAGATAGTAAGCAAATGGACCAGTGAGTCATCAGGGAAATCAGATACTCAGGATTGAATTGGACCTCTTGTTTCTCAATGAATCTTCTAAATTTCTCTCTACTCTTTTAAATCCAGGTTTTCTGATAACCCATTCGGAATCCAGGTAATCCTGTGAGTGACTTATTGGAGTCTCTGGTTTAGTCCTTACACTCTTATCCTAGGTAAATTGATAAAATGTCCTCTATTTCTCAAATGGAGAATCTCATTGCCACATCTGTTTGAGATCATAAGAAATAATACTTACATAACATGTTTAATATCTTTGAATGAAAAGTTCCTTGGAGTTGCTGACCATTTAAAATTTCCTCAACTAACATTGTGGAAACCCATTGTCATGGAGATAGTTGATGAGCTGGGTCATAAACTAGACAGCAAATCTTGGGTATTGGAAACATCTGAGCCCTGAAGCTCTAGTCATTTATTTCAAAAGCTACCCATTGATTTCCTAGATGTTGGCATAGAGAACTTACCCTGTTGTAGTTTTTATTTCCATGATGAATCTCCCCATTTGGGTCTTCATCCTTTCCCATTTGGAATGTATCCACTGGCATATGCCAGCAGGTTCTCCTGAGTGAGGTCACCTGGAACAATGGTATTCTGACTTTAACTTTCTTCTGTAGGAGTGAAGAAAAGTGGCCAGGAAAGCTTGAATTCCTGACCTGAGACTCCTCAGACACTGTAAGGCACCCCTAGGGACCAGCACTGGATAAAACTACAAAGATAGAAAATATAGTATGGCTGGGGAAAATGCTGGAGCCAATCTACGCAGAGATACAGTAGTTTTAGGGCATATTAGAGATGGAGAAGGTATTAGAGGCCCTCTAATCCTACTCCTTCATTTTTCAAGTCGAGAAACTGAATCCAAGGAAGTCACAGCATGAGTTCATCACAGAATAAAGTTGGAAGCTCACTTTATTGTTCTGTTACCTACCCAGATGTCTGTACTGTTCAGGAGATACAGGGAAAGACATGTCAGAGGAGTGGTTAGGGTGAGCTCTAGGCTACATTATACTAGTACTATCCTTAGTAGGATCCAAAGCCATACACTTCTCTGGGCCATTCAAGGATAAACTGAGAACATTAATCCATTCTTCCCCTTTCCTCACCTTGGGATTATAATGGGGAGAGATATTTGGCTTTTTACCTGCTTGGCACTGGAAACTTGACCTTCTTCTGGAGAATTCAAACGTTCAGTTCAGGAGATATTCAGAAAATGCCTTCTTCCAGAATCAGGTGATGAAGATCAATTGCTATTAAATTTATAAAGCTTTCCTTCTCTCCCTCTCTCGTCCCTCTTTCCCTCCCTCCCTTCCTCCTCCCCTCCCTTCCAGTATTCTTTTCTAAATTTAATTCTGATGACCTCTTAACTCCTGCTTTTCAAGTTCAATTACATTTCTGTTGTCACAGATATATCTGTGCTTGAGGCTTTAGTATGCAGACATATTGAACTTCCCTTCTGTAATTCTTCCGGGGTCAGTTTGCTTTATGGTCTAGGTCCAGGAAATTAGAATATTTCCAATTCATCAGGGACCATCTTGGCCTTGAGCAGAAGTGGCGTCTGAATCATTACCTAAGAGGGCTTTGTAGATTGTCACAGTTGGCAGCCTCCAGGCTTGAGCTAATCCTGGAAATTCTTTAACTTCCCAGAAAGAAGGTTCCACAAGGTCAGGCTGAGGTCCTCAGAGAGAGCAGATGGAATAAAGCTTGCAGCTAGTCACTTTTGCAGCTGGATATGAAGATAAATAAAATTATACCCATTTTTTTTTTTTTTTTTTTTGCATCATCAAGTCTTTGACTTTCATTTGTTCTTTACTCTTTTTTCCCTGTATGTGGAGGGGGGGGAAAAAAAAGAATGTGCTGCAATCAGTGAAATAAAAGCAAGCAAACTTGTTGACTCAGTTCCCATGGTGAATGCAAGGAAGGCCAGGCCAATAGAAACAACTGAGATATTACAAAAATGTGTTTCTTTCTGGCGGCTACACAGTCAGTCCTTTATATCCAGTCATTGTAATCAGCCCATCACCCAAGACTCTTTCCAAGGTCATTATTCTGGTTGCGGGGGCTGCTTCTCCTGCAAACAAATGTTGATTTTACTAAAAGTCCTGTCTCTCCAACCCTCTTTGTGACAAAGAGTATCAAAGCATCATTCTTGAAAAGAAAGTATAAAAGATCAGAGAGATAAAATACTTCGGGTTTTCTAAATGCTTAGACATATCTGGCTCAAGCAACACAAATTATAAACTATGAAGCCACCTGTAAAATCCTGTTTTAATTAACTTGAAGGCACACTAATGTTATTTCATTAAAATGAAATTCTCTTTAAATGGAAAACCACCACTGCAGGGTACATTGAGGGCATTGTTCACATGGCTTTTAGGGTTGGCAAGTGAACCCTGTATTTAGAAAAACTAAAGCAAATGCTATTTCCTTGGAGCCTTCTTAAACTTTGAACGACTTGTCATAGTTTTCTTGGAATGTAAGGAGTATCCCTCGGTAAGCCCTGGGCAAACTCGAAATGTTGTTTGCCAATTCTTTTTTTTGATAATCTTTCCAGGCTTCTTCCTGTTCCCTGCCTCCCTCCATCTCTTTAGTCCTTAGCCTTGATGTTCCAGGACTACCTCTCGCATCTCCCACCTGGAAGACTGATTTGATGCCACTGTCGTTTGGAAGGATATTGGATGACACAGAGGCTCTATGAGGAGACAAGGGTGCTATTTCAGACTTACAAGCAAAATGAAGCTCAGATTGTCACAAGGGGCCGGTGAAACATAGAGGCCCTCTTTTGAAATTCTCACTCCACTCATGATCTATGGAGCTGGAAAGAAAAGTAAAAGTGCTAATTGCTCAGTTGTGTCCGACTCTTTGCGATCCCCTGGACTGTAGCCCACCAGGCTCCTCTGTCCATGAAATTCTCCAGGCAGGAATACTGGCGTGGGTTGCCATTTCCTTCTCCAGGGGATCTTCCTGATATGGGGATCAAACCCGGGTCTCCTGCATTGCAGGAGGATTCTTTACTGTCTGAGCCACCAGGGAAGCCCAGTGAGCTGGAAGATACCTTAAAGATCCTCTCGGAAACCCCTCAATTTCCCGTAGAGAACGTTGAAAATCAGAGGTGAAATGACTTATCCAAACCAGTTAGGACCACCCCCGTGGGGCTTCTCCAGTCGACTCTTGTCCTACTTCCTCCAGCAGTTCTGTGGACCTGTTGATTACAACACTGCCCACGGCCAGAAAATCCTGCCCCATCAGCAAAACAGCTTTCCAGGCTGACATAGGACATGTCCCGTTAGAAGACGGCTGAGTTTTAGCTCCAGTTCTGCCCCTGCTTTGTTGGCTCAAATGAGTCACTTCTTCCTTTGTCTATTTCCCCTATTGGTAAGGAGAAGATAATGAACCTTTCCACCTATCAGGCTCACTTGAGTGTTGTAAAGAATAATGAGGTGATATTTGTAAAGTGCTTTGAGCGGCTGGGAAAGAGGAGGGGGTGGGCTCAGTAGAAAGCATTATTAGCTGCAAGCACTTATCAATTGAGCTGTTTAACAATAGCAGAGAGTAAGAATACCCAGAAATGAATTCCAGGGACTCACCCTGCTTTGAATTTAGGAGGAGGATTAGTGGGGACCTAATAGGTATTCCACTTCTCCAGTTTCTTTAGAGTACCGTCAAACTAGGAAAGGTAATTACATTCTTCTATGGCGGCTTCAGCCTGGAGTTTCAATTGGGATGTCAAAGCGTACTTGTCTTCTATTCTCCTCCTGAGGCTGTGTTCTGTTGTAATTGTTAAAGCCTTGGGCATCTTCTATCCCCAGGGGTAAATTCACTTAGGAGCTATACAAAGTCATTTCTGTGTAGTGGCTGGGCTGCTGTTTATAAGGTTGATTAGTGGAGCTTTCTAAATCTAAAGCGCCTGGGGAGCAATTTGGATGAAGCTGGGAAATAAAAAGGCAAAGTCTTCATCATGGTTGATCTTTTTTTATTACACTGCTCCATGGGAATTTTCTCAGTAACTCAGTATATGCACAGTGCAGTATGGCTGGATAGCCATTGCCACATCCTCTTTCCTGGGGAAACGGAGACCTAGCCCAGGTTAAGATGACTGTGCCAGGTCACTAAATATATTTAGAGCCACCTTTTAACTTCTCTTACTCCCACTGAGGGCTTTCTGGTGGTTCAGTGTAAAGAGTCCATCTGCCAATGCAGGAGACACGGGTTCGATCCCTGGGTCAGGAAGATCCCCTTGGAGGAAGAAATGGCAGCCCACTCCAGGATTCTTGCTTGGGAAATCTTACAGACAGAGGAGCCTGGTGGGCTACAGTCCATGGAGTTGCAAAGAGTCGGACACTGTGACTAAACAACAACTCCCACTGGAGGTTAGATGAGAGGTATTTGTGGGGGTCTTAGATGTGTAGGAATGTTTCCAAATAATGATTCTGGTCTGCTTCCCCAAACTCATGCCCACTGTCTCAAGATCCTTAGGCTTGAGTTCAGTTCTCTCTCATTTTCTGAGTCAGGGCAGAAGAGAGAGGCAAATCAAAACCAGAGAAATGTTTTGAGCTTGTGCAGGTCTCTGTGGGCCAACAGGACAGTGAGCCAAGAAGAATGTGGCTCCCTCCTCATTGGGTAGGAGCAGGGCTGAATTCTTTCATCATCCTCTAGAGGCTGTAGGGAGACTTCAAGGGGTCATTTGGAATAGAAATTTTCTTGATCAGAGTTATATTAAGGAAAGTATACTGAAGGATGCATCTTTGTGCCCTGAAGTTTATGGGCATTTTTGCAGTCGCTGCTTCCGCAAACCCTTAGCTCCTTAAACCAATTATCCAGGCCTCCATATGCAGGGGTTAACACTCCCAGGAGACCAGAGGTGCCTATACCAGCATCGCTCCATGGTGACTTGTGAGTCTCCAATAACATCCACCAGCAGTGAGCCCATCCTGGTGCCTGTCACACACCCACCCACCCCCACACACCCACCCACACACACACACACACCCCCTGGGTGCCAAAGGTCCCTCCTCTCCTCCTGTCATCCCACTGTGTCCAGCGAAGCCCCACTCGGTACCTCTTTGGGGGCAGACTCAGATCTCTGGGCTCCTTCCTGAGTCTGCCCCCCAACTCCTGCTGGATTTCCTCAGCAAATCTTCTCTGCCCTGAGACTCCTTGAAATCATATGGGATTTACTTGGCAGGATTCTCTGACCTCTTTCAAAGACCTAGATTTCTTGTTTACTGTAGTTTCAATCCTCTAAAAGCATTTGGAATATTTTCTTCATTTCCCTCTCCCAAGGTATCTATTTGGTCCCAGGCAGGCCTCCCCCAGTGCCTTTGGGGGTGGGGGAGGATGCTGAGACACTGGGCCCCAGCCACTGTCCTTTCCTTCACCTCTGCCAGGGCAAAGACCAGTGCTGGGCTGACCTTTCCTGGCCAGGCCAAAAGAGAAGGCTGTGGAAACCCGCACGCCCCCACGGCCGTCCTGCCCTCTGCGGCCACAGCTGCTTGCCCTCCCCGCCCCCTCCGCCTGCTCTTTTTCTCAGTGATCCTCCACGCCGCTGGTGCCCCAGCGAGCCGCTGGGAACAGAGGTCTGTTTCCCGCCCCTGCACTGGCCTCGGCTCCCCACACTAGAACATTCAGGCATCAATGGGAAACAGCAAGATCTGTCAGCATCGCCCCTTTCTTCGGGGCTTTGAGGGCCACATTCTCCACGGCCATCTGTTCCCTTTCACCTCTCTGGACAATGTTGCTTTTTAAAGCCAGGGATTCTTCCTCCTTTATCTCCTCCTATCCCGCCTCCCCTTCTTCTGCGTTCCCACCCTTCCCTGCCCCCCACCCCATCATCATCTCTCTCTTTGCCCAACCCTCTGAAATGAGCTTCTCTGAAGAGAAAACTTGCCCTTCTTCCACACAAAGCTGTTTTACAACCCCTATGGGTTTTGGAGTTTTTATTAAAAAAAAATTTTTTTTTTGAAGTGAGAGTTAGCTGCTTTTAAACTTTGTGATTGTCTCGGATGGGGGGGAGCTATTCTTTTGATAGGGATGGGAATCGAAAAACCTTTCAGTCATGCCGAAAGAGAACACAGAATAATAATAAGTGTTAGGTTCCTGCTGGCAGGCACTTGCCTCTTTCAAGAAGGAACTTGATGATCAGTTTAGAGAAATGTTTATACCCTCGAGGTGTTTCCACCATTTATTTTATTATTATTTTTGTTGTTTCTGTTGTGCTGTTTGTATTCGTTTTCTTTTTTATTTTAAGTCCACGTGTCTTGTGCTGTTTTTAATTTAGAGGCAGGGCTGCTGCAAAGCGGGTGCTGTGTTCCCTATGGCCCTGGAGAGCTGTGTCCACTTACAAAGATGCTTGGTCTGACAGGAGGCCAGTGTTGTCTAGGAGAAGCACTAGGTTCTGAGGTTCCAGGACGTAAGAAGGAGTGTTTGTCCAAGTACTGACCTATGACTAAGCGTGTCACCTTAGGTATGTCACCTTCCTTAAGAGCGATGGTGATAAAATCTTAAAATGCTGATAAAAATCTTCGACTCTAAAAAAAATGCTTAATACGTGACTCTTGTATTTGTACTGTGACGCTGTTTCATAAACAAGATGTGTCTATGGTAATGTCATGAAAACTTTATGGGCCATCCTTGACTATGGATGTTAGAATAATCCACTGCTGGGATCAGACTCAGCTGCTGCCATGGGAAGTCAGCTAGAACAGGGACTCCCAGCCTGGACTGCCTTTCAGAATCATGGGCAAGGCTGGAGCAGGCCCTGGGGCTGGACTGTGAGGGTTTGAATCCTCCCCACCACTTACTAGCTGTACAGATGTGAGCACAGTTTCATCCTCTGTAAAATGAGGGCGGTAATAGTATCCAGCTTCATACTGTTGAGATGATTAAGAGAATTTTATCATGTAAAGCGCCTGGAATCACATCTGGCATGTAGTAGGTACGGGTAAAT
This sequence comes from Bos mutus, assembly GCF_027580195.1. Taxonomy (NCBI): domain Eukaryota; kingdom Metazoa; phylum Chordata; class Mammalia; order Artiodactyla; family Bovidae; genus Bos; species Bos mutus. The sequence continues at coordinate 28,525,565 of NC_091626.1, read as the reverse complement.
GATAACTGTGGTTGCTGTCTCGGCATGCATCTCACAACTATAGTAATATCTGCAGTGCAGTACAGACGAGAAAATGGGCTGGTTGCCTCCTGTGGGTCTCTTCTGACTCTCCCACACTTGCCTTCTGCTGCTTTATTTTTTATTGTGCAGTTAACATTGAGAAAAGCACTAATGCAATTATCAATGGGATTGTAATGATGATTAACATAGCAGTTCCACTTGGCAATGTCATAAAACACAGCAACATCCTAAGATATACACAAAAGACATATGATAATGTTCTTCTGGCAAAGAAGGTGAACCAGATGTGGAGATTATAGTCACAGAAGGAAAGCCAGTCATGATTTTGGCAACTCAGGTTATTTGACATATTTTCAGTTGAAAAGCTACAGAATCTGGAGATTTATTTTTCTTCGGTATCAGTTTCGAGAAACCTATCATATGACTAAGAGTTTCCCAACAACAGGGAGAGAACGCTAATCAAATATGCTTTTCTAGTCAGGTACAGTTGACTCTGAATAAGACATTAAATATTATAGTTTAACGTGGAAAAGAAAATGAGTAGAATATTTAGAAAATGGGGTAAGGCAGCCCAATGAGTTTTCTCTTCCAGAGGGGGAAATGAGTGGTCATTGTTGTGGTACCTTCTAAATGGCTGAAGTGACTAGTTTGACACCTGGGATCAAGTCCTTACTCTGCCACTTGCTAAGCAACCTCGGGTAATCACTGAGTCTCCCTGTTGATCAGCTTCCTTCTCTAGAAAATTGGCATCATCATGACATCTCCCTCATAGAGATAATGTAGGTAAGGTATTGAGCCTCCTGCTCAGAAAGTACTAGTCATGCCCAAAAATGTTACCTGGTAGTCAGTCCTTTACCATAATGCCTTATATCAGCTGACCTCTGAGATGGGAGACAAATTACACCAACCCAGTCGTCTTGGTCATTTTGCTGAAACTGGCCATTTTCAGTAAACCCATAGTTCCAGCCCATAGATAAACAGTGGCCTTCAAGGAAGAAGGAAATTGCCTTGCTTAAGAACTCATGGTTTGAAGATGTGGACTGACAGCCTGCTGCCACCAAAACCAGTTCCCCTGATTGAAATAGCCCTGTTAGCGTCAGCACATTCGGTTCATCAGTTCCCTTTCCCTTCACGAGCCTGCTGCCCGAAAAGCTGTGCTGCGCCAGGGACTGGGACACTCTCTTGGAGGAACCCTTGAGGAAGTTAAAGCAAGGTCGTCTCCATTGCCTAAGAGCCCCTACATCCTAGCGGTCTGCACGTGGTTCCGACCCTACAGCTTGTGATCTGGGGGCCACTGTGAGTTCCTGTCACAAATGGGATTTTCCCTTCCTCGGCGGCTGCAGTTTATTTTGAGCCTTGTGTTGGTATGACAGGCATGGGGACAGCCCTTGTGTACGTGTGCGTGTGTGCACGTCGCAAAGTAGGAGATGTGCAGTTGCTTCTATCCTAGCCTTGACTCAGGAAGCCCAGCTCCAAATGTCAGGGAGACACAGGCTGAACTGAAGGAACGCAGCAGCCAAGCTGGGTTCACCAGTGTGGGAAGGAAACCTGAAGAACCTTTGGGGTTCTTGTGTAAAACTCAGGGTGCGGTGGGTTCTGAGATTGCCTCACCAAGGATTCAACAGTCTACTCCCCCACCGCCCGCCCCCTTCTTAGAGCCTTCAGGGGCAACAAACATATGTGACGCCAGCATTCCACTCCCTCCCACGCATGAAAATATCCTGATTTCTGTCATGATCACTCTACTTCCCAAAGGGGTGTTTAAGGTGGGGCCGGAGGAAAGCATAACAATAAATCTTCGCACTCTGGGCAAGGTGATAATTAGAAGCATTCCCCACGATGATATGCTCTCAGATGCCCAAAGGGAAGCAACTGGGACAGCAGGAAGTCGCAGAATACCTGGGCTTGGGCCCCAGCTCTGCCTCTGACTAGGTGGGTTTCAGGAGTCGGGTCACTTCTTTGTTCTGTGAAATGGGAATAATGATTGCACCAATGTAGCCGCTTTGAAGGAAGCAGTATGTATTAATGCACTTTAACTTGGATTCACTGGATGCTCCTACGTTCCCTGGAGTTTTCCAAGCACCTCAGGGCGTCTGTCTCCAATCCTGTTTCATTCTCTTTATTTTCTGTTTCTGTTCTCACGGAAGAAACAAAGCGGGGAGCTTGAACTCTGAAAGCTGAGCTGTGTTTGGCCTCTGGAAGAAATGGTGGTCAGGGAGCCTGACTGAGGACCTTACTCAGGGTCTCTGCCTGTGTGGGGACCTGGGCCCCTTTACTTGCCCCGTCCTGTTTCATGCCCCAGACAGTCAGCTGCCCCTTCTTCACTTTCTGAATTAGGGTCTTGGGTGATTATTCTGACAAGCAGTTTAACCAGATGAATTATAGAATTTCTAAAGAGCATTTACTTCTCTTCTCTACCCTCCTTGGAAAACAAACCAAAGGGCATTCACCAGAATGTTGCCTTCCATGATGAAAAGCTGCATCATGGGGTATTTAAGTAGAGATTTTCATAACATTTGCTTCATGGACTGTCCATGGGTCTGAGAAACCTACAGTTAAAAACCAAAACAACAAATGCCTAATATGTAATTTCGTTTTCAAACGAATGATCTGGGAGAGCATTTTGAAAATGCAGACCTCTGGGCGATGACCGCTCAGAGATCCTGACTCACTAGGTTTGGTATGGGGTCAAGGATTCTGCATTTTTTAGAGTGGTTTGCCTGGTTTAGGTGATTCTGCTGCATAAACACACATATGAAACAATGCCTTTAGTTATTTCTCCAGAGATCTAGTCCTGTATCCTGATTTCATATCTACCCAGGTCTTCTCATAGGGTAGGCCAGCCTATATTTTCACGCTGTTTTTTTTGGTAGAAAAATAATTCAAACCTATAAAAAAGTTCTAAGGAAAGTATAATGAACTCCTACATATCCTTCCCCTAGATTGTAAACATTTTACACTATTCATTTGATTTCTTTCATATTACTATTGTCTATTTTTTTATAATATTAATTTATTATTGTTATCTTTGCTAAACCATTTTAGAGTAACTTTTAGACATCATGACCCTTCATCTCCAAATACTTCAGCACTTTCCTTTTAAGAACAGGAACTTCTTTGACATAACCACAATACAGTGATCTCACCCAGGAAATTAGTGCTGATATAATACCATTATCTAATATACCAGCCATATTCAAACTTTGCCAGGTGTCCTAATAATGTCATTCACAGCAATTTTTTTTCTGATCCAAGAGCCAGTTCAGGATAACACATTGTATTCAGTTGAAATGTCCTTCTACATTGATGATCTTTTTTAAGCCACTGCTGTTTTCATAGAAATATTTTTCAAAAACATATTTCCTGATAAACAACAACATTTTCCCTCCTTCTCTCATTACTTGCAAAGAGCCAGTGATCCAGTGTCAGCCTGAAGCAAAAGCAGACTTACCTGGGCCAAATTCTGCATCAGCTGAGGCCTCGGGAAAAGACTCTGTCTCCTGGTCCTGGGTTTGCCCTGTAAGCTGATTTCCCAAAGACAAACCCTGTGACTGTTAGTGTATCCCTTTGATCTTTAATCAAATGGGCTGTCACCTGGCTTACTCACTGTCCAGACTAATTCCTGGGCTATGAAAAGCTACTAAATATTATTTTGCCATGGTTTTTAATAAACCTTAACTGTAACCCACCAGGCTTCTCTATCTTATGGAATTCTCTAGGCAATAATACTAGAATGGGTAGCCATTCCCTTCTCCAGGGAATCTTCCTGACTCAGGGATTGAACCTGGTTCTCCTGCATTGCAGGCAGATTCTTTACTGACTGATCCACCAGAGAATTCTCAATATTCTTGCCTGGAGAATCCCATGGACAGAGGAACTTGATGGGCTATATAGTCCATAGCGTTGCAAATAGTCAGACACTACCGAAGCAACTTAGCACACATGCGTAGTTTTTAAATCTGCCCAGGAAAAGTGACCAATAAGTGATATGCCACTTTAAAAACAAACAAAATAAGTAAAAAAGTAAATAAAAAATAAAATCCTTTTTTAAAGAATATATAAATTCCAAGCAATGTTGAAAAGGGAAAAAAAAAAAGATATGTGACTTTTTACCCTTCCCAACTTTCTCCAAAGGCAATGCACATACCTGAGGGTGATCTTTTTCCAGAAGCCAGGACTATTTTTGTTGTTTAGTTACTAAATGGTGTCCAACTCTTGCTACACCATGGACTGTAGCCCACCAGTCTCCTCTGTCCATGGGATTTCCCAGGCAAGAGTACTAGGGTGGCTTGTCATTTCCTTCTCCAGGGAATCTTCCTGACCCAGGGACTGAACTGCGTCTCCTGCACTGGCAAGCAGATTCTTTACCACTGAGCCACTATAAACAATCAGTAATCAGGATAAGTTGGCTGTATTCCTTCTGCTTCAGCAAGAAAAGAGAGTCATCTGAAAATGAATGGTCAAAAAATGAGATGATGACCAGATATAATACCTAAGATTTACTGCAATCTGGCTCTGATATCCTCAGATTCTACAGAGTAGAAAAGCAGAACTCATACCAAGATGGCTGATGGGCACAGTTTGAGGAATTCACAGCAAACAGATGGGACACATTTTTGCAGAAGAAAGCCCATTTCACATAAGTCATCTTCCTGCCTTATATTGAATGACACCTAAATTAAGAGGGGAAAAAAAGCCTTTAATTTCCTTAAATGATTGAGTTTGGGGATTTTTTCCCTTTGTTTTATTTTGCTGGCATTTACTTAAGGATAGCATGTGTTTTCTCTAGTGAGTGAATTTATTTTTATTAAAGAGTTTTTCAAAGGGTCAGGAGATGTAGCTAGAGGCCACCATTCAGAATCTTTTTTTCCCCTTAAATAGAGGCTAGCAGGAGGAAAACTGTGTCATTGGAGAAAACGTTCAGGTTCATGGGCTCCTGAGCAAGATGGAAGCTGAGCTAGATGGGGCAGATTGCTCCTTTCTATTCAGACATCCTAGTTCTGTTCTTCTCAGGCCTGTGTTTTCCTAGCTGTCTTTGAGGACCTTTCCGATTGTCACTGCAAACATAAAAGCCCTATGCAGTATCCCCTATAGAACTTCTGGTCGGTAAATGAGATGGGTTCTGGAAGGACCAGTATTTCATAGGGTGAGAATCCTCATCCCAATTCTGGACATTTCCTACAAGATATCTCTGTAGGGTGAACCATGCATCTTGGTTGGCCCCTGAATGGTCCTGATTTCTCTCTTTCATCCCAATATATTTATTGAGATGCCCCCATTTCATTTTCTAAAGCATTCTGGTGGGATTATAGCCTACATGAACCACTCTGAGACTATGGGAAACTTAAAGTATTTCCTCCCCACACAAAAACCAGTGGACTTGTTTGAGTGGTTTGTGCTGCTGCATAACCACTCTTTATCCTAGTGATTAGCTTAACTCTGCGTCTCCCTTCTGCTGTGGAGGATTGCCCCATCTCTAACCCTTGCATTCCAAAGGTTCTGATCATCCCACCTTATCTTGTCTTCTTCACATTTCTTACCTTCCTCAGGAATGAGCTTTACAGAAACTTGGACAAGACTGGGTGTGTTCTGCAAGGAAACACTCTGGACTGCATTCCCCTTTTTCACCTCTCACCAAGAGACACTGAGAATGAGATCCTCTGTTTTCTCAAAATGCAGCAACCTTATTCTTTACTCAGGCCGAAGGTCTTCCTCAGTGGGCAGATGCTGTTGAGGCAGTTATTGTGTGGTTTTATGCCTCAGATCCTTTATTTGTAAATTTGAAAGAAGACTAATAACTTTAAAGTATTTTGAGAATCTCGAGGCTCAGAAGATTATAAATAACAAGAGATTTTTTTTTTCCTCGTCTAAAATGGCAGCACAGATACTGTGGTTACTTACTTAATAGATAGCGTGTGGTCCCCAGGCCATATGCAGCTGATGGGTTTTTTCCAGTGTGCTATTTATAGAGCTAGATCAGAAATATCACTTCCGTTGGAACTTGACCTACAGACCATCGGCAATTTTAAAGACCCAAGGAAGTAGAGTATATGCTAAATACAGCTGGTTCACAGGTTCAGTTAGTGAAGCACAAGCCGCCAAGGAAATAAAGTTTGCTGGAGGACAGATGTCTGAGCCTGTCTCAATCACTTTTTATTTAAATTAATTTTTATTGGAATATAGTTGCCTTACAATGTTGTGTTGGTGTATACTGCACAGCAGAGTTAATCTGCTATATGTATACACATATCCCCTCCCTTTTGAATTTCCTTCTCATTTGCCATGTGGCCTTATGGAACTTGTCAGTCGTCTTGAATCCTTATTCTCAAATACCCTATCCTCTGTAGTCTTCCTCCCTCTTTATAGACAGCCTCTTCAGTGTAGGCTGCTGAAATTCTGGCTTTCTGCGTCAAATAGCAAAAGAGCTCACGATCCATTAGCAGAAGTAACTCAGGCTACTCTGGGAAGCTTCGGAAAAAGATCTAAACATTTCCCTACTTCATCTTTCTATTGAGGCTAAACAAGATTCTCAGTCACTTCCTCACTTCAAATGAGTGACCCAACAACAACAACAACCAAAAAAGCATATGCTGAAGCTCAGCAACTTCCACGGGCCTGGTTTTAAACAGGGGAAACTGAATTTAATGAACGATAATCCCTTTCTAATCCCTACTCTCTCACTCAGACTCCCATCTTTAAGCTTTGTTCTTATGAAGTTGTGTTTGCTGGGATTTGGCCACTGGCCAACACATGTTTACCCATCAAAAGGTTTTAGTAGGTAGGATAGACTAAGAAAATCCCTAGTCTGGGGAGAAATCTGCTCTTAGGAAAAGGAGCCCACATCTGCACTCTTCAGTCTTAGATGAGTGCTGGGTGGGGCGCAGACATTGACAAACAGCACACTGAGTACAGCAGTCTCAGACTTCCTGGAAAAAGTAAGGTCCAGAATGAGGAACTAATTTCTTGCCATTAAAATACCATAGATTCAAAGTTCTTTGTACAGGCGGGAACTTTTGAGATCATTTTGAACAACCCCTTCTTGTCGTGGATGAGGAAATGGAGGCTCAGAGAAGTGAACTAACTGCTCATTACCAAGGTCTGCTAAGATGTTCTCAGTTACATCATTCTCTTCTCCCACCTGGTCTCATTAAAAGCCCACAGCTAGGGACTTCCCTGGTGGTCTAGTGGTTAAGAATTTGCCTTGCAATGCAAGGGATGCGGGTTCTACCCCTGCGTAGGGAAGTAAGATCCCACATGCCACAGAGTAGCTAGGCTGGTGCACCACAGCTAGAGAGTCCACGTGCTCTGGAGCCCATGTGCCACAACTAGAGTCTGTTCACCGCAATGGAAGTTCCCACATGGAGCAACGAAGATCCTCCGTGCCTCAACTAAGACCGGACACAGCCAAATAAATAAATAAATATTAAAAAGAAATAAGCCCACAGCTAAGTCAGAAATAGAATTCCAGGGTCCTGTCTTCCAGCCAGCCATATGCCATCATGCATCATATAGAACATGTTTCAGATGTGAGGATGAGAGATCAGAAAGAGAATGTCAACTCCAGTGGTTAACAACACCATCCCCTTCCCCGAACTTATTTAAGGACTGAAAACATTTGTATTTTCATCCTTTTTTGTTTTTTAAAATTTCCTCTTTCTAGTCTCAATAAATTGTCTTTCATTTAAAGGGGCAGGAGAGACCTAATGTCCAGAGGAGCCAGCCCTCTCTGGCCATGAACTTCTCCTTCCCCTCAGTTCCTATTCTGGGAGTCGCTGCTTTGTTTACATTTTTTTTTTTAAAGCATGGAAAAGTCTAGTCTTTTAAAGTTGACCTTTTGCCACAGGGCACACTTTCATGTTATATTCTGGAGATTCCATTTGACTTCCCAGAAACGCTTAGCATAGGAGTCATAAATTGCAATGTTTTTAGAGAAGGAGTTTCCTCATTGAAAGCGCCCTCAATACTGACACTGGTTGGTACCAGAAGCCCATTACCTTTTTGGAAATCAAGGCTACATAGCAACCTGCTTATCCTCCTCCAGGCTGATTGCACAAGGACTACACCCTCCGTGCAGAGCCGAAAGAGAGAGAGAGCGAGCGAGCGAGCGCGAGCGCGCACGCGCGAGCAAGAGAGGAAAGCAAGCTTCTTGCCTTGTAAGAAATTTGTCTTTGTAACCACTCCCACTCCAAAGGAGTAGGGGAATGGATCCAGAGATAGTAGTCATGAAAGATATTCCAGAATCCAAATCCTGCTGTTTTAACCACTTCATTACTGAGCTTTACTAGCCTGCCTCATTGTAAGAATAAAAAAAAAGTACTAGATGATTAAACTTCTTTTCTCCCTAGAATATTATCTTCAGTGTTTGATCATCATTGTTCCTGTCATTTATACATATCAAGTATCTTCATCTAAGGGTCATCAAGAACCTTTGGTTTCCTGGAGGCAAAAATTATTATTCACATTTTACAGATGGATAAGCAATCACAGAGAGAGGGTATGCTTTGACTTACCTGAAAGTGTCTCTGAGACAGTAGAGGATGACTATTCCCTCAGTCTTTTTAAAAGAGATCTGGTGATGGTGGTTTAGTTTTAAGTCATGTACAACTCATGATCCCATGGACTGTCGCCTGCCAGGCTCCTCTGTCCATAGGATTTCCCAGACAAGAATACTGGAATAGGTTGCCATTTCCTTCTCCTGGGAATCTTCCCAACCCAGGGATCAAATCCCCTATCTCCTGCATAGCAGGCGGATTCTTTACCAATGAGCCACTAGGGATTCCCAAAGAGACGTGACTTCGGTGTAAATAAATTAGATTTTCTGTCTGGAGCTTACTCAGGTACTTCTATAAGCTCAGTCTTGTGACCATGAAAAATTTCCAATAATGAAAATATTTTTAAAACCCAGTTCACTTATTTGATTTTTTATTTGTATTGGGATCAACCAAATTCTAGTACAATGAAGTCATACTGCCTTGGCAGATCTAAATATCACAGTCATCGAAAAGGAGAGAGGGAGGGAATGCCCCGATTTTTGTACCTTCTGCTAAAATGAGCTTAGAAAAGATTCACATAGCTGTTTCCTGACCAATTAGGTCATTGGGCAGGAAATCACCTTTTCTGAAAAGCCAATAAGCAGATTCCTTCTACCTTAAATTTCCTATAAACAGCATTAATGATCATCTATGCCAGCCCTCACACAGGAATGCTTAAAAGTCAAAAGACATTAGAGACCACTGAGTTTTCTAATTGAAAATAAAATTACAAATTTATAGTAACTGATAGCTTCCCCACTTTCCTTTCTCAAGCCATGCCACCACCTGTAACCACTCTTCGATTGTTTTTCCATATTCAGAGTCCTATTAGGTGAAATAACTTTTCAGTCTTCACCAGATTTTTTAATCCTCCAACCAGAGAGGGTTAGTTTCAGGCCACCTGATTTGCCTGAATCCAGTTGCTGGGCCAGTTGAGTGAGGTTAAATAACTTGCCACGCCAGGGCACGTAGTGTCTTTCTGGAAACCCCTTGCCCTGGGTTATTGCTGTACATCAGAACAGAGGAAGCCGAGTGTAGGGCCTGAGTGACGCACAGAGTTCAGATGAGTTGATAAGATGCTCACAACATACTTCCATCAGTGTCTTCCCAGAGATAAGCCTCTGGGCTCTTCAGGCCCTTCCCAGCCACCACCACCCCACCTGCCCCAGGCTGGCAGAGTGGCCAGCTATTTGACATAATGAGCCTGCTGCTGCTGCTGCTAAGTCGCTTCAGTCGTGTCCGACTCTATGCAACCCCATAGACAGCCTCCCACCAGGCTCCCCCGTCCCTGGGATTCTCCAGGCAAAAACACTGGAGTGGGTTGCCATTTCCTTCTCCAGTTCATGAAAGTGAAAAGTGAAAGTGAAGTCGCTCAGTCGTGTCCGACTCTTAGCGACCGGATGGACTGCAGCCCACCAGGCTCCTCCGTCCATGGGACTCTCCAGGCAAGAGTACCGGAGTGAGGTGCCATTGCCTTCTCCGGCATAATGAGCCTAGAGAAGGCTAATTGGAATAGTGGTTAAGACCCAGTCATATACCTGCTACTATATGTAAAAGAAATTACCAACAAGGACCTACGTGTATAACACAGGGAACTCGACTCAATATTTTGTGATCACCTGTAAGGGAAAAATGGAGAAGGCAATGGCACCCCACTCCAGTACTCTTGCCTGGAAAATCCCATGGATGCAGGAGCCTGTGGGCTGCAGTCCATGGGGTCGCTGAGGGTCAGACACGACTGAGTGACTTCACTTTCACTTTTCACTTTCATGCATTGGAGAAGGAAATGGCAACCCACTCCAGTGTTCTTGCCTGGAGAATCCCGGGGACGGGGGAGCCTGGTGGGCTGCCATCTATGGGGTCGCAGAGTCGGACACGACTGAAGTGACTTAGCAGTAGCAGTATAAGGGAAAAAACCCTGGAGAAGAAAATGGCAACCCACTCCAGTATTCTAGCCTGGGAAATCCCATGGACAGAGGAGCCTGGCGAACTATAGTCCATGGGGTCACAAAGAGTTGAACATGACTAAGCGACTAACACATTGGTAAAGGAAAAGAATCTGGAAAAGATATATATAATCTGAATCACTTTGCTGTACACTGGAAACCAATACAACATTATGAATCAACTATACACCAAAAAAAAGACTCGGCCTAGTTTTGAACCCTGGCTCTATCATTAACGAACATGTGACCTTGGGAGAATTACTTATCTCTTACAGCCTTGGTCTGTTGATAGGGATGATGATATTACCTACCTCATAAGGTGGTTTTCAGGATCAAAAAAGATGTACCTAAGATACAAAGCTCAAACAGGGTATAAGCCCTCCTTATTTAAAGGGCTTACCTAGTGCCTAGTTTATAGTATTATACTTTTAAAATATTGTTTTTCCTTATCAACTGTTTAACGTTTAACATTTCCCATTTCCTTATCATCTAAGGTCCTGCTGTTATTGCTCTTGTGGTGGCTTAGCATTTGTAAACACTCCTGAAGATATAGCTCCCTAAGCTTGCCCACTCAAGGTTTCCACTGGAAAATTTTCTCTGGTTATTGTTGCTCATGGCCTTGGGTTAAGGACCCAAGCTTACCTGTCTGACAAGCAGCCAAGCATGTGGGTCCTTTTCTAAAATTATGTTTTCATTCGTTTAGGGACATGGAATTCTTTAAATAAGCACTGCTGCCTTTTATGGCTCTGACCCCTGTAAACATCTTTTGGACCCGGGCAACACCTACAGTTGTATCACCACTTTTTTTTTTTTTTTTTTTGAGTGCGTAACTCATTAGCAACTCCTCAGTATTCACATGTAGCTCTTCCTTGGTGAACTTTCAAATTCAGGCTCAGTTCCTCCTATCACTTAGTGGGCATCGGAGCCACAAGCTTCTAGAGTTTGCTTGAAAAATGTAAACCTATTAACTTTGGCTTAAGCAAGATCGGATTAAGAATGTAAATCTGCTGCTAAAACAAATATATAATAGTTCAAAGTTTAATAGTAATAACTTATTGACTATTTAACCACAGTTTCTGAAGCATCTTTTGGGTCTTCAACCTTGTGAATCAGGCACACTAATATAAATCAGACTTGGACTTGATCCTCTTAAAATATACATCAGAGGTGCTAAGAAAAGCACACAAGTAGCATGCCACAGGATAGAAAATGGCAGCAACATGAGAGCATAATATAAAGTGTCATGGGCATTTGAAGGAGGAAGGCATTATTTCTGTGATGACCAGGGAGGTGGCGTGTAAGAAGGAGTACTGAAGATGATGCGTGGGCATGGGAGGTGGGGCACACGAGAAAAGAGTGATTACATTGGAGCAGACAGAGTCTTTATGAAGTGGAATGGAGGGAAGACGTGCACAGAGGCAGGTCGGACACAGCTGCACGAGCACCAATCTTAGGAATTTAGAACTCTTCAAAAGAACTCGGGGGCCGCCAAAAGTTTCTGAGCTTGCTGCTCGTAAGTGGAAGGGCAACACGCTTAGCTGTGTGCCTGGGCAGCTGAAACAAACAGTAGAATAAAGGATGTTTTCATAGGGAGAAACTCAGAGCAGCATGGTGACTGCAGCCATCCCCAGGTGAAAGTAATGTGCCTCTGATCTAGGATGGGGTAGAATGAACGGATGTAGGTGAGACATTTACAGTGACGCGAACCTGACTTCACAGTTTATTGAAACTGAGAAGCACAGGAGAGGGAGACATTTTTTAAATGGAACTAAGGTTTCAAATCAGATTAACTAGAAGGCCAAAGAAGGAGGAGTAAATTTATACAGGAAGCGTATAAGCTTGATTTGAAGATACTGAGTTTATAGTACCCAAATTCATCATATTAGGCCTGCAGATCTTGTCGTTGAAAATGAGAGACAGGGGCTGAGGTAAGTGGGACACTAAGACAGAGGCTTAGAAGTCATTCCCTCTGGGGGTGTCATCCTTGTCAACAGTGAGGACATCCCGCATGGAGCAGACATTGCAAGCTTGGTGGGAATGAGTCATTTAACATGTTTAAAAATTGTTTTAAATAAACCAGCATTTTCCAATCAGAAGATTGTACTTAAAGTATTAGTTTTTAAAATAAGATCAAAAGATATGGGGACTTCCCTGGTGGCTCAGACGGTAAAGCATCTGTCTACGATGCGGGAGACCCAGGTTCGATCCCTGGGTTGGGAAGATCCCTTGGAGAAGGAAATGGCAATCCACTCCAGTACTATTGCCTGGAAAATCCCATGGACAGAGGAGCCTGGTGGGCTGAATTGTCTGATTCACCACCATCTCCACTATTCCCCATCATCTCCTAGCACTTAATATTAGACGGAAAGTGGATTAATAATTGCCTAGGGCTTCAAGACAGGAAGGACGGGCTGCAGGCTTATGGCTAAGAGATCTGGAGTTTCTTCTGGGGGTGATGAAATGTTCCAAAGTTGATTGTAGTGATGGTTGATCAACTCTGAATATAGTAAAAACCATTGAACTGTACACTTTAAATGGGTGGATGGTACAACATGTGAGTTGTCTCAGCAAAGCTGTTTTGTAAAAATGCAAGAAAAAGGAACACCAGTGGCTATTGTCCTTGCAGTGTTGGCTTTCTTATAGCAGAAAATACTTCTCTGTTAGTGTGTCTCGATCAAAAATGGGGGAATGAAAGACGGACTGAGAGGTCCATGTATTTCAAGAAAAACGGGAGAGAGTACATCTCTTTGTGGTAGTAAAGACTTTTCTACGGGCTAAGATGCAGACACTTGGTCTCTTTATTAATATACATTACCTTCCTAGCCACTGAAGGCATGTGGGTGTTAGGGAAATAACTGCTCATGACCAGTTCTCCGAGATCCACCCACAACTAAGGAGAGAGAGAGAGGAAAAGCAGAGAAGGAAAAGGAATACTCAACATGATTGATACAAGGAGAAGCAAAGAGGCTAGTATATTGGATGCTGGAAGAAGCTTTATCAAATGCTGACAAGAGTTCAAGGAGGATGGAGACAGAGAAGTCAGGAGGTTACAGGACCATCCATCCAGAGAAATGGGGCCAGAGAGATGCAGATGCAGATGACAAAGCATTCAGAACACCTAGTCCTGAAGTTAGCAGTGTGATCAGATCAGCACAGTCCAGATTATTTGTTTTCAAATTAATTCATTTGTGTTTTGAATTGTATATATGATGAACCAAGGTCACCCTAAATTTTATTCTCTCCTTCATTAAATTCTCCCTCAATCTGAAACCCCAGATTTGTTGAAGCCCTAATGTGGATGATATCCAATTCCCATATCTGCTTGAACCAGAGAAAAATATGTGTTGTTGTTGTTTTTTTAACCCATGGCTTCTCACCATCGGCCCTGTTGTATCTGGGGCTGGATAATTTGTTATGTGGACTGGGCTGTGCATCACAAGGTGTTTAACAGCATCCCTGACCTCTACCCTCTGGACACTATAGCACTCATACCTCCATACTGCCCACAGAATCATTTCCAGCCTAGAACCACTGAACCACATTTATCTGTTGCTGTATTTGAGTCCAGGAGTTATCAAATCCCCTATGAATATGCAGTGGAGGTGAGGAATAGATAAAGGAATTAGATCTGGTAGACAGAGTGTCTGAAGAACTATAGATGAGGTTTGTTACATTGTATGGGAGGCGGTGACCAAAACCATCCCAAAGAAAAAGAAATGCAAGAAGGCAAAGTGGTCGTCTGAGGAGGCCTTACAACTAGCTGAGAAAAGAGAAGAAAAAGGCAAGGGAGAAAGGGAAAGATATACCCAACTGAATACAGAGTTCCAGAGAATAGGAAGGAGAGATAAGAAAGCCTTCTTAAGTGAACAGTGCAAAGAAATAGAGGAAAACAATAGAATGGGAAAAACTAGAGATCGCTTCAAGAAAATTGGAGCTATCAAGGGAACATTAATGCAAGGATGGGCACAATAAAGGACAAAAACAGCAAAGACCTAACAGAAGCAAAAGAGATTAAGAAGAGGTGGCAAGAATACACAGAAGAACTGTACAAAAAAAGATCTTCATGACCCAGATAATCATGATGGTGTGATCACTCACCTAGAGCCAGACATCCGGGAGTACAAAGTCAAGTGGGCCTTAGGAAACATCACCATGAACAGAGTGAAGGTTATGGCAATCCAGCTGAGCTATTTCGAATCCTAAAAGATGATGCTGTTAGAGTGCTGCATTCAATATGTCAACAAATTTGGAAAACTCAGCAATGGCCACAGGACTGGAAAAGGTGAGTTTTCATTCCAATCCCAAAGAAAGGTAATGCCAAAGAATGTTCAAATTACCACAAAATTGAGTTCATTTCACACATTAACAAAGTAATGCTCAAAATCCTTCAAGCTAGACATGAATCCTTCAGCAGTACATGAACCAAGAACTTGCAGATGTACAAGCTGGATTTATAAAAGGCAGAGGAACCAGAGATCAAATTGCCAACATCCATTGGATCATAGAAAAAGCAAGAGAATTCCAGAAAAACATCTATTTCTGCTTCATTGACTACGCTAAAGCCTTTGACTGTGTGGATCACAACAAACTGGAAAATTCTTAAAGAGATGGGAGTATCAGACCACCTTACCTGTCTCCTGAGAAACCTATATGCAGGTCAAGAAGCAACAGCTAAAACTGGACATGGAACAATGATTTCCAGCCATGGCTGGGAACCCACTGGTGCTGCCTCCTGACCAAGCACTCTCACCAAGTGCTCGCATCCCTGATGGGGTTTGTGGCCCTGTTTATTACCATTCTTATGTCCAGGTGTGGGCCTGATTCCCTGTGGAAACCAGGGCTTCCATCACAGGGATTTTCCCTAAGCACAGGGTTAGGATCAACGTGGTCAGTAAATGTGCAAATGAACATTTTTTTAAAACACCAAAAAAAAAAAAAAAAAAAGGGAAAGGAATACGTCAAGGCTGTATATTGTTACCCTGCTTGTTTAACTTCTATGCAGAGTACATCATGTGAAATGCTGGACTGGGTGAGTCCCAAGCTGGAATCAAGATTGCCAGGAGAAATATCAACAACCTCAGATATGCACATAATACCACTCTAATGGCAGAAAGTGAAAAGGAATTACGCAGCCTCTTGATGAGGGTGAAAGAGGAGAGTGGGAAAGCTGGCTTAAAACTCAATATTTAAAACTCTTAAGCTCATGGTGTCTCGTCCCATTGCTTCATGGCAAATAGATGGAGAAAAAGTGGAAACTGACAGATTTTCTTTTCTTGTGCTTCAGAATCACTGTGGATGATGACAGCAGCCATGAAATTAAAGGATGCTTCTCTTTGGAAGAAAAGCTATGACAAACCTAGAGAGTGTATTAAAAAGTGGAGACATCACTTTGCCGACAAAGGTCCATGTAGTCAAAGCTATGGTTTTTCCAGTAGTCATGTTCGGATGTGAAAGTTGGACCATAAAAGAAGGTTGAGTGCCTGAGGAATTGATGCTTTCAAACTGTGGTGCTGGAGAAGGCTCTTGAGAATCCCTTGGACAGCGAGGAGATCAAATCAATCAATCCTTAAGGAAATCAACACTGAATATTCACTGGAAGGACTGATGCTGAAGCTTCAATACTTTGGCCACCTGATGCGAAGAGCCGACTCATTGGAAAAGATCTTGATGCTGGGAAAGATTGAGGGTAAGAGGAGAAGGGAGCAACACAGGAAGAGATGGTTGGATGGCATCACTGACTCAATAGACATGAGTTTGAGCAAATTCCAGGTATAGTGAAAGACAGGGAAATCTGGCATGCTGTAGTCCATGGGGTTGCATAGAGTTGAACATGACTGAGTGACTGAACAATAACAAGCTTAAGACCATGCAGAGTTGGGAGAACACCCTGAAAGATGGTGACCCAGAAAAGAGGACCAATTCCTATTTCACACAGAGGGTGAACATGAGATGATGCCATGAGCAGGCAACAAATGAGACATTCAAGGCCTCATTTTGCTTTAGTTGATTCAGTGGACTTCGGCCTTTTGGTACTTGATCCCCTCATTGGAAAGAGATAGCATTTTGAGGACACAAGACAAACTACAAGTCCACATGCCCCCTCAGGCTAAGACCCATTTCATGGCCCAGGGCCAAAGTGAACACAGGAGCTTGGAGGAGACCTCAGAATGTGCTCCAGATGAGAGTCAGTGCTGACTTCTAAGTGATGGGACTTGTAAGCCTGCTGCTAACACAGAAAAGGGAGAAGTGCAGGAGTGGGTTCTTTCTAGTTATGTCAAAAGAGGTCAGTGATGCTCTGGAGATGTCAGAGGGTAGCTGAAATGCAACTTGGTATAGACTAGAAAGTCAGATAAAGTTTACTTCAGATCCTCCCCCTTATAGGAAAGTCTTAGAAGGTAAAAGAATGTTTCTCTTGGGATAAGAATGTCTAATACAGATTAGATATGAAATGATGAGATCTTCCAGATTCCTCTTTGGGGTTCATGTGTGTTCAGGTTGGAAAGGCATAGAAATTTTATATACATATGCCATCATTTCTATATTGATAAGGGAAACTGAATTAAGAGTCTTATCAACCTGGAAAAGTCTTACAACTTTATTAAACTAAGACTATTTCATAACAGGCTCGTATTCTGTGTCGTCAAGTTATGCCTTTCTGCCGTGGATGTTGAGTAGCTTGATTTATTATTAGCGATGGCTCCAACCTGCCTTGCACTGTAACCTCTTATTGATATATAACTCTGTTATCTCTGAGCCCAATGGTGGTTACTTTCACTGAGGCTGAAGGAAACCCATGCTGGTTTTTCTTTTTAGTCTCATATTCCTTAAGCCCTTGCTTCCTTCTTTCCTTCATCAACTTTTGTAGTAGTGACCTGGGCTCCCAAGTGCTGTCTGAGCAATGAGCAGTGACTGGACTTTTGCTTAAGACCATGATGAGACTGGGTGTCCATAAGCATGCTTTCGTTCTGTTTCGTTTCAGGCACTTCTGGATCTAGCTGTTTGACAGCTGCGCTAGGAAACACCTGGAGTCACAGTGTGAACACCCGGCTGATTCTCCAGTACCTTGGTTCGGAGAGAAGACAGGTGAGTGCTTTGACAATGTTCTCTGACTGTCAAGGTCAGAGAACAAGATGTACCAGCAGTCTGGGTGTTCATCTTCTGAAAGCATTGGCCATGCTGACTGTCCTGGGCCAACACTGTCAGAGGGTGGGTAAAGAAACCAGTCTCCCTACCCACCTCAATAGCAGTTCTAATAAACTGGGAAGATAAGTCACACACAAGGAAAAAAATACAAAAAATAGAGCGTTGACCCCTGATTTTTGCCAATAGCTTGGTGAGTGACCAAGGTTTCTACCCCTAAGGGATCTCCAACACTCTACCTCTAAAGGGTGAATAAATGATCATTTCTCTTAGCTAGTATTTGTTAAGGGCTAGATTATTTGTGTATAAATTAAATAACGATGATGCTTTTTCTTGAGGTTAGGATGTTTTGAAATCCTTAGGCCACACAGACTCTGCTAAGTGAATACACTCTTCTCCAGATCCTGGGTACTTTTGCATTAACTCATAAACCAGTAGGTTAAAGTACTGAATGATGCCAGAAATTATCCAAAAGGATAATGACTCTCTCAGAACTCTATTAATTCTGTCTATCCTGGACTCAATTCCCCACCTGTATCCAGAAAGGTTACTTTTTACATCTTTCTTAATTCCCCCTCCCACTCCAAAGAAAGGAACACCACAGTTTGACCCTTTCCATGAAAAGTTTCATAATTAGGAAGTTTATTTTTCCTGATATCTAACCTCAACTTTATCCTGCTATGTGGACCAGGCTCCATCTTGACTCTCCTACAAGCGGGAGAAAGAAGACAGGGGGATTATCCTGTTTTGTTGGATGGGGCAGAATTCAGAACCCAGACTTGCCCATCTTGCTAAATATATAACAAATCCAAGTTATTAATGAAAGAGGCATGAAGTATCATGATGGTGGTCCTTTCTGGAGAAGGTGGTAGGAAGGGAGTTGTTTCCCTTTACCTGCATTAAGTAAACTGGCTGTTTTTCAAGGAATCAGGAATCGTCAAAAACAGACATGAGTCTTTGCCTGTTGCAGACATGACTTTCTGAGTGCCCTTGGTTACAGACCAGAGACTTCTTAGTTTGCTCGGGACTGTGTAAATAACATTCCAGCTCGATGATTGAGTCGGCCATGTTCTGAGAAGATAGAGCTGCTTGTTTTCACTGAAGGGAACATTCTTGAGTGTTCAGGCCCTGGCCTGCTCATTACCTCAGTGATACCTTTTCCCTGATGACGTAAGTACTCTGGGTTCTAAATCCATTACTTCTCTTTCAGTGGAACATGTTAAAAAATGTTCCGGTAGAACCCAATAACCTTTGGTTTGTACCTTAAGTTATAAATCATGTTAAATAAACCCTGTTTACAGCCATCGGGGATACCATTAAGGATTGTCAAGCACTACTACCTAAACTCTAATTTGAGAAAGCAAAATTGCTTGTGTGCTTTCATTTTCATGGATCCTTAACTTTATGCCTTCAAAACTTGCAGTTTATCTCTGTTCTTGATTTTAGATGGTACACACAGATTTTTTGATTCAGTTTATTGTATAGGGTACCATGGATTCCAGGTTCCCAGATCCCAGTTTTAGTAATTCTACTTAGCATTTATTAGTAAATAAAGAGGTCAGAGCCACATTTTTCTTTTCCTTTTGTTTTAGTAAATTAACTAGTCATGTCTAGTTTGTCAGTGTCAACAGGAAGTAGCAGGCAGGCTACTGTTATTTGGTGAGTGGAGGGTTTGGGTGGCTCTTGGTTCTTGGCTCATAAGGTCAAATGCAGGCCACTAGTCACAAGAAGAACAGAAAGCAAAGCAGGGATAGATCAGTGACAGTCTATCAACTCCTATCCTATTAGATAGGTCAGCAGCGTTATCTTAATCTACAAAGGACAACTTGTTACCATCATTACTAATCCGTCGAGTGGACTTAATGTTTTTGAATCATGTTTGCACACAATAATCGGAAATTAAAGTAAAATATGACCAGTGTTAAAATGGCCAACCCAAGCAAAAGAATGTACATTTAATTAATTTATAGAAATGTATGTGACTTTTGGGACCAGTTGTTAAATGTGTGGCCTAACAACCAGGATAAATGTTGGTACTGAAAACATGTCTCTATTTGATGACCTTATCTTGCCTTAGCAAAGGGGGTACCTAGTGATTCACTGAACCTTTCCTGTGATCTTACTTCCCGATCAAGTAGAAAAGCCATATGCAAGCCAAACTTTTTCTGGGATATGGGCACAAAATAACATTTGAAAGCCACCTTTTAAGGTAATTGCACAAAATATTTCCTTCTAACTCAATTTAGAAGGAGAATTTGCCTGGATCATTCTAGTACGGGCAAAGCCATGGAGCACCAGCTACTTGGGGAAGATACCAGGATAGCTTTTTTTTTTTTTTTAATGCACAGGTAGAGGCCACTAGACCAAAGGATCAAGGTTATAGAATAAGGATTATGTTTTATCCCCTTTCTATGACACTGAGCTCTACAACAGGGCTCTTGAATGTGAGGCTTAGTCTGAGACCACAGAGCTGGAAGGGGGTCAGGTCAAGCTGAGCAGATCCGCAAGCCGATTAACCCGAAAGTTGAATTGTATAGTCCAAGGCAAGGAGTCCGCCATGGGTGATTATTTTCTTTACACCCTGGAAACTTTGTAAAATTATATAACCAGGAAAGAAATCTCCTTATCAGGGCACAAGCCAAGTTAATTCTCTTGTTTATTCTGCTTCGGGGTTGCAAAAAAAAAAAAAAAACCCTTTTAAGAAGCTGGGAAACATTTTCTTTTGGACTAATTTAGCTTTTTTTTCCATTTGACTTTTATTTACTCTTTCCCTCCTCTCCTTCAATCTTGCCCCACCCTTTTTGCAGCATTTTTATTCTTACCAAAGACATATCCTTAGAGTTAAAATGGCCTCTACTAGGTGTTTTTTTTTTTTTTTTTCTTTTTAATGCTCAAAAATATGTTTTGGTCTACTGTATGCATGGCGTGGGGATGCAAAGTAGAAGACACAGCTCCTGCCTTCAGGGTTCTTCCAGTCTAGGACAGGAGACGAACCAAACTGCAGTGAGTCAGTTAAAAAGCAGACTCACACTGAGGTCCTGTCACAGGCAGTGTTTGATTTGTGATCTAATAAGTGGTTAAAAACGATAACTGCTTTGAAGCCAGAGGAAGGTGAACTCCTCGGAGGCACGTTCGTCTTTTCAGGAGAAGGTGGGACTTGAGTATCACTTTAAATCATCATTTCTCAAGCCCTGGCTGCACCTCCCACTCACCACAGGAACATTTACAAAATACCAACGCCAGGGCTGCACCCCAACCAAGTAAATCAAAATCTCTGCTGATGGGGCCAAGAGTTGGTGTTCATTTTATTTATAACACTCCCTCCAGTGCTTCTACTGTGCAGCCAAGGTTGAAAATCTCTGCCTTAAATAGATCAAATTAGGTGAGTGAAAAAGGAAGGGAAAGATGTGGGAGGGAAGTCAAACAGCAAAAGAAGAGAAACAGAACGACAGGTCACGTGTTCAGAAGATCCGGGCTGAGGTTTGCCTTTTAACAAGAGCAGAGGGTTTGGGTCACACATTCATTTGATACACCTTTATTTAATCACCTCTTGTCTGCCAATTTGTGTGTAAGATGCTAGGATTCAAAGTGTAAGTGGATGTCCTGTAGTTGTTCACAGATAAACATCTAAAGAGAACATGCTGTACCAGCATCATGCATCCGGTGAGCATAGAGGAGGTGGCGGCTGCTACAACGAAGGAAAACCATGAATGAGGCAGTGGCACCCAGAATGGATTGGCTAAGGACTACTTTGGGGCAGCTCTTATAGTAACCAGGTGCCTTGTAACAAGGGACTGGAAAAGTTAGAAGGAGGGAGGTTATACTTGAAAGAATGATGAAAAAACTTGATGAAATATTCATACTATTTCTCATCAGATCCTCATGTAGTCTGTTCATACAAACCACATATGGGATTATATAAATTTTTAAGTGCCCTGGAAGGAGTAATGAAGTAAATTAATCCCAACTAAGCTTCACACCCCCTTGATGAAATAAATATTATGACTCTCTTATTTCAACAAATTGGAGAGAGGTAACTTTTTCATATAGGAGGTTTATTTAAATGGACTTTATAATAATATTTTCATCTTCTGCTTAGAAGGCACTCTGAAGTTTCAGAACACTGGAGGGAAGAGCCTAAAGACCAATCCTGTTACTCAAACTCTGATTCTTACTTGAATCCTTAGGCTTTTTTGAAGTCCCTGGTTATTTTGCATCTTGAAGGTATTTGGTGTTTCCTTTCTGGTGACGGAATTCTTCACTCAGTATCCATTTTGTGTTTTGAAAGACTCAAACCCCATCACTGTGAAGATTTTGTAATGCACGCATGCTCAATCTTGTCCAACTCTTTGTGACCCTGTGAAGGCTGTGACTGAATCTTAACTGTGTACCCTCAGAGGCGAGACAAGTGCTTGACACTCACACATTCAATGCATGTATTTTGAGAAAGAAAAAAGAAAAAGAAACTCCTTATATCCACACATGAATGCAGTCTTGAGGAAGAAGGATATACTGCTTATTTAGAATCACTCTTCCCCATAGAATTTGAGTTTTCCACTGTAAAAGTTCCTTTAAATTGTTAGTAATAGTCATTTTTAAAGATGAGCATCAAATCAATTCAAGCAGATACTTCTCTAGATATACTGTAAGAATACTGAGTATAGGAATATCTTTTTGCAGAACCCGCCTGCTGGGGGCTGTAGGAGAGTGGGAGCCAGGCTTCCCTTGAAATCCTAGTTGGAATTCCTTTGTGTAAGCAAGCCAGAGGCCTAAACACAGACCCAGGCGGAGCACAGGAGTCCTGCAGCTGCTCCCAGGGAACAGGCAGCCAGGGGACTTTGGCCTCTGGGAAGGATAAGAAATCTTTGCTGCTATCTTCCATAGGTCTTAAGTTCTCTACTCTGTGGTTGGAAAGGCTTAATGAAGGACTGAAAAACTGAAAGAAAAGATGATAAATCTTTTCTCCCAGATAAACTGAAGGGCAGATTTGGGGCAAGAATGTCAAACATATATCCCTATTCACCCAAACAAAGACAGAGATTGGAAATGATGTTTTGCCTGATGTTAAGTCAGTTTTAACTTTTCAACTTTCAACTTTCAAGTCAGTTTTATAAACCTTTATGAACCTCTACCTTTGTAAAATGGTCCAGGGCACTCATCTTGTTTGTTCCTTTGTTTTCTGCCCCAACTCATTTGCTTTTCTTAAGCAAAGAGACTTTTTGTTGTTGTTGTTTTCAGTGGTGACTCGATCCAGCCAGAAGAGAAGTTTGGCTGTCCTGCAGAGGTGGGAGAAATGTCTTTTTAAGCATAAATATCTGCAGAAATAGCAAAGGGCACAGAGAATCCCAGCCAAGTACATTGCCATGGGTATAAATGTTCCTCCCTTTCAGAGCCCCTCATGTGTGAAGTCTAACCCACTGCTCACACTCTTCCATCGGAAGTGTTCTAACAGCTATTGAGAATCTGGGAGAATGTATGAAAGGGGACCCCAAAATAGGGACTTTAAAGAGGATTCTTTTTTCAGGTCACCAGGTAAGTGTATTAAAATCTAAGGAAATCGCACCTTAAAGTAGACAGTAGCAGCAAATGAATGCAGTGAACTAAGACTCTCGGAGCAGAAAGACAGGTTCTGACCTAGAAAGGGTAACTCACATACCCAGGTGCACACTTCCTGTTTCTATCTTCACGTTCGAAATAAGAATATAATTATCCTTCCCACCACTTAACCAAAAAAACGTAAATTCCATAGGGCTCCCTTTGAAAAAAATCAGTGTGCTCCCAAAATCACTCCTTGTGAATGGGCTAAAGTAGAGAAAACTTTTCCCTTTTCCAATGAAGAGGTTCCATTGGAAACTGACAGTTTAAAATGTACTTTGCACAACTGCCCCCAGGCTTCTGATGGGGGTGCCCCTTTCAGATACTTTGTACATGAAAGACCACAGACCTCTGCTGAGGAAAAGTGCCCATGTCCCTAGGAGATTTTGAGCCACTTGAGGTCAACAGAAGTTTAAAGAAAAATCAAACCAAAGCAAGAGTTGGGGAACCAGCATAAAGTTTTAAATGTCTTTTTTTTTTTTCAGTCAAATAGAGTTGCAAAATTAATTGTTGCCACCCTTTAAAAAGGGTTAAAATACCATTAACACCAGAAAGTAGAAAGAATACATCTGTGAATAAAGAATACTGCTGTAAATTGAATACATTTGTTTTTATGAAAGACTTAGAACATGTCTTCATTTCTCTGTTTGAGGATCACAGCCTCTGACGGTCAGGGGCTGAATGAGGGGTCCAGTCACTGAGTGCTTCCCCTGTGATGAACCACTCATTTCACCGGTGTTTTGTTACCTCCGTCATTCTCCTCCAGCTCTGACTAGTTTTATTTTTACGCACTGTCTGGCACCAAATCTCCTTATTCAGTGACCCTCTCAGCTCTAACTTGCCAAGTAAACCAGAGCAAATAGGTGAATGAGAGATTTCTAGAGAAATCTCAGCTGTGGCAGGAAGTAGAAGAGACTCAGGGTTCTGGAATCAAAACTGAAGGCCTCACTGTCAGGCTAGGGAAACAACAGAGGAAACAGCTACAAGCTCTCATGGACAAGGCAGTGACCTGGGAGTCAAGGATGCTGATGATTAGTTGGCTCATTTGAAAATGGAGGTTGGACAGGATGTTGTATCTTAGCCTTGGCTGGTTAGCTATAGAAAGTGAAGTCGCTCAGTCATGTCCGACTCTTTGCGACCCCATGGTTAGCTATGAGTGAGGGAAAAAACTGGGTTCTTTGGTTAGGAGAAGCAAAGGAGAACGAAGGATTCCGTATGTCTATAAAGTGTAAACTGATTTACAAATGAACCAGCACTTTCACTAGAACAAAACCATTTAGAATATGACAGAGTCCCTGTCCTGAGATACCCTCTAGGAATCATCTCATCCAGTGATTATCAACTACAGTGAGAGGGAGGCGTAAGAGGGAGGGGATATATGTAAACTTACAGCTGGTTCACATTGTTGTACAATTGTACAGCAATTGTACAGCAACATTGTAAAGCAATTATCTCCCAATGAGCAAAATAAAAAATAATAAAATTTAAAACAAGAAAACAAAATCCCAAGTGTTCATTAACAGTGAAGATACCTAGGCCCTGCCCCTAATGACCACTCAGATAGGGCAAGCACTTTCAGTGATTCTCACAGGAGTGGTCTTCAGACCCATAGTCTATTCTAGTCCCTTCATCAAACGGTTAACAGTTAGGGGTGACTTATTCGGTATCACACAACTAGTACACAGTAGAAATGGAACTGGAGTTAAATTCTCTTCACTTCTAATTTGTCGCTATTCTCACTTTGCCAACTTTTAGTAAGAAAAGTGGGCAAAAAAGTCCCCAACCCAGTCAAATTACTATGTTTGCAGGCGATGTGATATTTATATTCCCTCTGATTTTCCGTGGTGTATAGAAAGGTTCTACAGAACTCTGCAGAAAAATATTTTTGAAAGGTACCATCCCACCCCACATTGCAATGAATTATCAGCCTTTTAAATGCTTGGGCCCAGGCATGTGAATAAGTGACTTTTTCCAAGTTGAACCTCACCATGAGTGTGGACTTCTCAGTTGAATGACTTACAGACAACATCCTGCAAACAGGGCTGACTTCTCTGCCCCTCTCCTGCAAATGGTCTTTTGTACTCGTAGAGGGTCACCCTTAAAATCTTGAGCTTCCTGTTGCCTATCTTCACAGGCTAGATGTGCTCAATGGTTTTTGAGTACTGGAATTGTGTGTCTAGTTTTCTCAACATGGGAGAAACTTCATAGCTATATTTTTTACGTGTTTGCATCTTTAGTTTAAGAAGTCAAAGTGGGACAGAGAGAGCAAAGAAGGCAAGAAGTAGCCCATGTGGGGACCTGTTTTCTACCATCTTGGGGTCCCACTGTTTGGTCGTGAAAAATATCTTTTCTCCATTTCAGTGCGCTAGGCAACACTAATTTAAACCTTCTTTAATTTCCAGGAATGGAAGGAAGTTCTTTGTGGATATCAGATTTTATAATTCCACATGCATTTTTCCATTAACTTCAACAAGAACCTTTTAGTATACATCTCATCATCTTCCTTTTTACAAATAGATAAACTGGGCTGAGGATAATACTGTATATCCAGTAGTAGTATTGAGATTTGAAGCCAAGTTTGTGTTAACTCTGGAGCTTAACTGTTTTTGGCTATACTATATTCTCTAAGATGAGGGAATTTATTTTTAATTTAGGAATGAAATGAGATGCTGGAAAATGAAGCCTTGTCTTAGTGATGATTCTTTTGGCTTGTAATGAATAGCTCTTGTTATCTTTCAGTCTGATTTTTCCCTGGAGATGGCTGGATCTTGAGTGTCATTGAGCTTACCTCCAAAGTTTACTGAATTGCATATTAGAACAGCACTTCTGCTCTGGGGCAGGGACATTAGGAAGTAGATGATGGGCTGCTTCTTGCTTTTTTCTCTTACTCTTGCCATTATTTGGCTTGTGACTTCTGGCACGTGACTGATTTAGAATGCTCCTTGCCCTGTCTGTGTACAGGATTTGAAAAATGTAGTTTGTCACACATATGAACCAAGGAGATCCAACTTACAGAACTCATTGTCTGGTTGGTTGCTGTGGATGGTAGAGTGTGCCTGCCTGAGCCTATGGCTCTGCTTCTCTCCCAGGGATCTGCGTGGTGCGATGCTGGTTTGCCTTTCAGTCTAATTGGAGCAGCAAATGCGGTGGGGCTTCAGACCCTTCCAAAATCTTAATGGCTTGTGAAATTAGGTGTAGGGGTATGGGAAGCAGACAAAGCATTTGCATGATGGAGATGTGAGGGGAAATGAATCAAGTATGTCTCTAGAATTCTATTTGAATATATATGTCTGATTGTGTGACCATAACATTTTATGATATGCTAAACATTATCTAATGCATGATTGGTTGTCAACTGCAGTTTAACTCATTGAGCATTCCTGATTTCTGCTAATCTAAGTAATTTGTGATTTTCAGTTACCAGAGTTGACATATTCACTCCTTCCTTCCCTCAACTTTTTCCTACCCTGTTGATCCTCTCTCCACACCCACCCCTCCAGTCACCTTCAGATTTTTAAACCAGTCAATGACTGCTGGCAACTGCCTTACAGTTCAAATGCTTGAAGCAGAGATTTTTCCACAGAGGGTCTCTTTCTGAAAGTTTCCCTTCTTGGCTTGGCAAAGCTTAAGAGTTCTGGCATCTAGGACAAAGAACATGTGTGCTGGAGTCTTGGACCCTTGTTTTATTGTTACCAAAGGGATCATGATTTGGCGAACACCTTTGGAGAGCCGAGCTACAGTGGCCCTACCCGTGCCTACTTTCTGAATCCTCGACTCAGAACTGGCAGTGAGCGACTGAGCCGAGATCATGATCCGTGACTCCAAGTAACAGAATTTCCTGCGCGTCACACTTCCAGAAAGAGACGCATCAATATAAACCTGTAAACGTTAGAAGTGAGGCATCTGGCGTGTCGGGAAGGGATTGAGCACAGATCACCCAGCACAGCCCTGACTTTCTGGTTGCTTTGCTCAGTCTTCTCAACCATTTATTGAGTTTCCTTTGTGCCAGTCACTCTCGTAAGTACTTTGTGGGCATTTTCTTGGTCAAGCCTCACAACTACTCTATGAGAGAAGTATTACTTGGTATACTTTAAGATGAGCGTATTGAGGTTTACAGAGTTTTTTAAAAACTGCTCTGAATCACATGGCTTCCAAGGGGTGGTCCCCCTATACATACACACTCTCTTCCCTGCAGCCCTCTCTTCTTAATCATTATCCTATATTGAAAATGTCACTCAGTTGTGTCTGACTCTTTGTGACTCCATGAACTATAGCCCACCAGGCTTCTCTGTCCAAGGAATTCTCCTGGCAAGAATCCTGGGGTGGGTTGCCATTCTCTTCTCCAGGGAATCTTCCCAATCCAGTGATCGAACCCAGGTCTCCTGCATTGCAGGCAGATTCTTTACCGTCTGAGCCACCAGGGAAACCCATCCTATACTGAACCCCGTGTTAATATAAGATCATTCATGCACACTCCTTGGAAGTAATTGCAGAACATTTCTCCAAACAGTCACTGTGGTGTGGCCACCTTCAATGTTTGAACCAGGAAGAATGATGCCTTCAAAGAACAGACTGAGTCTTTGCCTTGAGAGAGCTTTGTATAATAATCCCTAGTTAAATAATCCCTAATTATTTCCTATGATGATGTGGCTCTGGGTAGCTACAGAACACCCTTGAGGAAGAATGAGCTCCATGGGACATGTTCAGCTCCTCTGAACCTCACCATCCAGACAGGGGACAGCCTGGCCCTTCCTCTCTCAACTGCTAAGTTCTGGTCTTTCCAGCCGGTTTCTTTTTCACATTCTGATTTGGCTTCAGTGTTCTGCCATGTTCCGTCAAAGCCAAAAAAGATAGTCTCTGTGGAGTCTTGCCCACACTGGAGACAGTCTGTGCCCACCTGTTCATGGTCTCTTCCGGTGGGAACCTGCAGGCCAGGAGGTACAGTGGCAGAGACATGCCTTCCCTCATGGATGATACAGCATGACATATAAGCCATCTCTGCCTCTTTACACTTCCCTTGCAAAGTCACTTTCCCCACAGAGTAGTCAATGCCATGTTTTACATTTACAGCCTTCCTGAGTTGTCTATTCCTCTCTGAAAACATTATTCTACCCCTGCTGAGGAAGATTCGGTCACTGTCTAGTGAAATGGGAAGACTCTGACAGTTCTGTGTTCTCTGACAGGGGCCTCCTTAAAATACAAGTGCAATAGGTCCAGTGTGGCCTCTTCCCCTTCCACAGGCATGCTTATACCATGCTGTTCTCTCTTGTTTATAGCTAGGCAGTATTCTTTCCAGACACACTGTTCTATATGGCCACACATGGAAACTTAGGCTATTCTTTGTGACTGGTCTCCACTTTCTACCTGTAACTAACCTTACATTCTGCGACTAACCTTACGTGTTTATAGCCCTCACTCTGAGATCCCTGGGACAGCCTCTGATAAGAGCATGTCAGCATTTCATCCCATTGCCTGGAGAAGAATAGTTCTTCCCAGAAGCCAGCCTTTAAACTATTAAACAGCAGACGTTTCTACCAGAGGCTTCATTTGTCTCTAGGACCCCTGTGTATAGGGAGTCTCATTACACGCTGTGGTTGTCCGAAAGCCAAGTATTCGCAAAGAAAACCCACTGAGACAAGTTGGCTGAGCGACGGCCATAGCATCTGTGAAGTTTTGGTCACTTTTTTTTTCCTTCTCCTAAAAATTGAATATTTTCTCTCAGTTAAGAAATGGTATACATTACAGCTTTAAAGTCTTTCACAATAAATCTTCTAGAGTCTGCAGTTGTAATAATAGTCCTTTGTGTTTGCTCTAACCATAGACATGGATCCTCTTATAACTCTTCTCTTTTTATCTGGACGAGACCATTAAGTGCTTGACACTCCCCTTTCCTGCCATCCTTTCCTCCCTTCTTCCTTTTCTACCTTCAGATCTTTGCCAGGTAGATGTGTGTGCCAAATGCTGGGGATGTGAAGTCAAATAAGTCTGATTTCCCGCCCCAACAAGCCATACAGCAGAAGGAAGATGCCTAGTAGAGAGTGACAGACATAAGTATCAATATATACAAGAAGGGACTGAGGGAACTTCAGTGGAGGACAGAGTGGTCATCAGCATTGGGACGCTCAGAACCCTCAGCAGCGAAGACATGGTCAGGGGAGGATTCAGAGGAGGGTATAATGTTTAAGACTTGAAAGGCATATCAGTACTGGCCAGGTAGGTGGGAAAGAAGGCTGAGGAAGCTGTGTGAACAAAGGCTCCAGGGTGGGAACTGCAAATGGTCCTTCTTTAGTGCTGTTGGGGAGAGGATATAGGTGTCTGTGCAATGGGTAGGGGTGGGGGGAACTGAGGCCTGTGTAGAGAAATAAAGCAAGGAAAGATAGGAGAGATTAGACTTGACTCTGAAGGCTTGGAAGCCCCCATGAGAGACTTCCAGCAGGGCTGTGACATCAGATTTATACTCTGCAAGGTGCTCTTGAGCAGGAGTTTACATATGGGTTTGGAGGCGTTTGAAATAAAATGCAAAGAAATGAGGGCCTGAATGGGAACAGTGGCCACTGAGATGGAGAAGAAGGAAAAGAGATGCAACGACTAGGAGGCAGGATCAACAGCATTCTAGCACAGTGATTGGCTCTGGAAGGAGGTTGGAAGGAAGGTCGTTTCTGATATAAGTGAGTAAATGAGGTTATTGTTCATCTACTCACAGACTGGGCCAGTCCAGGAGATGAGCAGGCCTGGGAGGGGGACCAGAGCTGGCCTTGCCCAGAACACACGCCATTCCCTACTTATGGGACAGAGTAGCAATTTCCTCTCTTTCACCAGACCTCAGTGACTGCCGTCAGGATGGAGATCAGAAGGGATTTTTATAACTGTGCAGAATCTTAGGTCCAAATGTTCTCTTCCCCCTGCTGACCCTGCACCATCTCTTCCAGCCCATCATTCCCTTCTTCCCAACCTTCAGTGCTATTTCCTTCTTTTAGAACCCTGGTTTCCATAAAGAGACAGTGGTCATCAGAACGTGCAGGAAATGAAGTTTAGAAACACATGCTGGGGGAAGTGAGGACAGGTGTATCTCCTGCTCCAGGGAATTCTGGCAAACTTCAGGTCTAGGGGTGTAGAATCAGTAACCAGTTTGGAGAACTACCAGTTTAGGCTTCAAAGTTTTGTTTTTTGAAGATCCTTATCTGCAAATTGGGAATCAAGAGGCCCTGCCTTGTTGGGTCCTGCCAGTCAATTGCTTCTTCGCTCTCAGATACACTCCCTGCCTTTCCTCTGCTCAGGTTAGTACCACAGGGAACTAACCATGTGAGCTGCCTTTCCCAGCTCCCTTTCCATTGATTCTGCTTAGTTTGGGGCCCTGGAGGGAGAATGAAGAATATGGGAGAAGCCACACATTTCTGCCTCCCTCTCTCTTTTTCCAGTGATGTCTCCAATGACCCCAATTCCTCCTCCGTGATCCCTTTGTATGGGCTTCTAGATGGTGCTAGAGGTAGAGAACCCATCCATGCAGGAGATGTGAGAGACATGGGTTCAATCCCTGGGTCAGGAAGATTCTCTGGAGCAACCCACTCCAGTATTCTTGCCTGGAGAATCCCATGGACAGAGGAGCCTGGAGGGCTGCAGTCTGTAGGGTCGCAAAGAGCTGGACATGACTGAGCAACTGAGCACAATCCCTTTGTGGACCCAGCTCTGTGAAGAGCTGGAGATGGGCAGCTCTATCCTCTGAGCCCTAACAACAGCACCCCTTCCTTTGTTAATCCAGCCCTAGGGGTGATGGTGGCTTCTTACTCTTGTTAGTCTCTATGTTGCTTCACTGTTCCTTATTCTCCTTTCAAGCTCTTCCAACACATTTGTAATTAGTTCTCAACATTAAACTCTCTCTCTTAAACTACCTGGGGTGAGTCCCATTTTTCTGATGGACCTTGACTGCCATGATCTACATTAGCTCTTTGGTTAGCACATGGATATGAGACCCTAAATAGTCTCCATTGGTTCTGTTCCCCAGAGGGCTCCTCTGTCTGCCATGATTCTCCAGTCCTGAGAGTTGGGTTCCTGGACTGGGCTGTCTTAGAGGGCAAACATTTTGTGCAGTGCTTCTTGAATGGCATGAGAAAAGGAGTTCTCTTGGCTCAGTCTCCTTCCTGTGGGATTTTCCAAAACTTTCCAGATGTATCTAAGCTCAGGAAACATTTTAATGGCTGGAAATAATGCCTCATGGGGGCTTGGGGGCTTGAAACCCACAGAACACCTAAAAGAGGTGTGTTGAAATATTTCATGGCCTGTATGTACGTATCCAGACCCTGCCTCTCCCTTGTTGGAAGCCTGGCAGGCTCCCTTCCTCGTCGTGGAAGAGGAGTTGGCATTCTCTGAATGCACTGATGTCATGGAGCAGAGGAGCAGCTCTGAAGGTTGGAATTCTATCCAGGAAGGACAGGATGATTAAGTGGTTAACTATGTAGCTGGATACTAATTCAGATTCCACCTCTGATTCTATAAGGAGAATTCTATTATCCCCTTCTAAGGCCAATAATAATGACTATAAGATTGATCTGGTGGTGGTGGTGTAGCCGCTAAGTCATGATTGACTCTTGCAACCCCATGGACTGCAGCCCTCCAGGCTCCCCTGTCCGTGGGATTTCCCAAGCAAGAATACTAGAGTGGGTTGCTATTTCCTTCTCCAGGGGCCTTCCTGACCCAGAGATTGAACCCAGGTCTCCTGCATTACAGGTGGTCTCCTGCATTACAGGGAGATTCTTTACTGACATGAGGGAAGCCCCATAAGATTGATCTGCTGCTGCTGCTGCTAAGTCGCTTCAGTCGTGTCCAACTCTGTTCGACCCCATGGACTGCAGTCTACCAGGCTCCCCTGTCCCTGGGAGTTTCCAGGCAAGAGTACTGGAGTGGGGTGCCGTTGCCTTCTCTGAAGATTGATCTAAGTCATAATAAATCTTTTCTAAGGCCACCATTACCAACTTAATGAATAGGAGCCTTCTGAGATTCTCGGAGGGTGGGCATCATCCAACTGCAGAATACATTACTGATTTTCTCCAAACAAAAAGCTGAGGCTTTCACTGTGCTTTGTTGCCTACATTTCTTAACAGCTTTCAGAAGGGACTCTGTTGGGGGATCATTGTTATCTTAAAGCACTCATCAAAGAAAAATAGAAGTGGGGGTGCTATATTTGTGTACCTTCTCAGATTCTTCAATATTGGGCCAAGAATTAGAGAGTAATCATTTCTAGTCTGTGGGGGTGAACCCCCCAGAAATTGCTAAGAGGCTCTTACATACTGCTGGGAATATCTGAAACTCCATCCTTTCCAATGACTCTGAATCCAACCCCATATTGATTCATCTGGGCTGTGTCCAGGAAGTTCCCAAATTCTTTAACACAGTAACCACTAAAGAGAATGCTTGTGCGGTTATTTGATGACGCACAGAACTTTATAGGTCTTGGGGTCAGATATATGTTTTATATTAGAAGAGCAGAATTTTAATGAAAAGGAAGCAGGTGGTGTGCACTAATGTGAAGAGAGTTTCTGGTGTCTCTGACATGTCCAGCATTGTATGGTGGTGTTACTTCTTTCTTCTAACCAAGTTTCTTCCATTAGCCTGCAAAGGAGCTGATAGAATGAATAATAGCCCCAGACACACCGTGGGAGAACTTTTACGTTTTATTGCATCAAAAAGCTAGGATGATTTTTTTATTCTCTCAGCGATTAAAATTAATTCATAGTTCCTAGCCTATAACAAAGATACATACATAGCCCTTTGTCTTCACCTCTACGTACCTAGAAAAAAGATTCTCCATTGTGAAAACAGGTAATGATATTTTAGAATTACATTCTAGCTTTGTTTCTAATTAGATGCGTGATCTTGGGCAGAGGACTCTGAGTCACAGGTTCTTCCATAAAATAGATCTAGAAGATGAGGCAGTGCCATGTTCTACCTCAATTACTATTTTGTACAATGGGAACATTCTTCATTATTTATGGTAGGGCTTGCCACACTGCTTGTGCTGAACCATGGGCTACAACCCTAGGACTCTGCACAGTTCTTAATATTTATTTGGCTAATGACTTCCTCTTGTAATGTTTCTTGACCAGTGGTCAGAGGAATACCTCTGGGAATCCACTAGTAGAACTTGTTAGCATTCAGATTTCTGGGCCGTCCTAGACTAAATCAGATGGTTCTAGATATCTGCATGTTTTATACATTGCCCAGGTGATTCTTAGATACACTGGGTCTAAGACCCACTGCCAGCTGATAGCACATGGTATCCTCTGTAATATGAATTACTTTAACTCTTTTTACTCTTTGTATCCAGTCTGCAAGGTCTTAGCTCAGGATCTACCACTAACTGGATGACTTGGTCACACGTTTTCATCACTGATGGCTCAGATGGTAAAGAACCTGCCTACAGTGTAGGAGACCTGGGTTCAATCCTTGGATTGGGAAGATCCCCTGGGAAAGGGACTGGCTACACACTCTGGTATTCTCACCTGGAGATTTCCATGGACAGAGGAGCCTGGCAGGCTACAGTCCTTGGGGTAGCAAAGAGTCGGACACAACTGAGCAACTTAAACTTTTCATCTCTCTAGGACTGTTTTCTTATGTATAAAATGTGGGGGCTGGAGTATTACTCTCTAAGGAATCCTTGGGTTCTAATAGTCTATGATGGTAGTTCTCTGGTGACTTGTTAGAGTTCTGGAACCAAGCTTAGCAAATCCTATTTCTTGAGTCCCTACTATGCCCTGGGTATTGTGCAACTTTTACATATTCTTTATTTTTTTCTTCACAGTAACCTTTGATATTAGCACTATTATTATTCACTCTTGACACTTAAGGAACTGAGGCTGGGGAAAGTGAAGCAGCTTGTCCAAGTCTGCTTAGCTAACAAGGGGAACCACAGTGAACTGGGATTAAACTGGGGTCATAAACACATGAATAGTTGCCAGAGTTGCTGTGCCCCCCATGACTTCGAAAGGCCTGGGGCTTGTCCAGCATGCCTTTCACTCACTCTGCGTTCTACTATCCCAGCAAAGGAGCCTGGTGTTGGTTTCCTTAGATGTTTACTTGGCCTCTTGCTAAAGCATTTGCCTTTCCTACTCAGTAACAGTGAAAAGACCTTTAAAAAAAAAAAAAAAAATCCCGGGGCTGGAAACATTTTGTTTCCTACAAAAAGAATATTTTGCAGCCAGCTCTGTGGTCGAAAGTATTTTTCCTGTGGTCTAGGGATGGGTTGGATCCCATCTCTTCTTGGCCAGTGTCTGAGAACTTAGCCCATGGCTTCCCATCAAGTCAGCACACAGTACGTTGTGTTTTTTTAAATGAGTGTCTAGTGATGTTGAGTGTGTGCACAAGTGGACGGATCCGTTTATCTGGGTGTATAAGAATGTGTACATGTACCTCTGGCCTTTCCATGGCAGAGAGAACCCTGGAATGGTTTTCCACATGCTGCACACATCAACATAGCTTTTAAGGTTTCATCACTCACACGACAACCAAACAAATTCAGATGCTGACAAAATGAGAAGAGAGTGATATGTGAGCCTTATGTGGATTTGCAAGTAATTAGAAAGCCAAGGGAATCTGAGATTTTGACCTGTCACATTTCTTTCCACTTTCAGATGTTCAAAATCAAGACCTGGGGCTGGTTTTATTAGATGGCAGGGTGGTCTGATGGTGATGGCAGAAAACATGAATTCTGAGATCCACCTCCAGCCTGGCCGCTTGTAAAGTTCAGGACACTGACCTTTGCCCATTCTTGCATAAGTCACTGCTTCTCAAGGACTGCTTTTTCCTGTCTAAAAACATAAATTAAAAAAAAAAAAAAAAAAACACAAAACACAGCTGTATGCTTCAAATAATAAAAGCTCTTCCATGGGAGATGAATCTCAAGCATTCCAACAGAATTTGCAGATAAGAAGTATTACTAGTACTAGGTACATTTTCTTTATTCATAATTTATGTGCTTTCAGTAAAACGTTGCACTGTGTGGTACTGCCTAGAACTTTCTACCCTTACTTTCTTTGCTCAGGCTGTATTACCTGCCTGGAAGGCCCTTCATTTGAAGAAATACTACTTGTCCTTTATGGTGTGGCTTGGATGATACCATTTCTTTGCATTTGTCTCAACCACAAGGCTCTCTGTCTTCCCACTGAGTGTGGTTTTAGGTAGTACTTTCCTGCCACATTAGGCGTTCAGCTAAATTAGAAGGCAGGGCTGACTCACTCCTAAAGGTCCCGGCACAGTGCAGAGCAGATGGCCAGTGTGTGTTTGTTGACTCAAATGGAATTGACTTCTCCAAGCATGACAAGCTACTGTTTGTAACTTCATAATTCTCTGGTGTGAGTCCTCTATGTAGCTGTCCAACTGGGGACATTTTGAAAACTCAAGGCATCATGGCTATCCAGGGAGAAAAGTTGTAGTCACGGGATTTGGGGGTACCATTTGAAGAAATAAGCAAATCCCAATGGTGGAAGGAGTTATGAATCCTATTGTGTTTACAATTTTTGAGAGGGGGAGATATTAGGGAAGAATTGAGGGGCTATTGAAATAGAAACTAAGCCATCATGAGTGGTTCCCTTGAGAAGGGCAGGGATTGAGATAGAAGTAGACCCCATGCCCAGGTTGAAGCATTGGTGACATTGGCTATAGAGCTGCCCCTACCCTGGGATGCAGGAACTGGCCCATCCAAGAGAGTCCGTGGGAAAGGATGACCACAAAGAGATCAGGGTTCACCAATGGGGAAAAGCTGGCCTTTGCTCCACTTCCTCACAGAAGGCAGTAGAACTATTCTCACGATAGGGTTGGGGTGGGGTTGGGGTAGTGGTGGTGATTTTAGTAAACCAATTTTCCGATGACAAGCATGTTTCTGTTTTTACCCCTTAACAATGAGACAACAACCCAAATAACAGATCCCTCAGTACATTGAAATGCCAAGGCTAAATGAACTGGTGGAACTTTGTGGCTTTGGCTCTTGGCTTACAGGCGTATCCATGCATTAGGGCCATGGCTTGGCAGTAGACAAAGCGGCTGTGTGGGTCCATAGGGAGCTTTCTGGCTCTGTGGCTTTCTTTGATATGCAATTGAACTTTGGCAAATTTTCCCTCTCAAGTCTCTGTTTATGAGGTTCAGAGGTAGATAGAGACTCTCATTACGGAGCCCAAAGCTAACAGCAGACTAGAACTACAGGATATCTTCCCACTTTCACACTTTGCTTTCAAGGGTAAAGAGCTGGCCCACAAGGCTTACAACAAAGGGACAAGTTAGGGGTAGAGACTGCTGAATTCTCTTCCCAACTTCATACATCTCTAAACCTGTAAGCTTAGCCAGAACTCTTAAATTTTCTTTCTTTCAAAATGAAAAAGATCTCTTGCTTGTCAAAGGACCAGTAAGATCATCAATTTACTGGTTTTCAATGTAGCTGTTCTTAACAA
Organism: Bos mutus; assembly: GCF_027580195.1. Classification (NCBI taxonomy): domain Eukaryota; kingdom Metazoa; phylum Chordata; class Mammalia; order Artiodactyla; family Bovidae; genus Bos; species Bos mutus. The sequence goes on along the minus strand of NC_091626.1, from coordinate 28,488,896 downwards.
CAACAGCTAACATCAAATGCTTAACCACTTACATGGTCCCATGTAATTATCTATTCAGTCATCACATCTTTGTAAGATAGGTACTATTATCCTCATCTTACAGATGAAGGAACCAAGGCACGAAGAGGTTAGGCCATTACTAGTTGTTGCTGTGCTTAATTATTATTCACTAAGTTAAGGTCCAACTCTGCAGGTATATCTTAAAATTGACTGGCTTTCCTGAATCCATTTCTCCTCAGATTTTATCACTGGGCCAGAAATAATAAAATTATTGGAGTTAATAGAGTTAGCATTCTTAATTGCTGACTCGCCTTAAAGTGTAAGTAGTCTTTGGCCATGTTCAAGTTACATCATTCTTATATTGAGAAACCTTAGAAATTAAGACTTTGGAAAGTGATCGATTTGGTGAACAAGGGGGATTATCCATTCTATTGAACTTGTACAGTAAAGAGAAAACAAATGTGGTATTGGGCTGAGAAGAATTTTAAAAATTGAAGGTAGGGATTCTATTTAAGTGCCAAGAGCAAGCCAGTGGACTCCAGGGAGGCTGAAAAATGAGGCTGTATGCCATGGTTTGCGTCTAGGTTATGGCTGTGCACCTTCTTTCCTACTCATTTCTGTAAGAAAGAGCCTTTGTGGGGTAGCGTTTGAGCTTTCTATAAATGCCCCAGGGAATGCCGATGATACCATTAACTGTCGGCCATTTTTGTAACAGGCATATGATGAGAGCTATACAAACTTTATCTTTACAATATACTATGAGATGGGTTTTTACAGTAACACTATGAGATGGGTATTATTACTCTGATTTTACAGTTGGGGAAATAGGCTCTCTGAAGCAAAAACAACTAGTAAATGGTGGAAAATGGAGTCAAACTCAGATTTAACTCTGAAGTGACTGAGCCCTGATTTTCTATAAGGAGACACCTCTCTTCCATTTTCAGCCTGCGCTGTATCCACTGGCTTGAGGTCTGGCCAATGGTGGGATCACGCACTCTTTCTGTAGAGATGGTTTGCAGCAGTCAGTTTAGAATCAACCTGGGACTTGGCTAAAATAATCGGAGTTGCTACATTGGGAGAATGTAAGTCCGGCACTCTTGGTGGCCATCTTTGCCACTATCCAGAGGGAACCTACTTGAGAATGACAGTGAAGTCAACCCAGAGGGAGACAAAACCAAGAGATTCCATGACGGGGAGAGGGGGAAGTTCAGAGGTCATCATTTGAGGCCCTGGATCCAGCTGTGCCTGAGGTCACATACCCTGAAGATTCCAGTTATGTGAGCCAATAGGCTTTCTTTTTATTTAGTCTCAGTTGCATTTCTGTGACTTGCATCTGAATAATACATGCATTAGATTTTCATAATTGTGTACCAATGTGCAGCCAGAAAATTCTAATAAGGAGAACCTTTATTATTAAAGGGGCTTCCCTGGTGGCTCAGACGGTAAAACATCTGTCTGCAATGCTGGAGACCCGGGTTCAATCCCTGGGTCGGGAAGATCCTCTGGAGTAGGAAATGGCAACCCACTTTAAGACTCTTGCCTGGAAAATCCCATGGACAGAGGAGCCTGGTAGGCTACAGTCCATGGGGTTGCAAAGAGTCGGACACGACTGAGCAACTTTACTTTACTTTTACTTTTATTATTAAAGTGGTTTATACCCTCCCATTAGGTAGAGACCAGTTCTGATTATTCAGGCCCACCTTCCATGTTTCTAGATGATTCTACTCCTGTGCATCTCTTCTTCCTCCTTTTACATTTGTTGAACCTCTCACTGGTTTCCTTTCAGACTTTTTCTTATTCACCTCCACTATTCTAGAGAGAAAAAAAGGCGTGAAACTCACATTCAACAGCTTTTCTGGTTTATGAGGCTCTTTGAAACAGTTCAGATAAAGAGTAAGTTAAAAATAATGACTTAAAAGCAATTAAAAAATCATTTTGAGCTTTTAGTTAGCCATGGCTTCTTTGCTACGTACGAAGCTTTATGGAAGTACTTGATGTCATTTCTTCCGTGATAAAAATACATTTTCTGGTTTAGTTTCACTTAATCATTAATGATAGGCTGTAAAATATTCTTTCCAGTTCAAAAGTGGCATCAAATAAGTAGCTGAGATTAGTAATAATTTTGGAAATGTGGTCATTTAGCAAGCTGGCATTTACTGAACATCTACTGTGTACTGGACTAAGCTCTGGAAAAAGCAAAGATGAATAAAACATAATGTTCAAAATCTAGCTGGATCGGCAAGGCTAGGAAACACTGACCATAATGTAGTGTGACGAGCAGGAGGATAGTGCAAGCATTGTACGACTGGTCCTGAAGAGGAGGGGACCAGGCAGGACGGATGCCAGACCACGGGGGAAGGGGCTTCTGGAGCACCCCCTCCCCCGCGCCAGGCAGTAACCCCTTAGTACTGGATCACGTGGCGGGGGAGCCTTGGGCTGGTGAAATAGTGGAGCCCTAAGGGCCTTAGGAGCCGCAGATATTTGCCAAATGACATGGCAGTATTTCAGTATTTTAACAACTGGAATGGCCTGAGGAAAAGCCTGGGAGTCATTCTGTGATCAAGGCCTCTTAAAATAGAGGGGAGGGAAGAATGACAAAGAATGCGGAGACAGGAGGTGACTTTTGAGCTGGTCTCTCATGAAATTCATTCAGGTAAGAGAGATCAGCCCCAGGTAAGGGATGCCTGACATCTTTAATTAGCAGAGTTAGATTGGGGAGTGATCAGGAGGGGAGGAGTTAAGAGGTGAAATCAATGAGTTGGGCCAGGTTGAGAAGGACCTGCCCAAGAGTTTGAAAAGATACTAGAGAGCCAAGAATGGATTTTGAGAAATTAAAAAATGTGATAGTTCAATGGTGAGATCCTTTGGTTTGTCTGCAAGGGGTCTTGCTTCTCTGATGGAGAGAGAACACTCATTTTAAGATTAAATGGATATATGATCCATATGATCTACAAGGACCCCTCTTTTATAGATTGATCTGATTAATCTGGAAAAGCTAGAAGTACAGGGCTTTATGCCATGAAAACCTTGGACTGCCATTCACCCTGAGGCAAGGGGCTGGGAAGCAAGTGTTTTCTCCCTGTTATCTTCTGGATCCCCAAGGCCTTGGGTTACTTTGGCGCTAACCATTTATGGGCGGGGACCTCATCATATTAATTTTCATTTTCCCTAATGTCTAGCTTAGTACCTAGGACATAGGACGTACTCAGTAAATATTTGTTGAATTAGTATAACATTAACAAAGTCATTCAGTTCTCAGCAGCTGTTGCTTACACTTATTTTAAATATGGCTTTATTTAATTGCAAAGTATCTATCCTTTTTAGGTCCTGTGTTTTTGTTCTGGCATGATCTACTTTCAGTGGCATTCAGCTACAGTCTATGCCACTCAACAGGAAATTTCTGGCAACAACAAATTGCACATCCTGGCTAGATTGCTGACTAAGTATGGCAGAACACTCACTTTCTCTTTAACTTGACTTTCCCTATCTGTATGAAGGAAAGAATGTTTTTGCTTATTTATTCTGAAACAGGAAACATAAAAGTAATGCTTGCTTGTGGGGGAAAAAAGCAAGCAATATACATAGTAGAAGGGAAAATCTCCCAGGGGTATATAATCTCCTCGGCTTTTCTGTGCATATATTAAAATATATGTATGCTCACAATATCATCCATACATCATGGATAATCTTTCCATGTAAATATAGTTACTATCCTTTTTTTCACAGCAGCATAGTATTCCATGATAGGGATATATAGAAGTATAGGCAAGAGGATGGCAAGTGGAAAATTCTTAAAGAGATGGAAATATCAGACCACCTTACCTGTCTACTGAGAAACCTGTATTCAGACCAAGAAGCAACAGTTCAAACCTTACATGGACAATAGATTGATTCAAAATTGACAAAGGAGTATTACAAGGCTATATATTGTCACCCTGTTTATTTAACATCTATGCAGAGTACATTGTGTGAAATGCTGGGCTGAATGAATCACAAGCTAGGATCAAGATTGCCAGGAGAAATATCAACAACCTCAGATATACGTATGATACCACTCTAATGGCAGAAAGTGAAGAGGAACTAAACACACTCCTGATCAGAGTGAAAGAGGAGAGTGGAAAAGCTGGCTTAAAACTCAACATTCAAAACACTAATCTCATGGCATCCGGTCCATCACTTTATGGCAGGTAGATGGAGGAAAAAGTGGAAACTGTGACAGATTTTCTTTTCTTGGGCTCCAAAATCACTGTGTCCAGTGAGTGCAACTATGAAATTAAAAGACACTTGCCTTGGAAGCGTATTGCCTAGACAGCATATTAAAAATCAAAGACATTACTTTGCTGACAAAAGTCTGTATAGTCAAAGCTATGGTTTTTTCAATAGTCATGTACAGATATGAGAGTTGGACCATAAGGAAGGCTGAGCGCCTGAAGAATTGATGCTTTCGAACTGCGGTGTTGGAGAAGACTCTTGAGAGTCCCTTGGGCTGCAAGGAGATCAAACCAGTCAGTCCTAAAGGAAATCAACCCGAAATGTTCATTGGAAGGACTGAGGTTGAAGCTGAAGTTCCAGTACTTTGGCCTCCTGATGTGAAGAGCTGACTCATTGGAAAAGACCCTGATGCTCGGAAAGATTGAAGGCAGGAAGAGAAGGGGACAACAAAGGATGAGATGGTTGGATGGCATCATCAACTCAATGGAACATGAATTTGAGCAAACTCTGGGAGATAGTGAAGGACAGGGATGCCTGGCCTGCTGCGGTTTATGGGGTCTCAAGGAGTCGGGCACAACTTAGTAATTGAACAACAACAGGCAAGAGGATGATGACATTAACATGATTGAAATGGTACATTCCTTAAACTCAAAAAATTTAAGCATTTTTGTTTTTAATTATTTAAATAAAACAAACAACTTTGATCTAAGCTAGAGAAGTAGCATTCAATAGCTTCACTTCTGAAATAGCTGGCAGTCTACTAATATTTGTCGCCATTCTTTGCTTCATTGTTAACCTTGCCTAACCCCTTCTAGCTAGATACCCCAAAGAGCACAGTAAATGTTATACAAATACTCCATAAAAGTTGTTCTTTACTGATCTGGACCGAAATGGATCTTAAAATATAGTTGGTTTTTTTAATGTCTTTTAATAGGGCTCGCCTTAATTGGTCCTCTCTCTTGATCCTGATTTTAAAAGGAGATGATGGCTCAGAAAACTGCTCCAGGTCACCAAATAAATCCAAGCTCAGAACAATAGGATTCCTTTAGGCCCATCCCCCAACCTGTCCCCCCAAATCACACTCTCCATCACATGACTTCTGTGAGCTAGAGATTCTGCAGCTGTTTGGAAGAGAACTAAAATCTCTGCTCTTGGGTTACTGAACCTGGCTTTTGTTTTTTTGCTTCCATTCTTTTTTTTTTTGCCTTTCTTCCTCTTTGGTGTCCCAGTTTTTATAGAGTCCTGGCTGGCTCCCCTAGAGATGAATCTGCCTGCCTGTGTATAGAGGAATCCACGGTGTCATTAGGGGAGTTACCTCTAACCATTCTTCCTCATTGCTAATAGAGGAACTCTGAGCGCTGAGAAAACGTCAATGTGTGGGCTCTTGTCTATGCGATGAAAGCTTTTGTCCCATAGTAATGAGGCAGAGCTCTCGTTTACTTCTAAAACATGATTAACTCCTTGGGAAGGAGGGGGATAAAACAGAGTTGTTATTTAAGATGGTGCCCTGGGGGAACAAAGGAGAGGCTTTTCACATTATTGTACCTCCTAATTGGGCCAAGCCAAGGTTGCTGTGTACCATTCCAGAAGGCAGTTCCCTGCTTGGTGGCGGGGACAGGAGCAGAGGGGTGACAGATTGAAGCTGACATTGGAAAGGCATGGAACCAGAAAGAGCTTAGGACTTTTTAAGGCCAAATCTTCTGGACTTGCCTCCCATCCCACCTCCAAAGGGCCCCAAGGGAGAGAAGGGAGCTTTGACCACCCACCACCTCCCCTAACCCCAGCTCCCACTCTGTGGTCCCTGACATCAAGAGTTCCCTTACCCAGAATTTCTGGGAAAGTGCTGGTTTGCTTTGTTCCTCACAATTCTATATTTATTGAATTGTTTATAGTAAACAGGCATTATTAATATAATCAGGGAAACATAAAGAAAGCTATATTCATAGTGTGGCAGGGGAAAAGAGAGAGAAAGTCAGTAGTTTGGTAGAACTGGCAAATAATTCCTTAGTGCAGTCCAGTCAACATTAAAGATAAAAAGTTTATTTGGGATTAGGATACTTTAAAAGGTGCCTAAATTCTTAACAGAGCTGATCATTAGCATGAAGACCAAAAAGGAAGACTAAACACCCTCACCTCCTTCCTTTAGGGGCTCCATGCCAGGCCTTGCTGGACCCTACAAAGCATCCTGTCCAGATTTCCCAGCCCAGAGAACATCTACATTAGACAGTTTTCTACCCTCTTGATGGTCAATATTCATCTGTATTCTTCAGGGTCATGCATTTTAGGCAAGATTATCTACTGACTTATTCTGGAGAAGTTTCTCTGCCTGATAGAACACACTGTTTGTGTTGAACAGGGAGACCAGCTGGAGACACAGGTTTTACCTGAATGTCTGATTCCAGTGAGAATTTCAAACCCTAACAAGTCAGCAAGAGAGGGAAAATTTTGACTAGGGACCTTTGGCAGCCCCTCCAATCAGATCCCATGAGTGGCTGCCTAGTGAGTGCACTTGTTCTCAATATTGTATAAATAAAAGTTTTGGACATGGACATGGGCAACCAGACATGCCCCTCTGTTGATCAGTCGACTTTCATGATCTGCATCTCAACTTCTTCATTGGTTAAATGGGATAATAATAGCATTCACCTCGTAAGGTTGATATAAGGATAACCTGTCTTAGGACAGTGCCTGGCACATAACAAGAACTTAATAACTGTTAGCTCTTATCACTATAATTACCAAGTCTGCCAGGAGTCCTGATGTTTAAAGTAGGCCCCAAATGGAAATCTGATGGGTTCTCAAAGAGATCAGACAGTTTTAGACTCCTTCCAAATCCGATCCGGTTGCTATCAAGCTCTTCTTCCCACGTCCTTTCTAAAGCCCTTCTCCTGCAGATTCCTATTTCTTGAATTATTTCAGTCTATGAACCTGTTTCTATAGGTTAAAAATACCTTAATTTTCCAACAATATGTAATAAATGCACCACTTTATATCTAGTGTAAGATTTAGATAGAGTAACATTAAAAATACAAAAGACTAAACTGACAACTCCCAATTATGCCCTAACAACACCAGAGAGAGTTATTATATGAAGTTGCAGCTTCCTTCCATCTGATTGAACTTGTTGCAAAGACTGGTTCCAACTAGACTGAGTTGAAGCCCTAAAGGAAAGGATAGGAAAGGTACTCTATTGTCTCTCTGTTACACCCATGAAGTCATCTGAAATCCTGTCTTGTGTTTCCTTCTTGTCCTTTGCCCTTTTTTTCACTGGAGGAAGGCTTTAGGGAAATAGTAAGAATGCTGCGGTAACAGAGGGAATTAATTTGACCCTGCTCTGAAGAAACAGTGTGTTGATTCCCACTAGCAATAGTTTCTCTACCCTTCAGAACAGGGCAAGGGATGTGGTCCATTACACAAGCCAGTCCCACTTGACCAGCCACTTTTGGAGATGTCAAGTCCAGAGTTCAGCCTCTCTACATAGAAACATGTTGCCTTCCTCGAATCAATTCCTTTGAGACTATAGAAAACCCCGTGTGGCCCAAGCATGATGTAACAGGGATGTGTGCTTCAGAATTCAAGACACACCCTCTGAGTTCCTGGCATCTTTTTTACCATAATAATCGCACAGTCACAGCCTTCCTTCAGTGACCCTTGCAGGCCAGAGTTCCCTTGGCTGTGTCTCCTAGCAGACTCGCGACAAGAAGGGCCAGCTCTGCTTCCTCTGGGTCTGTGGACAGTGCTAGGAAGTCAGACCTATCTCACCAGGTGTTCAGAGAACTTAGCATTTATATCTGGACAGAGTTCCTGTGCATCTTATTTTTATGGTCATTTTTATACTCCTGGTTTATGGTAGAGAAAGGGAATTGGTTTTTGTCACTTGAAATTGCCTAACAGTATTTAGTTGCTTTAATTAGAGCCAGATTGAAATTTCCAAATTTCTAAATTCAGACAATGGAACAAGCACATACTTGTTCATACTTGAAAGTTAAAACCAGTAATACTTATACCAACTTTTGATTTTTAAAAGAAACATTAAAAATAAAGTTTAAATGTGGTATTTGATGGCCATGAACTTGCTAGTAATACAAACAGCTCTTCTTTCTTTAGCAGCACCCCACAGCAATACTAACAAATGATAACACTAACAATTTCAAAAAGGGTTAGAAATATAATTTTAAACCTAAATGTACAGTGCTGTGGCCTGTGTATAAAACTGTACATTAGCCTTATACACATAGACCCTCTTACATGGGCCGTAAAGTAAGCAAAGGCAAATAGATCATGGAACTAATTCTTTAGCCTTCAAGATAGGGAAAAATCACTAACCTTCCTACATTTTTTACCTGCTCCCCCACCACAGTGGAAAGAAACTTACATTTCTTAGGTTCTTATGATGTGCCATATTTTCCATTCATTTCATTCATCTCACTAATTTTCACAATAAGCCTATGAAGCTGATATTACTGTGCTCATTTTAGACATAAAGAAAGTGAGAGGTAGAGAGGTTAAAATGCCCCAAATCATACAGCCAAGATTTGAAGCCATAGTAACTAAATTCAAAGCATCTTACATTTTGTAATAATGATGATCATACTTGGCCTCAAGCCACCTTTTTTCAGTCCCCTGAAAGGATAATTTAAAGATAGTTAAAAATTATATTAACCACTGAGAGGAGCTTTTAGGTGTATGGTAATCTTATATGTAGTATGTGCATAAGTGTATGTGTGTGTGTGTGTAACTGACTCTCAAAGCTGATATTGTGATAATACCACCAATTCACTACCCAACTGGAGATAAAAGAACTAAAGCTCACAAAGAGGGCCTCCTCTCTAATGTGAAGGTTTGACCACTTAAATCTCCACTCTTTCTCATGATCTATCTGAAATTATTTCCATTTAATAATAATAAAAATGGTTAATCCCAAAGGGCAGGAAGATTAGGTCTCTTTGAGACATCAACAGGTTTCTACAAGATATTAGAAGACAGGAAGTGATGGAAGATTGACAAGATATAACTGAGGAAACTATAAGCCAAAGTATTCTCAATGTAGTGTAACAGCAGAACACTTAAAAGATTTCCTGGGACTTGGAAGCACCAGACATCACAGAAAGCAGAGAAGATGAAAACAGGAGATTGGTTGAAAATTTTACATGAAATATAGGAAATAGTTGGACCACCTTTCTCATCCTGAGAGCCAGGTGACCAATCTCCAATCCAAGTTGACGACCAAAATTTATTTTGGAGAAAATGAATTAAAGAAGTTTCAGACTTAGGACTTCAAATAAAAGTGGAGGACAAAGTGGGAGGCATTGCCTAAAACAAGGGATTACACCTGTCAAATGGTGAACCTGAAGCCCCTTTCTCTGCCCTGCTTCTAGAATGTAGGAACTAGACAAGAGATTGGGCAAGACTTTTCTGTAAATACCAATCTACCTCTGAGAAGATATCTCCATGTATTGACATTTATAAGTCCCCAGTGAATCCCACCAGTTTACCATATGCACGTTATTTCTAATTATAGTTTTAGAGTAAATTTTATATTCTATTATATAATTTAAAAATGACTGGACAACCAAGGATCACCCAACTCATAGAATGTACCTCACACAAGAAGGCAAAAACTAATAAAAAGAACACTGAGGAATTATAGATAATACAAGATTTAAGGGAGGAAAGTCCTTACTATAATTAATATCCTCAGAATTAAAAATTATATAAAAACAAAGGTAGGATGTGTTGAATTAGAAATAGAAGACAAGAAAGAGCTCTTGGAAATTAAAAATATGATGGCTGACATAAGCTCAATTAAAGAAGTAGAAGATAATATGAAGTGATATTATCTGAATTATGTGTAAGCATTAAATTGATTAAAAACAAAATAATCAATTTTCTAGAATTGTGAAAATATTTTAAACAGAAAGAGAATTGCAGAGTTGAACAGGGGGAGATAACAAAGACAGATGTTGAATCAATGTTTAAAAATTTGTCTTGGGAGACTTAACATATAGAATGGCAGAGTAAGGCACTCAGGCAACTTGCATCTCCTCAAAAATGACAAGAACATTGATTAAAACTGTCAAAATCAACTTTTTCAGAACTCTGGAAATTACTGGAGGCTTGGAAAATCTGGCAAATTTTCACTCAAGAAAGCCAGGTGAATCTCAGTAAGAACAGCAAGATTTGTGGCCTTAAACTTTTACAAGTTCCACCGTTCTCTCCCCAGTTGTGTAGTAATCTTGAAAGCCAACCATCTCACAACTACAGTAGCATTGTATTGCAGCTTGGAAAGGTTTGGAGGTCCCTATAGCCCCACGCAAGAGAACTGTCACTATTTGACCTGACTCAGAGCTTGGTCTGTGTGAATAGCCCTACCCTACAGGCTGGTGGCAATTGTTTACATCATGGCTGCCTAAGGTCTTGTTACCTGGTAGAGCTCACAAGAGGCTGACCAAAATATTTTAAAGAAAAAAATTGGGTGATGAGGTATCCATAAGGAGTTTTGTAAAGGTCCTACGTATACCAGGCTAGAATGCCATACACCTTGCTCATGGCCAAGAAGAACCCAAGAAGACCTTTAAGCTGTCACTTCTGGCTGACCTTGAGGCTCTGTGTGAACAGGAAGTGAACATTAAGACAAAGCTTTAAATTCCTTGAATGCATGCCCCAACACACACACGACACACACATACACACAGCTTGGGAGACTTACTGATCCAGGTTATTTAGGGAAATCTGTTCAATCAAATTCAGTTCAATCGTTAATCACTAAGTGACTTCATTTACAAGGCATCCTCAATAAAATTATAGGCTGGCTTCCAATCAGAAACTCTGGAGGTCAGAAGGCAACAGAATGATGTATTCAAATTGCTGTCAATCCACAATTGTATATCCAGCAAAACTGTCCCTCAAAATTGAAGAAATTAAAACACTCTCAGAAATACAGAATCTTAGAATTTGTCACTAGTACACCAAGCCTACAAGAAATACTAAAAGCAGTTCTTCAAGTTGAAATGAAAAGACTCTAGAGGGTAACTGGAATCCATATGCAAAAGTAAAGAGCACCGGTAAAGGTAAATACATAAGTAAATATAGAAGTATGAATGTGGAAGGTGTTTGTTATTTTTTTCTCAAATATGATTTGAAAGACAACTGCATAAAACCATAAATCTAAAGTTGTGTTGGTGGACTTCTAATGTATCAATATGTAATTTGCATAAGAGTAGTTGTGCAAAGGAGGAAAAGAGAATGGAGCTATAATGGAGCAATTTTTTGGTAAACAATATAAGTTAGCATCAGTCTAAACTAGATTGTTTTAAGTTAAAACATTAATAGCAACTTCCAGGGCAACCTATAAGAAAATAACTCAAAGTAGATAGTAAAAGAAACAAGAGAATTAAAATGGTAAACTAGAAAAATACCTAACATAGAGACATCAGTAATAGAAAAATAGAGGAACATAAACCACAAGATATACAGAAAAACACATAGCAAAATGGCAGACATATATCCTGTCTTATCAATGATCACATTAAAAGTAAATGGACTCAACACATCAATCAAAAGGCAGAGATTGGCTGATAGAGTCAAAACAAACAAACCCCACCCCCATGATCCAACTATATGTTGCCTCCAATAGATACACTTTAAAGTCAGACACAAATCAGTTGAAAGTAAAAGAATGGAAATTATATACCGTAGTATTGCAGAGTACATCATGAGAAACGCTGGACTGGAAGAAACACAAGCTGGAATCAAGATTGCCAGGAGAAATATCAATAACCTCAGATATGCAGATGACACCACCCTTATGGCAGAAAGTGAAGAGGAACTCAAAAGCCTCTTGATGAAAGTGAAAGTGGAGAGTGAAAAAGTTGGCTTAAAGCTCAACATTCAGAAAACGAAGATCATGGCATCCAGTCCCACCACTTCATGGGAAATAGATGGGGAAACAGTGGAAACAGTGTCCAACTTTATTTTTCTGGGCTCCCAAATCACTGCAGATGGTGACTGCAGCCATGAAATTAAAAGACGCTTACTCCTTGGAAGGAAAGTTATGACCAACCTAGATAGCATATTCAAAAGCAGAGACATTACTTTGCCAACAAAGGTCCGTCTAGTCAAGGCTATGGTTTTTCCTGTGGTCATGTATGGATGTGAGAGTTGGACTGTGAAGAAGGCTGAGCGCAGAAGAATTGATGCTTTTGAACTGTGGTGTTGGAGAAGACTCTTGAGAGTCCCTTGGACTGCAAGGAGATCCAGCCAGTCCATTCTGAAGGAGATCAGCCCTGGGATTTCTTTGAAAGGAATGATGCTAAAGCTGAAGCTCCAGTACTTTGGCCACCTCATGCAAAGAGTTGACTCATTGGAACAGACTCTGATGCTGGGAGGGATTGGGGGCAGGAGGAGAAGGGGACGACAGAGGATGAGATGGCTGGACGGCATCACTGACTTGATGGATATGAGTCTCAGTGAACTCCGGGAGTTGGTGATGGACAGGGAGGCCTGGCGTGCTGCGATTCATGGGGTCGCAGAGTCGGACATGACTGAGCGACTGATCTGATCTGATTGTGATTTAGAAGATATATATAGATATAGACATATATTTGGTCATTCAGATAACCAAAATATATTTCTCCAAAATATATATATTTATGCTGCTGCTGCTAAGTCGCTTCAGTCGTGTCTGACTCTGTGTGACCCCATAGACGGCAGCCCCCTGGCTCCCCCGTCCCTGGGATTCTCCAGGCAAGAACACTAGAGTGGGTTGCCATTTCCTTCTCCAATGCAGGAAAGTGAAAAGTGAAAGTGAAGTCGCTCAGTCGTGTCCAACTCTTAGCGATCCCATGGACTGCAGCCCACCAGGCTCCTCCATCCATGGGATTCTCCAGGCAAGAGTGCTAGAGTGGGGTGCCATTGCCTTTAGTTTTTATTCGTAGTTCCTAACTCACAGGTTCCAAAACCCTTGGAATTTTCTGAGTGATAAGAACAACAGGAGCATCATTTGTTGCAATATTTTCTCTCTTCAGTTCAGTTCAGTTCAGTTCAGTCGCTTAGTCGTGTCCGACTCTTTGCGACCCCATGAATCACACACAGCATGCCAGGCCTCCCTGTCCATCACCAACTCCTGGAGTTCACCCAAACTCATGTCCATTGAGTCAGTGATGCCATCCAGCCATCTCATCCTCTGTCTTCCCCTTCTTCTCCTGCCCCCAATCCCTCCCAGCATCAGGGTCTTTTCCAATGAGTCAACTCTTCGCATGAGGTGGCCAAAGTATTGGAGTTTCAGCTTCAGCAGTTTTTGAAAATGCTTCAGAGCCATCACAGTGAAATGGGTTACTTGTTACTTATAACAAGCTGTTTCCACCACAATGGGGTTCATGTAATGAAGTTGACTTTTGTATAGCACCTAAGGATGGGTGCTAGTTGCCAGGAGAACCAATCATGAAAAGAGAGTGGGAACTTCCAGTCTCACCCCCTGATTTCCGGGGAGGGCAGAGGGGCTAGAGATAGTCAACCAGCAGTGGACAATGAGTTAATCAATTATGCCTGTGTAATTCAGCCTCCATAAAAACTCAAAAAGAGAGGTGTTTAGAGAGCTTCCACACTGGGGAACCAGAACACTCTCCTATGCCACCATGCTGGGCTCCAAGCTCCACTAAGACAGAAGCTCCTTTGTTTGGGACTTCACCCTATGTATCCCTTCTTCTGCTTGTTGATCTAAATTAATAATAATAAAAGGAAATTTGGGGGATTCTCAAATGTGTACAAATTAAACACACACTCACATACTTCTAAATGAGCAACAAGTCAATAAATAACAAGGGAAATTAGAAAATACTTTGAGAAAATGAAAACAAAAATATACCAAAACTTATGAGATGCCGCTAAAGCCGTGCTTGGAGGGAAATATATAACTTATATACCTGAATTAAGAATTTTATTGTATGGACTTCCCTGGTGGCTCAGTGATATAGAAACTGCCTGCCAATGCAGACGACACGGGTTTGGTCCCTGGGCAAGGAAGATCCCACATGCCAAGGAACACCTAAGCCCATGTACCAGAACTATTGAGCCTGTGCTCTAGAGCCCAGGCGCCACAATTACTGAAGCCCGCACACCGTAGAGCCTGTGCTACGCAGGCAACAAGAGGTATCACTGCAATGAGAAACCCTCGCACTGCAATTAGAGAGTAGTCCCCACTCACAACTAAAGGAAAGCCAGCACAGCAGTGAAGACCCAGCAGAGCCAAAAGTAAACAGATAAATAAAATTATTAAAAAGAATTTCATTATATGCATATTCACCTCAATAAAGCTGATATTTAATATAGAAATAATGACCCATATTCTTTGACTATACAAATTTGCATGCTACCATACAGGAGTAGACACTAAATTCTCTCTAATTTTAGTATAAGTTGGAAAAAATCACTAATACTTTCAAACCACATATAAAGTGCACTGGAAAGAAACAAAAGAACCCTAACATGATTTTTAAAATATATGGACAAAAAACTAAGCTTATAATTAATTATATGCATGCTGAAGTATTTAGGGGAAAGTGCATGATGTTTGCAATTTACTTTAAAATGCAACAACATAAAGCTAAGATGGGTTGTTGTATAGATAAGTAATAAAAACAAGTATTATAAAATGTTAGTGGTAGAATCTACTTGTTAGGTTTATGGGTATTCACTATAAAATTTTTTAAATTTTGCTGCATGTTTGAAATTTTTCATAATAAAATGATAGGAAAAATAATAAACTCAAAATACCACTCTGACCTGAACTATTATGATTGCATAATTTACTAAGTTAATAGCCTATTGATCTGAAGAAATTAATGTTTTCTTTAAGGAGCAAGTTATTTTAGTTTATAAACTTTGGGAACCTAACGTATTATATAAACATTTTTAAACAATCGCCTCACCCAGAGAGATGTTATGAAAGAGCATAATGATACTCTGGGCGGGAATAAGATCTTGTAGCCTCAGGGCCAAACTTTCTAGGAGAATCTTCCCAGGGTCTAGAATTATATGTCATAAGGGATTCAGATCAACTTTAGATTTCTGCCCCCAGTTTCTGTCAGAAAAGTTGTGAAATAGGCCACATGTAGATAAATTAATAAGTTCATGCCTGCTCAAATACAGTGCCTTTTTCCACCTTGTCATTTTCCAGCACAGTATTACTACTACAGATCTTGCTTCCCTATTTTGAGAAGGCAGTTTAGACACCATTCACTTCTTTCTCTACTCTCCCCTCATAATCTTACAAAGCTGTTGGTACTGAGGCTTCTGTGTTCCATGGAGAGTGGTTTTCCAAGTGATGAAGCAGGTTCTAATCAATATACAATCCAGATATGTACTGGGACCTGGATCTCTGCCACCTTTCCCTCCAGCTCTCTTAACACAATGACTAGGGAATTCCTTTGAGGATCACTGAGTATGCTTCAAGCCACCCTGTTCCTGTGGCCTCCTTCCAGCCACAAGATCTTCCTGTCTGGAGCATTTCCGGCCCTTCTGTCCCTTGGCTTGGAGAGTTCAGCTCAACCTGGGGAAAGGACAGAAGACTCGAGGTTATCAAAAGCCTGTTGAATTATCTGATGCAAGACTGGCTGGCTTGTTTGCCTCCCTGGCTCTCTTCCTGGGCTTCAAAGCAGCTGAGAAAACAACCTTTTTCTAAGTCTTGGACAAGGAGGAAAATCTCAGGCATGAAGGATTTCTGTCGCAGACATTTGGCACAGCTAGAGGAAAGGTTTGGTTAGCTTGCAAAAGGTTTTATTAGCCTAGACATGCAGGCGAAATGAGATAATGGGGTCCCTGTTGAAGGACATTTTAGAATCAATGGGTTTGCTCCCTTCCTTCTCAGCAGGTCCCTTGTGTACAGATGTAAATATTAGAAGTGTTTAACGAGGACACCGCCGGTGAGTTCAACTACCGCACAATCCTGCTGATCATGGGGGAGACTGAGATAGGGTTAAAAAATTAGCAAGCTAGAAATCTGTGGATGGATGCAAAGTCCTATTTCTGAGCTATCCAACTCAACCGTTTCTCACCCCAGCTTTCTTAGCTGAACACATTACAATGTCTTTGGTCCCTGCATTTTGTGGATGGAAAGAAAGGGATAGAAAGAAAGCCAGGCCTACCACCTGCCCCTGCAGGAAGAAACTGTGCTTACACTTTCCTTCTGCCAGCTCATTTTACTCTGCCCTTTGCCCCTGACCAATATGAGATTTGGGGTAATGGGTGGGAAAGGGAAGGAAATAAAAGAGAGGAAGGATTCATTAGCAGTGTTAAAGGAAGCCTGCCTGGCACAGGAGTCAGAGAAGAGAAAGTGAAAGAATTGGTGCCAGCTAACCCTCAGCACATGGCTGCCTATTCATGTCTGCTTCCCTGGGCCACAAAGGCAAAACTCACTTTTTCCTAAAGTCAGGGCTCTTTTGCAGAAACTCATATACCCTGCCAGGACCAGAATTCTATAAAAGCAGCCTCCAAGAGAGCCTGTACCTAAGGTTCCTGATGTCTTTGTGCTGTCTTGTCCACACTGACCTTCCTGGCCACCCATAGAGGAGAAGGGTAGGCCGGGTTGCTCCGGAGGAGGGTCACACCTGTACTTTAAAGGGACACAAGTACTATCTCTAGAAGGTGTCACCATCCTGGAGGATGCTTGAGGTTCCTATGTCCAGCACTTTCTGTTCTGTGGCTCCTTTTCCACTTTCTGAGCCTCTTGGAAGTGGGATCAAGCCAGGAAAAACATGTGATGCTATAGCAAGCTGAAACCAAAGACTTGACTGTGGTTCTGCCCAAGCCAAGTCTTGGCAATGATTGACGGGGCAGCCTGCACTTTTCTATGTGACATAGTCTAAGTCCCCCAACTTTGGGGATGGGTTGCCAGATAAGCCTCAAAATAGGTATGAGTCAGAGCTTCAGAGAGTCACCATTTTTTTATATTTTATAATTGAGTTTCCGTTATGCATACAACATCATACTGGAGGTTGCTAGGACTAGAAGCAGCAATGATGATGATGTCCTTTGCCTTCAAACACATGGTAATAAATTCAAGGGGCATTAACTATAAAATGGTGGAGAAAACAGTGAGTGCTATTAGAGAGGTTATAGATACAGTGTGATAGATTTGAGAGACGTTACCTCAGGCTAGAGAAATTGGCATGAGCTTTCTGGAAGAGGTAGCATTTTTACAGCATTCCAAGAGGAGGTAGGATTTGGACATTGAGACAGGAAGGACAAAAGGAAGATTATTAGTGTGGAAGCTTGTGAGCCTCTTAGTCAACCTGCATGGATGCCCTTCTTTGTCTTGAACTGTGCAGAATCCATGCTGGAAAGCAAATGCCTTTATTTGTTGTTATGTATTCTGCCTCCTTGATGTCTTATCCCTTGGATGTGGATTTATCTATGCATGACAGATTAGAGGTTACCATCATGCTGGTTGAAAGTACAGACTATAGAACTGGTTGGCTTGGGCCAGAATCTTGTCTTCAGCACTTATAAGCTGTCTGCCTCAGAGGGCTATTGTGAGGAATAACATCTATTGGTTGTTTGCATCATCATTACTGTGGGACCCTTGGAAGGTCCTCCAGCCCACCCCAAACCATAAGACTTTCCACCATTTTTAGGTCTATTACTCTCTTCTGACAGTCTTACATTAAAATGCAAAATGTAAAGTTTCCTTAGCACTAGAAGGTTTAAACCAGCTCTGCTTTAGAGCAAAAGAGAATCAGCTGATAACTTATTTGCTTAGAGCAAAATAGGCACCTGAGTGGAGAGATATAAAAGGAGGAGAAGAGATTCTGTACAGGGAGGCCAGTGAGCTCCAGGAGCCAACTTCTCCCCCCATGTTTTATTTAGAGTACCCAGGCTTCTGGGGTTTCACTTGTACACTGAGAGAAACCTTCACACATATAGCATGGGGATAATGTGAGGAACAGTGAAGAAAATGTCCATCTGTCATTTTCAGAGACCACACATGCAAAGCACTGAACTGGGCTCTATGAAATGGAAGAGTATGGGATCAAAGGCAATGCCCTTGATCTTTGCAATCCCACTGAGAATTCAGAACATATTTCTAGGAAATAAATTGACGTAGAAATGTATAGCAGTCTTTTTTTTTTTTGTCATCATAATGGTGAAAGTGATGATATTCCAGTTGAGATATTTCAAATCCTGGAAGATGATGCTGTGAAAGTGCTGCACTCAATACACCAGCAAATTTGGAAAACTCAGCAGTGGCCACAGGACTGGAAAAGGTCAGTTTTCATTCCAATCCCAAAGGAAGGCAATGCCAAAGAATGCTCAAACTACTGCACAGTTGCACTCATCTCACACGCTAGTAAAGGAATGCTCAAAATTCTCCAAGCCAGGCTTCTGCAACACGTGAACTGTGAACTTCCTGATGTTCAAGCTGGATTTAGAAAAGGCAGAGGAACCAGAGATCAAATTGCCAACATCCTCTGGATCATCGAAAAAGCAAGAGAGTTCAGAAAAACATCTATTTCTGCTTTATTGACTATGTCAAAGCCTTTGACTGTGTGGATCACAATAAACTGTGGAAAATTCTGAAAGAGATGGTAATACCAGACCACCTGATCTGCCTCTTAAGAAATCTATATGCAGGTCAGGTGTTGGAGAAGCAACAGTTAGAACTGGACATGGAACAACAGACTGGTTCCAAATTGGGAAAGGAGTACATCACGGCTGTATATTGTCACCATGCTTATTTAACTTATATGCAGGGTGTATCATGAGAAATGCTGGGCTGGATGAAGCACAAGCTGGAATCAAGATTGCTGGGAGAGATATCAATTACCTCAGATATGCAGATGACACCACCCTTATGCCAAAAAGTAAAGAAGAACTAAAGAGCCTCTTGATGAAAGTGAAAGAGGAGAGTGAAAAAGTTGGCTTAAAGCTCAACATTCAGAAAACTAAGATCATGGCATCTGGTCCTGTCACTTCATGGCAAATAGATGGGGAAACAGTGGCTGATTTTATTTTTGGGGCTCCAAAATCACTGCAGATGGTGATTGCAGCCATGAAATTAAAAGATGTGTAATCCTTGGAAGGAAAGTATGACCAACCTAGACAGTATATTAAAAAGCAGAGACATTACTTTGCCAACAAAGTCCATCTAGTCAAGGCTATGGTTTTTCCAGTAGTCATGTATAGATGTGAGAGTTGGACTATAAAGAAAGCTGAGCACAGAAGAATTGATGCTTTTGGACTGTGGTGTTGGAGAAGACTCTTGAGAGTCCCTTGGACTGCAAGGAGGTCCAACCAGTCCATCCTAAAGGAGATCAGTTTTGAGTGTTCATTGGAAGGACTGATGTTGAAGCTGAAACTCCAATACTTTGGCCACCTGACGTGAAGAGCTGACTCATTTGAAAAGACTCTGACGCTGGGAAAGATTGAGGGCAAGAGAAGAAGGGGACAATAGAGGATGAGATGGTTAGATAGCATCACCGACTCGATGGACCTGAGTTTGGGTAAACGCCGGGAGATGGTGATGGACAGGGAGGCCTGGCTTGCTGTGGTCCATGGGGTCACAAAGAATTGGACATGATTGAGCAACTGAACTGAACTGAACTGAATGGTGAAAGTTTAATTATTTGTCAACTCTATGATTGTGTCTGCTTTCTCTTTAAAAAAATTTTTTTTGTATTTTAGTACAATTGTTAAAGATACTTTCCATTTACAGTTACAACAAAATACTGGCCATATTCTCCATGTTGTACAATACATCCTCAAGCCTAGCTTACCCCTAACAGTTTATACCTCTTTTCCACCCACCCCATGAACTCCCCTCACCCCCACCACAGGTCACCACTGGCTTGTTCTTCATATGTGTGAGTTTCAGATGGCAGTCTTTTAAAAAGTACAAATTCTCACAATAGATAGGATTGTGGCTCACAGTACCACACACCTGTCTTGTGGAGTTCCAGAGTTTTCAGAGCCGCACATGTCTGTACTCATTCTTACCCAACTATATATTTCCGTGAACCCTTAGAAAATTCTAAAACCAACTTCACATATTACACACAGGGTTGAGTGGGATAAAAACTTTTCACGAAAGTCCTGGATTCTATTAAGCTGCAGGGCTTATGTATTGAAGAATCCAGGAGGGCACTCGAAAACAGCACAAGTCAGACAATGTTTAGAACACCCCAGCTGTATAGGTTGACTGACCTTCTGAAACAGCAGCCTGAGTTATCGGCTAGGGAGGGTTGTTTGCTTTATAAGAGGATTATTTATTGTTTGAAAGGCACAAGGGCATGGGGTGCTCATTGAAGTCTAAAAGAGGGAAAAGTCAATATGTGTTCACAAGGACAATGTGGCAAACATCACTTTTTTCCTGAAATCTGTTAAGCTAAAAAGCTAATTTACACTTCTTCACTCTGCCACATAACACTAGAGAATCTTCAGGTCAGAAAACTCACGTTAAAAGCAATATGCATTTACCTTTACCCCAGGCCTCTTACCAGCGTGTTTGCTTTGAAGTGTTTATGGTCATAGGTTGGTTTGGGTATCTAACCACCCTGATGGAGTTCTCCTCCCGTTGTTCTCTTGTCAGTTTCCCTGTAGAAATTTGGGCTCCAGTCCAAACATATTTCATCCACCATGGCTGAATGAGCAGAGTAGCACCTTGTTCTAGATACTCTGTCTCCATTAATACAACCTGAGATCACACTGCTGCTGCTGCTGCTGCTAAGTCGCTTCAGTCGTGCCCGACTCTGTGTGACCCCATAGACGGCAGCCCACCAGGCTCCCCTGTCCCTTGGATTCTCCAGGCAAGAACACTGGAGTGGGTTGCCATTTCCTTCTCCAATGCATGAAAATGAAAAGTGAAAGTGAAGTCGCTCAGTTGTGTCCGACTCTAGCAACCCCATGGACTGCAGCCTACCAGGCTTCTCTGTCCATGGGATTTTCCAAGCAAAAGTACTGGAGTGGGGTGCACTAGATTTTTGCAAACCACATCTCCCAGCTGACTGGTACTGAACTGTAGTGAACTAACACGTAATTCATTTTCTGAATGTTAAATCTCATCTTCCCCGTTCTGAAACCAGAACAAATTAGTCCCCTGTTCTTAAGGGCAAGGCTTTACATGTATTTCAATAAAATTGTGTCCTAAAGATTCATAGGGTTTGTCCCAACATTCTAACCAAATTGAGGTTTGTTTTCATATAATGGCTGTCTAATATATTAACTGTTCCTCTAAATTTGGTGTCTCCTGTTGCCGTATCCAGCGTCTCATCAGTGGGTTTAATTACATGATTCATGAGTCCAAATGTCACTTTTAGGGTGAGATCTTCTCTTAACTCCCTCTTTTAATCCAATACGTTTCCTATACTCTTTCTCTGCTTTTTTTCTCCATAGCATATATAATCATCTAATATGCGAAATATTTCACTACATATTCATTTTGTTTATTATCTTTTGCCTCCTTTAGAATGTATCTCCTAGGGTAGCAATTTTTTTCAGTTCTATTCCCTGTTGTATGGATGTGGTTGAATACAGCAGTGTGTGCATCCAGGTCAGTAAGTACGTTGAATATGATAGGACTGAGGATAGAATGCAGTACCTTCTACTAGAGGTTGTTACCCCATACGATTGTTACTAAACTTTTGGATACTTTCAGATCCATTTCATGGTATTAGCATCCAGTCCACCTTGTCTTCACTTTATCCAGAAGGCTACTGAGAATTTGTTACCTTTTTTTTGCTGAAAATCTGATAGTTTATGCTGGTGGTAGCCCTCTGAGCTATCAATCTGGAAGTTCTTTCCCCAAAAAGGAAGAGGGATTCATCTGACGTAACTGATCACTTCCTCTTTCCAACTGCATACAATCATCCTTTTGATAGCTCATTTTAAACCCTGTCCAACCCTTGATTTCCTGGAAAGGAGGTACTTCCAAGTGTGAGAACCTTCCATGTGAGGTCCTTCTGGCTCGAGCTCTGGGCTTGTTCACAGAATGGGCACATGCTTCCTGGAAGAGGAAGTCATCAGATGATGGTGGGTACACCACTGAGCTGAAAGGCTTAGGTTCAGGTGGCATTTATTGTGTTGCATTGGAATATCATATCCTTTTTCTGATTCGAAGATTCTGTGGTCTATAAAATAAATTTTCAAAAATATAGTATAATAGTTTATTGAATACTGTTTATTTACACCCTTCTGGCTTTTCATGTCCAATTTTTCATGCGGGTAATGAAGATCTGAGGTTTGGTATATGTTTATTTATATTGATTTTTGATCTAAAGGCTTTTTATTTCTCTTTTTATTTCAATTCTCCATTCCTCTTTTCCCTTTCTTCCTGACACACCTGTGGTTTAAGTGTCTCCTCATCCCTGAATTATTACAGTAGCTCCCTATCTGACTCCAGGACTCCTGTCTCTTGCTTCTCCACCTCAGACTCTTCAGTCAGGCTAATTTCCTGAACCCAGCTGTTCAAAATGTGGTCTATGGACCACAGCATCAGCATCTCCTAGGAGCTCGCTAGAAAGGCAGATACTCAAGCCCCACTCAAAACCTAGTGAATCAAAATCTACGTGTCAGGACCTGCAGGTGATTCATACCAACATTAAAGCTTGAGAAGCACTGTCCTCTGTTCTGCCATTCCCCTATCAAGGAGCACCCATACATGCACGTTGAACCGTCCCTACGTCATCTCTGTCAGAAATGATCCACTTTAATTATCAGGTGAGAAGTTTTTGACATAAAGATGTAAGTGTCCGCCTATACCATCTACTCATTTGTTCTGAGAATGAGCGCTGGTTTATCTAGATAACTTCAGAGCAGTTATCAAAATTGAGATTCAACTTGAATTGAATCCTTCAGGTAAAAACCAAGTATATTGCTTTTTGGTAAGTGAAAGTTAAGGGGAACTTGGGAATCATATGTAGTGAGTTGGTTGGAAATATTCAAACTGAGGTTTTTAGTTTGACACAGGTGTTTTTAAAGGTAATTTATTTTAGTTTTATTTATTTATTTTTGGCTCTGCTGAGTGTTCACTGCTGCACGGGCTTTTCTCTAGTTGAGGCAAGCAGAGGCTACGCTTCATTGCAGTCCCCAGGCTTCTCCCTGCGGTGGCTTCTCTTGTGCAGCACAGGCTCTAGTGTGCAAGGGCTTCAGTAGTTGTGGCTCCCGTACTCTCAAGTACAGGCTCAGTAGTTGTGGCTCATGGACTTAGTTACTCTGCAGCATGTGGGATATTCCTGGACCAGGGATCAAACCCATGTCCCCTGCACTGGCAGGCAGATTCCACCAGGAAAGCCCAACACAGGCATGTTTTATACTTAATCTTCAACATTATCTCATTTAGGTGGGTGTTGTTATCTCCATTTTACCTACAAGGAAACTGAGGCTCAAAAAGGTGAAGTTGTCCAGAGCCAAAGTATTGGGTACGTTTCAGGCTATACCATAGGCATCCGAAATACAATGGTTCGCACAAGTGGCTCTGTACTGAGCTGGACAGGTGACCAGGTGGGAGGCTTTGCTGATTTATGAGGTCACCCAGCTTCCTTCCCACATGTTGCTTCATCATCCCCCAGGATGTGGTTGAAGCTGGGTCTGGCCCTTGGGAAGAGGGAAAGGGAAAGTGAAGAGCCCATACTTTTCTTATAATCCAGAAGTTCTACCTGTCACTTTTGTCATCTTCTGTCAGTCAAAGCTTAGCCACATCAGCACACCTAGCTGCAAACAAGGCGTAAAAATGTTGAAACCTGGGGAGTTGTTAACTCTAAGGAAGAAAGGATGTGGCTACTAGGGGGAGACTACACAGCCATCAGTTGACTTGCCATAGGCATCAAGTTGATTAGTGGAGGAACCTTGATTCAAACTCCATGCCTACAACCTGTGATCTTTCTACCATTCTGTTCCACCCTTTCTCACAGTTGACAGTGAATGTTTGTTGAATTGTTGTAGATTGAGATAGTACAGGTGTAAGCCTTTGGTTATTTGAAATTATTTCTTCCTTCTCCCCTCTCTCCCTGATTACTTAAGTGGCTCTGTGCCAAACTATCACTATTTTTTGATGATGTTTATTTGCAAAACAGGAAACAGATCGTCATCTTCCTTCAGGAGAAATACAATAATAAAACATAATCCACCAGTTCTTAGAGGTTCTGTGGAATCATATGCAGTGTGTTAAAGGGTTAAATAATAGTAATCTTTTAACCATCAAATGACCATCCCTTTTAAAGTAGGTATCCTCATAGTAGAGTGCCATCATGCAGAATATTTTTGATACTTTGTGTTGGTTGGTGTGTCAACCAACTGTCACCGCAGTAATGCTTTGTGACAACTTCAAAATCACAGAGGTGTGCATACAGTCATAATCATTTAACCCATGTGTATGTAGATCTCCTGGGGATCAGCTATTTAGATTGGACCTAACTGGCCAGGTCTACGTCAGGTGTCTCTCTTCCTCCTTCTGAGACAGCAGATTAGCTTGAACATATTTTTATCTGGCAGTAGCAGAAGCATAAAAAGAACAAGTGAAGTTTTGTTAGGCTTCTTGAGGCCTAAGCTAAGAACTGGCACAACCTATTAGTCAATGCAAGTCATGTGGCCAAACCTATGGTCAAGGATCATGGGAAATACTCTATACCTCCAGGAGGAGGGAAGGTAGTCACGTGGCTAAGGATGTGACTATAGACTTAGTGAAGGGTTGGGGGCCAACCAGGCAACCTGCCATGGCTCTGCCTTTAGCAAGTTATTTTGAATATTTGCAGTGATGTTAAATCTTTATCTTTTAGGGGTAGATTTGAATTTTTTAATAAAATAGCTAAATTTATGAATATAGTTAAAGGCTCAGGCTAAATGATCTTTGGGCGGAAAGGTAGCTATTTAAGCATGTGAGATAATAATGAAACTTGTATCTAAAACTGGCTCAAGAATATGGCCTTCATTGATAGAATAGTTGGAATTGATGTACAGCCTACCAAGGTGGTCAGTTGTTTGAAGGAATAACACTCATTTGGTTCTAAAATAATTTCAAAGTAAACAAACCTCATAGTTTGTGGTCACATGTTACCACTTTGCTTCAGAGTGGGAAGAGGAGTGAACAGAGGCTCGTCTCTATTTCCTTTGACTAATCCTGAGCAAATATGCTTTCTGTGCAGGTTCTCATTGCCAAGTCCCCTCTGGCACCCTTCACCGCCTTTGTCTACACCATCGAGAAGGAAGGCCTGGTTCTTCAAGGTAAGATCTTCGGACGAAGCCATTTCTTTCATCTAATTATACTCAGCACTGCCCATTGTGGGTGATAATTACTGCTTTGCTCCTGATGGAAGCTCCTTCGGGACAGAATCAAAGGCCAAGAAGAACTAGCCGGTGATGTTGATCCTGATAAGATAAAAGAGGTTGGCAATTGTGGCAAGAATTTGACAGAGATCAGGGAGAATTACAGAGTTCCCTAACAGAGTCGGACAACCCAAGAATGAGGGACAAGTCGAGCAGGCTAGGAACTGCAACTCCTCCAGTCCTCTTTGCAGATCCCACAGGGGAAGGGACCCAGCCCTGCCTCAGAGCCTTCTCACTTAACTGGGAAAAACCATCTGGGCTGGCAGCCTGTGGGGCACTTTGTCATGGCTCCATGAGCACCACTTCCTCGGCCTCCGTCTGGTTACTCTATTTCCTCCCCCTGTACTCAAGTCCCGACTAGGGACCAGGCCTTGCAGACCTGCACTTTGTGACATGGGCCTGAGTTCTGACTCACGGAAGAGCCCCTCAAGGCCACAAGCTGGAACTAATTCAACAAACAGGGGAGAAAGCGGATTGAGAGGCATCATTCCTTGATGTAGGATCAGGGTGGTTAGGAAAGGTGTCGTTTGATGGCAGGTCTGCAGAAAACAATGAAGAGGAGGGGTTAAATTCAAACCCCATTGAACTTAGCCTGGAGGGTCAGATGTCCCACACTGCTTTGTAGATTAAGAAGGGTCCCCATAAAAGTGCTCAGAGTACACATCTGTCCCCCACTGTTGGGCTGGAGACGTCACCCAGAGATGCTTGGCACATGTCTGCTCAGAACCTCCGAGGAGCATATTGTCTTTGCTGTCTGTGGGAGGAATATCTGCCCTTTAGGATTTTATAAGCTGAATGTTTTCCCCAAGTTAGGGGAAGGGTGAGATAGGGTGAGCCCTTACAGTATCCCCATGGAGACACCTTGCATTATAAAGCTCTAGCAGGACTTCTAGGCAGGTGGCTGGACAGTGCTTCTGACTGAGGAACAGGCTTCAGCCCTCCCTTTCCTTGCCTTCTAAAGCATCCACTTCTTAATGGATCCAGAAAGCAGCGTGTTTGTTTGGTGTAGCTGAGCTCCACAGCAGGGACCCGGGTCCAGGGAAATTTGGAGTAAGAACTCCTGACCTTTGGCTCTTAGCCTTTGACTTATGCTATCCAAGTTCCTTGGTAAATATTTTTTTTTTACAATTGCAAATATTGTTTTCTGACAAAGAAGCAGAGATTTTAAGACCAGATTAAGCAAAGCAAACAGCAGGCCTCTTTGTTACGGACTCTCTAAGGGTGTATAAGTAATAAGCAATCAAAGAGCTGGACTTGGGTTTACCCTGTGCGGTATGCCCTTTGGCTTTTCATATTTAGAGCCTTGCTTTAAAAGATTAGAACTCCAGCAAATAGCAAATTTAGACGAAGATTTCAAGATGTTCTATGCAAGATTATAAGGTAATTTCAGAAGGGAAAGAGCCCATTCTGCCCAGATAGTTTGTAGGAGAGCCTTGATATGGTGCCTATATCTTGATCACTGGGCATTTTGGTAAACAACAGTCGAAAGCCTGGTCTTAATTGGATAACTTTGGGATAATATTGTGGAAGCGAGATTCACAGAGTTGCCTCTCTGACTCTCATTGCTAAGATCATGATTTTGACGGGAAAGAGGAAGTTGTTTAGGGAAAGTAGAAACTGAAACCACAGTAAATTGGTAGGGGTTAGAAAGCTTCAAAGAAAGACTATTAGAAATAGTTGGAAAAGGAGAGAAAGTGGATTACTAAAGGAGGCTGGCCTGGAACAGGGTGTCCAGGAAATAGAAACATTCAGGAAAGTGTCTGATGATGCAAGAATCCCAACCAGTAAATAAAAATGTCTGGGAGACCTCAGAGCCTCACCTGTTTGCTTTTGAAGCCACACCTTCCTCTCTGAGGTTTTTTGGAGGCAGCAGGAACCTTCTGCCCCTATCAGCAGTGCCATTTCATGTAAACCTCTGGGCATTCCCTCCCCTCTAACTATGTGCTCCCAAGGCTTTAAGTAAACAAAAAGGAGCTCTGATCCTCAGAAAAATGGGGGCCCCTCCTGTATTAGACCCACCTTGGATTTCCGTTCCAGTTCTGGTATGTTCTTGAGAAAATCTCTCAAATCCTAGTTTTGTCAGCTTGAAAAAGACAATGTTGACCTTGACTCAGTGCTCTGCAAACTGTTTTGTGACTCATTGGTGGGTCATGAAATAAAATTAAGGAATCACAACCAGCATTGGGGGGAAAAAAAAAAGAGAGAATAGAAAATAACAGATTATATCACATATGTTGTACTGCTTTGTGAAATATTTCCTGTGTGATTGCGTGTGCATGTACCTGCATTATGAATTTATGTACAGAGGTTGCAGTGCAAAATGTTTTTCTTCATTGCATTGTAGTTATCAGCCTGGCTGATCTCTAAAGGCCTTCCCAATTCACCTTTATCTGATTCTCTGAGGAGATGATGTACTTATCATTCACTGAGCTCAGTAGAGTTGTACCCTTGAGATCTCCACAACCTGGAAAGTAAAAGCTTACTTTCCCCCCAGTTTTAACAGATGACTGAGCTAAAACACACCTGCACCATTTCCCAGGTTTAAAGCAAAGAAAGCTTTGATCCCTGGGTGATAACCTTGGAAATGTCTCAGAAGTCAAGGCCAAGAAGCTTTTCTTGTGAGAGGTTGTTCTGGCATGATAGTCCTGAAGTGGCATGCAGGTTGGCACCCACAGCTGTGGGGAGGTGGGGGCACGTACAGTCCTTGTCTGAGGGACATAGAGACAGAGAGGGGAAGGGCTGGAAGAGTGAGGGCAGTTCCTGGGTTACCAACTAAAGAAGAGCCAGCGGCTGTGGCTCCACTTTCCGTCTTTGTAATGGAGCCAGCCTGGGGTGGCAGGAAAAAACCAATCCAAATAGGCTAGCCTGGCTTTTGGCGGGGGTGAGGGTGGGGGTGAGGGACAGAGCTATTAGTGAATCTGGGAATGATCGCTGGGTGCCTTTTATCCCCTTAGCAAGCCCCGAGATTCCTACCAGCCTGCTAACCAGGAGGTTTTATAATACCTGAAGAGCTCCTGAGTACAGAAGCAGAGGGAGGGAGAGAATAAAAGGTGAGGCCCACATTGGATTTACCGGCTCCACAGGCCACGCCCCACCCCAGTTCTCAAGGATTAGGATGCTGAGAACAAGCCAGCCACCGGGGGCCTTTCAGCCTTCCCGCCCTTTTGTTCACAGGGATGGGAGGGACAATAAAACGGCAGGCTGGGGAGACTGAGGGGCTTGGTTAGAGATTTCTCAGGCTGCTTTTTGAAACACTTGAAGGAGCCGGTCCATGCTATTGTTGTAGTAAAATAGAAAGCGGAACTATTCTCCTTTCGCAAGGAAAAAAGAAAGAAAGAAAGAAACCCCCCCACCCCCCACCCCAGCATCTTCAGGAGGCTGCTGGGCTCAGGCTGTTACCATGGTAATACTGCCTTGTTCACATCTTCTTTGTCTCCCACTGGTCCAGGATCCTGGCCTCTCCTGGTTGAGCTCAAGACTCTGCAAATACTTGGGCCCCTGGACCCTGGAAACATTTGGGCCCCCAAGGAGAGGGATCTCAGAGCCCCCAACTTCTTGATGGTTCAGACTCTGAGAGGGACCAGGTCCCAGCAGAGGAAGAGTTCAGCTGTTTTGTGCTACTCAACTGGGAAAGGTGGAAGGGGGTCAAGAAAGATCCTATTAATCCATTTTCCCTTTTGTTCCCAGAGTTCACCGTGAAGTCCCAGTGCCCACTGAATGGGAAAGCTTAGAGGTTTGACTAGCCCAGAGTGAGGCCCAGTGGTGCCAGGACCTAGTGGAGAGGAGAGGGAAAAGCGAGACTTGGCTTTGGGAATTGGCTTGCATGGAGTGGGTCCACAGAACCGAGTGGCTGCGGATGGGAAGGGAGTGTTGACTCTGAAATCCAACTTGATCCACATCTATTCTGGTCATGTCCTCTGCTTCCCCAGTAAGCCCCAAATGTTGTGCCACCCAGAGCACAGCCGGGGCCCCTGGACCTCTGTGTCAAGGCCAGGAATAATGATTCTGTCTCTGAAAGCAGCCAGACTGTTGCTGATGCCACAGGAGGCGAAAGGACAACCTAGAGCCCGAGTCTCCTGGAGCCGTTGTGGCTTTCATGGGTAATAAAGCCCTGCCAACTTGGCAAAGGAGAGGATACCCTAGGAGAGGTTGGCCAGGGAAAAGGCAGGAGTGGGCTCGGAATCTGGGTGGGGGGGAGTGTCCTCCTTGATCACTCTTCCCTGCCCTCTAGTCTCCTTTTACTTAGGGATCTAGGAAGTGTTTGAAAAACAAAAAACAAGTTGATTTGAACAGGATAGAGGACAATGGTTTAGTTTCTCAACAGGGCAGAATTATGTGCTTTTAAATTGTTTTTAAAAAATAAAGATCAGGTCAGGCAGGTTGAATCTTGATTCTGGTGCTGCCTTTATTAGTTTAGTTTGAATAAGCAGCATATACTTTGGGCTTGGGACCCTCAGGGAGCCTAGAGCACCCTGAGATAGGTCCAGAAAAGGTTCTGGAAACAAGCTAGTTTCCTGTTTTTCCAACTACCTGGTATATAGGGACTCAGAAAATAAAAAATAATGATTTGAGAGCTGGGAAGCTATAAGCCTCATCTTCCTTGTAAAGTCAAAAATGATTGTTTGATTGCTTTTTTGAAGCACACTGGGAAGACATTAATCTCCTCTGTTTGTTCCCTTGTCACAAAGTTGGGTTAGATTCTTCCACCCCATTTTCTTAGTCACTGAGCCAACTGGATGATTCACTGAAAACTTCTTTGCCCCCAAATACCACCATCTGAGTTCATCAGATTTCAGTTACAATCAGTAACCCATCTAAATGTTTCTGCCCAGTGGACTCAGAGTGACCCAGAAGATTCTCAGTCTGAATCCATCCATCCAGGTATGGAGGTGTCTGCCTGGTAAATATCACCCACACCTGGCACAGCCTGGCATGCTCTTGGGAGCCTGGCAGAGAGCCCTGGGATTCAGTGGAGCAGAGTGAACTCGTTCTCACAGGGCATGGAGGAGAGGGCCGCGGATGCCTGTCTCATTGTCCTGAGCTGCTTCTGCCTGCCCCTCTAAGAGGTGCTTCCGAGGGCAGAGAACACAGGACTCCCATTCACAGAGTTGCCCCTTTTTGCTTCACATCCCCTCCCTCCATGACAGCGTCCCACACTGGCCCTCAGCTTTTGGTCCCTTCTTTCACTCTCGCTGTTAGCCTCAAAGACAGATTTTCTTTTTAATGTGGAAAATATATTTTAAATATATAACAATACAGAAAATAGTAAAGCCAAACCCATGACTCTAACATCCAGAATTAACAAATGTTAATGTTTTCTCAGATTTTTTTAAGCTGAAATATAGTTGACTTATAGTGTTGTGTTAGTTTCAGGTATACAGCAAATTGATATCAGTATATATATTCTTTTTCAGGTTCTTATCCCTTATAGGTTATTACACAGTACTGAATAGTTCCCTGTACAGTACAGTAGATACTTGTTGTTTCTCTATTTTATATGTAGCAGTCTGCATATATCAATCCCGGGGCTTCCTAGGTGGCGCTGGTGGTGAAGAACTCGCCTGCCAATGCAGGAGACATAAGAGACACAGGTTCAGTCCCTGGGTTGGGAAGATCCTCTGGAAGACGGCACAGCAACCCAGTCCAGTATTCTTGCCTGGAGAATCCCATGGACAGAGGAGCCTGGCAGGCTACGGTCCATAGGGTTGAAAAGAGTTGGACACAACTGGTGCAATTTAGCACACCCCTATGTTAATCCCAAACTCATAATTTCAGATTTTGTTTTAAGTATAGAAATATAACCTTACAAAGTTCAAAGCTCCTTTGTACCTATCCCTAGCCGATTCTCTCTCTCCTCTATGTTGCTCCACAGAAGTAAAATCTCTCTAGGGTTTGATATATATCTTTCCCCCACTCTGAAAAACTTTTCTACATATATGTGAATCCAAATATCATATTTGCTCTGAGTGCATCCTAAATTTGCATAAATGGTCTGTTGTGCACATCATTCCACAACTTGCTTTTTTCACTTAGCATCATGCTTTGCGACATATCTGTGTTGATACACGTGGATCATATTCTTTGAATTTAACTGAGGTGTCCATATCCATTGTATGAATATACCACATGTTATACATTTCTCTATTGATGGAAATTTTGATTATTTGTTAACTTAATGAATCCTGTTGCACATGTTTATTGGTATATGCAAGTATGAGAGTTTCTCTGCTGCTGCTGCTGCTGCTAAGTCGCTTCAGTCGTGTCCAACTCTGTGCGACCCCATAGACGGCAGCCCACCAGGCCCCACCGTCCCTGGAATTCTCCAGGCAAGAACACTAGAGTGGGTTGCCATTTCCTCCTCCAGTGCATGAAAGTGAAAAGTGAAAGTGAAGTCGCTCAGTTGTGTCCAACTCTTAGCGACCCCATGGACTGCAGCCTACCAGGCTCCTCCATCCATGGGATTTTCCAGGCAAGAGTACTGGAGTGGGGTGCCATTGCCTTCTCCCAGTATATATAATTTTTAAAAATGGAATGGCTAGCCAGGGGATGCACATTTTTGTCTTTATTTTCCCTAATTGTTCTTCAAAGAGGTTTACCAATTTATGCTTCCTTTGGAAGTAGTAGACCAATTCCTGTGTAACTGTGTATAATGATAAGTGCGTTGTCATGTTTCCATGGGCAATCTTCTTATGTATTCTTTATGGCTGCCTCTTTTATCTACACTATTGGGGTGTAAGCTTTCCATAGCTTCTAGAGGGATTTTCTGCATAGTCGTGAGCTTCCTTTGTGGCTCAGATGATAAAGAATCTGCCTGCAATGCGGGAGACCTGGGTTTGATCCCTGGGTTGGGAAGATCTACTGGAGGAGGGCATGGCTACCCACTCCAGTATTCTGGCCTGGAGAATTCCATGGACTGTATAGTCCATGGGATCACAAAGAGTTGGACATGACTGAGCCACTTTCACTTTCACATGTGCTTTATGCATATAGTTACATGATTAACTGATAAAAATTATTCTACTCCTCTTAAATTATTCTACTCCTCTATCTCCAAGAAAGGGATCTTTTCACATTCATCTTTATTTTCAGGTGAGGGGACTGAGTGCCAGAAAGGTGAAGTGATGCTTACTGCCTCAGAATTGGGTTTGTAGCCATTTCCAAGTATTCAGCCTGGGCTCCTGTGATTTTTCATAAAATCAGAAATGAGTTTGGGCCCCCTTGTCTCCCATCATGGCAGCCCCTGTGACCATTTACCTCTTGGGCTTCATAAGCCTCCATTGGGGTAGTCTAGGCCCATTCTGAATCTTGAATCCTGAAATCCTAAGCTATGATGGATCAGTCACATTGATATAGTGATCCTTCAAGGAATTTCCTTAGTTGGATCATAAATTTGGCTGGGTGGAACCATAACCTAGATCAACAGTGAGGTACAAGGTAGAAGTTGACTGCTTTCTCATGTAGCATTATGGAGGAATGCAGTCCAGAGCTGATATAGCAACTCAGCCTCACATATTAGTCCAGCTGCTGCTGCTGCTAAGTCACTTCAGTCGTGTCTGACTCTGTGCAACCCCATAGACAGCAGCCTGCCAGGCTCCGCCGTCCCTGGGATTCTCCAGGCAAGAACACTGAAGTGGGTTGCCATTGCCTTCTCCAATGCATGAAAGTGAAAAGTGAAAGTGAAGTCATTCAGTCGTGTCCAACTCTTCACAACCCCATGGACTGCAGGCTTCTCTGTCCATGGGATTTTCCAGGCAAGAATACTGCAGTGGGGTGCCATTGCCTTCTCCGATATTAGTCCAGAGACCCTGGCAATTCTCTTGTTGCTCCAGCATGCCTGGGAGGCTGTCTTCATTGTCATGATCCAAAATGGCTCACTATCATGTCCTATATCAAGGTAGTGGAAGTTATATGGGGCAGAGATTCAATAGGAGGAAAGGGCAGCCCCCTTCCTTAAGGGTATTAACAAGAAGTTACATGTATTATTTCTGCCAATCTATAGATGTATAGAAAGTAAGGCTGGAAAATGTAGTTGTTAATCTCAGTGGCCATGTGCCGAGTCAAATTTGAGGAGTTCTATTATCATGAGAGAGAGAGGAGATGCATATTCAGTGATACATTTCGTTCAGAAGACCATAGTTGCAGAGATTAGCCCCCAGGGTACAATAGTACAGACCCTAGAGCTGGACTTGTTGCATAATGTCCAAATGCAGTATAAATATTGCAGTTTCTCAGAGTTACCTGGAAAATAGTTTGGCTCAGATACATCTCTTTTCCGTTCTTAAAAAAACAAATGTATATTTAAAATGGTATCAGGACATTCTTTAAAGAGTCTAAAACAGAGTAGTGGAGTTTCACAGTCAGCAATGCCACCAAAGATCAACACCCAAAAATCTTGGTTCCCCTTCCAAAACAAAATCTCTGTCAAGCAGAAACGTAGGACGTGTTTTGCTATTGTGCACTATTCAAGAAAAATACTTGAACAAGAGCTAGTGCTTATAGCACAAAGCAGAGTATAAATTTGGTTCCAAAGTCATAGACTAAACACATTTTTTTCCCAAAATGTTTTTTCTGTCTCCACCGTCAAAAAAAAACACATGAAACAAAATGTCAGTTTGAATAAGGTTATAGAGAAAAACTTATTCCAAGGCCTGGACTATGGTTAGAATCAATGCATACTCCGCTTTTGGAACCCGGAAGCCATTTGGCTATCTTTGCAGAGTTAACAATTTGCATTTGTGAAAATGCCCAGGTAATAATACCCAAAGATGTTAAATCAATTCAGGTTGTTGATTTTCTTTGAAAACCTCTTCCAGAAGGACTTGGAGTTCTTTCTGGAATATGACTTAGGCTCCATTTCAGTGAGTTCAGTTAAGCAGGTATTTCTTGAACATCTATTATATATAAACCATGGTGCTCAGGAGAGAGAGGCTGATTAAAAAAAAAAAAAATCCCTTATTTTAGTAGTTGACAATCTAAATAGTTAGCTTAAAAACAAACTAGCAGACTGCCACACCTGTTATCAAGGCTCAAACACTGGGATCTGAAAAGATAGAGGAAATAAGACTCATTCCATCTGGGATGACTGAGGAAGATTCCTGAGAGGACAGGGGACTTGAACTGGATGTCAGCTCCTGAATACTGACAAAAACGGCATTTCATTGTCTCTTGACAGAGGCCAGTTTCTTTTGCTGTTTGAGGATAGATTTGGGCGCACTGGGGAATGCTGATTAGTGCCGTGTGACTCGTGTTGAATCATGCTGACTAATGTGTTCTAAATGGATTGATTCAACAATAAAGGGAACACTGAGAGTCAAGAGTTCAGATCCTGAATTTTATCATGTGATGAAGTATAAATCACTTAGCCTCCGTACTTCATTTTTTTGTCAATTAAAATGTGCTCCTGATGAGAAGCCAACAAATCACCTTGACTAGAAAGTGCTTTACAGAGCTCAAGGATAACAGAAATGCTTAACAACAATTCCCAGGACAGGCTTATGCAACCTTGGGTTATTCATGGTCCACACAGAATCAGAGCATCCATCACATGCTGCTCCCTAGCCATGTGAAACTTCTATTTCCTCACACATGCCATGAGAACTGACAAATAGTGCACTGCACTCACAAAAACTGACAGAGGAGCTTTTGAAAAATCTTCCTATATACCTACTGGGGTGTCTCTGTTTCTCGACAACAAATGTCGCCACAGAACTGAGAGCTTGCATTGCACACACAGCTCTTTCTCTCTTTTGACATCTCCGCAGCTAGACTGCTTGAGAACCTGGCCTTCCATGTCCAGATGTTTACTGAATTCTGAAGGCCCCCCCCAAAGGGCCCAAGTTCCTTTGTTGCTCTCCAAATCACTTCCCACAGAGACTGACCAATGTCCTGAAGGAGCCCTTCAATAGGGAGGATAAATGGAGGCAGATGAAGACATGACCCCCTGAGGCTCGCCCACGTCCACGCTAACAAAGGGTCTGAGGCACAACCTTGTAAGGAGCATTTTGGTCAGCAGCATCCCCTCGAGAGGCCAGGTCTCCCCCACAGGGCTGTTTTCAATGGCTCCCATCGCAGTGGAAGCCCTAGGCATTTGTTCAGGGCCGGGGTGTGCTAGGTATAGCACAAAACATCTAAATCATAGCCCCCAGCCTTTGTGAGGGCTTCCTGGCTACAGATGGCAGCTGGCTTTCTCAGGGGAAACCTGGGGGCAGTAGAGGAAGCTGAAGGGGGGCTCCCGAGTCTCTGGATGACCTCTTCCCACCCGGCCCAGAAAGGCTCCCCTTTTGTTTACAGCTATCGGCAGTCTAGCCAGGGCTGTGGGGCCTTAGTCCACACCTGTGCTGAGTTTCTGGGTGTCTCTGGTTTACGAAGCCATTGGCTCCCTGAGTAATAGATAGATAGGTACGCATGTCAGAGGACTGCCACCGGAAGGAAAAGTTTATTTAGACTGCTGGTGAGAAGCTAGTGCATTTCATGACAGCGATGGTTTTTCAAACATTCTTTCTCTTCCTCTCTCTCTCTATTTTTTTTCCTTTAGACCAACAGAGGCCATAGGGACACTATGACCTTTGTCTCAAGCTGATGGGGGCGTGATTTGTGAAATGAAACAGGACCGGGCTGCTTGGAAGAAGGAAACGGAAGCCAACATAATGGGGATTAATTAGTTGATTGCTGTTGAGATGGTAACAGATTTGCTCCCCCACCCCTTTACCATTGAGCCAGCCATCTCAGACCTAGCAGGGAAGGTGAAGATGAAGAGGCCTTTGTTCAGGTCTCTAGATGCTTGGGGCTGAAGGCTTTGCCGCCATGGGATGGCAACAGCCATAATAATAATAATTTGCACTTATATAGCACCTTTCAACCAGGCACCTCAAAGCGGTTTAA
Source organism: Bos mutus (assembly GCF_027580195.1). Classification (NCBI taxonomy): domain Eukaryota; kingdom Metazoa; phylum Chordata; class Mammalia; order Artiodactyla; family Bovidae; genus Bos; species Bos mutus. The sequence continues at coordinate 28,452,491 of NC_091626.1, read as the reverse complement.
CCACATTAATTAATTAAAGCCCACAATCCCCCTGGGGAGAGGAGGAGGATGACTAACAGGATTTGTAATTACAGGAGGGAACATTTCCGAATAAAGTATTGTCCACCAAATAAAAAGAGTAGGTGTAAAGGAATTGGGGTCTCCAAAGAGTAACTGATTCAGAAATGAAATCTTGGAAGGATGGGGGAGGCTGAGGGAGGGCATGGGCGTGGGGGTCTGCTCTTGTGTCACAGGGAGGTCAGTGGGCTCAGAATTCACTGACAGGTTCGGATCCAACTGAGAAGCGGGACACGTATGGTATTAGTGGCATTTGGAAGGTCATTAGTGGTACATGTATTGTGGTGTAAATTCAAGTTTCACTGGTATATTGTGTAGAGCCCTGCAGGACAAAGAGTGAGATTCATGCAGTGTTTAATAAAGGATGAAATGATTTCTTTAGATTTAAAGCCCAAGGCTGGGCCAGTCAATGAGCAAATCAATCAATTGGTGACCCATAGGATAATTTAGTCATTTTCAGCAGAAGACCCAGCCTACTCCTCGTACCGCATGAGGTTTCCAAACGAAGCATCAAAGCTGGGGGGTTCAGCCCCTTCAAAGCCAGGCATCAAATCTTCCCACCCTTTGACATTGGGACCTCTTTCCCCCAACTTGTTGCTGACACTCAGGCTGTCCTCTATAAAATCACTCTGTATCTGCTTCCCCTTCAGAGGTTTATAAATGCCTTGGGTGCTAGAATCAAGTTTTGTCCTATCTCATGTCTGCCATCAATGCCCAACAGAGTGTCGTACCCGAAGTAGGTACCTGATCAGCGAAGAATGGTTAAATGACAAAGTCTTTTAACAAAACTCAGCATTTGTTGAACACGTCCCAAATGCTAAGGCAAAGCTCAGAAACATAGGTTATATGTATTATGAGGAATGGAAATGACTCATGTACTCCCAGCTATAATATAAAGCAGAATAAAATAAAGTCGACATTGTAGATGTACGCCCCAGTCACAGGCTGAAAGCGCAAAGGAAGGACATTTTATGCAGCTGGAGTGAATCAAGGAAGATATTCCTGGAGAGCAAACAATGCACCAGGCATTGGAAGGTGAGAAAGATTTTGGTGGACCTGGAAGAGGTGGAGGATACCGAGTTTCCAGACTGTGGTCATCTGTCTCCTTCAGAGCGAGGGGCCTTTGGAGAGCTTGCAGTCTTCAATAGAACATTTGTGGAAACCAGGCTGAGTTTTTGCAGCTGATTCAATGTACATTTCCTATGAATTCTTGAAGATGAGCTGACTAATTTGAAACAGCCAGGGACTATTCGGGAAGTTGAGAAAGATATTTTGTTCTCTGTAACTATTAATTCGCTCTCTCTGCACTTTTACTGTCCACCAAGAAAGAAAAGCTAAGCAGTTCACACATTAAACAGGGCACTTAGGAATGTCTGAGAAAGGAATGAGGAAAATATATCTCAATCCCAAATGTTAAAGATTAAATAGCTTCCTACTTAAGGTCGAAGATTTTTCTCTTTTCAGTTTTTGACCGTGCTGGGTCTTCGTGGCTGCGTGCAGGCCTTCCCTGGTTGCAGTGAGTAGGGGCTACTCTCCAGCTGCGGTGTGCAGGCTTCTCACTTGAATGACTTCTCTTGTGGAGCACGGGATCTAGGTGCAGGGCTTTTAGTAGATGTGCGCATGGGCTTAGTTGCCCCGTGGTATGTGGGATCTTAGTTTCCAGATCAGGAATCGAACCCATGTCCCCTCCATTGGCAGGCGAATTCTTAGCCACTGGACCACCAGGGAAATCCGAGGCCTTTTTTTTTTGACCCCAGAAAACAGTAAGACAGTGCTCTCTGCTCAGGGATTGACAGACAAACCAGTCCCTGTGCTCTCCTGCTCCAAGGTCCACCAGGACTTTCATCACAAACTGAGCTGCCAGGAAAGGACCTAAGCACTGTCTTTGCATCGTGCCGACACTCAGTGTTGCTGTGTGTGTCTCACACACACACACACTGTAGTTGCAGCCGCTCATCTTACCGCCTCACAGTCTCGCATGATAGGACTTTACGTCATTCCTTCTTCAAAGATGAGGGATGAGGCAAGAAAAGTTGTCTCTTGCTAGAACGTGATGGGATGTGGATTTGAACCCTGGCAGTCTTGCTTCTTCCCCTCTTCCCCCTCACCCCTGTACTCTTTCTGTTCGTATCTGTTACAATCTTTCTTAGTCACCCTCACTAACATACTCAGCAAAATACTGTACACATAGTAGGAATTCAGTGAATATTTTCCAAATAAAAGAATCATCAGAGCAGTACTGGTAGTTGGATCTTCCAGTAGAAGTGACTGCAGAGAATATGGTAGAGGATCTATCACTGCCTTCTTCTCTTTTCATTAAAAATGGGGAGACGTGTAGGAAAGCTGCCCCAGGGAATATTGACAAGGAAGAAGACACAGGTGGCACTCCTGAGCTGAAAGTCTGCCAAACTGGTACCACTCATGGAATGCTAGTGAAGCATCTTGTATTATTGATTACTTTTATTGAACTTGGATGTAATGCATGGGATGTATTTCTTGTGATTTCTTGGGATGTACGTACCCGTACATATGTAAGGCAAAGTCCAGCTTTTGTCTTCCTAAGTGTGCTAGCATCCTACCTGCTCTGCTGATGTGCTGTAGTCCTGGTGAAGATTCAGAAGTGCGTGGTCCCTGTCAGCCCATGGAGTAAACACTTTTGAATTAACTCAGAAGTGCCAAACTCTATGCCTAGTGTCTTTTAGTTTGATGTTGTGAACAAATCCCGGAGATGGGATTGTAGAAGTTTGTCCTGCAAACCCAGGATTGCCAAATGAGAATTCTGGAAATTGGCAATGAGGATTAGGTAATGGAGGACAGGGGAACGAAAGTAAGAGGAAGTGCAAAATATCAGATTCTGACCTAAGCAATCATGGTCTTAGAACCACTTGGGAGTGTCATTTTTTCCCTAAGCTTTGGTTTTAATACTATCACCATCACTTTTGTCTGATGGCCATGAAAGGAACGTCTTTACAGAATCCAGCAGAGGCCACTTTTGCTCAGATGGAGCGAAACAGTCCATTGCTCCTCTCAGATGAATAACCTAAGTGGGAGAGAAAGCACATGGCCTACTTTGAATTTCAGTGAAGGTGGGATTCAGATGTAGCACAAGTGCTCCAGAACTCTGAACAGAACTTGGAGGAGAGAAGACCAATCAATAGTGGGCCTAAGTCAGGACAGACTTGGTTTTGTTGCTGAAAGCAACTCCCTGAAATCTCAGTGACTTAAAACCACGTCTGTGCATAACTGAGAGACCCTCCCCAGAGGCTGTCCTCTGTGTGATGATGCAGTTCTTCAATTCAGTATCAACATGCATTTCACATTTGCCAATGGGGGGAGGTGTTGTATACTAGCAATTAAGTGCCTCTTCCAAGAAACAACACATAATCACTTCTTTCATGGCCAAGTAATCATGCATCCACCCATCCCCAACTCCAAGGAGCTGGGAACCTCGACTGTATTGGGAAGGAAAGGAGAACTGGAGATTGGTAAACACTCGCAATGTCTGCCACAGACTCTAGACCCAGCAAGTGGTAAACATCTCCTTCCTTCACATCCACCGCTTGTTCCTTTCCCTTGGATTACTGGGCATTTAGCAAAGACTTATGGGGTAGAGTTGAAAACTGAAGACCAAATAATTTTGTAGCCCATTTTAGTCCACAAAATGGTGACCTTTTTGAAAAAGAGGAGCAGCAAAGGAAAATCAATTAACTTTGGGTTCTTTTCCCTTAAGCTATCGATACTAATAACTCTAGGAAAGGATAATGGGTTAAAGGCAGCCATGGCCCAATTTAAATGATATCTAAGACAGAATGACTCACCTTAAGTTGCCCAGGACCATCATGCTTTGTGTGAAAAGACATCTGGAAATGTGCCCTCCTGCCTCCATCCCGTCCCTTGTTACCAGACATGATTCAAATTCCCTCTAAGCCCTGTGATTTTTCCAGAAAGCAGCTTTCCCAGCAGCAGAGAGAGAGAGAGAAGAAAAAAGAAACTTTCCCTTATTATTCTTCCAATAATGAATTCCTGCTCTGAGTGGGCTGCTTCCATGTGTTTTCAGTCAAGTGCTGATGGCAGCCTTGCTGGGGGACATTTCCAAGAGGCTGTGGACATAATGGCTGCGGTCTCATATTGACAAGAGCTGCTCTCAGTTTTCCTTCCAGTTTAGCCCTCCTGAGCCCTGAAATCCAAGATGAGAAATGATTCACGAGATCTCGCTGGTGAACCAATATGGCTGCCACACCTCTCTGCTCTTTTGAACTAAGTAAAAATGCATGCTTTTGAAGCTTCCCTTAGAGAGATTTGTTGACATGGATCCTAGTAACTTTAAAAGGTCCTACCTTTCTTAGACTAAACCAGTTCTTTGTAGATGCCAAGATCTCCTTTCTTCAGGACTGAAATGTAGTTTTGACTTGCTTTGACATCAGAAGAACAAAAGGAGAAATTGGGTCACACCATTTCCTGCCTAAAACCTAATCTCAAGAACGCAAGATGCTTCCAAGTAAGCCGTGGTGGTAGGTCATGTTTGCTAAGGGAACCAACCTACTCCTTTTCCCCAAAGCAAATGTATTCAGATAATAATTCAATTTCAGCTTACTTACAAGAATTTGAGCAAACGATTATAGTTAGGCTCTTTCCATTGAGAAGAAACTCAGTTACTCCGGTAAAAGGGAACAGATGTTGTTAAGGGTACAAGGGGTTTGGAATTGGAAAATCTTGAGGAGCAAAGGCAACCCTGGGGCTTCGTTACCTTAGAGTCTCTGCTTCTCTCTGTATACATGCCCAAGGCAACTCTCTCCCAGCAGACATGCCCTGCATACTACAGTTCTGCTTATTCAGAACTTCAGCTGGCATATACTCGTCTTGGTCTCTTGAGCTCCTCTCTGTCCATCTCAGCCTTTCAACTCCAAGTCTGTTGGCATTTTTCCTTGGTATTTAGTAGTTGGAATTCCTAGGAGAAAGTATGATTGATGTAGAATCATCTTATTGTTTTTTCTCAGATAACATCATTGGTCACTAGCCAGCCAGTCTACTGTGGGCTGAAGGAGGAGCTGAAAGCATGGCTGCCTCAGCAGTAGCAGATATGGGCAAGGCAACTCCATAGAGAGGCCATGGAGAGTGAGGCAGGAATGATGAGCCATCGTGCACTGTTTATACCCTTAACCAGACTTCTGCACAGATTCTCATTCTCTCTCTTTTTCTGTCGCCCCTTCTCATCACTGTAGACACCCCCCATCACAGCCTGGTCTCCCACTATTGCTCATCCCCCACCCCTGAGTTCTAGGCGGTTCCCACGTGGTTCTATTGGTAAAGAATGCACCTGCCAAAGCAGGAGATGTAAGAGATGCAAATTTGATCCCTGGGTTGGAAAGATCCTCTGGAGGAGGAAATGGCTACCCACTCCTGTATTCTTGCCTGGAGAATCCCACGGACAGAGGAGCCTGGCGGGCTGCAGTCCACAGGGTCACAAAGAGTCGGACACGACTGAAGCAACGTAGCATGCGTGCACATACCCCTGACTTCTGTATCCTGCTTCTCATCCTGTGAAAGTACCCAGCCACAGAGGTGGATGACTGGGATGGAAGGAAGAGATCTTAACATGTATGTGAGAATAGAAGGAAAACTGGGGGAGGTGTGATATGGAAGGAGGAATGGAAATAAAATCCTTTCTTAGTGAAAGAAAATCTCATTCCCACCAGAAGCACACTTTCACCAGAAGCACCACTTTCCTCTTTCTCCCAATCTTTACAGCAATTTCCCTCTCCCCAAAACCAGACATCTGCAGAAGCAAAAAAAAAAAACATCCACTGAGGAACGCCAACCAAGCAGAGAGGGAAGGTATTCTGGCTCAACTAATCCTTAAGACCTTCTGACCCCTGATGATGAACCGTAGAATGCTTGGATGAACCATAGCATTCGAAGTCCCCATCCCAGATCCTTGCCTTTCCCTGGCCCCACCTAGGCTTCAGGGAGCCCTGATCTCAGATCCTTGAATAGTAAATGCCAAACAATTTACTTTCAAACTAAGGTTTAGAAAACCAATGAAGGACGCTGTTTAAATAAGGTCTTTGCCAATTGTGTCCTCCCAAGATGCACAAAGCTCTTCCTTGGCAGTTTTCACAAATCTTCATGATGCTTTTGGAGGACTGGTCATGTGTAGTGTTGCCCTATTTCAACTGAGTCAGAGAAATTGTGCTTGTGTAAATTCCACACATCAATAGAGGACTAGGGAGAAAATTGACTTGTGATACTGAGCTTCGCCTTTTACTCATTATAGACCATTCCCTTTATCTCTCATCAGATAATAAAAATCCAACCCAAACCATCTACATTCAGATTTCAGTATTTCCATATTCCTTTCAGTGGACATGAGGCTAGAAATGAATTCAAGGGAAATCTAGACAACCCTGTGTTTTCCTGCTCTCTCCTGAGCCCTGAGTATGTTAGTGTTGATTAAAACACAGGTTGACCCTTGACCTATGACTGACACTTTTATCTACTGACTAAAATTTGAACTGTGGTGTTGGAGAAGACTCTTGAGAGTCCCCTAGTCTGCAAGGAGGTCAAACCAATCAATCCTAAAGGAAATCAGTCCTGAATACTCATTGGGGGGACTGATGCTGAAGCTGAAGCTCCAATTCTTTGGCCACCTGATGTGAACAGCTGACTCATTAGAAAAGATCCTGATGTTGGGAAAGACTGAAAGCAGAAGAAGGGGATGACAGAGGATGAGATGATTGGATGGCATCACCGACTCAATGGACATGAGTTTGAGCGAGCTCCAGGAGTCGGTGATGGACAGGGAAGCCTGGGGTGCTGCAGTCCATGGTGTCGGACACCACTGAGCGACTGAACAACAACAACAAAATTGCAGTTTCCCTAGGAATCTAAGATGGCAGAGGAGGCGGTGCTAATGGTGTTTCTAAACCCGTTGCTATGAGATTCTAGAGCCAGTTTCATGGATCACTTCCAGATCTCTGCTCATTCCATTTGAAATCTGGGTTTGAAATCTCTTGCTATTGGCTGTCCCCTGGGATCTGAGGGCCCGTCTGGGGTTTGTCTGATGTCTCTCCCTCCCACCATCCCCCTCCACAGTCATTACTACTCTAACAGCTTGAAAGTTGATGCAAAGATGGAGCAGAAGCCAGTTTGGCTTTCCCCCAGTTCTCCAGGCCCCTCTGGGGTTAATCAGCAAACAACCACCTATCTTTGTGTTAAAAATAAAAGCCTCTCTAACTAGAACACCTGGAGGAGACCCATAGGAAAGCTTAAGATGAAACCAGTTCTGCAGTAATTATTCTGACCATCACTCTGTTTAAGCTTAATTCAGACTCTGCAGACAAAAACAGTTTGCTAAACCCAAGCAATGGCCTGGATGGACCTATAATTCTTAATGTACCTTAACCCACTTTGAGTTTTGCTAATACCCCACATCTCAGCTCCCAAGTCTCCTTATGCTGTGTACTTCAGGCAGCATCTCCCCATTTCAAGTTTAGCAAAATGCCCTGAGTGCATCTCGCTGGTAGTGGCCCCCTCCCAGCCCTTTCCCTACCTTCCCAGACCATCTGATGGTGGTTGTTTGCACCTTGCAGAAGTAACAGAACTTCTTGCCTGGGGCTTCTGACCACTCCTTTTAATAACTGATCCAAATGCCCTTAAGTGTTAGGTGATTACCTGTGCTGAGGAAAGGGACCAGGGGCTGGGGGTGCAGAACAGATGGGCAGGGAGTGCATGGAAAACAATTCCTTGCTGGTTTCTGCTAAGGCCGCCATAACAGAATACCACTGCTGCTGCTGCTGCTAAGTCACTTCAGTCGTGTCCGACTCTGTGTGACCCCACGGATGGCAGCCCACCAGGCTCCCCCGTCCCTGGGATTCTCCAGGCAAGAACACTGGAGTGGGTTGCCATTTCCTTCTCCAATGCATGCAAGTGAAAAGTGAAAGTGAAGGCGCTCAGTCGTGTCCGACCCTCAGTGACCCCATGGACTGCAGCCTTCCAGGCTCCTCCATCCATGGGATTTTCCAGGCAGGAGTACTGGAGTGGGGTGCCATTGCCTTCTCCGAACAGAATACCACAGAAGAGCTTAAACAGCAGAAAGTTATTTTCTCCCAGCTCTGGAAGCTAGAAGTCCAAGCTCGAGTACCAGGTGCTTTGGTTTCTCCTGGGGCCTTTCTCCTTGGCTTGCAGATGGATGCCTTCTTGCTGTGTTCTCATGCAGCCTTTCTTTACGTGCACTCCTAGTGTCTCTTCCTCTTTTTGTAAGGACACCTTGGATTAGGGTCTCCTCTTATGACCTCGTTTAACCTTAATTACCTCCTTTTAAAGGAGATAATGTTGCCAGAACTTCTGATTTTTCAAGGGAAGCCAGAATTCTGGATCTTCAGATGACATTTTTCTTCAAATAAATCTTTACATTATGGAAAGTAATTCAAAAATTATAAAATACTGTAGGTCAAATAAACACATTTACAGTCTAAATGAACCCTGGAGGCTGGCAGATTTCCATTCTCAGAATACTAGAAAGACATCTATAATGTCATCACATGAGGATGTAGGTGTTTAAGAGCTCAGGGTCAAGAGTACACTGTTGGGTTCATATTCCAGCCCACCACTTACTAGCTTTGTAATCTTGGGCAAATTATGCATGTAACTCAGAGGTTTTATAAGAATGAAATCAGTTAATACATGTAGATGCCTAGAAGAATGCCTGCTTCCTAGTAAGAAACTAATATCTGAGCCAGTATTATTAGGTAGTATCAATAAACCTCTTGGTTTCCTCATCTGTAAAATGCAGACCATGTTTGCCTTACCTGTCCCCCAAAGGAAATAAATGTAAATGAAAGGATTTACAAAAGTGTGAACATTACTAAGAAATACACCATGCATAATTTTTGCTACAGTACCTATAAATGAGACTCAGCCTTGCGCCATACAGGCATGGGAATCCCTAGGAGGAGGAGGAGGAGGAGGACAGTGGTGACTGGATCTGGTCTTCTTTTTCTTTCAAGGGTCACTTGGCCATATTGCTGTTCTTAGAATTTGGTGAGTTTTTCTTATTTTATGACATTTTTAAACATTCAGCAACATAGAGGAAACAGTCTATGAACACCCAAGTAACTTATCTAGATTTAATCTTTGTTAACATTCGTCTTAGTGAGCATTCCTGGCAGAATGTAGGAATGGAATGTGACAGAGATGCAGTAAGGAAATGGGGTGGGGGGAGGAGTGGGCTTAATGGTGCTGAATGGGAGAGACCGGGAGTTTTAACTCCCTCAGAGACTCCTCGTATTTTGCAAGAAAGTAAAACCCAATCAGTTGTAGATGATTCCTTTTTTTAGATAGGGTCCAAAGAAGTGGTTTTTGTGAGGGATTGTTTATTAGAGATGATACATTAATACCATCTTAATGATAGGGCATTATAACCTGGGACGCAGAAACTTTTTCATTATTTATAAGGTTTTTATTGTTGTTTTTAAGGGTTTGGGGGTTTTTTTGTTGTTATTTTTAAGGTTTTATACATGAACATATTCATATATTGCTTGTGTAATTGAAAACTTAAAATGTCTAAAGAGACTTTTAGAGTACAAATGTCTGTCATAAAGGATTTAGGTAATGAAACTGTGGCGGATGTGTGAGAAGCCCAGTAAAATCATGGTGATATAAGAAAGGTTGGTCACTAAAAATGAAAGGCTTGAGGAGCAGAAACATTCAAAGAAAGTATATGCCAATTATAAAGGGCTCTTCTGTTGAAGCATGTAAAAGGGTCTCTAAGACACATTGCCCCATTTCTCAACATGAGCTCTTAACTGCATGTAAATGCAAAAGCTTCTACCCTGGAAAGGATGCCTTCCAACACGAAAGCAACTAAACCTTGCTTTAAAATTCTATTATTCAGACCCTCATTCATTTAAGCTGACATTCCTCCTCAATTGAGGCAAATCATCAAAGCTTTATTGTATTGAGAACCTTGAATTCAGCAACAAAGAGCGTGGGGTTTGGAGGGAAATGTGGAGGGGGGAAGAGGCTGAGAGCTCTGAGACCCAAAGAACCGGGGAGGGGAGGTAGGGGAGGGGAGGGCTGGAGTCCTGAGAGGCAGAGGGGAGAGCAAAGGAAGTAAAAGAGAGGGACTACCGGAGGCAGCTCTTTGCTGCAAAGCTGCCCCTTGTTAATCAACATGGCAGAAAGCAAAACCAGCCTGCAACTCTGTCCTCCCAAATATTTTTCCAGAGTCAGGACAAGAAGGAAGAGAGGGAATAGGGAAAGCATTTCCCTTTCTTCCTTCATTCAGGGGCCTCTGGAGTCTCCTGTCCCTGGTGCCCTGAGCCGCAGCACAAGGCCTGGCAGGAAGTTGCCCCTGAACCTGGATCCCAGAGCTCCCCCTCCCTCCTTTCATCAGTTCCATCTGGCCCAGTGGCACCTCCACCCCAGGCTTCCAGCAGGCTCTCTCTTCCTTTCTGGCGTGATTTACTGCAGGATGTACGAAGTGGGATGTAGAATATATTGGGTGCATTGTTGAGGCATCAGGCAAGAAAGGATCTTTGAAATGTGAGGATGTCACCCACAGACTTTTATTGAGCATCTACGATGTCTAATGAGAATAAAGTAAAATTTGTAAGACAGACTTGAAAGCCTAAGGGAAAACTGGGTTTTTCAATTAAGTAAAATACTGATTTTGAAAAGCAAATTACAGTAGTCCCTCCTTTTCCATGGTTTCACATTCTATGCTTTCAGTTATCCACCATCAACCATGGCCCAGAAATACTAACTGGAAAATCCCAGAAATAAACAGTTCTTAAGTTTTAAATTGCAAGCCCTTCTGCGTGATGCAACCTTGCACTGTTCAGCTCCATTCGGCCCTAGACGTGAATCATCTCTTTGTCCATCGTATCTATATTGTATGCTCTACCCACCCATTAGTCTCTTAGTAAAGACGCTTACTCCTTGGAAGGAAAGTTATGACCAATCTAGACAGCATATTAAAAAGCAGAGACATTACTTTGTCAAAAAAGGTCTGTCTAGTCAAGGCTATGGTTTTTCCAGTGGTCATGTATGGATGCGAGAGTTGGACTGTGAAGAAAGCTGAGCGCTGAAGAATTGATGCTTTTGAACTGTGGTATTGGAGAAGACTCTTGAGAGTCCCTTGGACTGCAAGGAGATCCAACCAGTCCATCCTGGAGGAGATCAGTCCTGGGTGTTCATTGGAGGGACAGGTGCTAAAGCTGAAACTCCAATACTTTGACCACCTCATGCAAAGAGTTGACTCATTGGAAAAGACTCTGATGCTGGGAGGGACTGGGGGTGGGAGGAGAAGGGAACAACAGAGGATGAGATGGCTGGATGGCATCACCGACTCGATGGACATGAGTTTGAGTGAACTCCAGGAGTTGGTGATGGACAGGGAGGCCTGGCGTGCTACAATTCATGGGGTTGCAAAGAGTCGGACACGACTGAGCGACTGAACTGAACTGAACTGAGCCTTCTGGGTTATCAGATTGACTGTATCACAGTGCTTGTGTTCAAGTGACCCTTATTTTACTTAATAATGGCCCCAAAATGCAAGAGCAGTGATACTGGTGCTTTGGTTGTGCCAGAGAGAAGCAGTGAAGTGCTTCCTTCAAGTGAAAAGGTGAACTTTCTTGACTTGAAAAGGTTACAATATATTGGGTTCAGTACTTTCCCCGGTTCAGGCACTGGGGGTCTTAAATTTACATCCTCTGCAGATTAGCAGGGGCTACTGTAGTCCCAGGTGGTCTTTTTCCTGCACCAAAAGAGTCGTCAAGGACGCAACAGACTTATGTGGACACCGTGGAGCAGACAGATCCTGGTGCCCAGCGACCTGCTGAGAGTAACTCAAAGGAGGCTATAGGACTTTAGCTTCCAGACTGCCACCTTCCAACTCTGTGACCTCAGTGAATGCACATGACCTCCCTGCATCACAATTTCCCAATATGTAAAATGGTTACAGAGATAATCTGTCTCATTTTCAGCCTGAGGGACCCATGAGGGTGAGCAAGTAGACAAATAGGTGATTTTCCAGCCTTCGCTGTGATCTGAACCAGGGTTACTACATTGACCCATCCTCCGGCTTTAAGATAAATCAGGTCATGTTATTCTTCTGCTCAAAACTCTGAAGTGGCTCCCTTTTCACTGAGACTGGAAGCAAAGTCTCTCCCCTGTTCTTAAAGCCCCCCGTGCCCAGAAGCACCTGGTGTCCCATCTCAAAGCTCCCCACCCACTTACCTGCTACAGCCACCCAGGTCTCCAAGCCCTTACTCTGGTTACCAGAAACCCTTCCCCGTGGGGTCTCTGCAACTCCAAACCCTTTGTCTGAATGCTCTTTCCCCAGACAGTCTGTAGCTGATGCCCACACCTCTTTCCCCAGATTCTGGCATGACTCTCTGACTGCTTAGTTTTTGCCAAAATGTCGTCTTCTCCATGAGACCTACCCAGTTTAAGCTGCAGCCCACTCTCCCTCCCCCCATCCTGTTCTACCCGTGCTTTCCCCAAGCACCCATCACCAGGCAACAGCACAAATAACTCACTGTGTTTACCATTCGTTGTGTGTCTTCCCCGCTAGTTTAAGCCCTGGTGGGCAGGCATCTTTGATTGTGTCCTAAGCACCTTGAGCAGTGTCAGGCACATTAAGGACCCTCAATAAATAGGTTGGATCTTTCTCAGAGGTCCAGGGTATAAAGCAGACCAAGAAGGGCTACTCCAGTTGAAGGGAATACGAGCTCAAAATCTCCTCCACCATCTCTGCAGGCTCTCTGTGGAATACTTCTTGCTCTAATGAGGAGGTTTGAAAACTCCTATGTAAAACCTGTGTCTGAGATACAAAGTGCCATGTCAAGTCCAAAGGCCTGGCATAAACATGTTGGTACAAACAGACACCAGGTTGGTAGAGTAATGAAGGAATTGGAGGGGTAGCAGGGCAGGGACAAGGATCCCAGGACTGGGTCTTTGCTGCCTTCACCACTCAGCCAAGCCTTACTTGTCTATTCTTCCTTTGTTTCACACAACATAACTATGATGATTTTAGACTGGAAAACACATTTTTAAGGACGTTTGTTGAGTAGCTACTGTGTGCTGGGCAGTGTCTGCGCTCAACTCACTACATAAGTGATCTCACAAAACTATCAGCCGTCTCACCGCTGTCACTATGGTATCTTATACCAGTCCTGGCACCTATAAGGTGCTCAATAAATGCTCACTTATTTCCCTAACAACTCTCTGGGGCGGTACTATTAACCCCTTTTTCAAGTGAGGGACCAAAGTTCAGGTTTGGGTAGCTTGCTTCAGATCATACAAGTAGTGAGTGACAAAGCAAGGATTTCTTTTTATTTTATTTTATTGTTGGAGTATAATTGCTTTACAATGTTGTTAGTTTCTGCGGTACAACAAAGTAGATCGGCTACATACATGCATCTATCCGCTCCCTTCGCATCCATCTAGGCCATCACAGAGCAGTGAGCTGAGCTTCCTGTGCTTTAGAGCAGGAGCCCACTAGCCATCTGTTTTACACATGCTACTCCAGTGTTCACTGCAGCACTATTAACAGTAGCCAGGACTGGAAACAACCTAAATATCCATTGACAGAGGAATGGGTAAAGAAGATATGGCATGTATTTCCAATGGAATATTACTCAGCCACACAAAGGAACGAAATACGTCATCTGTAGAGACGCGGATGGACCTAGAGACTGCCATACAGAGTGAAGTCAGAGAGAGCAAAGTAAACATCACATATTAACAAATATGTGTGGAATCTAGAGCAAGGGTTTCAGTTCTACTTAGACAAGCTCCAGCCACAGTGGTTCTGAAAGAGAATTCAAGTTAGATCAGCCCTCCAGGCTCCCCTCAAGCAGATCGGTCTCCTGGCCACACCAGGAGATGAGGGAATGGGTATTTCTTTTCTTCTTGGCTTTCTCTTCTCCACCTGGCTCATGCCTTCCCTTTGTATATTAACTCACCTGGAGGAGGCTCCTGCCACCTTTTGATTAATTGGCCTGCCTTTCCCACTCTCTGTGCCTTGGTAACCCCAGTGTTAGCAGTGGTTCATCTTGAATCATAAATCAAGTTCTGAAAGACATTGTGTTTGTGCTTAAAATCTTCCTAGAATTCAAATTCTTTCAGAGGGTCCTTCGCTTATGAGTAGAAAGATGGATTTCACATCTCTCCCTTTAAGAAAAATCTGGATGGTATCTGCTGACTTCCCCTTGCCCCCTTCAAAAACACAGCCCTAGTTAGTCCATATGATGCAGCTAGAATTCCCCCAAGGACCTCACATTCCATTTCCGCTCTGGCCACACTAAGGAAAAGCTCCAATCATGTCATCTTTTTGCATAAACAGAAATCATTTGTAACTCACATGTGTTGTGCTTTCCATAACCCACCCTCAGCTGGATTTTTCTTTCTTCACTATTGCTGAAAGCCATGCCTGCTATTAGTAAAAGGCTGGAGTAGTTAGTTCTTCAGTTGTGTGGGACTCTCCTGTGTACTAGGGGACTTTATCCTTCCTGCCTTATCCATAAAATGCCAGGTGCATCCCCCAGTAACTGAAAGAAGCAGAACAGCCTGTAGGCAACGTTCCAAGCGCCCCTGGCTGAAGCCACCAGTGATGGGATCTCTGAAGATGGTGCACCAGATGCAGATACTAAGTTCTGCCACTGGCAAGGGCATCAGTCTATCTCCAGGGACACCCCCTTTCTCCCAGTGTAAGTTGCTTCCCTCCTTGGTCTTGATGAACACTTATTTTAATCTCTGATTTCTCCTATGTAAAAATGTAGACAGTGGGAAGAAGAGGAGAAAGTACTGAAATTTTCCCTGGGCCCATATCATTTTAAGAAGGATTTTGTTCTCTGGAATGATTTTGTACTCTTTCAAGTTCATGATTGAGAGAGTTTACTAGATGTAAGTTACCAAATCTAATCAGCAATCTGGGATAAAATCAGAGTCTGGGATAAAAGAGAGAAACAAATGGATTCACCAGGACTGAAACATTGGACGGCACCCATTGCAGCTTCCCTACTTGTGCCCCACATCAGTCCTGACTTGCTGTGAATCCCTGAGCTCCACTCCTTTCCTACCCCACAAAGCATGGCGAGTTCTAATTTCCAAAATACCAACATTCTCTGCAAATGGCCAGAGTCGGAATCTTCTAGTAGGGCAGGGATTCAGTAACTCCCTGGACCCTGGAAGAGTGCAGCTGTCTATCAAGAACCATCCAGAGAGGCTGTCAGATGAATCAGGGTATCTGTTCATCTTGTCCTACTTCTTGTCTTTCTTGGGCATAACTTGCCATACATGCCAGTGCCCCAGCTCACAGAACATCTATTCCAGCCCTGCATCCCATCCTCCCGTCTAGCCGAGGCAGTGCTCTGTGCTGCTCTCAGCACATCCTGTTTGTTCAGTCCCCTTTGTCTCCCACCGGAGCAATAGGGAGAGAGGATTCTTCGGAGTCCCTTTGCTTTGGGCTTTGAAATCAGATCCTGGCACACCTGATTACACTCAATAGCTGGAAATGGTAAGGATGTCCGATGGGCAGACGGCTCTTGTTTTAAGCTGTGCACATCAGGAAGGCAGGGGCTGGGTCTCCTCCTGGAGTCTGCGCTGGAGGGGGCAGGATGCTCTAGCAGGAAAAGCAAACAGTGTAACTGAAGGGAAATTCACTTGAAAAAGAACTCAGACATAACCATCAAGCAGGGTATAAACCATCCCCAAGGACAAAAAGTGGAGCTTAGACTCATTCCTCTCGCCCCCTGCATCCTTCCCTGGGAAACATTCAGTCCCAGTAACCATCTGCCCAAGGGCCAGGAGGGTCAAACCTCCTCCTTGTCCTTTTTTCTGTACAAATGTTGCCACTGAGACCTTGGCAAGGGGAATAAAAACATAGCGACTTACATGCCACACAGTGGGAAGCTCAGCAGGCATTGGAACATGAAAGGGCAGCTCTTGTGCTTCCAAGAGCTCCTCAGCCTCCTTGTACTGCAAGCTTTCCAACACTGAAGCTACCCCAATACTTGAAAAGTCATTAGGAAAATTTCACACATACAGAAAGGCTTAAGGAGCAAAACTGACCCACACCCAGCTTAAGAAATGAAATATTTCGCATGCAGTTAGAGCCCTGCCTGAACCATTCTCCTCCCTGCCTCCGCCGTGCTAACTGCTCAGCTATGCTGGGCATTTCTTTACACCTTATACATCCCAGTGATGTGTGCAGCCCTCTTAGGGATATTGCTTAATCTTTTTGAGCCTCAGTGTCTTCATCTGTATAAAGGGGCTATTGAGAGGATTAAAGGGAATGCCTTATGATAAATATTTGGCTGCTGTTCTTAGGAAAAGGAAAAAGTCAGCAGAAAGAACTGGGTCAAATGCAAGGCTCTTCCTAGCCTGGCCCTGACCTGCCTGGACAGCCTCCCTTCCTCTCTGCAGCCCTCCCCAGCCTTCCAAATGCCAGGTTCCCAGAATCCCAGAGGGGCCACCTGTTTTCCTGACTTTTGGACCCACACAGATGCTGTGCTCACCTGCCTGAAATGCTCGTCCCCTATTGCAGTCCTGTTCGTCTGTGCGTTCACATGCCACCATTGCTGGAGACATCACCCCATCACCCCAGGCAGTGACTCTGGAGCTCTCATGGCCCTCTGCTTCTGTCTGAGCACTATGCCCATGACATTCCCAGGGTGCCCACCCCTACTCTCTCACTGAGCTGCAATGGCAGGAAGGCCAGGGCCTGCGGCTCCTCTGGCTGCGCCAGTTATTATCCTGACCCATTGTCTGCTGGTGCAGGTCAGGCCCATGCTGAGTGAGCGAGTGGATGAGTGAGTGAGGGCGTGAATGAATGACTGTTCAGTCATCAGACTTAAAACTTTCTGCCCCAGTTAACAGGAAGAACTCCCTGTGCCCCCAGTTCTCCTTATAGGCATTTTTCTCCTCTTACGTCCCAAATCTCCTCTGTCCTAGAAGCACAAAACTAAAAGGTCTCTTCATATTTCTCAGAGTTGGAGCAAATGTAATAGGAGCGTGAACTTTCTACTTCCTAACTTCAGCAAACAACAGTTGCAAAGAGTCCCAGACGGGCTTTGTGTGCCTTAGGCAGGCCTTAAATATGTTTTTCTAGGTGTATTGCCACTTGTGTTCTTTTTCTTCTTTGCAGCCTGTAGAAATTCTTAAAGACAAAGCAATATACAAGCCCATTCATCTTGTTTAGAAAGGCTGTTTTACCGCCACAAAACCCAAACATTGTGAAACAGCAGTCTGGCTATGAAGGTGTTCTCACCTGCACCCATTGTTCTATGCCAGAACGTTTGCTTGCCTCTGTGCAGACTCAACTTTAGTCACGGCAATTTAGAGGATGTGTCTCCGAAGTGGGATCAAGAGCAAGGCTGACGGTAATCTGCACCCTAAGCCAACTGGGTGCCTTGGCACTGAAAATGGGCACACAGGTCTGCCCAGGAAGGCACTATGAAGTGAAAATGAGAGCAGTGCCTGGGGTGTTCCAGTGCCTGGAACACAAAGGTCAGCTTTGGGTTTTCTTTCTTTTTTTTCCCCCACATTTTAAATTTTTATCAAGGTGAAATTCACATAGTATAACCATTTTAAAGTGAATAATTAAGTGGCAATTAGTACATTCACAATTTTGTGTACAACCACCACCTCTGTCTGGTTCCCAAACGTTTTCATCACCCTGAAAGGAAACCCCATACCCATTAGGCAGTGCTCCCCAATCAGCCTTCCTCCAGTTCCTGAAAGACACCAATCTGTGTTCTGTCTCTCTGGATATACCTCTTCTAGATATTTCATATAAACTGAATCATATAGAGTGTGACCTTTTGTGTCTGGCTCCTTTAACTAGCATGTTTTTGAGGTTCATCCACATTATAGCATGAATCAGTACTTCATTCCTTTTTATGGCCATGTAATATTCCACTGACATTCAGAAAACTAAGATCATGGCATCTGGTCCCACCTTCATGGGAAATAGATGGGGAAACAGTGGAAACAGTGTCAGACTTTATTTTGGGGGGCTGTAAAATCACTGCAGATGGTGATGGCAGCCATGAAATTAAAAGATGCTTACTCCTTGGAAGGAAAGTTATGACCAACCTAGATAGCATATTAAAAAGCAGAGACATTACTTTGCCAACAAAGGTCCATCTAGTCAAGGCTATGGTTTTTCCAGTGGTCATGTATGGATGTGAGAGTTGGACTATGAAGAAGGCTGAGCGCCGAAGAATTGATGCTTTGAAATGTGGTGTTGGAGAAGACTCTCAAGAGTCCCTTGGACTCAAGGAGATACAACCAGTCCATTCTAAAGGAGATCAGTCCATTCTAAAGGAGATCAGTCCTGGGTGTTCATTGGAGGGACTGATGCTGAAGCTGAAACTCCAATACTTTGGCCACCTCATGCAAAGAGTTGACTCATTGGAAAAGACCCTGATGCTGGGAGGGATTGGGGGCGGGAGGAGAAGGGGACAACAGAGGGTGAGATGGCTAGATGGCATCACTGACTCGATGGAAATGAGTTTGGATAAACTCCGGAAGTTGGTGATGGACAGGGAGGCCTGACGTGCTGTGATTCAGGGGGTTGCAAAGAGTTGGACACGACTGAGCGACTGAACTGAATATTCCACTGTATGGATATACCACTTTTTGTTTATCCACTCATCCACTGATGGACATTTGGACTGTTTCTACATTTTGGCTATTGTGAACAGTGCTACTATGAGTGTGTGTGTATATGTATTTATGCAAATACCTGTGTTCAATTCTGTGAGGTTAGTAGAATTGCTGGATCATATAATAATTCTATGTTTAACTTTTGCAGGAACTGCCACACTGTTTTCCACAGTGACTAAACTGTTTTACGTTCCCACCAGCAATGTAGGAGCACAGGTCAGATTTTATCCTTCTGGGAGTCACATTCTAAAGTGACACGAGGCCCTCCCAGGTCTAAAGGGCCATTTTCCATGTACACAGAACTCACACTCTATATGTGAAGATACAGATTCTGTACACACATGTGGACAGGGAAAGGGGAGAAAGTGGAATCCTTGGTAGACAAGCTGAAGGATGGTTCAGAGAGTAATGAACTTCTTAGCCCATCTGTCTTGCCATGTTATTCTTAGCTAAACAAGGAACACACTGAAGAATCTCACTGTCTACTCTGTCTTCTTTTACTTCTTTCCAGTTAGTCTTCACTCCTACTTTATCCTCGAGATTGTAGGGTTGCAGTGACTTTGCCACCCTTGGCCATTTTCCAGTAAACATGTGGGACTGTTAGCTTGTGATCCAGTGTTTAGAGCTCCCACATTTGCAAATGCTGAATGCTCCACACGCCACTCAGCAACATCTGCGAGCCAGAAGTAGGAAGAACACCTTTAAAGAGAGAGATGTGAGAGCAGAATTATTAATAGTAACCTGTTGAGAGGATGAGATGGCTGGATGGCATCACTGACTCGATGGACGTGAGTCTGAGTGAACTCCGGGAGTTGGTGATGGACAGGGAGGCCTGGCGTGCTGCGATTCATGGGGTCGCAAAGAGTCGGACACGACTGAGTGACTGAACTGAACTGAACTGAAACCTGTTGAGAAGAAAGGTAAGGCCATCGACAGAGTCCCCTGCTGAATCCGATTCTTTGGAGGGAAAGGGCACAAAACTGGTTTATTTCTCAAAACCACCTAGAAGGAACCAAGGCCTGCGTTAAATCTACAAATCGGTATTATTTGATTAGAAGAGTTAAAAATACTGTAGTATTCTAATCTTCCATTTCTCACAGTCTGGCAGCTGAGGTCTCAGCCATCTGGAGGGGAAGGCCTTCCTGAGAGGGCTGAACTCCTGGGACGATACTCTTTCTACTAGACAGAGGCCTTCATGGCTGAACAAGGGTCTGAAAGAGGAAATGGAGAAGAGGGGCCAGGGAGGAGGGCCCGAGGAGGCCTCTGAGAAGAGAGGAATGGGTCCCCTGGGTGTTCTCCATGAGTGTGGGGCCTCAGGAGGGTGGCAAGGAGACAAGGGGAAGGCCTGAGCGCAGCGAGAATTAGTGCTTCCAGGGATTTGGAGGGAAGGAGAATCACCACACCACTGGGAAGTAGGTCTTTGAAGCTCACTCATAAGCCTTAGAGGCAAAATGAGATTGGAAACCCCAATGTATCTGGCTAAGAACAGGAGGCCCCAGGATGCAGTTCTGAATTGAAATTGAACCCTGCCTCTGGGTATGGTTGAGGTGGGGTGGTCCTCAGTTCTTCACAGAGCAGGAGGGACTCACTATAGTCCTCACTATCTGCCAATAAAGAAAGAAGGAACAGCCAGGTTATCTTTCAAAGATGAGCCACACTCCCTTTTAGGGGTCAAATGGAAACCTGGTGATGTCAGCCTAGAAAGAAGAGAGCCTCCTCCCCAGCCACAGGTTAAGAACTCTTAGCTTTTTAGTCATAATCCAATGAGACAGTTTGCAGAGTTAGTGGGTGTGGTGGGCTTAATGGTGCCCCCACAAAGGTATGTCCACACCTCAATCCTTGGAACCTGTGAATGTGACCTTCTCTGGAAGATGGGTCTTTGCAGATGTAATTAAGTTAGGGATCTTGAGATGAGATCATCCTGGATTACCCTGGTGGGCTAAATCCAATGACAACTGTCCCTGTAACAGAAGGCCACGTGACCATGGCAGACTGGAGTGATGCCCACAGGCCAAGGAGCATCTGGAGCCACCTGAAGCTGGCAGAGCCAGGACATATCCTCCCCTGGGGAGAAACACGACCCTGCCAACACCTTGACTTTGGACTTCTGGCCTCCAGAACTGTGGAAGAATAAAGTTCTGTTGTTTAAGCCAAAAGGCTTGTGGTCACTTGCTGCAGCTAATACAGGGCAGATGCACGGAGAGAATTAGGGACTGCAGAGCGGAAGGGTCTGGAAAACCAAGTTCAGTCCTGGATCTGCTGCTGCTGACTGAGGTGAACTTTATGCTTCAGGTTCATTTCCTCTCTGTTCCTCACATGCCTGGCCCTCACAGCTGGGCGCGGGGCTCACATCTCACTTGAAGAAGTTACTCAAAATCTAAGGAGGTCAGGTGAGATACTCCCTACCTGTTTGGAACAGTGGTAACAGGAATAACCACACTCGTAGAATGTTGAATACATACTAGATACGTTTACACACATTATCTTGTGTAATCCTCAAAATATTCCCACAAGATTAGCATTCACATCCCCATCTTCTAGGTGTGGAGACTGAGGTTCTGAGAGGTCCTATAGCCTGTTCAAGGTCATTCACCGAGCGAGCCCATGTCTACTGTGCTCGATCCACAACATTACAAAAGGCTCAGGCTCCACAAAGACAGTGGGTCCAGATTCCCACAACATCCCACAGCACTCACAGCACTCAGCTGGATGACGGAAGGGGGTTTGTTTATTTTCTGAATATTAGCAGCACTGGCACTACAGCTCGGTGGCGGATGACAGAGTAAGTTTGCTGAGAGAACCTGTTTGGACTCTGCTAACAGAGTGGACTCTGCTAGCATGGTGCATGCATGTGTACTCAGTCGTGCCCAACTCTTCACGACCCCACGGACTGTAGCCTGTCAGGCTCCTCTGTCCATGGGATACTCCAGGCAAGAGTACTGGAGCGGGTTGCCATGTCCTCCTCCAAGGGATCTTCCCAAACCAGAGATGGAACTTGCGTCTCTTATGCCTCCTGCATTGGCAGGTGGGTTCTTTACCACTAGCATCACCTGCGAAGCCCTGCTAACAGTAGAGCGTTAGCAAAATATCCACATTAGGGAGAAATATAGTCTCAACTAAGACCCATCTTGGTCCTCTTGGCCCCAAGTCTCCGAGGCTTTCTTCTCTCTCACCTTGCTGGAGAAAGAGATGAAACCCCTAGCCAAGGGGCTTCTGCCAGGTGAGAGTCTGGATGGACAGTCACACACACACAAGAGAGAACATATCCACATCACTCCCTCCCCAGCCAAGACGAAGAAGAGAAGGAACCAACTGAGAGGCTCTAGAGAAGCCCTGTCCTGAGCAGCCCGACACATCTGGGGCCCCCTCTTGTCTGGCTGGAGTCCCTGTGCCTTTCCCAGAGTCCCCGTCAGAGGTTTAGGTGATCTATACCGATCCTCTGCTGGCTGTGGTTTAGGCAGGGCCAAGGCTAACATGGCAGCTGCTTCCCTGTTCTTCCAGCGCTTAGGGTTGGAGAGAGAGCTGGAGCCCAGAGATGACCCAAGGACCTGCCAGATTTCCTCCCAGGCAGACCTCTGTGCGAGATAAAGTCAGGCAAGGCTGAGCCGCAGGACAGCAGCATAATAAATTCCCCTGGCCTCCTCCCAGGCTCATTGTTCTATTGCTGGAGTTGTTTTGAGTAGGATCAAAAGGAAGGAAGAGCTCTGTGCTATCAGGCTGGGGAAGAAGGATGCTCTCCTGACCGCTCCTGTTGCCCTTGGCCACCCTCGTGTTAAATATGAGGAAATCGAAGGGCAGTGTGCAGCCTAACCTCGTCCTCATGGTGAGGCGCACGGCCCTCAGTGAGGCAGCACCCCCATCAGAGCCCACTGACGGCCGCCGTGGTCATCCAGCCCTGGTCCTCTCACCCCAGCCAGCCCAGCCCTGGGAGGCCGAGCCCAGGGTCAGCAGCGTTGGGGAGGTGGGGGAGCCGGAAGTGGGCCCTAGAATGGCTGCATTAGCTGTTGTTTACCCCTGGGGCTGAGAACTGAAGCTGTAGGGCCACAACCCTTGGAAATAATAGGCCAGAAAAGGAACTTCCCGAGCATGGCTGGCCTAGTGCCTACGGCTCAGACAGTGAGTTGCTCAAGTTCTCAGGAAACCTAGTCAGCTCCAGGATTTGTGGCCTTTCCTCTGCTCTGCCTGTGTTCATGGGGTGGTGAGCGCCTTCAGGCCCCACGACTGGATTCCTGGGGGGAACTGGAGCAGAAAGCATCACCTTCCTTCAGCCCTGGACTGAGGAGACAGGAAGGGCTGAGCCAAGGGTTCCTCATTGCCGACCCACAGGGCTCAGGGAGTCCTTGGCCCCTCAGACGTTCTGCTCTGCCCAGTGCCAGGGTCTGATTCCCCAGGTGCCTGGCTGCAGCAGGCTCGGTCACCTTTGTCTGGGCTAATGGCCATATCTGCGCCATCAAAGGACCTCAACGGGAGAGGATGTCAATGTGTTTCCTCAACCAGAAAGGTGGTTTGAGTTCAGCCAGAGCAGCCCAAGCAAACAAGCAGAAGCCTGTCAATGGAAAGCTGGGGGCTGCTGGGAGATCACAGACAACAAAACGAGAACCATTATCAGTCCCGGCCGGGCCCGAAGGAGGGACAGCCTTTGAAGCCACAAACAGGCTGAACAGAACTTTCCACCTGAGAGACGCTGGAGATGGGAGGTCAGGCTGCCTGCAGCCCCCGCAAAACCTGATCAAAGCCTCCTGCAGAAGGGAGGAGGCCCACAGCTGCAGCCCCACTGCCCCCCACCCCCGGCACGGGGCCTCCCAGGGCTTTCTGAAGACAACCGGGCCGCCTTCGCAGGGGCCTGTGGGAAAACCCAGCACAGATGCGCTGTGCAGCCAAACCTGTGAGCACTGTGGGCCAGGGGAAAGTAAACCCCTCAGCGGTCCTGAAAAGAAGAGGAAGGGAAGCAAAGCACACAGAAAATGCAAAGACCACCCACCTGATGAGCGCCCACCTTTCGGAAACAAATAGCTGCCAGCTTCCCAGGCGCACTTCTAAAAGAACAAACAGGCTAAACACACCACCTCAAAGCTCCGTGCACCGAGGGAATTGTGGGAAGCCCGGCCTCTTGTAAACATTGGAAGCTTAATTTAAAGTGCATTGGCCTCCGTGGTGCCTGTTTGAGGGTTTCCTTGCATCCGCTCTCCTCCCTGGCAACTGAGAAACAGCGAGAAGCCCCATCAGGGCGGGATCAGGTCCTACGTGGACGCCCTTAGTGTACTTCTCTCGGGCTGGATAGGGACATTCTGCCAGGAGGTGTTCTGGGGGCATCTTCCAGATGGATCCAGGATGAGGGTAGCCCTGTCGGTCCTGCCTGGATTGGTCCCTCTGGGACAGCCCACTCTGCCTGGCCTTGTGGTTCTTCCCCTTGGAGAACCAGCACTTCACGGAACCCATAGTTTGATCTTTTCTGAAGCCAGGTGCAGCAGAGCAAAACCATCTCCACTATGTTCTCCTTCTCAAAAGACTGAGAAGGATTTTTTCTTTTCCTTTTTGGAGATAGGTTTGAGGTGGGCGGGAGGTGGGGTGGTGGAGGAGGACAGTCATATGGAGGCCTTGTAGGTTTTAGGGGGAAAGAGGGAGTGTGTGGAGGAAGTAGTTGCCCAGCAGTACTGGGGGAAACTGAGATGAGAAAGTTCCAGAACCTCTGGTTTAACCAGCTGGCATTCTTTCCACAGTGGATGAATGAGGACTAGACAGAGGGCCTCAGGGAGAAGAAACAGAACAGAGCACAGCGGCATCTCCTCTCCCAACTTATCCAGAGGCCAGATCCTAAAGAGGGGAGACAGTTGGGAGTTACCGATCTCCCACCCACTACCCACTAGGAGATCTATACCTTTTTATTACTTTGCCCTTGAGATGATTGGGATTGCCTCCATTTTACAAGCAGCAAAACCAAGATCCCAAAAGGTAACCAAGGCTCTGCTAGGACATATATGAAACTGCAGAGCCAGAACTCAGCCTCAGATGGCCTGGCTCCAAAGTCCATAACCTTGCCCACTGTTTCCAGCCCTGCCCTGCCTCTCAGGATTAGGCACGTGTTTGTCGATGCTACCAACTGAACAGACGCAGGCCTCTTTCACCCTGATCAAGAGGCATCCTTACAGGGTCTGGGTTATGGAAAGAAATTCTCCAAGGCACCAATAAAATCCTGCTCTGGAATGCAAGAAGGCCTTTTTGGAAATACTTCCTAATAAAGTTGACACTGACCTCCCCAAAGCAAAAACAGAAGGGAACTAGATCAGTCAAAAGCAGAGTAGGTAGATGATAAAGCCTCACTGGCTCAGCTTTCTTCCAGGAAGCCAAAGCCCTCACAGGCTCTCATTATGTCCTCATCCCCACGGCCCTGTCTGGAGGCGGTGGACACATGTGGACAGTGGTCCTCATGTTAGGCGTGGACAGCCTTGAGTACTAAAACCATCAGTTCTCCCTAAAGTAAACGGAGTACAGAGCCGAACTGGGAGCACAGCCTCATTCCCCAAAGCTGTATGAGATGCTACTTTTAGTTGTGTCTCCTGGCTTGGCAGTTAAAGCTAGGTTCTTCTTTGAGAGGTTTGGAGGGTCCAGGGATGAGAGGGGCACAGCTGAGGAAGGAGGCCTCACTTTGTTCGCCCATAGGCCCATTCTTTAACTTAGGCTTGTGCTCTTTAACTTAGGCTCGTGTCCATCATTGGTGCTCACAGTCATGGGGCACAGAGGCCTGGGATGGGCCACTCGCCAGACAATAAGCACCTCTGAAGATGAAGATGGGAAAATGGCATGTGGGCTGACACTCATCCAGGAAGGCCTGCTGGACACAGGGGCTGTTGAGGCTCAGACAGCTGGAGAAGGGAAAGGGGATCTAATTGCAAGAGAGTCATCCCCCTTTGCTGGTTCATATCCAGTCATGTCATTTCTTGGCTTTAATAACATAGTCCATCCTAAAGGAAATCAGTCCTGAATATTCATTAGAAGAACTGATGCTGAAGCTGAAACTCCAGTACTTTGGCCACCTGATGCGAATAACTGACTCATTGGAAAAGACCCTGATGCTGGGAAAGACTGAAGGCAGGAGAAGGGGATGACAGGGGATTAGATGGTCGGATGGCATCACCAACTCGATGGACATGAATTTGAGCAAGCTCCAGGAGTTGGTGATGGACAGGAAGCCTGGCATGCTGCAGTCCACGGGGTTGCAAAGAGTCGAACAGGACTGTGTGACTGAACTGACCTCAATTCCATTTCCGCTCTGGCCACACTAAGGAAAAGCTCCAATCATGTCATCTTTTTGCATAAACAGAAATCATTTGTAACTCACATGTTTTATGCTTTCCATAACCCACCCTCAGCTGGATTTTTCTTTCTTCACTATTGCTGAAAGCCATGCCTGCTATTAGTAAAAGGCTGGAGTAGTTCTTCAGTTGTGTGGGACTCTCCTGTGTACTAGGGGACTTTGTCCTTCCTGTCTTATCCATAAAATGCCAGGTGCATCCCCCAGTAACTGAAAGAAGCAGAAAAGCCTGTAGGCAGCGTTCCAAGCGCCCCTGGCTGAAGCCAGCAGTGATGAGATCTCTGAAGATGGTGCACCAGATACAAAGTTCTGCCACTGGCAAGGGCATCAGTCTATCTCCAGGGACACCCTCTTTCTCCCAGTGTAAGTTGCTTCCCTCTTTGAGGCCCCTGTCATTGTGTGACTCCTTCTAGGACCCCAATTCTTATGTCTTGCTCCTCGCCTAATTTCTGTGCAGGGATTCCCCCAAAATTTGTGAGCTGCAGACCTGTGGGGGCCATGGAGTTTCAGCAAGGGGTTCCTCCCTCTGTACCCTACACCAAATAGGGGCTACAGCCTGAATCAACAGTATGAAAAATTCAGGTTAATTTGAAAGGGTCGTCAAATTTCTAGCAGTTGTTTACATTGTGTGTTTTCTTGGTTACTGGAGTTCAGCAACTGCTATGAGAAGAGGCCTGCCTGCATTGTGATGTTGTTCAGTAGCTAAGTCGTGTCCGACTCTACGGCCCCATGAATGGCAACACTCCAGGTTTCCCATCTTTCACTCTTTCCCAGAGTTTGCTCAAACTCATGTCCACTGAGTTGGTGATATTATTCAACCATCTTGTCCTCTGTCGCTCCCTTTTCCTCCTGCCTTCAATCTTTCCCAGCATCAAAATCTTTTCCCATGAGTCGGCTCTTCGCATCAGGTGGCCAAGGTATTGGAGCTTCAGCATCTGTCCTTCCAGTGAATATTCAGGGTTGTGATAGCGGTTTTCAAACTGGGATCCAAGGAACCCCTCAGAGAGGCCCTGAAGGGGGAAGGTTCAGGATGAAACCAGAAGAGATGGAGACCCCCATCTTCCCCCTGCACACGCACGCACATGCACTCACACACACAACTAATTCATCCCCTTCCTTTGCAACCAGAGCAACTCTGCTTTTATCACTCTTGCACACTGGGCTTTCTAGTAAGATTTTATTTGACGAAAGGACTCTGCTGGGTAGGAGGGTGGGGTGGTGTTTACAAACAACGACTGAGGACAAAGTACAGGTACTCCAGCCATCTCCTTGCCGGTGTTCAGTGGAGCACAGTGGGACATCTGTCACAGCCCCACTTGTGTAAACCGTGAATAAACTGTGATGTGTGACTGACACGATGGCAGGCAGCTGCTCCATCCAGCCCCATGACGTGACAAGCTGGGTTAGTTTCCCAGATGCCTGAAGTCCATCAGGCTCTCGGAAATGAAAAATGAACTTGTACGTTAAGCGGGTCCTATGGGCAATGCAGACGCAGTGTCAATGTGTATACATATGTGGTGCAGCATTTACTGCTGCGGGGGTTCGGGGGGCGTGGGGTGGGAGGGAAATCCAGCCCTCCCAATGTACCAACGTTCCCAGCAGGGGTGGTCACTTGGGGCCCATTTTCATCTCCTTTAGTTTCTGCCCAAATTAGTCTTTGCCCGTGCTGGTGCTTTCTACCCAGGCCCTCAGAGGACACAGTTTGCCCTCAGGCAGCCTGGGCCTAGAATAACGAGAGGCGTCAAAGCAGGACCATGAGCTGGTAGTTAGGTGGCCATTTATGAGTCGGTCCTGCCTCATCCTAGACAGGGTCATCTTTCACGCCCCCACCTGGACATGCCCAGAGATCCTCTCTTTTGTGGTCAAGGACCTCTGCTAGGTTTCCAGCCATATCAGGACCAAGCAAGGTAAAACAGCCAGCACAGGTTGGGGCATAAGACCTAAAATGTGATTAAAATTAACCCAGGGTTCATCATGCTGTATTTGTAATAAACTAGCTTTGTGGTTTTTGCACCCTCTGACAATAATATTTGTGGAAATTCCTCGGCTGAGACTCCATCCTCCCAGTTTGGTTTCAGACAGGGCAGCAAATAAAGAAATTCTCTAACCCTGCTTATTAGCACATGAGACTCAGGCAGGAAATCAGGAGGGCTGCCTTTGTCCCTGCTTTGGCTCTACTGTCACACGTACTTTTAAAAAGCCACCTTCCCAGCACTCAGGCTCGGGGCAAATGCGACAAAACAGATGGCAAACCTCTCTGTTACATGAATGTCCCATTAGAGGCATAGGGGAAACAATGGCAAGCAGACCCAGGCCTGTCAAGTGTGTGACTGGGCCTGTTGGAATGTGGCTGTGTGTGTGTGTGTGTGTGTGTGTGTGTGTACACATGGGAACCTAAACACACTTGGCTCTGAGTTCCTACGTGCCGGGGGTATGCTGAGTGAGCAAAAAGCTTCACGTGTGTCTGAGAGGGTGACAGGGAGCCCCCAGACGCTTAGCTGCTCAGATTTCTAGATGGGGAGAAGCAAGGGGAAGTTTTGAGAATGGGAGGGCAGCTGTGTGTGAACACACGTCTCCATTTGTGTGTATCGGGGGAAACTGAGGGGAAATTCTGCGTTCGGGTGTGCTAGCCCTCATGGCGGGTGTGCGTGCATTCAAGCGTGCCGAGGGGAAGCTGAGAGAAAGTTTTTCGAGTTTTGAAAATTCTCAGAAAAAATCTGGCAACTGCCCATACCACAGGTTGGTACACATTCAATGCTTGTGAAGCTCATTTCCTGTACTAGTTACCAGCCCTTGTTTATACAGGACACAAAATATGATTTAGAGCAAAAGCTCCAGGTGTCAGAGGTGAGTCAAGGGACAGTGTATTCCCAGAGGATAGGGAAGGGAGGGCAATCTCTGCCAATGCCTTTTGAAGCAGTGAAATCAACTTTCAGTTTTAAAATCCATGGTTCCCACCTTTATAAGCTTGAAAGGGAGAGATGATTAAACTCAAGTCTTAAAATTAATGCCATCCTGCATCATTGCTCTGAAGCCATTTTAGCACCCAATCTGCTCAGCCAATAGCAGCACGGCGTTCTTGTGTGTTTATGCGTTGTTAAGCTCGGCTGTCTGGCTTCACTCTGAGCCCCAGTTTGGGAGCCCAGCTCCAGAACCTGTTTATGAGCTTTTACACTCGGCTTTATTCTGACTCAGCTTTGTTTGTTGGCACAGAGGGTAGCGCCTAACTTCAGCACTCTGTTCTTTGCATGGGGATCCCAGATCACAGAGGGTCCTCAGGCTGCCATCCACAGCCAAGTTGAGGAGTTTGCACCATCACCCGTGGTGTGCATGTGGGCAGGCATTTCTGAACGCCTCAACATGGGGAGACACTGCACTCTACAAACTCCTTGGCATGCAACTTTCTCAGAGCCTGTCTTGCCAGAGTGTTCATGCATGTGGCACCCAGCTTGTAACAAACTTTCAGTGGCCGCTAATTAACCATGGTGCATTCCATTCCGTTCAAGGCTCATGAAGCCATGACCAGAGACAACAGAGCCAATATCGCTCGCTCATCAGCCCAGCTCAGGACCTTGCTAGATCAGGTGTCCTGAACACCTGCATGGTTTCCTGATATATCCATGTGACAGTCATGAGCCTCTGTTCTTTCTCTAGTTTAGAGTAGAGGGAAGCAGGAACAAAAGTCTCCCAGCTGTTGGACTCCAGGGAGCAAAGAGCCCAACCCTATCAGGAGACCAAGTCTAGGCAAAGCACATCTTTGAGGATTACTCCCACAACTCTTGGTCCTGGTGGAAGTGAAGAATACCAACCAGGGAATGTACTAGGAGGCTCATCAAAAGGTGGAAGCCAGAGAACCATACCTTATCCTTTATCAAGCCAAGATCTAAGTCCTGCTTAAGGCTCTTCCTGAGCACAGTCCCTGTGATGGTGGGACCCAAAGATGCTGATGGGGGCATTTCCCAGGCTTTACACTGGTTCAACTTGGGACTTACTTCAGTTGTTCATGATGATAGGAATTTGCTTTATACTTCATCCTGGCTCAGTTGGAGCCCCTCCATCATCTTCAGGCAATTCACAATCTCTAGTAAGCTGGGAGTGAACTTCCCAGTTGGCTCTAGTAGTAAAGAACCTGCCTGCCAATGCAGAAGACACAAGAGACTCCAGTTTGGTTCCTGAGTTGGGAAGATTTCTGGAGGAGGGCATGGCAGCCCATTCCAGTATTTTTGCCTGGAGAATCCCACGGAGAGAGGAGCCTGGCAGGCTACAGTCTATAGGGGCGCAAAGAGTTGGACACAACTGAAGCGAGTTAGTACTCACTTAGCATGCAGTGAACTGGGAGACCTCTGAACAACAGCAGGACTCTAAAGATTGTGGCTCATGACTCCTTAGTGAATTCTACAATCCTTTGAGGCACTACCTGAAGTTCGAGGAGGAGCTTGCCAAGGAAGAGGGACCTGAGGACAGCAGTGGAGATGGAGATGTGGAGTACAGATCATTATTCTTTACAGGAATTCTCAGATCCTGTCTGCTGGAGGTCTTTACAGAGAGTTGACCTTCTGTGCAAGTTAATGTGGCAGTCTGTTGAGCTGTGATTCTGTTCGAGGCCCAGTATAACCAAGAAGATGAGGGGGAAGGAAGGAGGGGGAGGGGATATTCCAGGTCACAGCCACTGCAGCCCCGGGGTAACATCCTTCCTTGGGTAGAAATGTCTTCACCTGTGAAATGGGAGTATAGTGTTGTCAGGGCAAGTGCTTTGAACCCATAACTGAATGGCCAGATTGTTAGCTTTGTTCTCTGTTGCCACTGGTTAAGTGAGCATAAAGACACTTCCCTAGAAAGCAATATTTGCAAGGATCCTAGTATGGTGTGGGAACTGAGTGGATCCTAAATCTGTCTCCTCTTGTCCTGTGAGTGGAATGGCCGCCCC
This sequence comes from Bos mutus, assembly GCF_027580195.1. NCBI lineage: Eukaryota > Metazoa > Chordata > Mammalia > Artiodactyla > Bovidae > Bos > Bos mutus. The sequence continues at coordinate 28,421,523 of NC_091626.1, read as the reverse complement.
ATAGTTCTCCAGCTAAGGGGTCAGCAAACTTTTACTATGAGGGGCACATAGCAAATATTTTCAGCTTTGCAAGCCATACCATCTCTGCCACGGTCACTAAAGGAGCCGTAGAAAATACATAAACAAGTGGGCATGGCTGTCTTCCAATTCAAGTTTATTTACACAGTCAGACTGTGGACCAACCTGATCCATGGGCTGTAGTTTGCTGACCCCTGCTTTAGCTCATGGTAGATGTCCAGCAAACACTTGGGAAATTAACCTGTTGAAGATAAGTGAGTAGGGGTCTCTCTGTCCATCCAGATCTTTGATTTGAATGCTGTTTTCACAGGCCCAGGTTATGTGTTCCTACCGTGGGGTCAGAGCAGCAAGACCCTCACCTCCTCTTCACTCCCCTCCCCCAGCTTTGAGAGACCACAGCTCATTCAAACCCACCCCCATAATGGAGAGCAGCATTTGTGCACCTTCCAGGATCTGCTTCCCTACCCCTCCCCACCTAGGGCCTTTCCCTTCCATCCCGTTTGTGGGACACACAATTTGTAATCTCCTTAAAGCCCAAGAAGCCAGGTCTCTGATTCATGTAGATTAAAATCAGCTGCAACCTATTAATGGCCCAGAGCCCAAGACAGATTTTAGGAAACAAAAACACTGGACCAAATTAGACTGAACTGGCCTCTGTCTCCAGGGGAGGGGGGTGGGGTAGGAGGCTGGGGGTGAGGGGAGTGGCCATGTGGTTTTAATTAATTTGGATTCTCTTCCTGAAGCTAATTCACCCAACACAAAGCATGTGTAGCTCCATGGAAGCAGGCCGCCATGGAGCTGGGCTCTCCCTGGTGCAGCCCCAGGTCCTACTGGGGGACTGGGACTGGTTGTGTGTCTGTAATTAACAGGTTTCAAAGTGGTTATTTTGGAAAAGAGAATTTCAGTGGCGCGTTAAAATCCTTTCATCAGCCATCAGCCAGCGTCCCAAGGCCTTTAGCAAGGCCCTGGCCACTTACGGCTTCAGAGCTTTGAATTCCCAGGGTCTTGTTTGAGAATGTGGAGGCTTTTGCCATGGGTTTTATTAGGCTGATGGTTACCATGATTTTCATTATGTTGTTTGGTTACTGGGATCATAAAAATGCTTCTCTCTTCCTAGAGTACCTAAGAACATAAAAAATAAAAGAAAAAGAAGAGCCCCTGCCTTTGTAGAAGTTGCATCACATACAAAGCTAATACTCCCTCATGAGAAAGAGCTGGCTGTGCCTCTGGGTGGGTGGAGGGTGGGTAGAGGGTAGGCAGGAATCAAGAGGCTAGGAAGAGGCAGGAAGGGTGCCCGACCAGCACCCCGTCCTGACCTCACATCTGAGGAAACTGAGGCCAAGAGAGATGCCTCCTGCTTGACTCTGGCTCTCCAACTCTCAGTCCCGTGTTCTTTTTCCTCCTGGTGGCATCAGGCTGTGAACAAGAGTTGCAGAGGTATTTGCGGAAGTGAGAAGGAGTCTGAATTCTTTTAGGCTGGTGCTTCAGGACACTTCTGAGAGTAGAAGGAAATGGTCGGATTCACATGCAGCTTAAAATAAAGCGCCGAGGTGTATAGGGAACTGATCCGGCCCGTGCTGTGTGTTCTGATGGTGCCTCTGGGGGGCTGGGGCGGGGGGTGCACTCCTCGGGCTGCAGCAGCTGCACGGAGGCCCTGGAAGGAGAGGGGAGTCACTGGGGCCCTCACTTGGCACCCACAGCCTTGAGCTGCGGGAAGAAGGGAAATAGGTACCAAATCCCACAAGCCACAGAGATGATTTCTTGCCGCTCTGAGTACAAAACCTCTGAAACCTGGTCAAGCTCCCAGAATCACCATATGGGGCAACAGGAACTTCGGTTAAGCCTGAGTTATCTGATAAATGGAACCCCAGCCTGGCTTTCCTTCCTATTTTGATGGTGGCTACCTTCCAGAGCGTTCTTTCATGGGGGACATGAAAAATAGTGTGGGAGAATTTCTATGAAATCACCTCTGTTACTCCAGAGCAGCAGCCCTGGCTTTCAGGAGGACATGAGTAAGACCTTCGTCCACATGAAAGCTATGATGGCATGTTCAGAGAATCATAGAGTATCAGAGCTGGGAAGGAAATGCAAGTCTAGCCAGCCCATCTTACAAATAGGGAAACTGAGGTCCGAAGCCAGGGTCGGGTCCAGCCCATGGTTTCTGACTATCAGTTTGCTCAACAATACCATTCCTCACCAGGCCACAGTTCCCCTTTGTCCTGATATTTTTGTTCATTCGTTTAATATTTACTGATTATCCCCTATAAGCCAGACACTTTGAGGTGCATTAATTTTGTTTCTTTAAATTTTTTGAGATGGAATAAAAGAAGTACATGTCTGTGGAATACAGTAAAGAAGGAAAGGAAAATCTTCTCCCCTCCCAAGTTCAGGTTTTAGGAAAACTTTGTGAGCCTGGGCACCCTTGGGAAACACCTGCTGGGCTGGATGTGCCTTTTAGATGGCCTAGTAATATCGCTGTCATGTAAGGATGGACTTAACTAGAATGCCTCCACTTGCAGTCACCACCTAGGCAGCCTAGCCCAAAGGGTTCTGGGAGTGACAATCATCAGGGATTCTCTGGATCCAAGTTTGAGCTGATGCTGTGGGGAACCCAAGCCAGTTGAAGGAATACGGATTATTGGGGTCCCTTGGTCTGTTTCCCATCATTCTTATATAATTTGCTTGTCAGTCCTTTGCTCTTGTTTACCTCTGTGTGAATAACTCCTCGATTATAAATCAGAGGACTTGGCACTGAGGTTTGGATCATCTGTGATCCATAACTTTCCCAAGGCAAAAGAAATTTAACAAATCTCTTCTCTCACGATGTAGTATCCAAATCATGGATGCGTTGATCTGTGTAGAGCAAGCCAAGTCTGAGCCTCCCCACCCCCACCACACTCACCCTGAGCAGTCATGCACACATTCATTCACTGATTCATGGGTTCATTCAACAAATATTCAGTGAGCAATTAGGTGCCAGACTCCATTCTAGACGATGGATATACAGAGTGGAAAAAGACAATGTCCCTCCTTATTCTGTTTACATCTTGGGGTGGGGGCAACATATAATAAGCCAAATATATATACTATATATCTATACACTCACACATACATACATGAACTAGTGATAAGCCCCTTGAAAAAAGTAAAGCATGATGAAGAGACGGGGTGAGGGGAACACTTTTACACACAGAAGAGTCAGGAAGACCTCTCTGAAGAGGTGACCTTTGGGCAAGGCTTGAATGAAGAGCATTCCAGGCAAAAGGAATAATAAATGTGAAGACCTGGGACAAGGACCTGTTGGATGTCTTGGGGAACAGCCAGGAAAGTTAAGCTGGAGCAGAGGGAGCAATAGGGATGTCAAAGGTACAGAAGGTCAGAGAAGTGAGCAGAGCCCAGGTCAGGGGAGGAAGACTTGACGTCTGTTCTGAGCACTATGGAATGTCTTTGGAGCAGGAGAGTGATGCTGCAGAGATGTACACTAGAGGGCCATAGAGAAGCTGACAGAGTGACGATGGCCCAGCTCCGGTTAAACGTTTGCATTCAGACCCTTGGCAGGTGGTGCACCTCAAGGGCGGTGCCTGAAGTGGAAACCTTCCAAGAGAGCTACATGTTTCAACAGGGTGAGGCTGGGCCTGGGAGCTCACTACCTCTCTACCAATTAGTCTTAAGCCCCAAAAAAGGAAATGGTGCTATTTAAATAGCAGGGTTGGGATCCGTGAGTCAGAGAACTCTCAATCCATCAGGTCACCCCCAGTTAGGCTCTGGAAAATTGCTGATACTCAGGCCCCCAGTGGAGAGTTTGGCTGCAGGCTCAGATACAGACCTGGCCTTTAGGGGATCGGGCTTTTTTTCTGGCTGACTATATACTGTCTGGTCAGTTTCATTCCCAAGCCCTTCACTTTGCAAAATGCAGGTGACTTAGCTGGGGAGCAGAGGGAAGAGGGAAAAGGCATGAACTGTGCTTTCAGTCAGCCCTGGGTTGCAATTTTTGCCTCCATGCTTAACAAACTTTTGGAAATGCTACTGAATCTGCTACAACTACACTATCCAATACAGTAGCCACGGTCATGTGTGGCTACTTACATTTAAATCTTAAGTTTAAATCAATTAAAATGATATGAAATGTAAAATTTAGTTCCTTAATCCCACTGGGCACACCGCAAGGGCTCAATAGCCACGTGGAGCTGGTGATTATCATGGTATTGGACAGTGCAGACATAGAACATTTCTGTCATGGCAGGAAGTTCTGTTGGACAGTTTCACTTCCTCGAAAAAGAAGTAACCCGTGAGAAATGAACGTGTTAATACACAGAAAGCACAGGGTACTTCTGTCTCATTATAGGTACCCAGCAAACAGCAATCTCCATGATTTACTATGTGGATCTCCATCCTGGCCCTGCTACTGACCAGCTGTGAGGCCATTCAACCTCTCTGAGCCTCAGTTTTCTGATCTCTAAAATGGGAATAACAAGTAATACTGAGTGAGTTTCTCATAGCATAACATATAACCTAATCTTTATTTTTCTCAGTTTTCCCTGGACCTGAGAACATCCCCGTTAACCCTCTGCTGACTTATCGAGACCCAAATTTGGAATCTCCAATCCTGCCATGCTTAGCAGGAGGCATGACTGAGATCATGGCTTTGTGATGAGTCCTGGAGCTTTTAGCCATTTTGAAGGGTGTGAAGTTCTAATGAAACAAGTGGGCAAATCTGCTCAAGAAATACAATCATTTTTACTCAAGTCAGATATTCTCCTGCTCTGGTACTCTGAAAGCAGTCGTGTCCGGGTTCCCCTAGCCCTGGGCCCCCACTTCCTTGCCTGAATGCTCCTTCTCAGGGTGCAGCCTGCAGGGAGAGGCTCTCAAGCAGCCCTTCTGGTATCTTAGCCTCCAATCAGTCTTCTTTTTTCTACTTTGGGGCTTTGTTGTTGTTGAACATTTATTAACTGCAGGCATTTGGTGGGTGGAAGTGGATTTGCCTGGGGCTGGAAGGAAGTTATTTGCCAGGCCAGGAGAAGGTGTGGTTTCAGAGTTGAAGCTGGAATCCCCTTCACCTGCTTAATGCATTTCAGGGGAGATTTGCTTTCAACTCCCAAATTACCTGCTAGGATTTCTAGACCTGAGATCATATCTCCCCTGGCTGTTTTCTTTCATTTCCCATAAAAAAGACAAAGAAAAAATTAAAGAGTGAGAGGCTCAAGAACAATAGTCTCCTGCTCTTTTAAATTAAATTGCACACAGTGAGTGATTTTTTTTCACTGTCTACTGTCAGGCTGGCAGGAGAAGGGCCTGTGCAAGTACTCAGAACCTCTGCTTTTGGGGACCCATGGAGAAAGTACAGCTGGGCTTCTACAGAAAACTCAGGAAACAGTATAGATTTACTGTGTCCACTGGAACTTTCTAAATCTACCCCCTGCAAGCTGTTCCACCTGCAACTTTCTCTTAAGTGATAGCAGCTCCGACCCTTGGGCTGTTTACGACCCAAACCTAAATGGAGTCATACTTAAACCCCGACTTTCTTTCACACCCCACTTCCAAGGTGCTGGAGCATGTTATTGGCTTTACTTTCAAAATCTGTCCAGAATCCACCCAATTCTCATTATCCCCTCTGCCAGCATCCTGGTTCAAGCCACCACCATCTCTTCTCCAATCACCTGTGATAACCTCCTACCAACCTCTCTCTTTCCCCTTCCCACTAACTGGCCCACGTACTTCTACTTGCCTTGCAGTGTATTCTCAACATACTCTGCTCCAAATCCCCAAATGGCCCACAATGAGTCCCATCCCATCCAGAGTAAAAAGCCAAAGTCCTTCCAGTGGCCATGGGAGCCCTGAAGAATCTCACCCATGCTAATGCTGACCTTTCCGCCCTCCCCTCTCCCCCTTGCTCATTCATCTCCAGTTACCCTGGCCTTCTTGCTTTTCTCAAACACACAAGATACATGCCCTTGTTGGGGCCTTTGCTGCAGCTGTTCCCTTACCTCTTCAAGTCTTCACTAAAATGTCACCTTCTCACCAAAGCTCCCTCTGATCACCTGGCTCATCTCAAGTTCTCCTCATACCCCCTTGCACTCTCACTTGCTTTGAGCTGACTCAGCCTCCCCTCCTTAACACTTATCACTCTCTAACCTACTACAGTCTCCCTTCTAGGATTCCCCATGGATACCCACGTCCCCAGATCTGCAGGGTTTGCTTCCGCAGAGAGATGACTGTGTATCATTTGGGTGTTGGTTTTATTGTTTTTCTCTCTCCTCACTTGTAGAATTGTCATCCGCATGAAGGCAGGGACCCTGCCCTGTTGAGTTTGCTTCCAGGCACTGGGCTCAGAGCCTCTCTTTTTCTCCCACCAATAACCCCCTCTTGGAGATGTGAGCTGTTCAGGGAGCCTGACCTGAGAAGACTAGAGCTGACTTGAGCCCCAAGTATTGCCAGGCAAAAAAAAATCCAATAGGTCAAGGCTACAAGGAGGGTTAAACTCATAAAGGAACCCCAGATAAGTTTGAGTTTAGAAGGAACTGTCCCCAAGGTCATGGAGGGTAAGTGAGCAAGAAGTTGCCTAAATGATCGTATGACTATGAGCAAGGAGACAAAGAAGAAGGAAGAGGAGAGGGAAAGAGAGATGAAGGAGAAAGAGAAGAAAAAGAATCGACAAGGCTATCAGCTCTCACATGTTTTGCTCATGTGCTGTGCTGTGCTTAGTCACTCAGTCGTGTCCGACCCTTTACAATCCCATGGACTGTAGTCCTCCAGGCTCCTCTGTCCATGGGGATTCTCCAGGCAAGAATACTGGAGTGGGTTGCCATGCCTCCTCTAGGTTTTGCTCTTAAGGACCCCTTTATACTTAAAACTTGTTGAAGCCCCCCCAAAAGCCTTTGTTTCCATGTTTGCATCTGTTGATAAATCCGGGGGTAACCAGCCTCCTGGATAGTCCCCAGTGATCCTTCTCTCCCAGCATTCCTGCCCTTGTGTGTTCAATGAGGGCTGGTCTGTGTGGCTGCAGAAAATGGCAGAAGTGAGGATACGTGACTTTAGCTGGCTTCAGAGGCTAGGCCTTAAAAGGGGCTACAGGTTTCTACTTGGTCTCTTCTACTGTCCACTCCAGAGAAAGCCAGTTGCCGCATTTAGAGGACACTGGGAGAGACCTATGTGAAGAGGAAATGAGGCCCCTCACAATAGCCAGACACAACTGGCCAGGCTTGTGAGTGTACTACCTCGACAGCAAATACCCTAGCCCTGGTCAGGCCTTAAGGCTACAACCTCTCAAGAGAAAGAGCCCAGCCACTCCTGAATTCCTTATCCGCAGCAACTCTAAGGGGTAAAGGTAATGGTTGTGTGTTTGAGGGTGGGGGGAGTTATATTTATTTTATTGAAGTATAGTTGATTTACAATATTGTGTTCATTTCTCCTGTACAGCAAAATGATTCAGTTATTCACATATATACACATACTCTCATATTTCCCATTCTGGTCTATCCCAGGATTTTGACTGTATTTCCCTGTGCTGTACGGTAGGACCTTGTTGTTTATCCTTCCTCTATATACTAGTTTCTGTCTGCTAATTCCAAACCCCCAATCCATCCCTCCCCGCCCTCCTACCTCTTGGCAACCATAGGTCTGTTTCTGTGCCTGTGAGTCTGTTTCTACTTTGTAGATAAGTTTATTCGTGTCATATTTTAGATTCCACATATAAGTGATATCATATGGTATTTGTTTTCTCTTTGTGAGCCACTTCACTCAGCGTGACATTCTCTAGATCCATCCGTGTTGCTGCAAATGGCATTATTTCATTCTCATTTACGGCTGAGTAGTATTCCATCCTGTATGTCCCACGTCGTCTTTATCTGTTTGGTGACTATTGTTGTTTTAAGCCACTAGGTTCTGGAGTATTTTGCTATGCAGCAATAGATATTTAAGTCATTTACCATATTAAAAATTAGAACAGAAAACTATTTTAAACAAAAGTTGTTGATACTTGCTCAAATGTGGCTGTTTTGATATATACTTACATAATAAATTGCCAGCCAAGGGCATTAGTTTCTGCAAAAATCTCCCAGTCAATATTGTGTTAATGCTTATTTGTTAACCATTTAATGTATATTTATATGAATAAATTCCTATTTATTAATTAACAAAAATCCAAAACTTTATTTGTTTAAAACTTTAAAATAGCACAATCTTACTGTAAAAATAGCTGTTTTCCAAAACAAAACAGAACAAAATTTAATGAGAAGAATGACAGTGTTTTACATTTTTGCAAATCTCTTTAATGTCTGGCTTAATAGAAGACAGCTGGATTCTCATATCTACTTCTGCATTCAATCAGCAGTGATAATATTGTTTTGGTTGAAGTTTATGAAGGAAACCCAGCCTCACATAGATACGAAGTTGGAAAAGGGAGGAATATTTTTAATAGCCTTTTCAGATAATTGTAGATATTCTTCTTTGACACTATACCAGAACTCGATAAATGGTCGTTTATTAAAGGTTACTTGCAGTGTGGAATCTGAAACTATCTCAATGAACTCTTTGTACTCAGTTTCATTAAAATCTGTTTGGTCTGTGTTGCACTGAATGGATCTTTTGCCCATGCATGATTTTGTAATCTATGCATGGTCATTTGGAAAATATTGCTTCACTAAGTTATGCGGATCTGAATCTGATCTACTTCATGATGAAAACTAAAAATTCACATTTGTTGATATCACCACTGATCTTATCTGAAACCTCACTAAGTACTGAAACAGTATAAAGCTCACTGAGACAGATACAAGTTTTCAGAAATTTTAACGTTTGCTTGAAAGTTTTTATTTTGACAACGAGCACTGTCGATTATCTTTCTTAAAATGACAAGTTCAGATTGTTCCTTTTGGAGAAAATGACTGTCAAATAACCAAGTCTGAATAACCGTGGTAATTCAGGCCTTTCAAGTAAACATGATATTTCATGAAAGTGGCTAGTTCAACTCACAACTCCGCCGCTCTCACAAATGCTTTTTCTCTGAACAAACAATTGTACCTCAGAAAGCACCAGAAATGCCTCATGCTTACTTTCTAGTTTGCCACGCATAATACTCAAAAGACTTGGACTTTGGGCAAGATTTCATAAAATTAATAATTTTTACTGCTCCATCTCAGACACACTTAAGTGAAATTGGTTTCTTTTTTTTGGTCCGACTTTGTGGCAGTGAAGAATATGACAATTTTACCCAAATGTCGACACTGTGAAGCAGACAAATAACATCTTGGAATTATGAACATAGTTTTGACCTCGAAAACACCTTCTTAGGGTCTCAGGGACCCCAGGGGTCCATAGACCTCACTTTGAGACCCATTGCTTTAGAGAAATGGATCCTGTTTCATCACTTAGAGCATTTGTAGGTGAGTGTACTACATGCTAACACATGCGTGTACCAGGTCTTTGTGTCAGACTGTGATGGCCACCATCTGTTACACAAAATGGAAACATTGTTAGATGTTTGTTAGATACATAGCTTGTTAGATACCAGCTTACTCTTGTGGTTAGAGTAGATATGAGAAAGGTTATGTAAGGGAGGTTAGGGTATTTTTATGTTTCTGTTTGCCCCACTTATGAAAGGTGTGTGGATGGTAGGAGAAAGCTAGGCTCTGGGGAATTCCTCGGATGATCAGGGTGGTATAATTAAGGTAAATGAGGAAGCTAACACCTGCAGCCCTTTATAATGCTTTTCTTCTCTCCCTTTCATCCAATGAGCTATAAAAGCTCAGTGCACTGCAGAGGCACCCTTTTCAGAGCAGTGGGGTCCTTCAAGCTCCAGATTTAAAGCGGGCAAGAGGGCTCATTCCCTCTGGCAGGACCACCAATCAGGACAAGAGAAGCAGCAGGCCCGAGAGGCTGCATTGGTTCTAAAGGTCAGGGCACCCGTGAGGATTTGGTCGCCGTGGAAAAGCTAATAAGCCGGCCTCTCGTAAAGTCCTCAGCATTTCCACAAAGTGGACTTAGAGCAAGGCAGGGAGGGACGGGGTTATTTTTCAGTCTGTTTCAGTTCAGTTTTTCACTGCAGACACACAGAGTAGGTTTGAACCCGCACCTGACTAGGCCCAGCTCTTTGGTGAGTGATGTGTAACTGTTCTGTCTGTGATCATGGGCCCCATCGGCGGGGGAGAAACAACCAGCAGTTGTGTCCGGAGCCCTGGGAACTGGAGACCTTTCCACATCTGTTTGCCTAGTCGGGGGTGGGAGGAAATCACCAAAACCCCTCCAGAGCTGGGCCAGAGCCGGAGGTGGGGGTCAGGGCACAAAAGGGCTTAAGCCGCTGGCGACCCCGGGTCATATGACCACCCCATGGTCCTCCCCCAGCCCCTTTCATCCCCTCAGGTGCCCAACACTCAGCCTTTTCATCATCCCCTAGGTCAGCAGGATCAGGTTTATGTGAGTCGACCAGAAAGCTTATCAAACGAAGGCAGAAGCAGGTGTTTGAAAACCTCCTCCTGCTAAAAGCTGGGTCGAACAAGGTTGTCGATGCAGCCAAGGCCAGGGTCCCTCACTAATTGCATTTTCTTTCCTGTTCCCTTTTCCTCTCTTTCTGCTTTGGAACCCCTAGAGGTCTGTGGGAATCAGTCACTAAAATAAACCACTCCAAGAGCTGGGGATACAGGGAAAAACAAAGCTATATCAGGGTGTCATTGTTGGTAGCTTGAATCGACCGTGATGGGGGCAGTTGCATCATGGAAATCAATAGGCTACAATGCAGACTCTCTTCCCTCCAAAATCAGTTGTTAAACATTTACCAGCTTTCACTGTGGAGACTGTTGCTCAAAGTATGATTCTCAGAGCAATTGTATCTGAATTTCCCAGGGAAAGAAAGAAGGTAGGGGTGGAGGTGTTGCTATTTAAATACAGATTTCCTGGTCAACCTGAACTCATTGAATCAAATTCTCTGGAAGGGAGCCTGGAGAGATGTGTTTTTAGCAAAGTTATTAATAAATTTGATAAAGTTTAAGACTGGTCTTAGGGAGTGGGAGAGAAGAGTGGGTGTACATCTGGCTTTTGGCATCTAGAAGGAACAGCTGGCTTCAGTCCCAGTTGGCCTGAACCCGGACAGCTGTTTTCCCTCGAGATATAAACTTCATGACGGGAAAAGGAGGTGGGAATTCTGGGGTCCCATCCATCCACTGACAACATGATTGGTTCTGCCTTGGATCGCAGGATGTCTCCACATTCTAACCTTGAAACTTGGACCCAAGACAACATGAGCAAATGCCCAGACATATGCATTAGCGTGAAGAAATTCACCACCATTCATGCCATCGATAGGGGCAGTGGAAGCCCTACCCAGGGCTCCAGGCAGAGGAGCCCAGGCAGGACCCAGTGTTTCCATATTAGATTGCCTAGGACAGCAATTTTCTTTCAGGTTTGTAGAGGCATTAGCGGGAGCTTTCACAATCAGATATGATTTATGAAAAAAGGTCCTTGTTTACTTTAGCCCACTGGATCAGGAAGAGAAGGTCCTTTAAAGAAGAAAGAAAAAGAGAAGAAAAGAGAGATCTTTCTTTCCTCAGAGGTGAAACAGAAACTTTGCAGAGGGATCAACATTGCTTTTGACTTGTTTTGCATCTACCTGAGGGAATAGTACAGATTAATTTTTTCTGAAAACTTGACTACATTTCCAAACAGTTCTGGGAGGTAGGTGTTGATGAGAAAGCAAAGACCAGGCCAGACCACATGAAAATAGAGCTGGTAAGTGGAAGGAAGGGCTGGAGTTTGGACTCCAATTCTGATGAAGCCCCACTCCCCAAAAAATACCACTGCAGTTCCCTCCCAAGCCCAAAGCAGTATTTTTTTTTCTTGCATGTGGTTGGAGCCCAGAGGTGGAGAAGGAAATGGCAGCCCACTCCAATGTTCTTGCCTGGAGAATCCCAGGGACGGGGGAGCCTGGTGGGCTGCCGTCTATGAGGTCGTGCAGAGTCAGACACGACTGAAGCGACTTAGCAGCAGCAGGAGCCCAGAGGAGTTGTTAACAGGCAACTGGGACAGTAACATTGGACATTTGAGCTCAAATTATTGTGAATTCTTAAACCATTAGAGCTCCTTGTATCCTGATACAAATTCAGAAATATAAAGCCACATGTAAAACTTTCAAGATTATGAACTATTAAATTATGAACTATTATATTATTGGCTATTTAATTATCCACTGGAATAGATAGTTGAGAGTCCACCATGTTGCTGAGTATAATTTAGGCACTCCCCATATCAGGCATTCAGGCTCATAGCACTTCATTAAGTTCACAAGCAGGGCCTACTTGTTTGCTCTGACTGTTCAGGGCTTTTATCAAATATGAAACTTCATCAAGTGGAAGGGGGAAGTGGCCAAATGGCCTACTTCAGGAAAGCAAGATGTGATCTCAAGTATTTTTTCTGAGGTTTCATGGCCTTCTTGTACCTACGAACTCTCCTCCTTACCTAAAGCCTCATCTCCACTTTGAAATCACTCACTCATTTAGCAAATAATTAGCAAGAACCTACTATGCATCAGGGCTTCCCTGGTGCCTCAGTTGGTAAAAAATTGGTATGCAATGCAGGAGACCCATGTTCCATCCCTGGATTGGGAAGATTCCCCTGGAGAAGAAAAAGTCCACTCCAGTATTGTTTGCCTGGAGGATTCCATGAACAGAGGAGCCTGGCAGGCTACAGTCCATGAGGTCTCAAAAATCGGACAGAGCTTAGTGACTAAACCCCCCACCACTATGTGTCAAGGAAGAACAGAAAGCAAATAGACCACATCTCATCCTCATGAAGTTCAGTCTATTGAGAGACAGATATTATACAAAAATATATAAAAATAAATATATTCTACCTTGTCTGAAATGCTGTGAAAGAAGAGCACATGGTGTAAAGAGACCAATGGTTTTGATGGTCATCCACAGCGAGAACATTTACAAGGAAACCTTACTGATAGGATTTTTTGTTTTCATTGTTTTGGATGGCACGGGGTGGGGAGAAGGGGTTGCTGAAAGTTCAGTTGGGAACACTTGAAAGGGAGATGTCATGTAGGCAACTGAATTCCCAACTCAGGAGAGAAGCTGGTTTGGGAGTCAGCAACACAGAAGAAGACTGGGGCCCTCATCAGAGGGCCCAGACGAGGTCATTTAGGGACGATGTGTAAAATGACTGAGGCCTGCACCCTGGGCTGCCCATATGGAGCTCTCTTGGACAGAAAGCCACTTGAAAAGTCTGGTCGGTTGCACTTAGGAGTAGTGGACGTGCAAATACAAAAATCAGAAAAGCAATTCACAGCCCCCAGGACACTGACTCCCACATCTTTTTTTTCCCATGAGCCAAGCAGGCTGTCTGCGGGCCAGTGAGTGGATTAAACTAGAACTTCCAGAACTGGAACAACTAGCCTTGTCCTAGGAAGTGCTTCATAGCTCTGTTGTTTTCTCTTTCTTCCTCAGTTCCAAGTTCCTCGGCCCCTTGGAGATGCTGCGTGTGTAGGTATTAGGGAGAAAGCAAGTAAACCAGTTCACACTGGTGTGTGAGTGCTGTTTAACCACCTAAGCCTCACTGAGGTATATCACTGAAAAAAGGCAAAACTAAATCTCAAGTCTGTGCAGTTTTAGGAAACCTAGTATATTTATGGTGATGCCTTCAGGAGGGAAGACACTTGTGGGTAGGGGTGATCACTCTGTCCCCCTTTCAGCTTCCTTCCGTTCCTCCTGCAGCAGCTTCTTTTCTTCCTCCATTGCAAGACTCCTGAGAGCCTTGAAAATCTCCACCACTTACAGAGTGGCTCCTCTGGCATCATAACCAGGCCCCTGACAATTATGTTAGCTAATAACAGTGGACATTAACTGAGCACTCACTATGTGTAGTGAGTGCTACACTCAAGCACTTTTCATAGCTGACTTCATTTATGTCACAGCAACGAGGTTGGGCCACTCTTCTCACTTTATAGGGGAGGCCAAGAAGGATTTGCCGTGTGACTCAGCTGCCTATGGACACGCAGCTCATAGGCTGAGATTTGAAACAGGGTCTTGCTTCCCAGTCCACACTTGGGGAGGTGAGTCTGAGACTCTGTATTTGGGTTTGCTGGGAGTATAAAAGTGAACCCCAATCTGATGCTCTGAGGTGGGCTCTCACTATGCCTGGCTTAGTTTGGCCCCATCCTGAGGTGTCTCAGGAGGACAGCCCAGGCCAAGCCTGTCATTTCTGATCACAAACAAAATGGGAGTCCTGTGAGGTGTCAGGCTTCTGTCTCTTTAGAGAGAGGACCAAAAATTCCCCTGAATTTGTTAGAATGAGATTGAGGACACAATCTTTTCAAGCCAAGCCTCTTGGGTAGAGCTTGCAGTGACCACAGAAGAATACGGAAATTCCCTTCACCGTCTCTGAGGTGTTCAAATTCTTCTCTCTCTGGAACAAAGCCTTTGGAAGCCTCCATAACCCTCCCTCTCTTGGCTCAGAGGCCCAGCTACACTTTATAAAACAACCCAGGGCCATCTGATTTGAAGCATGTACCGGCTCGTGTGGGCAAGACAGTAATTACCTCCAATTCCAGTTAGGAAAGCTGAAACCTGCCTTTTTCATGCCTCAAACAATTATGGAAGCGCCTTTTGAAGCTCTAGATAGAATAGAAAAGCAAAACAAACCAGAGCCAATTAGAGCCTGGGATTTGAGGATGGCTTAGTTTTGTGCAGCGGGACTCAGGAGGAACTGTGGGAGAGGGTCAGGGGTCACCCCAAACCTCCAGCTGCCAACCAACTTTGCCTGTGCCAAAAGGACCATTATTTTGTATTTAAAATCAAGGCCCCTTTCCCTGGCTCGGGAACAATTTGCAGGAACGGCCTCTGCATCAGCTGTGAAGAAGACTCCCTGATTAGATAAGGCCTGGAATGCATTTGATGTTGAGCAAAACAGTTCTCTGACAGCTTTCCTCACATGCCTTTAAAATGTTTTTCCCTCAGCTCAAAGTTGGTAAGAGAAACTGAATCCCCAGAGGCTGTTTTGCTTTGGGGTCCATATCTGAGGAATTTCTGTGGCCCGTATGCCATTTGGGGTTGAAGTTGTCCAGCCCTGAAGCCCTTCTGGTCTTGGTTGTAGAATCTGGCTCTTTGGAGGCAGGCTGGGGAACTACCATGAGAGTGGAAAGAGCAGATGACCAGGCATGAGGTCAGAGGTCAGCAAGCAGTCCTGGGGTGGGGCGGGAAGCCCGAGGACCCAGGCTTCTTTACAGAACCCAGTGACCATTCTGTGTTGTTCAGCACTGTGCCACAAAGTACAGAGATGGAAGTGGAGCTGGGGCATGGAGGTTTGAAGCTGCATTCAAGCTGGTTTGGCCAAAATCTGTTCATGAGAAAGATTGTCCAGGTGGCCTTTTGAATTAGTAGGATTGGGCTGACCTTGAGGGCCACGTGACATTGCTCTGGGAGGCTTCCCTTTTGAGTTTGAATTAAGATAAACTGGACACCAGAGAGCCCCAAGAGAATGCCCTCTGCTGTATTTGTGCCCCTATTCCAAACTGAGAAGAGACCTTGGTATAGCTGCTCTGCTCTCCATCTGCCTGTCATTCACCCACTTGAAATGGGGCTTGATGTCTCCCTTTGACTATAAGAAACAGCCATATGGGAACAGTATTCCTGTAGAGCAATACAAAGGAAACTTTGCTCAGGAATATATCGGCTGCAGTCAAGATTGAGTGAATATCAGTGTTCTTGAGATATCAAAATGACTGGTTCTCCGGCTATAAGAGAAAAGCTTCATATCTTGTTAGGTCTTTGATAATTGTAACAGCCAAGATGTATCAGAGCTTTTACCAAGTACTATGCTCTATTCTAAGGGCTTTGTGTGGTCTCTCATCTGCTCCTGACTCCAACCCTTTGAGGCAGGTGCTTTTATTATCCTCAAGGTACAGATGAGGAAACTGAGACGTGGGGAGGTCAAGTAACCTGACCAAAATCACAGAGGGAATCAGCCTTGCTCGTAAGACACCAACAGAGAAAGCTACTGTCATGATTTTGGAGTGGCTTAGAAGCACTGAAAATTTAAATAATAATCAGATCAGATCAGTCGCTCAGTCGCATCCGACTCTTTGCGACCTCATGAATCGCAGCACGCCAGGCCTCCCTGTCCATCACCAACTCCCGGAGTTCACTCAGACTCACGTCCATCGAGTCAGTGATGCCAGCCAGCCATCTCATCCTCTGTTGTCCCCTTCTCCTCCTGCTCCCAATCCCTCCCAGCATCGGAGTCTTTTCCAATGAGTCAACTCTTGGCATGAGGTGGCCAAAGTACTGGAGTTTCAGCTTTAGCATCATTCCTCCCAAAGAAATCCCAGGGCTGATCTCCTTCAGAATGGACTGGTTGGATCTCCTTGCAGTCCAAGGGACTCTCAAGAGTCTTCTCCAACACCACAGTTCAAAAGCATCAATTCTTCAGCGCTCAGCTTTCTTCACAGTCCAACTGTCACATCCATACATGACCACAGGAAAAACCATAGCCTTGACTAGACAATGCTTAAAATTTTTAAATCCAAACTTTTCAATCTGGTCAGACTAAAAGTGTATAGCTGGAATTAACCCTGAATGGGTAGCCAAGCAGTGTTGGAATCAGAGGCCTCTCTCCTGCATAATCTTGAAGGAGCTCTGTCAAGACCAAGAAATAGAAGCATGTTACAAGTACTACATTAACAACCCTAGAAGGGAGACATGTGAAACACCCACAGGCTCAAACTGCTTTTGAATAAAGTGTCCCTAATGTATCCAAAACACATGATTAAGAAATGTTCTGGATACACTTTCAAGATTTTGGAGCTGAGTTACCTGTGGAGAATGCTCATATTCTCCTAGAAACTGTGTCTTGTGGTCATTGTTCAGGAGGATTCCTGGCTACTGTCATTAATTTGACCCTGTGGGATGGTTCTTTTTCTAGGTTCTGGTGGGGAGCATAGGCATTGATGCTCTAGACTTTGAGTTGAGTCTTCTCAGGAAGATGGGTGTGTCTGAAGCCCTTTAAGCATCGTTTATGTGATTTCCCAACCTTTTCTCTGCAGCAGACCCCAGGTGATTCTTCTCCAGGATGCAGCAGAGACTGCCAGCTGCTTAGTAGGCTCTCAGTTGGGCTTGAATGCTCATGATCAGGGTTCTCAGCTTTTCCATTTGGGGCCTATGGTAGGCAGAATAATGACCTCACAAAGATGTCTATGTCCTAATCCCTGGAACCTATGACTATGTTATATGGCATGGGAGAATTGAGGAAGCAGATGAAATTAAGGTTGCTAGTCAGTTGACTTTAGAAATAACATCCTGGATTATACAGGTGGGCCCAATGTAATCACAGGGCCTGTAAATGTGGAGGGAAACAGAAGAGTCAGAATGATGTGATATGAGAAAGACTTTGATGGGCCATTGCTGGCTTTGAAGGTGGAAGGGGGCCATGAGTCAAAAAATGTGGACAGCCTCCTGAAGCAGGAAAAGGAAGGAAATAAATTTTCCCCTAGAAGCTCTAGAAAGGAACACAGCCCTTCCAATACCTTGATTTTAGTCCAGTGAGACCTATGTCAGACTTTTGACCTCTTGAACCATAAATTTGTATTGCTTTAAGCTATTATATTCATGGTAATTTGTGAGAGCAGTCATAGAAAACTAATCCAAGGCCATAGACAGCTACAACATGAAAGACAGCAATCTCTTCAGGGTCCATGACCTGGGAGTGAGAAACCATGAAGGCCACCTCAGCATTTTCCCAATAACTGTCTGGAAACTCTCACTGCCCCCACCCCTTGGCCAGTTACCATCTACATGTGCACACTCCAGTCATCAGAGTTTTCCCTGGATGGGGCCTCTTCTCAGCTGGCATGGTCCATTTCTGGGCAGTGTTGCCAAGGCCTCTCCCCAGTATGGTCCATAAGCCCTATTGTGTGATGGTGAGAGGCTCTTCACATCCATCCAAAATGCCAAACCCTTCTGGCCAGCTCAAGGTTTGGGGGATTTTTTCTGTCTTTCCAAACAGCCAGCCACAGCTTCTCTGAGATCTAGAATATGGAATTAACATGACAGAACCTTGATATGCTAAGTGTGGGAGGACCACCTGAGCCATCCTTGGATTTGAGAAGCCATATGTTGCAAAATTTATGGTTTTCTTCTATCTTCCACTATTCCTCTCATATGAACATTCAAGTCAAACTTGTGGTCTGGGTTAAGAAGCTAGAATTCCTGGGATTCTGGCTCAGTCTCTTACTAACTCTGTGATGTTAGGTAAGTAAATTCATTGTGTTTCATCTCTTGTCTGTAAAATAGGGAAAATATGAGTTAATATAGGTAAAGTGCTTAGATTACTTCCTGTAACATGTTCAGTGCTATGCAAGAGTTATTTCTTATTATAACTACTGTGTGTGTTGTGGTTGCTATTATTATTAAATGGGTCTCAAGCCTCAGGGGCAAGTCATTTGGCACATTGGGAAAACCAGCCTCTTCGTGGTTTGCCATGTTTTATACTTCCAGCAATTGAGATGAATTACCACCATATGGAGTGTGGAAGCTCAGGTGTGTAACATCCTTTTAAAACTTTTCTTCCCACAAACATCTCCTTCAGGAAGCGGACTCTGTTGTGCCAGGGTCAAATGAGTAATTGTTGGGAAAGACAAAGCCCTATGCTTAGAGTTATGCAAATATAGTGGAGAGAGGGCATCTCAGTTGCTGAGTCACATCCACTGTCAACCCAGCCAGATTCATCCAGGTAGCTCAGAGCTCTCCACTTGGAGGATCTCAGCTCACCATGTGGACAACCAGGAGCCCTGACATTTAGGCCTCTTGGTTCTTCAACACTTAGCTCATCGGTCCCCAAAAGTGGTGAGGAAGAGGGGAGAAGATTGGCCAGTTTTCGGGCAGAAGCACCCCCGGCACACAGGACACTACTCGCATTGGCCAAAGGCCACTCACAGTTAACTGCCCCTTCTGGGTGTGGCAGCCAGCCTGTCTTGGCCACCATGTAGCCTGGATCGTGTAGAGGGAGCAGGTTATTAATAGTTCCTTAAGGGCTGCTGTAGGATGCTTCAGTCTGTGACTCACCCAAGAGAGAAGTTTCTGGGCAGATAAGGGGGCTCAAGAGAGAAGGAACTTACAACTGCACAAAGCTTCAATTGTAAAGCACAGTAATAACAGTGACACGCAAGAATGTTCCCTGCTCTCCGGTATCATGGGGACTGAAAACAGAACCACGATTTTGGACTTCCTCTTACCTTGATCCCCATAAAAGATGTTTGAATTACAATATTTTATCAGAACAAAACCCATCAGAACAGCTGCCTGAGCTAACCTGAAAACCTCACATGCTGGAGTTAGTGACCTCCAAAATGTAGGGGAAGGGGAGAAAAGAAAAGAGAGAGATAAGGGAAAGAATGAGCTCCTTCTGCTTTCTGTTCTGGCCATTTGGCACCCAGGAGCCGGCTGAGCTGATGTCAGACCCAGGCACCCCTGCTCCCAGGAGTCACAGGCGAGTACCAGGCACCAGGGAGATGCCTGTGTCTCAGACAAGCAGCACCTAGTAAAAGAGAAACACTACCCTGCAGAGTCAGACACACCCAAGCATGTGTTCTTGCTCCTCCTCTCACCAGGTGTTATTTAAAACCAGTTATATAACCTCTTTGCAAACATGAAAAACTGCCTTGTACCTGTTGGTATTAGGACTGTAAATACCAGTAAGTATCTGGAGCACATTGGGCATTCAATAGGCAAGCAATAGATATTCTTATTATTAAATATAGTAACCACTTGGACCAAAGACCACCTAATTTATAGTCATCTTACTGGAAGTTCACTACAAGAAGTCAGCTAATATATGTACACGTAGAAAAACATCTAGAAGGAAATTCATTAAAGTTTTGATAATGATTGTAGGCAATGGGATTATGAAGAGACAATTTTGTTTTCTTCTTTATACTCTTGTATTTTCCAAATTTTGGCAATAAATATGTATCTTTTACTACCTGAAGTTTTCAAAACATTACTGTTTAAAAAGTTCTCAATCCCAGCTTCCTGTCTCTGAGAGTCATATTTGCAATAAGTCACCCAAATCCAGAGTTGTTCAGCCTATTTCTAAAGCCAGAGGGATAGATTTCATCTCTATGTAGAGAATTCCTTCTTCCACACCATGTACCCGGAATGGAGTTCAACCCCTAAATGGTTTTTAGTCCCTTGTAACCTTGCCAAACTACTTAAGAGAAAAACTTTAGCCATTGAGAACTATGTCACCCATCACTTTCCACTCTTTTGCCTTCAGCTGCCAAGAAGCCTTAAACAAATTTAATTCTCAATTACAGAAACAATTAGCTCAGGTTTTTGGCATAAGTATTCCCCCTTTCTCCTCTATGGTTCAAACTTCTCTTTTTCTTATTCATCTAATTTATTGTACATGTGTCTGTTATTATAAACTATCTCAAGAATACTTTGACAGTTGGATATAAATCATAAAGTCCAAATTAAATTAATGAAATTTTACCTGATCTGTTGTAAGAACCTATGATCAGCCTGTTAAAATTCATATTATTAAGCATCTTGATCAGCAAGTACCAGGAAGGAGGCATGAAGAGAGTACTGAGGAGAAAGTCTCTAAGTCCAGATCCCATATTTAGGGAGGGGACTTCTGGTTACAAATATGGATTTGTTTGCAACTAAATATTTATGTTTTAAAATGATTGGTTGATAATCATTCTAATGCATGTTGTGAGCATCTACTGGGTGCCAGACACTGTTTCAAACTTCATCCCATCAAAGTTGTGAGGTAGGTATTATCATTTCTAACTGATGAATTTAAACATAATCAAACAAGTTAGATAACTTTCCCCAGACTTCCAGCTAGTAAGTGTTGGGTCTGTGGCTGGCACCCTGGTCTGTCCAACTCTAAATAATTCTGCTTCCACAAATGAAGCTAATTTTCTTTTTCTCAGTGAATTAATGTTGAAATGGTAGACAATGCTGAAGCTGCAGTTGGCTGAATTTCAAATCTAGAAGGATAAAAAGAAGCTCCTGTGGAGTAAGGAGGACTAAATTGCTCCAAGCAGAGTTGATGACTGGAGTTAGGTTCATGGCTTAACATTAAGCACTGAAGTAGAACTTTCTCATTAGAGAAAGAAGGTTGGAAAAAAAAAAAAAAAAAGCTGATGACACTACCAGAACTGCTTCCATGAAACTGTAAGCCTTTTTAGATGAACAAGGAAGTACTCACAGCTCAGCAACCAAAAACCACATGCTTCTACTACTCAGGGAGAGATCACTAATACCATGGTTGGGCAGGATCTCAAGCTGTCATTTAGTTCTGAACCAGAGACCTCTATAAAACCTCTAGGATAGAAAAGATGAAGAGAAAGAAGGTAAAAGGACACCCACTCAAATGGGCATTCAAAAAGATACCCAACACTAGGAAAAACAGTCAACAAAATTAACACTTGTTAGATCAGTTTTGTCCAAAAGATATTAATATGACAATCTGACAAAAACTTTGTGTGGTTTAAATACTCAAAGAATAACATCCATTTTTAAAAGATAATTATGAAACAGAGCAGGCATAAATGAAAGGAGAACTGGTAAATATAAAAGAAAACCAGTTAGAAAGGTAAAATCTTTAGATAGAATATATTCTAGTCAATTCAGAGGAAGAGGGAATTAGTGAATGGGAAGGTTGTCTTGAAGAAATCACCCAAAAAAAGTAGCCCAGAGTCAAAGTTAAGGCCATGAAAGAGATTGAGAAGTTCCAATTTATGTCTAATATTAATAAAAGTTCTGGAAGAAACTTGGGATGGTAAAGAAACAACATTTGAAAACATATTAATTGGAAAAATGCATTTTGAATACTGAGCAGAATAAATAAAAATAAATCCATATCTCTATATTTGCAGTAAAACTGTAGAATTTCAAGGATAAAAAGGCAATATTGAAAGGTACTTGAAGAAAAAGAAGTTACTTATAAAGGAATGAAAATTGCATTGATGGTAGACTCCTCAATAACAATAGATTCTAGAAGACAAGGGGGTGATATCTTCAAAAATCTGAGGGGGGAAATTGTTAATCTAGAGTTTTATACCTAGTTAAACTATCATTTTAAAGTGAGTTTAAAAATAAAGGAATTTTTTTTTAATTAAAAATAATTGAGTTTATCAGCCTTGAACCTTCATTAAAAGTGCCATTAAAGGATGTATTACAACACAAAACTGAATCTTTAGTAGCGTATATAAATCAAGAATCCTTAGTGAGCATAAAAATACTTTTTTTTAATGGTTAAACAAAATATTAATCAAGATAATATGATGGGAAAGGGAGTGTTCATTAGTTAAAATGTACTAAGACTCTTGCCTATTCAAGAGAAGGATAAAATACTGAAAATCTTTATACTTTGAAACATTTGCAGTTAAATGTAGATGGTAAAGGTGCTTCCCTGGTGGCTCAGATGGAACTTTAGGGTCATAGAACTTCAGTCTATAGCTTCCAAAACCAAACAGGAAAATACGGGATACAGAATACCTTATAAATTTAAGAAAAGGCAAAAAAGAAGAAAAAAAGGAAGAAACAAAGAAAGATAATTAGAATAAATAAAATGGAAGAAATAAGCCAAATATAATACTAACCACAATAAATGGATTAAATGTACCTACTAAAAATTAGAAATTATCAGATAAGAATTTTTAAAGTATCCAGCTACGACCTATTTTCAAAAGACAAAATCACACAGAAACTTAGAAATAAAGAGATGGCAAATGATATACCAGGAATTCCTAACCAGAAGAAAGGGGGAGGATCAGAGTATCAATAGCAGACAAATAGAATATAGGTCAATACATATTATGTTAAAAGAGATAAAGAGAAACTCATAATAACAAAAGGAGCACTACATCAAGAAGACATAACATTCATGAAGCTGTATGCCTCTAAAAGCATAATCTCAAAACCTCAAAATATGTAAAATAAAAGCTGAGAGAATTACAAATGTACAATCATTGTAGGAAATTTAAACTCATTTTTATGAAGATGCTTATTAAAAACTTAAAAACTATAACTACAAACTGACACTTTACTCAAAATTCAACAATAAAGGATACATATTCTTTTTTAAGAAAACAGTCAACATTTACATAAATTGACATCACAGTCCACAAAAAGTCTCAACAAATTTTTAAGAATTGACAACAAATAAGAAAACAATAAAAAATAGTTTAGAATACATTTGGAAACCAATCTCCTGAGTAACTCATTTGTTAAAATAGAAACAATGTAGTTATATATCAAAGCTTAAGGACATAGCTAGAGCAATACTTAGGAGAGAAATTTAAAATCTTAAAGTTCATTAATAAAAAAATGGAGTGAATATGAAGGAGCTAAATGTTTAAATCTAGCAGCAAGGAAACCAAAAGCTCAAATCCAAAAAAAGCAGAGAACAAAATAATACAGTTCAGAAACTAGTGGAAAAGAAACAGAGACGCAAACAAAGAAAATGGAATCAACAAGTTGATTATTTGCAATTACTAGTAACACAGATATAACTTGATACAGCAGCTCAAGAAACTAAGAAAAAACATAATAAATAATATTAAGAATTAAAAAGAGACTGTGGCTCATATCTACATATGTAGTTGGGATGAAAAATATTGTCATAAAGGAGGATGAGCAATTTTATGAACAGCTCTGTAAGCAACTTAATGCCAATGGATGAAATCGATACTTTTTAGAAAAAAAAATTTCAAAATTGAATCAATGATATTTAACTGGAAAATTCAAATGAGTCAGTATTCCATGAAAGAACTGATCGATATTCAAAATTTGCCACTCAAATGACATTGGGCCTAGGTAGTTTTGCTGGAATGTTTTACCAATCTATCAAGAAACAGCTAATGCTATGCTAAGTCACTTCAGTTGTGTCCGACTCTGTGCGACCCCATAGATGGCAGCCCACCAGGCTCCCCCGTCCCTGGGATTCTCCAGGCAAGAACACTGGAGCGGGCTGCCGTTTCCTTCTCCAGTGCATGAAAGTGAAAAGTGAAAGTGAAGTCGCTCAGTCGTGTCTGACTCTTAGCGACCCCATGGATTGCAGCCTAATAGGCTCCTCTGTCCATGGGATTTTCCAAGCAAGAGTACTGGAGTGGGGTGCCATTGCCTTCTCCAAGAAACAGCTAAACCTCTATGTAATACAAACAATCTTAGAGTGTAGAAAAAGAGGGGAAATTACCCAATTTATGAGGCTAGTATAAACTTGATATGAAGTCTACGAGTTTACAATTATAGATTCAGTTCAGTTCAGTTCAGTCGCTCAGTCGTGTCCGACTCTTTGAGACCCCATGAATTGCAGCACACCAGGCCTCCCTGTCTATCACCAACTCCCAGAGTTTACTCAAACTCTTGTCCATCGAGTCAGTGATGCCATCCAGCCATCCCATCCTCTGTTGTCCCCTTCTCCTCCTGCCCCCAATCCCTCCCAGCATCAGAGTCTTTTCCAGTGAGTCAACTCTTTGCATCAGGTGGCCAAAGTATTGGAGTTTCAGCTTTGGCATCAGTCCTTCCAGTGAACACCCAGGACTGATCTCCTTTAGGATGGACTGGTTGGATCTCCTTGCAGTCCAAGGGACTCTCAAGAGTCTTCTCCAACACCACAGTTCAAAAGCATCAATTCTTCTGTGCTCAGCTTTCTTCACAGTTTAACTCTCACATCCATACCTGACCACTGGAAAAACCATTAGTCTATTACAAATTAGGTGAAAATTCCCTAAATAAAATATCAGAGATGATGATGGTGTGTATGTGTGTATTTTTTAAATTCTCTATTGAAATTTATCTTAAAAATAGAAGGACTACCCAACATCAGAGGCTGCTAATATAATAAATCACTGTAATAAATTAAAATATTAATAGAAAAGGTTTATGATCTTTTACAGATGCAGGAAAGTCATTGGATAGAATCCAAAATTCCTTTGTTATAAAAACTCAGTAAACTAAGAATAAGAGGAAGTGTCCTTTATTTGATAAAGAATATATAACAAATACCTTTTATAATCACACTTTGTAGTCAGAGCTAAACTATGTTCTCATTAAAATCAGAAAAAAAAATAATGATACCTACTACCACCCTCATTAATCAGTATCATTCTGGAAGATCTACCAGTGCAATAGAAAGAGAGAGAAAATAAGACATAAAAATTGGAAAGGGAAGAGTCAAATCTATCTTTCTTTAAAGATAACAAGATTGCTTACATGGAAAATCCATAGTATAGGAAAATTATTTTAGATAATAAGAATTCAGCAAGTTTGCTTAATACAACATCAATATGGAAATTGCCAGAGGCCAGCAAGGAGACAGAGATGAATAGTTAGTGCACGGAGGATCTCAAGGGCAGTGAAACTATTCTATAAGATACTATGATGGATACCTGTCATTACACATTTGTCTAAAGCCAAACCATTATATATTTGTATAATACCAAAGCAAACAATGGGCTTTGAGTGACAATGATGTGTCAATGTGGGTTCATCAGTTTAACAAAGCTCCTACTCTGGTGGGGGATGTTGATGATGCAGGAGGCTACATATGTGGAAGGCAGGAATATCTCAGAACCTTCTGATCAATTTTGCCATGAACTTAAAACTTCTCCAAAAGTAGAGTCTGAAAAGTCACTATCATTTCATACATACTGCTGCTGCTGCTGCTGCTGCTAAGTCGCTTCAGTCGTGTCCAACTCTGTGCGACCCCATAGACAGCAGCCCACCAGGCTCCCCCGTCCCTGGGATTCTCCAGGCAAGACCACTGGAGTGAGTTGCCATTTCCTTCTCCAATGCATGAAAGTGAAGAGTGGAAGTGAAGTCGCTCAGTTGTGTCTGACTCTTAGCGACCCCATGGACTACAGCCTACCAGGCTCCTGCATCCATGGGATTTTCCAGGCAAATGTACTGGAGTGGGGTGCCATTGCCTTCTCCATTCATACATACTGCTGTTGCTGCTGCTGCTGCGTCGCTTCAGTCATGTCCGACTCTGTGCGACCCCATAGACGGCAGCCTACCAGGCTTCCCGTCCCTGGGATTCTCCAGGCAAGAACACTGGAGTGTGTTGCCATTTCCTTCTCCAATGCAGTTCATACATACTAGGTAATACTAATTAAAAGGGAGACAGAGAAATAGGATGGTAGCCAGAGTAGAATGTTGAGTCAGAAGGGAAGATTTTTAAAGGTGAGAGATACATGGGCACTTTGCTGCTGATGTGGATAGAATGACTTAGTAGAGTGGAAGAAGCTGATTATGCAGAAAAGAGGGACAACGACCTCAGGAACAAAGTTCTTGAGATATCTAGAGAAGATGGGCTTTTAAACACAAATAGAGAGGTTTGGCTTTAAAGCCAAACCTTATTTAAATAAGAAGAAGGGCACTTCTGTTGTAATGAGAGGGAAGACATACTGCACCAATATACTTGGAGATGTCATTATGGGGAGATAGGAGAGTTTCTGATTATTTCTATTTCTCATTGAGACAGGAGTTGAGATCATCAGCTATAAGTAGGTGATCATTGGAGGTTTGAGAGGGAGAAGAGATATAAAGTGTGATCCTGAAAAAAAAAAAAGGAATGAACTTACCAGGAAAACAATGTAGGATTTCTGGGCAATATTGAGTGTTCATCTATTGATGAGCACTCATCTATTGATGCACTTATTAATATTGAGTGCAGTAGTCATCTATTTAAAGTTTGATCAATCAATTCAGTATATTATTTTCTCCAGTAGTCATATTTAATCAGCTTGGGGTTGTGGTAGGCAAGTTTGATTCAAGGAAAGAGGGGCAAAGAAGTAGAGGATATTTGTAGTATTTGTAGGCAGTGTTTGTAATCATGGGCCATAACACTGATGATGGATAAAGAGAAAAACAAGGACATGAGAGAAGGTGACAAGTAGAACAAAAGAGAGCAAAACAACACAAAAATAATAAATAAGCAGGTTGCTTAATTGATTAGAGGAGAAATATTAGAGAAAGTTAAGTGGAAAACTGAAGCAGGTGGTTGGATCATATGACAAATGAAATCTAGACTTGAAAAGTTGTGATGACAATACCTAGGCTGCTGCTGCTGCTGCTGCTGCTGCTGCTGCTAAGTCTCTTCAGTTGTGTCCGGCTCTGTGCGACCCCATAGATGGCAGCCCACCAGGCTCTTCTGCCCCTGGGATTCTCCAGGCAAGAATACTGGAGTGGGTTGCCATTTCCTTCTCCAATGCATGCATGCACACTGAGTTGCTTTAGTCATGTCCGACTCTGTGCTACCCTATGGACAGCAGCCCACCAGGCTCCTCTGTCCACAGGATTCTCTAGGCAAGAATACTGGAGTGGGTTGCCGTTTCCTTCTCCGATACCTAGGCTATAGCCATCTTAACGTAGCTGAGGAAGGTGGAAGAACAGATCACTGGAAGTGAGGAAGCCAAGGAACTCAAGATATTAAAGTCATGAAGAATGACAGAAATAGGGGTGAAAGGGAGGAGGCTGAGTTGGGTGCTTCAGTGTGCAATAAATGGGTAAAGAGGAGGTTGTTGATGACAGCAACAAAATGGGAAAAGAGGGATACAGCCTAAGGAAGAGCTGTGGTTTATATAAGATGAGGAGGAGAAAGGAAACCAGCTTATCTATCTTCAGGCTTTGGGATATGTGGACAGTGAGAGAAAAAGCATAACCCACTTTTGAGGGCAATGGGAAAAAACATCCTCAGGGCCATACTGGTTTCATTTAAGACACCAAGAAGAGCGGAATGCTTAAAGAAGAGGATAAAGATTTAAAGGAATTTCAGAAAGTTTGGCAGAATAGGTGGGTATTGGGTCAGATAATAATAATTGGGTCAGATATTAAAAATAGCACCAACATTGCTCATTGTCTCTGCCCTTACTCCCACCTGCCCTAGCATGTAATCTTCATGGAGGCAGGGATCTTTGTCTCTTTTGTTCATTGATATATCCCAAGGACAAGAACAGCATCTGGAATGAAATATCATAGATGCTCAACATTGGTTGAGTGAATAATTGTAGCTAATATTTGTTGAGCACTAATGTACCAGAATATGCTAAATGTTTATATGCATTATCATTATCACCCTATGTTATAGGACAGGACGTTGAGGGACAGAGAGGTTAAATAACTTGCCTAACTCAGGTCATTGGGCTAGTAAGTGGTAGAGCTGAAATTCAAACACACTCTAGTTATAGTTTGGCCCTACCGCTACTGCTAAGTCACTTCAGTCGTGTCCAACTCTGTGCGACCCCATAGACGGCAGCCTGCCAGGCTCCGCCGTCCCTGGGATTCTCCAGGCAAGAACACTGGAATGGGTTACCATTTCCTTCTCCAACGCGTGAAAGTGAAAAGTGAAAGTGAAGTCGCTTAGTCGTATCCGACCCTCAGCAACCCCGTGGACTGCAGCCTTCCAGGTTCCTCCATCCATGGGATTTTCCAGGCAAGAGTACTGGAGTGGGGTGCCATTGCCTAGAGTCCCTGTATTCTTAACCTCTAAATTACCCCTGTGGTTGGCCCATATCTAGAACAGTATCAAGATAAGAGACCAGGTGAAGGTAAATGATGAAAGCAATGAGATTAAAAGTTAAGCAATAAATATTGCTACTGATTTCAAAAGCTGGTCTAGGGATCTGCTGCCCCTAATGTCATATACTCGTGTCCATCTCTCACTGTGACCCAAGCACTTTCTGCTATCGGTTCCTAGTTCTTCTCATTTCTTTCCTCTATATCTTCACCCACCCCTCACGTATCCCCCTTCTTCATTATTTTTCGTTCCACCTGGCAAACCCTCAGCCTTTTCCACTAGCTTTGATCAAGGGCAGTCAGGCGCACTGGAAGCTAGTTTCTAAGCATGTGATATTGACACATCGATCTTACAGCAGGCCTTAGGCTCACCAGGCTGACTCACTGTCATACTGATTCCAACTACATACTCATTCTGGGAGTGTCCTTTGAAGTGCTGAGAGTCTGCTGGCCGTTTTCTGAACAGCTCATG
The DNA here is from genome assembly GCF_027580195.1 of Bos mutus. NCBI lineage: Eukaryota > Metazoa > Chordata > Mammalia > Artiodactyla > Bovidae > Bos > Bos mutus. Next base: position 28,392,519 of record NC_091626.1, on the reverse strand, counting down.
CTGTGAAGAGAAAAATGAAATGAACATTCCACAATTCGGGAAAACTGAGAAGGAAACTGAATCCACGTAACTGGGTAAAAGAAACCTGGGATAGTGCCACTGTTTGGGGGTTAAGTCTCTACATCATATCCTTCAGGGAGATACCCTGAGGTCAAGATATATGGAAGGTTTCGATAAACACTGGTTAAACTGGACTGAAGGTCAGTACCCATGGTGCGTTGGTGGTGGTTTACTCACTAAGTCATGTCCAACTTTTGTGACCCCATGGACTGTAGCCTGCCAGGCTCCTCTGTCCACGAGATTCTCCAGGCAAGAATACTGGAGTGGGTTGCCCTTTCCTTCTCCACCCATGGTGCATTAGGTACAGTGATAAATGAATACAATAACTTGTGTCCCTTAAAGTTCTTTGGTTGCATGTAACAGAAACACCTCTGGCTAACATAAGCCCAAGGGAGTTTAAAAGAAGAAGGTAGGATGCCTACAGGCATGAGGGGCGACTAGAGACCCAGTCACAGAAATGGATGAGAAGCAATCAAGTTCTGGAATCTAGAAGGTAAGAATTCTAGAAAGTGAGAATCACAAAAAGGGTCATAAAAGTCTATTCAGGATATGCTGCTCTGTGACATTCCTAACATTTTCATTCTCTTTGTTCCTCTGCTCAAAACTCATATTCCAGTGAAGAAGCATCTGATTGGTCTAACTTAGATCACAAATCACCTAATAACCAGCTCTATTCACAGACTGTATCCTATGGGGAAGAGATTATCCCCCCAAAAGAAAACAGGGTGTTGTCAGGCATGGAAAATGGGTGTTAGGTATTCTAGCACAACCAATTCCCACAATTCCCAATTCCTCCATGGATATTTCAGTTCAGTTCAGTCATTCAGTAGTGTCCGACTCTTTGCAACTCCATGAACCACAGCACACCAGGCCTCCCTGTCCATTACCAACTCCCAGAGTTTACCCAAACTCATGTCCATAGAGTTGGTGATGCCATCCAACCATCTCATCCTCTGTCATCCCTTCCTCTTCCTGCCCTCAATCTTTTCCATCATCAGGGTCTTTTCAAATGAGTCAGCTCTTCACATCAGGTAGCCAAAGTATTGGAGTTTCAGCTTCAGCATCAGTCCTTCCAAAGAACATCCAGGACTGATCTCCTTTAGGATGGACTGGTTGGATCTCCTTGCAGTCCAAGGGACTCTCAAGAGTCTTCTCCAACACCACAGTTCAAAAGCATCAATTCTTTGGCACTCAGCTTTTTTTTACAGTCCAACTCTCACATCCATACATGACTATTGGAAAAACCATAGTCTTGACTAGACAGACCTTTGTTGGCAAAGTAATGTCTCTGTTTTTTTAATATGCTATCTAGGTTGGTCATAACTTTCCTTCCAAGGAGTAAGTGTCTTTTAATTTCATGGCTACAATCACCATCTGCAGTGATTTTGGAGCCCCCAAAATAAAGTCAGCCACTGTTTCCTCTGTTTCCCCATCTATTTGCCATGAAGTGACGGGACTGGATGCCATGATCTTAGTTTTCTGAATGTTGAGCTTTAACTTTTTTACTCTCCTCTTTCACTTTCATCAAGATCTTGGTAAGGGGAACCCCTGCCTTGAAACCCATGCTTTAAAGGGCCTAACTCTGGCCCTTGTCTAATACCATGGACCAAAGAGATATGACCAGCATGAGCCTATGCTCCTCCTTCTAGACCATGTGCTGGGTCTCTAAGCCCATTTGGGTCTGTCCTCCCCAAGGACAGACTGCACGCTTGATGTGGTTAACACTAAGCCAGAGGGACAGCAAAGGGTGACTGTTTGAAATGTAGGGGTAGAGCCAGAGCTTGGACTTGTGGGCTGGAGCATCTGTCTGTGTGAATGTATGAGGCCCCAGGCAACACAGGACAGAGCCAGGAGAGGGGACAGAAAGCTGGGGACCAGGAACCAGCACTCCCCGCTGCTGCCCCATTTCTGTAAGGAACTCCAAGGTGACCTCGAACTCTGAATGTATACCTGGCTTTGCAGCCCACTCCAGTATGCTTGCCTGGAGAATCCCAGGGACAGAGGAGCCTGGCAGGCTACAGCTCATGGGGTTGCAGAGTCGGACATGACTGAGCAACTAACACTTTCACTTTTCAATTTCCAGGTCATTACAGGAAGGCATGTTTTTTCATTACAGGCAGACAGAGCATATTTTAGCAGTTAGTGAGCTTGATTTTTACCTTTTCAGTATTTAGACGTGTGATACATGGGCCTCCATTTGTGCTTTTGGCCCAGACCCTGAGAACGTGAGGAGTGGGCTTGCAGTATGCTAACATATTTTGTTTGGCTACCGTGTCTGCTTTTTTTTTCTTAAACGTCTTGAATTAGTTTCCAACATTAACAATTGGAGATGTCATATAAGAATTAGAGATTTCTGGTTTCTTTTTTTAACAAAACACAGAAAATCATGTCATTCAGAGCCTGCCTATCTGTGTGGCAGGAAAGGGCAGAGGCTGCACCTCAACTGCCTTCCCTGGATGGGCAGGTGTTTTCTCCTTGGCCACAGTTCCCACCTGTCTGCTTTCACCCGTTTTGGTGACCGCTCTGGCCGCTGGGGGCATTTGAGTTTGTCATCCCTGACTCAGGTCCTTCCTTAGATGTCTCCTTTCCAGATAAAGCCACCAGGCTCACACATTTTTGTACATTTGGAACCTCTTCTCTCCACCTTTCCTCAAAGAAAACTGTTTTTCGGGTTTTGGTTTCATTAGCTAACTCTAATTCCCTAAATTTTAATATGGCTGAGTCCCCATCATTTTAGTATCCTGTTCCCTAACTTCTGAGTCTTCGGGAATCATTGAAACAAGAGCTAGGAATTTCAAGGGAGCAGTCTCTAGGCAGAGATCCCCCCACTTTCACCAGGCTCTGCAAACTGGGGACCAAATGAGATGGATTTTCTCACTTTGACCCCAGTGAGGGAGGGAGATTTTCGATAACTGACAAAGAGCTTTTGTTCAGATTTGCGTCAGGATAAATCAGCTTGCCCTGCTGCATGGCCCCTTACTTCTACCAGGCTCATCTTCCCTTTCTACCCTAGAAGAGCCCCCTGCCCTTCCTCCTCCTGTGCATGGGGGCCACAGCCCTCAATGCCTCCAGGTCTCCAGCGCTCTACCCCTCCTCCACTCCGCCTCTCAGTCTGGAAAACAGCTTTGCAAGTTAACCTCCAGGGGCATTCACTGGGTTTCCAGCGGGGTCCCCAGCCCCACAGGCTGCCAAAATAGGCTCTTTACACTCCATAGATGGGAGAGAAAAATCTGCTTGTTCGGTTGCAACTGTCAAGCAAAGGACGTGCTGAGCTTAGATAGAAATAGCAGCAGGGTCAGGGCAGGGCAAGGCCCTAGCATTTCATTAGCTCAGCCCACTAAGGGTGATTGAATGCACACAGTGGCCCATGAATGGGGCCATGGAGGGCAGCCACACAGTGCAGCACAGAAAAATCATTCTTTGGCCGCTGTCAGCTGGCTGAATGGGACTTAATTATCGGGATAATGAGAACTGATTTTCATTGTTTTAATTTTGGGGAAGGGGTGAGAAAGGAGGGACTTTTTTCCCTCTTCTGGGTGAAAGGATGCTAAGTATGGCCTCCAACTGGGCCCCACATCTTCTAGGCTGCTGTGAGCTAAGCCTCCTGCATTTGCTGTTTTTTATGGATGCGATAAGTAAGGGTGTTAGGCTTGTCTTCTGTGTTGGTACTTCCTGTAGGCCCTGTAAGCCTGGCAGGATGTATCCTTGTAAGAGCATGTCTGTGCTGGCATCTGACCCCAACAGCTGGGCCGAGGTAACATGGACAGAATCCGCTGGACAGATCTGTCTGTTCTCAGCTCTTTACAAGTGCTTTCAAGTCATCAGTGAATCCTGTCTTGTTTCTCTTTTTGTTTTGTTTTTAATGCAAGATCTAGAGAATTCCAACTATTTGCTGAGGTCAAACATAGGAGAAAAATTCTGAGTTTCTTCTGTTCATTTTGAGGCTCAAAGTCCCAGGGGTCCACTGCAGACCAGTGTGAGGGTCATCAGAACTCTTTAAAACCCAGAAATCCTTGATGAATGAGATAAGCTCTGACCGCACGAACCCTGAACGTCACAAATCCATCTCACTCTTACTCAGTTTAATTCACCTGCTACTTTCTTAAGAGCTTGTTCTTCATAGAGAAATGAGAGGGTTATTTATTCTCCAGCTTGATCCCTCCTTTCTCTAAATGACGTATACTATTAGCTGGATGGTCAGACAAAAAGTATTTGTAAACTTGGGTTTAGCGTGGTTCTAGATACATCCACCCCATGAAAGTCATCTGGGAAGACCTAAAACAATTACAGAGGCACACAAGGAGGCTAGCCAGGGGGAGGAGGAGAGAGTGGGTTTAGGAGTGGTGAGGGAAGCTTTATGAAGCTGAGGGAGGCTTGAGAGGACTCCAATTTCATCAGGAGCAAAGGGTGAAATTGAATGGTGTGTTTGCGAGAAGGAAACAGACATCATTAAAATGAAGAATTCACATGAGGCGTAAGATTTAAGATTTTGTAGAGTAGGGCCAGATGATTAGAGTTGTGAAAACCAGAGCATGTTTTTTTTGTTGTTGTTTTTTATTTTCTTTCCTAACTCCATCTTTGGCCATAAAAAAATGGTTGTAATTGCTTTTGTTTTGTTTTTTATTTTCATTTTCCCCTCCAAGTGCTTTAATAAGAAAAGCAGAAAGGAAGAGGGTGTACTCTCCTTCTGAAGAAAGAGAAGAAAACTCTCCTAGATGTTTCAGGGTTTTTAGTGCTTATTCCTGCCCGGAGACTGCCTGACCTCTGTACCCCCTGGAATTCCTTATCCTGCCCAATTCAATTTATCCCTTCTTTCCTTAAAGACTTGACAGGGTATAGGTTAAGTTATTCAAATCTGGCAACTCAGTTCTTTGTGGCAAGGAATAGATGGTTAAAGAGAACTGGCTGTGATAGGTAAACGGCCCACCTGCCCCTCTCCAAGGAGAAACGCCACAGTCCTTCCAAGAAGCCACATCCTACCACATGCAGAGTCTTGATAGGATGAGCCTGCCCATCACAATCAATTAATCATGCCTGTCCACAGTGGGAATGTCCTCTGTGACTAAAACAGCGCTTATGTCCCTCATGACTGAAGATTCCTTGCTTTGGAAACCCTTACATGTAAGACAGGAAAGCTGAGTCTGGATGGCATACAGTATTCTTTGGGTATGTTTTCTCATCCCCAAAACTTGCTCTGTGCTTTATGTCAACCAAATAACTCTGTTCATTGCAAAGCTATATTGTCAGTGTAATCTTTGTGGCCAGAGGTCAGCAAACTTTTCTGTAAAAGACCTGAAAAGTTTTATAGGCCATACTGTTCTTGTCACTACTCAATTCTGCCATTGTAGTTCAAAAACAGCCACAGCCACAGATAATACAGACATAAACCAATGAGCATGTGTTCCAACAAAACTTTGCAAAAATAAGAGGTAGACTGGGTTTGGCCCTAGGGCTGCTGTTTGTTAACTTCTTCCATAGAGAGCTTCTACCATCCCACTTCCAGCTTTTTCCCCAGGATTGTCTGTGTAAAATCTCCCCTTCCCCAACACACAGAATTCCTTGAAGTCAAAGACTTTTATACATCTTCTCCAGAACCTAGAAGTCCTGGGCCTAGAGGTCATTCAGTAAAGACATACTGGGGCTTCCTAGGTGGTGCTAATGCTAAAGAACCTGCCTGCCAATGCAGGAGACACAAGAGATGCAAGTTCGATCCCTGGGTCAGGAAGATCCCCTGGAGGAGGGCATGGTGACCCACTCCAGTAGTCTTGCCTACAGAAGCTCATGGACAGAGGAGCCTGGTGGGCTACAGTCCATGGGGTGGTGAAGAGTTGGACAGGACTGAAGCAATTTAGCAAGACATAGCATGGCAAAGGCATACAATTCCACTTTAATTTTTATTAAAATATAGTTGATTTACAATACTGTGTTAGTTTCAGATATATAGGATATATATATCCCTTTTATTAACTTTCTTTTCCATTATTACCAAGTATTGAGTATAGTTCTCTTGCTATACAGTAGGTCCTTGTTGGTTATCTGTTTTATATACAGTAGTATGTATATTTTAATCCCAAACTCCTAATTTATCTCCCCTCTTTCCCCTTGGGCAACCATAAATTTTTTTTCTATGTCTGTGAATCTACTTATGTTTTGTAAATAAGCTCATTTGTATCATTTTTTAGATCCCACATGTAAGTGATCTCCTATAATAATTCGTCTTTCTCTGACTTACTTAGTATGATAATCGCTTGTCCATCAGTGTTGCTGCAAATGGCATTATTTCATTCATTTTTATGGCTAAGTACCATTTCATTGTATATATGTATATGTACCACATCTCCTTTATCCATCCATCTGTCAATGGACATTAAGGCTGCTTCAAGTCTTGGCTATTGTAAAAAAGTGCTGCTATGAACATTAGGGTGCATGTATCTTTTCAATTTATGATTTTCTCTGGATATATGCCCATGTGGTAGCTCTATTTTTAATTTTTTAAAAATCATCCATACATTGTTCAGAGTAGCTATACCAATAGCAAAGGCATATTATTGAAAATCTAGAAAAATTCTTCCATTGAGTATAAGATTGAATAGCTTGCTTCTAAGACTTACTCCAAATAAAAGATATATAAAAATCATAATTAATGAGATTAAAGCATTTTGCTTCAGTAGGAACTAGACTTGCTAACAGGCCAGTGTCCTGCTGATCTGAGCACCCACGTTCATATCCCTATCATGCTATTTTGACCCACTACTTCAGTGGAACCTGGAGAAGCCCTTCATTTTCAATCACAGAGGCATTTCTAAGACTGAAACCTCCCTAAATGTATATGATACTTTATGGTTTGCAAAACATGTAGCACAATTCCCATTTTGTAGATGAGGCAACTGAGGTATTGTAAGGGAGTTGCCCAATGAATGACGTAGTTTGAGCTTTGACCTGGTTTTCTGATTCCCCACTTAGGCTCTTTCATTATACCAGACACCTCTTAATTAATTAGAACAAAATGACAGTGCAAAATTAATTCAAAGAATAAATTACCCCTATTTAAGATTCCAGAGAGACTTAGGACAATACATGTGAGAATTTCAATGGTATTTTGTGGAGCTGGCCCAATGGAAGTATAGATACCCTGCCAGCTTTACACAAGATACATAAATCTCAAAATTGATTTAGCTAACCTTCATTTATTTTGGAAACACAAAACTTTAAGCTAGAAATTGGCTTGAATGAAGAGATTCACACCAAGCCTGCATCCTTGCTACTCTTGGAAAATGTTTCATGAACCCCAGTGTTGAAGACCTCACTGTTTTAGTTTGACTGTGAAGGCAGCCTACATGTACTTGCTGCCAGTGGAAGGTTAATACTGACTCAGAAGCAAGAGGTCCCCTGACTGAATCACCACCACTTACTCCAGTCCTTTCCTCTGTGTTCCTTGGAAACCTCTTGCCTCAGTTTGGGTTTAACCCAACCCACTTAGAAGGAGAGACAGCAATTTTACAGGCCCGCGTGGAGCGACTCCAAGCCAATCGTATCTATTTCCAAATGATCTGACGCAGCAAGTGGATCACATTTCCTTTGGAGGCTTGGCTGAGGACAGTTGAGTTGGCAACATTGAACCAGAGTGAATAAAATACGGCTGTCAAGAAAAAAATCTGAAATGGTCCCTAAGGACATAGGAGTAATGAAATGCTCAGGTCAGGGGTGGGGTGCTTTCTGGGGAGACTGAGAAAAGAAAAGAGGATGAGGTGACCATGTGTGAAATTCAAATGAATCAACAGTGATTTGAGAAAGCCAGGCAGATTGGCACATGCCCAGTACCTTTCTGAGAGCAGGCACCAAGCCTAAAAAAAGTTTCAGAAAATCTAACTCCTCTTTTCATTCTTACCTTTAATTGGATTTTTATTGCAATTTTTATTCTTGGTTCCCTGTCCACTTTTCCCTCATCCTGCCAAAGGAGCCAGGGACTCTGAATGTATTTACCAAAGACCAACAGACCCCTGTGTTCAATTATTCTGGTCTTAGGGATTAATGATTAGGAAGTTCCAAGGATGAGAGCACAGAAGATAGGTTCCATTTAAGGTCATTGGAAAGAAACAAGTACCCTAGTTGCTAGGATGGAAATGGTGCTGTTTCTTTGCACATCTTTTGAAGGGATGAACTGAACCCTAGAACCAACTCACAACCCAGGGGAGTGTCTGTTCACATGAATACAGGCAAATCTTTGAGCACCAGTCTCCACTGACACATATCTGCTTCATTGTTCTCTCCTTGGTTGTGCAAAAATATTTTCAAAGGCAAAGACTCAGTGACAAAGTTAGGCTCTTTGAAGCTGTTCCTTGAACAGGAGGAGGTGTGTGCCTCTGGCCATCCACTTGGCAATGGATGTCTCCACACTGCTTCTTTCCATCCAAATATTTTGGCCACTAAAATTGTTTTAGCAGGAAATAGTCTACAAAGGACAACAATCACTTGCCTTTGCTTCATGCTCTTCACAGTCAATTCAACTGGCATGTTTCATGCACCCACTCTGTGCCAGGCATTTTTTCAGAATGGAACAAGACCTCCCTCAATGCCTTAGCAGGCTAGCAGGAGAGACAGTCAAATATTACAAGTACCTGGGGCAGAAACAGTGGAAACACCATGGAGACTCAGGGGAAGGAGCCATTGCAGAAAAGCTTCACCAAAGAGCAGATGTGAGAAAGGGGAGAGGGCATTACTCTGGTTGGAACCCTATCCATCATTCATTCATCCACACATTGATTCCCCAAACATTTATTACCCATCTGTTATTTGCCAGTAACAAGGGACTTGGGATTCAAAGATGAATGGGATTTGGAGCACAGAAAGGAGGGGCTTGAGGGTAGAGGAAGTTGTGGAAGAGGAATTGAAAAAAGATTGGGCCAGATTGGCAAGGGCCTCACATGCCAAGCTGAGGAGTTGAACTTCGTTCTATAGATATTGAGGAGCCTTTGGAGATCTTTACATGGCTGGTGGCACAGATACTCACACTACCCCTTATTACTACAATTTAAAAGTATTTTATTCACTCATGTGTCTTGTGCTTTTTCCCCTTTGACTCCCCAGCTGAGATGTGAGCCTGATGAGGACAGAGATCCTCCCAGTCATATTTATTGTTGTATGCCCAGTTCTGGCACAGAGTGGGCCCTCAGCAAACGTTTACTGAATCGAATCTGTGTTTAGACAGTTGTCTCCTGTTTGTAAAGTGGAGGGAGATGCAAGCCTGGGAGATCCTGTAGGAGGGATAGTAATAGCAGAGAGATGCTAAGAGCCTAAAGGTGGCACAGATGGAAGGGAGAGAGAGTTAAAGGGCTCATCAGAGTTAACACCGACAGACCTTGATCTGGGAGAAAGAGGGGTCAGGGGTGATTCTAAGGTTTCCATTGGGATGTTTGAGTGGCCAGTGATATCACTGACTGAGAGAGAAAGGATAGGGGAGGGACCATGGAGGGGCTTGTCATGGGAAGCAGGAGAGCGTAGATAATGAGATCAGTTTTGGACATGTGTGATTTGAGACAACTGTAGAACGTCCAACTGGAGATGTTCAGCAGACAGTTGGAAATATATGCGGGCAATTCAGGAGGTGGTGGGGGCTGAGGTCACAGGGTTTCATGTGATGAATGGAGCCAGCAGAGAATAAGGGCACTCAGAGTAGAGTTCAGAGAAGGCAGAAGCCCAAACTTGGAAGAAATATAATTTAAGGGAGGTTGGAAAAGAGGACCCAGTGGAAGAGACAGAAGATGAGGTCTTAGAGATAGGAGAAGGGAGGAGGGATTCCTGGCTAATTGAGAAATATGGGTCTACCCAGGGCTTCCCAGATGGCACAGTTGGTAAAGAATCTGCCTGCCAATGCAGGAGATGCAAGAGACACAGGTTTGATCCCTGGGTTGGGAAGATTCCCTTGGAGAAGGAAATGGCAACCCTCTCCAGTATTCTTGCCTGGGAAATCCCATGGACAGAGGACCTTGGAGGGCTACTATCTGTGGGATTGCAAAGAGTTGGACACCGCTGAGCACACACACAGGACAGAGCCAAGAGAATGGTAGCCGCCATCTTGGTGACTAACTGCCTACTTCTTCCCATATTAATGATGTCGGGAAGGGGGAGGTTCTTAGCAATTCTGGGCCACAAAGAAGAACAGAAACACCTCTGTGTAGTTTATCAGTATTTTCACATTCTGAAAGACCCTGAGGGCGGGGCCAGATTTAGACATGTGCCGCATGGTGTGCCTATTTGAGGATGTCCTCAGCTTGGAAACCCTTTCAGGTGGGCAGTTATGACTCCAACACCAGCACGTCCTGCCTCTTATCACCTTCTGCTGAGAATGGTTCAAGGGGACTTGACGGTTGCTTGATAGACAGCCCCCACTCTGGGGTCTGGTTCAGGGTCCAGCAGGGCGATGGCGGCTGGTTCCAGTTCTTTCAGGGAGATGGTTTCCTCTGAGAGCTGGTTCACACGGAAGAGTTGATCCCAACCCCGCCTCGGGGCGCACTCCTTTTCTCAGCGTCCTCTGCCACATCCTACCCTGTTTCTACAGACCCTCCTTCTGCCTGCCTGCCTGCCTGCCTTCCACCCACTGAGTACTGCTTTCCACTTCCTGCTTGCCGGGGCAGACCAGTGATTTCCACACTGATTTTCATCACTGAAAATGTTGTGGAAAAGAACTGAAAACCTAAAAAGAAGCCTGGAAATCAGACCAAAGTGGAGGTGCTCTGACTCCAGGGAGAAGCATAGGGGTCCAACAGTCTGGCTCACTCAAAACCCTAGGGTGCCAGGGAATCTTCTGTGAGCCTCAGGATGGGAGAATCAGGTCACGTCTCTGAGTCTGCGGACCTAGATTCCTTAGCCCATCTCTTCCCCTTATCACCGGTGGATTTAGGTTCCCCCTGGTTCTGAAATTCTCTGAGAAAGCATCTGCAGGTCTTGAGTCTCCACTCTCTTGGCGGGGGCATTTTCCCTCCCAGGGAAAGAACAGGCCAGGCTGGGACAGAGTGTTGGACACCCTGACTCAGAACACACTCCCATCTTCCCCCCGGTTTTTCCCAGAGCTTCATCGCCCAGACTTTCAGACCCTTTCTGTGAATGGAGTCATGTAGTCTGTGTGGCTGAGCAGAGCTTACCTGGAAAAGGCTGCTTGGGGACTCAGAGACATGGGTGTCCCACTGTAAGAAGTCCTCCAGTGGAGGACTCCCACCACACACACACACACACACACACAATTTAAAGGATCCTGTCTTACAGGCCTCAACATTTTCCTCTTAGGGAGGAAAGCTAAAGGAGGAAAAGGAGAAGCTTTGTAAAGTTAGCATAATATTCTCATAGTCTATCTATCTATCCACCTGCTTCCCAGGCAGTGCTAGTGGTAAAGAACCCACCTACCAATACAAGAAAGGTAAGAGATACAGGTTTAATCCCTGGGTCAGGAAGATCCCCTGGAGAAGGGCATGGCAACCCAGTCCAGTATTCTTTCCTGGAGAATCCCATGGACAGAGGAGCCTGGCGGGCTATGGTCAATAGGGCTATAAAGAGCCGGGCAAGACTGAAGCAACTTAGCACAGCACAGTACATCTATCTAACTATATCCACCGTTTATCTATAGCTCTTATCTCTCCCCTCCTTTGTTAACTGCTCCCTCTCTCTCTTTCTAGCAGACTGACCTTGCTAGGGCTTCCTTGCCCCTCCCTCACTTCCATTTAGTGCCGGGTGAATCCTGTCCATCACCCTGCCTGGGACTGCACCAGTCTCCCTTTGCGGCTTACTCACCCTGGTGCCCAGCCCAGCCCCGCCCTGCCGCATACTTTACTCAGCTCGTGCGTCATGGCTATTCATCTTGTTTAGTGCTCGGCTTGGCTGCAGATGCTGTAAATATGGTAATTTTAGACTGGCTGATTGGAAAGGGTTGTGGGGTGGAATGGGGAGAGGGCAGGAAGGAGAGCTTGGTTTACTCTGTTGGAGCTGGTTCGTAGCTGGCCCTGCCACTCACTCTCTGTGTGCCCTTCCCCAAGCTTCAGCCTCTGCAGCCCCTCTCCTTGCTTTCAGTCCTAACTTCTCTGAGCCTCTGAGAAAAGAAAGGAACAAGAGATGTGCCTGGTTTCTGAGCCTAGCCTGGAGAATGGCAAGTTAGCACAGGGCACTTTGGGCCAAAAGTGTAGCCAGTGACACATGGGGTGGGGGTTCTGACCCTGCCATGACAATGCAGAGGGTGAGTGGCCCGGGGATTAGTCCCCCACCCAGGGCCTGTGTTCCAGAGCACACTGGAGATGAAGTGGGGGCAGCCAGAGGCCTCTGACCCCTCCTGAGCTCACTCCCTTTTTCCACTCTTTCCCTCCTGACCTACCCCTGTGGGGGGCTGTCATTCCCAAGGGCCTTAGGCAAGGCTCCCAGGGCTGCCAGCTAATCCCTCCTCCCACCCCTATAGCATTTAATGGCGTAATTTGCATTTGAGTGCAGAACCCCTGATCAGTCTCTGGGAGGATTCAAATCCCCAGGGAATAACTAGGAGGCTAACATTTCAGGCATTGGGAGTCAGGGTGGGAGCTGAGAGAACTTAGAGCCCAGGGCCACGTCGGGTCCTTCTAAAGCCACCAGATAATGCTTCCAGCTGTCCCTCCTGTCTGAAGGACAAAGCTAATCTGAGCTGGACTTGGAATGACAGTTTTTGAGCCACTGTCCAGTCAATCCTAAAGGAAATCAGTCCTGAATTTTCATTGGAATCAGTTCACTTCAGTTCAGTTGCTCAGTCGTGTCCGACTGTTTGCGACCCCATGGACTGCAGCACGCCAGGCCTCCCTGTCCATCACCAACTCCCAGAGCCTACTCAAACTCATGTCCTTCACATCGGTGATGCCATCCAACCATCTCATCCTCTCGTCCCCCTCTCCTCCTGCCCTCAATCTTTCCCAGCATCAGGGTCTTTTCTAATGAGTCAGTTCTTCGCATCAGGTGGCCAAAGTATTGGAGTTTCAGCTTCAACATCAGTCCTTCTAATGAAGACCCAGGACTGATCTCCTTTAGGATGGATTGGTTGGATCTCCTTGCAGTCCAAGGGACTCTCAAGAGTCTTCCCCAATACCACAGTTCAAAAGCATCAATTCTTACTAAGAAAATGCAAATCAAAACCACACTGAGGTACCATGTCACACCAGTCAGAATGGCCATCATTAAAAAGTCTGTGAACAGCAAATGCTGGAGAGGGTGTAGAGAAAAAGGAACCCTCCTACATTGTTGCTGGGAATGTAAGTTGGTGTAGCCACTGTGGAAAACACTATGGAGTTTCCTCTGAAAACTAAAAATAGAGCTACCGTGTAATCCATCAATCCTGGGCATATATACAGACAAAATTCTAATTCAAAAAGATACACGCACCCCTATGTTCATAGCAGCACTATTTGAAATAGACAAGACATGGAAATAACTTAAATGTCTCTCAACAGATGAATGGGTAAAGAAGATGCGGTACATGTATGCAATGGAATACTATTCATCCTTAAAAAGAATGAAATGGTGCCATTTGCTTCAACATGGATGCAACGAGAGATTATACTGTCAGAAAGAGAAAGACAAATATCATATGATATCTTTTATATGTGGAATCTAAAATATGACACAATGAATCTATCTATGAAACAAAAACAGAATCATGGACATAGAAAATAGACTGGTGTTGCCAAAGGAGAGGGGGTTGGGGGAAGGATGAAATGGGAGGCTGGGGTTAGCAGATGTAAGCTTTTATATATAGAAGGGATAAACAGCAAGGTCCAACTGTATAGAACAGACAACTATATTCAATATCTTTAGATAAAGTGAAAGTTGCTCAAAAAAAAAGGCATCAATTCTTCGGCGCTCAGCTTTCTTCACAGTCCAACTCTCACATCCATACATGACCACTGGAAAAACCATAGCTTTGCACAGATGGACGTTTGTTGGCAAAGTAATGTCTCTGCTTTTTAATATGCTGTCTAGGTTTGTCATAGCTTTTCTTCCAAGGAGCAAGTGTCTTTTAATTTCATGGCTGCGTTCACTATCTGCAGTGATTTTGGAGCCCAAAGAAATAAAGTCTCTCACTGTTTCCATTGATTGATGCTAAAGTCCAATACTTTGGCCATCTGATGCAAAGAGCTGACTCATTGGAAAAGACCTTGATACTGGGAAAGAATGAGGGCAGGAGGAGAAGAGGGTGACAGAGGATAAGATGGTTGGATGGCATTATTGACATGATGTACATGATTTTGAGTAAGCTCCAGGAGATAGTGAAGGACAGCGAAGCCTGGCGTGCTGCATCCATGGGGTCTCAAAGAATCAGACAAGACTGAGTGACTAAACAACAATGACTACAAGTCACAGAATGTTCGCCCCAGGAGCCAGCTCAGATTTCTATGAGCCCAAATCCCCACTTGACCAAAGAGAAGTGACCTGCACAAAATCACAGGACCCAGTAACCATGGGACTGTTAGCCTATATCTGGTTCTTCATCCATGCCCCAGATACATTTTTATAGGAGGTTCTAGAAGAAGGAAAGAAGGGTCTGATAGGTATTTCTTTGTTTCTGAGGAAGCCGCAGTCGCTGCTGATAGATGTTGAGCTGATGTTTGGTCATCTCTGGGGACGGGAAACTTGTCGTCTCCGAGGAGGCAGCCTGTGAAAATGTTGGTCAGCTCAGACTGCTGTTTAATAACTCTGCCTCTGTGAGCTGTCCTGCATCTGTTTCACAGGGTGGGGTGGGTCCTGGGAGAAGAATTGGGGGGAGCAGGGAGTCTCTGAAGGGGGACATAGGCTGTCCTGCTTTGGGAAAAGAACTAGCGGGTCTTGGACATCTGGGGGTCCAATGTAGCAGCCTAGAGAGACCCTCTCAGCTCTCCTCAGTAGGCCCACTCCCTTCCTGTGTCTACACCACAGACAGACGCTCCCTTCTGCAGTGTCCATCCACCACATACTTGTGCTTGTTCACTTTGCCTCCTGGAAATGGGGACCCAACAGCGTTTGACTCACTTCAGAGCAAGGGGTCCTTTCCTGGAAGCCTTAAGGTGCATAATCCCCAGTGAGAGTTGTACCGTCATTGTGAGACCGAAACAAAGAAAGAAAAAGAAAGTTGCTGAGTCGTGTCCGACTCTTTGCGACCCAACAGACTGTAAGCCCACCAGGCTCCCCCATCCGTGGAATTTTCCAGGCAAGAGTACTGGAGTGGGTTGCCATTTCCTACTCCAGGGGATCTTCCCGACCCAGGGATCAAACCGGGGTCTCCCGCGTTGTAGGTAGACGCTTTACCATCTGAGGCACCAGGGAGTCCACCTGTGGGACCCAGGTGTTCAGTGATATTTCGTGGAGTTTTTCTTTCTTACAGATGCATTGCAATGAAATGGCACTGGTTTGGACTAATACAGGTTATGGCTAGAGAGCCTCAGGCATCATGCATGCCTAGCCTAATAGTCTTGTTACTCTCCATCCTGTCGAATAAATCACAATCACAGCTAACAAAAATCTTCTCTGGGAGAGGTGTGGCTTGCTCTGCTTTGATGGGCCTCGTGTATAAACAGCATTTTGCCTGTTGGACTATAAATGGTGTGGGAGTGTTCAGAAACAGTTTGTTCTCTTAGTGGGTTACCAGTTTCCCCCTGAAAAAAAAAATTGTTTCACAGAATTTGCACACTCTTCCTTTGTATGCAGTAAGGGATTTTATATCAGCCAGCCTGGAAGGGTCAGAACTCTGGAAGCTTTGCTGTGCTCAAGCCATCGACCCTGGCAATGATCTCTGTTATAGAGAGTTGGGGACAAAGAGGGGCTGAATATTTTCTGGAGAGATTTGAAGATAACAGTACATTAGCAAAAGAAGGGGATGCTTCCAAATTTTCAAAATTAGTTAAGGAAAAGGTATTTACAACCACAAGACCTGGTCAGCAGAGAACACAGACATGCTGGTGGAGGAGAACCAGAGGAACATGCAGGTGGGAAGAGACGAGTTTAAAATGTTTTCCTTCTATAAAATTCCCATTATCCCCACGAGGCAGTTAGTTTGGGCAGCATCCCCCACTACCTCCCAAATTTCGTCCATCCAGAGACCTGGTAAAGAAAGCTTCCTTCACGGGGCTCCCCACCCATTCCCAGGCCCCAGGCGGGGTCTCCCCACAAGCCTGCTGTCTCGTCTCCACTTCTGCTTTATCCTGTGCTCACCGACCCCTGATGACCACTCCCACAGGTCATTTCTGTGCTTCCCCTTCCCTGCCAACAAGTGAGATAGTCTGCCATGCTCTGGCCTGGCATTCAGCATCCGCATGGCTCCAGGGGACCCTTCCCATCTCATGCCTTGTTCCTCGTGTGTATGAAGCCAAAGGAGTATACTTACCAACCCATAGAGCACTTAGAGAGGGCCTAGCATGCCACAGCCACCATTGTAATAACCAGTTATTATGATGATTTTATTATCTTGCTTTTGCTTGGGCTGCCCCTCCTGCTGCCTCTCTGTCTGGAAGGACTCCCCCAACCCTGACCGCTCTCCACACAAAGGACCCTCCTCTGGTCTCCTGTAACTGATGCAGGTAACATTCTTATAGCTGACTGACTCACAACATCCAGAGTTTCTCTCACTTTCCAGAATGAAAACCCCTTTGGGTCAAGGACTCTCTCTCGTACTTATTTGTTAAGTCCTTAGCACTTAGCACAGTGTGCTGTACACAGTAGGTGTTTGTCTTAGGCTGTGACATACTTAATAATAATGGTCATTCTACTTTATTATTCATTCCCCATGTGCAAGTTGTTGGGGACTTCTGCTAAGATTAATCTTCACAACACTCCCAAAGAGTGTTCTGTTTTATGGAGTAGGAAAGTGAGGTTCAGAGGATGTTTACTTGCCTGAAATCATAGGTAGTGAATGACAGAGCTGCAATTTGAACCCAGGTTTGTCCACTCTTGAACCTGAACTTGAACTCATAAGGGCTCTGTTATACTCTCATGAAGACAGGGACTGTGTCTTTCCCTAAGACGGGGTTGCAAATTGGCAATCTGAGGGCCAAATCTGGCCCACAGATGTGTTTTGTTTGGCCCATGCAGTGTTTTTTAAAAATCAGGAAATTTTACATCATCATCTACATTTCTGGCTTTGCTGGAAAACCTGGGCGATCCAGTAACCCTGTCTCAGCACGGTGATACTAGGCTGATGCTGAGAAGCAGCTGTGCCCTCCTTTCTCTCTGTCCCTCCCAGACATGGCCAGCATCAACTACCCAGTTCTGTTCTTCTCCCCCAGGGTGTCGGCACTGGGGGCAGGTCAATCCTTGGTTACACGGGACTGTCTACCTAGCGTAGGCTGTTTAGCAACCTTGGTCCTCACCCCCTTAAGTCAATAGTGCCCTTCCTTCTGTGACTTTTGACAATCAAAAAAACACCCGCCAAACGCTTCCAAAGCCCTTGGTGGGGGGAGCCACACCGTCCCCTGTTGAGAACCCCTGGTAGACAACCCCTTACACTACCAGCGCTGGCACACAGTAGGGCCTCAGATAAATAGATTAAGTAGACTTAGAATGAAATAGCCATAACCAAATGGTTCCACATGTGAAAAGTTCCCATGAAAAAGAAGGCAGAAAAATGAAGTAATCAAAGCATTTTTTAAAATATAAATTATCTGGAGCAAATTTAGCGCATTCCCCTCAACACCTGTCCAACAGTGGAAAAAAAATTAGTACTAACACGTTCCTGTTGAGGCATTTCCATTCTGCATGCCTCAGTTCCCGCTGTAATGTTAATTGGTTATGGTTTTCTCTGCTTCTAGTCCTTACATGTAACAAGAGTTACTGTGCAGCTGTCAGCCAGACACCACCCAAAAAGGCTGCATTTAAAGGGAAACAAGCAGAACTAAATCACAAGTGGCCTTTCTTCAGAGAAACATTGTTAATATTATTTTTGCCTTTTGTTCTAATTATAAAAATACTATATGTTTACAGTAGAAATTTCAGAACATGGTGAAGTACGAAGAGTAAATAAAAATCACATACTCATCACCTGAAGATAATCACTATTTCTATTTTTGTGTATTTTCTTCCAGTCTTTTTTACCCCCATGCACATATTTGTGTCGTTAAAAAAAAACTTGTTTCTTTTGGCCCTTAGAAAAACTGGGATCTTCCTACTTATAAAGTTTTTCTTGATATCTCATGGCTGAACCCATAATGAATTCAACCAATCCCCTTTTGTTAGACATAGAGTTGGTTCCCAGCTTCAGCTCTTAAAAACAGCACAGTGATCAGCTTCCTTACTGATAAATCCTTTTTGTTCACTCTGATTGCTTTTATAGAAAGTGTGATGTGCCCACCCGTACAGAAAGACCTTATCCCCTCCACTGGGAGATAATGTTGGCTCTGGATCTAGAAAAGATGGGTAAAGAGTAGATTAAGATTTGATAATGAAGGTCTAGAATTCCCAGGTGGCACCAGTGGTAAAGACCTTGCTCACCCTAGGTCGGGCAGATCTCCTGGAGAAGGGCTTGGCAACCCACTCCAGTATTCTTGCCTGGAGAATCCCACAGACAGAGGAGCCTGGAGGGCTACAGTCCATAGGGTTGCAAAGAGTCAGATATGACTGAAGTGACTTGGCATGCGCACACACAAGAAATGTCCAGGCAGGGAAAAGCCCATGTTGTTGAACTTGCACCTTAGTGTAGCCAAAGCCAAGCCATCTGCCGGGAACAAGGGGAGTGGATGTGGAGTTGGGGACTTGGGTTTGGAGTTCTCACCGCAGGAAGCAAACAAGGGCTTAACCAAAGGATGAAAGCTGTTGGCAACACTGAGAGCCCAGTTGAGGTCACACCATGGGATTTAGTAACAGAGGCCATTGGCACAGACACACAACTCTCTCCAGTGAGGCTGGGAGACAGAAACCGAGATAGGGGGTGGGGTAAGGGCGGGGATCGTAGGATTATCTGAACTTTGGGAAATGGCTTGATAGATCATCCAGAGAGCCTCATGCAGTCTTTTCCCACTCCAAATAATAAGTAAAAATAGTCTTTGCAACTTGGCACACAGAACTAAGAAATTATATTTGCCTGTTAGAATGGCTTTATAGATCTAGCATGAGCTGAACAGAGCCCCTGAATTGCTTTATGGTATAATAATAACAACAATGAACAATTTCTACAGCACATCGCAGTTTACAAATGTTTTATACAATATAGTCCTATTTAGTCCAATGTCTTCGGGTGAAAGTTATTAAGCATGTATCCATTTTGCAAAAGAGAAAATTGAGGCTGTGATTTATCTGGGCTCAGAGAATGTGATTTGTCTAAGCAGACAGGTAGCAGTACTGGCGCTGGGCTCCAGACCAGCATGAAAGACAGAGTTGTGACAGACCATCCATTCTCTTGTATTGTCCCTTCTGCCCTCGTGAGATGACATTTGTTGGGAAACAGATATATCCTAAGCCTATGACTTTGACCTCCTTAGCAAGATGAATTAGCCAGGTGAGCTACCGGGAAAAGCTAGTTCTGTCCATGGTCAGAATGGACTTAGTGCTCTTCCCATCAGACTGCCCTCCTCGCTGAGCCTTGAACAGATCATGTATGCACAGGACCATACCCTCTGCAGGCAGTTGCTGCACCTAAAATCTCTCCCAAATGTCACCACAGCTCATTTCCTCACCTCTTCAATCCAAAAAGATAACACCTTTCAGTGGCGCCTTCCCTGTCCACTTGATTTTAAATTGTGTCCCTCCAACAGCCAACTCCCACCACTGGCACTTCCTGTCTCCTCCCCAGCTTTATTTTTCTCATCTTCTCTGTCCTATACATACTCCTCATCTTCTTGTTTGTTTTCTCTACTAGAATGTAAATGTGATGAGGACTGGATTTTTGTCTGTTTTTTCCCTGCTGTTTTCCCCCAGTCTAGACCATACCGGGGGCATGGTAGGTGCTTAAAAGGAACTGTTGAATGAGTAGCGGTAGAGGCATTAGGATAAATAAAGACTTCCTAAGAGTACTAGCATGTGACTAGTTCATAATAGGGAATTAATATGTGTTGGGTCCCTTTCTCTCCTTTCCTTCTCCTCTGTTAAATGCTATATGCTCAGCACAGCTATCTTTTTTATTAGAATATAATTACTTTACAATTATATTTTATGCTGTACAGGGAAGTGAATCAGCTCTGTGTATATGTATATCCCCTCTCTCTCGGACCTCCCTCCCACCCATCTAGATCATCACAGAGCACTGAGCTGAGCTCCCTGTGCTTTATAACAGGTTCCCACTAGCCAGCTATTTTATGCAAAGTAGTGTATATATGCCAATCCCACTCTCCCCTCACCCCTCGACTCCACATGTCTGCTCTCTACATCTTTGTCTCTATTCCTGCCCTGGAAGCAAGTTCATCTGTACAATTTGGGAACAACCTAGATGTCTAACAACTAATAAATGGATAAAGAAGGTATGGTCCATATATACAATGGAATATTATTCAGCCACTAAAAGGAACAAAATAGGGCCCATTTGTAGAGATGTGGATAGACCTAAAGGCTGACACGCAGAGTGAAGTTAGAGAGAGAAAAACAAACACTGTACATTAACGCAAGTATGTGGAGTTTAGTACAGTCACCTTTCACAATTAAAATATTTCTGAAAGAGATAAAACATTAAGCCTTGACATCCAGTCCATAAAGCAGATATTGCAGGGAGATGAAGCCCACATTGGCCCTCAAGAGAAGCGGGCAGTTCACACCCAAAACCAGTGAGGGTCTAGGTCAATCTCGTGGCGGGGTGGGGGTGAAATGTGTGGTCTCAGGGGACGTCTTCAGTGCTGTCTGCGATTGCAGCCAGGCTTGGCTCAGTGTGGCCGAAATAGGCGACAGGTGTGGGAGTGAGTCCCCTCCTCTGCCTGCTGGAGTTCCTGGGATGTCTGGTCATCAACTTGTAAGGGAGGAAAGAATTTTCCTGCACTCCCTCAAGGTCCCTCTTGGGCTTGAAAATTAAAGTGCCAGAGACAGATTAGCAGGTGAGAAGCCTACACATTTATTTAATGTAAGTTTTATGTGACAGGAGGGCCTTCATCAGGAAAGGGAGACCCAGAGAAATAGACTGGATATTTTTATGCCAGGTCTGATGAAGAGTGGGCAGTCATGGAGGGATAGGATAGGAACATGAGGCCAGTGGAACAAACCGGGGAAACTTGGCAAAGCTTGTTTGCTAGGATTCTTCTTGGCGTTCCTTTGTCTTCAGAGACAGATATATTTCCGGTCACAGGAAGGGCACCCCTCACATGAGGGTTTTATGGGCTGGGTCAGGGGAGAAGAGTCAGGGGGACAGTCAGAGTGACTTTCTTGCTTCTATTGTTTTCTCAGACTCCTTCAGCTTAAAATATTTCATGTCTGAAGTTGCCATATTTGAGGGTAGAGTGTCCAGAACCCCATCATCTGCTGTGGGCTTGCAGAGAGTGTGCCTTCTCTTTGGTGGGGACTCTGCTGAGTTACTCACTTACCCACTCACCCCTTCACCACCACTTCGCTTATTCAGTAGATATGTGCTGAGTGTCCACACACGTCCAGAGCCTTCTGGGGCCTGGAGAAGTGGTGTTGAAGGCACAAAGGCTCGTGGCTCCGGTCAGGTGAAGGCAACAGACCTCACTCAGGAAAGACCCGCCTTCAGGGCTGACTTTCCTATCCTCCTTTGTGAGGGCTCCTCCTTCCCAAGGCCTTGCTCGGGCTGTCCCAGGAGCCAGCGGCCTCCCCACCGTCCTCTTGTTTACACCCTCCCAGCACACCCCTCCTCCCAGTGCAGCTGCTCCCTTCCAGGTTGTTCCTAAAAGCCAGGATTGGATGGAGCATGGTGGCCCCAGCAGAGGCAGAGGGCTAGTCTTGTGGAGAAAAGCAGGCCAGGCTGAAAACGCCCCGTGCTCCTGAAGGACAGGCCTATCTGCCCCAAAGGGAGGGGCCAGGTGAGCAAGGAAGGTCAGAGGAGATGGGGGTGGAGGGCAGGCAGGGCACACCCCAGGTGGGGACCGTCTGAGAGGCGAGGTGGCCAGAAAGAGCAAAAGGGACAGGGAACAAAGAAGGGTGATTCTAGTGTGGGAGACTGGAGGAGAAAACATCCCACAAGGTTTGAGGGAAGGTTTGCTCTGAAGCGCATCAGAACCCACGGCATGGCCACCAGGAAGCCTGGGGTGAAGCACCCATCAGGCCTCACAGGCCCTTTTCTGAATTCAAGTCCAAGGGGAAGCCATAGTTTGGGAGGAACAATCTGTTTACACAGATTCTGGGCACAGTTTCAACCTGTTCCTCTCCACTGCCCACCATTCTTAGCCAAGCTCTCAAGACCACCCCCTGCCCCCCAACTCAAGGCCTCTGCTCACCTCTCCAGCCATGTTTCCTGTCCCTGCCTGTCCATCTCCACACACCCTAGCTTCTCACCATCCCCCGAGAAGGCACATGAGTGGCTTCACCACTTGTTCCAGGCTATTCTCAGGAGCTCTGGCCCCTTCTTCCTCTTAGCGTGTTCCCAAACCCTTCCTGGTTTTCATGCCTGTAAGTATCTTCCATTTCTTCCATACACACCCAATTTCTCCTGGAACATTTCCTATAAACCCCCTCGTATGGGATCATTTTCTTGATGTTCATGACTTAGCTGTTGTGCTATCTAGATTGTAAACTCCTTAAAGACAGGACTAGGGATTAAAATTCCTTTTGTCCTGCAGAGAGTTACTACCATGCCATGGACATGGAGCCCCCTAGATTGCAGCTAATTGCATCCACTTCCCAGGGCCAGCCCAGGGAGAGGCTGCCCACGGCAGGGGCAGGCAGCAGAGGCAGTCAGCATCCTAAACGTGCCTGCTGCCTTTGGGTCTGGTGCCTGGAAACAACTCCAGTGGCCTTGAAGAATTAATACTGCTGTCAGAGGGGCTGCCCTTCAAAGGGTCCTGATAGCTCTTGTTATATTCAAAGTGGAAAAGGTAAGGGGACTGTTCTCGGCATTTCCTGCCTCTCAATTGAGTGAGGACAGATGGATGATTTATTGGGCATTTCCTACCCTCTCCTTCACCATAGGAAACCAGTCTGGGGGAAAAAAAAAAGGTGCAAATTTTAAAAAGATGTGTGGCTGTTTGGAGGAGGGTGGGGAGGATTCCTGTGTACCATTAAAGTGAAAAGACAAAACTCTGTAACAGCCTGAAACTCCCATCTAGAACACTAGTCATAAATTTCCACCACACTTTGAGGGCTCAAAGCTCTCAAAAAAGCTGTCCTGGTGTGGGGAGAGAGTGGGGCAGGGAGAGAAAGGCTATGGAGTGTCATCCTCTCTCACCTCCCAGTTTCCAGATGACCAGGCGTGGACTTAGGGTAGGTGGCCAGTTGCCCTGAGCCATCAGCCATCACCATCGAGGACTGGGGGATATGGGAGCTTCATAATCTGTCAGATGTTGGTTTCAGTTGGAAACAGTTAAGTATCTCCACCCTACCCCTTCCCCTGAGAGAGAGAGAGAGAGAGACTGCCAGGGAAAGGAGCCAAGAAGTGGGGGCTCAGCAGATGCAAAAGCTTGGTGAACACGAAGGCTTTGCTTCTCTTCCATTCCACAGCAGGAGGCTTGTTCATTTCCTAGGGCTGCCCTAGCAAAGACTCACACACACTGATGCTTAAGTGGGTGGCTTAAAACAACAGAATTCTCTCACAGTTCTGGAGACCAGAAGTCTGAAGTCAAGGTGCCTGTAGAGCCTTGCAAGCTCTCAGTAAGGACCCGTCTCTGCTTCTTCTTAGCATCAGATGGTTGCTGGCAATCCTTGGAGTTCCGTGGCTTATAAGATGCATCACTCCAATCTCTTTCCATCACCATAGGGCCTTCTCCCCTGCATGTCTGTGTCTTCTCCCTCTGTATGTCTATCTCTGTTGTTCTCACAAGGACACCGGTCATACTGAAATAAGGGCCCTCTCTCCTCTAGTATGAGTTTATTTTAATTCACATCTTGGTTACATCTGCAAAGACTCTATTTACACATAAGGTCATATTCACAGGTTAAGACTTCAGTATATCTTTTGGGGGACACAATTCAACCCTCAGTAAGAGTCAAATGTTTATTTGACTCAGTAAGAGTCAAATGTAAATAAAACATTTGGGTTTCATTGGGAAGTCTTAGGTAACTTAACCAGTGGCTCATGCAGGTCTGTATATGTGATTTGTCTTTCTGTATAGTGTTTTATATATACATACAAATACCATCATATATGTGCCTGTGTGTGTGTATATATATATATTTTGTTGTTGTTGTTTAGTCGCTAAGTCATGTCCAACTCTTGCGACCCCATGGACTGTAGCCCTTCAGGCTCCTCTGTGCATGATATTTCCCAGGCAAGAATACTGGAGTGGGTTGCCGTTTCCTTTTCCAAGGGATCTTCCCAATGCAGCAATTGAACCTGCATCTCCTGCATTGGCAGGTGGATGCTTTACTGCTGAGTTACCAGGGAAGCCCATGTGTATGTATATACAAATACCTATATATAGATATTTACCTATATATACCTATAATGTAATAGGTATGTGTAATATACATATGAACACCCTCAATTTGTATTTGTATAGTGTCATATATATTTATACAGTGTCATATATATAACACTATATGTGAAACATTATATAAACACAAATGACAGGTATTTATGATTTGTATAAGTGCTGTGCAACACAATGTAAATAAATATATGACACTATATAAATACACATCACAGGGGCAACTTTGAGTAATGCTCTAAGTTTATTACTCTGCAGAAGACCGCAGAGCTACCCTGTTTCCTGTGGTTTTCCCACTGAAGAGACAGTGGGAAAGGTCTGGGTTTGCCCAGGTTGGACTCTAAGGAGGACTCCAGCATGCAGAGTGGACAGAGGCTCCGTGTATCCGCTTGGGTGGCCCCTGTGCCACAGGGCAGCCGCTCTGCTGGCCACACTGGGCTCTCCCCGCTCATCCGTGTGCTCCCCGGACCCAGAGCCTTGGCGTGGCTCGTCCAAGTCCATGTGGACACAGAAGGAGAAGGAGAAGTTGGCCTCCGTGTGCCCAAAGTCTTCCCATGCTCGTGCCACCTCACTGCTTTCTCTCCTCCTAGTCCCACTTTTCTGTCGTTGTTTCTCAGTTGCTAAGTCATGTCCCGCTCTGTGACCCCGTGGCCTGCAGCACCCCAGGCCTCCCTGTCCTTCACTCCCTCCCGGAGTTTGCTCACATTCATGTCCACTGAGTTGGTGATGCTTCAGACAGCATCTCCATCTCATCTTCTAACCACTTTCCGGACTAACAGTCAAATTTTCACTTGAGTTACTTCCACAGAGCATGCCCAGCTGTTATAGGTGGTTACCAAAATAGCACTATTTTCCTTTAAATGAGCTGAGAAATTATTTTCATGGAGGTTCTACCACGTGCCAAGTTTAAAGTACTCTGTGTTCAGTTGTTTTGGAGTTGTTGGTGAGTTGAGGAAAAACTCTTCCAATTTTATAAAGGATTTTTCTTTTCTTCATTTCCGCAAACTCCAAACTGATCAAAAGCTTAATTTCATTATCTGGACACAGTGGCCTGCCCAGGAGGGTCTTCCATTAATGAGTTGCGGACTCGGGGTCTCTCGGGGCTGCTTCTCTGCTAAGCCTCTGAAAGCGACCTTCAGCAGTACTGGAATGTCCTTTCCTTTGCCCTGGGTGGCCTACCTGGGTGTCCACCGCGTTCTTTCTGCTTTGCAGGCTGTCTGCTTTCCCTTTTGAAAGCCCTAGGGCCTGATATACTCTCCATCCTGTTTGCTGGGATCATCTAGCAGGAAATGGCCAGATTCAGAAATGCCTTTTAAAATGGGGTTCTGGACTCACTCTACTTGGAACTTTTGCTGGGGAATTTTTTGCCAGGGCCTTCGCCTCTCCAGGACTTTCAGACGGACTGGCAGAGAGACCACGTCGCCTCCTACATCTTCCTGTGCCAGTCCTTACTTCCTCTCAGCCCAGTCCCCCCATTTGAGAATACCCACACAGGGACCCAGCTAAACTCCCAGCTCTTTGCACGGCGCCTGCTCTACAGCCTCTGAACCACAAGAGGCAGAGTTCAGTGCGTTGCTATCTGGTTTCTGTGTGGCTACATCTGGCTCGTGTTCAATACATCATAATTCATAAAAAGCCTAAACTATGGGCCTCAAACTTTAGGGAGCATCAGAACCCCTTAGGGAGCTTGTTTAAAATGCAGATTTCCAGTCTCACTGCTGAGAACCTTAATGAGGTTTACAGCAGCGCCTGAGAATCTGCATTCTTGAAGCATCCTAGAGGATTCCGGTGCTGGTTGTCTAATTGCCAGCCTTGGATGTTTGGTCAGACTGGCTGACTTGGGGCCTCTACTCTGCAAAGCGCCACCCAGGGCACTTAGAGGAAGAGGTGACAAGGAGGAAGGAAAGACCAGAAGTGTGAGAGTACGGACTGAGGCACAAATATAAACCAGGCGGGCATGGGCTTGGGCCTGGGGAGCTGGGTGGAGGGAGGGCAGCTCCGAGTGTGATGGCTCAGGGACCGACACTGCAGGGCCCTGCATGGAAACACAGCTGGGACGGTGACTGGAGAGACCTGGACGCTTTCTGCTGGCGTGGCACAGGCCGTCAAGCCTGATGAAGGAACTGCTCCTAAATGCTGTATGTGTGTGTGTGGTGGGGGGGGCTCCTGCAGCTTCTCCCCAGAGTCAGCCCCGCATGAAGAACAAAAGCCCTGGCTTTGGACTCACCCTGCCTGGGTGATTGTCATTGTCCAATCTCTCAGGGCGAACTTCAACAAGCTACCTACTGTCTCTGCACCTTGGTGTCCACCTCTGGAAAAGCAGAACAATAGTACTTGCTTCTGAGGGTTATTGAGAGGGTTAAATCTGAGATGATATGTACAAAGTCCTGAGCCGTCCTGGGAACAGCGAGGGCTACATGAACCTGGGCTATGGCTTTGGTGCTCACCACTGCCTGTCTGCCTTGAAGCACATCTCCAAAGCTGCCTTTTGCAGACTTGGGCCACACAAATGGTTTGGATGGTCCACGAGTGCCTTTGTTCCCCGTCTATCGGAAAGCCTTTGGTTTTCCCTTTTCCTCCCTCTGAAGGCCCTTGACGCCCTGCAAGTGCCAGTTTGAAATAAGCAACGCCTACAGTAACACCCGCCTTCCTCTCCAAGTGACCTCACCTCACAGAAAATGGATGCCCTCCCAGTGATATTGAAGGAAGCTCTGCTCAACAGATGGGGGCCAGAACTCTGCAACCGAAAACTGCGGGTTTGAATTCCAAACCTCCGCCTGCTGAAGGCTGTGTGATCTACAAAGTGATATAGGGAGTTCCAGGTTGGAATCAAAGACTCCCGAGCAGATGGAGAAAGGAAAGGCACAGACGCAGGTCCAGGCGGCCCCCAACTAACGCCTCTGTGCCTCTGCCACCTTGCGGGGGAGGGGAGGTGGTGGTACTGGCTTCAGCCTTGAAGGACACTGCCGCAGTTTCCCCCTGCAGGCTGGAGCCAGCACACATGTTTCACTGCATGGTGAACTAGCTCCTTTTGCAAGCAGTACAGTATTGGGAGCACTATCAGTAATGGTTCTTTGATCTAATGATCAGCTGTGAGCACCTAAGAGATGCTATAGCTTTGTAAATAAAAGATCTCAATTTATCAGGATAACCAGGTAGCCATGAAGCAGCTGTCCCCCTGCCCCCTCGTCAGCAGCACATGTCTTAAAGGTCAGCGATGCTGTTTTGTACTCATCTGGTACAAAAGCCCAAGGTAAGATAGCCCAAGGTAAGTATCCCTGGGCCAGAAAAGTGAAAAAGAACAAAGTAACATCTCTGCAAGGGAGACTCAAAACCCATGGAGCATTTTCTAGATGGAGACCATTGCCTCCACATCCAGACACCAGCTATGTTGCTAACGAGGAAGACCCTCCTCCATGTTCCATGAAAGGAACTGAGGTCCTGCAGGGTTCACAGTGGGGCCCCCGGGGGCCGACCCCCTCCTCACTGGGGTGGCTGCCTGGTGAGTGGGAAGACGAGGCTGGGAGAAGAGCCAGGGTGTGCTTTGTTGACTCTGTGGAGTTCAGAGAGGGCTTCCCATTTGACTTGGCGAAGGAGAAAAGTCCTTTATTTCCCCCTAGCTCTGGGGCCTGCCGGCCCCACGGCTGACGGAGGGGGCTGCCCCCCCTTCCCTGACTCCTACACCGTGACTTGCAGAGTTCACTGAGAAGCCCCATCCAGAACAGGCCGAGCTGGGTCTGGGACGCGCCTGTTCGGTCCCCAGAGCACGCTCACGCACCCCACCTCCAGCCCAGCCAGGCAGGCCTTCCCAGAGATCCTCTCGATCTGGCTTTTTTTCTTTTTCTTTTTTTCCCCTAAGCCCAGAGCCCAGTTATTTACCCAAAGAAAACAGGGAAGTGACAAGGTAACAGAGTACACATGTTGTGAAAATATGCAGGCTGAGGCCGAAGAAAAGAAAACATTCTTCCATAAGTAGCTGCCTTGTTAATTCATTTTTTTCCCCCAGATTAGAACCAGCCATTTCTTGTGCTCCTTCAAGCACCTTCTGTGGTTTCCTAACAGCTGCCTGCAAGGGGTGAGATTTGGCTTGAAAAATGGGCCATCGGTCATGCTTCAGGGGCAGGGCAGAAACCAAAATTCCCAGATTGCTCAAATTCACTGCTCCCTTTTTAGAGGGGAATGAAAGAGGGAGAGGTGGTGGGGAGAGGATTGTATAAACTCCGAGGCGTCACCTGATTTTCCATAAGACACGACAGCTCGGTAATGAACCGTCCTTGGGACTGGCTTTCTTGCCTCCTCTGAAGTCGGTTTCCGACCCCTGGCAAGCCCACACTCTGCAGCTTTGAGGAACAGCCATGGGCTGATTCTCGGCAATTAAAAATAACATTGGCCCTGATAGAGGACTCATGGCTGCCCCCCCTCCCGCCCCACCGTGCATATACGCATGTGCACAAGCGCGCATGCCACACACACACACACACACACACACACACACACGCACGCACGCACGCACGCACACACACACACACACACACACACACACACGCCTTCTTCATTCGGTGCCAAAGATCACTTTCCCAAACCTGTTTGAAACACCTGGCTGCATCCGAGGAGCAGGCTGCAGCCCTGAGCACCCTGAGTGGACCTGGGAGTGGCCAGGGTTATTAATAGCATTTGCTCGGCCTGGTGTTTGGGGCAGAAGAAGGGTGATCTGCTTCTTTGGGGGATATTTGGCCATCATGGTTTGGAGCCTGATTTTTCCTCGTTGGATCCTTTAAACCTCAGAGCCAACAGAGAATGGCCGAGACGGCCTGCAAACCGGCTCGCCCGGCCCCAGTACAAACCTTCATGTTTCTCATTTTTTCCCTCCTCAATGTTCCCACTCTACTTCTCGGCCTGTGGGCATTGGCCCACCGCTTGGCCTGGCTGCTCACAGGAGAGATCACACCGCAGAGGCCTGGATGGCCCCTGTTAGCATTGCTGTGGCACTTTCTGTTAACCGGAGGCCTCTGGAGCCGGGCGGTCCACCCCAGCGTGGGGCAGGCCTGTGAGAGTATGTGTTCCCGTTTCCTAGACAGGCCTGTGCAGGTCTGAGGGGGAGCTGGGCTTATAGGAGGCTTCTCACGCCTTCCTTACTGCCACAGAGTTCGTCAGCTCCCCACCACCAGCATGCAGCAGCCTTGACCTCAGAATGGGTGGAAATCCGACCATCTCCCCAGAGGGCTTGCCACCACCACAAGGCCCCTTCCCAAGAACCCCGGAGGGGGCTGGACATCAGGCATGGAGTGGCCTTGCTATCAGGTTGTATTCAGGCAGAAGTGATACACCTGGAGATGGAGGCCCATTACGGGTCGGATGATAAGGTGTGGCCTCCAGGCAGACCTCTCCCGCTGAGAGAGCTGCTAGGCTGGGGCCCTTCCCATCAGAGCCTGCGGCCTCGTGGGTGGAAGAAATCTCAAAGAGCCAGTGTTCAGGGCCCAGGCTAAGAAAGCCCAGCCGTGCCCTCTAACGAGCCTCCTTAACGTGGGTCACCAGGTTCTCACTGGGGGAACGCATCCTCTCCCCCAGGCTGGGCCAGGTTCCAGCCTCGGGCCGTAGGTGAGAGACTATTTCCGACGATTGTTTTCAGATATTCTACCTCTAGTGCGTGAAAACACAATAGTGACAGGAAAAATTCAGCTCACACACACACACGCACACAATACAAAGGTGGTTCCATCCTCACTGTGAGGAGGTCAGAGGACTCTTTCATCACTCCAGTCCTTGATGTGGCTCCAAGGGAAGTAGCGCCTTTGAACTCTGCGGCATCCACCGCAGGCCCGGCTGCAAGGGTGGGGTCAGGGAGCCAGACGCGTCGAGCGGCCTTTTCA
The DNA here is from genome assembly GCF_027580195.1 of Bos mutus. Lineage (NCBI taxonomy): Eukaryota > Metazoa > Chordata > Mammalia > Artiodactyla > Bovidae > Bos > Bos mutus. Next base: position 28,362,107 of record NC_091626.1, on the reverse strand, counting down.
GGGGCCAGTCTCAGGCCCTCCTGTGAGGACCAGGCTTCCTCTCCCACAGGGTGATTTAGAGCTGTTTGTTCAATCATCCGAGATGGCCGAGGAGGGCTGGGAGCAGCTGGGATCTGACTTAGCCAGAGCCAGACCCTTCTGTTCTGGAGTTTCTGCACAGACCCCTGAGGACTGTGTTCTAATTCTGAGCAAGTCTCTCCTTTGACTTTTGTCTCTCCATTTTGGGCATTTTTTAAAAAAATGACTCCCAGGAGAAGGAATGACCGCTAAGCCCTTGGGGATGAAGGGCTGGCAGGGAATGAATTCTGTCGACGTTCAATTTTGAGAACCAGCTTTTGCACCTACAACCATGCCTTGCATATAGTAGGTGTTCAACAATGGTTTGTTACTATGTAGTGGAGGGAGACCACCTGTGTTAAAATCCTTGCCTAGCACTCTCTAGCTGTGTGTCCCTGAACAAGTGACTCAACCTCTCTGTGCCTGCTTTCTCACGTATAAAATGGCAATAATAAAGTGCCTATTTCATTGCTGGTTGTAAGGATTAAGGTGTTTAAAACTTTCATCCATGTAAAGTGCTTAATAAATATTAATTCAGTTCCGTTCAGTTCAGTCGTGTCCAACTCTTTGCAACCCCATGGACTGCAGCACACTAGGCCTCCCTGTCCATCACCAACTCCCAGAGTTTACTCAAACTCATGTCCATCAAGTCGGTGATGCCATCCAGCCATCTCATTCTCTGTTGTCCCCTTCTCCTCTCGCCTTCACTCTTTCCCAGCATCAGGGTCTTTTCCAGTGAGTCAGTTCTTCACATCAGGTGGCCAAAGTATTGGAGTTTCAGCTTCAGCATCAGTCCTTCCAATGAATATTCAGGACTGGTTTCCTTTAGGATGGGCTGGTTGGATCTCTTTGCAGTCCAAGGGACTCTCAAGAGTCTTCTTCAACACCATAGTTACTAGTCTTAAAAAACAAAAGAACCAGCTTTGGGGGTTCTATACTTGCTTCTAAAAGGTTTTTCTCTGGATTCTGGGTGAGGCTGATCCTCAAACTCCTCCTTCTACCTTTCAGATCTCTGCTTTCCTTAATTAGAATTTGAGATTGGGAGAGTAGGAGGGCTTTGATTGGCCCTGGAGTCTAACATAACTGTTCCAACAGATGACCATCCTGGGGTTTGAATTCTCCCAGAATGGGCTGTCCACTACTTTGATATCTGAACCATTGTTTGAAAGTTTTCATCCTTAGGCAGGATTTTTTTCTTACTGAGGTGGAATCTGCCACTCTGTGACTTGTATCCATTGACCCAGTTTTATACTAATTCTTGAGACCCGGGTAACAGTACAGCCAGGTCTCCATACCAGGCAGAGCAGGCACACTGAGAAGCCTAACCCTATCCCCTCTGCCCCTGCTTCTCTCTGTGTCTCACGCCAGATTGTTAATACTTTGATTACACATTAGACAGACTGAGTCTTGCTTTCCCCCGATGTATTTTCATGATGGACTTAACATCTTCGTGTCAACAGTACTTTTTTAAGATCTTCCTGGAAAGATGCTATTTTTGGAGAATGCTCAGAGGAAGCATCTGCCTCCATGTGCATCTCATTCCATCCCTTTATCCTGATGCAACTGGGAGAGTATCTGGATCTCTCCTCTCCAGGGGAGTTTCACCTCTCCCATCCTTTCCTGGTATCACTATGACTACAAGCCACTCTTGCCGGTATATTTGTTTGCATCCCTTGGGCATGGTGGGGTAGAAAACGTGAGGACTGCTTTTCTAAAACAGGGTAAGCTTGCTCCCTCCTCATGGTGCCAAAGCCCCATATTTCTCTGGTTTTTCCCTTCTCTCCTGGCCTCTCCAGCTTAAGCAGTTCTAGGACCCACGTTTCTCTGCAACTGACGAGAAGCTAACTTTACAGAGCTTCTTACCAGAATGGTAGCTCTGGGAGAGTAGGGAGTTTGTTTTGCTGCTCTGTCCTCAGAGTCTGTAACTATTTGTTGAAAGACTGCCTTACTCCCAAGGTGCAACTTATAAAGAAACCCACATCTTCATCTCTCACCCTCTGTACTAAAAACCCAGAGAATAAACAAGAAGGTAGATGTGGCCCGTTGTCCACAGCACTGTCTTATCTATTGTTCTTGTTAGATGTTAAGAAAGCAACATCAAGGCCGTGTTTAAAACAGCAAGAAAGCAGCATAACCAGACCAACTCCTCACGCTTGTACACTCCTTGCCTCACATGGTATGCCTGATTCACTCGTAACGCGATCTTGATCCATTTCTAGCAAGTCCATACTCATGGAACACTGCGGGATCTTACCCACTGCTGCCAGATCCACTACAATCTTCCATAGCTCTGTTCACAGATAATCATGAGGTCACAGCATACGGCTGCAGGGCTGGGAGAAACTCTTGCTGCCTTGAAGACTGGGAGAATGTTCTAGTTTCTCTTAATACTCGTCAAACTCTGCTTCTGCGGCTATAATTTTCATTACATCACTTCTCAGCTCTAAAACCTACAAAGCCTCTTGTGTTCTTCAAAATCGAGTCCCAACTCCTCTGCTTGACTTTCAAGACTTCGCCATCTGGCCCCACCTTGCCAACCCAACGTAAGTTCTTATTACTCTCTAATGCATACTCTTTTCCACAATCTACGGTCAAGCCATGTTGTCTGGTGCCTTCCCCATGTATTTTGCTGGCTCTTTTTTTCAATATGCTTGAAAATGGACTCATACATTTGTAAAAAAAAGTGGACTTAATTTTTTTAAGAGCAGTTTTAGATTCACAGCAAAACTGAACAGAAAGTACAGAGATTTCTTATATACTCTGTCCCTCCCCCACACACACAATCTCCCCCACTATCAGAGTGAGTGCATTTGTTTAAGTGATGAACCTACACTGACACATCAAAATCACCCAAAGTCCATAATTTACATTAGGGTTCATTCATGATAGTATACATTTTGTGGATTTTGACTAATGTATAATGACCTGTATCCACCATTACAGTTTCATACAGAACAGTTTCTCTACCCTAAAAACTCTCTCTACACCTTCTTCTTATAATCCTATTTTCATCATCATAAATAATGGAAGCTCTACTTTCTTCCCCCAAACCCTTCCAGTAACTGTAGTTCTAACAGATCTGTCTTTCCCCAGGACTCTTGCTGTACCCACAGGTAAGGACACCCTTGCCAACGCCCTTATTGCATCCTTCCGTGTTAGCTCCCTCTCTGCAACTAGAGTTGAAGCTCCTCGTACTTGGATTCCCCCATTGTGCCTGTGTAGGTGTTTCATAAACAGGGCCACCATACTGAATAGCTCTGGGGGTCTCATTCTCATAATATCCATGTGCATAGGGTCCCTAGAATTAGGTAGCTGGATTTAGAAAAGGCAGAGGAACCAGAGATCAAATTGCCAACATCCGTTGGATCATAGAAAAAGCAAGAGAATTCCAGAAAAACCTCTGCTTCATTGACTACGCTAAAGTCTTTGACTGTGTGGATCACAATAAACTGTGGGAAATTCTTACAGGGATGGGAATCACAGACCACTTCACCTGCCTCCTGAGAAACCTGTATGCAGGTCAAGAAGCAACAGTTAGATCTGGGCATGGAACAACGGACTGGTTCCGAACTGGGAAAGGAGTATATCAAGGCTGTATATTGCCACCCTGTTATTTAACTTATACGCAGAATACATCATGTGAAATGCCTGGCTGGATAAAGCACAAGCCAGAATCAAGATTGCCAGGAGAATTATCAATAACCTCAGATATGCAGATGACACCACTCTTAAGACAGAAAACAAAGAGGGACTAAAGAGTCTCTTGATGAAAGTGAAAGAGGAGAGTGAAAAAGCCGGTTTAAAACTCAACATTCAAAAAACTAAGATCATGGCATCTGGTCCCATCACTTCATGGCAAACAGATGGGGAAACAATGGAAACAGTGAGAGACTTTATTTTCTTAGGCTCCAAAATTACTGCAGATGGTGACTGCAGCCATGAAATTAAAAGATGCTTGCTCCTTGGAAGAAAAGTTATGACCAACCTAGATAGCATATTAAAAAGCAGAGACATTACTTTGCCAACAAAGGTCCATCTAGTCAAAGCTATGGTTTTTCCAGTGGTCATGTATGGATGTGAGAGTTGGACCATAAAGAAGGCTGAGCACCAAAGAATTGATGCTTTTGAGCTGTGATGTTGGAGAAGACTCTTGAGAATTCCTTGGACTGCAAGGAGATCAAATCAGTCAACCCTAAAGGAAATCTGTCCTGAATATTCATTGGAAGGACTGATGCTTAAGCTGAAGCTCCAAAACTTTAGCCACATGGTGCAAAGAACCAACTCATTAGAAAAGACCTTCGTGGTGGGAAAGATAGTAGACAGAAGGAAAAGGGGATGACAGAGGATGAGATGGTTGGATGGCATCACTGACTCAATGGACATGAGTTTGAGCAAGCTCCAGGAGATGGTGAAGGACAGGGAAGTCTGGCATGCTGCAGTCCATGGGATCACAAAGAATCAGACACAACTAAGTGACTGAGCAACACAAGAGTTATGTAGTGCCATAGCCCTGTTCACAAGTCCTTGGTTATTGAATCCCAATCTAGGACCTGAAAAGAAACAATTATCCTAATCATGATTCAATTCAATTCTTCAGGTGATGGCTAAATAGCTAACCACCACCAATACCAAAATCAATAATGATTGACTGAGGGTGATCCTACCCTCGAAGGAATTATAGTCTTGTAACAGAAAACTAAGTAAACAGATCACCATAATACAATGTGAACAGTGCTAACATATAACTATGTATAAAGAATATAGCACTAAATATGTAGCTTGAAGCAGCAGCAAGAATCTATCAGGCAAGGGAGTGGGTAGAGGACACTCCAGCAGGAAGATGGCAAAATGAACCCAGATGGCATATTTAGAGACTTGCAAGTGGTAGGTTATTTCCCAGTGATAGAACTGGAAGCACGATGGTTAAATGATTGCCTATGCTCCCCAGGTAAACTGATAGCAGATCATTGGCACAATAGGAGTGCGTAGTCACTTCTAGAATCAGAAATGAAAGAGTAGAGCCCTATCCTGCTTAGTCATCTCTTGCTCTTCTGAGGATTGGGTGGGATAAGCCCCAGGGCCAGTGTATTTCTTTCATTTACCCTGTCCTGTGTTGCTTTGTGCACGGTGGGGTGGACCATCCGGGCAGCAGGATTGGGTCCTCCCGAGTCCTCCTTGAACAGCCTCAGGAATGGGTCATAGTTTTCTATAGGCTTGCTTTGGAAGTTTGCACTGTTTTGGCCTACTTCATGAATTTCGTCTTTCTCTTCCTCCTCTTCTTCTGCCTTCACTTCCTCCTCTTTCTCATCCTCGATTTTGGGGGCATATTAAATGTCTGGTTAATCAGCTGAACACCAGTGTGGGCCAACATAGAGCAGCTTACGCCCCTCACACAGCTTCCTTTTCCCAGTCCCGTGCTAAGTAGACAATCATTGGCTGCCATGTTGGAGTCTGGACATGACTGGGCCACCGCAGTGCATGGCCCAGTCCCAGGGTATGAACAGGGTGTCGAGGCCTTGCTGGATGAACGGGCTGGAGCCCCATGTTGTGATTCTGGGCACCTCTCATTTCCCCCTTCTCCGTTTCTGCCGTTTCATTGCCAGCAGGAGTCTGTTTGAGGCTTCTAGAGCTTGTCTTTGTTTCACCTGGGAAAGTCCCTTCAGGGAGAGTGAAGATCTCCCCAGAGGAATGGCTGGAGGCCTGACCTCTGTCACCTGAATTGTTTAGATGAAGAAGCCCCCAGAGGGGTTAGGAGGGTGATCAATTGGGAACTTAAGGAGCAAAGACCTCTCTCTCCCTCTCCTCCCTCTGCTCATTGTGCTCAGAAGGGCAGCGGGGTCAGCGGTAGCAAACTGAAGGGCCAACTAGCCGCGCCTTGAAAGGCGCTCGTTTTGTGTTTCAGTAATGAGCGCTCTCTTTCTCCCCTTGGATGCACTCAGATTTCACGAGTTACAGGGAACCTGTCAACTGCTGTTTTCATTGTATGGGACTCACAGGGAACTTGGGTATAGGGCAAGCTCGTTTCAAAGAGAGCAGGGGGAGGAAAAGTCCTGAATAGATGCAAAGTGCTGTCATATGCAGATCACAGCCCCAGTTGCTATGGGACACCTCTGCCCGCCTAAAGGACGAGACGCTGAAGTCCTGTGTTGAGGTGGCTGCTTCCTTGGAGATGGGAACGCCACTGCCGAAAGGGCACAGCCAGCAAGCCTGCACTGCCTCGGGCTCCCGGGTTTGCCACGGAGCCCGGCTTAACACGGCTTGGATCCCAGCAGCCTCTGCCCCAGACTGGCTCTGCAGTCAGGAGCCTCTCACTCAGGAGCTGAGGGAACAGGCCCATTAACCCTGGAGGAGTGGAGACAGGCAAGTAGAAAGGGGGTCTCTTTAAGGGCCACCAGGTCTCTGCTCCCAGATGAGCCAACAGAGCCCATGGACCCGAACTGGGACCTGATGTGAAAGGCAGGTTTTCACCTTCTTTGTTTGCCATGCCCTCTGAGAACACTTGGCAGTAACACTGCTTTCCTGATGGGTTCATTTTGTAGCTGACAGACATTGTTTTCTTTCCCCTGTTTACCTAGAGTGACCCAGAGTAACAGGACAGGCCGTGCCTAAAAGAGGGAAAAGTGGGCCTGCCTTGGCTCCCCACACCCAGGTCCTTCTGCCCTGCATCCACCTATGGGGACAGGGACGAGCCCGGGGACTGTCCTGCCTGGAGTAGAGACCAGAGCAGGACCTACAGAGGAGTCCAACACTATAGAAGTGCCCAGAATTAAGACTCTCTCCATAAGACTCTCTCTAAGGCGTCCTTCAACTGGAGGTCCTTGGAGTGAAAGCATCTGGTAGAGCTCATGGTAGGACCTAAAAGAAACCAGGGGAGAGTCCTAAGGGAAATGTTGCCAGCAACTGTTTACTGAACACCTTACTCTGTCTACAATTAAAGGGCCAAGGTATGGCCCTGTCTTTGGGGAGTCTGAGTCTGAGAGCTGTGGCTAAGCCAGGAGTTAGGGCCAGTGCCCTTGGCAACATGTTGTGACCTCCTCCTGACCCTCATGTTTTCACTCCTGTGCCCACTTTTATCACAGCTTAGCTTCTCCCTAACCCAGTCCAGTACTCTTACCTGGAGAATCCCATGGACAGAGGAGCCTGGCAGGCTACAGTCCATGGGGTTGCAAAGAGTCGGACATGACTGAAGCGACTCAGCACGCGTGTAAGCTTCTCCATACGAGGGCTGACAAGATACATACTTCAGTCTAGGACCTTGCCCTCAAAGAGGCCTCTGTGTAGTGAGAGGGTAACTTCTGAGTATATGGAACTATTGTGGAAGGTGCTTTGCAAGGCTGAAAGCTCTGTGCAACTGTAAGACATAATGACCCTCTAGGAGGAATCTCAAACATTGGCAGAGGTGAGAGGCAGGCACAGTTCAAGAGTGGCAAGACGCCATGACTGGCTGGAGCACAGGACAGGGGACCTTGTGAGCTAAGGCCGGAGCAGCAGGCTGAGGACCACATATGCTGCAGCCCTGAGATTGGCCATGTGGAACAGTTTAAATCGTTACGGTGTTTGTTTTCTATTTCAGCTATAGCATGTTGCCACAAACGAAGTGGCTTCAACAGTACAAATTCATTATCTTACAGTGCTGGAGCTCAGATGCCTGACATGGGTCTCACCGGGCTGAGATCAGGGTACTGGCAGGGCCATGTTCATCTCTGTAGGCTCCAGGGTCAACTCCAGTTCCTTGCCTTTTCCTGCTTCTAGAGGCCACCCACATCCCTTGGCCTGTGGCCCCTTCCTCCATCTGCAAAACCAGTAATAGAAGGCTGAATCTTTCTCACATCTCATCACTCTGTCCTCCCCTTCTGCCTCCCTTCCATTTTTAGGGACCCTGTGGTTACATTGGGCTTCTCTAGTGGCCCAGCGGTAAAGAATCCACTTGCAATGCAAGAGACGCAGGAATCACAGGTTCGATCCTTGGATCTGGAACATCCCCTGGAGAAGGCATGGTGACCCACTCCAGTATTCTTTCGGGGAGAATCTCATGGACAGAGGAGACTGGCAGGCTACAGTCCATAGGGTCACAAAGAGTCGGACATAACAAAGCAACTTAGCATGCAGGCACATGATTACATTGGGCCCATCTGGATGATCTAGGACAATACGCCTGTTTTAAGGCTAGTCAATTAATAACCCTAAGCCCCCTTTTCCTTGGAAAGTAATATGTTCATAGGTTCCAAAAATTAGGACATGGGCATCCTTGAGGGCCCATTATTCTGCCATTGGTTGGTTGGTTGGTTATTAGTCAGTTACTGGTTGTTTGGTTGTTGGCTGGCTGTTTTCTGAGACAAACCCCTGCCCTCCACACTCACTCAAGAACTGGATAATCCCATTTATAAGAAGAAGGGAAAAACAAGCATGAGAGGCCCCTAAGGGGAAGAAGGGAGGCAGACATGGTTAGAGAATATCAATGTCATCCAACTGCCTATCAGAATGATTTGATAAACCACAATCCCAAGAATAAGACAGCATATGGTTCTGGAGAAGTCTGTTAGTCCATACACCCCCTCAGACCCTGGTGCATAGCTGGGTCGTTTTCCATGCAAAAATTTAGCCTCAAGTTCTTGGTTTCTGTCCTGTGTCCTCTGGCTTAGAAGCAGAAATGCTTGTAACCCATTCTAAAATGTCTGGTCAACCTTTGGAGATAGTGTCTCTAATCCAAATACACTAGTGGATTTTTCTAAGTGTCTCACAGTCCCCCGAGCCTCTCAATTCCACAGTGGGTTTTGGTCTGTCTCCTACGCTTCAGCCCCAGCCCTGCTTCATGAACCCTGCCCAGCAGCCTTGAGGACTTCACAGCTTGCAGGCTGGACTAGGTCAGCAGCTGCTCTGCTTCCCACCTTGTTAGAAGCTGAAGCTTGCTCTTTAGGAAGTCCATCAAAACCCTTGAAGTCAAGTGTAGATATCCTTTGCCCCTGAAGATATTGATCTCCCATCTCTAAACTGCCTGTGTCCCACAAACAGCAGCAGCAGCAGCGTAATAACGGCTGATGTTGGAACACTTCCTGTGTGCCAGGCACTGTGCATGTATTACCTCATTTAATGCTTGCAACCACCCTAGAAAGAGCCCTATGAAGAATGGGCGCTGGTCCATTTCACCCATGAGGAGGCAGAAGCAGAGAGCGATTAAATAGCTTACCCAAAGTAAAGGAGGGTTTCCCTGGTGGCTCAGTCAGTAAAAAGAAATCCAAATGCAGGAGAGCTGGATTCAATCCCTGGGTCGGGAAGGTCCCCTGGAGAAGGAAATGGCAACCCACTCCAGTATTCTTGCCTGGGAAATCCCAAGGACAAAGGAGTCTGGTGGGATATAGTCCATGGGGTTGCAAGAGTCAGACATGACATAGCAACAAACCACAAAGTAATGGAGCTCATATGAGATGGAGTCAGGATTCAAACCCAGGCTGTGGAGGCCCGTCATCCTTCACCAGGATCACTGCTGTAGGCGCCCTCTTTTCACTTTACTCTGCTTACCATCCAAGCCCAACAGCCGGAGTGATCCATGTATATGAGGTTGTGTGCCCCCTGTTTTCAGAACCCTCCAGTGGCTCTCATCTGACTCAAGAAAAGCCAGGGGCTCACAGGGGCCCCTAGGCCCACATGATCGAGCCCTGCTCCTTCTCTGCTGGCACCTCCTGCCATCTCCCCAGCCCTCTCTCTTCCTTTCCAGCCACACTGGGCTCCTTGCTCTTTCTCCTGCCTTGAACATGCTAGTCTTTCTCCCTGGTTGCTCTCCCCAATCCCCATATCTTGGCTCATTCTCTTCTCAAGGGAACAGTCTACATAAAGAAAAAAGCAAAACAAAACCTGTATTTGTGGCACCCTTACCCAAAGACTCCCTAACCCCATTCCCTAGCTTATTTTCTCCATAAGATTGTCACCAAATAACACATGAGATATGTACCTGTTGCTTATTATCTGTTTCTCCCACTGGAAACAAAGCTCCAGCATGTGCTCATGGATGAACGAGTGAAGCCCCAGGACTCCCCTGAAGACCTTTATTTAAAATCATAAACCTGAGAAATCACTGTTAATCTCTTTCTAAGGATGGCTCCACCTAGGACTTCTGCAGCCCATGTAGGTGGCACCCTGAGGGTTGCTTGAGTGTGTCTGGGGCACTGGGGCCGCTATGTTGAATCCACCAGAACCGTCCTAATGAGAGCCCGCCTGGTCAATGGATCCTGGGCTGGGAAATAGGAATGTGTTACTGAAATGGCCCCGTGGTTTGAGAGCCCCATAGGAACAGGTTCTGGGCTTGAATCCCCCATCACCGTTCTCCAACAGAGAGTAGTCTTTTATTTTCTTATGGCTAATGGCAAGGCTGCACCTGTGGTAACCTCATTAGTCTGTTCCAGAGCTCCACAGAGAGAGGTGAAAGCCTGCCAATTTAGCGAGGGATTTTTCGTCTCAGGCTGCTAGGTGTGGGGGGATTGGGGACTCAGCCAGACTCCAGGCTGAGAATCCACAAAAGTTTGGGGTCCAGCTGATCTGGAGTGAAATGAGCTCAGGGGATGTTTCTTTGTGTCTTGGACCCCACTTGGTAAGTTGAAATTGATCACTGGATCAACCCCCAGCCTCACAGATTTCAGACCACAGAAACGCAGATTCTGTCTCTTTCCCTATAACCCCCTCCTTACTTCCCTTTGTACACCTTTGCTGAGCTGGGACTATCCCAAAAAGGAAGGCTCAGTAACTGCCGGGGCCCTCTGCCCTGCTCATTCTAGAAAGCTATAGGAGCCAGCAGCCACCCCTGTGCCTGGCCTATTCGCCCAACAGGCAGCCAGTTTCATCCTTTGTGGGTCACCAGGTTTTGGAGAATGAGATGTTAAGACCTTTGCAGGAAGGCTGAGGATGCATAAACATAACATCCTTGTTCAAAGGCAAGTCTCTTTGGCATCCTTCTCATGCTGCCGGGTGATGAGGAATGAGTCTTACTTTAGGGACACAGACACTAAAGCTGTGGGCATGACTAGCCCTGAGGGATGCAGGGAAACATTCTCAGGGAATGATCCAGGCCTTGGTACTTGGGAGCTTCTAGTGTGGGAGATATCTTCGCCTCTTAACAAGTAGGTCACTATTGCTCCTCTGAACTCTATTGTTGGATTGAGCTGTGTTGGAGGCAAGATCTGGTTTGGACTTTGATTCAGGGCAGGAGCATGATGTGAGGTCAGCGAGGGGTCAGAGATGGGCCTGAGCTTGATCTCTGCCTCTTCATTCAGAATCATTGTTCTTTACTGTGCTCTTTTCTGAACTCACCACGGCCTCAGTACAGCAGATCCCAGCATGCAGATATTTCAAGAGCAAGAGAAGACAGTTAATTTTATCTTATTTAGAAACAAGCCTGGATGAAGGAGAAATAAACAGGGCCATTCTCTTTGTGGTTTGCTGAGATTCCCTGGAAAGCAAGCTTAGGAGGCCAGAGCCTATGTCAGAGCAGGAGAGACCAACGCCCTCTGCAAGATATGTGCAAACAGAAAGGGCTTCAGAACTGGCTGGAAGTCATGGAGAGGGAAGCAAAATTTCCAGTTTGGGTCCAAGTCTTTTCAGGCCTTGACCTTTAACCTAAAAGCCAGAGAACCAAACTGATCTCCATGATGACCATGGCTCCAGAGGAGACCCATGGGCCAGGAGATGGGGGAAATGCTAGCTTTGCATGGCCAGGGTCACAGGAACCCAAGGAACTGCCCTCCCCTTTGCAGGATAACTAAAGCAAAGCTCCTGGTTCCTCCTCATCCCAAGACCTTATCATGCCCTTGTCTGTGACTTTAATCATTTTGAAAATGAAGTCCCAAAAAGGATTAACTAAGGATGAATCCTGTCACCTCTACTCTAGATGATTCCACAGTGAAATGTAAAGTTATTATTCTGGTGATTTTACTCATTGTTCCACTGATTTTTACTTAAAAAGAATAACAAATTTGAGTCTCAGGCTGGTGATTGCCATGAGGTTCTAAATCCCAGGCCACGAGCCAGGGTTCCTACTTCTCTCTTCACCCCTTCCTCCTACCTCCGCCCAGATCCCACATTGCAGCTTCCACCTACCTGGACCTGGTCTGAGCCCTTCTGCCTTCAGGCCATTCACCCTGCCATGTTGCTTCCCTGCTGAGGCCTAGGTTTTGTCTCAAAATGAAGGGATAAGGCTGGTCCTGGAATGCAGCCCTTCCCTGGTGCCCTGTGGTGGAGGTCAGCCTCTTTGCTGACACAGGGACCAGCTCAGCCCACACGCCCACCTCCCTGGCTCTGTCCTTTGGTCCATCTCCTTGCCTTTCTCTTTTTCTTCTCATTTGGAGACAAAAATGTGTCCCTGCCAAGAGTCACGTTCTCCCAAGGTGCACTTCTCTCAGTGAGGGAGCTACTCCCAACTTCATAAAAATACATCTCCTCCTTCTTATACCTTCAGTACAGCCATTTGGAATTTGGAACTGGACTGGCATCTTAAAGGGACCACGTGTTGTCCTTGCTTTTTCTGAAATCTTTCCCCGAATCTTTATCTGAATAGACCTGGATGTAGACAGAGTAGCCTAAGATCATGAATGATCATTACAATCCCAACAGTTGCCATTTACTGATTGTCACTTGCAGGCTCAGTGCTAACTAAGCCCCTTGGTGATAGCTCAGCTCAGTAACTTGTTGGGGGTGACCTTGGGTCAGCCTGACTGCAGAGGCCACTCCTGAACCACCACACAGAAAGGTTCCTCTCTGCCTTCTCTCTTCCAATCTGCCTGGACCCCGCCCTACAGCACCCACCCACCCAAGCATAGCCAGCTTCTTGGGATCTACTTCACTACACATTGCTTGCCGACACCTCAGGTTCATGAGGCCCCAGAGCCTGTCATCAGCACACGATCATCATCACCCACAATCTACTTGTGTAGCCTGGCTTTCATGCCTTCAAAAGGTCTCCCATTGTATACACCTTAAGTCTCACTGGGACCCCAAGATCTTCCCATCTCTAGGTGCAGTAGAATACGTGTGCAATCCATTTGCAGCCATCACTCACTCCCAAGGATGTTCTTGATTTAGGAAATCTGTACCCAAAAAGAACCAGCCTTTGCTGCGGGTAACCTGACTTGCCACCAAATTCTGAGCGTGGCTCTTCAGTAGCGCAGAGAAGGACCTCAGGGCTCCACCCTCAGACCCCTTCTCTTTTCCGTCTTCATTTACTCCCTACATGATCTCGTGCTATCTCATAGTGACATCCATCTGCCAACAGGTCCCAAACTGAGTCTCTGGCCTGGACCTCTCCCCTAGATTCCAGAATTGCATCTCTAACTGCCTACTTGATATCTCCACTGGGATACAGCTCTGGGGCATGTTCAGATGAATGTATCCACAATCAAACTCCCAGTTCTCATCATCCTCACAACATGCTCTGCCCTCAGTCTCCTCATATCTATGAAAGGTAACTCCATCCTTCCAGTTTTTCAGGCCAGAAGTTTTAGAGTCCTCCTTGCCTCCTCTGGGAATATTACACCCTGCATCTCAGTCACTGGCAAATCCTGCTCGCAATTCCTTCTAAATAAACCCAGAATCCAACCATCTCTTATCACCTCGATTGCTCCTTTGCTGGTCAAAGTGACCATCATCTCTTGCCTAGATTATTGCAAAAGCCTCCAGCTGGTCTCTGCTTCCAGCCTCCCATGCCTCCCTTCAAACTATTCTCATCACCACAGCCAGAACGATTGTTTTTAAAACACAAACCGATCATGTCACATCTCTGCTCAAAGTGTTCCGGGCCTTGCAGCCTCACTGAGAGTAAAGGCCAGTGTGCTTATGGTGGCCTGCAGGGCCTGCCTGATGGCCTGCTCTACTCCTCCCCTGCCTCTTCTTGCCTTCATTCTCTGCCCTGCACACTGGCCTCTGTGTCCTTCCTCCTGCGTGATGGGCTTGATTCCACCTCAGGCCCCTCTCCTTGCTGATCCCTCCGTCTGGAATGCTTTATCCCCTAGATCTTTGTAGCTAGCTCCTCATTTCAGGTTTCCAAATTATCAGCTTATCAGAAAAGGGTTTGTCACCTCCCTCCAGAGAAGAGCAGCCTTGTCACCCCTCACTGCTTTATTTTTCTCTCTAACACTACTGTCACCAGATAGATGGTGTTTGTTTATTAGTCATCTCCCCCTCAACACATGCACACACACAAATACGGACTTTGTCTATTTTCTCCAAACCTATATCCCCAACACTTTGAATAATGCCTTCCATGTAGTGAAGTGAAGTGGAGCAAATTGAAGTGAAGTCGCTCAGTCGTGTCCAACTCTTTGCAACCCCATGGACTGTAGCCTACCAGGCTCCTCTGTCCATGGGTTTTTCCAGGCAATAGTACTGGAATGGATTGCCATTTCTTTCTCCAGTAGCTCTTCCCAGCCCAGGGATCGAACTCAGTTCTCCTGCATTGTAGACAGATGCTTTACTGTCTGAGCCCCCAGGGAAGACATCCATGTAGTGAGTGCTCCATTAAGTATTTAATAAGTGAATGAATGAATGATTTGTCCTCAGGGGTAGGATCAAAGCTGAGGGAATGTTGGGTGTGGAATTTGTTTTGCTTTGTGGGATTTCAAGCTGGTCCAGTGGGTCATTCTCATCAGGCAAACTCCTAACAAGCTCACTGAGCCTCCTGATGCTGTGGGGTGGGGTGTGTCATCAGCACGTAGTCGGACACACTGCTGCCCTTGCAGCAGAATGCTGCCACAGCTGTTGAAACTCGTCGCTAATGGAAGTGAAAGCCGAGAAAGCAAAAATGAACAAAGCAGTGTGCCCTCAGAGAGAGTGTGACATGGCAGCCTTCATGGGGGTTTCAGAATGTGCCAGCCCCACTCCTACATGACCTGATACACAATTAGCTAAAAACAAACCATCACATCTGAGCCCCAGGTTTTGAATGTCTTTTGATAACCTCTCTCCCTGAAGATTATATCAAATTATAGGGAAAAGTCATGGATGATGAACTGCCAAGGTCAGGATGGAAGGAGTAGGTCACAGGACCAAAATCCAGAAAGGTGTTCAGAGAAAATAGTCTGGATTTAGACACTGTACCCAACGCACGTAGCTTCCAACACATGACGGATCAAAGGGTGATCAGAGACAGGAGGAGAGGAGAGTGCGCTGGAGGAATAACTAATACATTTATGTGTCACCCTACCCCAGACCTAACTCTTGGGAAGTACTGGGATAGTCAGTGATCTGGGTTGCAGACTTAGCTTCTCTCCAGCGGGACCGCCCCCACTTGCCCTTCGTACACCTGGCCTCGCTTCCTCGCTTGCCGCAAAAACACAAGGATCTTAAGGCAGATCCTTCAGAGCCTCTCCTGCAAGGAAGCAGCCCCTAATCTGCTTCAAGATCTTTGTCTAGCTGCTTCCAAAGTGCCAAGCTACCCCTCTGCCTCACTCTGGCTACCGCCTATGGAGACATAGGCCCCCTGCCAGAGTGGGCCAGAGGAGGGACCTCTTAACTTGGCACTTAAGCTTCTCAGACAACAAAACAAGATAACTCAGAGATTTCTCTTATCCAAGGAGCACAAGGCCATAAGCAGGTCCACTACATCAAAGGCTCGACACCTGCCTGAGCTTCTCTTTAACTGAGTCCCGGGAGCCAAGCGGGGGGTTTCTGTTTCAGGGTAGCATTGCCAGATTTGGCCAATGAAAATAGAGAAGGCCCATTAAAATTTGAATTTCAGGTAAATAGTGAATGACTTTTTAGTTTAAAAGCATGTTCCGTAAAGTATTGGGCGTATACGTACGCTGAAAAATCATTTCCTTGTTTTCTGAAACCCCAGTTGCATTTGGTGTTCTCTATTTTATCTGACAACCCTATCTGCATGGTTTCTAAACATACCAGCCACACCCCAGTCAGCCTGGATAGATCTGGGCCTGCAGCATGGGACACAACTCTTGACCCCAGTTTCTGTTCCCCACATGCATCCCTTCCAATGGAGCTGGCTGGCCATCCATCAGGGGAGAGAGGAAAGAAAATGCTTGTTGTACACACCTGACTTATATAATGTTATAAATCAACATGATCTCAATTTATACATGGATGCATGAAAGAAATGAAAAAAGAAAATGCGAAGAAGAAACTGCTCATGGCATTGTGCTCCCCAAAGTCAAGGGCACCGGGATCTGTGAAGTGCCTTGTTCAGATAATATACCCGGGAGGAGGAGGTGGCCAGGGAGGGGTGGCCACAGGGAGCAGAAGCAGGAGAGAGGGAAAGGGCCCAGTAGGGCCAGCGTGGAGCTTTGAAGGGGTTTCCGGAAGGTACCACCTGGGAGGCACTGATTTCCTGCAGAGCAGCTGCGAGCCCTGCCCTCCCTGAGGCCTCAGCTGGCTCCCCCTATCCCAGGACAAAACAGGGCCTGAGCTCTGGGACCCTCTCATTTCCCCCTTTAAATTCATCGTCTCTCCATCCTCAGCCCCCTCAATGTTCTGGAAGGTGGTGGACATGGACACCTTGTGGAAAGTTCCAGACATGGCAGAGGCCCCACCGCTCTATCCCCCACCCTCATGTCCTGCTCATAGACCCACTGTGGTCTGACTGGAGGGTAGTAACCAGCACACGTTGGTCTCCCAGGCTCAAATCCCCATCCCTGCCTTGTCCTAGCTGTGTGACCTTGGAATACTTAGCACTCTGCCCATCTGTTTCCATCAGCAAATGGGGACTCAAGTCAGGATGAAATGACTTAATACTCAGGAAGCACAGTGACCAGCCCGGAGAAGGCGCTGTTAAACACTTGGGCTTGTTTTCTATCCCTGCTTCTCCCAAAGGGCCACCTCGATCACGCTTGCTGATTATATTCTTGGTTCTCGCCTTCTCGAGCCCCTCGCTGCCCCTGACATGCGCCTCCCACTATCTCCTCTCATGGCGTCCATGTTGCTTGCCCTGTGACTGTGCTTCTCCGCCGCTGATATCTCTGCTTTCTTCTCAAGGTCCTTTACCTCCTTCGGACTCTTCTAACCAGATCCATTTCTCCAAGGTTCTTTCTAGGCATGATTGTGCTCTCATCTCTGATCCCCTTCCCTTGGAGCTCTCCAGTAACAGATG
Organism: Bos mutus; assembly: GCF_027580195.1. Classification (NCBI taxonomy): domain Eukaryota; kingdom Metazoa; phylum Chordata; class Mammalia; order Artiodactyla; family Bovidae; genus Bos; species Bos mutus. The sequence continues at coordinate 28,344,970 of NC_091626.1, read as the reverse complement.
GGAATGCTAAGAGAGTCTAGCCTTAGACACACACAGAAAGTTCTGCATGGGACACAACCACCATGTTTCCATGGTCATCTCTGCAGACAGGCATCTGAGCCTCAGTAAGGTGAGGGAGCCTCTGCGTTTGACTTTCTACCCTGCTGGAGGATATGTAATCCTTTCCATGGGCATTAACTACTTTTCCAATAGTAATTGCAATGACAGTGTGGTTTTTTGGAGGAGAAGGGATGGATGTCTTCTGACTGGGTTCACAGGCAATTCTGTATTGAACAGTCTGTCTTTAGGATGGGGTGGAAGAAGGACATTCAGAGTATAACAGACGATCTGTGCAAAGGCACAGAGTAAGAGACAGAAGGGACTGAGAGGCCTTGGTGCTTATATAGAAATTTCAGGCCTCACTGGTGGAGACACAGAACATGGGGGAAGCTAAGGAGATCCTCCAGGTTCCCTCAAAATTACTCAGGGGCCGAGTTTGCCTCCCAGTAAGGCAGACCCTGCATTCTCACACAGGATCCCTACGATCAATACGTGGTCAAGGCCAGAGTGACATACCTGGTAGACTCTCTGCGGGCCTGGACTCCGTGTCGCTGTGCCTTCTGAGACTGACTGCAGGGAGAGGGGTGATTCACCGAGGCCTGGCCTCCATTGGGTTTGCCCATAAGCTTGCCTAGGGTACCTGCAGGTCTGCCAGGAGGGGATGAGCTCATCTGAGACTAGGTGATCCTTAATAGCCTTGCAAGTTGAAGGAAGGACTGTAAAATTGGTAGGAAACTTAGACTCATCCTCTAACATTTGGAATCCAGCCATGAATACAACAGAGGCCTGCTCCCACACGTCTAAATATAGGAAAGTACAAATCAAGCTAACAAACTATTAAATATCATGTTCTCTCCTCTTACCCTTGACAAATACACCTTCATGACATCCTGAAGGCCAAGTTTGAATTTAGAATTTGTGGACTCCTTGGAGTTCCCTACTGTATTATGGTGGCCTAAGCAGAGGGCTGGCTTCATAGCTTGGCTCCGTCTGGTAGGGTCTTGAGTACACATGTTTGTACACTCAGCTCACATGTTCAAGCTCCAGGTCCACACACACACACACACAACCCAAAGCCCACCACTTGGTCACCGCTGAGGGTCATAGGTATGCATACCGTAGCACAGTCTACTCTTGTTGGCAAGTCAGGCATAGGTTAGAGATCTGCACTGACCTTGGGATTAAGCTCAGGGAATTGAGCAGGAAACTCCAGGGTCTGAGTACTTGAAGCTAGGTCTGGAGCAGAGCATGTGTGGGTTTGGGGGGAAGTGTCCCTTTACCCACATGGACTCCTGGCTCATGGCTGCTGGACTGTGGCTGGAGGAGAGCAAGAAGACCCCTAACTTGTGGGCCACAGCAAGGGCCACTCTTGTCCCTGGATAGGGGTGCCCACTGAGGGGGAAGGTAGTCAATGAGGAAGAGCCTCCAGATTTCCTAGAAGAGTCCTCAGTGCGCTCAGGCATCTCCCTGTCCCAGACTGGGCATCTGTCCGACACCTCGTGCCTCGGGGTCATTCAGGTGTCACCGTCTCACGCTCCTGACACAGTAGGGAACTTGTTTTTCTCTTCTCTCACTCCCTGACTCTAATCCTCACCAGCCTGTGCCACTTGGCTGGCCTCCTTGGCAGAAAGGTGACAAAAGGAAGTGTCTCTGAAGAGTCAGATCCCTCAGCCAGAACTCAAGCCTCCTTGGGGCCGCGTGAGCCGATGGTTGAGGGCCCTCACCTCCAATCACGGACCCTGATGTCTCTCGCCTCCCACTGCTGGGGTGTGGGTGGCATCACTCAGAGTAGGTTCACCGACAAGAGAAGCAGGAGCTGCCACACTGCTGAGAGCAAGCCTCCACTCTCCTCTCCTGCACTCTCGCTGCTCCCCACTGCCTGGACTGCCCATCTTCATCAAGCCTTACCTTCTAGTGTTTCTCAACATCTACTTTGACTCCAGCCAGCTCACCTCCTCCCCTGCTCCCAACAACTGCTCATCTGCCCCCAGCTCATCAACTTTCTCCTGTCCAAATCCCTTTCATTCTTCAAGGTACACTTTAAATTTCACCTCTATGAAAGCTTCCCAATACTTCCATTAATCCTCCTGATTTCTCACCTGCATGGTTTACCACCTGGACCCCACATTTGGCCCGTGAATTATATTCATGTAGCACTTTATACCATTCGATGTTACTATGGACTAACTAACAGGACTAGAAGAGACCCTAAAGACCATCTCATCCAACCCTCGCTTTTTGAAGATGAGGAAATCAAGAAAAACAGGTTCTGTAACTTACCCAGGCTGAAACTCTTGAAATGACACTAAAACTACAGTCAGCTCTCTTAACCTAATGCAGGACTTCCCCACATCCCCTTGCTGCCCCTCTACATGGAATTTTGTGTCACCCACAAGCTGGGGCTGTCATGCAGGGCAATCACATGATGTACTGATCAGTTGGGCACATGGTGCCTCCCCTTTACCAGCAGGACAGAGCCCAGACCTGCAGCCCACCAGTAGACCCCATGTATTTCAAGTTCCTTGCTATCCATTTTAATAACCACCCAGCCAAAAAAAAAAAAAAAAAAATGTGATTACCAGAGGTCCCTTGGATTTTCTCAGACCAGCTCTGATTTCCTGCTGTATCCCCTTTAATTCAAAAAGAATAAGCCCAATTCCTACTCCACCATGGCAGAAGGCCAGCTTCTCCTGCTGCCAATCCCCATAATCCCTTACATTTTCATTTTGGAAGACCAGAGCGCATCTTAGCAAGCCTCTCCTCTGTCTTTCACAGGGAGAGACGAGAAGGCAAGAGGCTGGCGGGCCACAGCCAGGACGGGCACTTAGTACACAGCCAAGGAGGGCCTGAGTGGAGGGGCCCAGCTTTCACAGAGGGCGGGGAGCAAGGGGAGAACAGACTAGGGGCAGAAGATCCGGGAGTGGCGGGACAAGGATGACCTGCCCAAAATAAGGCCCCTAAACTCCAAGCCAATCACCCCATTCAAAACCAGCCGGAATAGGGCAAAACAAGCATTTTTCTTTTCTCCCTTCTGCTCTAGCTGCCCTGCTCACTGCAAGGAAGAAAGATAGAATAATGAGCCACGTCGTCAGAGAGTGACACCCAAGCAGCTCCGGAAGGCCGTGGGCAGATGCCTGGCTGGGTGGCTAGCTTTCTCTGTTTTCTGGTAGAGGTTTTATAAATATTCGGAGAGTTTGATCTGAGGCTGGTGGTGGGGAGGCGAGGGGAGCAGCAGAAGGGGGAGATAACTCAGCCCATGGGGGTTCTGGGACCTCTCCGAGGCCTGCTTTTCATTAGCGTCTCCAAGACAACGGCCCATCCGCGGCAGATCCCCTCACTCCCTGCAAAGCGTCCTCAGCGCATGACGCCTTTCCTTGAATAGTGAATCTGCTGTGATCAGCCTTCCTCCAAACCCCCTCCCCTCAGCCTGCACCTCCTAGGCTGGAAAAGAGAAGAGAATTATGGGGGAGATTGAAGTCCAACTCTCAGGCTGTTGTGGAGAGACAGAGCCTCAATCTTCCTGCTCCAAGGGTGATGATTGACCCGGGGGGCAGTTGGAGGCTGGGTGGTAATGAGTTTGGGATAACCAGGCTGCAGCAGCACCTCAGTTTCAGTCCCTCCTCCACTTTGCACACCCAGCCTTAACTCTCATCTCCTCCCTGTCTGACCTGACCTTTCCCCTCCGCACATACATTTATTCTTGATCAGGGCAAACGTTTGCAGAGTTCCCAAGGAACAACCTGGCCAGTCATTGTGCTGATAAGTTCCAGATGCCCATGGAAGCACAAGCCCATGTGTGTCTCTGGTTTTCACCAAGATGTCCAGTGGGTTCTAAAAGGGTGGTGTCAGGGAGGCTGGCCAGGGAAGAAAGAGAGGTCCATGTTTGCAAGTCAGTGTGAGAGTGGGCAAGTCTACCCAACGAGGTGGCCGTCTCACCTTGGAGAGAAGAGAGCTGGGCTGGGTGATCAACATGGCCTGGGAGGAATTGTAGACTCAGAACCTGTAACCCCAGCATCGCAGACACTTGGCATTTTCTCCATGCAACTCCATTTCTCTACTTAAAGATCAGCTCCCTCTAGCTGTGGGCTCCATGGGGCTACAGGCAGGGACCCCTGGTCTCTGCTACACACCTGTGCCAGCCAAGCACCTGTGTGTGGCCCTCGGTAACGCCTGTTGAAAGGAGAGTTGTCGGCAGATAGACTGCAGGGTCTGGGATTTCTGGGTTGTCTTTCTAGCCTGTCTTTGTGCTCCTGAGCAGACCTGAGCCCCAGCCTCTCCCAGCCCCTCCTTTCTGTGGAATGCAGGTCACCCCAGCCCTCCTGAAAGGTCTGTACTCAGAGCCAGCCCTGGAGGCTGGGGCGAAAAAGCCAGAGAAGGTCCTCCTGGCTACAAATGGAGCAGAACCAGGAACCCGAGGCATGCGGCTCAGACAAGAGCCACTTCTGCCTTCTTGCTTGTGTTCTTTTTCCCACCAAGATTGGCCCTGGAGGAGCAAACCCCGAGTTCCTCTGCTAGTCTGAGCAGGAAATTCCTGTCAGCTCGTGGGAGAGACCAACCGGGGGAGATATCATCACGTCGATTTCCCCTGAGATACAGGATCGTATCAAAGTCTTATCCTGGCCCTGGGGAGCGACTACTCCCTGCCACCATCCCCTCTGTGGCTCTCTCAAGCAGACCCTGCCAGTCTTCCTCACCCGGAGATGATGTTAGGTTTTCGGCAGTCACCCAAGGAGCAAGGAGGAGTGAGATGATTAACAGTAATTAAGCGTAGCTAACTGGGACACATGGGTGGTTTTGGGGTGCATTCTGGTGGCAAAGTTGTATCAAAGAGGCCGGGACATGCCAGCCCCAAGGGCACAGATAAGTATGGATTAAAGAAGGCAGGGGGATGAAGATCCTTGCTCCTCACATGTGATCCAGGGGCCTGCAGCATGGCCATCAGCCGTAGCTGGCTACAGGGGCAGAATCTCAGGCCCCTGCTGAATCAGGAAATATGTTTTAACGAGATGGCCAGCGGATCCAAGGCACACTTGAGTCTGAGACACATTGGTGCACAGGAAGGGACATGGGGTGCTTCTATCTCTGACCCCACGGATTCTAGTCCAGATCTGCCAGTCGGTAACTGTGTGACATTAGGTAAGTGAAGCCCTCTCTCTGAGCTTCAGTTTCCTCATTTGAAAGCAGAAATGCTGTAGTCTATCCTAAAGGTTTGACTGACGTGACATGGGGCTTGGCACCAGTAGGCTCCAACCCTAGTAAATCGTTGTTGTTTGCTGTTTAGTCACTCAGTCACGTTCAACGTGTGACCTTATGTACTGTAACCCTCCAGGCTCCTCTGTCCATGGAATTTCCAGGCAAGGATACTGGAGTGGGTTGCCATTTCCTTCTCCAGGGGATCTTCCTGACCCAGGGATCGAACCTGTGTCTCCTGCATTGGCAGGCGGGTTCTTTACCACTGAGCCACCAGGGAAGCCCCTAGTAAATGGTAGCAGCACAGAATTGCTTGCTCGGAGAACAATAATAATATCCTTGGCTTCCCCAGGCCAGCTACCCAGGAGGCTGGGATTCAGCCAGACCTCTTGCTGTTATTTCACTTTTGCATTTTCTAGAGAGGATCTATAGACCTCCAATCATGAATCCTGAAGCCAATAGTCATAGCCTTTCATCTCCAGTTTCCCCATAAGTGAAACTAGGACATGAGTGCCCTCGTGGTGGGATGGATGCTGTGGGTGTAGGAGCTGGAGTATGTGGCCAGGCAGGGCCAGGCTGAGAGCTGGGGCTTCTAGGAAGAGATGACACCACCTCTGACTTTGGCAATGGAACCTTATGAACAGCACTTCAACCATTTCCCACGAGCAAGTAGTACAGAGTCTGGGTTTCATTTCTTTTATCATCTCTGTGTTTCCTTGAGACACTATAGGATTCCCATATGGTTGAGGGGGTCGACCCACTCCCCTATGTCCTATCTTGATGTTTCTGTAGCAGTATTTCCCCCCACTTTCCCAGGATAATGTAATGGGGTCTACAGGGAGCTCAAGGTCTTTCTGAATGCTGGGCTCACAGAACTGCTCCCCAGTAATGCTTGGCTGAAGTTACTTTTCACTTTAGTTTCAGGGAGAAGAGAGAAGGACAGTCCCCAGGTATTCCCTGGAATGTGCTGGCTGATGACCTGGATGAGTCATTTAACCTTTCTAAGCCTCAGTTTCCTCCTAAGATGAAAATATTAAGTCAAAGAAATGCCCCAAAGATGCCAGACAAGTCTTTACCCATTCCAGGGATGATGGGATTGCTGAGGGATTAAATGAGGTGATACTGATAAAGAACATGGTCCAGAGAGGGATATATATGGTCAGTACATGCTAGCTGCCCTTTCTGTGGGTTGTTGGAAGAGGTAGGCCTCAGACAGTTGGCCCCGGGCAAAAATCACAAATAAGAGAGTGGCCTCCATTTGCAAACAGCAAAGCCAGCCTTCTGGCTCCTGTACAGGTCAGCAACTGACCCTTCCCTCCCCTACCATCATATTTCTTTCTTTCACACAGAAGTTGAGACTTGTGGCTCGCCAGACAACCTCAACGAGTTTAAAGCTTGAAATCAATATACTCTCAAAACTGCTGTCACATCCCTGCCCCCATGACTGTCGCAGGCCCCTCCTAACCTGGGGATGGTTCTCCCTCCCTCTCCTCCTGTTTCCTCTCCTGCTGGAAGCCAGGCCGCGGCTGAGCCCTCGAGAAGGTATCTCCGCTGCACGTATGCTGGCCCCAGGGGCCCTGCACGGGGCGGACGGGGCTCGTCCTGATCCAGCACAGACTCTCCTCTTCCTGGGTTTGTTAGAAGCCTGACCAGGCCCCCGAGTCTTATGACTTCAACAGATGTTTCTGCTTAAGCAGCCCTGGCATCTTTATGGCCTGTTTTTTCCATTCTTGCTTCTCTTCCTCTGTCCCAGCAGCCCTGAACGCAATTTGGACTTCATTTTCTTTCTAATGGTTACAGGGATAGAAAGGACTATTTTTTTTTGTTTTTCATGTGTTCCCTTTTACTTAGCTTTTCAAGTGACACCCATACACCACCCCCCTGCCCCCCACCCCCACACACACTCCATAGGCAGGCAGATCTGTGCTGCCGGTGTGCATTTGTCAACGTTGCGCTGACATTTATTTTCACTTCAGACTGAACCCCAATTCAAAACTTCCCTCCCTGCCTCCACCAGCACCTCACATTTATCCCCTCTGTGTCCCCACATGGATCACCCCAGGGCCGCTGATTAGCGTGTCTTCCCAACTGCTGATTCTGAAAGCTTGTGCTGGCCTCGGGCTCTGGCCTGTCCCTCCAGTGAGACGTGAAGAGCCGCGTGTCTGTCCGGCTCTGTGGGTCTGGGAAGGTTTTGCCATCTGATGGAGGGAAAGCTAAGAATACAGTGACCCGTATCTCGTCAAACTGCCTGGCCAGCCGGTCTGCCCAGGCTCAGGTGGGGCCAAGGTGACAGCTGTTAAAAAATGGAGCCAGTTTTCCACGGGTACGTGACAAGCTTGAAACCAGTCTGGCCACTCTTCACGTCAACACCTATAATTCCACCTGGCTTGCCACCATTACAGGGTGTTCCCACCCACTGGCCCTATAGGGCTTGGGGTCACTTGCCTTGAGTCTGGTTCCCAGAGCAAAGAAAGCCTGGAGACTGCAGGTGCTCCGCCAAAGGCTGGTCTGTGTCGAAGGCCCCTAGGGCTCAGAACCCTTGATCTCCTCCCAAGACTGCGGTGCAGAGCTGGATTCCTCCTCTGGGCTCCTACCATGGGTGTGGACAGATCTACGCGGAGTGCTGAATGTTGACACCACCTGCTGCCTCACCTGGTTGCCCATTGCCTAAGAAGTGCGTGTGTGCGTGCTCAGTTGCTCCAGTCGTCTCTGACTCTACACAACCCCATGGACTGTAACCCGCCAGGCTCCTCTGTCCATGGGATTCTCTAGGCAAGAATACTGGAGTGGGTTACCATGCAGTCCTCCAGGGGATCTTCCTGACCCAGGGACTGAACCCAGGTCTGCCGCATTGCAGGCAGATTCTTTACCATTGAGCTCCCTGGGAAGGCCCAAAGAAGTGCATCCAACGTTAATTCCTCCAGGTCCCTGCAGCCTTTCTACCTGAGTGTCTGATATACTGACTCACCTCTCAGGACATGCTTAGAGCTGAGCTAACCATCAAGGACTGCTCTCGTGAGCCATCTTCTGCTGACCGTGGGGGAGGGGGAGTCATCAGGATGTCCCATCTTCAACGCCCTTACATGAAGGGCCTTTTCAGAAGGACAATGACAGGGGCCTGAGCTCAGCCTCATGAAGTCCTTACTTGGTGACTGCTCCACTTGAGAAGAGCCAGCCAGCCAGCCTCCCCTCCTCTCTCCACTGTGGTCCTGTCACCGTATACATTACATGCATTGCCATTCTCTTCTCACCTTCCTATTGACACAAGTTAAAACCCTGGTTCCTATTTCTTCATGTTTTGGAGGCTGAGTCGTGACACCCTCCCCACAGTGGATTAAGGGAGGCTGCTCAGGGAAGTCAGCCACAGAGGGGTGAGCTTGGGCTTCAATAACAGGCTGACACGCACATGAGGGCTGCGGGGAGAGGAGGAAGGAGGAAGCCCTGGAAGCAGGGGTGAGGGGTGACGGTCCCCCACGCAGCTCTACCGAGCTGGGCATGCAGAATGGCAGCCACATGCTTCCAGCAGGGTCCTGTGGATGCCCCCTGCCGTTTGCTTCCCTGTCACACATATTCACCAATGAAGAGGGAGATGGGAGCTGGCTCCTTGGCTTTTCCATTCATATGACCCTCCAGAATTCCCCTCCAATGTAGACATATCTCCAGAAACAACTCTATGGTAATGTCATAACCAGAGATCCTGCTGATGGTTCAAAATCAATTCAACATCAACAGCCCCGTTAGTCTGAAGCCGTCCTTCCCTGAGTGTTTGCCTCGCTGTGTGTATGTGAATGGTGGGGGAGGTGAGTGGGGGAGAGGGGGTGGCTTGTTTCATTTCTGCTGCTCTCCAGGGTCCCCCAAATCAAATGTCTGCAACAGCATCTCTCTCCTTGTCGCTGAGGAACACTGGGTACCTGCATCCATGTGAGGCTCTGGCTCTGCCCAGGAAGATCTTTGGGGATCTCCAAGGGCCATTGGATTGGGAATGCTGAGCCCTGGGGAAGTGGGACTGTCTGGCCAGCCAGATACCCAGCATAGCCCTCTGGTCACTTCCCTTTTTCTCCTGTCACTAGGGGATCCCCCAGAGGAATGAAGCCTGGAAAACTAGAACTGTGTGGAGCCAGACAAGATACAGGTGGCAAGTGACCTCCAGACTGTCAGAGAAAGCCCACCCTCCGTGTTCTCTGGAGGTCTCCTTCCCAGAGGGACCTGGCCGAGCCCTTCTTTCTGGACAGCTGTGATGTCGTGTCTCTTCTATCCCAGGAGTGAGGAAATGGATGCTTTCCTCATTCTTCAAGAACCAAACCTCCAAAAAAAAAAAAAAAAAAAGAACCAAACCTCCAGGCTTTCCTGGCAGTCTAGTGGTTAAGAATCCACTTGCCAATGCAGGGGACAGGGGTTTGATCCCTGGTCTGGGAGGATCCCACACATCTGGAGCAGCTAAGCCCATGTGCCACAATTAAGCCAGCACTCGAGAGCCCACGTGCTGCAACAACTGAAGCCCATGCATTCTAGAGCCTGTGCTCCACAGCAAGAGAAGCCACCACAGTGAGAAGGCTGTGCATGGCAACTAGAGAGTAGCCACGACCCACCACAACCAGAGAAGGCAACGAAGACCCAGCATAGCCATAAATAAACAAATAAGTCCTTAAAAAAACAAAAGAACCAATCCCCCTTCCTGCCTTAGGAGGCCCTGCTTTCATGGTTGATAAGGGAACAGCAGAACCCCCAGGCCTTTATTCCACCATATATGTGAGGGTAATGATGCAGTAAGGATGGGGTGTTCAAGGGAAGGGAGAAAGGAGCAAGCAGGTCTTTCTGGAATATCCAAGGTAGGTCTCTGTTGCAAGGAGAGAACTAAGTGACCCTCGTGCTTCAAATATATGCACCCCAGTTTTCAAAGAACCACGGTAGTAATACTAATAATTTTTTGACTGTCATTCAGGGAGATCTTTCTCTATGCCAAGCATTTAGCATATATTTATGTCATTTAATTCTGTGAGGTACCTATGGGGTACAAGTATTGTTATGTCATTTTTCAAATGAGAAAACAAATACTGAAAAGTTAGGTCAATTGCCAATGATCATGGATCTGAGAAGTGGCAGAGCTAGAATTAGACTCCCAGCTCCTGACCCAGAGCCCACAGTCTTTACCAGGCTGCTCATCCACCTGTATAGAGGAGTGACAATATCTACATGGATAATAGCAACTGCTTACATTTACAGAATGGGCTTCCCTGGTGGCTCAGTGGTAAAGAATCCACTTTCAATGCAGGAGACTCAGGTTCAATCCCTCAGTCGGGACGATGCCCTGGAGAAGAGAATGGCAACCCACCCCAGTATTCTTGCCTGGAGAATTCCATGGACAGAGGAGCCTCACGGGCTATAGTCCACGGGGTCACAAAGAGTTGGACATGACTGAGCAGCTAACGCTTTCACATTTGCTGTGTACTTGCCACGTGCCAGATTCTGTTTTATGTGCTTTATATAGATTCACTTAATTCATTGTCACAAAACTCTATTTGCTATTATCTCATTGTACAGATGGGCAAACTGAGGTACGGAGCATTTCTATACTGATTTCCTTCCACAAATATAAATTGAACACCTCTTGTGAGTTAAACACTGCACCAGGGGCTCTGTGTGGGACCCAGAGATGAGTAAGACACCAATCTTATCCTCTGAGTATCAGCACGGTCCATGGCCATGACCAGCAGAATGAACTTGGGGTGGGATTTTGGAACTTGAAATGGAGCATGGTTACAATAGGGCATCCTAAGATATCCTAGAGAGATGGGCATACCTGGAGGTCTCCAAAGCAGAGACCCAAGCGCAGGAGCAAGACAGAATCCTGTGGTCAGATTGAGGCCTCAGGTCACATCTGGACTAGCAGTTGAACAGATAGAACCAGGGCCATTTGATTCTGCCCGCAATGGGGCCTTAAGAACAGGACTCCAGAACCCACCTTCCAGGTTTAGATCCTCACTCTTCTACTCTTCAACGGTATGACCTGGGGCAATTTCATAAACCTCTCTGGGCCTCAGTATTCTCATTTGCACAATGAGGATAATAGCAGTGCCTATCTCATAGAGTTGTTGTGAGAACTCAATGAGTTAATACAGGAGACACCCTTAGAACAGGGCCTGGCCCACAGTTGGCTCTCAGGCTCCCATCAGCCTGTGATCACGTTGGATACTTGAGGCTGAGGCAGGCAGAGGCTCCGGGTAGGGGCCAAGTTGTCTCAGCAATAGAAAAAAACTGTAAAAGGAACCAGTTAGAGCCTGTCCCTGGAGGCTTCAAAGAGAGGGAGAGATGAACTCTGATGGGATACAGAGGGACTTCACAACCTTGGTGGAACAGGCGGACAAACGGGCATTGGGCTCTCCCTTCTTAATCACCAGAGGCCAAGATGCAAGTGCCTGGCACCCGGGCTGGATGGAAGCGGCGCATTTCTCTGGGCTGGCATTTACAGTGTCGCCACTGATGTCCAATTCTGGGCGTGAAGAGAGGTTCCTGCTGCCTTTCCACAGTTTCTCAATCACTCAGGACAGGCTTATTGATCTTTTCCCAGCATCCTCTCTATAAACTTCCCCCAACCTCAGCCTCTGGCTTGGAAGAAAGACGGGGGTGACTGGGGGAGGTGGTGGACAGCAGCCATATTCTGTTGCAGTAAATCCTTCCTAGAAGCCCTGCCTGCTTTCCTAGAAGAGGAGACAGCTGAGCTCATCATCCAGGGCTGGAACAGCCCAGAAACAATCCTTTCCAATCCCCAGAAGACCCCTCAGCAGCTTGAGAAAGGAGTGGCTTGCTGGGGTGCTTTGTTTGTGGACGTGGGACTGTCAGACTGGGCAGGGGCGTCTGGTGACAGAGCGGAGCAGCTGAGGAGCAAGGATGGCCTTTTGGAGGTGGGACAGACATGCAGCCTAAGGGGAATCTTGTGACTGGCCCAGTTCCCCACTCCCACTCTTTAGAGAACTGGCTCCAGGACTTTTCCTATGCACTGGAGACTACGATTTCCTCTCAAATCCCCATTAAACTGTGAGTGAGCCAGTGTGCGCGTGCATACGCAGGCACATGTGAGCCTTTTGCCCCACCTACTTTTAATTTTTCATACTTCTTTGCACATTTCAACCATCTTGTGATTTCCCATGACATTTCCCTTGAACTCATTCTCTTGCCCTGGAGTCTTCCCCTACAGGCTTCTTCTGAAAGCCTCGGGACCTCAGAGGATAGCAAGAGGGTCTTACAATTTGCCTTGAAATGAGAATTTCTTCCTTCTCGTCATTTGAAGGCCACTGAAGATGTGCGTGGGGCCGTTGGGATGAGAAGTGGGTGATGGTGTGGGATGTGACCACTGACCCCTCCCACCCAGACCCAGCTGTCAGGCCTGCAGCACCTGCCTCTCCACCTCGGAGCCTGTTTCCCCTCTGGCCTCCTCTGGCCTGAAGTACCAGCGAAACGGAGACTGGAGGTGTCTAAGGCACACCCCCACGTGGAAGCTTGAGCTTCTCAAAGCTGAGCTGAACTGAGAACCAGTGACCTAGATTTTGCCCCAGATTCTCAGCTGGGAGTCTGCTCAGTGCTGTCCTCTGGCCAGGCCAAGAACAGTATAAGCTCCTTGGCACGCAGGGAGCCCTGGGTCTTTGTGCTAGTCCCTCACGGTGACCTACTGTAATGGAGCAGAACAGCAACACTGAAAATACGAAACATAGACGCTGGTTCCAAACGATGGACGGTTCAGTCCGGAACGCGTGCTCCCAGTTGCCTTCACTGCTCTACCCTCTAATTACAGGCTTCCACAGCTATTAAAGTCACCCTCCCTCTCCTGTCAAAAAGACGATCAAGTCAAAGAGGAGCCAGTTAAGGGCGCCCGTTTTGTCTGAAACAATGCATCTGTGAAGAAATAAGTTGAACACAGCTTTCTTTTCACATTGGTGGGTGTTTCGGTGGCATGGAGGGAAGTCTCAGGGCTACGCAGTCTTGAGTAGATTGCTTGTCCTTGTTTTCCGAGCAAGAGTTGGGAAGTCATGAGGCAGAGTCTGTCTGGCCCACACATGACTGATGGCTGCTGAGGAAGAACTAAGTGATATACGTCTAGGACAATGAGGCAGCCTGAGTTAGTCTCGTGAGTGGGTACAAACTGTTATCTACAATAGCAAAAAATATTAGGCACAACCTAAATATTCACCCACGAGGTATTAGTTGAATGACCATCTATATGATGGAAGACAGTCGATAGAATTATGGGCTAGAAGCAGGCTTAATCTCATGGGAAAATATTCACAACATATCATTAAGGAAAAAGTGGATTATAAGGCAGTATGCATAGAATGTAGCAGTTGTGCAAGAAAAAAATATTGTGTACATTTTTTAACTGGAAGAATACATACAAAAATGTTAACAGTGCTGTCTCTGGGTATTAAGATTTGGCTTGACTTTTATTTTCTTTCTTGGATTTGTCTCTGTTTTTCAAATTTTCTCCCATGAATACATATTATTCCAAATCAGGGGGGAAAGAATTGTATTTAAAAAATTATTATCTCAGGGATCCACAGATGTGTTTCCTGTTTCTTATCCCATGTCTATTCTGCATTTGATTTTGGAGATTCAGATGCCTCAGCCTTTCCCACCACAGACCCTGGAGCAGGGGGGCTGGAGTAGCTGATGTCCTGAACAGTGCCAAGGTGAATTAGTCACTGACAGTAACGACAGCAACAGCTTTGGAAAGATTTCATTTCCATCTGACACTGGGAATTAATTGTACCCAAATCTTTTTTTTTTCCCCCTAATCAGGAATGAGCTTCTCCAAGGGATCTTTTAATATGTATACAGGGGCTTACAGAGGACAATTACAAACCTCAACAGCTGCTCCATGGGTTTTCAAATGGGAGAGTGAATCATCTCTTCTCCCGGCACTTTTTACAGCATCCCATCCCTCAGAGTTTTAAAAACCTGCTGTCACAGTGACATGGGAAGGAGCTGGAAGAGCCATGACCCCTGCTTCTTTCATGGAAGGATGAGGAAGGGAAATGGAGAGAACAAAACTGAGGGGCTGAGACAATCTGGCTTGGTGTGTCTAGTTCCTAGGGCAGGGTCTCACACAGAGGAAGGAGTGCCCAGAGAGTGGATGAAGGGGGTAAGAAGTGAGTTCTCAGGAGGGAACAGCTGGAGCGTGGAGAAGTCTACTGATGAAGAGAGACAGACCTTAGCGCGCACCATTTCTGCCACAGATTTGGTTTTCCCTAGTGGCTCAGATGGTAAAGAATCTGCCTGTAAGGCAGGAGACCTGGGTTCGACCCCTGGGTTGGAGAGATCCCCTGGAGGAGGAAATGGCAACCAGTTCCAGTATTCTTGCCTGGAGAATCCCGTGGACAGAGGAGCCTGGTGGGCTACAGTCCGGAGGGGGTCACGAAGAGTCGGACATGACTGAGCAACTAACACCGTGTAGCTTTTAGCGGCTCCTCATCTAAACAAAACGGCCTAGACTGTCTCCCTCCTCACCACAGGAGTCAGCACTACAAGTGTCCCAGCTGTCCTGGAGGCTCCGTTCATGTCAGTGGCAGATGTTACGGGAAGGGGAGAGCTGCTGCCCTCCAGGCCACCATTCCCGCTTCCAACTCCGTCTGCCACCCCGGCGGTGCCATGTCCCGCTACGGGTGCAGTCAGAGGATGGCTTTTCTCAGTCAGCTTGTCCTTGGAAAGTTCATCCCCTATTGTATTGGAAAATTCCTCTTGTGCCTGTCGCTGAGCACATCAGGAGACCAAGGTTTCCATTTTCTCAGAAGTAATTAGCCAGCTACTGTCATGGAGACTGAGCTTGTTCCTGGAATTTTTTATTTATTCTTTGAAAACTATAATCCAACCCCAAGAGACGAAGTCTGAGGCAGGGGCCTGAGTTCTCCCAAAGTGGAGAAATAAGCTGAGGCTAGGCCGGGCTGTGTCTACACCCACTCAGCCTTACCACTGAAGTCATTTCATGTCATCTGCTCTTAACTGCCTGGGGACATCTGAAGATGGCAGAATAGAGACCACGGAAGGAAGGGCCAGCTGAGGAGCACTTTCTTTATTGAATAAGGCTTCCTCTGCCCTGGCCCTCCGTAAGACTTCTTAGAAGATATATAAATAAATAAAAGGAGATGGACCTAGATCAACCCTGATAGTGGGAAGTCTATCTTATCCTTGCCAGATTACAAGATGGGGAGACACAGAAATATAAAGTACTGGATTTCAGGGGGCCCAAACAGAACAGATTCAACAGAAGATCCTCACTGTTTCAGTTCCTGGGATTTGCTGAAGTGAGGAAGTCAGCTTGGAAAAATAGATGAGAATCCCCTTTGCCCCTGAGAGTGCCACAGCGGGCTCCATGTGATTTTAAATCTAAATTCTCCAGTGTAAGTGGCTCCTGGGGAAGAGAGATCTACTTGTGCACAAAATAGCACTATCAGTAGGAAATCCTGAGGCCCTACTGTCTCATTATCAAAGCTGATGAATGTGATATCAGTTGATATCATTGTCAGATGATGTAAAACAGACCAACCCAAACCTCACATTCATTCCTGTGTCTGTTTAACAAACATTTACTGACCATCTTATATGTACATGAACCAAATATCATGCATTACCTACCATCCCTGAGCTCATAGCACAGGAGGAGGGCATTCAGGGAGATGGGGAAATTACAAAAGGAGGAGAGGGCGGCAGAGGATGAGGTGGTTAGATTGCATCATTGACTGAATGGACGTGAACCTGAGCAAACTCCGGGAGATAGGGAAGAACGGGGAAGTCTAATGTGCTGCAGTCCCTGGGGTCACAAAGCATCAGACAACGACTCAGTGACTAAACAGCAACATGATTAATGCCTAAAGCAAAGTAAGAAGGACAAGCCCCAGGGCACAAAGACGAGGGCTGCTCACTCTACCTACGGCTCCTGGGGCTCTTCACAGTCAAGCAGACTTGTAAGTTGGGGTTGAAAATGAGCAGAAATTTTCCGAGAGTTGAACTGATGTTTTCATTGTAGACATGCTTGTGTTTCACTATGTATCTGAGCTCCAAGAGTCAGGACACAGTGACTGTGGATGACAGCTTTCTGAAGGACATATACACCTCCACCAACAGGAGCCATGGCTGCTCTTTGGCAGTGAGCCTGCCCAAGGGGCTGGTGACCCAAAGCAAGCCATCATGTTTAATGCAGCCAGAAGACACTTCAGACCAGAGTCCTGAACCCAGTGGCATATCCATCCAGGGACAGCTCCTTCTCAGGAAAAGGAGGGTCCAACTCTACTGAAACAACAGGCAAACAGGCCTGGAAAAGATTAGAAAGGGCTTGTACAAGGGTAGGTCCAAATTCACCATGGGTCTCAGTCCCATGGTTATACCCCTCCCTCCCTCTGCCTGTCACATCTGCTCCCTTCTCCCCTGAGCATCTGATGAACACGCACTCAGGATTCAAGACTCGGTTCAAATGCCATCTCCTCTCAGACAACTTTCTCAGTATTCCCAGAGCAAATGATCATCCCCTTACTTACCCCACCCCACCCTTCTTACCTTCATCAGAAGTCACTGCATTCACTTACTTACATGTCAGTCTTCCATAGTGGCTCAGATGGTAAAGAAATCTGCCTGCAATGCAAGAGACCCAGGTTCAATCTCTAGGTCAGGGAGATCCCCTGGAGAAGGGAACGCTACCCACTCCCGTATTCTTACCTGGAGAATCCCATGGACAGAGGAGCCTGGCTGACTATAGTCCATGGGGTCACAAAGAGTCGGACACAACTAAGCCACTAACACTCCCTGAGGGTACATCTCTGGTGTCTACCTGAGTGCCTGGTAAACTTATTGAATGGATGCATGCTGCACTCATGTACTAAGCACGCCCTGGAATCTCTCAATAGAGCAGAAGATATTCTACTGCAAAGCACCCCCTGATAAAAATCCCTGAGTGTCTAATACATATAAAAATATCACGTATAATGAAACTAACGTGTAAGGGGAAGCAAGTCCAGAATTGAGTTTGTGACGGATGCCAGAGCACAAGTCCCAGCCAGGATCGTGCTGAGACCAGAATTCCTCAGAGCCCCTGGGCCACCCCAAATCAGATGAAATTCTAAACAAGCCAGAGCCTCACTGAACAGCTCCACAGTGTTGGGCTCCAGAGTGTTCTGGAAGGTTCTCCTGGGCTATGCCTCCAGAAGGTCAGGGAGGGCAGAAGCCCCACAGGCCCCAGTGCAGTGTCAAGTTCCCCCTCTGCTGTCAGCAGGCCTGGAAGAGCCTTGAAGAAAATGGAGTATTATTATTTGTTTGTTTTTACAGTGACTCATCTGTCGTAACTGGGTTAAAGTCCACTAAGAGAAAAGGAGAACAAAAGACCTCCTGTTAGTGCTGGAAGTTTGCCTCTTAAGATATCACTGAGAGGAACTGGGAAGAAAAAAAAACCCCAGCAGGGCAGAGGAAGCGGCAGGCCTTGAGGAACACAGCGGCACTTTGGAAAGCCAAACACGGCGGCTTTCATCTCCAGCGCCCTTTCTGCGCTGGCCGCTCCCTCGGCTTCTGCGTTGTGACCCGCCGTAGCGCTGACCCTCGGATGCCGGCCAGTGCCCGATTCCCACACTCTGAGAACAGGGGGAGGCTGCCAGGAGCTGTGTCCATGTGGGCAAATCCCTACATCCAGCTGAAACGCCAGGCTGAGAAAGATGACTGTGGGACTAACATCTAGACCTTACTAGGTGGCAGGCTGTTCTAATATTATATAACAAAACTAATTTCATAAGTTCCCCAGCTGCAGCAGAAAGGAGATGCCATAAGGCAGAGATGTGGTCTTGCCCACTTTGGGAAGCCCGCTGGCCTCATTTCTCCCAGAAGAAGAAGCATGGGGCTTGTAGGCTCCCTAATGGAGTGGAACCAGCTTTCCAGGGTACGGACTCAGGCCATCTGATGCCACGATCTTCAAAGGGTGAAAACTCACCCTTTACTTGCTTCAAATGAAAAAAAAAAAATACAGTCCAAAAAAGAGAAGACTTTAGTGCTCTTACCATAACCTTCCACCTGATCAGCCCCACCAATGTTCAACCTACACCCATGACCTTTATCTGTGCGGTGTCAAGCTATGTCAGGAAATGCTGTTCTCACCCTTGCCCACACAGTCCATGGGGTGGGTCTGCACCACGACTGCCCATTCTGCTGCTGGCCCACTTCACCCTTATGGTAAAAGGCTGGACTTTCTCTGTTCCAAGGCTATGAAAGAGGGATGGGGACAAGAAAAAAAAGACAGAAACTCCCTGAAAATCCCAGGTCTTCCCTCCATTCAGAAGCCTTTCATACCACCCTCTTTACAAGGGTCTGCTGCTCCCCCAGAGATGAGGCCTCGACTGTGGGTCCCAGGCCTCTGCCCTTCAGGCTGGCTGGGCCTTCTGGGTCTCTCAATTCAAATAGCCATTTCCTGAACAAGACACGGGCTTCCCTTGTAGCTCAGTCAGTAAAGAGTCTGCCTGCAATGTAGCAGACCTGGATTCAATACCTGGGCCAGGAAGATCCCCTGGAAAAGGGAATGGCAACCCGCTCCAGTATTCTTGCCTGGAGAATCCCATGGACAGAGGAGCCTGGGAGGCCACAGTCCATGGGGTCGCAAGAGTCAGACACGACTTAGGGACTAAACGATGACAATGAACAAGACATGTTTTTGGTAATTTCTGATCAGACACCAAGAATTCTGCAACAGAAGCTGCAAAATGAAAGTGTTAGGATGCTAATTTATCCTTTCTTTTCTCATGCATATCCGTGTTGCATGGCCTGCAGCAGAAACCACCTACATGTTATAGTAGGCGCCACAATTTAGCTGATCCTGTGCAGGGCTGGTCCTCCAGTTTTCTGTTCACTGCTCTGTGACTTTGAAGGGATTATTCCCACTAATGAGCAAGGCCTCCACAAACAATGAGTTGACAGGAAGACTCAAAAGAAGCTGATCCAATGTTCTTTGGGTTGCTTCTCCTTTTGCCTAGCCTTGTGGGGTTCAGCCCCTTGGTGGAATCACAGGAGATTTTGGGCTTAATTAAACCCTGGCTTTAGGCCAACAAACCGATGGCCCCTTGAATTTCCCAGGTCCATCCAAGTGGATAAACACTAGACTGGGAATGCGAACTGCTTAGCTGCTCCCACAAGAGCAGTCCTCATTAGGTAAGAGCCTGAGTATCACCAGCTCCCAGGGCTCAGCAGATGTGGGCAGGCCCAATCCCAGAAATGCAGCATGACTTTAAGGTAATGGTTCCCACATCTATACTCCCTGGGGCTGCAGCTGGGGGGCTTTGCAGATCACCTGCACCATTGGGATCTCAGGATCCTTTTTCCTGATAAAACCCGAGCTCATCACTCAGTGGAAGAAACCAAATCACCTTCTCAGTGGGCTGTCCTTGACTATGCTTTGCATTTAGAGATCTTTTTGCTTTTGAGTAAATGGTTGGATCTTGCACAGCCCCAAGCATAAGGATTGGGAGTATTTCCCTACTTGAGGGCACTAGAGAATTTCTTGTGTGAGGGAACCCACCAAAAAAAAAAAAAGTGGAACAACTGCATGCTTTCTTGAGTTTGGTGATTTTGTTGTTGCCTAGACCCAGCCTGGAAAATCCCATGGATCAAAGAGCCTGGTGGGCTGCAGTCCATGGGGTCACTAAGGGTCGGACACAACTGAGCGACTTCACTTTCACTTTTCACTTTCATGCATTGGAGAAGGAAATGGCAACCCACTCCAGTGTTCTTGCCTGGAGAATCCCAGGGACGGGGAAGCCTGGTAGGCTGCCGTCTATGGGGCTGCACAGAGTGGGACACAACTGAAGCAACTTAGCAGCAGCAGCAGACCCAGCATTTGCTCAGGACCCTCAAAGACTCAGCAGAGGAAGCTGCTTAAATGTCCATGTGGTCCAGGACTGAGCAAACAAAAGACCCTTTTCCTGAGCCCCACAGCCGGCTGGCCCTTAGGATCCCTCTGGGATTATCCCCCAGTCACCCGCTGAAGCATTGGACCCTGTACTTGGTCTCATTGCCAAGTTTCACCAGCTACTTGGGGGGCCTGACAAGATGTGGGTGATTTAGGAATGGCCTAGCAGCGGAAGGGGTGGAACCAGACACAACTCCCACCCCGACCAGCTTTGTGACCCTGGTTGGCAGCACGGTTCTTATCTTGGCCAAGATGTCTGTGCCTGTAAACATAATGATGATAACTGCCACCAACTTTTCCCTAAAGGGGGCTGCGGGAGTGAATTAATTAATGTTTATTGAGCACTTGGAGTTCTTTGGAGAAAGGCCTTTATAAATATAAGGCATGATTAAAGGATATCAGTTTGCCAGCTCTCAGAGGAAGTACTTAATGGGATCAGGGGTGAATATCTTGATGACTGAGTTTCATTCTTTATTCAAATATGCACCAGGCTCCCATAACTCAACTCTGCTATCCACTCTTGTTATTATCCTGGTGCTTTTCATTTCCACAAGTATAGTGGAGTCCAACAAATGTTACCCACTTACCCTGCTTACCCACTTCCTCTTTCCCGCACACCAGCCTCTGACTCTTCTGCTGAGGTTGCAAGGTCACCAAATTTTCAAGCCCAACGGCTTTTTCTCAGTCTTTATTTTCCCTATCCCTTCTAGAGTATGACACTGGTCACTACCCCATCCTCACCTTTGAAAATCTTATTCTGCAATGTCTGCGATGTACAGCAAATCTAAACTGAAGTCCCCGTCGTCCCCAAGCCAACTGACCGTTCCTGTGCAGCCCAGCCTCCAGACCTCCCTCTTCATTGCCATCCCCTCAGTGCAGCCCCTTATTGCCCCGCCTACCCAGTCCCTGGCTGGTGGAAACTCCAGACTCAAGGCAGAGTGATATGTATGTCCCTGAACTGCTCCCTTCACCCAGACCTCTCGGCACCACCTTGGCCTCCAGTTATCCTGTTCCCAAACCCACCTGAGTCTCCTGCCATCTTGCTATTTTCCACTCCATGCACCACGAGACTTGCTTTCCTGCTAGTCCACCTTCCTGCCTGGTTCCCAGACCCAGCTTTCACCGCTACTACCAGAAACCAACCAAAAGCCCAACAATAGAGGTCCTTTTCCAGGATACCATGACAGACCCCCCCCGCCAACAGACACAGGCACTTGTACACTTGTGTGGGTAGCCACAGAGGCGCACAAGCATACAGAGAGATGCAGGTACACACGCAGGCCCACACAGACATACAATACAAACACACACACACTCATGCAGATATACACAAACACAGATTCCTAGATATAGTCACAGACATAAATACTCAAACAGATACACACAAACAGACACGCACATAGGCACACACATCCAGATACACACAAACCAAGCAGGCATGCACATAATGACACACACACGGATGTATATACACACACACATCCATTTTTGCTGTGTTCCCAGCATCCTGACAGACTGAACTGGTCCTCCTACTACTATCTCCATTCCCATCTGCATTCGTTAGGGTTCTCCAGAGAAACAGAACAAATAGGATGTGTAATATTCTCTTATATGGTTACATACACCTACAACTATATTAAAAAGCAGAGACGTCACTTTGCTGACAAAGGTCCATATAGTCAAAGCTATGGTTTTTCCCATAGTCGTGTACGGATGTGAGAGTTGGATCATAAAGTAGGCTGGGTGCCGAAGAATTGATGCTTTTAAACTGTGGTGTTGGAGAAGACTTCTGAGAGTCCCTTGGACTGCAAGGAGATCAAACCAGTCAATCCTAAAGGAAATCAACCTTTAGTATTCACTGGAAGGACTGATCCTGAAGCTGAAGCTCCAATATTTTGGCCAAGATTTGACTCATTGGAAAGACCCTGATGCTGGGAAAGATTGAAGGCAAAAAGAGAAGAGGACGGCTGAAGATGAAATGGTTAGATAGCATCATTGACTCAATGGACACAAATTTTAGCAGACTCCAGGATTTAGTGGAGAACAGGGGAGTCTGGCATGCTGCAATCCATGGAGTTGCAAAGAGTTGGACACGACTTAGTGGCTAAACAACAACAACACCTACACCCATACCTCTCTGTCTCTGTCTAAATGTGTGTGTGTGTGTGTGTGTGTGTGTCTTATGGAATTGGTTCATGCAGCTGGCAATTCTGAAATCTTGCCAGTCCCCAGGGAAGAGCTGATGTTGCATCTCAAGTCAGAAAGCAGTCCAGAGGCAGAATTTCCTCTTCTTCAATAGAACCCCATTCTTTTCTCTTAAGGCCTTCAATGGATTTGACAAGACCCACCCACATAGTGGCAGGTCATCTGCTCTACTCAAAGTCTACTGACTGAAATGTTAATCTCATCTATAAATCACCTTCACTGCAACATGTAGACTGGTGTTTCACCAAATATCTGGATACTATGGCCTAGCCAAGTTGACACACACAATTAACCGTCACACCATCCATCTGGTAAGCCATTGCTCATATAAATCTCCTAAATGTCACTCTCATCACAATGGTTCCCTGCTCTAAAACCTAAACACCTTTCACCCCTGACTCACAGAAGACACAAGGTAAATAATTATTGAGTAAGTGAATAACGAATAGCCTTGGTGATGGGCACCACTCAGCTCAACACAGCAAAATATTTTGAGAGCCCAACAGTGCGCTTTGCCAAGAGCTCAACGTCCACATATCAAAAGCCTCTCTATGTGTCTGAAGTTCCAATACTTTGGCCACCTGATGCCAAGAACTGACTCATTGGGAAAGACCCTGATGCTGGGAAAGATTGAAGGCAGGAGGAGAAGGGGATGACAGAGGATGAGATGCTTGGATAGCATCACTGACTCAATGGACATGAATTTGAGCAAGTTCCGGGAGCTGGTGATGGACACGGAAGCCTAGCGTGCTGCAGTCCACGGGGTCACAAAGAGTCGGACACGACTGCGTGACTGAACTGACTAATGGGTCACTTGTCTTCTCCCTCCACCTTCTCAGGGCCAGGCCTGCAATGCAGACATCACTAATCCCCACAGTACTTTAGACAAAGCAGACCCCCAGTTACTTGTGGATTAATTCCTTTTTATTAATCCTTGTATCAAATTTAGGGGCTTCCCAGGTGGCTCAGTGGTAAAGAATCCTGCCAATGCAGGAGACACAAGTTCAATCCCTAGGTCAGGAAGATCCCCTGGAGGAGGAAATGGCTACCCCCTCCAGTATTCTTGCCTGGAAAATTCCATGGACAGAGGAGCCTGGCAGGCTATAGTCCACGGGGTCACAAAGAGTCAGCCACGACTTACTGACTGAGCACACGTGCATATCAAATTTACCTGCAATTTTAGGGCCTCATTTACAAAACTATAAATTGCCGTGCTAGTCTGTTTCCATTTTTATTTTTAAGGTGCAGATGTGAAGAGACATTTTCATACCAGGGGCGGGTATATATACTCCAGAACACTGACCATGGTCTCTAGGGATGGGATTGTGGGTGGCTTCTATTGGATTTTTTATTCTTTTCTGTGTCTTCCAACATGCCCTCTGTGACCATGTGTTACTTTTATAACCTGTTTTTCTTTCATCTTTTCCTTTATGAGCATGAGGAGATTAAGGTCCCGTTCTCAGCGTTTTCTGGGGGCTCTCAGCATATCTACACAGCCTTTGAAAAGAAAGTGTTCTGGGACGAACGTCCTTATAAAAATCCACGAGGTCGTAAAAGGTAAAGTGAACTGCAAACGGTTGTTCTGTTTTAATTATGTTCAAGTGTCAGGTAACAGGGAACTTTTCATAAAAGGCTTCGAGGAGTTAATGATTATGGCTGTTGTGAAACAAGAGACAGCAGGGAACCCAGGTACCTAGGTCTCGCCTCGGGCCACTTCTCCAGCCTCCAGGCCAGCTGCCCGCCTATCAGTGTGTTGTCAGTCTTGCCAGAGAAGCACTACCCAGCCCCACGGGAGAAGCCGTGGGGAAAGCAACTGTTCTTTGAAATTTGCTTCAGATCCTGCCTGCTGCGGTCTCAGGAGGAAAGTGTTCACCTCTCGCCCAAATGAACTGGAGTTTCAAAAAACCCATAGCCTCAGGCCTGAACTTTGTATTTCTTAGACTGCCAGAATCGCTGGCTTCGAGGACTCCCCAAAATGGGAAGGAGAAACCAGAGAACCGGAGGAGCACAGACATTTGTGGCTGCAGAGTCTGAGAGTGGCCTTGGATGTGGGGCCATGTGTGCGGGCAGCAGCTGGGCCTCATGCGAATGTGGGTGACCCAGAACAGGGAGGCCAGGCCCGCTTCAAGGCTGCCATTCCAAGACACTCCCCCTGCACCAGACCAAGTGTGTGAAATCCTCCCTGTTCTGATCCTGCATGAGTTCCCCGGGGTTTCCAGTGTGATACTTGATAAGTGCAAATGGGCTGCAAATATTCCCAAGATTTGAGGATTTGTACAATTAGCGGTGGCTGCCGAGGCCTGTCTCACCACCTACAGCATCCCACCAGTGGGTGCAGTTTGTCCTGGGCCACTTTGCCCCTGCAGTAAACTCTGCAGAAGAAAGTGGGGCTCAGCTCTACAGCGCCACAGGCACATGCCCCGCTGCAGCCCTTCCTGGGCCTGTCCAGGCAGAGAGACCACGTGTGTGCGTGCGTGCTAAGTCGCTTCAGTTGTGTCCCACTCTGCAACCCCATGGACCATGGTTGCCATGCCCTCCTCCAAAGGATCTTCCCAACCCAGGGATCGAATATGCGTCTCCTGTGGCTCCTATGTTGTAGGTAAATTCTTAACCTCTGAGCCACTGGGAAAGCCCAGAGAGACTGCAGTAGCCCCGCAAAATGCCCTGGTGGCAGCACAGTGGCCCTCAGCCAGGATGCCCTCTTTGCTCCCTTTTAGTCACCAAATATCAGAGCCATGTCCATGGGCCCAAACTCCTCATTTGGGTTCAAGCTCCCTGAGTGCAGGGCAAGGCTGGCTCTGGGCTCTGTACCTTCATGTTCCCAGAGCTCAGCACACAGTAGGGCTCTATAAATAGGTGGTGAGTGAGTACGTTAATGATTGGAGTGACTCATTTGTTCTCAGCTTACCTTCATAGAGTGACGTTTTGGACAGGTCACATCTCACTCTGTCCCCTCAGCTTTTCAGTAGAAAGAGCCCATTGTGCCCCCTTCTTGCCTTGCAGAATCCTTGGCACCGAGCCAGGCACAGCCTGCCGCTCCCCAGGTGCCCCCAGTATGGCTGGGCTCAGGCCTTGGTCTCTGTCACAAGGTCTGCAGCAGGGATTTATTACCATCAGCCTCTGTACTTGTTTCCTGCTGCTGCTGCTGCTAAGTCGCTTCAGTCGTGTCCGACTCTGTGCAACCCCATAGTCAGAAGCCCACCAGGCTCCCTCGTCCTTGGGATTTTCCAGGCAAGAAGACTGGAGTGGGCTGCCATTTCCTTCTCCAATGCATGAAAGTGAAAAGTGAAAGGGAAGTCGCTCAGTCGTGTCCAAGGGCTGCTGTAACAGCATCACAAACTCAGTAAAGCTTGGGTTCAAACAGCAGACACTCATTCCCCCACAGTTCTGGAGGCTAGAAGTCTGAAATCAAGATGTCAACACGATCGGCTCCTTCTGGAGTCTGAGGGAGGATCTGCTCCAGGCCCTCCTCCCAGCTTTTGACGGTTGCCCACAGTCTCTGACATCCCTTGGCCTATGGCTGCGTCCTCACTCGTCTCTGCCTCCCCCTTCACATGGCATCGGCCCTGTGTGTCTCTTTGCTCTTATCATAAGGACAGCAGTCATGTTGTGTTAGGGGCTCCCCCTTCTCCAGTATGGCCTCATCTTAACTAGTTACATCTGCAATGACTCTCTTTCTGAATAAGTTCATGTTCTGAGATTCCTACATCGTTGTTGTTCCGTCGCTAGGTTATATCCGACTCTTTGTGACCCCATGGACTATATAGCCCACGAGGCTCCTCTATCCTAGGCATTTTCCAGGCAAGAATACTGGAGTGGGTTGACATTTCCTTCTCCAGCAGGTCTTCCTGACCCAGGGATTGAACTCACATCTCCTGCATTGCAGGTGGATTATTTACTGCTGAGCCACCAGGGAAGCAGAGAGGACATGAATTTTAGGGGGACACTATCCAACCCAGAACAACCTTCCTACGCCCCTAACCAAGTTCTGTCTTGTTCTTCACCTACATGCCCCACCACCACCTGGCAACCTCACTTCCTTTTCCCTTTAGTTGGGGGTGTGGCCTTCTGGAATTCAGTCTCCTGTAGTCTAAGCAGCAGCTGGGAGGCAGAGGGGAGGGAGCTGTCTGTCACTGTTTCCCATCCTTGGACATGGACCCTCTGGGGCTCCTGAACTCCCGAGTCTGAACTGTAAGGCAGTGTACCCAGCTCACACTGCATCTCAGAATTGCCCAGAAGCTCTTCACCTCACAGAGCACTTACACACCCAGGATTCTGGCTCGCTGGGTCGGGGTGGGACCTGGTCTTGGGGTTTTCAAAAGCTCATCAGGTGACTCTAACGTGAAGCCTGGGACGAGGACAGCTTTTCCATTAGCACCGCCCCATGGCCCCCACCCAGACCACATTCACCAGCACAGTGGGTCTCTGCAGCTCAGCTGCCTGGGGGGCCCAGAGCAGCCATTAGAAAACTCCCCCACCCCATTCTCAGGCAGCAAGAGAGTGCAAATATGTACGTACTCTGAGGGAACCCAGAACAGACAGCAAGGACAGAATGCCCTTGATGCTTCCTGTTGTAAAGTTTAAATTTTGCATCCTCTTCTATAGTCTGGCCATCCTGTTTCACAATTTTTTGGTACATTGGTGTGTTTTTTTTCCCCTCCAGAAATAGCCAAGTGTAGAAATGAGGCTCCAGAAAGATGTGCCATGTTTACCCTCCTTGACACATTATTCGTTTCCCCTGAGTTTCCTGACTTTGAAAAGCCCAGCCAGAGTTAGATGGAACAGCAGCCCATCTGTTTAAACTTCTTACAGAGGAAAGCCTGCACCCAGAGAGATTAAGTCACTCACCCAAGATCACACAGTTTGTTCCTAACTGAATGGGAATGATACCTCAGGACCCACCTTTTCTACTGCACTGACCTAGGTCAACTGCTGACTTGCTGTGTGACCTTTGAGAGATCTCTTTCCTCTGTGTGTCAGTTTTCCTGCCCATAAAATGCTGATGCTATCTGCTCCACTTCAGATGAGAAAGGGTATGTGGGGGCACTTTGAAATTATATATAAAGGCAAGATGCTGTAATTGTGGCAATTACAGCCTCACACTTCTGGGCGAGGCACAGAGATTCCAGCAAGAGAGACGCTCTCCAGGGTCATGATGAGCCGGCCTCTGTCTGAGGGCGGGAAGAGCAGCATTGTGCCGCCTGGTCCTCTGAGCCAGCTGAGAGGTCCAGGCAAACTCCGCGATGTTCCAGTCCCAGGACAGGCTGAGGCCAGCAAGCTCAAACCCACGCTTCACTTTGCTCTCCACTGGTCCAAGCTTTCTCTCTGCCCGACCCCAGCCTAAGAAAGCATTTCCCCTAAACAACCTTCTGGCCCAGTCCTGAGAATGTCTTTTCATAAGGATAAGTCATAGAAAAATGAGTGGCAAACAAGGCAGGGCCAGCGTCTTCTCTCTCCTTTATGAGGCCGTGGAGACCTTCCCCAACAACCCAGCCCTTCCAGAGGAAGTGGAGGCCGCTCCAGGCCCCTCCCTCACCGTCCCAGCCTGAGCGAGGCTCCACAGCCCACGTCCGCCCTTTTCTGTTTATACTGCGAGATGAGCTTCTACTGAGCTTAAGTGCAGTTCTGGCCCTTTTGTTTGTTTTTAAGTCAAGTTACAACTTTGCTCCTGGATTTATTGCGAATTCCATTTATCTTCTTCTGCCCAGGGTCTCTGCATAAATCCTTTTGAGCTCTCCTCCCCTCCTGAGGACATATAACCAGGGGGCACAGGGAAGGGAGAAGGAACACATGGACAATGATGGACAGAAGGACATGGGGGAGGACACCCTGGGGAAGGGCCAGAGCGGTCCCCTGCGGACCTGGGGAAGAGCAAGGCTGACCACACAGGATTGGCTGCAGGTTACCCAGGGCAGGGCAGGCCAAAGGAAGGCCAGTGCCCGACCTCCTGCCCCTTTCCTACAAAGACCTCCACTGGAAGGACGAGCCAGGTGGACAAGCAAAGAAACTCCAGGTCTCAGTGGAGGGAGGAAAGAAAAATTCGTTCTGATTTGGAGGGAAGGAGCCCATGGCGGTTTCTGGCAGTGGTGATCTGAGCCTGGGGATCCCAAGGGCCTGGAAGGGATGTCACGTGGGGCTGTCCGACAAGGGCTGAGGGTCTGAGGGCTGGCTGTGGACATGCACCCATGGAGGCCACTCAGGCAAGGGGAAACCCACTGGGAGGGCCGAGCACAGCATCTGAGAGTTCCCTTCCCTCCTCTTTCCTCCCCAGACACCGCTGGTTCCCCGAACCACTGAGGAAGAGCAAACGACCACAGGCTGAAGCTCACCACGGAGAGAAAGAGAATCAAACTGAGGGTAACAACCCACGAGCCAGGCAACCAGCCACACTGCCAGCAGGTTCTCCTGAGGCAGGCAGGGCCGGCGCCCCATCCCAACAGAGCTCCTTGGTGGAGGATGTGCAGGGGACACTCACGGGCTCCACTACTGGCCTTCACAGTTTGAGGTGGATGGGAGGCAGATCCCAGGGGCTGGGAGAGTGGGACCTGCTGGATGCTCAGTGCCTAAGGACCTGATGTCAGGATGGGGTTTTCATCTTCCCTGGCCCAGGAGAGCGGCTGCAGGTGGCTGGACGACCACGGAGTGCAGGCTGTGGGACGGCGGGTCAGTCGCTGAGGCACTCTCTCACACACCCTCCACTCCACGTCACAATCCAAACACATGAAACTCAGGCCCCAGTGTCCCGGCCCAAGACTGCATTCAAGGAGCCTCAGGAAATAGGGACTGAGTGAATGAGAACAGAGAAGGCCCCTCTGCCTTTGGGAGCCATCCTGGCCTCCAAACAGGTGCTGTTGCAAATGAGAAGACAGGACTTACCCAGGAATTTGACAGGCTGTGGCCTGGCTCTGCCCCTACCAGTGCTGTTGGGCTTTGACTCTCCCTCAGTGGTCCTCACTCTGCCACAAGACCAACCTTGCCCGCTCACCCTGCCCTCCATGCTCTGGCCCCTCCTCATCTCTCCAGCTTCCACTCTGCTCCATCTCAGTCACATACCTGACTGGCCACCTTCTTTGCCCACAACTACTCACCTCTGAGACCTTCTCTAATTGTGGCTCTTGGACCACAGCTTCCCCTCTCACATCTTCCTTTCTCCTGCTCTCCCCTCTAACCCTGTCTCTTGTGCTTGCACCCCGCCCCCATGTCCGTTTAGGAGCTTGCCCTCCACCAAGCTCTCATCTGAGCCCTCAGGCCCACCAGCCTGTTTTCCCTGAGCTTCCAGGGCCCACAGAGGGGAGAGTCACCACCCTGGCTACACAGCTTACCTGAGTCCTGCTCTGCTCTACAGCCAGCAAGTCAGCCAGACCACTGTCCCAAGGCTTTCACTCTCCTCAGAGTCCCCCATGCCCATTCTACCTTCTGTCTGAAGAATCTCTCACTGCCCACCTGACAGAGAAAGTCCAGGCCTTTCCACAGGGACTCCCTCAGTCTCCTTACCCCACCTCATAACTCATTCACATCACCCTTCCCTCAGTCTGAGTGCAGCTGACCTCCTACCTCCTCAGCACAACTAACTTACATCCCTGGTCCAAGATGGCACATCAACTCCCATCTCTTCCAGGCCATGTCGACCCTGCCCTCATTCCTGGGTCATAAGCTGCATGTTAACAGGCTTCCTATGATCTGAATGCACGTTCATGGGTGAGAAGCATGGCCTTAACCTAACATGGTTTCCCTTGGCCCTGCTGCCTCTCCGTTTGTTCTCCCTTCCTTTATTACAAACTTCTCTGTAGGGTCCTATACACCTTCTCCTTCTACTTCCTCTTCTTAGGCCTTGGCAATTGGCTGCTGGTCCAGGGCCATTTCATAGGACTTCCTCGCAACAGTGGCCCAGGAGCCACCTCACGTCCTTCTCCTCACATGGCCTGGCGCCCCTCCCACCACTAAGATTTATTCTTCAGGCTCCTGGCTACTTCCTGCTGGGCTGCTGCTTTCCTCTCCATCCAGGTGCTCTCTACCTGCTTCTCTGCCTGGCCATCCTCTCCCCTCACCACATCCTCCTCGTCTATCTCATCTACACCCACATCTTCAACTATTATGTCCATGAGCTCCAGATCTCTAGCTACCAAAATTTCCACATTTCCACCTGCCTGCTAGTCATCTCTACATAGGCATCTCAAAGTCTTTCTGCACAAAACTAAACTGGTTGTTTCCTCTCTATACCCACCTCTCTTCTGGAGGTTGCCCATCTCTTGTGAATCTCCACTCTCCCCAATGCATAGGCTCAAAATCCTCAAAACTGTCCTTCTCTCCTTCTTCTCCCTCTACTTTTACTTCTGATCAACCTAAAGTCTGCAGAATTTTCTTTTGCTCTATTTTTTTATATATCCTTTCCACCCCAATGTGGTTATCTAATTCAAGCCACTATCAAGTCTTCCTTGGCCCTTTGGGCTCCTCTCTTGTGGTCCACCTGCCTTTGAACACAGAGCCAACGATAGTGATCCATTTCACTTTCAGAAACGCATGTGGATTCCACACTGCTTATGGCTCCCCAGACAGGGAGACTCTGCCCCTGTTCTGGCCCAGTCCTCACTGCTCCATCATCACTTAGCTGATAGTCACTGAAGGCCTACTGTGTGATGAGCCCTACTCATGGATGCCTACTTTCTGCTCCCAGAACTTGCCACCCTCTCCCCACCAGTTTGCTGGTCCTTCTTTTGGTTCACTTGTTTGGTTCACTCCCATATCCACCTAGCAACACTTTATCCGACCTTATTCATGCCCGAGCTCATAGCCCACCTCCTCCAGTAAGCCTATAAGATTCCAGAGACAGACTCAATCCGTCCCCTTCCCCATTCTCCCTCTCAGTACTGTCGGTTTCCTATTACAACTGTGTCTGAGCACAAGTATATGTCTCATCTCCCTGGCTGAGTGGTCCTACAGCCCAAAGGACAGTACTTGCTCAACTCTGTAGCCCAGACATACTTAAGAAACTTTTGTTGGATTTGAATTGGGTCCTATTCCCTCATGATAAAATTGTGGCCCGGTCTTAGATGCTAGTCGGCAGTAGAATCACATCCCAGCCCTAGTCTCCTGGTTCCTGGTTACTCAGGAAATGAAAGAATCCCAGGCTCACCTGCCCAGTGTCCAGTTGCACATGACCTCTACAGAGGTGGGTGGGGTTTTCCTGGCCACTTGGTAAAGAACCTGCCTGCAATTCAGGAGACCCATGTTCAGATCCCTGAGTCGGGAAGATCACTTAGAGAAGGGAATGGCTACCCACTCCAGTATTCCTGTCTGGAGAATTCCATAGACAGAGGAGCCTGGCGGGCCACAGTCTATGGGGTCACAAAGAGTTGGACATGACTGAGCAACTAACACTTTCACTCTTTTTTCACTACAGAGGTAGGTACCCACTGTCCTCAACTCTGCTCTTCCTCCTCTAAGTTGGGCAGACTAAGAACAGAACAGAGAGACCTCAGATGTGTAGCCAAGGTGCATCCAGGGGTTACCTAGCCTATTTTTCCAGCACCCACAGGTCTACACTGAATACCCAACAATGAGTGAAACAATCCTGTTTCCTGAACCTTTGGGGAAATTGCTTTCTCATCTTTCTCAGCAAAGAACATCATTGTCTTACAACGTTTCCAGGGAAAAATTACTCTTTCCTCTTCTCTAAATCTTCCTCCTACCCCTGCAATCCTTGACACCCACGATGAGTCTCGTTTGCTGTGGCCAGGTCTTCTGTGGAGATAGGAGGAACTCCTCCTGCCTTCATGACGGCATCGTCTGTACCGCAGGAGGACTTCTGAAGCTGGTTAAGGCTTATGGCTCCTAGGAGGAAATGATGCACCATCCAAAAATAAACAAATTAGTGTGTTTTGTAAAAGTCAAGTAGGGGCTTCCCTGGTGGCTCAGACGGTCAAGAATCTGCCTGCAATGCAGGAGACCTGGGTTCAACCCCTGGGTTGGGAAAATCCCTGGAGAAGGGAATAGCTACTGGCTCCAGTATTCTTGCCTGGAGAATTTCATGGGCAGAGGAGTCTGGTGGGCTACAGTCCATGGGGTTGCAAAGAATCAGACATGGCTGAGCAACTAATACTTTCACTTCACTTTCACTATCTGTATAGCTGGCTGTCCACACTGGGTGGTCATGCCAGAGTTCTCATAGTGGGATTTGGGGAAAGCTAAACTTTTTCACTTGGTGAAGGTTCACATAGCTTTGTGCCTGGGCACCTGCACCCAGAACGAACTCAGTCTACCACCAGATCTGGTCTGGACATCACAGTGCCTGTGAGAGTCACCTTCATTTTCACATCTCCTTGCTTCCAGTCTATCTGTGGCCTGACGTCAAATCCAGTGAAAGTTTCTCTCTTTCAGTATAAGGAATTGGTTCATTCATCTTCACAAAAGCTGGTGGCAGGATCATGCAGGAGACTCATATCTTTGCAGTGAATTTTGAAGGCCTGACTGAGTAAATACCATGTCGTGCCAACGGCATAGATTGCATCAACCACAATTAGTCACGGCAAAGGACATTTTGAAAGTCCTTCACATTGCATTCTACATAACTTGAAACAGAAAAATATTCATTTCTCTGAAGGAGCTTATGTTCTCTTTCAAGGTAAGTGGGAGCAGGCTGACCTGGGAACAGGCGCTTGAATATTTTCACTTGCGTGGGAAGTCCAGCTGTCTCGATGGGGCCCAGGAGACAGACCAACAAGGGGAGAATTCCTGTGTTTGGGATTGGGTTTGTAAAGGCTCCTGTTTGTAACAGCCAACTTACAGAAGAATGTCCAGCTGTTGTCATGGTGAGAGAGCCCTCCTGATTCTGACTCGGGCTGTTTCTATGCTCTGGTCTCTCCTATTCCTTTTCCTGGGTGGGTTACCCCCATCAAACCCCCATCCTCTGGGCCAGCAATGGAGCCAGGTGACACTTTGCCATCAAGAAACAGAAGTTGTAAAGGGACAGATACTGTATGAAACTACTTAGGTAAGGTACCTGGAGGAGTCAAATTCACAGAGACAGAAAGTAGAATGGAGGCTGGTCGGGGAGGAATGGGGAGTTTGAGTTTAATGGGTAGGAAGTTTCAGTTTGGGAAGATGAAAAAATTCTGGAGATGGATGGTAATGTCACAGAATCGTTTACTTAAAATTGGTTTAAACAGTACATTTTACAATCTATAGTTTTAATCATAATAAAATAAGAACAAAAGAAATATAAGTAGGGATTCAGCCGTGGTCATAGCACTGCTGAGAGAAGGCAGTCAAGCGACTCAATTTCCATCTCTAAAGAGGATGTGTGTGTGGGTGGATGGGAGGGTGTGTGGGTAGGTGGGAGGATGTGTGTGAGGGTAGATGGGTGGGTGTGAGGGAGTGTGGGTGGCTGGGTGGGGGTGGGGGGGGTTGGAGGTGCACATATGTGCACATGTGTGCACAGGTACATGCATGTCATGGGTGATGTGACCCTGCAGGAGTGAAAAAAGGAGGTACAAACATCATAGTTAAGGAGATGAGCCTACCAGACCAAGCCATTTAACCTCTAGGGCTCCCCATGACTAGTTTGGAGATCATTCTGCAGAATGCAGACCAGTGGAAGGCTCTCAGTGGAAGTTGCCTGAAAGCCAGAAAGCCTGCCTAACACCCTTGGAGGGCTGGGTGGGAGGCCTTTTCTTCATGACCTGTTTAAAAATGGATATCAGATGTTCTAAGAAAGACTAGGTTTGGGGAGGTGAGAGAAGTTGGGGCTGGAGTTCAGAGTCTGCCCCTGTGTGGCAAGTCATGATGCTTAATGGAAATTTAAATGCCTAAGTTCAAAAGAGTGTAAATATGAAAATACTCTTTGTAAACAGTACAGTGTCTCTTCATCATCGTTTATTCTTTCAATCAAGACTAGCTATGGGAGCAAGTTGGCAATGCATTTTTAAAAACTCACACTGCAGGGAAGTTTGCATAAACCCTAAAATACAAGTTCTCCTGTACTACCTGTTACAGGATTCTTTTGGCTTTGGAGGCAGCCCAGTAGCAACCACAGTTGAGAATGAAATCTAAAGTCATAGGAGCTAGACTTTTTGAGAAAACAGATTCTGTAGCTTCTGAGGGGAGAGGTCAAGTTAAATCAGATATTCCTGAGAAGACTGGCACATAAAGCCTTTGTCAGCATCAGTACAGATATATTTCTATCAGATCCTTATTTTTTTAACCCACATACCATAAAATCTACCATTTTAAAGTGTATAATTCAGTAGTTTTTAGTATAGTCACAAGGTTTTATAACAACCCTTACTATTAAGTTCAGAATATTTTCATCACCCCAGAAAGAAATCCCATATTCATTAGCAGTCACTCTCCATTCCTCCCACCTCTAGTCCCTGGCGACCAGTAATCTACCATCTGCCTCTCTGAATTTTCCTATTTTTTAATTTCATATAAATGGAATTATACCATATACGACCTTTTGTGTCTGGCTTCTTTCATTTAGCATGTTTTCCAGGTCCATCCAAGTTGTAGCGTGTGTGAGAATTTCATCCCTTTTTATGGCTGAATAGTGCTCCATTGTATAGATACACCACATTTTATTCATTCATCACTGATGCACATTTGAGCTGTTTCTATTTTTTGGCCAATATTAATAGTGCTGCTATGGACATTCATGTACAAGTGAAGGTAGAGATGTATTTTCAGTTCTCTTGGGACCATATCTAACAGTAGAATTGCTAGGTCATATGGTAACTCTATGTTTAACTTTTAGAGGAACTGTCCATTTCTTTTCCAAAGCAGTGGTAGCATTTTACATTCTCACTAGTACTATATGAGAGTTCCAATCTCTTCACATTCTTATAACACTTGTTACTGTCTGTCTTTTTCTTATAACCATACCAATAGGTATGAAATGATATCCCATTGTGATTTTTATTTGCATTTTTCTAAAAACTATACATGTGTATTTTTCATGTCTTTATTGGCCATTTGTATGTTGTCTTTGGATCAATGTCTATTCAAATCCTTTGCCGCTTTTTAAAATGTGGGACATCTGTCTTTTTATTGTTGCATTGTAAGAGTTCTTTGTGTATTTTGGATACAAATCGTTTATCATTTATGTGCTTTGCAAATATTTTTCCCATTGCATTAGTTGTCTTTTCACTTGATGGTATCCTTTGACACACAAATGTGTTTAATTGATAAAGTCCAATTTATTTTTCTCTTTTATTGCTTGTGTTTTTGGTGTCACAGCTACGAAACCATTGCATAGTGCTGTGTTTTCAATTTCACTTATTTTTACTCACTGAGTCCAGTTTGCTTTAAATTTCATCTAATGACTTCTAATTTCAGATATCATACTGTTTCATTGCTAGAAGTTCCACTTGGTTATACATGCGCACAAACACACACACATACATACTTCACTTCTTTCCTCATTCTAGTCATGCTTTTCTTTAGATCTTTGAGCACACTTTACATAGTGTGTGTCTGCTCATTCTACCAACTCTGTCATTTCCAAGTCTGTTTCTATTGCCTGATTTTTCTCTTGGTTATGAGTCCCATTTTGCTTCTATTTGGTGACTCTAGTGATTTTTTTTTTTTAACTGGATGTTGGATTTTTTTAAAAGTTACATTGTGGATTGTCTACTCTTTTTTTTTTAACCTTCCTTTAAATAGTACTGGACTTTTATTTAGCAGGCAGTTAGGTTACTTATGGATAAGACTGGTTCTTAGGAGATTGTTTTAAGCTTTGTTAGAGTGAGTCTAAAGTTTTCATTTCTCTAGGGATAGTTTAGTCCTGGGCTTCGCTGGTGGCTCAGCCATAAAGAATCCATTTGTAATGTAGGAGATACAGATTCAATCCCTGGGTCAGGAAGATGCCCTGGAGGAGGGCATGGCAACCAGACTCCAGGATTCTTGCCTGGAGAATCCCATAAACAGAGGAGGCTGGAGGCCACAGTCCATAGCGTTGCAAAGAGTCAGACATGTGAAGTGACTTAGCACACACGCAGCATAGTTTAGTTCTATGATTAGGCAGGGCCCGTGTGGGGTGTCTACTAAATGCCCTAGGGGGTGAAGTTGGTTAATATTTGAACATTTCTCAGTCCCATATGCAGTTTGTGAATTATTCAGCTCCTGGTCATTCTCTGCCCAGCCTTATAGAGCTTCGTTCTGTGTGTACATCTTTGTATTAACTAAGTAATCAAGAGGACCCTTATGCAGATTCCTGGAGCTTTTTCTA
Organism: Bos mutus; assembly: GCF_027580195.1. NCBI lineage: Eukaryota > Metazoa > Chordata > Mammalia > Artiodactyla > Bovidae > Bos > Bos mutus. Next base: position 28,308,392 of record NC_091626.1, on the reverse strand, counting down.
CAGAATCCTCTCTTTTCTAGACCTCTGTCCCATAACTTCCAAACAAATTTTCTCTTTGATCTTCCTTTTCTTGTCTTTCAATTCAGGAAAACCATCATACTCTGCTCAGGATTCCTTCCCCTAGTGCATCATCCAGAAATACATCTCCAATCACAGGGCTCACCTCCTTTATTTCCTTCATCTCAGGGATCACAGTCCTGTACTGTCCGTTGTTCAGAATCTGAAGCCATCCGTACAATTATGTTGTCTAGTTTTTTTAATCGTTGATGGTTGGAAAGTAAATCTAGACCCTGTTACTCTATCATGGCTAGAAGTGGAAATCATAAGAACTGATTTTGATTAAAGAAATAACAGTGATTTCCATTTCTAGCCATGATAGAGCAACAGGGTCTAGAAAAGAGAGGATGACTTAGAGATGTTAGAGTTTTACTACTCCCTTTCTGTACCCTGGGACCCCCAGCCTAGTCATCAGAATCTAGACACTGATGACTAGGCTGGGGGTCCCAGAGTACAGAAAGGGAGTAGTAAAACTCTAGCATCTCTAAGTCATGTAGGACCAGGTACAACAATAAAGAAGGAAGAAAAAAAATGTGGAGGCTACTATGAACCAATCTTGTCTGTTTTCTTAGGTAGCTAGATAGATTCCATGTGCTCCTCCAGATCCAGCCTCCACCCTTCGCCCTAACTGGTACCCCAGATGATGAACCTGTCCATATGGCATCCTGGTCTCTAGTCATACCCAGGCAAAGGGAGGTAACAGCAGGAAGCTGGAAGATTATTTATCCCCCTAGTTCCTTCGCTGCCAATCACCGTGGATTAGTGTCTCCACCAAAGGTCACAAGTCAGGTCAGGCAGCCTTCTCCTTACAGGTCCTCTCTCTGGGTTCTAGTAATGATTCCTTCTTCTTGACACTTCGAACTTAGAGATGGTAATACTTCCTCCAAGTTATTAAATCTGAAGTATCATACCATCCTTTGTCAGTTCCTTAAGCCCTGCCCATACCTTGCTAAATAATCCCTTCACTAAACTCCCTCTATTTTCCCCACCAGGCCCCTAACTGATACTATGGAGTGGTTGATGCCCCTAAATGTGAACAATCTACTGTCCACTAATTGTGTGACCTCTGGCAGATCCCTTGACTGACTTCATCCATCCTCAGTTTGCCCTAATTCAGGAGACTACACCACAGCAGCAGCCCTGGAATAAACAGTGGCCCCACTATGTCCCTTAGCTGTTTTTTCTGTCCCCTACTCCCACGCTGCAATTCCTGGCTTAGCTGCTCTGCTTCACAGGGTCATTCAAGTCCCTCCCTCCAGATCTTAGAAATGGATACAACCTGCTGAAGGCGAAGCTAGCTGGCCAAATAAAGAACACTTACATAGAGATGACCATCAAGCGGGGATCATAGTCAAGGTCAAGTTCATACAAGCCACTCAATTTTTAGCCTGAACTAGTAGGGCTCAACAAATAGGAGCCTCTTTCCCCTCCTGACACATGCTTCCTGGAAAAACATTTATTTTTAGTTTTTAACTAGAAAGACAGATGAATAGCATAAATAAAGAAAAATGTTGAAAGTTCAAGATTTTAAATAATAAAGAAGGGAAAGTCATGAGTTTTTAAGGGTTTGTGTTATATAAAGGTAGTCAGTCCATAATGCAAAAAAAAAGAAAGGTCAATAAAGCAAATCAGACAGAGCTGGTACTGCAGCCCCCCTCCACCTCGCAGGCTGAAGCAGATTTAGAAATGGATGCCAAAGGTATGGTGGAAGGAATCGACAAGCAAGAGGAGTCAGAGTTGGTGGCAACCTATCCTCAAAGACCTTCAGGACCTGTGAAGACCCTACATGTGAACACATGACTACCCGGGCAGGCATCCACCAGCTTCCTGTCCTGTGAGAAGGATGATGAAGTGGCCTTCTGCCCTTCTCTGAAAACCCACTAAACCCCCTTGCCTTCCTGGGGAGGTTATTTCTGCATAGTGCACCTTTTGTGTCTTCCCCTTGATCAAAAGAACACGTAAGGCCCCTCTGAGGCATCTAACATGACCAGTCTATTCACTCTCCAGGGTTGACATTTTCCTAGAGTTTCACTCGACCCTTGCCCAAATACAATGTGCCTTTTCTCAGCCCACCTTGGAACGCAGCGCCAAAGCCTCCAGGGCCACTGCTCCTGGGCCCGTCCTTCTCTCCCTTGCTCACTCTTCCTCCTACAGCTCCTTCCAAGATTTTTCAGGTAAGGTTTACACTTCTTTGGGAATGAGCCCTCCTCATCCCTATTCTTACACAGTCTTAAACATGACATTGCATCTCTTTTTAGAGAAACTGCCATTCTTTTCCTGTTATTTGCAGACATTATCAGCAACCTAGACCTACCAGAGAATTCACCCAGGCAGGTTGCTGGATTGGACCTACCCAGGAGCCCTGGGATTCCTGAGTGAGTTCAGAGAGCCCTGAAGTAGCAGCATCCTGAGAATGGGACCCGTTCCATACAGCCTCTAACTCCTTTCTAACCACCCCCACCACCTAGCTGTTGTATACTGACTCACAGTTCCCCTCTGGAAAGATAAGGGCCTTTCATGAAAGAAGCCTCACTCATCCCCACCCACACTAACCACACTCTTGGTCCAGGGCTTGGAGGGTGTAACCCTTTGACCTGCTAACCCTTGATCCTGATCCTAATGAACTGTTCCCAATGGGCCTTCCCTGGGAATACACCTGTACTTGACATTTTTTGCTGAAGGGAGAGAAGAGACAATCCACTCAATGATTTGCTTATTGTTAGAGTAATTAATACTCCAAATCCCTGAGTAGGAGTGACTGAAAAGTTCATATCTCACCATAAAACAAAATCCACATCTTTAAATGTCTTCCTATTCTCAAACAGGAAAACTTTCTTAATCTGAGTGTATTTTACAATGAAAACCGGAAAGGAGGAAAAATAGAAACACTAGGAAACAAATACCAGATAATGACAGAGATTCAAAGCCTTCAAGTAATAATAATAATCATGTTTCAGGCCCTCACCTGTCTTCCTTCCTTTTTACTCCATTCAACACTGTTGATAAATGAGTAAGTTCATTTACTTGGTCCTGTCCCAGGAAGGGATTTGGGGAGAGTAGACACAATGCCTTGCAGTTGACTGGTGGCAGCTCTGGAATTTCTGTAAAGGAGGACCTAGATGTGAAATATGGCTGATACAGAGCGGGGGGCTTTCTTCAGGATGCTTGTATAGTAAACACTATTTTTCACTTAGATTGCTTGCTTTTTTAGGACAGAGATTAGAGGGAAGACAGAAGGCCCTCTCAGACCACCCCTGGCACCAACATTGTAGCTGACAGTCCCTGCCAAGACTGCTTCATCCATTACTGGATTCCCTCACGACTTTGTTTCTCCCCCTTTTTACCCACTCAATTCCTAGCTAATTCTATCCCACTGATCTTTGTCCTACTCACCCACCCACCCACCCACCCAGGATGGCAGCTCCTTCCCAATGGGGAATGAAGTCCCTTGCTAGAGAGAAGCCCTATTTTTTTCATCCAGGCCTGTGGGGCCTGTGGGACCTACTTTGGCTTCACACCCCAAGTGGTCCCCAAGGCTGCTGTGGGTGTTACTGCACTTCTCCAAGCTACCTTTCTCCTCATCCCCTCCCCAACCCTTTTCTCTACTTACAAGTTTCTTTTCTGTTTTCTCTCCCTTTTTCCTTTCCTTTTTCCCCCCCTCTGCTCCCTGTTCTCTAGGCCTACTCAAGGAAGCCCCACAGCTACTGTGTCATCATTAAAACTAAGGAAGGACCACAGAGTCCCATCTTAGAAGAGCTAACAGCTCTAGTTCACAGGTCCCCCGTCCCCCAGCCACCCTCTGTTTGCCTGAAGTACAAGTCGTTCAGTTGTGTCTGACTCTTTGTGACCCCATGGACGGTAGCCCGTTAGGCTCCTCTGTCCGTGAGATTCTCCGGGCAAGAATACTAGAATGGGTAGCCATTCCCTTCTCCAAGGATCCTCCCGACCCAGGGACTAAACCCAGGTCTCCTGAATTGCGGGCAGATTCTTTACCTTCTGAGCCACTAGGGAAACCTCAGTTTGCCTGGGGCAGAACTAAACTTACCTACTCCTCACTGGCCACCAAGATCTGGACTTTAAGGCTTCTCTGGGGTTCCCAGAGCATCCAGCCTCTGTGTGGGGCCCCAGCCTGGTTACAGCCCATCTACAGGAGAAAAAATGAGCTCTCTACATGGAAAGGACGGCCTTCCCTCCTGTTGCTATTGACAACAGAACAACAGAAGGCCAGGATCTAGTGGGCCAACAAGAATTAAACAGTGCTATTCACAACCAAGGCCCGGATAATCTCCTTCCACGGTGACTTGGGTTCTGCACAGTGACGATTGGTGTTACCGGACCCAGAGATCGGAGTTGCAGGAGGCAGGTCCACAGCCACAGCCTCCCCGTTCTCCCGTCTCCTCTGCCTCTGGTTGGTTGGAAGGCAGTGGGGTCACATGGGCTTGGAGTACCGACATCACCATCCAGCTCACTGATGAGGGTGCCTCTTCTGAGCTGAACTCTCAGGTCATAGCTTTATTTCTTTCCTAAAGAGGGAGCAGGACCAAAGCCAGGGCACGTGGAATGGCTCTGCAAGCACGCCTCTTACCTGGCCTGCACCCCATACACTGATTACCCCTTTACTATCCAGGCTTCCAGAGTCTCATCCATCCTAGAATTTCTGGCTTTAGGCTGAAGGAACCTTAGCCATCATCTGGTCCCAACCCTCTCAGGAGCAGAACAATCCCTGCTTGGGATTCAACCCCCCACAGGAGATGTATTTCCTAAACACTGGACTATCACAGGACAGGAAGCCGTTCTGATCCAGTCTACTTGGTGGAGAACAAATGGATTCAGTCAACACACAATACTTGGGGCCATGCTTAGCCAGGACTGGTACAGAGGCATCAGACAAGTGCAGACGTTGTCCCTCCCCTCCTGAAACTGACTAATGGGGAAAACAGAAATGCATCAAGCAAGTAAAGTGAAATGCTGTTTATCAAAAAGGAGTGTGCATAGGGGTGGTCAGAAAAGGCCTTTCCAAGAAAATGGCATTTAAACAGACAGCAGGAGAGTATTTTTCTCATCCACCTCTTCACCCCAGGCCTAGTATTGAACTGGCACATGGTAGATACTCAGTAAATGTTTGCTGAATGAATGGACGAGGAAATGAACAACCGTCTACATGTTTCCTGAGAGTCTGGTTCCTCGCAGGACTGGGGGCTGAGTCTATTAATGTATCCGTTTGTAGAACAATCTAAGTGAACTTGAAGTTGTGAGTCTTCATGAGGTCTACTCATGTTATGGACATGCTGCATGCTGTCCATTCTGCTTTAGAGGTGAGTATGCTGGGGCATAGCTGGGGAAGATGATACCCCTGAGATTCCACAGAAGTCTTCTGGACTCACTCCCTCCCCCGCAGATCACACCCTGGAGAACTCCATAAATGGGCTCATCAAAGCAGGGAAGGCCAGCCCCTTGACAGGTGATTGGATTTAGATCTGAAAGCAGAGATGGGTTACATCTCCCTGCACCCAGATGTCCTAACCACAGACCAAAGCTCAAGAGGAGGCGAGGGGAGACTAGCTCCATGGCCCTACCCTCTCTTTCTCAGAAGAGAGTTAAGGGTTCTTGGAAATTCCCATAAAGCATCCAGATGAGCAAATCCGGAGCTGGTTGCTGTCAGATTTCCCAGTAGGATTATGGGCCGACTAGCCAGCTGTTCCATCCCCCAGGTCTGTCTTAACTTCAAAGACTGGGTTCTCTGTCCCAGGAAAAGTACACCCTACTGGAAAATGCCCTGAAACTCTCAAAACATGCCTGCATTCAAGTGCTGCTCTTGGGCCTCCAGGAACCTGTCTCTAACATACAGCAATAGGCATTCTCTTCCCTCTCCCTCTCCAGCAAACACCTCTCCAAGAAAAGAAACTGAACTAGTGACAACATGCGCAGGCAGGGCCACCATGCACAGTTGCACAGGCTGTTCACTGCACAAAGCAGGGGCTAAAATCCAGCCCTCACTCTGCTTGCCAAGCTGTGCCCCCTGGCATAGCTACATCCACACAGGGGAAGGGGTGGCTTGTTCTAATTTGCAAATAGGTGCCATGTGGATGAGCAGTGACCCTGGGTGGAGAGCCCAAAGAATTGCATCTGAGAAAGGAAATAAGCCAATCCTAACCTTGTCATCACCTAAATAGTTTAACCAGGTGTTCCTCAACTGATCAGATATGCAAATAGGGCAGCCTTCTTAGAAGGTAATAGAATATGATGGATAAACCACTAGGTCCAGTAAGGTTTTATTTCTCTATGTCCTGAGTTCAGATGACAGAGAAAATGAACTATTGAGATGTACTAAAGGAGGATCGAATGTCTTCTTTCTGTTAAACTACTTTAAGGAGAGTAAAGATTTACAGTAAGTATAACCGTTGAAAACACCAGAGTTTTGGAATCTTTCCCAGACACAGGGCTCTAGCTTCACGTATCTAGAGCCTGTTGGTCAGGAAGTAGGCCCCTGAAAGATGAGGTAAAGCCGGCATTTTCTCAGGAAAACGACCCTCCCTGTGGAAGGCCAGGCTTCTCACCAGAGAACGCACTCCATACTGAGAACGATTCCCTGACAGGACCTTCTGAAAGGTGGCCTAACACGATGCACTGCTTGGGAAAGGCACTGTGACCCCAGCAAACACTTGATGGACCCTGAGGACAGGGCGCTGATGTCCCTCACGCGCCACTCTACACCGCAGGCACGTTTGGCCAAGGCTAACTTATACTCCTGGGCAGGCGCTGCTGCCCCCTCTCAGAAATGCCTTCCAACATGGTCTCCTTTGGTAGCTGTCTATCTGCCCCATCTTCCTGGAGGTTGAAAAACAAACTATGGGCTGGGGACACTGAGAGGAAAGATAAGGAAGGAGCAGAGACTGCAAGTCACAGCTCGCCTAGTGCTCCTGACGTGTCCACAGGCTGGAGCCTGAAATTCGATCAAGGGATGGAACCAAAATGCTTCCCGAGGCTCTGGGGCCCCCCCAAGCTCAATTCCCTCCCGCGCCAGCTCCAAATACTCTATGGCACCTGGGCCAGGCAATTCCCTGCGAATGACCCTGGGGGGATTAGTGGGGGCAAGTCTATCCCTGGCTTCAGGAAGAGGAGCCAAGGCTCCCAGGGCCATGTGAAACTCATGGAATGCTGGGGCAGTTCTGGGTGGTGGGGCACATGTGAGCACCTCGGCCAGGAAAATCAAGTCAGTGTCATATGGGTCCTGCTTGATCTCCCAAGCAGCAGATGACTGGAACATCCATCACCCTGGGCAATTTCATTCCCAGGTGAGTCTCCCTCCTCTAGCCCCATCATTCCTGTTGATTTTTCTAAGTAAAAACCACTCCTGCTACATCAGTCAGGACCTTGCAGATAACTGCACATCCACAGCCTACCCATGCCTTGAGGGAAGTGCATACAGTAGGAGCCAACAATTCCTGAGCACCCGCAGGCACCAGCCATGGAGCAGAATGCTTACTTTGCTAGCAGGATCTCATAGAATCCCCAGGCAACCCACAGATGAAGAATATTACTATTCTTTTACTGATGAGGAATTCGAGGTTCAGAGAGGTTAGGCAACTCGAACAAGATCACACAGCCAATAAGAGATAAAGCTGGGGCTCGAACTCAGATTGTGAAGCACCAGAACTTCCAGGTCTCATTAGAAGATTGAGGTATAATGAGGAGGCACCCTGAATAAGCACCAAGTTCTACAGAACCAGCCCTGCCTCTCCACCATGGACCCTGGCGTCCGTACAAGTCCATAGGTGAGCCTGGGGAGTCCTGCGGGCTCACACTTTTGTGGGGGCTTGCTTCCATCCATGCAGTTGTAACCTCCCTGGCAGCCATGATAAAAGACATCAGCAATCACATGTGAAAGAGCAAAAGCCAAGCCACAAAGCATATTGTGATGCTGTTCCAACTGTTATTCTCCAAGTTTATTGAGGGGAATGGCTTGACAAATCTGCCAGTGTTAGGGAGGGTAGGAATTAAATCAGAGCCTACCTCCCAATGTCCACAAAGGCATGGAAGAGACAGATGCACGTGGAGCAATTAGCAGGAATACAAGGTTTCTGTGCTGTGTGCCAAGCATACTGCAAAAGGAGAGGCGGCATTGGGAGCACACAGGGGAACAGTAAAGACTGATGTTAGAGCCCCTTGAAGTGAATGAGTTACCACAAGTGCCTCTTCTGTCTTCCCTCTCCATCCAGCATTTGGTTGTTATTCAGTTTCTAAGTCGTGTCTGACTCTTTTTGACCCCGTGGACTGCAGCACACCAGGCTTTCCTGTCCTCCACTGTCTCCTGGAGTTGGCTCAAGTTCAAGTCCGATGAGTCGGTGATGCTATCTAACCATCTAATCCTCTGCCGCCCTCTTCTCCTTTTGCCTTCTGTCTCTCCCACATCAAGGTCTTTTCCTATGAGTCGGCTCTTTGCATCTGGTGGCCAAAGTATTGGAGCTTCAGCTTCAGCATCAGTCCTTCCAGTGAATATTCAGGCTTGATTTCCTTTAGGATTTCCTTTAGGTTTGATCTCCTTGCTGTCCAAAGGACTCTCAAGAGTCTTCTCCAGTATCACAATTCGAAAGCATCAATTTCTCAGTGCTCAGCCTTTTTTATGGTCTAACTCTCACATCCATACATGACTACTGGAAAAACCATACCTTTGACTATATAGACCTTTGTTGGCAAAGTGATGTCTTGACTCTTTAATACACTGTCTAGGTTTGCCGTAGCTTTTCTTCCAAGAAGCAAGCATCCTCTTATTTCCTGGCTGCTTTCACCATCCGCAGTGATTCAGCGCCCAAGAAAAGAAAATCTGTCACTGCTTCTACTTTTTCCCTTTCTATCTGCCATGAAGTGATGGGACTAGATGTCATGATCTTAGTTTTTTAAATGTTGAGTTTTAAACCAGCCTTTTCACTCTTCAGCATTTTATCCCCACATTCAATTACCAATTGCTACAGAATAGACTACCCTCAAACTCAGCAACTTAAAATAATTTATTACTATCCCTTACACCCCTGCTGATTGAGCTCAGCTGGCTGGCTCTCATTCAGAATCTCTTGCAGTTAGAATCAAACGGCGGCTCCTGTTAGAGTCATCTGAAGGCTCTACTGAGCTAGACAGCCACGTGATCCTCACTCACAAGCTGGCAGTGATGTGAATGCTGGTGGAGAGCTCAGCTAGGGTTCTTGACAAGAGCACCTACCTCTGGCCTTTCAGTGTAGCCTGGACTTCTTACAGGATGGTGACTGGCTTCTAGAGGTAGTGTGTCAGGAGTGAAGGTTCTAACAGACGCAGACAGAGATCACAAGGTTCTCATGACCAAGTCTTAACAGTTCCAGGATGTCACTCCCACCATATTCTGTTGGTCAAGCAAGTCTCTATGGTCTGCCCAGATTCAAGAGGTGAGAAGCAGCACACCAACACTAGCCCGAAAATGGTTGAGGGCTGCCATTTTGGAAACCGTCTACCACAACGTACTGTAGATAAAGATAAAATTCTTTTATTGAGCTGGGAGAGGGAGAGGAAATGAGCTCTGGGCTAAGGAAGTAGAGAGGAAAGAGACTGTGTCCCTGTGTCCAGAAGAAGGTACTTGGCCAAGTCCCTCCCCACACTGTTCTCTTACCTCACATCCCAAGGTACATTCTTAAACTGTCCTAGACTCAGAACGTGAAGGAGAGTGGAAAAAAACCACTGACATCATCCTAACTAAGCAGCCTTCATCGAGAATGAGTCTGCTACGTGACTGTTGCCACAAAACCATTTTATCTGCCCTTGCTGCAGCGTGGCCTTTAAGGGACACGACCTGGTGCCAGTGACATCCCAGTGGTGGTTGCCCTGGAGACCCAGAGGTCAAGGATGATGAGGGAGAGTGTTGCCAAGATGACCTCACATAGAAATCTCTTTGCTTTCTTGTGACCACCTGGTAACTGAGCTACAAAGGAAAGAGAAAAAGCCATAAATTCCTCAGATGCATGTTCACAGGCAGAGCAAAGAGAGCTAAAGCACAGTCCCGGCACAGAAGTTATGAGACACCACACTGATGCCTTCCATTCCACCTGACTTACTCTGATGAGGCCTCCATCTAACCTCCGTTATTCTGAAGGCTCTGGGATCACCTGGTGCCTTTCCCATTCATCTGGATAATTTAAGCATAATAACTCACAGTTCTAAGTCTGCAGTTAGCTTCTCCCAGCCTCTGCCTGACACTCCCCCATTACGCGGGGTGAGGGGAAGGGAGGAAATCATTGCCAGTATACAGCAGGATCGGGTATTTTGTGCACCCATCCCCCACTAAGTCATTCCTAGTCTATCTTAGCTGGGAGACTTCTTCAATAATCTTCCTCTCAAGCAATAAAATATTTAATAATTACTATCTTTCTTCCTTTTCTATCTCAGAAACTCCAGCGCATTGATTGCATGAATTATATTTCTTGGTTCTTGACCCAATCTTATCTTTGTACCATGCACACTCCACTTCTACTTAGTTATTTTTAAAATATATTTATATGTATAAACATCGGCCAGCCCACAACCCCAAACAAAAGCCAGGGCCTTGACAATAACCAACATATCTTTCAAATCCCAAGTGACAGTAAACAGGAAAATAAAACAGCCAGTCACCCAGCATACACAAGACAGAAGAACTAGGCCTTTAAAAAGGTTTTGCTAGCGCCTGAAGAAGGCGTCTTTTCGAAATACCTCGATTTTTACATGGCCCAAGCGTCCCATTAAATCCCGGTCATTTAAAATCTGGGTTCCCAACTGGTATATCATTTTATTTTAATGATCTGTGCTTCCTATAGAAACACGGAAAACGACTATTTCTTTTTTCAATTAAACGTGTAACGGCCAGCAGATGAAAGCCAGCTTCTCTCTCCGCCGACCCCGGGGAGCGGCCGGGGAAGGGGTTAACGAAGGCTCCGCGGACCGGGGTGGAAAACTCTGGGTAACCCGAGCGCGGCCAGTCCGCTGGGCGCATGCGCTGGGGCAGCACTCTGCGCGCCCGCCCGCAGCTCCCCGCTCCAGGCTGCTTGGTACACAAAGACCTGCTTTGTTCCCTCGGCTCTGTTTTAAATATCTGACGGTTATTCCCCCCATCCCTGCGCCAAATCCCCGGCCTGGCTGCAGGCGCGGCACAAGGGCGCATTGTGGGGCCGAGCGAGGGGAGAAGGGGGTTGGGGGCGGCCGCCCCGTTGGGGACGCTCGTGTTTCGCCAAGTTGACGCAGCCTTTTGGGTCACCTGGGTTGTGTCGTGGGGGTGGGTGAAGAGGAAGAGACGAGGGGCGGGGGGTGTCTCATCGTCTTTTTTTCCCCTGTCCCAGACGTAAAGATCGGAACCTGGGGACCCTGGGAATGAGCAGAATCCAAAGTTTCCAACGCAGGCCCCGGGAGGAGGTGCTGAGGTTTCAGCCGAACCACCGAGGCGGGGGTGGGGGGGCTCGCCGGCCCTGCCCCAGCCCCGGGGCTGCCAGGAGGGCCACGAACCCGCGAAGCCAGACGCTGGGTTTCTTATCTCTCCATCGCTGTATATTTAGAAAGTGCCGATCACTCAGACACTTTGAATAGCGTGGCATTCCAGCGCAAACCAACCCGAACGAGGGGAGGGGGAGGAAGGACGAGGGGTGGTCCCTTCTTCCTCCAAGCTGGGGACCCAGAGGCGCTCCAGAATAGGCACTACCCTGGTCTTTCTGCACCCCAGCTTTCAGGCCCTCGAGGTGCCCCGCTCAGTTTTAGGTATAGCCCCCTCGGGGAAATCATACCCGCCCCGGCGAGGCTTCTCCCTCCCACGGGCAGGTAGTGAAGGCTGGGATGCGGTTCAAACAAAAGTAGGCTTTCAGCTCGCTGGCTAGCTGGCCCTGCCCCACCCTCGCCCCTCCCTTGTCTTGCTGGCGCTCCCTGCAGACTCCCAGGTAGTTTTTCTTCCCATCTCAGGTGTTTGTTTACCTGCTGAGAAGGAGGAGTTCTTGTACTCTGGGGAGGTTTGCAAAACGCCAGTCAAAAAACCCACTTCTCTTTCCCATTTTCTTCTTTTAATGACAGGGAAAACATTGCCTTTCAGACCAGGTCTTGGAAACTTAAAGCAAAACACAAAATGTGGGCCCTAGCAATTCTGAAAGGTGAGCTTGGTCTTAAGTTTGTGACCAAAGCCCCCAAGACCCCTCAGAGTCTGGGAGGGAAATTGTGACCCTTCCACAGGGCAGGTGAAGGAGGAGGAACTGGCTCAGAGGATTTGATTCAGAAGCAAAGGGCGCTGTGATTTCGATGTGCCTGTTCTAGGCCTGACTGGGAGCCCCCAAAGCCCCCCTCATGGTTTGTAACGAATTTCAGGGTGGGTCTCACATTGCCTTGGTCAGATTCCTCAGCTGTGAAGACCAGAAATATTTCCTGAGATTTATTTTTTAGAATCATGCTTTATAATTTTCACATTTCACATGTTATCTCAGTTCACCAATACTCTGAGTGTTAGAGTTCATACAGACCAACCCTCTTACTTTGCAAATGAGAGAAGTTGTCGAGAGCCACTCAGAAAGACAAGGCAGAGGCCTGGAGGTCAAGTCTCCTATGGGCACCACTGGATTCTTTCCCCTCTGAGGTGCCAGATAGTCGTGGGCTAAAAGACCCAGGTTTCACCTACCACTTCCTCCAAAAGTCCTTTCCAAATAAAGTATTCTAATTCAAGGGTAAGAAGCTTTGAGAAAAGATTCTTGAGTGTCAGGCAGCTCTGATGAGTGTCTAGGACTCACTCTTCAGTGTATCCCCTAGAACTGCTGCTGAGTTTGCAAGGACCGACCACACTAGCTTCAAGCCTAGAGATGTAAGTCACGCTCTACTGCCAGGGTTGCTAAGTGGCAGAGAAATCCTGGGTGTCTGTTACCAGGCACTCTTCGGTCGGCTGAGGAATGTCTTCAAGCAACACGGAATGTCCTTTCACCACTCTGTTCGCCAGTAAGCCCCATATCTCTGGAGGTGATAGCAGCCCCCCACTGCCAGCAGTCCAGCCTGCCATGAGTTGTATGGAAAAGTGTTACCTAGAACTTGACTCCTGGTGATGAGTGTATAGAATCTCTCCAGCTGTAAAATAGGATAGGGGTCCCTACAGTCCCCTTCCGCTCACCCACCTGCAGCCTCAGAGATGTCAGAATGTTTACTGGAGCATATCTGTGACGTCACACAAACTGCTTGGAGAAAAACCATCACCAACCTCACTGCATGGCAGTGCCTGCCCTTTGGGGCAGGAGGTGGCAGGATTTATACCCTCACTGAGCTTCAGAGGGTGGGGTCATTCCAGATGACCCTTAGTTTGTATTTCTGACTTTGGTACAGCCCTCTTTTTCTGTACATTCAACATTGGCCCATACCACCTCTAGCCCTCACCCCACCCCCTCCCCCTTGAGCCAAATGCTGGTTTCAAGCTTTCCCAGGTTGGCGGATGAACTAACATTTCAAGCCATCCCATGGAAACACAGCCTGGCAGCCAGCAGTTCAATTTCAGCAGTGTCACCTTTGACCATTCAGCAATGTTTGTGCACGTATTTAAATATTTTATTGCATTTCAACCTTATTATTTTATAAGAATGAGTGGAAAATGGAAAAATGAAGTGCTGATGCTAGTGATAAGAAGTGCAGGTCTCATAAACCTAATATAATTGAGACAAAGATGGAAATCATTAGGCATGCCGAACATGAGGAATATTTAGCTTCAATCAACTGCACACTGGATGTGAGCCAGTCAACTTGTGTTCAATCGTGAAGAAAAAGAATAAAAGATTATATATGAAATACTGAACATACAAGGTCAAAGATTCTATCTAAAGGTGGTGTGTTGCAGGATTTACCATATTTCTTCAATTCTAAACCTGCACTGATTTCATAACAGATTTTCTGAGCTGAGGTGAGGGAGATGCCTTGAGACTGGAAATCCAGAAAATAGAGTGATAATATTTTCTAACTTCCTGGGAACAGAACCTTCCTTTAGAACGTGCAGGTCGGCTACTTGCCTCTTGCATGTGAGACCAGTGGATCCTCAGAAAAGCGTTAGGTATGAAAGGAGATGGTGACCTATGGATACGGTCACCATGGGGGTCACCCCAGCACCAAAGTCAGGAACAGGCCTTGAGGGGATGTGCCAGAAGGGAACTCAACAGAAGCCCTTGTGCCAGGAGGCTTTCTCAGCCCTCTTGTGCCTGGCTGTCAGAAAATCAGGAGAGTCGAAGGCAAAGACTTCAGGGCGGACCTCTTCTTTGGGCACAGGCTCCCATCACAGTCCTGTCCCAGCTGTCTCCGGGGTGAGGGCGGGGCACGATCCCGCGGTTGCACAGACGTGCCCTCTGCCTGGATTAGCTGTCCTTCCTCTTGGGCTGCCTGGCTGATTCCCGGCTCTTCCTTGCAGACTCAGCTCACGCTCCTGCCCGCTCACTGCGTGCTCGCTGCCCACTCTCTATCCTCGCTCTTTCCGCACTGTGTCACCATCACTGGCTTGCGTGGGAGACCTCTGAGGGCAAGGAGAGCCCTCAACCACAGCATCCAGGCTCAGTGGCCCTCAGGAAGTGTCTGCTAAGTGACCAAGGGACTGAAGGACCAGTAGACCCTTGGAAAGACCTCTTTGGCACGAGACTGTTGATGGGTGCTTGCAAGGGCGACCTAGGGCTGTCATTTGAACTCCCTGAAAGTGAAAGTATTAGTCGCTCAATTGTGTCTGACTCTTTGCAACCACATGGACTGTAACCTGCCAGGCTCCTCTGTCCCCGGAATTCTCCAGACAAGAGTACTGGAGTGCGTTGCCATTCTTTTCTCCAGGGGATCTTCCTGACTCAGGGATTGAACCCAGGTCTCTTGCATTGCAGGCAGATTCTTTACTGTCTGAGCCACTAGGAAAGCCCCTTGAACGCCTTAGACTCTTCAAAAAAAACCTTTTTTCTCCTCCAGACGCGGACCATTTGTCTGTAAATTCCTCTCCCTTTGCTACAAGTTTCCCTCATCGGTGGGCCTTCTTGCTCACACTAGCGTCTTCAGTCTCAGCCCGGTACGGCTGCCCCTCACCTCCCCTACCACACCATGGTTCTTTACAAACACTTTTATTAAGTAAATCCACTGACTTTTCCTCCAACGATAGACCTCTTGCTGAATTCCTACCACTTTCCTCAGGCAAAAACAACCCAGAAATGCTGTCTGATCCAAAGCATTTCCCAGGGAGGGCAGCCAAGTGAGTGCAAGAACCTCTCGGCCGTCTGGGACTGTGATGTGATGTCTGAACAGCTTCTTTAGACACACTCCAGCCTTTTCCAGCGATGCCATGCAGACAGGGTCGCTCCGTGTCAGCCCCTCGCAGTTGTCGGGGGTCCTGGGGGTAGGTGGGAGAACACCCAGCCAAGGAACTTAGCTGACTGGGCCTCAGTTAGGGTCACTTGGTCAGTCCTACATGAAGAGGGGGTCAGAACTCTGGTTTGCAGCCCTCCATCCACTGACTCTTTCTTGGCCTAACACACCCTGCCCTGCTGCCCTTGGCTGTCACAGTGGGAAGCAAGGCCTGAAAAGCCTGAGTGGGGGCAGCTCAGAGAAGCCCACCACTATTCCACCTCCCACCCCACCCAGCATGGTGCCCAGGAGCCACCTTGACCAGCTGGGTAAGATGCATTCAGCACCGGTCAGTCCCCCTTACTCTCCCAGTCCTCTGGAGAGCCAGTCCTCTGGAGAGCCAGCTCTCTGGGGTGGAACCCAGAGTCCATTTGATAGAAAGCTGATTCTTCTCCTGTGGGGCAAACAGCTCTGATCAGGACACGTCAGCCAGGGGGCGACTTGGCAGAGCTACAATGCCAAGGCCTGATGCATCCTTTCTCTGTGATTTCCCAAATCCAGGCAGGAAAGCATGCCACCCCACCCCCAGCTCCTGGCTCCCCCCACCGGCATTTGCATCCCCCACCCAGTGCTATATAAAAGGAGCCAGTCGCCGGCCCCAGCCAGGACAAGGCTGTGATTCAGCCAGGCTCCTGTGACATCCCAGCCGTGAGAGTGCAGCTGGGGCAGTTTATGAACAGCGCGAGTCCCAGGGGGAAGTCGGCCCTGTCCTCTAGCCCACAAACGTCTATTGTTCACTTTCTTGTTTTTCTCCAAATGTTGAGATGTGCTCAGAGCACAGAAAAGCCCCAGACCAAGGCCATCAGCCAGGGCCAGCTTGAGGCTGGAAATCTGGGGGCCTCCTCTCCCTTCCGCTGACAGTTGTTCCCACCTCTCCCTTAGATGTGACCCTGCTGGGGCTGGAGGGTGAGAGGGTGGCCTCTTCTTAGCGGAGGCTCTTTGGACCACAGAAAGCTTGGGCTGTTCCACTGAGCAAGGTGTGAGGCCACGGCACAGGCTCACTTGGTTGGCAGCTAGGTGCTACTGTCCATGTTACCCGGGGTGGGCCGCAACGTGGACGAGGAAAAGTATCTTCCAGTTGCTTGTCACTGACCGCAGCAGTGTGACAAGAACACTCGTGTGCTGGGTCCTGCCTGCCTCAACAATTTGGGCTCCAAGGGTCAGACTCTTGTGTTTGACTCCCAGCTCCAGCTCATACTAGCTATGCAATTTTGAGCAAGTGGCTTAGCCTCTCTGAACCTCAGTTGCCTTCTAGGCAAAATGAAATATCCCTCTTAGAGCTTTTTTTTGGCTTTAACATGACAATCAAGGGAGACACCTGACACAGCCCTCCGTAAATACTCATTATTCTTTGCATAATTCTTCTTCTTGTCTGTGACCACTCTCACACCATCCTGAAACCACCCCCTCTCTGCTTTGAGGGCCCGCTTTTGTACCTAAACTGAATGCCTTTGACAGTCTCCAGTTGGGGGTCAGAGAACAGCTGTGCTGGCCGGCAGTGCCAGAGGAATGAAGGATGAGGTGCCTTGTGACGTAGGGGAGGAGAGAACGTGCTCAAAAGCCCGTAGCCTCCGCCTCCCCCGCCCCTCAGCCCCAGATCCCTTTCTCATGTTACCTGCCCTCCCCCATCAACGATGGTTCTCAGCCCTGCCATGCCATGTGGCCAGTTCCAGCAGGCCCACCGAAACCCCATCCCTGCCAGGAAAGCCCCTCTTGTGCCACCTGGGCAGCTACCAATAGCCAGCGTGGGGACCGGGAGGTGCACAGAAGTGGAGTCTCTGGAAATTTTGCCTAATCGAGAGGGTGTGAGGATTCAGATCCCCATCGCCAACCCTGCATAAGCCTGGGCTGCTAAGTGTGGTCTAGAGATTGGGGGTTCATTGACAACAGCCCAAAGGACCTGATGGACATGAATTTGAGTAAGCTCCAGGAGTTGGTGATAGACAGGGAAGTCTGGCGTGCTGCAGTCCACGGGGCCTCAAAGAGTCAGACACAACTAAGCGACTGAACCGAAGGGCTTTGTTGTGAAGTGGGGGTGGACAGTGTGGGAGAGAGAGGAGCCCAGGGAAGGCAAGAGAAAGTCCTGAGTGCTAGTCCTCCCTGCCTGGGATCAGTCAGTTCCCGTCCCTACTGGGGGGTTTGGGGCTTTTGCCTCCTCAAAGCAGAAAAGAGATGATCCCCTTTTGGAGTCATTAATCCTTTTGAGAATAAGGCCCTGGGAGCCTCCTGACAGGGCCATATGGTTTCCTTATCTTCCTTATCGCCAAGCACTCACCTTCCATTCGGAATGTTTATCCCAAGATAAAGATCAGATTCCACTTAGGATGATTGAATGGGGGCCTCCTCTGGGTATTTCCCCCACAATCTCAAATGAAGGGACCATCCAACCCAATAATAAATGAGCCAGACCAGGTTCTGATCATGGATAGGACACCCCCACACTCTCCCAGGCCCCCTCCAGAGATCCCCCAAATCCTCTTCCCTCTCTGCCACCTGAGCAGCTACATTTTTACCTGCTTTGTATAGTGGAGTTCTTACTGGACAAAATGTAACTGCCTTAAATGATGCATTAAAACACGCGTTTTTTAACATTTAATTTGTGAGGTATTTCACTTTCACTTTTTGATATTTAGTCTTCAAAATCTAGTGTGTGTTTGATGTTTTGTGTCGATGAGGACTAACCACGTTCCAAGTGTTCTGTTGGCCCAGTGGCTAGTGGCGCTTGCGTTGGACTGGGAGGGTCTAGACAGACTGCACTAAGGCAGCTGGGGCCAGGAAAGACTGTCATGGGCAGCACCGCCATCGCCCTTGATCTGGCTGCCATCGAAAGGCTCTGGGGGAACATGGACAGTCCATGAGTTTGTTCCCAGTCAAAACAAAGGTCCAGACTCCATCTTCCTGCCCCCTAGCCTTTCCCCACCAGGAAGGAAAACACATACACCACAGTGTTTTTTTTAATGGTAGCCATTTTTATTGCTGTTTATTTAATATTAGTCATTTCAGGTACTAATAAACTTGTTCACCGAAGCCTCTATCACTAAGGTACTTTTCCTTTGGGCTGTTTCAAGGTGAAGATGGTGTTGGTTGACATCAAGCATCCATTCAGTGGGTTCCACTGTCAGAAGAGTGGGGAGCCCTGGCTCCCCCTGAGTAGTTGGCCAGATAGTGGTCACCAATGCCAGTACATGCACCCTAATTCTAGGAAGGAAGAGACGTGATTCGGACACAGACAGGACACTTGGACAAAGCTGCTACTACTTATTCAGACACCACATTGTGTTCTGAACAGGGAACCAGGAGAGGACCGTGTCTGTGCTAGGTGATTTCCTTCTGGCCAGGGTGAGGCTCTCATAGTTAATAATGCAGTAGCTCTCCTGCTGCGACTGAGCTGTACCCAGTGCCTCCCCTGCTCTTAAGATCAAGATAAACACCATACAAAGAGAAGGATGGGAGGGAAGACCTCTGGCAAAGCAGGGGGATGTTAAAGATGCCAGCCATACACCTCACATGGAGAAAAAAAAGGTGGGGGAAATGGTCCAGGCCTCCTGGGAAGGCCTTCCTGGTCAGTCTGTATAAGAGTTGGTCTCTGGCCCCCTCTCTCTGTTTCATCTTTTGAAGTATTTATTTATTTGACTACTCTGGGTTTAATTTGCATCACACTCAATCTTTCGTTGCTGCATACAAACTCCCTAGTTGTGGCACTTGGGTTTAGTTGGTCCACGACATGTGGGATCTTAGTTCCCTGACCAGGGATCGAACCCGGGTCCCCTGCATTGCAAGGCGGATTCTTAAGCACTGGATCACCATGGAAGTCCCCTTTGCTTCGTTTTTCTTTATAGTCCCTGTAAGTCTCGACATGCTCTTACATTTTTCTCTGTTGACTGTCTGTCCTCAGTTTGGTTCTTGTGCACTCCAGTGCCTAGGAGGGTGTCTGTCACTGTTAGTAAACATTTGCTAACTGAATAAATAGTGCTTGAGAGGTTGTGCAGGCCCCAAAGAGCTGTGGTCCCTGGAACAGCAAGAGGAGGAGAGCGAGTGCTTCGGAAAGGCAGTGAGGGTGGGACAGGGTGGGGAGGGGTGTGAAGACACAGAAAGATATGGTGGTCTGTGTGTGCGATTCCCCTAGTAATGGGAGACAGAGAAGAATTTGAGAAAGTGGAGGAATGTGATTGCAGCACAAAAGCAGTGAGATTATTTTGTCAGCAACATTTGGATCCCATTGGTGATGAGAGACATGTGGGCCCAGCAAGGAGACAATTGTGGTAGTCAAGACAGGATGTGAATAAGACATAAAGAAGTGTTTCATCAGTGGGGATGGAAAAGAACCAGGGCTGCGGTAGCCAAGTCAAGGAGTAGGAAGGGTCAGCCCCAACACTCCCGTGGGCTGCGTCTCATCCACGCGCAGTGTGCTACACACGTGCACAAGGGCAGACACGCGTGCAAACCTGCACACACGCCCACATGCACGTCAGGACCCACTAGGCTGCCAGCAAGAGCGATGCAATCAGAAGTCCCCATCACACCTTCCAGCACAACTGCAGACGCCACTTTCCACTCCGATCTCTGGTCTTTGTCTTCTTTTGGCTTCTTCCCATTTCCATGAAGACAGCCTGGTGGGGACAGAGAACAAGGACCCAGAAACTCCGGAGCAAGAGGCAGTATCTTGTCCATTCGCCAGGTTTGTTTCTGCCTAGTTTGAGAGGGAAGAGGCATGGAAGAAGGTTGCATAGTCCCCTGGACTACACTGAGGAGAGGAAAGCCGCAGGGAAGGAAAGCCTGGAAGAAGAGAGAAATCTTCTTTGAATTGATCGCTGCCATCCTAATGCATGGTCACACATGTGTGGGCCACGTGAAGGGGCTGTCATTGGGACTGGGGACCCGGAGGAGGCGAACAAGCTTGTTCAGAGTGGGTGGGGACATGCTCGGGGATCCAGCTGAAACAGGATTTTATTTTTAAAGAGGCTTAGATTGATGTCTCTGCTAGCCTAAATATAACCGAGCAGCCAACTTCTTCCCAGCTCAGCCAGGCCTCCGAGCAAGCTCCAAGGGCCTGTGTTTAAAAAGAAAAAAAAAAAGAGAGAGGGGGAAGAGAGAGGAATCCACAGATGCAAAAGGTCATGCAGTTAGCCCTCTGAGTGTGCTGGGAGGAGGAAGATGGATGAGCTGGCTGTGTATACTCTGCAACTCCAGCCTCACCCTCCAGCACGAAAGATGGAAGGTTGTTGCAGGGAGGGGGAACAGACACCCGCCTTGTATCTGGGCTCTGCCTGGCCTGATGGGCACAGTGGCAACACAGGCTTGTGCTCAGGGGAGCCGACAGTCCAGTGGGAGGGAGACAGGAAGGGGTGAACAGGCTCACGGCGTTGCAGCACAGCGATGATGATGGGAGGCAAGCGAATGGTGGGCTGTGAGCATCCTTCCACGTGGCTGGAGGACCCGAGAAGCCCCGTCTTGAAGAAGGAAGGATTTTAAGTGGGAGGATTTTGACAAAGATGGAGAAAAACAAAGAAGCAGCAGAGACAACAGTGGACAGGATAACATTTGGGCAGCTCTGAGTTTGGATCTGACAAGAGTGCAAGAACGGGAGAGAGACAGAGAGAGCATAAGTGGTGGGGAGGGGCTTGGAGCTCCAGGCTCTGTGCCTCTTCCGGAGGCTCACCCTGGAGTCTGTAGACAAAGGGGAGCCATTGAAGACTAGGGGGAACAGCAGCGGCACGACCCAGACAGACTGAAGGAAGGTTGCTTGGGCAATGAGGTGTAGGGTGAAGGAGAACAGGGAGTCTCTGTGATGGGGAGAGCCAGGGACACAAAGATCGGTGAGGGCTCTGACCTCACTGAGGTTCGCTAGCTGCTGCAGCAGACTCCCGAACCTCAGACACACCATAGGAGTTTATTCCTTGTTCACGTACAGCTCACTCGGCCCAGGGCTGGGTGTAGGGCTCTGCCCCTCCAGTAACTCAAGGACTCAAGGATTCTGACTGAGGGAGGCTCTGTACCCTTCAGCATGCCGCGCTAGAGGTCACCCTGCAACTGACATCCACCTGGCACAGGGTTTTTCTTTTTATATGGACCAGGCATTCTGCTGACCAGGGCCCAGGCACCTGCAGGGGCCCTGTGGATAGTCCCTGGCTGGCCACACATCTCAGAACATGGCAGTCAGGAGGTCATCTTGGCTGCAAGGACAAGGAGAGGCGCTCAGATCTGAAGGGGTATGTTGGCAGCAGAAAAGGAAATCTTTCATTTATATGAGGTGGGCAAGTGGGCAGAGCGGCCACATTTAGGAGTTAGGAGGAGGAGAAGCCAGAGAAGAAAGTCAAGGGAGGCAGCTTGAGGGGAAAGAGAGAAAATGGGTCAGTGTTACAGTCTTCAGGGAAGGGGGACTCAGGAAGAGCCTTTGGATGTGACTCTCACAAGGCCTGGGAGTTGGGTAAGGAAGCAGCTGGCAATGACTCCCTGGGACTTTCCACAAGCACACCCCTGAACTAGGTGTGCATGACCCCTGGGAAGGCATGCACCAATGACTCGCTGTGGAGCAGCAGCGGGAACATGGACTTTAGCGTGAGAAGACCTGGTTTTGCATCCAGGCACCCAGGCATTGCCATCTTCACTTGAACAAACACTTATCTCTCTGAGTCTCCGTTTTCTTACTTGTTACCTACCTCTCAAGAGTCCCTTGGACTGCAAGGAGATCCAACCAGTCCATTCTGAAGGAGATCAGCCCTGGGATTTCTTTGGAAGGAATGATGCTAAAGCTGAAACTCCAGTACTTTGGCCACCTCATGCGAAGAGTTGACTCATTGGAAAAGACTCGGATGCTGGGAGGGATTGGGGGCAGGAGGAGAAGGGGATGCCAGAGGATGAGATGGCTGGATGGCATCACTGACTCGATGGACGTGAGCCTCAGTGAACTCCGGGAGTTGGTGATGGACAGGGAGGCCTAGCGTGCTGTGATTCATGGGGTCGCAAAGAGTCGGACATGCCTAAGCAACTGATCTGATCTGATCTGATCCCTTGTATAAAGTGCTTCGCTCAGTGTCAGTTTTGGGTAACTCGTGCAGCAAATGTTTGTTGTGCACATAATGGGGGCCAGGTAACCTTATTAGGCATTGGGTATTTAAAGGGCCCAGACAAAATTCCTGCCCTCAAGAGGCTTATACTCTGGTAGGGCTGATAGCCACAGAAGCAGATCCTTAAAATATAACAGGATAAATGCAGTATTGGAAGTATTTCTAAATGGGGAGGTCCAGCCCTGGCTGGCTGGAGGAGATGACTGCCTGACTCTTAGTAGAGAAGGGTTCTTGGAATAGAAATCCCAAAGATAAACCCAAGATCCTATGGGGATCTTATCTTTGACAAAGGAGGCAAAAATATGCAATGGAGAAAAGACAGTCTCTTCAGTAAATGGTGCCGGGAAAATTGGGCAGCAATGTGTAAAAGAATGAAATCAGAACACTTCCTGACACCATACACAAAAATAAACTCAAAATGCATTAAAGACCTAAATGTAAGACCAGAAGCTATACAACTGCTGGAGGAAAACATAGGCATAATACTCTTTGATGTAAATCACAGCAAGACCCTCTCTGACCCACTTCCCAGTGTAATGGAAATAAAAACAAAAATAAACAAATAGGACCTAATTAAACTTAAAAGCTTTTTCACAATGAAGGAAGCTATAAGCAAGGTGAAAAGGCATCCCTCAGAATGGGAGAAAATAACAGCAAATAAAACAACTGACCAAGGATTAATCTTCAAATTATACGAGCAGCTCTTGCAGCTCAATATCAGAAAAATGAACAACCCAATCAAAAAGTGGGCAGAAGACCTAAGCAGACATGTCTCCAAAGATGGCTGATAAATACCTGAAAGGCTCAACATCTCTCATTATCAGAGAAATGCAAATCAAAACTGCAATACAGCATCATCTCACACCAGCTGTAATGGCCAGCAACAAAAAGTCTACAAACAATAAATGCTGAAGAGGGTGTGCAGAAAAGGGAACCCTCTTTTCTGTTGATGGGAATGAAAATTGATACAGCCACTATGGAGAACAGTATGCATATGCATGTGTTCTCACTCAAGTCCAACTCTTTGGAACCCCATGAACTGTAGCCCACAAGGCATGGGATTTTCCAGGTAAGAATACTAGAGTGGGTTCTCATTTCCTTCGCCAGGGGATCTTTCCAACCCAGGGATTGACACTGTTTCCTGTGTCTCGTGAATTGGCAGGCAGATTCTTTGAGCCAGTAGGGAGATTCCTTTAAAAACTAGGAATAAAATTACCATGTGACCCAGCAATCCAGCTACTGGGCATATACCCGTAGGAAACCATAACTGAAAAAGGCATGTGTACCCCAATGTTCACTGCAGCATTATTTACAATAGCTAGGACTTGGAAGCAACTTCAATGTCCATTGACAGATAAATGGATAAAGGAGTTGTGGTATATATACACAATGGAATATTACTCACCTATGAAAAGGAATGCATTAAAGTCAGTTCTAATGAGGTGGATGAACCTAGAGCCTATTATACAGAATGAAGTAAATCAGAAAAAGAAAGACAAATATCATATATTAACACATATATATGGAATCTAGAAAGATGGTACTGATGATCTTATTTGCAGGGCAGCAGAGAAGACACAGACATTAAGAACAGACTTTTGGTCACAGTAGGGGAGGGAGAGGGTGGGATGACTTGAGAGAGTAGTATTGAAACATATACATTACCATATGTAAAATAGATGGCCAGTGGAAATTTGCTGTATGATCCCGGGAACCAAAGCCAGTGCTTTGTGGCAACCTAGAGGGGTGGGATGGGGAGGGAAGTGGGAGGAAGCTTTGAGAGGGTGCTTATGAGGGAGAGGACATGTGTAAGCCTGTGGCTGATTCATGTTGATATATGGCAGAAACCATTACAATATTGTAAAATATTTATCCTCCAATTAAAATTAAGATTTGGGGGGGAAAAAAGAGTTCTTGGAGAGTTAGTGTGCCGTGGGCATTGCTAGCGTGCTGATTCACGCAACAAATATTTATGTGTTCATCGCAGTTCATGCAATGAGCACCTACTGAATGCTCAGAAGGTTGCCCCTAAGGTCTTGGGGAGAGGCGAGCATTCTGCAGGGCTGTAGGGTGTGGCCCTCTTCTGGTGCCAGGCTGAGGCTCAGGACCCTTGCCATGGGGCCTGTTCCTGGTCACCCGACTATAGGAACTACCTCTTTCTGCCTCTTTTCTGCCACCCTAGGAACCCCTAGAATCCTTCTTTGAAGCTGGGACTCCATCCTGGGACCCTACATGGAAACAAGACCCTGGTTTCTGCTGCCACTTTTTGAAGCCCTCATACCACCCTGAGGGTTGCTCTCCTTTGTGAATCTCTGCCTCAAGAGCAGGGCTGTATTAGAAGAGGCATCACCCGTCCATCCATTTCCTATCTCACCTCGGAGTGTCATTTGTTCGGACTCTCCTAGATATGTCATCAAACAATGGTTCAGGTTGGGACCATGTCTCAATTTTGGTTTTATTATATTTTCTTAATTAACTCCACACCTGCCATTGATCTGTGCTCATGCTGGAGACATTAGAAGAAAAAAAAAAAACTATTAATATAGAGAGAAGAGAATAAAAATAGTCTCAGCACTCAGCGGGAGCCACTCTTGGCATTTTGTGTTTCTCTCCTGTCATGAGTTTGAGTGAATTCTGGGAGTTGGTGATGGACAGGGAGGCCTGGCGTGCTGCAGTCCATGGGGTCGGACATTACTGAGCAACTGAACTGAACCTGTGCTTATTGTTCTATGTACTTGAGATCATAGCTTTGGCCTCACTTGTTTTAAACTTTTTATTGTGGTAAAATATACCAAAAATTTACCACCTAAGCTATTTTTAAGTGTACAGTTAAGTGTAAAATAGGGACATTTTGTACATGTCCCTATTTTACATGTTGTACAACCATCACCACTTTCCATCTCCAGGACTCTTCCTCTTGCACAACTGAAATTCTGTACCCATTAAACACCGATTCCTCACCACCCTACCCCCAGCCTCTGGCAACCACCACTCTAGTTTCTCTCTCTATTATTTTGACTACTCTAATTTTCTTAAATAAGTGATGAAAGTGAAAAGTAAAAGTGAAAATCGCTTAGTCGTGTCTGACTCTTTGCAACCTCATGGATTATACAGTCCATGGAATTCTCCAGGCCAGAACCCAAGTTTCCCGTGTTGCAGGCAGATTCTTTACCAGCTGAGCCACAAGGGAAGCCCAGGAATCCTGGAGTGGGTAGCCTATCCCTTCTCCAGTGGATCTTCCCGACCCAGGAATCAAACCGGGGTCTCCTGCATTGCAGACGGATTCTTTACCAACTGAGCTATCAGGGAAGCCTACTTATATAAATAAGTGATATCATATAGTATTTGTCTTTTAGTGACTGGCTTATTTCACTTCGCAAAATGTCCTCAAATTTCATTCATGAGGTAGCATGTGTCAGAATTTCTTTTCTTTTTTAAGGCTGAAAAATATTTCATTGCAATACCACATTTTGCTTATCCCTATATCCATTAATAGACACTTGGGTTTCTTTCACATTTTAGCTATTATGAATAATGCCGCTATAAACATAGGTGTACAAATAATCTCTTCGAGATCCTTCTTTTAATTCTTTGGGGTATATACCCAGAAGTGGAATTGCTGGATCCTATGTTAGTTGTATGTTTAATTTTTTGAGGAACTGCCATGCTGTTTTCCACATTGGCTGTACTGTTTTACATTCCCACCGACAGTATACAAGGGTTCCCATTTCTTCATCACATTCTCCCTAACACTTGTTATTTTCCATTTTGTTTTGTTCTGTTTTGATAGTAGCCATCTTAAGGGATATGCAGCGCCTGCTTGTTTTTTAACTTTACCTCTTATTATAAGTATTGTCCTTATGACCTTGATGCTGAGAAAGATTCAAGGCAGAAGGAGAAGAAGGCAACAGAGGATGAGATGGTTGGATGGCATCACTGTTTTAATGAACATGAACTTGTGCAAACTCCGGGAGGTGGTGAGGGACAGGGAAACTTGGTGTGCTGCAGTCATGGGGTCACAAAGAGTCGGACTACTTGGTGGACTCAACAACAAACGTACGTATTGTCATTAGAAACTTCAGACGCAGACCCTTTCCCGTTCTCCTACTGCTGAAAATTTATTTTCCTTTGATATTTTTGCTATCATCATAAATAAAATTGTAACAAAGATCTGTGCCTGAATCTTTGCAGGATTTTGGATTATTTCCATAAGCAAGGATTGACAGATAAAATATAGGATGCTCAGTTAAACTTGCATTTCAGAGAAACAATAAATAATTTTTTAGTATTTTAGTCCCCAAAATATTGTCAGGGACAAACTTATTCTTAAAACATATTTGTTGTACACCTGAAATTCATATTTAACTGAGTGTTCTATATTTTTATTTGCTGCTGCTGCTGCTGCTAAGTCGCTTCAGTCGTGTCCGACTCTGTGCGACCCCATAGACGTCAGCCCACCAGGCTCCCCCGTCTCTGGGGTTCAAGTCTAGCCAAATTACCACAGGTAGAATTCTCAGGAGTGGAAGTAATGGATCAAAGTTGATGAACATTTTCAAGAAGCATATGGCAAAAGGTCTTTTCAGTAAAGCGATGCTAGTTTTTCCCCCAACAGTGAATAAGAATGCCTGTTTCCCTATAAAACTGGCATCTTTGAGTTATTTCATTTAAAAATAAGCAAAACCTTGCTTCTTTAATAAGAAGAAAATGATTGATCACAAAGTTTTTATTATCAATGAATCTGGTCCTCCTTCCTTTCCAAAGGTTGGTCTTTGTACTTCCTTTTACATAAACTATGTGTTCCTGCCTTTGCTCATTTATCTTTTTGTTTTTCTTGTCAAAGTATATGAACTCTTAAAGGATAATAGCCTTTTGTCATTCACTATTTCATTCAAATACTTCTCCCAGCTTGTTGTTTGCCTTTTAGTTATGCTTCTATAATTTCCAAAGTAAAAGTATTTAAACATTTTTATATAGTCAAATGTCTAGTTTTTCATGACCCTTCCAGATGCTTTGAGTCTAGAGTCCTCTCTCATTTAGAGATTAGGTATGTTTATTCATTTATATTCTCCTCTAGAAGTTTGTGTAGGTACTTTTACCTGTTTTTTGTTTGTTTGTTTGTTTTTCATATTTAACTCTTTAAAGCATTTGGAGTTTATTTGGAAATGATGTCCAATGAGTCTCTGAATAAATTTTTCTCTCAAATCTCTAATTTGTTTCAGCTCTATTTGCTGAATAAAGTCCTTCCCTTCTCAATGATTTGTGGAACCTCTTAATCTTATACATAAAGAAAAACCCATGTTTCTTAAAAGTGAACTTATCAATGTCATTTAATCATTCATATATTCAAAAAATATTTATTGAGCACCTACTGTAGGTCAGGTACATATTTAAGATTTCTTCCAACCGTAAAATTCTAAATACATGGGAACTTCTATCCATTTATTTTCACATCTTTGGAAGAAATGGACATAATTTGCTCCACTTGTTGGCTTTTATTTATGTGTCTTACATTAATCTACTTTGTGTGCATGTGTGCTAAGCTACTTCAGTCGTGTCCAACTCTCTGTGACCCTCATGGACTGTAGCCCACCAGGCTCCTCTGTCCATGGGATTCTCCAGGCAAGAATACTGGAGTGGGTTGCCATGCCCTTCTCCAGGGGATCTTCCTGACTCAGGGATCAAACCCATATATCCTACATCTAAAGCTTAATTTTATTCATCTCCTTTCTAGGAGTTTTACCTCTTACTGTTATATCATGTCTTATTGCATTAGAAGAAACTTCAAATGATTTTTATATAATAAAATTGTATAGTTTCATGTAATCTTTATTTTATCTCTACTTTTAATGACAATGTCTCTAATGTTGTGCCATTAAGAATAGTCTCAGTGGTCCAGTGATTAGGATTTAGTGCTTTCACTCCTGAAGGCCCGGGTTCAACCTCAATCAGGGAACTAAGGTCCCACAAGATACATGGCATGCCCCCCAAAAAATAATAATAAATAAATAAATTTAATATAATAAATGTAATAAGTAAATAATATAAAATTAAAAAAAGAAGAGCCTTGGCTTTTGATTTAAGAAGCATTTTCATGTTAAGAAAGTAATAGTCTCTTCTTATTTTTCTAATAAGTTTCTTTTTTTTAAAGAAATGGAAAATCAGAAATGATTAATTTTGCTTAATGTATTTTGTAGTTGGGGTTCCCTGGTGGCTCAGCTGGTAAAGAATCTGCCTGCAAAGCGGGAGACCTGGGTTCAATCCCTGGGTTGGGAAGATCCCCTGGAGAAGGGAAAGGCTACCCACTCCAGTATTCTGGCCTGGAGAATTCCTTGGACTGTATAGTCCATGGGGTTGCAAAGAGTTAGACACGACTGAGTGACTTTCAATAATTAATAATAATAAAACTGTGCCATTTTTATTTTTATAGTTTTTCATCTGAAGTACAAGTACTGCTGGTTCACCAAACTGCATGAGGTAGAATTTGGGTAAATATACACAATCCTCACCACATTATATTATATGGTGCCTTTGTGAGCAGCAACTCTGAACTTGAACTATGTGTTAAAATCTTGATTGCACAAGCCTACTAATAAAAAAACTTGAAGATCCTCCAAATATATATGGATATATATATATAGAGAGAGAGAGAGAGAGAGAGTTTTACAATTATATATAATAGTAAATAAACATATACTTTATACGCATGTGTGTATATTTACTATAATATATACATTATAAAAGACAACAAATTAAATTTTAAAAAATAAATATTCTAATATTTTTCCCTTATCCCAATAAATCAGTTTTCATATACCCTACTTCCATGACCAGTCATATAAAAGATGAGCATTAGTGGGATATTTAGAGGTTCATTCTACCATGAGTGAATACCGAGTTGTGTGGTGCACACTCATGCCTATCAGTCACCAAAGATAACAAATAATGTATTTGAATTGGAATATTAACAACTCAAAATGCCCTCTGAAGCTTGTAGAATTTTATAAACTAGTGGGATTAAGCAAACCACAACCCCCTCCCCCCACCCCCCTGCCCCCCCCACCCCCGCCTCCGCCGCCCCCAGCACACATACGGGAAAAGCAAGTTATTCAACTCTGCCTGAACTTGTGCAAGTTATGGAGCTCTTTGGGACTCAGTTTCCTCATTACTAAAATGACACAGTTAGGCTAGATAACTGCCGAGCCCCTTGCTGCACTGACATTTTGTAACAGTGATGACCCTGGAGGAGTATCAGGTTAGGGGAGAAGCAGGTCTGCATGTCAGTCAGCTGGACAGCTCTGTTATTAGGAAATCAAGCAGAGTGCGATCCTAGGGTGGACGACCAGGAATGCAGTGTGCATTGCAATCAGTCCTGGCTATCCCCAAGGGCAACCCTGGCACCAGATGGAGCAATGGGACATGAAGAATTTGGAAATCTTTAGAAGGGATCAGAGAAAGACAACATAAAGATTAAAGCCTTGGAAAATGGGTCCTCTGAGGAAATGTTAAAGACTTGGAATTCCTCAGGTTGAAGAAGGACATATTAAGATGGATCTAGCCTGGAGCTCCTGGTGTTTGAGCAAGTGTTTTAAAGAGATTGTGGCAGTCTTAGACAAAGCACTCTCTGTTGCAAAGAAGAGACTTCCTCTAGATAGAGCATAGAAATCCACAAGGACTCAGAAACAGACAGCTGTGAGGGCCTCAGCCAGCCCTCCTTTAGTGACCTCACATTCTACACGTTCTCCAAACCTCCGCTCTCCACTTCTTACTCCCACCTTCCACTTAGCCATAGGAAAGTCAGCTCTCAGCCAACATCATGGCCCCACCATAGCTACATTTTCAACGTCAGTGTCCAATAGTTCCAGTCTTTCCACTTCCAATCCTAGATTTCCTTGAAAGGATTGATTTATCCTGGCTCATCTTTTTGAGCCAGGCCATCTCAATCTTTGGTCATCATTGGTTGGGTCACCCATAAGTGGGTGCCCACCCGTGGTCCCATCATGTGAGGAGGGGAGATGGATTACGTGTTCCAGAGCATGGTTTGTGTAGGGCACATTTCCTCAGATCAGCAAGTGGGCAGATCGGCTGTGAGGCACATCTCAGCAAAGGGACCAATTGTCTTTTAATCTGACACTGATTATGAGAGTAAAATATGTCTGACCCTGAGCTCTCATATAAGAGAAAGTTGTAACAGCACTTCTCAAAACCCTCTTTGAAATAATGTGAGACTCCTCCTGTCTTGAGTCAACCTAATAGAGCACTGCCTTGGTGCGGTGGCCTGGGCTACAGCACATCTGAGAGTCCCCTTTTGGCCTGTTGGTCTGGGAAAATAGAAAGTCACTTCCCCTCGTGGAGCCTAATTTCTCTGTCTGAACTTTGCTGATGGGAGATCAGCTATTTGAGGACTTGACACAGCACTGAATCTGATTAACCACAGTAAGACCATCACTGCTTAACCAGAAGAGAGCAGAAACAACCCAAGGACCTCTAGGCCCTCCCAGGTTGGCCTGATTTGAATATCCAGTCTCTACCTAGAACCGATACACAACCCAATTCCTTCCTATCCTCCCATTTTTTGATGCTACATATGGCTCTTCTGCTCAGCATCCTGCCTGGAAATCATCATCATCTTCCAGCACATAGAAAATGGGACATTCGTGAGCAAGTGGGTAGGGTCATTCTTTATGGTCTTTTTCCCGTGCTGGGTTTAATCACACTACAAGCCTCACATACAGGCAGGCAAAAAATCCATTGACCTCAAATGCAAAGGCCTTGAGAACATAGGGTTCAAAGGAGAATCAGACTTCCTTTACCCAAAACATAACTACCCAGACACCTCACTATCTAAAATCAGACCAGAACCTGGAGATGAGCCAAGTGATGTCTAAGTAGCCAAAATTATCTGCATAGGCTCATATTGGTTTATTTAAAGTAGCATATAATTCAAAGCAACTGTCCCCAGAGAACTAGATGAACTATTACCCTCTAAGAAAGACTGAATAAATCCTATAGGAATAGAAGAGGCTAAATTCCTCACTCATATTCTGTTTACTTTCTGTTTACACAGAATTTTAACGACTTGGCATATCTGGTTTCTCAACCCAGAACAGACTAAAAAAAGTTAGGTCTTGGAGTCAAATGTCATGCTCCCGGATAAAAAGTAGACCCAGGCACCCCAAAAGCACAACAACATGAAGCGACTTGGGATAGAGACAATGGCCACACATATCTCCAAGGTCTTGGGTCCATTGGAAGAACAGCATGGTGACTAAAGTTTATTAAGATAACTTTAAGCAAAATAACAATATTAAATTAAAATCAGCATACTCCATCTCAAAACCTAGGAAATGAATGCTTTTTTTAAGAAAAACTTCCATTCAAAATAATTACATTTTAAATGTAATGTTTCAAAGGGCAAACCTTGAGCTAGCCAGAAAGTTCCACTGTCTGGAATAATACATTCCATTCTGGATAACTGAAGTTTTATTATAGCTCCATTTGAACCCCCTAGACTTTTTCCTAAAGGACGATGGAGCACTTAGCCGGGGAAATCCTGTTGCTTTGACTTATATGCTATTTGGAATAAAGCAACTGGGGCTTAAGGAGGTTTTACTGTATTTGGTTTGCAGGCTTCTTTTGGCACCATCTCTTTAAAAGGCTGCCTGCCTTTGAACTAATCCTCTATTTATAATCCAGCTGGAGAAAGGCCTCGGCAATATATACAAATTCCTAGGATTTACAGAGTGCTGCTCACGGAGCTCTGAGCCCCCACGCCGAGCCCCTGCCTCGGCCCTCACCCTCCAGAAAGCCCCCTGTGGCATCCTCACCCACATCTCGGTGCCGTGGCTGACGGGCCACCTGGCACGCCCAGGAATGTACCGGTGTCCTTGGTGGAGAGTACAGGGCTTGTCTGGGGACATGGGCATGAGCTGGATCAGGCTCCGTAAACACCATCACTCACTCTTGACGGCCTGCACTGTTCAGACGCCCTTTCCTAAGGGCCCGGGGCTGAGGCTTCGTGCACGGCTCTCCCCTATCAAGCCGTTCTTTTCTTATAACTCATTCCCTCCCTGAAACGACGCCAACTTCACATTTTCCTTTTTCCCCCCTTGCACAAATTATTGCAAGTCATGACAGTCTAAATATAGCCCCCGGTCTGTTTTCCAGATGCGGAGGCCTCGACGTTTTCCTGATGTCTCTCCAGCTGCCTCTCTGCTCTTGCTTTCCTTTCTCCTTCTTTCTCGCCTTTTTTTCCTCCCTGATACTCCTGCCCTCTGCCTCCCAGGCTCCCCTTGTCTTTCCTGCTTCCCCAGTTCAAAGGAAAGTTCTAGAAGCAAGGCCTGAAACCTGGCCAGCCCTCTCCCCAGAGCTCCAGCAGTGCCAGTAGTGGAGTGGGGATGTAATCAAAGGAAAAAGGCACTTACTTGCTCTGTCCAGGGGCCATTTACCTCCACCCTTCTCCCTACCCCCACAGGCTTCTTCTTCTTCAGTCCTGGGCACCAAAGAGTGGCTGGTCATGTCCTCCACTTAGAAACCTCCCGTGTTACTGAAGTACAGCCACTAGGACTCCCTTCAGCCATCACTCCTTGAGATTAAACAATATCATTCCTTTGCATTTCTTCATCAGGCCTAGGCGTCCAGAACTTTAATCATTTTTATAGATTCTATCGGTAATGACTCCAAGCTGGTCCTATCCCACCAGTAGGACATGAAGCCGATCCTCAAGTCCTCTGCCCTAATAAGGGTCAACTCCAGCCGTGAGCCTGCATTGAAAGAATTCACCTGATACTTCTCAATTACAGGCTTCTGTCTAATTAAAAAACAGATGCTACAGTGGAGATATGTGTTCATGCCAAACTTGACATCTACTCCAGTGGTATTATATAGGTCCTTTCCTGCAGCGAATGCAAACGTCAATTCAAGAACATGTTTTATTGCATCCTTTTCAATATACTTCCTCACTATTGGTCAACCTCACTATTGGTCAAATTACCTAGTCTCAAAGTGACCCACATGTTATAGACAGAGAGGACAGAAAACTATTAGTCAGTCTGCCATATATTTGTCAGATACCTCTTTAGGCCAAGCACTGCAGACAAAAAGACACAAAGAAGAAGTCACCTTAGAGATACACATTCTAATACAGAGTGGCTCAATCTTGGCACATGTGGGGCTAAATAATTCTTAGTCCTGGGGCTGTCCTGTGCATTGTACAGTGTTTAGCAGCATCCCTGGCCTCTACCCTCTAGATGACAGTAACAGTGCTCCCCAAAGTTGTCTCCAGACATAGCCAAAAGTCCTCAGAAGGTAAAATCACCCCCGGGGGATAGACAAATATGTAATTGATGGTTACAGTTTTTTTTTTAAGAAGTCTTACGAAAGAGACGCAAACATGGGACTGTGCATGGAGTTAGAGGGCATTTGAACTGTGTTCTAAAGGACAGATATGCATTTCTGGGTAGAGACAGTGTTGGGGGGGGTGATATTCTAAGCAGAGAGAATGGCATGTGCAAAGGCACAGGGGCATCGGGGAACAGTTTCATGTGCCTGGCGTGGCAGGTACCTGGGGAAGCAACAGGTGGTGAGGAGGAACTGGGGCTGGCCCCAGTTTATACTTGTGTGGCTAAGATGCTCGCACGTGAGCCTGGGGATGAGGGAAAACAAGGAGATTTTCAGGCTGGGAAGTGTCGTGAGCAGATGCATTTTTGGTATGACAGGATGGTGGCAGGGAGGGTGGTGTGAGCAGGTATGGTGGTAATTCAGAAAGAGATGATGGGAGCTTGAATTAAAGCAGTGGTGCTTGGGGACAGAAGGAAGAGGCAGGATTTGGGAGCCCTCTCTGAGACAGAACATGCAAAACTCAGACACAGCGGCGGATGGGGGACAAAGAAAGAGAGCAGAGTTGGACATGACCCTGGTGCTTCGGAGTGGATAGGATCCATCTGTGTCAGCCTTGGAGCTGAGGCCTGTTTTTATCCTGGAAACACTCTGGAGTTCGCACCACGTCTGCCTCACAAGGGAAGATGAGGCCCTGGAAATATGTTTACCTTAGGGAATGTTTACATTAAGCCTTCTTCCTCTCCTGCCTTTACACCAGGCTCGTGGGAGGCAGCTGGTGGAAGGAACCTCACCTTTAGGAACTGGGTTAAGGGACTGAGCTTTGTCACCAGCAGCGTCTGGCAGTCAGGTGGCCCTGAGCCTCAGTTTGTCCATTTGCGGTGGAAGGAGAACCCCCCCTCCCCCGCCCCCGCCTCACCAGGATGTGGTGAGTGTGAAGACGGCAGTTTCTGTGGGTGGCTCAGACCCCCGTAGGTACTTGGCACTTAATGCCTGCAGTTGGCCGGGATCATGAGTGGTTGTAATCAGGCCTGATGGAAAGGCCCCTGACTCCACCGCGGCCTTGAGCAGCTGCCAACTCCGAGACTGGCCTGCTTTGAGACTTGCCTGCAAATTCTTTTCTTTTCTTTTTTTTTTTTCAGGGTGTCTGGTTCCTGCAAACTGGCTTCCCAAAATCTTCTCGGGCTCCAAGAAGCCCTTTTGGCTGTGCATCCCACTGTCCTTCATGGTCCCCCAGCTCAGAGGGAAGTTGAGACAATCCCAATCCATTTGGCTTCATGTAAACCCTCCCTTCCAACTCCCCCTCACTGCTTCCCAGTTAAATTAGAGGGAAAGAGCACATGGCTGGGATAGAAGCAGCTTAGAGAGAGGCTAGCCCAGCTGGCCAGTCGTCCTGGACTAGGGCCCACTAAGGACCACCTCTCCCAGAGCGTACTCTTCTGGGCAAGGTGTGTGGATGGTACCAGGAGGCAAATGGTGGGTGTGAGTATGTGTGTGCATATGATTGCGCCTTGGTGGTGGGGGTTGAGCTCACTGCCCCTCATTCCCAGGAGCCCCAGCACTGATGGTGATCTCTCTCAGTGCACGAACAACGGTTTGCATTGTTAGCTTGCCTGTCTCTTGGTTTCTGATTCACCCTGGGCCACTGCAGCCTGAGCAGGTTCGCAGCTGCTCTGGGATATACTTTCCAGCACATTTAGGACTTGGAAGAGCCCCAGGTTTCAAGAACACATGGTGAGGCGGGAGGGAAGGGGCTCGAATGGAGTCGGAAGGGGAGAAGTGAGCTACTTCTTTCTTGCTTCAAGACGAAGCTCCATTTTCATCATCTGGTGGCAGGAACAGCATCTGAGGATGCCAGATGAATTGCAAACCTGTGCAGGTCGGGGGAGAGGGCAGGCAAGTAGGGGGAGATGGGCAGATTCATTTCACCCTGGCTAAGGTCTTCTTGTGCAGCCCCGGCCCCTCTGACACACGGCTCCTGCTACAGTTACAGACTCCGCCCAGCCCCAGCCTGCCTGCCCAGAGCCCGTGGGGCTCTCGCCTGCAGTGGAAGTCAGCCCCAGGAGCCAGTCTCTGGCTTCCAACCACCAAAGCCAAGGGGCAAGACAGGAGCCAGAGACTGGCTCTCAGATCTGGGGTCCTGGCGGAGCACCAGTGCCAGTGGGCCTGGTTGTACAAACGAGCAGCCTCTCTTCTCTGCATCCTGTTGCTAGTAAGGAGGAAATAGAGACTGTCCTGAACAGGGGTGGTACCGTCCCAGCTCTGGCATCACCTCTTTTTCTCCCAGACAGTTAACTGTCTCACAGCAGACAGGCTCTGGGCGACACTGTGCCTACGTTCAGCCCCATTCAACCCCAGCCATTCATCCATCCGTCTGATGTCTGTTCAGGGCCTTCTTAGTGCCAGGCATGGTCAAGGTACTGGCTCTTGCAAGGAACAGAACAAGATCCCTGCCTTCTGGGAGTTCCACTTAAGGGAGAGTCCAGAGAAATAAGTCCACACATCCAGTGCAGAGTGAAGGGGCTCAGGCAGGACGAGTCCAGATCTGAAACCCTCAGTTCCTCGGAGAGACCAAGCGACCTGCTCACTGGACTTCAGACAGCCTCTGTCTCTGCCACCATCAGTGCTAGCAGTGGAGTGGGGTTGTAATCAAAGGACAAGGCACTCATTTGCTCTGTCAAGTAAGGCTGGGTGCCCAGGGCCAGTTTCCCTGTGCCCATTAGTCATCTCAGTCCGCCAGAGAAGATGATCATAGGGAGTCCCACCTGCCTCCCAGGGTAGCTGCCAGACTCCAGTTAGACTGCACACAGCCCCTTGGCAGTGTATACATCTCTGATTCTCCTATCCTTCGACTCCCTCTTTCCCAGTAGGGTAACCGAGGATGACAGTCCATCCCACACGAGCCAGCATGAGAACAGGGAGGGGAAGTGCGCCGCCGGAGCTCGCTGCCCCTCCCCAGCCGATCTCTCTGGGCAGAGCTGCACAGGACTGGCCTCTGTGTGGGACTCAGAGCAGCTCCCGGGCTCCCAGACAGAGGGCCTTTCTGCACACTTCTGCACAAAGCTCACTCACAGGGCCTATTCAGAGGGCTGAGGGACTGAAAGGACGACCTCTGGGCCTGCCTGGGTGGGTGAGGGAGTCAGGCCCCACGGCCCTGCTGCCCTGAAGGGTTAGTAGCTTAGTCACTCAGTCGTGTCCAACTCTCTGCGACCCCATGGACTGTAGCCCACAAGGCTCCTCTGTCCGTGGAGATTTCCAAGGCAAGAATACTGGAGTGGGTTGCCACGCCCTCCTCCTGGGGATCTTCCCAACCCGGGGATCAAACCCAGGTCTCGCGCAGTGCAGGCAGATTCTTTACTGTCTGAGCCCCTAGAGAAGGCCAAGAATACTGGAGTGGGTAGCCTATCCCTTCTTCAGGGGATCTTCCCGACCCAGGAATCAAAATCGGGTCTTCTGCATTGCAGGTGGATTCTTTACCAGCTAAGCTATCATGGAAGCCCCCTGAGGGGTTTGCCAGGCCCTAAATCTGCATAGACGCCTCAAGGAAGGTACAGAGGGGCCTGAGGACAGGGCTGAGTGCCTGGACCCAGCCCCTCTGCTCTGCTAGGCTCCTGTTCCTTCCCAGAGCCTGGGGATTAATTACCACACTCCCCTCAGGGACAGACAAGCCGGGTAGGCAGAGGGTAGAAGACATAGGTTTGAAAAATAGCTAGTTTGTAGCTATTTTATTAGTTTATTTTTATTTATTTTATTAATAGTTGTTAATTTTATTAATGGTTTAGATGGCATGACTAAAACAATAGCAAGTTAGCACAGCCCAGTCACAGTTCCTGCCTAGTAGAACTTTCTGGGCAGGTGGCAGCTTCCATGTCTGATAGCCACCAGCCACACGTGGCTGCAGAGCACTAGAATGTAGCTTGTGTGACTGAGGAACTGAGGTTTTTGTTCAGCTCAATTAGCTGAGTCACCTGTGGCTGCCCCTGGACTAGTTCAGTCAGTTTAGTCGCTCAGTCGTGTCCGACTCTTTGCGACCCCATGAACCACAGCATGCCAGGCCTCCCTGTCCATTACCAACTCCTGGAGTTTACCCAAACCCATGTCCTCAAGTCAGTGATGCCATCCAACCATCTCATCCTCTGTTGTCCCTTCTCCTGCCCT
This sequence comes from Bos mutus, assembly GCF_027580195.1. NCBI lineage: Eukaryota > Metazoa > Chordata > Mammalia > Artiodactyla > Bovidae > Bos > Bos mutus. The sequence goes on along the minus strand of NC_091626.1, from coordinate 28,270,407 downwards.
CAATCTTTCCCAGAATCAGGGTCTTTTCAAATGAGTCAGCTCTTCACATCAGGTGGCCAAAGTATTGGAGTTTCAGCTTCAACATCAGTCCTTCCAATGAACACCCAGGACTGATCTCCTTTAGGATGAACTGGTTGGACCTCCTTGCAGTCCAAGGGACTCTCAAGAGTCTTCTCCAACACCACAGTTCAAAAGCATCAATTATTCTACGCTCAGCTTTCTTTATAGTCCAACTCTCACATCCATACATGACCACTGGAGAAATCATAGCCTTGACTAGATGGACCTTTGTTGGCAAAGTAATGTCTCTGCTTTGTAATATGCTGTCTAGGTAGGTCGTAACTTTCCTTCCAAGGAGTAAGCATCTTTTAATTTCATGGCTTCAATCACCATCTGATTTTGGAGCCCAGAAAAATAAAGTCAGCCACTGTTTCCACTGTTTCCCCATCTATTTGCCATGAACTGATGGGACCAAATGCCATGATCTTAGTTTTCTGAATGTTGAGCTTTAAGCCAACTTTTTCACTCTCCTCTTTCACTTTCATCAAGAGGCTCTTTAGTTCTTCTTCACTTTCTGCCATAAGGGTGGTGTCATCTGCATATCTGAGGTTATTGATATTTCTCCCGGCAATCTTGATTCCAGCTTGTGCTTCTTCCAGCCCAGCATTTCTCATGATGTACTCTGCATATAAGTTAAATAAGCAGAGTGACAATATACAGCCTTGCCATACTCGTTTCCCTATTTGGAACCAGTCTGTTGTTCCATGTCCAGTTCTATCTGTTGCTTCCTGACCTGCATGCAGGTTTCTCAAGAGGTAGGTCAGGTGGTCTGGTATTTCCATCTCTTTCAGAATTTTCTACAGTTTATTGTGATCCACACAGTCAAAGGCTTTGGCATAGTCAATAAAGCAGAAATAGATGTTTTTCTGGAACTCTCTTGCTTTTTTGATGATCCCGCGGATATTGGCAATTTTATCCCTGCACTAGGGACATCCCCAGTCCGTCAGGCTGGTCTGCTGGAGAGGGGATGCAGATGCTCCGAAGCCACACAGACCAGGTTCAAGCCTCACTGGAACTTATTGCTGTGTGACCAAAGCATGGTGCTTGGCGTCTCTGACTCAGTTTCCCCATCATTAAATAGATGGTGGTATAATGATACGAAGTGAGCCTGGCGGGAGGAGCCTGAGCAGCCTGACACTGACCAGAAGGGTCCAACTCACAGGCACAGAGGTGAGCTGGTAGATGCCTCAGTCAGAGTGCATGCTCCCCTGGTAGGGGTCAGTCTGGGGGCTTCAGGCATCCAAGTTCGCAAGGAGGAGACAGATCCAGGCTTCTGCTTCCTGGGTCTGTACTTCACAGAGGGAGGCCTGTACACAGAAGAAGGTCACCTCTCCACGGGGTGCGAAAGGTTTGACAGAGCAAGTCCAGTAGCCGTGGGACAGGCCGTCTGCCTGGGCCTTCCGCTCTGGGCCCACCTGCTTGATCATCTATGAACAAACATCCTGGACTCTGTTGGCCAGCCTGCCAGATTCAGTTTGGACAGTGATCAGGCTAGGAGGAAGTTTCTCTCCCTGGACCTCTGCTTTCCGCCTAAGCCATGCACCTGTGCCAACTTTTCTTCTTCCTGTTGTACCTGAGTCAAACTTACCCCACGCCCCTCAACATGTGCCATCCTGGTAAGAATTTGCTCACATCATTTTGCCAAATGAGAGCTGCCTTGCCCTGGTCCAGATGCTGGTTTCTTCCTGAGATCTGACCATGTCATTGCAGGACTCTAGGAGCAGGACTGTCAGGCAGTGTGTAAAGGAGAGAGGTTCTGGGCCGGGTGGGCAGGTGAGATGGCGGGGAAGGGCTCCCCAAGCCACCCTCTGAGGGCAGCCTCATCCTCTGCCTTTTCCTATGGGAACCTCTAAGCCAGCATCCCAGAGACCCCAGGCCACCGGGCCCCAGCCAGCCCTGACAGGTCTGTCTTCATGATGCATGGCACAGAGACTTCATCTACATGACAAGGGCTTCTGACCTCCCTGGCTAGTAAGACCAGACAGGAGAACTGGTGCGTACCATGGAGCCTACAGGCACAGAGAGAAACAGCCCCTACAGGGCCAAGAGTGGTGAAGTTTCCCTATCACCCCTTCATCTCAGGTATGTCAAGAGTATCTGCTCTACTTCATGATCTTAATCCCTCTACAGAGAGAAGGGGAAAAACTCAACTCCATCTGCAGAGAAGATGGAGGTCCTGCAAGTCACCCAGAGACTCAGCATCAACTTTCTCCTTCCCTCCCACCCCATATCCCATCGGGTCATCATCTCCGCCACCAGTGCCACCCCCTCGTCACCATTTTTTAAGTATTTATGAAGTGCCCAGTTTTGTGTGGAATGTGCTTGTTATATTGTTCCATTCTGTGTGAAGTTAAGTATCACTATCCCCATTTCACAGATGGATAAACTGAGGATCAGAAAAGTTACTAACTTATCCAGAACCACACAGCTCCTTTGAGGCTGGAGAGAAGACATGACGCCCAGGCTGTCGTTCCCTGTAAAACTGAACAAGCCGTCAAGAGAGAGAAGCAGAGGGGAGGAAAGCTGGTGGGACGGTCCCTCCTCCATAACTTGCCTCAGAGCTCAGAACAAGGGGTTTGCTGCCAGTGGACATGGCCATGCTGCCTGCAGCGCATGCAGGCAGAGAGCAGAGAGCCGGCAGGGAACACTGCCGACCCAGCTGCAGAAGCAAGCCGAGCCTCTTTCCACGGGCTTTTCCTCCAGGCCAGCCTGTTCCACTGGAAAAACAACCTCCCCTGCCTGGGGACTTGGGGCCGGCTGGGCCACCTTCTGGTCTGTCTTCATTCAGATCCCATTTCTCCTCTCCCCGGGAGGTGGGGGAGGGAGTCCCGCTGGGGAGGGCGAGGGTGAGGCTGAAGTCTTCATCTGTCCCCCCTTTAAGCCAAGCAAAGAAAAATAGCTCTTTGCCAAGATCTTTCATCTCAGTCATTTACTCTCACAGATGTTTTCTGCAATATAAACAAGAAGCAAAGAATGTTGGGGAGGAGAGGAGGGCAAGAGGCGGGCGGGAAGAGAAGGAAGAGTGAATACAGCTTTGAAATCTGGGCCTGAGGAGGGCAGGAAGTGGGTCCTCGGCAGGGTCCCTACTGCCCTCAGAGCGTGGGCAAACTCGGGTCACTGCCCCGGGCCAAATGGAGGGTCACTTCCCAGGGTGTCTTTGAAAGGAGGTTCTAGGGAAGTGGCATTTGGAGTGGGTGGTCTCCCCACACAGCCTCCCCCCACCCCCAGCCTGGGACCTGACTCACACAAAGCAGCTGCTGGGGTCTCTGGGCTCAACCTGAAGCTGGGCCCTGCTGGGGCACACACCTGCCCACCTAGGGCTGCCCATGCACTGGGCGAGGCCCCTGGGGCAGGGATGCTCAGTTTACTGCCAGAAGCTCTGTCCTCAAGACCGACTGGAGGCAGGGGGCCCGCTGTGGGAATCAGGACTTGGTGCACCAGGAAGAGAAAGAATCTTGGGCTGAACTGGGATGGAGAGGCACATCCTAGAGCAGATCAGGATACAATCCAGGAACTCAGGTATCTCTAAGCTCAAAATGCCTTGGGATTCCTACTGATGTCAGTCTCTCTCAAACTAAATGCAAATGCCGAAGGAGGCTAGCAGGAACCCAAAGGGGTAAAGCTGGGTAGACCGCCATGACCTAGAGAAGGCCTTTCTACAGAGGGGAGCCACAGCTCAGTATCAGCCGAACATTTAAGAGAGCCCAGAAATTCAGAGTAAAATCTGTGGGCAGTTTTTAAAAAAAAAACATTTACAATAATTTAAAACAAAACAACAGCAAAACTGACTGTTGACCTCATGAGACATGCCTATGGGCAGTTTTAGTTCATGAATCACGAGTTTGAGACATTTGTGAAATGTTGGTTGAATGAATGAATGCTAACTTTCTGTTTACTCCTCCTGCTCTAGACTAGACTTTCGTGAGAGGAAGTTTGGAAAAAAAAAAAAAATCAAGCAGCTTTTATTGGGTACCTACTGACATGGGCTTCCCTGGTGGCTCAGAGGGTAAAGCGTCTGCCTACAATGTGGGAGACCTGGGTTCGATCCCTGGGTTGGGAAGACCCCTTGGAGAAGGAAATGGCAACCCACTCCAGTACTCTTGCCTGGAAAATCCCATGGTCTGTGAAGCCTGGTAGGCTACAGTCCATGGGGTCATAAAGAGTTGGACACGACTGAGCGACTTCACTTCACTTCTTCACTGACTGAATGACTAACACTTTCACTTTGGCCTTCCTGGGTGGCTGAGATTGTAAAGAATCTTAGCCTGCAATGCAGGAGACCTGGGTTCGATTCCTGGGTAGGGAAGATCCCCTGGAGAAGGGAATGGCTACCCACTCCAGTATTTTTGCCTAGTGAATTCCATGGACAGAGGAGCCTGGCGGTCTATAGTCCATAGGATCGCAAAGAGTTAGACATGACTGAGCAACTCATGCTTTCCCTTTTTCACTGTCTTCCCAAGACAGAGATAAACACTGTGATAGATTGAGAAAATCAGATGACCTGGTCCCAGTCCTTGAGGGTTTACTCTGGGATTGGGGAGACTGCAGTGACACAGGCAAAGAGACTGGCCCTTGACAGTGCTTGCTTGTATGGCACAGAATGTTCAGGGAACAGGGAGAAAGCAGGCACCGCTTCCCAGAGGAGGTGGTGTCTGGGCTGAACCTCGACAAATGGGTAGAACACGCACCCATTCGGGCTGCTTGTGAACTCTGAAACTGGAAGGATTCTCACCCCACCCAGGACATGGAGAACTATACAGAATCAAGACCCAGGAGCACAGGAAGAGGAGGTTCCTCCTGCTAAGAAAGAGTGGCCACCGTATTATTGGCACCAACCTCCCAACCCCACCCACCCACCACCACTACCCATAATTTGGGTAGCATCTTCAAGGAAAAGTTATTGAGGGGGAGGCACGAGCCATGAACAAGCTGTGGAGAAAGAGCGGCCATTTAGGAAGGACCAAGGGGCAGGCCTGGTGCTCAGCACCTTTGAAGAAGGACAGAGGGGGACAAATTTCACATAAAGGCCCATGAAATTTCTGGGCCTTCATGATTTCCTGCCAATGGCCCTAGCTCTAGCTCCTTGCAAGAAATAAAAGGCAAAGGGAACTAAGCGTGGGCTGACCCCAGACTCCACCCATGTTACCCCTGTATGTCTTACAATGCTTGCTGCAGGGCGGGAGGCAAAGAACATGGCAGCTCCCTGAACTCCGCTCCCCAGCATGGGGCCCACACCCAAGAGCTGAGTGAATCTTCTGAAGTCTCCCAGCCAGACATGGCCAAGAGGAGGCAAGCCCAGGTCTGCCTGACCCCACAGCCCAGGCTCTTTCCACTCCACTGGGAAAGCCTACATCCCCAGGGTTCTCAAACAGTTACTGGATGTGCTCTGTCCCCATGACCACAGCCAGTGGATGGTCAGTGAGTTGGAAGAGCAGCGTGCAAACATTGCTCATGCAGCTGGGCATTCGGACGCACCAGAGATCCTCCAAAACGATACAGGCGTCCTTTTCACTCTGTGCCTCAGGGTCCTCTGCACCAACCTGTGGCCAGAACACCTCCAGGGAGAGAGACCCACAACCTCACTCCCTCCTCTGACTGCCGGCAGGCTGAGCTCCAATTAGCTGGCCTCTCTTTAGACTTCAGAGACATTACTTTGCCAACAAAGATCCGTCTAGTCAAGGCTATGGTTTTTCCAGTGATCATGTATCAGTGTGAGAGTTGGACTGTAAAGAAAGCTGAGCGCCGAAGAATTGATGCTTTTGAACTGTGGTGCTGGTGAAGACTCTTGAGAGTCCCTTGGACTGCAAGGAGATTCAACCAGTCCATCCTAAAGAAGATCAGTCCTGGGTGTTCATTGGAAAAACTGATCCTGAAGCTGAAACTCCAATACTTTGGCCACCTCATGCGAAGAGTTGACTCATTGGAAAAGACCCTGATGCTGGGAATGATTGGGGGCAGGAGGAGAAGGGGACGACAGAGGATGAGATGGCTGGATGGCATCACTGACTCGATGGACAAGAGTTTAGGGGAACTCAGGGAGTTGGTGATGGACAGGAGGCCTGGTGTGCTGCAATTCATGGGGTCGCAAAGAGTCAAACACGACTGAGCGACTGAACTGAACTGAATGGTCATGGTGCTCACGTTCTACACAACATGGACAAGGCACCTTGAAGACCCCTTTCTTGTTCTCCCTCTCCCTTGTTGTCCTTATCTGCCGCTCCTTTTCTTTCACGTGTGTTCCTCACATGCCACGTTCTCTGACACCCTCCTCCATCCCCGTGCCTCTCCCCAAATGCAGGGCCATCTGTGCTTCTCCTTTAAAAGTGATGCTCACTGTGGCCTTCCAGGGCTCCCCTGGTGGCTCAGATGGTAAAGAATCCACCTGCCATGTAGAAGACCTGGGTTCGATCTCTGGGTCAGGAAAATCCCCTAGAGAAAGAAATGGCTACCCACTCCAGTATTCTTGCCTAGAGAATTCCATGGACAGTGGAGCCTGGCAGGCTGCAGTCCATGGGGTCCCAAAGAGTTGGACACGACTGAGTGACTAACATTGTGGCCTTCCAGATGGGACAGACCAGCAAAGGGTCCAGCAAGAGAAATACCTCCCTGTCCTCAATGCTCTTTGTCAATTAATGTCACCTAAAATTACACCAATTTTCTTGCTAATCAACTCATGTCAAGTTTACCATCAACATAAACCCCCAAGTTTTTCACATCCTCCCATCCAAGATGGATAGGTCCATTTGTTTAGGCCCCAAGGTTTCAGATGTACCTTTAACCCTATTATTTTTTATCCTGTTACAGTTAGCCAAAACTCATCCAAACTATCTATCATTGGGCGGGGGCGTAGTGCAGTTTTTTTTATTCTTTAATCCAAAGTATGAGCTACTCCTAGCCCCTAGTAGATGGTTCTTCCTAGTCTCTGATGGAACTGTTGATATAAAGGCTTTGGGGGAGCTTTGAGACACTGATGGAACTATCCAGGCTGACATTCACCTGTTTCAATCAGCATTTTAAGGCTTCCCTTGTGGCTCAGCTGGTAAAGAATCCGCCCGTAATGCGGGAGACCTGGGTTTGATCCCCGGGTTGGGAAGATCCCCTGGAGAAGAGAAAGGCTACCCACTCCAGTATTCTGGCCTGGAGAATTCCATGGAGTGTATAGTCCATGAGGTCGCAAAGAGCTGGACACGACTGAGCAACTTTCACTTCACTTCACTTCACTGAGCACATTCCCAGCCACTCTTTTTATGCTGTCTTCACTTCACTGTCCTCAAGAATGCCCTAAGGTCCTTCCTGCCTACTGCAATGCCATGAGCTCCCAACTCAGGATTCCCATGCCCTCCCTAAAAGGGCAACTGGAAGGCCATCTCTTTTCTTGGTGACTCCATGCTGATTCGTAATGACCAGAATTTTCTTTCTCATATCCTTAGAAGACATTCCTTTACCTGTAGATGAAAGAGATTATCCTTGAACCCCAAAGCAGAAGCTACCCTCAGACAGTCAAACTTGTTATCTCACTGTGGCTGGGCATGTCCATCTGTCCATCTGCTCCTCCAGTTCCCCTCTTCATCCTTCTCCCCTGGCTCTGTGCCCCAGGAGGCTAACTTTGAGGACATCATCACTGGGCACTTTTGCCCTCTGGCTTCAGTTGGGTTCAGCCAATGAAAGGCACCCAGAGAGAGGAAGGCGGGGCAACATCATGGGTGTATATCCCCCTGGTTCCTCTCCACCAGCCCCTACTTGGCTGTGTCCCTCTACTTCCCTCTACTCAAGGCCATAGCACCTGTTAGGCAGTTCTCTCCTAAGGAACTTTCTCTCATGCCTCTGTCCCTCTCCCCATAGGCTCTTACTTCTCTTAGCCCTGGAAGGCTTCCCCGTACCTTATTAGTTTCCTTTAACCTTACTCAACCTGTAAGTCTTCCCATTTCTAAATTCTCCTCAATTACCCGGAGTGTGCCATCTGTCTCCTGCCAGGATGCTGATGGATGCACTCCTGTTCTGAATCATGTTGCCCAAAGCCTTAGACAACAGTGTTCAGGTGTGTGGGAGGTTGTGTAGGTGCTGGTGAGAACATTATAGTGGTTAAGTGCACAGAATCTATGGTCTAACCAACTGGAGTTGAATTTTATCTCCACCATTTTCTCATTTTGTGGCTATTTCACTTCGTGAACCTCTGCTTTCTCTTCTGCAAAATGGGAACAGGGGCTTCCCTGATAGCTCAGTTGGTAAAGAATCCCCCTGCAATGCAGGAGACCCTGGTTTGATTCCTGGGTCAGGATGATCCACTGGAGAAGGGATAGGCTACCCACTCCAGTATTCTTGGGCTTCTCTTGTAGCTCAGCTGGTAAAGAATCCACATGCAATGTGGGAGACCTGGGTTTGATCCCTGTGTTGGGAAGATCCCCTGGAGAAGGAAAAGTGTACCCACTCCAGTATTCTGGCCTGGAGAATTTCATGGACTGTATAGTCCATGGGGTTGCAAAGAGTCAGACACGAGTGAGCGACCTTCACTTTCACTTTCAATCCCTTCTCACAAGCTCATTGCAAGGACTCAATGAGATTATAGTAGTAAAACACTGAGTTTAGCATCAAGTTATAATGCATCACTCTATAAATGAGAGTTATCATAGATTATTATTAAAAGAAAATCCAACCATTGAGGGTGTTGCTTTGGCAATAGGATCAGCTATCAGTATGCTTCTAGATTTTGCTAGATTTCTTATAGCTACCGGGGAATTTGGACCTCAGGTTATCTGTCCACATGCTACAGGAGAAAGAAAACAAACATAATTGTTGTTATTTTAATAGGTAAAGAAACTGTCAATTCTATTATTAATACTCAGTTTCAAGAGAAGTTTTAACAGAGAATACTCTAGAAGACTGTTTTTTATATTTGATCTAAACTTTCCTACCCCTTCTTGGCATGATCTTAAAGTCCCCCAATCACAAAGCATGATTCCTACAAGTTTAAACTCCAGAAATGTGATGCCCTTTCGCCTGCCCTTGCAGAGCTCCCCCCACCATCCCATCCTTCCCCAAATGATGTTCTTAACCAAAATAAGGCTCAGAAGAGAGTCTCTTAACTCTGTCCAAAAGCTAAAACCAAGAGAGGACAAAGGTTCTCTGGTTAGTCACATTTCACCCAACTATTTTTAGCTGGCATAGGGTGAAACAAGGTTCCCCAAAAATCTGGGTCCTGTGAAAGTTGGAAGCTCTGCCAAGATGGAGGAATACAGCTCCCCCCGTTGGAAGAGAGAGAACAATTCCCTCCTTCATCACTTGCTGCCAAGGAGTCTTCCACCTGCTCTGTCTTGCTTACATTTGATCCCATTGGGTTGGTCTGCTTGTTCACTGTTTCAGCCCCAACTTTTGCTACTGAGCTGTCAATTTGTCAATTCATTCTGTGGACCATCTCATGCCACATTATCCTCCAGCTCTTGTGTTGGAAGCTTGGTGGGTTTCTGAATCTCTATCCTAATGGAAATGCATGACAAAGCGTCCTGGATTCTCAACCTGGACACACTTCTTTTTCCTGGTTTCTCTCTCCTAAGAGCCCCAAGCTCTGCCATACCCTTCTCCTTTCAGCCCTTTCCTTCTCCTACTCACATGGATGCATCAAGGACAAGCATCTTCCTGCCCAGAGATATCTGCGCTTCCACATACTCCTATATGACCTTCCACTCTCTGACCTCCATTGCTGAAATCCCTTGAGTTCGAAAACCAGAGATGTTTCCATGACTTTTAAGGCTTATATTGGCAAGACTTACAGAGAAGGGAGTGAGGGACCATGCTGAGTTTCTGCCTGACCCCAGATCACCACTGAGGGCAATGCTATGGGAAGGTTGCCTCCCCATAGGCCTAGGGGCTATCTCATTGGGATGACACCATTGGAGACTCAATATCCACTCTTCTGTTCCTTCAGTCTTCAGGCAGGATACTGGGCAGATGGAAACTGAGTTTCAAGTTAAAGGAGTGGGTAGAACTCCATACAGTGATTTATGGTCTAGGCCAGGGCTTTCAAAACTGTATAAAGAGCTATTCCTGGCCAAGTTCCTTATTAGTCATATGTGTGAAATGGAAACATCACTTTGTCAGAAATATACTCCCCCACCTCCTCCCCAACTGTGTCTATAATCAGGTTCTGGAAATAGAGCTGGGTGTTGGGAAAAGGACTTAAGGGAAGAACACTTTGCTAATAGACCTTGCATTACCCTGGCAGCGGCATTTGCACCAAACACTGATGGAAAGAGATCCTGGGGCAGGCGAAAAAAGGATAAACCAACTTCACGTTGGCATTGCCCCCAGAGGTGCTTTTCCGTAAATGAATAGATTGTGAATGTTTCAGCTTTCTCATTTGTCATTTTATCTATTCAGCACTCATCTACTCGTCTGGTACCCATGCCCCATTTTCCTCTTGGGGAATCCCACCGTGTCCTCTGTTCTCAGTCCATGAGATTCCAGGGCAGCTCAAGACGAAGCACATGATCCAGGCTTAAGCCAATCAGTGCAGTCCATTCTCCTGGGGAATAGAGGTTAGTTTAAGAACTGGCAGCTGATCAATCAAATTCAATTAGATACCTTGAGGTTTTCTCTAGGATTTCTGGGAAAAAGATTCACTCTTTCTCTTAAACCTCAAATCTGGGAGATGTAGGGCCTGGAACTCGGCTATTTTTCGATCATGTGAAAACTGAGTCTGAAGCCAGCAGAGCTGAGAGATGGAAAGTAATCACGTCCTGACAATGGTCCTGAATCCAGTTGTGTCTGATGCTAGTTCTCATTCTAGATCTTTTGGTTGCAGGGACCATTAGATTTCCCTTTTGCAAAAGCAGTTTGAGACAGATTTTCTGTCCCCGGCCTTTGTTAACAGTTGTTTAAAAGAATACATAAGGCTTAAATGGAACTAAAAGAAAAGCAGGAGGGCCAGCACGAGGCCTGTAATGTGCAAGTACAATCCGTGGCTCAGGTGCACAGACTGAGGTTCATCACACACTTTAATGTGAGCAAAGCACACCAGGACGTACCCAGACAGGAAGATGAAGAGCCCTAGACAGGAAGTTCCCCCAGCAAACACCACCTTTTAGAGATGAAATTGCTAAGACACTAGACCATTTCTATTGAGTTCAGTCTGTGTTACACCCCACTTTATATATTTAATGCAATAGTAAATACTACTACTTTAGTAAAACTCCCTCATTTATACCATTTCAACTTATAATTCCCTATAATTTATTCCTTTTCCTTATGAATTCATAAAAAAAAAAATGCCTGTTCATCTATGAAATGACTTCTCATTTAATCTCTGCCTTCCCCTCATTAATCAAAGTTCTTCAGAGAAACAGAGCCAATGGGAGGTAAAGATAGAGATATAAGACAAGAGAGAGGTTGAGAGATTTTTTCCTAACTGGCAGCAGGCAGCCTGGATTCAGATAAGAGTTGATGTTACAGTATTGAATCCAAAGGTTAGACACTCAGGCAAAATTTTCATGTTGCAATTTGGAGGCAGAATTCCTTCTTCTTTGGGAAACCTCATCCTTTGTCCTAAAGGCCTTCAACTGATTGGATAAGACCCACCCACATTATGGAAGGTCATCTACTTTACTTCAAAATCAACAGATTGCAAATGTTAATCACGTCTAAAAAATACCTTCACAGAAACATCTAGACTAGTGTTTGACCAGATAACCTGGCACCACAGCCTATATAAGTTGACAAATAAAATTAACCATCACACCCAGTTGTAACCAATAGTCCCATCAGCTCATCCACATATTAGTGAGGGTTCAGCTCCGGATTCTCAAGCCAATACCAAGGAGGACTCTATACAAATGACATCCTCTTGTCAAAGTTCTATTAGTTCCCAGCATAGAGGAAAATTCATAATGATCACTCAGTTCAGTTTGGATGATTTGCTTCACTATTTCTGTTGCTGTTGAAGTATGTAAATCAGCTCTCATTTATTAAATCTCCCTTGGTTTAGTTTTCACTATTTGCAGAATTTCCCTTCTTAACTACCATCCCAGAAAAGCACTTGAGCCCTGCCCCACAGATGTGACCACTGTATCCTAGTTGAAGGCAACAAAGGAGCCCTGGGATGTTGGGATGAAGCACCTCGAGCAGGAGAAAGCATTTGTCCCATGAGTTCTGCCTGTAGGAGAGCCTGAAGTGAAACAGACACAAAGAAGACATTTCACCTGGCCTGGGTCTAGTAGAGAAGTTGACCTTTGGTCCCCATAAGCACGTGTGTGTGCTCAGTCACTTATGTCCAACTGCTGTGACCTATGGACTATATAGCCCACCAGGCTCCTCTGTCCATGGAATTCCCCAGGCAAGAATACCAGAGTGGGTTGCCATGCCCTCCTCCAGAGGATCTTCCCAAGCCAGGGATCGAACCTACATCTCCTGCATTGCAGGCAGGTTCTTTACCCACTGAGCCACCCCTCACGGCGGTAAGCACAAGTTACTACAGTTCCATGTGCTTTCAACTGAAGGACTTTGGTCCTGCCTTCTGAAGATCTGAGATACATCTACTTATACTATAAGCCAGGTACTTTTTTTTATTCTCTTTGGCTACCTGTTCTAGGTCCCATCTTGGCTTCTAGCCCTGCTTTATGCCCCAGGATGTCTCCTTAAAGCAGCTACCTTCCTTCAGGCATCTATGCCAGGAGGGGACAGTGGTGGTGATAGCAGGCCCTGTCAGTCCATAGGACTGCACTGCTACAGCTTCATAAGTTTTTCTGAGGATGTTCTTTAGGCTTCCATGCCATGGCTGATGACACCAGGTCAAAGCCTCCAGTGATGCCTACTCATCCCAAATCTGATATTTCCCAGCTTCCCTTGCTGGGAAATTGTTAGGTCCCTTGTTAGGGCAAAGCCAGGTGACTGTGTTCCGGCCAAAGAGACATGGGCAGAAATGGTATTAGCCAATTTTACAGGGCCTTAAACAGCATCTCAGCAATCCTCCTGTCCTACCTTCCCTGACTAAGGCAATCCTGATGTCCCAAGTTTCAGATGGTGTGACAACTGAGATGTGGGGGTGTATTTGTTACTGTAGCCCAGTCTTTCCTGTACTGACTAATGCAGAGCGTAAGAAGGAGTGTTCCTCTGACCCATGGCCCTCCTCACCTCAGTGAGCCATCGCACAGATGGAGGGTATTCCCCGCATCTCTCTCAATCTCTGATGAAACAGACTTGGACATCTGCTGTGCTGATGGTGGCAGGTCAGGAGCAGCATCTTTGTGTCTACAGTTGCTCAGGATCTGCTCTGTCCCAAATCCCTAAGGAAAGGCACAAATTAGTGAAGTAATTGAACCACAGTAGGTTTTTCTGAAAAGGCTTTCACAGCTTTGAGCTCAGTTAGGAGGAAAGAGAGAATTTCAGACCCTAAACTGTATGGAACCCTTTCTACTTCAGTTGAAGACATCCTTGCTAGGATCAAAACACAGAGTCTTATCTGTTGAGAATTCGTGCAACTTCAAGTTCCTACATTACAAAAAGCCTACCCTGCCTACCACGCCATGTGATCCGTGAATGAGGGTGGGGCTGCTTGGTATTTTCATACTGTTGGAAACAGTGGCCTTGTTGATCTCAGAGAGTCCCAGATTAAGCTGATTTCGCTATTTTTAATCTCTCCGGAAATAAGCAAAGAAGACAGGCCTAATTGCAAACAGACTGAACTTTACATAGGAAATATGTAGGTCCCCCGAGGCACCTAGAAAGTGTCTGAAACCCTAACAGCCTCCTCGTCTCCCCTACTGCATGCTTCCCTCCCCAGAGCACGTAGGCCCTGCACCCAGGGAAGCCTGGTGGGGGCAGCAGGGGTTGGAATCAGGAGTTCAGCTCTGGCCTTGAACTGGCCAAACCAGCCCAGCCAGCCCCTGGGGCCTGAAGGCAGGGGCTCTGCATGAGAAACAGGAAGATATTCTACCCACAACTTGAACCATGGCTTTGGGAAGGCTCTTTGTTTTCCCATCCCCTTTATTTTGGGTTTTTTGACCCTTCTCTACTCTGTTGCTTGTCAAATTCCAGGCATGGGGAGGATTTCAAACAGCACCATCAAGGCTGCAACACACCCACACACACACACACACACTGCAATTCCATTTGCCACACAGCCCTGGGATTTGTGGCTAAGTGTGGCCCAGTAAGAGCTTTCTAACCATTCACATGGCCCCCAGCCTTCCCCACAAAGCCAATGTGAAAGTACCAGCCAGAACCCTGGGCCTTGCTGGCAGCTGTGCTGCTGGGTCGCTGCAGGAGGTCGGACAAGGCCCTGTAGCCTGCTGTGCCTCAGTTTCCCTGCCCGTCAGTTTGGACAACCATGACCGCAGCTAATTCAGAGTTGTCTGCCTGCTGGTGGGATCGAGCACTGGAGGGGGCTCAGACTTATGGCACAGAAGTCCCAGAATGAGTCAAACAAGAAAAAGACCAAAATAGATTGGGAGCCGAGGGCCCAGAAAGGCAGCCAGAGGAGATTAGACACGCTGTGGAGAGAACCATCCCGATGACTTTATTGAGGGCTCTTGCTCATAAACAGCCAGTGTGTTACATTAACTTCCATGGAGCAGGCCGATCCTTGCCTAGGATGGGAAGTTTGGGATTGGAGCCATCCATGGGTCCTGCTGCTGCTGAGGTCACCCCAGGAGCTGGGGCTCTTCCAAGGAAAATCAGCATGGGGCTCTGAGGCTTGGCGAAATGGCTGGACAGATGGACAGTTCTTTGAGTGAGAAAGTCATGGTTACCAGGCAGGGGGGAGTGGTAAGTGTCCCCCATGCTGCACCTCTGCTAGCGGAAGCAAGTCTTGGTTTATGGGGCATTTCTGCTGAAAAGCCCTTCTTCCCTTCCCTTTGCCTCTTGAGCTCATGAATCCTAACAGTGGGCAGCAGGCCAGGAGCACAGACGTGGAAAAGACCCAAGAACTGCTGCCATAAGCTCCCACCCCTGAGAGCCCCCAGTCCGTGGCCATCCCCAGCCATGACTTTGCCTGTCACATCCTGACCCTTCACATCCGCTGCCTCTTTACAGCACCCAGCTGGCCCTCCTGGCCGCGTGCTCCTCCTCATCTTCCCTTTCACAGGGAGAACAGCACTGGCAGGTGATGTTCCCCTGTTGCTTCAGGCAACAGTGAAACTTGATTCAAGTTTGCCAACAAGACTGCCCAAAGCCACTGTGCTCTTTTGTAGATAGGGGCTCATAAATATCTCATTTCAGCTCTGAAGACCCTTCTTTCCCTCTTACTGTCTGCTCTCAACCGGCCACCCATTTCCCGCTCATCTCTGCCGGAAATGATCCCAGCCAAGCCGAGCCAAGCCGAGCCAAGCCAAGCCAGGCAGCTGTCTGTGGGCTCACAGACCTTCCCAAGATGAGAGTCTCTTCTGTGGCTACCAGATTGCACCCTGATGCCAGCCAGCTCCTGGCATCTACCACCGGCCCTCCCAAGGTGGTAGCATGGGGAGACACAGCCCAAACCCTTGATTCAACCTCCTTCCAGTCCAGTTCTGTTGGCAAAATGAAACTCTCTGATGAAGAAAACTCAGCCTGGACTGCCTATGAGGCACCTCTGATAACCAGGCAAACCACTTGTCCTGGATGGGTCCATGCTTGGGGGCTTACTAGTGGACCAGTATAAGGAAGAAGGTAGGAGGAAGAAGTCTAGAGCAAATGTCAGGTTTGGGGACAAGCCATTCGCTGCTGGCAACATGTCTTTATCTGGAAAACAGCACACAGGAACTTACAGTGAAAAAGAAGAGTTTAAAGGCCTCCATGGACTTCTCCAGTGTTCCAGTGGTTGAGGGTCTGCCTGCCAATGCAAGAAGTGGGGGTTCAATCCCTGGTCCAGGGGGATTCCATGTGCTGTGGGGCAGCTAGGCCCATGAGCCACCTCTGCTGGGTCCGTGTGCTCTGGAGCCCATGCTCCCAAACAGGGGAGGCCGCTGCGGTGAGGGGTTGGCAGGGGGGCTCCATGTGCTGTGGCTGGAGGGAGCCCAAGCACGGCAGCCAGGATCCAGTGCAACATAAATACTAAAAAGTGATTCACCACTGAACTAACCTGAATCTTGAGCCACTAAGGTCACTTGATCTCTCTGGGTTTCAATTACTAGGGAGAAATGGTCACAAAGATCCTTCCAGCTCCCGCAGCTTATTATGCTGGGTGCCAGTTGTTCTCAGGTCCCAGGCCAGTGAGAGGAAATGACAGAAAGAGGGCTTAGTTCTCTGGGTTACTGTCTCTCAGGGCTCTCCTTGCATTTATGGGTTGGGTTCAACCTGAATCTGTCTTCAGGATGAGTCTTTGTAATTACAGTGCTCAGTGATTCTGTCCTGTAGCAAGTTCATTTTTGAAGATCTTCTCTACAATTTATTCATTTACTAAAAAACAGCAGTTTTTTAAAAATTATTTACTGCACAAAAATAAATTATATATATATTTTAAAATGAAGCCTTCTATGATGTAACCCCATGCCACCATGGCTCCAGTCTGCTCCAACACACCTTCCCTCATGTGAATTGCATCTTGGTCAGACCTACAAACCCAACCAATGGCCTGCTCATTCCTGCTCTCTGTCCTTGTTCCTTCCATCGCCTTTGCTCACAATATCTATCTAGATTTTGTCCATCTTCTAAGGCCTTGCTCCAACCCTGTCCTCCCACCAAACCCCTGCTGCTGCTGCTAAGTCACTTCAGGTGTGTCCGACTCTGTGAGACCCCATAGACGGTAGCCCACTAGGCTCCCCCATCCCTGGGATTCTCCAGGCAAGAACACTGGAGTGGGTTGCCATTTCCTTCTCCAATGCATGAAAGTGAAAAGTGAAAGTGAAGTGGCTCAGTCGTGTCTGACTCTTAGCAACCCCATGGACCGCAGCCTACCAGGCTCCTCCACCCACGGGATTTTCCAGGCAAGAGTACTGGAGTGGGGTGCCATTGCCTTCTCCTACCCTTGGCCAAACCTCAGAGAAGCCTAGAGCCTACACCTTCCCCTTCTCCACCCCCAACACTTATTGTCCACCCTACACAATTTACTTCTTTATGGATGACCAGCCCATATGATCTCTTTCAGATGTGCTGGCCTTTGTCTCATTGAGTCTGTGTCCCAGAATTCTTGCCTCAAGGACACATCCCCAGTTCTCTGAACACTACAGGGCCTTAGACAATACCTACAGATTCGATTGATTATGCAATAAGGAATTTAAGTGATCAGAAATGTGCATAACCTGGAAGAAAAATAGAATGTTCAGTGAAACTGTGAGTGTGGGCCCAGGTGGTCCTGCTTAGGGGAAGTGGTGTAATGGGTTTTCCTTTCTAGGCTGCCCTCTGATAGGCCTAGAATCCCACAGAGGCCCATGGAAGGTGGCGGTTGAGTGAACAGTGATCTGCAACCAAAAGAGACCATAAATGCAAAGGAGAGAGCTGAGCAATGTCAGCTTCACAACTCCAGGTGATGAGAATGGTATTTATAGACTCAGTGACATGTTTGAAGCAGTGAGTCCCAGAGGGTAATATTTTAAGCTGGACATCCTGAGACCCTGACGTTCTGTTTTTATTCTCCTCCCTATCCTTCCCTCCTGTAGCCCCTGGAACTTTCCATGGTTTGGACAAGAGCATGAAACCTCTATTGTTTCTCAATCTTTGCTAGTGCTAGGGAAGGATTTAAAAACTGCTTTGTGGAAGGATGATTAGTGATGAGTGAAAAACATTCTGAGGCCTCAAAAATGACATTTGCCATTACACTGAAACTTCTAGCAGAGAATTTCAAAATAATAGAGAGGGAGGCCTATCTGCCCTTGGAGAACTCCAAGGGCAATGGGCCTGGGAGGAGGAACAGAAAGCCCTTGTTTGTACATGGACCCATTGGAGCCCAGAGGGTCCAGAGAGTCTAGAGCCACCTATTTAAGAATTTTCTTTCTCTTGAGCACATTTTTATATTGGATAAAATTTTCTGAGGAATCTATAAACAGAGGGTGGGAACCTAAAACTACTCTTTACATGGCTCAGAATACAGATGGAGAAATCGGTGTTTTCCCTCAGAGCAATCTAGAAAGTACTAGCCAAAGAACAAATTACAAACAGCTACACAAGCACTAGGGAAGTCCCACAGATCATAGGGGATGGAAAATAACCATGAGATCATCAGGCTCAACTCCCCAGTGACCTGGACAGCCAGGATGCAGCTTCACCATCCCCTTTCTGAGAGCGTTTCACCTTTCTCTTGCTTGGGACTGTGAACAGAGTCCCAGATTCATCGTCCATACACCCCCACCTCCACTCCCAGACAGGCAACGCCTACAACAGAGTTCCTCATGCATAAAAATTAAGTCCAGAACGTTCTCTACAGTGTGGTTTTTATGTTGTTTGTAAACAACAGTGGATGCTTACTCCCCTCCTCCCCCACATGTTGAGGAGTTCTATGGATCAGTGGGATCTGGCCAAATTGAAACATCAAGTCCTGCTTAGCCTCTGAGTCTAAAGCCCAACTTTCAGAACAGGAAAACAAAACAAAACAAAACGTACCTGTTTTCATGCCAAAGAAAGCTGATACCCTGCAACACGGTAAATATATAACACTGATACATGTTATATATGAAAGTTGTTAAGAGAGTAAACCTAAGAGTTCTCATCTCAAGAGAAAAAATGTTTTTCTATTTCTTTTCTTTATATCTATATGAGATGATGGATGTCTTCTAAATTTACTATGATAATCATTTCATGATGTAGTTAAGTCAAGTCATTAGGCTATACGCCTTCAACTTATACAGTTCAGTTCAGTTCAGTTCAGTCGCTCAGTTGTGTCCGACTCTGCGACCCCATGAATTGCAGCACGCCAGGCCTCCCTGTCGGCCAGGTCTCCCTGTCCATCACCAACTCCCGGAGTTCACCCAAACTCATGTGCATCGAGTCAGTGATGCCATCCAGCCATCTCATCGTCCGTCGTCCCCTTCTCCTCTTGCCCCCAAATCCCTCCCAGCATCAGGGTCTTTTCCAATGAGTCAACTCTTTGCATGATATGGCCAGTGCTGTGTGTCAATTTTATCTCAAAAAACTAGAAGGGGAAAAAAGCTAATTTTATCCTCTAAATTTAGGTTAGTCAAAGGGTAAAAATGGATTTACTGCTGATGATGATGGAGAGATAAGCATATGAGTTCTGATTTCTTCTCTTTTAAATGAAAAGGAATGTACAGTTGCCAAGAACAAATAAAAATGGCACAAAGAAACAAGCAAAAATATTATACATGTGGGCAGAAGAAAGAAAAGCACATACCCTCTACCAAGGAAACAAACAAAACTAATGACCTAAAAATAACTTGAAAACTTTTGTTTCCACCAAAGAGAAACACACACATACACACACACACATTTTTTTCCCTCCTAATTACAACAATAATAAATGCCCAATGCAAGAAACTTGGAAAATACAGAAAAAAACACAACTGAAAAACTATTATAGTATTTTGTTGTGTTATCTTCCAATATTTCTTTATGACTAGTCACCTATATATTAGCAGTATAATATATACTAATGCTATGTCAAAGCTTTCCAAGGCAAACCATTCAATATCACAGTAATCCAAGTCTATGCCCCAACCAGTAACGCTGAAGAAGCTGAAGTTGAACGGTTCTATGAAGACCTACAAGACCTTTTAGAACTAACACCCAAAAAAGATGTCCTTTTCATTATATAGGGAACTGAAATGCAAAAGTAGGAAGTCAAGAAACACCTGGAGTAACAGGCAAATTTGGCCTTGGAATATGGAATGAAGCAGGGCAAAGACTAATAGAGTTTTGCCAAGAAAATGCACTGGTCATAACAAACACCCTCTTCCAACAACACAAGAGAAGACTCTATACATGGACATCACCAGATGGTCAACACCGAAATCAGATTGATTATATTCTTTGCAGCCAAAGATAGAGAAGCTCTATACAGTTAGCAAAAATAAGACCAGGAGGTGACTGTGGCTCAGACCATGAACTCCTTGTTGCCAAATTCAGACTTAAATTGAAGAAAGTAGGGAAAACCACTAGACCATTCAGGTATGACCTAAATCAAATCCCTTATGATTATACAGTGGAAGTGAGAAATAGATTTAAGGGCCTAGATCTGATACATAGAGTGCCTGATGAACTATGGAATGAGGTTCGTGACATTGTACAGGAGACAGGGATCAAGACCATCCCCATAGAAAAGAAATGCAAAAAAGCAAAATGGCTGTCTGGGGAGGCCTTACAAATAGCTGTGAAAAGAAGAGAAGTGAAAAGCAAAGGAGAAAAGGAAAGATAAAAGCATCTGAATGCAGAGTTCCAAAGAATAGCAAGAAGAGATAAGAAAGCCTTCTTCAGCGATCAATGCAAAGAAATAGAGGAAAACAACAGAATGGGAAAGACTAGAGATCTCTTCAAGAAAATCAGAGATACCAAAGGAACACTTCATGCAAAGATGAGCTTGATAAAGGACAGAAATGGTATGGACCTAACAGAAGCAAAAGATATTAAGAAGAGATGGCAAGAATACACAGAAGAATGGTACGAAAAAGATCTTCACGACCCAGATAATCACGATGGTGTGATCACTGACCTAGAGCCAGACATCCTGGAATGTGAAGTCAAGTGGGCCTTAGAAAGCATCACTACAAACAAAGCTAGTGGAGGTGATGGAATTCCAGTGGAGCTATTCCAAATCCTGAAAGATGATGCTGTGAAAGTGCTGCACTCAATATGCCAGCAAATTTGGAAAACTCAGCAGTGGCCACAGGACTGGAAAAGGTCAGTTTTCATTCCAATCCCAAAGAAAGGCAATGACAAAGAATGCTCAAACTACCACACAATTGCACTCATCTCACATGCTAGTAAAGTAATGGTCAAAATTCTCCAAGCCAGGCTTCAGCAATATGTGAACCGTGAACTTCCTGATGTTCAAGCTGGTTTTAGAAAAGGCAGAGGAACCAGAGATCAAATTGCCAACATCCACTGGATCATGGAAAAAGCAAGAGAGTTCCAGAAAAACATCTATTTCTGCTTTATTGACTATGCCAAAGCCTTTGACTGTGTGGATCACAATAAACTGTGGAAAATTCTTCAAGAGATGGGAATACCAGACCACCTGATCTGCCTCTTGAGAAATGTGTATGCAGGTCAGGAAGCAACAGTTAGAACTGGACATGGAACAACAGACTGGTTCCAAATAGGAAAAGGAGTTTGTCAAGGCTGTATATTGTTGCCCTGTTTATTTAACTTATATGCAGAGTACATCATGAGAAACGCTGGGCTGGAAGAAACACAAGCTGGAATCAAGATTGTCGGGAGAAATATCAATAACCTCAGATATGCAGATGACACCACCCTTATGGCAGAAAGTGAAGAGGAACTAAAAAGCCTCTTGATGAAAGTGAAAGTGGAGAGTGAAAAAGTAGGCTTAAAGCTCAACATTCAGAAAACGAAGATCATGGCATCCGGTCCCACCACTTCATGGGAAATAGATGGGGAAACAGTGGCAACAGTGTCAGACTTTATTTTTCTGGGCTCCAAAATCACCACAGATGGTGACTGCAGCCATGAAATTAAAAGACGCTTACTCCTCGGAAGGAAAGTTATGACCAACCTAGATAGCATATTCAAAAGCAGAGACATTACTTTGCCAACAAAGGTTCGTCTAGTCAAGGCTATGGTTTTTCCTGTGGTCATGTATAGATGTGAGAGTTGGACTGTGAAGAAGGCTGAGCACTGAAGAGTTGATGCTTTTGAACTGTGGTGTTGAAGAAGACTCTTGAGAGTCCCTTGGACTGCAAGGAGATCCAACCAGTCCATTCTGAAGGAGATCAGCCCTGGGATCTCTTTGGAAGGAATGATGCTAAAGCTGAAACTCCAGTACTTTGGCCACCTCATGGGATGAGTTTTGACTCATTGGAAAAGACTCTGATGCTGAGAGGGATTGGGTCAGGAGGAGAAGGGGACGACGGAGGATGAGATGGCTGGATGGCATCACTGACTCGATGGACGTGAGTCTGAGTGAACTCCAGGAGTTGGTGATGGACAGGGAGGCCTGGCGTGCTGCGATTCATGGGGTCGCAAAGAGTCGGACACAACTGAGCGACTGATCTGATCTGATCTGATGTCAAAGCTATGGCTTTTCTTGTAGTCATGTATGGACATGAGAGTGCTTTCATAAAGAAGGCTGAATGATTGATGCCTTCTAACTGTGTAGTGCTGGAGAAGATTCTTGAGAGTCCCTTGGACAGCAAGGAGATCAAACTAGTCAATACTAAAGGAAATTAGCCCTGAATTTTCATTGGAAATACTGATGCTGAAGCTCCAATATTTTGGCCACCTGATGTGAAGAGTCAACTCATTGGAAAAGACTCAGATGATGGGAAAGATGTAGGACAGGAGGAGAAAGGAGTGACAGAGGATGAGATGGTTGGATGGCATCACTGACTCAACAAACATGAGTTTGAGCAAACTCCAGGAGATAGTGAAGGACAGGGAAGCCTGGAGTGCTGCAGTCCATGGGGTCACAAAGAGTCGGACATGACTTAGCAACTGAACATATTAGAGGACTTCCTTGGTGGCCCACTGGTTAGGACTCTGCACTTCCACTGCAGGGAATGCAGTTATATAATACATAATATATATATTATGTTATCTTATATATTACATAATATATAGTTATATAAATGAAGGCTATAGAATTCTTTACATATAAAATATTCATTCATTCATATATGAATTTCAAATAAAATGTTAAGAAATTCTCAGTTAAGGTAGCATATGTTAATTATAGAAATCAGAAATAAGCTTTAGCGGAAAGAGATGAAAATTATTTTCCTCACATGGGAAAGTCCACTTTCATTTGCTGTATATGCCCTTCTCACTTATTTTAAATATACATCCATAAGTATAATAAGAAATGATATGGAAAAGCATACAGAAGTAGCATGGTGACGTTTGATATGCCAGGCGATATCGGTGAACCTCCTAAACCATCGTATCATCCTTTCCCCATGAGTTATCTCCTGCTATGGCTTCTTCTTGTGGAGGGGACGCTGTCCTTGACAATGGGCCACTGACCGGCCTGCAGGGCCCACGATGACTCTTGAGGAATCCTAAATGGTAAAGTCTTTCTTTTCTGTAACAGGAGCAGAGCCAGGAAGTCTGATAACAGAACTTACAGTAAGCTACAGCAGAGAGAAGACAGGCGACAGCCTGAGGAGAGTTCCGGCAGCACAGTGGGGACAGCAGAAAGCTCTTCTGGGTCAGGAGGAGAAACTGAGGAGGGTGAGGAAGAGGGGCAGCACTTAGACTAGCCAGGTCTCTCCTGCTCCCCTTCCTTGAGGTTGTATCTTGAGGATTGGGGTTTTTCAACATCTAGAGGGAATTTCTAAATAGTCTCTCAGACGTGTCCAAGCCCGCCAGGCTCCTCTGTCCATGGAATTCTCCAGGCATGAATACTGGAGTGAATGGCCATTTCCTTCTCCCGGGGATCTTCCCGATCAGGGATCAAACCTAGGTATCCTGCATTGCACATGGATTCTTTACCATTTGAGCCACAGAGAAAGCCCTGGGGGGAAATTCAGGGGGATCTAAAAACATCTGGGTTGGGTCTTGCATTTCTGAGATATTGTTTGAGGAGATGCCAAGTCTCTTGGGTTCACCTGGCACACATCCTGCACGGGGCCACGGGGTGAGTTAGAAGTGACAGCAGAAAGTGGCACAGGTCGTGGGGCATCGGCATGAGTCGCGCAGCTTGCTTGGGTGTCTCGGGGATTCCAGATGCCCCCAGGGCCCAGAACAGTAGCAGAAGCATGAAGAACAGGCCTGGGATTAAGACCAAGAGGCCACAGTGTTCTCAGCCCTCCACCCTAAATCAAGGGAGGAGGTGTGTGGTGAATACACTAACTTTCAAACGCAGTTCAATTTAAGGGCCTTATATTGAGTTATCACCTTACACAAGGAGGGCAAAGATAAGGCTTCCGCTCAAAGAGCTTAGTATTTGAAGAATTGAACTGGTTCTATACTGTCATTGGAGAAGGCAGTGGCACCCCACTCCAGTACTCTTGCCTGGAAAATCCCATGGATGGAGGAACCTGGTGGGCTGCAGTCCATGGGGTCGCTAAGAGTCGGATACGACTGAGCGTCTTCACTTTCACATACCATCATAGAACTAAAAGTTACCACCATGTTACTAAAAGTTAGATTAAGGCAGGTGCTGGAAGGAACAGTGGACCAGTTCCGCAGTTGCTCTTGCTCCTGCGCTGGGCTGTTGGCCTCATCCTCATGGTTCCCTCATCCAGTTTCTACAACCTCTGTGCTCTCCCACATGCTCCCTGAGCCCAGCTCCATCCCCTTCTCAACCCTCCCTCCCAATCTGCTTTAGGCAACTTCTCTTCCACCCCTGCTCCTGTGAATCTTGGAGCGCTCATGGCAGTAGCCAGCATTAGGGGGACAGGCTACAACGAGAAGTCAGAAAAATGGCACCAGAATAATAACTGGGCTAGAAAATGGATAGTAACAACTACTATGATTCATCACTTATAATTAGTCTTGCTACGTGCCCGGCCCTGGTTGAAGTGCTTTTCATACACATTTTGAACTCATACATTTGTGCTAACTCGTACATTAACTCATATGTCAGATATACAGGCTCAGACATCTATGTAAAAACCTATGAGGGAAATGTGACTGCGAGTCTTCCTTTTAGGGATAAGAGAAACATGGCACAGACAGGCTACAGTGATTTACCCAGGGTCACACAGTGAGTAAGTGAAAACTAGAGCCCCTCCTGGCAGGCCAACTCTAGATCCTCAGAGTGGATAACATCTGGGGACACTGACATCCCTGAGTTAGAACAAGGGACAGGGCTGCATGTAGTCAGTGAAGGCAGACTGTCCCACAGATGTCCAAGACACTCTAAAACTATCCATAAACTTTCAGGAAGAAGCGGGTTTAGGGTGCTTGAGGCTCTTACCTGGCAGGTCTGGAAACGAGACCCGGGTAGATTAGGGCTGCAGGGCCCACAGGTGCAGAGGCAGCTGTGGGAGAGTGGAGTTTGCACTGCGATGCACACTCTCAGGGATACAGTCAGCATCCAGGGAGGCGTACGTGTTCACACCTGCGCAGGTGTGTCTGGGGCAAGGCGGGCTGGCAAGCCCCCTGCTGAAGAATGAGGCAGGGGAAGGCACCCTTTGCCTCTCTCCCGTGGCTTTTGAGCAAAAAGCCCAGAGTGCTTTGCAGGCGCTCTTCCATGTGCTTGGCACCTGAGCCTCACTGATTGGCTGACTTGCCTCTTGGCCCAGCATCCAGGAAGTGTGTCTCCACTTGCAAACAGGCCAGTGGGAGGTCAGCATCTACCGAAGGAGCCCAGTTCTTCTCTAAGGAGCACATCTCGAAGGAGCCCAGTGGGCTTGCTGCAGTGAGTGGTCCCCTGAGCACCCAGACCCAGAGGTCCCAGGGGTTCATAACAAACGGGCCTGTAAGACCAGCTGTGTCTTTTTCAGTGCTTTATCTCGTTCAGCCTTGGCAGTGTTTCCAGGGGAGGAGCCAAGCATGCTCCTCCCAGTGTCACAGATGAGGAAACTGAGGCTCAAGGTCAAAGCTAAAAAATGACATTTCAGGAACTTCAAATGAAATCTCCTGGCCCCTGCACCATACCATCTTCAAGTATATCTTCACATATACCATACAGTCCTGAGCACCCACACCGCTTAAAACACCAAACACAACAAGGAGCTTTGGCCATAATTGGCCTGCCACTGGGAACCATTCCAGGGCACAAATTTAGGCCTCCTAAGCGACAGGTCCTGTACACTTATTATCTCATGTAAACCGACTCTTGCTACGAACTCATGAATTAGGCATTATTGTCCCCATTTGGTAAGTTAAAAACAAACAACAAAACTTCAAAAGGTGATCCAGTGCAGAAGACACAGGTTCAATCCCTGATCCAGGAAGATCCCACATGCTAAGAAGCAACTAAGCCCATGGGCCACAACTATTGAGCCTGTGCCCTAGAGCCCAAGAGCCGCAGCTACTGAAGCCCGCATGCCCTGGAGCCCATGTTTCGCAACAGGAGAGGTCACCATAAAGAAGAAACCTGTACACCACAACAAAGAGTAGCCCCTGCTCGCGGCAACTAGAGAAAGCCTGTGTGTAGCAGCAAGCCCCAGTACAGCCAAAAATAAATAAATACAGTTTTTAAAAAGACTATAGACCAGTCTTTCTCCTTAAAAAAACAAAAAATACAAAAAAAAAAAACAAAAAAACTTCAAAAGATAAATGTTACCAAAGTCACATAAATGACAAGTTTGGGTTTTTAATCCAGGTGTGTCTGACCCCAAGAGAGTGAAAGTGTTAGTCATTCAGTTGTGTCTGACTCTTTGCAACCCCATGGACTATAGCCCACCAGGCTCATCTGTCCATGGAATTCTCTAGGCCAGAATACTGGAGTAGGTTGCCATTCTCTTCTCCAGGGTCTCTTCCTGACCCAGGGATTGAATCTGGGTGTCCTGCACTGCAGACAGATTCCTTACTGTCTGAGCCACCACGGAAGCCCCGACACCAAAGTCTGCACTATTTCTCTTTCTTCATCAAGTACCAGCTTAGCCATCTATGTAGAAAGAAAAACCTTGGGCCAATATGGTAGCCACAGTTTCCCATCTGTAAAATGGGTAGGATGCTGAAAACTAAGTTATCTATTACCTCACAGTTCTGTTCCAATGGTCACATGAACTCATGAATAAGAAAGGCCTTTCAAACTTTAAGGCGGTGTGAATAAATGGTATTAATCTTCACCGTGAATTTAGAAGTTATCATGGCTTTTCTGTTCTCTAACCTTATTGGTATCCAATAGTATACTTCAACTTAGCCTATCTAGTCTACTTCCTGCATTTCTGTTCTGATGGGCTACTCTCTGCTGCTGGCTCTGAATTGTATCATCTGTGTTGATCTCTTCCACTCTGTCCTTCAGACATGCCCCTTACTGCTGAGTCGCTGGTATTCTACAATGATCTTACTTCTGGGACCCCAAAGAAACAATTCATATGCCCTCCTTTCTAGTAGTGTGATGGTTTTTCCAGTGGTCATGTATGGATATGAGAGTATATGATATAGTCTCATATGGATATGAGACTATAAAGAAAGCTGAGTGCCGAAGAATTGATGCTTTTGAACTGTGGTGTTGGAGAAAACTCTTGAGGGTCCCTTGGACTGCAAGGAGAGCCAACCAGTCCATCCTAAAGGAGATTAGTCCTGGGTGTTCATTGGAAGGACTGAAACTCCAGTTGAAGCTGAAACTCCAATACTTTGGCCACCTGATGTGAAGAACTGACTCATTTGAAAAGACCCTGATGCTGGGAAAGATTGAGGACCGGAGGAGAAGGGGACGGCAGAGGATGGGACGGTTGAATGGCATCACCGACTCAATGGACATGGATTTGGGTAGACTCCGGCAATTGGTGATGGTCAGGGAGGCCTGGCGCGTGGTGGTTCATGAAGTCGCAAAGAGCTGGACACGACTGAGAGACTGAACTGACTGAACTGAACTGACAGCCATTGTTTCACCATCGGTTTCCTACATGGAGAACTGACATTGAACGTTGGTTGATAATCACACTTACAAGCATCAGTAAGTCAAAAGTGAAACAACAAGGACGCATCCGAGAACTTCACTCATTTGTCAATGTCAGGAGTGATTTCTTTGCTGAACTGGATAGTTGTTTTTGAATACTGGAAAAAAATTGCCTTGATTCGTTGGGTCCTTCACCATGTCATTGCTACAGAGATAACATACTTTTATGCTTATTCTGCCTTCTAAGCATTTTCTCTATCACTTTCTTAAGTCTGGACAAGCAACAAACCAATATATCAAGCCCCCGTTCGTAGTGTGTGCCAGTTTCTGTGGTACAAATAGTCTCCCTATATCTGATTCCCAACTATCCAATGTGATGCCACTAAACATGAATTTGGGAAGAGAAGCACAGGGACATAGCACCATGTAGTATTTCCACTACATCCATGTAAAGGCAAATAACTCCAGAGCATGGATAATAGCAAAGGGCAGCAAAATAATTAGGATGTGATCTGTCTTTAGTATTGATTACCTTTGTTTTTAATATTAATTTAAGTTTATAAAATTTAATTTACTGTAATGGCTGTGTTGAACAAGCAGCTCGCGAAATTCCTAAAAATTTAACAATCAGTCAATGTAAGCTAGCTCCAGTACATCATTGTCCCTTCCCTCCTTCCTGTTAGCCTCTATGGGCTTCATGACATCTGATGGCCACACCCTTCATTAAATAGCTCCAGCTAGCCCAGGTCCACAGGAATTAAGAGAACATCACTCAGTGCTCAGCTTCTCCAAACAAGCAATGTCCACAGCTTCAGTCCAATGAAGTGACTTAATAATCTGTGTCCTTCAATAAACTGTGATTTCTGAACTTAATTCAGATACCTGAGCATCACTGTAAGCTGAGAATGAGGCCCAAAGGCGTTCATGATGTAATATACCAGGTTTAAACTTGGCAAGTGGATGACATTGTGAGAAATGGATTTTCTTAGGCTGATTTTAGGAGTCTGGGGTGTTTTTTTAAGAGTTAAGCCAAGGCAAAAAATAACCCTTGCAACACATCACTTCACAGCTGGTCAGCCTGGGAGAAACTATTCTGGGATATCCAAGCTAAGGTGCCTCTTTAAACTCCAGGCAAACTGAAATCAGGATGTGGGGTTTCTATTCTTGTCTCAAGAATTTGCTATGACACCCCTGGCCAGTTAGTGCCCTGGCTGGTGCCTCAGTTTATCCTCTGGTGAAATCAAGTCAACTGCCTTAGCTGAGGTTATTAGACTTGAGCCCTGGGAAGTGAAAATCTTTGTTTCCAAAGGTGTGGAGCATCCACTCGAGGAGTTCTTAATCTATGGAGAATTTAGAAGGAGCTAAGTTTTAGATGAAATCTTTTAAGAAATGACAAGTGAGCATGGTCTAACAGAGAGGAACACGAAAAGCAATAGAAAGTAAAGGAGGAGGTGAGCCTTCAAACAACATCTGGAGAAAGGGATTAGACTGGACCAGGGATTAGAGGAAACTGGGTCCATATTCACTTCACCAGGACAGAGTCTGTGCAAAGGGTGAGTTAACTACCGAAGAAAAAGCAGCCAAGACGGGGCTAGTAGTGCCTTTTGTTTGGATTTGAGATAGTTTCCTGAGTAGAAATGGAATGCGATCAAAGTTATATTAATAATTCTAACTGCGTGGAAGATGACCACGGAGTGGGTAAACTTGAAAGCAATACCACCCTGGAAATACCCCTGGAATACCTGTGACCTGATGTGTGCAAGCTCAGTCACTTATGGAGTCTGACTCTTTGTGACCCCATGGACTGCAGCCTGTCAGGCTCCTCTGTCCATGAAATTTCCCAGGCAAGAATATTGGAGCATGTTGCCATTTCCTACTCCAGGAGATCTTCCCAACCAGGGGATCAAACCCCCTTCTCCTACATCTCCTGCATTGGCAGACAGATTCTTTACCCACTGAGCCACCTGGGATGCCCCACATGTGACCTGGGCCCCTATGTAAATAATCTCTCTACTGTTCATCACCCGGCACTGTAATTCTCGGAGAACGAGACTCTCCCCTTTATTGAGAGCCTGACTCAGCCCTTTGGAAGGAGAAGAATTAGGAGTGATCACTGTGTATTTCTGTCCAGTTCTCCCCATGCCTTGGAATTCTGCCATCTCACTCTTTTCACCAGCAACCCAGAGAAGAGGGGACACTATTCCTAATTTTAACACAGAAGCCACTGAGACTTACATTAAGTGACTTGCCCCAGATCACACTTAGGCTTGATCCATCGCTCAACCACAAATCTAGCACCTCATCTACACCAAGCTGTCTCTACCAAACCCAACCTGCTAGTCAGCTTTTCCCTCCATAGGCCAGACACATTCTGAAATAAAAAGCCGACTGAACTGAACGGCTAGTTCCAGTTGTCAAACACTATAAGTTAGAGAGTTTCTTCCAAAACTTCTATGGGAAGTCCAAGGATTCTGAAATCCAAAGCCAGCCAAATCTGGATTTCCTCTACAAAGAGACTGTCCCTCCCCATGAAGAACATATCCTTCCCCATTAAGCTCGTTCCATGTTTCCTAATAACTTTTGCTTACACCACAAAATTGTCATAGATTATGGAAACACAAAGGCCTTGGGAAAAAATGTCCCGAGGCCCCTGGAAGTCATTATTTTTTCCTTTAGCAATTGCTGAGTTAAGCAGTAAAAATATGGTTTCCATCTTGCGCACACACACACACACACACACTCTCACACATACACATTCACACAGCCGATCTGCTGGACATATGTTCAGAAGAAAGCAGGGATGTGGGGGTGGGAGAAGATTCACATGTCGTGAGTCAAGAGCTTGAACATTTGAAAAGAAAAAGTGGGAGAGGGTGGGGAGTTTGCAGCCCTGGAAAGGGACTATCCAAAGGATTTATTGCCTTTGAGCATCTCACAAGGCATTTTTTTTTTATAAAAATCTGTAACTTATGGCTTTTTTTTTTCCTGTATAGGGTAGTAAACAAGAGCTCTGAAAGGGAAGAAACCAGGAGAAAGCCAGCTCCATTAGTCACGCAGCTGCATATCCTGTCACAAAGGACCCCAGTTGAGTAATCGCCCAAAATATGCCTGTTATTTTTTTTTCTGTCAGAAAAAAAAATGGGGCCTGCCAAAATGTACTGTAAAAAAAAAGAAAAAAATCTGGTCTCTCAGCCCCAGAGGGGGAAAGGAAAAGAAAGAAGAAACAGGCGTAACTTCTCAGCACTCCTCTAACCCTCTCCCCAACTTATCTTTAAAAGAAAAAGCCTTCAGATTCTCCACAACGATGGTGCCAGCTTGAAAAGAGCTGGGTCTGTGAGATGTTCCAGGTCTCGGAGTCCAAGCAGTTATGCAGTGCTGAGAGCTTAGAAAGAAGAGGGAAGATAGGAGAGGGGAGGAAGAGGACAGGGACATTGAAGCAGGCCTTTGATAGACTAAGGGGGTGAGCTAAGTGTCCCACAGAGAACCTGCGGTGACCCACAGGTTTCATGAGCGTGCCATGGGTCCAGCCAGTGGCCAAGCAAGCTACAGAAGCTTTTCTGATGGCCTCAGCGAAGCCACCCTTGTCTCCAGCCTCCAATGTGCCCTAGGCTATGTGGGCCACAGAATGAACAACAAAAATTTGTGTGGCAGGACTCTGACTCTGGGGAAGTCTGCAGAACAGGGGCTGGGGAAGGACCAGAGCTGCCTACCATCTCAGGAATTTTCCTGGACTGGTTTTTCAAAACCCCTGGAGGCAAGGCTCCTGGTGGGGCAAACGGAGGCACGGCAAACCAAGGTGTTCTAAAGCCTGGCTCAGTCTCTGGACCTCTCTGTCAACGCCCTTGGTCCCTGGGTTCTCAGGACCAGGACACAAAGGATGGTCAGTCCAAGCACAGGGCACCCTCGGAAAGCCACAGTTTCCCTCCTGTTCACATTCTGATCCGTCAGCGTTGTCCACGGGGAATCGGCTTTCTGAACCCAGTTGACCAAAAGAAAAAAGAGCAGCCGAAAGTCTTCTGCTCGGGAAAGAGAACAGAGGCCTACAGGGGAGGAACAGACTGGTGTACTGCTTTTGCTCTGGGCTCTTCAGAGGAGAGCACAGCCCTGCCTCAGCTCCACAGTGCCAGGCTGGGAGGAGACCCTTTCCAGAAGCACCTCTAGCGACCTGGGTCCTAATTTGGCTGCTTGGCAGTTTAGGACCAAGGGAACTCCAACTCCAAGGACCACATTAATCCCCAGGCCAACTGCTGCAGGAAGGCCCTGATGTTACTAAAATCAGCACTTCCAGGTCTTTGATCCCTGCCCTTTCTGTCCAAGACACAGTCTCAAAGCCAGTCCTAAGGTTTGAGATCCAGCCCTGACCACTGCTTCCCCTGGGTGAGCTAACTGACACCTAAAGCCGTTCAAAGGATGCAGCAGTATCCTTCAGAGGACCAGCCTATGAGGGGTAGGGGCAGATTTTCCTCCCCAGCGCCACTGCTGGTTTGCTGTGGAATTTCAGGCAATTCAATTGAACTCTGTGACTATTTGTCCCTCCCTTAGAGACCTATCAACTATTAGTCAGAGCCTCTATATGCCTACAATGTGCAAGATGCTGGGAATTCCAAGGTAGAGAACACAGATTTAGTCTTTTTCTTCATGTGAAACCTGGGCAACCTTTTCTGTATCTGCTGCAGCAGGTGATTTCTTGAGTTTCCAGAAACCTGCTCCTTGGCTGGGTGACTCTATGGGTTGAGGGATGGGATTTTGTTGTTGTTCAGTGGCTAAGTCATGTTCGACTCTTTGTGACCCCATGGACTGCAGTGTGCCAGGCTTCCCTGTCCTTCACTATCTCCCAGAGTTTGCTCAAATTCATGTCCATTGAGTCAGTGATGCCATCAGACCATCTCATCCTCTGTTGCCCCCCTCTCCTCCTGCCCTCAATCTTTCCTAGCATCAAGGTCTTTTCCAATGAGTCAGCTCTTAGCATCAGGTGGCCAAAGTATTGGAGCTTCATCTTCAGCATCAGTCTTTCCAATGAATATTCAGAGTTGATTTCCTTTAGGTGTGATCTCCTTGCTCTCCACGGGACTCTCCAGAGTCTTCTCCAGCACCACAATTCAAAAGCATCAATTCTTCGGGTTTCAGCCTTCTTAATGGTGCAACTGTCACATCTGTACATGACTACTGGAAAAAACACAGCTTTGAGTATATAGACCTTTGTTGGCAAAGTGATGTCTCTGCTCCTAAGGTATGGAATAGGAGCAAATACAACAACAAAAAAATGCACTGAAATGTTTAAAAGGGCAGAAACTAATGCTAGCATTTCCAAAATGCTTCTGGACAGAGGACAGCCCCTTAGCCACCTGCATGCTTGCATGCTAAGTCGCTTCACTCATGTCCAACTCTTTGCAACCTTATGGACAGTAGCCCACCAGGCTCTTCTGTCCATGGGATTCTCCAGGCAAGAATACTGGAGTAGGTTGCCATTTCCTCTTCCAGGGGATCTTCCTGATCGAGGGATCAAACCCGCATCTCTTATGTCTTCTGCATTGGGAGGCAGGTTCTTTACCACTAGGACCACTTGGGAAGCCCCTTGACCACAGTGAAAATTCTAGCAAGGCAGTTGGAATCCCCTCCATTAGACATTCCAGCTCATTGGCACATGGAAAGGACCATGGTGGTTTAATGATGCACAAACCATGTTGATGGTGATGCGGACAAGCTAGCCCACATCAAGCCCTGGTTCCTGGACTGAGTTGCGGGGACCCTGCTTTAGAGGTAGGAACCTGCTTTAGAGGCAGGAAGTGCCTGAGGGCTGCTGTCTTCCTCAAGGCTCAGCTCCTTCTTGAGGCCGGTCCTTCATGTAAACCAAGAATTGAAATCAGAAACTTCAGCACAGGACTGTTGACTAATGCTCCGTTAGTTGTCAGGCCGGGCATCCGAACACAGGGGGGATGTTCTCGTCCCCTGAATCGCAAGTGAATGAGGTCTCTGGAGGTGCCCACCGCCCCCTACGGATTTCCCTTTGTGGTGACAGTGACATCTGAGTCACTGAGCGTGGGGCCGCCAGGTAGCTTCACCCCTTCCCGTCTCTCTGCCCCGGAAGGGGGCTGGGGGCAGGTCCTCGCAGCAGAGGAGCCTCCGCTTCCTTCCAGCTCCCGACAACAACGCTTCTCAGCCGCGCCAGGCCTTGCAGCTTTGCAAGCCTGCGGTTGACAGGCACCCAGGTGATGAGGTCTTTCTCAGCCTATTCTTCTCTCACTAACCTTTTGATGTTTTTAAGTTGACAAAAGTCAGCATCTTCCAGGCTGTGGGGAACAAGTTTGCCAGGTACACCTTCCAAGCAGCTGATTAAGACGCAAGACAGTCTCTGGTCAGAGGAGAATCTCAAGGAGCTGTTGAAATGACTCAACTAACTCAACCCCATCCTTTGGGGAACTCTATCCTGTCAGCCAAAGGACTTCAACAGAGGATGAAGCTGGAGAGCCAAAAGGGAAAAGCTCTAAGTAACACACACACACACACACACACACACCCCCCAAATGAGGTGAGAGATGGGAGGAGGGTATCTCTTTTACCTGCCAGGGCCGAGGAGTCCTGTGCTCCAGTATTATGCTTAGGAATCAAGCCCAGCAACATCGGTCCATCACGCTGGTGAGAAATGAGCAGGCTCCCAAGGCCCTCAGAGTCCACTCAGCAGCCTATGCTGTGGTGCCCTCAGCCCTTATGCTGGGGGATAATGTAACCAGAGCCTTCGAGTGTATGGAGTCAGGGCCTGACAAAGCACTTACTGACCGAGAAAAAATTAACTTCAGGTGCAGCAGGAAAGGTCTGGTACCAAGAATGTCTGGGGTTTCGAGACACTGGAAAAGATTGCCTAACACTGCAATGGCTCCCTTCCCTGGAAATATCTGAAAATAGGATAAGTACTCTCAAATCCTGAATAGCCTTGCCTTGAGGTGAGGAGATGGTTACATTGACCCACGGAGAGAGCTTGCCAGGAACTTTGAGTCTTTAAGATGGTATATTTCCATACAAAAAAAAAAAAAGTTTTTGTTGTGGTAACATAGACATAACATTAAATTTACCATCTTAAACCATTTTAAAATTTACAGTTCAGCGGCATTCACACTGTTGTGTCAATCACCTACAGAAATGTTTCATCTTTCCAAGCTGAAGCTCTGTACCCATTAAGCACTATCTCCCCATTCTCTCTCTCGCCAGCCTCTGGCAGCCACCATTCTAAGTTCTGTCTCTATGAATCTGATTACTTCAGGTACCTCATATTAGTGGAATCACATACAATATTTGTCATTTTTATATAACTGGCTTATTTCACTTGGCATAATATCTTCATTTCAACCATGTTGTAGCATGTGTCAGAACTACATTCCTTTTAAAGGATGAATAATATTCCATTGTGTATATATGTCACATTTTATCTATTCAGTCATGATGGATGTGTGAGTTGATTTCACCTTTTGCCTATTGTGACTAATGCTACTCGGACATGGGTGTACAAATATCTGTTCAATTGCCCTGATTTCAATTCTTTTGGTTACATACCCAGAAGTGGAATTGCATGAAGAAAAATTTTAAAAAGCATTGTGCCGCAGGAAAAATGTTATTATGCTCACATCATGATTCTGTATGGAGAACAGACACTTTAAAGGATGGAAGCTGCAATCAGGCTTAGGCGAGAGGGCTAAGGAAGCTGGAAGAGGGAGCCAGTGGGCTCCTGGTTCAATCTGGGAAGGCTTCAGGGAGGACAGGAAATTTGAGTTGGGTAGTTTCTGACAGATGACTAGGAGTTTGCCTGGTTAAAAAAAAAAATGAAAAGGGGCAGGAAAAGAAATAACCTTTTTTTAGAAAAAAAAAGAGTAGACAGACTGTTAAAAGAGCATGTCTTTTGACCCTGTATTGTGCTGGTAAGAACTTCCCTGAAGATATACTCACATACATACACCCAAGGCACATAACCAAAGATCCTCATGGCAACGATGTTTGTAAGGCTATAAGATGGAAATAGCCTCTGTGCCCATCACTAGGACACTGGTTAAATAAACTATGGTATAGTCACAGGATGAATTAATATGCAACTGTTAAAAAGAATGAAGGGGGTCTCCATGTGCTGATATGGCAAGAATTCTAGACTTATTTTTAATTAAAAAAAGATGTCAGCATACACCTAAATTATTTCCCTGAAGAATACACAAGGAACTGTTAGCAATCATTGCCTTGGGGAGGAACAGCTATGGTTTAAGAGAAGAGAAACTTAAGTTTCATGATATACCTTCCTATGCTCTTTTTCTTTTAAGCCATGTACATGCACTGCATTAAAAAAATGCTAGCAGGACTCTCAGGTGATAGGATTATGAGGCATTTTTACATTCTGTACGCTTTCCTTATTTAAAATATTTTAAAGGGGAAAGGAGCTATTTTTCTGGAATGGTTTAGTCCCACTGGCTCCTAAAGCATGGAACAGTTGCTTAAAGGGCCAGCCTTTAGAAGAGTTTCTCTTAGAACTTTGCAAGGATTCCTTTCAAGACAGAATGGTGTCCTCACATTCTGGAAAGGGAAACTGAGGGACAGTGGTAAGAGGAACAAGCCAGAAGTGTCAGGCGAGGAAAGTGCGGAGTCAGGGGAGATCCCAGAATGCCTGCCCATCTGTCTAGAAGTCCCGAGGAACTCCATGTCTTCTGCAGTTTCTGCTCCCCTCGTGGATGCTCACATCTCCAGGACAGAGACCCAACCACACAGGGTTAACCCACGTGCTTTGCTTCACTGAGCATGGTGGGAGGACTGCTGGGGGGCGCGCAGAGGGGCCCAGCCCACCCATTCCAGGCAGCATTAATAAAATGCAGGTGCTTTACAGTCCCGTTACAGAGCAGGGAAGAAAGGGTCTCCGCCGCAGCAAGCGTATAGCAGTATAGAAACAAGAGCCGATCACGGTGGGGGGGAAATACGCCTGCAAATAATGAGGAAGCATTTTGGAAAGAGGGCTGGCTTTGGGGTTAAGAGGAATGTAGCAGTTTCTGGCACAGGGCTACCCTATAGCTGTGTGTGTGTGTGTGTGTACACAGGCTCCTCCTGTTCTGCTGCACACATGCATGCACACACACACACACACTCTCTCTCTCTCTCTCTCTCCCACCACCATCACAGATCTTTTCCCAATAACACCTCAGACACCTCGAGTCCGGCCTTGGCTTGCCTAGCCCCGGGATTGGCTCTGGCACTCCCAGGCCAAGGTGGCCTGCCTCTCCTCTGCGCCCTTCCTGTCTCTGGGCCCTGGGCCCACACACCTCCTCCTTTTCCAACCATCAGCTTTTCTTTCTGGGGCCACTGGTGGACTGTGTCTCCGTGTGGCCTGCCCCTGTTTCTTCCTCCCCCTGCATCCAGGCCAGCAATCTCTGAGCCTGACTCCCACCCCCTTTCCCAAACCCCGCCTTCCCTGAAATCAGGGAGAAAGGAAAAGAGAACAAATGGTGCCTCTGTCTTGGGCTTCTAGAAGACCGTGGAGCTGGGTTGGTGTCCCCCAGCTCCTGCTGCTTTTGCTCCATGGAGATGCTCTCTGTTTAATTTCATAAACCTGGAGCCTAGATGAGCCAGGTGTGATACAGCACAGGGCAGCCTCCCTCCTCCGAGCCACCCCAGGACAGCAGAGGGACTAGGGGTGGCCGCAGCTCCGCGGGGAGCTGGGCTCACTGGGGGTCCTCGGCCCCTCCCCTCTCTCCTCCCCTGGGGGTGGGGGTGGCAAACAAAAGAATCGCTGCCTTGCCCTTGCCTTTTAGGGGCTCCCAGCTCTCCCTGAGTTAAAAGAACCTGAAAGGAGTTACTTCTGTGATTTGTTTGGTTGACTCCTTGTCTGGGACTACTGAGCCGTGCAACGGTCAGCATGTGGTCCTGACACAGGAAAAGGCTTTGGGAGAACCAGGCAGACCCGGGAGGCCCCCTGCTCAGTCCAAGGTGGGCTGGAGTCCGAGATGGAGGCGAAGCTCCTCCAAACAGATGGGGGTGCAGATTCCCAAGAGGAGGGATGGGGAGGGAGGTGTGTTGGGGGCCCAGGAACTGTCTCCTGTGACCGGCAGTTAAGCTTACCCTGAGGGTCTGTGTATGTGAACCCTGACCCGCTGAGCCACAACCGCTGCAGGGTGGAAGGCCAGCCCAGCTGCACGGAAAAGCGTTCCCCAGAATTCAGCACTCCAAACAAGGTCAGAGCAGGGTTGGGGTGACAAGAGCTTGTGTGTGAGGTGTCCTCTGCCCTGGCCTCTGGATGGGAGCAGCAAACCTCGGAAGCCCAAGTTTCTACTTTCTCAGCTCCCATCCTCCACCCAAATTACCTCCCCTTCAAAATCAAAACAAAAAACAGCCCCAGCAGAGCAATGTGGACCGACCGCAACCAAGGCGTCACCCAGTTCGTGCCCCCACCCATCACTGGGCCACTTGCTGTGCGGAGGGGACAGCACTGGCTGCCAGCGGTGGGGTCTATGTTCAGAGGTTCCAGAGAATTGGAGACAGAGTACAGTTACTGGGACTGATGTGCCAGGTCCACAGCTGGAACGATCTGCCCGAAAAGACTTGGACTTGTCACCTGTAGGGCTAACAGTGGGCACCATCCTGAAATCCAGGCTGCAAGAGCACCCCACCAGCGCCAAGGGGCCTTGGGGGCCTCTGGTGTCTCCATACTTAGCCTTGACTCTCTTCCACGAATGGGATGGGGGAAGACGGCTGAAAATCGCCCTCGGGCATAACTATTCCTCTGCGGCCCTGTGCCCTGCACCGAGGAGTTCTTCGAGGACCAGATGTTTCCAATGAAGGGCCCAGACTAGGGCCCCGGGGGAGAACAGGAAAGCCGTGTGGCTCTGGCTCCCATGGAGGAGCCGCCCCCGGGCCTCTGAAAGCAGGAGCCGGCTAGTGAATGGGACACACACTCTCTTGAATTCTCAGCTCCTTTCAGGAAATTGCCAAGCTGGCCCTTGGCTTTCTCTTCCCCGAGCCGCTTGCTCCGTCTCCATAGCAACCGCCTCCCCATCCCTCAGGAGCCTCTCCCGGCCCTGCCCGCCCCTCCTTCCCTGCGCCCTCCGCTCTCATCTGTCTGGGTGGGAACCGGGATTAGAGTTGGTCCGCGCCCGCGGATGCTTTTCCCAGGGCTGTCGCGCCTTCGTGATCCTTTTGCGCCGCCCGGCCCCTGCCCCAGGCTTTTCAAGTGCCCAAACTTAATGACTGGCCCTGGGTTTCCTCCTCTTCCCTTTTCTCTGCCTCCAATAAAGCGGGAGAATTAACCCAGGTTTTAAGTGCCCCCGTTTCCAAGCTGCATATCAAAGGGGGCTTCCCCAAGCTGCTTCTGCATTTCAAAGGGATTGATTTATCGCTTTCACTTAAACTGGCACATTTTGGGGAAGAGTTTTACCCAGAGGTCAAACCGTGGAAAAACAAATGGGTCCCCGTCCACCCCCTCCTGCGATGCTGGGGGCTATTAGTATATCAACTGCTGGGGGACAGGGAGCAGGTAAGGAAACAGGCACGCCTCAGCAGCTTGGGGACTAGCCTGAGCCCCAGATCACTCACATCCTCTGAAGGCTGTGTTGTAAAGAACCGGGGAGAGAACGGAACCACTCCTGACATGGGCCAAGTCACCATGTCTGTTTCCTGCTTCCTCAGTCTTTTCTGGAGTCCCAACCTGAGAGCTGAACAGCCTCTGGCCTGAGTTAGCGATTCCAAGTGTGTGTGTGTGGCGAGGGGGGCGGGGGCGGAGCGGGTGGTGGTGTGCTCACCGCCCCTGTGATTCTGCTCCTCCGATGTGACCCTGGCCCCTGTGCGTGCCTGATTAATTTTTCCCTCCCGCGCTCACGGTGAACCTTTGCAGGCACTTACAGTTCAGCTGCTGTACCAGCCCGGCCACTGAGTCACATGCACTCCTGCTCCCTCCTACCCTCTCACAGTGGAAGCTCGCCCACGCCCTTCCTTCCACATCCACCCTCACACAGGGTCACTCACTCTCTCCCACAGCCCCCTCCCACCCACACTCAGCTCAATAAACTGTCCTTATTATTTCCTGCCTCCCAAAGGAATCACCCCCAAACCCCGGAACCTTTCTTTCCTGTCTGTTTGTGCTGCATGCCCCACCCCCACCCCCAGCAGACTCCCTCCAGTTTCACTGGAGAGTGTAAGTTTCACCTTACTTCTATTTAATCCAGACCTGAGTCCCAGGCATTCTCAGGCTTGAAGTCACCACCAAATGTGCAAGTCTCTCATTGGACTGACCAGAAAAGCCGCAGGTGAACTGCAGTGAAGAAGTCCTTGGAGGAGGCTGGGCAGGTGGCCCCCAGCTGGAGGAGCTCCTCACTTAGCTCTAAGGACAAGAGGTGGAGAAGCAGCCCCAGGAAAACAACCTCTGGAGAGAACATCCTGAGTCAGGTTCCTGGAGGCAGGTTTCCCTTAAAGGATATATGTCTTGTTTCTTGTTCTTATTCATTCATTCATTCATTCACTCATATGGAGTGCCTGCTGTCCATATGCAGCAGGAGCTCCTGACTCTGGAGCAGGGGAATTAGACAACAGAGCCAATCATTAATCACCATGTGAGTAGATTAACCTTCCTTTTCCTAAAGAAGCTGGCGACTCTCACTGAGCTCACCTAACTCCTTCTGTGGGGGACCCAGGGAAGACTCCAGATAGGGGGAGATCTGACTTGAGTTTGAAAGAAGAATGGGAGCTTATCAGAGAAACAAGCATATTCCAGGCAGAGGGAACAGCAGGTACAAAGTCATGGAGGCTCCCTGGGCCACCCCAGGTGCTGCTGTCAGGCAGTCAGTGGGGCCAGCACACAGAATGTGGATGGAGGAGGGAGGTGTGGGGAGATGAGCCTGGAAGGGCAGGAACGAGGCGGTGATCACCAGGCCAAGGGATCTGGAAGTTGTGGCTGAGCATCAGAGCATGTAAAACCCAAAGAGGAGACTGAAGGAGGTAGAGGTGTGGTACACCCCTATCACCCTCACCACTAGCTTCTTTGTAGGCTACACGGGCTCAGATCCTGCCTTTGTGTATCCCATTCCACCAGAGAAAAGAGACAGGCTCTTCTCCTGGAAGCCGTGCTATAGAATGTGCTCATCATTGCATCCTGAGCTGGGGAGCTCAGTAGAACATATGAGGGGAAACTTCTCTCTCCCCAGAAAGAAGTGAAGGAGACAGAGAAAGTTTGGAGCAAACTACAGAAGGCCTGGCAAAGTGTGCAGATAAGGTGGGGAGGATGCAGGGGCACTGAGAATGAAAATACCACCCATGTCCCAGGACCCCACAGAGCAGCCTTTGGAATTTTATAGAAAGAATTCCTGGGAGGGATCCTCTAAGCCCCTTCCAGTGCCACATCTTGTGATACCAAGGCTGATGCCATAAAGCAGGGAAGCCCACCCAGCCATCATTTTAGCTTCCTATTGCAAGGGCAGCAAACTGCCCGGCCCTGACCAAGCAAGCCATAAGTAGCAGAACTCCCATTGCTGCAGCTCGTATCTGCAGCCCAGGTAACCCAGAAGCCCAGGCTCTCAGCAGATCGCATTGTCCTGGGCACAGGACTTCTGAAATCACAGAGATGCGGAAAACAAAGATCAGAGCATGGTTCTGAACCTTCATCTTTATGATGTTCCTCAAGATCCAGGAGTTGAATAACCTGTCATTTGCACATTTCACGTGCAAACAACAGGCTTCATACAATAGGTATGTTCCCCCAGAACTGTTGGGGTTAAAATGGTGCTATGCAAGTAATGATTTTAGAGGTTCCAGAAGGGGTCGGTCTTTGTGCCGTGTGTTCATATAATCTGGATAATTTGGATAACTGCTGTGTATCTTGGGTTGGCTTAAAGCCAGGAGGCATCTTGAACCAAAATAGGAGCGCTGTGTGTGGCCTGGCGCCTTCCGCTTGGACTTGCTCTGTTTGTCAAACGTCCCCCTTAAGTCTTGGCTTCCCCACTTGATTTCACTGACATCTCCAGCCCCTGATGACTGCCCCAGAGTCACCCTCCCAGAGTCTTTCTTCACACCCTCTTTTGGGCTTTTTCTCCTCAATGAGCATTTGCTTAGTCT
This sequence comes from Bos mutus, assembly GCF_027580195.1. Classification (NCBI taxonomy): domain Eukaryota; kingdom Metazoa; phylum Chordata; class Mammalia; order Artiodactyla; family Bovidae; genus Bos; species Bos mutus. The sequence goes on along the minus strand of NC_091626.1, from coordinate 28,228,736 downwards.
GTCCAAAGCTCAGGATGCTGCTGAAGGTGTGAGGAAGGAAGGGAGGGAGAGAAGACTCCACCCTTGGAAAGCTTCCCCAGAAGGAAGGACCCCTGCTCTGGTCTTCCAGGAGTGTCAGCATGCCCTCAGGCCATAGGAAGCCCCACACAGGCTGCCCCAGGCTCTACTTGGCCAGGTCTCCCTTGGAGGCAACTGCAATGCAGGCAGAAATCGCCAGCCTTTATCCTGAGGCTTGTTCCAGCTTTGTTTCTCCTCCTTCCAACTCATGAGAAGAAGGGTAGAACTGGAAAGAAAAGAAAAATCCAGTCGTGCTCAGGAATCTTATTTTCTGTGTTTCCCTCTGAACTTTCTTGCCTTCAGCCAAAACACTACACCCCTTTCTCTCCATGGGCACAGAATCTACGCCCTGTCACATGGACCAGGCCTCCTTTTCCTGCTTAAATCCATGAGTCTTTCAGGAAAGTCTTGCTCCAGTAACATCATCTCATCTCCTCTTCTTTCTGTAACTGGTCTCAGGCCTGCTCTCCACCACCAACCAGAGCCTGGATCCCTGATTCAGCAACCGAGGCAGGTGTTTAAGAGAGTCTGGGTGAGGGCCAAGGGAAGCCAAAGGAAATAACATTGGTCTGACTTGAGACCTTCCGGAATGAGTCACTCCTCAGCCCATGAACCATCACGTTTCATAATATTACACCCGCATTATTCATGAGTGATCGTCTTCAGTTTACTAGACAGCAGAGCCCAACATGACTTATGGAGCCCGAGCATGACTTATCAGTCTGCTGTGAACTCAACATCAAGTACACATCTTACCTCTATCCAAAAAATGAAGTGCAAGAGCACCACGTCAATGGGGCTCATCCTCAGAGTATCTTTCTGAGGCCTCTGCCAACCCCTGAGCAGTCAGTCCTGAATCTCACACCTTAGAAAAACATCCCCTGCGGATGCAATGAATGGGAAGGGTCCTGGGAGGAAGGAGGGGGCTGGCTGGCCAGTGTGTGCAGCATCCTGGCCCAGCCCTCCTTTGCCCACAGTCTTAGGTTGGCACAGTCTCTGGCTGCAGCTTGCATCCTGCATCCTATGGGATAGACTGATATTATCTTTGGTTCTCATTCCTTCTATGGTAGGTCCAATTAAGGACCCACCAAGTCATAGTTTTAATTGGATAGTGACTTTCCTTCACATGGGGCAAGGGGGACTTTTCTGGGCATAGTGGGATAATGCCGGGGTTGTAAACATGGCTTTGGAGATCCAGAGACCGGGACTTAAGTTCCAACTCTGCCACCTACCAGCTCAGCAAATGATTTCACTCCTCTGAGCCTCAGTTTCCTCACTTATAATGGGAGTAGTAAGAATGACAACCTTGTTGTTCTACTGAGCTTTTAATGACTTTGGGTTCATAAATGCCCAGCACATAATAAGCGCTCCTTAAATGGTCCTGCCATGGTACTGTTGTTGTTATTACTAATATTACCACTATTACCACCATTCTCCCTAGGCCAAAGTCTTCTACAACATAAGGAGCCTTGTCTTATTTATTTTTGCTTTCTCAGCACCAGGCACTTAGTAAGACACAGTCAGTGGTGGTTAAATTAAACTTCAGAAGGTGAGGAGCCTCAGAGAGAAAGTTTGAAAGAGAGAAAAGAAAGAGGGCTTCCCTGGTGGCTCAGATGGTAAAGTGTCTGCCTGCAATGTGGGAGACCTGGGTTTGATCCCTGGGTCGGGAAGATCCCATGGAGAAGGAAACGGCAAGCCACTCCAGTATTCTTGCCTGGAAAATTCCATGGACAGAGGAGCTTGGTAGGCTACAGTCCATGGTATCGCAAAGAGTCAGACACAATTGAGCAACTTCACTTTCCTGTCATTGTTATTGCTATTATTACCACCATTCTCCTTAGGTCAAAGTCATCTGCAACATAAGGAGCCTTGTCTTATTTATTTTTGCATTCTCAGCGCCAGGCACTTAATAAGACAGTCAGTGGTGGTTAAATTAAACTTGAGAAGGTGAGGAGCCTCAGAGAGAAAGTTTAATATATATAAAGGCCTTGTGTTGGGAAGGTAAATGGCACATTTGAAGAAAATACTGTATAAAAAAAAATATATATATATATATATATATATACACAAGTACCAGCTAAAGGAGAAAAACAGATGCCCTAACCAACCTTCCTACCCCATAATTTGTGACTCAAGATCACTGAAGCCTGGGGCCTTGGTGCCTACTCAGGGCCTCCTGCTTTCCTCCCTGGCTAGGAAACTTCCAACAGGACAGAAATGCCTATGGACCCAGAGGAGTGGAAATACACCGAGAAAGGATGCTGAGGCCTTTAGCGTTTGGTTGCCCTAGAGAAATAATCACCCAAACTTGTTGGGGAGATTTGTATTTGGATTGGATAATTAGGAGGTAAAGAAGGAAGGCGAGGAGGACGTCCAGCCTGTGGTTGCCAGGTGGGGAGGGAGCACTTTGTATCCAAAGCCAAAGGCCATGATGGGGGAGGTAGGGGTCTCTGCCTTCCATGTAGCTCGTATGGCCCCAGCCCCAGCGTCCTTACGGTGCATGGATGCAGCCAGGCCACCGACCACACTGCCAGCTACCCCCACCTCCCACTCTTCTCCCTGCCGCCCCCTCACCCCCCTACCCCCACTGACTCTGCCACAGCCTCTCTCAACTTAAACTAGTCACCCTCCCAGGGGTACTTGCATTTAAGAAAAAGAAGGGTCTCAATATGCAAAGCAGAGGCTCCTTAATAGTTCCTTTTCTGGTCCTGGAACACAAGGAGAATAAGGCCTATCAGAGCTTACTGGGGCCCTCATGGGCGGTTCGGGATCTGAGGAGGCAGAAAGGCAACAGGAACCAGACCCAAGGTGGGTCTCCACACCTCTGTCCTAGAACCTAGTTGCACTGTGTCTTTTTAAAATCAGATTTATTTCGTTTTTGGCCATGTGACATGCAGAATATTAGTTCCCCAGACAGGGATCAAACCTATAAACCCATGTACCCTGCAGCAGAAGCACAGACTACCAACCACTGGACCGCCAGAGAAGTCCCGAAAGTCAGCTTTATTGTTTGTAATTTATATACAGTAATTTACATATATATGTTTATAATTTACATACAGTAAAATTCATCCATTTAAAATATAATTCTATCCAAACTTACCGTTATGGGGGGAAGAGTGAGGGAGAGGGATAGTTAGGGAGTTTTGGTTGACATGTACACACTGCTAGATTTAAAACAGATAGCCAACAAGAACCTACTGTACAACACAGGAACTCAGCTCAATACTCTGTAATAATCTAAGTGGGTAAAGAATTTGAAAGAAAATAGATACATGTATATGTGTAACTGAATCATTTTGCTGTACACCTGAAACTAACAACATTGTTATCAACTATACTCCAATATGAGCTTACCAGGTGGCGCTAGTGGTAAAGAACCTGCCTATCAATGCAGGAGATGTAAGAGACAGGGGTTTGATCCCCAGGTTGGGACGATCCCCTGGAGGAAGGCATGGCAACCCATTCCAATAATCTTGCCTGCAGAAGCCTCATGGGCTATAGTCCATAGGGTCACAAAGAGTCGGACACTACGGAAGCAACTTAGCATGCATGCACATACTCCAATATAAAATAAAAATGTTTTAAACATGTACTGCATATAGTTCTGTGAGTCTTAACAAACGTATGTAGTCATGTAACCACCACCTCAGTGAAGATACCGAACAGTTCCATCATCCCCCCAAATTCTCCAGTGTTCTCTGTAGTCAACGCTGCCCCTAGCCCCAGCCCCTGAAAACCATTCTTCAGTTTTATCATCTCTGTAGCTTTGCCTTTTCCAAAACACCATGTAAATGGAATCATACCGTCTGTGATCCAGGTCTGCTTCTTTCCCTTAGCAAGTGCTCTTAAGATTTGTCTGTGTTTCTGCCTGTGCAAACAGCTCATTTTCATGGCTGAATAGTGAGCGTTCACTGCAAGAGGCATAACAGTTTGTCTAACCATCCAGCGATCCAAGGATATTTGGGTTTTTTCCAGTTTGGGGCCATTATGAAAAATGCTATGTTAAATATTTGCATACTGTCTTTTGTGTGGACCTAAGTTTTCACTTCTCCTGGTAAATACCCAAGTGTGGGATTGCTGGGTCACGAGTGTGTGGTTAGCTTTACACTAAGCTGCCAAACGTTTTCCAAAGTGGGCTGTACCGTTTTGCATTCCCACCAGCAAGGAATGAGTTCCAGTTGCTCCACGTCCTCCCAGTCCTTGGTACCATCAGTGTTTTTGGTTTGTTTTAGTATGTTTTTTCTTTCGTGTGTGTGTGTGTGTGTGTGTTTTATTTTTATGTTAGACATTCTAAAAGTTATGTAGCAGTTTCTCATTATGATTTTAATCTAGTGACTAATGATGCTAAACATTTTTCCATGTGTTTACTTGCCATCTCTATTTCTTCTGTAGTGAAATGTGTGTTCAAATATTTGCCCATTTAAAAAATTGGATTGTTTTCTTGTTATCAAGTTTTGAGAGTTTTTTTTTTTTAATATATTCTAGATACAAGTCCTCTATCAGATACATGTTTTATAAACATTTCCTCCCAGTCTATGGCCTGTCTTTTCGTTTTCTTAACAGTATCTTTTGGGGAAAAAAGGAAGAACTTTTTAATATTGAGAAGTTCAATTTGTCAGCTTTTTCGGTTATGAGTTTATTATGCTTTTGGTGTCTTATATAAGAAATCATTGCCTAAAGACAAATCACAAAGATTTTCTCCCATGTTTTCTTCTATAATACTTTTAGGGTTTTTTTTTTCTTTTATGCTTTTGCCTCTGTTTCTTTTATTCTTTTATGTTCTACATTTAGGCCTATGATTTATTTTGAATTATAGGTCAAGGTTCTTTTTTATTCTCCATTTTGTATATGAATGTCTATTTCCCATTGAATTCCCCTCACTTTGTCAAAACTTAACTACGTATGTGTGCACTCCTTGTTGTGTTCCGCTGTTATGAATGTCCATCTTTCATCAGTTCTAACTATTGTCTTGATTACTCTAGCTTAATAGTGATTCTTAAAATCAGGGAGTGTGAATCCGCCCGGTCGCACTGTTTTCCTGCAAGGCCCTCCTCTTTCCTATGGTCTTTCAGGTCAGGAGGCAGAGGTTGAACAAAGCCCCAAGGCCCTGATGTGGCCTTGCAGGTCCTGTGATGCAATCCCACTGGCTCATCTCCTATTACACTGCCTGTAGGAATGATGACGCGCTTCTGTTCTCTGCTTTCATCCAGCAACGTCAGACCTCTAAGTCCTTACGTGCACTATAACCTCTGCCTGGAAGGCCCTGCCTCTGTCCCCACCCCACCCCTTTCTCTTCTCCTGACTAACTCGGATCATCCTCCAAGGCTCCGCGGAGGCATGATCACCTTGGGGACAGCTCCCCTGGCTTGCTGGCTGGCAGAGTGCAGGCTCCACTCATTGTTCCCCCGCTGCCACCCCCAAGTCTCCCTCTTTCCCACACTCAGTCAATAGACATCTGACTGTCTCTTCCTCTGCCGCCAACACCCCAGGGTACATAACATGTCTACTTTAGCAGGTTCCTCCCAGTGCCCAGCCCAGCCGCTGGCACAACGTTGGTGCCAACACATGGCTCTTGAATGAAGAGAATCAGTGGTACTTTCCTCTGGCCTCCATGTGGGTGACAGTGGAAGATGCCAAGCTTGCAGCTCAGCCTGAAGAGTTTTCTCCCCCTCTTCCCTGGGGTTCTTGTCAAAGCCCTCACGAGCCTCAGCTGGTAGAGAAGGAGGTTCAGACATTCTGGCTCCTGAAAGAAAAGGAATTTCTCCTAAGGAATCGGGGTCTCATTAGAAATATCCAGGGGAACCAGGACTGCCTCCTCGAAAGGCTCATAAGCAATCCAACATAGTGGCTGGAGTGTGGATGGGAGCCAATTGCCCAGGTCTCAATTCAGAGTACCTGAACCCATGGCTGCCTTACTACTAGGGCAAGTTACTTCCCTTCTCTGTGCCTCAGTTTCCTCATCTGTAAAATAGGAACAATCAAAGTGCCTCTTCTTTGGATTGCTGTAAGGGTTAAATGAGTTAATATATGTATAGATAAATACAGCTGCATATTTAAATATATGTTGTTGTTCAGTCATCCCCCAGCCATGTCCAACTCTTTGCAACCCCATGGACTGCAGCATTTCAGGCCTCCCTGTTCCTCACCATCTCCCAGAAGTTTGCCTGGGTTCATGTTCTGTGATGCTGTCAGCCATCTCATCCTCTGACACACTCTCTCCTTCTGCTCTTGATCTTTCCCAGCATCAGAGTCTTTTCCATCAGATGACCAAAATACTGGAGCTTAGCTTCAGCATCAGTCCTTCAAGTGAATAGTCAAGGTTGATCTCCCTTAAAATTGACTGGTTTGATCTCTATGCCGTCCAAGGGACTTGCAGGAGTCTTCTCCAGCACTGCAGTTGGAAGGCATCAATTCTTTGGCATTCTGCCTTCTTTACAGTCTAGCTCTCACAACTGCATGTGACCACTGGGAAGACCATAGCCTTGACTATATGGACCCTTGTCGAAGAGTAATGTCTCTGTTTTTCAACAACTGTCTAGGTTTGTCATTGCTTTCCTGCCAAGAAGCAATCGTCTTCTGATTTCATGGCTGCAGTCACTGTCTGCAGTGATTTTGGAGCCCAAGAAGAGGAAATCTGTCACTACTTCCACCTTTTCCCCCTTTATTTGCCATGCAGTAATGGGTCCTGAATATTCATTGGAAGGACTGATGCTGAAGCTGAAGCTCCAATACTTTGGCCACCTAATGCAAAGAACTGACTCGTTGGAAAAGACCCGGATGCTGGGAAAGATTGAAGGCAGGAGGAGAAGGGGATAATAGAGGATGAGATAGTTGGATGGCCTCACTGACGCAATGGACATGAGTTTGAGCAAGCTCCGGGAGTTGGTGCTGGACAGCCTGGCATGCTGCAATCCATGGGGTCGCAAAGAGTCGGACACAACTGAGCAACTGAACTGAACTGAACTGAATGGGGCCAGGTGGCATGATCTTAGTTTTTTTAATGCTCAGTCTTAAGCCAGCTTTTTACTGTCCTCCTTTGCCCTCATCAAGGAGCTCTTTAGTTCCTCTTCACTTTCTGCCATTAGAGTGGTATCATTTGCATATCTGACTTAAATATATACTTACTATAATAAATAGAGGACTTCCCAGGTGGTGCTAGTGGTAAAGAACCCACCTGCCAATGCCAGAGACATTTAAGAGACACAGGTTCAATCCCTGGGTCAGAGAGATCCCCTGGAGGAGGGCGTGGCAACGCACTCCAGTATTCTTGCCTGGATAATCCTATGGACAGAGGAGACTGGCGGGCTACAGTCTATAGGGTTGCAAAGAGTCGGACACGACTGAAGTGACTTAGCGCACACGCATACATGCATAATATATAGAACAAATACCCAATAAAGCTGGGTTATTATCATCATCATTTAAGTGGAGCCTTGAGTCCACAGCTGTCAAGAAAACATGTGAGCACAGCTTTTTCCCTCACTGGTAACCCCACCTCAGGCAGAGGTCAAGGCCATCAACTCCCTACTCCAGCACTGCTGCTCTCAGGAGGCACATGGTGGAGAACAAGCTGGCACGAGGGACAGACTAGCCCTGCCTCAGTGTTCCTGCGAACCCGTCAGGGGGCCAGCACTGTGGGAATCCCTGCCCAATGAGGCCTAAGCCGGGGTTCAGACCCAGATGGCCTTGTGGTCCTCGGACAGTGATGTGTCAGCTTCAAGTCCAGATCAGCTGGACCATCTACTGTGGAGGAAGAAGCTCACTTGCAAGGGGACCCCAGGAAGCAGAGCCCTGTTTGCTCATGAGGTTAGGTTCCCCTGAAGGAGGGGATCAAGATAGCACCACTGACTTTATTCCAGGGCAGAGTACAGAAAATATCTGAAGATGAGAGACATTGAGGTTCAGAGAGAGAAAACCTCAGGGCATCCAAACTTCCTCCCTGATCTCAGGCCATACACTTGGCTGTGTGCTCTTACCCAGGGTGGGACATAACATTCACAGAAGCCCTAGTCAATGCAATGGATCCTGTTTTCAAAGAAGGGGAAAACCTCTGGTTCTTGGAGCGACTGCCCACCTCCTGCAGCCTCTCCCAACTGGGCCACTGGACATGGCCTGATGGCAGCTCAGGGAGGGATGCCATCCTCCTTCTTGCCCCATCGGTCCTGGCTGAATGGCCTGGTTCCTCAGGCCTCTCTCCTCCCAGGACTGCCTCCCCAGGCCCTGCAGAGCTGAGGGGTGGGAGACAGGGGGTCAGGCTATTGCCAGACCCGGCGCCTTGAAGCATCGGCCAGTGAGGAGTGGGTGGACAGTGCCTTTGCCAGAGCTTCGGGGAGGAGGGCAGGGCATTCTTTTGAGTCCATTCAGCTGCTCAGCTATTTCCTGCCCTGTTCCAGCACCCGGCATGCTCCACCTGCTCTTACTTAACCATTTCCTGTTTACCGCCTGCCTTCTGCATCCTCCAAGCTCCCAGGCAGCAGCCAGCAGCCCAGAGCTCCCCGGATGGACAGATGTACCGCCAGCCTTCTGCAGCCTCCAAGCTCCCAGGCAGCAGCCAGCAGCCCAGAGCTCCCCGGATGGACAGATGAACGCCTGGCTGCCAGAACAGACAAGGCTGGATGGCTGCTCTCTGGGCAGGGGGTGGCACCCTGGTCCTTCCCTTCAGATGATTTAATCAATCACAGAGCTAGATAGCACAACCCACATTCCCCAGGGTTAGGACATGGGCCTGGGGATGTTTCCTGGGCTCAGGCTGACTGTAGTATTAGTCTTCCCTGCACAAGAATCAGCATTGACCTCTAGTAGCCTCTTCTTTAGCAGGGCCCCCTTCCCCATGATTACCTGCCCAAAGATTCACTCCCACCCACCCTTACCCACACCCACTGACACAGTTCAGACAGACATGAGAGCCCCCGTGGTCCCTTTCACTCAAAAGGTTCCTCTGTGACACCAACTTCCTGCAGGAGAAATCATCAGGGGTGTTCTATTAATAATTACAGATTTGGGGGCAAAGACTTGGTTTCAATCTCAGCACCGCCCCTTCCTACCTCTCTATCTTGAGCAATTTAAAAGATTCATCTGGACCTCAACTAGGTTTGTTTTCTTTTTTCTCAAGGAGTAATAAATAATAATATTACCCATCTGATAGGGCTGTTGTGACAATGATACCATATCATCATATGGGAAAGTTCCCGGTACAAAATAAGCAACTGATTCATGATATTGACTACTATTAAATACTATTTTATGGCTCAGATGGTAAAGAGTCTGCCAGCAATGCGGGAGACCTGGGTTCAATCCCTGGGTTGGGAAGATCCCCTGTAGAAGGGCATGGCAACCCACTCTAGTATTCTTGCCTGGCCCCACAGACAGAGGAACCTGGTAAGCTACAGTACACGGGGTTGCGAACAGTCGGACACGACTGAGTGACTAAGCACATATACAGATAAAAGAAAAAAGTATTCCTTTATATATAGTGCCTCCAATGTGGGAGACCCAGGTTCGATCCCTGGGTCGGGAAGATCCCCTGGAGAAGGAAATGGTAACCCACTCCAATATTCTTGCCTGGAGAATCCCGTGGACGGAGAAGCCTGGTAGGCTACAGTCCACAGGGTTGCAAAGAGTCTGACACGACAGAGCAACTTCACTGTCACTTGACTTTCTGAGAAACAGTAAGAAATCCCTCGTTTCCTTGCCCCTTTGAAACTCTGGGCTGACATGGAATAAAATAAAAGAAGGTAAGAGGTTTTCTCAGCATTAAAGGCCTTGCCCTCCAGCCCCAGATATGGAAGCAGGGATGGATATGAGCGGCGAGGAGCAGGACCCATCCTGCAGGGAGAACTGTGACTCCTCGCGAGGACCCAAAGGGAGAGAAGGCTGTGAAAGCACCATCATCCTGTACTCATGGAAGCCCACGTGAGTTCACCTCTTAACACAAGGCCCCCCACACCAGCTGCTCCAGCCTCTTCTCTCGCCTTTCTCAACTGTGGCACTGTTGACACTTGGGCCAGATTAATCCTCTGTTGTTGGGGGAGGACGGATGTTCTGTGCGTTGTCAGATAAGTTTAGCAGCATCTCCAACTTCTGCACAATAAACGCCAGTAGTGATCCCCTCCCCCTGACACTTGTGACAACACAAAATACCTCTAGACATTGCCAAGTGCCCCAGGCTGGGGGGCAGGATGGAGAATCACCTCCCTGCCTCCAGGGAGAACCGATGCTCTAAAGAAAGGCTATGGGCACAGAGAGAGGCCCCCTGGTCCTCCATGAGTCCATCCCCCATCTCCCTGCATCTTCCTGAGCCTTCCTCCCCACCTCACCCCTACCCAAGGCCTGGCTGGGGTGTCTGCCCAAACAGTCGTCAGAAGAAGCAATGCCAATTCCCTGGCAAATGCACCACCCAAAGTTGACCTCCAAGTGCAGGCAACCCGCTGCATCTCGGGAAGGCTGCCTGTGGCAATTGGCAGACGGCCTGACTCAGCGAGAATGGCCAGCTCTGGACCAGGGAGTGGTCAGTGGAGGAGTCTGGGAGCGAACAGAGAAATCCAGTGCCTCAGAGATGAGCCAGGGATGCAAGGAGCATGAGGCTGAGGTAAGGCCAGGTGGTGTGTGTGGGCACTGACCTGGGCACTTTCTGCTTGGTCAGGAGCACACCCGTGCGGAGGCCCCCGAGAGCTGACAGGGAGCTCAGAGCTCCAGCCACCAGGCACGGCCTTACCAGGACCCTGAAAGTCCAGCCAGGTTGGACCCCAAATATTCAGAGGACCTAGGCCGGCCACTTCTGGAGCCTCACAGAGGGCTGAGGGTCCAAAGCTTCCAGTGCAACAAGTTTTATAAGTTACAGCAAGGGGGAAAGAAGTGGGAAAGCAGCAGGCTTCACAGAGGAGGTGACTGTGGAACCAGTTTTTTCAGATGAGAAGTTCGCCAGGCAGAGAAGCCAATGGAGGAAGGACCTTTCCAGGAAAGGGTGCCCAGACCAGGGCCGCCCAAAAAACAGGGGAGGGTCGCAGCTCTGTGGGGCTGGGGTCGGCCCCCTGGCGGGCAGCACAGTTTAACCTTTGGGCCATGGGGTGGGGGTGGGGTGAGTCTGTGCGTCTCTGCCCCCAGAGAGTGGCCAGGTCGAGAAGGGACCGTTTGACTTGGCCTCCTTCCTGCCCCACCTCACCAGTGAAGTTCAGCTCACCCTGAGGCCAAAGTCAAGCTCTCCTGGTGTGAGGGAGGTGGCCATTGTTCCTGCAGGAACCCAACCCCAAGTATATCCGGCACAGATCAGTTCCCTGGGGAAGACCCTGAGGACTGCCCCTTTGCCCTGCTCAGCAGGAGGATAAGGTAGCGACGTCACCTGATCCAAGAGCAGGGTCAGGAGGCAGGAGGGGAATGTGGGATGCCTTGCTGTCTCTGAGCACTGGTATCTCCCTGTGACCAGCGATGAGGTGGGAGAGGGGGTTAATATTCTCCATCCTCACTCTGCCCTGGCCCACTGGGGCCATCCCTTTCCCCCAGGCCATTAGAGAAGGCCACCCCTGCTGTAAGACCAGCCCTCCATCGCCCCAGGTCCGGGAGAAGATCAGAGAGATCCAGGGTACCCAGGACCCAGCCCCTCCCTGCCCTGCCCCTGTGGGTCTTTCCCGTCCCACCCAGTCCCAGGAAAGGGCTGGGACCGTTTCTATTTCCAGCGTGTCTGGGCCTCTCCTTCTTGCCCTGGTAACTCTTCTGGGAAAACCTAAAACCACTGGGCAGGCTTTTCGGGACTGACAATCTCACGTGCTGCTGAAATACCTTATTTTAGAGGACCTCAAAACCTCTTGCAAGAAATAGGGGTTGTGCCAGCTGTGGGAGGAGCCAGAGAAGGGGATCACATGTCAAGCGGGTGGTACCTTTGAGTGGAATGGATGCTCTGAAAGACTGGCTCCCAGGGAAGAAGAATGGCAGAACCCAAAAGCTGAAATTGGGTCTCTAATAAAAATTGTTTGAGGTTAAAGCAGGAGTTGCCTTTCTATGGAAATTTATACAAAGCCAATAAGCACACAGCGAGGGGAGTGTGTGTGTGTGTGTGTCTGTGTCTGTGTGTGTCTGTGTCTCTCTGTGTGTGTATCTATATGTGTGTCTCTGTGTGTCTCTGTCTCTGTGTGTCTGTATGTGTCTGTATATCTGTGTGTGTGTGTGTGTGTGTGTGTGTGCATGTTGCAGAGAGCAGGTAGAACAGAACAAGATGTGATCTCACTCTGCCTCCATCTGTCTTTCTAGGATGACAGACTACTGACAGTGCCTCTAACATGAGAATCTTCCCTCCAAGACCCTGAACCAAGGGTGCCTTCTCCTCTGCACCCAGCAAGGCCCAGATCCCCCACTTGATAGAAGACAGCCACTTTAGGCCACCTGTCCTCTTGATGTTCACCTGTACATCCTACCTAAGAGACGAGGCCATTACTTTGCAATGTCCTTCTGATCATTCTTCCCTTCCCACAGACCCCTGCCACCTGATGCTTAGCTCCGCACCCCACTGCCCATTCTCACCAGTCTTACATGCTATCACCAGATTAACCATTCTAAAATGCTGCTTCAATTGGTTATGCATCCTTATCCAAAACATATGGTCCAAAATCCTCCCAAGGTCCTCAAGCCCCTCCACAGGTTGATCTTCCTCCTCTGGTCCTCCCAGCATGAAGTCTCTTCCAGGTACTTCACCGTCTGTTCACCATCACCCTGTGTGCCGCGAGCCCTCCTCCCTCTCTGCCCTTCTAGATCCTTCCCACTTAACCTGAGGAACCAGCTCTGCCAGGAAGCCTTTCCAGCACAAGTCCCCTGCCACTGAGTCTGTTACCCAGCAGATCACATCCAAAACTGTTCTTTCTCCAAAGTACTTATCTGTACTTCTCACTCCGTCCTTGTTAACACACTGCCTGGGTTGTAAACTGTCTCTTCAGAGAAATTGGGTTGCCAGATTTAGCAAATAAAAATTCAGGACTGCCAGTTAAATTTGAATCGAAAAATAAACAACAACAAAATGTTTGAGTCTAAGTGTATTCCATGTATATTAGAATATACTTATACTAAAAATTTTGTGTTGTTTATCTGAAATTAAAATTTAACTGAGTATCCTGTATTTTCTCTGGCAACCCAACAAAGAAAGCACAAACCCTTGTCTGGTACTTTCCACCTCCCTTGGTGTTTGACACTTGGACACATTCTTCAGGATCTGTATTGTTGACTGATTCCTTTTATATTCAGTAGAGAATTGCCGGCTTTCATCTGCTGTTGGCCTCAAGACCCAGAGTCTGTTTAAATGCCTTTGGTCCAGTCTAACATCTGTAGCAAGCACAAAGCATGCCACCTATGAGAATACCTCTTCCTCTTCTTCCCTTTAAACATTTATCCTGAAATTTGCAGCGGCCGCGGATGGGCTCCAGGTGATAAAACGGTATATTTCTTGCTCACCAAAGGAGACAGAAGCTATGGAACCAACCTGCCTGGTTTTAAAGCATAGTGGCTGCGGAACCTCGAACAATGATTTAGCGTCTGTGAACCGGGGATAATAATACTGCCTACCTCAGAGGGTTGCAGTGGGAATTAAATGAGATGATGCATGGAAATTGGTGAGGACTCTTGAGTGGAAGGTACTCGGTGAACGTGAGCTGACACTGTCAGCGGTTAACTGAGGCTGCGTGTGGCTGCTGGCATCAGCACAATGTCCTTTCACCAGCTGCTAAACTGTCAGGGTGAAGCCCACAAGGGAAGTCATGTGTAAATGCGTACAATCAACAGAGCGGAGGCAGTCACAGAGGGGTCACTCCAGGGAGAAAGTACTGCCCACCTTAGGTGAGGGGGAGCAAGAATTATAGCGGCTTCTTTCCTCTGAGAGTGCAGTCTGGCCCTACTTCTCCAACAACAGTATTGCAAACTGTTGACCTCCTGTTTGATGTTCTCTAAAGAATGGGTCTCAGCAACTGTATAATGACATGTGTCCATCCTTATGGCATCACACAGAGTATTGTCACTGCCCCAAAAATCTGTGCTCTGCTTATTCGTTCTCTTCCTGCCCTAACCGCTGGCAATCACATATCTTTTTACTGTCTCCACTTTCCGGAATGTCATATACTTGAAATTATACAATAGGTAGCCTTTTGGTTGGCTTGTTTCACTTGGTAGTATGCATTTAAGTTTCCCGTATGTCCTTTTATAGCTTGATGGCTCATTTCTTTTTAGCGTGGAATAATATTCCATTGTCTGTATGCACTACAGTTTACTCACCCATTTACCTACTGAGATACATCTTGGTTGTTTCCAAGTTCCCACAATTATTAATAAAGCTACTAAAAAAAAGAAAGAAAAGGATGGGTCTCAGGTCTTTACAAGAGTGGTGAGAGTTTCTGTCTTCTGTGATGAAGTAGCTGCCAGCCTCCAGACCCACTGGATGTGAACAGAGGAAGAGCCATCACTGGCGTCCTTAGGACTCTAAGGGGCACACGGAGAGACAGCTCCCTCACCCAGATCCTTCCACAGCCTGCAACCCAACCTCAGCCTCCTACTCTTCCAACTCTCCTGAAGCTCAGCATGGCTAGGGTACCCTGGGCTTTCTGAAAGATTGTTCAGTCACTAAGTCATGTCTGACTCTTTGTGACCCCATGAACACACCAGCCTTCCCTGTCCTTCACCATCTCCTGGAGTTTGCTCAGACTCATGTCCATTGAGTTGGTGATGCCATCTAACCATTTCATCCTCTGTTGCCCCCTCCTCCTGCCTTCAATCCTTCCTAACATCAGGGTCTTTTCCAATGAGTTGGCTCTTCGCATCAGGTAGCCAAAGTATTGGAGCTTCAGTTTCAGCATCAGTCCTTCCAAAGAATATTCAGGGTTGATTTCCTTAAGATTGACTGGTGCGATCTCCTCGCAGTGCAAGGGACCCTCAAGAGTCTTCAGCACCACAATTCAAAAGCATCAATTCTTCGGCACTCAGCCTTCTTTATGGTCCAACTCTCACATCCATATACATGACTACTGAGGAAAAAATAGCCTTGACTATTGTCAAGACTTTTGTTGGCAAAATTGTATCTCTACTTTTTAATATACTGTCTAGGTTTGTCATAGCTTTTCTTTCAAGGAGCGAGAGTCTTTTTAACTTCATGGCTGCAATCACCGTCAACAGTGATTTTGGAGTCCAAGAAAATAAAATCTGCCACTGTTTCCACATTTTCCCCATCTATTTGCCATGAAGTGATGGAACTGGATGCCATGATCTTAGTTTTTTGAATGCTGAATTTTAAGCCAGCTTTTTCAGTCTCCTCTTCCACCTTCATCAAGAGGTTCTTTAATTCCTCTTCACTTTCTGCCATTAGGTTGATATCATCTGCATATCTGAGGTTGTTGATATTTCTCCCAGCCATCTTGATTCCAGCTTGTGATTTATCCAGCCCAGCATTTTTCATGAGGTACTCTGCATAAAAGTTAAATAAGCAGGGTGACGATATACAGCCTTGTCATACTTCTTTCCCAATTTTGAACCAGTCTGTTGTTCCATGCCCTGTTCTAACTGTTGCTTCCTGACCTGCACACAGATTTTACAGGAGGCAGGTAAGGTGGTGTGGTATTCCCATCTCTTTGAGAATTTTCCAGTTTGTTGTGATCCATACAGTCAAAGACTTTAGCATAGTCAATGATGCAGAAGAAGATGTTTTCCTGGAATTCTTTTGGTTAGGGTGATGAAGAATGACTAATTATGAAGAGTTACTAAGATATTCTAAGGTGGAATTTTTTTTCTTTTTTTTAGAGTGCTTTAAAATTACACCTAACATTAACACTGGGTTTATTAAATAATAAAAATCACTTGTATCCCACCATTCTGACACAATTAACTTCTTTTGCAAAAGCCTTCAGTATGAATGCATACTTTACAGATTACCAGAATGTATAAAAAATGCTTACTTATATTCTACTTTTTCCTTTTTTGCCTGCATGCTAAGTCACTTCAGTCATGTCCAACTCTTTGCTACCCTGTGGACTGTAGCCCACCATACTCCTCTGTCCATGGGATTCTCCGGGCAAGAATACTGGAGTGGGTTGCCATGCTCTCCTCCAGGGGAATCTTCCCCACCCAGGGATCAAACCTGAGTCTCTTATGTCTCCTGCATTGGCAGACAGGTTCTTTACCACTAGCACCACGTGGGAAGCCCATCTTTTTCCTTTAACTACCAGGTATATGAGTTATATATGGTATACCACCTACAGATTAGCTATCATTTATTCAACTAGCCTTCTAATCTTTTATATCTCCTTTGTGCTAAATTGTTTCCAATTTTTAGCAGCAGTAAATATCTCCAAATGTGAAGTTTGGGTTTCTGTTGAATAATTTCCTTAGAATTCATTTCCAGGACTGTTACTAGTGGTGTGGTAGGAATCTACAGTTATTCCCTGCAGTAAGGCAATGGCAACCCACTCTGGTACTGTTGCCTGGAAAATCCCAGGGATGGGGGAGCCTGGTAGGCTGCAGTCCATGGGGTCGCACAGAGTCGGACACTTCACTTTCACTTTTCACTTTCATGCATTGGAGAAGGAAAAGGCAACCCACTCCAGTGTTCTTGCCTGGAAAATCCCAGGGATGGGGGAGCCTGGTGGGCTGCTGTCTATGGGGTCACACAGAGTTGGACACGACTGAAGCGACTTAGCAGCAGCAGCAGCAGCAGTAAGAACAAAACAGAAATAAGGTACAAAGGCCATTCCTAGGATAACATGCTATGTGTACATTGTAATTTTCCACTAAGTCACTCTTGTGGGGCCATAGGAATAAGGGTCACAGTTAGTTTTACAGGTCAATTTAAGTTCAAGTCATTGAAGAAGCTGGACATGTAGGGTTCTGAGTTTCATATAGCATCATGATCTTGGGAAGTCCTGAGATAATGTAGACCTTAGTGAGTCCCAGGATTCAATGCATAATAAAGATAGAACACTTAGTTCACCAACAGTCTGGCATAATTGAATTGCACCATGGATACTCCTTGCCACACCATCCAACCATCTCAGTAACATCTAGAAGCATCCCACTGAGTTCCAAGACCTTGGGAAGGGTGGAACCAACACCCCTAACTCCCACCCTGCCCTGTCCCCTGCTATTCCACCAACAGAGGATAGAAGTGGAAGTCTGTTTGTACCAAAGACCATTACCCAAGTCTCACTTCTTGTTCAGAGCTGACGTTGTCACAGTGTGCGAGGAACCAGGGAAAACCAGGAGGAACAATCTCGTTGCTCCCCAGACGTGTAACATAAAGTGGTCATTCTGATTTTGCTTCCATGCACATGGGATCTTTGTCTTACTGACCCCTTGGGAAGTACTCAGCAAAGAGCTGTTGGTTGAGTACATGAATCAATGCCCTTTGTCTAACCTCCTAGACCCCTCAGGCTCCCCATCCCCCAGACTGCCTCTCCCTGATGTGCTCTGTAGGGGGCACTCTCACTATGGCCTTTGCTGCAGCCAACACCTGGGATACGGGCAGCTGTGTCTCCATCCTGGACACTGTGACCTTGGCTTTATCTCTTTGATCTGACCTCAGGGAAGCTGTCAACAGGGCTCAGTCTCCGCAAGACAAAAGGCAGGCAGGCATTCGGGGCACTGAAGCAGACTCTGTGAACAATATTTTTTAGGCAGTTGCACACTGTAGCAGCTACAGAGCCTCCTTTCATGAGGCATCATGGCAACATCGCTGCCTGGAAACTGGAGTGCAGGTTCTTCTTCCCCAGCTGTCTTCTCCATCTCTCTCCAGCCTACTTGAGTTTTCCCTCCCTGGCTGTCCAACTAGCATCTCTTGGCAGGTTTCCGCCTCCTCTTCTGAGATCCAGCTATCCCTACTAAGAAGTCAGCTTGTAAACTTAGAACTAGGAGAGTCCTTCCTTTCTCTGTTCCCTGCCTCCTTCCAGCCCCAGCATCTCTATGAACCTCACCAGGGTCACTTAAAGCACCCAATCCCATTTTACAACAACCAGGAATCAATTCAATAGATATTAAAGGCAGAGCCTTGGTCCCACCAATCATGGGCCATACATTTAGGTGGGAGCCACAGCAGGGAAGCCACCTTCATTCCACCTCCACTTCCAATTCCCAGAATTCTGAATCTCCAGTAAAAAGTGGAGAGGTGTGCTTCCTGTTTTCCCAGCCCAGCAGTCAAGAGATGAGCTAGAGAGGACGGCCTCCATCCAGTTGGCCCAGGCTGAGGCCCAGACAATCAGACACCTCCTAGTTCCCACGCTCAGACAGCAGGCCTGAAGCAGAACTGGTTTCATAATCTCACCTCTGCCAGTGCTTTTTGCATAATGATCTGCCTTTTTCGTTCCCACATCACAATCATAGTATTTATCTATGCAAAACAGCACCTCATTAAAAAAAAAGAAAGAAAGAAACACACCACCATTGGCCCAACCCTTCATTAGAGTATAATGCACAAGCCCTGGGCACACCCAGGGTGGAAACAGCATTCAGGTTTTAGGCTTCCAGGCCTCCCTGGTACTGCTCATACTAGCTCTGCCCCACCCTCTCCTCATTCCCCCCAGTGAGTGGGCTGTTTCCCAAATCCACGCAGTGGAAGATCACAGAGGAGCCTTGCGGACCAAGAGATGGGTCCACGGGGGATCCCTACCTCCAAGAGGTCTTCTCCCTGCAAAATGTTATCTCTAAACCCCTTTCTATTGTTTTTAGCCTAATTCATGTATTTGGTGCTGACCTATTTTAACTTTTGTTTCCCATTAGAATCAAAACTCCATGAGAACAGGCACTATATTACATTTTTCAGGGCTTAAACCGGTTCCTGGCACGTAGTAGGCCCTCATTAAATATTTCTAGAATGTTTGCTTTAATTTTTGACTTCATGATAATAAATTCCGTGGTTGTTTCTCTGCCAAACTGGTCTCAGTCCACCACCCACTTTTGTTTCTTTAAACAATCCTTTCAACCCTTAATACCCCAGGCCTTGGAAATAATAGTTAAAACGCCTTCATTCTGAACAATAATGTTATGCTTTTTGTACTGTTAGAATGGTTTCAATTTAGTGTGCAATATTTCAGATATGCAGAAAGGAAATAAAGAAAAACAGAACACCCCTGTTCTCACCACCAAAAAAAAAAAAATCCTAAAACATTACTAATACAGCTGAAGTCCCTGGCTATCCTGACGCCATTGGTCCCTCCTCTTCCTCCCCTTCAGAGGAACCTGTATCCCAAATTTGGGGGAACCTATATCCTAAATTTGGTGACCACTCGAAATTCTTTACAGTCTGTATATTAGGTTTACCGTCAGATAAAAGTCCTAAATATTCATTGGAAGGACTGATGCTGACGCTGAAACTCCAGTACTTTGACCACCTGATGCGAAGAACTGATTCATTGGAAACGACCCTGATGCTGGGGAAGATTGAAGGTGGGAGGAGAAGGGGACAACAGAGGATGAAATGATTGGATGACATCACCAATGCAATGGACTTGAGTTTGAGTAAGCTCTGGGAGTTGGTGATGGACAGGAAAGCCTGGCATGCTGCAGTCCACGGGGTCGCAAAGAGTCAGACACCGCTGAGCAACTGAACTGAACTGAAAGGGCTAACACTGTTTTTCATCTAAAGCTGTTTTTTTCTCCTTGTTTGGGCTCAGGGGACAATGTGGACAGGACAGGGCCCAGTGTGTCCTGCGAGCCAGGGTCAGATGTATGTTCTCAGTCTGAGCTCCACCTGTGTGCCACACCTGCCCTGTGTCCCAGTTTATCTGTAAAATGATGCTAATAATATATGTCTCTTCCCCACTCCTCAGAGTGTGCAGATGACTGAGATAAATGTAAAGTGTTGGGAGCATCGGCCAAGGAAGAGAGGCACTAGATAACCCCCAAGAGGGCAGGCAGCACACGGAGACTCAGCAGGCACCCCAAAGCAGAGTTCTCACTCCTGGGAAGGGCTGGCTAAGCGAGTCTTTCCTCCAGTGCCCCGGCCCACAAAGCCAGCACCTTCTCATTACATAGACAGCTCACTTTCATTTATGTGGAGAGGCCTCCCATCAATGCTGTATCATAAGACAGTGTCACCTTCTGGCCACGGGGGACTCATTTTACCAGCACAATTGGCAATTTCTTGCCCCCACTGCATCAGGATCTTTCCCACCTCCCTTCCTGCCTTTCTGTAAACCAGAGCTGTACTGCCTTCACGGCAAGCCCCTAAGAAATGGAGAGGATCAGGCCAGCTGTACTCCAGAAGAAATGGGGAGAATTTTCCAATAGTGTCACCCCAGCAGCAGCAGCATTTGTGAGATCTGTGTGATCACACCAAGGAAACGGTCCAGGGAGGCTACCAAGTCAAAGACCCCTGCTCCCTGGACCCAAGAGAGAAAAAAGTTGAAAAACAAACAAACAAAAAACAAACACCAAATCAACATCAAAATAGAAACTTAAAGAGTCGATCATTTGCACCTCTGGCCATCTGTCCACATTTGCACCAAGAGCTTCATGTGTGGACACCACGTAAGGACAAGTGAAGCGAGATCGTGTGGCTGGTCCAGGAGGCTCCAGAAGACACCTGATGAGAGGCAGAAGGCCATGGACCGAGGTTTGCCCAAGACGCCAGCACTAGACTGACCAGGGGAGGGCTCTGAGGTCAGTCATGTGACGACATGCTGGAAGACAGGGGCAAGCAGGGTAGGTAAAAGCGTTTACTAACACAGATGTTATCTGTGACACAGAAGAAGTCACTGTCATCGGAAAATATTCCCACATGCGCTAAGTGCTTTCAGCACTCAAGCGAGAGCCGTGATTCAGAGGGCTGATGTTGCAGACAAGAGCAAGTGTGGGAGCGGCGATGCCGCCCATCCTTGAATCTGGTGTTAGTTTCTCAGTCATGTCCGACTCTTTGGGACCCCATGAACCATAGCCCCGCAAGGCTCCCTTGTCCATGGAATTCTCCAGGCAAGAATACTGGAGTGGGTTGCCATTCACTTCTCCAAGGGATTGTTCCAGCCCAGGGGTCGAACCTGGGTCTCCCATGTAGCAGGTGGATTCTTTACCATCTGAGCCACCAGGGAATCTAGGATTCACTGCAAATTCCAGGCACCCTCCTGTGCCTCATATTTCAGACAGCCCTTGGGACCAGCATTGTTCCCAGAGAAATCCCAAAGATGTGTGCTGGTGGGAGGATGGGAGGCGCCAACCTGGAATGTCATGAGTGGCTGCAGATAAAGACCAGGAGGGTTAGGGTTGGAAAGCAAGGCCATCACTGGGGACTTTCCTGGGAGAGAAGAAAGAATCCTGAGCTAGTGAGCTGAGCTCTAGATCTAGCTCGGCCACTTACTATCTGTGTGACCTCGGGTGAGTCAATTCATCTCTCAGGGTCTGTTTCCTCATTTGGAGCCCAAGGGGACTGGAGTGAATTACCTCTAAAGTCCTATCACATTTCCATCCTAAGGACAGTGTCAAAGGTCAAGGGAGAGACCGACACTGGAATATTCCTAAATGTAATACTCACAACCATGTGAACAGAATGGAGTATAGAATTAGAACTTGTATTTGGGAAGGATCAGGACACACTGTCCAGCCCTACTTCCCACAGTCACATGCAGCACCCTGACTTCATTGCCCTGCTGGTCAGAGGATTAGCCAATGGCCTCCTAGTTGGGCAACCTGATTCTCGGTCTAACACTTCTACTGGCTGTCACGTTAGGCAAGGCAGTTATCTTTTTGCTGTGCCTGTTTCCTCATCTCTAAAACCCTCTGCCTCCTCCTCAGCCTGTGAGGAAGCTGTGAGAATTCACTGAGTAATGTGCATGAAGTACTTAGCTTGCACGGGGAGAAGAGTCTCCACATAAACAGAAGATGATGATTGTTGTGACAGCTGCTTGATTCCCTTAACTCTTCCCCAGCCCTTCCTTTGCTGATGCCGGAAACTAACCTCTCGTGAGTCATCACCTTCTTTTTCTCAAGGTTGGTTCAGAGAATTCCCCTTAAGCACTGAGTTCATATCTAGCCTCATGGCCAAGCGACAAGACATCAAAGAACAAGGCTGAAAAAACATGATGCCAAACTTCCCTAACACCTGATTTCACTTTGCCTTTTACCCACAAGCATGTACGTTTCATAAAGGCAGGGACATCTGGGCCACCGTGTTACCTAAGTACAGCCTTCAGTTGGCACTCAATAAACGAATTAAATGAATGAGTGAAAGGCACAAACTGCCCAGATGAGATCTGAGTGAAAGGAAGAAAATTACCACTTTTTTAATGCCCACCCTAGGTCTTTTCTATTTTTATTTTGTTTGTTCCTCTCCATAGCCCCATGGAATCAAAATCATTCTCCCACTTTATGGTTGGGCAGACCGAGGCTTAAGCATGAAGTAGTTCAACTAAGATCTCACACTATGTCAGTGGTTGATGTAACATTTAAAACCCCAGGACTGTCTGGCTGGATTCCAGCCACAGTGCCTTGAATGGGCATGGGAAGCAGGCAAACCCCTTGAACAAAGATAAGCTATCTTCTTCAACAGGTGTTTGAACTGGGCCAGCCAAGCAAACAAGTACATAAGGCCCAGACAGGCCCAGACAGCCCTCAGTCATATAGGACTTGGCTTGGTTTGTCGTGGATCAGCAAGGTAACAGCAGGGAAGGGAGCTACCTGTGAGCAGTGCATATGTGCTAAGTTGCTTCAGTCATGTCTGACTCTTTGGGACACGGTGGACCATAGCCTACCAGGCTCCTCTGTCCATGGGATTCTCCAGGCAAGACTGACACCTTGGGTTGCCATGCCCTCCTCCAGGGGAATCTTCCCAATCCAGGGATCGAACCCGAGTCTCTTGTATCTGCCCGGAGTAGGGGGATGGGACTGGGTGAGCTCATGCAATTCCTCCTGCTCTTGCCAGAGACCCAGCATAGTCAGCTCTCCCAACCCCTCAGAGACAGCGGCGTCTTAGTTAGGAAAATGTAACCTGAGCTTTGCTCACTAGGATCTACAGAATAGCTTCACTAAGCAGGGAGCCCAAGACCAAGACCTGTTTTTAAATGTGTGAGGCTACATCCCAGCTCTGCCAGTTTCTACTGCACTCATTAGATAGGGCTGGCGTAACAAAATCCCACAGAATTCAACATATTTACATATCTACTCAGGCCTGTGACACTCATAAAGGAATTATTGAGAGTTGACAATAATCTGGGTGGCTTAAATGACAGAAATGTATTTTCTCATACTTCTGGAGGCTGGTAGTCCAAGATCAAAGTGTCAGCAGGTATCTCCTGAGGCCTGTGTCCTTGGCTTACAGACGGCTGGCTTCTTGCTGTGTCCTCACATGAATGCGCTCCCCACCCCTTCCCCCCACCTCATCCTGTGTCTGTCTGTGTGTCCAGATTTCCTTTTCCTATATAGATACCAGTCAGATTGGATTAGGGCCCACTCCAATGGCCTCATTTTAACAAAGTTACCTCTTTAGGAACTTCCCTGATGGTCCAGTAGTTAAGAATCTGCCTTCCAATGCAGCGGATGCAGGTTCAATCCCTGGTCAGGGAACAAAGATTTCCCATGCTTCAGAACAACTAAACCTGTGTGCCACAACCACTGAGCCCACGCGCCCTGGAGCCCTTGTGCTGCGACAGGCCAATGTGCCATAACTAGAAAAAAAGAGCCACGTGCACAGCCAAAAAAAAAGATAAAATAATAAATTACCTCTTTAAAAAGGCCCTATCTCCAAATATAGTCATGTTCTGAGGTACTGAGAGGCTAGGACTTCAACACAGAAACTTTGGACACGATTCAGCTCATAACACTTCCCTTGGCCAAATCATGTTCCCAAACGGCGCCTTCATTTTCTTCACTTTGAACCCATTTCCAGGCCAGTGGCTTTCTGAGGAAGGCAGTATGGCTATACTCCTCAAGGAAAAACTGTGTAAGAAATGCCAAGGGCAGAGTAGGAAGCAGGAAAGAGCCCTCTGTGAGCTGTCCTTGAAAGATTAGAGGTATCTGCGGAAGAGCAAGCCCCTACCTGACACCATTCCCTCTCTGAAATTCTCTCTCCTTGCTTCCAAAGGTATCGCCTGTGGATTTTGATTTAGGTACTTCCAGGTGAACTCAGGCCTCTGTTAAAAAAAGGAGTCAAATTTCTGTCCTGTAAAATATCTGATGTTGCTACTTTTTTAATTAATTTTTTTCCAGGCCTTAGTGGTAAAGAACTGAGCTAATCCTATTATTCTATTCATGATGTCACCATGCTCCCTGCATTTCCCCAACCTCAACAGCCACCACACTAATGTATTTCTAGATAGCCTTTGATATATGTTTGTTGTTTAGTCACTAAATTGTGTCCAATTCTTTTATGGCCCCATGGACTATAACCCACCAGGCTCCTCTGTCCATTGGATTTCCCAGGCAAGAATACTGGAGTCGGTTGCCATTTCCTTCTCCAGGAGATCTTCCCAGCCCAGGGATTGAACCTGCCTCTCCTGCATTGGCAGGCGGATTCTTTACCCCTGAGCCACAAGGGAAGGACATACAAATTCATACCTCCACATAAACTTCCGGTGGGTAATAAGTAATGATGATGTAAAATACCTCTCATGGTGAGTCACTCTCCATAATTTTGAAAGCCACTGATTCAATGTCCCCTCAGCCCTACAACCTCACTCTGATCATCTATGTCCAGAGAGCACGAAGGATAAAATCTACTTCACACCTTTAAGTGTGACAGGAAATTGGTGAAAAGAAACTAGTTCTAATTACTAAGAAAGTAGAGAACTGTATCTGTGAAAGAGGAAAGCCAATACAAAGGCACACAGGTCAAGGCCCCTGGAGATGCAGCCTGGCCTCTCTAGCTCCACACTCACCTCAGCTGTACCTGCATCTATCTCCCCAGGATGGGCTCCATCAAGTCTGAGATTCTAGGAGACAACCAAGCAGAGTTCCTGACCACTGCCAGCTAACCTTTCCCGTCACCATCTTCATTGCCCCAGATGCTCAAGCCAGATCTGAGCTGCCCTCCAGAGCTGCTCTCTCGCTCTCCACAGCTGAGTCGGCCAAAATTCACCTCAGAACTTCCCCCATCCCTCCATCCAGACCACCACCAGCCCAGCGGGGAATCACCATCAGCACTCCTCAGCTCTTCTTACTCCCAGACACTCAAACAGGGCTCTGACAAACTTTGCGCTCTGCACCATATATTTAAGTAATCCCAGCCTTTAAAATGTTATGCTATGAATCTAAAAGTTTACAAAGAGTGTAATTTCTGGCATATTGTAAATACTGGCATTTTTAGTCAAACTTACACTTCTTAAAATACATTCAAAGGAATCTAAATACCACTGCAACGATATCCATCATCCTTTTTTTTTAAATATACAGATAGGCTTTCCTGTATTGCTGGATAGTCCCTTAAAGAATTCTAACCTAATATAACTTTATGATCAAAGCCTTTTTCAACAAAACTATGGGTACAAATTGAGATTTCAGGATTTTTTTTTTTTTTTTCATCCTGGAACCATAGGATCTAAGTGTTAATTTTTTTCTTCTGAATTTTATTATTATAATTTTTATTAGCACACAACTGATCAACAAATTTTACAAATGTTCATAGGTAATTAAACATAATTTTATTGAAAATTCATCCTTTAATGAGATGAACGGAACTATCTTTCCCCCCAATTGATTTATGTGAATATTGTTGCCAGAATGAGCAAGGTTAATTAGCATCGATTTAATCTTATTTTTCTTGTCCTTTTTTTTTTTTTTGTAAGCACTGAGAAAGCTTGTTCACATAAATAGATGTGAATGGAAGGACTTTTGTTACAGCAC
The DNA here is from genome assembly GCF_027580195.1 of Bos mutus. Lineage (NCBI taxonomy): Eukaryota > Metazoa > Chordata > Mammalia > Artiodactyla > Bovidae > Bos > Bos mutus. Next base: position 28,202,900 of record NC_091626.1, on the reverse strand, counting down.
TGTCCCTACATGCTCTAAACTCTCTCAGCATTTTAGCCAAAAACCTATCATTAAAAAGAACTTTTGGGGAAAATATTTGCAAACAAAGCAACTGACAACGGATTAATCCCCAAAATACACAAACAGCTCATGCAGCTCAATATCAAAAAAACAAACAACCCAACCCAAAAATGGGCAAAAGACCTAAATAGACATTTCTCCAAAGAAGACATACAGATGGGCAATAAACAGTTGAAAAAATGCTCAGCATCACTAATGATTTAGAGAAATGCACATCAAAACTACAATGAGGTATCACCTCACATCGGTCAGAATGGCTATCATCAAAAAATCTGCCAACAATAAATGCTGGAAAGAATGTGAAGAAAAGGAAACCCTTTTATACTATTGGTGGGAATGTAAACTGGTACAGCCACTGTGGAGAACGGTACGGAGATTCCTTTAAAAACTAAAAATTAAACTACCACATGACCCGGTAATCCCACTCCTGGGCATATACAATGGAATATTACTCAGCCATAAAAAGGGGTGAAATTGTGCAATTTGCAGATACATGGATGGACCTAGAGACTACCATACAAAGTCAAGTAAGTCAGAAAGAGAAAAAAAATGTATAATATTGTTATATGTGGAATCTAGAAAAACTATACAGATGAACTTATTTGCAAAGCAGAAACAGAGACTTAGATGTAGAGAGTGGCCATATGGAATACCAGAGGGGATGTGGGGGATGGGATGAATTGGGAGATTAGGACTGACATATATTCACTGCTGCTGCTGCTGCTGCTAAGTCGCTTCAGTCGTGTCTGACTCTGTGCGACCCCATAGACGGCAGCCCCCCAGGTTCCCCCGTCCCTGGGATTCTCCAGGCAAGAACACTGGAGTGGGTTACCATTTCCTTCTCCAATGCATGAAAGTGAAAAGTGAAAGTGAAGTCACTCAGTTGTGTCCGACTCTTTGCGACCCCATGGACCACAGCCTTCCAGGCTCCTTCGTCCATGGGGTTTTCCAGGCAAGAGTACTGGAGTAGGGTGCCATCGCCTTCTCCGATATATACACTACTATTTATAAAATAGATCAATGATGAGAACCAACTGTATAGCACGGCGAACTCTACTCGATGTTTTGTGGTGACCTAAAGTAAATCCCAAAAAAAGAGGGGATATATCTATACATATAGCTGATTCATTTTGCCATACAACAGAAAATAACTCAACATTATAAAATGCTATACTCCAATAAAAATTAATTTTTAAAAAAAGACTTTTGATGGTCTAACAACTCCCAGTTTGATTGGGTCCTCCTTTAATTTTATAGAAAGTAAAGACTTGGAAACCATCGGAGTTACAAATGACTCTATCATCCAATCAGAGTTGAATAATTTTCTCCTAACCAATACCAGTATTTCAAATTGTCCCTTTGCCCAAGATGAAGCACAAAGCAAGATAAGGGCCAGGTAAAAGGTATGCCTCTCTTTGGCAAAACAGAGAAGTGAGATTGTGGAAGACATGGTGGAAAATGATCACTTGAGACCTCAGATCAGTAGCAGGATACATGGATATTGGGGATCTAGAAGATGATTCTCTGAAAGTTATCCCCTTGCCCTGGTACCACTTAAGAGTTTTCAGGTACCAGATAGCCCAGTTTAATAGCAACTAAGCAACAGGACCTGTGACCAAAAGCGTTCTCTTTTAAAAATATGTAATTTGCATCTTTTGGTTTGCTGGCTACTTTTAACAACTCATCTCACGCTTAAAAAATAAAACTGAAGCTCCTCACTAGGACCTCCTCTAAAGTCTAACCTTATCTCACTATCTGACAAAACCGCACTGGCCTTCACCATGTCCCTGGATTGCCAGCAGTGCCTCCCACCAGAGGACCTTTGCACCTGCCCTTCCCTCTGCTTGCTGCACGGCTGCTCCTACATGTCCTCCAGACTTCAGTTCCAACATCACCTCTGACCACCTGACCACGCTGCCCACTTCACTATTCTCTCCCACAGCAATCGAATTATTGATAGTTCTTACTATAAGCACAACTATACTTCCTTGTAAAATATATGATAGCATTCGGTGGGGAGCTGTGTTTTTAACTTACAAATGGCATGCTCTGAATAGCATTTGACTACCAGCTTGTTTTTCCCAGCTGTAAAATAACTGCCATAGTATAATATGTACATGTAGTTTTCTACACCTAAGAGCTATGAGTATTCCGTAGTATGTGCCCACCACAGTTAACTTATCCATTCCCTTGGTGATGGGACGACTAGGCTGCCACAAAACAAGGCTGGAGTGAATATCCTAATGGCGTGTATAAGAATTGCTCTTAGTAAGAATCCCAGGAGGGGTTTCTGTGACCCTGGTGGACACACCCTCATGTCACTGAGCACTTTCAGACTGGTCTCTGAAATGGCAAGACCAAATTGATCTATTTAATAGGGCACTCAGTACAGTGATATTAATTTTATCAGCTGTTAACAAAAGAATTCTATGCTGGAACATCAGGGTTTAACCCAGCTCTGCCACAGGCTGGCCATGGGGTCTTATGAAAGTTACATCACCTGTGTGGGTCTCAGGGTCCTCTCCTGCCAAGTGAGTGTTCCAGACAAAGTCAGTGTCAAGGCAAAGTCCAGCACCACGTGGGAATGCATCTGGAGCAGAACAGTAAAATAGGCAAGGAACAAAACTGGACCCTAAGTCCTGGCTTTGAAAACCTTAGCAAATGACCGAAGAAGATAGTTTCATCACCCTTAATTTGGAAATACGTATGTAACAGGAGTTCTTGGACAATCAAATGAAACGCTATATGTTGAGTACCTGGCACTTTGAGAAGCTGTTCAAGCAAATTAGTTCTCTTCTTTCTCTTCTTCACCCCTTTCTTTGTTTTGTTTGGGTTTTATTTGAAGAATTCACCTTTACTTTCTCTCTCTCTCTCTCTCTCAATCTCACTCTTGCTCTCACTCTTTGAGGTGTAAATACACACAGTAGAATGCACTAATCTCTTTTTAATAACAGCTTTATTGAGATATAATTCACATACCATAAAACTCACCCTTTTAAAGTGTGCAATTCAGTGGTTTCTACTATATTCACAGAATTGTGCAACCCTCACCACTATTTCATCTAAGAACATTTTCATTCCCCTGAAAATACTGTAGCCATCAGTCATCACTCCCCCTTGCCTCCTCCCCTTAACCCCTGGCAACCATTAATCTACTTTCTGTCTACGATTCTGAACATCTCATACACATGGAATCATTCAGTCTGTGGTCTTTTGTGACCAGCTTCTTTCACTTAGTATGTTTTCAAAATTCATACATATTGCAGTATGTATCAGTACTTTATTCCTTTTTATCCTTGAAAAATTCATTCTGTAGATAGACCACACCTTGTTTATCTATTTGTCAGCTGATGAACATGTGGGTTGTTACCACTTTTTTGGCTATCACGAATAATGCTGCTATAAACATTCATGCACAGACTCTTGGGTGGACATACATTTTCAATTCTCTTGGCCATATACCTAGGAGTAGAATCACCAGCCATATGGTAATTCCATGTTTATCTTTGTGAAGAACTGCTACATCTTTCTTTAAAAAACTCTCTAATCCCAGCAACCGTGCATGAGGAGCAGCTCCTCCCCATCCTCACCAGCACTCGCTATTGTCTGTTTTGTTTTGGCCTTCGTTGTGGTGGTAATAGAAGTGGTATCCCACTGTGGTCCTGAAGTGCGCTAATCTTAAATTAACAGCTGGATGGATTTTGCAAGTGTACACGCCTATAAAATCACCACTCAAGGGCGTCCCTGGCAGGCCCGTGGTTGAGACTGAGTTCTCCCACTGTTCTAGACTCAGGTTTGATCCCTGGTTGGGGAACGAAGATCCCACGTGCTGCAAGACACAGCCAAAAAAAATGTTTAATCACCCCTCAGCCTGCGACATAGGCATTTCCCTCATCCTACCCCCCAGTCACTATCCCCTTACCCAAAGTAATAACAGCTCTGCATCATCATGGATTAGTTTTTCTGTTCTTGAACTTTATATAAATGAAATCATGAAGTATATACTCTTTTAGGGTCTGGCTTCTTTCATTCAAAAAGTTTTGTGGTATCAATGTTTTAGCTGTTTATTCTTTTTATTTCTGTGTAGTATTCCATTGTATGAGTATGCTGCAATCTATTTGTCCCTTCTCCTATTAGTGGGCATTTGTGTTGGTTCCAGTTTGGGGTTATAAGACACATGAACACAATTTCTCTTGAGTATATCCCTAGACATGGGATTGCCGGATCACGGGGTAGTTTTAGCTTTAGTAGATGTTGCCAGTTTTCCAAAGTGGTTGTACCAATTTATACTCCCACCAGCAGTGCATGAGAGTTCTAAGTTGCTCTCCATCCTCACCAGCACTTAAGTATGTCAGGCTTTTTAAGTTTTGGCCATTCTGATGTATGTGTCTCTCCTGGTGGTTTTAATCTGCACTCCTCAGGTGGCTAATCACATTGAGCCCCTTTATTCATTGTCTTTAGTCTGAAATTTAGCTAAAGGGATCTGATAGCTAATACTTACCTCTCCTTGGTGATTGCTGGAAGAGCTAAAGAACGGGGTTCCCCATCAGCATGGATACATGTCTGTGTATGGCTGAGTCCCATCACTGTCCATCTGAAACTATCACAACAATGCCAGCTAGCTATACCTCAGTACAAAATATAAAGCTTTTCAAAAAAAGGAATTGGGTCCACCACCCCGGATCCTTGATCACATTCTACTAGTTAAAGTGAACACTGACGTAAAATCAGTTGTGAGTTCATTCATTTCTGAATAATCTGTATTTTACTCTCAACTCCTAAATCTCTCTTGCAACACATCCTTAGTCCAAAACCGAAGAAGAAAGAGTATTCTGAAAGCAAGAAAAAAAATCAACCAGTCAACCTTCAAGGCAAAGACTTAACTATGTTTAAACAAAAGAACTTTCCACTTTAAAGTTAAAGTCAGATGAAATTATCATCCGCTGTTTAGTGGGTGTTTAGGTTAGTGGAGTTTTTAAATAGGAGGGTTTTTTTATTCTTTATGGTGGTTTAATGAAAGGAGCACTTAAAAGACAGTTTACTCTGTCTTCCAGTTGGGTAAGAATTTCAGGAGATTCTTTAGGATAGTCATATCATCCATGCTCCATGGGAAGGATATGGAACTGGGAGTGGGGGGGCGGTGGGGGGCGGGTTGGGAGGATGCTGAGAGAATTGCCAAGGCAGTTGGTGTAAGGAGCAGTTCGACTCCAGACGGCTTCTGCCGTGTCCACCTCCCAGGACTGGGGCAAGATACCCAGGTCCTTTGGATGGAAGAATTGCAGACAGTCACAGAGATGCGAGGCAAGACATGAAGTTCCCAACCCCTCCACACTAGGTCTCATATAAACAAGCCAGCGGTAAACTCCCATCTTCTCTGCCCGACAAACAGCGCTGATGTATTTATGTCCTGTAGAGCCTTGGGGCAAAAGAGCAAGCCCCACGTTAAATAGAGCAGAAATCATCCCACAACTTTTATCAAATGCTAAAAACAATTTTGAATGTGGAAAATTTCTTCTTAATAGGGAAATGGAAAATTACAGATATAGAATCACATAATCTTAGAGCTGGAGGGAACCTTGGAGGTCATCGGTTGAACCTCACGCCTAGTTCTGGAATTCACATTACGACATCCCTGCCGTCCCGTTTTCACGATCCTGAAACCGGGCCCTTTCTCAGCACCTCCAAGGAAGCTTTCCATTCATCGTTGGATGATTATTAGACAGTCATTCTAATATTGAACCAAAACACTCTTTCTGGAAACTTCCACCCTTCAGTCATAGTTTGAGTGAATCTATTTCCTTTCCTTCATGAGAGCCCTTTGGGTATTTTAACACTATCAGCCTGATCCCTTCTGAGAGTTTTTTCCCCAGGATAAGCATTCTCAGTTCCTCCAAGCAATCTATTATAAAACACAGCCCTGGACAGTCCTGAGCTCACTGGAGTGGAGTCTTCCTGATGTTTCTTCCCCTTGTCTTGAAAACCAGACCTGTGTTAGGGGCTGGGGCAGGTAATCCGCTCTCAGGGATTTGCCCAAAGATACAGGGAGTGCTTCTGAGAAATGCAAGGTCTACACAATAGTACTGGAAGATTTTATTTTCAAAAAATGTTTAGCAAAGTCGGAGTATATTGAGGAAGTAAGTGTGACACTGTTGACCCCCATCTGGAACAAACCCAAGTGGTTTTCCCAGGAGAGGGGTAGGTTCATGTTAATCAGATCACATACTCAAGCTCACTATCTTTTCCAGGCACCTCTGAGGATGGCAGAATAGCTCCTTCAGAACACTGTTGGACCTGGGACTTCCTCAGTCCTTTGTTCTGTCCACCTGGACAAAGTGGCCCCGACCAGCACCGGAGAGGAAGAGAATGTGGATACCTTAGAGTAAGAGTCGGGCGAAGGCCTTCTGTGTTCATGCCTTACCTGACATGAAACTGCTTCACCATCTCGTCCCCCACAACCTGGGTCCCAGGGTGAAGCAGTATATTGTGAGCATGTGCACAAGTGTGTATAGACCCACACACACTCACAAGTACACATGCCCTTAAGGCTTTTCTTATCAGCACCCCTACTTGTATTCAACTATCCACCAAGACCAGGAAATAAAAACCAGCTCTTCACAAGCAGAATCTTGGCCTCTCCTTGGAGGCTGAATGATTTTATGGTAGAGGCAATTTTGAGCAGCCAACAAAACAAGACAAAGGTCTTATTTGGTTTATCAAGCCCAGGTTACGCCCATTGTTCAGCAGGCCAAGCATCGTTAATCAGTACCCAGACCTCTGAATAGAATCTTTACTAAATAAATCTGTGTAGATATTCTTGCTACATAATGATAAAATTACTATTCTGGGGAGGAAGCAAAATCACTAAGGTTTTAGGCAATAATCTTTCCTTCCCTATAAAAATAGAAAGGAATGCCTGTCCCAGAGATATAAAGGAAGGGAAATCTATAACTTATGATAAAATCAACTGCCAAAACAACACTTAAGTGGGGACTTTTGGAAAGAAGGTATTGTAAGTAAAGTCCTAAAAGGACCCTCTCTCCCCAGTTCCTTTTTACATTCCCATGCAAACTCATAAAGGGGAAAACTGCATGATTTTGAAACCCAAGTATCCTATTTTTAAAAAATCATACGTCAAAATTTAAGAATGTAAAAGAATTGTAATTACAACACCAAGAGGAGTGGTTATGAAATACCAATAATGGTTGATAAATGCTCAACCTATTTAATGAAATACATAAACAAACCTTTGACCAGAGGCATGGATGTTAGCAGGTCACCGTCAGGGTGATGGAAGCCTCTGAACACACCTCTGACAAGGGTGAAGGTAATCAGAGAGCAGCCTGTCTCCCTTTGATGAGGGCTGCTCTCTGAGAAGACCAGCTTGAGAGAGAGCTGGAAATAATCAACCATTGTTTTGGAAAGGGCTCTCCTAGATCCTCAGGTTATCTTGCAGCCCATTCTACAGGCCTCCCAACTTCCCCCACTGCTTGTCAAAACAAATCTGTGGGAGAAGCATGCTCAGGAATGTATGATGCTCTGTTTAATATGGAAAAAGAGAAAAAAACGGAAAATGATCCTCTGGAGGCCTGGGAAGAAATAAAGAAGCCCATTTCTGCAACCTCCACATTACAGACTCTAAGAGAAGGAGCCTTTTAACAGGACGCCTAAGAAAGTTTGAGCTTCCCCGGTGGCTCAGTGGTAAAGAATCCTCCTACAATGCAGGAGCCACAGGAGACATGGATTCGATTCCTGGATCAAGAAGGTCCCTTGGAGGAGGGCATGGCAGCCCGCTCCAGTATTCTTGCCTAGAGAATTCCATGATCAGAGGAGCCTGGTGGGCTACAGTCCATAGGGTCACAAAGAGTCAAACAAAACTGAAGTGACTTAAAGACGCATGTATGCCCTAAGAAAGATCTGGAATTTGTCCCTCCTTCAGAAAATTGTCAGTCCATTTCATTGTAGGCTTCTAAAAGTTTAAGTCAGCACCATGGACTGTAGTTCAATCTGAGCTTTCCTTCCTATTCTCTTCTTTCACTGGTCTCATGAACAGCAGGGCCTGTTTACCCACTGCTTAGAGAAGAACACGAAAGTACTACCCTCAACAGGGCAACCCCTGTTGAATTTTTAAAGGATTAGCACACAGTGAAACATGTCACACCTAACTAGGCTTTTAATTCTGAATCTCAGCCTCCAGACTTAATAGCAGGGTGATCTTAATATCTCTGAGTCTCCGTTTCCTCAACTACCAAATGGGGCTAGAACCTAAGTTACAAAAATTAAATCAGTTAAATGAATTCAAATTTCATCCCATTCCCTGGCACATGGCATCTAGGAAACAGTAACTATGATTATAATCAACTTTTCACTGCTGATTCATTCATGGGCTCTAGACATTTTGCGCTGAAGAATCGATACTATGAAAATCAATCATTGTGTAGGGAAACAATGCTAGATTCAGACTGTAGAGAAATAATTTAGTAACAAAGTGCTGAAATCCCTGTGGCTCTTGCTCTTGAGATTCTGAACAGACACATTCTTACAGGATCCAACTGGTACATTTCTGCTGTGATGTAATGAAAGGGCCTGGGTTTTAAACCAGGGAAATTGTCTCAGTCTCAGCAATGATACCTTCTAGCTATGTAACTGGGAAACAGCTACTCAGAAAATAGCAAGTGAAATTTATAAAGCATTTACCTGTTTTGAAAATTTTACAATGCCATGTTTTCTTTTTATAGTCATTTCAATAGCAAGACTTTGCATTTTTTAAAATGAAAGTCTAATCACTCTTTCAATTTTCTGTTTTGTTTTTAGATTAGAAAACTACAGTATGTAACTTTGGAAAACAGCAAAGTGGAAGAAACAGCATAATTCTACCTTCCTAACCATCTCCGTTATTCTCTTACAATAAAAGCACTCCCAAAACCCAACATGATCTTTCTTACCTGCCTTCCCTTCCCCATTCTCTCAAATGCTTGATTACTGGCTCATTATCAGACTAAAGTGCATGTATGTGTGTATGTGTGTATGTGTGCACACACACACCACACAAATATGAGAAAGGGCAAAATATATAGATTTCGAGGATGCTATCAAGAACTTCCGTGGTGGCCCCTCTGTTAAGAATCCACCTGCCAATGCAGGGAACACCGATTTGATCCCTGGTCTGGGAAGATCCCGCCTGCCTCAAGGCAACTGAGCCCATGCGCCACAACTACTGAACCCACGCTCTGCAACAACGAGAAGCCCGAGCACCGCAACTGGAGAGAAGCCCTGCTCGCCTCAACTAGAGAAGCCCATGTGCAGCAACAAAGACCCAGCACAGCCAAAAATAATTTTTAAAAAAAAAGGATTCTATCAAATGGACCAATGCTACCTATGACCCTTATCGATCTTGCTCAATAGACATTTTTGTTCATTCGATCAGTCGTGTCCAACTCTTTGCAACCCCGTGGACTGCAGCACACCAGGCTTCCCTGTCCTTCATTATCTCGTGGAGTTTGCTCAAACTCATGTCCATTGCGTCCAGGATGCCATCCAACCATGTCCTCCTCTATCTCGCCCTTCTCCTCCTGCCCTCAATCTTTGACAAATGTGGACATGATCAGGAAGGAAACTGACAACCTCAGATAGTCTTCTGCCAATATTGAATCCCCTCAAGTCTTCACGTCTGGATTACTGGTACCATCGGAAGTTATCCACTCAGAAGTCTCTAACAAAAGACCTGAGGAAAAGTGATCAGAAAGATGGAAGGGTTATAAAAATCAACTATGGGAAAATTATCTGATGCTCCTGGCACTTCTCTGTTTAGAAGGGGACACTTAGTGAGGAGAGGTGAAGACAATTCATGACACTGCTTCACACAAGAGATAGTAAACCCTGACACTCTGCCTTCAGAGGTACTGTGTACTGACAAGAAATAAAAGATTCAAAGAGGCTTGGGTATGTAGGGCTGGGAGCCAGAGTTGTCAGATAAAATACAGGACACCCAGTTAAATTTTAATTTCAGGTAACCAACACTTTTTTTTTTTAGCATGAGTGTCTCCCATGCATTCTTTGAGACATGCTTACTCTGAAAAATTATTTGTTGTTTATCTGAAATTAAAATTTAACTGAGGGTCCTGTATTTTGATTTGCTAAGTCCAGCATTTCTACTTGGAGAGAAGAAGCTAGGCAAAAAGAAAAGAGGCAGAGACTGGGCGATAAAATGAAGTGTGGTGACAGAAAATGTTAAGATTTTTTTTTTAAGTTTGAGTATCATTTATAAATAATGGAGTCATCAATGTTTGCTATACAGACCAGGAAAAATTTCCTAATCGAGCCTCTAAAATTAAGATTGTTTCCTATCACAGTGGGTAACTGCCTCCTGGCAATATTCCCTGGGTGCCTTGGGCCAACAAAACCCTTGTAGATGGGAATGGATGCAGCATTAGAGCACCCATGTTCCTCATCCTCCCTGTCCACCCTCTTCCCTCTAAGAGGTCAAGCTGCAGAGCCTGTGTGACCTGTTCCCAGCCTCAATCCACAGAAATCTGAGCACCAGACACCATACAAACAAGAGCCCAAGTGCCAGGTCCCAGGGAAAGCACTCAGTATATTTGTTGAATAAATACTTGAATCAACTCATTCCCTTCCAAAGCCTGTCCCCAGCATTCGCATATCACCTCAATTCTCCTTAGAAAAACTCCTTCACTTCCCTGCACCCTGAGCTCTAATCAATACCTGCACCTTGACCCGTATGAGTGAAGAATGAATGAATGAACATCGGGCCGTATGGACAGGGGTGGGAATTTTGCTTATGGGCCCTCCTGACCCTGCATGTTCTTCACAGGCAAGGATCATGCCCTGCTTGTCTTCAACTGCTTCTGACCGCTCTACATATATTATGGTGGTTTCTGTCACTTAGGGGCTAAGTTTTTGCCCATGGTGGTTCCGTGTAAAAGGTGATCTTTATCAAGTAATCCTGTACAGATGGGTGAGTAGGCAATATGGCCAGAATACACCCTGACTTGGGCATCTGAGAAGAGTTTGATCCTGTCCTGGAAGTAGCTGGACCATGAAATCAGATATCAGGCACCAGGGGATACAGGAATGCTAGCTAGGCTGAGGGGCTATGCACACATGGCCACCCAAGTAGGCTTTGGCCAGAACTCATTCCCCTCTACTTCCACTCAAGTGTTACAATGAGTCCAGCCCAAGCTTGCTATATCACTCCATCCATGTTTAGGAGTAAGGTGTCATGGGGCGGTGTCTATTATTTCCTAGTTATTAATTAGAATTTTAATTCTCCCACTGTGAATGTATCAGTTTATTGAATGAGACACACTGGTTAACACATGAATTTCGAACAGTCTCCACTGACAGCCGTGACTGCGGACACAGGACATTGAGATAATAAAAATCCTTTTACTCAAAGGGACTTCGAAAAAATCTAATTTGTTTTCTCTCCCCCTTGGTGCCTTGTTCATGATAGATTCTTAGCAAATATTAGTCGAGTGATTGAACGAATAAGTGAATGAGTGAACGGCAGATGTTTAAATCCTCTTTGATGCACGAGAACGAAACGTGAGATCAGGCTTCAAGCCACTGTGGGAAAAGCCCCGGAGCAGTCATAGCTTTACCAGAGAGGAATCTTGTGATTGGAACAAGTCACTCCACCATCTGCAGCTTCTCAGGCTGTAAATGAGAATAATCTCCTGCCTTAATAAGGAGTTTTGAGATTCAACTGAGATTTCATATCTGAAAGTGGCTGTTATATATATAGATATAAGATAATCAGATAGGATTTGAAACCCAGTTCTTCTACTGTATGACCCAGCAATTCCACTCCTAGGTATATATCATGAAAAAAAAAAAAAGGCACTAATTCGAAAAGACACATGCCCCCCAATGTTCATATTATTTACAATAGCCAAACATGGAAGCAACCTATGTGTCCATCAGCAGATTGATGCAGTACACGTATAGAACGGAATACTTCTCAGGCCTTAAAAAACAATGAAATTTTGGACTTTCCTGGCAGTGGAGTGGATGGGAATCTGCCTGCCAATGCAGGGGACATGGGTTCGATCCCTAGTCTGGGAAGATTCCACCTGCCACGAGCCTGTGTGCCACAACTGCTGAGCCCATGTGCTGCATCTACCAAAGCCAGCCTGAGCTCTGCAGCAAGCGAAGCCCCCACCGTGAGAGGCCCACACACCACGACCGGAGAGTAGCCCTCGCTCACTGCAGCTAGAGAAAGCTCACGAGCAGCCTCAAAGACCCAGCAGAGTCAAAAGTAAAATTAATTAATCTAAAAAATAAACAATGAGATGTTGTCATCTGCAGCAACATGAATGGATCTGGAAGGCATTAAGCTAAGTGAAACGTCAGACAGAGAAAAGACCAATACTGTATGATATCACTTACACGTGGAATCTAAATAAATATGACAAACCAGTGACGCAGGCTCACAGACACAGAGAACACACTAGTGGGCACCAGTGGGGAGGTGGGGGAGCGGGAAGTACAAACCGTTGGGTGTAAGATAGGCTCAGGATGTATTGTGCAGCATGGGAAATATGGCTAATATTTTGTAAATAGGAAACGGAAAGTGACCTTTAAAAATTACAGTTAACTTTTTAAAATTTTTAAACAATCTTTATTTTAAAAATTTAACTATACTTCTAGATAATAAGGAAAAGCAAGCTGAAAAAATTAAAAAACAAGACAGGAGGAGATAAAAAACAAAAAGCCTAGTTCTCTCCATTTTAAGCTATGAGATCCTGCTTCAGTTAGTTAACCTACCCACGCCTAGGTTTTCTCATCTACAATTGGGAAAAATACTCACATCCCCTTCCTTGAATTGTCATAAAAATAAAATGAGATTATATATCCCCAAGAGTGCTCAGAAGGTAAGCTCATATCAGTCTCTCTCTGAGTTCCCATTCCCTGGATAATTTCTAAATAGATTGTCCTCTTGTGTTGCCTGGACTTTTTCTCTGCCAGTTCGCCAGTCTGTAAGTAAATTAATTAGGTGATAAGGGATTCCTTAACCTTTTATTATTACTATCATTATCATTTTGATGATGATCATTAAAGCAGGTGGTCATCTGATTGACCATAGGTCATGCATTCAAAGCAGCTGCAGTGGTATCTCGGGATTATTTCCTGATCCAGGTCCTGCCACCCAGGTGTTTCCTCATCTCAGAGTTCACCCTTGAGGTTTCCTCAAATTGTGTCTTTCAGAGAAGACCCACCCACTGGAGCTGCACTTTGAAGGGACTGACCTTGTTGTATCTGAGGAAGTATTTCACTGGGGATGGCCTCAGCCACTCTCTTGGGAAAACAGTGACCTCTCCCCTCCCTTCCCCACCCCCAGATCCTCAGGCATGAACCCCGTTCTCATTATCTCCAAGAACTGCCCACCATCCCAGACAAGAATTTGTGTTTGTTTTGCTTTTCAAAAATCATTTTCAGGGTCCTGAACAGTAGGCTGCTTTATACTCTTCACTGTCTTCCTAAGCCCCCATTTCACTTTATTGATTCTGCTTGTTCCACGTGGGAGATGCCACGCTTTTGCTTTTGAGGTGTTTGCAGTCAATGCCAGGTCGCAAGTCCTCACAATCTAACACCCCGGGGGGCGGGAGGGGTGGGGGTTACACCAACATTCCCATGTACCTCTATTCTAGTGAAAACAAGTTGGGACCTGTCATCCCAGAGTCCTGGGTCAAGGTCTCCTGGCCCTTATCTCTTGTTTTCACTGAGGCAAAAAGCATCTGTTTGGTATGTGTATAGATTTTTTAACTCCTTTCACAAAGCCTAGTGCTTGAGACAAAGTTAGCCCAGGTTCTGCACTTTGTCTGTGCTTCAGCAGCTCTCTTGCTTGATATTAAAAATAGCCTTGTCTTGCCCATTGAGATCAGACCCAGGAGACGGGCGCCTGCTATTCTAATCTCTGCTTCACAAATAGCTCTCTATGAACTCAAGCATCTATCAACACTTCCAGGGGTCTCCAGTTACAAAACAAGGCTGGGCCTTGCTACCTATAAAGGTAGGCTCGGCTGAACTCTCCTGAGCTGTCCATGAAGTTCATGAGAGGCCTACTCAGATCCATTCCCATCATGGACCACCAACCATGGCCCAGAACTGGGAAGCGGTTAAGAACAGCCCCCACGCTTGGGGTATCCTGTATTTCCCAGGCGGGAACCTACGAAAGAGTCCCTCAAACCGTCCCTCAAACCGTGCTGGTAAACAGGCTGCCCCTCCCCCCTCCTGCTCACTGCCCCCAACCCCCACCCCAAGCCCATCTTGCTCTCTGTGAAAGACCTAGCTCTTGCGGTTGCCAAGGGAACCAAGCCTTTTATTCCATCCCAGTGACTGGGCTGGTTGGGGCTGAGGAGTGGGGTAACAACTGGCTCCCCTGGCCTTTGGAAGCCCCCCACCAGGCCCTCCATTTTCTCAAAGTGGGGTGGGGTGGGGTGCACCCCCGTTGCCTTCTCACCCAAGCTCAGCTGGGTGGCGTGGAGCCCCCGGGCTCTCGGGAGCTCCCTGGACTGCAGCTCAGGGTGATCGGCGGCCTCCTTTGGCCCTGGCCCTTTCCAGAGGACAATAGCCTCTATGCAAGGGAAAATTCCATCGCCTAGGGTTCAAGTCTCCAAGGAGTTGCTGGGGCCTCAGTTGAGCCTGCAGTGGGCTCTGAGGAGCCGCTGCAGCTGCCTGGCTTGTTTCCCCCCCTTGCTGTGTTTTGTTTTTAACCCCTGAACTGCCAAGGATTGTCTTGCCCCAGCCAATGCCTGGGAACCTAGAGGAAAGAAATAAGGCTTTGTTCCCTTTGGGGGATTAATTGGGAGAGGCAGGCAGTGTGAGGCTCCCACCCTTGCACACACATCTGCCCCCGACCCCAGCCCGCACCCAGGAGTCTGGGAGCAGGGGTCAGTCCTCTGGGACTGAGCCCCGAGGGCTAGCGGAGAAGTAGGGGACGCTTCAGAGGGCAAAACAGCCAAAAGCCATTTTCTGGGGCTCAGAAGGTATTCGGGAAATAGGGATGCTGGGAACTGGAAATGTCTGCTCTTTGCCTTTTCAGACCTCCAAACCGACTCCTGCTTTTATCCCCTGTTGCTCCTTCCCAGATCTGCATAAGGAACTCTGGAAGGAAAGCGAGGGAACTTAGATAAAGTAAAAAAAAAAAAAAATAGGAAAATCAAGACACGATGCTTTTAAATATTAGGTTAATAAATGGAAACACCTAGCAGTCCCACTTTTAAATTTACCAAAAAAATCCTTTTACTCAAGAATTTAATCTCATACGTGCATGTGTGCTCAGTCGTGCTCGACTATTTGAGACCTAACGGACTGTAGCCCACCAGGCTCCTCTGTCCATGGGATTTCCCAGGCAAGAATACTGGAGTGGGTTGCCATGCCCTCCTCCACGGGATCTTCCCAACCCAAGACTCCTGTGTATCCTGCGTCGGCAGGTGGATTCTTTACCACTGAACCACCTGGGAAGCCGTAATCTCATCCAAATCAGCTCGAATCAATGAAAAGTTTGACCCACTACCATCTTAAGACTGAATAAATCCCAGATAGGGATCCATAAGAGAATTTAAGGATTATTTTGGTCCCATTTAGAAACAGCAAATTTCTTTTTTTTCCCCTAAGTAGTAATTGTTTGTGTTTATTGAATTCCTGTTATGTGGCATATGTGTTCTTTTTCTTCCAGTTTATTGAGAAATACTCAACATCAGAGCAAATTTCTAAGAAATCATCAACCCCGTCCACTTGCAGCAAGCCAGTCATATTGTGGCAAATGTCCACCCAGTGCATTCAAGTAAGGACTGTTGGTCTCTCCATCAAGAATGATTGAGAAAGAAAATGCTCTTGGCACTCAGTAAATGACAGTAATGCAGATGAACACAAGCCAGGCTTAAGTGCTAACTGGATGCAATGGATAATCTGCAAAGAGCATCTCTGCACCTGGGTACCCATGCTCCACTTTTTGAACGAGGGTCCCTGACCCTGGTGTGTAGACAGCTGGGGAAGAGGACAATGTGGGCTGAGAGAACCAAAGGTTCATACTCATACTGGAAAACTGTTACATAGTGTGTGTGGTAGAAGTAAGTTTTAATAAAATTTCAGCCTTGTTAACTTTTCACACATTCAGCTGTGGCTCTGACTCTCCCTCTGTTAAATCCTGCTAACACAGGATCCCACACTGCTTTTGGTCCATCCTTCCTCCAGTGTGGCAAGACTACATTTTCAGGAGCTGGTGGGCAGAGTGAGGCAACTCTAAGCTCTGAAGAAGCATCTACGTGCCTTTTAGGGTCGGAGTTTAACCTGCAGGAATTTCCTAGCATGCACACTGAGGTCTTGAGAGAGCAAATGGAAGGGTGAGTCAAGCTGAGTCTCAGCATCCTTGAGCCTGGCCATGGCTCCCCTTATGTCATCCCACACCGTCTCTGTCTGTCTGCTCCAAGTAAATGGAGTCCCAAGCTTCTGCACCTCACTCCACACTCCCCATCTCAGTATCAGGTGCCAAGCCAGAATCAACACTGAGCCCAGGTCCTCTGAGAACTGGGCACTGCTGGCAGCCCTGAACCAGGCCATCTCAGAGGCGGGCTCCGTGCCAGATAGCCTAGCCCCCGCCAGGGTTGACTGTGCATTGGGCCATCTATATTCTTTTTTTCCCCCAGCTTTTCTTAAGACAAACTGCTGGCTGTTGGGAGACCGGCCAGGGTTAAGGTGGAGCTTCAATGTGGCCATTTTCACAGCCCCAATAAAGTCCATGGTTGGTGCCAAAGTCTCATTGAGTTGAATAGAATGGAGGAAAGCAGACCAACCCATCAGAATAATAATAGCTAACCATTAGAGAGTGATCACACACCAAGACTGCTCTAAATGATTTCTGGGCATTATTTTCCCCTCATGCTAATTGCAGAAGATAAGAGCTATTACTTTTCTATCTTATAGATGAGGAAACCAAAGCAAGGTTGCAAACCAGGCAACCCCAAGTGCCACAATTACTGCCTCCCTGAGGAAGCCCAGTCCAAATGACCAGATTGTTGGCCCAGGGTCATCTCCCAGCAACCACGTGTCCACACTGCAGCATCACCTGGCTTATCTGCTGAAAGAAGAAAGATGCAGGGGTCCCTCCAGAAGCTTAAAGAGGTAGGCATGTGGTTTAATTGGGCAAACGTGGCTTGAGAGTCAGGAGACCCGTATTCCCATTCTGACTCGGCCTTTTACGCATGTAAGTGTTGCCGACTATCCCAGCTCCTAAGCGCTGCTCCACTCCTTGGTCAGGCATGAGGTCTCCCAGACCTCCTAGGTCCCTAGCCATCCTCAGACTCTCTGAAGAATGGTGACAGGTCACACGAGTTGGCTTAAGGATGGACTCCAGACAGGGCAAACCTGACAAATCACCACTCACTCCACACATGAGCCTTAGTATGCACATTTCGGTGTTTGGGGAACTATGTGTTCTTTTGAAATGTGTCTGGGTCATGAGTAAGTACTGGGGGAGAGGGGACAGGAGCCTTTTTCCAGTTAATGAAGTGAGGCTTCATGGAGGAAGATTTTCTTAGTCACATTTCCTGTTTCACACTGACCTTTTCAAAGGAAAGCCACAAGTAAACCAGTACCAAGGCCTGCTTATAAGATCTGCCCACAGGTATAATAAAGATGCTCTAAATAAAGAGCACATTGGGCTAAGCTTCACCTGAGTTAGTGGAAATAATAAGACACTAAGAAGGTCTGATGGGCTGAGATAAAGAGGATGGTGGCCCTCCGTGGACTGCAAAGAAAAACAATGGCATGTAAGAAATCTGAATGCTTGCTCAAGAGAGATGCAAGCAGAGAGGCAGAGAAAAACCGTGCAGTGATCTCCTCGTTGGTCTCTAGGTACTTAGGGCTTTGTTGTTGTTGTCTAGTCACTAAGTCACATCTGACTTAGCGGACTGTGACATCTGACTTTGCGACTCCTTGGACTGTAGCCACCAGGCTCCTCTGTCCATGAGATTTTCCCAGGCAAGAATACTGGGTCAGGTTGCCATTTCCTCCTCCAGGGCATCTTCCCAACCCAGGGATTTAACCTAAGACTCCTGCATCTCCTGCATTGGCAGGCAGATTCTTTACCACTGAGCCACCAGGGAAGCCCACTTAGGGCTTAACCTCTTGTTATAAAACAGAGGCTCTAAAATTAAGAGAGATGCTTGGTGTGATTTCAAAAGAAGGAATGATGTCTGCATTGTAGAATTAGTTACAGGACTCAGGATTATTTAGTCTTGTGAAGAAAGGACCAAGAGATACCTGAGGAGCCGGAGAGTTGGTGAGGATTGGTTATTTGATGGGCAAGATGGCTGAGATGCAGCTCCACAGCTGTGACCGCAGAATGGAAGGCCCACACAGAGGCAGAGACAGAGAATGTCCAAGGATGTGCTGAAGATGACTGGAGCTGGAGATGGACCAGCTTGCCGAGGCCATGGTTGGCCTCACTGTCACCAGCAGAGGTGGACCATCGGGTTTCAGAGCCAAGGTCCCATGAGATGAAGGACACCAGCTGTCATTGCTCTCCATGTCTACTCAAGGAGAATGTCACAGAGGAGGGCTGAGGTCTGGGAAACTTTGTTTGTTTTAAATAGGGAGGCCTGGAATTGGACTAAGGGTGGAAAAAAAAAAATCATGCAAAGGAAGCAGTGATAATGTTAGTAAAAATGAAGTGGGAAATAGCGGCCAGGAGATAAGAGGCACTAAGCCAGAGAGCACCTAAGAGTTAAAGAGTCTTGATTTTTGTGTTTTTGTCAAAAGTAAAAAGGACTTCTTAAAATAGGTAATCCATGGTCAGAAATAAAAACATAGCAAATGATAAATAATATCTCATTCCCACTTGTCCCCCTCATCCATCCAGTTCTTATGTCCATATACCCATCTTTATTCATTTCTTACCTAGCCTTCCAGAATTTCTTTCTGTAATTATAAGCAAATATGATCACAGATATTTGCCTTTTCAATTCCTCTTTTGCACAAATGTAGTATGATACCACATATACATAGTATTGCACCCCAGGGTTTTTCACTCAAAGGAGCATTCCAGAATTCTTACCCTATCGGCAAGTAGGGAGTTTCCAGATGCCTCTTTGCACAGGGAATTGAGAGGTATTCTCAACCAGAATACCTCCAGGTCTCTTCCCAGCCAGCCTCCAGGTTTCTCTTCCATCCAACTCCACACCTAAAACTCTCACCCACCGCCAGAGTTACTCTCAAATCCCCTTAAACCCTTCTGTGCCGCTCAGGAGATTTCTTACTCGGGCACCATATCCCTGAGGAACTCACAATGTCCGTTTGATGGAGAAGAATGCAACTTTGCAGAGTGAGAGTACGGCCAGACCTCAGCATTTCAGAGGAAGAGACGCTCCTCCGTTGCCAGAAAGCACCTTTGCCAGCCAGCACGAAGCCCTCAGCTGCCACGATCGAAGCTTCAGGCCACCCCTCACCCTGGTGTTCCCTCCACACCCCCAGCCCTTCTCAGCTCAGTCGACCCAGCTGTCCTTCCCCCGTGACAGAGCTCCCAGGACCTACCCTCCTCCGGCCCCAACCTGCCTGGAAACTGAGTGACGTGGGGACTTGCAGGCCATCTCTGCCAGGTCACAGTCGGGTGAGGCAAGAGCGCTGGTCAAGTGGTGCCCACATGCTCCTCAGAAGGGCACAGGTAGCGGGGAGCAGAGTGGGCACCTTTGCCAGGCCCTCACGCTGCATCTCAGGCCTCACCTGAGACTATGCCCTGACTTATACTGCTTGGGACCACCCCCCAACAGTGTCATGTTCCCAGGGGTCTCCACCTGCTGTTCTGTGACTCCCCTGAAATAACATTTTGAAAGGCGGTCTATGTCATGGCTATGAGCTTCCCAGGTGGCTTGGTGGTAAAGAACCCGCCTGCCAATACAGAGAGGAGGCGAGGGTTCGATCCCTGGCTTGGGAAGATCCCCTGGTGGCAGGCATGGCAACCCACTCCAGTACTCTTGCCAGGAAAATCCCCATGGACAGAGGAGCCTGGCGGGCTACAGTCCATGCAGTCACAAAGAGCTGGAGACAACGAAGCAACTGAGCATGCACGCATGCACGCACGTGGTGGTTATGAGCGCTGGTTTAGGGTCAAGCAGATATGGGTTTGTGTCCTGGCTCTGCCCCTCACACGCTGTATGGCCTGGATAAACCCCTTGACCTCTTAGGGTCTCAGTTTCCTTATCTACAAAACAGAAATAATACTTATTCCAGAGGCTTACTGTGATGATTAAATCAAGGTGATGCTCAGACATAGAGAACAGACTTGTGGTTGCCAAGGGGGAGGAAGGGGAGGGTAGGGCTAGAGTGGGAGTTTGGGATTACCAGATGGAAAGTAGTATATAGAGAATGGATTAACAAGGTCCTACTGTATAACCCAGGGAACTCTATTCACTATCCTGTGATGAACCATAATGGAAAAGAATATATAAAAGAATGTATGTGCCACAGGCATTAACAAAGTGTCGCAAATCAACTCCACTCCAACAAGATTTTTCAGAAGAATATGGGAACTTCCCTGCTGGTCCAGTTATTAAGACTTTGTCTTCCAGTATAAGGCATGCGGGTTCCATCCCCTGGTTGGGGAGTTAAGATCCCACAGGTCTCACGGCCAAAATATCAAAACATAAAACAGAAGCAATACTGTAACAAATTCAATAAGGATGTTTAAAATGGTCCACATCCAAAGAAAAAAAATCTTTTAAAAAAGAAAGAATGTATATACAGGCATAACCGAATCACTTCGCTGTATAGCAGAAATTAACACAAAGTTGTAAATCAACTATCCTTCAGTAAAAATATAAATAAAATTTTTAAATTAATTTCATGCTATTTAAAGTCTCAGTCTGGTATAATCAGATGCTCCAAGAGTGGCCTCAGTTGTCTCTCTTCCACCTGCCCTGCAGAGCCCAACACCTAAGCACAGGTAACAAGTGGACCCTGGCTGGAGGCCACACAGACACAGGCAGGTTTTGAAGAGCCCCTTGCAGGTGGCAGCCGCAGGTGAGGGAGGGCATCGATCAATCTAGCAGTCTCAGTGTGGGCCTCTGCCTCTTGGAACTTTCAGGGTACAGAAAAGGCCCTCATGCTCCCTGCTCAGAGTCTCCAAAAGCATCTTCAGCTCCTGACCTTGCAAAAACAAACCCAGGCAGCACAGGAGATAGCGTTCATACACAGCCACTCCCTGCTTAGCTGGGTAATTTCTATTTTTTTTTCTGCAGCCCTGGTAGGTAGGCCTGGGGGAGGACTGGGTCTGGCTACACCACAATCCCCTGATAAACCCTGAGAGGGAGCAAGAAGCCAGGCAGGGCCTATGCCATGCTCCACTGGCACCTGCGATACCCCCACCACTGAGCCAACTAGGGGCCACGCACAGGTAGGGTCCTCACCCTTCCTAGGCCCCGCACCCAGACCAGACCTCTCCTGAAAAGAAATATCCCCAGGGCCCATGTCCCACCAGAGTCTGACAAGGAAGCCTCAGAAAATCACTGCCATCTAGGGCACCCCCTTTACCACCCCAGTCTTTTCAGGAATTTCTTAAACAAGGTGGGATGCAGACCCACAACAACAGAATTCATGAGCCCTGCCAGGATTAACAATGGAAGGAGTCAGGAGGGCCGCCAGGCCGGCAGTCTTTCTTTGGGGTCACTCCACAACTGTGTGTTCAGTGTTGTAAGTGGATTGAACCCCAAACAGAATAAATTCCCGGGAAATCCAGCTGTTTTTATGCCTGGGTTTCTGGGTCGTATGTTTAGAAATTGTCTTGGCTTAACTAGTTCTATTCAGTTTTAGAATCTGCAAGGGGGGTGCCAACCCAAGATATTAAACGGCTAGATCCAGGTTCCCAGCACCTTCCTGCCATGGCTCCCGAGACCTGGTCTGACACAACCTTGCCCACTGGCCAGTCTCATCTTGAGTTCCTCCCCCTTCTTCTGTATTCTACCCACAGACTCTCCCTCCATTCCTTCAAAGTGTTTCCCATCTCACCCATCCCTCTTTCTTGGAGTAGTCAACCCCTCCCTTTGCCTGGCTAACCCTTACTTCATCTGTTCTTCTGCATTAGAGTTTTAAAACCTAAGTGCAGGATTTAGGTTCATCTCAGCCAGTTGAGATCTTTCAGGATACTGACCCCATCCCCCCGTGTCCTGCCTCTCTCTCTCCATGTGTGATGTCCACTATTTCCAAGTAATCCTTCCAATGTTCTTATTGTTGCTATTGTTGTGGCTACCTGTAAGTCTTTGTCATCAGAGAGGCTATATAGGAATGAGTTGTGTACCCCACTGCTAGAGGCTTCCTTCCTGAAAGCTGATGTTGATCCATCCACCTCCATGCTAATGGCAGAAGGACGAGGTGGTTTTTTAGTTATCAATTTTTATGGAGCAAATGAGCTCAGGCTTGGCGATATGAAACACCAGATGCTTTATCATACTCTGAGCCTCTGTGTGTAAGGAATTTGGACAGAGCACTGCAGAGATGGCTTTCCTCTGCTTTACCATGTCTAGGCTTCAGTTGGGGAAGTGGATGATGAGGAAAGGGCAGGCCATGTGAATAGCAGGGGCTGGAGTTATCTAGAGGCTTCTCCATTCACATGTCTGGAAGCAGTGTTGGGATAATTCAAAAGTGGGTTCAGCTGGAACTGCCCCACTTAAGCCTACATGTGGCTTCTCCGCCTGGCTTGGGTGTCTCATAGCCTGGCAGTTGAGCACCAAGTGAATATTCCAGAAGGCAGAAGCTATGGCGCCTTCTATGACCCAGCCTTAGAAGTCACAGAGCACCACTTTTCCATCCTCTACTGATCAAAGCCGCTGCAAGACTATCAGATTTCAGAGGAGGAACATAGATACCACCTCTGGATGGAACGAATGAGAATGTCAAAGGATTTTAGAACAACTACAGCAGCACTGGAGGCCCACACCAGTGCAGAAGCACTTGGAGTTGGGGGCCCTTCGCCAAGTCAGGGCGTATGTTCTTGCTGCTCAGGCTACTCAGCGGTGATAAGTAATCAAGGAGAAGCAATATTCAGTGTCTCTGACATTCCTGCAGAGAGGAATATAGGCCAGGCTTCCACAGGTAGGACCCTTTGACCAAACTAAGATTGCGGATGTGTCTCCTGAAAAAGGCAGAAGCCCATTTACCACAACTGGGGCTTGTGCAGGGACAGACCAGCAGCGTGTGACCTGATGCCATCACACACCTGCAATCCTCCTCCTGAGAGCATGTGAGTTTATCAGAGCAGGTTCCTGATCTGACAATTCAGACATTGTGTCAGAAAAGGAAGGGGACCAAGGCTTGTTCCTGGTGGACCTACGCCAGCTCCCAGTGATCACCATGCCTTTCAAATGCACGTGGACCATCCTGGACCACCCTGTCTGAGACCAATGTGGAACTCCCCAGAACGGGAAAGGGAGTAGCAAGCACACACGCGTGAAGAGGGAAATGGGAGAAAGCAGGAAGAGCTTTCTAGAATTATCCCCAGATTCCTCTAGAGATGTGAGAAGAAAGGGATCCCAAGGCCCAGGGTATTCAGGTGGTCCCAGCCTGTCAGCAACCTGGCTCTTTCTCAGTGTCCTGCTTCAGGGCAGGCCCCATTTCTTCCGGGAAGAAAAGCATCTGCACTGAAAGGGGTCACTTTATTTCACAAGCTGGAGTACTTGGGACTTGGAAGGAGCAGCAGAGGGGAAACAGCTCAGAGATGGATCTGGGGAAGGTGAAGAGGTGAAATTGATTTTTAGGGGGGTAGTATGCAGTTCTTCTCGTGGAAGCTGTGTATAGTAACCCAGAGTTATTGCTTGCTGTAAGTCATCAACCTCCAGATCTCTGGTTGACACAGTCCTAGAAGCCCAGAGCAGGTGATGCCTGCTCTGAGATGATCTAGTCCAACCCTCCTATTAGAGGGATGAAGAAACCATGGCAGAGTCCATTGTACTCACAGAATATCCAGTGCTCCCCCTGCATTTCCCAATCTTCCCTGCAGCTAGTCAGGGATCATGTGATTCATTCTGGGCTGTAGACTGTAAATGACATGTTATTCCCAAGCCCAAACAGTTAAGAGATGGTGTGCTTTCATCATCTCTCTCTTCCCTTTCCATGGTCACCTTACGGGCCACATGTTTCAGTAGCATGGCTACAAGATGGAAGAGGTTCTATCCACCCTCATTAAAGCAAGAGATGAAGCGTGATTGTGTTAAGCTACTGACGCTCAGGGTTTATTTGTCACTTCAGCATAGCCTTGCTTAGCCTGACTAATATGGAAATCAAGGCCTACAGAAAGGAAGTATTTGTAGTAACCTGAATGATGCCTGCCAGGTCTCTGCTCCATCAGGAATGCAGAGTAGGTAGAGTAACAACAGTAGGATTTTCTGCTCGGGGGTAGTGATCAGGCAGCATTGATCTTACAAGCACCGTGCAGTGCTTTATAATTTACAAAGCACATTCATGGAAAATCCGCCACCAACCTTGGCAGGACCATCTTCAGCTGTATTTTGTTAAGAATTTAAGAAACACAGCCAGAGTTTCCCTAGTAGCTCAGTGGTAGCAAGTCCACCTGCCAACGCAAGAGACATTGGTTCAATCCCTGGTCCGGGAAGATCCCACAGGCCACAGCGCAACTAAGCCAGTGTGCCACATCTACTGAGCCTTTGCTCTAGAGCCCAGGAACCACAATTTATTGAGCCCACATGCCACGGCTACTGAAGACTGCACACCGCAGAGCCTGTGTTCACAAGAGAAGTTCCCATTATGAGAAGCCCACACACTGCTACAAAGAGTAGCCCCCACTCACTACCGCTAGAGAAAAGCCCAAGCAGCAACAAGACACTGCACAGCTAAAAGTAAATAAATAAAAAACTGTTTTAAAAAACTACTGACAAACTGTTTAAAAACCAAAAAAAAAGACTCTGGGTGGTATAGGCTGATTTTTTTCCCATAGGTCTAT
Source organism: Bos mutus (assembly GCF_027580195.1). NCBI lineage: Eukaryota > Metazoa > Chordata > Mammalia > Artiodactyla > Bovidae > Bos > Bos mutus. Next base: position 28,177,873 of record NC_091626.1, on the reverse strand, counting down.
TTTTGCAGAAAGTTTATTTCAATATTTAAATAAATATTTACATTTTGCCTTGAGAAGATTCTGGGATCCTTGGAGAGAACTGGAGGTACCCACGGAGTCAGGGCTGGGAAACTCCACCCTCAGGGGTCTCTGACTCAGAGTCCCCTCGGCCTGTCCCCGAGGAGCCACCGCCACCATGGTCCCTGTCAGACCAGCAAATGAAGAAGTTGGCTTGGACCACATCAAAGCAAGATTTCTTCAAAAAATCCAAATCAGAACCAGGTTCCTCTTCTTCACACCATACAGAGTAAGTAAGAGGGACCTTCTGGAGCTGCTTCCTCTTTCAAAAGAAAGGGGAAAGGCTACAGGCCTGAGAATGGCTGTTTATGTCTGAGAGTAGATGACAAGTTAAAGGCCAAGCTCGGGGACCCAGGCTCCCCGACACTCTGTGTTTTCCAAATTACAGCCTCAGCCACGGGGAGCCAGGGAGGCCCAGCCCCCCTGCAGCCCCAACGCTGGTTACCCGCCAGGCCCACCTGATCTGGAGGTCACTTCAGACCCTCATACGTGTGCCCTTCCCTCTTTGTCAACACAGATGAATAACTCAGTTCTGGGGTCTCATTTCCCCTCCAGCTCCTTCCTCCGAAGACCTCCATAGTCTGACTTCCATTTTCACCTCGATTCTAAAACTGTTCCCACCAAGGACACCACCAAGACGCTATTGTCCAAACGAGAAGCCCTGGCCCCAGCTAGCCCTGCTAGCTCACCCACACCTTAACTCTCTCCCCTGGGATTCCACAGCCCGTGGGAGTGCGTGCTGTACAATCAGAGATCATTTTATACGGAGACCTGCTGCGTAGCGCCATGAACCCAAGTCAAATCATTGAGGGCAGGAAGAGGGTTTTCTATTTCTCTGGTCTTCTTAATAAGTAGAGCTGAGTACGCAGTCGGGGGTTAATAAATGCCTCCTCCATGAATTCTGCTGCCTGCTTGTTGACTCTCCCTCTAACATTGACTTGTTTGGGGCTGGAAGACTGCAGCTTCAAACAAAGCTCTATCACTTACAAATTTGTGGCAACTGGTAAGCTGCTTATCTTCTCTGGTCTGTTTCCTCATCTGAAAAATTGGCATAATAACAGGACCTGGCTCATAGAGTTGCTATGAGGATGAAATGAGTTAATGTGGAGAAAGAACTTGGCAGAATCCATGGTTCCCATTGTCTATCATGTGATGAATACAAGTTATCAATCTTTCATCCAAAACACTTGTGGCCAAAGGTCATAACTTTTTTAAAAATTGAGATATAATTGACATGTAATATTATACTAATTTTAGGTGTACAACTTAATAAGCTGATGTGTGTATAGATTATGAAGCGATCAACTGCAATAAGTTTTGTTAACATCCAACTCTCACATAGTTACAAATATTTTTTCTTGCAATGAGAGCTTTTAAAACCTACTCTGGTACCAACTTTGAAATATACAATACAATATTGTTAGCTATAGCCACCATGCTGTGCATCATATCCCCAGGGTTTATTTATCTTATAAATGGAAGCTTGTACCTCTTGGCCACCCTCATCTGTTGCTCCCACTTCCACTGCCCACCTCTGGCAACTACCATCTGTTCTCTATGAGTTTGGTGTTTTTTCTTTTATAAGCATTCATATGTAAGTAAAATCATACAGTCTTTGTCTTTCTTTGACTTACTGCGTCCAGTTTTTATTTTAGAAGGTAATATGGTTCATAACCATCTCTTGACATATCTCCCATGGTGAGTGCCAGGGCAGAATGTGCCCACATCAGATATATTCATGATTCTGAAGCAACTGTATCGATCTTCATGGAGGGACTTAAGACAGAGCCTCTTAACTGAAAGAGCCTCTTCAGTTCAGGTCAAGTTTGCTGCCAGGTAAGATTTGGCAACAAATTAACAACAACATCAACAACAACAAAACAATTGTTTCTGTTGTCGAGATATTTGGACTTCAGCCTTGCAGACAAGGGATTGTAACTTGGTATTAATACTATTCATATTTATCCACTGGAATTTTTCTGTCACCTAGACTGCAACGTGTGCTCGATGACTCCTCTCCAGGAAGCCCTGGCCCCAGCTAGCCCTGCTAGCTCACCCACACCTTAACTCTCTCCCCTGGGATTCCACAGCCCATGGGAGTGCGTGCTGTACAATCAGAGATCGTTTTATATGGAGACCTGCTGCGTAGCGCCATGAACCCAAGTCAAATCATCGAGGGCAGGAAGAGAGTTTTCTATTTCTCTGGTCTTCTTAATAAGTAGAGCTGAGTACGCAGTCGGGGCTTAATAAATGCCTCCTCCATGAATTCTGCTGCCCGCTTGTTGACTCTCCCTCTAACACTGACTTGTTTGGGGCTGGAAGAGACCACATGGTGTCCGGAAACGACGTGGCTTCTCTGCTCATTCAGGTCTAACTTTGCAGCCCACTTAGGCACCTCACTGGACACCTGTAACTCCCCAAAATGTACTGAGCGTGTGCAATATACTAAAACCTTCCCTAAGCCCCTTTATGCTTTAATTCACTTAATTCTCACAGTGACCCTGCTGAGACTACCATTTCTCCATTGAACCCCAGGCACTGTGCATAACATATAATTTACTAATTTCCCCATTTTAACTGTACAAAGCAGTGACACTAAGGACATGCACTCTGTTGTATCACCATTACCACTACCTATTTTCAGAACTTCTCATCTTGCACAGCTGAAACTCTCTACCCATTAAGCACATCTCCCCATCCCCCAACCCCTTGGTAGCCTCTGATTGACTCTGTCCTGATGAATTTAACTATTCTAGATATTTCATATAAATGGAATCATACAATATTTATCTTTCTGCATCTGGTTTATTCCACTTAGCCTAATGTTTTCCGGGTTCACCCATGTTGCAGCATGTGTCAGAATTGCCTTCCTATTTGGGGATGAATAATATTCTATTGTGCATCTACACCGCATCATCTGATGGACGCTTGGGTTATTTCCACCTTTTGGCTATTGTAATGATGCTGCTGTGAACACAGGTGTACAAATATCCATTCAAGTCCCTGTTTCAATGCTGAGGACATACAATTACTAGGAAATGGAATTGCTGGCCTTATGGTAATTCTATGTCTGATTTTTTGAGGAACCAGCAAATTATTTTCCATGGGAGCTTCAATCCATTTCAGTTATTATTTCTCCATCCCTCCACTTGTCACACAACTAGTCAGTGGGTGTCATCCTCATGCAGGCATGGTGCTAGGTTCTGGGGACTCACGGGGCACTTGCAGGGTGACGACACATAGGCACAGCCAACAGTATGAAGAACACAAACGCACGGCGTGGGCTTCCTCCCTGTTTATCCCAGTATATCTCCCCACCTACCTCCTCTTATCAGCTTTTGTGGTTCTCCACCAATCTGATGACTCTTCCTCAGCATCCATCTCTCCCAGCACAGTTCAAAACACTCCACACACCTGCAGGCTGAGAGAAGTCCCTTCCAGACTCTCTTGATTCCCACCTTTCGACCTTCCTTAAAATGACATCACCTTCCCTGAAGCTTGTGGAACCTCTTGCCGTTGTCAAACTCTGACTTGCCAATCATGGACTTCCAGCTCCCCATCCCCACTGGTCTTCATAATTGTCTGGTCCCCTAGGCAACCCACCCCAGCATCTTCACACACCCCTCGCCGTCCCTCTGTGCCTCCATCCTGGTGTCTCCCCAGCTGCCCTGGGGGCCCGCCAGGACCAGCCTCACTTCAAAGTGGAGTGAAAGTTGGATTTTCCATCCAGAAATATGAAACCAGAGTCACATTCTTTGGTGAAGCCTTTCTATATGAATCCCTCTCCGGAGCTTCGGGCCACTCCTATTTTGCTTTTAATCAATTTGGTTTTAATGAATTTCTGTACATGAACCCCTCTCACCATCGATTTCCATTATAAAACTGGAAGATGGGTTTAAAGAAAATAAATCCATGGCAGGCCTCCCAAATGTCTGCTGGGCAACTATGGGCTCCCACCCCAAGGACCTGAGCGTTATGGGGAACCGCAGCCTGGGCCCTGTTCTACCGTGTTTTGTGGGGAACCATGGCTTTTCACTTTTGCCCTCTCTTGGCCCCCTTTCTGCGAGGGGTCTTCTGTAAGACTCGAGCTCAGCCTCCCAGCCATAGAGAATGGAGCCTCTCCTTTGAGGTGCGACAGTCCTTCCTTTTCTCCTACCATGTAGTTGGCAAGACTTCCCTCAATGGGCTGCTTGCTGCTTTCAGGGCTTTGGGAGCCCACTTGCCTCTGGGGGTTAGCATATAGACCCCCTCCTTATGTCCCCTGAAGTCTCCAGCCCACATCAAATCACATGGTTTCCTAAATTCCAGTTTTCTCAAACTGGAACAATGGGGAACTTCAGTTTTCCTTTCTCCTCTCCACCTCCCACTCAGTTCTCACAGCTTCCTCCTAGGCTCCTCGACCCATAACTGGCTGGGAATTCATGTTCAGCCAACCTGAAACATTAGCATACCTACAAGCCACATTTACATTTTATTACTCTGTAGGAAGACATGTACAATACAACCTACAATAAATGGAAGAAAAGGGAAATTGACACAGGTTCTCCGGGGTGTAGGGTGGGCAATATATACCTATATATTATTTTTAAGACTTTGTTTTTAATGAGAAGGTGGTTAATGAAGTAGCTAGGCCTGTGGTATGCCGGGTGTCTTATGCCACTGGTGTTTCTGCTTCATTTACCCAATTCTTTTTTTAACCAGAGGAATTTTTCCCTAACGGGGAATCCCCTGATTTTGCATTCAAAGCTCTCCAAATTTAGTTCCTCCCCTCTTTTTGTTTTGTATTTATCTGTCAAACACAGCCAGACTGAGAAAGTACACTTTGAAGTGCTGGGGTGGAACCTTTCTTAAGTTCTGCTGTGGGCTGTGCATTTCTTAAGTTCAAACCTTGAAAAAGAGTAAATCATTCCAGGGCACCGAGTGGCCAATTTTATGCCTTAAAAACTCTAAGATAAGTTTAAGTAAACTTGCTGGAATTCAGTTTCACAGCCATCTTCTTTGTCCAATGGGTTGATGCTACATGGCAGCACAGCTCCCCAGGGTCCCTGAAAAGCAAAAGTCATGCAAGCCTTTGAGTAAACTCTCCTTAGCTGATGGAGCTGACCCTCTTTTGCTCCCTCGGCTCACAGCTCCTGAAACACACCCGCTGCTGACCCTCCCTCCCTGAATTCGGCATTAGGACTATCCTCTCAGGCTGCACCATCAACAAAGGCTGGTGACACCTGGGGACAGTGTCCGGAGACGCCCTTCAGCCCTTGCAGTGTCTGGAGAAGAACACTGCCTCCTGGTCTTCGTGGCTCTGCTCAGATCACACTAAGTATCCAGGGAAAACCAGAACAGTGATGCTGTTCAGGGTCCTGTCATTGGAAAACTCTCAGGGAAGTCTGCCCGGGGTGACAGACCTGAGGCGTCCCGCACTCCGCCTGGACTCCACTCCCTCGTGTTGCCCCAGGGTGTCACTGTGCACTGCATGCCCTCTCTCTGCCCAGTTTTTCCTTCCCTAGTGAAGCACCCCCATCAGTGCACACATATATTTTACTACCTTTCATCTTTAAAAAAATAATTAAATAGAAACAAATCCCTTGAAGCTAGGTCACTCTTCTGCTAGCACCCGATTCTTCCTCTCCCTTTCGGAATAAAATTCATCAAAAGAACTGATTTTCACAGTCACTACCTTCCCTCTGCCCATCATCTCTTGAACCCTTTCCAACCAGGCCTTGCTCCCACCACAGCCCTGAAACTGCTCTTGCCAAGGGTTACAATGGTACCCAGTGGTCAGATCTCAGTCCTCATCCTCCCTGCCTCTCAGCACCTTTGGGCCAGTAGACTGCTCCCTCCTAGAAACATCTTTCTGGGTCTCTTAACATGCCTGTCTCTGATTCTACCTCCCTCACTACTGTTTTCAGTCCACCTGACGAGGTCATCCTTAACTCCAGGCTCCATCCTTGGATCCCTCATTTTCTTGAGCTGTGCTCACTCCCTGGGCACTGCATTGCATCCCTGTTTTGAGAAGCGTTCATATGCTGACGAGTTTGCATTCTAGCTCTGACCTTTCTTAGCTGGGTGACCTTGGACAAGCCAGGTAACCTCTCCGTGCCTGGGTATCCTCATCTGTAAAATGAGGAGAATAATAATACCCCAATCATAGGGTTGTCATGAGGATTAACTGAGGTGGTACCTGCAATGCACTAAGTCGTGCCTGGTAGGTTGATCAAGTAAATGCTTTTCCCACCCCTTCACCTGGCCAACCTCAGCTCACACTCTAGGTCTCAGTATAAATGTTACTGCTAGACTGCTATGCACCTTCTTCTACTTATCTCACTTATAATTGTGATGGATGCATTACCTCTGTGGCTGTTGGCTTTAGCTATCTCCGTGCTATAACCAGTTAGCCCCTAGAGATCAAGGACAGCACTTTTCCATGCTCTATTCCCAGCATTCAGAGTGATGGGGTGCTGGTGGTGGAGGGGACACCTCCGTGAAGTCACTGGGTGAATGAAAGAGCAACTGAACACATGAATGGCTGTACTCTAAGTGGCTTCTGAGGCCATGGAGCTTAATTAAGCAGGTGGATCTCTCCTAAGAAAGGAACTGTAGAAGGATCTTGATCAGGACACACTGAAGAGCCTGGGCTGTAGAGGAGGCTGTGAACTCGCATCCCCATGACCCCGACGGAGGCTCTTGTGTCCTGCTGTGCTTGGCTCCTGTGCCCTGGATGACTCAGATTTTTCCCACAGCAGTGGATGATACATCTGAGCCCTGGACATTCTGTGGCTGAACAAGGCCCAAGCTGACTGACAAGAATTGGTCAAGAGTTGAGGATTCAGTTTATACCTGGAACTGAGACTCAGTCATGAACTGGTATTTCTAAACTAGACTTACTCTGGCCAGCTGGACACCATGGAGGCAGCCAGTGAGACAAGATCACGGTTGCCGTCCAGTGGACCTGTGTTGAATTCTGGCTCTGCTCCAGGTCACTTGTGTGACTCTGGGAAGAAATGGTTGAAACTCTAGGTCTTCAGTTATAAAGTAATTACACTCCTGGTGCTGCTGGGAAGGTAAAATGAGGTGCTAAGCTTAGCACAAGGTAGAAATGCACATGTTTACTTCCCTCTCTCTAACATGAAACAGAAGCTTTCCACAGACAATGAAAACAGTGGACATTAAGAAGCTCCAGGAAGGAGCAGAGGGTTTGTCCCATCAAGAGCTACACGTTTGACCCTGAATATTCATTGGAAGGACTGATCCTGAAGCTCCAATACTTTGGCCACCTGATGCAAAAAGCCAACTCATTGGAAAAGACCCTGATGCTGGGAAAGATTGAGGGCAGAAGGAGAAGGGGGAGATAGAGGATGAGGTGGTTGGATGGCATCACTGACTCAATGGACATGAGTTTATGCAAGCTCCAGGAGATAGTAAAGGACAGGGAAGCCTGGCGTGCTGCAGTCCGTGGGATCACAAAGAGTCGGACTCAACTGAGTGACTAAACAACAACAAGGGTAAATGTGAGGATGACTCAACTCAATTCATTACAACTCAGTGAAAAAATATCTGTAAGGACCCTACTTGGGGCATGACTAAGTGATGACCAAAGGAGAAGATGGCAAAACTTCAATTTTTGTTTCTCTAGAATTTTGTGTATAAAGCCATAAGGGACTTTTTTAAAGTCTTTAAAGTCCTTCTCTGTTAATCCCATGATTCAGATGGAACAAGCTTCTAATGAGGGGAGGAAATTAATATTGCTTGAATACCAACATAGTCAGAAGCCTTCATGTGCTTTCTGATGAAATTCCCCCCGCCACCCAGTGATGCAGGTATTCTGAAACATCACCCGAGTGAAGCCCCGTCTCTGGAGTCCCAGCAGGCAGGGCCTCCATGAAGGACCGGAAAACCCCCGAGCCTCAGAGCATATTTAATCATGCCTCGGGGGTTTAGAAAGACACCAGAGGAGCCAGTTCAAACCTGCAGAAGTCCTAAGCCCTGAACATATGATTCAAAATGAAGGCACTGCAAATTCATAAAATGCAAAACTTACATGTGTGCTGAAGTTAAAATTGCTTCTTTTCAAACACAACATATGTGTTTCTGTCCCAAAACAATATACTAGATTTATCAAAGCTACATTTTTTTTTTTTTTTTTTTTTTTATTGCTTTGGGCCCCCTGACTTGCTGGTACCCTAATGAGTCCCTTGGTCTGCCTATTGGGTCAGGGAGCAGCAAGTGTCTGCTGAGTCCTCACAAGATCAGGGGTGAATGAGTTTAGGCAAGGCCAGTGTTGTCCACAGCCTTTCCAGCTGCTGAGGAGTTATCAGCTCTAAACACTTCATAGGGGCATTCCTTATAAGCACTATTTAGAGAAACAGAAACACTGATGAGGCCCGTGAGATAACCAGATAGAGAGATAACTAGGGACTGTTTCAAGGTCAGTGGATTTGGTGGCATGCTCAAACTCATCTTCACTTCTTTTTTCCACTCTTACATGAAAAAAAAAAGATAAATGTGTAGCCTCTCTATGGTTCAGTGCAAGATTTTCAGGTAGAAAATCCTGGTCCCCGTTGAATAACTCACAGTACTCAGAAGTTTCTTTGGGAAACCTGTTGACAGTTTTTTGTGATCTTAGACCCAGATACTACTCTCCAACAGGCCTTGTGATCATGATTTTAAGTATCTCTGGGAAGACACTGAAAGAACACACCCGCAAAAGAATACTCAATCTCAACCTCCTAAGGAATGCATAGCAGAAATGGCAACAATACCCATTGTTCATGAGGATGTGGGGGAATAGCAATTCCCATAACTGCTGGAAGGAGTGTACATTGATACTTCTTTTTTGGAGCGCAAATTATAAAACCTATAAAAATGTTCATTCTGTACGCATCTTCTCTGACTCAGTTATTTCATTTCTAGAATTTTATCCTATGCATTCAGACAAGTGCTCAACAACATATAAGCAAAGGTTTTCACTGCAGCCATTTTTGTCATTTTTTCAAAACAGGAAATAAGCTTAATGTCCATTAATGAAGGACAGTTAAATAATGTATGGTATATCTGTTTTATGATAGACTATGCAGCAGTTTGCCTTTTTGTACAGTTCATGGGGCTCTCATGGCAAGAGAGTGGTTTGCCTGGAGTGGTTTGCCATTCCCTCCTCCAGTGAAGAGGAGAGTGGAAAAGCTGGCTTAAAACTCAATATTAAAAAACTAATATCATGGCATCTGGTCCCATTACTTTATGGAAAATAGAAGTGGAAAAGGTAGAAGCGGTGACAGATTTCCTCTTCTAGGGCTCTAAAATCACTCAGAATGGTTACTGCAACCATGAAATTAGAAGAAAATTACTTCTTGGAAGGAAAGCTATGACAAATCTAGACAGTCTATTAAAAATCAAAGACATCACTTTACCAACAAAGGCCCATATAGCCAAGGCTATGGTCTTTCCAGTAGTCATTACCAATGTGAGAGTTGGACCATAAAGAAGGCAGAGCACCAAAGACTTGATGCTTTGTAACTGTGGTGCTGGAGAAGATTCTTGAGAGTCCCTTGGACAGCAAGGAAGATCAAACCAGGCAATCCTAAAGGCAATCAACCTGGAACACTCATTGGAGGGATTGAAGCTCCAATACACTGGCCACTTGATGCAAACAGCCAAGTCATTGGAAAAGACCCTGGTGCTGAGAAAGATCAAAGGCAAAAGGAGAAGGCAACAGAGGATGAGATGGTTGGATGGCATCACTGATTCAGTGGACATGAACTTGGGCAGACTCTAGGAGATGGTGAGGGACAGGAAGGGCTGGTGGTGTGCTGCAGTCCATGGGGTCACAAAGAGTCAGACACGCCTTGGCAACTGAACAGCAACATGTGGCAGTTTAAAAAACTAAGGGTAAGATCTATTTTCATGACATGACACAGAAAGAAGCCCACAATTGCTCATTAAGTTGGAAGCACAAGTTTTCAAACTATATAAACCAAACCATGTTTTTGTTAAAAAAAAAAAAGTAAATGCGTGTGTATTCCTACAAGCATAGGAAACATTAGGAAGATATTATGTCAGTTGGAAGAGGGGCTCTGGGTAAGGGGGTAGAGAATGTAGGACTTTGTTATTTTTCTATACGGAATTTTTTTTTCATGTAAGGAAGATATGTGACTTTAATATTAAGGTTGTTTTATTTTGTTAAGAATGCACAGGGGGCTTCCCTGGTGGCTCAGTGAATTCTTTAATCCACTGGCCAATGCAGGAGGCACAGGTTTGGACTCTGATTCAGGAAGATCCCATATGCCAAGGAGCAACTGAGCCCGTGTGCCAACGACTATCGAGCCTGAGCTCTAAAGCCCAGGAACTGCAGCTACTGAGCCCATGTGCAGCAGCGACTGAAGCCTGAACGCTCTAGAGCCCGAGCTCAGCAACAAGAGGAGCCACCACAGTGAGAAGCCCTTGCACCACAACTAGAGAAAAGCCTGCACAGCAACGAAGACCCAGCACAGTCCAAAGTAAATAAATATTTAAAAAAAGCATACACAGAGGCGTTTGGTGATGTTTTGTCAACAACACACGGCAGGACCAGAGTCAAGGCCACCTCACCTCCACGAACGCTGTTCCAGCTCCATGCCCCTCTGAGTATAAATGAACCCAAAGCTTTCAGAAAGAGATTGGCACGCACCTCCTGCCAGGTGAAAGGAAACACCCCCTACTCTCTCTGCTTGTTGTGGACAGAAAGAGCTTTGCAATTTACATGGTGCCTTTTCCCTACCTTATCTCCCTACAGTCTGGGAGACAGACAGGACAGGAATTTTCATTTCCATTTCTACAGGGCAGGAGGATGGTGAGAGGGGGACTAATGAGCCAGCCCCTGATCACGTGACTGGAAAGGCAGCAAGCCACCCCTGGGTCTGATCAGAAGCATGTTAAGTCACAGGCCTATCTCCCTGTGAAGGCACATACTTTTCACCAGGACCAGATAGAATGTGCCGCTGGGCCAGAGTGGGCTCTTGCTGGTCAGGGCTTCATGGAAACAACCCACATTGTCTCTGACTTTTCATTTTCAAGCTGACACAGTCAAATCTGACTGAAACCTGACATGTCAGAAACCCATTCTAGCTCTTGAAACTAGGTATCTTTGCGGGCTCTGCCTCCAGCCATCTGTTACTTAGTGATGTGTTGGTTTGGGCTGAATTGTATCCCCCCAGAATTCGTATCAGTTCAGTTCAGTTCAGTCACTCAGTCATGTCTGACTCTTTGTGACCCCATGGACTGCAGCATGCCAGGCTTCCCTGTCCATCACCAACTCCCAGAGCTTACTCAAACTTATGTCCATCGAGTTGGTAATAGCATCCAACTATCTCATCCTCTGTAGTCCCCTTCTCCTCCCACCTTCAATCTTTCCCAGCATCAGGATCTTTTCCAATGAGTTGGCTCTTTGCATCAGGTGGCCAAAATATTGGAGCTTCAGCTTCAGCATCAGTCCTTCTAATGAATATTAAGGACTGATTTCCTTGAGGATGGACTAGTTGGATCTCCTTACAGTCCAAGGGACTCTAAAGAGTCTTCTCCAACACCACAGTTCAAAAGCATCAATTCTTTGCACTCAGCTTTCTTTATAGTCCAACTCTCACATCCACACATGACTACTGGAAAAACCATAGCTTTGATTAGACAGACCTTTGTTGGCAAAGTAATGTCTCTGCTTTTCAATATGCTGTCTAGGTTGGTCATAGCTTTTCTTCCAAGGAGCAAGCATATTTTAATTTCATGGCTGCAGTCACCATCTGCAGTGATTCTGGAGCGCCCCCCCACCCCCAAAAAAAAAATCTATCACTGCTTCCATTGTTTCCCCATCTATATGCCATGAAGTGATGGGATCAGATGCCATGATCTTAGTTTTCTGAATGTTGAGTTTTAAGCCAACTTTTTCACTCTCCTCTTTCACTTTCATCAAGAGGCTCTTTAATTCCTCTTCGCTTTCTGCCCTGCTTTCTGCCATAAGGATGGTGTTATCTGCATATCTGAGGTTATTGATATTTCTCCCGGCAATCTTGATTCCAGTTTGTGCTTCATCCAGCCCAGCATTTCACATGATGTACTCTGCATATAAGTTAAATAAGCAGGGTGACAATATACAGCCTCGACGTACTCCTTTCCCGATGGGGAACTAGTCTGTTGTTCCGTGTCCGGTTCTAACTGTTGCTTCTTGACTTGCATACAGATTTCTCAGGAGGCAGGTAAGGTGGTCTGATAGTCCCATCTCTTGAAGAATTTTCCACAGTTTGTTGTGACCCGCACAGTCAAAGGCTTTGGCATAGTCAATAAAACAGAAGTAGATGTTTTTCTGGAACTCTCTTGCTTTTTTTATGATCCAACAGATGTTGGCAATTTGATCTCTGGTTCTTCTGCCTTTTCTGAATTTTTCTGCCAAAATTCATATATTGAAATCCTAACCACCCAATGCCTCAGAATGTGACTGAAATTAGAGACAACATTTTTAAAGAGGTCATTAAGTTAAAATGAGGGCTTCTCTGGTGGCCCAGCTGGTAAAGAATCCGCCTGCAATGCGGGAGACCTAGGTTTGATCCCTGGGTTGGAAAGATCCCTGGAGAAGGGAAAGTCTACCCGCTCCAGTATTCTGGCCTGGAGAATTCCATTGACCATACAGTCCTTGGGGTCGCAGAGTTGGACACGACTGAGCAACTTTCACTTTCACATACAGAAGGAAGAGGGTATGGAGACACAGGTAGGAGATTACAGACCACCAGCTGAGGAGAGTGGCCTGGGGCAGGTCCTTCCTTTATCACTCTCAGAAGGAACCAACCCTGTGGACACCTTGATATTGGGCTTTCAGCCTCCAGAGAAACAAAACAATGAATTTCTGTTTTTTTTAAAGTCGCCTGGCCTGTGGTGCTTCATTACAGCAGCCCCAGCATACTAATATATGCATCTCCCAGCAGACAACGTTGTATTCCTTATCTCTACCTTCTTGAGCGAGGACCTTACTATCCTGTACAAATTGTAATATCATCTAAAAAATTCTCAAGAGATCTACCTTAGGATGATCCAGCTCTACAAAATAATCAGTCCTCCTAAGTCTTTAGGTGGAACCTCTAGACAGTAAGTAAGGAGGACAAATGGGCCTCGGGGAACTGTAGCTTAGCAAATGTCTATAAGTGAAGCCAGGTGGTGGAAATGCTTCCAAGAAGGATCTGGGCCCATTTGGAGATGAAGAACCCAGTACTGCTTAGTTTCAGGGTCCTCAGTCTGTTTATAGATAAAATGAAACTCCTCAGCATATGAATCCTAGGAAATAGAAAGCCCTTTAATTTGTCCCAAAGAAGATGATTTCTGTTTTAAAAGTGTGTATTTATGTGTTTCTATGATAAAGTAATACTCACTTTTAGAAATTTTGGAAAATGTAGAAAAAAGAAGAAAAGCACTATAACCCTACCACCCTGAGACTGCCTTTGTTTACATTTTTGTATATTTTTGCTTTGTTTTACATGGTTGTATTTCATAATTAAATACAGAGTTATATATACAGTTTTACATACTTTTTTTTAATTTATAAAGCATTCCTGCCTGTTATTGTAATCTCTCTGTAAACATCATTTGAAATGACTGCAAAATATCCCATCAAGTTGATTAGTTTTCTTAAATGTGAACTGCAGAACATCTGCATCAGAATTATATGAGGTATGTTAAAAATGTAGATTTCTGGATCTCATCCCAGACCCGTTAAGTCAATCTCTAGGGGTGGAGGCTGGGAATCCTCAGCTTAATAAGCTTCTCAAGCAACTCGTAAAGTTACAAAAACTTGGAAACCACCGAAATTGGCTAACCGTAGTTTGATATCACCTTACCCCAAATGTTGCACATTTCTGTTGTTCCTAATTTTTTCTTTTATAAACAACTGTGTGAAGAACATCTTCATGCATAAAGCATATTGCACATTTTACAGCATTGCCTTAGGACGGTTTCCCAGAAGTGATACTATTTTGAAAGACATAAACATTTTAAAGACTTGATAACACACACAAAACACCTGACTACACAGTCAAGCACATAGCCTACTCAGGTGTCGGGGAGCAGTCAGTTGTCAATTACTTGTCTGTATTCCTGGTTTAGACTGCTTTTCTTTTCCAGCTCTCTTCTCAACAGGGTTCTAACTTATTACTGAAAGTATGGAGTTGGATCACAGTAAAGTAGGCAAGGAATGAGCAGACAGTCAATAAAATGTTCTTTATTGATACATAAATGACTCTGGTCTAACCCCACAGGAAACCCAGGCCACAGATAACCACGGCACCCCAGGGATTCCAGATGCTAACCAAAGCTTAAAGTGGACACAGCAGCACCCAGGCACCCCCGTCCCATGCGCCACAAGAGCAGTGTTCTCCTGATGAGAAGAAGAAAGTGATAGTCAACATGAAGGCGGATGCATGTGGGTAGAAGCTGGACTCATCTTCCCCGACTGAGGAGGCATTCATCTTTCAAAACACAAAGAACACAGCAGCTAGCAGGATTTGGGGGTCCTGATGAGAAAAATCGGTTTGCAGAGCCATAATGCACTCAGAATAGGGCAACTTACAAGTGGCCAACGGGTCAGGGAGAGCCGTAAAATGGGATGTCAAGGGCATAGCCAGCATAGGTACTGGTTTTTGGCTGTGTATTTACATGGCTAGAAAGGGGGCGGCTGAAGGGAAAAGAAATGATATGGAGATATGAGCAAGCTAAACAACCCACTCTGCCACGGCATCAGGACAATGAGAGCTCAGTCATTTGTTTAACTAAGCTCTATAGGCTACCCACTCCAGTATTCTTACGGCTTCTCTTATGGCTCAAATGGTAAAGAATCGGCCTGCAATGCAGGAGACCTGTGTTCAATCCCTGGATTGGGAAGATCCCCTGAAGAAGGGAAAGGCTCCCCACTCCAGTATTCTGGCCTAGAGAATTCCAATGGGCTGTGTAGTCCATGGGGTCGCAAAGAGTCAGACACAACCGAGCGACTTTCACTCATAGCTTTAACCATGTGCTAGGCATTGGTCTAAAAGCTTTACAAATGCTAACTTGTTCAAGCCCTACAATTAAGCCTGTAAAATATCATCACCCTCACTCTACAGATAAGGAAACCCAGACAGAGAGAGGTTAAGTAACTTGACCAAAGTCACACAGCTAATAAGTACAGGAGCCAATATTTAAATCCAAGCAGTCTGGCTCCAGAGTCCATGCTTTGGGTCAGTATTCTATTCTCCCTGAGAAGAAAGGACTAAGAAGTACTGGGAACCCAGTACACAGAAAGAAATTCTAGAAAAATTTCAAAACTCAGATTATTCATTATAAACCGGTCTTTCAGAAAGTCTTCTCCTACTGCCCTCGCCCCCCACCCGCTTTGTCACCTTCCCTGCTGGCTTCAGCCTGCGGCCCCTAAGCCCCTGGGGTACCCTCTCCCTAGTTACAACCCCTCCCTTTAGGGACCACCTCTGTATTTTACAGGAAGACTGCAAAATCCATCACAGAAGCCCTCATCCCTTGCCTCCAAGGCCTTCCACCGCTGCAACTAATTATGTGTGCTGTAAACTCCCATGTGGAAACAATCGACAGGATTTCCCATCAAACCTGGCTGGCTGGCGGCTTCCACGCCTGCACTGAAGCAAGCCCGCCTCCCCTTTTAAACAAACACATTAAGTTAATAATAACACCAACCACGTTTGACAGCCACATTTACTAATTAATTCTCATTTGTTCCTTCTGCTAGGAAGGGGGACTAGGACTTGCCCAGCTGACTGAGGAACTGAGGCTCCACAAGGATTTCTCTTAAGGCGGCACCAAAAATGTATTGGAGAGCTTGAGAACCTTCCTCTTTATTCAGCCTTGCCCACTGAGCTAGTGGCCTCACCTACACTTCACCTAAGTTCCCCCAGGGCCATGTTTGGGACGGAGAAGAGCCTAGAATCACCTTCTGCTCACATCAGGTAGTGGGTAGTCCTGCCCCTTGACATGCATGCAGGCTGCTCCTCAAAACCTCCCCTTCCGTTCACCCAGTACAGCCTGTAGTGATATCACTCCAGCTTACCAACCAGCCCTAAGAAATCTTGATATGACCCCATCAAAGAGGGGCAACTGTGGCTCTGAAAGGTCAATGACATGCTCAAGAACACATGGCTTGGAAGAAACAAGATCTATTGTCTGCAGCCTCTCCCTTTGCCCAGAGATGATTGGTCAGGAAATTTGTTCCAGGTGATATGACAGCTTCCAGGAGAACAGAAGTCTCTGTGCTGGCCTTGGGCTCTGACCACAGAACCCGCCCTCTCACCCCACACCTGCCTCCAAAGACCTTTGGGCTCTTGGCACTGAAGAGCTGAACTGTTTGCGGGCTCTTGAGGAAGAAGGGCGGATCCTTCAGGAAAGCTTCTCCTACTCCAACAGCCTCTGTTTCCTTAATCCCGAATCAGTTTATCCAAAGAGTGCTGTTGCCTGGGCCAGAGAGCCCTGGACTAATGGCTTAAGCCATGTCATCGCTGGAATTGCACCCCACGCTGTTCTCAGTTCATGGCATCCCAAGATTAGGAAACATTCTCTATCTGCTTATCTTAACCTCACCCCCTATCTTCTCTCCCTTCTGTAACATTCAGTGAGCATTTCGATGAGCCAAATGTTCCACTGGAACCATTAATACTCTAGATCATCTTTAGTTCTTGCAGCAACCCTACAAGGCATGTATTGTTATGGCAGTGCTGGTTTTACAGACATGGAAACTGAGGCACAGAAAGCTTTGTGCATGAGAGGCCATGTGACTGCCGTGCAGCAGAACTGGCCTCTGCCTTCAAATCCAGGCTTCAGACACTGGTCTCCAGCTGACAGGAGGCACATTTCACAAGGTCCGCCACCTCCCACCCTCCCATTGCAGAGGCTGCTGAATTCTCAGGGCCAATGGCCCCATTGTCACATTTTCAACTGGTGATGGCCCCGGGGGCTGGTGGCAGCCCTGTGTCATCTTCCAAGAGGTCTCAGGGTCTCTGGTCCAAAAACCCTTACCTCTACTTTGGTTGTCAGGCAAGGGGTATCAGCTGATTCTGAGCGCTAAGAGCCCCAGATTTCTGAGGTTGCACGGAGGAAAAGGGGGAGTACACTTGGCTTCCTGCTCCATCTGGGTCCAGCTAACCATGTCCCACCAGCATGGGACTTCATGAGGAATAACACCACTGGGCTCTTCTGGAACCTCAGAACTCTGAATTTTCCCAGGGCCTCACCAAGGACCCACAGCTCTGTGACAAACATGACCTCACATACTCTTGTGATACCCTCATGAGCCAGAGGGAAAGGGTGGCCAAAGGGGCCCTTCTCCTCCTTTAAAAGTGGAGGGGGTCTTCCCTGGCAGTCCAGCAGTTAAGACTCCATACTTCCAATGCAGGGGACACAAGTTTGATCCCTGGTCAGGGAACTAAGATCCCACATGCAGTGTGGTGCAGAAAAAAAATTTAAAAATGGTGGAGACAGTGAGTTACAGAAGGGAGATTGGGTTTGCCAGCAGTTGATTAGCAAGAACTGAAACTCCAGTCCCTTATCTGTCAGGAGGCCAGAGCCACAAGACGCCTCCACTGCTTATCCTGATCCAAGAAAGAATGATGGTTTCTAGGCCTCTCAAGGCAGCTGGAGTAGAGGTGGCTCCAGGGTGCTCATTTAAAGAAAGGCAGTGGCTCTGATGGGAAAGAGCCCAGACAGCTGGAGTGAACAGTTTGGCCATTATCTGCAGGCCTCCCCACCTCCCCCTCCTGCTTAACCGCCCTGCCCCAAGATAACACTCAGGGGCCGCTCTGAACACCATGGGCTGCCTGTAGACACCGCCTTTCCTCTATGCTGGCCTCCAAACAACCAGGGAGCAAAGCTACCGTTAGTCTGGAGAGCTTAGCTTGATCCTTGCACTTGCCCAGCCGTGCTGGCCTCCACAGCAAGGTCCAGCTGGGGGTGCCTTTCCTCCTCGCCTGCCCCAGGCAGGTCCATTCAGCAGAAAGCTGTCGGGGCAATCCTGTGAGGCAAGGGCACCCATCTCAGTCAGTGAGCAGGGATGACATCACTGACTCCAGCCCCCTCAGAGGTCCACCCAGGCTGGATCTTGGCCTCGGGGTCTCTTTTGAGATGGCTGAGCGGGATGGACAAAGCCTGAGAGGGTAGCTAATTGCTCTGATTCCCTATTCACAACCCTTACCCCTAACTCTGACCTTCCAGCCCTTCTTCCCTAATTTCTGTACCTCAGCTGGTTTCTATTACTGCCCTCCTGCTCCCCCGGTTGGTTCCCCCTTTTATACCCACCCAGGCAAACCCCTCAGCCTGAGTTTCCTAGCAGTCTCCCTGGCCCACCCTTGGTGAATGGCCTTTGCTGAGAACATTCGAGCTGGAAGAACCCCCAAAAGCCACTGTCAGCATTTCACATTCAAGGAAACCATGGCCCCCCTTCCCCAAAGGGTTAGTGACAGGTCCAGGGCCCCCTTTTGGTAAAAGCAGAACCGAACTGGTGTCCAAGAATTCCAGAAATGTTTGCTCCACTAACCTACACACAGGAAACCAAATTAAGGTAATTGGGTTGGTAGGTGGGATTAGGTAGAGAATGTTTTATCCAAATTAAAGACGAGGAAACCAATGTCCAGAGGGGTGAACCGATGATGTTCAGTGTTACTGAATACAGGGTAACTCCGTGATCAGATTGTTAGTGTGATCTCTTTTACACAGCCTAAATGGATGAGAAGCCCCCAATTCTGTTGGTGACAGCCAATGTCCAGAGAGCATGATTTTGTAACCTCAGTTAGTCATCTATTAACAAGCACCTCTGAAAATCCTTTGGCAGGGTTGCCATCAATCCCTTTGGTTACAAGGTACTGTACACACCTTGGTTCCCAGGAGAGCTTCTCCACAAAGGGATTCGGTTCCCAAGTCAGAATAGAAGCCGATGAATCAGAAAAGAAATCAGGGCCAGATGTGCGAGCTGTGTGTGCCCAGTCACGTCCAATTCTTTTCGACCCTCTGGATTGTAGCCCACCAGGCTCCTCTGTCCATGGGATTTTTCAGGCAAGAATACTGGAACTGGAGTTGGTTGCCATTTCCTCCTCCAGGGGATCTTCCCAACCCAGAGATCCAACGTTCGTCTCTTGTATCTCCTGCATTGCAGGCGAATTCTTTACCGATGAGCCACAAGGGAAGCCCTAAGGGCCAAATAGTACTTTCATTTTTAAAGTGGTTTAATAAAGAAAGTTTTAAATTATTCAAGTAGCCAAATCACTAGCTCCTGGAGAACACCCTGAGTTGTGAGCACCACAGCTCAGTAGCCACGGGAGCCCAGCTCCCCTGCCGCTGCTCCAGTTTCTCAGCCCCTTTGAGCCTCAGTTTTCTCATTCATCAAATGGGAATATTACCTTCTTTCCTGTCTCTGTGTGAGATTGAAATTAGAAAATAAATGTAAACAAATGCTGTGATTTGTTAGGTGTTCCACAAACATAATAAGTTATTTGTGATTAACGTAATACTCTCCTGATATTTGAGAAGGGCCCTTTGTGGGGAAGGAGGAAGGGCATTTAGGTAACTCTGCCAGGTTACTCCCACCATCCTGATTTAATGAGCTCCACTCTTAGTCACTGAAGCTGCTCTCTCATAGTGCCTGCCTGGGTCCATCAGCTTTTCCTGAAATCTATAATCCAGAGCCCTCGTCCACATATCCCATGGTCCCTCTCCACTGACAATGGAGCCCCCAGAGGCTCTCAGGAAAGGGTTTCTCCCTCGCCTTCTCCCACCTCCAGCTCCCCTCCAACAGGTGAGCTGACTGGGTGACCTGGGCAAGCTGGTGAGGTCCCTCCTTTCCCCGTAGAGGCATCACAGGATGAATCAGAGGCCAGCTGACCCCCCGGTCCTTAAGGCAGAGCCTCTCAGGTCAGTCAGACACTTCCGGGATGGGGACAGAGGTGGGCTTGGGCCAGGTTGGTGGCAGCATCCCTGGCCCCTCCCATTTTCTGAATCCCACACTACATCAGAGGGCGGGGCAGAGAAGTAGCATTTACTAACCCTCTATTATGTTCCCACATGAGGGTTACTTCCCATAACCCACGGAGGGTATCATTATCTCCGTGTAACAGATGAGGAGAAACAGGTTCCAAAATGCTAAGAAACACATCCACAGTCATACTGGGCAGAAGGGATGGGACGGAAATATAAATCCAGGGTTCTCACCTCTCAACTGGTGAGGGTGGATGGCACACACCACGGTCATTTCCTTAGTCTATAGATAGCAGGTTTACAGGAGCAGATGAAAAGAAAAGAAAGTATAAAATTCCATGGACTTCTGGATTTTTTATTATGATTTCGCAAGAAATACTAGAAGTCAGTATAAAAAGTTAAAATAATTGCTGTCAGAGTAGATATCTTTAATATTGCTGTATCACATTCTCAGTTAAAAAAAAAAACAAAAAACTGAACGATTCTTTCCCAACAATTCCTATTCCCAAAGTGAACAGCTGAGATATATAAAGAGTAGCAATTAATACTGATTGACCACTTAAATACACAAAGCCTTATACAGAAACAATCTCTTTTAACCCACTGCTATGCAATAGGGACTATTGTTACCTGTTTTACAGATGAGGAAACTGAGAGCAAACGTGATTTCCCCCACGTCACTGAGGTAGCTAGAACATTTGAACCCCAACAATCTGATATTGGGGACTTCCCTTGTAGCTCAGTTGGTAAAGAATCTGCCTGTAATGCCGGAGACTGGGTTCAATTCCTGGATCTGGAAGATCACCTGGAGAAGGAAATGGCAACCCACTCCAGTATTCTTGCCTGGAGAATCCTATGGACAGAGGAGCCTGGCAGGCTATAGTCTATGGGGTCGCAAGAGTCGGACACGACTTAGCAACTAAATCACCACCAATCTGATATTGGAGCCCATACTCTCCCTGACCCATTAAACCTAACATTATCAGCCCTGGGACTTCCTGAACCAAGGATGGAACTTCAGCCAATGAAGGGATCTACTGTGGGCTAGTGCCAGAGTAAGTAAGCATTCAGTAACCACCGAGTGGAATGGAAAGAAGGAAGGGATGAGTAGAAAGCAAATGGATGACTTCCTGGGGGGGACTTAGGGGTAACTGACACACATGGAAGGGTTGGGTTGACCATCAGCAACTGGATCCTTCTAGCTGCCACCCCAACGAGGGCAAGATGGGGATGCGGACAGATACAGCTTCAAGGGAATCAGGCCCTACCCATATGGGGTACAGCTCAACCCTCAATATGGATCCCACCTGTCCTACTCCAGAGAGGCCAACCACCCAGGACAATATTGCCTGTCTGGTGTCTTCTCAAACTATCCAAGGCTGGGCTGAGGGACCAGACAGATGCCTGCCACAGATGAGGCGGAGGCCAAGAGGAACACCCATGGGAGGGAGCCCGAAGCCCACAAGCGTTTGCTGAGCACTGACACTGGGAGGCAACCAGATGAGAATGATGAGGCTTCTTGCTCTGGGAGTTACCACCTAAGATCATCTCAGACTTGACCGTGGTTCCCACTTCTCCATAGAGGAAAGTCTCCTGGAGGCCTCCCACCTCCCATCCCAACCAGTCCACATTGCTCCCATTTTCCCCCACTCCCTCCAGGTCCCCCTTGTTATTTCCATCTGCCTGCCTCTGCAGCCCTATACCTCACTGCTTCCTTCAGTCTCATGAAACACCACTACTGTCTTTGTCTCCCAAATACCCCAGTCTCTTTAACGTCCTTGGTGTTTTCATCTGCATAATGTCCTCTGCCTGGGATTCTCTTCCTCTGTACTGCCCCTGATTATCTAGACAATCCTGCTCACCCTTCAGAAAGTCTTCCTCAACCATCAGGAAGGTTGGGTCCCTGCCATATGCTTCTATAGCAAGTCCTGCCTTGTGCTTGGTTTCTTTTGCTCTCCACGAGGGCATGGACTATGTCTATTTTGTTCATTATTCTATCCCTATTCCCTAGCACAGCACCTAGCACAAGAGCAATTAATCTTCCACTGTGTTTAGCTCCCCAGGTTTTGTACAGTTTAGGCTTTCTTTCAGGGAGGCTGAGGAATGCAGTTCAGAAAAAAATAAGGCAGGGGATCCTTGAATTAGCTTAAGCCTGTTACCATAAGGCTCTGTTGTGGCTGGAAACCCTTTCCCAGAGACCGAGGAGGCCAGAGGAGAGGTAGAGCTGCCATACCCATTACTTTGGGGAACCCAAGCCACAATCCAAGGTGAAAGCTTTGTATTTTAGCTCAAGTCCTTGCTCAGCCAGCTTTCTGCAGAAGTCCGGGCTGGGGGTAGGAGGTAAAGAAGAGATGTAAAAGCCACTCAGGCGTTGGCCAGCTGAAAGCAAGCCTTGGTCCAGGAACCCCATACTGCCCTCCACCCACACAGCTCCTCTATCCCCACCCCCAGGGACCAGCAGCAAGAACTCAAGCTTATGTAAACAAGGCCACAGGAAAGCAAGCAATCTGTTATCAGTTCTCTTTCTCCAGCTCAGCCACTTGGCTGGAATGGCAGCCAGGAGGTGGGAGCTGGCCAGGCTCCTCCCCTTTTCTGCTTTATCTTTTCTCCCTGGTCAGCTCCTCCTCCCCGGGGGCTTGAGCTCCCCAAGGGTCACTGCTCCCGCCAGCTGGAGAAGGGAGGCGGTCCTATCTTAACAACCCAAGTCAAGGCCAAGTCTCTGATTGTCTGTGCTGGGGAGGCTCCCTCCTCCCTTCTTTCCTCCCTCCCGGCTCCCTCAGGATGGGGTCGCAGATGTGTTTATCTTGTAGGAGGAGATGGGGAGGGGCGGTGGGCAGCTGTCTGAAAGTAGCTAAAGGGTGCGGAGTGTCCATGGGGTCTTAAGTCCTGGCTTTGACACCTAGGATAAGAGCGTTGCGTTTTGGTCCTCGTGGCTTTCAGATATCCAGTTGGAACCAGATGGACAAGAGTTCATTAGGTGCAAGGTCTGTTCGTGCTCTAAACTTGTGTGATGACCAGCTAGAAGGCTGCGGGGGAAGGTTCTTGGCTGGGGTGAGTCTGCCTGTCTGCCTGTCTCCTCTTTGGACTTCTAATTACATAAGTCTGGTACTGACCCAAAAAGAGGGGGCGGCCGGCTAATACTCTCCAGACTGTCATATCACACCAGAGGCATTCCAGCCTGAAAAGAAAAAAAAAAAAAAATCTATGGGTCTGAGGCATTAGATTCCATGACATGAAAATATCTGAGCCACATCCCTAAGAAAATAGAGCTCTCTTCTCAGATCAACTGAACCATGAAGGGAATGGTGAACTTCTGCCTCATCCAGCCCTTCTCTTTTCCAAGTCTAGGGGCCCCTCAGAGAAGTCAAACAAGGAATGTGGACTCATGCCCCAAAGCAAAAGAGATGAGTATACCGATTCAGCAGACACCTGAAACTTAGAGCAACACAGTGAGACCCCAATCCTAGCCTGGCCAGGGATGTTAGGAAAGGAAAATAAACTAAAGCAGAAAATTAACACTGGAAGTGGATGTCAGGAGGAGCCCAAACTATAATATTGTGGCATTTCATTTTATGGAGATTAGAATAATAAATGTATGACCCTAAGATGGTCCCTGAAAAAGATATTAGGGGAAGCAAGGGGGAAAGCAAGAGCTTCAGAAGGCAGCCTTGTGGCTAGATTAGGGGTAGGCAGACTGCAACCCACCAGCCTATTCTGGCCCACAGACTGCCTTTGCAAATAAAGTTTTATTGGAACATAGCCACACCCACTGATCACCTACACATTGTCTCTGGCTGCTTTTGCATTTCTACAGTTGAGTAGTTGTCACAGAGACCATATGATATGGCCTCCAGTGCCTGAAATATTTACTATCTGCCCTCTACAGAGAAAAAGCTTGCTGACTCCTGGGCTAAACCAAAACAGGGGCTGAAAACAGCATCCAAAGTCAGGAGGTGAAGTCTTAGCTCCTCTGGTTTCATCAGAGAGCTACAGGTTCTCCATACCCAGAGATACAGGAGCACGGGACACAGATACTCCTTGGCTGAGGCAGAAAGGGTCAAATTGCATCTTAAGCCCATTTATAATTCATTCAGCAACAAATACTTGTTGAAGGACCTGTTCTTGGCCCTCGGGATACAGTAAACAAATTAGACCAAGATTCATCCCTCATGAAGCATAGGTTCCTGTAACGTTTATATCACTATCCCAAGACAGCAATTATCCACAACAGGACTCTGAGGTGTCTACACTTCTCAAGAACTGGAGGTGAGGCTGGACCCCCAAAGGATCTAAAGCAAAGCAGGCTTTGTGGGAGAGACTTTATTGTTGTTCATTAGAGGACTATGCTTCCCTCTCCCAGGGGAGTTTAGGTTTGGCCACGTGACTTGCTTTGGCCGATGAAACGTGAGCAGATATAACAACTGTCACTAGAAGTTTTAAGGACCAGAAAGTTGTTCGTCACATCCGTCTCTTTTCCCTCTGCTATGAAACCATCAGTGCACCAGATGAAGAAGTCCCACTGTCCCTCCATTAGCCCAGGAGTAAAAACCACTCAGCATCCCTAAAGCCAAGACGCAACAGACATTTGGGACAAATGAAAAATAGCCTTTGTTATGGTGAGTCACCAAGACTTTGTGGCCGTTACCACAGCATAACCACACACACCCTGACTTCATTTTCGTACACTAGATGTATCCCCAGTTGAGCTGACTGTGTGTTTTTCTCTTTTTGCCCATTGACTGTCATTGGGAAAATGCTCAACTGATTCCAGTTGACGACGTGAAATTCTCCACAGGCCGCAAGGACTTTTCACCACTCTTCCCTGTACGACACAGGCCTCCCCTCAAGACTTTTTATTATGCTTGATTAGTTCACTCACAGTTCCCCATACCTTCTTTTTGTGGCCCCTAAAGGACAAGTCTTGGTAGGTCTGTGTTCAAATCTTCCTTTTTTTGTTTTTTTTGGCTGCATCACATGGCATGCAGTAACTTCCCCAACCAGGAACTGAACTCTCAACCCCTGCAGAGGAAGCACAGCACCTTAACCGCTGTACCACTAGGGAATTCCCTCACAGTTTTTAAGTAGGTAGACCCATCTTCCTCACACTTACAGATTTTAGCCTGATTCTAGAGGATTCCATTGGTTATAAAATATATTCAAGCTGATAGATGAATGGATAAAGAAGATATAGTACCTACATACAATGGAATATTACTCAGCCATAAAAAATAATGATGATAATGCCATTACAGCAACATGGACGGACCTAAGATTATTGTACTAAATGAAGTCAAACAGGGAAAGCCAAATGTCACATGATATCGCTTATATGTGGAATCTAAAAAATGATACAAATGAACTTATTTACAAAACAGAAACAGCCTCACACCCATAGAAAATAAATGTACCGTTAACAAAAGGAAAAATGAGGTAGGCAAGGGATAAATTAGGAGTTTGGGATTAGCAGATACAAACTACGGTGCATAAAATAAACAACAAAGTCCTACTGTATAGCACAGGGAACTATATTGAATATCCTGTGATAAATAATAAAGGAAAAGAATATGAGAAAGAATATGTATATATGTATAACTGAATCACGTTGCTGTACAGCAGAAATTAATACAACGTTGTAAATCAGCTGTACTTTGAATTAATATATACATATATCCACATCTGTCTGTCTCTTTAGTTCAAAGTCATACACATCCAGTTGACTTCTGTTTTATCTGCACATCTGTGCTCCATCAACCTTTCCTCACAGTACCCTCTATTTTGAGAGTGTTTCCTGTTGACCTGCTCAGTCCCAACTCTACCAGAGAAGCCGTTTTCCCCTGTGACCAACTGTTCTTGTTCTCTAGCGTGTATTCCAGTTTCCTTGTCAAAACCATTTGTCTTCTGGGATTCTATACACCTTTCTTCTGACTCTTTTACTTCCCTGGCTGGTCTGGGGCAGCCTGCAGGTATTGGCGGAAGTTTCCAAAACTAGAATGCTCAAGTTGGAAAGATTGGTGTGCTTATGGGGAAATATTGGAGCGTTTATCTGGGCCAGGATTGCCTGAGATCTGTGCCATTTGGAAGGAAGGAGGCTGAGACCCAGTCGGTATGGGAGACAGTACTGACCTCTGCCTCGCCTGGCTGATGGACCTGCAGAGCCATTGGCAGAACAAGATGGAAAGCCATGGGCAGACCCGGTAGGAGAGACAGGTGTGGAAATAAACAGGGGTTACTCTAATGTAACAAGGTACCAGGAGCTCTGGTTCCCCTCCTAGCCTAGAGTTTCTCCCTTCTGGGAGACACAGGAAGAGGGGAGCCGAGATACGCCAGGTAGGGGCACGTGTCTGGGAAGAAGAGGGGAGCAGGATTAATAGAAATGAAGAAGGTTGCAGGAAGGAGCACCATCCCAGAGCCATAATCCCTCCTCTCACCCTACATGAAAGCTGAGCGTGGCAGCACATCCCGTACAAGTTCTCAGTCCCAGAAACAGGGAGGAGAGGGATGGGAGGGTCAGGGTTAAGGCCCTCCTGGGAGTACATGGGGTGGAGGCAAATGAATTCCTCAATCCTCTCCCAGTTCATGAGCTAATAGACACGAAAACCCTTTGTTCACTACAGAACATCATAAAAAATGTAAGGTATTGCCGTGGTTGGTGGTGGTGTTGGTATTATTATTATTATTACTATTAATCACTCTCTCCTTTGCCCCAGAGGTCAGCCGAGGTTCTGTCAACCCCAAGGCTCAATTTCTCCTTAAGGACATGGAGTCTGGTCACATCCCCAGGCTTACAGGAAGCTCTGTGTTCCATAGCATTTTGAGTGACTTGTCTTCCCATACCCCTCCTCGCCAGCGGTCTCATTTTTTGGCTCCATGCACCAGCGTCCCCATCTCTCCTGAAGTGACATGTCATCCCATTCCCCTTGCACCCCATTCCATCCAGGCTGGAGGTGAACAGAGACCTACCTGGTCTGAAGGGCACATTGACACAAAGAGAAGGGCCACGTGGGAGATTCCTGGGGTGGTTCTCAACAAAGCCCTGAGTAAGTCAATGGTCTTCCTTGCCCCAATGCCTCTTCTTTCCACCCCAGACCTTTCTTCCCTAGCCACTACAGTCTCTGGTTGTTCCAGCTTGGAGCCCCATTGCCTTGCCCCACTGTGGAGCCTATCTTTCTTAGGCAGCACCCCGAACTAAGCATTAAAGCCTACCAGTCCCATGACCCATCCTTTGAAGCTCTGCTCTCCTATGTAGCTCAGCTACCTACAAACTATCAACCTTCAGTAGATGCTTCATAAGCACAGAGCACTGTGCTAAGTGATGTGTGGACATCAGTGGGACCTGGACCTTGTCTTCAAGGGAGTTAAAGAAATAAACATATACCTGGAAACAGACATTCATTCAGGAGAATCAAGGCCATGAGTGGTACCCTATGTTCTGTGTAGGTCATGGAGTTCTCTGGGGTTCTATGGAGCTCAGAAGCAGGGTCCAGTCCTGCATGGAGGGTGAATTTCATCTGGGTGGAGAGGATACGGTGGGCCTTGCTGCCCTAACATATTCCAGAGTGATGAAACTGTCCTGTTTGTGAAGGACCTCCAGGGCTGGAGGTTCACTGCAGCCCAATGGTCTGGTGCACTCTTTTCCCTTTGACCTCTCTCAGATATGGCTGTCCACTGCGGCCAAAATTCCCTGCTAATCCCCAGGAGATGGAAAATAGCTGGTGGACAGCCTCAGTGCGACCACCTGACCAGTAGATGGGAAGACGGGCAGAAGAGTAGCATGGATGTCACTGAGAGCTGGGAAAACCAGCCCAGTTAGACCTTGAGAAAAGGATTGAGGGAGCAGTCCTCACCCAGTCATCTGATATCTGGTTTCCATGATGGACAGACACTTAATTAGCCACCATTCTAATAAGGGGGTGGGAGGTATTTGGGGATCTGCAGGGGACAAGAGATTCCCAGGTGTTCTCAGGTAGTGAGGATGATTAAGAAGGAAGGCATGGCCAGGTCGTAGGAGGACAAGGCTTCATAGTCCCCTTCCCAAAAGGGAAGTTTATGCTTCCAAACTGACGAGGCTGTGAAATGAGCCTTCTGTTGAGGTTGGATGCGGGCAAAGGAAGAGCCAGGTGGGAAAGGATGTTGTGCTCCTATCCTTTCCCTATCTGCCCCATTCCCACCACGGCCAGCACAACAATCAATGTTTATTAAGCACAGATCGTGGGCTCTTCACTATGCTGAGATCCCACTCATCTGTCCCCAACTCCCCACAACTCTTTTAAAGTGGGTCAGGTGTGTAACCCCCAGCATAGACATAAGCAAACCTCAGAAGGTTTGTTGATCTGCCCAGAGTCACACAGCAAGAAGTGGCCGGAAGCCCCCAAACAAATCCCTGCTCCAGGCTCCTGCGACTACCACGTGACCTCTTGTAATCTGCATAACCCCTCCATAAGGTCATAATAGTGCATAATAGTGCAGGACTATTATCATCCCCATTTCACAGCTGAGGATATTGAGGCTCAAAGAGGTCAAGTGCCTTCCTTAAAGTTATGCCAGAGGCCAGAGGGCAAAGTTAGGGTTGAACCCCAGGCTTTCCAACTTCAGAGCTCACACTTGTAATCAATCAATCTCTACTACCCACCTTCCCATCCCCAACATGAGAAGCAGAGAGGGGTTCAGATAGTTTCTTCCAAAAAGAGTTACCTTCTCCAAGAGTAATGTGATCTGTAACGTGAAAACGCTTGTGAAGAAACACACACCTGGGCTTCCCAGGTGGCTCAGTGGTAAAGAATCCACCTGCCAATGCAGGAGACATGGGTTCGATCCCTGGGTGAGGAAAATCCCCTGAAAAAGGAAATGGCAACCCACTCCAGTATTCTCGCCTGGCAAATCCCACGGATAGAGGAGCCTGGCGGGCTACAGTCCATGGGGTTGCAAAGAGTCAGACACGACTTAGCGACTAAACAATAACGACCCTTTTTAATGTCATGTGGCTGTAGAAGGTTGCTGAGTGGGATAGCCTCCTGCTGCCTTTTTGGTGGTTTATCGTGGATTCATTGTTACTGGGTGGGGAGAAAATGTGCCTCTTGGTAAAACATAAGGGCACACCCGCTGAGAGACTGTGTCTGCAAACACCAGCACTGTCGCAGCAGCAACGTGCTGTAGGAGAAACTCGCGTCACACAAAGGAAGGCGAGGGAAGACCCAGGAAGGCACCCACATCTCTGAGAAAGCAAGAAGACCCTTCTGCTGGGGCCTCATGGGGCCAGGGCCAGGGTTGGGGAGTTTGGGAGGCCTCATTTTCTGACCTGCCAGCCTCACACTACCTCCAAACTCTGCCCAAAACGGTTTCCTAAACCAGGGAGTTCAACCTGGCTCTCCTGAGGAGCCTCATAAGAGGAGCCGGCAGAGGATGGGAGTGGGTTGCTGAGCTCTCCCACAGAGGATCTTCCCGACCCAGGAATCAAACCCAAATCTCTGTCTGTCTAACTGCATTGGCAGGTGGGTTCTTTACCACTAGTGCTGCCTGGGAGGCCATCTTTATGGCAGCAGAAGGCAAACTCGGCCCCAGCCCCTCCTCCCTCCTCCACCTGGAGGAAGTGGAGAAGAGCTTAGGCTTTCCCGGAAGCCCCTCACCTGCAAATCTGAACAAGGGGTCCTCACTGCCGTTCTTCCTCTAAGTGGACAAGGGCCTCCTTAGAATTCCTCGCTGTATGATTTCTTGTACCTCATTCTCTAAGACTTGTGTTGCTTGTATTGTCATTTACCTTTTTTTTTAAGTCTTTATTGAATTCGTGACAATACTGCTTCTGTTTCATGGTTTGGTATTCTGGCCCAGGAAGCATGTGGGATCTTACCTCCCTGACCAAGGATCGAACCAGCACCCCCTGTGTTGGGAAACGAAGTCTTAACCACTGGTCCACCAGAGAAGTTCCTGTCATTTACCTTTTCATGCCTATTAGTCTTGTTTCTGAGAGGGACTGGGTTGTTTCTGGTTCATATGCACAGCTGCATTCCCCATCATACCCACAGGCACGTAGTGGGTCTCTTCAGTTACTTGTTCAGCAAGCGCCTGTGCGGGGAAAGTTAGGACCCGGTCCACGTTCCCCGCTCCTTCCCCACCTGGGTACCATCGTACATGTCCTTCATCACCTCCTCTCTTGGTTCATTTCTCTGTTTCTGCACTGAGTCCTTGAAATAGGGCTCTTACCCATACCTGTTGGAATGCTCCTTGCCCGGCACAGTGCCTGGCACACAGCTGTTATTGGCATTCATTCACTTAACATGTATTCCATTCCTTCTGCTGGTTTTGTCTCATATGCTCCATATATACAGTCTCCTTGATTTTTAAACCACATTTCTGTAAGCGTCCATAGGTGGATATTCTCCCATTTTAGAGAGGGAAAACTGAGGCTCAGAGACCTTAACTGAGGACATCCAACTTGTAAGAGGCAGAGGCAAGATTCAAGTCCAGGCTCTTCTGGTGCCAAAACCAAGCTCTGTTTCACAGGCCCACTGCCACCTCAGCCTCAAAGCAATAGCCTCTCTCATCCAACCCTTCCAGGCCTGTGGGATACAGCCACAGCATCACCCCAGTAGGAAGCCTGCTTCTTCTGGGCCCCAGGGAGAGGTTTTGGAGCTCAAACCTGGAGCTTTCCATCACCATGCTGGGAGCATGGGAAGCGGGTGTTTTTCTTCCTTGTGGCCTCATGGCTGTTTCCTACAACGTATCCGCCCTGGAGAATGCCCGGAAGAGGTGGCTTCCGGCTGGCACAGGGAGGAGCTGGCCTCTTCCCATCCTGCAGAGAAGGGGTTTTTGCTCCAATGCAGCAGTTCCCTCTGCCTTACCCTTTAACAGGGAGCATGGGCGAGTTTGGGTGCAGGGTCTGGATCCTTCCCCTGCCTGTTCAGATCAAGGAATAGCTATTGAGCACCTCCTAGGTACCAGGGACTGCCTGAGATGAACTCCTCCCATCATCACCTACCAGCTGGGTGACCTTGGGAAAGGTATTCCATTGTGCGGAGGCTATTTCTCCATCCGAAAACGGGAGAGCGATAGTTATCTCAGGTTACTGGAACATTAACACAAAAATATAAGCAAGGGGCTTAGAACAATGCTTGGCACATAGCGAGTATTCAGCAAACGTTCAAAAGCATGTGAGAGAGAAACAGATACTACCCTCGGCGTCAGTATTCCCGTCTGTAAATTGCTCGCAGTTTGCCAGGGAGAGAGCTGACACCAGTAGTAGTTGCTCCCAATTTACAGATGGGAAAACTGACACAGACAGTAAGAGTGAAGCTGGGATTTGAATCAAGAGGCCCGGGTTCCAAATCCTCTGCTCTTCACAAGGCTCCGCACTCCTCACAGCTCTCACCACGTGGCCAAGCGACACAGCTGATAAGTGACAACACCAGGAGGATTCCGTCTCAATCCTATAGAATCGGAATTAGGAGGTGATGAAGTGGGGGATTTATTATATTCCCTATTAATATAATTTCTAAATTACAAGTTTATAGAATTTACTATTTAATAATGGCTGTGTTTAAAGACTGACTCTCAAAATTCCTGGAAATTTAGCAATCAGCTCTCATGAGCCAGTGCTTCTACAATAACCAATTACTTCGCAGGGCTGTTGTTAAACCAAAGGAGGAAAGGTGAGTGTCAACCGTTGGTGTGCAAGAACCAGCTGTAGGGCCTTGGTCAAGTTTCTTAAACACCGTGTACTTCAGATTTTCCCCAATTGGAAAATGAAGCTGTCATGAAGATTGCATGAGAAAATGTATATAAAAAAATCTAGCCAGGGCAGATCCAGGGTGAGGCAAAATTCAACCTATGCTGAGAACCTACAGTACAAAATTCAATAAGGTGCTCTCTTTCAACGTCGCCTAGTGCAGGGTCAGCAGCGAGGCGTGCCTTAAATTGTGTATGCTAAGCGTCTCACGTACCTCACCCTCCTCCTAGCCCTATTCCTGGCACACAGTAGGCAGTCGCTGTTATTACAAGAGCTTCAAGGAGGGTGTAACCTATCAGAGTAGACAAGGCTTAAAGATGAGAAAAGTTACCTAACAATCTGGTATTTGTGAGAAAAACAATAGCATGGTACATTGTCCTGGGGCATAAGGTAGGTACTGCGATGAGTCTCTCAGATAGCTGTGTTAAATTTCCACAATAATTGGCCACCGCCTGCCAAGGAGACTGAGCCATCTCTAGATCCAAGGCTGTCTCTGGAAATAGCTACTGCAAGCAGGAATTTCTTCACATTCATTCGAAAGATAAAAACACTAGTCCTTAAATATGCTTTCTAAGAGGTGGCAAGAATACTCAGAAGAATTATACGAAAAAGATCTTCATGACCCAGATAACCATGATGGTGTGATCACTCACCTAGAGCCAGACTTCCTGGAATGCAAAGGCAAGTGGGCCTTGGGAAGCATCACTATGAACAAAGCTAGCAGAGGTGATGAAATTCCAGGTTAACTATTTAAAATCCTAAAAGATGATGCTGTGAAAAGTGCTGCACTCAATATACCAGCAAATTTGGAAAATTCAGCAGTGGCCACAGGACTGGAAAATGTCCATTTTCATTCCCATCCCAAAGAAAGGCAATGCCAAAGAATGCTCAAACTACCGCACAATTGCACTCATCTCACATGCTAGCAAAGTAATGCTCAAAATTCTCCAAGCTAGGCTTCAACAGTATGTGAACCGAGAACTTCCATATGTTCAAGCTGGATTTAGAAAAGGCAGGGGAACCAGAGATCAAATTCACAACATCCACTGGGTCATAGAAAAGGCAAGAGAATTCCAGAAAAACAACTACTTTCTGCTTCATTGACTATGCTAAAGCCTTTGACTGTGAGGATCACAGCAAACTGTGGAAAATTCTTCAAGAGATGGGAATACCAGACCACCTGACCTGCCTCCTGTGAAGCTTATATGCAGGTCAAGAAACAACAGCTAGAACCAGGCATAGAACAATGGACTGGTTCCGAATTGGGAAAGGAGTACGTCAAGGCTGTATATTGACACCCTGCTTGTTTAACTTATATGCAGAGTACATCATGTGAAATGATGGGCTGGATGAAGCACAAGCTGGAATCAAGATTGCTGGGAGAAATATCAATAACCTCAGACAGGCAGATGACACCACCCTTATGGCAGAAAGTGAAGAGGAATTGTGATAAAATCTTGTGATGAAATTGTGAGGAATCTTGATGAAAGTAAAAGAGGAGAGTGAAAAAGTTGGCTTAAAACTCAACATTAAGAAAACTAAGATCATGGCATCTGGTCCCATCACTTCATGGCAAATAGATGGGGAAACAATGGATACAGTGACAGACTTTATTTTCTTGGGCTCCAAAATCACTGCAGATGGTGACTGCAACCATGGAATTAAAAGACACTTGCTCCTTGGAAGAAAAGCTATGACAAACTTAGACAACATATTAAAAAGCAGAGACATTACTTTATTGACAAAGGTCCGCATTGGTATAGCTGTGATTTTTCCAGTAGTCATGTATGGATGTGAGAGTTGGACCATAAAGAAGGCAGAACGCCAAAGAATTGATGTTTTGGAACTTTGGAGAAGGTGCTAGAGAGTTCCTTGGACTGCAAGATCAAACCAGTCAATCCTAAAGGAAATCAATCCTAAATAATCATTGAAAGGACTGATTCTGAAGCTGAAGCTCCAATACTTTGACCACCTGATGCAAACAGCTGATTCATTAGAAAAGACCCTGATGCTGGGAAAGATTGAGGGCAGGAGGAAAAGGGGATGACAGAAGACAAGATGGTTGGATGGCATCACCAATTCAGCGGACATAAGTTTGAGCAAGCTCCAGGAAATGGTGATGGACAGGGAAGCCTGGCATGCTGCAGTCCATGGGGTTGCAAAGAGTCAGACGCAACTGAGCGATTGAACAACAGCAAGAACAACACCACCTCCCCAAAAAACTTTGCCAGTAAAATTGACACCAGGATAAGATGTGCCTGTTGACATGTGGTTTCTGAAACTCCCCGACACCCCACTGGGCACCAGCCACTACTGGGGAGGATGGGGGGAGGGAAGACCAGAGTGCTGAGACCCTAGCTGTACCCTGTCGGGAAAAGGAGAGAGAGGTGTGGGCTGAGGTTTCTCTTGTTGAGGAACAGGGAAGGGGAATTGGGGACTGGATTTGGGCTTCCCTGGTAGCTCAGATAAAGAATCTGCCTGCAACGCAGGAGACCTGGCTTTGGTTCCTGGGGTGGGAAGATCCCCTGAAGAAGGGAATGGCTATCCACTCCAGTATACTTGCCTGGGAAATCCCATGGACAGAGGAACCTGGCGGGTGACAGTCCATGGGGTCACAGAAAGTTGGACATGACTGAGCAACTAACACTTTGACTTCTCACTTTTTTCACTTAGGCATCTCCAGAGACAGAATCAATAGGATATAGAGAGAAAGAAAGAGGAATTAGTCCAGGTGATTATGGAGGCTGAGAAGTCCCCCATCTGCCACCTTGCAGGCCTGATGCCCAGAAAAGCCAGAGTTATAGTTCCAGTCCAAACCTGAAGGCCTGAGAACCAGGGGGGCTGATGGTGTCAATCCCAGTCCAAGTCTGAAAGCCTAAAATTTGGGGGACATACGGTGTCAATCCCAGCATGAGTCCAAAGGTCTCAGAACCAGGGGCACCAATGTCTGAGGACAGAAGATGAACTTCCCAGCTCAAGCAAGAACAAATTTGTCCTTCATTCACCTTTTTGTTTTATTCAGGCCTCAATAATTGGATGATGCCCACCTGCATTGGTAAGGGCAGTCTTAGTCTACTGAATCAAACGTGAATCACTTCTGGAAACACCCTCACATATAAAAATATTCTACCAGCCATCTAGGCATCCTTTAGACCAGTTAAATTGACACATAAAATTAACCATCACAGGGTTGATGCCTTGAAAATTCCTAAAGTGTGTAACATTTTAAAGAAAGTCAACTCTTAAAACTCTAAGTCATTTCTCTTCAGTGCAATATTTGAGCAGATTCTGGACTGACGTTGGCATTGTGATTAGAGTATTGGATTTGGAATTTAAAAGACTTGGTTTCATGGAAGTAAACTGGCTATTGCTTAGGGTTGGGAGGGTTTGAGGAGGGGAGGAATGAGGGGTGATAGCTAAAGGATGCTGGATTTGAGGGGGGGTAATAATGAAAATGTTCTAAAATTGACTCTGGTAATGGTTGCACAACTCTGTGACTATACTAAAAACCATTTAATTGTACACATTAATGGGTAAATTACATCTCAAAAAACTTTTTTTTAATTTTAATTAACAATTTTGTGTGGTATTGTCATGAAAAATAAAAAATCATTGTTTAAAAAATAAATCCCTTATCACCTCCATAGCCTTGAGCTAGTCATTTGATCTGTAGAGATCAAATGACTAGCTCAAGGTACAAGGCTCAATTTCTCTATCCATAAAATGGGGACCATGCTGAGGAGCCAATGAAATGAGAGCCCTTCAAGGTGAATAGTTGCTACACCAATGGTCACATGGCTATGAGTTGGCTGACCATATGAAGATCCTCAGCCAGTGATGCCAAAAGCCTCTTTGACTTCCAAGAGGCATGGTGAGTGCTGCGGTGAGGGCCATTCATACAGATCAGTCCTGACCCATGCATATTTGAGCTCTGCAGACTTAGTTCACATCCAGCTGGACCCATGTAGAAATACTGCAAGAATGTCTCTGCCTCCTGGGTTGGAAGGAGGGCCTTCCATTGCAATTGATGTCTTAATATCAAAGGAGTTTGCTCCTCTCAGAAAGACCACACCACCAGGAAATGAGGATGAGGCCAGAG
The DNA here is from genome assembly GCF_027580195.1 of Bos mutus. Lineage (NCBI taxonomy): Eukaryota > Metazoa > Chordata > Mammalia > Artiodactyla > Bovidae > Bos > Bos mutus. The sequence goes on along the minus strand of NC_091626.1, from coordinate 28,142,033 downwards.
CCCCCCAGCCTTTCTTCACATTCAAATTTGGTGAATCTGGAAGGGTGTCCTAGCCCTGAAGGCGGGTTGGCCTTGGGGATCTCTCTCATCCCTGCCCAGTCTGGCTGTGCAGACTTTAGAGAATATACCTAGATTTGTTCTCTTCTGAGCTTGATGGTGCTGTAAGAACACAGTGGGTTTCTACCTGGCATTTAGGAGAGCAGAATAGAGGAGGAGAAAAGGCCAGAGATCTGCAGGAGGCATTCAAACATGAGCTGTGTGTTGGCAGAGAGGTGGGTAACCCAAAGGTGCAGGTGTGACCCCAGGCAGCCCAAGAAACATGCCATGGCTGGGCATGTGCTCCCCAGCTCATGTCTGGACAAGGGCTGTCACTCCACCCGAGGTAAACAGATGCCACGCTGTACACCGGGTCGGAGCGCTTTGGCTAGCTCTTTGTATGTGTATTTCTTCTGTGTTTTATGTAGGGAGGTGAATTAATACCTCTCCATGACGCCACCTACATTTGAAGTAGCTGCCAAATTTCCTTAAGCTCAAAAGTAAACTTTCTTTAATGGTTGATTAAACGAAGGGAAGCAGTAACATCCTATGTGATTCACTCACCTATGTTTTTTCCTATAAAAATAGCTTCTCTTAAGGAAAGAAAAGTTGCTTATTAGCTAAGCAAGTTCAGGGCTTTAAAAAAGTAAACCACCGAATACAAATTATACGTCCTTGACTCAACTTCACTGTTACAACACGTCCCTGTCCAACAGTGGATGCTCTTCAGAGAAAAACAATGAATTTCATCCTTGGTTCTTTTCCCCTAGGATCCATGACTGTGCTTCACGTCTCCCCTCCCACCACCACTCCCCACCCACCAGGCCATCCCAGAAGTTGGCGTCTGCTCCAGGGCTCCAAACCAGAAGCACCCGACATCCCCATGTCTCCAGATCAACCTCTCTCACTTATTCCTCCATCCTCCAGTCGGCTTCCTAAAGGGGGAAACCCTTTACTTTCTGAAATTCTACCTTTTTAAAAGACAAATAAACTATCCCATGCTTTCAGAAACATTTACCCAGTTTTCTTTACCACTCCCCGTGGAGCCGGCATTGAGCAAAATAGAGAAGTAGAACCAACGCCTTCTTTGGGCCAGTCTCTCCCCTCCTTCCATCCATATGCTTCCCTCCCCACTCCCACCTTACAAGTTGGGTTTCTTAGCTGCAAGCCAAGTAGAAATTCATTAAGAGGATATGGTATACTTCACATAATCCCTGGGAGAGATAAAAAACAAAGCTCGAGATTCTGCAGCCAGAAGCGTGCATGCATGCTAAGTTGCTTCTGTCTTGTCTGACTCTTTTCAACCCCGTGGACTGTAGCCCACCAGGCTCCTCTGTCCATGGGATTCTCCAGGCAAGAATACTGGAGTGGGTTGCCATGCCCTCCTCCAGGGGATCTTCCCGACCCAGGGATTGAACCAGCGTCTCTCATGTCTCCTGCATTGGCAGATGGGTTCTTTACTACTAGTGCCACCTGGGAAGTCCCTGCAGCCAGAAGAAATTCCCCCAAAACATGCCGCAGAATTTGTTTAGCAAAAATATCACTGCCATGGATCCTGGACACCATGGCTGGTTCCAACAGCACATAACCCCTGATATGGGACTCAGCCTCTGGCCCCACAGCCACCGCTGCTCCAGGAATTCAGACCACCTCTAGAGAGAGCTCACCGATCCCACTTCTTCACATCACTAGCTCCTATCCTGAGTCCAGAGGCAGGTATGTCTGATCAGCAAAGCCCAGGTCGTACACCCACCTCCTGACTGCAGAAGAAGGCTAGGAAAGGGAAGACATGGTCTTTCCACCGTCTAACGTGGCCAGCTCTGCCACCACTCATCAGAACTAGCAAGGTAGGCATTCCCTAAACACAGGGAAAAGGGTTCAGATACTGGCCAAAAAGAGATGTACGTGTCCACGACATCTCCTTTCCCTAAAGCCACTCAGCTCTTTTCTACTCTCCCAACCTACACAGAATCACCGCCTTGGTAAGCAGAGATTTAATGAGCTGTCCCTCAGAAATAATTGCTTACTTACAGATGATCAACGGAAAAGACTGCTTAACAGAAAGCATCTGTGGAGGAGATGCTGTAGGACAGAGATGTTCCCACATTTGACCCAAACAGCTTCTGACTCCTACTCCATCTAAAAGACAGAGCCCACTGGTTTTCATTGTCCACCGGAACACAAGCTGCCTCGAGGCTCAACCATGTGGTAGATTATTTGTAAGAGTGGATGCAAATATTCCTCTTCCTGTACATATCCTCCTAAATATAACTTTCTAGCTCTTCCCACCACCCAAGAAGCAGAGTCTATGTCCCCACCCTGTGAATCTGGGCCAGACGGATGACTTGCATTGGCCAACAGACTGTGGAGGCAGTGATACCGTGCCAGTTCCAAGCCCAGGCCTCCAGAGCACTTGCCTGCCTCAGCCCATTCCCTTCCCTGAGAATAAGCCCCAGCTAGACTGCTGGAGGATAAGAGACCATGGGGGACAGATAAGCTGTCCCCACGAGGCCATCTCAGACCAGCCAGTTGGTCGCAGATGCATGAGTGAGCCCTGCTGAGTCCAGAACTGCCCAACTGAGCCCAACCCAAGTCGCCCATCCACTGAGATGAGAGCTAAGTAAACTTGTTATTTTAAGCCAGAAAATTTGGAGAGATCTGTTATGTAGCAAAAGCTATGGTATAGGATGGGCATAGCACCTCTGCAAAGCACCCTGGGGTCCAGACAGGACATTCAGCCTGTGTGGATAGAAGGGAGGCTGCGGGTGCAGCAGGTACCCTCCTACACATCCCCTCGCCCTCACCATTTCAGTGCATGCCTGTCCAGATGCCAGATGCCAACACTGTATCTCTGCTAACCAGAGCCCCACCCCCACCCACCCTCACATCAGGGCCAAGTGGCCCCAACCCATCACTGAGGGGTTGGCATTTGAACACCCCAGTTCCCTTGCCCCTTGGCTATGCTGTGTCTGAGGCATGTGTCCTTCACTGACTCCCAGACCATCCAGGAGGATCAAGGTCCAGCTATCCCCGGGGAGAACAAGCTTGACTGCAAACACTTTATCAGCTGCCTACCGTCCTCTGACTCACTTCTCCCCCACTCCCATTGGTGCTTCCTGGGATTGCCTCTCAAATAAACTACTTACATTCACATCCTTATCTCAGGGTTTGCTTCTGAGCAACTAACGGCTGGCACTGAGACGGGGCGTCCACATGGGACCGCTACTGCCATCAGCCCCTCTGTGTCCCACAACAATCCCCCACTCCGGTCCTGGAGCCAGCTACACAAACACTGCCCACAATCCCACCACAGGACAGCCCCTCTCAAGGCTTCAGTGGCCTAAAGGACCACTTCCTATTCCATCGGGCTTCATCAACAATTATGCTTTTTCCTTTACTTCCAGTGAAGATGCCTGCTGTCGCATCTCATAGTCTGGAGGGTGAAGGTGGTGGAGAAAGAAATACTTATAGGAGATCTAGACTTGGAACAAAAAGGTGTGGAGCAAGTTGGTCTGTCCCTGCTTGTCGCTCTGATCAGACCTGAGCCCCCAGCAGGACACTGTGCGCAGAGGAACAAGTTCAGTAAACACAGCCCCAGACCACAGGGCTCAGGGGCCATCTGCCAGCACATATCTTCAAAGATATTCACCAGGTGCCTGTTAGGCAGTGAGTACTGCTCTCGGTGCTCGGACAGAGTTCACACACTTGCATGCGCACACGCACACACACACACACACACACCATGCACCCATCATACCAGGCCAAGGGCATCTGTCTTAAAGCCTCAGAGCACAAAGGAAGCAAACATGAAACTGGATTCTGGAGTCAGACAGTTATTGTTCAGTCGCTCAGTCATGTCTGACTCTTTGCGACCCCATGGACTGCAGCACACCAGGCTTCCCTGTCCTTCACTATCTCCCAGACTTTGCTCAAACTTATGTCCATCGAATCGGTGATGCCATCCAACCATCTCATCCTCTGTTACCCTCTTCTCTTGCCCTCAATCTTTTCCAGCATCGGGGTCTTTTCCAATGAGTCGGCTCTTTGCATCAGGTGGCCAAAGTATTGGAGCTTCAGCATCAGTCCTTCTAATGAACATAGAGGGTTGATTTCCTTTACGATTGACTGGTTTGATCTCCTTGCAGTTCAAGGGACTGTCTAAGAGTCTTCTCCAGCACCACAATTCGAAAACATCAATTCTTCAGTGCTCAGACTTCTTTATGGTCCAACTCTCACACCTATATATTCAAATCCTGTCTCCACCCTCAAGGAGCTGTGTGACCCTGGACATGTTGGTTAACCTCTTTATGTCTGCTTCCTCCTCTGTGAGGCAGAGATAAGTAACGGTACCTATCTCTCAGGGTTGTTGGGAAGGTAGATGCACATATAAACCTATAATAAATCTCAGCTATTAAGACTAGTTTTCTTGCGGCAGAGCCTCTGTTATATAACCTGTTTCCCACAAGCTCCTGCAGACTCCACTGACGCAGAGCCCAGCAGGAATCTACAGGAGAGAGGCAGGTGGGCTAAATTCCTTCAACATAGATGCCCTTTGTTTGCATATTCTTCATTTCTATGAAGAACAGGCTTGTTCTTATCATCTTTTAAAAAAAAAAAAAACACAGCTCTATTGGGCCTTTGTTTTTCTTATTCTTGATAGAAATATGAGTACAAAGATATATTTCTCTACCATTATGGGAAAAAGATTCAGGCAGTATTGGGGACTTACAGGGAATGGTAGGGACTGGAACAGGCTGAGGAGTATGAGCTTTGACTTAAATGAATGCTACTTAGATCCGCAGGACTGTTGCCACAATTGATGTCAAAGAGGAATTTGAGTTTTACATGGCCAGATCTCCCAAGGTTCCCAGAGATGTCAGACAACTGGATTTTTTTTTTTTTTAAGAATTTGCTGCTTACATTATTGCCTGTTTTTTTATTATTTATTTTATTTTTTATTTTTGGATGTGCTGGTCTTTGTGGCTGCGTGTGGGCTTTCTCTAGTTGTGGCAAGTGGGCACTGATCTCTTGTCGCAGAGCACGGCTCTATGCACATGGGTTCAGTAGTTGCAGCTCACAGGCTCAGTTACCCTGTGGCACATGCGATCTTCCCGGACCAGCGATTGAACCCATGTCCCCTGCATTGGCAGGTGGATTCTTAACCACTGGACCACCAAGGAAGTCCTGGATTATTGCTGGTTAAATCTTTTGGTTTTGAAGCGTTGGCTCAAATATTTAGAAATATTTGTGTAAAGGGCAGTACATTTAATGGGTCCATGGGCTGACCAAGACCCAGAGGTGGTGACCTTGAGGCTTCTCCATCCTTTGCTCATCTCAAGGTCTCTGCAATCTAAGCCTCGTGGTGCAGGGCTGCCACCCTACACAGCCCCAAGTGGGCACCATGCACATTTGATTCCCTGAGACTTGTGACTCAGAGCAGTAACAAGGGCACAGCTATACCCCTAGGGCCAGGCCAGTGTAGAGCTGCAAGCAATCCTTTCTCCAGACAAATACTGACCCTCACCAATCTCCCTCCTCTGACTCATTGGCACTACGTGTTCCACCCAATCAGCAGGGTCTCACCAGCTACTGTCCCCTAATTATCTCAAGCTTGTCTTTTATATATCAGTACACAATACTGCTGCTGCTGCTGCTAAGTCGCTTCAGTCCTGTCCAACTCTGTGCGACGCCATAGACGGCAGCCCACCAGGCTCCCCCGTCCCTGGGATTCTCCAGGCAAGAACACTGGAGTGGGTTGCCATTTCCTTCTCCAATGCATGAAAGTGAAAAGTGAAAGTGAAGTCTCTCAGTCGTGCCCAACTCTTAGCGACCCCATGGACTGCAGCCTACCAGGCTCCTCCGTCCATGGGATTTTCCAGGCAAGAGTACTGGAGTGGGTTGCCGTTGCCTTCTCCGATCACAGTACAAAATCCAGTCTTTTTAATTGGTGGTTTCACTAGATTATGCCTTGTCTCCTCAACTAAAATGTAAACTTTATAAATAAGCATCACATTTTATGCTTTTTGAACCATATAGCAACATTTATGCTATATTAGCACCCAATGCCTACCTATACGGATCTTCTAGCGGCTCAGTGGTAAACAAACTGCCTGCAACGCAGGAGCTGCAAGAGACCCGGGTTCAATCCCTGGGTCAGGAAGATCCTCTGGAGAAGGAAATGGCAATCCACTCCGGTATTCTTGCCTTGAGAATCCCATGGACAGAGGAGCCTGGTGGGCTACAGTCCACAGAGTCACCAAGAATCAGACATGACTCAGCACACATGCACCTACCTGTACACTGACTACTTTATCACGCAGCAGTGATTTATCATACTTTGCTAAGTCGCTTCAGTTGTGTCCGATTCTGTGCGACCCCATAGACGGCAGCCCACTAGGCTTCCCCGTCACTGGGATTCTCCAGGCAAGAACACTGGAGTGGGTTGCCATTTCCTTCTCCAATGCATGAAAGTGAAAAGTGAAAGTGAAGTCGCTCAGTCGTGTCTGACTCTTCTCGACCCCATGGACTGCAGCCTACCAGGCTCCTCCGTCCATGGGATTTTCCAGGCAAGAGTACTGGAGTGGGGTGCCATTGCCTTCTCCGTATCATACTTTAGGATGTAGAAAAAATCTTTTCTAAGTACAGGAAGAAATAGGAATATGTTGGGGAAAGCCCTAAATTTATCTAAAAGAAAAAACTGTCACCTTCTGCCCACCTTCCGTGTCAGCCCATGCCAGCCACAGAGCACAGTCCTTCAGCAGGGGGCATTTTAACTTTGTCCTTAAGAGTAGCTTACTTTTAATTTTCTCACCAGTAAAATGGAGTCATCCAGGCTTACTAGCCATCTCCAAGAGAGGCCAGAGAGAATAAAGAATGTGTACACTATCTCCACTTATAAAGTATTTTTAAAATCAGAACATTAGATATGTTGCAGCTGAGTGCACAGTTAAGTGGCTAAAGTATATCAGCAAAAGAATCTCAATTGTTAATTTATGCCTGGGTTGAACTATCTGTATTTAACCTGGCAATTATTTAATTAAACAGTCCATTCCCTTGGGGTCTCCCCATAGTCCGTGTAATTTGTTAGGCAGAATAAAACAACCATTTGCACTTGTATTTACTCTTCCCTTCTCAAGGCTACTTAATTTTTTTTTTCTGTTTTAATATGCCTAGAACCCCTAATAAAAGAAAGTTGAACAAACAGTCTGAGAACAGACGAGTGAATGCAAACAGAGAGTACTTGAAATCACAAGGTAGGCCAGCTGGAAAGAGTCTTGAAGATAACCGAATCCAACCCTCTCCGTCTATAGATGAAGCAACCAGACCCAGAAATGTTGGATGACTCACCCAGGGGACCCACAGCCAGCAAGGGAGACGACACAGATCCAATTCCCAGGGCTCACTCCATGCTCACTAACCCAGGACACCAAGGCCCTTCAAACCACCCCGCCCAGGCTCTCGAGGAGCCTAATCCCATAGACCAGTGGGCTAGTAGACCTGGAAGTGATAAACCTAAACCAATAGTAAACTTTTATCTGTTCAGTATGGCTGCGTACAGTTCAGCTGCTTCAGTCATGTCCTACTCTTTGCTACCCTGTGGACTGTATCCCATGAGGCTCCTCTGTTCATGGGATTCTACAGGCAAGAACACTGGAGTGGGTCCCCATGACCTTCTCCAGGGGATCTTCCTGACCCAGGGATCGAACCTGCGTCCCCTGCATTGCTAGCAGATTCTTTACCACTGAGTCACTGGGGAAGCCCCAGTATTTGATGAGTGACTGCTAAGTGCCAGGAGATGGAACACTGGAGGAAGAATGATGGACAAGAGTCCAGGGGCCTGCTTTGCCAGCTTTACCTCCAAGTTTAGTAAGGCAATGGCCAATGAATAAAAGAATACATGAACGTGACACTTACAGAAAGTGTCAAGTATTTAAAAATCCAACCAGGATGGTATGAAAGAGTAGGGAAGGGGGTGCTGCTTCGGACAGGGTGTCAGGGAATCCCTCTGCAATGTCCCCGATGAGGGTGGGGGGCAGGAGAACACAGAGGTGAGCAGAGGGTCGGTGGTAAGCTCCAGGCTTTGGTTTGAACATCACCAACAACAGGAAGTTCAGCATCTCTAAAAGCCAGCCCCACTTGTTAAAAGTTCTTTCCTGGACTGAGCTGAAATCTACCTCCCTGGGACTTCAGATATCAGTAACTCGTTCTCACGAGTGTCACAAAAACAAGTCAGCTAAAGAGATGTTAAACAGCATGTTCAGGTGCTAAACACAATCCTCAAATAAGACAGTTGCTTCAATGTTTTAATTTAAAATGGCATATTTGGGGAAATACAACATACCAACGAGATGACTTACATGGTCTCGGTCAACCTCCAGTTCATAAAAGGGTTTCAAACCACCACTTCAAAGGAGGTTCAGACAGCCAGCTTCTAGAGTCTTGGACCTGTCCATGTGAGTCACCTGACATCATCAACGACTCACACCAACTCCCTTCCATCTAGAACTCCGGCTGGGGCTGTACAGCATCAACACTGCTGCCCCCACTGCCCCATCACTCAACGTGGTAAAGGACATGTGGCTTCATGTGTTCTGCTTTCTAAGATATCCATGGAATCATAGAACTAAGAACTCATCTGGCCCAACCCCTTTATTTCATAGACAAGGAAATAAAGCCTGGAAATAAGAAGTAATGATTCAGGTCAATCTATCAGCAAGTTGTAGCCAGGACTTGTCCCCTCCAGCCCCCAAACCAAGCCGGATATCATGGGGGAGTTGTACAAACATGTAACTCCCAACTTTGCTTGAATGTTGGGAGGGACTTCCAATCCTCCAGTGATTTCTAATGCACGTTTAAGAAGAGAAAGCCCAGCTCCCTAACTCCCTTCTCATGTGGACCCATAGCCAGGGCTCAGCTCCTGCCCCTGGAGGTGGCTTCAGCGCTGTGACAGGGACACTTTGCCCCATGTTCCCACAGCCTCAAGTAAACCCCACCATCCCAAGGCAGCTGTCTCACCACCAGCCTCCAAAATCACTGTGGACAGCGACTGCAGCCATGAAATTAAAAGACGCTTGCTCCGTGGTAGAAAAGCTATGAGAAGCCTAGACAGTGTATTAAAAAGCAGAGACATCACTTTGCCGACAAAGGTCCATACAGTCAAAGCTACGATTTTTCCAGTAGTCATGTATGGATGTGAGAGTTGGACCATAAAGAAGGTTGAGCACAGAAGAATTGATGCTTTCTAACTGCGGTGCTGGAGAAGACTCTGGAGAGTCCCTTGGACAGCAAGTTCAGACCACTCAATCCTAGAGAAAATCAACCCTGACTATTCATTGGAAGGACAGGTGCTGAAGCTGAAGCTCCAATACTTTGGCCACTGATACCAAGAGTCAACTCGTTGGAAAAGACCCTGATGCTAGGAAAGATTGAAGGCAGAAGGAGGAGGGGGTGGCAGAAGATGAAATGCCTGGATAGCATCACTGATTCAATGGATATGAGTTTCAGCAAATTCTGGGAGATAGTGAAGGACAGGGAAGTCTGCCATGCTGCAGTCCATGGGGTGGCAAAGAGTCGGACACAACTGAACGACTGAACAACAACAACACAGCCCAGAGATCTTCCGAACATCTGGCTGCACACTGAAGGGGTCAGGGGCAAGCGCTGCTCGGCTTAGGGGGAGGGGTCCTCCACTGTTCGGGAAAACTAGCTTCCTGCTCCAAACTAAACCAAAAGACGCAGGATGCTGGAAGAGAAGCCAAGGTCAGGGTCAACACCGAAGCTAAAAATATTCTAGCTTCTATCTGAGTCCAAAAAGCTGACTGAACCAATTGTCTGACTGCCCGCAATGCCCTCAGGAAGGGCTATAAGCTGAGCAGTGAAATGGGAGTCACATGAGAAGGAAGAGGCCCGGGATACGGGCCTCCTTGAGCCAGTCAATGAAGGACCAGGCCCTGCCCTCCTTCCCCCAGCTTGAGGCAAGCAAGGGAGCGTTTGAGCAGCTGACAGGCAGGACCTCCTTCCTCTGCCCTTGCTGGCTTCTGCTGCTGGCTGGAGCTCTGAGAATGTAGCATCTTTGCCCCTTGGACCCCCACATTGGCAGGAATAAACGACTTCCTTGGGTGGAAGGGGAACCCTGGAATGCAATTCAATAATATGGGCAGCATCTCTCAGAAAATAAAGCATCTAAAAAAGAAGTACCAACTCCAGCGGCCAGCCAGTGCCTTCCAGCGTGGGCCCCCAAGGTCCCCAGTTTCAGGTAGACCGTAAGGCTGGCAGCTGATTAGACAGTAGTCCTGGGGAGGACTACTGTTAGTCCTGAGGAGGCTCCCACATTCCCTGGGGTCTCTCCATTCCTCATCAGGCTGGACGACAGCAGGCCTCTGAGTGGTCAATATACCCTCCACCTCCAGCCGTGCAGCAACACAGCCGAGGTAAGAATCTGGTTTTCAATCAGCTGCTGCACCTGAGGGTGAGCCCAGCTCCATTGCCATCAACAGATCAGACCTCAGACTGCCCCTCAATAAGAGAAGCAGAGGGCTTCCCAGTGATTCAGTGGTAAAGAACTTGCCTGCCGATGTAGGACACGTAAGAGATGCGGGTTCGATCCCTAGATTGGGAAGATCCCCTGGAGGAGGGCACTCCAGTACTCTTGCCTGGAGAATCCCATGGACAGAGGAGCCTCGTGGGCTACAGTCCAAGGGGATGCAAAGAGTCAGACACAACTGAGGTAGTTTAGCATAGCACGCACGCAAGAGGCAAAAAACAAGCCTACTCTTGCTCACAACTCCAATCCCATGGGCTGCAGAAAGGGTAACCAGATGGGATAGAAATATCCCAACAAGGGATGGGCTGGGAGGAGACCAATTCTCCTCCGTGACCATGGGTCTCCAGGGAGAACAAATATCAGAATCCAGACCCGCTGAGTGACCCCAGTGCCATCTGACATCTGCCTCCCAAGTCAAGTACGGGGGCTGAGAGCTTGGGTGTTGGGGTCACACAGGCCCGGGTCCCAGCTTGATTATGTATGGCTAGGTGGTTGTGAATGGAGACTTCTCCCTGAGCCTTTCTCCGTTTGTAAAATGGGTCTAATGATAGTACCTATTCATAGGTACCGTCAGCTGGGACCACAGGACAAAAGCTGGGCCCGGAGCATGCTGCTAAGTCTGAGCTGTGTGTAACCTGAATCGTGTGTTTTTTCATGTACATTTTAATGAATCACCTACAACATACACACCACATGTGAGTGTGAGATAGGAACTCTAGAGGGTGGGCCAAGGCAGCAAGGCACACCAGGTGATGACACTAAAACATCTCTGGAGAAGGGCTTTTTCACCCAAGGGCTACACACTGTTCCTACACTCTTAGAAACACCTATGTCCAGGGTCTTTTCATTCCTGAAGCTCCTTTCCCTCCATCTCATCTGATCCTCACCACAGCCCTAGAAGGTGGCCAGGGTGTCCCTGTTTACAGGAGGAAAACGAGTCTCAGAGAGGTTAAGTGACTAGCCTCAGGTCACACAGCTGGAATGCGACTGAGCAGAGTCACATCAGTGACTGGCTGACGGGACTGGAATGAGAGGAAAGCGAGTAAGTAAGATGCCTGGTGTGTAAAGTGTAGCGAGGCACTAGCTGGCACACAGGAAGGAGCATCTCCTTTAGCTCAGCCCTGCTCATGTCTGAGCCCAAGCCCATGGGCCCTTCTTGGAGCACGAGGCTGCTGTCCGCACACACTGCCTTTGAAGGTCAGCCCTGTAAGAACCCACCCCCAGAGCCTTGGGGTGGCCACATCTACTGGCTGTGCTGGGTGTCTTCCTCTGTCAAGATTCAAGAACATCTTCCCAGAGACTGGCTACTGGAACCACTTCCCAAAAGAGTGAAATGGAGCAGATTGCAGAGGTGGTACCATAACGGCCACATGAGGCTTCTGTGCCCTCTTGAGCCTGAGGACCTGGGAAGACAGGCTGGGCCTGGCCCACGGAGGCCTCAAAACCCCCGCCAGCCTTAGGAAGAGAAGAGCGGAAACAATCAGGCCACGCTGGAGAGTCCCTGGACCGTGGCCCCTGGATGCTGGTCTACCCAGCCAAGCTCTCCTCTCTCCAGCCCTTCAGAGCCCAGCCAGGCCCCAGCTAGGCCTCTTTCAACCTCACACAAAACCTGGAAAGCATCAGCCAGCTGACAGAGATTTCTTTAGAGTCTGCAAAGAGCAACTTTTCTAACACAGATGATCACCTTTAGGTATTAGCCCAACTGCCCAAGTCTAGATTACCATATAGTTTTTCTGAAGAAGCCTCACCTGTGTATCCAGGGCCGCATTGAATCATTGGCACTGTGTAGGCTTGAGACCTGATCTGCCAGATTCAAGGCCCACTTCACCCGGGCAGGTTACTCACCTGTTCTGGGCCCATTACCTCCTTCTATAAAAAGAGGATGAGAACAGCACCTGAAGATTTCAGGTTGTTGCTATTTAAAAAAAAAAAAGCCAGAATGTATTAAATGCCTATAACGGGCCAGGTACTGAATTTCTTTTTTTCTCTTTCTTATATGTATTTTTTAATATTCACCATAGCTCTGTTTCTCTTCTTGAGGTGTAGCTTGCATGCAGTAAAGTGCATAAGTCTTCAGTATGCAGTTCACTGAACTTTCCTGTGTTCTTTTAATCAAGTCTCTCTTGGTGTACAGCAGTTTTGCCTGCGTATGAACCTCTTACACATGAACTCAGATAAAATGTGCTCTTTTGTGACAGGCTTCTTTCATTCAGCTTTCTGTTTTTGCAGTTCAGCCAAGGTATTGTGTATATACATGTCATTTATCCTTTTATATCACTGTATAGTATTCTATTGTGTGCCTCTGCCAGAGTTTATCCATTGAATTAGGTGTTTGTCCTCATCATTATCATCATAATCCCATTTTGCAAATGAGGAAAGAGGGGCCCTTGAGCTGCTTAACTAAGTTTTTAGCCTGAAGTCTCAGAGTGCAGTTGACTCCAAGCAGGAACTTGAATCCAGACTCCTAACTCTAAAACTAACTCGTTACCTGGGCAACAGAGCCTCCCTCCCTCCTGCAGTGCTGGGGTGGGCAGAAATGAACTCTGTCCCACATGGTCATGAGCTCCTTCTCCCCGAAATACTACTGGGAGTCAGGAGCAGCTACCTGACTGGCTTCCGGTGGTAAGAAAATTGCCTCTGCTTTGGCCATTGCCAATATTTATTTTTCACTATCCCCCTGATAGCACAGGCACAGTCGTCACTCCCAGCCCTGTACCTTGAGACCCAGCCTCTGCCGATATGTCGAAAGAACTGCAAACAGCCTACGTGTGGTGGAGGCAGCCTTGGCCCCCGATCAGCAACTAGCTCTTGTGGGCAAGTGGAGCGATCCCAACCTGGCATGCGAGTAGCCCCTGCCCTATTCCCTCAGAGACTAAGTTCCCACAGTGGTAACTCAGATGTAACCCTTCAAGGCTCCTGGAGAAGTATCATAAGTCCTTGGAGGTTTCTCTGTAGGCCAAGCTTTACCCACCGAGAGGTGGGTCATCCTAGGGCCCTCCAGTGCTGATCTGACCTCAAGAAAAGGCCAAGATTCCACCTTGCTTCCCACCTCTCTGAATCCTCGTTTGCTGGCAGAGGCCGGCCTGAGGGGGCCACCTGCAAGGAGAGGGGAGGACCGTGGCTGGTCACCACTGTCCCCGCCCCCTGAACTCAGGTAGCATTCAGGTCCATCCAGCCAGATGTGATTAAATGATTGGTTACATGCAGGGAGGGAGACCCTGGGGGAAGAAGGGCACAAGGCCAACTCTCGAGGCAGCCCCAGGCACCCTTTGCCCTGTCAGTCATTAACAGAAGCCACCCCATGACAGGCAAAGAAGGGGAAAGTCCAAGGCGGTGGCCTGCCCCTCCTCCTGGGCACCGTCCTCCAAACACTCCAATCCAGGGCCCCGTGGGACATGAGATCATGACACCCAGTGGAGGGGGTGCGTGCAGAGTCATCTAATCCAACTGGTCGCCTCTCACGTCCCTGCAAAATCTCCACAAAAGCCAAGGGAGATAGGAACTAACACTGTCAATCTGCAGTTACTATGGGGGACTATGCCAAAAGCATTTGGTGTCTGAGACATAATAGTGAAAGGCAGGCATGGAGCTGGCCTACTTGTGTTCAAATCCTGACACTTCTAACCATGTGACAAATGAGGGAACTTCTCTGCACCCCAAATTCTCCATCTGTAAAATCGTGGTAGTATTGAACTTCCTCTGAGTGTTCACTATGAGCATTTAACGAGTTAACACACACAAAGTTCTCAGATTACCTGGCACTGATGGAGAGTGATCATTGGTATGGTTCAGCTTAATCCTCACAGTCACCCCTTAAGATACAGATGGAAAATTCAAGGTTGAGTCACTCACCCAAGGAACAAGCTGGCATAAGTAGAGCTGGGATTTGAACCCAAGTTGAAGGGCTCCAACCTCCATGCCATAAAAACATCTTCCTGCTTTGACCATGTCTGCCCATAACCAGTGCTTTTTTATGATCCACTTGAATGCAAAACCTGTCTCACATTTGCCTCCCCATTCCTCCCAAAGGTCCCCCCACTTTCACCAGGGTAACACTGAGGTAGAGCAGGCTCCCAAACTCCTCCCCAAAAGTGAGGCTTCAAGGCCCAAAAAGGTGAATCATTGCTCAGTGGCCAAAATAGCTGATGTCTTTGAGCTGCTGCAAGGGGAAAAGTTTAACCAAAAGCCAGACCATAAGTTGCAGACCTGATGCTGGGAAAGATTGAGGGCAGGAGGAAAAGGGGGAAACAAAGAATGCGATGGTTGGATGGCATCACTGACTCGATGGACATGAGTTTGAGCAAGCTTCAGGAGATAGTGAAGGACAGGGAAGCCTGGAGTGCTGCATTTCATGGGTTGCAAAGAGCTGGACACAACTGAGCGACTAAACAACAACAAAATGATTTGCAGGGCCAACAGCCATGGAGGCCCTGCCCAGCCAGGACAGACCTTGCAAAGACCCCCAAAACAGAGATGCCCCAAGTTTCAGGGAAGGAGGTGAGGAAGTAGGCCTCTTGCCCCAGGAAGCTGGCTGACAAAGGCAGGCCTGGCCTTTCCTGCCCCACCTTCCTCTCTGGAGGCCTTACTTCCCGCTCTCTCTGCGTAGCTCTTATCTTCTCTGGCCACAGAGGGGCTCAGGGAGGTTCCCTGCCAGCTCTGGGCTCACACCTCCTTGGACTCCCTGCCAGCCCAGAGCACAGGACTAGGGCTGCTTTCAAGGCCTTTCATCACCTAATATCTGGGAAAAAGAATAGGCCTGAAAAGATTCTGCAATTTCATTTCCCAAGTAGCTTTGGACTTGGGGATCTCGTCTACCTTTAAGTCTATATGGTAGAAAATCAGGTTCTTGTGGTGATTATGCTTGGGCCTGAGTGGGCCTAAGTCCAGCCTGTGTGAGTTTTCCATGGAGACACTGAAGTAAAGGGTCAAGTCTTGGGGACAGGAAGCTTCCCCAGGCCATAGGGAACCTCCCCTCACCTTTACAGCCAGAGCCTACACTCCAGGATCTCTGGGAATCAATGCTTCCATCTTTGGTATCACCCAGGGACTGACTCCGGTGGAGGAAATTCTGGGCTGGCCAATGGGTGTGCTCAGCCCCCAACCAGTGCTCCATGAACTGGGGAATTACAAAGATATCTGCCATATGCTCAACTATGCCTACAGTAAATCAGCTCAAGGTGCACAATTATATATGTTTTTGCTTTTAGTCAGAGAGGAAACATATGCTCCCACACCACGATCACCATCCACCACACACACATACATGTATTCATTCCCTCTGCAAGGGACAGGAGGCCTAGGTTTACTCCAGACCCCGGGAGGGCTGATTTTCCTCCTCCTTCCACCAGCAGCCCTTGCCCTTGAAGAGGTAATAGTCCCATTTTTCTACATCCTGGCCCTGTTCCCCAGCAAGCACCTACCGGCCAGGGAACAAAATCACAGGATGCCTAAGGTAGGTCTGCCCCACCTCAAGGACAGCTCTGGGCCAGCTGATGTGTGCTGCAGACCTGTCTGCCTTGGGAGAGGCCCAGTGGAGTCCCAGTGGAAATTCAGCTTACTCCCTAAAACTGAATGCTAGGAAAGATTGAGGGCAGGAGAAGGGGGCAACAGAGGTTAAGATGATAGGATGGCATCATTGACTCAACAGACATGAATTTGAGCAAGCTCCAGAAGATGGTGAAGGACAGGGAAGCCCAGCATGCTGCAGTCCATGGGGTGGCAGAGTCAGACATGACTAAGTGAATGGGCAATCACAACAGCAACCCTAAAACTTACTGAGTGCAAGGAACTGAAGGCAGCTAAGCCTCAGATATCCTTGCCTCCTCAGAAAGAAATCCTCCCAAGAACCAGAATGAGATTTCAGAAGGATGCAGCCTCTCTCTGGCAGGCAAAACATCCCCTCTAAGTGGCCATCTGACACTGGCTGAGGTTCCTCTAGCCAAGGAGACCTCATCCTTCCCAAGATGACCACCTGCCTATCCTGTGTGGCATCAGGGATGCAACAAAGACTAAGGTGGTGGGAATGATTTCCCGTTACACGGGCCATTTTCATGCCTCTTCCCTTTAACAGTGTTCCGGATATAGCAGCACATGTTAAGTCCAAACGAAACTACCTTTGCCCCTAGTGCCCTGTGACAGCCCCTCGCCACCCTGAAAACCCATGAGTCTACAGTGGTTAATCATACCCACCTCAGACAGGTGTTAAGAGGCTAGGGCTTCAGGTCCATCTCCTGCAGGGAAAAACAAGCCTAGAGGGAATTCCTGGCTGTCCAGTGATTAGGACTCCACATTCCCAATGCATGGGTGTGGGTTTGACCCCTAGTCTAGGAACCAAGATTGCATGTGCCAGGTGGCACAGCCAAAAACAAAACAAAGGCTGGAAGCGCCCAAATAAAAGAACAAATCCAGGTTTGCTGGAGTGCCATGTGCTACATCCCCCTCTTATCATTTCAGCACCCCAAACATTAGGACCACAGACTAAGCAGGGAAGACTGGAAGGCCCCATGCCTCAGGTCTCCAAAGAATCGAGGCTACAGGGTGGATAAGGCTGGCCCCTTGTCAACAACCAACAACTGGGCAGGTTAATACAAATACAGGCTGCTTTGCAATCAACCCCTACACCATCCCCTCTAAGCTCAGCAGACTTTCCAACCTCAACAAAAGGAACCAGCCACTGGTTTAGCTGTTAAAGACTAGAAGAAATCAACCAGTGCCCTTCCCCCCTCCTCCCCTTCCTAGCACCTACCTCATCTATAAAGGACAAGCCTATAAGGCAATAAAACCAAAGCAAGCAAAACCAGCTTCACCATCAATGTTTCTTGAAAAAAAATGGGTTTATTGATTTTTAAACTGCAAATAGTCGTTACAAAAAGTTTTTTTTTTAAATAAATTCACACAAAGAAAGAGAAATAGAAAGCGACGGTAGTGACCAGCAAGAGGAATAATAATTACATTCATCTTAATGTGTGGTGTGCCAGTTCTGTTTGTATTAACATTGGAAAACTCCAAAACCTGGAATCCAGAACCTCAAATCTGCAATCGGAATGTCTTGAGATGGGCACGTGGAAGTCAAAGGGTTTCTTTTTTTTTTTTTTCCCTTTTAGAAGCTATACATAAGAAGTTGTTTTCCTTCTGTACTGTCACAGAACTTTTACATACATTCTCAGTCCTAGTTGTGAAAGGCCAAAAGAGAAAGAAACTCAATTTGCAGTCCAACACAAAGGGGGGAAATTTCTAAAATAAATAATCCAACAGTTTTTTGCATTTTTTAAATTAATTTTTCATTTTTTTAAAATAAAATAACCAAAAAAAGTGTAAAGTTACAAAAAATGTCGTTGAAGAATAATATATTAAAACTGTGGAAAAAAAGGAAAAAGACACGTCACAAAATTTTAAGATTAATATGAAGATCATAATTTAACATAAAAGAATATATTCTATGGATTTGTCATCCCGATAAATATGAACAAAATTAACAAAAAAAAAAGCATAGTTTGGCAATAAATACGTTTTGATAAGTTAAATAAGCTTTTTTATATTGATGTGCAGTGACAAGCAAAATTTTTGCTCTCCAATTTCTGAAAGTTATATGAAGTTTAAAACCCAGGGAAAAAAGCATGGCGTGAGTGCTCTAAGGATAGACCTACGGTATTCTAGAGCAAAAACCATTAAAGCTACTTCTACAGGAAATCGTTTTACACAGATATTGTATGTGGAATGAATACCATTAACTGCTCACCCCTTACATGTTTTTTTTTTTAAGCTTTTCTCTCTTTTTGTTGTTATTTTTTAAGATGTCACATATGAACTGGGGAACTTTAGCACCAAAATCAAGTCTCTCATAGTCCATCTAGCTTCCCCTTCCTCCCCACTTAAAAAAGAAAAAAATTAAATCACAAAGTCCCACTTATGTCACAATCTTCATCCGCTTTTGCAGTCTTCCTTCCTGCAGACCTACACGAACCCAGGCAAGATTAGTCAACAGAGGTTCAGGTCGGGAAGAAAAAAGGTTTTGAATGTCAAGACAGGTTTCCCCAAAAACCCAAGTCTGGCAACAACTCTCCCAAGGTGGGTGTAGGGGCTACCAGGGAGAGGGAGAGAGGAAGTGTGTGGGAGATTGAAATTAAGGAAAGGTGCAATTGTGTTGCCAGTGGAGGGAGCTGCTGTTTCTACATGCCCCCCCACCTCCCCCTCCCCGGGGCAGAGGCTCTGGGGAGGCTCACGGGTGCCCTCTGGCGCTGAAGAGGTAATGTAGTCACAGTGACAAAGTTAGATTACAAGGCACTAAGTTGCTTCTGTAAACTGTTACTGCTTTTTCTTTTGTGATTTGGCACTTAAGGCTTAAGCCAGGGGGGTAAAAAAAAAAAAAAGGCATCTACTGACAAATATGGGACTTGTCTGTTATGCATGGTTAAGTGGGCTATAAAAATCGAGGGGGTTCAAGCCAGAGGAAGCTACTGACAAACTGACTTGTCCTTATGTTGGGGGGTGGGGTGTAAAGAGGGGAGAGGGAGGGGGCGTTCCAAGGTTCTGGGGGAAAGGGGTTGAGCTTAACCTTGTTAATGTAGGGGTTTGTCAGGAATCAGATGGGGAGGGAGGTAAGGGTAGGGGATGTGGGGAGGGGATGAGGGGGTGGGGGAGAGGAGTAGGCAGGGGGGTCCCTCCCTACCCTGGTTTAGTCATCTGAGATGGAAAGTCTGCTGAAAATGGGCAGGCGTCTTGAGTTGTCCAAAGTAGGGGAGTCTGAGCCACTGTGGCTGCTGCTGGAGCTGCTCAGGTAGCCCTCCTGGTCCGAGAGAGAATCCTGAGGGCTGGGGGGAGAGTCAAACATGTGAGGGGACTCAGACATGGGCCGGAAGAGGAAGGTGGTCGGGGAGCCACCCCCGGGCAGCCCCATGCTAGGGGCAAAGAGGCTCGCCAGCTCCTGGCTGGAGAAGGCGAAGGGGTTATTGGTGCCATCGGGGAGGGTGGGTGAGCCCAGGAGGTCATCGGCGCTCAGGATGGGGGGTGGGGTGATGGATGTGGGGCTGTCCAGCAGCCCCGTGGCAGCGGCGGTGGCGGCGGCACTGGGAAACCCAGCAAAGCTAAAGCTATGCTGGAGGCGGGGACGGTCAGCAGAGAGGTCCCGGGCCCCGGCCAGGGCACGGCGCTCCTCGGCGTTGTGGATGAAGTGGCAGCGGGGCCCGTAGGGGCAGAAGCCGATGGTGTGGAAGGTGCGGCACAGCTCCGTCTTGTACTTGGGGTGGCGGGTCAGGCTTCGGAGCTCGTGGATGCCGTGGGCGAACTGGCACTTGTCGCCGTACTTACAGGCTCCGTTCTCCTCGAAGGGGCGGCACAGCTCCGTCTTGTAGCGGCTGGAGTTGACCTGGCCGCTTCCCGGCTGCTTCTGGGGGGGCAGCAGCCGCTCGCCCCCTTCTGAGAAAGAGCGGTCTCGGAAGCGGCTGTCCCGAGAGCTCAGAGCTGGGGCTGGCTCACCCTTGAGGCTACTGAGGAGCTGGTTCTGGTGGAATTTGGAGCTGGGCAGAGTGACCGAGTGCCTCCGGGGGAAGCCCCCACCGGCAGGGGTGCCCACTGCCTTCCTGTCCAGCAGGCAACCCCCGGCACTGGGAGTACTGTAGTTGAGCATCTTGTTACCCTGGAGGGGAAAGAGAGGAGACTGTGGTTAGCAGCAAAGGCCATCCACCAGGCCCAAGAAGGGTACCCTCTACGGGCAGCCCCCTCCACAATCAGAAATGCTCCCTCTCTGTCAAAGGAACTCATCATCCCTACCTCTGCCCTGGCAAGCCCCCTCCTCCTCTTTCTCCCATTCCACCAGCCAAGAGGGTTTACTTTGGTCCCAGGCAGAAGAAACCACAAAAATCCTGGCCTGTGTGAGAAATTGTTTTACACACGCACCTACTCCATGCCGATCCCTGGATCCCTGGAATGCACTGTCATATCCTGTCCCTAAAGCTACCACTTTCATCCAGAAAATCCAACTTCACCTTCCTCAGTTCAAAATCTCACACACAACTCACAAACTCTCATTTCCCACCCTCCTAACAAAAAAAGGTAAACCGCAGGAGACTATGGGCTAGGCCTCCTTTCAATCAGTCCCTGCTTAACTGACTATCCCCGCCCCAAACACACACATACACACAAACACACAGCCTGGCCGGACTCTCAACTTCCTCCTTCAGAAGCGATCTATTGCTTTGGCGACAGGTTTCCAGACTGCCTTCACTTTACCTAGCTGCTGAGAGGGGAGAGGGAGGGACTAGAGGAGAAATCCCTAATGGGGGTGGGGGGCTACGGGGAGAGGGATGTGATCCCTGAATACAAAACTCCCATGGTCCCAGAAGGGGAGCCTTCTACAATGATCTCTCCCACCATTCACTGCGCACCCCACCCCCTCCGCTGAGAGGATGCCTTTGCAGTTAAGTCTCCTGGCTGCAAGAGCAGGCTTGGATAAGAGCGCCAGTGTTTAATCTTTAACGCAAAGCTGCAGGTGGGAAGGAAAAGTAAAGCACCAAATCCCCCCAGCCTCATCCCAGTCAATAATGGACGTGGGGGGGGGGGGGCAGAGGCACCACAGGCAGGTCTCTGTTCCAATGGGACTCAATTCACCTGCCCAACCTGTACCCAAGATTTGGAAAGGGTGTGAGCAGGGGACCTGGGAGTTGGCTTCCCGGCCCATGTGGGTGTCATTGTGCAAATTCTAAAGGTGGCCCCTTAGGATCAGCTGCGGGGGATCGGGAATCTCTAACAGCAACCACCCCCTGGAGCGGATTACAGGAACCGAGTGGAGAGCCAGTTCCCAACAATGAGGTTCATTTAAAAAGTCCTGAGGGGGGAGGGAGCAAGAGAAAGAGAAATAGATCAAAGAGCCGGAGAGCCGCGAAAAGAAGGAAGAAGTGCCGGCTAGCTCAGGCAGCCGCCAGGGCAACTGAAGTTTGGAAAAGCACAGGGAGGGAAGGAAACTGAAATTCAAACTTTTTGATGTTGCTCTTCAGCTCCAGGGTGTCCCTGCACCCCAACCCTGCAGCCCTGGGGCCCTGGCAGCTGCACCGACTGGAGAAGCAAGCTAGGAAAAGACAGCAACATGACTCGACGTGTTTAAAAGAAGGCAAAACACTTTAGCAATTAAAAGTAGCCAAGCAGCTTTTTCTCTTTCAAACTGGGGAGAGGGGGCGAAAAAAAATTTAACATCCATGGGCTTCTGGTATATACCCTTAAGCTGCACTCCTGGAATAAATATTTCTGATTTAAAACTCGCCTTTTTCCACACCGGCTGGCAAGCTACACAACTCAAGGAGGCCCTCATTAAATCCTTCCTTGCCAAGACCCTAGAGCTCAGACGGGTATTTTATCGTTGTGTCTCCCCCACCGCCCCCCCCCCTTCATTCCGTCCATATCCACGAGTCTCATTCTCTAGGAAAGGAGGAAAGCGGGTGAACCCGAGTGCCACTTTTACCCCCAAAGTTTGCAGCACGATCGGCTATCACAAGAGGAAGCCTGTCGAGCTGGGGCGAACTGAAGTCCCAGTGCAAACTCGTTTGACAACATCCTTTGAATCACAACTCTTGGCCTTTTTCTCGCAGATCCCCAGCCTCTCCAGAACAGAAGGGGAAATCACTCAGCAAAACGTCATCCCGAGATTCTCCTTCCCGAGAGACCTGCACCTCCCGACCTGCAGTCCGGCAAAGTAGCTGGAGAGACTCGAACTCCCTCCTAGGAGCGGCGACACCCGAAACGGAACGGACTAGCGAAGCCGGGCTCAAGAGCGGCACGTCACGGACGAAAAGAATCACCGAAAAATTGCCCCAATCCCAAACATTGCCCAGGGCAGCCCCTACGCACACTGCGCACCCTAAAACTCTGGTCTCTGGATTCCCAGGTAATGCCCGCCAGGAACAGTTGAAACGCAAAGGGTGGGGAGGAGAAAACCAAATTCCTTCAAACTGGGGAGAAAAATGAGGCGGAAAAAACAACCGTCTCGCCTCTCTTTCTCTCCCCCACCCCTGCCTGTCCAGACCTAAACTTTTGGAGATTCTTTTTGAGGATAAAAGAAAAAAGACTTTGAAAAGCAAGCGCTGCGCCCCACTTTACCTTGCATAAAACTTCGCTCAAGTCGAAGATGGTGGCAGACACGAGGGTGGTGGTCATCTTGGGCGCTCGCGCGGGGCAGGGACGGGGGTCTGGTGTGTCGCGAAGGTCCCGGTGCGGGGAAGGCGCAGCCTCCGGCTCTCCGGTCAGGAGTCCCACACGCCTGCTCCCGGCGCCCCTCGCCTTTCTGACTCTCCCGGGCTGCGGCGCGCGAAGCCCAATTTATATAAGTTTCAGATTTGGTGGGCCGGAGGGGGAGGAGGAGCTTTAAACTTATTTAAATGAGGAAGAGGAGGAAAAAAAAGTTGATTGACACTGGAGTTGAATCAGCCATGCGGTCAAACTCGGGGAAAAAAAAAAAGAAAGAAACTTTCAAAAGGAAGAAGGGGGAGGGGAGACGAGGAAAGAAGGCGAAGAGGGAAAAAAAAAAAAACCCCACTGCGAGCCGCGCACAACTTTTTTTTTTAAAGAGGAAAAGTTTCGAGTCCGCTCGCCTGTCTACCCCCGGCTGCCGGCGCCCCTTTCTGGGGCCGCGCGCGGCGCGGGGGGTGGGGAAGGGGCGCCCCCCTTTTGTCAGCCTGCGAGCGCTGCTCTGTGACATCACTCATTCCACACTCTTCGGGGTTCTTGTTGTTGTGTTGTTATTTTTCTTTTTTCTTTTTTTTGGTCGGGCAGGAAGGCGGGCTCGACTTTCTCTTTTTGCAAGCGGGAGCAGAAAGAAGCCCCTCCTAAGCGCCCGGTTTCCATCTTGTGCCGATCTCCCATGAAACTTCTCCAAGTTCCCGCACAACTTCACTCTTCCCGGGATCTCTTCAGCCCTCGGTTCCCCTCCGCAAACCCCACGGGGAGAGAAAACTGGAAATAAGGGGAGCACAGAGCGTTCAAGTCTAGGGTTTTGTTTCTTCAGGGGCGGGGGTGAGGGAGAAGGATTAAGGAGGTCCCCCCCCCCAAACACACACACACCCTGGAGGACCGGGCCTGGCGAGGGCGAGCACCAAGCGATTTCGCGCGCCGCTCGCGTCTACACTGGCGCTCGCTGTGCAGCGGGCACTCTCCAAGTCTGGGCCGGGGCGCGGGGTCGGGGGGTGCTCCGCGAAAAAGACCCCCGCCTGGGCGGATTGTTTGTTTTCACAGGCCTGGGAGTGGTATTTATTGCACGCAGCAATCTTTAAATATTTTTCTAAAACAAACCTGAATCCTCACGAACGCCCTTCTGCCCACCCCCAAAAAGAAATCACCCAGCAACGCACAACTTGCCCCGCGCTCTGAACCACGGGCTGCGCCCGAAACTTCCTGAGCAACACGTATACACACCACAGACGCTAGAACCATGAAAAAAAAAAGTTACTTTGGTAAGAATGAAGATACTAAAATGGGGGGAGGCGACACTTACTGTTGCTTCTCCCCCGCCCTCACGGGAATGGAACATATGGCTTGTCACACTGCGCTGTTTTGGCGGGATGGGGGGAGGGGGCCATGGGATCCTCGAAACCGAAAGGCCTCGAGTTGGCAATTACTCTTCTGAAAGCTGGGAAGTATATATTTATTTACTGTTTGTTCGGACACCCCTCTACCCACCCAAATAAAAAGTTGTGAATGTGTCCCCCACAGACCGAGGTGGAAACCGCGGGGCTGCGTTTCTTTCCTGTTTCCCCGCGTGCCCGGCCGCCTCCTCAGCCCTCGCACGTTTCTTCCCAGCACTCGAGGCCGCCGGGTCTGTTATGAAACCCCGTGCGCCGAGTGGCTAAGAGCGGGTTCCATTGCGATGTAATTAGGTCACCCCATTACGAGCACGTTTCTTTGAAAAGGTCCGGGCGGGCGGAGCAGAGCGCTGGAGTCGCACTCTCGCCGCTGCCATCAACACACACATATTTTTACTGCATTTCTTGTCAGCCTCCGAGCAAACCCAGAAACCTTCCAAATCACAACTGTTTTAGGAACCTGTTGGGGGTTTTTTTCATCTTCGCGAAACACACCACCTTTGCTGCAGCCATGAACCAATGTATGTGCAATGTATGGGATCCCCATTCCGGTCTGCTTTTATTTGTCCCCTGTGACTTAAATTAAGGGGCCCCATTTTTAACCTGGCCGCTGCCCCTTTGCTTTTCTTCTTTTGGTGTCTTCTTTTGCCTGTTGCTTCCCTCCCCCTGCTCCCATTTTTCAGCTTTTCTTGAAATCTGGCAAGCGCCAGAAGGGGAAATAACTTCCATCCACCTTAATTTAAATCATTCAAATGTAGGTTTCTTTCTTAAAGGGCTGTTTGCTCCCTCTCGTCCCCGCTTCAAGGAGGGGGTGGGGGGGAGCGGTTTCGTGCAGTTTCTTAGTGATGAGGTAATGAGTTCCAGATTTCAGGACAGAATAGGGTGCGCGTTAAAACCACAAGGTTAGTCTGCGTCCTGATGTGAAGCTATTTCAGTTTTTTATACCCCCACTCTCCCTGCAAGAAAAAAAAAGGCCCATTGGTCTTTAAATCTGGAGGGTTCGCGAAGCTCTGCTGGGGGGGACAGGGGAGGGGCGGAGGAGCGGGGATGGAAAGCCTGGGGGAAGGGGCCCGGAGCGGGCGGGGCCCAGGGCCAGTCCCGACCCGCACCCAGGGTCCCCCTCTCCAGGTGGCGCCTCTTACCACCACCCCCCCCCCGCCTCCAACCCCCGCGACTGCGGGACCCGCCAGAAGCACCATGACGGGGCCTTGGCACCGCGGGCTAGCTAAAAAGTCTTCCACTGCGCCCCCCCAACCCTGCCAAAAGAAGGCCGATTCCTCGAATTTCCTTCGGTTCCCAACTCCTGGAGGGCGCTCCCCTCCCCCGCTCCCAGGGGCGCGGGCTCCGCGGGCGGCGTCCAGCCCGGCCCGCTCGCTCCGGAGTTGTTTACCGGCCCCACCGACCGACCGGGTTTGTTCCAACTCCCAGAGCCTGTCTCTATAATTAAACTCTTTTTTTTAATTGTCGGGTTGCAACGTCATTTCGGGGACTTTCCAAGGGTGAGGGAGCCGGCCTCCTTAACCCTTCGCTGACCTTGCATCCGCGCCGCGGCGGACCGGGAGCAGCGTCCCGCCGGGTGGAGGAGGGACAGAGCCGGCCTGCGCGCCCCCTCGACCCCGCGCCCCGTACGTGCTCGGCAGGTGCCGGGTGTGGGGGGAACGGCAGCGACCCGGGCCGGAAGCCGGACGGGAGGCGTGCGCGGACCTCCGCCGCCGCCTGCGCTCAGCCCTCGGGTTCCTCGCCCGCGCCCGGCCCAGAGCCGCCGCCCAGTCACCTGCACTACCTTTTCCGACCGGGAGGCGACGGGCCAGGTTTGCCGTCCCGGGCCCGACATCCGGGCCCTCCCCGCTCACACGGAGCCGGTCGCCTAAGCGAGGAGGGGCTAGCCAGGTATTTTCGGCTTGGGGGTTTTAGGTTTTACGAAAAGAGGAAAGTGAAAGTCCTCAGAATTAGGGAAGCGCGACGGACAAACTCCTTCGGCCAGTTTGGGCGCACCTCGCGGCAGGTGAGAGTGTGGGGCGACGGGCTGCTGCGATGTTGTGCTTCTTCCTCAGCTTCAAGTCATTTGCAAAAAAAAAAAAAAAAGCCCAAATTCTCAGATCAGACCCCGCGCTTCCCTCGTAACCTCTGCTAGCTGAGACCCTAGGATAACAGCTAGGTTCCTGGATTAGAGAGAGAGGGAGGAAGGGACAAGTGCTGTTGCAAAGTTATCTGATTCAGATTCGCGTGTGGAATGCAGGTTCCCCTGCCTTGGTTCCAGGCCCACTGAATCAATTACTCTGGGATGGGACCAGGAATCTGCATTCTTTGTAAATTTCATGTTAGTGACTCAAACACCAAGGTGTAAGAATCAGTGGTCCAGGGCTTTGAAGTTGGGGCAGTTTGGAATCCAAATTTTGGCTCTGCCACTTCTTAACCTTTTTTCAAGACACTGACCAAAGCCTCTAAAGTAGGGATAACAATTCCGCCTTAAATTGGCAGGTAAAGTGTCTAGTCTCATGCCTAGCTGAACCCTTGTGTATGTCCAGCCACTGTGTGTAAATTAAACCATTCTTGGTGTCTTTCTAAAGCATAAAACAAATTCAGGAAGTATTCACTTTGCAAAGGATTCTTCAATATAGATTCTTCCATAAAATGATCAGCTGACAGCTTTGATCTGGATCACTCTCTGACCTCCCCCCCAACCTCCTGCCCAGGCCCAGGCCTGGACAAAGCAGGCTTGGACACCTGGAAAGGGGCAGAGAGCACTGGCCCCAGAGCCTGGGCAAGAGCAAGGTGAGTCAGGATGAGGTGATCAGGATCTGCTGCCCAACTGAAAAATACCAGGTTGTTGTCACAGGTATTTCTCAAAACTAGATCACTCGGCCCTGTTGATATCCAATAAAAGCCAGACTCTTCTTTCTCTCAATATCCTCAAGCAACCTCAGTGCTTAGTGGCCACAGCTCAGCTGCCAGTATCCTATGAACCAGGCAGAGGCTTCAAGAGAGGGCACTTGAGGGTCTGCTGTAAATGCAACTCTGCACAGTGTTGGGAACCTTTGGGGTACAGCTCAGGGAGCCCACCACCTCCTGGTAGGACTGGGAATCCAACCCCAGGGCTACCACAGCCTTGGGGAGTCTCATTGCCTGGCAGCGGGATATCTAAACCTACTTCTTCAGTCAATTGTTTTAACACTTTTCCTGCAGAAATGTCCCATCATTCCATTAAGTTCCCAGGCTAACCCACAGCTATATAACTCCTCCTTCCTTGCCTGGGTCACCTGCCTAGAGACACAGGGTTAGCCCATGAGTTTTGAGCCACCTAGACTTTGATAGGAAGCCCAACTCTGCCAGCTGGTTACCAGTTGGACAACCTCGAGCAGGTCCCTTCGCCTCTGGGGTGGTCAGGAAGGTGTAGCCCTTTCCCGACAGTGCTAACCCCTGAGAGCCATTTCCCCTTCAGCCACTCCAAGCTGCTAACAGTTGCTGATGGTTGCTGCATACCCCTCCCTGGGGCTTCCTTTTGCTGGGATTTCAGGCAGCTCCCCAGCAGGCAAAATACCTCTTTCTTAGTGGTGCCGTTGTAGCCTGCAGCATTTTATGGAAATTACCTGTTTATTCCCCACTAGGCTGAACTCCTAAGGGCCAGGACTTCTCTATTACTGGCAATTCGTGAATAGATCCTGCGTAGGTGGTCAGTAAACGTTTTCAGTTTGCACCCGACTCTTGCTGTTGAGCCCATTCAGACTCTTTGGTCACCATGAATCTAGCAGCAGGAGTAGAAGAAGGAAGGGGAAGAGGTTCCAGGGGTGGCAGGAAGGGAGGGAGGGCCTGGGCTTTGCAGGAAGAGGGGATGACAGCCTTAACACTGGAATGTTCAGAAAGCCAGCGCTGGTAACTCAGGGAGGCTGGGCTTCCGCAGTTTACCCAGGGCATATTCTGTGCAGCTGTTAAGAGGCAACAGGGTTCAATGGAATGAGCACTGATCCAGGAGTAAGGCATTCTGGAGCTACTCTGCCTCCGTTTCAGGGGGTCATTTCTCTAGTCTGGGCTAAGTCTTCTGAGATAGAGATGGAGAGTGGGGACTAGGCTGTGGTACCCAAACATCACTCTGAGCACAATCATCTGGGAAGCTTTTAAAATAATGCTGGGCGTCAGGCCCCACCCCACCTCCAAAGATTCTGCTTCAGTTGGTCTGGGGTGAAGGCCAGTATTTGTATTTTCTAAGCTCCCTAGACGATTCTATTGTGAAGCCAGAAATACTGAATTTGGTTGTTTTAGAATGGTGGTTCTCAACCAGGGTTGATACACCTGCAGTGAATATTTGGCAATGTCTAGAGAAGTTTTTTGGCTGTCACAACTGGAGGAGGGAAGGTCAGTGCTACCGGAATCTGGTAGGTTGAGACCAAGGATGCTACTGAATGTCCTGCAATGCACAGGCCAACCCCTGGCCACGTGCCCCGCCGCCCGCCCCCCCCCACAACAAAAAATTATCTGACCCAAAATGTCAATAGTACCAACATTGAGAAATCCTGTTTGAGAGGTCCTTTCCAACTCTAAGATTCCTATGTGCTCCCCAAATCCTCTCCTTTGGGCACCCATAGTAATTTTTTTTCAAAACCTAGATCTGATCTTGTGTTTTGTGTGTGTTAGTTGCTCAGTCCTGTCCGACTCTGTGAGACCCCATGGACTGTGGCCAGTCAGGCTCCTTTGTCCATGGGATTTCCCAGACAAGAATACTAAAGTGGGTAGCCATTCCCTTCTTCAGGATCTTGTATTATACAATTGCCTCAAACCCTTCACTACCCATCCCTTGTAGAGTAAAAACCAAACCCATAATCTAGCATAATCAGACTCTTTTACTGCTCAATTCTTGGCTTTCATGCTGCTGCCCCTCCCCACCACCATCTCTCCCACCCCTCCAAGGCGCTCCCTGTGCTCTAGTCTGTCTCAGATGAAAATGAGCCATCCTTCCTCCTGCCCCAGGGCCTTGACACGTTCAATTTCTTCTATCTGAATTGACCTTCCTTTGACCCAAGTAAATTCTCAATGATTCTTTAGAACCCAGCTCAAGCATCACTTCCTCAACCATTCTTGGCACCCTCTCCCCTCATCAAGGCAATGTGTCTGTCTTCTCTCTTCTTTCTTCAAGGAATATTCGTTTCCTCCAAAGTTGTTTCAGTTTGTATTTGTACATTCCTGTAACTTTACTATTTAATTTAAAATATAGCAAAATTGACCTTTATTCAGTATACAATTCTATGGATTTTAACGTGTGAGTATATTTATGTAGCTACCACTTCAATTGGGAAACAGAACAGTTCCATTATCCCCCCAAAACTCACATGCTCTCCCTTTGTGGTCAGATGTGCTGTGCTAAGTCGCTTCGGTTGTGTCTAACTGCCACCCTATGGACTGTAGCCCACCAGGCTCCTCTGTCCATGGGATCCTCTAGGCAAGAATACTGGAGTGGGTTGCCTGCCCTCCTCTTTGTGGTCAGACCCTCCCCCATCCCTTCCTCTGGCAAGCACTGATCTGCTGTCTATAGTGTCATTTCGTCTTTTCTAGAATGCCATATAACTGGAATCATACAGTCAATATGATTTCACAGAGCATATTGCCTTTGAGACTTATCCATGTTGTTGCATGTATCAATAGTTCATTCCTTTTAAATGAAGAATGGTATTTCACTGTATGGGTCTACCACCATTGGTTTATTCACCTGTTAAAGTCACTGGATTATTTCCAGTTTGGGGCCACTGTAAATAGAGCTGCAGTAAACACTGTGTATAGATTTTTGTGTGAACATAAGTTCTTATTTCTTGAGGGTAAATAAGTAGGAGTGGGATTACTGGATCACATAGTAACTGTATGTTAAAGTTTAAAAAAAAAAAACCTTATTTGAGAGTGAGTATACCATTTTGCTAGAGAAGGAAATGGCAACCCACTCCAATATTCTTGCCTGGAAAATCCCATGGACAAAGGATCCTGGAAGGCTACAGTCCATGGGGTCACAAAGAGTTGGACACGACTGAGCAACTTCACTTTCTTTCACTATACCGTTATGCACCTCCCACAGCAATATATGAGTTTCCAGGTGGCTCAGTGGTAAAGAATCTGCCTGCCAGTTCAGGAGACGCAAGAGATGTGGGTTTGATCCCTGTGTCGGGAAGATCCCCTGGAGTAGGAAATGGCAACCCACTCCAGTATTCTTGCCTGGAAAATTCCATGGATAGAGAAGCCTGGGGGGGCTACTGTCCTTAGCAGCACTCACAATTGTCAGTATTTTTTATTTTAATCACTCCAACAGTTGTGTAGTGGTATCTTATTGTGGTTTTAATTTACATTTCTCCAACAGGTAATGATTTTAAACATTTCATATGCTTATTTGCCACCTGTATGCCCTCTTTGATGAAACGTCTGTTCAACTCTTTCACCTGTTTTTAATCGGGTTTGTTTTCTTACTGTTGAGTTTTGAGAGTTCTTTAGATATTCTGAATATAGGCTTTGTCAAATAAGTGATTTGCAAATATTTTCTGCAGTCTGTATCTTACCTTTTCATTCTCTGAACAAAGTATCTTTCACAGAGCAAAAGTTTTAAATTTTGATGGTGTCTAACTTATCAGTTTTATGAATCATGCTTTTTGGTGACCCGTCTAAGGACTCTTTAGCTAGCCTTAGGTCATTACATTTTCTATTTTATTCTAATAATTTTATAGTTGTATGTTTTACACTGAGATCCATTTGGTGTTAATTTTTATGTAAAATAGATTTAGGTTGAGGTTAATTTTTTTTTTTTTTTTTGCCTCTGGACGTCTAATCAGGACATTCTTTATTGAAAAGAGTATCATTTTTGTATTATGATTGTATATTTTTTTGTATACCAAAAATCATTTTGTATTTATATTTTGTAATGTATTGAATTTTTCTACTGAATTGCTTTTTAGTCTGTTCTATTGATCTGTGTGTTTCATTCCTTTGCCAATTCCACAGCCTTGATTATTGTAACTTTGTGTCTGTGTTCAGTCCTGTTTAACTCTTTATGACCCCCTGGACTGTAGCTCACCAGGCTCCTCTGTCCATGGAATTTTTCAGGCAAGAATACTGGAGAGGGTTGCCATTTCCTACACCAGGGAATCCTCCTGACCCAGGAATCAAACCCACCTTTCTTGCATCTTCTGCATTGGCAAGCAGATTCTTTACCACTGTGCCACCTGGAAAGCCCAGTAGTAAGTCTTAAAATCAGGTTGTATAATTCCTCCAACTTTATTCTTAATTTTCCAAATTGTTTTAGCTGTTCTAGTTCTTTTGCTGCCTGTTCATATAAATTTCAGATTCAGCTTGTCTGTAACTACAAAAGAAAAAAAATTCTACTGGGATATTATATTGGAATTGTATTAAGTCTATAGGTCAATTTCAGGAAGAATTATATCTGCTTTGCTAATATGTCTTTTAATTCATGAACATGATATGTCTATTTATTTAGGTCTTCTTCAATATCTTTAATCAGTGTTTTGTAGTTTTTAATACAAGATCTTATGTATATTTTGTTAGATTTATATCTAATATTTCCCTTTTGGGGGGGGAACTATAGTTGACCTTTGAACAGTGCAAGAGTTGGGGGCACCAACCTTTCTCACAGGCAAAATTCCATGTAGAACTTATAGTTGGCCCTCAAGAATATGTGCAGTTTCTCACATCCACAGTTCTGCATCTGCGGATTTAACCAACCTTGTGTCATGTAGTACTGTTGCATTTACTTTTGAAAAAAATAAGTGGACTTGTGCAGTTCAAACCAGTGTTGTTCAGGGGCCAACTATATTATAATTTTTTTCTTAATTTGTTTTTAATTTCTCATTACTATTTTATAGAAATACAGTTGACTTTTGTATATTGATCTTGCATCCTATGACCTTGCGAAAGTCATTTTAGTTTTTTTTTTTTTTTTCATTAATTTTATTGGCTGTGCTGGGTCTTCATTGCTTTGTGTGGGCTTTCTCTAGTTGCAGCAAATGCAGGCTACTCTTCCTTGCGGTGCGTAGGCTTCTTAGCGCGGTGGCTTCTCTTGTTGCGGAGCACACGCTCTAGGGGCAAACAGGCTTCAGTAGTTGTAGGACATGGGCTCAGTCATTGCAGCACACGGTCCAAGTTGCTCTGAGGGTAAGTGGGGTCTTCCCGGACCAGGGATCGAACCCATCCCCTGCACTGGCAGGCAGATTCTTCTCCACTCTACCACCAGGGAAGTCCTCCTTTAGTTTTAAGACGGTTTTTTGGTGAATTCCTTGAGTTTTGTTTTGGATTTTTTTTTAAATATAGAAAATTATGTTGTCTTTGAATGGAAATAGTTTGACTTCTTCCTTTCCAATTATATGCATTATATCTCTTTATTTTGTGCTATTGCCCTGTCTAGGACTTGCGCTATGGTATTGAATAGGTGTGGTGAGACTGGACATGCTCATCTTGACCCCATTCTTAAGGGAAGGTGTTTAATCTTTCACTATTAAGTACGATATTAGTTACCAGGCTTTTGTAGTCATCTTACTTTCTGACATCTCTCTTCCCACCAGCATGTTTGCTCCATAAGTAGGCTCTTTCTGCTCTCCACTCAACTGCCAGTACCTGGCCCAGTGCCTAGCACACAGTAGGTCTCAAATAAGTAATTCTTTACTTTGGTAACTTAGCCAGCCATAACTATTGTCCTGTGACAGACAACAGAGGGACTTGGCTGAACACACACAGACATAGCGAAGAATAACGTTACAGTAAATATCCCAACAGATCCAACCAGGCAGTGGCCCCGTAGAGTTGACTATTTTAAGCTGTACAGCATCCGTAGATCGGCTTTCTAGCAAGCCATACTATGTCAGAGTATTTATCTATGAGGAATAGATGACTGCAGTAAAATAATTATTTTAGATCGAGCACATTCCATTTTCAAAGGAAATTTTAAACAAAAAGCTCTCAGCTCTGAAAAACAGGGGCTTTCAGGGGAAAGAGTCCCACTGCTCTGAAATCTTAGGCCCTCAGACGGGTGGGGTTGTTTCGCTAAATTTATTTCAGCCGCTTATAGAAACAGAAGGGGGAAGAGGGGGGCGGCCGCTTGCACACCAGCCCTGGCTCTGGAGTATTAATATCTGCCGGGTCAGACTTTTATTTGGGTTTTGTTGTACCTTTGGGGGGTGGGAAGGCAGGCAGCAACAGGAATATCTCCCAGCTGCGTGGCTCTGAGCTGTGGTTTCCTACTTTCCCACCCTGTGCCCAGCCCACCCCTCCCCTGCCTCACCTTGGGATGGCCTGCTGCCTGCTGGGTACCAAGTGCTGGGCCAGGCCTCTTACCTTTTGACAGGAGCTTTCCTCTCAGGCCCAGGAGGAGTCTGAGCTCGGAGAGAAAGACAGACCAAATCTACCTCTTTGCTTTC
The DNA here is from genome assembly GCF_027580195.1 of Bos mutus. Classification (NCBI taxonomy): domain Eukaryota; kingdom Metazoa; phylum Chordata; class Mammalia; order Artiodactyla; family Bovidae; genus Bos; species Bos mutus. The sequence continues at coordinate 28,108,491 of NC_091626.1, read as the reverse complement.
TGGCACAAGTATGAGTGTAGGAGGAGCCTGGGGCCTCTGTCTCTGGCCCCCATCAGGAACCCCTACCCATTCACACACCCGCCTTCCCAGTGGCTCGACCCCTTGGTGAGATCCAGGCCTTTTTATCCCCTTCTTCTTTCTCCTCAGGCTCCCTCAGCACATATGCTTCTTCGTACCTGATACCTGAACGGTCTCTTCTGTCACACACACCACCTCCCCGCCATACATAGAAAAAGGAGTTAGATGACACCACGCTGTTGCTTTTTAAAGCCTGTTGTTGCACTGCGTTTAGAATGCTCTATGGGGAACAGGTTAATTACCTCCCACAAGTGTGGGGAAAGCAAGGTGCAGGAGGGAGGCTGCAGCAGGTGACCTGCCCTCGCTGTCGGCGAGAGACAAGTGTCCTCTGGCTGGCCCCTGGAGACTCCCCAGGACCTGAGAAAGCGCCAGAGGAAGACAGGGCACTGTGTCTGGGAGCTCACTGCCACACGGCCATGGCTGTCTGAGGGCAGGAACAAGAAACACACACACGGAAGCTAAAAAATCTGCTGGCTTAAGGCTTGAATAATTACATGAGACCATGGGGAAGTACCTCGCACAGCACCCGGCCCGTGGGAACCCAACAAATGGCAGCTTGATTCTCTGGCAGACTCCTGCTTCCTAGGTCACCAAGGAAGATAAGGGAAGAGGCATCTGTCCCCTCCACTCCCCAGCCCCCAAGTATTATTGGTGGGAAGTAAGGTGGCCTGGGGCAGGAGATGAGGAGAAGCCCCAGTATGAAGATCCTCCAGCACTAAGCCGGGGAATCTGCTTCAGGGGGAGGATCAAGGGTATAGCACAGACTTGCAAACTGTAAAGTGCTTGTAAGTACACTTAAGTTCCTGTTTTGTCCTAGCACCAGCCAGCTTGCTTCAGCATTGCTCTCCAGCCCTCTCCAGCACACCCAGCCCAGAGAGGAGCAGATCCCACCCTGGGGAGCTGTTTCTTGGAGAAGCAGGACCCACGACCCCAGCCAGAGCAGGGATCAGACAGCTCTTGGAGGGTCGCCACGGAGGCAGCCAGCAGAGGAGAGCATGGACCTTTGCCACAGCCTGTGACTTTTTAACAGTTGAGTTTCTCCCGCCAACTGCACCCTCCACCCCAGAGGGGGCCCACAAGGCCCCCAAACCAGGGCCTGCCCTTGTCTGACCAAAGGCAACCAGATCTGCTGCAGCTGTTCAGTAAGAGAACAAGCTCTCCCAGAAACCAGGGAAGCAGCTGGAGAAAGATTCCTGCCAGCCCGGGGGTGTAAATATTTATACAACGTGGTGCGTGGGAAGGGGGAAAGCAGAGGGAGGTGGCAGGAACGAGGCGGCACTGACACCGCAGGTTGCATGAGCGTGTGCTTTGGGCTCAGGTGGGAAGGGCAAGAGGCTGCCAGATCCTAACCCCACCCAAATTCCTGCATCAAAGAGGCCGGGGCCTCCCCCAGCGTGGAAGGGAGAACTTGGAAGAAAATTCATCATCTGTCGCCTCACCAACCCTCCTGTCTAGGTTGACCCTCTGTGCCGGGGAGGAGGGAGGCTCTGCCTTGAACCAGAGATGAACCAAGTCCATGGGGCCCAGGAGTCAGGGCCTTGGGGTGGGGGGGGTTGGTGGGCGGCTCTTGGGACTCATGGTTCCAGGGTCTTGAGGGATGCTGCTGCTGCTGCTAAGTCGCTTCAGTCGTGTCTGACTCCGTGCGACCCCATAGACGGCAGCCCACCAGGCTCCCCCGTCCCTGGGATTCTCCAGGCAAGAACACTGGAGTGGGTTGCCATTTCCTTCTCCAATGCATGAAAGTGAAAAGTGAAAGTGAAGTCTCTCAGTCCTGTCCAACTCTTAGCGACCCCATGGACTGCAGCCTACCAGGCTCTAGCTAGACCCAAGAGTTGGACTCTAGGACTAGAGGCTTAGAAAACATAAGCAAATGAGAAGAAGCAAAATATAAAACAAGTGAACATTTCTCTCAAGCTTCCATATGATCAACTGTCTTTCCTAAAGTGGCAGCGAACCTTGTGCACTGATAAGGGAGGAGGATAGATGGGACCCGGCAAGTGAGCAGGGGGAGGAGAAGGCAAGGGGCCCTGACGGCACTTCCAGGGAAGCAAGTGGCCGCCATCGCCACAGGGCCTCAGGGTAGGCAGCGCACCAGAGCACCTGGTGCTCTCGGGCCCCTTTACCCCAGGGTGCAACCCAGCTGCCGCGGTGCCCCAGGCAGAACACTGATGCGTCTGCCCCCCGCCGAGGACTCAGCCAGCACCCAGCAGCACTGATGGCCCAGGGTGGGACGCCAGCCTGGGCCGGGGAAGACAGCCAGATGGACTCCAGTTGACTCGCCTCAGACAGCTGGGGAGCAGGGGCCGGCCACTCCTCACCGTCCCCCCCCACCCCCAACTCCAGACAAGGAGGGGTGCGGCTGTGACTTCTAGGATTTCTCTGCCACCTCACCCATCGAGAAGTGCCACCTGCTTCTCTTGGTACCAGACTGGACCCTCAGGGCCTCCCACAGATGGGCTCTGTGTGGCTCCCAGTGGCCAAGAGCCTTTAAAGACACCTCACAGTGATCAGCCTCTTCTTGCATTCTTCCTGGGCTCTCAAAACGCCTACTGGCCGGGGTGGGGGGTGGGAAGGAAGGACTCTCCACCAGAGAACTGCCTCAGTTTCCCCGCAGGCAGCTCCAGATGCTCAGGCCGGCTTTGGCCAGGGACCCAGGGTCACAGGATACCTAGACTCCCCCTGAGAGGCAGCCCCCACGCAGCAGGTCCTCCCACCCACAGCACAGAGCCTTGCAAGTGATACATTCCCCTCCGGGGCACCTCCCCCGAGCCTCAGCCTTTCTGGGTGGAACCTGATGAGTCTTCCACCTGTCCACCGAGAAGGGCTGATTCCATCGCTGCCTTGTGAGATGGGGCCCCGGCCCACACACGGTGGAGGAAACACCATCTGCCCCCAACCTTCAGCCGGGGGCTGGCAGGCGACGTCCAGCCTCACAGGGGGAGAGCAGCAGAGGCCCAGCCCCCTCTCCAGAAGGAAGCCCTTCTTCCAAGGACACCCGAGCTGGGGGAGAATCTTCAGACTCCCAGGTCCTCTTCTGCCACCGTGGCCCTGCCTGCCGGCTGTGGCCTCCTCCTTGCCAGCATGTCTTAAACAGATGAACAAGAATAAAAGCCTGTGTGGCCCAAGGAGAGCTTTGGGGGAAAGAACTGAAGCTAAAGGAAGCGAAACAAGAACATCAACAACAACAAAACTGTAAAAAATGGGAGAGGAGGGAAATTCAGGAAACAGACAAAATAAACCATCCGGGAATCCAGATGCAGAACAAGGAAGGCCAAAAGAAAAGAAAAATTATGTGAAGGCAGAGTGGGGTGGGAAGGGGAATTGAGAATGAAAAAGAAGGGGGTGGGGTGGGGGAGATGTGAATATTCTGAAGAAAGAGAAGAATGTGAGAGCAAACACCACCAGAAAAACAAAAAACACAGACCCAGGAGAGAAAAAGAGGCAGCAGTGGATTTAAAACAACTGTTTTGACCCTCAACCAACCACACTCAGGAATGTTCTGAGCCTTAATGTTTCTTATGGATTACAGACTCTTCCAAACACTGAACAAGGACAGTCCTAGAAAAGCAAGCTTTCCTTCTTGCCCATGTTTTTCCTACAGTTCTCCCAACTCACTCCCACTGGTGGTCTCTTGCAGAGTGAGGGCTGATCTTCCTGGAGCAGGGCTGAAAGCCAGTCTAGTTCACTGCAGATTTTGGAGGCTTCCACTGTGGTGCCTCCACAGTGGAAGGAGGACTCAAAGGAGAATCTGAGCAGAAGCATATGATGGAGCTGGGTTATAGCTTTGCATTTTCCAGGCACCTACCTCTCTGTACACCGGGGCAAACCCAACCCACCAGCACACGATTCCTAGAAGAGCAGGAGTTCGTGGAAGATTGGCATACCGAACTGAGGCCAAAGCTGGAGGAGCCCCAGCAAACGCAACTTTTGGAAACAATGTAGATGATTTGATTCCTCTCTAGACATTCCCAAGGAGACCTAATGATAACCCCAGCTTCCTCATTGCCATGGTGGGCAGACAGCTTCTGGAAGTTCAGCCTCACTGCCTAGTGTCCATAAACCCCACGAACACGTCCAGCAAACACTGCGCCCTCTCCTTTGAGTCTGGCCTCGTGGTTCAGCTTTCGGTGCTCCTCTTTCTCCTGTGAGTCCACCAGTGCACCTCTGCTCTGTGCCTGCTTGGTTGTTCCATGTCCCTTAATCAATCAAACCCACCTCTGCCCACTCTTCCATTTCTCTACAGCAGCAGGAGTTGGGAAGAAGCTTAAGCAAACTAAGGCAAAATCAAGAATGTGACTGAATTTAGTTTAGCGCCCGGCTTTCATGCCCAGGCTGTCCGAGGTGCGTGAGACAGGCTTGCAGTGGATTGGGACTGAGCCTCACCAGGCCACCTAAAACTGCTCCTGCAAAGTTCAGCCAAGGCGAAGCCACACAGGCTGAACTCTGATTGCCTGGGGTAAAGGACACTGTGCCTGCACTAGCCCTTCTCCCTCCAAGATTTCTTAAGTATTCGACCCTGATTCTGTATGTTCCAAAAGTCCCATTTTTCAGACTATCAAACACTGAGAGATGTGACAAAATGTACAGAAAGGATAATGTCTAGGTTGTAGGCTTACTCAACCTAGCTTCTTCCCATCCCTCCTAACCTTCACACCTGTCACAGTCCTGTAATCCATGACTCAAACTATTATTTAACCATGAAAAAGACAAACCAGGAAATTAGAAACTGAATGACCTAAAATGTTTTCCATTCAACTGAGCTAATCTCCTAATAAGGGCGTGTGTAATAATAAGTCATGCTATATCTGTTCTGGAAGACATGAACATTGCAAGGAAAAGTGCATGGTGACTGCAGATCCCAACTTGTCAAGATTTGTCCTCAGAAAGGTAAGAGCCTTGTCCTAGGCCAAGTTGCCTAGAAGTCTGCTAAACGAGGCTTAACGTTTGAGAACCAGTGTTGCGATGGAGAGCGCTCAACATTCAGAGGGACCGTGTTCAAATCCTGGCACAGCCACTTCCTCGGCCAGCAAGGCACTTACCTGCCCTCCCTTAGTCTTATCGGCTGTGAAATGGCAGTGACAGCAATACCCATCTTCTGGCACTGCCGTGAGGACAGATGAGCAAAGCGCTTGGCATGAAACCACCATGAAACCACCCTGTCAACTGTTGCTGTATGTTAAGCAGCAAATTGGCAAAACCAAGACGGCCGGAGGCCCCACAAAGTGGGGTTCCACGGAGTCACTGGAAAATAGTCAAGTATCTGGAGCGAGAGAGAGAAGAGGGTTCCCTAGGAGGCCCCGGCAGCTGGCGGGTGGAGCACCGCATGGAAAGCCAAGGACAGCCACTCAGAGTGTGGGTGGGAGGACATAGGGGCTGCTCTCCAGTCCCCCCACATTAGCTCAACGCGCCACATCCCCACCCTCCCTGTGTTCATCTTTAACTGAAGCTCACACTGGCCTGGCCCCCACTTACATGCACAGCCCTGGCCAAGCAGAGGGCGGTAGTGGGAACAAGCTTTAGAAATGATCGCTGGCCTCAGAGAATTAATAACTGGGCGTTTCTGCCCAGATTCAGAAATCTATCCTTTTAGGAGCCATCGTCAGGATATGACCTGATGCTGAGAAATACATGTTTCTTTTTTTTTCTTTAAGTAGAAAGGCAAAAAGTTTAAAAATGTTCTAGAAAGGTGAAGAGCAGATGAATCTTGCTAATATTTAGGCAGTTATTATTAATTTTTAAATGAAGTAAGAACAACGTAAGCATAATGAGTTTTTTTAAGAGATACGTACTGAAGTACTAAAAGATGAAGTGATATGACCTGATGCATTGGACTTATCTAAAAACTATATGGGTGTGGAGAGGCGGATGCTGACACACATGGACGGACTTGGCCAGGACTTGGCGATGGTGCTGGTGGGCACATGGGCGTTCAGCATACCATCTGCTCCTTTATATGTCTGAAATTTTGCATAATGTTTTAAGTTCATAAAAGCTGAGGAAAATGTGCAATGAGGGATTCTCATCTTACTGGTTCTTGCAACACGATATTTACTTCCTAAGGACATGTGCTTTTGGACAAGAGATAAGGCTGTGGGGAGGCCTGCCAGGAGCTGGGAAGGGCTGGAGAACAGACAGGGAGACCACCACCCGGGGATGAGGAAAGTGCCCCAAACATGCTGAAGACAGAGTGCTGTCCTGCCTCTCAAGGACCTCCGAGCCTGGAGAAGAAAATATTCATTATTGTCCCTGTGCACTCCTTTTGAACTCAGTGAAAAGTATTTTTTAGCAGACAGCCATGATAGAGTGGACAAGTATTCCGACCTCAATTTCTTCAACTGGAAAGTGGGAAGAATCACACGTACCCCACTTCCCAGGGTGTGGGGTAAATGAGATGAATGGTCCTAACGTGCCCTGGCACTGATAAAGACTGGGTCTGATTGAGGGGGTTTTGGCAGATGTTGACCTTCAGCCTGTCAGGACCACGGGGGCCATCCCATCGTGGGCACTCTCATATGTACGTGCTCCACTTAAACATATAGGTTAAATGTGAGTCAAGGCACACATTCTGTGAGACCACTGGGGGCCAGGCGTCCTGCCGAGTGTCGGCCCCCTTGGGTGTCACACAGGAGCCACTGCTGGCCTCCTCCCTCCCCAGAGGAGCCACCCCTGCCGTGCACCCCTGAGAAGAACAGGAATGGAGCCCCCAGAGTTTTCTCTCTAGATGAAGAATGAGTTAGAAAATGAAAAATAGGGCACTACCCATTCTGGGCTGTGGCTTTGAATGGAGAAATGCATCCTAAGAAAACAGATCTTTGGCAGATCAGCTCACTCTCAAAGAGGGGGACAAGGGCTGCACAGACACCTGCTCTGTGCTCAGTGGCGCCCCCACAGGGAGCTTCTGGAGCTCTAAGCAGGCATGATGGCCTCCAGACACCAGGGGGCAGCCTAACACACCCTCCAGGGGTGGAGGGACCCGCCAAAGGTGACCTGGCAACAGACACTTCCAAGACAAATCTAAGTAGCCCGGGCATGCAGAGGAGGAAATCCCAGGGAGGCAAGATGGCCCACACCGCCAGCTCTTGAGTCTTTGCCATTTGCCCCCAGGCAACTGGTGAGTAGCTTCCTGCAAGACAAGCTTTAGCCAGAAGAGAGTGTTGGTGAGGGACCCACAGGCTACAGAACTGGCAGGGACATGGCATGCAATAAAAGCAGAAGGTAGGCTGGGGGCTGAGAGAGCAGCCACGCCAAGTCTTTAGATTCTTGCTCTAGAACCTCCTGCCGAGCAGATGAAAGGTCTGTCCCATCCCAACCTGCTCCACATCCTCCCCTTCCGCTGTCCATGGGACCCCCCGCATGTTCTGTGCCTTCATCCCAATAAGGAAGCAGAAAGGAGACCCCAGGAAGGTCTGAATGTTTTCCAAAACTCCTTGGAGTTTGAGATCTTTGAAACGCATTCATGGGATTACTCTCAGAAAGCCCCCTGGCTCCAGAGAAGAGAGCAGCCTCTGTTTGAGCCCTTCAGAGCTTCAGTGCCTGGGTTCAAATCCTGCCTCTGCTGTTTACCAGCTCTGTAACAGAGGGCAAGGTACTTAGCCTCTGCGCCTTAGTCTCCCGCTCTGTAAAAAGAGTAACAGTGACTCTCTTGGGTCATTGCCTACAACAATGGCTGGCTGCAACAAGGGAAGGCATTTGAAGAAAGCCTGAAGTTTTCATAGAAAATAACTCAGAGACACGCACAGCACTGCTCTCTGCACAAGCCAGAAGTCCCAAAGGTCTGTGCTTCTTCCTAGCAGGATGCATTCACAGAGACCACCAAGCTGTGGAGGCACAGGCCCTGAGTCCGCAGCAGGAGTGGGTTTAGTGTCTTCCCAAGAGAGGGAAGCTCCTCTCACAGGGAGCTTCTGGAGCTCTGAGCACCTGAGCTCAGTGCAGCCAGCTTACCCAGTGCAGCCCGCCTGTGCCCACTTTGGGTTTTGTGCAGGACAAGCAGAATACATCACTCACATTGAAGCTGGGCTTGTTAAACTCATCAGCCAGAGGCTGGAAGGCAGGCTGGCAGCCCTCTGGAGGACGGGCCCACGTGGGCAAGCCTGGGGAGAGCCAGCCTTGCGGAGGCCAGGCCTGCACAGAGGGTGTGAGGAACCTACCAGCCTCAGAGCAGGGTTGGGCTTCCTTGGGATGGAGACGAAAGAGTTAAGTCGACTCTGGGCTCCAGAGGGCGGCTCTACAGCTATAAACAGTGAGCCAAGGGAGGGAGGGAGCTGACACAGGATGTGGCCAGGGCCTGAGCTGTCTGATTATTAACTTCACTTTTATTTGGAGGGGGATTCGATTCTCTGTTTTACTTCCCATCAAGGAAGTGAAAGCCCAGGTCTCGGAGGGGCCTGGTTTCAAATTGTTTTGTCACAGCTCATTTATTTTTCCTCTTAAATAAATAAACAAAACCACCTCTTTGTTTTCCCCTGAATGAATGTTCAGCAAATTATCTGTGGGTGAGGCATGAAAGGGGTTTTCTGGAGTCTTTCGTGGGGGCACTTGGGCTTTTTCTTTTAAAAGGAAAAAAGCAAAGATTCTTCCTTTAGCTTTGACCTTCTCCAAGACTGTCAAGGCACTTTCTTTTCTGTCTCATCTTGAGATGGCAGCCTGAAATCACAGCCTCAAGCCCAATCAGACACACAGACTTTCCTTTGCTGGTCCTTGGGGCCAGCCTTCACATGTCACAGGCTCCAACCCCAAGGCCACACAGAGGAAGCAGCAAGAACACTTGGAGCTCAGTGGTTAGTTAGTCCTCTTGGTCAGCTAGGACCCATGGGGTTTTTTTTCCTATGGCACTTTGGTGTTTCCACTAAAAATAACAAAGCAATTAAACACAAAAGGATTCCATCACAGGGCTTAATAAAACCCATTACATGTTCCTTCACTCAAGGTTCAAAATATTTGGAAAATTCGTTTACAACACCAAAACCATTCAATAATCTCTTGACTCTTGGAATAACCCTTTCCTGTATGACCTACATATGGGAGGGGCCAAGTGGGGTGCAAAGACCACCGTCACACAGTCCCTACCCTCCTGGTGCCCACAGTTCAGAGAGGAGAGAGGAAAACAGGAGCTCCTACAGCAGAGGCCAGTGGAACCACAGGTGGGCAGGGAGGGAAAAGACAGGCTCTGCTGGAAATGAGGGGGGAAATGGAGGATAGTTTCCTGATGGAGCTTATATTTAAGCTGGATCTTGAAGAACCGATGCTATTAAGAAGAAAGGATATGCGAAGAGCTGAAAAGTACTCAAATGACAGACAATATCAATCTGTGAACCAGGTCAGATACAAGACCATGGGACTGGTGGAGGCTGGAGGGCCTATGGTTCCTCAAATGGCATTCAGAAAGGCGGCTAAAGTCCTCACGGTGGAGAGGAGCTCAAAGGAGCAAGCCACTTCAATTCCGCTTCAGCTGCGAGTCCCTGGCTTGGCTTGGAGACGGGCCTGCGTGTGAAGAAGCTGCTGTTTATGCTGTGAGATACACTTGTCTGGGGCGGGGGCGCGGACAGACGCTGGGCTAGTCCCAGACACCTGAAGACGACCACCACCGGGAGCGACCACCATCGGGAGCAACGTTTGGTGCCTGTTCGCTGCCTCTAGCTTTCTGATCCTGGAATAAGGGGCAAAGAAGGAAGGAGTGACTTTAACAAACCCAATTCACTTACAAAGGCTCGGGCTCCTGATGCTATATAGAATATGGGATGGGGTTTCCAAAGACCACCACCACCCCGGGGGGAGTTGCCAGGATCTAAGGTTTTCTTCTAGGTCTTGGAAATTCCTGCTCCGTCCCCCGTGGCATCGCAGCTTCCAACCCTCAAGGTGCCCTCGCCGCCGCGCTGGGCCGGGCGCCGCGGCTACGAGGGGGTTAAGGCGCCGCCAAGATGGCCGCCTTGTTTTGCACTTCTGAGGGGGTCACGCGGGAGGCTGCCCTTTGCCTCCGGGGAGGCAGTCAAGGTCCCGCCGCCCTCCCCGGGCGGGCGCTCTGCCCTCAGCGGCCGGACGGCGCCTCCTCCCCTGCGCGTCCCGCACTTTCGGGGCCGCTGAACTTTCCAGGCCCCAAGCGAGCCAAACTCCCAACCTTCCAGGCAGCAGGCCTGGCCTTGGATGGGGCGAGGCAGGGAGGGCCCCCCACCCACCCTCGGCGATACCCGGGCCGGGGGTGCGCTCCAGCCGGGCCCCTTCGGCCTCTGAGAACGTCTGGAGGCCCTGTGAACCGAGACCACAGCCTGGGCCGCGATTCCTACTTCTTGTCTCTTGCCTGAAGCCGCCCCTGCAGTCTCCCGGAAGGCCTCCGAAGGCTGCTCCCGCCTGCAACCGGGCAGGGGCGCGATGCACGTGGTCGCACTGCCCTCCAGTGGCCGGTGTGCCGAACAGCACGGCGGGCCGGGGCAGGGGTCCGGGTGATGAGCCAGTGTCCCGTACACTCGGCCGGCCGGCCCGCCTTAGAAAAGGGCTCCCCCTTGCTGCTTTTGAAGACGTGGCCTTGCTCATCCCCAGTGCCTTTTATAGGCGGCCCTTTGCCGCGGTGGCCACTAATCCAACAACAGGGCATTTGCTTCCGCCAGTGGTTCTTGAACTCTTGTGTGCCCCCTTCTGGGTGCCCAGTTGCTTCAAACCCAGATTGCTAGATCCTACACCCAAAGTCAGGGAATCTGCATTTCCTTGCTAACAAGTTCCCAGGAGCCGCTCCTGGGGAGACATTTATAGAACCACTGGCCCAGGGGCTCCTCCTGTCCTGAGGATCCTGTTATTCACTCATTGGGTATGTAATACGCCCTGCTGGGCGCTGAAGACCAGAAGTGACCGTCACCAAGTTCCCACCTCACCAGGCCCCCTATAACAGAAAAGACAGATTCGTTTAAACAGATAATCTCATAAATAAATACAGTTCCATTTGAAAAAGTGTTCAAATTCCTCTGAAGGAAAAGAATAAGCTGCTCAAAGAACTTGTATGCATGGAAAACTATTTCAGAGTTGGGTTGAGGAGGCTCTAAGTTGAGGCCGACAGGAGGAGAGATGTCAGAGAGGTGGGAGAGGGTCTGAGGCAGCAGATAGAGCAGGCGAGAAGCTGTAGACACTGAAAGGAGATGCAGAGACTGGAAGGATGGAACTGGGTGGTAGAAGGGGAGGGGATGTAGAGGGTCAGAGACCCCAGGTCTATGCATCTGGTACCCAAAGACCCCACTTCAAAAGGGGCAACATGCAGAGAAAGCTGAACAATTAGCCACCCTCCTCAGGGCCCAGGAATCGTGTCCCACCAGAGGAAACCTCAGCCAAGTGCCCTTGGCCCATGAACTTGCTGCTCCCTGAACCAGATTGGTGCAGGCTTCTCCCCCAAACCTGAAGGAGAGCCACATTTGATGGATCCAGGTGAGCAGTGGTAGAAAGACGTGCTGTACCATCTACCCATCTGCACACTGGGCGTTTCATCTCCTTCCTACTGTGGGTACAGGATACAGCCATTTCTCCAATGAGCATTTTTAATTATCTATGTGTCTGCTCTGGAGTCACTACAGTGACACGTGAGGTGTGCCACAAGGGGCATGGCCTGCCCGCTGGACTGTCCTGCAGGGCAGGGAGATGGAGGACCCCATCCCTGATCCCAGTCTCAGTTCCTAGCTAGCTGCCTGAACCCACATCCCACCCACATATCCCTGGGGCAGCTCCTGGAGGGGAAGGGGGGCAGGGAACAAGATGGCAAAGGGAGTCTGAGAACTCTACTGTGGGGACGTTGTGTGTGTGCACGCTCAGTCACTCATTCATGTCTGAGTCTTTGTGACCCCTTGGACTGTAACCCTCTAGGCTCCTTTGTCCATGGGATTCTCCAGGCAAGAATACTGGAGTGGGTTGCCATTTCCTTCTCCAGGGCATCTTCCCAACCCAGGGATCAAACCCACATATCTTGTGTCTCCTGCATTTGCAGGTGGATTCTTTACCACTGCACCATTTACTTGGTATCAATGCCAGTTTGATGGCAGGGGTGAGGTGACCTCCAGCCACTCCACTGCCTCTATTCCTCAAGCTTAATCTCTAGGTATCTTCTCATTAGGACTGTCACCTTGCACAGTCACTACCCTCTCCAGTTTTCTCATCGGAAAAATGGGGGTGGAGATGAGTTGTATTAGATGATCTCCAAGGTGTTTTGATCCAGGCCTAGCCTATCAGCCCACGGCTGGAGGGATGGATGAAGAGAAGGTTTCTGCTCAGTGACACTGCAACTATGCAAAGTTAGGCCTTGGTGCTAATCACCTCCAGGTTGCGGGGAAGGAGAGAAGAGCATCTGGAAATCTGTTGCAGCTTCAGAGTCAAACCAGTCCAGTTCAAATACTGGCTCGGCTCCTGACTCGCTGTGTGATCTCCAGCAAGTGGCTCAACCTCTCTGAGCCTCAGCTTCCTCACTTGAGAAATGAGTATAACATAGGACCTTACCTCATCAGGTTGTTCTGCAGATGCACAGTGATAGCTAACCACTTATCAAGCACTTATTCCATGTGAGATGGCACACTAAGGGCTTCTTAGGAATGACATGAGGTCACGCACGTAGTCCTGGATCGCTGCCGGCGAGGAGTGACGTTTGATAATGAGAGCCCCAGTTGTTATCATTTCACAATCGCCCCCTGGTGCTTTGCACGGGCGGGTGCGTTCAGTAGACAGGAGGGGCTTAGCAAGCCCTCGGCACACAGGAAGCACTCAATAAAAGATGGCCTTTATTATTAAGACAGAAGGGACCCTTGTGAAGAGTTGCTGCAGCAAGGAGAAGTGGGGGAGGGTGGGCTGAGAGCAAGGCGCACCCGCTTCTCCCCAGGCGGGCCAGGCCCCGGGCTGCCTGGTTAGCCATTGCCCGGGCTGCGACGTCAGCTCTTACTCACCCTTCCCAGAGAGCTGCTAATTAGCCTCCTCGCAGCCAGGAGCTCCCCAGATGAAAGGTGCCTAATACACATGCAAGGTGTGACCCCCATATTTATAACCAAGGTTCCCTTGGGTGAGGAAGGCCCGGAGGCAGGGAGACAGGCCAGATCAGGGCCTCACCTTCTTTATGACAGAGGTTCTCAGGGAAGGGAGCTGCGCTGGGGTGGTTGCGAGCCTGAGAAAAAGGCTTCAGGGCAGTGGGTGTGGGACACCCAGGTCCTGGGAGTGGGAGGAGCTGGGTGGTTGAGGGGGAGGAACGCTCCAGGCCTCAGGCTGCATCTCGGACCAGGAGCTCAAGGTGGGGATGGTGGTAGCCCTGACCTCACAGCACTTAGGACAGTAGGCCTGCCACCCTCTGGCCTTTGCTCCTTCCGTAGACATTGATTAAGCACCTACTCTGTGCACCTACTTCATGGCAAATAGATGGGGAAACAGTGGAAACAGTGGCTGACTTTATTTTTCTGGGCTCCAAAATCACTACAGATGGTGACTGCAGCCATGAAATTAAAAGACGCTTACTCTTTGGAAGGAAAGTTATGACCAACCTAGATAGCATATTCAAAAGCAGAGACATTCCTTTGCCAACAAAGGTTCGTCTAGTCAAGGCTATGGTTTTTCCTGTGATCACATATGGATATGAGAGTTGGACTGTGAAGAAGGCTGAGCGCTAAAGAATTGATGCTTTTGAACTGTGGTGTTGGAGAAGACTCTTGAGAGTCCCTTGGACTGCAAGGAGATCCAACCAGTCCATCCTAAAGGAGATCAGTCCTGGGTGTTCATTGGAGGGACTGATGCTGAAGCTGAAACTCCAATACTTTGGCCACCTCATTCGAAGAGCTGACTCATTGGAAAAGACCCTGATGCTGAGAGGGATTGGGGGCAAGAGGAGAAGGGAACGACAGAGGATGAGATGGTTGGATGGCATCACCGACTCGATGGACATGGGTTTGGGTGGACTCCGGGAGTTGGTGATGGACAGGGAGGCCTGGTGTGCTGTGGTCCATGGGGTCCCAGAGAGTCGGACACGACTGAGCGACTGAACTGAACTCTGTGTCAGGCACTGGGTGTGCTGGGAATACCGACGTGGACATGCCAGATCAAGCAGACCTCCCCACCGTGGACTCACATTCTGTGTGGAAGACAGACAAGAAACACAAGCACCGAGTGATCCCTGATACTCTCCCTGACAGTGGCCCGCACTGTGAACAAGACAGGACTGAGGTGCAGGGATACGACAGAGGTGATGCGTCAAACGCGGCAGTCACACACACTTGCCAAGGCAGGTCTGGGCAGATTAAGAAATGGACGGAGGGTGAAGGACCAGCCCAAAGCTGCCCAGCAAATCCAAGGCTGGAGCCTGGGTCCGCAGCACAGGAACCTTGACCACAGCTGGTGAAGCGGCCGCAGAAGTCCCCTTTACCTCTGGTTAACAGACGCGCTCGCTGCCTGGCCTCATCTGTGCACCACCTGGCCCTGTGCACTGGCCAGTCTGGAGTTGGGGGGGCAGGCGGGCAGCGAGGGTTACAGCTGCTAGGCTGCACCTCGGTCTCACATCTCTCTCCGTTATCCCAGCTGCCCGGCGAAGTCAGTAGCAACCCCATAATGTTCATTCAGGTGAGATTCACATACTGGAAAACGAACCCTCTTAGAGTGACCAGTTCAGTGGCATCTAGCACACGCCCAGTGTGAGACCCGCATCTCTACGGAGCTGCAGCTCATTCTCTCCAGCCCAGAAGAGAACTTGTGTGCATTAAGCAGTTGCTCTCCATCCCCTCTCCCTGCAGTCCCTGGAAACCACCAGTCTACTTTCCATCTCTGGATTTGCCGGTTCGGGATACATCCTGTACCCAGATCTTTAGGCCTGGCTTCGGTCACGGGACCTGTGTTCAAGGTTCATCCACACTATAGTATTCTGTTTTTTGGCTGAATACTGTTCCATTGTATGTAAGCATCTCTGTAAGCAGTTTACAGACAAGGAAGCACTCAAACCAGCAACGCCCAAAGGTCACAGCCGGTCCACACAAGATTGGATCCCAGCCTGAGTCCACGCAGGCCGTTTCCACGAGCGGGCCTGCTCCCCGGAGCATGGGCCCGAGTCCCAGGATGGGAGAGGGCCGCCTCTGGGAGTGGACTCCGGCGCCCCCAGGTGCGGCCCCGCCTCTTCTCAGCACAGGTTCTCAGTGTGGGCGAGGTGGCCTCCCAGTCACCCTGCTCCAGGTCAGCCCAGAGCGTGGCTGAAGAGGCTGCCTCCTTGAGTGGAATTCCAGGTCCCTGCCAACCTCAGGGCACTCCTGGGCCCCAAATCCTCCCTCTCAGCTGGGTCACGAGGCTGGCAGGCACCTCAATCCAGGGGCAGCCTGGTGGGCTGGCCAGGTCAGGAGCACTGGACCCCAGCTGGCTGATGGCCCTGGGCAGAGCCCCCCCCAACCCAGCAAGTAGATACCTTGACCCACAAGCATTTATTAAGCACCCATTCTTTGCTAGGTGGCACGCGACTCCTGCCTTTACAGTGGCTCCCTCGCTGAGGGAGGCACCAGCCCCTGCACAGAAAGTGGGTTCTGGGACCCAGTAACAGAACGGAGTTGGGGAGTCCCTGAACTCCGTCAAGAAGGCTGCACATGTGCCAGCCCTGCCAGCCTCCCTCTACAGGGCAGGTGGAGGGCACAAGGCAGGCTACACACAGACCACTGGGATGCCCTCTCAGGATGCCCACTTGGGCTCCTCGATGCCCCAGCAGGATGCGATATTCACTGTCCATGTACCCTGACCTGACTGCTTGCCTGCCTAGCATCCATTCATTCATTCATCCCATTGTGTTGACCAGTGCCCATCTAGGGTGTGTGTGTGCGTTAAGTCACTTCAGTTGTGTCTGACTCTTTGCGACTCTATGGACTGTAGCCCCCCCAGGGTCCTCTGTTCATGGGATTCTCCAGGCAAGAAAACTGGAGTGGGTTGCCATGCCCTCCTCCAGGGCATCTTACCAACCCAGAGATCGAACCTGGGTCTCTTACATCTCCTGCATTGGTAGATGAGTTCTTTAACAGTAGCACCACCTGGGAAGAGGATACAATGTTTTTTTAAAATGTCAAATAGTCCTTGTCCTTTGGGAGTTTGAAACCGAGTGGACTCTGCAAACTAACAATGACCATGTGGCCTGGTGCAAGGAGCCCAGAGCCAGGGCCCCCACTCCGTGGGCAGCCACTGCTCGAGCGTGAGTGTGAGCAGCTCCCATGCGTCCCGCAGCTGAGCCCGTTTCTAGACAACAAGCTCCTCACCCCAGACATGTACACTCCCCCCATCCATACACACGATAGGTTCACTCGGCAAAGAATTTCACCAGCCAGGAAATGTCCCCTGAAAGTTCCCCTGAGGACTCGCAGAGGGGAGAGAAGGACCCCCCAGGGCCCCCAAAGGGCACCATTGCATGGCTCCTGAAGGCTGTCCTGGGGGTGCTGGGCTGAGCTGAATGACTCAGGAACTCCCCCAGGCTGGTACACGGCCACTGCCCACAGTGGCCTCCCCTCGGTGCCAGGCACATGCTCAGCATGGCACGTGCATTTCTTAAACCACTAAGATTTTTATCAGTGACCAGCCCAAGGTGCCAGGACCAGTGGAGAGTTTGCACTGTGGTCTGATCCACCCCGAAGTCCACACCCACAGTTGTACACATTATCCCCGAGACAAGGCTGGTATCCAACGCTCCCCCACGTACTGGGCAGCCTCCTGACTGTCTGCAGGAGAGGGAACTGACCCCCTTTCACATCAAGTCCCACCCTAACCTGCTCCTGCCAGCTCCCCTCGCCCACCCCAACTGACTCTTCCTGCAGTCAGGAAGCACCTTCCGCTCCCAAAGAGCCCCCAGAGGGCCTATGGAAGGAAGAGAATGAGGTGGGGACGGACAGGTCCATGTACAGGCCTCGGAGGGGAGGGGAAATGACCCTTTGAGGGGTCAGATGCCCTAAGCCGCCCCACTCTCCACAGATGTCATGAAGACCTTGCAGCCAAAGGGGAGGGAGCAAGCTGGCTCTTCCAGGTGTCTTGGCTGACCTGATGTAGCCCCAGAGTGCCCTGCAAGCCAGAAGGCAGAGGAAGGGGTGTGTGGGAAGGTGGTGATTATCGACCTCCATTTCAGGGCTGGGTGTGAGGGCCACCTGCCCAGGGAGGACAGCCTGGTCAAGAAGCAGGGATGAGCCCCTGCCGGTCCCGGGTGTAACCTGAGGCACAGGGAAGCCATGGGAAACAGGCCAAGTGGAGTCCCCACAGCCGGGACATGGCCACTGAGAGGCCCAGTGACCACAGCCGCATTCCCTGGGCTCTGGTTAAAGCACCCTAATTAATTCCGAATCCAATCTTTATGCCCACTGTGGGAGGAAGAGGGTCCCCATTTTACAGATGAGGAGACTGAGGCTCGGAGATTTGACAAATGTTCCCATTGCCACGTGGCCTGGAAACAGTACAGTCAGGATTCACATCTGGTCTCTCTGACCCCAAAAGCTTTGCCCTCGGTCACTTAGAGCTTCCCTAATGGCTGGGTTCAGTGCCAAGACCGGCAACTGAGCTGTTCAGACACCCTCTGGATGAGAGGGTGAGAGGACCAGGGAGTGGACAAGTGGGCAGTGGGCAGTGGGCAGCATGAGTGAGGGCAGAAGTATCTCCACTTCCACAGCCACCGAGCCATTGAGCAAGTGGACAGGTAGGCAATAGACTAAGATCCAAATAGTAGGACAGCTAAAGGGCTCAGAAGGGAAAAGCAACCACTGCTCCATCAAATGGCCTCTGGAGGACAAGAAGGACCGAGGTTTCTGGGAAGCTGGGTGGCCCATCTAGTGCTAGCTGACCATGAAGAATACCCTGTAGATCTCCCTCCTGAGACAGCAAGTCTCCAGAACAAGGGGCCCTGCCCGCCAGGTACACACGCTCCATGACCAAGTACCGGGCCGGCCTGGTCAGTCATCGACCGGCCATTGCTTGATTGCGTAAGAGGACCCCAGGCCAGGCGTTGCCCTGCCAACCCCTGCTGGGAGGAAAAGAGGAACAAGAGATCCATTGGCCCTTCCCGAGGTGGAGGTGGGGGTGGTGGCCGAGACAGCCTTGCTGCTGCCTCCTGCAGGGAGGTAGGCCTGGCCAGGACAGCAGCTCTGCCCTGCAGCCACCGGGCCCCGGGGTCAGTGCCCAGGCCTGTTTGCCAAAGGGATTGGGTACAAGCTGGCATGGAAGTAGCTCACCAAGGGGTCATTGCCAAGGGCTGGGGGAGTAGGGGATGGGGGGAGATCTGAGGTCCAAGGAGGTAACAGGGCTATGAAGGGTGGGGTCAGGGTGCACAGAAAACCGTTCAACAGCTTGCTTCCCTCCCCTGTGCCCACCCGCCTGTGTGAACCCCCTGAGCCAAGGAAATCTTTAAGGGGACAGAAACCAGTACTGCCCTCCTTGGCCTTTCTATGCGGGGTTCCTTGGTCTTCTTAGCCCCTTATCCCCAAATGAGGACCTTCTGAAATTATACTCCATTGGAAAATGCCACAGAGGTTAGTTTGGACCCTGAGCTGGACAGCAGTGAGAGGCAGGGTTAGGGGCAGGGAACGGCCCAGCCTCAACACAAGCCCTGAAGAGGAGGCGTGTGCCCCCTGGTGGCTCTGTGTGGAACAGACGTGTGGAACCACACTCCCCAGACAGGACTTGTAGGAGAGCAGCCTCCACGCAGCCTCCTACAGGCTCTCAGTTCAGGAGCATCTAAATAACCCATAAATTCTTAACGGGAGTGGGGGGAGGTGATACAATTTACACAAAAGGTCATTGTGAGGATTGCACAATATGGGCAGTCCTCTCAGCGTGACATTCTGCAAATAATAATAATGACACAGTGACTCGGGAGGTAGGTGTTTGTTTCCAGTTTTCATGAAATGGGAGCTTGCTCAGAAGCACTCAAAGAGTAACTGGCAGAACCCAGATTTGAACCTAGGTGGGATGCCAAGCTTGTACCGTGTTTTAGGCACTATAACCACTCAGATCTTAACAAGAGACCGTTTCCAGCCAATGGGTAGCTTTTTCTCTCCTGTCTCCTGCTTCCAAGAGACTGCACTAATGGGGAGAAGACAGAGAAATGACCCTTCCTCTTCGCATGTTCAAAGGATCAGTGTTAAATCTTTGTGTGTCCTGCACTTTACAAAGGACTTTCCCGTGTTACCTCACTTGCACTTCACACCAGCCCTGTGAGGGAGGGGGCTGTGGCCCCTAAACATGCAACCCTAAAGTCGGTGGTTCACATAACTTCCAGCCCTGCACCCACATAAGCCCCACCTGGGGCCAAATCCAATACCCAATATTCCTGTAAAAATCCACTCACAGAAAATATTTGCAAAACATATGTGACGAGGGACCAGTATTCAGGATATAGAAAGAACGCATATAACTCAGTAGTAAAAGGACAACCCCACCTAAAGATAGACAGAAGATTTGAACAAACACTTCTCAAAAGAAGACATGTGAATGGCCAGGCCAATAAGCACATAAAAGAAGATAATCAACATCATTAGTCATCATTAGGAAGTATAAAATAACACATTATACACCCACCACCATGGTGGAAATTGAAAAGCCTGACAAAGCCACATGCTAATGAGACTGTTAACGGGAACACTCATACACTGTTGGTAAATGTATAAAGTTGTACAACCACTCTGGAAAAAAGTCTAGTGATTTCTCATAAAAACGAAACCTATACCTCTTCCATGACCCAGCAATTACACTTCTTAGGTATTTACCCAAGAGAAATGAGGATATATGTTCACAAAAAAGACTCATAGGGGAATGTTCCTAGTAGCCTTATTCATAATAACCAAAAACCCAGAAACAGGCCAGCAGATGTACAGACCGTGGTATACCTACATGAGAGCACACTCCTCAGCAACACACAGGGACGAATTTCTGAAACGCACTACATAAAATCAAAATCATTATGTGAGTGACAAAAGTATTACACGAGATAACCTATTGTCTGATCCTATTTATATGGAGTTCTAAAACTGGCAGAGTAATCGATGGTGGGAAAATAATCACAATGGCAGTTGCCTCTAGGGGCTAGGGTAGGGATTGCCTGGGGAGAGAACTTTCTAGTTGCCAGTAATGCTTTATATCTTGATTGGAGTCTCGTTTCATTATTAGATGCATTTATTGAAAATTCAAAAAGACAGTTGTTGTGAACATTTCAGGGTATGTAATTTTTTTTTTTTTTTTTTTGCTTCCCTGATGGCTCAGCAGTATGGAATCTGCCTGCAAATACAGGAGATACGGGTTCGATCCCTGGGTCGGGAAGATCCCCTGGAGGAGGGCTTGGCAAGCCACTCCAGTATTGCTGCCTGGAGAATCTCATGGACAGAGAAGCCTGGCAGGCTACAGTCCATGGGATCGCAAAGAGTCGGACATGACTTACTGACTAAACAACAATGACAACAAACCTTCTTTTACCCCAAAGGAAAAAAAATTATAAACAAATACTGAATTCTAGTTAACAACTTGCACATGGAAACACTGAGGAGGAAGTGTGCCCAACCCATCTCTCCAGCCCTCATTCCATTTGCCCCACCAACCACTGCTGACAGCTGGGCTTCTCCAGCACCAGCAAGCAAGCAGATCACCAGGACAGCCTCATAAGAAGTTCCTTCTGAGTGAGTGCACCTGGGCTGGGGCCCAAGCATCTGCATCTCTGACAAGCTCCAGGTGATGATGCTGCCAGTCCTTGGACCACACTTTGAGTAGCAAAGACTTTGAATGTTACCTTCTGACAAAGATAATTCCTATATCGGGATCCACCAAATGAAGGTCACCCCAGTGGCCTGGCCCACATCCCAAATCTAAACAAACCTCAGTCGGGCCTCAGTTATTGACACACCTTACTGAGGAAAACTAACATGCATGGGTGGCAATCCTCTAAGACAGCTGGAGCTAGCTTACCTGGCCCTAGAAAAGAGGATCCGCTGGCCTTATAAGGAAACCCTCACCTCATAGCCAGTCATGCTCGGTATCCTTGTTACTGCTTCTAATGCTCGATGAAACCCTTGCCCCAGAATCCTCAGGAAGGATGCTGCACCCCTTGTGAGGCCATATACTCCCCCAACCCATGGAGTGTCTTCCCTTGAATAAAGGACACTAAAGCTCATTAGGAAATTGTTTTATTTCATCACCTGACACTTCCTGCCTCTTCTCTTTGGCTCCCACTGCTCCCCTCCTGCTTGCCTTGCCTTGACCACCCTGTGATTGGCTCTCTGAGTGCCCATCCATTTCCCACCTTTCCCCACCTTCCTCTTCCAGTGGGTGACAACTCCTACTAATGATAATGATGACTGATAGCAACGACAACCATCTGTGACACTAGGCGCTTGGACTGCGCTGCATACTTTACAAGCATCGCTTTGTGATTAATCCTTTTAACAGCCCTATGAAGTTGATACTAATACTGTTCCCATTTTACAGATGAGGAAACTGAGGTACAGATAGGTTACACATTTGCCCGAGGTCCCAAAGTCTTGGTCACCTGTATGTTTCCTCTGGCTCCAATTACTACCAGCCTCATGGTAACGACTGTTGTGTCTGCATGTGCACACTCACACACCTGTTTTCTCTCTGCACTGACATCATGTTGTCTTTGAAAGTAGGGACAATAATGCTGTCTCTCTCCCTCCTCCCCAGCCCCTCACCCTCATCAGCATGCAGGCATGCTAAGCCGCTTCAGTCGTGCCTGACTCTTTGCTACCCTATGGACTGTAGCCCACCAGGCTCCTCTGTCCATGAGATTCTCCAGGAAGCAATACTGGAGTGGCTTGCCAAGCCTTCCTCCAGGGGACCTTCCCAACCCAGGGGTCAAACCCACCTCTCTTACATCACCTGCATCGGCAGGTGGGTTCTTTACCTCTAGAGCCTTTGCCACATCAGGGTCTCTTGTTCAAAATGGAACACGATGCAAGTCTCAGCCCACCTGTCATGGGGGCCACAGATGCCCCACTAGTCCTCCCACAGGGTGCTGGCATGGGCGCCCCCAGCTTGGAGCTCCCCCAGCTGAGTGGGCCTCCCAGGCAACCCCTTCCGGTTCAGCCCATCTCTGCTCCTAGCTCCTTTCAGTCTTCCCTCCCATCCCAGGGTGTCCAGAGCCTAAAGCAGCCAACCTGGGCCCCGCTCCACCTGCCCTCTGAAGGGGACCCCACGAAAGTCTCCTTTGCTCCCACCCCACACACTACCCCCTGCACCACATGCTCTGTGAGAGCAGGGAGGGACCAGGCCCCTCCATGGTAGAAGGGTCTCCCGGGCTGGCCTGAGATCGGAGCAGAGCTCAGGTTGGAGGTCCCCGCCCCCTCGAGTAACCTTGCCGGCTGCTCGGTGTCTCCATCACCTTCCAGCCTAGACCGGAGGCATCTCCCACGTGGAGCCCTAACCATGTCCCGCAGTTCCCAGCCCTCCCCAGCACCCCCTCCATCCTCCCGCAAGGCCCTGCTTGGTTTCTCTCCTCCCCGCTAAGACCGAGGAGGGAGGAGATTTTACTTCCCCAGACAAGCTCAGCAATGCCGTGTCTCCTCCTAAGAGGTTAAGGCTAATTGCTCTTCCCAGAAGAAAAGCCTCCGAGGTTTTCCTTGTGGTGAGGTAGGAGGTTGGAAAATTACATGTTCGAGGCAACATCGGGTGACTATATTAAGTCCAGTTCACAGTCGGACGGCTACTGGGCAGCACAAGCTCCATCTGCTGGCCCAAAGCAGAATACCCGCGCGGTCCCGGGCGGAGAGGCCAGCACCGCTACTCCGCGGGGGTGGGGAGTCCTGACGAAGGCACGACGCACACCCGGCTCCGTCTTCCCTTACTGTTCTGATTTTAAAAGCCCCATCTCAACAGTGACGTCTAATTTATCGTGTCCCACATACACTAATTTTGTGATTTCCAGGGATGGAAAGACTTAAAAACTGCCAGTTATGAGCACATCAAGTTGCATACATTAAATATCTACAGGTTTTTGTTTATCGATCAGACCTCAATAAAGCAGTTTCTTTTTTTAAAGGTACCAGACACACTATACACATTAGGCAACGAAAAGACTGTATTTCTATACACGCCCATACAAACACACTGAGACATCTAATTGATGTGATCTCTGACACTTACTGTACCAAATTAGATTTGGCAGCCTTTAGCCTATCGGAGAAGGCAATGGCAACCCACTCCAGTACTCTTGCCTGGAAAATCCCATGGACAGAGGGGCCTGGTGGGCCGCAGTCCATGGGGTCGCTAGGAGTCGGACACGACTGAGCGACTTCACTTTACTTTTCACTTTCATGCATTGGAGAAGGAAATGGCAACCCACTCCAGTGTTCTTGGCTGGAGAATCCCAGGGACGGGGGAGCCTGGTGGGCTGCGGTCTATGGGGTCGCACAAGTCGGACACGACTGAAGCGACTTAGCAGCAGCAGCAGCAGCCTATGGTGTTAGCTGCCCACTCTGTGCGACCCCATCAACTGTAGCCTGCCAGGCTCCTCTGCCAATGGGATTTTCCAGACAAGAATACTGGAGTGGGTTACCATTTCCTTCTCCAGGGGATCCCCCCAATCCAGGGATCCAACGCAGGTCTCCTGCATTACAGGCAGTCTTTACTGTCTGAGCCACCAGAGATGAAAAGGTGTGACCCAGTCAGTCCAGTCAGTGGTAGGCCCTGAGCTAAGACCTTGCAGACTGGATCCAGGGGATCTTCCTGACCCAGGGATCAAACCTGTGTCTCTTGAGTCTCCTGCGTTGGCAAGCAGATTCTTTACCACTGGGCCACCTGGGGATCCCTTTTATCCTATTAGATTGTCTAACGTCCATCTTTAAACAAATGGCTCTCTCAAACATTACGGTGGGAACGTAAATTAGAAATGATTTTCAGTCAATCAAATGATAAAAGCACATAGAGTGCAGGAGTCCCGTTACTGGTAATGAACTCAGTGGACGCATCCACATGCCCCAGACCCCCAAGCGTGAGCACTGGAGGGGCAGCACCTGTACACGGGGAGTGGAGAGGGTAGAGGGTCAGAAGCGACCTTGCCAGTGGAGGTGCTCAGTCAGGGAGTGGTTACAGCACCCTCCAACACTCCAGAGACAGAAAAGTCCAGAAGCATAAAACCACAAATGAGAAGCAAAAAAGAATCACTATATTTCATGGATGCTAAGATAAAATGTAGTTTTTTTTTAATGTACTTTTTTTTTCATATTTCACTTCCTCTGAATTCTGAGTATGTTTCACATTCACTGGCAAGTCAATTTATCTGGCAGTTTTTTCTCCCTTCCTTTTGTTTGTTTGGTTTTTTTTTTTTTTTGGCCACACCACACAGCATGTGGGGATCTTCCAACCAGAGATGGAACCCATGCCCCCTGCAGTGGAAGCATAGAGTCCTAACCACAGGACCCCCAGGGAATTCCCCATCTTTCTTTGTTTCTTTGAAGACTCTTTTTAAAAAAATTTTTTTATTGAGATATAATTCACAAATAAAACTATAAGATATTCAAAGTATACTAAATATACATATACATTATGAAAGGATTCCCCTTGAAAGATGCTTCTTAAAACTGATGGCATGTTAGACTCAGTGAAATACATTATCTATTGAGCCCTGAGTATGTTGCAGGCACCGTGTTGGTCAATTAGCATTCATTATCATAAACTCATTACAGATGAGAAAAGCACCTCAGAGAAGTTAAGTAACTTTCCCAAGGTCACACAGCTAGCAAGTAGCCGAAGTAGGATTCAAACTCAGGCTTGCTGATCTCCAACGCCCCTGTGCTTCCCACCACGTCGTCCTAACCTCCTTCCTTCTGGATGAAGTGAGGGGGACAAAGTCAAAGCCTCAGGTCTGTAGGTCCTAGATGATTCTCCTGGGTGATTTCTTCCGGTCAGCTTTACTTGGATCCTCACTATTCCACTCCAAGCCTAGATGCTTAGGAAGCCCTGGTTCATGGCTCACAGCTCACCCGGTTCTGGAGCAGCTTCACAGACCTCCCTGGCCTGTCTCCACCGCCTGTCCTCCCCAACTCTAATTTTGGGTTTCCTGTTGCCTTCCCAAGCTCACTGGGTACTTTACTGGCCAAACCTACCCCCGCTCCTCCGCCCACCCCAGATTCTAGGGGGAAAGGCTAGAACTCCACGAGGTGGCAGTTTTGGGAAAGACACTAATTATGAGTTGTCTCATCAGACTGGAACTGAGAGGATGAGCAGACCAGGGCTCCCACTTTCAAAACAGCCCATGACAGAAGGGGCCACTGGGAAGGCCTGCAGGGAGTCAGTGGAATTGGAACTCAAACCAGAGTGAAGCAAGGGGACAAGCACCAAAGAGTCTGAGAGATCCCTCCCTTTTCTCCTCCTCTATGCTGCAGCCGCCCACTCGCCAAGGACCTGACATAACCTCTCCCCACCCTTTTTCCCCCCACCCTCCCCCCATCTCTGGGCTCTGACTTTGCCTGTGGGTTCAATTCCCCCCACCAGGCCTTGAAGTTTATGCTTTGTCTCAAGGCTCAGCTGCCTCCAGGCAGTCTTCAGCCCTCCCAGTCCCACTGGTCCCGCTCCCCTCTGCCAGGACACCCCTCCCTGAGGAGCTCTCAATTATACCACCATGTGGCTTGGTTACTCTCTTTGGCTTGTGGACCAGAAATGCTGCCTGCCATTTCAGTAAACATACTGCCCACCACCATGCCCTCAGTCCCTGCAGCCGCCCCCAACAATGTACACAGAGGGAAATTCAGGATGGAAATAAGATACTGGTCCCAGATAGTTAAGATGCTTGTCAAAGGAATGATTTCAATAAGCCCAGACACTTGCATCTTCCCATACACAGAAAACCGTTAAAATCATAAAGTTGAAATGCCTGTTTTTGTAATGAGCAGTAATTTTGTGATATTCGACTATATGTTTGTTTGTTTTCCAGCAAAAACTATACATCCTGGCTCCTCCCTTACCTCATCAGAATAGCCCCTCAGAGCCAACTGTCTGAGAGTCTGTCTCCCGGGCTATAGTTCTCAGGAAGGTCCCTGAATAAAACATAATTCTCAAAAAAAACAAAAAACAAAAAACCCCACATAATTCCCAACTTTTAGTTTGTGCATTTTTTCAGCTAACAAATAGTTGTGCCTACAATAGATGGACACTGTCCTTAGTGCTAGAGTGGCAAGACACCGCAGAGGGGACACGGAGTAGAATCAAACACAGTGGAGGAGAGCAAGTGTTCCAGCAGCAGCCCCTCGGGAGAGCCGGCTCCTGGGAGAGGGCAGTGGGCAGCTCCTCTCTAGTCTGTGGTCTCAGTGACATCAACTTGGCACTGGAAATTGGTCCTGCTGGGAAGATTTATGCCACAGAAATCTGAAAACCAGGACTTTTCTTTTCCTAAATAGTAATTTATTAAAGATGAACTAGTGGGCTTCCCTGGTGGCTCAGTAGTAAAGAATCCACCTGCCATGGCAGGAGACCCAGGTTCAATCTCTGATCTGGGAAGATCCCACGTGCCGCAGAACAGCTAAGCCCCTGTGCCACAACTGTGCGGCCACGTGCCACAGCTGCTGAAGCTGGAGTGCCCTTGAGCCCTGTGCTCTGCAACAAGAGAAGCCACTACAATGAGAAGCCCACTCAATGCCAGAGAGTAGCCCCCCCCCCCCACCACCACCACCACTCTCCATAATGAGAGAAAAGTCCATGCAGGAATGAAGGCCCAGCACAGCCAAAAATAAATTAAAAAAAAAAATTTTTTTTTTAAGATGGACAGGCAGGCCACTGTGGGAGGAGCAGGATGAGGCCTGTGGGTCTGGGGAGAGCCACTGGTTTGGGTTTCCCTAAAAACAGATCCTGAGACAAGGACTTAGCAACAAGTGGTTTCCTTGGAAGGTAATCTCAGGGGACAACAGTGGTGAGGCAGGGAAGGGAAGGAACTTGTTTAAGGAGGTATTACATTTTCAAACATGGGCAACCAGCGCTCAATCTGGGGATGGCAGACAGTGAGGAACAGAACTTCAGTCAGCCACTGAGGCTCGAGGAAGCCGGGCCATTTATCCACCCCTGTGAGTCTTTGGAGGCCTTCACTCCCTGGCTTCTTGGACCCCACATGCTCCTGTCTCCCTGAGACTATAAATCCCCTGGGATTGAGACTCTGCTATTCTGTCTACTGAGGTCCTTGAGACCCATTCAGGAAAGCCATTAGATCAAAACTATTTCTACAACAGGCTTCCCTGATGGTAAAGAATCTGCCTGACAATGCAGGAGACCCAGGTTCGATCCCATTTCTTTCTCCAGGGGATCCAAGTCGGAAAGATCCCCTGGAGAAAGAAATGGCAACCCACTCCAGTATTCTCACCCGGGAAATCTCATGGACAGAGAAGCCTGGCAGGCAACAGTCCTTGAGGTCACAAAGAGTCAGACACGACTGAGCAACGAACACTTTCACTTTCATATTCCTACAACAACACTAAGACGTTGGTATTCTGCCTTCTCATTCTCTCATGAGTCTGCAGTACACTCTTCCAGAGGCTCCATGGCGTGTAATATTACAGTAGTTCTGCGTGCAGAAGCAAATACAAGAGTCCAAGCTGTTCTTTTAAGCCAAACATTAAAGAGATTTGTACAAATGTAGCAAAAAGTACTGATCTTCTCACTTTTTTGTTTTGAAAGATACAAGTTTTAAAGATGAGGTTTTTATATTGGTATTTCACATCTGAAAGACAACATCAAATTAGACTTTAAGGTTTCGAGTCGGAATTTCTCAAACTGGGTCCTGGGAGGTTTTCTTAAAAATCTATGAAAACATGTTTCTTTTAAATGAAATTATTGCTCTCGGTGAGTTAGTCTGTTTTCCTGAAAACTGTCCAATCTGTAGGTTTCCCCAAATGAAAAGGGTTTTTTTTATATATAATAATTGTAAGAGTAGCACTTGCTTCAGGTTAAAAAAAAAATCAGATAATGCAAATGGTATAAGGAGGAAGTTGTGAGGAGGGAAGCACTAAAGAAAGAAGCACTACAGTGGGGGTGGGTGGGTGTGGGGAGTGAGGGGGAGCCCTCGTGGTCCTGAGGTGGGTGAGAGTGGGACGGAAATCCTACTGGTTTATGGAAACAAAGCTGGTGGGGGTGTGGGGAGGGAACCCTCTTGCAGGCAGACCCCTGCTTGGAGCCCCAGAGCCTAGGCAGGAGCAGCTAGTTTGGCCATCCACACAGTCCCTTGTCCCTCAAGGCCAGGTGCCCCCAGAATTCACCCTTGGCTCCCAGTGTTACCAAACCAAGCTCAGGTCACATGTAAATCACATGTGAGTTCCGGCACCTGCCGGAGGCCATACAGGAGGTAAAGCAGAAGCTGAGAGCGTCATGTTCCTGCTCTTGGCTCTGTCCTTCCATAGGCCTCCCCGCCCTGCACACAAGCTTGCAGAAACTCCTGAGCCCTCTCTGGATGGACGGCCTGAGTCCCTAGGGTGCCGGGGAGGGGTCTGTAGCACTCTGCCCTCTCAGACCCTGAGGACCCAGCCACAGAGCCAACCCCTTCCCCACACAGGCTTTGTCCACAGAGCAGAGTCAGAAGACTCACAGGGTCTGTTTTCTGCCTAAATAACTGAAAGTCTAGGCAGAGACCCCAAGGCCCTGGAGGCCTTGAGCCTGGGAAGCCATCAGACTCGTGGCCGGAGTATCCCAGAGGGCTGCTCCAACTCCAGGGTTGAAGCCACCCTATGACATCTAGGGCAGCTGCTCCACAGGCCCACCAGACCCTTATATAAGCATGCTCGCAACAGGTGAGGCAAGTCGGCTTAACAACACTGAAACCCAGACCCTGTAAACCCAAGTTCCTCTGCTGAGTTTCTGATCAACCTCTCTATCCAAAACTTTATTCCCTTTCTTGTCCCGTCCCTATTCCCCTCAGGACTGAGGAGAATCAGAAAAGGGGGATCGAAACTGAGCAGAACCCTGAGGGGCCCTCCTAGGTCCAAAAGCCCCTGTTTCTCATTTGTAGAAAAAGGCTTTCATCTCCTAGACCTTCCCTGAGTTCCAAAGAGCAGCTTCAACTATCACTAATTAGGGAAGTGAGAGAATGAGGAAGCCAAGGAAAGGCAGTCAAGAAACAATACTGCAGAAATAAAAGGGTCCTAGTTTCTCCTCAAGGGATGTACCTAATAATCTGATAAAGATTTCTGAGCACTACCGCAGAGGGCTGCTCCAACCTCAGGGCTGATGCCACCCTATGACATCTTAGCTAAGAAAGAAAGCTGAGCGCCAAAGAATTGATGCTTTCGAACTGTGGTGTTGGAAAAGACTCTTGAGAGTCCCTTGGACTGTAAGGAGATCCAACCAGTCCATCCTAAAGGAAATCAGTCCTGAATATTCATTGGAAGGACTGATGCTGAAACTGAAGCTCCAATACTTTGGCCACCTGATGCAAAGAGCTGACCCATTGGAAAAGACCCTGATGCAGAGAAAGACTGAAGGTGGGAGGAGAAGGGGATGACAGAGGATGAGATGGTTGGACGGCATCACTGACTCAGTGGACATGAGTTTGATAAAGCTCCGGGAATAGGTGATGGATAGGGAAGTCTGGCGTGCTGCAGTCCATGGGGTCACAAAGAGTCAGACATGACTGAGTGACTGAACTGAACAGAACAGATTTCTGAGTTGCTCTGCACGAACTAAGGCCCCACCAAGATGGGGGATGGAACTACATGCTGAGACCCTGGACTGGCTGGAAGCAGAAGGCTGATGACTGAGATTCCTGGAACACCGCCCTGTTACCTCACCACCACCCAATCAGAAGAGAGTCACACACTGCAGCCCTCACCCCAAATGTAGCCTTTAAAAACTTTACCCTGAAAATCCTCAGGGACTTTGGGTCTTTTGACCACTAGCTGCCCATTCTCCTTACTTAGCCCTTTAACTCAAATTTTCTCAGCTCTTAATTCTGACATTTCAGTTTGTTTGGCCTTGAGGCAGGAGATAGGTAGACTCCAGGCTGAAGAGTTTTCCCCCTGTGGACAGAAAGTCCATAAAAGCAGGATGGTGGAGGAGGCTGGCTTCTGCCTAGGTAGATATGAGATAAAGATATTCTTCATTCTCGAAGTCAAGGAGACCTCACCAACTACACACGTGCAGAAAGGCTCCTTGGAGGTCCAAAAGGGAGGGGGCGTCACCTCACAGTAAGTGGTGTCAACTACGCATAAGCCTCTTCACTAGGCTAAGAGATGACTAAGAGATGAACGTGCACACAGGAGTACCCTGAGCTATACCAAATACTGACTCAGAGGAGGCAAATCAGAATGACTTGTCAAAGGAAACCCCAAAGAAATGCCCCGTAAAAGTGATTCAAACCACTGCAAGGGTGCAACTCAGCTGCCTGTGTGTCTATCCACACAGCCTATACTCTTCTTCCTCCGAACAAACGTTTACTTGTTTCTCTACTTTCCATCTTTGTGGGAATTCTTTTTCACGCAAAGCCGAAGAGCCAGAGTCTTGTCACTGACCACTGGTCTAGTAGCTATAGAATTCGGTGTTCTCACCGCCGCAGCCCAGCCTCAATCTCTGGCCGGGAACCAAAGCCGAGCTTCAAGCCCCTACAGGCTGAGATCAGCCTCACTGAGTGCTGGGCACACAAACTTGAGTTCGATAAGGATGTTGTGCATTTTAAGTCACTTTAGTCACGTCTGACAAAAAGAATCTGCCTTCGAATGCAGGAGACACAGGTTCAGGGGATACGTTCTCCAGGAAAATCACATAACGCGGAGCAACTAAGCCCTTGTGTCATAACTGCTGGGCCCATGCTCTAG
The DNA here is from genome assembly GCF_027580195.1 of Bos mutus. Classification (NCBI taxonomy): domain Eukaryota; kingdom Metazoa; phylum Chordata; class Mammalia; order Artiodactyla; family Bovidae; genus Bos; species Bos mutus. The sequence continues at coordinate 28,077,685 of NC_091626.1, read as the reverse complement.
AGCCCTTGAGCTGCAGCTACGGAAGCCTGTGTGCCTAGAGTCCACGCAACAAGAGAAGCCTGTGCGCCTCAGTGGAGAGTCGCCCCCACTCACCACAATCAGAGAAAGCCTACACGCAACAGTGAAGACCCAGCAGAGCCAATAAAAGTAAATACACCTTTAAAAAAAAAAAAAAAAACAAGAGGAAAACAAACAGAAGTCTATTAACATGTGTATCCTGCACATACATGGGAGCTCTCAGAGTTAAGTAACTCACGAGAGTGGTGAGAACTTGGGCTTGTATAGTATCTTAACAAAAGAACAATAAACTTTTAGAGAAATGATAAGACACAGGAAAAGGAACTTGGAGGGTATAGGGTGGAAAATTATGGGAAGGCAAATATATGGGGAAGCCAGTGGTAGCTAAGGGCTAGTTTTAGCAAGACTTGTGCTTAGATTCGGAGGTGATGGCACCCCACCCCAGTACTCTTGCCTGGAAAATCCCATGGATGGAGGACCCTGGTGGATTGCAGTCCATGGGGTCACTAAGAGTCGGACACGACTGAGCGACTTCACTTTCACTTTTCACTTTCATGCATTGGAGAAGGAAATGGCAGCCCACTCCCGTGTTCTTGCCTGGAGAATCCCAGGGACGGGGGAGCCTGCTGGGCTGCCGTCTATGGGGTCGCACAGAGTCGGACACAACTGAAGCGACTTAGCAGCAGCAGCACCAGTGTTTAGATTCCTCTGATGTTGTCTCTAGGCTGGAGAGGGTCTAGAGCTGTCGCCAGAGATTAATTTCTGGACTTCTTGGTAGAGAGCAGAATTTACAAATGATACATCAATTTATAAATTTATGATCTGCTTTTAGGCAAATAGGAGAAAGGAATAGAGCTTTTTTGTATCTGCTTCTCAAAAGCCTTCAGTTCAAAATAATCCTTGTGCTGAAGTAGCATATTTTGGAGTGTCATTAGGGGCTACCCACCGTGATGGGCTGCCAATGAAAGGAGCCTCAAGATAGAAGAAAGGAGAGGAGGAATTTCTTATCTCTTGGAGGTTCACACCCTGGCATCCTCATCTGTAAACCGGGGCCATCGACCTCCAAGGGTTACCAAGGAGGGGAAATGAGATTGTGTGCACCTACATCCTTGATGTGTAGACATTAGCCGAATCAGAATATAGGAATATTACAAAGTTCTTTCTTATATCATAACAAACTCTTCCTCCTATTAATGATGCGGTCTTAATCTAATGCTTTCCAAAGCGTGGCCCGTCACCCTGCTTGGACTACTTATTGGATTCTACCCATAATGTGCCATGGACAGATTCCCAATTGTCTTTGCTCCTCTTAGATCCACTCAATCACAATCTTGGGGGATAGAACCCTAGACTCTGCATCTTTGACAAACTCCCTAAACAATTCTTGGACATAGCAGTTTGCCTACCACTGGTAAAGTGAATGAACCACTGCTTCTGGTGATTAGAGAGACCTGGGTTCAAATCTCAGTTTGGCCATTAACTTAAGGTTTCTATGCCTTGGTTTCCTGGTTTTTAAAATGGGGATGAAAATACTATATGTGACATTTAAATGCAAGGAAATTGCTTAAGATGGGCCAGCACAAGGTAAGTGTCAAGAGGTGTTAGACTTTGTTTTTCTCCCGTTAAATGTTGCTTCCGCTGCCCCTCTGTGGCACAGACCATGGCCCCAACCATCCTGCGAACAGCCCAGCTGGAACCTGTGGTGAGTGAGTGAAAGTTGCTTAGTCGTGTCCAACTCTTTGCAACCCTATGGACTATACAGTCCATGGCATTCTCTAGGCCAGAATACTGGAGTGGGTAGCCTTTCCCTTCTCCAGGGGATCTTCCCAATCCAGGGATCAAACCCAGGTCTCTGGCATTGCGGGTGGATTCTTTAACAGCTGAACCACAAGGGAAGCCCAGAATCTGTTGGGAGCAGTGCAAACCAGAGTGAAGAGGATGGGGGCTTGGGTTTTGCACTTTCTCCCTTCAAACTGGGAAACACTGTAAGGACACATCTGGCCACTGGAGGGCAGCATCCATCTAGCTAATTTAAACAACCGCTTTCTCAAAAAGCAGCTTTCTGTTGGTAATGAGGGGAAGATGGTGGACCCTGGGTGAGATGCCTCACCCGAAGCTTTCATTTAAATTTTCCTCCTTTAGTCAGCCCTTAGACGTGTCCTAAAATAACCTATGAAGAGAGGTTTTGCGCAAAGAACTCTGCTTTCCCATTGCCTTGGATTTGCATGAGAATTTTTATCCTAAACCTGGGTTCTCTCACAGGTGCCCAGTGACAGTCTTCTGAATGTCCATGTGCCTGACCGCCAGGACTCTGCACTCCACCCCCAGCACACAAATAGCTCCCGATTTTCCAAGCCTCAGCTGCTGCACATGAAGAGCACAGAGACTCTTGGTATTCCCTTCTCAAGGTGGCAGCGGGGTGCCTTCTGCAACCAGTGGGTCGGAGTGTTCCAGTGTGGAGTGAGGACCAGGCGTGGAGCCCCTGGTCACCCATCTCAAGGGTCTCAGAAGTCACTCCCCATAGCATGTCCTCGAGAATGGTCCGGGTCTCACTTTGGGTGAGCAAAGCTCTAGATGACAGTGTGCCAGTTAATCGCCCTCTGGCTGTACGAGCTTGAACTGGGTTTTGTGGTTCTTGCCCTAGAAGGCTTCCAACCAAATATACAACCTACTGAGCAGGTGGTGCTAGTGGTCAAGAACCCACCTGCCAATCAATGCAGGAGATGTAAGGGATGCTGGTTTGACCCCTGGGTCAGGAAGATCCCCTGAAGGAGGGCATGGCAACCCACTCCAGTATTCTTGCCTAGAGAATCCCCATGGACAGAGGATCCTGGTGGGCTATAGTCCATGGGGTCTCCACGAGTCAGACATGACTGAAGCGACTTAGCACGCATGCATGAGCAACCCCCTCACATGACTCGGGGTTGAGTACATGCATGAGATATCACATCTAATCTTCTCAAGCTGATTGTGTGAAACCAAAATATCCTTCCCTCTCTTCCTTTCCCACCCCCCACCTCCTCCCACCCACGTGGGCTCCAAGCTTGGCTGGATGGTAGACAGAGCCCTGGGCTGAGTCAAGAGACCTGAGTTCTTGTCACCCTGCGACCCTAGCAGTGCAACCAGTGCTCCCAGGCCTCGATTCTCTCCTCTGTCAAATGAAAGGTTTTCCAGCACTAACATTCTATGGATATTTTCCTCCATCCCATATTTAGCCAGTCACCGAGGCCCATTTAAGTTCCCTCAGACATCTCACCCACCCCTTCCGCATTCTATTACCTTTGTAAGGAGAATGAATACCTTCTCCCTTTCTTCCTTAAACCACTGCTTTCTCCATGGGGTCTAAATTTAGAACTATAAAGAAATTTTGCAGTGAGGAGAGCCTGAGAGATACCCCTCCCCCTGAAAGTTCTGGAGCGCCAAGGGGACATCTCCACTAATTCTGATCCTCAGAATAAGTCCCAAATGACCCTCTGCCTGGGGTTTCCTCAGACAACCTAGAGTCCTTGGTTGTGTCTTGCCCATCCCACTACCTCCGTATAAAGTGTACACCTTTTTGTATTGGTTAGGACTTTCGCTGCAAGTGTCCAAAGCCCATCTGAGCTAACTTGCATTAGAAAAGGAAAATGTGTCACTACAGACAAGGATCCAGTTCATTTCACTCCCAGGCTTGGGGTTGAGTCTCTCCTCTGTGGAGGCAAGGCTTTATTTTGTCTTGTCAAAGGCCAGCTTTTCATGCTTCTCCTACAATTGGCAGATGTGAGCACGAGCAACTTCTGAGTTTCCAAGTTCTCAGTCCAACCCAAGATCAGATTAGCCCTTTGAAGCTGCTTCACTACTCTGTTCACTCATACTAAGCTGAGGACCTTCTTGGTCTCTTTTTCAGGGTATCTCCCACATCTTGTGTTTTTTTAGATCCACCTTCAGGGTTTTACATGCATTCTCATAAAACATAATCTTAGAAGATTACTTTCATTGCCCGTTGAGATCTTTTGTGATCCTAATTCTCTTGTTTACCTTATAGGCTTCATAACACCTGCGGGTTTGAAGGTGAACACCTGAGTCCGAGTCAGTAGGACCTGAACAAGACAGGACCAAGAACCAGTGCTTACAGCCTACAGCAACCTCCCAGAAGTCGTCAGATTCATAAGCCAGCACACTCTGGACACACTTTTTATTTACACAGCCACTGAGCCCTGCAGTGGAACTCTCCCACCAAGAACAGAGGAGATGCTGCTTGTCTGAATTTCAGCAAGGACTGAGACATCTCTATATTGCTCTTTCCAGGGAGCCTGGTACCAACCCCAAAAGAAGATGTTAGTCAAGCAGCATCTGCTATTCATGGAACTGTGCTGTGCCCAGGGATGACTGTATCTTTTTACAAGTGTTCACAAGCCATCTTTCAAAGATCTTGCTTTTAGAAGCCAGCTTCCCAGGTATTAAGTGTTTGCAAAATCTCTCCTGCAGTTTCTGCTGGAAAAGTAGGACTCATGAAGATGGCTAAGAAAAATATAATTAGATGGAGAAGGAAATGGCAACCTACTCCAATATTCTTGCCTGGGAAATCCCATAGACAGAGGAGTCTAGCAGGCTATAGTCCTTGGGGTCGCAAACAGACACAACTTAGTGACTAAACAACAACAAAGATATCTATTTACACATTCATCCTTATATATAAATTTCTAAGGCCTATGTGTATATATATGTCCACAGTCCTTTTTTTTTTTTTTTTTTTTTACAATTTAAAAAATCTGAGAGCAAACATGTTTTCTTATGATCCATTTGGTTACCAAACCTGAGATGACCTGAATTTATTTGATGGTGAAATAAAGACTGTTTATCCCCCTCCCCCGAAAAAAAAAAAATATATATATATAATTAGAAGTGGAAGATACTAGAGAGAGGTGATAAGAAAGCAAATGTCAGTGATAAGAATGGATGTTTTACATTGCCTGTGATCTCTTAGCTTGCCAAATTAGAGAATAGGTTTAGGATGAACCTTTGTGAGACATCTCTATATTGCTCTTTCTGGAGAGTAAGGTACCAACCCCAGTGAATCTTTGAACCCCTGGTACCAATCTCCAATGAATCTTTCTTTTGTTGTCTCATCAAAAATAGAATCCAGAAGGTTTGGGAGAGTTGACAGGTAATCTGTTTTGTGGGCCATATTTCATTGGATCTAAAATACAATCAGATTAATAAGATGCTCCAGTATTTTATAAACATCAAGAAAGAAAACATGTAGCCACTTAAACTGTAACACAATGCTTTATCATTCTTACTATTATAAACTTGTTTATGTTTAATATATGTAGTTACTGATGGCCTTCCCTGGTGGCTCAGTGGTACAGAATCTGCCTGCCAACTCAGTCAGATAGATATGTGAAAGTAACATTACAATGGCTGCCCAAAGAGAACCCCAAGTTCAGTTCAAACTTGTTTTGGTGGGTGATGGTGACACTGGCAAAACTACGTCTGTGAAACGCCGTCTGACTGGTGAATCTGAGAAGTGTGGAGCTACCCGGAGTGTTGAGTCCCATTCCCCGTGTTCCATACTAACAGAGGACCTACCTATTAAGTTCAATGTATGGGATGCAGCTGGTCAGGAGAAATTTGGTGGACGAAGAGATGGCTACAACCAAGATGAGTGTCTCATTAGAACATTTGACATCAGGAGTTACGAGAACACGCCTAACAGGCACAGAGATCTGGTCCGAGTGTGTGAGAACAACCCCCATCATATTGTGTAGCAACAAAGTAGATATTAAGGACAGAAAGATTAAGGCAAAGTCAGTTGTCTTCCACCAAAAGGAGACTCTTCAGTACTATGTCATTTCTGCCAAAAGTAGGCAGAAAAGCTTTGAAAAGCCCTCGCTCTGGCTTGCTAGAAAGCCGAGTGGAGGCCCTAACTCGGAGTTTGTCATCATGCCCGCTCTCACCCGCCAGAGGTGGTCATGGACCCAGCCTGGCAGTGCATCTAAAGGTTGCTCAGACAGCTCCTTTCCCGGATGAAAATGATGACCTGTGAGAAGCTGAGCCCAGCGTCAGAAGTCTAGTTTTACAGGCGACTGTCCTGTCAGTGGTGCCTGTTCGCACTTTATTACACATCGAAGCAGAGCCTGTGCTTACTCTTTGGATGCTGAAGGAGATGGATGGGCTTCGGAGTGAAACTGGCAGTTTAAAGAAAACTTCATTTTTCCGACCTGTGTATTTAGGTGTTTCTGGAATACAGATGCTTCCGCCTTGAGTTTCAAATATAAGACTGCTATAGTCACATGACAATACTGAGAGGTGGAATCTTGTTTGTTACTGCCACTCGCATTCCTGTTTGTTTAGAATCAGAAAAAAGTTGTATTTCAAATATCTATTTAAAAAAAAAGAATTTGGCTGCCAGTGCAGGAGACGTGGCTTCCATCTCTGAGTCAGAAAGATCCCCTGGAGAAGGAAATGACAACCCCTCCAGCCTGGGAAACCCCATGGACGGAGGAGCCTGGTGGGCTACAGTCCATGGGGTTGCAGAGTCAGCCACGACGTAGTTATTGAAAAAGCTTTTAGTCTTTAAACATGTTTATCATCTGTCACTCTTGTGCAGAGGTGAGCAAAACAAATTTGCTAAAACTTCCTCAAATGCAGAGTCTAGCTCCTCTGAACTCCTTGCCAGAGTCTTCCAGTGCATTTTCCACACACCATTTTAATCCATAGCATTTAATAGCACAGCTTTTGATAAGGGAGCTCCACTAGGACTTCAGATTGTCTTTCTGTATATCCATTCTGCAGGCTTTGATCCTGGTGCTTGATCTTACTAGAAGGTGTCAATGGAAGTCTGAGACAAAACCAGGACTCATTTTCCTACTTCTAAAGAGCAGGCCATGACTGGAGGTCATGACTGCCACCTGGCCAACAGTAGCTAGGACACTATTAATTCCAAAGTGAGATTGGTTGTAAGCTGAATCCAAATCTCAGAGATAAAATTGATGATGAAATGAGGTAGCCTTCACTTTTTGAGTTATCTGCCCCACCCAGCCTGACCAATGCCGCAAGCCTCATCCATGGACTGGTAGGCATCACCGCGTCAGACCAGGCCAGGCTGGGCCAAGCAGGTCCTGCAAATGAGGAACAGGGACTGGCCTCCTTTTAGAGGAAAACACGAGGGCATGTGGGGTTGGCCTTTCCCACCATGGGGGTCATGACCAGAGAAAGCTAGGCCCAAGAGAGGAGTGAGGCCCCCACATAGAGGGGCTGAGATAGAGCAGGCTCACTGCTTATCCAGGGCTTCCTAGGGCGTGTGGCAGATCCCAGCTTGAGGCTGGGCTGCCACCTAGGCCCTGGGTTCGAGAGACACCCTGAAGTCTCATCTCCTCTTCATCTCTAAGGTGGCAAGGTGTCCAATAACTAGTCAAAGTTCCCACAGCAGCACCTGAGCTGTGCTTGCTCAAATGGGGACTCCCCCACCTCTCTTGGAGCTTCAAAAGCCTTGATGGTCACAAAGTGGCCCCTAGAGCTTTCATTTAGCTGAAGGACTCCATCCCACCACGTCTGAGTGTCCCGAAAACCCCAGGCCCTCTCGGCCTCGATGTGGGCTCCCAGCTCCCATATCCAGGCTTCCCCAGAGTCGGGTGTGGAAAGGGGCCCTCTCCAGCGCCACCCTGCAGGGCAGCGCACGTGGGCGAGGCCCTTCAGTGGTTCTGGTGGCAGTGCCACTGCTTAGTTACCTCTTCTGTCCCCCTAAGTTTGGCCTGGACTGGGGGGGAGGGAACAGCCTGTTGGGGGACTCTCGTCCATGTGAGGTCACCTACCCCATTAGGGGATAAGCCCACAGCCTTCAGCCCCTCAGCCAGTGCCACTAACCAGCAACCACCCCCCAACCACCCCCACTGGGCATAGTCATTCTGACCCTTTGGAGATTTCATCTGAAACCTCTATCTCCCCTCCTCTGCAGATGCAATTTTAGGGTTAGGGGTTCTGGTCAGCACCTGTGGCAGCCTCCCCAGACCTGACGTTTTACAAGTTTAGGCCTCTGAAGCTGGGGTGGTTGAGCCAAAGCCTCAAGCCTACAACACAAGTCACTGATATCAGGGTGGGGTTGGGGGGTGGGGGGCAGCCAGCCTGTCCAGAGGCCTGGATGATTAAGCAAGCGTTAGCTTCCTGTTGCCACAGTAACAAAGCACATGTAGTGCCTTAAAATACGTATTTATTATCTTCTCGGTTCAGAAACCTAAAATGGGTCAGCAGGGCAGCATTCCCACTGAGGCTCTAAGTGGGGCTTCCATCTCCTTGCCTGTTCCAGCTTCTAGAAGACAGTGCATTCCTTGGCTTGTGGCCTCATGTCATTCCAACCTCTACCTCCGTCATCACATCTCTGATACTGCTGCCTCCCTCTTCATCAAAGCCCACCCAGACAATCCAGAATAATGTCTCCATTAAGGACTTTAACTCAGTTACACCTGCAAAGTCCCGTCTGCCATGTCAAGTAACAGAGTCACAGGATCCAAGGGATTAGGACACGGACATCTCGTGAGGACCATTATTCAGCCCATCACAGAGCTCAAACGCTCAAAGAGGACTCCTCAGTGGTATTTTCCTAAATATATATATGTATCTCTTGAACCTCTGACCCCAAAAGCCAGCAATGAGTAGCTAAAGGACTTGAAATCGCCTCTTTAGAAATAACTAAACAGATGAAGTATTCATAAATCAAACTCTTGGTACTAATACGTTGGTGGTGTTCAGCAGTTTTGTATGCATCATGACAACGAGTGGGTTAAGGTGACTGAACACATAAAAGAACCCAGCATATAATAGCTTTGTGATTTTTCATCTGCAATGTGCAACTGAAATGAGATGTGTAATTTCAATTTTGGAGGTCTAAGAGAATTGTTAGTAAACAGCTTTGAACTGCTCCAGGGAACCTGATTTACTGCATTTATAATATTTCAATTGCTTTGTGCTGAGTGAAACTCTGCAGCTTGGATTTGAATCTGCCTGGGTTGGGAGTCTGATGTCTTGAAGAGTGATTAAAACTTGCTAATACGTTTAAAATATTTAAAGGGATTTAACAAAGTTTGCAAACGGGGTTGTTCTGGAGGATTAAATCTGTTTAAATGTATGAATGATTAAGACACAGAAGAATGTTATTTTTACCGGAAAATTACATTATCAATAAAATAAAATGTCCATGATGCGCTTAAAAGCTTAAGAAATGAAATTTTAAGATTTTACCTCTAATGGATTGAAAATTATAGTCGTTTGCACACATATAGTCGTTTACACACATATAAGCACCCTTGAATGTTGAGAAACTCAAACCCTTGAAGACTGTGGAATAACTCTATAAACACACCTTGTTCAAATGACTCTTACACATTCTTTTAAAGATTGATCATACCTCTGGAAATTGAGGGGGATTTTGTAGCATTTTGTTTAATACTGTGGCCATGATGCACAGCATGTGGGATCTTAGTTCCCTGACCAAGGGTCGAACCCACGTCCCCTGCAGTGGAAGCTTGGAGTCTTAACTACTAGACCACCAGGGAAGTCCCTGAAAATTGAGGCTTATTAATGCACACACCCTCAGTTTAGGAAACTTTCCGGATGGAACAATTTCCTTCTCCTCAACTCTTAAACCACAGTCTTCCCCACCAAGCTGCCGTCACAGCAGACCTACCTTGAGCAGGTACGGCTTTCTGCCAGCCAGTGGGAAAACCTGCAATCATGGTTCCCAAAGCAAAAGCCAACCTCTCCCCACGTCCATTCTCCTGAAAAGCCTTGTCTCTTTCCCAGGGCAGTGGGTGTTCCAGAAACTCATGGAACTAATTCCTAAACAAACGGGGCTTACACTGGAAAACTGTCATCTCTGGCCCCAGTTCAATAAATTCCAATTTGGTCTTAGTCTTCTTATATGAGGGGACTTCTATCATGTTAAGGGTTCTCTTTTAAAGAGATCCTTCAAGCGAATCCCTTAAAACTTAAAGTAGGATTGACCTCAACATTTATATGCACGAATACTTTGGGAGTTCTATACATTAGAGCATCAACCTTCCAGCAGCACTATTATTCCCTGTTAGTGGATGAGAGAACTGTAGTGCCCAGTTTATCCGTTTTGGAAATGGCCGTGGTAGGTTTGAACTCTGGCCGTCAGACTCCACAGACTCAACTCCCTGTTACTGCTGCATGAAATTGCTTTACCCCTCGACACAGAACTGGAACACAGACCTGCAGCTTCCATTGCTAAATTATGTCGATAAATCACTGCACTGTTACTGATACCGTTACTGGCAGTCCTCGCTGCCTGTCCTGTGAGTAGAAGCCTCGAGGAGGAAAGAGGCAAGGAGGAAAACTCAAAAGAAACAGAGATCCCCCAGGGACCTTGTTTAAAGGCAGATTCTAATGAGAGGGTCTGAGGTAGACCCGAGAGCCTGCATTTCCAACAGCCTCCCAGGTGAGGCTGGACAGCTGCTGTCTACGGGACAGTCTAACTTCCTGAGTGTCTCCTGCAGCAAAAATACAAGGAACCGGGGCATGTAGATGTCACAGAGCTGTTTGATGATGTGAGAAACAAAGGCGGGGTTTATTTTCAACGCATAGGAGCCTTGTGAGGAAACCACGTTCTTCTCTGGAAAACGAAACAAGTATAAGGTTGAACGTGCCAAGGTCAAAAGCATATTAGGGGTGGTACAGGTGCCCCACACCATCCTTGATCCCATGCACTCTTTTGGAAAACAGTAAGCAAGGAGCAAGGAACTGACATGGGAGTGTTGCTGCTTTAACACTGCTGCTGCTGCTGCTGCTGCTGCTAAATCGCTTCAGTCCTGTCCGACTCTGTGTGACCCCATAGACGGCAGCCCACCAGGCTCCCCCGTCCCTGGGATTCTCCAGGCAAGAACACTGGAGTGGGTTGCCATTTCCTTCTCCAATGCATGAAAGTGAAAAGTGAAAGGGAAGTTGCTCAGTCGTGTCCGACTCTTAGCGACCCCATGGACAGGCTCCTCTGTCCATGGGACCTTCCAGGCAAGAGTACTGGAGTGGGTTGCCATTGTGTGCCCAATAGGACCAAAGCTGTCCACACTTGTCAGTTTTGTCCTGACCATTTTTAATAGGCAGTATTTGGGGGCAAAAAGTGTGTGCTGATGAAGAGGGTAATTACACACACCTCTGGACTTCAAAAATGAGAAAACAAGCCACATAAATTCTCTTCCTTAAGAAAACAGCCATTTCAAAAGATTTTCTTTAATATCATAAAATATTTTCATGGACAAGTGAGCTAGCAAACACACATGCACCAATGTGCCTTTTGACAAGATTTTCCCCTGCCCTCACCTCCCACTCCCACATCAAGGTGGACAAGAGATTGGAGAAATGAATACAGCAGATGGTACAGATAGAAAGGAAAAAAAAAATCGATAAAAAGGATGGATATAACATTGTGCTTGGTTATTTTCCTATGTCACAACAAAACAAAACATTTCGGTGCAAATAGTTAATTATTCCTCTTTTCCATTTAAGTCTGGTGGAGAAAAAAATACTTTTTGTATAATAAAATATGTGGTTTTTTTGGTATTTTTTACTTTTTTTTTTAACGTAACTTTTTTTTCTTTTTTGCAGAAAATAATTTTGTAAACTGTCACTTCACGGGCAGGGAGGCTGGATGCCACACGGGTCCCAGCTCGCCCACTGGAGGCAGAGCGTGAAACCAAACCCGGGCGGGAGAGGGGGTACAGCGGAGGCGCAGGGTGGGGCTCGCACAGCGGACGGGGCGGGGGGCGAGGGTGTGGACCAGGCGGGGCGGGTTAGAGGTCACTCTCGCCGTACAGCGCCGTGGAGAAGGACATGTAGTCCAGAGCACCGGGCACGGCGTCGGGGCCGGTGTAGGGGGCCATTCGCGCGATGCAGTACTCAGCCTGGTCAGGCGGCAGCTCTCTGCGCAGCGTCCACCGTGATGTAGTTCTGCGGAAACAATGCGCTCAGGGCGGCCGCAAAGCCCGGAGGTCGGGAACCTCACTCAGGAGGTAAGGTACCCTGTCCCACCCCCATTCCAACAGGTACATTACATATACCTGTATCAGGCATATATGTAAATAAATGAATTATACGATAAGTTATATGATATAGACACATATGTATAAATGTTATCTATATATGTACATATCTATATATGTGTATATATATTTAAATAACATATATTTCAATCCCCTTGTTTTTCACTTCAGTAACTAGCCTGTTTCCAAGTAATTCCAAGAGCTAATTGCACCTGTAATCTTTTCGTGTATCTCTCTAGTGTGCACCAACCACAGGCTGGTATTAGCAATACCATATTTGGTGAAACAGAGTAGGACTCCCACGCCCAACTCAGCTGGGCTCTGAGGAGGTCACACAATTCTCATAAATCACAGGAGCCTCCAGTCTGGGGCATCACTGCCACTGATAGACTCTTAACCTTCCCCCAGCCCATCTGGTTCCCAGTCTGGGATGTCTGCTTCCTCCCTGTCTTGGGCTTGCCCATCAAAGTCTACTTGGAACCTGCATCTTTGGGGAGCTAGCAGCTTCACACGTGTTCAGGGCCTTGCCCTACTTCTGCCAGAGTCCCCTAAGGAGCCAGTCTGAAGGAGACAGGGGTTGGCCCTCAAGTCACTTCAAGAGTCAAGAGATCAGGTCCCTTTCTGGGCCCCGGAGACTTCCTCGACCAAATGAGTCACTTGAAGGAGGTGGTTTCTGAGGGTCCTTCCAGCTCCAAAGTGCTATGACTCTAACAAGGTGTCTTTGAATGTAAATAAGAGCTTTAGGAACCTCTTTGTTGGTTCAGTCTTTACTTCAATGTAGACTGAGACATTTCAGAAATTATTCTCCCTACTGGCTAAGGAAGGACAGCCTATGGATTATCCTATGAATTTTACAGGAAGGGAATCTGACCTCTAGACCTCTCTGCCCCCAAATCCCCCGGATGCGCCTACTTTCCCACTGTCAGGCTTGGCAGTGCAGGGAACCTGGGAGATTTGGAGAACTGAAGCTGACTGCTGCTTAGGGTAGACAAATGAGAAACATGCTTCTTTCCTGCTTCCCATCCACATGCCATGGCTCATGCCCAGAATGATGCAGGGCTGAAGTCTTAAGTTCCCAGATTGACCTTTCATCACCCACTCACATACTCCATCTGACTGGATTGCCCTCCACTGCCAGTCATTTCATCACCAGTATCTCATCGTAAGTATGACATGCAATGTCCATGGCAAGGGACTCCCTTAAGCTAACCTCTTAGCTGATGCCCAAATGCTACAGAAACGGGTAGAGGTGGACAGCAGTGAGGCTCGGGGTGGGAGAAGGAACAGCGGAGCTGCTCATGACCTCTCCTCCAATTCAGCCCACCTCCGCACAGCACCCACGCCACAGCACACCCACCTTATCCCCGGCCAGGATCTTGAAGGAAGCCATGACTTGGTCTGCTGTATCTGTATCAGCTGTCTCGCGAGACATAAAGTCGATGAAGGCCTGGAACGTCACCACCCCCAGGCGGTTGGGGTCCACGATGCTCATGATGCGGGCAAACTCTGCCTCTCCCTGGAGGGAAAAGCCAATCCCAGGCCTGTCAGCCACAGTCCCCTCTCTCTATGGACCTGAAGCCTCTGGGGGCTCAGAGTGCTTGAGGCTGTCAGAGAGGGCCCCTGACCTAACCTGAGATGTCTCAGTTTCCCACCCTCTACGGATGCACGTGGTCCTCTTGGAACAAAAATGATAATGCTGATGATAACTAACGCCAGCACTGGCTAACAGACAGCATACACTATATACTAGGCCCTATTTGAAGTGCTGTGTAAAATTCATTTAACCCTCCTCACAACCATGAAGTAGCTATTTATTTTATTACTTTCATCAGGTCTCCAGAGGAGAAACCTAAGGCCCAGACAGGCTTAGTGACTTGCCAAAGGCCACACAGCCAGGGGGTAGTAGAGCTGAGACATGAACTTGGGCCTCCACCACACTGCACGTTCTGAGTGTCAGACACGGCACAGCACTCACGTTGAGTTGCTTCATTTAACCGTTACAATGGCCCGGCAGCGCTCCCCTCACCTTATCTGGGCCTCCAAGCAGGGGATGACAGAACCGAGATTTATCCCCAGGTTCCTTGCTTCTAAAGCCCACGCCCGTGTTCCTGCGCTGGGCGGCCCAAGGGCTCTGGGCTTTGCAAGGTAGGCCAGGAGTTGCCTGGCCTGCTCAGAAGGCCTGCATGAGGGCAAGGCAGCTGAGAAGGTTGGGAAGGGGCTTGGGGCAACTAGCAAAGGGGCAGCATGCCTGGCTGAAGCCATCACCAGGACAGAGGTGGAACTCTCCAGGCCTCACGTGAGATAGAACTGAACCAACCTCCACCCAGAGTGCCTACCACAGTCCTGCCTGGCAGCCTCGGGGTCAGCCCCACCATCCACGATGGGAGCCAAAAAACAAAAAGCCCACTTCAATTGTAAATATCAAAAGAGAAACCGGCAGAGAAAGGCGAGAAGGCCAGGTCTCCTGGACACACACAGGCCCCACAGCTGGGGCCCAGCCTTTCAGTACACTATCTTCCCCATGGACCAGAATCTTGAGGCCCCTCCAGGGAGGGGGGCCCCTGAGCCTGAGGGCCTCCAGCCCACCACGGCCAGGACTCGGCCTCTCCGGTCAGCTGGCTGGCTGCTGCTCACCAGGGCAGAGGGTGGGGTTTACATTACCATGTTGTAACCCATGGAGATAAGGCAGGCCCGGAAATCATCCGTGTCCATCATGCCTGTCTTCTTCTGTGGGGCAAGGGGCACCAAGACACAAGGAGGAGAAAGGGCCAGCCCGGGGCCAGGAAGACAGGGCATAGATGGCCAGAGGGGAGGTCGAGGTGTACGGTTTTAGGGGGCGGGGGGCGGGGAGGGGGGGCGGCGGTCAGGAAGGGGAAAGGAACATAGGAGGAAGAGATGCAAATACACATCCGGGGAAGATATCCACAGAAGGAGGAAGACAGAGCAGGGAGATGCAAAAATCCGTCCATGGGATGGAGAGCGATGAGGAGAGAAGAAGGTGGGCACCGCGCAGGTTCCCACGAAAGATAACCAAGGGCAGAGGCCAGAGGTCGGAGTAGCGGGAGGAGGAGCCCGCCAGGGGCCAGGCAGGGACAGCAGAAGACGAGCCCCACGGCCCACAGGAAAGGGGAGGCAAGGAGATCCAGAAAGAGAGAGAGAGAGAAAAGAAAAAAGGAGAAACGCGTTATTTCTCGCCCCGGACGCCACCCCTGAGCGTGCTCCATGCAGGAGGCGAGTACCTGGGGGTCGTTGCCAATATCATAACCCAAGCTGATGAGGCAGGCTTTGAACTCCTCGGGACCCAGCGTGCCGGAGTGATCCTGGGGCCGCCGTGCGCCAGCCAGCGAGCCATGCGGTGCCAGGGAGGTGGAGGCCGTGAGGGGGAAGGGGTGGGCCATGCCCCAGTGGAGGGTAGCGTGTGTGGGGAGAGACAGGGACGAAGGCATGCGGATGGGGAAGGTGGAGGGCGGAGGGGCGGGGGGAGGAGGGAAATAAAAGTGCACAAGGTTAGACACACGGCCGTGGCCCAGAGGGGGCCCTCTCCCCGGTACACGCAGCTGTCCTGCCCCGGGGAGCAGGCTGGAGGGAAGCATGGTGAGCCATGGGGAAAGAAGCTCCCCCAGAAGAGTGCCCAGCCCACCTCTGGCCCCGATGCCCTGAGCAGGGTTTTCCAGGAGGACGCCACCCACCCAGGTGCCTGGAGGGCAGTGAAGCAGGCAGGGGTGGTGGGCAGCACCCAAGCCCATGCTCCCACCCCCTGTGGCCACCACAAAGCCCCAAGGCACTGGGAGGGGCAGCCCACACAAAACTGGATGAGAATCCAGGAGGACTGATAGCTCTGGCACCTCTACCAGGGGTCCGAAAGGCCCCCCGGGGCTCGGGGAGGAGAGAGGCTCTGCTCTGTCCCCAGGCACAGGCAGGGGATGGTCGCCATAGCCAGGGACAGCAGACCCTCCCTTGAGGCTATGGCAGCCTTGCCCCCAAGGCGTGACTCCTCATGGTAGGAGAGCAAGAGTCAGGGGTCTGAGGGTTTCACTTCACCCACAACACGAGCACTCTCTCCAGGAAAGCAGCGATGCTCGTGGGACACCTGGACAGCTTCTAAGGCCAGCCTGGGGCGGTGGAGAGTCAGAGCAGGCTGACTGCAGCTCCTCCCTCCCCACCCTCTCCTCCTCACTCGCCCAGGAAGTGGGCCCATGCCCTGGGCAGTGCCCTCCAGGGCCCTGGGGCTGGGGCTGCCGTCAGCGAGTGCAGGGGTGGAGCTCACCCGGTCAAAGTGGTTGAAGGAGGCCCGGAACTCATTCATCTGCTCCTGGCTGATGCCCTTGGCATCCCTGGTCAGGATCTGGTTCTCCACCTCATTGATGGTCCTGGCGATGGTGGTTAGGAGCTGCTCCCAGCCCACACGGATGTGCTGCAGGCACGCAAGGCCCATCAGCAAAGGGGTCCCAGGCCTGGGCCCAGGTCACCCCTCCCTACTCCCTCCCCTGATCATCAAAATGGCCAATGCAATCAAACCAGGCCTTCTGCCCGGATTAACAGAGTCAACAGGCGCTGGGCAACCAGGACAAGGACAGCAAACCAGGACAGAGGACCCAGATGATGAAGGGGGAAGCACAGAAGGGTGATGGTTTCTGCCTGGAACAGCAGAAACCAGGATGACCAGTGCGGTCAGGTCAGGAAAAAGGGCAAAGTTGACAGTGGGGAAGATCAAAGGACAAAAAAGTAGGTAATTCCCTGAACATCCAACTCTATAACCTCACACCCATGCCTTCATAGTCAAAACAAGTAGGTCATTTAAAAAGCAGAGGCCAAACCAGTGTCTGGTGACCACCAGTCTCAGAATCACTGGGTACTTGTTAAAAAATTTAGATACCCAAGTCCCATCCCAGACCTAGTGAATCAAATTCTGGGACGGTGCCTGGAAATCTGCATTCTCAGCAAGCTTCTGGGGAAATTCAAAAGGCACTGAGGACCGAAGACTCAGAGCTCCAGGAGGGAGGAGAAGTTGAGTCTTCTCTCACTTAAAAGCTAGGGTTTATCCTACTATGCAACCAGTCTGCTTGGAATGATGGGTGACCCCCCCCACCACCACTTCCCTAGCCGAGGGAAGCAGAAGGGGGATCCGGGGCTCCCTCTCCAGGGGAGCAAGGCTGGTGGTGCCCACCTCCATGGTGTAGTTGGTGTGCTTGTTGTCGAAGATGAGCGCCTCCTGGATGAGCTGGTGGTCGCCCTCCAGCTGGTCGATCTTGGGCTTGTAGTTGACGATGCTCTTCTCATATTGCCGCAGGTGGTTGAGCTGGTCCTCCAGGGTCCCGTGCATCTCAATGGAGATTCTTCCAATCTCCTGCTCATCCAGAAAGGAGGCTCTTGTGAGACCTATGCATTCTGGGCCCCCAGGGTGGAGACTGGGGCCAACCCCTCTGATGATTCTTGGCATGGAAATAGCATCATAAAGGAATCTGACCGGCACTGACTGTTATCACCAGATGAATACCTCCCATCTCCCGGCTACCCCTCAGCCTCAGGAAGGGGACGCAAGGTCAGTTGCTAACTTAAAGATTCACTCCTCTACCTGCCATTCAAACTCCCATCCCAGGCCCATTCCCGACTACCACCCATCTCAGGGAAGTTTTCCCACTGAGCTGGGTTCCTCACAGCCTCAGGGCACCTGGCTCACCTTCTCAATGAACTCGATCCTGCTGTTCTGGTTCCTCGGAGGCCTGCCTTGCCCATCTCAATCCCACCTGTCTCCATGGTCCAGGCCTAATCCCCATCTCTGTCTCTCATTGGGAACTCAGTTCAACTTGGCAAGCATTTCTGGAGCACCCACTACCATGCATAATGTGCTAAGCAGGTAGAGATGGGGTCCAGAAAAGCACAGAGGAACTTGACATGGTCTCTGCCCTCAAGGAATTCAGAGGGACACCACGCTCTAACCCAAGCAGTGTTCCTTCCTTACCTACATCACCCTGATACCTGGTCCAACAATACAGCAAAGAATCTCAAGCCTGCCCAAAGCACAGTTCTCTCTCTGGGGAGGTCACCTCCTTCTGGCCAAGCTCATGGCTCAGGAGGAAGGGAGACCAGCTCAACCACATATGCCACAGGGCAAGCCCAATCAGTCACCTAGGCACTGATCCTTCCGTGGGACTGTCTCATGTGGTGTCCCTGTGTGGGCACGGGTCCCACACCCTCCATGGGGCAGCAGGCCAGCTGTGGGTTCAGGACCCACAGTGGCCACAGGTCCCGTCCAGGAGGAGACAGGGAAAGCCTGACTGTCTGGGATGGTGCAGGGAAGGGTGGAAGCCCCTGCCGGGCCTTCGGTGCTGGGACCCACCTCCATCTTGGTCTGGATCCAGGGCCCGATGACATTGGCCTGGGCCCCAAACTGCTTGCGTAGCCTTTCGTTGTGCTGCTGGCGGGCGTGCTCCTCCGTCAGGGCCTGGTCCCTCCGTGGCACCAGCTGCCGCACCTGGGGCAGGAACAGTCAGGGGACATTGGGACGGGCCGGCCATCTGCCTCCATGTCAGAGGAAGTGGAGGAGCCATGAAGGGAAGAGGCCAGGCAGTAATAGGAGTGAACACATTGACCTGTTCTAGAAATGCATTCATTTGCTAGACAATGAGTACTTACTGAACGACACTGAAATCAATGAAAATCAGAATACAGACAGACAAAAATCCCTGCCCTTCTGAAACTTACAATGGCTCCGCCAGCGCCCCACCCAGCCCTTGGACTCACATGGTCCCATTTGCCATTGATCTCCTGAGGCGTGATGGTTGTGTAGGGGTTGGTGCCTGCCATGTTGACGTGGTAGGTCTGAACAATCTTGGACACCTCGTTGTGGATGCCCAGGATAGCCAGGCGCTCCTTGTCGGCATCGGGGAGGGTGGCCTTGAACTGCTCATGGGCTGTGGTCAGTCCCTGGAGAGAGACGGGCGTGCAGAAGCAGCACAATGACTGGGAGGGACCAATGCCTCCCATGGGCAAGATAAGCCAAGGGAGACCTGCAGGTCCCAGGGCAGAAGTGGGTGAAGGGGCCACTGGAGGCCGGCCTCACACCAGTTGGGCAGCCTGGAGGCATCAACCCAGGACTATTTCAGCTGAGAACCAGGATGGCTGGGCTGGCCACAGGAAGGTGCCACAGCTTCATGCTCAGGCCTGGTGAATCCAGCAGCAATCTCCCTGGGGGCTCACCACCCCACAGTTAGGTTGGGAACAAGGGGTGCCCTGGGTCTGCTCAAGGGACCTGTCCTAACACACTTTCTCATTGTTCTGCAAAATCTTTTTCATCTAACACTCTGCAGCTGTACAAAAGAATGGCTTATTGCAGTGAAATGAGCTCCAAGATAATTATGAGGTTAGAAATAAAGGTTCAGGATACAGTATATAATAAAAGCTACTTTTTACGTAAAAAGTGGGGGAAGAACATATTAATAAACAAATGTGCTCGCCTATGCAGAGACCGTGTCCTGCTCTCCTCTGGGGAGCGGCACTGGGGGCTGGGGGACAAAAATTGCACAGTCTCTTTAGCTTGTAGATTTGATACCATATGCATATATTACGGAGTCAAAATAAATAAAACACAAAGCTTTCAAATCTAGAACATCCTTGGGGAGGCTACCCTCAGCCCTCTCCCTACAAGGGCAGTGTGTGGGCCGTGCAGACCCAGCCTCCATGGATGAGGGGGTCGGCAGCACACCTGGATCTCCTCGATGGTGTGCACGATGAAGGTGTCCTGCAGGTCCTCCATGGCCCCCTCCATCCAGTTGTTGAAGGGTGCGGCCCGCTTAGCGTACTCCAAGTACAGTTGGTCAATGGTCTCCAGCAGTTTCTCCGTGCGCTGGGAGTGCCAAATGGCATGGGGATAGGAAGGTGCTTAGTAACGTCATGTCCAGAATCACCAACCCCCCACCCAACCCAGTAGACTTCAAGATCCTTCTGGCTAGCCCGAGAGTTTCAGGTCTGGAAGGACCAGATAACTCAGAACAGACTCTCCCAGAGTGCTGGTTCTTAATATGGGGTGTATGGACCACCCCACACTGGAGTCACCCGCCTAGGCCCCAGAGAGTCTGGTTTAGAGAACAGGAAGGTTCTCAAACAGGTGGGGCTTGCTCCAAGTACACTAAATCAGGAGGAGGAGAAGGCATGATCAGGGCATCTCCATCAGGGCAAAGGTCAAGTCCAGTGCCAATGTGAGCTTTCCACGGTCAGACCAGGACTGGGGAAGGTCTGAGGAACCCAGTGGAGCTTCTCAGCCCAAAGCAAAGGGAGTCGTGAAGCAGACAGGCCACACAGGGCTGCTGGAGGCGAGTCTCTGTCTCCTCAGGGGCTCTCACCTCCAGAGCTTCCCTTCGCTTCTGGGTTAGGGCCCCTAGATTGTCCCACTGGTCACAGATCTTTTGGCACCGGGCGTTGACACTGGGTGAGTCGTAATAGTCCAGCTCACTGCAGGGGAGGAGAGAGGAAGAGACAGGCGACCCAGGTTACCTCTGCGGCCTGCTCTCCTGCGCACTTCTTCAAGACCTTCCAGGACCCATACTCCCACCCTCAACCTCTGGGCTTTCAGGAGACTGCTGGGAGGAGAACAGTTCTCCTCCGCAAGGGCCCCTGCCCCAGCCTCGCCTGGAAGTCACACCAGCCTTGACTGCAATGCCCAGTGACAGGAAGCCACTAAGACCAGGCAAGATCTCAGAGCCATACTCGGTCACCCTCTGGTCCCACACTGGCTGTAGGTAAGGACCGAAGGCCTGTGACAGAATGGTCACAGGCTATTCCCCACCTGCGAGGACGTTCTTAGTCTTCTGTATCAATGACCTCCTGCCCCAGGACCCGGCTCACTTTTCAGGCCACAGCCCACCTCCCACAGCACTGCAGTGCCCGCCGGGCTTACTTGAGCTCCTGGGCAATGGCGGCAATCTGCTCCACGCGGTCCTGGTGGGCAGCCAGGTCACTCTCAAAGGCCTCGTGCTTCTTGAGCAGGGCCTTGATCTCCGAGAGGGTAGCCGTCTCGTAATCCTTCTGCCGCAGCATGGCCTCTTTGCCTGGGGGTCAGAGGTCGGGCACAAGGCTGAGCAGGAGCCGGGAGGCCCACCTTCTTGATCACAACCACCCCCACCTCAGGGCCCGGGAGCTCCACTTCTGGTATATCCCAAGGAGATAGATGTGCCCCATACGATGATCAATTATCTGCAGTTCGAGAAAATAGATACGCAGCCGGAACATGCGTGATGGGGCAGAGGGCGGGAAAGTCACTCCTTTTCATGGAGTATGCCAGGGCCACCAGGAGTGGTGATATACAGATGATGAGGCTAAGTGGACAGTCAGGGTATAACACAAACTTTATAAACAGCAGGAAACAACGATCTACGCCTGTGGTATAACCTGGGGAAAACAAGTTCCTCAGGGGTGCCCCGTCTTTAGAGTTTTCTCCACTTACAGTTGCTGCCCCCAGCAGCCCTGCAGGGACCCTGCCCCTCAATTACACCCAGGGTGGGCAGCCTGTCCAATGCACTCTGCACAGAAGCCATCAGCAGCCAGCACCCTCTCCAAGCCTCAGGTGCACTGCCCTCTCTTTTAAGGGGCGAGGCAAGGCTTGCATTTCTTGGATTTTTGTTTCCAAAGGGAAGAGGATGAGAATCGAGCTCTCAGATCGCTGTTAGATGACGGTCCCCAGCTGCCCTGTGACGCGGCTGCTGCGGGACAGAGGCTGACCTGGCCTTGCCCGCACGCCCACCTCCGGTGTTTGCCCCGTCAGGGAGGCTCAGCAACTCTCAGGAAATGAGAGCTGGGCCAAAGAGGTGATAGCTTCTCTCCTTCTCTCTACTCCTTTTTGTCAGAATATTAATATGATGAGTTTAGAGGGTAAAAAAATCACAGATGAGCCTATTTATCTGCTCCTTTTCAGTCTCGCCTTCTTTGGATGTTGTGTTAAAACCATTGGGTGTATGTAAATTACATATCCTGCTTTTAAAATACTCAGCAGCGCATCACCAGTTTCTACACTGCCACCACGGCCATCACACGAGTCACTCCGATGGCCCCGTAACATTCTGTCGAGCGGCTGAACCCCCAGTGGCGTAACCACACTGCGCTACCATGGAGCCTGTGGGCCCCTCAGCTGGCAGGACTGTAGATGGACTCATGCAAACACCCCAGACACGTGATTTCAGCCATGTTTAGGGGTTTTAGACAGCCTCAAGAAATGCAGTTCTTAGGTAAGTGGGCAACAGCATTGTCAGCTGTGAGTACTTATAGCCAGACTGCTATGTCGGCGTCTGTTGCAGGCACACCAGCACTTCTCATGCCTTTGCTGGTGGCTGGCGGGGCCAATCTTTGCTCTGTACCTTCTTGTGAGCTGTTCCTTAGCACCAGAGAGAACACAATAGAAGCGTGTGGGTGAATCGGTGCAAACTCCACCACCCCCCTTCTCCTCCATCCATCCGTGCCTGGATAGATAGCTCATACAGGCACAGTGGAAGGCGCGCAGTGACCTCATATCATCGTATATGAAGCCCAGTAAACCCCTCTGCTGAGTCAAGCACACACCTATCCCCTCCTGCTCCAAGCCACTCCCTAATGGCCCCAGGGTGTGGCCGTCCCTACTCATCTCTAGTCTACTGTCTGAGGACCACCACAGAGCTGAATGGGGGCATCTCAGCGTACTGAGCTCTACCGGCCAATGGGTCTGTTCCAGGGGCTTCAGCTGAAATGACCGCAGGGCCCTAGGAGATGGGTAGCATGGCTCACTCTCCAGCCCCAGCCCAGGTTCTAAGGAAAAGACCATTCTGGGTGTGATCTTCTCTCTTTGGGGAAGATTATCTGCCAACAAGCAGACACCAGACATGGCCAAGTGCTCCAGGTCAGAGTGATGGAGACACACAGGTGCTAAGGCCAGAGCTACAGGTTACTACAACGGCAGAGAAGGCAGAGGGGGGAAGGTATCAAAGGCTCCCATTTACTGAGTGTGTTTCATGTGCCAGGCACTCAACTACGCATAAAATGCACAACAACCGCATGAGGAGGTATGCTGAGTTAATAATGTCCCTCTAAAGCTCATGGCAACCCAGAACCTCAGAGTCTGACCTTATTTGGAAATAGGGTCTCTGCCAATATAATTAGCTAAGATGAGGTCATACTGGATTAGCTGTTGTTTAGTCACTAAGATGTGTCTGTCTCTTTGCAACCCTGTGGACTGTAGTCCACCAGGCTCCTCTGTCCATGGGATTTCCCAGCAAAGAATACTGGAGCAGGTTGTCATTTCCTTCTCCAGGGGATCATCCAGACTCAGGGACTGAACCCGTATCTCTTGCACCTCCTGCACTGGCAGGCAGATTTTTTTACCACTGTCCCACCTGGGAAATCCTACTGGATTAGAGTGGGCCCTAAATCCAATGACTGGTATCTTCAGCAGAAAACTGAGAGGTAGATTTGGTCACTAAGACCCAGAGAGAAGCAGCCGGTGATGATGGAAGGCAGAGATTACAGTGATGCTGCTACAAGCCAAGGAACAGCAAGAAGTGCCAGTAAAACCACCCGACACTAGGAAGAAGCAGGGGACGCCTCCCCCTCAGAGGCTCTAGAAGGAGCCAGTGCTGACGGCACCTTAATTAGGACTTCTAGTCTCCTGAACAAGAATGTCCTTGTGTCATGTAAAACCACCCAGTTTATGGCAATTTGCAGCCCTAAGAAATAATAGGAGGGCACATCATCACCTGCATGTAACAGACAAGAACACAAGACCACTGGTCCAAGATACGCCGCCTCTAGGTGGTGGAATCAGCATGTGAGCCCCAACCCGACCCAGGGAAGAGAAGCCACTACAGTGACGAGAATAATTAACACACATATAGCACATGGTATGCCAGGAACCTTTCTCATTGCTTCTGATGTATTATGCCACTTAATCTTCATAAACATATTAAGCTGATACTATTATTGTCCCCACTTAGCAGAGGAGAAAACTGAAGCAACCAAAATACTAATGAGGGACTTCCTTGATGGTTAAGACTCTACACTTCCAATGCAGAGGAGGCAGGTTCGATCCCTGGTCAGGGAACCAAGACCCCATGTGCCATGGGGTGTGGCCAATAAAAAAGGGAGTGGGGTGGGTCATGAACTCACCTAATGTTAAGGGACAAGTAAGAGACAAAAAAATAAAACATGAGAGAGAAAGGAGTTATGGCTGGTGGTTTAGCACGAAAGCTAGACCCAAGCTTGGGGTGGGGGGCAGGGGCTAGGCTGGTCTTACCGTCCGTCCAGGCCTCGTGGATGGAGGCCTTCTGCCGGAACTTCTCTGCCAGGTGGTCGAGCCGCTCCAGCCTCCGGATCTCATTCAGCAGCCACTCCTCATAGCCCTTCTCCGCCTGCTCCAGGCAGCCCCATGCGTTGTTGATGTCCTGCAGGGATGGGAGGCACAGGGTCAGCCCACCTGGCCCCCGAGCCCCCACGGCTCCTTCATACATTCCAGGAGGAGCCTCCTCCCCACCCAGTCCCCCTGGTATGACCTAGGGTTCCTAGGCACCAGGCCTCCTGGGTAGGGAAGTGGGTCCATGCTGCTATGGGGCGTTAGCAGTGCATCCCAGTGGGGAGAGAGCCCAAGGCCCTCTGGGCACCAAGACTGGCTTCTGCCAGGATTCTGAGCAACCACAGAGGTCACAGGGGCAGCCAGGGAGACAGAGCAACAAACTGAACAAGGCAGGCAGGGGTGGGAGCCTCCCAGCCTCCTCATGTTTCTGGGTTTACTCATGGGCTCTGGGCAGTAGCCATCCCAGAGTCACCCAGAGATGGTGACAGGTAATGAGCACAAACCCACAGGCGTTCAGACATGGAGCTGCCCTCTACAGTTAGCACAAGGACACCCCCGGGCAGTGACAGGCTGATCGGACTCGTGTGCCACCCAGGTCCTCGCCATGTGCCAGGGGCCACACTGCATCTGCCACAGGAGGGGCACATTAAAGCACGGAGCGCCACCCACCCCCAACACCCCGCCCCTGTCAAGCAGCAGCTCCAGCCATATAGAAGCTGCTGACTTGGCCTGGAATCTGTAAAAGGACCACAGTTTTCCAAACTGCATGCACAACGTCAGGCCTTTCTCTACTCCCCCAGGGTCCTCCCTCCTTCCACTGCTGTTTACAAGTTTCTCCCAGCCCCTTCCACGCTTCCCTTATGTGCCTGTGTCTCCTTGTCAACTCTCCTCTGCAAAGTACAAAAGCTCTATCCTGGTCAATTTTTTATTTTAAAATTTTTGTTTGCATGTTTCTCTGGCTCATATCTCAAGTCCTGGGGAAAGGGTAAACAGGGAGGAATAACAAAAAATGACAAAAATGAAAAAAAGTTATGACATGGAAAGCTGGTCACGATATAATTAGTTATTTCTTTCCTTTTTTTTGGTCATGCCATGTAGCATGGGGGATTTTAGTTCCTCCACCAGGGATTGAGCCTGTGCCCCCTGCACTGGAAGCGTGGATTCCTAACCACCAGGGAAGTCCCTGTAAGTTCTTTTTTCTAAGCAGCTTATTAAATAAAAGATGCTTTCGGATTCCCTTTAAAATCACATTTACAGAGTCTAAAAGAATCTCTTCTCCCCAAAATCTTTAAGTTGATCCTGGGTAGGAAGATTATGAAGAATTTCTATTTTCTATATTTTACTTATTTACATATTTGAAACTGTCCTACCAAAAAAAATCTATTAAGGTATTAAAAAAAAAGTTTTTAAGTGCTAAAAAAGATTCCATGGAAGTGAAAATTATCCTTTTAGCTCCTGAATTATGCTCTGTTTGGGTCAACATGTCAAGTGGGGTTTTGTTGGCAGAGATGACTCTTTGAGGGGTGGGGAGGAAAGTGCTGGGGCAGATCCAAGCAGATGAGCAGGTGTCTGGAAAGGGCAAGTATGACCCGGCGTGGGGAGGAGAAAGGGGGCTCTCTCTATGGGGCGAGGGGGAGCCCCACCTGGCCGAGTGTGGGCTGGAGTCCGGGTGGTCACCTGGGAGAGAGAACCCATCCCTGGAGCAGTGTGGGCAGGAGATGAGCACACGCCCCGCCCCCGCCCCGCCCACAGTGCGTCTTTTGCCGGCGCCTGGGAGCGGCTCCGGGTTGGGGCAGTCCGGGTGCTCACCGAGACCATCCTGCCCTCGGAGGGCATGAAGGCGGGCCGGTTGCTGAGGCGCAGCTTGGTCTGCAGCGTGTTGAAGTTGATCTCCAGCTGGCACTTCTCCTGCACCTTGGGCGGCTTGTGAAGGCGCCGGTAGTCCCGGAAGTCCTCCAGCTTCTGCTGCATGGCGTGCATGGTGTTCTCGGGTGCCCGGTTCTCCAGCCATGGGATGGTGCGGCGGATCCACTCCAGCAGCTGTGGAGGGAGAAGGGGAGGACGCTGGGAGGGGGGCCGCATCTCTCCTGAGGGCACACTCTTTCCCAACCATCACCCCAGGCCGTTCCCAGGCCACAGGGCCAGGCTGCCTCTGAGAATCAAAGGCTCCATGATGCCTGGCCACTAGGATATATCAAACCACAGCCAGCATCACTCAACCTCCCTGCTCCCCAAGGGGAAACCTGGGGGCAAGATGGCTCAACTCAGCAGGAGACCCGAGCTCTAGTTCTTCATCTACTACCTGGCTGGGCCTCAATTTCCCTATCTTACCATGGAGGGGTGAATGGTTGCTGGCCAGAGGCCCTGCCATCTGACCTTTGAGGATTCTAGAATGTGGGTCCTTGACTCAAAAGAGAAAAGGTTGCAGAGGACAGCCTGAATTTTGTTTCTTCAATGAGGTGACGGGGGGTGGAGGAGTGGAAACGATGAGAGGAAACTCGTGATCCCCTGCAACTGGATCACGTGGCCCAGACTAACTCATCTGAATAATGATGACGAGCTAAGTCATCACGGGATTAAGTGCTGTGACCGTCCCCACCAGTGGCGGAGGACATAACCAAAGCATGGTGAGCTTCTGTGACTTGCCAAGGTGACCGAAGTAGGGCAGGGATTAAATCCAGGCACTGGGACCCCAGAACCTGGGCTCTTACTATGCTGGGGGACAGTAAGTCCACCAAGAGGCCGGGCTAAGCTGTTCAGGGGCTGAATTAAGGAAGGAGCAAGTGGTGCTCTAACCCAAATGCAGTCAGTGGCAGAACAGCAAACCCATCCTGTCCCCCCCGTCCTCTGGGGGGGCCCAGCCGCTAAGCTAGCCTGAGCCAGCCTGATTTATCCCTGGTTCACATCCTCTCAGAACTGCACGCTCCTTTTAAGTTCAAACGAAACTCCCAGAGTAACAGTACACTGGGCCCAAAAGGCCTCTGAGGTCTCTTGGCACAGCTTTCATTTGTCAAGTGAAAAAAAATCAAGAGCAGAGAGGTGATAGAAAAAGCGTGGAACTCAGCTCTTCAAAGTCCCGACTGGCCCCTGACCCACCCCCACCCCCGATCTCTGGGGGAGCCCAAGCCGCCCTCGGTCAGCTGCTGTGATGAGGGGCAATGCCCAGGCTGGGACTGTGCCCAGAGATGGATTTGGAGGAATGGATGGGTACTGCAGGCTCCCTGGTCTCTCAGGACAGGGTGGCAAGGCCTTGCCAGGGCCAGACCAGGAGAACCCAAGGGTACCCACGTCGCTGGCCAGCTTCTCGTAGTCCTCCATGAGCTGCTCGTTCTCCTGGTTGACGGCCAGCACCTTGCAGATGCGATTGGCTGCTGTCTCGGCCTGACAAGACAGAGAGGGTGGTGGTCAGCGTCGCAACAGCGGGAGCGCCTGGCACACGCCTGCGCCAATAAGGGCTCCTCCCACCCCTGCAGCATCACATGGCTGGAAGGCAGCTCCCAAGACTTTGAATTCACAGGCTCCTCATCATCCTCTTTACCAGCCCAGGCTGAGTCCCACAGAGCAAGTGAGCACACACAAAGACCTAAGTGGCTGAACTGGGGGCCCCTGGAGAAAAGACTGTAAGTTTGAGATCCAACATGTATGTTGGGAAGAAACTAAGTCAATGGTTGATATAATTGAGATGCTGAGCTCAGGTGGAAGGTGAGAAAATCTATGCCCATCCTGGAATTCCAAGTAGAGACCCTGGGACTCCCAAGGTTCAGGCTCTCAGACTGGTTCTGCCAGGATTTTGGAGATGCAGGAATTTAAATCTGGGCATCCTAGAATAAGGTGGTGAGAGGGAGTGGGGCCTCTCAGGATCCTTGCAGAATCTCAAGGCTCCTGGCCCAAAGAACTTTAGAGAAGATGCAGGAATTAAGAATCAACCCAGCATAGACAGGATGCCCAGAAAGCCACCCTGGGCACCTCTGGGAAAGGTAAACACACATCCCACACCGAGTGCTGGGCCAGCAGACACCTGAGGTGGGCCAGGTGGCAAGAAGAATAAAAGACTGAATGGCAATCAGATGCAAAGGCCCAGAAACCCAGGGGACACGGCTTCTCTGGCTCAGAGGGCCCTCTGCACCTGATGCCAGCAGGGACTTGGCTCAGGTGATCTCTAAATATAATTCCCGTTCACAGTCCTAACCCAGCTCCAAGGGGAGGGGAACTCGAAGCCATCTGGGCCCTGGGATAGGAAGGAAGATAGCCTGAGTGTGGCAGCAGGCAATCATGACAAGTAGACAGATACACATCCTAGGGCCCAGGAGAAGGGTGACCCTGCAGATGGCAAAGGTTGAAGAGGGAGAAAGATGGGACCTTGAACCCACTTGATGAACAATGGGTTTCAAACTGCGGCAAGATAAACTGAGTTTAGGCATCAGGAAGAAGTTCCTGAGAAAGAGGGTGCTTTCATTTGGGAAGGAATGACTGAGAAGATGTAAATGTTTTTTTCCTCGTGGAATTCTTCAAATAGGACACACACCCACCAGACCACGTGATGCGTGGGTGACTGTGCCGGGAGGTATGTGCACGAGGGCAGGATGAGATCACCATAAAGGACCTTTCAAGCTCAAAGTGAAGACATACCCTCCACGGCAGGGTGTCAGGGTGGGTGAGCCTCCAGCAGGGCAGCTGTGGCTTGACCGCGGAGCAAGGAGCTGGGAGTCCCAGGTCTCAAGAAACGGAGACAAGCCATCACATCCTTAGACCCTCACCCCCGGCCCCGCCACCTAACTGTCCTGGAGATGCTAAAGCCACTTCTCAACAGGACAATCAGGAACCCCCGATTGATCATCCTTCCTCTTAAGAACCAACAGGCAACCGTGGGGAATCCCAAGAGGTGACGAGGAGGGAAATGCCTCCCCGGACCTGTCTCAGAAGATGAGAGGCCACAGAACAAGTAGGGTCCTGGGCACTGGCTGATGTACCCCATGAATCTGCCCAAAGTCACCAGAGTTGTTTCCCAAAGGCTGGGGAGGGGGACCCTGGCAGAGGCCAGTGCTCTCCTGTGTGCTGACATGTATGTAAGAACATGGGGTGGCTGCAAAGTCCCCGGCCCAAAGTGCTGACCGAGCAGGTAAGAATCGCAGGCAAGAGTCAACATCGCTGTGACAGTTAATGGATCAAGCCCGCCTTCACCTTGTTATCCTCTGATTCATCTTGAGATCCTAAGCTTGGAAGACATAAACTTTGATTTGTGGGCCAATTTGCAGACTTGATGGACTGAATGAGGCCTGCATGCTCATGGGATTCTGGAAGACGTGACTTCTGGGCCTCAAAAGCCTCACCCGCCCCTCAGAGCCGGCTGTCTGATCCAGGGTCAAAGGGGGCTCCTCTTGGATAAAGTCTGGGGAGTTTCCGGGTGGGCCTTCTGGGGACTTTTTACAAAGATCATCGATGGGCTGAGAAAATATTTTATGGAAACAGGCAAAAGGGTGACTTCCAAGTACCAAAGGAAAAAATTTCTGACCCTTCCATGGAAAGTATTTTTATGTTTTTTTTATGACCCACTATTTGTATTACTAAACAGTGTCATACAAAACAATGTGCTTAGTTTTACATTAGTTGTTTCCAAGTTAGGGCTTCCCTTGTGGCTCAGGTAAAGAATCTGCCTGCAACGCGGGAGGCCTGGGTTCGATCCCTGGGTCAGGAAGATCCCTGGAGAAGGGACTGGCTACCCACCCCAGTATTCTTGGGGCTTCCCTGGTGGCTCAGACGGTAAAGAATTCTGCCTGCAATATTGGAGATCTGGATTTTTAAGTTATGGATTATTATTCCCAGAGCACTTAGCTACCCCCAAATGAAACCCTTGCTATCCCAGGTCAAACTGAAAGGAAGCAGCTTCAATGATGGTGACATCAAACAGCCAAATGTGGCCAAATGAACCCCATGGCTCTGCCACCTGCCACCCACAGAGTCATGCGAATGCCAAGAAGATCTCATCTGCGACACTTTTAGTCAAAAAATTCCCAAATCTAGCTAGAATTGCCCATTTCCTTCCTCCCACAGCTTCCTTCGGCTCAGCCTTCCTTCACGATCCAAGTGAGTTCCCTGCCCTGGTGTTCCTGCCAGCAGCACCCCCAGACGCCAGTCGCCAACTCTGGCTTCACCCCTACTCCCTGTTCCAGCTTGCAGGATGAGACCCAGACCAGTGCTAACTTGCTCTCCCTTTGAGGCTGCATGGTCACACCACGAAGCTACCCACAAACCGTAACCGCCTTCCTCAACCTCCCCGAGCCTTTCATTTGCAGAACTCCCCCACCACTCAACCCTTAAGACCCTCAGGCTCAAGTGTCTCCTACTCAAGAAAGCCTCCATGGGGCTTTCCCTAGTGGCTCAGTGGTAAAGAATCTGCCTGCCAATGCAGAAGACATGGGTTCCATCCCTGGTCTGGTCAGATCCCACATGGCACAGGGCAACTAAGTCGGTGTGCCATAACTACTAAGCCCATGTTCTAGAGCCTGGGAGCCACAACTATTGATCCTTGAGCTGCAGCTACTGAAGCCCTAGCACCTAGAGCCCGTGCTCTGCAACAAGAGAGGCCACCACAATGAGAAGCCCTCACTGCAACTAGAATGTAGCCCCCGCTTGCTGCAACTGGAAAAAAGCCTAAGCAGCAATGAAGAGCCAGCACAGCCAAAACTAAAAAAAAAAGCAAGCAAGCAAGCAAGAAAGTCTCCATGTCCCACAGCCCTGCAGCAACCCCTCCCCTGCTCAGGTCTGAAGCACAGCAGAGATTAGACCACAGCATTGTGAGCTTCTTTTATTAAAAGTTTTCCCAGATGGACCATGAATCTCCCGAGGGCAGGTACAGGATTTCTTTGCCTTAGAAGATTCACAACCGACAGATGACAAATGGAATGATGCAAACAGCATCATCTACTTCTAAGAGCATCCAGAACCCCACAGCAGATCCAGTTCACACCCTAAAGGGCTGTTTTCTCAGAAACAGTTCACAGGCCATGAACATTAAAGCAACAAACAAAACAAAATCTGGTTGCTCACAACACCTTCTAAATCCCTACGGAGAAGAAGAAGAGAGAGGAGAGGCTGAGAAAGAATTAGAACCTAAACCAGTGCATCACACAGAAGCTGGTCTCATCTGACTAGGAACGTCAATCACACACACACACTCGTATCCACACAGGCACACAAATACATATACACAGGCGTGCACACGTCCTCCAGACTTGGCTGCCTTTCTAGTTCCACTGCCCAAGGCTTGACAAGAGAAGGACAGTGGAGAGGACGCAGGGCACCAGACACGGGTTTCAGGAGACTCTCCCACATTGGCTTCAGACACAAGACAGTCAAGAAAGGAAGAGGGTAGGAAAGACTCCTCCTCCTTCCACGGGAGAGGGGTAAGAGTCCC
Organism: Bos mutus; assembly: GCF_027580195.1. Taxonomy (NCBI): domain Eukaryota; kingdom Metazoa; phylum Chordata; class Mammalia; order Artiodactyla; family Bovidae; genus Bos; species Bos mutus. The sequence goes on along the minus strand of NC_091626.1, from coordinate 28,045,908 downwards.
CGCCCACCAGCCCGCTCGGCTCTAAGCAGTTGCCTGAATCCTTCGAAGTGGGTTGGCAGGGGCAACTCTGGGTGAGGCCCCCAACCCAGGACACGAAAGGAACACCACCCACACCCCCAGCCCCATACCCCCCAAGCTGATGACGCTGTCCTCAGATACGGACCAAAGTAGCATGAAATGACTGCAACAAGGATGAGTGAGAGGGAAGAGGGCATGGGGAGGAGGTGGTATGAGATTTGGGAAGGAGAATAGCAGGCTGCTACACACGTGCACACACACACACACACACGCACACGCGCGTGCACGCGGACACCCACACAGGCACAAGCTCCCTCCCGAGCATCATCAGCCAGGACACAGGGAAGGCTCCAGAGACAGGGAAGGCCAGTGTTAACAGGCATGAAGCCCAGGACAGAATCCTGCAAGAGCAGGAGAGGAGGAGGAGTTGGTGGAAGGAGAGTTGGAAAGACCATGGCAGGCAGCTCAGCCTAGCTCTGGGCGCGGGCAGGGCTCCATGCGGTTCTTGGGGCTGGAGGTCCCCCGAGACAAGTAGATAGATGGTGCTCACGTCCTGCCTAAAAGGTGGGGTGTAAGAGGGGCCAGAAGAAGTTGACAAGAAAGAGCAGCAGCAGAGATGGGACAAAGAGAAAGAAGAAGAAGCAAGATGCAGACCAGAGAAGAGGCTGGAAAGGTCTGGGCCTCCTGGGGGGGCAGGGACACCCAGAATAGGGAGCCTCCAGGCAGGGCTGTTTCCTGCCAAGCAGCGCCCATGAGACCTGGAAGGAAAGTGAAGAAGGTCACGGGTGCCCATCCAGGCAGGGGATGGGCCTGCTGCTAGCTCACCTCATGCTTTTATGTATAATTTTTTTTTTAAAGGCACCTTTTCCCTCAAGGCAGTTCTATTAGAAAACTGTCATTCTCATTCTGTTAGAAGACATTTTTAGGGCCATTTCCAAGATTATTTTAGTAAAAAATATTCAAATCTTCATGGTCTATGATGTACACGTGGCACCCTTGTACAGTGTGCAACCTGCACCACTGTCCCTGGCAGACATGGGTGGGAAGGATCAGGCAGGACTCTAAGCCCAGGGCCTGGACACCAGGAGGAAGGTAAAAGAATTCTCCCTGCCCTGACTGCTGGGTAATTTTAGAGGGTGATCTTGCTCAAGTAGGAGGGAGAGAGAGAAGTGACAGGGTCCTCAATATTTATGAAAACAAGCAGAGCCCCAAACTGCACTGCTTGGGATAAGGGCTTTCAACTCAGTCCAGGGAAAGAGCTGAGACTTCTTTCCTGTTTGTGGCACCCATTATGCCCAGTGTGTGGGGACAGAGATGCCCAAGGCCATCCAGAAGCGGGCGTTCTCCAGCATCTTTAAGTGTCCTGGCCAAAGTTCAGAGAGCATCCTGCCCTCCTGCAGGACGTCGGGGTTGTGTGTGGGGGGTCTTTTCTAATCCTTCCTTTCATTCCAGGGCTGCAGTTCCAAGGGGCTGCTGCTGGAGTATTCGGAGAGGATGGAAGAGGTGGGCAGAAGGGCGCTGGGAGAGTGGGCGAGGCCGAGGGAGAGCTCACCTTCTGCGCACCGAGAAGGCGTGGCCGTGACATGAAACATTAGGTCACGGGGCCTTCCCATCCGGCCTTAGCGTGCCTATACATCTGCACAGAGAAGGAGAAGAGGTTGAGAGGAGAAGGAGGCGGCACAGCACAGAATCAACCCAACAGCCACGGTAGACAGAGAGCACAGACAGACAGACACTGAGAAAATGAGATGCTGGCAGGACAAACGGGACAGGGTGTGAGAGAGTCCAGGCTGAAAGAGCAAAGGTGGGGGCTGGGGAAGGCTGGGGGCAGGGGAAGGGGCATCACCCCATCATGCATTTCAAAACAGGCCACTCAAACTCCATGCAGAGGGCAGGAAATCTGCCTGAGTGTGAGGCAGGTCCAAGGCCCAGAGCTGATAAGGCAAGCCTGCCGCTTGTGGTCACAGCAACCTGGATGCTGTGTTTCTGGGGTCCTGCCTGTGAGGGAGGTCTAGCGGAGGGGCGTCAGCTGCCAGCTAACAGAAATACTCAAATCTTCAGTGTCAATGATTTGAGTGCAGAGCCTGCACCACTGGACTGGAACCTCAGACCTCCCTGAGCAATACTAGGTCAGGACACTGGCAGGGCTCACAGCTGCTCCCCCTTTCCCTCCCTCCCTCCCTCATGTACTGACCCCACCTGGGGGCCCCGGGCAAGATATAGAAGGTGTCAAGGGCCAAGGGGGCTGTGGACAGATTGGCTAAACCACAGTTGTGAGCGGGAGAAAGGGAGGGGCTTCGTGGCACTGCTGCAGGACAGGTCAGTGAAGACAGGAGGTGCCCCTGTCAGATTTCCTCCCTAAGGGCCACCGTGCTGCTCTGCTAAAGCCATAGCTTCAGCAGAGGTGGGCAAGGAGGGCTACTGCCCACGTCGCCTTCCAGGCGCCTCCTGGTTAATTTCACCCATGCCGCCCCTTCCTGCTGAAGTCTGCCATCTGGGTCCCAGAAGGTGAGCTCTTTCCCAGTGTTCTCTGAGACAGCAGATAGAGGAAGATGAGCGAGAGCAGAGAGGCTGGGGTGGGGTGGGGGGTGGGCAGGAGAGGAGCTGAGCAAGAATATGACACGCCACGTTGGCACCGGGGACTGACGCTACTGAAGAGACAGACCGTCCGGACTCTGTCGCCGGGGAGAGGAGGGGTGGGAGGGCGTGGATCGGGCTCAGGCATGAGGTGCGCTGGGCAAGGAAGGAGCAAGGGGCCCCAGGTACCTTCTGGGCTCCAGAGAAGGCGTGGTAGAAGCTGGACACGTAAGTCATGATGGCTTTCTCGTCCGGGCGGGCGGTTCCGACGATGTCTGTCAAGAAAAATCTGGAGTTAAAGCCAGCTGGTGAACACATGATACACTCCCTAATGTGATGGGAAAAGCAGCTCTCAGAACCATAAGTCTTCTTGCCAAGACGCTGAGCCTGGATCTAACCAGCATCTGGCATCAACTTCCACTCACAGGAACACAAGAGGCAGAGGAAGGAGTGAAATGGTACCTGAGGAAGGAAACGAGACAAACCAGAGAAATGGGCGCTCAGAACAGCTGGTCGTCAGGCTACAAGTTCAATGCCAGGAACCAAAGGTGTTGGAGGGAAGAGGGAAATGCTACAGATTAGAAAAGATACAAGAACTAGAACAATGAAATGCCACGTGCACACTCTGGTCAAACCAACTAAAGAGAAATAATGGGGAGATTTTGATTTTGAACCAAGTGGCAGATGTATCCAAGAATTACTGTCCATTTGCTTGGTGTGAAAACTATTTTATGATTGAAAAATAGAATGAAACTATTTCTATTTTTAAGGTCTATATTCTGAAGTATGTAGTAGTGAGATGCTATGATGTGTCTGGGATTTGTTTTAAAATACTTCAACAAGAAGACAAATAGAAAAAAAAAAAAAAAAAGTGACAAAATCGCAATAATTGTTCTATCTGGACGGTGGGTATATGGAAGTTCCTTATATTATTTTCCCTTCTTTTGCACATTGGAAAATGTCCCCACAACTTGACAGACATTGTCACAAACTGTACCTTCCATCTCTTCTCCTAAGGGTCCATTCATCTTTCCAAAAAGTCATTAGCATGCCCATAAGTGTTCTTTCTCTCCCTCCCTTTCCCCTGTGAAGTTAGATATGCATATAGACCTCAAACTCAAATCATCTCTTTGAATTACCCATCACTGCAAGCTCCCATGTATGGACATGAAGCACATGTAAATAAACCTTTTTCTCTCCCCTAAACAACAAAGGACCACTGTGCTCCACCCCAACACCCAGCACCCCAACTCCAAGACCAAGATACGCATCACCCTCGGGCAGCCCTTTTCAGCACCAGCTACCACCTCCCCCTCCAAATCTCAAGGTATCTATCTGTGGAATCCCTGAGAGACTAGTGATCCCCAGGCTCCCCAGAAGAGATCCCAGGAACCAGGCCTTCTCCCGTCTGGCCTCAGAGTGCCAAGGCCCAGCCCCTTGGCCGCTGCATGCAGCTGGGAGAAAAGCCGAAGGCTCAGAGGGAAGGGCCTCTCACCTTCTGCATCCAACATCTTGGGAATGTCCAGGTACTTCTCCGCTACATCGAAAGCTGTGTTCAAGTTTGTCAGTGGGTCATCCTAGGGGAGAAGAAGAAGAGGCGGGTGAGAAGCACAAGAAGTTTCTGGATGCCCCCACTGCATGATCATCAAGACTCGGGGGCAAGCGGGTACTGCTGTGGCCCCTCCCTGGTTCAGTCCTCAGGGGCCAGCTCTGGGTATAGAAGTCTGGCCTCATGGCCAGGATCTGCTAGCTGGGGGACTTAAATGCCATCTTTCCTCTTCAAGTTGCAGTTTCTTTGTCAAAGAAATAGAGTGAAGAATACTAGCCTGCAGCCCAAGAAAGAATTGCTAAGAAATGCAAGCTGAGACAGGGGCACTGGCCTGGGAACCATCAGTCTTGACTTCTGGTTTCAGCTCTGCCACCAGCCAGCTGGACTGGCAAACAACCTAACCTCAGTCTCCCCATCTGTTACTCAAAAGTTGGACTAGGAGCTCTCAAGCCCCTTTGGTGCTCACATTCCATGAAATTTGGGGACTCCTTCAAATAGCCACAGTCTTCTGACTACATTCTGGCTTCTGCTACCTTCTCAAGAAAACTTATCGGGGACTGGTGAGGAGGTGGAAAAATCAGAACCCTTGTGCACTGTTTGGTGGGATTGTAAAATGGTACAGCTGCTATGGAAAAACAGTATGGAAGTTCCTGAAAAAGTTAAACATGGAACTATATGACATAGCAATTCCACTTCTGGGTCTATATCCCAAAGAACTGAAAACAGGGACTCAAATAATTGTATATCCACGTTCATAACAGCATTATACATGATAGCCAAAAGGTGGAAATAACACAAACGTTCATGGACAGATAGATAGACACAGGATACTATTCTGCGGAAAAAAGAGAAGAGATCCTGAAACGTGCTACAACATAGATGAACCATGAAAACATTAAGCAAAGGGAAATAAGCCAGACTCAAAGAACAAATATTATATGATGCCACTTATACAGGTACCTACTCCTAAATTCCTAGATACAGAAAGCAGAACGGTGGTCTGCCAGGAGCTGGCAGAAGCAGGAGTGGAGAGTGATGGTGTGATGGCTTCAGAATTTCAATTTTGCAAGATGAAGCATTCTGGAGATGGACGGTGGTGGTGTGAATATACTTAATATCACCGAACTGTACACTTAAAAATGCTTCAAGTGGTACTTGAAAAAAAAAATCGTGGAGTATAATTGCTTTACAATGTTGTCTTAGTTTCTGCTATACAACAAAGTGAACCAGCTGTATGTATACAAATATCCCCTCCCTCTCACCCCTCTAAAAGTGGTACTTTTCATATTATGTACATTTGACCAAATTGAAAAAAAAAATTTAATGTGGAAAAAGAGCCACAACTTAGTAGAGAGTTCCTGGCTGGACCTCCCACTCTCTTCTTGGTTCCTAAGCCTAACCTAAAGCAAACTGGCTTTGTCAGCCTGCAACTCAGCTTCTGCATCTGCTAAGGTGAGAATCAAAGGGGACAAAAGGATACATCCATTCATTTGGGACACTTTCAGGAAGAAATTGCTCAAAATAGAGAAGGTGGAGTCCTTCTGGGAAAGCTTCTGACAGTTTCCAGAATGATAAAAACCACTGCCAAGAGGCAGTGGTCATATCCGTCCAAGGCCTTAGGCCATCCTCAGGCCCCGGGTGCGCACGTCCCTACCCTGCCAGATTCCCAGGGACCACCAGGCCCCCATGCCCACCGAAGGAAGTGTTCCCTGGTCAGAGCCCTTGGCTCCCCACTGTTCCCAAGCTCCAGAGGCTCTGGCAACCTCTGGGCTTTCTGGTAAGAGCCCACGGTTCAGTGGGAACAGGTCTGTGCTAGGATTCTAGTATCGCTATTGCTACTGTATTGAAGAGAAGAGACAGACACAGAGAAACACAGAGAAATGAGCCGGGAGAAATGAAAAGACACGGAGAGGGCAGAGGGTGGGGAGAGAGCTGGCCGAGGATGAGACAAAGGCCCCTGGACTCTCCCTCCCCTAATGGCTGAGGCTCCTGGAGTCAGGGCGGGGGTGTGTGGGGTGAGACTGAAGAGCCACAGTCAGCACAGGCCCCGCTTTACACAGGGTTGGGCACAGCTGTGCATCAACTGGGTGCTGCCTCCCTAGCCCCCCACGCAGGGACCCAGGCACACACACTCCCGTCACCACGGTGCATCCGCTGACCGGCTGGGAGGACTGTGATGATGACGCCTTTAAAAAAGTCTCCATCTCCAGGATTCCCCCACGTCGGCCCCTGTTTGGTTTGGCCGCACACTTTTCAGCTGGGGCGGTGGGGAGTGGGGTGGTGGTGGTGGGTTCTCAAATTGCTTTTTTTCTTTGCAAAGTGGCTGAATTAGAGGGCTGGGATTCCCCATCCCCCGAGAGGTAAGCCGGCCCCCGTCCACATATACCTGGACACAGCTATCACAGGGCCAGTCAGCGGGCTCCCCTCCTTCGGCAGGTGGTGAGCCCCTCCAGAAAGGCAGGGGCCCAGCCTCAAGCTTCAGGCCCAACTTAGGATTTCTGGAGAGTGTGGGAAACTCCACCAGACTCTTTTCTCCCCTCACAAATCCTTTTCGGCAGCCCCCTCCTACACACACATCCCCCCAAACAGAGGGTCTGATGCCACAGAGCAGCTCCTCTACCTGCAACATCAAGCCTGGCATGGCCACGGTGGGCACAGGCAAGGTGGGGGACTTGGCTGAAAACCAAGATCTCCAAGTACTGAGGTCAAGGAGACAAAAACCAGAACAGTCATTCCTAGAAGTCTTTTTTGTCAAGAGATCCAAGCACCTACAGGGGACATTCCAACCTGAGCTCCAGACCGTCTACTGGGGTGGGGTGGGGAGGGCACCAAGGGTGGTCTCTCCCAGGATGCCTGCTCCACGAGGCCTCTTGTGCCGGGATAGGCTGAGAGGGAGGGCAGTGAGTCCAGTCAGAGTGTCCTGGACGGCCCTCTCCAAGGTCAGGCCAGTGTCCTTTAACCAGCCCGGACGCTAAGAACCACCATGAAGCTAGACACACAGCTCCCACCTCCCGGTCTGCTCCTCAACACAGACGCTCAAGAAAATCCCCCAGCAGCTTCACGCCAAAAGCGCAAATGAAATCAAGCGGCAACAAAATCCCCTCCAACTTTCGACCAGGAGGGAAAGCAGATCCCTGGGGGGGACCTGCCCAGGACTGCGCAGCACGTCTCAGACAAGGCTGGGATACACATCTCTAAGGACGTGAGAATCTAAAATTAGGAAAGTAAGGCACGCACCTTGGGAAACCCAGAAAACCAGAACGGGGAAATGCCACTGAGGATCTCAGAACGGGGAAATGCCACTGAGGATCTCAGCATCCTAACAGAATTTCTGTGGCGCTTTTGATGCCTTTCCTGGCAGGTTGGGCATGTTGGCAAGCATATACACACTCAAGGAGCCCTGATGTAAGGTGTTTTCCTCTTACTTCCAGAGGGGCCGTCTCCTAGGCTAGTCTAAGACTGACACGCTCTCACGCTGGGCTGTGGGCTCTCAGAGCAGGTGGCCCAGTCCCGCCCTTCCCCCACCCACCCCAGGGGGACCAGCTGGGTGGGAGCTGGCGGGGACAGGTGGGAGGGTCAGGCGAGCACACAAACCTTCCGCAGCTTCCCATAGTCGATCAGCTCAGGCCGGTGTCGGTGGATCAAGGCACAGAAGCCGAGGCCGTCCTTCCAGCTGCCCAGGGGAGAGGTGGTGGGGGGTGGCCAGAGGGTGAGTGGAGCCAAGCACTCAGGGCAAAGTGCCAAGCAGGGATCTCATTTTTTCCAGAGATGAACCCACAACCCCTCGGAGCAGGAGTTGGGAGAACAGAGTGGGAAGGAGCCTGCTTGCTGCCACAATCCCAGGCACCGGGTTAAGGCTCCATGGGGTTTGGTGAGTTGTCACGTCCCACCCAAGCCTCCCACCAAGGTCTGGGGCCCTTGTCTGCTCTGTTTCAGAGCCCCAGGCTAGAACTCTCCGGACACTCTCCTGAGGGGGCTCCAAGAGCTTCAACCCAAGATGTATCAGGCAGCAGCCAGAACAGAGTGGGCCTCGAAGGGCAACACTCCCTTTCCAGAAAAGCGACTCCTTCCCCAAGGCTCTGTGTTCTGTTCCAGAGCAGAGACTGACCCAGCCCAGGAGCCCCAGGGGTCCTTGGGGGAAGCAGCCTGGCTTCTGCAAGAGCCCCTCAGCCCCCTGCCACGCACCTTATGTGGAAGTTCTGGATGTTGACGTTCTTGTAAGGGGCTGTCTTTCTCTGACACCACAAGAGAAGCCCTTCCTTCGCTGAAGTCTCTGTGGGGAAGGGGATGACGGGCAGAGAGGTCAGAGTCTGGCTTGTGGAAGGAGGGTGTGGGCTCCTGAAGGACCCCTGTGACCACAGGGTCCTTCACACGGGGGTCCACACAGAGACTCCTAGATTTCAACCCTGCTGCTTCTAGGCCATTAAATCTATTTCCTGGACAAAGTTTGAGACGTTATTTGAGACACAGAAGTAAGCCAGGTATCATTTCAGAACTGGCCACCTGATACATTAAAATAATGAGAAAATGGCCTTTCAAACTTTCAGACTCTCTCCCCTCACTCCCTTTTATGCAAAGAAATAGCAACAACACAAAATTAAGTCGGCAACCTCTGTCGGGCAGCCACTTTGGGGAGGAAGGGTTGACTGGTCTGTGAAATCTGAAATCTAGGACTCTTCAGACAGGGAGGGCCCGTGTGCCCTGTGGATTGCACACAGTCATGTAAGAAGAAAGCATTAGGACTCCCAGTCACATTTACTGTTCATCTAAAAAGAAAAAACAAGGTCTCCTCATATTTAATGCATGGATCGACACTGCTGCTGTGTGTAAAGCAGACAGGTGTCAGTAAGTAGGGCAGGTATCTGAGGGAGCCCCAGAAGCTTCCGGCCCGGGAGGGCCGCAAACCACACTGCCCCCATGTGTTCACATCTGTGAATAGCAGCTCGCGGTACTCAGTGAAGTGGGTTTCAGTTCACAAAATGGACTTTAAAATGACGCTCAACAATTCCTGCAAAGATAATATAGTAATTCAAGCACAAGAAAATGATAAAAATCTTCAAAGCTAATGCTTCCGCTTTTAGTTCAAGCTCTTTTCAGCAAGATAAAAACAACTATTTACTCAGAGCTGACAAGAAGTCTACCCAAAAGAATAAACTCATCAAGAAAGCTATTTGAAAACCAGATTTGTATCTATTACCATGAACAAGAACCCTAAGCAACTACTGTGGGTATCTATTTAGTCACTTCAGCCCTAATAACCAGGTATCTATAAACCAAACTTAAGACCTTCACATTGCTGTATCACTGTCAAACCAAGATTCCCATAACAAAGCAATTTAATCCACACTGTCCTCATTAAAAATTAATTTCTAGGCCATTAAAATGAATTTTAAAAAATACTTTAAAAATACCTCCAATCTCATCTTTTAAAAATCTGGTTTGATGTGTTTGTATAGCAATGGTGGTGGTGGTGGTTTAGGCGCTAAGTCACGTTTGACTCTTGCGACCGCATGGACTGTACCCTGGCAGGCTCCGCTGTACTCGAGAATTTACCCAGGCAAGAATACCAGATTGGGTTGCTATTTCCTTCTCCAGGATATAGAAATACATGAATATAATTTGCTGAAAAATAAATACACACCTATCAGACATAAAGGTCAAAAACTGCGGGAGTGTGAAACCAAAAGTTTAGAGAGACCACGGCCCCAGACCATGGTGGCCCCTTGCGGACGTGCAAGGTGGCCACCAGAGGGTGCTATGGGAGCAAAGTGGAGGCCCTGTCTCTCTCATGGCTCTCTCCTGACTGCTATTCCCCTACTCTGGGATTTGACAACCCCAGAGCAGTGGTTCCAGTACACTTCCCCACAGCCATCTCGGGCTTTCTCAAAGTGAGGAGGCCAACGCAACTCTAGGGGCCAGCACTCCAGTTTTTACTTGTCTGTAGACTAGGAGAGAGCGAGGATGCCATCGATAGACAAGCGGCCCAGGATGCAGCTTGCAATGGACCTCTTGCCCCATGGATCAGCGAGGAAGATGTGATGGTGAAGGCATGGGAGAGGTGGAAGCCTGGGGACAGCATGGAGCAGAGCAGAAGACCTACCTTCCACAGAGATGTCCTGGATGGCAAAGCGGAGGATGATGGTCCAGATCATGCCCAGGGTCATTTTCACATTCCCATCCACGATTTCTACAGAAACAGCAGCAGGACACGTTAGGATGGGTCTCAGCAGGGACAAAGGTCACATTTCCTGAGTGCTCACATCACTCTGTGCACCACTTAGGAAGTCAAAGGCCACACATTCCACTTCTAGAGGGAAGTCAAAAAGTCAGCACAATTATATATCGCAGGTGCCAGGAGGGAAGTCTATTTGGGGGTGTCCTGGGGGACCAGGAGAGTGTGGTCAGTTCAACTGGGTACAACAGGAAAGGCAACAGAGAAGGGGGCATCTTGAACCTGGGCAGTGTCCACAAGCCTAACAGAGAAGAGGGAAAGGACTTCTACGCCATCGCAAATGTCCTGGCACCTCCAGAGAGGAGGACCTCTGGGCAAGCACAGCTCTCACAACAGCCACCCACCCACCCACCTGGGAAGTCAGTGCAGGCAACAGAAATTAACCAACCTGACAAAGGTTTACAAACTGCTACTAGAAGGATCCACTAACTCACAAATCAAGTTCATGATGCCATAACTTGGTATTTTTTCATAAAAAAACAAACAGCAGCTTCAAAATCAAAATTAAGAGATACCCCACTAAATTCAATCTAAGCAGCACCTTCTAGGTTTTTATTTTAATGCTATAAATTCTATGAAGTTTTTTTTTGTCCCAGGCTTAGAGGCAGGACATACAAAGATAAATAAGCCCTGTCTTTAAGGATCCTAAAAGATGTAGTCATTTACAGGCTTGGAGACTGAGCAGATAACAGACAGACTCCTTACCTTTCCTGCTCCCAGGCCAGGAGACAGTAACCTGGCCCCGTGGTGAGCTACTCTCAGTTAAGACTCTCGCATCGAAAGAGTATCTCATTTTTCCCTCCTGACAACAGTAGATTTGGGGGACACCCAACAAGACCATGAGAAGAGACAACGGCCAAGGACCCCTGATCCCCTGAGCCAACGTCCACTTGGGTTTGCTTCCCACAAACCTTTTAAACAAAGAGTGGATTCCTGTAAGGAAATTAATTCTAATACCTCTTCCCCTTCCACAAAAGAGAGGGCAAAACTGCGTGCTGCTCTGTGACTGGCAAGGTGCAGGCACTGGGCAGTGAGGCCTGGCCCACAGCTGCTTCGGGGGGCAGTGTGGGGGTAAAGTTGCTGAGCCTGCACCAGGGTTCTCAGCAAAGGAAGAACAGTGGCCCCTTTGGGCATGGGACAGGATGTGATTCTTCCTGCTAAGAGGGGGGCTGAAATGTCCCTCCCAGAACTCTAGGCATCAGCAGAGCAATGACCCAAGTCTGAGAAACTCAGTTAGAGAGACAGGGAGCTGCAGCAGCATACAACCATCCTCCTCAACAACTGAGACAGCTGCACACACTCTGCAGAGCATGCTGAGGGGGAAGTGGAGTCAATCAGTCAAGAATCAGTTCCTAAAAGTTTAATATTTTTTATTTTATTTTTTGGCCACATCTCATGGAATGCACGGAGAAGGCGATGGCACCCCACTCCAGTACTCTTGCCTAGAAAATCCCATGGACGGAGGAGCCTGGTAGGCTGCAGTCCATGGGGTCGCTAAGAGTCGGACACGACCGAGAACTTCACTTTCACTTTTCACTTTCATGCACTAGAGAAGGAAATGGCAACCCACTCCAGTGTTCTTGGCTGGAGAATCCCAGGGACGGGGGAGCCTGGTGGGCTGCCGTCTATGGGGTCGCACAGAGTCGGACACGACTGAAGCGACTTAGCAGCAGCAGCAGCAGCATGGAATGCAGGATCTTAGTTCCCCAGTCAGGGCTCCCTGCAGTGGAAGCATGGGGTCTTAACCACGGGACTGCTGGGAAAGCCCCTCCTAAAGGTTTGCTATGCTTAAAATGCTCTTTCACTTGTGACTCCCAACAGTATTGCATCTGTAACATTCAAAGTGCTTATATAAATTGATAAGGTAAAAAAGTCTAAACTCATAATACAGGAGTCGGCAAAGAACATGAACAGACACTTCACAAAACACGAAATACAAACCACCATCTTACAAGAATGTCAAACCCACTTGTAATTAGAGATATACCATTTTCCCAGCTATTAAATGAACAAAGTTAAAAACAAGCAAATACACATAATGATGGTAACGATCTATCGTTAGATTGACAGATCTATCAATCTAATGATAGATAGCCGTGTGGCTCTCACCCTGTGGCTAGAAGTATAAATTAGTTTTAAAGAAACACCTTTTGGGGAAATAATTTGTCAACAGGGAGCAAGGCATCTTGAAGTCGCTCAACTTTTTGAGAGTAAAATTCTCTCTCCAGCCCCAGTCAGCCAGTGGTGTGAAATGTAGATTAAGGCTGGCGTATAAAGGCACCTGCTGCCAGGTTACTTATCATGACCCCACCCTGGAAACCCTGTGAAGGTACAAAATACAAGGTGTGACCAAGTGCAGCCCAGACCCTGCCACTCCCTCTGCTCAAGACGTCCAGGGCGTCCCACCCCACTCAGAGCAGCGGCTGCTGGGGCCTCCGGGACCCCTGTCCCCCTCCCCCTGAAGTCCCACGGCCTCCCTGTTGCTCCCCTCTCCCAGGATATCCCTCACCTCCCTCCTGCCTCCACTCACCCTGCATCTTCTCACTAAGCCCTTCCTGGATCTCCCTCTTTACTCTCCTGCAACTGATACACGTATTTTCTTTCTCGCTCTTCCAGAACATAAGCTCCCTGAGGACAAAGATGTTTTCGTTTTCCAGCACTGCTTGGAGCCCAGAACTGTGCCTGGCACAGAAACAGCCCTCCATCAACGTCTGCTAAACGAACGAATGAATGGAGGACACCAACCACAGACGCCTGAACGGGCAGAGAACACAACAGCATTCAGGCTCCTCGAGGACTGGATGCAGATCTGGAACAGAGCACACTTGTGCTCAACAAACAGATAATTAACACAGCCATTAAAAATCATAATTACAATTTTTTGATGATTTGGAAAAAATCTTTGTAATTACAGAAGACAAAAATCAGGTATTAAATTGTATGGACACCATCTCAAATCAAGGAGAAATTTTTTTTAACATCAAGAAAAAGCTCCAGGTGGTAATGCCTTTCTAGGGAGTCGAGGCTGCAATGCCACTCCCTCTTGACCTGGGGGGTGGAGGGGTGTGTGTGTGTACTCACCCACCCCCATCTGTTGTTCAGTCGCTCAGTCGTGTCCGACTCTTTGTGACCCCATGGACTGCAGCTAGCCAGGCTTCCCTGTCCTTCACCATCTCCCGGAGCTTGCTCAAACTCATGTCCATTGAGTCAGTGATGCCATCCAACCATCTCGTCCTCTGTCATCCCCCTTCTCCTCCTGCCTTCAGTTTTTGCCAGCATAAAGGCTAAATAACCCAGCCTCCTGTTGGCCTTGAGCTCAGAGTCCTCCCAATACCAAGGAAGACAAGACAGCTTCCTCTTTAGGTCTTACCAACTTACTTCTTTTCTCTTCCAGAAATACCCAACCCCTGAGGAGTTTGCTTACTGAATTTTCAACGCCTACCAAGGAAGCAGTTGCATGCCAGAAAACAAAGGAGCCGAGTACAGGCAAAGAGAGCGATTTGTTTTCATCCCCGTGTCCACCTGAGCCCCCCTCACCCTCAAAAACCCTCCCCAGAATGGATCCTTTCACTAGGCAGCTCTATGTTTGGAGTAAGTTTGTCCATCTCACAGGTGTCTTTATGGCTGATACACTGAGTCCAAAAGGGGGGTGCCATGGCTGTAACCGGGCCCCTGGGGGAAACCCATGATGACAGATTAACAAATGTCTGCTGTGGGTGTGGGAAGATGCCATTCCTAAACCACGGCTACCTATGAAGCTGTTCATATCCTGCTTTTACTCAGAACCTGCCTCTCTCTTGGCCCCACTCCAGGCAGGCAGTATTCAGATGGTGGAATCAATGATGCTGAAGAAACTCCATGTGGTAGAAAACTAGACCCTCCACCCTGGGGGGTCACCACTGCCCAGACCAGTGGCCACCATCCAACCTAAGGACAGACACTAAATCATCAAGCCCACTCCCAGGCTCTGGCACCCAAAGCTATCAGGCTTTCCCTGCCTCTAGATTTTAAAATGAAAATTCCTTCTCAGGTGCTCTCATCTGGTTAAATCCCAACCACTCACCCAGGTCAAGTCTCAATCCCATGAAGTCTAGACATTCTAGAACCAAGTATCACACAAGAAATGGATCTATTCTAACCTCTCCTGTGGCATGGATGCTCCTTGCCTCCGACCTCCACCTGAACATCTTTGGGTGTTCACTTTGAACACCTGATGCTTTTCCCAGAGCACCCACTCCATCCCCTAAGGTTCTGTATGTTTTCCACAGTCTGCCTACCCACAGGATCTCCCTTCCAGGCCTGGTGCTTCCCACCAGGGTCAGCCGGAGTCAAGACCTTGTCCCACGTGATCATCCTTCAAAGGTCTGGGGTCTTTCACTGGGGCCCCAATCTGGTCCCCAAGGCTCCCCTGCCAGGATAAATGGCAACGTCTCCTCCCACCCCAATCCCAGGAGAGCTCCTTCTGGGTGATCCATTCCACTGTCTTTGATAGTCTACAGCAGCAAACTTCATTTCATTAAAATAAACAAAACCCTTTCTGGGCCTCATCCGGTTTCCTGGCTCAGCAGCGGGCCGTCCTGGCATGATCTTGGTGCTCGACCTCTTTCTTTTTAGTCGCAGTATAGTTGATTTACAATGTGTTAATTTCAGGTGTACAGCAAAGCGATTCAGTTATACATAGAGACATTCATTCTTTTCCAGATTCTTTTCCCATATAGGTTACTATTAATGCATTGGCTTAAAATGGGAGAGAGGATTTCAAAGAGGGAAGCCTTGGCCTAAAGGTAGCAGGAAGGCTTGGAATGTCTCATTTTAAAAGCAGCTTTAGAAATCTTTCAAGAAGCAACGTCTGTGTTAAGGGAACTAGAAAACTCCAGCCAGCTAGGTTAAGTGACCTCCTGGGAGAACAGAGGTGGTGGTTAGAGTTTATGCCCCTGTCTGGCTGTGCTCCTTACCCCTCTGTTGAGACCACACAGCTAGTGTGACCCGCCACTTCACAGCTGAGGAAAATCAGACGTGAAGGTTCTGTCCTGGACCCCTGCAGAGAGGCAGCAGTGCCCTGGTGATTGGAGAGGTTTAGACTTCAGCTCTGGAGTCCAAACCCCCAGGGTTGAATCTGTGTTCTGCCAAATGGAAGCCACCTGGCCCAGAGCCTGTGGCCAACACACTGCACACTTCCATTCGAGCAGCTCCTCTGAGCCTTCGTTTCCTAGACTGTAAAATATGGCTGGTGATACTACAAGCCTGTCAAAGCATTCTGTCCTGTCTGGCCAGCCACAGATCTGGACCTCAGCAAGTGCTATTCTTGCCCATCTTCTCCTTTCTTCCTTCCCTTTGGTATTCAGTGACACACACACACACACACACGGCTTCACTGGTGGTTCAGATGGTAAAGAATCTGCCTGCGATGCAGCAACTAACACTACTACCATATATACGTGTGTGTGTGCATGCGCACACGCTAAGTCGCTTCAGTTGTGTCTGACTCTTTGCGACCCCATGGACTATAGCCCACCGGGCTCCTCTGTCCATGGGATTCTCCAGGCAAGAATACTGGAGCGGGAAGCCATTCCCTTCTCCAGAGGATCTTCCAGACCCAGGGATCAAATCCAGTCTCTTATGTCTCCTGCATTGGCAGGCAGGTTCTTTAGCACCACCTGGGACTCTCTCTCTATATATATATATGTATATATATACACACATATATATATTATGGTAGTTGTTACATTCTCCTTTCTAAAAGTCTGGATTTCTGGCTTCTTTCGAAAAATTCAGAACATCTGGCAACACTGGATATGTATTCCCACTCAGCAACAATTGGTTAGATCTACACAGCAGCTGCCCCGCTTAGAAGAATGTGTTTTTCCCACTTCTCCCCACTCCCCACTCATCCCTACTGTCTCTGGCCCACCTCACACATCCTCCACTTCCCTGCCCCAGGGAGCATCTGAGCTTGTAGCAGACTACCAGAGTGGTAATTTCTTTGGCTTCCCATCCCTGCTTAGCTGAAACTTTTTCTGCCAAGTCTTGATTCCTCCCTAAGAGAACAAACAATTCTTTTCTTCTTTGGTACCTTGCTGTACACAAGCCCTTCAAACATTTACTGAGCACTGACTGTGGGCAGCATGCCACTGGGAGCTGGGGCCACAAGGATGTAGGAGACATGATCTCTGCCTCACAGCTCAGGGGGTGGGACACAAAAGGCACCACCCACAATGACCTCAAGGACTAGCCTGAGTCCCTGATAAGGCAAGGGTCAGCAAGCTTTTCCCGTAAAGGGCCTGATAGGAAATATTTTCAGCTTTGCAGGGATATGGTCTCTGAGACAGTTATTCAATTCTGCCTGCAGCAGGAAAGCAGCCAATAATATGTAAACAAACGGGTGTGGCCGTGTTCCAATATTTACAAAAGCCCGGGTCCGCCAGGTTTGACCCCATGGACTATAGTTTGCCAGCTCCTGTGCTCAAGTTTCTCAGTTTGAGTTTGCTATATCAAATCCCTCAATTTTCAGAAAAAAGGAGGAGGACTTTCAGATCATCAACCAGAGAAAAAGATCAGCTGCTATGGATTTACTTGGAGAAGGCAATGGCACCCCACTCCAGTACTCTTGCCTGGAAAATCCCATGGACACAGGAGCCTGGTAGGCTGCAGTCCATGGGGTCACTAAGAGTCAGACACAACTGAGCGACTTCACTTTCACTTTCCACTTTCATGCATTGGAGAAGGAAATGGCAACCCACTCCAGTGTTCTTGCCTGGAGAATCCCAGGACGGGAGAGCATGGTGGGCTGCCGTCTATGGGGTCGCACAGAGTCGGACACGAATGAAGCGACTTAGCAGCAGCAGCATGGATTTACTGGAACAACACCCCGCACCCTCTGTAAGGAAAGGCCACCCTCTGGGGCATTTCTCTAGTGTCACTCTGGCCTGGATTTGAGTTCCGGCTTTACCACTTGCTGAAGACAGGACTTTGGACAAGTTAATCTTCATTAGGCACATGTTTTCTTTTTGTAAAATGGGGATAACAATTCGAGCCATCTCACAGGGCTATGGCGAGGATGAAATAAGATCCCTGGTACAAAAGGCTTTAGCACAGTGCCTGCTGCAGAGCAAGTGATCAGTAATCACAGTCCAGGTTATATCTACAATGAATGAATGAATGAATGGAGACTGTACTACTCACCTTTTAGTCTCTGGCACCACAGAGGTGCCCAATCCACTGATGAATCCGTGGGACATAGTCCTCATGGGGCCTGGTTATGGTACTTTATTCTAATCACCTTGACCCTCTCCAAGTCCTTCAGAACCGCACACAAGAAACTGTGCCACCTCCTTCTAACCATTAAGAACATGCTAATAATGGTTTAAACTGAACTTTAAACAATTTTTAAAGATTGAAGTATAGCTGATTGACAAGCTGGTGTTAGTTTCAGGTGTATAAACAAATTTTTTTTCTTAAGTAAAAGGGAAAAAATTCAAGAAGCTGCTCTGCAGGGAAATGTTACTAAGAATATTCCTGGGACTTCCCTGGCAGTCCAGCAGTTAAGACTCTATGCTTCCAATGCAGGGGACACGGGTTCGATCCCTGGTCTGGGAACTAAGATCTCTCATGTCTCGCAGTGTGGCCAAAAAAAGAAACCTAAAGCCTTCTGGACACCCATCCTACAGGGGCTCCCGGTACGCACCAATGTCCACACATTCTCCCCAGGCTGCAGAACTCTGTGCTTGGGACAGGGGAGCACAGCCAGGCCTGCAGAAGGGGGATGTGGCATTCCACACATGTGGATCCCACGGATCCGACAGTGCTGGGCTTCAGTGGGGGGTGGGGGGTTAAAGGGGTGGGGGGGTTGGGGTCACGGTCACCAAGGTACAGAGACTAGACGGAAAGTGATGTTTTTACATGAAGGATCCACTGGCTAGCCAGGTGCTGGGAGCCCTACTTCCAAATGCGCCCATGGATGTGTGGGTCTAGGAGTCAGGCTAGAAAAGGCCAAGAGAACCAAGAGGTGGGGGCAGAAAATCCAGCTGGATGCAGAGGGGTGGGATGGGGGTGGGGGGCAGCCAGGGGGCAGGCCCTACTCACCTTCAGCTCCTATGGACACCAGCTTGACCCCCTTGCTGGCTATGAAGTCCAGGGCCTTGTTGACATTGGAGATCTTGTGCACCCTCATTTTGCCTCTCTCGGGCTTGGCCAAACGTTCACCTGAACAGACGGAGAGGGAGGAATGGGAAGTGAAACACTGTTCTCCTACTTCTCAGCTCTAACTGCTTGCAGCCACTCAACAAGTCTGTACTAAGCCCTGAGTATATGTCAAAGGACTTGGCTGTGTGCTAGGAATACAGGGGTGAACAAAACAGCTCGCTGCCTTCATGGACTTACGGTCCAGGGGGACAGACAGACCTTCAACATACATCAACATACACAAATGAACAAAAAGCCAAAAAGGAGAAATGCTTAAAACAAACGCTTTAAAAGAGACTGCAGAGGAGGAGGGCAGGTAGGAGGGTGAAAGAGTTGTGAGGTGGGCAGGGGAGGCCTCTTAGTGGGAGGCCAACAGACCCAGACTGCAGGGAACAGCGATCAAGGCAGAAGGAACAGCATCTGCAAAGGCCGATCCGGGGGAGGGTGTGGGTCTTGCTAGGGTATTTGGGGAAAGCTCCCTGTGTGTTGCCCACAGAGCCCCTCTCTCATTTGAGAACCACAGGTCTTATCCGTTTACTGCTGCCCAGGGGCACTCTCAGCTCAGCTCCAAGTCAACCCTCCACCCTCACTCAGCGGCCATTTTGCTGACCCCTGCTTCCCACACAGAGCTTCTGCTGTTCAGTGTTTACGGTCAGGAGCTTCAGGGAAGCAGGGGGTGATGAGCTGGTTCTCCAAATACCCTGCTCAGAGCACAGGAAGGAGGTGTCCAAGGATCCCCTGAAGCCATTTGAAAAATGTATACATGCAACGTGTGCCCAGACCTGGGGAAGGGGCGCACAGCTTTCAGTCTCTGAGAGGTCTGAGAACCACCATCCTCGAACTCAGGACGTCACACCCACCACAGGCTCCAGCCCAGCCCAGCGGCCCCCTCTCCACCCCACTTCTGAGCACATCAACAGCCTGGCTGAGAGATCCCAAGGGGCATGGTGGCCCTGATGCTGGCCATGCTCATCCTGTCAAGAGCAGCACTTCTCCAGGGAGCCCCCTCCCCAGAGCCCCCACCCGACTTCCACAGAACAGACTTCCTGCTACAGATGTCACTTGGCCTGGCAGCATCCAGGGAAGCCCAGCTGGGTTTTTATTATTAAATCAAGACTTCCCATGTGTGGCTTCCCCAAGGCTGTGGCCACAGCCCACCCTCTCTGGGAAGGTATCCTACTGCCCCCCTGGGCAGATGAGACGCCCCAGGGCTCCCTTCCAATAGGTGGGATGGAGCCAGTACCTTGTGGCCCTCCCCCCACACCCCACCGTGCCCCATGAGGGCTGCTCCCACTAGAGCCCCAGCCTTTAGGTCCTGCTAAGCCTGAGCTCGCCAGCCTAACTGCCAGCTACATCCACTGGCTGGAACAGGCTCCTCCAAGACAAGGGAGGTAGCAAAGTCCTGAGACTTCGGTCCACACAAAATCACCTGGAGAACCTGCTGACGGTAGGCGTCTGGCCCCCTTCCCCTTCCTCCTGAGTTTCTGACTTTGGAGGTCTGGGAACCCACATGTGGCTAAGTAGTCCTGCTGATTCTGCTGGGTGGTCCAGGGACCACACTCAGAGGACCTCTACAGGCAGCAGAGGTCCCCTTGCAGAGGGGGGGACCCCCCCTTCCTTTTCCTGCCATCCTAACCATCTCCAGAGACACTCAGGGAGGAAAAGGCATCGTCTCAATGACTCAGTCTCTCCCCACCCCAGGAAACAGAAGAGCCGCCTCACAGATGTGCACAGGCCTGTTCAGTGCAAGCACCTGGTGGGTATTCAGAAAGCCCAGCTGGGCGGTCGGTCACTCTATATTTGCTGAGCATCCCTACCTGCCCAGTATATAGATCTGAGCACCTGGGACATGGACGAGTTTGTCCCTGCCCTCCGGGGCCAGGTGTGCAGTGGGGAGAAAACACACGAGCCAAGAACAATCCTGCTGTGTGGCAAATGACGTGCTAGAGGGATCAACAGTGTGTTCCAGGAGCCCAGAGGAGGGCAGGCACCCAAAGCAGGAACAGAAGGGGTGATGGTCAAGGAAGCCTTCCCGGAGGAGATGCCTAAACCGAGTTTTTAAAAATGAAAAAGAACAATGCCAGATTTGCTTAAACTAAGAAATGTTGGAGGAAGAGGTTATAAGGACACTCTAAAAGGCATTTAGAGTTCTGTAACAACCTAGAGGAGTGGGATGGGGAGGGAGATGGGAGGAACGTTCAAGAGGGAGGGGACATATGTGTGCCTATGGCTGATTCATGTTGACGCTTGGCAGAAACCAATTCAGTTCTGTAAACCAATTATCCTTCAATTGAAAAAATACATTTAAAACTTAAAAAAATAAATAAAAGGCAGTTAGAGGAAAACATATGGCAGTTCCTGAAAAAATTCAACACAGAATTACCCTAGGATCCAACAATTCCACTTCTGGGTACATACCCAAGAGAAGTGGAAGCAGAGACTTACACAGTATCTGTATATCCATGTTCTTTGCAGTATTACTCACAATATCCACAATGTGGAAACGACTCAAGTGTGAATGACAGATGACTGAATAAACAAATGTGGAACATATGTACACAATGGAATATTGTCTGGTCTTAAAAAGGAAGGAGATTCTGGTACATGCTACTTTATGGAGGAAACATGAGCACCTTATGCTAAATGAAATAAGCCAGTCACAAAAGGACAAATACTACAGGGTTGCACTAATATGAGAAGCCTAGAACAGCCAAGTTCACAGAGATAGAATGTAGAATGGTGGTGGGCAGGGGCTGGGGGGAGAAGGAGATGGCAAGTTGGCATTTAATGATGGCATGGCATCTCGGTGGGGAATGATGAAAAAGCCTGGAGATGAGTACTGGTGATGACGGTAGCACAATAATGTGAATGCACTCAATGCCTCTGTGCACGTTTAAAAACGGCCCAAACGTTAAATTTTAAGTTACGTATATTTGAACACACACACCCCCTACCCCCACCTGCAGTGGAAATATTTTAAAGCACCGAGGGGCAGAGAAGCCTGCCAGAGTTTGTGCAAAAGCACCGAAAACAAAGAGCAGGGGGACACACACGTTGGGGGGGAGCTGCATGTCTTCCTGTGGCAGAGAGTCTGACACCTTTTGGGGAACAGTTAGTCAAAAACAAAGCAAGTGCCAGCTCATGAAGGATTCTGCTAGCTATGTTAAGGAATGTGAGCTGCAGGTACAAAGCCCCAGGGAGGCACTGAAAAGTTTCAAGCAGGGAACAGTGCAACCACATTTGGGCTATTAGATGGACCCTCTGGCTACGTGTGGGTGATGGAGGCCAGTGAGAAGGGGGGAGCTGGGAGGAGGGGTCAAAGGCCTCTGGACATCATCTAGGAGAAAGCTGATGCAGGCACAATATCTGTGTAGCAGAGGTCAAAAAAGGAGAACAGAAGAAGAAAACAGAATGAATGAAACTTAAATGCCAAAGAAGAGCTGTCTAAGATTCCTGAATGAGGCTTAGAAGAACAAGATGAAGACTGCAGGAGGAAAAAGAGGTTTGCAAGGGCCAGGTGTGGTACACAGTATTGAAGCCTGGGGCACAAATGGGTGGAGATGCCCAGTGCAATTCAGGATTTAAGCCTGAACTGGAGCCTCCAAGAAGGCTGGACTGACCCTAGTCTAGGACTCACTGGCGTCAAGATGGAAGATAAAGTGAAGAAAGCAGCTTAGATTGACCAGTGTGTAAGCCAAGGCTAGAATCTCAAGGACCTCCAACCCTTAAGGGATAGTGGAGGAAAGGTATTTATAAGAAAGTGGAGTCAGGCATTGGAGAGAGGAGCTGTCCCTCCAGATATCTGGACATCCAAATCCCAAACTGGGGGCTGGATAAGGAACTAGGATCACCTTGATATAGGTGGACAGGCAGCAGAGGAGCCAGCATTTGGAGACAGTCAGATGTGGTTGCTTTCCTGACCAAAGAATTTTAGCCTTGGAGGAGAAGAGACCCCAGAGACCAACCTTCAGACCGCTCTGTATGCAAATGAGGATGCTGAGGCAGAAAGGCAGTGACTTGTCCAAGGACACACAGAGGGTCAGCAGCAGAGCCAAGCCCAAACTCAGTCTCAGGGTCTGAAATCACACGCTATCTCCCACTTTTTCAAAAGCTCCAAAGCTAGCCCCAACCAAAGATGGAGCAGAAGCAGAGGTGTCGGGGCAGCATTTCCAAAGGGGCAGAGCCCAGTGGGCAATGTCTGATCCTACACCCTGGTGACCCTGCCCGTCTGGCATCACCTTTGCCCCGGCACTCCCAAGACCATGGTCCAGCTCACCTGAGATGACCTCCAGCAGTAGCATCAGCTTCAGGCCGTCCCGGAAGTCCTCCTCGATGTTCTCGATCTGTGTTCCTGCCTTCCGGAGGTGGGAGTTGCACCATGCTGTAAACGTCTGCAGGAAGGAAAGACGAGCAAGTGGTCAGGCTCTCCCACAAGCCGCAAGGTCTCTGAGGCTCTCACAAGGGCCTCACTGTGTCCCCAGGACCCTGCTGCCTCATGTCATTTTTCCGGCTGTTTTGTGCAAGGTGCCGAGTGGGCTGGTGTTGTCATCCTTGTTGGTTAAGACATCTGACGGGGTCAAAGAGGGCAAGAAAGAGCCCTCAGTAGAGCCCATAAAACCTCTCAGCATCATTTCCCCACACAATCTCCTTTACCTCATCGCAGGGCAATAGCTGAGGGGTCGCCCTGCAGGGCCAGCAGCACAGGTGGGCACAGTGGGATGGACAAAGGAGCACCCTCCTTTTAAAGTCCACCCTCCCGTCCTTCTTCCAAAACCATTATCCCCACCTACATTTAGAAGTGGTATGATTCTGTTCTTACCAGTTTACCTCTTAGGTTTTAAAGCTTAGTATCGATCTTCACAGTTACAAGGTGGAGTATCCCAGAGGTAAAATATTAAGCCTCATTAACACCTTAGGGTAAATAAATTTATTAAATCCTTGCCCACTTGGCAGCTAGCTAATGGAGAGCATTAATCAGGTTTACTGGGGACAGAGTTCAGAGGAATAGTGTCTGGATAAGCAGAAAGAAAGGTAAGTACCCCATGGTGTATGTGTGTATCCTGGGGGTGGGAGGTGGAGGCACCTTAAACTGCACAAGTATGAGCAAGAATTTTAAAAAGGGACTATAAGGAGACTAAATGAAAGATCATCATCACTGTAATTTTCTAATCTGTGGGGAGAGAAAAGCAACCTTGAAGCTTCTGTATTCTGTCTTAAGCAGATGACCGGGCAGGTCACCAACCAAGCTGTCCCAGGCCAAAAGCACCTCCTGGTGGCTCACTCAAGGAAGAGGGTGGCTCAACAAAGACGAGAAATAAAAAGTGTGCGCTTCAATTTCATTCGCCCATCCAAGCAAAACCTGGGCAAGTGCCTCTCCCCAGCTCACAAACAGAGAGAAGAGCTTTCCTGCTTTAGATCCAAACTACTTTTTGGTGACTCAAGACTTCTCTGCACCAAATGGTAATCTCAGTTACATAGGGACTCAAGAGCCAACATCCAGTCACCCCCAGCAGGGCCAGCCAGGTCTCTCCCCACTCACGCCGCCAAGTGGCAATGCTGAGAGTGAGCTATTCATCAAAACAGCAGCATCCACGCTAGAAATCCTCCTCCTCTTTGGAAGGGTCACCAGACTCATGACCCCCACCACCACTTCCTCTTGCCCTGGGAAACTCCAAAGTGAAGTGGCAAAAATGGGCAGGAGGAGGGCAGGATGCCACACCAGTGAGCACTGGGGAGAAGAAAGGCTTGAGCAGGTTTATGAGCAAGAGTTGAAGAGCCTGGAGCAAGAAGCGGAGACAGCAGTCACACAAGGAGGGGAAAGGAGGCTGTGTTACAACATTCGGCCAACATTTATTTATGGCTCTGCTAGGTCTTCGCTGCTGTGCATGGGCATTCTCCAGTTGTGAGGAGCAGGGGCTACTCCCTAGCTGAGGGGCGTGGGCTTCTCACTGCCAGCTCTAGGGCACACAGGCTTCAGTAGTTGCAGCATGCGGGCTCAGGAGCTGTGGCACATGAGGCATGTGAGATCTTCTGAGACCAGGGATCGAACCCAGGTCTCCTGCACTGGCAGGCGGATTCGTATCCACTGGACCACCAGGGAAGTCCAGGCCTCATTCTTAAATCATATCTCACTAGGCACTTAGCAACACAGGATACTCTTTTTCTCTCCCTGCAAACACATCTCCACTCTACAGGCAAGCCCACTCCCATGATAGGCAAGAGGGATGTGTGGGCTGTCCCAAAGTTTGATGAACCCGACATATAGACTGAAGGTGGGCAGGGGACGCACACTGACTCCTCAGCCTGGAGTGTCCTCTACATCAGGCTCGGCCAACTCACACTCTAAGACTGGGCTAAGAGATCACCTCCTCCAGAAAGCCTTCAGAGTAGCCACCTACCACATGGGGTGATGTGTCAGCCCCTGACACCCTGCATCTCCTCCATCATTGCTCTAATCCCACTGCAAGGTGGCTGCTGGTCAGCTTCACACCCGGACTCAAGTGTTCACCCTAGAGTCTCAGCGCACAGAGTCACAGATGCAGCACTGAGCAAAGTAACAAAAATCCTTGCCCTGTGCGACAGACACTCGGTGGATGTAAAAATGAGACAACTGAGTGAGTGAAGGAGCAAGTGAGGAACCGATACAAAGTGCGAGGATCCAGGAAGATGCAACTGCACCTCAAAGGTGTCAGGGCGAGGGACTGACAGCTCTCTGAGGCCCCAGGAAGCCTCTGGCCCAGAGGAAGGAAGATTCAGCAGGGCAGGAAAGAGTGGTTACAGGACGTTCCTGGTGGTCCAGCGGCTAAGATTCCACACTCCCGATGCGGGGGCCCCAGGTTCAATCCCTGGTCAGGGAACTAGATCCCACATGCTGCAATGGAGATCAAAGATCCTGCAACTAAGACTTAGCAAAGCCAAATAAATAATTTTAATAAAGGGGAAAAAAAAAAAAGTATTCACTGGGTCCCCTTCCTCTCATGCTGACACTGCAAACCTAGCTGGGGATGAGAAGCTATTTAGTTTTTCTTTTCATTTTGCTGTAAATTTTTTGATGCAAAAAAACATTAAAGAATTTTTAAATCTTTACAGTAAGTATAATTTTGTTTGTGGTTCCTTGTTCTCTCCCAGATGCCATGTGTCCATATATACAAAGGATGTCACCACACTCTACGCTGACGAGGGCGGGTCATTTACCACCACCTTGCATTTCCACAGTACCTTCCCCTCATCTCCCTCCCAGGCCCACCTTCAGCTTCTGCCTGAGGTTTTCTGCCGACTTGACAGGAAGTGGATCACCCCGGCAGCTCAGATGGAGTTTCAGGTCCAGTGGTGCTGGGGTCCTGGTGGGAATTGCCAGCACCCTCACAGTTAGGGGGACCATGAAATCTCACTGTTTACCACACAGTCGTGGAGAGGGGATGGGGTGAGAGGCAGGAGGAAGAGATAAAAAGATACCGCTTTTGCAAGAGGAAAAGTGCTGTTGAAAGCAGCCAGCCCCATTTCCTGGAGAAGCCAGTCCCAGAGCCCTGGAGGCTGAGACGCACCTGTGCTTGCCCAGACTCCCTCCCACAAAGGCCTGCCTCGGAGGCCGCGGGGGGCCACACGTGGCTAAGACCCCAAGGCCTCGTCCTGACCCCAACAGGGTGACTACCAGGAAGGGGCCTCTGAGCGCCTCCCCAGCAAGCAGCGCCCAGCTCGAAGCTCGGGCCACAGAGGAAACAGAAACTCAGTAATCAAAAACATGCACTTGGGGGAACCAGATATGGTTTAGCACTCAGGTCCACTCTTCACCAGCCACGTGAGCTGCAGGCTCGCCTGCAAACCTCAGGTACAGGTCCCTTAGCCGCAAAATGGGGGTAGCGTGGGCACTTTATAAATATCAGGCGGATTAACTGGAAAACATCTACAAAGTGCTTGCCACTTAGAACATGCTCAATAAATGATTAGAGGAAGGAGAAAACTAGCTCTTCCACAACCTCCCCAGGGACGGGCCTCGGAGGACTCAGCCCTGTGTGCTCCCAGCCCACACTCTCCTCCCTCCTCCAGCCACCCAGCTCGGGTTCCATCCATGCAAGCAATGCACCGTGTCCCCAAGATGACCAACCTTGTGTCTGAGAACTTTTATTGAACTGGCCCCGATGTGTTATGGGAAGAGGGCTAAAAGTGCGCTGTGGGGGCAGAAAGCCTATGACTTTGACCGTGGCCTTGTGGATCCCCAGCAGAGGAGGCTGACAGGGCCCCGGGAGAGGAGACAACAGAGTCAGGAGTGAGGTCCTCCCTGCACACCGCACAGACACCCTCCTCTGGCGTGGGCAGGCCCTGGTCCTGAAGCCCCAGCTCTCAAATTATGACTGAGGGAGGCACCCGCCCCTGGACAGGAGGAAAAGCCACCAGCCACAGGGGACGCCCATGCTAGAGATCCTGGCCCCATGGCCTCCAGCCCAGATGCCCCGGTGTGGCAGGCAGGGCTGCCCTAGTAGGGTTACAATCCATCCTGACTTCAAATAAAGGCAGATGGCATCTTGCTGCCTCACTCCCAACCAGCCCCTGCCCCATCCGAGCTTCCCCTTGCTCCAGGAGGTCTTTCAGGGGGTCCATGCTTTGTCTCGGACAAAGGAGATAGGAGCTGATAGACTTTACCGGGACCTGCTTTGCTGCAGAATGAGCTTGGGTGTGCAGACAGCTCAGGTCTTAGGGAAAGAGCCTGGGCTCCATGGTGGAAGGGCAGCCAGAGCTACAGTGGGGCTCACTCCCTTCTCATCCTTCACCCACCTCAAGCCCCACTGCACAGCCTCAGAGGACGTTAGACAGAGAGGGAGGGGCTGGCAGAGGACCCCAACTGCTGCTCAGCTTCTCACTGACCTGGAAGCATCTGCCCACGTGTAATCTGGCATGAAGGTGATTTTAGGAAACAAAGAGGGTAACTATCCAGCACTGTAGTTCAAGGCTGTAAATGGTCCTGGCCCGGCTCCTATGGGGGGTGGGGGAGTATGGGACACAGGAGCTGGTCAAGGTCCATGGAGATGATGGAGAGAGAAGCATCTCTGTCTACATTCTCTGCTGGGTCTCACAATCCTGCTTTCACACGAGATCCTCTAAGGGCTTTCCCTTACATCTTTAACAAGTATCCTGTCCATATATCTCCTTTTGTTGCAGCTGAGGGGATGGGGTGGGGCCGAGTCATGTGGCTGGTGGGATTTTAGTTCCTCGATTAGGGATCAAACCCAGGCCCCTGGCAATGAAAGCACTGAGTCCTAACCACTGCATTGCCAGGACATTCCCTACATTTCCTTAAAATAAGGCAAATGGCTTTCGAGAACATGCTTTCCCTACTTCCCAGCTCAGATGCACTCAGTTCAGTTCAGTTGCTCAGTCGTGTCCGACTCTTTGCAACCCCATGAATCGCAGCACGCCAGGCCTCCCTGTCCATCACCAACTCCCGGAGTTCACTCAGACTCACGTCCATCGAGTCAGTGATGCCATCCAGCCATCTCATCCTCTGTCGTCCCCTTCTCCTCCTGCCCCCAATCCCTCCCAGCAGATGCACTAGCATGTGACTTTAGCCCCACAGGCCTTTTTGAGCCTCAGTGTTCACATCTGTAAATGGGGGACAATAGCATCTACCAGACAGGACTGCAATGAAGATTAAACAATACAGAGTATCTACCACACACACAAAAAAGAATCAGGAAAAGCTAATATTAACATACTAAGTTGTTAATTTTTATTAATTATGATAACATAATATTAATACTAATGTGGTTTGAAATATATTAAGTATGACATAGTAGTCACTATCATCATTACTGACTAAATTTTAGATTCTAAAAGGTGTCTGAATAATCACAGCCAGCTGGGATCTGGGGTACAGAGGATTACCCTGTAAGCATGAGTCAGGGGCTGAGCTTTTGAAGTCAAGCGGTATTTAGGGTCGTGACCTTGGTGGGAGGAGGGAAACACAAGGAGCAAAACACAAGATGCCGAGCACAGGAAGGTCACAGGACTTGCTTAAGATCCACAGAGGGGACCCCTGGAGGGACTCCGCGCTTTCACTGCTGAGGGCATGGGATCAATCTCTGGTTGGGAAACTAAGATCCCATAAGCCACACAGTGCGGCCAAAAATGTTTTTTTTTAACTGAAAATAAAAATCACTTCACAGAGCAGGAATCCAAGAGAGGGGAAGGATTCGATTACTCTGAAGAAGACAAGGTAAACCCCAGCTCATCCATTTCTAGCCACGTGATAACCTCAGGCAAGCGACTCAAGTGGCTCTGCCTCAAGGCTTGTCTGTAAAATGGAGTAATGACAGTACGGGATTAGTGGAGAATTTCCTGAGAAACACTGAAAAGAAGGTCTGGAACACAGGGGCTGCTCCGTAATTACCTCTCATTACTGTTACCACAATAATTAGAGATAATTATTACAAGTTCATGCTATTCAACACATGTCATCAAAGAACGTTAGAGCTGGAAGACATGCTTGGCACATCAGAGCCAAACCCTCACTTTACAACTGGGGCACGTGGACCAGAGAGGGTGAGTGATTTTTCCTAAGCCACACAGCTGGGGTATGTTCACAACCTGGCCTCCTGAGTCCCAGCCCCACATGCTTTCTGCTCCACCACGACCATGGGATGACTTCAGGTGTGGGTGGGGTGCTGGAAGGGAACAGCAGAACCAAGGGCAGACAGGTGAACCGAATCTTGTGGCATGTCATGGGAAACTCATCACTGTGAAGTGAAAACACCACCCCGAGAGACTCCGGTCAGCACTGGCAGACAGCGTCTTGAGTTGATGGACCATCAGGAGAGCTGGCGTGGGGCGGGCTGCCTCTCTGCGGGTAGCATGATGGAGAGAGGAAAGGGGAGTCCCGAGGCAGGCAGCTGCTTGTCCAGAGATGGAAGAATATTCTGGATGGTGAGCAGATCAGAAACATATGTCTTTGAGGAGAACTCTGGGAAGTGGGGCTCCCTGACCAGGAAGAGAGACGAGTGGACTCAGGGGCTCATCCAAATATTTGAAAGACCCTCCTATGGACAAGCAAATAAACGTGCTGGGTGCAGCCCTGGGCAGAACAAGGTAGGCAGCAACGGCGAGGAACGTGTGTTCTACAGCAAGACTGACCTAGTTCTAATCCCACCTCTGACCGAGTAACCCCGGGCAAATGACTTTAATTCTCCAACCCTCAACCCCCACATCTGTAAAATGGGTATAATAATAGAATACGCCTGGAAGGGTGCTGTAGATCAGTGCAGCAACATGCAGCAAGTGCTAAGCACAATCACCCATACATAAGGCTCGATAAATGGGAGCTGTTGTTACGAGGATGAAGAACAGGAAGACCAGAGCTCAATGTAATAAAGGACAGACCAAGTGCTGGATGTGTTACCCAACAAAGGCATGTGCTTGGTGAAGGTGCTGAGAGAGGACTCAACCAAGCACCCCCTCAGGGCTGAGCTAAGTAGGTCCCTTATAATATTGATTCTTCAAGAGTGCAAAGCAGCCCTTGAAAAGTTGGTTCAGAGATGTGTTTGAAGAGTTCAACTGGACCAAGACTACCCGCTTCAATGTCTGAGCGGAGTTTCTCAAGCTCAAGACCATTGATATTTTGGGTCGGCTACTACTTTGTTCAGGGTTTGGGGCCTGTCCCATACATCATGGGATGTTTAGCAGCATTCCTGGACCTTCCCACGACATGCAGGGAACATCCCTCACCTCAAGCTGCGATAACCAAAAAACACACCTTGGCTGAGAATCTAGTCTAGAGGAAACAGACACATATGCCATTAATAATAATAACAGCAGCATCTAACATCTGTTGAGCACTCGCTCTGTGCTGGATCCCCTTCTGCATAGCCCTTTTAACTCAATCTTCATGACAACATTATGAGGCAGATGCTGTTACTCTCCCCATTTTACAGATGAGGAGACTAAGGCACAAAGAGGTTTAATAAAAGCACAATGGGCAAGCGTAAGAAAAGTGGGACTGGTGAGACCTCGCCTCCTCCATGTGTACTCAAGGATTTGTCTTGAAACAAAGGCCCTCTTGGGCTCTCCGTTGGGTTTCTACTCAGGAGAGCAGCATGGGCACCAAGGCCTGGTTGCAAGCTGGTAAGTGGCAATCAGAGCACAGCTTCAGGACCAGGGCAGGCGCAGTGAGGAGACAGGAGGCTTCTCTCCTTGGCTCCACAAGGGAACATGGGTCCTCAGGTGGCAGACCTCGAATGAAGAGGAGCCAGAAATCTGGACTTTTAGAATTTTTTAACGCTAGGACAATATAACGGAGAAGGCAATGGCACCCCACTCCAGTACTCTTGCCTGGAAAATTCCATGGACAGAGGAGCCTGGAAGGCTGCAGTCCATGGGGTCGCTAAGAGTCGGACACAACTGAGCGACTTCACTTTCACTTTTCACTTTCATGCATTGGAGAAGGAAATGGCAACTCACTCCAGTGTTCTTGCCTGGAGAATCCCAGGGACGGGAGAGCCTGGTGGGCTGCCGTCTATGGGGTTGCATAGAGTCGGACACGACTGAATTGACTTAGCAGTAGCAGGACAATATAAAAGTAAGACATTCCGAAGCCCCCTCAAAAGATACAGGCAGGTCCCTGGTTCCACTGTAGGAAAACGTGAAACCTTTCTAGGTCTCCTAACAACAGAGTTACCATACGGGAACGTGTGTGTTAACACACACACTCAGCAGACAGCTGCGCCCAGCAGGGTCAACATTCCTCGCAGACCGCTGCCGGCATCAGCCATCTGGGAATCTGCAATCAAAAACTCAAGGTCCATCCTGTGAGTGGCCACAGGGGCTCTTCTCATCTGGGCTCGATCAGGGACCCACACCTGTCACCAGGGATCACCACAGGTGTGCCCCACACATTCATGTACACACACTGCCATGCTGTGTGAACCCAAACCAAGGTGCCAATCTTCATTTACAACATCTGCAAAAGCGACTTTCTGCTAATTCCCATTAAAGGGCAAATTCCCATTAAAGGGCAAAGCCACAACACGTCACAGTGGGCAGGCCGATGCGGGGCACATCTCTGGTGGCAGGCACCTAGCCAAGGGGAGCTAGAATGGGCAAGACTCTGAGCCCAAAGCTGGGACACTCTCCTGGGTAAATATCACTCAAGAAAGAGGAGGGCCGTGGGGACAAAAACATCCTTGCCAGCATTACTTAAGAGGAAAAAAATCAGAAATAGCCCCAAATTCTATTAATAAAATATTAGTTAAGTAAATTATGGTTCATCCACTTAATGGAACATTAGATGGCCAAAATGATGGGTTCTGAAACTAACTATTACGGGAAAAGGCTGACATGTAATTAACAAAAAAGCAGGATACAAGACTGTATGCACCACAGGCTTAAAACTATGTGCGATCACATGAATGAGAGAAAATGATGGAAACAAAATCCCAATGCCAGCAGAGCTCGTGTTCCTGTAGCTGAATTGCCGGCGCCTTTTCTTTCTCCTTGCCCATCTGTCTGCAAATGTGGTTGGCGGTCCCCATCTCCTCCCTGGCCTTCTGCCTGCCAGCACTCACTCCTCTTAGTCCAGGCTGTCCATTACTGGCTGACCTGTCCACTGGTCCTGCAGCAGGGTAAACTAGATACCCCCCCTGCAGCCAATCAAGACTGGCTCAGCGAGTGGGAGACAGCAGTACCTACCTCACCAGCTGCCAGGCCCCAGACTCACGTGCTGACCACATCTCTCCCAGGCATATCCTCCCACTCCCCTGGGATCCTGAGACTCAACACCAGCCCCTGGCTCACTACGGGGGAGTTACTGTTCCAGGCACAGGGGTTAGGAAACCTGCACCCTGCCCTGGTTCAGCCAGGCATAAGTGTAGCCTGGTATAAGCCACCCCAACGCTTTCCACCTATGTAACCTCAAAAGCATCCCTCAGACCCTGCAGGTCAGAGCCTGGCAACTTGTCCCATTGTAACACGCGAGCGTTAAAACCACAACCAAGGAGAGCACATCAGACGTCTTCTGTTCCCGTGTAAGGCTGATCACAATGGATGGGTTCTGCCCCTTTTCAGAGAGGCCAATACCAGTCAAGTCCAAGGGGGCAGTTTCATCTCAGTGACTCAATGCATGATCAGCGTTTCGGTCTCAAGATTGCCTACCCCTCACAACAAGACACCTGTTATTATTTCACTGGATAGTCCCTAAAAGCTTCGTGCCAGGATATCCCTGGAAGGACACACAGGGCCTGGCCCAGCAGCTGCCTCCAGGGAGGGGAGGCAGGAGGCTCCTGACAGGGAAGGGCGTGGCGTTTGCTTTTCACAGAATACTCTTTTGTTTCTTCTGAATTTTATACCATGTGCAGTCATCTGTCTGTTTTTTTTTAAACTATGCAAATATAAGAAAAGCCTGTCTGGAAGTGTGTACATTTATCTGGTAAGTCGGACCTCAGGGATGGGACAGAGGGAACTTCCGGTTTCTCTAGGAGGACTTAGAATGGCACTGGGGTGGGGTCAGTGCTCCTGAATGATCAGAGAGAAAACACACGCTTCCAAATAAAAAAAGTGTTGATAAAGGAAAAATTATTCCACCTATTTAAAAGAATTAGTAAGAATATAGAGAAAGGGTTGTGAAAAACTCTAACGTGCCTTATCAGTGTAAAATATTATAAGGAAAGTCAGAATTAGGGACCAGGACATGAAGATAAAGCAGCAATCATACCCACATGTCCACCTCGATAGTCAGACAGCAAACTGTCAGGAAATTAAGAGGAGAAACCCCTGGCCCAGCAGCCCAGAAAAGCCCAAACAAGCTTCTAAGCCTCTTGAAGGTGGTGCAGGGCTTCCCATACAAGCTGGCTTCTCATCGGATGGTTTTCTCCTCCCTGGAGGAGGGCACCAGGACCCTGGTCTAGGCTCTAGGGCTCATCACCTGAGATATTAGTTCAGCAGCCTCCCAACCCGCCGCACCCCTCTGGGCGGGGGCCTTGCCAGGGCTGCCAGGCAGAGCCCACCTCCTCTGCCACTCCTGGCCGCCATGTTCAAGCATCAGGCCAGGGCACCTTGAGAACTCAGGGCCGAGGTCTTTGCAGCATCTGCTGGCCCCGGGGGAGGTCACTGGGGACCAGCCAGGGAGAGTTCTCTCTCCCTCTGACCCCCACACATGGCCAGTCTGGCCAGGGCATGGGCACTGGGTGGGCTCTCCAAGCAAAGGCCTGCCAGCAGTGATCTCAATGCCCAGGGTTCTGGTAACATAAACAGGAGTATCTGGTTAACTTATCAAGGGCTGGCTGCCAGCCTTTCAAAGCAAGCTGTCAGCTGCTTCACTCACGATGAAAAGCAGAGTCCCCAAGAACATCTCCACCCAGGTCTGTTTGCTCTCCACCCACCTGGGAGTGGTGCTGAACACCGGGCGGTTTCCTCTGCTCTGAGAGGGCACCTCCCCACCCGCTCTCCCCCTCAAGCCGACTGAATGCTGGGGAACCGGAAATTCAGAGGCAGGTGGCTGGAGGCTCCCAACGGAGCTGGACTCTGTAACCGGACTGAGCCGGGTCTCCACCTACACCTTTCATTAGCTGTGTCTCTCCGGACAAAATTCTCAATCCCAGCCTCAGGATGCCCATCTGTAAGATGGGGATAACAAGACCTATGACAGCCTAGCACGGCATGAAAAAGAACCACATTAGACCTCCTGTACTTAAAGACAGTCTGGTGCTCTGTTCACAACAGAGGCTTTAAACAATGTTAAACCAGCCAGCCTTTGTCCCTCAGTGGCTGTGTGGCTTTAATGAACCGGCCGTGGCCTCAGTTGCTTTGTCTGACAAATGGGGATACAGAACATCATGATGTGCAGGGCTGTTCTCAGGTGAGGGCCATGGACGTGAGGACGGGACAGGAGTCCCATCAGTGTCTGCTTCCTGCTGCTCTCGCTTCCCATTCCCTTTCTATTTGATCAAAGTTAATCATTCACAGAGCTCTACAAGTTAGGAAGAAAGAGGTCTATAATATCTCTCCAGCTAAAGAGGAAACCCCAAGACCAGCCTCTGGCCAGGGTGAGGAGAACAGGAGGCGGAGGAGCAGGGGCCCATGTTTCTGGCTTATGTCCACCTCCAGCCCACTCGGGGAGACATCACCAGATGACGGGAGGGTGGCCAAGGCCACAAGGCCAGGGCACAGGGGGCCAAATGGCTCATCTAGGAGGTGATGTGACCTAATAACCATGTCCTGGTTGGAGAGAGGAGAGCTCCCAGCCCCTCCAAGTGTTCCAGGCCCCTCTTCCCACCGAGGCCCCTGGAAGACAGCCCAGGGCCTTCCTGCAGGTGCTGGCTGAACCTGGGGCTGCCGAGAGATTTCAGGACCATTTTAAGTCAGGTGGCGTGTGATCCCAGTGAAGCAACAAGGGCTTCCCTCCCAGCTCCAGGCCAATGAGTGTCAACTGCCCCCACCATCCACAGCTGGCCTCTCCCAGGAAGAAAGAGCCTCAGCAATGGTCCAGCCATCAGCAGGCTCTGTCACTACGGGCTCTGAGATCCTGGACTTGCGGAGCCTCAGTCTTCACATCAGTAAGTGAAGTGAAGAAGTGAAGTGAAGTCGCTCAGTCGTGCCTGAATCTTTGCGACCCCATGGATAGTAGCCTGCACCAACCTCCTCCATCCGTGGGATTTTCAAGGCAAGAATACTGGAGTGGGTTGCCATTTCAGACAAAGACCAAAAAAAAAAGCTTATTCCGTGCAGCTGTTCTAAAAGAGGGTTGTGTGAGCTAACACAGAAGGCTTAGCTCAGTGTCTGACGCAGACTAAGTGCTCCCTGGATGTTAAAAAACCAAAAATGTATCTACAAGAGGCAGACATAGAGTAGTGGTAGCTTAGGGCTGGGGGTCGGTGATAGCTAAGGGGGGTGGGGTTTCTTTTGGAGGTGATGAAAATGATCTAAAATTGACTGCAGTAATGGTTGCACATATCTGAATATGCTAAAAAAATTAAATTATACATTTTAAATGGGTGAACTGTATGGTATGTGAATTATATATATCAACAAAACTATTTTTTTTTTAATGAAAATATTCCAAGACCCCACTAAGTCTTTTAAAAACCCATTTGGCCCACTGGCAAGGAACCAGTCTCCAAGGCAGGCCCCAGACCCCCGTCCTCTCTAGACACTGAGGTAACTGAGACCAAGATTCCAAGGGGGGAGGCCTGGGCTCGCCCTGGGCCCATGTGTGGCACTTGGGCCAGGCCTGAGCTGCGGGCTTTAGCCCCCACTGGTCTTGTTGTTGCTTCCCCCAGAGAGTGGTGACTCCAAAGAGCAGGTCACGCTCCAGGATACCTGCTTAGCCATGAAAGGCCTGTTGGCTCTTCCTGGGCACACTTCACATCCGGTGGGGAGCCCAAGTCGAGAACAGCCTGCTCCCCACTGCCAAGCCAAGGGTGGGCCTGCCTGTGACACCTCCCCCACGTCTGGAGTCCGAGTCTGGCCCTTGCGGGTCTGACAGCACACAGGCCACGTGGGCTGCAACTCACAGGAATGGCCTGCACATTCCTTCCCCAAAGAAGGAAAAGCCATTCACATGTGAGGTCATTTGGTTTTCCTGGCACGAGGCTGAGAGCCACGGGCCACTCAATTCCATAGAGAACTTCCCCACATGACAAGGCTCAAGCCCTGCTTGGTATTCATAAAATATGGGAATCTGTGGTCTGGCCACCTCAAGCATCTAACCTGACTCCTCTGTGTGGTTGAGCTGTGACTCTCAACTTTACAGCCTGAAGTCTTGATGGTCGCATCCATGAAATGGGAATAATCAATCCACCCCGTCCTAGAGTTGTGATAAGAATTAAAGAGCACAGTACTGGACTGATGGTGGGGGCTCAAAAAGTAAAATGCAGTACAGTTAGCGACCCCTCTCTCGCCAGGGTCATTTCTAATGAGTGTGCTAGCTTTGCTTACTGGGAACAAAGATTCTGCCCGGGCTCCAAGCCCCTCAAGGGGGAGCCTCTGGAGAGGCCAAACCACTTATTACAAATTTGCAGAAAAGAAAGAGACACTGCTTGGATCAAAAAATTTCCCAAGTCTCTTCTCTGTGTCCCTGAATAACCCGCTGGACTGGAGCTTCTGTTCTGGCCTGTCCCACAGTTCACCCCTGGGACCCCTGCCCTCTCAAGGCATCTCCTTTGGCACAGGGTCAGGAACTCTGACCTCCAGAGGCTTGGAGCTGGAGGCAGCGGGGGCATCAGCTCTGCCCAATGCTTTCAGGGACTTGGGAGGGGTTCCCAGAGACCCCAGACCCAATATAGATAGCCACTGAACCTCTTCCAGTGAGCAGGAAACCACCGAAGAGAGGCCAAGGCCCAAAGTCTGAGCTTACACCGATCGGCTCAATGACACAAGAGCAGGGCAGCAAACAAACAGAAAAATGTGGAGCAGAGTAGCTCCATGCAGTGGTTCTCAAACTTGAACATGCATTAGAATCACCTGGAGGGCTCGCTAGAGCAGATTTACGCATCCCTCCAGACTTCTGCTTCCATAGTTAACGGACAGGTGGAGAAACTGCATTTCCCACAACAATCCACCTGGCGCTGCTGCTGCTGGCCTGGAGACCACACTAGGCACCATGGGCTTCATGCTTAAGAGGATGCGTTCGGGGGCAGAAGACTTGGATCTGGTCTGGGTCTGCCACTTACTAACGCTGAGACCTGAGCAAATTCTTGCCCTTTTTGAGCCTCAGTCTTTCTCCCTGGGCTGTTAAGGGGTTTCCATGAGCTAACATTTGCAAAAAGCTTGTGTGAGTGCACTCAGTCACTCAGTCGTGTCTGTCTCTTTGCGACCCTATAGACTGTAGCCCACCAGGCTCCTCTGTCCATGGGATTCTCCAGGCAAGAATACTGGAGTGAGTTGCCAGGCCCTCCCTCCAGGGGATCTTCCCAACCCAGGGACTGAACCCGTATCTCTTGTGCCTTCTACACTGGCAGGCAGGTTCTTTACCACTGTGCACTTGGGAAGCCCTTGCAAAAAGCCTAGCACATGCTAAGTTGTTAATAATATCTAGAGTTCCCTATTTAAATACAAGAACTAAAATACAGATACTCACAGAAAGGAGTGAGATAATAGAAAATGCTCAGGGTCCATGGAATTGCCTATGTGTTCTAGATGGTCACCTGGACCACCCAAGGGTTACAGAGGTTGCCCGGGTGCCCGGTGTGTGCCTGAGTCTGGGCCAGCACGCACCAGCCAGCACTGTGCCCCCGTAATCCCTGGCCCTGGGCTCCCTGACCCAATCAAGGACATATGATCAGTAAGACAACCTCAGCCCACAAACCCACACCTCCCTCCCAAGGGACTACCACATGCCCTCACACCGAATGTAAGTAGAAACAACCTCCCAAAAGAAAGTTCAAAGCTCCAGGGAACCCAGAGCCTTCAGGGTACCAGAGATGCCCTAAGCAGAAAGCAGGTGGCAGGGGGCACAAGCTGAGAACCCAGCAGCTGCACAAGCATTGCAAGCCACAAGGAACCACGCCAGTGATGTGCACTCTGGGTGGGGGTGGGGAGGATGAAGCATTAACAGACCGTCTATAAACCGCCACTCCCTGGGGAGTCGGAGCTTTCTGCAATCACTCCATACCGAAGAGGAAGTTTCTGGTTTCAGGAACACTGAATGGAGGAAGGGAACAGAAGGCTTGGCACTTTAAGAATTCCTCCTCAGTTGCATATAAAACAATAATTCGCCTTTAACCCGCAAGAGACCGGCAAACAATTAGAGGTGATCACCCCAAATACCACTATGGTTGAGGAATCCCGGAGCCCTCGTGCCTGGCTTGGAGGGTGGGCTGTGCAGCCATACTGGAGAGCAAGCCACTGCTACGCTATGCAGTGCAACACGTACCTGCCCAACAATCCACCCAGGAAATCTCTAGAAGAAATTCTCACGCAGTGAACACGGGGGTCCTTGGGAGAACATGCATCATTCCGTCATCTGTGTTGGAAGGGGAGGGGTGGGGGACCAACGGCATGACCATCGCAGGGAGATTTTAGGGTAAAACGTGACGTGTTTTATGCAGTGGCCTTGCATGGATGGACCCGCAAGTGGGCCATGAGTCGAGGGGCCTAATGAAGTCAATCTTTTCACCCAATGTCCAGGAAAATAAAGTTTCTTCTCCCAAAATACAGACACAGCACATTATAAAGCAGCACGCGACTGCCTGTGTGCAAAGTCACTTCAGTCGTGTCCGACTCCTTGCAACCCCATGGACTATAGCCCACCAGGCTCCTCTGTCCACGGGATTCTCCAGGCAAGAATTACTGGAGTGGGTTATCACGCCCTCCTCTGGGGGATCCTCCTGACCCAGGAATCAAAGTTGTATCTCTTATGTCTCTTGCATTGGCAAGAGAGCTCTTTACCACTAGTACCACCTGGGAAGACCCTCCGTAAAGCAGCACAGAAACCCTCAAACCCCTTTATTAAGAAATCATGGGCAACTTTTGGGCCGTGAAAAACCCCACCCAGGCCCAGGTGGACGTAGCCCAAAGCCATCTCCACCCTCCCAGCCGTGACCCAGCATGTGGGCAGCCCCGCACAGCAGGCTTGCTGGCCAGGCGGCCGACCAACACCTCAGTGTGGCCAGCCCGGCTCAAGGGACAGGGCAGCAGGGGGATCAGGAACGGGGAGAGGAGACTGAGGAACCGAAATGTCTGTGGAAACTTCCACATCTCTGGAAGGGTGGGAGGAAGAGCAGCCGTACACAGATCTGGCCAGGCCCACCCAACCGACTGCTGGGAGAAGGCGGGACCGGGGCTATTGTCTGCGGGTGAGTGTGTGCATAGCCTCCAGGGAGCTGCGAGATCCACACCCACTGTCTCCCACCTCCGGACTTCTGCTCAGAAAGTGTGCAAGGCATGAGAGAGGCAGCCTCCCCCAAACCTTGTTCTAGAGGAAAGGACAGCACTAAGCCCTCAAATTTAAGGAGGGGACAATGGAGGCAAAGTGGACCTCTGGGAGCCCCTAGAGGAGGGGAGGAGAGACTGAATAAGGTTTCAGAGTTGCTCAAAGATGTGCACTATTATTGCCACTCAGTGAGGCACACGCTATCTCAGCAAACCTACTCAACAACCCTATGCTAGGGGAGCAAAGCGAGGGTCAGCAGCATTCAACAACCTTCCCTGTCACACAGCTAGTGAGAGGCAGAGCTGAGATCGGAACTGGGCTCTGTAGGATGCCAGTGCCTGAGCCTTTTCCATTCTGCGGGGGACTGAGGCCCTTCCAGGTTCTTCACTCAGGCTGGAGAACAATGAGGACTCGGCCAGCACCAGTCTCAGGTCTGCCGAGAACCACACGAGCATGTATACGGCTGTCCCCAGGCAGTCCCTGGGCCTGTCTCGGGGAGGGCAGCCCAGGACACTGGATGAGAATCACGCCAGAGCTCACGTCCAGCCACGAGAGAAGGTTCTGGATCTTGTGGCTCCCTAGAGATGCAGAATGGGCCGGGCAGCTCTTTCTCCTAGGTCTCAGTTTTGGGGAGGTGGGAAAAGGGTTTGAACTCTTGTCTCTTTTGGCTTCCTGAACACAAAGCCCATTGAGAAAGGCCATGAATAATTATAGGGGCAGCCAAGTCAGGGGATGTGTATGCCAGGGTGTGGACAACCGGCTTGTTTAGGCTTGGATTGGCCCAATGTCAGCAGCCTCCCTCAAGGCAGGCCCTTGCAGATGCTCCTGAACCATCCAGGCCCCAGGCTCCCTCTGCCAGTCAGCTGGAGCCAGGTTCATTCATCATCCATCCATTCACTCACTCATTCAATAAATTCTTACTGAGCATGATCAGGAACTGGGGGTCCCACTATGGACCAAGTAAAGACATAGTCCCTAAATCAAGAAGACTCTGGTCTAAGAAGGATGACAAATGTTAATCAAAGACTCATATAAATGAATATATATTTGCAAACCGAGCTTCAATGCGTAGAGAAAAAGTTATGGAAGATATGAGGCTAAAATGAGCCCCTAAGTCCAGGGGCTCCCCATTGGCTCAGCAATAAAGAATCCACCTGCAATGCAGGAGACATGGGTTTGATCCCTGGGTCAGGAAGATCTCCTGGAGGAGGAAATGGCAACCCACTCCAGTATTCTGGGAAATGCCATGGACAGGGGAGCCTGGTGGGCTACAACAGTCCATAGGGTCGCTAGAGTCAGACACGACTGAGCAACTAAACGACAACAACCTGGTCCAGGGTGTGTGTGTGTGTCTGTCTGTCTATTTGTCTGTGTGTCTCTGACCACTGCTCTGAGGAAGTAAGTGAATTTTTAGAGCTGAGGAATTTTAATTAGATGAAGAGACTGTAAGTGTGGAGGGGGACCATAAAGTTTATCGGCAAAACCAGGGCACTTGAAAACAAAGGGAGAGGCTGTTAATAATTACATCCGGACAACAGGTGCAAACCGAGATGCGTGGCACCCACTGCACGTGTGGGGTCAGGGATGGCCAGGAAGGTCGTGTCACCCAAGCAGGGGAAAGAAAATATAAATGGCCCCAGGGGAAGGGATGAAGGCTGCTGAAGCCACTGAGAAATGGACACTCAGGCTGATGCAGGAAGAGAGGAGCAGGGAGCCAGGAGCCAGCAGACCGCAGGAGCACGGAGCTCCCCAGGACGCTGGATGGTGTCTCCTGAGAACAAGGGAGAGGTTTTATTTGATTTCAGCTGAGGGTTGAAGGGTAGGGTAAGGTGGGTGTGCAGGAATCAGGTGCTAGTTTATACATACTTACATTTTAGAAAGAGTTACATAATCACAGTGTGAAGAACAGATCAGAGGAGGACCAGAATGGCAGGAGAGACCAGTCAGGGGGCCATGGCAAGAGAGGTCCAGGCAAGAGGCAAAGGTGACTTAGACCAGGGTGGTGGTGGCAGGGACAGAGAAGTGGGTGGGTGTGAGAGATACTCAGGGAGAGAGCGAGGGAGGGAAGGAGGGCTCAGAGGTCACACCAAGGTTGTGGATCCAAGCCAACAGAGGAAGGCAGCAGGTGCTAGACATCCACAGCATTCACCACGGTTACAGAAGGCCCACCGTCTGCAGCCTGACAATCTAACCTGAAGTCAGCACAGAGGACTTCAGAGAGCAGGCTGCCTCCGCAGCCCACTGCCCCAAGTGCTCTGTCACTATTGAGACAGCCAGCCCTCAATACTGCTACCCTATGAGGCTGGTGCTGTCATTCAATCCATTCTACAGAGGAGAAAACTGAGACAGAGATGCTCACACGGTCACATCAAACAGCCAGCTGGAGGAGTGCAGAGCTCATGCTTCTAACCCACACTGGCTCAGCGTGGCCCTCCTCCCTCCTGCTCCTCCCGCGGGCCCAGCAGCAGGTCACAGGCACCAGCCCGGGCAGTGCTCCTCCTCTCTCACTGCCCACAGCCCACCTCACTGCAGCCCAATCGGATCGCTCTTGGGGGTGGGTCCAGGCAGAGGGAGCTGCTGAAGCCCCCTGTCCATGTAGAGGTAACCCTGCTGTGCAGTCAGGGTGGCCCATCTCACCCTGGAACACCTTAAAAGAGCAATTCCAATGCCTCCCGCCACCCCCCTTCCCCAAACCTCTCCACCAACACAGGGAGAAAAATCAACCTGAAATCATCATCAGGAGCCTCTTGGGGGAAACTGGAAGGGGATCCGGTACACAGAGGACCGATCATGGACACCAGGCCAACCTAGGGAATAAGGAAGAAGGGAGGCCGTGGGCCCCTGCATCTGCCATGGCCAGCTGACCTTGGCCAAGTCCATTCCTCTCTCCCGCACACTCTGACTTCTCCATCTGAGAAGAGGAGCCAGCCCTGCCTGTGCTTCTAGAAGGCTTTCCAGACCTAATCATAAAAAGGGGGAAGAGGGAGAGAAGTAGACCTACCTGCCCAGGACTCTGCCAACGGCCCTGGGAAGGTCCCACTTTGGGCCAAGTAAAGACATAGCCCCTAAATCAAGAAGACTTTGGTCTAAGAAGGATGACAAATGTTAATCAAAGACTCATATAAATAAATATATATTTGCAAACTGAACTTCAGTGCATACAGAAAAATTTATGGAAGATATGAGGCTAAAATGGGTCCCTAAGTCCAGGGACCTCCCTGGTAGCTCAGCAGTAAAGAATCCGACTGCAATGCAGGAGACACAGGTTTGATCCCTGGGCCCAGAAGAACTCCTGGAGAAGGAAATGGCAACCCACTCCAGTATTCTGGCCTGGGAAATGCCATGGGACAGGGGAGCCTGGTGGGCTCCAGTCCACGGGGTCGCAAGAGTCAGACACGACTGAGCAACAAACAACAGCAATTCGATCCAGGGTGTGTGTATGTGTGTGTCTCATTCGGGCCCTGCCCACCTGGCCCCAGCCACCCCTAAACTCCTCACACCTGCTGACTCCCAGCGACCCTGGGACAAAGCCCTTGCTCATCAAGCTCACCTGGGCCCGGGTTTTCAGAAGGCACACCTGGGGAAGTGTCCTAGCGTGCCTGCCACCTGTTCCCGTGCTGGCCTCTGCAGGCTTCCCACAAGGGGGTCGGAGGGGCGTCGCGGGTCTCCCCCTGCCACCACTGCGGCCTTGTTACTCACCTCCTTCCAGTTGCCCCATTTTTCTCCATCCCCCACCTTTTCCATGCTTTACTAGAATGTTTGCAGGCACAATGGACACAGCACTGGGAGATCTGAGTTCTAATTCTGGTTCCACCACCAGGGAACCAGCCGTCTGTTCAGACCACCACCACCTCTGACCCTTCCACTCCACCGTCTCACCTGTAAAGCCCCCCTCACCTTACATGGGGCCATACTGCCTCAGACCTGCCCCAGAGAGCTCTTGTGAAGAACAAGTGATACAGCCACTGGGAAAGCAATCTGAGGGAGGTGAGGTTTCCCAAGTTGGCCGAATCATACAATATGATGAA
Organism: Bos mutus; assembly: GCF_027580195.1. Classification (NCBI taxonomy): domain Eukaryota; kingdom Metazoa; phylum Chordata; class Mammalia; order Artiodactyla; family Bovidae; genus Bos; species Bos mutus. Next base: position 28,002,472 of record NC_091626.1, on the reverse strand, counting down.
AATACAGACCCCACCCCAACAACTGCCATTCTGGTTCAGGAATTCTGCAGTAAGAATCAGTATTTTAGCAAGTAACAAGTACTCCAGGTAAATCCTAGAATCAGACGTGTTGCGGCAACTCTGGGCTCTGAAAACACACCGGAAGTCTTTATGACCTTGCCTTCTGGGCAGAGAAGGGAAAGAAGAGTTTGTGTAAATGCTCCTTGGCTCTGGGCACACTTACAAAATAACAACCCCTGCTTAGAGAGCCCACTAGGTGCAGGATGCCATCATCTCGTTTAGTCCTGGCAGTGATCCTGCAAGAGAGATCGCCTTCTTTCTACAAATGAGGAAACCGAGGCTCAGAAGAAGGACCTGTCGGAGGACACAGCTAGTAAGACAGCAGAGCTCCCCTCCAGCCCAGAACTGGCAGCTCCAAAGGCTGTTCTCAGTACCCAGAAACCTCTGCCGGATGGACTCTCCTGTAGGGAGGGGCAGAAAGGAACCAGCAACCCCAAGCTGGACTCGCTCTACTGTTCCCACCCTAGAGCCTGGACATGACCTGTGCCCAGGTGGTCCCAAGCATCCTATCCTGTAGGATAAAGGTGCACTCTACTGCATGGAGACAGAGGCTGCTGCATCCTATGCCCATATGTGAGGGAGACAGGATCCTGGAGCCTGCAATCTACAAAGGCAGGTGGCTTCAGTCATGTCCAACTCTTTGTGGCCCCATGGAACAGAGCCTGCCAGGCTCCTGTGTCCATGGGATTCTCCAGGTAAGAATACTGGAGTGGATTGTCACGCCCTCCTCCAGGGGATCTTCCCGACTCAGGGATCAAACCTGCATCTCTTACATCGCCTGCATTGGCAGGCGTGTTCTTTACCAATAGCACCACCTCGGAAGTCCACAAAAGTAGACAGGACCCACGTAAGAAATAGTCAGGACAGGGGCCTGTCAGCCCAGGGCAGGGGGACTTCTGAGCCAGACCTCCTGGTGCTGGAGAGAAGGGCTCCCAGAAGGTCTAACAGGATAGGGTGCCAAGATCAGAAGACATTACATCTGGAATGAAGCCCAAGATACCCTGGACTCCTCCTTTCCCCCAACACACAATCACTGCTCGGCAAGCAGCAACTGGCTGCATGGAGAGTTTCACACAACTCCGGACTCCCTGGAGAGGAAGTAATTTCCTCCTGCAGAGGAAACTGCCGCCACCCAGCCAGATGGCATCACACAGCTTCTTGCTCCTCTCCCAGCCTCTCCAGGGACCAGACAACTGAGAAGCAGAGGAAAGCATCATGGCCCTCCTAAAACCTCGCCTTCCCCCAGGCTCCTCACCCAGACCTGGCCGCGGGTGACTTTTCTCCCACTTAGAGGGCACAATGATGACACGGCTGACATTCAGTGACACTCACTAAGCACTTTGTCCTGATCATCACATTCACTCTTCACAACAAGTTTTAAGAGGGAGATTTTGATCCCTGTTTTAGAGATAGACTCTGGAAGATTAATTAACCCAGCTGGCAAAGAGCAGGCCCCAAACCCCAAACCAGGCATTTCCCAACCAGATCCCAAACTCTTTTTACTTTCTCTTTTCTCTCACTGAGCACCTCTAAGTACAGGGTCCTAGACCAGTGACTGCTACAACAAGAGAGACAGCCCAGCTCCCAGGGAGCCACGGCCAAGCCGATAGGTACCTACACACCCCACCAGTGACACATGGACTAAGCATCGGGAAATAACAACACAGATCCTGGCCAGGGGCCAGCACACAGCACATGGTGGAGGTCCACTCCAGACAGCAGGCAGAAGCCAGTTCGCTCTGCAGGGTGAGCATGTTTGGGGGCCAGACTCCAGACAGCGCTGGACCCGAGTAGAGCAGGAAGCCGGAGGGGAGAGCTCGCTCTGTTAGCAAGAAATAGACCTTTTCTCCACGGGAATTTAGGAAGTGTGCCATTAGTCTCTGGAACTCCCTGGAAGACAAGGGATCACACAGTAACCTTCTAGGAGACAAACAGCCTGGGGCAGGAAGAACTGGGGGAAAAAGCCAGTGTGGGAAAACGGGGCCAGTTGGCTCTGGGGTCCCTGTTCCACTCCAGGGTGCCCAGCAGACTGCACCCTGCTTCACCAGATTTACAGAGAAGAGGGATGGGGATCTGGCCACCACAGGCCCTCCTCCATCAGGAGATCCAGAGCTTCGCACTAGCTCTCCCCAGAGCTGTGCTGCGGCCGGCCCTGGACACAGAACAACAAGGAGACCCAGCTGGCCAGCCCACCCACCTCGGCTGACAGCTACCACGGCAGGCCCAGCCAGCCAGGGACCCAGCCCTGCGGGACGAGCAAGGGGATGTGGGGGAGGGCCCAGGGCACTGTGCTGACCTAACACCCCTGCCATGGAGGCTCAAAGTGCCTGAGAGTTTGCGAATAGTAAACTGTCAGTACGTAAAATACTGCAATTCCATTTCTGGGTATAGACAGAACAGAAGGGAAAGCAAGGACTTGAACAGGTATTTGCATACCCACATTCCTAGCAGCATTATTCACAATAGTCAAAAGGTGGAATGACCCAAACATCCACCAACAAATGCACAGGTAAACAAAAGGCGTGTGCGCGTGCAATGGACCTCAGCCAGCCTTAAAGAGGAAGGAGGTGCTGGCACACCACAGCGGGGATGAACCTTAGGGACACTGTGCAGAGTGAAATGAGCCAGACGTGAAAGAACAAATGCTGCTGGATTCCACTTTAATGAGGTTCCTAAAGCCGTCAAGTTCACAGAGAAGAACGAATGGTGGTGGCCAGGGGCTGGCGGAGGACTAAAGGGAGCTGCTGTTCCGTGGGTGCAGAGTTTCAGGTTTATGAGAAGGTGGTGATGGCAGCACGACAATGTGAAGGTACCTGTTGCCACTGAAATGCCCACTTTAAAAATGGTCAAAATGGTAAACTTAAGTTACGTATATTTACAGTCAAGTAAATTATATATATCGGAGAAGGCAATGGCACCCCACTCCAGTACTCTTGCCTGGAAAATCCCATGGATGGAGGAGCCTGGTAGGCTGCAGTCCATGGGGTTGCTAGGAGTCGGACACGACTGAGCGACTTCACTTTGACTTTTCACTTTCATGCATTGGAGGAGGAAATGGCACCCCACTCCAGTACTCTTGCCTGGAAAATCCCATGGATGGAGGAGCCTGGTGGGCTACAGTCCATGGGGTCGCTAAGAGTCAGAGACAACTGAGCAACTTCACTTTCACCTTTCACTTTCATGCACTGGAGAAGGAAATGGCAACCCACTCCAGTGTTCTTGCCTGGAGAATCCCAGGGACGGGGGAGCCTGGTGGGCTGCCGTCTCTGGGGTCGCACAGAGTCGGACACGACTGAAGCGACTTAGCAGCAGCAGCAGCATATATATGCATATATATAAATTAAATATGAAATATTGTGTGTGGCATACAAAAATAACCTGTTACGTGTGGGGAACTGTTTATTGTTTTGTTTTGTTTTTACCATGAGCATGTCATACTTTCATAATAAAACCAACAAAGACATTTAGCCTTATAAGGCAAACAGATTTCAAATTGCAACCCACGATGGGATTTAAGAACTCCCGGTTCTTAGAATGGCACAAAGATGTTGCCTGACTCCTCTGGCTACCACCACCAGCCTGGTCTGCAGTGGACCATGAGAAATACCCCTCCAAAAGCAGTAAGTCAGGCTTTGGGTGCTGGCCAGGTGTACCACATGTGTCCCCTGGCCCTCCTCTGCTCCCATGAAACCAGCAGGAGGGAAGTACCCCCCCAAGCCAGAGGTGATGGAGGGGTTGGAGGGCCCCTCCCTGGGCTCTGACTCCAGGATGACTCCAGTTATGGTTTCCCCAGGAGGAAACGAGCCTGGTCACCCTTTTTCCCCTTCTAGGACGGCACAAGGGAATGACTTGGCCCATCCCTGCATGCCCTAGCCTCTCCCGAGATGGCACTGGTGAAACCATCCCACCATCCTCCTCCACAGTGGGGAGGAAGCTAGACTGAAGAGGGAGGCAGAGGAAATGGTTCATCTGCCCAGCTGAGGAAGACACGGGATGAGGGAGGTACAGAGAACCCATAGCTCCCTCCATAACACACCAGGCTCTGCCTTCAGTCCTGTGTTCCCACTGATTAGTCCCTGCTGATCCATCCAGGACCTGCAGACCCCAGACAACTGGCCTTGCCTCAGTTTCCTTATCTGTAACTCGAAGGGGATGGACCCTTTGCTATCAAAGGCTCCTTTTAGCTCTGAAACCCTAGACTTCCCTGGAAGCTGGGTGATGGGCCAGAACCAAGAAAGGGCTGGGAAGACAAGACCCAGCCTTGGAACAGGACAGCTTCAGGGCAGATGCTCAGAAGGAAACACAATGCTTCTAACTGGAACACCAGCACCTCCACCCTCAGGCCAAGCCACCCATTCATCCATTCATTTCATTTTTTTCTGAGCTCTTACCCTGTGCAGGGACAGAGACAGTGCTGGAAAACGGCAGTGAGTCAGCCAGCCTTGGAGGTGCTCACAGCCTCGTGAATGTTGCCACCAAGTTTCAAGACTTGCCATCACAACCCATATCCCCAAGGCCAGCCCTTTGAGGAAGCAGAACCTGGAAGAGTCACACAAACAGCAGGCAGAAAGGGAAGCCTGATGGCACCCCCAAGAGAGTACCAAACCGAACTTGAGAGTCAGGAAAGTCTGGTTCAAATCCCGAGTCCGCTGCTGATTCACTATGTGACCTTGGACAAGCTTCTTTGGCCCTCTGGGCCTCAGTTTCCTCATCTGTCAAGAGTGAGACCAGATCCAATCTTGGATCTGGTCTGTGCAGGACCTTCCAGCTCTGACAGCCTGGGCCTCCTATACACAAGCCCTCAAACCCGGGATCACAGCCGGGATGCCTGCGGGAACCAGCAGCACTGCTGACCCCTGCAGGACCCTCAGATCCAGACAAGCCGAGCTGACAGCTAGCCAACTCTGGGTGCTCCACTGCTCGGCGTGCAAAGCCCAGCTGCTGGAGGCAAACGCCTGCTTCAACCTCCGGGATGAAATGGATGTCCAAGATGTCTCGGAGTTGGAACCTTTTATCTTGGGATGGGGTCAGAGGACCAGAAGGAAGCTCTATGCATTCCCTGTGCCCCACTGTCTAGCACGGGGAAGTGGAGCCCTGCTCGCCCCATCTCTGCCGGATTTGAACCACAAACACAGCCCTTTTCTGAAGGGAAGAACTTAACACAAAGCAGATGCACAGGGACTTTCCCCCACCCTCTCCTGGCCCTAAAATTAAACGTTCAGTGTCCCCTCTGCCAAAATTCACTTGAAGGCCAAGCCTTAAAGAGCCAGCACCTCCGGTTCTCACCCTCACACACTCTCAATCACATCCTCTCTTAAACAAAATGTCAAGGTCCCCAAATGGAAAGTGTGGATGGGCGGCCTCCCAGGAGTGCCCAGCAGCCCTGCAGGCCAGGGACAGATTTAAAAGGAGAGATCACTGGGGAAGGAACGCTGAAACCCCACCCCCCTCCACTAGCCCAACAGGGACCAAAGTGCAGCCTCACAGGTGGGGATCGTGAACAGGGGATTTGCCCCCGGGGAGGGCACGGCCGGAGCTGGCAGACAAGCACAGCCATCCCAAAGGGAGCAGGCCTGAGCAGCAGCCTGGTCCCGGGGGGCATGTTGGAGATTCCTGGAAGAGTTCATTTCCTGGCCTTCAGTTTCCAGTCTCTCGAGAAAATGGAGTGAATCATGGGCATTTATTTAACTCTGATCTCATTCAAAGCAGTGATGACTCGGATAAAACACATCTTAGGAGAACTGGACTCTTGCTGGGCTTTGCGGGCTTCCCAGCTGCCAGGCAGGTGACTCCCTGGTCATGAAAGTTCTCCTGGTCCTACTTGTTGTTCTCTCTCAGTTGCTCAGTCATGTCCGACTCTGCAACCCCATGGATTGCAGCACACCAGGCTTCCCTGTCCTTCACCATCTCCTGGAGTTTGCAAGATCACATCCATTCAATCAGTGATGCCATCCAACCATCTCGTCCTCTGGTCCTGTATGTATGTCCAATTCTGGCTGAAGGCCCAGACCGTCCATCTACCTGCCTCCTCTCCTCCCCATGACTCCTGGCCATGCTAGGACCACGCCCCAGCAATCAGCACCAATCAGCTTGCTCAGCACATCCAGTCACCGCAGCAAGCGGACACACACCCTGTTCTCAAGCTCGGGGGGCCGTGTCTTACCCACTCTGTGTGCTTCATGGGACCCAAGAGTGCACAGCACTCAGCAAAGTGCTCAGAACAGACAGTTAAATCTCACTGAGCTGCCATTCCTCAAGAAAAAGGGCAGGTGATGGCAGAAAAACATTTGGAGAGGGATGTTGCTGCAGACAGCAATTCTCTGACTTGCAAAAAAAAAAAAAAGAGTACTATCTTTTTTTACATATTTAATCCTATAACTTCGACACAGTCATTTTCACTTTTGTATGCTATCTTCCTGTTTACACAGATTTTTACAGTTGCAACTGATTACAATGTACATACTAGATGAAGTTCTCCTGCTTTCAACATTCTGTTGAGCATTTTATTCCTGTGTGATCATCCTAAATGTCACTTAAAGGCTGAAAAAATGTTCCACCACGATCATGTGTCAGGACGGTTTGTTAAATTCCTCCCCTGACGTGAGTGAGACACAGGAACCTTCCCTTCTGCTCCTATGGACAGCACAGAGACTATTCTGAAGCCTTTCTTTGTTTTAGTTGGACGCTTTCCTCAGGACACAATCCTGGGGGTGGAATTACCCGGCCCAAGGGGAAGAACATTTCCATAGTTCTGCTACGTAAACAAGCCCCAGATACTAACCCACAGGCTGCACCAATCCTCAAGGACTTCAGAAAAGACCACAAGCACGCACTGGACTAGAAGCCTGCCCTGATCAGATTCTCTTCTTACTTTTTAAAGTTGAGTTGTTCTGACTGGAAGAGTTCGTCTTTTCTGGGCCTCCAGGCTCAGTGCTCTGGACATCCTTTTTCTTAAATCCGACCTCTGAGTCCTCTATACCCGTCCTTCTTGTAACCCCAGTCCACTCTGACATCAGTAGACCTTGTAGCTCCCCTAAAGCTTTCCCTACCTGATCCCCTTCTACACTGTGGCCCCCACAGTGCCACATCTCCCCTGCAAAACTCTCAGCCCCTCTGCTAGGCAGAAGGCTGCCAGAGGGTTTCTTGACCTAGAGCCTCCAAGATGACCCCCTAAGGGTGTGGAGTCATTAGGGAATTGCCTGTTAAGCTGAGTCCTACAGGCCTTCAAGCTTCCTGTGCTGCCTGGGCCCCTATCTCGAGGGGACAGTTTGAGTCTGGGCCAGCAAACACACTGCTGCTGGCAGACCCCCAGGCTGAAATGATCCAGGGCCATAACAATGAGGAGGCGTTTACACGGTCTAGGGCCAACCCAAACCCCTCCTGTCACGCTGTCTGGAGGAAAGCTAGAACCCAGACAACAGCCCACAGTCAGAATTTGGCTCAACTGAGAGTAGAGGACCAGAGGTCACTAAGGTGGACGGGGAGGGGAGGCGGGCAGAGCAGGATACACAACGCTGAAAAGCCCTCCCTCCACAGGAAACCAAACAACGGGGCTGGCAGGTCACTGCAGGACACAGATGTTTGTGCTTAGTGGCCAGGACAGGGTGGGCCGCCTGTCTGGTACAGACACCCCCTCTGCAAGTCCAGGATGAGAAAGCGGCTTCCACCCACCATGGTCACCCCAACAGTGCTTGCAGATAGCCCACCGGCCCACCTGCTCCAAAGCCAAAACCGTCACAAGAGGAAACAGGAGGAGATCTTCCCTCCCGTCCCCTATCAATACTTCCCCTCTGGGCTTGGGGTCCAGAAGAGATACCTGACTCACATTTGCGGCGGGGGCGGGGCGCAGCTAGTGAATTTGCAGTCTATGAGAAGACAAAGCATCACCAAGATGTCCCAGGGGAAGTGAAAGAGTTGAGCTCGTTTAGCTGAACACCTATCGTTCAGCCTGAAGCAACAACATTCCCAGGTCATCCTTCACAGAGGTCTCTGCTGCTGCTGCTAAGTCACTTCAGTCGTGTCAGACTCTGTGCGACCCCATAGACGGCAGCCCACCAGGCTCCCCCGTCCCTGGGATTCTCCAGGCAAGAACACTGGAGTGGGTTGCCATTGCCTTCTCCAATGCATGAAAGTGAAAAGTGAAAGTGAAGTCGCTCAGTTGTGTCCGACTCTTAGCGACCCCATGGACTGCAGCCCACCAGGCTCCTCCGTCCATGGGATTTTCCAGGCAAGAGTACCCGAGTGGGCTCTAGTGTTGTCTAAAACTTGAGGTAGGAGCTTGCTAGAAATGCAGATTCCACGGCTCTGAGACTAGAGTATTTGGTTCAGCAGGTCTAGGCAAGGCCCAGGAAGCTACAATTTTTATATGAATGCTAGGTGGCCCACAGACCACCCTTTAGGGAATACAGCCTTGGCGTGAAACTCTCCACTTGGATGGCAGAGGGTGGACGTGCCTGCAGGAACCAGAATTCTACAGGGAAGTCATGGCCACCTGGAGTAGTAGATGATCATTTAATAACGTGTAAGTAGTAGGCCCTTCGGAGAAGGCAATGGCACCCCACTCCAGTACTCTTGCCTGGAAAATCCCATGGACAGAGGGGCCTGGTGGGCTGCAGTCCACGGGGTCGCTAGGAGTCGGCCACAATTGAGTGACTTCACTTTTACTTTTCATTTTCATGCATTGGAGAAGGAAATGGCAACCCACTCCAGTGTTCTTGCCTGGAGAATCCCAGGGACGGGGGAGCCTGGTGAGCTGCCATCTCTGGGGTCACACAGAGTCGGACACAACTGAAGCCACTTAGCAGCAGCAGCAGCAGCAGGCCCTTAATTGCTACCTGCCTCCACTTCTCACAGCATAGATCCTCTCTCTTCACAGAGCAAAGCACAAGCCATGGTCTCCTCAGGAGTCCCTCTCCCTCTCCCAATTACCATGAATTGTAACTAGACCAGCCTTGACAGTTCACTGTGGTTTTCTGGGTGGGGGGAAGCAGAGGGTAGAGTGTCTAACCAACCAGACAGAATAAATCAATCCCAGCCTCTCCACGTGGCCACAAACTAGAGCCTTACAAGGCTCCAGCAGGGAGCTCTTTACCCAAACAACTAGAACAGCAGCTGAGACATTCTGGTGGTGTCCCCCTTCAGGGCCTCCCCAAGGAAATGTCCTAACACCAAGACTCTCTGTGGTGGATCTCATGGTTTCAAAGTTCTGATCATCCACAGCCCCCAGACATAGGAAAACTCTCCCCAACTGTGTCAGATGAGCTAACCATAGGAAAAACAGCACTGGAACATCAAGCCTCCTCTAAGTGCACCTCCTCAAGGGCCTGACAATTCCACAGATGGGCAGCTCTAAGCAGCCATCATTTCAGCATCACTTCTTCCCATAACAAGGGCAGCTATGGTCCTGCCCAAATCCCACCCAACTCAAAGGCAAGTCCAAAGTTGCAGGAAAAAGGAAGCTTCTGTGCACCACCTCCCCCATACCGAAAGTAACAGAACCATCCAGGTGAGCCCTACTGTGGCCACAGTACCAAGCGCTCCCAGCATATTCACCCATTCTGGCATCTGAAGCCCCCTAAGACACTGAATAGAGTCAGACATGATTGAAGCGACTTTGCATAAGAAAGTGTTAGTTCTTGGAATTCCTGGGGACTGAGACCTCCATCCCAATTTGAGGTTAAGTCATTCCATGGACAGACCTTCTTCTTCCTCCCACCCCAGTATTCAGAGCGGACGCGTAACTGCTCGGGTCACAGACATCTCGCTGTGGGTTGGAGGTGTCAGCCACCCTCAGCCCAGCACCGGCACCCCAGCCAAGAGGTCAACAAGGGCCAGCCCAGATCAGGAAGTGGTCTCTCCTGCCTCCAGGAGGCCCCCTCCTAAGGACAAGCTGCAGAGGAGAGGGTCGCCTGGACCACAGGATACTCGGTTCAGAGAAGCGAACAGGGAAGTGAGAACCCGCACGGAGACGGCAGGCGCAGGTTCTCATTTACGACTCGTCCTACTTCCCTTCAATTTCACCAAACACCCTGGCTCTTTGTGACGAGCCTCACAGGAACTTGGGGAATGCGGTCAGGAGCCAGGACCGGGCAGAATCTTCGCAGACACAGATTCCACTTCTTGCTTGCTTGTCCCCCCAGCACTCAGCAGCCACACCCCTGGCCCTTAGGTCTCGCCTGGCAAGGGGCAGCTACTGCTAAGTTGCCAATAGGCGATAATATTTCACATGTTCCTCTCAAATGTTTAAATCCTGAGAGTTTCCCAGTCACCTTCTTATGTATCTAGCACTAGAAAAAAATGTTAGCGAGCCCTTGAGAACCTTAGAAATGTAAGTCTACAGCCAGGGACGGGCCAATGCCTGAGAAGATACTTTGGGTCCAAGGAAAACCAGGCACCCCCGCCTCTGCCAGGTAGGGGTCCCCTAAGGATGGCCATTAAGGGGGGACTGTCGCAGATCTGATAAGAGGCAACAGATTCACCGCAGCAGCCCATCAAACCACACACCTCCATGCTCTCGGGTGAGGGAATTCTGCTGCTGCTGCTAAGTCACTTCAGTTGTGTCAGACTCTGTGCGACCCCATAGATGGCAGCCTACCAGGCTCCCCTGTCCCTGGGATTCTCCAGGCAAGAACACTGGAGTGGGTTGCCATTTCCTTCTCCAATGCGTGAAAGTGAAAAGTGAAAGTGAAGTCGCTCAGTCGTGTCCGACTCTTAGCGACCCCATGGATTGCAGCCTACCAGGCTCCTCCATCCATGGGATTTTCCAAGCAAGAGTACTGGAGTGGGGTGCCATTGCCTTCTCCGGAGGGAATTCTAGGCGATCCTTATTTTCTTCTTTGTATTTTGCTGTATTTTTTAAATTTGCTGCAGTAAATACTACTTTTCATCTCAATTAGTTTAAAAAAATAGGCTGAGTATAAGCTATAAAAGTACTAAACCACTTTGTTGTACACCTGAAACTGTACTTCAACAAAAAATAGCTTGTATATTATGGATGGCACATTAAGCTAGCCTGCCCTTTCTATTTCTCTTATTATTTTTAAAATTTTATTTATTTTTAACTGAAGGATAATTGCTTTTCAATATCGTGTTGGTTTCTGCCAAACATCAACATGAATCAGCCGTAGGTATACATATATCTCCTCCTCCTTGACCCTCCTTCCCACCTCCCGCCCCATCCCACCCCTCTAGTTTGTCAGAGCACAGAAGTACAGACTGCGTCACAAATCTGCACGTCACCCTTGCACAGGGACCACGCTAATCTACTCTGTGTCATTCTAATTTTAGTATATGTGCTGCCACAGCGAGCACCATTTGATTTTTTATTAGTCTGCATTTTAAAGGCAACTGATTAGTATGTAAAAGCACTTATAGAAATGATCATCTCTTTTAACCAATTTACTCAGCTCCTAGATATTATCCTAAAATGCAGGAAAAGGTCCACGGTGAAAGGAGTATTTATAGAGGAATTATCTATGAGCGCTCAAAGCTGGACACTATGAAAATGCCCAGGGATGGGAGAATTAAGAGGAGCAGTTTGTCACCTGGCGGAACAGTCGGGCAGCCAGTCGAGGTCCAGGCCCAGGCCTGACTGGACAGCCTCATCCCCGCTCTGCAGCCAAGAGTCAGGGGCCAGGAGCACCTTGTTGAGCAGACCACCAAGTGCTTCCAGAAGACAGCTTTGGCTTCAATGGCTCTCCTTCTAAAGAGGTGATGTGAGCCAAACTCTTGTTTTCCTAATGAAATAGCAGTTTTGGCCTCAGACGGCCCAGCAGTTGGAAGCATAAGTTCTCATCTCAGAAAAGCCTCCGAAAACCTCTGAACACAGCCCAGGAGTCCACACTGACCGCCCTCTAGCCCCTATCAGACAAGTGCAAGTGAGTTTCCAGGAAACGCTGATGAGCGTCTCCAAGGACCGGGGCCTCGCTCAGGCTGCAGCTCTAGAAACAGTGGAACCAGCTTTCATTTCTCAGCTCCCCACAGAAGTACCTTCACACCAGTATGATTTAACACCGTGCCTTTGACTCTACCGCAGGTTGATTTAAGAACCAATATACAAAAAGGTCTCTGTGAGCTCCATGAAACCAACACTGATGGCATCATCAGCACACTGCTCTCCTAAAATGGAAAAGCCCTTGGTGTTCGGTGCTCACGCTAAGAGACAAGGTGTCTCTTTCTCACGAACCAGCGCACTTCCCTTTATTAGGAAGTAGATGATAATTCCAATTTCTCCTTTTGTTTTAGCTACTGGGCAGCTCAAAACTAGGGTCAGTGCTTACAAAAACTAAGTTCTTTTAACATTATTTTCTCAATTACCTCACCCACCTACAACCACCCTGACAAAGCTCTGGATCTTTTTTTTTTTTGTAGTATGGTTGATTTTAAATGTTGTGTTAATTTCAGGTAGACAGCAAAGTGAATCAGTTATACATGCACATGTATCTACTCTTTCTTAGATTCTTTTCCCATATAGGTCATTACAGAGTACAGAGTCGAGTTCCCTCCGCTACACTTGCATTAAGTTGTTTTTTTTTTTTAATTGGAGGATAATTACTTTACAATATTGTGCTGGTTTCTGCCATCCATCTTCATGGATCAGCCACAGGCATGCATATATCCCCTCCCTCTTGAACCTCCCTCCCATCTCCCACTCCATCCCTACCCCTCTAGGATGTCACAGAGCACCTTCCTCACTTTCATGCTTTCCTCAAATGCTTTTTAGAAAAAGATGCAGGAAAGTACAAATAAATACGTATTCATGAAACAGTCTGTACACTTGGATCTCACTTGCTCCAGGGAAGGAAGATAAAGGCTGTGTGGCTATATAAGAAAAGGTATCTTTGATAAAAATGCCAAGTGGGGAAATATAAAAGTAAACTAAATATAAAAGTAAATATAAAAAGGAAATATAAAAGTAACCACCGTTATAAAAATAACACAAGCGTGAGGATAAAAACAAAACCGGCTTCTCGAAATTTAAGTAGCTGTGTTTAGGTGAAAGGGTTAAAGTGGTCATTCACCGTTCCCCCAAAGTCATTTATCTTCTCAGATGGAAACAGAGGTCCATGGAGGTGAAGCAGGCAGGCAGTGAGAAACTAGAAAAGCCAACCTCCCCTGGCCTTTTCAATGTTATCCCCAGGCTGCCCCAAGGAGGGAGGGAACAGGCTCCAGCGCCCATCTGGATTCTGAGGGACTAGAACCCAGTAGATGATGGTCTGCATTTAGTAGGGTCTTGAGGAAGATGCCTCGTGCTCTGAAATCACAGCTGTTTGAGATGCTAGTCCTCACCTGGCAGTCAGTGGACATTTTCTGCACACTCCCCCATAAGAACGATGAATTGCACACGTGGGCGGTAGGGAGGCAAGGGCCACGAGTCACAAGCCCAGGCCTCCGAAAATATACCTAGGACTCGATCGGCAAACTAGTGACCCCTAATCCTTCCAGTGTGCAATCAAATCCCAGAAGGTTTCCTCATCCACCCTCGGAAACCACCCCTACATCTGACCAATAGACATCCACGAACAGCCTGAACTTCCTCAACACCCTCAGCACACAGCATCCGTCTAGCCTACGTGCCGGGACTACAAGGTCCCAGGTGTATCTGGTGCCCTGTCAATGTGAGGTGAGCAGCCTGCAGATAGGATAGTTCAGCCCTGCTGAGCACCATGGTTTGGCCAAGTGGAATAGAGGCTTTCTCCTGCGTCTACTGAAGTCAGGATCCCGAGGGCTACCAGAATGGCATGTGGCTGCCTCTTCTGCCTCCATCTCCTGTCTAATGACAACGGCTCACATCAGGCAGAGAAGTATCAGTGGTCCATGAGGGGCAGAAGCAGGGTCCTGCTCAGCCCTGGATGGCAAGCAGGACTTCGGAGCAGGCTGACTCATCACCTTGCAGGTGGAGTGAGCTCATTCCTTTCAGGGCATCCTTGGAACTGGAAACCCACAGCAGAGATGGTTCCCATGGCAACAGGCCAACACCTCCTCCATAGCCGCCTTCCTTGGAGCACCACTTGTCTGTGCCCACGGGTCACTTAACCAACTCTCTCCCAGCTTATATTCTTAGAAAAGACCGTGAAGGGCCAGTGCCCTCCTTCCTCCATGTCCTTCCCATCTCATTTCTTTTAGAGTTAGTTGAATACCTCAATTAGAAGGGTTTTGTTTCAGTATTGTTTTTTGGCCATGCCACATGGCTTGTGGGATTCGTTCCCCAACCAGGGACTGAACCCTGGCCCTCAACAGCGAAAGCACGAAGTCCTAATCGCTGGACCACCAGGGAATTCCCCCCATTTCCATTTCAGCAGACCTAAACACATTTAAGACCAGGTAACTCCCAACCTAACAGTTCATTCCTTCTTTGGAAAGTGTGACTAGTAGAAATTCTGAGCTTAACTCCATTTCCACTCAACTTCCCCCAAGTCCTGCTCCTCCAAGCCCTGGGGCCCACTCAACACGCCAAGTCCAGCAGAGCCTCTTCCAGCCTGGTGACTGCTCTAAACAGCCAGCTTTCTTCAAATACTCCTCTGACTCGGTTCCCCCACCTCCCCTGCCCCGTTCCCAAACCTCCACTGAAGATTACACTGGCCTCTAACCCTCTCAGCACACACTGTCCAGTTCAGACAGGCCCGGAGCCCGCTACTGCCCCCACAGACCCTCTGGGCTCACCGTCACCCGCCCCCAGGCCTCTTCCCCTCCAGCTGCTCCCCGCCCCACCTCACACTCATTCCCCGCCCTTCCCTTCCCAGAACTTGACACTCACTGTCTCATGTTTTTGGTCACACTCTGCCTGGTCCACCTCCCCCACTCTCTGCCACCACCCCCCTCGCCTGACTCACTCTTATATATTCTAGATTTAAATTTTAGCTCACAGTATCACCTCCTGTGGGAGGTCTTACTGGTTTCCTCAAAGGCAGCCTGGGGCCTTCCTTGCGTGCCCTTCACTGTAGAGGCTGTGACATCCTTGATCATGACAGGGAAATGCTAGGTGGTGGGTCTCTCACTCAACTGGCCTCTTCAGAGACACATGTCCTGCATCATCTGGCCGTGATCTGAAAAGAGCGAGTGCTTAATATCTCTTAAATCCAGGTGGCAAGCACCTGGCTATGTGTTTTACTATTCTGTACTTTGAAAGTATTTGAACACCATTTAAAAAGAGAGATAATAAATATGAACTGAGTGGATGAACTTTTGTTGGCTGCACTGCCTTTAGCCACAGCGTATGTGTCTGAACATCTCATGGATCTGCTGAACTCATCCCTCAGGAACTTTCTTCCCACTCTGGGGCTGGAGCCCAATGCCACATGGTCCAATGCAGTCAGGTCAAACCTTCAAATAAGCACCTCCAGCGTGCCTGGCACATGTCTCATGGCAGTGACGTGAAAGCGAGTTCTTACTAGTCCTATAGCATCATCTCATCTCTGTGTGTCCTTTTCCTCTCGAGAAGCTCTTAGCAGTTCATCCTAGCGTGCTAATCTCACTGTAAAGTGTCCCAGGTGGCTACGTACGACCAGCAGGTTCCGCTGCTAATTGCTGAAGCTGGGTAATGGGTACACGGGGATTCATTATACTCTTCTCTATTTCTGTGCTTGAATTTTCCATATGAAGATTCTATTTTAATTCATTCATTCACACAACTAACATTCCTTAGGTGCCCACCACATGCCAGGAAACATGGATAAAGAGAGAAAGAAAAAACAACCCCTGCCCCTATGAATTGATGATAACTTTATTAAATTCTAAATTATCTGCTATCCCTCCCTGGTAGTTAAAGGCCTACTGGCACTTATAACATGAAGACAGGGGAGACCTCCCCACAGGAACAAGTAGCTAATGAGGGGCTTTCTGGGCCCTGTGTCTCCTGGGCTTATCTTCCCAGCCCTGCCAACTCCATCTGCACTTGAAGCCTTCCCCATACAAGGGGCTCCCCTCATAAGTAAGTGGCTTCAGGAGACCAAGGGTGGGGCTCCGGGTCTCACTCCTCAACAGAAAGTCATGCCAGCCATGCCGGGATCCCTGAAACTTAAAGGCAACTTCCCCTCAAAGGGCAGGATGCCAACACCCTTCATTCTATCATTACGACTCTTCCTAGAGTCCACTTGGTATCAGGTACTAGGCCAAAGGACAGAAATAAAAGCCATGGGGAGGTCCCTGACCTCACGGGAATCATGTATGGTCTTACTGACTGGAAATCCTTGGATTCAAGTCCCAGCTCTGCCCCTTGCTAGCTGCAGGACCCTGGATGAACAACTAAACCTCGCTGGGCCTCAGTTTTCCCATCTATAAAATGGGGGTATTAGTGCCCACCTCACAAAGTTATTGTGAGGAATATATGGGTTAATACATGGAAAGTCCTTATTCCAGTGCTTACAAGCAAAAAGCTAAGGACACAGCGAGGCAGAGCATTAGAAGAGTTAGTGCATATAGCTCTCACAGTATTATCATATCATTATTATTATCATTCACTAGGCTCCCACAGCCGCTATTAACAAGTTCCAATGACAATGGGCGCTGAAACTCTCTGAAAAGAAGGAATCACAGAACCGGGCCAGATGCGAGGGACAGGCTCCGACTGGCTTCTGGCTGCCTGTGCATCACGTGTTCTCCTGCCTGAGTTTTTCTGAGCAATGCCTCGGCCACAGACTCATGAGTAAGAGGTGCCCATGAGCCTGTAAATGCTTTCCATCTGGCCTCTTCTCTCAGAGGAGACCAGCAAGGCGCCTTCATGAGGGAGACACCCAGCCCACCCGGACCCAGGATACTCTAGCCTGGCTGGGAAGCATTTTACTGTTGTTGTCTGACAGGGGTTCTGTTCTGCTGCAACTCTCTGCTCATGCTGGGCATCAGTGGACGTGGACACTTGGGTCCACAGACCTGGGCATTAACCCCTATCTGCCATAAACTAGCCTCAGTGCAGTCTCTGACTTTACAGGGTTTTGATTCCCTCGCCTGTAAACAGGGCTGATACCTCCTACCTTGTTGTTGGGATGAAATAAGATTCAGGATGTGTAACAGCCAGCACGGTAGCTGCAAGAGAGACAGGGAAACACGACCGTGGCTGTTTCAGAGGGTGGGAGCCTGGAGCCCTCTGCAGACACAGGAGCAGCCCAACCCTGACACAGCCCTGCTCCAGGGCAGCCCGCAAAGGCAGCCAGCACCTTGCACCCCGAGAAAGGCAAAGAAAGCCATCCCTCTGGCGAAGCCTACCTCCCAAGGCCAATCTCAGGAGTGGCCAGTGCCTGGGGTGCCACTGCGGGGCAGGAGGGAGAGACAACAGACGAGGAGAAGAAAGGAGGGAGGCAGAGAGAAGCATGGAGGAGTTCATAAAAAGCCCCCATCTGGGCTGAGCTGCCCCACCTCCACTGCTGCCTCAGCGCTGGGACCTGCAGGGACCAGAGACAGTCACTTCCTGGCTCCTCAGGAATGCACAGGAATGTGTGTGTCAGGAGAGAGGTATTTGGGGCCTAGGGAGGGTGGAGACCCAGCTCCTTCTCTAGCGAGGGGTTCCCCATCTCCAATCAGGCCGACTTGCCATCAAGCAGCATGCCCTGGCAGAGAGGAAAGGAGATGGTCAAAGTGGTGGTTAGGACTGCAGGCTGTGGCTGGGCAACTCTGGCTTCACAGGCCAGAATGCCACGCAAGAACTTGGGTGTGCATGCTGTGTGCTCAGTCATGTCTGCTTCTTTTCGACCCCATGAACTGTAGCCCGCCAAGCCCCTCTCTGTCTATGGCTTGGGCAAATTATTCAATCTCAATAATGCTTAAGTGCTTCTGTAAAGTGGAGATGAAAATGTATTAGCACCTAGATCTTACGGGTGGTTATGACGATTCAGCGCTAAGTGCTAGCATCAGGACCACTAGCATCACCAGCACTGGTCCCTCTGACCATTTCTGGCTCCCTCCTCAACTGCAAAATCAGAAGCCGGTGCCAGGAACATCTAAGCGTAAGGCCAGCCATGCAAAGGGCCCACCTGTCTATCCATCACCACCTCCACCCAGTACAGCACAGCTGTCAGCATGTGTGAAATTCACCTGAACTTGACCACCACCCACACAGATCCCCAGCAGCCCCACCTGCCTTCAGAGCACAGAGGCTCACCTCGTCTATCTGTCGGCAGGTGTTCTGGAGCCCACTGGCAAGGATGACTTCAGTTGTTGATTTATATGTCCCCAGAATAATTTTTTTACTTAAACCAGCCCCACAAGGAATGAACTCAAAGCAGTGTGTCCTTGGACAAGACAGATCACCACCATGGACCTCAGTCTCTTTATCTGATGTGCAGAAGGTCAGGTGACAGCACGGGTTCCCTTCTGGTTGGGCCTCCTGTGATTTGATTTCTTCAGACTGCTACCAGGGAAAGGATAGAGCTGGGTTCTGGGAGTAAACAAAGTGAAACACAAGGCTGCCCATTGACACCAGTCCCTTGGGCAGATTCCAGGCTGAAACCCTTGTTTCCTGGCTCCGGCAGGAGTTTGGAGTTTCTTCTACCCACAGAACCCACGGGCAGGCCGCCTCCCTCCCACCAGGCCGTGGGTCAGCCAAGCCACACAAAGGGCTGATTATGAGTGGCCCACCTTGCAGAGGGCACAGATGCCCTCCCACCCCTCCAGAGCCACCCCCAGCATTCCCACCCCCCGACCACACCTGGCGCATCTTAGGCAAAGCTAAGAAACCCATCTCCACCCTAAACAAGGCTCTCCACTCTCCCCTCCCCAGGCACCTGGGCTTCCCACTCGGCCACCCCAAGCAGGTATTTCCAGAGCAAGAGAGTCCATGCAGGGCCCAAGACACAGAGCACTGTGGGTCCCTAAGGGAAGTTCATTCACCTGGCCCCACCCATACCCTCCCTAGAGGGTGGGAACAAATTCCTGAAGGATGAGGACACAGAAGACTCCTACAGATATGAGACAGTGTTTTAGCAGGTTATTTCAGGGCCAGACTGCAAGCCCAGGGATCGACCTCAAGGTCACCTCAAGAAGTATTAGACTGCAGAGTAACCCGTCCCCACAAAGAGGACAAGAACATAGGATACTGGCGTTGACCCAGACCCTAAAGATCATCTCCACGCGATAATCCAAGCAGGACACTTACAACAGAGCCCCACTGTCACCCTATAACCCAGTCCCCTCATTTTATGATGCCCGGGTCGGGAAGATCCCCTGGAGAAGGAAATAGCAACCCACTCCTATTCTTGCCTGGAAAATTCCATGGACGGAGGAGCCTCGTGGGCTATACACTCATGGGGCTGCAAAGAGTCAGACACAACTGAGCGACTAACACAACTCATTTTATAGGTAACAATCCGCTGTGACTTGTCCAGCGTCACATAGTGGCCACAGGAAGCTCTAAGAGACCTCGGGTCTCCCACAGCCCCGGAACCTAACGCACAACTGTTCTCTCTGCTCTGAGGAAAGAGGACAGGGTCTCCCAAAGCAGCTGTCTGGCCTAACAATGCAAAAAAAAGGAGCAGTATCTCCATACCGATTCTTCTCCTAAATGACACCCCTCCAAGGTCCAAGCTGAAAGGGAGGAGAAGGCAAGCAGACCAAGGTCCTACTGGACCCCACATCCTGATGAGATGCAGAGCCCCAGGTTCTGTCTGGTTCCACACCCTCAGGAGGCTGAGCCTAAAGACAGCAGAGCAGGCCACCCATGTCCAATACTTGAGAACTCCCTCGGCCCTGGGACTGGAAAGAGAAGGAAAACCGAGGGCCAAGTTTACTTCCTTTGAGGTCCCAAACCCTCACAAGAGGACCAGAAACTCCCTAAGAATTTCTGAAGTAGAGGCCTCCGCCAAATGCAATAGGGCAGGGAGTGGAGAGACGTGTCAGCTGGGCCAGCACCTCGGGAGAGGAATGTGAAGTGGGCCGCTGGCCAAAAGAGGAAGAAACGCAGCTGGACTACCTAATAGGGAGCTGGAGGCCTGCGCTGGCTCCCACCAGCCCGCAACAGGACACGCAGGGAAGGGTGCCAGGTGGCGTGGCAGGCTCAGAGCCCATCCCGAGCTACAGGCCAGCTTCCCCAGCCTCCGGCGTCCTCCTGACTCCAGGGCACCCTTCTGAATCTCAGGAGCCTCCCCAGCCCTGCTCTGTGCCCCGGATTCAGCCCCATCACTGGAGTGAACCTTGGTGACTCAAAGGGACATCACCCCCAGTACCTTCTCATCTGCAGACGTCTCTTGCTGGACTGTGGCTCCCACACCCCCTCGAAAGGCATCCGCTGACACTGTCCGTCCAACATTTGGTGACCACCGATTACCACGTGCCCATCGGAGCTCCCTGGAGTCCCCTTTTCTCGGGGTGCAAGAGCACACCTCCCTCCCCAAACTTGGACCTCCCAAAGAGAGAAAGAACGTGGTCTTTATTCTGGGGGAGAGTCAGGAGGTACGAGGCAGAAATTACCAGCAAAGTCACAGTCTGGTTCAAGATCTCTGTAGCAGACTGCAAAAGGAGCCCCAGTTCCTCACCCCTGCCTACATCTACCCCCCTCTGCAAGTCATCTTAAAGTGTCATCTCACTTGCTAAAAACGTAATTTCTCAGGCCCCACCCCAGACCCAGTGAATGACCAACCCTGAGGATGAGGCTCCGCAACCAGTGCTGTAACAAATCCTCCAGGTGACGCTGATGCACATTAAGTGAGAACCACTGTTAAACCACTCCTATCCTTCTAGGCTTCAAGGTTCTGGGATGAGGTGGCATGAGTGTCCAGATGCCAGTGCCGCAGGCTTCAGGAGGCCCAAGCAATGGACTCCTTACTAGGAAGCCCCAGGAGACCCTACAGACTCACCTTCACTCATCCAAGGAGTCCCCAGTCAGTCATAGATGAGTGACACCCCCTGAGAACCTTCCAAATGTCCTCAGAGCTAAGAGTCTCACAACAGTGCCCTAAGCAAGTGTGGCAAAAGCTGTCAAGAGGCTGCCAACATGTCTGTCCTCTCCAGCTCTCTCCAACCCATCTTCTACCCAGGCGCTAAGTGAGCAAGGCAAGGGGCTGAGTGGCCCAGAGCCAGGGCAGAAGGAAGAAAGGGCCAGAGCCAGGAAACCAAGCATGCACAGACAGACATAACTGGAATCCCACTGGCTGCCCCTGGGACCCAGCCAAGATGGACTCAGCCAGCCACGGCTTCCCACCTCCCGCCTCTTCCAAAACTATGTGCAAAGAACAACTAACTTCCAAATGTTGCAAGAAGCCACTGTGAGACATACAATACAAATTCATTTAGAAGCATGCCTTAATTCACAGTAGCTTTTCTGTCATTGCATATTTACTTCATCCAGGAACAATAAAAGCAGAAGGGCTCCCTCCTGGGAAGAGAAAAAAATGGCAAAGTACTGTGAGTCCAGGGCAGCGGGCAAACGAGCACATGCCCCAGGGGATGAGAACCAGGTGTCAAAAACACATGTGGGAGGGAAGAAAATAAAAAACAGACTCTCTGCCCCTGCCCTCCCTCACCAAATACCAGTCAGTCTTTGAACTCCGATGTGGCAGGAGCAGCAGGTGAACACAAAGAGCCACCCGCAAAGGCAGGAAGCCCGGCTTCTGGCCCCACCTGCCACCTGTAAACATCCCCCAAATCCTCCAACCCCTCCTGGTCTCAGCCGTCTCATCAATGGAATGGGGTCAGAGCTCCTACCAAGTGGGGTGTGGGACAGACAAGCACAGAAACAGCAGTGTGCACGGTGATACGCTGGGTGTGACACCATCTGTCATGCACACAGCCAGACAGGTAGGAACTGTATAAATGGACGCTTAGGAATGAAAACCACCAAGCTCGATAGTGATCACTTCCACTGGGGGACAGGAACAGGACTGGGGAGAAGGCGGCCAGGGTCTCCAATCTGCAATGTTCATCTTCTTTGCAAACGGGCCTCAGAGCAGAAAATATAGAAATAACAGCTGTAACCGCCTGAGCCTTTGCAGGTCTAAATTTCCTTACTCTTCCAGCCAAATCATTTCACACGGGTGTTCTGAGGATTAAATGAATTAATATCTGTGAAACACTCAGATGTGCCTGGTCCACAGCATAGCCCGGGCTTGGCTCCTGCTCAGGGGAGGGGGTGGGTGCTCAGCTCTGTAACTCCAAACACACTCCCTGAGCCATAAGGTGGACCTAAGCTGGCCTTGTCCTGAGCCAGCAGCTTCCATGGAAAGGGACTGGGAGCAAGTGCCCTAACTGGACACCCCTGGGCCCCAATATGGCCTTGCTGCCTGCACCAAGCAGACCGTTAAGGGGGAAAGGAAAAGGTGCGGGGCGGGGGGGGGGCAGTTATCCAGACAGGCCCAGGGAATTAAAATCCCAATGTGGAATTCTTTCATTGTAAAAAAGCTGAAAGCTAATTATACACAATGAATCTCTAAGTTTACCACTGCTTAACTTACCAAAAAAAAAAGAAAAGCTAGGTGGCTAGAGTTTGGAAAATTATCCAGATTTCTAAAGTGAGTCCTCAGGACTCATGAAAGACACCTCCAAAGAGCCCAGCTAGCACAGCATCCAGGATGAAGGGCAGGAAACCAGGGGTCTGGGCCCCCACCCCCACCCCCGCTTCCCTGCTCCACCTCCTCCAGCTCCCAGCTCCTAGCTCCCAGGGCCAAGTCTGGAAAAGCACTCTGGGTTCCTGGAAGGGCCTTTCCGAATATCGGGAACT
The DNA here is from genome assembly GCF_027580195.1 of Bos mutus. Classification (NCBI taxonomy): domain Eukaryota; kingdom Metazoa; phylum Chordata; class Mammalia; order Artiodactyla; family Bovidae; genus Bos; species Bos mutus. The sequence continues at coordinate 27,979,773 of NC_091626.1, read as the reverse complement.
CTACTGGAAAGTGCCATTAGACATTATCTGGAGGATGTCTGTGGTGTTTGAAAGGGAGCCACTCCCCTGCCAAAGTCAAGGCAGTGGCCAAAAATAACAGAGGGGCTCCTCAGAGCTAGACACACACCACACAGATGTACACACACACACACAGACATACACACCGATATACAAACACACGGGTACACACATACACAAATATACATATATACACACTCACATACACTTGTTATACACACATAAACACAAACACACATACAAATACACATACCCACTCACACGTGTACACACATACACACACACACTCACATACACACATACACAAACACACACACACATACATATATATACACACACCCACGTACATACACCTCCATTCACACCAACACACACATCCTCGCTCACAGACCTGGAGGTCAAAACAGACCTGGAAGTCAAAACAGACCTGGGACCTCAGAGCTACTGGCCCTGCCCCCAGTACAGCCTCACACTGGGGAGGCACAGATCCCATTTTCTGGTTTGGGGACTTAGAAGAATTAAAAGTGCCACTTCTCTCTCCATCCTCAAACCACAGGCTGTGACATGTGCACATTTCCACATGGGACATAAGGAGAAAGACAGAGCCTGACAGTAACAAGCCCCCTCCCACCCACAGGCAGGACTGGCCGCCTCTCTTGCAAGATCGAAAGCCAAGTTCCATTAGGAGACCTGCCTGAAGGGGGCCACCCACGTTGCCGCACCCTCCCCTCCGGTCACTTCACCTACAGACGATTTGAAAACGGAGCCCGGCACCACTCTGTTCTATTCCCCTTGGTTATAATCAGCTTTGCAGATGACTTTTAAAAAATAAATCTTCAGGCCCATAAAAATGCTCCCCTGTAAGCCCTGGCCTCAAATCACAGGCCTGCAACCACACTCCGCAGCCCCCAAGTACCAACCACCACAGAACAGGAAAAACAAGGTAGAGACCAGGCTCCTTACCCTCCCCACCCCCATCACTTTTCCACCATCATGGCCTTTGATTTAGACCCTCAGCTGCAAGGTGATGGGATGGGACAGGAAGGGCATGGTCTTTCCCCGCCCTCAATGCTGTCCCCTAGCCGGGCCTGCAGCACTGAAAACCAAAACAGCTCACCCCAACCTAAGCTCTCAGACTCACCCTCACCCCCTTTCTTAACAGCCTCAAGGCTCAAATCAGAACCTGCAACTTTGTATTTACAGGCACAGGCTTCTAAAGTCAAAATAAACACTGAGCATCAGCTACCTGGTTCAAAGGTGCTGGGTGTCCCTGGAGACCAAACAGAGGGGCCCGCAGGAGCCGCTGAAGCTGAAGGGTCCCAAGGAGGAGAGAAGGAGGGGGCATGGATGACTCTCATCGCAGGGAAGCCAGCCCTCCACAGCTAGGGTCAGCTTCAGGAGAGGCCACCAGGCTCAGGAGTCTATTCCCTGCAGTTACTCCTTCTACTGAAAAGTGGGGAGAAATACAACTAGAATCCTCCGCGACCTTTCAACCCAGAAAAGGAACTTCAGAAAGGCCTGCACCCCTTTAGTGTCACAGACCCTCTAGTCAAAGACCTGGATTCAAAACCAACTCTACCCCATTTGGACTTCAAGAGACCCTGGTTAAACCACTCCCCCTTTCTGAGCCTTACATTCTCTGTCTATAAAATGGGAATAAGACCTCACAAGTCTTTTTATCACAGTGAAAGGAGAGGACACATGTGAAAGCATAAATGTTAAAAATCATGAACCATCTAATGAGTATTCGGTTATATTCCATCTTAAAAGTGAAGTCGCTCAGTCGTGTCCGACTCTTTGCGACCCTATGGACTGCAGCCCACCAGGCTCCTCCATCCATGGGATTTTCCAGGCAAGAATACTGGAGTGGGTTGCCCTTTCCTTCTCCAGGGGATCTTCCCAACCCAGAGATCAAACCTGGGTTTCCCGCATTGCAGGCAGACTCTTTATGGTCTGAGCCACCAGGGAATCACTATATTCCATCTTAAGCTATTCCATATTATTTTATATATGTAAGCCTTGTCTCAAAACATAAACTCCAAGATAGCAATGGGTGCATCTGTACTTCTGGTGAAGGATGGCATTTCAAGGTCAGTCTGCCTGGGTTCATTCATAAACTTGTTTATTAGCTGGTCAATCTTTGGAAACCTACTTAAACCCCCTGAGCTTCAATCTCCCCATCTATAGTAACAAGGGAAGTTAACAGTATCTTTCTCAAAGGGTTTTTTTTTAAGATTGAGATAATCTAAACCATGCAAACTTCAATCAGTGTAAACTACGGTCTTTTTTACTTATTTGGAGAACCAAGACATCTTATTAAATATTATTGGTTGATCACTGGATATAAAACAGACAACTCGTCTTTCTAGCCTTCGCTTCTCTCATCTTCTTCTCTTCCCTCCCCTGAAGGTGGATAGTGTTTACATTCCTTCCCAGATCTTGGGCACGTGAAATGCTTTAAGCCAAAATGAAATGTTTGCTTTAAGGACCAAGGGTACCAGCCCCTTCTCACTGGGAGCCTTTGGGTGTGAGCCTGTTATTCTATATTTCTAAGCTCAGCATCTTCATCTATCAAGTGTGATCATCCGACATGCCTTACAAGGCTCTTGTGAATGTTAAACGAGGCTGCAGAGAACATATCCCCCACAGAGGCCATGTGCAAGAGGTTTCTCTACATCCCCTTCCCCCGCCCCAACCCTGTGGGTGACAGGCCTGGAGAGGTCCCCGCAATCTCTCAATGAAGAATGGATCCCAGCCCAGAAGTAGCCCACTGCAGCCAAGGACCAAGCAGGCGGTTTCCAGGGTAACAGCATCCTCTGCATCTACTCCCGATTTCCATCCCAGCTGCCTTTTATTCTCCTCCCACCTCTGTAGTGGGCTAAGTCACCTGTTCCCACTATTGCTAGGCAACCTCTGAGAATGGGCAGCTGTCTCCTGGGGGAGGACCCTGGCCCTACCCTCCCCTCTTCATGCCTCAGGACTTAGGGAAATTTGCCCCACTTAGACCCTCCCTGTTAACCATGGGATGGCAGAAGGTGGGAAGTAATCCCAGGCCAAGCAGGCAGGTCCCATGGGACTGGCTCAGCCTTTGATCAATGAGGAAGGACACACCTCCACCCCAGGATTCTGTTTGCCTGTGCTTATCTGGGCTCTAGTCTTAAGCAGTTTCCAAGAAAAGGGCCACATCAGGCTTTTTATGAAAGCTATCCTTCTTGATTATTTTTCTCTTCTGTTCTCCCACTCACGCAATGAACCAGGATCCCTGACCTTTTCATAAACAGTGAGCGAGAGAGAAAAGGTGGACTCACAGTGAGAGAAAGAGGGGCGAGGATGGAGAGAGCTCACCTCTGGGAGGTGGGCTGACAGGCAACTGTCATTCTCTTCCTAAATTAGCATTAGCTGAGGGTTTTTAAAGTTGAGATATAATTCTTAAACCGTCAGTCACCCAGTTTAAAGCCTACAGTTCAGCAGTTTTTAGTATATCCACAAGGTTGTGCAACCGCCACCGCTATCTAATTCCAGAACACTTTCATCACCGGGTTTTGTTTTGTATATGTTTTGGCTTTGGGTAAATGTTGCTAGAAATGCAAGCATTTGCTTTATAAGCAGCAGAGCAAAATCTGAGGAGGCAACACCACCCGGCTTCAGACCCCAGCTCCACCTCTCGCCGGCTGTGGGTTCTTGGATAAGTATGTGACTGCTCTGGGCCGGTTCTCTCCTCTGCGAAACAGGGTCAGAGTATCCCCCTCGCAGGATTAGATGTGTTAATGCATGTGGAGTCCTTAGCACAGGGCGGAATGCTGAGCACATGCTCAGAAAGGGTGAGCCACTGTGATTATCATAAGAAAAAGAATTTCTTCAACTTAAAAAAAAAAAATCCAGTCCGTTCCTAGCTCTGCTAGCAGGCAGCTGGGACAGCCAGTTTCTGTCTGGGAAGGGTTGGAGGCCCTGCTACACCCACCCAACCCCTTTGCAAGCAATGGCACCACCTGGAGTGGCCGAACAAGCATGAGGAGGGGGCAGAGTGAGGTTGTGACTGTCGTCGCCGTATCTTTGCGGCCAAGTGTGACTACTCCAGACTCACAAGGTGCCCTGCACGGCAAGATCCTGCCAGTAACCCCCAGCCAGGATGGGGGTGATACGGGCGAAGGAAGACCAGGAGGGACAAGCAGGAGAGCGAAGGACTAGCCCTCTCCCCAAGGTGACCCTCTACCCCCTAAGGAGGGAGGGTTCCCCGACCTGATGCTCGGCCCAAGAACCAGCAGGAATCCTGGCCCTGTGTTAGGGGCTCCCAGGATGGCTGAGCCCCGCCTTGCTGGACCCCCTGCCCTGGCCACTCCCGAGGTTTGCCTCAGATTGGGCAATCAGGACTTAGGATACTGTGCCACTGCCAAAGGAACCAGCACACCCTGGGCTAAATCCCCAGTCCCGGCAGGGTGACCCAGTGTCACCAGGACTATGGAACCCAGGTTACAGGGTCCCTCTGCCTACTGCCTCTTAGCTGTGACCCCTCTGGGGAGCTGCTGACTGGACTGTCCAAACCATATCCAGCTGCTGGTGGGCTCTGGGACCCTTTCAGTACCCCAGGTGAGTAACTCAGCCTGGCTCCCCAGATCCTTCCTGCAGCAACATGGGCCCTTTGACCAGACTCAGGGGATAAAAGCAGGGTCCCAGAAACATGCCCTGACACTTCAACCCTGAGCTGCACACCAGGCCCCAGGAAAAGTGGGGGTGGGTCACACATGGGGGCAGCTCAGGTGCTGGACAGTCCCAACACCTGCACGACAACACCTGTGCGGAGGTGTGGGGCTCCAGAGTCCAACCTATGAGCTGTACAAACAGCCTGGCCTCTTAGCAAGGTGAGAGGTCAGCTCCGGGAGGGGTAGAGGGAATGGGGAAGGAGGACAAGGGGGGAAACAATGGCAGGTGGACTCACTGGCACCCCTGCTCCTCCCAGTCTTTCCCCTCCAGTAGGGGAAGCCCTACCCCCTGTACACACACACACACACCCCCCACCACCATCACCCCTGATATTTGCCAGGGAAAGGAAAGGCTTCCCAGCAGAACCTTCCCTGTCACCTCCTGCCCCGCAGTGGTCAGGGCCATGCCCCTGGCTGTGACTGGTATGGCCTGGGGGGATTTTCTGTCTGTCTGCATCTAACCTGTCATTGTCACAGCCCCACCTGGATGGAGCATCTGCTACCTAACAGGGGGTTCAATCAGCGCTCAGACTGCCTCCACAAGGAGACCTCGCCGCTGTTCTCACACTATGCAGGGACTAGAAGGTGAGAAGCAGGCACACAGTAGCAGGTCTGTGGCCGGGCCATGTCTCAGGCTGCCCCACCCTGGCAGGCAGGAGGCGCCAGGTCTCATGTGACAAGTCCTCAAGCCAAGTTTATGGTTTGTGGCCACTGGCCAGGCGCCCAGCCCCAGGCCTTCCTCGAGAAGCTGGAAAGAGGAGCCCCAAATCCCAACCACAAATCCCAGGTGACAGGACGCCCATTTGGTGTGACCTCCTCGCACAGAACCGCCCACCGCCCCCAGGGACAGTCCCAGGGGTAAGGTCCTCTCCCAGGCCCCATCCCACTGAGCAAGGAGGCCTTGGCAGCCCTCCTCAAGAAGTCAGACTTCAGGAAGCAAGATTCCTCCTTTTGAAGAGGCTGAATCCTAAAGCCCATCTCAGCAGCCCCTCAAGGTCTCATCATTGCTCAGAACTGAAAAGTCTGGCCAGCCCTGTACCCCAGGCCCTCTCATACCTATCTCTCCAGGGCAGCCCTGAGGCTCCCAGCCCGTCCATCTCTCCCATCTCTCTTCCAGGTTCTGTCCACCACTTCACCAACTAGCGGAACACCTGCACTCAGAGCACCCACGTGGGCCGGGTTTCAGAGAGGAAGCAGCTGCAATCTGGAGCCAAGCGGGGCTGGGCGAGCTGCTGAGGGTGTGAGCAGGGCCTGCAGAACGCGCTCAGTTAATTATCAGAGGGGCCTGAAGACACTCTGAGGTCATTTTACCTGTATTACCACCAGCCGACAATGTTTTTAAGCACTTTGGCATTCATCAGTTAATTATCAGAGGGGCCTGAAGACACTCTGAGGTCATTTTACCTGTATTACAACCAGCTGACAATGTTTTTAAGCACTTCGGCATTCACCTCTTCATCCTGGATTCCCAGGAAGTAGGAAAAGGGTAGGCAAAGGATTTTATACCATTCTATAGGTCAAGGGATTGAGCAAACGGAAAGGTCGGGTGACACTCAATGAGCCAGCACTGAATTTGGGGTCAAAGGTCAAGGACAACACAACTCCAACACACTTCTGGCCTCCTTCGGAAGCAGATTTATATACTACATCTTATCTCAAAGCATCACCGTAAAAAGGCCATAGCAGCTCTGGTTCCTCAAAATAGTTAACATTTACTGAGCACTCGCTATACCCCATGTGCTATGCTAAATTCCCTGTATACCTTACTTGGTTTTTAAGCTTCTACTCAGCTATTTCAGGCAGGAACAATTATTATCTCCATTTCCCTCTTGGCATCATCAGGCACAGAGCAGGTAAGTGACTCACCCTGGATCACACTGCTAGCCAGTGGAGGGGTGAAGACTTGAACCAGGGTCCCCAGAGCATGTCCACCTGCAGAGGCTGGAGCCAGAATCCAGTCCCAGAAAGGGATGGTTTATCTGGAATGTAAAGCATTTCATCCCAATCTCTACTGCCCTGGCTTGGCGTTAGAAGCCATGCATGATGTTTATCCAATTATTTCATCATCATTTCTGGACCACATGCAATAGGTCTGACTCTGTGCTAGGCACTAGGGATTCTGCAGAGCACAGGACAGATTGGGTCCTGCCCCCATGGACACTGACAAGGAACGAATCGGGAAGAACCCTAGCGGTATGAGGATGGAGATGAAGGCCAATTCTCTTCTCTCTCAGGCTTTATTGCTACCAGGCATCACTCACTCCTAACCTCCTGCCTTCAGGTAGGCAGACATCCTGATCCTCCCCAGATAAACCCACCTATGGCAGACTCTCCCCTTTTGCAATCCTCCACCTTGGTGGGTAACCTTGGTAGCTCCTCTGATGATGATCTCACAGTCCAGGACATGGATGCGTGCATGCTCAGTCTGACTCTTTGTGACCCCATGGACCATGGCCTGCCAGGCTCCCTCTGTCCATGGGGATTCTCCAGGCAAGAATACTGGAGTGGGTTGCCATGCTCTCCTCCCATGTGTCCAGTGGCTCCTGCATTGCAGGCAGACACTTTACCGCTGAGCCACCAGGAAGCCCCTCAAAGTCCAGAAGCAAATGTAAATAAAGCAGCTTCTCTTCCTGCCACATAGCTTGACAACCTGGCTTGACGTAGATATGGAATCAGGATCTGGGCTTATTTACAACTACCTTCTTTCACCTGCCAGGGCCATCTCTCTGTTTGAACATCCATCAGCTCAACAAATATTAATTAAGGTCCTACATGTGAAAAACAGAACAAAAACGCAGGGCTGGCACCTGTGGGAATACACAGTACACCAGAGCCTCCCAGATTTAGAGGGAAGAGAGAGAATAAAACTTAACAGCAGAAGAGGCCCTTTTACATATCCTCTGCTGTCGACCTAGCAGTGAAGAGGGTCGGTGGAGGGGGTGGGGTAGGGTGGAGGTATTAGCATCTTTTTATAAATAAGAAATTGGAGGCTGAGAAAGGATAAGTAACTTGCCCAGGGCTGCAAGCATACAAGTGTAGAGCCAGGATTTTACTCAAAATCTAGCCAAGCTGACTCCAGGCACACATGAGCACACATGAGGACGTGGGTGAGAGTCACGTAAGGGAATAAACTGAGGACTCTGGCCATTCCCCAAAGATGGGTGTTCAGAGCTGGGGCCCCTAGAAAAGACGGCTTCAGTTCTCAGCCTCCAACATCGGAAAGACTGTGAAATCCAGTAAACTCCCCCAAGCCACGGCATTTTGTGTCTTTGAGGCAAGGAGCCCAGCATGATGAACTCTGCACTGAAGCACTCTTTGAAGGGACAAGCCGTGGCCAACCCAGGGCAGGCTCTTGAGTCATGCCTGCTACCTGCACAGACTTTTACCAGCATCTGCATCAGCCTTGGCGTCACCCAAGAAGTCATTTAATCTGATGCTTGTAAGGAGCCCTGAGGGGTGGGCAGGGCAGGCCGAAGGAGGAAACAGAATGGAAGGCCGTGGGGGACAGAGACCTGGCCTGCCTAGTTCACGCTCCACCCTCTGCACCGGGATCCCAGCCTGGCCCAGAGTAGGGGTTCCAAAAGTACTTGCTGAACTAACTAATAAAAGCTCAGAGAAGCGAAATGACTGGCCCGAAGTCTTACCCACAGTCCAGGTTGTCTAGTCTAGGACAGAACACGGGGGTCTTCAGCCTCCTGCCCAGTGGCTTTTGTATCTCATAGCACTGTGACCTCCTTCCGCCCCTCCTCACCCCACCCTCACTCTCCCGCCTCCATTTGGAACCGTCAGCCTCTGACCCACTCAACCCTCACCTCACCTCAGCAGGGAGACTGTCAAAAGCACCAAGTTACTTTAAATCTGATCTTCCCGTTATAATACCAATTTAGATCCCGACCAGCCTGCTGAGAACTAGGGGAAATATGCAGAAACTGAGATTACAGAGACTTAATGGCCCAGAAAAACAAAAAAAAAGCTGTGGACCAGATTCAATCAAGGCCCAGAGCTTGTGGGCCTTCTCCATCAACCCCACCAAAGCAGGGGTTGGCTCCCCTTGGTCCAAGATCTTTGCAGGCTCTGGGTGCCAGACCCAGCTTTCCGGCCTCCTTCACCAACTAAGGAACAAGTGAGGGGAAGCTGCCTGCTGGAGCACAGCTGCAACCCAGCCCCACCATGCAGCTGTCTGGACGCTAGGCTGGTTACTTCCACCTCTGCCCTCATTTCCTCATCCTCCCGTTGCCCAGCTCCCACAGCTGCTGGGAGTAACAACTGAAACCATATATACCATTAGAACAGTCCCAGCGTACATCAGCCAGTCCCAGCTCTTGGAACTGTGGGGTTTGTCCCTGGGTAACCAACCTTCCCAGGTGACCCTGTTCCCACCTGGCTGCCCAAAAGCCTGGTACACATCCATTACTACCCAGGTCAGAGTTCTGAGTGTGTGTGTAGGGAAAGAGAGACACTAATTTTTCTCCCCCACTGCTTTTAATATACTCACTCATTCATTTGATAATAATGAAACCATGTGCAGGTCCAATGCTTAGTCCCACAGTCCTTAAAAGGACCTAATTCCTAATTCTTGGGTAGTCCTGTCACTCCACCCCACCAGGCACACAGTAGGTGCTAGGCAAACAGAAATTTCTACACTAATCCCACTCCTCCTGTCCAATTTAAAACCTATTCTCAAGGAAGGTGCACCTTGAAACTCCCCAACCTTTACCCCCATGAGAATCTCCAGATTACTCCATTCTCAACTCCCCAACAGTACAACTGACCCAGGAGATAAACCAGGTGAGGGAGGGACTCACCTCTCCCCCAGCCCTCCCCGAGGGGCCCGACAGGTAGAGGGGGAGGGGTGTTTAAGTAACGGCCGCAAGGCAAAGAAGTCTGCTAGAAGCAGGGCAACCTTCTGGTGCGGCTGCAGAGGGCTGGGCCCAGCAGAAGCCAAGACCCTGGGGCTCAGGTCGCCCTGCTTTGGGAAGCCCTTTGTGCGCTGTTTTAAATTACCTCTGCTTGTCTGATGAAGTGAGTAAAAGGGCGCCAGTTTCAGGGCTTAGGATTCCTGAGTGAGCTAATACAGGATGCCTTTGGCTGAAAAAAAACTTCAGTCGGCTCCCTAAACTCCCCCCCTTTTAAGTTTAAAAAAGGGAATGAATGTTACCATTTTTGGACATAAGCGTTCTCCCTCAAGCCCAGCCCTAACCGCACTATCCAGGGGGACGCGCCATCCTGTGTGTCCCCCCCACCCCATTCCCAGATCTGCGGAGGGGTGGAGGTGGGGGTGGGGGTTAAGAAGGGACCGGATGGGAGCGGGCCGCGGGGGAGGAGGGAAAAGGGTGTTCAGGGTACGTGGCCGCCTGGGGCAAGAGCTCACCGCGCAGGCAGGAAGCAAAGGCACGGTTGGGGCGCCCTCCCCCCCAACAAGAGTGGTTTCTGACCTCTTCCTGCCACCGGCCGCTGTGCCCGGGTCCCCTCGCCAGCTTTGAGCCCAGCGCCCGTGGGAGAGCGCGCACCCGGCACTGGGACGCGCCTCGGTGGCTAAGCATGGAACCCCAAGGACTGACCCCAAATATCCCCAGAGACAATGCCTTGCCCTACCGAGCCCCTCAACTCAGATCAAGTTGCCCAAATTCGCCATCTGCCAGGAATGAGCAGGGATCGGAGAGGCAGGACGCAGACGCAAGCTCATGTCGGTTCGCAGCTACCAAGCACCGAGTTAAGCAATAAAACGGTTTGCCGCCCTGACCCCGCCTCCACAGGGCCCGTTGGGGAGCCCGCTTTGGTCCCGGGTTCTCTCGGCCCTAACCCCACTCCGGCAGGTCCACATCCACACAGACCCAGAGGTGGGTGCCAATCCCGCCACGCCCGCTGCCCCCTCGGCCGGCGGACTGAGGCTGGGAGGACCCATGCAGCTTGTCCCCTTCAGGTACCAAGGCGACCCAGGAAGCGCGCTGCCACCGCACGCCATATGGAAAGGCGGTCAAGGGGCGGGGAAGGAAAGAGAAAATCGATCCGGAGCTAACTGCCACCGAGCCCGGGGCTCAGCCCCAGCCTCCAGAGCACCGCCCCCGCGCCTTGCCCTCGCGGGGCCGCGGCGACTACAGCCGGGCAGCCTGGGTAGCCCGCCCCAAGGCGACCTGCCCGCGGGCGGCCCCACCTCCCAGCGCTCAGCCTCGGCGTTCGCGGGCTCTGGGGCCGGGGCGCTCCCCCTTCCTCCCCGCGCCTGTAACCCAACACCCCACCTCGCTGCGGCCGCGCATCCCCCGCCCCCGCTCGTGCGCGCCTGGAACCGGTTCGCAGCCCAGAACCCCAGAGCCCCGCAAGCCGAGCTGCCCCGGGCGGGGGGCTGCGACGGGCCGGGGAGGTTGCTTACCTTTCTCTGCTGCTTCTCCCACGCTGGGTCCAAGAGCAGGTCTCGATCCCAGTCCTCTTCGGGCTGCATGTAGTCATTGGTTTGCTGGGAATCATAATGGTCCATGATGGATGGTGCGCGCGTGCTAGGGGCTGGATTTCTTCCTCCACCTTCTCTCCGGGCGGCGGCGGCTGCGGCTTGCTGCCCCGGCGTGGGGAGGGAGTCGGGACGGTCTGAGCTGGGGCTGGGGCTGGGCTGGGCTGGCGGGGCCGGGCTAGCTCCCCTGCGCCCGGTTCCACCGCGGCGCTGCTAGCGAAGGCGGCTGCTGGGGGGCGTCGGCGGCGGCGGCTGGAGCTCGCGGACTGCCTACCTCGCGCCGGCGCTCAGACCTAATCTCTACGCACACTGAGCGAGGCGGACACACTAGCGCTGCGGGCGCACAGGCGGGCGGGGGCGAGGGGCAGGGGCAGAGCCCTCCGGAGGCTCTCCATTGGCCAGGCCGAGTTGCCCAAACTTCCCCCCTTCGCCTCTCATTGGGAATTCCTGGCATCCGTCAGCCGGGCCGCGGCGCATATAGGTGGACTGGGCGGCCCCCTCCCGGCGCACACGCCCCCGCCCACTCCCCGGGTTCCCACTCCCCCGCGCGGCTCATGTGACACCAGCTTAAGCTGAACGGGACCGAAGCCGGCGGACGCCTCCCCGAGCTCGGGGACCGAGCGGCCGCGCGCTCGGGAGCCCCAGGAGGAACCGCCGGGGCATTGGACACGCTCCCAGCCCGCAGGAAGGCCCGGTACTCCGTTGCTGCGGCGTCCTGCGCTCCCACGCGCTCCAAAGCCCACAACTGCCAGGGGCTGGAGGACCGACGCGAAGAAACCCGAAAAGCATTTCATTTTCTGTTTCCCAGGGTCCGGAGAGATCGGCACCCGGGGAAGGGGGGCGGGGAGTGCCGGAATGTTAAGGAATTTCCTGGGAATTTCCTGATTCCGCCCCCGGCCCCGCCCCGCGCGGCGCGACCCGGCGAACCCCTGCCCTGCCGGAGCCAGGTTTCTAACCAGCCATCGGCCTCCGAAGCCACACAGCTTTCCCGCCTCGCCCCAGGCTCCTTTGCCGCCCTCCCTTGGGCTCAGGGTCTAAGTCGCCCAGCTTCCCGGGTTCCCCTGCGGGTTCCCGCGGGCTGGCAGGGCCGAGCTATCCTTATACACACCTGGGCAGCACCCTAATAGCTCTGAGCGATCTACCTACTCCACGCCCCCTCAATACACACCCCTGACCCAACGGAGAAACTGAATTTCCCGAAGATGAGCTTAAAACGGGGACTTTTCGGGTTCTCAGAGCTCCACAAGCCAACCCGGTAACCTTATGCCTGACAAACAAAGCCTTATTGTTATTGGAGGAAGGAGGGCAAGAGCGAAGAAACACCTTTAAGTTCGTGGAGCCTGCCTGCTCTACGCCTGTCCTAGTAAGTGGCGGATCTCCCCAGTGGGCTCACACCCTGGTGGGCTCCTCTGAGAGCTCCGGGACTCAAGAACGGGAGCCAGAGGCCTCCAGTAGCGTCTGCACAGAGTAGTGCTTAATCCATGTATGCTCCTGAAGGATGGCTGGGTTTACTGTGAAAACAACTGTCAGTTCAGAGGTGACTGAAGGAGTTAGAAAGGGCAATGAATTAGGTTACCTGAAAGGCCAACAGATGGGAAAGTTGAAAAAAGTGCCTGTGACTCCCAGGAGAGCCAGCTGCTGCTGTCCTAAGCAGATATGGGTGATGTGTCACTGCCTGCACCATTCAATCTCGCACATTTATACAAGTGTCACTGGTCAGCACTGTGCCCTCCACAAGTCCCTGGCTGAGGAAGCACTGCTTCTGAGCCACGGAGACAGCAGATTTATAGACTATTTTATATCCACTTATAAACTATGGCTCTAAACCTGATATCGAGGGTAATGATGGTGCTGCAGCCATTCATTCTCTCAATAAATATGTGTGGAGCCGCATCCATGTGTCAGGGGACATGCTAGATGTTATGTATCTAGAGATGAAAAAGACACTCCTTGCCTCTGGCAGTCCACCAGAGACACACAGAAATAAAAATATTCTGCAAGGAGAGAGATACTTCCCCAGCCAGGGAACTGTAGGGAGGTAGGTAGAGAGGGTGGACTTTGAGCCCAGTGTAGGAAAGGAAGCTCCAGGTATCACTTTTTGGAGGAGGGGGAATTCAAGTGAGCCTTAAAGAACAAGAGCCAGCCAAAGAGGAGAGTGGGAGATTATTCCAGGCAGAAGAAGCAGTGTGAGCTGATACATGGGGGCAGGAAGCTGCATGGTATAAAGGGAATGCTAGCTTTCAACATGGCCAGACTAGAAATTCAAGGCCAGGAGGGACCAGAGACAGGGCTGGAGAGGTGGGCAGCAGCCAGGCAGTGAAGGCCTTCTCAGCCACATGCCTCTCTGAGGGGAGCAAGGCTGGCTGGAAGCTGTGACAACCAGTCGCAGAGGAGTTGGAGGGAACTTCCCTGGTGGTCCAGTGGTTAACACTCTGCACTTTCAGTGCAGGGGACATGGGTTCAGTCCTTGGGGAACTAAGATCCCACATGCTGTGCGGTGTGGCCAAAAATTAAATAAAACGAAATTTTAAAAAAAGGAGTTGGAATAATCCAGGTAGTGCTGGAACCGGAAGTGCTCTGTCCGGAGTCAGCTGTCCAGTAAGTAGGTGATGGCACAGCCCTGACTTGAGGGGAAACAGAATCTGAGAGTCATCTGACTACGGATAGCATGGACACCATGAGGAACTCCAGGGAGAATGCCTCGGTGGAGCTAAGAGCGCCCAGAGGAGCAGGACTTAGAAAGGAACTGTAAAGAACAAGGACCCCTGGGGGAGACAGAGAGCAAATGGTCCGCAGAAGCGCAGGGAGCCTGGACAACATGGTGTCCTGAAAATCCAGAATGAAACATCAAAGTGAGGGGCATCAGCAACATCAGATGTGGCAGAAAGGCCTGGAAAGTAAGGCCTGAAAAGTTATCTCTGAAATCAGGCAGTATGCATACTTTGGTTTCTGGATTTTTCACTAAGTTTAATGTCTGTGAGATTTGTTTATGTCGTGGCTTGTATCAGCAGTTGATTTTTGTTTGTTTGTTTTCTTCCTGTGCAGTATTCCATTGTATAAGTATATGCTAAGTAATTTACCTACTCTCCTGTCATTTGTATTGTTTACAGTTTGCAACTTGAATAAAACTGCTATAAAGTTTTATATTTTTATGTGTGCTTTTGGTGAACATATTTCTCTTGGAAAATAATTTCTCTTGGAGATATCACATATATATCACATACAAGAGAAATTATACATGTATACCTAGGAAGAGAATTATGTCATCCTATTGTAGAGGTATATGTTTCATTTTAGTGGATATTGCTAATTTTTCAAACCAACTAAGAATTTACTCTCCAAGCAGCAGAATGTGAGAATTTCAGTTGCTCCATGTTCTCCCACCACTCAGTGTTATTTTTTTAAATTTTAGTCATGAAGATTGGTGAGTAGTGGTCTGTTTTTATGGGTTTAATCTGTCATATACCTATTGACCATTTGAATCAATAACTCTCATTCCCACTGCCATTGATAATAGCAATTTATTTATTTTTTTTAAAGATTTTGATGTGCATCATTTGTAGAGGCTTTATGGAATATGTTACAATATTGTTTCTGTTTTATGTTTTGGTTTTTTGGTTGCAAGGCATGTGGGATCTTAGCTCCCTGGCCCTGGATCAAACATACACCCCCTGCATTGGAAGGTGAAGTTTTAACCACTGGACTGCCAGGGAAGTCCCAGCAATTTATTTTTTAGCTGCTTGAGATAACAGATGATGACATGCATATTTTATTAATTTCTCAAATTTAATTAATTAGTTCATTCAACAAATATTTATCAAGCAATTGCTCTATGAAGATATAAAAGCAAAGAAGAAAGATGTGGTCCTCTCTTAGAGGAGGTAGAAGATGCTTAGCAAATATTCCAGAAATGCTTGTTTGGGGAGGCTGTTTGGCCCCTTGTGGGAGCTGTTTTGTTTTGCATTGGTACAGGTCCATTATGACTTTTCAATAAAAATGTTTAAGAAAAGCAGCTCCTTTAAAAAGAAATAGGGACTTCCCATTGGTCCAGCCGATAAGACTCCATGTTCCCAATTCAGGGAACCCAGATTTGATCCCTGGCCAAGGAAATAGATTCCACAAGCTGCAATTAAGAATTCACATGCCACAACTGAAAAAAAAAAAAAAAAAATTTCACATGCTGCAACAAAGATCAAAGAAGACTGGCACAGCCACATAAATATTTTTTTAATAACGAAAAAGAAATAATCCCTGGGGTCACATCAGCAACCCAAGTAGAGTAAGGCAAGATCATGAAGGAAAATGGGAGGGTTCATCTGGAACAGCACTGATTCCTTTCTCCCCAGAGGCTCAGCCTTTCCAGCCCCTTTTCCGTCCTTTTGGATTTCTCTGGATGCGATGACAAAGGAACTGTGATTGTGGGCAGAGGTCTTGCCATTCTATAGGCCAGTGGGTGTGAATCGAGACTGCAGGAGTCTCAAGTCAGTGGTCAGGAAAACACTCAGGTCCTTTCCACCAGTTGGGGCTTTCTCTCCCCAGCTCCTCGAGGAATGGAACTCCTGGCTCAGTACCAGCTCTGAGAGGCTAGTTTAGTCCATTACCAGCCCTGCAGGCAGCCCCACTCCAGCCAGTGATGAGTCACCCAGAAAGCCACAAGTGCTTTGTAGCTGAAAGAACCTAGCTCTGGTGGTGATGACCCATTTTCCCCTGGAAAGAGGGAGGAATGGTATGTCTATGAGTTCTGGGAGTACTTACCAAGCCCCCACTTTGTGCCAGGCAGCACCAAGAAGAGTCCTGGCGTTCCCAAGCCTCTTGGTCTAGCTGGGACCAAACCATAGGCTTTATCCCCTAAAATGCATCCATCCAACAGATAGTTACCAATAACACAGTCTTCCGATAAAAATGAACTGGATTGACATATGCCAGGAACGTAAAGAATGCAGAGTTCTAGCCGGGAGCCTGTCCTGCTGCCACGGCCACTCCAGTGCTCCTCAGGCCCATCTTCTCCTAAGTCTGGAAATGACCACACAAGGCCCTGTGGGGAAACACGCAAGTAGGATCTGTAAGATTCTGGAAACCAAAAGCACCACGGATTTCACAAGCCCAGAGATCTGGGGGTTTCCTTCACTGTGTCCTGAACCTCTGACTTACAGACTAAGGTTCCTTATGGGCTTCTCATAAGGAATGATTGTATTTGTAGAAGGCTAGAGGAGAGGGGATATCACTCATCAGCAATTGAATGCATTAAGTCACTCTCCCCTGAGCTTCTACAGCACATCAGTTGTAACTGAAAAGAGCTTTTTTTTCTTTTTTGCTTTGCTTTGCTTTATTGTAGTCCTTTGCCCACATTTCATCTCCTACAGCCCTTATGCAGTCTTACCCTTCTACTCCGCCCCCACCCCCCACCTACCACAGCACCTAGAACACAAAAGATCCAATGCAGTCTTTGTTGAATGAAAAATGACCTGAGTCAAATTTCATCTCTGGGCCTCCCTTTCCCCCTTCAACCTGTGGGAGGCTTTGCCATCATCCACATAAGCATTTTGTCAGTCCTGGACCTCCCCCAGAAACCAGCGCTGGAGAAACTGACCAGGTCATCATCCTTCTCATCCCTGCGGGCAGCTCTCAGCCCTCAGGCC
This sequence comes from Bos mutus, assembly GCF_027580195.1. Taxonomy (NCBI): domain Eukaryota; kingdom Metazoa; phylum Chordata; class Mammalia; order Artiodactyla; family Bovidae; genus Bos; species Bos mutus. The sequence goes on along the minus strand of NC_091626.1, from coordinate 27,962,971 downwards.
CAAGTCCTTAGCCACCCACACCCAATTCCTGGCCCTCCCACCACAGGCTCATCAGGGGAGGAAAGAAGATGATGGGCAGGGTCCCTCTTGCAGAATCTTTACTAAAAGACTGGCCTGGAGCAGGCAGAAATGTTTCTTTGGTTCTCATGCTCTGCCCAGCTCTCAGGTTTTAGATCTCGGGTGGTGGAACATCTAGCTGGTTTGGTGCCCTTGTTTTCATCTTTTTTTGCATATATCTCTCCCCCAAAGTCCAGGTGGTAGTGGTTTAGTTGCTAAGTCATGTCCGACCCTTGCGATACCATGGACTGTAGCCCGCCAGGCTCCTCTACTCTACCCATGGGATTCTCCAGGCAAGAATACCAGAGTGGGTTGCCATTTCCTTCTCCAGGGAATCTTCCTGACTCAGGAATCGAACCCAGGTCTCCTGCATTGCAGGTGGATTCTTTACTGACTGAGCTACATGGGAGCTACCCCAAAGTCCAGGGGTCAATCCAAATAGAAACCTCAGAAATCTCCTCCTCAGAGAGTCACCCTGAGGTCAGCTCCAATCAGGGGACAGTTGTGCCTGGTGGGTTCCCCAACCTGAGCCCTCTGAGGAGGGTGGGGGTCTCTCCCCAGCTACCTCTAGTTCCCAGCAACTACCAGAGTGAAACACCCAAGTCACAACTGGGAAATTCCTGGTGACTAGTACCCTCCCACCCCCACCTCCTTGGTAGGGACAGGCAGACCCCAGGCTAGGGGAGTGAGTTCCTCAGGGGTCTTATCAATCCCAGCTTACCCCACTGGTCTTCCATAGAAGCTCATCCTTAGAGGCCTGCTCAGGTCACTCCGTGGAAATAATGGTATAGCTTTTGGAGAGCAGGTGTCCTTAACTGAGCACAGGATAACATCAAAGGAAGAGCCCCAGGGTGGGGGTGGGGTGTCAAAAGACCTGAGCTCCTCAGTTTGCTGCTGCTGCTAAGTCACTTCAGTCGTGTCCAACTCTGTGCGACCCCAGAGACGGCAGCCCACCAGGCTCCCCCTTCCCTGGGATTCTCCAGGCAAGAACACTGGAGTGGGTTGCCATTTCCTTCTCCAAGCTCCTCAGTTTATTCGCCTGCAAATTGAGAGAGCTGGACTTTGCCAGATGGTCTTTAAGTTCTAAGAACTGTGCTAAGAACATCCTTAGGCTCCTCCTTCAGATCTTCAATGACAAGAGGGTTTGAGCCTTGGGAAACAGTGTTTCACGATCTGAAATACAAAGTAAGTCCCTTTATAAAGGATACAAATTCTCACAAAATTACTTAATTTTTGTTTTAATGGTCCTTAAATGTGCACAAATATAAAACTAGGTACAATCTTCTTAAGGTTTACCACCAAGATAAAATCAAAACAAGGTTACAGATTCTATTTAACAGAAATGGCAAAACCAATAAGATTTAAACGAACCATTTTCATTTAAATGTGACTGTTGCTATTTGCTGAAATTAAACTGCGACTCCCAGCATGATGTAAGTTCTGACTGTGATAGAGCAGGTGTTTCTTTTGCTTTCAGGAGGCCTGTATCGCCACAGTGCCAGAGGATGACTCAGTTCTACTAGTTTCTCTACTTGAACCACTGATCAGGGCATCATTTAACCTTCATTTGGTGGGAACACACTGTAATCCACTAAGTTCCCCTCTGCTGTTTTCTCATTAGCACTCTACAATTAACGTTTCCAAAAAATTCTTTTTAATCTTTTTGCCAACAGGAGCCATCTCTCGAGTTTCAATGTCCTTACCTCTAACAGAAGAAGAATCACCTTCATCCCACCTATTTCCCAGGATGGCTGTGAACATCCATTTGCTGTGCTTAATCGCTCAGTCATGTCTGACTTTGCGATCCCATGGACTGTAGCCCACCAGGCTCTTCTGGACATGAGATTTTCCAGGCAAGTATACTGGAGTAGGTTACCATGCCCTCCTCCAGGGGATCTTCCCAACCCAGGGATCAAACCCAGGTCTCCCGCATTACAGAAAAATTCTTTACCATCTGAGCCACAGGGGAAGCCCAAGAATCCCTGCTCCAGGGGAACTTCTCAACTCAGGAATCGAACCTGGGTCTCCTGCACTCCTGCATTGCAAGCAGATTCTTTACCAGCTGAGCTACCAGGGAACCCCATTCATTCATTTATCCAACCATTATGTACTGAGTACCCACTCTGGGCCAGATACTGTTCTAGACACAGAGGATATAGCAGGAACCAGAATGGACAATATCTCTGCCCTATGAAACTCACATTCCAAAGGGAGAGACTAAGATAAATGAGGAAAATAATATGATATTATTCAGGGGAAAAAAATTAAGCAGGGAAGGGGAATAGAGAGTGTAGGGATCTGATACATGGGTTTTCCGACACTACCAGACAATTCTTCAACACCAGCTGGATGTCCTCCACATAATTTACCTCAATTCTGACACTACCTACCTGGAAACAGCATCGTATCCCACAGGTCAAGGCTCAATCCTACATGACTTCGGATGCCAAACAAAAGTCTGGGTTGCCACCTGTGTTTCTGACACACTGGCTATTAATTCTGAGATTGTCACGACCCCCTCTGACCTAGAGTGGCTCAGAGAAAACATTTTACTTACTAGATTACCAGTTTATTACGCCGCTACTGCTGCTGCTGTTTAGTCGCTAGGTCATGTCTGACTCTGCGACCCTATGGATATAATTCAGGAATAACTAGATGGAAGAGGTGCATACGGCAAGGTATGCAGGAACGGGTACAGAGTTTTTTAAAGTCCTCTTTGGGGCACGTCGTTCTCCCCAAATCTCCATGTGTCCGCCAACCCAGAAACCGTCCAGAAACACACCCCAACACCCTGTCCTTATTGGGATTTTGTGGAGGCTTCATTACATAGACATGATTGATTAGATCATTGGCCACTGGTGATTGATTCAACCTCCAACAGCCCCCACTTCCCTGGAGGTCACAGGAATGGGGCTGAAAGTTCCAACCCTGCAATAACACAGTTGGTTCCCCTGGCAACCAGCCCCCATCCTTAGGTGCTTTCCAAAAGTCATACAATTAACATAAACTCTAGTGTGGTTGAAAGGGGTTTGTTATGAATATAAAGACATCTTTATTGCTCTTACCACTTAGGAAATTTTGAGGGGTTTAGGAGCTCTGTGCCAAAAACAGGACAAAGAGCAAATATATATTTCTTATTATAAATCACAACATCACAGGGGAGACGTAGAGGGCAGTTACTCTTTTAAATGGGGTGTTTGGGGAAGGTTTCATTGAGTAGAGAATATTTAAGACCTAAATAACATGAAAAAGGAAAAGCATTTGATGAACAGCCAGGAGGCTGGCATGGAACAATGCGTGTGAGACACATGAGGAAAAGTACAGGGCAAGTGTGGGCATAATAGATATTCATTGTTTCACTGCCCAGAAACCATTTCCTCTCCTGGCAACTGTACCTTGACTTTCCTCTAGGGAGATACCTCCTCTACCGCAGGCCCTGTTCTGCAGGTAGAGTTGACCACACCCCTAACCACCAAGGCTGAGCAACAAAGGGCCAATCAGAGCACAACGATTGGTTTGGGCTGGACATGAGAGCCAATCAGAATGCATGACTGGCAATAAGCCTGTTGCAGGCACTGCCGGGAGAGAGGCACACAGTCTTTTCCCCTGGAGATCCCAGCAGTGAGGATAACTGCAGCCTGGAGCTTTCGGGAGCTACATGGAACCTAAGCGAAAAAGCCAGTGCAGAGGATGGCAGCTCTAAGGAGTGAAGAAAAACTGAGTTCTGGTGACATCTCTTGATTCTCTGTATGAAGTTGTACTACTTCCAGACTTCTCAGTTGTGTTTATTAATTAATTTCCTTTTTTTGGCTTGAGTTGGCCTATCGGATTATTTATTGATGCATAATAAAGAACTGTGAAACTGGATGAAAACAATAAACATTAACTATCTCACAGTTTCTATAGGTCGAGGGTTGGGAGTGGTATAAGCTGGATGATTCTGGCTCAGGGTCTCTCACTGGATTTCAGTCTGGATGTTAGCAAAGACTCTGAAGGCCTGACTGGGCTTTCACCCATGTGGCTGTTGGCAGGAGGCCTCAGTTCCTTGTCATTGAGCTCTCCATAGGCTGATTGCTTGTCCTTAGAACATGGTAGCTGACTTCCTCCAGAATGAGTTACTCAAAAGAGCAAGTGAGAAGGGCTTTTTATTACCTCAATTCTGAATTGCACATTGTCACTTCCACTTATTCTCTTTGTTAGCAGTGAGTTACTAAGTCCGGTCCAGTTAGAATCATTACTAAGTTACTGATTCCCTCCCACTCAAAGGGAGGGTATCAGTCTTTACCTCTTGAAGGGAGGAGGACCACCAAAGAATGTGGACCTATTTTAAAACCACCACACCTAGTTTGAGTTTGGTTTTCTGTCACTTGCAACCAATAGGCTTCTCATAGATATTCAGGAGTTTAACACTATTGTTTTAGTGCTGTTGTAACATGGCTTGTGGCAAAACAAACGAACAAAAAACCAGTATCTAAGAAAGTGGCAACTAAGCATATCTTATAAATGCCAATTTGATCCTGTCCTACCTAGGCTCAAAAATCTCCAAAGGCCCTCATTGTCCTAAAGTCTAAATTTCTTTACATCAGGCATAAAGTCCACAAAAACCTGTCCCTGTATCCTCACTCCCACAAACTCCCTGCCACAGAATCTCCAGGCTGCTTGCTCTCTTTTGAATAAGCCATATTTCCATGTCTCTATGCCCTTGTCCATGCTGCTCTAAGTTCTCTCTGTAGAACTCTGCTCATCTCTCAAACCCAACTCAAACATCACCTCCTCTGTCAAGATTTCTTTGGCTTTATTTCCCAAAAGGATAATATTACATTATGGATGTCCATGTTAGTCGCTCAGTCGTTTACAACTCTTTGTGATCCCATGGACTGTAGCCCACCAGGTTCCTCTGTCCATGGAGTTCTCCAGGCAAGAGTCAGGTGCTTCGTATTTGTTATATCCAGTTCTTAAATCCATACCCCTGAATGTATGTGCTGTTTCAATCTTCCCGTATTACACATAAGAAGTTCAGTCACCTCCAGAGAGGTTGAGAAATGTGTTTATGGTCATCTAGCTGATAAGTAGTAGGACAGACATTGGTACACCCTGCTGCTGCTGCTGCTAAGGCGCTTCAGTCGTGTCCGACTCTGTGCGATCCCATCGACGGCAGCCCACCAGGCTCCCCTGTCCCTGGGATTCTCCAGGCAAGAACACTGGAGTGGGTTGCCATTTCCTTCTCCAATGCATGAAAGTGAAAAGTGAAAGTGAAGTCGCTCAGTGTCCGACTCTTAGCGATCCCATGGACTGCAGCCTACCAGGCTTCTCTGTCCATGGGATTTTCCAGGCAAGACTACTGGAGTGAGTTGCCATTGCCTTCTCCTGGTACACTCTAGTTAGTTAGTTATTCCTTCCCCTTCTCCTAAACCACCATGTTCATATACCCTGAATACAGTTATAGGTGACTCTGGCTCTCCTGAGATACCATGAACTTCTTTGGGGTCCTGGGTCCCTCATCTTGTACAGTGATCCTTCATGGAGCATTTCACTTTATGTGTTAGACACACTTATTAATGTTGTCCATTTTCCAGATAAGGAAAGAAAGCCTCAGAGGAATTAAATGATTGAGGTCTGACTCTAGGATTCATGCCCTTATAGATAACAGTGCATGAGGCATAGCTCCTGGTGTGCATTCATCGGAGGGCACGACTAAAAACTGGCCAGCCCCCAGGCACCCCATCCCCCACCATCTCCAGCCTGGGAGGCTGCTGTTTACCTGCCTCTGGTTGAGCTGGGGTTGGAGGAGCCGGGGGCTTACAGACACGAAAAGTGGAAATACTCCAACGGGAAGCCAAGGGCCGGATTCTGGTGCTGACTCAGCTTCCATCCAACCAAGTGACCTTGGGTGGGTCTTTCCACCCCATGGGGCCTCCTTTCCTAATGTCGTTTGAAGGGAAAGTGGTAAGATCCCAGCAAGCCATGCCAGGTGGGATTTGAGATTACCCCACACAGCAAGGGGGCAGTCCAGACCCCTGTGGGGCCTAGGACTCCTCTACAACTGGCATGATGCTTGCTCTGGCTACCAAGGTGGGCCTCTGCCCTAGACTGAGTGAGTATCCACCGCCTGTGGGCCAGCCCAGCTTCTCGGGGCACCACTCAGAGTCTTCCATCTCATATAAGAAGCTGAGATGAGCTTTCATCCCATATGCCTCACCTTAAATGTGTTCAAGTTAAATTCTAGCTGCCATTCTTGTCCTTGCCTAGGACCCCAGAGGAGATGAAGTCCATCTGGAGTTTCTCACAGGCCTCCGCCGCCTAGGCCAGCCAAACTGTGTTTGGATCAACAACAATTTCATCAACTTATTTCCGCCTCCAACCCTTACTAAATGCATTAGCCCAACAGGAGCCCCAGGGTTGACCTTCGTGGCATCCATTGTTATGGCTATTATTAAAGACACAAACAAATAGGGATAACAATTCACAGTGAAATAGTTCTTTAGCCAGAGGGCTGGAAGACGCTGAAACCATGACCTCATGGCCCTCCTGGCACCTTCCCACCAGCCTTTTCTTCAAGTCTCTCTTCCACATTCTGTCTTCTGGGAAGCCCTTCTCCACATTCCCTCTCACTCTATTTTGGCTCTAGCTTAATACCATGTTCCCAGGTTCCAGTGTGGAGGAGAAGCCTCATCAAGGACACTATCCAGGACTCAAAGATCTTCCTGGCTCCCATTTGCCTCATCATCCCACATAAATCTCTTACTGACCTGTTTCTCTAGATGCTCAGAAGAAAGAAGAATTATTAATAGTGAATGTGTTGAAGTGTTTTCAAACTAAAGATAGAGACTTCCAAGGTGGTCCAGTGGTTAAGACTCCATACTTCCTCTGCAGGAAGCACAGGTTCAATCCCTGGTTGGGGAACTAAGATCGATCCCACAAGCCGCTCAAGGGTGGGTAGGTGGGGGGCAAATGAAGGATGGAAAAAGAACCTAGGGTGAACGTAATCTTGAAGCTAGTATATTCCTCCCTGTGGCTGTTAGTTCCCACTGCTCCTGGCTGAAAGTGAAAGTCGTTCAGACATGTCTATTTGAGACCCCATGGACCATACAGTCCATGGAAATCTCCAGGCCAGAATACTGGAGTGGGTAGCCTTTCCCTTCTCTAGAGGATCTTCCCAACCCAGGGATTGATGCCAGGTCTCCTGCATTGCAGGTGGATTCTTTACCAGCTAAGCCACAAGGGAAGCCCACGAATACTGGAGTGGGTAGCCCATCCCTTCTCCAGGGGATCTTCCTGACCCAGGAATCAAACTGGGGTCTCCTTCATTGCATGTGGATTCTTTACCAACTGAGCTATCAGGGGCCCAAGGTAAAGTGCAAGTTATCCTTAGAGAATTATTCATATAAATTTAGCTGTTGGGCGCTGCTATTGATATCTTTATTTTCTTTCATTTCTTTTATTCTTCCTTCCTTTCTTTCTACCATCTGCAAGTCAGAATACATTCACTGTCACATCAAAACTACTCAGACTAGGCCAAAAAGAAGTTAACTTACCCTCCGCTGCTGCTGCTGCTAAGTCGCTTCAGTCGTGTCCGACTCTGTGTGACCCCATACACAGCAGCCCACCAGGCTCCCCCGTCCCTGGGATTCTCCAGGCAAGAACACTGGAGTGGGTTGCCATTTCCTTCTCCAATGCATGAAAGTGAAAAGTGTAAGTGAAGTCGCTCAGTCATGGCCGACTCTTCATGACCCCATGGACAGCAGCCTACCAGGCTCCTCCGTCCATGGGATTTTCCAGGCAAGAGTACTGGAGTGGGGTGCCATTGCCTTCTCCGACCTACCCCCTAGATCTCTCCAAAATATTTTGGAAACTACAGCAGGTCAAAATGTGTGAGCCAAACACCTTTCCCTGAATTATCTTGAAAATAAACCTGCAGGAGAAGATTATCTGAAGTGAGAAAGGAAAATGCAAAGTGGTAGGAAAAGAAATGAAGATTAGAGTCTCCAGGATATACAGCCTTCTCTACAAAACCATGGTGTGGCTTGACAACCAAATGGAATAATGTGGGTTCTGAGATATTTTCAAGTGTTTAAAAAAAGAAGTGACTGCAGAATCAGGGAAGACCAGCATGTGTGTTTAACTCCCCCATAAATATCGATTTGCTCAACCCCCTGTGAAAGAACCAGAAAAAGAATCACAGCTCCGAGATTGAGGTACCTGCTGGCCCAGATGGGGAAGGGGTTAGAGACAGAGCTGCCACCTGGACAAGGTAGGCTGCAGAAGGGAGAATGACACGGGGAGGAAGGGAGAAAAAGAAGTGAGCAGAACTAGAATGAGCCAGAAGGGAGCATGACATGGGGAGAAAGGGAGAAAGGAGGTGAGCAGAGCTAGTATGATCAAGATTCAGAGAGGGCTGGTGGTGGCCCTGACTCTCACGCACGTTCTCCATCTGCAAAATGGGGATATTGGCAATATCTCTGAGGCAAGGTGGTGATGAGTCAGGGTTCTCCAGGGAAACAGAACCGGTAAGATGTATATATAGAGAGAAAGAGACTTGTTACAAGGAATTGGTTCATCGGATTAAGGAAGTGAGCAAGTCCCAAGATCTACAGAGTGAGTTGACAAGCTAGAGAGATGATGGTGTAGTTCCAGTCTGAAGGCCAGCAGCTCAAGATCCAGGAGTCCAAGGGCAGAAAAAGAGGGCCAACATTGCTGTTTGAAGGCCATCAGGAAGGAAGAATTCTCATGCTGAGGAGGTCAGGTTTTTCTACTCTATTTGGCCTTCAATTGACTGGATGAGGCCCACTCACATTAAAGAGGGCAAGCTGCTTCACTTCGTCAAGTCATTTAGATGTTAATCTCGTCTGAAAAACACTTTCACGGACATCTCCAGAATAATTCTTGACAAAATGTCTGGGCACTTGTGGCCCACTCAAGTCAACCCATAAAGTTAACCATCATACAAGGTTACCTTGAGACTGAACCAAAGGAACTTGCGTCTGTGAATCAATATATTTGAATTCAGGGGCATAGATGGTACCCAATTGAGTTAATCACTACAACTGTGCCTTGTTCTTTGACCTGAAATTCCCTGTTGTTTCCTAAGTAAAGTACACCCTGGAACTGAGGGATGTGGGTGGAAACAGTCATGGAAGGGAAAGGTAAGGGGAATAGCAACCAGGGAAGTGTTTCTGTTAGTGGCAGAGGGTAACAGAGCTGGGACCACAGCATCTGGGAAATAACCTGAGACTTGCCTGGCGATCTAGTGGCTAACACTCTGTGCTCCCAATGTAAGGGGCTGGGTTTCAATCCCTGATCAAAGAACTAGATCTCGCATGGCACAACTAAGATTTTGCGTGCAGCAACTAAAGATCCCACGTGCTGCAACTAAGACCCAGTGCAACCAAATAAATATTTAAACAGAAAAAGAGACAACTAGAGAAGCTGAAATACAGGGCTCCTAGGGAGGGGGACTGAGGTCAGGCCTTGGCAAGTTGGTGGACTCTCCCCCAGCAAGTCCCAGTGGCGACAACCCCTGCCTTGGTTCCTTGAGGCCTGCTTGTTTCAGTCTCAGTGTCAGGGCCAGCCAGGAGGGCCACCTATGCTCATATCCCCAGCTACAGGTTATACAAAGCATCAGTATCATACATACACAGTCCCCATAAGGTTATATAAAACATCAGCATCATGTGTACACAGTACCTTTAACATTATATAAAACATCAGCGTCATACACACACAGTTCTATAAGGTTTTATATATACATATTTAATTTTAATTTTTTTAACACCAAAAACACTTTGTATTGGGATATAGCCCATTAACAATGTAGTGATAGTTCAGGTGAACAGAGAAGGAGCTGAGTCATGCATATACATGTGTCTATTCCCCCAGACCCCGCTCCCATTCAGGCTGGCACATAACATTGAGCAGAGTTCCAAGTGCTATACAATAGGTTTTTGTTGGTTATCCTTTTAAATATAATATGTACTAAATATAGTGTGCTGCAATTCATGGGGTCGCAGAGAGTCGGACACGACTGAGCGACTGAACTGAACTGAACTGAAATATAGTGTGTATATGACGTTCCCAAAGTCCTTAACTATCCCTTCCCCACCACCACTGCCACCCAGCAACTATGAGTTCCTTTTCTAAGTCTGTGAGTCTCTTTCTGTTTTGCAAGTCCATTTATATCTTTTCTTTTTAGATTCCACATATAAGGGATGTCATATGATCCTTCTCCTCTGACTGATTCACTGAGTATGACACTGTCTAGGTCCATCCATGTCGCTGCAAATGGCCTTATCACATTCTTTTTAATGGCTGAGTAACATTCATATATGTGTGTGTGCGTGTATATATGTGTGTGTGTGTGTGGATGGGTAAAGGAGACGTGGTGTGATGTATGCACCATCTTCACCCATTCATCTGTCAATGGACATCTAGGTTGCTTCCATGTCTTGGCTATTGTAAATGGTATTGCAATGAATACTGGGATGCATGTATCTTTTCAGGCCATATTTTTCTCTGGATATATGCCCAGGAGTGGGATTTCAGAGTCATATGATAACTGTATTTTTAGTTATTTTAAGGAACCTCCACACGTCCTCCATAAAACGTCATCATCATACATACACAGTCCCTGTGAGGTTAGATTATAAGTTTAGATTAAATTAAATTAGATGAGGATACAAAGTCCTTCTTATCAGAAGCTAGCCAGCCAGAGGCAGCCTCACTCCACAAGCTTCCTCAAAATTCTGGAGGAGATGCACAGGGCACCTGCCTCAATCCCTTCCAGGATCCCCTAGAAGGTTGGATTTCTCACTCCATTATAGTAGGGCTGGGGTCATGGTTCCAGAAGCATGTACTTCTGACAAGGTAAGTGCAAGTCGAGAGAAATATTCACAAACATGGACGGGCCTCTCCTGGTTCTGGACCAGACTCCACAGCCCCAAGGCCACATCCTCATGTGGAGCTAAGCAGAGTCAACACCCAGGAGTCCCCAGGCTTCACCTGTGCCTGGCTTGCCAGCATTCCTTTGTCACAAGAAATCATACATTATTGTGGGTGGAGACTTCCCTGGTGGTCATGTGGTTAAGAATCCGCCTTCAGTGCAGGAGGCTGCAGGGGGGAACACAGGTTGGATCCCTGATCAGGAACTAGGACCCCACATGCCCCGGGGCAAGTGAGCCTGTGCACCACAACTAGAAAAGCTCCCGCACACTTCAGCTAGAGAAAAGCCCCGGCATGCTGCAACAAAGACCCAGTGCAGCCAAAAAAAAAAAAAAACGAATTTACTGTGGGTGATGAGCAATGCTTGAGAACTGGGCAGAATGCAAACACTGTCATTCCCCTGCTGTCCCTGCTGGGACCCCACACTCAGGAAAGCCATCTGGGTGAGGTCGGATGAGCATGACCAGAGGAAGCAAGGGGCAGGTGGGCAGGGGCTTAACGCTCAGCTCTAGAGTATGGTTCCTGTGCCACCCTGGGCTAGTTCCCCAGCCTCTCAGGGTCTAATTTATCCTCTCTTCTGAAGACAATCTTTCTCATCCTTGGCTAAAATCACTTGATGAACTTCAAAAAGACAACCACACCTGGACCCTGAGCCAGATGGAGGAAATTAGACTCCCTGGGGGTAGAACCCATGAACCGGTAAGTTAGAAACATTCCAGGTGATTCTAATGTGCACGCCCATCTTTTCTCTTTCCCAGTTTCTAATCTACTGGTTTGGCAATCAGATAGCCAAGCTTCTAGGATGGAGTGGCATGGAGATGGGTAGTGATGAGACCGATTTACGTGGCTCCAGAATTCAAATTGGAGTCACAGGAGCAAATTACAAGGAGGCAGATTTAGGATGAGACTCAGAAGAAATTTCTGACCATTCATGAAATGCCTTTTCTGGAATTGGCTTCATAATGATCAGTCTATGAACCACATAAGATGATCCACCATGTGTAAATTTATATTGAACATGCCTGATTTTGCAGAGATAAATTAGCTAGCTTAGCAGACTTTACTCCAAATAGCTTTTGATTGTTTCCAAAAAATCAAACCCATCCCCAAGAGCGATCACAGAGTCACTTCCCACAAGTTCCGTAACTCCGAGTGTCCGGGGCTCCCCGCCCTAAGAGGACTGTGAGGCTCACCCACTTGCCTCACCTGGGTGAGATTTCAGTGAAATAAGAAAGGAATGTGAATGCTCCAGATTCTGCTGATTGAAACTAAATGAAGGTGAATCCTCATGCCATTGGTGAGGACCTGAAAAATGGCATTCATTCCTGGTTCTGAAAGTAGCTCTAAGCCTGGACTGGAGAGCTCTGGGCCTGGGTTGGACTCCAGCATCATCGCCCAATACTGACCTGACTTGACCTCCCTGGATCGCAGTTTCCTCATCTATTAATGGAATTGGGAGGATCAACCGGGAAATACTTACACAGATCTTAGCAAAAAGTCTGACATTTGGCAAATGCTCCATACATATTGATACCTTGTTAATCATTATCACCCTTGAAGTAAATCCCTACATTTTGACTGTTTTGAAGGGGACCAGGCTTACGTGGATGTGTAAGTCTTGGAAGGTTTGTTAGAAAACCTGCCCCACCTCTCTGTGGTCACAGCTTCCGGAAAGTGTGTTGATTTCCATTCAAGTCCCAGGCCTTTGGCTCAGGAGCTCCACTCCTGTATATCTTGTCTGAGCGCGAGAACAGAAGCCAAGGCAAGTGTTTGCTTTGGAACAAAGAAGGAACAAGGATGGGTTTCTGGAGGCACTCGCCATTTCCGAGGAAGGAGTCATTAGTTTCTCATAAAATGAAGTGGTGAAGCGGAGTCCATTTTCCTCAACTTTCTTGCACAGCTCCTGTGGGTCAGGAGAGGGGCGGAGGGAGGACCAGGGCCCTCCACAACCAGGCCTAGATTTTGAAAATGGACTTGCATATCTTTTGTGTTTTCCAAGGTTAGGCTAAAAACATTTCCAAGTTGCTTGCTCCCATCTTCTTCTTCATAACTGGATGAGTGCGTGCGTGCGTGCATGCGTGTGTGTGTATGTGTGAAACACAGTATGTGTGTAGGGGAAATACTGCTGGGGAAGGTGTCCAGGTGAGCAATCCTGAGTCACTGGCTCTGGAAAATACCACCAGAGCCCGGACATAACTTTCTAAAGGCTCCTCTCCCTTACTGTGGGATTCAAGAAACTGCTTTCCTGATGGAGCTAAAAGTATCAGCCTGGTTGCAGAAACCCCCACACAGAACCACCCCCCAAATACACCCAGCCAACACTGAGAAGGGAAAGGTGATTCTCCATAGGCGTTTTGTTTCTCCTCCTTCAGCATTCAGATTCATGTTTTGCTTCTAGAACCACCATCATTTCAGTAAACTTCACTCAAAAAGGGGGGGGCACCCACAGCTCAGAATTTTGTTTGGAATTTGCTTTCTTATTTGCTGTTGTTAGAGTCAAAGCACAGACCAAGTGAGGTTCAGAGGTGCTACTGCGTGTTGATATTCCCAAAGGTTTCTTTCGTGCCGCTTGGCACTGAGAGGCAAGGGTAGTTCCCTCCCAGCACCCCAACCCCAAGCCCCATCTCTCCCCTTCTCCCTGCTGTGGATGGAGGCTGCTGGTGGCAATGCTTCAGGGAGAGTGGAGCTGTCACAGCTTGTAAGCAGAAGGTGGATGCCAGGGGCTGTCAGTGCCATATCGCTCAACAAACCCACGTTACCGCCCTGGGATTGCCATGGAAAGAACTGGGAAGTGTGGAGAGAGAGAACTCATAATACATAATACCTGCTGCTTAATAAGGATTGTGTGCTTCCGTGAGAAACTACTGACATCACTGCTATGCTCCAGAGGTCCATGGGAAGGCCTAGTCAGGTAGCCTTGTGTGATTTTGCCAAGAATAACCATCTTGCTAGGGGTGGGCAAGAATCAAACATTTAGAGTGTCCCTTCCAGGAGCCAACATTGAGCTAACAACTTGACACAAGTTCTCTTATTAAATCTTCGCTACAGCCATGTGAGACAGGGGAGGGGAAACCGAGACTCGTTGCGTGTTGGTCAGGAGAGGCAAGACTGTGCTGTAGTAACAAACAGTCTGAAGAATCTCAGTGGTTCTATGCAATTAGAGTGTATTTGCCACTCACAGAAGCCTTCCGTGCAGTTGCTCCAAAACGCTGACTGCTTTGATCTTTTGCCCCACCATGTCAACTCAAGGCCTCCACTGCAATTGCCATGGCAGGGGAAGAGAGAGACTGGAAGATTGTGCATGAGTTTCCCCTTCAGCCCAGAAGTGAACTTCTGCTGTCAGTTCATTTGCCAGAACTAGTACCTTGTCCCCACGCGCCTACTGAGTCTTCCGTGTGCCAGGAATGGGAGGCGCACAGGATAGCGGTGAGCGTAGGCGATGCTGACCACAGGCAGGTTTAATACCTAGCAGGAAGTAGTGAGGCTTCCCTGATGTCTCAATGGATGAAGAATTTGCCTGCAATGCAGGAGACACAGGAGATGCGGGTTTGATCCCTGGGTCAGAAAGATCCCCTGGAGGAGGAAATGGCAAACCCACTCCAGTATTCTTGCCTGGGAAATCCTATGAACAGAAGAGCCTGGTGGCTGCAGTCAAAAGGGTCACAAAGAGTTGGACACAACTGAGCAACCAAGCACAGGGTAGCAGCTGGCAGAACTCAGGTATCAAGTGAGCTCTGCCTGGAATCAAAGCTCAAACTCTGTCCATGACACTTGGAGCCAGTAAGAGGACTCCTTCCCTCCAGGCCCAGTTAGCAAGCGGGCCTGTGTGAGCACCCTTGCATAACCTGCTGGGGACAAAAGTGAAAGTCACTCAGTTGTGTCCAGCTCTTTGTGACCCCATGGACTGTATAGTCCATGGAATTCTCCAGGCCAGAATACTGGAGTGGGAGCCTTTCCCTTCTCCCAACTCAGGGATTTTCTTCCCAACTCAGGGATCAAACCCAGGTCTCCCGCATTGCAGGCAGATTCTTTACCAACTGAGCCACAAGGGATGCCCAAAGGCAGTCATTCAGTTCAGTTCAGTCGCTCAGTCGTGTCCAACTCTGCGACACCATGAATTGCAGCACGCCAGGCCTGCCTGTCCATCACCAACTCCCGGAGTCCACTCAAACTCATGTCTATCGAGTCAATGATGCCATCCAGCCATCTCATCCTCTGTCGTCCCCTTCTCCTCCTGCCCCCAATCCCTCCCAGCATCACAGTCTTTTCCAATGAGTCAACTCTTCACATGAGGTGGCCAAAGTACTGGAGTTTCAGTTTTAGCATCAGTCCTTCCAAAGAACACCCAGGACTGAGCTCCTTCAGAATGGACTGGTTGGATCTCCTTGCAGTCTAAGGGACTCTCAAGAGTCTTCTCCAATACCACAGTTCAAAAGCATCAATTCTTCAGCGCTCAGCTTTCTTCACAGTCCAACTCTCACATCCATACATGACTACTGGAAAAAACCATTGCCTTAAATAGCAGTAATAGGTCCTTGTATTTGTACAAAGCCTCCCCGGTTTTCAAGGCTTCTTAAAGTATGTTGGTTCATCAAATCCTTAAAACAATGTAACCAAACAAAAAGGGAAAATTTTGTATCCCCACTTCTCAAGAAACTGAAACCAGAAAGAAACTGGACATACTCAGAGCTAGTCATTGAAAAACCCAGACTAGAACTTAATTTATATACAAGCTCATTTGAAGCTCTTCCCAATCCATCCTGCTCTCAGTAACTTCAGTCTGGAAAGATCCCTCCTCTCCATCCAGACTGTCTCCTCTCCTCTAAAATGCTGCTCTCAGGACACCACACCCTCACTGGACCCTCCTCTGGGGGATTTCATCATTAATGCACACGAGACAATGAATGTGTCACACTGTGCAGACTTAGGGTTAAGAGCATTTGAGACAGAATTAACTTTTCAATTTTCACTGGAGTATAGTTGCTTTAGAATGTTGTGTTAGTTTCTGCTGTACAGCAAGGTGAATCAACTGTATGTATACACATGTCCCCTCTTTTTTGGACTCCCTTCCCATTAGGTCACCACAGAGCATTGAGTAGAGTGCCCTGTGCTATCCAGTGGGTTCTCATTAATTATCTATTTTATACATAAAATCAACAGTGTATGTATGTCAATCCCAATCACCCAATTCCTCCCACTCCCCTCTTCCCTATTTTTAAAACAAAATTTAATTTATTTAAATTGGAGGCTAATTACTTTACAATATTGTAGTGGTTTTTGCCATACATTGACATGAATTAGCCATGGGCGTACATGTGTTCCCCATCCTGAACCCCCCTCCAACCTCCGTCCCCATCCCATCCCTCAGAGTCATCCCAGGGCCCCAGCCTTGAGCACCCTGTTTCATGCGTCAAACCTGGACTGCCGATATGTTTCACATATGGTAATATACATATTTCACTGCTATTCTCTCAAATCATCCCACCCTTGCCTTCTCCCACAGGATCCAAAAGACTGTTCCATACATCTGTGTCTCTTTTGCTGTCTCGCGTACAGGGCCCCTCTTCCCTCTTGATGCCCATAAAAATCATGGAACGCTTAACAAACTTGCACGTCACCCTTGTCCAGGGACCATGCTAATCTTCTCTATGTTATTCCAATTTTAGTATATGTGCTGCTGAAGCGAGGGACATTTGAGACAAAATATAGATAATAGGCAGAGCAGGGTGAATGAGAGAGTCTAGAAAATCTGTCTTGAGAAGCCACTAGCTTGTTTGAGATGTGGATAAAGAGGGAATTCATTTCAGATGGAAATTCTTTCTTTTAGTTCTCATTCCTTTGTTCTAATCCATTTCAGTTTTGTTTTGTTTTCTGGCCGAGTTGCACAGCTTGTGGGATCTTGGTTGGTTCCCGGACCAGAGATGGAACACAGGCCCTCAGCAGTGAAACCATGAAGTCTTAACCACTGGACCAGCAGGGAATTCACTAGTCTATTACATTAAAAAATTTGCTAAGTGCCTTTCCATGTACTATTTCATTTAACTTCCTGAACAATTCTATTAGGGAATTGAGAACTTAGTCAGATCTTCCTTCTCATTGGACAAAAGACTGAAACCTACAGAAGATGAAGTGACTTGTGAAACATCAGAGCAGGCCAGAGCCTGAACTCAAAGAGGCAAAAATGTTAAAGAGGAATAATGGTCGATATTTGTGCAACGGTGGTGAAACTATTACATTTAGAGCTAGCTGGCGGTCTATAAATTAATACATTTTATAAAAATCAGGTTTTTAGTATGAAATACTTCATACATATAATGGAGCTTAAATACACATATATGATATTTAGGATAATAAAACACTGTATCTACCACCCTGCTTATGTCCAGTGTTCTAAAACAATAGGTCGCTTCAAGCTATAAAAATGACATACTCTTGGCTCAAAATTTAAATCACCCAGAAGATGGAAATTTTTAAGTTTCTTTTCTCATCCTGTCAACCTATGAATTCCACTCTCCAAGGATAACTGCTGTCAACAATTGGACACAAAATCTTAATTACATTCATTCTGGAAACAATCCATATATATATATAAGAGTCATAAAAATGTCTAACTTTTGGTCCCATCACCCCACTGTAGGCACTTATCTCAGGAAAAGACCTCTCAGGATGCCCTTCTTTCCTAGAAAGGGCCAAGCTCATTCCCACACAAGTCCTTGCCCTTGTTATTTTCTCTGTCTGGAAGCCGGTCCCTCCAGACTTGCTCACGGTTAGAAGCCCTTCAAGTCTCCGCTTGATGTCAACGCCTCTGACAGGTTGCTGGTGGTCACTCTCTAGACTGGCTCCATCACTCCGCAGAATCAAGTGGCACAGAGTAGGAACGTACATTTCGAGTTGAGAGGAGAAATGTGCAGTCGTGAAGCCACCACCAGACTACTTAGATAGGGAGTATTACCTGACTCACTTTGGAACCCAGGAAGCCACTTCTGCAAAGAAACTCTCCTTGCAGGGGGTTTCAAGACTCTTAAGATACTGGCAGTGTGGGAAGCACCAGCCAGGGGCCATCCGGTCCTTTCTTCCAGCATCTGAAAGGCTGCCTTTCAGATGTAGATAGTGCATGGTGGGCCATCTGCCCTCCCTCTCAATCCTGTTCTTTCTTGGCTTCTAAAACAAACAAGTGGTAAAGAAAATCTGCAGGGTGAGAGTCTCTGTCAAAACAACACCTAGTCCTACTTAATTACGATGAATAATTTGAACACTCTCAAATCAGACAATGGAAACATTAAGAGTTTCCACAAAAACAGAAAGTTGGCCAAGTGGGAGGGAGCCCCAGAAGCCTCCACAGCATTCTGAGTTGGGGGTGGGGGGTGGAATGTCTTGCTTAGCCTGGGGGTAGGGAGGTAGGGAGAAGAGGTGAGAAAGGGAAGCCTAGATCTTAATCTAGTACCACAAACCCTCTTTTTTTCTCACAGCAAAGTAAAGCATATTTACTATAGAGGAGTCAAAAGAAAAATCAAACCTCACATAATCGGGCCATCCAGAAAGCAATATTTTGTAGTGTGCAGTGTTTTGTTTTGTTTTTTTTTTTTAGCATAATTATATTTTTAAAAACTTACATGTGGTTATGCTATATACTTACTGCCTTATAAACTGCTTTTTTCACTTAATAATATATTGTGAACATTTTCCCATGACATCCAATACTACTCAACACTGTGTTTTGTTTTTTTTTTTACAGCTGTTTAGTATCTCATTGTACGGCTGTATCATCAACCAGCACCCTGTCATTGGAGATTTAGGTTGTCCCCTGTTTTTATAGGAGGCTTGTTAATGGCTGTTTTTGAAATGCATCCTTGATTATTTCCTTAGGACTAATTCCCAGAAGTGGGATTTCTGTGTTAAAGGGTATGTAAAATTCTAAGAGTTTTTATACACAACTGCTGTGGACAGTACATTTATATGTTGAAGAGCATTAATAAATGTGGTTGACTACCTTATTTTTGGTCTCTTCATCTCTATTTTTACAGAATGTAGTGACAGTGAGCTACGAACAGTACACAAAGTTTACATTCAGATGGGAATTTCTGTCTTCAAAGGAACTTATATTTTAAAGAAAACCTTTTCATTTTTGACCTGGACAAACATGAAGCAAATCAATTAAACAGAAAAAAATGATTTATTAATTGATCAGATAAATTAAAGACAGAAAATTAATGGGAGACCCTGATCTTCCTTGTTTTCTCTCATTACTTAACTAATTACTTAATTAATGTGTTAACTTTGCCATATGTACAATTATGTTTCATGTTTGCCTTTTATGGCATCGCTAATGACTGGTTGCCCAGTAGCCCTTTCCAACCTCCTTCTTATTTTCTGCTTCCTACTATGGACAATGAAAAAGCCAAAACATCCCAGACTCCCTAGCAGGAGAGGGTGACAAATTTTTGCCCAGTAAGAAGCAAGGGGACATCTCTTGCAGGGAAAGTTTTTCCCCTGTTTGACAAAAGGAGAGAGTTCACAAAACAAGTTCTTATCACCTTCGCCCTGAACCCCATTCCCAGTCATTGAATATTGTCACATTGGTGCATAAGACTCTAGGAGCTGTGGCAGCCATTTATAACCATGAGGCAAACAGCATCAGAAAAAAAAAAAAACTCTAATAATGGTTGGTCCTCAATTATATCAGGGAGGCTGTTGAATATACCGTAGATTTAACTCTCCAGATAAATATCTTCATGGCTTAAGTTAATGGTTCTCAACATTAGTGGTTAGATTACCACATCAGAATCAGTTGGGAATTTTGTTAAAGTAAGACTGATTCCATAGGTTTGAGATTCTGTATTTTTATCAAGATCCCAGTTGATACTGATGCTGCTGGTTCAGGGACCACACTTTGAGTAGCACAGCATCACCATTTTATTGGCATGAGGCTTCTTAATTGGTACATCCTTTTTCTGGGTTCAAAGATCACCCTCATTATTTCACAGGTGTGGCTTTGGAAACAATGAAATGGAAGGAAGAATTCTTTCCTGCTGAGGGTCCATTAGCCCCTGTGAATCACCAGCTCCTCAGTCAGGACTGGAGGATCCCTAAATTAATGCAACATCCAGGAGTGAAATCCTGGGTCCTGAAGTTGTGGACTGTTTTCAGATGTGCTGTCTTGCACTTGCTGTCCTGGTCAGACAGGCTTTTCTGACCAGACCCACCTAGACAGATTTAGCCTTAGAAACAGGGGCTGTAACTAGAGCTCACCCTTTCCTTCAGGACCTTCCTCAACCTGCTGCCATCGTGGCTCTACTGTTCAGGTAACATCTTTCTCTTTGGTTGCTAAAGTCAGGCTTCTGAAAACAGTGATGGTGAAAAGTCAAGGCCACAGAGAAAGAATGCTGGCAGAAGCCCTCCATTTCCTTCAGGTTATCTACATGTTTACCCTTTCCTTCCAATCTCAGGGAAGACATGCCAGCCTCCTGCCTGACACAGCAGTCCCGTCTGTCACCTCTGCTGCGCTGAAAACTCTCGGCAAGGTCATCCGTGACCGTTCCAGTTCTCCTTCTCCCTGCGGGTCCAGTGGGCTAGTTTGTCATCCTGTTTCTCTATTCCCTTCTACAGCAAAATCCCTAGGTATATTGGCCTGCCCTTGCACCTCCATCTCCTTCCCAGCGCAGTTTTGTGAGGCCTAAGTCCCCATCACTCCTCTCAGCTCTCTTGCCAAGGTGGCCCGTGACCTGCAACTTAGCAATCGAAGAATTTTAGGTTGGTCCCTATCTTACCGGCCAATCATCACAGTTTGTGGCACAGTTAAGCCCTCCCTCTTTCCTGCCTGTCTGAGCTTACTCACATCAGCACACCCCACTGATTTCACCTTTACTCACTGGCTCCTCTTTTACAGTCTCCCAGGCTGGTTCAGCCTCCTCTTCCTGGAGACCTCTCCACGGTAGAAGCCTGGGCCCCGGTCCTCACTCCCCTTCCCTCCCTTCTAAGTTTCTCCCGGATCCCACCTCTCCCATGGCTGTCAGTTCCCTCTACAGCTGATGAAATTTATCTCCACCCTTACCTCCCAACCCTGGCCCCGCCCCTGGTCCAGACTCATAGCCTTATATCTTCAATGGCCCACCCGACACCTCCACTGGGGTAGCTAGCTAATGGGCACCTCAAACTTCATGTGTGCCAAACAGAGTTCTTTTTTGTTTTCCTTTTTTTTTTTTTAATGTGGACCATATTTAAAGTCTTTATTGAATTTGTTACAACATTGCTTCTGTTTTTTGTTTTTGATTTTTTGGCCATGAGGCATGTGGGATCTTAGCTCCCAGACCTCCTGCATTGAAAGGTGAAGTTTTAACCTCTGGACTGCCAGAGAAACCCCCCAAACAGAATTTTTAACTTCCCCTCACCTGCACCATTGACTTAGAAGCTCACATGGCAGACCTAGGAATCACATCACTTTCTCTTTGTTCATTTGTTATCATTCAGTAGCTTAGTTGTGTCTGACTCTTTGCAACCCCATGAATTGCAGCATGCCAAGCTTCCCTGTCATTCACTCTCTCCTGGAATTTGCTCAAACTCGTATCCATTGTATCGGTGATGCTATCCAACTCTCTCATCCTCTACCACCGACTTCTTTTGCCTTCAATCTTTCCCAGCATCTCGGTCTTTTCCAATGAGTTGGCTCTTCTCATCAGGTGGCCAAGGTATTGGAGGTCCAGCTTCAGTATCAGCCCTTCCATTGAATATTCAGGGTTGATTTCCTTTAGGATTGACTGGTTTGATGTTCTTGTTGTCTAAGGGACTGTCAAGAGTCTTCTCCAACACCACAGTCCAAAAGCATCTACTCTTTGGCACTCAGCCTTCTTTATGGTCCAACTCTCACATCCATACCTGACTACTGGAAAACCCATAGCTTTGACTGCTGCTGCTGCTGCTGCTAAGGCGCTTCAGTTCAGTTCAGTCGCTCAGTCATGTCCGACTCTTTGCGACCCCATGAATTGCAGCATGCCAGGCCTCCCTGTCCATCATCAAGTCCTGGAGTTCACTCAAACTCACGTCCATCAAGTCAGTGATGCCATCCAGCCATCTCATCCTCTGTCGTCCCCTTCTCCTCCTGCCCCCAATCCCTCCCAGCATCAGAGTCTTTTCCAATGAGTCAACTCTTCTCATGAGGTAGCCAAAGTACTGAAGTTTCAGCTTTAGCATCATTCCTTCCAAAGAACACCCAGGACTGATTTCCTTTAGAATGGATTGGTTGGATCTCCTTGCAGTCCAAGGGACACTGAAGAGTCTTCTCCAACACCACAGTTCAAAAGCATCAGTTCTTCGGCGCTCAGCTTTCTTCACAGTCCAACTCTCACATCCATACATGACCACTGGAAAAACCATAGCCTTGACTAGATGGACCTTTGTTGGCAAAGTAATGTCTCTGCTTTTGAATATGCTATCTAGTTGGTCATAACTTTCCTTCCAAGGAGTAAGTGTCTTTAATTTCATGGCTGCAATCACCATCTACTGTGATTTTGGAGCCAAAAAAATAAAGTTTGACACTGTTTCCACTGTTTCCCCATCTATTTCCCATGAAGTCGTGTCCAACTCTGTGCGACCCATAGACAGCAGCCCACCAGGCTCCTCTGTCCCTAAGATTCTCTAGACAAGAATACTGGAGTGGGTTGCCATTTCCTTCTCCAATCCATGCATGCATGCTAAGTTGATTTAGTCATGTCCAACTCTGTGTGACCCTATGGACAGCAGCCCACCAGGCTCCGCCATCCACAGGATTCTCCAGGCAAGAATACTGGAGTGGGTTGCCATTTCCTTCTCCAATAGCTTTGACTAGACAGATCCTTGTTGGCAAAGTGATATCTCTGCTTTTTAATACGCTGTCTAGGTTTGTCAGAGCTGTTCTTCCAAGGAGCAAGTGTCTTAATTTCATGGCTGTAGTCACTGTCCTCAGTGATTTTGGAGCCCAAGAAAATAAAGTCTGTCACTGTTTCCATTTTTTCCCCATCTATTTGCCATGAAGTGATGGGACTCTTTGTTCTTGCTCACCTCCATTTTATTATCAAATCCTGTCAGCTCAACTTTCGAAATACATCAGCAACTTTCCAATGCATTCTTACTAGCACGTCCTAATTGAATTCCCTACTCTAACCTCTCTATCCCTGACCCACAACAGTGGCCTCCTGGCAGGGTGTACCTGCCAGTCGTCTGTTCTCTAAATGGCAGCCAGAAATATCTTTGCAAACCTGAGCCAGCTCTTGGCACTCCTCTGTCCAGAACCTCTGGACAAACACACAGAAAAAGGTCAGGCTCCAGATGCCCAGTGATGCGGCCCTGCCTATCTCTCCACCCCCATGGGCTACCACACTCTGCTTCCCTCCACTGGAGCCATCCTGGCCTCCTCATTATGCCTCAGACATGCCGAATTTCTTCTGTTGGCAGAACCTCCACACCTTCCCCAGATCCGCATGGCCCACTTCCTTCCCTCAGGCTTCTGCTCACTGTCTTTATTTTATTTTAGGCCACACCATGCAGCTTGTGGAATCTTAGATCCCCAACCAGAGACTAAACCCAGGGCCATGGCAGTGAAAGCGCCGAGTCCTAACCTCTGGACTACTGGAGAAGTCCCCTCCCCTACTTTAAAAGTCTTCCTCCGCAGGCTTGGATAACAAGATAGCGGAGAAGTAGGTGGACGTCTAGTACACCTCTCTTCATGGTATATCAGAAATACACCTTCAGACACAGAAGTGCATGCAGAACACCAGCTGAGAGCGGACAGGAGTATCTGACCAGTGGAAAAGCACATACAGAACCATGCAAAACTTGGTAGGATGAAGGAACTAGGGGAAAAAACAGGAGTGTTAGTAAGACTGGACCTGCCCTCAGAGGGTGGAGGAACTGAAGCAGGGGTCTGATCCACACATGGGGGCAATTGTTTGAGTTAGAGGAGAAACATTTACGGCTGAGAGTGAAATGGTTAATCTGTAGCAGCCTAAATGGAATGAGAATCAGACAGTCCTTGCCGCAGCCATACATACCCCAGACAGGGACGCTGGTCCCCTGGAAGGTTTGGTGGCTGGGAGCTGGAGTTTAGGAATTGTGGAGCGATCCCAGGGCAAGGGCTGCTGTTGACTGCGGAGAGATGGATCTAGGGGATGTGAGGGAGGAGATGGTGGTGGGAAATATCTGTGGAAAAAAGTCCGGCAGCCATGGAAGCAAGGTGATACAGCTGAGTCACGTGTTGGGGGTGGAGCCACCACCATAGTCTCTCTCTCCCATCACTGCCAGCATCAGCAGCTGAACAGTAGAGAGGCTGGCCCATCAAACACCTGATGCACTGAATTACAGAGCAGGACCCCACCCAGGGTGCCCCTTTAAGTGCCTGACCTGCCAATTTACAGAGTAGGACCCCAGCCAGGGGGCCCCTCTCTGTGTGCCTGATGTGCGGAACAACAGAGAAGGACCCCAGGCAAGGGAGCCCTCTAATTGCCTGAATGGGCAGAGCTACGGAGAAAGGCTGGCCAAAGAGGCCTTCTGATCACCAGCTACAAGAGGCTCAGAAAAAAACTCTGATAGGGCCATAACTCCTGCAGCGAAGGCAGTCCATGTCCCTGCACACCGGGCGCCACCAGAGTCCCCGCAAGCCAAGCAGCTTGAGCCACTTTTACGCTCAACTCTCACTGGGGCAGAGCTGCCACAAGCAAAAATAGTCTTGCATCTACGCATGCAGGGTCGCTTCAGTATTGTCTGACTCTGTGACCCTGTAGACCCTGTAGACTGCCAGGAAATTTGAATGTTGGTGGACCTCTGGGACAATATCAAACACACCAACATTCAAATTATAGGGGTCCCAGAAGAGGAAGAGAAAAAGAAAGGGTATGAGAAAATAATTGAAGAGATTATAGTTGAAAATTTCCCCAACAAGAAAAGGAAATAGTCAAGTCCAAGAGGCGCAAAGAGTCCCATATAGGATAAACCCAAGGAGAAACACACCAAGACACATACTAATCAAACTAACAAAGACTAAACACAAAGAAAGAATATTAAAAGCAGCAATGGAGAAATAACAAGTGATATACAAGGGAAACCCCATAGGCTTAACAGCTGATCTTTCAGCAGAAACTCTGTGGGCCAGAAGGGAATGGCAGGATATATTTAAAATACTGAAAAAAAATCTACAACCAAGAATACTGTACCTGGCAAGGATCTCATTCAAAATTGGTGGAGAAATAAAAACTTTTCAGACAAACAAAAGTTAAGAGAATTTAGTACCATCAAACCAGCTTTACAACAAATGTTAAAGGGACTTATATAGTCAAGAAATACAAGAGAAGAAAAAAGATCTACAAAATCAACCCCAAACAATTAAGAAAATGGCAATAGGAACATATATATCAATAATTACTTTAAATGTAAATGGATTAAATGCTCCAACAAAGACACAGACTAGTTGAATGGATACAAAAACAAGACATTTCCACATCCCCTTCTTGCTGTCTACAAGAAGCCCACTTCAGACCTCAAGACACATATAGACTGAAAGTGAGAGAATGGAAAAATATATCCCATGCAAACGGGACGCAAAAGAAAGCTGGAGTAGCAATCCTTATACCAGACAAAATAGACCTTAAAATAAAGACTATTACAAGAGATAAGGAAGAACACTACATAATGATCAAGGGATCAATCCAAGAGGAAGACACAACAATTGTAAATACCTATGACCCAACATAGGAGCACCTCAATACATAACACAAACATTAATAGACATAAAAGGAGAAATGGACAGTAACACAATAATAGTAAGAGACTTTAACACCCCACTAACACCAATGGCCAGATTATCAAACAGAAAATTAATAAGGAAGCACAAGACTTAAATGATACATTAGATGAGATGGATCTCATTGATATCCTTAGGACATTCCATCCAAATGCAGAAGAATACACCTTCTTCTCAAGTGCACATGGAATACTCTCCAGGATAGATCACATCTTGGGTCACAAATCAAACCTCAGTAAATTTAAGAAAATTGAAATTGTATCAAGCATCTTCTCTGACCATAACGCTGTGAGACTACAGATCAATTATAAGAAAAAAAAAAAACTGTAAGAAACACAAACACATGGTGATTAAACAACACGTTTCTAAATAACAAACAGGTTACTGAAGAAATCAAAAGGGAAATCAAAATATTTATAGAAACAAATGACAGTGAAAACACGACAACTCAAGACCTATGGGATGCAGCAAAAGCAGTTCTAAGAGGGAAGTTTACAGCAGTACAATCCTACCTCAAGAAACAAGAAAACATTGGATAGACAACCTGACTTTACACCTAAAACAACTGGAAAAAGAAGAACAAAAAACCCCAAAATTAGTGGAAGGAAAGAAATCATAAAGATCTGAGTGGAAATAAATGAAAAAGAAATTAAAGAAACAATAGTAAAGATTAGTAAAACTGAAAGCTGTTTCTTTGAGAAGATAAACAAAATTGACAAACCTTTAGCTGGACTCATCAAGAAAAAGAGAGAGCAGAATCAAATGAACAAAATTAGAAATGAAAAAGGAGAGGTTACAACAGGCAATGCAGAAATACAAAGGATTGTGAGACACTATTATGAACAAATATATGGCAATAAAATAGATAACCTGAAAGGATGGGCAGATTCTTAGAAAAGTTCAATCTTCCAAAACTGAACCAAGAGGAAATAGAAATTATGAGCAACCCAATTACAAGCACTGAAATTGAAGCTGTGATCGAAAATCTCCCAAAAAAAACCAGGACCAGATAGCTTCACAGGAGAATTCTATCAAACATTTAGAGAAAGGCTAATGCCTATCCTTCTAAAACTCTTTCCAAAAAATTGCTGAGGAAGGAGCACTTC
Organism: Bos mutus; assembly: GCF_027580195.1. NCBI lineage: Eukaryota > Metazoa > Chordata > Mammalia > Artiodactyla > Bovidae > Bos > Bos mutus. The sequence goes on along the minus strand of NC_091626.1, from coordinate 27,936,106 downwards.
CAAACTCATTCTATGAGGCCACCATCACCCTGATACCAAAACCAGACAAAGACAACACAAAAAAAGAAAACTACAGACCAATATCACTGATGAACATAGATGCCAAAATCTTCAACAAAATTTTAGCAAACAGAATTCAGCAACACATCAAAAAGTTCATAAACCATGATCAAGTTGGGTGTATCCCAGGAATGCAAGGATTCTTCAATATATGCAAATCAATCAATGTGATACACCACATTAACAGATTGAAAGATAAAAACCATATGATAATCTCAATAGATGCAGGAGAAGCCTTTGACGAAATTCAGCACCCATTTATGATTAAAATGCTTCAAAAAATGGGCATAGAAGGAACCTACCTCAGCATAGTAAAGGCCATATATGTTAAGCCTATAGTAAACATTAATCTCAATGGTGAAAACCTGAAAGCCTTCCCCCTAAGATTAGGAACAGGACAAATGTGCCCACTTTCACCACTATTATTCAACATAGTTCTGGAAGTCCTAGCTACAGCAATCAGAGAAGAAAAAGAAATAAAAGGAATCCAGATCAGAAAAGAAGAAGTAAAGCTCTCACTGTTCACAGAGGACATGATACTGTACACAGAAAACCCTAAAGATAGTATCTGAAAATTACTAGAGCTAATCAGCGAATTTAGCAAAGTGGCAGGATACAAAATCAATACACAGAAATCACTTGCATTTCTATGTGCTAACAATGAAAAATCAGAAAGAGAAATTAAGGAATGAATCCCATTCACCATTGCAACAAAAAGAATTAAATGTCTAGGAATAAACTTGCCTAAGGAGACAAAAGAACTGTACACAGAAAATTATAAGACACTAATGAAAGAAATCAAAGATAACATAAACAGATGGAGATATATTCCAGTTCCTGGGTAGGAAGAATCAATATTGTGAAAATAACTATAGTGCCAAATCCAATCTACAGATACAATGTGACGCCTATCAAATTACCAGTGGCATTTTTCACGGAACAAAAAATTTCATAATTCATAGGGAAACACAAAAGACCCTGAATAGCCAAAGCAGTCCTGAGAAAGAAAAATGGAGCTGGAGGAATCAACCTTCCTGACTTCAGATTATACTACAAAACTGCAGTCATCAAGACAGTATGGTACTGGCACAAAAACCGAAATATAGACCAATGGAACAAGATAGAAAGCCCAGAAATAAACCATGCATCTATGGGCACCTTATTTTTGACAAAGAAGGCAAGAATATACAGTGGGGCAAAGACAGCCTCTTCAATAAATGGTGCTGGGAAAACAGGACAGCTACATGTAAAAGAATGAAATTAGAACACTTCCTAACACCACACACAAAGATAAACTTAAAATGAATTAAAGACGTAAATGTAAGACCAGAAACTATAAAACTCTTAGAGGAAAACATAGGCAGAACACTCGATGACATAAATCAAAGCAAGATCCTCTACGACCCACCTCCTAGAGTAACGGAAATAAAAACAAAAGTAAACAAGTGGGACCTGATTAAACTTAAAAGCTTTTGCACAGCAAAGGAAACTATAAGCAAGGTGAAAAGACGACCCTCAGAATGGGAGAAAATAATAGCAAATGAAACAACTGACAAAAGATTAATTGCAGAAGATAGGATTAGTGAATTAGAAGATAGAATGGTAGAAATAAATGAATAAGAGGGGATAAAAGAAAAACGAATTAAAAGAAATGAGGACAATCTCAGAGACCTCCAGGACAATATTAAACGCTACAACATTCGAATCATAGGGGTTCCAGAAGAAGAAGACAAAAAGAAAGACCATGAGAAAATACTTGAGGAGATAATAGTTGAAAACTTCCCTAAAATGGGGAAGGAGATAATCACCCAAGTCCAAGAAACCCAGAGAGTCCCAAACAGGATAAACCCAAGGAGAAACACCCCAAGACACATATTAATCAAATTAACAAAGATCAAACACAAAGAACAAATATTAAAAGCAGCAAGGGAAAAACAACAAATAACACACAAGGGAATTCCCATAAGGATAACAGCTGATCTTTCAATAGAAACTCTTCAAGCCAGGAGGGAATGGCAAGACATACTTAAAATGATGAAAGAAAATAATCTACAGCCCAGATTATTGTACCCAGCAAGGATCTCATTCAAGTATGAAGGAGAAATCAAAAGCTTTTCAGACAAGCAAAAGCTGAGAGAATTCTGCACCACCAAACCAGCTCTCCAACAAATACTAAAGGATACTCTCTAGACAGGAAACACAAAAACGGTGTATAAACTCGAACTCAAAACAATAAAGTAAATGGCAACGGGATCATACTTATCAGTAATTACCTTAAACGTAAATGGGTTGAATGCCCCAACCAAAAGACAAAGACTGGCTGAATGGATACAAAAACAAGACCCCTACATATGTTGTCTACAAGAGACCCACCTCAAAACAGGGGACACATACAGACTGAAAGTGAAGGGCTGGAAAAAGATTTTCCATGCAAATAGGGACCAAAAGAAAGCAGGAGTACCAAAATATACAAACAGCTCATACAACTCAATGCCAGAAAAGCAAACAACCCAATCCAAAAGTGGGGAAAAGACCTAAACAGACATTTCTCCAAAGAAGATATACAGATGGCTAACAAACACACGAAAAGATGTGCAACATCACTCATTATTAGAGAAATGCAAATCAAAACCACAATGAGGCATCACCTCACACTGGTCAGAATGGCCAGCATCAAAAGGTCTACAAGCAATAAATGCTGGAGAGGGTGTGGAGAAAGGGAGTGCTCTTGCACTGTTGATGGGAATGTAAATTGATATAGCCACTGTGGAAGACGGTATGAAGATTCCTTAAAAAACTGGGAATAAAACCACCATATGACCCAGCAACCCACTCCTAGGCATATACCCTGAGGAAACAAAAATTGAAAAAGATACATGTATCTGATTGTTCACTGCAGCACCATTTACAATAGCTACAACATGGAAGCAACCTAGATGCCCAATGACAGATGAATGGATTAAGAAGTTGTGGTACATGTACACAGTGGAATATCACTCAGCCATAAAAAGGAATGCATTTGAGTCAGTTCTGATGAGGTGGATGAACCTAGAACCTATAACACAGAGTGCAGTGAGTCAGAAAGAGAAAGATAAATATCATATTCTAACATATATATGGAATCTAGAAAAATGGTACTGAAGAATTTATTTATAGGGAAGCAATGGAGAAATAGACATAGAGAATAGACTTACAGACATGGGGAGAGGGAAGGAGAGAGTGAGATGTATGGGAAGAGTAACATGGAAACTTACATTACCATATGTAAATAGATAGCCAATGGGAATTTGCTGTATGGCTCAGGAAACTCAAACAGGGGCTCTGTATCAACCTAGAGAGATGGGATGGGGAGGGTGATGAGAGGGAGGTTCAAAAGGGAGGGCATATATGTATACCTATGGCTGATTATGTTGAGGTTTGACAGAAAACAACAAAATTCTGTAAAGCAATTTTGCTTCAATTAAAAAAAAAAAGTCTTCCTTCCAAGCAAAACACTCAGTTCTTCCAATCACCCCTCCTCTCTCACCTCCCTCTGCCTCACGCTGGGCTCTGGTGATGAAAGGCAGGAAGTGGCTGCTGATGAGGGGCATCACCCAGAACCAGGCCAGCTCTGGAGCTGACTGTGTCAGGCTGGTTCAGTCTTCCTGGCAAACCTACCAGTAAGGCTTGTTACAGGTAAGGAAGTGAGGCCCACAGAGCTGGAGTGCCTGGCCTTGAACCCAAATCTTAAGTACTATACTGTCTCCATCTAAGAGCTATATAGGGGCAGAAACAGGGCCCAGGGAGCCCCTTGAGGGCTCAGGAGGCCTTGGATACTTGCTACCCAGGAATTAGAATCCCTCCATCATCTGGGGGTTGAGGGGGAGAACTCCCCACCCCGACAAATTCTCTGGGTCCATGTGCCCTCCTATCCACCTAAGACCCTTGCTCTCTACCTGCTCCAAGAGCCTGGGTGCTCTGGCTTTACCTCCCCTACCAGACTTTGAGACCTGATGGGAGTAGGGGACAGGATCCCCCTATGCACTTTATTGCACTCCCCCAGTGCAGAGCAAGCCCCACCACATCAGGCACCAGAGAGCTGTTGGTGGTGCAGGAGTTCTGAGGGGGCCTGGGGACTCACAGTTGGAGGTAGGCCCTTGTTGGAGGGGTGGTATTGAGAGGCTTTGACAGTGTGGATCCTAACAAACTGTGTACAATTCTAAAAGAGACGGGAATACCAGATCACCTTATCTATCTCTTGAGAAACCTGTATGCAGGTCAAGAAGCAACAGTTAGAACTGAACGTGGAAAAACCAACTGGTTCAAAATTGGGGAAGGAGTATGTCAAGCCTGTATATTGTCACCTGCTTATTTAACTTCTATTCAGAGCACATCATGTGATATGCCAGGCTAGATGAATCACAAGCTGGAATCAAGATTGCTGAGAGAAATGTCAATAACCTCAGATATGCAAATGATACCACTCTAAAGGCATAAAGTGAAGAGGAACTAAAGAACCTCTTGATAAGGGTGAAAGAGGAAAGTGAAAAAGCTGGCTTAAAACTCACCATTAAAAAAACTAAGATCTTGGCATCCAGCCCCATCACTTCATGGCAAATAGATGGGGAAAAAGTGGAAGCAGTGACAGATTTTCTTTTCTTGGGCTCCAAAATCACTGCGGATGGTGACTGTAGCCATGAAATTAAAAGATGCTTGCTCTTTGGAAGAAAAGCTATGACAAACCTAGACAGCATATTAAAAAGCAGAGACTTCACTTTGCCAACAAAGGTCCATATAGTCAAAGCTATGGTTTTTCCAGTAGTCGTGTATGGATGTGAGGGTTGGACCATAAAGAAGGCTGAGTGCCGAAGAATTGACGCTTTCAAACTGTGGTGCTGGAGAAGACTCTTAAGAGTCCATTGGATAGCAAGGCGATCAAACCAGTCAATTGTAAAGAAAATCAACCCTGAATATTCATTGGAAGGACTGATGCTGAAGCTGAAGCTCCAATACTTTGGCCGCCTGATGTGAAGAGCTGACATTGGAAAAGACCTTGATGATGAGAAAGATTGAGGGCAGGAGGAGAAGGGGGCGGCAGAGCATAAGATAGTTAGATAGCATCATGGACTCCATGGACATGAATCTAAGCAAACTCTGGGAGATGGTGAAGGACAAAGGAGCCTGCTGTTCTGTCGCTAAGTCATGTCCAACTCTTTGAACCCCATGGAACTATAGCCCACCAAGCTTCTCTGTCCATGGAATTCTCCAGGCAAGAATACTAGAGTGGGTAGTATTCCCTTCTCTGGGGCATCTTCCCAACCCAGGGATTGAACCCAGGTCTCCTGCATTGCAGGCAGATTGTTCACTATCTGAGCCACCAGGGACACCTCAGGGGAGCCTGGTGTGCTACGATCCATGGGGTCTCAAAGAGTCAGACATGACTTAGTGACTGAACAACAACAAAAACAGAGAAGCCAGGAGCAAATAGCCCAACCCAGATTAGCTGAATGACCCTGGACCAGCCTGTCTGTGTCTCAGCATCCTCATCTAGTTATATATTTTATTTTGGGGCTGCCCCTCGTGGCTTGTGAGATTTTAGTTCCTGGACCAAGGATTGCTAGGTCCTTGGCAGTGAGAGCATGGAGTCCTAACCACTGGACCGCCAGGGATTTTTGCATCCTTGTTTATAAAATGGAGACTATAAAATGGCACTATTGCGCCTACTTCATTTCTATGAGGAGTGTTGCTCTGAGATAAAGCACGTAGAGAGACTGGAGCAGCACAATAAACTATCAAAATTTTGTTCTAACCATTGCTGTTGTTCTTGTCATCTTGACCCACTCCAGTGTTCTTGCCTGGAGAATCCCAGGGAAGGGGGAGCCTGGTGGGCTGCCATCTATGGGGTCGCACAGAGTCGGACACAACTGAAGCGACTTAGCAACAGCAACATAGGAATTGCCCATTTAGGCTCTGGGCCAGCCCTGACTCTGAGCTTAGGCTCTTGACCTGGACTTCTCTTGCCCTTTCTTAGTTCTGGGAGGGTCAGGCAGGTGACTTTTACAGCCAATGACCCAGAAAACATGGTACCCAGGAAGCCAGCCTTGGTTGCATGTTAGAATCTCCTGTGGAACTTTTTGAAATTCCAGCAAGCTGCTCAAGTTGGGAACCAGTGCTTGAAACTCATTCCTTATGCACAGGAGAGGCAGTTGTCTGGTGGCCAGAGACTCAGCATGAGATTCAAACCAATTTGACTCTTGACCTACCAGCTACATGACCTTGGGCAAGTTCCTCAAGATCCTGCTGACTCAGTTTCTTCACTTGTAAAGTGGGGGATGGTTTCAAGCTCTCAGTGAGGTTTTGAGGAATTTCATTAAGTTAAATAGGCTGATACGTAATAGGCACTTAATATAGCTTATTATTTTTAGTCCATAGCTCAAAGTTGCCCTTGTTGATTGAGTACACTTTCCAATATGCCCAAGGAGGTGGAACCCACCCCCAACCCACATCACATTTTTAATTACTTTTCTGAGGCTACATAAATTGTACTGTAAGCCTTGTCAGTACCCCTCTTGAGTCTCACCATGGTCACCTAGTTTTTGAAATTATAATGCTTAAAAGGTTGCCCTTGGATGCCATCTTAGAAGTCCCTGCCTGTCCTTTTTGGTTCTGATTTGCAAGGCACTGCTGCTGTGGGTGGGCTCCAATGGGGCAGGACTTCCTCATTTGGAATCTTCAAATTCCTGGCTTAGAAATGGGAGGAGAGTGTCCTCAATGCTTTCACCCAGGAAAAGCAGCATAGTCTGATTAAAATATCAATACTATGTTTCTTTGCTTTGGGCTAAAATTATCTCACCCTATCATGCTGATTGGAAGCCCTGGCAGTTGAATGCCTTTGGTTAATTAAAATGCAAAAATCAATTAATGATTACCTATTAAGTGCATTTTTCTTCAACAAACCTCTCAAAGCTGAGATTTCCAGAGAAAATCAGCTGTACAGGGGATCACTGGTAATGGGTGGTCAGTCCTTGGACAAGACAGGACTTGACCTAATTCATATTCAGGCCTCAGGACTCAGGTTAAAACCTAGTTCTAGGGGTGTTCTGATGGGAAGGGCTGACCTTTGTACTCTGAGGAAATCAGGAAGTCATGCCCACAGAACCTGTCTGCCATCCTAGGCCAGGATTAGAGTCTGAGGAGGGGTGAGAGCTGAATTACAGGGAAACCATCATGGTAGAGGGCTTCCCTTGTGGCTCAGCTGGTAAAGAATCCACCTGCAATGTGGGAGACCTGGGTTCGATCCCTGGGTTGGGAAGATCCCCAGAGAAGGGAAAGGCTACCCACTCCAGTATTCTGGCCTAGAGAATTCCATGGACAGTCCATGGGGTCACAAAGAGTCGGACACGACTGAGCGACTTTCACACATCACATCATGGTAGAACCTTTGCCTTAATAGACATGATTAATAAATAACCTCTCTGAGCTCCTAAGATATGCCAAGCGTTTGATATACTTTGTCTTGCCAAGTTCTCCCAACAGCCCTATGAATTAGGTACTAATGTCTCGAGAGACAGTATCTTCATTCACTTAAGACTTTTTTTTTTTCCCCCTTAGGCCACACCGTATGGTATGTGGAATCTTAGCTCCTGACAAGGGATTGAACCCATGACCCTGGGATCAGGAACGTGGAATCTTAAGCTCTGGACCACCAGGGAAGTCCCATTCAAGACTCTATTGAACTCCCACCATATGCTCAGTCTTTTTTTGAGAGTAAATCTAACACAGTCCTTGTCTCATGGAGTTTACCATCTAGTTGGGAGACAGATTGATAGTGCATAGATAACACACAGATCAACATATTAGAACAATTTTGGCCTCATGCCAGATTGAAGGATTTCAGGCACCCCTCCTCTTGCTATCGTATAAAATAGCTGCATAAAATATAAGTGAAACACTTGGAAATACACAGCTGATTTCAAAAAGAAGAAAGGAATTCCAGAGATAGTGTGAGAACTCCAAGCCAGCCTGAGGAGGGAGAGTCAAGCCTATTCATGGGGTTTTGACTAGATAAAGGCCATTTAAGTCCTGGAGCCTGGACTTCTAAGGCCCATTTAAAGATAGGAGGCAGCCCTAGGCTGTTTGAGGCACGAAAGCAGGAACTTATCCCTTTAAACTTATCCTTTAAAGGCTTAGCGACTTAAAGGGAGAACCAGTCAGGAAAAAAGAAGGCTGGGAAAACTCTAGCAACCAGGCCTGTAGGAGGAGCAACAAGATTTTTTCATTGTCATGAGCTTGGGTGGGAGAAAATTTCCTGGGAAAGATGGAGGGTCCAGGCGTGCCCCACATAGCGGGGATAGCCAGACTGCTCCCACTGTATCCCCTCCTTGGTGTACCCTGGTCCTGGGACTCCTGTGCCAAAAAGTTAACATAAAGGTTAGTCCAGAACTTAGGGTCCTGACAGAAGTAAAATCTAAAGTACTCCGTGAGGATATTTTCACAGACATCCCACAACAAAACAACTCCCACTAAAGATGAGATCCCACTCAAAAATTACAGTTCCCACATGGAAACAAGCCACCATAAGAAATTAACAGTAAATACAAAAACATTAAAAAAAAAAAATTCACCCCCTAAGAAATGGTAATAATACAAAAAAACTTGAAAACATACACATTTGAAGTAATTATTAAGAATTTTTTAAAGAAAAGAAATAATTACAAAGAATAGGATACTATGGGGGAAAAAATTGATGGAACACAAGCCAAATAGAAGTTTTAGAAATGAAAAACACAGTTTTAACAAATCATTTATTAAAATGGGTAGATTAAACATCAGAGTAAGGCACAGCTAAAAAGAGACATTTAGCAAGTTGGATGATACCTTTGGAAAAAAATCACTCTGACAGTATTACAGTGAGAAAAAGAAAAATAGAGAACCAGCCACGGCTAAGAGACACAGAGGGGGAAAATGACAAGATCTAGAACACGTTAGCTAGCGTACTCAGAAGAACAGAGCGGATGGGAGAGAAGCAATGCTTGAAGAAACAATGGCTCCTGCTATTTAGTCGCTAAGTCATGTCCAACTCTTTGCAACTCCATGAACCCCATGGAGCTTGCCAGGCTCCTCTGTCCATGGGATTTCCCAGGCAGGAATACTGGAGTGGGTTGTCATGTCCTTCTCCAGGGCATCTTTCCGACCCAGGGATTGAAACTGGGTCTCCTGCTTGGTAAGTGGATTTTTTACCACTGAGCCACCTGGGGAGCCCAAACAATGGCTGAGAATTGACCAGAATTGAAGAAAAACCTGAAATTCAGATAAGCACCCCAACCCAATTTCTGAGAATAACACAAATTCACACCTTAAGCACACAGTGGAAAATGAAGAGAACAGCAAAGCTAAGCAGATAATATTAGAAAATGTCATAGTTCTCTGAAGAGGAATTCACACTCCTAGAATAGCATGTAAGTAGGAAGTAGAAAGGGCAGAGGGTGCTGATCTTGCCTAGAGGTCAGGAAAAGCGTGATGATTAATTTTACATGTTAACTTGGCTAGGCTATGGTACCCAGTTGTTTGGTCAAATATCAGCTTAGATGTTTCAGTGAAGATGTGATTAATATTTACAGGGACTTCCCTGGCAGTTCAGTGGTTAAGACTCCCCACTTCCACTGCAGGGGGCATAGGTTCAATGCCTGGTCGGCACATTGATCCCACAGGCCACAAGGTGTGGCCCAAAAAGAAAAAAAAAAAACAAACATTTACCGTCAGTGAATTTTAAGGAAAGCAGCACTTCACACTGTGGGTGGGCCTCATCTAATTAATTGAAGCCTTTACAAGCAAAGGCTGTGGTTTCAGAAGGAGGAATTCTGCTTCAAGGCTGTAACATAGAAACCTTCCTTGTCTGAGTTTCCAACTTGCTTCCCTGTGGATTTCGGACTCAAGACTGCCATGTGAACTCTTATGAGAATTTCCAGTTGGCCGACCTGCCCTACAAATTTTAGACTTACCTGTCTCTACAACCATGTGAGCAAATTCCTTAAATCTCTCTATATATCTATAGAGATAGAGATGGGGATGAGAGACACTCTGTTTCTTTGAAGAACCCTGACTCATACAGAGGGCTTCCTCAGGCAGCTGGGTGTTTGAGTGGGTCTGAAGGCTGAGGACACATTAATTACACGAGAGAGGGACAGAGGGAGAGGAAGAGCTTTGCAGGGAGAAGTGACGGCTCAGGCCCAGGCCGTGCGTCCAGGGACAGATGAGAGACATGAAACATGATCACACCAAACCTCGAACATATCTGGGGCTTTTTCCTAGGGGCAGCCAAAGTCTGGGTGCAGTTATGAGTGGTGGGTGCCCACAGTTACAGGGCAGACGTGCCAAGGCTGGGGTCTTAACCAGGTGTCTCTGCCCCGGAGTCCATGTTGAAATTTCTATAGCACCACCCTCCTCTCACAGAAACCAGTTGAGGACATTTGCCGTTATCCATCTGTCCAGCATATATTCTGCCCTGCTTCTGAAAGCAGCACCCACATTTTCTTTTTAGGAGGAATGTCTCTCCTCATGGGCGTCTTGGTGGGGCTGTCAGTCCAGCTCCCTCCCAGGACTCTGGGCCCGGAGTGGACTGACTGAAAGATGGACACGGGGCTGGAGCTCCCTGCCCGCGGTGGTGGGGCCCAGCGCTGTCCCAAAGGACCTGCCGTGGAGAGCGCTGTACCATCCCTAGTTTAATAGGCTTGTCGTTTTCCTCCATTTCGTATTAAATTACATGCCTAACTATTAATTCCCTGGAGTGATTCTGTATTCACTTCAGTTTGAGAATCGCTGAATGAGAGGAAGGCAGGTCCTTAGGCGGAAGTCTAGGGCCTTCCAAATACTACCCACTCTGAGTTGACCACCATCTCACTTGCCACAGGGTTGACTCTACATTTTTGAAGTGAGGCTTCTTTAGCCTGAAGGGTTTATGAAACATTTGCCATTTGCTGGGTCCAGGAGCAGACCTGAGGGCCCTAGGTACATAGCGCCTCTGCCCTGGACCCCAGGCAGTGACAGTGGTCTGGGTCCCAGGTCCTCAGGGCATAGTGCCCTTGACCAGTACCAACCTGACTCCTCTACAGCCTAGGACTGGGGCTGGATTCTGGAGAGAATGTATCTTAGGAAAGGAGGACAGGGGACTTCCTGGTGGTCCAGTGGTTAAGACTCCATGCTTCCACTGCGAGGGGCACAGGTTCGACCCCTGGTCAGGAAAGGAGGACAGGCGCTCCTGGGGTGCAGGCAGGGATCTGGAATCTAATGTCTTCAGCCTCTAGCATTGTCCCTGACACTAAGGCTCAGCCCACGATGCAAGGGTGCAGGGTATACAGGAAGGGCAGAGAGAGGAACTTCCTTACCTTCTACTTCTGAGAAGACTGAAAACACTGGGATCCTTTGTACAAGGCTGACGTGCAGCCAGAATGTGCCAAAATTATTTAAATACTGAGATGCTTCCATGCTGGTTGGTAAGTAGCCACAGCCCTGAGGTCCCCAAACACCCTCAATGCTCTGGCTGCCCCTGTCCCTCCTCAGAGGCCCTCCCCCACCTCCAAGACCCTGCAGTTCTGTTTGATCACTGCCCTTGCGTGCCAGTTCCTGTATGGAGTGTCAGCCTGCTCATGGGCTTTCCGTACACAAGACACCAGCTGTTTCCTGGCTGAGGGGTTTGGCACGGGAATTAGCCAAAAAAAAAAAAAAATCCATTTAGCTAAGACCGCAGGGTTGACCCATATGATAACAGCCACGGTGAAATCTTGGCAATTTTATGCAGGTTCTCATGTGCCGGGAATGGCTGGGGGCGGGATATGGGGGATTCGGTACCGCCTGAGCTTTAACTCCGGCCCTGGTTCCTGCTCTGGTTCTGAATATTCTAGCGGTGTGACCTTAAGCAATTTATCTAACCTCTCTGAGCTCCTACAAAATATCCACTGCACAAGGTTGCCAAGGAGACGAGCATATTGAAAACTTAGGAGCTCGGCCCCCCGCCTCAAGGTCCTGTGCTAAATCCAGACCTGTAAATATAGCAGCAGAGGACTGCCCCCGCCTGCTGGCTCCTGCGGTTCCCAGATGTACCACCAGTCCCTGGTGATGGTTACCAGGATGCCAGCTGTATCCAGGTGCTCCCTTGGCTGAGAAGAGACTCCCCACCCCACCCCCACCCCACCCTGCCTCCTCTGAGAGCCTGTGGATAATAAGCAGGAAGCAGTTGGAGGCGCTGGTGGCCCACATGCCTTTTCTCTGCCCTGCCTGTTTCCTGGTGATCGAGGCTCGTTGTCGGGGGGCAGGGAAAGGTGGTCACCTCTCACTATGACTCATCACTGCGTAGTGGGTCTAGTCTTCCTCCAGCCCCCTCCCACCCCAACACTCACACACACTATACAGTCAGGAACTCGTACACTTACTTTCAAACGCTCACATATTCATATACACTCACACATATACACACACACACACCTACACCCAACTTCCACGCACCCACACTTAGACACACACTCATACATATTCATGTTTATACACCCACCCACAGACACCTTCAGATGCACACACATCTGCATCTGTTACACTCACATACGTATTCACAAGGACATGAACAAAATGCAGTACATGAAATAGGTTGTTTGCACATTTTTTAAAAAAGCATGTTAGGGGTTTGTTTTAATATGTAATAGAAAAACGACAAACCTATCAAGCTAGGGATTTCACAGCACAGATTGTTTAGGACGAAGCTAAAGAAGATAGGAAAAGATTTAAGTAAAAGGGAGTGAGTTGCTTTAAAGGGAAATGCTGAGTAAATCATGGCAAAATTTGCGTGACTGATTCCCCAAAGCCTTGGAAACATGGTGGAGATGGGGGTAGAGGGTGAGGGCTCTGCGCAAAGTATGTGGGGAGCGGGGGCGTGCCAGCCGTGGAGGGAGACTCAGGGACCCTCCAGAAGGAGGGAGAAATTTATCAGTTTTTCCTTTCATGGCTATTGCTTTCTGTACCCTATCTAAAAAAATCTGCCTGCTCCAAGCTTGTGAAGATAGTCTCCTATGTTTTCCTCCAGAAACTGTAAGTTTTAGCTTCTTATGTTTAGATTTGTGATACATTTTGAACTAATTTTTGTGTGTGGTACAAGATAGGGAGAGTCAATAGCCATGAATTTGAACAAACTCCAGGAGATAGTGGAGGACACAGGAGCCTGGCATGTTGTAGTCCATAGGGTCACGAAGAGTCCACAACTTGGCGACTGAACAACAACAAAATTGTTATTCTAGCACAATCTGCTGATATACCCACTGAACTGCCTTGATGTCTTTTCCAGAATCAGTTGACTGTGTTTTGTCTGGATCTGTTTCTGGACTTTCCTGTTCCACTCATGTATTTGTTTATCCTTTGCCAATACTACACTGTCTTGATTATCATAGTTTTATAAAAAGTCATCAAATCAGCAGTGTAAGTTCTATAATTTTTTTCTTCTTTTGCAAGATTATTTTGTTTCTTATAGGTCCTTTACATCCCTATACAGACTTTAGAATTAGCTTGTCCTGATGGGATTTTGATTAGAATTGCATTGGATTTGAGAACACTGACCTCTTTACAGTATTGATTCTTTCAATCCATGAGCATGGCATATCACTCTATTTAGTTCTTTAATTTCTCTCAGCAATGTGCTGTTGTTTCTAGTGTACAGGTCTTACACGTCTTTCATTTTTATGTCTGTCTCCCTCCCTCCCTCTCTCTCTGTCTATATATATATATATTTTTAGGTTGCATGCATTTTTACATAACCTAAATGTCATGGTGTTATGGATCTCATTTAGTTTCTTAGGTTTTACTCTCCATCCTCTATGTTAAGATCTGTGTTGCTGTATGTACGTTGAGTTCACTATTTGCAACCACTGCATTATATGTCTGATTGGTATTCTGTGTTTGCCCCTTCACCTTCCTCCTTCCTGCTCTGTGCTCGCTTACCCTCCAAATTTCCACTGGATTGGCCAACAGGGGGCACTATCAAGAGATGAGAGGGCAGGAAGCGGTCGGGTGTTTGCTGCCTGACTCCTTTCTCGCTAGTCCAGTTTGCCACTAGCTGCAATCCTCCACATAAGCCTGAGCTGTGTCAGGTGGCCCTCCTTTCGGGCTCCAGTTCTGGTGGATTCAGGTTGTTCTTTCCACTTGTCCCTCTTGCTAGAGACTGGGGATTTCCCATTCCTTCCTTCCTGGGTTCCCTGAACCATGCCCATACCTTGACTGAAGACCGTCGTGAGTCACCCCTTTTGAAGCCTGCATCTGCTTCCTGCAGGGACCCAATTGATACAATCATCTATGGTGTAAACCACACTTCACCTACTTATTCCATTGAAACAGACCTTCAGTGCTCCCAGTTCTCCATTATCGTTAAACATTACTATGTTGAACTGCCAGGAGCAGGTACTAGGTAGGTCTGTACCTCATTTAACTAGACACCGTGGGGTTATGCTTCAGAATAGTAGCATCAGCTGATATGCTCACCTGTTCATGGGAGTTCCTGGTTACTCATATTGGATACTGATGCTGGGCATCACTCAGCTTTCTAATTTTGCCAGTTTATTAGGTGTAAAGGGAAATCTCATTACTGTTTTAGCTTGCATTTTTCTGATTACTCATGAGAGTAAACATCTTTTCAAGTGCTTTCTAGTTTGGGGATTTTCTCTTTCTCTATTTGTACGCTTATCATTTTCCTCAGGGATTTAAAATTTAAAGCACCCCACTCCAGTACTCTTGCCTGGAAAATCCCATGGACGGAGGAGCCTGGTAGGCTGCAGTCCATGGGGTTGCTAAGAGTCAGACACGACTGAGCGACTTCACTTCACTCTTGGACCCAATTACACCTTCGGCCAAGGCCCTCCCCTTGAGCCCCTCGCCTTTGGCCTAGAACACGCGCACCCCTCGAGCCCCGTCCCTTCCTCGGCCTAGGCTCTTCCAGGTGTTCAGTGTATTGTCTACCACGCAGCCCGAGTTTGCAATAAAGCGGAGACTGAGAAAAAAAAAATACATAAATAAAATAAAATTTAAAGCACCATGCAGGCAGCAGTGGGTAGGCTGGACCTTGGGGAAGTCTGTTTGCGATCTTTACACATGGCTAAGGTTTCCTCTGCCTTTCCTTTACCCCTTACTCTCCAGTGGTTCCCCTCTTTGCTGTGTAACTCTCTCCTCTGACCCTCAGCATCAACCTTACCAGGACAGGTTCAGTCACTAGCGAAAAGTCATTCCATCTCAGACACTCAGTATTTTTCATCTATAAAATGGAAACTGGCGTAATCACTGTGAGTAGCTTTATTTATTTAAGTGAACTGAACACTAGACAGGGTTAGAGATAAACACCTTTGAAAAGCTCAGGGGTAAGTAGCTCAGTCAGTAAAGAATCTTCCTGCAAGGCAGGAGACCTAGATTCGATCCCTGGGTTGGGAAGATCCCCTGGAGAAGGAAATGGCAACCCACTCCAGTATTGTTTCCTGGAGAATCCCATGGATAGAGGAGCCTGGCAGGCTACAATCCATAAGGTTGCAAGAGTTGGACACGACTTAGTGACTAGACAGAGAGAAGTATAATCTTGTGAGGCTCATACTACGAAGGCAGCCTTGGCTAGAGGTGGTGGGTACAGAGAAGTCATTGTGAGATAAAATACGTGCAGTCATTTTGAATAATAAATAGAATTGCTAGCATTTAAGCACTTAGAGTGTGTCAGGCACCATAGCAACTGCTTTACATACATTGTTTTATCTAATCCTAACAACAATTCTTTAGCAGTGATTCTAAAAGTGCATTTTCCCGGCGTCTGGGGGTCCCAAGACTCTTTCAAGGGATCCTGTAAGGTTTAGAGTATTTTCATTATAATACTATTATTTGCCTTTTTTTTTTTTTTTTTTTACTGTGCACTTATGGCACAAAAGCTATGGTGAACAAGACTATTGATGCCTCAGCATAAATCAGGGCAGTGGCATCAAACTGTACTAATGATCATTGTTTTCTTCACCACCACACAGCTGTGGAGGAAAGATTTCAGTTTCAGTAAAGAATGTCCTTGGTGAAACAGTAAACAGTATTAATCTTATTAAATCTCCCCGAGTACATGTCTTTTTACTCTTCTGTGTGACAAAATGGGAAACACACAAAAAGCACCTACTGCCTTCCAAGGACAACCATTGTCTCGGGAAAAGTACTCATATGACTGAGTTGTGAGCTATATCACCCACCTTTTACATGGAACATCATTTTTATTCAAAAGAATGCCTGAGAGACAAACCACGGTTATTCATATTTGAATGTTTGGCACACGTTTTGTTGAAAATAGACAAAAATGAGCCTGCTACTTCCAGGAAAACAACAGTATAGTAGAGTGTTGTAAAACTTGTATCTACCACTATGATTGCGACAGCTTCTCATGCTTAAAGACTTCCCGGATAAAATCAGGGATGTTGTTAGCCATGTGGTTTTTCTAGGTTGATAAAAAAAATGTGTCAACTTTTGGAAGATTTGGATAGTCAATAAAAAGTACTCTCTAAATGACTAATGCACAAAATTATACAATCATGCATAGGAAAAAAAAGATTCACTTAAACTGTAAGATAGACCCATGGATTTTAATATGACAGACTATGAAAAGATTACTGAATAGTTTTTCTCAGTAAATTTTTTTGTTTTGGAAAGTTCAAGTAACTTTGAAAAATTAAAAATAATTTTCACGTATAATGGATTGGACTGTTTTATAAATTTTATTTATTTATTTCTTGGCTGCACTGTGACTTTGTTCCCGTGAGCAGGCTTTCTCTAGTTGTGGCGAGTGGGCTGCTCACTGTGGCCGCTTCTCCTGCTGCAGAGCACGGGCCCTAGGGCACACGGGCTCAGTAGTTCTGGCACACGGTTTAGCTGTCTCTTGGCATGTGGACTCTTCCTGGACCAGGGATCAAACTCGTGTTCCCTGCATTAGCAGGTGGATTCTTTATCACTGGACCACCAGGGAGGTCCTGGATTGGATTGTAAAATGTTTATTTTATTATTTTTTATTGAGGTATGGTTGATTTATAATATTATATTAGTTTCAGGTGTACAACATGGCTATTGCTATTTTTAAATGAATAAAGATGTTTTCATTTCTCAGTTTTAATGTTTAATATGGTAAATCTATGAGTAAATAAATATATTTATAAATAATAAATAATTTGGTAAATATGTGGATATCTAAATATATAGCTATAAACCAAACAAATACAAGCTCTTTGTGGTCTTTCATACTAAGTGTTCATGCTGTTGTTTTCCTGGAAGTCACAGGTCCTAAGGCCAAAACTGCTGCCTTCGAGGTAAAATTATTAACCAAATCTATGGCTGAGGAAACTGAGATTTAGAGATTAAATCACTTGCCTGGGTCACATTGTCCCTGGGTAGCAACATCAAAATCCAAGTTCTGTTCACTGCACAATGGTTGTTTAAAGGCATGACATGCTGTAGCCATTCTGAAGGTCTGAGCTATGCCCCTGGCTTACATAAACTGTCTTCTATTTGTATAGGCTGAGAGCTTGCTAATGAAGCATTTCTGCACAGGTTATCTAATTTGATCTCTGTGAAAACTTTGAGTGGGAGGCTGGGCAAGTGTCACTGTTCCATTGTACAGAAGAGGAAATTGAGGCTCCCAAGATTAAGTAAGAAATTGATCATTGTGGGCACTGATGACTTATGAGAGAGGGGTAGGAGAATGATTATCTTTACTTTATATTCTTCTATGCCTTTTGAAAGTTATACATATGCATGGATTAACTATTCAAATAATCCCATTAAATGGCTTTTGTAAATGAGGTCAAGCAACTTTATGAAGGTCCCAGAACTAGTAAGTGACGGCACACTGGGATTCCAGCTCTAGTCACTGGGCTCCGGAATCATATCTTAACCATAATGCTTTCTGCCCTCCTAGAATATGCTGTCTTCTGGCTTTAAACACTGTGAAGCATGGACATGAATGCAAAATATTTGTATCATTATTAATAATAGCACTAGACAGAGGGCCTTTTGAGAGGCTGAGACTTGGAACTGTCAGGAGCTGCTTTTGTCTAATGAAGTGAGTTAAGCCAGTTAAAGGGGGCAGGGGTACCATCCTTGGACACTGGGGAAGGACAGCTCCTCTCCAACCCAGTGCTGATGAAGCAGAGAAAGCTGGTCCACTGAGAGAGCAGGTGAGAGATGATGGACCACTGAGATCTATGAAGGCGGGTCATCCACTGATTTGCTGGTTCCCGAATCCAGATTCCCTTCCATCCTATTAACTACCAGCTACAACCAATTAGGGCTTCCCTGGTGGCTCAGGTGGTAAAGAATCTGCCTGCAAAGTGGGAGACCTGGGTTCGATCCCTGGGTTGGGAAGATCTCCTGGAGAAGGGAGTGGCGGCTACCCATTCAAGTATTCTTGCCTGGGAAATCCCACGGACAGAGGAGCCTGGCAGGGTACAGTCCATGGGGTCACAAAAACAACTGAGCAACTAACACACACACACACACACACACACACACAACCAACTAGGTGATGGGTTTCTGCTCCTGGAAACTAACCCAGTTCTGACAGAGTCCATGCATTAGGCATCTACTGGCCATGTTCTTTGCTTTCACACTTGATCTGCTTCTCTGGCCAGGATTATTATTACAGCCTCCCAGCTGGTCTTCCTATTTCAGGCCTTGCCCTCTGCTTATTGTCTACACAATAGCACACACAGGATGATTCTGCTAAAATGTTAGTCAGATCATTTCATTCCTTTGGACAAAATCTCAGAGCAAAAGCCAAAGTCCTTTCTACAGCCCATAAGACCCTAAACATTGCAGGTCTTGACCCGTCTGACCTCATCTCCCATCACTCTTCCCTCACTTAACCACAGTTACACGGGCCAGAGAGAGTCCAGAAATAAAGTCATATATCTATGGTCCATTGGTTTTCTATAAGATTATCAAGCCATTCAGTAAAAAAACTGTCTTTACAACAAATGGTGCTGGGACAACTGGACATCCACGTGTAAAAGAATGAAGTTGGACCCCTACCTCACACTTCATTTAAAAATTAACTCAAAAAGGGTCAAAGATCTAAATATAAAACTATGAAAGTCTTGGATGTAAATGCTTATGACCTAGAAGCAACCAAAAAGGGGGAAAAAAATTCGACTATAATACATTAAAAAAAACCATCAAAAGGTGAAATGAAAAGCCACAGAACAGAACAGTGTACTTACAGATCATGTATCTAATAACAGTCTAGTATTCAGAATGCAGAAAGAACTCTTAAACTCAACAATAAAAAGACAAACCACCCGCTTTAAACATAGCCAAAGGATTTGAATAGACATTTCTCCAAAAATGATATAAAAATGGGCCAATGTCAGTAATCATTAGGGAAATGCAATTCAAAACCAAAACGAGATACCACTTCACACCTACTAGAATGACTGTAATACTTTTGTTTTAAAGAAAGAAAGTGGAAAATAATGAGTGTTGGCAAGGATATGAAAAATTCAGAAGCCTCATACATTGCTGGTAGAAATATAAAATGGTATGTATGGCCACTTTGGAAAACAGTCCTTGAAGTTCCTCAAGAAGTTAAAGCATAGAGTTACTATATGACCTAGCAATTCCACAAGAGAATTGAAACATATGTTCACACAAAAACTTATACGTGAATGTTCACAGTGGCATTATTTGTAATAGCCAAAAAATGAAAATAACCCAAGTTCCCATTAACTGATGACTGGATAAACAAACTGTGGTATGTCCATACAATGGAGTATAACTCAATAATAAAAGGGATTGAAGTCCTGATACATGATACATGTG
Source organism: Bos mutus (assembly GCF_027580195.1). Taxonomy (NCBI): domain Eukaryota; kingdom Metazoa; phylum Chordata; class Mammalia; order Artiodactyla; family Bovidae; genus Bos; species Bos mutus. The sequence goes on along the minus strand of NC_091626.1, from coordinate 27,916,216 downwards.
GATTTATGCTAAGTGAAGGAAACTAGACATAAAGGCTACACAGTGTACTATTTAATTTATATGAAATGTTCAGAATAGGCTAATTCATGCAAACAGAAAGTAGATTACTGGTTAACAGGGGATGGGGAAAGAGGGAATTGAGAGGTGTGGGGTTTCTTTTTGATGTGATGGAAACATTCTGGAGTTCAGTAGTGGAAATGGTTGCTCAATGCTGTCAGTATAGTAAATACCCAATGAATTATACACTTTAAAATGGTTTCAATAGTGAATTTTATGTTATGTGGAATTTATCTCAATATAAGAAAACTTAAGTAAGTTGATTAAAAAAAAATCTTTCCATAAAGAAAATTCCAGGTCCAGATGGCTTCAGTAGTAAATCCTACCTAATATTTAAGGAAGAAAATGTATCAATTATACACAGAAAATGAAAAAAAAAAAAAAAAAGGAACACTTCCCAACTCATATTTTCAGTCAAGCACTACTCTGATACCAAATCAGAAAAAAATTTGATTATAAGATTGCAAGAAAAGAAATAAATTTCTAATGAACATAGACCCTTAACAAAATTTTAGCAAATCAAATCTAGCAACAGATAGAAAGGGAAATGAGGTATGACCAAATCAGGTTTATTCCAGGAATGGAAGGTTTGTTTACCATTTGAAAATTAATCAGTGTAATTCACCATACTAGCACAATTTAAAAAAAAACAAAAATTACCAAACAACTATATGATCATCTCAATAGCGTTGCAAAGTTTTTTGACAAAATTCAAAAGCCATTCAGTAAACAAGAAGTAGACAGAACCTTCATAACTTAATAAAGGACATCTATGAATAATCTCCAGCTAACATAATACTTAATGGTGAAAGACTGAATGCTTTCCCCCGAAGACTGGGTAAAGGGCAAAAATGACCACCTTAGCCCTTGTTTTCCACATTGTACTGAAGGCCCTAGAGAGTGCAATAAGGAAAGTAAAACAAATAAAAGACATATAGATTGAAAAGGAAACTATCTTTATTCGAAGACAACATGATTGTCTACTTTGGAAGTCCTAAGGTAGCTACAAAAAGCTATCAAAACTAATAAGTAAGTTTGGCAGGGTCACATGATACAAAGTCAATGTACAAAAATCAAATGTATTTCTGTATATTAGCAATAAATAGTTAGAAATAAAAATATAAAATACCATTCACAATAACACAAAAACCTAGTATCTCAGGGATAAATTTAACAAAATATATGAGGAACTCTATATAGGAAACTATAAAATATTCCTATGAAAATTTTAAGACCCAATTAAATGAATGTTAAATGGACAGATACACCATGTTTATGGATTGAAAGCCTTAATATTGTTAAAGTATAAATTCTCCTCAAATGAAGCTATATTTGAAAAGCAAATTGTTCTACGAAACCCCCAATTAGGTGCCAGTGGTCTTTTTTCTTTTTTTTTCAAAGAAATTGAAAAAAAGCTGACTACATCTGTATATAAAATAGGTAAACAATAAGGTCCTATTATATAGCACGGGGACCTATATTCAATATCCTGTAATAAATCATAATGAAAAAGAATATACACAAATAACTGAATCATTTTGTTGTTTATCAGAAACATGCACAACATTGTAAACCAACTTCACATCAATTAAAAATTTAAGGATTGGGAGGGACATGGGTGAACCTATGGCTGGTTCATGCTGATGTTTGGTAGAAACCAATGCAATACTGTAAAGCAATCATCCTTCAATTAAAAGTTTTTAGAAATTAAATAAAGAGAAAATGTATGTGGGAATAGAAAATACCTAGAATAACCAAAACAATTTTATAAAAATTGAAGAACATGGAGGGACTTCCCTGACAGTCCAGTGGTTAAGACTCTGTGCTTCTACTGCCCAGGGGCACAGGTTCAATCCCCGGTCTGGGAAATAAGATCAGTGCAGCCAAAAATTAAAAAAAAAAAAAGAAGAACAGGGAATTCCCTGGTGGTCCAGTGGTTAGGAGTCTGTGATTTTACTGTTGAGAGCGTGGGTTTAATTCCCGGTCAGAAAACTAAGATCCTACAAGCTGTGCAGTGCAGCCAACAAGTAAGAACAAAGTTCAGCTAAAGAAAAGAATAAAATTAGAAGACTTACTTTGTCTGATCTCAAGACTTATTACAAAGCTACATAATCAAGACAATGTGGTATTGCTATAGATTATAGATCAATGGAACATTATAGAGCCAGAAATAGGCCAATACATAGATAAACAGTCAGATGTTTTACAGAAGTGCCAAGGTTATTTTATGTAGGAACAGCGTTTTCAACAAAGGGTGCTGGAACAACCTGATATCCAACTAACTTCAACCCTTCCCTCACACCTTCTTATACAAAAGTTGGTGTTTTTTTGCTAAGTCACTTCAGTCGTGTCCGACTCTGTGGGACCCCATAGACGGCAGCCCACCAGGCTCCCCCGTCCCTGGGATTCTCCAGGCAAGAACTCGGGAGTGGGTTGCCATTTCCTTCTCCAATGCATGAAAGTGAAAAGTGAAAGTGAAGTCGCTCAGTCGTGTCTGACTCTTAGTGACCCCATGGACTGCAGCCCAGCAGGCTCCTTCGTCCATGGATTTTCCAGGCAAGAGTACTGGAGTGGGGTGCCATTGCCTTCTCCGATACAAAAGTTAATTCAAAAATTAATACTAGAAATACAATTGATTTTTGTATATTGACTGTATATAATGTGACCTTGCTGAACTCACTTGTTAGTTTTGGCTAAGGAGATGGGTAGTCGGGATGGGGAAAAGTGGGGTCGGGGGGTCATGTGTGAGACTGGCTAATTTAGAACTGGTGGTCAGGGAAGCCCTCCTGGGAGAGGTGACATCTGAATAGATTTGAAAGAGGCAGGGAAACCAGACATGGAGTTCTTTGGGAGGTGGAATTGGTGTCTCCCAGGTCTGCCAGAATTTATACTCACTACAAAGCTGGCAGCAGAATCAGGGGCTGAGCCCAGGTCTGCCCCTTGGAAAAAGTCTGAGAGAAGAGGCTTCTTTGGGGTGGGGGCAATCAGCCAGTAACTTGAGACACAAAGACACAAAGACTGCTCAGGTAGCAGGCTGACTGCCTGGGGAAGGGAGTGCCTATCCTCTGGGTGGAGTGGTGTATGGAAAACCATTTGTCACCTCCCTAGGGTGGCCGGACACCAGCACTCTAGCTGGGGGGCCAGTAGCTTCCCCAGTGTCTACTCAGACAGAGCATATGTCACAGTGTGATACTTCATGTATTCATTCACAGGAATTCCTTGGTGGTCCAGTGGTTAGGACTCTGCGTTTCCACTGCAGTGGGCCTGGGTTCAGTCCCTGGTCGGGGAACTAAGACCCCATAAGACACATGGCACAGCCAAAAAAAAAAAAGGAAAATACATATTCATTTACTTATCTGTCATCAGTGTCATGAAAACATGAGCTCCTTGGGGACAGAGACCTCAAAGAACAAGCAGGTGATTCACACAATTTCTGTGTGAGGAGGGGCTTCCCTGGTGGTTCAGTGCTTAAGACTCTGCACTTTCAATGCATGGCACATGGGTTTGATCCCTGATCAGGGAAGTAAAATCCCACATGCTGTGTGATGTGGCCAAAGGCAAAATAAAACAGATCCATGTGATGAGCAATCTGGCAAGCCCTCCATTCCCCTCTTAAGAGAGGAAGTCAAAGTGGAAGGCCAGATGGCCTGGCCCAGGGGTAGTTCAGGCTCTGGGAAAATACTTGAGCTGAGGGTGATTCATAATTCCCATCCCACGCAGTGAAACCAGAGACTATGTTGCTTATACTTTTACTTCATTCAGTGCTCACAAATGCCCTCTAAGGTAGATTATACTCTCACCATTCCCAGATGAAGAATTCCTGCCTCAGTGTTGAGATACCTTTACAAGGTTACATAGCTGATAGATGGCAAAGCTGCTTCTCTCCAGGACCCAGAGTCTGTCTTTCCACCTTGAGCTTTAGAATGGGGTTTGAAGTCACAGGTGGTTGTTATGGTGATGGGGTGGGATGGCAAAGGTGAGCTCCAATAGGTGTTCTGACTGACTGCTGGCATCTGTTAGACACCAGAAGCCCTTTGGCAGGAGAGGTGACTTGGGTCAGATCCTGCTCCACTCGGACAGCCATCTTGCCCTAGAAACACTGAGTATCACACAACTCTCTGATGTGGCCAAAAGTCAAGGCCCAAGAGTAAATCCATTCAAATGGAGGGAGAATCCTGTGACAAAGGGGATCGTTATCCAAGGGCCTAGCTTGGAGCACCTGTGAATTCACAGGGGAACAGCACACCCAGTGAGTCATCAGGTTTAAAGCACCTGGTTCTGTGTCTAACACACCGTAGGTGCTCAATCTTGGGTTGCTGTTATTATGATAAAGACACTATCCTTATGCAGAAATTAGTAATAAATTGGAAAGCTGAATTTCCTTCTGGGCTGAGAGTTGGAGAACTCCCCAGGGCCAGGGTTGTGGGAACCAGATGAAATTTGTTCCTAATGAGGGTTCTGTGGAAGCTCAGCAAGTAGTTCTATCAAATTAACAGGCCCAGCGGACACAGGGAGCAGATTTCTTCCTGAGCCCGGGCCCTGCCATCCCTCAGCCCTTGGAAATCAGATTATCGGGTGGGCAGGGCCAGGGAGGAAACTGAACTAAATACAATTACCAGCCCCTGCTTGTCCATCTGAGCCTGGAACAGCGCAGGGAGGAGGGGAAGGCAGAGGGGAGTCAGAGCCTCGCTCAGGAAGTTACAAATCCAAGGAAGTGGACAGGACAGGCCCATCCCTGCTGGAGGGCCTTGTTTCCATGAGCCCATCCTGGGATTAATTGTCTCATCCCCATGCTGTTCCCACAAAACACCAGTAACCCAGGCCTCCTTCCTTGGAGATAAGTGCAGTAATTCCTTTTATAGCTATGATCCCATCCAGCCTTGGCTTGAATCTCCCTAGTGATGGGGTGTTTGTTACCCATCAAGTTCTTCCATTCCATTATTGATTCAAAAGCAGCCAACTGTAGGCAAAAGCCACTGATATCTGGCCTTAGATCTGGCCACAAAGTAGATGTAGAACCGCGGGTGGGCTTGGCCGCATTTCCTCACCCGTGAGATTTGTGGCTTGTGGGAGGCACTGGGCGCGTGTTCTCCATGTCCTTCCACGCTCTCCCATGGTGAGTTGTGACTTTCCAGGCGGACTCTGGCTTATTGAAGGACATCAGCCCATCACGGTCTTGAGTCGACCTGGGCGTTGCCTTGGCTGTGGTGGTCCAGGCAGAGCCACCCCTTCAGACTTTCCTGCCACGACTGCAGGAAACTGCTCTTGCCAGATGAGAACAAGACAGCCTTTGCTCTGAGTGCTGATGATGAGGGCTACCCCGCCGCCATGGAGGAAGCCGACCTGACACAAAGCAGACACACACGGAGGCAGAGCCGAGAGCTGCGGGGGAAAGGATAGGGCCTGAGAAATAAATGTCCACTGTATCCCAGAACTTTTCAGTTATGGGGGAGCCGATAAATTACTATCATTGTTCCATGCAGTTGGTTTAAGCTGCCTTTTCTGCCACTACCAGTCTCTTAATGGGCGGAGATGCCTTAAACGTGTGGAGATTTTTCCTATAAACCGGCTATACCTCAATGAGGAAAATAATAAATTTTATTTAAAAAGTGAAAAAAAAAAAAAAATGTTTTTCTAATAGGAAACTGGCTTCTCGGAATTTCGATTCAATGGCTGTGGTTACGGCACTGGCCATGCACACTGTTTCCACAGGAAGCGAGACCAGGGATCTGCTGACAGTCCCTCAACTCCCACCCAGGTCAGCAGTAAGCCAGGAGGGATAGGAGTTGTTCTCAGCTCATCCAGAGAAAATGCAGCAGAGGAAGAGGAGGAGGAACAGGAGTCCCAACAGCTCAGCTCATTACTGAGCCACCGCATTCCCTTTTCGGCTCCTACCGAAGTTGGGTTTAAGTTGGGTTTCTGTCGCTTGTATAGACATCCGACTCCTAAAACCATTCTTTCCATCTCTGCTCCCCAGCACCCAATACTGTCTGGCACATAAGAGACTCTCAGTTAAGATTATGCCTTTACTTCCCATGATTTGGAGCCTTCTACCAATTTTGCCAAATTCAAGAATATGTTAGTGTATGTGGTTGTCTCTTTGGAGGAGCAGGTTCGATTTTTGGAAGGCAGGTTCAGCAAACGTCTCTCAAGTACTGTGCCAGGGGTTTTCACATATATTACTTCATCTACTATCCAAACCGCTGTAGGTAATTCTATGCCCATTTCCCAGAGAGAGAGAAACTGAGGCTCAGAGAAAGTTAAGTAGCATTTTAAAGTCACCCAGCTAAAACTGACGAAACCAGGAAGAGAAGATATGTCTTCTTAGAGTGACGCTGCTGACTGGTGATAAACTTTCATCTAGTTAAGAGAACACCAAAGGCCTTGCGGGTCCCTTTCAACTTCCATTGTGAGAAAACTCTCCCCCACAGGCTGGCTGTGACCCTCTTTGGGCACTGGCGGACATGGTCCGCATGTAGCTATAGTCAGTCCTGCCCTGGAGTCAGCTTTGAGTCAGTCCCAGGGAGCCTTTGCCAGTGCTGGTTTTTGAATCAGAAATTGTTCGCTGTGTTCTTAGCAACTTCAACTTAGAAGTTGCTAAGTTGTGTCTGACTTTGTGCGACCCCAGGGACTGCAGCACGCCAGGTTTCCCTGTCCTTCACTATCAAAGTCCATCGAGCCAGAAGGGCCAGAGGTAAAAGTGCACGTTTGAGGGAAATGGCCAGCGGGCAGGGTTAAGGTAGGTGAACTCACCCAGTTCCCTGTGAAACCAGAAGCTCAAAGAGGAAGAAGTTACTGGCAACCATGTGAGCATGCCCTCCCCCTCTGCCCATTCAAAGTGTACAACAATTGTTTTTGATACACACACACACACACATATATATACACATACAGTTGTACAGCCATCACTATAATCTAAGTTTAAAACATTTTCATCACCCAGAAAGAGACCTTATACCCATTAGCAGTCACTCCCCATTTGCCCTCAATCTCCCTTCCCCCAGTGCTAGGTTACTTAATCCACTTTCTGTTTCTTTAGATTTGCTAATTCTGGACATTTCATAAAAATGCAATCACACATCTTGTGGTCTTTTGTGCAGGTTTCTTTCACTTAACATAATGTTTTCAAAGGTCATCCACGTTGTAGCATGAATCAGTACTCTATGGCCAAATACTACCACATTGTATGGATGTACCAACTGATGGAGTCATCAGTTCATGGACATTTGGGTTGTTTCTACCTTTTGGTTATTAGGAATCATTCTGCGATGAACATTCAGGTGCAAGTTTTTGTGTGGTCCTGGTTTATTTATATATTCATCTCCGTTCCCCATTCTCAGGTTCCTTCCCACACAGGTAACTGTTTCAGTTTATGTAATGTTTTTTAGTTAATGTGTTTCTGATTAATGATTCCTCTTGGGTGTGTGCATTTTTAATTTGCTCACATGGTGGTATTATGTTGCAGTTCATTTTCTGTACTTTTCTTTACTCAGCTCTGTAGTTTGGGGGTCCGTCTATGTTGCCATGAGCAGCATCTGGTCCACTGTGCTATCTGCTGTGGGTCCTTAGGGGTGGGCTACTACCACATTTTGGACCCCCATTTCCACTTTATTGTCCACTTTGCTGGCACCACACCCAAACCCACAGTGGACATCTGGTATGTGTCCCCTTCAGAACCTGGCAAGAATGGCTAGAACATATGTCTGAGAGAGGATTCCTGGGACATAGAATATGTGCGTACTTACTTTGAGTGGTGCCTGACTATGAACAGTCTCTGCTGCTGGCAGACAAGACTGGGGCTGCAGAATTGTTCTTTTCATCCAATTTCCCCACACGGAAATAATAGCCTCAACAGATACTTGCCATTCCGACTTGCAAAGCCTCAGGACATCAGTACTGAGATGTACCATGTCTACTGAACGACAGAGATAGACACACCTTTTATTTCCTCTCACATCTCTTTACTAAGTTTCTAGGACACTGACTACATTTATACTTCCTGAGCTCATAAAGTGAGGTTGTTCTTTATCCCTTGTGGATAAAATTTATGAAGAAAAACTGTTTCACAATTTTTGTTTTGCTCTTGGGGTGCAAAGATCTTTGACCCTATAATGACCATCTTCTTTTTTTCTAACCAGGAGGTGAGTGGGAGGGGACTGGCTCCTTAAACTCTCCCAGCACTAGGAGCACCAAGGAACTGGGAAGAGAAGGGAGGATTCAAGGGATCAGCTGGGAATTTTCTCTGGGGTTTCTGCTGACTTCCTAGAGACAGACTAAAACCCTTATGGATGGTGGAAACTGTGAAATTTCTTCCCTGGGAAAATGTCCTACATTTTGGGAGGATCAACCATCTGGGCAAAGCCCGAAGTTAACACATCCCTTGGAGTCTCCTAGGGGACTGGTTTCTTTTTGTTTGTTTGTTTTGGCTGCACTGCGGGGCATGCAGGATCTTAGCTCCCTGACCAGGGATCGAACTCATGCCCCCTGCAGTGTAAGTGCAACAGGGAAGTCCAAGTGGTTTCTTTTCAAGGGACTGGCTCAGAGCTTACCCTACAGCCCTACACCCACGGGTGCATCTTTTCACAAAGCACGTGCGTGTCATCATAAGTCTTTTGCAAAGAATCCATTTGTATGTAATGTGAATCCCTTTGTCCTCATTCTGGTTCCCTAAGTTCAGATTTCTCATAACTGGCTTTTCTTAAGTGAAGGCTATCCTCCTACTGGACAGACCAAACCCCTGTTGGACGGTCCCAGTGAGTCACTGGTAGGGCCTGGTGGACAGCTGGGAGTGGCTGCTGTGCCTGTGAGGGTTAGAGCTCTCTCTGCCTGTCGTCACTTCTTTTCCCTCACTGGCTCCTGGTTTTCAAATTCTAGCTCTGCTAAGTGGCTTCTGTGGCTGGCTTTATTTGAAAGTATTTAGGACAAAGAGAGAACCCAGCATTTCAAAACACTGAGCTGCACTTCCACGCTGCTTTCTCATAAATGCTGAGAGGGAACAGATTAGGAAAAGGAGATGACGCCTTTGGAGAAGTCACCCTGATTTTTCCCACTTCCAATGTCCTCAACATTTTGCTCAATACTGGCATCAAAGACATGAGGTCAAAGGTCAGCAGGTCACTGGACCTGGAAGAAGATTATTATTCCTTAAAACAACCCATTTAAAAAAATTTTATTTATTTTTTAATATATTTCTGGTTGCACTGGGTCTTTGTTGTTGCGAACGGGCTTTTCTCTAGCTGTGGAGAGCAGGGGCTATTCTCTAGTTGAGGTGCATAGGCTTCTCACTGTGGCCACTTCTCTAGTTGCGGAACACAGGCACGCGAGGGCTTCAGTAGTTGTGTTCCTGGGCTTAGCTGCCCCGCAGCATGTGGGATCTTCCCCAACCAGGGACTGAATCGTGTCCCCTGTGTTGGCAGGCAGATTCTTAAACACTGGACCACCAGGAAGCCCGAAGACAAGATTATGATGAGACAAAGAGCGGCACTCTTTATCCAGTGCCTACTTGATGATGGATGTTGTGCTAATACTTGGGCCACTGGATGTGAAGAGCCGATTCATTGGGAAAGACTCTGATGATGGCAAAGATTGAAGGCAGGAGGAGAAGGGGATGACACAGGATGAGATGGTTGGATAGCATCACTGATTCAAAGGAGATGAGTTTGAGCAAATTCCAGGAGATCGTGAAGGACAGGGAAGCCTGGTGTGCTGAAGTCCATGGGAGTCGCAGAGTCAGACACGACTGAGTGACTGAAAAACAACAAATATATATATGTATGTATGTATGTATGTATACACACACACACACACATATCCCTTTCCCACTAACTGTGACCATATTATTGCAAGGTAAGCCTTATCTCAGCTTTGTGTAGCCTACAACCCCAGGGTACCCTGGACACCACTATCTACCCAACTAAGACCCTCATCTCTCTCTGACTCACTCTTCTGCTATTCGAAGGTGACTGGGCTCTGACTCAGAGCATGGGGAGGAAGAAGATTCCTTGGCACCAGGAAGGGGAAAGGGACGCAGGGCTGTTAGTTCCCTCTCTGTGGGACCGAAGGCAAGCAGGGGCAGGAGAGAAAGGCCCAGGAGTGGGCAGAAAGGGGCACAGAGGGTCTGGTCACCAGAAGGCAGGGATGGTGCGGAAGCTGTTTCTCAATCCCACCCTCTGACCCCTCAGTCCTTCATAGAGCAGGACCCACGGAGTGTCCCAGGGGGAGGGCTGAATGGCAGAAGCACCTGGGAAACCGCACAGCTGACCCTCTCTTGGCCTTGAAGTCACCCTGAGGGCTGAGAAGAAGATTCCTGCGATGTCAGCCTGGCAGGGGTCACGGATGTGTGGTGGGCTCAGGTTTTCCCTCCACCTGGCCTGTGCAATGACCTGGTCCTTGTGTAAAGGCTGGTCAGAATAGGGGAAGGAAGGGAGACTGGGGAAGGGAACCCTGTAGGGAGGGAGTCCACAGTGCACTTAGCAGAAGGGTGAGGAGAGAATGAAGGAGACTGGGACTCAACATGCCTCCTTTTCTGGACTGGGAGCGCCACTGGAGGGGGCTGGCAGGATCACGGTGTGCAGCTGAGCAAATGGTGCTTCCCACCGCACTGGGAGGTGCCAGTCATGTAGACCACAGTGCAGATGGCAACCCCTAGGGTCAGGCGCTCCACAGGCTGCAGGGCATAGGAGTAGTCACGCCCTCTGTGCCTAGTTGCTGTTGTTTAGTCGCTAAGCCGTGTTTGACACTTTCAGGCCCCATGGATTGCAGCAGGCCACACTCCTCTGTCCTCCATTATCTCCCAGTTTGCTCAAATGCATATCCATTGAGTCAGTGATGCTATCTAACCATCTATTCCTCTGCCGTCACCTTCTCCTTTTGCCTTCAATCTGACTCTGTCTGAAAAGCAACAGGGTCTTTTCCAATGAGTTGGTTCTTCGACTCAGGTGGCCAAAGTACTGGAGCTTCAGCTTCAGCATCAGTCCTTCCAATGAATATTCAGGTTGATTTCCTTTAGGATTGACTAGTTTGATCTCTATGCAGTCCAAGTAACTCTCAAGAGTCTTCTCCAGTACCACAGTTCAAAAGCATCAGTTCTTCGGTTCTCAGCCTTCTTCATGGTTCAACTCTCACATCTGTTCATGACTACTGGAAAGACCATAGCTTTGACAGTACGGACCTTTGTCTGAAAAGTGGTATCTCAGCTTTTTAATACATTGTCTAGGTTTGTCTCTGTGCCTAGAGAACATTTTAGAGGCTACTGCCTATTCTAGACTTTGAAGGTAGGAGCACTCAAGACTTGAGCATTGTCCAGGAATTGAAGAAGCCTTCTGAAGAGGCCATCATCAGTCATAAGGTCAAGTGGTTCTGGCAGGGCCCTGGCCAGAGAGGCCTTCCTGACTGCCATGTCTTGTCCCTGGCCCCATAGGCACCCAGGACTGAAATGGCAGAGTTCTTGATCTTTCCCTGCATCACCAATCACAAGAGTCAATCCCAGTTAAAAAGAGAAAGTCTAAATAATCTCAGGCACACATGAGCCAGTCCTCTACAATGAAGACACAGCGTTGCCTCTTAGGCCTGCTGCCCCAACCGTTCCATCTAGCTTCTAAGTTTGACTTCTTTCCAGTGGAGACCCCAGAGGCATGCTTGCCGTTGGTTCTTTGCCTTTTCAGGTCCCCATCCCTCCTCCTGGATTCCCATCAGTAAAAAGAGTGTAGATGTTTAGTGGGCAGGGGGCCCAATCCCCACCCCTCAGGGATGCCTCAAGTATACTCGCCCATCTTGGGGGAAGCGAGGTTGCCCACTGGATCCCAGATTAGGGGAGCAGAGAGAGGAAGTCAGTAGTCAGATGGAGCTGCTCACTGGACTCAGTTGACCTCACAAGGAAGACACACAGCACCCCGAATCAATAGGAGCCAAGCCTAGGGCATCCTCTCCAGTCTCTCTGTAGAAGGACACTCTGGGAGAGTTGTAGGATTTGGACACTGGCCTGAGCAGAAGGACAAACTTGCCTTTGTGTCAGCTCTTGCCCCCATGGTCAGCCAGACACGAACGAGGCAGGGTCTCTGCCAGCTCTTCCATCTGTTGGGGCTGCCCTGCTGTCCCCAGTCAGGCTAAACTAGGTGGCACCTGCTCATGGAATGCCAACCCAGGCAGGTGCTTGCAGAGCAAAGTGTTGGAGTTTTCTTTGAGCAGGGAAGTTTAAAACTGAGATAAAGATGAAGAGATCTGAACTGTAAGCTGCTTCTCACAGCTAGTTTAGGAAAAAGATCTTACCAGGACCCCACAGCCAAGATGAGTACAGAGATTTGGACAGTCTTCTTTGGTCTCCAACTGGGTAGATTCCATTTGAAATGTGTTCCTTCCTCTTCTGGTCCTTGGGTGCTCGTAACTGGAAAGTTCTTCTCTTATTCTTGAGTGCCAGCATACCTAAAACCTAATGAGCTTACACAAAAAATCTACAAACAATAAATGCTGGAGAGGGTGTAGAGAAAAGGGAGACTTCTTGCACTGGAGATGCCTTTAAAAACTAGGAATAAAACTACCATATGACCCAACAATCCCACATAGGCATGTACCCTGAGAAAGTCATAATTGAAAAAAGTTACATGTACTCCAATGTTTACCGCAGCACTAGTTACAATAGCTAGGGCATGGAAGCAACCTAGATGTCCATTGACAGGTGAATGGGTAAAGAAGCCGTGGTACATATACACAATGGAATGTTACTCAGTCATAAAAAGGAACACATTTGAGTCAGTGCTCATGAGATGGATGAACCTAGAGCCTATTATACAGAGTGAAGTCAGTCAGAAAGACAAATATCGTATATTAATGCATGTATATGGAATCTAGAAAGACGGTACCGATGAACCTACTTGCAGGGCAGCCGTGGAGATGCAGATGTAGAGAACAGACTTAGGCACATGGGGACGGGGATGGTGGAGAGGGTGGGGTGAATGGTGAGAGTAGAACGGAGACATATTCACTAACATATGTGAAATAGATAGCCAGTGGGAATTTGCTGTATGACTCAGGGAACTCAAAGTGGGGCTCTGTGATAACCTAGAGAGGTGGGATGGGGTGGGAGGTGGGGGGAGGTTTAAGAGGCAGGGGACATATGTATAGCTATGGCTGATTCATGTTGATGTATGACAGACACCAGCACAATACTGTAAAGAATTATCCTTCAATTAAAAATAAATAAAAAACCTACTGGCCATCCTCTGATCCCTTTGATCTTTTCTTCCAGTCTCCCAAGATGTTTATCAGTCCCCTCTGAAATTCACCCAAGAGATGTGCTGACCTTTCTGGGCACTGAAACATCAGGATGGCACTCAGCACCCTACGAGCCATCAGAGCTGCTGAGAGGTGCAGCGACAAGAAACGTTAGTCTGAGGGTAAGGGCCCTGGTGTTGATTTTCTGCGGGTGAGGGCGGTCCAAGCTCAGCTGTCTCTGGTCTTCCTTTGCACAAGGCTCTTCCCTCCTCGCCCTGCCTCCTTACAGGCCATCTTCAATCCCCCACTAGGGCTGTGTACTGTCGTCAGAGCCCTGCTGGAGTCACACTGAGGGTGGGGAGATCAAGGTAAGTGCCCCCCTTCCTCCTCCCCCTAAGAACTACATCTAGGAACAGCATGATGTAAGGCAGGTGTCGGACTCAGAGGCCAGGCCAAGCCACTAACTGGCCTTGGGCTCTCCTCAGAAAGGAGAGGGTAGACTAGACAATACAGCTACCCACCCCACCCCTTCAGGAGCAGCCCTTCCTACCCTTTCTTTAGCTTCTCTTCCGGCAGATGTGTTTTATCTAAAAAGTTCCCCGCCTCACCCAACCGCAGTATAATTTCACTGTCTCTTTTCCACCAGCAATTCAAATCCATCCTTTCTCCTATTCCTCTGCTTACCCTCTTCAAAGGCCTGTGCTCTTGAGATCTCTATTCCAGATCTGGCCTGAGGCTTTAGTGGGTGGGGACTGAACTCTGACCATTTCCGCTCTTGGCTTAGTCAGACTTCTTTTGTTTTTTTTTATGGTTGAACTTCTTCTTAAATTAGATGTTACAAAATATTTAACACACATACACATGTGAAACAATCCTGCATGGAAAACTCTGGTCAAAACTTTTCTTTGGCACAAACACAGAACATTTCCATGGCTTCCCACTTTCTTGATTCTCTAGGGCTGGCCCATGGCCAGATGGAGGAATTTTAGCTCTCAAGGCCAGAGAGAAGTTTGCTGTCCCAGCTCCTGAGGTCTGGGTCATCTCCAGTACCACCATATTAAGACTGTAGTTTAATAAAATCTGCCAGTATACCCCGCCCCCTAGCCCCGAAGGCTTGCTAATAGCTAAGCAAGGATCTATGGGCCCTGTCAGCCAAGTCTGGTTCTTTTTTAGAAGCTCTTAGACAAAGCCTTTAGACAGCTGGCTCCCTATGTAGGAGGTAGTGTCCAAGGCCTCAAGCTCAGCTTTAGTCTGGTCCACTATAATGGGGATAATTTACTCTTTTCTATGATTTCAGAGTAAGAATAAGGTTTGCTTTTGTTGAATCTGTGTGCATGCTCAGTGTCTGAATTTTTGCGACCCCGTGGACAGTAGGCCACCAGGATCCTCTGTCCATGGAATTTTCCAGGCAAGAATACTGGAGTGGGTTGCCATCTCCTCCTTCACGGGTTTCCAACCCAGGGATAGAACCCATGTCTCTTGCGTCTCTGGCATTGGCAGGTGAATTCTTTACCACTAGCGCCACCTGGGAAGGCCCAAGGATTGCTGCTGTTGCTGCTAAGTCACTTCAGTCGTGTCCAACTCTGTGCGACCCCGTAGACAGCAGCCAACCAAGCTCCCCCGTCCCTGGGATTCTCCAGGCATGAACACTGGAGTGGGTTGCCATTTCCTTCTCCAATGCATGAAAGTGAAAAGTGAAAGTGAAGTCGCTCAGTCGTGTCCGACTCTTAGCGACCCCATGGACTGCAGCCTACCAGGCTCCTCCGCCCATGGGATTTTCCAGGCAAGAGTACTGGAGTGGGATGCCATTGCCTTCTCCGCCAAGGATTGCTAACAAACAGTAAATTCTTTCTCTGAAGGAGAAGTTACTTTCTATATTCCTTGGCAGACCCCATCCAAAAAAGCCTTCTTCATGGTTGCTATCAACAAGCAATGAGGGCAGAGTAGAGAGGAATAATGAATGCAAACACTTTAGTGCTTTCTATACATCGGGCTCTAAGGCACAATAATATGCACGCACCCATGCACGCACATGTGTGCAAATGTTTTATCCTCTAACAATGTACTGGCATTTTCCCCCATTTTACAAATGAGGAGCTTGAGGTTCCGAGCAGCTGTATACTTACCAAAGATCTTGGCTCAGCGGTCGGTTCTGGTGGGCACTATAGTGATGTCTCAGGAATGAGAACTCATAGGAATGGGATGTAGACAGTACATGGAATTGTTAGGGGAAACACACTGACTGAAACTGCCCACCCTGGCCAGGCACCACAGTAGCCATTTGCACGTTATTTTACGACAGGAGGTCCTGGTAAGGAACACAGAACGAACAAGCTACTGCCAACCAGAATTCAGGAAAGGTCAAAGGCAGATGCCAGGTGTCCTGCCACCTCCCAGAATCCTTCTCGCTGGCACCCATCTTGGCTGAGCAATGCACAGGGTACCAGGAAGGACCCTGACTCAGAGTGACTGGCCAGAGAAAACCCAGAAGTTAATCCCATCACAATAAAAATGGAAACTGCAAGCCACGTGCCTGAGCAGTCTTCCTAGGTACCCTTACTTTCCTGCTTTCCACCCAGGTGCCCATTTTCCCAGTAAAGTTTCTTGCTTTGTCAGCACATGTCTCCTCAATTAATTTCTGAATGTTAGACAAGAGCCCACTCTCAGGTCCTAGAAGGCTCCCCCCCCCCACCCCCCGACCCCGCAAACTTCCTGCAACAGTATGGAAAGAATGACATTTTGGAGTTGAGAGGGACCTCGATTGTACAGTTCTCAAGAATCTGAGTGATCTGCCCAAGGTTCATGAAGCTACTCCATTGAAGAATCAATACAGAATCCACTTCTTTTGTTATTTCAATGCTATTTCTGTCCTGCTCACAGGTGTCTCTTATGAGGGAAAACAGACATTAGCTTTAGTAATTTAAGGTAGGGTCTTGGAGAGGCTAGAAATGTTAAAAAAAACACTGACTCTGAAAGAAAAAATAAGTAAGGGGAAGCCCGAAATAGTGTCACGGACCATAGCATCTACGAACAGTCCAACAGGGAGATGTTACCCTCTGAAAGCCTATACCAACCACTAACAACCATACTCATCTGTTTTGGGTACTTGTTTCAGTGTGCTGGTTCTCAGGATTATTTTTTCTTGGAATGTATGCATTCCAGCAAAGCAAATTTCTCCCAAACCAATCCTTCACTTTTATGACTTCCATTATAAATTTGGCAATTTTCAAGAATCTTGATGACCCGGTGTTTGAGGCTGATGTGGCACGTTCAACGCTAGTTCTGTGATCTGGAAGCAGTGCGAAGGCACCTAGCATCTCACTCCTCCTACTGCAGCAGTCCTATTCTTCCTCCCTTCAAACATCTTCCATGTCAGCTTCCCTGGACCGCATCTCTCGTGGCTAAAGATCTGGGTTAGCACCCTGGTAACTTTTTGTTTTACTACCTTTCTCCAGCCTTGGTGGAGGTACTGACAAAGTCAGATACAGGGAGACTCAAAGCTAGCACTCTATATTTCAGCTGGAATATTCCATTAGCTCATGGCTTTGGGCTCCAGAAAGGAGTCATTTCCCAGAAATTTGAAATACTAGATACTCGATTTCCTTACAATGTGACTGTCTTGTAGATAAGCGCTGTGGGCCCCTGCTGCACAGCTCAAGTAAACTGTGGGTGAACAGGACTGACCAACTCTTCCTGCTGTCCCTGGCCAGGTCAGCGCTGGCCCAGTCATTTATCTTTGCCTTTCAGCCTCCTTCCTTTTTACTTTGCTTACCACCTTTTTACTAAAGAGTGAAATGCAATTAGGGTACAGATGGCTTAGATTTTCTTTTCATATACATTTTTCTTCTGCTGCATGTGGGAAGCACTGTACTTTGAAGAAATTCAAAATTATTCCCAAGACACTTAATGTTATTTTTACTCCAGCATGAGTGCTCAAGGACAAATGAGCACTTAAGACGGAAACATCCCGCCTGAGAGAAACACACAGCTTGTCCAAAGCCCTTATCCTGATGCTGTGGGCAAGTCTGGACTCACCGAGCTGTACTTCACCTTTGTATTTCAATTGTTGGCATGTTGCCTTGCTTAGGTCATAAGGGATGGATAGTCTTCCTTTGGCAGTATAGATTTTCCTCACAAGAATTTTGGTTGGCAAGAACTTTTCAATTAACTGAAAGAGGCAGCTTTATAGGCAGGAGATATATGATGGGTTGGGTTTATTTTTAATTTCTATTAGAAGTTTACCATGTATGTCTGGGACAGGGCAGGAAAAGCAACTTGATATTTGGAAACATCAGAAAACATAATTCTTTTGAGGCTGTCTGCAATGTCACTTTGCTGCATCTTTCCCTCAGTTCTGACTAACAAAAGGGTCAATTCCAGGATTTCAGTATCCTAAGTCCATCTAAGCCTGGGAAAGGAGATCAAGTAGATACTTCCTCCAACTCTAAATTTTGTGGTCCTAATGTGACCTTTGTCCCAATACCTAGAAATGACCTTGACCACTGGCATTGAGGCAGTGTACCACAGCTTTTCTTCTAGTGTTCAGGGTGGCTTTGAATCAAGTTTCCAATTAGGAAAGAATTGAAACAGGAAAGGAATAAAGGAGGAGGGGTGTCTAAGCAACCAAGTCTTCCTTGGAAGAGAAGAGGAAGCCATGAGAAGTGAATAATAGGTTTATTTGCATATACATAAGAGAAGAGCTAGCGTTGCTGGGAGAGAGGCAGGGCTTGTGAGGAGGTAAGGCTTCAGCAGAGGAAGGCACCTTGACAAACAAGGACTCCGGGCTCAGTAAACCAAGCACAGTTGCAACCTTCTTTCGCCCCAAGCCCACTACTCATTTAACTCATTTACCTGTTGTCAGAGAGACATGGGAATCACTTACAAAACCAGGTGGTAAATAAAGTGGAGGGAACCAATTTTATAAATCTGGACCAGCCACTTAAAACTTTATGTACAGGATGCAGAAAAAACCCATAAGAGGCACCTTTGAATAGTTCAAACCTAATCAAGTGCCATCTGCCCTGTTAGTAAAAATAGCTATCACGGAAGAATCTGGGGATTAAATGTGCCTCCAAAGTTGAGGCCTCAATCCTACAAGTTTAGGCAAAGGGACCCTAGAAGTGGAAGTTCCTGCCAGGTCTGCAGGACCATGATCATAGACAGGAGATCTCTGGGGATCAGAGTGGAATGGCTACAGAGACAAGCATTTCTCAGCCTGCTTCTGTGGCTACGCTGTGGGGCCGAGCTCCTGGCAAGCAGAATCTGGGGTGTCTCCCAAGGATGGAAGGCATCCTTGCTAAAAACATCTTTTCTTGGATTCTAAAGTTGAACCAGAATGAACTTTGACTTCTCTTCTGAGTACCCAAATGAGATAAAGGCTCTTAACATGAAAAGATCAAGTTCTGCATTTGGGAACAGTAACTACCAGTGGCTAGTTCTCAAGGAAGCTTTACCTACTTCTTTTTCTCCAGGAAGATATGTGGATTGTCCTTAGAGAAGTCAGAAGTGGCCAGCTGCTGCTAGATGCAGTAATATAAAACAAAAAGATTGGACATGCTGACTAGGAAGGGGAAGAGAAACACACACTGAGTGATTATATCTTTTTTTTTTTGTATATAAAGGATTAAAAAATTCCAATTTAATAATAAATTTTGGAAAAGCAAATGTAAAATGACTTGGGCTTATAAAACCAGAATTTACAATTATCTGTGTATAGTCAAAGACAAATCATAGAACCGTTCTGATTACAGATTAAAGTAATTCTACTGGTTACAGAATCACTGACCCACTCCCCGGTGAGATTACAGTTGTTCAATTGTAAGCATCTCCACTGCTACTCACACTCCTTTGTCTCCTCCTCCTCAGACAGTGTTTTCACACCCAAGTCACAGCACACACACCAGGCACGTCTTTCTTTTCACAAAACTTAGCAAGATGATCCCTCCTTCTGGCTTAGATCAACAACCTTCTTTTATAAATAACCCCCCTTCCCCTGGTCACTAAATGCGTCCACGTCTTCATCCTCCACAGGCTCCCTCCCCTTGGTCCCAGTTCCAGTAGGACATGTTCATCCCTAAAAAGAATGCTGGATTTGTGAGGCCACACCAGTCACAAGCTAGGACCTCCCCAGGCCCATGGTGCTGGGCTCCTGGTTGTCCAGTGCCTTTGTGCTCAAGAAAGCTGTAGTGTTCTCTCCCCCTCATCTCTGCCCAGCATTCTCCTGCCCTTTCATGACATCCACGCCAACAAGCTGTCTGCCATTCTAGGTTTCCCTGTCTTGTACAAGCCTTCATCAATAACCAAGTGACTGTAACTACCACAGCAATGCTGAAAAGATCCTTGTCTTTTCCTCTCTCAATCTTTATCTACCTTCATGAACAGAGTCTCTTCTAGAGGCCAGTGACTCTTCTCTCCACACACTCTGCATCCTGAGGGACCTACTCAATAAGAATCTGTTACTCTGAGATACCTACTCTGCAAGATCCAGTCACAACACCACAGCCTCTGTGAACTGCAGGCTGGAGGGAAGATGCCAGGCCCACCAATTCTGATCGATCATTTTGGGTTAAATTAAATGAACGCAGTACCACACTCTGCTCTTCCCTACACTTCTTCATTAACACACCTATAACATCCACTTTAGTAGTCTGAGCACAAAGCTCTTGAGAGCTGTCTTTCCCCTTCTTTCCATAGGCCGAGACACCACCATGTGGGGCCAAGCAAGTGCCTGCTGGCCTTCTGAGTGCCTCTTAGGAACTAGCACCTAACTTGTTAAAGTGTTACCCACAACCAGTTATATTCTACGGCCCCTACAGAATGGTGCTGCACCATCGATCAATTTGCAACCAGTGAGCTTTATCAGGGATCTATGTTCTCTCGAATCTGATCTTAACTGCTAACCTCTCATGAGCATGAAAATCGCTCCACTTTTAGTACACCTACTTTAATGCTCAATGAAGAAGTGCTACTGAGAAAACACGGAAGACTTCTTTAAGAAAGGAACCATGCTTTCCTTCCCAGCACAGCCAGTGGGCTGAAGGCCTGTTTCCACTCGTCTCCATTCTCTCAGCGTGAATCCACTACTCACTGGCAACACAGTCTGATTTAGCAGGCACTCGTCATTAAAACCAGAACATCTATGGCATATAAACGAGGTGAGATGGCAAAAAACACAGATCCAGAGAGCCTTTCTGATGGAGAATGGAAAGACAAGTCTGAGACAGTGAGCTCACGCGTGCCAGTGCACACACATGAGAACGAGTCAAACATCTCAACAAGGATTTACTGTAACAGAATCTGCACAGGTACACTATGCTCAAGTCTTACTAGAAAGGACTCACTTGCATTTTTTCCCTTTCTTAACGCAGCACGACCAACGGCCAGCTAAACATCAGACCCATTGTTGAATAGAAGGGAGCAGCATCAGACACAAAATTCCAGGCCCTGGTTTTACGTGCCTTTAATACTATTTTTCCTTTCCTCTGTGTTCACTAAACAGGATTTAAAATTTTTGTAAAGCTACTTTTCATAGCTTTTTGTTTTCCCTTTGTATTTATCATGTTTTTAATTTCTTCTCTGAGGAGGAATTCTCCGAATCTGGGTCTTCCAATTCGATTCGGTGCCTCTTGAGGCCACTATGGCCATGAACAGCCCTGCTGCTGTCTGTGTCTGGGGGGTCAGTGGGGTCCTCTCTCGTTCCAGCACTGGGGGACTCACAGGCCATTTCAGACCCACAACAGTCTTTGTGTAGGAGTATCCCTGTCAGGGACAAGTTATCGTGGTCAGTGTCCACACGTCCTGGGGAAGAGCAGGCCAGTGCCTCCAGCTCCCCGAAGTTCTGCCCATTGCTGTGGGGGTGCGGGGGGCGGGGATGCAAGCGTCCATTGTTGTGGTTGGCACAGATGGTTTCGAGGCTTCTCTCCTCACTGTCATCAGACTGGGTCCTGAGACAGTTGCCAGACCCGCTGCTCAGAGTGGAGCCAGACGCCTTGGGGACAGGAGGGGAGGGTGGCTCCTCAGCCCGGCTGCTCAGGGCCTTGCTTAGGGCCTTTCCATTGAGCTTCTTGGTTTCAAAAGTGTGTTCTACAGTGCCACCATTGTTGGAGTCCTGAGAAGCATCCTCGGGTGCCTCTGCCCAAGGGTGGCCACTGGGCTCGGGGCCCGGGCCATTGTTGGGGCTTACGGCAGAAGTCCCTTCTTTAAAAGCGTCCTTGCTGCGGCCTTCCGGCGGCATGTCCTGGGTCCTCTGGGCTACCGCCGAGTTTAGACAGGCTTCCTTGCTGGAAGAAGGGGCTGGGTTGTCCTTGTGGCTGGTTCCCGCCCTCCCTTCATCGGCCTCCCCAGACACGAGCGAGCTCTCTCCATCTTTGTTGTTTGAGTAGGAGATGTAGGAGTAGCGGAGCCACTTGTAAGCTTTATAAATCTTCCGCTCAACTGACTCTATGTCGGAAGTTGGCGATGCTCGGCTTGGCTGAATCTCCAGAGTGGACGCGCTCCGATCAGGGGAGGAGGTGGGGGAGGAAGAGAGGTCATCTACTTTGATCTGGGGGTAATCATAGTTGTCTTCGCCAATGTAGGTGTCGGTGGGCTTGGGAGGGGCGCCAGGCCTCTCTTCTCGAGGCGTCTTCTGCCGGCGCCGCATGGCATTCCGCTGCCGGGTGGATGCGCGCCGTTCGTTCAGCTCCTCCTCTTCCTCAGAGCTGCTGGAGCTGCTGGAGCTGCTGGACTCGTCTTCGGGGCTGGGAGACCGTGGCCGGGGAAAGAGGTCTGTGTCCAGTTCCACCTCACAGGCATTCTCTTCAGAGTCAGACTCGTTGGAAAGGGCCAGGAGGCGTTTGTCCTGGTAGCGCCGCAGGGCAGACAGGCGCTGCTGGCGAGACGTGGCATCCTCACACGAGGGCAGCGGCGGGGTGGACGCCACCACGTTTGTGGCAGTGACCCGCAGGGGGCCCAGGTGGAAGGCGCTGTCGGCAGACTCATCCACTGTGGGCGGAGGGGAGCGGGGCAGCGAGGCCGAGGACTCGGAGTCGGTGTAGCCCGAGCGCTCGCTGACCCCCGCGTGCAGCTGGAGGATGGTGCTCTCGCTGAGGTCACTGTCCGAGTCAGAGCTCCAGCCCTCGATCTCGCGACGCACCAGGGAGTCAAAGAAGGCCATCATCCGGGGGTCTTCCTGCACAGACTGGTTGGCGTAGTCGTGAGACAGGCCACTCCCACTGTTCAGCACAAGGCTGATGTACTCTTCGTGGGTATAGAGACAGCGAGAATCATCCTCAATCCGACCGTCCAGATCTCCGGTACATCCTGGCTGCTTATACGGGCTCCAGATCTGCACAGAAAGTGAAAACAAAACCAAGGAAGCCTGATTGGAATGTATTCTAAAGCTGTTGGCCATAAAGAGCTTCCCCAGACTCTCCCTGTCATTTAGCCAGGACTTGCTAACCAACTTTAAGCCCAGGATAAACACATACCATGACTCCCACTGCCCCCCTCCCCTTTAGCTTCCTCTACCAGTAGCCTGGAAATCACAATAACCCCCTACATAATATCAGAGGACAGAGGATGACTTGAAGATTGCCCAGTGTGTTCAAAACTCTCAGAAGACTGGAGAGGTACCACTTTTCCAAAGTGAAAACAGACCAGCAGTCAGTCCTCTGCAACAGTTAATATTTCAGCCTATAACTACTTCTCCCCAAATGCAACATTTCTATTTTTAACTAATGGGAATTGCTTAGTGGAGCTTGGGAAGAACAGCCAGCTGCCTACACTGCAGTTCCCTCTTGGACATGCAGGCATCAGTTACCCAGGAAACTGGGTTCCCTTACCCAGGGAGCTGCTGGCTTGCTCCCCAACTATTCTGTTAGCTATTGGAGTAGGCAGGACTCACCCTCCAAGCCCACAGACCCATCTCTTAATACATTCCACAGTCAGACCTTCGCGCTCATAGCCAAAAAGTGGCAGAACTAGGATTCAGACTAAAGTCTGTCTGAATGCAAAAGCCCAGCTTTATGAGCTGAATTAAGTTATGCAAAAGTGGAGTTCAAGGTAATTAAGCTGTCACTGCAGATGAGAACGATTAGCTTCACCTGACTCTGCCAGACTGGTCCTGAGCAGCACAGAGAAGCTCGGTTATATCAGCTGGTAGTTATGGCAACTCAGATGAAATTCCAGGTGATTTTCTTGCCTTAACAGGCTCCTGTCTATCTTTAGATGGCACCCAACCCAGAAAGTAGTGGCTTCTCATTCCCTATCCTCTATCAAGCCAATGGCTTTGCTTCCCCAAAGTTATCCAAGGACAAATTCGCCTTCCTGTGAGCATGCTCCTGAGGCCTGCTCCCTCTATGCTTTACTTTGATCTCCCAGGAGGCAGCATCTCTCAGGAGGATCCCCAGTTCAAGAGGGGCTGAAGAAACCTTCTAGACTAGGTCTCTTCACCAATTCCCAATTCAGATTCATTCCTCCTTCAACTTTGTCCCCTGCCCACAACTCCTCAGGTGTCCTCCCACTCCCAGCTTCACAATCTCACCCAGGGGAGGGTTAAGGCAGTGATTCTCAAACTTTGGTGTGAATGTGAATTACCTGAAGAATAATTAAAACACTGACTCCTGAGCCCCACCCTCAGAGATTCTGATTTAGTAAGTCATGGGGAGGTTACCAGGGCTCTGCACTTTTAATAAGCACTCGAGGAGTGTGAAAGTGGAGGCACCAACTTTTAAGAAACACTGGAATATATTAATAGTTAGCATAAAATAAGTTGCATAAAATAAAGGCTTTGTCTGAAGCAATTCTCAAATTCTTTGTGAGACTCAATGTTTGGGAAACATTTAGATCTGGTCTTTAGCAACAGGCCCAAGCTATAAATGACTATCTTTGCAAACAGATGTCTCTGGGAATAAAAGTTTGGTGGCTTAGGAAAAAAACTGAAAGGTTCAACAAGCAAAAGCCCTTAGGATGTTTCAGAGTCGTAGTCTATATGCTGGGCTAAATCTCACTCCCCCAGTTAAAAATGGAAAATGTTACTAACCATGTTATATAATATGTAGATAAATCCTTATGTACTTCCCAGAAACTCAGAATTTAACAGAAGAACAAAACGTTCATGGTGAGATGCTTGCTGGCCCAACTATCCAACGAGCCTGGGTTTAGTCTACTGCCCAGCCCCCTGCATCTTCACTTCAGGAATGAAAATCACAACACTGAAAGCTGGCATTTATATGCGCTCTGGAATGTATTAAGCTGAGGTAGACTTCATTCCTGAAGCCTGGAGTAATGGAACAAAATGCTGGATCAGAAGGCAAGAGGCTTGAGTGTGGGTTCCCACACAGCTCTCGTTTGCTCAGCTCCCCATCCAAACAGTGAAATTAGACGGGTCTCATGCAACCCGAAGATTCAGAGCAAAACAAAAGATCCATCCCAGATGACCAGTCTCCAGTCCTCAAGGGACCTATAGCACAGAGCTGTGGGAGAGGCAGAACAGGTAGGGACCTGAGCCTCCTCACTCACATGGCCCAGAGCAAATGACTTCACCCTTGAAGGCTCTTTCCTCAGTTGTAGACATGAGAAGGATGAAATGATGCAACATATACCAAAGTACCAATAACTGTAGTGCTTCCTCCTTCATTTGGCAAACGAGTACCTCAACTAGAGGTTTGAGACTCATCCTCAAACAGACTTTTGAACACCAGAGGCACTGACCATCCCAATTATGTTAGTCCTCATCCTTAAAACATCAGTTTCAAACATTTGTGAAATTATCTTTTTAATACTGAAAGTCAACAACTCAGAAGTGAAGCAATGAAAGCACAGCTTCCTGTTGCATGTGAACTGTGGCTAGACATCCCTCCTCATGGGACAAGGTTCATGAGAAAAGGAGGAGGGATGTGCAGCTTTCTCTTGAAGCCCAGTGACAGTGACAAGTTTAGCTCAAGAGGCTGTTGAGCAAACAGATGCAGTTCAATTCTTATTCAAAAATCATCGAAATGGAACACAATTTCAGTAACAAGTGTTCTGACCCACACAGGTGACCGTGACATGCTTGATGTAGCATCTCTAAACCCTCTTCTCTCTCTGCACTATTATACTAAATTCAGACATCTGGCCACCTACCAAGAAAAATGACACAGACAGAGACTTAAGTTGTTATTCCAGGAGCGCTTCACACTCTCTAATCTGGATTCCAAGACTCCCTGGGCCCACCTGTGGCCTACACCTTCCCAGCCTTACATCCAAGCCCTCCCCTTTCTGTGCTCTTCACTTTGGCCAAATGATCATTTCTTAAACAGGCCCTACACTTTGCTGCTTGTGAGCATTTACTCATGAGCATACTACCTGGAGTGCAGTAGGTGATCAATAAATATTTATTGATTCAGTAAAATAAATATTCAATCTCTCTCTTTAAAATGGCCTTCCCATCTTATTCCTTTTCTTTTGCAGACTTTTTTCTTCAAAATCTGGTTCAAGTATTACTTGAGATAGTTCAAGTGTACTGAGATTACCCCAGACGGGGGGAAAAATCTCGGCCTCCCCACACAGCAATGTTTCTACCTCTTATGTACTTTGCACTTTTCATTACTTTTATTTGTCTTCTCTCCTACTGGGTCATCAATTCCTATGGGGACCTGCATTCCTCACAGGGCCTAGCGCAAATCACACACAGTAGGTATGGTTCACAAATACTGGGTGAATAGACAAATATTGGTCTTTGAGGAAAAAGAAAACGCCAGCAATTGTTCATCTTTCTCTCTCTTATGTTTAACTACAAAATAACCCTGTTTTTTTGCTAAGTGTGGGCATTCAAGAGGATATAAGATCTGTTGTGGGTGAGAAGAGGCTGGCCCTGACTCCTTTCCTCCAGGCTAGTAAGGCATCAGTAAAGGACAAGTCAGGGAGAAGAAGGTGGAGCAGAGACAGGTGGAGAGAGAGGCTGGCTGGATTAAAGTATGGTGGAATGATGCTCTTTGAGCCATTGACTCTCAGAAAAAACACAAGAAAGAAAGAGATTGTTTTTTTAAGTTTTTTTTTTTTTTAAGTGGACTGTTTTTAAAGTCTTTATTGAATTTGTTACAGTACTGCTTCTGTTTTATATTTTAGTGTTTTGGCCATGAGGCAAGTGGGATCGTAGTTCCCCGACCAGGCATCAGACCGGCCCTCTCTGCATTGGAAGGTAAAATCTTAACCATTGGATTGCTAGATAAATACCTGAAAGTGACTTTTATTAAAATAGAAACTGTCAGGCACAGGTAACCTGTAAGGCACTCCTAGGTGTCATTCACTTGACAGATGGGAGACAGATTCAAAGAGCTGCCCAAGGGTACTAACTGTTACTGATTTAAGGTTTCCAGTGGCTAAACATGCCTCCTGGTGGGGCACGGTTCAGACCCCACTGGAACCTGGAAGCAATGAGTTCTACAGTTTAGTCTGAATATTTTCACAGAGAAAATATTTTCTCCTTTAAGAACTTGGCTAGTCTCCAACCTCTAACCTCTTGGTTAAGGATTCCAACTGACTAAACAACGATCGGAGAGACTTAGCACAGAAGCATCCTAGGGTGTCAGCCAAGCAGGAATCTCTCTTCTAAAGGAGATGCTCAAGCAGAGCTCCCTGATAAAGAGAATGATGTCAACAGGACTACGGAGGACATGCTACTCTGCCAACCTGTGAGTCACACGCTAAAGGAAAAGGGAAAGCAACGCAAGGGACAGGGCGGCTCAGTGATCACCCAAGTGAAGGACTGCTGAGAGGAACAGATACAGAGGGAGCGCCAGGCCACCTGCTGCCTTCCCACCAGCACGGGAAGGGCGGCCGGACACCGAGGAGAGCAAAGAATGGGGCCCGGTGCTGGCCTTACCACTGCTAGCTATATAATTAACCCCAAACAGTAAATTTATAATTTACATCTCATCCTCTGCGAAAAGAAAAAGTCTATAAAAACCGTCTAAGTCTAGGTCTAGCCCTGTTTATTTATGGGTAAGTAAATGTATGCAATCATGAAAGTCAGCCCTGATCAACAATAAAACCTAAATAAAGGGAGTTGGAATAATGACAAATAAAAATACCGACCCATACTCCAACATTACATTTCTGATAGTTTCCTCTGTCTCAGACTTAAGTTGGATAGTTTTTACAAAAAGAACAAAAGAAAATGAAAACTATCCATTTGTTACAAATCAATCTTCACATTTCCCCTGAAATCTCCCTCAAGTTTTCAATTGTTATTTTGGGGGAAAGTGAGGAATTTTATGTTTTGCTGGGGGGAAGAGGGAGGAGATATCACCTATCTTTACTTAAAAGTCAAGTCATCACAGGGTCCTCAGGAATTCATCATTTGTCTTGAGCCCTCATTTTCTCAGCTGTGGAGAAGGGTTACTAGCAGTCCACTGGAATGTGAGTGATGGGCAGTGGGCCATCCTTCCGTGGACACAGGCCAGACTGGGTCTCTCATTTACAAGCTCTAAAAATATCCCTTGGCAGGGTTACGTTCATTCAGTCAATGCGCAACTGATGCAAGTGTTCATCCTCAATCACAACCACATCAAGTGGTTTCTGATATGTCCTGAGACAAGTTAGCTATGGTTCTGGAAGTCACTTGTTGTATCTGTGCCATATGAGGACAGCAATTAATGCAAAGTGCACACCCAGTAACTGAGGGGATGGTAGCTTCTTTATCTCCAGATGGGGTTTGGAAAGCAGAATTCATCAGACTCCAGATCAAACGCCATTGGAAATGCAGCAGCATACAGGTAGTATCTGGTTTCAAAGCCTCGTGACTAATTTTTAAGAAAAGAGTCCCTCCTGAAAGGAGGGTTTAAAAACCGCTCTATTTATTATAACATAAATTTTTCCATATTTTGTAATATGCCAAAATAATTAAGAATTCTGATAGACCTTTAGTTATGTTTAGCTATGACGTGCTACATACATTGTTTTGTTTTTTTCCATTTATAAACTTGCAGTGATTTCTCTAAAAGGACAAAAGGGGAATGTGCCTCACCTTGATAATCTTTTCTACACCAGAAGAGCAGATCATGTAGGTGTGGGGGTTAAATCGGACCTGGTTAACAATAGACCGATGCCCTTTCAGCACCATGAAGGCTCCGTTGACCACCCTACCAATGCCACCTGGGAAGACAGAAGGAAACAAAAATCAAATGATGAAACAGATGGAAGTAAACAGGCTCCAGTAATAGCAAACAAACAGCTCTGAACCAGAGTCGAAATTTTTTACTAACTGATCACCAGCAGAATGCCTAATCTTACAGATAAAGTTGCTATGGAAAGAAGGAAGATGAAATATCTCTCAACATATGTGCTCTTACCCAGAGCCTTTATTTAGCCTTTAAGCATTGCCCACACCCACCCACTGCAATTCCATTGTCAATGAAGCCACAGCCACTTAAAACATTTCTCAAGTTTTTGATCCTTAGGATAGAATCCCAGTGTTACCTTAGAAAAGGCCAGTCATAAGCAAAATGAGACTGATCTGCTTGGGAACAGTTAGGCAGCTAAGCCAGGGACATGCAGAACCAGAAACATATAATTACTTAAGTGTACCCAAAACATCACTGATCTAGTTGCCCTCAATTTCTATGATGAAAGTAGCAAACAAAACATACAAAAACCTTTGGGAAAATAATGGAGAAAATTCTGTCTTCACTCTGATAGGGAGAACTAAGGATAAAGCAAGGAGATACGGGTCACTTTCACAGTAAGCAGACTCCAAGTATGGAAAATTACAGAGGGTGGGCCTTGAAGACATCATGTATGGAGGCTGCTGATAGAAACCAGTATCTTATGGACCATCCTGTAAGCCTTCTTTTTTGATGATGAGAAAAGTACCAGAGGCCTAGAACTTATAAAACAGATGAAAATGTCATCATTTATGAACTTGGGATAATCTTAAAGGTTCAACTTCATTGGTAAGGGCATCACACTCCCACAGGACACAGGCACCCAAGTCTTGAAAAAGCTCACTTTTAAGCAGCCATCAACAGCTCAGTACACACAGGCTGACATGTGCTCCTGGTCGACTGGCAAACTGTGATGCATACTGCCGCTGCTGCTGCTAAGTCGCTTCAGTCGTGTCCGACTCTGTGCGACCCCATAGACGGCAGCCCACCAGGCTCCCCCGTCCCTGGGATTCTCCAGGCAAGAACACTGGAGTGGGTTGCCATTGCCTTCTCCATTGTGTGAAAAGTGAAAAGTGAAAGTGAAGTCGCTCAGTCGTGTCCGACTCTTTGCGACCCCATGGACTGCAGCCTACCAGGCTCCTCCATCCATGGGATTTTCTAGGCAAGAGTACTGGAGTGGAGTGCCATTGCCTTCTCCGGTGATGCATACAGACACAGACAAATGAGTGCTCATTTATTTAAGCAGGGAGAGCCTTCCCAGACCTTGTCAGGAGTGCGGCATCGCTGGGGCACAAAGTGCCATTGGCACCACCTTGGCTCCATGTGCTCCACCCCAGGGCCAACTTCACTCAGTTCAAACATTCATGCCAAACATTTCTCATCTCACTATCTGCAAAGAAAATGGCTAGAACAATATCCCTCTTCCAGGGATAATCCAGTTCTGCAGAAGGTGTCTTCTGCTTTTGGCCTCCTGACACAATTCCTTTTTCACCTGTCCTGCCTCATGAGAGATATTCCTCTCTACTGACATGTACATAACGTATCTTTTTTTTTTTTTGGCAACAGCAAGAGGTTGGAGATTGCACTGATTTACTTCTGAGTGGTGTCAACTTGGCTAGCACCAGGTGCTTACTCTACTTGCCGAGTGACAAAAATGTTCTTTCCCTAAATTTTGCCCCATGTCTGACATTATTAACATCTGAATAACCCAGAATGGACACTACACTTATAGCTATTCGTATTTCAGCCCAACATCATCACATTTGCTAATAAATCATAAAAGAGAAGAAAGTAACTGGGACATAGGTGTGTTTTTATGGAGACAAAAGAGTCAGGAAAGGTTTAAGCACCCAGGTAGGCTGCCATGACGGGACCACTGAGGCATCCTGAGTGTACCAGGTTCCTAAGGTGGGGAGGGAGGAGGGGAAGGTAGCCTGAGCCTAGTCAAAACAAAAAGAAACTTGAGAGAACTAAGAGGGATCCATGGGAATCTAAAACAGTTGTCTCAACACACCCCCAAAGAGTTCCTTTGGGTCTGTTTCTTTTCTATAAACGGTTGATTCAATAAGCAGCAATCCGGCTCACGCATTTCTTCTCAATCCTACGTTTCAACAGCCCACTCCTATCCATACCTCCACTGGGGTGGTCACTAGCAAAGAAATTTAGGCTTGAACCTAGTACCAATATCATTGAATCCTTCTGCTTCTAAGAAAAAGAATTTAAGTGACTCAGAGAATTTCACTGACTTCTTCCAACTAGCTTGGCAGAGCCAGAATTTGAACCAGAGTCTGTTTGGTTTTAATGCCTAATATCCTTTCCATTGTATAAGTGGCCTTTAAGAGATGAAAAGGTTTGAATAGGGATAGAATCAGAAGGTCATAACCAATTTCTAAATCCTTCTGGCAGTCATCATATAAGTTGGTTTTCACTTTAAGTCCTAAATTTAGTAGCGGGTGGGGTGCTTCCCAGGCGGTGCTAGGCGTAAACAATCCACCTGCCAATGCAGGAGACGCGACAGAGGCGGGTTCGATCCCTGGGTTGGGAAGGTCCCCTGGAGGAGAAAACAGCAACCCACTCATGTATTCTTGCCTGGAAAGTCCCATGGACCAGAGGAGCCTGATGGGCTACAGTCTATGGGGTTGCACAGAGCTGGACATGACTGAGTAACTGAGCACAGGCAGAAGCGGGTAAGGAGAAGATTCTATCCAATGGTATCCTGAGTGCAAGGTCTATAGTATCAGCACAGGACATTTCATTCCATTGCCAACACCAAACAGTCTATGAAGGAGAACTGGATCTCCTGCACACCTAGAACCTGGAGTGCAACACCTGAACTAAAGCAGGTAACCACTGTTGAACAGACAATGTTTCAGGAGAGGGCAATTCTAGAATAAGTACCACTAAAGGAGGACTTTGGTGAGACAGAAGGTCGAATGTCTTAAAGAAACAGCTACCATAGAACCAAGGTTTATTAACTAAACCAATCTTTCTGTCGAAGATGACTTACAATACAATTACACTAACTTTCAGATCTAAAGAATAATTGAAGGGTATCAGTGCTTGAAAAATTCAGACCACGGAAAATCTGTTTCTACTGCTCTTTCACACGCTGTGACCTCATTTGGTTTCTCTTCTTGGCAGTAATTTTAATACAAGATAGTGTCTCATTCCTACCCAAGAAACCTGAAAAAGAGGAGGACGTCAATAAAGCCAAGAGACTAAAAGTGGAACAGGTACAGAAAGAATTACTGCTGCCATCTGTATAAAGTAATCCAGGCTATTCACAGAATCACAGCAATGAATAGGCTTCAGAGAGGTTCTCTATAGTCCCTTTCCAGTTTTCAGGTTTCAAGTGATTGAAAACAGCTGCTACTGTACAATTTACATAGAATGAGTTTAGAGAAGAAATTTTTATCAGTTCTGGAGATGTGTATAAATCAGATAGATTCCTTGAGTCTCAAATGACTAATGTCAAGACGCCAATACCAGTAAGAACTTGGGTTCTCCTCTCCTCCATTATCCAAGCAGAGCCTGCCCATCAACAGCAAAATCAAGCTTAAAAAACTTAGGCAGGGAATATTTTTGATAAAAACTACATAACCTACATAATCTCCCTTTAGGGTCATCACTCATCTGTGGGTAAGAGGCCTGGTAAGGATCAACTCCACCCCATGGTTACTATGTTATTACTAATAATGGTACCAATAAATATAACAGTACATACTCAAGAATAAGATCCCTGGTCATTCTTGAGTTGTCATTTGTTTATAAAGTTCTGTACAAACCAATGGTCATTTCTCTAAACCATCTGCTCTGGCTGGCTCAGCCAAACGTGCCGGTACCATTTTGTAGGTTTCTTTTTAAGCTGAGGTCAAAGTTTCCATATATCCATCTTTCCTTTGTTTCAGAAGGGATACTAGGGAGGTGGGAAATGTTATATCTTATCTGTTCTACTTCTCTATTCTACTGCAAGACCTCAGAAAAGAAAATGAGTGAGAGGGCCATCTCATAAGACCCCAGCATTAGTGATTCACTCACTATCCTGAGATTCTAGGCAACACAAGGCACTCAGAAAAAACACCTTGTTCAGAACCCTGATAAAGACCTTTCTAAAATGCCATGGCCAAATGTTCGCACAGAGAAGAGAAACGACTAAGCCAACATGTGTTCACTGCTCTCTTTTCTTAACTATGCTCTTTTCATAAGATTCAGCCAGAGATTTGTCCCCTCAAGCCTCTCAAGAGGGTCAGGACACCACTCCCACTTCTTGCCAACTTCAATTACTTCTGTTTCTTGTCAATTTCATTCATTTTCAACAAAGTCCTCCAAGAATGAGGATGTTTTCAACCCAAAAGCTAAAAGCACCCTGGTCAGGATTTCTAGATGCTTTGGTTCAAACAGAAACTTATCCACTGTGCTAGGGTGTGATCCTCAGCAGCACTTGGGACTGACTACAGAACAGGACACTGAAGTATTTTGTTCTGAAATAAACTCCGAATCAAACTGGGTAAAATGGCAGTATTAGTTTTCTTGTTACAGCCTTTGGATTTTCCACTCCTTCCTAAGAGTCCATTAATTAATGGGCAGGACAAACACCTTTGTGAGAATGGGAAGGAGAAACAATGGACAACACAGAGATTAAGGAGGGGGAGCCTCACAGCAAGAGTGAGGAACCAGAACAGGGACTAGATGACTGGAAGGGTCTGTTGGAAGATAAGAAATTAGGACAGCAGGAGATAGATTTGTGTTTCAAAAAAATAGAGCACTGGGTCCTCATGAAGAGGGTAAACATCCTTGATCTTCCAGGATTTCTATGTTGACATGTCCAAGGATAATAAGAGCTGGGCGTATAAGGACTTAACAAATGATGGTCAGTGCTTCCCAGGTGGCTCAGTAGTTAATAGAATCTGCCTGCCAATGCAGGAGACACAGGAGATGAAGGTTCAATCCCTGGGTTGGGAAGATTCCCTGGAATAGGAAATAGCAAGCTATTCCAGTATTTTTACCTGGAAAATTCCATGGACAGAGAAGCCTGGCAGGCTACAGTCCACGGGGATCACAAAGAGTTGGAGAGGACTCAGCACTCACGCATGTACTGTTAAGAGTGGTATTTTTAAAAACTTAATACTCAAGTTAAAAAAACACAGATTATGGTACAGGAAATGCTTTCAGCACTTCATGGGAGGACTTCATCTGGTAGCTCTAGATTAGGGCAGGACACGGACGGCTGCAGAACACACGGATGGGGCGAGGTGGCCAACGAGGACGTAAATGGCACCACGTTACAGAGAAAGAAGCTGGAAAATCCGGTAACAAAGGTTATCTCAGTGATGCAACTGACTTCAAAACTCTGCAATTACCTAGTCCTCCCCTAAGCAATAAGACTTGGCTCGGTGTTTTTCACCAAAGAATCCAATGGTTAATTCAGTTTTCATCCTACTCATCTCATCTGACTTACTGGCAAGATTCAGCAGAGCTGCCTCCTCATGTGATGTTTTTTCCACTGTATTCCTAGGCTTATCCTCTTATGGTTTTCCTGCTACTTCACTGGTCACTCCTTTTTTTTTCTTTTAAATTTTTTACTGAAGGATAATTGCTTTACAGAATTTTGTTGTTTTCTGTCAAACCTCAACATGATGTTCACTCCTTTTTGATTTCCTTTTTGGCTCTTCTCCCTGGCTTCTTGACATCAGACTGCCTTAGGGTTCAGTCTTTGGTCCCCTTCTCTTTACCTAGTTATACTCACTTCACCCACTGCTGACCTCATATAGTCTGTGGCTTCAGATACTACCAATGTCGTACCAAAACTTCAGACAGCACCTACGTGCTGATACCAAAACTCAAAATGTTACCTCTAGTCCAGGTCTTCCTTGAACTCCATACCTCTATATCCAAACTGTTTACTCAGCATCTCTAGAGACATCTCAAACTCTACCTGCTCACCTTTTCTCCCAATCTAATGTATCAGAAATTCTGATGGCTTTACTTTCAAAACCTAACTAGACTCCAACCCCTATTACCTTGGTTCAAACCACCATCACTTACTCACCTGTATTATGAGAGAATCCTGTTGGTTCTCCTCATTTTTATCGCTGGCAGTCCCATTCCCATCATTTACCCTCAAAACTCAGTAACCAGAGTGATGCTGTTAAAACATGTCAGATGAAGTCACTCTTCTGCTCGAAATTCTCCAATGGCTCCCATTTCACTTATAGGAAGAGCCTACATGACTGGACACCCCTATATCCCACTTACCTCTATGACTGAGCTCTATTCTTCTCCCCTCTCTCATTCCGCTTCAGCACATTGATTTCCGTGCCATTTCTCAAACATAACAGACACACTCTCACTTCAAAACCTTCATGCTGGTTCTACCTCAAATTCTCTTACCCTGGATTTCTGCAATGCTCCCGCACCATCATGAGGTTTTATTCAGATGTGACCTTTTCAATGAGGACTATATTGAATATCCTATTTAAAATGACATTTCCCTGATTCCCTTCCCCACACTACTTCCTATCTCCCTCATTCTGTTCTAATTTTTCCTTTTCCAAAGCACCTTTTACACACACTATGTAATTTATTGTATCTATGGTTCATTGTCTGTTTCCCCAACTAGAATGTAAGCTCCATTCTAGCAGGGCTGTTTTGTTCTTCTGCTGTACCCTAAGTTTCTAAAACAGTGTCTACGTAGCACATGGTAAGTTTTCAACAAGTATCTGATGAATGAATGAAAAGGCATGTATATTAGACTTTGGAATATAAGAATGCAGGAAAAGAACCTAATCTCCACTGGTGGGCTTCAACATCCAACATGTGGATTATCCAAGTGTCTCTCTCCATCTTCCTGATGTCAATTTTGGATGTTTCTTTTATAGCATTTCTGACTACAGTAGGAGTAGAGAAATAAAGAAGCTAAGATTCTACCTATACTTCATGATCCTTTGAAACACTAATTCCATAAAAACTTGACTGATTCCCCAAATCTGTTCAAGCTCTCCTTAATTATCTTTTTTATAGGCCTTGGAACCCATTTTAAAATTTAGCATGCGCGCGCGCACACACACACACACACACACACACACATATACCCTTTTCTCATCTCTCTTGGAGTAGAAGTTCTTGGAGGGCAAGAAAGTGTTTATCTTTCAATCACCCATTGGATTTGTATAACATTTTATCTAAGGGTACTCAATAAGTGAACAAATTAAAGTAAATCTCATTATTTTCTCTGAAACAAGGCTTGAAGGAGAAGGCTAAAGCTATTATCTACTAAAATGAGGTCTGGTAAGTCCTGTTCAAGCAGTTAATCTATTTCATTCCTGACTCTACCAGCAGAAATTAAGAAGGGCTGTGAGGGGCAAGAGACCACTACTTTTTCTCACTATATCTAAAAAAGAGTTGTCCAAACAATCTCTTAGTAATTCCAAAAGGTCTGCATGAACATTCCCAGGGCTCCAAGTTTCCAAACATAAAGAGAAATACAATCAGGGTAGTGACAATACAGAGAGAGCAGTGGCTGCTTCCTGGGGATCATGTAACCACTTAAGAGCTAAGAAAAGCCAGATGGGGATAGTCAGTGCTGTCAGTAAAGCTCAAAAAGGCCCACAGACAGCAACACTTAATTGTACAAAAAAGTCAATTACACTAAATTCTTCTTTCATCATCTGTATTTCACATGTGTTTGCAACCAACTACTTGTGAACAATTAAGAACAGTTGTTCCTCCAATTACTTGGGAAAAAGCAGATGCCCAGGTCTGACTCCCTGAGAGTAAATGCATCTCTGAGAGTAATGAGAGGAGAGACAGAGTATGCACACACAGGCAGGCTCATGGAGATGCACCCACAGCTGTTTCCAGCCTCCCTCCTCAGCCTGCTGGCAGTGGGGGTGGCTGCAGTGAAGAGCTGTATGCTTCCCCCTCCATTCAAGGAAAAATCTGTCATAGGACTTTCCCCTTTTAAACTATCAATGAGTCAAGAGCAGCCTTTGTGCAAGAAAAATGTAACTGACCATTCAGGAGGGTACCAGATAAGGCCCAAATCTTGGTCTCTAAGGAGTTTTTCAGAGGAAAGTTAAAAAGGAGAAAGCTTTTAAAATGAGAAATAGGCAAAACCAATACAATATTGTAAAGTAAAAAAAATAACAATAAAAAAATTAAAAAAATAAATAAATAAAATGAGAAATAGCAGCACTTATTATAAATAGCAACTCAGTAGCTACTGAGTACACTTAAAATATCCCTAAGAAACTAGGTATTATTATTACTGTTGTTATTGTTTACATTGTTAATATTCTTATCTTACAGAGAAGAAAGTTTTGGCAAGATTAAACAATTTTTCCAAAGCCTCTGACTAGAAGATGAATGTATCAGAAATTTTAAGCCCAGGCCTACCAACTCTATTACACTGTGCTTCTTTCCATAAATAGTGCGGTCTTAGTGTAGAGGCATATCTGAGGGGAAGCAACTCCATCAGTGAAAACCCTAAAGCCCTTTCCAACAAGAATTAGGAAAAAGGGAAGGAGAAGGTCATATGAATATTTCCCAGAGACACCCACCTCTACCACATGTTATCAAATCCTCCATTACTTCTATTACCTAAGTTACTAGGGAGCAAATACTTTGGAAACTATGGATCTATGAGCACTGATCTTATCCATAGCAGTAACAATGTCTTCCATTTGAACACATCTAGTTTTCAGAAAGCCTTCAAGACTGTTAAACCATTCCATGATATGAGGTGGTAGGGTGAGGGGTGGGGGTAGCAATTTTACAGAAGAAATTGAGACCCACAATTGCTGTTACATAACCTGCCTAGAATCACTCAATCCATTATTGGAAGTACTGGACTTGAATCCAGGTATGATTTTAAGCCTAATGCTCCTTCCTATACACCATGCTGACTCTATACATAACTGTCAGTCTGTTTATCTTCAGAACTGTCACATAAAAACAGATGCTCTTCCTACGTACTTCAGAGGTGTAAAACATATTCTGATGGGTTGTTTTTTCTTTGCCACAGTGAAATTCCCAGTTCTATTCCTTCCTCTGATTTTTAAACAGGTTTTTAGAAATGAGTTGTTATTTGAAATCAATTGAAAAAATTGAGCCTAATTTTCCAGGTAGGAAGTTTTATCCTGAGTATTAGGTCTTACATCTTGAAATTATTTCCTCAACCTACTAGCAAGCCCTTTGTGAATTATTTAGCCAACTGGCTAATTCTGTTTATATAATAATGGCAACCCCTGGTGGCTCAGAGGTTAAAGCGTCTGCCTGCAATACTGGAGACCAGGGTTCTATCCCTGAGTCGGGAAGATCCCCTGGGGAAGGAAATGGCAACCCACTCCAGTATTCTTGCCTGGAGAATCCCAGCCCTATGTGAATTACTTAGCCAACTGGCTAATTCTGTTTATATAATAATACTAAATTCTGTTTATATAATAAATAAATTTCATCTCTTTGGCATTTGTGTAGCAAAACATTTCCCCAGTGATTGTCAGTCTTTCTGAACAGAAGCGTGCAGAAGAAAAAGATGCCCTTGCTCTTGGCTCACACTTAGCACTGCTCTCCATCTAGTTCTCAGCATTTGGCATGCACTGAGAAGCACACGGCAGGCATTCAATAAAAAATGTCGACTGCGTGTCATCTGATTATGCCATTAAGGCATATAACAGCAAGCCAACTTCCCCACATAGCCTGCCTCAGTATCTTACTCTGAAATGGCATGAACAGAGACAGCAACTCAGCCTCATTCCAGATCTGTTAAGTCAAAGAGGCAGTACATTAGATTAGGAATTTCCTGACAGACTTTCCATCATCTAAGCATTCAAAGCTAAGACTTAGGGCCACTTTAAGCCCTTATATGTTATGTCTGGCTCACTGAACCTTGCTAAATGTTTCTTAAAACTACAAATGGCCAACAGTTAAAAATAGAGAAATTACATA
Source organism: Bos mutus (assembly GCF_027580195.1). Classification (NCBI taxonomy): domain Eukaryota; kingdom Metazoa; phylum Chordata; class Mammalia; order Artiodactyla; family Bovidae; genus Bos; species Bos mutus. The sequence goes on along the minus strand of NC_091626.1, from coordinate 27,877,883 downwards.
GAAGAAATTTCTAATCACTGGAGTTGCTCTGGGGCAACAAGCATGCTATCATGGTGGGCAACCTAGCAGAGGGTTTCAGTTAAAATTCCTCAATAAAAGTGTACTTGAATATATGTTAAGTTATAACTCAAAAAAATTATTGTGGGGATGGGTATGTGAGCAGAAAATTCTATAGACCACTGATCTGGGGTAAATAAACTCCAGTATGTGAATGCCTTTGCTGGGATATCATGTTTTCATTTTTATTCATTTAATAAAATTTTACTTCTATTGTGATTTTTCTTTGACAAACGTTTATTCACTAGTTTTTTATTTCCTTTCATCAGGGAATAAAAAAAGGGTACCAAAAATAGCATAAAAAGTATAAGTTAGGGCTTCCCTGGTGGCTCAGTGATAAAGAATCCACCTGCCAGTGCAGGAGAGACAGGTTTGATCCCTGGTCTGGGAAGATCCCACATGCCACTGGGCAACTGAGCTCATGCGCCACAACTATTGAGCCCGTGCTCTAGAGCCCAGGAGTTGCAGCTACTGAAGCCCCTGTGCCTGGGGTCCCATGCTCTGCAATGAGAGAATCACTATAATGAGAAGCCCTTGCACCACAACTAGAGAGTAGGCCCCCCTCCCCTGGTCACCGCAAATAGAGAAAAGCCCACCCAGCAACAAAGACCCAGAACAGCCAAAAGTAAATAAAGGAAAATCATAAATCAAATAAAATTTTAAAAAGTATAGCTTAATGAAATTTTGTAAGATGAACACCTATATAACCAACACCCAGGTCAAGAAATGGAATTGTTCTTGGCCATTCAGAGGCCTCTATGTGCCTCATTCCTATTACAGCCTCTTCCCTTCCCTAGAGAAATCATTATCCTGGGACTTCCTGGGTGGTCTAGTAGTTAGGAATCCACCTGCCAAGGCAGGGGGACACGGGTTTGATCCCATATGCCGCAGAGCAACTTACTCGGGGCTCGGCAACCACTGAAGCCTACACGGCCTAGAGTTCAGGCTCCACAGCAAGAGAAGCCACCACAATGAACAGCCCGCACATCTCAATGAAGAGCAGCTCCCACCTGCCGTAACTAGAAAAAGCCCACACTCAGCAAAGACCCAGGGCAGCCAAAAAAAACAAAAACAAAACCCCTACAAATACACCATTACCTTGACTTCTGTATTAATCACTTTCTTGCTTTTTAAAACAATTTTTATTCATTTCAGTATACATTCCTAAATACTTTTCATTTGGGGAGGGAGCGGTGGGCGGTGGGGACACCACACAGCTTGTAGGATCTTAGTTCTTCAACCAAGGATCAAACCCGGGCCTTCAGCAGTGAAAGCATGGAGTCCCTAAACCACTGAACCGCCACTGAATTCCTCCAGGGAATTCCCTACTAAATACTTTTGCTTTGGTTAATATATCTTTTGGATTTTTTATACAATAGGTTACCCCCTGTCCATCCTTTATCATCAGAATGTATCTGTTGAAGAACATAAGATCATTTCACCTATAGTTTCTGACAGTCTGGGTTTTGTGGATTGTATCCTCATAATGTAGTAGTAATACAATACACCCCTCCGTCCTCTGTGCTACCTGCAAATTAAAGCTAGATCCTGAGGTCTGATCAGATTCAGGGTTGTTGTACTTTGCAAGACTCTAGGCACCGCCATATTTCTCATCAGCATGCTCATGTCTAGCTGCCTTTCTTTTTGTAATGCAAATAACCAGTAGATGCTCAGTGTTTAGATGGATTAATTCATGAGGGCTGCTAAGTAATTATATTAAAACTCTGCAATTTCTTTTTTTTAAATGCCTTTTATTTTACCTATATTTTTGAAAGATATTTTCCTCGTGTATAGAATTCAAGGTTGGCAGGTTTTAATTCTTTAAGCACTTCAGAGATATCATTCTGTTACAGTCTGGCTCCCATCGTTTGATCATCAATCTTACTGCTATTTATTTACAGGTAACTTGTCCATTTTCTCAGGCTGCTTTTAGGCTTTTTCTCATTATCTTTTGCTTTCAGTAGTTTGACTTATGATGTGCCTGGGTGTGTTGTATTTACTCTGCTTGTTTGAATCTGTATTGTTATATTTACTCTGAGTTTTTGAAACTGAAAATTGGCATATTTCATTTGTTCTGGAAACTTTCAGCTATTATTTCTTCATATATTACTTCTGCTTCACTTTCTCTTATCCTTCTGGGATTTCAATTTCATATGGGATATGTTAGATCATCTATGTCCCTCTTGTCTCTTACACTCTGGTTTAGCTCTTTCCATTCTCTATTCTCATTGTCCTTCAATTCGAATGTCTTCTATTGACCTGTCTTCGATTCACCAAACCTGTCCTTTCACAATTAAACCCAGCCAAAAAATTCTTAGTATTAGACATATTTTTCAGTTTTAGAATGTCTACATGATTTTTTTCTAAGTAGATTCCAATTTTCTGTTGAAATTCTCCATCTTTTTATCCATTTTGTCCATCTTTTCTATTTTCTTTATCACATTTACAATATTTAAAGTTCCTGATTATTTGACTTCAATATCTAGATAATATTGTGGATTGGCTTCTTTTGATCCCTGACCACATTTTCCTGTTTCATAACTTTTTTATTGCATACTGGACACTGAGAATAAAGAACCACAGTGACTGTTATGGACTGAACTGTGTCTCTTGCAAATTCATATGTCAATGCCCCAACCCCTCAAAGTGACTATTTGGAGACAGAGGCTTTAAGGAGATAATTAAGGTTAAACAAATTATAAGGGTAGGACTCTAATCCAATAAGACTGGTGTTCTCATAAGAGGAGGAAGGGACATTAGCAATGAGACATTAGCAAGAAAAGGCCATGTGAGGGTACAAAGAGAGGACAGTCATCAGCATGCCCAGGAGAGAGGTCTCAGGCGAAATCAAACTTGCCAGAACCTTGATCTTGGACATCCAGAACTGTGAGAAAATACATTTCTGATGTTTAAATAACCCAGTCTGTGGGATTTTGTTATGGCAGCCATAGCAGACTGATACAGAGATGAAAGTCATGTCCTCCATCAAGCATTTACCCATTCTACTTCTTTGTAGAAGTAGATTGATCATCCTCAATCCAATCAGGAGGGACCAAGTCAGGGCTGGATTGCTTCTTTAGTCAGACTAAGTCTACTTCTGGTTTAAAATCTCTCAAAGGCAAGGCCTGTAGACTGCATGTTGCAGGTCTCTTCCACTAATGGGAGTTTGTGTCCTCCACACCAGGAGACTGCAAGAGACTACACTTTGCCTTTCTGGTCCAGCTCCATCCTCGAGTGTGGCCTCTTGGGCTTTTGATGGACAGCCTGTGAAACCTCTGTTCTCTGCTTCTGTCCTTTGGAGATTTTAAGCTTATCTCTTTGTTATCCTTTTCCAAGCAGGTTCAAAATGTCCTGTGGAGCAGACCCCTCCCACTAGGGGAACTCTGTCTCCTAAGCACTGTATACCATAGGCACTTCATTCTGCTTTCCAGTCTAGTCCCCTAACTCTCAGTGCAACCCCAGCACCCAGCAAATGTCCTACAGAGAAGATGGGTCTTGTGTTTGGGTTCCTCTGAATCTAATATATCCTATCAACCCACGTGGCTGTTGAAAACTCTGATTTCCTTTGACCCTGGTAGAGGCTGTCTCCATGGCAGCTCCATTGACAACCTGGGCACAGATGCCATCAGGACAGAGCACAGCCAGACCTTCTGCTCAGTTGGGAAGGTTCTTCCTTCTTCAGAACTTTAGTTCTTCTCACACACTATTACCACAGCTCTCTGACATCTTTAAAAAGGTGGCTTTTGTAATTTGAGTTTTGTACTTATTGCAGTGGGAACTTGCTGCATCCTACACGGACTCTTCTGCTGCTGCTGCTAAGTCATTTCAGTTGTGTCCGACTCTGTGCGACCCCATAAACGGCAGCCCACCAGGCTCCCCCGTCCCTGGGATTCTCCAGGCAAGAACACTGGAGTGGGTTGCCATTTCCTTCTCCAATACGTGAAAGTGGAAAATGAAAGTGAAGTCGCTCAGTCATGTCCGACTCTTAGCGATCCCATGGACTGCAGCCTACCAGGCTCCTCTGTCCGTGGGATTTTCCAGGCAAGAGTACTGGAGTGGGGTGCCATGAAGTCTAACTATTTTTTAATAGAAATTTTACATCATTCCTTTTTCCTCTTCGAAATAACATTTCTACTTTACTTACTTTCCCCCAAATTTCAACACAATATATTTTTATAAAAATTCTATCAGACTCACCAGCAAAACTATAAATACAAATTCAATTTTTTTTTTTTTATTTGCTGTGACCGTAAGGCTCTAAGTGTTAACATTTTGGTACTGTATAGGATTAGAGTTATCATTACAATTCTTTTGCTCAGTTGCTCAGTTGTGTCTGACTCTTTTGTGACCCCATGGACTGTAGCCCGCCAGGCTCCTCTGCCCATGGGACTTTCCAGGCAAGAATACTGGAATGGGTTGCCATTTCCTTCTCCAGGGAATTACAATTCTTACTGGAACACAACTGATCAAAACAGATACACTTTTAATGTTTTATAAAAACCAATTGTTATAAAATAAAGAAGCAATTTATTGCATAAGAAGATAAGGGAGAAGGGAGGGGGCAGGTTGCGTTATAGCCCTATGATTAAAGAATTCTTTTTTTTTTTTTTTGCCACCTTAAGAGATTTTTATACCTTAGGGGCAATGCACCATGCCAAGGTTCAAGTGGTCAGATATTTCTGGAGTATTTCTGATTTTCTGGTATTTTTTGATTGTCTGTTTGTTTGCTTCTTTTTCTGTAAAGTGGGAGAAGGACAATGGGAGAAGGAGGTGGGAACAGCCAATACACATGGAATTTAAGAATCTACAAATGGATTCCTTTAAACTAACTGCGCCTGTACAATCCTTGGAAGGTCCAGGCACCCATTTCCCAGTTTCAGTACTGGAGTCCTATATCAGTTCTGAGGGTCCCTGCCAACCCAGAGATTGCATAATCATCTACATATAAAGGCAGCCTAACAGTGGCCCATACCCTAAGCCAGTACAGAAATCAGCAGGGGAAAAAAATCTACAATACTACTGCTAATTCTTCCCCCTTCTCTCAATACAAACATGAAAAAGATTCCAGAGAACAGTCCTGGGAGAGGGAAATTGTCCACCTTCCATTTTAAAAGTCACATAGACTTAATAATGAAAAGTTTCCAAGATCATGTAAAAGATACAATTAAGCCCAAAGTTTATTTCTCAGCTAATCAATCTAAGATGTATGGGGGTGGGAGACTTAATACAGGACTAATTCTAGAGATAGAACATCATTTTTTGTTCAGATAGACTGTTGCTGTCCCATCTGGTTGTACATCAAAGGTAAGATGCTTCATTCACACTTTCCAAATTCCAGAAGGGGAAAAAGGCCTTTTGTAACTTGTTTAGTAACCAGAGCATAGCAATAGGATAGTTTTTCCAAAAGTAAGCCTCATCAAGTTCTGAAAGGCAGATGTTTGGTAACAATATTGTTAATTCAGCAATAGGCAAGGCAACAACTTTCCTCAACTCTAAGCCCTTGACACATTTTGTGTAATATTATCAGCACAGTCCTCTATTACTTCCCTAGCATTTTCCAGTTTGATGCCATGTATCACCTGGAGCAGATGGCTGTATTGAACTGTCCTGAGAATAAAAAATAGGCATTTTTCTACCAGTAGGAAGCCACCAATGAAACACTCATCTGAGCACGTGAGGACACTGGTATCAAGAATGATCCATGCTGCCTGAAAGCTCAGATGGCCTAGATCCAAACTTAGAGAAAGCTGTCTCAGAATACATCTAGAGCAAATGCAGAAACATTTCTTCCTAATTTCTCTCATGTATGGGATCAGCCAAACTCCAGGGAGTACAACTGTCCATTAATAAAGAAAGTTTCCTTTTAATTAACATCACCAGGGAGGCCAAAGGAAGGGCAGAGGCCCTAACAACTGTTTGTAGAGTAATAAGTGGAGCAGGAATGTGTGCATCGATAAAGGAAAAGCAAGGTAAAAAATATTCCAAGTGTGAAACAGGAGAGAGGAAAATGAAGAGGAGGCGCTCTAAGAAGTTTAAAGAAAAGTTCTTAGGAGAAAAAAATCTGAGCATGATTATGTCAGATAAGGGTATGCATGAAGGTTATAGCTAAATCTGGCTTCTAATTTTTATTTTAAAGTTTACTCTCTACTCTCTAATAAATTTATTATATTAAAGGAGAAATATTTTCCTCTGTTTCTACAGATCTGCCCTTTCAGGGCACAGCATGCAGAAGGTCAATAGTGCCAACATTAGCAGCAGGTTCATACTAAGGATATGCTCACCTGCTTCTGGATCTGCAGGAATTCTCCACATGTACAGGTTGAAGTCATCAGAGCCTGAAAGGATATACTGTTGAAACAAAAAAAAAAGTATTTATTACTTATGTACTGATTGATAATATATGTATCTACCTATCTATATAGGAAAAGATTTTTTAAAAATAAACAAGATAAATGAACATATAGTCATAAGGCACAGCACAGCACTCTCTTAAAAGTATCTACAAATCAGAAGACTAGTTGGCTAAAACTCAGCAACAAAAACCAAACTGATTTAAAAATGGGCAAAGGATTTGAATAGATATTTCTCCAGAAAAAGTATAAAAATGGCCAATAACATGGAAAAATGCTTAACATCACGAATCATTAGGGAAATTACAATGAAAACCACAATGAAGTACCACTTCATACCAATTAGGATGGCTGTTACCAAAGGCAAACAAGCAGAAAACAAGTGTTCGTGAGTATGTGAAGAAATTGGACCCCCTGTGCACTGCTGGTGGGGCTATATAATGGTGCAGTCATTGTGGAACAGAAAATGGAGGCTCCTCAAAAAGTTAAACATAGAACTGCCATATAACCCAGAAATCCCACTCCTAGGTATATAACGAACAACTGAAAGCAGGAATTCAAGATATCAGTATACTAATGTTCATAGTATAAAGCTCACAACAGCCAAAAAGCAGAGATGACCTAAATGTACATCAAGGGATGAGCAGACAAATAAAATGTGGTGTATACATCCATACAATGGAATATTATTTAGCCTTAAAAAGAAAATTCTGACACGTGCTACAACATGAGTAAAAATTAAAGACATTTTGCTAAATGAAATAAGCCAGATACAAAAAGACAGCTGCTGTATGAGGAACAGAGAGTAGTCAAATTCACAGAGACAGAAAGCAGAATGGTAGTTGCCAAGGATGGGGAGGGAAGAGAAATCGGGTGCTACTGTTTAATGAGTATCGAGTTTCAGTCTAGACAGATGAAAAGGTTCTGGAGATGGACAGTTGTGATGGTTACACAACAATGTGAATATACTTAATACCACAAAACTGCACACTTTATAGATGGCTACAGTGTTAAGTTTTATATTACATATACTTTATACCACATTTTTTCCAAAAAAAATAAAATTTAGGAGCTTCCCAGAGACCTTTTATGCAAGCCCAAGCATCCTGAACTTGCCTGTTGTCATCTGACATCATTGAGTCAATCCAGCTATGAGTTAGCGCCCCTTTTATGGGGTGGCTTCAAACTGCCTGATCTCAAAAAGACAGGACACTAAGCCAGATCTATTCTAATTAGAACTCATAAGAGCATTGTCTAACACTGTCTAATGGCAACCAGTGAGCAATTCTATGAGTTCACTTATTTCCAAAGATTAACAAAGTGCTCTACCTTACGTTTAGCTCAGCATTACTTCCTGCCTTTTGGTCCCATCTGCTTATTTACCTGGAAAAATAAAGGCCTACAGTTTTCTAATGAAAATTTCTGACTTAAAAATGACACTATGAACATCCAAAAAAAGTAAAAGTCCAATATAGCACAACCCCATGCCTAATAAAAATACATTATTAAATACATTATAATCATTAAAAATCAATTTACCAGTCTTCAAAACACTAGTGCTGCTAAGTCGCTTCAGTCGTGTCCGACTCTGTGCGACCCCGTAGATGGCAGCCCATCAGGCTCCACCGTCCCTGGGATTCTCCAGGCAAGAACACTGGAGTGGGTTGCCATTTCCTTCTCCAATGCATGAAAGTGTAAAGTGAAAGTGAAGTCGCTCAGTTGTGTCTGACTCTTAGCGACCCCATGGACTGCAGCCTACCAGGCTCCTCCATCCATGTGATTTTCCAGGCAAGAGTACTGGAGTGGGGTGCCATTGCCTTCTCCACAAAACACTCCACAAAACACATGTCACTACTAAGTGACATGATAAAGGAGATAAAGAAACTTGTATTCAAAGATGAAGAAAATGTTATCCATAGGGACTAGGTGATTTGGCCCAGGGCACGGTGGAAAAAGAAGTGGGTTCAGTTTCCTCACCTGGTTGCTCGTTGCTCTGGTCTGAATGTTTGTGTTCCCCCAAATTCACATGTTCAAATCCTAATGCCCAATGTGGTAACAGAAGATGGGGCCTTTGGGAAATGATTGTACCTTGAGGGTAGAGCTCTCATAAATGGGATTAGCACTCTTATAAGAGAGACCCTACAGAGCTCCCTAGCCCCTTCCACCAACTGAAGAAACAGTGAAGTCAGCTGGCTGCAACCATGAAGACAGCTTATACCACAATCCAATCAGGTTGGCACCCTGACCTTGGACTTCCAGCTTCCATAACGGTTAGAAAGAAATTACTGAAATTATAAGAATCATAAGTCACCCAGTCTGTGGTATTTTGTTATGGCAACCAGAAGAGGCTAAGGCTCCTTTAGTTCTAGGATTCTATGATTACCCTGTGAAGGAATGATGGAAGCCAGTTCAGGGCTGAAAGTCCCTAAACTGCTGGCCCATGGTTACTTGACAAGTCACTACATAAGTATGTTCAAAATAAAGAAACTCAGTCTAGTCCTACTACATTTCAATTAAAAAGCTTCCTCAACAACAAAACCCAAAGATTTTTAAAATGGGCAAAGTACTTGAACAGACATTCTTCAAAGAATAAACATATAATGGCCATATACAAATGGCCAATAAGCACATAAAAAGAAGCTCAACATCACTCATCATTAGGGAAAGGCATATCAAAACCACAATGAGACACTGTCTCACACTCATTAGGATGACTACTATCAAAAAAATAGAAAACAGTTCCTCAAAAAATTAAGAATAAAATTACTACATGAGTCATCAATTCCACCTCTGGATATATATCTAAAAGAACCGAATGCAGGATCTCTTACAGATATTTATATAACAATGTTCATAGCAGTTTTATTTATAACAGCCAAAGAAGCAACCCAAGTGCCCATCATCAGATGAATGTATAAACAAAATGTGGTATATACACATGATGGAATATAATTCAGATTTCAAAAGGAAGGAAATACTGACATGAGCTACAACACGGATGTATCCTGAACACTGTGTGTTCATGACAAAAAGGCAAATACTGTACGCTTCCACTTAGGAGGTTAATAGAATAACTGAGTAGTCAAATTCATAGAGACAGAAAGTAGAATGCTGCTTTACCAAGAGTGGGGGGGCAGGGGAGAGTTGGGAGATAGTGTTAACTGGGTACAGAGTTTCAGTTTTATAAGATGAAAAACTTTTAGAGGCAGATGCTGGTGATGGTTACAGACCAATGTTAATGTACTTACCACCACAATATTATACACTTAAAATTTTTCCTTTAAAAATAAAAGAAAAAAAGAAAGATGAATCCTCCTTGTCTTGATTTAAGGTCCATTCACTAACTCCCTGCAGTTTATGATACTATCTTATTTGAAGTTAGGAAGCTGGAATTCAGGAGCCCAAGGCTTTCCTCTCACAGTCTGTTTGGCTAAACTACCCAGCAGTTAGGGGGAAAATTCACTAATTACACAAGAGCCAAGCACTTACATGCCAGGCACTCTGATGTTTACAAAGAAATATAAGGTAATATCCAGATTCCCAAGGAACTTAATTTAAGTAGAAAACTTACATGTGGGTACACAACTACCATGCCATGAAGCAGACATCACTAGGTGCCGTTATGAGAAATAAGGTGCCTGGTGAGTCACAGAGGTCAAGGCAAGACAGATTTGAGCCCTGAGCCACCCCCAGGTAAAGCTGTGGTAGAAAAAGGCTAAAGCAAAGCACAAAGATAAAGCTATGGTACTCATGTAGTTTTAGCAGAAAGCAGAAGCATGGGTAACTCACTCCTTCATACCCGGCTCATGTCTCTCAGGCCTTACTGCTCAGTGTACCTGATCGCCAAGGGCCAGTATTCATATCTCTTAGTCGAAAGTCTTCTCCAAGGCCCAGGAGGCTGCAGGCTGCTCTAGGGAATGAACCTCCTTGGGAGCAGGTTCCTACAATGATTCAAGGAAGCTGGCACATCAATATTCAACCTGCCTTGTTCCCAGGTAGAACAGCCTGAAGTGTGCGTCCTAAAGGATCTCCTGGTGGCTCAGTGGTGCTAAAGAATCCACCTACCAATGCAGAAGCAGTAGATGTGGGTTCGATCCCTGGGTTGGGAAGATCCCCTGGAGGAGGAAATGGCAACCACTCCAGTATTCTTGCCTGAAAAATGCTACGGACAGAAGCGCCTGGCGGGCTACAGCCCACGGGGTCGCAAGAGTCAGACACAAGCGAGTACGCACGCATCTCATGTGTTCTATGCCCCTTCCCCTCAGGATCAAACTTCAACTGCCCACAGTTGTAGTTGGCTCACTAAATCATCCTTCCTTTCCCTGTTTCTCTTTTCCACTCCTGTGATATTTCCTGCATTTCCAAATAAACTACTTGTATCTGAAATCTGAACCCAAATTAAGACACACAGCGGAGGGGGGACAGAACACAAAAGAACTGTGCCTAGTAATTTATATATAAAATACACGTATTACTCAACAGCTCATCATTTCATGTTCTGTGTTTAAAAGAGGCTATAAAACTTCACACAGAGAATTCCCTCTACCCTGTGCCCACCCCCATACTTTTCCCAAACTAAACAAACAAAAAATAAATATTAAAAAAGGAGTGAGCTGAGGTTGGGGTTTTCAGAGGTTTTACTATTAATACATCACTGCGAAGGATCAGTGCTTCCCTCCTCTGTTCAACTATTCACCAGGGAAAGCTATGACAAGTTCAAGGGGACTCCCAGACAGAATGCTGACTCAGAAGAGTGCCTTAGAAGGAAGAAAACTCCCGCAGAGCTAAGGCCTCTTGGATTTAATATGACAGCTCCAGAAATACAGAGAAAATGAGTACAACGTACAGGCTTCCTCTCAGGGATAAGGGCAATTCCCGACCCTTTCTTCCTCTTGCAACCACCACAAGGGAACAGTTCGGGATGATTTCCAAGGAGGGGGTCTTGACCCACTGCCGTCTAGTCAGACCGTTTTAAGTGTTCACACACACTAGAATCACATAACTGCCCTGAGGAATTCATTTATGGCATTTCTTGCTTGTCTGCTGGGCCCCTTCCAACATTAAAAGTTGGCTGCCTGGGATCCTGCTGACTGTGGGAGAGTAAAATAAAAATGATTTCATCCATGTATTCATTAAACAAATATTTATTGAATGTCTACTATGTGTTGGGCACTGTCCCAGGGAAAGGAGCACAGCACTGATCAAAAAAGACCCTGTCCCTACCTTCATGTGAGTTACATTTTATTGGGTGGGAAGAGGAAAAGAATTTTATGCATATATACTGGAGAGTGAATAGGGGAAAAAAAGTTTAAATATATATATATATGTAATATGTCCAGTAACAGTGTTACAGAGAAAACTTAAACAGCAGCTTAGAGCATATAGGGAGTGCTGGGGGTGGTTAGTTCCACTTTATGTAGGGTGGTCACAGAAGGCCTCTCTGATAAAATGGCATTTTGAGCAGAGCCCCGAAGGAAATGAGGGAGCAAATTACATGGATATCTGGGAGAGGAACATTCTAGGAGAAAGACTAGAGCCCTGGGCTATTTTAAAATACTAGGAAGCCAAAAGAGATCTGTTTCTTCGCTTTTCCAATCCTCCCTTACTTTCTGTCTCTTTCTTTCTTTCTCTTCCTCCCAACCTCCTTCCCTTTCTTTCTGTTTAAAGCTCTGCAAAAATAAGCATCATTTCAAGTGGGCTGAGTCCAGAGATACATTTAACATCATCAGAGCAGTTGGAAAGATCCCTCTCCTCCCAGGTTGAGGGAGGTTGAAGCCTCTGAGGGGTGAGTGACAAATTAAAAACTCACTTCCCATGAGTGTCTCACCTTGTATCCTAACACAGACATACAGGGCAGGGTACCAAAGGAGAAAGAATGTTTTAGGGAATCCGTTTTTTAGGCAATAGGAGCCCCACTTCCTAAAATGCTGAGGTATAGTGGGGTTGGGGAGGTGGGAGACCCACAGGCTACTTTAGATCAGCGAGTAGAAGACATACCCAGTTTTCACTTGGCTTTGTGGGTTAAGATAGGTGACACCAGTGCAAAAATGAGCATAAGTTCTTGTGTGGATGCACACCATCCATAATCCTTCTCAGCTGGCCACAAAGCTTAAAGGCTGGCTACACTTTAACCTCATCTCTTACTGTTCATTCATTTCATATCCCAAGAGGAAAGCCTGTTTACTGATCTTGATGCAACCCAGTCATCTTAAGCAGAGTTAACCTGAGGCCAGTGCATGTTATCTAACCCACTGTCAGTATGGAGATACTAAGTTGTTCAAGCACACAAGAGCAACAATTGTTCCCTTAATAGGTTCAAGAGGCACCAGCATGACCACCGCCACCACCAGCCACCCCACCCAAATCACCTAATAGCACTCTCCCTATTCTATTCACCCCCATGTCCTCTGTCAATCTATTAACCTTTAGAGAAAACAGGCACTCACAAAATACCCCCTCTTCTGGTAGACTGCCATAATGCCCTCCAACAACTCCCGCTCCTTCTTCATCTTTTAGCATTCTCAAACCGAGCATGCTCTCAAGAAAGACTTTTTTCTACATGCAAAGGCATTTTGCTAGCTGGACTCCCAGAGAGGCCCATGCTTCTAAATATAAAGACCAACTTTGTAGAGTGACCTAAGTCACAAGTAATTGTTAATAACTTGAAAGTTCAAAGAAGGATCTAAATATGGCCTGCCACGGGAAAAATGCCTACTAAACAGAAGCTTACTGGGAAAAAAATTATTTATTAGCCATCTTCAAGCAAAGCAATAGTTTTTTTTCCCCTAACGTCTTTATTTAAGCCTTAATGGTATCTAAAACAAACTTATGGTGACCAAAGGGGAAATGTAGAGGGAGGGATAAATCAGAAGCCTGGGATGAACATTCACACACCACTATTTATAAGACAGACAATCAACAAGGACCTCCTGTATAGCACAGGGAACTCTACTCAAAATTGTGTGACAACCTATATGAGAAGAGAATCTAAAAAAGAGTGAATATATGTACATGCGTAACTGATCACTTTGCTGTACCCCTGAAACTACTACAACATTGTAAATCAACTATACTTCAATAAAAGTAAAAGAAAAAAGAAAATGCATCAGTAAAAAATTTAAAAATAAATAAACCTTAATGGTTAAACAAACCAAATAAAGGGACAAATTTGGAATATAGGTAACTCCCTATCAATTATATTTTAAGGCCTCACTGGGTTTAGAAACAAACAAATGAAAAAAGTCCCCCTATTCACACCCACCAAAATCTATATTAAAAAGAGGAAAAAGTTCTAGAAGGCAGGAGGAACAGGCTATCTACCAGATACACTCCAAAAATAACCCAGAATATGTCTTAGGTTCTTTACTAACACAGAAATCTCTTTCTGCTCAATTTCTCTGCCCTACCTCTCTCTCAAAGTGTACACACACACACACGATGTGTATGTGTAAGTGTAAAGTGTGTACATACGTGTGTTTGCACAGTATTTGATATTCCCCAATATCTGCTAATGGAGAAAGAAACATCAGTCAGCTACTATTCACTGAGTACTGATCAATTTACACAGTTCTAAGGTTCTTCCCATAATAACTGATTAATTATTTCTCCAGTAAATGGCATCCCTGTCCAATTAACTGTATTGACTAGGACAGAAAAACCAGATGGCTCTCTGGCCTGGATCAGCAAGAGCAGAGAAACTGCTACTAACATTTAAATCAAACACAGTTCTCATTTCTTCCTGACCTTTGTCAGAAGGGGGAAAAATGTGACTGAACAATTCTGTAATGTGCTCTCTATGAGATTATTTTCAGTAAAAGTCTTGCCTATTGGTATATAATATACCTTTGATCATATCATTTATACTGAGTGCCTGCCACAAATACCACCCAAAGAAAACAAGAAAATTTTTCTTTGGAAATGGCCAAAGCCATAGGTTTATTTGATTTTATTTGGTAAGAGAAAATAGAGGTCTGTTGGCTCCCAATAAAAGCAAACAAATATGCATACTCATAAGATTAACACTATTTTTTGCATGTGAAGTGATACGATTTTTGCTTCTTTGGATCATTTGCCATGTCAGCTCCACTAGGCTCCTGGAATTCTTTGGTTTATTACAGTAACTAATGTTTATGGGTTCTGAGTAGGAAAAATTCTATTAACAAAGAAACGTTCCATAAAGATAGCCAATAATTGTGAAATAATCAGTAGCAAAGAAATTTTTTTAAAAAGCTCTAAATCTCTAACAGCTGCTTGTAACAAAGTAGCCTGCATTACTTAAAGATGAATCTTTGGCAAAACTCTTTTGGAAACCTGGGCAAGAAGAGGCGTCATCAACCAAATGGCCTTCAGCAATCAATTTCTCCTCTGTGGTAAAGCTACTTAACGGAAACTCTACAAGGAGCACAGGGCAAGTAGGCAGGTTATACTCTGCTCCCATCATTAATATCTACCAGGGATTTCCAAGTGGAGCCCAGACTCTTAGTCAGGAACTATACGTTAAAGGAACACTACCATGCTGCGTTAGCAGATCACATCAATTCCATTTGTTCCTAAGAAGAAATCAGGTCACCTAGTGTTTCTTTTCAGTTTAACAATTAAAAACTAGACCGTATCTAGTAGGTCTGCATATACCCCAAAACCTTTAAGCTTTCTAAGTTCTACATCAGCAAATGAACCAAAAGATGGTTTAATACTTGAGTTAAATCTTAATTCAAGATTGCTAATACTTGAAACCCCTACTTTTCAGGAATTCCATAAACTCCTTAACATTATATGCAAAACTATGTGCGTATGTACATTTTTCTGAAATGAGTGTTCAAAGCTTTTAGACTTTCAAAGAGGCTCAAGATTAGAAAAGAACTATAAATGGCTGATTTAATAAGTTATTTTCATGCTACCTTCTCTTTATAGAATAAAGTTTCCTAAAATATTCACCTAAAAAATACATACAACAAGGAATTCCTCGGCCACAATATTCTGTGTTCAGCTCTTTCTCATCAACCCATGGAAGAGGCTATCACCACTTGATCTGACAACACAGGTGGCAGCATGCCTAGGAGGAAGAGGCTACATCACAGGCAAGGGGCTGAGTCTAGTCCTGGTTCAGCTACTGACTGGATCTGCAGTTTCAGACCACTCTAGACCTTAGTGTTACATGGGGATCGAACCTGTCCAACCACACCCAAAGGTCGCTGGGAGGACTAGTATGACATAAAAGCACTTCTGAAGCTGAAGTGCCAAAAATGTGTGTGTGCGTGCTCAGTTGCTCAGTTGTGTACCACTCTTTGCAACCCCATGGACTACAGCCCACCAGGTCCCTCTGTCCACAGAATTTTTCAGGCAAGAATACTGGAGTGGGTTCTCATTTCCTCCTCTAGGGGATCCTCCCGACCCAGGGACTGAATCTGCATCTCCTGTATTGGCGGGCAGCTTCTTTTCTGCTATGCCACCTGGAAAGCCCAAAGGGCTAAAAATAAATGACATAAAAAAGGAAAGAAGAAGAAAAAGCTGACACAAAACAAGTCAAAGGAGATAGAACCCAAGAGTTGAATCTCCTCTGTTAAAAGGGTGACTTTATTTCAACTGAAGGGGAACATATGGCACACTAGGCCCCCAAGTGAGCTTAATCAGTTTTTACTGTTGCTGTTGTTTAGTCGCTCAGTTGTGTCTTACTGTTTGTGAGCCCTGCAACACGCTAGGCTTCTCTGTTCTTCACTGCATGGAATTATTAGGGAAAAAGAAAAAAGCAAAGCTGTAACTTTCTAGGTTGCTTTACTGGCCTGGATTGCACTTCCTGACAAATTCCTATACCTCTGCTATGCCCATACAATATCAACACAGAAAGGTTGAGTGGTGATGTAATGTCTGAGGCCAAGCCAGGTATACAAGGCTATTTTGTTGGCTTCACAGGGTACAAGTCAGGAGATGAGATATGGTGATTTAATTATCATGATTTTAGGGGTTCTGCCATCTATCAAGTTCAAAAGAAAGACCTGTGTAAATGATACCAATGTTCAGGCACTCAAGGGCTCAGCCCTTTCAAGAAAACTTTATTCCCTCTCCTACTTTCAGCAAGATGTAGTGACTATTAGGCCAGGTGTTAAATGAGACTAAAGCAAGAGAAGAATTTTAAATTACCACAGTCTATCTCCAAGCCACACAAACCCATTAGCCTGAGCTCCTCTGCTGGACTTGAGCAATCTAGGGCAAGAGCCATTTAAGGAATTGTGAAAGAAAAGGAACAAAAGCCGAGTGCTGTCTTAAAAGTGAGTGCCAGAAAAGCTAGCAGGTGGAAAACTGGCCTTCTTTTTTAACCCTGTTAAGAGACTGACTCACTAAGTATACAGAGGGGAATATGAAGCTTGGGAGACAGAATGTACCTAGTCAGGCTTCAGGGAGAAAAGCAAAAACAAACAAACAAAAATCCAAGTATGACACACAAGCAAGGAGGAGAATCCTTTAGATTTAGGCAGCCTCCAGAGGAAGGAATGCTATTTGCTGTTTTACTGAAAGATTCCTCATTATACCGCAAGACTGGAAGGCAGGCTGCCTTAAAAAAAAAGTTAAGGCTTTATTTGGGGCTAATTGTTTCTGTTGATACCCAACCAATCTGATGTCACTTATGTCACCTTATCTGATGACAGACGTTATCAAATTTGAATAAGATTGTGCTTAATCACTCAGTTGTGTCCAACTCTTTGCAACCCCATGGACTGTAGCCCACCAGGCTCTTCTGTCCATGGGGATTCTCCAGGAAAGAATACCGGAGCAGGTAGCCATGCCCTCCTTCAGGGGATCTTCCCAACCCAGGGACTGAAACCAGGTCTCCCGCACTGCAGGCAGATTCTTTACCATCTGAGCCACCAGAGAAGCCCTATATTATTATTATTATTATATGTATCAATAAATAAACTGTGTATCTGTAGCCAAAAGTGGGGGTGACAGAGTGTATACAAGGCTTTGAATCAAAGTCTCAAAGAGGATACAAACTGGCAGTCATGTAAATGTGTCTACCACAGCATGTGGCACACAGTAGATGCTCAGTAAATATCTGTCTTCTTATTTTATAAGATGGAAGGGGGAAAGGGCATGAAGTTAGGACAGGTTCAGTAGGAAACAGGAAAAATGGATGTTTTCCTGCTGAAGCAGAGGTTTGAAACTTGTGGCTCTAGAACAGAACAGATGCACCTGTTCATTTAATTCATACAATGAAGTATGAATTTGCTGCAATACTTAAAATTCAAGAAACTTCATTATCAGTTAGTCAGTCAGTTCAGTCACTCAGTCGTGTCCGACTCTGAGATCCCATGGATTGCAACACGCCAGACCGCCCTATCTATCACTAACTCCAGGAGTTTACTCCATCTCATGTCCGTTGAGTCGGTGATGCCATCCAACCATCTCATCCTCTGTTGTCACCTTCTCCTCCCGCCTTCAATCTTTCCCAGCATCAGGTCTTTTCCCATGAGTCAGTTCTTCACATCAGGTGGTCAAAATATTGGAGTTCAGCTTCAGCGTCAGTCCTTTCAGTGAATATTCAGGACTGATTTCCTTCAAGATGGACTGGTTGGATCTGCTTGGAGTCCAAGGGACTCTCCAACACCACAGTTCAAATGCATCAATTCTTCAGCACTCAACTTTCTTTATAGCCCAACTCTCACATCCATACATGACTACTGGAAAAACCAGAGCTTTGACTAGACAGAAAAGGAAAGATATACCCATTTGAACGCAGAGTTCCAAAGAATAGCAAGGAGAGATAAGAAAGCCTTTTTCAGTGATCAATGCAAAGAAATAGAGGAAAACAACAGAATGGGAAAGACTAAAGATCTCTTCAAGAAAATTAGAGATACCAAGGGAAACATTTCGTGCAAAGATGGGCACAATAAAGGACAGAAATGTCACATAACAAATCTTTATTTCTGGTTTCTCTTGAAAAAAACCAAAGGCCCTCTTGGCCACAATAGGCTGAAGCTGAGTCAAAGCTTCATTTACATGGCATTCACTTAGATTTAGGTAGGGTAAATCTAAGTCGTGGCTATAGTCCCCACCACTCACTACTGCTTACTTCTAGCCCAACTCATTCATCTTTGCTGCTTGCCTTGCTTCTGTTGGCATTAAATTGTGACCTTCTATACAACGAAAAGGAGCCTCTATTGAGAGCTCAAAAATCTGGGTCTAGCCCTACTCAAACTTGTATGTCTTAACTTGTTTTAACTTAACTCTCTAAGCCTGTTTTCTCATCTGTAAAAGGCCCTCCTAGGGATTGAACAAAATCTCTAAAAGCTCTATAATTATTACTGATCCACAATGGTGGCAATGAGCATGCAGAAGACACAAAACACTATTCAGTTTTACACTTTATTCCAAGTCCAAGATCTTGAAATGTTAGTTTCATTCTGGGCCTATGAATTACCTAGTGAACCTAGGATAGTCTAATAAGAAATACAGACTCTCTTGCATAATGTTTTGATTTGGGTGGACTGCATAATCTCATTGTAATGAAAAGCCAGAAGACTGTCTCAGATAGATAAGTCACTCACTGCCTTTCCTGACCATGTTCATTCCTATTATGGAAATTCTCAGATTCCTCTCTGGGATGGTTACTTACCCAGCCTATGACTAAATGAAGAGTTGCAGAGCACAGAGCTTCAGGCTGTGGGCGTTCTCAAAGTATACAAGA
Organism: Bos mutus; assembly: GCF_027580195.1. Taxonomy (NCBI): domain Eukaryota; kingdom Metazoa; phylum Chordata; class Mammalia; order Artiodactyla; family Bovidae; genus Bos; species Bos mutus. The sequence goes on along the minus strand of NC_091626.1, from coordinate 27,858,794 downwards.
ACAAGATCAAATGTAAAGACCTGATATAAGGAAAGAGTAGGCTTTGGAATTTGAAAGCAGCTAAAAAGATCCTGTTCGAACTAGTCAAAGAGAATCAGTCTTACAGATCATACAGTAACTATGGCAGTCACTGCTTCAGCCCAAAGTGTGTAAAGGCAGAGCCCATAAATCACCTTTGAGAGACATGTTTCAGAAATGAGACAATAATTTTGGCCTCCTGTGTAACACTTAGAAGTATAAGCTCAGCTGATTAGTTTCACTGAAAATCCATTATTTAATCATCCTCCTAAAGCTCCTGGAAGTTGAGCACGAAAACAGGTATTATCAGTCCTGACTTACAGTTAGACAAGCCTTAGGCCCAGAAAGCTAAAAACCACATACTGACTAAAATACTTAAGATTCACTTCAACAAATATTTATTGTGCTCTCAGTACACCAGGCACTGGAGACAAGATAATGATGAATTAGCTAACATTTCTTAGTCCCTAAGGGGTGAAGAAAACAGCCACACATAAATCTCTGTACATCTCATTCCCTAGGTTATATACTCTGATAATCTCTATGGGGAATCTAAACAGACTTTAACTCTGAAATGGATCTGAAGTTAAGACTCAGTGACTTCCCACCCTCCTTTATCCATGGCAAACCACTTAGCCCATCCAAAAAACAGTCTAGTTTGTCAGAAAGGATACATTACCCACAGACTCTTCTCATAAGACGTACATAACCGTCAAATCTGAATAGAGAAAATCAAAAGCCTTCCCATGTTTTTAATCATTATATATAACCTGAAAGGCAAAAAGCACCACATCCTGTCAATGTAGATAACCAGGATCACTACAAAATAACTCATGTGGTTCTGACTATGTACTTGACCCAGGAATTGAACCGGTGTCTCCTGCATTGCAGGCAGATTCTTTACCAACTAAGCTATCAGGGAAGCCCACTTGTCCCTACGTATCTCATAACTGTAACTTAGGGCAAAAGTTCTCACCTGGGGCAATTCTCCACCCAGGAGATAAACCGGCAATGTCTGGAGACATTTTTGGTTGTTTTGGGAAAGCTGGGAGAGATGACACTGGCATCTAGTGGGGAGAGGCCAGGAATACTGCCAACTATCCTAGAACGCACAGGACAGCCCCTCACAATGAAGAATTATCTGACCAAAGTGTGGACAGCGCCAAGCTGGAGAAATCATGGCCTAGGTGCTCTCATATCTCGGTTAGAAGCCTTTGTTCTCCAACTTTCAAGGACTCCATACAGACAGGTTCCGGCTGCTAGCACAGGAACCGACAGAAAACACAGCATCCATTCCCCTTCACCTCTTTTCTTCTTTTCCTCAGGCCCTGTGTCTCCGGTAATAAAACCTAATAAACCACTTCATGAAGTACTGCCTGCTCATTATTGCTCAATGAAATAAAATTCACATGCATAAGAGGTTGACGGAAGATGGAAAATCAACAAAAGCAAGGAAGAAAGGTAGAGAGAGAGGGAGGAGGCGCTTGGTTGTCATTTCCACAGCTAAATGAAACTAAATCAACCATCTGCAGAGCAGAAAGCTACCTCTTCTATCAAGAGTCAGTTCATCTCTAGAAACTGCTTCTTTCCGCCCAAGAAACAAACTGCCTAATAAAAACCAAGTCTATAAAGAATTGTGGTCTCTCAAGGGAAATGTATCACTTATATAACTGAGGCCACCTAGTGGTTTTAAGTGAGGATCGCAGCTAAGTAGGCCCTGACTTGAATATAAATTCTGAATTTAGACATATATTCTCTATTTGCAAAAGGGGAAATCCCTAGTCTGCGCAACTTAGAAGATATTCTCAGCTTCTTTAACAAGCAACTCTAATTAAAAAGCTTTATTGTGTTCCTACTACATATGCTAATCCTTAAGCTATGATGTTGGAGAGCCTCCAGCAACCTCAGCTAGGGAGAAAAATCCTAGCTACTGCTTTCAAAAAAATAGGATCGTCACAAGTTCTCAAATAACTATTTCTTTTATGCCCCTTGCCCACAAACAACTTTAAAGCAGTGGCATAGAGCATGTGAGAATTACATGTAAAAATCTGACATAGCTGATGGATCCAAGAGAACACAAAGAATTAGCAAGAAACTAAAGTTTCTTTTTCCAATCTAGATGTGCAACAGCAATAAGATTTGTTGTGTTTCAGAAGAAGAAGAAAAAAAAACATTATTTGATCAATCTTCCTTTATATTTGTCTTTGCTAAAACCTGGTTACTAGACCAGTCCAACTGGTCCATTCACTGACACTCACTTCAGCACTTCTATGACCAAGATTGACAAGGTATTGGTATGTTTTTAAACTGCCAGCTCTAAGGCAACATCAGTATTTCGACTCCCAGTAAGACTGTGAAAAGGCAGGAAACTTCACAGCTTTGGTTCTCCTTCCCAGTTGTGGTGCTGGCAATATAAAGGAAGAGAGTCAGCATCTGGCTTCCTCTCAAAGTTGCACAGCCCATTTCATCCAAGAAAAAGATGCCACCCAAAAGGGCCATTCAGGATGTATGTCTCTTAGCTGGTACCCACAGTGTTTCACTGATACCAAAAAAAAAAAAGGTGTCCTTTTTGGCAGGCTAATTTTCTATGGACTTCCTCCTCTCTTCTGATATGACACATTCTTAGAATCTTAAAAATCTGTTCACAAACTCGGCAGATGTAGGTTGCTCAGAACTATATTGTGGTTTATGGTGTGTACCTCATATTATCCAAAGGCAACTCTGATGAAGAAACTCACTATTAAGCTGGAATGTCTCCAGACACTTACTGTTTCCCTTCAACTGTTTCTACCTGACATGGCTAAAGAGAAATAAAGACCAGTCCAGAAAGAACAATCTGAGAGCAAAGCCTGAATGTGCGATGCAGGAGGCAGAAGGCATGTACCTGGTCACGATCTCCAGCAAAACAGCAGCTTTTCATGGTGCAAGAGTTGAAATAACCCTGATTGTCAAACTGGAACACAGGCAGGCGGGAGTGGATGTCATAGAGCACAGGGGGCAGGCGACGCCTCAGAGCCAGGAGCTGGGTCCCATTGCTGTTGAATCGCACACTCATGGCACTTTGGAGGGACAGGTTGCCCCCATACCGCAGGAGAGAACTGGAAGGCAGAGAGCACATGGATCAGGCATAAGGCAGGCAGGATGAGAATCTGCAAAAAAAAACACTGCATTTCATAACCAGGACCTCCTGTCAGGCTTGCACATCTGAATTCTGGCCGAAAGATGTTTCCACGCAGTGGGCTAGAAGGTAATAAAAAGGACAGAGATGACTCCTTGATTACATTAAAGCAAGTTATTTAACTTGGTGGTTCCTTTCTTCAATCTCCAAAAGTTGAATTACCACTAAGTTTATAGGAATGAAAAGACATATTAAAATGATTAGTTCTTTTATTTACCTGAGCTACAGAAGCAAACAGTTCCTTGTCAAGACCCTGGGAAGTCAGTGGTGTCCATCATAACTGACCATCATGGATGGTATTTAAGAAATATATCTGTCTTTTGAATTAGAGACACAGAAACCATCAGCCAGAAAAACACGATACTCTAGTTTATTCTGGATTTTTAAAAATAATAATGACTTTATTGCTTATGCACTTATTTTTTAATTTTCAATCTGTTCAGAGAATTTTTATATTCCATATGGCATAACTCAAGAATAAATATTAAAGAAAAATTTAAAATTAAATACAGAGCCAGCAGTTACAACAATTAGAAAAGCAGGATGACTTGCTTCCCTTTATAATTCCCAATGAGTTTATATTTAGCTTTAAAATATACTTTGACTAATATATATAATTCCATTTATCCAGCTTCTACTAGAGACTGGTATATTCTGATTCACCCATTATTCTTCTGTAGCTTCATAATGTTCATAACATTTTTAAAAAGTCAGATGGTATGGGTCAAAATTATTTATTATGATGATTGAAAAGATACTTTCAATTTTACAGTTAACTAGGATGACCATGAACGTTAACAATTAAACAGTACTAGGTAACTTATCTTTCTAGTAGTCAGTCTCCTTGACTACCTGGACACTGTTTCATTATAGAGACATGACTATTCATTGTCCATGCATAACCAAATTACTGGTAAGAAAGTGAGATTACGTACACTGATCATGTGCATTGGAAATGCTACAGAAATGAGGGCCACATTAGTGCTATTAACTCACTCTGTTTCAAAAGACATTGTGATCTTGCAAAGAGAGTCTAGTAGTTTAAGAAAAAAAGTTTATACATTTAGGGAATCAGCATTGGAAAGGGCCTTGAGACATCTAAATTAGAGCCTGGAAGATTTATTTGAAATTTATTAGTATTAGCATGTTTGACCATTTGACATAATTTTATTCACAATTTTAGTTTTTTCAACATGCTGTTTTATTAAACATAAATCCAAGTAGTCACCTTTTCTCTGAAACTCTCTGATATTAACTTTGGTTTTGAAGACTCTTTAATACATTATTTATATACAATTAAATTTATTTCATTATACAGATATAATAAAATGGTATGTGATATAAAACTTTGTAACTGACTAAGTGCTATACAAATTACAGAGATTACTATTAAAAAAAAAAAAAAAGGAAAGAAAGGAGTCCCTGGACCATAGTCCAAAGGAATGTGCCAACCTGTCCTGGTCATAAAAACATTCTGCACCACCGCTAGCCAGTCAGTCCTTTGTCCCCCAAGGCAGTCTTTTCACCTGCCTAGGGAAGAACTCTAGTACCTCAGTTATGTGTGAAAACAAGGCTTGGGCAAGCAGACTTTAATCCTGTTAAGTGTGAAATGGAAGGAAAGAGAGAAGTGGCTTAGAAAAAATGGTCCCTAGAACTCCAAACATCACGGAGAAGAAGCCTAGTCTTGCTGTAGGCCCCAAGAAATACTTCCTACAGACTGATGTTCTTAAAACGTCCTAACACTGGCCACACGCACACACATACAGGGAATGAATGACAGGGCTACTGAGTCCAGGTATTTCCTTTACAGGGTGTCCTAGCTGCCACAGGCATGCGGTGTTTCCTAAACACTAAGCTCCAAAACAATGAGAGCCTTTCAAACTCGAGATCAGCCTAGAGTGTGCAAATAAACCGGCATCTGTTGGGGGTGGAAACAAGACTCAACAAAAAGAAACTTGGCCAACCCCACCAGCCACAGCAGCAGGGGTTTGCATCAGCTGAGGCAGCCCTGACGGGAAAGCTGGGGCCGCTGGCAAAAGCCCTTTGAATCCGTTAATAGCAACTTCCTCTGCAGATTCCAGTCAGACCTGCAGGACAGGCAGATATCTAGGCCCATCCCATTCCCACCCAAGTTCCTATGTCCACCACTCTGCAGGGGTCTGTTTGTGGGTTCCACAAGAGTCACTAACTTTTCCCTTAGCTTCTGGGCAGGGGACTCCTATCTCTCACACAGAGTCGGTAGGTACATAGGAATCTTGCTCCTAAATGTTTAAGAGGACAGCTACAAAAACAACAACAAACAAAACTGTAGCAGCAGTTATTAAAACTAAATACTTTATGTTTGGGGGCAAGAATCCTTTCAGAGGGATAGACTGACACTTGAAATTCAGAAAGTGAGCTACATTAACTATAATTTCTCAGCAGGGGTTCTGCTGCTGGCTCCTCCCTATTGAGAATGATAAGAATGATCTAGTTCATCAGAAGAAAAGGCTTAGCAGTAGTTTCCTCTCAAAGTCAAGATACAGTGTCAAAGATCCTGTTGTTTATGATTCCAAGTGTAAGATGCATGATAAATCATCTGGTACTTTTTCTCAAATGTAGATTCTCAGGTGCAGATAGTCTAATTCAATCTGAGAAGTGGGCCCAGGAATTTGAATTTAACGAGCAACCTTAATTAATTACGATGCATGTGACTTCCAAACCACTCTTTGAAAAACATGGTTCCATTTTAGAATTTAGGGTGAGTGTGAAAATAAGGTGGAGAGAAAGCAGATTACTAGAAGCTAAATGAAAAGCCAACTACCCAATACGGCACTTTTTTTTACAGCCCAATGCCTAACAGGAGAAAGGACTCCAATTCCTTTTAAGATCAGAGTTCCACTCTACCCACAATGCCTGAAATGCTTTTTTCCTGCCCTCAACACATGCCCTGAAGGAGAAGTTTCTTGTTTACCCTTTGGAGAACTGACGGTACCTATATAAAAGAATGCCTCAAATTTGACAGTGTCTCCACTCCTCCAGAGAAGTGGCTACCATTACACACCCAAATGAGATGAGTGCTATCTTGAAGGGAGTAGCAACAAGTTGAAATGAGTTCAAATCAAAATATCCCTATAAGAAAAAGGAAAGCAAAAATCAATTCCTGGCTTATCTTCACACATTGGTGTGAATGAAGGGTGCTCAGAGAATGAAGTGGTGTCTCAGAGAATGAAGAATCTGCCTACAATGCAGGCGACCTGGGTTTGATCCCTAGGTTGGGACGATCCCCTGGAAAAGGGAATGGCAACCCACTTCAGTATTCTTGCCTGGAGAATTCCATGGACAGAGGAGCCTGGGAGGCTACAGTCCATGGGGTTGCAAAGAGTGAGACATGACTGAGTGACCAACACTTTCACTTTCGACCTATCTTCAACCAAGAATTTTTAACAAAATGCAACAAGAATGGGACAGGAGGTGATCCAAGGGTTAGCATGTAAAAGGCCCAGGACAAAAAGCAAGAGAACCTCAGAACATCAGGAAAATATTCCTCATTAGTGTGCTCCTCTGTTTTCTTTTTTTTGCTTTTTTGGTGTTTTGGCCCCTCAGAAATAGGCAATTGGATTTCTTTATTGCTTTGGCAGGATAAAAAGAACATTTACAAAAAGTCTTTGGCCAAGGTTAAAGTCTTGGAACAGAAGAGAAATAAACCAAGGCTGTTTCCAGAAAAAGTGACTGGGAGTATCACATTTAGCACAAGATAAAGCACTCGTAAACATTCCAAGATCTGGCTGCATGAAGCTAGACTTCCATAAATTTATGACTAAGTAATTCATCAAATAGTGCCAACAAGATTTTCTAAAGCCCACTGGCATGCATTTCCTCGGAGTTACTATGTGAAAGTTTCCTAACACCTGTGAAACGGCTGGAGTCAAGGCACTGCTATTCCAAATCACAGACATCAGAGCTGGTGCCAGTCAACCAGAGAGGAAAATTCAACGTCTCATAGGTAGGAAAAAATCTCTCCCCTTCTGTTTCTGCTTTAGGACAGGATGACCTATAAGGAATACAGGTGGCATTTTGTACTTCCTATAACACAACACAGAGAACATGACAAATCCTAGAGGATTTGTTAATGGAATTAAGTAAAAAGTGAACAAGTTCAAAAAGTTACAGCCTGTATCAGTTCCGTTCAAGTATATTCAAGATCTTGGTAATCCCATAAACTTTTTCTTTCTTTTTTTAAAAAAATACACTTTAAAAAATAATTTTATTTATTTATTTTTGGCTGTGTTGGGTCTTCACTGCTGTGTGGGCTTTTCTTCAGTTGTGGTAAACGGGGGCCACCCCCTAGTCGCAGTGCATGGGCTTCTCACTGCGGAACACAGGCTCTAGGGCATGTGAGCTCAACAGCCGCAGCTCCTGGGCTCTACGGCAGGCTCAGCAGTTGTGGTGCACAGGCTTAGTTGCTCCACAGCACTTGGGATGTTCCCAGATCAGAGATAAACCGGTGCCTCTTGCAATGGCAGGTGGACCTTCCACCACTGAGTCACCAGGGGAGCCTTCTTTCTTTTTTTAAATTGAAGTCTAGTTGATTTACAACATTGTGTTAGTTTCTGGTGTACAGCAAAGTGATTCAGTTACATGTATGTGTGTGTGTGTGTGTGTGTGTGTGTGTGTATATTCTTTTCCATCATAATTTATTATAGGATACTGGATATAGTTCCCTGTGCTCAGCAGCAGGACCTTGCTGTTTATCTATTTTATATAGAGCAGTTTGTATCTGCTAATCCCAGACTCCTAATTTATCCCTCCCCTACTCCCTTTCCCCTTTGGCATCTAAGTCTGTTTTCTATGTCTGTGAGTCTGTTTTGTAAGATTCCACATGTAAGTCATATCATATGGTACTTGTCTTTCTGATTTACTTAGTATGATAATCTCTGGGTCTGTCCATATTGCTGCAAATGGCACTATTTCATTCCTTTTCGTGGCTATATAGTATCCCACTATATATACACATTATATATACATATACATAATATATACACACACCCCTCACATCTTCCTTTTTAAAATTTTATTTATTTATTTTTAAAAATGATTGTGCTGCACACGTGCCTGCAGGATCTAACTTCCCCAACCAAGGACTGAATCTGGGGCCACAGTAGTAAAAGTAATGAGTCCCAACCACTGGACTGTCAGGGAAATCCCTAGCACATCTTCCTTAACCATTTCTTTTATGCAAGTTGGAAGGGGAAGAACCTGGGCTTTCAGGTACTGCAGAGCCTCTAATCACCACCTTCCAGAACAGGGGCATCACACCCAGAGCTGAAGTGATCTATAGCCCATGTTTTTGTCTTTGGCTCAGGGGATCCCAAAAGCCACATATAACCAACCAAGATCTCAACGCTATACAAGATCTCAAAACGAATTAAAAGGCAGTGCCAGAACAGATTTGTCCTAGGACACTTGTGATTTTTCTGTAGAATTAGGGACTCAGCATTCAGTCATATCAGTTCATCAGATGATTTGCTTATTCAAAAAATCCCGCTTTACTGCAAGCTGTGGAAAACAGAGAAGGGTTTTATAAGCAGTCATTTAATCTTCATCCTAAGATATTAATGGCTCTACCTTCTGACAGATGTTACAAAGCATCAGCCCTGACCTCACAGTGTAGAAAGCTGGAGGGAGAGTTTAATGAATACAGGTTGGTAGGAGGAAGAAGAAAGGCAGAGGAAGGCGGGAGACTGAGATGGCAGTTGCTACAGCAACATAAGGGTGCAGAAGGAGTGGGTGGGAATACAGGCAGGTAAACAGGCAGTCCCTGATGGCAGAAGAAGAAACTAGGTGGGTGTGCTGACTGTCAGAGAACTAGGCCACAAAGCCAGAGGGCTGTTAAAGGGGAAAGAGGCAAAGCCTAGAAAAAATGCTAAGCAGAAGAGGGTTTGAAAATAAAAATCACAATTTGATCCCTTCGACGAGAACACTTATGCAAACAGTGGAAAAGAGGAAGAGAGGAATGCAATGGGAAGGCCAAAGTGCTGACTGATGAGACATGATTATAGGAAGACAGCCTGTTTCATATAGGAGCCGCTTACTGAGAGTGTCCAAAAACCAAAGTCAGTTCTAGTTGGCAAAAATATAAATGCCTTAAGATAATGGTTTCCAAACGTTTTTATAGTAACCCTTTATAATAAGCTTATTTTATACTGTATTCCAGTACACCCACGTTTATTTAGTATAAATTCATTAAACAACTTGCCATCTAATGTGAGCAGTGCACTGATTTTCCATTTTGTATTTAATAAATACTTGTGACCACCTAAATCAATTCCATGGCCCTATGGATTACTGAAAGAGTTTCCTATCTTGTCTTCATGCCTCTACTCTTGGCCCATGCTTCAGTTCATTCTGAATATGACAGCCAGAGGGATGCTGAACCATGAGTCAGACTGTACCATTCATTTGCCAGTGGATTTCAACCAGGTTAAAACTCAAACTCTTTATAATCCCAACAGAGATCCTAGACACCTCTCCCCACCAATCCCTCATGTCTGACTCTACCTCCTGGCACTCTTTTTCCCTTACCCTACTTCAACCACATGATGCCTCCTTAGAACACATCAAACATCTGCTTCAGGGTCTTTGTACTTGCAAATTCTGAGGGAATGTTTCTCCCCAGATATGAACATGGTTCATTCATTTACTTCTTTACTCAAATATCCTCCTCAATTAGTCTGTTCTGATACCCAATGCAAAAATGAAACTTCCCCAATGCTCCCTGTCTCACTTGCCTGTTTAGTTTCTACTAATGAATCACCATCTTACATACCATTTGTTTCTTATTTGTCCTTTCCCACTACACTATCACCTTTTATACCACTTCCTATGCATTCCAAGTGCTTAAACAGTGCCAGACATGTACCAGCATTCAATAAATAGATGCTGCATGATCTAATGGATCATGAGCAGCAATCTGAAATACTCTGACTTTACAACATTTAAAAAAAAGGCTCCACAAAGGTTTTACCTGGCTCCTGACATTTGTCTGCTCACAAAACCTAATCTTGAGAGGGAAGCAACAGAGCAGGAGAAAAATCAAAGAAACAGCAGGAGGCTTGGAGAACATCTAAGTCAAAGTTTTCTATTACAGCAAAGAACTGTGGACCAGAACGTAAAATAATTTGCCAGTGACCACTCAGGTATTCTCTGCACTGACACCACCACACATCCTTTAAATGAGTCAAATTTATGTACCTGCTAATAAGTAGTCAACAAGAAGGAATAGTTTAACAGGTAAACACGCATCTTAATTGTATCTTGTACTTTAAAGCAAGTTTCTGGTATTTGTAGGATAAAAGTTCAAAAGGAAAATTAATAGTCAAACTTTAGGAAGTCAATTACAAACTAAAAAAAAAAAGAAAATTCATTTACCCCTTTTCAGAAAGTAGACAGTGAATTCTATAGGCTTTGAACACATGCCCTACCCAATCATATCTAAAATTAGATAGTGATAAACATTTAGTTTGATGGATATACTGAGAACAATAAGAAGATATGTCAATCAAACTATAGCATTTAGTTAATTTATTTTTATACCTTTCACTTTATTTTCTAAGTTTTCCTACAATGAACATACACTTCTGTAACCAGAAGAAAATACCTTATTCTAAAATGTCATCTCAAACATACTCCTTCTTTAATTAAGGGACCATAGAAGATAGCTTTGAGGGAAGTATGAGAGAGCAGAATTTAAAGAGCTTAACTGAAATTTCAGATAATATGCTGCCCTACAGGATTCTGGTGCAGATGCAAATCTGAAATTAAGCCATTGTTCTAAATTCTTTAAAAGACAGTTAAAAATTTGCAAAGGACTCTAAAACTACCAGTGTCCCTCACCATCCTTCTCAATGAAGGCAAATAATATCCCTCCTTTGAAAGGATTTTAAGTAATAAACATGCCCCACCTTGGTTAGCACTGGACACAGTACCAAGTTAGATCTGAAACTATACTTAGTTTGGTTTCTCTTTGCAGATACACCATCCCACTTTCCATGTACCTATAAATAAACGGCAAAGTGTATTACTGGAATAAAAAACAAATTCAAAGTATTTTATGTAGAATCCAGAAACATTAGCAAGGTTCCTGGAAAGTCTTCCATACACGGGTATATTCATGGATAAATGAAGCCAAGATTATTCAGAGTATACCAAGATATCCCTGTCTAAAATACGTGACTCACAACAGATAAAGTACAAATGATCAAACCTAAGATCACAAAATAAAAAGTTCAAACTATGAAGAATTCACTGATTCTTCAGTGATTCTTAAAAGAATCAGATCACAACAGATACCCTTGAAGAAGCAACACGTTTTTCATTAAATTTAATTTCCAAAATGTTTACATATACATTGTATCAATTAACCCTTACAATCACCCTATAAGGTGGACAGTGAAGGTAACATTATTTTCATCTCAAACTGGAGGAGACCTAGGTCCTAAATGTTTATATGACCTGGCCCTGACCATACAAAAAATAAGAAGCAGAAATAGGGCCAACAAGTTGTTTTCTGCTTCTTGGTTCAACAAGATTTCACTGACTATGTGGTGGAGATGAATTATTCCACCCAGCAAAAAGAACAGCATCAGATGACAATACATCAAGGCCAGAAGGATTCATCTAAGTAATTCACCTCAGATCCTTCCCTGTAGTTCAGTAACTCATATATATATAACTCATATATGCATGCCTTTACTGAATAACCATTTATTGAAAACCTAACTATTCTAGATACTATGCTAAGCACATGGATTTAAAGATGAAATAAGATGGAAAAGACATCCTCAAGAATTAATGAAGGACAAGAAAGCCAGCAGTTTCCTTCTATAATATGAACAACGTTGTAATAAGGGGAATATGTGCTATGCAAAACATAGGGAGAATATCTATCCCTCCACTGGGAACACAGGAGAGGAGCAGTCACAAAAGACTTCCTAGAAGAAAAATCTAAGCTGACTCTTCACAGAGAGAGAGAGATGACTCAAGTTCTTAACTGGCAAAAGAAACAAGATAAATCTGGATATGTTAATACATGGATAAATTCCCAAAACATACTGATGGGTGAAACAGTCAAGTTGTAGAATAACTGCATAGCAGTACATCATCCGTGTGAAAAACATACCTCCATATAGAAACAAAAATCATGTATTTTCTACAGGTACATGTATAAGCATATAAAATCAAAGAAAAAGTTCTGGAAGCATATACAAACATTCATTACCCTCAGGAAAGAGGGCAGGAGACCAGGATTGGAAGTAGTCAAGAGGAATTTTAGCCTTATTCATAGTTTTAAAAGGAGAATGCTATTATGTATTACTTACATTTAACGTTTTGTTTTGAAATAATTATAGATTCAGAGGAATCTAGGGTTCCCTGGTGGCTCAGATGAAAGAATCTGCCTGCAATGCAGGTGACCCAGGTTCAGTCCCTGGGCTGGGAAGATCCCCTGGAGAAGGGAATGGCAACTCACTCCTGTATTCTTGCCTGAAGAATTCCATGGACAGAGGAACCTGGCAGGCTACAGTCCATGGGGTCACAGAGGCAGACATGACAGAGTGACAGTCATTCTCAGAGGAATTTGCAAAGAAATTTTCTTATAAAAAGAGTTTGCAAAGAATAAAAATCATATGATCATCTCAACAGAGATGCAGAAGAAGCTTCTGACAAAACTCAACAACAGTTTATAATAAAACTCTCCAGAAGTGGGTGTAAAGCGAACATATCTCAACATAATAGAGGCCATATATGACAAACGTACAGCTAATATCATACTCAACAGTGAAAAGTTTAAAGTTATTTCCTCTAAGATCAGGAACAAAACAAGAATGGCCACTCTTGCCACTTTTATGCAGCATAGTTTTGAAGACCTAGCCACAGCAATCAGAAAACAAAAAGAAATAAAAGGGAACCCAAATTGGAAAGGAAAAAGTAACATAGTCACTGTTTGCTAATAATAGGATACTATATACAGAAAATCAAGAAGGTTCTTTGAACCCTTTACCCAGACTCTCCCAGTGTTACCACCTTGCATGACTAGTATGATATCAAAACCAGGAAATTTACATTGGTACAATCTATAGAGCTTATTCAGATTTTGTCAGCTATACATGCACTCATTTGTGTGTGTGTTGCTCTATGCAATTGTATCACGTGTATAACTTCAAGTAGTCACCACAATACTTATGTGTACCATCACCACAAGACTTCCTTTTATAGCCACATCCACCCCTTTTACCACTAAACCCTAACACCTGGCAATGACTAATTTGTTCTCCATCTCATGAATGTTACATTAGCTCATGAAGGTTATATAAACGGAAGCATGCAGTATGTATCCTTTTGAGATTGGCTTTTTTATGTAGCACAGTTCACTTAAGGTTTATCCAAATTGTTGCACGTATCAACCCTTCAGTTTCTTGTTTTTTATTGCCAAGTAGTATTCTATGGCATAAATGCACTACAGTTTTCTTATTATTTTTTTTTTTAACTGCTAAGTAATTTATTATGATATAATAGACAAATGCAAATTATTGATATATAGGGAGGTTCATTGCACAGAATTTGGTACTAACATAAATATCTATGAATAAGAAATGTTTGAAACATTTAATTATATTTCATGTACAAAACAATCATGCAGTCATTCAACAGATGACACAGATATGTATTACTGAAACAGAAAAAAGGGCGTTGAAAAAACTGTTAAATGAAAGCAAATTTGCAGAATAATGTGTACAATATAGCTCTACTTCCAGAACCCCCTAAAATAGCTTGTGTCTGTGTGTGTGCATCTATCTACTTAAAGAAGGCACACAACTCCCGTAATAGAGGAAAACTCGGAGATAGGATTAGGAGAGAAAAGGGCACTTAATTTATATATTAGATGTTTAGATATGCTTTGAATTTTTGAAAAAATTTAATAGATTTTTTAAATTTACTACATGGCAAATGAAAATTATAAATGTATATTTATGGGAGTACTAAGCAATTCCATCACTTTGAGTTTCTTATTATTTTTTTAAACTACTTACAGATTGAAAAACATATGGGTAGTTTCCAGCTTTGGGTATTATGAATGAAGCTGCTATGAACATTCATGTACAAGCTGCTATATGAAAATAAGTCTTCCTCTCTCTTGGATAAACACCCAAGAGTGCAACTGCTGGGTCAGATAATAAGTTCATTTTTAATTTATAAAGGAACTACCAAAACATTTTCTAGATATTTTGTACTATTTTACATTCCTACTCACAATGTATGAGTGATTCAGTTTCTCCACATCTTCACCAGCGTTACTTGTATTTTAAAAAGCTGAACTGAGAAGTCAGTCAATGTGTTTTAAAACAAAAGACAAAACCAGACATTTTTGGCTTCCTTATGGATATATACAACACTACCTATGAAATATTTTTGTAACCCCCACCAAAAAGAATCAAGCCTAAAACTGTTTCAGTCCCTAGACCCAATACCAATTTATGAAAAAAACTGAGATAAGAGGGAACATGCTAAATGATGGTATAAACATGCAATCAGTACAGCTGCCCCTTGGCATCTATGGGGGATTGGATCCAGGAACCCCACAGATATAGAACCCAAGGATACAAAGGGCCTCCTGTATAATCTAAAATGTGAGAAATTTGGTAAAATAATCCAGTTTCTTTAACAAATAAGTTACAAAAGAAAAAAATGAAAAGTAGGAGTATCCAAAAACTTAGAAACCATGTCAACTAATTGCTTGGTACAGACCTTATTCAAATCTTGATCCATAAGAACCAACTGTAACATTTAGGAGGCAATTAAGGAAATGTAAACACTAAATATGCAATGGTATTAAGGAATTATTACTAATTTTTTAGGTGTGATAATAATATTATGATTTTTAAAAGAATTATCTTTTCATGGAAAGTAATATGGCAGTTATGGCAGTTCCTCAAAAAGTTTAACATAGGCTCACCATATGATCCAGCAACTACACTCTTAGGGATGGAACCCAAAGAACCAAAAACAGGTACTCAAACAAATACTTATTCATAAATTTTAATAGTAACACTACTCAGAATAGCCAAAAGGTAGAAAAGACTCGAATGTCCATCAGTAGGTGGATAAACAAAATATGGTATATACATCCATACAACAGAAAATTATTCAGCCATAAAGAGGAATGAAATACTGTACTGATACATGCTACAATGTGGATGAATCTCAAAAACTTTATGCTAAGTAAAAGAGGCAGACTAAAGGTCACAGCCATAGATACAGAAAGCAGATTGGTGGTGGCCAAAAACTAGGGGCGAAGTATTCTGGGGAGTAGCTGCTTCATGGGTGTGGGTTTTATTTTGGAATGATAAAAACGCTTTGGAACTAGACAGAGGTGGTAGTTGCACAACACTGTGAATGAACTAAATGCCACTAAAGTTTTCACTTTAAAATAGCTAATTTTAACTATTTAAAAGAGTTAATTTTATATCATGTGAATTTTATCTCAATTTTTAAAAAAGAATATCTTTCAGAGATACATAATAAAGTATTTACAGAGGAAATAATACAAAGTTACATGGAAATGGAATCATCTCAGTGGAAGAATAAATGAAGTAAGATTGTCCATGGGTTAATTATCGAAGCTGGGTGCTAGATGCAATGGCGTTTATTTTACTATTTCTCAGTGTGTGTGTGAGAGAGAGAATTTTTAAACATAAAAAGTTTTTTTTAAAAGAAAAAGAGTCAAGACTTGATTTTAAAGTAAAAATGTCTACTTGATTTAGGGGACTGGGGTCACCTCCCCCTGGGTAAGAGGAGTTGGGAAGTATTAAAGGGAGGCTATGAAGTGGAACATGCTTTCACAACTCCCACCCATTCACCAGGCATTCCCCAGATGCTCTGGTCTGAAACTAAGCCACTTGCTATAAAAAGGCACATTTGTGTTTGGTGAGAATGAATAGACACAGGGAAGCTCTAGCCTAAAGCCGGAAGACCCTGGGTCCAAAAGAACACAGCAACAAACTCAACACAGATCTCTGAAAAATCACAGCTTCCACCTTGCAGGATAAGCAAAGTTGCCAAATCACCTGGGGTATGTATTAAAAAACGGCAGATTCACAGGGTCTGCCCTGGATTGACAACTCAATCTCTGGGTCTGTGCTCCAGGAAGCGGCTCCAGGAAGCGTCACTTTAACAACCTCCCCGGGTGATTCTCATGCCCTCTGAAATTTGAGAATTACTGGGTTGGGATAATGGGGCCCTGGTGCCTTCTTGCAGCGAAGCTGATTCTAGAGCTCCACCTTGTGGCCCAAACACTAGAAAGCAACTTTGCCACAATTCTTGACTTCCTTACATCGCTAGTTTAACTCATTGACAACCGTTCAAAGCCCTGCAAGAACCCTTACAACCTCCTCTAAGGGTTTTTCTCTACACATGACATTTTGATCCATGCTATTACACTCAGGGAGTTAATGAAAACATTACAGAGAGCTAGCTTTGAAAATACATACTATTTCGTGATGAGTGTAACACTGCACTATTTACTGAAGGTCATAACATTCTCTAAGCATTGTGCTAGGCAACAGATATAAAACATGGCCCTGTCTTTAAAAATCCACAGAAAAACATGCAAAGTAATAGTACAGATTAAGACAAGTTCTTCCTTTCTAAGAAGCAATTCCCGAGCACTAGAAAGAAAAGACATAATCTTTTATCTGGAGATAAAACATAGTCATAGTAAAGATAATCAATGATGGCAAAAACGGTGACTAAGACATGCAACATGAATGTCACAGACCCTAAGTACTTTACAGAGGCGCTGGAGAGAGGGATCCTTTCTGCCAGAAGCGAGGGAAAGCTTCATTCATTCGACATATACTCTGCACCAAAACTGGGCTAGGTGCTGGGGACACAGCGAGTAAAAAAAGGAAGGACGCTTTAAGAGAATGCAACGGAGAGATAGAGCAAGGACGTCTGTACCGATGGGCTGCCATTTGATCTTGGACCTTGAAGGGTAACTAGAATTTGAATAGGTAAAGAAAAGATAAATTCTCCTTTACGTGTGTTTGTATGTAGAGGACAAGCTACAAGGGGAAAAGGGACACTGGCACCAGAGAAGGGGCTGACTGCTTGCTTAACAAGTTTCCATTTCGTCCATAAACCAGGTCATCCATTCATTAAAAAAAAAAAAAATTTCTTGGAGCATCCCACATTACTGGTTCTGGGGAATATGGCCATAAACAAAGATAAGAAGCAGCCTCTAGAGCTCCTGGGTAGGGGAATGGCAGAAGTATGTTTTAAGGACGTGTGCTGTGTGCCAGAAGCAAGAGCAAGTTAAGAAGCTAGCCGACACCTTAGAAGTCGACACCTTATGGAAAGAGTAATATGGACCTGAAATAGGGCAGAGGCTTTAAGAACTGAAAATAGTAGCCAGGCACTAACACAGAGCAAGGCTGGTTATGGCAGAGAGAGTAAGAAATAGAAGAGGCATATGGAACTCTGGATTTTAGCCAGGATCATTCCAAGAGTGATGGTGACGTTAATAAAGAACTTAAGGAAGGAATACAGTTTCAGGGGAAAAACAAGCTTTTATTATGGGTTTAATAGACAGAACATTTGCCTGAGCACTGGATAGGTTCATATAAAAAGTAAAGATGGGTGAGTGGGAGAGAAGAGATAGAAAGCAGAGCATGAATGATTTTTTCCCCAGCCTTTGAAGCTGAACTCTTGAGCTCTATTTTCCCACAACAGTATAAGCAGCCCTCAAAGGGAATGTGGCAGAGACTGCCCGGCTGTTCAGAAGACAGAGCTGCACTTAATTTGGTCTCTACAGAAGTAGGATTGGCCCAGGCCCAGAAAACAGATATCTAGGCCCCAAAGCCAGGTGAGTTACTAAGAGTAAGCAAGTCCTTCTTGACAGCAGGAATTTGCATTTACTGCCCATTTACCCAACACATAAAAGCACCAGCTTATGAGGTAAGTCTGCAGGAATTCCTGGCTTGCCGTAGTTTTATTATCGAGTGGGAAAGAAACACTCTCTTTATTATCCTTGTCAAAGCAAAACATTGTTACCTGTCACAGAACTAATAGTTCCTGACAAAAATTGACAGAAACTATAAAGACACGAGAAAGGAGAGAAGTAGTGAGTGAGCAGACAGCTAAAACGGGCAATCATAATGGTGAGACAAGGAGAGTAAAAGCTGGGGAAACTACACTTTTCCTTAATGCTTTGGATGTTCAAGGAGCTCAGTTCTGAAAACTGCCCAGAGGTCACTGCAATAGACCAAGCAAGACATCACAACTGGGACATTGGCAGTGATAAAGGACAGGATGGTTGTGAAAAGATACCAGCAGAAACAATTTACATGAAATGAATGAAACCTCACCCAAACTTGCAATTATACTTCTATATGTGAAGTTTTCTCTTATCCAGTCATTATACTCAAGTTACCTACCTATGGTCCACTCACGTGCACTAAAATCCCCAAAGCAAACCTTCAAATTCCAAAGACTACAGGGCCAGGGAAGTAATATAAATGAGAGGAAACCACCTGGGTTAAGACATGAAGGAGTGGTGGGACTTGTAACACATCCTAAAGGTTTTAAGAGGAACGAACCCCTGATTCAGCTTCGGCTGCTGCCATATGAGAATAAAGGTCCAATGATTTCAAGTCTTTTGACTTTTTCAAGAGATGTTAGAAATTTTGATCTTTTTCTGTGTAATTTTCTAAACACTATTATATCATGTAGGTCAATCAAAATATTCCTGTGGGTTAAATATGGCCTATGGGCACCTAGTTTACAATTTCTGTTCTAAAACTTTACAAAAGAAAAATTAATAGCATGTTCAGATTTCCAGGGTTAACAGAGCAAAAAATTTGGAAAGTCAGTGTGCAAACTGGGGCTGGGCCATAAGACAGTGAAAAGTGAGGCAGAAAGTCTAAAGGACTCAGACTTTAGAGTTGGTAGGTCTGTATTAGAAAAATTTGAGAGAATTTTGACAAAGTTTTATTTCCAGGAGGCACAGATCAAAGAAAACTAGGATATACAGGGTCCCTAATTGATTTAAAAGGGGGAAGAAAATAATACACATATACACATGTTATTTCACCTCTCTGTATGTACCTTGACTTCTTTATCATTAAAATAGGAATAATAGAATCGATTTAATAAGGCTGTCATAGGATTAAAAAGGAATTATTCATATAACTGTCATTTTCCCCAGCAAGTCATGTTTAATATATGTTAGCTATTATTTATTATTATGAGGCACCGAGAGGTAAAGTAACATGCTCAAGATCCCATGGCTATTAAGGTGTACTGCCTGGCTTTGTATCCGGGATGTACTTCAGATCCTATTCTCTAAACCATTAAGCTCTTCTGCCTCCGTTTAAATTCTGTACGAGTAAGTCAGATCAGATGATAACTGAAGTCCCTTCTAAAGCTGACACTTTATTCTAAAGGCCCAACCTCTCATCAGCTTATTTCAGGGCAGCAGTGGGATAAACAGGAACCTGTCCACACTCCTATGGGCTGCCTGCTGAAGTGGAGAGACACAGCTCAGGCTTGGGGTAGGGTAAGAAAACCACTCTAGCATGGAACTAACCCTACGGTAAGGTAGGAAGGAAAAGGTATTCAATGTGAGCCCCCTTCGTTGTTCCACGGAGATATATTTGCTTCTAGGAAGCCAGTGGACCACTCAGTTAGGCCCAGAACGCACAGATGTGCCCAAGCTACAAGCTGGAAGTTACTGAGAAGTCGGCTAAGGAACCACAATAGGCTCTAAATCAAGAATCTTTAGAACACCGAGCAACTCATCCCCTTGGGATTCAAGGGTCTCTGTGAGAACCTGGTAAAAGCTCTCCTCGTCCCTAGAAAAAAAATGCCCCATGTGCTCACTCAGATACACAAGCACATATCATTTTACCTGCGATTATAAGGGCTCATAAATTCTCAAAAATCTCTCCCTAGACATTAAGGTACACCTGAAATAGATCATCTCTCCTGTTCTATTCTATTAATCTCCTGTTCTCCCAGGTGATTTAGAAGTGTCCCAAGATTTGGGGGCTGGGGTTTCCAGGCAGCTGTGTTAGGAGACAAATCATCCACTGCAACGCAGCATAATCAATCCCACATGGAAAAGACAAAGGGCTGTCTCTTTTTCCCCACACCAACTTGTACTAAGAAAGTTCAAACGGAAAAGAACTGCACTTTAATCCCCAAACACTAGAGGATGTGGAGAACAGGACCCCAAGAATATCTCATAGCTGTTTTCTGCCTCATATCCATAAAATTACACAGAACCTTAGAAAAGATGAAATAAACAGGTAAAAACATCCCAGTCTCCACAGCACTGTGCTCTTCCTTTTACTCCAAGAAAGGAATCAGTCAAGAATGCCAATTAGCTTTACTAGATGACTTTTATCCCATATGGGCTTTGAAAACTATAGGTTGCCAAAGAAACCACATAACCTTATGCATAAATGAAGTAATCAAAACAAGAACATAGTATTTTCCCCCATAAGACTTGTAACAGTTTAGGTGTTAATGAAGGACTATTAACGAAGGACTACGTGTTAATGAGATACATGTGGTCTTGTGCAGTTGAGAGATTTGTAAATCAGCGTAGCCTTTCTTGGTGGTGGGAAAATTTGACAATTTTTATTTTAAAAAGATGTAAAAACATCCATTCTTTGTCTGATGCAGCAATTCCCTAGATATTTTGCAAAGGTAGGCCAAATATGTGTGACCAGGGTCAGTGAAACATAGTTTATAATGGCCCAACAGGAAATAAGAAGTCTGGTTGTTGGGTACATCACATGAGTGGAAAACTAAGTAGCCATCAACAGAATATGCTAGATCTGTTATGTGCTGATATGAAAAAAGCTGCAAGACATATTATTAATTGAAAAAAGACGCCGGAAACAAGGTATCATTATGTGGTTCTTTTAGTTTAAATTCTTCTAAGGATATGTATTCTTTATGCTAGTCATATGCATTAAATTTTGTTCTTGACAGATACCTAAGAAACTGTTCACTGTAGTTACTTTTGGAGAAAGTGACCAGAGACCAGCAAAGAGAAGAACGGTACTGACACAAAACATTTAAAAAACATACAAGCAACAGAGATCAGCTTGAGATAGGATCCTCTTTTTATCTTTTTCTTTACATTTTTCTGGATACAGACCCTAAATTTAGTAAGTGTTACTATAAAAATATAGCAGAAATCTCACTTAGAATTTTTTAAAGAGAAAGAAGCCATGTTTAGTGAAGGGATAAGTAGAAAGGGGAGGAGGACCCAAATACAATGCACAGTACGAAGCTGGTGGAGGAAAATCGGGAGAAACATTAACATTCAACCACCCTCTTCTCTCAAGATACTGCTGACATCATGAGCTACTCAAGCTTTCCACTGGGGATGAATAGCTCAGGCCTCACTCCAGTTGCCAGCTATTCATTCTCAGTACGGAAGATAGCAGGCTGGGAGAAAGCTGGCATCGTTAGTCCAAATTCTGCCTTTTGTGATATGGAAAAGGCAGAACAGTTGCGCCCGAAGAGCGCAAAGTGCAGAGAATGCTAAAGCTAAACACAGGAGACTGTCTTCCTGGCAGAGAACAAGCCTCCCTAAGCACACAGTGCAAAGGCACCACAGGGGTCCTGCCACTACACGCACTCCCGTGGCATGGAAAAGGAAGAGCCAGGTGCACATGCAACAGAGAGCAGGAGAAATCTCTGCTGCCCTACGGAGCCTCAGGGATCCCCACTCAACACCAGGGATCCCCTTCTGGGATCCCATAGTTCCAACCTCATCAGACTGGCCCAGAGAGAGAATTAGCTAGGACTAAAAAATCACCAAGGAAGATAATCCTCTGTGCTTAATTGCCCCTTTCATCTGAGGCCCATGAAATAAACCATAATCTTGTTTACTCTGCATGATACTCTTCTGCAATAGTGCCTTAAAGTGGGAAGTTACTACCGTATGGAATTTTCAGAAAAGCTAGCAATGCATGCAAATCTTTCATAAAGCAAGGTTTGGTTTTATATGCCATAAAAGGTCATAGGTGCCATAAAAGGTCATCTCCCCCCCGTGGATGTCTGATATAATGATGTCTGATATTCCCCCGTAAGTGATTTGAATCGTCGGCTCAGAATTGCCCTAAGAGTACTCTTTAATAGTGCAAACACAGGGGACACACCCCTAACACTGTGGCGGCGGTCTTAGCCTTTACTGTTGTAGTCACTGGTCCTTTGGAGAAATGGAAAGAAAAAAAAACTTCCTCCTCACAAAAACACACTTAGGTGAATACACAATATAATTCCCATGCAATTTGGGGATTCACAATTCTCCTGAAGTTCATATCCCCTTCAGTCTGGGGTTAAGAATCCCCAGTTCAGTAGTAATGAGTTTAATAAATCACCATAATTCCCCTTCCATGCATCTGGGGAACCATGGACCTAAAGATAGAAGGCAGTGCTAAAGCAAGGCTTTCCCACTGCAAAGTTTGCCTAGAACTGACCCTGTCTAGAGCCTAGACTACAATTTATGACTTTTCCTTAGCAAGGAGTGTGGATATCTCACACTGCCTGCCCCTTGGGAATAGAGTTCTCCTGGCTTCAGAGAAACCCGGATACATTAGGAGATGTCCAACCGAGATCAACTGCCAACTAGCTTCCCACAACACATGCTGGCTGATTATATTTCTTGAGAGTTCAGGCAGGGAAAAGCGGTAACACCTTCTGAATAAAAGGAGCTCACCTCTGAGGTTTTCGAATATCCCAGAGTCCCACTCCTTCCTTCGAATTGGCTGTGGCCAATAACCTGGGCTCCACAGGGTTAAACATGACACTGTGAAAGGCTGATGGATAGTTGGCCAGGCAGAAGGGCTCTGTGAAGAGAAAAATTCTGATCAGTCCACTTCAGGCACTTCTGGGCCAATGGCAGGTAGACAAGGAGTGTGAAGGCAAGGAAGAGCACAGCCTTAACAACTACCACTAGCATGCTTACTCACAAAGTCCCCACAAGGCCTGGCACACACCCTCTGTACACAGAAAGTCTGAACACAGCAACTTAAACACATATGCACGAAGTTTAAGCTATAATATAATACTGAGAAATACACATAGCACCTATTTAGATCCCGTAACAAAACACAAATGGTCATTGTAACCAGGAAGGTAAGCTGTTTCACAGTAAGTAAAACTGAATTCCTCATGAGCTAAAAAAAATTCACACTCAATTACTGGTAGTATTATTATACCTTAATCCAAATTTACCAGCTTTAGAAATTAAGTTTTATAACTATATAGACTTAAAATAACAGTGCAGTTTTTCCTTCTGGCAATACTGTTCCCTAAATTGAAAAGAAAATGGCTTCAGTCTAGAATTTTAAGATTTCATTTCCAATGTTGAATACTTCAAAAAAAAAAAAAAAACGTCTAATACTTGAACTTCTCTTGTGTCCAGCCAGCACCTATGTATATCAACCTCCCCTAGAAACCCTGTAGCCTCTTGCATACACTAGCTGGCTCCGGGTGAGGAAGGAGCCACTAGGCTGCCTGGGAGGACTCAATCCTGTGGAAGTTGTTTAGAAGCCGAAGGCGGAAAGCACTTCTCAGTCCATGACTCCGTACAGGCCTCTGTGGGGGGAGAGGGCACAGGGAGTGCTCAATCATCTCAGCCAGGAGGCAGTCCAGACAAAGGGGAATTTCATCTAGGAAGCAAACCATTACATTCAACCATAGATGCTGCTTTGGCTACCTTATCTTCCTGACCCTAAGAATAGGCTTCTCCTATAGCCTGAACCTCAGTAATGAGCACAGACCAACATATTAAATGCTCCGCATATAGAATAAAGACTCAGAGCCTGCCAGACAAGGCAGGCAGGATAGTAACTTGGGTACAGAGGTATGGCGCTGACAAAGCTGCACCAAGAGTGGGGCTGTGGGTGGCACTGAAGGTATGCTGGAGAAAAGAGCCTTTGAAGATAGAGCGACTGAACTCTCTCTGCAGGAAACGAGCTGAAAAGGTGAAATTTCCTGAAGAACTTCAGAGAAAGTCAACAAGACAAATTCTTCATTTTACATTTCAGAGATGCAAAGAAAACATTCAGAAGAGGAACTCACCCAGACAATCCCCCTTAAACAGAGTGTATCTGCTATAATTTTAAGTTTCTATACACAGTTAAGGTGAGGGTCTGTGGTTCTTCCAGCAAAATAACAACCTTGGAACTAGGATGCAACAAAGTGCACGATGCCCCACTCTCTTAAATAACCAAGAACATGCGCATTTCAGCACCATGCGCACAGCCGGCCCTTGTGGCTCCCCTCCACCAATGAGGCACCACACATTCTATTCCTTGGGGCTACCTCGCAACAAGACACTGTGGTGTTTACACCACTGCAAAGGTCTGTGGACCACAAGTGACTGGAAGAGGACTGGCAAAGGTGCCTCACTTCTGACTACTGGGGGGTAGGATGGGACCTCCAGGGACACACATTTATGTCCCCATGAGAGTTTCCTCTCCCTTTACAGCACTTCTGCCCAGGTTACTCAAGTCATAAACTGGATCTGTGATGAAGCTGATATCAAACTCTGCAGCACAGTCCAGCTACGTTGTGCACAGGGGCCCTACCTCCATGGGGAGATTCCCGGATGTCCCAGATGAGAACCCGGCCATCATCGGAGGAGCTGGCAAAAATGTTGTCATTCACAGGGCTCACTGACAAGCCATACACCGCATCTTCATGAGCGAACACATCTAAGGTCTCACTGCTGAGAGACAGAGAGCAGAGAGAGGCACACAGGCACACACATACACACAAAAATAGTGCAGAGTCCCAGCCCTCTAGTTCCTAGAATGAAGCTCTCTTCATTTCCAGGAGAAAGCCAACCCAACTAACCCCCCAAAAAATACCTATTTTTTTACTAAAAAGTAGGTATTCAACTTTCAGGTTAAAAGAAAAAGGTATTATTAAAGAGACAAGACCTCACAACAAGTTTGTTTTTTGCCCTGAGTGTATTTAAAAGTGACTCAAGGGAATTCCCTGGCAGTCCAGTGGTCAGGACTTGGTGCTTTCACTGCCAGGGCCCAGGTTCAATCCCTGGTTGTGGAACTAAGATCCCCACTGTACTCCTCCTCACCACGTGCCCACCAAAAAAGTGACTCAACATATGAGTTTCATGTTTTGACTTACTACAGACTGCATCTGCTTGTGTACAGACTTGGGGAGTGGTGCTGGATTTCCAAAAAGTGAGGGAAAACAATAAAGCAGCCCTGATGCCAGCAAGGGAAGAAGAGGAATTCCTGATGTCTGGCATGTGAGAAAATGCATGGCCCAAAGCCAGGCTGCCTCAGTTCAGATCCTAACATCACTTGACCTTAAGTTACCTAACATCTCCATGCCTCAGTTTTCTAATTGAGATCATAATAGTACTACCTCATAAAATTACTGTGAGGGTTAAGTGTTTCCTTCCCTTCTAACCTTGCCCTTTAAAATTTCACCAGAAAACTATAATTTTATAGCAACTTTGTAAATCTTTTTATAAATCAAAATTTAGTTTGAAAACTATTACCGAAATCTTTTTTTCAGCAAAAGACAGTTGATTTTATGCTATTTACTTCAAAAAAAGAAGAACTATTTTGGTCTAAAGAGATAACTGCCTTTCTTCATATGAAAAACAGAGTTAATCACTTCCACATATCAACAATCTATTTACCTTTCAACATCATGGAGGATAACTTGCTCATCATTTCCTGTAAGGGAAAAAGGAGACATTTGACAATTCCTGCAAAGTGGTCCCGTTCATATTACAATTCAGTATGTTAAAGATTTCAGGGAAAACAAATGGACAAAGTCAGTGTTAATAAAAATTAAGAGTGTTAATTAGAAAAAAGGTTTATAAAAATCATTAAGGATAGAATATACTTATAGAGAATTTTAAAAAGCATAATAGCAACTAGAAATAACAAAATAACAATCTTCAAAATGCATTATCCAATGATTAAAAAAACAAAACAATGGCTCTTCAGGAAAAGAGTAAGTGATCATTGGCAAATCAATCAACTACTCCAAGCTATGTTTTTTTCATTTGTTCTTTTTTTTTTTTTTTAAACAAAACATTCATTATCCGTGAGACCTGGAATAATATCTGTTACTTTTCTATGTCTCAGCACAACAGGAATAATTGTGTCTACTTCATAGTAGTTGTGAAGATAATAGTGTAAAAGCATTCAGACTAGAACTAGGCCCCCCAACAAATGTTTGCTACTATTCACATCCTCATCTTTTATAACATTAAAATTTAATGATGATTTAATTAAAATTGGATGATGATGATGATACTAAATGAAGGGAAAGTTTTTATCCACAACTTTTTTCTCTTGCATTCTCTTTATTCCATCAAGGCATCTACGAATACTATACATTCATGATATGTATAGTCTTGCCTTCAAGTGGTTTATACAGCTAACAAATAAAAACTCCAAAATGAAGACAGCAAAAAAATTTCCCACTCTATGCTAAAAGTATAAGCAGTAGAGATGTGGCTAGGTCATCTTAAAGTCCTCCCTGTAACTCTATTGTGGGTTCATATGAAGTAAATCAAACCCGTGTTAATGCCTTATAGGTAACAGGCACAGTGTGAAGTGCTGAGGATCTGAGAGGAATAAGTGAGGAATTCACAGTCTACCTGCACGAACAATTAACAGTGATAAGATGGGTTATCTTATAGTGATATGCTCTACCATGGGAACACAGATAAAGGGGCAATTGTGTCCTTTATGAGCAGGGTGAAAGTACATGGCAAATATGTTTTTATGGGAAAGGAGACACTTGAATAGAAACTCAGAATTCTAACCGATGGAAGGCTTAGGGTAATTGGTGGGGTTGGACAATGATTATGGCCTGTGGAAAAACAGTAATGGCACTTAAGATGGCAAGTGACTTAGGAATCTAGAGCACAAGATGCAGGGGAGGAAAATGAGGCCAGGCAGGGAGACTGGGTTCAGACTTTATCCTGTGGACAGACACTGAAGGTCAAAGGTTCACAGGACTGATTCAACTTTTCAAAGAAAACTTGTATAAGCAATGAGTAAGAAGATACTGGTAGCAGAAATCACAGAAGGACACTACAGTAGTCTAGGCCAAAACTGAGGACCTGAATCAGAGTAGTAGGTACAGCAACAGAACAGAAACTAAAGGATGAATATGAGGCTTTCAAAACATTAATAGCTGGTGACTTATGAGATGTAAAAATGACAGAAAGGCACGTTTGGTGCTGATTTTGAGATTTCTATTAGATTGAACCATATAAAATTGTCATTGTTGTAGGTTGAAAATGCTTCAATGTCAGCGGTTCCTTAAAAGTTAAACCTAACAATTTAGATAATTACTTGAATGGTGATAATAACTGAGAAACGGAATCCATGAAACAAGAGGAAGTATTTGTGCAGGTGAGAAGAACTAAAATCTTAGTTTTAGATCTGCTGCATTTAAACTACTTTTGGAACACAAGGTAGATATCCAGTGGGGAAATCTGCAGCGCAGAAGAGAAAGTGTTAGTCGCTTAATCATGTCCGACTCCTTGTGATCCCATGGACTGTAGCCCACCAGGTTCCTCTGTCCATGTAATTCTCCAGGCAAGAATACTGGAGTGGATTGCCAGTCCCTTCTCCAGGGGATCTTCCCAACCCAGGGACTGAACCCAGGTCTCCTACACTGCAGGAAGATTCTTTACTGTCTGAGCTACCATGGAAGCAGAAGAGAGGTCAGGCCTAGAAATGTAGTGGTCAGACAGGAGTGTGATTGATGGATGCCATCAAGAGGCTGGCTTGACTGCAAGCCATTCCAGTTATACCCCAACATAACATGTTTTCAAAAAAGAGCCACTAATGGGTCATAATACCAACTGGAATCAAAACCTTTAAAATCTTTAAAAACAGAATAGAAAAAAAAAAAATCAGAGTGAGTCACACATAGTAAAGTTAAGTACTCTTTCTAATATGTATCTGTGTACCAGACTGCAATGTGAAGTTTTCTACCAAAGAAGATAGAAAGAAACAAGAGCAAAGGAGAGAAAGGACAGACAGACATTAGTCTGATATGTGTATCTAAACTGCTATCATACAGAGAAGACAAGCTATGGGAAACCAATATTTCCACAACTCAGTGGGCTAAAAGAAAGGAAATTTGGAGTAATTTTAGCTCTCCTTTATCTGAAATCCCAGCCACAGTCAATTTCCCAAGGGGAAATCTCCCTTCTGCTCACCTCCAGAGAATACTTTGGTGTTCCCACTGTTGAAAGCCAGGCAAAAAATGTTGGAATGATGCTCTCCTTTCAGCTGTATGGGCTTAACTCTGGAGTGGATAGCTTGTTCCATGTGCCATAGTAGAACCCGACGATCATCTCCTCCTTGAGAGGGGAGCAAGAATCTAGGGTTAAAACAGCTGGCATTTCAAGGCTGATATTTCATTTTTCCAGCCTGAATCCCATACTTTTCAAAACTGCATCTCCCCACCTCCATGAGACTCTGATGCACATAAACCCAGGACTCTATCCCCTTAATCTTCAGTGGACATGTGGCCTCTAAGTCACTCACTCTTCCCCAGGAATTACATCTTGAACAGACACACAGAAATTCCTGAATTTTCAGAGACCCAGTCATTTACACATTTCTTCATTTGCTACCTAAAATTCTTCCACTAAAGTTTCCCCACTTTTTTTCTGGTCTAACAGAACCTGAGGTGCTTTCTACTGCTTGCAAAGAACTCTAAAGAAATTATCCCCGAATTTAAAGCATAACAGTTTTCCAAAGCACTCTCCTTGATGAGATCTCATTGACTATGGGACACTAGACAAAGGATAACTGAGGAACTGCCTGTCACAGCAGCAGGATCAAGACAGAACTTGGCTCTCAAGAAGCTCGGTCCAGCTCTTTCCTCTGCACAACTCTCTATAGTCTGAGTAGAATGAGCAATATTCTACTGCATGCGCCAGCTCCTAGAGAATGAGAAGATACATGTTCTACATATTCTTTATTTTTGCAAATGCATTATACATGTCTGGAAGGATGAACAATGGACTGTTAAAAGGGTTTACTACTTCCAGGGAGTAGGATTAAAAAAGAGTTAGAACACATGTTAGAAAGTTTTTACTTTTATAGATTTGGCATGGCTTGACTCTTTATAATAAGCCTATATTATATTCCTAATAAAAATGTAACTTTCAACAGGGCAGAAAAATAGTAAGTTCTATACTTCAGCCTCCCCTTCTCCATTCAATATAATAGCTACAAATTGTATCACAATCATACAAAAGCGTACCACTAGATGCAACCACTAAATCAATAAGTCTATAAGAATTAACACAGAAAGATGACCACAGGTCTTTGTCAGGGGAAAAACATGAAGTGTAAAATAGTATGCATACCAACATCCTTTTGTGTAAAACAAATTTTTAAGAAGCTCCATGACAGCAGGAACCTTGTCAGTTTTGTTCACTGCAGACTTTCTAGCACCTAAGTGAATGCCCCAAGGAGTAGACACTGAATTAACATGCTTATGCTTGCATGTCTATGCTTGTATTTGCATATCTAGATGGCTGTAAAAGGAGTTGTTTTCAGTGGACACCACTTCTAGGCTAGGGCTACTGGGAGACTTTTCACTGTGATAAAATTTATGTAACAGAAAATGCAGCATTTTAATCATTTATGAATGTACAATTCAGTGGCATTAAGTACATTTGCAGTGTTGTGCAAACATCACCATTATCCATCTCCAGAACTTGTACATCTCCTCAAACTTTTAGTTTGAGTACTGTACCCAATATTTATTCTGTACCCAATACACGGTATCTCTCCCCAGTGCTCAGTAACCATTATTTTACTTTCTGCCTCTATGAATTTGATTACTCTAGGTACTCCCATATAAATGGAATCATGTAATATTTGTCCCTTTGTGTACGGTTTAGTCACTTAGCATTAACATCTTGAAGGTTCATCTATATGGTAGCACATATCAGAATTTCATTCTTTGTAAGGCTGAGTAATATTTCATTACACACATATCATTTTTTTAAAGTTCATTCATCCATCTATAGATATTTAGGTTGTCTCCACCTTTCGGCTATTGTGCGTAGCATTGCTAAGAGCATATGGATGTATAAATATTTGTTCAAGCCCCTACTTTCTGTTCTTTGGGTATATACTGTTGGAAAAATCATTATGTTTTAATTATTACTTTATACCTTCCTTTACTACTTGATGTTTTGCCATAAACATATTTCCTCTTTTAGTTAAAAAAAGTAGAAAATAGAGTAGCCAAATCAAACTTATTCTCCCTCCTCCAGAAAGGAAGTTGCCTTCATTCCTTGAGTTCCTTTGTTTCTTGGGATTCTTCTTCCTTCCATTGTTGGTCAAAATCAAGTTGTGTCCTCCTCCAAAGTATTTCATTTATCTACCAGAATGATCCCTTAACTATGACCCACAATGTTCTTTGTTTATGATTTGCCTAATTCAACTAGGCTGGCCTGGGATGGTTATTTAAATCCCATATCTCTTATAAAGTTAAAGTCATGAAAATAAAGTTTGGGGGTTTGTTTGTTTTATTTTAATGGAAAATGGCATAAAGGGGTTTTCCTCCCTATTCACAGATTTGACAAGCCACGGGCACTTTAGCTCTACATAGTCTCTCCTCTCTCTGATTTCCCCACGGGCACTTTAGCTCTACATAGTCTCTCCTCTCTCTGATTTCCCCACCACTTGAGGCCACAGGTCAGAGACTTGGCACTGTTTTTGCTACTCTGTATCTTAGAGAAATATTTTTCTGTGCCCACCTCTGTATCAAAAGTGCAAATTAAAAGATAAAGAGGCCCACATGTTTCTTCCACTTATTCATGTTTCTAATCTAATCTCTCTGAGCCTGACTTTCATCAAATACATACCTAGGATCAGCTTTACTCTCATGGGTTTTACGGACTATAAAGTCAACTACAAGAGAGTTAAGTAATTTGCCAAGGTAGTAACTGTAAATAAAATGGTTGGTTAATCAAGATTCAAAGGGCTTCCCTGGTGGTTCAGCTGGTAAGGAATCCACCTGCAATGCAGGAGACCTGGGTTCGATCCCTGGGTTGGGAAGATACCCTGGAGAAGGGAACAGCTACCCACTCCAGTATTCTGGCCTGGAGAATTCCATGGACTGTATAGTCCATGGGGTCACAGGACTGAGCGACCTTCACTTTCACGATTCAAAAGGAAATAGTTAAAAGACTCCATAGTCCCCACTCTCTTAACCACTATTGTAGATTGTTTGCATTACAAAACAAAAAACAAACCATAACCAACAAAGCAAATTCAGTTGATGAACAACTGAAGGGATTCTCTGCCTTGGTAGCACAACTCAAAACACAGTAGGTAAAAATAAAACAAAGGACCACAGGAATAAAAACAGAAATCAACTTAACTGGAGTTAAACAGAGGGAGCAGAGACAGGGACCAAGAAGGGACTGCCTGAAATGATAAAAGATTCTAGTAGCAACACACAAAACTGATCATGGCTTATTTCAAAGAATACACAAGAATTTCTACAAATCAGTTTTGAAAACCACTAGGAAAAGAGGCAGACATGACAACTCACAGAAGAGGAAAATAAAATGGCAAATAGATATTATAGAGGATCTCAACCTCTAAAGTAATTAGAGAAATGTAAATTATAGAGCTCTTCTTTCAAAATGGCACAAAGAAATGTACAAGAATGTCCACTGCCTCACTGTTCATAATAGCAAAGAAAAAAAAAAGTAGGTAACACAAATATCCATCAATATATGAACAATAAAAACAATTGGGATGAAAATACAAATAAAATCTAAGCTCAGTGGAACCACTACCCAGCATTTAAAACGAGCTAGATACATGTACCAAAATGAATAAACTTTGAAAACCTAATTTTAAGTAATAAAAACAGGTTTCAGAAGGATATGTAAAGGAAAACATTAAGTATATATAAACATGCAAAACACCACCATATTATTTAAGAATAAACACAAACAGTAAAAGGGGACCTCAAATGTATGTGTAAAATCTTGTTTCTTTTTTAAAATACTAAGATTAGAAGCAAATTCAACAAACAACCAACACACTGTCAAATTCGATATATCTCTTCCTATTTAAATATGGCATGACATTGTTATATCTTTTAGGTATAGCAATGGTATTGTGGTCATGTTAAAAAAGAAAAAAAACTTATCAGTTAAGGATGCGTTCTCTAATGGGGTTAAGTGGTGAATGTCTGGAAGTTCCTTTAAAATATTCCAGAAAAAAAAATGGAGGTGAATAGGTGATAAAATATTAACTGTTACAGATGGGTATACTACATTTTTGTATATGCTTGCACATTACCAAAGAATTTAAAATATATATATTTTAAAGATTTTTTAAAAATGTGGACCATTTTTAAAGTCTTTACTGAATTTGTTACAATATTGTATCCTTTTTTATGCTTTGGTTTTTTGGTCATGGGGCATGTGGGATCTTAGCTCCCCAATCAGGGATCACACTTCATCCCCTGTATTGAAAGGTGAAGATATAATCACTGGACCACCAGGGACATCCCTATATATATATATATATATTAATGTTCATGATAGAAAAAGAAAATAAAACTCTCCAGGATGCGCCGGGATATCCACAGAAAAGAAATATAACTGAGGGAACCTCTGTGTTTCATTAAGATATCAACAGGCAGCACAACCTCTCTCTGCCAGCAGCACGACCTCTCTTGAACTGCACTAGCATTAAAAAAAAAAGTTCAGTAAAAAAGGAAACAGAATATCTATACCTATGCACTCAAAGTCATAACCATTCTCAACCAAAGAATCTTCCCCTATCACCCAGATTATCTTTAATCTTCATTTTGGATTTAATTTTACAAAATAAATACTTGGGGATTTAACATGAATGGTTATTTGTAGAGTGCCTCAGGATCATGTAAAATGATGTGTTCTTAGTACCTAAAATGATAATGGCAGCCCAAGTCCACAGGAGACTGGAATCACTGAGGCAGAAATCATCCCTGTGACAGGGCCTGCTTCCTCTGCTTGCCCTCAAGGGCAGTGTCAGAAGCCGCTAGGTGCACATTCTCCCCGACCCTGCCCCATTTCCTCAGGCAAGGTATTAAGAGCCCTGTACAAAGATAACACTTTTCAACCATGTGTTGGCAAAAAACACAAAGGATACAAACTGAGGCATTATCTGAAACCGTTGGGCTGCTTTTTAGCCAGTAGAGGGAGCAGAACAGCTGTGCCCAAATTTCTGACCCCAAAAAGCTAAGGAGAGCTGATGAAGCAAGGATAGATCAGTTTAGAACGTGAAAAAAGCTCTACAGTTTCTACAGTTCTGTCTCTGTGAGTCATCTGGTCAGTTCAAAAAGGACAGAAGTTGCCTGTACCACTTACTACCTATGTACCTTTAGACAGGTTGCTGCTGCTGCTAAGTTGCTTCAGTCGTGTCCGACTCTGTGTGACCCCAGAGACGGCATCCCACCAGGCTCCCCTGTCCCTGGGATTCTCCAGGCAAGAACACTGGAGTGGGTTGCCATTTCCTTCTCCAATGCAGGAAAGTGTAAAGTGAAAGTGAGGTCTCTCAGTCGTGTCCGACTCTTAGCGATCCCATGGACTGCAGCCCACCAGGCTCCTCCATCCATGGGATTTTCCAGGCAAGAGTACTGGAGTGGGGTGCCATCGCCTTCTCCGTCAGACAGGTTACCTCTCTAAATTGTATCCTCTCATCTGCAAAACTGAGAAAATAAGGACCTATTGTCTATAGTGTTATTGGACTTCCCTGGTGGTTCAGATTATGAAGAATCTGCCTGCAATGTGCTTGATCCCTGGGTCAGGAAGATCCTCTGGAGAAGGGAATGGCAACCCATTCCAGTATTCTTGCCTGGCAAATTCCATGGACAGAGGAGCCTGGCGGGCTATAGTCCATGGAATCGCAAAGAGTTGGACATGACTGAAGCACAAACACATGTTAGGATTAATGATAGATCTGTGTGAAAGGCTTAACCCACTGCCTGATAAATAACACAGGTAGATAAATGTTAGCTAATGTGTTAGCTAATTATTATGCTATTTGAACTAAAACAATAGCTAACATCAGTTAAACCTACTCTGGGTGAGGGACTATCCTAAGGGTTTTACATGTAGTGGATCTTCTAATCCTCTTAATAACCCTATGAATCAGGTATTATCCAGATGAAACTACAGAAAAACTAAGTAACCTGAAGGCACACAGCAACCAAAAATGTGAGCTGGGATCTGAATCCAGGTAATCTGTCTCCAGAGATGGTGCTCCTTACCACTATACAATCCAGCCTCTCAAGTACACAGAGGCTAGTCAGCAAAGCAAACGAGTGAAACTTGCCAGATTAAACAGCAAAGGAGAGATTACACAACTTTGTTTAAAAGAAAGCCACTACTAGGCCAGAGGAGTATAGGCTTAAGTCATATCTCCCAATGGTTTAAGAGAAGACAGCACCTTGATTTTCGCAGGCTGAGTGCAGGCTTCAGTGCAGGCTGCATGCAATTAGCCAATGGAGAGGTTAAAACTGGGTGATTTGTCTAAGGTCACAAAACTGGGGTCGAATGGCAGTTCCCAAATTAGGGAACTCTTTCAAGAGAAGACTCTACACATGGACATCACCAGATAGTCAATATCGAAATCAGACTGATTATATTTTTTGGAGCCAAAGATGGGAGAAGCTCTATACAGTCAGCAAAAACAAGAGAGGGAGCTGACTGTGTCTCAGATCATGAACTCCTTATTGCCAAATTCAGTCTTAAATTGAAAAAGTAGGGAAAACCACTAGACCATTCAGGTATGACCTAAATCAAATCCCTTAAGATTATACAGTAGAAGTGACAAATAGATTCAAGGGATTGTATCAGATAGAGTGCCTGAAGAACTATGGATGAAGGTTGGTGACACTGTACAGAAGACAGGGATCAAGACCATCCCCAAGAAAAAGAAATGCAAAAAGCCAAACTGGCTGTCTGAGGAGGCCTTACAAATAGCTGTGAAAAGAAGACAAGGGAAAGCAGAGAAAAAAAGGAAAGGTATACTCATTTGAATGCAGAGTTTCAAAGAATAGCAACAAGAGGTAAGAAAGTCTTCCTCAGTGATCAGTGCAAAGAAATAGAGGAAAACAATAGAATAGGAAAGATGAGAGATCTCTTCAAGAAGATGAGAGCTACAGAGGGAACATTTCATGCAAAGATGGGCACAATAAAGGACAGAAATAGTATGGACCTAACAGAAGCAGAAGATATTAAGAAGAGGTAGCAAGAATACACAGAAGAACTATACAAAAAAGATCTTCACGACCCAGATGATCATGATGGTATGATCACTCATCTAGAGTCAGACATCCTAGAATTTGAAGTCAAGCAGGCCTTAGGAAGCATCACTACAAACAAAGCTAGTGGAGGTGATGGAATTTCAGCTGAGCTATTTCAAATCCTAAAAGATGATGCTGTGAAAGTACTGATATGCCAGAAAATTTGGAAAACTCAGCAGTGGCCACAGGACTAGAAAAGGTCAGTTTTCATTTCAATCCCAAAGAAAGGAAATGCCAAAGAATGCTCAAACTACTGCACAATTGCACTCATCTCACACACTACTAAAGTAATACTCAAAATTCTCCAAGCCAGGCTTCAACAGTATGTGAACCGTGAACTTCCTGATGTTCAAGCTGGTTTCAGAAAAGGCAGAGGAACCCGAGATTAAATTGCCAACATCCGCTGGATCATGGAAAAAGCAAGAGAGTTCCAGAAAAACATCTATTTCTGCTTTATTGACTATGCCAAAGCCTTTGACTGTGTGGATCACAATAAACTGTGGAAAATTCTGAAAGAGATGGGAATACCAGACCACCTGACCTGCCTCTTGAGAAATCTGTATGCAGGTCAGGAAGCAACAGTTAGAACTGGACATGGAACAACAGACTGGTTCCAAATAGGAAAAGGAGTTCATCAAGGCTGTATATTGTCACCCTGTTTATTTAACTTATATGCAGAGTACATCATGAGAAACACTGGGCTGGAAGAAGCACAAGCTGGAATCCAGATTGCCAGGAGAAATATCAATCACCTCAGATATGCAGATGACACCACCCTTATGGCAGAAAGTGAAGAGGAACTCAAAAGCCTCTTGATGAAAGTGAAAGTGGAGAGTGAAAAAGTTGGCTTAAAGCTCAACATTCAGAAAACAAAGATCATGGCATCCGGTCCCATCACTTCATAGGAAATAGATGAGGAAACAGTGGAAACAGTGTCAGACTTTATTTTGGGGGGCTCCAAAATCACTGCAGATGGTGACTGCAGCCATGAAAATAAAAGACGCTTACTCCTTGGAAGGAAAGTTATGACCAACCTAGATAGCATATTCAAAAGCAGAGACATTACTTTGCCAACAAAGGTCTGTCTAGTCAAGGCTATGGTTTTTCCTGTGGTCACGTATGGATTTGAGAGTTGGACTGTGAAGAAGGCTGAGCGCCGAAGAATTGATGCTTTTGAACTGTGGTGTTGGAGGAGACTCTTGAGAGTCCCTTGGACTGCAAGGAGATCCAACCAGTCCATTCTGAAGGAGATCAGCCCTGGGATTTCTTTGGAAGGAATGATGCTAAAGCTGAAACTCCAGTACTTTGGCCACCTCATGCAAAGAGTTGACTCATTGGAAAAGACTGTGATGCTGGGAGGGATTGGGGGCAGGAGGAGAAGGGGATGACAGAGGATGAGATGGCTAGATGGCATCACTGACTCGATGGACGTGAGCCTTGGTGAACTCCGGGAGTTGGTGATGGACAGGGAGGCCTGGCGTGCTGGGATTCACAGGGTTGCAAAGAGTCGAACACAACTGAGAGACTGATCTAATCTGAAAATCACTGCAGATGGTAACTGCAGCTATGATATTAAAAGACGTTTACTCCTTGGAAGGGAAGTTATGACCAACCTAGATAGCATATTAAAAAGCAGAGACAATACTTTGCCAACAAAGTCCATCTAGTCAAAGCTATGGTTTTTCCAGTAGTCATGTATGGATGTGAGAGTTGGACTATAAAGAAAGCTGAGTGCCGAAGAACTGATGCTTTTGAACTGTGGTGTTGGAGAAGACTCTTGAGAGTCCCTTGGACTGCAAGGAGATCCAACCAGTCCATCCTAAAGGAAATCAGTTCTGAATATTCATTGGAAGGACTGATGCTGAAGCTGAAACCCCAACACTTTGGCCACCAGATGTTAAAAACTGACTCACTGGATCACTGGAAAAGACCCTGATGCTGGGAAAGATTGAAGGTGGGAGGAGAAGGGGATGACAGAGGATGAGATGGTTGAATGGCATCACCGACTCAATGGACATGAGTTTGAGTAAACTCCGGGAGTTTACTCAGGGTTTACTCAATTTACAGGGAAGCCTGGAGTGCTGCAGTCCATGGGGTCGCAAAGAGTCAGACATGATTGAGCGACTGAACTAAACTGAACTGAACTGAAATTAGGGAGAAAAAAATCAAATGGTAAGTGCAGGCAGGGGTGGAGAGAGAAGGTGGTATCACATGAATTTGGCTCTTCACTACAAAGAAGTAGCCACAGGAGTAATACTTCTGCTATTACTCTGCTCTTATCTAGTATCTTTATCCTGAAAATAATTCCACTCATCTACCGATTATCTCATTTTTCCACATATCCGATTAAGTAAGGTAGAAAAATTATCCCCATTTTAAGGATGTGAAGAGTAAGGCAATGGTTTGCCTCAATGAAGGAAGCCTCGACTCCTAGTTTGAAACACTTTACACTAAGGGAGAAGCAGAAATTAAAGTCGCAGCAACACCCTAAAGAGACAACTAGAACACTGGGAAATAAAATGGTTTCTCTAAAATCAGATCACTAACAGCAGTGGAGTTTAATAGAATTAGGGTCTTTAAATCCTAAGCCAGCACATCAATCCCTAGAAAATGTCTCTACTTCCTAAACAGAAATAGAGGGGAAAAAATCCATATCAGAATCACAGAAGAGAGTCCGAAGACACCTAACAGATCATCTTCTCCAATTTCCCCATTCTGCCAACGAAGAAACTAAGGCACAAAGAGGCAAACTCCCCCGTCCCAAAATACACACCACCAGTCAGAGGCAAAGTGGGATTCAAATCCAAGATGACTCAGTCCAAAGCCCGTTTCTCCTAAAGTGTAGTAAGCAGAGGCCACTGGATGATTTCAGACAGTAGAGAAATGACTTTAATAATTATGTATTTTAACGTGTGTTAGGGGGAAAAAACTTAGCATATTAAACCCATGATTTCACAGACATTATAGTAATATAAAGTTTCCTTTCAAATACTGTTTTAAGGAGTCAATTTAGAAAAAATGCTAAATAGCAAGGTGATATATGAAAAAAAAATGAAGAGAAAACATAAAACAGCAGAGGTGGCCTAATTTCAATTTAATTTTTTTAAATATACACATATAAAGACTAAATAAAGTATGTCCCGTATGTCCAAAATGGTCATCCTGAGTAGGTGTGATCTTTCTTTAAATATCTATTTTCCAAATTTCCCATAATTAATATATGACATTTAAAAAACATGAATAAGTGGGAAGTCTGTCTTATAAGTGCCATAATCTGATAAATTGTATGACTCAACAGGAAATTCTCAATAGTAAAGTATGGGAGTAGTGAAATGTCAAAGGGCAAAAGCTCCTCAAATAGAGCTGTTGAGTGCTCAGTCGCTCAGCTGTGTCTGATTCTTTGTGACCCCATGAACTGTAGCCCGCCAGTGGAATTTTCCAAGCAAAAATACTGGAGTGGGTTGCCATTTCCTACTTCAGGGACTCTTCCCTACCCAAGGATGGAACCTGGGTATCCTGTGTCTCCCACATTGGTAGGAGGATTCTTTACCACTACAGCCACCTGGGAAGCCCCAAATAGAGCTAGGGCAACACTAAAAACAGATTCTCTGGGCCTCAACAACGGTAAGAATTTACAGGGAATTTATGAGAGTGGACGATACATTCATTTTGAGGTATTCCCAGACCACAGACTGTCCTCATGTCCTGTCTCATTTCTGCCATAGAGAACTAACCTGGACAATATGCTTTCCCGATTAAAGCATAGATGGTCTTCATTCATTCTGCGAAGCTTCTTATTTTTACTTTTTTCTGTGTTTAAGAAAACTGCCTGCCTAACTTTTGCAGAAGCAAGGAACAACACAATAAAGTTTTCTTTTACCCTTCACAGGCAATTTCTAACAATTAAACCAATGTAGGCACCAATGCTTAGTCCCTCCAGGAAGGTAAACAGAGAGGTCAACTCTAAGACTAAATCAAGTTGACGGTGGTTGCCAAACATGTCAGTTTCAGTTGTTTCTTGCCGTATGTCTAAGGCAAAACATGCTGCAGCCACCTATGGCAGGAAGCCATAAAATATTAGTATTTGGTCATCAAACATAGTTAAGAAATCTACAAAAAAAAAAAAAAAAAAAAAACCCACCAAAACTATCCTCAGAGACTCCAATTAGTTACCTGGCTTTAAGGAGTAATGCCAAATACACAACCAGAATTTAGATACAAGACTTTAATGGAAATTTAGAATGAGGAAAGTTGTATAACAAGATTTTGACAGGTATCTGGATTTGCAAAAAATTCCTCCTCCTGAGTAACGTTCTTGGAAGACTTTTTAAAATAAGGAAGTATAGGCAGGCTAAGAATTAAAACTAGAGAGTCAACCAGATTGACAGTCTGCCTCCACCCTGGAAAATCTCTACTACTCATCTGCAAAATAATGAGGCATCATCAACTTAATAAAAACAATCCCTTTCAGAGACAATAAAACTGCAGAGAGAATGTACTGGTGGAGTAAGCCACTTTGAGGAAGTCCTTTATAAATGCAGAACCTATGTTCCCTGCTGAGGGACCACGTCAGAAGACCCAGATTTTAATCTTGCTTGCACTGCTTTCTAGTTGTGAGCTACTGGGCTAATCATTTTACCTCTTTACTCCTTTATGTTCTTACATGTAAAATTAAAGGGGTTCAGTTAGATGATCATTAGTTCTTTTCAGCAATAAAACTGCATGATTCCACAGGGGCAGAACATCAGCAGCCTAAGATCACAAGACGGGTGAAATCAGGCCTTTAACCCAGGTCTCTTAAACCTCTTCAATGATGACATTATATGGCATCAAAGACACTCTACAGCCAACTGCCCACATACCTGAAAAACTACAATATCTGAAAACTCTTCACAGGGCCAACCTATACACTTGAAAGTCAACTTTCATTCCAAATGTACCTGGTGCTAGACAGATAATCCACAAAACTAAGCCTTTAGCATGGTTTCAATATCTATATCACATCACTTTGGGTTAAAAACACCTCAGGAAAAAAATTCCAACTCAGTGGAGAATCATTCATCAAAATGCCTTTCCTCAAAATCAACTCTGCAAAAAAACCAAGCCACAGGGAGAGTTTTTTAAAAAAGAAAGGAAGGGGACTTCCCTGGTTGTCCAGAGATTAAGAATCCACCTTCCAATGCAGGGGACACAGGTTCGATCTCTGGTAGGGGAACTAAGATCCCACAGGCTGCAGGGCAACTAAGCTTGAGCACCACAACTGGAGAGAGGCCCGCACACTGCAAATCCTAAGCCCGTGTGCTCTGGAGCCTGCAAGCTGCAAACAGGGAAGCCTGAAGCCGCTGCAATGAAGACCCAGCACAGCCAAATATTAAAGAAAAATAAATAAATAAAAAGAAAGAAAAAAGAATGTACAAGTGAATAGCAGGACAAGAACTATAAGAGGAAGTACATGGAAAGGTAGAGGTAACTTAGCCTCTAGAGCTAGCATTTTCTTAATGGTTTTAACATGTTTTTTGGCAGGGAGCGGGGTGGTTTCTAGGACAAGGAGAAAAATGACTAACCACCCTCTTTGCCTCTCAAACTTATACCTTCAAAGTGGCAGCTGAAAGACCTGACATGGGGAGAATGGAGGCTTTTCTAGCAGAGGCATTCAACAGTGAATAGGAGGAGTGAAGAGACTAAGGCCTTGGTTCTACCAGAGCTCCAGACAGCTCTTATGATCATGAGTAGGTGGCCCTAGACTTATCATCCAAACCAGGACCTTTTTAGGAATGAAAGAGCACTCATCATTGTATTAGGGCTATGGGGAAACTGGGTCCCAAGTAAATCAGATATATGGTCATCTTAGGTGTTAAGTGCCCCAGCAAAGGCAGGGGTGCTTCCCCAGTGGCTCAGCGGTAAAGAATTCACCTGCAATGCAGGAGACGCGAGTTCAATCCCTGGGTCGGGAAGATCCCCTGGAGGAGGAAATGGCAACCCACTCCTGTATTCTTACCTGGAAAATCCCATGAACAGAGGAGCCTGGAGGGCTACAGTCCATGAAGTTGCAAAACAGTCAGGCATGACTTAGCAACTAAACAACAACAAAGCAAAGGCAGGGGATCTACAGAGTTAGCTGATCGACCATATGACGAAACCTTACCTCACCTTATCAACCACAGGAGCCCCAGCAGAGGCAACAGGGAAGATGGAAATCAGCCTTTCAGCTAATACCATCTCTGCTCCTTGGGTAGAATATAAACTTGTCAGTTACCTCTGGTGCCATTTTCTCAGTGATTCCTACGCGTCGCAGCCCTCTAGAATAAACTCCTTTATGACTGGTCCTAACAGGAAAACAGTACTCAAAGCACACAGACCTGCTCTCCAATGGATATCAACTCTGTATCCCAAGAGGTACATGACAGAATCTCGGGTATCTAACACTGCAAAGTGCAAGGAGTGAGCAAGGTGACAAAGAAGTGTGAACATGAAGGCATGGGAAGAGCAGGTATCTGAAGTGACAAACCGCTGTTGTCAATTCTTCCCCTTAATCCCTGACCTATAAAAACTGACGTAAGGGCAAGTGGAATCCAAGATCAGAATCTGAAGAGTAATCCTCCTTTTTCACCCAGTCAGTGAGTAACTCCGGAAGGAACCAGAACACCTTCTTTTTTACAGAAACAGAGTGACACTGCTGGCGACAGGAGTTAACCTGACCTGCAAGAGCACTATGCTCCTTGTTAGTATTAAAAATGCCTCCAAACGACTTATGGGCAGATCTCCCATGTTGCATTGTTTAAACCTTCTTCCAAAAAGCAGTTTATTCTGAAGCACATTATTTATCTCTACCCCAGGCATAGATATTTTCTCCCCATGTTTAATTATAAGGAAATACACTTATTTCTGTCGGCTGGAATTCAGCCAAACATACTCAAGCAGCATACTTTCAGCAGAAATCAAACTCAAATCACAGGCTCAGTGAATACATATATATTGTTTGTACTTCTAGTGAGGTAAATGGGGAATAGGAACTAACTTGGTAACCAGAGTATGTATAGCCACTCCTATTCAGACTAAAGCAGGTGAGTTTAACCCAGTATGAAGTTAGTCACATGGTTTATAGAAGCAAGCATGAAACATGCAGTGTTAGGGAAGAAGACTTTAGAAGACTCCCAAAACCAAAATCCAGGTGAAGTAAGTTTTAGTCCTGAGAGAGATCTTGAGAGGTGAGAACTGAAGCTGTGATCAGAACTGTGCCTATTATTGGCTCCAAGCCCATGATCCATCCCCTCAACCCCACCAACCCCTTCCTGTTTTCACATAAAGGGGAAAAAAACCATTTAGCACACCAGAGTGATAGCATAGGGAGATGAGAATATAGGGGAAAGGTCAAATCCTTTTAAAATGTATGTAACATTCTAAAAATTTCAGAGCAGTTAGCAGCATGTCTCAGAACTCATGCAGACCCAGGCTGGAAATCCAGCTTCACCACAAACTACAGGTTTCACAAGTTACTTAACTTCTCTAAGCTTCAATTTATTGTCAAACATTTTTTTCTTTATTCCTGTTTTTGATAGCACTACAATGGGATCTTAGTTCTCCGTCCAGGGATGGAACCCGCACCTCTGCTGTCGAAGTGCAGTCTTACACTGGACTACCAGATAAGTCACTGTTAAACATTTATTTTTATAAACAGTAATATCTCAAACACCAGATGACCCATTCCTACTTAATGTGGTACACGCTGGGGAGCACTATAGATTTGTGAGAGATCAGCAGGAGATATAAGATAATGAGTTAAATTTTAGGGAGCTTATATTATGTTGGCAGTGGTGAGTAACAAGTATTAAAGCTGAAAAGAACAAAAATTTGGAAAGCAGCTATTGGAATCAAATTTTCTACAAAGATTAAGGTAATATATAAGGTAGTAAAAAACTCTTATTTCATTCCTAGAATTCTATTTCATTTTCTTTTAACGAGAGACAATGAATTCCAGTATCCATTTTTCCACTAATGCCCTGAGTGAGTGAATGAGTGTTAGTCGCTCAGTCACTCTGACTCTGTGGGACCCTATGGACTGCAGCCCACCAGGCTCCTCTAACCATGGAATTCTCTAGGCAAGAATACTGTATTGGGTAGCCATTCCCTTCTCCAGGGCATCTTCTCGATAACCCTGGTTTCTCACACTGCAGGCAAATTCTTTACCATCTGAGCCACCAGGACAGCCCACTAACGCCCTACCTGTTCTCATTACAGAATCCTCAGCAGTTATTTATCAGTGTCTTCTTTTGATTCTTTAGCACTTAGTTATGACAATTAATACAAAACCTTCAAATCCCCTATCTTTCTAGATCATAAGTAACACTGGCTATTCTGCAAGTGGTAAATAAGACATACAAAGTGCTTAGCAGAGGGCCTGGCATTTCCACACACTATCTGCTAAATAAATGTTTTAAAAAGTAACTCAGAGGTATTATTGAGATTAAGGAGGCAGACATAGTGTGTTCTCAGTAAATATTTTAAATGAATAAACATAACATACCTATTTGAAATAAGTTATTTAATCAAAACATAGCAATACAATTTATCATCTAAGAAGAGCAACTAGAGTTGGACATGTGCTCAGAAATTGCTAACATTCAGCTTTCAACTGTTTCGAAGAGCTCCAGAAAAGGTCTCCTGCCTGATAAGAAGGGGCAGAAAACTATTAAAAGGTAACCTACAAGCAGCACTTGCCTAGGAGCAATGAGTCCTACTTAGTCCTCACTGCCAAAGACTAACCAAGCACTCTGGGCAAGTCACCTTTCTACTTCTCCACTCCTTCTTCCATAAAATGAAGATCTTTCCATCTCTCTGATTCCATGAGAAAGAAGGAAGAAACCAAATAGGTTTTCTAAAGTAGTATTTCCCAGTCAAGATCAACTTTTGATTTTTGCCGTATCTACATAACACAGCCACTGTCATTTTTCTTTAAAAGAACTTTAAAAAATTTAGCCTCACCTTAAGCAATAAATCCATGAAAGCTATTTTATACATGTTAGTTAACTTTTCTAATCTGTATAAAATAAATGTACTATTAAAATGTAAATATTCATTCAAAGATCCCTTAAAATCAGCTTGTATACCCACACTTTGGCAAATGGTAACCTAACTATTGTAGGTTATTCATAACTTAAAAGCAAAAAATTTAAAGAACACAAATTAAGTAAAAAATAAACGTAATTTCATGTTTCCACAATAATCTAAGCATTCAGTCAGTTCAGTTCAGTCGCTCA
Organism: Bos mutus; assembly: GCF_027580195.1. Taxonomy (NCBI): domain Eukaryota; kingdom Metazoa; phylum Chordata; class Mammalia; order Artiodactyla; family Bovidae; genus Bos; species Bos mutus. Next base: position 27,813,938 of record NC_091626.1, on the reverse strand, counting down.
GTCGTGTCCATCTCTTTGCAACCCCATGAATCGTAGCACGCCAGGCCTCCCAGTCTATTACCAACTCCCAGAGTTCACCCAGACCCACGTCCATCGAGTCAGTGATGCCATCTAGCCATCTCATCCTTTGTCGTCCCCTTCTCCTCCTGCCCCCAATCCCTCCCAGCATCAGAGTCTTTTCTAATGAGTCAACTCTTCCCATGAGGTGGCCAAAGTACTGGAGTTTCAGCTTCAGCATCATTCCTTCCAAAGAAATCCCAGGGCTGATCTCCTTCAGAATGGACTGGTTGGATCTCCTTGCAGTCCAAGGGACTCTCGAGAGTCTTCTCCAACACCACAGTTCAAAAGCATCAATTCTTCGGCCCTCAGCCTTCTTCACAGTCCAACTCTCAAATCCATACGTGACCACAGGAAAAACCATAGCCTTGACTAGACGAACCTTTGTTGGCAAAGTAATGTCTCTGCTTTTGAATATGCTATCTAAGTTGGTCATAACTTTCCTTCCAAGGAGTAAGCGTCTTTTATTTTCATGGCTGCAGTCACCATCTGCAGTGATTTTGGAGCCCCCCAAAATAAAGTCTGACACTGTTTCCACTGTTTCCCCATCTATTTCCCATGAAGTGGTGGGACCGGATGCCATGATCTTCGTTTTCTGAATGTTGAGCTTTAAACCAACTTTTTCACTCTCCTCTTTCACTTTCATCAAGAGGCTTTTTAGTTCCTCTTCACTTTCTGCCATAAGGGTGGTGTCATCTGCATATCTGAGGTGATTGATATTTCTCCCGGCAATCTTGATTCCAGCTTGTGTTTCTTCCAGTCCAGCGTTTCTCACGATGTACTCTGCATATAAATTAAATAAGCAGGGTGACAATATACAGCCTTGATGTACTCCTTTTCCTATTTGGAACCAGTCTATTGTTCCGTGTCCAGTTCTAACTGTTGCTTCCTGACCTGCATAGAAGTTTCTCAAGAGGCAGGTCAGGTAGTCTGGTATTCCCATCTCTTTCAGAATTTTCCACAGTTTATTGTGATCCACACAGTCAAAGGCTTTGGCATAGTCAATAAAGCAGAAATAGATGTTTTTCTGGAACTCTCTTGCTTTCTCCATGATCCGGCGGATGTTGGCAATTTGATCTCTGGTTCCTCTGCCTTTTCTTTTTTTTTTTTTTTTTTTTTTTTTTACCAATCCGGAGCCAGCGGGGCGGTGGCGGAGACAGACTCGCGCGGCCAGGCGCGCAGCGCAGCCGCCCGGCTCGGAGTCCGACCGGGGCCGGCGCGCTGAGACCCGGCTGCCCCACCCGCCCCCGCGCGGCTCCGGAGCCTCTAACCCGAGAGAGGTGCGCCCGCTCCTGGAAGGTCCCTCTGCCTTTTCTAAAACCAGCTTGAACATCAGGAAGTTCACAGTTCACGTATTGCTGAAGCCTGGCCTGGAGTGATCTTAACAAATCAATATTCAGTTCTTAAACTAGAAGAGATAATAGTTTTAATATAATGTGGGTCATCAAGAATTGAAAATAAAATTGATTCCTTCCTAACCTACATAATCTTCATTTGAATTAGGATTTTGGTTCCTTTAACCTTAAAAGGCTATAATTTCACCCTTGAGTATTTAAATTCAGACTAAAACAGTAAGAAAAGCAATTACTTCTTTCTTGAAACCATGAAAAAGAAAACAAAAAGATCAAAATTAAACACTGTTTATAAGCAATGAAAGTGCTCTTCACCTTGCTCAATGCATGAGAAAACAAATGAACCCACTTAACTCAGAATTCAGAAAGCAGCACTCCTGGGTCTCAAGTTTTACTGGTCAATAAAGTGTCCTTGATCTAAATGATTCCAACTACTTCACATCCAAATCTACCAGTAATCAAGTGAATGAGCACACACTTGTACCTGGCTGACACCTCTCTTCAGTGTGGGGCCAGGATACACAACTGAGGGCCACGGCTCTTCAGAACTCTTAGGGATCAAAAACTGTACTAAATTCAGTGATGATCCTCTGAACAATAATGAACATAAAGACAATTTTTTGATGTACTTATAATGTCTAATGAGACTGGTGGCCATCAATTAAAACTCACTAGATTATTTTAAAGCAAAAGTGACACACCCAGCCATAATTTTAAATTTGCCAGTCTTTGATAGAGAGCAATTAGTTGACTGAAAAACGAGTGGGAAAAATAATATGTGTCTATAAATATCTGTGATACCATATCCTTGTGACATGATCTCTAAAATTTATCATAGCAGTGTCCTCCAAGGCCATTTCTATAAGCCATCTTTTTTTCCTACTCAGGCTAACAGAGAAGGGGATTTTTGCTATATTAAGCACTAAAAACCAGAGAAAAATCAAATATCTATTAAAGTATCATAAAGCAGAAGAGAAAATTTTTAAAGGACCATGCACTGTTACAACTGAGAAGTAAAGGTTCCGCAAATGAAAGCTTAAAAGTATGATTTACACCTGATTCATCATCTCTGCACTTCCCATAGCTCCTGTCTTATAAATAGTATGTGCTCAAAAACTATTTGTTGAACTAACAGACCAAAGAATAAAATTTAACACCTTCACAGCAATGAATTATTAGTAAATAGAAAAGCCCAGAAGAAAATCCAAGAATTGATTCTCCTAATCACCATGTCAAAATGTATGTAACTACAAAAGCTTCTGTCAGAAAGCTGGCCATATTTCTCCTGATTAACTAACCCCTGGACCAAGATATTCATTCTAATTAAACATGTGAGAAGTTTATTAATAAAGTCAGAATTCATTTAACTGGCTAAAGCCAAACACTTTACCTACAGGTAATATGTTCTTACAAGAGTTAATTTACAGAAAACTGATTCCATAAAATGAAATATAGGGACTTCGTCAGTAGTCCAGTGGTTAGACTGCGTGCTTCCACTGCAGGGACCGTGGGTTTAATCCCTGGTCAGGGAAGATCTAAGATTCCTCATACCTCAAGGTGAAGACAAAAAAATTAATTTAATTAAAAATAAATAAATAAAGCTTAATTACATAAACTTAGTGGCCCAACCCACCCCCGACCCCCGCAAAAGAAATACAGCTGGTGACTGGGCAACAGGAAATGATCATCAGTTAACAGGTTCCAATTAAGCATATAGTTATTATCACAGCTATTATTTGATGCTTAAAATTATGCTGTGCCAACAGTATGGGGTTAAGCTTATTCATAAAGCGTTTCTAATAGTTCCCCTCACTGAGATCATTCTTAATTTTTCACACTGTTCTGTGCCATCTGCAATAAATGTTAGATGTTGAGGTGTCACTCTCTTAAAAGCTTTTTTGTGAGGTTCAAGTTAAACAACAACAGTAACAACAACTGCAGCAGGAGCAGCAACCAGAGCAACAGTATGGTCTAGATCCTTGTTAGAAAAACTTTACAAGTATTATTTCATTCAACACTTATCACAACCCCGTGAGATGTATCACTGTCCTTATTGTATGAACACGGAAACACAAAGGATGAGTGACTTGTCAAAGGTAACCCAGTAAGCAAGCAGTTTAGTTGATTTTCATCCCGAGGCACTCTCAATCCAGAATTTATGCTCTTAACCTCTATGTGTAACTGCGGATACTTATAATGGTAAGTGAAGTCGGAGACCCACAGAAAACAGAAATAGGACTAAATAGTGAGTCCAATTATAAATATTATGACCAAGTAATTAAGTGCCTCTCCCCATTCACAGCTCCTACTTAATTAACACTTTGAAATAGTGTAGTTGCTGATGGTATCTGAAAAGGTTCTGAAGGTGCTTTTTCTACATTGGGTCATAAGGGTTAAAAAAGAGATCATAATCTCTCACCATAACTCAAAACTTCTCACTATGGGCTATTAATCTGCTGGTGCTATAAGTTCCAAGGCCTTAAGCATCAATTCAGGGTAAATGATATTACAGCAACTCTTATCCCAAAGAGCTGAATATTTTTGTTTACTGCTAAGTCTGTTTATACAAACCATTTATAAGATACAAGAAAGCAGAGATATATATACAGAGCTACATTTTTTTTTCTTTTTTTTTGGCTTCCAGGATCTCAATTCCCAACCAAAGACTGACCCTGGCCCTGGCAGTGAAAAATGCCCAGTTGTAACCACTGGACCGCCAGGAATTCCCCCAGAGCTACATTCTGATTGGTCTTACAATCAGATCTCAGGAAGATGTTAATCTTCTTCCCCAGGAGAAAATAAAAAGACTTTGAAGTAAACATATTTCCATTCGAGGGAAAAGGAGAAACGCAAGAGGAGGCAGGGCTTCCCTGGTAGTTCAGCAGTAAAGAATATGCCTGCCAATGCAGGAGACTCAGGTTCAATCTCTGGGTTGGAAGATTCCCTCGAGTAGGAAATGGCAACCCACTCCAGTATTCTTGCCTGGGAAACCCCATGGACAGAGAAGACTGTCAGGCTACTGTCTAAGGGGTCACAAAAAGTCAGACATGACTTTGCAACTAAACACCAACAAAGAGGAGGCAATGGAGGCAATTTAAAAAATCAGATGCAACCAAAGACTCAAAAGGTAAGCCTAGGCTATGCCCTAAATAAGTGCACTAGCATAACCTCTTTGATGGTGTTAGGATCTCTCATAAGCAGCATTTCAACATACATTTGTTGTTCCTTACCTCTCTCAAAGAATCAACACCCTTAAATATTCTAAGATGAAACCTGCAAGCATCAAGCATAAGCTGTCCTTTATAGACAGTAATGTTCACTCAAACCTATGCGGTTTGCAAAGTACCTTCACATATAACATTTCACTGAATACACCTTCTTGTTAGGTAATGACAGTAATTTGATAATCCCAGTTTACTGATGAGGAATGATTAGGACTTGCCTATATTCAAACAATTTGAGACTAGAAGAGCTTCCAACATCATGTGACACCAAATTCCAGACTTTTTCCATACCATTCTGTGCCTCCTCATTCCACATCAAAAAGTCACAAAACTATCCTGTCTGCCCCATTTGCACGTTCATTACCAGCACTCTTAAGAACAAGAGTCAGCTAATTACGACATCATGAGTTTTAAGTATAAACGGGAAAGAAAACAAACTCAGCATTTTTTCTGAGAGGCCTGGCACTCTGTTCATTACTCAAACCAAACCTGGCCTAATGTAGTTGTTACAACAGCCCTTCAGGTGGGTGCTGGTATTCCCTGCTCACATCAGGAAAGAAAAGTTTAGCAACTTGACTAAGTGAAAGTGAAGTGAAGTCGCTCAGTTGTGTCCGACTCTTGGGGACCTGTGGACTGTAGCCCACCAAGCTCCTCTGTCCACGGGATTCTCCAGGCAAGACAAGAATACTGGAGTGGGTATTCTTGACTAAGGTCACACATTAAACAACGTGTGCTGTGCTGTGCTAAATCGCTTCAGTCATGTCTGACTCTTCGAATCCGTGGATCGTACCCCACCAGGATCCTCTTGTCCATGGAATTAGCAGTGATTTTAACCATGTGTATGTTATACCACACTGCCTTGTGTGATACCACAGTAACACCCTTTACAGTAACAAACAAAAATATTTTTTAGGTTAAAGTACTTTTGTATTTTAAAACGCCCCCAAACCATCCTCCTACTTATTGATGTCCTACATTCACTTCCCAGCTGAGCACCTTTTCTCCTTCCTGGTTTTCTCTGCTTTACTCTTAATATCTTCTGGACTTACTGTGCCCTGGAAAAGGGGCTAGCTGTTAGAACAAAAACCAATGACGTGTCCTTAACAAACAGAATTGTTTATAAGGCCACAGGATTCATGCAAATATTTTTGCCCTAGGTCTAAGTTAATTCTAACAAATAGTATGTACCAGGGAATTCCCTGGAAGTCCAGGGGTTAGGACTCTGCGCTTTCACTCCCACAGCCCCAGTTCAATTCCTGGTCAGGGAACTAAGATCCTACAAGCCTCCCAGCATGACCAAACAAAATTTAAAAGAAAAAACAAACAACAAAAAAACCTACCCAGATAGCGTGTGTCAGTTGAAAGAAATGTGAGCCTGCCCAAACAATTAGAAAATGAAAACAGTGAACAAACTAAGGACAATCTATCATTTTAAAAAAACTGTTCTTCCAGTTTTACTGAAACATAATTGACACACAGCACTGTAAGGTGTACAGTATAATGATTTGGCTTACATATATCAAGAAATGATAATCACAGTAAGTTTACTGAATGGTCCACCAGCTCATATAGATATAAAATTAAAGAAATAGAAAAAAAAATTTTTTGTTATTGGAAGGACTGATGTTGAAGCTGAAACTCCAATACCTTGGCCCCCTGATGTGAAGAGTTGACTCATTTGAAAAGACCCTGATGCAGCGAAAGATTGAGGGCAGGAGAAGGGGAAGACAGAGGCTGAGATGGTTGGATGGCATCACTGACTCAATGGACATGGGTTTGGGTAGACTCTGAGAGTTGGTGATGACAGGGAGGCCTGACGTGCTGTGGTTCACGGAGTCGCAAAGAGTTGGACATGACTGAGTGACTTGAACTGAATTGAAAGATTTACTCTCTTAACTTTCATATATAACATACAATAGTGTTAACAATTGCACTATACATTTCATTACTAGTACCTGTTTATCTTATAACTGGAAGGTTGTACTTTCTGACTGCCTTCACCCAATTCCTTACCCCTTGACCCGACCCCTGCCTCTGGTAACCACAAATCTGATCTCCTTTTCTATGGAACATTATATCATCATAATCATCACATTTGAGGGCTTTAACCAATCCAGACAAGATTTAAGAACTATAACAAAATGCATAGAAGTAATCTCATCTGACCTCTTACCACATTTTGGTGAAACATTAGGGATAGATAGCATAAGCCTCAAAATACCTGGTGCTCTTCCCCTCAGGTGTTAACTGCTAAAGAACAATGATAGATAAAATGTAAATATGATACCTTAAATAGTTTTAAATTTGGGAGGATTACTGAAAGACTTTCTAGAACAAAATTTAATTAGCTTTAACAAGTGAAGGTATATTTATGACTCCCAGAGGGGGTTTCCTTATCTGAAGCAAACAGGAGGACCTTTCTGTTGTATAAGTTATATTCATAATACAAAAATAAACTAATAAGGCTTTTAACCAAAACTCTACCTACCTTCTGGGAACAACTAAGAAAAGCTAACAAAAGCTAACACTACCTGAGCTAAACTGGACGAGCAGGAAAAAGCCTACTACAAGACTCGGAAAGGGACAGGAGTATATAAAAAGCAAATAGGAAGAACTGAGCTAGAGGAAGTGTGAGGGGAAGGAGGAGAAAGAGGCAAAGAAGGCTGGAACCCAGGAAGTACTGATGCAGATGGGCTACTTACGCCTAGAATCAGAAGGTTCACCAGAGCTGCCCTGTGGAAAGGGCCCTGCTCTTCTATAGACTAAAATTAAGATACAGAAAATGAACTGGTCAAGTCTAGAGAAAATGGGGCTCATGTAAGACAAAAGGGAACATACAACACAAGGAAAACCGGTAGAGAGGAGGCAACTTTTTATCGCCTTAAAAAAAAAAGTTCTAATGAACTTTAAATGGATGAATTGTATGGCATGTGAATTATATTTTAATAAATCTGTTATTTTTTAAAAGCGTGTTAAATTGAGCAATGTATGACTGCATTTATCATTTAATCAACATGCTTAATTAGCTCGGTCTGTAATAGCACCTCCCCGTCCCCCCCACCTCAAAATTCCCTCACTCTGTAGGGTACATTTACTTGGGAATATCTCTGTAGGAATAAATCAGTCTAGGAAGGAGACAGAGTATGATGAATACAGAAGTAGCAGTAGGGGAAAAAACTGAGCTCTTGTAACAGCTCTTCCCCTCATTCTTGCCCTGTGGGGGAAGGAAGCTTTTGTTTGGGGTTATGCCTCGAAGTGGAATATCAGATGTCTTCAGGAAATTATCTAGGGCCAAACTCTACCTAGTCAAAGAGAAAACGATACGATGTGGAGAAGTCAAGTCAGTCCTGAAGAAACCCCAGAAGGCTTATCGTGAAAGGATCCCAAGTCTTATCTCTGCTACCCCAAAACTGGACGGCACGCCCCGTGCCACTTCGCGAAGAGTTACTCGCGAAGACGATAGATGCTTTGCCAGGATCCCAGAAGTTTCTGGCGAGCTGCCCACTGACGTAAATTAGAAAACCATTCAGGGACCGGGCTGGGTGAAGCGAAGCGCCACGTCCAGCGCAGGGCTCCCCCTTCCTCCCTCTAGACGTAGGAAAAGGGATAGGGTAGGGAGGGTAGAAGGCGAGCGGGAACGCCAGATCAGCCGTCTTCGCCCTCCTACCCTGGGCCGGGTTTCGGGGAGCCGCCCCCAGCGTACCCCATCCCCACTCGCCCGCCTTGGGCCCACGACCCCCCAGATGAGGGCGGCGGCGAGCGCCCCCAGGGGCCGCAGGCGCACCTCCTCCGGGGCAGCTGTCGCCACCACCCGCCCGGCTCCGGCCTCCCCGGGAGCAATAGGCTATCGATTCAGCTGCCTGTCGCTAGGAGCCCCGGGAGAGCGAGGCCTACATTGCCCGGCCGGAGCCCCGGCCTCGATTTCACCACCTACCCCACACCGGAGGGAGAGCCACGGGAGTGGGGCGGGGGGGAGGCAATCAAGCCCAGGTGGGCGGGAGGAGGAGGCGCAGAGACCACCTGCAACGGGCAGGCGCGGGGGGAAGGGGGTGCGGGCTCGCGGCTCCCGCCAACCAGTCTCCCGGGGTCGCCCCCCCCACCCCCCCCTCACCCCCTGCCCTCACAAGTTGCGCATTCAAGTTCAGGCCGGTGCCCCTTGGCCTTCCAGAGTCCTCGGCACTCCCGAAACCAGAAGAAAAACAAGACACGGAAGAGGCCACCCCCAGGACCCGAGGAGATGGCGCTGGGGCCCCTGAGGGCGCCGAGGGGGGCGGCCCACAGGGACCCGCCCGTCACCTCCCCTCGGCTCACCCGGAGTCGCAGCCCCGACCCTGTCACCGCCCTACCACGGCCCCCCCAAGGCCCCTTCCCAGGACGCCGGCAAGAGGGGAGCGAGCTCCCCCTCCCTTCCCCCCAACCCCGGCCTCAGGCGCGCCTCGGCCTCCTCCCCCTCCAAATCGCCCAAAGGCCCCCCGCACCTTTTAAAGTACACGAAGGAAAAGAGTTTCCCATCAAACTTTGTCAGGCCGTAACCTCGCCCCCCCACCCACCCCCTCGCCAACCCACACTTCCAGGGCAGTCATCAGGACAGATCACTTTACACTCGGGATAAAGCGAATTAAGGACCTGTCAACCATTTTAGGTCTTTTTTTTTTTTTTTAATAGAAGACATCCTCTTCTTTCCCCTTCCACCCTCCCCCAGCCAGGGTTTTAATCTGACACCCACCTTCCCACCACCGAAGAAGGGGGGGGGTGGTGTGGGTTGAGGAGGGAGGGGGTACGGACGGAGGGCAGGAGGAGGGTGGCGAGAGAGAGAGAGAGAGAGAGCGCGGAAAGGGGAGGTTGGAAGGGGGCTGGGAGGCGCGGGGAGGGGAAGGGGGTTGATTTACCTGAGACCAGCCACTGGCCTCCATTGTTGGAGAATTCAATGGCATTGACACAGCCGAAGTGGCCGAGGAGGTCCTTCTTGTAGAGGTTTCTGCAGCCTCGCAGGCGTCTCCTCTGAAAGTCCTGAGTGAGCAGGGGGTCCCCATGCAAGCCCCGCTGGGACAAGAAGCCCACCACTGACCTCATGCTGCCCCCCAGGCCAGCTCTCCTCTTCATGCTGGAACCGCCGCCGCCGCCGCCGCCGCCGCCGCTCGCTCGCGCCGCCGCCCCTCCCTCGGCCTCACGCGCGGCCGCCGCTCTCCACCACCCCCCCACCCGGCCCTCCCCCCGCGCTGCGATCCGGCTGGTTCTTTTAACCAGCCATAGCAAGAGACGGAGCGAGGTGTGCAGACACTCGGTGGCGTTCGCGGCTTCCTGACGGTCCCCTCCCTCCCCTTCCCTCCACCCCCTCCAAGACTCCTCCCTCTCCTTCTCCGCCTCCTCCAGCAGCTGATCCACAGCTGCGGCCGCGCTTCCGCGATGCGCGAGGCCCTTCCGCCGGCCGCAGGGGGCCGGGAGAACGCTAGCGGCGACGGCCCCTCCCCCGCCGCGGGCTGCGGGGCCGGAAGAACGCGGGCGGCTGGCCTTGAGACCGCGGGCGGCGGCTGGGGCTTTCGCACCGCAGCTCCTCCCCCGTGCGAGGACCCAGGTCGCTCTGGGCGGAGGCCGGGCTGCACCCCACCCGCCCCCTCCCTGACCGGTGCACTCTGTGAAGTTGGAGGCGCGCAACAATCAAAGTGGCCGCGGGGCCGCGGACTCGCCTTCCTCCCCTGGTGGCCCACGGTCCATCACCGCCCCGAGGCCCGGCGGGTGCCGGGACGAGTGTGCTCCTCGCTCTTTTTTTTTTTTTTCCGGTCCAGAAAATGCAGCCCGAGGTGGCACAGAGGTGGAGGGAGGGTTGCAGACGGAGGCTCCGGTCGGTCTCCCTCAGTTCGCCTCATCCTTGGGCCGTCCAAGTCCTGCCCAAGAGAAGGGAATCAGGAGTTAGGACTGGACACTTGGGGGTAAGGTTGCTTGAAAGTGAAAGTCGCTCAGTCGTGCCCCGACTTTCTGCGACCGAATCGACTATAGAGTCCATAGAATTCTCCAGGCCAGAATACTGGAGTGGGTAGCCTTTCCCTTCTCCAGGGGATCTTTCCAACGCAGGGACTGAACCCAGGTCTCCCGCTTTGCAGGCAGATTCTTTAACAGCTGAGCCACAAGGGAAGCCCAAGGTTGCTTGGCGCCCCGCAAAGGTATTTTTAACACCACCCTTCCCCCCATTCAGTTCCCTAATTTTCGCTTCCTCCAGCCATTCAGTGAAAAAGAATGAACTGGGTTCCATCGGTTAGATGATAAAAGTGGTATATGGTGGGGGTGGAAAAAAAAGAGGAGGGGGAATAAATTTTTCAGATCTGGCAAGAAAATTGCCAAAACCGAGTTGAGAAAGGTCCAGGTGAGCAGAAAGGACTTCTGTTCATTAGTTCCAGGTACATCTGCAAAACACAAGACCGCGTTATTCGAAAATAATACTACATGTTATTTAAGTGGGTGTGGTGAGGTCCTCTTCAAGGTCTTGAGTGTGGAGCTCTGAGGCTGTACAGCTATTAACTAGCAGCTTCTTACCAGGCCGGAAGCAGCTGCATTTCAGTGGCCTGGAGCCGGAGCCTCTGCAATGACCCCAGTGAGGAGAGTGATAAGTGCTTTGGAATTTTATCAGACGCTAAAAAAATAAATAAATAAATAAATCACCTTATTCAGTGCATTGTATTAGGTTGGGGCAAAAGTAATTGTGGTTTTGGACCATGAATTTTAAATCATTATAATTAGGCTCAAACTCATCTTTATTGATCAAAATAGAGACTATTAAAATCAACACACTTTTGCTAACAAAATAACTTTGTTTATTCCTGTAGCATAAAAATCTGTGCTTTGGGATATGAGGAACTTTTGGAAAGCTTTTTATGCATCCTGCTGGTTGTGAAAGCGTTTTCCCTGTAAAAGGTTATTGAGATGCTTGAAGAAGTGGTAGTCAGTTGGTGAGAGGTCAGGTGAATATGGCGGATGAGGCAAAACTTCATAGCCCAATTCGTTCAACTTTTGCAGCGTAGTTGTGTGAGGTGCGGTCAGGTGTTGTCATGGAGAATAGGGCCCTTTCTGTTTACTAATACTGGCTGCGGGCGTTGCAGTTTTGGGTGCATCTCATCGATTTGCTGAACATACTTATAGATATCATGGTTTTGCCAGGATTCAGAAAGCTGTAGTGTATCAGATTGGCAGCAGACCCCCAAACAGTGACCATGACCTTTTTTTGTTGTTGTCGTAAGTTTGGTTTGGGGTTGTGCTTTAGGAATCACTGAACTAAAATGGACCGGAATGGGTGAATTTAATTCAAATGACCATTATATGTATAACTGTGGGCAAGAATCCCTTAGAAGAAGTGGAGTAGCCCTCATAGTCAACAAGAGAGTCCGAAATGCAGTACTTAGGTACAGTCACAAAAATGACAGAATGATCTCTGTTCGTTTCCAAGGCAAAATATTCAGTATTACAGTAATCCAAGTCTATGCCCCAACCGCTAATGCCGAAGAACCTGAACAGTTCTGTGATGACCTACAAGACCTTCTAGAACTAACACCAAAAAAAGATGTCCTTTTCATTATAGGGGACTGGAATGCAAAAGTAGGAAATCAAGAGACACCTGGAGTAACAGGCAAGTTTGGCCTTGGAGTACAAAATGAAGCAGGGCAAAGGCTAACAGTTTTGCCAAGAGAATGCACTGGTCATAACAAACACCCTCTTCCAACAACATAAGAGAAGACTCTACACATGGACATCACCAGATGGTCAATACCAAAATCAGATTGATTATATATTTGCAGCCAAAGATGGAGAAGCTCTATACAGTCAGCAAAAACAATCAGAAACTAACTGTGGCTCAGATCATGAACTCCTTATTTCCAAATTCAGACTTAAAATGAAGAAAATAGGGAAAACCACTAGACCATTCAGATATGACCTAAATCAAATCCCTTATGATTATACAGTAGAAGTGACAAATAGATTCAAAAGTTTAGATTTGATAGAGTGCCTGAAGAACTATGGAGGGAGGTTTGTGACATTGTACAGGAGGCAGTGATCAAGACCAGCCTCAAGAAAAAGACGTGCAAAAAGGCAAAATGGTTGTCTGAGGAGCCCTTACAAATAGCTGAGAAAAGAAGAGAAGCTAAAAGCAAAGGAGAAAAGGAAAGATATTCCCATCTGAATGCAGAGATCCAAAAAATAGCAAATCTTTCCAATGCAAAGAAACAGTGGAAAACAATAGAATGGGAAAAACTGGAGATCTCTTCAAGAAAATTAGAGATACAGAGGGAACATTTCATGCAAAGTTGGGCACAATAAAGACAGAAATAGTATGAACCTAACAGAAGCAGAAGATATTAAGAAGAGGTGGCAAAAATACACAGAAGAACTATATAAAAAAGATCTTCATGACCCAGATAACCACAATGGAGTGATCACTCACCTAGTGTCAGACATCCTGGAATGTGAAGTCAAGTGGGCCTTAGAAAGCATTGCTATGAACAAAGCTAGGGGAGGTGATGGAATTCCAGTTGAGCTATTTCAAATCCTAAAAGATGCTGTGAAAGTGCTGTACTCAGTGTGCCATCAAATTTGCAAAACTCATCAGTGTCCACAGGACTCGAAAAGGTCAGTTTTCATTCCAATCCCAAAGAAAGGCAATGCCAAAGAATGTTCAAACTACCACACGATTGCACTCATTTCACATACTCGCAAAGTCATGATCAAAATTCTCCAAGAAAGGAGGCTTCAATAGTTCGTGAACTGAGAATTTCCAGCTGTTAAAGCTGGATGTAGAAAAGGCAGAGGAACCAGAGATCAAATTGCCAAAATCCGTTGAATCATAGAAAAAGCAAGAGAGTTCCAGAAAAACATCTACTTCTGCTTTATTGACTACGCCAAAGCCTGTGTGGATCACACAAACTGGAAAATTCTTAAAGAGAAGGGAATATCAGCCCACCTTACTGCCTCCTGAGAAATCTGTATGCGGGTCAAGAGTTAGAAGCAACAGTTAGAACTGAACATGGAACAACAGACTGGTTCCATATTGGGAAAGATGTACGTCAAGGCTGTATATTGTCACCCTGCTTCTTTAACTTATGTACAGAGAACGTCGTGTGAAATACTGGGCTGGATGAAGCACAAGCTGGAATCAAGATTGCTGGGAGAAGTATCAATAACCTCAGATATGCAGATGACACCACCCTTATGGCAGAAAGTGAAGAAGTGCTAAAGAGCCTCTTGATGAAAGTGAAAGAGGAGAGTGAAAAAGCTGGCTTAAAAATCAACGTTCAAAAAACTAAGATCATGGCATCCAGTCCCGTCACTTCATGGCAAATAGATGGGAAAACAACGATATCAATGACAGACTTTATTTTCTTGGGCTCCAAAATCACTGCAGATGGTGACTGCGGCCATGAAATTAAAAGACGCTTGCTCCTTGTAAGAAAAGCTATGACCAACCGAGACAGCATATTAAAAAGCAGAGACATTACTTTACCAACAAAGTCTGTCTAGTCAAATGTATGTTTTTTTCCATTAGTCATGTATGGATGTAAAAGTTGGACCATAAAGAAAGCTGTGTGCCTAAGGATTGATGCTTTTGAACTGTGGTGTTGGAGAAGACTCTTGGGAGTTCCTTGGACCGCAAGGAGATCCAACCAGTCAATCTAAAGGAAGCCAGTCCTGAATATTTTTAGAAGGACTGATGCTGAAGCTTCAATACTTTGGCCACCTGATGTGTAGAACTGACATTGGAAAAGACCCTGATTCTGGGAGAGATTGAAGTCAGGAGGAGAAGGGGATGATAGAAGATGAGATGGTTGAATGGCATCACCCACTTGATGGACATGAGTTCGATCAAGCTCCGGGAGTTGGTGATGGACAGGGAAGCCTGGCGTGCTGCAGTCCATGGGGTCACAAAGAGTTGGACACGACTGAACAACTGAAGTGAACTTGGAGATTCTTCTCAGTCCAATCACTGAATTGATTCTTACTGGGAGTCATATAAAATCCACTTTCATCACATGTCACAATCTGATCAAGAAATGGTTCATTTATTGTTTCATAGAATAAGAGAAAATGATGCTCATTTTGATTTGAAGTCAGCTCATGAGACTCCCATTTATCAAGCTTTTTCACCTTTCCAATTTGCTTCAAATGGTGAATGACCATGGAACAGCTGATGTTGAGTTCTTTGGCAACTTCTCATGCAGTTGTAAGAGGATCATCTTCAATGATGCTCTCAGTTAGTTGGTCATTGTCAACTTCTGATGGCTGGCCACTGCACTTCTCATCTTCAAGGCTCCTTTGCAAAACTTCTTGAACCACCACTGCACTGTACATTGGTTAGCAGTTCTTGGTCCAAATGTGTTGTTGGTGTTGTGAGTTGTCTCCACTGCTTTATGACCCATCTTGAACTCAAAACATCACTCAAATTCACTTTTTGTCTAACATCATTTCTGTAATATAAAATAAATATAAAATAAACAGAAGTAGTAAGTTATTTGCTGGGAAAAATTGAGGGCAAGAGGAGAAGGGGGCGACAGAGGATGAGATGGTTGGATGGTATCACTGACTGAGTGGACATGAGTTTGAGCAAACTCAGGGAGATAGTGATGGACAGAGAAGCCTGGCGTACTGGAATTCATTGGGTCACAAAGAGTCTGACACAACTTAGTGACTGAACAACAACAACAAGAAGTAAGTTATTAGCAAAAAAAAAAAAAAATGAGCATTAAAACAATGTATAATATAACCACACTTAAGAATGTATTCCAATATCAAATGGCAAAGTTCAACTGCAAAACCGCAATTACTTTTGCACCAACCAAATGCTTTCCCCAGAAGTTATCCACTGTGGTTAAACAGTAATAAACTACAATAGGCAGATGTCAGTTTTGCCCTTTTAGTTTAGCAAGAATTATATCCTCTGTATCAGAGATAACACACAGGCAGTCAAGTATACCACCATGAAAGATGAGCTGAAATGAAAAATACACTCATCAACCAAAATCACAGACTTCTACTTTTCATATAAGGACAATGATAAGCTTAATAATACTAATAACAAAAGTGCAAGTAAATGTTTAATTTAAAAGTCAACATTATAACAAATGTTACAAAACTTAACAGAAATTCTCCAAATTCCAAAAATTATGGTTTTAATGGAGTATTATTTTCCTAAACAGGAAAATGTGTAATACTTTCTTTTAAAATGTTTAATTCTCAGGATGCTTCATAGTGTTTATTCATTGTAATAGCACCATAAAAATTGGTAGTGATATGACAGCTTGACTGGGCTTCCCAGGTGGCCCAGAGGGTAAAGAATCTGCCTGCAATGCAAGAGAAGTGGGTTCAGTCCCCAGGTCAGATAGATCCCGTAGAGGAGGGCATGGCAACCTACTCCAGTTTTCTTGCCTGGAGAATGCCATGAGCCTGGCAGGCTTACAGTCCATAGGATCTCAAAGAGTTCAGTTCACTTCAGTCGCTCAGTCATATCCGACTCTTTGTGACCCCATGAATTGCAGCACGCCAGGCCTCCCTGTCCATCACCAACTCCCAGAGTTCACTCAAACTCGCGTGTATTGAATCGCTGATGCCATCCAGCCATCTCATCCTCTGTCGTCCCCTTCTCCTCCTACCCCCAATCCCTCCCAGCATCAGAGTCTTTTCCAATTAGTCAACTCTTCACATGAGGTGGTCAAAATACTGGAGTTTCAGCTTCAGCATCATTCCTTCCAAAGAAATCCCAGGGCTGATCTCCTTCAGAATGGACTGGTTGGATCTCCTTGCAGTCCAAGGGACTCTGAAGAGTCTCCTCCAACACCACAGTTCAAAAGCATCAGTTCTTCGGCGCTCAGCTTTCTTCACAGTCCAACTCTCACATCCATACATGACCACAGGAAAAACCATAGCCTTGACTAGACAGACCTTTGTTGGCAAAGTAATGTCTCTGCTTTTGAATATGCTATCTAGGTTGGTCACAACTTTCCTTCCAAGGAGTAAGCGTCTTTTAATTTCATGGCTGCAGTCACCATCTGCAGTGATTTTGGAGCCCAGAAAAATAAAGTCTGACACTGTTTCCACTGTTTCCCCATCTATTTCCCGTGAAGTGATGGGACCGGATGCCATGATCTTTGTTTTCTGAATGTTGAGCTTTAAGCCAACTTTTTCACTCTCCACTTTCACTTTCATCAAGAGGCTTTTGAGTTCCTCTTCACTTTCTGCCATAAGGGTGGTGTCATCTGCATATCTGAGGTGATTGATATTTCTCCCTGCAATCTTGATTCCAGCTTGTGTTTCTTCCAGTCCAGTGTTTCTCATGATGTACTCTGCATATAAGTTAAATAAACAGGGTGACAATATACAGCCTTGACATACTCCTTTTCCGATTTGGAACCAGTCTGTTGTTCCATGTCCAGTTCTAACTGTTGCTTCCTGAACTGCATACAAATTTCTCAAGAGGCAGATCAAGTGGTCTGGTATTCCCATCTCTTTCAGAATTTTCCACAGTTTATTGTGATCCACACAGTCAAAGGCTTTGGCATAGTCAATAAAGCAGAAATAGATGCTTTTCTGGAACTCTCTTGCTTTTTCCATGATCCAGCGGATGTTCGCAATTTGATCTCGAGTTCCTCTGCCTTTTCTAAAACCAGCTTGAACATCAGGAAGTTCATGGTTCACGTATTGCTGAAGCCTGGCTTGGAGAATTTTGAGCATTACTTTACTAGTGTGTGAGATGAGTGCAATTGTGCTGTAGTTTGAGCATTCTTTGGCATTTCCTTTCTTTGGGATTGAAATGAAAACTGACCTTTTCCAGTCCTGTGTCCACTGCTGAGTTTTCCAAATTTGCTGGTATGTTGAGCGCAACACTTTCACAGCATCATCTTTCAGGATTTGAAATAGCTCAACTGGAATTCCATCACCTTCACTAGCTTTGTTCGTAGTGATGCTTTCTAAGGCCCACTTGACTTCACATTCCAGGATGTCTGGCTCTAGGCCAGTGATCAGACCATCGTGATTATCTGGGTCTTGAAGATCTTTTTGTACAGTTCTTCTGTGTATTCTTGCCACCTCTTCTTAATATCTTCTGCTTCTGTTAGGTCCATACCATTTCTATCCTTTATCGAGCCCATCTTTGCATGAAATGTTCCCTTGGTATCTCTAATTTTCTTGAAGAGATCTGTAGTCTTTCCCATTCTGTTGTTTTCCTCTATTTCTTTGCATTGATCGCTGAGGAAGGCTTTCTTATCTCTCCTTGCTATTCTTTGGAACTCTGCATTCAGATGCTCATATCTTTCCTTTTCTCCTTTGCTTTTCGCTTCTCTTCTTTTCACAGCTGTTTGTAAGGCCTCCCCAGACAGCCATTTTGCTTTTTTGCATTTCTTTTCCATGGGGATAGTTTTGATCCCTGTCTCCTGTACAATGTCATGAACCTCATTCCATAGTTCATCAGGCACTCTATCTATCAGATCTAGGCCCTTAAATCTATTTCTCACTTCCACTGTATAATCATAAGGGATTTGATTTGATTTAGGTCATACCTGAATGGTCCAGTGGTTTTCCCTACTTTCTTCAATTTAAGTCTGAATTTAGCAATAAGGAGTTCATGATCTGAGCCACAGTCAGCTCCTGGTCATGTTTTTGTTGACTGTATAGAGCTTCTCCATCTTTGGCTGCAAAGAATATAACCAATCTGATTTCGGTGTTGACCATCTGGTGATGTCCATGTGTAGAGCCTTCTCTTGTGTTGTTGGAAGAGGGTGTTTGTTATGACCAGTGCATTTTCTTGGCAAAACTCTATTAGTCTTTGCCCTGCTTCATTCCGTATTCCAAGGCCAAATTTGCCTGTTACTCCAGGTGTTTCTTGACTTCCTACTTTTGCATTCCAGTCCCCTATAATGAAAAGGACATCTTTTTGGGGTGTTAATTCTAAACGGTCTTGTAGGTCTTCATAGAACCGTTCAACTTCAGCTTCTTCAGCGTTACTGGTTGGGGCATAGACTTGGATTACTGTGATATTGAATGGTTTGCCTTGGAAATGAACAGAGATCACTCTGTCATTTTTGAGATTGCCTTTCGGACTCTTGTTGACCATGATGCCTACTCCATTTCTTCTGAGGGATTCCTGCCCGCAGTAGAAGATATAAGGGTCATCTGAGTTAAATTCACCCATTCCAGTCCATTTCAGTTCGCTGATTCCTAGAATGTCGACATTCACTCTTGCCATCTCTTGTTTGACCACTTGCAATTTGCCTTGGACCTGACATTCCAGGTTCCTATGCAGTATTGCTCTTTACAGCATTGGACCTTGCTTCTATCACCAGTCACATCCACAGCTGGGTATTGTTTTTGCTTTGGCTCCATCCCTTCATTCTTTCTGGAGTTATTTCTCCACTGATCTCCAGTAGCATATTAGTCACCATTACATACTATGTTAACTGTGAGTTTTATAAGATTCCCTTATGCAGAACTTCCTTTTTATTCCTATAATGTTTTTATCATGAAAAGACGGTGGATTTTATCAAATGTTTTTTCTTTGTATGTTGAGATGATAATATGGTTTTTGTCCTTTATTCTACTAATATGATTTTCATACGTTAAATCAATCTTTCATTTCTGTAATGAATCCTACTCGGTCATGGTGTTTAATCCTTTTTATATATTGCTGGATTCACTTCAATAGTATTTTGTTGAGTTGTTGTTGTTGTTTTTCAACTGTACTCATAGAGATGTTGGTTTTTATTTTTCCGGTGATGTTTTTGTCTGGTTTTGGTGTCAGGGAAAATCTGGCCTTACAAAATGAGATGGCAGTCCAGCAACTATTTTTTGGAAGCGTTTGTGAAGGATTAGTGCTAATTCTTTTTTAAACATTTGGTAGGATTCCCTAGGGAAGTCATCTGGCCCAGGGTTTTCTTTGTAGGAAGATTTTGATTACTGATTCAATCTCTTGTTAGAATTCTATTCAGATTTTCTATTTCTTCTTGATTCAATTTTGGTAGTTTGGGTATTTTTAGGAATCATCTTGGTTGTCTAATTTGTTGGCATGTTGATAGTATTCCCTTTTAATTCTGTTTCTGTAAGATTATAGTAGCATCTCATTCCTGATTTTAGTAACATGAATCTTATCTCTTTTTTCTTTGACAGTCCAGCTGACTTGTCAATTTTGTTGATATTTTCAAAGAACAAAGTTTTGTTTTTTTGTTTATTCTATCTATTGTTTTTTGTTTCAGTTCAGTTCAGTTCAGTCGCTCAGCTGTGTCTGACTCTTTGCAACCCCACGGACTGCAGCACACCAGGCCTCCCTATCCATCACCAACTCCTGGAGTTTACTCAAACTCATGTCCATTGAGTCGGTGATGCCATCCAACCATCTCATCCTCTGTCATCCCCTTCTCCTCCTGCCTTCAATCTTTCCTAGCATCAGGGTCTTTTCCAGTGAGTCAGTTCCTCGCATTAGGTGGCCAAAGTATTGGAGTTTCAGCTTCAACATCAGTCCTTACAATGAACATTCAGGACTGATTTCCTTTAGGATGGACTGGTTGGATCTGCTTGCAGTCCAAGGGACTCTCAAGAGTCTTCTCCAACACCACAGTTCAAAAGCATCATTTCTTTGGCGCTCAGCTTTCTCTCTAGTCCAACTCTCACATCCATACGTGACCACTGGAAAAACCATAGCCTTGACTAGACAAACCTTTGTTGGCCCTTTTGTTTGTTTACTTTATTTATTTCTGCTCTAGGCTTTATTATTTCCTTCCTTCTGCTTGCTTTGGGTTTGGTCTTCTTTTTCTGATATGTTGAAATAGAAGTTTTGTTAACTGATTTGAAATCTTCCTTTTTTAATATAGATATTTACAGCTATTAATTTCTTTCTAAGCACGGTTTTAGCTGCATCCTGTAAGTTTCTGTATGTTGTGTGTTTTCATTCACCTTGAGGTGTTTAATTTTCCTTGTGATTTCTTCCTTGGCCCGTTAGTAATTTAAGAGTGTATTGTTTAATTTCCACATATTGTGAACTTCCTAAAATTCTGTTATTGATATCTAATACATTTTTTAAAGGGGCATTTTTTCACAGGTTTTGAAGTG
This sequence comes from Bos mutus, assembly GCF_027580195.1. Taxonomy (NCBI): domain Eukaryota; kingdom Metazoa; phylum Chordata; class Mammalia; order Artiodactyla; family Bovidae; genus Bos; species Bos mutus. The sequence goes on along the minus strand of NC_091626.1, from coordinate 27,793,231 downwards.
AGTTTCCAGCTTGTGAAGTAATTGAATTCAGTAATTAAAGTCAAAGTAACATTTGTTACTAGAATATTCAAATCACATCCAACTTACTTTCCAGATATTTGGTTCAAGTTTTCCATGCATCATTCTTCATGATGAATGAAGAAATTCAGTTTGAAATAACCGTTAATGGAGTGAAAGTGAACAGAAATCCTCAATGGCCAGGATTATTCATTTGATATTTACTCAGTGGTATCTTCTGTGCTATTCAATGCCAACTATCTGGGTTTTGTATATTTGAAGTTTTCTTGATGGAATTATCATGAACCAGCTGTTTTTACTTATTTTAAATTTTAGGTTTCCACATGAATAACCCCTGGGGAGAGGTATGAGAAACTGTTTAAACAGTTATTGTTTATTGCACTGAATATGTAGTCACATAGCCAAAATTTCTTTTCCAGAAATAGTTCCATGGATATATAAGATTTATTGAGCATCTTCAGTCTGCTAAATACCATTTAGAAAATAAAATTGGGCAATGCCCCTTCCCCAAAGTAAAATATGGTCAAGGAGAAGCAAGAAGATTCTTTGGTAAAGAGATCAAATATAAATTGTCATTATGGGTTCAGTGGTAATTGAGAACAGGCTCCTTGAAAATGAACTGACCACAGCATGTGTTTATAAACTTGTTTCCCCTCTCTTCTGAACACACCACATGAACTCAGGATGTAAATATAATCAGTATTCTTGACTACAGACCTCACTTAAGTTGGAGCTGGTCAAGTACTGGTCAAGTACCTGGCTATCCATGAGCTTGCTAGAAAATAATCATTGTTCAAATCACAAAATGGTAAAGCCCATTGAATCTCAGAAATCACCTGGTCAGATCCCTTCACGATTCATGGTTTATTTTGACCACTGTTAAATCAATAGCATCAACAAGAGATCCTGGCTCACTAGTTGTTGGGTGAAAGAATCTTCCTGAAATGTCTCTGCTCAGGATTCTCTTTTCTCTGTCATTTCAGGTCAAGCCTCCTTTATCTGCCTATCAAGTCCCTCCATGATTTGTCTCCACCATATCTATAATTAGATTTCCTGTTACTCCTCATCATACACCCACCAAGTAGGCTGGTAGCCCATTTTCCCTACATACCCATATGTTCACACTACTCTAACAAATCCTATACATACTCTGAGGTCCACTTCATCCATCAAAATCCTGTATATATTCTGAGATCCATTTCTTCCACGAGCCCCTTTTCCGACAACTTTAGGCCACAGTAGTTTTCCTTTCCTAAGATTTCTGTTATGGTTACAGTTAGCATCATAGTTTACCATTTAAATGTTTAATATTTCAGTATCTCCATGTAGTTTTAAAAAGTACCTCACATACTTTTTTTTTTTTTAATATAACAATCCTGTGTGGTTGGCCAGAATTACTATTTTTTCACTCGGGTAATGTGTTTGGAGTATTTACAATGTGCCAGTGCTCTAGGGAGACACAAGGGAAATAATAGTAAAAAAAAGAAGACCTTGACCAATGTTCATGGTACTTACAGGAGAGAGACAAACTTTAATCAGATAATCATGCAAGTGTAAGATTACAACAATACTAACAGTTGCTAACATTTTTTGAGCATTTATTATGTGGCTGGCACTGTTCCAAATCCTTTACTGATAATAACCTCATTTTATGTTCTTAATCACCCTATGAACAAAGTACTATTATTCTATATTGCACATGAGGAAAATGACAGTTATGGCACATAAGTGTATAATAACTCAGTATCCACATATAACAAATTCTTATCAGTAGAGTCCTTAGATCAGTGACTAACTTGTAGTAAACATGTCTGAGTATTAGCTATTATGATGGTGAGAGATTAAAATCCTGTTGGGAGAATCCTGTTAGAGACATTTAACTAGGAGCTATGATCTGAAGGAGGGGCAGGGGTAAATGAGGCCAAGTGGGTGGTTGGGTGGCTGTTTTCCAAGCAAAGGTAGCAGCACATGCAAAGAGGCTCAGGGGGAGGGGAGAACAGAGAGTGGGGGTGAGGGAGACCTAGAAGGCAGCCATTGCGATTGAAGCCCAGATGGGATGGGGAGCATGATATTAGATGAGGATGCAGCTGAAAAGTTGCTAGATTCTGCAGGGGCCTGGCCATGTTGAAGATTTTAGTTTTTATGTAAAAGTCACTGAGGGGTTTTTAACAGGAGCTTATATGATCAAATATGCATTTTATATGATTATTTTGGCTACTAAGAGGATAAAGGATTGGAGGGGGCTAAGAGTGGATTAAAGTAGATGTTAGGAAGATTTTCCAGTAGTACAGGGGAGAAAAGATGGTAACTTAGACAAGTCTAATGAAAGTAGAGTTAGAAGTAACTAGATTTAATATAAAAAGATAGAATTTGTTAATGGATTAGAGAGATTAGGGGTTGAGGGACAAAACATCAGGGAAACGCCTAGGTTTTTGTATTGCTATGCTAAGTCACTTCATTCGTGTCCGACTCTGTGCGACCCCAGAGACGGCAGCCCACCAGGCTCCCCCGTCCCTGGGATTCTCCAGGCAAGAACACTGGAGTGGGTTGCCATTTCCTTCTCCAATGCATGAAAGTGAAAAGTGAAAGTGAAGTCGCTCAGTCGTGTCCCACCCTCAGCGACCCCATGGACTGCAGCCTTCCAGGCTCCTCCATCCATGGGATTTTCTAGGCAAGAGTACTGGAGTGGGGTGCCATTGCCTTCTCCGGGTTTTTTTTATTACTATTCCCTGAAATAAAATTCATAGAGAAGGCCAGGTTTTGAGGAAGAAAATCATGGGTTCAATTATACATACATTGAATTTGGGATCCCTCTGAGACTTCCAAGAAGCAATGACAAGTAATCTGAACTCAGACGCGTGGTCAAGGCCGAGGTCATTGATATAGAGGTGGTAGTAAAGTTCTAGGCATGGACAAGAATATTCAGAAATATTAAGCAGAAAGAAAAGAACAGAAGGCCAAGAGCCAAACTTTGAGAGATGCTTGAAGTTAATGCTTGGATAGAGGTGGATATGCTTATAAGGAGTCAGGAGAAGTGATCAAAAGTTTAAGGAGAAAACTGGGAGAGTATTGTCCTGGAAGCTGGGAGAAGACAGCATCTCAAGAAAGAAGAGTGATCAGTTGTGTCAGTTGTTGGAAAGTCATTAAGATAACTGGGAAATGTTGGATTTGTTGACACCAAGATTTTATCAGTGAGACAGAAGTGACCTTAATCAGAGTTTCTTCGGGGGTGTGACAGTGTGGGGCTCCAGAGAACTGGCTGAACGGTGAGTGGAAGGAAAGGAAATGAAGGCAGTTAGAGGAGCAGCTAGAAGGGAACCTAGGATCTAGGAAGGGTTTTGCTTTGTTTTCTTTAACAGAAAAAAGAATTGAGATTGTTTAAAACTATTGAGAAGGATCCAGAGGGAAAAAATTTGAAAAAGATATATAGATGAAACCAGACTATAGTCTTCAGGAAAGTGTCCTGAGAAGACAGGGTGGAAGGAATCCAAAGCACAGGCAAAGAATTTGGCTCTAATTAAGAGGAAAGACAGCTTTCCATTTCAACAGAAGGGAAGGGAAGCAGAATGGGTACAGGTGAAAGTAGACTATCAGTTTAGTAGTAAGAAGATGGGAAATGCCCATGTGACAGTTCCTATTTTCTCAGGCAAGTCAATTAAACTTCCACTGGAAAGAATTTATCTTGCCTTGTTATCAGTTAGATACAGTTTACATAAGTCATAAAATACCTCAAAAGCCATAAAAGTCTAGAATCAGATAACCTGGAAAGGTCTGCTCTGAAGAACGTGTAGCTTTCCATTGAAAACATCACTCTGCTTATTTCAGATTTCAGTACATTTGTCACCCCATAGGTTTGTGGGACCTGAGAGTATAAGCAGCACCATTGGGGTGGGGCAGCAGGAAAATAGTGTCCTCAAGGGAGAGTCGGGTTCTAATAATGATAAGAAATTGAAGAGAAATTTTGACAACACGGGGGCTTTTGCAGGTTGTGGATGATAAGTTCCAGAGGGCACAGTGGAAGAGTTTGGAAGGTAGGGTGAGGCTGAGAGGAAGGCAAGGATGTAGAGAGTAATATAGGCATAATAATACATTGGCACGTTGATTCTCAGTGGGGGAGGGGGTTGCCCTCCACACCTAAGCTTGTCAGATAAAACACCAGCAGTTAATTTTTGAATCTCAAATACAAAGAGAAGTTTAATGATCCAAAAAGATACTTGCACCCCGATATTCATTGCAGCACTGTTTACAATAACCAAGACATGGAAGCAACCTAAATGTCCATTGACAAAGGAATGGATAAAGAAGAATGTGGTACATATATACAATGAAATATTACTCAGTCAGTAAAAAGAATGAAGTAATGCCATTTGCCACAACATGGGTGTACCTAGAGAGTGTCACACTGAGTGAAGTAAATCAGGCAGAGAAGGAGAAATATAACATACCTTATATGTGAAATCTAAAAAGAAATGATACAAATGAACTTCCAAAACAGAAACAGACTCACAGACTTCTTAAAGGAGCTTATGGCTGCCAGGGAGGAGTGGTGAAGAATTGAACGAAGGGATGGAGTGTTTGGGATATATATAAAATGCATCCCTGCTATATTTAAAAGGGATGACCAACAAGGACCTGCTGTATAGCACACGGAACTCTGCTCAGTGTTATGTGGCAGCCCGGATGGGAGGGGCATTTGGGGGAGAATGGATGCATGTATACCTATGGCTGAGTTCCTTTGCTGTTCACCTGAAACAATCAGCATTGTTAATCGGCTGTACCCCAGTACAAAATAAAAGTTTAAAACACAAAGAATAGAGGTTTAAAAACACAAGTGTGTCATGTTGTTTTTATTTTGCTAAATCTGGCAACCCTAAGGGAAACTTTGTCAATGTTATATGGTCCTAATATATTATGTACAATCACAAAAAATATTAAAATTTAAAAACTAAAGAATGAGGACTTCCCTGGTGGTAAAGTGAGTAAGAATCCACCTGCCAATGCAGGGGACATGGGTTCGATCCCTGGTCCAGGAAGATTCCACATGCTGAGGAGCAACTAAACCTGTGCAACACAGCTACTGAGCCCAAACTCTAGATAGAGCCCTTAGCCACAGCTACTGAAGCCCAAGCGCCTAACAGCCCGTGCTCCACAGCAAGAGAAGGCATCTTAATGAGAAGTCCCCACTTAGAGAAAGCCCATTCGCAGCAACACAGACCCAGTGCAACCAAAAAAACTAAAGGATGAGATGAAACTGAAATAAACACACTGTTTTAAAGTATAAAATTTTGTTTATTATCTATACAAAAAGTCCTTTTTACTCCCATGAACCTTATTTTTTAAATCAAGGGCAATCTGATTGACTTTGCTTTGCTTTTGAAATGGTGGTTTAACACACTATGATGTTATGATTTCAAAAGTTTGTATGATCTGACTACTACTTGGTTTTAACAGAAATGAAACACAAAAATATATAAAGGATCCAAGTGAAAAAATACCTGGTTGGGCTTATTCAAACATGAAACATTTTTCAGTCCTATTAAATTTTATTGAAATTCATCTAGTTCTTACCTTCTGTGATATTAATCAGTTGCATTTGCAAATTAATCAATAGATGTGTTTTTAGCAAATATATTTAAAATTCACTGAATCTCTTTTATTTGGAAGATTCTTAAACACAGTAGAAAACTATTTCCAAGGTTTTATGCATGCGAATATGAATATTTTATAGGTGACATTCTTCTATGTTTTTTGGCAAGAAAAATAGAAACACTTCTAAATATCATTTTTCAAAATATTTGTTTACAATAGCTTTCAAAAAGCAGTTATTTGTCATTCATTATACTATCAAGTTTCTCTCGAAGGAAGAGAATTTAAAACATTACTTTTTCACATCTATACTGCTGCATACTACTATCATTGTCAAAAAAGTCAGCAAATTTGAATGCTTATATTTTGCAAAAAGAGAAGTATTTTATCCCTCACCACTGTCTTCCCCAGCAGGAAAAAAGAAAAAGAAATGTGAGTTATTTATAGGTTCTGACAACAATTTTAATACTCTAACAACAAACACTCAGCAAATCTGAGTGAAGCCAAATATCTTTGTCATCAATCCCCATTTCACCATAAACCACTGGATCATAAAGATTCTATCACCTGCTAAGGCAGGGAAAACAATCGATCTCTGGTCCAGGAACTGAGATCCCAATGCCATGGGCCAGCTAAGCCCAATGCGCTGCAACTACTGTAGCCCACTTGCCTAGAGCCTGTGCTCCACAAAAGAAACCACCGCAGTGAGAAGCCCGTGTACCACAACTGGAGAGTAACCCCCACAGCTAGAGAAAGCTCACGAGCAGCAACGAGGAGCCTGTGGGCCGCAATGAAGATCCAGCACAGCCATAAGTGAATAAAGAAAGAATGAATTATAAAGATTCTGCTACATCAAGGTCTTGGTTCTACAAAATTGAGCACACCGATGTCATCGCTTAAACACAAAAAATAGAATATGGTAAGCACTATCAATCTGTTCGCACTGTGGAGCGCCTATGTCTCCCTGAAGATACTGAGATGACCCATAGCCAGCTGGCATCTAGACCAAATAAAGATGCCAGAGTCTATCTGTATATTAAATAGTAGCAAAGCTGAGTTTTCTCTATTATTTTTTTTTAGATTTAAAAAGTATAAATATAAATCTAGCACTTTGTGTTAACATCCCAGTAGACCATCCCATACCCTGGATGTGCCCGTTCTACTCCACTGTGGGGGCCATTACACTAGAGGATGGGGTAGCTGGAGACCATTCCTATTTCTTTGCTGAGATGCATAAGGTGAAGACAGGTGCAGACTGAAGTCAGAAAGACCTGGGTTAGAGCTTCCTAAAATGGCTCCATCATTCATCAACTGTGCAGTCTTGTGCAAGTTACATAATCTCTGGGCTTCTGTTCCTGTATTTGTAAAATAGAATAGTATTGTAAAGTGGAGATAATAACTCCTGATAGAACTGATGGGAGGATTAAATGAAATATTGTTGTTAATACAACTGTACCACCTTTCCTAAACCCTCATAAACTGAGCACACTCCTCAAGTCCTTGCCCTTAGCCTTGGCCTCTCCATCCCCTTCACCAGGATCATGGAGGCCATTGGTTGACAACTCCTTCAGTTTCAGGTCTTTTCATGGCAAAGCTCCTCTTACCTGAGCACAGTGCTTTCACTGTGCTCTAGAACCATCTCCTGTTATCTCTTCATGTACCTTGTTCCATTAAATATCCTCTCTTTCTTGTGTATGTTAACCCATCCAATTCTATTGGCTTTCCCCCCTAAGTTGGCAAATATGTTCAAGTGTCTCCCAACACTGAAAAAAATTTGTAAACCAAGATAAGTTAAAATCTGTATTTCTGCTCTTCCTCAATGTCTGAGAGGAAACATGAATAACAGTTTAACTCTACCCCATTATTTAAAATTTCTGCATAGCATAGTGTTCTATGGTCAATAAATATCTCTTGAGTATCTATTTGTTCTATGCACTGAGGGTATAGCATTGAACAAGTTAGATAATATTCCCTGTCCTTCCCTGCTTTACTTTCCAGTGGGCACAAAAAGTCAATAAGGTAAACTATATTATATGGTATATGATGATAATTACTTTGAGATTTAAATAAGGTGGAAAGAGAAAGCATCACCAAGAAAAGTGACATTTGAATAAAGATTAAAAAGAGGTAAAGGAGAAACCCTCAGGGATATCTGGGGAAGAGCCTTGCAAGCAGAGAAAATAGCAAGTGCAAATATCCTGAGGCAGGAAGAAGGCTTGCCATGGAGTTATAGTTAGAATATCTATCTGTAGGCAATGTTATCTACCTCTCACATTCAGTTCAAGGTCCTACTTGCATATATTGAAACCAAAGACTAAATTGTAGAGAATTCACTGAAATTGTCGTGGAACTAAGATCCCACAAGCTGCACGGCACGACCACTGTCTTCTGTCCTCCATCGTTTCTGGTGAAAAGTAGTAGGCTGTCTTTTTTTTTTTTTTAAAGATGTATTTGCTGCACTTGGGCTTTCTCTAGTTGCAGCAAGTAAGGCTATTCTCTAGTTGCTGTGTACAGGCTTCTCATTGCAGTGGCTTCTCTCGTTGCGGAGCACAGGCTCCAGGCACGCAGGCTTCAGCAGTTGCAGTGCGTGGGCTCGGTAAGTGAGGGCGCACAGGCTTAGCTGTTCCACGGCATGTGGGGTCTTTCTGAACCAGGGATCAAACTGATGTTTCTTTCATTGCAAGGTAGATTCTTAACCGTTGGACCACCAGGGAAGCCCCCAAATTCATAGTTTTTGACTCATTCTCTTGTGTGTAATGAGTCATTTTTCTCTAGTTACTTTCAGAATATGCCCTTTGGTTTTCAGCAGTTTGAATATTCTATGCCTAGGCGTGGTTTTCTTTGAATTTATACATCTTGGCACTTACTGAGATCTTGGGGTCTGTAAATCTATGTCTATCAACAAATTTGGGAAATTTTTGATTGTTTGATCATTGTATCTTCAAATATTGTTTTCTGCCTCTTTTTCTCTCTTCTCTGTCTGGGACTCTAGTTTAGTATACATTAGGTTTTTCTTCTATATTGTCAGTGACCTCTGAAGCTCTGTTTGTTTTCCTTCCAATGATTTTTCATTTCAGTTTGTCATATTGGATCATTCCTATTATCCTGTCTTCAAGTTAAGCTGACTCTTTTATCATCTCTACTCTGTTGTTATACTTACCCAGTGAAAATTTCTTATTTCAGAAGTTTTTTTTTCCTTTTCCAAAATTCCCATTTGGTTCTTTTCTATCATTTCAGTTTGTCTGCTGAGATGTCCTATTTTCCTGTACATTATGGGCATTTCCCCTTTATATCATTTAAAGTGGTTATAATCTCTGCTTTAAAATCTTTGTTGATTGCATCAACTGTATTATACTGGTATCCACCTCTGTTGATTGTCTCTTCTCTTGAGAAGATGTGATACATGGTCTTGTTTCTTCATACATCAAGTAATTTTGAATTGTTGTGGAGACTACATTCTGTCTAGTCTCTATTAGATGTCTGATAGTTGTTTTTCTTACAGAGTGTCAGTTTTGTTGTGGTTTTGTTGTTTTAGCTTGCATTATGGATGATTCAGAGAAGGCAATGGCACCCCACTCCAGTACTCTTGCCTGGAAAACCCCATGGATGAAGAAGCCTGGTAGGCTGCAGTCCATGGGATCGCTGAGGGTTGGACACGACTGAGCGACTTCACTTTCGCTTTTCACTTTCATGCATTGGACAAGGAAATGGCAGCCCTCTCCAGTGTTCTTGCCTGGAGAGTCCCAGGGACGGGGGAGCCTGGTGGGCTGCCCTCTGTGGGGTCACACAGAGTTGGACACGACTGAAGTGACTTAGCAGCTAGCAGTTATGGATGATTCAAACTGCAAATTCTGTTTTGGGGCTGCAGCACAAATTTCAGTTCAGTTTTTTTATCTTTGGTTAGGCTGCTTGCAGTTTGCCCTCAAAATATGCAATCCAGGGGTTCACCAGAAGTTGAACAGTGTTTAAACACGAATTATATGGCTCACTCTGGTTCTCTCCTTTCTTGGATTCTCCTCTCACTGTCCAACAGTTGTGGTTCCCCCCACCACCCCAGGTCTCTCCTCTGGTCTTTCGGGTCAGAAAGACTGTGAATTTTCTATCAGAGTTTTAGCGCTTGAAGTAAGTAGCCCTGGATGAAGCCTGCCTTCAGGTTCAAGACTATAAAGATAGAAAATTCAACCCATGCTATTGCTTGCTACATTTTAGGTGTTGATCCCCTGTCAAAATGTATCTGCCTTTTTTTTTTTTTTTAAAGCACTCTCCAGTGCCTTCAGAGAGTTGGTTTGTGGTATATTTTGTCCAGAGTCCATGTCAGGTCCAGCACAGGGTTTTACTGCTGCTGCTGCTGCTGCTAAGTCACTTCAGTCGTGTCCGACTCTCTGTGACCCCACAGACGGCAGCCCACCAGGCTCCCCCGTCCCTGGGATTCTCCAGGCAAGAACACTGGAGTGGGTTGCCATTTCCTTCTCGAATGCATGAAAGTGAAAAGTGAAAGTGAAGTAGCTCAGTCGTGTCCGACCCTCAGTGAACCCATGGACTGCAGCCTACCAGGCTCCTCCATCCATGGGATTTTCCAGGCAGGAGTCCTGGAGTGGGGTGCCATTGGCTTCTCCGAGAGTTTTCATAAGTGGAACTCCAGTAACATTTCATTAAGCTGTCCATTTAACTTGGGACACCAGGATCAATCAGTCACTGCCCAAAAATCAAAGTTCATTCCTGCTGCTCATTATGATAATTCTTCCCACATTGTCTTTTTTTTTTTAAGTAAATTTTTTTTACTTTAGAACAGATGTAGATTACAGAAAACTTGTGAGGATAAAGAGTTCCTTTATGTCATATCCAATTTCCCCTATTATTAACATCTATCTTAGTATGGTACATTTGTCATGTTTTTTTTAAGTAGTATAACACATTTTTCTTTTATTCCTAAATTTTATTTATGTGTTTATATTTGGCTATGCTGGGTCTTTGTTGCTCGTGCGGGCTTTCTCTAGTTGCGACAAGTGGGGCCTACTCTCCAGCTGCGGTTTCCTACTGTGGTGGCTTCTCTCATTGTGGAGCACCTGCTCTAAGCCACTTGGGTTCAGTAGTTGTGGCACGCGGGCTTGGTTGCCCTGCGGCAAATGGAATCTTCCCAGACCAGGGATGGAGCCCGTGTCCCCTGCACTGGAAGACAGATTCTTAATCCCTGGACCACTAAGAAAGTCCACACTTGTCCTAACTCATAAACCAATATCATTACATAATTGTTAAAACCCATGCATCAGATTACTTTTGTGTTCCAGGATCTCATCAGGGGATCCACTTTACATTCAGTCGACATGTCTTTTTATGCTATTCTTGGTTGTGACAGTTTCTCAGATGTTTCCTTGTTTTTGATGATCTTGGCAGTTATTTTTAAAAAATTTTATTGAAGTATAGTTGATTTACAATGTTGTGTTAGTTTCAGGTGTACAGCGATGGGATTTAGTTATATACATACATATTCATTCTTGTTCAGATTCTTTTCTCATGCAGGTTATCACACAACATTGAATACAGTTCCCTGTGCTATACAGTAGGTCCTTGCTGGCTGTATCTCATATATAGTAGTGTGTGTGTGTGTCAGTCGCAAGCTCCTCATTTATCCCTCCCCCCACGTTTCCCCTTCAGTGAGCATAAATTTGTTTTCAGTATTTGTTAAGTCTGTTTCTGCTTTGTAAATAAGTTCATTTTTTAAATAAATTCCACATAGGAGTGATATCATACGATATTTGTCTTCCTCTTTCTTACTTCACTCAGTTATTTTGTTCTTTTTTATGGCTGGTAATAATCCATCGTGTATTTGTGCCGCATATTCTTTATCCATTTCTCTGTCAATGGACATTTAGGTTGCCTCCACATGGAAATAGTGCTTCAGTGAATACTGTCAGTCTCTCAGCCATGCCCGACTCTTTGCAACCCCATGGACTGTAGCCCACCAGGCTCCTCTGTTCATGGAATTCTCCAGTCAAGAATACTGGAGTGTGTAGTCATTTCCTTCTCCAGGGAATCTTCTTGACCCAGGGATCAAATCCAGGTCTCCCGCATTGGAGACAGTTCCTGTCTGAGTCACCAGGGAAGCCGCAATTGGCGTGCGTGTATCTTTTCAAATTGTGATTTCCTCCAAATTTTTGCCCGAGTGGGATTGCTGAATAATATGGTAGTGCTATTTTTTTGTTTTTTTAGGGACTATTTTTTTGGTCATGCTGCACAGCTTGTGGGATCTTAGTTCCCCAACCAGGGACTGAACCCAGGCTCTTGGCAGTGAAAGCTGGAATCCTAACCACTAGGCCACCAGGGCACTTCCCAAAAGCCTTTAAGTTTAATTAGGTCAAATTAATAATAATAAATAAACATTTATTTGTGTTTTTATCTTCATTACTTTAAGGGGTGGTTCAAAGAAGATATTGTGGCTATGCTATGCTATGCTAAGTCACTTCAGTTGTGTCCAACTCTGTGTGACCCCATAGATGGCAGCCCACCAGGCTCCCCCGTCCCTGGGATTTTCCAGGCAAGAACACAGGAGTGGGCTGCCATTTCCTTCTCCAATGCATGAAAGTGAAAAGTGAAAGTGAAGTCGCTCAGTAGTGTCTGACTCGTATCGACCCCATGGATTGCAGCCTAACAGGCTCCTCCATCTATGGGATTTTCCAGGCAAGAGTACTGGAGTGGAGTGCCATTGCCTTCTCCGGATATTGTGACAATTTATGTCAAAGAGTGTTCTGCCTATGTTTTCTTCTAAGAGTTTTATAAAGTCCAGCCTCACACTTAGGTCTTTGATCCGTCTTGAGTTTATTTTTATGTATGGTGTAAGGGAATGTTCTAATTTCATTGTTTTTACATGTAGCTGTCCAGTTTTCCCAGTACCACTTATTGAAAAGCCTGTCTTTTCTCTATTGTATATTCTTGCCTCCTTGGTCATAGATTAATTGACCATAAGTACATGGGTGACCTTAGTAGTTTTGAAGAATATTGGTTAAATATTTTGTAGAATATAATCCAATTGGGATTCATTTGATGTTTACCTCATGATTTGACTGGGGTTATATGTTTTGGGGACAAAGAGCACAGAAGGAAAGTGACATTTTCATCAAACTATATCAAGGGTATTATATGGACTGAATTGTTTCTTGCCCTGTCTACTCTCCCCAAATTCATATGTTGAAGCCATAAGCCCCAATTTGACTGTTTTTGGACATAGGGCCTATCAGAAGTAATTAAGGTTTGACATGAAGTAATGAGGAAGGGGCCCTGATCCAATAAGATTAGTGTCCTTATAAGAAGAGATACCAGAGAGCTTTCTGTCTCCATGATGTGAGGATGCAGTGAGAAGGTGGCCATTCACAAGCCAGGAAGAGGGGTCTCAGCAGAAACAGAATCGGCTGACACAGCCTTCAGCATTATAAGTAGATTTCTGTTCGTTAGACGGTCCAATCTAAGCTGTTTTGTTATGGCAGCCCTAGTTTATTTAGGCACGTATGTACTGTCATCATGACTTACTGCCTTGATTCCCTCAATGAGGTAGTGTTTGTCAAGATTTCGCACTGTAAAGTGACTCTTTTTTCCTCCTTGTTCCCTACTATACTCTTTGGAAGAAAGTCCACACGTTGTCTCTTCATTCACACTGACTTGACCTCTGTTACTCCAGGATCCCATCTCTTCTCTCCACTGAAACCCAGAAACCCGACTCAACTATACCTTCTCCCTCCGCCAAACCTGTCTAGAGAAAACAGTCACCAAATAGTTAACAGGCACACTGGTACCCATTCACTGATATATTTCTCAATGCATTAGAGAAGGGAGTGTCCTCTGGGATTTCTCAGATGCAATAGTGATGAGGCGGCAGTTCATACATGATAGAGCCACTCCAACCTTTCTGTCTCCTTAAGACTTTGGATTCCTTCTAAGTTATGCCAGAAGGTTTTGCATCTCAACTTTATTGAATATAGGCCACCATGAAAATGAAGTTTCATTCAACCAACTATCAGAACCATTTCCAGCTGCACAGTTAACACATTAAATCTAGAGTGGTGATAAGTGTGCCCACATCAACAATTCAACCAAATCTAATATTACATTCTATCTTCTTTATTTCCTTCTTGGAAAGGAAGGATCCATTGTTTCACACATTCTCCAAGTTTCTGCAAATATAAATCAGCAAAGTATTGCAATATTAAGCAAAAATGATTTCTTCCCAGTCAATCTGTGGAAAATGTTGAGATCTGACCCTAGTTATGAATCTAGAGTAGTGGTCCTCACCTGGTATGATTTTTTCCTCCTGGGGTGCACTTTGAAATGTCTGGATATAATTTCAGTTGTCACAACTCAGTCTGGAGAAGGTGCTACTGAATATAGTAGGTAGATGTCAAGAACGCTGCTAAATATATTACAGTGCACAGGACATCATCTCACAGCAAAGAATTATCCACAGGCACCGAGAAACCCTACAGTTAACAGTGAGTGATGAGAGTGAAACTGGAGGGAAATAGGCATCCTTTAGATGATATAATTACAGGACTTTAAGCAAGGGATGAGGGCTGTTTCCACTGATACTGGAGAGATTTGGGCATTCTAGAATCTTAGCTTTGAGTCAGTCCTAATGTCCCCATTCCAAGTTTCAGTATTATATTCTTCCCAAGTAATGCTCTGTCTTTCACTAGAGAGTTTTGGCAAGGCTATGAGATAACTTCTGTTGTTATTTTGAAAACTGCACAATAAAACTTTTATTTGTTTTAGTCCAGGTACAAAAAGGAAAGGGTTCTTTTAGGGCTGCCATAGAAGCTTTTGTTGTACCTTGAACCGAATGTTTAATGACTTGGACTTTCCATTTCTTTATGTAAGTTCTTCAGTGCGTGAAAATAAAGTTACTCCCAACCTATAGTCACCGTGCTTGTGTGCATGCCTGGTCAATCACCCAGTCATGTCTGACTCTTTGCAACCGCTTGGACTGTAGCCTGCCAGGCTCTTCTGTCTATGGAATTTTCCAGTCAAGAACACTGGAGCGGATTGCTATTTCCTACTCCAGGGGATCTTCCTGACCCAGCGATTGAACTCATGTCTCCTGAATTGGCAGACTGATTCTTTACCACTGAGCCACCTATGATAATACTGCTGAGGCCCCATGATAATCACCACTACCATCAAATAGTCAAGCATGGCTCCAAAGCATTTGTTTTAGTGGGCACTTCAATACAAAAGACTTAAAGTGATAAGTTGATTATCTATTATGTTACTGCATCTCATTTCCCATTGATTAATTGCTCAACATTGAGTTTGAATGTAAGGGTATGATCAAATCAACCCCAAATCCTATATCTGAAAGTCTCTTTCCTAGAACCACGCTTAGGACTATTTTCTTATTAGTTAGGATTCAATGCGGAAACAGAAACCACAGCAGTTATTTAACTGAGGAAACTAACACAAAGAGTTATTAGTGCTATCACAGGTATTGGAGAATTGAAAAAGGAAAATTAAACAGGAAAGTAGTAGCTGCAAAAATTAGATGGGGAAATAAAGGTCAAGGTTGGGAATATTGGGACCAAACACTTGAAGGAGGGGCCTTAGAGAGGTGGAATGCAGACCTTGAGGAGAACACGCTGTCTTATACTGACTTATTCTGGTACCTCCGTGGCTCAGGGGAGGGCCTGCATTTCAGGACTCAGACCTCTGAGGAAGGTGGCTGGCTGGCTGGTACTGGTGTCTCTGAGGAATGTGATGAAGCTCCTTCTGGGAATATGGAATGAAGTCCAAAGATGGAACCAACTGTTACTGCTGGCATGGACAACTGTTGCCTGGGTGACACTGATAGAAACAGGAAGTGAACAGGAAGGAGCAAGAGCCTTTTCTCTCATTCCTGCCTCAGATCTCCCACTATTGGCAGAAGTTAACGGAGAGCCAGACTGGCAAAGGAAATATGTAAATTGCAGAGACCTAGCCCAGCACCAAAAAAGAGAGTAGAGGTGGGAGAGTTTGAAGCTGAGGAACAATTTCTTCACAACCAGCACAGTTAGACAACCAGGATTAGATAACATACACAAAAATGAGGGAAAGGAAGGGTTCTAGAACATTTCACACGTTTCTAGTATTAGTAACCAAGTGAGTAGTGGAGAAAGATGTGGAGTGAGGAGTAGAGAGGAGGTAGTTTGTAGTGTGTGAAAAAAATCTGTTGTGTTGATAAATTTAGTTTGAGAAACCTGGAATCTAATATAATACAATTCAAAGTGTCTCTAGCCAATATGCAATTTTAAAAATTGTGGCAAGGTTTCTTTGGTGGCTCAGTGGTAAAGAATCTGCCTGCCAATACAGGAGACACAGGAAACGTGGGTTTGATCCCTGATCTGGGAAAATTCCATATGCCAAGGGGCAACTAAGCCAGTGTGCCACAACTGATCCTGTGCTCTAGAGCCTGTGAGCCAAAACTCTTGAGCCCATATGCTGCAACTACTGAAGCCCGTGTGCCTAGAGACCATGCTGTACAATGAGAGAAGCCACCTCAATGAGGAACCTATGCACTGCAACTAGAGAGTGGCCTCCACTCACTGTAACGAGAGAAAAACCCATGCAGCAAAAAAGACTCAGCACAGCCAAACGTAAAATTAAATAAATGAATAAATACATAATTGTTTAAATTGTGGCAAAACACACATAAGATAAAAGTTATCATTTTAATCCTATTTTAAATTACGAGGCAAATAAAAATCTTTTTAAAAAATTAATTTATTTATTGTAATTGAAGGCTAACTGCTTTACAGTATTGTAGTGTTTTTTGCCATACACTGACATGAATCAGCCACGGGTGTACGTGTCCCCTGTCCTGAACCCCCTTCCCACCCCATCCCATCCCTCAGGGTTGTCCCCGTGCACCAGCTTTGAGTACCCTGATTCATGCATCAAACTTGGACTGGTGATCTATTTCACATATGGTAATATACATATTTCAATGCTATTCACAAATAAATATCTTAAAATTGAACCATTGTAACCATTAACACATTTTTCTCTTTTTAAATTTAATTAATTAATTTTTGGTTGCGCTGGGTCTTCCTTGCCGTGCACAGGCTTTCTCTAGTTGCAGTGAGCAGGGGCAACTCTTCTCGGTGCAGAGGCTTCTCACGGTGGTAGCTTCTCTTGTTGCAGAGCACTGCCTATGGAGCCTGAGGGCTTTAGTGGTTATAGTATGCAGGCTCAGTAGTTGTGGTACAAGGGCTTAGTTGCTCCTCGGCATGTGGAATTTTCCTGGACCAGAGATCGAGCCGGTGTCTCCTGCATTGGCAGGTGAATTTTTATCCAGTGTACCACTAGAGAAGTCCCCATTTTAACCATTTGTGAGTGTACAGTTCTGTGGCATTAACTACATTCATATTGCTTTGCAACTGTGATCACTATCTCCAGAACTTTTCCATCATCCCAAACTGAAACTGTCTACCATTAAGCAATGACTCCCCATGCCTTCCCCACAGCCCCTGGCTACCACCATTCTACTCCATGAATTTGACTATTCTAGCTACCTCATATAAGTGAACTCACATACTATTTGTTCTTTTGTGTTTGGCTTATTCACTTAGCATAGTGTATATTTAAGCTTCATCCATGTTGTATCATGTATTATAATTTCATTCCTTTTTAAGGTTAAATAATATTCCATTTTAGGTACATACCACCATCATGAGAAACACTGGGCTGGATGAAGCACAAGCTGGAATCAAGATTGCTGGGAGAAATATCAATAACCTCAGATATGCAGATGACACCACCCTTATGGCAGAAAGTAAAGAAGAACTAAAGAGCCTCTTGATGAAAGTCAAAGAGGAGAGTGAAAAAGTTGGCTTAAAGTTCAACATTCAGAAAACGAAGATCATGGCATTTGGTCCCATCACTTCATGGCAAATAGATGGGGAAACAGTGGAAACAATGGCTGACTTTATTTTTCTGGGCTCCAAAATCACTGCAGATGGTGATTGCAGCCATGAAATGAAAAGACACTTACTCCTTGGAAGGAAAGTTATGACCAACCTAGACAGCGTATTAAAAAGCAGAGACATTACTTTGTCAACAAAGGTCTGTCTAGTCAAGGCTATGGTTTTTCTAGTAGTCATGATGTGAGATGTTAGACTATAAAGAAAGCTGAGCACAGAAGAATTGATGCTTTTGAACTGTGGTGTTGGAGGAGACTCTTGAGAGTCCCTTGGACTGCAAGGAGATCCAACCAGTCCATCCTAAAGGAGATCAGTCCTGGGTATTCATTGGAAGGACTGATGTTGAAGCTGAAACTCCAATACTTTGGCCACCTGATGTGAAGAGCTGACTCATTTGAAAAGACCCTGATGCTGGGAAAGATTGAGGGCAGGAGGAGAAGGGGATAAGAGAGGATGAGATGGTTGGATGGCATCACCGACTCAATGGACATGAGTTTGGGTAGACTCCAGGAGCTGGTGATGGACAGGGAGGCCTGGCATGCTGTGGTTCATGGGGTTGCAAAGAGTTGGACTCGACTGAGTGACTGAACTGAACTGAACTGAACCACCATTTTGTGTAATCTGTCTTTACCAGTCCTTAACATGATGAGACCTTTTGTTAGAGTATAAACTCTGGTAGCAGGCACCGTGTTAATCTCCCTTCACTTTTTTTTTGCAGAAAGATTTTTCAGTGAAGGAAGCAGAATGCTGATTTACATTCTGGAGCAAGGTCGATTTCTCATTTCAGACCAGCATCTTGTGTAGCACTGATATGACAAGTATTTAGAGGCACAGCTTTGGACTGAAGTTCTAGGAATCATCATCTGTAAAAGAAAAAAGTCCTAACTAGGACCAGGATGCAATTTTTGCATAAGTTAATTTACATACAGCCTCTTTCTAGGAAGAAATTAGAATTTCTGATTAAATACTCACAACTAACGGGATTAAAACTTCTGAGAAACCAGTTATCCACCCACTTTTCAGTTAAGAGTATAGTGACTTTCACCAAATATTTTTTTGTTTTTGTATCTAATCTAAAATGATTTTCTAACAAATCTCTTCCTCTCAAATATCTCTACTAAAAGTAGACCTTTGAATTTGATTTCTTAATGGATTATCATTTTTTAAAAAAAGACTCAGATGCAAATATGAAATGAATGTGTCAAAAATTTAACTTATTAATTATTGAGAGAACTGGAAAAGATGTTACAATCAGTTCAAAGGAAAATCCAAAGGCCAGACCAAGTATCTAAGCCTATCAGAATTGTTGAAATCAATTTTCTTAGTATTTGGAAAGCCAGCTTATTGGAGGATGTAGGGGGACAGTGATGTCAATAGAAGCTTTACCTAACAGAATTTTTTTGCAAATCTAAAGACAATAATTAATTGCATTATTATCAGTTTTTAACAAATTAGCTTATATCTCTTTAGAGATGTGAAATAGTTCAAAGATAGAAAAAAGTATAAATCCCATAGAATCTGATAAGTGGGAAGTCTCCACTTATCAGACTGTTTAAAACAATGCATAGTCTCCAATTTCTCAGTAATCTTTCGGTCCATTTAAAAGTATTTCACCGGAGAAGGAAAGGCAACCCACTCCAGTATTCATGCCTGGAAAATCCCATGGACCGAGGAGCTTGGTGGGCTACCATCCATGGGGTCGAATAAAAAAAAAATAAATAAATAAAAGTATTTCACACTTTCTCCTATATCCTACTACAAAACTTCTTCCTCATTGCAAGATGATAATGAAATTTTGATATGTGATAATTTTGAAAATTATCTGAAAAATTTTCTTCAGCCCTTGGCTTCTAACACTGGTTGCTGATGCGGGAGAGTAGTGCAGGAGTCTCAGTGATTTTTCACTGAATTCTCTTTAGTATGGCACCCCTATCCTTAACTAGATAGGGTCACCTCTACCCTCTCCAGGGAATCAAGCCTAAGCCTTCTGCAGGGGCCAGGAGGGGAGTGATTTGGGAGTAAGAGAGGAAGTCTGGTGTCTGCTTCTGAAGTACACTTTTAACCAATTATTGTGCTTTTAGTCCCAACTTTACCCCTTCTTCTTCTTTTTTTTTTTTTAATTTATTTTTGGCTGTGCTGGGTCTTTGTTGCTGCTCAAGCTTTTCTCTAGTTGCGACGAGCAGGGGTCACTCCTCCTTGCGGCGCATGGGCTTCTCATTGCCAAGGCCTCTCCCGCTGCAGAGCATGGGTCCCAGGGTACACGGGCTTCAGCAGTTGCAGTTCTAGAACATAGCTCAATAGTTGCGGTGCCTGGGCCCAGTTGCTCCGCAGCATGTGGGATCTCCTGAGATCAGGGATCAAACCCGTGTCCCCTGCACTGGGGACGTCTGCGTTGGCAGACGGGTTCCCCACCACTGAGCCGCCAGGGGACCCCACCCCTGCTTCTGGAGGTACCTGGCGCTGCCCGTTTTCAAGTCTTTTGGTGGTTTTTTGGGGGCAAATCGGGCTTTCTCTTGGCCTGTCCGTTGATAGATGATGAGTTTGCTAAGTCAGTTCCCACCATCCTTCTGCTTTCCAGCTTCCAAAATGTTAGTGATTTCATCTCCTCTTCTGTGAAAAATCAACCATATGAATGGACAAA
The DNA here is from genome assembly GCF_027580195.1 of Bos mutus. NCBI lineage: Eukaryota > Metazoa > Chordata > Mammalia > Artiodactyla > Bovidae > Bos > Bos mutus. Next base: position 27,773,047 of record NC_091626.1, on the reverse strand, counting down.
TAGCCATTCCATGTATGACAACAGAACACTGACCCAGAACCTCCACAGCAACCGGCCTAGGAAGCCAGGTGGTTAGCATCTAATTGGCATGAGAATGGTCAGAATTTATCATCGAGTCAGCTTCCTTTTACCTTGCCCCCACTTCCAAGCCAAATCAATCACATAAGAAGCCTGGCTTCCAGTTAGCCCATGCCTATCTTCCCTTCCAAAATCACTGCAGATGGTGATTGCAGCCATGAAATTAAAAGACGCTTACTCCTTGGAAGGAAAGTTATGACCAACCTAGACAGCATATTAAAAAGCAGAGACATTACTTTGTCAACAAAGGTCCGTCTAGTCAAGGCTATGGTTTTTCCAGTAGTCATGTATGGATGTGAGAGTTGGACTATAGAGAAAGCTGAGCGCAGAAGAATTGATGCTTTTGAACTGTGGTGTTGGAGAAGACTCTTGAGAGTCCCTTGGACTGCAAGGAGATCCAACCAGTCCATCCTAAAGGAGATCAGTCCTGGGTGTTCATTGGAAGGACTGATGTTGAAGCTGAAACTCCAATACTTTGGCCACCTGATGTGAAGAGCTGACTCATTTGAAAAGACCCTGATGCTGGGAAAGATTGAGGGCAGGAGGAGAAGGGGATGACAGAGGATGAGATGGTTGGATGGCATCACCAACTCAATGGACAGGAGTTTGGGTAGACTCCAGGAGCTGGTGATGGACAGGAAGGCCTGGCATGCTGCGGTTCATGGGGTTGCAAAGAGTCAGACACAACTGAGAGACTGAACTGAACTGAACTTCCCCAGGACAATGACCTCCATTCAGAATAGATCTAAAGCCTTCTCATTTTTTCATTATAAAGATTCCCCAATTCTCTGCCTGCCTTTGAGTCTTTGCCAAACACAAGTGATGGTGGCTGACTCCCTCCTATAGCAAGTTCTGAATAAATAGCTTCTGTTTTTTTCTCATTTAGGGGGTTTTCTTTTTTTTTCTATATCTTTTTACCTTGAAGGTTTGTGTTTTCCCATTTTTAAAGAGAGATTTCAGGAGGAAGTGGAGTTACGTATGGCTCAGTCCATCATTTAACTGGAGGTCTGTTTCTGTGCTCTTTTCTCTGTGACCTAGATGTTAGAGTCTACCCTACTTTTTACCCCCAGATCCAAAAAGCCCCATAAATAATGTTTGTCTTTTCCTCCTGCAAACCTGGATGCAAAATTCAATTCCTGTTCAAATTCCTCTAATGAATCTCCTGGAACAAAAGCATTATAGAATGATACAGACGTTATGGACACCTACCTACGAGGAAGAGATGAGGTTGCATAACATGCACACACTTCTCATAAGCAACTTAAAATCCCATCTCCGAACATTTTAAACACTCTTTCTCTCCCACAGTCTCTCCTCCCAGATGTCTTTCTTCCAGGAAGATTCAGCTTTCAACCCCTGTTGTTAGATGAACTTGTCTCACTGTGGGGGTGTATATATCTCACCCTTACTCTAAGGGGCCTTCATGAATTTCTTCTAAATGAATATGGGCATTTTCCCCAAGAGATAGTCTCATTCTACTTCCTTAGGAGAAAAAAGAGTTCTGATTCTCTAAACCACCAAGAAAGGATGCCTTTTCTCACTTGCTGACAGTAAAGTCTTTTTTTTGCGTCCCCAGCTAGCTTGTAAGCTTCTTGAGTGCATAGCTGCATATTTTTATAATCTGTATAATACCTAAAATATTAGAAAAGTTTATAGAAGGGATCAGTGGGCAGAAAGGAATGACAGAATTTCAATGGAAGGAAACAGGATACTGAATAAGCCTATTTAGTGGTTTCCTCTAGGTTTTGACCTTTATCTTCAACACACTAAACAAATCGAATAAATGGTTTTCACCTTTATTGTACATCTACTAGGCACCGTATTCAGCAGCTTTTAGTTGACCTGTGTGATGTGCATTCATTATTAGTATCTTTCATTTCCTGTATCACTTAGGGATTGGGTTCTATTGGTAGTAGCAAAGACGACTGCATGACTTAAAAAAATTAATTTTCTCATGTAAAAGAAGTCCAGAAGTAACCTAAACTTAGAAACTGCAGAAGACATCAGAAATCCAGGCTTCTTCAACCTCTCCACTCCCCCTTTCTAGGCATGTGGCTTCCATCTTCAAGGTGCCACTGTGGTGGCAGGGGGCTGTGGAGCTCTAGCCATCAGGTTTTAGTCTCAGCAAGAAGGATAATGATAAAAAGCACCCCCTACCACCAAAAAGGACCTTTTTAATAACTTTACCCAAAGTCAAATGCAAAAACTTATTTATAACTTGTTTATACCTCACTGGCCAGAACTTAGTCACATGGCCACCATACCTAATCACAATGGAGAAAGAAAAATGTATTGTTTAATACATGTAATACACCTACTACTGTTACTAAGTAGAGAGGAGAATGGATATTGGGTAGGCCACTAGCACTTTTGCCACAGTTCCTCTTGAATTTTCTGGACATGACATCCCTGTGCTTGGCATTAAGTTGTCCTTGGAATCAATTAATTACATTTCAGATAAATCAAGCAGTTCATAGCATGATCACTTGCTCTTTTGTAACTAATTGACTTTATTTATAGAGCAGTTTTAGATTCAGAGAAAATTCTAATAGAAAGTACAGAGTTCCTATATGCCTTCCCCCCAACCCCTACAGTTCAGTTTAGTCACTCATTTCATGTCTGACTCTTTGCAACCCCATGGACCACAGCACTCAAGGCTTCCCTGTCCATCACCAACTCCTGGAGCTTGATCGAACTCATGTCCATTGAGTCGCTGATGCCATCCAACCATCTCATCCTCTGTCATCCCCTTTTCCTCCTGCCTTCAATCTTTCCCAGCATCAGGGTCTTTTCCAATGAGTCAGTTCTTCGCATCAGGTGGCCAAATTATTGGAGTTTCAGCTTCAGCATCAATTTTTCCAAAGAATATTCAGGACTGATTTCCTTTAGGATTGACTGATTTGATCTCCTTGCAGTCCAAGGGACTCTCAAGAGTCTTCTCCAACACCACAGTTCATAAACATCAATTCTTTGGCCCTCAGCTTTCTTTACAGTCCAACTCTCACATCCATACATGACTACTGGAAAAACCATAGCTTTGACTAGATGGACCTTTGTCGGTAAAGCAATGTCTCTGCTTTTTAATATGCTGTCTAGGTTGGTCATAGCTTTTCTTCCAAGGAGCAAGCATCTTTTAATTTCATGGCTGCAGCCACCACCTGCAGTGATTTTGGAGCCCCCCCCCCCCAAGACAAAGTCTCTCACTGTTTCCATTTTTTCCCTATTTGCCATAAAGTGATGGGACCAGATGCCATGATTTTAGTTTTCTGAATGTTGAGTTTTAAGCCCACCCCACACAGCTTCCCTATTATAATATTAACATTTTCCACTGGTGTGGTATGTTTGCTACAATTGATGAACCAATATTGCCATTATTACTGACTTAAGTCCATAGTTTAGGATTTTCCCGTGTTGCACAATCCTATGGGTCTTGACACGTGCATCATATCATACAGAACCATACAGAATTCCATGTCCTTCAGTACCATACAGAGTAGTTTCACTGCCCTAAAAATCCGCAGTGCTCCCTCCACCTGTGCACCCGCTCTTCTTCCCCACCACTGGGTAGCCCTCTGGCCACCACTGATCTTTTTGCTGTCACCACACTTTTGCCTTTTCCAGAATGTCATGTACAGTAGTTGGAATCACACAGTATGTACCCTGCTCAGATTGGCTTCTTTCACTTAGCAACGTGTATTTAAGATTCCTTCTTGTGGGTTGATAGTTTTTTTTTTTTTGTCATTGAATAATATTCCATTGTATGGATGTAACACAGTTTGGTTACCCATTCACCTGCTGAAGAACATCTTGGTTGCTTTCAATTTATGACAAAAGCTGTGGTAAACATTTATGTGCAAGTTTTTGTGTGGATTACGTTTTCAACTCATTTGTGTAAATACCTATGAGCATGATTGCTGGATTGAGTGGCAAAACTATGTTTAACTTTGTTAAGAAACTGACAAATTATCTTCAGAAGGAACTGTACTATTTTGCATTCCAGCCGGCAATGAATGAGAGTTACTGTTGCTGGGTATCTTCAGAAGCACTTGCTGTTGTAGTGTTTGGATTTTAGCCACTCTAATAGAATTTAGTGATTCAATGAAGTACTGGTATCTCGTTGTTTTAATTTACAATTCCCAAACAACAGGTAAAGTTGATAATCTTTTCATATGCTTACTTGGATATCATATAACTTCTTTGAGATGTCTATTTAGATCTTTTGCTCACTTTTTAATTGGGTTATTGAGTTTCAAAAGTTCTCTCTATAATCTGGATAACAGTCCTTTATTAACTACGTATTTTGCTGAGATTTCCTCCAAGTCTGTGACTTGTCTTTTCTTCTTTTGTATAAAACATTTTTGAAATGAAGTTGTTCATTATATTTTCTGATTTCTTGTATCTCTGTTGTACTTTGTTATATTTCCCCTTCTAGTCCTAACATTATTCATTTGTTGCTATTTCTCTTCTATCTGGATCAGACTCACAGAACTTTTTTCACTAGTGTTTTCAAAGATCTGGTCTTCCCTTGTGGCTCACCTGGTAAAGAATCTGCCTGCAATACGGGAGACCTCGGTCCAATCCCTGGGTTGGGAAGATCCCCTGGAGAAAGAAAAGGCTACCCACTCCAGTATTCTGGCCTGGAGAATTCCACGGACTGTATAGTTCATGGGGTCACAAAAAGTCAGACACGACTGAGTGACTTTCACTTTCAAAGATCTAATCTTAGTTTTGTTGGCCATATGAATCACGTCTTTTTCTATTTTACTAATTTTTTCTATGATTTTGTTATCCTCTTCCTTCTAGTACTTTGAATTTATTCTCTTGTTTCTTTCTAATGTATTAGCTAGTCACTTATATAATTGATTTTCAGTATTTCTTATTTTCCTGTGTAAAAAGCATATGTTTACATGTATCGTGTAAATTTTTAAAATATGTATAGCATTTTTTTACTTCTCAAATCTAATATTATATATTTTAATTGGGATTTCTTGTTTTAACTTTTAGTAAGATTTTTTTTAAAATTCTCCAAATATATGGAGTTTTTAAAAATAATCATTTTATTATTGATTTTTAACAAGTGTAATGTGGTCAGGGAATCTCTGACCACATCACACTTAAGTTAAAAATCAATAATAAAATGATTATTTTTAAAACTCCATATATTTGGAGGGGGCTTCCCTGGTGGCTCAGACAGTAAAGAATCTGCCTGCAACACGGGAGACCTAGGTTCAGTCCCTGGGTCTGGAAGATCCCCTGGAGAAGGAAATGGCTACCCACTCCAGTATTCTTTCCTGGAAAATTCTATGGACATAGGAGCCTGGCAGGCTGCATTGTCCATGGGGTCGCAAAGAGTCGGACATGACTGAAATGGCCCAGCACTAGCACATATTTGGAGAATTTTTAAAAAATCTTACTAAAAGATTTTTTACAGCATTTTCCTCTGTGGCCAGAGAATGAGAGCTGTATTCTCTGACCACATTACAATTAAGTTAAAAACAATACAAAAATGATTATTTTAAAAACTCCATATATTTGGAGAATTTTTAAAATATTTTACTAAAAGATTCTTAACAGCATTTTTTTCAATATGTATACAGTTGTTCAATGACCTAAATCAAAATTAAGTTTCTTAAATCTTCTGTTTTTAAAGTATGTGCTCTCTCAAAACGCTGGGTGCAAGAGTTCTATACATATTCCTTCCCCTGGTGGCTCAATGAAGAATCTGCGTGCAATTACTGTGTGTCTTAGATGTTTTTTCATGTTTAAGTGTGCAGTATGCTGAATGTTTTGTGTCCTTTGAAAATTCATATGTTGAAAACTATCTCCCAACGTAATGGTATCAGGAAGGGGAGGCCTTTGGGAAATGACTAGGACATAAGGGTGGAGTCACCGTGAGTAGGATTAGTGCCTTACAAGGGAGACCCAAGAGAGCGCCTTATCTCTTAGGCCAAGTGAGGACACAGTCTGGTCCTGGTCTATAAAACAGGAAGTAGGCATTCACCAGGCAATAAATCTGTTGGCACCTCGATCATGGACTTTTCAGCCTCCAGAACTGTGAGAAGTAAATTTTTGTTGTTTATAAGCTGCCCATCCAATAGGGACCTCCTTGGTGGCTCAGACAGTAAAGAATTGCCTGCAATGCAGGAGACCTGGGTTCAATCCCTGGGTCAGGAATATCCCCTGGAGGAGGAAATGGCAACCCGCTCCAGTATTCTTGCCTGGAGAATCCTTTGGACAGAGGAGTCTGGGGTCAATAGAGTGGCAAAGAGTCAGACACAACTGAAGCAACTTAGCACAGTCAATAGTAATTTTTAATTACAGTACAAAGGGACTAAAACAAAGCGTGAGATACTAACAAGTTGACTGGAAATTATTTATGCACAGATGGAGCTTGTTGACTAGACCTTAAATGTAGGGTGATTGCTTGTGGATATAGACAGCTTATTACGGGACCCTTCAAATGATGTATCCTTCCATTCTAATTTCTGTCTTTTAAAATTATACCGCTATTTGTCTCCTCTCCTGTTCTTTTTCTTCTTTGGTCTTATAAACTTTTCATTCCTTTACCTTCATTCTAAATAAAAGCCCCTTCCCCACCCCCACCCCCGCCAGCCCCACACAAACAAAGCCCCACTTTTTATTGAAGTATAAATACCTTCAGAAAAGTGTCCACAAACATGCAACCTGAACACACATGTAAATCAGCACTCAGATTAAGAAACAGAACATTATTAGGAGAAGCTCCCATGTTCTCTTCCAGAGTCATTACTCCACTAAGAGTAAGCGCTACATTTGTTACCAAAAGAAACTTCTGTCCACTCAACCTGTGCACAGTAAAGTCTATCTACTGACACAGGGCTGTAGTGGAGCAACTGCAGCATTTATTGCAGGGCACCAAGCCAAGGAATCTAGATAACTAGGACTCAAAAGATCTGAACTCCTGAGCGCTTTCAGGGAAGAGTTTTTAAAGATGGGGTGAGGGAGATTGGGGTGGGGTGCGTGATCATCTCATGGACATTCTTCTGATTAGTTGGTGATGAGGTAATCAGGAGTCAACATCAACCTTCTTTTACAACTGGTCTGGGATCTAATGCTTATTACAGCATATAGTTAACTTCTTTACCTGCTAGGGGTTTTGGATCTGCAAAATAGCCCAAAGGACATAGCTTAGAATATTATCTATAACCTTTGTTGTCCAGTTTCTAAGTCATTTCCGACTCTTTGAGACCCCATTGACCACAGCACACCAGGCTTCTGAGACCTTCACTGTCTCTTGGAGTTTGCCCAGACTCATGTCTATTGAGTCAGTGATGCCATCCAACCATCTCATCCTCTGTTGCCCCCTTCTCCTCCTCCCTTGAGGAGTAACTGAAGGTCCTTGACTTTGTTTAATGGCTAATCTATTATTATTTTGTCTTGCTTGTTTCCCCTTTTTTCTGCATTTTCTCACTTCTGATTAATTTTATTCTTTAGAATTCAGGTAAAGTGTAGAAGGCTAAAGTTTTTCTACAGACAAGAGGCAGGCAGAGAACATGGGGAACAAGGGGTTCTGTCCTTGGGAGGCCCAATAAGGTCCTGCTTATTATAAGGTCCTACACACTGACTTCTAACAGCATGGGTATTTGCATAGTTTCCAATTTAATGCTATTACTAAGTATAAGCATAAGCTTTTTTTGTGCATGTCCTTTAAGTGAACATATGTATACATATTTGGCTATGCATAGCTTCAGCTTTCGCTGATCCTGCCAAACAGTTTAACAAAGTGACTGGGCCAATTTATGTTCCCTTCAGCAGCCTGAGGGAGAAGGCAATGGCACCCCACTCCAGTACTCTTGCCTGGAAAATCCCATGGACGGAGGAGCCTGGTAGGCTGTAGTCCATGGGGTTGCTAAGAGTCAGACACGACTGAGTGACTTCACTTTCACTTTTCACTTTCATGCATTGGAGAAGGAAATGGCAACCCACTCCAGTGTTCTTGCCTGGAGAATCCCAGGGACGGGGGAGCCTGGTGGGCTGCCGTCTCTGGAGTCGCACAGAGTCGGACACGGCTGAAGCGACTTGGCAGCAGCAGCAGCAGTAGCCTGAGAGTTCTGGTTGCTCCACAGTCTTGGCAGTACTTTGTATTTTCTCTCTTTTTCATTTTAGCCTTTCTGTTGGGTATGTAAGGGCTTCCCAGGTGGTGCTAGTGGTAAAGAACCCACCTGTCAAAGCAGGAGACTTAATAAACATGGGTTCAAATCCTGGTGGGGAAGATCCCCTGGAGGAGGGTATGGCAACCCATTCCAGTTTTCTTGCCCAGAGAATCCCATGGTCAGAGGAGCCTGGCGGGCTACAGTTCATGGAGGTCACAAACAGACATGACTGAATGGCTGAGCATGCACGCACGTACGTGGGTGCGTAAAGGTGTCTCACTGAGGTTTTTTTTTAAATATGTTATTTGTGGGATCTTCATCTCCACGTGCCAGATCTTTCATTGTGGCATATGGGCTCTAGTTGTGGTGCGAGAGCTTGCTCCATGGTATGTGGGATCTTAGTCCCCAAAACTGGATGGACCACAACCCTTGAATTGCAATACAGATTCCTAATCACTGAACCACCCAAGAAGTCCTTCTCTGAGGTTTTAATTTGCATTTCCCCTTTACTTTTTTGTTTTTTAGGTGTTTTAGGATGGAGCAGATGAAAATGCAGAGGGTTAATGCTGTATATCTGCCAGAAAATTTCCCTTAATGGGTCATTACGTAATGGAACTTAGAACCTTTTCTCCTGTACTGGAAGCCAAACGATGTAGCAATGAGGGCAACAAGCTTTGCAATCAGATATACTGTTTTGATATATATATATATGGGAGCAGATATACCAGCTCCAATTCTTACTTGCTGAATTACCTTGAGAAATTTAACCTTTCTCTACATTATGTAAAATGGCACTAATAATAGTACTCTCATGAGATTATGAGGATTAAATGAGATAAAATATGTAAAACGTTTTGCAAAGTTCCTAGCATACTATTAGCACAGAGTCCCCAAATGGCAGCTATTATTATCCCTTATATTGTTTTTTTTTTTTCCTTATATTGTTTATGCACATCTCATTTCTATTTTACACATTCTAGGACAAAGCAACAGCACATAAAACACACATAAGGTGCCTCACAAATGTCAGTTACTGATAAAGACTGGATGAAAGTTTTTAAATATAAACGGAAGGTATTGTGGTTCTTGTTATAAAAGATGGCATACGTATTATAATGCATATAGTATAAAAGGCACTTCTAATGAGGAATGTATTATTTAAACAAGTGTCTCTTCTGTTTACCTTTCTCATTTAACAACTAAGAAAATCAGTGCGGTGGAGAAATTAGTAAGGACAGTCACAAATCCCATATTGCATTTGTGACGGTTACAGAGGCTTCCTTCCTTAAAACCAAGACAAACAAAAATATCACCCAGAAAAAAAAAAAAAAGGGCACCACTTATCCGAAAAGATGTTAAGACTTTCCGATTTTAACAGAGCTTTTGTTCAGCACTGGAGAAACTGGTAAGGCACTAGCGACCGCAGCTGCTTCCGTACAAGATGGCGTCGCCCACTTGTACACCCCTGCTCGGGTTACGTCACGGAACCGGAAGTGGTTTCCGTCCTAGAGGATTCGGGTGGGTGCGCGCAGGTGGTCACAGAGGTTCCAGATATTCAGCGTGGGGTGCCGCAGGTGTTCGGGTCGGGTCCAGGGCCGCAGGTAAGTGAGGCTCGGCGGCCGGCGAAGCTTTTCTCCGGGTCTGTGCGAATGGTGGAGGCGGTTTTCCGTGCGGACTGAGGAGAGGGCTCAAGATGCTGGCGAGGTCACCGTGCGCGGGGGCGAATGATTGCGGGGACCTCGTTGTCCCCGAGCGACTTGGCCCTGCCCCTCTCCCCGCCTTCCTCGCCGGTGGCGGGGGCAGTTCACCACCTAGGTGCGCCGCGGGGGCTTTCACCTCGATCGCTAGCTCCCGGTGGCCTTCCGGGGCCGCCTCCTCGGACCCGCGTCTGCTCTCTTTAAGGAGTACCTACCAAACCTTCCTGGCTTCTTGACCCAGTTAGCTACAAAGGAAGCACCGCTCGCAACATCTGGCAGCTCCTTAGGCGCTGCGTGTTGCACGCGTCCACAGATGAGTTTCGTGCCCTCGATTCGTGGGGACCTACGCCCGCCCCCATTGTTACCACCTCTTTCTTCCCAGACCACACCCGCTGCTATGGACCTTGTTGGGAGGCACCTCTTTTTCTTTTCGCAACCCTGGAATATAGATCAGGACTAGAACCGTAATGTTGATTTATTACAGAATTGATACGTGCTTGTTAAAATATAAACGAAACCTAAACTTTTATAAGCTTTTGATATATTAATGAACATAAACTCCCTTAGACACTCATTTCTTGAAAACACTAAAATATTTACACCGTAGAACTGCAGTGAAAGGTTTTGTAATATCAAAGTTGCGAAGTTCGAGAGAAAAGGGGTTATTTAAGAGAAGGGAAGGAATTATGAATTTTGGTCAAGTTGAGTTTGCTTTTAAAAAATGTATTTATTCTTTTATATTTATTTTAGCTGTAGCCCATGTCATGTAGCCCATGTCATTTACACAAAATAGATCCTCTTTGACCTCTTTCCATCTCCATCTTTTCTTTTTTAATCTTTTGTCCCTAGGTAAAAACTGTTATCAGTTTGGCATGTTTTTTCTTTTTTTTTGGTTTACATTTATTGACACGTGTTTGTACAGATACATGTGTAAAATTTTGGGTTAAACTTTTACCAATGTGGCATATTGTACCTCTTCAACAACTAAACTTCTTGTGCTTAAAAATGGGTCTTGGTGAGATTATATTATATTATATATATAATATATATATATATAATATATATATATAATATATATATAATATAATATATATATATGAATATATATATTCATTATATTATTATAATGAAAGATAAAGATACCAGAAGGAGTAAAGGGGTTGCATTTATTTTATTTTTGGATAAAGACTCTGCACAAAACTGTACCCGGGCAATAAACAACAAACAGTTATTTGGTAGAGTGATAAAAGCAAGCATTGCTATTGACAATGGAAGAGCAGCTGAGTTCATCCGAAGACGAAACTACTTTGATAAATCTAAGTGTTATGAATGTGGGGAAAGTGGACACTTAAGTTATGCCTGTCCTAAAAATATGCTTGGAGAACGTGAACCTCCAAAGAAGAAAGAGAAAAAGAAAAAAAAGAAAATTCCTGAGCCAGAAGAAGAAATTGAAGAAGTAGAAGAAAGTGAAGATGAAGGGGAAGATCCTGCTCTTGACAGCCTCAGTCAGGCCATAGCTTTCCAGCAAGCCAAAATTGAAGAAGAACAAAAAAAATGGAAACCCAGTTCAGGAGGTCCTTCAACATCAGATGATTCAAGACGCCCAAGGATAAAGAAAAGCACATACTTCAGTGATGAGGAGGAACTTAGTGATTAAAAATATATATGTTATGTAAATATCATTAAAACATTTTTTTTAAGTCTTGGAGTACCAAGTTCCCTTGGGACTAAAAATTACTTTTAGAATTTGAACATAAGAACACTTAGTACCAAATACTTTTTTACTTTAGATAGTTGTTAGGAAATGGTAATTTTATAGTATCATGTTTATCTTGCATCAAGATTTGCTAATAATCATTTATTTTGAAAACAGTTGATTTGAATAAAAAAGGAAATGTGATAGTATTATAACAAAGCTATCCCAAGAAGAAAGTCAAAGTCACGCAGTCGTGTCTGCCTCTTTGTGACCCCATGGACTATACAGTCCATGGAATTCTCCAGGCCAGAAATACTGGAGTGGGTAGCCTTTCCCTTCTCCAGGGTATCTTCCCAACCCAGGGATCGAACCCAAGTCTCCCACATTGCAGGCGTATTCTTTACCAGCTGAGCCAGAAAGGTAGATAGTAAAAAGATTTGAGAAGTTCATTATAAAAGCTTATTCATGATTGGTTTATATAAGAACTTTTGAAATAAATTTCATCTTTAAAATTAAAACTTCGTAAAGACTATGGAAAGTTTGGGGTGATTTATTGTTATTCATGTTAATAAAGTTTTCTCAAGAGAAAAAAAAAAAAAAAAATGGGTCTTGGAACTTTTTCTTTGTTAATAAGTAGACATCTGCCATATTTGGTCTACTTGCTCTGTAAATTCCAGAACATGTTACAGTCCCATAATATGTGAGATAATTCCATAGGTTGCTTAGTTTTTCCGTCTTAGGCACAGTGTGGCAGAGAACATCCTCCCACAGCGTCTGTGAGCTTGAGTGAGCATTTCTCAAAGATAGAAACCTGCAGGTGGAATTGCTGGGTGGGAGGGTGTGGATATTTTATGCCAAACTGCCCACCAGCAGTGTATAATAATCTCTGCTTTCCCAGCTCTTTTAAACATTTGATGGTGTCAGCCTTTTTTGCTTTTGCCAATCTGATGGGTGGGAAATGACTTTAATTTGGTGTTTTAATTTGTATTTCCCTGGTTATTGGTGAGATTGAGCATCTTTTCATGATCGTTGGCTATTTGTATTCCTTCCTCTTTTGAGAAATGCCTCATTTCTTTTGGGTTGTCTGGTTATATATGGTAATGCTTTATATATTAATCTTTTATCATTCATATACATTTGAAATATTTATTCCCAACATTTTGAAGTTGTTTCTTATCTCTTAACCATGTGGCATCTTTGTAGAATCAATCAATCAAAGTCTGTGTTTAAATGTATCAGTCTTTCACTTTGTGTATTTAGTGGGCTTTTATTCCTAATCCCAGTGGCTCTCAAATGGGAGCTGTTTTGCTTTCTGGGAGCCACTTGGCAATGTCACGAGATGTATTTTGGTTCTCATCCAGTGGGTAGAAGCCAGGGATGCTGCTAAATACCCCACAGTGCCCAGGAAAGCCCTTAAGCAAAGAATTTTTCTGGCCTAAAATGTCAGTAGTGCTGAGGCTGAAAAACCCTGTGCTACCCTGGGGCCGCGCTTTCTCTTACCACTGTTTTCTCCTGTAAATTGTTACATGTTAGAGGTTTTCTCTAATTCCTTTGTGTGTGTGTCAGAGAGAGAGAGAATGGTGTGTGCCTTTTTCTTGTTTTCCAAGCAATGTCACTCTGAATATCAGTCCATCCGTGCCCCATTAATCTAAAATACCACATTTATCACGTACTAATGTCTCACCCACACGGTGTCTTTTCTGTACGCTCTTCTGTCCTATGTCCGAATTTTCTATTTTGCTGGGCCAATACCATAGCATTCTACATTAAGTATATATTATACTTGGGTATCTAGTAGGGTAAGTAGTCCCTCATGATTATTTTTATTGTTATTTTATTGGAAGTCATACTTTATCAGCTTATGTACTCATTATTTAATCAGTGTTTTGGGGGTAGTCTTACAGTTTCTTGCCCAGATTAATTTTAGAATCAGCTTGTCAAGTCGTTTTTTTCTTTTTTTAAGTGAGTTTACTGTGGTGACCTAAATGGGAAGCGGTGGGGGGGGCCTTCCCTGGTGGCTCAGTGGTAAAGAATCTGCTTGCCAATGCAGGAGACATGGGTTTGATTCCTGGATTGGGAAGATCCCCTGGAGAAGGAAATGACTACCCACTCCAGTATTCTTGCCTGGGAAATCCCATGGACAGTGGAGCCTGGCGGGCTACAGTTCATGGGGTCCCAAAAGAGTCAGACACGACTTGGTGACTGCAACAAAATGGAAAGGAAATCTAAGAGAGTGGGCATATGTATACATATGACTGATACACTTTGCTCTACAACAAGAAACTAACACATTGTAAAGCACCTGTACTCCAATAAAAATTAATACAAAAATAATTGCATTTAAAAATAAGATGGTCTTATTGAAATGTAATTCACATAATTTGTTTTTTAAAGTACACAATTCAGTGATTTTTTTAGTATATTTCCAGTTAAGCAGCCGTTGCTATAACCTAATTCTGTTTTATTTTTAAAAGTTTATTTATTTGGTTGTGCCAGGCTTAGTTGCAGCATGTGGGATCTAGTTCCCCAACCAGGGATCAAACCCTGGCCCCTGCATTGAGAGTGCAGAGTGTTAGCTACTAGACCACCAGGGAAGTCCCTACAGCCTAATTTTTGGACATCATTATCATCCCCCAAAGACAGTTGCTTCAGTCATGTCCGATTCTTTGAAAGGACTCTAGCTTGCCAGGCTCCTCTGTCCATGGGATTATCCTGGCAAGAATACTAGAGTGGGTTGCCATTCCCTTCTTGAGGGATCTTTCCACCCAGGGATTGAATCTGCGTCTTCTGCGGCTCCTGCATCGCAGGTGGACTCTTTACCACTGACCCAACTGGAAAGCCCAAAGAAGCCCATACCTATTATCAATACCCATTCCCCAATATCCTAGCCCTGTGCATGCTAAGTCGCTTCTGTCGTGTCCGACTCTTTGTAGCCCCTATGGACCATAGCCTACCAGGCTCCTCTGTCCATGGGATTCTCCAGACAATACTGGAGTGGGTTGCCATTTCCTCTTCCAGGGGATCTTCCTGACCCAGGGATCAAACCCAGGTCTTCTGCATTGCTGGCAGATTCTTTACCATCTGAGCCATCAGGGAAGCTGCTAGCCCTAGCCCTCAGTTCAGTTCAGTTCAGTCGCTCAGTCGTGTCCGACGCTTTGCGACCCCATGAATCACAGCACGCCAGGCCTCCCTGTCCATCACCAACTCCCGGAGTTCACCCAGACTCACGTCCATCGAGTCAGTGATGCCATCCAGCCATCTCATCCTCTGTCGTCCCCTTCTCCTCCTGCCCCCAATCCCTCCCAGCATCAGAGTCTTTTCCAATGAGTCAACTCTTTGCATGAGGTGGCCAAAGTACTGGAGTTTCAGCTTTAGCATCATTCCTTCCAAAGAACACCCTGCTGCTGCTGCTGCTGCTAAGTCGCTTCACTCGTGTCCGACTCTGTGCGACCTCATAGACGGCAGCCCATCAGGCTCCCCCGTCCCTGGGATTCTCCAGGCAAGAATACTGGAGTGGGTTGCCATTTCCTTCTCCAATGCATGAAAGTGAAAAAGAACACCCTAGACAGTCACTAATCTTTCTGCCTTTATAGATCTAAGCATTTTGTATAAATGGAATTGTACAATTTTTGTACGATTTTGTGATTGGCTTCTTTCACTTGGTATAATGTTCTCAAGGTTCATCCATGTTGCAACATGTGTCAGTATTCATTCCTTTTTATCTCTGAATAAGATTCCATTCTCTGGTGTATTTGTTTCCTAGGGCTACAGTATCGAAGTAACGAAAACTGGATGGCTTAAAATAACAGATATATTCTCTCACAGCCTTGGAGGCTATAAAGTCCAAAATCAAGTTGCCAGCAGGAGTGCGTTCTCTCGGGTCTCTACGGGGGAATCCTTTCCTGCCTCTTTCTAGCTTCTGACTTTGCCAGCAGTCCTTGGCATTGTTTGGCATGCCTTAGCTTGCAGCTGCATAACTCCAACTTCTGCCTCTGTCTTCACCTGGCCTTCATCCCAGAGTGTCTGTCTTCACGTTGTAATTCTCTTTGTGAAAGTCTGTCTCAGTCTTTTCTCCCCTTCATATAAGGACACCAGTTATTGAATTAAAGGCCCACTCCACTCCAGCAGGACCCTGTTTTAACTTAATTAGGTATGCAGAGGCCATTTCCAAATAAAGTCATGTTTATAGGTAATGGGAGTTAGGACATTAACATATCTTTTGGGGGAATCACATAACATTATGGATACACCCCATTTTATTTATCTGTGCATCAGCTGCCGGACATGTTTCCACTTTTGGCTATTATGAATAATGCTGCTATGAACTGTTGTGTGGACATGTGTTTTCATTCCTCTTGAATATATACCTAGAAGTGGAGGTGCCGGGTCATGTGGCAACTCTGTGTTTAATCATTTGAGCAACTGCCAGATTATTTTCCAAACAGCTGTACCTTTTTATGTCAACATCAACAGTATATGAGGATTCTAATTTCTCCGCATTATTGCCAGCACTTATTAGCTGTCTTTTTAATTAAAGCCATCCTAGTGGGTGTGAAGTGGTATCTCATTGTGGTTTTGATTTGCATTTCCTTAATAGCTAATGATGTTGAGCATCTTTTCACGTGTTTATTGGCCATTTGTGTATGTTCTTTGAAGAAGTGTCTATTCATATCTTTGCCTGTTTTAAATTGGTTGTTCTTTTTTTATTGAAGTGTAATAGTTTTTTATATCTTCTAGATACACGCCCTCATGAGATAGATGATGCAAATATATTTTCTCCCATCCTGTGGCTTTTTTTCACTTTCTTGATCATCAATTCATTAAAAAAATTTTTTTTAATTAAGTTTGCATTTAATTTACATTATTCTGAGTATTTCTTTTTTCAGCATTAATTATTTTTTTGTTTTGGCTGCGTTGGGTCTTCATTACAACATGCAGGCTTCTCTAGTTGTGGCGTGTGGGCTCTAGAGCACATTTGGAGTATTTCTGTATCTGCTCTTCTTTATTAAAGAAAAATGCAGTAATTATAGTACCTTCTGTAGAGGATTGTTAAAAAGGATTAAATGAGTAATGTATTCATAAATATATAGGCATATGTGTGTAAAGAGCCTGGCACTTGATAACGTGCTCTGTAAGTGACACCTTACCTTCAGTAAGGTTTTCTTTGTTTCTTCGTATTCAGTTCAGATCAGTTCAGTTGATCTTACATATTTCTTGTTGAGTTTATACTTAATGTTTTTGTGTGTATGTTTGTTTAAAAACATGTGGTTTGTAGTTTTAAAATAGTGTATATTTCTATTATGAATGAGATTTTCTTCATATTTTTATAATGGGTTTGGGAAGCTATTAGTTTTCTATTCATTACACTTTCAAAATTCTAAGTTGTAAAAGTTGTGACTTGTTTACTAATCCAGGTTACTCCGACGCCAGTGTTCTGATAGGAACTAGTGTTCTTTTGCATTCTGCCTTCTTCTGCCCTGATTTGAATCTTCTTCTCATCTTGGCTCTGCTATTGTGAGTCTTAATCTAATGGGTCTGCCTGCCTCTAGCCTTACCCTCATCCAGTCTAGCGCATGCACAGTGACCACAGTGTTCTTTGAAATATGAGCCTAGACCTGTCACTTCGATTCTAAGTCTCTTACTCGCTCTCCATTACCTGTAAGGTCTTATCTTACCAGGTAATATAGGGCTTCTCATGACTTGACCTGTATCTCCTCCCTCTAGCATCATTCCTCTCTGTCTCCTTACTTACACATTATGCTCTAGCACAGTGCTGTCCAGTTGAAATATTATGTGAGCCCCATACATAATTTAAAGCTTTCTACTAGCCACAGTAAGAGTATAAAAAGAAACAGGTGAACTTAATTTTAACAGGTATTGTTTAACCCAGTAGATCCAAACTATCGTTTCAACGTGAGATATAAAAAATCAGTATGGAATTACTTGAGATAGGAAGTATAATAGAGGTTACTGAGAGTTGGGGAGGGAGGAATGGGAAGTTACTGTTTAATGGTACAGAGTTTGTTTGGGATGATGAAGTAGTTCTAGAAATCAATAGGGATGGGACTTCCCTGGTGGCTCAGTGGTTGGGCATCTGCCTGCCAATGCAGGGGGCACAGGTTTTATCCCTGGTTGGGGAACTAAGATCCCACAAGCTGCTGGGCCACTAAGCCTGTTTGCCACAACCAAGACATGATGCAGCCAAATAAATAAAAATTAAAAAAAAAGAAAGAAATGGATAGTGGTGATGATTGCGTAACCTTGTGGATGCAGTTATGCCACTGAATGATACTCTTAAAAATGTTAAAATGTAAATTTTGTGTATGTTTTACTACAATGAAATAAAAGGTCACCTTAAAAGTCGATACGGAAGGGCTTCCCTGGTGGCTCAGTGGTGAAGAATCCACCTGCCAGTGCAGGAGACACGGGTTTGATCCCTGGTCCGGGAAGATCCCACATGCTGCGGAGCAGCTAGGCCCGTGTGCCACAACTTTGGAGCCTGTTCTCTAGAACCCGGGAGCTGCAGCTACTGAAGCTCGAGTGCCCTGGAGCCCGTACTCCGCAACAAGGGAAGCCACCGAGATGAGAAACCCTCGCACCGCATTGAAGAGTCGCCCCTGCTCGACACAGTTAGAGAAAAGCCTGTGCAGCAGCTTAGACCCAGCACAGCCAAAAATGAGTATTAAAAAAAAATCAATATGGAAATTATCAATAAGATAGTTTTTATTTTTTTTTAAGAGTCAGTCTTTGGAATTCAGAATTTTGCGCTTATGGTGCATGTTAAGTTTGCTTGAACTTTTCCGCTTGTGCGATGACGCTTCGTGCCTTTCATATCTTTGCACGTGCTGTTGTTCCCTCTGCCTGGAGTGCCCTTCTTTCTGCCTGGTGCACCTAGAGAATGCTTGCTCATTAAAATTTTTTTTTTAATTTTAAAATATATTTATTTATTATTGTTGGCTGTGCTGGGCCTTCGTTGCAGCATGCAGACTTCTCTAGTCGGGTGTGAGGGCTTAGTTGCCCTGAGGCATGTGGGGTCTGAGTCCCACGACCAGGGACTGGAAGGTGTATTCTTAACCACTGGACCCCAGGGAAGGCCCTGGTTTGCTTGTTTTTTAACACCAGTACCAGTCTCAGAGCTCACCCCTCTCAGCAAGTGTTTCTCTTAATAATTCCCACTCCTCTTCTTGGCCATCCTGTACTCGTGTGCTCGTGTGTGCTTCTGTGGTTTGTGTTACCTCACTATATTGCAAATTGTTCAGTGTACCCACTTCTCCTTTTCTGAATCCTGCATTTTTGAAAGCAGATTGGCCTTTTAACTCTTTTTACTCAGAGTCCAGCACAGTGTTTGGTTTATTGAAAGGGCTGTGTACGTGTTTACTGAATGAATCCCTTGACTGGGGGGAAAAATACCCCACAAAATTTGTCCATATAAAAATGAATTAAGAACTGTTTTGAATGTTGCCAAGAGTTCCTTCATATGGAGGTACCCTACTTGCTCCTTCAGTTTCCCTATTAGGATTTTCTTTTTCACAGGCCACATGATGGTAAATAATAAGTGGGAACCTGGCTGCTTGGGAATTCCAGGTCTGAGGGAGCCCTTCTCAATGGAAGCAAATCAATAATGCTCTGTTTGTTTTTTTTTTTAAGTATTCTGCTTTAACATAACCTGATTTTAGCATTATTAGCCATGAAGGTAGTGTGAAATACAAAAATAAATTTGAAAAATGAATTAATAAAAACACATGTTAGAAGATGTTATTTTCACAGAAAACAAAAATTCGCTTTTCTATACAAAAACTTGTAAGTTGGGGGGGAAGGCACAATCAAGATGCAAATTGAGGGGCTTCCCTGGTGGATAAGTGGTTAAGAATCCCCCTTCCAATGCCGGGGACACGGGTTTGATCCCTGCTCCAGGAGGATCCCTCTTGGGCAGCTAAGCCAGTGGGCCACAACTGCTGAAGCGCCCATGCCCTAGAGCCTGTGCTCCACAGGAAGAGAGTAGCCCCCACTCTCCCCTTGCTCTCATCAACTAGAGAAAGCCCTTGTGCAATAAATAAATGAACAAATATATATATTTTAAAATCCAGATTAATCTCAAAGGATAAAATGTTTGGTTGAAACATACAAGAAGAAATTTAGAAGAAAGAAACGTAAAATTTTGGATTGAGTGCAAAGTATACAAGCATAGAAAATGGGGAATTCAGTGTGATTTCAGTGAACTTTACTTACCACAAACTCTGTATGAATCATCAATGCGATTCTGCTGTTCAAACACCTATCATTTCATCCAGCGTAAGTAAAATATAGGGCCCTGAGCCTGGGAAGTAATAGTACCAATGTAGACTACACCAATTAGACCACGTCTCAAGTATTGAATACAGACCTGGGTGCCACATTTTAAGAGATACATTGGCAAGCTTGGAGCCATTCAGAAGGATCTAGCCATAATGGCGAGTGGTCTGTAAACTAGGTCCCAGGAAGACTAATTGGATTAAGTAGAATGTACCAAGGGAAGTCGTAAGAGCTGTTTTCACATATTTCACAAGCTCTTAGGAAAGAGTAAACACTTTTGTCATTTCAGAGGCCAGACTGAGCATCAAAGAGAAAAATTTCCATGTAGGGAACTTTTACAGAATGCAAGAACGTTTCAACAAAAACTGCCTCTTAAGGTAATGAACTCTGTTTCTGGAAGTATTCAGGTAGAGATCAGGTCATGATCTGTCAGGATTATGAAGGAAAGAAATCTTGAACTGTGTGAGAGCTGAATTTGGCTTTTAGATTTTAACTCTAGTTCTTTGTTTCCCTTTAATAAGACTGCTGTGGTTTTAGAACCCAGTAGTAGTCATATTGAACATTTATTGAACTCTAAAGTGCTAGCCAATATGCTAAGTCAAGCTATTTCGTCATCTTACTTAAGCCTTACAATAATCCGACATGGTAGGTACTATCCTTCTCATTTTACTGATAAGGCAACTGAGACTTAGCAGTTCAGTGAATTGCCCGAGTTTATATAGCCACTAGGGCTTCCATGGTGGCTCCGTGGTAAAGAATCTGCCTGCTAATGCAGGAGGCGAGGGTTTAATCCCTGGGTCAGAAAGATCCCCTGGAGAAGGAAACGGCAACCTACTCCAGTATTCTTGCCTGAAAAATCCCTTGTACAGAGGAGTCTGGCAGTCCATGGGGTCACGAAAGAGACAGCACAACGGAGTAAAACAACAATAACAATATAGCAAGTGGCAGAGGCCCAGGGTGTTGACTCTGTGGCTTATGTCTTTATCCTTGACCTTCTGCTGCTCTCTGAACATTTTAACTTATTGTTTAATTCATTAAAATGAGATTTCTTTCAGGAATATAATCATAAGTCTTAAGTGTTAAGTGGGAAAAAGTGGGAAACTTACTTTGCCTGTCTCTAAAAGTGAAAATGAAGTGTTAGTCACTCAATCATGTCCAACTCTTTGCGATGCTGTGCTCTGTGGCCTGACAGTCTCCTCTGTCCATGGAATTCTCCAGGCAAGAATACTGGCGTGGGTTGCCATGCCCTTCTCCAGAGGATCTTCCCAACTCAGAGATTGAACCCAAGTCTGCTTTGCAGGCAGATATTTTTTTTTACAGTCTGAGCCACCAGGGAAGCCCATCTCTAAAAAGCACCACTTAAAAAAACATGCTTCTCCAGAATTGAAAGAGACACGTGTACCCCAGTGTTCATCGCAGCACTGTTTATAATAGCCAGGACATGGAAGCAACCTAGATGTCCATCAGCAGATGAATGGATACGAAAGCTGTGGTACATATACACAATGGAGTATTACTCAGCTATTAAAAAGAATACATTTGAATCAGTTCTAATGAGGTGGATGAAACTGGAGCCTATTATACAGAGTGAAGTAAGCCAGAAAGAAAAACACCAATACAGTATACTAATGCATATACATGGAATTTAGAAAGATGGTAACGACAACCCTGTATGCGAGACAGCAAAAGAGACACAGATGTATAGAACAGTCTTTTGGACTCTGTGGGAGAGGGGGGAGGGGATGATTTGGGAGAATGGCATTAAAACATGTATAATATCATAAAATAAAAAATCAGTCCTTAAAAAAAAAAAGTCTAATTGGAGTCGGAAAAGAGTTGGACGTGATAACAGTTATTTTATGCTATTATTTTATATAATTTTTAATACAGTTTTTTAAAAAAGAATGGCAGATCCTTTGTCACTGAAGATGGTAAAGCATTGAAAGCTTTGGATCCCAGAGCCCAGTCCTTAGCGAGGTATCTTAGTCTGTATTTATAGAATACCACAGACTGGGTGGCTTAGAGACACCAGTTCTAACAGTTTTGGAGTCTGGAAGTCCAAGATCAGATTGCCAGCATGGTTGAGTCTTCTGGGCTACAGGCTGCTAACAACTTCTTATTGTATCCATAGTGGCAGAGATCAGAGAGAAACAAGGTCTCTTTTTCCTGGCACTAATCCTATTCACTGGTGGCTCAGACTGTAAAGTGTCTGTCTACAATGCAGGAGACCCGGGTTCGATCCCTGGGTTGGGAAGATCCCCTGGAGAAGGAAATGGCAATCCACTCCAGTACTATTGCCTGGAAAACCCCATGGACAGAGGAGCCTGGTAGGCTATAGTCTATAGAGTTACAAAGAGCTGGACACCACTGAGCAACTTCACTTTCACTTTCAATTCTATTCACTAGGGCTCTACCCTTATGATCTCATCTGATCCTAATTACCTTCCAGAGGGCCCGGAGTTTGAGATTTCCTCATGAATTTCAGAGGGACACAGACATTCCATTTATAACCCAAGATTTGATTTTTCTCACTCCTAGCCCAGTGTTGAACCATACTGCTTGTTTATAGTATCATAGCTCAATAAGGGAAGACATTTTTTTTAGTTTCATGTGAATAAACAGTTTTGTAGTCTGATAATTGAATTAGAAATATCTATCATAAAATGTTAGCATATAATACCTTGAATTGTTTTATTCATCTAGTAACTGTTTATTGTTATCCGCTCTGTGCTAATTGCTGGAGATAGTTATATATAAATTAAGAAGCCAGTTAAGGTGAAGAAGCATTTGAGGTCCCTATTTTCATGGGGTTTACATTCTGGTGGGAAAGATAGACAGTGAATGAACCAGCAGTCATTAATTCATAAGTGAAGCCAACAGGAGAAAAATCAGAAATATCCCTAAGTTTAAAAAATTGCATACACTTGTGTAACCCACAGCTCCATCAACATACGGAAGTTTACTACAATTTCAGAAGTTTCCTTCCTATCTGAAATGCTTTTCCCTGGAATTGGGCCTAACTGGCTCCTTTTTGTCATGCAGTGCACGGCTTAAATGTCTCTTCTCTGCACCCACCTCTCTCCGAGGCAACTATTGTTCAGATTTTTTTTCTACCATAGATTAGTTTTAGCTGTTCTAAATATATATATAAATAGATGTTCTTTATATATAAATAGAACTATACAGTATCTCTTTTATATCTGTCTTCTTTCACTCAGCCTAAGGTTATTTGAGATTCATCCAGGTTGCATGTATTAGTAATAAGTTCCTTTTTATTCTTGATTAACATTGTATTGTATGGATGTACCACTTGGGCTGTTTCCAGTTTGGGGCTGTTATGAATAAAGCTGTTATGAATATGCTTATACAAGTCTTTTTGTGGATATATTTAATGTATCCAACTTGGACTCAGAGAACTGTACCAAGTCTGACCTCCTTCATCTTCCAAATCTCCCTTTTCTGGATATTGAGTTTCTGAATCCATCCTTTGTGTCTGTTCTTATATTTCTTAATCTCTTTATCTTTGTGATGCATTCTGAGTGACTTCCTCAGATTTATCTTCAGTTCAGTAACTCTTCCTCTCTCGCTCTCTGATCCACTGTTTGTTGAGTATTGAGTTTTTAAAAAAATTTTAACAAATGTTTTTCATATCTAGAAATTCTACTTTTTGTTGTCTCCTGTTCATGCTTTAGATTTTATTTTCCTGAATTTCCCTGATTGTTACTTTGAAGTCTCTTTCACATCTCAGATATGATTGTGGTTTTTTTTGTTTGTTTTTTTTTCTGGTTCTGTGAGCGATTTTTATTGGTTTTAGGGTTTGGGGTTTTGTGTTGTTTTCTTTAATTTGTGAACACTCTTGTAGGGACTGATCTTCCGTGCCAGTCCTGAATGTTTCTTGCATGGTGGAAACAGTTTTATGATCAGCTCTGTCCTTTTCTAACAGAACTCATCTTTGGTTTTAGTTTCTTGGCTAAGAGTTTCCTTTTGTAAGTATAACATGAACTCAGCCCCTGTTTTCAGTCCAGAGTGCAGATTTGAGGGGTTGTCCTCTTAGGGGGAACTCTGTTCATATTCTCTTTCCTTAAATTGAATGAAAGATCCTTTATATTCTATAGTACTTTACAGTTTTCAAAAGTTTTACACTTGTATTCAGGTATATATGGCTTTTCCCTTATAGATTATTAGAAAATATTGAGTATATTTTATGTACTATGCTATACAGTAGATCCTTATTAGTTATCTATTTTATGTATAGTAATGTATGTATATTAATCCAAAACTCCTGTTTTATCCCTACTCCTCCTTCCTCTTTGGTAATCATGTTTGTTTTCTCTGTGGGTGTGTTTCTGTTTTGCCCATAAGTTCATTTGTTTCATTTTTTTAGATTTCACATTTAAGTGATATCATATGGTATTCGTCTTTCTCTGTCTGACTTCACTTAGTATGGTAATCTCCAGGTGCATCCATGTTGTTGCAAGTGCCATTATTTTATTCTTTCTTATGGCCAAATAATACTCCATTGTGTATATATACCCCATCTTCTTTATCCATTCATCTGGTGATGGACATTTGGGTTGCTTCCATGTCTTGGCTATTGTACATACTGCTTCACTGAACATTGGGATACATGTATCTTTTCAAATTAGTGTTTCAGTTTTTTGGGAGTATACACTCAGGAGTGGAATTGCTGGGTCATAGGGTAGTTCCTTTTTTTTTTCAGATTTATTTATTTTTGGCTCTCCTGGGTCTTCGTTGCTGAGGCTTTCTCTGATTGTGGTGAGCAGGGGCTACTCTTCAATGTGGTGCCTGGGCTTCTCATTCCAGTGGCTTCTCTTGTTGCAGACCGTGGGCTCTAGGCGCGCAGGCTCAGTAGTTGTGGCACACCAGCTTAGTTGCCCTGCAGCATGTAGAATCTTCCTGGAGCAAGGACTGAACCCATGTCTCCTGCATTGGTAAGCAGACTCTTAACCACTGGACCACCAGGGAAGCACCCCACCCCACCCCCACTCTTTCAGGGAATGAAGTTGTTTAAAGATATTTTTTAAATTAATTTTTAAATATTTTTATTTACTTGGCTGTGCCAGATCTTAGTTGTGGCACATGGGATCTTCAGTCTTCCTCGTTGTGGCATGCTTGATCTTTAGTTGGGGCATGCAAACTCTTGGGCTTCCCAAGTGGCATAGGTGGTAAAGAACTTGCCTGACAGCGCAGGAGACTTAAGAGATGCAGGTTCGATTCCTGGGGTGGGAAGATACCCTGGAGGAAGGCATGGCAACCCATTCCAGTATTCTTGCATGGAGAATCCCATGGACAGAGGAGCCTGGTGAGCTACAGTCCATAGAGTCACACAGTATCAGACATGACTGAAGCAACTGAGCACGTATTCAGTTCAGTTCAGTTCAGTTCAATCACTCAGTAGTGTCTGACTCTTTGCGACACCATGAATCGCAGCACGCCAGGCCTCCTTGTCCATCACCAATTCCTGGAGTTCACTCAGACTCACGTCCATCGAGTCAATCATGCCATCCAGCCATCTCATCCACTGTCGTCCCTTTCTCCTCCTGCTCCCAATCCTTCCCAGCATCAGAGTCTTTTCCAATGAGTCAACTCTTCGCATGAGGTGGCCAAAGTACTGGAGTTTCAGCTTTAGCATCATTCCTTCCAAAGAAATCCCAGGGCTGATCTCCTTCAGAATGGACTGGTTGGATCTCCTTACAGTCCAAGGGACTCTCAAGAATCTTCTCCAACATCACAGTTCAAAAGCATCAATTCTTCGGTGCTCAGCCTTCTTCACAGTCCAACTCTCACACCCATACATGACCACAGGAAAAACCATAGCCTTGACTAGACGAATCTTTGTTGGCAAAGTAATGTCTCTGCTTTTGAATATGCTATCTAGGTTGGTCATAACTTTCCTTTCAAGGAGTAAGCGTCTTTTAATTTCATGGCTGCAGTCACCATCTGCAGTGATTTTGGAGCCCAGAAAAATAAAGTCTGACACTGTTTCCCCTGTTTCCCCATCTATTTCCCATGAAGTGATGGGACCGGATGCCATGATCTTCGTTTTCTGAATGTTGAGCTTTAAGCCAACTTTTTCACTCTCCACTTTCACTTTCATCAAGAGGCTTTTGAGTTCCTCTTCACTTTCTGCCATAAGGGTGGTGTCATCATCATATCTGAGGTTGTTGATATTTCTCCCGGCAATCTTGATTCCAGCTTGTGCTTCTTCCAGTCCAGCGTTTCTCATGATGTACTCTGCATATAAGTTAAATAAGCAGGGTGACAATATACAGCCTTGACGTACTTCTTTTCCTATTTGGAACCAGTCTGTTGTTCCATGTACAGTTCTAACTATTGCTTCCTGACCTGCATACAGATTTCTCAAGAGGCAGGTCAGGTGGTCTGGTATTCCCATCTCTTTCACAATTTTCCACAGTTGATTGTGATCCACAGAGTCAAAGGCTTTGGCATAGTCAATAAAGAAGAAATAGGTGTTTTTCTGGAACTCTCTTGCCTTTTCCATGATGTGGCGGATGTTAGCAGTTTGATCTCTGGTCCCTCTGCCTTTTCTAAAACCAGCTTGAACATCAGGAAGTTCACAGTTCACGTACTGCTGAAGCCTGGCTTGGAGAATTTTGAGCATTACTTTACTAGCATGTGAGATGAGTGCAATTGTGCAGTAGTTTGAGCATTCTTTGGCATTGCCTTTCTTTGGGATTGGAATGAAAACTGACCTTTTCCAGTCCTGTGTCCACTGCTGAGTTTTCCAAATTTGCTGGTATATTGAGTGCAGCACTTTGACAGCATCATCTTTCAGGATTTGAAATAGCTCAACTGGAATTCTATCACCTCCACTAGCTTTGTTCGTAGTGATGCTTTCTTTCTTTCTTTTTTTTTTAATAGCCCTCATAGAAGAACTTTATTGGAAAGCAGGGAAGACTACCAAGATATGAATGAAACAAAAAATAAAAAAAGTTCAGACATAAAGTGTATGACCTTGGTTTAAGTGGAAATGGAACCGTTTGGTGGTTTGTAGTTAGTGACCTATATTTTCACTTTGTGGCATTGCTGCTGCTACAGCTAAGCCGCTTCAGTTGTGTCTGACTCTGTGCGACCCCATAGACGGCAGCCCACCAGGCTCCTCTGTCCCTGGGATTCTCCAGGCAAGAATACTGGAATGGGTTGCCATTTCCTTCTCCAAGGCACGCATGCTAAGTCGCTTCTGTTGTGTCCGACTCTATGCGACCCTATGGACAGCAGCCCACCAGGCTCCTCTGTCCACAGGATTCTCTAGGCAAGAATACTGGAGTGGGTTGCCATTTCCTTCTCCAAGTAGTGATGCTTTCTAAGGCCCACTTGACTTCACATTCCAGGATGTCTGGCTCTAGATCAGTGATCACACCATCGTGATTATCTGGGAGGTGAAGATCTTTTTTGTACAGTTCTTCTGTGTATTTTGCCATCTCTTCTTAATATCTTCTGCTTCTCTTAGGTCCATACCATTTGTGTCCTTTATTGAGCCCATCTTTGCATGAAATGTTCCCTTGGTATCTCTGATTCTCTTGAAGAGATCTCTAGTCTTTCCCATTTTCCTCTATTTCCTCTATTTCTTTGCATTGATCGCTGAGGAAAGCTTTCTTATCTCTTCTTGCTATTCTTTGGAACTCTGCATTCAGATGCTTATATCTTTCCTTTTCTCCTTTGCTGTTCACTTTCACAGCTATTTGTAAGGCCTCCCCAGAGAGCCGTTTAGCTTTTTTGCATTTCTTTTCCATGGGGATGGTCTTGATCCCTGTCTCCTGTACAATGTCACGAACCTCATTCCATAGTTCATCAGGCACTCTATCTATCAGATCTAGGCCCTTAAATCTATTTCTCACTTCCACTGTATAATCATAAGGGATTTGATTTAGGTCATACCTGAATGGTCTAGTGGTTTTCCCTACTTTCTTCAATTTCAGTCTGAATTTGGCAATAAGGAGTTCATGATCTGAGCCACAGTCAGCTCCTGGTCTTGTTTTTGTTGACTGTATAGAGCGTCTCCATCTTTGGCTGCAAAGAATATAATCAAACTGATTTCCGTGTTGACCATCTGGTGATGTCCATGTGTAGAGTCTTCTCTTGTGTTGTTGGAAGAGGGTGTTTGCTATGACTAGTGCATTTTCTTGGCAAAACTCTATTAGTCTTTGCCCTGCTTCATTCCGTATTCCAAGGCCAAATTTGCCTGTTACTCCAGGTGTTTCTTGACTTCCTACTTTTGCATTCCAGTCCCCTATAATGAAAAGGACATCTTTTTTGGATGTTAGTTCTAAAAGGTCTTGTAGGTCTTCATAGAACCATTCAACTTCAGCTTCTTCAGCGTTAACTGTTTGGGGCATAGGCTTGGATTACTGTGATATTGAATGGTTTGCCTTGGAAACGAACAGAGATCATTCTGTCGTTTTTGAGATTGCATCCAAGTACTGCATTTCGGACTCTTTTGTTGACCATGATGGCTACTCCATTTCTTCTGAGGGATTCCTGCCCGCAGTAGTAGATATAAGAGTCATCTGAGTTAAATTCACCCATTCCAGTCCATTTCAGTTCGCTGATTCCTAGAATGTCGACATTCACTCTTGCCATCTCTTGTTTGACCACTTGCAATTTGCCTTGATTCATGGACCTGACATTCCAGGTTCCTATGCAATGTTGCTCTTTATAGCATCGGACCTTGCTTCTATCACCAGTCACACCCACAGCTGGGTATTGTTTTTGCTTTGGCTCCATCCCTTCATTCTTTCTGGAGTTATTTCTCCACTGATCTCCAGTAGCATATTGGGCACCTACTGACCTGGGGAGTTCCTCTTTCAGTATCCTATCATTTTGCCTTTTCATACTGTTCGTGGGGTTCTCAAGGCAAGAATACTGAAGTGGTTTGCCATTCCTTTCTCCAGTGGACCACATTCTGTCAGATCTCTCCACCATGACCCGCCCATCTTGGGTTGCCCCATGGGCATGGCTTAGTTTCATTGAGTTAGACAAGGCTGTGGTCCTAGTGTGATTAGATTGACTACTTTCCTGTGAGTATGGTTTCAGTGAGTATGGAAAAGACTCCGATGCTGGGAGGGATTGGGGGCAGGAAGGAGAAGGGGACGACAGAGGATGAGATGGCTGGATGGCATCACTGACTTGATGGACGTGAGTCTCGGTGAACTCTGGGAGTTGGTGGTGGACAGGGAAGCCTGGCGTGCTGCGATTCATGGGGTTGCAAAGAGTCGGACACAACTGAGCGACTGATCTGATCTGATCTGATCTCTGATGGTTTCAGTGTGTCTGCCCTCTGATGCCCTCTTGCAACACCTAACCGTCTTACTTGGGTTTCTCTTACCTTGGACGTGGGGTATCTCTTCACGGCTGCTCCAGCAAGGCGCAGCCGCTGCTCCTTACCTTGGACGAGCACGCATGCACATATGCAAATTCTTAGTTGCCTCTTAGTGTCTGGAGGGGGCTGTGGGCTCAGGAAGTCTTTAGGTAGCCTGGCTGTGTCACCACCCAGTTAGTTGTTTGGCCTGAGGCATCCAAACATTGGTGCCTACAAGCTATTGGGTAGGGCCACAGGCTGTAATGAACTAGATCAGATCAGATCAGATCAGTCACTCAGTCGTGTCCGACTCTTTGCGACCCCATGAATTGCAGCACTCCAGGCCTCCCTGTCCATCACCAACTCCTGGAGTTCATTCAGACTCAAGTCCATCGAGTCAGTGATGCCATCCAGCCATCTCATCCTCTGTCATCCCCTTCTCCTCCTGCCCCCAATCCCTCCCAGCATCAGAGTCTTTTCCAATGAGTCAACTCTTCGCATGAGGTGGCCAAAGTACTGGAGTTTCAGCTTTAGCATCATTCCTTCCAAAGAAATCCCAGGGCTGATCTCCTTCAGAATGAACTGGTTGGATCTCCTTGCAGTCCAAGGGACTCTCAAGAATATTCTCCAACATCACAGTTCAGAAGCATCAGTTCTTCGGTGCTCAGCCTTCTTCACAGTTCAACTCTCACATCCGTACATGACCACAGGAAAAACCATAGCCTTGACTAGACAGACCTTTGTTGGCAAAGTAATGTCTCTGCTTTTGAATATGCTATCTAGGTTGGTCATAACTTTCCTTCCAAGGAGTAAGCGTCTTTTAATCTCATGGCTGCAGTCACCATCTGCAGTGATTTTGGAGCCCAGAGAAATAAAGTCTGACACTGTTTCCCCATCTATTTCCCATGAAGTGATGGGACCAGATGCCGTGATCTTCGTTTTCTGAATGTTGAGCTTTAAGCCAACTTTTTCACTCTCCACTTTCACTTTCATCAAGAGGCTTTTGAGTTCCTCTTCACTTTCTGCCATAAGGGTGGTGTCATCTGCATATCTGAGGTTATTGTTATTTTTCTGCAAAAATGTATTTTAAGAGAAGCATAGCCATTTTATTGTTTTCATTAGTACTGTAATAACTGTTGTGATTCCATTTTCTCTCCAGTGCTGAATGTCTCTGTAGGCATAATGATCAGTTGTTGTAAATATTAAAGTATTTAAAAAAATTTGTTGTTGAAACTTATAAAAATTGATAAAAACAGTACACATTGGGAGTTCCTTGGTGGCTTTTTGGTTAGGATCCTGGGCTTTCTTTGGTGGCCCGGGTTCAATCTCTGGTCTTGAACTGAGATCCCAAAAGCCATGTGGTGTGGCTGAAACAAAATCAAGTACACGTTGAATGGAAACCAAGAGTCACAGAGCAGTATTGTTGTTCATTTGCTAAGTCCTCTTCGACTCTGCGACCCCATGGGCTGCAGCATGCCAGGCTTCCCTGTCCTTCACTATCCCCTAGAGTTTGCGGCTCTTTGCATCAGGTGGCCAAAGAACTGAAGCTTCAGCTTCAGCATCAGTCCTTCCAATTCAGGGTTGATTTCCTTTGGGATTGACTGGTTTGATCTCCTTGCTGTCCAAGGGACTCTCAAGAAGCTTCTCCAGCACCACAATTTGAAAACATCAATTCTTTGGTGCCCAGCCTTCTTTGGGCTACTTTGGTGGCTCAGAAGGTAAAGAATCCGCCTGCAGTGTGGGAGACCTGAGTTCGATCCCTGGGTTGGGAAGATCCCCTGAAGGAGGGCAGGGCAACCCACTCCAGTATTCTTGTCTTGGAGAATCCCCATGGATAGTGGAGCCTCATGGGCTTTAGTACATGGGTTTGCAAAGAGTCAGACATGACTGAGTGACTAAGCACAGCAGCCTTCTTTATGGTCCAACTCTCACATCTATACATGGCTATTTGAAAAGTATAGGTGGGGTCTAGCAAATTGCTGTGTCTTTGAACAGTGTAGATTTTAGGTCAGAGACTACAGATGGGTAGCCCCAGAACCCAAAATAGTTTAAGTTTTAAATTATTTTTAAAATTTATTGAAACCTCAGACTTTTTTTATTTTGCTGGCAGGGTTTCAGAAACTAAATTTGTTGCTGACACTTGAAAACGGTGACATTTCACATAAAATTCAGGTATCTAACTTCTCTTAAGTCATCAAGATAATCTGAATATACTGGGTCTACTTCGCAAATAGGTGAGGAAGAGCACAGCAGCTGGTGCTCGATGATCGCTCTCCCACGTTTTCCCTCCATTACAGAGGCCAAAGGCCACTTGGCATTTATTGTTACCCTTGTGAAAGGGAAAGTCTTCGTCGCTCAGCCGTGTCCCACTCTTTTCGACCCCATGGACTGTAGCCTGCCAGGCTCTGTTCTTGGAATTCTCCAGACAAGAATACTGGAGTGGATAGCCATTCCCTATTGTTCCACTTTTACTGTTGTTTTAAAAATAGTACAGAAATAGTAGTATATACCTATGTTTTCTATCAAAAATAGGAAAGCAAAAGATAGGTGGTCAAAAACCATATTGTAAGTATCGGTAAAAAAGTTAATCAGTTAATCCAAGGAAGAAATGAAAGGTTTTATTTGAGCCAAATTGGAGGATTGTAACCTGGGAAGAACATCTCAGAAAGCTGAGAATTGTTCCATCACTGAGAAGTCAAGGCACAGTTATAAAAGATTTTTGGGACCTAGGGCTGTACATCAGATGTTGTATTATTGCCCATTTATATTACCAAGATCTAAGTGCCATGTGATCCCTTGTGAGATCAAGAAGGAATGTTATCTCTGAGGAGTTGTCTTATTGATGCTAAGAGAATATTGCTCTTTATGACTGAGCAGGTATTTCTGCCGATGGGCAAGTTTAGGTTAATGCATAGTGCAGATACATAATGCACAGTGGGAAGAGAGAGGAGGCCAAAGGACAGAAAAAATTTTTTGGTTTTCTTGTCTTGCCCTAAAATAATAAATTTTATTTCACATATGAAAAATGTAGAAGAAACTATTTTGTGATAGAAAGGAAGACAGTGCCTACATATTTAATAGGACATCTGTGTCAATTTTCTCTTGCACTTGGCTTGCTTCACTTATTTATGTTATCCTGTTTTGACCTTGTGAACATTTCAAATTGCAGCCCCCTCTTGGCTCTCTAAGTTCTGCTCTTTTTCATTCTAGCCTGTCTTCTCTTTTGCATTGCCCTAGTTTATCCTCAGTAATTGAATGTGTTTTCTATGGGAGAACTACTGAGAACTTCTGAAACAACAGAAAGTCCACATTTACTCAGGCCTGTGTGTTCCATCCCCTACAGCTCACACCTTCTAGAAAAGTAAAAGTCTCCCCACCAACTCGCTGGTGATTAGATTTTTCAAATTGCAAAGCAGATGTTTCTGTTCAACTGTTAGAAATTGAGGGTTTAAGCACAAACAACCCAAGGAAGACCCATTAACTAAAATTTACTCACATTACATCAGCAAGTGGAAGTAAGAGTCTAGATTTTTTCTATTTTGATTTTGTAGGATTAAGAGAGCCCTGGGCAACTGATAGAGGGCAGGGTTTTTTCCTTGGATGAGGATGGAGATACAGGTAGAGCACCTGCGTGTGTGCTCAATCGCTCAGTCCTGTCCGACTCTCTGTGACGCTGTGGACTGTAGCCCTCCAGGCTCCTCTGTCCGTGGGATTCTCCGGGTAAGAATACTAGAGTGGGTTGCTGTTTCCTTCTCCTGCTTATCTTCCCTACCCAGGGATCGAACCCTGTTCTCCTGCATTTTCCTGCAATGACAGACAGATTCTTTGCCACTGAGCCATCTGGGAAGCCCAGAAGTAGAGTACAGGACATACCAAAAGGGGGGAAAATTAAAATAGCACTGTTTCACATAGAAATTTGTGGCGATTGTTTAAGTTTGTGGTTACGTGGATTGTGAATGGAACCTTTTTTTTTTGGGGTGGAGGGGGTACTTGTTTCTGTGTAGCTTCAAATTCTGTTTGTAAATATAGTGTTGCTGTTTGTTTTTCAGATTGCGGGGTTAGTGATATGCTTTCCTAAACAGCAGGAAAGTTGAAGATGTCTAAACACTTAGTGGCCTTGACAGTGACCACCCTTCTTGGGGTGGCTGTCGGAGGGTTTGTCCTGTGGAAGGGCTTCCAGCGCCGGAGGAGTAAATCAAGCCCGGTGACCCGGCGGCGGCTGTCGCAGCAGCAGCAGCAGCAGCAGCAGCAAGTGCCAGGCGGGAGAGAGCTGCCTGCTCCAGGAGAGGACCAGCCGCACTCCATTGCCCCCAGAGCCTCATGGGAAGAGAGGATCCTCGGAGCAAAGGTGATGACTGTGTCTCAGGAGGCGGAGTGGGATCAAATTGAGCCCTCACTTAGGAGTGAGATAGAAGATTTTCCAGTGCTTGGAATTGATTGTGAGTGGGTAAGTTAAAAAGCAAAACTGAAACAAGTATTTTCCACTTTTCCAGAGGTCTTGAGTAGTCAAATAGAGGATAAGATTAAAGGAGAATTAGCTTGTTCTTAGTTCAGTTCAGTTGCTTAGTCATGTCCGACTCTTTGCAACCCCACGGACTACAAAACGCCAGACCTCCCAGTCCATCACCAACTCCCGGAGTTTGCTCAAACTCATGTTTATTGAGTTGGTGATGCCATCCAATCATCTCATCCTCTGTTGTCCCCTTCTCCTCCCGCCTTCAATCTTTCCCAGCATCAGGGTCTTTTCAAATGAGTCAGCTCTTCACATCAGGTGGCCAAAGTGTTGGAGTTTCAGCTTTAGCATCAGTCCTTCCAATGAATATTCAGGACTGATTTCCTTTAGGATGGACTGGTTAGATATCCTTGCAGTCCAAGGGACTCTCAAGAGTCTTCTCCAACATCACAGTTCAAAAGCATCAATTCTTCGCCACTCAGCTTTCTTTATAGTCCAACTCTCACATCCATACATGACTACTGGAAAAACCATGCTATGCTATGCTATGCTATGCTATGCTATGCTATGCTAAGTCACTTCAGTTGTGTCCGACTCTGTGTGACCCCATAGATGGCAGTCACCAGGCTCCCCCGTCCCTGGGATTCTCCAGGCAAGAACGCTGGAGTGGGTTGCCATTTCCTTCTCCAGTGCATGAAAGTGAAAAGTGAAAGCGAAGTCGCTCAGTCGTGTCTGACTCTTAGCGACCCCATGGACTGCAGCCTACCAGGCTCCTCCATCCATGGGATTTTCCAGGCAAAAGTACTGGAGTGGGGTGCCATTGCCTTCTCTGACTGGAAAAACCATAGCCTTGACTAGATGGACCTTTGTTGGCAAAGTAATGTCTCTGCTTTTTTAATATGCTGTCTAGGTTGGTCATAACTTTTCTTCCAAGGAGTAAGCATCTTTTAATTTCATGGCTGCAGTCACCATCTGTGGTGATTTTGGAGCCCCCCAAAATAAAATCTGTCACTGTTTCCACTGTTTCCCATCTATTTGCCTTGAAGTGATAGGACTGGATGCCATGATCTTAGTTTTCTGAATGTTGAGGTTTAAGCCAACTTTTTCACTCTCCTCTTTCACTTTCATCAAGAGGCTCTTTAGTTCTTCTTCCCTTTCTACTATAAGGGTGGTGTCATCATCATATTTGAGGTTATTGATATTTCTCCCAGCAATCTTGATTCCAGCTTGTGCTTCATCCAGTCCAGCATTTCTCATGATGTACTCTGCATATAAGTTAAATAATCAGGTGACAATATACAGCCTTGACGTACTCCTTTTCCTATTTGGAACCAGTCTGTTGTTCCATGTCCAGTTCTAACTGTTGCTTCCTGACCTGCATACAGATTTCTCAGGAGGCAGGTCAGGAGGTCTGTTATTCCTATCTCTTAAGAATTTTCCACATCTCTTATTAATTCAGCATACTACCTTGCCAAGATTCTGTTATCTCTGTGTTCTGGATATCTGGAGTACAGTTAGGAGCCAGGAAATGTAATCAAAGGAGGCCCCAAGCAGAATAGCTGCCACCAAATCAGATCACAGGTGGTAGGAGGAACTAAAGACGCCAATACAGTGATGACCAAGAAGAGAACACCTGATGCTGTGGGAAAAGTTTAGTATTCACACAAGGCCTTACAGAGCTACTGAGGGGATTTCTTTATATCAGCAATAGTTGAGTAGTAGTTTATACCAGTGACCTTGGGCCATCAGGAAAGGATTGGGAATTTTTAGTTGTTTGTATAAGAATTATGTCATTTTAGAAATATTAACATATTTCTATGTTATTTTAGAAATGTTTACACCAGCAACAATAGAAGAAAGTATTAGTAAACATTGAGCTTTAGTAGATTAGGAAAATTCTCATTTGTCAAACACCTTGATTATTCCAACCAAATGAAGTATAACTGCAGAAACAATAGGGTAGGATGAAGTGAATAGTTAGTAACAGCTATTGATTTAATAGTGATATGTTTACTATAGCAGAGTGAGTTAAAGTGGCAAATAATCCAAAACCCCCTTTGTTTTAGCTTTCAGTGTATTGAACTTCTGCTGATGCCACTCCTCCCTTCGGGTGTGATTGCATTTCCCTGATTGCTGCCACAGAAAAACCTTCATCCATCCTCCTTTCCATTCTTCCATCTCCGATTCCCTTTCTCTTTCGTTTGCTTTTGTGTATTTGCTTAGTTATTATTTTTGTCCTTGTTTTATACAGTCAGTATTTGTTTAGATTTACCAAAGTGTTTACCTTTTTCTTTGCTCATCTTTCCTTGTATCTCAGAACTTTCCGGCATCATCCTCTTTAAGGCTGTTGTTTAGCAGTTCACTTTTTGAGGGCTCATTGATAGTAAATTAATTATTATTATTCTGTGAAAGTGAAAGGGTTAGTTGCTCATTCGTATCTGACTCTTTGCGACCCCATAGACTGTAGCCCACCCAGGCTCCTCTGAATTTGGGATTCTCCAGGCAAGAATACTGGAGTGGGTTGCCATTCCCTTCTCCGAAGGATCTTCCAGACCCAGGGATTGAACCTGGGTCTCTTGCATTGCAGGCAGATTCTTTACTGTCTGTGCCATCAGGGAACCCCATTGTTCTGAAAGTGTCCTTATTTTGCTTTTGATCTTTGAAGATATTTTCACTGGATACAAAATTCTCGTTTAGCAGCTTATCAGTTTCAAGGTCGCTTTCCACTGTCTTCTGGCTTCCATTGTTGCTGTTGAAAGTAACTGTCTGTCTAAATGTTGATTCTTTATACGTACTCAGATTTTTTGTAGACACTTTTAATATCTTCTTTTTGAATTGCTGATTCTGAAGATTCACTAATAATCTAAGAGAGACTAAGTGTTGTCGTCTTTCTGTACTTCCTGCTTGGGATTCAGAGAGAGATCTGGATGTGGTGACTGGTGTTGCACCTCAGTTCTAAATTCTCTTTGAAGGCTGCCTTCACCCTGTTTTTTCTTCTCTTCCTCCTCTTCTCACCCCTCCTCTTTCACCTCTTCTTTCTTGCTGAAATTTGATCAGCTATATTCTGAACTTTTTTGCTCTCCTACATGTCTTGTAATCTCTTTTATATTAAACATGTCTTAATCTCTGGATTTATTCTGCACAATTTCTTCAGGTCTCTTTTCAGTTCCCTTTTTATTTCTTTCATTTTGTGTAATCTGCTATTTAACTTACTCCTTGAATCTTTTTTTAAAACTTTTTTTTATTGTGAAATAAAACACATCAAGAAAAGTGCCTAGAACAAAAATATTAATATAACAGCTAGATGGTTTATCTAAAGAGAACAGTGTGTAACTGGAGACTAGGTTAAGCAACAGTATTTGCTAGCCACCCCAGAAGCTCCCCTTGTGGCCCCTTGTAATCATTGTCCCCCCCACCAGGGTTACTGTTATCTTGATTTTATGGTATTTACTTTCTTGTCTTTCTTTATACTTTTACTACTTAAACATGCATCCCTAGACACTGTAGTTAAGTTTTGTCTGCTTTTAAAGTTTAATGTAAATGAAAATATCTAGTGTGTATTTTGTGTCTGGCTTCCTTTGTTCCAACATTATGCTCGTGATGTTTACCGTTGTTGTGAGTGACTGATTTCATTACCATATGGCCATTGTGGGAATATATCCTGATTTGTTCATCCATTTTAATGTTGATGAACTTTTGGTTTGTTCACGGTTTGGGGCTGTTTCGAAGAATGTGAAGTGAACAAATGCACTTATTATTGGGCGTACAGTATTTATGAGTGGAGTCCTGGGTCTTGGAGTTTTATGTATATCTTTAACTCTTATAAATAATGCTAAATTGTATTCCCAGATGGTTTTAACTAGTTTACCCTCATCAGTAGTAATGAGTGTACCCGTTATTTTCAGCTGTTTTCAGAAGTGGTTCTAAAAATTTAACTTCTCACTAAGACTGTATGAAAACTGCCTTTGTCCTATATCCTTGTCCACATCTGGTACTGTCAGATTTTAAAATTTTAGCTCTTCTAATGGATGTGTAGTAATATTTTATTGTGGTTTTAATTTGCATATCCCTGATTAGCCCTGAGATTGAGCATCTTTTTAAAAAAATTTTATTGATCATTTGGATATCTTTTTTTAATGGAGTAGCTGTTCAAGTCACTTGCCTCCTTTTTTTTTTTTTAATCAAGTTTCCTTTTTCTTACTGATTTATAGGAGTTCTTTTATAGTATAGTTATGAACGCTTTGTGAGTTAAATGTGTTGTAAATGTCTTCCCCCATTCTGTGGATTGCCTTTACATTCTTTTAAAGCTTGATGATCAAAAAATCTATATAGTGCTGTATAACAAGCCTTACCTTATCTCTCTAGTCATGAGTGTACTCTCCTATATTATTTTCTTGGAGTTTTGTAGTTTTAACCTTGCACATTTAGATTTTATACTCTATCTGGAATTGAGTGTGTGTGTGTGTATGATGTGAGGTATAGTTGAGTTTCATTTTCCCCTCATGGATATTCAGTTGTCCTAGCACCATTGGTTGAAAAGATAAAATTTTTCTTCACTGCTGTGCAGTGATACTAACTACTGCTACTAAGCATTTGCTCAGTCGTGTCCGACTCTTTGTGACCCCATGGACTGTAGCCCACCAGGGTCCTCCGTCCATAGGAGTCTTCAGGCAAGAGTACTGGAGTGGGTTGCCATTTCCTTCTCCAATGATACTTTACTATAAAACAAGTATCTGTATATGAGTTTATCTATTTCTGGACACTCTAGTAATCTAATTTTCTGTTCTTCCACCGGCGGTCACAAACTGTCTTAGTTACGGTTGCTTCGTAATGACTCTCGATATCTGTGACAGCAACACTTCCTTTTTTTTCTTCCTGTCCTGATCTTAAGTTCTCTGACCAGAGATTGAACCTGTGCCCGCCCTGCAGTGGAAGCACAGAGTCTTAACCACTGGACCTCCAAGGAAGTCCCAGCAAGACTGTCTATCTTGTTATTTTCCCAGAAGGTCTTGGATATTCTCAGTCCTTTGCATTTCCTTAAATATTTTAGAACTGACTTTTCAAGTTCTAACAAAGAAAAATTCTTGATATTTTGATTGCATTGGATCTAATAGATCAGTTTGTGAGGAATTGACCTTATTCTAATATTGAGTTTTCTAATATAAAAATATTTATTTAGATCATTAACTTCTCTTAGTAATGTATTTGTAGTTTTCTGAGATTTAATAAATTCTATTATAAGTGAAATCTTAAAAGATGTTGTTTCTGATAGATAGAAATGTCATTTTATTAAAGAACTTAACTAAACCCACTTATTAATTCTAATTACTTGTAGATTCTTTTTGATTTCTGTGTAAACTGTTATGTCATCTGTGAAGTGAGAATTTTCTTTCCAGTCCTTACACTTTGTATTTTTTTTCCTGCCCTACTGTATGAGTGGTGATAGTAGGCATCCTTGATTCATTCCCTATCGTAGAATGACAGCTTTTAACATTTTCTCATTGAGTATGTTGGTTGCATAGCATCATCGACTCAATGGACATTAGTCTGGGCAAACTCTGGGAGATAGTGAAGGACAGGGAAGCCTGGCGTTCTGCAGTCCATGGGGTCTCACCTAGTCGGATATGACTTAGCAACTGAACACAACAAATGTTATCTGCAGTAAGGTTTGTTTACAGATTAAATATATTCAATTCTATTCTTGGTTTCTTTTTCTTTTTAATTTATTTGGCTGTGCTGGGTCTTAGTTGTAGCACTTGGATCTTC
The DNA here is from genome assembly GCF_027580195.1 of Bos mutus. Lineage (NCBI taxonomy): Eukaryota > Metazoa > Chordata > Mammalia > Artiodactyla > Bovidae > Bos > Bos mutus. Next base: position 27,733,593 of record NC_091626.1, on the reverse strand, counting down.
CTTGCAGCGTGTGAAATCTAGTTCCCTGACCAGGGACCAAACCTGGGCCCCCTGCATTGGGAGCACAGAGGCTTAACCATGGGACAACGAGGGAAGTCCCTATTCTTGGTACTTAAGATTTTTTATGTTGTTTTGTTTTTCTGGTCGCTTGTGTGATCTTAGTTCCCTAACCAGGAAGTGAACCCAGGCCCTTGGCAGTGAAAGCATGGAGTCCTAATTGCCAGACTGCCAGGGAATTCACTAGAAGTTTTTTTTTTTTTTTGAAAAATGAAATATTGTTGTTGGAGCAACATAGATGGACCCAGAGGATACTGAGTCAGACAAAGGCAGATATTCTAGGATATCACCTAATATGATACAAATGAATCTATATACGAAACAGTAATAGATTCACATACATAGACAACAAATCAGTTTTCTATTTAACAAAGGGAAAAGGGGGTGGAGGAGGGATAAACTAGGAGTGTGGGATTAACAGATGTAAATTGTTATACATAAAATAGATAAACAGCAAAGGTTTATTATATATCTTGTAATAACCTATAACGGAAATTAATCTGAAATATATATATAACTGAATCACTTTGCCCTACACCTGAAACTAACAATTTTATAAATCAATTATACTTCAACTTTTTAAAAGTTTTTTTAAATCATGAATAGTTGTTGAATTTTATCAAGTGCCTTTTCTGCATTTCTTGAGATGAGTATGTCGTTTTTCTCCGTTAGTCTGTTGCTGTGATGAAATACATTAATTTTCAAATTCCTGGAATAAACCCAACTTGGTCATGATGTCTTATTCTCCTTATACATTGCTGATTTCATTTTGCTAGTGTTTTTTAAAAAAATCTATATTCATGAGGGATACTGGCTTATAATTCTACTTTCTAGAAATTACCTTGTCAGAGTTTGATTAAAGTATGAGGCTGGCTTCATACAATAGGTTAGGGATGTTCATTATTTTTGTGTTCTCTGGAAAAGTTTGTGTAAGATTGTCAGTTCTTTTTTCCTTAAATGTTTGATTAAAATCTACTGGTGAAACCATCTGTAATTTTCTTTTAAGGGAGGTTTCTGAATTATGAATACAATATTAAGATAGTTTGGAGGCTATTCATGTTTCCTATTTCTTCATGTCTGTTTTGATAAATTATATTTTTAATCTAAATCTTTTTTTTTTCAAAATTTTAAATTACAGATGTATTGTTTATAATATCCTCTAACAATTTTTTCCCTATCAGATGGATATGTGAGGACGGCTCCTTTTTCATTTTTGACATTGCTTATTTGCTTCTCTCTTTTTTCTTGATTACTCCTTCCATGTGTTTATCAATGTTATTAGTCTTTTCAAAAAAATCGGCTTCTGGCATTGTTGGTCTTTATTGTTTGTTTGTTCTATTACACCAATTTGTGCTCTTCATTATTTCTTTTCTTCTACTTGCCTGAGTATAATTTGCTATTCTCCATCTATTCTTCAACCTACTCTAATCTGACATCCTATCATACTGCTGCACTGAAAGTGATGAAGTTGATGGCTTTCTTGTTTTCCAATCCAGTGGACACCTATTTGGAATCATGTTATGCTAGCTCTCCAGAGCATCTGTGTAATTCCTGCACGAGACATTCTCTCTGGCTTTCATGCCATCACACTCTCCTATTTCCTATCTTACTGGTCTTTCCTCTTTAAAAAAAAATTGTTTAATTCATTTTTATTTTTGGCTGTGCTGAGTCTTTGCTGCTGCGCAGGCTTTTCTCTAGTTGCGGTGCAGGGCTTCTCGCTGCGGGGGCTTCTGCTGCTGCAGAGCACGGGCTCCAGAGTGCATAGGCTTCAGTAGTTGAGGCACATGGGCTCAGTAGTGGCAGCTTCCAGGCTTCAGAGCACAGGCTCAATAGCTCATGGGCTTAGCTGCTCCAAGACATGTGGGCTCTTCCTGGACCAGGGATCGAACCCATGTCTCCTGCATTGGCAGGTGGATTCTTTACCACTGAGCCACCAGGGAAGCCCCTAGTCTTCCTCTTTTTCCTTTTCTGATCCCCCTTCTACCTCATATCTAAATATTGAGATGACTTATGCTTGGTCTCTTCTGTCCCACCCCAGTTCAAACTCAGATGCCTACAAGGTCCAGATAAGAAATGTCAGTGAATGATGTAGAGTGATTGTTTTGCATTTTTGAAGGCATAGGAATAGTTTTCAATTTCATAAAGAAATATGTTCCCTTCCTTTTTTCTTTAAACACAAGGTCTATGATCTATTTTCCATTTTCCTATTTTTGATAGGGACATGGACTGAGAAATATTTCTCTGTATTGGAGAAACAGTGGTTTACAGCTACAATGATAAATAGGAAATGACAGTTGGCTTCAGTGTTGAGAAGACATTATGGTGAATTAGAGAATTTGTGTCTTATGTAAATGAAGAAGCTGCTGTGCAGTTCAAGCCAAGTGTTGCCAGATTGTCCAGTTCTTTAAAAAGAAACTCAACATAATAGATTTTTTAAAATGTGAGCTCCACTAATTTAAAAGTTCTGACACCATTTTTAAAATGTGGAGACCCAAAAAAAAATATTAAACATATCTGTGGGTCAGCATCTCTAACTTATGTCCTCTATATTCTTTTTCTAAGGGATCTCATGTAGTTTTGTGGCTTTAAGTGTCATGATAAGCTGAAGACTTTCAAAATTAGAACTCCAGCTCTTTATATCCATCTATCTACTTGAATCCTCCCTTGAATGTCTAATAGTCATCTCAGACTTAATATGTTCCTAACAGAGCTCTTGATTTTTCTTCCCACACTTGTATTATCCCTAGTCTTCTCCACCTTTAAGATTAAAATCAGAGAGACATCCTCCCCCTTACAGGTTGTCTAACAGAAGTGATATGATTGAAAATCAGACACAAACAGGCAGTTATAGAATGTTAAGTTTCTTTATTGGCAAAATATATGGAAATTCAAAGAAGCAGTTATAGAAAGCAGGAAATAACACAGCATTCTCCCAGATAGAGGTATGTGTTTCCAGATTCCCCGAGTTACCCATGGTGATGTGCAACTATGGATAAATTCTGTACAAAATGAGGATTCTGCCATGCTATAGAAGCTATTATTGCCTTTCTCCTGGAGGCAGGGGATGGAGATGTTAAATATCTTTCTGACCCCTGACTCTTGCCTGATTTTTTCTGGAGTCTCTGACTATAGACAACCTTGCTTAACAGATGCAAATAATTAGTGTAATAAAGACTGAATGAAGTGAAGGTCATTTTCCCAAGAGCATCCCTCTGCAGGCCTAGGCTTCAGGCTTGCCTGAAGTCACCTCCCTTTTCCTTACTATTAACCCTTCCCTTCCATTTAGGAAGTATTACCAATGCTAGCTCTGAAATAGATTTTACATCGTCTACATCTTTACATCTCCTCTATTTCCCTCCTAGTCCAAGCCTCAAGTATTTCTTATCTGCACCTTTGCAATGCCTCCTGACTGGCCTCCCTACTTGGACTCTTATATACCTACGATCCCTTCTCCACAGAGTTAGCAAAGTGATCTTTTAAAAATGCATGCTTGATCATCTCAGTTCCCTGCCTAAAAAAAGCCTCCACTGCATTGTATAAAACCAAGATGTCTTAATTACTTATGTGTTCTTAATGACTCACATTCTTTCGCCTCTCAGCATCTCTCATTTTGTCTCCTGTTCTCTTTCCATCCTCTTTCTTACTATTTTCCAGCCTCACTGGGCCTTCATTCTGTTACCCGAATGGACAAGCTCATTCCTGTCTCAAAGCCATGGTCTAATTTAACTGATACATTAACTCCACAGAGGGGGTGCTCAATGTGTGTGCACACTAAGTCGCTTTAGTCGTGTCCTCTTTGCGACCCTATGGACTGTAGCCCCCCAGGCTCTTCTGTCCCTGGGATTCTTCAGGCAAGAATACTGGAGTGGGTTGCCATGCCCTCCTCCAGAGGATCTTCCCAACCCAGGTATCGAACCTGCAGCTCCTGCATTGCAGGCAGATTCTTTACCGCTAGTTAACTTTGTTCCAGCCCATAAATATGGTTTCAGATTCTTCTTTGCTCCCTGCTGCCATCGTGGGGTCATTTAAAGAATCACAGACTTTTCCATAATCTCTAAACCAATTCTAAGTAAATCACTGAAATATGGGAAAAGTGTTAGAAATTTTGTTTACAATGATTGATGGCATCATCCATTTAAAATTTTTGCTCTTGTGTTTATTCAATAACATCTATATCATTAGTATAGTACCACATTTATACGATTTAAAATGCATGTGTATATTTATTGTGTATGTCCCAAATATTTTTTATGAGTTGACTAATCCAAAAAGAAGAAAAAAGACATTGACCACTGGATTGCATAAGACTAACAAAATTAAAATATGGTGTATTTTTTTCCTATTAAATATAGCATTGGTAAACCAAGAATTTCATTGTTTTCCATGGGTAGTAAGTGATGTCAGGGCAAAAAGATGTTGGCAGAGGATGAAATATAAGAAATTAAAACTAGATAGCTTATTCTTTATGTCAAATTGATTCTGCTAGAAGCATTATTCCTCCAATTATACATTCAGTATAAATTGGGTACCTATTGAAATCATAAACATTTGGATTCCTAGTGGAAAAACCTTAATTATCATTCAGTAGATATTAAGCACAATCCAGAAACAGTATTAAAAAGATAACTTATCTATCTATTTAATGTATTTTAGACAGTGGAACTTGATTGAAAAGATTTTCAAAGATCCCTGGCCTTAGGAATTAGCAGTGAGTATTATATCAAATTAGCAGTGCTAACGGAGGAGGCAATGGCACCCCACTCCAGTACTCTTTCCTGGCAAATCCTATGGACAGAGGAGCCTGGAAGGCTGCAGTCCATGGGGTCGCTAGGAGTCGGACACGACTGAGCAACTTCATTTTCACTTTTCATTTTCACGCATTGGAGAAGGAAATGGCAACCCACTCCAGTGTTGTTGCCTGGAGAATCCCAGGGAGGGGAGCCTGGTGGGCTGCCATCTATGGGGTCGCACAGAGTCGGACACGACTGAAGCGACTTAGCAGCAGCAGCAGTGCTAAATATTAGAAGTGGAGATTTTCTACTTTTTCTTGGAGAAACCTTATATTATACAGTGAGGGAATTATGTACTAATAAAAAAAAAAGGTGATTTGGCCACATCCAGGTGAATTATTATAGAACAGGAGCCAGTAGTTGAATTTCTTCTAGATCTTGTTGACTTTGGCTGAGCCCCAAGAAACAGACACATTGGAGATCAAACTGACCTGGTTTTATTTGAGGATATGGAGTAGCGCTCACTGATAAAGCAGTGCCTGAGAAGGGAACTCCTAAAGCTTTTGTGAGTTAAACCATGGTTTTACTTAGTATAGAAGTAGAAGCTGAGGATGAAGTCCCTCCTAATTTTATGATTCTTGATCTAGACTATTTCTTCTACATTCTACAGATTGGGAAACTCAGGTTCCAGTTCTGACTTTGCCCCAATTTCTCCGTGTTTAGGCAATTTACCTCATTTGTAGGCCTTACCTTTCTTCTCCTGAAAAATGAGAAGGATTGAAATTTATTGAATGCTTAACTTGGGTTCCGTGGATAGCTTTAGGGGGCCTTGAATTAATGTGAGTTTTGTATGTAAACTTTTCTAGGAATAATTTCCTTAGCTGTAAGCATTTTCTCCAATTTATCTATTACTTCAAAAAAAACTAAATCAGTTAATATGTAAAGTTATTTTTATCTCTTAAGATATAAGCATCCTAGCTTATGCTCAGTATACATTTTTATGAACAGCTCATGAACATAAAATGCTGAGAAAGCACTTTGTGCTGCAAGGATTTATTATATTGGCAGGTACCCGCTTATTGTTAGTACTGTATTTCCTGCCTCTCTGTGAAAATCAGATCTTCAGCCCGTGATGCCCTATAAATGAGTCAGTTTACTAGCATGCACATTAAAGAGTCTATGTTGTATTCTCATTTGGCACTCATTTCCTTAGCTTTTTAAAACCAATGTGTCTCACATGACTGTGCCAGTGTGTGTGTTCCAGTGCTCCTCCAGGTCAGCTGGTCACTATTTAAGGCCTGCTCATATTTCAGCCCTCAGGAACCTGTTTAGGCTGCTGCTTCGGAGTCCACTGCATTTGTTAGCAAAGGCTCATCCCTAGGTTTGAGCCAGACTGGTCAGCTCTTCTCTCGGGGAAGTCAGGGATGTGCCTCTCAGACGCTTTTGCCGCAGTGCCACGTTGTTCCTGGTGCCGTGCTGGGTGTGAGTGTGGCCCTGTTTTCCTCTGTTGCAGGTGAATTCCGAAGGCAAAGCCAGTCCTCTGTCACTCCTTCAGATGGCCTCTCCAAGTGGCTTCTGTGTCTTGGTTCGCTTGCCCAAGCTGATCTGTGGAGGAAAAACACTACCAAAAACATTATTGGACATTTTGGCAGACGGCACAATTTTAAAAGTCGGAGTAGGGTGTTCAGAAGACGCCAGCAAGCTTCTGCAGGATTATGGCCTCGTCGTGAAGGGGTGCCTGGACCTCCGCTACCTGGCCATGAGGCAGAGGTGTGGTTTGTATGAACACTTGGCTTCCTGTAGCTGTGGGGCGAATATTTTAGCAAAACTTGTAGGTCACTAAGACTCAATAACGAAGCCTCTAAAATTCTTTAGAAGCTTAGAGGCATCCGAGATGCCTATTGAATTTGTGAGGAAATACTCCACCTTCTGGTAAAACTTTAGCTACCTAGAACTGGTCTTTTTAGTGAAACATTAATAAGGTGTCTCTATAAGCTACAGGTTGTAAACTGATGAGCTCCTTGGGCAAATTAGAGTTGCAGATTTTTTTTTTTTTGCCTGTATGATATTTGGGGGAATTTTAGTATAAGTCCAGAAGATTTAATGTAAAAATCTGTATTTCTAGCTTCTCTTGGGTGATTTGACTACATGAAGTCAGTTCTGGGTGGTAACAGTTGGCGGGCAGCACTGTCCTCTTTAGATGAGCGTGTTTTCTTCAATTTGCCAGAGTCCCCACCTCTCCTGCTGTAACACCTGACTCATCCTGATAAACATTTGAACGTACAAACCATGCTTTAGGCCAAAAATAATGAAACCTAATGCTGCACTGAGAGGAAGAGATTGTCCTTTCCCTTGGCATTTTATTATTAGGGAAATTCTACCTTCTTTTAAAGGTATATTTTCATGTATATTTGTGGTCCACATTTTAATAGTGTGAACTGAAACAGCCTTTATCCCTGACTTTCTCCATGGCACTGATACAAAAAGTTTGGAGGATTTGATAAATCAAGAGAAAGCCTGATTAAAATCTATGTTTATCATAATTTTTTTAGTATTAAATGAAATTCTATTTTGGCTTAGTAATTTGGCTTAGTAAGTAAAACTCATAAAGTGTCAATTTTTTCTAATAATATATTAAAATATTTACTGTATAATTTTTTTTAGCTCTGTAAAAGTATTTGGAGTTTACCAGCAAAAGCTGCTTTTCATCAGGCCTTCCTCCCCCTGGCACTGGCTCCCCAGAGGTGCCTGTCATGGTCCGGGTGTGGGTTGGAAAAGAATTTTTCCAAACATGAGACAGAATGAGAGGGAAATTAAGTTTATTACAGTGGGAGACGCTGTTAACGGACCAGCTCAAGGGAACCGACGTTGATTGGGGATCCTTAGTCCACTTTTATACCCAGGGTACAAGGAGTGGGATGGGGTCTTGTGGGTCATTTGCTGATTGGATGAGGTACGTATACTGGGTGCGGGGAAGATTAAGGCAAATACCTCCTCCCTATGGGGTAGGAGGGGAGACAGGTTATACTGCTCCATTAATAGTTACCTCATGGGGGAGGGAAAGGCAATAAGGGTCTGATTTTTCCATTCCTGCTTTCCAAGACCCTCCTTGGTTTTATCTGCTCTTTTGTCCTTGGGTCACCATAGTGTCCACAGTTACTGCTATTAGAGGACGTGTGTATAGTGGCCAGGAATTGACTCTGGAGCGGACTATGTGGGTGGGAGTCCCCATCTTCCTCTTACCAGCTGTGTTACCTTTGGCAAGTTCCTGAGCCTCACTGTTCCTCAGTTCCCTTGTCTGTAAAAAGTAGAAATAACAATATTCCCATCTCATAGGATTGGTGTGAGGATTGAACGGGTTAAACTATGTAAAGAATTTAGAAATAGTGTTTGACATATAGTCAGAGTGCTGTGTAAATTTCAGTCATCATCCTTATCATTACTACCACCCTCAGCACTATGATCATTCAATTGGTTTGTCCTTCCAGATCACTTTCTATCCAGTTACAGTCCTCTTTATGAGTATATGGGCTTCCCTGATGGCTCAGCGGTAAAGGATCTGTCTGCAATGCAGAAGACGTGGGTTCAATCCCTGGGTCAGGAAGATCCCCTGGAGAAGGAAATGGCAACCCACTCCAGTATTCTTGCCTGAAAAATCCCATGGACAAAGGAGCCTGGAGAGCTACAGTCCATGGGGTTGCAAAAGAGTCAGACACGACTTAGCAACTGAGCACACACCCATGCATTGTGAGTATATAGAAGTTATAAGTATCCTTACTTACATGGCTAAATGCAGAATGGCCAAGTGTCAAAATAAAAATTTGGCCAAAGTGGAATATTACTGTAAACTTCTCTAGATATAAGAATGAAGCATTCAGCTTTTTAATTTTTAATGAAATCTTACAAAATTTTAAACATTCTTTATTATTGAATACTTCAGTAGTAAAATATAAAAATTTTGACATTATAGTAGAAGAAATTTGACATTATACTTAACACTTTTAGCTATAGGTTGTCCCTGATGTCGGCTGTAAGAGGTTGATACTTTCATTTGACTTTGGAAAAGAACAAAAATTTTCTTGGTAATGCTGTTCTCTTTTCTTCATGCTCTTTGCTGCTGCTGCTAAGTCGCTTCAGTCATGTCCGACTCTGTGCAGAAGATAATTCATTATTGAGACTGTTGTGTATGATTCTGGAATCTTTCCTAGTGAAACTTTGAAGTGACAAAGATGGCCTCTTGTTTTTAATTCATCCTCAAAAAATGTGAAGCTTGCCCAAATATGACATTTGAAAAAAGATTAATGACCTAAATGGAATTGAATTAATAAAAACCAAGTGCTGTCTTTCAATGAGGGTAATGATTTCAAAAATTACAAAATACCAAGGCTTGATAAATTGGATAGATGTTAAAAAGATTGAAATAAGGATTTTCCTGGTGGTCCAGTGGCAAGAATCTCCCTGCCAATACAGGGAACCCAGGTTCAATCCCTGGTCCTGGAAGATCCCATGTGCCACAGAGCGACTAAGCCTGTACCTCACAACTGCTGAAGTCCACGTGCATAGAGCCTGTGCTCCGCAACAAGAGAAGCCACTGCAGTGAGGAGCCTGCACACTGATGCTAGAGAGCAGCCCCTGCCCGCAGCAACTAGAGAAAGCCCATGCTCAGCAACTGAGATCCATTGCAGCCAGAAATAAAATTTAAAAAAATAAATAAAATGAAAAAGGATAAAGTAAGTATTTACTGTCATGGAAGGAGGTCCCCAGTGCATTAAGTGATTGAGCAAGTTTCAGAACAACACCGAGCAAATCTAAAAAACTGTATCTGCTCTTCCATCTAGCCACCTCTTTGCTTGTTTATCTGTAGAATGTGTCTGGAAGGGCCACAGCATAACTCATAAGGGTCATTATTCTTGAGGCGCGGAAGTGCGGGGGTGGAGGACTTTTACTTTTCACCGATTACTCTTCTCTGTTGTCTGTATTTTTAACGATAAGCATTCATTTCTTTTATAGTTACTATTATAAAGGAAAACATGAAAAGATTTTAAAGAGAAAGTAGTTTGTCTACCTCAAAGTCTTCATTTCCGTGAATTGAACCGTGACCTTATATATTTTACTTAAGTATATCTGGATCTTTTTAAACTTTTTAGTCAGTGCTGCTGTTAGGGGGTGATGAAATCCATCAAGTTACTGCTTGTTTTTGTAAGGAAAGACTTCCTTTTCTTTACCATTATAATGATTTCATTTTTCAGAGTAACCGAGGGAGTCCTATATATTTTAACACTGACGGGAACCTCATCTCCTAGCTTCCTCTAAAACTTCTAAGCTCTCACCTGGTAACCAGGAAGTCAGCTGCACTTGTGTAGACGGATTTGTTCTTTCTATTTTTGGACTGATATATTCTTAGTTTTACATTAACCTTTATTTGAACTCTCCGATCTTTGGCTAAATTAATTTTTTTTCACCTCCCTGCAGCTATTTTAATCAGAAAGTGTTAAAAGAGCAGAAGATTATTTTATTTTATGGTATCTTCACTCCCTCAGTGAAGGATCATATTTTTCAAATTTGAAAAATAATGCACAAACACTAGCCAATTCAAATATAAAAAATGTAAGGATTTCTGATCACCCCAAACCCTACACCTAGAGATAGCATCACTAACATTTGACTAATATCTTTCTACTTAACTCTTTGTGCTTCTTCTCTCTCACATACCTAGAGTCACATACACACATTTATTGTGTACTGTATATATATTAATACAAAGAGTTCATAACATATGTTTTCTTTCATAATCTCTTTTTACTTCGCTAATATGTCATGGACGTCTTTTCACATCAATATAGATCCACATCCTTATTTTTAACAGCTATATGGAATTTAATTGCATGGATATTTAATTAGTCTTCTATTGAGGGTGTTAGATTGTTTCCAGTTCTTTGCTACTATAAATAGTGCTGTAATGAAGATTGTTTTATGTACATTTGCCTGAGGATAATTTACTAGAAGTAGAATTATCAAATCACAGAATATTCCTGTTCAAAATTTTGATAGCTAAAAAAGCCTTGACTATGTGGATCACAACAAACTGTGGAAAATCCTTAAAGAGATGGGAATACCAGACCACCTTACCTGCCTCCTGAGAAATCTGTATGCAGGTCAAGAAGCAACAGTTAGAACTGGACATGGAGCAACGGGCTGGTTCAAAATTGGGAAAGGAGTCAAGACTGTATATTGTCACCCTGCTTATTTAACTTATATGCAGAGTACATCATGTGAAATGCTGGGCTGGATGAATCACAAGCTGGAATCAAGGTTCCTGGGAGAAATATCAACAACCTCAGATATGCAGATGAGACCACCCTAACGGCAGAAAGTGAAGAGGAATTTAAGAGCCTCTTGATGAAGGTGAAAGAGGAAAGTGGAAAAGCTGGCTTAAAACTCAGCATTCAAAAAACAAAGATCATGGCATCTGGTTTTATCACTTCATGGCAAATGGATGAGGGGAAAATAGAAAGAGTGACATGCTTTATTTTCTTGAACTCCAGAATCACTGTGGATGGTGGGTGCAGCCATGAAATTAAAAGATTGCCTGCTCCTTGGAAAAATGGGGAAACCTAGACATTCCTAGGTTTATGACAAACCTAGACAGCATATTCGGAGAAGGCAATGGCGCCCCACTCCAGTACTCTTGCCTGGAAAATCCCATGGATGGAGGAGCCTGGTAGGCTGCAGTCCATGGGGTCGCTGAGAGTTGGACACGACTGAGCAACTTCACTTTCACTTTTCACTTTTCATGCATTGGAGAAGGAAATAGCAACCCACTCCAGTGTTCTTGCCTGGAGAATCCCAGGGATTGGGGAGCCTGTTGAGCTGCCTTCTGTGGGGTCGCACAGAGTCGGACACGACTGAAGCGACTTAGCAGCAGTAGCAGCAGACAGCAGACAGCATATTGAAAAGCAGAGACATCACTTTGCTGACAAAGATCCGTACTGTCAAACCTATAATTTTTCCAATAGTCATGTACAGCTGGACCATAAAGAAGGCTGAGTGCTGAAGAATTGATGCTTTCAAACTATGGTGCTGGAGAAGACTCTTGAGAGTTCCTTGGACAGCAAGGAGATCAAACCAGTCGATCCTAAAGGAAATCAACCCTGAATATTCATTGGCAAGACTGATGCTGAAGGTGAAGCTCCAATACTTAGGCCACTTGATGGGAAGAGCTGACTCACTGGAAAAGACCCTGATGCTGGGAAAGATTGAAGGCAGGAGGAGAAGAAGGTGACAGAGGATGAGATGGTTGGGTATGATCACTGACTCAATGCACACGAGTTTGAGCAAACTCTGGGAGATGGTGAAGGATAGGGAAGCCTGGTGTGCTGCAATTCATGGAGTCACAAAGAGTTGGACACGACTTAGCAACTGAACAACAAACAACATTTATTGACAAACTTTTTCATAAAGATTGAACAAATGTTCAGCTCACAAATTTTAGATTAGACTGTAATTCTTCATGTTCCACAATACTAGATTTAGTTATTTTTAAAGATCTTCATAATCTGAGAGAGTTTAAAATGGTATATACTTTTTGTTTTATTTGATGTGGTAAGATTGAGTATCTCATTTGTTTATTGGCCATTTATATGCCTTTTTTTGATTGTCCTATTCTTGTCCTTTGCCCGTTTTTGACACTTGATTTTATTTATTTCTTGTAGAAACAATTTGCTCTCTAATGGGCTTAGCCTGAAATCACTCTCTGAGACTGTTTTGAACTTTCCTCTGGACAAGTCCCTTCTGCTTCGCTGCAGCAACTGGGATGCTGAGAATCTTACTGAGGACCAGGTACTTCTCCTATCAGAGTAGTTGAAGAGTGGAAGAGTCATTGCTTGTAAAGTATAATTATTTAAAGAACTCTAAGCCTCAAAATGATGTATGTTGGGTGGGAATGCCTTAAAATAGCCTCCTTGATGATACTCAAGATAAATGCTCTATAATAATGTACATGCTGCTTGAATAAAAGGGTAAGACTCCCTGTTCTTTCTTTCTTTCTTTTTTTTTTTTGAGCATTTACTATATGCCAGGGATTTCAGAAAAATGTAAAATTTTTATCATGAATAAAAATGCATACTTTAAAAAAACAGTGTTATAAGACTTATTATAAGGAACAGCAAGTAGTTCTCCTGCCTTCCTCCCCCATTCTTAATTGCTCTTCCTTCTTTTCAGAGGCAACCAATTTCATTTTTTTCTGATAATTATCATTATATTTTAAAATTGCATGCATATATTACTCTTTCCTTTTCTACATATTATTTTCTCACTTCTTGCTGTGGAAATCGTGATTTAGTGCTCTTGCAATTCCTGTATCCCCAGATACTTATTCCCTCCCCCATGCTCCCAATAGAGGTAAATCGTCATTTTTATCAGATTAATATCTACTTATATTGATATTATTTATAGCTGCTCCACATAGTCAGTTGCAGTTAAGTATTTTTCTTATACAACTCTTTGATTTCCCAGGAGTAGTAATTTATATTTTCATTTGCTTAGTTTTCTGTATACCTGTTAACTATGTCTACTCCAGACTCTCCTCTCTGCTGGTTCAGACACAGTCAGGTAACTTAGTCATTTAAGTTTCCCTTGGAGCTAGCCCTCGCGGAGTCCTTGGTCTTCCTGTTGCTTTCAGGACCGGTTGCTCTGTAGCCCTGCCTGCCAGACTCTCATCCTGTTTGTGTTTACCGTCAGAGTGGGAATTCTCATCACCTCTCTGCTATAGCAGGTCCTCTGTTGTACAAATCTTGTCTTTTTACTTTCTTGTCCTGGTGGAGTACATTGAAAATAGCTTCCTGAGAAAAGGAGAATGAGAGGTTAATTTATGACGCCCTGCACATTGGAAAAGATACTTGTTTCCTCTCTGTTAACTGATGCTTTGGCTGAGGATAGCATTTTAGGGTGGAAATCATTTTCCTTCAGAACTTAGAAGACAGTGTTTCTTGTAGCTTCCAGTGTTGATGTTGAGTATGTGACTTGTTTTTCTTTCTGGAAAATCTTCTTTATTCTTAGTTTTTAAGTTCATGATGATATACATTAGTGTGAGACATTTTCCCCTATAGTCTTAGAATTCAGTGGACCCTTTCGATCTGGAAGCTTATGTCTTTCAGTTCAGGGAATCATTCTCATAACATTTCTTAGGAAATTTCCCTTTCTTTTGTTTCTAGAATTCATATTGTATATATATTGGATCCCTTGAATTAATCTTCTTATTGTCTTAGTAAAATGTTTTCTCTTTGGTTTTCCATCTCTATATTTTTTGTTTTATCTTCTGGGAAATTTCAAGTTTATCTTTCAATATGTCACTCAAATTTTTAATTATCCCTATTGTTATAAGAGCTCCTGGTCTTCTCTGAATATTCACCTTTAAAATAACTTTTCATTTTTGTTTGATAATATCTTCTATTATCTTAGAGTATTGAAGGTTCTGAAGTTTTTTTTTTTCCTTCCTGAATTGCGTCCTTTTCCTCTGAATTTCTAATTTTAAATGTTTGATTTGGTCTTTGTCTTTCATGTTAAAGATTTTTTTTGAAATGTTTAGATCCTTGCATATCCATTTTTATTTATGAAGGAGACATTAAAGCACCAATTGAATCTACTGGCCAATTGAATCAAGTGCCAATTGATGAATGAATAATAAAATACAGTATATCCATACAGTAGAATATTATTCAACAGTTAAAAGGGTACATGCTACAACATGGATGAGTCTTGAAAACATTATGCTAAAAAGTGAAAGAAGCCAGTTACATAAGATCACATGTTGTATGAGTCCATTTATATGAAGTGTTCAGAGCAGGCAGATCTTTAGAGACAGAAAACAAATTTGTGGTTGCTTAGGACTGGAAGAAATAGGGGATGACTGCAAAAGGATATAAGAATTTTTATTGGGCTGATGAAAATGTTCTAAAATTGATATGATGAAGGTTGCACAATTCTGTAAATATACGAAAAATCCTGAGTCATGCAGCATCTCTAAAAGACATATTTGGGACAGTTGGAGACATTAGAATGCAACCGTGTATTATTGTATTTTGTCAGTGTTATAGTTCTTGGGTGTGACAGTGGTGTGCTTATGTAGGAGAATGTCCTTGTTCTTAGAAGATATGCACTAAAGTATTTAAGGATGAAGTATCATAGTAGCTGCAACTTAATATGGAAATGTGTTCAGCCAGAAGAGAAGTATTTGGTGTATGTGTATAAAGAGAGAAAGCACATGTTGGCAGCTGTGAATGTTAGTTGCCATTCTTTTCTGTAGGTTTGAAACTTCAAAATAAAACACTGGGGAGAAAAGGTTAATTGCCACCAAATTTGAAACCAGATTTGTGATCCATATTGTTATGAAAATTCAGAATTTCCAGAGACTCTTATTCATTCAAAATGTTTATTGTTTTTTTTTTAATTATAACCATAATGACATTTAAAGAAATGGAATGAGAGCACAGCACATATAACCAAATTTCTTTGACTAGTGGGTTTTATTATCAGTAACTACAAATTATAATCAAATGTCAGTAACTGTAAGACTTTTCTCTCAGGCCACTCAGTTTTTCCAGACATGAATCTTCTAGTCTTCTACCCAAGAAGTATAAGCCCACAGCCTATATTCTGGTAGCTGAGTGGAAGAGGTGGTGCTGGTTATCTCATTATTTAATATGTAGATTTTCCCATAATCCCTCTTTTGCCTGATGACACTTTGCCCCCAACCTCTGCCACCCCTGATATTACTAGGTCCAGATCCTCTGTGATTTAGCCACTATATAACGTACACCTGTCAAAACCCAAACTCTGTACACTGAGTAAAACAAAGCAGTAATATGAGTTGATTGCAGTAACTCATGGGACCTGGTACTTCATTTTTTTTGATTGCTAACTAATACTTCATTGTATGGATAGACCACATTTTGTTTATTTGTTCATCATTTGGTAGAGTTTTGAGTTGCTTTCCTTTTTCTAGGCTGTTATGAATAATGCCACTCTGAATATCTGTGTATAAGTTTTTATGTGGACATACATCTTCAGTTCTCTTGGGTAAATAACCTACAATGGAATTGCTGAGTCATATGATAACTTTATGTTTAACTGTTTGAGGAATTGCCAAACTATTTTCCAAAGTAACCATCATTTTATAGTCCCACCAGCAATATATGAGGGTTCCAATTTTCCATATTGTGTTTGATTTGGTTTTAATTTATATTTCCCTAGTGACCCATGATGCTGAGCATCTTTCATGTGCTTATTGGCTAATGTTATATCTTCTTTGGAGAAATGTCTATTCAGATCCTTTGCTTACATTTTAATTGTGTTGTTTGTTTTTAAATTGTTGAGTTTTAACAGATCAATGTGTGTGTATGCATACATATTCTTTATATATTCTGGATGCTAATCTCTTATCAGATATATAATTTATAAATACTTTCTCCCATTTTCTGCAAATTTTCCTTTCACTTACTTGATGGGATCATCTGAAGCATGAAAGTTTTCATTTCGATGAGGTCCAGTTATCCATTTTTTCTTTTATTCCTGATGCCTTTACTGTCATATCTAAGAAATTGTTGCCTGACCTAAAGTCATGAACACTTACTCTTATGTTTTCTTTGAAGAATCATATGTTTTAGCTCTTACACCTAGGTTCATAATTCATTTTGAGTTAATTTTTGTGTGATGTCTGAAGTAGGAGTCCAAATTTGTCCTTTTGCATGTAGATACCCAGCTATTCCAGCACCATTTATGCTGGAATTTCAATTTTCAATTTTCAATGCACCATTGAAAGTGCATTGGATTCCTTATCATTTGAAAATAATTTGTTAAAAAAGTACTCTGCACTCTTCACATTCAAACACCTTCTTTTCCAAGACTGCTTGCTGACAGATATGTAGATGGTTAAGTCTATGTGGAAAATTTTATCCAAATTTCTTTTTCTAGTATTCTGGTTTTTTTGTTGTTGTTCTAAAAGTACACACAGAAAAAAGATCCATACTAATAGTGTTATCTACCAGGCTTGATTATTAAAGGTGAATTAAAGGAATTTTAATTAAAGTCCTTACATGCTTTGTTCAGTTCAGTTCAGTTCAGTCTCTCAGTCGTGCCTGACTCTTTGCAAGCCCATGAATCGCAGCATGCCAGGCCTCCCTGTCCATCACCAACTCCTGGAGTTCACTCAAACTCACATCCATCGAGTCGGTGATGCCATCCAGCCATCTCATCCTCTGTCGTCCCCTTCTCCTCCTGCCCCCAATCCCTCCCAGCATCAGAGTCTTTTCCAATGAGTCAACTCTTCGCATGAGGTGGCCAAAGTACTGGAGTTTCCGCTTTAGCATCATTCCTTCCAAAGAAATCCCAGGGCTGATCTCCTTTAGAATGGACTGGTTGGATCTCCTTGCAGTCCAAGGGACTCTCAAGAGTCTTCTCCAACACCACAGTTCAAAAGCATCAATTCTTCAGTGCTCAGCCTTCTTCACAGTCCAACTCTCACATCCATACATGACCACTGGAAAAACCATAGCCTCGACTAGACGGACCTTTGTTGGCAAAGTAATGTCTCTGCTTTTCAATATGCTATCTAGGTTGGTCATAACTTTTCTTCCAAGGAGTAAGCGTCTTTTCATTCCATGGCTGCAGTCACCATCTGCAGTGATTTTGGAGCCCCCAAAAATAAAGTCTGACACTGTTTCCACTGTTTCCCCATCTATTTGCCATGAAGTGATGGGACCAGATGCCGTGATCTTCTTTTTCTGAATGTTGAGTTTTAAGCCAACTTTTTCACTCTCCACTTTCACTTTCAAGAGGCTTTGTTAGGAAGAGCTATTAATAAAATTAATAGTTTTGACTACTTTTATTTATGACCAGCTTGCCTGTGCCTAGTTGCTTGAGAGAATGACTTACTATTGTTAAATACATAAATTCCAGAGATGGACCCTTGTGACTTTTGATCTGAGGTCCATGTTTGAAGCTGTTTTTCTTGTTTTACACATCGTATTGATGTGTACAGCAGTTTGCTTCTGATCAGTAGTCACACAGGCCTCGTAATGAATCTTGGTGTTAGTTTTTCTAGATGATCACCATTTCCGAAGTGAAATTCATGTACTAGCTGTCAGACCTGTGATAAGTACCCTACCCCAAGCTGGAAGAAAATGTGTCCAGCAGGTTTGGGCAGATAGAAGATAGAAAACAGAAGATAGAAGACAGATAGCAGATAGAAGGAAACTTCACTGATTTATATAGATAGGAATTTCAAGCATGTAGAATAAGTCATTATTTTATCTATGTTACATGAGGGTTCATTATACCATTTGATTTATTTTTGTCTAGTTTTAATTTTCTTTGTAATGAAAAGGTGTTAAGGAGTAGATGGTGCCTGAGTTACTGTGCATCTTGAGTTAGAATCTGGAAGCGGTCTCTTGTGTTTGTGACTGACTTTGAACTTGCTCTCTCTGGTTCGCCTTCTGGATTCTACTGATCTCTGACTTTTCTCTTCAGGTAATTTATGCTGCCAGGGATGCCCAGATTTCAGTGGCTCTCTTTCTCCATCTTCTTGGATACCCTTTCTCTAGGAATTCGACTCTAGAAGAAAACGATGACCACATTGTCTGGAGAAAAATCTTAGAGAAATGTCAGGATGTGGTAGATATCCCATTCCGAAGTAAAGGGCTTAGCCGATCAGGAGAAGAGGTTAATGGGGAAGCAACAGAATCTCAGCAGAAGACAAGAAATAAGAAGTCGAAAGCTGATGGAACGATGCCAGGCAACCAGCAAGGGAGAGACCCCAGAAAACATAAAAGAAAGCCCCTGGGAGTGGGCTATTCTGCCAGGTAACTGAGTTTTTCTGTGTCTGGTAGGTTCAGTTCCCCGGCCTGCAGCAAAAGGCATGATGCTTTACCCTGGGTCTGGGAAGAAGGCTCTCCAAGGATTTTTATTTTTCCTTTCCTTCAGGGACATTTGGAGCTAGCCTTTATTTGTGTACTTTTCCCTTTTATTTACCCTTCTACTGTTTTATTTTGAGCAGTGGAAGTGGAAATGAGGAGTGTTTAGCCTAGCTTCGTCACTGACCTCGATACAACCTTAGATCTGTATTCTATTATAGATGAGAAAAGTGAAAGTGTGGTCACTCAGTTGTGAACACTATGGACTGTGGCCCTCCAGGCCCCTCTGTCCATGGGATTCTCCAGGCAAGAATACTGAAGTGGGTTGCCATTCTCTTCTCCAGGGGATCTTCCTGACCCAGGGATTGAACCTGGATCCTCTGCATTCCAGGCAGATTCTTTACCATCTGAGCCACCAGGGGGTATAATTATTATTCCTTGCTTGCTTCAGGAGAGCAAAGTAACATGAAGTGCCTCAGACTTTTCAGGAGAAATGCATCATCTGATTTCTTACTCATTTGGTATTTGGTTATTTAGAATGGTATCCAGGCCCTAAACTTATGTTATTCTCTAGTCAATGAGAATTTTCCTGTACAGCTTATGTCTCTATTGCAGAATGATGACTAATAAATACTTTGGAGTGGAAGTTTGGTTCCTCTAAGCAAAATGCCTTTAGGAATTAGATGATTAGAGTGAGGCGAGTATTGCGTATGGGCCAGAAATAAATCCACAAGGCATTCATCATTTTAGCTTGAATTTTAATTGACTTGGTTTAATCAAGGGATTACAGGGAAGTTTCTTCATGTTCTGTTCCTGCTTGCTTTGATGGTAGAACCATGTAAACACTAATTTCCCAATCTATAAATATAAAAACTAATGGTATAAACTAATTCACTTTAATTTCTCTTTCCTAGCCCATTGTAGATGGAGGAATAAACATGGTTTCTCACCATTTTTTTTCCCCCCATAAATGTAACGTATGACCCTATGAATGGCTTGGGTCACTCAGAATATAGGAAGGTAGCTGATACCTTGATCAATAGTTTGCTCCAAATTTTAGATTTCTCTCTCCCTTCCCCCCAGAAAATCACCTCTGTACGATAACTGCTTTCTCCACGCTCCAGATGGACAGCCCCTCTGCACTTGTGATCGAAGAAAAGCTCAGTGGTACCTGGACAAAGGCATCGGAGGTTTGAGATTCAGCCGTCATATTTGATTTATAATTGGGAGCATGTGGGTACTGACTGGAGTGGGGCTGAGATAAGGGAGGGGGTTGCGATGCATAGAAGGCAGAGAGCCCTAGAGACACGTGGGATGGAGCTGTTCAAAGCCCAGAAATAGTGATCTCTGCCCAGAATACAGCAGAGAACCACTGAGGTGGTGCTTCTTCCTGGGGGAGAGGTGGGCGGGCAGTCATGCTCTAACGCTGCCTCTTTCCTCTAAGAGCTGGTGAGTGAAGAACCTTTTGTGGTCAAGCTGCAGTTTGAACCTGCGGGCAGACCAGAATCCCCGGGAGACTACTACTTGATGGTTAAAGAGAATCTGTGTGTGGTGTGTGGCAAGAAAGACTCGTACATTCGGTAAGTGTCCAGCAGGGTGGGGCTGCCCTCTTGTCTGCCTCTGATGGAAGTAGCCCTTCAAGCCACATGCAGGGCCCTCGGCGGGCTTGGTTGAGGCTGCCCCTTTGGCTTAGAGACTTGTCCCCAGGGGGCATCTCAGTGTCCCCGAGAGCTTCGACACTCTGCCTGGCCTTGCTGTAGTGGTGCCTGCCACGACCCCCTGCCCCCCACCAGAGCCAGTTTTTGGTTTTCAGAATGAAACACTCTTGTCAAAACAGTTTGTCATGAAGAGAATCGTGCCCTTTTGCTCATGAAGGAACGGAGACCAGTTCCTTCAGAAGCTGCCTCTCTGTGTCCTTGCAATCCTCCCCTGAGTGGCTCACAGGCTTTGTGACTCGGGTACATCAGTATCCAGGTGACCTGAAGGCACCCTCTGGAATAGTCTGAGATTATTCTGCGTCAAGGTCCCCAGGCAATGAAGGTGACGTTACCACTGGGCCCGGGTACGCAGACACCTGGGCTTTCTCCCTGGCTACTGAGGAGTGGTAACTCACTTGGCTCCTATCTCTCCTTGCAAAGTGAGACAAACAGTTGTGGTGGCCAGGAGTTTTCCCTGAGAGCTTAGTTTTCCTTAGAAGACAGTGATGGACTTCGATGAATAACCAGGGAAATAATTTGAGAGTAAAGGATTCTTCAGATGAAGGACACGGGCTCTTACAGGTCACCAGGCTTCCAAAATTTCGGGAGTAGTGGTTACCTGCTGCGTGCTTTGAGAGAGTTATTTTCCAGATGTTAAAGGCCATTAGAATTTCTTTTCATTTCTCAGATACTTTTCCGTTGGGGAGCACAGCCTTCCCAGAGGTGGCTATTAGCCTCTTCCTACCCCTGGCTTGCCAGAGGAGTTGGGGAGCCGGTGGTCTGCGCTCACTTCAAGGAGAGGGGGACCCAAGGACTGGAGGTAGTCGGGCCTTTACGTCATGGCTGTTGGGTTGCAGGGCCCCAGCTCCTCAGTCGTGTTTAGGCCCAGATCAGAATCCCAGTGGGGCACCTGCCGACTCCGTGCTCCGTCTGTGTTGTCGGCTAATGCGCGCTGCCTTGTGCCGGCTCCCTTAGGAAGAACGTGATCCCGCACGAGTACCGGAAGCACTTCCCCATCGAGATGAAGGACCATAACTCCCACGATGTGCTGCTGCTCTGCACTTCCTGCCACGCCATCTCCAACTACTACGACAACCACCTGAAGCAGCAGCTGGCCAGGGAGTTCCAGGCCCCCATTGGCTCCGAGGAGGGCTTGCGCCTGCTGGAGGATCCTGAGCGCCGGCAGGTGCGTTCGGGGGCCAGGGCCCTGCTCAACGCCGAGAGCCTGCCTGCGCACCGGAAGGAGGAGCTGCTGCAGGGGCTGCGAGAGTTTTACCGCACAGACAGGGTCACGGAGGAGATGCTTCAGGAGGCAGCCAGCCTGGAGACCAGGTATGATCTGCGGTCCTGCTCAGAGGGGAGTGAGGACTGGTCTAGAGTCTTTACGCCAGCTGCTCGGTTTGAGTGCCTGTACGGCAGAAGCAGGTACCCTGCGGCAGCCTCGGGCTCACCCCACTAAGTCTGTGTGGCTCAAAATAACCAAGCACCTAGGACAGAGCAATCTGTTTGCTGATTAACTTTCTAGAGGAGACTTGCCTTCTGTCCTTGACCTTTTAAGATCATATCCATATGTCCAGCCATTTTCATAATGAGCAGGAGAGTTCAAAGGCACTGGAGTTGAACCTTATGCATTCTCTGCAGAAGGAAATCTTCTGGTCAGCACATAAGAGGAAAATCAGAGTCAAGAAATACCCCTCCAGTCTCTGGAGTCGCCTGTGAAGTACAGTGTGTGTGGTTTTGCATCTTTTCCCGTATCCAGGTCGGTGGGAATTGAGACACAGCGGTTCATGTTTCCTGTCTCTAACCTGCCCTCCAGGGTATTGGCCTGCTGAATGGCATGTTGGCCAGGATTGCTGTTAGTATTTAAATTACTTTTTATGTTTTTACTTCCTTGCTTGCTTTCTCTTTCCCCCTGAGTACCTAGTCGAATTCATTGAATTCATATCATTTAATTCAGTGTCCCTAGATGAGAGGCATTTTATAGTCCTGAGAAATGAATGGCAACATGGCCCAGATGATAAAAACTCTGGGCTGCCTATTATAGTTTGCTTCCCAACTTGTCAGTTCTTTCCAGGGATTGAAGTAATTGATAAGTTCACAAGTCCTGATAGTCCTGCTGGTTGCCTATAGTGTTTTGTTATTTTTTAAAAATACCCCCATAAACTTAATTATAGCAACAAATATTTATTGAACAAATTTTTATAGATATGCTAATCTATTTAGCCCAGTTAATAAACTTTATATTAATTGCCTTAATTATTTCTTATAACAACCCTGTGAGGTAGGATTTAGATTTCTTATTGGTTTCTGCTAACATTGTATCCTGTATTTTTTTAAATCTTTCAAGATTTAAAAATTATTCTTAAGACTATTTTCCAAACTTTATTTTAGATACCTCAAAATTAAGGTTAAGATTATATTACAAATTAAGGAGACAGGCTCCTTTAACCAGTTCCCAAATGTATTTCCTAAAACAGCTACATTTCCCCTTTTGGTGACCAGCCTATCTAGTAAATTCATCTTGCTGCCTTGGATGGGAGGGTGCTGGGCTTGGGTGTCTAGGACCAAGAAGAACAGCTGTTTGAGGGAAGTTAGGCAAGTTAATGGTATGCTTGTGAGCTAAATAAGAAAATGCCCCACAAATACCTGGAGGGCACGAACAGGCTTGATGGGGAGGATTGAGAGTGGGGTGTAGACGCAGGGAGAAGAACTGAATCCCAGACAGAGAAAGCCTTTCATTCACAGGAGCTGGTGGCACTGTTCACAAGGCATCTTAGTGAGAAAGGAAGCAGGGCTTCATCTTCTCATTAAACAGCACGAGCTGTGCAACTGAGCAACCACGGTAGCATTTCGTTGTGACCAAAACACGTCTTGTGGATGTGGTTTGGCATTTCTTTGTACGAGAATGAAGGCACCAAAGAAATATGTCGCCTTTATTTTACATTCAAGTATTACACTGTGATGAAAACCCGAAACATGTGGGCTGATTGAAGAGCTCATATAAAGACTAAGTATCGATCAGAATGAGTAGCTTAAAAGAAGGGCGAGGGACTTCCATGGTGGTCCAGTGGCTAAGACTCTGCGCTCCCAGTGCAGGGGGCCCAGGTTCTATCCCTGGATCTGATAGAACTAGATCTGAACCTGAGTCTCCTGCATTGCAGATGGATCCTTCACCATCTAAGCTGCCAGGGAAGCCCTAGATCCCACAGGCCGAAGCTAAAGATTCCACACACTGCAATAAGATTGATGATCCTCCGTGCTGCAACTAAGACTCAGTGCAGTCAAATAAATAAATATTAAAAAAAAAAAAAAGAAGGGTGAGCCGATAGGAAGGAAACCCTTGAGTAAGTGAAAGACCTCTGTTCTCCACCCATCATCCGCTAGGCAGTGGGCCCCCGCTAGTAGGGTTGAGCATTGTGCAGTGGCCTTCCCATAAGTATAGCTCAGAATCCCAAGATGCCTTCTCTGGGATTGATTGTGCTTAGTATGTTCGAACTATTTTTAGAAAGTCAGATATGGGAAAGATGTTTTTAAAAGCATCAAAGTAGCCGCCCCTCAGGAGTCCATAGCCTCTCTCTGTACCCCATGGCAGCCCCTTGGCCCACAGCACCTGGAGCTGTTGAGATGCTGTCCTGTGCTTGCTTTCCTCAGACCCTTGTCCTTCGTGTCTTGGCAGGATTTCCAATGAAAACTACATTCCTCACGGGCTGAAGGTGGTGCAGCGCCACACCCAGGGCGGGCTGCGCTCCCTCATGCAGCTGGAGAGCCGCTGGCGGCAGCACTTCCTGGACTCCATGCAGCCCCGGCACCTGCCCCAGCAGTGGTCGGTGGACCACAACCATCAGAAGCTGCTCCGGAAATACGGGGAGGACCTTCCCATCAAGCTGTCGTGATCGCCGCCTCCCTTCCGGGTTAGGACGCCTGGGAAGCTGGAGCCGGGGGGTGCCAAGTCACCTCTTCCTGTTTTAATGTCATTGTCAGATTCTGGTGACACAACTCACAATACTAACCCGTCGTGATCATCCCAGGATGCTTCTGGTGGAGCAAGGCTGTTGCTTTCAGGGGTGCTCCTGGTTTTGAATTTCAGCTGGGCAGAGTGAGAATTCTCTATTCCGCCCTTTTCTGGACAAACGGGAACCTTGGCCTTCATATTTTTCCCCTCTCCCTATAATGCTTTCCCTGTACAGGCGACACATGAAGGATTCTTCCTGAAGTGTCTTGTCAAGACTCTCAAGTTTTTAATATTTTTTTCTTCCCTGTCCAGCATGTTGGTTTATCTCAAACAGGAGCTGTCAAGTATTTCAATCCCATCTGGTTAGGAGGGAGAAAAAAATAAAACGTTCTTCTAGAGGTTGGAGAGGTAGAAGGGGGTTGGATTCATACTCCCAGCTCAGCCTCATGATTAGAAGTTCTTTGGCTTGATGCTGTGCTGGAGCTCACCTGGATGGGGATCCGGCCCAGCTGGGCTGCTTCGGTTTATTACACATCCTTGAAAATGCTCCCCTTTACTTGTTCAGGGCCAAGGCAGCAGCTTCCTGCCACGTGTTTTCACCCTAGCCCTGGAGGGGATTCTTTTTGGAAAGAGGCCTGGGTGGGCCACAGAGAAGCACGAGCACCACCTCCCTAGAGAACTTGGATGATTTGCTCAGCTTTTGGCTGTTTGTTGCAATCCTGCCCAGAACGTCAAGGTTTTTAGCGTAATCCCTTTCTGAGAGGAAGATTATCTTTTCTCAGAATCAGTATCTGGTCCCTTCAGTGTTCTGTGTTCTATCAGATTTGCAATACTGACCTCTTTTAAGCTCTTTAATTCTCTCCCAGAGCCATTTGGTCAGGTTGCAGTGAGAGGATTTCTCCATCTCCCATCTTGCCTGGGACACTGGGATTAATTAATCCGTTTTGATGTTCAAAACGGTGGTGTTTCTCATCTTTCTAAATGTGAGGCCACCACTTTGAGCATGAAATCAACTTATTAGTGATTAGGATCTTTTTTTAAAGTATAAGGAAAACTTTCTTACCTTACAAGATTTTAACAAGCTTTAAAAAAATTTTTTATGGCCATAATTCAACAGGAACTCTGTTTTGGAGCTGTGCCTGAGTTGGTGATGGCTGCTCTAACATTGATAAGTAAAACAACTTCTAAGCACAAAGTTCATGAATTGTAAATGTAAAACTTTTTGCTTTATAACTTTGTAAAATCAGTGAATACTCTTGGGGAAGGAGATCTTTATCCTATAGGTCCCTGCTGTGTGGCAGCCCATGGTGTGTCCTAAGTCACTTAAGTCGTGTCCGACTCTGTGAGACCCTATGGACTGTATAGCCTGCCGGGTACCTCTGACCGTGGGATTCTCCAAGCAAGAATGCTAAGAGTGAGTTGCCATTCCTTTCTCCAGGGGATCTTCCCCACCCAGGAATCGAACCCACATCTCTTATGTCTAACTTGCATTGGCATGCAGGTTCTTTACCACTAGCGCCACGTGGGAAGCCCATGGTATGTATGCACAGACTCCCCTATGCCATCCCACCCCACCCCACCCCGCCTCCCACCCCCACCCCTAGCTTTGACCCCTGGACAGCAGCCCACCACACATGCACATCTTGCATTTTTTTCCTCTTCCCTTCCCACTCGTCCTCAAATAGGTGTTTTTGGGGTCTAAATCAAAAACTCTTGAAAACAAATAGTACCAGCTGCTTTGGGGGCCCTGTGTTCAGCACACTAGGTTGTTACAGGGCTGTCACTTCACTGGAGCCCGCGGCAGAGGACCAAACGGATGGGTGGTCGTCGTAGTAGTCAAGCTTGCCACAAGGGGCGCCTGTAGCTCTTGCTTTATAAGCATTCTTGAGAAATAAGTGGCTTTTATACCCGAACCTTGGACATAACTCAAGACTTATGTTTCAGATTGTGTATATCTGGTTTTGAGTCATTTTGATAAGTTTTATAAGAAAAACCTCTTTCTCTTAAGAGAGTAGGGCACTCCCTTTCTCTTTCCCTGTATCCTCACACTTAGAGGTGAGAATCATGTCCTAAGAGGTCGTTTAAGGAGCTGTGGTTGCTGAGGGTAGAAAGAATGGGTTCTCCAGTAGAACTCCCTGCAGAGCTTAATATCGCAGAGCCAGCAGCCAAGACAGAGGAAAAATCTGGACTATGGCACACACAATCTCTGTCCTTTTTAGAACACACGCTGTTTAGATTTGAATCTTTTCGTGTTTTTAAATCAGCCTTGGACTTTAGCAGCCTGTCCCTAAGACTGACAATAGCTATCTCAAATGAGTCATTTTAGGGTAGGCATATTTTTAAACAATTTTTTCTTCTGATATAAAAGTCATGTGTATGCTTGTTAGAGATGAATCTAAAGAAAGAATGAAAATCCATCATCCCTCCGTGTAGAACAAACCTAATCTCTGCAGGTATGTTTATGAATTTCCTTTCAGTATTTAAAAATGCATATATTGTGTGTAGTATTTAAACAGGCTTGAGAGTCATATATATAGCTTAGTATCCTATGTTTCCTTCATTTAACCTGGTATCATAAGTAATTTCTTGTCTCTTTAAATCTTTGAAAGTAGATTTCCAGTAACTCTACCTTACTTTATTATCCATGCCCACACTGTTGAAATTTTTGGTTGCTTTGGATCCTTTGCTAATATCAATGATGTATGCAATGAACTTTTTTGTGTGTAAATCTTTGACTATAACTTTGCTAACTTATTTAGGTTAGAACCTTAGAAATTGGATTGCAAGGAGGGGGAGGCATGTTGCTGGAGTGAGTACAAATTGATATCCATTTTTAGGGGTTTCTGTGATGGGAATGTTTGCCTTTGACCCTTTCCCTCACGCCCTAGGGCATTCGCTGAGTTTCCTTCTCTGTGAGCAGCAGTGAGCAGACAGTGTCACAGCAAAGGCCCCTCTGATGTGCCTGAACATTACGATTGCAGCCTCAGAGTCTTTTTTCTGCTTCCCTTCTGCTCCCATCCTTCCTTGCCTCATTCCTCCTTGCAGCAGTGATTTTTGGAAATACTGTTTGTTTTAAAAGAAAATTGTAAAAAATATTAATTAAAAATAAAAAATTTTATTTTAAAATAAAGGTTATGGCCTTTTTTCCCCCCCACGGATAAACAAGCAATTACTGATTTGCCATCCTAAAGCGAACAAAGCATGATATTCAGGGATTTGTTTCCCTCTTAAGAGTGCAGCCATAAGTTACTTATTCTTATCCATGTCACAGACAGAGATCAGATGGCAAAATGTGTTCTGTTGAAATAAAGCCATTTTAATCCCTCATTTTAGACTCTCAGGAGCCCAGCAGACAGAAAGAGCTTTTGTTCAGCTTCCTATTCTAATGTTTGGGGCCCTAACATTTGACTATTATTTAAATTCTTTGTTATCTTACCTCTCTGAGTTTTTCATTCATTCATCTATTTTTTTCAATTCATTATGTCTCATCCTCTAAGAGGTACCATAGTTTCTCAGTTTACTAGTTTGCTAATTATTACGTATTTTAAAAGGATTCTTCTTTCTGGTCTCGTTTTTTCTGTTCTTTACTTGGTCATTTTTAGAGTACCTCATCCCTCAGGAATGCAGTTGAGAATCAGTTTTTCTTGGATGAGATAAACTATAAGAGGGTGTAAGAATTATTCTTGTATTGTTTCTGTTTAGTCACTAAATCATGTCTGATGTTTTTACCACCCCCCATGGACTACAACCGGGGCTCCCTAGGTATCGCTAGTGGTAAAGAGCCTGCCTCCCAGTGCAGGAGACTTAAGAGATGTAGGTTCGATCCCTTGGTTGGGAAGATCCCCTGGAGGAAGGCATGGCAACCCACTCCAATATTCTTACCAGAAGAATCCCATGGACAGAGGAATCTGGTAGGCCACGGTCCATAGATTTCCAAGGCGTTGGACACGACTGAAGCAACTTAGCGAGCACGCATGGACTGTAGCCGTCCAGGCTCCTCTGTCCATGGGATTTCCTAGGCAAGAATACTGGAGTGAAAAAAAAAAAAAAGAATACTGAAGTGTTTTGCCATTTCCTCCTCCAGGAGATGTTCTCCACCAAGGGATCGAACCTACATCTCCTGCACCGGCAGGCGGATTCTTCACCATGAGCCACCAGGGAAGCCCCAGTTCTCCTATAGTGGACTCTTGATTGGATAATGTAAAAATTATACATAATCCTCAAAATACTTTTTTTGGAACCGACTTACTCTTTTTAGGTATTCCCCAAGTTGCCCCCTCATGCTGGAGCCAAAAACCTTCCGTCTGTCCCCAGTCCTGGGGCAGTTTTGCATCAGGTGATGGAGCTGGACTGACACGCAGCCAAATGATCATTCCACTTGTTCAAAAGTACCTGTTCCACCCACTCTACCAGGGAGATGCCTTTGCCTGTGGCACCACGGCCCTTACTTAACTAGCAACATGTTATTTGGGAAAGTGGGAAGTACATTAGACCATTATTTCCTCCTCACTAGCCTTGTCTGTGTCCAACTTGGTTGTTGGCACCCCCAGTCACCAAATGGGCAATCCTGTGGGATAAGCAGGAGCTGACTTCCTGTGCACAGGGAGAGGGAGTGTTGGAAGCCCTAGTCCACACTTCCTGGGTGCTCCCTCTTCTAAGGCAGTGGTACTTGCCTTAGAAGGTCACTGTCGGACTGAGTGGAGATAGTTAATCTCACATCCTCCAGACCGAACTCAAGGCGTTTGCCCTCCTTGCAACTTCCTTATTTGCTTTTAATTCTTGATTTTTTCTCTTTTGCCTGATGGGTAGCCTGTTGCCTTCCTGCCAGCATAAGCTTCAAGAGCCGCTAAGTTTACAGTCAGCATTATTATCAACGTGATGTGTGGTCCAGATATTCCTGAGTTGTTAGAGGCTACTTACACGCTACACCTGCTTCCCAAAGATCTCCCTTCTCAGGTTGCAACATGCTGGGAAAAAGTTGGGATTCTGACTGCTCAGACCACCAGGGTATCTATTAAGTCCTGGATGAGAATCCGAAATTTGAGCTTAGTGAGCTGGTAGGGGTGGAAAGAAATAGGAGACTGGGACATGGGCAGTTTTAAAGAATGTACATTTATTTGGTTGGTGGGGGAGGATGGGAGCATAGTCCATGGACTTACCTTTTTTTTTAAATATAAATTTATTTTAATTGGAGGCTAATTACTTTATAATATTGTATTGGTTTTGCCATACATCAACATGAATCCGCCACGGGTGTATACGTGTTCCCCATCCTGAACCCCCCTCCCACCTCCCTCCCCATACCATCCCTCTGGGTCATCCCAGTGCACCAGCCCCAAGCATCCTGTATTATGCATCGAAGCTGGACTGGCGATTTGTTTCACATATGATATTATACGTTTCAATGCCATTCTCCCACCCTCGCCCTCTCCTACAGAGTCCAAAAGACTGTTCTATACATCAGTGTCTCTTTTGCTGTCTCACGTACAGGGTTATCGTTACCATCTTTCTAAATTCCATATATATGCGTTAGTATACTTTATTGGTGTTTTTCTTTCTGGCTTACTTCACTCTGTATAATAGGCTCCAGTTTCATCCACCTCATTAGAACGGATTCAAATGTATTCTTTTTTTGGACTTAGCTTTATATTTTGCTTCTTGTGGCTCAGCTGGTAAAGAATCTGCCTGCAATGTGGGAGACCTCGATTCGATCCCTGGGTTGGGAAGATCCCCTGGAGAAGGGAAAGGCTACCCACTCCAGTATTCCGGCCTGGAGAATTCCATGGACTGTGTAGTCCATGGGGTTGCAAAGAGTCAGACACGACTGAGTGACTTTGACTTTACTTCAAACTCAATTGTATAGTGTATTGGAGGATCAAGAGGCCTTGGTGATAGTGTCTGGTTCTGGCCATCAGCTATGTGTCTTTGGACCAATCACTTAACTTTTTTGGATTCCTTTCTGTACCGATAAAACTAGGAGTTTGAATTAGCTGTGCCGTAAGGGGCCTACTAGCGTGGCATTCTGTAATACATCCCCCTGTTGTTTGATGTGGCGCTCTCCCGTGGGTGCTGTGTACTTTCTGCTTGGTTTCACATTCTCATCCCATCCCAGCCCTGGGAATGCAGCTGTGCATGAAGGGATGCGGGGTGAGGAAGCCAGGATGCCACGCTGTGTCCTCTCAGCCTGCTGACTAGGGCCAAGCCTGCTCCCTCCATCCAGAGCTCCACCTGGGGTCAAAGTACTCCTCTCACCAGAGATGCACTGAGTGTGGCCTTAAGGAACTCACATTTCTATTCCGTTCACTATTTGACAGTAAAGAAGAGAAATCTTTATCTTCACCCACATTGCCAGTGCCGTAAGGCTTAATAAGAAATTGGCATGGAATAGAAATGAGGCATCTTTGCCAAGTATTGTAAATGGGAGGATGTTGGGGAGGAAGAAAACAAGGTTTCTCATTTAAAGATCGGAGATGTTGAGGCTGTGCCATAGAGAGAGAATTGAATAGAACTGGGCACTTGGAAAGGAAAACGTTAAATCAGTAAGTTAATATTCTCTTTTTATGCTGTCAGGACTACCTAAGAAAATTTGAGGGGTCCACTGTGTTAACACATTGTTCTCCATCCATGCGTCCTAAGACAATTAACTGCCAGGGACACTTGAGAAGTCTCTAGGGCCTGCCTTTCTATAACCCTGACCCACCTGGGCCTTTGTCCTGCTTACCTTTCTGGCCACCAGCGAGACAGACACATGCAAAATGTAAAGATTGTATTTTATAAGCTACCAAGAGACATTTTCCCCTCTGTGTATCCATTCTCTGTGACCTGGCAAAAGATACATATTCCAGTCCATCATTGTGCTTCATTTCGGTCCCAAAGAGGTTATGGTGTATTGGCTTTGTGTTGCATAAATTTTGTACCAAGTATGCTAAACTTGAAGCTCTTTTCACAATAATCACTTCAATGTAGACATGAGTCCCCCTTTTTCTACCATATTGGGGTCATTTTGTTGTTGTTCTGGATCAACGAACAGATTGCCAAAAAGGAGGCTAACGTATATATCTCTCCCCTCTCCTAAAATGTAGACATCTTTTGTTTTATCTCCGGCTTCCCTGATAGCTCAGCTGGTAAAGAATCCACATGCAATGGGGGAGACCTGGGTTCGATCCCTGGGTTGGGAAGATCCCCTGGAGAAGGGATAGGCTACCCACTCCAGTGTTCAGGCCTGGAGAATTCCATGGACAGTCCGTGGGGTCGCAAAGAGTTGGACATGACTGAGCGACTTTCACTTCACTTTGTTACATCTCACAGCGCCAATTGGAGCCCCAGTCAGTTGGCTCAGTTCCTTTCCAATCAAGATCTGTATGTTTGGCCCTGGAGGTTTGGTCAGCCCGAGCTGTAGCCCATATAGCTTCCTCTGAGTTCTTGGATACAATGAGCAAGACTAAAGTTGGCTCCGAAACGGAACAGAAGATGACTTGGGGTTAGTTTTTCTTTTTTAAATGTTATACAAGTGCAGAGAGTTGGCTGCCATCCCCCCTCAAACCATCAGCAGAGCTTGACCTTGGCCAAGATTTTGCCTCATCCTCTCGGCATTTTAGCATCGAGTTGCGTTTCAGCCATGGAATGCTTAACCAAAAGCACATGCTCTCGCGGTAGCTTCCAAGGAGCAAGTTTTTGCAGAAAGTCCACATCATGTTGTTTTCTCAAAACAACTGTTTTCTCTGAACCACCAACCCAATAAACCCCCAAATGGTGATTCTTTGGTTTATTTGTACACAAGGGCTGAAATTTTTGCTGCTGTTAATAATACTTTATTGGAGTGTAATATAGTGAAAATGCAATAAAGCATACAAATCTTACAAGTACAGCTCGGTGAATTTTGACAAATGTGTGTGTGTGTGTATATATATATATATATATATATATATATATACACACCTATGTCATTAGGGGACTTCCCTGGTGGCTTAGTGGTAAAAAATCCACATGTCAATGCAGGAGACATGGATTTGATCCCTAAGCCGAGGAGATCCCCTGGAGAAGGAAATGTCAACCCACTCCAGTATTCCTGCCTAGGAAATCCCATGATCAGAGAGGAGCCTGGTGGGCTCTAGTCCCTGGGGTCAAACATAGCGACTAATTCATGTAATCATGAAGGGCTGGAGTTTGTGTATTACATGAAACGTACATCCTGATGATGTACAGCTTGGGGTTGGGAGGTTGTACATTCAGGTGGCTGAGCAGATTAGTGTAACACAGCAAATCCAGGTCAAAATGTGATGACATTGGTGGTCTGAGTCCAGGCAGTCTGGAGGTTTTTTGTCACTCCCAGGGGAACTGGGTACAGCGAAGCTTCATGTTTGTTTTTAACAAGTTGCTTTTAAGAAGAAATATTACGTGCACGTAGGACAAAATTTGTTTTTAAACATATAATGAACAAGGACCTCCTCCCCAGTCCTTCCCTTCCTGACAGTAACCACTGTTACTATGACTTGTGCATTGTGCATCCTTCAGAGGGGCAGAAATGGAATGCGAATGTGTGTGAGTTTGCTTTTAAGTCTTAGGTTTCTTTGCTAAATAAGAATGTCTCTGCCCTTCTCCTCATACTCTAAGCTCTAGTCTTCTAGGCTCTGGTCTAGGGCATTTGTATAGAAATCTGGATCCTGCAGCCTCAGTAGAACCAACCTATTTGTCTTACACTATACAAAGCTCATCCTCTGGATCTGTCATCTGGCCCAAAGTCCATGTTTCTCATAGGATCGGCCATGAGTTGATAAGTGTCTAGGCTGGGTTTTTTTTTACATTAGGCTTTCTACTTCTTTTAATATATATTTAAAAGTTTCTGTAATAAATTTTTTTAATGTCTTATTTCTTCAGCAGTAGCTCCTGCAACACACTTATCTACTTAGGTTTTGGGTTTGTTTTAACGTAATGTTTCACTGCAACTTAAAAGGAAACTGTAGATGGATCTCTAGGCAGCCCCCCTCACCCCATCCCCTCCCCCGTAACTGCCATGACCACCCAAATCGACATTTAAAATTCCAAAGTTACAAACATGAACCAGGATGATTATTCACCTTCAAAAGCCATCCTTTTTAAACATAGGGCTGACCTCAAATTTATTTTGAAAAGCCAACTCCTGTGGCAAGCAAAATTTGGTGTGATTTGTACACTAAGTTTCTCAAGAATGTAAATCTCATGCAGAGCAGAGGACTTATATTCAGCCTTGAAAAGTATTTTACACAATATAATGGGCTCCAGAGCCAGGGAAGGAAGAACCTCGCAGACCCACCCTCTCAGCAGGGGAGAAAACAAAGTCTGCACGGATGGCTTTCCTTGGCCACTACTCCTAGCCACTTCTAATTTTGTACCCCTCTGTGCCAGGTGGATGAGGAGTCGGATCATCTCCAGGTCAGAGCGTTCCAAAAGATGCACAGGTTTTTCCCATTCAAGTCCCATATGGTTTCCCCAGGGCCATTTTATCCTTGATGTCCTTTCACATTCTCTACTTTGTCTCGCTGTAATCCAATCCACCCCAGGCCCCTCCAGTCATCGTTAAGTGTATTCCCACGGGTCAGGGAGCTCTCTTGGAGCATCCCTTTAGAGCAGCTGTCCATTTGAGCAGCATCTGCTTTTCAACTAGCTTGAAGACAGAATGAAGGACATGGTCGAGTCTTTCCCAGTGGGAAGCGGATGACACCGGTAACCTTAGGGACTGCCATCAGGATGCTGCGCGTTGAGTGGCCCCCGCAACTCGCAAGCGAAGGTGGGTGATTCCCAGAAAGGGCAAGCGGGTCTTCAGCCCTGTGGCCCGTGCAGGGTCCTAAGGCTGGAACGGTTCCCTGAGCCTCTGGCTCCAGCCCTTTCTGGGCAGGGAAACAGAACGAGGCAAAATGCCTGGTGTGTTTTTAAATAGATTCGGCTCGCTGCAGCCAACAAGCCCGACAGCTCCGGGAGGTGAGTGACCCTTCCTGAGAGATTTCTGTTGCGCCATTCCTCGGCCTCCATCCCCACCCCTCCTGCTTCTCCCTTCTGACCTCACACCCCTTCTCTCTGGACAGTTTCTCTTCAGGCCCTTCTGGTTTTCGGATTTATTACACTTTTGTTGGTTTTCACTCTCTGCCTTTTCCTTCCCCGAGGCTGCTTTTCCTCACGCCCTGTATCTTCTCATCTCTCCCAAGAGTGCATCTCCATCTGCGGCTCCTTGTCTGTCTCCGCGTCTCAATCATCCTCCTGGCCTCACCCGGGCTTTACTGACCCTGGAAATAAAGAAGGGAGGCTTGGAGGAACCTACCTTGAGCAACCCCACGTGGTGGGGCAGGTAGCAGCCTTCGTCTTGGGAAACGTCTAAGCTGCCCTTAGCCACGGCAGCTGTTGCTGGGCAGAGTGGCAGTGCAGTAGGCAAGCCGGAGGAGGAGGAGATGGACAGGAGGGGTGGAGGGCCCAGCACCCACTGAAGGGGACAGTCGGAAGAGGAGGTGAAGAGGAAGGCCGGGTGGATGCCATGAGGAGGAGCTGGGTCGCGTGGCTGAGAAACCAGGGACGTGGGACCACAGCCTAGCTCTGCCCAGCAGAGGCGGGCAGCGTGGGGAGAAGGAGGCGCCTTAGAAACCCTTTCTCACCACTCATCTCTGGCCCTTTTGTTCTTTTTCTTTCATGTTTCTGTCTTCATGTTGTATTAGCAGCAGAAAACACACCACAAAAGGCGATCTGTCTTTGAAAGGGAATAGCCAGATCTGGTGGATTGAAGGCTGGATGCACTTCCCTCTCTGCCGAATTCGTAGGTCCCTCTGCCTCTGTCTGGCTGCTGGAGTCATCAGGGCTGGCCCTTGAATGGAGGTCCTGTACCAGCTCTGACAGCCCAGCCGGAGAGCCACTAGCAAGGGCAGCCGGAAGCACTGTGCGTCCGCAGACCCTCTTCAGGCGCCGGGGGAGCTGGGCTGTTGGCCAGCGAGGGCTTGGGCTTAGGGGCAGCTTCCAGAGGCTGACGCCAGCCCCACCAGGGGCTCCTCCTCCCCAGCTAGGAGCTGAGCTGCAGAGGGGCCCGCGGTAGAAGAAAGAGAAAGGAAAACACTCTTGCTTTAAAAAAGTTTTACACTGAAGAGGTGATGAGTGCATGTGGCAAAACATCCCAAAGCTATAAAACAATGAATATACAGTGAAATCTCCCACTCCTGTTCACCTCAAGGTCCCCTCCTCAGAGGTATCCCTGGATGTAACAATCTCTTGCACATTCTTCCAATATCTCCTTTTTAGGTCTCTATATCCTGGAAATTTTCAGATTCTTCAGGCAATGGACCATCTGCAGTTGTTTGGATGCGTATGTATATATGTAATATGTGCCAGGGGACCCAGTGATAATGAAGAAAATTGCATCTCAGTTCATTGCCAATAATTCTTGCTGGGGCACAGAATGGTTTTAAAAAATTAAAATAAGTAAACAGAACAATAAGATGCTAGCACTAGAAAGGACCTGCTGAGTCTTATTGTACCAAACCCCTCATTTTAAACATGAGAAAGAAGTTCGGATAAGTGACTTTTCCAGGGTCACCAAGCTGGCTTATGGCACAAACAGGACTAAAACCCCAGCTTGTCGCCTCCTAATCATTCCAAGTGCCCAAGAACATACCAGATGCTCTGTCTGTTGGTAAGGGCCTTCGGAAAGATAAGTGATGAAATGGAAAGAAAGGCAAATGTTGGACATGGGTTTAGAAACTTCCTCTGGACACAAATATAGTGAAAGAAATCAGTAATTCCAGGAAAGATCTGAAGTTGAAGACCTGAAAAATAGCATGTGCGCACACACACACACACGCAGAGGCATTGGCAGCAGACGGAAGATGAACACCTATAAAGTCTATTGTCTGTCTCTCCTGCCAAGCCCAGCAGAGACTGTGAGAAGCGGCATGACCCTCTGCTGAAGAATCTACACCTCTTGGATCCACTGTCGCTGGGCTGGAGGCAGAGGCAGGCATTTTTGGTTGGGCAAGAGGCACAAATCACTTCGGACTAGAGTAAGAGGACAATCTGTGCAGGAACCTGGGGTCAGGGATGCCAAGTGAGAAAGGAAGCTGGACCTGGCCAGGCCATTGTGGAGCCCTGCCTCCACTGGCTCCGTGAGTACTGGCAGCCCCAGCGGTTTATACCACCTACCAGGCCGAAACACCCTATGATTTATGTACTGACAAAATAGCATCATAAGTTTAAAAAATTCTCTCTGCTTTGACATCAGCTCCAGACACTGTGAACAATTTCAGTGTCCAAGCCAGATTGATGGGCCCTTTGTTGGCTTCAGAGGGTGGCTCCAGTGAGCGGGGACATGTATGACTGTAAACATTGGCTGTAAAAACCCTCAATTGCTTTGAAATGGTAAATCTGCAGGCAATGTGGATCTGATGTCATATGCCTCCTGCATTAACAGCTTTTTCTTCCTGTTCAATTATTTTGGCTGGTAAGGGAGTGGAAATTACACTTCAAAATATATCGACGGGTATTTTCAGCCTGCTGAAAGCTTCAAAATGTATACCAATTCTGGGAACATTCCCTTAATTTCCACTTCCTAGTTCTCAAGGAAAATGGAGGTTTCAATTATAGGCACCATTGCTGCTGCTGCTGCTAAGTCGCCTCAGTCGTGTCTGACTCTGTGCGACCCCATAGATGGCAGCCTACCAGGCTCCCCTGTCCCTGGGATTCTCCAGACAAGAAGACTGGAGTGGGTTGCCATTTCCTTCTCCAATGCATGAAAGTGAAAAGTGAAAGTGAAGGTGCTCAGTCATGTCTGACTCCGTGCGACCCCATAGACAGCAGCCCACCAGGCTCCCCCGTCCATGGGATTTTCCAGGCAAGAGTACTGGAGTGGGGTGCCATTGCCTTCTCCGACAGGCACCATTAGATGGAAGGAAATGCAGGACTAAGGCCTCTTTTCAATTCAGATGCTCTCTGGTCTTATCACTGACCTGTTTATGAGGCAAATTTTGTTCCAGACCTAGGTGGAAAGGTCTGTCCTAACATGTACCAAAGGATGAAGTCCTTGACAAAAAGATGAGTATTACTAAGAACTTGGGTCCAGGGCCTTGAAACAGGGCATCTGACAGGGGAAAAAGCTAATTCTGTCTCTTTGTCTTCACACGAGGAATCCAGAGGTCCTGATCTCTGGTGCACATGCCATCTCCCCCGTTCCTAGGTGCTGGGCACAGGTAGCCTCCCAGCTGTTTCTGCCCCAGTTGTGTTATGGTTTTCTCTGCTTAACTGACCTCTTCCACTCTTCTCCTGAGCACCAGACCTGGATTTAAAACTTCCTTTCTGGGTGGATCACAGAGAACTCAAGTTCAGTAGAACATGTCTCCTAAATCTGCTCCTCCTCCTGTGCTCTCTATTTCAGTTAGTGGTTACCTTAAACCAAAGCACTTGTCTCCTACCAAGAAATGGACGTGTTATCCTCAAATCGTTTCTCTCACCTCCGCCTCTAACTGGTCACCAAATCCTTTGAGTCTACCTTCCTTCTCTTCTGCTCCAGTGTTTCTGCCCTAGTCCAGCCCACAGCATTGCTTGCTCGGACTATTGCAATGTCACTGTGCCCCCCTGCCAGTGGTCTTCAGCCTCGTCACTAAAACTAATAACTGATCGTGTCATTCCCTATTAAAAATCTTGGGTAGTTCTTCATGGCTTTCCAGAATAAGTCCAAACTACTTACAACAGCACACAAGACGCCTGTTAACTGGCCCATCTATCTCTCTAACCTGGTTACCATCACCACCCCCTCCCCCATACACACCAAACGATCGACCACAATCTTCCCCACCTGCTTACCCTTTAAAAGACTCAGCTCTCAGATGACTTCTTCCATATGACGAAGGCCCCTTTGTGCTTGTATAGAGTCTATTATACCACGTGGTGACCATTTGTGCCTATTGCCCTAATATCAGTGACTGGGCTCCTCAGGAGCTGGAATCAGCTTTTGTTCATGCTTGTATTCCTGGCACCTAGAAGTGCTTGGCATGGTAGGTATTCAAGAAGAAAGGGAAGGGACTTCCCTGGTGATGCAAGTGGCTAAAAAGACTCCACATTCCCAATGCAGGAGGCCTGGGTTTGATTCCCGGTGGGGAAACTAGAGCCCACATGTTGCAACTAAGAATTCGCGTGCCACAACTAAAGCCCTGGCACAGCCAAACAAATAAATACCATTTTTAAATTGGAAAAAAAAAGAAAGAAAGACTGGAAATACCACCCTAATGGGCAAACAGGCATTGGTTTACTATTAGAGTGGTCTCGGTGACATTTTAATAGGACAGAATGAGGAGTAGCAGCAGATTGCCACCCTAGATATTCATTCATTCACTCATCGCACAGATACTTAGTGAGAGCTGCCACAATGCCCAACGCTGTGCTAGACACTGGAGATACACAAAAGACTGCCAGGCCCTGCTCAGAGGAACGCTCATTCAAAGGCAAGAGAGAGGCATGTAACAGGCAGTGGCCTGACATTTGGGGCCATCTGGTCCTCTCTGAGGACCTGTGCTACTCAGATCCTCAGAGGCTGAGGAGGAGCGGACAGGGCAAAGGAGACAGGCAGTGAGATTGGGAGGTCACGGAGGGCTTGCAAAGGGCTTTGCCTCTGGGACCAATCCTGCTGACTAGCTGGCTTTATTTATGCACTTCTCCTTTGAAGGAATTCCTTGCTGTTAAGAAAAAGCATTTGACACATTTCTAATTAGCCCTCAGACTCTGCAGTCCTATTATTCCCAAATGTAGCAGCTGGGTCATCTCATGATCAGTAATAATGTTTGTAGTTCCTGCAGTTCGTCACCAAAATCAAGGTCATTCCTCCCCTGACTTCTGGTGGGACCACAGAGGATTTTCTCACCCTATCATCTGGGGCAGCGGGGCTTAGTGCCTGGCCCTGTGGTTGGGGGGCAGATAGCTGCTGCTGCGGAAGTCCTGTGAGGAAGCCTGGGTTACTCACTACACCAGCCCACACTGACCCAGGTGGGTCATGCCCTTTCTCTGGGCTCTAGTCCTGCACCGTCTCTCAGGCCCTCGCTTTAACAGAGAAGCGCCGAGTACCCTCCTCCCCATCTTCTTCCCCTTTTCTTCCACCAACAAATACTCAACAAGTATGCATGGTACACCAACAACTGGGGGGACAGGTGAACAAAACATACAAGAACCCCTGCCCTCAGGGAGCTTACACTCCGGGGGGCAGAAACTGATATAAAAAGCCATGTTCTCAGTCAAATAGAATGTACTGTGTGCTCAGTCATGTCCAACTCTTTGCGATCCCATGGACTGAAGCCCACCAGGCTCCCCTGTCCATGGAATTCTCCAGGCAAGAATATTGGAGTGGGTTGCCATTTCCTTCTCCAGTTAAATAGAATGATCACCGATAAAGAACTCTTCGAGAACTTCCTTGGTGGTCCAGTGGTTGAGAGTCCATCTGTCAAAGCAGGGGACACGGGTTGGATCCCTGGTCTGGGAAGATTCTACATTCGGCAGAGCATCTAGCATCTGCAGAGCATCTGGGCTCATGGGCTGCAACTATTGAAGCCGGCACACCTAGAGCCCATGCTCCGCAACAAGAGGGGCCACCGCAATGAGAAGCCCACGCACCGAAACTCGAGAGTGGCCCCGCTCCCTGCAACTGAGAAAGCCCATGTGAAGCAGGGACGACCCCATGCAGCCCAAACTAAAAAAATAAAAATAATTAAAAAAAAACACTTCTCATTCCTTCAAAGAGCCAGGTCCCCTCCTTGATCTATAATGGCTTGTAGAAACCTAACTTATAAATAACCTTTCCTCAGACAAGCTGGTATGTTAAGTGGGGACAGCAGGCAGTGGGTAGCGTCTGTGCCGCCTGATGGCTGGGTGACCTCTGCCGGCCTCAGTCTCTCCATCTGTGAGATGGAGAGTGTCAAGCCTTCCTCACAGGGTCATCGAGAGCATTCTGAGATCCGGTTATCGGCACAGTGCCTGTTTCACGGTAACATGCCTTCTGTTCACCATCTCTGCCTCCTCTTTCCTGCTTACAGCAGACATGGGAGTCTAGTCAGTTCCCTGATTAACCCACCTCCTGGGCCCCTGCTGCAGCTGCAGGCAGGGCAAGAGGCTTCGGAGGTGACCCAGCATCTCTAGGGTAATGGCTGTGCCGGCAAGAATGGACACCTGCAGAAGCTGGGGCCCCACGCTGCCTCTCCCCTCTCCTCCGTCCAGCCCGCTGAGCAGAGGGCCTGGAAGAGAGCCACATACCTGTGGGGCAGGACAGTCATCCTTGTCGGGCCTTGAAGAGGCCTACCTGGGATCTGTTCTTTGCAGCCCCGGTGAGCAGTCCCCTGCATGTGCCTGGCAGGCCCTTCCGGAGTCCCCTCACCCCGGCAGCCAGCAGCAGGGCCTGTGAGGATGGGATTTCAGAGGACCAGTGGTTCCCAACCACTGGGTGTTACGTGGTTCATCTCATCTGACCCTTCCCAACAATGCTACAAGTTAAGGGGTGTCACTGCCCCATTTTCTAGTTGAGGAAACCATGGCTAAGAGAGGGAGTAAGAATTTGCCCAAACCACTCTCACATGTGACAGGACCAGTGCTTGAATTCACGTTGTTGAACTCCAGAGCTAGGGCCTCACACTGACCTATATCCTTTCTGCCCTCTGTTACCGCCCCCCCCCCTCAAATCCATGCATCAAATTCACAGGGGCAGACAGTTCCCTGGGACCTCTTGGAATGCCAGGAGCATGCAGCACTTTGCCCAGCTTACATGGGCTTCAGCACTTTTAAAGAGAAGGGGACAGTGTCCAAGAGGGATGTCACAAGAAAAACAATGCCCAAGGAACTGCAAGTCCGAAATGGCACAGCTGGAGTCCAGAATGGATGACCTGGAGGTCATCTCTCTACATCCCTTCTTTTCCAGAAAAGAAAATGGAGGCCCAGAGCACGAAGTGAGGTCCCTGCACACAGGACTTCTGACCACCCTGCAAACTCCCCAGTGGCCTCAGAAGCCAGGCACTGGTGCCCAGACACTGGTATAGAAAATGGGACTGAACCCAGCCCCTCTGCCCACCTGTTGTGTGACTCTCTGCAACTGAGAGCTTCCCTGAGCCACCTGCAGTTTTCAGGGGCTTTAGAGATAATGTGTGTGAGATCCCGGCCCGGCAGCTGGCACCTGCTAGGAACTCAGCGAACTGTAGCTATTATTATCACCGTTGTTGGTTTCGAAGTTCACTGATGTTAGGCACCACTAAGTCTCTTAGGTGTTGCTTTTCTTCTACGGTTCTGTGGAATCATTCCTAGCTAGGCCCAGAGAGGGAACGATGTTCCCAGTCATCTCTGAACACTGAAATCCATCTCAGGGAGGGCTGAGCCTCAGCTCTGTGTCTATTTGGGATTAGAATCTGGAAGAATGACCATGCACTGTAGCCACGGTGGCAGCTGCGAGTTCCCAACTCTTCCAGTGTGCCTGTGACTAATGACTCATCACTCAACCTCTGTCTATATCAAATTTCTGGGGGTCAAATGAGCATGAAATCACTTGCCCCCACCCTCCACCCCCAAGGGAAGTTTCTTGTGCTTATTTTTAAAGAGGGGCTGCCTGTGAAGTCTAACACCCCCCAGAGAGGCTACACTCCTATGGTGTTTTGGTTTTTTTTTTTTTTTTTTGATGAGGATTGAGTGGGGACCAACCTAGACAGCATATTAAAAGCAGAGACATTACTTTGCCAACAAAGGTCCGTCTAGTCAAGGCTATGATTTTTCCAGTAGTCATGTATGGATGTGAGAGTTGGACTATAAAGAAAGCTGAGCACCGAAGAATTGATGCTTTTGAACTATGGTGCTGGAGAAGACTCTTAGAGTCTCTTGGACTGCAAGGAGATCCAATCATCCATCCTAAAGGAAATCAGTCCTGAATATTCATTGGAAGGACTGATGTTGAAGCTGAAA
Source organism: Bos mutus (assembly GCF_027580195.1). NCBI lineage: Eukaryota > Metazoa > Chordata > Mammalia > Artiodactyla > Bovidae > Bos > Bos mutus. The sequence goes on along the minus strand of NC_091626.1, from coordinate 27,691,322 downwards.
CTCCAGTACTTTGGCCACCTGATGCGAAGAGCTGACTCATTTGAAAAGACCCTGATGCTAGGAAAGATTGAAGGCAGGAGGAGAAGGGGACAACAGAGGATGAGATGGTTGGATGGTATCACCAATTCAATTGGGCATGAGTTTGAGTAAGCTCTGGGAGGTTGGTGATGGACAGGGAGGCCTGGCGTGCTGCAGTCCATGGGGTCACAAAGAGTCAAACATGACTGAGCAACTGAACTGAACTGAATGGGGAAGTTTGTCTTCAGGACAGAATTACCAGGCAGTGATAATTTGGGGCAGATGTATGGCATCCTCCCCACTGAGCCCTGGGGAATAAGGGGTGAGACTTGCAGAAATCCTGACAAATCCCAGATCCTCCTTCCCTTCCTCTCATGGAGCCCTCCTTCTGGAGCCATCAGAAACCCATCAGCCTGATTTCAGTTTGGCCTGATCCAGCTTCATCCCCCATGCTGAAGGGTGCTGATGGGATGTCTTTGGATTCCACATCCTCTCACCCGGTTCTTCATGACCGAAGGCAACTAGACATGCAAAGACCAGGCTGATGGAGGGAGCAGCCTATAGCAACAGAAGGCCATTCTCTGAGTCTTCCCATCTGGCTGACCTGAGAGCCTGGATGGAGGTGGGGACACCAGGATGGCAGTTCCCTAACATTTTCTCATTGTCTGGAGATGCCTGTGGGGCCTGATTGCTAAGGAGCAAGGTCTCCCTGGCTTCCCAGAGAGAACATGACCCCTGGATCTGCCCCATGATTCCTGCAGAAACCAGAGAGTGGCTGGATAGCGGTTTTCTTGGTCTGTGGAAATGAATCCTGGTCCCTGTTGCAGTCTAATTAAACTCTCCAGGCAGGGCAGACGGGGGACAGTAAGGCTGGCAGGTATCCCCCCACCTTCTCCTACTGCTCCTGTTACCATCTCCTCCTGCCTCAGATTCCCTGCTACTCTTACAGAGCTCTTGGTGAGATCCTTTTTTGTCCATGACCCTTCTTAGGGTCACATTCTTGGTAGGGTCATTTTTGGATTTGTCCTCATGGTGAGACTTCAGAGTGAGGAAAGGATATTGCAGTTATAATGATGACTTTTCTGCAGCCAGAAAACCTACTCAGGTTTTCTTCCTTCAATTTACTTCACTCCAATGGAAATGTATGGAGCATCTACTACATGCACATTTCAGTCCTGCTGCTGGAGAAACAGGGAAGGAGGGGTGCTGATGGAGGTGGTAGGATAAAGCATGAGCTGTGACCATACCATCTGCCAGCTTCATTTAGAGGCCAGGACCTGAGGTGGTCTTTCAGACCAGCCAGGTCTGGAGCACCAGCAGGACACAAACTCCTTGACAACCCTGCCTCTCACATGCAAGGGCCTCCTGGGTCCAGACTCCCTCAGCCTGCCAACCTCAACTCCCACCCTTTCCAGATCCTGGTGCCCAGCACCGCCAGGTACCTCTCTTCTTTGAAAACATCAAGTACTTTCATCCTCTGGACCTTTGCTCAGGCTGTTGATGGAGCTCACACCCTGCCCTGTCCTCCCCTTTCCTGCCTCTTAAGACTTTATTCGAAGAATTTATCCACTTTCTTTAAGAAGCCTTTCCTTAAGACTGCCTTGCGGTACAGTATTTCTTCCTCTGTGACCTCTGCTTGGTTAGTTAATTTAATATCTATTCCCTGAATGTCTGTTTCATGCCTGATCCTGGTCTCCTAGAACTTAGTCCACCTTGCTTTCTGCTCGGAAGTGACAGTAGTTCACATACAGCCGGGGCAGAATCTCACTGGTTTCTGTGTCCGTGTCTCTCAGCACCGTGTTTTGAACTTTGCTTTAAGTGTCAGACGGAGAGGTGGTTTCTAGACTGGGCTCTGCCACTAATTAGTCGTGTGGCCTCGGGCGAATCTTCCAGCCTCTCTGGCCTCCTCCCTTCTTCCTGATGAAACGGTGATGACGATACCCTGGAGTTGTCCAGCGGACAATGAGGCGGGGTGGAGGGAAGCGTCGTGAACGCTGGGAGCCCCAGGCCAACGGATGAGGTGAGGTGGTTGTACCCACAATCTCCTTTCACTGGCTGCGAAGCCGCGTCTCTTCCCCTTCGCTCTCTTCGAATGTCAAGTGCACCGGCTTCCAATCCCTCCTCGGGGCGGGCCCTCTGGCGGCTCGGCATCCTAGGCTGCGGAGGATCCCGGTGCAAACTCCAGACTCTCCTCGCACCCAGCTGCCCCTTCCCAAGGACTCGCCGAACACACCTTAAACCCTGTCCAGAGCGCAGCCCCAGAACTGCAGCTCCGCGGCGCGGGCTCCGGCCGGGGTCGCGCATCTCCAGCCGGTGACTCAGGGCCGCTCGGTCCGGGAGTGGGTGGAGGTAGGCGGGACAGACCCGGGCCGCGCGGGGGCAGGCGCCGTGAGCTCGGTCGCGGAGCAGTTGGAGTCGAGACTGGCTCTGGCCCGTCGCCATTCCGCCGCGGGCGTCTGCCTCGCCGGGCCTTCCTCCCGCGCCGCTTCGCTTTCGCTGCGCTCCTTTCCCCGGGCGCAGCGGCCCGGCAACCCGCCGGGGCTGGAGCGCTGGGCGGGCTCTGCGAGCGAATGAATGGGCGCCCGGGGGAGGCGCGCGCCTGGGGCTGAAGGGCATTAGGACCGTGAGGATCGCTCCGCGCTCCTGTCTCTCCCTATCACCCCCCCACCCCCCACCTCTCTCCTTTTTCTGCTCTGCAGGACCGAGCAGCCCCGCGCGAGCGAAAACAAACAGCTGGGGCTGAGAGTGCCCCCGCCCCGGCCCCGAGAGCACGCCAGCCCGGGCCCCTACTCCGGGCGTCCGCCCGCCCACCATGAGGAAGATCCGCGCCAATGCCATCGCCATTCTGACCGTAGCCTGGATCCTGGGCACTTTCTACTACTTATGGCAGGACAACCGAGCCCACGCAGCATCCTCCGGCGGCCGGGGCGCAAAGAGGGCGGGCGGGAGGCCAGACCAGCTCCGAGAGGACCGCACCATCCCGCTCATTGTGAGTACGCGCTGCGCTCGGGGTGGGCGGCCGGGGAGCCGCGGCGCGCGTCCTAGCCCCGCGCGGCTGCAGAGGGCGCGGGGCCGGGCCGGGGGCTGCGTGCCCGCCGCGCTCCGCCGGCTTTGTATACGTTGGAGCATTCCTGTCCGTTGTTATGGCAACCTCTGTCGGGCTAGCGGGGCCAGGGCGCAAGGATGGAGGGAGGGTGACAGCGGGTGGGGGCTGGGAGAAAGTACTGCAAGTTTGGTGGGCCCGGCGTGCGCGCGCGACTGGGAACGTGGCGGCGCTCTCGGCACTGCGCCGCGGGGCCCGGGGCGCAGGGGCCGGGGGTTGGGGGTTAGGGGTTACCTCCGCCTCACCCGTCGGCGGAGGCAGCTGGCCCTTGCGCACCGCAAGCGGGCAGTGGGAACCGCACGCTGCTAAGCGCGTGGGTGGCCGTGCTCTCCCCCTAGTCTCTTGGGGGCAAAGGACATGGATTGGGGACGCTGGGTGAGGCACGGTCGCTAGGGGCTGTGCTGGACTTCGAGCCCCCTTCTCAGACCCGGTCAACTTGAACCTTGTCATGAGGACTCCCTATGACTACTCCCAGGGTTCTCTGGATCGGGGAAAGGTCTCGTCCTGAAGGCGTCCCTCGCCCCAACATCAGTCCATCACCACGGGTGAACTAGCAGTGTCTGCGGCCAGCCCCGCGACGTCAGTGCGAATGGCAGGGCATGGCTGGGGCGTCGATGGAGGTGCAGGGGTGCCCTTCCGCGCTGGGGGCCTGGACTGGGGCGTGCCTGTCACCGCCTCCTCCTGGGCCCCGGGTGACAGCTGTGTGTGGCAGGGGCACCTGTTGAGACGGGAGGTTCCGGGACCCGCGAGAGGCGCCCTCGGGCAGGACGCGTCCTTCGGATGGGGGCGGATGGTGGGCGAGACCCTTGGGCGACCCTCGGATCTGGGCAGGGGCGGGGCCGCCTGGGGGAGCGGAGTGTGGGGCTGAGGGTGGGGGAGTGCAGCAGCGTGGCCATTCTGAAAGGCCTAGCCTTGAGGAGCCCCCCGGGGAGGCGCAGGGTCAGGAGGGCGAAAGCTTGTGCGGAGGAGAATCTGAGGTCTTCGTGCCAAGGCAGCTGAACCCCAGGAAAACGGAGTGTTGTCTGTAGGGAGGTTGTCGTTGTGTGGAAGGGCTCTCGTGTTCCCATCCTGTCCCAGATTACGTGTCTTGTTACCTACCAGGGAAGTAGCTATCCCCTGCAAAAGAGCATTTCCAGGCTGTGCCTGAGGAGACCTTGGGGTCCGTGGGTTTTCCCCCAGCCCCACTCTCCCATGCCCAGCTCCCGCTCTGGTCGAACTCCCTGGGACTGCGCCCTGATTAGGTGAAACGTTCTGCTCTGGGCTGAGGGTCCTTGCCGCTAGCACCCTGTTTCCAAAGCACTTGTGGACGTTTGGACAGACAGGCTGATGAGGCAAAAAGCCTCCTGGGTCAAGATCCCGGAGAGTTGGGATCTGGGTGGACAGACAGATCAGAGTCAGAACTGGGCAAAGCAGGAGCGGCCCCTGACAGACCCCGGGGGGAGCTTCCACAGCAAGGACTCATCCAAGCTGCCACGTTCCTGCTCTCAAAGAGGGCCAGCTCTGGTCCAGGGTAGGCGGGCTGGAGTGGCAGGGGAGGCGCAGACTGCCCAAATGTTCTGTCCTTCTCTGTGGTGACGTGATGGGAGGAGGGTCTGAGCTCTAGGAGGAGGGGGAGGGGATGAGGGAGAATGGAAGGGAAGAGCACAGAGAAGCTAACTGCTGCTCAGAGCTCCAGGCTGGTCTCATCACAGGTGCCTGCGCTTCAAAATCCAGGCCAGGCCACTCAGACTGAGAGCCCGGGAGGGTGTCGGGGGCTGCGGGGGCGCTGCTGAATGTGGGTGGCACTCATTTTGAGGGGGTGGAAATTGGAGGTCATGGGGGCTGCAGTGAACGTCCTCTCCTTGTTCCCTTGCGGTTGGACTTGCAGCAGATTAGAAGAGGGCTGTGAACTGGAAGCTGGGTTTCAAGTATGAAGAAGAATCAGGGAGCCAGGAATGGAGGTGCAGGAAGAGAGGAAGAGTGGAAGTTCCTCGCAGTGAGCTGCAGAGCCTTCTCTGGTCACTCTAGGCATAGCCCGCTGCCTCGCTGTTCTTAGGCTTTAAGCCCAGGATGTCTGTTCCCTGGGTGTTGATCCCCAGTCACACCCTGCCTTTGACACAGCCTTGCATTCCCATCTTCTGGGGTATTTCACTTCATTGGGATTCTCAGCTATCGGCCTGTCTCTTCACTGAGTGGCAGCTATCACTCAGGGACTGTGCAGGAAGCTTCATGCAACCCCACCTTGATGAGCACAGCAAGACTTAAGAAGTACTGTTAAATGAGTGAAGAAGGATTTTTGCTCATCTCTGGGAGCCATCAATGATCCAAGCTTCATATCCCACTAATACTTTATTCCAGCTCCAGCCTGACTCTTAACTTAGAGAGCTAGAGGAATGTATGTTCAGCTTCTCCGGGAGATAAACCCTTTGTTCAGCTTAAAAGGGGCAGGTGCAGCTGAAGATTTGCTTTCTGTCTGAAATCCGTGGTTAACCTCTCACTGGTCGTCTTGCCATTTCAAAACATGTCCCTGTCTAGTTGGGCCAGAATGCACCGCACATGGATTTTCAGATTCTTAGGGAATGATGCAGCCAGCTCTGCTGACAGAGGCTAAGAAAATTCAGACAGGCATCATCATCCCTCCCCTGGGGGATCAGAGAGCTGAGCTGGGAAAGGGAGGGTCTGCATAACAGCCTGGGCCAGGAGGCAGCTCTGGCTTCACAGTGTCTGGGTGATCTGAAGCCAGCCAAGTTGTTTCTGGACCTTGGAGACACTTGTTTGGCATTGTGGGGTGTCGGCATGGCAACGGGATGGCCCAGATTTCTCGGGGAGGTCCTGATTTTTAATATTCTGTCCTGCTGTCAGCCCATGTGTCATAAATTTTGATGTGCAAAACTGGTTATGGAATCTGTCAAACTAAAGAAAGAGAGATACTGACTTCATCAGTAAATGGCTGCTTGCGAGGTGGCAGGGTCTGTGATTTTCTCCATGCTGTGCTTTATGGGCAAGACAGTGGATTTGAGGATATCCACTTGAACCTATACTGATGCTCGCTAGCTCTGGACAGCAGCCAAAGCAGGAGGTGGAGCAGACACAGCTGGCCTTCAGTCTTCGGGCCTCACAGCCGGGAAGAACATTTGTGATTGGTTTGGTTTTCCATATGTGAAGTCTCTATTAGGCATGGAGAGGGGGTGGGATACTAAGGTGTTACACGGAATTTCACTTTACAGACATATTTTTAAAAGACTGTCTATTGTGGGTATTTTTAGGATAGGTGTACTTCTTTGTAAGGTCTCCTATTTGAAACCATGGAGGTTTTAGGCAAGAGTTTTCCCAAGCCGGAGTTCTTTATCCTACCTTTGGGGTACTGCTCAGTGAGCATGGACAAAAACTTGTATCTCTGGACCTTAGTTATTTTGTATGTTAAATTTGAGTGAGGGAATTCCCAGTGGTTAAGATTTTGCGCTTTCCATACCAAGGGCATGGGTTTGATCCCTGGTCCAGGAACTAAGTCTCACAAGCCCTGCTATGTTTGGGATTTATTTAAATAAATAAATTTGGGTGAAATGATTTGTAAGGTGTGTTGACCCTTGGGTAAGTTGATGATAGTTTCATTTCTAGAAGCAGATAAATGGCTTTAAGGGAGTTCTTTTGAACAAAGTTGTAAGATTTATGGCCAATTGAGGGGCTACCCCTGTCTGGAGTAGTTGCCCTGGTAACCTTAGAGCCTGCACAGGGATCCCTGCTTACCTAGCAGAAGGGAATATAGATGATGACTTTTCCAGCACTGTTCTCTGAGAGCAGAGGCTTCAGTTCAGTCTGGATAGGTTTATATTTTATTTATAATGTGTACATTTCAGAACTGTGGGAATTATGATTTGCCTAAATGACAGAAAATGATGTTATATTTAATTTGTGTAGGTACCACACAAGATAGAGGGTGGGGAGGGAGAATCCCCAGTTCTTTTTGCCAAAATGTTTGAATTGAAAGGACCCAATTTCCTCTTATTGGGCTCCCAGCCTGGATCATGTTGAGGCCTGTCTGTAGGACCTGGGGACCACACTGAGGCCGCATGACTGGTAAGGGCCCTGACAGCCCAAGAGTCCCCTTCCTGGGAGACCCGAGTGCCGAAGACACAGGATGAGTTTCAGGGTTCTGCTCGTCCTTCCGCTGCTGTTGTAACAGCAGTTCCCACACCGGCTGCTCTGAGGGTGTTGGGCCTGGCTTTCCTCCTTGGTGACTGTGTTTGTCAGCTCTGTGGGCACAGGAAGCCCTGGGGCCTGAAAGTGCCATTGAAGTGGGCGTGGAAGGGCACTGATGGGCCCGGCTGGGCCCTGGGACTGTCTTGCTGTAATGGAAGAAACCCCCTGGGTCAGAGGGGAGCCTGGAGCCGAGCAGTTCATTACAGTTACAAGACTGCAGATTTATCCCTGTCGGCTTCTTGAGACCTGAAACACCTCCCCCTCACCATGTGAAAAGGAGGGGCAAAGACACAGTGAGGCTAAACAGACAGGAGCCCCAGGGGTTTCGGAAAGGAGCGGGGGGCAGAATTGTGAGACTCAGGTCGGTGATGAGGCCACGCGGGCGGTTCACTGAACCAGACAGCGTGCTTGGTGCCGCCCCAGGCGGTGTGCAGCTTGCTTTGGAACCGGTCTCAGCTTCTCTCCCCTGAACTCTGTAGTCTTTGATCTACGCCTGTTAGCCTCCGTGATCACTGCTGCCTCTGTGTTATGTTTCTGGTGGCCGCGTTCGTGGGACACGTCAGTGCCGTGTTAGGTGTTTTGCAGGCCTGAACCTCCTAGATTCCTTTCTGTAACCTAATGAGGTCAGCGCCATTATCTTGCCCAGTTAACATGAGTAAACTGAGGCTCAGACGGAGCCGGTGACTTGCCCGTGATCTAGCACCGAGTTAAGTGCTCGATCTGAAGGTGTGTCTGCCTCTGAAGCCCATGCTCTTGTCTTTTCTCTGAAGCATCCTCAGGGTAAGATCCAAGTCTGATACATTAGCATGTCTTTCCTGGAGAGCACCTAGGTCAGCACCTTACTTTGCATTCACTCCATAAACATTTGTTGGGGAAAAAAATGCAAAAACCATACAGAACAAAATGTTAGCAGGAGGAAAAGTATTATTATGGATAATCTTCCCGTCCAACTTTTGGCTTTCTCCAGCATTTTCTGTAATAAACATCTATTAATGTTATAATGATAAAGCCAATCAAGATAATTATTTTAAAAATATTCAACGACTGAATAAAATCACTCTTGACTCCTTGATTAAAGTGTAAACTTCTTAACCATGTCTCATGCTTCTGAGTCCCACATCAATGCTTAGCACTGAGCTAACAGAAAAGGCTAGAGACTTATTTGAATTATTCTGTAGGCCTCCAAGGAATAGAACTGGGCTTAGTGGGTTCCCTGGTGGCTCAGACAGTAAAGAATCTGCCTGCAGTTCAGGAGGCCTGGGTTCAATCCCTGGGTCAGGAAAATCCTCTGGAGAAGGAAATGGCAACCCACTCTAGTATTCTTACCTGGAGAATTCCATGGACAGAGGAGCCTGGTGGGCTTCAGTCCATGGGTTCACAAAAAGCTAGACATGACTGAGCAACTAACACGCTAATGGGTGAAAGTTGCAGAGAGAGAGAAATTTATTTTTACCAGAAGGAACACTTTTTTGTTGAGCTGACCGTCCCTGGAATAGTCTGAAAGCTGGCCAGGGTTTCTCTTCACACTCCCTGTTGTCAGGTCAGTGCTTGCTTCCGGCAGCAGTTGGAGGAGGAGAAAGAGGCTCGTGGTCCTGACTGTCTCCAAAGGTGTCAGGCAGCTCTGTAACTGAGTTGGAAATAGGGCCCAATTATTATACCACCAGAGGCCTGACGCCCAGGGAAGCAGGGCTGGCCGAACCCCCCGAGGCCAGGGAGGAGAGTGACGAAAAGAAAGCCATAACTGCCACTGTGCTGTCCCCTCCCTGTTCCTTTGGAGCTGCCAAGAAGGGAAGGAAAGGAGGCCGAGGCTGGTCAGAGGCAAGGCCACAGCGTCGGAAGTGCTGGTCTTCAGGATCTTTCCTGCTCCCCAGAACAAGGTCCACAGAGGTTTTCCACCCACCTGAGTCCCCTTGAATCTGACCTTTGCATATGCCACTTCTGTTTCCTTCATCCAGCCTGGGGAGAGTTTCCAGGTGGCCTGTCCTGTCCCCTGGGGGCCCTGACCATTGCTTTCCAGGGTGGTGCCGGCTGGCAGTGCCCTGAGCTATGTTTATGGAGGAGGCCTGGCTCCCCAACACCGTGAATTTCAGCCACACCCTTTGTCAGTATCTGGTTAGAGACAGCAAGGCCATCGGAGGACTTCTGTGAACATTTCAGAACAGGCAGGAGTGGCAGACTGGGGACATTTGGGGACAGGGCATCATTATACTCTGTAGGCAAGATAAGGCTCAGGCCTTGTCTGGGGAGACACGGAGGCAAGCCTGCCTCAGGTATAGCCTTTCCGCTTTTCTGGACCCATTAGGAAGAGCTCCAAGTTTAGCCTGAAGGCACCAGTGCCATCTCCTGCCATTCCATAAAGTGAGGTATGGCTCCACGCAGATCGGGACAGCATTGTCTCAGAGCTCGGAGAGGAGGTGACATCTCTTAATATGCTCTGAATTGTGAGCCCTGCTGTTGTGGGATTTCCCCCACAGGCAGAACAGAATGGCCCAGGATGGAAGCAGATGTTGGCTGCCAGGGATGAGAGGGTGAGGGGTGGAGAGAAGATGCAGAATAAAGGACAGATGACCTTCTCTCCTAGGTTCAGCTCTGCTCCCAGGGGGCTGTGTGTCCTTAGGTGAGTCATTTCCTATCTCTGGGCCCTTAGTTTCCTCATCTGTCAGATGAGACTTGAACTACGGGATCTCTGAGGTCGCTCTCAGCTCAAACCACCTTTGACCCTGTTGATCGTTCCTGCCAGAGTGAGGTGGCCCCAAGCCAGGACTCATGATCTGATGGTGCTGGCATTAAAAAGAATAAGGCCAGAGGGTGAGGCATACAAAAACCAGACCACTTGTGTTCAGAAAAGCGTGAAGCCAGTTCTCACAAGAAATAAAGTGGACCAAACCCATTGTGTTCTCTTCTCTCAAAACACTGATGGGACGGTGCAGCTCGCCTTCTGCTGAAGGAGAAGCCTATGTTATTCCCGTGTGTGTCCGGGAGGCACACAGACACGTCTGCGGGAGTGTCTCGGGTGGACTTCAGACTCTCAGCAATGCGGAATGAGGCTGCAAAGACCCCTGAGCAAAGAAATCACAGCTTCAAGCTCTTGGACTTTATTCAGAAGACAGGCTTGGAATTTGGCCACAGCCTAGAAACCCACATTGTTTGTAAAAATCAGTTTAAGGAGTTCAGAAGGTTGTCTGTCTCTTGGTAACCTTCAGCTTTTCATAGGTTACATATACAGCAGATTAGAGCGAGCAAGCTGGAGCCTTGTTAGGAGCTGCTGATATACCGAGAAGTGACAGTTGACAGCAGAGAACCAACCAGCTGTGTGAAGATGAAGCCATCCCCTTTCCCCTCTGACCAGGTGCACACTGGTCAGAAACGCTGCAGGCACCATTTATTCCTTCACTTGACAGTTATTTACTGGGCATGTACTGTGTGCCAGGACGGTTACAGGCTCTGGGAAAAGCAAAACAGGCAAGGTCCCGCTCTAAAGGAGCTTACATTCTAGTGGAGGAGACAGACCATAAACAGATAAATATACTGTGTGTTAAAGAAAGAAAAGAAAGTGAAGTCACTCAGTCGTGTCCGACTCTTTGCGACCCCATGGACAGTAGCCTGCACCAGTACTCTTGCCTAGAAAATCCCATGGACAGAGGAGCCTGGTGCAGGCTACTGTCCATGGGATTTTCTAGGCAAGAGTACTGGAGTGGGTTGCCATTTCCTTCTCCAGGAAATCTTCCCGACCCAGGGATCGAACCCAGGTCTCCAGCATTGTAGACAGATGCTTTAGCATCTGAGCCACCAGGGAAGTCCTTACTATGTGTTAGGTGATAGGAAATACTGTAAGAATAAAATAAAGTGGCAAAGGGGGACAGAAAGATGAGAGAAGGATGGCCAGGAAAGGCCTGCTGGATAAGATGGTGTTTGAGCTATAGCTACAGCAGAATGGAAAGAGTAAGCCAGGCAGACATCTCAGGAGAAAGTGTTCCAGACAGCCAAAGCCCAGGGCAGTATGTCTGCAGGGTAAGCGAGGGGAAAATGGCCCGAGGTGAAAGTCCAGTTCATTAGGCCCTCTAGCCCATGGCAAAGATGGGCTCGGAAACATGTCCCTGAGTCATCAGGAAGTGATCAATTACATTCAGTGTACCGGCTTGGGATGTCAGGGAGCTTATGTCATTCAGTTCAGAAAAATTTCCAGCAGTGTGGTCAAATATATTAGTAAGTGTTGGTTCTTAAAGAGGTAAACCTAGGTTTTTTGAAAGATGTGCTGTGGCTGGAACACTTCATTTCCCTACAGTGTGAGATCAGTGAGGTACTTGTGTGTCCTGAGTGTGTGTGTGTGTGTGTGTGTGTGTGTGTAGGTGTGTATGTGTAGGCGTATGTGTGCGTGGTGAGGCTGGTGGGGGGGAACAGAGGGTGCTAGTGCCTGAAGAGATTTAAAAAACAAAAGATAATGGGGCCCTTGTTGAAATATTGGAGTAGGGGAGGACGGGGGAGGGCTCTGGGGGAGAGTTTTGTGTGGGAGGGAGAATTCCGCTGTGCGGTGGTACCTGATCAGACACCCCTTTGTTTCTTCGTCTGGTTCATCGTGTTCTCTTCAGGTGCATTGGGACTCTGGAGAGGATGTTTTCTGGCAATGCGGGAACTTGGAATTCTTGCATTTTCCTGCCCACTTCTGTACAAACAGATCCTGGAGGCTGAAGCATCTAGAGCCTTCCCTCAGACATGGAGGGTAGAGACCTGAGCACTGGCAGAATCAACAAGCCCGCACAGCTGTTTTTTTTTCCAGGCAGGAGGTGGATGAAGGGGTTGCTTTCTGGAAGTGGGCTCTGCCTGGGCCTGGGGCTGTGTGCCCTGATGCTCAGTGCTTCCCCAGTGCCCAGGTATGATGCAGCTTCGTGTGCCCGGCAACCCGCAGGTGCTCTATTTTTGTGGTTCAGGTCACCCACAGTCCGAGACCCCTGTCAGTCATGTCCATTTAGACTTCAGATTTCCATCCCTTTATCTTCTCACAGTGGCTCTGGCTTTTAGCTTCTTTAAACAAACTGTTGGGGAGAGCTTCTGACATTTCAAGGTCTTTCATTTCAAGGGAGTCTGGCCTTCATGCCACTGCCAGAGGGAATGAGTGTTGCCTTCCAAAGTTGCCAAGTCACTTCCAGGGCCCTTAGCTTCTGGCACCTCACAAGTCTGTGACCAGATTCTTGGCTTGGAAGCCATCTTTTCCCCTTCCTGTGAAATCCCTTACTGGATGCTTGGGGGAAGCTGGGAGGAGTGTGGGAGGCTAGAGGCATCATGCCAGGGTTTGGGGTAGAGCCCAGCCTGAGACTCAGGGAGAAAGAACCTGTGATCAATTAGTGATGTCTGCTCTGGTGTTGGTGCCTTGAAGGGATAAAGTGATAGGACTGAACGACAGCCAACCAAGCCATGAGTCCAGAGGAAGAGAAGGAACCAAGGGACAGAGCACACATACTGCAGGGCCCAGGGAAGGCGATGGGCCTTTTGGAGTCATAAGCCAAGAGTGATTCCAGGTAGAGAGCAGAGCTGCCTACAGTAAAGCTTTAGTACAGGCTTGGTGCCATCTTATAGGAGCAGGGAAATGACAAGGGCCTTCTTCTAAAACACTGAGCAGAAATGAACTTGCCCCTGGATGTACCCCCAAATTGCCCACTCCTGGTTTTTTGCAAAGTAGAGAACACAGCATCACCTAGACAGCCCTTCCAGTCAAGCAGGGTCCCTGATCCACACCTGGGCAGGGGTTCAGAGCCAGGTTGGGGCCTGGGAGATCTGAAAGCCTGTATGGGGACAAAGCTGCTTGGCAAGCCAAGCAGAGAGAGTAATAAAGGGCCTGATCAGAAAATGAAACCTGTTGTGAGGCCCAGCCTGAGCAAGAGTATTCAGAAGAGCCAGGCCAAGTTCCCTGAGAATAGTCACAGGGGTGCTGATGGGAGATGACAGCGGCCCACAGGTAGGGAGAGCCCTGCAGGGTGCAGACCTGTGCTAACCAGTAGAGTAGCCATGTGGCTATTGCATGCTCGAAATGTGGAAAAATTAGATTTTAAATGTTCTTTCATTTTAATTGATCTAAATATAAAATCAGACACTCATTTCAGCTATTGGAAAATGCCTAGGAGTGTTTAGAAGCGTTTCAGTATAGGGAATCCACACTTTCGGCTGTAAATTTTATGAAATCTCAATATAGATAAAGTATTTCTGGTGAAAGTTGAGTATCTAAATTGAAATGTGCTGTAAGTGTAACATATACACTGGATTTCAGAGATTTAGTACCAAGAAAAAAAGAATGAAAGCACCTCACTCATATTTTTTGTATTATGTGTTGAAATGCTAATATTTGGGTATAATGGGCTAAATAAAATATATTATTAAAGTTAATTTTACCTGTTTCTTTTTACTTTATGTGGCTTGTATTCTGTTTCTTTGGACCACGCTTCTCGTTACATGTGTTCGTGACTGCTTACTGAAGTGCTGGGGGGTTGTTAGCAGAAGGTTATGTGTAAAGGACGTGGCTACATTCCTAGTTTACCTTGACTTCAGGATGTGTGCCTTCCGGTCCAGCTGCTGCTGACTCTTTAGTTCCTAATTCACCATCATCTATGGGCACGGACAGCTCCCAGCCTGGACCCTCATCTTTATACCATCATTAAAACCAAGGTCAATGTTTCTTGCCATGTCTTCTCTTTTTAAAAATCCCTTCTAAGCTCTCGCTGTGATGAAAATGGGTTTTGGAGGCGGGGTAAGAGCAGTGGAGGCAGGGAGCCTTTTACTCCTTTGGAAACTAGAGAGATTAGTTCCAGTCTGTTGCTTTTGGTGTTTCGTCTTTGTCCTGTTAGAGCCAGAATGACAAATAGGTCTCAGCTCTACTTGGCAGCTCAGAACCTGTGGAAGTGGCATCCTGGAGCACTGTGGGGAGAAGGGTTCTGAAGCTGCATCCAGACTGATAGGAAAGAGGCAGTTGATTAGCCATGTCTGTAAAGGGCAGGGAAGGGGACTGTAGAAATGTACACCGTGTTTCCTGATCCTACATCCACAGAGCTGCCTTCTTTGAGCAGTTTCGCTCCACTTGAAAGATATGCGTTAAAAATATTGGCCGCTTTGAAGAAGCAAGAATGAGGCTTGCGGACTTGTGCAGAGGAGAAACTGGTCATCACCAGGGATTCGAACCCTAACTAAGAAGATGTGACAAGAACTTTAAAACACTGCGCCAAGTTTTAGTAACATTTTTCACTTATTCAGTGGAGGTGAGTCGGACCAGAGTACTGGCAGCATTGGAGATGGTTAAAACCATCTTGGAGAAGGGTAAAACCTGGGGAGTCTGGGCGAAGAGAAGAGAGTTGCCTCTTTGCCTTTTCACGTCTTCCTCTTCCCTCCTTTAAAAGCAGGCTTTGTGAATCTGAGAACACTCCCCGCTTCTTGGTACCAGAGTTCTGGTTGTGGCTTCGTTTGGGATGCAGCATGAGGCAGCGGTGGCGGGCACAGCCGCTGGAGCCAGTGTCAAGGTGCATGTTCCAAGCCCTGATGTTCCCTAGCAAGTTGTTTAAGCTAAGTTCTGTGCCTTCATTGTCTTACCTGTAAAATGGGGATACTCGTAGTCTCCATTTCAGATGGTTGCTCTGAAATGTGCTACAAGTATAAAATATGCACTCAATTGCAGAGACGTAAAGTGCTTGGATTAGTGTCAAGCGCATAGTAAGTACTATACTAGCGTTAGCACAGAGGTTAACAATACAAGTTATTATAAGTTCATTTCCGTATTATTTACTTAAGGCTGCGTGCATCACAAATCACCATAAAATGTATGACTTAAGACAGCGACAGTCATTTATTGTCTCTCCCTGTCTCTGTGGGTCAGGTATTTGGGAGTGGCTTAGCCTGGGTGGTTCTAGCTTGGGGTTTTCCGGTGAGGTTACTACTGGCTGTTAGCAGGAGGCCTCAGTTCTTCCCCACGTGGGCCTCTCTATAGGCCTGCTTGACAGTCTGCAGGGGGTGGTGGCTGGCTTTCCCCAGAACAAGCAAACCAGGAGCCCAAGATGCATACTGCAAAGCCTTCTTGACCTAACCCAGGGATTCACATAAGCAGCAGAGTGATGAGGTCTGACTTACGTTTTGAGAGACCTCTGTGACTGTTGGTCTGAGAAGAGACACAAAAAGGGCAGAGACAGAAACCTTTTTCTTCTGCCTGCAACGTCCCAGGAGCCTGCCAATTGTGTTTCATGTATTTCCCCTCTAACTGTCTTAGCAGGCTGGTGAGCTGAGTATTACTGTCCCCATTCTACAGACAAGGAACCTGACTCAGAGAGGGTGGGTTACCTGCTGACAGAGCCAGGATGTGGCCAGGTTAGCCTGGCAACACAAACCTGAGGAAACACTGACTTCTCAGGATGCCCACCGCCTGACGGCATGGCATACAAGGGGAAAGCAGAATTTGTGAAGGATCTTAATTCCCTCATTTCTTGAAATCAGGATGGGGAACCTAAGAAGGTCAAGAGATACTCACAGATCAGACAGAGGAGTGGGGTGGGACCTGGTGATCTTGGCATCTGTTGGAGCTGGAGAAAAGACGAGGGGCTGGGCGAGTTTGAAAGGTTTTATGGACTAGAAGGTTGAGGGCTGGGGAGACTCCCTGTGACTGGCTTAGTCTCTCCAAATTAGCAGCACCTTTGAAGTCAGGGAAAGCCTTGGTATTACCTGTGCCCCAGAGAGTACCATGCCAAGGCATCAGACCTACCCAGCTGGGATGGACTATTTGTGGTAGTAAAATAAATGAACTTGATCACTACACATCAGCATGAAAGAGGCTTAAAAACGTGATGTTAGAAGGGAACAGAGAACCAGATTGCAGATGGCATAGTATGATACATTTATGCAAATTTGAGTAATATAAAACAATTCCATCTATTGTTCCTGAAAGTGTGTGTGTATGTGTGCCTGTATATCTCAAAGTGTAACAATGGACCAAAGAAGATATACAGCCCATTCCCGGAGGAGACGGGGGAGGGGACCAACAGAGAGTTCTGACTATCTTTGTAGTGTTATTTCAGGTTTTTAAAATATTAATGGAAGAGAGAAGCTTAGATGATCTTATTTGCAAAGCAGAAATGGAGACAGAGATAGAGAACAAACATACGGACACCAAGGGGGAAGGAGTGGGTGGTGGGATGAGTTGGGAGATTGTTATTGACGTATATACACTATTGATTCCATGTATGAAACAGATAACTCGTGGGAACCTACTGTAGAGCATAGGAGCTCTACTCAGTGCTCTGTGGCGACTCAAATGGGAAGGAAATCCAAAAAAGCTGGGGTATATGTAAACATATAGCTGATTCATTTTGCTGTACAGCAGAAACTAACACAACATTGTAAAGCAACTATACTCCAGTAAAAATTAACTTAAAAAGAGAGAGAGAAGCTTAAAGCCAATCTGATAATATGTTGAGTTGTTAATTTGGGGGGCGATGTAGGTGATTCTTAATCTTTGTATGTTTTGGAATTAAAAAACCCCTCTTAATTCTAAAAACATTTTAAAAGGAAAAGGAAAAGGAAAAGCTGGCACCTCAGGATTGCTGGGTCTCAACTGCATGAGGATGGAGAAGGAGGGTGGTGGACGACAAAACTTCCTCCTCGCCCCCCACCACCAAAGCCTGTCACCCACACAGCACTGTTTTCACTTGCCTTGCTGCTGCTGCTAAGTCGCTTCAGTCGTGTCCGACTCTGTGCGACCCCATAGACGGCAACCCACCAGGCTTCCCCGTCCCTGGGATTCTCCAGGCAAGAACACTGGAGTGGGCTGCCATTTCCTTCTCCAATGCATGAAAGTGGAAAGTGAAAGTGAAGTCGCTCAGTCGTGTCTGACTCTTAGCGACCCCATGGACTGCAGCCTACCAGGCTCCTCCATCCATGGTATTTTCCAGGCAACAGTACTGGAGTGGGGTGCCACTTGCCTTGGGGGGCAGCAAAGTGATTCTCCATTCTCTATGCTGGATGTTGGGGTGTATGTGCTCTGTACCTGAAGACCAGCCCCAAGACAGGCATGGGGATCTGGAGGGTGGGGACTGGGGGCGGGGGTCCTGGGGTGGGAGACGGGGATGGTAGAGAAAGCACTTTCTTCAGCAAAATCTAAGTTTTGGGATGCAAGGGACTGGAGGAAAAGAAGGGTCAGCAAAGGATCAGATGCTAGAAACTGGGAGTCCCATCTGTGAAAGGACAGGAATAGGAACAATGGATGTGTCGGACTTCCCTGGTAGCATAGCAGATAAGAGTCCACCTGCCAATACAGGAGACATGGGTTTGATCTCTGGTCCAGGAAGATTAGAGAAAGTCAGTGCAAAGCAACCAAGACCCAAAGCAGCCAAAATAAGTATTAAATAAATAAATAATAAATAAATAAAAATGGCTGTGCCTACCCCCCTCTCAGGGTGAGGGGATGACAAATTCTTTTGAGAGAAAAGTATGAGATCAAAGACCTGCAGATTATTTTTGATTGTTCTTTTTTCTCCCTTCGGACATGGTACATGTTTAATATACAAGAGATGGGAAATCAGAAAGGACATGAAAATCACCCCCAAACCTACCGTTCAGGCTCGCCACTATCAACATTTTGGTGAATAATTAATTCAGATCTTTTTTGGTGGCTTTTTCTTAGTGAAATCAAACATCTTTATCCTGTTTTGTACCTGGCTCTTTTCATATAACACTTTATCTTTCTTTGCCACCTTTCTATGTCATTGTCTTCTTCCAAATATTTTTAATGGCTGCCTAGAAATTCCAGAGGGTGAATGGTCCATAGATTATGTAATCACAGTTCATAGATGATAGATACTTAGATTAGACTGAACAATATGAAATTGTTTTTCTTAGGTCCGAAATAATCAAATGTTGGCAGTCTCATATGGTTCAACCAAATGTTCTCCTGTTTTTTATTTTTGTAAACAGCATGAAAATGAATAATATCCTTGTAGGTAACTCTTTACACATAGCCTTGATGAATTCCTTAGATAAATACCTAGAAATGGAGTTGTTGAATAAAGTATAGGAAAATAAAGACATAATCAGATAGGGCTGGGATTAGGGGGCAGCAGGTGTTGTAAGTGCAAAGCTGCATCCTGTCTTTAAAATGTTGATATTTGAATTAAGGAGATATTTCAGTAAAATATTATCTATGTTGATACCTAAGTGTTTTTTTTTTTTTGGTGCCCCTTTACAGTTTTGCACCTAGGCTGAGTGCCTCGCTTCCCTCACCTTAATCCCAGCCCAGGATAACAGTAGTGTTTGCCTTTTTGAGTTCTAGTCAAGACTATGGTTTTTCCTCTGGTCATGTATGGATGTGAGAGTTGGACTGTGAAGAAGGCTGAGCGCCGAAGAATTGATGCTTTTGAACTGTGGTGTTGGAGAAGACTCTTGAGAGTCCCTTGGACTGCAAGGAGATCCAACCAGTCCATTCTGAAGGAGATCAGCCCTGGGATTTCTTTGGAAGGAATGATGCTAAAGCTGGAAACTCCAGTACTTTGGCCACCTCATGTGAAGAGTTGACTCATTGGAAAAGACTCTGATGCTGGGAGGAATTGGGGGCAGGAGGAGAAGGGGATGACAGAGGATGAGATGGCTGGATGGCATCACTGACTCGATGGACATGAGTCTGAGTGAACTCCAGGAGTTGGTGATGGACAGGGAGGCCTGGCGTGCTGTGATTCATGGGGTTGCAAAGAGTCGGACACGACTGAGCGACTGAACTGAACTGACTGAACTGATGATTGACTGCATATAAACCTCTCAAAACAACATTCATGGCAAGTGAGCTCAGTAGATGTTATGTCCAATTCCATTCAGAAAGCTAGACTTTAGAGTGCAAGAGTGAATGAGCCCCGCCTCTTGCCCTCCGGTTGCTTGGGCTTGGAAGGGAAGTGGTGAGAGTGGGGAAGGTTGTGGGTGCCATCACAAGGCATGCACTAAGCAGAGCCCTTACTGAGGGCATGATGATGTGGCTAAGGCCTCATTCTTTTCATAAGACAACTTCAATGAAAAAAATTTTTTACAAATATATACATTGTTTTTAAAATTCTTTTCCATTATGGTTTATCACAAGATATTGAATAAAGATCTCCGTGCTATACAGTAGGACCTTGGATAAACAAGGTTTATCCATTCTATATATATTTATCCATTCTATATATAATAGTTTGTGCCTGCTAATCCCAAGCTCCCAATCCATCGCTCCTCCACTCCCCTCCACCCTTGACAACCACAAGTCTGTGAGTCTCTTTCTGTTTTGTACATAGATTCACTTGTGTCACATTTTAGATTTCACATCTAGGTGATGTCTTATGGTGTCTGTCTCTTTCTTTCTGACTTACTCCACTTAGGGTGATAATAGGTCTATCCGTGTTGCTGCAAATGCCATGATTTCATCCTTTTTATGGCTGAGTAGTACTCCATTGCATGTATACACCCATCTTTACCCATTCATCTGTGGATGGACATTCAGGTTGTTTCCATGTCTTGGCTATTGTGAATAGCGCTGCTATGAACACAGGGGTACATGTATCGATTTGAATTACAGTTTTGTCCGGATGTATGTTCCGGATTGCTGGGTCATATGGTAGTTCTATTTTGGACTTTTTTGAGGAGCCTCCATACTGTTTTCCACAGTGGCTGTGCCAGTTTGCATTCTCACCAAGAGTGTAGGAGGGCTCCCTTTTCTCTACACCCTTTCCAGCATTTGTTATTTGCAGACTTTTTAATGATGGCCATTCTGACTGCTGTGAGGCGATACCTTATCGTAGTTTTGATTTGCCTCTCTCTAATAATCAGCGATGCTGAGCATCTTTTCATGTGCCTATTGGCCATCTGTGTGTCTTGTGGGGAAATGACTATTGAAGGCTTCTGGTGGCGGAGACTTGAAAGATGAGCATATCTTGGCTGGACATGGAGAGAAAGGGGACATTAGACAGGAGGTGTGGCTTGCAAAGGCACAGCATTTCTGTCATTTTCTAAGGTTTTAGCCTGAAATGCGGGGGAGTAGGTCAAGAATCAGACTGGGTGGGTGGGGGCAGACCCTGGGATTCCGCCCTGAGCCAAATATTGATTCTGTCCCCAAGCCACACTGACCACAGGAGCGCCCAGCCTGGAATGGTCCACTGGCGCTTCCCGGGGTGCCGCCTTCCCTAGGTAACAAATATGGCAATACTGATGCTTTTATATTGACTTATTTTCTTACGTTCAACTGTAGTAAAATACACATAACATAAACTTCACCATATAAACCGTTTAAAGATGTACCCAGTGGCATTAGGTACATTCACACTGTTGTGCAACTGTCGCTACCATCCATCTCCAGAACCTTTCATCATCCTAAACTCAACACCATTAAATACTAAATCTCCATTCCTTCCCCAGCCCTGGAAAACCACCATTCTACTTTCTGTGTCAATGAAGGTGCCTATTCTAGACACCTCTTCATAGGTGGAATCATACAGTCTTTATCTTTTTGTGACTGGCTTATTTCACTTAAAATAGTTTCCTCAAGGTTCCTCCATTTTATAGCACATGTCAGAATTTCCTTTCTTCTTGAGGCTGAATATTTTCTATTATATGCATATACCACATTTTGCTTTTCCATTCGTTTATTGACGGCCACTTGGGTTGTTCCCAGCTTTCGGCTATGGGGAATATGGAGATGCAGCTGTGAACGTGGGTGTTCAAGTCTCTTCAAGACCTTGCCCTCGGTTCCTCCATGTACATACCCAGAAATGGAATTGCTGATCATATGGTAATTCTATGTTTAATATTTTGAAGAACTGCCATCCTGTTCTCCTATTCTTACTATTTTTACCAGATAAGAGAGCTGAGGCACCCAGTGCGTTGTCTACCTCAAGAGAACTCCTTGACTGAATGAGACTCTTGGAGGTTGAGTGACTTGCCCCAGGCTCCACAACTGGAGGTGATGAGAGGGTGAGGTCAGAACAAATTCAAACCCAGAGGCCGAAGGCTCTTTATCTCCAGGCTGTTCCTGCTCCCTGAGAGGCCTGGCTCTCATCATTCTGGGAGGAGTCTCACCCTCTCTTCCCCCTTCCCTCCCTTTGGGGCGGAAGCAGAGGATACGGCCTTTATGGAGACCCCCAACCCTGTGCACCAATTATTTGCAAAGTTCCCAATGATAGTTGTGACTCTTAGGAAAAACAGGGGCTGGCAGGTCCAGCTTCCATCACCCAAGTTCAGGAGAAAAACATCAGCTTGGGCGGAAAGTGAAAATGAAAGTTACTCAGTCGTTCGTGTCCAACTCTTTGCGACCCCGTGGATTATACAGTCCATGGAATTCTCAGGCCAGAATACTGGCATGGGTAGCCCTTCCCTTCTCCAGGGGATCTTCCCAACCCAGGGATTGAACCCAGGTCTCCCTCATTGTAGGTGGATTCTTTACCAACTGAGCCACAAGGGAAGCTCCTGTGAAGGGTACTGACCTCACTATGCAACTTGAATTGTCTGCAAATGTAGAAATCAGCTTGGGCAGCTTATGACTAATAACAACTCAGAGCCTTTGTCCCATGCCCACGCCACTCCCCGAGTGCCCGGACACCTGCCACTGTGTCATCAACCCAGCCTAGCCAGAGATTGCTTCTTCTTAGCTAATCCTGCATACCTGGGCAGACTGGGTTAGCATTTGTACCAGACCTCCATCGTGCCTGCTTATGGTGAGCACTCTAAACCTACAGGGCCTCCTGGGTGCTGGGCCCAGGGTAAAGAACTTGACTCATGTTCTCTGACTTGACTCTGTGAGCTAAGGACTGTTAGCGTCTCCATTTGACAGATGAAGAAGCTAGGCTCAGAGAGCGAGTGACCTGTTTGCTGTTCCAGCCAATCCTTTGCAATGCTGGGACTTGCAGCAGGCATCTGGGCTGCTCACGGTGGACTCATACAGAAGAGGGAAATCCTTTTCAGCTCCAGACTTGTTAGGTTTGGGAGGTCTCACTTGAAGCCCCCAGTTAAATCCCTAGAGTAAGAGGGAGGAAAAGAGGGGTGATTCCAAAGCTGTTGGACCCCAGTTCCTTGCTGGTCTTCCCTCCCCACTTTGCAGGGTTCTGGGAGCTCTGATGGTGGGAAAAGCTCTGTTGCAAATAGGGCTGTGTGGTCTTCACACCAGCCTAGCTCTACATCCTTCTGGGCTCCACGTGTTTCTGTGAGCTGGGGCACCCTGGCTGCTCAAGACACTGACATTCCTCTCTTCTCCCGGGATTCAGGCCTATGGCATTACTGAGACTTGAGTTTTCACAGTCCTAGGGAGCCAACAACTCATCACCCACCATCACTCCAGTCTTCTGTCCCAGCACATGGGTGTTGCAGCTGAGCCTGTCCCCAGGGCCCATCTAAACCCCAAGACACCAAGATAGTTATTAGAGAAATGATATTCCTTCTGAAATCACTTCCTGCTGGTCTGCTGAGCACTTGCATACACAGAGTGTGTCAAAGACCAGGTGTTAGGACTATTAATTTTCCATAAGTTGTGTGGTGGGGATTTGCCCCAGAGGACCTCAGAGAGATGTCAGAATTGACAAAGACGAGCTTGCACTTGCTAGCTGAGTTTTACTTCACGTGCGGACAATTCAAGCTGCATAGTGAGGTCAGTACCCTCCACAGGGGCTTGGAACCCGGGACCACGCTTGTCCTCTAAAGGCGATTCCTTGCATTGTTCCTCTGTGTACCATCTGCTTGGACACGGTGTGTGTTGGAGCACCCCCCGGGCCTGCAGTCGGCCATGCCCAGGGCTGGACCTTCCACTTTACTGACCTCTTACTGTTGCCTCTGTTCTCTGTGCCGTGGCCACACTGCCCTCCTGTCTGCATCAGCGCGTCGAGTTGCCCTGCTCCAGGTCCCCTGCACAGGTGGCCTCTTGGCCTAGCGCCCGCATCCCCACCCCAGAGCTGACCGTGACAGCACCTCTCTCCAGGGTTTTTACCTTGCTTTATTGCCTTCCCCACACTTATCACTCCTGGAAATGGTCTTGTTTATGTGTTCTTTCCTGCTCTCCAGCTCATCCCTTTACCTGAGAGCCCCCTTTTGTACCACCAGAGTATGGCCTGCCGGGCAGCTACCTGTAAATATGTGTAGTTACCATGGGGCAGGTGACTGGACCTCTCTAAGCTCTCTAAGTCTCTATTTCTTCATCTGTGCAGTGGCGTAATTAGTCAGGAGGGTTACACTGAAAGAGATACACCAGACTTCCCAGGTGGCACAGTGGATAAGAACCTGCCTGCCAGTGCAAGGGACACAGGTTCAATCCCTAGTCCAAGAAGATTGCACACATACTACGGGGCAACTAAGCTTGTGCGCCATGACTACTGAGCCTGTGTACCCTAGAGCCCATGCTCTACAACAGGAGAGCCCACCGCAATAAGAAGCCCATGCAGCAAAGAGTAGCCCCCACTGGCCACAACAGAAAGCCCAAGCAAAGCATTATCTTATAATAAATTATTGATTATAAATAAGCACAATCAAGAATAAATAAATTTTCAGTTCAGTCAGTTCAGTTCAGTCGCTCAGTCGTGTCCGACTCTTTGCAACCCCATGAATCCCAGCACGCCAGGCCTCCCTGTCCATCACCAACTCCCGGAGTTCACTCAGACTCACGTCCATCGAGTCAGTGATGCCATCCAGCCATCTCATCC
This sequence comes from Bos mutus, assembly GCF_027580195.1. Lineage (NCBI taxonomy): Eukaryota > Metazoa > Chordata > Mammalia > Artiodactyla > Bovidae > Bos > Bos mutus. The sequence continues at coordinate 27,667,358 of NC_091626.1, read as the reverse complement.
TCTGTCATCCCCTTCTCCTCCTGCCCCCAATCCTGCCCAGCATCAGAGTCTTTTCCAATGAGTCAACTCTTCGCATGAGGTGGCCAAAGTACTGGAGTTTCAGCTTTAGCATCATTCCTTCCAAAGAAATCCCAGGGCTGATCTCCTTCAGAATGGACTGGTTGGATCTCCTTGCAGTCCAAGGGACTCTCAAGAGTCTTCTCCAACACCACAGTTCAAAAGCATCAATTCTTCGGCACTCAGCCTTCTTCACAGTCCAACTCTCACATCCATACATGACCACAGGAAAAACCATAGCCTTGACTAGATAGACCTTTGTTGGTAAAATAATGTCTCTGCTTTTGAAATTTTAAAAAAGAGCTATACTATACACACGTGGCAAAGCACAGGCACATCACAAATGTCATTCACTTGAGATCCTTGAGAGGAGAGAGCATGTCTGTGTCATCATGCAGGAGAGTGCCTGGAACCTACCAGTAAACATTGACTGAATCAGCAGGAAGCTGACCATTATTGGTAAGGCTGCTGTTTCTTTGCTCACAACTCGGCCCTTTGTGGGCTGTATCACCCATGTCTTGGTTGAAAGGAAATTGATGTGTCTGGGAGATTCACGCCGGGCTTCTTACAAGTCCTGATTCTCGGACTCAGGCAGTAAGGAGCTTGGTATAATATTCCAGGAAGCTTTTCCAGGATAGGTTAGATGGGGTGATGGTCATCAATGGAGTTCAGACCATGGACCCTGAAGTCTAACTGCCTTGGATTCAAGTCCAGCTGTGCTATGCTTAGGTGTTTAGTTGTGTCTGACTCTTCGCAACCCCATGGACTGTAGCTCACCAGGCTCCTCTGTCCATGGGGATTCTCCAGGCAAGAATACGGGAGTGGGTTGCCATGCCTTCCTCAGGGGATCTGCCCAAGCCAGGGATCGAACCCAGGTCTCCCACATTGCAGGCGGATTATTTACTCTCTGAGCCACCAGGGAAGCCCATGAATACTGGAGTGGGTAGCCTATCCCTTCTCCAGGGGATCTTCCAGACCCAGAAATCGAGCTGAAGTCTCCTGGTAAAGAATTGCAGGCGAATTCTATACCAGCTGAGCTGTCAGGGAAGCCCTTAAAACTAGCTTCACTGCTTATTAGCTGTGTCATCGTGGGCAGGTTACTTAACCTGTCGTGCCTCAGTCCCTGTGTCACAGGCTGGTCATGAAGATCTGACTGTTTACTATAAGTGGGGCTCTTAGAATGGTGCCTGGCACTTACTAAGTGCTATGTTAAGTCTATTACCATTATTATCCCCCTGTTTTCTCCGCTTCACTGTGTTGTGTCTTCACTCACTACGACATGTTCACTGAGCACCTGCAATGCATCAGGAACTGTGCAGGGTACCAAGGAGTCAAAGGTGAACCAGTATCCTGCCCCCTGTCCTCAAGGTGCTTCCAGTCAGGTGGGAGAATAGATGATGGCAGAGGCGTAGATAGGCGCCAGGGGAGGATGGACCTCGGAAGAATGATTCAGCTCAGCCATGCCCTGTCCTGTTGGGAAAAATAGATTCCTGTCTTGGGGCACTCACACCTGCCCTGCTGAATATCTTTCTGATCCTCTCCTGGGGCTAGAGTCATCCTGACTTCCCAGGGCTGGCAGGGGCTGTGGAGACCCGTATCTCTTTATTCTCCCACCCAACCCCACTGCAGTTCCTCTAGGAAGGGCTGCCCCCTCTTCAGCCACAGGGAACACAGTCAGTTTCTTGATGCTGGTGGTGGGCCATCCTGCCCCCTTCCAGCCTCAAGAGTCCCCCAGGTTGTCACCGTCAGCAAGGACAGAGGACTGCAGCTGTCGGGGAGCAGGGTCGGATGGATGCTGGCACACAGATGCGTATACCTAAAGAACCCCAAACCCTGGGTCAGCTCCTGGGCTGCACTTCAGGTGATTCGCCCTGTCTGGTGTGTTCTGAGGAGGGGATGGTTGCGAGCTAGAGCAGGGAGGCTCTTTACATGCCTGTGCACTCGTGACAAATGCTCCAGGGCAGAAAACTTGCCACCCAGCCTTGCACACAATGCAGGGGCCTCCTCTGAGCAGACACGTGAGCACACGCCGGGACCCCTGCTCTGTACCACAGCTCAGGTTCCTTGGCTAACCATGACCTTGGGCCGATTACATCTCTGTCTTGCGGCTGTTTCCTCTACTGCAAAATGGGGACAATGAAAGTAAAGTGCTTTCTTCACATAGGAGAAGACAGTTGTGGGGATCAGGTGAGATGACACATTAGAACGTGTAGTATGGGCTCGGCTTTGTTATCACGTATTATGCAGGTGTCATTTACTGTTGTCATCATTTTCCAGGGACATTTAGGTCATGCCTACAGCCCATCCCACACAGAAGCAGGATCTCATGTAAGAAAGATCCTTTCATTTTCCTAACTGTCTGACACACCATTGTCTGCATTTCCATTCCTGGGGGGCTGTGGTAGTTGCATGGAGGAGAGGCCCCCAAGTTCCACAGACCCTGGACACCTGGAATTGCAGCTGCAACTGAAGGGAGCTAGGCCCTCTCTCTCCTCCTCCCTCAGGGACCGGGTTGTTCTCACATTGAGGCTTGTTCTCCTGGATACACACTCGTGTTCCTTGCTAGCCCTGGCTTCTCTGTACTTATACGGGCATGTGGCCCAGGATCCTGCTTACCCAGCCTCAGATCTGCTTTGCGGCCTGCAGCTCAGTGTCTTTGCCCAACCAGTGTGGTCTCTCAGTGTTCCGCTGATCTCAGAGACAGCAGTGAGTGGTGGCTTGGAGCAGGATCTTAGTTCCCTGTCCAGGACCTGGGTCGCCTGGATGAGAGGGCTTCCCAGGTGGCCCTAGTGGTAAAGAACCCACCTGCCAGTGCAGGAGACATAGAGATATGGGTTCGATCCTTGGGTTGGGAAGATCCTCTGGAAGAGGACATGGCAACCCACTCCAGTATTCTTTCCTAAAGAATCCCATGGATAGAGGAGCCTGGTGGGCTACAGTCCATGGGATCGCAAGGAGTCAGACACTGAAGTGACTTAGCACACACACACACAGCCTGGATGAAAACCAGGAATCCTAGCTACTAGTCCACTAGGGGCTAGAAGTGAAAGTGAAAGTGTTAGTCACTCAGTTGTGTCCGACTCTTTGTGACCCCATGGACCATAGCCCACCAGGCTCCTTACTGACTGAGCCACCAGAGGCTAGAAGCAAAATGGCCCTGACTCTTGCCCCTTGTTTGAAAGCAAGATGTTTCAAGGAGGCAAAAACTATAAAACCAGGTACAAAGTTTGTTATTAGAGACACAGTAGAACAAGTGGGAGAGCACACAGAGAAGCAGTTTGCTTATTTAAAAGAGAAAGCAGAAGTACTCACTGGGAGAGAAAGGGTCTGGGCGGCCTCTCTAATGAGGAGGACTGCAGTGAAGAGGCGATTTAAACCACTTACATAGGACAGACCTTCCTGTCTTCGTTGACCTTGTACCAATTACCTTGTTTCTTTTTTCACACCTGACCTTCCCTAGGACCCTCCCCATTGCTGCTGCTGTTGCTGCTGCTAAGTCTCTTCAGTCGTGTCCGACTCTGTGCAACCCCATAGATGGCAGCCCACTAGGCTCCCCCGTCCCTGGGATTCTCCAGGCAAGAACACTGGAGTGGGTTGCCATTTCCTTCTCCAATGCACGAAAGTGAAAAGTGAAAGTGACGTCACTCAGTCGTGTCCGACTCTTAGCAACCTCATGGACTGCAGCCTACCAGGCTCCTCCATCCATGGGATTTTCCAGGCAATAGTACTGGAGTGGGGTGCCATTGCCTTCTCCAGGACCCTCCCCAATACATATGTGCAAATTTTTAGTAAGATGGATCCCACCCCTGAGGCGGTGGCGGTATGTCCACACTTATTATGGCGTGCCCCCTCTCTTTTTGATCTCCAAGGAGCCTTCCTGCATATGTGCTGACAGGGAAGTTTTCCTTGACCTCAGAATTGGTCATCTTATCTCTTCACTTTAGCAGAACACCAGTTTGTCCTTGGGGTGTCTGGGGGAAAACAAAGCTTGAGTTTTACCCCACTTGACAAACACTAGTTGTCCAGCCCAAGAGCACATTTATCTCCTACCTTATTACCTTCCGTGAGAGCCTCAGATTGACCCAGCTCATCCCCCGAGCCTGACCACAGAGGTCAAAGGTCACTAGCTAGCACTTAGATGGGCTGCCTAGGGCTCAGTGTCCACCCTGGACTGTGGCAAAGCACCCAGAGTCATGGGGCACAGGTTACATAGGTTAGGGATGAGGTGGGCGATGGGTCTCTTAAAAACGAGGTGGACAAGGGCACTCTCTTGGAGTGGTATTGATGTTGTATTTCTTGGTGAGGGATTTGAATGAACAGGTGTATGCATTTATCAAAATTTATCTAAGTTATGCCTAAGATTTGTGCATTTTTCATCTGCACCCAAAACCTTAAATATATGTTGAACTCTAGTTAATAATATGCACTTCATGCATGCATGAAGTGTTGAGAGGGTGGCGTAAACTGAGGTCTACAGCTTTGTTTGAAATATATCAAAAAGTTAAGGAGGATTGATTGACAAATGAAAGGATAGATGGAGGGCTAGACATAAACAACTATAGCAAAATGTTGTAGAATTGAGCAGAGTGTTCACTATATAATTCCCTGAGTGTTATATAATTCCTTCAACTTCTCAGTATGTTTGAAAAATTTTACAATAAAATGCAAGTCTTAATAAAAAAAAGAAAAGGTATGTGAGTGGGCAGGCTCTGCCTGGCATAATTTTTTCTCTCCAGTCAGAGACACAGGAGACCAGTGCCCCGGGGCTGCTACAGAATGCTGAGCATCTCTTATCCAGCCCCTAACTCTTGTCAAAAGCTGAAATGAACTGATGAATAATTGAGAGTCTCCAGGATGTGTGAGTCGCTCACCACTCCTGGTTTTGAGATCAAGTCCCCTTATCAAGCCAGGTCCCCAGGAAGGGGCATACCTGGCCAGGATTTGTGATCTTGCTCGCTGTTGATCTTTGTAGAATTACAACTGTGCCTGGTGGCTTACTGGTAAAGAATCTGTCTGCCAGTGTAGGAGAAGCGGGTTTGATCCCTGGGTCCAGAAGATCCCCTGGAGAAGGAAAGGGCTACCCACTCCAGTATTCTTGCCTGGAGAATCCCATGGACGGAGGAGCCCAGCAGGCTACAATCCATGCGGTGGCAAGGAGTCGGACACGATTTAGCGACTAAACGGCAACAATCCCACCCTCACTTTTATAGAGCCCCTTTCGGCATCTTTGGTACCGTCAGCACTGGCATCGTTGTATTTCCACTGTGGGAGAATCCCCGAGGTAAAATGCCCTCAGGTGTGCTTGCTCTTGTAGGCCCAGCTCAGTAGGCCTCTCCTAGCTGCTCAGTACATGTTTACCGGTTAAACACAAGACGGTGAATTGCGGAATTCAGGGAAGGAAAGAAGTGTGTCCTGACTGATGGGGAAGCTTTCTTTAAGCAAGCTGAGAATGAAGCAGTGCACAGTACTTCCCTTTTGTTTCAGCTAGAAATTTAGCATAGTTATGACAACTGTCCCCGAACCAGGAGTAGGAAAGTGACTTGCTTCCTCCCTTTTACGGCCCTGGAGGTTTTGTTTTCCTGTGTCTAGTGCTATAGGGGGAGAAGACAATGGCACCCCACTCCAGTGCTCTTGCCTGGAAAATCCCATGGACGGAGGAGCCTTGTGGGCTGCAGTCCATGGGGTCGCTAGGAGTCAGACACGACTGAGCGTCTTCACTTTCACTTTTCACTTTCCTGCATTGGAGAAGGAAATGGCAACCCACTCCAGTGTTCTTGCCTGGAGAATCCCAGGGACGGGGGAGCCTGGTGGGCTGCTGTCTCTGGGGTCGCACAGAGTCGGACACGACTGAAGCGACTTAGCAGCAGCAGTGCTATAGGGAATACATAATAAATAAATGAATAAAGTCAAGTCCAATTCTTTCATTCTGCTGTCGAGGGAAACAGCTCAGAGAGGTGAAGTGACCTGGCAAACAGCAATCTACTGGGTGGCAGAGCTGACACAGACCCGGCCTTTTCTGCTGCCACAGTTCTTTCTCTTGGATCACACTGCCTCTTGTGTTCGGACTGAGGCGAAACTATAGCTTGGAAATGATGCAACTCTAAATGAGATACACTAACTGAAAATCCTAATTGTAGGGTCCAAATCCAGTAGAAAATTCTCCACTTGATCCTCTTCTGGGTTATTGTTGTTGTTCAGTCACCAAGTTGTGTCCGACTCTTTGTGACCCCATGGACTGTAGCACACCAGGCTTCCCTGTCCATCACCATCTCCGGGAGTTTGCCCAAGTTCATGTCCATTGAATTGGTGATGCCATCCAACCATCTCGTCCTCTGTCACCCTCTTCCCCTTCTGCCTTCAGTCTTTACCAGCATCAGGGTCTTTTCCAATGAGTCAGTTTTTCACATCAGGTGGTCAAAGTATTGGAGTTTCAGCTTCGGCATCAGTCCTTCCGATGAATTTTCTGGGTTGATTTCCTTTAGGATTGACTGGTTTGATCTCCTTGCTATCCAAGGGACTCTCAAGAGTCTTCTCCAGCACCACCATTTGAAAGCATCAATTCCTTGGCACTCAGCCTTCTTTATGGTCCAGCTCTCACATCTGTACGTGACTACTGGAAAGACCATAGCTCTGACTATACCAACCTTTGTTGGCAAAGTGATGTCTTTGCTTTTTAATACACTGTCTAGGTTTGTCATAGCTTTCCTTCCAAGATAACTCTGAGGACTCACAGAAAAGCCTCCATAGCACCAGGAGCTCTGGATTGTCCCTGAAGTCTCCGGTGTCCTGGAAGACTGTGGTGCTAAGATGCCAAAATGTTTCTTGGAATCAGTGACCCTGCACGTCCACAACAAACTAGCCAAAGTGCCACTGCCTTACTCGGGTCCCCTGCTTTCCAGCCACACCTAGAACAGCCAGTCAGATCTGAGGAAAGGACCTGGAAGGCCACCTGGTGGCCTGATTTACAGGGAAGAAGTGAAGGCTGGAGAGGGTGTCCCCTGAATAAAAGCCACACAGCTTGTTTGTGCAGACGAGGGCTGGGATGCAGGCTTCCAACCTCCTGGCCACAACTCTTCACCCTACACCACGCTGCCTTTACCACGCTGCCTTTTCTCAAAGCCACAGGGCAGTTGTTCTGCATTAGGGTGAACCAGAAAGCAGTCTGAATGGGTTGACAGCCGGCTGTCAAGAACCCTCTGATGCAGTTGGTGGTGGGTGAGTCTAGTGGAGATGCTACTAAATTGTTCCTACACCATCATGTCAGGCCCCGGAGATCCCAGCGCTCCAGCCAGTAACCCCAGCACCAGTGCGTCCCCAAGGCCCATTGTGGCCAGTGGCATTGCCTTTATTCCTGAGCTGAGTGAGCACCTAGCTGGCCTAGAGAATTGTGGCCCCACACCTCACTAGTTTCCCACCTGGAATCACTTGGAGACGAGATTCATGGGCCTTTGGCAGGGTACATCCTCAAGGACCAGAAGGTTCCAGCAGCTTTCCATCAGCCCAGAACTCTGTGGGTTGGAAAATAGTTGGTCTCCACAGCCTCAGAAACTTAAAAACTCAACCCAAGGTCTGGAGAAGTCAGCACCTAGAGAAAGAGTACATGTGGTCCAGGCTTATGTCTGGGTCTGACAATGGCACGGCTTTTTTTTTTGGCCAGTGGATAGAGGCCCTTAATTATCTTCCCTTTGGAGCACCTGAGGGATGCTGAGGTGCTGGAGGCCTTGGAGAAGCTGAGTGGCTAAGCCCATGTGGAAGTCATCACTTTGATGGGATCTCCATTTTAGAGTTTCTGGTTGTTAGCATTGTGGACCTCAGTTGTAGGTGAATATACTGCTATGATGATACCTGAGAGGCTGGGAGCCAGCTGCTTCAGGTGATCAAAACCTCTGAAGGGTTTACTTTGCCAGAAGGCTCACCATCTACAACTTCCCTGGTGGCTTAGGTAGTAAAGAATCCACCTGTGATGTAAGGGACCTGGGCTCGATCCCTGGATCAGGAAGATCTATCTGGGGAAGGGAATGGCAACCCACTCCAGTATTCTTGCCTGGAGAATTCCATGGACAGAGGAGCCTGGTGGGCTACAATTCATGAGATTGCAAAGTCAGATGCAACTAACACTTTCACTTTTTTTCCCACCATTTATACTTCTCTGATGCTGGTCTCAAGCCTGAGGCCTGGAAAGGCTTTGTTGGCCCACTTAAGTTCTGAGGGTTGCCCTTTTGTGGGAAGAAGTGAGATGTCTCCAAAGAGGCCTGCAGGCACCCCTCTGGCCTCTGTAGTGATGTTGGTGGGTCGGGGGAGACCCTTGGATGGTTTACCTTCCCAGAGAGGTTGCCTTCAGAGATAAGAGGCCATTCCCTAAAAGGAAACCAGAGTGATCCTCAGAAGGGGAAATGAATGCTGGGCTTCCCAAAACAAAAGCTGTCTTCCATATCCAATGTAGAAATCTTTCTGAGCTATTTTTGTTAATTAATTTAATATGAACATATGTTCTGTTGGTCATTGTCAGTGATGTAATGTGTAAGATTCTTAAAAGCAAGAGACAGTGCCGTAGTGCCAGCTATTGCTACGTACCCACATGTGCATCTTTGTCCTCAGAACTCATATCTGTAGATACTCTCAAGTTTGCACTTTGACCCACATCATCTTGCTTGATCTTGGCAAGGTCCCTGAGAGGCAGTTTTACCGGATTCAATGCTCCCAGGAGAAGGACCTTTTGCTTCAGGAAGCCAACAACTTGGATGGCCTTGCAGGCAAACAGGAAGGCGGGGGAAGAGAAAATTGTCTCAAGATATGAGAATTGAACCCAGGCCACGTGCATGGGGAACAGCTCTGCAGGGGCGGGCTCCCAGAATCCGTCCTTGGTGCTTCCCCAGAGGAGCCCAGACATTGACATGGGCTTTACCCTCTGGTTTCACTGTTGATGATTTTATTTTTATTTTTATTTTTTTACTGTTGATGATTTTAAACTGACAGAACCAAATGAAAAGATTATAAAAATAGTAAGGCTCTCAATTGACCTCCAGATGCTGCGGTAGAGAGTGATTGAAAGATTCACGTTAAGAATGTGGCTCCCGAGAGCACCTGCCTTCAGGCAGACCTGCAGAGGGCAATTCCATGTACACTTTCCCTCTGGGCTGGGAACAGAATTTCAACCCCAGTGGTGATGGTCTCAGAAAATGACCAGCCCTTGGAAATGAGCATGGAGGATGAAAATGCTGTTTCAGCTCTATCTGGAAAGAATTAATTGCCCAAACCCTCCATCCCAGTTCCATCATTTATTTTATTATTTGTTTATTTATTTATGGCTGCACTAGGCTGAACTAGGCATGCGGGACCCTAGTTTCCTGACCAGGGGTCCAGCCCATGCCCCCTGCCGTGGAAGTGTGGAGTCCTTTCCACTGGACCACCAGGGAACTCCCCCCGCTTACGTTACTGATGACGGTTAAACTGTGTTAGACATGCAAGCCTCAACTGGGAAGGCTCCGTGCAGCTCTCGGGGCCCATGGAGCTCATGTGATTCTCAGATGCAGATCTCGGGGCCCCCAAGATCCCTGCAGCTCTCAGGGCCCACGGATGGCTGTGATTCTCGGAGGAGGGGCTTGTGCCCACAGGGAGGGAGAGAGGGACTTCCAGACCCATGGGGGCTCAGTGACCCTATTTTCATATTTAAATTCTCAACTTCAATGGTTAAAGGAAGGGTTGGTCTTTGTTGTTGTTGTTTTTAATAAGACTTAATATTTTGAAAATTTACATAGAGCAGTACCTTGCAATAACTTATAATGGAAAGGAATTTCAAAAAGAATATATATATGTGTGTATATAAAACTGAATTACTTTGCTATACACTAGAAACTAACAACACTGTAAATCATATATACTTCAATAAAAAAAATTATAGTCTCTGTAAATAGTTTAAAATACAGATGAGATAAGGAAAATAAAAATCACCTAAAATTCTGACCAAAAAATTTTTTTTTCATAGAAATGTTTGAGGTTTGTTCCCCAAATCTCCTGAGAGGACTCAACTCCATTTCCCATGTGTCTACACTGGGTGATCCCAGGTGACCAGCTGTGTGGACCACTGGCTTGGTGAGAAACAACCCAGTGAGACAGGGCCTGTCCCCACTTCTCCTGCTCTTGGTCAGCGCAGTGAGAGGGGACACCCCTCCCACAGACATGCACCAAGCCCTAACCTTGACCCTGGCCTCCAGGCCTGAGCTCACAGACCACAGGGCCCTGAAGCTCAGGCGGGAGAGGGAATGTATGCCAGGGCAGGACAAACCCTCACCTCTGCCAGGAAGACCCTGAATGATATAGAACACAAGTTCAGTGCCCTGAGCTTTAGTCTCCCTTCACCGGCTGTGGAATCCACCCACACCTTAAATCTCTCCAATTTTAATCTGTAGAATTGCAATTATAATATACATGGGCTTATCAGATGAGACAGTGTATATGAAACGGCTTCACCAACTGTCCAAGTGCTATAAAAGCATAAAGAACCAGAGTCGGCACTGTGGTCGGTTTGGTGGGCAGAACCCCACAGGCACTGCGGACTTGGGAAGGGGTTTGGATGCTCTCCCGGGCAGAGCCCAGATGGTATCCTGCCGGCTTCCTCTTTAAGACAGGGAAGGGGACCCATGATTGGCTTTGTCTCAGCCTCAACACTAGCTTAATAACAGAGCTATTTGTGGAGCAGTAACCCTGTGCCCAGCACCGGCCTGAGCATTTTACACACATGATCTCCTTTTCTTCTCCCAGCATCTCTGTGGGATAGGTATTATGCTTACAGAGAGGTTAGGGCTTCCCTGGTGGCTCGGTGGTAAAGAGTCCGGCTGCCAATGCAGGAGTTTGATTCTTGGATTGGGAAGATCCCCTGGAAAAGGAAATGGCAACCCACTCCAGTATTCTTGCCTGGGAAATCCCATGGACAGAGAAGCCTGGTGGACTGAGTCCATGGGTTGCAAAGAGTTGGACACAACTGAGCAACTAAACAGCAACAGAGAAATTAAGTAATTTGCCCAAGGCTGCACAGCTTAGTCAGTGGCAGAGCTGGGGCTCCCACACAGCTTGTCTCATTCTTAAGTTAGTGCTTTTAGCCCGTTGGCTAGAGCACCTCTTTGATTCCCATTATGATATGTGTCCTGGGACAGAGGGAAGAAGTAGGTTAGCTGCTTGATGGTACCGCCCATGCCTCTGCTCCTCCCTGGAGAAGGGAATGGCAACCCACTCCAGTATTCTTGCCTGGAGAATCCCACAGACAGAGGAGCCTGGCGGGCTACAGTCCATGGGGTCGCAAGAGTTGGACACGACTTAGCGACTAAACCACTACCACTGCTCCTCCTGGGAGGGAAGATGGAAACCAAAGCAGGTAGGGCAGAGAGTGGGAGCGCCATTCCAGGGCCCAGGGTAGAGTATTTTCCCCTCAGCTGTCCCCTGTCCCCTGAAGACACCAAGGCAGAGCTCCTTCCACACCCTTCGCTGGTCTTAAGGTCACAGGAAGTCCTTCTTTGTGCCTAACTTGGCCAGCCTCTTGGCCCAGCCTAGACCCAGCTGCTCTGTCTCTGCTCTCTGGGGAGATGGAGAATTATTCTGTCCTAATCATGATAATCTTTCTTCTGCCAAATTCACAGGCGTACTTAAAGCCACTCCTCCTTTGGTCTTCAGAGGGGTTGGCTTCCCGTCACCCATCTGGTTTGCAGGCCCTATGGAGAGGCTGGCAGATGCCTCCTGGGGACAGTGGCTGCAGTTCCCGGCTCCCCTGCAGGTTAAGGACAGGACTGGCCCACTGGGCAGCCTTGTCCCAATGTAGAGGGTCAGATCACAGTGCTAGGAGCACAAGACATTTGGTCAATCTTCCTTTATAGCATCACCAACTCAGTGGGCATGAATTTGAGCAAACCCTGGGAGATAGCAAAGAATGGAGCCTGGTTTGGAGCATGAAGCCTGAAGAATGGAGCCTGAAGAATTGGAGCTACAGTCCATGAGGTTGCAAAGACTCAGACACGATTAGCAACCAAACAACAAGTGCAATGCTCCCTTAATGATCTACAATGAGAAATATACCTGTAGGTGATAAGAAAGTTAGATGGAAGACAAGCACTTCCATTTATTAAGTACTAAGTACGTGTCATGAACTTGGGCTGATCACTTTATACATGTTACAGTATGTAATCCTCACATCCCCCAAGCTGGACCTTTTTTTAAAAACCTGTTTGACAGATGAGGAAGATGAGACATAATAGAAGTTAAATATCTTGTCACTGGCTGGCCAAATTTGTTGAGGAGCTGAGGTCAAACTGGTTCTGCTTTGCCCCAAAGACTGGGCTCCAAACTCCTCAGCACACTGTCCCATTGCCTTGCAAGAAACTCAAGCACTTAAATGCACGTTAGGAATAGCACTGGCTTCTCTCTACTCTCTCCATCCGTTAATATCTAAACCAGATAGAAAAGAGATTTCTTTATGGCTACTCTGCAGGGTTTAGCACTTTCCTTTCAGACTATTTCTTAAACAGGGTTGACTTTTTATTGTCTGAACGTTTCAAAATACAGCTGGACAAACCCATACCATTGAGTCAATTAGATGGTGGTTTCTTCCCTGGCTAGCATTTACTGAGCACTTAATTTAGGTCAAGCACTTTGTATTAATTATTTTTGTTTAGTTCTCATAAGAACCTGAGTTAGGCATTGTCATTGGGAGGTAGTGCAGTCAGGTGGTTAAAGCACTTGATTCTTAAAATCAGGTTACCTGCTGTCCTGCTGGTTAGCTGAGTGACTGGGCAGGCTAGTCACTTAACCCCTCTGTGCCCAGTTTCCTCATTTGTAAAAATGATTTAAATGATCACTGAGGGGAGTTGTAAGGCTTATTAATGGGAAAAACATATGTAAAGTATTTGGAATCATGCCTGGCATTAATAGTAAGCATTAGTTACTACAGACCCACTCTGTGGTATGGACACTGGAAGGAGGTAGCTTGCCCAGCTGAACTGGGAGAGCTGATATTTTAACCCAGTGAGTCGAATGCCAGGACCCTTGCTTCTAACCACTACCACCCCTTAGTAGCCCTGATCCCTTCACTTTTTAAAGTTGCTTAAATGAGGTATAATTTACACACCATGAAATTCATTCAATGACTTTCCCTAAATGTATAGAGTTGCACAGATCACCACAATCAAGTTTAGAATATCTCTATTATCACAGAAAGATCCCTTCTGCCCATTTGGAGTCATTTGTCTTTCCCACTCTTTGCAACCCCATGGACTGTATACTCCATGGAATTCTCCAGGTCAGAATACTGGAATGGATGGCCTTTCCCTTCTCCAGGGAAGGAAAAAGTGAAAGTGAAAGTTGCTCAGTCATGCCCCGACTCTTTGCAATCCCATGGAATAGTCCATGGAATTCTCCAGGCCAGAATACTGGAGTGGGTGGCCTTTCCCTTCTCCAGGGATCTTCCAAACCCAGGGATCGAACCCAGGTCTCCCTCATTGAAGGCAGACTCTTTACCAGCTGGGCCACAAGGGAAGCCCAAGAATACTGGAGTTCCCTGTGGCTCAGCTGGTGAAGAATCTACTGGGTTCGATCCCTGAGTTGGGAAGATCCCCTGGAGAAGGGAACAGCTACCCACTCCAGTATTCTGGCCTGGAGAATTCCATGGACTATTCCATGGGATTGCAAAGAGTCGGGGCATGACTGAGCGACTTTCACTTTGACTTTTTCCTTCTCACTCCCAGCCCCGGGCAACCACTCATCCGCTCTGTTTCTGTGGATTTGCCCTTTGGGGCATTTCGTAGAAATGGAATCATAGTTTATACTATACAATATATATACTATACTATATGTATATAGTATACACATACTATATATGGTCGTGTGTCTGGCTTCGTTCCCTTTGTGTGATGTTTTTGAGGTTCATCCAGTTTGCAATTTGCTTATCAGTTGATTGTTGCATTTTGTTTATGATTAGTATTCCTTGTATAGATAGACCATATTTTGTTTACCTGTTTACTAGCTAAGAAACATTTAGGTTGTTTCCAGCATTTGGCTATTATGAATATCTTTTACGTTTTTGATAATTCACTGTGAAAAATTCTCAAACACACAGTGAACTGCCACAGACCCATCAATCAGCGTCAAGATTTAGTGTTAACATCTACCACCGTTGTTTCATCTAGACCTCTCCCGGAAAACATGTCATTGCCGTCTTTAACTTCTTCCTTTAAGCATGTGAAGTTTTACTCAATTTTAATAAGTTATATATTCATAAGATTCTAAGATCAAAGAGAATGAAAAGATAGACAGTGAAACGTTTCATTCTGGAAAGTTTTGTTCCCCATCTGTTCAGCTGTGCCCTCCAGCTTCTGTTATTTTCATGTATTCTTCCAGAATGCATATGTAAGAAAACAGGAATATGTAGTCTTTGCCTACATTTTCTATAAATGGTAGCATGTTTACTATAACACTATTTTGTACTTTGGTGGTTTTAACTTAATAATATAGCTTCAAAATCTTTTCATATCAGAATATAGATAGTTTCCTTATTCTTGTGTCTTTATTTTTATAGCTTCATACTATTCCATTGTATGGCTGCACCATAGCTTAGACAAACAGCCACCTTCTGGTAGACAGTTGAGCTGTTTCCAGTTTTTTATTGTCCAAGGCAATGCCATGGCCTGTAAACTTGTATATCCATCATTTCTCACTTACACAGAATATCTATAGATTTCTGAAACTGAATTGCTGGGCCAGACAGTGTATTACATTTGTAGCATTTGTAATTTTCATTGATTTGTCCTGTTTGACAGATGTACCATTTCACAGCTACCAGCAATCTATGCAAGTATTTCAACCCCATTGCCTCACCAACAGCACGTTACCCAGTTTCAAACTTTTACCTAATAGTTGCTTGTCAGCTCTTGCCTCATTTTCTTTCTTTCTTGTCCTTCTTGTTTTGCTTTAGTTTATACGTTCTTTGTTAAGAATTTTTTAATGAGTTATTTCCTGCCTACCTTGTATCGTTTTTAAGGCTTTTTTTGGGCAACAGTTCTTTAAAATATAATTCACACATTGTATAATTCATCCATTTAAAGTATATTCTTCAATGGTTTTTAGCCTGTAGCTCATTTTTAATGTTTATCTCTAACCTTTTAAAAAAGCATTTTTTTCTAATTACAGAAGTAATACCTGTTCTGTTCAGAAAACTTGCAAAGACAAAAATCAAACAAAAAAAGAAAGCATAGTGCCATCACCTGAAGATTCCACTGTTAGCATTTTAAAATAAATTATTGAAGTATAGTTGATTTACAATGCTCTGTTTAATTTCTGTACAGCAAAGTGACTCAGTTATACATATATATATATATATATTCTTTCTCATATTCTTTTCCCCTCTGTTTATCACAGGATATTGAACATAGTTCTCTGTGCTATACAGTGGGACCTCGTTGTTTATCCATTCTCTATACGATAGTTTACATCTGCTAATACCAAAGTCCTGATCTATCCCTCTGCTTCACCACAAGTCTTTGTTCTTTATATTTGTGAATGTGCTTCCCTGATAGCTCAGTTGGTTAAGAATCCACCTGCAATGCAGGAGACCCCGATTCTCCTTTTGTTTCGTAGATATGTTCATTTGTGTCATGTTTTAGATTCCACAGATAAGTCATATCATGTGTCGTCTTTTGCTTAGTACGATAATCTTGAGGTCCATTCATGTTGCTGCAAATGGCGTTATTTCATTCTTTTTAATGGTTGAGCAATATTCCATTATACACAGTGTATTTTATATATATGTATATGCTGTGCTGTGCTTGGTCACTTCGTTGTGTCCGACTCTTTGCGACTCCATGGACGGTAGCCCACCAGGCTCTTCTGTCCGTGGGGACTCTCCAGGCAAGAACACTGGAGTGGAGAGTAACTGGAAATAAAAGCAAAAACAAACAAATGGTACCTAATTAAACTTAAAAGCTTTTTCACAACGAAGGAAACAATAAGCAAGGTGAAAAGACAGCCTTCAGAATGGGAGGAAATAATAGCAAACTAAGCAACTGACAAAGAATTAATCTCAAAAATATACAAGCAGCTCCTGTAGCTCAGTTCCAGAAAAATAAACGACCCAATCAAAAAATGGGCCAAAGGACTAAACAGACATTTCTCCAAAGAAGACATACAGATGGCTAACAAATACATGAAAAGATGCTCAACATCACTCATCATCAGAGAAATGCAAATCAAAACCACAATGAGGTACCATTGCATGCCAGTCAGAATGGCTGCTATCAAAAAGTCTACAAACAATAAATACTGGAGAGGGTGCGGAGAAAAGGGAACCCTCTTACACTGTTGGTAGGAATGCAAACTAGTACAGCTGCTATGGAGAGCTGTGGAGATTCCTTAAAAAACTGGAAATAGAACTGCCGTACGACCCAGCAATCCCACTGCTGGTCATACACACCGAAGAAACCAGAATTGAAAGAGACACGTGTACCCCAGTGTTCATCTCAGCACTGTTTACAGTAGCCAGGACATGGAAGCAACCTAGATGTCCATCAGCAGATGCATGGATAAGAAAGCTGTGGGACATATACACAATGGAGTACTGCTGCTGCTGCTGCTAAGTCGCCTCAGTCGTGTCTGACTCTGTGCGACCCCATAGAGGGCAGCCCACTAGGCTCCTCTGTCCCTGGGATTCTCCAGGCAAGAATACTGGAGTGGGTTGCCATTTCCTTCTCCAATGCATGAAAGTGAAAAGTGAAAGTGAAGTCGCTCAGTCGTGTCCAACTCTTAGCGGCCCCATGGACTGGAGCCCACCAGGCTCCTCCATCCATGGGATTTTCCAGGCAAGAGTCCTGGAGTGGGGTGCCATTGCCTTCTCCGACAATGGAGTATCACTCAGCCATGAAAAAGAATGCATTTGAATCCGTTCTAATGAGGTGGATGAAACTGGAGCCTATTATACAGAGCAAAGTAAGTCAGAAAGCAAAGCACCAATACAGTATACTAATGCATATATATGGAATTTAGAAAGATGGTAACGATGGCCCTATATGCGAGACAGCAAAAGAGACACAGATGTAAAGAACAGTCTTTTGGACTCTGTGGGAGAAGGCGAGGGTGGGATGATCTGAGAGAACAGCACTGAAACATGTGTGTTATCATATGTGAAACAGATTAGCAGTCCAGGTTCAATGCATGAGACAGGGTGCTCGGGGCTGGTGCACTGGGATGACCCAGAGGGATGGCATAGGGAGGGAGGTGGGAGGGAAGTTCAGGATGGGGAACACATGTACACCCATGGCTGATTCATGTCCATGTATGGCAAAAACCACTACAGTATTGTAAAGTAATTAGCCACCAATTAAAATAAATAAATAAATTAATAATAATAATAAAAAAGAATACTGGAGTGGGTTGCTATGCCCTCCTCCGGGGGATCTTCCCAACCCAGGGATAGAACTCAAGTATCCCACATTGCAGGCAGATTCTTTACTGTCTGAGCCACCAGGGAAAAGCCCAAGAATAATGGAGTGGTAGCCTATCCCTGCTCCAGGGGATCTTCCTGACCCAGGAATTGAACCAGGGTCTCCTGCATTGCAGGTGGATTCTTCACCAGCTGAGCTACCAGAAAAGCCCATGAATATATATATATCTCTCACATCTTTTTTTTCCCATTCATCTGTCAGTGGACATTTAAATTGTTTTCTTGTCTTGGCTATTGTAATAGTACTGCTATGTATGTAGGGATGCATGTATCTTTTCAAATTATAGTTTTGTCTGGGTGGGAGTGGGATTTCTGGATCTTATGGCAACTCTTTAAGTTTTTTGAGGAACCTTCATACTATTTTCCATTGTTAACATGTTTTTAAAATAAAAATGATAGCTAATGTATATACTGTGCTTGGATTTGCTTTTATCATTCTCAGTTCTTTTATTTTTTTAATATAAATTTATTTATTTTAATTGGAGGTTAATTACTTTACAATATTGTATTGGTTTTGCCATACATCAACATGAGTCCGCCACGGGTGTACATGTGTTCCCTATCCTGAACCCCCCTCCCCTCCGTTCTTTTAAGTCTCTCAATTATGTCTTCAATATTCTATGTCTGTTAATCAACATAATTATCATTGATGATGGTAACAATAGCAGTAATAAACACAGTACTCCTCACTTAATGTGAGATTGCTGTGTGCCAGGCACTTGTGTGTTGCATACTTTATGGGCTCAACCTCAATTAACTCTGGAAATAATTTGGTGACCTTGGTACTATGCTTGCATTTTACAGCTGAAAAACCGAAGTTTCAGAGAGGTTAAGTAATTTGCCTAATGTTAAACAGGTAGCAAGTGAAGGAGCTGAGGCTTGAACTCCTATCTGTATACTGCAAAGTTCCTGGTCACTATACTGTACTTCAGATTAAAGATGCTCAGGACTAATCCCTGTTTGGGGAACTAAGATTACACGTGCTGCAGGGCAGCTAAGCCCGTGGGCTGCAAGGAAGATTCCAAATGCTGCAACTAAGACTCAAAGCAACCAAAAGTAAAATAAATAAATAGATATTAAAAAAATAAATAATATCTTTGATAGGTTTTTTTTTTAAAAAGAAAGACATTCAGGACTGGTTCAAACAGCTTCTCTTGGGACCAGTCAGGAGGACCCAGGGGTTCCAACGTCGCAAGGACAACCTTGGGGCCCACAAGCACACTCTGTTCAGGGCAGGGTTGTCCCAGGCTCAGTGCTTCACCTTCCTTTGCAGGATTTTCTCCTGGCTCTGTGTGGTCCCCTCTCAGCCCCTGGAGGGCCCCTCCTTCCTTGAGCGTCCAGAAAGAGAGTGGAGGGTGTAGCAGGTACTACTGGAGAAATGGCTACATCGTGAGAAAGCTGGGGACCCCGCTGGCACAAGTTATTTACAGCTTCCCCAGCCTCAGCCTGTTGGTGAAGAATTATAGGACTTCCCAGGTGGCTCAGTGGGCAAAGAATCTACCTGCAATGCAGGAGACGCAGGAGGATACAGGTTTGATCCCTGGGTCAGGAAGATCCCCTGGAGGAGGGCATAGCAACCCACTCCAGTATTCTTACCTGAAGAATTCCATGGACAGAGGAGCCATGGGACAGAGGAGGGCTACAGTCCATAGGGTCACAAAGGGTCGGACACAACTGAAGTGACTGAGTACAAGGAACAATTACAAAAGCACTGAGTTTGGCACCTCATAAACCCCTTCGCGTCCCCCTCTCTCACTTCCCACGTCCCCCCCACCGTGCTCCAGCTTCTCAGACACTTTTAGGGTATCTTCCCCTGGGTTCACCGAGCCAAATAGCCCGCGGGAGGCTTGTAACTGTTAGCTCGAACAGCAGGCTGGCTGCTTGGTTGCCATGGCAACAGCTGTTGTGAGTAAGTGGTCTTTTTGGCAGAAGATTTAATTTAATAAACTAAATTTGGGGGCCCAGTGGGAAAATCTGGTACAGGCTTTATTGGGTATCTTCTGTGGCGCTGGGCTGCGGCAGAGGGTATACCGGAGAAGGGCTGGAAGCTTTTGTCCTGCAGAGGTAGGCCCGGGGATGAGAGCTACACCCTGTGTCCTCAGACACCCTGAGACTCCGCTCTCCACATCACCTAGGAGTGTCTGGCCAAGGTCTTGCACTACTGCTTCCAGCTATCAGGTGTTGGAGCAGCCTTCCCTTGGGGAACAACCGGAAAATCTGGACGAAGCATGCAGGACTTCTCTGCGAGGTCGAGACCGAGGTGGACACGGCCGGTGTCCACTCCAGGGACCCATCTCAGTGTGTGCAGCGGCCCTGGGAAAGCAACATGCTGTTTCTGTGCTACTATTGAAATAACAAAACTGGAAAGAGTTGTCTGTGCTTCCATTCCTTCTTGATCCACTTCAGTCAGGTTTTTGTTCCTACTATTCCTCTGAAACGCTCTTGTGAAGGTCACCGAGGACCTCCACGTGACTAGTGTTAGTTGCTCAGTCGTGTCAGATTCCTTTCTGTGACCCCAGGGACTGTAGCCCCTCCAGGTTCCTCTGTCCGTAGGAGTCTGCAGGCAAGAATACTGGAGTGGGTGCCATTCCTTTCTCCAAGGGATCTTCCTGACCCAGGGATTGGACCCAGGTCTCCTGCATTGCAGGCAGATTCTTTACCGTCTGAGCTACCAGGGAAGCCCCCCATGTGACTAGATCGCATCGTTAATTCCCAGTCCTCCTCCTTTTCTGTCAGCTGCTTTTGGCACTGTCAGTCAGTCTCTTTACCTTGTCACCTGGCTTCTGAGAGACCACACTCCACAGGCCGTTCCCTCCCCTCTCTGTGCTGTGGCTTCCTCCTCCCTGACCCTTAAACTTTGGAGGGCCAGGGCTCAGGGCTTGTCCTCTTATGTGTTCTGTCTTCTCTAGCTCCCTAAGGGATCTTGCCTAGACTCTTAGGTTCCCGGGGAACTGGCTCTGAGCCAGAGATTTGCATGCTGGGAGTGCCTGGGGACCAACACCTGTAAGGGAGTGAGGGATGCTGGGAGCGCAGAGAGAGAAGTTGAACTGTGATGCTCTTGCAGCAAAGGCTTGAGCCAACAGGGCTGGGATCCGGGGAGTGTCAGGCACTGTGCTTTGCAGGAATTATCTCAGTGAATTCTCATAAAGCCGTCATGCAGCAGATTCTGTCCCCATTCTGCAGGTACAGAGGTTGAGGCTGGGTGAAGTTATCCAAAGTGCCCACTACAAGGATCTGGGACTCAGCTCCACGTTGGCTGCCTCCCAGAACCCTACATAGAGCCTCTAAAAAAAAAAAGCATATTGAATACTCTTGAGCCAGGTCCTTGGTGGCCCTTCCAGAGCTCACAGCCCTGCCACTTACTCCCCTCACCACTGACATCCTGGAATGCACCCCTGCAGGGCTCCCAGGGCTTGTCCTCAGAACCTGTCACCTTTCTGAAAAGGGATACATCCCTCTGGGAATCTGGGGCAATACCTGAGGCCCACAAAGCTGTGGGAGTCTCCTGCTTCATTTAAAGATGCGTGAGAAGTTTGTGCCTACATCCTGTATTATAGAAAAATAATGTCCTAGCTCCTAAATCTTTGAATGAATGGAAGATGCTCTGTGATTTTTTCATATCTTTGTGTATCCTTGTCTGGACTACCTCATATTCTTGAGGTTCACAAGCCCTCCTTTGATAGGCATAGACCTCCCTCTTTACTTAATAGACGCGGGCTCTGAGAATGAGGGCAGATGGGCAGATTTTCCCCCCCAGCTAGTCCTGGAGCAAGTAAACCCCTCCTTCCATTCTTCTTTCCTTTCTTCCCTTATCTCCAGGCGCTGTGCCTCACTCTGCCCTGGGCTGGCTGCCGAGAACCTCCAGCTTTTTGGTGCGGCTGTCAGGTTGGGGGTGGAGGTGGCAGAGGATAGTGCCGGAGGGGCCTCCCCTGGATTCTGTCCCTAAGACACCAAGGTGGCTGTGTTTCAGGATCTGTTGGAGGAGTTCTTGGTTGGTGAAAGAATTCAGACAGCCCCAGAAGCAAAATGAAGGGCTGAAGACCCAGGTGGTAGCTTTCAGCACATATGTGTGCAGACTTCAGGGAGGGAAGTTAGGGTGCAGCCATGTGTCACAAAAGGTTCAGAAATTTACCCACAAAAAAACTCCATGCCAAAATAAGCAAATCTCTAACCTTTGGGGTGAACCCCTTCACCTTCTTAAAGAGCTTTTATGTTTAAGGTAGACATGCACGTGCCACACATAAGCAAGCCCGCCTGTGTGTGCACACATACATACATGTACGTCCTGATGCACGCAAACATGCCCACATCCTCAACAGCTTGAGCCCATGTATATACATGGGGCATCTGTGCCACCCAGCAGTATACCTGAGCACACAGTCCATGGGGTCGCAAGAGTCGGACACGACTTAGCAACTAAACCACCACCACCACCACCACTATAGCCTGCCAGGCTCCTCTGTCCATGGGATTCTCCAGGCAAGAATACTGGAGAGAATTGCCATTTCCTTCTCTAGGTGATCTTCCCAACCCAGGAATCAAACCCACATCTCCTGTTTGGCAGGTGGATTCTTCACCACTGAGCCACCTGGAAAGCCGGTACACAGACATATGCACCCAGGTACTCATACAAATGTATAGACTCGGAATAGAAACTCTGACTAGATTAAAGCCATTCTCTCCTTTGCTACCTCTGGAGTCACTAGGGATCGAAGTGACATTCTCTGATCTCTCAGAAAGCTATTCTTGCCTTTGCCCACTCAGTGTCCAGGGTGACGTTTGAAGTCTGAAGGAGAAGCTTGGCATGTGGATGTGGGGGATGGTCATGGAGCACCTGTGGACTGGTCAGAGCATCCGCTGTGAGGCTGGAGGGAGGGAGGGTGGGCTGCTTCTAGAGGCCATCTCCTGAGTTTCACTGGCTTCTGAAGTCCTGGGTGTCAGTTTGGGGCCCGTGGGAGGAGGGCTGAGGACTAGGCTCTTGGTGGGTGGTGGAAGCTGGAAGTGGAGGAGGTGGCTGGTACTCTGGACACCCTGGGATGGTGTCTTTCCCAGACAGGGGAAGGAAGGAGTGACTGCTCAGTAGCAGAGGCTGAGGACATTGGGAGGCTCAACCCTGAGAAAGCCAATTATCAGTGCTTGGTTTTAGGGCTGTGGGCTGTTCCCAACCTTGGTCCAACTGGAGGATACAGGAAGGACTGGAGCTTGGTGTGTGTGTGTGTGTGTGTGTGTGTGTGTGCGTGCTCAGTAGCTCAGTTGTGTTCAACTCTTTGTGACCCCATTGACTGTAGCCTGTCAGGTTCCTCTGTCCATGGGATTTTCCAGGCAAACATATTGGAATGGGTTGCCATTTTCTTCTCCAGGGGATCTTCCCAACCCAGGGATCAAACCCAACTCTCCTGCATTCGCAGACACTGCGCCACTGGGGAAGCTCCCGGAGCTTGGTAGAGCCTCCAATAGTAAAGAGCGGCTTCCCCCAGTGGCTTCCCTGAGAACTGGGGAACTCTGACAGCCCTATTTCCACTCCCTCATTCATAGCCTCAGATGAAGTACCTATGTTTGCTGGGCTTTGTTTTCCTCTGTTGGTCTCTAGGGCAGCAATTTGCTCACATGACCTCATTTAATCCTCCCGGGAGCCTGAGGAGAGTCAGGAACTGTGCCTATTTTATAGCAAGAATGTCAGGTCAGACAGCTCATGAGGGGCAGAATCAAGAATTGAAGCCCATATTATTTCTTCTTTAGAAAGGATTATTGATTTTAAAAGTCACAAAAGCAACATACGCCTGTTTTAGCAGGTCCGATGATACAGAGCTATCTAAAGAAAAAGTTAAAATTCTCTCTTCCTGCCCTTTCTCCCCACCCCACTCCAATCCCATCTCCCTGAGTCTACATGGAATTTCCTATTCTTTTCTCTATGCTCATAGAAATGCATCAGATCAGATCAGTCGCTCATTCGCGTCCGACTCTGCGACCCCATGAATCGCAGCACACCAGGCCTTCCTGTCCATCACCAACTCCTGGAATTCACTCAGACTCACGTCCATCGAGTCAGTGATGCCATCCAGCCATCTCATCCTCTGTCGTCCCCTTCTTCTCCTGCCCCCAATACCTCCCAGCATCAGGGTCTTTTCCAATGAGTCAGCTCTTCGCACGAGGTGGCCAAAGTACTGGAGTTTCAGCTTTAGCATCATTCCTTCCAAAGAAATCCCAGGGCTGATCTCCTTCAGAATGGACTGGTTGGATCTCCTTGCAGTCCAAGGGACTCTCAAGAGTCTTCTCCAACACCACAGTTCAAAAGCATCAATTCTTCGGCGCTCAGCCTTCTTCACAGTCCAACTCTCACATCCATACATGACCACTGGAAAAACCATAACCTTGACTAGACAGACCTTTGTTGGCAAAGTAATGTCTCTGCTTTTCAATATGCTATTTAGGTTGGTCATAACTTTCCTTCCAAGGAGCAAGCATCTTTTAATCTCATGGCTGCAGTCACCATCTGCAGTGATTTTGGAGCCCAGAAAAACAAAGTCTGACACTGTTTCCACTGTTTCCCCATCTATTTGCCACGAACTGATGGGACCAGATGCCATAATCTTCGCATACACACATATATAGCAAGTTTTCGCTCCCTTGCTCTCTCTTTACACAGAAATTGGAATCACCTTATATGTGATTCCTCAACTTGCTTTTCCCTGTAAAATATTGGGACCATCTCTTCAGGACAGTGTGCTTAGGTCTACCTCTCCTTTGGAGTGGCCTTAACAGAGGTTTACCCATTCCCCACTAATAGGCATTTGAAGTGAAGTGAAGTGAAGTTGCTCAGTCGTGTCCGACTCTTTGCGACCCCATGGACTGTAGCCTACCAGGCTCCTCCCTCCATGGGATTCTCCAGGCAAGAGTACTGGAGTGGGTTGCCACTCCCTTCTCCAGGGGATCTTCCCGACCCAGGGATTGAACTCGGATCTCCCGCATTCCAGGCAGACGCTTTAACCTCTGAGCCACGGTGTTTTAAATCTTTGCCAGTATACATAATGCTATAATAAATACTCCTATACGTAGGACTTTACACACTCATACTTTCATTTCTGTTGCATGAAGTTCCCAAACTGGGATCACTGGGGAAAGTTTTGTATATTTTGAATTTAAATACACCTTGCCAAATCATTTTCCACCACGTGGTGGACACGAACACTTCTGCTAGTTATGTTTCCTGCATCCAGTTATCAGGTCTGGATGTTATTATTCTTTTTGATTTTTGCCCACCTGATAGATGAAAATGACATGTTGTTTTATTTTTATTTTCTCCCTATCAATTGTTCCATATGTTCATTGGCAATTTGTATTTCCTCTTTGATGAAATTGTCCATATCTTTTGCTTAGTTATTATTTGGGTTGTCTTTTTCATATTTTCAGAGAATAACTTTTATCTGTTAAGTGTGGAATAAATAGTGAATTATTAAATCATAGGATGTTATTTGTCTTCTGAACTTAATAGTATCTCTCCATAGGAAAATTCTTACTTTTTATAAAAGCCAATCTATTTACTTTATCCTTAATGGCTTAAGGAAGGCTTCCTGTCTTCCAAAAGAATCATCCTCAATGTTCATTTATTCTAATTTTATTATAATGTTTTTATTGTTTTTTACATATTTATATTTAAAAGTCATCTGGAATCAATTGTAGTATCTGTGCTGAAGAGAAGTCTTAATTTTGTTTTCTTCCATGAGAGTAACCAGTTGTGTCAACACTATGTCAAACTATCTTCCTCACTGAATCAGAATGCTGATATGTCATATACTGAGCTCTCATATATGTTATTTCTAGATTATATTCTGTTCCACTCATCTGCTTGTCTTCTCCTCAGCCAGTACCATATTGCTTTGATTATAGCGGCTTTAGAGTTAGTTTTAATAACTGGCAAGGCAGATCTGTTCCGTTGTCATTTGTCTTCTTTGGGGGTGTGGGTGTGTAGAGTGGTCTATTCTAGAGAGGTCAGGGTCTTTTCAGATGTTTATTCTTTCAAATGAACTTTAAGATCTTTTTGTCAAGATAAAAGCAAAGAGAAAAAGCACCTGGTGTTCCCAATGGCAGGACCTCCGTTTTGGTCTCTCATGAGTTTCCAAGCCCATGCCTGCCACAGTATAGGGCTGTTGTAGGCGTTTGCTGGTCTTGTGATCCTGTGAGTTCATAGAAATGAGGTGAAAAAATGAGGCAGCTTTAACCTGAGCTTGGAACTTTCCCTGTGCAGAATATTGTTGTGTGTTCCCTTGGAAAAGAAACATAAATTCATATTATGTTCATAGCATTTGGTGATTATGTTTTTGTTTAAAATGTATAATGGATCAGAGATAACTGTGTTGGGTGCCGTGCTTGAAAACAATACCCTGCCCATGCCTCCTGGGGTAGGTAGGTTAAGTTGTTTTTTTCTTTTTTTTTAAAGAGATGCCAAGATGTAGAGTTTTGAGATAGGAGGGTTTGCGCATTCAACATTCCAATAGCTATTGCCAAATTACCCTGCCCTTCATGGGGCTGTCCTCCCAGGCTCCCAGCCCTCTCCCCAGGCCTTGTCAATTGCTCCCTGCTCCCGCACCCCCCTGCTTGGTTTTCAGGGCCATAAAAGAGGTTGGTTCATGTTATTTAAATAGCTGCTTAAGAGCTATTAAAAGGAGTGGGTGGCAAACTTGGAGTTGACACAATACTCTGTACTCCGCTCCCACACCCTCTCCCTGCCCCTTTCATCCATGCCAGGGTCACAGATCATACAAAGCAAGAGGTACCAACTCTGGATCTCCCTTCTGGTTCTTCTTCCTGTCTGAGGAATTCTCTCAACTCTAATGCTTTTCGGCAGCACCCAGGATGCAAGAAACTCTTCTACATCCCTCTCTCTCTCTCTCTCACATACACACACACCCTCATACACAGTGCTTTTGCAGTGCTTGCTGTGTGACAGTGCCCTGGGAGTGCTGAGCTACATTCTATCCCTGGCTCTGTCCCTTTTTTCAAAGTCTATATTTAACCAGTTTCGTCCTAAAGGGAATTAGCCAAGTCAGGGCTCCAGTGAGTGCCAGAAGCTTGCGAGTATGCCAGAGGTTCTGACCTGGAGTCTGAGAATGGACCTCAGGGAGTTTGTGAGCCTCAGCAACCGCCTGCAGCCGCGGCATTTGGGTTCATGTGTTTTTTTTCCCCACAGCTTCAAGTAGGATCTCAGAGCAGGTATGAGACCACTGCCCCAGAAAGTTGAAGAACGACTGCCACAGGGACAAAGTAGCTTTGTGAGGAGTTAGAGTAAATGAATGGCAATCTAGAGTCTAAAGGAGGGATTCTTAACAAGCAAAGATGCAGCGGGGGGTTGTATGTGGAATTTTCTGTGAGACCTTCTAAGACTAGGACAGAGAGATTTCATTAGCTCCCAAAGTTCATGACTCCAAAATTGAAGAATCACACATACAGAGGCTTAATAATGTAACATACGTATATCATCTGAGAGCATAGATATTTCTAATAGTAATTTTTTCAAAATGAATGCATTTAGTTCAGCATAGAAAACTGAAAAAATCTTCTAGAAAACTAAAAATCACCTATAATCCCAACAGCCAGAGATAATAACTTTTTTTTTTAAGGATTTTTCCAGAGTGTTTGGATCTTTCTCTCACACTCTCTCATCCTCTCTTTCACATAAGTGCCTGTGTATATGCAAACCTGGGTTTGCCAGGTGGCTCGAAGGATCCACCTGCCAATGTAGGAGATGGAGGTTTGATCCCTGGGTCGAGAAGATCCCCTGGAGAAGGAAATGGCAACCCACTCCAGTATTCTTGCCTGGAAAATCCCATGGACAGAGGAGCCTAGTGGGCTACAGTCACTGGGGTTGCAAAGAGTCTGACACGAGTGAGCATGAATACATATGCAAGCCTAGAATCATACTGATTTTTAACATCAATTTTTCTACTTATTATTTTAAACCACCATCTCCCATTGTTAAATAGTTTTCTAAAACAGTGTTTTTCAACCTCCTTTTGGTAACAGAACCCTTATTTTCAAACCACATGTTATACAGAAGGTTAAAATATAAAATAAATAAAAGATGAGATGTTCTAGCTAGAGCATAGGGAAAGAAGAAACACAATTTGAAAGCCACCGCTCTAAAAATTACAAGTTTTAATGGCTACGTAGTATTCTATTATATGAATGTGTGCTAGATTTAGGAAATAAAAATATAAGATATCCAGGTAAATTGGAATTTCAGATAAAAATGAATCATTTTTTTATATAACTGTGTTTTTATTGGTCTGGGCAACCTGCATCTTACATGGCAACCTTATCACATCCCATTGTTGGACATTGAGATTATTTCCAATGTTTTACTAGTATGAAATATATTGAACGGTATATCTGTGTACCCATATCTTCATATACTTATTATTTTATATCACCCTAGGATCAGAATTGCCAGACCAAGCGTTGAAAATGCTTTAAAGGCTTTCAATACGTTTGCCAAGTTGTTTTCCCCAAAGGAATGCACTCTGGAGAGCTGTGTATGCAAGCATCGTGTTCCAGGAGGTGTTAAACGTGTCCATCCACTTTCAGTGGTGTGTATTAGGTGTTCATTCTGCCCCTGCAAGACCCTGAGACATTAAGGTTCAGAGCTGGCAAGTTTGATCCATGGGGTCTAAAATAAGCCAAAACAGGCTGGTTAGCTCAGTAGCATCTGGGTGCTTGGGGTCAGGGGTCAGGTCTGAGAAGCAGTAGGGTAGAGATGTACAGGGTTAAAACAGAAGGACTCTTCATGACAGACTTCACCCAGCAGAAGTAAGGGAAGCTGCAAAGAGCTAGGCCCATTCTAAGGCATTATTTTTAGTAAGCAGCCTTGCGTTCCCTAAAGACAACCCTTCTAAGCAGGGGAGAGGCTAGAGGAAAAAGTCTAGAAGTTTTTTTTCTCCAGTTGAAAAAGAAAAATTACATAAACATAGTATTAACCAAAAGGATGGAAAATCACCCATAATCTCCCCATCCTAACAAATAGCTGTTTTTATTTTTCAATATGCCTTTCTTGTCAAGCTCCATAATTTTTACATAACTGCAATCACAGAATATACAATTTTTATCCTGCTCTTTCCTCCCATTATTGTACAAGTAATATTCTGTGCTGCTGCACAGCTTTCATGGCTAATACTGCTAATGGTATTTTTCTTGATTTCACAGGTAATAATTATTCATTAAGACAAATTAGAACATCTAGATAAACAAAAATGGAATTAATGCACATATTAATTTGTGGCCTGCTTTTTTCACATAACCGTGTATGGTGAACATCTTTCCGTGTTACAAAAATACATTTCTACAACTTTTAAGAAAAATTGCAATGTGTTTTATCGAAAGGGTATACCAAAATTTATTGAACCAATTCCCTATTACTGTAAATTTATGGGATTTTCCTCCACAATTTTGCTATTATAAATGGAATCCTTTCTTAATAATTTCCTTAGGATGGAGACACAGGTTTGATCCCTGGGCTGGGAAAGTACCCTGGACAAGCTCATGGCAACCCACTTTAGTATTCTTGCCTGGAGAATCCCATGGACAAAAGAGCCTGACAGGTTACAGTCCATAGGGTCACAAAGAATTGAACATGACTAGAGCGACTTAGCACACACGCATGCAATTATATGATTAAAACAGGAATATGAGATGAGAAGGCATATTTATACATCACTCCCTTCTTCCAAAGGTTAAATTTAAATATTCTGAATATATGGGAGATTTGGAGCCCATTTGGTACCCTGCCATGACTAGGGGAAGATAATGGACAGAATAAAATAGAAAAGGCCATGTGCCAAAAGATATAGCACTAGAAATGTACTGCTGGACTGTTTTCCAAAAAGGTGCTAATTTAATAACTTTCAGGAAACTTAAAAACAACTTAATATGAGTCAAAGATATTAGTCGAGGAAGAAAAGCACAATCCGTCATAAACCCACCATAATGTCATTTTCCACAAATGACTCTCAAACCACAATAAAACACACATTTCTGTTCCTCTTGGACCCAAACTAGGCCCATCTGCCTAGTCCATGCACTTGGCAGAAGTTACCAGTGGTGGTCTCAGGTTAACTTGCTTCCTGCAGCTTCTCCATTCTAGATAGCCTTTGTATTCTTACCTCCTGTCCAAACTCAAGGCCCCAGAAGGAGCACAGAGAATTTTGGTGACAATCAGAGTTGCTGGTCATTCCTCCAGCTCCCACGGAACTGGGATCTCTGGGACACAATGTACACCTTCCTCATGTGGCAAACACCCCCGAGCACCTACTGTGTATCAAGGTCGCATAAGAAGACGCTCTTGGCTCTTTAAAGGTTCTCTACAATCTGCAATAAATATGTCTTGAAGAATGATGAAGTGAATGGATATAGTTCATTTAATGTTCAAGGTGGAAGACGCCTCGGGGTCCATCTTGCTCAACCCCCCTCCTTTTATACAGTCATTTTGTGAGGGCCTCCTGTGGCCCGGATGTGGTGATTGTATAAAACACACTTGATACTTCTGGGTGGTAAGTGTCATCACCTTCTTTCTGCAGCTGTGGAAACTGCTGTACTCAGAGGTTAACCCAGGCTCTGCAGAGTGGCTTGTGAGCTAGCCTGAGAAACTCGACCGACAGCTCTTCGAAGCCCTCCTTGGCCTGCCTGCCCCTTTCAACCAAGTTACTAAGTTAAGCACTCAACACCAGACACTTTTTTTTTTTTTAAGTCTGTGCTGGGTCTTCACTGCTGCCCACGGGCTTTCTCTAGTTGTGGCCAAGCAGAGTATTCTCTCGAGTTGCAGTGCATGGGCTTCTCTTTTTATTTTTTAAAATTTATTTATTTTAATTGGAGGCTAATTCTCATTTGTTGGCTTTTGTTGTGGAGAATGGGCTCTAGAGCTTGGCCTCAGTAGTTGTGGCGCATGGGCTTAGTTGCCCCATGGTATGTGGGGATCTGCCCAAACCAGGGATCGAACCCATGTCTGCTACATTGTAGGCAGATTCTTTCCCACTGAGCCATCTGGGAAGCCCTTTAAAAGGCTAAAAAAGCATAAAATGAATAGAATGAACAAAAAGGAAATGACACCAGTCGCCCATGAGCCTGAGGACCAATCTCTTCAGAGTGTATTTTCGGGGTTGGTTCCTTGAGTACAGTTGAGGTTAATGGCCTTGACCAGGGTTTGGCTTCTTAGCATTTTCCCCACATCCTATTTTTAGTTGTTGAGTCTCACTTTGGGGAGAAATCAAGCTGGGTCTCAAGCATCATCTGAATGTTGAATTCTCCTGCAACAGCCACCCGTTCCCTCACCTTTTGTACTGTCTCCATCTGGCTATTGATTTGTTTCCTTCAATATCCTTTGTAATAAACTGGTAATCTAATGAATTTGGTGAGGTGCTCTAGCAAATTAATTGAACCCAATGAGGGGGCTGTAGGAACTTGTGGTTTTTAGCCAGTAGGTCAGAAGCACAAGTAACAGTCTGGGCTTGCAATTGTGTCTGAAGTGGAAGGCAGTCTTGTGGGACTGAGCCTTCAACCTGTGGAATCTGATACCACCTCTAGGTAGATGGTGTCAGGATTGAGTTGAATGGTAGGACACCCAGCTGGTGTCCAAGAATTGCTCATTGGTGGTTTGGGGAAAACCCCCTGCACCTTGGAATTGGGTCCCAGAATCCTTCATATCTCTTTTATATCAAGGGTCTCAGCTAAGATCTCAGAAGGATAGAGGAAAATTACTTTTCCTCCCTTAAACTTCCCTTCTCCTCTCCATCTGAAACTTCTTCCCCAGATTGTTACAGCTGAGGAAGGGCTTACTTTTCATCAGTTTATTTATTCTGAAATTCACTCTGAAATGTTTATGTTGATGATGACAGTAATTAGCTCAACTCTTTTAGGTACAGAATTAAGGTTCATCTGGCTTTTAAGGGAACATTTCATGCAAAGATGGGCTCTATAAAGGACAGAAATGGTATGGACCTAACAGAAGCAGAAGATATTAAGAAGAGGTGGCAAGAATACACAGAACTGTACAAAAAAGAGCTTCACAACCCAGATAATCATGATGGTGTGATCACTCACCTAGAGCCAGACATCCTGGAATGTGAAGTCAAGTGGGCCTTAGAAAGCATCACTACGAACAAAGCTAGTGGAGGTGATGGAATTCCAGTTGAGCTATTTCAAATCCTGAAAGATGATGCTGTGAAAGTGCTGCACTCAATATGCCAGCAAATTTGGAAAACTCAGCAGTGGCCACAGGACTGGAAAAGGTCAGTTTTCATTCCAATCCCAAAGAAAGGCAATGCCAAAGAATGCTCAAACTACCACACAATTGCACTCATCTCACATGCTAGTAAAGTAATGCTCAAAATTCTCCAAGCCAGGCTTCAGCAGTACGTGAACCGTGAACTTCCATATGTTCAAGCTGGTTTTAGAAAAGGCAGAGGAACCAGAGATCAAATTGCCAACATCCGCTGGATCATGGAAAAAGCAAGAGAGTTCCAGAAAAACATCTATTTCTGCTTTATTGACTATGCCAAAGCCTTTGACTGTGTGGATTACAATAAACTGTGGAAAATTCTGAAAGAGATGGGATACCAGACCACCTGACCTGCCTCTTGAGAAACTTCTATGCAAGTCAGGAAGCAACAGTTAGAACTGGACATGGAACAACAGACTGGTTCCAAATAGGAAAAGGAGTACATCAAGGCTGCTTATTTAACTTATATGCAGAGTTAAACTTATATTTAACTTATATGCAGAGTACATCATGAGAAATTCTGGGCTGGAAGAAGCACAAGCTGGAATCGAGATTGCTGGGAAAAATATCAATAACCTCAGATATGCAGATGACACCACCCTTATGGCAGAAAATGAAGAGGAACTAAAAAGCCTCTTGATGAAAGTGAAAGTGGAGAGTGAAAAAGTTGGCTTAAAGCTCAACATTCAGAAAACGAAGATCATGGCATCTGGTCCCATCACTTCATGGGAAATAGATGGGGAAACAGTGGAAACAGTGTCAGACTTT
Organism: Bos mutus; assembly: GCF_027580195.1. Classification (NCBI taxonomy): domain Eukaryota; kingdom Metazoa; phylum Chordata; class Mammalia; order Artiodactyla; family Bovidae; genus Bos; species Bos mutus. Next base: position 27,634,794 of record NC_091626.1, on the reverse strand, counting down.
ATTTTTCTGGGCTCCAAAATCACTGCAGATGGTGACTGCAGCCATGAAATTAAAAGACCTTTACTCCTTGGAAGGAAAGTTGTGACCAACCTAGATAGCATATTGAAAAGCAGAGATATTACTTTGCCAACAAAGATCCGTCTAGTCAAGGCTATGGTTTTTCCTGTGGTCATGTATGGATGTGAAAGTTGGACTGTGAAGAAAGCTGAGCACCGACGAATTGATGCTTTTGAACTGTGGTGTTGGAGAAGACTCTTGAGAGTCCCTTGGACTGCAAGGAGATCCAACCAGTCCATCCTAAAGGAGATCAGTCCTGGGTGTTCATTGGAAGGACTGATGCTGAAGGTGAAACTCCAATACTTTAGCCACTTCATGCGAAGAGTCGACTCATTGGAAAAGAACCTGATGCTGGGAGGGATTGGGGCAGGAGGAGAAACGGACGACAGAGGATGAGATGGCTGGATGGCATCACCAACTTGATGGACATGAGTTTGAGTGAACTCCGGGAGTTGGTGATGGACAGGGAGGCCTGGTGTGCTTCAATTCATGGGGTCGCAAAGAGTTGGACATGACTGAGCAACTGAACTGAAAAGAATAAATACTTTTGTATTTATTTGTATAAAGGAAAAGGTAAAATTCCTTCATTTTCCAGCCCACTCTTGGAAGTGCCACTTGCTGGAATGACCACTATTTAGCACTCTACCATGGTGGTGGTTTAGTCTCTAAGTTGTGTCCGACCCTTGCCATCCCATGGTCTGTAGCCTGACAGGCTCCTCTGTCGATGGGATTTTCCAGGTGAGAATACTGGAGTGGGTTGCCATTTCCTTCTCCAGGGGATCTTCCTGACTCAGAAATCAAACCCAAGTCTCCTGTATTGCAGGCAGATTCTTTACCAACTGAGCTATGAAAGAAGCCTGAAACTCTACTATATATTTTTGCAAATAGATCTATGCATTTATATATGCATATATTTATGAACTCTTTATACAAAATGAATCACAATATTCATACATAACTTATTCCTCCTAACATTTGTTTAGAATTCTATGGTAAGAATAAACTGTAATTTAATCAGTCCTCTACTGATGGACATTTTAATTGTTTCCAGTATTTTAAATAAATGCTACTGTAATTAAGGTACTTGTACATTTCAAATACTCATGTGAGTTTAATTATAGAGTTAATATCTAGAAATGTAAGGTGATCATATAATCTGTCACATAAACTAACACAAGTTCTAAATCAGAGGGGGTCCTGAGAGTACACTCAGGAAATAATACTAGGACCGTCTCAGGAAAATCAGGTATATGTTTATATAAATTTGAAACTTCTACTGAGTCAAATGGCATTAATAGCATTTAAAATGCTGGTGTTGGAACTTCCCTGGTAGTCCAGTGGTTAAGAATTCACCTTGCAATGCAAGGGATGTGGGTTGAATTCCTGGTCAGGGAACTAAGATCCCACACGCCGTGGGGCAAGTAAGCCCTCGAACCACAACTACTGAGCTTGTGTGCTCTGGAGCCTGTGCACCACAACTGGAGAGCCCGAGTGCTGCAACTAAAACCTGACCCCCCAAATAAGTAAATATTTTTTAAAAATGCTGATGTTGTCAGCCTTAGTCATATTGGTTGATAATCCACCAACATATAAGGGCTCCTATTTCTTCAAGCTTTCAAAATACATTATAGTAATAATTAGCTTTGAATTTACTAAATTTCCACAAACTGGAATCAAGATTGCTGGGAGAAATATCAATAACCTCAGATACACAGATTAACACCACCCTTGAAGGCAATGGCACCTCACTCCAGGACTCTTGCCTGGAAAGTCCCATGGATGGAGGAGCCTGGTGGGCTGCAGTCCATGGGGTCGCTAAGAGTCGGACATGACTGAGTGACTTCATTTTCTCTTTTCACCTTCATGCATTGGAGAAGGAAATGGCAACCCACTCCAGTGTTCTTGCCTGGAGAATCCCAGGGACGGGGGAACCTGGTGGGCTACCGTCTCTGGGGTCGCACAGAGTCGGACATGACTGAAGCAACTTAGCAGTATGGCAGAAAGCAAAGAAGAACTAAAGAGCCTCTTGATGAAAGTGAAAGAGGAGAGTGAAAAAGCTACTTAAAACTCAGCAGTCAAAAAACTAAGATCATGGCATCCAGTCCCATCACTTTATGGCAAATAGATGGGGAAACAATAGAAACAGTGAGAGACTTTATTTTGGGGGCTCCAAAATCAGTGCAGATGGTGACTGCAGCCATGAAATTAAAAGATGCTTGCTCCTTGGAAGAAAAGCTATGACCAACCTAGACAGCATATTAAAAGCAGAGACATTACTTTGATGACAAAAGTCTGTCTAATCAAAACTATGGTTTTTCCAGTAGTCACATATGGATGTGAGAGTTGGACTATAAAGAAAGCTGAGTGCTGAAGAACTGATGCTTTTGAACTGTGGTGTTGGAGAAGACTCTTGAGAGTCCCTTGGACTGCAAGGAGATCCAACCAGTCCATCCTAAAGGAAATCAGTCCTGAATATTCATTGGAAGGACTGATGCTGAAGCTGAAATTCCAAAACTCTGGCCACCTGATGTGAAGAGCTGACTCGTTGGAAAAGACCCTGATACTGGGAAAGATTGAGGGTGGGAGGAGAAGGGGACAACAGAGGATGAGATGGTTGGATGGCATCACCGACGTGATACACGAGTTTGAGCAAGCTTCAGGAGTTGGAATGGACAGGGAAGCCTGGTGTGTGCAGTCCATGGGATCACAAAGAGTCAGACACAACTGAGCGACTGAACTGACTTACTAAATTGGCAATAAGTTGTATCTTGTTTTAACTTGTATTTATTTAATAATCAGTGACATTGAACATCTATCATTTATTGTTGATCATTTGTATGTCATATTTCTACAGACTACTTGTTGACGTCTTTTATGTCTGTCGTTGTTCAGTTGTAAGTCATGTCTGACTCTTTGTGACCACATGGACTGCAGCATGCCAGGTTCCCCTGCCATTCGGTGTCTTCCAGAGTTAGCTCAAATTCATGTCCATTGAGTTGGTGATATCATCTAACCATCTCATCCTCTGTTGTCCCCTTCTCCTTTTGCCTTCAGTCTTTCCCAGCATCAGGGTCTTTTCCAGTAAGTCAGCTCTTCACATCAGGTGGCCAAAGTATTGGAGCTTTAGCTTCAGCATCAGTTCTTTCAATGAATAATCAGGGTTGATTGATTTCCTTTAGGATTGACTGGTTTGATCTCCTTGCAGTCCAAGGGACCCTCAAGAGTCTCCTCCAGTACCACAATCTGAAGGCATCAATTCATCATTCATCCTTCTTTATGGTCCAACTCTCACATCCATACATGACTACTGGAAAAACCATAGCTTTGACTAGATGTACCTTTGTTGGCAAAGTGGTGTCTCTGCTTTTTAATATACTGTCTAGTTTTGTCATAGCTTTCCTTCCAAGGAGCAGACATCTTTTAATTTCATGGTGTAGTTATCATGATTTTGGAGCCTAAGAAAATAAAGTCTGTCACTGCTTCCATTTTTTCCCCTTCTATTTGGGATGAAGTGATGGGACCAGATGCCTTGATCTTAGTTTTTTGAGTGTTGAGTTTTTAGCCAGCTTTTTCTCTCTCCTCTTTTACCTTCATCAAGAGGCTCTTTAGTTCCTCTTCACTTTCTGCCCTTAGAGTGGTGTCATCTGCATATCTGAAATTCTTGAAGTTTCTCCTGGCAATCTTAATTCCAGCTTGTGATTCATCCAGCCCAGCATTTCACATGATGTACATATAAGTTAAATAAGCAGGGTGGTAGTTTACAGCCATGTATACAAACTTTTACATCTACATTTCTTTTTTTTTTTAATTTTTAAGAAACTGAAGCCTGGTAATTAGGTGGCATCTTTTAAAATAATATTTATGTATGACTGTTTTGCGTCTTCATTACTGTGCACAGGCTTTTTCTAGCTGCAGTGATCAGGGGCTGCTTTATGGTTGTGGTGCACAGGCTCCTGATGGCAGTGGCTTCTCTTGCTTCAGAGCACGGGCTCTAGGCTGTGGGCTCCGTTGTTGTGGTGCACAGGCTTAGTTGCCCTGTGGCATGTGGGATCCTACTTCCCATACCAAGGATTGAACCCGTGTCCTCTGCATTGGCAGGTAGATTCTTAACCACTGAACCACCAGGGAAGTCCCTATATTCTTTTAAATATTCTTTTCCATTATAGTTTATCCAGGATGTTGACAGCAGTTCTCTGTGCTATAGTGTAGGACCTTGTTGTGCATCCATTCTAGGAAGAGTTTGCATCTACTAACCCCAAGCTCTGAGCTCATCCCTCCCCGACTCAGCCCACCTTGGCCACCACAGGTCTATTTTCTACATCTGTGTATCTGTTTCATAGATAGGTTTATTTGTGTCATATTTTACATTCCACATATAGGTGATACCATACGGTGTATCATCATAGGAATGATGCTGAAGCTGAAACTCCAGTACTTGGGCCACCTCATGCGAAGAGTTGACTCATTGGAAAAGACTCTGATGCTGGGAGGGATTGGGGGCAGGAGGAGAAGGGGACGACAGAGGATGAGATGGCTGGATGGCATCACTGACTCGATGGACGTGAGTCTCAGTGAACTCCGGGAGTTGGTGATGGACAGGGAGGCCTGGCGTGCTGCGATTCATGGGGTCGCAAAGAGTCGGACACGACTGAGTGACTGAACTGAACTGAACTGATACGGTATTTGTCTTTCTCTTTCTGGCCTAGTATGATAATCTCTAGATCTATCCATGTTGCTGCAAATCGTGTTATTTCATTCCTTCTTATGTCTGAATAATACTCCATTGTGTATATGTGCCACATCTTTATCCAGTCGTCTGTTGATGGATATTTAGGCTGCTTCCATGTCTTGGCTATTGTGAATGGTGCTGCTATGGACATAGTGGTGCCTGTATCTTTTTGAGTTATAGTTGTACCTGGACATTTGCCCAGGAGTGGGATTGCTGGGTCATATGGTATTAATAGTTTTATTTTCAGTTTTTTTGAGGTACCTCCTGAGAGACTGTCCCTCAATCAGTCACTCCATACTGTTTTCCATAGTGACTGCACCAACCTACATTCCCACCAACAGTGTGGGAGGGCTCCCTTTTCTCTGCACCCTCTCCACCATTTGTAGTTTGTAGTATGTCTACATTTCTTGTGAATTGTTGGCTCTTTGATTCATAAGAGCTCTTTGTATATTAAAGAAGTTAGTTCTTTGGCATATATTTGGCTAATATACTTTTTTCCCAGTGCGATATTTGTATCTTGACTTTCTGGTATTTCTAGTTTTAAAAGTCTTTATGTAGTTTTAAAAATAACATTTGAATTTTATGTTGAAGATTGCCAAAAAATAGAATAAAAAGTAAGCAATTTTCTCTTTACACTTCTCAGTTCCTTTTTTAAATTAAAATTTTTTGAGCCACCTAGAATTAATTTTGGTTTGGGAAATGCATTCAGCTTTCTTTGTTTCTGTGGCATCTCGTTGCATTGCTAACATCATTCACTGAATAGCACATCCTTCCCCTTCCCCCTGCCATTTGAAATGCAACTGTATCTTATGACAACCCTTCATATTTACTTGGATCTATTTCTGATCTCTCCATTTTCTTTTACTGATCTGTTTGGTATTATGCCAGTAGTGTCTTGCCATACAAAATCTACAGACTTTGATATGTCTTAATATCTGGTAGGTCTATTTCTCTATCTTTATTTTTTTCAGATTTTCACTGTTTGTTCACTCATGTTTAAACTCTCCTAGCTGAATCCTTACCACCGCCCCCCCACCCCCAACACAGTTGTTATTTGCTGTTAGTCGGATTGCCCTGAGTTTGTAGATTAAGTCAGGGAAAATGTGTATCTTAATATCACTGAAGCTTTTTCAAGAATGAACTGCATTTTCTCTTTAAGATTCTGTTTAGCCACGGGGTGGACATCTACGAAAACATGGATGAGCATATATAGTAAGTGGCTCATTTAGATTGCATGAAATGGTTGTTCGCTGTTGCTCATTAACAACGTATGGTTCGGTGCACTGTGCAGAGCTGCAACGAATACGGTACATAAGACCGCACTGCCCTGGATCCCAACACATGCATCTGTAATCAGATGATCTGTGTCTCTGATTTCTCACTGAATAAAACCACATCTTTGGCGTATCCCAGAAGTCATCAAAATGTCTCTATCCATTAAAAAATATTACTATTATCCCTGTTTCCAGACTTTACAGCCACTTAGTATATTGTACTTAGATAAAATGCTGGGCTGCAGGGGAGGGCCAGTCCTGGGGCATGGTCCTGCTGAGAGGATAAGTTGTACCCACCCCGGCAGTGGCTCTTTAAGAAAGTCACCCAGGAGGCAGACTGCTTTTTCCAGTTCCCCTTCCCTGCCTCCTTTTTCTTTCCATTTAACTTGATTTTAAACGTCTGTCTCTGTCCTGCTTTCTCCTATTGATGGGTCTAACCTAATTGTTTAATCACATTAGTCATGAACAACAGGTAATGTATTTCTGAACTTGACCCACAATGCCAATAATGTACTGCCTCAGCCACTATTGGCTCTAATTTGGCTCTCTGTGCTGAAAAGTGTCTCAAACTAAGGTGCCCACCCCGTGGTCAGGGCCTTACTGAGTCTAATGGATAGAATTTGATCCTGGCCCAGCTGGTCCCAATCTCAGTGGAGGCTACTGTAACCCTCAGTGTTCTATTTGTGACCGCATGGACTGTAGCCCACCAGGCTCCTCTGTCCATGTGATTTCCCAGGCAAGAATACTGCAGTGGGTTGCCATTTCCTTCTCCAGGGAACTTCCCAGCCCAGGGATGGAACCCGAGTCTCCTGCATTGCAGGCAGATTCTTTATCACCTGAGCCACCAGGAAAGCCCTGTTACGTGACCCATTATTGCTTTATTTTTCCAATTAATATCTGACAAGTTCAAGTTCAATAGATTCGGAGTATAAAACACCAGAAGTGCAATAACTTACAAACAGTGACATACTACACTTGGTTACTGGAGCAGAACGAGGTGGGGACCTATACCGCATGTTGGCGGGGAGGGTGTGTGTTGGGCCTGGGGAGCCCTGAGAGCCGTCACAGCAGTTCTCTTTGCTGGCCTCCTTGCTCTCAGCCACAGAGTGTGGCAATGTTGTTTGGAGGATTGATACAATCCAGCAGACAAGAATCTGATTGGAAATCAGTTTTGTCCCCCTTGAACTGTGACGGCAGCTGAAGTCCACCAAGACCCTGAGGGTGTCCCTGGCTGGAAAGACTAAGGAGAGCCTGAGCTGACCTGAGGAAATCTGGTTATGTGCTATTTAGGTCTGAGTAATACAAGCTCTTCTACTTCTCATTTTTTCCGTGTTCTTTCTAGCCCTAAGCAAAGAAATGTTTCCATCCTCATGTCAGGCCAAGAGATGACAGCACTGGGCAGGTCCCCATTAAAGCCATGAACTGATGCTCTGAACCCTGAGCCCAGGAGGGAGGCCACCCCTAACTTGTGCTTGTCAGGGCCTGTTTGTGGTCCAGGCACTGAAGGCCAGCTTGCTTGGGAGCTGAGGGACTCAGAGTCGGAAGGCGGGTGCCAAGCTCATCTGGCCCCGGAGTAGTCTGAAGGCACCCCGAGGAAGCTTTGTCCTTAGGCTTTGCAGCCAGACAACCTCAATTCTAGTCCCAACCCAGCCAATCAGAAGCTGTGTGACCTTGGGCTGGTTATTTTACCTCTCTGGGCTTCAGTTTCCACCTCTGTAAAATAAGGATTAAAAAAACACCTATTTGGCAAGACTGCTTGAAGACTGCATCCAGGTCATCGTAGACCCTCAGTGAGCAGATAGTATCAGATTAGAAGAGGCCTAATCTTTCCTCATACTCTGCAGCAGTGGTGGCTGGGAGGGTCAGCCAGAGTTCTGGTACCCCTTACAGACCCAGGAATGCTCTACTCAACTTGGGTAAGCTGATAAGCAGGTGGAAACTGAGCTTTCACACCACACATTGCTAGCATGGACCACCCTTAGAATCCCTCCATCCCTAGACGGCCTCTGGGCTGAGCAGAGAGTGGGAAATGAGACCCAGAGAGCTTGATTGCGACTGGCATATTCCTGGATCTGAGCAGAGGTGGTCTGGAACAGTGGACCTGGTGCCCTGTCCCATCCTTGAATGGAGGACCCTAATTCAGAATGGGTAATGTGCCCCCACTCCCTTTCTTGGTGAGACCACTGATGTCATAAAGCTCTGCAGTTATCAGCACCCTGGAGAAGTCAGGCCATGGTGGGAAATCTAACTGGAAGTTCAAAGTTACCTTCCCAGGCAGCCCCTACCTTGGGCTCCTTGGTATGTAATTGAACTAGAACCTCCCAGGCCTGGAAACATAAGTGTTACAAGGTGGCATTTCTAGAGTAACCTTGGAGGCTCTAGCTGACCTGCATTTGGCTTTGCTGATGGTGAAACTCTGGGTCAGTACAAATAGAGGCCAGAAAACCAGACTCACAGTGCTGCTCCTGGGAGGAGGTCAGGGGAGATGGCTTAGGTCCCTCCAGACTCTTGGTCCTGTAATTTCAGTAGCTTGTGACTAGTAGTTGCTCACCTCCCTGCATTCGCTGGAAGCAGCAGCTCAGCCTTGGTGGCACATTGGAACATCTGGAGAGCCTTAAGAACCCCTGATGCTTGCCACTCACCTCCAGAGATTTTGATGTAGTTAGTCTTTGGTAGGACCTAGATGTTAGGATGTTAAAAATCTTCCCAGATGATTCTAATGTTCAGCCAGGGTTGAGAGCCACTGCTAAAAAGGCAGGCAAGCTAATGATAATTAATATATAATTTATATGCCAGTTACTGTGCTAAACCCATCATCTACATTATCTTCTTGAATCCTCACCGTAATCCCCATTTTCCAGATTAAGAAGCACGCTCAGAAAGGCTAGGTGACTTTCCAAGGCCAGAGAGCAGTAAGCACTTGGCATTCAATCCCAGGGCCATCAGATTTCGAAGCCCAGGCTGGTAATCCTATAATAAATGACTACTTTTGAAAAGGACATCCTAGGTAGCCCTAGTGGTAAAGAACTCGCCTGCGAATGCTAGAGATGTAAGAGACACAGGGTCAATCCCTGGGTCAGGAAGATCCTCTGGATAAGGAAATGGCAACCCACTCCAGTATTCTTGCCTGGAGAATCCCACGGACAGAGGAGCCTGGTGGGCTACAGTCCTCAGGGTCACACAGAGTTGGACACGACTTGGTATACATGCAATTTGAAAGGGAAGATGGGGACATGTCTGGGGCAGGCGCTCAGTAACCCAGGCAAGCTTCCCCTGTGCCCAAGCTGAGATTGCCAGCCTGGTGCCGCCCTCAGCATCCTGTCTGGTTGAGCAGGAGCACTGGCAGGAGCACTGGCAGTCCAAGCGGAGTTGGCTGCTTCCCCAGAACCCAGCAGCATGCGGAGACACTCAGGGGGCCCGCCTTTTCATTTGGGAGAGGTGGAACGCAAGACCGTGTTCTCAGAGATGGTGACTCATGCACTGTTTCCCAGCTCTCCTAATGAATGGCAGTCTTTTAATGTGAGACACAGCATCAGATGAGATTTTTGTTCCCAGGGCAGTCGGGAGTGGTTGGGAATTATATTTTGTTCACCAGGTGTTTGGAGTTTAAAGCAGCCTCAGGAAAAAAAAAAAAAGTCAAGAGTCATCCATTAAAAAGGACCAGAGTCTTTTTATTTGCAGTTCCAGTCAATTTAGTGAAAGGCAAACCCAGCAGGTACCTGTTTTACTGGTCGTAAAAGGAAATTCGGCAGCAGTTATTCAAAAGGAGTTAGAGTTGTTTAAATCTAAAATTTAGGGATATGTGTATGTTTTAAAAGAAAATTTACAAGGCTTGGAGATTTGGGTTGAACTGTTTTTGATGAAAATGACATGGAAAATATTTTCCTTTCTTATTTTAAAACTTCCCCTTGGCTGTTTGTTTCCTAAATTTAGCAGTCAAGAAGAAATAAGCAAATCTAGGTGGAAAAAAAGAACAAACTGATGCAAGTCAGGCAGGTTTTCAAAGTTTAATTGAAGTAAGGGACTGAAAATAAAAGTCTCCAAAAAATGAGAAATAATTCTCCCCAGTTTATAGAGCAGAGTCATTCTTTCAGCTTAAACAATTTCAAGATATGATTGACCTTATCGGACATGGAAGTGCTGGATTTGCCACTTCCTGAAAACACAGACTAGAGGGGAGGCTGTTTCTTAAACAACACCAAGAACTCTCAGGAGGAGGCTGGAGGGCTGTGGGAGGCTCATCAGGCTGTTACTCACTAATCTCTTCAACAGTGGAGCTTACAGTGGCAGCTCGAGGGCCTCTTAAGTCACGGTCCAGATGGGGACTCCCCCCAACCCCCACCCTTCCTGAAGTCTGACACAGCCCTGCCTCCTCGACAAGGCTACTAATGCCTCACCCCGCTCTGGGCTCAAGTCCCTGGGCCAGATTGCAGAGACTAGCTTGAAAATCTTGAAATGGATGGCTTTCACCCAAACCGCGTCATTGCTACTGGTGGCCCATTTGTTGGTTTTTGTTTTTGAGTTTTGTTTCTTACTTTTGGAGAGTGGTTTTCTTTTCACTGGAAGGACCAAAGGACTGATATCTCTGAAGGTTTGTTTTTGAGCGAATAGCCAACTCAAACTGGTTCAAAAGAAAAAAAAAAGGTAGGTAGGTAGACAGATATAGAAAGATTAAAAAAAAAAACAAAACTGAATTTGGATCAGAAATAATTGGCTTCAGGGACCCCAAAGAATATCATTGGAGCTCTTTCTTTCCATGTCTTGGGTCTGATTAATTGTTCTTGGTTTCATTCTCCAGATAAGATTTCTGTGGGCAGGAAGACTCCCACTTCCCAGGCTTAGCAGTGCTAACAAAAAGACGTCATAGAAAAGTCTCAGGGTGGATTTTGATTATTGTTGTTATTCAGTTGCTAAGTCATGTCCAAATCTTTGCAACCCCATGGGCTTCAGCATGCCAGTCTTCCCTGTCCTTCATTATCTTCCGGAGTTTGCTCAAACTCAAGTCCATCGAGTCAGTGATGCCATCCAACCATCTCATGCTCTCCCGCCCCTTTCTCCTCCTGCCTTCAATCTTCCCCAGCATCAGAGTTTTTTCCAATAAGTTGGCTTTTTGCATATGTGGCCAAAGTATTGTAGTTTAAGCTTCAACATCAGTCCTTCCAATGAGTATTCAGGGTTGATTTCCTTTAGAATTGACTGGTTTGATCTTCTTGCAGTCCAAGGAACTCTCAAGAGTCTTCTCTAGCACCACAGTTCGAAAGCATCAATTCTTCAGCACTCAGTCTCAATTCTTATCAGCCCAGATTAAGTCAAATGACTGTTCTGAACCAGTCCCCTGTGTCTGGGAGTGCAGTGACAAGGTCAGCTTAGCCTGGGTCTTGTGCCCACCTCATGGTGGTGACTGAGGTATTGGTCAGGTGGGAGGGAAGTGATTAGCAGCCCTGCCAGAAGCATGTGAGTAAGGAGATCCCTAAAATGGGCAAAAACTACCCTGCCACCGTCTTGGTCGATTACAGTTCCAAGTGTTGTGTTAGCTGAGTGTGGGGAGTGTGGTGTGGGGGCAGGAGATGCTTGTGGTCATGACAGCTCATCACTCCATCACTCACATACTCATTAGCCATTGTCTTCGAGTCCCATTGGGTACTGTTCTGGGCTCCAGGATCCAGCATTAGATGAAACAGACAATCCCTGCCCTGGTGAAGGTTTTATTTTTGTGGGAAGAAGCAGTCAACAATATAACATTGATAAGCAAAATGCACATAGAATATCCGATGGTGCTAAGCACTGTAAGGAGAAACAGCAGGTGGAAGGATGGAAGGCAAGTGTGGGGCTGGGGTTTTACAGATGGTGGTTGGGGAAGGCTCACCAAGGAGGTGAGGTTTGAGCAGAGCCCTGCAGGGGGTGCAGGTGCAAGCTATGCAGACATCTGGGAGAAGAGCCTTCTGGAAAGAAGGCAGAATGAACAAAGGGGCGGAGGGGAAGGGTACTGGCAGACTCAGGGAACATTAGGAAGCCAGTGTGACTGGAGCAGAGCCAGAGAGGGGCAACAGTAGAAGCTGAGGCCAACAAGGGGACAGGGCATTGGCTCCCGGAGTCTCCTGGGCCATTGTGAGCTCTGGGGCCCGTCCTCAGGGAGGGCAAAAGCCACTGGGGGCCATGTGCTATGTCAGAGGTTCACTGTGGTTTTCTCATCAGATGATTTTAAGTAAGGTGAGAGCAGGGACACTGTCTAGGTATCCATTCACCCATTCATTCATTTATTCACTCACTCATTCATCCTTTTATTCAGTAAACATCTGCTTAATACCTACTATGTGCCAGGTGCTAGGAGCCCACAACTTAGTGCAAAAGAAAGAGACATAAAGCAAGATGTCAGTGGCTTGTGGTATAAGAATTCCACAGACAGCCCCTGTGCCCTCATCCACCTCCTGTTGCTCTTGCTGGCTCTGAGTCCAGCATCTCGGGTCCCTGAAGCTGATTGAGATATAGCTCCTTATGGTCCTGCAGCCTAGAGCCAAAGGATGCTTTACTCCTCGCCAGTGTGCTTTGTAGGCAGTGTGGCTGGGAGAACAGGAGACCACAGCTCACCAGGGCCTGGTTCCTGTGCCATCACAGGACTCTTGCCCCAGCCGAGGTAGGGTGGATGAGGTCCCATGGCCAGTTCCCCAGCCACTGGTGATCTAAGTTTGAGGATGGAGGCTTCTTCATGATCCTGCATGGCCATGCCCTGTGTGGGATGGGAGAGGAGAAGCGGGCAATCTAGATCCCTAGATTTCTCTTCTGGGAGCTGTCCTTTTGATTTCCATCCTCCCAGCTTCTTGCACAGTGTTAACACAAACAAGACTCTCAGTGAATAACCTGTTGCTTCAACACTAGTGGGATGTGCATCAACAGCTGCCTGTGGGACCCAGGGCTGGGGTCTGCATCAGACTGTGGAGCCGGGAATGGGAGGGCACCAAGGGTGACCCCTGGACTTATCACCTGGAGGACCCAGAGGGTGGGACTGCCCATGTCCGCCTCAGGAAGCACAGCAGAAGCAGCTGCTCTGGGGACTGATGAAGAATTCATTTTGAGGCATGGAGTTAGAGGTGGTCATGGCCCGGAAGTCTCAGGATCAAAGGCCAGGGCCAGAGGGAGAGGAGAGTTCAAGAGCTGGAGGGAAGTGAGCCATGGGGGGTGTGTGTGTACTGCTTAGGTGCCCAGGAGAAGAGCTCCGGGTGGTGACTGGGCTGAGGCCAGGGAGGGGCTGGGTGCAGAGTTCCATCTTACCCTTCCTCAGTCTCCCCTCCACTCAGCTGATTCAGGGCCACTGTTTCAGCTCCAGACCCTGTGGATGCTGGGTCAATGGGAAAGCAGAGCTGAGACCTCTGGAGGGAGCAGGCCTGTGTTTCCTTGGCGCCCTTCTTCACAAAGGTGTGTCACGGGTGAAGGGTCTAACCTCGGAGGAGGGTAGGACCATCAGAAGTGATGGTCTGAGGAAGGGAACAGTTGATGCATCTTTGAAGATGTGTAGCTCAGTTTTAGAGAAGGAAATGGCAACCCACTCCAGTATTCTTGCCTAGAGAATCCTGTGGACAGAGGAGCCTGGTGGGCTGCTGTCTATGGGGTCACACAGAGTCAGACACGACTGAAGCAACTTACCATGCATGCGTGCATTGGAGAAGGAAATGGCGACCCCCTCCAGTATTCTTGCCTGGAGAGTCCCACGGACAGAGGAGCCTGGTGGGCTGCCGTCTGTGGGGTCACAATGAGTCAGACACGACTGAATCGACTTAGCAGCACCAGCAGCAGCTCAGTTTTGAGGCCCCGAGAGGAACTTCCCTAGAGATGTTCTTCTACAACGTTCTCTGAGGCCCCAAGGAAACTTTGAATGAGGCAAGGAAGGCAGCAGAGGACAGTGTCAGAAGCAATCCTTCTTCTTTCTGGCGCAAAGAAGTGCTCAGTGGAGCTTTTCTGAATAAATGGATGGATGGATGAAGGAGTGCGTGGATTCAAGCATCCATAAAATGAATGAATGATCAGGTGATGTTTGGAACTTCTAGAAGTGTGTCCCAGTGCCTGGTAGATGGGTGGCTTTCGATCAATATTTTTGGGGTGATGGGTGAGTGTGGGATGAGGGCTTTGGGGTTTCCTGAGCCCACAGGGTGGCCATAAGTCCTAAATAAATAAGCATGGGATGGTTATTTCTCTCACTTGACTTGCAGGATAATTTGGTAACATACTCTCCCTATGAGAGCTTCTGCAATTTTTTTTTTCTTATTTTAGCTCCTCCACCATCAACTGGAGGCTGATTTCCATTTCCCTGACCCCTAGGCTGAGAAGAAGTGGGGGGCATAATTACCACCCGTTCTTTCCCCGGGTGGGAAGGACACAAAAGAACCCTCATTCTCACTTTCACAGTTGACAGCTTGGGTCCTTCTAGCAATTCAAGGTTCAAGCCAGAACCTTCTCCCTTTCTCTCTCCTTCCCTCTTCCTCCTCCCATGCCTCCTTCTCTCTTTCCTGAAATGGATTTTGAGTCCATGAGGACTCCACCCCATCTGCCCAGCCCCTGGCATGGCACCAAATCAGAACACCACAGCGCGGCTGCCACAGCCTCGTCACCATCTGAAGCATGTGTGTGGCATGAGGCTGGGCCCAGTGGACCCGAGGAAATCTCCCTCACTGGCTCTGACCTCAGGGAGCTCAGGACTGGCTCCTAGGAGGCGGGAACACTACAGAGAGGCAGCCCTAAAAGAAGCAGGCACTCCCTGGAGCTCTAGGTTCTCAGGGGAACGTGGAGGTCCTGGGCTGCTGGTGGAAGCCCCCCAGCATCACCTAACACATTGGTTTCCTCTCCGCAGGCCAAGCTGCCTTCCTGGGACCATCCCTCTAGACACTAGGCCTGTGGCGGGATTCTCACGCAGGGGTTCTATCTCTGGACAGCTCTCACCCACCTTCCTGCTGCCCCTGCGGGCCCACAGCTCCTGCCTGGTGGAGTCGAGATGGACTCACAGTTGTGATATTTCCGGGCACTCTAGGGACCATTGGGCAGCAGTGTGGCTCAAATAATGAGATGTCAGGATCCATCAACCCAACCATTCATCTCAGATGTGTCCTTCCCCAGTGTCTTTCATGGGGGGACTTTGGGAGCACAGAGCAGGGTGTGGCTAAGAGGAGGGGGGCTGGGCCACAGCAACCGCCATCCATCACTTCCCAGCACTTAGCACCTGGGACCCCAGAGGTCTGATGTGGGCCATTTCAACAGCAAGCACGAGTCCTGGAGAAGATGCTTCACCACCTATCCTCACAGGTGGTCCTCTGGGCAGAACCTTGTCCAAGCCCTGGGTGTTGCACTGATCAGGCACCTCCTACATGCCTAGCCCCAGTGTCAAGCCCAAGTTCATACCTAGAAGACTGTCCATCTGACGGTTGCTTGGTGACCTCCAGCCTGGTTGGTGGTCCCCTCAGTGGTCCCCTTATCTTGGGGGATCTGGTGCCCTCCAAAGTGTCACCATCTCCACATTCAGCAAAGAGCGCTGGTCAAGAGTGTGGGCTTCCGAGTCAGAATGACCAGTTTTGACTCCAGAAACCTGAGACTTACTAGCTCTGACCTTGAGCTTTTTTATTAATAGGTTTTTTTTATTTTTATGTTTTAATATTGATTTACTTACTATTTTTGGTTGCACTGGGTCTCCACTGCTGCACATGGGCTTTCTCTAATTGCGGCAAGTGGAGGCTACGCTTCCTTGCAGGGCTGGGGCTTCTCATTTTAGTGGCTTCTCTTGTTGCAGGGTGGGCTCTAGGCGCCCGAGCTTCAGTTGCTGCAGCACGTGGACTCAGTAGTTGTGCTGCACGGGCTTAGTTGATGCACAGCATGTGGGATCCTCCTGGACCAGGGATCAAACCTGTGTCCCCTGCGTTGGCAGGCAAACTCTTTAACTACTAGACCACCAGGGAAGTCCAATAGGCTTTACTTTTTAAGAGCAGTTTTAGGTACACAACATTGAGTGGAAAGTGCAGAGAGTTCCCAGATACTCCCTGCCCCCACATGTGGGGGTACTGTCTCGAGCCTCAGTTTCCTCACCTGTACAATGGGGGAAATAATAATCCCCTGCTCAGGTACAAATGAGGTGATGCTTGGCTCCCGCCTTGTCATAAGTACTTACCACGCAGTGGCTCCTTTGTCCTCTTGCCTGTGGCCTTTCTGATGCTGACCTTTGTCTCAGGTGACAGGAACACCCTCCAGAGGCTTTGATGAGAAGGCGTACCTGGCAGCCAAGCAGCTGAAGCCTGGAGAGGACCCCTACAGGCAGCATGCCTTCAACCAGCTGGAGAGCGACAAGCTGAGCCCTGACCGGCCCATCCGGGACACCCGCCATTACAGGTGTGGCCTCTGCTGTGCTGGTGGAGAAAGAAAGGTGGAGGGAAGCGCCGACCCCAGTTGGCTTTTCTTTGAGTCACATGGGTTTAAGAAATGAGGAGAATTTCCTCAGACTCAGTCCAGCTCCTGAGACATACAAACCCTTCCTATCTGTTGTTTTCCTGGCTCCTCTTAGTTTCATTGATCTCCTGAGGGTCTCCTGGCCAAGCCAGGCCACAGAGGCCCCTCAGTACCTCAGTCCAGAGTCCAAGCGAGAGTGACCGGCCAGGAGATCAGGGGGAGGTCTGCAGCAGGCGGGTGAGCCTGGAGTTCCTGGTGCCTGGCTGGTGGTGCCCGCGGGGCCGCCAGCCCTGCCTGCCCTGTGCAAACAGTAGGGTGCTGTGCACCACCCCACAGGCATCACTTTCCTTGCTCTCTGCCTGCCCCACTGCCTCCCACCCTTCCTCAGCAACTCCCAGAAATGCCTCCCGGTCTTGCTCTTTGTTCTCCCGGCGTGGTAGATGGGAGAGGCCCTAGACCAGGACCTCAGGGCTTGGAGGCTCCCCTGACCCAAATCTGGGCACTGAGGGGTTGGCCTGCATCCCCTCTGCCCTTCCCCGCATCCTCCCCGACTCTGAACTTTCTCTGGTGTTCACCAGGAAACTTAAGGGCGGAATTCCTCTTGGGGCTACACACATTTTAAAACAAGACTCCTCAAATCCAGGCCAGTGGTGGTTGGTGGAAGGCCTCTCCTCTTGCCCCAGTGCTTCTGCCCAGCCTTCTCAGAAGCCTGAGATGGATCAGGGGGTGCATGCGTGTGTGTATGTGTGTTTGCACACGTATGTCTGTAGGGGCAGCAAAGAAGGTGTTGGCAGTGGTGGGCAGGGCCTCCCCTGGCGGACCCTGGGGTGTGGGGTGAGCCACGCTCTTCCCCTTCCAGGCCACAGCTCCTGTTGGACCCCAGACTGTCAGGCCAGGTCCTGATGCAGCCCTGAATCCAGGGAGCCCCCTTGAGGGAGGTCTTCCAACGATACCTGAACTATGAGAGACAGACCTACCAGCATCTCAGAGAAGACCCCACCAGCCCCAAACTCAGAGCACAGATGAGAGACAAAGCTGTTCAGAGGCTCCTGGTCCCTAGGAGCCATGAATTCCTATCATCACAGATACAATTCCCAGAGAAATGCAGGGTGGAGAGGGTTGAAGGGGGCGGGTGGGAGAAGGTCAAGTCCACTGTCCAGATGGGGTGTGGGCAGGTTGGCCACCTTCAGGTGGAGAATGGGCATCACTATCCACATTCCCTCCTTCCTGGGCGCTTAGGATTCAGAGATACAGAACGGGGGCCCTAGAGGTCAGTGCAGGGGGCTGACCCCTTCTTCCAGGGCTCCCCATCTCAGCAGACCAAGCCCCTTCCAGCCCCCAAATCCACAAGCCTCCGGGAGGAGAGGCGCTTGGAACGCCTGGCTTCCCGGGCAGAGATGAACTTCTCCACCCCTCCTCCTCCCCTATACCCCATCTCGAGGGGAATTATTTTAAGGCCTCTCACGACTTCTCCTGTGGGGGTCCCAGGCTAGTGGAACTCCTGCCTGTCTGACCCTGTCTGCTCTGCTGGACAGGAAATGGGCCTGGGAATTTGGCCGTAAGCCGCTGTCAGTGGAATGAATGCTGTAATGAAAAAATGGTCGTGGCTGGAATAGTCAGGGAGCAATTGTAATAAAGAAGATTGCTATGAAAACCAGCTCTGCGGCTGCCTTCCCGCCGGCCCCAGGAGCACGAGTAAATGCATTCACAGAAGCATTCTCAGAAATGACAGCGTTGGAGGCTGGCGGGGATGGATTGTTTTAATTCCCTTTCCAGAAGACAGGGGAGCCAGGGGGCCCAAAATGTGGTGTCTGGAGAAGGTGGGAGCACAGAGCTGCTGGGGGAGGGAGTGGGCTGGGGGGAACTGCCTTTGGTGTCTCCTCAGAGACTTCAGTTTACCCCTCAGGTGCCCCAGGGACCCTGGGAAGAGCGAGGGCACCCTACTTGCTGTTGCCAGCCTGGCTGTTCACGCTGGCAGTGAGAGGGAGAGATTCACGGGAGGGCAGGATGCGGGCAGTTCCTCCCTAGATCCCACCAGATGTCAGGAGACAGGCAACAAGAAGGAAGAAGCTACAGAGACAAAGAAAGGCCATTTTCCCTCTTCTCCCTGCTGCCATTTTTTCTGTCTCGGCTGCTGCATCGGGCAGGGAGTTCTGTCAGTTGGTCCAGGTTGGTTCTGTCTGTGTGCCTACACACGTCAGAGCCTCCCTTAGCACGTCAGTGACCGTGGGGCTCCGAGTGATCCTAGGACTAGGGTGAAGAGCCCCTGGGCCTGGGAACTTCCCCCAGCCTGTGCTGTCCCTCCGGGGACTCCAGGCTGGACAGCCTGAGTAGGGTGGGCGTGGGTTTCGGGGGGCAGGGCCTGCGCCTGGCCTCAAGGGCAGCAGACTGGACAGAGAGAAGCCTCAAGCCCGGATGCCCCCAGGATGTCCCACAGATGCCCTGTGTGCTCTCTGCCCTCTCCTCAGTTGTCCATCCGTGTCCTACTCCTCGGACCTGCCGGCCACCAGCGTCATCATCACCTTCCACAACGAAGCCCGCTCTACACTCCTGCGCACAGTGAAGAGGTGAGCCCTGCCTCATCCCTCGTCTCGGTGGTGCTGCTCCCCCAGGCCTCGGGGATCTGCTGGGCCCTGGCAAGGGACACTGAGATGGGCACTGTGGCCAGAAAGCATGAAGACTGGTGGGCACTTGGGAGGGGGTTTCTGCCCTTCTGAGAAGCTGGGGTTAGTGAATCAGGGTCAGGACCCAAGAAGTCCAGCTGTTAGTGAGATGCACAAACACAAGGTCAGGTCCCCAGGACACGGGCAGAAACGCAGGGGCCAGGAGCCGATGGAGGCAAGGATGGAAGTGGGGCCTCACTTCCAGGTGGGTGGGTGCCAGCCCAGTGGGTACCTGAGAGCAATTCAGAGAGAGATACCCCTTCTGTCCTCCTAAGGTTGGCCCTGTGGTCAAGTTTGACTTCTAATCACCTGTTTCTTTAATGAACATAGATAAGAATAGGATTCGGAATGGAGTACCCAGTGGTATTCCAAGGATTAAAGAGGCTTGGGCTTTCTTCACGGGGAGTGAAGGAAGAGGAGGGCTGTTGGGAGGGAAAAGCTGGGGTGGGGGTGCTTTCTGAGAACACCCATCCTGACCCATCAGGTCAGAAGGAGCCTCACCAGCTTTCCAAAGCAGGCAACATCCAGGCCAGCAGGGATCTGGCCTTGTTGCCATTGTTAAGCCCAGGCAGCCAGAGCAGCTATGGGTCCTGCCTCAACTAAACTAGGACAGTCCCCACCCACCACCTGGGGTGAATTTCAAGTGCCCGAGGGTCCAGGCAGCAGGGTCGGCGGGTGCTTGGAGGAGCCTGAGGAACATCCTGCCCCTCAGTCACTGACCAGGGCAAGAAGGGTTTGCTAGCAGCTGCCTATGGCCAGTGTGCTGGCCCCCCGAGGTGCGGGGTGAGGGAGTTGATGGTAGGAAGAAGGAAGTAGAAGGTGGCCCCTAAATCTGGGCTCATCTGTCTTGGTCACTACTCCAGCGTCCTGAACCGAACTCCTGCCAGCCTGATCCAGGAGATCATTCTAGTGGATGACTTCAGTTCAGATCGTAAGTATCCATCTTCTTTTTTTGCACCACTTCACACCCCATTTCTCCAGAATGCTGAGGGAGGCACTCTTGAAATAGTCCTGGCCACCACAGGCTGATGTCTGTTCCTCACCGGGATCTTCAGTCTGTACTAAGTGCCTTTCCTGGCTCTGCTCCTTGGTGCCAAAGGAGTGGTGCTGCTTTGATGGGACACCAGTGGGATGACATTTAAAAAAATAAAACATCCACAGCATCCTTCATTATCACAGCTGCCGTGTGCAGAATATCGTCCCCACAAAATGGGCTTCCCAGGTGGTGCTGGTGGTAAAGAACCCACCTCCCAATGTAGGAGACGCAAGAGAAGTGGGTTTGATCCCTGGGTTGGGAAGATCCCCTGGAGGAGTGCATGGCAAACCATTCCAGTATTCTTGCCTGGAGAATCCCATGGACAGAGGAGCCTGGCGGACCGCGGTTCATAGAGATGCAAAGAGTCCGACATGAGTGAAGCAACTTAACACGCAATCTAGGTCAGAGGATGTTGGACTGGAGAGGTTGTTGGTACTCTGTGGCACCCCCTGGGGGTTATGCCACAAGTACAGGCATTCCTCCGTCTGTCCTGGGAGTAGGGGATGGGGAGATGACCTGTCCCCCATGGAGACGATCATACCTCGCCTTCCCCAGCCCTTTCCCTGGGCCTGGTCAAAGTATATGTGGACTGATATCCATATCTGAACAGTCTTGCTTCCTTCTCTCCACCCTCAGCCGAAGACTGTCTGCTGCTAACCAGGATCCCCAAGGTCAAGTGCCTACGCAATGACCGGCGGGAAGGTATGTCCTCGAAACCTGGGTGCTACTGTAGACCCATTTTGGTCTAGACTTCTGCTCCCTTTTGATGCCTTGTTATACCAACCGAATGAAGTCTTGCTGCATGCCTAGTGGCAAGACCAAGGTCTGCGGAAAGACCCTCCTGCTGTCTCGGAGCAGCCCTTATCACAGCATGACTGTAGGCAAGAAGCTCTACTTCTGGCACCTTAGTTATCTCTTCTGAGAAATGGGACTGATAATATACTCTTTCTGCCCTGCACAGTTATTGTAAGGATTAAATGCTTTGAGAAAAGCACAGGGCAATATAGAGCAGATATACTTGGAGCATCAACTATGGCATAGGATTGTGCATGACACTCTAGGGAACACAAAAGAAGTTTACACGTGGTCCCTGCCCTCGGAGAGCTTATTATGGATTCCAAGGCTGGTGTAAGTATGTAGGGGTAGGGAGCTAAAGGAGAAGGGAGTGATCTGGGAGGGAGCCTGGATTGGGTGAGGGTGTTGAGAGATGAATGGAGCGCAAGAGAGAGCATTCTAGGCCCAGAGACTCTGAGCAAAGGCATCAGTCAGGCCTGGGTACATGTAGTACTAACAGCCTCTTCCTGCCTTTCCTACCTTCTCATCTCTGCTCACATGCTCACACTCAGTCCTCATAACAGCCCTTCATCCTGTTTTACAGATAAAAGAACTAGGGTGTAAGAAGGTTCAGTAATTTGCCTGGAGTGATGAACTGAGGAGCCAGGATTTCACCCCCAGCCAGGGGGCCCACACTCAGAGCCAGCCTCTTAACCTTCCTTTTCTTAGTCTCCCTCCCTGGGAGAATCAGACCTGGTCAGCACAGGGAATGAGTGGGGTGAGGACAGATGATGGAGGGGCTCGAAGCCAGAGAAAGGCATTTAGATTTGATAAAGCAGAGAGCTCTGACTCCAGCCGGTCTTAGTCTGGAAGACTGTCTGCAAGTCATACAGCATAGTGCAGCCAGAGGGGAGCGCCCTGAGGTTCCTCCATGTTGAAGGGGAAAGGGTTTTGGTTTCTAGTTCCCCTTAGGTACCAAACCACACTTTATTGCCACTTCTGTTCACTAAACTCTTGACTGTTCATCACTGTGTCCCGAGAGCCCAGTGTCTGGCCTCTACATTGGGGAGGGGGGGCATTCAGAGGTTGATGGATGGGTGGATAAGAGAAAGGAAGAAAGAGGGAAGAAATCAGCAAATACGAAGAGAAGTTAAATCACAGTAACTCAGAGGAAACCTGAGCCCTAAGGGGCAGAGAGCCCTGAGCCTTTGAGGGGACGGCTGAGCAAACTGGCTGAGTCCCACCCAGCACCACCGTGTCCCTCCCACTTCAGGGCTGATCCGCTCCCGAGTTCGTGGGGCAGACGTGGCGGCAGCTGCCGTCCTCACTTTTCTGGACAGCCACTGCGAAGTGAACACGGAGTGGCTGCAGCCCATGCTGCAGCGGGTCAAGGAGGTAAGTCTGTCTATCCCTGGGGGAGCTCTGTCCCTCAGGACACGCCCACCATGTTCTTGGCATTGCGGGTGGGGAGGGTATGAACTGTCTCTGAGAGCTGGACAGGCAGAGTTGGAAACTACGTGATCTGCTCCCTCCTGAGGGACTTCATTTGTGGGTGAGCCATGGAACTCCTTCTGCGAATGGGTGGTGTTGTTTTCCTCCTGGGTGAGTGACGAGGAGTGGAGGGTGGTGGGTCAGACTGGGAAGCCTGTGAAGGAGGGAGGAGAGGACATTGTTCTCAAGCAGAGGGCCTTCCCATGCGCCCACTGTTCTTTAGAATGGGGAGGATTTGGACACATGGAACCAAGGATGAAGTGATTACAGCTCAACCATAAAAGACAGAGAACCCAATTTAAAAATGGGCAAAGGATTTGAATGGATGTTTCTTCAAGGAAGATAGACAAATGGTCAACAAGCACATGAAGAGATGCTCAACATTAAGTCATTAGGGAAATGCAAGTTAAAACCACCATGAGATACTACTTGATACCTCCTAGGAGGGCTCTTCAAAGGATGGACAGTACAACTGCTGGTGAGGATTTGGATAAATAGGAGCCTTTGTGCGTTGCTGGTGGGAATGTCAAATGGCAGCCACTTTGAAAAACAGACTGACAGTTCCTCAAAAGTTTAAATATAGAGTTACCATATGACCCAGCAATTCCTCTCTTAGATATATACTCAAGAGAAATGAAAACATACCCCATACACAAACTTGTATCCAAGTGTTCAGAGCAGTGTTATTCCAAAGAGGCAAAACATGAAACAAACTAATGTCTGTCAGCTCACGAATGGGTAAACAGAATGTGATACAGCCATACAATGGAATACTATTCAGCCATAAGAAAGGAATAAAGTACTGATGCGTGTTATAGTATGGATGAACTTTGAAAACCATGCTCAGTGAAAGAAGCCAGTCACAAAAGGCTATAAATTATATGATTCCATTTGTATGAGATGTCCAGAGTAAACAAATCTGAGGAAATAACAAGTGGATTAGTGGTTGTCAGGAGCTGGAGTGAAGGGAATGGGGGAGTACCTGCTAGTGGGTACAGGGTTTCTTACTGGGGTGATTAAAGTATTCTGGATTTAGATAGTGGTGATGGTGACACACGGAGAAGGCAATGGCACCCCACTCCAGTACTCTTGCCTGGAAAATCCCATGGATGGAGGAGCCTGGTAGGCTGCAGTCCATGAGGTCGATAAGAGTCGGACACGACTGAGCGACTTCACTTTCACTTTTCAATTTTCATGCATTGGAGAAGGAAATGGCAACCCACTCCAGTGTTCTTGCCTGGGAATCCCAGGGACGGGGAGCCCTGGTGGGCTGCCGTCTATGGGGTCACACAGAGTCGGACACGACTGACAGGACTTAGCAGCAGCAGCAGCAGCAGATGGTGACACAACCCTGTGAATACACTACAAACCACAGAACTGTACACTTTTAAATGGTGAATTTTATAGTATGTCAATTATGTCTAATAAAATTATTATATAGTGTGAATTATATCTCAATACAAAAACAAGTCTATAAAAAGGATAAAGTGAGGCCCCCACGGAACACTGTGAGACCATGGATGGTCTCCTCTGATCTGCCACGTCCCACAGTTTTGTCATCCTAAGACGGGGTGTGAACTGAGGGACAGAGCTAGATTCAAAGTCGCAGACAAGAGCATTTTGAGGGTCAGTGCAGACAGAGAAGAAAGAAGAGGCTCTGTTCCTTGTCCCTCCATGGAGGGAGAAAAGAAGAGAGCAGACATCCTACTGATGAAGGGCGATTAAGTTTTGCACGTGGTATATGATAAAAATCCACCACCACCACTCTCTCCACATCCCCCACCTCAGGAAAAAACCCTTTAGTAAAATTGGCATTACCCACCAATATTTTGGAGGTGGATTTGTGTCTAGGAGGTGATGAAGAGTATGAGTCTGACCTTGAAGTGGAGGTGGCATGAGAGGAGTGCCACCCAGGTTCCCCAGGGTCAACTACAACAACAGGGTCACTACCCTCAAGCTGCTGGTGGTCCAGTTGGGAAGACTCAACACCAACATGTGCAAAAATGGACGACAGTTAGTAAAACAACCATTCAAACCAGGAACAGAAAAGCCACCTCAGGCAACATCTGATTCGTTGTCCCAGGAATTGTCTGGATTATAATTGCGAGAGCAGCTTAAAAAGAGGAAGAAATCCTCCGCCTGCAGCAATCAGGAGGGCTTCATTGAGGAGGTGAGATCCCAGCAGGGCTCAACATGGTGTTAGAGGAAGAGGCTAGGAGAGCATTGTAGCTGTGAGACCCAAGTGGGACCTTCTGTGAGCCTGGTGTGGTGATGCAGGACAGCTCCTGGGAGCCTGACATGTCCTTCAGGAGGTGCTGGGTACCTCATGCCTTGAGAGAACTTCACCAAACAGGCAGTCGGGGCTTTTTTGACAGAGTCCCTGACCTCACACCACCTCATGTGTCCTCCCCTAGGACCACACCCGCGTGGTGAGCCCCATCATTGATGTCATCAGTCTAGATAATTTCGCTTACCTTGCTGCATCTGCTGATCTTCGTGGAGGTAGGTCCAGAGCATCTCCAGAAAATGAGACAGCATCTCCCTGCCCTTTACCTCCAGAAAATGAAAGGAGATTGTATAGAGCTGTGGAGTTGGGGACGAAGGACCAGAGCTGGCAGTGGGAGGCTCCTGGCATGATGAGGGCAGAGTCAAGCTAGTCTCCAATCTTTCCCTGCCCCCAAACGTTGACATATCCTTCTCAAATACAGCTAGCCCAGAGAGGATGGGCACGAGTCCTGGCAGAAGAACATGATATGACAACTATCTTGGGAGTGGGGAAGGGGGAACCCTCAACTTTGCATGGATTCCTGACTTGTACCCCCCAAAATGGTGTAGACCTGGCTGAATACAGTAGCTATTAACCACATTTAGCTATTGAGCTCTTGAAATGTGACTCCATTTTCAGTGTGAATTGAGATGTGCAGTAAGATAAAATACACACCAGGTTTTGAAGACCTAGTTTGAAAAATGTAAAAAAATCTCATTAGTAATTTTTTGTATTCATTATGAATATGATCATCAGTTTGAAATGATAGTATTTTGGATGATCTTGCATTAAAAATACATTATTCAAATTAATTTCATATGTCCTTACTTTTAGATATGGCTACTAGAAAAATTTAAATTGCATATGTGGCTTGCATCTCCAGCTTGCAAAGTATTTCTTTTGGACAGCTCTGATCTAGACTTTAGAGCCATGCTGTGTAGCCACTTTGGGTTTGGGCTATGTACATTTAAGTTAATTAAAATTAAGTAAAATTCAAAACTCAGTTCCTAAATTGCCCCAGCAGCACATTAAGTGCTCAATAGCCACATGTGACTTGTGTCCACCATGTTGGACAGGGCAGATGTAGGCCCCTTCCATCAGTGCAGCAAGGCCTACTGGGCAAGCGGCCCTAGAGAATCTGTGGCCAGGAGCTAATGAGCAGAGTGGATTTCCTCTCTGGGGCTCAGATTTCCAATGGACACAGTCTTTAGTTAGATGCTGAGGATGAATGGGAGGGAGCCAGGCATTTCTCCTTTGGGAAATCACCTCAGGACCTTGGCACTTGCTGTTCTCCCACCTCGAATTCCCTTTTCCCATCGGTCTGCATGGATCAGTCCTTCATTCAGGTTTCTACTCAAATGTGACCTCATCAGAGTCTTCCCTGGGTACACTTATTAGAATAGCATGGACATGTCTCCTGTCTTTTCTTTCTTTCTTTTGTTTTTTTAGCACTTTCACCCCAACTGACAGATTATCCATTTATTGATTTATCTTTGTAAGTCTTTGTCTTACCCATTAGATTGAAACTCCATGAGGACAGGGATCTGTCTCATTCTGAATGAAGGAATGACTACACCAATCGCCCAGGGCCCTCTGCAAGCTGGGTTCTGATCAAGAGAGACTATCAGGGGGCAGAATGAGGGGACAGGAGCCCTAAGCCCCATCCCCACCCCACTCTGACCCTTAGGATTCGACTGGAGCCTGCATTTCAAGTGGGAGCAGATCCCCCTGGAGCAGAAGATTGCTCGGACAGACCCCACCAAGCCCATAAGGTCAGACCTGCTGTGGGTTCTGGGGAGACCCATCCCTTCCCTGAGTCACAGGCTTTGGAGGCTGCTGGGGGCTGGTTCAGTCACCAGGGCTCCTAGAGGTGCATGATCTAAGGGCTGAGTCTGTTCTGAGCCCTGGGGAGAGAGATCATAGACCAAAGGACGGGCCAGACATCCAGCCCCAGTGACTCTGCAAGTGGGTGATCGTAGGGTAAATGGCCTGAGCCCTGGGGCCATCTAGAGGGGCTCAAATTCTAATGTGTTACCTCTTTCCTCTCCTTGCTCCCAGGACGCCTGTCATTGCTGGAGGAATCTTCGTGATTGACAAGTCCTGGTTTAACCACTTGGGAAAGTATGATGCTCAGATGGACATCTGGGGGGGAGAAAATTTTGGTAAGTTGGGGAATAACCACAATAACAATAGTAGGCAAACCCAGATTGAGTGTTTTCTATGTGTAAGGCCCTAAGGACTTCATACACATTGACTACTTAAATTCTCACAACGAATCTCTGAAGTACCTTTCTACTGGTAAACTAAGGCACAGAGAGGTTAAGTAATTTGTCCAGAGCCACGTATCTAGTAAACAAAGCAATGAGGTGGTCAGGGAGAGCCTGTGGCCACGTGGCTAGACATGTGTGGAGGAACTACGTGGCTGCTTCCCTACCAGAAACTCTGAAGGAGAGGTGGTGTGCAGTAGAGGGTGATGGTTCAGCATAAGTAATAGAGTCAGACCCTATTACTGGGTGCAAACCCTGGCCCTACCACCTACAAGCTGTTTGGCTCTTGGTAAGTGAAAGCCTCTTGGAGCCTCAGTTTCCCCAAGAGGCTGTCATGAGCACTAAGGAAGAGGATGGATGAAGATACTGATGGCCATTATTATTATTTATGAAGTCATAGGGCTTCCCAGGTGGCTCAGTGGTGAAGAATCCGCCTGCAATGCAGGAGATGCTAAGACACTAAGGTTCGATCCCTGGGTTGGGAAGATCCCCTGGAACAGGAAATGGCAACCCACTCCAGTATTCTTGCCTGGAGAATCCCGTGGACAGAAGAGCCTGGTGGGTTACAGTTCGTGGAGTCGCAAAGAGTTGGACATGACTGAGCACACGTGCACACACACACACACACACACACACACACACACGATACCATAGGAATCCTTTAGCCCCACAACGAAAGAGAAGAGCCAGTGAACCTCAAGGGTTGCTGCTGAGGTTCATGAGACAAAGGCTGGATACAGATGGAACACTTGATGTAGGGGTTTATGAAAGAGCCTGTTTGCGTGGTGTGGAAAAATTATAGGGAACCACAAGGGACAGGGTAGGGCTAGGTGCGTGACTTCTGGGAGGTGCAGCCACCCCTAGGTCTGAAAGATGGGGACAGAGCACTCCCCAGTACAAGCTATGGTCTTGGGGTGCCTGCAGTCAGCCCACGCACCAGGTGGAAGTTGTCGGGGATGAACATCCACCCTCACTCTCCCCCTGACTGCAGGCTGAACCTGTCCTAACTCAGGAAGGAAGCCAGGGGTGTGGCCCACACAGTAGCCTTCCAGATGAAGAGCAGGGTGGAATAGGGCAGAGAACAATCCCAGAGGTTCTCCAGGAGCTGGGGGGAGAGATACGAAAAAGCCCATAAAAGACAAAGGCCCGTCTTTGCTGTTCCCGGACCCACTCAGTCCTTTGCAGAGCCTTTCCCACTGCTTCTCTTTTCATCCTGACCCGGGTTCTTGAGAAGTAAACAGGCCAGTATCTCACCCATCTGACAGGTGGGCAAACTGAGGTGGACGCCACCTTCCAGATCTCAGTCAGCAAACTCCACATCTGACAGGTGTAGGATAAGCACCTTTGCTGGAGGGATCACTTCAGTGTGGTGAGGTGTGATCCGAGTCACGGTCTGTGCTTCTGGGCTGGGAGGACCAGGTCTGTCTTCCCTCTCGGACTGGGACAGTGGGGCAGATGGGCACTGGGGCTTTGACTCAGAACCAGCTGGAGTGGGAACAGGCATGGAATTTTCTCCCCTTTGTAACTTACTCTTGGAAATGGTTTCTAGGCAGGCATTCGGAGGAGTCAATGCTGGGAACTGGGGTGCAGTGACCCTTCCATTCTGACCTCCTTTCATGTATTTTGGGCCAAAGTGACCTCTTTTGTATCCTCGGTCTCAGCCAGAAGGGAGCTTTGGCAAAGCTGGTTTCCTGTAAAGTCTCAGAGAGCTGCAAAACTAAGGATCTCTGCTGTGTCCAGAGGCCTTTTTCTTTTTCCCTTCCTTCTTTTTTTTAAAGGCTGGGGCCTGATAGAGAAACAAGTCAACGATCAAATAGCTAACTTTAAACTCTGCCTGAGGCCAGAGCTCAGTGGTTGGGGGAACTTGAAAGGTGAACCACACAGTGGTTCTAGGGAAGGTTTTGTTTCTTCGAAGAAATTCAAAGAAATTCCCAGGCTAGCCCTGTAGCTCAGACATTCAACTGCTGGGACCAGTTTTGAGCCAGGAGACTCCACCGCTGGTGGGTTTGGGCTTTTTGTTCTGTTCCTTTGTGGAAGGATGGGAGGTGCCCAAACGGAGACTCCTTCCTGTTTCCCCTGAGAGAGCCAAATGCAGGCAGGCGCTCAGAGGCCGCCCTGAGCGGGGGTGGCAAATGTGAAAACCTTGGGATTCTCATTAGGCATCTTTTTAAAGTTGCATCAGATCATGTTACTCTGCTGCTCAAGACCCCACAAGGGCTCCCATGTCACTCAGAGCAAAACCCAAAGTCCTCAGACTATGTGCCCTTCCCGCACAAGACACCCCACCAACCTCGCCCTCACCCCTGCCGACTGCGCTCTGACCTCTAGGTCTGTGCCCTTGCTGTCCCTCTGCCTCCAGTGCTTGTCCCCAAGAGCCACGTGGCTCCTCCTCCCCTCTTCAGGCCTCAACTCAGCTGTCTCCTCTCATGGAAAACCCCTAATCAGCTTCACTACAATTGTGGCCCCACCCCCAACTCCACTCATTGTCCCCAGTTTTCCTGCGTGCTCTGTCCCCTTCACTGTGCTTATAATACCATCAGACAGACATTATGGGCTCAGTGGTAAAGAATCTGCCAGTGCAGGAGACACACAGGAGCCAGTGTTCGATCCCTGGGTCGGGAAGATCCCCTGGAGGAGGAAATGGCAACCCATTCCAGTATTCTTGCCTGGGAAATCCCATGGACAGGAGAGCCTGGAGGGTTATAGTCCATGGGGCTGCAAAGAGTCGAACACAACTAGACCATGTATTCTACTCATTTTCTTGTCTACTTGCATTTTTGTTTCTTATTTTACTTCTTGTCTTCTCTCACTAGAGTGTGAGGGATTCTAGAACAGTATCTGATAGGTCATAAATAGGTCTTTGGTAAAAATCTGCTGAATATACTAAAGAATCTGGTTCAAATAATGGGACTTGCTGAACAAAGTATGGACTTTACATTACGGTTCTGCAACTGAGTGGGGGGGTGACCTTGGAGAGGTTATTTAACATCTTTGAGCTTCACCAGTTCAGTTCAGTTCAGTTGCTCAGTCGTGTCCGACTCTTTGCGACCCCATGAATCGCAGCATGCCAGACCTCCCTGTCCATCATAGTCCTCATTAAAAACACAAGGATCATAACACCAATGTCATATGGTAGCTGTGAGAATTAGACATCAGCCATAAAGAGCACAAAGTACTCAGTAAATGCATGATGGTTAGCTGCTTTTGTTATTGCCATTGTTGCTAGTAATGACAATAAGTAAACAATAATATGACAATAAGGGGTATGTGGGATAAAAGTGAAAGTCGCTCAGTCGTGTCCGACTCTTTGCAACCCCATGGACTATAGTTCATGGAATTCTCTAGGCCAGAATACTGGAGTGGGTAGCCTTTCCCTTCTCCAGGGGATCTTCCCAACCCAGGGATCGAACCCAGGTCTCCCGTACTGCAGGTGGATACTTTACCAGCTAAGCCACAAGGGAAGCCCAAGAATATTGGAGTGGGTAAGCTATCCCTTCTCCAGCGGATCTTCCTGACCCAGGAATTGAACCAGAGTCTCCTGCATTGCAGGCGGATTCTTTACCGACTGAGCTATCAAGGAAGCCCTAACTATTAATAGTGTAACAAAGTTAGCCTGGCAGAAATGGGACTAGAATGCAGATCTTCTGTCCCTAGTTCTGAATCTCAGTTGCTGAACCAGTTGCAGAGCTCTGACCAGGAGAAGAGAGAGGCCTGGCAGTTAGCAAGTAGGCCTAGAGAAGCCCATTAATATAGCCAACCCTGAAGGCAGGTCCAGATATGCCAAATATCCAGTCCTGGTCCCAGGACCATATCGGGAAGTTGCCTGGTGCACACAGGCTGGCCAGGAGGTAGTCCTGAGTCCTCTGTAGGGTTAAAATGAAAGAGAGGAAGAAATCAGAGGAGATTACGTGAGGTTGAGCCAGCTACCAAGGTGGATGCTTGCCAGAAGTTGACAGAAGGACTGTTGAGTGGAGAACGGAGTGAGAAACTTGTGACATCCCCTTCTGGGAGGCAGGATGACCACCGCTAGCATCTCCTAGCTCCACTAGGGACCGGTCATCTGTGAGAGCTCCTTCAGCGTCACCACCACCACCAACAGGAAGTGTGTCTCTGTAGGGCCAACACACGCGCGTGTGCGTGCTAAGTCGCTTCAGTCGTGTCTAACTTTTCGTGACACTAGGGACTGTAGCCCCCCAGGCTCCTCTGTCCCTGGGATTCTCCAGGCAAGAATACTGGAATGGGTTGCCATGCCCTCCTCCAGGGGACCGTTCCAACCCAGGGATCAAACCTGTGTCTCCTATATCTCCTGCATTGGCAGGCGGGCGCTTTATCACTAGGACCACCTGGGAAGTCCCCAGTAGGGCCAGTGGTAGCTGTAAATAGAGACCACGAGGGCCAAGAGGGCGGTCTGGGCCAGCCAGAAAAATGCCAACTGGAGCAGCCTTTCATTTGCTTGGTGTTGGTTTTCTAGCCTCTCCGTTCTGACAAGCAGATGTGTTCATCCTTAGCTCCTGTCTGGATAGGACTTTCTAGGCAGAGGCTGGAAAT
This sequence comes from Bos mutus, assembly GCF_027580195.1. Lineage (NCBI taxonomy): Eukaryota > Metazoa > Chordata > Mammalia > Artiodactyla > Bovidae > Bos > Bos mutus. Next base: position 27,603,267 of record NC_091626.1, on the reverse strand, counting down.
AACTGATGCTGCCCTTTAAGTCAGTTTTCCTTCTCTTCATGGTCCTGGTGTTCCTTCAGAACTTTTCCTGCTGCTCTGCCAGGGCTTAGATGTGGGGAATGTGTGTGGTGTGTGTGGAGGGGGTCCGCATGTGGGATGTGTGTATGGAGAGTACGTGTGGTGTGTATGTATGATGTATATGTGGAGAGTATGTGTGTGGAGGAGATGTGTGGTATGTGTGTGTAGTGTCTGTGGAGAGTGTGTGTGTGTGGAGGGAGTATGTGGAATGTGTGTGTGTGGTATGTGTGTAGAGGGTATGTGTGTGTGGAGGGTATGTATGTGGTGTGTGTGTGGAGGGGGTTTGTGGGATGTGTGTGTGCACATTTATGGAGGGAGCAATCAGGAACACATGCAAGGAGTGGGTGCACCCCAGGAGCTCCAGCCCAGCATGCGCCTCCAAGGGGACCCCAAAGGCAAGGGAAGCCAGCTCCTTCCCACCTTCACTCTGTGGGGACTTGCCAAGGGGCCCCAGCCGCTCCTGATGGCTGCTGTCTCTGCAGAGCTGTCCTTCCGGGTGTGGATGTGCGGCGGGAGCTTAGAGATCGTGCCCTGCAGCCGGGTGGGCCACGTCTTCAGGAAACGGCACCCGTACAACTTCCCCGAGGGCAATGCCCTCACCTACATCAGGTAGGTCACGGTGCAGAGAGCATCACACTAGGAGCCAGGACACCTAGACCCCAGCCCTGTCGGTGACTCCTGTGATTTGAGCAACTACCCCAGTCTTAGTCTCCCCGTTTGTCCCTTCCATTCTGGGATCCTGGTACTTTCAGAGCTGGAAAGATGAAGTTGGAGGCGTCTCCTCCAGGCCTGTCTTGTCTTGACTGTATTTGTTCATGAAGGTCTTGGAAAACTGGTGAAATGACCAACTGGGAGCGGCCCTCCACACACTGGGTCCCAAGTACTGGTCATGGATGTTGCATCCTCACTCTGACTTGGTCAGCGTCTGCCCATCTGTGTTCCCAGCGACAGCGTGCACTTCATCTTGAAAGGGAGTGGGCAGGTCCTGGAAGACCACCCCCTCACCCACTCTCCAGATGGTGGAGGCAAGGGGAGGTGGGAGGAGTGCCATGAGCACTCTCCTCTTCCGAGGACGCGTCTTTGTCTCGTCAGACTTGCTTGTTGGCAGAGGGGGCTCCTCGAGTCTAGCTTATCAAATGGCCTTTTGTTTTGCTTCCCTTATTCCATTTTACCGTTTTTATAATTATGGAAGTAATACATGGTCACTAAAACTTCAAGCTGTATCCATGTATATTGTGTGTGTGTATATATGTATATATATATCTGTACATACACTGTACATTATAATTTTTACTCTTCATATCACATAGACAGAAAAAAGTGAAAGTCCCTTTCACCAAGTCTTACACCTATCTGCTTATTCTATCCAAAAGAAACTACTCTTAACAGATTTCAAGCCTATCATTTCCAGTCTTTTTCAAGGCTGCCTAGTACTCTGCCATGTGGACGTAGCTCATTATTCTCCTATTGATGGCCATTTAGGGTTGTCGCCAATGTTTTATGACACAAATATTCTTGTATACATCCCTTTGCCCACGTGCTGGTGTTTCAGTAGAATAGATTCCTCCAAGTGGAGTGTCAGAGAGTATCCATTCCCGCAGATTTGATGGATGCTGACAGATTATCCTCCAAAAAGACTGTTCTCATGGATACTCCCACATCAGTGCCATTTTGCACGCACTCCTGAACGTCTCCTCGTCCGGTTCTGCTCAGAGCTGATCTGGATCCCAACCCTAACTCTGTCCCCAACCTGGTGACCTTATTTTGCTTCTTCCTCTCCTTTTAGGAATACCAAGCGTACCGCAGAGGTGTGGATGGATGAGTTCAAGCAGTATTACTATGAGGCGCGGCCGTCGGCCATCGGGAAGGCCTTCGGCAGGTGGGCCCCTTCCCTAGCCTTGTGCCTTTGCTCACAACCTTAGTGAAATACTAAATCATGTGTACTCCAGAGAAGCCTTCAGGGTGTCCTGAGCAACTGAACCCCACACCCCTGGGCTCTTTGGAGACTGTAGGGTATAGGAGACAGAGACAAGGTTTTGGTCCTGGAAGAAGCAGCAGCCTTGTGGGGAGAAATCACCAGAGAGGGCTTACTTATGCAAGCACTGCCCGTCCACCAGCTGCCTGCAGGATGGATGTCTGTGGAAGTGCTTAAGGAGGGCTGTCTGCAGAAAACACTGGGGGTTTTGGCTTCCTTGCTGTGTCAATCTGACGGTGATCTGTGAGCTATTCTGCCCTGGACTGTTATGACTACAGTCTAATTAAGCATTTTCAAAATCAATTGAGTATGGCGTGACCAGTGTTTTTTTTTTAAGTGATAGAGAACTAGAACATTTCAGATTAGAACAGAAAGTAACAGCTGATTGCAGTTGAGGATAGATACTGTTTTGTGAAACTCTTATTTTAGTTGTATGTCCATATATGCCCATGGGTATACTGGGTCACAGTGTAAGATGTATATATTTCTTACTTAATGTTGTGGTCAGAAATGTTTGAAAACATTATTAGTGATCATCAATGAATTTTCCTCTATTTATTTGTATCTATCCCTTAAAGAATAAAAGTTATGTCACTCTTTGTTTTAGTGTGGAAGTAACATTTGCTGAGGGCCTACCCTGTGCTAGGCACTTATGTCTGTTCATTTGACTCTCATAAAAACCTTTGGAGGTGGATGGTTGTACCCCAACTTTACTGAGAACAAACAGGCTCAGAGGGTAGTGCTGGTCTTCTGTCAGTGGCCATGATGATCCCTGGAGCTGAGCAAGATGTCCATGAACACATCAGACGGTTCTTATTTGCTCAATTTTTGGAAAAATGTTTGAAACATGGTTTTCTTGTGGTAGACGCTTTCTGCTCAGCTGGAATGCAGGGAAGGAAAACTGCTAGTACATTAAGGCTCTGCTCTGTCTGTGAAAATAAGCACCAGGCCATGGTATGCTCCCTGAGGTCTCAAGGAGGAAGAAGCCGAGATTAAAGCTTGGCTCCAGTTTGAGGAGAGATATAAGGCATGGCCAGGAGCCGTGGGGCGAGCTTGCAGGTCAGAGAATGAAGTAAGGCTGGAGGACAGACTTGGATAGCTAGCTCCGGGAAAAGGGACCTTCCCCCCGGGGAGGGGGCTGACCTCCCAGGCTTCTTCCCACTGCTAAGCCTTTCCTCCTCCTTCTCCAGCGTGGCCACGCGGATTGAGCAGAGGAAGAAGATGAACTGCAAGTCCTTCCGCTGGTACCTGGATAACGTCTACCCAGAGCTCACGTGAGTGCCACCTGCAGTTCCTGCATCTGGCCTGGGTGGGGGCCAGTGGCGTGGGGACCCTTGACCCTGATCTCTCCCTGGCCCAGGCAGCCTGGCTCTTTCTAGCTGTTGGTGTTTGTCTTCATGTGACGGGTCTGGAGGAACCTGGAGGATGTTACCAGGAGTGAAGAGTGAGGTGTGGTAGGAGCGAAGAGTTTAACAGACTGGGCCTTAGAGCTAAGAATGGGCGTTGTTGGGACTTCTCTGGCCAGTGGTTAAGACTCTGCACTTCCACTGCAGGGGGCACGGGAACTAGGAGCCCACCCACAGCCAAAATTAATCAATTAAAATAATCTTGAAAAAAAGAAATGAGCATTGTCCCCTTAGGAAAGCAACAGCACATTATGTAGCAAAGGCCACAGAAACATTCACTTCCTCTGACTCTCTTCTCTCCCTTCTGGGAGTTTATCCCAAGGAAATAGAGCAAACAAGCAAAAACACTGTTGACAAATAAATGACCATTGTTGGCTTCTCTGCTGTGAAAAAAATAGACACAACTAACAATAGAGGCCGGGTTTAGTGAATCGTGATCCATTGACCTAAACAAATATTATGTGTCAATTAATATTATAATCATAAACTGAGTAAAACATGGGGAAATGTTTGCTTCAGCAAATGAGGAAAGAAAGTGAAAGTGAAGTCGCTCAGTTGTGTCCGACTCTGCGACCGCATGGACTATAGCCTACCAGGCTCCTCCGTTCATGGGATTTTCCAGGCAAGAGTACTGGAGTGGGGTGCCATTGCCTTCTCCAGGAGATCTTGGCGACCCAGGGTAGAATGAGCAAATGAGGAGCCAACATGCAAATGGTGTATGTATGTAGGCTACAGGACAGTAAGCTGTAATGACTGGGGGCCTGAGGCTGGGCAGAGTCGATCCTTTTTATTTCAGCATCCTTCTCAGCATCTTGCCTATGTCACTCCTTACCTCCTCCAGGTCTTGAGTCATCTGTCCCTCCTGCAGGAGACCCCCCTGACCTCTGCGTTTGCAGACTGACCCTTCCCCAGCACTCCCTGCTTCTTTTCCTCGGTCACCCTTATCGTCACGGAGCTTCTATGTGGGCAATTAATGTTATTGTCATCTTCCCACATTTGACAGTAAGCTCCATGAGGCAAGAGGAATTTATCTGTCTTGTTCACTGCCTTATCTCCAGCCCCTAGAACAATGCCTGTCACAGAATGGGCACTCAATAAATAGTTTTATTTTATTTGATTTTGGTGTCCCAGATCTTGTTTTGGTGCACAGGTCCTTCCTTTTGGCACCCAGGTTTCTCGCTAGTTGTGGTTCAAGGGCTTAGTTACCCCATGACATGTGGGATCCTGGTTCCTTGCCTAGGGATGGAACCTGCTTCTCCTGCATTGGAAGGCAGATTGCTACCAGGGAGATCTGTAGGTGTTTTTAACTAAATAAATTGCATAGTCAATAAGGCTCAGTAATAACTTTGAAATTAGCATTCTCCCTTCTAGAACTGTCATCTCAGGAACAGCTGTCTCCCAAAGGATGCTGTCATGATTTTCCAGAACATTCCACTGCTCAGAGCCTGCATATCCTCAAAGGAGGCAAATCTTTGAGGGAAGATTTGATTTTGGGAAAACAGCCATGGTTAGGTTATAACCAAGTCCAATGAATAACTTAGTTGATTAACCCAGATATTACAGTCCTGGGTCCCAAACACAGAGTGACAAGACGGAAACAAGTAACAAGAATAAACTGACTGTGAGCAATGCTCAAGGAATTCCAAAACAATCTGAACGGCAGCAGCATCCTTGGAGAAAGTTGGCGGCCTGGATAGCCCCAACTCCCTAGACGATGGCTGTGAAGGGAAGAACATTAGTTTATGAAAGTATAATAAATGAACAGCTTCCTCAAGTGGCCACTTTGAAAAGGATAGTTTTATTGAGACGTGCCATTTCTGAGCAAACCAAGCATAGTCATGTCTTTATGTTCTGTCAGAGTTCATATGATCTGGTTGGAGCCAAGGACTCGAGCCTCAGGCAGGAGTTAGGGAGCCGTGGAAGGGGATCCTCCCACACCCCAGTCCTCACACAGTGCCCCATGTCATCCCCTGAGGACCAAGAGGAAGAAGTACTGATGGTTTATAACTAGCATCAGTCGAATCCATCACAAGACAGGAGAGTGGATGAAACCAGCCGCGCTAAATGAGGAGCATAAGTCATCTTATTTGTTTTGTCACCATGTGGAAGCTTAAAAAAAAATGAATTTCTGCTATTAAGGTACAAACTGCAGTTCATTCTTACCCAGGTTACTCATAGTCAGTCTGTTCCTTCATGTTCTGCCTCGGTTCTCGGGGGCCTGGAGTGGATCAGATTGTTAGACAGAAAGGAGTTTTACAGGCCCAAATGATACCAAGTTTCCTCCACACGGGATCCCAGTAGTTGGGCCACACTTGAACGTGGTCAGTGAGGAGACTGAGGAGGCTGAAGGGAGAGGCCTGTGCTTTCCTAGGCCTGCCTGCAGTCCTGCTATGGCTTGGCCGCTTTTCCAGATCAGAGTTCTGTGGCTGGCTTCAGCAACTGCTTATATATACTTTTATTAGGATGGTCAGGAACAGTTGTGCAGGCTGTGCATTGTACAAGCACACCACGTTTGAAGGGTGCTAGTCACACAGTACTGTACCTTTATTACAACAATTCCTGGCAAATGATAGTAAAAGTCTTCTAACAAAATCAGTATATTATGATGGTTTTCTAACATAAGTGAAGTGTCTTGAAAAAAGGATGCCTATTGCTATTTCTAGAAAGGCGTCATAAGGGCTAATGGGAGCCCTGGCAGCCCAGCTTCGAGGTGGTCCACAGAGAGGAAAGCAGATACAGACTTAAGAGGGCTGCCAGCAAATAGGGGAGCTTAGCCTGGCTCTGCCAGGAAGCAGGGGAAGGGTGGTGATGGGCATCCCAGCTGCTCCAGGGCTGCTACCACATCAGACACCTCAGGAGCTGCATCTGGTCTTTATTTATTTATTTTTAATTTGTTTGGCCGCACCAGGGCTTCGTTGTGGCATGTGGGATCTTTAGCTGGCACATGCAAACCCTTAGTCGTGGCATGTGGGATCTCGTTCCCTGACCAGGGAGCGAACCCAGGTCCCCTGCATCGGGAGTGCAGAGTCTTAGCCACTAGATCACCGGGGAAGCCCCTGCATCTGGTCTTGAGATTGCTGCCTGAGCCCCAGGTTTCCTCCATAAGCATCAGTGGGCAAGCTTTGGTGTCAATGACCATTGCCACACTTGGACAATGCCCACCTCAATCTCTGCAAGTTGGTCATCTTGCACATCTTCCCAAGCAACAGCAGGTAGGGAGGAGAAGAGAAGAGAAAGGTCTGGAACAACCTTGGCCTCTCAAAGAGGGCCCCTTGGGACCTTGCCTCTGTGTAGAGGGGAAATACAGTCCATTGCCCCTGGATGAAGCGGCGGGGGTGGAGCTTTGCCTCTCAACAGTCTTGCACCTAGCAGGTTGCAAACTTAAATCCTACAGTGATCAGACAGGTAATGTAAATAAGTCAAATGAGTGAGGACACAATAGGGAGTGGAGGGGACTGTGGCAAACTGAAACGGGCAAGCCCCACCCGTAGGGTGGACAGCTGCTGCTCCTGACAATGTGTTAGTGCTGAACCAGAATGCAGGTTTGATGTGACCTGACCTTCCTGTATTTTTGAGAGAAGCTGGATTTTTCTGTGTAATGTTGAAATACTGCCAACTAATTAAAAGCACCAACGACCGCACTGTGCAGGTCAGACAAAACCTGTCCAGGGCCTGATTTAGCTTGGGGGCCAACAGTTTGCAGCCTCTGTTCTCGAACTGCATATGACCTCTTGCAAGAGACAGGGGAGCAGTTCTGAAGGGGCACTGCTGTCAGGAATATGGAGAGAAACTGGAAAGTTCTCCACGAGCCTCCAGGAGAGCGGTTTGGTTCTGGAGCTCCAGGGGCTTCCTGTCAGCCCTGAGAAAGGGAGACCTGGTTTGGTTGATGTCCACATCAGAGACTGCCAGCACTGTTCTGATCTGCACCTGCAACCAGGTTCTCTTCTCAACAGATGTGATAGAGACAGATAAATTAGGCATGTGGTCAGACTATAAGCCCCACTGATTTCCCATCACCTGACCTGTGGGTCCATAATCCAAGCGCATATATAACCTTCTAAACCCAGGAATACAAGCCCGTGTCAGCTGGGGCCAGCATCCCATTTGGGTTTATTACCCATGGGGTAAGGCAGTGTGTCTTATATTTGAGCTTGTGTGTGTGTGTGTGTGTGTGCGTATGTATGTGTATGTGTTTAAATATACTTTCCTGTGCATATAAAATGTTCTAATAATACACTCTTTTCAAAACCTACCTGTTTTACTTAACAGTATCTTATAAACACTTCCCCATATTACCAGATGTTCTTTCTCAGAGTCCTTTTTAATGGCTGAAGGGATTTCGACAGATGAGTCAGAATTTACTTAGTCCTGTACCTATTGTTGGATATCTAGGAATTTCCAGTGTTTTCAGTATAACCAGTCACTCTGAATGAGTATCATTTAAACTAAATCTCTGCACCCATCTATAATTATTGCCCTAGAATAATAAGTTTCAGGAAGTGGGATCATTAGGTCAAAATGGGGTCACTAAGAGTCGGACAAGACTGAGTGACTTCACTTTCACTTTTCACTTTCATGCATTGGAGAAGGAAGGGCAACCCACTGCCGGGGTCCAGCCCCGGTGGATCCAGGGAATTCGAAGCGGGGACGGCGTCGGCGAGGATCAGGAAACAACTGCTTAATTAAACGTTAATTAAGGATATAAACAGTAATAGAATAAGGATAGCTCAGTAGGAAAATTCAGTGAAGAAAAGAGGCTGAAATAAGGATAGCTCAGTGAGGAAATTTAGTGGAGAAAAGAGGCTGAATAATTCAGCCAGAAGGTAAGAGAAAGAACGACATGGGGAGACCAAGTTTCGGTGAACAAGGCCCGCACTTTATTTTCCAAAGTAGTTTTTATACCTTAAGTTATGCATAGAGGATAATGGGGGAAGGGGTAGAGTCATGCAGTAAGCCAGGCTTTCTTCCTGCAAACTTATCATATGCAAAAGTTTAGATGATTTGCATCATCTTCTGGCCCGGAGGCCTGTTAACATTTTAAGAAACTTATTTTTCTCTAAAGGTGATTATTCTAAAGGCAGGTGCCAGCCTCCAAAAAGCATTAGATAAAGTTACATTCCTACAGAGCAAAGGTGTGGTGGGCTATAACAAGAAAAGAATTAACTCAAGGGTCCCAGGTTACAAACATTAAAGCTACTACTTACACCAATTATATTAATCAATACACTGCCAGGGACACAGCAGGTAAGGGATATGGAAACTTAGCAGCAAACATTGGCCCGACAAGTGAAAATCCCTTCACCAATACAATTTCTAATCAATCTTTTAACTGCTCAAAGGAATCTGTATTTAGACAGTTTAGAACATCTCATGCCTCTCACAGTTGGGAGGCTCTGAGCAATCACATGTGGCCGGAAAAACCTAATCAGGCAGGCTAGAGGACTTCCAAAGGAGTTTGTAGGTTGAAACACTGTCACACCCAGGAATTATTAACTGGATCTGTAAGCTAACTCTTTTTTCAGAGAGAGGTAGTGGGGGACAGCCCCCCGTAAAGTCGGAGGTGTAGGTGAAAGCACAAAGCAGAAAGTAGGCAGACTCTGGTTTTGGGGGTAGATTGCTCAAGAATTTCCAGGGAGACTCCTGAGGCTTGATCCCGCCTTTGCGTATGCCAAGCCTCCTTCCTCATGACCTTTGCCAGGGGCAGAGCTCGCTCCCCGCAACCCACTCTAGTGTTCTTGCCTTGAGAATCCCAGGGATGGGGGAGCCTGGTGGGCTGCCGTCTATGGGGTCACACAGAGTCGGACACAACTGAAGCGACTTAGCAGCAGCGGCAGCAGTATGCACACTTTTAAGGCCTTTGATACATAGTACCACACTGTCCTCTAGAAAAGGTGGGCCAGTTTATGCTCCCATCTGTGGGATATGAAAAGATCCAATCCCAAGCCATTGCCAACACTAGGTAGTAATATTTAACATATATGTATATATGCATATATACACACATACACTTAAATGTATAATTTGTATATTGTTTATATATTATATGGTCTTCCCTGGTGACTCAGATGGTAAAGAATCTGCCTGCAATTCGAGAGACCCAGGTTCGATCCCTGGGTCAGGAAGATCCCCTGGAGAAGGAAATGGCAACTCACTCCAGTTTTCTTGCCTGGGAAATCCCATGGACAGAGGAGCCTAGTGGGCTACAGTCCATGGGGTCAAAAAAATCGGACACAACTGAACAACTAACACTTTCACTTATATATATACACTTAAATATTTTATGTATATAAATATATAGAAATTTCCCTGGTGGTCCAGTGGCTAAGACTCCATGCTCCCAGTGCAGGGGGCCTGGGTTCAATCCCTAGTCAGGGAACTAGATTCTACAAACTGCAAATAAGAGACTGCATGCTGTAATTGAAGATCCTGCAGGCTACAACAAAGCTCAAAGATCCTGCAGGCTACAACCAGGACTCAGAATGGCCAAATAAATAAATATTTTTAAAATAAATAAATATACCTGTGGTGGATTCATGTTGATATATGGCAAAAACCAATACAATATGGAAAGTTAAAAATAAAATAAAAAAAAAAAACCAAAATAAATAAATAAATATACATATATGGCAAACAAACAATGGTAACTCTTTAATACATATTTCCTTAGTTATTAGTCAGACTGAACACATCTTTATATTTGTATATTTTACATTTGCCTCTTCAAAGCAACTCCTTCCTATCCTCTCGAGATTGCCCACTGAGCCCACATCTGAGTCTCAGCCTTTCCTCTTTCAGGACTGGGGAGCTCTGGCTTCTGGTTTGAGCTCTCTCCCACCAGCTCCTCTCAGGCCTGGTCTGAAGGGCAGTCCCTGGGGCTCCCAGAGCTGCCCAGAACCCAGGGGGGGAAAGGCCCAGTGTTCCCAGGGGGACCCCTGCTCCCTCACCGTCCCCTGCTCACCTTACCCTGCTGCCAGGCCTGCCTCTCAGTGTCCCTCCCCATGGAGACCTGGGTGCCCTGGGATTGCCTGGGCCCTGCTCTCTGGGTAAGCATGGGTTACTCCGGGAAGGGCAGAGGCCAAGCCTGATCACTGCCTTTTCTTTCAGTGTCCCCGTGAAGGAAGTGCTCCCGGGCATCATTAAGCAGGGGACTAATTGTTTAGAATCCCAGGGCCAGGACACAGCTGGTAACTTCCAGCTCGGAATGGGGATCTGCAGAGGGTCTGCCAAGAACCCCCCAGCGGCCCAGGTACGTTGCTTGGGACCTCCGGGTCAGGCCCAGGAGAAGGCTTAGGGGCCTCCATCTGCCCAGTCTCATCCTCTCTCTTGTCTACACCTTCCACAAACCCACTTTTCCAAGGACCCTGCAAGCTGCCCCCTCACACTCTGCTCCTTGGGTCTGCTCCTGCCACACTCCACCCACGTTGTAGCCTGTCACACAGTTGCCCCCTGAGCACCACCTGCTTTCTGCTTGCAGGGGCAGAAATGCCACCCAAACAGAACCCAGTACTCTCCCCAGATGCAGCTGTGGGCAGCCTGCACAGACAGGCATCAGAGTGTCCAGGACTCCTGTGAACACGTGTCCAACATATGAGAGTTGATGCACTCACGTCAAACTAGAACAGGTCGTGGAGACCCCCGGCACGGACCTGACCCCAGCTGCCCTGCTCCCATGTCCTATCTTTCTTCCCATTCCTTGAGCATCCTTTCATACATCCTCTGGCTGGCTCCAGATAAGCTTCTCCATCCCAATATTTTATTATGAAAAAGTTCAAACATATAGAAAAGTTGAAAGAATTGTACAGTGATTAGCCATCCACCCATCCCTAGTATTTGTAGAAAATTCTACCAAAATACACAGTGTATTTGCTTTATCATCTATCTACCCATCTATCCATTCATTGCTGTATTTTTTGGCTCGGGCAGCCCACTCCAGTATTCTTGCCTAGAGAATCCCATGGACAGAGGAGCCTGGTAGGCCACAGTCCACGGGGTCGCAGAGTCAGACACGACTGAGCGACTTCACTTCCACTTTCTGCTCCTTGTCTTGCAGGCGTGGCTCTTCACTGACCATCTCATCCAGCAGCAGGGGAAGTGCCTCGCTGCCACCTCCACCTCTGTCTCCCCAGGATCCCTGGTCGTACTGCAGGCGTGCAACCCAAGAGAAGGCAGGCAGGTAAGCCTCCTTGCCCCCAGGCACAGGTTGACCAGCAACCCAGGGGAACATAGTGAAGGTGTGACATATAGATTCAAATAAGCCCTCCAGAGTGAGGACTGGGGATGCCTAAGCCAGTATCCAGGCAAGTCTGTTGTTTTCCTCATGAGGAAGTACTTTGGGTAAACAGTTGTTAAATGTCCATCCCGCATCCTGTGAGCTCCATGCGGGCTCACTATTTTTATCTTGTCAACACTGTATCCCTAGTCCCTGACAACCAGTACAGCCAAAACAAATGTGAGGTTTTATTGAGAACCTGTGCCAGGGGTTTTACGTAGATCATCTCATCTAATCCTCCCAGCAGCCCAGCAATCTGGCCCTTAGTGTGTGCATGCGTGCGTGCTAAGTCGCTTCAGTCATGTCTGACTCTTTGCGACCCCGTGGACTGTAGCCCGCCAGGTTCCTCTGTCCATGGGATTCTCCAGGCAAGAATACTAGAGTGGGTTGCCATGCCCTCCTCCTGGGGATCTCTCCAACCCAGAGATCAAATCTGCACCTCTTATGTCTCCCGCATTGGCAGGCAAGTTCTTTCCTTTAGCACCACCTGGAAGCCCCAGGCCCTAGTACTAACCCCATTTTAAAAGTGAAAAACTGAAGCTCCTTGAGTTTAAGAAATGTATCAGATCACACCGCTGTGAAGGGGTGGAGCTGAGATTCAAACCCAGTGTGACTCCTAAGGCCACAGTCCTGCCCCAGCACATAGTAGGTGTTCAGTAAGTATCTCCTGACTGATGGCTGGTTGGGGAAACTGAGACCCAACCATGGTGCTTTCCAAGCTGGCATGCCAGTATCCTGTGAACACTGCCTTTTCCTCTTGTCAAACTTTCACTTGCCCTGTTTTCACTAATCCTGGGAGACAGATCAGGCTCGCCTGTTGAGGAAGAAACAGATGCTCAGAGAGATGCAGTCACTTGCTCAGGGCACACAGCAGCCGACGACAGAGTCAGCCCTGCTCCATTCCTGGCTGGGAGGGCTGCTCATCTGCCCGGGAATGGACCAGAAGGCAAGAGTTCTGCTTCAGCCCCTCCTCTGCCCACCCCTTCTCGATAGCCCTCACTGTGCCTGATCCTGGCCAGCTTGCAGGGCATTGCAGGGGCAGGAGGGCGCCTGGCCTCTCAGTCAGCTGCCAGCGTTTTCTTATCTCCCCCTTTTCGATTGCATGGGTCAGTTCTTTCTTTAGGGATGACTGGCAGTTTGCTATTTCATTCTGGAAAAGCAACCAGATCCTTCCTCTCCCTCCAGCCTCCGTGTGTGTGTGTGTGCATGTGTGTGTGTGTGTGTGTATGAGAGAGAGAGAGGCTTGGGCGCCATGGTCTGCTCGCTGGCTGGGACACTGCAGCACATCCTGCCAGCCCCTTCCTTCACTGCCCCTGCAGGGATGTGTGTCTCCAGGGTCCCCTTCACCTAGGGTGCTGGCTTCTGTGAGAGTCAAGCCTTGAGCCCACTCCCACCTGCTCCTTGCTGAGGCCAAAGTCAAGGCAGTAGCTCTGAGGGCAGCCACCCCTCTCTGTGTTCCCCTTCATGCTGACCAGGACTCCTAGGAATCTCTTTGGCCACATTCCTTCTGCCCTGCAGGTCCTACAGGGCCCCCAACAGCGGAGCCCCTCTTCCAGAGGACAAGGGTGAGCAACTCTCCCACTACCAGTGACTTCTCAAGTCTGGGCCTCCGTTCCTAGTCCTCTGTTGACCCCGTTTCCGAGGCCACCTGGGTATCAGTTGTGGGAGAGATACCTGTGTAGAGTGGTGTCATTCTCTTCACCTCTCTGAGTTTCCATCTCCTCACTGATGAAATGAAGGGCTCCCTCCCTGCTGTCCCTTGTAGGGAATCTACAAGAACTGAGACTGTGGCGATGGAAGGGCACCATGAGATGGTATTTTTTCTCTGGCCAGGCTAGAACCTAGTGACCAGGAGACTCTGGGGGAGGGACCCCAAGACTGTCTGATGGCACCAACAGGAAATGAGAATCACATGATTTGGGGAGCACTTCCTCATGACTGATCGATTCAGTCTTTACATTCATTCTTCATAGAACAAAACTAGATGAAAGATGGATGAAAGAATGGCATGGCCCAGCAGCGCCAGCCGGGGAATGTGGCCAGCCCCTCCCAGGGGGTCAGAGACTAGAAGACCACAGGCAGTAGGATGCTGTGAGTTCCAGAGGGACCAAAGGCCCTGTCCTGCCCACTGCCCAGGATCTTGAAGCCAGGAATCCCTCTCTACTGTGACCACATGGGCAAGAAAGACTGGTTCTCAGCGATCTGTATCCCCCAGCCCGCACTCCTAGGGGAAATCCAGACCCTGCAGCTCCGCCCCCACGCCTTCTGCCTTGTCTCCACCTCCCAGATGGTTCCCTTCTCTGCCCACGCTGTGTCCCCCTGCAACTGGGGCTGCTCATCTCCCTTCTAACTGTGGCTCCAGCAAGTACCTGGCCCCTCCCACCCAGAAACTAGGACCCCACCTGCAGCAGATCTTCAGCTGCAACCAAAGAGACTGTGCCTGTGTCTAAAGGGAAGCTGGAAAGGCAGATTTCTATGTGACGACTAAGCCAAACTTTAGATAAGCGCTGTGCAGGCCAAACAAAATCCACCTCTGGATTCCATTCAGCCCGTGGACCTCTGACTAGACAGTAACTTCATGCCAACCTATGGAAGCAAGAACACATCAGGAGGGCTGGGTTTAAAGCTTGTATGTGGGGTGCAGTGCCTCTTGTCTTTAGTGCAAAGGACACAGACTATTTAAATGGGACTGTGTCCTAGGGCCATTTACACCCATGTGTAGTGCGGGTACGGATGTTATTATTATTATTAATCCTTGTTTTTCTCTCCCCCGCCCCTTTTCTGCCTCTCCCCTCAGAGATGGAGGAGAAAAGCCTCTTTCATCCAGCATTCAGTCAGCGGCCTCTGCCTGGAGGCCAAGCCCGCCCAGCTGGTGACCAGCAAGTGCCAGGCCGACATCCCAGCCCAGCAGTGGCAGCTGTTGCCGCACACATGACCGTAGCCCCCGGCCTCCTGTACCTTTTGCATGAGACTTTGGGACCGGAAGGGGGTTGGGGTGGGGGAGTATAAAGCGGGCCGTCTCCATCTCGTCACATTTCTGCCGGAATCATCAGCCAACACCGCTGCCACGACACACGATGCTGCAAAGCTTGGACGGGGAGGACGCAGGGGGAATGCCCTGCTTGCTGTCCTGGCCACCACCTGGCCTTGCCTGGGGATAACTGGACTGAGACTGGGCAGCCTGGCCCTTTGTTACTGCCCTTCACCCTCCCAAGGCCTGGACAGTGGTTTGGGGCCTCTCCTCGTGGGCTGGGGAAAAGGAGGACTGCATTTCCCCCGAGTCTTGCTGGGCCCCGGGGGCCTGCCTGTGGAGTCGGGCACAAGAGGAGAGCGTAGGCAGCCGTGGACAGGAGGCAGGCGGAAGGCAGAGGGAGGGGCAGCCTGTGGGCAGGTGGGGAACAGGAAGAAGTGAGCCGCTCAGGGGTCTGTCCCAGGCAGGCGCTGGGTTGGGTGCGGGAGGGATGGGAGCCAGGGCCAAGGATGGGTGAGCTGCAGAAAGACGGGAACAGAAAAGCTGCAAAGCATGGAAAAGAATTGGTCTCGCCCGGGGGCCTAGTTCCTCCCAGGGCCCAGTGCCTCCAGTCCCGCGCTCTGCTTCCCACGTTCTCAGCAGGGCGCTGCAGGAGCACCTCCAGGGGCAGCCTTGGGACCCAGTTTATTAAACGGATCCCACTTCTGTTTGGATATGTGTCAAGACCAGACCTCTCCCTTGGGCCTTAAAGACCAGCGGGTTCCCGGAGCCCCTGCCTGGGCACACCGGGTGGACCCCCATAAGGACAGGCACCACTGAGCAGCCCCGTCCTTCCTGCTAGTTTTTGACTCCTGCCTTCTCTAAAGCCCTTGCCTCTGTAAATACAGCATCATTATGGGGTCGGGGCGCAGGGCGGTAAGAACGGGGAGCATCGGTAAACCATGAGGACTAAGTCGTCCAGGCTGGACTCCCCACTGCCAGAGGGAGGCCCTTGGGGCTCGGCTACTGCAGCGGCCAGCAGGCTGGCTGGCGGCCCCAGTTTGTACAGAGTTCCCAGTTCCTTCTCACACCCACTGGGCCTCTCTCCCCCTCCCCCAGGGCCTGGTCTTGGAACCGCTTCTGCTATTAATATTTCCAACATTCCTCTTCCCCCGCCCCACTGGCTTAGGCCAAGTGATCTTAGGCAAAAGTCTGGTGATACCAGGATTCCTGCGGGGGGCGGCGGTGGGGGTTGTCTCCTACCCAAAGCAAATCAGCCTGGAATGCCTAAGGAGTTGATAGATTCTGGAGGGCCCAGGAATCTCCTGAAATGGTCCCCCAAATACTGCATGTGTGTGCATATATGTACTGTCCTGGGGAGAGGATCCATGGACTGTCCCAGGTTCATACAGAGGCCTCTGGTCCCTGGAGGGTCTGGCTTTTTCTGGATTGGAGCTGCCGCACCCCTCCCCTTCCCTAGTGTGCCTCAACTGCTTTGGCCCCGCTCCCTCTGCACAGCCTTGGGCTGTGGTCTGCCACACCCACCCTGGAGGGCTCTCAGTGGTTTCCTTTCACCTCCTGGCTCTCCGCAGTGCTCCTGGGCCTCAGCCTGCACCCCCTGCGCTCACAGCGAGGAGCCCTTGGCCCCCAGAGCCACACTTTTGCCATCCTCTGTGAGATGTTTATCCATCGCCATCTCCCTTGTGTGTGTGTCTACCCCGGCAGGTAGCGTGGGCCTTTGGGACGGGAATCTCGGGCCTCTCTTACTGAAAGTAAGAGGACTGCCATTCAGCCTTTCAGAGGGCCCCTTCCTTCCCTGTGATTGGACCGGGCTCAGCACCTGTCAGCCTCCTTTGGGACTCAGCCCTGTTCTGTTTTTGCTTTTCCTCTTCTTGACCAAAGCATGTGCCACTCGCTGTCCCTGAGGACCTCGTCTTTATGAAAAACACCTGGAATAAAACCACTTCTCACATGGGCATGTGCACCAGTGCCTTCCTTTCTGATTCCAGAGCCAGGCTCTTCAGCATCTCCCTCCCGCCCTGTATTCCAGAAAACTGAGCATGCTCAACTCTCACCTCCTCCTGCACTTGGTAGCTTGCTCCTCCACCTACGTCCCCCTCCGTGGGACCTCAGGGACTCCTGGACAACAGGCTGGCCGCCCTGGGGGAAGCCAGGAGATGGGGCAACTGGGACGGGAGCCCAGGCTCTTGTGACCTCATCCTGGGACCCTACTTTGGGGCTTCAAAGTGGAAACCAAGGGGCTTCTCTGAATGCTTGTCTTTCGGTTTCTCCAGCCCTCTCTCCTTCCTTAGGTGCCAGCTGGTCCCTCTGAACTGCCCTTCCTCTCCCCTGCCACACAAGAAGGCAGCAGTAAAAATGCAGGTGGGGCAATTTTCCTAAGTAAGAACAGCGAGTCATTCCAGCATGAGTCTTACACCCTAGCCTTGTTTGCTTGGGTAGCAGATGCTCTGTCTAATGTTTCCATAGAAACCAATGGAAAGCCCCCACCATTTCTGTGATCAGAAACTGAACCTACTCAGGTGAAAATAAGCACGGCCTCGGCGCACAGATCAACTGTAGTGGGCAGGCCAGCACGTGACTAAGCCTCCCCGGACACAGTCATTCTCACCCCCACCCCGACCTGGTCTCAGGGTGGCTCATTTGGGATTCTCCAGAACTGACCACCAGCCCCGATGGGCCCGGAGCAAAGCTCTGGCTGGTGACGGTTCCAAGCACACGACGTGGCTGCAGAGTCCGTCTGTCCCTCGTCCTCTCAAGGAGCTTAGCCCACGGCCTGTCGCCTTCTCGGGCCACCCTCCCGGCCTGGCTGAGTCAGTGTTCCTTCCATTTGGGTCTAGTTTCACTCCCACCCTTGAAGGGCTCTGGTGCTGGCTTCTCCTGAGCGGTGCTCTCTCTTGCTCTCCTCTAAGCCTCTCCAGAGGCCCGTTCTCTCTCTCACCCCATTCTCTCTCTCACCCTTCTCTTTTTTTCCCCTGGGAACTAAGGCTGTCTGCTGTTAACCAGCCTCTGGAGGATTCAGTAAAGCCCCGGGGCTGGCCATTAACCACGAACAGCCTTGGGCCTTATGTAACCCCAACCCATCAGAAAAGAGGAGTCTTCCAGAGCACCCAGGGAGGGGAGGCGGGGAGGGGAGTCTGCGTGGGGCCAGCAGCAAGGGGTTCTCCGTCCCTGGCCTCTGTGACTTGCCTTCACAAAGGCTTCTCTTGGAGAGACTCCTGGCTCCCCCCGGATGGGTATCTCCGCTCACCGCTAGGAGAATATCACCCAGGCAACATCTCCGTCCTCCCATGGGTCTGGCGCCCTCAGGCCTGCGGAGGATGGTTTCCAGTGGGGTGTGGTCCTCTTCCCACCAAAGAAACAGGAAAGGAGACCTGGAGAGGAAGGGCAGGAGTTCACGGTGTCCACAACTTTATCCTGGTGAATGTTCTCAGTGTCTGTGGTATTTCTCAGTCCCCTGCGACGGTCTCTTTCCTCCTCAGAACAGGAAAGGGGGGGACCCAGGCAGCTTCTCTCATCTTAAAAGGTCTTCACCGTCAGGCTCTTAGCAAAGACCTTGCGGTGGAGCAGGGAGGGGCCACTCTGTCCTGACCTGGCAGTTGGGCTGCGGGCAGCTGAGCTGGGTGGAGGCTTTGGAGAGCTGGGAAGGGTGTAGCAGGAGTGGGGACCCAGAGACCCCAGTCAGCCTGGAGCCATGCCAGTCTGCCACTAGCTAGCTGAAGAGTTACTTCATCTCCCAGCCTTGGTTTCCTCCTCTGTGAAATGGGTTCACTCATAGCTCTTGAGGGTTTTGTGAGGACTGGTTTATTTAATGACCACGAAGTACCCGGCCCTTTATACTGCTTAGTAAGTGTGTGTTATTGCTGCTATTAACAAGCATTTTCTGAGTGCCCGCTGCATGTCAGGCACTTTGCCAAGGGTGAGGACACAAATGTAAACAAGACAGAAGCGTTCTAGAACTGTTGTTCTAGCAGAGGAGATGGACAGATACAGGCATGCGTGCGTGCTGTCTCTTCAGTCATGTCTGACTCTCTGCGACCCTATGGACTGTAGCCTGCCAGGCATCTCTGTCCGCGGAATCCTCCAGGCAAGAATATTGGAGTGGGTTGCATTTCCTTCTCCAGGGGATCTTCCCAACCCAGGGATTGAACCCAGGTCTCCTGCGTTGCAGGTGGATTCTTTACCATCTGAGCCACCGGGGAAGCCCGGACAGATACGTAGGCACTAGATGATAAAACCACAGGGGAGGCGGGAGCTATGGGAGCACCACAGAGGGGCCTGGGAGCCAGGGAGTCATAATGCTTCCTGAGTAGCTGGGCTCTACACCGACATGACCTTCTGGGCTTTACCTGTCTCGGGCCAGGTAAAGTGTGGGCTGGGTGAGGCCTGATAAAGCCAGCGGGCCATACTGGCCAGCCGGAGGAGGCTCAGCGGCAATTACCCAGTGGTCTTGACTTTTTCCCCCAGTGCACGCAGCATGGTGATGCTGTGGACCAGGCTGTAATCAGAGAAGAATTCTAGATAGAACTACGGGAGCCATTTAAACCCGAACAGATGTGTCGTCGTCTTCTTGAGCCAGTGACTATTCCTCCAGGGCTCAGTTTTCTCAGTCTGGGGAGGGCCAAGGAAAAGGTGGGAAGAGATGGCCTGGAAAATTCAGTGATCCTTATATGGAGAGAATGAATACAAATGACCGGGCAGGTGTTCAGAAAGACTCGATTTCTTCTTGCTGTCTTGCTCCCTGGTTCTGGTTATCTCTGACCCCTTAAGCAATCTGAAAATCAGACCTGTCTTTCAACAATTCTTCTTTCAAATAAGTTGTCTGTCAAGGTGCATCCAGATAACCTGCTGGAATCACCTGTGCTTGTAAGTGTGCTTGTGTCCAGGCTCCCACCTAGATCTGCTGACTCCCAGTTTCATCTGTGTGATGAAGGGTGCCCTGGGCGACACTATGGTCATCAAGTTTGTACTGCTCTGAAGTGGGGGGGAGTGTGGAGTGGGGAAGCCGTGCTGGGGAGAGTCAGGCCAGCTGGCTGCAGACTGTGCATGCTGAATACACTGGCCCTCGACCTCACTGCGAGAGGAAGAGGCCAAGGGGAAGGCACGCGGCCCCTTGGACTCCCTGGGAGCCGGATGAATGTGGAGACCAGGTTTGGGGGCCAGAGCAGAGCCAGAACCTGCTCCCCCTTAAGGAGAAATGCCCTCAGCTGGGAAGGAGAGTCCAGAACCAGGAGAGGAGTCAAGGGGCCTCGCTGGGGCCTCTGCCACCATCTGGGTGAGAAGTGGCTGTCAGCAAGCCAGGAGGCTCTCTGAGGCCCACGTGGCTTGAAGGCCCCCAGCCCTCTAGGGCAGTTGCAGAGCTCCTTCCGGTCAAGGATGGCTCTAGCCCCAATGGACGCTGCTCTCCAGAGCCTGTTCTCCCTAGGGGTGGGAGTGTCGGCGGTTGTTATGGTGAAATCAGGTCACAGTGAGAAAATGGGAGCTCCCACCCACCGTCCCTCACCCTGCAATCCAGCCAAACTGCCCTGCGTCCTGTTTCTGGAAATGGTAGCTTGTCTTCTCCTGTTTGTACTTTTGTGTTCCTTCTACCCTCTACTTATCCCCGTGGATCAAATGCTACCCATTTTCCAGACAAATGCTGCTTCTGTAAGGAAACCTGCCCTACCTTCCACCTGCCTGAAAACATCTCTCTGGACTGTTTCTTCAGTATCTTGAATGTTCCTCTCTGGCTGCAGTGAGCACCTTCTTCCTTATGCCTCCTTAATGCCGGTGGACTTGTCTTCTCTCTTCTATTGAAGCATGACTATAGGACCTGTGTCTGCTTCAGCCTCGTACTTCCCACAGCCGGATCCCAGAGCCTGGTTCTTGGACTCCCGGTAAATGCTGGCTTGTTGAATGAATGAAATGAAAGATTATAGCTGGGTTTTGCTTGTTTTTTTGTGAGTGATAAGGTGTTTTTGCATTTAGGAATCAGAACATTGCATTCAGAAAGCACCCAATCTGTATTTGTTCATTTTTTCTCTCACTTTTCTTTAAAAGCTTGGCATCTTCACAGCTCCACGCTTCCTGCTTATTAGTCTCTGAGCCCCACAAAATGAAACACGGAGGACGCGGGGGGCATTTCCTGGGATCGAGCATTTCCTGGGATCCCAGAACAGAATAGGGCTACCACGTGAGTTTTCTCATTTCGTGCCCACGCTTCTGTGAGGTAGGTTCTGGTGTGACCTCTTTAGGGATGAGGCAGTGAGGGCTCAGTCAGGAGAAGAAACTTGCCCAAGGACAAATAGCAAGGTTTAAACTCAGTTCCACAGAAGTGCAGGTGGTCCCACAGACCAGCAGCATCTGCAACGTGTGGGAACTTACTAGAAATGCAGACTCTTGAACTCCACCCAGACCTATTAAATCAGAAATCCTGGGAGTGGCGTCCAGCCATCTAAGTTTAACAAGCCCCTGGGGCATTCTCATGCACAC
Source organism: Bos mutus (assembly GCF_027580195.1). Lineage (NCBI taxonomy): Eukaryota > Metazoa > Chordata > Mammalia > Artiodactyla > Bovidae > Bos > Bos mutus. Next base: position 27,582,121 of record NC_091626.1, on the reverse strand, counting down.
TCGGGTTTGAGAGCCACTGGTTTGATGACTGAGATGGTTCCTGGTGTCCTCCTGGAGGGCGTGGGTTACCACCTGGCACCGAGGGTCAGAGAGCTGACACTGTGTGCGGCAGGCCTGGCCTCTGCTAAGCAGGCTGCAGAGCTCTGGGCTGTGATGGATGACTCTGGGGCAGAGGGTGGGTGGGCACGAGCCTGGGCCATGGCTTGCCGCTGAGCCAGATGCCGCATGCCAACCTTGCTCTGTGTGATTTATGAGTTTCTTCCCCAGTACCAATCACACATGGCTGACTTGGTTACAGAAGAGTTTCTACTCCAGAAGATTCATTAATCAGGAAATCAGCGCTACACCTCCCAAGCCTACAGGATGGGCATACTTTTTACCATGAGTTATACAATTAAGTCCTTTTTATGGATCAGCCAACTGATGACATTCATAGCCAATGTGTGTGTGTGTGTGTGTGTGTGTGTTAGTCACTCAGTCATGTCCAACTCTTTGTGACCCCATGGACGATAGCTCTCCAGGCTCCTCTGTTCAAGGAATTCTCCAGGCAAGAATACTGGAGTGGGTTGCCATTCCCTTCTCCAAGGGATCTTCCCAAACCAGGGACTGAACCCGGGTCTCCCACATTACAGGCAGATTCTTTACCATCTGAGCCACCAGCGAAGCCCCTCCATAGCCAATACTATCACTTATCCACCAGTGACTGAGTCACACATTTCAACTTCTTTAATCCTAACAACAACTCTATCAGGTAGGTGTTTTATTATCACCCCATTTACAAACTAGGAAATTAAAGCCCAGAGAGGTTAACATACCTGCCCAAGATTACCCAGCTAAGTCAGAGGTAGAGCCAGAATTTGAACTCATGAAGTCTGACCCAGGGTCCAGGCTTCTTCCTGCCCTTCATTGCCTTTCACATTTTAGTTCATATCCTTGTACCAACTTCTGTATTTTTGTTTTGCCATCTTGCAGTTAAGGAAAGTAAGCTCCCTTGTAAAGCTCTTAGTCTTATCCCGGATCCCAAATTTTGTCCCCCTACACCCGCATCCTTCCATGGCTGATTCTTAGACACCAAAGAGGTAGGGCGGGCTGGGGTTAGCTCTACTATCACCTTCTACAGATGTAGACACAGATTGAGAGGCTGAGACACCCAGAGTCACAAGGTAGGAAACTGGGAGCCTCAGGAGACCTGAGAACACAACGTTCCGTGACGCAGCAACGGGCAATTGGTGACGGCTCTGCCTGGTGCCAAGTATCAGGAAGGTGAGACCCCCCTGAGAGACCTAGCCCCCCCAGGCCAGGGCTCTTTGCTACATACACTGTCTGCTGTCTCCCTGCATCCTGACCAGGACTACTTCCATGTGCTTTCCTGGCCTTAAGGTTCTTTGTTCTGCATTATTGATCCTTAGACGCTAGTCTTGTGCCTGGTCAAGCGGCCCCTCCTTTTGCACACCAGACTCTGTGGCTTCGTCCAGCTGGGCTGAGGACTTGGTTCTTTGCGGAGCCCGGTAGGTTCATCCACAGTTTTCACCAGGCACCTGGGTCTTTGTATGCTCATCAAGCAGCTGGGCTTATTTTAAATTTATAACCAAGTGTGTCCATCCCGGTTATTTCTTGGCTGCTATATTGTGCGACAGCAGGGGTGGAGAGGAGCGTCCCGGCCTGGCAGGAAGAGAACGACCGCTCCAGCTCTGGCTCAGCCCTTTATGAGCCAGGTAATCTCCAGCAAGCGGCTTAGGCTTCCTGAGCCTCAGGGTCCTCAACTGAAAAACGGGGGTGATGTGGGTGAAGGTCAAATGAGAAGATGTCTGTGGTCAGGTCCCAGACTAGAAAGCACGTACAGCCATCCAGGAATGATAGGGGAGTGTTTTTTGGACCCTGGGGCAGGCCAGAATGGCCAGACACCAAGGCTGTGGATTTCCCAGCTGCTAAGGACATTTTCCAGCCATCAGGACAAGACCTAGCAGCTTCTCTGCTGGGGCACGTGGGAGAGGGAAGCCAACCAGGAAAAGAGGAGAAGCAGAATCTCAGCATCCACTTTGTTCCTGGCTGGACCTTGCTGATATGGCTCCAAAACCTTTCTGGTGGCACTTGCTTTGACCTTCAAGAAGTAGAGAAAGCCAATTCAGCAGCGGGCTTGATATTTCAACAAGGATTTGAGAAGCTTCAGACTGGTGGGGAAGGCAGGATGGGAAGCCCGAGGGAGGGTTGTGAAGCAGAAGCGGGGTTCCACCTGGGGTCCTCAGAGCAAAGCTGCCCCTCTCATCGGCATCCCCTGGCTGACATGCACCAGGGCTTGTGGGGTGTGCCGCTTAGAGCAGAGGCGATGGGGGTTGTGATGACCAGGGTCCTCTGTCTGCAGAAGCCACACAGGGCACGGCCTCGCCACTCTCGGCAGGCCTGAGGGAGAGTAACAGGGCCACCCCTTGAGAAGACCCCACAGATCCTGATTACACAGAGGAAGCCCCTGTGTCCCTGTTGGGAAGCTGCTTCCCAGCCCAGGGTCCACTCTGCCCGGTGAGGTGGCCCGGCTGTTCCTCTGGCTAATTGGGCAACCTGCCCCAAGTCAGCTCACCTCTCTGAACCTCAGTCCCCTACCTGGTAAAACAGTGATGAAACTACCTGCTTCTGAGGGATGTAGTGAGAGCTGAACGAGGTGACATTTGTGAATGGGCCGGAATAAACAAAGAAAAAGGGGCATGGTGTTTACAGGGGTGTCCAAAGTCTGTGAGGGAAGAAGTGTTAGTCTTGTTTGCAGCTGGACCCCCAGAGTTTGACGCAGAGGATGTGGTCAATGCTGCTGCTAAGTCACTTCAGTCGTGTCCGACTCTGTGTGACCCCATGGACGGCAGCCTACCAGGCTTCCCTGTCCCTGGGATTCTCCAGGCAAGAACACTGGAGCGGGTTGCCATTTCCTTCTCCAGTGCATGAAAGTGAAAAGTGAAAGTGAAGTCGCTCAGTCCTGTCCAACTCTTGGCGACCCCATGGACTGCAGCCTACCAGGCTCCTCCATCCATGGGATTTTCCAGGCAACAGTACTGGAGTGGGGTGCCAATGTGGTCAATAAGTGTTCATAAATGAATGAATGAATGAGTGCAGCTCTGTGTGAGGCAAACAAGTCTCCCTGGGAAGCCCTTGATTCCATCCTCAGCCCCAGCCCTGGTCCAGATTTCCCAGGACTCCAAAAGGGTACATATGCTCAAGATAGGTATGTGTCAGAATTGCACACTTTGCAGGTAGAGGAGTCCGGGCAGGCACTGATCTGAGAGATGGACAAAGGATGTAATTCATGGGCAAGAAAGCTGGGGACTTCCCTGAGATTCTCCGCCTCCATCCCTAGCCACTGGGGGAGGAGCCTTCCTAAAGGTTCCTGGGGGTCGGTATTTCCTCCTCTTACTTTGAGTCAGGGCTATATTCGAATCACCTGACTTTCTTCCATTCCCACTAGAATGCAAACCGCATGAAGATAGAGACAGCGCCTAGCACATGTAGATGCTCAAGAAGTGCTTGTTGAATGAATGAACAAGAGCAAGAAGGCTGCTGTTCTCTCTATTCTGAGAGGGCAGCCTTAGCAGTGTTGGAGGGGGCATGTCAATTGTTCTCAGCTTTCTTATATAATATAGTTATTGATTTGGGTTTTCAAGGAATCAGACGAGGTTTGACCAGTGAGAACACTTTTTCAGCAGGCACGGGGAGACCCAGTATTTGCACGTTAATGCCAAATCAGTGCTTGATTAAACAGACAACGAATGTGAGAACAAGGATAATACAGCAGAGATAATGCAGCAAATTCAGATGGGGATCACCTACCTTGTTAGAAAACTGCCTTACATACTAATGAATTCATTAAAGGCTAAGTCAGTGAGAACTGCAGCTTTGGGATTAAGGTTTTAGTTTAAACTGCCAGCAGAGAGAAACTGACAAAGGCTTCTCTGTGGTTGAAGCCCTGGTCTTCTTGAAGCTTTTGCCCAGGGCCATGTCTCGGCTCCTGGTGTTGGAGTCCTTAGTTTATTTGCATACAAATTGCAAACATCTACAAAGTCTTTGCTCAAGCAATTTTTGAGTAAAATATTATTGCTTCCCTGAAGGATATAATTCCTTGGTTTTTCTCCTCAATATTCATCTCACTTAGCAGTCACTCACATTGACCCAGATTTTCCACCCCTGGAGTGTACAGGAGTGGGAGGAGCCAAAGGAAGGTGGAGCAAAGAAAGGCGTGGCTGGTTGGGCCATGGAACCTGCCTTATAGAACATGCAGGATGGGACTTAAGTGGTTCTTTTTTTAAAAGACTTTTTATGTGGATCATCTTAAAATCTTTATTGAATTTGTTAACATTATTGCTTCTGTTTTTTATGTTTTTTGGTTTTTCAGCCTTGAGGCAGGGAATGAACCCATACTCCCTGCACTGGAAGGAGTCTTAACCACTGAACAGCAAAGGAAGTCCCCAGACCTAAGTGTTTTAAGTATTATTTCATTTGATTCTCAAGCCAACTCTCTGGGAGTTGACCTTATTATTATCTTTATTTGTAAGGAGGAAATCAAGTTTAGGAGATGTTATGTGAGTTGTGCTTAAGGTCACAGAGCTAGGAAACAGCAGGACCAGGACTCCAAGAATGATTGGCTCCAGAATGATATCCTTGAATCATACTATCTCTGTACATCACTTACCCTTTACAGAGCTCTAAATGTACCAGGCAGTCACCTAATGCATAAACTGCTAAGAATCTCAAAAACAGTGATAGCAGTGTGGGGTCTTTCTAAGCATAGCTCCCTGAACAACTGCATACACTGCACACCCATAAAGCTGGTCCTGAGTCGGGGTTCCGAGTGGAAACATGTCTGTTTCGTCTTGGAACCGGGCATTAAGTCTGGCACATGACAGACATTTAGACTGTTGGCTAACTGAACGAAGCAATGCAATAAATATTCATCTACTACTATATACGAAGCCATGCTCTAGGCACAGGGAATATAGCAGTGAGCAATACCTACAAGGTCCCTGACCCTCCAGGACATACATTCTAGAGGGAGAGAAAAACAAGTAACCCACAAGATGTATCAGATTATTCAGAGATGCTGATAGGTGTTACACATAAGTCAATAGGGCCTATGTGATTGAGTTACTAGGAGGGTAAAGGCTTCTATTAAATAGGACAGGAGTTAGCACTGACGTAAGATGTGAGTGCTAGGAGGCAGCCAGAGGAAGAGCATTCTGGCAGAGGGAGTAGTGAGTGTAAGGCTTTTCACTTGGCCAGAATGAAAGAAACAGGTAACTAGGGGATGCCCCTGTACCGGGGTTTCCTGTGTGATGAGCTAGAGTCTTGAGCTCTGCCTGCTGCCTTCCTGTCTGTCTCATTTTGTTCTGCTCCCCCTTTCCAGTCACTTTGCCAGTCTTTACTCCACTGTTTTGGTTTTTTATATTTATTTTTTGGACTGTCTTCGTTGTTCTTCACTGGGTCTTCGTTGCTGTGAGGGTTTCCCTCTAGTTACGGTGTGCAGTGGGTACTCTCTGTGGTGGTGGGTTCATGGGTGCGCAGGCTTCTGTAGTTGTGGCACGTGGGCTGATTGCCTGCAGTTCAAGGACTTCTAGAGCACAGGCTCAATAGTTGTGGCACATGGGCTTAGTTGTTCTCAGCATGTGGGATATTCCCGGATCAGGGATCAAACCCATGTCTCCTGCCTTGGCAGGTGGATTCCTTACCACCGATCCAACTTCTCCCTGCTTAGGGCCTTTGCACTGCAGAGCCTCTGCCTGTTACCTGCTTCCCTCACTCTGATTGGCTGGCTCCTTCTCATTTTTCAGATCACAGCATAATGTCAAGCTTTAAAGGAGGGTCTCTGCCTCTGCAAGCTCAAGTAACTTGAAATATTATTTTCTCTCAAAAAACCCTGATGATTTCCTTCATAGTAATAGCCACATTAGTTTTTAGTTTTGACTGTAAGCACCATGAAGGTATCATGGATTGGGGTCACGTCTGCTTCATTCATTTATGAACTTCATTGAGGTAATAAAATGAGAATTGACCTCTGAGCCCACATTACTTTATAATGAAACCAGATTAATAGGTAAGTGCAGGTGAGAGTAACTCTTTGAAACTAACAAACATGTTGAGACTCTATTATTTAGATGGCATTAGGGATTCCAATATGAAAGACCAGGTTTCTTCTTCAAAGAGCAGAGATTATTGAGGGAGCTGGACAATCACCCCAACAATGCCACACAGTGTGATTAAGAGTCATGACAGAGAATGCTACTAGAGCTTAAAAGATAGAGGAGTGAGTGGAGAGATCAGGTGATTGGGGAGATCTTCCTGGATGTGGTGATACTGAGCTGAGCCTTAACCTATGATCAGGGGTAAGAATGTGTGGGCCTTGCAGAACTAGACTGCTCATAAAAGGAAGGGCCTGTGCAAAGGCAAGCAAGAGCTCATATGGTGTATTCAAGGGACTGACAGTCAGAAGTGTGGTGGGAGCAGGGAGGGGATGGGTGGGAGCTAAGTTTGACAGGTGCTAATCATAAAGAGCCTCGGGGATCAAGCTACAAACTTGGATTTTTATTTTAAGAGTAATAGAGAGCTTTAAGAATACTAAGCAGGAAACCGACATGATCAGACTTTTATTATAGGAAAAAATCTCTGCTGCACAGCAAGAAAAAGGGTGGACTAGGAAAGAATAGTGGTGGAATCTGTTCTTTTATCAGCAGGACAGTCCCCTCCTTTTCCAGGAAAGTGTTCCTTCTCTTGTGGTTTGAATAGAAGCTTCCATTTTGTTAGAATGTATTAGTCCTCTTTCACCGAATAACAAATTACCTCACAATTTAGTGACTGCAAACAACTAATATTTGTTATCTCATAGTTTCTGTGGGTCTGGGATCCAGGAATGGATTAGCTGGATGGTTCTGGCTCAGGGATGTCACGAGGTTGCGGTCAGACTGTCAGCCAGGGCTGCAGTCATCTCAAAGCTCAACCAAACCCAGAGAATTCACTCCCAAAGCTCACTCACATGACTTCTGGCAGGCCTCTGATAATCTGCCTCCAAGCCTGCTCACCAGGGTTTCTCTACCGAACTGTCTCACAACATGACAACTGGCTGCCCCCCAAGTGAACAATCCAAGAGACAGCGTGCCTAAAATGGCAGCCACAGCCTTCTTATAACATAACATAGGAAGAGAGAGTCCATCATTTCAGCTGTATCTTTTTATTAGAAGAGCAGCATCAATAAGTCCACACATGAGAGCAGGCCTTTACTCAAGGGCACAGCTACCAGGAGGACCATCATGGGGGACCATCCTAGGGACTGCCTACCACACCGCTGAATTATTAATTAGGCCAGCTGACCCAAGCTGGGCCAACTACAACATTTCCTTGGGATCTGTGCACTCAGTCAGAAAGAAGAAATCTTTCTAAAGTAGTGAAGCTTGCACCTCCCTGGTGGTCCAGTGGTTAAGAATCCTCCTGCCAATGTAGGGGACATGCCCTACGGTCCATGCTCTGCAGCAAGTGAAGCCACTGCAATGATAAGCCCAAGTGCCACAAACAGAGAGCAGCCTCTGCTCACCGCAACTAGAGAAAGCCCACATGCGGCAACAAAGGCCCAGCGCAGCCAAAAGTCAAATTAAACCATGTACATATACATGATTTTAAAGATAAAATAATTCAATTAAAAATATGTGTTTGTGTATGTATATATATCCCTGGTGGCTCAGAGGGTAAAGCGTCTCCCTGCAATGCAGGAGACCTGGGTTTGATCCCTGGGTCAGGAAGATCCCCTGGAGAAGGAAATGGCAACCCACTCCAGTATTCTTGCCTGGAAAATCCCATGGACAGAGAAGCTTGGTAGACCACAGTCCATGGGATCGCAAAGAGTCGGACACGACTGAGCGACTTCCCTTTACCTTTTCACTTTCATGCACTGGAGAAGGAAATGGCAACCCACTCCAGTGTTCTTGCCTGGAGAATCCCAGGGATGGGGGAGCCTGGTGGGCTGCCATCTGTGGGGTCGCACAGAGTCGGACACGACTGAAGTGACACGGCAGACTGATACTATGTCCAGCCAGAAGCAGTCTAGGGAGATAGGTTATTAAATTCCACCAGAATTTAGTTTGAAGTGCTGACTCTGTTTACACCCCTGAGCGAAGCTCATTAGCATGTGTCAGAAATACAGCTTCAGTGGCTCCAAACATCCCAAGCTGCTCTTGGTTTTTCGGGAATGCCAGCCTCACACAGTACAGCTAGCTAGGCTTCCCAGTAAGCTCCTCCTGCTCCAGTGGCCCCAAGGTACTGAGCAAAGTCTTCCTCTGTGATCCAAATGTGTCCTGCTTTGAGAATGCTAATGCACTGGCTGGCCCTCCTGGGAGCTCAGGTTGCAGGGAGGGAGCTGGGCAGGTGGAATGCAAGAGCATACTTGGTGCTGTAAATGGCCAAGCACTACAGAGGGGTGAGGAGAGAGTGCTGGATGCCAGCACCACAGATGATCAGCCTTAAGCTACCTCTACCCACAGGAGCAGTAGTCAGGACAGGATTGTAACTGCGTTATCAATTTTCTTTCCAACTTTCCATTATGGGAAATTTCAGGCACATGTGAAAGCCAAGAGCGACCTCCCTGGTGGTCCAGTGGTTAAGAATATGCCTGCCAATGCAGGGGACATGGGTTTGATTCCTGGTCCAGGAAGATCCCTTAAGCCTCAGGGCAATTAAACCCATGTACCACAAAAACTGCCCTGGAGCCCATGCATCACAAATAGAGAAAGTCTGGACATAGAACAAAGACTCATTGCCCCCAAAAATAAATTTTAAAAAAGCAGAGAGATTAACGCCCATCTCCCAGTCTCAACAATTATTAGATTATGACTAACTTTATTTCTTCTACATCCTTCCATTGGATTATCTTGGAACGAATCATAGATATTTCATCATTTTATCTGTAAATATTTCATATATGCTCTAAAAGATAACAACTTTAAGAAAATAAGCATAATGCCATTATCATACCTAAGGAACTTCATAACAATTCCTTAACTCTGATGGAACCGTATGTGCTAAGCCATGCTACGTTCTTTCGGTCCTGTCCAACTCTCTGCAACCCCAGAGACAGTCGCCCACCAGGTCCCTCTGTCCATGGGGATTCTCCAGGCAAGAATACTGGAGTAGGTTGCCATTGCCTCCTCCAGGGGATCTTCCTGACCCAGGGATCAAACCCATGTCTCCTGTGGCTCCTGCATTGCAGGCAGATTCTTTAACACTGAACCACCAGGGAAGCCCATGGAATTATACACTGGTGAGCAAAGGAGGCTCCCGCGCTCCCATCTCCTTTACTCTTCATCCCTCAAGCAAGGTGTCAAATTCAAAGGAACAAAAAAGGCAGAGATCAAAGTCAGGTAAAATTGTGCCCACACTAAGCTCATCCCCGATATCTCAGCGACTCTAGTATTTAAAACATTTCTTGAGATAGGCTAAAACAGAAATTAAAGAAAACAGCAGCCCTCACATTTTTATCAGACCATTTGGCATTTCTCAGAGCTACAAGGACAGCCCATAAGAGAACCAAGAAGTGCTGGAAGATTAACCAGATTCTTTGATCGGCAGGTGGTCGGGCTGCCACAGGGTCCAAGGCCTCCACTAAGGCACAGGGATACTTCATAGACTTCTTTTAGGAAATATTGTTTTAATAACGATATTCAATATTTCTGGGGAATACATTTTATTAAAGTATAACATGTATGTATAGAAAAGTGCACAAAACTCTAGGAGTTCGTTTTGTAAAAAGTTATTACTTATCAAGGTCTACATTTGTCTTGAGGATTAAAGTTAAACACTAAAAATGGGACATAAACAGCTGGACAGCTACTAGGGCAGCCAGTCATATACATGTTTACCATGTGAACTCATCTTTGCAGGATGAGACGGCATCTCCATGGGTGGACTGGGGTAGGAATCAGAGCTAAGTAGGAGATGTCTGTGCAGAGGGTAGCCAGGTAGGGGTTGTTAGAGCCCCGTGGGGTGAAGAACCTGTCCACCTGAGTGATCCTCCTAGCTATGGGCTCACACGACAGCATGCTCAAATGCTCTGTTGTTTGAGGAGTGACCACCAGCCTTTTACATGAAGGAAAGACACCAATTTCTCAGTCCAAGTACTTGAATAGCCCCGAGGGCCTATGGCTCAGATAAATACTGAGAAATACCCACAAATACTCAGAGAAATATCCACAAAATACCGGGGTATCAAGGCTTTCCATCTCAGATTCCTTAGGGATGTATCAAGACTTCATGCTAAAGAGCATTTGCCCTCATTAGTATCTGTATCATCAGACCCTTTTATAACACTCCTCTGAAGGGGATATGAGCCTAACTCCACTTCTGTCACTACAACTGCCACTTCCCATTGGGACTTGCTTAACAATTGGGAAGAATATTATGGTAGTCCTTTCTGGAATTGCTTCATAGGTAGAAGGAAGTGGATGACCATGCTTCTAACAGGCTTTGGAACTCAAGGATGTCAAGGACAAAGTAGTCTCTGGAATGAACAGGCCTTTGGACAGAAGGGCCCTAGCATGATCCGGTGCCGGTCACACTGTTCGCCCTGGAGCAGTACTAAAAACTCAAACATACTCCTTCCCTTAAAGACTAGAGGGCAATATAGTTGGCCAAGCTTTGGGAGTCTTGGAACAGAGCAGATACTCCACAACACATGCCAGTGAGTGAAGGTAGGAGTTAGCATTACCATGGCAACCCCTCCAATCTCAGGCTTCCCAGGAAGAAACCATGATCTATCCCATTTCTCTTAAATTACAGTCCAGAGACCTTAAATTCAAACATCTGTTGACACGGGGTCTGTCTCAGTTAACTGATGTAATCAGTCATTAGCCTTCTCCCCATTCTCTTGAAAAGCATAAAGGAAATTACCTTTAGCACAGAAGAGGCTTTTAAGCCAAGCTCTTCACAGTATACCTTAAACTGACTATCCCATTGAAGCACTGAATTACAAAACAGAAAGGAGTGGGCTAGAGAAGCTGACCCAGGATCTCTAAATGTAGCTGAAAGGATCACTACTGTCTCCAAAGGTAAACTATCTTCTTAGCTCAGGCTTACAAGTCAAACTATGTAGTGGAGAAGAAAGGAAAGTGAGTCACAAGAAATTATCACCCTCTAAGGTTCCTGTCTGGAGAAGGCAATGGCACCCCACTCCAGTACTCTTGCCTGGAAAATCCCATGGATGGAGGAGCCTGGTAGGCTGCAGACCATGGAGTCACTAAGAGTCAGACACAACTGAGCGACTTCACTTTCACTTTTCACTTTCATGCATTAGAGAAGGAAATGGCAGCCCACTCCAGTGTTCTTGCCTGGAGAATCCCAGGGACAGGAGAGCCTGGTGGGCTGCCGTCTCTGGGGTCGCTCAGAGTCAGACACGACTGAAGCGACTTAGCAGCAGCAGCAGCAAGGTTCCTTTCACTGAAATTCCCTTCAGACCATCAACTAGTTTCTTCCAACCTCTCCATCTCCCAGCTGTCCTCTTGATTTCAGTCTCTCGGCCCCTCCTAATCTCTTAGTCCATCATTCACTTGCCTTTGTGTCTGGTCCAGAGCTTGGTTAGCCTTTTGATATTATGCTTGTGACGTATGATTCCTTGTCACCTTAACTCTCTCCTCTCCCATCCTAGTATTCCCTCCTATAACAATTAGATATTGTTTCTTGTACTAAAGTTGTGCTTTTATCTACCTTCTATTAGATGGTGAGATTTATACTGCCTAAGATGATTCTTGTTCATTTTGAGATCAATTATGCACTTTGCAATGCTTAGTCAGATTTGCTATTTACTGTACATTTAATTCACACCAGGCACTTTCCTATGTTCAGTTCAGTCAGTCGTGTCTGACTCTTCGTGACCCCCATGGACTGCAGCACACCAGGCTTCCATGTCCATCACCAACTCCTGGAGTTTGCTCAAACTCATTTCCACTGAGTCAGTGATACCATCCAACCACCTCACGCCAGGCTTTCATGTCCATCACCAACTCCCGGAGTTTGCTCAAACTCATTTCCACTGAGTTGGTGATACCATCCAACCATCTCATCCTGTCATCCCCTTCTCCTCCAGACTTCAATCTTTCCCAGCATCAGGGTCTTTTCCAATGAGTCAACTCTTCACATCAGGTGGCCAAAGCACTGGAGTTTCAGCTTCAGCATCAGTCCTTCCAATGAATATTCAGGACTGATTTCCTTTAGGATTGACTGGTTGGATCTCCCTGCAGTCCAACGGACTCTCAAGTCTTCTCCAGCATCACAGTTTTGAACCATTCTTTGGCACTCAGCTTTCTTTTACAGTGACTACTGGAAAAACCATAGCTTTGACTAGACAGACCTTTATCGGCAAATGTCTCTGCTTTTTAATTTGCTATCTAGGTTTGTCATAGCTTTTATTCCAAGGAATAAGCATCTTTTAATTTCATGGCTGCAGTTACCATCTGCAGTGATTTTGGAGCTCAAGAAAATAGTCTGTCATTGCTTCCACTTTTTCCCCATCTACTTGCCTTTAAGTGATGGAACCAGATGCCATGATTTTAGTTTTTTGAAGGCTGAATTTTAAGCCAGTTTTTTCACTCTCCTCTTTCACTTTCATCAAGAGGCTCTTCAGTTCCTCTTCTCTTTCTGCCATGAGGGTGGTGTCATCTGCCTATGTGAGGTTATTGATATTTCTCCCGGCAATCTTGATTCCAGCTTGTGCTTCATCCAGCCCGGCATTTCACATGATGTACTCTGAATATAAGTTAAATAAGCAGGGTGACATATACAGCCTTGACATACTCCTTTCCCGATCTGGAACCAGCCTGTTGTTCCATGTCCGATTCTAACTGTTGCTTCTTGACCTGCATACAGATTTCTCAGGAGGCAGGTAAGGTGGTCTGGTATTCCCATCCATTTAAGAATTGTTCACAGTTTCCACACAGTCAAAGGCTTTGGTGTAGTCAATAAAGTAGAAGTAGATTTTTTCTTGAACTTCCAGGCTTTTTCTATGATACAATGGATGTTGGTAATTTGATCTCTCGTTCCTCTGCCTTTTCTAAATCCAGCTTGAACATATGGAAGTTCTTGGTTCAGGTACTGTTGGAAGCCTAGCTTGGAGAATTTTGAGCATTACTTTGCTGGCATGTGAAATGAGTGCAATTGTGCAATAGTTTGAACATTCTTTGGCATTGCCTTTCTTTGGGATTGGAATGAAAACTGACCTTTTCCAGTCCTGTGGCTACTGCTGAATTTTCCAAATTTGCTGACATATTGAGTGCAGCACTTTCACAGCAGGACTTGAAATAACTCAACTGGAATTCCATCACCTCCACTAACTTTGTTCATCGTGACGCTTCCTAAGGCCCACTTGACTTCACATTCCAGGATGTCTGGCTCTAGGTGAGTGATCACTTAGACCAGTGATGTGGTCTTTTTTTGTATAGTTCTTCTGTGTATTCTTGGCACCTCTTTTTAATATCTTCTGCTTCTGTTAGGTCCATACCATTTCTGTCCTTTATTGTGCCCATCTTTGCATGAAATGTTGCCTTGGTATCTCTAATTTTCTTAAAGAGATCTCTAATTTTTCCTATTGTTTTTCTCTATTTCTTTGGATTGATCACTGAGGAAGGCTTTCTTATCTCTCCTTGTTCTTCTTTGGAACTCTGCATTCAGATGGGTATATCTTTCATTTTCTCCTTTGCCTTTCGCTTCTCTTCTTTTCTCAGGTATTCGTAAAGCCTCCTCAGACAACCATGTTGCCTTTTTGCATTTCTTTTTCTTGGGGATGGTCTTGATCACTGCGTGCTATACAATGTTATGAACCTCTGTCCACAGTTCTTCAGGCACTCTATCAGATCTAATCCCTTGAATCTACTTGTCACTTCCACTGTATAATAGTAATGGATTTGACTTAGGTCATACCTGAATGGTTTTCCCTACTTTCTTCGATTTAAATCTGAATTTTGCAATAAGGAGTTCATAATCTGAGCCACAATCAGATCCCTGTCTTGTTTTTGCTGACTGTATAGAGCTTCTCCATCTTTGGCTGCAAAGAATGTAATCAATCTGATCACAGTATTGACCATCTGATGAAGTCCATGTGGAGAGTCGTCTCTTGTGTTGTTGGAAGAGTGTGTTTGCTATGACTCTTGCAAAACTCTGTTAGCCTTTGCCCTGCTTCATTTTGTACTCCAAGGCCAAATTAGCCTGTTACTCCAGCTATCTCGACCTCCTTCATTCCAGTCCCCTATAATGAACATCTTTTTTTTTTGGTGTTAGTTCTAGAAGGTCTTGTAGGTTATCACAGAACAATTCAACTTCAGCTTCATAGGCATTAGTGGTTGGGGCAGACTTGGATTACTGTGATATTGAATGGTTTGCCTTGGAAATGAACAGTTTTTGAGATTGCCCCCAACTACTGCATTTCAGACTCTTTTGTTGACTAGGAGGGCTACTCCATTTCTTCAAAGGGATTCTCGCCCACAGTAATAGATATAATGGTCATCTGAATTAAATTCACCCATTCCAGTCCATTTTAGTTTGCTGATTCCTAAAATACCCACGTTTACTCTTGCCATCTCCTGTTTGATCACTTCCAATTTGCTTTGATTCATGGACCTAACATTCCACAAAATTCCTCCATAGAAATATTCCTATGCACTATTTCTCTTTAAAGCATCGGAGTTTACTTCCATCACGTCACATCCAAAACCAGGGGGTGTGTTCACTTCGGCTCCGTCCCTTCACTTTCTGGAGTTATTCCTCCACTGACCTCCAGTAACATATTGGGTACCTACCGAGCTGGGGAGTTCATCTTTTAGTGTCATATCTTTTTGCCTTTTCATACTGTTCCTACGTTATCTCATGGAAAGCAGTGTGGTATACGTATATTTTGCCCCTCAACATGTAGGCACATGGAAGTTTGTTAAAAATGTGGAAAAACTTAACAAAGTCCATTTCAGACCTACATCTGCACTTGAGCTGCACATTTAGGTGCAAGAACTCAGGTGTGCAACATTCAGAATGAGAGGCAGTGCCAACACATCAGAACCTTCCAAAAAATTATCTCATATTTTTGAGTTGTTATTAAGTGCTTGTTTAAGATTATGTCTCTTGGTAAATTTACTTTTATAATTATAAAAACAGCCCTCTTGTGCCTGGTAACATTCCTCATTATGATGGTTACTTTGTCTGATACTATGTCAGTTTCTCATGCTTAGTGTTTGCATGGATTATCTTTTCCCATCTTTTTAACTTACTTGTGTTTATACACACACACATATATTTGTTTGTTTTGGCTATACTATATGGCTTGCAGGGTCTTAGCTTCCCGATCGGGGTTGAACTGGGCCTCCAGCAGTGGTAGTAGAGTCCTAACCATTGGACCACCAGGGAATTTCCTATTTTTTTATTTAAACTGGGTTGAACATGTAGTTTTGTCTTGCTTTACTGATCCAGTCTAACTGAAGCATTAAGACTATTTACATTTAATGTAATTAACAGTAGGATGGGGGTCTAAATCTACCATTTTGCTATTTGTTATGTTTGACCACCTGTTCTTTGTTCTGGAGGTCCTGGAACAGACTAGATATTCTATAACAAATGCCTGTGGGTGAGGGAATTACTGTGGGGGAAAAAAAGCCCTCAATATCTCTCTCCTTTTTCTCATTGGTTGAATGCTTCTGGTGAAAGTCACAAAATGTGCTGATTCATTCTACTAAAAATACGTTAACCTCCCCACACCTCCCATAGCTGTTACAAACATTTTCCTGCCATCTTCAGTGCCCTTGTATCTACTCTTCCCTTTCTCCAAGATGGTAACCAATTTTACCTATTTAATGGATTGAGATCATCTAACACAAACTCTCTGCATCTTCTTTTTCTTCTGAGTTTAACCATTCTACCAGCTCACCTAAACATATATTTCAACTGGCACTGAATCTTTCATCAATTATATAATTACTATATATATATATTTAATCTTAGAATTTTCCTTATCTACAGTAACAAATTGCCTTTTAAAGTGTCCTTCCAACAGATCATTGTACATTGCCACCTTTTTCTTTCAAGTTTCCAATGAACCTTGCCTTCTCTGCTTATATTTCACTATTTCCCTTACTCTTTACCTGCAAATTTGGCTTTTGTCTTCATATTAAACCAGTGAAAAAGACTTTCTAAACTCCAAATCCTAAGACTTCTTACTAATATAATTCCTCACTTTACCTGTTTACTGAAAAAGTCTCTTGACTGGGCTTCTGAGACATTATATTCTCTGGTTTTCTAATCTGGCCTACACAGAAGAGTGAATTTAATTCTCATGATGCAAAGATTTGACAGGTTATGCTTTAAAAACCTTTAGACTATGCATAGCCTTTGAAATAAACCCTGTAGCTTCAAGTTCAAGGAACTCCAATACCAACCTTCCTGGCCTTTATGCCATATATACCATCTCTCCAAAACTTACTGTACTCCAGCCACATGGCTCACTTGTTTTCCTCAAATAGCCCCAGTCCTTTACTACCTCATTACTCCTATCTTCCTGTTGTCAAAATTTAGCCATTCTTCAAGGTCCAGCTCAAATGTTACCTCCTTCATTTCACACTTTTTAAATATTTGTGGATAAAGGATTAACAAAACTTTCTGCCATATACACAAATTTACCTTGGGTTAACTTTCTAGCAGGCTTTATTTTCTTGGGCTCCAAAATCACTGCAGACAGTGACTGCAGCCATGAAATTAAGACACTTGCTCCTTGGAAGAAAAGCTATGACAAACCTAGACAGCATATTAAAAAGCAGAGACATCACTTTGTCACAAAGGTCTAGTCAAAGCTATGGTGTTTCCAGTAGTCATGTATGGATGTGAGAATTGGACCATTAAGAAGGCTGAGCACAGAACCACGGATGCTTTCAAACTGTGGTGTTGAAGACTCCTGAGAATCCCTTGGAGTGCAAGGAGATCAACCCTGAATATTCACTGGAAGGACTGATGCTAAAGCTCCAATACTTCGGCCACCTGATGTGAAGTGCTGACTCAGTGGAAAAGACCCTGAAGCTGGGAAAGATTGAGGGCGGGAGGAGAAGGGGACGACAGAGGATGAGATGGTTGGACAGCATCACCGACTGGATGGATAAGAGTTTGAACAAGCTCCAGGAGTTGGTGATGGACAGGGAAGCCTGACATGCTGCAGTCTGTGGGGTTGCAAAGAACAGACACGACTTAGCGACTTTCTAGCTCTGTTTCTAAGGAAAAATAATGGTGGAATGTATTATTAGGCAAAACTGCTTGGGGTGAAAATGACCTCTAATTGGTAATTTATGCCTACACTGGTGGTAAGAGACAGGTTTGTTTTTCTAAATGCGGTGACTCTTGTAACAGAGGCACGTCTCTTGCAGTGACCTACAAGCATTGTCTATGGACAGTGGCTCCTGCTGTATACAAGGCTTCTAAGCCAAGGTAGTCCTTGCACTTACCTGTCTTGTCTCTTGCACCTGACTTACCACTTGTCTGTATGTGCAGAGGATAATGCTTAGACGGCTGTTTGAACTGCCATGAGGGCTACTCACTCCCGTGGAAGAGGAACACTTGATGATGCTGGGTTAGCAGGCTGTTTTCTGTCCTGTATGTTTTCAAGTAAACTGGTGACAAATGTGACCTACTCAGGTCTTGTGAATCCAAATATTTCTATATTTAAAGTTCCTTTGATAGTCACCAGAGATTCGTTATCTAGTTATTTATTTTGGAAGGGCCTCATATTCCCTTCAAGTTCTTTGAGGTTAAGACCATGTCTTTTTCTTTTCGATTAATTAACGTAGGTTGTGCTGTGCAGCATGTGGGATGGTTCCAGGACCAGGGATCCAACCTGGGCCTCCACAGCAAAAACATCGAATCCTAACTACTCGGGTCACCAGGGAACTCCTAAGACCATGTCTTTTTCACCTAGCAAAGTGATCTGAATCAATGTGAACCTATTTTTTTCCACCATTAATAAAGGAATAATTATTTCCTATCTCAAAGGGTTGCTATGATGATTAAATTAGATACATATAAAAATGTTTCCCAAGCAGTAAATGCTATGCCTAAGTGGTGATCATACTAACACATAAATATATAGTCCCTATTCTAAAAGTATCCCTATTAATGTAGCAATGTTTATTAAACACTTCATATATTAACTCTGATTTTCATTCCAATCTTAAAAATTAATAAAAACAATTTGATAAAGAAGTGGTCGTGATGATATGAAACTGATTTCACACTAAGAAATGCCCTGCCCTCTTTCCTCCAACCCAAAGACTGGTCTACTTTTAGGACAGAAAGAATCTGTCTGCTCACCCTTGTTGAAAGTAAACAGTTTCCCATCATTCTCACCCAAACAATGGGAGTAAGATATACAACCTATCCCAACATGCCATATACATACACATAAATGCCAAAAATACCCAAGGCATTTTAGTGAGTTGCTGGAAATATTTTAAGCCAGAGAAATACAAGTTGAGTGAGACTGTTAAAATATCCCCTTTCTAATCCTGGGACGTGTTAGATCAAACATTAAAAAAATAGAAGCAAGCAGCCCTGTCAAGAACTATTTTAGAAATTTCCAGGTATATAAAATAAGGTGGATTACAGAATATCAAGATCTTTGTTAATTTTTCTGGTATGTTTTACCTTTGTTGCTACTGCTAAGTCGCTTCAGTTGTGTCCGACTCTGTGTGACCCCATAGACGGCAGCCCACCAGGCTCTGCTGTCCCTGGGATTCTCCAGGCAAGAACATTGGAGTGGGTTGCCATTTCCTTCTCCAATGCATGAAAGTGAAAACGTCAAAGTGAAGTCGCTCAGTCGGGTCTGACTCGTAGCGGCCCAATGGACTGCAGCCTACCAGGGTCCTCCATCCATGGGATTTTCTAGGCAAGAGTCCTGGAGTGGGGTGCCATTGCCTTCTCCATGTTTCACCTTTAGGCAATATAAAACATCACTCTATAAGCAGAAATCAAACCTGTTCGACTTGTAGTTAGAGAAAGGCCACACAGTCAGTACTCTAACTCTGTAAGAGCATGGAACAGTGGCTGTAGCTCGACCAAACCACTGAGAAGTTTCATCACAGATTCCACCTTAACAACGCAAAAAGCCTACTTCTGTTCCTCTTCTGTGTAATAATGGAAATGGTTAAATGTATATTTCCCCGTGTTTATTCCAGTCCTATTCTTCCTTAAGCTTTACAAAGCATGATTCAAAATACTGTTCACCTCTTTTCCTCTTGTCGCCCAACATCTAGGACCTAGATGTTTTCTTTCACATTCCTCAGAAAATCTTATTTCCTCTGTAAGTCCAACACTAAGATACATATTTTATCAGAGACTCAAGGGATCCCATTCCCTCCAGATGTGTTCTATTTTTCAAAAAAAAAAAAGCCAAGATCGTATCTGTTAGAGAAATAAAACTATACTAGACAGGCCAACTGAAAAGTAGGACAATCTGACTGACTTTTGGATCTATTTCTTTTTCTGTGAGAACATTTTTTAATATCGGCTGATTCACAGTGAAATATTAACTACAGCTACATATATAATTTCATTCTGCATAAAACAAGCATATAAGGCCAGTCATGAAGCCTCCAAAAAAACTGCCCATCTTACAGTGTGTGGAGTTATTGTTAGCCATTGGTGAAGTGTGATACCAGCAGAATCAGGGAATGTCCACATACTTCACCAAGGCTAAGGAATTAACCTGGTTGCTGCTGTAGATAAACTATGTCACCAGAAAGTGTTTCATCATGTTTGCATCAAGAATAGGTGTAAACCTTGGAGATACAATTGAGATTCACTTACAAGAGGGAAAAACTATGAAAAATAAGGTAAAAACTCTTTAGCTTCATATAGCCACAGGAAAACATATTCAGCACATATATGTGCTTTCTTCAACTTCATCATGTAGCAGGCTATTGGTTTAGAAACTGATAATGCCTTACAAGAATACCCAATTCAGATCAGAGACACAAAAAAAGGGGGGGAAAAATCACTCAGGGGGAAAAATATAACTAAAGAACATTTATTTGTTTTTCACCAAGACTTTATCTTGAGGACGTAACTAAACTGCGCCTCCACTCCCCACTCCAACTTGAAGGAGGATTAGTACAGTGGATGTTATAAAGCAGGTATGAACAGTTTGAGGGACTGGAACCAACGTTAACTGACAAAAACCAACTTCCATCTAAATCATCATAAAAATGTTTAAGTAAAAAAAAAGGGGGGGGGGCAAAGGGGTTTTCAGATTGAACAAGAGCATCACATTTTATCTAATACATTCAATTCTGGCTAGGGTATACCAAAATGGAAACAGGATAACTATAATACAAAACTTCCACTACAGCACACTGCACACACCTGTGTTCCAAGCCCACCCCCGTCCCCCTAATGCTTGCAAACTCAACTATTTCCCAGCCTGTTGGGCCTGTCGACGAAGGAGCACGTAGATCTTCTCTTTAATCCAATCTTTGTTATAAGGCTGGTATGTCTGGGTATCAGCTCGGTAACTGAGGAACAGAAGGATAATAAGCAAAGTTACAATGGTCAAATACCGTCATGTTTTAAAAACTGGAAATTGTTAACTGTTGTAGAATGGCACAGATGTGCACATGTTCATACATGAACATAATGAAAACGTAAAACAGATGATTACATAACTGTTGAATTTTATGCAATATGAAGTTTAGATCATCTAGTACAATCTCACAGCAGAAAAAGAAACTGAGGTCTAGAGATCTTAAGTTAAATGCTCAGTGTGTTACACATCTGCTTCTTGACAAAGTGTGCCCAGAAACCATGTATTCCTTCTCCTTCATAGTTAACTATTCTTATGGTTCCTTCAGTGATTAAAAAACTAACAAAAACTTTAGATTTACTATATTTACTTTGAATCAACTGTAAAAAAAAGGACCTTTAAAAATATGTTGCTACCACAAAGATTTCTTCCCTGGAAAGCATTAACGTAAGGAAAATTTTATATACATCCAGTATTTCAGGATTTGCTTATTAATGAACAATGCTAGAGGCTGAGAAGAGTCTGGAGTACAAAGAGTAACATCAGCAATGAAACTCAACAGGATTCCAGGGTTTTTGGAGTACAATGCATCACTTAATAGACAACTCACTCAAGGTATGTTTAGAGGACAAAAAATAGAAATATTCCACTGACCTACAACTGAACAACTACAACCAGCTAAATTGCTGGTTAAGCAATAAATTCATTTTTTAGAGTAAAAAAACTAAAGCTATAGTATAAAAAAAAGAAGATAATAAGCAAGCAGAGATCGCCGAAACACAAAGTACATCACAGTGTTTCAAGGCCATGAGCACTATCATTTTTTAGGTTCTCAGCAAAAAAAATTATAAACATGTAACTACAAATGACAGTAAATACCTCTAAGTGTTAGAAGAGAAGTGTTAATCACTCAGTCGTGTCTGACTCTTTTCGACCCCATGGACTGTAGCCCACCAAGCTCCTCTGTCCATGGGATTCTCCAGGCAAGAATACTAGAGTGGGTAGCCATTTCCTTCTTTAGGGGATCAAACCTGAATCTCCAGCACTGCAGGCAGATTCTTTACCATCTGAACCAACAGAGAAGCCTACAAAGAAGTTGCCAACTCCTAGGTATTGCTTTGGGCACTCATCTGAATAAACTCAATCCTATTTACAACTCTGTGAGTAGATACAATTATTATCCCTTTTTAATAAAGGAGGAAACCAAAGCTCAAAACAGCAACTTATTTATTAGCTAAGTGACTTCAGGCAAGGAGTAAAAGCTTAAACACTCCTGACCAGAGTTCTTATTATCTGTGAACAACTGAGCTAGAAACCTATGATCCATTTTTTTTTTTGGGGGGTGGGTGGGTGGAGTTTAACTGCTTTACAACATTGTTAGTTTCTGCTGCACAACAAAGTGAGTCCACGGTGTGTATACACATATCCCCTCCTCTCACCCACTCCTCCTGTCATCCCTGAGCTACAATCCAATCTTTGAAGAGAAACAAACTCCAAAGCAGGAATGCTTTACACCATTATCAAAGTCTTCCCCTGAATGGTAAGGTCAGAATGGGGTTCAGTAAAATGCACAAGCTCTCTACTTTTACAGAACATTTTGGCTTTTTACTAACGTCCTTTTGTTACAGTGAGAAATAATCTATAAACTCACTGTAACTCTTCAGATTAAGAGTGCAGGAAAATAAAATTTCTACATGACTATTTTAATTTTATATTCACTATCAAGTACCTCTTAAATCACATTCCCTAATCCCTTCACCCTCCTAGATTCCTCACCTCTTTTCACAACCTCCGATACTTCCTCCCTCACCCTGAATTCCAAATGGCGTCCTCCTTTCTATTTTCCTGAAGTATCTAAAGGCATTAGAAAACCTTCCCAAGCTTCTACCACACCGCCTGCCTTTCCTACTTTACTATTAATGGATTGTCTAAGATCCTATCTAAAGCCATCAATTTTTCCCTCTACTACATCATATTAGCCTGCCAACATACCATTATTTTTCTCACCTTAAAAACAAAATTAAAGGGGGAAAAAAAGTATTTTTTTCTCTAGCTATAACCCCATTTCCCTCCTCTCCTTTTGAGCCAAATTCTACAAAAAAGTTGTCTGTGTTGGCATCCTACAATTCCTCTCTTCTTACTAACTCACTGGAATATATAAAGATTTTACTGCTGTCACTCTAGGGCTTCCTAGGTGGCTCAGACAGTAAAGAATCTGCCTGTAATGAGAGAGACCTGGGTTCAATCCCTGGGTCACAAAGATCCTCCGGAGAAGGGAATGGCAACCCACTTCAGTACTCTTGCCTGGAGAATTCTATGTAGCCTGATGGGCTACAGCTAGCTCATGGGGTTGCAAAGAGTTGGACACTACTGAACGACTAATACTTTCACACTTACACTTCATTCTACTAAAACTGCTCTGGAAATCATCAAAGACTTCCACAGGGCTATACCAAATTTCAATTCTCAGTCCTCATTCATTTGATCTACCAAAAATAAGAAGTATCAATACTTTTGAATGGGTTGGTCCACCAAATTCAACTACCTCTACTCTCCTCCTCACCCTCCATTTATTCTTCTGCAGCTTCACAGGCTTCATTTTAGACTGATTTATTCACTGTGCAATCCTCAGTGCCTTGGAACACATATGGTACATAACTGGCACTCAATAAATGTTATATGAACGTGTATGTGTCTCTTTCTGTGTGTCAGGCAATAAACAGATCAACTATAAACATTACAAACCAACACAGCATGACATATATACAGCTCTATTGGCCTCAAAATTTTTTGAGTTTTCATATCAAAATAATAATAAAATTATCACGTTATAAACACATTTCATTAAAGACCAGAACTGGATCACTTAAATACTCTGAGTGAGCAAAGTCAAATGACTGTAACTGAAACACAATGAAGAGGTGAAGAAAACTGAACTCAAAACTTCCAAGGAAATGCTTATTTTCATCTGGATCTTTTGTGAGACAGCAAGCCCAAGCTTGGTCCCAGTGCTGAAACCCCAAGTGCCTCAGAGTAGGGCCTACATGATTTTCACCCCTGAAAAATGTTTTTTTCTTGTAGCGTAGTATCTGACACATAATGAATATGCCTGGTGACTGAAGCTCTCATTATAAGGTACTTTTCCTCTGTAAAACCTGCTGTACTTAACACTCGGTCTCTCCAACAATGCTGAGAAGATGAAGTATTATAGACTCACATGCTCCTTGTTAACAGTGGTGATAAGTAATTACTATAGAAATTATAATAAGCATAATGTTAGGGGAAAAAAATTTAATTTGACAAAACTCGGAGAATAGAAAAGTTAAGTGTCAAACATACAAACAAACTCATTCTAACATACCAAAATATACATGATCAACATTAGGTGAAATTTAAATTCTATTTCAGTCCTACGTATATTTAAAAAAATCTTGAAAACAGAATAATCTTAGTTTTAATTTAAAGCTAATTGCTTTAGGATAAAGACTATAATTGGGGAAAAATAAGTAAAAGATTATTTAGTTTAAGGAACAAAGTTCTTGGTTCAAGGCGGATGCACAC
This sequence comes from Bos mutus, assembly GCF_027580195.1. NCBI lineage: Eukaryota > Metazoa > Chordata > Mammalia > Artiodactyla > Bovidae > Bos > Bos mutus. Next base: position 27,558,018 of record NC_091626.1, on the reverse strand, counting down.
TAACTGCATCAATTAGCAAAATTCATAAGATTTTCTTGTGCCTTCAGCTTTATGTTGACAATGTATGAGCCACGTGTGGCAGAAATATTAATTACTACATCACAGGTAAAACACAAAGATCTATGTCATGCAGAGTGAGCTCCTAATAGCATAAATCACCTCAAACAAACAAACAAGGTAAAAACACAATTTAAGAGATATGGTGGCTAATACTTACACAAGGCAGCTGAGGTCTGCCAGGTCATCAATAAAATCAAACAACTGACTGATATCATATGTGATAGAGGGGCTGTTGGGATTCATTCTCTTCAGATGTTCTTCATACATTTTACAAACACCTAAGAGAGGGGAAAACCAAGATCTTACAATTGTATGCACTTTAGATGTGAGTAGTGTTACGTGCTTATATCACAATACTTTGTCCCACCCTGTTCATATAGGTCTTTGTGTACCTCCAAATTGATTTCATAAATTTCCTAATAAAAAGTAATAGTCAACCACAGAGTTATCAAAAGCTATCTTAATAAAGCTTGGTTCACTACACTGTGATCAGAAATATCACTTATGAGTTCCTGAATAGAAAGGGTGAATGGAAAGGAAATAAAAACCAGGAAAATTAATTCATTGTGGCCCTAACCCACAGCTACCATCATACTTAATGGCAAAAGACAATGCTTTCCCAGTCAGCCTAGAATACCGGCTCCTGTCACTTGTGTCATGCCCAACATTGCACTGGAGGCTCTAGTAAGCGTGATTTGGCGAGGAAAAGAAATAATTGGCATTCACACTGGAATGGAAGAAGTGTACCTATCTCTATAAATGTATACAGAATACCTTAAGGAAACTGCAAAACACAAACTATTAGAACTAATAAATGAGGGTGGTAAGACTGCATGATGTAAAATCAATATACGAAAGTCAATTGTATTTCTATACCCCAACAATAAAAACACTGAAAATGAAATGAACATCAAGAAAGAATAGAATTCTTACAAATAAATTCAATAAAAAAGACATAAGACACACTGAAAACTGTAAAATGTCACTGACAGTAAAGATTTAACTAAACAGAATGCTATCTCAAGTTCGTGGACTGGGTGACTTAATATTAAATACTCCCCCAAATGATCTAGATTCAACAATCCATGACAAAACCTGAGGTACTTCTGTAGAAACTGACAAGATGATCCTAAACTTGACACAGAAATACAGGGGTCCAGGACAGCCACAACAATCTTGAAAAAGAACAAAGTTGGAAGAAAGACTCACATTTCCTCATTCCAGAACTCATCACAAAACTACAAAACTGTAATCAAGGCAGTGTGGTACTGCTTATTCATGAAGACAGGCATACAGATTAATGGAATAGAAACAGGAGTCCACAAATAAACCCTCACATTTATGGTCAACTGCTTTCCCAAAAGGATACCAAGTCAATCAATAGCGAAAGAGTATCTTATCAACAAAGGGTGCTAGGACAACCGTGCGTTCATATGCAAAAGGCGAAACTCACACCATGCATAAGTCACTCACAATGGCCCAGGAACTGAAATCTAGGTCAAAATTATAAAACTCTTGCAAGAAAATGCAGGCACAAATCTCTGTGACTTTGGATAAGCTTCTTAGATAGGCTGGACTTCATCAAAATTTAGGCCTTTTGTACTTCAGAGGACACTGTCAAAGAAAGTGAAAACACAAGCCACAGACTAGAAGAAAATCTTTGCAAAACATAGATCTGATGAAACAGGGGCCCCAGCCTCTGGGATCGAATGCCTGATGATTTGAGATGGAGCTGATATAACAAAAATAGAAATAAAGTGCACAATAAATGCAATGCCCTCAAATCATCCCCAAACCACACACAGACACCCCTGCCCCTCAATCCCCCACGGTCCATGGAAAAACTGTCTTCCATGAAACTGGTTCCTGATACCAAAATGGTTGGGGACCACTGAGATAAAACTATTATCAAAAATATACAAACAATTCCTAAAACTCAACATGGGAAAACAAAAAACTCAATTAAAAAACAGGCAAAAGATATGAACAGACACCTCAACAGAGAAGACATACAGGAGGAAAATACGCATTATGAAAAGATGCTCAACATCATGACGTGAGGAAATTGCAAACTGAAATGAGGCATCATTATACATCTATTAGGATGGCAAAAAATCCAAAACACTGACAACACCCAATGCTGCCTCAGGAACTCTCATTCATCACTGCAGGGAATGCCAAATGATACAGCCATGTGAAGACAGCTTGTCTGCTTCTTACAAAGCTAAATACAGTCTTACCGTATGATCCGACAATCACACTCCTCAGTACTTACCCAAAGGAGCCGAAAGCTTAGGTCCACACAAAAACCTACGCAAGAATGTGCATAGCAGCTTACTCACTGACAAAACCCGTAAGCAACCAAGATATCCTTCAACAGGTGATGGATAAACAAACTGTGTTATACCCATACAATGGAGTATTATTCAACAACAAAATGAAATGAGCTACCAGGCCATGAAAGACATGGCGACATCTTAAAAGCATACAACAGAGAATGAGATGGTTGGATGGCATCACCAGTGCGACAGACATGAGTCTGAGTAGGCTCTGGGAGTTGGTGATGGACAGGGAGGCCTGGTATGCTGCAGTCCATGGGGTCACAGAGAGTCAAACACGACTGAGCGACTGAACTGAAGTGAAAGAGCTGATCTGAAAAGGCTACATACTATAATTTCAACCATACAATATTCTGGAAAAGATGAAACTATAAAGACATTAAAAAGATCAGTGGTTGCTGATTAGGGGAGAGATGGGTGAGCAGGTGGAGCACAGGGTATTTTCAGGGTACTAAATATTAGACATGTCGTTGCCCATGTCAAAATCCATACAATGCTCAAAGCAAAGAGTGAACATTAATGCAAACTAGACTTTAGTTAATAATGTATCAGTACCGATTCTACAATTCTAACAAATGTACCACACTAACACAGGATGTAAATAATTGGGAAAACTGGAGGAGTGAAGCAGGGGTTATGACAGAACTGTACTTTCTAATCGATTTTCCTGTAAACCCAAAACTACTCTAAAAAACTAAATCTATTAATTTTAAAAAAGGGATGAGGGGAGGGAAAGCTCTGTATTCCAGACAAATATTAACTACTATAAAAAAGAAAAATAAGAAAGAAAATTACAATTTGGCAACCACTGTGTGAGAACTGCTTCCAGTACTTCCATTCTAACTTTTAAAATGGAAAATAAACCATCATTTCTAATTTAAAAAGAAAAAAAGAGCTAAAAAGCCACAAAAAGGTATGGAAGAAACTTAAACACATTGCTAAGTGAAAGAAGCTGGTCTGAAAAGAGCTACATGTCAATGATTCTAATCTATGACATTCTGGAAAAAGCAAAACAATGGAGGTAGCAGGGAGTGAGGTGAAGAGGGAGGACTAGGGGAACACGGGATTTTTAGGGCAGTGAGAATATCCTGAACATTACAGTAAGATACTGTAATGGTGAATACATGACATTACACATTTGGCAACACCCAGAGCACTGCACAACACAAAAAATGAATCCTCAAATGAATCCCAAAACGAACTATGGACTGTATTCTGCTTCATCAACTGTAACAAATGTACCATACCTCATATTTTTTTGGGGGCAGGGAGGTGTGTGTGGCATACAGGACCTTAGTTCCCTGACCAGGGGAACCTGAGCCCTCTGCATTGGAAGCAGTCTTAATCACTGGACTACCAGGGAAGGTGTCATTAATAGAGGAAACTGGGGATAGGGAGAAGTACATGTGAACCCTCTGTACTTTCTGTTCAATTTTTCTTTAAACCTACAACTGCTCTAGAAATTAAGTGTATTAATTTTTAAGTTAGGTTTCCCTAAAATCAGCAAAGGTTAGTAAAGAGTATTGCAGAATCAAAGGCCAAACATAATAAATATAGATAAAGCAAAAATCTAGAGTGTGTGCACGAAGTCTACCTTAATGGCAAGTAAGGCTATCAGGAGAGGAAGGGACTTGAGAAAAGGTAAGAACAAAAGCTTTGCTCATCTTTAAAGATTAGAATAGAATCTGAGGAGCCATCTCTGATTATGAGTAGCTTTTTGTCCCATGGAGGTCTACCCACCATTGGTTTTGAGATTTTTTTTTTAAGAAGAGATTTTTAAGCCTAATCCAATTAGCTTCAGATAATCAACAATTCCAGGGACATGCCAGCACCAAATTTTATATTTCTATAAAATCTTTGCAGGAAGAGGTGAAGCATGTGCAATTTGCTAGAAAGGGTGCAGGGTGTACACAAATGGTTTACTGGATGTAATGATCTAATGATGTAATGAAAGGACATGGGATGAATCCAGTTTGTGATGATCCAATCTATGTGCTCTCATCTAATGGTTTATTGAGGGTTAATACCTCCCTTCAGGGTGGTGCCAGCTTATCAAATGTACAATAAATTATACTGATTTGGTTCCATTTACCTTTATTCACTGAGCTAAGTTTTTATTTCTTAACATTCTGATGGACTGTAACCTTAGCTTTTCATGTTTGTTTAGTAACTAGACTATTAGGTTGTGTAGGCACTATTAGGTTTCTCAAGCCTGTTTTAATAACTCTATTGAGTTTAACTAGACTATATAAGGGATACCTGTAAAATATTTACACAGCACAGTAACAAAATAATACATAACAAACAAAGAATATTTACAAAACAAGCAGAGGCCTGGGAAACTCACTATATATATGAGCTTGATTCTAAAAAGTAAACATAATAGTGAACGTCAGGTAAACAAACTCAAGACACCTGAGAGTCTCAGCACTTACCACTCTCACCCTGGGAGCAAGCATGGACCAGCTGGTGTGGATGCCAGCTAGCGTGGGGGCCAGAGCCTTTATAGCTCATCCCACCTCCAGCCCCCATCCCCTCACCACCCCCAAAAACAAAGTCAATGACTTCTACCCTTTGATTAGTGTTTAAACTCACCTTCCATACACTCATTCACAGATTCATAGTCAGCGTAAGTTCTGCCTTCTGGCCTCTTGGTAGGCTGTACCAGCAAGATGGTGTGAGACTGCAGAGGGAAAAATGATATCAATGTAAGTTTCTAACTCAGTATTTGACAAATTCATAGTATGGGATAAAATCCCCATTACCATACAATTTTCGTTGGTTATTAAAACACTATTAATCAGAGTGCTCTTTCTGCAATATTGATGCCTCTGCCCAAGTGCAGAGCCAGAAACTGGATTCACAACTTTTCTCTAAGGTCTCTTCGTCTCCCAGTCCTTAACAACTGCTGTCTCAAACTCTTATTGCACTTACTGCCTGTTAAATTCTCAGCATAAACTACCTTGTACCGTTTTTTTCTCTTTTGCACCTTTCTTCCCAGCCAGATTATAAACCTGCTTGGGTGTTCTATCTCCACTGGTCACTCTAATCCCATTAGGTTCCTAATGAAAACAGATATGGGTTGATGAAAGGAGAAAAAAAGGAAAACACTATAATGATTACAAGCACTTTATCAATCTATGTTTTTTCTAACTTTAGCACTACAGTGAAATCACATCTTATCCAGAGATTAGACTCAAATATTAAAGGTGTAAGATAAACTGGCAATGTAAAATTTGTATATACAGTTAACGTTACCCTAGAAAATCCATTAAATTATTCACCCAGTAGGTGACTCACTATAAGGGGTTGTGTTATACTAAAATATTGTATTTTTAAGCACTAGAATCACAAAATAGCTAGAGGATGATGACACAGGAAATGTGAATATGCCTACAGAACAGCAGATCCTTTCATCTTCCATCTCACCCTCAATGGGGAGCAGGCTTTTGTTCGTGGGTCTATTTCAGGTTTTCTCAACTCTGGCACTATTGCATCAGGGGCTGGAAGATTCCTTGTTGCAGAGGCTGTCCCGTGCATTGAAGGATGACAGTATTCCTAGCCTATTCCCAGTAAATACTGCACTCCCACGCCCTCCTCCCAATGTGTGACAACTAAAAATATCTTCAGAACATTGGTCTGTTGAAAGTATAACCCCTTCTGGTTTTTTTTTGCCAAGTGTGTAAGGTTCACTAAATTCAAATATGATGTAACCTCACTGTAAACCCAATGCTAAATCAAACTATTTATAATCTTCGGGATATGGTGAAGGATAGGGAAGCCTGGTATCCCAAAGAGTTGGACACGACTGAGCGACTGAACAACATATTCTTCTCTTCTGCTGTACTAGTTTTTAATAAAAAACAAACAAACCTCTTAAGGACAGGAACCAAACGTTCTGAAATGATCAGACTTTTTAATGACCAACAAACTGCAGCTGAAATAGCTGATATGTAGAGCTTCAGAATAAGCACTGCCCCCGCCCAAACAGAACATTGAACACAAAAAAAGGAATTTCTCATACTCCTCCCTCTTCATCAAGAAGTGAGTCATTCTGATTAAAAGTTTGAGAGGATCTGAGATAGAACTCGATGACAAGAGATGAAAAGTAATTCTCACCTATAAAGACCTGAACACAGTCAAGGCCTTTCTTAAATAGTGATCAAAAGTCAGGGAAAACAGAATGTTAGATTACTGGTTATTTAAAAACCATCAATAGTTTCAATGGCTCATATGTTGAGAAGAAAGTAATTTTATAGAAACTATACTAACATTCCCGTAAAAGGACCTGTCCCACATGCTAGGCAGACCAGTTGCTACTACATTAATTTTCTTATTTTAATGAGAAATAAAGGACCAATTCACTTAAGAGTAAAGATATGAAAATGGCTATACAATGGCTGCTTTTTATATTTACCCTTAAAGTGAACCTGAACTAAGTTTACTATTCTTAATACTTACTGCCCAAAGCAAAGCTTAAAAATTAGGAACAAGGAATAACTAAATTTACAAAACTGTAAACAAAATTATCAGATTTTTCCTTCTTCTGAACAGATTTGGTCCGGCATTCCTTAGGTTACTCTTTCTTAGGGGAATGACCAGTAATAAATAAGTAAGCAATAAAAATATAAGTACATACAGGAATATATATATATATATCTGCCACAATAGAAAGATAACATTGTGAAACCTAAATCACAAAAAAAAGTTATGCAGAATTACCTTAATAATATCCTATTCTGTTTACCAAGCAGTTATGATTCACTCTAATGAAGAGTTAATCTGTTTTTAAAGTCTCACAAACATGAACCCTAAGAATAGTCATTCTACTGTTACAGAAATACTACAATACATACAATTGCTTCTTGAGTTTTAAATGCATCTCTCAAACTACCAAAAAAGAAAGGAAGAATAAAAGAAAAGAAATTGAACCAATATTTCAGACTTTTGAACCAGTATTCACTTTAAATACAAATTTCAATTTTCAATTCTACATGAAATGATAAAGAATTATAACTGATAACTGCTCAATGATAATGGGGTGTTCATATTAACTGCTGTCATATCCCCAGATTTTAATCTAAGCATTTAAAAATAATACCAAATAAAGGCAGAGAAAGAAGGAAACTCCGAAGTGAAATGACTTGCTCAAGGTCACACTGCTAGTTAAGACAGGAACTGGAAATCCAATCTCCTAATTCCCAGTCTTCCTTGGGAGACTATGTTGGGTCAAACACTAACCTATCTCAATCCAGAAAACTACGACCTGAAAAAGTTCCTTGTTAACAACAGCTGCATGATTTGTTAATCTGCAGCAACCAGAAAACGAAAATTGAAGTGTGGAAGTAACCACGATTCCTTGGAATCCTCGTGAGCATCTCCTTTTTGAAGATTACAAAATCCACACACAAGCCAAAAAAACAACCCTTCCCACCCATTCCACTCAGATTCTAAGCAAAGTGGACCCTGAGCTGAATCTATCTTTTCAGCTTCCAGACCCAAAAGACTATAAAGATAAGCACAGGATGGATGGCTGGGGGGTGGGGGGACACCAGATCGGCCTCTAAAGGTCTTAGAAAAGAGGGAAAATGTATTTTTTCCAAAAAAAGGCAGAGCCCAGAAAAACAAAAGGGTATATGGTCGGAAAAGCACGCTACAAAGCAAAGATGTTCCCTCCCGGTCCACACGGGGGATGCAGTAGATTCAGTCTGTCAGCTTCGGGACGGAATTGTCAAACATCCCTCGGCCATTGTTCCTATAGTAGGCTGAGGCGTTTGGAGGAAAAGGGAAGCACCCCCATGCCTGCCTCTACCAAGCAGCAGTCGGAAGAAAGAGCAACCTCCGCAACGCACGCCTCGCCCGAGCCAGCAGGCCGGCGCGCAACCGCGGGGCGGACCCGGGACCCGGGGCCTAGCGCCAGGCCCAGTGTCTCCGCGGCGGGAAGGAGAAGGGGAGCCCCACACACAAGCTGAAGGGCCGAGCAGCAGCAAGCTCGCGCTGGATGGGGTGGGGAGATGTATGGGCGGGGGTCGCCCCGCGGGGGTTGGGGGTTCGGGGAGCCGGTTAGGCCTTTCTCACCATCGCGCCAAAGTCTCCCGCTGCAGCCGATGCCGACTCCGCCGCCGCACACGAGCTTACCCGCAACGCCGCCAACAGCCAATCCCCGCGAGAGGAGCCGCCGGAAGTCGTCAGAGGCGCACCGCGAAAGAACCTTTCGGACCATAGAGGCTCACAGCTTTCCGGCAGCTAGAGCAGAGAGTGACTCTGTTTCAGCCATCTTGGTTAAGGGAAAGGAAGCACACAGGAAACGTATCGGAACTTGAAAAATAAGCACTTTTTTCTAGAAACGATCTTCGGTATTCGCGTTATTAGATGCGCGGCTAAAGTGATCACCGGTATAGACAGTGACACAAGCCATCTTTCAGTGGCCCCACTCAAAAATGGCGGCTGTATAAGAACCCTGGGGCATAGGTCGGTTGTAACCCCGGAAGTACCCTTCTAAAGGAGGGGGCTGTAAGGCAATCCGGAAGTGGATGTAATGAAGAGGTGCCACTTGGCGGCCATGGCAGCTGTAGTATCGGTGGCTCCGGGTCAAGGCCCCTCGGAGTGGAGTAACATGGGCAGCACTGGGTACAGGGTAGAGACAGCTTTGTATCAGCTTCACTGCTGAACTCCACTACCCGCCATTACCGGCCTGCAGGACTCCTTTCCCCACTCTAGACTTGGAGGAGAGTTTGCTGTGATTGGTGGGCTGGTCCCGGAGCTGGGGGGGGGTGGGCGATCACCTGCGGGGGTGCCCCAGGGAGATAGGGGAGCAGGGAGAACGAACTAGTTCACTTGGGTTTTCGTCCTTTTCTTGCTGCCATCGGGAACATTGCTTGTGGAGGAAGTAGGCCCATTGTGCTGCCCGTATTCCGACGATTGAACCAATAGCTCCTTCGTATAGTTTCCCATTGACTTCTCATCTCTGTTAACCCATGGGAATCCAGTGACTGGTATATGAAAACTTACGGGCTGGGACCTAAGATTGCTGAAAGTTGACTCTAGTATCAGCAAAAGGCGGGCTCTTTACAGGTACGTTCAAGAGAGAAGTGCCTCGTGAACGCATCTGCCGGTGGGGAGGACGAGAACTGGAAAGTCCACCTGTTCTCTTGGAACAATCACACGTGTTTAAGGACCCGAGCTCCCGAAAAATTATAGACTAGTGGTATTGGATGAATAAAGGAAGCAGAATGGATGATTTCATCTCCATTAGCCTGCTGTCTCTGGCTATGCTGGTGGGATGTTACGTGGCTGGAATCATTCCTTTGGCTGTTAATTTCTCGGAGGTAAGCGCACAGTTTTCTATTTTCTATCAGCTGTCAGGATGGCAGCTAGGAAGTAGTGACAGTTGAAAGGGAAGCTGCTTCCCCATTTAATAGCAGAGCTAAAGGTCTTCTTAAGGATGACTTTTTTCAGAAGAGGCAAAACATTTAATAATAGAAACAAACCTCTTATTTAGCACGAGTTCTTAACGGAGAGGGGTAGGGGCGGGAAGTGGTGGATCCACTGAAGATCCTTGGGTACTCTGAACTTCCTGAAATTGAATACCAAAATTTGGGACTCTGTACATTTTCCGGGAAAGACACCATAATGCTATTTTGATACCCAGAAGTTTCAAAGAATCAAGGTTCTGGATTGCTGTCAAAATATACATGAAGAATATTGTTTGTTCATATGAGTTGAAATCAATATAATTTCTTTTTGAGAAAATCAGGCATAGCTTTTTGGGAAAAGGTTTTTTTTTTTTGGATACTTGTAATTAGAATGAAGTAAGGAAAAAAACTAGATTGTTCTTAACTCAAACTTCCTTTTAAAGGAGAACATTGGATAGGTTTTTGAAATTGTTTTCAAATCTGTTTTCTTAGAAATGAATTTTTTTGTTAGTATGGTTTGACATTTTGTTTTAATTTCTTTGGTTCTTTATTATCACTTGAAGGAACATTAACAGGGAAGAAAGATAGATAAACGTATTGTTCAATGGAAGTGCAGATGGATTCTTTGGGCTGTTGTAAGGAGTTCACAGCTTGCACAGTGCTCAAAGATTAGGGGAGAAAAACTACTGCATTCAGGATTTCTTAAGTATACCTTGATGTTCAACAGTAAGATAGTTTCACTGTCAGTCCTGAAAGTGCTTTCAAAGAAAAGGGAAGTGGAGAATGGTCTGAAGTAAAGGAAAGGTATAGATGAGCTGTGAGGTAGACCTTGAGTTAACCTGAGGGAAGAGAAGGCATTGGTGGTAAAGAAAATAGCCTGTGGGTGAGAAAAAAGTTGGGACTAGGTGTTATGAGTTTAAGAAATAAACCCCGTAGTCAGATAGAAGGGGGACTTGAATTGCTGCTGCTCCTTATCTGTTTCCTTTTTGTTTTTGGTTTCTTTTAGCATCTAATGACAGAGAAGGCAATGGCACCCCACTCCAGTACTCTTGCCTGGAAAATCCCATGGACGGAGGAGCCTGGTGGGCTGCAGTCCATGGGGTCGCTAAGAGTCGGACATGACTGAGCGACTTCATTTTCACTTTTCACTTTCATGCATTGGAGAAGGAAATGGCAACCCACTCCAGTGTTCTTGCGTGGAGAATCCCAGGGACGGGGGAGCCTGGTGGGCTGCCGTCTCTGGGGTCACAGAGTCGGACACTACTGAATCGACTTAGCAGCAGCAGCAGCAGCAGCATCTAATAATAACATTGAACTACAATTTTTTGAGCATATACATTACCTAATTTCATTAAAAAAAAACAACAACAGTGAGGTACAGATGAGGAGACTGAGACTTAAATTATGTAACTTGGACAAGTTTATGAAATGTGTTAGAATCAGAGCTGATCTAGATTTTTCTGGCTCAGAACAGTTCTTAGCCACTCTGTCCCTTGAGGCGTAGTAGTCCATATAGCGAATCTGGCCTACAGATGTATTTATTTATTTGGCTGCACCAGGTCTTAGTTGTGGCCTGCAGGATCTTTAGCTATAGCATGTGGGATTTTTTTTTTTTTTTCTTCAGTTGTGTCATGTGGGATCTATTTCCCTGACCAGGGATGGAACCCAGGCCCCTGCATTGCAAGCACGAAGCTTCAACCGCAGGGCCACCAGGAAAGTCCCTGGATTTACTTCTTTAGATTAGCAGAGTATCGATTTTATTGTTACTGTTTTTTTGTCTTTATTCCTCAAAGTAACAGTTGGCTAGAGCTGAGTAGTGGTAGATTGTCATGGTCCTTCTTGGCTGTGAAGCCTGCTTCACTCATTTGAGCTACCTGCCTGCCCAGTACTTTGTGAGTGTGCTGTATCTCCTCTGACTAAATCATGAAAAAAGAGTAAGAGTGTCAATTGCTCAGTCGTGTCTGGCTCTTAACAAACCCATGGACTGTAGCCTGCCAGGCTCCCCTGTCCATGGAATTCTCCAGGCAAGAATACTGGAGTGGGTTGCCATTTCCTTCTCCAGGGGGTCTTCCTGACCTAGGGATTGAACCTGGGTTTCCAGTACTGCAGGAGGATTCTTTAACACTGGGCCACCAGGGACTGAGTCTTCTAATTACATTAGAATTGAATTGACATTATTAGGGCTGACATTTGTGAAGTTTAAATTGGTTTGTATATTTAAAGCCTCAGTAGAGATAACATTTATGAAGAATTATAATTAATTCAAATAAAAGACTGATAAAACTTTTTATTTCTATAAAATTCCTAGACCTTTCCAGTTTCAGTATTTTCTCAAACTGTTTTCAGTGATTTTTGCAATATGCAGGTATATGCTATCCTCTTTTCTCACTTAAGGAAATGTGTCCATGAGTGGTGTAATTAACTAGGCCACTAATAAAGATAATTAGTATGATATGTCATTTATGGCTTTCTAAATTGATGGTCAGATGGTCTTTTTCCAGCTGTAGTTCTTTTTTTTTTTTTTTTAATTTTTTATTTGTTTATTTTATTTGTTTTTATTTCTTTCTTTGACCGTGTTAGGTCTTAGTTGCAGCATGTGGGATCTACTTCTCTGGCCAGGGATGGAACCCCTGGCCCCCTGCTTTGGGAGCATGGAGCCTTAGCCATGGACCACCAGGGAAATCCCCCCAGCTGTAGTTCTTGAAATGCTATAACTCACCATTCATATCTATTCATTATTACAGCAGGACCAATGCATTTTGAGCTGTTAGGATAAAAAAATTAAAGTTATATATAACTTAGTCAAAGACATTTTAGAATTCAGCTGGCGATTTTTGTCTCCTAGGAATTAGCATTTTTTTCCAGACAGATTATACTATTATTATAAATCAACATATTGTGAAACTGCTGCCGCTGCTGCTGCTGCTGCTAAGTTGCTTCAGTCGTGTCCGACTCTGTACGACCCCATAGACGGCAGCCCACCAGGCTCCCTGTCCCTGGGATTCTCCAGGCAAGAGCACTGGAGTGGGCTGCCATTTCCTTCTCCAATGCATGAAAGTGAAAAGTGAAAGGGAAGTTGCTCAGTTGTGCCCGACTCTTAACGACCCCATGGACTGCAGCCCACCAGGCTCCTCCGTCCATGGGATTTTCCAGGCAAGAGTACTGGAGTGGGGTGCCATTGCCTTCTCCGATTGTGAAACTAGTAGATAATAAATCTGTAAAAAATGAACTTCATTCACGAAGACCAAGAAACAGAGTTTCTATCCTTAGAGAATAGCTCCCCAAATTCCTACATTGACTAAACAATTTTTCTTTTTAAGGACGTGTAGCTTTTCTTTGGGACTGGAGTTATTTATAAATAAAAGGACCAATAAATCTAATTTATCTTGTAGTTAACTTTCATTTATATGAGAAGATGTTTTTATTCATGTTCTTAATCTAACTACTACTTTGTCTTTCAGCACTTTTTTCTTCAGAATTTCTCAGAGCAGGAACAAAAGATCAATAAAGCCATTAATGATGGCAGGATTAGTATTTAGAAATGAGATAAAGTCAAGTAGTCTGAAATTACTGTGGCAGTGGTATCTGTCTGCCATGTCTGACCATCATGAGGTATGTGTGGCATTGATTTCTTAGTCACCTTCTCCAACATGCCTTGTCCCCAAACCAACTTTCTCGATTGATGGTTTTGTAACTTCCTTATGCCTAAATGGGGGTTCACAGATGGCGCTAATGGTAAAGAACCCACCTGCCACTGCAGGAGACACAAGAGACTCGGGTTTGGTCCCTGGGTTGGGAAGATCCCCTGGAGGAGGGCATGGCAACCCACTCCTGTAATCTTGCCTGGAGAATCTCACAGACAGAGGAGCCTGGCAGGCCACAGTCAGTAGGGTTGCAAAGAGTTGGATACGACTGAAGTGTCTCAGCATACATGCATGCCTAACTGATTTCTAGAATAAAGGAACAAAATCTCTGATTCTCAAATGCATTTATAAGTGACTGATAATCAAGATATTTTCTTCTTCAGCATATGAGCAGGAGAAAAATTAAACTTGTAAAAGCAGCTGAAACATGCTTTATACAAATAAGGTTTTGTTGGATAAAGGAATTGGACACACTAGCAACTACATTGTGTTTTTAAGATTCAGCTGTTGAGCAGTTTTCTTTGGCTCTACGTGAAAATGCTATATAAGTAGGTTGAGAACCTGTGGCTTAACATTTTGTTGTTGTTCTTTAGTCTCTAAGTCGTTTCTGACTCTTTTTGTGACCCCCATGGACTGTAGTCTGCCAGGCTCCTCTGTCCATGGGATTTCCCAGTCAAGAATACAGGAGTGGGTTACCTTCTCCAGGGCATCTTCCTGACCCAGGGATCAAACCCGCACCCCCTGCATTGTAGGCAGATTATTTATTGCTGAGCCACCTGTGAAACATTACCTAGGATAAACAGCTCATCAGGTGCTCTGATGAGTGAAGTTCAGATGGCTAGAGTGAGATTTTAGATCAGTGATCGGAGGATTATCATTTACCTGAGCATGTCTCCGCTTTGTAACAGAGCTGGTAACAGAAAGCAAAGCATTTGCCCAGAGCTCTAGGGCAGCACTCCTCAAACTCTGGTGCTTGACCAGTTTTATCTTTAACTTCATTCCTTTGCAGAGCAGTATACTTGTGAAAATAAAATGGGAAAAAAGGCATACAGAATACAAGCCCAGGTGTAGTATCGTGAGATTTAACAGACATATAACTACTCCTATAGTTGTAAAGATCATATTGCTATAACGTTTTTCAAAGACTTCCTCTCATGTTGTACTTGGTGGTGGTGGTTTTAGTCACTTAGCCATGTCTGACTCTTTGTGACCCCATGGACTGTAGCCCCCCAGGCTTCTCTGCCTGTGGGATTTCCCAGGCAAGAATACTGAAGTGGCTGCCATTTCCTTCCTCAGAGGATCTTTCTGACCCAAGCCTCGAACCCGCAGGTCCTGCATTTCAGGCTGCCTCCTGCATTGGCAGGCGTATTCTTTACTACAGCCCGTACTTGTTGCAGACGATTTTGGATTATAATGCCACATTTTTTCATGTGTTAAAACAGTATAGATCCATAGATATCCAGATATCCAGATGAAAGTAGTGTTACTCCTATCTCAATAAAGTTTTTAAGGTAATTAGTAATGCACTCATTTCAAAAGGAACTGTCTGAGACAGTGTAGTTCAAAATCAGTGTTGCACAAACTGTTTTAACATCCAACTCTCTTCTGTTAAATGGCCTTGTAGGATTGTTGTGAGAATGTAAGGAAATAACATAAGCACAGGGCTTAACAATGGATCTAGAACATAAGAACTTTAGAAAACATTGAGGATTATTCTCAGTACTGATTGTGAAAACTTTCTAAAGATTTTCATTTTTATAACTTTGTTCTAAATTATTCTCAACCCAGGGATTGAACCCAGGTCCCCCGCATTGTAGGCAGATTCTTTACTGTCTGAGCCACCAGGGAAGTCCTCTAAATTATAATTTTAAAACCTTTTCTTTTGGAATAGACTTCTAATAATGGGTAAACTCCTCCCTTCCCTACCCCAAATCATGAAACTTCTCTGTAAAGAGAAGGTCTTGCTTCGGGGTTGGCTTTCAAGGTCACTGTGAATGTTTTTTTTGGAGAGGCCAGGTCTTTTCCAACTGGTCTCCCTCTTGGAAGACCAGTATAGTATTTTTCTCAGTATTTAACTTTTTCTTCTTCTTTTTGTTAAACTTTTCTGGTTCAGATTACTTTATGGTTTTCATTTCTTAATTGAGCCCTGACTCATACAGCCCAGGTAATGGGTCATAAAGGCTTCCCAGGTGACTCAGTGGTAGAGAATCCCCCTGCCTGTGCAGGAGACAGAGGTTTGATGGATGGGTCAGGAAGATCCCCTGGGGGAGGACATGACAACCCACTCCAGTATTCTTGCCTAGGAAGTGCCATGGACAGAGGAGCCTGGTGGGCCACAGTCCATAGTGTTGCAGACACAACTCAGTTGTGGACACAATTGAGCACGCACACACAATGGGTCATAAAATCATGTAACTACTGAGACTGAACAGTAAATCAGCCCTGGAGTGAGGTAAAATGGTCCACGTGTCATGATATGTGGTAGCTGACCTCCAGGGTCAGTGCCTAGGGGTCTCAGGGAGTCATGAGAACTGTGGTCAGCCGTGGCACAGAAGAGCAGGTGTCATTTAATGACACCAGCCCTGGCATTGCCAAATCTTCCTGCTTTTCAGAAGTTGAAAATATTGAATCTTCTAAATTTTATACTTTGGTTGCTAATTCAAGTATTATTACATTGCTGTGTGGGTCAAAAAAACCTATGTTTATGAGCTGCCAGTCTCAAACTTCTGGGCTGGACTGCTGATTCCTAAGCTCGCTGTGAAGTAAAGAGCAAACTAGCAATAGAAGGGGAGGGACAGCGAGTAGAGGAAACAAGTCACAGCATGCTGACAAATGGGGGGACTGAAAAAATTTCAAATTGCTACAAAACCTCAAAGCACCGTTGTTTAGAACCACTTTGAAAAGGGGAAACGTCTCTATCTGCATATTAAGGGCACTGTGCTCTCTAATCCCACAGTATAATAACAATAGCTACAGTATCAACTTATGTGTTAAGTTCTGCTATGATTAACAGTGACCTTGAAAGGGAAGAGCCTCAAGCTTTAAGTTCAAAGCCACTGTTTACATACCCTCTAAATAAAAAATTTTTAAGCCTAGCTGTATAATTGAGGCTCTTTGTGGAAAATTTGTAAAACATGATAAAGTGTGAAAGGAAAATATTATCCCAGTGGAAAATCACTAGTAACATTGGTTAGGAACTAGTTAGTAACTAGTAACATTGTTTCTTTGCGTTCATTTTTTTTGCATGTTTGTTTGCATTTTTAATATGGTTGATCAGTGTGTGTGTGTCTGTGTGTGTATACATATATATATATATATATTTGCATTCCCCCTTCTTTTACCTGGTATTCTTTTCATTAAAAACATGCTCTAGGCACTTTTGGCCTCATTTGGCCACACCTTGTGGCTTGTGAAAACCAGGGTTTGAACCGGAGCCCCTGGGCAGTTAAAGAATGGAATCCTCACCACTACACAGCCAGGGAGTTCCCTCTAGGCACTTTTTCATGTCTTCAGTACATTCAGTTATTTTATGTACAGAAATTCTTATTATGCATTTGTTTTCAAGTTTTTGCCATGGTACTGTTGGGTTTTTTAAATGATAATAGTGTTGAATGGATATTTTTGTGTGTAATGCTATGACCACATTTCAGATTCTTTCCTCAGGAGTAGAATGACAGGATTAAGGAGCATAAATATCCTCAAGAAGAGTCTCAGTCTATATTACCAGGTTTTCTTAATGTATTTTGTCCAACAAATGCAAATGACACTGTATTCTCACAAACACTGAGTACCATCATTTTTAATTTTTAAAACTTGGCTAATTTGATCCAAAAATCACTGCAGATGGTGACTGCAGCCATGAAATTAAAAGATGCTTACTCCTTGGAAGGAAAGTTATGACCAACCTAGATAGATTATTAAAAAGCAGAGACATTACTTTGCCGTCAAAGGTCCGTCTAGTCAAGGCTATGGTTTTTCCAGTAGTCATGTATGGATGTGAGAGTTGGGCTGTGAAGAAAGCTGAGCGCCGAAGAATTGATGCTTTTGAACTGTGGTGTTGGAGAAGACTCTTGAGAGTCCCTTGGACTGCAAGGAGATCCAACCAGTCCATCCTAAAGGAGATCGGTCCTGGGTGTTCTTTGGAAGGAATGATGCTAAAGCTGAAACTCCAGTACTTTAGCCACCTCATGCGAAGAGTTGACTCATTGTAAAAGACTCTGATGCTGGGAGGGATTGGGGGCAGGAGGAGAAGGGGACGACAGAGGATGAGATGGCTGGATGGCATCACCAACTCGATGGACATGAGTCTGAGTGAACTCCAGGAGATGGTGATGGACAGGGAGGCCTGGCATGCTGCAATTCATGGGGTCACAAAGAGTTGGACACGACTGAGCAACTGAACTGAATTTGATAGAGAAAAATTATTTTTTTCTCAGTTCAATCAAACTTCTTGTGTATTAATAATATTCGTTGTCAGTGTTTTCCCAGGTCTTTCCCATGCATCAGTGTGCTTTTGTTTTTGTAGTCACATTGAGCAGTCTTACGAGATTTGGTTTTATTTTTAGAAAGGACTCACAAAAAGAAAAGCAAGTTGGTCTTGTTTTCCGAGATTGAAAGAAGTAGCATCAATCGAGTATTGCTTGTTATTACCTCTATGCAAATGAATTTAGGAAAGGGAAACCTGTATGCCACTGGCATAATGGTAACGATGCAGCATTGTTCACTCGAACTTTCATCCAAGTATCTGGGTTTTGCACTGTGATTCTTGTGGAGGAGCGGCTTAGAAGCATTTACGGCATGCTCCCAATGAGGTTGGAGATAAGTGCTAGTGACAACTACTCTGTATTAAGTGTGCTCACATCATATGCCTACATGATAGTACTAGTAGTGGCAATCCTGTCTTCCAGAAAAGGATATTAAACTTGCTTAGTGTCACAGCCACGGCTTAGAGGCAGGATGCTTTTAGACATCTTGTCTCAGTTGTCAGGACTTGAAGAATCAAGTTCACATTTGAGTTTTCTTGATTACTGTTACTGTTACTGTAACTTAGCAGTAGATCATGTAGTAGGTAAAGGAAGTGTCTCCTTGAAGCAGGTTTATTTGTAAGAATATGGAGAAAGCCTTTATTGCTTCAACAAGAGTTACTTTGTGCCCTGTGATATTTTATCCCTTCAGTGCTTCCAGCTTTGAAGGGATCAGTCTTATAACAAGAGACGCATCTTTCATTTTTTAGGAAACTGCAGTTGAGGCTTTTCAGTACAACATGAGCATGGTATAAGAGAGATTGAAATAAACAGTCTTCAGTATTAAAAGCTTTTAAAATTATTGGCATGTCTTTAATTGAACCAAACAATTTATTGACTGTTTCTGTGAGCAAGGAAAGAAAAACCATTTAACTACCTTGGTATCTGCCAAGAAAACTAAACTGACTTCAAAGCTTGCACTACGCTGATAGCTTAATGGCACTGAGTACAAACTGCTGTTTTAATTAATAGTTCTGGTCAGTCCTTTGGCTTAGTCAGCTACAGACATGAAATTGTAAAATGAGATAACACCAGACAAACGGCATTGCACAGTTCATGCCTCTCTTGAGCAAATATTTCACTTGTTCAACAGATACTATTGCTTTGGGAACTCTTTTCATCTTGATGCTAATGCTATGCTAAGTCACTTCAGTCGTGTCTGACTCTGTGCAACCCCAGAGACGGCAACCCACCAGGCTCCCCCCTCCCTGGGATTCTCCAGGCAAGAACACTGGAGTGGGTTGCCATTTCCTTCTCCAATGCAGGAAAGTGAAAAGTGAAAGTGAAGTCGCTCAGTCGTGTCTGACCCTCAGCGACCCCATGGACTGCAGCCCACCAGGCTCCTCCGTCCATGGGATTTTCCAGGCAAGGGTACTGGACTGGGGTGCCACTGCCTTCTCCGTTTCATCTTGAACCACACGTGAAATTTGTACTTCTTCATTTAAATATAGCTTTTCAGTGATTTACCGTAAGCAAAGGAGAGAACTTGTCAGCGTTTTGATTTTGACATGTACTCTGTTCTGAGATTAAATAACAAATTGTGAAGTTGTGTGAAAGAATACAGCTGTACAAATAACATGGAGCCACATCTCAAGTGCTTGAAATAAATTGAGTCTAAAATGATTCAGGTAATTTAAAAAAATTTTTTAAGAAAAATTGAAACTGTAACCCACGGCTGCTGCTGCTAAGTCGCTTCAGTCATGTCCGACTCTGTGCGACCCCATAGACGGCAGCCCACAAGGCTCCCCCGTCCCAGGGATTCTCCAGGCAAGAACACTGGAGTGCGTTGCCATTTCCTTCTCCAGTGCATGAAAGTGAAAGTAAAGTCGCTGAGTCTTACCCGACTCTTAGCGACCCCATGGACTGCGGCCCACCAGGCTCCTCCGTCCATGGGATTTTCCAGGCAAGAGTGCTGGAGTGAGGTGCCATTTATGCTTATTTTTTTGACTATTTGATTTTTTGTTTCTGTCAGAAGTGTTCCCTCTGTAATTAGGTGACCATGAGAAAGTTACTACACGTTTATCAACCTGATCAAAGTTATGTACAATAAATAATCTTCGTATCAGTTTGCTGGAGATTGAAGCAGTGACTAAATAGTGATTGAAACAGTGCTAAAGATTGAAACAGGTTTTGAACTTCTTGGGAAAAAAAGATGTCATTTAAGGTATTTGCATTAATGAGACAAATGACTGCGTTGCCTCACATTTACTGTGGTGGAATCCTATTATGGTTCCTTATTTTATGTACTTTAATACCCCTTGAGCCAAAGGATAAATTCTGAATCAAATAACCACGGAAAATTCTAGATATGGTTACACTTTGAAGGGACATGTTAGGCCTGTTAACCAGCACAAGTGTTCTAAAGAGGTTCCAGAGCATTTATGTATTTGTTGATATTAAGGGCCAGTTGAATGGCAGGTACCAAGTCCCCAGTGCCTTGTATGAATCTGGGTATTTAATTCATTCTCTTTGTATATGTTTAGGGAAGAATCTGTTATGTGTCAAGATCCTACTTTATAAGTATTCAGCAGTAAATTAAAAGTTTCTGCCTTCACAGAACTTAAAATTTTGGTGTAAGGAGTTCCAAGAACAAACATAGATTTGTCTGACTTGGTTAAATAACTTAGTTAAGTGTAGGAGGTTTAACTTCATTTGGTAAAAAAATGTATGTACTCTAATTTCAAAGTAGACTGAAAACATCAGATCAGATCAGATCAGTTGCTCAGTCGTGTCCGACTCTTTGCGACTCCATGAATCCCAGCACACCAGGCCTCCCTGTCCATCACCACCTCCCGGAGTTCACTCAGACTCACCTCCATCGAGTCAGTGATGCCATCCAGCCATCTCATCCTCTGTCGTCCCCTTCTCCTCCTACCCCCAATCCCTCCCAGCATCAGAGTCTTTTCCAGTGAGTCAACTCTTCGCATGAGGTGGCCAAAGTACTGGAGTTTCAGCTTTAGCATCATTCCTTCCAAAGAAATCCCAGGGCTGATCTCCTTCAGAATGGACTGGTTGGAATCCTTGCAGTCCAAGGGACTCTCAAAAGTCTTCTCCAACACCACAGTTCAAAAGCATCAATTCTTCGGCACTCAGCCTTCTTCAACAGTCCCAACTCTCACATCCATACATGACCACAGGAAAAACCATAGCCTTGACTAGACGAACCTTTGTTGGCAAAGTAATGTCTCTGCTTTTGAATATGCTATCTAGGTTGGTCATAACTTTCCTTTCAAGGAGTAAGCGTTTTTTAATTTCATGGCTGCAGTCACCATCTGCAGTGATTTTGGAGCCCAGAAAAATAAAGTCTAACACTGTTTCCCCATCTATTTCCCATGAAATGATGGGACCGGATGCCATGATCTTCGTTTTCTGAATGTTGAGCTTTAAGCCAACTTTTTCACTCTCCACTTTCACTTTCATCAAGAGGCTTTTTAGTTCCTCTTCACTTTCTGCCATAAGGGTGGTGTCATCTGCATATCTGAGGTTATTGATATTTCTCCCGGCAATCTTGATTCCAGCTTGTGTTTCTTCCAGTCCAGTGTTTCTCATGATGTACTCTGCATATAAGTTAAATAAACAAGGTGACAATATACAGCCTTGACGTACTCCTTTTCCTATTTGGGACCAGTCTGTTGTTCCATGTCCAGTTTTAACTGTTGCTTCCTGACTTGCATACAGATTTCTCAAGAGGCAGATCAGGTGGTCTGGTATTCCCATCTCTTTCAGAATTTTCCACAGTTTATTGTGATCCACACAGTCAAAGGCTTTGGCACAGTCAATAAGGCAGAAATCGATGTTTTTTCTGGAACTCTCTTGCTTTTTCCATGATCCAGCGGATGTTGGCAATTTGATCTCTGGTTCCTCTGCCTTTTCTAAAACCGGCTTGAACATCAGGAAGTTCACGGTTCACATATTGCTGAAGCCTGGCTTGGAGAATTTTGAGCATTACTTTACTAGCCTGTGAGACGAGTGCAATTGTGTGGTAGTTTGAGTATTCTTTGGCATTGCCTTTCTTTGGGATTGGAATGAAAACGGACCTTTTCCAGTCCTGTGGCCACTGCTGAGTTTTCCAAATTTGCTGGCAGCACTTTTTGAGTGCAGCACTTTCACAGCATCATCTTTCAGGATTTGAAATCGCTCAACTGGAATTCCATCACCTCCACTAGCTTTGTTCATAGTGATGCTTTCCAAGGCCCACTTGACTTCACATTCCAGGATGTCTTGCTCTAGGTCAGTGATCACACCATCGTGATTATCTGGGTCGTGAAGATCTTTTTTGTACAGTTCTTCTGTGTATTCTTGCCATCTCTTCTTAATATCTTCTGCTTCTGTTAGGTCCATACCATTTCTGTCCTTTATAGAGCCCATCTTTGCATGAAATCTTCCTTTGGTATCTCTGATTTTCTTGAAGAGATCCCTAGTCTTTCCCATTCTGTTGTTTTCCTCTATTTCTTTGCATTGATCGCTGAAGAAGGCTTTCTTATCTCTTGCTATTCTTTGGAACTCTGCATTCAGATGTTTATATCTTTCCTTTTCTCCTTTGCTTTTCACTTCTCTTCTTTTCACAGCTATTTGTAAGGCCTCCTCAGACAGCCATTTTGCTTTTTTTGCATTTCTTTTCCATGGGGATGGTTTTGATCCCTGTCTCCTGTACAGTGTCATGAACCTCATTCCGTAGTTCATCAGGCACTCTATCAGATCTAGGCCCTTAAATCTATTTCTCACTTCCACTGTACAATCATAAGGGATATGATTTAGATAATACCTGAATGGTCTAGTGGTTTTCCCTACTTTCTTCAATTTAAGTCTGAATTTGGCAATAAGGAGTTCATGAAAACATAATACAGTAATTTTAGCTCACACTGCCTTTCCTTTGAGGAAATATTACAAAGTGAGATGATTTACTCAAGTTTACCTCAGAGATCTCTTTTTTCCAAATTCTCAAATTCTTTTTTTTCTGACTCTTTAAAATGATATTGTAATACAGATCTTGGGCTTCCCTGATGGCTCAGTGGTAAAGAATGTACATGCATTGGCTGACTTGAGTTTGGTCCCCAAGTCAGCGAGATTCCATAGAGAAGGAAATGGCAACCCACTCCAGTATTCTTGCTTGGGAAATCCCATGGACAGAGAAGCCTGGTGGGCTACAATCCATGGGGTCACAAAAGAGTCAGACACGACTTTGTGAAATCTAAACAACAACAAATACAGATCTCATTAGCCATAATCTGAATCAGATGTCCAGCAATAGCAGAATGGTAAACTGGTATTCTTAGGGCTATTATCGATAAGCGTCTGTGAGTGTTTTTATGCAAGTTTTGGGGGGACACATATGCTTTCATTTCTCTTGGTAAATACCCAAAAGTGGAATTACTGTTTAACTTTATAAGAGACTACCAGTTTTCTGAAGTGATTGGACCATTTTATGCTCTGCCCAACAACATATGGGAGTTCCAGTTGGTCTGTATCCTTGCCATCATTTAGTGGTGTTGGTCTCTTTAATATTAGCCATTCTAGTGGGTGTGAAGAAGTATCTTATTATAGTATAAGTTTGCATTTTGATGATGACTAAATAATGTTGAACATCTTTTCATGGGCTTACTGGCCATTCATGTATCTTTTGTGAAGTATCTGTTCAGTGTTTTACCTATTTTTAACTTTAATTTTGTCTCTTACTGAGTTGTAATCATTCTTTGTATTTCAAATGCAAGTGCTTCGTCAGTGGCTTAGGTTGGGTTCCCTAGAATACAGACCCTGAGAAGATTTGCAGAAAGATTTACAGGAAGTTTATTGGGTGGTGTTCTTGGGAATAACCAAGTGTTGCTCAGTCATATCCGATTCTTTGTACCTCCATGGACTGTAGCCCATCAGACTCCTCTGTTCATGGAATTCTCCAGGCAAGAATACTGGAGTGGGTAGTCATTCCCTTCTCCAGAGGATCTTCCTGACCCAGGGATCAAACCTGGGTCTCCTGCATTACAGGCCACCACATGAGCCACCAGGGAATAACACCTATGAAAGAATGAGCAGGATTAAGCAGATGAAGAAGTTGAGCTGTAATTTGGTTGCAGTGGAGGCCTCAGATCACTCCACAGAAGGCACTGAAGCTTTATGGCCCTTCTGAGATATTCTGACTTGAGGCTTTGTACCTCCATCTGCATAGCAGCAAGTTGGGCTAGTCACTGGATATGGACTTCTCGAGGGGAGGGAATATAACTTTTAGGTTATTGGCCTAAGGGCAGTGTCTCAGAGGGACTTAGCTGAAAGCCATCAGTAGGCAACATTGCCAGCACTTGGGGGAACAGGTATCTCCAACCTGAAGGGGCCTGAGTGTATATTGTTACCATACACCCACCACAAATATATGTATTTCCAGTACAGGTATATGTACTTTCTTCCAGTATGTAGCTTGCCTATTCATTTCTTAATGGATCAGCAAACATTTAAAATTCTGATGTTGAATTTTTTTTCTCTTAAAATAGTTTGTGTTTTTTGTGTCCTTGTTGAGAAATCTTTGCCAACTCCAAGATTGCCAAGATTTTCTATATTTTTTTCTAACAGCCGTTGAGTTTTAGGTTTTATATTTAGGTGTATAATCCATCAGGAATTAATTTTCATTTATATGATGTGAGGTACCACCCAAGTAATTCTTGAAGGCAATTAGCTCTTTCCGTTTTAGGTACATCCCTTTTCTCTCATCTTTCCTTAATTTGCAAAGCTGAGGCATCTTTCATTTCCATTTCCCAGAGTAGAGCATAGTCAAAACGCTGACAGGACAGTCTTCTTTCCTAGTAATTTATTCATTAGTTTGAATTGTGGAGTTCTGAAACTAAGGCCCTCAAATGAAATGATAGTCTGGTGCAGTTTTACCCTTGTTTTTGTCCTTTCTTTGCAGTAAAACTTGACATTCATGATTGTTTTAAGCAAAGGTGACTTTTATGAATTGTTTAGAGAGAATGATGAAAAGACTAATTACTTGCCATGTCAGAGCTGTTTTTCCATCTTGTGTTCTCCATACTCTAACAGTTGGTCTCAAATGAATGCTGTGATTAGCAGTGCTTTGGTGAGTTTAGTAACTTGGAAAAGACAAAGACTCTTAGAATAGCTCAATATTGAACATTAAAATAGGAACACCAGCTGTTTGATGTCCTTTTCCCAAAATACTTCAACCACGTTCTCTTGTTGCCTCCTATATCTTCACAGGATGTGTAGAAATATTATTTTAAAGAAGAGTTGAGGTGCTGACTTGTTAACTAATTTGAACATGGAGTTAGTTCTGCCTCCCAAGCCACTGCCCCAACCATTGGAGGGTTTTTATACAAGCTGTATAGTTGTATACCATTAGAATGCAATCACTGAATGTGTTCAGAACTCTCTCAGTTTGTAAGTCATTAATAGCCACCCAGAATGTGTGAAGGGCTGACCTGGCCTAGATGCTAAGGGGATTCCCCTCATGCTATAGGGCAAGTATTAGCTGGTGCTGACATTGCAGCTATAGTCCCCCCATTTTCAATAGAGACACAATAGACATGGGTCCCTTCTTTCTTCCCAAACAAGGAGCGGGTAATATTTCTACTAACTTTTCAGCTAAGAACCTCCCTTAGAGGCAGTACTTGTATGTGTATATTCCCACAGCTTCACAGTTGCAGCTTCAGTAGTATTTCAGAACTAATACAACCATTGTTATTTTTGATAACCTCATAAAAGAAACTAAAACAGAAAAGGCGAGTATGTGATATACTGTTAAAATTATTAAAAGTTTTTCATAAGCAACATTAATGCCCTCTTGTAGTTTTAAAGATTATTTTTCATACTCCCAAGACTCTAAGAAGGGTACATCGCTGCTTCAGGAAGTTTTGAAACATAATCCTTTATATCCTTTATGTCAGGATACAGTCTGCTAAGGAAATCTGAATAAAAAGAAAAAACTGGTATTAGTGGATTAAAGCCATAGATCATTTATGGCATTGATTCTAATGATGGTTTCATAGATGTGTACTTCCAAATACATAAAGTGGTATACATTAAATATCTACAGCTCTAGTATGTCAATCTCAATCCAGCATTTTTTTTTAAACTAGAGGACATTTTAGTATTAAACTAAATATGTTTTTTTATTGTATGAGTATGTTTCATTGTATGTTCATTGCAGATAAATAAATTTTTATAAATTATATATCACATTTATAAACTATAAAGAAAAAATTGTGTTTATAATAGCCAGGACATGGAAGCAACCTAGATGTCCATCAGCAGATGAATGGATAAGAAAGCTGTGGTACATATACACAATGGAGTATTACTCAGCCATTAAAAAGAATACATTTGAATCAGTTCTAATGAGGTGGATGAAACTGGAGCCTATTATACAGAGTGAAGTAAGCCAGAAGGAAAAACACCAATACAGTATACTAACGCATATATATGGAATTTAGAAAGATGGTAACGATAACCCTGTATACGAGACAGCAAAAGAGACACTGATGTATAGAACAGGCTTATGGACTCTGTGGGAGAGGGAGAGGGTGGGAAGATTTGGGAGAATGGCATTGAAACATATGAAAAGTCATGTATGAAACGAGATGCCAGTCCAGGTTCAATGCACGATGCTGGATGCTTGGGGCTGGTGCACTGGGACGACCCAGAGGGATGGTATGGGGAGGGAGGAGGGAGGAGGGTTCAGGATGGGGAACACATGTATACCTGTGGTGGATTCATTTTGATATTTGGCAAAACTAATACAATTATGTAAGGTTTAAAAATAAAATTAATTAAAAAAATAAAATTATATAAAAAAAAAATGTAAAAAAACCATACAAAAAAAAAAAAAAAAAAATTGTTAATGTTTTACACTTGTTCTGTCTATGGGTATACTTTTTCAAAAGAACTATGAGATTATCCATATGTATTGTTTGCTCGCAGCTTTTCCTCGTAGCAATATATCATGCCTTTTTAAAAAATTAATTAACATTTGTTTTTGGTTGTGCTGGGTCTTCGTTGCTGCGCGGGCTTTCTCTTGTAGTGAGCGGGGGCTGCTGTTTGCTGTGGTACACGGCCTTCTCATTGCATTGGCCACTCTTGTTGTGGGGCATAGGCTGTAAGAGTGCAGGTTGCAATAGTTGCAGCTCGCAGGCTGTAGAGTGTGGGCTCTGTAGTGGTGGCACACGGGCTAAGTTGCCCCATGGCATATGGGATCTTACCGGATCAGTGATGAAACCCATGTCCCCTGCATTGGCGGGTGGATTCTTAGCCACTGGACCACCAGGGAAATCGTGTCATTACCTTCTGTATCCATGAGTAGACCCCTGTCATAATTTGTAATTGCTGAGCTACTAACATTTTCACTTTTCACTTGGTGCTCTGGTGAAGTATTTTAAGTTTATTAGCTAATCTCCTTTCTTGGACATTTAGATTATTTTCAGGTTTGTATTCTTAATAGGTACAGTGGCCACCTTTTCATAGTTCTTTCTTAGGAAAATTTCTAGAAGTGAAATTGCTGGATCAAAGAATTCACATTTTTGAGGCTTTAAATCTAAATTACCAAATTGGGGTCCATATAGGTTGTAGCAGCTCCCAATTCCTCCAGTTTAAGATGAGTATGCTAACTTCTCCCTATTGTAGGTAGTAGACAAGTTTTCCCACATCACTGCCAATCTGGTAAGCTTAAAAATGGTATCTCCTTGTTCTAATTGGCATTATTATTCATGAAACTTGGGCTTCCCCGATGGCTCAGCAGGTAAAGAATCCACCTGCAACACAGGCGAAGCAGGAGACAAGGGTTTGATCCCTGGGTCAGAAGATCCCCTGGAGGAGGGCATGGCAACCCACTCCAGTATTCTTGCCTGGAGAATCCCAGGGACAGGGGCGTCTGGTGGGCTACAGTCCATGGGGGCGCAAAGAATCAGACACGACTGAAGGGACTGAGCACACTTTGATGAAGCTGACCCTTTTTCATGTTCACTGGCCATTGTAGATTTTGGCCTCACAAATAAGCAGCTCACTGCAGATACTTCGGAAACTTTTCCCCTGTTTAGTCATCAATCTTCAACAGCTTATGTTTTCTTTCCAGGAGCGACTAAAGCTGGTGACTGTTTTGGGTGCCGGCCTCCTCTGTGGAACTGCACTGGCGGTCATCGTGCCTGAAGGGGTGCACGCACTTTATGAAGATATTCTTGAGGGTGAGAGAGAGATGGGCCTTCTTTGAGCTATGTTATTGATGTGGAGGGCTCAAAAGAGAAGCTTGGTGATATTTTTTTCTGAAAACAGTTCACACGTTTGCCATAGAAATATGCCAAAGCATATCTTTTGATGTTTTTGACAATAAACACGTCAGTAGCAGTTAGTGAATTGAATGCCTCTGTCCACGAATACCACTTAAGATTTATTTGCAATAACACATGAATTGTGGGCTTTCTAAGAATGACAATCATTCTTTTTAATGCCTATGCAAAACTTCCAAATTCCTACATGACAATGATTGTGTTTTTAGTGTTCTTTAATTAAAAAAAATACATATATATATAGATAGGTAGATAAACACATTTGGATTCAAAGACTCCTTTAAAAATTTTTTTAAACCATTTTGTTTCTAAATTTTATGCATTTATTTATGGCTGTGCTGGGTCTTCATTGCTGTATTGACTTTTTCTACTTGCTGTGCACAGGGTTCTTATTGCGGGGGCTTCGTTGCAGAGCATGGAGTCTAGGGCATGCAGGCTTCAGTAGCTACAGCACATGGGCTTGGTAGCTGCAGCTCCCAGGCTCTGGAGCACAGACTCAATAGTTGTGATACACAGGCTTAGTTGCTCCAAGGCATGTGGGATCTTCCTGGATCAGGGAGGGAACCCATGTTTCTTGCACTGGTAGTCGGATTTGTTACCACTGAGCCACCAGGGAAGCCCCTCAAAGACTCTTTATAATGAACCTTCTAGATAATGAGGACTTCTGTAGTAAAGGATAACTAAGGAATTAAAAAGACGTCTCCTGACCCTAATAACAAGCAGAGAACAGTACAGCTATAGAAGATTAAATGCTGGGCGGTCAGCTTGGTTCATTCATCTGCTAAATGATTTGGTCCTTTATATCAGCTGGGAGGCATACTTGATTCAGATTTGTGATTCAGCAAAATCAGATTCCCACCTGTCATTAAATGTCCCACTTGACTAAAACCACAAATGTTATATTGGTGAGCTGATTTCAGATGCCAAGAGTCTGCTAGACTTTAAGAATAGAATAAAGAGGTCAACACCTTCCAGATTTCTTACTGCTGCTGCTGCTGCTAAGTCACTTCAGTCATGTCTGACTCTGTGCCACCCCTTAGACGGCAGCCCACCAGGCTCCCCCGTCCCTGGGATTCTCCAGGCAAGAACACTGGAGTGGGTTGCCATTTCCTTCTCCAATGCATGAAAGTGAAAAGTGAAAGTGAAGTCTCGCAGTCGTGTCCGACTCTTTGCAACCTCATGGACTGCAGCCCACCAGGCTCCTCTGTCCATGGGATTTTCCAGGCAAGAGTACTGGAGTGGGGTGCCATTGCCTTCTCCGAAATTTCTTACTAGTCACAGCATAATAAATAGTTTTTCACATGTTAGCAGAGGAAAAAAACTGTCCTATATTCAGAGGGATGATGCTCATATGCCTGGGGTATGAATATGGTCATAGTGGTAAAGAATGGGGATCATGGGGGTTAGTGCAAAGTAGGACAGAGGCTAAGGATTGGTCAGCCTTAGGAGGAAAAAATAACAAATTAGGATCCTTAGAGCAGTGGTTTCCACTCTTTTTTGATCATATATTCTATTGAGAAAAAAAGATAATACATGTGCTATTGCATTGATACACTCTACCTTATAATACACTCCTTAAATAGAAAATTTTGGAAAATGAGATTTAAAGTAACAGTATATAGATCAGTATTTCCTTTCATGTTCCAGTGGATCATCTTGAGTTTTCCTTCGTGTACTCATTCCACTGTGGAAATTACTCTGCTGGTGTGCTAGAAAACATTCAGACTATGATTAAAAGACACTTAAAATTTGTTTTGCTTGGCTTTGTGCTAAGAATTATGGGTGGTAGTTGTTTGCTAAACTTGTCTGATAATAAAAGTTTCTTGAGGAAGGGGTGCAGTTTAAAAGTACAGTTTTCTGACCCCCAACCTAGATTATTTAATCAAAATCTCCAGGGAAGGTATTTGGGTATATCTAATTTTAACACGTTGTCAAATGATTCTTATTAGACAAGTTTAGGAAACACTAGAGTAGGGGAAAAAAGTGCTTCAGCTTTAGTTTTTTTTTTTGCTGATAGTTTTATGAGATGATAATGTATATACCATATTTCAGGTATACTTTTAAAGTTAAATGTAGCTACTATGTGTTGGGTTGCTTTCCTTTATTTTCAGTTTTCCTTGTTTTGGCCCAAAATAATTTTGTGGATTCGTTTGAAGATAGATACATGTACTTTATAAACCTATTTTTTGAAAAATAAGCATTCTAATTTCTTTAACCTTTTCATCACAGACTATTTTCCTGCCCCAAGCCAATCATTAAAAAATCTTTTAAGGGACTTCCCTAGTGGTCCAGAGATTAAGACTCTGTGCTTTTACTGCAGAAGTTGTAGGTTTGATCCCTGGTCAGGGAACGAAGATCCCACATGCTGGTTGGCCTTCATTAAAAAAAAAAAAGAAAAGAAATATTTTACAACTATTTTCACTTACATATTTTATATTCACAAGGCAAAAAGATATGACAGTGAAAGATGAAGCCCTCAGGTTAGTAGGTGCCCAATATGCTACAGGAGATGAGTGGAGAAATAGCTCCAGAAGGAATAAAGAGGCTGAGCCAAAGCAGAAGCAATGCCCAGTTGTGAATGTGGCTGGTGGTGAAAGTCAAGTCCAATGCTGTAAAGAACAATACTGCATAAGAACCTGAAATATTAGGTCCATGAAACAAGGTAAATTGGAAGTGATTAAACCGAAGGTGGCAAGAGTGAACATCAACATTTTACTAATCAGTGAACTAAAATGGACAGGAATGGGCAAATTTAATTCAGATGACCATTATATCTACTACAAGAAGCCCTTAGAAGAAATGGAATAGCCCTCATAGTCAACAAAAGGAGTCCAAAATGCTGTTCAGTTCAGTTCAGTTGCTCAGTTGTGTCCAATTCTTTGCGACCCAATGAATCGCAGCACACCAGTCCTCCCTGTCCATCACCAACTCCCAGAGTTCACCCAAACTCATGTCCATCGAGTCGATGATGCCATCCAGCCATCTCATCCTCTGTCGTCCCCTTCTCCTCCTGCCCCAATCCCTCCCAGCATCAGGGTCTTCTCCAATGAGTCAACTCTTCACATGAGGTGGCCAAAGTATTGGAGTTTCAGCCTTAGCATCAGTCCTTCCAATGAACACCCAGGACTGGTCTCCTTTAGGATGGACTGGTTGGATCTCCTTGCAGCCCAAGCGACTCGCAAGAACCTTCTCCAACACCACATTTCAAAAGCATCAATTCTTCGGCACTCAGCTTTCTTCACAGTCCAACTCTCACATCCATACATGACCACTGGAAAAACCATAGCCTTGACTAAACGGACCTTTGTTGGCAAAGTAATGTCTCTGGTTTTGAATATGCTATCTAGGTTGGTCATAACTTTCCTTCCAAGGAGTAAGTGTCTTTTAATTTCATGGCTGCAGTCACCATCTGCAGTGATTTTGGAGCCCCCAAAAATAAAGTCTGTTTCTACTGTTTCCCCATCTGTTTCCCATGAAGTGATGGGACCCGATGCCATGACCTTAGTTTTCTGAATGTTGAGCTTTAAGCCAACTTTTTCATTCTCCTTTTTCACTTTCATCAAGAGGCTTTTGAGTTCCTCTTCACTTTCTGCCATAAGGGTGGTGTCATCTGCATATCTGAGGTTATTGATGTTTCTCCCAGCAATCTTGATTGCAGCTTGTGCTTCTTCCAGCCCAGCGTTTCTCATGATGTACTCTGCAAAGAAGTTAAATAAACAGGGTGACAATATACAGCTTTGACATACTCCTTTTCCTATTTGGAACCAGTCTGTTGTTCCATGTCCAATTCCAACTGTTGCTTCCTGACCTGCATATAGGTTTC
The DNA here is from genome assembly GCF_027580195.1 of Bos mutus. NCBI lineage: Eukaryota > Metazoa > Chordata > Mammalia > Artiodactyla > Bovidae > Bos > Bos mutus. The sequence continues at coordinate 27,525,934 of NC_091626.1, read as the reverse complement.
TCAAGAGGCAGGTCAGGTGGTCTGGTATTCCCATCTCTGTAGGAATTTTCCACAGTTTGTTGTGATCCACACAGTCAAAGGCTTTGGCATAGTCAATAAAGCAGAAATAGATGTTTTTCTGGAACTGTCTTGCTTTTTCGATGATCCCATGGATATTGGCAATTTGAATCAGTACTTGAGTGCAATCTCAAAAATGATAGAATGATCTCAGTTTGTTTCTAAGGCAAACCATTCAGTATCACAGTAATCCAAATCTATGCCCTAACCACTAATGATGAAGAAGCTGAAGCTGACCAGTTCTATGAAGACCTACAAAACTTTCTAGAACTAACACTAAAAAGATGTCCTTTTCATCATAGGGGACTGGAATACAAAAGTAGGAAGTCAAGAGATACCTGGAGTAACAGACAAGTTTGGCCTTGGAGTACAAAATGAAGCAGGGCAAAGGCTAACAGAGTTTTGCCAAGAGAATGCACTGGTCATAGCTAAACACCCTCTTCCAACAACACAGGAGACAACTCTACACATGGACATTACCAGATGGTCAAAATTGAAATCAGATTGATTATATTCTTTGCAGCCAAAGATGGAGAAACTCTATATGGTCAGCAAAAACAAGGTCTGGAGCTGACTATGGCTCAGATCATTAGCTTCTTACTGCAAAATTCAGACTTAAATTGAAGAATATAGGGAAAACCACTAGGCCATTCAGGTATGACCTAAATAAAATCCCTTACAATTATACAATGGAAATGACAAATAGATTCAAGGGATTAGATCTGATAGAGTGCCTGAAGAACTATGGACAGAGGTTCGGGACATTGTACAGGAGGCTGTGATCAAAACCATCCTCAAGAAAAAGGAAGGCAAAATGGTTATCTGAGGAGGCTTTACAAATAGCTGAGAAAAGAAGAGAAGCAAAAGGCAAAGGAGAAAAGGAAAGATAAACCCATCTGAATGCAGAATTCCAAAGAACAGCATGGAAAGATAAGAAAGCCTTCATAAGTGAACGATGTAAAGACATAGAAGAAAACAATATAATGGAAAAGACTAGACATCTATTCAAGAAAATTAGAGATACCAAGGAAACATTTCAGGCAAAGATGGGCACAATAAAGGACAGAAACAGTACGGACCTAACAGAAGCAGAAGATATTAAGAAGAAATGTCAAGAACACACAGAAGAACTTTACAAAAAAGGTCTTAATAATCTAGATAACCACGATGGTGTGATCATTCAACTAGAGCCAGACATCCTGGAGTGTGAAGTCAAGTGGGCCTCAGGAAGCATTACTACAAACAAAGCTAGTGGAGGTGATGGAATTCCAGCTGAGCTATTTCAAGTCCTAAAAGATGATGCTGTTAAAGTGCAGCACTCAATACGCCAGCAAATTTGGAAAACTCAGCAGTGGCCACAGGACTGGAAAAGGTCAGTTTTTATTCCAATCCCAAAGAAAAGCAATGCCAAAGAATGTTAAAACTACATCAAAATTGTGTTCATTTCACACGCTCGAGCGCAAGGTTATGCTCAAAATCCTTCAAGCTAGGCTTCAGAAGTACTTGAACTGAGAACTTCCAGATGTACAAGTTAGATTTATAAAAGGCAGAGGAACCAAAGATCAAATTGCCAGCATCTGTTGGACCATAGAAAAAGCAAGGGAATTCCAGAAAAACATCTACTTCTGCTTCATTGACTACACTAAAGCCTTTGACTGTGTGGATCATAACAAACTGTGGAGAATTCTTAAAGAGATAGGAATACCAGACCACCTTACCTGCCTCCTGAGAAGTCTGTGTGCAGGTCAAGAAGTAACAGTTAGAACCAGACATGGAACAACAGACTGGTTCCAAATTGGGAAAGGAGTACGTCAAAACTGTATATTGTCACCCTGCTTATTTAACTTTTATGCAGAGTACATCATGAGAAACGCTGGGCTGGAAGGAACAAGCTGGAAGAAGCACAGGCTGGAATCCCGGGAGAAATATCAATAACCTCAGACATGCAGATGACACCATCCTAATGGCAGAAATCAAAGAGGAACCAAAGAGCCTCTTGATGCAGGTGAAAGAGGAGAGTGAAAAAACTGGCTTAAAACTCAACATTCAAAAAATGAAGATTATGGCATTTGATCCCATCACTTCGTGGCAAATAGGGAAAAACTGGAAACAGTGACAGACTTTATCTTCTTGGGCTCCAAAATCACTGCAGATGGTGACTGCAGCCATGAAATTAGAAGACGCTTCTTGGGAGGAAAGCTATGACAAACCTAGACAGCATATAAAAAAGGAGAGACATCACTTAACGGACAAATGTCCATATAGTCAAAGTTATGGTTTTTCCAGTAGTCATCTATGGTTGTGAGAGTTGGACCATAAAGAAAGCTGAGTGCCAAAAAATTGATGCTTTCAAACTGTGGTGCTGGAAAAGACTCTTGAGAGTCCCTTGGACAGCAAGGAGATCAAACCAGTCAATAAAGGAAATCAACCCTGAATATTTCATTGGAAGGACTGATGCTGAAGCTGAAGCTCCAGTATTTTGGCCACCTGATGTGAAGAGCTGACCCACTGGAAAAGACCCTGATGCTGGGAAAGATTGAAGGCAGGAGGAGAAGGTGGCAACAGAGGATACAATAGTTAGATGGCATCACCGACTTGATGGACATGAGTTTGAGCAAACTCCGAGAAGTAGTAAAGGACAGGGAAGCCTGGTGTGCTGCAGTCTGTGGGGCTGCAAACAGCTGGACACGACTGAGCAACTGAACAACAACAGCATTCAGTCTTTTTGGCATGAATGACTACGTTTTGTCAAATCCATAAAGTCAAAATACAGAACAGTTCCATCACCCTCATCTCCTTTTGTAATCAGACTTTTCCTCCACTTCCAATCTTGAGCAACCTCTGATCTCCTCTGTGTCTATAGTTTTGTCTTTTCTCAATGTCATATATATGCAGCCTTGTAGTCTTTGGGTCTGACTTCTTTTAGTTAGCTTAATGCAGTTGAGAAGTCATCCTGTTGTTTGGTGCATCAGTGGTTTATACCTGCTCCAATATTCTTGCCTGGAGAAGTCCATGGACAAAGGAGCCTGGTGGGCTACAGTCCACGGGGTCACAAAGAGTCGGACACGACTGAGTGACTAATACCCACATCCCGTAATATGAGAGTTGCAGTTGACTCCCTTCCAAACATTTTCGTTGTCTCTTTTGTTTTAGTGTTTTATTTTAATCACCCAAATAGACGGGTAGGGGTGTCTCTGTGTGTGTCTCTGTGTGTTGATTGATTTGACTGTGTTGAGTCTTAGTTGTAGCGTGAGGGATCTTCCACCTTTGTTGCAGTGTGTGGGATCTTGTTCCATCAAACCTGGGCCCCTGCATTGGGAGCGTAGAGTCTTAGCCACTGCACCACCAGGGAAGTCCTTTCCGCTCGTGCGTTATTGTTGTTCAAGCCAACTTTTCTCCAAACTTTGAGAAAGGAATTTGTGTACCTGTAACTACAGCCTATGGTTTAGTTCTTCTGTGGACCTTATAATTAGGATAATAAGCAGGTATTTTTTCAGAGCTCGGTATACCATGTTAGCTAAGTACTCTGACACTTTAATAAGCAGTATTAAATACAAATTAATGTGAAAAGGAACTTCTCACATACTCTTCTACAATTATAGCTCTAAAATCACTGGACTTAGATGAATATCTGTGTTCATGTGAGGAAACAGTCTTCCTGTAGAAACAGAAGTTTTGAGAACATAGTTTATTGAGTACTGCAGTACTTGTTTACTGTGGATGGAGCTAATGTTTGAAACCACAAAAATTGTTTTAAAGTAGAGGGTTAAATCTGCTATTACATTAACATTTATCCTATCCTCCATTAATAAAAATGGAGCTCTTTAAGGCTCTTATACTTTACTTTCAGGATTCTGAAATTGTTTGATTGTTCAGTACTGTATCTGACCAGATATTCACTCCACATGTTTCACATGTTCATGTAAATCTCCTGAATTAATTCCATTTAATATACAACTATGTTCCTGAACATTTAGTGAGCACTTAACCACAATACCAGGTATTGTGTGAATATATTGCGTAATCATTCACAACAACCCTCTAAGGTGGATACTGCTTTATAAATGAGACTTTTGAACCCCTGAGAGGTTAAATAATTTGCCCAAGGAACTCAGCCAGTAAGTGTCAGGACCAGGATTTGAACACAGGCTGCCTTACTCCGTCTGAAGTCTACACTTTTAATGACACTCTGCTATGTGGTGAACATTGTAAGGAATTTCATATCACCAAAACACTGTATATCTGCTAAAGAAATGTAAGTTTCCTACCTTATAATGAGATTTTTTTTTCTTTCAGAAATAGTGGTATTTTGATTAAAAAAAAAAAAAGATTCATTAACATCCCTTTAAAACATTAGTTTTATTCATTTGACTATAGTCAGTTTTCTCTTTTACATGATAAACAGATAGTAAGTAAGAGCTACTCTACCCTGTTGGGCTTCCCTGGTGGCTCAGACCATAAAGAATCTGCTTGCAGTGCTGGAGACCCAGATTCAGTCCCTGGGTCGGAAGAGCCCCTGGAGAAGGAAATGGCTACCCTCTCCAGTATTCTTTCCTGAAGAATTCCGTGGATAGAAGAGCCTGGCAGGCTACAGTCTATGGGGTCGCAAAGAGGCAGATGCCACTGAGCGACTAACACTTTGACTGTTACTGAAAACACATCAAGTGTAAAGAACTGTCTGTCTTTGCCCAGAAAAAAAAAAAGTATATAATAAAAATCTGTAAAGGTTATAAGATATAAGTAGAAGGTAAGAAATTTGAAATAATCAGTACAGGCCGAAAATACAAACATCAAAGCGGGGTGTCACCCTTCCCCACAAAGAAACAGATTACCTGAAGGTTTGATTCTTAGAATGCTTTGTCCTTTGTAAATGTTAATCTGAAGGAGTTCTAGTGAATGTCTTCAAAGGGCAAATTGATTCTATTACATTTATCAATAATTTAACATATGTGTCTGTAACATCAGTTCAGTTCAGTTCAGTCGCTCAGTTGTGTCCCGACTCTTTGCAACCCCATGAATTGCAGCATGCCAGGCCTCCCTGTCCATCACCAACTCCCAGAGTTCACCCAAACTCACGTCCATTGAGTCGGTGATGCCATCCAGCCGTCTCATCCTTTGTCGTCCCCTTCTCCTCCTGTCCCCAATCCCTCCCAGCATCAGAGTCTTTTCCAATGAGTCAACTCTTGGCATGAGGTGGCCAAAGTACTGGAGTTTCAGCTTTAGCATCATTCCTTCCAGAGAACACTGTAACATAGGAAGGCTATATACCATACTGGTGGAGCTTATTGGAAGGATTCCTGTATGAATATCTACGGAGAGAATTAAGCCCATGATGATTTGCTGAACACTCTGTTAGTGGCATGAGAAATATATGTCTGATGAGCAATATCCAGTGATAATACTGAGTGTATATACTTTGCAGTGGGGAATGTGACATGGACCATGCCTCAGTTATTCATTACCAGCCAGTGCCCTGTGTGAAACAGACACAACAGTAACAACCTGAAAGTTCTTTCAAGAATGAGTACCATATGTACACGAATTTTAGTTAAATAGCTGGGTGTTAAAATTTTTTATTTTAGTATAGTTGATTTACAATGGGGTATTCATTTCTACTGTATAGCAAAGTGACTCAGTTGTACATATGTATATTATCTTTCATGTTCTTTTCCATTATGGTTTATCACAGGATATCGACTGTATAGTGCCCTGTGCTGTGCGGTAGGCCCTCGTTTCTCCATTCTATCATAGTTTGCATCTAATAATCCCAAACCCCCAATGCGTCCCTCCCCAGCCCCTCTGCCCCTGGCAGTGAGAGGCCTTCTCTACGAGTGAGTCTGTTTCTGTTTCGTAGGTAGGTTCATTTGTGTCGTATTTTAGATTCCACACGGAAGTGATGTCACATGGCACTTGTCTTCTCTTTCTGATTCCCTTCACTTAGTATAGTCTCTAGGTCCATCCATCTTGCTGCAAATGGCATTATTTCACTCTTTTGTATGGCTGAGTAGTGTTCCATTGTATATATGCACCACATCTTGTTTATCCGTTCATCTGTCAGTGGCCATTTATGTTGTTTCCATATCTTGGCTATTGTAAATAGTAAATAGCTGGTTTTTGAGATCTCAGGTTTTGCTGGGTTGAGTTTCACATCCTCCAGTAGAAAGGGTGGATGTGTTAATACTGAATATCCAGATCCCATTACTAAAGTGTTACTGTACTAACAAGTCGTGGGATTATCACTCACTTTAAAAAGCATTTTTGTTTTGTTTTGGCTAATGCTTGCAAATAAAACCAATAATGCCTACCATTCATTGTATATAATCCAGTAAATATTTTATGTTTTTATATATAAAATTAAATTCCACTTAATTATAAGTATTCAGATCTTGTATGGAAAGCTTCAATCAACAGCACACTTATTTCAAGTTATATATATATGTGTGTGTGTGTATATATTATATATAAATAATAATGTTCCTCACATTTATTTGCCACAGTTTTATTTATACATAAAATTAAGTGTTAACTCTTTCAAAGTCGTAACAACAGGAAATTATATACTTACATCAGTGAATGCTCAAAAAATGTTAGAACTCTTTCTTTAATTTACTTCCAGAGTATGAGATGAAAATCATCAGTGGCAGCAGAGTTTTCCTTGAAAGCAGTTTAGGTTTGGAGAAATACAGTTTATTCAACGCCAATCTGTTTAATAACATAGCTGACCCATTTATTCAGTATTATTTTAGATCAGAAGCTGGTATATTAGAAAGTAGGAGTTTTATTGTGGCTCATAAACTTGACTCCGAAGGCTATGCCAAGAGTTCCAAAATGATTTAGATAAAGAAAGCGTTGTTAGGATAAGATATAGAAGGTTCTTATACTCATCTAAATTGAAAAATTCTGATATAGGTGTACCTTATTATTAAGGGATGTGAAAGTTGGACCATAAAAAAGGCTGAGTGCCAAAGAATTGATGCTTTTGAACTGTGGTGCTGGAGAAGACTCTTGAGAGTCCCTTGGACTGCAGGGAGATCAAACCAGTCAGGCCTAAAGGAAATCAACCCTGAATATTCATTGGAAAGACTGATAACTAAAGTTGAAGCTCCAGTACTTTGGCCACCTGATGCGAAGAACCGACTTATTGGAAAAGACCCTGATGATGGGAAAGACTGAAGGCAAAAGGAGAAGAGGGCGGCGGAAGATGAGGTGGTTAGATGGCATCACTGACTCAATGCACATGAACTTTAACAAACTCCAGGAGATAGAAAGCCTGGCATGTTGCAGTCCAAGGGTTGCAAAGAGTCAGACACGACTTAGCGCCTAAACAACAGTGAAGGGAAATAATGTTGATCATCCTTTGAAAGTTGTAATTGGCTTGACATTTAGTTTCAGAGCTATGGATACCCCAAAAGTAATTGCCTTTAAAAATTATTATACAACTGTTCACAAATAATAGTATGACTAACACCCTTTAATGAGGTGTTAACCCACCTTTGTACCTCAGCTCACTTTAGCATAACCTTTCACCTACTTTAGCACATACATCTGTTACCTATTAAGTCTGGATTTATAAAAAAGCATGTGCACAATTATCTTGAAAGTGAAAGTTTCTCAATCACGTCCGATTCTTTGCGACCCCATGGACTGTATGTCGCCCACCAGGCTTCTCTGTCCATGGAATTTTCCAGGCAAGAATACTGGAGTGGGTAGCCATTTCTTTCTTCAAGGGCAACCCAGGGTTCAAACCTGTACCTCCTGCATTGCAGGCAGATTCTTTACCATCTGAGCCACCAGGGAAGCCATTCTAAAGTATAAGACTAAAAGATTGTATTTTATTTCCATTTAAAAAAGTCTTTTTGCATTGGAAGGAATTAATTGCCTAACTTTCAAAATGAAATGTCACATTAAAAAATTACAGAAGTGTGAAGGCCTTTTTTTTTTTGCCTTCAAAATCTATTTGTTGAGTATATACTCAATTTATGGCCTTATATTGATTGTTAGAGTTCATAGATCTACAGTATAGCTTCTGCCTTCAAGAATTCACAGCCGATGGAAAATGAATAAATTAACAGTCAGTGACAGCAGGGGTTGGCAAACTTTTTCTAAAAGGGCCAAATAGTAAATATTTTAGGCTTTGTGGGCCATATGGTTTCTGTTGCAGTTACTCAGCTCTGCTGTCATAGCATGAGAGCAGCTATAGACAATCTGTGAACAAATGAGCATGGCTGCATTCCAGTGCAAATTTTATTTACAAAACTAGACATGAACCCTTGTCCTGTAGTTTGCTGCTGTCTGAATTGTAGTATAGTGATATAAAACTTATGGTTGACACACACCAGTCTGCTGGATATGCGTGAGCAGAAGAGGACACAGAAAATGTCAAGGAGGAAGGAACTTACAGGCTGAGTCTTGAAAGACAGGCTGTTATCCAGGAGAAGCAGCATGGAAGGCCCATGGATTCATGAACTGCAGAGACTAAACAAAGGCAGAGATGAGAGCTCATTTTGTTAAATATTTAGTGGGGACCTTTTAAAAAGGTAATCATTCAACCCTTTCCAATAGCATCTTTCTAAGTAGTATTGAAAATTGTAGGTACCAAAATTCTATGACTTAACTTCACATGTGTAGTTTCTTTACATTTATACATATGAAGAATTGGTTTTGTATATTAAAATGGAAGCATACCAAAAATTGCCTTGTCTTTAGAGAAAGTCAAGTGTGTTACTTTATTTATTTTTCTTTCTCAAGGCCATGCTAATTATTTGGCAGTGTATAATAGTTCGTTGATTTTTCACAAACCAAACACCCTTGTGTTACCATGAGGCCACAGTTTAATTGTCCAACACTACCAATCAAAATTCTTAGACTGCTTCTCTCATAAACTTAATTACTTTTCATCTCTGAGCTTTCAGTCAGTTCTCTGGCTTAAAATCCTTATTGCTAACAATAATTTTGCTTGTGTGAAGAACAGCGTGGGCATACTCTGTCTGCCCACCTTTTCCTCCTAGACCTGTCTAGAGTTCGATTCTCTTTAATTGATCACTGCAGTGTAGGCTTCTAATTTCCAGGAAATGCCTCTTATTCCAAAATCATCTATTTCTTCATCTGAAAGTCTCTCTCTACCTCCAGCAGTGCTTCCAAACTGAATGTGGCAACTCACTGGATCTTGGGATAAATTTAGTAAGTTGGGCTTGTGACTGGCATTTAAGAGGAGCACAAGGGAGGGACAAAGAGAAGGAAATTTTTTGTGTTATAACCACTGTAAAGTCGCAAAGAGTCATACAGCAACATCAGATACAAACAAAACAAGGCTGTCTCCTCTCCACCACTTGTACTTAACATTGTACTTGGAGTCCTAGCCAGATGCTAGTTTGCAGTAAGGCCAGAAACAGGAAGATAAGGCACAAAGATTGGCAAGAAGTAAAACTATCTATTTGCAGATGACATGATCACCTATGTAAAAATGGTTAAAAATTTAAAACCTCATAGTATCAAATGTTGACAGTGGTATGGAGCAACTAGTACTTTCAGACATTGCTATTGGATATGTAAACTGGTACAACCACTTTGGAAAACAATTTGAGAGTTTTATCTTATGTTGTTATGTTTAGTCACTTCAGTCGTGTCTGACTCTGTGACCCTATGGACTGTAGCCTGCCAGGCTCCTCTGTCCGTGGAATTTTCTAGGAAAGAATACTGGAATGGGCTGCCATTTCCTCCTCCAGGGGATCTTCCCGAACCAGGGATCAAACCCATGTCTCTTATGTCTCCTGCATTGGCAGGTGGGCTCTTTACCACTAGCACCACCTGGGAAGCCCATTTTCTTTTATAAACATAGATATACCCAAAAGTTCTGATCCTAGGTATTTACCCAAGGGAAGAGAAAATTTGCATCCACAGAAAGATTTCTATCTGGACTTCTCTGGTGGTCCACTGGTTAAGCATCCACCTGCCAATGCAGGGGACATGGGTTTGATCCCTGGTCTGGGAAGATGCCACATGCTGCAGGGCAGCTAAGCCCGTATGCCATAGCTCCTGAGCCCACGCTCTAGAGCCCGTGCACCGTAACTACTGAGGCCGGGTACCTTGATCCACAACAAGAGAAGCCCCTGCACCACAGCCAGAGAGTGACCCCTGCTTGCTGCTACGAGAGAAGGCCCACTTGCAGCAGTGAAGACCCAGCGCAGCCTAAAAATAATACAAATACATTTCTTAAAAAAGAGAAAGACTTGTACCTGAATGCTCGTAGCGACTTTATAATGGACCAGTGTTGGAAATTACCTAAATGTCCATCAGTAGCTGAATGGGTAAATAAGTTGTGCTGTGTCTGTACAGTGGGGCATTATTCGGCAAAAAGGAGGACCAAACTACAGATACATGCAGAGCTCAGATAAATCCCAAATATTCTGCTGATCAAAAGAATCCTTATGCAAAAGAATACATATTGCAGGACTCCATTTATACGAAATCCTAGAACAGGGAAAACTCAGGGGACAAAAAGCACATTCAGCACTTGCTTGGGACCAGGACTGACATATTGACTCCAGGGAAGCACAGGAGAACTGTTCTGGTATTTTTGAGTACTGTTCCAAAACTTGAACTTGGTGGTAGTTTAACTAGAGTTTTTACATTTGTGAATTAAATAAATTCACACACCTCAATAAAGTGTGCTTTAAAAAAAGATTGAGACATTTAAAAGCAAATTAAAAAAAAAAGCAAACAATGAAATCACTATTCAGAAAAAAATCTTAAGGCTAAAAAATTACTTTGGGAATATGAAAAAGTTCTGGAGATGGATAATGGTTGTAGAACAATGTGTCTACTTAAAGCCACAGAATCATATGATTAAAAATGGTTAAAATGATAAGTAAATTTTATGTAATGTATATTTTACATTTTTTAAAAAGGTTAAAAGAAAAAGCTATGTAAACAAAAAATCTTTAAAGAATTAGAAAAATGTATTTTTGTTATCTTAAGATGGTTTGTGCTTCTCAGTAATGACTTTTAAAGAATTAGCTAAGCTAAGTCAAGTCACTTCAGTCGTGTCCGACTCTGTGCGACCCCATAGACGGGCAGCCCACCAGTCTCCCCCGTCCCTGGGATTCTCCAGGCAAGAACACTGGAGTGGCTTGCCATTTCCTTCTCCAATGCATGAAAGTGAAAGTGAAGTTGCTCAGTCGTGTCTGACTCTTCAGGACCCCATGGACTGCAGCCCACCAGGCTCCTCTGTCCAAGGGATTTTCCAGGCAAGAGTACTGGAATGGGGTGCCATTGCCTTCTCCTTTAAAGAATTAAGGCAGGGTCTAAAAACTACAGCAGGCTTCTGTGATTTCTTTAGTCAAAGGTTAAATGCTTAATCTAATTATAAGTGATAAATATGTTTAGTATTTTGGCCTGTATTTATAAAACCAACAAAGATAAGAATTCTTGAAGTGTTCATGCTTTGAGTGTCAGATATTTGAGTATAAACTAGTAGTATTAATATTGCCTAGCCAGGTGTCATTTCCTGTAATTCAGAGTATCCCAACAATTGTATTTTTAGAACTGAATTTATACTGAAGGAAATGTCTCGTTTAAACTGCTCTGCCCTTTGGTTTCTAACTGGTGATTGTCCCCTGATATTTTTTAAAGCTAAAGCGTTTTATACTCAGTTTGCTCTTTATTTGCAATTTTTGTATCAACCTAAGAGTGGACTCATTGGAAAAGACTCTGATGCTGGGAGGGATTGGGGGCAGGAGGAGAAGGGGATGATAGAGGATGAGATGGCTGGATGGCATCACTGACTCGATGGACGTGAGTTTGGGTGAACTCTGGGAGTTGGTGATGGACAGGGAGGCCTAGTGTGCTGCGATTCACGGGGTCGCAGAGTCGGACATGACTGGGCAACTGAACTGAACTGAAGTATAAAAACAGATGAATTGTTTTCATTGTTATTGTTCTTCATTTGCCTGTTTTCATCAGAATAAATCTTTCCGTGGTTTCTGGTGAGACTGGTGTGAATCTCTATAGACAGAAGGGGGGATTGGAAGATGATATCCCTTGGGAAAATGACTGCTTTCTTGCATGGTGATTTGCTTCCAGTTCCTAGGTTTTGAGAATAATAGGCAGTTTAAAACTCTGCCTGCCAAAAGCAGAAGAGCTTTGGGAATTTTTTCATCATGAACTTTAAGGGAGTTTATGACTTGCTAGATTACAATATAGGAAGTGAATGTCTTTGCAGGAAAATCTGTAGAGCTCAAAGTACAAAAGAACAGAAGCCTCTACATAAGATGCTTTAAGGGAATAAACATGTTATCTCTTTATGGTTCATTCTGCTCTAGGGAAGCACCACCAAGCGAGTCAAACACAGAACGTGATTGCATCAGACAAAGTAGCGGTAATACCGGTTGCCCATGAACATGAGCACAGCCATGACCACACACAGCTGCATGCCTACATCGGCGTTTCCCTCGTACTGGGCTTTGTTTTCATGTTGTTGGTGGACCAGATTGGCAGCTCCCATGTGCATTCTACTGACGGTAAGTGGCCCCAAGGTTTTCTGGGAAGTCCAAAAAATTTGCATTTTAGGTGATCATAAATGATTGAATGATTCAGTATGTATCAATGGCCATATTTAGTACTAAAACTCTTGTCTTAGGTTCTGGTGAACATGTTGTTCATTTGAGGAAGCTAGTGGGTTGTGACATGTGGCACAAGAGAGTGTTTATTGGGTTACTACCAATTATCTTAAAGCTGTTTCATTTGATGGAGGTCTAGGGCAGAAGTTCTTAACCCTTTTTCTGCCATGGAGCCTTTAAGCAGTCTAAAGCCTGTGGACCTTTCATTGGGATAAATAATGTTTTTAAATGCATAAAACATAGTTCATAGGACTACAGAGAAAATCAATTTTATTGAAATATAGTTACTAAAACATTAAAAACAAGTTTGTGATAAAGGATGTCTTCTTTATCAATGTATTAAATAATGATATAATATATTTAAATTATAAGCAAGTTAGAGTTAAATTTAATTGTTTAGGACATTAGTATAATAGCTATTGTTGAATAGCTTGACTAAGAACATTAAATTCTGAGATGGGCTTTAACAGGCAACAGATTGTCAAGTTGAACATCCAGTTGATTTGGGTTTTTGTTGTGATGGTTATTACATGGACAGAGGAGCCTGGTGGGCTGCAGTCCATGGGGTCGCGAAGAGTCAGACACGACTGAGCGACTTCCCTTTCCCTTTTCACTTTCATGCATTGGAGAAGGAAATGGCAAGCCACTCCAGTGTTCTTGCCTGGAGAATCCCGGAGACAGGGGAGCCTGGTGGGCTGCCGTCTATGGGGTCGCACAGAGTCGGACATGACTGAAGTGACTTAGCAGCAGCAGTGTATAAAAGCCTGATTCACAAAGATACTTTATTACTGATACACTTAAACACATTTGTAGCTTGCTTTCCTAGAAAGATAAACTTCTTTCAAGGACAACTAGAATTCTCCAAGACTTTTAAAATCAATTCCAGTCATAGTAACTTTTTTGTCTTGAGATCAATGAATTCATCTTTGGTTAAATCAACATCTTTGATATGGTTTATATTAAAAAGGATTCTGAGCCATGATGCACCTTTGATACCATTGTGATACAAATAAATTTAAAAGGGTTATAATAGACATGAGAATCTATAGATATTTCTTTTCAAATAGAGAATTGTACAGATAGAAACTACTAGAAAACATAGATATCTTGGTCCTCAGTGAGAGATCCCATGACTTCTACTGTTTGGTGGCTAAATGACTGTTAGGTACAGAGTTGCCTCATAGCTACGCAGCTCCATCACGTGAGCATTTACAGACAGGAAGACTGTGAATCAAGCAGTGTGTCAGAACTTCGCAGTTGAGTTCAGTAGCTCATTCGTGTCCGACTCTTTTGTGACCCCATGGACTGCAGCACGCCAGGCTTCCCTGTCCATCACCAACTCCTGGAGCTTGCTCAAACTCATGTCCTTTGATCAGTGATGCCATCCAAACATCTTATCCTCTGTCATCTCCTCCTACTGCCTTCGATCTTTCCCAGCTTCAGGGACTTTTCCAATGAGTCAGTTCTTCACATAAGGTGGCCAAAGTACTGGAGCTTCAGCTTCAGCATCAGTCCTTCCAATGAATATTCAGGACTGATTTCTTTTAGGATTGACTGATTTGATCTCCTTGCAGTCCAAGGGACTCTCAAGAGTCTTCTCACAGTTCAAAAGCATTAATTCTTCCATGCTCAGCCTTCTCTATAGTCCAACTCTGACAACCATACATTACTACGGGAAAAATTATAGCTTTGACTAGACAGACCTTTGTTGGCAAAGTAACATCTCTGCTTTTTAATATGCTATTTAGGTTTGTCATAGCTTTTCTTCTAAGGAGCAAGCATCTTTTAATTTCATGGCTGCAGTCACCATCTGCAGTGATTTTGGAGCCCAAGAAAATAAAGTCTGTCATGGTTTTCATTGTTTCCTCATCTATTTGTCATGAAGTGATGGGACCAGATGCCATGATCTTAGTTTTTTGAATGTTGAGTTTTAAGCCAGCTTTTTCACTCTCCTCTTTGACTTTCATCAAGAGACTCTTTAGTTCCTCCTCACTTTCTGCCATAAGAGTGGTGTCATCTGCATTCTGTAAGCAGTACTTCTATAAGCCCTTAGTTTAAAGTAGTGATGAGTGAAAGTGATAATAAGAAGGTATCTTAGGATGACTGTAAAATAATATAAAGTTATCTGAATTCTATTGGTAAAGGTAGTGCTAATATTATTTGTGGATTATTGTCTATATTTATGACAAAAGGAGATGCTAAAGTTCAGTTAAAGGTTAGTAAAAATAAAAATGCACTTTTTTTTCAATTTAAGATCACAAACACCCCCTGCATCATTCTCCCTGTGTTCTCCTATTAGACCCCAGATTAACAATCCTTGATCTACAAAAAAAAAAAAAAAAAAAAACTGTGGAAAAGCTGGCAAAAGACGTGAACAAATAGTTTATGAAAAGATGTAAAAATAGTTTTTAAATACATGAAAAGATGTCCCCTGCATTTAAAATAAGAAGAATGCAAATCAAAGTTCCACTGAGATGCCATTTCTCACCTGTCAGACAGTCACAAATTCAAAACCTTGAAAACATATATTTATTCTATTGGCAAAGCTGTGATGATATAGGCACTCTCATCTGTTGCTGTGGATGTTCCTAGTGGTACAGTCCCTGTGGAGGGGAGTTTACCTTTCAAGCCAGAAATCCCACTTCTAGGAATCTGCTCTGATAATTCAGCTCCAGTGTGAAGATGCATGTGCACAGTACTCAATGCGGCATTGTTTGTCATTGTAAAACCACTTCAGTGTCCAGTCACACAGACTGAGTGAAGTGTTGTGTGTCTGTGTAATTGAGTTCTCTGTAGCAATGAAATAAAATAAGGAATCCAATCTCTGTCAACCAACAGGGAGAAATTTCCAGGAAATATGTTAAGTGAGGGGGAAAAAAAATAAATTACCATCTGTCATATATTTGTGTAAGAAAGAAGGAGAAACAAGGAAACATGTATATATTTGCTTATCTTTACAAAAAAGAAACATAAGGATCAGCTAGAAACCAAAGTTGATTACTTGTAGGAGTGAGGGCAGTTGTGGAATAGGGTAGAAGGGTTTTAAGAGAGGGCATGACACTTCCCTAGGCATGCCTTTTCGATACACTTTTAACTTTTGGAAATATGTTAATGTTTTCCATATTCAAAATATAAAATGAAGTCAACAAGGGTCGGGGAGCCAGCTGAAACAGATGAACTATACATCAAATGAATAACACAATCACACTGAAAGGGATTTAAAAAGAATAAATTCAAGTAAGTCATGAATGTAGTTATTTGGTGATATACCTTTAGTAGTGGGTAGAGTTGGGCAAGAAGTATAAACAATACTGAACTCTTTTTAGTAGGCTTTGTCTTTTCTAATGGTGTGGGCAAAAAAGCATTCTGAAACTATTTCAGATATGTTACAAGGTTGAATAAATGAGTAGCTGTGCTGCTGTTGGTGAAACCAGAATCCTCACTGAGGAAGAAGGGACATGCAAACAGGGAATGAGGGAAAGCAAGAAAGAACCCCTGCAGGGGTGGATTGGAACTGGGACTATTGGAATCATGATTTCGAAAACTTGTATGTGTATGTGTACATATATACATGTGTGTTTACATATACATGGGTGTAAGTCATAGCTGTGTGTGTAGAGAGGGCCTAGAAGTTAAGACACCCCACTGGCAATGAGCATATCAGGGCTCTTCAAAGAAAGGACTGATTCTAGGATGAGGCAGGGTAAGGATAAAATGAGCTTGAAATATCTAGTGCTCAAAATATATATGAAGAAAAAAGATGGGATCGTCACAGGATATAGGAACCAGCTTGAAGGGGCTTCCATTGGCCAGATCTCAGACAGTTTGTCCTCTGAGATGATTAAGAACAGCAATAAAGCATAAACCATTAAAAAAAAAAATGGGAATCAATGCCCACATCCACACGAGAGAAAAATAAAAGAGGGGAGGACATTTGCTTCCAGCAGAACGCTAAATACTGGTAAACATGAAAGCGGTTGGAATTGGACATTTTTGCAACCTTTCTAGTAAAAATTGGCTCAGGCCAGAATCGTCAATAAATGTTAGATCTAGGGGATATGTTTTGATTTGCTTATTAGTTGCAAAGGGGGAAAAAGTAACTAAATGAAGAAATCAGACAATACCTTGATCAGATGATCAATATTAATGTCACTGGTATTCTGCTTCAGTGTGTACAGAAAGTTCCTTTTAGATCAACCTCCCTGCAGGTGACTATAAACTTTAGACAGAGTTTTGAAAACCCACTGTCTGAAGACACTAGAGAATCACCTGAACGAGGCAAATTATGGAAGGGAGTCTACACTGGGAACTGATTTTTACAGCTTTTAGTTCCTGTTTCTCCTTTTAGCAGTCAGTGCCCTATGGGGTAGCCAACTGATAGAAGAGTCTTTCTGGCCTAAAGAGGACAGAGTTCAAGGTAACTACAGTCACTGCAGAGTGAGAGGAGAATCTTAGGAAGGAGACAGACAGAGGAAGTCAGCCCTAAATTCTGTGTATAAAGTAGCCAAGTCTCTGGCTAAGCCCTGAACCATGCTTTCTTGGGCAGGCTCCAGGCAGGTCCGCTAAGGACGAAAGAACTAAACTGAGACTTAGGCAGCTGCCCAGAAGACAGAATTTGCAGTTTGAGCCAAATCAAGTTACTTTAAAGCAAAGCAAAAAAGAAATCAACATTCTTTGAGGAATGTAATAGAATCCACAGTATCCACAAGATAACGTTTACAGTGTCCAAGATGTAGTCCAAAATTCACACCACCAGTGAGCAGCAGGTGTACGTCCTGTGCGTCTGGATGTGATAGTCTGAGAAGCATCAGCTATGTAGTATTCCATCCAAGAATGCTTTTTCTAAGGACACATCAGACAGATCCAAAAGTAAGGACCACTCTGTTAAAAAACAAAGGTGCAGGGAGGGGAATGTAGTCTTCAGAGATATCAATGTCACAGAAGTCAAAGGCAGAGAAAATGTTTCAGATTAAAGGAGACTAAAGAGATAGTTGGAGAAGGCAATGGCACCCCACTCCAGTACTCTTGCCTGGAAAATCCCATGGACAGAGGAGCCTGGTAGGCTTCAGTCCATGGGGTCGCTAAGAGTTGGGCATGACTGAGCGACTTCACTTTCACTTTTCACTTTCATGCATTGGAGAAGGAAATGGCAACCCACTCCAGTATTCTTGCCTGGAGAATCCCAGGGACAGAGGAGCCTAGTGGGCTGCCGTCTATGGGGTCGCACAGAGTCGGACACGACTGAAGCGACTTAGCAGCAGCAGCAGCAAAGAGATAGTTACAGCTAAGTATAACATGCAGTCTTAGACTGGATTCTTCTTGGGAAAGGAAGAATGTTCTGAAAGTCATTCTTGGGCAATTGACATAAGTGAAATATGCAAGCGAGTAGAAAAAAATCTCAGTGGTATTTACTGAATTTGATAACTTTACTGTGATTATGTAAGAAAATATCCTTTCCCATTAGAAATACACACTGAAGGATCTAAGGATAAAGAGTTAACGAGTAGTATAAAGTGCAGTATACTCTTAAATGGTTCCAGGAAAGGAAATGTCTGTGTGTGGTGTGGAGAGAGAACAAGAGAGCCTAAGTACAGATGATAAGGCAAATATGGCAAAACGTTGGACAGGGTGTTAAGAAATTGGTTTAACTGGACTGGACAGTGAGAAATACAATGTATCAGTTGATGTAGAGCTCAAGAACCTACTTAATAGAGCAGTTTGGATTGAATTTGAAAAGTAGCAGATTCTTAATGTGTTAACTGACCCCTCAAAAGAGTGGTGAGTTAGGAAGATGATTCTGACAAGGATGTGTCAGATGAATTTGGTTAGGGAGAGATGAGAGTAAGAGGAGACATCCAGATCTACTGCTAGTTTAGGGGTTGGAGAAGGGGTTGTTTGGGTTGATGAAAATTTAGGTTAGGATGGTGGCAGTAAAATGGAGAAAGGCAAATGTAACAGACGTTTTGATGTTGGAATAAAGATAAAGTTGCAGGAGGCTGAGGAAGGGGCAGGGGGAGGCAATGACAATGAGACTGGTCTAGAGAGAAGTGGCCAGAGGCTGCAGAGCAGGCTCCTTGGAGAGCTGGAGTGGCAAGGGGTGTGAGGCAGCTAGGGTGACCTCTTGCCCGTTCAGGGAAGGCTGGGTCAAATGAAGAGTTCCCATCTGCCCGTCTCTTCAGGACAGGAGAAATTTCTAAGTGTTTGAAGCAAAAGGAAAAAGACAATAGTAAGGAAGATAATAGTAGTCTACTTAAAACAGCTTTCAAAGAATTCTTCCACCTCCAGGTGAATGTCCTACTAGCTTCTGTTTCCTGTTGCTTCACGGCTGACTTGCCTATTTTTTACTTCAGATCCAGAAACAGCAAGGCCCAGCAATTCCAAAATCACCACCACGCTGGGTCTGGTCGTCCATGCTGCAGGTGGGTTCAGATGGCAGGGGACCCCTTTTTCTGTCACACAGGTACCATCCACAGGAAATACTCTTGGGCTGACCTTTTGGAGAAGGGGTTGTTTAATGAAGTCCTCCAACAGAAGTATGAACCCCAGTGTACGCAGTGTCAGGGGATTGTAAGCTAAGGATGGTTTTTATATTTCTTATCAGATGAAAAAGAATAATTCATGGCACATGAAAATTACATGAAATTCAAATCTCCGTGTCCATAAGTGAATACAGCCATGGCCACTTGTTTACGTATAATCTGTGGCTACTTTCACACAACAATGGTAGAGTTGAGTAGTTGCAAGAGACCAAATGGCTCACAGAGGCTAAAATATTTCCTATCTGGCCCTTTAAGAGAGGTTTGCTGACCTTTTCCCTAGGACCTCATCTCGCACACTTCTGTACTGAATAGCCCTGTGCCTGTTATCTACCCAGAATGCCAGTTGAGGCAGGGGTGGGCTGTAGGGCGTCAGAAGTCTCAGCCTGCTGACTGGGAGCACCTTTGAACCATAACCACAGCCAGTCCCAGCTGTAGGGGTCTGTAAGTGACAGAAGCACGTGCAAGGTGACCTGTTACCTGGGCTTCATGGTGATGCGCTTTTCTAACAGAAGATTCACCCATTCAGCCAGTGCTTACTCATTACATACAAATCATCTATGCCGAGTCGTGGTGTCTTTGTTTTTTCACCTGCAAGATGCAGAGATGCCTCCTTTGAAATTTCTTGCTTTTTCTATTATTGCAGTTTAACTGATTAGTCAGTAGATTTTTGAATGTCATACTTTTTCAACAATAGCAACAATAACTGGCATATTAAATATCAAATAGCACCTGTGCTAAGCTCCTCACATGTTACCTCATGAAAACCTTGAGAATATGTACTTTATTGAACCCATTTTAGAAATGAGAAGGCTAAGGTTCACAAAGCTTAAGTAACCTTCTCAGAGCCTCGTCCAGCTCTATCTAACTCTGAAGCCCACACATGCACCCACCACACTATTATAGTTGTTATTTATAGTGTTTTATGTTTCATTTTTTCCAAATTCAGCTGACGGTGTTGCTTTGGGAGCAGCAGCTTCTACTTCACAAACTAGTGTCCAGTTAATTGTGTTTGTGGCAATAATGCTACATAAGGTAAGCAAAATTTTGGTGTAAGATTTGTTATGGACTGCACCTGTAATTAAAATTTTCTCTTTGGTCTTTGTGTTTTTCTGGAATGCAAATGTTTTTGTGGTTATTTTCTTAACTGCTGTTCACCTTAGAGAATTTAATAAATCTGTTTAAAACTGGGTCTTTTGCTACCATTTTCTTAAACTTGTAAGTTGAAGAGATTTTATTTTTTTATGGCATATACACAAACTGTTAAGTCCTCTACAGATTTCTGTATTTCATGGTAATTTTTGTTCATAAATATTTTTCCTTTCTTATACTTAACTAATTCACATAGACTCACACACACACAAATGGGACATTTTCTAGCTTAGAACATTAATTCTTAAAAGGCAGAGCCCAGACTTAGTGTTGGTTATACTTGGTTTTCTTGTATGATAAGAATTTAGTCAGACGACATGTACTTCATCACGTAGAAGCAATCCAGATTTCTAGACTAATAAGGGATGGTTTTTCTTTTCCAGGCACCAGCTGCTTTTGGGTTAGTTTCCTTCTTAATGCATGCGGGCCTCGAGCGGAATCGCATCAGAAAGCACTTACTCGTCTTCGCACTGGCAGCACCAGTCATGTCCATGGTGACTTACTTAGGACTAAGTAAGGTGAGTCTGACTCAAGGTTACCCGGACAAGTGTCTAACTCCCTGTGATTACCAAAACTTATGGTCTCTTACGTTGAGTTTTCAATTAAATTACTGCCTCAAGCTAAAAAGAAAATTCAACTTAGAAGCCTGTACTGTACAAAGTGTACATCTTAATTCTAAGTCAATCCTCTGCATAAATTTAGAACATTTTCTTATTCATTTAATTAAAAAACTTCTTTCCCATCAGTTCCAAAAATATTTGCACAAATACGTGATCTTTAAAATAATCCAATTTAAAGCTCATCAGACATGCTGGTTATATTTAACTGGTACGTAATAAGTCACAACAGTATGGATGTAATGTTTCAGTGAGCACAGGAAGTGTGAGTAACAAGCTTGCCGCAGCTTTAAGAGCAGTAGCGGATGAGCAGAGATCTCTGTATTCAGCTCAGACTCGGATTCTTCTGCTCCCGGCTCTCATAGCAACTCCCCAGGTCTTCGTTGTTACACTGATCGTACCTCCAGTCCTGAAGTGGCGTGTGTCATTTGTCACATCAGACCCCAGGCATTCTACTCTGTTGCTCCAGTTAGACCTTCCCGTGCCTTATTATTCTGTCCACTAGGGCTACAGTTCTTACCAACAACCCTTCCCGTTTTACTTAAATATCAATTGGCAGGCGACAGAGGAAAATCTTAGAACCAAAGCAACTTAGGGCCTTCCCCCACACTCTCTGAAGATCACTGATTCTTTTGAGTGTTATTCAGTTCGTATTTGATATAGAAAAGCTTGCATTGAAAGGAACATGAGAAATGAAATGGTTAAAGAATGGTTAAGTTCCTGTCAGTCAAGGCTTAGCTGATCTGGATTGCTAACACCTCATTGTTCACCTGAAGAGCTCTATCTTCTTTTAGTCAATGAGTAGTAATACATAGTTCCCTTTTAAATATTATCCTGTTTATCACTTCACTGATAAATGTACGTTTCTAGAACTTTTGGCAAAAAGATATAATTTTGGAGGCACAGAGTTACAGGTTACGTTTATGGCATGTTCTTAAATTTTCAGTTACTTGTCTTAGTCTCTAGGGCCACATTTTTAATTTTAAAAAAAGATGGAAATTAATTGTGTAAAGATTAGCTTTTGAGATATTTCTAGGCTCTGTGAGGGAAGGTACTACATTTCAGTTATCACTGTATCTCAGGCCCTGGCCCAGAGCCTGGTGCATATGGGAGGTTTGTTAATATTGGTAGAACAAATGAATGTATGAAATTTGATATCTGCATTAATGCTGTTGATTCCATCTTAATAATCTTGAAGTTTGTTTGTAAAAGTAATCCCAAGTGGCTCAGTGGGTAAAGAATCCGCCTGCAATTCAGGAGATGCAGGTTCGGTCCTTGGGTTGGGAAGATTCCTCTGGAGGAGGGCATGGCAGTCCATTCCAGTATTCTTGTCTGAAGAAACCCATGGACAGAGGAACCTGGCAGGCTACAGTCCATAGCGTCACAAAGAGTTGGACGTGACTAAAGCGACTGAGCACGCATGCACACATGGCCGGTAGTCTTAAACCCTTATTTGGAAGCTTCCCATAAATAACAAAATTGTTCTGATCTCAAGGTGTCCCCACTTCCCAAATCACACCAGTTATGAATATTGGGTGCTTTTTTATTATTATTCTTTCTGACTCTGCATGTTACTTGACTTAATTTTCTTCTCTCTCTCTCTCTCTTCACAGAGCAGTAAAGAAGCCCTTTCAGAGGTCAATGCCACTGGAGTGGCCATGCTTTTCTCTGCCGGGACCTTTCTTTATGTGGCCACAGTTCATGTCCTCCCTGAGGTGGGCGGAATGGGGCACAGCCACAAACCCGACCCCGCTGGAGGGAGAGGCCTCAGCCGCCTGGAGGTGGCAGCCCTGGTTCTGGGTTGCCTCATCCCCCTCGTTCTGTCAATAGGACATCAGCATTAACTGGTGAGGGTCCAGCCTCGGTCCACGGCCGTTCGCCATTCAGTGAGAACAGCCGGCACATGACAGACACTCACTTCCTCAGCCTCTCGTCTCGCCTTGCCCATCTCCACCTGTATTCCTAAAGAGTCCAGAGGGAGGTGAGAAGAAAACCTGGAGTAATGGAAAGCTTTCAAGTAGAAACAGCACACTGCGAAGGATACAGACATTCCGTTGTGTTGTCTTTTCAAGGGCCCTTGGCATTCTGAGTTTTGGTGTTTCCCTTAACCCTATTCTCAGGGAAGATGGAATTTAGTTTTAAGGAAAAGTGGAGAACTTCCTACTCATAATGAAATAATTATGAAAGTACAGTATTCTGTAATTAAGCTAAATCTCTTAGTTTAGAGGCTCTGCCACTGTATCCATTGATTTTTTAACATGGTTCTCGCCGTGTACGACTGGTGCTTTAGCATCTATGCCACTTGCCTTGAATGAAGGTCATGATGCCCATTGTGTTAGATGCTAAAGATAAGTAGTTCATCTGGGGCTAGAGTCGAGAAAATGATGGCAAGACACATTGAAAACTGACTTTACACTTGAGAGATCCGGTGAAGTGGGGACATCTGGGGGACTGAAACACCCCCTTGAGCATGCGCCTCTTGACAGAGAGCCTGCCTTCCATCAGGTGGGGCAGCAGAGGTGGACTAGCTTTAAAGAGGTGACGCGTTTTATAAAACATTTCTTTTCAAGTCCTCGTTTGTATAGAGGAGCCAAGTTCTAGTAGGTTCAGACCAACCTAGGCTTCCCTTCTGACTGTTCTAAGAACAGTCAGATCCCAAAGTATCTTTGGAAATTAAGGGGTGTTAAATTTTAAGTGAATTTGAACAGTTACTGACATCTTTGTAGTAACCTTTTTAGAAGAAAGATCTCCCAAACCTACTTGTCCTTTTTTTGTCTCTTAAGTATTTATCTTGGTAGACCAGCAGTCCCTCTGGCAAAATACTCAGTGCCCCTTCGGGACTGCCAGGTCAGCATCACGCAAGCACCTGTAGCAGGGAAGAAAGTCAAGATATATCACAAATGGGAGGTGTTTGCCTGTTGATTTAAAGCTTATTAAAATCATGTCTTTTGTCTCTTCATCTTTTCTGTATTTTATTCCTAACTTTTCCCTCTAGCCCTTCGTCCCTACAATTTGCTGCTTACTGCTGGTGGTGATGCTAATATTTGTGTGAGTTAAGTTCTCATCAGGACAGCCTCTTCTTGGAACTGTGATGATACAGATAATATTGTTTCTGTCCTCTGTTCCTTTCAATGAAGTTACCTTTGTGTCAATTGCAGCTTTGTTAAGCCCTTAAAATGTCAACTTCCTCGTATGTGAGATGATACAATCACTGATATTCTGGTAATTTAAACAATTGAGATATTAAAAATAGTAAGCAAACTAGGATAATTTGCCCATATTTGCCAAAAATCCCTGTAAACCTTGTGTTATCAAATAAGTGTATAATATTATATTGTTAATTTATTTTGATTTTCTGTACCATTTCAAAACACATTTCATAAAGTGGGAACCAAGACTATTTTTGTCAGGGCGTTGGATTTAGGAGTTTTTGAAACATTTTGTATAATGCATAGACCAGCATGCCCAGGATTTCTGTATTTCTTCCTAGATGTCACTGGGTCAGCAGCTGTGGAAAGAGAACTTGTGAGCCCTCTGCTGGCTAGACCAAAGTAGCATAAACAGGATCTGGTTTTGGATAGTGGCTGGGAACCGTTGAGAACAGCATAAAAACCAACAGAAGGTGCAGCAGGAAAGTCTAGGTGACTTTCCTGCTAACAGCTGGGACTTCAGAGAGTCATGGGGTTTCACCCAGTCCTTCAAAATGACATGGTTGCCTTGATTCTCCCTGGAAATGTACTTTGTTAAATAAATAGCTCATTTTAGTGTCTGGTCTGGTTTGAATAGTGGCACTTTTCTATCATATTGTTGTGCAATGATCTGAAATTTGTTCTGCTGGCCAAAGCCTCTTTCTGCAGTGCCTTGCCATCACACGTAAAAGTTGGGCTAGAATATCTTGCCGGGTAGGGCCTTGAACTCTGGCAAGGGCAGAACTCACCTCCAAATTGGTTGTCCCCTCTGGACCCCACATTAACAAGCAAACCTTTCAAGGCCTATCAGCTCTCAAGAGCTGTGGGCTGTCCAAGATTTTAAAACTGCTACCCCAGGAACCACTCATTTCCCTCCTGGTCAGCAGGCAGAAATAGCCATACTAATCTTACAGGGCTCGAACGCATCTCCAGGCAGCAGGGTACTGAGCGGCGTGGCGGGGGAGAACTTATGTGGGCAGTGTCCCAGGAGAGGCCACACTGATGGTCACTTACGGGCACATTTCAGCTCCATTTTCCTCTTGTTGAAAACTGCCTCCTTAGATGTGGACGCCTTAATGCTCTCACGCGTTTGGAAACCTTGGCAATACTTCAGTCGCTGCTGTGATTACAGATGGAATTATTGGCTACCAAAGAGATGCAGTTGATGATGAAAAGCACTGTCCTTCCTTCTTCATAACCAAAGTTAATCTTAATTACAGTTTGACTCCCTTTCCTCGGTACAGATAGACTTTCTTCAGATGTTGAGTGCTGTCTTAAATGGCGAATTAAGGTGAAAATTATACTCATCCATTCCCTTCATTTGTTCGCCAGTGAATTGCTTTTGTCGGTTGCCATATCCCCAAAGCAGCCATCTTCCAGGTATGATGGCTTTCCTGTGCGCGCTGTTGCCAGATTTCAGTTCTTCAGGTGAATTCTGCCCTGGAGTGCAGAGTGTTGAAACACCACCAGAGGCTCTGTGTTGTCCCTTTCCCTCTTCACCTTTTTATTTCCCTATTCAAAACAGCCAAATCTGTTCCTATATTTTGAATCATTAGAAAAATGAGAGAGGTGGCTGTTTTGAGTGGTCAGTTCTTTGTAGAAAGAAGAAAATGTAATGGTGTTTTTTACTGGCCTGCTTTTAAGTGTCACTGCCTGGTTTTTCCTGTTTTTCAAGGATTAGAACTAGGAGGACATGCCAGCCCCTCAGATACGTGGTAGCCAGGTACTGAACATGGGAACTGTGTGTATGTCAACAGCACAAGCCCCCAAAGCATGTTCCTGCCTTTGGGGCCCCTGAGCCCCATGGGAGACTGAGAATGACCAGATTTATCCAGAACTGCTGTAGGGCAAGGTGAGAACCCTCTAATAGTGTTCCACAGGGGTACCCTCCTTGCATTACAGGATTTTTTGCTCAACACAGAATGGTCCACATTACCCAAAGAGCACTGTTTGAGATGCTATGAAATTAAAACCAGTCATGTAGCCCCTTTGTACCTGAGACATCTAGATTCACCTGAGAAGACCTGAGGGAAATGTATGACTTGCATGAAAGGGCTCGACAGGCATTAGGAATTTTCTAGATATGCTCAGCCTAACACAAGGAGGTTGACTTTGATCTGTTTTCTCATAGCATCTTCTACTAAGTGAGAAATCTCATGGGCTAACACTGCAGTCCCCCTGGTTTGGTAGCCTAAATGGTGATTTTAAATGTCCCCTTTTTCTGGATCCTTTGTAAACATGAAATCATTCCACGGATGGCTGCCTTATAATTTTTGTCTCTTTCCACTTTAATTGTGAATGGTTAAAAAAGATGTTTTTGCTGTTTTCTGACTTGTTTTATGATATTAAATTTTTATTAGTGCATACCATATGTGAGTGGCTCATTATTGATCCTCTCGGCAGTTTTTCCATTTGGTGACCAGACTGGACCCACATTTGAACATCAGAAAAGGTAATGAAATGATTTGAGGAGCAGTGGAAAGATGTATCTATATGAACCTCCTTTAGGAAAGGAGAGAAAGAAAGGCAGAAGGGAGATAAAGGACTCAGTATACCATCTTCCCCAGAAATAGCAACTTATTGACCATTTTTTTTCCTTTGCCTTTGCTGTCACCAAATATTATTTATGAAGGTACCTATCTAATCCCAGAAAAGAGATGCAGGCCAGTAGATCCCAGTCACAGTGGATGCATTTCAAAGAGCAGTTACTAATGTGAGTATGTAGACACTATTAACAGTGGACCCTGGAAACATTTAAATGGAAGTGAAAATTATAAATTTGATAAATATTTTCTCCCTCTGTAGTACTGAAGCTTGCTTTTTAACATATACTGATAAGGGCCATATATAGCCATGTATCATTTAAATATATCACTTATCTGTTTATTCATTAGATTTCATTATTACTAATCCACTGTGTGCTGACTTTCTATGTGTATTGCATATGCTACTAGTTACAAAGTTTGTACCCAGAGTGTTAACATGTTTCCAGAAAACCTCTCCTCATGAATAAGAAAATAGGCCATGGGACATGGTACTCATGATTCCTGCCATCTCTCGCGAAGTCATCCCTCCTTTGCCTTAAGCAGTGGGTCATGAAATCTTCAAAAGCCAGCTTCAAAAGCCGTTTTATCCTATCACCCTGAGATCAAAATGTATGTATCTATGTGCCTGTATATGTGTACAGATCTGTATATGTACAGGTTTAGTCAAAATAGCCAACAGTCATTATTCTGTTTAATTTCTAATTCTTAACAAGCTAGAGCTGTGTCATACAGTGTGGTTTGTAGGATGTAGGAAATAAAACCAGCTTTGTGTCCCCCTGTTTGCCCCATGTCAGTGCCACTCCTCCAACTCCCTCTGTCCTCCAGGTCTTGTTCTGCGTCTTCTTTAGTTAGGCCAGGGCTTCCCTGATAGCTCAGTTGGTAAAGAATCCACCTGCAATGCATGTGACCCCGATTCAATTCCTGGGTTGGGAAGATGCACCAGAGAAGGGAAAGGCTACCCACTCCAGTATTCTTGGGCTTCCATTGTGGCTCAGCTGGTAAAGAATTCACCTGCAATGCAGCAGACCTGGGTTCAATTCCTGGTTGGGAAGATTCCCTGCAGAAGGGAAAGGCTACCCACTCCAGTATTTTGATCTGGAGAATTCCATGGATGTGACCACTGTATTTAAAGTTGTAATCTGCTCATCAGTGGTAAGAACCCCTGGGGTAAGAAGCTGATCACCTTTTAATATATGCTTTGTAATATATGTCTTTACTTTGTCCTTCTTGTCTGCTAAAATATAAGCTCCAGGAAGCTAGGTTCTCAAAAAAAAAAATCTTGTTAAATGAATCAGTCTGTTCTGAGGGGCCACTTTTTTCCTCATCTGTTCTCTCCCCTCCTTTCCTCCACTAGCTGCTGCCCTGACTCCCGGCAGGACCTACTGCTGGCCTTGCTATAGCTCTGGCTTTGTCTCACACTGAGGTGAGGGCTGTCAGGGCAGGAGACTGAGCAGACAGGTGCAAAATTGACCCAGTTCAGGTTACGAATCCAGTGCTAACATTAGTAAGGTGCTGTGTGGCTAATTTAGGGATGGGAAAACCTGGATCCCATTTCTGGCTTAGCTACTGATTTCTATTGCAGTGATAGCTACTGCCCAGTTTCTATAAATTTTGGATGAGTGAAAGCATTTGTCCCAGTCTGGTTGCCTTATTCATAAAGGGATCCTGACAAATTCTGGAGCCGTCAGAGGAGAGAGCACAGTGAAGAGGGGATGGGAAGCCGGGGCCTTGGAGACAGTGTGGAAGGCACTGGATTATTATGTCTGGAATGCTCTTGAGGGTGGAATTTGATAGCCATCACCAGATAACTTCAAGGGCTGTCAAGTGCGGGAGGGTACAGATACCATATTCTCCCTAAGGTGGAACCGGAAGTGGAGCCCTGCCTCTCCAACAACCCACTCTTCACCCAGAGGGGTTAACAGCCCTTCCTATGGGCCAGGCAATTCCCAGAGCTGAGCGTACAGAAGGGAATAAGGGTCTATTCCAGTCCTTAGCGAGCTTGTTCAGTGAGGGGTTCAAATAAAACAACTGACAATGAAGCCAGTTATTATTGGGAGCCAGGAAGGGATAGAGAACATGTTGGGGCAAGAAACCCTGGGTGGGCTTCAGAGAGAGCATCAGAGGGAGATGACAGCTGCCCTGAGCTAAAAGGCTGGGCAGGATGAACTCGAAAAGGTGGGATAGGGAAGACCCACGTGGGCAGAGGCCCCAGGGCACAGGAAGAGGGACCCTGCCTCAGAGGTGCCACAGCTGGAGGGAGGAGGGGGAGGCAAGAGCTGGTGTGCTGGCTCCCTCGGTGGCTGCAAAGCTTCCTGATTGAAAATCCTGCAGATACCCAAGCCCAGGCATGGTGCTGTAACTCCCGCCTCCGCTGCCACCAGGGCCCCTCCCAGGTGCAGCCTTGGCTGCCCTCGCGCTGAGCCCCCCATCACCACATGGTGCCTCGTGCAGGTGGGAGTCCACAGTGTCCCGATCTCTGCGCTCTGGTGGCTCCCCTGGCACCTCAAGGTGGGGCTTGGTGACTCCTTGCCTCCCCCATTCCTGACTGGGGCCCAAGGACTCCCCGCATTCCACCTCTGAACATGGGTGTCAGTTCCATTCAGAGGACCTGACCCAGCCTGGGAGGGGTGCCCAATCTTCCTTCTACCCGCCAGCTCTCCCTCCCCAACTCTCTCGTTTACCTAAGAGACCTGGCCTGGAAGTGCCGCACCCACCGTCTTCCTCTGTCACCACTGTCTCCCCAAAGCCTCCACCCTCCACCTCTCGTTTCCTCCACGCCTCCAGCCCCTGTGTGAATTGGGTCTTCCCTGGGGCTGAGCGTGCGGTGGCAGTGGAAATGTGAGAATTCATGGAACCCGCCTTACATTCTCCTCTTCTCTCTCTGCCTTCGCCCTTGTTCTATACTTTGAGAAACCAGAAAAGAATATGCTACTGGATCTAAAAGAAATAGTCCAAGGATAACGTGATGCTGAGTTGGAAGGGCCCCTCTTTTGATATATGAAGCCATGAGCTTTGCAAAGTAACTTGCCCAAGGTCTTTTCACGGAGTAAGGACGTAGCCACCACTGGCACCCAAGCCTGTAAGCAGCTGGCCCCATGGATTGTTAACTCTGTTCCAGAGGAGAAAGCAGCACCCTAGCTCTCCCTCGGACTTTCTGGGAGAGCATGTGAGATTTTGACAGTGAATGGCTGTGGGCTTATTGGCCACACTTAGCCCATCTCCCATCCCCCAGTGAAGTCTTGTCTTTGCTCTTAGAAGCTAAATGTGTACATTTGAACCCACACATCACGCACAAGGGGAAGTCCTTTTTACCTCTGGTGTTTTTCTGAGCAGTTGTGCTGTTCTCAGTGACGCCCTTGGATGCTGAGAACCTGCGTCAGTGCTGTGACGAGGCTGGCAGGTTAGGAGGTCCTTGGCCACCCCCAGAAATACACACTGACAACCTCAGATGTGAGCAGTTGTTGGATAGAGACGGCAGAAGCCTAGCTAGCAAGAGGGTGACCTTGCTAATGAGAACTGAACTATAATGCAAGGGACTTCCTGTCTCAAGACGTCTAGAATGGGGGTTTGCCTGGGGACGGGACAGTGGGTGTGTGCCCACACGTGCTCTCCCCATCCCCTTTGATCTTACACTTGGTTGCCCAGGATCAGGAAATGTCTCACCATCTTCCTGTGCTATCGCTGTCTCCCGAAAGCCTCCAGCCTCCACTTCTTCTTTCCTCCACCCCTCCAGCCCCTTCCTCTTGGGTTCCCCTGTGAGCAGTCAAGCCCTGCCACTAGTGTAAGAGTCTGAGACCTACACTGGTCATGAGAAATTAGTCAAAATGGAATACAATTCTATAAAAAGAAGTGCTTTAATCCCCAGAAGGGATGCCATCAGAAACAACTTCACAAAAGAAGAGTCATTTGAGCTGAATCTTGAAGTAGAATTTGCGGAAGATACAAAAAGTATTCCAGACTAAGAGAATTCCAGGCAAGTGAAAAGAAGACATGAAAGAGCGTGGTAGTTCCTTGAAATATTAGAATCAGTGCAACCAAAGCAGAGAAGGTGTAATAAAGTGACAGGGTTAAGCCCCAACAATAAGTCAGGACCAGATTGAGGAGTGTGTTGTCAAAGGTCAGAAATGGGGAACTGGAGCTGAAGGAATGGAGACCCAGTCAAGGGTTTTAAACAAGAAGCTTACATGAACCTTTGAGTCTTGAGAAGATCATGTGAGTGAGGGTGGCGAGCCAGGACTCCCTGCTGTAGGTGGGGAGTCATTTGAAAAGGCTACTGCATAGTCCAAGTGGAAGATGACTATACAGTGCAAGTTGAGAAGCCCAGAGAAGTCCAGGGATTGTCCTTGGTCACACACCTAATGGCAGGACCTGGAATTAACCCTTCCTAATGCCAAAAGCAGTTGATAAGTCTGCCATCCATCTAAAGATTGCTTTCACGCCTCCCCACAGGTTCTGTTTTATAGATGAGGGACAGCGGAGGGCCTGAGAAGTCAGTCTCCATACAGTTGGCAAATTGAAACAAGAATCTGAAGCACCAGAACAGGGGCCAAGTAAAGAAGAATCTGTTCAGCAAGCATTTGCTGAGCACCTACTGCATGCCCTGGACTCTGCTTCCAGGAGCTCACAGTCTGGAAGGGAAAAGAAAAACTCCCAACAAGGCAGAGAGACAGGTGCTAGGATGGAAGGATGGGCAAACGTTCACTGCAACCAAGAGGAGAGTTTAGTTTCTGCTGAATTAGTGCCATACCCTGCAGAAACCAGGACAGGAGCCTGAATGATGGAATTAGGATCGGAGGAGGAAAAGACGTCTATGGAAGAGATTCAGTACTACAGCAGGGCCTGGCCTGGAGCCCAGATCTTCCTGTTTCTTCTGCTTCCTGGCCCTCTAAGGACACTCTTGCTGGGCCCAGGCATCAGACTGACACGGGAGCCAGGAGAGCTCAGGGAACTTAAGGAGGAGCGTCCCTGGGTCCTTCGCTCAGCACCAGCCTGGTTGCCTGCCTGAGGGTGGGGCCAGGGAGGGCTAGGGGCTGCGGAGATGGCAGTATGGGAAGAGCCACTTTTGCCCAGGTTGCTGAGAGCTTTGGAGGCCCAATCAGGCTGTGACAGTCCAGGGAGACCCTCGTCACTGTGTCCTGCCTGAGAATGTCTTCCTACCCATCTCTGGCCAGAGTGGGTTAAGAAAGCCTCTGTGTCTGACTCACTCTGGCTGAAGCATAAGATTAGAGAGCTGGATCCCTGTTGGTACTCACACATTTAACTACCGTGGGCTGGGCATATACAACAGACATGCTAATACCTGCTTCACGGAAGAATGGTGACTACCACATGAGCCTGCAGACTATAGGTAAAAGCAACATTATGAAAATATCTGTTCAGTTTCACAGTAAAGGAATCAACAAAATGAAAATAATCTATGAAATGGGAGAAAATATTCGCCAACCATTTATCTGATAAGGGGTTAACATCCAAAATATGTAAGGAACTCAATCAACTTAATAGCAAAGAAGCAACCTGATGAAAAAAACAGGCAAGGGACCTGAGTAGACATATTTCCAAGGAAGAAATACAAATGGCCAACAGGTACATGAAAAGGTGTTCATCATTACTAATCAGCAGGGAAATGCAAATCAAAACCACAATGAGATAGCATTTCACACCTATGACGATGGCTATTCTCACTAAGACAAGAGATAAATATTGTTGAGGTTGTGGAGAAAAGGGAACCCTTGTGCATTGTTGGTGGAAATGTAAATTGCTACAGCCACTATGGAAATCAGTATGGGGGTTCCTCAAACAATTAAAAATAGAACTACCATATGATGCAGAAATCCCACGCCTGGTATCTATATCCAAAGAGATTGAAATCAGTGTGTTAAAGGGCTCTCTGCATTCTCAGGTTCTTTGCAGCATTATTCGCGATAGCCAACCATGGAAACAACAGAAGGGGTCCACTGATGGATGAATGGGAAAGAACATTTCATACGCGCGCACACACACACACACACATTGGAATATTATTTCACCACAAAATCTGTCATTGCAACAAATGCGGGTAAACCTGGAGGACATTACACTAAGTGAAATAAACCAGACACAGAAAGATTAATGCTGTATGTTTCACCTATCTGTGGAGTTGAAAACATCTATTTCTGCTTCTTTACGCTAAAGCCTTAGACTGTGTACAGCACAACAAACTATGGAAAATTCTTGAAGAGATGGGAATACCAGACCACCTAACCTGCCTCCTGAGAAACCTGTATGCAGGTCAAGAAGCAACAGAACCAGATATGGAACAACAGACTGACTCAAAATTGGGAAAGGAGTACGTCAAGGCTGTATATCGTCACCCTGTTTATTTAACTTATATGCAGACTCAGTTCACTTTAGTTGCTCAGTCGTGTCTGACTCTTTGTGACCCCATGAACCGCAGCATGCCAGGCCTCCCTGTCCATCACCAACTGCTGGACTCCACCCAAACCCATGTCCATGGAGGCGGTGATGCCGATGAGATCCAACCATCTCATCCTCTGTTGTCCCCTTCTCCTACTGCCCTCAATCTTTCCCAGCATCAGGATCTTTTCAAATGAGTCAGCTCTTCGCATCAGGTGGCCAAAGTACTGGAGTTTCAGCTTCAGCATCAGTCCCTCCAATGAACACCCAGGACTGATCTCCTTTAGGATGGACTTTGTTGGATCTCCTTGCAGTCCAAGGGACTCTCAAGAGTCTTCTCCAACACCACAGTTCAAAAGCATCAATTCTTTGGTGCACAGCCTTCTTTATAGTCCAACTCTTACATCCATACATGACCACTGGAAAAACCACAGCCTTGACTAGACGGACAAAGTAATCTTTGTTGGCAAAGTAATCTCTCTGGTTTTTAATATGCTGTATAGGTTGGTCATAACTTTCCTTCCAAGGAGTAACCGTCTTTTAATTTCATGGCTGCAATCACCATCTGCAGTGATTTTGGAGCCCAGAAAGATAAAGTCTGACACTGTGTCTACTGTTTCCCCATCTATTTGCCATGAAGTGATGGGACCATATGTCATGATCTTCATTTTCTGAATGTTGAGATTTACCAACTTTTTCACTCTCCTCTTTCCCTTTCATCAAGAGGCTCTTTAGTTCTTCTTCACTTTCTGCCATAAGGGTGGTGTCATCTGCATCTCTGAGGTTATTGATATTTCTCCCTGCAATCTTGATTCCAGCTTGTGTTTCTTCCAGTCCAGCGTTTCTCATGATGTACTCTGCATATAAGTTAAATAAGCAGGGTGACAATACACAGCCTTGACATACTCCTTTTCCTATTTGGAACCAGTCTGTTTTTCCATGTCCAGTTCTAACTGTTGCTTCCTGACCTGCATATAGGTTTCTCAAGAGGCAGGTCAGGTGGTCTGGTATTCCCATCTCTTGAAGAATTTTCAAGTTTATTGTGATCCACACAGTCAAAGGCTTTGGCATAGTCAATAAAGCAGAAATAGATGTTTTTCTGGAACTCTCTTGCTTTTTCCATGATCCAGCAGATGTTGGCAATTTGATCTCGTTCCTCTGCCTTTTCTAAAACCAGCTTGAACATCTGAAAGTTCACAGTTCACGTATTGCTGAAGCCTGGCTTGGAGAATTTTGAGCATTACTTTACTAGTGTGTGAGATGAGTGCAATTGTGTGGTAGTTTGAGCATTCTTTGGCATTGCCTTTCTTTGGGATTGGAATGAAAACGGACCTTTTCCAGTCCTGTGGCCACTGCTGAGTTTTCCAAATTTGCTGGCATATTGAGTGCAGCACTTTCACAGCATCATCTTTCAGGATTTGAAATAGCTCCACTGGAATTCCATCACCTCCACTAGCTTTGTTCGTAGTGATGCTTTCTAAGGCCCACTTGACTTCACATTCCAGGATGTCTGGCTCTAGGCCAGTGATCACACCATTGTGATTATCTGGGTCGTGAAGATCTTTTTTGTACAGTTCTTCTGTGTATTCTTGCCATCTTCTTAATATCTCTGCTTCTGTTAGGTCCATACCATTTCTGTCCTTTATAGAGCCCATCTTTGCATGAAATTTTCCCTTGGTATCTGTAATTTTCTTGAAGAGATCTCTAGTCTTTCCCATTCTATTGTTTTCCTCTATTTCTTTGCATTGATCACTGAGGAAGTCTTTCTTATCTCTCCTTGCTATTCTTTGGAACTCTGCATTCAAATGGGTATATCTTTCCTTTTCTCCTTTGCTTTTCGCTTCTCTTCTTTTCACAGCTATTTGTAAGGCCTCCTCAGACAGCCATTTTGCGTTTTTGCCTTTCTTTTTCTTGGGGATGGTCTTGATTCCTGTCTCCTGTACAATGTTATGAGCCTCCATCCATAGTTCATCAGGCACTCTGTCTATCAGATCTAGTCTCTTAAATCTATTTCTCACTTCCACTGTATAGTCATAAGGGATTTGATTTAGGTCATACCTGAATGGTCTAGTGGTTTTCTCCACTTTCTTCAATTTCAGTCTGAATTTGGTAATAAGAAGTTCATGATCTGAGCCACAGTCAGCTCCCAATCTTGTTTTTGCTGACTGTATAGAGCTTCTCCACCTTTGGCTGCAAAGAATATAATCAGTCTGATTTCGGTGTTGACCATCTGGTGATGTCCATGTATAGAGTCTTCTCTTGTGTTGTTGGAAGAGGGTGTTTGCTATGACCAGTGCGTTCTCTTGGCAGAACTCCATCAACCTTTGCCCTGCTTCATTCCCTATTCCAAGGCCAAATTTGCCTGTTACTCCAGGTGTTTCTTGACTTCCTACTTTTGCATTCCAGTCCCCTATAATGAAAAGGACATCTTTTTTGGGTGTTAGTTCTAGAAGGTCTTGTAGGTCTTCATATAACTGTTCAACTTCAGCTTCTTCAGCATTACTGGTTGGGGCATAGACTTGGATTACCGTGATATTAAATGGTTTGCCTTGGCAACGAACAGAGATCATTCTGTAATTTTTGAGATTGCATCCAAGTACTGCATTTCAGACTCTTTTGTTGACTATGATGGCTACTCCATTTCTTCTAAGGGATTCCTGCCCACAGTAGTAGGTATAATGGTCATCTGAGTTAAATTCACCCATTCCAGTCCATCTTAGTTCACTGATTCCTAGAATGTCAATGTTCACTCTTGTCATCTCCTGTTTGACCACTTCCAGTTTGTCTTGATTCATGGACCTAACACTCCAGGTTTCTATGTAATATTGCTCTTACAGCATTGAACCGTGCTTCCATCACCAGTCACATCCACAACTGGGTATTGTTTTTGCTTTGGTGCCATCTCTTCATTCTTTCTGAAGTTATTTCTCGACTGATCTCCAGTAGCATATTGGGCACCTACCGACCTGGGGAGTTCATCTTGCAGTGTCCTATCTTTTCGCCTTTTCATAATGTTCATGGGATTCTCAAGGCAAGAATACTGAAGTGGTTTGCCATTCCCTTCTCCAGTGGACCACATTCTGTCAGACCTCTCCACCATGACCCGTCTGTCTTGGGTGGCCCCACAGCATGGCTTAGTTTCATTGAGTTAGACAAGGCCGTGGTCCATATGATCAGATTGGCTAGTTGTCTGTGATTGTAGTTTCAGTCTGTCTGCCCCTGATCCCCTCTCTCAGTGCCTACTGTCTTACTTGGGTTTCTCTTACCTTGGACGTGGGGTCTCTCTTCACAGCTGCTCCAGCAAAGTGCAGCCGCTGCTCCTTACCTCGGAAGCAGGGGTAGCTCCCCTCAGCCGCCGCCCCTGCCCTCAGGCACGGGGTAGCTCCACTCGTGCACAAAGTATATCATGCGAAATGCTGGGCTGGATGAAGCACAGGTGGAATCAAGATTACCAGGAGAAATATCAATAATCTCAGATATGCAGATGACGCCACCTAATGTCAGAAAGCGAAGAGGAACTAAAGAGACTTTTGATGAAGGTGAAAGAGGAGAGTGAAAAAACTGACTTAAAACAACATGAAAAAACTAAGATCATGGCATCCAGTCCCATCATTTAATGCAAATAGATGGGGAAACAATGGAAACAGTGAGAGACTTTATTTTCTTGGGCTCCAAAATTACTGTAAATGGTGACTGCAGCCATGAAATTAAAAGACACTTGCCCCTTGAAAGAAAAGCTATGACAAACCTAGACAGTGTATTAAAAAGCAGAGACATTACTTTGCTGACAAAGACCTGTCTAGTCAAAGCTATAGTTTTTCCAGTAGTCATGTATGGATGTGAGAGCTGGACCGTAAAGAAGAAGGCTGAGTGCCAAAGAAATGATGCTTTCAAACTGTGGTGCTGGAGAAGACTCTTGAGAGTCCCTTGGACTGCAAGGAGATCCATCCTAAAGGAAACCAACCCTGAATATTCATTGGAATGACTGATGCTAAAGCTGAAGCTCCAATAATTTGGTCACCTAATGTGACGAGCCAACTCATTGGAAAAAACCCTGATGCTGGGAAAGAATGAGGGTAGGGGGAAAAGGGGGCAACAGAAGATGAGAAGGTTGGATGGCATCACTGACTCAATGGACATGAGTTTGAGCAAACTCTGGGAGGTAGTGAAGAACAGGGAAGCCTGGTGTGCTGCAGTCCACAGGGTTGCAAAAAGTCAGACACAACTGAAGCGACTTAGAACACACACGTACTAAAGGTATACAGTTTTCATTTGTAAACCATATCTCAGGAAAGCTGGCAAGAAATAAAAGCAATAAGAAAAATAAAATGTGTGTTTATTATTAGGAGTCTATTCCTGAACACAGCTGAAAGGCTGGAGTTTTATAGTGCAGGTGGAGTTTTACCTTCAATACTGTAGGAGCCTGGAACTTTAAGTGAGTTGGCAATTGAGAAAAGCTACTGGAAAAAAGGGGAAAGACTGAAAGAAAGGTCCGGATTTCTCCAGACGGCACCTTACGCAGCAGCGTGCTGCAGTGTGGCAAGCATGGACTTAGGATTCAAACCAAGTCCTGCCACTTTCCTCTATTCAGCACATATTTGAGTGCCCACCATGTTCCAGGACATGAACTGCTTGGTGATCTTAGGTAGACAACTGTTTTGAACTTCAATTTTGTCATCTGGAAAACTAAAAGTAACCCACCTCATTGGGGATGTTTCAATGTTTCACGCTGCTTAGCTCGTGGCAGTCTATCCACCTCTCCTGACTATCATTAGCTAAGGTCTATTCAGATGTCCTGTATGCAGAAAGAAGAGGCAAAGATTGCTTTCTCTTTGCCACTGAAGAAACCTGTGCTCTATTTCTTCCACTGAAGAAATGGAACAAAGATGGTGCTTTCCCAGGAGGCATCTGGGCTCACCCAGCCCTTCTTCTTGGGAAGGACTTCCTCAAAGAGGATTCCAGGCATCCTGCCTTTCTCCCACAACTGCAGAAGCAGCCGGATAGGCAGGCTGTTGATGCTGCCATGTGGGTGCTGCCTGGAGCCCACCTGCCTGTGACTGCCCCTACAGCCAGTCAAATGCTGCTAGGAGCTGTAGCTAGGAACACAACCCTGCAGCCCAGCTATCGCCCAAAGCCAGACAGATGCCTCTGGTATTCGCTCATGGAAAACTGACGGCTGTGCATACTCTTTCCTCGTGTTTGTCACCTGCCACTCAGAGTCCCGCCCTGATGCCCCTGACCAGTGAACTCCACACCACAAACTTCCAACACAAGTTTTTGGGCTCCCATCTGGAAAAAACAGAACTCCTAAAGTAGGAAATTTTCCAAGCATTAAAGCATGTGCCCAAAATAACCCCCCAATGTGTGAAATGTCTACTTTGTATCCCGCTGTGAGGGCTCTCATCACCTTCCTAGTCCTGTCTCTTTCCTTCTGATGGACTCTGGCCCTGGACCCTGTGTTATAGCTGAGCCTAAGATGTTCTGCAGGGCAACATGAGCCAAGAGGGGAATTCAAATCGGCCCCTTTGGACAGGGAGAAACAAGGGGATGCTGCCTGGGCTTAGGACCCCAGGACTTGGTTAGGGGAAAGGT
Organism: Bos mutus; assembly: GCF_027580195.1. NCBI lineage: Eukaryota > Metazoa > Chordata > Mammalia > Artiodactyla > Bovidae > Bos > Bos mutus. The sequence goes on along the minus strand of NC_091626.1, from coordinate 27,487,236 downwards.
GCCAGTGTGGAGAAGGCATTTGTTAAGCTCCTTCTTAACTATGTGGCTCAGATGGTAAAGCGTCTGCCTACAATGCAGGAGACCCGGGTTCAATCTCTGGGTTGGGAAGATCACCTGGAGAAGGAAATGAAACCCACTCCAGTATTCTTGCCTGGAAAATCCCATGGATGGAGGAACCTGGTAGGCTATAGTTCATGGGGTCGCAAAGAGTCAGACACAACTGAGCGACTTCACTTTCACTTTTCTTAACTAGACTCATAATATGTAGACCTGGGAAGGCCTTGGAGGAGCACTGAGGTTAACAGTGAGAGAAGCGGGCAGGTTGAAAGACAACGGGATAGTTGCTCTGTGGAGAATGCCATTTTAGGTATTACAATATAAACTTTTACAAAGGCTTGTAAAAGTTGATAAGAGTCAGAAAGTGGCTCGCCTAGGAGGGAGTGAGGAGGGGACGTTGAGTAAGCACGAGCATGAGGGAAACTTCCGGGGTGATGGAAATGCACTGCATCTTGCCTTGGGTGGTGGTGACTCTGTGTATCAGTTCAGTTCAGTCGCTGACTCTGTGTATACATTCATCAAATAAACTTCATCCAACAAATACTTAAGATGGGTACATTCTGTCATACTTTAATTATACCTCAATTTTTTACTTTTTACTTTGGCAAATTAATAAAGTTTATCTATAAAGTGATTTGACACTCAGGCTACCTATTTGCAGTGCTGGAGAAGACTCTTGAGAGTCTCTTGGACAGCAAGGAGATCAAACCAGTCAATCCTAAAGGAAATCAATCCTGAATACTCATTGGAAAGACTGATGCTGAAGCTGAAGCTCCAGTACTTTGGCCACCTGATTTGAAGAGCCGACTCACTGGAAAAGATCCTGATGCTGGCAAAGACTGAGGGCAAGAGGAGAAGGGGAAGACAGAGGATGAGACGGTTGGATGGCATCTCCAACTGGATGGACTGAGTTTGAGCAAACTCCACGAGATGATGACGGACAGGGAAGCCTGGCCTGCGGCAGTCCATGGGGTCTCAAAGAGTCTGACACACGACTTAGTGACTAAACAACTACCTATTAGCAAACCTCTGTTCCAATCGGACTTATTTATCTTACAAATGAGGCATCAAGAACCCCTGAGGAGGAGGGTTTTCCCAAGAGCTCAGAAGAAACCTGCCTGCCCAGAGATGGCTGCGGCGCCCCGGCCAGGGGTAGGGAGACTGCAGCCTGGTTCAGCTGGCTGCCTCCCACCGCGCAGATTCGCTTCCCTGCGTTGGGAGCGGTGCCCATAGGCGGCGGTGCTAACAGAATCTCTCCGCGGGCGGTCCCCAGGGTTTGGACAGGCGTCTGCTCTCGTCTGAAAGTGAGACGATCACCTAGAGCCGCCGAGAGGAGCGGAAGTGGATGGAGCGCCAGGCCCCAGGGAGCACAGGCCAGGCGCGCAGATAAATCACGGACACCAGCGGCACGGATCGTTCGGGATTGGCACTGAGTGCCAAATTCCGACGCCGGCAGCCAAGTTCTGGGAAGGGAAATCTGATCCGGATCGCGGCAGCGGTGGTGCAAAGTGAGACCCACCTGAGCCGGGCGGGGAGGGGCTGCCAGCCGCGATGGAGTCTCCTTTCCCGGCGGGAGCTCGGGCACCGGCCGAAGTCTCACCTGGCTCCCTGCCCTGCCCGAGGAGGTAAGAGGTCTCCGCTCTAAAGGAGAGAAAACTAAGGCTCACTGCCGCTTCCCCGAGCCTTGTAAGGACTGAAATGGGACTCCAAGCCCAATCGTCTGCTCTCCCGCATCCAAAACGAGTTTAAGGATCTGCAGGAGTGACTCCAAGCCCGTCACAAAGCAGACGTGTCCCCGGTTTCGATGTAGGCTCCCCACGCGAGAAGGAACCCGGGGAGAAATGAGCCCGTGGGGCGGGGGTGGGGAGCTGGGCTGGGTCCCGGGGCCAGACTACCCGCCGGGACCTTCCGGACGCACTGAGCCCGGCCCTCCCGCCGGCGCCCGCACTGATTGGCGCTCGCGGCCGGCCTCCAGCCAGCTCACCTGCCCCTCCCAGCCAATCGGGGCCACCAGAATTGGGGCTGTCGCAGGGAGAGGGGGGTGATGCCGTTGACTGGAGGCTGAGTCTTCCTCCCCGCCGGGCCCGCCGCAGCCTGGAGCCCGAGCCGCAGGCTGCGCGCCCCCTCGTCCCTAGCAGCCGCGTTCCGGGACCCGCGCACTTGAATGCCGCAGCTCCCGGCCCGCGCCGCTCCGCGTCTCCGCCGGCTGGGACGCGCCCAGACGGCGCCCGCCGACGTCGCCTCCCCGCGGCCTCGCGCCGAGCCCGCCCTCGCCCAGAGCCCCGCGTCCCTGCCGGCCCCGGGGAGCGGGTGGGCCCGGCCGCGGGTAGCCCCGCCGAGGCAGGATGTTCACGTCCAAGTCCAACTCGGTGTCGCCCTCGCCGTCTCTGGAGCAGGCTGACTCGGACGCGCTAGACATCAGCACCAAGGTGCAGCTCTACGGTGTGCTGTGGAAGCGGTCTTTCGGGAGGCCTTCGGCCAAGTGGTCCCGGCGGTGAGTGCCCCTCCCGCGCCAAGTGAGGACCACCTGGGGAGGGAACCAGGGCCTAAGGACCCCCTACCGAACCCCTCACTGCCGTCCTGCGCCTGCCTTCCTTGTGACCTTGGCCTCGCCCCGTTTCGCTCTTCGGGGGCTTCTCCTGGAAGAAGTGGATCCCAACCCTGGACCGGGTCATCCCTGCCCGAGGCTGGTCGAGCCGCTGAGTTCTCTGTGGAATGAATCTAAGTCGGGTTGGGGAGAGGGGGCGCGAGCAGAAGAGATCGTGGCCGTGGTTGGAGCCCAGTTGGGTCAGATTGGGCCGTACTCTGCAGCGGAGAAAGAAGCCCTGTCTTCAGCCAAACAGCCTCCCTGGGACCCCGCCCCCAATGCCATCATATTCATATCCCTCTGCCCCAGGCTTCTAGAAGTGGGCGTAGAGGTGGGGCATGGGTGTCCTCCCTTCCACCCCCCACTTCCACCCAAGCCCAAACACCTGGTACACGCAGGGAGGGAGCTTCTGAAAGGCACTGGCCAGGGGAGAGAGAAGGGCCTGGGAGAGTCTGGGTCCACCCCTGGAGGAGTCTTATTGGGAACTGGGGCTTCCCAGGTGGAAGCTGGGGCTTCTTTAGTTGTAAAGAACCTGCCTGCCAACGCAGGAGATGTAAGAGACTGAGTTGGATCCCTGGGTTGGGAAGATCCCCTGGAGGAGGGCATGGCAACTCACTCTAATTTTCTTGGCTGGGAAATCCCATGGATAGAGGAGCCTGGCAGGCTACAGTCCTTGGGGTCACAAAGAGTTGGAAAGGACTGAAGCGACTTAGCACGCACATGCAGTCATGTGTGTCTTTAAACTGGGCCTACAGAAGAGAGACTCCAGTGCTTCAGGCAGAGAAGCTGGGACAGAAAGGAGGGGCTCTTGGGGGTTGGGGGAAGGGAGATGGGGCAGGACTGAGCATGGATGGGTCCTGTCAGAAGGACTTATCCTGTGGAAGGGGTGGTGGGTAAAGTCAAAGCAGCCTGGGTCTTCAGCCTCAGCTTCCAGGTCCCAGCTCCAAGGCCACTCCTCAGAGGATGGTAGCTACTCATAACTGAGCCTGGAAGGTATTGGAGGAAGGGGGAGTTCACAGCCCTGAACTTGCAGGAATCTCCCAGTGCTGGTTTCAGGAGCAATGGGCCATCTTCTGGAAATTTTTCACCTTCAGGGCGATCTCAGCTCTGAGATTTGCTGTGTGATGGCCCCTGCCTGGAGGCATGACCCTGCCAGGAAACTAGGAGGGGGTCCAGATGCCCCATCCATCCCACCCTGTGCATCTGCCCCTGAGCACAGGGGCTCCCTTTGTGCCCAGGAACACAGTCCAGAGGGACATGGTTATAGTTGGTTTTGATGTTCTGTTTTGATGAATAATTTAATATGTCTACAGAACAAACAGAGCTGTGGATGCTGTTTCACATTTTACACACCTGGTTTCTGCTGGACTTCTCTTTGGGGTTTAATGGGGTGGTGGCTGCTTGAGTTCCTCCAAAGTTAAGCTTATCTCTGACCCCCTGAGGGGAGGCCTGGGGCAGCAGAGAAGCCATGTTGTGAGGGGTTTCCAGGGCTGTGTAATCTGAGCAGCAGCTCTCAAGCACCAGGAGCAGGCTTGTCTCTACCAAGGGCATCAAGTGGGTATGGGGAGGCAGCTTATAAATTCAAGAACCGTTAGCAGAATGCACCCCACCACCCCCTTCTACCTCAGTTGCTCCAGGCAGACAACACTCCTCTGTTGGGTCTAGCTGCTGTCCTTGGTATTACCTTTGGGTCTTGTCCTCCAAGACGTCCCTTTCCATGCATTTTCACCTGACAGCATCCCTAGTAAGTGCTGGGGATCTGCAGCCCCCAGGTCTGTCCCCAGCGCCCCTCACCTCCAGGTGTGGGGACTTGGCCACTGCATCTGCAGTTGATTCCAGGCCTGGGAGGCACTGGGGGCAAAAGTTCCCCAGCCAAAAGCACAGTGATGGAGCCCGGGAGCCTTGGAGAGCTGTAGCACCGCTCCCCCCCCGCCCCCCACCAAGAATCTCGACCAGTAGCTCCCACAGCCACTCAAAAAATCATCCAGCCCAAGTCAGAACAGTGTATACACTCTGCAAAGTCAAGTCCTCCAGCCCCCTTCCAAGGAGATTTTCATACTCTTGTTCCTTCATGGGAATTCTGGAGTTGCCCCTGTGCGAAGATTCCTCCTTCCCTGGGACTCAGGAAAGAAGTAACATTCCCCTGACCTCTCTAGGCCTCTGTCCATCCTCACAGATAAACACACACACACGTGATTTAGCCTTGGATCAGCAACAGCCGGCCAGAGAGGGTCTGGAATGGGGCGGGGGGAGGCCTGATGCTAAGCTTAGCCCCTTCACTTCCCAGCAGGGCCCCTTGGGCCCCACTTACCTATCTGTGGCCTCTTTGGACTCCAGCTAATTAGCAGCCACAGGAAGGCCTGTGGAGGGGGCACTCAGGCCTGCCACCGCAGAGCCCTGCCATTAGAGCGATCGATGCCATGGTTGAGGGGGGAAGCAGCTAAGAGGAGGGGGCCTGGAAAGGCTCCTGAGCTGCATAAATAACTCATGGGCAGGATGGGAGCGGCTTCGGCCAGCTGGGTTCTGTAAAGCCTCTTCCGCCCAGGGCCTGTCTCGGGGCCTGTGCCACCAGCTCCTAGTGCCTGAGTAGCCCTTCCCTTCCCAGGGTGGGAAGATGCCCTTGAGCTGAAGGGCCAGCTCTTCTCCCCTATGAACAACAAAAAGAGAAAGGAATCCACAGAGTTTTTTAGCAGTAATCAGAAGATCTGGGAGGTGTCTAGAGGGTGACTCCTCCCCCTCACCTGTGAGCAGTGGAGACACAGGTGCTCAGAGACAAGTAGGACAGGAGTGAAGCCTCTCTGCCTGGGCCATTGTCAGCCACGCAGTGGCACTGGTCTAGCAGACAGGCCAGCTCTCTCCCAGGGCTTCATTCTTTTCCCAGCATTCCAGTTGTTGTTCAGTCGCGAAGTCACGTTCGACTCTGAGACCCCATGGACTGCAGCATGCCAGGCTTCCCTGTCCTTCACTGTCTCCCGGAGTTTGCTCAAACCCGTGTCCATTGAGCGGATGATGCCATCCCACCATCTCATCCTCTGTTGCCCACTTCTCCTCTTGCCCTCAGTCTTCTTTTCCAGCATCAGGGTCTTTTCCAATGAGTCGGCTCTTCGCATCAGGTGGCCAAAATATTGGAGTGTCAGCTTCAGCATCAGTCCTTCCAGTGAATATTCAGGGTTGATCTCCTTTAGGATTGACTGGTTTGATCTCCTTGCAGTCCAATCCACTCCCTAATCGCTCTCCATATCTCTCAAGGCTGGAGCCTCTGATGAGGAGGGCCCAGCTGACTCCTTCCTGCATCTGGGACATCTACACTCGTGTCCCCCCACCTCCCCTGGGTATAAGGTGACCGGTGGGCCCTGGGCATCAGCTCACTCCTGTGGAGCATCTGCGGGTCCTGCCTCAGGGAGCTGAGACTCATGGTGTCCACTAAGTGCCAGGGGAACCCTGGAGACGAGGGGGCCTCATTTCCCAAATCTCAGGCCACAACCTGCACCAGGTGTGGAAAGATGATCTGTGCAGCTGGTGTTCATCCCGCCAAAAGACTTGAGGAGACTTTCTTCCCACAGAGATTTGGGCCCGGGAGTTTCAGCCTTGGCTCTGAGCACCGCTTCCTGAAGGCGACACTGTGACACTGTCCCAGAGGGCTGGGGCGGGGAGAGCTGGCCCGTCCCCTCCACTCAGGCTCAGCCTCACTGCAGTGACACCAGGACTTGGTCTCGCTTCCTGGCTCACATAGCCTTTCTCACGGCTGACTGGGAGGTGTCCCCCCAGCACGGCTGCAACATTTCTGCCTGTTCTATCCCAGTCTGCAGGCCCCTCTTTTTTTTTATAATCAGCTTGCGCTCTCCCAACTTCTTTCAGAATGACTGTTTGGGTGGGCAGTGGCCAGGTGGCAGCTCAGGGTTCTCCCCAGATCCATCTAAGATGGTGGCATCAAAGTTGTTTTGAGTCCTTAGTTTAAGTATGATCTGGGTACAGTCTCCAGATCATAGCGTAGCTATAAGATGAAATGGCACCCATTATGTCAGGCTTCATTGGGGTCACGTGACGATTTGCCTGGCCTGAAGTTAAATGAGTTGCTTATGCAAATAAGACATACTTCTCCCTCCCCACCCCCAGGAGCTGTCATTAGAGGGTACTGATGGGTTGTCTGAAAACAAGGGCCAGAACTCAAGCGGAACACTTTCAGGCGATTCACCTGCCTTACGTCCAAGACTTGGAAATATAAAGCAGTTTCTTTTGAGAGCAGTTGTGGCCCTGGTGGCAAGTGAACCCAGGCTCAGAGGCAGGTGCCCTGAGTTCCAGTCCCAGCTCTGCAGGTGACCAGCTCTGTGACCCAGGCCAAGGCACAGCTGCCTCACATCTCACTGGCTGGCAGTGTCTCATCCGTCAAATGGAAATGGATCCAATTGTGACGTTTACACTCTGTTCCATGGTGATTGTAAAGGTGCCTTAACTCCACCACAGGGAGGCGGGGGGCATAAGGTGGGTTCCACGGTCCCCTCCTACTTCTCCCAGTGCCTCTGCATTACTGCCTGCTTGGCATAGTAAGCTTGTCTTTACTATGTTGTTCAAAGAATTCTGCTAACTTGTTTTTTATTTTTTAAAATTGGAGTATAATTCCCAGGTGGCTCAAGTGGTAAAGAACCTACCTGCCAAAGCAGGAGACGCAAGAGATGTGGTTTGATCCCTGGGTTGGGAAGATCCCCAGGAGGAGGAAATGGCAACCCACTCCAGTATTCTTGCCTGAAAAATCCCATGGACAGAGGAGCCCGGTGGGCTACAGTCCATGGGGTCACAAAGTCAGACATGACTGAGTGAGCATGCACACAATTGTTTTATGATGTTGTGTTAGTTTCTGCTGTACAACAATGTGAATCAGCTATAGGTATACATATATCCCCTCTGCTAACATTTTTTGGAGCCCCTTGGACTTGGTGATCTTTGCATAAACCCTCACTTGTCATCACCCATGTACTTCACAGGCAGGATTTTTTGCTGTCCTGCCATCTCAGACCTAGAGCCAGACAAGTAACAGAGGCCAGGGTGGGCATTCCCTGAGTGTACCAGGCTGCCCGGAATGAACAAAAAGGGATATGCACTGGGAGCTGTGTCATTTCTGCCACTTCTAAAAGGGACACTTCTGATAAGCCGTCCTTCCCTGGCTCTAGGATTTACTTGACTCTGCACCCCACACCTCCTTTCTCAGTGCCCGAGGAGCTCAGGGCTGAGGAAGCCTGGGTGCTGCTCCTGTTCTGGATGTTGGTGTCCCCAGGAAGAAGAGGCCGCCAGGCTGGGTGTCCTGCCTTCCTGGAACAGGTAACCCATGGCCTTTCACACTTCCACAGGCCAGGGTTTCTGCTGATCCCCAGGGGCTCTAAGTTCTTGTTTCCTTATCTGTGGATGAACTGGCTGCCCAGCGTAGGTACTCCTTGTTGCATTAGCAAATATGGACTCTGGCTCCTTCCTCAGTCTCCCCCCACATCCCCACCGCCACACTGATGCACCAGCCTCCACACAAGCTTTCTGGGGGCCTTGTAGACTGTGTGAAAGGAAAGTAAGTGTTCAACTCTTTGCGACCCCATGGACTGTAGCCCACCAGGCTCCTTTGTCCATGGGATTCTCCAGACAAGTATCCTGGAGTGGGTTGCCATTTCCTGCTTCAGCGTGAAGAGAAGGTTTGTCAAAGAGCAGGGTGGAGAGGTATTTAAATCCCAGAGGTGCAAGCACCTGGTTGGGTCTGTTCCCTGGTTTCCTGAGCCTTCCAGATACTGCATCTCACTACCACCAGGGCTGGGATTGTTCGATGCTGTCTCTTGACCCTGTAGGGCCCAGGCTGTTGGATCTTCCCTGTATCCTCTCTCCTCTGCCCTCTTCCCTCACCCCACCTCCCTTCTGCCCTCCAGGATTCCCCCCACTCCAAGTTTCTCTCACTCTGTGATGCAACGCCCTTCCCAGCCCCTACACTCACACTTGGCTTTGCCCCTCCAAGCCTTCGGAACAGTGTAGATGGGCCTTGCTTTGCCAGGACCCGTCCAACTTAGAAGGTACCTGTGGGTCTGCTGCTGCTACTGCTAAGTCGCTTCAGTCGTGTCCGACTCTGTGCGACCCCATAGACAGCAGCCTACCAGGCTCCCCTGTCCTTGGGATTCTCCAGGCAAGAACACTGGAGTGGGTTGCTATTTCCTTCTCCAATGCATGAAAGTGAAAAGTGAAAGTGAAGTTGCTCAGTTGGGTCCGACTCTAGCAACCCCATGGACTGCAGCCCACCAGGCTCCTCCGTCCATGGGATTTTCCAGGCGAAAGTACTGGAGGGGGTGCCATTGCCTTCTCTGACCTGTGGGTCTAAGTAGCCTTTTTTGCTTGCTTCCAGCTGGATCTACTGTGAGGCCCATGTTGACCATCACGCTCTGCTTGAGCCCTTGTTGCCTTCAGGGCACTGAGGAGGGGAGTAAAGGTGGAAGCAAAGCTGAGGAAAACCTTCCTGGGCTCCCTGGTTCAGCTCGGACGGCACCTTGTCTGCCTTGCACCTCAGTTAATGTCCTGGCCCTCGTGTCATCCCAGACTCTGCTCTCCCTCCCTTGTCTATTCAGCAAGCTCTGCTGACTTTTATCAGCAACAACCAGGAACTCTAATCTGCCCCTCTGCCCAGCTGTGGCACCCTCTGAGACACCTCCACGTCTAAAACTGCAAGGTGACCTCACAAGGGCCCTTTTGAAGCCCACTGGCAGCTCCCGTCATCTGCCATAAGGGGCCCCACCTTCTCACAGGGACCACAAGCCCCACCCGTGTCTGGTCCCCACTGCTGTCTTTGACTTGAACTCACCTCTCACTCCCCTCCCCCACACCACTGCTCACCCCTCTGGCACTTAGCTGCCAGTGATACCTGGCGTGTTCTGATAGCCTTGAAACACAGTGTTCGTTGCATCTGCTGTGCCTTCTGTCTGAGATGCTTCTCCACTTCCCTCGTCCCCTAGACACTCCTATTCATCCTTCCAAACCCTGCTGAGTTGTCACCCCCTCTCGGAGAACATTCCGGGCTGGACACCCAAACGATTCATTCCTCACCCATCTGTCTTCCTGTTTCTCATACAAATTTACAAAGTGGCAGGGTACCCTGGTGCTTTACAATGTTCCCAGCTCCCCACTTGCCAGCTGTGTAACCTGGGGCATGCTACTTAACCTCTCTGTTCTCCGCTCATTTCATCTGGCTCATGTGAGGAGTGAATGGTTAACAACCATTCTGATGTTATTAAAACAGTGCCTGGCACAAAGGAGAAGTTGTAAAAGCATTGGCTGTGTTTTAAATTATTGATTTGTACAATCAGTGTTTGCCTGTAAGCTCCCTGAGGACAGGAAATCATCAAGCCCAGACTGTACCAGGAGATTTGCTCATGCTCTCTGACCTGAGCTGGCCAGGGGCTTGCAGTCACCTTGCAGACAGAAGCTCTAAGAAGACAAATCACGATGCCAGGTCTGAAGCAGTAAGGAGAGCCAACAGTAGTGGTGAGAGGGGCTGGGCATCAGAGAACAGAGCGGCTGAGAACCTGAGCTTTGTCAGTGTGTTACCCAGCCAACTTTGCTTGCCTGACACACAGCAAGCCAGATGCTGAGCCACCCAGCTTTGCAGCAGAGATAAGGTTTATTCACGAGGCAGCCAAGTGAGGAGTCGGGAGAGTTAATCTCAAATCTGCCTCCCCAGAGGCAAGCAGCTTGGGGTATTTATGGTCTAAACAAGAAGGGAGTCTGAGGCATGGGGGGAGGTGACTGGAGGAAGGAGGTGAAGGAGTCTGTGTTCTGCACAGGCGCATCTGAGTTACATGCTTCTTTATGGAAGGCATGTGCAAATTCCAGGTAAGTCTGATATGGAGGGAACCTGGGCTGTGACGTCACCTGTGGGGCGAGCAGGTCTATTCTGTGCAGACTCTGATCAGATGTGTTGGGTCCTCCCAGTTTCAGCCAGTTTGTTGTGTAACAAGCAGAGGGCTTTTAAACAAGCTCTTCCCTTATCTGGTGGTCTGTTAAGACAAGCTCAAGAATTTGTGTTAGCCACCAGTTTCTGTTACGGATTTTTCAGCCCATGGCTCATGCTTTCAGTCCTCCCCTATCTCTTGATTCAGTTCCTCAGCTTTGGCAGAAGAGGACCACATTCTGCTGATAAGGGTGGAAAGCCTTTGGAGAATTAGAGGAATGGAATTGTTTTGCGTTTGACTGCAAACATGGGACCATGTTTAGGATCTGGGTTTTTTTCCTCTTTTGAAGGCAGGCGCTTTAGTCTTTATGTTGAATAATCATCATATGAATTAGAGTTTGGGGCTTAAGGATACGTGGCAAAGAGCAAGTACAGGGTTTTACCAAGAAGGAGTATAAATCCTAGCCAGCTCACAGGAGAATGACAGTCTAGGGGACTTCCCTAGTCGTCCAGTGTTTAGGACTTTGCCTGCCACTGTAGGGGGTGAGGGTTCAAACCCTGGTTGGGGAGTTAGGTCCCACAAACCCTGGGGCCAAAACACCAAAACATGAAAAAACCAGAAGCAATATTGTAGCAAATAAAAGACTTTAAAAATGGTTCCATATCAAGAAAGAAAATCTTAAAAAAAAAAAGACAGTTTAAGTAATCCCTCAGATATAGACCTAGTTCCTTACAGGATCCACGAGAAGATATTTCCTAAGAATCCAGGTTCTTCGGGTGACACTTGTTGGAGCCAAGTTGCATAATTTTTTCTCAGTAGGTTTTAACTTCCAACGTGGTGTTAGTATACACATAACATGAGCTACTGGCCGCCACACACGTGCTCCTTCTCTGCTGCAAACCTCGGCGTCTCAGCATTTGGCTTGCTGCACGTCGGGCTGACGAACCTGGTCTGGTAACAAGCCGGCAAACTGAATTCCCGGTCTGCCCCTTACTAGCTGCTGAATCAGTGAAGTGGAAATACAGCCCCAACTCTCAGAGTTGTCGTGAGAGATTAAATCAGATAATGTCAATAAAACACTTAGAAAAGTGAGCATCTTGGTACCTGGTAAATTTTCCTTCATCTAGAGGTGAAATTCTTTAAGACCAGAGAGAAGATGCAGCCAGGGCAGACACAGACCCTTTACTCATGTACACGCTCTGGGCTTCACTGAAGCTTAGGACTAGACAGGGAGACCCCAGGGGCTAGGACTGGAGACCAAGCTTTGCCCAGGACTGAAGTTGGCCTGGGTAGAAGGGTGAGCTTTGGACAGGAGGGAGGGGCGGGTGCAGGAAAGGGCTGTGTATTTGGAGGACAGTGAGTTGGCCAGCTGGGCTGAAGCCAAGAGCTCTTGCCAGTAGTTTTTTGAGCACAAATGGGAAAGGAGGTCAGGGGAGGCAGTGGCAGACACTGAAACTAATAATAATAAATATTATTAGTAGTAATAAAAGTAAATGTTTAAGGAACATTTACCATGTGTCACACAATGTTCAAAGACTTTATGTGAACAACTCTTTTCGTTATCCCAACAACCCTAAGAGATATATGTACTATTAGTGTTTTCAAGTTCCCCTGGGGGACCAGAGCCCTAGAGAGATCAGAGGACTTGCCCTGGTCACACAGCTGGTAAGTGGCAGAGTTCTGATGCTTGTCTACCCCAGCCTTGAAACCTACTGCCTTTGGCCCATCTGTTTCCTGCCCAGGTGATGGCCCAAAGGCCAAAGCAGCTTCTGAGGCAGTGTGGTATGGGAGTAGGAACAGAGGCTGTTGTCTGTGTTTCCAGTCCCAGGTCTACCTCTACCCTGGCTATATGACCTTGCATGTGTAGCTTCATCTCTTAGCCTCAGTTTCCTCATCTGTAAAATGGGAACAAAAAGCCCTACCTTCCAGGATTATTACATGGATCAAATGCTGATACCTAGGGCTTCCCTGGTGGCTCAGACAGTAAAGAATCTGCCTGCAATGCCAGAGACCGGGTTCAATATCTGGGTCAGGAAGATCCCCTAGAGAAGGTAATGGCAACCCACTCCAGTATTCTTGCCTGGAGTATTCCACGGACAGTGGAGCCTGGTGGGCTACAGTCTATGGGGTCGCAGAGTCGGACACAATTGACCAACTAACACTTTCATTTTTTCTTTCACATCCAGCATGGAAAGCAGCACGTGAGAACAGCTAAACAACCAGTGTCTATCTCCAGCCCTTATTCAGTGAGCCCAACTCGGCAGGACTCAGAAGGAGGCAGCCCCTGGCTTGTGGTCAGAATGAGAACCCCGGGAGTAAGGGGATGTTGGAGGAAGGGGCAGGAAGAGGAAGCATCCTTCTGTGCAGGGCACTCTGACCTTGGGCCCCCACTGCTGCAGAGAAGCTGAGAGTCATCGGCTGGAGCAGCGGGCAGGCACTGAGACAGGGTTACAAGCCAAGCCAGCCCTTTGGGTCCTCGAAGTGACCTTGCCAGATGTACCCTTTGTTGGGCGATCCTCCTCCTTGCCAGCCAGGGAGTCACCCTCCTCCTCCAGGTCCATGCCAGCTCCCTTCCCTTGGTTCCCATCCCCACCCAAAGCAAACCAAGAGCAGCTGCAGCCAGACCAAGGCTTGGCATGCATGGCACGTGACCCTTCATGACCCCTGTAGCCATGGGAGCCCCTAGCTCTGCTGAAGTCTGGAACAAAGCATGCCCTGGACATCCGTCTTCCCCTGCCTCTCAGCAGGCACAGAGAGGAGGGCCGTGACATCCTACGTGGCAGACGGGTGTGGAGGACTTTTCATGCCTTCATCCCCTGGGTCCTTTCCTGTCCCTCCTGTGGCCCCAGCCCCGAAGGGATCCCATGCATGACCCCCTAGCCCTCCAGCAACGGTCTGTCCTCAGCCCAGCGGCTGGACTGAGCCTTCTGCCATGCAAATTGGATTGCATCGCTCCCCTCAGAACCCTCCAGTACCTGTCCCTCCTACTCAGAGGAAAAATCAGCCTCTATCAACTAGCAGTCTGATTTTCAGCAGGTCATGTCACCTTTCTGCTTCATTTCTGCCCATAGAAAATGTAGACACCTGCCTCATAGGATAATAAAAGTGTTAGTCGCTCAGTCATTAACAACTCTTTGCAACCCCGTGGACTGTAGCCTGCCAGGCTCCTCTGTCCACAGAAATCTCCAGGCAAGAATACTGGAGTGGGTTGCCGTTTCCTTCTCCAAGAGATCTTCTCCACCCAAGGACTGAACCCAAGTCTCCCGAATTTCTGGCAGATTCTTTACTGTCTGAGCCACCAGGGAAGCCCTTATTGGATAATGCTGCTGCTACTGCTAAGTCGCTTCAGTTGTGTCCGACTCTGTGCGACCCCATAGACACTGGAGTGGGTTGCCATTTCCTTCTCCAACGCATGAAAGTGAAAAGTGAAAGTGAAGTCGCTCAGTTGTGTCCGACTCTTCGAGATCCCATGGACTGCAGCCTACCAAGGCTCCTCAGTCCATGGAATTTTCCAGGCAAGACTACTGGAGTGGGGTGCCATTGCCTTCTCCAATTGTCGGATAATAGTGAGTGTTAAATGTATTAACAGAGGTAACTACTTGCAATAACATATTGCTTGGGGTAAGTGCTAAATAAACGTTAGCTTTATCATTAATGCTATTATAGTAGCCAACAGGGCCTTACACAATCTGCTTTCTACCTGGTTCCTTCTGCTGCAGCCACATTGCAGTTCCTTCCAGAACCAGGCACACTTCCCATTCCAGGGCCTTTGCACCTACGGCTCCTCTGCCTGGAACACTTACCTTTCCACAGATAATGCCTTCAGGCTCTCCTTGACCACTTTGTTTAATATCAAAACCTCGCCCACCCACGCCTCACCCCATCAATTCCCCTGGTTTATTTTCCTCTATAGCATTTATCAACATCTGGTACTTTGCAAGTCTTTCTTTCTAACTTAGTTACTGTCTGCCTCCCCACTACACACACTCAAGTATAAGCTCTATGGGAACAGGGATTTGTGTCTCTCTTGTCCACATCTCTGTCCCCGACACTCAGAACATTGCCTGGCACAGGTGTGAGTGCAGCGATTATTTATTGAACCAATGAACGTTTCTTCAGAGCAGCCCCAGGAGACAGGTACTCGAAGCCTCATTTTGTAGAGGAGCTTTGAAGGGAAGACCCTGCAAGGCTGGGAGCCTGCTGGAGGCTGTGGCTTGAGGGATATGGATTGTTTGCCTCCAGAGCCCTGTTCTCTCCCTGCCCGTGTGTCTAGTGACCATCTGTCTGCCACCCTCACCGAATCCCCGGCACAGTGCTTTGCTCTAAGTGAGGAGGAGTCTCTAGAAGTGTCACAAAGGCAAGGAAGTATTTATCTTGGTCAGCTCAGGCAAATACCATAGCTTGAATAAACAATCTGTTACACTGTTAAACCCTCTGCTCAACAACAGAAATTTATTTTCCTAGGAGGCTGAAAGTCTGAGATCAGGTGCTGACGTAAGCAGGTTCTTTCTGGGAAGGACTCTCTTCCTGGCTTGTCGATGGCTGCCTTCTCACTGTGTTCTAAAGGGGCCAAGTGGGAGAGCAAATGCTTCATCTTAATAGGATCGGATTGTGGCCCCACTTCTTGACCTCATGTAACCTTAACTACTATCTAAAGACTACTTCCAGGGACTGCCTTGGTAGTCCTGTGGTTAAGAGTCCACCTTCCAATGCAGGGGCTGCAGATTTGATCCCTGGTTGGGATGGGAGAGCTAGGATCCCACATGCCTTGGGACCAAAAAACCAAAACATAAAACAGAAGCAATATTGTAGCAAATTCAATAGAAACTTTAAAAATGGTCCACATCAAAGAAAAATCTTAAAAAAAAATAAGACCCTGTCTCCAGATACGGTCACATTGGAGGTTAGGGCTTCAACTTATAAATCTGGGGGAATACAGTTCATTCCATAGCAGTATTTCAGTAACCACTGAAAGGGGAGGAGAAGGGTCCCTAAGAGGCGGTCCTGTGTCCCCTGCCTCCCATTTTCCTGTGGGTAACAGGACTGTGGAGATGTGCCACTCAGTCCAGTCCTGGCTCTTCTTCAAATTGGCAGAGTGATGAGCACAGTCTCATCTGATCCTGACAATAACCAGATGAGGTCCATGTTATCACTCCCATTCTACAAGTGAATAAACTGAGGCTCAGAGAGGCAAGCTTACTTGGTCTAGCCCCTCCCCCTTCCCCCCCGACCCCAGGCTGAGAAATGACAGGTCTGTGTTCTTATCTGCTCTATGAATTTCCTTTGAAACTGTCAGGGGACATCTCTCTTGTCCCACAGGGCCGAAGGACCATGACAGGTCCTCCAGACAAGAGTGAGCACCCAGGGTGCGGCAGTGGTGCTAAGTGCCAAGTGCATGGCAGGTCAGCACGTACAGGAGCTGGTCTGGTCACCAACGGTGAGACAGTTTCAGCCAGGTGAAGAGAGAGAGGGTGGGCATTCCTGGGAAAACTGTGTGGTCTCTTTCTCAGGATCGTGCAAGACAGAGTGAGGCGGGAGGCAGAGAGCTTAGTGTTCGTGGGGCCAAGGGGCTAAAGGGCAGAAGTGGCAGGAAGGCTGAGAAAATGGGCAGGGGTCAGGTGCTGGGGGGCCCAGAACGTGCCTGCTGTTCTGCAGACAGTGGTATTCGTGTGTTCTTCCTCCACTGGAGGGTGGGGTTGGCGGCGGGGTGAATCGGCTTTAGCAGGAAGTCACCTCTGAGGTCCACAGCTGTCCTCAGTGTCTGGGTGGGCCGAGAGGGTCCATGCAAATAAAGAGCATGGGTGGGGTGGGGTGCACAGCAAAGGACAGAGCTGAGCTCCTTTCCTGGGGGAGGTGAGACAGCAGCTGTCGGCAATCACAACGACCCTCCCACTGTAGCTGTGGCCTCGGGAGTGTCCCCATGGCTGGTGGCACCTTCAGAGATTCACCAGCCCCTTTTCGAGTCCCTCCCAAGAGGGTGGGTCCAACCAGGGGTGTGCCAGTGAATGTTTAACCACTTGCTCTCTTGGGGGTGGGGTGGGGTGGAGCCCTTGATGTTTTGTAGCATTTGATGATTTCCATGGTGTAAATATTCCCACTCTGACTGATATCAGCTACCGGTGTGATGCCACTGAACTCAGAGCAGGGGAAAGTCATGCTGTTGGCCGTCATGAGCCCATCTGAGCGGTGTTTCTAGCTCCCCCTAGTCCCATGGCTCCAACAGCAGCATTAGCAGCTGCCCCAGGAGGATGGAGCTATCACTCTGGGCTCTCAGGTCCAGCTGGATCTTCTCCTGGTGTCTTATCTAGTCATCAGTCCTGTGAGAGTCCCCTGGGTGGATGCAAGAGCTCCGCCTGTGGGCATCAAAGTCAGAAAGCACCAAGGGCATAGAGATCCCAAAGTGAAAGTGTTAGTCACTCAGTCGTGTCTGACTCTTTGCGACCCCATGGACTGTAGCCCGCCAGGCTCCTCTGTCCATGGGATTCTCCAGGCGAGAATACTGGAGTGGGTAGCCATTCCATTCCCCAGGAGATTTTCCTGACCCCAGGGATCGAACCCACATCTCCTGCATTGGAGGTGGATTCCTTACTGTCTGAGCCACCAGGGAAGCCCTAAGTTAGCCCCAGGGCCCAGAAAGGAGGCCTTGGAACATCCAAGACCAAAGGCAATGCAGGTGTCACATGTAGGCTGCAGGCCTGGCCTCACCAGCCTGGTACCCACATGCCATTTGATTGCCAGTCTTCAAGACCACTTGTCAAAAGACCCACTTTGGAACTGTGGGTCCTCCAGCCCTTCTCCTGCCCCTCCTGGGGTAGACTCACAGGGCTGAAGGTACCTGAGGGGAAGGACCACAGATACCCCCCTGTGCCAAAGGGGGCGGCTCGGCGGCTGGAGGAGCCAGCTGTGGAGGCTGCCTGTGGGCCTCCCACTTCCGCTCGTCCACTGACGTGAGGGTGGGCTGCCTGTTGGTGGGGGGCTGGCCAGCTGAGGACTTTGCCTGGATGTGGCACGTGAGTTGGCAAAGATGAGTCTGCACAGTGTCCTCGTGGGCTCCCCACGTGAGCACAGATGCCCCAAGGGTGCTCTTGTCATCCCGAGAAACCTCACCCCTTCCCTCCTGTTTGCCCCTCCTCCCCACCACCCACTATAGGTTTTGCATCATCAAAGAGAGCTTCCTTCTTTACTACTCTGAGAGCGAAAAAAAGAGCTTTGAAACCAATAAATACTTCAATATCCATCCCAAGGTGAGGGGCCTCTCCCCAGGGCACAGTCGGGAGGGCCCAGTGGGAACAACAGGGGACGGTATCCTCTGAGGGGAGGGTGCTCTCCGGTGTCTTGCTCAGGTCCCACAGAGAGTCTTTGTCGTGGGGCGGAGGGCGGGGGCGGCGCACAAGCCACCCTGGCCCCCTCCCAGGCTGTGTCCCTCCTGTGTCCCTCTGGGAGAGTTCTGGTCTGGCTTCTAGCCTCAAGCCTTTAGCAACACCTGGATATTGGCTGAGGCTCCCAGAGGCCTTTGGTGACCTGGGCTGGGTGGGGAATGGGGGCCACTGTCCTGGTTCTTTCTCAGGGTGTCATCCCTCTGGGCGGCTGCCTGGTGGAGGCCAAGGAAGAGCCCAGCATGCCCTACGCCATGAAAATCTCCCACCAGGATTTCCACGTGAGTAAGGCTCTCCGCTTGGCCTGGGCTCCGCAGAAACAGAGCAGATTCCCTGGGACCCCAGGCTCCTGGGGCATCCCCTCCAGTGGGCTTGCCTGAGAAGAGTGTCAGTGACTTGGGGACATGGGTGAGAGCATGGAGCAGGCCTGCAGAGGCCGAGTGGTGGCTCCTGGAGTGGCTCCTCTCAGGCACACCTGTGTCTTCTCTTCCTGGCAGGGGACCATCTTGCTGGCCGCCGAGTCGGAGTTTGAGCAGACCCAGTGGCTGGAGATGCTGCAGGAGTCTGGGAAGGTGTAAGTGCACCTGGGCAGGAAGCGGGGGCAGCCTGACGGTCTGGAAGGGGAAAGAGTGTGGGCTAAGCCAACCCTGACCTCCCTGCCTCTCGACTGGGATCCTGGTGGGCATGGAGACACCCTGGGAGAGGGCAGGGTGGGAAGCAC
Source organism: Bos mutus (assembly GCF_027580195.1). Lineage (NCBI taxonomy): Eukaryota > Metazoa > Chordata > Mammalia > Artiodactyla > Bovidae > Bos > Bos mutus. The sequence continues at coordinate 27,468,585 of NC_091626.1, read as the reverse complement.
AGGGCTGGGGGGAGCTGGTTTGTGTGGGGAGTGGAGATGGACCAGATTTAGAGAATCTTTGGGGAGTCTTCTAAATAAGATTCGATCAAAGTGAGCTTTGCTTGTTTAGAGTCACAGGTGGCATACGTAGACACCATTTGTCTCCTACTCTCGGGAGCAAATCCAGTGTCACTATTGAGAAGTTGGCAGCCTCCTGACACCCATCCCATCTCCCCAGGCCCTAAGTTATCCTAGCACAGACCAGTGGTTTGCCCAGGTACAGAAACCTCCAGCCCAACACAGCCCATTTGCACACAGACCCCTGTCTCAGCCCCTGCCTATTTGTGGTGGGCTGTGCTTTTGGTTCCACAGATGATTCTGAGTGGTGCCCTGGGCCAGGCCTTGTGGCAGGTGGTGGGCGTTCAGCGGTCTAGAAAGCAGCCCAGGAAGCAAACTCTTTCCTGCTCCCAAAGTGCTATTGGCCCAGCCTCTGGTGGCCCACTTTGCAGCCTGGGCCAGCCTCCGGGGACTGTAGTGGATCGATGCTGGTGGCTCGCCCAGAGTCACGGGGCCCAGGGTGGGTGCGGCTGGGATTCTGGGGAGAAAGGATGACGAGGACACACTCTGCACGTTCTCTTTCTCCTCCAGCCTTCTGTTTTAACAGTTGTGTGTGTCTTCCTCTTCTCTCCTGTTCCATCTGCCCTCCCTCCCCAGGACTTGGAAGAATGCCCAGCTGGGAGAAGCCATGATCAAGAGCCTGGAGGCCCAGGGGCTGCAGTTGGCCAAGGAGAAGCAGGAGTATTTAGGTTGGCTGAGGGATGGGCTGCAAACAGGCTCTCTGGTGATAGCATTTCAGGGCCAGGGGCTGCAGCCCAAGGTTTGGCGCAGGACTGAGGGAGCGTGTCTTGGGTAGGGGTTTAGCAGGCTTCAAGGAGCCGGAGACCAGCCCAGAGCCTGGGGGGCTATATGGCATGATACGAGTCCTCTGGGTTGGCATGACAGGAGGCAAGAGAGCCTAGTGGTTAGGAGCCTGAGCTCTGGACCCAGCTTTGTCATTTATCCATCAGCTGTGTGGATCTTTAGGCAGCTCATCTTAAGCCTCAGTTTCCTCACCCTTAAACTGGAGACAAAATTAGCCCCCAACTTTTAGAGGTGGTGGAAATGCCTAGAAACATCTGTGTCCGGTGTGCAGCAAGGGCCCCACGAATGGAGAGGATGTTGCCCTCAGACCCCAGTTCTCACCCCCAACCCTCTTTAAGGTTCTAGGCCCATGTGCCCCTGATTGGCTAGTGGTTGTTGTCCAATTGTCAAGTTGGGTCTGACGCTTTGAGACCTCATGGGCAGCAGCATGCCATGGACTGCAGCACGCCAGTCTTCCCTGTACTTGATTGTCTCCTGGAGTTTGCTCAAATTCATGTCCATTGAGTAGGTGATGCCACGCAACTATCTCATCCTCTGTTGCCCCCTTCTCTTCCTACCCTCAATTCTTCCCAGCATCAGGGTCTTTTCCAATGAGATTAGCTGGTAGGCATGCTCTGTAAGAAGACAGTAAGTCTGGGAGGTTGGTCCTTTGCCTGAGACCCTCTCCCTTACTGCCTCCTTAAACATGTGGGGACCAGAGCACTGACTCCCCTCTGCCTGCTCTAGACACCCTCTGCTCCCAGGACCTGCCTTACTTCACTAGCCAGACATCAGTGCAAAGGTTAACAGCACAATGGGGGTGCAGAGACGCACTTGAGCTGCAAAGATGAGATGTCATTTTCTTGTGAATGTACAACGCGGGGTCATTGCCAGGAGAGGAGGGTAGCAGATCAGGCCAGCACAGAGTTTGCAGCCCCAGGAGCTGGCCCCTCCTGGCCCCTCAGTGGCCAACCCCGGCTGGCCTTGGGGCCAGCAGTGCCAACCTCATCCTTGGAAGGAGCTGGGGGCAATGGAGGCGTGACCCCTGAGGCAGTGACCCCTCAGGACTGGATCTGCAGTGAGCATCTTGTGAGAGTGTGTATGCTTGCTTTGGCAGACAAACTGATGGAAGAGACCGAAGAACTCTGCCTTCAGAGGGAGCAGAGAGAGGTAGGGGCACGTTGAGGCCACTCCCCACCGCCTCCCGCTCTGTGGGCCCTTTCACAGCCGCTGTGCGCTGACCCATGTTCCTAGCATTAGGGAAGGGTGTAGGGGAGACGGGTTCCTAGACAACCTGCTGGGAAATCAGATGGGCAGAGCAGGGAAGCCGCTGAGATGACAGTGCTTGGGACTTGCTGTTGCTTTTTGACAAGAAGTGTGTTTCTCCTTACCAATCCCCAGGGAGGAAAGTCAAAAGAGTAGGTGTTCACTTTCTAAAGAAAGAGCCATTCAGAAATTTTATAAGCTGTGTCAGGAGGCAACGAGCTCTTGTCACTACTGATATTCACAGGAGGATGAGGTGGCCTTTTTCATCCAGAGGGACTTCTGGCCCCATAAAGGTGACTGGGTTGGAAGATATCAGAGGTTCCTTCATCCTCTAAATGTTAACAGACAAGTTTTAAGGAGGCCAAGCATTGGCCGGAGGCAGCCTGTGGGGTGAAGGAGACCCTTGCCTCGTTTGAAGATCAGGGCTGCTGAAGTCCACACTATTTGGGATCTCCATGAAACCCTGGGCCTTGCCTGTTCTGAGGAGCCATGAAGGGCAGGGTAGGGTAGTGGTTATCAGTGCTGACTTGGAGCCAGGCTGCCTGTGTCTGGATTGGACCTTCACTGCTTCTGACTGTGTGACCTTGGGCAAGTTACTCCACCTCTCTGAACATTAATAGCCTTATGTGAAAAATGGGGATAATAATAGAAGCCATCTTATCAGGTATGTTTTGAGGATTAAGTGAGATGTGATATATAAAGTGCTTAGCACAGAGTACGTGCTTAATGAACATATGTGTTTGTTAGTATTACAATCGTTAACTGTGAGTCCATCCTACAATTGAACTGCCTGAGGTCCAAGCCGCAGAGTGGCATGCCCCAGCACACCCACAGAAGGAGGGCCCGATTTAGTCCATTTCTCTTTGCCTGGTTCCTGTTGCTTATCTCTCCCAGGCAAGTTCAGGGCTGGGCTCAGTGCCTGCTTCTCTGACTTGATTCTCACAAACCTCTTGCCCTTCCCAACCACCCTCCCTGGGCTTGGAAACAGACTTGACAGTCAAGAAGCATATCACAGGGAAAAAAAAAAAGAAGCAGCCTCACGGCGCTGTTGCACCCTGAATACTGATGGGGCCTTTCAGAGTACCTGAACTAGGATGGGCGCTCGATAATGCTGTGGAATGACTTAATATTTTTAATTCTTATAATTTTACATTGCATCTTGATTTTTAACCAGTAGGACAGTCCACCCTCATTTTTCTTCTTCCGAAATGTTATCAGATATTCTCACCCATTTTTTTTCTTCCAGCTGGACTTCAGTGTCATTTTGTTAATTACAAAAACCCAACCAACCAAACAAACAGAGAAGGAAATCTGAGGATTTTTATTAGGATCGCATGGATTTGAGGATTGGCGTGGTGACAGCACTGAGCCTTCTCCCCCCAGCTACATGTGGCCCCTAGGATCAGGCTCTCAAATGGGTCCCTCCTGTATTAGAGTGTGGGCATTTTCTTTTGACTGTTCTGTACATTTTGAGAAGTGAGATGGGGTAGATTGTCAGCAACTTAAAGGCAGGTAATTTAGGAAGCCAGGGGATGGGATGGAGTGACAGATACAGCCACTGGCAGGGGGAGACAGACTTATCCATCAGAGAGGCTAAATCTGGGGCAGCAGTCAGCCCGAGGAAAATTTAGACACTCTATCTAGGTCTTTAGCCAGGAAATGAGGCCAGCAGAGACCCACTGCTCACAGGCCTCGCTTAAAGCCCTAGCACGCTGAAGGAGGGAGGCCGCCAGCTGTGAATTTCCTGGGTTTTAGGTACAAAATGTGAGTGAGACTCACTAGAGTCCAGCTGGTGCCCCGGTGAAGGCTGCCCCGGGCTGGCAGGAGGGAGAGGAGGGTGTTCAAGTTCACATTTCTGGGGCAGCTGTGTGCTCTAGATGGAGAATAGAACTCCCTGAGTCATGCTGTCCAGGGTTTCCCTCCCTTGCCTTGTTCATCTATATTATGGATCCACCTGCCCCCGTATCCTTTCCCATCTGCATCCAGGTCACAGAGATGCTCTGGGAATGCCTTGCTTGGGCCACTTAGAAAGGCATGTGGTACCCTGGCCCAGTGATAAGTTGAAGATTCTCTGATCTTTAAGAGGTAGTTTGGCTTCAGAGGAGACGCAGGGTCTGGTACCAGTCTATCACTAACTGTGTGACCTTGGGCACGTTTGCCTCCGTGTTGCTCCGGTAAGAGTGATGGCTGTACCTGGCTGGCTCCCAGGTTGCTGTGGGGCTCATTGAAACAGAAGGCAGGGGGTGCTTTGTGGACCAGTAAGGTCTGGGCCGACGGGCGCTGTGTGATCGTGTGGCTCTGACATCCTCCACGTGGTAGAAAGGGCCAGGAACTCAAGGGGCACGAGCTGAGAGTTCAAAGGGCACTGTCCTGGGCTCTTCTGCCCTGAGATCAAAAGATAATGCCTTTAGGACTTCCCCAGTAGTCCAGTAGTTAAGGTTCTGTGCTTTCATTGCAAAGGGCGTGGGTTCAATCCCTGGTCCGTGAAGTTCCGCCTGCCGCGTGGTGCAGACAAAAACAAAATAAAACAATGTTCTGCCTTTCTCCAGAAGACAATGCCCTTCCTTGGGCACAGGTCCCTCAGGTGTCCGTGGCTCCTTTGGGCATGGTCGCATCACTCTTATCCCCTGGGGGAGGGCAGCTGTCCTGCCTTCCCTCTTCTGATTGAACTGTGAGAGCTCAACCTTGCACGTGGGCAGGCACACAGGAAATCAGAAATGCACAGGACCCTTCAGGCAGGGTTCTTGCCTGTGGAGTGCTCCCAGTCAGAACTCAGACTCTTGGAGCTGGAAAGGACCTCTCCCTTTCAGGTGAGACTCTCAGGTGACCTCCCTGATGGGTGTTGATCGTGATTCTGCCACGGGCAGCTTAGGAGATGTCCTTTGCATTATTGTTCCATTATTTGAAAGCTCTTCTTTCCTTGGAACTGGAATCTGCTTTCTACTGACTTCTTTCCAACCTCATACTTTGGCAACTTAAGTAAGTCCAACAGTCACTGACAGACGCATGATGTGGTGGATGAAGACTTGAGCTGCTGTGGGTCTTAGCTGACCGCAGCCTGTGGCAGGGGGCCTCAAAGACTCGTGCCGTCTTGGGCTGCATGAACAGGAGCTTCTAGCTGCTTCAGGCTTATAGACTGTGTGTGCCACTCCAGTCAGCATTCTTAGGCTACACTTGGACAGCATTTAAGAATCATCTGGATGAAATGGAAGATGGGAAAGAAGTGAGCATCCAGGAAGAAGATTCTCTTTCTTTTTGCTCTTTAATATAGACCTTTCTCCCATAATGGTAGAAATCATGCTTTTTGTAGAAAACTTAGAAAACGTGAAAAAGAACACAAGTTTTACCTTTAACCCTACAACTCCACAGACAATTACTGTCAATTCAGCTTTTTTCTTTGTCTTTGTTCCTGTAGATTATTCTTATATATATTTTAAACCTAATAGGGTCATATTAGATACTCAGTTTTATGGGCTTTTTCATGATATCTTTCATTTTACCTTCATTAACACTATACCTTCAGCAATTTTCCATGTCATTCAATATTTTTTGAAAATATCAATTTTAATGACCAAGCACTGATTGTGATGTTCATTAATCTTCTACTTTTGGACATCTAGGCTGTTTTCACTATTATAAATTATGCCACAGTGAACATCTTTGTATATAAATCTTGGTCTACTTTTCTAATTATTTCCCTAGGATAAATTCCTATAGGTGGAATTACTGACTCAAAGGGCAAGAACTTTTAGACCTTCTGATGCATATGGCCAAACTGCTTTTTAAAAATATGTACCTATTGACACTCCCATCAGCAGTGTATGGACATTTCCATGGGGTTTTAATAATTTATTTTCTCTCATTTTCAATTATAAAAAGATACCACAGAGTAATAGTAAGTAAAGGGAAATATTTGCAAGTTGAGGTATTGGAAAAAGGGGTCTCTCCAGGCCAAGAGGCTGAGACCATGGGAGGGTGTCCTCCAGTCAGGTCCTATCTGATCTGTTCTGAAGCAGCAAAAGCCAGGTGCCCATAAGAGCCAAGTGCCCTTGTGACTTCTCAGGTCTAAGCCCAGGGATGCCTCCAGGCTGTAACAGCCCTGCCGCAGCAGGTAGAGGCCACCAGAGAGAGAGAGGAAATACGAATCTGAGGCCATATCAGTGTTTATCGTCATTCACAATACCATATGTCAGCTACTGAGAATGTATGAGAACAGAGGCTTTCCAACTTTTTGAAGCTCTGAACTCTTCTTGGATTAAAAAGAGGGAGGTCTACAAGAATAAAATTTTAAATATATTTATATTATGTCTGCATGTGGCTGTGTCTACTGCCATCACACACAACCCCAAAATATTAGTGGTATTGAAGGGCTAAGGTCTATTTCTCACTCAGCTACATGGCTCAGCGGGGGCTCTGCTCCACGCCTCCTTGCTTTGGGGAACCCAGGCTCATGGAAGCTCCACTGTTAGCAGCAGCATTGGCTGACGTGGCAGGGAAGGGAACACAGCGTGTCACGCCCTGTCTGTAAAAGGCATCTGCTTGGAGAGACACACTTCTGTTAACGTTCCACTGGCCTCGGCCAGGCCCATAGGTCCCCACCAACTTTTACAGGTGGACTGTGGCCGTGCAGTGTTCCACGAGGACATCAGAGCCCTGTGAGCAGCCCCAGGGATGGCCACTTATGAGCCACACCTAAAATGCCAGTAATAATTATAAGGGGAAAAAATAGCAACTTTTTGGATAAGAAGCTTAGGGGTGAAGGACATAGGGTTTGGAATCGGACTCTTCCCTTTCCTTGGATTTTATTCCTTCTCTGATTCTCCTCAAAGCCAAGGGCAATTTCCCCCTATAGGCAGCGCCCCACCCCCCACCGACTTCCCCGGTGGGGTTTGCATTATCCTTGAGAACAAAGCCTCTGGGTGAAAAATGAGGGCGTAGTTCAGAACTAGAAGATAAGAGAGAATGTGCATCTAGAAATAATATTCTCCCACAGAGTAATATGTGGAGGAACAAAGCAGTTGTCACAAAATGCTTCTAACCACCCTTGGCTTGACGTGTTCCCACCAATACTACCTGTTACTGAACCCCGGGAATACAGGTCCCCTGGGGGAGCACCTGCTTGCTGGGAAAACACTTGTGCTTGCCAGCAGATTTGAAGGAACTGGTCCAGTTCCCTGGGTCAGCTAGTCCTGGGCTTTCTGCCTCACCTGTTCCCTTGGGGGTGAGTCCAGGGGAAGCTGCCACCAATGCTCATTGTTTCCTGGATGCCTTGAGAAAATGTCTTTATTCTGTGACTTTGGGGTTGAGAATGGCTTTTCTTAGTCACTTCTAACAAATGCCACTCCAGAGATCTTGAATGGAAACGTACACCCACACATTTCACTCCAGGGCTTGGGGGTCAGCCAACACACCTTAGGTGCGAGTGACTGGAGCTGCCCAGCAGAGCGGACATCTAAAATTATCATAGTATGTTGTAGAATGCGCAGATGCTCAGCTGTGTCCAATTCTTTGCAACCCCATGGACTGTAGCCCACAAGGCTCCTCTGTCCATGGGATTTTCCAGGCAAGAATACTGGAATGGGTTTCCATTTCCTTCTCCAGGGAAGCTTCCCAACCCAGCGATTGAACCCATGTATCTTATATCTCCTGCATTAGCAGATTCTTTACCAAACATCCAGTCATAAGAGGGCTTCCCAGGTGGTGCCAGTGGTAAAGAACCCACCTGCCAATACAGGAGGCTAAGAGATACCAGTTCAATCCCTGGGTGGGGAAGATTCCCTGGAGGAGGGTATGGCAACCCACTCCAGTACTCTTGCCTGGAGAATCCCAGGGACAGAGGAGCCTGGCAGGTTACAGAGAGGTCTGACATGACCTAGGATGCATGCACGCCAGTCGTAAGAACTAATGTTGGGATAATTTCTAAACCCTGCCCTCAGCATGCTAAGTGTGTTTTTGTTTTATTTTGTTTGTTGATTGTTAACATTTTTATTGAAGTATAGTTGATTTACAATGTTGTTTTAGTGTTGGGCATACAACAGAAGTGATTCAATTATATGTCTGTATATATATTCTTTTGTGAAGTGTTGTAAATGAGCCCAGCGCATCACAGATCTTGGTTTCACTGAGACTGTGTATCACTGAGTGGGATCAGGACTCCTCAGGGCTTAATTCTAAGTCTGGTACCGATTGTACTGAATCCCAGGGTGTCCTCTGGGTTAGAGCGGGGGTTCCTGACCCCATGGCTGCTTTGCTGTCTGTGACTCTTTTCTTCCTCTCTGATTCTCTCCAGGCTCTTGAGCGCCTGAACCAGGTGCTGGAGGCCGAGAAGCAGCAGTTTGAGGAGGTGGTACAGGAGCTGAGGATGGAGCAGGAACAGATCAAGAGGTGGCTGTGGTGCCCTGGTGGGGCGGGGGTAGGGAGAGGAGGGTGCGCCCAGGCTAGGACGTGTAGGACCTGTGTGTCCCGCCAGGCTGGTGAGGCCTCCCCCCAGGAGATCCTCACTGGTCAGTGACTTAGTTTGGACCCGTCCAGCGTCCTTTTTCTAGGCCCCCCAAAGCTCCAGGCCTTGGGGGGCCTAGAAAAAGCCATAGACCCCACACCAAGGGGTCACTTCTGCCCAGGGGAGTGTGAGACATGGGCAGGTGCAACCAGACATCCCCACCGGCAGCAAGCCCCTCCTGCTGCGTCACACCGCCCTTACCCCAGGGCAGACAGGACAGGCTGGTCTGGAGGTGCCCCTGGCCAAGACCTGACCCAACATTCCCTGTCTTTTCTGCACAGTCTCTTCACGTTCTGGCTAATGATGCCTGTCCCTTGGGATTTTTTTTTTTAAACTGTGTATGGTTTGCAAACCCAATTGTACATTATAATCATCTAAGAGGATTATTAGGGCTTCCCCCATGGTTCGGCAGGTAAAGAATCTGCCTGCAATGCAGGAGACATAGGAGACACAGGTTCGATCCCTGGGTCGGGAAGATCCCCTGGAGGAGCAAATGGCAACCCACTCCAGTATTCTTGCCTGAAAAAATCCCAAGGACAGAGGAGCCTTGTGGACTAAGTTCATGGGGTCGCAAGGAGTCAGACACAACTGAGCAAGGAAACAGCACACACAAGAGGATTACTAATAGAATCTGCTGAAAGTAGAACCCAGAAATCTATATTTTAAAAAGTTTTCTGGGTCATTCTGATGCAGTCGACCCATGAACTTGGAGACAACCGCTCTGGGTACTGTAGGTGGGTTTGGTTGTAGTCACCACCACCACCATCACCACTACTGATTATCAGTGATAACCCAGAAGGATATTTTTCTTGTAACACCCTTATAAAAGAAAGTCACTGGACATGTATTTTGGGGCAGAAGAAGCTCAGAGAAACTCACCAGCTAATAGCCAGCTAATTCTGGAAGTACCTGGAAGTAATACTTCCATAATTGTGCCAGATCCTGGAATGGAAGATAAGTCTCCTCCCTTGAGGATCTGGTTGGGAAAACCAGACTCACACCCAGGAAATATCAACAATACTTCCCCTAATGTGCAAACAGGTGCTCAGAGGCGTAGCACAGACTCCCTGTGTTATAGGAATTAAGATATATGTGTGATCCCTGTGGGCTTCAACAGGTTAGATTGAGCTGGGCCTTGAGGGGTGGTAGGAGTTTGAAAACTGGGCAGAAAGGAAAAACATCCCAAGCAAGGGGAAGGGGACCCAGGCTTATTAAAATAGCAGCAAGGAGTTTGTTACCCCAGGGAAGGGCCTCAGCCACATCCCATGTCAAGGTGAGTAGGTTCTAGCAAGAGCTGTCCTGGGAAGACAGGGAGTGAGGCTTTCATTTCTCCAGCTCTCCTCTCTGCCCTTGGGGTGGCCTTGGATTTACTCTGACACATTCCTGTGTACCTGGAGCAGGTGACTTCAGCCTCACTTGGCTGGAATCTCCTTCATTCAGCTCAGGGCCCCTACAGCTGCTGGCAGGACCCAGCCATGTGAGGAGCTGGCCTTCAGAGAGCCCTCTGAGCCATACAGAGAGGTGTGGCGGAAGCCACAATGGGGCTGGGAGGGGTGGGCACTGCCATACCCTGCCTTCTGTCCCCACAGGGAGCTTGAGCTGACTGCAAGATGCCTCAAGGGCGTGGAGCAAGAGAAAAAGGAGCTAAGACACTTCACAGAGTCCTTACAGAAGACACTGGAGGTGAGGGGCCCCTGGCAGGCTGGTTGCCTGGAAGGAGGCAGGGTGGTTGGTTGGGCCACATGATGCAATTTTTTTCCAACAGTGTTTCTCTAGATGGTTATCTGCAAGGAAAACAGGGCCTGAAGGGGTGCTGATCTAAAGGGTCTCATCTCTGTGGACCACTGGGAACTCCAGCCAACACAGGAGGCCCAAAGCAGGACCCAGAAGGGCAAATTCAAGTTTGCCTTTATAGTGACTATGGCCTTAAGAAATCCACCATCTTCAGTGCTTATATTTTTACACCAGATGGAGGATTGATTAGGGAGGGGGGCAGGGTGACCCACCGCTTCCTTCCTGTGACTCATTCACTTAGCTGCTCCGGGGTGACATTGAGCAGGAGGGAAAATCCATTTGATTCCCCAGAAGTTGTGAGGGAGGAGGAGGTGGCATGTGCAAAGGAAAGAGTGCAAACACTTTAGCATGGCCAAGTGCCCACTCCCGTCCCAGCGTCTGCTCCCCTCCTGTCCCCTCTCCCCCTGCTGCCCCTCCCAGCACCATGATATCCCAACCCCAACTTCAGACCACTGACCACACGTGCCCCCAGGAAGCCATGCCTTTCATCCTCCCCATCCTTGCCCACACTGTTCCTTCTGCCCAGACTGTGCTCCACCCTCTTCTCTGCCTGGAGAACGCTCTCATCCTTCTGAGACTCAGCCCGAGTATCACCTTAGTCAAGCCTCCCTGACTGTTCTAGGGGAGGGATTTGCTCTGAGCTCTGGGCCCACAGCACTTAGTGCGTCTGTGAAAGCACCTAACACGTGAGGCTGTGTTTTCCAATGGTGGGCATCACTAGATTGTGTCTTAAGGTCCCTCCAAGTCCAGTGCCTCGAGTGAGCCTGGCATGTTGTGGGGCATCCGTGACGGTTACAAAATTCAAGACTTGTAGACTGCGAGGTTTCTATTCTCCCTTGACCGATGGGGCTTTGTTAGGGGCGTCTTTCATGTGTTCATCTTTCCCTGTCCCACATCACAGGAGGTGGTTCTCATGGGTAGTTTCAACTCCAGAGTTTCTGAGTAGTACAAGATCCCCGTCTGATAAGTGGGGAGCATGTCTAAGTCTGCTCTTGGGCTGGTTCCTATTAGGTGTTTTTTGCATGAGCCCAACACCCTCCCTCACTTGTCCCTGGAGGAACAAGCACCCAGAACCTCATGGCGCCCTTGGGCCTTGGGTCCCCATTGTAGTAGGTGCTGTGTCCCCTGGAAGCCATGCTGGGCTTTTCCCTGACTCCCTCAATGGAGGAGTAGCCTTGCCTCAGTGGGAGGAGGGAGACTCTAGTTGACCTTTTCCCTCAAGGGATGAATGAAGACATTTCAAGTGTCCCTCAGAGGATTAAGTAAGGAGGGCCTCACTGGCCAGAACTGAAAGGCAGGTGAAGGCAGAGAACCTGACCTAGGCTGCTTCACTTCCTCTCCTTCCTCATGCCAGGAGCTCTCCATAGAGAAGAAGAAAACCCTAGAGATGCTGGAGGAGAATGAGAACCAGCTGCAGACGCTGGCCAATCAGAGCGAGCAGCCGCCTCCCAGCGGAGGTCTCCATAGCAACCTGAGGCAGATTGAGGAGAAGATGCAGCAGCTCTTGGAGGAGAAGCTCCTGGCGGAGAAGCGGTGAGGGAGCCCTGAAGGCCTGAGCCCACGGGGGTAGCTTTCCTTGAACCTGGGCCCTTGGGTTCCAGTTGGCCTTGATCTGATGGATCACTCCCTTTTGCCTAGGTCTCAGGTTCCCCACCAGGCAAGTGGGAAGCAATCCTTCACTATCCTAAGCTAACTTGAAATGATGTGAGTCATTAGGACTGTTTGATAGACAGGCTGAACAGGTCCTCCCAGCTGCTTTTTACTGATGAGAAGTCTGAGACTTGGAGGACCTTCCTGAGCTCACAGAACTAGCAAGACCTGAACCCAGGATTCCTTGCACTGACCACGTCACTCCCATTACCATCGGGGTGGGGGGACAGGACCCAGCCCAGCTCTGGGGCTCACCAAGCAGGGTCTCTGGGTTTCTCTAGCCAGCTCCCTGCACAGGAGCCACCCTCTTACCGGATGCCCCATTGGCAAGTGGGGCCCTGAGTGAGCGCCTCTCCCCGGGGGGGCAGGATGAAGGAGAATGAAGAGCGCTCCAGGGCCCTGGAGGAGGAGCGGGAGTTCTACTCCAGCCAGTCCCAGGCACTGCAAAACTCGCTGCAGGAGCTGACGGTGGAGAAGCAGCAGGCTGAGCGTGAGCTCAAGGTGCTGGGTCACTGGGAGCGTTTGGTGCTCGGGGTGGGGGGCCCTCCCCTCCCCTGGAGTCTTACTTCCCTCACATCCCTGCCCTCATCAGGCAACTTCCTGAATTATCCCTGCCAATCTGACCAGCCAGGCGTGGGCAGTGCAGCCACCCTGAGGCGAAGCCTGCCGCACATTGTGCGGCATCATTATAGACACCTGCCCAGTGCAGGGGCCAAGTCCGGGCCATCGGATGGAGGGCATAAGACACCAAGCAGAACGCGGTAGCTTCCATCCAAGTCTGGAGGCAAGAAAGCCCACTTGAGCCAGGGGTGATCAGAGAAGGCTCCCCGGGGACTGGCAGCTGCCCCCCCTCCCCTGCCCCAGGACCCACTTCCCTCTCCTCGCCCCTGCCCTCAGGCTGAGGTGAAGGTCCGCATGGACCTGGAGAGGCGTCTGCGGGAGGCAGAAGGGGCCTTGCGAAGCCTGGAACAAGGGCTCAACTCCAAGGTGCGGAACAAGGAGAAAGAGGAGAGGATGCGGGCTGACGTGAGCCACCTGAAGAGTAAGCCCTGCCCTCGGTACCAGCCCAGCCCCAGAGCTCTGCATGGCGGTCCAGGCCAGCGTGGATGGAGTTTCTGCTCCAGACGCCCTGCCTTCGGGCGTGCTCTTGGCGTGGCTGCCTTTGGCTCTTGGATCTGGGGCGGGGGTAGGGAAGCCTGTGTTTCTTCCCCCTTCAGCAGGTGACTCTGATCTTCCAAAGGATGGGGTCGGGGTATTTCCCTCTGGAGCCCACCAGGATCCTGGGAAGGGGAGGGGCAGCCGGGAAGGGAGGTTGCAGTGGAACTGTGGCTGCAGGGTTCTTTGAAGAGTGTATCCGGAATGCAGAGCTGGAGGCCAAAATGCCAGTCATCATGAAGAATTCGGTGTACATCCACAAGGCGGCCACTCGCCGCATCAAGAGCTGCCGCTTCCACCGGCGCAGGTCCAGCACCTCCTGGAACGACGGTAGGTGTGGCAGCCCCTGGGCACCAGTGGGCGGGATGCTCACGGGCTGTCAGTGACAATGGGCAGGAAGAAGGCAGGGTGGGGAGGTGGGGAGGCTGACCCAGCCCTGAAGTCAGACAGTGTGGCCTGAGCCCTTGTGGCCCCAGCCTTAGGCTTCCCCCAGGGTCACAGGAGCCCATGGACCAGCATGAGGAGGATGGGGAGCAGGGGGTGGGGTGGGGCCCGGCTCCGGGTTGGGGACAGGGCTGTGTCCCAGTGGCGGGAAGGCTATTCATGGCCAGGCCCCTGGGGCCACCATCTCCCCAGTGAAGCCGTCCCAGTCCTTTATGACCTCCCAGCTGGAAGCCAACAATATGGAGGAGCTGAAGGAGGTAGCCAAGCGGCTCAGCAGGGACCAGCGCTTCCGAGAGTCCATCTACCACATCATGGCCACGCAGCCTGGAGCCCCCTCTGCGCTTCCCAGAGGGGGAAAGTGATGGGCACCCCTCCCCTGGCCCCCCAAGGCCTTCCTCACTGGGGGCAGAGCCGTGGCAGGGGGAGGCCTAACTCCACCCAGTTCCTCTCTGCCAGAGCTCCACCTGGGGGTGGGCAGCCTCACCCTCAGAGGACAGGAGTGCCACCCCGTCCCCCTCACCCCAGATCCTACCCTTGCGTCCAGGCCAGGCCCGTGCAGGCTCAAGCTGGGTGCTGCCTGGTAAAGTGAAGGAGGGGCCTGATTGTGTGGAGAGACTTCTGACTAGGGGAATGGGGTGGGCAGGGCCCGCGACCCTCTGTCAAGCGCCCTGTACCTCTCTGTGACTCTGCCACCCTCCTTGACCCTGGCTTCCCCAGGGTTTCCCAGCCCTCCTTTGGCTTTTGAAACCCTCTGTCAAGGCCCCTTCTGTCAACCACACTATGGGGGAGAGAAGAAAGGGGCCCGATGCGCTTCTGGGCTGGCGGCCCGCCACAGTCTCCACGGGCCCCTTTCCTGGGGGGCCCTGGCTGTGGGGCTGCTCGCTCACTCCCCTCCTCAGGTGAGCTCCCCCACCTGCAGCCTCAGCACCCTCGAGGAAGACTTGACTACTCCCCCACCCCCAAATCCCTCGCATATGTGTCCTGAGGGCCCTGGGCCGGAGCTGCGGTCAACAGCCATGCTGAAGTCTACCCCAGAGGACAGGAAGCAAGTCAGGGAGTGGAGGAAGGCAGCCGGGCTCCTGCAACATCCACTCCCAGTCAGGCGGGGAGGCGGCTCCCTTGGCCGCCGTGGTCCAGCTGGTCAGCGGGGTCCCGGAGGTCTTCCTCTCAGCTGCCCCCACTCGGATCACCTTGCCTCCTCCCTGCAGAAGCTTTACCCCATGCAACTGACACTGCGAGCCCTGGAAGATGGGGTTTGGGCCTGTAAGAAGGCTTGCAGCCATTGGTTGGCCCAGTGTCATCAGGGGTGAAGCTGGAACATCCGTCTGCAGCTTTTGTGGGAGACACTGCCCTCCAGGGGGCCGCTGAGAACTGCGTGTCCCTCATTCATGGACAGACCGTCTGCCCGGCATCCTCTCTGGCAGGGCCTTTTGTCTCAAACTGCCTGAGTCTGTTAGCCTCTCCCCAAAAGGAGTCCCCATGGGTCAGGGTGCTCAGGGATGCTGGTGGTATTGAAGGTGCTGATCCTCTGATGTTCGGAAAATGGAGCCGTTGGAGAGGTGGACAAATGGCTGCAGGGCAGGGGCCTGTGGCCTGCTTTGTGGGGAAAGGAATGTTACTGACTCAAAACACGGGCGTGTCTACTGCTAGGCCAGCCAAGGCCAGGAGGGCTGCCCTGCTCTGCGGTCAGGGCTGCCGGAGAAACGAACCTTAATGGTCCCTTCTCCGTGGTAGGCGGGCTTCAACCAGTCTCTTCCAAGCCTAGGTGCAAGAGGTGCAAGAGTTTCAGAGTCAACGCATCTGAAAGGCCTGAGTCTCCATGTAAAGCTTTAAACATGTAGGAACCTGCATAAACCTGGAACCCATTGATCCATCACGTATGCGAGATGGACTTTGAAATGAGGACGATTTATCAACCGAGATTACTATTTTATTCTTTGTTTTTAAAGACTCCAAATTAATAATGGTTTGCTCTTGGAGAGAGATTTTTCAAATGCACTTCCCTGCCTGGGCAAACTATTAACCAGAGAAGAAAGTGCTTTTTCATGCATATTCACCAACCTCTAATTTCTTTCCTCCTTGCTCACTCTGTACTTTCCATGCCTCAGGCAAGTTTGGGTTTTCTTCAAACAACTGATCAATCCACAAGTATTTATTTGTTAAAAACTTACTCTGTACCTAGCACTGTATATAGAAAGAGAGTAACATCTCTATGTGACAATATGTAGGGGTAAAAATTACTTACTGGAAATATATTGATCTGATTTTTTTTTTTTTTTACAAAAACAAAACCCTAATTCCTTGGTCAATTAAAAGCGTTTCCTGCAGTCACTCGCATTGTGGTAATTGCTAGAGAGATGTTGCCCCCTGCAGGCTGAATGTGGAATTACGGAACTGGCTGCTTGTGGCCATTTAAACCCACGTGTCCCTACTTATGGAGAAGGCAATGGCACCCTACTCCAGTACTCTTACCTGGAAAATCCCATGGACGGGGGAGCCTGGTGGGCTGCAGTCCATGGGGTCACGAAGAGTCGGACACGACTGAGCGACTTCACTCTCACTTTTCACTTTCATGCACTGGAGAAGGAAATGGCAACCCACTCCAGTGTTCTTGCGTGGAGAATCCCAGGGATGGGGGAGCCTGGTGGGCTGCCGTCTATGGGGTCGCACAGAGTCAGACACGACTTAAGCGACTTAGCAGCAGCAGCAGCAGCAGCAGTCCCTACTTAGGAGGAAGGTTGCACGTCCAGGGAGTGGCTTCTTCAGATCAGATCAGATCAGTCGCTCAGTCGTGTCCGACTCTTTGCGACCCCATGAATCGCAGCACGCCAGGCCTCCCTGTCCATCACCAACTCCCGGAGTTCACTCAGACTCACGTCCATCGAGTCAGTGATGCCATCCAGCCATCTCATCCTCTGTCATCCCCTTCTCCTCTTGCCCCCAATCCCTCCCAGCATCAGAGTCTTTTCCAATGAGTCAATTCTTCGCATGAGGTGGCCAAAGTACTGGAGTTTTAGCTTTAGCATCATTCCTTCCAAAGAAATCCCAGGGCTGATCTCCTTCAGAATGGACTGGTTGGATCTCCTTGCAGTCCAAGGGACTCTCAAGAGTCTTCTCCAACACCACAGTTCAAAAGCATCAATTCTTCGGCGCTCAGCCTTCTTCACAGTCCAACTCTCACATCCATACATGACCACAGGAAAAACCATAGCCTTGACTAGACGAACCTTTGTTGGCAAAGTAATGTCTTTGCTTTTGAATATGCTATCTAGGTTGGTCATAACTTTCCTTCCAAGGAGTAAGCGTCTTTTAATTTCATGGCTGCAGTCACCATCTGCAGTGATTTTGGAGCCCAGAAAAATAAAGACTGACACTGTGTCCACTGTTTCCCCATCTATTTGCCATGAAGTGATGGGACCAGATGCCATGATCTTCGTTTTCTGAATGTTGAGCTTTAAGCCAACTTCTTCACTCTCCACTTTCACTTTCATCAAGAGGCTTTTGAGTTTCTCTTCACTTTCTGCCATAAGGGTGGTGTCATCTGCATCTCTGAGGTTATTGATATTTCTCCCGGCAATCTTGATTCCAGCTTGTGTTTCTTCCAGCCCAGCGTTTCTCATGATGTACTCTGCATATAAGTTAAATAAGCAGGGTGACAGTACACAGCCTTGATGAACTCCCTTTCCTATTTGGAACCAGTCTGTTTTTCCATGTCCAGTTCTAACTGTTGCTTCCTGACCTGCATACAAATTTCTCAAGAGGCAGATCAGGTGGTCTGGTATTCCTATCTCTTTCAGAATTTTCCACAGTTGATTGTGATCCACACAGTCAAAGGCTTTGGCATAGTCAATAAAGCAGAAATAGATGCTTTTCTGGAACTCTCTTGCTTTTTCCATGATCCAGCGGATGTTCGCAATTTGATCTCGGGTTCCTCTGCCTTTTCTAAAACCAGCTTGAACATCAGGAAGTTCACGGTGTATGTATTGCTGAAGCCTGGCTTGGAGAATTTTGAGCATTACTTTACTAGCGTGTGAGATGAGTGCAATTGTGCGGTAGTTTGAGCATTCTTTAGCATTGCCTTTCTTTGGGATTGGAATGAACACTGACCTTTTCCAGTCCTGTGGCCACTGCTGAGTTTTCCAAATTTGCTGGCATATTGAGTGCAGCACTTTCACAGCTTCTTAATAAGTAACAAAAATCTTTGTTCCCGCCATGAAGTCCTGGTCGTCGCTTTGTAACAAGGACTGTCAGCCGAATTTTCTTTTCTTTCTTTCTTCAGTCAGTTCAGTTCAGTTCAGTCGCTCAGTCGTGTCCGACTCTGTGACCCCATGAATTGCAGCACACCAGGCCTCTTAATTTTTATTTTTTGTAACACCAAAAACATTTTGTACTAGGGTATAGCTGATTAAAAGCCTTCCCTGGTAGCTACCCACTCCAGTATTCATGGGCTTCCCTGATGGCTCAGATGGTAAAGAATCTACCTGCAAGGTGGGAGACCTGGGTTTGATCCCTGGGTTAGGAAGATTCCCCTGGGGGAGGGCATAGCAACCACTCCAGTATTCTTGCCTGGAGAATCCCTATGGACAGAAGAACCTGGCAGGCTGCAGTCTGTGGGGTCTCAAAGAGTCGGGCACAACTGAGTGACTAAGCACAGCACAGCACATAGCTGATTAGCAATGTGGTAGTTTCGGGTGGACAGTGAAGGACTCAACCACACATATACATGTATCCATTCTCCCGCAAACCCCGCTCCCATCGAGGCTGTCAACCAGGTTTTCTTCTGACTTGAGCACGGACAGAAGGGACAGAGATGACTGCCCCCTTGGGAATAGCCTCAGGCAGGCAAAGGGTACCTAGTTTGATAATTTGCTCGTTTTGGTGTCCCTGCTGGAAATGGACCCTTTTACCTGCTCTGGTGAGGAGAGGTTTATGGTTTTGTTTTGCATCATGTAAGGGAAGGTGAGAAATGGTGATAACTGGATTCTCCTCCTATTTGATTTATTCCCTCACTGGGGATGGATGAGCTATCATCATAACCCTTTTTGAAATATAGTTTTACTTATTTGTGTGTTTTTGGCTGTGCTGGGTCTTCGTTGCTGCGAGGGCTTTGGGCTCCTAGTTGCGGTGCACAGGTTTCCCATTTCAGTGGCTTCTCTTGCTGTGGAGTGTGGGTTCTAGGGTGCGTGGGCTTCAGTAATCGCAGCATGTGGGCTCAATAGTTGTGATTCTTGGGCTCTAGATCACAGACCCAATAGTTGTGGCACATGGGCCTGTTCCGTGGTATGTGGGATCTTCCCGAACCAGGGATCGAACCCATGTTTCCTGCATTGGCAAGCAGACTCTCCACCACTGAGCTACCAGGGACGCCCCATCATAGCCCTTTATGTGTTGTTTCCCAGCATGTTTATTAATGACTCCCCCTTTTGCTGTTAAGAGCTTCCCTGATAGCTCAGTTAGTAAAGAATCTGCCTGCACTGCAGGAGACCCCAGTTCAATTCCTGGGTCGGGAAGATTCGCTGGAGAAGGCATAGGCTGCCTATGCCAGTATTCTTGGACTTCTCTTGTGGCTTAGCTGGTAAAGAATCCACCTGCAATGTGGGAGACCTGGGTTCGATCCCTGGGTTGGGAAAATCCCCTGGAGAAGGGAAAGGCTACCCGTTCCAGTATTCTGGCCTGGAGAATTCCATGGAATGGGGTCTCAAACAGTCGGACGCGACTTTCACTTTTGCTGTTACACGTGTCCCAGTTTGGACGGTAATGCCATGGTCATCCTAGCTTTAGTGCTTTTCCCCAGGAAGATGTTAACAGGTGAGGCAAGAGCCCTGTAAAACACCTGGGCTCTGACCCAGCCTCTGGGAAGGACCCACTGCCTGAATCACTGACAGCTCCTGGAGCCCCCGTGCTCCAGCCCTGGCCTTTGGGCAGCCCTGATTCACTGCAACTTCCCTGCCTGATCATCACATGTCACCCAGAGATAAAGCCATGGGACACACAGCCTGCTGGACTGCACCGAAACGTGGGTGGCAGTGGTAGGTAGAATTCACCACAAGGGGATGGAGTTTATTAAGACCTACCCCCAGGATCTGGGGGCTTGGAGTGCTTCCTGAACTTCTTTCACCCAGCAGGATGGAGAGGGAAACTCCTTTCTGGGTCAGAGAAGTTGGTAGCGATGAGTGGAAGCCCAGGTCTAGGGAAGGGAAGGGGAGATGAGAAATGCAGAGAGTCAGGACAGCCAAACCTGCAGTGTAATACCACAGCCATCCACACCCATGTGGCCCTTTGAAGAACCAATTTCTCCTAGTTACTTTGGATGTCTGGTAGTGGGCCTGTTTCCAAGTGGCAAGAATGAACAGATACCACTGTCTTTGAATGGATGTCATTCTTGGGCCCATGCATCCTATCTTGCCCAGCCCAGCATGACCTGGGCAGCCTGTGGGTGCTCAGGTGCCATCCACGTGAGCCCACAGTGAACTGTGATGGTGAAACAGAAACTTGCTTAAGCCCAGGGTGTGTCAGATTTGGTCTAATTGGCAGGTAGTTAAGAAAATCAGAAAGAGAAAAACAAGTATCAGATAAGATCACTTATATGTGGAATCTAGAATAATGGTACAGGTGAATGTAATCACAAAGCAGAAATAGAGACACAGATGTAGAGAACAAATTTAATGGACACCAAGGGGGGAAGGGGGAAGGGGTGGGGGTGATATGAACTGGGAGACTGGGGTTAACATACACTGCTGTGTGTAAAGTAGATAACAGATGAGAACCTACTGTATCACTCAGGGAACTCTACTCAGTGCTCTGTTGTGACCTAAATGGGAGGAAATCTAAAAAAGAGGGGCTGTATGTATACATATAGTTCCCTTGGAGAAGGGAATGGCTGCCCACTCCAGTATTCTTGCCTGGAAAATCCCCTGGACAGACAAGCTTGGCAGGCTACAGTCCATGGGGTCACAAAGAATCAGACACAACTGAGAAACTAACACTTCATTTCATAGCTGATTCACTTTGCTGTACAGCAGAAGCTAACACAACATTGTAAAGCAACTGTACTCCAATTAAAAAAAAAATTTAATACCACTAAACAAAGGAGCTCTCAGCAGTCCCTGGAGACCCTTGTGCTTCTGCCTTAAGCCAGAACAAAGCTTCTCAGACCCCTGGGATGCAGCAAAGGCTCTCCAAGCTCAGAAATCCTATGGCTTTAACTCTGGGGGGAAAGATGCTGAATTCTCCCACCCCACCCCTGGGAACAGAGGTGAAGCATGTGCTTTGCAAGGCTCTCGGAGAGGAATTAGTGATATCCTTTTGTTCTTGCCACTTGGAAACAGGCCCACTCCCAGACATCCAAAGCAACTAGGAGAAACTGGTTCTTCAAACGTCCACGTGGGTGTGGATGGCTGTGGTATAACCCTGCAGGTTTGGCTGTCCTGACTCTCTGCATTTCTCATCTCCCCTTCCCTTCCCTAGACCTGGGCTTCCACTCATCGCTACCAACTTCTCTGACCCAGAAAAGAGCTTCCTTCTCCATCCTGCTGGGTGAAAGAAGTTCAGGCAAAGTTCAGGAAGCACTCCAAGCCCCCAGATCCTGGGGGTAGGTCTTAATAAACTCCATCCCCTTGTGGTGAATTCTACCTACCACTGCCACCCACGTTTCGGTGCAGTCCAGCAGGCTGTGTGTCCCATGGCTTTATCTCTGGGTGACACGTGATGATCAGGCAGGGAAGTTGCAGTGAATCAGGGCTGCCCAAAGGCCAGGGCTGGAGCACGGGGGCTCCAGGAGCTGTCCGGCAGTTGCAGAGGCAGCTCCGTGCATTTGGGGCTCACATTCTCTGCCTTGCTTGCCTTGGAGGCTCTGACACCTGCCTCTGGACTGAGAGTCCTGTTATAAACAGACAACCTGCTCTGTTAGCCTGGCAAAAATTAGGACAGATGGGCCTTGGTGTGACACACAAGAAGAACCTTTCCTCTCGCAGAGCACAGCCCTCATCACAAGCACTGGGGGAGGAACTTGTCCAGCACTCTGCCTGCTGCTATCCAGGGCTTGGGAGCAGAATAGGGGCGGGGGGTGTTGTCTCACTGCTTACTGGCTCTGGAGCTTTTGATGTCACTATGCGAAATGTTTTTTGTATTTATGTATCTTTATTAGATAGGAGATAAAACTCAAATCTCATGAGGCTGCTCAGAGCCCTTGGAGGTTTTTTCTTTGTTAAAAGTAGGTACTAAAAAAACACAACAAAACTAAGATCATGGCTTCCAGTCCCATCACTTCATACCAAATAGAAGGGGAAAAAGTGGAAGCAGTGGCTGACCTTATTTTCTTGGGCTCCAAAATCACTGCAGAGGGCAACTGCAGCCATGAAATTAAAAGACACTTGTTCCTTGGAAGAAAAGCTATGACCAACCTAGACAGCATATTGAAAAACAGAGACATTACTTTGCCAACAAAGGTCCATATGATCAAAGCTATGGTTTTTCCAGAAGTCATGTACGGATGTGAGAGTTGGACTATTAAGAAAGCTGAGCACCAAAGAACTGATACTTTTGAATTGTGGTGCTGGAGATGACTCTTGAGTCCCTTGAACTGTAAGGAGATCAAACTAGTCAATCCTAAAGGAAATCAGTCCTGAATACTGATTGGAAGGACTGATGCGAAGGCTGAAGCTCCAATACTTTGGCCACCTGATGTGAGGAACTGACTCATTGGGAAAGACCCTGATGCTGGGAAAGATTGAAGGCAGCAAGAGAAGGGGACGGCAGAGGATGAGACGGTTAGATAGCATCACCTACTCAACGGACATGAATTTGAGCAAACTCTGGGAGATGGTGGAATACGGAAGAGCCTGGCATGCTGCAGTCCATGGGGTTGCAAAGAGTCAGACCTGACTTAGTGACTGAACAACAACGTTAAAAAATATTTACTTGGCCCCGGCCAGGTCTCAGCTGTGGCATGCAGGACACCTTTGGTCTTTGTTGCGGTGTGTAGGGTCTTTAATTGCAGCATGTAGACTCTTAGTCAAGGCATGTGGCATCTGGCTC
The DNA here is from genome assembly GCF_027580195.1 of Bos mutus. Taxonomy (NCBI): domain Eukaryota; kingdom Metazoa; phylum Chordata; class Mammalia; order Artiodactyla; family Bovidae; genus Bos; species Bos mutus. Next base: position 27,445,862 of record NC_091626.1, on the reverse strand, counting down.
CCTGACCAGGGGTCAAACCCAGGCCCCCTGCATTGGGAGCTCGGATTCTTACCCACTGGACCACCAGGCAGTCCCTCTCTTGCTATTTGAAATTCTATGATCTGAGAACTTGCAGCCTTGACATCAACGGAAACGTGGCCGCCACCGAAGGCCTGACCGAGGAGATGAAGTTCTTAGGGAGGACATTTCAGCTCAGGATGAACTTGGAACCATGCTGGTATCAGAAGGGATGAGAAGAGGAAGGATAATTGATTGATAAATCACCCCAAAGAGAAGGTCGCCACGACCAACTGCAGTCCCTTGGAAGGCTGTCCTGGGAAGGGAAAGATGTCAGTTCTCGTGTTCACCCTGCTGTCTGAGACCATCTGTCAGCATCATTTCTTCCCATCTTCATTCAACAAATATTTATTGTGATTCTAGTGCATAAAGCCAAGCACCTACCGTGCGCTTATTATCCCTATCACTTACTGTTTTTTTTAATTGTGGTAAAATATACAGAACATAAAAGTTACCATTTTAACCATTTTTAAGTGTATAGTTCAATAGTACATAGTGTATTGTTCAACAGTGTATATTCACACTGTTGTACAACCTGTCTTCGGAGCTCTTCATCTTGGAGAACTGAAACTCCACATCCCTCCTGTTTTGTGGATCTTAATTCCCTGACCAGGGCTTAAAACCATGCCCCCAGCCATGGCGGTGTGACACCTTAATCGCTGGACTCCAGGGAAGTCCTTCATGCCCAGTAAACAACTCTCCACTTCCCCTCCCCACCAGCTTCTGGCAACCACCATTCCATCAACACTTTCTGTCTTTATGAATTTGATGACTTTAGTTACCTCGTATAACTTAATCATACAATATTTGTCTTTTTTGTGATGGCTTATTCCACTTAGTATAATGTCCTCAAGATCCATCCATGCTGTGGCATGTGTAGGAATTTTCTTCCTCCTTAAGGGCTTCCCTGATATCTCAGTTGGTAAATAATCTGCCTGCAAAGCAGGAGACCCTGGTTCAATTCCTGGATCGGGAAGATCCACTGGAGAAAGGATAGGCTACCTACTCCAGTGTTCTTGGGCTTCCCTTGTGACTCAGCTGGTAAACAATCCGCCTGCAATGAGGGAGACCTGGGTTCGACCCCTGGGTCGGGAAGATCCCCTGGAGAAGGAAACGGCTACCAACTCCAGTATTCTGGCCTGGAGAACTCCATGGACTGTACAGTCCTTGGAGTTGCAAAGGGTTGAACACGACTGACTTTCACTTTCACTTAAGGCTGAATAATATCTTATCCTACTTTTAAAAAGAAAAATAAAACGAAGAGGTATCTTATTTTTTCTGATAGATTGCTGGCCAGTGGTAAGGGCCCTGGCTGTCTTAAAGGATGAGAGTCATATCTAAGAGGAAGTTGTATGCCTATGCTTCCCTTTCTACAGGTTTCTCCTCGTGGGGCCTTGTGTTGAGGGATGCCTTGGTGTTCACTTCCTCCGTATCCCCAGCAGGTGGCAGCATGCTCTGAGCTGGGCTGCAAAACCGGTGGGAAAGTGAACCAAGGCTCTCGGAGGGCTTTGTGACACTCCTGAGGTTCTGCATTATTGCTGTGAGTCTCCCAGCGGTTCTCCCCTTTAAGATATGAAACAAAAGTCTCTGCTTCAGCCATCATCTTTCGGCTCTGTTTTGTACCATCCACCTTCACACTGATTTATTTTTTGTTCTCACAATATCCCTCTCCTTGATTACAGAACACTGAACCTCAAGGTCACACAGCTTCTTTTTTTTTAAGATTTGAAAGAAAAAAAAAAGGTTTGTTTGCCTATTTATTTATTTTTGGCTGCGCTGGGTCTTTGTTGCTGTGCATGGGTTTTCTCTAGTTGTGGTGAGCAGGGGCGATTTCATAGTTGCGGTTCAAGGGCTTCTCAGTGTGGTGGCTTCTTTTGTTGCAGAGGACAGGCTCTAGGCGTATGGGCTTCAGTAGCTGAGGTTCTCGGGCTTAGTTGCCTTGAAGCATGTGGGATCTTCTGGGAGCAGGGATTGAACCTGTGTCCCCTGCATCGGCAGGCAGATACTTAACCATTGGACCACCAGGAGTCCCACAAAGCTTCTAAGTGGAGTTTCAGGTAGTGGAGTTCATGGCTAATGTCCTTTCTAGCATATGTAAATATTAGTATGTAATTTTAGAATGTAAAATATTGTATGAATATGTAAATTTTTACATGTAAATTATTTTTAGTGAGTTTCCTCCCTCCTTTCTTTCCTTCAACAAGTATGCGGAGCTCTTCTATGTTCCATTTGAATGCAGAGTTCCAAAGAATAGCAAGGAGAGATAAGAGAGCCTTCCTCTGTGATCAATGCAAAGAAATAGAGGAAAACAATAGAATGGGAAAGACTAAAAATCTCTTCCAGAAAATTAGGGATACCAAGGGAACATTTCATGCAAAGATGGGCACAATATAAAGACAGAAATGATATGGATCTAATAGAAGCAGAAGATATTGAGAAGAGGTGCCAAGAATACACTGAACTATAAAAAAGATCTTCATGACCCAGATAATCACAATGGTGTGATCACTCACCTAGAGCCAGACATCCTGGAATGCGAAGTCAAGTGGGCCTTAGGAAGTATCACTATGAACAAAGCTAGTGGAGGTGACGGAATTCCAGTTGAGCTATTTCAAATCCCAAAAGATTGCACTCATCTCACACGCTAGCAAAGTAATGCTCAAAATTCTCCAAGCCAGGCTTCAACAGTACATGAAGCATGAACTTCCAAATGTTCAAGCTGGATTTAGAAAAGGCAGAGGAACCAGAGATCAAATTGCCAACATCTGCTGGATTATTGAAAAAGCAAGAGAATTCCAGAAAAACATCTACTGACCTGCCTCCTGAGAAATCTGTATGCAGGTCAAGATGCAACAGTTAGAACTGGACATGGAACAACAGACTGTTTCTAAATAGGAAAAGGAGTACGTCAAGGCTGTATATTGTCACCTGATTATTTAACTTCTATGCAGAGTACATCATGAGAAACGCTGGACTGGAAGAAACACAAGCTGGAATCAAGATTGCCAAGAGAAATACCAATATCCTCAGATATGCAGATGACACCACCCTTATGGCAGAAGGCGAAGAAGAACTAAAGAGACTCTTGATGAAAGTGAAAGAGGAAAGGGAAAAAGTTGGCTTAAAGCTCAACATTCAGAAAACGAAGATCATGGCACCTGGTCCCATCACTTCATGGCAAATAGATGGGGAAACAGTGGAAACTGTGGCTAACTTTATTTTTCTGGGCTCCAAAATCACTGCAGATGGTGATTGCAGCCATGAAATAAAAAGACGCTTGCTCCTTGGAAGAAAAGTTATGACCAACCTAGACAGCATATTAAAAAGCATAGACAATACTTTGCCAACAAAGGTCAGTCTAGTCAAAGCTATGGTTTTTCAAGTAGTCATGTATGGATGTGAGAGTTGGGCTATAAAGAAAGTTGAGCCCCAAAGAATTGATGCTTTTGAACCGTGGTGTTGAAGAAGACTCTTGAGAGTCCCTTGGACTGCAAGGAGATCCAACCAGCCCATCCAAAAGGAAATTAGTCCTGAATATTCACTGAAAGGACTGATGCTGAAGCTGAAACTCCAATACTTTGGCCACCTGATACGAAGAACTGACTCATTGGAAAAGACCCCAATGCTGGGAAAGATTGAAGGCAGGAGGAGAAGGGGATGACAGAGGATGAGATGGTTAGATGGCATCACCGATTTAATGGAAATGAGTTTGAGTAAGCTCCGGGAGTTGGTGATGGAAAGGGAGGCCTGGTGTGCTGCAGTCCATGGGGTCGCAAAAGAGTCAGACATGACTGAGCAACTGAACTGAACTTCTATGTTCAGGGCCTCAAGAGTCTCTAGGAAGATATTTGCTGTCATAGGTTCTTGGGGGATTGACTCAGCTGCTTGGTAACTGACAGTCTCCCTAGAATCCTTCCTTTCTCAAAATCTGGCTTGTCCAGGGTAGCAGGCCCTGAGGGTCAGAACTTTTCATCCTGAGGGCTTGGCAAAGCAACCATGCCTTTTCTTGCTGCCTCCAACCATTTCCAGTCTGGCAGTCTCCTGACCTTCACCTTCCTTTACCCTCCCCTCCCCATGGCCCTCCCACCCCCAGCCCAGTGTCCTCTGAAACAGAAATATTCTCTCCGAGAGGAGGCTGCTCACGGGAAGGTCCTGGGCTGAATCTAGAGGCCTGGGTGTTCCTGTAAAGCCAGTGATTAACACTGAGAGAGGGGCAAGCCAGCCGACCTCCCTTGATTAAATGAGGGTGTGGAATTTGTTGTTGTTCAGTTGCTCAGTTGTGTTCGACTCTTTTCGACATCATGGACTGCAGCCCACCAGCTTCCCTGTCCTTCACAACCTCCCAGAGTTTGCTCAAACTCATGTCCTTTAGCGGATGATGCCATCCAACCATCTCTTCCTCTGTCGTCCCCTTCTCCTCCTGCCTTCAATCTTTCCCAGCATCAGGGTCTTTTCTAGTGAGTCAGCTCTTCACATCAGGTGGCCAAAGCATTGGAGCTTCAGCTTCAGCATCAGTGCTTCCAGTGAATATTCAGGGTGATTTCCTTTAGGATTGACTGGTTTGATCTCAGTTGTAGACCTATGCAAATTAAGACACAGAGAGGGAGGGGATTTCTTCAGATGAGGCAAGTAGAGGTGGATGGGTGGTGACTGGGCAGAATTCACTTGGAAAGAAGGAGGGCCCATCGGGACACTTCTGGTTGCTGTGACAGAACACACTGGCTTCAGAGGCTGGGAAGGACTCTGAGTCAGAGTATGAGTCACAGGATCCAGGGCTTAGGGCCTAGAACTGAGGACTCTTGTCACTGGGATGTTTGCTCTCTTCTCTGCTTATGTATTTGCTTCTATTGGTGTGTTGACCTCGCTCTCACTGCAAACATCTGGCTGGCCACTCCCAGCCCCAGCTTGGGAAGGAGGGTTACTTTCTTGACATTCCCTGTATTCATCCCAAGGAATGAATCGGTCCCCATGCTTACCACTTGGTTCAATCACTGCTGTGGGTGGGGAGAATTGGATCTGTGATTGGTCAGGCAATGCTGCTGCTGCTGCTAAGTCACTTCAGTCGTGTCTGACTCTGTGCGACCCCATAGACGGCAGCCCACCAGGCTCCCCCGTCCCTGGGATTCTCCAGGCAAGAACACTGGAGTGGGTTGCCATTTCCTTCTCCAATGCATGAAAGTGAAAAGTGAAAGTGAAGTCACTCAGTCGTGTCTGACTCTTCGTGACCCCATGGACTGCAGCCCACCAGGCTCCTCCGTCCATGGGATTTTCCAGGCAAGAGTACTGGAGTGGGGTGCCATTGCCTTCTCTGGTCAGGCAATGCAATATATTATATATTTATATATTATATATTTATATTATATATATTCTATGTTATATATTATATTATATATATTATATATTAAATATAACATAATTTAGGAGGCGAGTGGAAACAATAAGTGCAGGGGACAGCGGCAGAGGAGTGTGTGTGGAGTGGGTTGTGGGTTTGTGTGTGTGTGTTGGGGAGGGTGTGGGTATGTGTGTGAACTACAGCCGGCTGGGACTGTTGCATCATGGGACAAGCATTGTTGACGAGTTGATGAGTAGTGGTAACAGCAGGACCACGTCTCTCTGGGCTCCGGAAGCCCGGGGTCAGCAGTGGTTGTCATGGCAACAGCCTGATGGGAATGTCTTAAGGAAAAGACTAAGGCTGGAATGTTTTGAATGGTATTTGCCTATAGATGAGCACCTCTCTTGCTAAGAGCCAAAGAAAGACCCACCCCAGCTACTTGGGTTGTCTCACTCTGAGTGGGGGAGGGCGGGATGGAGTTTGAGTTTCCCTCTGAGGCTGCAGGGGACAGGTGGCCCTAGTTCTGCCTGTTACAGGCTAACAAAGACGTGTGTTCTGCACTCTGAGAGCTCACAAGATGCAAATATGCTGTGATGAGGTGCCTGGGGCTGGTGAAATATCCTCCCATGTGGACTCCCCGATTCCAGCCTTCCTCCTCCGGCTGCTGCCCACGTAGTCTTTCTAGCAAGTAAATCCCATCAGGCTGCTTCTCTGCTTAAGTCCTGTGGTGGCCACTGATTCTTGATAGACTAAAGCTCAAGTACCTGAACTTGACATTCCTTGTCCTCATGATCTTGCCTTCTCTGGACTCTCTGCTTCACTGTCCCTCTCCTCCACTCACACTCCTTGCAAATCTGTATTCCCGGATGGCTTCATGCCTCAGTACCTTTGCATGTGCTGTGTGCTTGGACTATCTTCCTGCTTCCACTGGAGAACGTTAGCACCTTCTTTAAACAAGGTGGGTAACGGCTCCTCCCATCTGCATGTCTCTCAGACTAGGAGAGCACCAGCCAAGAGGTTGAGCTTGAGCCTCTTGAGCCACACTTGTCCCTCTGGGTGCACGAGGCCGTGGCCAGGCCTGCCCAGCCCATCTGGCAACCCCTGGCCAGGTGGGACAGCTTTCCCTTTAGAGACAAGCAGACCCAAGATAAATTAAAAAACTCTCTCCTTAGGTTTTTTTGACCTTCAGAAAGGGGCCTCATCTTTTCACCTGACAAAGACTTGATGAACATCCCTTATGTATTAGACACTGTTCTAGACACTTGGATACACTGGTAAACAAAACAGACAAAAACCCCTGCCCTCAAGGAGCTTGTGTTCTAGCAGGGGAGACAGACAGTAAACAACAAATATAAGAAAAAAGATAAATAATTTATTAAAAGGCACCTAGGGCTATGGTGAATAGGACAAGTTGAGCAAGGTAAGGGAGTCTGGGTGTCCCAGGAAGGGAGGGAGGGAAGGTTGCAATAGTAATAAAGAAACAGGATCAGTCTGCTGCTGCTGCTGCTGCTAAGTCACTTCAGTTGTGTCTGACTCTGTGCGACCCCATAGACGGCAGCCCACCAGGCTCCCCCGTCTCTGGGATTTTCCAGGCAAGAACACTGGAGTGGGTTGCCATTTCCTTCTCCAATGCATGAAACTGAAAAGTGAAAGTAAAGTCGCTCAGTCATGTCCGACTCTTTGCGACCCCATGGACTGCAGCCTACCAGGCTCCTCCGTCCATGGGATTTTCCAGGCAACAGTACTGGAGTGGGTTGCCATTGCCTTCTCCACATCAGTCGGCTAAGGCTGCCATAACAAAATGCCCCAGACCTGGCGGCTTCAACCACAGAAATCTATTTCCCACTGCTCTGGAGCCTGGGAAGTCCAAGATGAAGGTGCAAACTAGGTTTCATTCTGAGGTCCCTTCTCTCTCCTTGTTGGTGGCTGCCATCTCCCTGTGTGCTCACATGACCTCTTCTTTGTGTGTGTGAGGAAAGAGAGCTCCAGGATCTCTTCCTATTTTTTTTTTTTTTTTTTGACATCATTGTTCATGTATTATCTGCCATGGGGCATGTGGGCTCTTAGTTCCCTGATGGGAGATTGAACCCATGTCCCTTGCATTCGAAGCATTGAGTCTTAACCACTGGACCAACAGGCAAGTCCCTCTTCCTCTTTTTAAAAGGATACCAGCTCTATTGGAATAAGGTCCCATTCTCATCATATCACTTAATCTTTATTACCTCCTTATAAGCTACTGAAGCTGAAGCTCCAATACTTTGGCCACCTGATGCAAAGAGCCAACTCATTGGAAAAAGCCCCGAGGCTAGGAAAGATTGAAAGCAAAAGAAGAAGGCAGCAGAGGATGAGATGGTTGGATAGCACCACCGACTCAATGGACATGAATTTGAGCAAACTCCAGGAGATAGTGAAGGACAGGGAAGCCTGGTGTGCTGCAGTTCATGGAGTCAAAAAGAGCTGGACATAACTTAGCACTGAACAACAATAAAGCTTCATTTCCAAATACTGTCACATTGAGTGTTCAGGCTTCAACATATGAATTCAGAGGGAGGGTGGGGAACACGATTCAGTCCAAAACGAGCCTTGCTGAGAAAGCAAAATTTGAGGATGGGATTGTAGGAGGTGAGGGAATTGGAATATCTGGTGGGAGGGCATTCCAGGCAATAGAATGGCTGCAGCAAAGAGCCTGGGGTGGGGATATGCCCACAAGTTAGAAGAACTGAAAGGCGGCCAGGGTGGCTGGGTTGGGTAAGCAGGGCACAGTAGTAGGAGATGAGGTTAAAGGGGTGATGGACCAGATCATGCAGGGTCTTGAGGACCACGTGAGGCTTTTCCTAGGCGAGAGATGGGAGCTGATTCTGCTTCCAAATCTCTGACCTTTAAAGTGAAAAGTATAAAAATCTGAGATGAGAGCCCAAAGTTTGTATTCTGATCACCCTCTGGTTTCCAGTCTCCAGAAGCAGAGGTTCCCCTACCACCGTGCCCCGTTTTGTTCCAGGAGGGGCGTTGCCTGCCGCTCCCCCTCCCTGTGAGTCCCCTTGGCAGCCTCCCGCACCCCATACCCTGGCTTCCTTCCAGGTGACTTTTCTCACCTGCTCAGGCCAAAGGAGCGGCAGTCAGCCTTCCCAGCTGAGGGCAGTATACACTGGCCCGGGAGTGTGGCTCCACTCAGATCCCCAGGAAAGCAGCCCTCGGGAAAACAGTCTCACTCTTCCCCATGACTCAGCGCTGGGGATGCTCACGACTCATTTTTCTCACTCACAGCAGAGACAAAGCCTTGGAGGCGTCACAGGATAATTAATAGTGAGAAAACTCCCAGAGATGCCCCACTTGTCCTCCCAGCAGCTTGGGAAAGAGACCATTAGGTCCTCTGCTGCTGATTAGTCAGTTGTGTCTGACTCTTTGTGACCTCAAGGACTGTAGCCCACTAGGCTCCTCTGTCCATGGAAGGAAACTGGAAAAAAGTTGCTCTCTGCATAGACTGTAGAGGTAGAAACCAGGAGAGGCCAGAATGAGTCACCTTTTTGAAGGCTGGAAAGGAACCAAAGGAGAGGGATTATTCTTTATCTTGGTCATCCTCCCCAACCCTTACCTCTCCCTTCGCAGCACCGTGTGGTCACCGGACACCCTCCTCCAGTTTCCCTCGACTCCCTGCAGAGGGTCCTTATCTTTCCTTCTACAGCTGAATGGATCTTTCTGCATTCAGTGAGATGCCATGTTTCACCTTCAGATCCACTCTGAGAATTCAAACACAGGGAAAAAATCACCCTTCCACTCTTTGAATTTTGTGTTAATTATTTCTGAAATTCTGCCTCTCCCCACCCCCCGGAGTCCACCCACGAACAGGCTGGCGATATCAGCATAGAGCCTGGCACTCCCAATGCTTGTGGAATTGATTTCACTGCCAAGTGAGAAGGTCCACTTGAAGAGGTGACCCGCAAACAGTGATTCACCACGGCGTGGGAGTGGAGGGGAACCTGCTTCTGGGAGGGTAGGGTGTCAGCACGAGGACTGGGTGTCACAGAGCTTGCAAATACATCCAATATTCTAATATAATTTAAAATAATGATCACCACCCAGCATTTCTGGCCTTCTGACCACAGATAGTAGTAAAGCACGCTGGAGTCTTTTTGGACCATGAGTTTAAAAATGTCAAGAATCAGAGCCCAAGAGATTGTTTGCTGGAACCTTTCTTGGCAGTGGGGATGAAGTCTCCCCTGAAGGATAGAGTTGGTCCTTGGGACAGTGACCACAATGCAACCAATCATAGAAAGAACTGCTGCTCCCTGGGGCTGGCAGCCTGGATGCGTGGGGCAGTTCTTAGGGGTTTGGCTCACTGTGAGTCTTATTAAGGAAACCCATGTCCATTGTGTGCACAACACCAGATAAATTGCATCTAACTTATTTTCTTGGTAGAAAAACATGGAGGACAGAAAAAGGAGAGGCAATACACTGTCAGGAGAGTGAGGGTTCCCAAGATGCTCAGAGAGAAAGAGACTGTGGATAAGAAGGGCCCAAGATGCAGTAGCCATGCAAGTGTGATGGAGTAATAGGTGATGGCCTGTGAGGCTGACCAATACCCACTGGTTTCACTCTTCTTACAAGGAAATCCTCTGGTCTCTCCCTAGGTCCCTTGAGTGGATGTGGGCTCTGTGCAAATGATGGGGGGCACTTTTCCAATGTAAAGAATGCATGCTCATCTGGACCAGGGGGCTGGCTGATGCGAACTTCTTTCCCATGGTGGATTAACTTCTGAAAGGGTTTTGGAACTGCTGAGTTAAGGACCAGACTGGGAGTCCTGACGACTCCACCACAGGGTGGAGGATGCCAGGAGTCTGACTGGAGGGAGGCTGTGGGACTCAGATTCTAGAACAAGCATGCTAACTGCAGACAACCACCTATCTGCAGCAAAGAACCAGCACCAGGCAGTCTACCATGACAGGGTGGTTCCGCACGGTATTGCCGGAGTATGTTCTGTTCCTGACAAGTATTTAGGTAACTGGCAGGCTGGGACTGTATTTCACACACAGTGCACCCTTCCAGGGAACCTGCAGCAGCCGGAATGGGCTTGTTGCCCATCTGCGCTCCAGGGAGAGCGTCCTGAAATGGGGACTGGTGGCTCCGCAATGACGGCCAGTATTGTGAGGCTCCTTGCTGTTGACAGCACGCCTTTACCTCCACTGCCTCGGCCCCTAAAGAAACAGGGTGGTGCTTTTCCAGTTTCAGTTTTAAAGTTGAAGAAACAGAGATGAGAGAGTGCCAGGTTCAAGAGAAGTTTGAAATCTCACTCTGCCCAGCCCTGCCCATCCTCCCCTCCAGTCCCCAGGAATAGGATGTTACCAGGGGTGATCAAGGGCCTGGGGAGGCAGGCAGCGCTCCGGGCCTGCAGGATGGGCAGGGCGCCTCCTCTTGCCCTTCTCCATGCCTGGGACTTCTCTCCCTGAGTGAGGCTGAGAAATGTGGGTTGGACATGCTCTGTCTGGGTCTTGGACAGAAATTCTTGCTCATGTTTCCTTGAATGCTTTTCCTGGGACTCACCTTTCCTTGCTATGGGACTGTTAAGTAGTTTCAGGATTCAGAAGGAAAAAATAAGCTCCTTCAGTGAGCCCTCAGCCTAAAATAGGGAGTCTCTTACATAGGGCAGCCTGGTCCACCTGGACAAACGAGTTTCAGTACTCAAGAGTCTACATTTGTTTGCCCTGGGATAGGATAGGATTTTTTTTTTTTTTAATTCTATACACCTCATTTATTTAGAGTGAGAGGTGAACAGTAAAAAGTACATTTACTTAAAAAGCAAAAGAATGCCAAGATAGTAAGCTGAGATCCCACCCATGGTGGAAGTGGGAGGGTCTTTGGCCAGACACTGTCATCCTTATCCGGATAAAGTCACCCTGCTCAAACCACACATCAGTGACCCGCCCAAGGTCCCACCACCATAAGTAGAACCGGAGCTGAAATTCAGCCAGGTCTCCATCTTTTTCCTTCTATCTCTTCTAGTCTTGAGACAAAGCCAAGACAAAATGGGAGGATGGGGGATGGCCCTGCAGCCTTGGGCATTCCGGGAGGAGCTCTGCACGCTTGGGGTCAAGGTTGGTTCCACGGTGGACAAGCTCCACACTCAGTTGTTACTCTCTTGCAGCTGCCCTGGGAGGCGTGTTGGCTTGGCACCACAACCTGACCACCTCTCTTCCCTCAGTGCCTGTTCCCCGCATGAGCTGAAGCCCTTGGGATCTTCTGAGACTGCTTGAAGGAGGAAATTTGTTCTATACCTAACTTTCCTCCCGCCTTGTTTCCCTCCTCCCCTTCCTCCTTCCTTTTATCTTCCTACTCTCCCTCCTCCCTCCCATGCACGCACTCAAATCTAAGCAGATGCATGCCTGCAGCATCCTATCTACTGTCTCCTGTAGGTTCAGAGGCTTCAGAAACTCAATACTTCCCCTGAGTCGAGAGCCATGCTGAATTATTCATAGGTCAAATCTGTTGCAAATTTCAAAGTGATTTTTTTTTCAAGGTTGTGGTTATGAGGCTGAGGGTGAAAGAATTAATGAATATGCCTAACTTTCAAGGAGGTCAGACATGCCCTCAGAAATCAGGTAGTGCAGGGTCTGTCTCATAAGGCCCTAGGACAAGCATACTGAAGAGAAATGCCCTGTGTAGTGATTCACAAAACTGTGGCCTTGGATAGATAGAACTCCGGACTCCCTGAACTCTTCAATCAGTGGACTGATGGATTAAACACACCAGAAGATAGCTGGGACTCACCCAACCTCTACACCTGTCTAGAATCCATCTCCCCCTCAGCTGGGACCATTCAGGAGGGGATCAGGGTACCCAGAGTTTTCTGAAGTTTTACCCAGAGGCACTGGTTGGGGGCAGTGAGCTCCCCAGCCCTGAAAGTGTTTGAGTTGGCCATGATGAACAAACACCAGGCATGTTGTTAGAGGGGCTCCTGCTTTGGGTAGTGTTGGACTAACTGTGGATGATTATTCAGAATTATCCTGTTGATCAGTTTGGGGGAAAAGATCATCCTTGTAACTGAGTGTCTTGAGATTCTAGAATGCAGTTACTAGGAATAATTTGATCTCAAAGCAGACTCTGATCATTGATTCTCAGACTCAGAAATGGTTGGCTTTATCTGATATTCTTTCTTGGATTTACCTGCCAACTGTTGCCAATACCCTCTCTGCCTCCTATTCTTCATTCATTCCTTACAGTGCCTTCACCATTGGGCACCATTCTGCCAGAGACTCCCGAAGTCCCCTATAGCCTCCCTGACCTTCTAGTGGCTTTATGTAGAGGAAGTGTAGCCTCATGGAGAGGTAAACAGGTCTGGAGTTGGGTGGACCTAGATCAGTATCTTGGCTTAACCTTTAAAGCTGTGTGACTTTGGGGAAATTACCTAACCTCTCTGACCTTCACTTTACGCTTCTGTAAAATTAGAATGGTAACACTTTTTATTTATATATAGAACTGTGAGGTTTAAATGAAATAATGTAGTTAATGTATTTAGTCTAGTGTATGGTACATCCTTTCCCAAGTCCGTTGTACTCTCTTTTGCCTCCTGCCCTTGACTATGATACATGCATAGACAGTTCTGTCCCCACTGTGATAGAGACTTCTAATTGTTCACTAGTGTCCATTCCCCCCTTCTTCCCTCTTAGTTTTAGCTTGATACATGGCAGCTTAGCCAGAGTCTATATTCTCTAGCCTCTTTTGCAGCCTAGAGTGACCATATGACTAAGTTATGGCCCGTGAGATGGAAGCAAAAGTGAGGTATGCAGCTCCTACAAGAAGAAATTGTCTTTTGTGTTCTCTCTTTTCCTGAAATGTGAAAACCGTGCTTGTGAGTTGGCTTTGATTATACACGTGAGGGAAATGCCCCAGAAGATGGCAGAGTAAGCAAGAAGGAAGCTGGGTCCTGGAGCATCTACCCAGCCTGGATCATCTGCCTGCCTATGGAATACCATGCAAGAGAAAAGCAAGCCTCCCCTCAGCCTTCTGCTCATCCCTCAGGCCTCAGCTTAGATCTCAGTTCTCTAGGAAGCTGTTTCTGCTGCTCCCAGGACCAGCTTTCACCAGTGTCCTCACTGAAGCACACACCACAGAGTCTTACAAAGATCTACTGGCTTATTTGTAATCCTCACCACCCTGGCAGTGCTTTAAGGCAGGGACGGCAATCTCACATGCTCTCTGTTCTCGGGATCTGAAACACAGGAGGCACTCAGTGAGCGCTGATTAGATCAGCGGCAGGGCCACGCACCTGCAGACTGCCTTAGTTCTTCCCTGAAGGGACCTTCAACACTCCCACTGCTGAATCCCAAACAAAAGCTGAAGAACCAACCCCCATTCCTCTCTTCCTCCAAACATACTCAGGGCTTTCTTCCACAGTCCAGTAGTCCAGTCCAGGCTCGGGAGAGTAGCACTCTCCCAGGGGTTTGTTGACTATGGCCAGATGCAATCCAGTACTGGACCCAGTCCATGGGAGTACATTTCCACAAGAGTCCTGTTATCAGGAGAAAGTAAAAAGTGAAAGTGAAGTCGCTCAGTCGTGTCCGACTCTTTGCAACCCCATGGACTGTAGCCTATCAGGCTCCTCCGTTCATGGGATTTTCCAGGCAAGAGTGCTGGAGCAGATTGCCATTTCCTTCTCTAGGGGATCTTCCTGACCCAGGAATCAAACCTGGGTCTCCCGCATTGCAGGCAGACACTTTACCGTCTGAGCCACCAGGGAAGCCATGAGCTCCACCCCAATGTGAGACCTGGGAGTGTTTTGATTCCCTGATGGCTCAGACGGTAAAGAACTCACCTGTAATGTAGGAGACCTGAAGTTCAATCCCTGGGTTGAGAAGATCTCCTGGAGAAGGGACTGGTTACCCACTCTAGTATTCTTGCCTGGAGAATTCCATGGATAGATGAGCCTGGTGAGCTACAGTCCATGGGGTCATAAAGAATAGGACACGACTGAGCAACTAACACTAACTAACCAACCCTCACTAGATTATCTTTGACTTGAAAGCCTGGGCAAAAAAATAGTCTTTTGGTAAAAATGGGGAAAACCCATACATCAATTTTAATTAGAAAAGATATGCAAGCTCTTTTGTATTTGTTTTCAATTTATATACATCGATGAGGTCTGTTTACAAACCTGGAGCAGGGCAGTCCTGGTGGATTTCTCGTCACTGAATGCACCATCCAACGGTCCAAGGCCTTGGCAGCTGACTTTGAATGCAGAGGCTCTGGCCTCCTGCCAGCCTTTCCTTGAAGACAGTTCCCAGGAGCGCTGACCTTGGCAGCAGTTAGATGCTGTTGCTTTTCATTAGTGCTTCCTTGTCTTCTGCCAGACCTTTCTTTGGGGTACTCTATGTTGATGGCAGCTTTCACTGAGGTCTGTGAGTTCAAAAGATCACGGTTGGCCTGCCTCACTGTTCATCAGCCTTGGCTTTGGGGACCAAGCCCACGGCATCATCCAAATTTCCAAACATGCGGTGTTGTGATCCCACAGCCCAGGAGGCTCAGAAATTGCGTCAGCTTTCCTGAGAGCTTGGTAGGTTTAAGCGAGCCCCAGTCCTAAGAAGCTGAGTTTACCCCAGACCAGGGGGATATATCATTTAGCCTAGAAAGAATGAGATTGGTGCTTTTGAGAAGAGGAGTACCACCTCAGAGCGGGGCTTTTAGTCTCAGCCACAACCTTGACCACAACAAGGAGATTATGGTGGTTTGAGCATTCCTGGCGGAGAAGGCAATGGCACCCCACTCCAGTACTCTTGCCTGGAAAATCCCATGGACTGAGGAGCCTGGAAGGCTGCAGTCCATGGGGTTGCTGAGGGTCAGACATGACTGAGCGACTTCACTTTCAGTTTTCACTTTCCACTTTCATGCATTGGAGAAAGAAATGGCAACCCACTCCAGTGTTATTGCTTGGAGAATCCCAGGGATGGGAGAGCCTGGTGGGCTGCTGTCTATGGGGTCGCATGGAGTCGGACACGACTGAAGTGACTTAGCAGTAGCAGTAGCAGGCGTTCCTGGCGTTTGAGCCAGGATCTCACACACTTGTGGAGGGATACAAAGGGCTGAGCTTCCTCAGGCTCGGCCTCTGATGGGCCTTGTTCAGATATCCTCCCCAGTGGAGCACAGTGTGACGAGGGTGGGAGAGGAGGCCACCCTCAGATAAACCATCAAGCAGAGTCCTCCAGGGCCTCCCCTGGGACTAGTTCGAGTTAGCTAATGTTGATCCTAGGACACTGTTTCAAAGTTCATGTTCACCTTACTTAAATGTGTTCAGGTGACAAGTCACGTGCAAATCATGAATCTTTTTGGTCTTAAACTTCAAAATACTCAATACACTTTGGTTTTAAATGGCTACCATTTTCGACTACATTGTATTAACAATTTAGATATCCAGAAGCACCAAAGTCTTTTTCTTAAGAAAAACAGCATGGGTGGAGGTTGGCTTGTTTGTTCAGTTGCTCAATCATGTCTGACTCTTTGTGACCCGTGGACAGCAGCACACCAGTCCTGCCCACTCCTCCCCATCTTCCAGAGTTTGCCCAAGTTCACATCCATTGAATTGGTGATGCCATCCAACCATCTCATCCTCTGTCACCCTCCTCTCCTTCTGCCTTCAATCTTTCCCAGCATCAGGGTCCTAAAATTAAGGCAGTTTATGCTTAATTTTGTCTGTGAATTGACAAGAATTAATTCAGCCTTGGGGGAGCTTAGTTGAGGGTCCACGACCCCACTCTAATGGACTGTTAGGGTCTGTGATTTGGGTTGAATACAGACACTTCCAGCCGGCCTCTCTGTATCCCTTCTAGCAGTTTCTTACTGAGAATGAGGCTAAGAGAAATAGTTCAGCTCATAGTTACCTCTGTTTCGACAGACCCCAACTTTTAGAAGCACCTACTTTAAAAAAAAATCAAACAATGAAATTAATCATAAAAGCAGTTTATTGAGCTCACATTACTTGTCAGGCACTGTGCTATTCTCTCTTCACACTTTATCTCATGTAGCTCTTATGACACCTGAGACGTAGGTACCATTATTATGCCTGCTTTACAGATAAGGAAACTGAAGCTCAGAGAAATTATATAATTGGCTCAAGGTGATGCAAAGGCCAGGTTGTCTGCTCAGTTTTTTTATTTTTATTATTTATTTTTGGCTGTGCTGGGTCTTCATTGCTGGGCGTGGGCTTTCTCTAGTTGTGGTGAGAGGGGCTACTCTTCACTGTGGTGCTTGGGCTTCTCCCTGTGGGGGCTTCTCTTGTTGCAGAGCGCTGGTTCTAGGTGCGCGGGCTGCAGTAATTGCAGCACAGGCTTACTTACCCCGTGGCATGTGGGATCTTCCCGGACCAGGGATTGAGCCTGTGTCCCCTGTATTATAAGGTGGATTCTTAACTACTGGACTACCAGGGAACACTGACCACAGTTTTGACCACTACATAATTTTGCAAAAAGTTTGATTATTGGGACTCCCTTTGTGGTACGGTGGATAGGAATCCAGCTGACTTGGCCTCCCTAGGCCCCAGCCACTGGGTCAACCAGTTGCGTTGGCCAACTTGGCCTTCCTGGGGAGGCAGCTGGTGTACCCGGCTGCCAGGCCTGCAGAGGGCAAGTAGGCCTGCCAATGCAAGGGACACGGATTTGAGCCCTGGTCTGGGAAGATCCTACATGCCAAGGAGCAGCTAAACCCATGTGCTACAACTACTGAAACCCAGTCTCTAGAGCCCAAGCTCTGCAACAAGAGAAGACTGGGCACCACAAAGAAGAGCAGCCCTCACTCGCCACATCTAGAGAAAGCCCTCATGCAGCAACAAAGACCCAGCACAGCCATCAATAAATAAACAAAAGAAGGCACCCTTAGTTAAAAATTTTTTAAAGGGCTGATTATTAATGAAATGGGCAGAAACCAGGTTCTTCCATTTCAGAAAGGGCTGTGTTTTATCACCCACCTCTGATGGTCCCAGAAAAACATTCCACAACCTTTGTGCTCATGGGTAGGGAAGGATCTGAATGGGAATTAGATAAAAGAAAACAACAAAATAGGTTGTCTGAATTTCTTTCTTGCCTGAGTCTGGTTTTGCAACTGTAAAGGTCCTTATCACCCTTCAAGTTTGAAACTCCCCACATGGTGTATCTTTGGCTACAGCTTCTTCTACCAAGTATATGGATTTGGCAGAGCTGGCTTCATGGGGGTAGTTCTTGAGCGCCACCCGGGGCCCTGTGCTTTGAAGGGTCCTGTGCTTTTGGGCTGCTCTGTGACAGCTGTCTGGAAATGGTTTATGGTATTTGAATGAAAGGGTGTCCATTTCCAGTTTGCACTGGGCGCTGCCAGTTTTGTCATTGGTCCTGGAATTTAGGAGATAAAAATAATGTACTGTGGGATTTCCCTGGCTGACCCAGTGACTAGGACTCAGTGCTTCCACTTCAGGGGGCTTGGGTTCAATCCCTGGTCAGGGAATCAAGATTCCACATGCCATGTGGTGAGGCCAGAAAAAAAAAAAAAGTACTATGACACAGAGTAGAAGAAGCTGTGAACTACCCCAGAGTCAAAGCTGACACTCCTGTGGCACCCCCTTGTCAACTCACTTTCTGTGACCATAGCAAGCAACCTGGAGGAGACAGCCACTCCCTGCCTTGCAGAGAGGGCTGATTTTGATGGCAGAGCAGGAACTCAGCACTGTCTCCATCAGAAGAACGGAGGTGGAGGGAGTCCTGATGCTAATGAAAACCTCAGGAGGATGGGGGAAGGTGGCTCAAGGTTCCCTGAGTTTGGGTTTGCTTGGTGCCCTGACTGGCGGCCAATGGTCTGATTTCAATGCCTCGGACATAAACACGTCTTCTGACTCCAGACTGGAGTTCAGGGCCTTTGGTACCACCTGTTTTGCAGCCAAACGATCAAACTACCACACCACTGGAAAGGGCTCTGCTTAAACAGGTTGGGAAGGGGTACAGTGTGGGCAAGGTGGCTCCTTACTAAAAGCTACCCAAGGTCTGGGGGTCCCGCCTCTGGTTTAGCCATAAAGAAGCTAGTTTGAAAGGCGGAGTTGGGGAGGAGAATCAGTGCCATCCAGTTTGGTTCGTGTCTTCACCCTTGTTTCCAGCTCACAGATAAACCCCAGCTTGCTCCTCCGGCTTTCTCCCTTGTCTAATGCCCCCATATTTTTGATGACAAGCTCCACAAAGCTTCGCTGTGGCTTCTGGGTCTGGAGCAGCCATCTCTGCCGTGCCTGGCATTCTGCCCCAAGGTTAATGTCGTTCAATATTAGGGAGGGGAAGTAGAGCTTTTGGTTCTGAGGCTCTGGCCACTGTGGGATCAGCTAGGGCGGGGGGTGATTTGGGTCGGTGGAGGGAGACGACATCTGTGAGACACACCATCTGGACAGCACTTGAGATGTATAAAGAATTTCTACAGTCACAAAACACTGGCAGCCCATTAAAAAACCCAGGTCCTTTCTTTGCCGGATTTCTCTCTTGTTGTTCAGCTGCAAAAGATCATTCAAGGAGAAAAGAAGTCCATGCTGCCCTGGACTATTGGCTTTGGAGCTAACATCAGGGTTTATGAATTATCATTGCGGGCATCTGGAGGCACGGGCTCGCCACTTTCTCAGAATCTGTGGAATGTTAACCCCAGACTGCAACACTGCTAAGGCAGATTTTAGCATCCCTGGCTGAGCAGTGCCAGCTCTCTGCCATCCTGCCCCCAGGGCAGTTCTCTGGCTGCTGCAAGCTGGCAGTCTCCTCGAGGCCCTGTGTTGTCATGGAGAAGGTTTTAGAAATATATCACTGGATTGCAGACGTTTTTCTGCCACCTGGAAATGAGTGGGCTTGTAGAAAAGCAACAATGGAGGGAGAGAAAGGGCTCTTGGAGGGCGGAGCTGGCGCCAGGGGAGCCGGCTGCAGCAGAGAACCGGGAGTCTGTACTGCTGTTTGCTGTTTGGTATTCTGGGCAGGCAGCAGCGTGCTGATCAACTCACTCCCTGTGGGACTCTTGGGAGCATGGAGTCAGCCACGAGGCTATAGCCTCTGCAGAAAAGTTTGCAGATTTTAAGAAAATGAATCGCCCTGCAGCCCAGTCTGATGGAGGGGACACCAAATGGACTCTCACTTAGAAATGCTGATGTAAATGTATGTTTCCTGCAGGCAGAAAAGCTGCCTTTGCCCATGCATGCCCGCAAGCTGCCCTTCACCTGTCTGTGCTGGCTCCTTAAGAGACATCTCTCTGCATGAGACCTGGATGTCCCAGCCATCTGGGTTTCCATCAGGAACTTCCACCCCCAGTTCCTGCAGGGGCTTCAGACAGCCCATTTAGGGCACAAGTCACCCCACTGTTTGCTGCTTTATAGGTCAAAAAACAGTTGAATATAAGTAATTTCCTATTCAGCCAAATTGATAGCTTCAGGGCAAGCTAGCTCTTTCATTGGAATTAAATGATAAGAACATCAAAGAAAATCGGTGCTAGATTTTTCTCTTGCCTAATAAACATCATCAATTACTTTCTACATCGTTCTGAACTCTAGTGTTCTGTGTACATTTCAAGCCTTCACCTTCTAAATACTGTTACCCACCATGCCCTCAAAGTTACAAAGTGTACTGTCTCTTTTCCTTGAGTTTTGTTTACTTTTCCTGCTACTTGAGGTAGAGACTAGATATGTTCTGGGCCCACGCAGAGAAGGTATATCTCAAAAGTACCTTCAAATGGATTCCAAGCATCTGTTAACTGGCTTAATCACTAGCACAAGAAATTAAATACATTCTTTTCTTAGAAGTTTTGGTGACTTTTGGAAAACCCCTTAGAGACTTCTAGCCTACCATTTCCTTTGTAAATCTGACAGGTCTAGACTATGAACAAGTTTGAATTGGGACTATAGCTACTATCAGTACCTAGGACACCTTAGGTACTTTCTCCTTTCTCCTCCCTGGACCTTGCTTTGGCTGCCTCAAGATAGCTCCAGTGGTAGGCCTCTTACTCCTTGATTGAGGCATTGACTTATTTAGCTATGCTCAGATTCACGAGACATAGATCCCACCTGAATTTTTCTTTTCTTTTTTAAAATGTTTGTTTATTTGGCGGTGCTAGGTCTTCATTGGGGCATGCAGATTTAGTTCCCTGACCAGGGATTGAACCTGTGCCCCCCTCGCCCACATTAGGAGTACAAGTCTTAGCTATCAGACCACCAGGGAAGTCCCTAACCTTGGATTTTGCTGTCTCTGACTTCTTCCTAGTATTCTCCAACCTCTTTTTTAAATTTCCTTCCTTTTTTCTTCCACTCTCACTGCATCTTATCTTTGCTCAGACGTAATGATGCTCTCACTTAATGACCCTTCATAAATCAGCCCTTTCCTTTTCCAAAGAATCTCACTTTCCTCCCTCCCTGTCATTTATTTCCACTTATTTTAGTGGCTGCAGAAAGTGGGAGCCCAGGCAGAATTTTCCACCCACCCATGGCAACAGAAGCAGACCACGAAATGTAGGGCCAGAGCTTTTGACTGAGCCCAGATCAAACAATTAAACTCTTCCACGCCTATCATTCTTTTTCTGTAAATCTCAAGAGGCAGAAAAGGCTGGTGTAGTAAGGGACATGTGTACCAGTTGAAGTTAAGCCCATTTAAACTGAATTCTCTAAACCAGATTCTGCCCAACTAGCTGTGTGACCTTGGGGAAGTGACTTAAACTCGGTGCCTCAATTTTCTCATTTGTAAAGTGGGAATAATAATGTCCTTACCAGTTACAGCTTAAGTGAGGATTAAGTGATTAAAACAGTCAGCTGTCCAATGGAAGTGCTTAGCATGTTAGCAAATTGCTCCCTTTGGTTCCGTGTTTTTCTTACCCTGAGGGTTCTCTTCAAACAAGCAGATATTCCTAGGAGGCACCTTCCGCCTACTCTAAGGTCCACTGTGGTCTCCCTCTAGGATATCTAGGGGCAGAAGAGAGGTGGCACTGCAGGGGAGCTCCCGGCAACTTGCCTCACTGGCGGTCCTCACCTTCTGATGCACAGTGTGAGCCAGCATGGCCTGCTCAGCATCTCTGTGCATTGATGTACATCCAGAGCGGGATGTGGATGTCTACAGATCCAGTCCTTCAGCTAACCTCCATGCAGCTGTGTGCAGGGCCAGGAAGCAGGGAAGGAGACAGGAGCATTTTCTGAGCCTTCTCAGACAATGTCATTTGTTGAGGATGAAGTGATGCTAATGCACACCCACCTCTCTCCTTCCTGGTCCAACATTGGTTTGCACATCGAGTCCATCGGTGCTCTCCCAGGTTGGGCTTGTCCCAGACCCTCTTCTTCATGCTCCTGGGGCCATAGAAGAGCTGGCTGCACATCTCAGGATTTCTGCCCGGTGCCACACCTTGCAGAACCAGAGCATCCCAGAACAGCGGTTCTCCCACACCCTCTTCTACTTGGTTCTGCTAAAGATGCTATCAAAGCACTGGGTCCAACCAGGACAATACACCTTCCTTTACCCCAAGAAAGAGACGCAAATCCTAAAACAGTCTGTCATTTTAGTCATCAAGTCTTAAAGTAAAATTTCAAAACTTATCATCATACAACAATTTTATTGCCAAACATTTGGTAAACATGGTAATCCCCCCAACCCTAGACTACAACACGTTACTGGGGACCCATTTTTCCAAAGCCCCTTCCCCTGGAATGGCTGGGGGACTGCCACACAGCAAGGGGTGCATACCACTGCAAAGGGCTGCCAGCGAAGCCTGGGGTCCACCAGTCCCACCAGGCTGAAGTTCAACCTACCCCAGGCCTTCTTTCACTACCTTTCCAAGTTCAAAATAACAGAATCCACAAATTGAGTGCTATCTGCCAGGGACCATGCCGCTTTCCAAGCATTTAACTCATTTAATAACTCCCTACCAAGTAGGATTTTTTGTTCCCATTTTACAGATGACAGGAGGAGCCTGTGGAATAGTAGGCGATAGTTTGAATAAGTCAACAAAGCTTGTTCCTTTGCCAAACGCTTTGCTTCGAAGGTATGGTAGCCACAATGAACTGGATTTTTAGAAGATACCAGTCATTCTGTCATGCTGAGATGTTCTGGATGTCAGTATTTTGGCATCCAAATTCCATTTCCCAGTCAGCTTCTCACAATAAGTAGGGGGAAGAAGTGTAGTGGCAATATGAAAAGCCTTTGTCACCCACATGGCACAATGATGGAATTGGGAACATGGACACCATGCTCACCAGCCAGAGACTGAAGCAGCCTTGGAGCTGGAGGTAGGTGGGATCAGTGGACCCCCACCAAGGGGCATCTCACTGTGCCCAGCGCTTACCCTTCTCTGAACGAATGAGATGGCTACAGAACCCCTCCCTCTGCAAGACTGCTGGGATGGGGAGGAGGATGTGTGTGGGCATGCATGTGTATACTCCAACACAGGAGTAGAGGTGGGCCATCTGACAGTCCTTGAGCTGCACAAGTGTCTGACACAAAAACACGCCATCAATCCTGCACTAGTGGAGAGGAGAGAGGCACGAGCACTTCAACATGGCAGCTAATTTAAAAATCACTTTGGGGGGAAAAAATCATTTTGGGGACTTCTCTGGTAGTCGAGTGGGTAAGACACCACGCTCCCAATGCAGGGGACCTGGGTTTGATCCCTGATCAGGGAACTAGATTCCATATGTCCCAGCGAAGACCTGGCAGAGCCAAATAAATAAATAAAAATATTAAAAAAAAATCACTTCAGACTAGTTTTTTGTGCTCAAGTGGGACATGATGGTGTTTGATGCATCAGCAAGTTAACAATACTGTAAACAGTGATTACCAGTGTTCCTCAGAAAGAAACCACCCTCCACCTCTATATCCTAACACCTGCTACTAACCATACCCTCTGTCCTAACCCTGACCTATGTGAAGCCAAAGCAGCACCAGGGAGAATATAAGGGGCTAGGGGCACATGGGGGTGCATAGGCCTGGGAGGAGGTGCGTGTGGAGAGCACCAGAGCTCCATGGAACAGAGCAAGGACATGAACAGACGTAGTGCTCTTACGAAGAGTCATGCAGCCAAAGCACGTGATCAGGCATAACGCTGCAGTGCCGCATAAGATACCCCAGCCAACGTGTCACATCTAAGGCCTAAATAACATTTCTAGAACCGGGACCTGTCTGCTGCATCTCTGAAAGCCCCTTCCCAGGCTGTGTCGAGAAATGCCAGATTTCCTTATGCTCCTCTGCCCAGTGTTTCCCAGGGTCCTGCAG
Source organism: Bos mutus (assembly GCF_027580195.1). Classification (NCBI taxonomy): domain Eukaryota; kingdom Metazoa; phylum Chordata; class Mammalia; order Artiodactyla; family Bovidae; genus Bos; species Bos mutus. The sequence continues at coordinate 27,422,264 of NC_091626.1, read as the reverse complement.
GGTGGAGATGGGCAAGTCTCCATAGCAACCCGGGGGGTAATCTCAATCATCTAGAAGCTTTAAGAGGTGGGATATTCTGGTTCACTGAACGTTCTTAGCAATTTAGTACGAATCAAAAATCTCTTTTTTGGGGACTTTAAAACTGGAAATGCTTCTGAAATGTTGAGTTTCTTATCTCAGCAAGAAGAGTGGAATGATGGAGCTGGTACCGTTTCAGTGATCTGGGACTCTGCAGGGCCTGAGGCTTGGTTCTCTGCGTCGACGATCATTATTTACACTGCCTCTGTTAAAGGCAACACCAATAATGCCCTTGAAGGTAATTAATCTTTTTTTAACTGTAATTTAAAGTTAAGTACATGACCTTACAAATTGGACCTGAATAATCAGGGCTCCTCTAAGAGAAAGAGAACAAGGGCCAGATGATAGTAGGCTGGAGGATGGCAAGCCCCAGGAAACTCCAAACACTTGAAATTGTGCTTGAAGGACTATCGGGTCTGCCTGTGGTTGGATACCACGATGGGAAGGCAGTTAAGCCCAGCAAGGAGATAAAGGTGTCTGCTCATCTCATGATATTATGTTCTCCAGGGTCAATATCAGAGACCTTGTCTTCCCAGCACTAAGAGCAATGCCTGGCCCCCCTGGTAGGTGCTTGATACTAATTTGACAGATGAAGGGAGGCCTCCATTCAATCCATCCTGTACAGATGTCCTCTGGTTACCATTCTCTGACCACCACCCATCCATTGTCTATCCCTCTTCTCCATCTAGTATTTACGTGCTTATTATATAAGAGGTGCTAAACCACAGGCAGACTCAATGGTAAATAAGATATAGCCCCTTATGTAGAGCCAATCACCCCTCTGTTTTAGTGGACTTTTTAAAGGAAGGGGGATGCTAAGTGGTGGGCTTTGCAGAATGGCCTGAGCACAAAGGGCATTCTCGTGTACCTTCACTACCCCACAGACTCTTTGCCTTTGGAAAATCCTAATTACTGCTCCCACTATAGACTCACAGTCTGTGAGCTTCTGAAAGCAAACTTCCATCTTCCTGTCCAGATGTGGTGTAGGCACTGGTCATTGCTTGAGCAGGACCATGGGTTAGCTCAACTGATGATTCCACCTGAAATGGTTTGGTCCTGCTTGTTTCCTGGGTAACGAACCAAACTAAAGTTTTTCCTAACCCTTCCCATTCTTCTTCATCCCATTTCATGCTCTTTCTGCTCTGAGCAAAGGGATATTCCAAGAGGGCAAGTAGGAAGGTCTGGGGTCACGTCAAGTCTGTATTTTCCTGGATGGTAGGAATTTGCAGCATGGAAGCCAAATTCTGGGCATTTGGTGAGAATGTTCACATCAGGAGGAGTAAGACTTTCTCTGTCCGTCATCCCCACCATGCCCCACTCCTCCAATTTTCTCTTGCTGCATTTCAGAGTAAGAAACACTATTCCTCTCTACCATAGATTCAAAGAAAAGACTATAAGTAAAGGGCACACATACACAAAAGGGTCCTGGAAATTGTTCCTCCTCAAAGAGTAACATGAGTACTTATCCTAGAATACACAGAAGCCCCATACTCTAGAGGATGATCAGGAGGTTGGAAACTCGGAAGAACCATTCCTTACTGTTACAAGGTTTAGCGTCTGGTTTTGCTTGAATTTTATATATATATTTAAAGAATCCCAAAGTCTTGTTTCCTTTACACTGTGCTTTTCGCTAAGCGCAAATCTCTAATTTGGTGACATTCAGACCCGGACCCTCACATCATATGTGGCATTATGATCCACAGTGTGCTTTTCGAGAACATTTCTTTCTGCACTAGGTCACAATGGCACATTACACTCTAGGCATAGTGCAGTCACATAATCCTTGATTGCAGTGATTGTACCTGCTGTTCCAAAGTCCTAGAACTGAGAGCACCCCTTTGATTCTGATTCATCCCCACAGTGTTTGTGTGAGGAGGGCAGAAGTCCCGATCCCCACTTTACAGGTGGGGAAACCAAGGCACACAGAGGCGATCTACCCAAAGTCACTCAGGAAGTCAGAAAACAAACTGACTACAGGGCAGGTAAGATCACCTTTCAGCGCCTTGTCAAAAAAAAAAAACAGACTGTATCCTTCTCAAACAAATGCATATACCCTAGAAGGAAGTGGTTTTAGGTGGAACTTTCTAGTAAGGTCTCAGAGGCTCCTCTGTCAAATCAGGAACCACCAGTTAAGAACCAGTATCACACTAACATTTTAGTTAAATACCCTTGACTCACCGACAATGCTGATTATTATAGCTCACTGACAACCTGGTTACCGACATGAAAATGTGAGGAAAACTTCATCTATTCAAGAAATAAGCCTTGGCACAGCTCCTTTCCTGGTTTCACAGCATCTGATGTGTAACAGCTAAGCACTGCTTCCTTCTACACAATACTCCTGTACCTGTTGGCATTTCATTGGGGTGGGGGTGGGGGGAGTCAATAACAGAATGTGTGCATGTGTGTGCATGTGAGTGAGACACCAGACACTTTAGGGACAATTCTGCCAAACAGAATATACATGAACTATGTCTAATACAATACTTCTCTACCCTGATTCTTCTTCTCTTTTGGCAATTTTTATTTCTTGATCCTGTTCATGTAAAAAGTAATATTTTACTCCCCACCATCCTTGATGAAGGTAGAGTCCTTGGGTGGACATGCCTGGGGGCTGATTTCAGCTTCGCGGAAGAGAAGCACTTGAAGGGTGAAAGTTGGAAAGACAACTGAACGGGACTTTTTGGATCAGAAAGTGTCCTGGTCTTGCATGTATTTTCCCCCAGAGGCTAAATGACCACCTGTCCATGACACACTGCCAGGAATCCATAGTCCTGGAAACAAACTAGGCCAACAGCAGTCCTCCTGCCTCCCAACTCCAGGTCAAGAAAGGCACAAAGAAGACCAACAAATAATACCGAGGCGGTGCTTTGGATCTGGGAGGCCTTGAGGTACCGGGAGAAAGAAGAGGACCGATGGCCCCATCTGGACGGTAGGCAAGTGAGGCACGGAGAAACTGACTTAATACTTTCAGTCCTAGGGGAGAGGGAACCGGCAATGTCGGGTAGGGGTGGGTCCTCTTTTTCCTCACTCAGGGAAGGAGAGGAGAAGAAGATACACTGTCAAACCATAGTGAGAACGACCCTCACCGAAAAGAGGCAAATTCCAGCTCTTCTGCCCACACAGTAAAGTAACTGCACTCAGAGTAGCTGTGATGATCCCTTCACAGAGGGAACTGGACACCCCAAACTCTCTGGGGCCCACTCTTGGGACTGCATCCAGGGCTGGAGATTGAGGCAGAATCGGCCTGGGCAGGCACATAGGTAGCTCTGCTTCTTAAGGCATGGATGCTGTCTGCGAGGAGTGGGCCCCACACTGGGAGGTGTCCATTAGACACTACCTCCCCTGAAAATACCCTGCAAGAAAGCTCAGTGGGGTGGAACACTGATGCCTAAGGAATCCACATCCCCGGGCTGCGGACTTCCACTAAAGCTAAACAGCATCACCAAACCTGTGTCATTTGGGGAACATAAGAAAGACGAAAAACCTAAACTGATAATTACTGGCAGATGATTGTCTAACTAGAGAATCTAAGGGAAACAACAGAAAACCTAGCAGAACTAAGACCACAGTTTGCACAAGTGGCAGATTAAAAATCTAGCATACAAAAGTCAATAGCTTTTCGGTCACTTGAGGGTGACCTAATACCTTGTAAGAGCTGTGCTTTTCTGTGAGGCCTCCGAGCTTTGTGCAACTTGCCACATTTTAAAAGATGGAGGGGAGCCAAGGAGATGCCTCCTCTGCTGCAATCTGTGCAGACGCCCCAGATACCAAGTTTGTGAAGACGCCTGGGGTGACTGCGGCAGGAGGGGCCAGTCACTTCGGCACTGTCCCCTTGGGGGCCCTGCCCGACTCTCGACCCAGCCCCTTTCTCCCAGCTCTTTTCCTTTCCAACTCAACAGACACATTGGGAACCTTGGCAAGGACCAGGGTGGGAGCCAAGAAGGTGGGATGTGGTGGAAGATTGTGCTATGTCATTTCCAAACAAAGCCGATTTTTAAAAACAAAGGCGGCGGACTGAAGGGTCTCATACATCAGTCCTCTCATCGCCTCATTGGTCAGAAGCCTGGCGACGCCACGGTGCTGTGCCCCGACTGGCGATTCCCACGGTCCGGACAAAATGGCGCGCCGCGGGGCTGACCGTGGCAGTCTGGCCTGCGCACTGCGGCGGTCATTTACGGTCCAGGCTGGCGTGCAGCTGGGCCTCGCGCACCATGCGATCGAAGGAGCGCGTGTTGGTCTCCTGGCGCACCTTCTCGCGCACGTGGAAGGAGGCGCGGGCTGTGGAGCGAGCGCTCTCCAGAGCGCTGCGCCGCTCCCGAGACAGCTGCTCGCTGCGCTCCAGCTTGCGACCGATGGCTTGGAGCAGCTCCCGCCGGCGGCAGTCTTCGTCCCTCTCCACCTTCTCCTTGTTGGCGCGCTGGGCCCGCTCCTTCTCCATCCGGCTCTGGCCCACGCGCCGCGCCTTCTGCTGCACCGCCTCCTCGGCCGCCTGCGCCGCGTGCTGAAGCCGCCGCTCGCCTGCCCGGGCCAGAGCCTCCAGGTGCGCCTGATGCTCGCGCTCCTTGCGCTCAGCAGCCTCTTTGGCCCGCCGGCCCTGCAGCTCCTCCCGCCGGGCCCGCTCGCGCAGCTCCCGCGTGCGCTGCTCCACCAACTGCTCGTAATTCTCCTGCGCGCGGCCCAAGCTGGCCTCCAGGGAACTCCGCAGGCCCTCGCGCTCCTGGCGTTCCTGCCGGGCCCGACCTTTCAACAACGCCTCGTGGCGCGCCCGCTCCACCCGGCTAAGCTCCTGTTTCTCCCGCTGCAACTGGCCCTCCTGCTGCTGCTTGACCTGGGCCGCGCGCTTAGCGCGCTCCCTGCGGACCTGCTCGGCCCGCTCGCGCACCTCCTGCAGACCCTCCTCCCGCTGCTTCAGGTTCTGTTCCTGCTGCAGCTTGCGCTGCCTATCCTCCCGGGCCGCGCGCTCCGCCCGCTCCCGCCGCAGCAGTCCCTGGCGCTCGGCCAGCTCCCGCCGCCGCTCCTCGCTGCGCTCGCACTGTCGCTGCCGGCGCCGCGCCTCCTCGCGTTCCTCGCGACCCCGGCGGCCGCGCCGCTCCTCCACCTGCGCGGCCCAGGCCCGGCGGCCCTGCTCCAGGGCGCGCTGCTTCTCGCGCTCCTCGCGCTCCCGCCGCTGCTCGGCGCGGACGCGCTGCTGCTCCCACTGGCCGTGGGCCGCGGCGCGCTGCTCCAGCAGCAGGCGCTCCTCCTGGTGCCGCGCCAACATCAGCGCCGCGATCTTCCGGTCGCGCTCGGGCACCCCGCGCAGACCCCGCTCGGCGCGCACTTGGCGCACGATGCGCTCCACGTGCTGAGCTGTCTGGGGCGAGTGGCTCAGGTCGCCGAGGCTGAAGCTGCGGCCGGTGAGCGGAACCAGGGCCAGGGCGGATGGGCGGCCCAGGGGGTTGGGAGCCGAGGCCGCCGACCCCGCCGCGCAGCTGTTCCTGGCCGAGGCCCGCGGCGGCCAGTGCAGTTCCCGCAGGCTCTCTCCGCTGTAGGACGACGACGACGCTCCGGACTCGGAGCTGAGGGCGCCCTCCCGCCGGCGGGACAGGGAGTCCAGTGAGTGGCTCTTCCTACCTGCCCGCGACCCCGCGGGCGGGGGTTGGGTCCGGGCCGGGGACGGGCTGGAGGAGGCCTTGCGAGCGGCGCGCGGGGCAGGCGAGGCCGGGAGGCTGGCGCTGCTGCAGCTGCTGCTGCTGCCCGCGCTGGGGGCCGAGGCCGCGGCGGCCGCGGGGCCCAACGGCGTGAAGAGGCGCCGCTTCTCCTCGCGCACGATGCGCTCGCGCTCGGCCCGGCACTGCTGCAGCTTGGCGCGCCGCTCCGCCTCGTAAGCCTCATACAGCCCAGTGGCCACTCGCATCGAGCGGCCGGGGGCCTCGCGCACCAAGTCCGCCAGGGCCCGGGGCAGCAGCTCCACAGGCTTAACGGCGCAGCGGGCGCAGGCCTCTAGCGAGCGGGGGCTGGTCAGCACGTACCGGCTGCCCTCGGCCTCCGGACAGTCGAAGTTGAAGAGGTCGAGGTGCAGCAGCGGGGACTGCTCCCTCTGCCCGCCTTCTGCCGCGGGTGGGACTTCAGCCTTGCGGGGCGCCACGGCGGAGGCCGAGGCCGAAGACGCCGTGGGCTGCTGGGCGCCCTGGGAGTCAGGGGGCACCGAAGCGGCGGCTTCGTCCCCTCCTGAGCCTCCGGGCTCGGCTCCCAGCTTCTCCTCTTCAGGCACGGGATCCACCATGGCTGAGCCCTGTCCCTTTGTGGAGTCACTGCGGATAACAAGGGAGGGACATCAAGGAATACATTTAAAAGCAGTCCACCACCCCCCCCCCCCCAATCCCCATTCCTGTTCATCCCCCCCTCACCCAACTTAATCCGCTCTGGGATTAGGCTCAAAGGCCCGGTGGAATGTAAGTCCTAATACCGATGCCCTGAAAACCCAAGCGGGCGGGAGGATGCACAGCCTCTGCTTCCCTCAGCGCCGGAGTGCGGGGCGGAGGCCCGTGGCCAAGCTCCCCCCGGGCGTCTGGCCCGCTAGATGCATCTCCTCCCTGTTGCAGGTTAAAATGAAAAGATCGAGGTGCGGGCGGCAGCCGACCCGAGAGGCTCTGGAGGATTCCCGAGAGGATTAGCGTATTCATTTGTCGCTTAGGCGGGCGACCGGGGAGGCAGCTTTGCAGAAACAAAAAAGGAGGTCTGTGCATCTTCACAGTGCACTGCTGTGAAGACCCCATTTGCCCAGGGAAGAAGTTTATAGTTGATTTCCCTTTTGCCAAAGGAGACCCAGGCGTAGGGCCCAGAGGTGACGGTAGAGAGGAGAGAAGTGCCTCTGCCCGAAAAAGACCTCCCCGGGAGGGCTGATCGATCCTTGCTCCAGCCTCTTGGGCAGGGCTTGCAAGGAGCTGTGCCCGCCTTCCCCGCGTCCCCACCACCGGGTTTCGCCCGGGGTGATGAAGGAGCCTGGGTCTTCCCAGATGCACCCGATTCTCTCTTAAAGCCGTGCTAAAAGCGCCATCCACCCCAGTCTAGGCTCGGACACCTGTCCCCAGACGTCCTCCGAGTGGCCCCACCGTATCCCAGCGAGGCTGGGCTCCTGGAGCTCAGTGAGCCCGTCCGCTTCCCTGGTGCCCGGGCCGGTGCGCTTACCCCACGTCCCGGGCTCGGCCCCGCGCCGAGGCTTTTGTTCGCAGCTCGCCGCTTTCCCTTGTGCCTCTTCAGTCCTTTCGCCGGCGGGGTCGGATTACCGCCGGCCGCAGCCGCGATAGTAGCCCCAGCTGCCGCCGCCGCCACCGCCGCCAGCGTCTCTCCATGGGGCCGCGCACACCCCAGACGCTCCCTACCCGCAGGAGGGGGAGTGCGACAAGGTCTCCCTAAAATAACGCAGATCTGCTCCCTTCCCTCACGCTGATTCTTAAAAAAGGAAGCAAGCCGGGTTCCATCGCTGCTGCATCCACCGCCGCCTCGCCAATCGCGAAGGGACCGCAGGTCTTTCGACGCCCCCTGGCGCCTCCTGGTGGACGCTCAAGGGTGTTGATTTGCTTGCTTAGAAAGCAAAGAGAAGTGGGGGGGGGGGTGGAATGTATATAAATGATACATTATACATACATACATAATATATATATAATATTTTTTATTAAGAAACCCTATTCTATCAGCACCTTAACTAGGCAGAATGAAGGACTTGCTCAGATTGTTTCTCAGCCTGACAAGCAAACAATCTTGATGGCAATTTGGTAGCACTATGGCTCCTGATCCGAACCATGACTTTATTTTTTTAAAGAAAAATCAAGGACATTCAAACAGGTTTGAGGCAGGCAGAAGATGTGTTTAGGGTTTAGCGCAACATTTTACGACTTCCTGGTTCCAGACAATACCGATTAAAACCAGTCAGTGCCAGTTATGAGTGCTCTTTAGAGACACCTCCTCACCACCTCTTTTGCAGTTTGAGCGGCAGTGGCTGCAGCAGACAGATGGAAGGGGTACTTAAGGGAAAGGGTTGGAGGGGGAGGGGGACATAACATTTAGAGAGCATGGTGAACTCTGTCGTTAATAACCGTGACGTTTCGGACAGGCAGTGAGGGAGATGACATGATTCAGTTTATATTAATACTTTAGGAACATAGCTCTGGCAACGATGGGGTGAAGGCTTTGGGGGGCAAAAGGGAGGCAGGAAACCAAGTTAACTGGGCACTACAGTCACCCAAGGCAGGAAGGATTGGGGCCTGAGGAGAAACAACAGGAGGCCTGGGCCTGGTGGGAAGTGGGGGTGTACAGATTCCCGAGAGTAAGAGAAACAGTACTCAAAGGGAGCTTGGCTGTGGGGTGTGAGGAGCAGCGAAGGGGCAAGGATGGCTTCCTGAAGCGACAAGCTGGCTGAGTGTGCCACAAACCGAGAGCCTGGGTCCAAGAAGGAGGATTAGGTGGTGTGAAGGGCCAAGGAAGGATGGGTTCCTTTTAGGACCACTTGGGTTTGAGGTGGAGCCACTCAGCTGGGAAGGTGAGTGGTAAGGCGCCTAGTAAGTTGTGTCACAGGTCTGGACTAAAGCTAGAGTTTATCGCATCAGTTTTTCCAGTAGTCGTGTATGGATGTGAGAGTTGGACCATAAAGAAAGCTGAGTGCTGAAGAATTGATGCTTTTGAACTGTGGTGTTGGAGAAGACTCTTGAGAGTCCCTTGGACTGCAAGGAGATCCAACCAGTCAATCCTAAAGGAAATCAGTCTTGAATATTCTTTGGAAGAACTGATGCTGAAGCTGAAGCTCCAATATTTGGGCCACCTGATGCGAAGAACCGACTCATTGGAAAAGCCCCTGATGCTGGGAAAGATTCAAGGCAGGAGGAGAAGGGGACAACAGAGGATGAGATGGTTGGATGGCATCTCGACTCGATGGACATGAGTTTGAACAAGCTCCAGGAGATGGTGATGGACAGGGAAGCCTGGCATGCTGCAGTCCATGGGGTCACAAAGAGTCGGACATGACTGAGCGACTGAACTGGACTGAATTGAACCATATTTCAGGTTCTCAAACAGTGTGAGTGAGATCATCCAGGGAGGGCAAGTGAAGCAATCGGGAGGTGGGCAGGGCATTGATGGGGCTGCTAAGGGAAGAGGAGTCCATGAAAGGGACCAATAAGGACAGAAAAGTTCGGTCTCGTGGAATCTAATGGTAGCGCACTTCGGAAGGAGGATGTGCCCCTATTGTTAAGGCTGCAAAGGTTCAGAAAGGTTTGTCTGAATCAGATACCCACAGAAGCCGGCAGAAAGACAGTCTTTGGTGACATCAGCAGAAATAGCTTCAGTAGTGTCCTGGGAGCTGATGCCAAACCACAGGAGGTTGGGGGGCAGTGGGAGGTGAGAACGTGAAAGTTACTATTTTTGACATTTGGGTGAAAGTGTTAAGGACTGTGAAGGGCATGAGATTTTATCCTACTTTCATGCTAGTAAGTTAGCCTGCCACCATTCATAGATGTTCACGGAAGACATGAAACTGGGTCAGAGACAAAGGACTTTGTTATTCAGGTACAGCAGATGGCATGAAGTTTGTGTTTTTGTTGATCCCTCTTGCTCCCCAAGTGTCGTGGGGCAATGGAGATGTGGGTTCAGATAGGGGTTATACATGGGTTTGTGTCACAGCTGAGAGAGACCCTAAGCTTAGTAGTGGCCGTGCCTGCTAAATTGCTTTAGTCGTGTCCTCCTCTTTGTAACCCTAGGTGGCGCTAGTGGTAAAGAACCCGCTTGCCAGGTAAGGAGATGTAAGAGATGCAGGTTTGATCCCTGGGTCAGGAAGATCCCCTGGAGGAGGGCATGGCAACCCACTCTAGTATTCTTGCCTGGAGAATCCCATGGACAGAGGAGCCTGGAGGGCTACAGTCCATAGGGTCACAAAGAGTCAGACATGACTGAAGCGACTTAGCACACATGCTGCAAAGTTGAGGGTCACTCAGCTGTGTAGACCATACCCTTTTAAAGGCGGCTGCTAGCAAACCTGTTTAAACTTTGCCCCTGAGGGAGGCATTATTTTTGTTATCCTGGGAGAAAACAAATCTTCCCTCTCACATTGAGGGAAACACTATCTCTGTCTTCTAAGGAGGTTTGTTGTACAAACATCCTTGAAAAATAGTCTAGAATAAAAGCCTTTACAAGACATACGGAAATGCCATGAACTGCCCTCGGTAGAGAAAAGGAGTGATTGGTCAGATGGCTAGTAAGAGATAAGGCTGGGCTTTAGACCTGGCTCAGTCTCATCCTGAGTGGGTCCTGTGCATTGTCTTTCCACTCCAAATTAAACCTCTGGAGAGACGTGGATTCAGATGGAGATAAGTGGGGTGGTCAGGTCAACCTCCTCAAACCTCTTTACTTCAATTTTCCCCTCCTTACATAAGATCCTACCAAATTGCTTACCTCAAGAATTAATAATGTCTGCTATGTAAATGTCATCTTTGTTCTTAAATAGAGACAGTAATAGCCACCTTTCAGGGTTGTTGTCAGAACTGGAAATTAGGCAAAGTACCTAGACTGACACATTTCAATGAACAGTAATAAAATCATTGCTATTTTTTTATGAAAAAAAAATTTTAATTTAATTTTGTTTGCTCTGGGTCTTTGTTGCTGTGCGCAGGCTTTCTCTAATTGTGGTGATGGGCTTCTGAGTGCGGTGGCACTTCTCTCGTTGCAGAGCAAGGGCTCTAGAGTGTAGATTCAGCAGTTGCGGTACACAGGCTTAGTTGCTCTGAGGCATGTGAGATCTTCCTGGACCAGGAATTGAACTGGTGTCTCCTGCATTGCAAGGCAGATTCTTAACCACTGGACCACCAGGGAAGCCCCCTTACTATTTGTTTTGAAAAATCTCATCTAATAGGTGTGATCAGAATAAGGACACGTGTAGTGTCAGCAATATATTAAGGGAAAGCCCAACAAATGTTGCACCCTTGATTAAGAAATGATTCTTTATCTGGGAGGGTTACTGGAGCAGAGGTCACTAGGACAGTGACCTAGCCAGACAGTTCAGCATCAACTTGGTAATTGATGGGGCGCCATTGAAAAGTCAGATAGCACTCAGCTCTCATCTCTAAGTGCCCTGGACATTTCAGGAGATGGGCTTATCACAGGTTAAGCTTTGATTTCCTCCAGGTTGGGAGTCCCAGCCTGTCAACAATCAGGATCATTAAATCCAACTTTATTAGGGTACCTAGCCAAAAAAGCAGCCCAGCTGGGGAACACCCACCTGTCCCTTGCGAGAGGGGCAGTAGACACAGCAGTCTTAGGCGTCAGTTTAATCACTCAAATTCTGGCTCAGCTGGCCTTTATGAGTTGAGGCAAGTGTCTTAACCTCTCTCAGTCTCAGCTTCCTGAAAAGAAGAAGGCACAACATGGCCTTTGTCTTGCAGAGACCCTTAGAGATAAAAATGTATTAAGTACCCCCACTAGATCCTTTAGTATAATAGCTCACTGTCTTAGTCAGTTTGGGTTGCTATAATAAATTACCATAGACTGAGTGGTTTAAAAAACAAATTTATTTCTCACTGTTCTGAAGATGGAGAAGATCAAGATACCGGCAGAGCCAGTGCTTGGTAAGGACCCACTTCCTGGTTTCTAGATGACCGTTTCTATGTATCTTCACATGGCGGAGGGCAAGCCCTTTCCTGTCTTTTCCTGTAAGGACATGAAGCCCATCATGAGGGCTCTATCCTCATGCCCTAATTACATCCTAAAGGCTCCATCTCCCAACACCATTGCATTGAGCGTTAAGGTTTCAACAAATGGATTTTTTGGGGGGGGTGGGTAGCCACAAACATTCAGTACATAGCACTCAACTAATTTGGACAAAATAAAACACAATGTTGATATTATCTCCATTTAAATTCCTTTTTCTTAGCCTCCACCACCCACCTCAGCTCTGTGCATTCATCCCCCTTCCTCTCTATGTAATCCCCTTCGAAGAACAGATGATTCAATCTAAAGTTCTAAATCAGGAGTTGGCAAATGATCTGTGGATCAAAACCACTGGCTATTTTTGTAAATCAAGTTTCATTGGAATAGCGATGCTTATTTGTTGACTTGTTGTCCCTGCTGGTTTTCATGCAACAGTGGCAGAATTCAATAGCTTTGACAGAAATTGTATGAGTCAGAAAGCTTAAGATATTTACTATCAGGCTCTTTATAGAAAAAGCTTGGCAACCCCTATGCTAATGACTGATAACAGCTCGTGCCAGTTATGAATTTATTGCCTTGCACCTCCTAATTTACCGGTCAGTACTTGCTCTGCATAATTCCCAGGTGGCCCTAGTGGTAAAGAACCTGCCTGCCAGTGCAGGAGACGTAAGGGATGCGGGTTCGATGCCTGGGTCAGGAAGATCCCCGGAGAAGGGCATGGCAACCCACTCCAGTATTCTCACCTGGAGAATCCCTTGGACAGAGGAGCCTGGCGGGCTACAGTTCACAGGGTCACACACAGTTCGACATGACTGAAGTGACTTAACACACACGCACGATGCTGAGGTTTCCAGGTGAGGGAGCTGCAGGATCCTTGCAGGAGGAAGACAGCATCTCTCCCTGGTTCCTGTGTGTTGCGCTTTTTACCTTTTCTTTCTTCTGCTCCATAGTGAGCAGTTCAGGTGTGTGGGACTGTTCTGTGGGCCCCCCACCCCCAACTCCAGCTGCATACTCAGGACAGTCTCTTGGCAACCTTGCCGCCCTGGCTCAAGCCTGGGGACCAGCTTCCCATGCCTTCCTGAGGCAGACACCACGTGCTCCGAGCCTTGAGCCTGTAGTGTCCCCTTCACTCCCTCTCACCAGCCTCTGTGCGCCGGCGACAATTGTTTCCTGTTCACCCAGCAACTGCAAAGCACCTCTGCCCTAAACTTCTTTGCCCCAGACCAGTGGGCTGCAGCCACACCCTGTCCAGGGTGGTCTGAGCCCCAACCTTGAGGAAGGGGCACCCCTTCCAAGTTGTCTTTCCTTGAGGACTCCCCTCAGCCTTAGGGAACCTTCGAGCATTTGCTTTATATCTTCATATTTACTCTCTTTTCATAGCTTAGTACCTCTTTATATTCAGCTTCCCCTTTAAATTACTGTGTGGGCCTCCCTGATAGCTCAGTTGGTAAAGAATCCACCTGCAATGCAGGAGACCCTGGTTCAATTCCTGGATCAGGAAGATCCTCTGGAGAAGGGATAGGCCACCCATTCCAGTATTCTTGGGCTTCCCTTGTGGCTCAGCTGGTAAAGAATCTGCCTGCAATGCGGGAAACCTGGGTTTGATCCCTGGGTTGGGAAGATCCCCTGGAGAAGGGAAAGGCTACCCACTCCAGTATTCTGGCCTGGAGAATTCCGTGGACTGTATAGGACATGGGACCACAAAGAGTCGGACATGACTGAGTGACTTTCACTTTCACTTTCAATTACTGTGTAGTTTCTATCTCCTGATTAGACACAGAGCAGTATGCAGTGTCAAAAGGAATCATTCCCAGTTCTTGAGAATAAAGCCTTAAGAAGAAATTTATCACACAAACCAGCAGGTAAAGGTAATAGTTGTTAAACATAAATATGTTTTATTTCATACTTCATTGAAATAATACATGTTTATCAGAATGGGAAATTAGAAATACAGAAAATAGGAAAGAAAAAAAAAAATTACCTGAAGATAAATAATTACCTCGGAGAAGGCAATGGCACCCCACTCCATTTTGCTTGGAAAATCCCATGGACGGAGAAGCCTGGTGGGCTGCAGCCCATGGGGTCGCTAAGAGTCGGACACGACTGAATGACTTCACTTTCACTTTTCACTTTCATGCATTGGAGAAGGAAATGGCAAGCCACTCCAGTGTTCTTGCCTGGAGAATCCCAGGGACGGGGGAGCCTGGTGGGCTGCCGTCTATGGGGTCGCACAGAGTCGGACATGACTGAAGCGACTTAGCAGCAGCAGCAGCAGCGAATAATTATCTGGAGCCCGCCAGCCCAGTTACACAGCTTGGTGTGTAGGCAGCAGGGACTTCGAAGCTGTGGGAGGGCCGGTCCAGGTCTGTTTCTGCTCACAACTGCTTAGAGCATGGTGCACAGTAGACCCTCCTGATCAATGCATCAGCAAAAGGGAACAGGGTATAATTGGTGCTACTTTGCCCACCGTATGTCCCATGAAACTGGCCTTGTCACAGTATTTTGAGCTATTAGGCCACTTGGATGAATCTTTAGAGTTAAGTGTCTTAAGCAGATGATGCTCATGTTTGAGGACTGTCCTGTGGGAGGTGTGCCAGCAAGGAGATCTAGAGGGAGTCTTACAATTAACCTAGTGGGGTTTTTCCCTTACTCCCAGAAGGGCCACACCTCATTCCATTTTGTATGATACTGGAGAAGTGGCCTCAGTCCTCAGTACAGCCAGATCCTGGGGGTCCCCTGGGCATTTTGACTGTGAAACATTTAAGGGTCTGCTCAAAAGAGGGGCTCTTGGGACTTCGCTGGTGGTCCAGTGGCTAAGACTCCACACTTCCAATGCAGAAGGCCCTAGATTCAGTCCCTGGTCGGGGAATTAGATCCCACATGCCACAGCTAAGAGTTCACATGCTGCAGCAAAGACCCAGAACAACCAGATAAATAAGTAAAAATAACTTTTTGCAAAGGAGGAGCTGTTGCTCGTGACCCAGACTTGTCTTCTGTCTCTGCCTCTCTTGCTGGGTCATCTGTCTCTGGCATGAAGCCACCTGCCTGCTCAGTGCTTCAGGCCACTTCTGTTTTCAGAGGGATTACTCTGTGTAGCTCCTGTTCCCACAGGCCTTTCCCCCAACTATCTGGCAACACACACACACACTCTCACATACACACACTCCTTTTTTTAAAAAGGGGAAATTCTAACACTGAACACTGTGCATCGTTGTTGTTGTTCAGTCACTCAGTTGTGTCCAACTCTTTGCAGCCCGATGGACTGCAGGAAGCATGGACTGCCAGGCTTCCCTGTCCTTTGCCATCTCCCAGAGTTTGCTTAAACTCATGTCCATCGAGTCGGTGATGCTATCCAACCATTTCATCCTCTTTTGTCCCCTTCTCCTCCTGCCTTCAATCTTTCCCAGCATCGGGGTCTTTTCCAATAAGTCGTCTCTTCACATCAGGTGGCCAAAGTATTGGAGCTTCAGTCTTAGCATCAGTCCTTCCAATGAATATTCAGGACTGCTTTCATTTAGGGTTAACTGGTTTGATATTCTTGCAGTCCAAGAGACTCTCAAGAGTCTTCTCCAACACCACAGTTCAAAAGCATCAATTCTTCAGTGCTCAGCCTTATTTATGGTACAACTCTCACATCTGTGCATGACTACTGGAAAAACCACAGCTTTGACTATATGGACCTTTTTCGGCAAAGTGATGTCTGCTTTCTAACATGCTGTCTAGGTTTGTTATAGCTTTTCTTCCAAGGAGCAAGCATCTTTTAATTTCATGACTGCAGTCACCATCTGCAGTGATTTTGGAACCCAAGAAAATAAAATCTGCCACTGTTTCCATTTTTTCCCCATCTATTTGCCATGAAGTGATGGAACCAGATGCCATGATCTTAGTTTTTTGAATGTTGAGTTTTAAGCCAGCTTTTTCACTCTCCTCTTTCACCTTCATCAAAATGCTCTTTAGTTCTTCGCTTTCTGCCATTAGGGTGGTGTCATCTGCATATCTGAAGTTGCTGATATTTCGCCTGGCAATCTTTCTTCCATCTTGAGCTTCATCCAGCCCAGCATTTTGCATGATATACTCTGCATGTTAAGTTAAATAAGCAGGGTGACAGCATGGAGCTTTAACATACTCCTTTCCCAATTTTGAAGCAGTCTGTTGTCCCATGTCTCGTTTCAACTGTTGCTTCCTGACCTGCATACAGGTTTCTCAGGAGGCAGGTAAGGTGGTCTGGTATTCCCATCTCTTTATAGCAGTGGAACCCTATTGTCATGGAGTGAATAATGGGGGAGATGACTGTAAATCGATCACACAAGTGCTGGTGGAAGGAGAGAGACTGCCGGAAGAGCATCCAGTCAGGCAAGAGATGGCTTTGGCCTGGACTAAGGCAGCAGTGAGAATAGAAAAATGATAAAGATATTTATGAGAGAATCACAAATTGGTGAGTGATTAGGTGTGGGATCAAAACTCTTAGAAAGCTGGCTTAGGCAACTGGATGTGAGCAGGGTAGTACCATCTGCTGGGATGGAAGTACCATCTGCAGGGGGAAGGGGAAGATTTGGGCAAAGATGATGAGTTCCTTTTTGGACCTGTTTAATGGCCATATCCATCGGGTGTCTAACTCATCGGTTGAGAGCTTGAGCTTCTGAGTCCACAAACCTGGGTTCAAATCCCAGCTTTTCCGTGTCCTGGCTGTGTGATCCTGGGAGAGTTAGTCCACCTCTCTGAACTGCTCTCTGTTCACCACAAAATAAGTACAGTAGTATCTCTCTTATAAGGTTGTTGCTGAGAATTAAACAAGAGGGACTATGTTCAGCATATAGCACAGCGTACCCATGTGGCTGGCACATGGTAAGCACTCCACAAGTAGAATATCATTATTATTATTGCTAAATTTGAATGAAATGATGAGCAAGTCCAAGCTTTTTGGCTAATTTCCTTTATGCCTGTAAGTCATGTCTTTAACTTGAATTTCAGTTCCTCTCTCCATTTGGAAATGTTGCCCGCTACTCATTTCGCCTTTTGTCCCTGGAGATTAGGGGCTTTCCCTGATGCTCAGCTCTTTGATAAAGCTGAATGGCAGGCAGGATTATTTTGTTTACTGAAGGCAAGTTTTGAGGAGGAAACTCGATGCTCGCTTCACACTGTGGCCTCCAGGTGGCGCCGTTCCTCCGCTCATCTGGTAGTTCTCATGCCATCCTCAAAAGTGAGAAATCAGGACGGAAAACAGCAAACCCAATCCCTAAAGCCCAGAGGAATGTTAAATCGAGGGACAATTCTACAGAAGAAATTGAAGGAAGCATCTTCCTCCTTTTGGCCATAGGAATTGACAGTCAGTTCAGTCATCAGTTCAGTTGCTCAGTTGTGTCCGACTCTTTGCGAGCCCATGGACTGCAGCAAGCCAGGCTTCCCTGTCCATCACCAGCTCCGGAAACTTGCTCAAACTCATGTCCATCCAGTCGGTGATGCCATCCAACTATCTCATCCTCTGTCGTCCCCTTCTCTGCCTGCCTTCAATCTTTACCAGTATCAGAGTCTCTTCCAGTGAGTCAGTTCTTCGCATCGGGTGGCCAGAGTATTGGAGTTTTAGCTTCAGCATCAGTCCTTCCAATGAATATTCAGGGTTAGTTTCCTTTAAAATTGACTGGTTGGATCTCCTTGCAGTCCAAGGGACTCTCGGTCCAAAGAATTCCTTGCAGTCCAAGGAACTGACGTGCACTTACAACTCTGTCGGGAGGTCATGCTGTTTCACACTTTGGCATCTCTCTCTGCACGTAGCCTTTGCCGGCAATGCTTATTTCCTGCCCCTTTGCCCCATGAATTCTGTCCTGTCTTGAGGAACGCAGCTCAGATGGCCCCTCCTCAGTGACACCTCGCGTGGTTGGCCCTTCAGTCTGGGTTGGACACCCCTCCTCTGGGCTTTCTTCACACCCTGAGTGCTGTGTTTGAATGGAGCTACATTTTTTTTTTCTCCAAGGGGGTAAGAATGACTTTATTTTCAATGGAATATTACTCAGCCATTAAAATGAATACATTTGAATCAGTTATAATGAGGTGGATGAAACTGGAGCCTATTATACAGAGTGAAATAAGTCAGAAAGAAAAACACCAATACAGTATACTAACGTATATATATGGAATTTAAAAAGATGGTAATGATGACCGTATACGCGAGACAGCAAAAGAGACACAGATGTAAAGAACAGTCTTTTGGACTCTGAGGGAGAGGGCAAGGGTGGGATGATTTGAGAGAATGGCATTGAAACATGTATATTATCATATGTGAAATAGATTGCCAGTCCAGGTTCGATGTATGAGACAGGGTGCTCAGGGCTGGTGAGCTGGGATGACCCTGAGGGACGGGATGGGGTGGGGAGGTGGGAGGGGGTTCAGGATGCGGAACACATGTACACCCGTGGCTGATTCATGTCAATGTATGGCAAAAACCACTACAATATTGTAAAGTAATTAGCCTCCAATTAAAATAAATTAATTAATTTTTTAAAAAGTAAGCAAGGTGAAAGAAAAAAATATAATTCCTTCTAGATTAAAAAAAAGAATGATTTTCTTTTTTATTTATTTTTAAAATATGTATTTATGTATTATCGGCTGGGCTGGGCCTTCACTGTTGTGCAGGCTGTCTCCAGTTGCAGCAGTCAGGGCCTTTCTTCATGGTTGTGTGCAAGCTTCTCATTGCAGTGGCTTCTCCTATTGTGGTGCATGGGCTCAGTTGCCGGGTTGTATGTGGGATCTTAGTTCCCAGACCAGGATCAAACCCGTGCCCTCTACATTGGCAGGAGGACTCCTAACCAATGGGCCCAAGGGAAGGCCCTACAATACATATTTTTAAACATTTTATTGTAGAGATCTTCAAACATTTTTAAAAATTGAGTGAATGAACTAACAGCATCAGTTTTGCTAAACTTAATGTCTGATTTTCTTATTCAGTTTACCCACAGATAAGGATGTCTATGAGGGAAGGACTTGTATTTTATGACATTCTGTCCCCAACCCCTGGGCCTGACACAGATACCCAGAAGGTTTGAGGAATAAATGGACACAAGACATACTTGGTCTCATCTCTCTATTCATGCTCTCCCCCTTCTTTCCTCCTCTCTGGGGAGGGCCTTCCCATCATTGCCTCATTTTTGAGAGTCCTGCGGAGAGGCAGCCACGGGCATTGCCAGCAGGGCTCAGGGCTAAGGCTCACCAGGACGCCGTCCTCCACTGAGACTTGGCTTCGGGACCACACACACCTCCCTGTCTAAATTTCGGATCTTATTTTATGAACACAACAAATGACTGGACATCTCTGAGCCTCAGTTGCCTTATGGAGAAGGTGATGGCACCCCAGTCCAGTACCCTTGCCTGGAGAATCCCAGGGACAGAGGAGCCTGGCAGGCTGCCGTCTATGGGGTCGCACAGAGTCGGACATGACTGAAGCGACTTAGCAGCAGCAGCAGCAGTTGCCTTATCTGTGAAAACAGAAATTGTTTGCTTTGCAGAGCTGTTGTGAGAATTAAGTAAGATACCCAACTGCTTGGCACGTAGTAGGTGTGCAATAAATACTAGTTTCCTTCCTATGGGGTTTTATGTTGAATCCAGGGAAGTGACTTCATCCTTGGGGAAGAATGGCTGTTATTCATTATGCAGGTGGAACAGTGACAACAAGCATCTTTGGGAAACACCGGCTTCCCTTGCCTGGCACAGGAAACAGGCCAGCCTGCCCTCTGTCTCTGCCGGGAGGCCAGGTGGGCGGAGGCAGATGTGCAGGGCAGCAGGGCCTCTGCACGGCGCCCTCCTGCTTTGATTGTCCTTTTTCCCATTCGTTTGCTCCTTCAGCTGACACTCTATGCTCTCGAGGGGCAAGGTGCTGGGGCTGGCGGTGAACAGGCAGACGTGGCCGCTGTCCTCATGGAGCATGTGGTGTTAGTGGCTGGGTGGAAAGAGAGACAGGTGCATGTTGCAAAGAGGGATGGAATGAGTGTCAGTCGCTCAGTCGTGTCCGACTCTTTGCGACTCCATGGACTGTAGCTTGTCAGGCTCCTCTGTTCATGGGATTCTACAGGCAAGAATACTGGAGTGGGTTGTCATTTCCTACTCCAGGGGATCTTCCCAACCCAAGGATCAAACCCAGGTCTCCTGCATTGAGGCAGATTCTTTACCATCTGAGCCACCAGGGAATAAGGGCTATGAGGGAACAAAGGAGGATATAACCTAGTCTGGGAAGGGACTTGGAAACGGAGACAGAAAGGATGGCTGGGAGTGAGCCAGGCCAAGTGCGGTTCACTCACTCTTCCCCATCAGCTTGTGGGGGACTCCAGGTGGGTACCCCACCCAGAGCTCCCTGTCACAAAGCTCCACCTGAGCCAAGCCCCCGCAAACCGCCTAGCCCAGCCCCTGTGGCCCTCTTCTCAAGTGGCTGCAGGAACCAGAGGCTCTTTTTCACCAAGGAAGTCTCCCTAAGATGACAACTGGGAAATGTGTCTGTTCAGGGAGCACTTGCCTTCTATTCAAGGATGCACAGAGAGGACCTGTCTTTAAAGAACAGATTCCAAACACTGAGCATCTCAGGCACTTTCTGCTCAGTGTTGGAAAGTCATACATGGCTTCCCTCCCTCTCTCCATCACTGTGCCCTTAACTTCTCCCCACCAGAGCAACCCACCAGCCCCCGGAGCCTTTCCTTGCTTTGGCACAGCCAGAGCCAGGGCCCTGGGCAGCCCAGGGGATTGGGCAGGGACCTGCAGACTTTCTGTTGCCAGGCTACATGATCTGGCCCAGCCCAGGGCAAAAAGCGAACTTGACGTCAGCCCAGGGTGGGGTCCGACAGTGAATGGTCTGTGAGCCTCAAAAGGAAAAGAAGAATCACCAAGAACAGAGCCCAGCTGCTTTCGTTTCCTTTTCTTGACAAGGTTGGCAGATCAGGGCAATACTGGCAATCTAAGGCAAGATCCTGGACACTCTTTGTGGATGGGATGGTGAAGCGTGGTGAAGTCAGACTCCTGCCGGTCATTCGGTTTACATTTCCAACTTGGATAGAGTCACAGTGGAATTACTGGGATAAATGATGCAGACTTTTTTTTTTCACTTTTTGTTGTATTAAAATTTTTATTTTTTGAAGGGAAAATGTATACATGGTAAAAAAAAAAAATCCAGATGGTACAAGATATACACAATGAGAAGGAGGTCTTTCTGACACTGGTTTCCAATTTCCCACTCTGAATCAAAATTGCTTTCTTGTGCATGTTTCCCAGAGATAATGGGTGTAAACAACAGTTATATGTCTGTATAATCCACGTTTCTTTAGAAAACTAAAATTGATATACTATAAGCACATCTTTCCCTTTTTTATTGATACATTAGTGACTGAGAACGCATGCAATATATCTTGGAGATACTTCCTATCCTTATCACCGCACAGTATTTCTCGTTAAGGATGGAAAATAATTTAATAATTTAACTAGTGGGGCTTCCCTGGTGGCTCAGACAATAAAGAATCTGCTTGCAATGCAGGAGACCCGGGTTCTGTCCCTGGGTTGGGAAGATCCCCTGGAAAAGGGAATGGCTACCCACTCCAGTATTCTTGCCTGGATAATTCCATGAACAGAGGAGTCTGGTGGGCTATAGTCTGTGGGATCGCAAAGAGTCAAACATAACTGAGCGACAAACAATTTCACTTTTCATGGGTGTTTTAAAGATGTTTGATGCATATCAATGAATCAGCAGAAGTGAGCTCTGGTTTACAACGAGAAGTCCTTTAAACCCAGCTAATCAGTGAAACCAGAATTAAAATCCAGATCAGCTCAAAGCCATGCTATGTCTGCAAAGATGTTCAAAGACCAACAGCCCTGGAGAGGGAGTCAGTTGCTGGAGAATACCCTCCTCATACCTCCCAGAGAAGGTTGGACTTAAAAATATGTGTGAGAAGTAAGGCCCATCATTTTTTAAAACAATTGTTAGGCTACTAGCCAGATAATTGTATCCTCTATAGCAAGTGCTTGCGATGCAGAGTGGACGGTCCGCCCATGGCAGCGTGAGAATGGGCCTGCTCCACCTAAAGATACTCAAGTTCAAGCACATTATTAACTATGCTGAGCAACGTCAGCTTGAGACCGTCTCGGTGGCAACGAGATCAAACTGTGCAATACAGAGCAGAAAGAGCAAGCCCTGTGCGCACATGTGGCTGGATTTCTGGTTAGGTGGACAGGACCTCCATCGGAGCCCTGAGGACCTTTTCTGAGACCTGGGTCTTCTTGAGATCCTCTCCGATATGGAATGGAGAGGAAGCAACACTGCTGAAGGCCTTCCCAAAGTGGCAGGGAGAGCGGAACGTGGCCCGCAGAGGACCTTCTTGGGGGGACAGAGCTTATCTTTGTCCCGTGCCCCCTGCAGCGGAAGTGAAGAGTCCTAACCACTGGACCACCAAGGAATTCCCCAAACTGCTGGGACTTCTGACAGATTACTTCTGTTTTTTTTTTAAAGTGTCTATGTTATCCCTTGTCACAAAAATTTTATCTTCTTCCAAGACATGTTAGAGAGGACTACTTTAATCTGCGAAGCTGGGGAACCTGGAGAGCAGTACTGTAGACAGAGCATCTTTGTTCATATGATTACAAAATATCAAAATGTCTATGACTGGATGAAAAGGCGCATTCAGAGACATCCTTCTTAACTCCAAATTCCCTGATATACTGCTAGAACTGACAACTATTTCTGCCTGAGGGTTAGTATCAAAGTTGAACTGTGACTATGTAAGTCACATCTGTCAGTTCCTTGGGGTTGTATGGAGCCTACAGGTGCTGGGTGGAAGGTCCTGAGCAAGTGTGTACAGGCCCTTCTGCCTTCTCATCTCTGGCCTCCTTCTTCCATCCCCAGTCCTTCCAGCTCCACAGAGATCAAAGCCGATCCCTCGACCGTACAAAGCCATTGATGGAAAAGCCGCAGTGATGCGGCAGCTCTTTGCTGACTGGGGCTGGGAGTGGTGCCAGGCCAGAGATTTTAAAAGGGAAAGCTTCCAAAGGCTGGATTAAGTCTCTGGAACAGACGTTGCCTGTGGCTCGCCAGCATTCCGAGAGCTAGACGGGCGGCCGGCATGGATGGGGATTCAGCTAGCTCACAAAACTGTTGAGCAAAGACCTGGAGAGTCTGTTCTGAAAGGAGAGGCCAAGGAAGGGTCAGGTGTCAGGGGACTCCAGGGGAGCCCCGCTCAGTGCCTTCAGAGACTGGCCTCACAGTGACTCGTTTCAGACAGAAAGGGCACAGAACAGGTGTTCCCATGAGTGCCTCCCCAACACTCCACCCACATGGCACTCCATGGATATCATTCCTTCTTGCAGCTTTATACTCAGCCTCCGCATTTGGAAATGGGGAACAACTGAATGCCTGAAGTTTGCCAAGGAGTGAGACTTTGATAAACAGTAGAAATAATGTAGGGACATATCCATAAACCATGGTATAGTTTTATTTCTTTTTAGCCATGCTGTGCAGCAAGTGGGATCTTAGATCCCCGACCAGTGATCGAACCCTCATTCCTATAGTGGAAGTATGGAGTCTTAACCACTGGACCACCAAAGAAGTCCCATAAATCATGGTTTTGTACACAGAACACAGCAGCTCGGACAGAGCTGATCTTGCCCTTTGGAATAGGTGAATGAGGGACCAGAGAGGTGTGCCAACCAGAAGACATCTCTCTCCACCAGCATGTTCCCATGCCTGAAATTCCACCACTGCCACTTGGTGGCACTGGGTGGCCGTATCAGGTCAAAGAAGACCCAAAAAGAGAGGCCAGGAGGCTGAAAAAGATGTGGGGAAAGATACACTTTGCTGACTGCGCTGATCTGCTTAAGGGCAGCTTTGGGACAAAGACACGTTATCCCACGGTGCACACAACTGAGCGGCTGAACAGAAACAGCACAGAACAGATACCGGACTTGGAGTCAGGTACACCACCGTTTGAATCCTGCCTCTGACAATTACTGGCTCAAGTAACTGACTTTGAGCCTGTCACTTGACTTTTCTGAGCCCCCACTTTTCCATTGCTAAAGCAGGGAATTGACTCCTGCCTCACAGGATTGCCATGAATGTGAACATGCCCTTTTACTGAGACCCTGAGCACACGTGTAATTTATCAGTAGTGGCAGCCCAAACACCCGTGGCACTGTTGTGGACGGGATGTTCGACTTGCCTCGCAGATTCTCTCTGCTGTGATCGCTCTTCTCAGCCCAAGTCCCCTGCTTATTCTTGGGCAGTTCCTTCCGAAGCTGTGGTGACCTTCCGTGCAAGCTATTGAGAGGCTGGTGTTAGAATTTCACTCAAGTTTTCCAAAGGTATTTGCATTTTGAGGCCAATTTTCCTTTGCCATGTTTCCCCCCCCCCCCACTTATGTTCGGCCTTGGGGAGGTTTCCATCTTTCTGAAATTAATCTTTGTATGGAAGAGTTTCTTACCACCAAGACAGATCTAGGCCTGCCTGCCCCCCCCCCTCCCCCGCCACCCCCCGCAACCTCCGCATACACACATTTGCAAAGGAGGGCAGGATAGAGGAGGAAGAGGCAGAGAAAAGTTGGAGTGAAGTTAGGAAAAGAAATGATGTGAAAGCAGCAAATAGAGAAGGTGCAGGGAACTAGAGGGCAGAGGAAGAGGGCCTTGAACCTGGAGGGTCTCTCCCTGAGTAACCGTGGGAGCCAGCAGTCCCTGTGAACAGGCTTTCTCCCAGCGCCTCCTGTCCCCACCAGAGCAGCCTGCCTCCATGGAGCTGTGCAGGGCCTGCCTGCCTGTAGATTCTAAATTCAACTCCTAGTGCCCCCAGAGTCTTCTAGCTCTCTCTCTCTTTTTTTCCCCCAACTGTTGCATAGGGAATGCCAGATCTTAGTTCCCCAACCAGGGATCGAACCCATGCCCCCTGCAGTGGAAGTACAGAGTCTTAACCATTGGCCCACCAGGGAAGTCCCTAGCTCTCCTTTCCGCAGGCCTTCCTGCTGCCTCTGAGAGGCCTGTGGGTTCTCCTGGTAACCGCTCTCTCACTAAGCCCCATTGCCTGCACCAGCCAGTGTGGGGTTGGGTTCCTGGGTGTGCAGCCTGGGTGGTTATAACAGGTCCTATGCTCAGAAAGAGCATTAAATCTGCTTTGATTTAATGCTCTTTTTCTGTCTCCATCTTGAAACTTCTAATAATTTAATCTTTGAAATGGGTAAGTGTTTTGTAAGTGAAGTCCAATGACTTGATGGAGCATACCTGAGACAAGACCCCAGGCGGGCAGGCAACAGGAACACAAGGCTTAGTGGCCCTGCAAGTATATGCATGCCTGGCAAAGTCTAGGGGACCACTGGGCCCCAGTGTGGCCCAGTCAGACCTGGACCCATACTGGTGGCAGTGACAGTGGCGGCGGCAGAAACCACAGGAGCGGGGGGTGGGGGATGGGGGGTGGGGGTGGAGGGGCTCACAGGAAGGCAGCACCCGATACCCCCGGGGGGCCTGCTTCTGCCCCTGGAGCCCATCCTTGCAGTGTCTGGACAACTCTTGGATCTGAGCTCCCAGAAAAGAATCGCTGGCCTTCAGGCAGTAAATTTTGTCAATAAATTATTACAAAATAATGGCATATATATAGATATTATAATAGAGCATATCAAGGAATTATTAGAATTCTTCAAGGAGTTTAGATAATCTTCAAGAACTACTACAAAATTACAAAGCAAATATTCACAGGCTTACAAAGAGAAATTAGATTCAAATTGAATTTTTCATTCAATGGAAAAGAACACTATATTCATATGAAGCTTGAATTAAACCAGTTATTAACAAGCAAGGTGACTTCAAAATTAAGTTTTCTTGTCATTTAAGATACAATGAAAAAGTGCATAAATAGGTGTTTTAAATTACATGCCAAAAATGAGGCCACTTTCAGTTTCGTATTTGACCTCAAGGTACAGAAATAGTCAAAGGAAACATTAAAGAGGCGTGGTGTAAATTTACGTTTAAAACCAAATTCAAACTTACATGACACTGGCTTGTATGAAGAATTAAATCTGCCTAGAAAGATTGTTCCATGGAAATCATCAGATCTAAATGTACCAAAATTTATATTTTGAAATAATTTGTTAAAAATGTATTCACAGGCCATAAAATATTCTTAACAGCTTCAGTAACAGCTGCATCCGCAGAAAACTCCTTCTCAAAATAAAAAATTATTGAAAATATTTACTATCTTACATTTGCAAGGGCAACTAACGTCACTCTCCATTATACTGACTGAAAATAAAGTTGCGAAAATTATAAATTTTGGTGACCTAATAAATGAACTTGCAGATAAACAAGGCAGAAAATGCTTATGCTCAATCAAGATCTAACATTAATGAATTATCACTATATATTGCATTATATCTAGATAGCATATTAAAAAGCAGAGACATTACTTGCCAACAAAGGTTCATCTAGTCAAGGCTATGGTTTTTCCAGTGGTCATGTATGGATGTGAGAGTTGGACTGTGAAGAAAGCTGAGCGCCAAAGAATTGATGCTTTTGAACTGTGGTGTTGGAGGAGACTCTTGAGAGTCCCTTGGACTGCAAGGAGATCCAACCATCCATTCTGAAGGAGATCAGTCTGGAATATTCATTGGAAGGACTGATGCTGAAGCTGAAACTCCAATACTTTGGCCATCTGATGTGAAGAACTGACTCATTGGAAAAGACCCTGATGCTGGGAAAGATTGAAGGCAGGAGGAGAAGGGGACGACAGAGGATGAGCTGGTTGGATGGCATCACCAACTCAATGGACATGAGTTTGAGTAAACTCTGGGAGTTGGTGATGGACAGGGAGGCCTGGTGTGCTGCAGTCCATAGGGTCGCAAAGAGTCAGACATGACTGAACAACTGGACTGAACTGAACTGATTGCATTATATAAAATATGACACCAAAAATACTTTTTTACAATTTGTTAGTTTGTTCCTTATGTATCTTTATTACCCCCGATAGATTCCGTAAGTAATAAAAATATTTGTAAAGGCAGAACTTTTACATTCTAGTACCTTTAGTGGCATGTTTTTCTTGCTTTTTGAACAGGGACTCCCACATTTTCATTTTGTACCGGGCCCTACAAATTACGCAGTCTTCCCTGCTCAGTACCTTGAAGGCTCTCTAAATTTCAGCAAAGCCCATAGACATATAAACTCCACATTTTAAGAGTTTCTCCAGACTCCAGATCAGAGGATTTCAACCAAGAGCGATTTTGTCCCTCCTTCAGGGGACATGTGGCAGTATCTGAAGGCATTTTCTTAATCATCACAAATGGGGGGCTGTGGGCTTCCCTGGTGGTGCTAGTGATAAAGAATCCACCTGCCAGTGCAGGAGACGTGGTTCAATCCCTGGGTTGGGAAGATCCCCTGGAGAAGGGCATGGCAACCCACTCCAGTATTCTTGCCTGGAGAAACCCATGGACAGAGGGGCCTGGCAGGCTACAATCCGTAAGGTCACAAGGAGTTGGACACGACTGAAGCAACTTAGCACAGAACTCTAGGGCACTGCTATCAGCATCTAGAGAGTATAGGTCAAGGATGCTGCAATATCCCACAATGTTCGGGACAGCTCCCCACAGCAAAGAATTATCCGGTCCACAATACCAATAGTGGGGCAGTTGAGAAACTCCTATCTGGGGTCTCCATGTGTGATTCTGGATCAGCAGAACAGCATCCCTGGTGGGTTTGAAATGCAAACTCTCAGGCTCCACCCCAGACCTGCTAAGCCAGGATCTGCGCTTTTAACAAGATAGCCAGGTGATTTGTGTGCACAGAGAAGTTTGAGAAGCACTGAGCTAGAGGACATGAATGGCGTATTTTAGACATGTGAAAGGAGCTGAGAAGCTGTCTCTGAACCCTTCAGTCATGCCAGGTTAGACCAGCCCTGCAAGGACTCCAAGGACTATGCTGCTCCTGCCACTTTATTCTCTCTTGTTGTTCATCTCCTGAGCCCCAGTCCCCAGACGTGTGATAGATAATCCCAGAGGCAAGGACACTGTGGTCAGGGTCTGACAGCACCTCAGTCCTGGCAGTCGCTCTGATTTTGGACTATCTCAAGTCAAGCAAGTATGCAGAGAAAGACAGCAGGCTGATCTCAGACCTGGGAACTTCCAAGTTCTGGCCTGGCTTCCAGCTGGTCCCAGGCCACCCCCTGTTGCAGTGGCCCAAGGACTCTGCCGCAGGCCTCTATGTCCTAGCGACTGGTCCTCAGGCACGCCCCTGCTTCAGACCACAGCCACTAAACACACCGTTTCCTTCTCCAGTGAAATGTCCTTTCTCTCTCTTTTTTCTAACTTTTATAGTTATTTATTTTTGGCTGTGCTGGGTCTTCATTGCTGCATGTGGGCTTTCTCTAGCTGCAGCGAGTAGGGGCTACTCCACGTTGCAGTGTGCAGGCTTCTGACTGCGGTGGCGTCTCTAGTTTGTGGAGCACAGGCTTTAGGCTCGAGGGCTTCAATAATTGTGGTGCATGGGCTTAGCTGCTTCGTGGCATGTGGGATCTTCCCAGACCAGGAATAGAACCTGGGTCCTCCTGCATTGGCAGGCAGATTCTTAGCCACTGGACTGCCAGGGAAATCCCTATCCTTTCCCTCTTTATTTGCCTCCCAACAAGCATTCAAGGTGGCTTCCCAGGTGGCTCAATGGTAAAGAATCTGCCTGCCAATGCAGGAGATGCAGGAGACGCGGGTTCAATCCCTGGGTCTGAACGATCCCCTGGAGAAGGAAATGGCAGCCCACTCCAGTATTCTTGCCTGGAAAATTCCACAGACAAAGGAGCCTGGCAGGCTATATATAGTCCAAGGGGTCGCAAAGAGTCAGACATGACTAAGCATGCCTGCAATGAGCATTCAAGACTCACTCACCTGCTTATCCTGGAGACTTTTCATTTTCCTTGGGGTTCCCATAGCTACCAGCAGCCATATCTATGACAGTGGCCCCAAGCTCCAGGGTCCTCGAGACAGGGGGAAGTAAATGAAGGCCAGGTGGAGGCTGTGGCAGATGCAGAACTCTCAACCAGACACGCAAACACAGGCCCAGTGTGTACACAGCTTTGGATTTTAAAAGAGAAGCAGAAAGTCTTGCTTTTTATGTGAAATATCCTTTTCAAATACTAGTAACTAAATTAAAAAATTAAAACAAACCGAAGGCTGACCACACTCCTCTACAGGAGGCTAGCATCGCCGATAGGCAATTTGCTAGTCTGTGTAAACACTTGTTATCTTGTGTTGTCACTATCTGTGGACATCTTTGTCTTCCCACTCAGCCTGGTAGCAACCTGAGGGTGAGGCCTGAAACAAGTTGTCCTTAACATATGGTGGGTGAGTAAATGAATGAATGCATGCTGCTGCTACTTCATGTAAGCCGTGGTCATCTGGTGGGTTTAAAACCATGGTTCATTATGGGCAGTGTCACCTCCTAGGAGTTGTTTGGACAACTCTGAGGGTATTTTTGGTTGTTATAAGGATTAACAGTACCATTGGCATTTAATGGGTGGGGGTACTCAGAATAATATGGATGGATGTATGGATGAGAGAGCTGAACCATAAAGAAAGCTGAGTGCCAAGGAATTGATGCTTTCAAACTGTGGTGTTGGAGAAGACTCTTGAGAGTCCCTTGGACTACAAGGAGATCAAACCAGTCCATCCTAAAGGAAATCAGTCCTGAATATTCATTGGAAGGACTGATGCTGAAGCTGAAACTCCAATACTTTGGCCACCTGATGCGAAGAACTGACTCACTGGGAAACACCCTGATGCTGGGAAAGATAGAAGGCAGGAGGAGAAGGGGATGAGATGGTTGGATGGTATCACCAACTCGATGGACATGAGTTTAAGCAAGCTCCGGGAGATGGTAAAGGACAGGGAAGCCTGGTGTGCTGCAGTCCATGGGGTCACAAAGAGTCGGACACGACTGAGGGACTGAACAGCAAGTCAGAATGATGAAAGTAATTTTAAGCACTTATTTTGTGCTCACTGTGTGCCAGACTCTCTTCCAGGTATTTTATTGAAAGGAACTTATTTAATCCTTATGACAGTCTTACAAGGTAGATACTGTCATCATACCCATTTCACAGTTGGCAAGGTGGGTGAGGGGAGGCTAGTAGGTTGGCAGCGGACAGAGCAGCCTTGCATCGTAAGAAACTGCAGTTTCTTGGATGCTCCATTGAATGCTTATGCAGGAAAAAAAAAGCCTCTGTTTATGACCATCAGAAATACAACAATCACATAAATGAAGAGTTTTATTTTTACTAACTGCTGAAAAGAGCTCACCATTTCATAAAAATCAACAGGCAGCAACATTGCTCAAGGCATTTGGGTCTCTAAACCCATATCCCTACATCCATCTGTGTTCACAGTTACCAAAGTTATGATGATTCTAGATACAAGCACTGGATTGATTGATTTTTTCTATTAGTAAACTTGGTATTGAATAACTATGAACTTCAAAGAAGTGAACGAATCATAAGTATACACCTTATGAGCTTTTGCAAAATGAACACTTGTGTAACCAGGACTCAGATCAAGAAACAGAATGTTCTTAGCACTCCGTAAGTCCCTTCTAGTCACAATGCACCCTAAAGGTAACTAGCGACCATCCTGACTTCTAACACCTGACATTCATTTTGCCTATATATCTTTGAACTTTATATAAATGAAATCAGGTAGTATATGCTTCTTTAGTGTCTGGCTTCTTTTAAAATTGTGATTCAGCCACATGGTTGTGAGAACTGAAAGTCTGTTCATTCTTGTCATTGTGTAGTATTCCATTGATGGACACACCACGCGGATCTATCCCTTCTGCTGTAGGTGGACTTTTGAGTTGTTTCCAGTTTTGTGCTATTGCAGATAATGATGCTGTGAATATTCTTTTGATAGCTGTCTTTTGGTAACATGTATACATTTAATTTCTGCAAGTATGTGCGTAGGAAGTTTATGGTATCTGTGATTTTCATCTCATAGTAGGAAGTTGTTGTTCAGTCATTAAGTCTTTTTTTTTTTTTTTTCAGTAAGGTCCCTTTATTTTTAATTTTTCATAAGATTTCCTAAAACACTCAAATTTGCATTTTATAGTTAATTTGAATTGTTAGCAGCTTTTTTTCTTTTTTTTTTTTTGAGTTTGTTTTTAAAGTATAATTGTTTTTTTTTTTTTTAATTTCAGGTATACACGTGCTCCCCATCCTGAACCCTCCTCCTCCCCCCCCCCACCATCCCCTGGGCCGTCCCAGCACACCAGCCCCAAGCATCCAGCATCGTGCACTGAACCTGGACTGGCCAGTCATTAAGTCTTGTCCGACTTTTTGCGACACCATGGACTGCAGCACGACAGGCTTCCCTGCCCTTCACTATCTCCCGGAGTTTGCTCAAACTCATGTCCATTGTGTTGGTGATGCCATCCAGCCGTCTCATCCTCTGTCACGCCTTTTTCCTGCCTTCAATCTTTCCCAGCATCAGGGTCTTTTCCAGTGAGTTGGCTCTTTGCATCAGGTGGCCAAAGTATTAGCAGTAAGAGGGTGTTACAAAATACTATCCAAAGGAGGTATCGGTTTGAGGGAACAGTTGAGACTCTCTGGTTTGAAGCAGAGGCTCTGTCCATGGCCCATTTTCTGTCCCACAGAGATTGTCCCTGCTGCCATGTGCTTCCTGCTAGGGAGTGCTGTGGCTGAGCTCTGAGGAGGGAGTCAGAGAATCTTGTCTGAGAATCAGTCTGAGAATCTTGTCGTAAGACTAAAGGGCCGGGACTTCCCTGGCAGTCCATTGGTTACAACTTTGTGCTGCCAATGCAGGGGGCATGGGTTTGATCCCTTCTGGGGAAACAAGATGCTGCATGCTACTGCTGCTGCTGCTGCTAAGTCACTTAAGTCGTGTCCAACTCTGTGCGACCCCATAGACGGCAGCCCACCAGGTTCCCCAGTCCCTGGAATTCTCCAGGCAAGAACACTGAAGTGGGTTGCCATTTCCTTCTCCAATGCATGAAAGTGAAAAGTGAAAGGGAAGTCGCTCAGTCGTGTCCGACTCTTCGCGACCCCATGGACTGCAGCCTACCAGGCTCCTCCGTCCATGGGATTTTCCAGACAAGAGCACTCCCCACCAAAATTAAATTAATTAAAAATAAACAAATAAATAAAAGACTGAAGGGCAGAGACCTGCATTCTCACTTCCACCACTAGAGGCCAGGCATTCACAAGGGACAGGGACTGGCGGCCCCTCTTCATTCAACCTTCCTTTCAGGTTCCTGTCCCTTCATCCCTGGTAACTGGTGATCCAACTCTGCCAGGGGAATTTAAACAAAATCTTCTTAGTGCACCTCAGAGGAGGCAACGGAATCAACACACTGTGGGGGCATCAAATCTTTTCCACCCAGCCTTCCCTGTAAAATGGAGACTCTCTAGGGTCTGGCTGTCTCTTAGGGGTAACCCATGTTCTCTGTCACTCACTGGCTTTAATGGGAAGTGTATCCAACCCTGGGCCATCTCTGCTGGATTCACTGTTCCTACATGGTGACTTCTATAGACACACACATGCTGGTAAATGTTTACCAACTTGTT
The DNA here is from genome assembly GCF_027580195.1 of Bos mutus. Classification (NCBI taxonomy): domain Eukaryota; kingdom Metazoa; phylum Chordata; class Mammalia; order Artiodactyla; family Bovidae; genus Bos; species Bos mutus. The sequence continues at coordinate 27,389,956 of NC_091626.1, read as the reverse complement.
CTGGGAGTTGGGGGGTAATTTGTAGTGTTTACTAATTTCTGTGATGTAAATACTTTCACTGTGTCTGATTTCAGTTATTAATGAGATGTCACTGAACCTGGAATTGGGAAGAGATGCTAAATAGCATATTCGTCATCACGCATATGTGCTCAGTCGTGTCTGACTCTTCGCAACCCCATGTACTGTAGCCTGCCAGGCTTCTCTGTCCATGGGATTCTCCAGGCAAGAATACTGGAGTGGGTTGCCATTTCCTCCTCCAGGGGATCTTACTGACCCAGAGATCGAACCCCTGACTCCTGAAGCTCCTGCATTGCAGACAGATTCTTTACCTGCAGAGCCACTGGGGAAGCCCAAATAGCATAATATGATATAGTATTTCCAACATACATGCATAATAGATGTAAATAAACTTGAAAGCGTAGATAAGAGTACAATGTAGTAAAATTAGGAAGTGATATGTTTTGAGTGTGTGTTAGTTTAAAACTTTTGTTTTAGTGTAGTGTAAATGCGATTATTTGGAGAAGGCAATGGCACCCCACTGCAGTACTCTTGCCTGGAAAATCCCATGGACAGAGGAGCCTGGTGGGCTGCCGTCCATGGGGTCGCTAAGAGTTGGACACGACTGAAGCAACTTAGCAGCAGCAGCAGCTTTCTTTATAGTCCAACTCTCACATCCATACACAACTACTGGAAAAACCATAGCTTTGACTAGGCAGCCCTTTGTTGGCAAAGTAATGTCTCTGCTTTTTAATATGCTATCTAGGTTGGTCATAACTTTTCTTCCAATGAGCAAGGAGCTTTCATTTTATGGCTGCAGTCACCATCTGCAGTGATTTTGGAGCCTCCCCAAAAAAGTCTGTCACTGTTTCCACTGTTTCCCCATTTATTTGCCAGAAGTGATGGTACTAGATGCCATGATCTTACTTTTCTGAATGTTGAGTTTTAAGCCACCTTTTTCACTCTCCTTTTTCACTTTCATCAAGAGGGTCTTTAGTTCTTCTTTGCTTGGTGATGTCATCTACATATCTGAGGTTATTGATATTTCTCCTGGCAATCTTGATTCCAGCTTGTGCTTCATCCAGCCCAGTGTTTCTCATGATGTACTCTGCATATAAGTTAAATAAGCAGGGTGACAATATACAGCCTTGACATACTCCTTTCCTTGTTTGGAACTAGTCTGTTGTTCCATGTCCAGTTCTAACTGTTGCTTCCTGACCTGAATACAGATTTCTCAAGAGGCGGGTCAGGCGGTCTGGTATTCCCATCTCTTTAAGAATTTTCCACAGTTTGTTGTGGTCCACACAGTCAAAGGCTTTGGCATAGTCAATAAAGGAGAAGTAGATGTTTTTCTAGAACTCTCTTGCTTTTTCCATGATCCAGCGGATGTTGGCAATTTGATCTCTGGTTCCTCTGCCTTTTCTAACAGGTTTCTCAGGAGGCAGGTAAGGTGGTCCAGTATTCCCACCTCTTTAAGAATTTTCCAGTTTGTTAGAGGAGGAAATTGAGCAGGGAGGGAGGGTGTCCACCTTCTGCAGTGAGTCTGGATCTCGGAAATGTTAAAAAACAAAATTCAACCCAATAACTTTGAAGATCTAATTGACTTTATTCAATGGTTCAGGAATCAGGGAGAACCCCATCTAGCAACTATAAGGGCACTCAGAGGGGCTGTACAAAATGGAAGGTTTTTTACAGGAAAAAGGGTGGGGCAAGGGACCTATTGTTAAAAGAAATGAAAGTGGGGGCGGGGGGAGAAGTGCCAAGGGTTTTACTATGTAGATTGTTTCTTCTTCTCTTCGGGAATGGAGAGGGTCCCTGTGACAGATTATTATGTGACAGCTTCTCATTGGTGCCAACCAGAAAATTCCAAACTCGTTAAGATTACATTTATGGTAAAGATTGAAACTGCAATTGGGCTCGGTATTAAATCTAGCTTTGGAATCATGGGGTTTAGCACAAGTGACGCCATTTTGGGCCTGTGGGTTTTCTCTTTAACAGAACTTAGGGAGCAAAGAAGGCAGAACAAGGACAGACTTATGGAAAAGGAAGCAGCAGCGGTAATGCAGGCCCCAGAATGGGAGGGTTTCCTTGCTGCTGCTGCCAAGTCGCTTCAGTCCTGTCTGACTCTTAGCGACCCCACGGACTGCAGCCTACCAGGCTCCTCTGTCCATGGGATTTTCCAGGCAAGAGTACTGGAGTGGGGTGCCATTGCCTTCTCCAGGGTTTCCTTGGGATAGGTGTGTATGCTTGGTGGTGGACATTCTGCTTGCTTTGTTTGAACTACCTCAAACATTTGACTTGTTAATCACAGCACTTTTTTAGAGAAGCTAGCAGAATTGGGCTGGGTGAGAGACCCTGAGAACCTGCCTGACCCAAGTTGCAGCAGAGGCTCTGGGTCCAAGCCCAGACTCTGGCACTGCCTATCAAGTAGGAACGCCTCAACATTAATTGAGCACCTCTGAGACAAGTATTGTTCAAGACCCTGGGGCGCAAAGATATAAAATCAAAACTTTTTGTCATTAAGGGGTTATTCTCTGGTGGCGCAGTGATAAAGAATCTGCCTGCGCATAGAGGAGATAAGATTTCATCCCAGGGTTGGAAAGATCTCCTGGAGAAGGAAATGGCAACCCACTTCAGTATTCTTGCCTGGGAAATCCCATGGACAGAGCAGCCTGGTGGGCTTCAGTGCATGGGGTTGCAAGAATGGGACACGACTTAGCTACTAAAACAACAACAATAAAGCCCTGTAAACACAAGCAGAGGACTTATCTCCTATGGCCGCAGGGGGACCACCTATATATAGAGAGAGATGCTATAACTATAAAGTGCTCAAACTGGTTGCATACTGTATGTTGGAAAATAGCCCTGGGAGACAAAGCTCAGGCTGGGAAATAAAGCCAGGAGTGCGGCGGGGTACTATAGCCGACTCTGACAGCCCTCGCGCTGAACTTGTTTTCTGAACTTTGAGATCCGTTGCGTGCGTTTAGAATGCCGAGGAATCCCTTTTAGGAAAGCCTGTTAAAATAGATTTTTAACACTAACGGCTTAAACACTCCAGTCGTAGCCTTTTTGAATCAGAATGGCTGAACGAGGGACCCTAAATCTGCATTTTTACACCCCTACCCCCGGGACAATCTGACGCTGGTAGGCTTCGCAACAACAACAAAAACAACAGCTTAGCGACGGGCCTGAAGAGAGATTCCTAAGTCCTAAGCTAAGGCAGCAGGAACGAAAGCGCCTAGTCGACCGGAGAGCAAACCAATCCTTTGCAAATAACAGTACTCCAAAAAAATAAATCCTAGCCGAATAATACAAATAATAATACAAACAATAAGAGCAGAAGAACTGAGAGGCTAAGCGCAAAGCCGTCGCAGTCAGCCCGCAACACCTCCTCCCAGTCTACTCTGGCGGAGTCGGCGTGACGGTCCCTTTAAGAACTCCCTTTCTTCCTCTGTCTCGCCTGCCGCGAGGCGTGAGGCGTGCGGGCCGGCCGGCGGCGCGTGCGTGCTGGCAGCCGTCTACCGGCCGGGCCTTTTCCCCAACGGGACGATCGCTGCGGCCGACGCCGGCGCTCGTTACGTGCGCGCGCGTGGCCCCGCCCCTCGCCCGCCCCTTCCCCTCCCCCCTCCGTGGCCTCCCCCGCCCGCGCCGTACAGCTGGCCCAGTGACGCGAGCACTGCCACTGCTGCCGCCGCGGTGTTCCATTCTCCTCAGCCGGCGACAGCCTCGTCCCCCTGCCACCGGCCTCCTCCTCACGCAGCGCCGGCCAGACGACGGCACGCGCGCGGGGGCTCGCCTAGACCCGAGAGGGCTGCGGGCGCGCGCGGGCGACGGAGCGGATCCCAGCGCCGCGGAAGCTGCGAGCGCCCCCCTCCCGGAGGTCGCCGCGCCGTCCCCCCGGTGAGTTGTCACCGCGGCCGGGGGCGCGGCGCGGGGCCGGGCATTGTGTCACAGGAGCGCCCGACCGGGCCGGCTGTCAGGGGCGCGGGGCCGGCGCGCACAGCCCAGGAGGGGGACGGCTTGGGGAGCCCGGGCAGCCGCCCCGAGTCGGCTGCTGTCCGCGCTTCCTGGCCCGGCGCCCCGGGGTGTCACCCCAACTCCCCGGGCGGCGAGCCCCGGTGCTTGGCGTGGGCCGGGAGGGCTGGCGGGGTGGGCTGTGTGCCGAGGCCGGGAGGAGCACCGACCGGCAGGCTTACGGCCGGGAGCTTGGTGGCCGGGACCGGGGCGCGCTGCCCAGGGGCCTCTCCGGTCGTGCGGGGTCGCGCTCCGGACCGGAGTTCAGGGTGGAGACCGCACTTTGCAGGTCGCAGGAGAGGAGGTAGGCAGAGGCTTTCTTTTCTTTATTACTTGTTAACCGTTTTCGCGTCAGGGCCAACGAAAGCGGCGGGTCCCGAGCTGGGGCAGGGTCGGCTTAGCGATGGTGGACTTCGCAGGACAACCTTGGAGCCGAGGTGTGCAAGCCCCGGAGCTTCATGGAGCTCCCGCGTCTCGTCTGGTCTTTAATCTCAAAACTTCATTATTATCCGGGCTGAGACGCACCGAAACCACTTCCTGTTTGTGTATGTAGACTTTTTTTTTTTAATTTCTGGTTTTTAGAAGCTCCAAATATTGGTGTCGGTCTGACCCTCCCACAGGGTTGTGACTGTGGGGGCAGCTGAAGTGGGAAAAGTTACCCCGTAAGGGAGGTCAGGAGAAGGAGGTGGTTTGGGGCACCGTGAGACCCAGGAGAAAAGCGTTGAAAACACATCTTTAGCTGGCTCGAGGGAAGTTCAGCAAGGAGGCCTGATGCTGCTGTTCCCATAGAATGTCCTCTGGTGGTAGGTACTTCCTCCGGCTATTTCTCAGATCACTTGCATCCTTATTTCTTTTCTCCAGGGTACACATTGATGGTATGTTTGCACAACATTCGCTTGTTCATACATTCTTTCTTTTCTTTAGTTTCACGAAAGTTTTTGTGATATAGGATATATGCCAGGCACTGTGTGCTAGGTATTCGGGTTACTGCAGTGAATAAGACAGAACCCAGCCATTCCTTACAGAGTTCACAGTTTTTAAATCAACTCATTTTGGATTATGTTGTTAATTTTCACTGGTGGCCATTGCTGCTTAAGGAAGTTCTGCCCAGTGTGTTAATAGGGGACAGTACTGGTACAAGACCTGATAAATAGAAATCCCTGTCCACAGAGTGGCTTTTTGGATACTGTAGTAGAAGTGTTCTGTGAAACCAAACCTCACCTACAGCTAGATGGGGCAGGTCCCTGATCAGAGTAAGACATCCCAGGGCTCCCCCACCGCCACCACCACCACCCTGCAGTGCTTAAACCCTCAGAGCAAACCCTTTGTCAGATGGCAGAGTTCAGCTTATTTGCTTGAGGCTTGCCTGCTCAAAGGTCAGAATTTGGGCAGATAGAAACGAAAGGAAGAAAGGTAGAATGAGCTATTACAGATGCAGGCTGGCAGACGATGAGCCCTCAGCACTTTGTCTGGTCTCCTGGCTGGTCTCCATCATGTGGTGGTTGAACTTGTGCTGTCATGTAATGGTCTCTTCGTAGGGGATTTCCTCCCTTGCGATGGCCAGGGCAGCAATCTCTATAGCTTCCTCCCCACCCCCCATAACACATGTATGCACCCTCCAAAGGGAATTATTCACCTGACTTCTTAAAAGGAAGAACGTATTTTAAGTTTACTGCTACTCAGCATTATGCATTTCCATCCTCCAGGAAAAAAATTTGCCTTATGTTTAAAATGTTTCCTTGTTCTCTTTTTCCACATTCTTAGCTCTTTGATAACCAGATAACTACTGGTATCTGTCTGTGGCCCAGAGAATTATAGTACTGTGTCTTGGAAAAATTCGTGAGTCATGTAATCTTCCTTATTTCTGTTCCAAAACAGTTGAACTGGGGAGAATGTCTTGAGCAGAGCCTCTTGCAGGCGGAGAAGGAAGGCCAGAGAGCACATGTCCTCGTCTTCCTCTCTAGTTCTCCGTTTACCAGGGGGCGATTTGCAGAGAGGGACATGATGCCTGTGTCCAGGCCTGACATGCCCACTTGGAGGCCTGAATGTCTGCAGACCCACCAGGCCCAGTTGTGTAATTGCCATGCAGGAAGCACTTTCCTGAGCTCCTGAACTGACATGTGATCTCCTAGTGAAAGCTGACTAGCAGGATTCCTTTTCCCTCTTCCATTCTCCTGGACAGTAGGGAAGTCTTGTCTGGGGGTATTCCCTCAGGCAGTAGGAGAAACAGGAGAAGGGACAAGGAGAGGGAGAAGCCCAGTGCCTTTTTTGTTTTTAACTTTGCAGGCAGATACTACTGTGGTGCAGACTTGAGTGCAAATTTGCTTCTTGGGTTAAGAGTAAGCATTGGGACGAATGCTTGTATGTTAATAGAGACTCTTTCTCCTGGTCGAGATGGCTTCAGGCTAGGGTCCACTCACATATCCAACTGTGGTGAGGCTTCACTTAATGGAATGAGTTTTAAAAAAATTAATATTCTTAAGTTACATTGCCACATTGCAGGAAACTTGAAACTAGAGCAGTGAGAAATAAGGCCCATGATATGCCAGTGTTGTTTCCTTATTGGTTGGAATGAAGGCTGCAGCTCGAGGCTGGGGCTGGGGGATATGTGATGGGTGTTGGAAGCTGCTAACAATTATGGATCTGAGACCAAAGAAGCAGTCTCAGGACAGCTCAAGGACCATCCTTGAGCATCAAGACACGTTCACTCCTGCCCTGGCTAGGATTCATGGCAGCAGCCGTTCTACCCTTAGATGGCTATGAGTTCTGGTGTCTCTTTGTAAAATCTTTATCAGAAAAAGTAGAGATGCTGGAAAGAGGCACCTCAGACAAAGGCTAGGTTTTAGCAGCAGAGTCTGTGGGCACCTACGGATGTTTCCCTTTTCTTGTGCTCACCTGTGTCTGTGGTGCTGGCCTTTTTCTTTCCCTCTTAGTTCCTTGGCCTAGAAACCGGCAGGATTCCTCCATTTGCTGTCTGATCGTCTGGTTCATACCTGAGTGTGGAAGTCTCCACTCCTTTGGTAGACTTTGCAGTGGTGCTGAGCTGGGTTGCTGCAGCTGTGGAAGGCCACCTGTGCTGTCGTCAGGGCTAGGGGACGGTTGAGTCTCTGTGAAGGTGCTGGTACAGCAGGAACAGGAAACGCAGCTACCATGGTGAAAACTAAGTGGGTTTCACAGACTCTATTGTTGCCTGTGATGTATTCTGCCTCCCTGACTCTTCCATTTCAAAAGAGGAAAATAGCCACCCTTGAAACATCAGAAGCTGCGTGCCAAGAATTCATGCAGTCCTCCAGAAACAGGATATTATTGAAGCATTTTTCTCAAGCAGAAACAGATGTAGTTCCCTGTTAGTGTCGCCAGTGTTAGTGGATCCTTATAAAATTACCTGATAGCAGTGTGCCCTTAAGTGTACCCCCCAACACGTATACAAGCATTATTATTATTATTTTTTTTTTTGGCAGAGCCTCATTACTTAATCTGGGGAAAGTTAGCCTGGGATTCCTGATCAAAGTTAGCCTGGGTTTGTAGATGCAGAAGTTGTGACTGACAGTTCCTTATTACTCAAGAGGATCTTGTGTGGTGAAAAATTTGATGACTCAGGATTCTTTCCTCCTGTAGTTGGTGATTGAACACAGAACTCAGGGAAGAGACACAGATAGGGGTTTTTTCCCCAATTTACCCTTTCTTTCTGTCCTTTTTTTTTTTTTGTGGAACACTTCACGAATTTGCATGTCATCCTTGCGCAGGGGCCATGCTAATCTTCTCTGTATAATTTCAGTTTTAGTATGTGTGCTGCTAAAGCACTCTTTCTGTCCGTTTTTAAGAAGGGGAAAGTCTAATCTTTCCAAATCCAGCCTCCTGCCAGCAGTGACTTGCCTTCATTCACAGAAGTTGAAGACTAGAGTGTAAATTGCCCTATATGTAGACTCTTCTTGCTGAAATTTTGGCTAGACTAGGCTAATGATGCGAAGAACTGACTCATTGGAAAAGACCCTGATGCTGGGAAAGATTGAAGGCAAGAGGAGAAGGGGACGACAGAGGATGAGATGGCTGGATGGCATCACTGACTCAATGGACATGAGTTTGAGTAAGCTCCGGGAGTTGGTGATGGACAGGGAAGCCTGGCATGCTGCAGTCCATGGGGTCGCAAAGAGTCAGAAACAACTGAGCAACTGAACTGAACTGAGGCCAATGAAACATGCTTCTGGGAATGGGAAAGGAGTATTCATCCCTTTCTTCCTTCTTTGGGTTATTCTTAGTTGATCTCAGTAAACTGAGTTGATGGGAGTTTAAAAAAGAGAACTTGAAAAAGAGAACAAGGTGGTTTTGCTTATTTTGCATTTTAAGTTGTCAAGACAAACTGAGGGGAGAGGGGAGACTGAGGCTTTTTTTTTTTAAATTGTTAATATGCTGGGACAAGATTACAGAAGACTTGGAAAATAGAGGAGGGGAACCACTGTGATTCTACCATGCTAACACAAACATCGTGTCCATGTATGTATTCTGTGGTAGTCCTGTACATTCGATTTTCTATTTCTTTTTATCATCCAACATTACAGCATAAACATTTTCCTGTAATGACACATAACTTTTATAATTATTTTTAGTGGCTTTATAAAATTCCGTTAACTAGATCAGCTGTGATTTAAATACCCTTTTTTATACATCTGCTTCCCCGGTGGCTCAGATGGTAAAGTGTCTGCCTGCAATGCGAGAGACCTGGGTTCGATCCCTGGGTCAGGAAGATCCCCTGGAGAAGGCAGTGGCACCCCACTCCAGTACTCTTGTCTGGAAAATTCCATGGACAGAGGAGCCTGGTAGGCTGCAGTCCATGGGGTTGCAAAGAGTTGGACACGACGGAGCAACTTCATTTTTTTTTTTTTTTCATTCATTTTATACATCTAGATTATTTCTAAGTTGGCTCAAGGAGATTTTTTTTTTGGAGGGTGATTTTATTTTGTCATGACATTTTTAAAAGACAACTTTATTGAGACATAATTTATATATCATAAAGATCATCCATTTCAAATGTACAAGCAATGGATTATACTATATTTAGCATTGTCCAGCGATCACCATAATCTAATCTAATCTAATCTTAGAACATTTTCATCACCTCCCAAAGCAACTCCATTAGTAATCACTCCCTATTTCTCTACAATTCCTCTGGTTCAGGGGTACCACTAGTCCACTGCTCTATCTGTAGTTTACGTATGAGGACATTTCATTTGAATAGAATCATATATTATACAGTCTTTAATGATTGCCTTCTTTAATTTAGCATAATGTTGCTGAGGCTTATCCATGTTGTAACATATGTCACTACTTCATTCTGCTTTATTGCTGAATAATCTGTTGTATAGATATACCATATTTTGTTTATTCATCAGCAGAAAAACATTTGGGTTGGTTCTGTTTTGGTGATTATGAATAGTGCTGCTATGAACTCATGGTTTTTGTGTAGGCATAGATTTTTTAATTTCTCAGGGAATTATTTTTAAAGCTGCATCTGTATTTTTATTTTGGATTTAATGTTCTACTTGGTTATGTTGTTTGTTTGGGTAAGAACAGTATAGTGAGATCTCTTGTCGAAAGATGTTGAAGGTATTGCCCTGAATTTAAGAAGAGGTGCTCTATCTCTCTGTCTATATCACATATTTAAGAAGTTTGAACTCTCCAATAGCATTGTTTCCAGGTCTTTGGTGCAGAACTTTATAAACAGTAGTGAGAGCTAATAGATGCAATAGTGCTTAAATTCAGTGCACATGTACTGCTACTTTAAAAAAAAAAAAAGGAGCGGGGAGAGGGGTGGGGTGGTGGTTTAGCATGAAGGCTCCCAGTTCTAAATCACATCATCATGTCTTTTGGAAAGAGAGTTACCATGAACCCCACAGAGCCTTCCTTATCAATGTAATTTATAGTTCTCAAAAGTTTTTCCTCTCTGTATGAAAAATTGCATGCAAGGGCTCTGTGCACCTGCTTGAGGCTGCTGCTGGGCTGGGGAGTGGCGTGCCTGATGAAGAGAAAGCCAGCCAGTGATGGGGGAGGGGGAGGGGCTGTGTAAACACAAGTCTAGAAAAAATATTCTTTAGAACAGCTCTTACAGGCAGACCTTAGTTGCACCCAAGGTTTAAAATATAGATCATGCCAGACACAAAGAGGAACAGATGGTGCTGCTGGGAGTGTCATTTCCTCCATAGAGTCTACCCCTGGGTGGCTTTGCATCATAGCAGCCTCAGTACTGAAATAGTGCCATGCCTACTTTCGCCCTTGTCTTAATTGGAACTCCTAGCATTTGTGATTAGTAGCTGGTCTTGCTTCTCCTGCTCCTAGATTCCTACCAGAATCTCTTGAAAGTGTGCATGTATAGGGCACCTGAGGATCAGAGAGTCCAGAAAGTTCTACCTCAGAAATATGTGGGACACAGGCCACATGCCTTTTGTCCACAAGCCAGACAAAACCTAGGAAGTTGAGTTATTTTCCCTTGTACCTGTTTCAGGTTCCTGTACCTGTAGCTAAGTCCCCGGACCAGTTCTTCCAGAAAGTTCGTGTATGTGTGTGTAAATGTGTATGAGTGCAGCCATAACTTCACAGCCACTGTTCACTGCCAAAAGTTTTAGATTTGGAGTAGGCTCTACCTGTTAATGGCTTCCCTTGTGGCTCAGATGGTAAAGAATCTGCCTGCAATGCGGGGGACCTGGGTTTGATCCCTGGTTTGGGAAGATCCCCTGGAGAAGGGAATGGCAACCCACTCAGTATTCCTGCCTGAGAAATCCCATGGACAGAGGAGCCTGATGGGCTACAATCCGTGGAGTCACTGAGCAACTAACACTTTCACTTTCACTACCTGTTAATTTAAATTCTGTTCCTAAGTACTAGGAGTCTCAAAAGAGTGAGGACACAGTATCCAGATGTTACTTGCACAGTACGTCAGGCATGTGACCAGAGAGAGCTCGTGAAATGCCGGAGTTGGAACAATGGGGCTTGAGGATGGTCTCATTTCACCACCTCACTTTATAGAGAAAAATGGGATATGGTTGCTCAGAGCTCATTTCCTTGAGTGCTGACGGGGCCAGGGCAGAAGCCAGGGCTTCAGATTCCTAGTCTGGTACATTTTCTGTCCCAGTGTGATCAGCTTCTTTTCCCTGGGCCTCTTCCAGGAAAGAGGGCTGGAGCCCAAAAGGGTATGTGGTTCATATCGTTAGAAACAAACTCATATCCCTCTGTGATTGTGGCTTTTGAGTCTTTAGTAGTGAAATTACAAGAGAATGAGCCTCTAAATTCAGTTCTTCGGAAGAAGAACTGTTCCTTAAAATGGGAGTTGTTGTGTTTAGCCTGGCCTGCTTAACTCTTCTATCTCTGTACTGTGCTTCCTTACAATTTAAAAAACACTCTGACTCCAGGCCGACGGGATGTGTTCTCTGAGTCATTTTCCCCTTGTGGTCTCTCTCGCCTAGGTGAGGCGGTGGCAGGTACTGGTGGCATCCTGGATGTAGGAGGACTGCCCAGTATTTGAGAACATGCTGTCTGGGCGAGCTGACTGCCTCTCCTTCCCACCCTGTTAGCAGACCAAAACCCTTTGCAACCGTGGTTCTGGTTTCCTCAGGTTTATTTCATGTGGGTCAGCCACCCGTCCACATGCATGCAGTGTGAACAAGGTCTCTAACTGTGTCTTTAAGCAGCGAGGAAGGAAACAGACTTCTTGGGTTGAGTTGTCGCATATACTATCTTTCTCCAGATAGCCAGTGAGCAGTTTTGTGTTCAGTGGGTGCTGTTCTTTCAGTTGGCACGCCCGGGGCATTTCTAGAGGGTTAACACATGGTGTGTTGGCTAGTCCACACCTTTATCAATCCTTGATTCTCATCCACCCCCAGGTAGAAACTGTGCCATGGGAAGGCGGTCTACCTCCTTGTTTCGGTCCTGTGGGGGATTTTGCTTGTTACACAGCAGGATGGCAAGAAAAACAGGCTCTGGGTTTCATAAGATTTCATTGGTCCATCCTAGTTTCCCCTTTACATGTGCCCTCAAGTCCTAATCATTTGTGAGCTGAAAGTCTGGTCGGGCTGTGATGTCAGACTGGTGGGAGGTGGGCAGAGGGTTGCTACAGAAACCAAGAGGAAGGAAGGAATCAGGTCATTTGTGTGGCAGGTACTTAGTGAATGCCTGTGGTTGCTCAGGCATTGTGAACAAAGAACAAAATGGACACAGCACTTGCCCTCATGAGGGTAACAGTCTGGGGGAATACCCGGGGGTTATTTAATATGACAGTAGTGCTGGAGGAATCTGTTGTGTAAAGCAGGCGTTCAGCTTGGCTACTCAAAAGGAGTGGCTCTGGCTTTTTCAGGGACATTTGTGCTCCAAACCCACAATCACCTTGGAAGGGAGGAGGGCTTGAAACATTCTCTTGGCGAATTCTACCTGGCCTCCCTAGCAAGAGAGCAAATTGCCTTTCTCTGTAGAGCAAGCTCGGTCTAGGAATTTGGAGTCTGGACTCCCATTTTCTGGCTTTACTTGAGTGCTGCACAGTCTGTGGGATCTTAGTTCCCTGACCAGGTATCAAACCGGTGCCTCCTGAAATGGAAGTATGAAATCTCAACCACTGGGCTGCCAGGAAGTCCCAATCAGTTTTTAATGTGTGAATGTTTTCTGACCCTGAAGTATCGTCCCTTCACCCGCTCCCCCACCTTTCTTTTAGTTTAGAGAGAAAAGCCTGTGTGAGTTTAACAGTGAGAAATTGGGAGGGAAGTAGGATCAGTGGTGTGCATTCTTTAGGGAATCTTTTCTTCTCCTTTTCCTTTAAGTCTCAGTTTTAAATAATGTTAATTTGCAGTATCTCTTCCTATTATGGGGCTTTCCTGGTTGCTCAGTTGGTAAAGAATCCACCTGCAGTGCAGGAGACCCTGATTCGATTCCTGGGTCAGGAGGATCTGCTGGAGAAGGAATAGGCTACCCACTCCAGTATTCTTGGGTTTGCCTGGTGGCTCACCTGGTAAAGAATGTGCCTGCAATGTGGGAGACCTGGGTTTGATCCCTGGGTTGGGAATATTCCCTGGAGAAGGGAAAGGTTACCCACTCCAGTATTCTGGCCTGGAGAATTACATGGACTACAGTCTATGGGGTTGAAAAGAGTTGGACACGACTGAGTGACTTTCACTTTTACTCCCTGTTATATCTGGCTTTATAACCTGCCAGGGTGGTAAAGGCCCCAGTACACTACTGGCGCAGATAAGGGTCCCAATAAGCACACTTCCCACGTAGGCTCAGGTTCTTGGCTAAGATTGTAAGTTCCTCAGGGTCAGTGCTTGTCTCGTCCACTTCTTTATACTCAGCTCCTGGATTAACTGGTTGATAAGAATTGACCAGATGTAGAGGATTAAAGTAAAAAGGGTGAGAGGGCAAGGTGACTTTGAGCCTTGATGACAAGAAATGTAAGAGTGGCATTATTGATAAAATTCTAGAAAGAAACATTTTGAGGGAGGCCTGGCTTGAGTGGAAAACAAATATAAACAGGGTGATAAGAAGCTGTTAACATTCATCAAGTTCATTCCGACTGGTGGCTGGAAAAGAAGAGAGCTCAGGACCCGTGGAGGTGGAGGGAGGGAGGGAAGGAAGGAAAGAGAGGATATTGGTTGTTGTCCAGAATGTTTCAGTGAGGCCAGTCAAAAACAAATTACAGGACCCCTTACAAATTTTGATCCTAGACCAGAGAGTTACCCCTTCTGATATTCAGGTGCAGGACTTTGTTTCTGGAAAACTGTCATTCTTTTAAAAGCCTCAAGAGGTATCAGTCACACCCTTAATCCAATTTACACGTGTGTCATCTACTTGTTTGGCCTTTTTTTTTTTTTACAGATACATGACATCCACTGCACATCTGGCTGCAGGCAAGGAAGTGGTTAACATAAGATGGCTTGTTTTCTGTTCTCCGGAACCAAGCTCTTCTGGGTGCATGCTCAGTCGTGTACACCTCTTTGTGACCTTGTGGACTGTAGTCTGCCAGGCTCCTCTGTCCGTGGGATCCTCCAGGCAAGAATCCTGGAGTGGGTTATCATTTCCTCCCCCAGGGGATCTTCCCAACCCAGGGATTGAACCTGCATCTCCTGCATTGCAGGAGGATTCTTTACCACTGAGCCACCAGGGAAACCTGAGCTCTTCTGGGTTGGTACTTTTACTCCTGGAATTATAAAATAGAATTGTGTGGGTCATCTGCTTTGAAGATCTGTGTGTGGTTTGAAAAATCACGCCTTTGAAAGAACGGCTGCTCTCTGCAAATGCTGACCGCTTTCTTGGAATGTATGTGAGACAGTGCACGAACAGATTTCACAGCCTTTCGTATTGGTAAAACTTTCTGTGGATGGTAACAAGTAGATATTTTTCAAGCAGTGCATCGGAACTCATTTATTAATTGAACAAGTATTGAATGCTCTTTCCCACATAATCATCTCCCCACAGGGATTATTTGCAGCACGGTATAACAGAGGTTTTGAATCGTTTGTCAGTATTTGGTTAGTCTTTTCCTCTCATAGATTTCAAACCCCTAGAGGAGAGAAGGGCTGGTTTAAGTTTCTTCCTCATTTACTTAGGCAGGTTGAATGTTCATATTAATAGCAATAAAGATCTGTTTATTTTACAAAGTACTTTACATAAGGAATCAGATAATTACTGTGAGGAAGATTTCAGTCCCATTTTACAAGTGGGACAGCCAAGGCCTTTGCTGACCAGTGGGCATTTAGAATTCACTGTGCTGATAAATAGGGGCGCTGAGTCAGCTGGGGCTGAGGCTGAATCAAACACTGGTATCCTGCTGGGAAACAAGAAAACTCCTGGAATTGCAGACTTGGTAGATTTTAACTTGTGCATGAAAAGCAATGTAGCAGCCCCTTTCCTCGTCCCTACCCCTGTGTCGGCGTGGGTGCTCTCTAGATCAGTATGTCAGTATGTTTTTGTGTATCAGTGGGACAGAGATGTGAAAGTATGTGTAATTCAAAAGGGCACATTGCATCTCCTAACTAAGGAAAAAGCATTGCTGTATAGTCTGAGAAGATTTCACTTTTATTTTTTCAGAGGAGCAGGGAGGCCACAGGGGCAACACCCTGGTATTTAGAAGCCTGTGCAGTTTTGGGGTTAATAGAGGGTCCATTTGGGAGTGAGCCAGAGCAGAAATTCTAAGTTCCTAGGACTCTGTGTGGGGATCTTGAGGGCTCTGCAGTTGTATCCTGTATCAGCGTTGTTGCAGTCCTGTTCTGTCTTTCTGCAGGTGTGTTCTGACTGGGACACCAACTGTGGGTCCAGAGCCCCCCTAAGACGCCTCCCAGTCCTAGGCCGTCCTGAAGAGTGTCCTTTCTTGCTGACATGGGGATCCAGGGTCTCCTGCACGCCTGTCCTGACCTCCTCTTCTCTTCCCCATTGTCCTGCCTCTCTCCCTTTCAGAGGCAGAAGAGCCTGTGTGGACAGTGAGCGGGCTGGAGGGGAAGGTCCTGCCTCGCCCAGGACAGCTTAGATTTGAAAACACGAAGCAGCACTAACGTTGCTGGGGCGGGGTGTGCTCAGACCGCTCTGGCTGTTTTTCCATTTGGTCAGGAAAGTGGAGGAGTGAGACTGGCTGCGGGCCAGGCAGAGTTTCCCCCTTTCCTATGGCGAATGAAAATGGACGATTGTTTGGGGGAGTGGGTATGAGTGGGAGGCGCGGAGCAGGCCTTGTCCTCATGCTGGCCCTGCTCAGCCACTTCCCAGCTTCATGACCCTGAGCGGGCTTAACCTCTCAGACGTGGAGTTTTATCCCTTGTGAAGTGGAGGTGAGAATGTTCCCACTGGCTGGCTCTTGAGGGGTAGCCACCAGAGTATTAATAATTACCTGGAATGGGGAGTTCTGGGGTGATGAAGGGTAACAGGAAACTAGAATTTCTTTTTGTTTTAATTTATTTTTTAAAAATTGGAGGATAATTGCTTTACAGTGGTTAACTATAACTTCTTAAACTTGCTTTTTGTTTCATTTGAATTTTCACCATTGGCATGGATAACTTAAATGATTTAAATTATGTTGAAAAGTAACCCCTCCTAGGATTGTCACAAAAATAAAATGGGATAGTTAAAACACTCGGTATGGTGTCTGACAATTAAAAGATAACTCATGGCATTTTATTTGGGGAAAGAGGTGATGTTTAGTAGTTGACCCTTGCTTTTTGTAGCGTTAGGTTTTCTGTCTGACTTACGTACTTTGGGTGAGTCTCTTTGTTAAGCCCCAGTTTGTCAACTGAAAATGGGGTTAAAGTCAATATCTGCTACATACAGGGGTTTGGAGGAGACACGCAAAGCAGCTAGCCTGGTGCCTGGCTCCTAGTCGGTGCTCAATAATTATTGCCTGTTAGCCTGTTATCCTCTCAGTCACCCTGGAAGTGAGGAGAGAGTGGTGCCCACTTGAAAGCTTCAGAATGTGAGGCACAGAGTATAGTTTAGGCCAGGTGTCCTGTCTTAAGGCCAAGTGCTGAGTTAGCAGCAGAAATGGTGATGCCAATGCTCTTGTGGCCTATTGGCCCCTCTTGCAAACCAGAGAGGTCTCACCAGTGGGCAGATGGGAAGCCCCGGCCAGGGCTGTGGATGTGAAACACGCCGCTGGCCTGGAGAGCGGGGGTTACTGAAGGTCAGTTTGTCCGAGAAGGGCAGAGGCTGGTTTAGGACCACTTCCTTTCTCCACTCTCCAAGGCACATGGACTGCATCCACATTGACAGAAGGGAGGGGCTCGTTTCCTCTTGCTTTTCTTTCACATCCTCCTGCTTGTCTTGTGGGGGACTCCTGAACACTGCCCTTGTAGTGGGTTCAGTTTTCCCAGCTCCTTCAGTCTAGCCTTCTCTGCTAACCTGCCCTGCCGCCAGTCCACACCAACAGCCTCCCAGGCCTCCTCCTCCTGTCCTGGAAGGCTAGCACAAGGCCTCTCAGCTTCTCTCTCCACACCCCTTGGGGGCTGCCGGTGACTTTCCACCTGCTCCTCAGCTAGCTGCCTGTCTGTGCGGCTGACTGGGTGAGCTGAAGCCAGACTTGGTGGGAAATCAGTGTTGAGCTTCCTTTTCTGTGTATTCACATTTTGAGAGGGAAAAAAAAAAAAAGACCCTGAGTGATTTCTGCCCAGTCTTGTTTTCAGGAGAATGAGAGGTTCTAGTCACCAAACCCACTTGTGGGGCCAGAGCTGATTTTGCCCTGGCTTCTCACCTTGGGTTTGTACAGTATGCTTCTCACCCTCCCCTTTTCAGTTCTCTTTTTACATAACAGGCGTGACCACATTTGCCTTGCTCCCTTCTTCACAGGGGTCACGAAGTCCTTACCCAGAATTGGTGAACAGTATAGGCACTGCAGTGTTTGCAGCTTTAGCAGCCCAGGTTTGTCTGGCGTACTGGAAAAAAGCGTGTGCATACTTGTGCAGAGTCTTGCCCTTGATAGCTTTTATCCTGTTACCCTGTGTTTCGAACACACCCTTTTCCATTTGCATTTGGTGGTGGCTGGTGAGCCTTGTAGTCCATTTTTCCTTGGAGTGTATCCTTGCTGTGGGTGTTGAGTTCACATTTTATGCTTAATTTCCCATCAGGATCTGAACAGTGGGCCTGCTGTGGCGCTACCACCAGCCAAGTCATTGCACCTCGAGACAAGTCTGCTCTGACTCCCAGGCTGCTTTCTTTTCCTTATTTATGGCGGCCTGAAGGCCTCATGAAGTGCATCAAAGTGTTTCCTGTTGGCTTGGTGAAAGGAAGACACTTGGAGGACCTTAAAGGCCTCGTGGAGGGGACCCTCTTACAGTTAGCTAATCACAAATTTAAGACTCTTGAGTGAAGAAGTAGCCCTCCCACCCACTCTGTAAAAGCCCCTCTGAAACTCAAGTGGTTCAGGCTGTTTGTCATGTTGCTGTAGTATTTATCTGGTTTTTGAAGACAGACTTGCCTAAATTAATCCTGATTGTAAGGGTAGTGCCTGGAGGTCTTAGAGGAGAAACTTAGGGAAGAATCAAACTCTGGGTTTATTTCAGGCCTAAGCAGGAGCTGGCAGCAGCGGCTCTGGGGCTCCAGGGAGGGGGGAATGGCACCTGCCTTGGAGCTGTCATCTAGGATGCCACCTTTTGGGAACCAGACTGTAGACAGTTCCTGGCCCGTGTCAAGTTGTGCCTGGGCCTTATCAGAAGTGAACCAGATGGTGTTTCTAGCAAAACTGGCAGGTGTTCTTGCTGTCAGAATTAATTTGAAAGTTTTACATGTAAATGTGGAATTATGGGAATTTTTCTTTTGGGGTTTTAATTGCGTGTGGAAGTGCTACCCTTATCTTAACAACTTTATTCATCTCCTGCCTCTGGCCAGAAGTGACTCCCAACTCCGTGTCCTCCTGTCCCCTCTGGTTGCTTTCCTCCTCAGATGGGTCCTTTGTGGTGAGGAGATAGAGGGTGACCTGTCTTGAGTGTAATTTGAAGGTTGCTGATGGGACCGGCTGCCCAGAATGTGTCTGCTCCACAGATAACATCAGTGACTAAAACGTTCATCATTTGAGTCACTCCTTTGAGTTGAGACCTTTGGATGTAGCAGGTATGATACCTAGAAAGAATGACTGTATCAGAGTCTCAGAGCCCAGGAAAGAGGAAAGAAGAAAAATCCTGTGGGGACTGGGACAAGGCAGGAGGTCCTGAGCGCATGCTCTGTGCCAGGCCCTGTGCTGGGTGCTATTCCTAGGTGGGCCTGTATCCACTTTATACATCAGAAAATCAGGCTCTAAAAACGTTAAGTACTGGGGTTTCCCTGGTGGCTCAGTGGTGAAGAATCCACCTGCCAGTGCAGAAGACACAGGTTCGATCCCTGATCTGGGAAGACCCCACCACGTGCCGTGGAGCAACTAAGCCCGTGCACAGCAACTGTTGAGCCTGTGCCCTAGAGCCTGGAAGTCACAACTGCTAAGCCCACGAGCCCTTAGAGCCCATGCTCTGCAACAAGAGAAGCCACTGCAGTGAGAAGCCCACCCACCTCAATTAGAGAGTATCTCCTGCTCGCTGCAACTAGAGGAAGCCCACGCAGCAATGAAGACTCTGGCACAGGGCCCCACCCCCCCAAAAAAAAGTAGTGTAAGTGTGTGTACCTCAAACCAAGGTTAAAATGATTCCAAAGTCTTTGTTGTTTTCATGGCAAATAAAAATATATACTGATGAAGAAGTTGGGGTGGAGGATGAGGTGGTGAGGGAGACAGGGGGAGCCTGGAGAGACCAGAGTGCGTGGGGGAGCTGCTGTGGAGGGGTTCTGGGGAGTGGATGGTCCTGGGTGAAGGATGTGGAAAGGAGAGGCTGGCAAAGCTGGAAAAGAAGGAAAAAGAGTTTTGGGTATTGCTTTGGAGGGGTTGACCATTGGCCGATGGCAGCTCTAACCTGAAGGACTCGTCTCAGAGTCTGTTTGGGGTCTGGAGAACCAGAGAGCCTTTGTCTTCAGGCCAGTGGCAGTTGGGCCCGGCAGGAAGCCTTTTAATCCCTGGTATTTATAGACTGGCCTGTACTCTACTCTAAAGCAACTCCATTTCGGTTACTGAAGGCAGCATTACCTTTCCTTTGAAGTGCCACATTTATGGGTCCCCCATTTGGCCCAGCGGGAGGGGCTGGATAATGCTGCGTCATATTGTCCTGATTCCCGGCTGCCTCAGAGGTTGTGCAAGGGCAGTTCTGCCATTTCCCTCTAAGTGACCTCTGGCTGCCCCTGCTCCTGCAGCTGCTGCTTTTCCTCTCGGGGGTGAGGTGGGAGTCAGGACTGGGGAAGTCAGCCCTCTTGTCTGTGTGTTCAGGGTAGCTGGGAATTCCCTACAACAGTGATTCTGATTTGTTCCCCCAGCGCCTTGCAACAAGCCTGGGGTTGCTTGGTTTATAGCACGGGCAGCCCTTGCTGTAAACCCTCAGTCCAGCCCAGCCTTGATTTATTGATACCTGCTGGCGTGAGTGTGGGGAGTGGTAACCAAAGATGACGGAGATGGGTCTCTGACCCAGTACCTGGAACTGATGAACACGCAGCTCACGAGTAAAGATCAGGTCAGTTCCTTTTCCTTATAGCAGGACGTGTCCGTAAACCTTTAGTCCTGTCTATCATAAACGATTACTGTGAGGGCTGATTGTAGCAATAATGAATTGAGACTGCTTCAGAAGTATAAAACTCTAGGTTCACGCAAAACCTTGTTAATATTACACGGTGGAGTCTTAATAAAAGGTGACATGTCTTGAGTGCCTTCTGAGTACCAAGCACTCATGGTCTAAGTGACTTATATAGTTTATATAATCTTCACAGGAGCTTCAAAATAGGTTGATTATATTATACCTGATTTACAGTTATGAGAATTGATGCCAAAAGAGGATAAAAAACACCTTTCTAGGATGAACAACTGGTAAGTAGCAGCAGAAGCAGACACTCTGAAGTCTTGGCTGCACTGTGTGACCTTTCTGAAAACCCCAAGGAATCATAATGGGGGTGGGTGTCCCTCCTCAAAGGGAAGCGGCAGCCAGGACTTACCTCAGAGACCAGAAAGGATCAGGGAAAGGTCAGCCTGGGGCCCAGAAAAGCATTAGCATTTCTGTACAACCTAATCACATTACCGAAAGCAGTCCTGAACTTGGAGCCATCTTTCTTGGATAGTAATGCAATTGACATAGATAATTTAAGCCAAAGAGGAAGGGCAAACTTGGTGAGCTCGAATATGTGGATGGATACCTATTAACTAAAACTGAGAGGCAAAACCTCACAGCAAGTACCTCTGTCTTCAGTTTACAAATGAGTGCCAAGACCCAGGCAACATGCCCTGTGTTGGGACTTTAAAAAAAACAGACATTAAAAAAAATTTTTTTTCTCCTGTCAGCCTTTTTGTGTTGGTTTCTATAAAGGATATCTGAATTTGGTCATTAATACGCAGTGTATCCATCTTTGGCAGTTACTTTTCAGAGGAATCAGGCTCATTTTATGGGGCAGCTTCTAGCCAGGTTATTTCAGTTGTGGAAGGTGTGGGGCAGATGGCTTCCTCAGATGCAGGTCTGTAAAGAAAAGAGAGCTTTGGGAATTAAAGTCTCTGAATTCCTGCTTCCCTTCACTCCATTCTGCCAACAGCATTCTTCACATGCAGCGCCTGTGACTGAGGTGATGTGTCTCATTCGCAGTTCGGGGGAATTAGCCGTCAACATCTAATGACCTAGTTCTCAATTTCTTCAGTGGCTTCAGAAAGTTTCCTAGAATACCCCCAAAGCAGTATTTCTCAAAGTGTGCTAAGTCACCTGATCCACCTCTAACTGAGGAATTCTTACCTAGAATCAGTCTGCAAGTTAAAACACTTTGCTCTGCTGAGGTTCTGAAGTAGAGCTGGGAATCCAAGTCCAAGTCCACTCAAGAAGGGGTAGAGCTGCAAGCCGCAATGTGAACAATCTTCAAAACTTCCTGTTTTTTTTTTCTTCCCAGAGTGAATGGGAATTTTTCCTTTTATTCTATAATACATCTAGGATAATTTTAATATTTGAAATGAATTACATAATCTAGCAATTGATTTGAACCTCTACCAAGATTATATGCTTTGGTGTCATATTGATTCATTTGTAATCTTGCTGTCGTGAATTGCTATCTCTGTGGCCTTGGGGAAATTATTTAACTTCTCTATACCTTGTCCAGATAGAGAGTTGCTCTCCAAAGAAAGAGTCGCTTGGTCGACTCTGCAATCCCATGGACTGTAGCCTACCAGGCTTCTCCATGGAATTCTCTAGGTGAGAATACTGGAGTGGGCTGCCATTCCCTTCTCCAGGGGATCGGATCTTCCTGACCCAGGGATTAAAGCCGTGTCTCCTATGTTGCAGGCAGATTCTTTATCATCTGAGTCATTAGGGAAGCCTGGAGATAGGAGTAGTACCTTTTAAGGTTCTTATGAGGATTAAATCAGATATTAGATGGAAAATGCTTAGAGTCATGTGCAGTGATTAGGCAGTTAGATTCCAGGTAGTAATAATGATGTGTTATTTTTCTTACCCCGAGGCTCCATGTCACTGGGAGTATGACCACCCCGGTTACAGAGTCGAGTCCTGCAGGATAACAAAACACCCCTCTTCCACTGGTACAGCCAAGTCACGGGCTTCTAAAAGGCCTTTTGCCGTCCATAGGAAGCCTAAACCAATTGCTGGGAAAATGTTTTGTGCTGACATATCCTCAGCACCCCAGTTTTAGTTCTCCGAGCCCCTGTGTGGAGGGTATGGGTGGCTGTTCTCAGGCAGTCAGGATCTGTCACAGGTGGGAGGGATGCACTTGTTTGGAAAATGTCGGGATCCACCGAGTTGTTTTAACCCGCAGCTGTTTGTTCTTCATTCACTCTACACTCTCTTTTTCCTCTTATTCTTGTTTAATGGTTAGGAAAGAGGGCTAAGCTGCACTTTCACTTTAATGATGTGTGTGTATGTGTGTGTATTTGTGTGTGTGTGTTAGTCGCTCAGTCGTGTCTGACTCTCTGTGACCTATGGACTATGCTTTAATGGTACACGTGTCAAATTCATTTCTCCCACCAACTTACTTGTTTTAAAAAAATTTAAGAAATCACAAGTTCTACTTCTTTCTTTTTTTAAATGAACTTATTAGTTTTTTTAAAAAAATATTTTTATTTATTTATTTGGCTGTGCTGGGTCTTAGTTGTAGCACACAAAATCTTTGATCTTTGTTGCGACACGTGGAGCAAGTGGGATCTAGTTCCCAGACCAGGGATTAAACCCAGGCCCCCTGCACTGGGAGCTTGCACGCTTAGCCACTGGACCACCAGGAAATTCCCTCTACTTATTTCTTGAAGAAAGATTAGGAAATACAGGTTACTTGATTCATGGAAGAAGAAAATCACCTGTGATTTCCCTTCCAGAAGTCACCACTGTTCACCTGTTAACTGTGCTACTTGTGTCTAGGATGACCGGGGACAGCAGTGGCCGGCAGCGTGTCGGGGTTCAGAGGAGGGACTGCCTTTCTGAGAGCCGGGCTGGCCCTCCTGTGGCTCAGAGCCTTACACTGGGCAGCTCTGCTTCGGGACAAGCACTTGGCAAGTCCTCAGGTGTCCTCCCGCCTTGAGAGCAGTTACTGTAGGAGGCCAGCTGCTAGTTTCCATTGATGCCGTGTACCCAAGCGTTCTGGGCCTTGTTCATGTTGATTCTGCCCTCCTGATTGTGCGTTCAGTTTTCACATAGCCAGGTGGGGTGGGGTCTTGGGCCTCTTTTCTCTGTAGGAACTGGTGCTGGCTCTTAGGGTTGGTGGTGCTCCATCTCTTGTCTCTGCCTTGCTAAATGTCTCTGGGAAGGCTCTGCCCAGGAGGAGAACTCACTGGGTAAGGAGAACACTGCCTCACAGCTTTTAAAATGTAATGCCTCCTCCCCCTGTTCTCTTCCCGAATAAGAGCTGCCAGTAGAAGTTTAGTGCTGGACCATTGAGATGTTTTTATTACTGTGTGATGGACAAAGGAATTGTCAACTCATCCATCTCCTTCACCCCCTTGCAAGTGGGAATTACAGGAAATCACAACTAGCATAAAAAACTGGGCGAGTGGGAAGGATGGAATGTGTAACCCTTATTCCCAAAAATGGGCAGAATGTCGGAGCTGACTGACCTTAGCCTTAGGCGATCAGTGGGCCAAAGCATGGCCTGAAGCTCTCACCATCTGGGAATTGACACTGAATCTTGCTGCTTTCTGACTTTGTGTCATCATGACTCCCCTCTTCTGAGCCCCTCCTGTCTGATCAATAACGAGCTCCTGCCAGTTCTTTCTGCTGGAGGTTTCTGTCACCACTACCCTGGCCCAGACCTTAACATCCTGTCTGGCCTCCAAGGCTGCTTTAGTCTCCCTTGCCAGGTTCATGTCCCCTGAACGTTTTTCTTATCTCAAGTAAGACTAGGTAAGAGAATGCAGCCCTATGTGTGCAGGAGGTCATATTACCGTCCCTTCCCCCATGCTCCTTGAGGACAAACACTGAGTAATCTGGTGCCTCTTACATAGTAGGCCTTTAGTAAATACTTGTTCAGTTGGATGAAGTCATGTTTCCTGCTCAAGAACATTCATTGGTTCCCTACTACCTATGGATCCAAAGCTGAATCTCTATGCCCGTTTTTCATAGATGTACAGTCTGGCCTTATTGTAAGTATTCAGTGGAATACTTAATTTACTTTGTGGAATAACCAGAGTCTGGTAAGTAATAGATACCAGGGAAACCGTAAGAATTGTGCCTTGCCCTGAAGGATCTCAAATGGATTTTTTTTCTGTTCTTCCCTGATTCTTGGCTTCTTTCCCCACCCCTGCCTTCCCAATTTATCATGCTTATTTATGCCTTTCAGCCCCCAAAATTCCTTCTTCCTGTCTACATACTAATTCAGCTCTCAAGGCTTTCAGGTCAAATCTTCCTTCCTTCCTTTTTAAGGTCCTCTCTCTCTCTTTTTAAATATTTGTTTGGCTGTGCTTGGTCTTTGGTGTGGCATACAGGATCTTTAGTGTCAGCATGCAAAATCTTTTTAGTTGGGGGTGTGGGATCTGGGCTTCGAGGTAACTCCATGGTAAAGAATCCACCTGCAATGTAGGAGATGCAGGTTCTGTCCATGGGTCAGGAAGATTTTCTTCAGGAGAATATGGCAACCCACTCCAGTATTCTTGCTAGGAAAATCCCATGGACAGAAGAGCCTGATTGGCTGCAGTCCATGGGGTTGCAAACAGTCTTACACAACTGAGCGACTGAGCATGCATGCATGTGGGATCTAGTTCCTTGACCAGGGATTGAATCTGGACCCTTTGCATTGGGAGCTCAGAGTCTTAGCCACTGGATTCCCAGGAAAGTCCCTAAGGCCCTCTTTAATTGTCTTGGTTCAGGTCCATTTCTGTCTCTCTCCCTTTTTTTTTTTCATTATTCTGTCCATAACTCACAAGTAGTTGCTGCTTATTCTTCCTTATTTTCTGAAATGCATACCTCACGATTTAGTGTTTTATTGTACCCACATAGACTACTGAAATAGACACTCTTGCCTTACTGGGTGCCTTGATTGTTTGCTGTCAGGTAGGCAGCTTCTCCATCTCCACTGAAAGCGGACTGGGGCTTGTGGTTTCTGTGCCTTTTACAGGCTTCACATAGGACATGGTGCTGCACAGAGCAGACAGAGGTGGAAGCTAATGTGATGTGCTTGAGAGTGTGGTTCCTGGCAGGATTTTGGGTGGCCTGAGGCTGGAAGACCATCAAGGAGTTTTTTAGGGCTCTGGAAACCAAGACCTGAGAGAAGATGGAAAGATCAGAGAGGGTCCAGCTTGTCCCCCAAGAGTTTGTCCCACTCAGAGATTTTCTTGAAACCCTAGTTCACGTGGAACTGTGTTCATTCTAGAAGTTGGCCAGTGTTCTTGGAAATTGTGGGGAGGTGCATGTGTGATGAATCCTCTCTAAAGGAGGATATGAAAGGTGCCTGGCCATAGGGAAGCTCGTAGCTTAAGGGAACAGACCATCTGGGGCAGTGGTGAGCAGATGCAGTTCGATTTGTTTGTATTAGAGGCAAATTGATTCCTCTGGGAAGTTTAGGGATTTAAATATATTCTATAAATACATGTTTTTCTTTGCTTTGTCACTGATGAGGTTTATGGCTTACGTTACATGTTTCCTTCTAATAATAGAATCTTACGTGAAATTAAAAGCAGTATCTTCCTCTTCTGACTCAGACAGAATTATAAGTGTATTGCTGATTTCCTACCCTGCTTTTATTTCTTACATTCAACCAGGACTGTGCAGACAGGTTGGTACATCTGTGGGCTGAGACCAGTTTCAGCCAGCTGAATTCCCTGTAATCCAGTCTGCATCTGAGAGGCACATCTAACTTACTGGAGTTCTAGGTAGGAAGTGTGGTTAAGGAGGCAAAACCATTTAATTGCAGCTTGTTTGAAAATAAAACCAGCTTGAGTTTTCTTCTCACAAACTTTCTCTGAAACATTTCTTTAGATCTTTTATTTTTGGCAAATGGGTTTTGGGGTGGCAGCCTCATTACTTGTGATGGAGAGGTAAAATAAGCCAGTGGGTGATTTCCCAGAATCCTGAGCCTTTGAACATTGCAGTTCCTTTTGGAAGTGCAGAAACCAGGCTGCCCATCTCAGATTTATACCCTCTTCCCATTCTCATCTCAACTAGTAAATACTGTGGCATCAGTCTGCCTAAAAATGTAACGGCTTAAATTTGTTTAAATGTCTATAGCAGTTTGGTGATGAAGTTTAGCCCTTTAATGATAATGATGATGATAGTGATGATAGTAATAGACAAGCAGGCTGACTGAGTTGTGAATTAGTTCTTTTAAGGTTCCGAGGAAGAAAATTACTAACTCACTTTTCTTGTCAAGGTCTTAGTGTTGAGTAGAGCAGGGAGCAGCCTAGAGAAACCATCTACCCAAAGGTTACCCTTCAGACAAGTCCTTTACAGGAAATTGTGTGTTTTCTGTTTGGAATGGGGTGTGTTCATTCTTTTGAGAAGCCTTTTTACAATAGTATAATGGTTCCTCTGGAACTCCTAGCAGTGTTCTCTTTCTGCCCTCTACTGTATTTACAGCTGCTTTTTCCCTAGGGGAGCATTCATCTGTTTTAAAAAACGGAGAGAGAAAACAAGAAGTTCTCTCTAACAGTGAGGTTTGGAAATCAAAACCGTGTTTGCCCTTCAGGAGGGCAAGTTCTTGAGGGGCTGTTGTTGGGGTGGAAGACAAGGAAGTCCGGCTGTAGTGTCCTGATTCCCTGCCCTCACTGCACCCCCGCTCCCCTCTACCCGCAGCGTGCTTGTGACAGATGTGAAGGGGTTTGAGCACAGGGCCCATTATGACCCCTTGGTTGTACTAGATCAAACATTGCTTTTCAGCCCCTGAGTAAGGCAGTTTTTCTGGCAGGCCACTGTCTGGCCCCGCATATCCATGTCCAGGGTCCTGGACTGATATTGGGCCTGAAGGGCAGGAGGAGCCTATGGTGATTGCCCTGGAGTGTGGAGGCAGCAGCAAAGCCACAAGCGTTTAGGAAAGACCTCTCATCCTTAGGATGCTTTCATTATACTGATGCTTCAAGGCCTTGGAGCTGGGGTTTGCCAGGTCTCTGGATGCAGTTAGTCAACGAACTTCACCCCAGTACTCCTTAGCCTCTTTTTGCCCAGTTTTAAACACATAGCTGGTTGTGGACGTGCACCTTTGTTTGATGAGGAGAAGAGGATTTCTGCTTTGCAGTTGAGTAACTGTGCCTTCTATTTAGGTTCTGTAGAGGGTTATATTTGAAAAGCTAATGAGTGTTTTTTTCCACTCTGCACACACAGTGATCCAGAGTGGGCTGCAGCGCAGGTGCTGTTGAAGGCAGATGTTGAGCTGACAGTAAGGGCAGCTGGGCCCTGAAGCTCCAGCGGCCTGGCCCCCTGGCTGACAGCCCATCCCCCAGGGCCAGGTCGCCAGAGAGGGCTTCAGCTTCCCTGAAATGACTGCTTCTTATGGCTAGTGTGACCAGCCAGAGGAGGGGGTGGGTTTCCTGGGGAAGAGGGTGGGAGAGTCTTAATTAAGCCAGTCTAGTTTGGCAGTTAGCTCCGACTTGCCTCCAAGTCTGTGTTGGCTGATAATTCCCTTCAGCTCTCAGAACAAGCCTTTTTCGTTTCCAAACACACACCGCCCCCCACGCCCCCAAAACTACAGCCTTCCTTGAGTGTTAACTGTGTGTACCTTCTGCTTCCTTTCTGGAAGAGGCAGGTAGCTACTCGTGAATTTTTTCCCCTGAGCTGCTCTGGCTGCATTGGAGTTCCTGGAGACTCAGCGCTACCGGACATTCTCATCTGGCAGAGGCCTGGCCAGGAGCCATTCCTGGAGGGCTCAGTGGACAGAGCACTGGGAACAGTGCTGGGGCTGGCACTCAGTCTGGGGGGCTCGGTGGGAGGTATTTGGGAAACCTTGCTGAGTGAAGAGTTGGGAGAGCTGAGTTTTGGTTCAGCCACTAACAAGCCCTGTGTTCCCGGGGCAAGCCATGGTCCCCCTCTAGGCCTCAGTTTCCCTCTCTTAACATGGATAGGTTGAACTTTAGGCTGTAATGTGTTAGGATCCCAAGACAGACCCCATGAGTCTGCTCCTAATAAAAGATGACCAGAGGCAGCAAAGGTGGGTGCAGAAGAACCTTGGATGATACTAGAGATGTTTTCCAGGTTCATCTCTTGGCAGAGCATTGGGTGACTTTGCCATCCCACCCCCAGGGTGATCTTTGGAGGTGATGCTTGGCTTGGGCCCTGCTCCTTTCGTTTCCTGCCCTGGGGAGGGGCAGGCAGGCACGTGCAGTTGGCTGTCTCTGCCAGCTGCCTGGGGCTGAGCCATCTGCTGCTTAGGCCCGCGGGTGGGGTGGGGGCTGAGCCCCAACCTAATCTCCTCTCCCGCACTAGCCGCTCAGCAGAGTCTACCCCTTCTCCCCACATTCTGTCCTGTGTTCCAGCGCTCTGTTAGGCTACCCTTCACCGTGGTCTTGCTTTGTTCCAGCTGCCCCCACCCCCAGGAGAACCCTTGCTGTGTTTTTGTTTACTCTGTGTGTGTGCTGTGCCCTTTAGCCTGTGCCCCAAGAATCTTTCTGTAAGTAAGGCAGCAGCGGCGGCAGGAAAACAATGAAACTTTGGACTCTGGTCGGTCTCTGTTCAGATGCAAATGACGAGTCTCTTCCCATCAGAGTTTGTACCTTTGGGTTCTCCATCCCACCTCCTGAGGAGTCTTTGAACGGCAGGGGTGGGCTGAATCAGTTGCTCAGAAAAGCTCTGATTTAGCCTGTGCTTCAAGTCTTGTTTCTTTCTGGCCTTGTGTGGATGTAGGCACGACTGAGTGACTTGACTTTCACTTTTCACTTTCATGCATTGGAGAAGGAAATGGCAACCCACTCCAGTGTTCTTGCCTGGAGAATCCCAGGGACTGGGGAGCCTGGTTGCCTGCCGTCTATGGGGTCTCACTGACGCGATTTAGCAGCAACAGTGGATGTAGGCAAGAGGCAAAGAGAAAGGAAGTTGTCCTCCTGACTGTCGGTGACTCTGGGTTTGGAAGTTCTGAACTGGTGTGTATGTGTGTGTGTGTACATGTGCACAAGCTGTGCAAGGAGGTGGAGTTAGGACGGAATGTGGACAGTCTTGAAAGTCATCTTTACAAGTGAGGAGATGATAGAGCAGGGAATAAAAGGGCAGTATATCCTAAACCAGGGCTTCTCAAACTTTTCTGACTTCTCAAACCGGAGGAATCTTATTAAAATGCAGATTTTCATTCTGTAGATCAGGGATGAGGGAGAAAGAAGTGGCAGCCCACTCCAATATTCTTGCCTGGAGAATCCCAGGGACAGAGGAGCCTGGTGGGCTGCCATCTGTGGAGTCACACAGAGTCAGGACACGACTGAAGTGACTTAGGAGCAGACCCTGAGACTCAGTGTCTCTGTTAAGCTCCCAAGTGATTCCAGGGCTGCTCTTCAGTGGCCCGAGCCTCCCGCTCCTCCTCTTAACACTGATGAATAAGATTGACCTGAAAAGGCAGAAGGGAGACTTTCTTATGTATTTTAAATCTGAGAGCCTGGGCTGGGCTTTAAGCAAGTGTTTGCAGAGCCTTTTCTGGATCGCTTGTACCTGAGCTCCTGGCTTCTCCGGCGCTCCCCCTTGGCTAGATTCTGTCTCTACAATAGCAGAACCTCTGTCCTTCGGGGTGGATGTGCACGCTAAGCTGGATCCTTTCTCTTTGGCTCATGATAAGGACAGATAGCATTTCAAATAGAATTTTAGAGCTGGAAGAACTCCTCAGTCATCTTTTCCAAGCCTTCTGTTTTAGAGAGGAGGAAATGGGCCCAGAAAAATTTTGTGATATGTAACAGCCAGAATCAACAGCTAGTGGCCGAGATGGGGTGAACACCCAGACATCTAAACTCTTATTAAATTCTTCTCTCTGAGGGACTGTAAGCCTGAGTTAGGGACACCAGCAGGATCAAAGCGTTGCCTGGAGACAGGTGATAGGAAGAGACTTGCCAGCGGCGGCGGGGAATTTACAAGCACAACTGCTGATACCTGCTCAGCACCGTGCTGATCCCACTCAGGCCAGGGTTCTCAGCTGCAGCCTTTTTGACATTTGGGGCCGAATTCTTTGTTCTGGGGGGCTGTCTTGTGCATCATGGGATGTTTGCTGGCACCCTGGACCTCTGCCACTTGGATGCCAATAGCATCCCCCAGGTTAAGACCGTCAAAAAGTCCTCCAAATGTTGCTAGAAACCTTGGGACTGGAGTGGCATGTAAAATTGCCCCCATTGAAAACCACTTGTTCAGGCAGTAAGTTATTTTGGGGAGGAGAGTCCCTCTTGGGCACCTATACTAGGGTTTTTTGAGAGAGTCATGGTCTCACAGTTTACAAAGAAAGCACAAAAAAACAGATAGAGCTCCAGCCTTCCCGGGACCTTATAGTTTATTAACTACAGTTTACTGGAGAGACCAGACCAGCCAATGTTGAAAACAGATAAATTGCCATTTTAATGGTCCCTCCAGGGTAGAACCCCAGGCTGGACTCTGAAGAATGGGGTGCCTGCCCAGGGTCCTTAATGAGAAGAAGATTATGTTACCCTGGACTGGGTTGCATAGCTAAGAATTGAGTAACTCTATGTCACTTCCTGAGTTACTTTTACCTCTTCTTAAGGAATATTTCTTTCATTCTGAAAAAATATTTTATCTGAATCTGTAAAGGTCCATCAGACACATTAACCAGTACATGTGTACACTTGAGGGAGGGAGGCCTCTTCAGGACTAATGCTGGTGAAGCTGACTCTTTCTATGATGGGGTTTACTTTTTCTTTCTTCCTTGATTTTCTTCAGCTAAGGCATGGATCCTCTAATAGACCTTTCTTATCTCTTTTCCAGTATTTTAAGGAATATGACTGTATAAATAAGCTTCAGTTTGTAATGTTCTGAGTACAAGAGTATAAAACGTGTCTCTACGAAAGTAAGAAAGGGTCTTTACCCCTTTTTACTCCTCATAGAATACTGTACTTCCAAAGAGCTTCCCTGGTAGCTCAGTGTTAAAAGAATCTGCCTGCCAATGTTGGAGGTGCTTGTTCGATCCCTGGGTCAGAAAGATCCCTTGGAGAAGGAAATGGCCACCCATTCCAATATTCTTTCTGGGAAATCCCATGGACGGAGGAGCCTGGTGGGCTACAATCCATGAGGGTCACAAAAAGTTGGCCATGACGTAGGGGCTAAACAACAACAAGTACTTGCAGATGTTTGTAAGACCACTGAGTCTTGTGCTCAGCACAGGCCTCCCTGAAAAATATTACTGCAGAACACAAAAAACTTAGTGATGGGAACTCATAGTTCCTGTCAGCTTTTCCTTAGGAAATGAGTGTCAAATTTGATTTTTTCCCCAATACTTTGAACATGATGCTCTGTTGCCTCCTGGGTTGCATTGTTTATAACAGGAGACTTGCTGTGATTCTTTGTTTCTCTGGGTGCATTGTCTCTCCTCCTACCTCCTCATGGCTGCTTTTAATATTTTCTCTTTAATGATCATTTTCATCATTTTGATTACAGTGTGCCATGCTGTGTTTTCTTGTTGAGGTACTTCTTCTTGTGGTTTGATGAGTTTCTTGAATCTGTGAGTTTATAGTTTACATCAAAAAAATTTTTTTGTGTGTACCTATGTGCGCTTCCCATGCCTCAATTATGCATGTGTTAGGCTGCTTGATACAGTCATACTTCTGACTTATGTTCTGTGTATATCTCT
Source organism: Bos mutus (assembly GCF_027580195.1). Lineage (NCBI taxonomy): Eukaryota > Metazoa > Chordata > Mammalia > Artiodactyla > Bovidae > Bos > Bos mutus. The sequence goes on along the minus strand of NC_091626.1, from coordinate 27,358,201 downwards.
TCAGAGAGTTTCTATTGCTGTGTTTTCAAGTTCATTGAATTTTTTCTTCTGCAGTGTCTAATCTGTTAATCCCGTTCTGTATATTTTTCTTTTCAGGTATTCGTATTTTTCCCTCTAGAAGTTTAAACGTTTGAGTCTTTGTGGTCTCATGCCCGTCCCTTCCTCTTTTCTCTTGAACACACAGAGTATATTTGTAACAGAGATTTGAACATCCTCTGTGTTCATCTGTGTCATTTCTAGGTCTGTTTCTGTTTGTTTATTCTCCTCCTGTGACCATAGGTCATGGTCATAATTTTCTGCCTCTTTGCATGTCTGCTCAGTTTTGATTTGAAACTAGACATAGTGAGTTGTATGTTGTTAGGTGCTGAAACTTTCTGTATTCCTTTAAAAACTTTTTGGCTTTGTTCTCAGAAGCAATTCAGTTACTACTTAGAATTGGTTTGATCCTTTCAAGGCTTGGTTCTCAGCCTTTATTTATTTATTTATTTTTGTCCTTTTTCTTTTTTGCAGACAGCCTTTAGTTGAGGGCTAGGATGGTCCCACTACTGAGGCCAACACTTGTGAAGATCCCTTCCGGTGCCCTGTGAACCAGGAGATTTTTTGTTTCCACTTTGGCCCATGGGAACGTGTAAACTTCTGGCTCCGTGTGAGCGCCGGGGGTTAGTTCTTTCCTTTGGTTCTTTCCTTAGCCTTGCTAGTTTCCTCTAACACGTGCACAGATCAACACTCAGCCTCCACAGATCGTTAGTTTTTTCCCTTGGAGCTCCCTCCTCTCAGTTACTTTGCCCTGCACGTTCTAGCCTCCTTGACATCCCCCAGTTCCCAGCTGTCTCTCCAACTCAGTGAAATCATTGAACTCTCAGGTTTTTATTTGCCTACTCTCTGGTCTGAAGATGCCTTTAGGGGGTTAGTTAGCAGGTTAGCCCTGCTGGGGCACCAGCAGGACTCTGCATTTCTTTCCCTTTTTTCAAGGATCACTGCCCTGTGCTACCTATTTTTAAATGTCTGAAAACCATTATTTAATATATTATATCTGACTTTGTAGTTGTTTAAAGAAAACGTAAATCTAGTCTCTGTTATTCCATTATGACTTCTGTGTCCCTCAGGCTAATTTTTAGGTGTCTTTTGCCTCCTGTGTTCACTTGTTGAAAAATTAATCCAGTGAGACACATTTCATTGGGAATTCAACCAGGTTCAGGTCATGTCACTGCACCAAACATTTACTGAACAGGTACAGTGTCCAAAGGAACAGCATGCTGTAGTGTCATGCAGTATGTGGTGTATAATCTGAAACTTCACCTGTATTGTGATGCCATGCTTCCAAGCTGAACACTGAGTGTGTACTTCCAGGTTTATCCTGACGTGAACATACGCATATATACGCTCTGAGCCTCATTCCTATGCCTCCTGACCATAGTGCCATTCAACCTGGGTGACTGATTGAACTAATAGGCACAGTTGATGAGCAAATAGCGGATGCTCAGCTGTCTGTCCATGAGTGAGGGTCCAGACAGCTCTGTGCAGACGCAGGAGCTCTAAATTCCTGTGTGCGGTGGCCCTGCCAGCATCTCACGTCTCGCTCTGGGCCAGATATTGTATTAAACTCCAGAAATGCGTGAATCACGGACTCGTCACAGTTCTGTGAACTAGGTATTGCTACCCCAACTTCGTATATGACTCACAGGAGGTAACGCAGGGCACCTAGGTACCTCTGAAAAACAAGAGGCAGAATCAGGATTGAACTCCCTATGACTTTAAAATCCATGTTGTGATTAATTCTTTAATTGACTGTTTCATTTCCTTCTGCTGGCTCCACCTTACTTCCCTGTTTTCTCTTGGCACTTTGACTATATATCTCCCTTGGGTTTTCACATTTTACCTCATCGTAGTTACTTATGTATGTGTCTTACCTCCCCTGTAGACTGTAAACTCTTTAAAGGTATGAGCTTTCCCCCGCTTTTATACCTTTTGTGGAATCCAGTATAAGTAGGTGCTCTTTATATGTGTTGAATGAAGTTAGTAAGATATGTGTTAAAATTGGGGGAGCTATCAGATTCTCTCATCAAATTACGATGCTTCTTTCTCATCTGCTGAGTTTTATTACAGTCCCTCTTAACATAATCTTAGATGATACATGGACTTTATGAGATTCTTCATTTGATACCTCTGCCTGAATTTTGACTAATTTGAAATAAGTTTTGAGTCTGTATTTAGAGATTTAAGGGAATATTCCTTCTTGTGCATTAATCAGATCCTTTCTTCTCAGGTCCTGACTTTGAACTCCGTATTGAGAGAACCAGAGGTATGGTTGGAGCTAGACCTAGAGCATGCAGGCCTTGGTGGATGGCTCTGTACCGTGAGAGGGTCATGTCAGGGCAGAGGTGGTGCTTGGGCTTGGGACTAATCAAAGGGGAAGGAACAGTAGGCAAGTTCCTGCTTCTCCTTGCTTGGGGCCTCACAGTCCAACCTTGACAACTTACAGGAAGTTTGGGTAATTTGTGAGGAGGACGGGAAGAGTCATGGTTTGCTTATAAATTAGGAGGCTTCTTGGAACTTAACACAAGATGAAGAACATTTGGACTAGAAGACAGTGTCTTGCTTGGGTAGGGGTGGGGGGAGTGTCTCAGAGCTGCAGTTCCAGAAGCTTTAACTGAAAACCTTAGGTTAACTGAGAAGGTACAACTCTCAGAATTTGTAGTACACAAATTCTTTCTAGCCATCATCCCATCTTTCTTCTTCCTTCTTTTCCAGTTCCACCATCCTTCGCCCCAGTAGTTTTGCCCTTATTGTCTGTGCTTTCTCACTTTGAATTTGTGATCTTCCCTCATGACTGTAATAAATCTGCTTTTGAGGAGGTCACTAGTGATAACTTCGTGATCAGATCCAATGGATGGATGTCTTTTAGGCTTCATTTATGGGACCTTTGTTGCGTCTGCCACTCACCCTCACATTCTCCTTGAATCACTGTGTCCCTCCTGTGACAGCTCTGATGCATAGGCTCCTGGTTTCCTTGTACTTTTGGGAGGGTCTTTAATGATCTCTCTTTCCTTCACATTCTGCTTTAGAAAGTTAGTGTTTCCCCGAGGATCCTGTCTTGACTCTCTTCTCACTCAGCTCTCTCACCAGGATGAGCTCTCATCTCTTTTGCATGCTTTCAGCCAATCACTTTCAGGCCGATCACTCCAGGGCTATATCCTGAGTTTGGAGCACTTTGCGGAGCTTCATACTCGTTTCTAATTTGCCTGCTAGACCTTTCCACTTGGATATTCTCCAAGTACCTGTAGTTCAGTCCTTCCAAACATAACCTGAGCTACATTCATCACATGCTTCACCAGCACCTGCTTGTCCACATATGTTCTTTCCTCTTGTGGTAGCTTCTACCATTCACCCAGTCACGGGCCAGAAACCTCGGTGTCATCCTTTGTGGTTCTCACTCGTCGCATCCTATTAGTTTCTGGCATCCTCTATAGTCTTTAGCATGTTATGAATGCTGAGCGAATACAAGAAAATGCCTATTAATTTCATCTGAATTTAATTTCAGTCTAGCACTTAGATCTTGTTACTATACTCTGATTACACTCTTAACTTTTGGGGAAGGGCGTTAAATTTTTGACCACATTCAAATTATATTAAGGAGAAGGCACTTTTTTGTTTAAAACAGGACTGCTTTGCAGGGGGGATTAGTCATTACTAGAAGTGTGTTGATTGGCCACGTGCTCACTTTTAGGACGAGGAGCTGCACAACAGGTAGAGATGAGGTGGATGAAGTTGCACTGTGCTGGCCCTGGAGGGTGTTGTGCTTCACGAACAAGGCCGTAGAGGCAGCAGGTGTACCCATGCTGTGGCTTCAGTGTGAGTCACAGCCAAGGCTCTTCCCCAGGGAGCGGAGCATGCCCCTTTCAGCTCATTGATGAATTTCCTTAATTGTGTTGTAGTGTATCGAATATAAACATTGAGGATATATTGGTAACTGTCATGCTTCTCCAAGTTGATCTCCCTTCCTTTCCATCTAACCGCCTGAAAAGAAAAAAAAAGAAGGGACTTACCTGGCGGTCCAGCGGTTAAGACTGTGCCTTCCAGTGCAGGGGGTGTGGGTTCAATCCCTGGCCCTGGTCGGGGAGCTAGGATCCCACGTGCCTTGAGGCCCAAAGATCAAAACATAAAGCAGAAGCAATACTGTAACAAATTCAGTGAAGACTTTAAAAATGGCCCACATCAAAAAAAGAAAAGAAAAAAAGGAGAAGGTGACTTAACGAACCAGAGGATTTTGGAGCCAGAGAAGCTCTTCAGGTAGTGATCCATCTAGCTCAGCCTTTTACGTTTTCAGATTATGATGACAATAATAGATGGTGAAAACTAGAACACCTATTTTTGACGACTTACTGAATACAGGCAATGTGCTAAGTGCTTTACATGTAATTCCCGTGTGATACTTACACCATATGATATACTTACACCATACTCATGCCATATGATAACATGTATTACATGATATGATGCCTACAAGGTAGCTATTGTTAGTGCTAGTTTATAGATAAGGATAATGGAGGTCCAGAAAGATTGGATAACTATCTTGGGGTTAATGCTGAAGCGGCTATTGTACAGAGAGGTGAAACATCATGCTTTTTCAAGGTCAGGTTTTCCAGTTAGAGGCAGAACATGAGTAGAATCTAAATCTCCTGACCTTGAACTCAATAAGCCTGTATTTTCATTTTCACCTGAGAATCCATTCTCTGTGGTCATTTTAGTCTCATTGCTTGCTGAACCCCTTTTAATTCCAGTGAAATCAAATGAAGCAAAGTAAAGAGTGGTTTGGAGTTGGGGGTTTGGGTGAGTTTTTACAGTTTATTTTTAAATAGGCAGCATTCCCAGACTGACTGGGAATGTAGCAGAAGGCCTGAGAACCAGGAAGTGACACAGACCTGTTTATACCCTCCCACGTGAGAGCCTTTGGAAAGTGATCCACGGTGATGGTAAAAAGTAAACACCACTGCTTCAGCCAGTTCTCTTGGGTTTGCTATTTTTGACCTGGAGGAGGTGTTTTCCTGCACAGCCATGAGTATGTATTTAGAAGACCAAAATCTAGCACCTAAACATCCCCTTCAGTGAAAATATATAGATATGTTTATTTCCTGTTGCCAGACAGCAGCAGTCAGCAACTCTTGGCAGAAAGAATTATCACTGTTTATTTTTCCTCTCTCCCTCTGCCATCCTTTCGGTGAATTGTTCTTCCGTTTCTTTTTCTTTCTTTATAATTAGACCTGTGGATGCAGAACGGGCCAGAGAGCTCACTAAATCTGTTCATGATAGTCAAGGTCCAGCTCAAAGCTTCCTCTTTCACCTCCCCCTACTCCCAACCAGAATCCTTTGTTCTTATGGCCTCTGTGTCCTCATGGCACTTTAAAAAAAAAACAAAACAAAAAACAAAAAACAAAACCCTAGTAACAGTTTCACAGTGCTATATGGATAAACACATAATTCCTGTCATGGAGATTGTGAATTCCTTGAGAGTAAGAACTATGCCCCACGTCATCTCTGTGACCACCCAGGCCTTGCACTGAAGACAGCCAGTAAATATTTGCTGAATTGCAGTATAGTTACTGCAAACACAGAGCCCTGAGAAATCAGATTTAGCAAATCAGCTTCCCAGCCTTTATTTGCCAAGTTAGTATTGAAACCTGCTCTGCTCAGCTCTGATGGAGACCAAGCAGAGGGCTGTGATGACACGTAGACGTGTCTTTGGGTCCAGGAACCAATGACAGCCATGTCTGTCAAGCATCTGTTTTCCTGCCTGGCAAAACTTCCAGGATTTATCTATCCTCTCTTCCTGTTTTATATCTGCTGCTACTTTGCCATCTTGTATTTCCTACACACATTATGGGGTTTGGGGTTTATCTTTATTTTCCCCTTCTGTGAACAAATAAATGTTGAACACTCTGGGGCACAGAAAGAGGCAGTTGGTGGGCTCTGCAGGAATTTACCACCTGCAGTAAATGTAGTATACAACAGTTAAGTGACTGTGAGTGGTCCACAGGGAAGGTTATGATTCGTTCTCCCAGTCTTCATGCAGTGTTGCTGGGGGTTCAGAAGAGCTGTCCCATGCTGTGGGCTCAGTTGATGAGTTTTCCCAGAGGAGATGCAAATAAGCTTGACCTTGTGCTGGGAAAAAAGAGCAGGGAGCCCTCTGCAGTATGAAAGCAGGAGGAGGAAAGACTTCTAGGCCCCTTTGATTGCATTTATCTGTAAAATAATGGCACAGTGGCACCTATGTAATGAGGTAATGAGAGGGAGAGTGTGTGTGTGTGCATCTCAGTCATGTAAACTCTGCCCTTATCCTGTCCTACAGCATGTTTACACTGTGGGACATATTTAGGGAAACCTCCTTGGTCCCTTTAGACACATAGCACTTCAGGATGCTCACGTACAAGGTTATATAATTTGGAGAGAGGCATGTTCAGTTCCTTAAAAATATATATTTTTAGAACTTCATGGGAGAGACCTCTGGAGGTTTACTTGTTTAACCTCGTGGCTCTTCTTTCTTCTAAACTAACTGTGTTTTGAGCCTTGTCTCAGGACAACAGTGCCCTTTGGGAGTTTCATGTGGGCTCAGTCACAGCCTGTTAGAGCAGGAAGGGGCCTCCAGCAGCGCTAATTTGAGGGCCCAGTATTCCAGATGCTGTTCTGATCCTTCACGTTGATCCTGTTTCTACCTCCCAACAGCCCAATGAGGTGGGTATTATTTACCCATTTTGTAGATGGGAACTGAAAATAACTTGCCCTGGACTACCTAACTAACAACATCCATGCAGACCAGAGGTTCTTGCCCAGTCTGCAGGAATCTTTCCACGGATCCATCCTCTCTGAGTGAGACGAACATGAAACTGTTTCCGTTTTACTGATGAAGAAACAGAGGCATCGGGAGGCAAAGTATTTGTCTTGGTTCAGGCCATCAGTCCAGAGAAGAGATACTTTCCTGCCTTCAGGGTTGGAAATGTATGGCCTGAGCCGAGGCGCTCTGCCTGGTCTCTCCTTTTTCCTGTCCTGAGTCTGTCTGTCTTTGTTCTTTTCCATCCTCTCTTGAGTTTTTCTGTTTCTCTCTGGGCCCTTACAGCTCTGTGGTGATCCTTGCCTTTGGGTGTGTGGAGGCTGGGTTTTTTTTTTGTTGTTGTTGTTAGTTGTTTGTTATTTTTGGAAAGGGCTTTAGGAACACTGGGTATGAATGGCCTATGCAAATGTGGTGATGGATTGATTAAGCTCTAAATGGAAAAGCGGCATCTCCTGAGTTTGTTGCAGTGCAGAGGGAGGTAGATGCTAGGCTATGTCTGCTCTGGGGAATAAAGAGGAAGGATTTCACATTTCTTCCTTCTACTCAGAACTTTTGTTGATTTCTGTTTCAGAGGAAATACTTTGAGGCCCCTCCTTTTCCCTAGAAGACATTCCAGAGCGCTTAAAACTGAAAGGACATTGGGGGATCATGCAGGCCCCGAGTGCCAGGAAGAATGAACGACTCATCTGAGGCCCAGCCACTGCTGGGTGGTGGTGCTGGGACGTGAGGGCTGTCTCCTGCCTGCAGGTCCATGCTGCAGTCATCCTGCTGGCTTCTAGAAAAGAGTCATTAGAGATGATTATAGGGAAGGTGCCATGTATCTGCTGGTGTTTCTGCTGTCTGAAGCCCGAGGAACAGGGTAGGGAGAACAAAACAGCAAGAGGCTGTAGTGAGCAATTTTGGGAAGAAAGATAAGAATACAGGGATATCAGAGCAATTCAGAAAAGCCTCCAGTACCTGCCTTACCCTGGCTTCAGTGGTTCCTGAGAAAGTGAAAGTGTGAGTTACTCAGTTGTGTCTGACTCTTTGCGACCCCATGGACTGAAGCCCGCCAGGCTCCTCTGTCCATGGAATCCTCCAGGCAAGAATACTGGAGTGGGTTGCCACGCCCTCCACCAGGGGATCTTTCCGACCCAGAAATCTAACCTGGGTCTCCTGCATTGCAGGTGGACTCTACCATCTGAGCCACCAGGGAAGCACCAGGAAGTTTTTCTGAGAAAACCTGAGGATTATTTTTGTGATTTATAAGAGGTAAATTTTAACAAGACCTCTGATATTTGTGTCCTTTTGGCTTTGGGACTGGAGATGAAAAGGAAATGGATAAAGTAACATTATGACTCTCAAGGATCTCAGAGTTCAAAAGACAACTTCGTGCCTATTGAAGTACTCAGCTGTTGGTGGCATAAAAGAAAGGGGAAGATACAGAGGTTAGCAAAATTGGAAGGAGCCATTTATCCCCAGGGAGGAAAAAAGTGAACTGAAGACATCTAAAAGTAATATAATTTTGACATTTTATGGGGGAGGAGTGGGAGGCATTTAGGTATCTTTTTCTGCTTTGGCCCAGCGGAATCAGGATGAATGAGAGTGAAGCTGGGAGGCACCACTGGGAGAAAGGGAGAAGCAAGGAGGGCCCCACGGCACGTTCCCTGCTCTTATCACAACCTTTGAGGAGCTCTGAACTCCACAGAGCTAACACTTATTTTCCGTACAATCTGAAATGCAAGGGTTAAATTCTGTTCTGACTTCATGAACTGTTGTCTTCCCCCCATCACATGGTAGTATGGGGGTTGGTGAAGATGGTTAATCAAAGGAACAAACTTATTCTAGATTCTCCATCACCACCATCCCCTTTCCAGACTAGCCTGAAGCAAGGAAAGGATTTCTGTTGGTCTTACCTATTCACTTACCTCTTATAACTAAGGGAGAGATGGCCATGACTTAGGAAATAATCTGTCCTGAGTGACTCATGTAAACTGAGTCTGAGCCGTAGAGAAACTCAGGTAGCCTCTGGGAGGCTGGCAGGGCTGAGTCAGAACCCTTAGCCTCCACAGAGGAGGGCTCAGTAGAGTGTGACCTGACCGCGGCTGCAGCAGGACTGTGACATCCTCGACCTGAGGAGCAGGAAGAATGGAGCAGTGCGTGCAGGAATGGGCCCCAGGCACAGGGGCTACAAGGGGCTGGGTCCTGGGTGCCCCGGCTGTTCCAGGGTTCCCCCTGACCCCTGCTGCTGCCTGTCTAGGCTGTGAGCGACTCTTAGGATACCTTTAATCTTAGCAGGCTCTTTGGTTCATCTGGAAGCATCTATGGCAACAACAAGTAAGCAAACTGTGTGAACTCGGAGCTCGTGTTACAGGCTGTCCTCAGCCCCGGAGGCGTGCCATGCTTATTGTCATCGTTCTTAAGAGCAGTTTTCTCAGGTCACCTTCTGCTGTCTTGGCTTAGAGGCTGAGACTGAATAGAAGGTCTGAGTCTTACCAGTTCACAGAGCAAGCAGTCCCTTTCATTTTGTCTCTTTTGAGCCTTAACTAGAAACTAGTGAGATAACCCCGGAGAAGGCAGTGGCACCCCACTCCAGTACTCTTGCCTGGAAAATCCCACGGATGGAGGAGCCTGGTAGGCTGCAGTCCATGGGGTCGTGAAGAGTCGGACACGACTGAGTGACTTCACTTTCACTTTTCACTTTCATGCATTGGAGAAGGAAATGGCAACCCACTCCAGTGTTCTTGCCTGGAGAATCCCAGGGACGGGGGAGCCTGGTGGGCTGCCGTCTCTGGGGTCGCACAGAGTCGGACACGACTGAAGTGACTTAGCAGCAACAGCAGTGAGATAACTCAAGCTTGGTTTTCACAGCTTCCATTTTACAGATGAGGAAGCAGAGGTGAAGGCAGTGTCTTTCCTCTTGGCTCTGGACAGGAAACGAATGTTTATGACCATCACATTCAGCAGGGCACAGTCACTGAAGCTTTTGACATTTAGGTTCACAGAGGTGGGAGGGGCCCGATGGCAGTCCAGATCATGGTGGTCTCCTTTTACCACAGGCTGTTGAGGTGGCAGCAAGAATCCCAAGAAGGAAAATCAAAAGGGTGAATGTAGGTTTTTCCATGACTCTTCCTCACCTCACGTTTTGGAAGGGAACGCTGGCTGTTGGAGGAATCAGTGAGTTGTACAAAGAGAAGCATGGATGCGCTCTGGAGGATTCTGTGGCTGAGAGAGGCTTTAGAGCTGTTTCTAGGTGTGAAAACAGAAGCCAGAGAGCGTTCCTGACCAGCAGGCTGGTTGGTGGCAGTTGGTCCTCCAGATCCTTTCCTCTCTCCTCACGTCTGGTTTAGATGCTACATGCCTTGTAAGGATGGGTGTGAGCGCAGGCTTTGGAAGTAAGCATGATTAGTTCCCAGTTCCTCTTAATCATAATTTTCCCAGTTTTTTTTTTCTTTTTTTACTCTGGTAAAACACACATAAAATAAAATTTACTGTCTGAACCATTTTGAAGAGTGGTATTAAGTACATTCATAATGTCAAACAGTCATCACCACTGTCTGTCTCCATAACTCTCTTCATCTGACAAAACCTTAAATAGTAACTCTCAATTCCTTCCTCCCCCCAGACCATGACAACCACCATTCTACTTTCTTTCTCTAAATCATAATTTTTTAATCAGGAGAAGTAGTCACTAAAACATCCCCCTCCCCCCAAAAAAAATACTGAAGTGAAATGAATACTTTTTTTTTCCCCCAAGTTTTCACCTATAGGTTTTTTCTAGGCATAGTAATGAATACTCAATCTTAATGTCTTTTCAGTGTTTTTCTTTTTACTTGGTCTAAAGCCACAATTCAAGGACAGTTTTTTAAAATTCTGCATTCAAAGCAGATCCTTTCTTAAAATGATTAGGTGTAGCGTGACCCTTTCTCTATAATAGCTGAGTTTTCCCATTTTGGGATACTCTGGGACCGTGGGGACTCACTTTTCTCCAAGTTATTTCTAAAGCACTACCCTTGGCTCAGCCTTGCGTGTGAACGTTCCTTGACTCTCCTCTGTTCATCTTTTCTCTCTGCAGAGCCCTAATTTCCATCACTCCATTTGTTCTGCACTTGATCAGGTCTTTGACTCATGGTGGAATTAGTCCCTTGCCCCAGGTAGCTGCTTAACAGTAAGGGAGGAACCACCTGTTTCTTCAAAACAAAACATGAGCTTATATGTATGCATCTTTTCCCCAGTTCCATACTCGCTTCTCCCCATAGTATTCATGAGTTCAGCAGACATTTGCTGCCTGCCTGTCTGGTGCCAGGCCCTGTGACGGCTTTTGAAAATTCCATGTTGAGTAATTCACGGTCCCTGCCTTCAGAAACTTTGAGCCTGGTGAAGTAAGACAGATAAACAGATGTAATCACCTGATAGAGGTAACGTCAGAGTAGGGTGCTCAGGGCACTTGGGGAGTAAGAAGAGGGTTATTTCTACTGGAGGTGGGTGTGACATGTCAGAAAAGAACTCCCCCAGGAGATGACCCTTGTGCTGAGCCCTGCAACCCACTGTATTCCTGGCAGGGAAAATCAGATTTACTGGCGTGTCCATTCATTTGTTGAGAAAGGAGGTGGGTGGCCTATGGGAAGGCCTTGCTGCATTAATTTTATTTTGTATTTTATCTATTTGATTAGGTAATACACAAGGTACAACACTCAAGGCGATGAAAAGGGAATACGTTCAGTGAACAGTGAGCCTTCTGCCCTGTTACCCCTAGATTCCTTCCCTGACAGCACTTGGTAGCTGCCAGTTTCTTGTGCATCAGTTCCAGAGAGAGACTTTCAGTGCATACAAGAGTGTGTGTGTGTGTGTGTGTGCGCGCACGTGTGTATGTACACGCATGTGCACGTGTGTGTATCTTAAAAACACATGCACACATGCACATGGTTTTCTTCACGTACTAACTTTGGAAGTCATTCCATATTAGTACAGACTGAACTGCCCAGTTCTTTTTAAACCACTGCGTGTATTCTGTTATGTAACTTATTTAACTAGTCCCCTTCAGTCTTGTGCCAGTATAAATAATGCATTGAATATCCTGCATATGTATCATTGCACACAAGTGGTTTCTGAGGACAGATTATAGGAGTAGAATGGATAAGTCAGAGAATATGTGCATTTGGGGGCTAGATATTGTCACATGGTTCTCCAGAGAGCTCTACTTTAATTGTTGTTTAGTTGCTAAGTCGTGTCCAACTCTTTTGTGACCCTATGGACTGTAGCCCATCAGGCTCCTCCGTCCATGGGATTTCCTAGGCAAGAGTCCTGAAGTGGATTGCCATTTTCTCCTCTAGGGGATCTTCTCAACCCAGGGATTGAACCCAGGTCTCCCTCTTGGCAGACAGATTTTTTCCCATGGAGCCAATGGGGAATCCCCTACATTAATTATAAAATGCTAAATGTAGGATTCTTTACCACTTGGTAACCCTCCCTCATACCAAGTTACCCTCCCACTTGGTAATCAGTCCTCTAAAATCTGTGCCACAGTGATCTTCCTGAAAGAATTTGGTGTTAGAACTTCCCTGTGTATAATCCTTGGAAGCTCCACATGGTCTTCAGTGATAAAGTTTTTATTTTTTAATTTATTTTTATTTATTTGACTGCACCAGGTCTTAGTTGTGGCGTGTGGGATCTAGTTCCCTGACGAGGGATGGACCCAGGCCCCTGCATGGGAGCACAGAGTCATAGCCACTGGACCACCAGGGAAGTCCTGGTCTTCAGGATGGATTTTAAATTTAGCCTAGCACCTGCCTCTAGCGTCTCCTGGGAGTGTAGGGTTCCATTGCTCCCAGCCACTTGTAGTTAATGTGTTCCTTCTCCACTGGACACTTCGTTTAGTAGTCTGTCTAGCATCCCCTCTCCTGGGTAGTCTTTCCTGATTGCCTCCACTCATGCACGGAACAGTGAGCACCACCCTGATCTGGCCTCGTCCATTCTCTGCAGAAGTGCTTCTGCACGTGCTGTCATGTGGCAATAGCAGGTGTCCTTCTCCATGATCCACTTGTTCTTCCCTTGCGGGGTGGTGAGTGCCTGCCCAGGTTACCCGCTGTGGCTGCATGTACAGTGGCAGCACCAGGGATCCATTGCTAACTGGCTGGCGGCCTGGGCATAACCTTTTAACTCTCTGAACCTTAGTTTTGACTTCTTTCAGAAGAGGAGATGAAGCCTGATGACCTCTAAGGTCTCCTCTGATGCTCAGATCTTATTCATAATTATGATAGCAACAGGTGCCATTGTTTACTGAGGACTTGCAAAGTGCCAGGCACTGTTTTGAGCACTTTGTCTGATCCTAAGGTGTTCATTGGTAGGACTGATGTTGAAGCTGAAACTCCGTTACTTTGGCTACCTGATGTGAAGAGCTGACTCATTTGAAAAGACCCTGATGCTGGGAAAGATTGAGGGCAGGAGAAGGGAATGACAGAGGATGAGATGGTTGGATGGCATCACCAACTCAATGCGCATGGGTTTGGGTGGACTCCGGGAGTTGGTGATGGACAGGGAAGCCTGGTGTGCTGAGGTTCATGGGGTCGCAAAGAGTCAGACACTACTGAGGGACTGAACTGAACTGAATCCTTACATCAGCCCTATGAAGATGATTGTATGGTTACTCTTTCCATTTTACAGATGAGAAAACTGAGCCTCAGAAAGTAAATTGGCCACAAGTCATAATAGAGGAAAGAGATTTGAATTCTGGCATTCTGACTCTACCATTCTTAGCTACATAACTCTTTTTACACATTTACACACACGTGGTTTTGTGTACCCTTTTGGGTCACTAGCAGACTCCATCCCTAGACCTCTCCATGAACCATCCCTGTTGGCCCAAGTTGGAGTCTGGGTAAAAGCTGGGGACAGAGGACTCTACAGTCCCAACCATTGAGGGGTGGTGAGTGAAGACCCAGTGGCTAGCTCTCTTCTTGAGCCCCTTGGTCATGCTCATTGAAGACCCTCATAGCTGCTTTTCCTTTAGACTAAGACAGTTCATATTGCTGTCTGCAGTACCTCTCTTTAGAAGGGCTGTGTAGGCCTGAGCCAAAGGCTTCACGCATGGATTAAAGTCAGGGCTGGGTGATATCCCTCAGGGACATCCTTTATTATGATTGTAGATGGCAGGCTCGCGTATCTGTTTACATAAACCTGTACTGGAGAAAGAGGTGTGTATGGCGTTTAAGGAGGAAGTGTAACCTTATATTTGGAATATCTTTTATAAACTAGGATAAATGATATCAAATGAGTTAAGTAAAATATAATAGATCTATATCAAAATATATGATCAACCGTTCTGCTTTCCTGAAAGCAAGTGGGAAAAAACCCTTAGAAGTCTTGATCCCTTTTTTTTTTTTTTTTTTAAAGATACTGGTTCCTATTCTTCTTTAAGTCTTTGAGCCAAAGTGGATGGTCAGGCTTGTTAACAGTTAAGCCTCGTTCTCCCCTCAGTGTTTGTCCCATAAAGCCAACAGATGCGGCCTCTGGGGGCGCAGGTGTGTTGGGTGAGTCTTGAGTAATTAGTCCATTTTTGAGATTGGTGGTGGGAGCCAGGTCCCCAGGGGCTCCTGCAGCCTCTGGTGGTTGAGCAGGCCCAGCCAGGGGCTCTTGGCGCCTGCTGTGGCGTTCCTTCTCTAGGCGGTGGTTTCTCCCTCTTAGACACGTGTTCTCTCTTTTTTTTCCGGTTAGTTGAACTTGCTCTGAGTCCAGTGGCAAAGGCAGAGGCAAACTCGGGTGCAACACTCTCCACGTGAACAACCATCTCTTTCCTCCTCTCTGCTGGAGCCCCCACGGCAGGCAGGCAGCAGGGCACTTTCTGAAAGCTTTACCCAGCTTGACAGATCCCCAGGTGAGCCGGCTCTGGTCTCCTTGTCTCGTCACAAGGATCTGGCTCCCAGGTGGTAACCACGCCTGTGGCAGCTTACTATGGGCCTTGGCATTTCCCCAGGGAGGAGTTGAAAAGCCACCTACATGCTTGTCTCTTCTCCTGGCAGTAGGGATTCAGTTGCTAGAATTCTTTCAACTTTGTATGTTACCAAGGCTTCCCTTATCATAAAGGAAGGCCTATTATAACTAACATAGGCTAAAGCTTTCACTTATGTCCTTTTTTTTTTTTTTTTAAACTAGGTGAATCTACCTGAGGCTGACTTCAGAGTTGTTCCTTCTGGCTTTTACATTTTTCCTTTTAAAAATAACTTGGACGGATAAAAGATGTGCCATGGCAGGATAGCACCAAAGAGCACCTCAGCGTTTGCCGTGGCCTCCGTGGGACATGGAGTGTTCCTTCCCCTGGTGATTCTTAGCACCCTCCTTGGAGACGGACTTGCCTCAGGTAAGCCCCTGCCTGCTGCCTGAGTATGCGAAGGAAAAGACTCAGTACCATTGTTTTCCCAAAGGCTGGGAGAAGGGGATTCTCTGCTTGTGGAGCAGTTAATGGGAGAGCAGAGGGTGGTGGCTTCAGTGCTGGTCCTGCGATACAGCTGAGAGCCAGTCCTGGGGGGCAGGGGTGCTCCAAGGGACCTAGGGAGCCAGCCGGAAGTGGGGGTGTAGGAGCCTACCAGGGGTGACTTAACCATCCCCCTCCCTTAGCCATAGTCAGTATGGGACCGAGGTGTAGGATTCAGAGTGTGATGTGCAGGTAAGGATGTGCACTTTGGAATCCTCTGTGTTCAGGGCCCAGTCCTGCTCTCGCTAGTTCTGTGACCCAGAGCGAGTCTCTGCTTCTGTAAGCCTCAGGTCCCTCACCTGTGCTATAACGACAGAGTTGGGTAATAGTGACATGGACCAGGTAGTGCCCAAAGCCTAAAATATTTACACTTTAAGATATTTGGCCCTTTATGGAGGAGGTTTGCCAACTTACCCCCAGCCCAGAACAAGCGATGCTCACTAAGAATGTGTATGAATGGAGTGGCTGTCAGAGTAAGAAGAAAGAAGGGACTGGGCAGAGCTAGGACGGACCTCAGAGGCTGTGCACTGGCCCAGGGTCGGGCTCATGGCAGCCCTGGGACCAGAGCCCCGCCCAGTGCCTGGCGCACCAGCACGCATGCTCTTCCCCGGCTCCGCTGGGGAGGCGTCCCGGCCTTCCATGGCCGTGTGAGGGCAGAGCTTCTGCCTTCGGCCTCTTTAGCTTCATCGGGCCATCCCTTGTACCCCACCACTTTCTTTTATGGGCTTCCCCCCACCCTCCCATTCCCCACCCCATTTTCCAGCTACCCACACCTTCCCAGCCTTCCATTCAGGGTCTGAAATCAATTATCAGGGACTGATGGTCCCAGACTGGCTGGATAAAGGGATTATTATTCTCCAGTATGGAAAAAATATAAGTCTGTAGTGTGGGCTCAGACCGGGATGGGAAAATTGGCTCTGTTGTTTTCTTTCCCTCCCCATCTGCAAAGAATCCTTCCTCCCCTGCCGTCCCACCGCCTCCGCCCAGTCTTTTTATTCCCCATAAAACCTGTGTACTGGCGTGAGCAGGGTGCAGACAGGGGAAGGGGTTTCACCATTACTTCGTTCGAGTACACCAAGTTGTGATATTTTTTCCTCTCTGGAGTGGTTTCTGGTGGAAGGAGGTGCCCACAGCTTGGCCTGAAACCCAGAGCACACCTGTATGGCCGAGCCTGCATGAGTGGTGTGTCAGGCAAGCTTGCCAAGAAACCAAGACTCTCAGATAATCTGAAGTCGAGGAAAGGCATTCAGGTCAGGAAAGGTCTCTTCCTGCATTTCTTCCCTGTTCCTATAGCTGCTCTTAAACACCCATTCCAGAGGCGTTATAATGAGATGCTTGTTACCCAGAGAGCTCTAGTAGATATGTTCATGTGTCCTGGCACAAACATGACTGCAAGAGTCTCACTGGGCAGAGGTCAGCAGGCGTCCTCTGGAGGTGATTGGTCTGCATAGTCTCTGGTTGTAAATACCACGAGCATGCCTAGTATTGGTCGTAATTGCTCAGGTTTAGAAGAAAAGCATCATGAAGAGGCACTTGAGAGTTCTGGGGTAAAGCTCTACGTAAAGTGATGTATGTCATGTCCCTAGTTCAGTTTTCTGTCCTGGTTTCTCTTATCTGCAGCCATCGATTTGGAGTTATAATGGAGATAGGGTTACAGAGGATTGGTTCAGCTTGCCCCTTGGTCATATCTTTAGCAGAGACGGAGAGAGTTACTGAAAGTTCCCTTTTTCAGAGTGGCAAAAGGAAGCGTGTCTTACTCTTCATACCTGGGCACAGTCTGCAGGGGAAGACCAGGTCTAAAAAGAAGGCCTGTGCTCATGCTACCCAACTTGCCTTTCTTGGGCTGGAGAGGAATTAGCATCCCCGCTGTGTAGGAGCCTCTCCCAGGTCTCTTTGCTTGTGACTTTAAGAAACTTGCTGTATGTATGACCTCAGGTAAATCACTTGACCTCTTGGTGTCACCTATAAAATGGAAATACAACACTTGAGGATGTTAGGTGGGTGTTGTGTGGACTAATAAAAATGATTGGAAGGCGCTTGACATATAAAGTGCTCTGTGTAATTTTAAATAATAACAACAGCAGATTTGGTATGTGACCTCCTGTTGAGTCACTCTGGGCGGGAGGCTTCATGTGGATGACGTCCTCTTCTGTCTTTAAAAAACAAAACCGGAGAGACTTCCCAGGTGGTCTAATGGTCATGCTCCCAATGCAGGGGGCCTGGGTTCGACCCCTGGTCAGGGAACTAGATCCCGCGTGCCACAACTAAAGATTCCTCATGCCACAACTAAGACCTGGAGCAGCCAAATAAAGTAAATAAATATTTAAAAAGCAAAACAAAACTGGAGATGTAGAGTCACTTCTTGGGTTGAGGATAAGGGGTTGGGAGGAAGTGTCAAACCTGACCAGTTAAGGAAGGATTGATTCCGTCCAGAATCCCTTTCGCCTTCCATGTTTGCATAGTTGGATGGTCCCAAGCCAGCTGCCTTGCTGACTTGTATAAAAAGCTTTTAATTTCCATTCTCTCCCTGTTCTGAGCAATTTTATTGAAAAAACTTAGTATTTTGTTTCTGATTTTTTTTCCGTTGCTGTGACACTTAATGGCTGTGTTCAAAATCACACAAGCACCTAAAGCAAGGAAGGCAAAGTGATAAAGCTAGGTGCTTAGTGTTCACTGAAGATGGAAAATGTTGAGAGCTCGACTCTCAGGGGGATGGTGTGGCTTTGGCCCTTAGCATCACTCTGGCAGAGAGATGTTGGCAGGTGGCCCTGGCTCACCTCACCGTCTCCGAAGGGACTTGGAGTCCGAGGTAACATACACTGAGCTGGGAAGAGAGGACAGGTAGGGAAGTGATGTGTACGGAGCATCATTTGCGTGTCAGGCTCCGTGGTATCACGTAAAAGCTCTCAGAATGCCCGTGATCTACATGGTCCTGTAACGTTTTTACAAATGAGAAACCGAGGCCAAGGGAGTTTCGGTAACTTGCACTGCCGAGGGAGTTTCAGTAACTTGCACTGCCGGTAAGCGGCAGACAGTTGTAGGTGGGGAAGCTGGCTGGGATTTGTACCCAGTCTGTCTGACTCTGTTGCCCATGCTCTTGCTGAGAACCACACTACCTCTGCTGAGTGGCCGGCTTCTCTGAGACCTGTTTCTTGTACTGCTCTCTGTTGGAGCGCTCAGATCAGCATCCTTCAGAGGATAACTTTGACAGAGGAAGAGAGACACCATCTGTTTTCCTTTCTGGATGAAAGATGCAGGAGTCATCTCTGGGTTACCCTGTCTGCCTCTGTGGTTGTCTCTGCTCTTTTCTGTAATGACCCGTGGTTGTTTGGGTCCCAGTTCAGGCACAGGGTTTGCCAAGGCAGTTCTATTTTTGGAAAGGAACAATAGGGACCACAGCAAATTGTTTGCTAAATGAAGTTCCCAAAACATCCGCAGAGCATCTTCCTGTCAGCTGCCAACCATGCTGAGGACGTGATGTAATCTCTCCATGGTGTAATTACCTGTGACTATAAAAAGACTTGGGGATTGTGGTAGGAGGCTGGGTGGGTCATTATAGAGCTGTCTGAACCCTGGCATCATGAAAAGACGTTGAGAAATTGCCCTCTGCTTGCTGATTGTTGTGCCATGATTAGAACACCGCCAGTGCATGGTATGAGCTTTGCACTGTGACTTCCGAACAAAACAAGCCACAAGTCTACCAGACTGAACACCTCAGTGACTCTCCTCTGGGTTAAAGCCTCATTAAACACACATTCCACCTCCCAAACAAAGGTGCCCCACTACTCTGGTCCTTAATTACAAGCTTACAGGTTATCCTTACCCACATCTTTCTGTAAAAGAGGGTCACAGGGTGCTAATAAAAAAAAAAACCTAGGTGAGTGCTCAGTCTTTAATTGTTCTAGGTAGGTTTGTAGATGAATTCTTTCACCACCTCTCACCGACTGGGAGATTCCTTTCTTCTTCATCACCCCAGCAGCACCTACGAGGGTGTGAGCAGTCCTCCCATTCCAGGTGGCTGATACTGGTGTAGTCAGCTGCCTGGACTGTGGCCAGATCAGGAGTGACCTTGGCCGCCGTGTGTTCAGCTTTGGAGCCTAGAGGAACGGCAGTGTTTAGTGACGACTGTTCCGCAGTGTGCTGTGACTGAGAGGGATGCCTGCTGCTGGGTCTCCCTGCCCTGTTTACCCAGCTCACCTTAAGCCAGCCTACAGTTTGAACTCTCCACGAAGAGGATGAGTACTGCCTCGGTGCCTCACTGCCTGCCTTACCTTGGATAATCTTGCTGACCTCGTTGTCGGTATTTCGCTAGAATAGGGAAGACAGTAGATAATCTTACTTCATACAATTGTTGTGAGGATTAAATAAGATGGTACATACAAAGCACTTAGGACATTGATTGGCGTACAGAGAAGTAATTGCCAGGTGTGAGGACCAGACTCTAGCACCAGTTGATACCAGTCTGCACTTTTGACACCACAGCTGATTAGCTCTGTTGGAAGGTGCTCCTTGTTTCTTCCGTGTCTCTTGGATTCTTTTGGATTCAGTTTAGCGCAGCATCCTGAGTATATTTAGACACATACGGATGAGTTCTCCCCAGTTCGCATGCCCCTGATTCTCAAATGCCGCCTGTTGGCATCTCACACGTGAAGCCAAGCAGAAAAGAGCAGCGGTGGCCCTTTGCAGTGCTGGGGCTGAGAGTCAGCTGGGTCATCTCACAGTCAGTCCTTCCCTTCAGTGAGGCTGTCTTGTTGGCATCTCAGAGCCGGGATTCCCTCAAAGCTGCTGGTACTTTTGTTAGGTACATTGTTAGGAATGTCCAGAGGGTTTTTGAAACCTTAACAAAATGAGAATGCCAGAGGTCTGTTCTTTGATTTTTGGACTGTGCTGGGTCGTCGTCATGGTACGTGGGCTTTCTGTAGTTGTGGCCCGCCTTGTTGCTTCCCTTGTTGCGGAGCACAGGCTCTGAGGAGTGCATGAGCTCTCTGGTTGTGGCACTCAGGTTCAGTTGTGGCTCAGGGGCTTTAGTTGCCCACAGCATGTGGGAATCTTAGTTCCCTGACCAGGGATTGAATCTGTGTCCCTTGAATTACAGGGTGAATTCTCAGCCACTGGACCACCAGGGAAGTCCCCCAAGGGTCTGCTCTTTAAAGAGGTATTTCATCAGCACAGTGATATGAAAGAAGGGTTATATTCTACAGAATTTCTAAACACATCTAGGAGAATACAAGATAGAATTAAAAATTAACAACTCTCTTCTCGTCTCTCCGTTTTGGTAGTGCTTTTGCCTCCTCCTACTTTCCTTAGCTGTGTTTGACAGCATTCATTTTTGTAAGAGTCTTTTTCCTACCCAGGTTCACTTGTTTCCCTAGAGACAAGGTTTTCCCCCCATTTTAACTGCTTTAACTTGTTAGTTTTGCCAGTAGCCAAATCTCTTAAAAGTACAACTGTTTAATCATTCAGAATTCTGGGAAGTAGTGCAGAGAAGATAAACAGATTCTCTTCAAGGTTTATTCTTTGCACAGCGTTTTTTCTTCTCAAATTCACAAAAAGTATTTTAGCTGTTTAAGCCAAGGAGGGGAAATGTGTTTCAGGAAGTTATCGCCAAGAACTCCTGCAAGATTGTAAAATAATTTGGCTCTGGCCTTTGTTACTCTGAGTAGCCAGCGAGTGACACTTTATATAATACCAATGTCCTGACTATCAGTTCTTCACATTCAGTAGATACAGGTCTCCCTGGGAGAAGGCGGGACCTGTGTATTTATTATCACTGGCTTGAGTTCCAACAGCTCAGCCTTGTTGACTCTGGCAGTGGGAGGCTTAAGAGAATGTCGTTGGGATTGTCATGCACCAGACAAGGACAAACAGGGCGTGGGCAGCCACCTGTCAATATTTGCCGAGCACCTATCTCGACACTTCGAGGTGCGGGGCCAACAGGAGAGGAGCCTTGGATGTTTCTGCTTCCCAGTTGGTCTCATTACTTTGGAGGCTAGATTGCAGAGGACCCAGTGCAGCCACACTCAGGCTCCTGATGACGATGCATGCTTGCTCCAGATGGCTCACTTATGGCCTATGAAGTTAGCTGGTGACATCAGTGGATTGTGTGGCCCTCTGATTTGTCCCCATCATGCAGTGGAACTTAATCTTAGTTCATGTTCTTTCTTCTTGGCTTTATGAAAGTTTGCACATAAGCTCCTTGAAGTCAGGGACAATGTCCTTTGTACTTTGTTATAACCAGGCCAGGGATCGTCCTGGGGAGGTGGGGGTGGGAGGGGTCACTCCTGGTAGGCCTGTGCAGGGTCATGGTCCGTCCTGTGTGTGAGGACAGGCAGGACGAGTCCCTGGCCCTGTGAGCAGCAGCAGCCTAATCAGTGGTTCCCCGTAAGACTCTCTCCATCCTTCCTGGCAGTGGAGAAGGATGTGGAAGTGTCTTCATGCTTTAGAGGGTGAATGTAGCGGGGTGGGTCTTCTGAGAGGAAGGGAGTGGGGCTGGGCAGGCCGCCCAGACGAGTTAATCATCCAGTGTGTTAAATTTCAGCCTGAGCGAGAGTCTCTGAACCCAGTGAGGGTTCCCTTGGGTGACAAGGAGCAAGGAGAGGTAGGCTTTCATTACATGTGGGAGTGACGTCGTGTGCAGTAATGGATGTGCGAACCGTGCTGGCCCTAAACTTACCCTGACATTGGAGAGGGAGACGGCAGCTGGATGGATTTGGCTTCCCTTCCCCGTCCACAGCTCCCTCTACCTCTGTCCTTAAAGTCGAGGCTGAGGGGACTCCTTATTCCCCTTTCCCTGAGCACTAGAACCTTCAAGCCTGTCTTTACACTGTTCTTTCAGTGGCTAGATTTCCTGTAGCTAGAAGCCCGCTGTCTCCCCTCCCTCCCCTTCTCCCTTCACTTCATCCTTTAAGATGCAGTTCAAAGTCAGCTCCTCTGAGACAGCACCCATCCCCTTACTACTAGAATAAATAAGGTCTGAGGGAAGGAGAGTTAGGCTACATGTGTATTTGCTGAATGGTATAAGCAGGAGCTCTTGGTCTCAGCCCTTTCTCTTTGGAGAATGTCAGAGAGTTTTCCCTATGAACAGGATTCCGATTACGAGGGTCTTGACCATCTTTGATTATTGAAGGGACTAGACAGCTCATTAAGGCTTCTGGGGAATTCCTGCTTTGGGGAACCTGAACCCTTTGTCTGCAGATCATGATACACAAACCCCATGGACTTGTTCCAGACCCTAACACCCATGGTTGCCATGGAACAGATTGGGTTTCGTGTTTTCGTAAGCGACATCAACTCATTTAGCAAGTGTGTGTTGATGATATAAGGCAGGCCGGGGTGGGGTGGGGCAGCTGAAGATAGGTAATGCCTTGGAGGACTTTCAGGAACTGGGTACTGGACTGGCTCTTGTTGGAAGTTGTCACATGTAGTCGGTCCTCATGGTCAGCCCGTGAGAGGCGGGTGGCTACAGCCAGGAACAGGACTCTACACCAGAAGGAATGCAGGCGGGGCGGTTTAGACTCTGATATGTCCACTGTTTCTTGTTGAGCTCCCGCCAGGGTTGTGATGGTGCCGGCTCCAATTCTGTAAGATACTCCCTGTGGTCGCTATTGCTGCCCTGGAATACCCACAGGCAGGGCTCTGCTCACGTGCGGATGGTTGAAAGGCCTCTCTGAGGGAGAGGAGTCTACCTAAGACCTGAGGCAAATAGGGGAGACAGATGGCATAGTCGGGTTAAGAATGCAGTCTCTTGGGCCGGGTGGGCCAGTTGGAACCCTGGTTCTGCCGCTCGCGTGTTGTGTAATTTTTAAGACGTCTCTCAGTGTCCCTCAGTCTTGCTACATAATGACGTACATACCACGTGGGGTTATGGTGTGGCCGTCATCACTGTTGTCACGTGATGCCTCAGCCACCCTGTCGGGGCCAGTCTGGAGGGAGGAGAGGTAGAGAGAGAGAGAGAGAGTTTCGTGTCTGCTGGGCTCACTGGGCTATTCCTTCCTTTGGAACTTGCAGCATCACTTCTGTTGAAACTTTGGAAGTCTGGTATACTCTGTCCTCTAAACTCGTTTGCTGCTTTACCATACTGGTTGAGTGAGTGGTCTCTTCTATTTTGGTGGAGTATGTTTAGAAGCCAAGGTTTCAAAAAAGAAAAGAAGCATAGCCTTGGCCTAAGAGTTCAGAGGTTGGGCTGAGCATCACCAAAAGCACAGTTTGGGGGAAGTACCCAGAGGGGTAAGATGCTGCTGGTGGAGGCAGGTAGGTGCTCTTCCTAGCTGAGTTGTCAGAGCAGTAGAGGAGGGAGAGGGTGGAGGAATAAGCTTGGTGTTAAAGGTCAAAAGGTTAGAGAAAAAAACAAACACCAGTTAATGGATTAAGGGTTGAATGAGTCTAAACAAAGAAATGAGGAGGACTGGCAAAGTGTGTTGCTTTTGTACAAGTCCATGGAGAAGATAGGGAGGAGAACGGACTCTCTGCCTGTGGGGACTGGAAGGGACTGGCTGAGTGAGGCCGCCCCTCCAGGCTGGTCCCTCATCCTCTGCGTCTGCCCAGCCAGCCCGTGGGAGGCCTGCCTGACAAGAATGACTTATTTCAGCCAGTCTGGTGCACTGCACGGGGTCCCACATCAGGAATTCCATGGGGAAGTTTCCTCATGCTTGAGAAGGGAAGGGAGAAGAGGGGAGGAGCGGCTGGCCATGGGCATGCAAGTGTATCCAAGACTGGTCAGCTGGTATCCGGCCAGTGCCTGGAGCTGTTGGGGTGAGGACTCTCCTGTGATTTGATGTGTCCAAGTACAGAGAACCGTCGTGCCTTCTAGTAGAGATGTGTTTCCGCTTTGGCCACCTGGGATGCAGTTCCTTGACCAGGGATCGAACCCCTGCCGCCTGCAGTGGAGGAACAGAGTCTTAACCCCTGAATCACCAGGGACGTCCCCGTGTCTCAAATTTCTTATGAGAGACCTTTAGCGGAGGAACCCGTTCTCCATGCTATTGCTCTCAGCACCTCCTTGTCAGGCACTTGAGAAGCTTTGTGGTCCCTCTTGTTCAGAATTCTGTTACTGGTAACAGAAAGCCCTGGCCCTACAGGAATAATTAACATTATGAATGATAGGATTAGGTGAGTTAGTACATGTAAAAGTTCTGGGTAAACCATAAAACTCTATTCCAGTGGAAAGGATTACTGTAATGCTTTTTTTTTCCTTTAGAGAGCATCTCTTCTCTGAATTGCTCGAAGCACTTGGTTAACACTAACTGGTTAATCCTTCATCCATCCCTGGGCAGAAGGCTGGCTTTTAAATAGCTCACTTTGTATAGATCAAACTAAAGTTTCCAACAGAGCCCCAAATCTTGAATCTAAAGCCCAAATCTGTGGAGTCTAAAGCTTGGATCTCCCAAGTGTGAGACTGCCTCACTCCTGGGAACAAAGAAGGTGAGAGAAGAAATGGAGGGATCCTTTAAAAAATTTTTTTTAATTTCCACTGACGTAGTCATGTCAGACAAGGTGGCTATAGTCAGGATTTTGAGAAGCCTAGAAATCTTCCTCTTGGAAAGACCCATGTTCCTCTTGGAAAGCCCCAGAGTCTTGTTGGGAGTGAGGGCCTGGCATCAGCTAGGGAAGCAGAAGGCTAACCCAGGCACAAGCTAACCCTGGACACAGAGTTCTCTTTAGGCTGTGGTTGGCGGTACCTGAGGCTCCAGATTCTGCACCATAGTGCCAGCCCCACCCCCACCCTGGTACACCCCCATGGAAACCCACCGTGTCCCAGGATGTGTCAGGGCACGCACCGCTGGTGCCTGTTGCCTTCTGCAGGTCCCATGGCAAGGCCCCAGGGAGGTGGGATCAGGTACCTCCCTGAGTGTCTGGCCTAGGGCAGTTTTCCTGCAGAACAAATACTGCAGCCTGCACTGGGTAGGATGGCATCTGGGCAGATCAGAGTCATGACAGCTCTCTAGTCAGGAAGAGGCCTGGGCTCTTTGACTCACCATTGTCCCTTCTGACGTCTGGTCTCAGCAGTGTAGAGCTGGCGAAGGGAGGTTTTGTTGTGTTTTCATTGCTAGGTAAGGTCCTCCAGGACCATCCAGATGTTTCTTCCCAAGCTCGTGCTTTCCAGCCTCTGGTCACAGCTTCAAGGGCAGTTTGTGTACTTTCTTGTACAAGGTCTTGAACCTAGAAGCAGGGGAAGACAGGCTGAGTTGGAAAGTTCCTCCTTCCTCCAGTGGCAGCTCCGTGGGCTCCTAGCTTGAAGTTCAGGTCATTCAACTGTGCCAGCTAAGAGTCACCGGCTTGTGAGAGAAGCAGCCAGCTGACCCTTATAGATTATATGAACAATTGGGTCTCAAACTTGAGTGTGTGTTCGAATCCTCTGAGGGTCTGGGTTGCTAGGCCTCACCTCCAGAGTTTCTGATTCGTCAGGTCTCAGGTAAGGCCTGACAGTCTGTGTTTCTACTAAGTTCTTACGGACTGCTGCTGATGGTCTGGGGACCACACTCTGAGAACCACCAGTTTGCACTTGGGCTAAAAAAGCCCACTTGACCTTTCCAGAGCAAATTTGATAAGATGTGAACAGAGAGTTGGAGAGGTCACAAACTGCTGGGGATAGAGGAAGGTCAGAAATAGGATGCTGCAGGTGGATCAGCCTAACTTAAAAACTGAGAAGAGGTTAAATGATTAAAGAAGGTGCTGGCTGGGCTCTTACCTTCACCAGTCCAGTTCTTGTCCTTTCCAGCTATCCGACAGAGGGAGGGGCCAGGCCTGGGGAGCCCCAGCGGCATCACTTTGGGCATCTCCTCCCTCCACTTCCTATTCTGCCCTTTTAAGCAGTGGTGAGCTCTGGAAGTTTGTGTTTTAAGTCTTTCCACAGCTTGAGGTCCATGGTACGGAGAGCAGGGTGCTGAGCTGGGGTCCCACGGATCAGCCTGTGCGCCACCTCTCAAGAGCAATAACTGAAGGCCCCTCACTTTGCTCAGGGGCAAGCGCTCTCCAGGGTCCTTTGAGCTTGGATACCCAGCATTCTTTTCTCCTTTTTTGGTTGTGCTGGGTCTCCATTGCTTACGTGTGGGCTTTCTCCATCTGCACAGAGCTGAGGCTACCCTCTAGTTGCAGTGCGTGGGCTGCTCACTGTGGTGGCTTCTCTGGTTGCAGAGCATAGGCTCTAAGCACACGGGCTTCAATAATTGCAGTGCGTCGATTTAGTTGCTCTGCTGCATGTGGATCTTCATGGACCAGGGATTGAACCTGTGTTCCCTGCTTTGGAAGACGGATTCTTACCCACTGTACCACCAGGGAAATCCTACCTGGCATTCTTTAATGCCTTCTCTGATGGCTTCCTCAGCAGGGTCAGGAACTTCCGCTTGCTTGTTAACTTGTTTTTTTTTTTTTTATTCTTTAATTTGTGTGGAAACTTCTGTTGATATTGAACCAGAATCCCATTGAGGGACTGACTGTCTGAAAGTGAAACCAGAGAAGTTCGGAAATTAGAGTAACTTTACTTTTTAGAGTCTCTGGCCTGTACAGTTACGCTGTCCCATAAAACTGTCCACAGAGGGCTGACTTTGCATCATTGTCAGGTGCTGCTCCCTGTACCCCAGGACGTCACACTCATTGCCAGCAGTGTTTCTGGATGTCTGAGTTCTCATTTCCAGGTGCCTGGAGATGTTGGCCTCCCTTCTGCACTGCCCAGCACAGTGCTCATGGGAGGCCCGTGGAAGTATTAGCTGGTGTATGGAATAGAGGGATGCACCCATGCGCCTCCTTTCCTTTGATTTCTCCCTTCTTACGTTGTGTTCATTGCCCTCCTTTGCCCTCCTCTCTCTCCTCCCTCTCTGCTCGCTTTACCCACTCTGTGTTCTGGCACAGCTGGCCATCAGTGTCTGTGCACTGTGCGTGGAGGGGTTGGGGTGTGCCTGGGGAGTTCCCAGGGGTCCTACCCTAGCCATCTCTGTGAGGAGCACATCCAGGCTCCCTGGTCTTTCCCCTGTTCCCTTCTCTCTTATGCCCACTTTGTGGTAGCTGTGAGTTACAGAATGTTTTCACCATCCTAGGAGAGGTTGCCACTCTTCAGATTGAGTTGGACCCCGTTTGCAGTCTTTATTTCCTGCCCGCTGTATTGGCAAGCTGAAGGACTCCTGGCCTGGAGAAAATTAGCGTGTCCTGCCTCAGAACCATCGTCTGGCCCATCTCCCCAGCCTCTGTCTTGGCTGACTGTCACTTAGCCGCTCTGATCCTGCCTGGGTGGCTTTCAGGCAGCTCAAGCAGTGACTAGCCTGAGGTCTCCCTGGAAACAGGGGAAGATTGAGGCTGATTTAACTCATTTTAAGTGAAATCACCAGCCTTTTGATGATTCCATTAATTTCCTCCCTTCTGAACACGCTCATGCTAGCAGTAATTGGAAATCCTGACTCTGTTTCTCATTTCCCCCCACTCCTCTGCTTTAATCTGAGGCAGCTGGATACTGCACTCTGCTTTTTCATTTACTGGAAGAGCAGTTTGAGGATGATTTTAATGACCAGCTTTGACAGTACTTCCAGAAGCCGAGACTGTTGCTGCTCTTCAGTTCACACCCACTTGGGGGCCTCTGGCTCACTTACCTTGCTCCTATGAAACTCTGCTTTGTTCTTGGTATGCAGGTGGGAAGGGGGCTGTGTGAGAAGGGGCCCCAGGGGGAGAGGGCCCTGGGGCTCTCTTGTCCCAGGTAGTGTGTGCAAGCTTTTCATCACTCAACATTTGCAGACCTACGAGGTGTGCCAGGCACGGTCTAGTTACTGAGCGTTTCCCTGCCCCCTCTTCCCTGCCCTGGTGGAAGCACAGAGGCCTGAGCCCGTGAGGTTCCAGCAGAGCTTGTGACTAACCACAGACCTTGGGAATTGTCTCCAAGGCTTTCTCTCTGTGTTTGTATGATAGCGATGCCTGTTTCAGTTTTTACTTTCTTGGCTCTAAAGAGAAATAAATAATATGAACCACCTCCCAAGATCAGAGAAATAATGGTTGCTTGCTGCTGTTGGCAGTTGACAACTGTCTTGGGTATCATGTCACACTGGTGTCCTCGCAGTGACTTACCACAGCCAGGAAAGGATAAAGCTGGTTTTGAACCCAGGTCCTCCCATTGCAAGTGAAATGCTCTTTGTACTACATTGTGTTCGTGTGTGTGTTTAACACTGACTTTCCAATGTCATTGTCTTTAGCAGATCAACCACATAAGTGTTAAACTGTCACGTATGCACTGGGCCTTCTGCCAGAAGCTGAAGTCCTCACAGTCTAATTGGGGGAAAAGATAAGATAGAATGCATCTTCATTCCCTTGAGCGGTTCAGGTACTGAGTGCCATTAGAAGGAAGAGAATTAAGCCTGACATCATCCAGGAAGGCTTCCAGAGAGCTGAGACTTAACGCTGGGCCTGGTGGGAAGGCAGGATCCAAACCAAGGAGAGCTGGAAAGGAGAGTTTGGCATTTGGCCGCCTAAGATTCTGGGATGCAGAAATGGTGATGAGATTTTAGTTCTTCATCAGACTGAGAAAACTAACATCCTCTGGGTGATGCTTTCCCAGCTTCCCTGTGCTTTTAAAATCAGGTTCACACACCCCATGCCCACAAAGAACCATTCAGTTTGTCTGGAGTGCAGCCCAGCAATCTGCATAAAAGTTTTTTTAAAATAATATCAAACAATCTCCCCTCCTTTCAGTTGTCTTTCCTGAACAGAAGAAAACAAGGGTGCAGGTTTCATTTGTTCCAGAGGCAGAAGCTATTTAACACACTGTTTCAGGTGGTGAGGTTGGCCACACTTTGAGAAACATTGTACCCTAAGCAAATGCCCTCTCCGCTGCAGGAAGCGTTAGGGGTTAAGAATCTGGGTTTTGACACCATAGGAGCCCCACTCCTGAGGACTAAGTGTTTAGGATAACTAAGGGGGAAGGGGAGACATGGTATTAACTGATGTAAGTTTAAGGTGATTCTGATAGCCACTGGGTCAGTCGGGGTGCTCTCATGAAGGCAGGTAGGTGGTGGGGGCATTGAGGCCGAGGACCTTTAAACAGGTCATGCTTGGGAGTTAACTGCATGTGCCTCTGACTCTTAAGAAAAGCGTTTTTATAGATGCTGTGTGGTAGCTTAGTTTCAGATGGATGTTGGGGGTAGAAGCAGTCAGGGATCAGTCAGTGGGTGGGTGGAAGCTGGTCTGGGATTCAGGATCGTTTACATTGAGAGCCCTGGAAAAGGTAACGCTGTGTCTTCCATAGGAGTTGGCAGTCTTGGTGAATCTTATGATTTTTCTGTCAGTATTTTGGCGCCAGATGGGACCTGGGGTGGCTGTGAAGATTAGAAAACTTACCAAGTTACTAAACACTCTGTTAGGAATTAACATGTCTTGGGATTTCCTTGATGGTCCAGTGGTTAAGACTCTGTGCTTGGGGCCTGGGTTCCATCTTTGGTTGGGCAGCTAAGATCCCACATGCCTAGGGGTATGGCCCAAAAGAATGATATGTCTTAGTTTGGGGGTGTTGTAAAATACCTATAGTAAATGTGTGATATATTTCAACTAATAGCCACTTTAAATCTGTTATCCCATTCTTAGTCAATGAAAATTTTCAAATACTAAAAAAATACAGGGACTAATACACCTGGATATTTGCCCCCACATTTCATATTTTGCCTCATTTGCTTCATATGTTTTTCTGCAGAGATATAGCCAGTATCCTAAATCAATATGTATCCTTCTAACCATGCCTCTTGTATTTTTACATACTTACATGTGCATTTACATCTAGTTTTTTAAAAGGCCCTCAATCTGTGGAAGTCTGATTTCATTTGTTTTTTTGCATTTTGTATATTACAAGTTTTACATACTTACTCATGCGTTCCTAAGTGATACAGAATATTGTTTTGTGTTTTAAAGTGGGTGTAATCTTCTGTAGCTTCCTTTTTTCACTCAACATTGTTCTTGAGGTTTAGCTAAGTTGATAAATTTGTTTTACCCAGGGTATAGCATTCCATTTTTAGTTGGAATTCTGGTATACTGTTAATATACCAGAATATTTGTAACCAGTCTCTCATTAATGGACATATAGGTGACAAGTTTTTCATTGTTAGAAACAATACTGCAAGGAACATCCTTGTACATGTGTCCACGGTTTCTCTGACATACACACCTAGCGATAGAGTTGCTGGATTGTTAGAAGTATTCAACTTTCTGTGTATTACCAGGTAGCTTTCCAAAGTAGTTGTTTGAGTTTTCACCACTAGTGATGCATATGAAAATTCATAGTTCTGCCCTGGTGGCTCAGATGATAAGGAATCCACACGCAATGCTGGAGACCTGGGTTCAGTCCCTGGGTTGGCAAGAGCTGCTGGAGGAGGGCATGGCAACCCACTTCAGTATTCTTGGCTGGAGAATCCCATGGACAGAGGAGCCTGGCAGGCTACAGTCCATGGGGTTGCAAAGAGTCAGACAAAACTGTGTGACTAAGCACAGCACCGTATGTTTTGCAACAGCTAGTATTGTTAGATATTAATTTTTGCCAATCTGATGGATATAAAATGGAATCTCTTGAGTTTTATATTTCTTTGACTGTCTTCTAGTTTGCAGATTATTTTAACTTTTATCTATGGCAGTGGTTCTGAAGGGTCATTGGGGTCTTTTCAGGTGATTGACAAGGTTAAAACAGTTTTCGCATTACTACTAAGATACTGTTTGCCTTTTTTGCACTCATTCTTTCACAGGTGTGTAGTGGAGTTTCAGAGACTTACATGATATGTCTTGATACAATCACTGTGATTTTATTATTTTTAAATGAATTTGTAAATTAGTAATAAAAACTAGTTTTATTTTCAGCAATGGTGTGTGTTGGCAGATGTAAGACAGAGACAACTTTGAGGATTCTCAATAATTTTTGATAGTGTAAGGGGGACTTGAGAACAAAGAGTTGAGAACCACTGCTCCTTTATTCATAATTTTTTCTTTCTGAAATGTGTTTTCTTTGACTTTCTTAAGAAATCCTCTTCAAATTTCATAAAAGATGGGCTCATATTTTCTTCTAGAAGTTTTTTTTTTTTTTTCAATTTCTTTCTTTCTTTATGGCTGCCCTAGGTCTTCCTTGCTGAGCACAGGCCTTCTCTAGTTGCGGAAAGCGGGGGCTCCTCTAGCTGCGGTGCACGGGCTTCTCTCGCTGTGGAGCAGGGGCTCTAGGGTGGGGCCTCCGTAGTTGTGGCACACAGGCTTAGTTGCCCCGCAGCGTGTGAAATCTTCCGGGACCACGGGGATTAAACTGGCGTCTGCTTCTTTGGCAGGTGGATTCACCACTGTACCACCACAGAAGTCTTTCTTCTGGAAGTTTACTAGTGTACTTTTGTGGGTGCTGTCTGCCGTTTCCCAGGCCCTTCAGCCACTTAATTTTATACCTTCTCAGAACATTTGTAGAGCCTTAATAGAACATTTTCCATGCCTTTTTTATAGCAGAATTTTTTTGAGCTTTTTGGGGTGAGGGGAGCAGTGTGGATGGAAGGATAGGCAGGGATTTAGTCACCTTTCCCAGATCCTTTGTTTAAGAGAGGGTCCCAGCATTCTGCAGTTTATTGCTGTGTCTCCTTGAGATGCTGGTGCACTCTGATTTTGGATCCTTGTGTTTATTAGTTCATCACAACTTGCTGTCCAAGGACCAGAACTCACCAGTGACAGGGATTCTGGAAGCGCCTACCCTCTCTAAAGCCCCCATTTTCCACTGGACGTTTGAGTTCCTTTTAGAGAAGGAACCAGGAAGCTCTCTTTTTCCTGGTTGTGTCCGGGCGGGCTGGCTGGGCAGGGGGGTGGGGGCAGTGTGCAGGCAGGCAGCTGCCAGGTTAACTACAGTTGGGGGCATAAATGGTAGCCCCCTTTAAGGGGAAAAAAAAAAAAAAAAGTACTGCTAACATCCAAGGCCTCACCTTTCACTAGACTCTTAACTGGTTTCTCTGTTCCCAGTATATTCCTTACCTCCCTCCCCTCAAATCTGTCTTCTACCCTGCAGGCAGCATAACTCAAAGTCTCAGACTTAAGCCAGAAAGAAAAACACCAATACAGTATACTAATGCATATATATGGAATTTAGAAAGATGGTAACAATAACCCTGTATACGAGACAGCAAAAGAGACACTGATGTATAGAACAGTCTTTTGGACTCTGTGGGAGAGGGAGAGGGTGAGATGATTTGGGAGAATGGCATTGAAATATGTATAATATCATACATGAAACGAGTCGCCAGTCCAGGTTCGATGCACGATACTGGATGCTTGGGGCTGGTGCACTGGGATGACCCAGAGGGATGGTATGGGGAGCGAGGAGGGAGGAGGGTTCAGGATGGGGAACACGTGTATGCCTGTGGTGGATTCATTTTGATATATGGCAGAACCAATACAATATTGTAAAGTTTAAAAAAAAAAAATCTCAGACTTAGCATGATTCTTCTCCCCTTAAAACAAAAACAAACTCAAAGCTTGCTGTGAGGCTGCTGTTAAGGTCTGTACCCTCACCTGTGCAATCTCTCCAGCCACTTCCCTAGCCTATGCTCCGTCCAGGAAACGCCACCAGGCATTTATTCCCATGACACACCATCAGATGTGCCCCCAGTGCCTCGCTGATGCTGTTCCCTCCACCTCAGATGCTGCTTTGATTGCCGATCTTTTCAGTAAAGCGACACCGTAAATTATATTATTTACCCCTTAGTTATGTTCTAGAGGTGTTTGTATGTGCCCCATGTGTCAGGGGAGAGCTTGTTTGACTCTTAGCCAGGCCCCACAAAACTCAAATACAGATTCTAAGAAGATGATCCCTTTCATCTTTCATCCCTACTAACTCCGCCTTTCCAATTAAAATGAAGACTTGGAGTTGACCTCTTTTTAGTCTTTGTTTCACTTGTGGCTTTTCTGGGGGACAGCTGTTCCATCTCCTTCCCTTCCCGCAAGTTCCTTCCCCATAAATTGTTTACTGCGTTGACTCCTGTCACTTTGCACTCCGGTTCTTTAGTAACCGCAAGCGAAGGGGATTTCTTTTTTGTGGTTAAGGAGCTGATGTAGACATCCTAATAAATTGTCTTCCAGCATGTCTTACTTGCAAGGGCGGGAATGTGCTGAACAGACAAACGAAAGCACCTGGTCCCCCACAGTTACTGCTCGTTTTGAAAAAAATAATAAACTGACATTTATTTCAAATTGACTAGCGTATTTTGAAAGTGATGCATGAGTTGTATGTGTGCGATAACGCTGCCAGCAGAAAGGCGCTGCTCAGGGAAGGAATTCTGGATGGTGTTGTGTTTCCCATTTAGCCACACCCAGACTCCTGCTTCCCCTTCAGCAGCTTAAAAAAAGAAAATTCCACAAACTCTGGAAATCTGTTAAAGATGCAGACTAGGTAGATTAACTTCTTTTCTGAAAGAGCTTTGTAGCAGGAATCCACATGGTTCTAGAGAAATGGGGCTCCCACATGAACTCCTGCAGGCCTGTGTGCTTGCTGTAAGAGGTTGGGGTGGGGGGGACCTAAGAAGGGCTGCAAGTCAGAGACTCTGAGCTTGCAGGAGCCTTCTTCACATCATTATTGTGTCTGAAAGACGTGACTTTCTTTGACAGCTTGTTTAATGGCCCTTTCATTGGTTCTTGAGAATGGTCACTAGGTAGATTGGGAGAGTAAGAAGCAGAAGGGGACAAGTTATTCTTTGCTCTGTTGCTGATAAGGGCAAAGCTAGGATTGATCTGTTGCACGCTGCCTCCTGGTTCATGCAAACAGGCCATATGGGCATGAATTCTCAAGTTCAGGGAGAAGGGGCTTATGCCAAAGTGAGGTCTGAACACATAGATGCTGGTTACTGGGTATGAATACATTAGGCCTTTATATGGACATGGACCTGAGTGGTTTCCTTTGCGGGTGATGCTTTTCTTTCTTCTTATTTGAAAAGTACTGCTAATGTTGCTGTACTGTTTGATTAGCAGTAGTTATAAAGATGAAAGATGAGGAGTAGTTAGGTAAGCCTTGCAGATCAAGCAAAATGATATGAATTTTCTCCTCCTAACCCAGTTTGTTCGTGCACCCTCCCCTGAAATGCAGACACTCTGGAATATGTGAGAAAATAATCCTTATGATCAAACATAATGTATAAAATACAAAACATACCGACCGCCCCATTAAAAAAAAAAAGAAGAAGAATGCGATTATTGCAAAAGGATTTTACCATCCTCCAAAGGAAGTGGCAACCCATTCCAGTATTCTTGCTGGGAAAATTCCATGGACAGAGGAGCCCAGCAGGCTGTAGTCCATGGGGTTGCAAGGAGTCAGACACAACTTAGTGACTAAGCAACTCCTCCAAAGGAGTTACCATAGTTGTTTGTGTGGTGCAGCTTGTGGGATCTCAGTTCCCTGACTGGGGATCAAACCTGAGCCCTGTCAGTGAGAGCACCCAGTCCTAACCACTGGACCGCCAGAGAATTCCCTGTGCGGTTGCTTTTAAGTGGAAGTACCTCTGGTGGGTGTGAAATACTGCATTAGCACCCAGCTTGACGGGGTCACATCTGCTGTTGAAGGAGTCCAGGAAGAGAAGGAGGAGATGGGGAGCTTCCACGGCACCTTGGCAGAATGAAATGAGGCATTAGGTAGGGCCACCAGCTCTGAGAAGTGCTGCACTCTACGCCTGGCCAGGAGGATTTGCCTCCTTCCCTCTCCCACCCCCCACAGCTTGTCTCTCCTGCTCCTGCACAGCAGGCTTCTTTGCCAAGGATGAAGAGCTTGGATGTCAAATTCTTTCTCTCTGCCCTTGGCAAGGCAGGGTGTTATATTTGTTTTTTAAAGAAGCCTTTTTGCACTTGGGGAATTTTTTTCTTTTCTCTTATGGGAAGTTGCTTCATCATTTCCCAAAAATATACCGCACCTCTTGTTTAAACAGGGTGCCCTTGAAGAGCTTTGGAGCCTGAAGCGGGATGGGGGTGTTGTGAAATCTTTTGTTTAACGCTTTGATGAGAGCTGGAATGCTCGCTCTCTGCAGGCAGAAGTGTCAGGATTTGCCAGGACTGGGTCCAGGAGTTGGGTGTTGAGGGGGAGAGACTCCCTGAGATGCAAGAACTGGGGTCTTTTTAAGCATTTAAACAGTCCATGTTGTAAGAGGTATCAGCCCTTCTGGGCACAGACTCTATCACGTTTTTGTCCAGTGCCTTCAGTGTGCCCAGGCTGGAGAACATGGATTTGCTGTTCTTTTGAGATGCTGATGGTACCCTGGAGAGGCAAGACCAACTCACGCATAGCAACGGTGAACAAAACAGTAGTAAGTGTGGGCTAAATTGTGAAGTCGTGGGCACTTCATTTCAGAGAAAGGGAATTCCTACAGAAGAGAGCACTGAGGCCAGGCCTTGCACTGTCGGGGGAGGGGGGTGTTAAGCTGATGTCGGGTAAGAAAGGACATTTGAGAGGGGAAGGAGGAGCTGAGAAGAGCCAGCAGGCTGACCTGAGGCCACGAACGTGGGTGAGTAAGCCCAATGGTGGGGGTAGCCTAGCGGGACTTGACGTCGGAGAAACAGGACAGACCAAATTGTGGAGGGCCTAGCACATCCAGGAGAAACATTTAGACTTACAGGAAGAAATGGGCAGCCTTTCTCAGATTCTGAGAAGAGAGTAGCAGCATTAGGAAAAATGTGGCTTTGGGGAATATTAGCTGACCAGAGTAAGCTAGAATATGCCTTCAGGTGGGCAGGAGGAGAACCCCAGCTCCATCCACCGCTCTTGGGAGGAAGTCATACTTGGGTCCTTGGAGAGAGGGATGGCCTGGTACATGGCTTCTGTCTTGGGTGAGCGTGGTCGCACATTGCCCGTGGCCTATGGCCGCCTGCAGCTTCCCCTGGCAGGGCACAGCAACTTAGGCCATGAGGTTAGTGCTGTCTGGCTAGGAGCAGGTGTTAGGTGCCAGCTCGAGCTAAACTTTGACTAGGGCCCCTGTGGAGGTGCTATGCCCAGGTGGGCCCAGTAGAGCCAGGCACGTAGTGCGGTGGGTTCCATGCTGCTCGTTTTAGGTTGGGATTGACCAGGGATGATTGCTCAGATCCAGACAACATGGGTCACCTTGTGCCTAATCAGGAGTCGGGGTGCATCATGCAGAATCCTTGCCCGTGCTGAGTTCTGTGCCCTCCACCCATGCCCTCCACCCATTCACAATCGTAAATAAGGAGTTTGGGTAGCTTTGGACTATAAATAATACCAAAGAGGATCAGTCAGAAAGTATTCTTCTTAATAGACTACTAGTAGCTGCTGTTTATAGAAAGTGAAAATTGAGAAAATAAATTATTGTCGAGGGAGATTGCGTCAGTGGGGACAAACACATCATCGCAAGATCTATTAAGTTCCAATAGAAAGAGGGAAGAGTAAATGATTGCCAAGGGAAGTACTGCCCAGTTTGCCTAAGTCAGGAACATAGTGACAGTTTCCATACCAGCCACTGGGCCTGGGCGGGGCCTGCCCCTCCCAGCTGACCCACCCCAAGCTCCCTGGCACGGACCCAGAGCATGTCCAGGGCAGGCATCAGGTTTGGAACCCTGGGAAGTGAGCGGCTCCTCTTTGGGGATCATCCCAGCCTGTCACCAGGGCAGGGTGTAGGCCAGCAGAGGCTCAGCTGCCACTCTGGGTATGGGCCCTGGTGCAGGAGAGGGACGAGTGCCGGGGACCAGCCCCGGCTGATCCAGGGTATTCGAAGGAGAGACGGCATAGGCGAGGATCAGGATATAATAGCTTCAATTAGATATTAATTAAAGATATAAAGAGTAATAGAATAAGGATAGCTCAGTAGGAAAATTCAGTGGAGAAAAGAGGCTGAGTAGCTTGGTTTACGCGGGAGACCAATAAAACTTCAAGACAAGAAGTTCGCACCACTTACGTAGGCCGCAGGCGCCCTTCCGTTCTCCCCCAAGGAGAGGAGACACTGAGGCCTCCCGGTCGGATCTTAGAAGCCCAGGCATAATTAGTAAGCATGGTGGGTTCCAAGGCCCAGATGGAGACTCAGCCAGAGGGAGAGAGAGAGCGACATGGGGAGACCAGTATTTCGAGAAACTGATCCCAAATCTTTATTTTCCAGAGTCTGTTTTTATACACTGAGATGTTATACAAAAGTCACGTGGGGACAGCAGTCCTGACTTTTATTGAAGTCAGGTGCTTCACACAAATGTATACAGAGGTCTTAGGGGTGTTACATCATCTTCTGGCCAGGGGGGCCTGCTGACAATTTACAACCCTCTCCTTGTGACAGCGGTCAGTCAGTCAAGACACTTATTTCTCCAGGGCTGATTATTCTCAAAACAGACGCCACCCAAATAAAGTTACATTCCTACAGGGTGAGGGTGTAGTGGGTTTTAGTTAAGGAAAGAATTTACTTAGCCTAAGGTCTAACGTGATTAATATCAAAGGTCAATTCTATATATTCATTAATGTGTGTAAGGGCAGGGGATATGGAGACTTAGCAACAAACATTGGCTCAACAAATGAAAAACCCTTCACCAACACAATTTCTAATCAGCCCATTATACTTATACTAATAGTTTTCTAACTTTTCTAAGGAACCTGTTTTTAGAAGGTTTAAAGCATCTTGTGCCTCTCACGGTTGGGAGGCTGTGAGCGATCACGTGTGGCCGGACAAGCCTGTCAGGCAGGCCAGAGAACCTTCAGAGGAGTTTGTAGGTTAAAACACTCTTATCACGCCCAGGAATTATTATAAACTGGAGCTCTAAGTTAACTCCTTCTCCAAAAGAGGTGGTGGGGGACAGCCCCCCGTAAAGTCAGAGGTGTAGGTAAGAGCACAAAGTAGTAAAGTAGGCAGGCTCTGGTTATGGGGGTAGACGCTCGAGGATTTCCAGGGGGACTCCTGAGGCTCGATCCCGCCTTTGCGTATGTCGAGCCTCCTTCCTCATGACCTTTGCCATGGGCGGAGTACCTCACTCTGGCCCCCAACAGACGAGGGCTTAGCTTGAAGCCTCAAGACATTAGCTTTGACATCATGTTGCTGCTTTTAAAGACCAGTGGTTTTTTCCCTTTTTTTTTTTTTTTGAAAACTAAGGCCCCAGACACACTGTTCAGATTGCTGGTAGATAAATGCTAAAACCCATTCTGAGTAATCGCCTTTTTTTTTTTTTTTAACAGTTGAGTAACAGAGTAGTCCACAAAACAAGATTTGACTGTAATGGGCCAGCCCACATTTGCAGAAGGTCCAGCTGTCTTTGGGCTTCCCAGGTGGCACTAGTGGTAAAGAACCCTCTCCTGCTAATGCAGGAGACCTAAGAGACGTGGGTTTGATCCCTGGGTTGGTAAGATCCCCTGGAGGAGGGCATGGCAACCCATTCCAGTGTTCTTGCCTGGAGAATCCCATGGACAGAGGAGCCTGGTAGGCTGTAGTCCATAGGGTCGCAAAGAGTCAGACAAGACTGAAGCAACTTAACACACACACACCCCTCTCTTTTTTTTGTTGTTGTGTTTTTTTTTAATGCTTCATTTTATTTATTAATTTTTAAATTAATTATTTTACTTTACAATATTGTATTGGTTTTGCCATACATTGACATGAATCCTCCACTGGTGTACATGTGTTCCCCATCCTGAACCCCCCTCCCACCTCCCTCCCCATCCCATCCCTCTGGGTCATCTCAGTGTACCAGCCCCAAGCACCCTGTATCATGCATCAAACCTGGACTGGTGATTCCTTTCACATATGATATTATACATGTTCCAATGCCATTCTCCCAAATCATCCCAACCTCGCCCTCTCCCACAGAGTCCAAAAGACTGTTCTATACATCTGTGTGTCTTTTGCTGTCTTGCATACAGAGTTATCGTTACCATCTTTCTAAATTCCATATATATGCGTTAGTATACTGCATTGGTGTTTTTCTTTCTGGCTTACTTCACTCTGTATAATAGACTCCAGTTTCATCCACCTCATTAGAACTGATTCAAATGTATTCTTTTTAATGGCTGAGTAATATTCCATTGTGTATATGTACCACAGCTTTCTTATCCATTCATCTGCTGATGGACATCTAGGTTGCTTCCATGTCCTGGCTATTATAAACAGTGCTTCGATGAACATTGGAGTACACGTGTCTCTTTCAATTCTGGTTTCCTCAGTGTGTATGCCCAGCAGTGGGATTGCTGGGTTATATGGCAGTTCTATTTCCAGTTTATTAAGGAATCTCCACACTGTTCTCCATAGTGGCTGTACTAGTTTGCATTCCCACCAACAGTGTAAGTAAGAGGGTTCCCTTTTCTCCACACCCTCTCCAGCATTTATTGCTTGTCGACTTTTGGATAGCAGCCATTCTGACTGGCATGAAATGGTACCTCATTGTGGTTTTGATTTGCTTTACTCTGATAATGAGTGATGTTGAGCATCTTTTCATACATTTGTTAGCTATCTGTATGTCTTCTTTGGAGAAATGTCTGTTTAGTTCTTTGGCCCACTTTTTGATTGGGTCATTTATTTTTCTGGAATTGAGCTGCAAGAGTTGCTTGTATAGTTGTGAGATTAATTCTTTGTCCGTTGCTTCATTTGCTGTTATTTTCTCCCATTCTGAAGGCTGTCTTTTCATCTTGCTTATAGTTGCCTTTGTTGTACAGAAGCTTTTAATTTTAATTAGGCCCCATTTGTTTATTTTTGCTTTTATTTCCAATATTCTGGGAGGTGGGTCATAGAGGATCCTGCTGTGATTTATGTCAGAGAGTGTTTTGCCTATGTTTTCCTCTAGGAGTTTTATAGTTGCTGGTCTTACGTTTAGATCTTTAATCCATTTTGAGTTTATTTTTGTGTATGGTGTTAGAAAGTGTTCTAGTTTCATTCTTTTTTTTTTTTTAACAACTGATTATTGATTTATTAAAAAGGTTGATTTAGGCATCGGCAATGGTGACTTCCACCTTGACTCCCGGCTCAATAGTGATGGAAGTGATCTGCTTGACAACTTCAGAAGGACTGTGCAGATCAATGAGTCGCTTGTGGATCCTCATTTGGAATCGATCCCAAGTCTTAGAACCTTCACCACAAGGAGTTTTCCTCGTAGTTATTCTCAGAGTCTTGGTAGGCATCCGAACTGGTCCTTTAACTTTGAGATTCTTTTCCTTCACGCCTCCGATCAGGTCAACACACACCTTCTCCAGAGACTTCACGTTGCGGCTGGTGTGGGTGATCCTAATCCGGTGAATGGCCACCTCTGGCTCCACGGGAGTCTTGCCGGTGTCTTTAAAGGCCATGGCTGTGGTGGCTTCCTGACTGACTTGTTCCTCGGTGAGAACGAACAGCGGTGAGTCAGGAGCAGGAGCGGGCGGCACAAAGGTCCATGGCAGCCTCCACCACGTCTTCCTCAAAGAGCTAGTTTCATTCTTTTACAAGTGGTTGACCAGTTTTCCCAGCACCACTTGTTAAAGAGATTGTCCTTTCTCCATTGTATATTCTTGCCTCCTTTGTCAAAGATAAGGTGTCCATAGGTGCATGGATTTATCTCTGGGCTTTCTATTTTGTTCCATTGATCTATATTCTGTCTTTGTGCCAGTACCATACTGTCTCAATGACTGTGGCTTTGTAGTAGAGCCTGAAGTCAGGCAGGTTTATTCCTCCAGTTCCATTCTTCTTTCTTAAGATTGGTTTGGCTATTCGAGGTTTTTTGTATTTTCATACAAATTGTGAAATTATTTGTTCTAGTTCTCTGAAAAATACCGTTGGTAGCTTGATAAGGATTGCATTGAATCTATAGATTGCTTTGAGTAGTATACTCATTTTCACTATATTGATTCTTCCGATCGGTGAACACAGTATATCTCTCCATCTATTTGTGTCCTTTTTGATTTCTTTCACCAGTGTTTTATAGTTTTCTATATATAGGTCTTTTTGTTTCTTTAGGTAGATATATTCCTAAGTATTTTATTCTTTTCTTTGCAATGGTGAATGGAATTGTTTCCTTAATCTCTCTTTATGTTTTCTCATTGTTAGTGTATAGGAATGCAAGGGATTTCTGTGACACACACAGCTCTCTTTGCTCTTTATTATCTTTGTCCCTCAGAGAGGTGAGGCTGGCTGGGAAAATTGAGAGGATTGTGTGAGAGAAAGCAGCAGGCCCACAGTTCAGAATCAGTTGCTCTGCAACTTCTCTGCCATCTTGGAGTGTATGGTTTCATTTGGTTTTGCACATGGACTGCAAGTACAAATAGACTAGCCCCAGAGGATTGCCCACCCACTCCTGTGGAGTCTATGAAGCACATGGATTCTCTTTCCTGTAGGCCTAGTTACTCCTAGCAGCTGGGGGTGAGGTGGGGATGGAGAGACTATTGTTCTGCTCACATTATTCCACTGCGAGAAGTACCTGCGAAGACTCAGGATCGCCACCTGCACATGTAACAAGCCTTTTCCATCAACAAGGCAGAGAGAATCGGAAACCCAGGATGAGTAACAGGCCTGTGGCGTGTGCCGACTAGCTTGGCTTCCCTTGGTGCCATGCAAACCTATGCACCCTGGCTGCAGTCCTGGCTTCTTTGTGAAGTGCAGGTATGTGTGTGTTGCTGAGTGCCAGTGATCCTTAGACACATTCCTCATTCATATTCAGGCCTTTGGGGCTAGGGTGTAAGGGGCAAAAGAGTGCAAATCGGATACCTCGTGAGGTGGTTCTGAAACAGTGCTGAGCAGTCAGCTTTTAAAAGTTTGTCTTAGAAACAACCTGTACTTTGGTACATTGTAAATTGACACCCCAGTTGCCTTTTGGGTAACGAGTTTGGACTTTGGTGCAGCAGCTGAGAAGGAAACCTCATGGGCGGTGGGTCTGGGGTGTGGCTGCCTGCCAGCTTGCAGCATGCTCTGAGCAGCCTCACAGACTCCATCTGTGCAGCCGTGTATGTTGCAGCAGTAACTTGGATTTGGGGCCCTTTATTCTCTACGG
The DNA here is from genome assembly GCF_027580195.1 of Bos mutus. Taxonomy (NCBI): domain Eukaryota; kingdom Metazoa; phylum Chordata; class Mammalia; order Artiodactyla; family Bovidae; genus Bos; species Bos mutus. Next base: position 27,316,037 of record NC_091626.1, on the reverse strand, counting down.
ATGAGTTGAAAATGGGAAAATGACATTGCTGATGGTAGTTATAAGAAGGGCAGGTCTTCTAAAGCTGATAATAATTGAGGAGAAGATTTTGAAGTTCAGCATGCCAAGAGCCGGGGATCATTAGTGTTGGTTGAGCATTTGCTGACTCTTAAGTCAACGGCCCTCCTCAGTGGTGAAGAGGAAGAACATAGTTAAAGAATAGTGTAAAAAAAAAACCAAAAACCTGAGTTATGCTGTCCAGGAGTATAAAAGGCAAAGCATTATTAGGCATTTTAGCATCTCGTTTGGCTTCCTGAGAGCCCATCTTCTTTATATATATTATAATATATAAACCTATCATTTGACTTCAGGGGGGCTGTCTCTGGAGAAATGGAAAAACTATAACCAGGTTCCCCTGTGATCAAGACTTGTGCAGAAACAAAACCCTGTTTGTAAGGGTGCAAGGCCCGTCTGGGCTTCTGGGGCTGAATCTGTCCCTTGGAACACAGTCCATGTTGACCTACTCTCAAGGCCTTTCCCCTGGCAGTTTACTCATTTATATGCTGATGTCTGTCATCTTTTTTCTATTTAGATACTTTTAACCTATGATTTTAAGCTGTCAGATGGGCTGCGTTTATTTAAAAGGCTAGGCTGCTCAAACACTGCTGGCTTTCTCTAACTGGAAAAGTCCCAGGTTTGGGGAGGTAAGAGAAAATCAACCACCAAAAATAAACTAGAAACTCGTGCCTGGACTGTGAACTCTTTTGTATACTCCAGTCTCAGTCCTTGACTTTGTGAGTATAGAGTTTTATTATATGTGTGCTTTAAACAACTAAGTTTTTAAGCAAAAACCACTGACATCCCACACCAGGGTACCATTATAATGGAAAGAGAAAAATCTTTAATTATAGCAGCGTTGTGGCCTTCTCCCATGCCTGGCTAGCCAAGGCATGGAGTTGATAAGCATACAGTGTCTTTCATACTTGCCATTACAACATGTTAATTAAGAGAATTCAGCTGTGGCACCAGCTGGGGATGTCTGGCTTTGTGGAAGATTGCAATTAGATGCTTTATTTTCTATTTTCTTTTTCCCCTTTCAACTTTGGTGGAATGCCTTTGAGTGGGGGCTTTTAGTCTCAGCAGTATAAATACTTTAATGTGCCTAATTATGTAATCATACACTTACACTCCTCTGTGTACACACACACCGTTTTATGGATTTTTATCCCCTTTTCCAGTACATGGGGCATCTCGCCTGCTTTTTGGTTTGGTTGGTATTCTGTGCCATGGGCAGGAAGACGAGGAGGGCCAGAGACAGTTTGGGGTTTTCCTCCAATTATGATCTGTCCCTCTGCTCCCTGCCCCCGCCCCCACTCTCCTTTATCTCTCAAATAATTAGCATCTCAATAGTTTCCTAGCAAAGTCAAGGTAATTTAAATGAAATTGGACTTTATAATACTATATCTTTCCGTGAATTTGCAAGTGCAGTCTTTCAAAGTGTATAGTTTTATTTTTCTCAGTCCTCAATTCCAGGCAGGCCTAGGGCATGAGCCTGGACATGAGAGCTCAGGCACAATGGAACCCATTGATTTCTGGCATTCAGCTTGCGCGGAGAGGTCCTGTGACCCCAGCTGTTAGACCGGGATCTGGGAGCAGCTGTTTTCCGAGATTGAGTCCTCCAGGGATAGGCCATCTGCTGCTGTGTGAGAGAACCCTGGGAACGAAATTGACCGCAGGACATCTCTGTACTCCTTTTCTCTGCTCTAGTCCCTGCAGTTTTTCCCGGGCCCCCTCACCTTGGCACACTTAAGACACATGATGCATCTGCACCGGAGAGCTCACATGGTTTCTTTCGGTCCTTCTGCTGCCCTGGCTCTGCCACACCTGCACCCCAGCTCCACTGAAAACTAGTTGCCAGAGTTGGCAGGGAGATTCAGATGGTTTCTTCAGCTGGATTAGAAACATAGAGCCGGCTTTTCGTTTTATTGGTAGTAATAATAGTAGTAGGGAAGAAGAACCCAAGAGTTTTTCATTATTCAGATTTGTATTTGGGGCCCTCCCTGATTTTCTGAATTTCCAGCTATGTCCTGCTACACACACACACACACACACACACACACACACACCCTCTTCTTGCTCCTCTGCTTATGCCTTTGTCTCCCCCTTGCTCCCCCTTGCATGCTCTTCCCCGTCCTTTATGCAAGTCACAGTCTTTCATCCCATGTCACAGTCCTGTTTACCTCTAGATTTGGAGTTCTGGTATCATTTCTTTCTTCCTTTCTGATCTCTTCCCCTGTTGAATTAACCCTTCTTCAGAACCTCCTAGTGTAGCCCAGATTGATTTCTAACATGTGTCTCCTGTGGTTATTTATTAGACCACAAGCTCCCAGAAGGTAGGGTCGGTATCTTTGTTGCCTTCCCAACCCTCCTTCCCCATTGCCTGCCACAGTGCTGTAGTGCTTAGTAAAAACCTATTGAAAGAACAGATGGATACATGCAATCCTTAGGTGAACTGTAGGAGATAGAGTAGATGTTACTATTATTATAACCTACTTGGGGCGCCTCATCTGTACCCCCAAAGAGTGTGAAGTCTCCTCAGGAACAGTGAAAGTCGCTCAGTTGTGTCTGCCTCTTTGTGACCCCGTGGACTGTAGCCTGCCAGGCTCCTCTGTCCATGGAATTCTCCAGGCCAGAATACTGGAGTGGGCAGCCATTCCCTTCTCCAGGGGATCTTCCCAACCCAGGGGTCGAACCCAGGTCTCCCGCATTGCGGGTAGACTGTTTGCCGTCCGAGTCACCAGGGATGTATTATTTACTCTCGAAGTTCTGTCACCAACCTGGCACACTGGTCGGGGCTCATAGATACGAAAATGTTATATTGAGAAAGCATTCCTAGTAGAAAGAAATCCAGAGGGAATAAGAATCAAGGTTTGCAAGTGTTTTTTAACTCTCTTCTAATGGGTGAAAGTCATTAAACCATTCTTTGGAAGATAAAAGATTAAAGGATATTTTCTGTTCACCTGTGTGATGTTTGGACACAGGTATCTTCTGACGCACAAATGACTGAGACTGCAACAGGCAATGTCTTCTGACCCGGAATCTTGTCTGGTCAGTCACAAGTGGCTTACCAGGCGCAGGGGCCCAAAGACCTGAGAGAGGCAGGGGAGGCAACAGGAAGGTGGGGCTCAGATGGACAAATAAAAAGCACGGTTGAGACTCTGTCCCTGAAGCTCACTAATCTGTTTTGCGTTTGCTTTGTTTAATGATCAAGAGATCTTGACAGCCTGTCACAGCCAGGCTAATAAATACTCAAGCTAAAATCAAAGGGGAAGCAGGTCCCAGACATGTGAGAAAGCGCTTGAGGGCAGGGGCCCTGCCATGGACCTCACAGCGGGTCTGATGTGAGTGAATTCACAGGAGGTGAGAGAGACTCTGGCCTTCCCTGCTGCCTGGGACAAGGAAAGGGATCTGCCAGGAGTCCTCTGGCTCCGTCTGGCCCAGAACTTTAGAAAGACTCACAAACTGAAAGTTCAGTTCAGTCGCTCAGTCATTTCTGACTCTTTGCGATCCCATGGACTGCAGCACCCTGGCTTCCCTGTCTATCACCAACTCCTGGAGCTTGCTCAAACTCATGTCAATTGAGTTCGTGATGCCTTCCAACCATCTTATCCTCTGTCATCCTCTTCTCTTCCTGCCTTCAATCTTTCTCAGCATCAGGGTCTTTTCCAATGAGTCAGTTTTTTGCATCAGGTGGCCAAAGTTTTGGAGTTTCAGTTTCAGCATCCATCAGTCCTTCCAGTGAATATTCAAGAGTGATTGCCTTTTGGACTGACTGGGGGTAAAGAAGAATAAAACTCCTCTGGGGAGACTTCTCACCACCCTTGATCAGCTGATGATAGCAGAGGGTGGGAAGTTCCCTTTCTAGGAAGTGCAGAGGAAACCAAGAAGGCCGGACAAGCTCCTTTTCCTGTGGTGGCTGTATGAACAGTGTGGTTAAACTGATGAGGCATTTAAAGAAGAGACTCTCCTTCCTCACGAGATGGAGGAAGACTCTCCAGATGAATAGATTTTGTAACTTTTGACTCCATCTTCCCATGGCCCATCGGTCACAGTGTTCCTCATTTTTGTTGGCTCAGAGGTGATTAAGGCAATGACCCCTGGCCCTTGCCACTTCATTCCCCATGCCACGCACCCCACCCTCCAAAGAACCGCCTTGTCTTTTCCCTTTTATATCTCCTAATCTCGTGGTAGGGTCAGGCCTGACACAAACCCCCACGGAATGTGCAGGGCTCACTTTATGGCCGGCCTTCGACCTGTAGTCTGTTATTTGCACCTTGTCTGTCACAGCAAGATCCATCACATCTCTTTCTTCAGAAAAGATGATTCAGACCTTTACCCCTCAATTACTGGGTGGGTGTTTTTCCAAGAAGTGTAGCGCTTGCCAGTTACAGGTCACCTCCATCGCTGATTTCTGCCCCCTCAGCTGATTTCTGCCGCCCTCTGTGGCTAGAGTTTACCAGTTGCTCCCTTTCGTTCACTGCAGGTGTGTGAGCCTGGGCAAGCAGCAGTGGCTTGTTGAGCACCCAGCATAAGCAAGGCGCTGCCTGACTCCCTGTTTGGAGGCACGCAGCAGAGGCTGTTTATTCTGGGCCTTGGCAGAGCTGCCCTGGTGATCCTCTGTATTCTAGGCGGTGGGCAGAAGGGCAGCCCTCTATCTAAATGTAGCTCACACCCCCGTTCTGCACTCAGTGGCGGGCTTCCTGTCATGTATCCCTCTTGGAAGGTGGGTGTTCCCAAGCTGAAAATGCCCCCATGCCCTCTCCCACTTGCAGCTTTGGGATCCGTGCTCCTTAAATAGCTCCATTGTTTGTAATGCTCACAGATTACTAAAGGAAACCGTCTTGCCTTTTCCCCCCAGCTCTCTGGAAAAATGTGGCCCCACTTGAGATATGAGCTGAGTTCTCTGGGCACAAGTAAACTCACCAGTCCACATTCTTCGCCAAACAGGAATTACTGCAACTTTTTGTCAGATGGACCCCACCCCCATGCTACACTTTTGTAGGTCTTGGGGTAACTTTTTTGGTGGCATCTGTAGTCAAGGAGCTGGAGAAAGGCATGCCAGAGTTTCAATCCAGACTCTACTACCAGGTAGATTTGTAATCTCAGGCCACTACTAAATTGCTCAGAGCATCACTTTCTTCATCTGAACAAATTGAGTATGACACCACTTTCCTCATAGGATGGGAGAGTTAAAAATAGGATAGTAACTTTAAATTGCCTCTCATAGCGCCTGGTGATAAATGTTAATTCTCTTCATCACTTCTACCCTGTTAGACAGCAGAGATCTTTAAATTTGTTTTAAATTTAAATTTGTGTTTCTCGAAGGCCTACTGTGTGTGCCTGACACCAGACTTGGCATAAGGTATTTCCATCAGATGGTAGACTGGGAATGAAACCACAACTCTGAGTCCAGCCCTGTCGTAAACTCCCAGCCAGACTCTGAAGTCAGTTATCACTCGCTCATCAGTTCTCCTTCTGAGGTTGCTCAGTGCCTTAAGCAGCTGACTGGGGCCTTCCTGCAGAGGACCAGCCTCCATCCTCCTAGAGGTGGGGAATTCTGAGGGCAAGAGCAGACACGTGGGCAGCTTCTTCAATGATAGGATAAAGGAGATGAGACCAGGAAGTAGCAGTCGCTGATGAGAAAAAATAAACATCTGTTTTCTCTTAACCCTTTACTGCTCTCAGGGGAACGTAGTATCATTTGTTAAGCACGTGGAATGGCCTGTCTCCTTAGCCCTGCTGGCATCCCACCATCCTGGGGTGGAGGCGGTGGAAAATTGTGGGTGCTGCTCTCTTAAGTCACTGCGGTGGGTGGGAGGGTTTTTGATACTGTGAGGCCCAGGCCTGGAGCAGCAACAGGAGAAGGGTCCTCCTGCCTGCTCGTCTTCTCAGTTGTACAGTAGGGGTGGGGTGAGGGTGTAGCCCCAGGTGGCCGCGTGTCTCTCAAGTCCCTGAGCTGTGAGAAAAGGGGTGAAAGGGTAACAGGCCATATGGAGGCCATTAATCTTCCCTGGTGGCTCAGAGGGTAAAGTGTCTGCCTGCAGTGCTGGAGACCTGGGTTCAATTCCCAGGTCGGGAAGATGCCCCAGAGAAGGCAATGGCAACCCACTCCAGTACTCTTGCCCGGAAAATTCCACGGACAGAGGAGCCTGGTAGGCTACAGTCCATGGGATCACAAAGAGAGTCGCACATGACTGAGCATCTTCATTTCTCTGTCAGCCAAGAACAGCTCAGGCTCTGCTGAGAACACAGTGGGGCAGGGGGCTGGCATATTACTGAGCTGGAGGAGGGGACAGCAGGCAAGCCAGAGTGCTCATCCTACTCCTCTCACTGCCTGTCCCTCTCCAGACATCAAGAAATTTCTGAAGCAATCCCTTTTCTTTGCTGGAGTCTTTGCCCTACCCTATTCCAAAAACCACAGGTAAGAAATTAGTTTACATTTATACAAATCAGTTTACATTTACAAATCACATTTATAGTGTGAATAATAAATGTAAAGAATTTAAAGAAAGTGCCTACTGTGTGCCAGGCTTGATGCAAGACACTTTCAGGTACATAGTTTCATCCATCCCCTTAAGCACTTCACGAAGGTGAGTATTGGCTGCTAGGAAGTAAGGCCCAGGAGAGGGCAGGCCCCCAGGTCAAACCCTGATTCACCATCAGACCACGCTGTGACTCTGCATGGCCCGATTCTGGTGGCTGGGAGTGTATTTTCACGGGGAGATGGCAGTTTAGAGAACATGAGATGTCCCATGCCGAGGGCGTCTCCCTGCTAGAAACCACGCAGCTCAGATTAGGATGGAGCCCAAGGTCTTTTAACTGAGATCACACACCTGGTCTCAGGGCTTAATGAAGCACAGGTTCTTGACGTCTGATTACAGAAAGAATTCAATGAGAGACAGAGTGATAGGTAAGAAGTAGATTTATTTACAGAGAGACACAGTCCACAGACAAGAGTGTGGGCCATCTCAGAAAGCAAGACTCCAAAATGTGGTGTGGTTATACTTTGTATGGATTGGCTGATTTCATAGATTAATAAGTGGGAGGGTTATTCCAACTGTTTTGGGGAAGAGGGCGGGGATTTCCAGGAACTGGGCCACCACCCACTTTTCAGCTTTCTATGGTTGGCCTCAGACCTGTCATGGCCTTGGCCGGTGTGTCAATTAGCTGATGCGTTACAGTGAGTGTATAAAGAGGCTCAGAGTCTCCTGGAAGTTTCGTCTTCCACCATCTTGGGCCTTGTTAGTTCTAACCAGTTTTTTGTTGTGTCCTATGACTATGTCATTCTAAACATTGTGCCCTGCCTGCCAACTTCCCTCCTGTTTCAGCTGTTATCCGCTCCTGATTCATCTCAAATCAGAAACCATGTGACCCTTTGCATTTAAAAAGACAGTGCCTTGAAATGTGGGCAAAATTTTGTAGGTGAAGTCAGTTTCTGCCAGTTTCTGTACCGAGATCTGGGAATAAAAGAAGCAGAACAAATGCTTACCCTACAGCTTGGGTATGTGGGTGGGTTAGTGGAGAGGTGGGGTGGACCGACCTGTGAGAAAATAATTGCAGAGACAACAGTACAGCCAGTGCTTTATGGGGAGGCAGGAAGATGTGTGGAGAAAAGAGGAGGGTGATAGAGCTGCTGTTTATTGACTGCTTGGTGTGTGAGAGGCATGATTGTGATGAATCTGCACAGCGCCCACGAGGTACACACCTTTACTGTCCCCCTCTTACAGGTGAGGGAACTGGGGAATGGGAAGACCCGCCCAAGCCCACGCAGTGGGGAACTGTCCTAGCTCACCCGGCTGCTCTCACTGTAGGCCGGGGGTAGGCTCTGCCCGTGCCGCTTAGTTCTCTTTGGGACGGTGTCCTGGGCAGGCGACCTGGGAGCCGAGTCTTGACAGTTGGGTGGGGCTCCAGCTGACCCTGTGTACTTTCAGGTCAGGGTTTCCAGGCCAAGGAGCAGCACTGCTTCCTTCAGAACAACTTTGGTGGCCACTCTCAGATGACAGGAGTTTTCATGTTTGGGGCAAGGTGCCATAAAGAAAATGTTCTTCCTTCTTGTAGGCTCTGACCTGCCGGCTGGCATGTCCCCTCTCCTGTGAGGTGAGGGGAGTGAAAGATGCAGGCCTGAAGCAGGAGGGACAGCCTCTGAAGCTGGACCTGCTTGTGAGCCTCAGTCCCCTGGAGCGGGGCTTGGGCCGGGCCTCTGCGAGAGGGCAGCCTGAGCCATGGTGGCTTCTGCTGCTGCTCACCCCCACTTGCTCTGGAACCACACCCTGGGAAAGGCTGGAGCGCCCGCAGCTGGCCCTCCCCCGCGTTTGGGAAGTTCTCATGAGAAAAGGGATCCTGGCTGGACAATGGGCTTCCTGTCTGACCGCTGGGAAGGTTTGTCTCAGAGGAGAGGAAGGTTGCAAATGGCATGAGAAATCATCTCTTCCCTTTCGTTGCATGCTGCCTGTTTTAGACTGGTGACTAGTTTGACTAGGGGATCAGGAAGGCAGAGCGCGGGGGAAAGAGATGGACAGAAGCAGCCCCTGGTTCTCTCTGGAGGAGCCAACCTCCTCTGGCCTGGTTCTCCACCCCCGCCGTGCGCCCAAGGTGGGACTCTGCCCTGACATGGCTGCGGGCGCTTCTGCACAGATAGGACGCTTCTCCTCGAGCCTCCCACACGGTGCTCAGTTCAGAACTGGAGTGGCTGGAGGACTAACAGGAGAGGAATCTCAGGGGGCGATGAGGCTGGCCATCCACCCAACTTGACGCAGGTTTGCAAATGGCAGACAAGACCTCAGAGGCCTTCTGGTTCAGCGCCTGCATGTATGGAAATTGAGACCAGGAGAGACCAGTGTCCACAGGCAGCACACAGATCGCCTTTGTCACTGGGCTCCCCTCCTTGTGGCTCACTTTCTCAGGTGGGCTGTGAGAGGAGAAGCTGGACACAGAACCCTTGTTACTGCCCAGTGCCATGGAGCGGAAGCCAGCCTTCCTGGGTTCAGATCTTTACTCGCCGGGTGACCGTGACCAAGTTTTTTAAGCTCTCTCACTCTATCCATTTGCTCATCTGTATAATGTTATAACAATACGTTTCTTATAGGGTTTTTGTGAAATTTGAATGTGTTAAGACATGTAAAGTGCTTAGACTGATACTTGGCATATAGTAGGTGGTCAGTGAATAGGAGGAGCCTGGTAGGCTACAGTCCATGGCATCGTGAAGAGTCGGACACAACTGAGCGACTTCACTTTTCACTTTCATGCATTGGAGAAGGAAATGGCACTCCAGTGTTCTTGCCTGGAGAATCCCAGGGACAAGAGCCTGGTGAGCTGTTGTCCATGTGGTTGCACAGAGTCGGACACGACTGACATGACTTAGCAGCAGCAGCAGTGAATAGGAGCTGTTATTACTGAGATTTCTAAGGGAGGCCTTAGAAGAAACCTTTATACCACAGTGAGATGTGGTAACCCAACCACTACGCCCACCCCGACCCCAGCCCCTTGCATTTGTCTGTAATACCCAGTTCCAGCTTCCTTGAGAGGCTTTCTTGAGGAGAATCACCTCCCCGTTGAACTAGCGAGCTCACACCTTTCCCAGAGCAGCGAGATGTTCCAGAGGTCCAGGCCTAGTCCATTGGGGGATGGACTGGTACCCTCGCCTCCTCTGCAGGTCTGCCTGGACTTCTCAGTCAAGCCTGCAGCTCAGGAGCCAAGCGCCTGTTGAGTCATTTAGAGATGAGCGGCTCGGAGGAAATTACTCAACTCAGCTAAGGCTCATTGTTTTTAATCGGTAAAATGGAAAAAAAAAATTAAGCCTCATTGTTTTTAATCTGTAAAATGGAAAAAAATATAGTACCTGCTTTGTGTAAAGAGAGAGCTCAGAAGAGTGCCTGGCACAGGTAATAATGCTTTTCACAGTAATTATTATTTTCCTAGTCTTACGTCCAAAAAGAAATTTGCACATTTGAATACCTTTCCCAACCCCTACTCCCCGTTTTGCCTTGCTTTCTCTCTGGCTCTCTCTATTCCTAACAGAGCCTTGAGGGCTAGAAATAGAAATTAAACCTTCGTGTATTGAGAAAGGGTTTTGAAAGCAAGCATGTCAACAGTGCTTTAAAGAACAACCTGAGGGACCCTGAGTGCTCCACGGCATCTTCATCTGCTGTTTACCCTCCGGTCTCACACCTAGTGGTGTGGTCTGAACCCTTCCTTCTGTTCTCAGACCCCCATCATTTGTGCCATCAGTACAATGGCCACTAGCCTCGAGTGACTGTTGAGAACTTGAAATGAGATTTGTTTGACCTGAAATGTGCCATAATTGTAGAAAAGAGTATTATCAAATATCTCATTAATAAATTTTTATATTATGTATTGAGATAGCAAACGTGTATTTTGCATATTTTGGTTAAATAAAATATATCATTAAGATTAATGTGACTAAGGAAAATGTAAAATCACCTCTGTGGCCGCATTGTATTTCTGGGGGACAGTATTGTGCTCGGTGTTTGCTTCCCATCCATTCCTTCCTCCCCTTTCTATTTTTTTGCACCTGCTTCTCTTTGCCTGGGCCCTCACCTTCCTCTGGTTGCCAGCAGTTCTCAGATGAACAGAAAAGATGTCCCTGCTCAGAAGGACACCCAGGGCCAATAGAAGAGCTCAGCTTTGAGCAATTTGCTTCTTTCATTTACATGAGAGTTAGCCCTGCATGTCTGTGTCCTGTCGACTGTAATCTTTCTGAGGGTTTGGTCCTGTCACGCTTAGCTCTGTGGCCCTGCTAGAGCATCTTAGGAGGAGGGGTGCTCTGATTGTGTGATGGAGTTACAGTCACACAGGGACACGTGTGATACCGCCTCTGCTGCGTTCCTTGGTGACCACAGCTGCTGTGTTGATGTGCTGGGTTTGGGGGAACCACTTTGTTCTCCTCTGAATTCCTAGAAAAGTTTTCTCTGGCCATCCTTTCTTTCAGCACCTTCACTAAGCACCTATTTCTCTGTGCCCATTGTGTTATAAATGCCACTACACTGGTTTTAGTGTAAAACGACATTATTTCAAACCTGCAAGTGGATACTAAACACAGTTTCTTAAGCCCAGGCACTTAAAGTCACAAAAGAATCAGACGCGACTGAAGCAACTTGGCACGTACGCACGATGTGAGGGAGTTGGTGGGGGGTGTTGTTTTGTACTTTGTTGGGGTATAGTTACTTTACAATGTTGTGTTTCTGCTGTACAGTGACGCGAATCAACTATATGTATACATATATCCCCTCTTTTTTGAATTTCCTCCCCATTTAGGTCACTACAGAGCATTGAGTAGAGTTCCCTGTGCTATGCAGTGGGTTCTCATTATCTATTTTATACATATTTGTGGGAGTTTAGGGTTTTCTTGATGACTGACATCAGATGGAAGTCTCTTCTGTTGAGTCTTTTTAACTGAACTAGGTATTTGCATTCTGCTTCCCTTCCTCAAGCTGATCTTCACCATCCCTACCCTCCACACCTCATTTTAAAAGGGGCTCTTGGAAGGAAAGTTATGACCAACCTAGATAGCATATTCAAAAGCAGAGACATTACTTTGCCAACAAAGGTCCGTCTAGTCAAGGCTATGGTTTTTCCTGTGGTGATGTATGGATGTGAGAGTTGGACTGTGAAGAAGGCTGAGCGCCGAAGAATTGATGCTTTTGAACTGTGGTGTTGGAGAAGACTCTCGAGAGTCCCTTGGACTGCAAGGAGATCCAACCAGTCTATTCTGAAGGAGATCAGCCCTGGGATTTCTTTGGAAGGAATGATGCTAAAGCTAAAACTCCAGTACTTTGGCCACCTGATGCGAAGAGTTGACTCATTGGAAAAGACTCTGATGCTGGGAGGGATTGGGGGCAGGAGGAGAAGGGAACAACAGAGGATGAGATGGCTGGATGGCATGACTGACTCGATGGACGTGAGTCTGAGTGAACTCTGGGAGCTGGTGATGGACAGGGAGGCCTGGCGTGCTGCGATTCATGGGGTCGCAAAGAGTTGGACACAACTGAGCAACTGAACTGAGCAGTGTGTTAAACTTGACACTTTGACTCCAAGGCCATTCCTGGAGCTTCTTTTGATTCATTTGTTATGGAATCTTAGAATTTGTTTTGTCTCTGATTCCTCGCTTCCTCTTAAAAGTCTGGTCCCCAGAACAGCAGAAGAAAATCACATTATCTGAGGGCTGATTGGGGGCTCTTATTGGTTTCTGCTCTTGGTTTAGGCTCAGGGATGGGAGTACCAGCCAGATCATTCTGCCTCCTCTCCGTCTGCTGCCTCCCCATCTGGTCTGTGTCTCCTGCTTCATGACAGCTGTGCCCTGGGCACTCCACAGGCACCCTGAAGAATTACCTTGCTGATTCCTGTGCTCATGGGAGGCCAAAAAAAGTGGCTGTAAGAGATAATGGGAAGCAGAGAAGGAAGCTAAAGAGAGCTAATTGATTTTTTTTTTTTCTGTAAAATTTCTATCTTCTGGCTTTCTCCCTCTTCTTTTTAAAATTATGCAGCTTTGCCAAATCAGATGAGTTCATTGTCTTCTTGGGGCTAAGAACAGATCTTGAAACTCCCTCTGCGGACCTGGGGTTGTCAGAGAGAGCAAGCTTGATGCACAGATTAAGTCAGCCTCTTGCCCAGAACAGTGGCTCCCGGAAGCCACCGAGTGATTTATTTGATCCTCCTCATGTTCTTCCCAGTCCTTTGACGCCCAGGCGTCCCTGAGACCCTCTCCCAACGCCTGCTCCCTGCCAAGGCGCTCCCACTCTGCTTTCTGATTGGGCAAGAGGGCTGTATTTTTTTCCTTATGTTCTTGGCATCTTAAAACAATCCTGCCTTTTTCTGATTTTTCCTTCTGAGACCTCCTTATTTCTTCCTTGGACTTGGGGCGGTCCCTTCGTGATGCTGAGGCTGTTCTACCCTAGTTTGTCTCTTTTGTATGGTCCTCATAGAATGTTTTAATCCAGTTTATTTCCCCATGCGAGGGTGGCTCTACTGCTGACCTTCTCCAAAGGTTTTTTCCTCCTCTCTTTGACTTACATCAAAGTCAGCTCTTCTTGTGATTTCACCCATTGAATATGGTATGAACACCTCCTATTGCAGCCAGGGCCCCTCTGCAAAATGGTTTCTTCACAATATTATTACTTCTACTATTACTGTTACCATTATTTTATTTATTTATTTATTTGGACAAATTTTCTCATGCAGTCAAGCTAACCTAGGCTACCTGATGTTCTCTGGGCTTAATCTACACTTTGCTGCTTTGGAGCATTCGATTCAAACCGCCACCTCCTTTCCCGCTGAAATCAAGCCCCATTGAAAATGCCGCTTCCTTCAGTAGCCATTCCTGGCCCTTCCCCACACAAGGTTGATCTCTCCTGCTCTGAACTCCCCCTCTTGCAGCACTAATCTCATTCTTTGACATGTATAGGGTAAAATCTGTGTGGAGTATCTCTGGGAAGAAGCACTGAGTGACTGGGAAAGAGGGCTTACTTTTCTGTGTTCACCCTCCTACTTTTTGAATTTTTTTCTAGGTATATATTTCCTATAATTTTTTTTTTACCCCTCCGAAGGTGTTATTTACATAACAAAGAACCAATCTGTAAAACTTGAGAAGAAAATATTGGAGAGTATGTTTAGAAGAGTTTCCTAAACATACTCTCCAAAATGTGTCACGACATAAAACTCAGAAGCCATGAAGAAAGAAGCTTTTAAAATACACATGTGGACTTATTTGTCATACCCCTGTTTGGCTACAAGTACCCGGAGTGCTTGGGCTTCCCTGATGGCTCAGTGGTAAAGAATCTGCCTGCAGTGCTGGAGATGCAGGCTTGATCCCTGGGTTGGGAAGATCCTCTGGAGGAGGGCATGGCAACCCATTCCAGTATTCTCACCTGGAGAATCCCATGGACAGAGGAGCCAGGTGGGCTACAGTCCGTGGGGTCACAGAAGACAGATAGGACTGAGCAGCTGAGCACACATGCGCCTGCAGTGTATATCTTTTTATCCTTTTTCAGAGCAGAGCACAGTGATCCCTGCCCAGTCATCAGTAAATATTAGTGAACCGGAATGAATTGTACGTAGCGTCTTTGTAGACCTCACTTTTGGTACTGATGCAGTGAGTGCCAGGTGATGTCCAGGGTCCTCTCAGGGGTTCCGTGACGATGTGGGCTTTTTGGGCAGAAGTGCCCAGCAGAGCCGGAATGACTTGAGAATCAGCAGTCCTTCCCCTGGGACTGTCCTCCCCCGCACACTGGACCTGTGTGAGTCCTGCCTGCTTTTGGGAGCTGCTGTCAGATGCTCACCATTAATTACACTGAGGAAATGAACCAATTAGACACAATCTGGAGAGAGCCAGGCGATCTCTGGCAGGCTTGTTGCCCTGAACAAAAGAGGGAGAGTGTACAAGGTAAAGTGGTTTGCTGAGCTTCCTTTGGCAATCCAGCTGGCCAGCTCTTTGAGCACCTTGGCCAGAGTTTAGAGAGGCACCAGGAGAGGTGTGATGCCTGTGTCTGCCTCCTGTTCCAGCCTTTGGGCGAGCTGGGTGGCATGGGAAGAGTCTAGAGATGATGGTGTGTCCTTAGAGGGCGCTGAGTGGGCTTATTTGGGCTCATATACTAGTTTCAGAGAGGACGTTCAGACTTCTCTGATACCTGTGGACCTACCTCATTATTTTAATAGGTTAAGTAATGGAGTCTTTTCTCTGAATCTCAATGATAAGTAGCCTGAGGGCAGGGAACCATCATCTCTTTTTTTACTTCATATCCCCGCCTCTCCTGGTTGGCAGTCATCTTACATAAGAGCAGTTTGCAGGCTGAAGGGAAGTGGTATTTATTTGGTGAGAGTGGTGGGCATTCCCATGAAGGGAGAGTACCTTATCTCAGACAGTCAGAAACTCGGTCTATTAGAGGAAGTGAAAAACAGAAACCCAGCGGGTCTTATTTTCATATTGATGTCCTGGTGATATCTTGATGGGGACAGGGTATCTGTCAGCAAAATCTAAAGTCCTTTGGAGACTTTCATCTTTCCTGCATTAGTAAGGCTTGGGGTAAGCTGAAGTTTGTGGGTGCCTGGCCATCTGCCAGCATATCTTCTTCCAAACAGTGATCCCTGAGGGAACCTGTTGTCCCCTTCCTGTTTTTGCGAGGCACACCCCTTGATCTATTGCCTGGGGACTTGGGTTCTGCAGTGTCCATCCAGATGCTTCACGTCCTCCCCAGGCCTTGGAATTGGAGGCCGCCTTCTCCCTGGGCCGCTCCAGGGAGCTTGTTACCGCAGCTTGTCTCCATCCCAGTTCTCCCAGCACTTAGGTACAGTTTGCCATTTTCCTTGTTCAGAGGGAGGTAACCTTGACATACACAGTTCTTAAAGGCCCGCTCACTCCTGGAGTGGAAGCAGTGTCTGCTGGTGGGAAGAGCAGGTTTTGAATCAGGAGACCCAGCTCTGTTCCCCGGTCTGCCCTTGACTCTCTCTGCCTTACACTTGGCTCAAAGTCATTTAACTTTTGTGGACCAGTGTCCTCATCGTCAAAGGGGAGGCATGATGACTACTCCACAGAGATTTTAAAACTGAGCAGACCTACCTCAATGAAAAATACAGGCTTCACTGTAGGATGGAGTTGAGTGATGCCAGTGACCACGCAGTTCAGGGAATGCATGGTGCCGGGGGCTTGGGAAGCCTCCCAGGAAACGCATCAGAAGCCAAGAAGGCACATTTTATCACACAGAGGAGTCCTTTCTGATCCTGATCTGGAAACAAAGCTAACATTTCCCCCGTGCAGGTTACTGGTGTTTTACCACCTGTCACTTGGTTTCATTGTGTTCCAGTAGGTTTTATTAAAACTGTATTACACACTAGGTCTCTGTGAATCTAGCTTGGTCAGACTACTGTTGAGTGAAGGATGCGGTTCTCTGCAGGCAGTAGGGAGGGGGAGGGGAGGGTGGGGGCGTGGTGTTGGCAGCCCGGCTTCCCCTGTTGCCAGGGCGCCTCCTTCTGTCTTTGGCAACCTGATCTTCCAGTGTTCCGGCAGCAGCCTTTCCAAGGGTCTGGCGCTCTGCTCCTGAGGTGTTTCCTACCGAGGCCTTCAGCACTGCCCCTCTCCGTGTTGCCAACGGCACTCCTGCTGGAAAACCTCATCAAGGTACCTCCTCTCTCTCCATCTCTGCAGTGTGTTCCCTGCCACCGGAGCCAGAGAATGGTGGCTACATCTGCCACCCCCGGCCCTGCAGAGACCCCCTGAACTCCGGCAGCGTCATTGAGTACCTGTGTGCCGAAGGCTACATGTTGAAGGGTGACTACAAATACCTGACGTGTAAGAATGGCGAGTGGAAACCAGCCATGGAGATCAGCTGCCGTCTCAACGAGGGTCAGTTTGGCAAGCAAGAGTGGGGTACTTGCTGCTGGGCTCCTGCTTCCCTTCGGGCTCCCAGGCAGTGGCACGCACTCGCTCCAGAGGGCCCTGTGCTGTGGGGGGCAGTGTGGTCCCTCTGGCACCCTGCAGCCTCCCCTCCTCTGGGGTTCACGTCTCGGTTAGACATTTGGATTGCTGATGCGTGTCCCGTGGCGTTTCAGCTGAGCCACTGAGGCGTCTGCTGTGCGATGCAAAGTCCCTTGATGCTCTAGCCCAGGGCTGGTGACCTCTGGCTGTGTTCTGCTAACACAGGGGCACAATGCGGGCACCTTCTGTAGTGTCTGTGGTATATTTTTTTTCCCTGAATGGAAGGGCGCTGTTTTGTTATGGAGCTGCAGTCCAGCTGGACAGGAGCACGCTCACCCTCAGCCTCCTCCTGTCGTACATGACATGAGGTCCAGCCTCCTGAGGAAAGTGTGTGACATGCAGCCATCTCTGGGCTTTTCACTCTAGTTTCAGGACTGTGACACTCTGGAGAAGGGTGGGGACCGGCCTTAGATACACAGCTAAAGATGCAGGACCTTAGAACAGAGGGTTATTACAGCCCTGTTTTTATAAAGTTTGCTGCCACATGGGCAGAACTTTAGATGGTGGAAAGATGTGTGCATTTGAATTTTTCATGTCTTTGAACCTGCTGTTGAGGACAGGATCAGCTTGGGTTTATAAAGGTAAGATCTCTAGGGTTAAGTGAATTTAGGTGTTAGATGGTCCTCAGCAGTCCAAGGTGAAGGGAATTTTAGTTTCAGGAACAGAATAGGGAAATGTCCGTTTTCCTTGACATAAAAGCCATTTGGCTCTGCACTGTTGCTCCAAAAGCAACCCTGGCCATACCTAGCACGTCTCACTGGGGCACCATGCAGGGGGCCTTTGAAGGTCAGCCATGAGGCTTGCGTTCCATGTGTCTGGGTACAAAACACTGGTGATGATGGCTTGTTTCCATAGACAAAGATATCCACACTTCGCTCGGGGTCCCCACGCTGTCCATCGTGGCTTCCACTGCCAGCTCCGTGGCGCTCATTCTCCTCCTCGTGGTGCTGTTTGTGCTGCTGCAGCCAAAGCTGAAGTCTTTCCATCACAGCCGGTGAGCCCAGTGGCGGTGGCAGCAGGCGTCACTGTTGGGGGCTGGCCCTGGACTGGCAGAGGGGTGCTGGTGGGCTTGCTGGCCTCTGCTGGTCCATGTGTGCCCAGGGAAAGGGGAGGGCCCTGCGTGTGTTAAACTTCCAGGTGTACCAGGCAGTGTGCTTTTGCTTCACATCCATCATCGTAATCCTCACAGGATCATTGCAGATTAGGAAACTGAGGCTCAGAGAGGTAAAAGTCAGAGAGGGTCATCCCTCTAGGTCAGGGGAGCCCCCCCCCAGTCCCCACCTCTGGGCCACAGACCAGTAGCTCCTGTTAGGTCAGTGGCAGTGTTAGATTAGAGATAAGGTGCACAGTAAAAGTGATGCACTTGAATCTTCCCCAAACCACCCCCTGACACACCTCTGTCTGTGGAAAATTATCTTCCACAACATCAGTTTCTGGTGCCAAAAAGGTTGGGTGCCACTGCTCTAGGTGACTACAGAGCTGAGACTTAAACCCCAGTCTCCCACTCCAGTGCCGTTTTATTTCTGCTATGTCAGTGGTTCTCACATGTGGTCCCGGCAGCAGCAGCATCACCTGGGAACCTGTTAGGAATGCAGATTTGCAGGCCCCACCCAGACTGACAGAATGAGAGGCTCTGCCTTTCGTCAGCAGTCCAAGCGGTTCTGGGGCAGGCTCGTGTTTGCAGGCCGCTGCCCTGTCTCCCTGGTCCCCACTCCTGGATGCACAGAGGCTCCAGTGGGGAACTAAACACAGGCGCCAGCACCTGGGCCTCCATCCCCAGATTTATTTGGTTTGGGGTGGGAGCCTGTGTATAAAAGTGATCCAGAAAAAAGGTATTTGCACGGCTGAATCTCCCAAACATAATGTCGAGTAAAATACAAAACCACACACGCCTATTCTCACACAGACACACACATTTATTATCTCTATCTCATTCATAAAAGGTCACAAAACCTCAAAACTAAACAATGTTGAAGAATTCATGCTTAGGCATTAAAGTTACTAAAATAAAAGTCAAAGGAATGATTTTAATGTAAGTTAGGATAGTGGTTACTTTTGGTGGTGAGGTGATAGGAATGGTCATGGTTATACACTGGCATTATTGTTTAGTCGCTCAGTCATGACTGACTCTTTGCGACCTCCTGGACCACCAGGCTCCTCTGTCCGTGGGATTTTCCAGGCAAGATTATTGGAGTGATTTACCATTTCCCTCTCCAGGGGATCTTCCTGACCTAGGGATCGAATCTGCTTCTCTGCATCTTCTACACTGCAAACAGATTCTTTACTGCTGAGCCAGTAGGGAAGCCCATACACTAGTATTACCTTTGGAATAAATCAGGTATACATTTTTCTGTGTTTTATTTCTGCTATGTCAGTGGTTATATTAAAAAAATCCACAGGGTTTTTTTAAGTTTACAAAATTAAAAAAATAAAAGGCAAGTAAAGTGACTTGAGTCAAAAGAACAGAATTCTTCCTTCAGTTTTCGAGTCCAGTGTCCCATTTCAAGATCACGGTGTTTCTTTTCCTTCTCCTCTTTTTAAAAGGACCTTTATGGAGATGTAATTTGCTTCCCTGGTGGCTCAGCAGTGAAGAATCCACCTGCCAATGCAGGAGACGCAGATTTAATTCCTAGGTTGAGGAGATCCTGGAGGGGAAATGGCAACCCAGTCCAGTGTTCTTGCCTGGGAAATCCCATGGACAGAGGAGACTGGTGGGCTCCAGTCCACAGGGTCGCAAAAGGGTCAGGGACGACTTAGCAACTAAACAACGAGTGTACATGCCACACCGCGTGCCCGCTGGAAGTGTACAGGCAGGTGTGTTCACAAGTACACGCAGCCACCGCTCTTCCACTTTCCTGGCTTAGCTGTGCTGAGCCCGTGGCTTTATTTCTGAGTCTCGAGCTTCCTGGTTTTTGCACAGGACCAGAGGGCCAGGTGCCTGTATACCCAGAGGCTAGTAACATAGTCTCTGGAAGCAGGTGGAATGGGTGCACATCCTAGTTTCCTCCCTTACCAGCTGTGTGCCTGGGCAGGTTGCTTAGCTCCTCGGAGCCTCATCCACGTTCTTGGTGAGGGACTCAGGTGAGGATGCAGTGGGGTGAGTGTATAAAGCCCTAGTGCCGTGCCTGGTACATAGTAAGCCCTCAGAAACGGTTGGTATTGTTGGTACTGTGATGCCTACTTGTGTGCATGTTCTGATTCTTCCTTTGTCCTTTTCCTTCTCCGGACGCAGGCGTGACCAGGGAGTGTCCGGGGACCAGGTCTCCATCATGGTGGACGGAGTCCAGGTTGCGCTCCCGTCGTATGAGGAGGCTGTATACGGCAGTTCCGGTCACTGTGTGCCGCCAGCAGACCCCAGAGTGCAGATTGTGCTGTCAGAAGGGTCTGGGCCCAGCGGGAGGAGCGGGATGAGGGAGCCGCACCCGCAGGACCAGGGGGCCTGTTCTTCTGCAGGCAGCGAGGAAGAGGCCCCGGGCCAGTCTGGACTGTGTGAAGCCTGGGGCTCTCGGGGCTCAGAGACTGTGATGGTGCACCAGGCAACCACCTCTTCCTGGGTGGCCGGTTCAGGGAACAGCCGAGCGGCACACAAAGAAGCCCCGGATTCAGAGAACAGTGACATACAGAGCCTCGCGTCAGAGGACTACACAGATGGTAGGTGGTCTGTGCCGGTGCCCAGGGCCCTTGCTGGGAGTGAGGAAGGGCAGTGAGCCTTTCTAATCATTGGTGTGCCTGGGGCAAAGAAGGATAGTACCTAGGGGATTATCGTACAAAATAGGATTTTACCCTAGGTGGGCCTTTGGGCTCTGTATTGGGAGACTTTTTGCTATTGTCTGTGAGTCTTAATAGGTTTGGAGTCTCTGAAACTATTCATGGCCTCAGGGAAATACTAAATCAAAGGGTAGACAGCCAGTTGGAGGTGGAAGTGGGGCCTGTCCTCTTGTTATAATTCTTATGTTCCTGAAAGGACAGGAATGACAAGGAGGCGTGGGGTCTTAGAAAAACTGGAGCCTGTATCTCTGCCAGAGCATTCTGCTGCTTCATTCTAACCAGGAGCATGTCAGCTCCTGTGCTGTTTGGTTTTCTTGCACTACCTCAGGTCAGACCTCACAGTGATCCTGAGAAGTAGGTGTTGTAACCAACACCAATTTACAGATAGGGAAGCTGAGGCTCCAAGAGGGTAAGTCTTGGTAAATGGCTGAATTGGGATTTGAAGCCAGATGGATCTGCTCCCAAGCCTGTATCATAATCCATGGTGCCATATTGCCTCCCAGGTAACTCCGGGGCCTTTGTGGTAAAGCCGTCAGAGGATGAAATTGCTCCCTCCTGACACCTCTGCCTTTACTGGAGCCTGGAGCATCAAACACTGGGATTGACTCTTGTCACTTTAAAAACCATCTTTACATGAAATCCCACTGTGGTTCAGGATGCAGAATAAACCTAGATGTTTCCCTTTAGAAAGTCAGGACTTCCATGCTTACCAATCCCGTTCCCCCCCCGCCACTGCCCCCCGACCCCTCTGCCAAAAGTGCTTTAGAGCTCTCCCCTTCCTGCGAGTCCTGGCCACAGTTAGTGTCTAAGGTTTAGAATATCTGAAAGCCAAGAAGTTGGAAATTTTTAAGTGCAGATCAGGTTTCGGGTTTCCTGAGTATCACCAGTATGCCTCCTATTATCTTGGTGGGATGTAGAGCTAGGAAGGGGCCATTAAATCCTTGGGCCAGATTTAAAGTTGGAAGCCAGTGGCCCCAGGGCAGCCAGCTGTACATGCTGTGTGTCTGCGTGTACTGACGTAGACCTCAGCCCCTGTCCTTCATAAAGAGCCCAGGGTGCCAGCTCTTCTCCCTTCTCCTTGTCCCTGGCTTTGTTCCACGTGTTGAACAAGCATTATTCAGACAGAGCCCATCTTGTGCCTGGTGTTGGATTAGGTTTCAGGTGCGATGGAAAGAACCACAAAACATGCTGTCTGCATGCATGGACTGTCAGTCAGTTGGGAAGATGGAGCATATACCTGAGAGTTAGAGAAAAAAATGGAACCAAATGGTAGGGTCCATGTCAGAATATTGTTGTTCGGTTGCTGTTGTGTCCGACACTTTGCCACCCCATGGACTACAGCACGCCAGAGTCCTCTGTCTTCCATATCTCCCAGAGTTTGCTCAAATTCATGTCAGTTGAATTAGGTATGTCAGAATGAGGGGTGTGCAGAACCAGACACAGAGGTTATTGAGTTGGTTGCAGGTTAAGCCCAAGTTATCTGGGGCAGACAGTTGTGCAGGAAGCCAGGCCCTTCAGGTATCAGTCTAGCCCAGGTGACGTGTGAGATGACTTGAGACCCAGAGAAGGGGATTGATTTACTCAGAATCACACAGCTGAAGGATGGCTTTAAGAAGGAGGTGAGACTTACCAGGGCTCAGTAGCCTCATAAGATGAGAATAAGGGTAGAAAGAGAAGCAACTAAACCATCAGCATCCAAGCAGAGGAGGGTGCAGGGTGGCAGGGCCAGAAAGGGTTTGAATACTGGACTGGCTGTTCAGGTTTTCTCACACAGACAGACGGAGAGATGAGCAGGAAGGCCTGGAGAAGGGGTGAGGGGTTTAGACTAGCTAGGAGTGTGCGAGGGGCCCCCGCAGTGGGGTGAGCTGCGCTGCCGTCACCCACACGGGTAACCACTCTGCTTTCCGTCTTCCTCCGCCCGCAGATATCCCACTGTTGAAAGAAGCATGAGGGCTGCCACGGGCTTCTCTCCTCTCTGCCCTTCCTCCTCTCCCTGTGGGTTTGAGCACCACGTCCTCCAGCCGCCCTGCCCGGAGACCTGAGCTGCCCACCTGTGTGTCTGTATCTCCGCACCTCTGAGGGCCCACAGGCCCACTTCGCTGGAAACTCCAGGAAGAATCTCGCCATCTGCCTGCTGGACGGCTGGAGGAGCTGGCTCCCTGTGCGCCCCAGCTTTTCCACCTGTGTCGGGGACGTTATCTGAACGTGTGGGTTGACCCCTTCCCTCCCCGGAGCCCTCCAGTCCCCTGCAGCCAGCTCCTGGGTGGCAGCCCCCCGGCTCCCGTGGCCCGAGCGCGCCGTGTTTACTTGTGCCTTCCTCCCCCCGGTCCGGTCTCCCTGTCACGCGGGCTGGTTGCTGTCCTACAAGCCTTCACGGCTGCGCTGCTGCTCCCCCAGGGGGGCCAGGCCTGGGTCTGGCCCATTTGCTTTGGAGACTGGCACCACTGCCCTTAGCAGGAGCAGATCCCAAAGTGGCTTCAGGTGGGGCCAGAGTGTGGGGCCCTGGGCCTGCCATTGGCTGACAGCAGTGGTGCGCTGCCTCGACTGAGGACGGAGGCTGTGAAAAGTCACCCCGCAGCCATCCTCACTCCAGCTGTCTAGCTCAGAGGTGGCGGCTCCTGGCCCTGGTGAGTTTCTGAGAAGCGTCCAGAAGATCCCAAGGGAGGGAAGGAAGGTGGCTGTTAATGATTTGTCTTCCTAATATGCAAGTCCTCACTTCCTGCTTCCAGCATCTGGCCTTCCTGGCCTTGTTTTTTTTTTTTTTTTTTTCCCTGGAGCCTAAGGGGAAGGTGCCTGCTGCCTCCTGGGTGTGACGCCATGTGGCCCTGGCTTCCTTGCTGGCCAGGGCCAGCGGCCTCCCCCATGGGACGTGAGAGTTCTGAGATGCCGTGGGATGCCCCACTGGTCACTGGCAGTTGGGGGCCAGTGGCCTCGTCCTGGGTTCGTGGTGATGGAAGGGGGCCTGCGGGGCACCGACCGAGCCCCCAGACGGCTGCAGGCAGCTCCGGCCCGGTCCTGAGGGTCCTCGTCACCGCAGTCACGTGCCTTAGTAACTGTGCCCGGGAAGCATGCTGCCGCTTGCTCGCTGCTGCTTCTCCTCCTCCTCCCGCCCTCCCCTGCTGCCTTCCACTCGTCACAGCTGACAGACGACACCCCTGGAGACATCAGCACACACCCCCACCCGCTGCGTGCGCTTGCTGGTGGGGACGGTTTGGGAGCAGCCTGGCTCCAGGGCCCTGGAGTGGAAGGAGTGGCCAGGGCCCTCGCTGGGGCTGCTCCCTCGGTGGGCTGCTGCCTCTTCATGAGATGTGGCATTAGGGAGTGCTTGTTGTTGCTTTTGTTCCTGAAGCGCTGCCCCTCTGCTCCCCGCTGAGCCTGAAAATACTCGAGCCTGGGGCGTTTTCAGTTCCTGACCTACCAGGGTAGCTCCGGTGGCCTTCTCTCAGCCTCCCACCCCCTTGCTCAACACTCGCACTTTATTCCCGCTTATCCTGGCCTCTCACCCCTGTAGTCTTCCTTCCTCTCAGGTAAGGGCAATGCCTGCCGAGCGTTTCTCTCTCTCTCCTTCCCACCTGGTGCCCACAGCCCTGGCCCGCAAGGAGGAGGTGCCTAAGGGAAAGTGCAGAACGGAGTAGGCCTGCCCTTGGCCTCCAAAGAGGCCGTGTCCAGAGATGCGCCTGCCAGCTGTGGCTGGCCCGGGGCCCATCTGGAGGGCAGGGTCCCCACGACCCCAGTCACTTCAGCCCGCACAGGTTCTGCTCCGCCCGTGGTACCCTTGTCTTCCTCCGGAAGGGAGCAAGGCCTGGTAAGGGGATGGCTGGGAGTGCCTGCAGAGTCTCACTGCTGAGCCCGCAGCTTTCGTTTCCCCATCTTCCAGCACCTGAACTCGCGTCTAGAATATTTTTTTAAACGGGGCTCTTACCCTTTTTTTATATAAATACTCTGGGGGTTTTCCCCATGAGATTGCACTTTTTGTTTGCGGTTTATCCAGCCACAGAGATGATCCGCCTGCCGCTTGAAAAAAATGAAAAAGCCTGCCTTCTGAACCCTTCTTTCACCTTGCCCGCCCACCCTGGGGGGATCACAAGCCCAGACTTGCCACCTGGGAGGGAGGAGAGAAAAGTTGGGAGGCTCCCCTCCCCTGCTCCCCTGTCCCTGGCTTTGATGAAGCCTGCCTCCTGGAGGCCCCTGGCATGTGGGTACCGGGCCAGCCTCACCTCCCTGCTTACCCGCCGTGATGGCTTCCCGCAATTAGTTCTCGTCTCCCAAATCAGCCATGAACTGCTGTTTCTAGAGCTTCTGGCCCTTGTTTCAGATGTGAAGGATCAGGGCCTCCACGGTGGCCTTGGGGTGGGGGCTGGCTGAGAGACAAGGTGGTGTTGGGGGCCACCAGAGGGGCCTGGAGCAGTGGGGAAAGCTGCCCTGGTGTGGCTTCCCTGGGCTCACCTCTAGGGGAACCCAGCAGAGGACTTGTACAGGAGAACAGTTGGCACCAAAGGACTTTTAAGAAGCGTTTTTTTCTTTTTATTTGCGTACACGGGCTGACTCAATGTAGGTTTTATATCTTGGCAACTTGCAGTCACATTCCAGTGACTTTCAAGGGCCAGTATATGGTGAAAAATCACTTAAATTTTCTAACATTTTCAATGCCTTAGTTCAGCAGGTAGGCTCTATCTTTTGCCATTTTTGAGTTTTGTGTGCTGTGTTCCCATTTCACTGGGTGTGAACTGTGAAATGGGCCAAGTCCTGGCCACTTTGTGAGTTCTTCTGGTTTTATAAGGCATTTCAACGTACATCCTCCCAACACTCCATTTGCAAACAGAACTTAACTCCTGTCTCATCCCCATTCTTCCTGCCAGCCGCGAAGCTTCATGGAGAAGCTGATGGCCAGACAAAGGTATACTTTTCCTGCTAAGTCAGTGGTGGCACAGGAGCCCTAGCACTTGACCTTTCCCCTCCCCACCCCTGTGGAGCTCAAACCACTGCTTCCCATATAACTGTCACTTCCATTCCCAGGGAGCATCGCTACATAGAGAATGAAAAATGCTGCAGACATTTCTAGATCCTTGCCTGTTTGTTATTTCCCCCCCTCTCCTTGAAAATATAGGGCCCAGAAAGGAAAGGACACAGGCTTGACAGCTTCATTCCAGATGTGCTTGCTGAGGACAGAGTCCAGGAGCTTCCCTGAAGCCTGCTGGGGCTCCTGGCCTTCAGCACAAGGCCTGTTGTTACTGGAGTCCGGTGAGGGGCTCGGAGAGGATTTTGTGTGGCAGGTTTGTAGACCGAGTGGTAGAGTAGCCAGTTCCCCAGAGAGTGAAGGGCAGGCTCAGCTTTCCTGGGAAGCAACTCCTCTTAACCGCCAGTTGAAAATCTAGTAGAATTTTGAACAAGAACCCCAAGGTTGAGCCCTGTGCTAGGAGCTGGGGGATGTGCCTGGGCAAAGCACTTGGACCATCATGCAGGGAGAAGAGAGGGTTGAGGGTGGCCTGGCGGCTCATCACGCCACTATGGAACCTCAGCAACAGTTTCACATGACACGCGCATCATTGACTGTGCAGGATGTCACCCAATCAGTTTGGGTTTGCTTTATTTTATTTTATATATATATTTTTTGGTATCCTGTACATTGCAGTGGGTGTGAAGATAGTATTTTAATATTTGTACAAAGTTTAATTTAATTTTAATTGTTCTCTGTATATAACTGCATTTCTAAATAATAATAATAAAAAAAAAAGTTCTTTTGAAGGCAGTTGTGAGAGATGTGATCCTTCCAGAAAGTTTTTGCAGAAACCCTCCCAGGGGCAGGAACTCATGAAGGGCATGAAAACACCAGCTCTGAGGGGAAGAGATGCCTGATAAGAGGAGACGGGACAGGGAGGTGGTGTGTGGAACAAGGAGGAGGGACCACAAACACAAGTGAAAGCACGTCAGTCCCCTCAGCGTGCCAACCGCTGTGCTCAGGCTGCGGTTCAGCAGTGAGCCACATGGTGAGTTGGGGGCCTGCGTGGAATTCCTGTCAGGAAGGAAGACAGAGCAGCAGCCAGTGATGGCCGTGGTGACAGAAGTTATGTTGAGGGGACAGTCAGGAATACCTTATGGATGAAAGGCCATGTAACTGAGAAGAGGGAAGCTAGAACAGTGAGACTGAGGGGCAGGACCCAGCGTCTGCGTGGGCAACAGAAAAGCACTTGGAGTTTGAGAAACCAAAAGGGGTCTAGGGCCGCTGCAGGGGGCTGAGGGCAGAGGGCTCAGGGACCGCTGAAGGAGGCAGACAGAGGCTAATGGTCGGAAACCCTTGCCAGCCACGCTGGGACGTTTCACTTCTTCCTGAGGACAACAGGAAGTGCCCTCGTGGTTTTAATCAATAGAATGACTTAGCTCCACTTTGTTTTCGGAAGCTATCTCTGTCTCTTAAGAAGAATGAATTTACGGGGATAAAAACATACATAAGAGAGAGACCATGTAAGAAGTTGTTGGTTCTGTGGGGAATAAGGTAGTTTGAGCAGCGAGGTGAACAGCAACACCATTCTCTGAGGGGGAGAGGAAGTACTGGAGACCTAGAGCTGAAAGAGCAGGAGGTGAAAAGAGGTCACTGCCAGGTAGGAGAGGTCAACAGTACTCAACAGGTAGTAAGGGTATGAGTAGAAAGATGTACCGGGTACTTCGGGGTAAAAATTCAGGCCACCCTTAGTTTTGTCCCCCTGGGAAATGGTCAAGATGTGTTTACACACAGTGTCATGTGGAAAAGCATTCTAGGGGTATCTGTGCCCAACACCCAGTCTCAAGCTCAGAACACCCGTCTTCAGTAGGGTCTGCCCAGGCAACACTGCCATAACTGCAAGGGGGTGGAGAGACAAGTGGTCCAGCTTTGAAGTGATGGTGATAGTGGAAGTGAAGTGAAAGGCACTCAGTTGTGTCCAACTCTTTGCGACCCCATGGACTGTAGCCCGCTAGGCTCCTCAGTCCATGGAATTCTCCAGGCAAGAAGACTGGAGTGGATTGCCATTCCCTTCTCCAGGGGACCTTCCCAACCCAGAGATGGAACTCAGGTCTCCTGCATTGCAGGAAGATTCTTTACCATCTGAGCCACCAGGGAAGTCTGATGGTGGTAATGGCTGGTCCTTAAAAAAGCACTTACTCTGCACCAGGCAGGGTTCTAAGTGTTCCATGTGTATCAACTCAGAGCCCTGAATCACATAGAATGGAAGTGAGGCCTAAAGAGGTGAACCGACTTGCCCAAGGTGGAGCCAGAATTGAATTCGAACCCAGATAGCCCTGAAGGAGTGATCTCCTTCCGGCCCACTTCCCACCCCACCAGATTCTGCCTGCCTCTCAAGGCCCTCATCCCCTTCCTACTGCCTTTCAGAGTCTGTTCTCAGCAGTGAGCTTCAGATAGAGGAAGAACTCTTAATTTCAGAGCAAGGAAATGGCATTCTGTCATGAGGACAATACGGTACCCTCATCTCAAGAGGATTGGGATGTGCCCTTCATGGCGTTGAGGGAGGAGGCATTTAAGCTATGCAAAATGCGATGAGAAATAAATTCACCAAGCAGCAAGAGTTGTTCCTCCACGAGAAAAAAACACAGACAAGACCGCTTGTTTCAATGAGAGGTAAGTCATCTCTCTCTCTGGAATATGGGAGAGAAGCATATCCCATCAGGTAAGAAATGCTGGGGAGAAGAGTTTTGTCCAAACAGGGTCAGCCACAGGTTGGCAGCCCTTCTCTTGATGACACATGAGAGGAACAAAAGAAACAGCCCACAAAACCTGCAGAACTGCTGGGGGAAGGGCTGTCTTTGAAGTGATTGGCCTAGACTGGAAAGGAGATGGAAGGGGAGAAAAGAAATTTTCTACCCTGCTACTGAAGCCCCATTTCCCAGTTTGGAAAGCCGAGACTCCCAGACAAGGACAAAAGTAACAATCTCCAGGGCAGGGCTTTCTCAGACTACTTAAAATACCTTTAAATATGCCAAAGTAACACACAGTCATTTCAGAACATTTAGAAAGAAAGTTAAAATCACCCATAATTCCACCTTCTACTGACAATGTTCTAATCATAAGATTTCATTGACACCATTTATAACGGTTGCATAGACCCTATCATATTGGTAATCTGGACTTTTAGGTTGTCAAAATTTTTTTTTAATTCTTATAGCCAATGGGTTGATAGTATTTTAAATTACTTCTCTGGGATAAACTGCCGGAAATGGAATTGCAAGATCAGAAGAAGCACATGTTAGAGGCTTTTGAGACAGCTCAAATTGCCCACCAAGAAAGTTACTCCAAATTACAATCTCATTGGCAGTGTTCATGTCCCAGCGACCTCACCAGCCAGCATGGGTTATTTTGGCTTTTGTTTTTTAATGTATTGGCTGCACTGGATCTTCATTGCTGCACAGGGACTTTCTCTAGTTGCCACCAGCAGGGGCTGCTCTCCAGTTGTGGGGTGCAGGCTTCTCATTGCAGTGGCTTCCCTTGTTTCTGTTGCGGAGCGTGGGCCCTAAGGCTCGTGGGCTCAGTAATTGTGGCACAGGGGTTTAGTTGCCTCTAGGCATGTTGGATCTTCCCAGACGAGGGATCAAACTCATGTCCCTTGTATTGGCAGGTGGATTCTTAACCACTGGACCACCAGGGAAGTCCAGCATGAGGTATTATCTTTTTTTAAAAAAAATAAGCCAGTTGAAAGAAAATGGCATTTTGATCTATAGTTGTTCATTATTCCTGAAGTTGAATTTTAAAAGAAGTTGAAACTGTCCAAGTTTGAGGTCCAAGACATCCAGGTTTGGGGGAGAGAGAGAACTTCCTGAGGCAAGAAATGAATCTGTACCTGGATAGACATGGCACATTCCCACAGCGACAGGCCCAGGTTGTTGCTCTAAGCCCTGTGAGGTAGGGGAGCATCCCGGCTTGGGGACTGTCCCATCCCACGCCCAGAGGGGAACAGCTGTTTGGCATCTCAGATTTCCCATGATGCCCCAGGGCCACCAGAAAAGGAAATTTCATAACACAGGAATGTCCTGAACAGCCTGTCTGGGGTAACTTGAACTGTTCCCGAGCCTGGGGTGGCTGACGACTCAACTTGGCAGGAAGCTGCGGAGGCTTTGCAAGTATGGACTTCCCCACCGTGGAGCTTGCTGGGGAAGTGGGTTGTCCAGCCTCCAGCAAAAGGCAGCATGCTTGCGGGTTCAGCCTGCTGACCTGGGCTGAGCATCTGAGGTGATCTTGGGTGTGTGAAGGAAGGACTTCGGCTCCACACAAACACACCAAGGATGGGGGCTGGTGCTGTGACTTCTAGGGTGGTCTCAAAGCCCTTGAACATCGAGCTCTGAAGACTTTTACAGAATTTGGTGCTGTAGCCTTTTTATGGAGAAGGCAATGGACCCCCACTCCAGTACTCTTGCCTGGAAAATCCCATGGATGGAGGACCCTGGTAGGCTGCAGTCCATGGGGTCACTAAGAGTTGGACACGACTGAGTGATTTCACTTTCGATTTTCACTTTCATGCGTTGGAGAAGGAAATGGCAACCCGCTCCAGTGTTCTTGCCTGGAGAATCCCAGGGACGGGGGAGCCTGGTGGGCTGCCATCTATGGGGTCGCACAGAGTTGGACACAAATGAAGTGACTTAGCAATAGCAGCAGCAGCAGCCTTTTTATGGGATGGCCGTTCTCACTCCTAGTCATTCATTCATTTGCCAATTTACTCAACAGTTTTTTGTTGTTGTTTTAAAGCTTCCCTGGTGGCTCAGATGGTAAAGCGTTTGCCTGCAATGTGGAAGACCCAGTTCAATCCCTGGGTTGGGAAGATTCCCTGGAGAAGGAAATGGCAACCCACTCCAGTATTCTTGCCTGGAGAATCCCATGGGCAGAGGAGCCTGATAGACTACAGTTCATGGGGTCACAAAGAGTTGGACACCACTGAGCGACTTCACTTTCACTTTCTTTCTTTGTTTCTGTCTTTTTTAGAGTTAGCTTTACACAAAATCTGTTACTAGGTCCCAGGAGTACAGCAGTGAGTAAGAGTCAGTCTTTGTCCTCAAGGAGTTTGCAGACTAATAGGGGAGAAAGAGATTAAACAGCTGCCTAAAATTTAAGGCAGAACTTAAAGGAAGCTATTGGAGCACCCGCAAAGTGCCTGGGGAGTGAAGAGTGAAGAGTTCATTTCTTGGGGGATGAGCAAAGATTCCCCAGGGAAGGTGCCATTTGCTTTACGTCATAAAGGATGAATTTTATTTTAATACTCTAGGTAGAAGAGTAAGTCAACAAGGAGCTATAAGGTGGGAAGTGTGAAGAAGCAGTTCCTTCAGGCTGTGTGTGTGTGCTCAGTCATTCAGTCGTGTCCTACTCTTTGCGACCCTATGGACTGCATCCCACCAGGCTCCTCTGTGCATGGAATTTTCCAGTCAAGAATACTGGGATGAATTGCCATTTCCTACTCCAGGGATCAAATCCGAGTTTCTTGTATCTTGCGCATTGGCAGGCAGATTCTTTACCACTGAGTGACATAGAAAGCCCATTCTTCAGGCTACAAAGACCTATAGGAGCAAAGCACCAGCATATAAGATGAGGAAGCATCTGAAATCACCACTTCTGCAGGTTAATTAAAGAAGGTCAGTGTGAGCAATTTCAACCTAAAACTTAAGATCTGCCAAAATTAGAAATGCCTTTCTCCTCTGGGTTGATTAAACTTTAATTATTTTAATCACAAGAAAGAAATCCTGGATACCCATAGACAAGTGTCTGAGACTTCCTGTTCCAGAGTCTGTTCCCTACAAAAACAGCACTGAGCATAGCTGACTTGCTGCCAACCTGCCAGCTCCTGCTCCTGCCTGCAGGGGGCGTCCTCAGAGATAGCTCGAACTCGTCCAAGTCTCTAGTACAGGGCCGGTTCACTAGCTCTTTGGGGACAGAAGGGACACCCAGTGCTTGCAACCAAGTTTCTGCCAGCAGTAGCCAGGCAGCCATTTCAGTGTTGAGAGGTGTTTTTGCCCTTTCTGTCATTTCCTTGAAGCAGAATTAAGGGACAGTGGTTACATCCAGCTACAATACTCTTTCCCTGTCACGTTTCTTTTTCATTAGAAACGCTGGAAAATAAGCTGCCTTATAATGAGTGATACATGTTAAAACATCGGAAGTAATATTTTTTTCACCTGTCAGTTTGGCAAAAGGAAAAGCTTAAAAATATCTGCTGCTGCTAAGTTGCTTCAGTCGTGTCTGACTCTCTGCGACCCCATAGACGGCAGCCCACCAGGCTCCCCGTCCCTGGGATTCTCCAGGCAAGAACGCTGGAGTGGGTTGCCATTTCCTTCTCCAATGCATGAAAGTGAAAAGGGAAAGTGAAGTTGCTCAGTCATGTCCAACTCTTAGTGACCCCATGGACTGCAGCCTACCAGGCTCCTCCGCCCATGGGATTTTCCAGGCAAGAGTACTGGAGTGGGGTCCATTGCCTTTATCTAGTGGGAGTGTAAATTGGTACATTCTCCATGGAGAGTAATTTGGTGACAACCATCAAATTACAATGCAGTTCCTCTTTCCTTCATTTACTGAACAGTTCAATTCTAATACCAGTTAAGTGGGGGCAGAATTACACAATTAGAAAAGGAAACAGGACGAACACAATGAACCATGCAGTGTCAGGTTGGAATGGTAAGATTTCATGGTTTCAATCTATATAAATATAAAAATATAAATAATGCATGTATGCAGGTACACACACACGCGCGAGCTAGATATTCCCAAGCTCTTTCCAGAGGATTTGGGATCAGTGAAACTTCAACAGCAGCTAGCACACCTGAAGTTTGGATCTTGGCTTTTAAAGACTGTTTTCCACTAAAAGGAACCTGGGCTCCTTGGAGAAATGGCTGATTCCAGAGCCCCAGCAGGAAGATTACTAGATGAACTTGCAATATCTTGATGTATCAGAAAGTTAAAAAAAAAAAAGTGCTAAAAAAATGATGGGTACATGTCCAAAGTACTCCCACTCGCACGGGTATCTACTGACCGAATCAGGAACGACATGAGCATCAAAATAATGATAATAATAAAAAAATTAAAAAAATACAAATAATAGAATCAGTTAAAAAAATAATGATAATAGATTTTAATCCATTGCATAAAATAGAAGGCCACAAATCCATATAGGTAAACTGAAGTCCTGGCAGATATTACTTCATTCAGGGGGACAAATCAAAAATCACATACCACCTGACAGAATGCATCACGTCCAAACACGTCCACCAAACTCAACCTAAATCTAATCATGAAAAAATGATACAAACCCAGACTGAGTATTTTTTACAAAAACGGGCATATAGTCCTCAAAATGCCAAGTTCACACAGAACAAAAAACACTGAGAAATGCAAAGCGTGATTCTGAATTGAATCCTTTGACATAAAAGACATTATTGGGACAACTGGTGAAACTTGAGTCCAGTGTGAGGATTAGATGGTAGTGATGTATCTGTGTTAATTTCTTGTTCTGTTGGTTATACTGAGGTTATTCAGGGCCATGTCCTTGTTCGTAGGGAATACATGTTAAAGGGGATCCAACAACATACTCCCCAAATGAGTCAGGAAACTCTATAAATTTGTTTCTAAATAAAATTATTTACTTAAAAAATATTACAATGTACTCTTTGACCAAGAAATTCTCCTTTCAGGAATTTTTTCTGAAAGATGTTCTTGCATAAAAATATCAAATGTATACAAGCTGTTCATTGCAGTTGTCTAATCACTGCAGATGGTGATTGCAGCCATGAAATTAAAAGATGCTTACTCCTTGGAAGGAAAGTTATGACCAACCTAGATAGCATATTCAAAAGCAGAGACATTACTTTGCCAACAAAGGTCCATCTAGTCAAGGCTGTGGTTTTTCCAGTGGTCATGTATGGATGTGAGAGTTGGACTGTGAAGAAAGCTGAGCGCTGAAGAATTTATGCTTTTGAACTGTGGTGTTGGAGAAGACTCTTGAGAGTCCCTTGGACTGCAAGGAGATCCAACCAGTCTGTTCTAAAGGAGATCAGTCCTGGGTGTGTTCATTGGAAGGAGTGATACTAAAGCTGAAACTCCAGTACTTTGGCTACCTCATGCGAAGAGTTGACTCATTGGAAAAGACCCTGATGCTGTGAGGGGTTGGGGGCAGGAGGAGAAGGGGATGACAGAGGATGAGATGGCTGGATGGCATCAAGGACTCGATGGACATGAGTTTGAGTAAACTCCGAGAGTTGGTGATGGACAGGGAGGCCTGGCGTGCTTCAATTCATGAGTTTGCAAAGAGTTGGACACAACTGAGCGACTGAACTGAACTGAACTGAATAAAGCCAAAACTTCAAAATAACCTAAATGATCATCAACACAGGCTAAATACATATGATACATCAAACAGTAAATGAACATGGTGGAGGAGGCAGGGGAAGAGAATAAAACAGCTCTGGACTATTCTGCAGGATACATTGTTGTAAAAAAAAAAAAAAAACAGGCACAGAAGAGGGTGCTGGAACACTATCATTTGTATACCAAAAAAGATCTTTTAAATGTGTCAATGTGCAACCTTTTCTTTTCACAGAGAATCACTCCAGATATGGGTAACATTGAGAACCTCTTGAGGAGAGAGAGTGACTTGGGAGGAAGGGTCACTTTCCATACCTTTTGCACTTTTGAATTTTGTAGCAAGTAAATATATTGCCTCTTCAATAAATTATTCCTTAAAAAAGCAAAATGCCTGATACCTAAGCACACAGAAAATATTCTCAAAGAATGTTGAAAATGTATCTGATCTGTTCATTTGTTACAAATTAGTAATCTGCCTTCTGGAAAGGGACACACAGCTCCCCAAAGAGCTTTGCTTAAGAACTAATAAACCATATTCATTGCCTGTTATTTCCATCTGCCTTTCTGGAGAAAATAAAACTATTTACTAGAATCTTTAGTATTATGAACTGAATTGTGTCCACACCCCCCTGACCAAATGCATATGTTGAAGTCTTAATTCCCAGTATCTTGGAATGTGTCTGAAATTGGAGACAGCATCTTTAAAGGCATAATTAGGTTAAAATGAGGTCATTAGAGTGGGTCATAATCCAGTATGACTGGTGTCCTCATAAGAAGAGGGAATTTTAATATGTATACACAGAAGGAAGAGGGCTTCCCTGATGGCTCAGTGGTAAAGAATCTGCCTGCCAAAGCAGGAGACGTAAGAGATGCGAGTTCGAGCCCTGGATCGGGAAGATACCCTGGAGGGCAACCCACTCCAGTGTTCTTGCCTGGAGAATCCCATGGACAGAGGAGCCTGGTGGGCTGCAGTCCATGGGATTGCAAAGAGTTGGACACGACTGAACGACTAACTTCCACTTTCCCTTAGGCAAGTGGGAGCCATCAAAGGAGCAGACTCATTGGAAAAGACCTTGATGCTGGGAAAGAGTGAGGGCAGAAGGAGAAGGGAATGACAGAGGATAAGATAGTCAGATGGCATCATCGATTCAATGGACATGAGTTTGAACAAGCTCTGGGAGATGGTAAAGGATAGGGAAGACTGGCGTGCTGCAGTCCATGGAGTCGCAAAGAATTGGATATGACTTAGAGACTAAACAACGACAACAAATACTATGGTGAATAGTACAGAAGGAAGAACTGACGCTGAAGCTGAATCTCCAATACTTCGGCCACCTGATACAAGGAGCTGACTCACTGGAAAAGACCCTGATGCTGGGAAAGATTGGAGGCAGGAGAAGGGCACGACAGAGGATGAGATGGTTGGATGGCATCGCCGATCCAACATGTCAATGGATGTGTGTTAGAGCAAACTCTGGGAGATGGTGAAAGACAGGGAAGCCTGGTGTGCTGCAGTCCACGGGGTCTCAAAGAGTTGGACACGAATGAGCGACCGAACAACAACAAATAGAACAGGATCTGAGGTTGATTGAATTCACAGATGGGGAACCTTGGATATGGAGGGCAGACTGTAAAATTATGCTCAGATTTTCCACTTCTGAGCGTGGGCACCCCTAACCCCCATATTGTTGAAGAGTCAACCCCATAGGAAAAGGAGTACGTCAAGGCTGTATATTGTCACCCTGCTTATTTAACTTATATGCAGAGTACATCATGAGAAACGCTGGGCTGGAAGAAACACAAGCTGGAATCAAGATTGCCGGGAGAAATATCAATAACCTCAGATAGTCAGATGACACCACCCTTATGGCAGAAAGTGAAGAGGAACTAAAAAGCCTCTTGATGAAAGTGAAAGTGGAGAGTGAAAGTGTTGGCTTAAAGCTCAACATTCAGAAAATGAAGATCATGGCATCCGGTCCCATCACTTGATGGGAAATATCCTGGCATCCGGTCCCATCACTTCATGGGAAATAGATGGGGAAACAGTGGAAACAGTGTCAGACTTTATTTTTCTGGGTTCCAAAATCACTGCAGATGGTGACTGCAGCCATGAAATTAAAAGACGCTTACTCCTTGGAAGGAAAGTTATGACCAACCTAGATAGCATATTCAAAAGCAGAGACATTACTTTGCCAACAAATGTCCGTCTAGTCAAGGCTATGGTTTTTCCAGTGGTCATGTATGGATGTGAGAGTTGGACTGTGAAGAAGGCTGAGTGCCGAAGAATTGGTGCTTTTGAACTGTGGTGTTGAAGAAGACTCTTGAGAGTCCCTTGGACTGCAAGGAGATCCAACCAGTCCATTCTGAAGGAGATCGGTCCTGGGTGTTCATTGCAAGGAATGATGCTAAAGCTGAAACTCCAGTACTTTGGCCACCTCATGCGAAGAGTTGACTCACTGGAAAAGACTCTGATGCTGGGAGGGATTGGGGGCAGGAGGAGAAGGGACGACAGAGGATGAGATGGCTGGATGGCATCACTGACTCGATGGACGTGAGTCTGAGTGAACTCCGGGAGTTGGTGATGGACAGGGAGGCCTGGCGCGCTGCGATTCATGGGGTCGCAAAGAGTCGGACACGAATGAGCGACTGAACTGAACTGAACTGAAGGAGGAGAAAAAGAGGAAAGACAGAGAAATACACAAAGGGAGTACTGGAGAGTGTGTAGGGAGTCTTGCAGAGGGTTCAGGAGTGAGGCTGAGGGTCCTGGACTCAGGGAAGGGTCATCACACTTGTTCAGGGAAAGAACTAAAGCCTGTCCTAGGGAATTGCTTCTGGGGTGAAAAAAGAACTGGTTGGCCTCCCACAGGAAGATTTGGGGAACGCCAAAGGATCAGAGCACACCCAACCTAGGAAGGCAGAATCTGGAGGGTAGGGTGGGGGGTATCGTGGGGGCATGGGGGCAGTAATCTGGTTCCTTTTATTTCTCCTCCGAGCAACTCAGACTGAGGCTGGGAAGGATGATTTGCAGGCAGAAGGATCTGATTTCCTCTCTCTGATAGAACAAAAGCCAATTCTTGGGGAAGAACTTGAAGTAGTTGATGCCTGGTCCTTGTCTTGGCCTCGAAGATCAGCCCACAGTTAGTGGGGAGTTGGGATGGCTCAGCTTGCTGGCGCCATCTAGTGTCCACCTGGTGGGATTCGGAAGAACTGATGCTTTTGAACTGTGGTGTTGAAGACTCTTGAGAGTCCCTTGGACAGCAAGGAGATCCAACCAGTCCATCCTAAAGGAAATCAGTCCTGAATATTCATTGGAAGGACTGATGCTGAAGTTGAAACTCCAATACTTTGGCCACCTGAGGAGAACTGACTCATTTGAAAAGACCCTGATGCCGGGAAAGATTGAAGGCAAGAGGAGAAGGGGATGACAGAGGAAGAGATGGTTGGATGGCATCACCGACTCGATGGACATGAATTTGAGCAAGCTCCGGGAGTTGGTGATGGACAGGGAAGGCTGGCGTGCTGCAGTCCATGAGGTTCCAAAGGGTCGAATACGACTGAGCAACTGAAATGAACTGAACTGAACTGAACTGAGACACTAGTCCTCTGCCCGTCAGAGGGGAGGCTTCGGCTAGGCTGATGGGATAAAACTGGAAAGTTGGGGTCCAGCCTGCAACGGAGTTTTGGGCAGCTGTGGCCTCCAGGGGTGATGGAGAGGGAATGTGGCCAAGAGTTCATGGGCAATGAGCCTGGAACTCTGGATTAGTTTCCTGTACTTCCTGCATTCCCTCTATCTCCACCGGTAGTCAGATTGGGATCCGCCTGATCCACTATGACCTCATCTAAACAGGAGGACATCTGCGAATCCCTGTTTCCAAGTAAGGTCATGTTCACAGGTCCTGGGGGTTAGGACTTGAACCTACCATAGTGGGAAATGCAACTCAATCTATAACAGACTCCTCTCATCCAACAGTGTCTGCAAAGGGCCAGGCCTGTGCCAGGGCTGGGCTTGCAGGGCTGAAGGTGTGGACACTGCTGGGGCCTTGAGGCTCCTTAAGAGTCTTGTCACTGGATCACCCTTGACTCCTCAGAGCCCAGCAGGGCAGGTCCAGAGACTCAGTGTTTCACTGAAGTAGGAAAAGAGGATGGAGGAAGGGCAGGAGAGAGGAAGGAGGGGCTGCAGGAAGGATGAGGGGGGGAGATGACACGGGGGAAAATGGGGAAGGGGCCGCAGGACCACTGGCTAGAGCTTTTGCAGAGAGGTGACCTTAAGCTGGGACTCGAGTTTGCCCAGAAGAGGCCTTCTGGGCTGAGCTAAAAGTCCGAGCAGTGACCTAGAAGCCTGAAGGAGGCTTGTGACATTGAGAAGTTTGGTGTGGCTTGAAGGGAGGGTGTGTGTGTGGTGGGGGATATGCGCCTGTGCTGTGCTCTATGGTGAAGGCTGGGTGGGCCATTCTCAGGGCTTTAAATACTACCTCTAGGTGGACAGACACCTTAGGAGGTTTTAAAGCCTGCACTAGGTGTCAAAATTACCAGGGGTAGAGACTGAAGCAGGGCTTCCCTGGTAGCTAAGATGGTAAAGAATCTGCCTGCAATGCAGGAGACCAGGGTTTGATCCCTGGGTCAGGTAGATCCCCTGGAGAAGAGAATGGCAACCTACTCCAGTATTCTTGCCTGGAAAATCCCACGGACAGAGGAGCCTGGTGGGCTATAGTCTATGGGGTTGCAAAGAGTCAGACTGAGGGACTAACGCGCACCCACACAGAGACTGAAGCAGGCAGAGACTCATAAAAAAGGGCTTCAGAGGGCGTCCTGGATAAAAATGAAAATATCCAGTCTCAGAATTGCCCCCATTTTCTGAGAGCATCTGCTGCTGCTAAGTTGCTTCAGTCGGTGTCTGACTCTGTGCGACCCCATAGACGGCAGCCCACCAGGCTCCCTCGTCTCTGGGATTGTCCAGGCAAGACCACTAGAGTGGGTTGCCATTTCCTTCTCCAACGCATGAAAGTGAAAAGTGAAAGTGAAGTCGCTCAGTCTCGACCCCATGGACTGCAGCCTGCCAGGCTCCTCCGTCCATGGAATTTTCCAGGCAAGAGTACTGGAGGCGGGTGCCATCGCCTTCTCCGGAGAGCATCTAGTGCAGAATAAAACCACACTGCCTTGAGACTTACCCCAACTACTTAACACATGCTTCCAAAACAAGCCCCTCGTACTGTGCAAGCTCCTTCACGGCAGCAAATACCAAGAGATCCAATCTGTGTGACTTCAGATGTGTCCCCCATAGGCTGTGGTTGTAGGTATCAATGTAGTTAAGTAAGTGTCATTTAATTTCTAGTTTGCTAATTGTTGTTAATAATTAATGAGCGTTTGACTTCATGGAATACTTTTTCTGCTAGAATAGATAAGATTTAACATAGTTTTCTTTAATCCATTAATGTAACTCATTATATTGAATAGTAATAGAATTGATTGCTATTAAACCATCCTTATATTCTTGCTAAACCCAACTTGATTAGGATAAAAGCACGTGTGTGATTGTGTGTTTTAAAATACACTGCTATTTTTGTTTAATTGACATCTACTGCCAGTTAAAAGCTGTTGATCACCACCTGGTTTTGCAAGAATGAAGCCACTGTTGCCTGCCGTTGCAGACCCTCCACACACCCCAGAAGGAGTTCCAGGCCAAAGATCAGGAATGAGGCCCTCTGTGCTCTGGGAAAAGCTGGCAGAACAAGCCTTCAGATACTCGGACATTTTCAGAAGATGTTATGAGCTCAATTTCTCACATCTTCTCATAGCTAGAAAAGGACTAAAATTCTTAATAAAAGCATCTGCTTCTCATGACCCGCAGCAATCTTCTGCCAAAAATGTGTGCCTGCTTGTATGTATCCCCCCTTCACCTTGCGG
Organism: Bos mutus; assembly: GCF_027580195.1. Lineage (NCBI taxonomy): Eukaryota > Metazoa > Chordata > Mammalia > Artiodactyla > Bovidae > Bos > Bos mutus. Next base: position 27,276,513 of record NC_091626.1, on the reverse strand, counting down.
CTCAGCTGGTAAAGAATCCGCCTGCAGTGTGGAGGACCTGGGTTCAATCCCTGGGTTGGGAAGATCCTCTGGAGAAGGGAAACCGCCTGCAGTGTGGAAGACCTGGGTTCAGTCCCTGCGTTGGGAAGACCTGGGTTCAGTCCCTGGGTTGGGAAGATCCCCTGGAGAAGGGAAAGACTACCCACTCCAGTATTCTGGCCTGGAGAATTCCATGGACTGTATAGTCCATGGGGTTGCAAAGAGTCAGATACGACTGAGCAACTTTCCTTTACTTCCTTCCTTCACTAAAATCATATATGTACTGTGACTGCCCACCCCTGGCCCTGCCTTCAGAGCGGGTCCTCAGCCCTTTCTGAGCGGAGGTATCCCAGACTGTAATTCTCATTTGGCCCCAAATAAAATTTAACTCACAGCTCTCATGTTCTGCATTTTTTGAGAAGTTCTTTTCTTGTCCTTGATTGCCACAGAGCTATGGTAACCCCATGTAACAGTGTTTTGTGACTTCCATCTTTTTAACTTTTGGAAGCTTATTGGTTTCTTAACAGTCGGATGAAAATGACCTATAAAACCATATGTGCAGTTTCCTGAATGATTATTGATTGAATTAGGTTTTCCATTTTATTGAAATGATTTTGGTGATTTTTTTTCTATAAAGTTCTCTATTTCAATGTATGTTTTTTAAAAATGTTGGCATAGAGCATTTTGATTTTTAAAACTTTGCTATCTGTAATCATACCCCTTTAATATTTCTCAATTTCTAAAATTGTTTACTTGTTGTGACTTTCACTTTTTCTTGAGCAATCTTACCAGAGTCCTTTTTTGTTTTTGAAGAGTTCAAGACCTGTTTACCAGAGTCTTACCTTTGGCTTCATTTGTTTTAGTTGGGTTTATTAACAGCTAGTTTTATACAGTAAAATTTACACTTCTTCATTTTTAGTTTGACACTAATACAATCACGTAATCACCACTACAATTAAAACTGTTCCATCACCCTCTAAGATTTCTTCATATTCCTGTGTAACCACCCCTTCCCAACTCTAGCCAGAGGCTAACACTGATTTGTGTTGTGTCTATAAAATTTCTGCTTTTACAGAATATCATATAAATAGAATCGTACATTATGTAGCCTTCTGAGTCTGGCTTCCTTTACTTAGCATAATGTGTCTGATTTTTGTCCATGTTTTACATGTGTCAATAAGTTCTTCCTTTTTATCATCAGATAGCCTCCCATTGTACAGATGTACCAGGGTTTTGTTTGTTTTGTTTCAACAAAGTTTGGTAATCAGCTTTTAAAAAAAGTGATGTATTCTTTGGAGAAATGTCTATTTAGTTCTTTGGCCCATTTTTGGATTGGGTCATTTATTTTTCTGGAGTTGAGCTGTAGGAGTTGCTTGTATATTTTTGAGATTAGTTGTTTGTCAGTTGCTTCATTTGCTATTATTTTCTCCCATTCTGAAGGCTGCCTTTTCACCTTGCTAATAGTTTCCTTTGTTGTGCAGAAGCTTTTAAGTTTAATTAGGTCCCATTTGTTTATTTTTGCTTTTATTTCCAATATTCTGGGAGGTGGATCATAGAGGATCCTGCTGTGATGTATGTCGGAGAGTGTTTTGCCTATGTTCTTCTCTAGGAGTTTTATAGTTTCTGGTCTTACGTTTAGATCTTTAATCCATTTTGAGTTTATTTTTGTGTATGGTATTAGAAAGTGTTCTAGTTTCATTCTTTTACAAGTGGTTGACCAGTTTTCCCAGCACCACTTGTTAAAGAGATTGTCTTTAATCCAAAACTGGAAATAGAACTGCCTTATGATCCAGCAATCCCACTGCTGGGCATACACACTGAGGAAACCAGAAGGGAAAGAGACACATGTACCCCAATGTTCATCACAGCACTGTTTATAATAGCCAGGACATGGAAGCAAGCTAGATGTCCATCAGCAGATAAATGGATAAGAAAGCTGTGGTACATATACACAATGGAGTATTACTCAGCCATTAAAAAGAATTCATTTGAATCAGTTCTAATGAGGTGGATGAAACTGGAGCCTATTATACAGAGTGAAGTAAGCCAGAAAGAAAAACAGCAATACAGTATACTAACGCATATATATGGAATTTAGAAAGATGGTAACAATAACCCTGTGTACGAGACAGCAAAAGAGACACTGATGTATAGATCAGTCTTATGGACTCTGTGGGAGAGGGAGAGGGTGGGAAGATTTGGGAGAATGGCATTGAAACATGTATAATATCATGTATGAAATGAGTCGCCAGTCCAGGTTCGATGCACAATACTGGATGCTTGGGGCTGGTGCACTGGGACGACCCAGAAGGATGGTATGGGGAGGGAGGAGGAAGGAGGGTTCAGGATGGGGAACACATGTATACCTGTGGCGGATTCATTTCGACATTTGGCAAAACTAATACAATATTGTAAAGTTTAAAAATAAAATAAAATTAAAAAAAAGTGATGTATCATTTTTAAAAACTTTTTATTTTATACTGGAGCATAGTTTGTCACGGTGGCTTACACAGTAAAGAATCCTCCTGGAATGCAGGAGACCTGGGCTCGATCCCTGGGTCGGGAGGATCTCCTGGAGAAGGGAATGGCTACCTAGTCCATTATTCTTGCCTGGAGAATTCCATGGACAGAGGAGCCTGGCTGACCACTGTCCATGGGGTCACAAAGAGTCAGACACGACTGAGCGACAAACACTTTCACTTGTTCCATAGTTGATTGACAATGTTTTGTTAGTTTCAGGCGTACAGCAAAGTGATTCAGTTATACATACACATGTATCCTTTTTCAAGTTCTTTTCCCATTTCAGTTGTTATGTAATACTGAGCAGAGTTCCCTATGCTATGCACTAGATCCTTGTCAGTTATCACTTTTAAATACAGCAGTGTGTACATGTCAATCCCAAACGCCCTAACTATCCCTCCCCTCCACCCCTCCCTACTGGTAACCAGAAGTTCCTTCTCTAAGTCTGAGTCTGTTTCTGTTTTATAAATGAGTTCATTTGTATCACTTCTTTTTAGATCCTGAATACAAGGGATAGAATACAATATTTCTCTTTCTCTGACTTATTTCTCAGTATGACCATCTCTAGGCCCTGGATGTACCAGTTTTTTAGTTGTTCGTATTTTGTTGTTTATTCATTTGGCTGTGCTGGGTTTTCATTGCTGTACACGGACTTTCTCTAGTTGCGATGAGCAGGGGCTACTCTTTGTTGCGGTGCTTGGGCCTCTCACTGCGGTGGCTTCTCTTGCCGTGGAGCACAGGCTCTAGAGCACATGGGCTTCGGTGGCTGTGGCATGTTGGCTTAGTTGCCTCTTGGCACGTGGGATCTTCCTAGACCAGGGACTGAACCTGTGTCTCCTGCATTGGCAGGTGGATTCTTCACCTCTAAGCTACGAGGGAAGCCCTGAAGTTTCCAATTTAAATGAAGTTCATAAGTTAAAAAAAAAATATGATGAGATTGGGGGCTTGTCAGTCCCTCTCTATTGTGTTTTGTTGTTGTTGCTTTCTATTGTTATCGTATCATTTAAAAATTTCCTTCTTTGGTCTTCAGTTCAGTAGTTCAGCCCCTCAGTCATGTCCAACTCTTTGTGATCCCATGGACTGCAGCATGCCAGGCCTCCCTGTCCATCACCAACTCCCGGAGTTTGCTCAAACTCATGTCCATCTAGTCATTGATGCCATCCAACCATCTCATCCTCTGTTGTCTCCTTCTCCTCCTGCCCTCAGTCTTTCCCAGCATCAGGGTCTTTTCCAATGAGTCAGTTCTTCGCATCAGGTGGCCAAAGTATTGGAGTTTCAGCTTCAGCATCAGTCCTTCCAATGAACATTCAGAGTTAATTTCCTTTAGGATTGACTTGTTTGATCTCCTTCCTGTCCAAAGAGCTCTCAAGAGTCTTCTCCAACACTACATTTCAAAAGCATCAATTCTTTGGTGCTCAGCTTGCTTTATGGTCCAACTCCCACATCCATATATAACTACAGGAAAAACTATAGCTTTAACTATATGGACCTTTGTTGGCAAAGTAATGTCTCTGCTTTTTAATAGACTATCTAGGTTGGTCATAGCTTTTCTTCCAAGGAGCAGGCGTCTTTTACTTTGACGGCTGCAGTCACCATCTGCAGTGATTTTGGAGTCCAAGAAAATAAAGTCTGTCACAGTTTCCATTGTTCCCCATCTATTTGCCATAAAGTGATGGGACCAGATGCCATGATCTTAGCTTTTTAAATGTTGAGTTTTAAGCCAGTTTTTTTACTCTCCTCTTTCACTTTCATCAAAAGGCTCTTTAGTTCCTCTTTGCTTTCTACCATAAGAGTGGTGTCATCTGCATAGCTGAGGTTATTGATATTTCTCTTTGGTCCTAATTTAGGTTTATTAAGTATTTCTGTTTGGCTCCATTTGTTGAGTACAATTTATTTATTTTAACTTGATTTTCAGGAAATGCATTTAAGGCTACCAATTTCCCTCTAAATACTACTATAACTGCATTTTGAAAGGTTTGATTAATAGTATTTCCATTGCTCATTTCTAAATAAGTGTCATTTCCTCTTTAACCATGAGTTATTAAAAAATAAAACTTTAAGTTTTCAAATATGAGTTAAAAACACTTTGTTTTAGTTATTGGTTTTAAATTTAATTGCATTGTACTTCTTAGAGACAGTGACTAGTATAACAGATTACTTGAACTGTCTTGAGATTTTCTTTGTGACCTTATAGCTGGTCAACAATTGTGATGGTTTTTTCACACTTGGTATAATATACGCCTCTATTATTTGGTGCAACGTTCTGTATTCAAGCAAAATACTTGGAATGGTGCCAGGCATGTAAGTTCTTCACTGTTAGCTGATAGTATTGTTTTTTATTTTATAATTTTTTCTTCATGACCTATTGATTTATGATAGAGGCTGTTAGGTCCTCCCACTAGGCCTTGGGATTTGTCAATTTCTTTTTATAATTATGTTAGTTTTTGCTTTCTGCATGGGCTTCCCAAGTGGCTCAGACTGTAAAGAATCTGCCTGCAATGCAGGAGACCTGGGTTCGATCCCTGGGTTGGGAAGATCCCCTGGAGGAGGGAATGGCTACCTAGTCCATTATTCGTGCCTGGAGAATTCCATGGACAGAGGAGACTGGTGGGCTACAGTCCATGGAGTCACAGAGAGTCAGACAAAACTGAACAAGTAACTCTTTGCTTTCTATAATTTAAGACCGTCTTGTTTTTTGAAAATAATTTTGTTTGTTTATTTTTGGCTGTGCCGGGTCTTCACTGCTGCACGGCCTTTCCTCTAGTCGCAGTGAGTGGGGCTACTTTCTAGTTGTCTTGGGCAGGCTTCTCATCGGGGTGGTTTCTCCTATTGCAGAGCACGGGCTGTAGGCACTCAGGCTTCCGTAGTTGTAGCACGCGAGCTCAGCAGCTGTGGCTTTTGCTTAGCTGCTCCTCCGCATGCAGCATCTTTCTGGACCAGGGATTGAACCCATGTCTCCTGCATTGGCAGGCAGACTCTTTACCACTGAGCCACCAGGGAAGCCCAAGGTCATCTTATTAATTACCTGCTACTGTATAACAAAATACCCCCTGAATTTAATGGCTTGAAGCAACAATACACATTTACAGTCTTGTGGTTTTTGAGTCTGGGATTCATACATGGCTTAACTTGGCAATTCTGGCTTAGGGTCTCTCATGAGTTGTTGGCAGGAGTCACTGTTCTCCAAAGGTGAGCACAGGTCTGGGGACCTGCTTCCAAGCTCACTCATGTGGTTGGCAAGTTGGTACACCAGTCTTCCCCCAAAAAGACCTCTCTGGGACTGTAGGAGTGTCCATTGACATGGCAGCTGGCCTTCCCCAGGGCAAGTGATTCAAGAATGTACATACACATCAAGGAAACAAGAATTGAAAGAGACACGTGTACCCCAGTGTACATCCCAGCACTGTTTACAACAGCCAGGACATGGAAGCAAGCTAGATGTCCATTGGCAGATGAATGGATAAGAAAGCTGTGGTACATATACACAATGGAATATTACTCAGCCATTAAAAAGGATACATTTGAATCAATTCTAATGAGGTGGATGAAACTGGAGCCTGTTACACAGAGTGAAGTAAGCCAGAAAGAAAAACACTAATACAGTATACTATCGCATATATATGGAATTTAGAAAGATGGTAACGATGACCCTATATTCGAGACAGCAAAAGAGACATAGATGTAAAGAACAGACTTTTGGACTCTGTGGGAGAAAGCAAGGGTGGGATGATTTGAGAGAATAGCACTGAAACATGTATATTACTGTATGTGAAATAGACCACTAGTCCAGGTTCAATGCATGAGAGAGGGCGCTCAGGGCCAGAGCACTGGGACAACCCAGAGGGATGGGATGGGGAGGGAGGTGGAAGGGGGTTTCAGGATGGGGAACACACGTACTGCTGCTAAGTCACTTCAGTCATGTCCAACTCTGTGCGACCCCATAGACGGCAGCCCACCACGCTCCCCCGTCCCTGGGATTGTCCAGGCAAGATCACTGGAGTGGGTTGCCATTTCCTTCTCCAATGCATGAAAGTGGAAAGTGAAAGTGAAGTCGCTCAGTCGTATCCGACTCTTAGGGACCCCATAGACTGCAGCCTACCAGGCTCCTCCATCCATGGGATTTGCCAGGCAAGAGTACTGGAGTGGGTTGCCGTTGCCTTCTCCAATGGCAAAAACCACTACAATATTGTAATTAGCCTCCAATTTAAATAAATTAATTTACAAAAAAAAAATGTACAATGAAGAAGCTGTGATGTCTTTTATGATGTGATTTTGGGAACCACATGCTTTACCATATTCTACTCATCAGAAATGAAATCTCTAAGCTCAGCCCATATTAAGGCAGGGGAGTTATGCTCCACCTTTTGAAGGAAAGAGGGTTAAAGCATTTGCATGCATACTTAAAAATAATTCAGCTGCCCTTTAATCTATCCAGACTTATAATGTCCTCTTTTCTTAATGGAGTATTTCTTTATTATGTACTTCTATTCTTTATGCCTTACTGATTTTTTTTTAATTTAACACCACGTGGTTTATTTATTTGCCTGTGTTAGGTTGCTAAGCCAGGTTTTCATCCCTTTATTTTCAAATATTCTTTCTGGTTTTGTTGTTAGATATCTGTCATGAGTAAGATATTATTGGATTTGTAGGACTTTAATCTGATAAATTATTTTACTGTATGAATTTATTATGTTTATCTTCCTTATAATTATTAATATATTTGAACTTACATCTATTAGTTTGTATTACCCTCTAATTGTTCTTCATTTTACTTTTCCTGCTTTCTTTTGGATTGAAAATGTTGTCAATTTTCTATATTCTCTTACACTTCTCTAGTTGGGAAGCCATAATATTGTATTTCCATTCTTTAGAGGTCACCAAAGTTTTTGAAAAAAATGAAGTTATTATTTCCATCCATCAATGTTTAACCACCTTTGCCTGTCTTGAGACTTAAAAAAAAACCAAACTACTTTTGTTATACATTTCTAATTTAATTGCTTTGTCATCAAAGAGTACAGTCTGAATGATAAGGATCCTTTGGAATTTGTGGAGGTTTCTTTTGTGGCTTACTATTTTAAGGGGCTTCCCTGGTGGGTCAGCAGTAACGTGTCCACCTGTAATGTAGGAGACATGCGTTCGATCCCTGAGTCGGGAAGATGCCTTGGAGGAGGGCACAGCAACCCATTCCAGTATTGTTGCTGGGAAAATCCCACGGACAGAGGAGCCTGGCGGGCTACAGTCCAGGGGGTCACAAAGAGTCGGACACAACTGAACACACACACACACATATACTGTTTTAAAGGTTGCATATCTCAAAAAAGTGTATGCATTCCCTTTTTTTTTTTTTTTTCCAGTTCACAGTGCTGTATACAGCTAATAACTCAGTCTAGTAAGTGTATTGCTTGACCTACAGGAGTGTGGCAATATTTCAAACTGCAATATTATTATTTTGTCAAGTGTTGCTTGCCTCGTGCCAAGAGGCTCTCCTGCACTGTCACAGACACAAACCACACTGGTTTTTCAGTGTATTTATTGAACTTTAATGCCAAGCTCTATTCTTATTTGCTTCATTTGGACCATTTATTGTCCAGGCACATGATCCTTCTTCATATTAAAATAAAAACCCTGGTGAAGGTTAGAAATGGGTTCAAGTTGGTACTTTGTGACAACCTAGAGGGGTGGGATGGGGTGGGAGGTGAGAAGGAGGTTCAAGAGGGAGGGGACATATGTATATCTATGGCTGATTCATGATGATGTATAGCAGAAACCAACACATTATTGTAGAAAGCGGAGCCCCAAAGAATTGATGCTTTTGAACCGTGATGTTGGAGAAGACTCTTTGAGAGTCCCTTGGACTGCAAGGAGATCCAATCAGTCCATCCTAAAGAAAATCAGTCCTGAATATTCATTGGAAGGACTGATGCTGAAGCTGAAACTCCAATACTTTGGCCACCTGATGCGAAGAGCTGACTCACTTGAAAAGATCTTGATGCTGGGAAAGATTGAAGGCGGAAGGAAAAGGGGACGACAGAGGATGAGATGGTTGGATGGCATCACTGACTCAATGGACATGAGAGTTTGAGTAAACTCCGGGAGTTGATGATGGACGGGAAGGCCTGGCATGCTGCAGTCATGGGGTCGCAGAGTCAGACACAACTGAGTGAACTGAACTGAACACATAATTGTAAAGCAATTATCCTTCAATTAGAAATAAATTTTTAAAAATAAATATGTTCAAGTTACTAGAGTGGTGGTCAGATACTGAAAATAGATTTGGTAATGAGAGATAAACCTGTTTCCCAACATTTATAGAGCTTTCCAGTATCTGTGACTTGATGTCAACTCCAGGGAGACAGCATGCAATGCAATTTGTCCACCAGGTGGCGCACTAAGCACATAGTCTAATTCTGAGAGGAAGAAACGATCCCAGTAAGAAATGTAAGAAATGGGACATTATCCAATGAAAGATCAGGACTTCATAGTCAAGTGTGTATATGTGTGTGTGTGTGTGTGTGTGTGTGTGTGTGTGTGTGTGTGTGTGTGTGTACTAGACCAGGAACTTACAATAACAGAATCTAGGATCTGGATTGGATCCTCGGCGTCTTCTCCCTTAACCCTCTTCCCAGAAGAGATAATCAATTCAAAGGATGAAACAAATGGTTTGATTCATAACTAACGTAAATGTAGTTAAGGTGTTTTATCCATTACTTCTTTCTATAATGCAACATTTGTTTTATTTTAAATTTTTAACACGGATGATTTTATATTTCCACTTCTGAGAAATGTGATGCATTGTTTTAGCTATTGAAACAAACACAGAAAAACTCACTGAGGACTTCTCTGGTGATCCAGTGGTTAAGAATCTGTCGTGCAGCGCAGGGGACAATCCCTGGTCTGGGAAGATCCCACATGCCATGGGGCAACTAACCTTGTGTGCCGTAGCTACTGAGCCATTGCTCTAGAGTCCGCAGACTTCAACTGCTGAGCCTGTGTGCCTAGAGCCTGTGCTCCGTAACAAGGGAAGCCACTGCAATAAGCCCAAGCACCACAGCTAAGATGCAGGGCAGCCAACAGATTAATTAATTAATCAATTAATTTCTAAAAAACCCACTGAATTGTTACATTTACATTATCACCACCCTCCCCAAACTGTTGTTCACTTAGGACACCTCTAATTTTTTCCATTCAGGCACTTTGAACCACAGTTATAAAGCTTCTGTTGCCACATTGAGAATGCTTGTAGTATGACAGGCAACAGAAAAGAAGGCATAAGATAGATTTGCAGTCATTATAGTCATGTAAAGACATGTGCTCATATGAATGAAGGTTGGAAGTGGATGATGGAGAAATAAACATGTAGTTTTTTTGGGGGAACTGGAATTGTGTGTGTTTCTTCCTCTATTAAAAATCATATATATTTATAATAAATTGATAAGGAATAAAAAGTGAAGCCATATATATATGCTTTGACGTGAGAAATACAAGACAAACTTCATTGTGGTCGTTTGTTTTTTTTTCTGGCCATTCTTATTATTGGTTTCATTCCATGATTCTTGATGAAAATAATTTTGTTGTATAGAAGAGGATACAAAAATGTTCAAAAATGATCTACTTTAGTGGTCAAATATACCAGGTCTGCCGCTGTTGGCGGTGAAGATCCCCTGGAGTAGGAAATGGCAACCCACACCAGTATTCCTGCCTGGGAAACCCCACGGACAGAGGAGCCTGGCAGACTATAGTCCAGGGGATCGTGAAGAGTCGGACACGACTGTGCACACTCATGCTGCTGTTGGCAGTCTGGGTCTCCTCTGCCTCTTGGGAAAAAGAGCAGGACTGTGTGAGAGTTAAGTGATCTGCACCACTTAGCTGAAAGAATCACTTTACATTTATTCAAACTTAAATGCATGAAGCTGAGAAAGCCTTGCCGAAGGAGAGGGGTGAGTCTCCCCAGACTTTCCCGGAGAGCACCCCGTGGTTGAAGCCACCTGCAGGAGTGAGAACAGGGGTGGCTTTGCTGCTGGTGTAAGCCGGACAGGAATGGGGGGCCTCCAGGCCTCCCTCTTTGGCCCTCCCTGCAGCTGCCACAGCAAAGGTGCTGGTTTTCCTGCCACCTGGGGGCTGGAGTCCACAGGCGAACCGAGTCAGTTCAGCTTGGGAGTGAAGCTCAGAAAGAAAGAGAAAGGTGAAGGCCTTAGAGGAGGGGAGTCTCAGGTTAGCCTCTCCCTTCTGGACAGGAGAAGGAAATGACAACCCACTCCAGTATCCTTGCCTGGAAAATCTCATGGACAGAGGAGCCTGGTGGGCTGCAGTCCATGGGGTCACAAAGAGTCGGGCTCGACTGAGCGACTAACACTTACTCTGGACGGACAGACTGGGTGGGCGGGGGCTCTGCCAGCCTTGGCCAGGTGGGCGGGGAGAGGCCTGGGGGGTCTCCCATGTGTCTGGCTTTGGGACAGAAGAGCGCAGGGCACAACCTTTAAAATAATGACATGGTCATAGGACGTTACATAAACTGATTAGAACCAGCTAGGTCCAAGATGGCAGACTCAACTTCCACTTGACTTCGAGCCTCAGTACACGCTCGCTGTGGGGGTTTCCCAGGTAGCACTACTTGTAAAGAACCCACCTGCCAATGCAAGAGACATAAGAGACACAGGTTTGAGCCCTGGGTCGGGAAGATGCCCTGCAGGAGGGCTTGGCAATCCACTCCAGTATTCTTTCCCGGAGAATCCCAAGGACAGAGGAGCCTGGCGGGCTACAGTCCATGGGTTGCAGCGTCGGACACAACTGAAACAACTTAGCAGGTAGGTACACAAGCAGGTAGGTACACAAGCACGCCGGCTCATTGCAGGCTTCTCGGGGGGCACTAGTAGTAAAGAACCTGCCTGCCAATGCAAGAGACGCAGGAGACGCAGGTTTGATCCCGGGGGTGAAGATCCCCTGGAGGAGGGCATGGCTGCCCACTACAGTATTCCTGCCTGGAGAATTTCATGGACAGAGGAGCCTGGTGGGCTGCAGTCCAGGGGATCGCAAAGAGCTGGACACAACTGAAAGACTTAGCAGGTGACACACGTAACACTTGGCTCGTCGTAACATACCCCAGGTGCCGTGACCGTAAAGGCCAGAAAGTGGGCAGCGGCCCAACTCCTGGAAATCCCCACGCCTTCCCCAGAATAGCTGGAACACTCCTCCCACTCACGAGCCTATGAAACTACCCACCCCTATAAAGAATGGCAACTCCATAGCTTTGGAGGTGTCCTCTGTCAGCGGAGTGTGTTTCCTCTCTGAATAAATCTTCTTTCACTTTACTATGGCTTCCCTTGAATTCTTTCCTGTGTGAAGCCAAGAACCCACACTTGGTGGCTACTCCAGGGACTCGGACGTGACCTGGGAAATGACCATCCTCTCGTGCCCCACTCTCTTTCCTGAAGCAGCTTCATTGCCCCGGTGCCCTCTCCATGGGTCCAAGGCTTTTCCTGGGGGGCCAGCACGGGGTCCTGCTCCCAGGACTTCTCTGCCTGCCAGTCTCACCTTCTTGGATTGCTCTCCAGGCCTGTGCACTCAGCTCAAATATCTGCACTGTGTCCTCCCCACCCTGAGGATGGAGAAAGCCCATTTTACAGATAAGGAAACTGAGGTGGGGGCTTTAATGTCTTCAGGATAGGGGAATTCCCTCAACCAGCCAAGAGGCTCCTTTCCTTAGTGCAAATACCATCTTGTTCTGGGGATAACACAAATAGTACAGGCCTCGCTGGATCATGAGGAGCTGGAGTCTTGGTCTGAAGAGGGAAGATTCAGTGTGATCAGTGGTTAGACTGTGAGCTCCCTAAGGAGGGAGACTGGTTGGGTCATCTCTGTCCACAATGCTCTCAGATGCTCAGTCATGTCCGACTCTGCAACCCCATGGACTGTAGCCCGCCAGGCTCCTCTATCCATGCAATTCTCCAGGCAAGAATACTGGAGTGGGTTGCCATTTCCTTCTCCAGGGGGTCTTCCAACCCAGGGATTGAATCTAGGTCTCTTGCATTGCAGGCAGACTCTTTATTGCCTGAGCCACCAGGGAGATGAGCTATGGACTGTAGCCTGCCCTAACTGGGAATTAATCGGTGATAGGAACCACTGTTACATCAGAATAAGTACATTTTTATCTTACTAATTCCAGTACCATTGTATTTGAAAGCAAGAAGTACCACCAAAAAATAAAGAAAGGACTTCCCTGCAGTGCATGATTAAGACTCCTCACTTGCACTGCAGGCGGCACGGGTTTGATTCCTGATCAGGGAACTAAGATCCTGCATGCTGTGTGATGTGGCAAAAAAAAAATACCACCAACTGGCCAAGGGGTTCTACATTCAGAGAAAGGAGGTCAAGAACCGGGAGAACCAGTCTGAAAACTACCTTGTTTCGTCATGTGTGAACGAGCGTAGAGGTGGGGCATTGTATAAAAAACAAAACAGGTGTGGGCATTGCATAAAAAACAAAACACCCCACAGAACCTGGGGAGACATTGGGCATGGTGTGTGTGTGGGTGGGGGGCACTTTGGACAAGTAGCCCTGACCTGGCGCAGGAGGGTTGAGAGAAGCCTTGGCTCCTGATAACATAAGTTTCTCTTCAAAGAGCCTTTATGTGATTTGTGCATGAGAAATGCAACAAAGTCCAGAAGTAAAGCCCTGACAGAGGAAAGACAGCAGAAGTCTTAGGTAAGCAAGCAGTGCTCGCCTATCACTGGTGAAAAAAAAAGAACCTGTGACTCTGGGCAGAGTTAGACCCTCCCAGACTCGGAGCCTCTGTGGTGCTTCTATGGGGAGGAAACCCATGTGGTCTGAAATTTAAAGAAAACTGTCCAACTTTTAACTGGATGCAGCCCATGCAGCAGAAGGAAAGAATGACTTTACGGGAAACCTAGGTTAAAAACACTAATGCTAACAATGTTCCTACCACTAGGAAGAGCATCTGCCATTTATTTGTTGAGCGCTTATTATGTACTTTGCATATATTATCTCATCTAACTCTTGTTACCACTATGAACTATAAAATTGTGTGATTTGGTACTAATGACATAGGGCCGAGAACTCTGTTCTCTAAAGTCCATGGACCATGAGAAGCTTTACTACTTTAACTCTTTTCTATAACAATAGAACATTCCAGGGTTCTGAGCCATGCAGGTCACTGTAACACACAGAGACTGTGATTTCCATCCTAGGCGCAGAGCTTGGCTTAAAGGGTTTGGGGATGCGACATTCCACGTGTGGCTTCATTTTGTGGAATGGAAACCAGATCCTGAGTTCACTTCCTGGCCCTGGTGGTAGTCAGATAAAGTTTCTACCAACACCTAAAACACTGTTGCTGAGGACTTCTCTGGTGATCCAGTGGTTAAGACCTCACCCTCCACTACAGCAGGTATGGGTTTGATCCCTGGTTGGGGAGCTAAGATCTCTCATTCCTCCTGGCCAAAAAACCAAGACAAAAAAAAAGAAATGGAATTGTAACAAATTAAGTAAGGACTTTAGAAATAGTCCACATCAAAAAATCTTTAAAAGAAGAAACAATGTTGCTAAGGGCCCCTGGCCAAGGTCACATAATCCCAGTATTTCTGAATCATTATTACTTTCTTACTTATGACACCTTAATTTCTCCACTGAAGGAAATTTTCTTAAAAAAAAAAAAAGGACCTAATTCAAAGACTTCTTTCTTGACAGAGACATTTTAAAAGGAAATACTACAAGTGTTTAAATCTCTGCTGTCTAACAGTACTCAAGCCTCACACGGCTGTTGAACATGGCAAGACCGAGTAGAGATGTGCCCAGGAGTAAATCAACACAGCAGATTGCCAAGACTTAAGATAGAAAAAAGGTAAAATATCACATTAATAATTTTTATATTAACTGTTATTGCAACAATAATATTTTGAATATATTGAGTTAAATGAAATATATTATTGAAATTAATTTCACCCGTTGCATTTACCTTTTAAAAAATATGGCCGCTAGAAATTATTAAATTATGTGTGTGGCTTGCATTTGTGGCTTATATTTCTCTTGAAGAGTGCTGGTTCAGATAATCATGGTTTTGTTTTGTTGTTTAGTCGCTAAGATGTATACTTGACTCTTCTGTAACCTCATGAACTGTAGCCTGCCAGGCTCCTCTGTCCATGGGATTTCCCAGGCAAGAATAATGGAGTGGGTTGTTATTTCCCTCTCCAGAGGATCTTCCTGATCCAGGGATTGAACCCTCGTCTCCTGTTTGGCAGGCGGATTCTTTACCCCTGAGCCACTTGGGAAGATCAGTCATTGTCGCTGGTTGCTGTTGTTCAGTCGCCCAGTCGTGTAGGACTCTTTGCGACCTCAGGGACAGCAGCATGCAGGCCTCCCTGTCCCTCACCTTCTCCCGGAGTTTGCCCAAGTTCATGCTCATTGCGTTGGTGATGCCGTCCAGCCATCTCATTCTCTGACTCCCTCTTCTCCTTCTGCCCTCAATCTTTCCCAGCAGCAGCATCATTGTCATACCAGTGGCAAAAGAAGAGAAAAAAGAGATTGAAGAGGGGAAATGGAAGAAGACGGGGGTGGGAGAGCGAGAGTGAGAAAGAAAGGGAGAAGGAGAGGGCGGGGAGAAAGATGTCCAGTTAAAGATTATCAGAAACCTCCCAGGACTGGTTAAAGGTCTGTAGAATCCTCCCAAGATCATGGAAGGGTAGTGAGATTCCAGAAAAGGTACTTAAACCTGTTAATGTATACCAGAAAATTGCTTAAGTGTTTTTCAAGATGCAGAGTTCTAGAAAGGAACAGCTATACCAGACGAGAGTTCCATTCCCACCTGAGTTCCGGACAGGTTCTTTCTCAACCTCCAGAGAATATCATTCCATGGGTCGAGGAGGGCCCTGAAATCCCGTGGTTTTGTTGATTCTCCTATGGCTGATTCTGTGGTTACGTGAGTTTGAGAGTTGTTGACTTAGAAGGTGGTTGTATAGTGTCAACTATAAATTGGCCCTTACCAAGAGCATGGCCAGAAAGGCATCAGCCATCTGCCTCTACGGAGATTGAACCCTATGCTGCAATAGCTGTTGACCTTCAACAACCCCTGAGGGAGTTCAGGGTGGAGTGAGGCACTCTGTGCTCCAGGGAATCTGGTGGGACAGGTCTAGTTGGATGTTTTTAGAAACAGATTTTATGATCTCAATCCTTGCATCTCCTCATATCTAGGGAAGTACTAAATCCCTTCTGGTGACATCAGATCCTCATAACTAACAAAAAACCTTTTGTAAAATGAATGCTTAATGGTATTGAGCTCCCCCTTCACCAAAATCTTATAAATTTATCTTCCCCTCTGCCACTTTGGAGCAGTCTCTCAGAGCTATCTGAGCTGCTGCTTTCTGGGCTGCTGTCGTCAGTACAGTTCAGTCACTCAGTCGTGTCCAACTCTTTGTGATCCCATGGACAGCAGCACCCCAGGCCTCCCTGTCCATCACCAACTCCTGGAACTTACTCAAACTCACGTTCATCTAGTCGGTGATGCCATCCAACCATCTCATCCTCTGTCAGCCCCTTCTCCTCCTGCTTTCAATCTTTCCCAGCATCAGGGTCTTTTCCAATGAGTCAGTTCTTTGCATTAGGAGGTCAAACTATTGGAGTTTCAGCTTCAGCATCAGTCCTTCCAATGAATATTCAGGACTGATTTCCTTTAGGATTGACTGGTTGGATCTCCTTGCAGTCCAAGGGACTCTCAAGAATCTTCTCCAACACCATAGTTCAAAAGCATCAATTCTTTGGTGCTCAGCTTTCTTTATAGTCCAACTCTCACATCCATACATGACTATTGGAAAAATCACAGCTTTGACTAGACGGACCTTTATTGGCAAAACAATGTTTCTGCTATTTAATATGCCATCTAGGTTTGTCATAGGTTTTCTTCCAAGAAGCAAGCGTCTTTTAATTTCATGGCTGTAGTCACCATCTGCAGTGATTTTGGAGCCCAAGAAAATAAAGTCTGTCATTGTTTCCCCATCTATTTCCATGAAGTGATGGGACCAGATGCCATGATCTTAGTTTTTTGAATGTAGAGTTTTAAGCCACCTTTTTCAACTCTCCTCTTTCACTTTCATCAAGAGGCTCTTCAGTTCATCTGCACTTTCTGCCATAAGGGTGGTGTTATCTATATATATGAGGTTATTGATATTTCTCCTGGCAATCTTGATTCCACCTTGTGCTTCATCCAGCCCAGTATTTTGCATGATGTACTTTGCATGTGAGTTAAATAAACAGGGTGACAATATACAGCCTTGACATACTCCTTTCCCGATTTGGAATCAGTCTGTTGTTCCATGTCCAGTTCTAACTGTTGCTTCTTGACCTGCATGCAGATTTCTCAGGAGGCAGGTCAGGTGGTCTGGTATTCCCATCTCTTTCAGAATTTTCCAGTTTGTTGTGGTCCACACAGTCAAAGGCTTTGGCGTAGTCAGTAAAGGAGAAGTAGATGTTTTTCTGGAACTCTCTTGCCTTTCCTATGATCCAACAGATGTTGGCAATTTGATCTCTGGTTTCTCTGCATTTCAGGATTTGGAATAGCTCCACTGGAATTCCATCACCTCCACTACCTTTGTTCGTAGTGATGCTTTCCAAGGCCCACTTGACTTCACATTCCAGGATGTCTGGCTCTAGATGAGTGATCACACCATCGTGATTATCTGGGTCGTGAAGATCTTTTTTGTACAGGTCTTCTGTGTATTCTTGCCACCTCTTCTTAATATCTTCTGCTTCTGTTAGGTCCATACCATTTCTGTCCTTTATCGAGCCCATCTTTGCATGAAATGTTCCTTTGGTATCTCTGATTTTCTTGAAGAGATCCCTAGTCTTTCCCATTCTGTTGTTTTCCTCTATTTCTTTGCACTGATCACTGAAGAAGGCTTTCTTATCTCTTCTTGCTATTCTTTGGAACTCTGCATTCAGATGCTTAAATCTTTCCTTTTGTCCTTTGATTTTCGCTTCTCTTCTTTTCACAGCTATTTGTAAGGCCTCCCCAGACAGCCATTTTGCTTTTTTGCGTTTCTTTTCCATGGGGATGGTCTTGATCCCCGTCTCCTGTACAATGTCATGAACCTTATTCCATAGTTCATCAGGCACTCTATCTATCAGATCTAGGCCCTTAAATCTATTTCTCACTTCCACTGTATAATCATAAGGGATTTGATTTAGGTCATACCTGAATGGTCTAGTGATTTTCCCTACTTTCTTCAATTTCAGTCTGAATTTGGTAATAAGGAGTTCATGATCTGAGCCACAGTCAGCTCCTGGTCTTGTTTTTGCTGGCTGTATAGAGCTTCTCCATCTTTGGCTACAAAGAATATAATCAATCTGATTTCGGTGTTGACCATCTGGTGATGTCCATGTATAGAGTCTTCTGTTGTGTTGTTGGAAGAGGGTGTTTGTTATGACCAGTGCATTTTCTTGGCAAAATTCTATTAGTCTTTGCCCTGCTTCATTCCGTATTCCAAGGCCAAATTTGCCTGTTACTCCAGGTGTTTCTTGACTTCCTGCTTTTGCATTCCAGTCCCCTATAATGAAAAGGGCATCTTTTTTGGGTGTTAGTTCTAGAAGGTCTTGGAAATCTTCATAGAACCGTTCAACTTCAGCTTCTTCAGCATTACTGGTTGGGGCATAGACTTGGATTACTGTGATATTGAATGGTTTGCCTTGGAAACGAACAGAGATCATTCTGTCGTTTTTGAGATTGCATCCAAGTACGGCATTTTGGACTCTTGTTGACCATGATGGCCACTCCATTCCTTCTGAGGGATTCCTGCCTGCAGTAGTAGATATAATGGTCATCTGAGTTAAATTCACCCATTCCAGACCATTTCAGTTTGCTGATTCCTAGAATGTCGACATTCACTCTTGCCATCTCTTGTTTGACCACTTCCAATTTGCCTTGATTCATGGACCTGACATTCCAGGTTCCTATGCAATATTGCTCTTTACAGCATCGGATCTTGCTTCTATTGCCAGTCACATCCACAGCTGGGTATTGTTTTTGCTTTGGCTCCATCCCTTCATTCTTTCTGGAGTTATTTCTCCACTGATCTCCAGTAGCATATTGGGCACCTACCAACCAGGGGAGTTCCTCTTTCAGTATCCTATCATTTTGCCTTTTCATACTGTTCATGGGGTTCTCAAGGCAAGAATACTGAAGTGGTTTGCCATTCCCTTCTCCAGTGGACCACATTCTGTCAGATCTCTCCACTATGACCCGCCCATCTTGGGTTGCCTGAAAGATGATGCTGTGAAAGTGCTGCACTCAATATACCAGCAAATTTGGAAAATCAGCAGTGGCCACAGGACTGGAAAAGGTCAGTTTTCATTCCAGTCCCAAAGAAAGGCAATGCCAAAAAATGCTCAAACTACCGCACGATTGTACTCATCTCACACGCTAGTAAAGTAATGCTCAAAATTCTCCAAGCCAGGCTTCAGCAATACATGAACCGTGAACTTCCTGATGTTCAAGCTGGTTTTAGAAAAGGCAGAGGAACCAGATATCAAATTGCCAACATCCGCTGGATCATGGAAAAAGCAAGAGAGTTCCAGAAAAGCATCTATTTCTGCTTTATTGACTATGCCAAAGCCTTTGACTGTGTGGATCACAATAAACTGTGGAAAATTCTGAAAGAGATGGGAATACCAGACCACCTGATCTGCCTCTTGAGAAATCTGTATGCAGGTCAGGAAGCAACAGTTAGAACTGGACATGGAACAACAGACTGGTTCCAAATAGGAAAAGGAGTTCGTCAAGGCTGTATATTGTCACCCTGCTTATTTAACTTCTATGCAGAGTACATCATGAGAAACGCTGGATTGGAAGAAACACAAGCTGGAATCAAGACTGCCGGGAGAAATATCAATAACCTCAGATATGCAGATGATACCACCCTTATGGCAGAAAGTGAAGAGGAACTCAAAAGCCTCTTGATGAAAGTGAAAGAGAAGAGTGAAAAATTTGGCTTAAAGCTCAACATTCAGAAAACGAAGATCATGGCATCCGGTCCCATCACTTCATGGGAAATAGATGGGGAAACAGTGTCAGACTTTATTTTGGGGGGCTCCAAAATCACTGCAGATGGTGACTGCAGCCATGAAATTAAAAGGCACTTACTCCTTGGAAGGAAAGTTATGACCAACCTAGATAGCATATTCAAAAGCAGAGACATTACTTTGCCAACAAAGGTTCGTCTAGTCAAGGCTATGGTTTTTCCAGGGGTCATGTATGGATGTGAGAGTTGGACTGTGAAGAAGGCTGAGTGCCGAAGAATTGATGCTTTTGAACTGCGGTGTTGGAGAAGACTCTTGAGAGTCCCTTGGACTGCAAGGAGACCTAACCAGTCCATTCTGAAGGAGATCAGCCCTGGGATTTCTTTGGAAGGAATGATGCTAAAGCTGAAACTCCAGTACTTTGGCCACCTGATGCGAAGAGTTGACTCACTGGAAAAGACTCTGATGTTGGGAGGGATTGGGGGCAAGAGGACAAGGGGACAACAGAGGATGAGATGGCTGGATGGCATCACTGACTCGATGGACATGAGTCTGAGTGAACTCCGGGAGTTGGTGATGGACAGGGAGGCCTGGTGTGCTGTGATTCATGGGGTCGCAGGGTTTGGACACGACTGAGCGAATGATCTGATCTGATCTGATCCTCTGCCTTTTCTAAATCCAGCTTGAACATCTGGAAGTTCACGCTTCATGTACTGTTGAAGCCTAGCTTGGAGAATTTTGGGCATTACTTTGCTAGCATGTGAGATGAGTGCAATTGTGTGGTAGCTTAAACATTCTTTGGCATTGCCCTTCTTTGGGACTGAAATGAAAACTAATGTTTTCCAGTCTTGTGGCCACTGCTGAGTTTTCCAAATTTGCTGGCATATTGAGTGCAGCACTTTCATAGCATCATCTTTTAAGATTTGAAAAAGCTCAGCTGGAATTCCATCACCTCCACTAGTTTTGTTCATAGTGATGCTTCCTAAGGCCCACTTGACTTCACATTCTAGGATGTCTGGCTCTAGGTGAATGATCACACCATCATGGTTATCTGGGTCACGAAGATCTTTTTTGTACAGTTCTTCTGTGTATCCTTGGCACTTCTTAATATCTTTTTCTTCTGTTAGGTCCATACCATTTCTGTCCTTTATTGTGCCCATCTTTGCATGAAATGTTCCCTTGGTATCTCTAATTTTCTTGAAGAGATCTCTAGTCTTTCCCATTCTTTTGTTTTCCTCTATTTCTTTGCACTGATTACTGAGGAAGGCTTTCTTATCTTCCTTGCTATTCTTTAGAACTCTGCATTCAAATGGATATCTTTCCTTTTCTACTTTGTCTTTAGCATCCCTTCTTTCTCAGCTATTGGCAAGGCCTCCTCAGATAACCATTTTGCCTTTTTCCTTTCTTTTTCTTGGGGATGGTCTCTGCCTCCTGTATAAGGTCAGGAACCTCTGTCCATAGTTCTTCAGACACTCCGTCTATCAGATCTAACCCCTTGAGTCTACTTGTCATGGATTCACAAATGGCAGAGTTGAAGGACGTGCACTTATCTTCTCCTGTGGAAACGCCAATATTACAACTCTTTGCTGAACAACCATCGACAGGAGAATGTTGGATCCAAGGAGAGGCCCCAGCAAGATGGTAGGAGGGGTGAAATCGCATTTTGAATCAGACCCTATACCCGCCAGAGACACTTGGAGGGCTCAAACAAACTTTGTGTGCGCCAGGACCTAGAGACCCCAAAGAGACTGAGCCAGAACTGTGTTTGAGTGTCTTCTGTGGAGGTACGGGTCAGCAGTGGCCTGCCACAGGGACAGCGGCTCTGGATGCAGCAGACCTGGGTGTGGCATAAGCCCTCTCAGAGGAGGTTGCCATTAACCCCACCACAGAGCCACCAGAACTTACACAGGACTGGGGAAACTACTCTTGGAGGGCACAAACAAAACCTTGTGTGCACCAGGACCCAGGAGAAAGGAGCAGTGACCCCACAAGAGACTGACCCAGACTTGCCTGAGAGTGTCCAGGAGTCTCTGGCAGCGGCGTGGGTCGGCGGTGGCCTGCTGCAGGGTGCGGAGCACTGAGTGCAGCAGTGCGTGCATGGGACGTTTTGAAGGAGGTCACCATCCATCATCTTCGTTACCTCCACCATAGTCTAGCCTCAGGTCAAACAACAGGGAGGGAACACGGCCCCGCCCATTAACAGAAAATTGGATTAAAGATTTACTGAGCATGGTCCTGCCCATCAGAGCAAGACCCAGTTTCCCCTTCAGTCAGTCTCTCCCATCAGGAAGCTTCCATAAGCCTCTTATCCTTCTCCATCAGAGGGCAGATAGAATGAAAATCACAATCACAGAAAACTAATCAAACTGATCACATGGACCACAGCCTTGTCTAACTCAATGAAGCTATGAGCCATGCCATGTAGGGCCACCCAAGATGGATGGGTCATGGTGGACAAAACATGGTCCATTGGAGAAGGCAATGGCAAATCACTTCAGCATTTTTGCCTTGAGAAACCCACGAACAGTATGGAAAGGCAAAAAGATAGGACACTGAAAGAAGAACTCCCCAGGTTGGTATGTGCCCAATGTGCTACTAGAGAAGAGTGGAGAAACAACTGCAGAAAGAACAAAGAGACAGAGCCAAAGCAAAAACAATACCCAGTCGTGCATGTGACTGGTGATGGAAGTAAACTCTGATGTTTTAAAGAGCAATATTGCATAGGAACCTGGAATGTTAGGTCCATGAATCAAGGCAAATTGGAAGTGGTCAAACAGGAGATGGCAAGAGTGAACATCGACATTTTAGGAATCAGCAAACTAAAATGGACTGGAATGGGTGAATTTAACTCAGATGACCATTATATCTACTACTGTGGACAAGAATCCCTTAGAAGAAATGGAGTAGCCATCGTAGTCAACAAAAGAACCCGAAACACAGTACTTGGATGCAATCTCAAAAACGACAGAATGAACTCTGTTTGTTTCCAAGGCAAACCATTCAGTATCACAGTAATCCAAGTCTATGCCCCAACCAGTAATGCTGAAGAAGCTGAAGTTGAACGGTTCTATGAAGACTTCCAAGACCTTCTAGAACTAACACCCTAAAAAGATGTCCTTTTCATTATAGGGCACTGGAATGCAAAAGTAGGAAGTCAAGAGATACCCCAAGTAACAGGCAAATTTGACCTTGGAGTACAGAATGAAGCAAATCAAAGGCTAACAGAAGTTTTGCCAAGAGAACGCACTGGTCATAGCAAACACCCTCTTCCAACAACACAAGAAAAGACTCTACACATGGTCATCACCAAATGGTCAACACTGAAATCAGACTGATTATATTCTTTGCAGCCAAAGATGGAGAAGCTCTATACAGTCAGCAAAAACAAGACCGGGAGCTGACTGTAGCTCAGATCATGAATTCCTTATTGCCAAATTCAGACTTAAATCGAAGAAAGTAGGGGAAACTTCTAGATCAGGCCTCCATGTCCATCCAACTCCCAGAGCTTGCTCAAACTCATGTCCATCGAGTTGGTGATGCCATCCAACCATCTCATCCTCTGTTGTCCCCTTCTTCTCCTGCCTTCAATCTTTCCCAGCATCAGGGTCTTTTCCAATGAGTCAGTTCTTTGCATTAGGTGGCCAAAGTATTGCAGCTTCAGCATCAGTCCTTCCAACAAATATTCAGGACTGATTTCCTTTAGGATTGATTGGTTTGATCTCTTTGCAGTCCAAGGGACTCTCAAGAGTCTTCTCCAACACCACAGTTCAAAAGCATCAATTCTTTAGTGCTCAGCTTTCTTTATAGTCCAACTCTCACATCCATACATGACCACTGGAAAAACCATAAAACCATAGCTCTGACTAGATGGACCTTTGTCGGCAAAGTAATGCCTCTGCTTTTCAATGTGCTGTCTAGGTTGGGCATAACTTTTCTTCCAAGGAGCAAGCATCTTTTAATTTCATGGCTGCAGTCACCATCTGCAGTGATTTTGGAGCCCACGAAAATAAAGTCTCTTACTGTTTCCACTGTTTCCCCATCTATTTGCCATGAGATAATGGGACCAGATGCCATGATCTTCGTTTTCTGAATGTTGAGTTTTAAGCTAGCTTTCTCACTCTCCTCTTTCACTTTCATCAAGAGGCTCTTCAGTTCATCTGCACTTTCTGCCATAAGGGTGGTATCATCTGCATATCTGAGGTTATTGATACTTCTCCAAGCAATCTTGATTCTTGCTTGTTATTCTTCCAGCCCAACGTTTCTCATGATGTACTCTGCATATAAGTTAAATAAACAGGGTGACAATATACAGCCTTGACATACTCCTTTCCCAATTTGGAACCAGTCTATTGCTCCATGTCCAGTTAACTGTTGCTTCTTGACCTGAATACAGATTTCTCAGGAGGGAAGTAAAGTGGTCTGGTATTCCCATCTCTTTCAGAATTTTCCACAGTTTGTTGTGGTCCACACAGTCAAAGGCTTTGGTGTAGTCAATAAATAAAGCAGAAGTAGATGTTTTTCTGGAGAAGGCAATGGCACCCCACTCCAGTACTTCTGCTTGGAAAATCCCATGGACGGAGGAGCCTGGTAGGCTCCAGTCCATGGGGTCGCTCAGAATCGGACTGGACTGAGCGACTTCACTTTCACTTTTCACTTTCATGCATTGGAGAAGGAAATGGCAACCCACTCCAGTGTTCTTGCCTGGAGAATCCCGGGGGCGGCAGAGCCTGGTGGTCTGCCGTCTATGGGGTCACACAGAGTCGTACACGACTGAAGCGACTTAGCAGCAGCAGCAGATGTTTTTCTGGAATTCTCTTGCTTTTTTGATGATTCAGTGAATGTTGGCAATTTGATTTCTGGTTCCTCTGCCTTTTATAAATCCAGCTTGAACATCTGAAAGTTTTTGATTCATGTACTGTTGAGGCCTAGCTTGGAGAATTTGGGGCATTACTTTGCTAGCATGTGAAATGAGTACAATTGTGCAGTAGTTTGAACATTCTTTGGTGCTGCCTGTCTTTGGAATTGGAATGAAAACTGATCTTCTCCAGTCCTGTGACTACTGCTGAGTTTTCCATACCTAACCAACAGTGTTTCTAGTGATCTCTTTGTTTGGTGCCTGGTGGCTCAGACAGTAAAAAATCTGCCTGTGATGCAGGAGACCTGGGTTCCATCCCTGGGTTGGGAAGATCTCCTGGAGAAAGGAATGGCTACTCATGCCAGTATTCTTGCAGGGAGAATTCCATGGACAGAGGAGCCTGGCAGGCTACAGTCCACGGGGTCGCAAAGAGTAAACACGACTGAATGACTAATAGTTTGGTGCCTTGGAGGCACTCTTCTCCCACTGAACAAAAGTTACCCTCTCACTCCTCCTGAAGATTTGTCTAGGGGGCGAGGGGACTTTGGAAAGGGGATGCTTGGACCAACAGGAGAGTTCACAATCAGATCTACTTGGGAAAGCGTTCACATCACAGCAGAGAATTGTCACAGACTAATGTTTGTGTACCCCCCATAGTCATATGTCAAGATCCTAGCCCCCAAACAGATGGTATTTGGAGCTGGGGTTTTGGAGAGATAATTAGGTAATGGGATCAGTGCCCTTATAAAAGAGACCCCATTGGGCTTCCTCTCCCATTCACCATTGTGAGGACATGATGGGAAGACGACCATCCATGAACCAGGAAGTGGGCCCTCAGCAGACACCCAATCTCCTGGCATCTTGATCTTGGACTTCCCAGCCTCCAGAACAGTGAGAAATAAATATTTGTTTAAAAGCCACTCAGTCTGTGGTATTCTGTTAGAGCAGCCCACATTGACCAAGACAAGGATGCCGAATGGCAGATGGATCTCTTAAAGTGGAATTTAGTGCCCAGATATCCCTTGGGAAGTCTGGGTGTGTCCCCCAGGGTTTCACCTGCCCCAGGCATTCACATACAAGCCAGATGCAGTAGCTGCTGCAGATGAGAATGGTGTAAAGATAACTCGACCCACTGGTGAGAAGGTGGAAGTTGCTCCCAGGAGTGTTCTGGAGCGCCTCGCACCCAGAGCTGCCTCTCAGTTCAGCTGGTTTCCCCTCCATGGGAAAATGGTTCCTCGGACTCATCCTCCCCCTTTATGTGACAAATTCTTTGCTTTAACTTCTCTGGGTATGTCCTTAAATTTTTCTTCAGCACATATCCAGTATTTATTGCTTTGTCATGGTAGTAAACGTTTGAGCTCTCTGAGATAAACCACTTGAGTTCAAATATTTACTTGTTGTGCGACCTTTGGAGGTTACTTTCTCTAAGCCTTGGTCTTCTCTTACAGAAACTTGTTTTGTTGCAAAGTTTCAGTGACTGAATGCACAGGATGTTCTGAGCACAGTGTCAGGAGCAGTGAGCATGCCATAAATGTGAGCTGCACTAAATCATAAATGTATTATGATTGACAGTTGCCCTACATTTGGCCTTTCAAGTCTTCCTGGGACAGGCAATGCTCCTAAAGAGAAGTCACTGTACAGGTCTTCAACCCTGTTGTTCCATCATGTTAACTCTGCTCCTTACTGACTCTGCTTTCCTGGGGAAGGTGGGGTCAGAGGGGCAGTGTGCTGAGTTAGGGCTTGGGGGAGTCATGTCCGACTCAGAAAGGAAGCAAGTCTCCCAGTGCCTGAGCCCTTCCGTCTGAACTCAATTTCACCCTCAACTTCTGCTTGCTGAGGCACCTGAGTGCGCTCTACCTACCCCTCTGATCCATACTGAAGGTGACCTTGGCCGTGAAAAGAGGTTAGACCAACCAGGGGTTTGAATCCTGCACTGTGATTCCCAAGTTGTCAAACTTGGGAAATAGACCTCTTGGGACATAGCTCCTCTCCTATACAATAGGTCCAGCAATATGCATCTTAGGGTTAAGGTGAAGGTCGAAGGAGATAAGTCCATGAAACCCCTGGTACAACACTTGGCACATGGCAGGCCCCCACTTATTTCTGAATGCTACCCAGTATAGTAGGTAATTATTAGGTTATCTTTCTAGTTAGACATAGCGAGGAAAACAGGCAGGACTCAGGCAGGTGGGATGGTTTCACACACCCTTGCCCAAACAGAGCCTGGTGTAGGAAGATAGATAAGCTGGTTTGGCCGGCTCCGGTAGAAGAGTGGTGGGTGGTTGTGAGTTAAATCCAGGGCACACTGGGCCATTTTGAAGTCGAACTGCTTGCTAGTTCAACATGCGGGGTGTCATCCTAGCTTACAGACTCTTTTATGAGGTGGGCTCTCTGACGGCCGTGCTTGTGCCATGTGACTCATCTTCTCTGAGGGGATCAGGACAGACACCTCATCCAAAATGCGCTAATCAGATTTTCCTCTCCAGGAAACTTGGAATTGGGATGAAGAGGTTTCACCTTCATGCTGGGTTCTGCTTGTGGGTGGAGGAGATACCAAAACTGGGTGACATGGTGGGCGGGGCCTTCTTCTGCTGTATGAATCAAGAGGTAGGGAAAGCCAGGCTGCCAGAGGGGAAGAAACGAAACAAAACCAAAAAACAGATAGGGGAAAGGGAGACTTTCTGAGTTCTTGACAGTTCCCACTTCCTGTTTCCAGACTCCTCTTACGTGGGCACATTCTCCTCCTGGGATTTCATGAGACGCTGCTGAATCTGTAGGGATGAGCCTGTATTTGAGGCTTGCTTGATAATGTTGCTTGTTAAGCTACTTTGTGCTCAAGTTACAGAAAGCAACTTGAGCTAGCTGAAATACAAAGAGGAACTTTCTGGAAGGTGTTGGGGTATCTCCTGAAATTTAGGAAGTTCGAACCAGTTTCAGGAGGTGCTGGCATCAGGGCAGCTCTGGGTATGTCAGCCACAGACTGGGAAACCGACTTCTTTCTGACAGCCTGCCGTGAAGATGCCTCAGCGTGGGGTGTTTCAGCTCAAAACTCTAAATTCCTGTGGTGGAGAGAACCCCATCGATGGGTGATGGGTACATTTGCGATACCCGCGGGGAGCTCCAGGCTGAGCAGTACAGTTGCTGAGAGAATGTACTGTGAGGTCAGGATGTGCTGCTCCCCAGCAACAAGGAGTGGGCACTGGTCAGCCAGTGCAAGTGATGTCTTATGCAAGCTGGTTCTTACAATTGACTGCACACGGGGAATTGTGCATCTCATCGAGTGGGCTACAAAGGTTTATAGAACAGGGTCTGTAATATCAAAGAGCTTATCAGTTCAGTTCAGTTCAGTCGCTTAGTCATGTCTGACTCTTCGCGACCCCATGAATCACAGCACGCCAGGCCTCCCTGTCCATCACCAACTCCCGGAGTTCACCCAGACTCACGTCCATCCAGTCGGTGATGCCATCCAGCCATCTCATCCTCTGTCATCCCCTTCTCCTCCTGCCCCCAATCCCTCCCAGCATCAGAGTCTTTTCCAATGAGTCAACTCTTCGCATGAGGTGGCCAAAGTACTGGAGTTTCAGCTTTAGCATCATTCCTTCCAATGAACACCCAGGACTGATCTCCTTTAGAACGGACTGGTTGGATCTCCTTGCAGTCCAAGGGACTCTCAAGAGTCTTCTCCAACACCACAGTTCAAAAGTATCAATTCTTCGGTGCTCAGCTTTCTTCACAGTCCAACTCTCACATCCATACATGACCCCTGGAAAAACCATAGCCTTGACTAGACGAACCTTTGTTGGCAAAGTAATGTCTCTGCTTTTGAATATGCTATCTAGGTTGGTCATAACTTTCCTTCCAAGGAGTAAGCATCTTTTAATTTCATGGCTTCAGTCACCATCTGCAGTGATTTTGGAGCCCAGAAAAATAAAGTCTGACACTGTTTCCACTGTTTCCCCATCTATTTCCCATGAAGTGATGGGACCGGATGCCATGATCTTCGTTTTCTGAATGTTGAGCTTTAAGCCAAATTTTTCACTCTTCTCTTTCACTTTCATCAAGAGGCTTTTTAGTTCCTCTTCACTTTCTGCCATAAGGGTGGTGTCATCTGCATATCTGAGGTTATTGATATTTCTCCTGGCAATCTTGATTCCAGCTTATGTTTCTTCCAGTCCAGCGTTTCTCATGATGTACTCTGCATAGAAGTTAAATAAGCAGGGTGACAATATACAGCCTTGATGTACTCTTTTTCCTATTTGGAACCAGTCTGTTGTTCCATGTCCAGTTCTAACTGTTGCTTCCTGACCTGCATACAGATTTCTCAAGAGGCAGGTCAGGTGGTCTGGTATTCCCATCTCTTTCAGAATTTTCCACAGTTTATTGTGATCCACACAGTCAAAGGCTTTGGCCTAGTCAATAAAGCAGAAATAGATGTTTTTCTGGAACTCTCTTGCTTTTTCCATGATCCAGCGTATGTTGGCAATTTGATCTCTGGTTCCTCTGCCTTTTCTAAAACCAGCTTGAACATCAGGAAGTTCGCGGTTCATGTATTGCTGAAGCCTGGCTTGGAGAATTTTGAGCATTACTTTACTAGCATGTGAGATGAGTGCAATTGTGCAGTAGTTTGAGCATTCTTTGGTATTGCCCTTCTTTGGAATTAAAACAAAGAGCTTATAATTTCCCACAAATAATGCTCTAAGGCAGCCTGTGGCAGCTGCTAGAGGACACCTACAAAGATGAAGCACCACAGGAGTTTAGAGACAGGAGCGATGCCTTTGAGCCATGGGGACTACAGCGCAGGCTCCAGGCCATGTCAAGATGAGCAAAAGACTTATTGAGTGAAACACTGAAAATACACTTAACATGCTTTATGATAACAACCAGAAGGACCAGGTATTTACAAATAATTATACGTTAAATGCAGTTAAACAAGAATGCATTTTTGATGGATGGATCCAGAGTGTCTGAGCCGTGGTGACACAAGCAAATGCACCAGGTGAAAAGTAGACACACTCTACTGGGCCAGGGTCCTGCCTGAATTTGAAGGCAAAGTAGCGCTATCCCAATACTTTGGCCACCCAATGTGAAGAGCGGATTCATTGGAAAAGACCCTGGTGCCGGGAAAGGTTGAAGGCAAAAGGAGAGGAGGGTGGCAGAGCATGAGATGGTTAGATAGCATCACCAACTCAATGCACATGTGCTGGGAGCCACCACGGGAGATCCCACCCATGACAAAAGTCATGCGGAGAGGACCTGACAGGCAAAGGCAGAACGGGATTCAGGGGGATTCCCTGGATCTGCTTGAGCATCTACCCCGAAACTAAAATCTGTCTGTCTACTGTTTATTATATTATGCCTTTCACCAACTCTTCTGACATTTACAGGGGCTATCCCTGACCTCCTTTCTCTGAAGAAAATCAACTTAGGGCTCTAGTTACTAAGTCTCCTGGGCTTGAAAGGAGCATTTTTACTTTAAACCCTTTGTTACTATTTTAGCTTACCTGGCAGGTTTATCCACACTCTTGAAACTAACGCACATGATTGTTCACAACACCCCAAGCATAACCTTCGAGCGATAAAAAAGCTTTATTAAAATAATACTGCATTGTTGAGCCAATGTTTGCTACCGAGTGTCCTTGTCCTTTGCCCAATGTGTGCCTGGGAGTGCATCAGCAAAAATAGTTGGTATGCAAGGAAAACAAGCAGCAGCCTTGGCATTAGCAACATAAGACCCTTGAGTTAATAAGTTCTTTCTTTGTTGTAACCCACTGCCCTTTGCTCCATAAGAATGTAGCTCTGTTTCCTGAGGGGGACTGCAGACTGGAAAGATAAAGGGAAAGCAGGTTTTCTGGGTGACCAACCTTTATCAAGAAAGAGTTACAAAATGTTAGCAGGCCACAGGGCCAGAAGATGATGTGCACAACATAAGACCCTTGTTTATGAAAAGCTATGCAGAAAATGTCCTGGTTTTGATAAAGGTGAAACTGATGTAATGTTGAGCTGACTCTGTATAACTCTGTATCTTTTACTTCTGGAAATGTGTAACTTAGGGTATAAAAGCTCCTTTTGAAAATAAAGTTACAGACCCGGCTTCATCAGAGCTTGGTCTCCCCGTGTCATTCTTTTTTTCCTTTTCTCTCTCTGTTCTTCTTTCAGGATGGCTCCTGAACAGGAGTCAGGAGTCAGGAGGCAGGAGGCAGGAACACAGGGGCTTTATTGGCTTTCTGTGTAAACCGAGGAAGATCAAGCCTCTTTCTCTTCTTTTGTATCTATTCCTAATCGCCGACACCGTTCTCCTGAGGGAATCCCTGGATCCTGCTGGGGCTGGACCCCAGCACACATGGATTTGAGAAACCTGGGGAGATCAGGGAAGCCTGGAGTGCTGAAGTCCCTGAGTTGGACACGATTCAGAGACTGAACAGTCAATCAGTCAATAGTCCTATTGCTATACCCTTGGCCCCAGCCCAGATTGTCGGCCTCTGGTCATCTAGTCTCCCCTAACCCTTGTTCTCACGGTGTTCGTGCTTGGGATTTTCTGGGTTGATGCCTTTTCCCCACTAGTCACCGGAAAGATCCTTCCAAGGTGAACACATTCTTAAATCTGTTCACAAAATACTCCCTTCATGTCTTTGCCTCATCAAAAACCTGGGTGATTATTTTTATTTTCTTGTTCACATACATGAGGATTCCTTTTAACGTGATCTTAGAAACTGCTCTCTCCTGTATCTGTCTCCTATACTTCAGACCTATATGGATCCTGCTGCTCATGGACTCTCCTCCCAGGATGTTCCAATGAAACTAACCTGAGCAAGCACATAGGCTTTACCCCTTTATCCTGTATCCTCTTCTGTGCCCATAATACAGCCTGGAAGTGAAATTTGATCCTTATGGCCCCTACCCTCCACATTAAATCAGTCCCCAGGTTGTTATAATTTGTCCCCTTCCTCTACTATTGCCCCATCAATCCCATAATTGACTTAATGCACAACTGCTGATTTTGCCTCATCATCCGTGTTATCTACTGCTATGTGACCAACTACCCAAAACTTAGTAGTTTCAGACCACAAAAAAATATTATCTCCCATAGTTTCTGAGGATTAGGAATTTGGGAGAGGCTTGGCTGGGTGGTTTTGAGGGTCATTTCCAAGGCTGCAGTCAAGCTGTCAGCTAGGGCTGTAGTCATCTCAAGGCTTGATTAGGGCTGAAGGAGCTGCTTCCAGGCTCACCCACGTGGTTGTTGGGAGGCCTCCCTTCCCTTATGGCTGTTGGTTGGGGGCTTCAGTCACCCTCCCAATAGGTTGTCTGAGGGTCACAATTTGGCAACTGCCTTCCCCCAAAGGAAGTGGTGTGTGTGTGTGTGTGTGTGTGAGAGAGAGAGAGAGAGAGAGCGAGAGAGAGAGCATTCTAGATGGAATGCTAATTATGTTTTAAACAACATAATTAGAGAAAAACACAATAAGGGACTTC
Source organism: Bos mutus (assembly GCF_027580195.1). Classification (NCBI taxonomy): domain Eukaryota; kingdom Metazoa; phylum Chordata; class Mammalia; order Artiodactyla; family Bovidae; genus Bos; species Bos mutus. The sequence goes on along the minus strand of NC_091626.1, from coordinate 27,244,637 downwards.
ACTGGTGGTCCAGTGGTTAAGAATCCACCTGCCAATGCAGGCGGCATGGTTCAATCCCTGGTCCAGGAAGATCCTACATGCTGTGGAGCCACAGCTACTGAGCCTACACTCTAGGGCCATGCTCTGAAACCAGAGAAGCCACTGCACCACAATGTAAAGTGGACCCTGCTCACCACAATTAGAGAAAGCCTCAGTGCAGCAACCAAGACCACTGCAGCCCCCAAAATATATATTTATTATATTTATGTGTAGATACAAAATAAAATCTTAAAAATTAAGTTCGTTTCTTTTTTAAAATTGAAATACAGTTGATTTACAATACTGTGTTAGTTTCAGTATACAGCAAAGTGATTCAGTTTAATATATATATATTCAGATTATTTTCCATTATGTATAGGTTACTACAAGATATTGAATATTGCTCCCTGAGTTACATAGTAAATCTTTGTTATGCTTTTACTTCTTTTTTTAAAAATATTTTAAAAATTTATTCTATTTTTCGCTGTGCTGGGTGTTCTTTGCTGTGGGGCTTTCTCTGGTTATGGTGTTCAGGCTTCTCACTGTGGTAGTGTCTCTCGTTTTGGAGCACAGGCTCTAGGGTGGGTGGGCTTCAGTAGTTGCAGGGTGTGGACACAGCAGTTGTAGTTCCCTGGCTCTAGAGTACAGGCTCAACAGTCATGGCTCATGGGTGTAGTTGTTCTGTGGCCTGTGGGATCTTCCATGACCAGGGATTGAACCCCTGTCTCTTGCAAGTAGATTCTTTACCACTGAGCTACCAGGGAAGCCTGTGTTTTTATTTCTCATTAATGATTTTTTGCTTTTTTCCTTCCAGTTTTATTGAGGTATAATTCACATACAGCACTGAATAAGGTTAAGGTGTGCAGCATAACAATTTCACTTACATACATCATAAAATGATTATCATAGTTTAGTGAATATTCATCATCTCATTCAGGTATAAAATTAAAGAAATAGAAAAAACCCCATAATATTTTAGAACTGAATTTCCAGCATTTTCACTTTGGCCATATTCTATTGGTCATATAGACCAAACCTGGTATACGTAGAAGAGTGTATGTGAATATCAAGATGTGAGGCCCGGGGGCCATCTCGGGAGTTGGCTACCACAGCATCCATTTATCCTCTCTGTTGGGTAAAATGAACTCTTGCTTTTCCTTTGGGGAACCACCTCTCCCTCACTGTTAGCTACAGTTTGAGTGGAGTTGCCTCACCCCCTTTTCTGGTGAGGGTCCCCATTTGTAGTGTGGGTCCTGTTTAATGAAGGTCTGTATCAGCATATTTTGCTATGGACTGAATCTCTGTGTTCCTCTGAAATTCATATATTGAAACCGTATCCTCCAATGTGATGGTATCTGGAGGTGAGGACTTTGAGAGATAATCAGTGTTAGATTAGGTCATGAGAGTGGGGCCCTCATGATGGGATTCAGTTCAGTTCAGTTCAGTTGCTCAGTTGTGTCCGACTCTTTGCGACCCCATGAATCGCAGCACGCCAGGCCTCCCTGTCCATCACCAACTCCCGGAGTTCACTCAAACTCATGTCCATCGAGTCAGTGATGCCATCCAGCCATCTCATCCTCTGTTGTCCCCTTCTCCTCCTGCCCCCAATCCCTCCCAGCATCAGAGTCTTTTCCAATGAGTCAACTCTTCGCATGAAGTGGCCAAAGTATTGGAGTTTCAGCTTCAGCATCAGTCCCTCCAATGAACACCCAGGACTGATCTCCTTTAGGATGGACTGGTTGGATCTCCTTGAGAACACCATGAACAGTATGAAAAGGCAAAATGATAGGATACTGAAAGGGGAACTCCCCTGGTTGGTAGGTGTCCAATATGCTACTGGAGATCAGTGGAGAAATAACTCCAGAAAGAATGAATGGATGGAGCCAAAGCAAAAATAATACCCAGTTGTGGATCTGACTGGTGATAGAAACAAGGTCCAATGCTGTAAAGAGCAATATTGTATAGGAACCTGGAATGTCAGGTCCATGAATCAAGGCAAATTGGAAGTGGTCAAACAAGAGATGGGAAGAGTGGATGTCGACATTCTAGGAATCAGTGAACTAAAATGGACTGGAAAGGGTGAATTTAACTCAGATGACCATTATATCTACTACTGCAGGCAGGAATCCCTTAGAAGAAATGGAGTAGCCATCCTGGTCAACAAAAGAGTCGGAAATGCAGCACTTGGATGCAATCTCAAAAATGACAGAATGATCTCTGTTCATTTCCAAGGCAAACCATTCAATATCACAGTAATCCAAGCCTATACCCCAACAAGTAACGCTGAAGAGGCTGAAGTTGAATGGTTCTATGAAGACCTACAAGACCTTTTAGAACTAACACCCAAAAAAGATGTCCTTTTCATTATAGGGGACTGGAATGCAAAAGTAGGAAGTCAAGAAACACCTGGAGTAACAGGCAAATTTGGCCATGGAGTACAGAATGAAGCAGGGCAAAGGCTAATATAGTTTTGCCAAGAGAACGCACTGGTCATAGCAAACACCCTCTTCCAACAACACAAGAGAAGACTCTACACATGGTCATCACCAGATGGTCAACACCGAAATCAGTTTGATTATATTCTTTGCAGCCAAAGATGGAGAAGCTCTCTACAGTCAGCAAAAACAAGACCGGGAGCTGACTGTGGCTCAGATCATGAACTCCTTACTGCCAAATTCAGACTGAAATTGAAGAAAGTAGGGAAACACTAGACCAACAGGTATGACCTAAATCAAATCCCTTATGATTATACAGTGGAAGTGAGAAATAGATTTAAGGGACTCAATCTGATAGATAGAATGCCTGATGAACTATAGATGGAGGTTCATTACATTGTACAGGACACAGGAATCAAGACCATCCCCATGGAAAAGAAATGCAAAAAAGCAAAATGGCTGTCTGGGAAGGCCTTACAAATAGCTGTGAAAAGAAGAGAAGCGAAAATCAAAGGAGAAAAGGAAAGATATAAGCATTTGAATGCAGAGTTCCAAAGAATAGCAAGGAGAGATAAGAAAGCCTTCCTCAGCGATCAGTGCAAAGAAATAGAAGAAAACAATAGAATGGGAAAGACTAGAGATCTCTTCAAGAAAATTAGAGATACCAAGGGAACATGATGGGATTAGTGCCCTTATAAAAAGAAAGAAGGCACAGGCTCGCTCTTTCTCTGCGCTCACACCAAGGAAGGCCCTATGAGGACACAGCTAGAGCTGGGATCCTGTTCTTTGACTTTCAGCTTCCAGAATTGTGAGAAATGAATATTTGTCATTTAAGCCAATGAATCCTTGGTCTTCTGCTATAGTTGCTGGCTCAGACTAACATCCAGTCACTCTGGTCTTAGTGATAGGGTTAGGGATGAGCAGATGACCCAAATGAAAGGCAGTGAGACATAGGGAAGTGTTTGCTAGGGATTCCGTGAGGATCTAAGATGCTTCAGTGGAAGATCCTGGAAAATATGCTCTCCCTTCCTCTGGCCTTGGTGAAGTGAGGCTGTGAGGCTAGGTCTTCTAGCATCTTGCTAACACAAGGTGAGCCTGCCTGGGGATGAAACTGATTCTCAAAGGAAGTTGAGCCAAAAGAAGGATGCCAGAGATTCTCTTGAACTCTGGATCCAACCAAGCCTACCGCAGGGCCTGTCTATAAATCGCTCAGTTATACTAGCCAATAGATAAATTCATTTTATTAAGATGGTTGTACCAGGGTTTCTGTTCCTTGCCATATAAAAGTTCTGATTGTGGCCGCTGTCCCTCTAAGACCTCCCCCTCTTGCTCAGTTATACTAGCCAATAGGTAAACTCATTTTATTAAGATGGTTGTACCAGGGTTTCTGTTCCTTGCCATATAAAAAGTTCTGATTGTGGCCACTGTCCCTCTGAGTCCTCCCCTTCTAAAACATAAATCTGATCATATTTTCTTCTTGCATAAAATCTTGCAACATCTACTCAGTTTCCTCTAGATAAAGTCCAAGCTCTTTAACATGGTAGTTGAGACCCACCATTATGGTCTCTGTCTCTATATCCAGCCTCTTCTTTCCTTGCTTCCATTTTATACAACATTCAACTATTTATACCACGTACCCTGCTGTTCTGAAGAGGGTCTAGGAGCATATGAGTTGTAATCAGGAATTAGGGTGGTGAAAACCATCAGAGAAAACTAGAATCAGCCTCCTCAAGGTGTCGCAGTGGTAAAGAGTCTGCCTGCAAAGCAGGAGGCCCAAGAGACGGGGGCTCAATGCCTGGGTCGGGAAGATCCCCTGGAGAAGGAAATGGCAACCCACTCCAGTATTCTAGCCTGGAAAAATCCATGGTCAGAGGAGCCTGGAGGGCTACAGTCCATGGGGTTGCAAAGACATGGACACAACTGAGCTCGTGTGTGTGCGTGCGTGCACACACGCGCACGCACACACACACACACACACACACACACAAACACACTTCAAGATCACCTGGAAGCCCCAGACCTAGACCCAGTAGCCGCACCAGTTCTTAAGTGCTAATACTGGAGGTACTGGGCTTGTCCTGGTCATCAGGATCCAAGTTTCTGCTGCTCTGGTTCCTAATAGTATCTCACTGTGGATGCAGTGAGATCTCCACCTTGTTCCATAGGATGTCTAATTGCTTCACCAGCAGGATATCTGACCCAATTCTCCTTATCCAAGGCCATTTGAATTAAATACTCAATATCAAAGCTCTTAAGTCAGGAGATTGCTTATTTGAGGTACAGAGATCAGGAAGAAGCTTCCCGTTTCCTTCCACAACTCTTTATCTGAGAGTAAGCCATTTCTTTCGGACTAAACTTGACCTACTTCAGGGTACTTTGATTTATCAAACAGACAAATGTCAACCGTTCTTCACTGGATTGGTCCTATGTGACTTGACTCTAATTATTGTACTAGGGAAGGAATCATTGCCAGGATTAGGACTGCTATGGGCGACGGAGTCTCTTCCAGCCTGGGTCCTCTAACCTGGGACTCTTTGCTGCAGTGCTTGCACTTGGACAAACATCTCCTCCACAACAAAATACAAATAAACTATAAGGGACTAAAAATAACCGTGTGTGTGGGCAATTGGGGCAAATTATGGAAAACAAGATACAAAAAGAACAAAAAGGCCAACTGCCACTTCTGAAGAGCCTGGAGCAAAAAACAGGATGTTGGGAGAAAAAGCAATGTACTTCCACACGCCCCCTGCACTCAACACCACCAAAGGGGTGGGCCAACCACCTAAGCCGCCCCTTTGGTGGGACTCCTAGACCTGCCCCTACCCTCACCCCATAAGGAACAAGCCCACCCCCCTCAGCAAGTGAGCAAGGGAACATGTTTGTTCTTGTGCACTCCTGCTGCAGCAGGGGCCCCAATAAAGCATTGCCTGAATTTCTATCAATTTCTATTAATTAAGAAGGCCAAGAACCTTAGTCAGTAACATGTGCGCCCCACCACAATGGTTCGTTAGGAATCAGTATTCGGAGAATTGATATTCTGAGGCTTCTTTTTAATTTTTTTTTCCTGAGTGCTTAAACAACAAATATTTATTTTCTCACAGTTCCAGAGATTGGTCCCAGCAGTGGTCAGGTTCTGGTGAGAGCCCTCCTCCTGGCTTGCTAAAGGGATTTCTTGCTATGTATGTCCTCACATGGTGGAAAGAAAGCTGTGGTGTCCAGCCCTCTATTATAAAGGTACCATGTCTATAGGATCACAGCGCTACCATTATGAGGAGGCTTCCCTCTGGATATCAGAGACGTAAAGAGCCCGCTACTTGGCCAGTCCCCAGTTCCTGACAGCTTGTTGGGTGGAGTAGGTGTAGAGGACAACCAACACTGGGAGGCAGCTCTTGGGGAGAAATGGCCCTTGTCCAGTTCTTTCTCTCTTTTATAAATGCTATGAACTGTTTGACTTTGGGAGGTTTGTCTTTTATATTTTACCTGCAAAGGATTTGGGGTCATGAAAAGAACCTAAGCTTCTGTCTTGCTGGGTCCCCTTGTTTCAGCAGTTTAAACTCCCCTGTGATCATTGTCCCTTCTGACTTGAGAGGGCCGCCTGGATCACTCATTAGAGCTGAAACGTGAGGAGTGCACCAGGCACTGGATCAAATACCTTACATGCATTATCTCACCTAATCCTCATGATCATCTTATGAATTAACTACTATTCAGTTCAGTTCAGTCACTCAGTCGTGTCCGACTCTTCTCGACCCCATGAATTGCAGCACGCCAGGCCTCCCTGTCCATCACCAACCCCGGAGTTCACTCAGACTCACGTCCATCGAGTCAGTGATACCATCCAGCCATCTCATCCTCTGTTGTCCCCTTCTCCTCCTGCCCCCAATCCCTCCCAACATCAGAGTCTTTTCCAATGAGTCAACTCTTCTCATGAGGTGGCCAAAGTACTGGAGTTTCAGCTTTAGCTTCATTCCTTCCAAAGAAGTCCCAGGGCTGATCTCCTTCAGAATGGACTGGTTGGATCTCCTTGCAGTCCAAGAGACTCTTAAGAGTCTTCTCCAACACCACAGTTCAAAAGCATCAATTCTTCAGCACTCAGCCTTCTTCACAGTCCAACTCTCACGTCCATACATGACCACTGGAAAAACCATAGCCTTGACTAGACGAACCTTTGTTGGCAAAGTAATGTCTCTGCTTTTGAATATGCTATCTAGGTTGGTCATAACTTTCCTTCCAAGGAGTAAGCGTCTTTTAATTTCATGGCCGCAGTCACCATCTGCAGTGATTTTGGAGCCCAGAAAAATAAAGTCTGACACTGTCTCCACTGTTTCCCCATCTATTTCCCATGAAGTGATGGGACCGGATGCCATGATCTTCGTTTTCTGAATGTTGAGCCTTAAGCCAACTTTTTCACTCTCCACTTTCACTTTCATCAAGAGGCTTTTTAGTTCCTCTTCACTTTCTGCCATAAGGGTGGTATCATCTGCATATCTGAGGTGATTGATATTTCTCCCGGCAGTCTTGATTCCAGCTTGTGTTTCTTCCAGTCCAGCGTTTCTCATGATGTACTCTGCATAGAAGTTAAATAAGCAGGGTGACAGTACACAGCCCTGACGTACTCCTTTTCCTATTTGGAACCAGTCTGTTGTTCCATGTCCAGTTCTAACTGTTGTTTCCTGACCTGCATACAGATTTCTCAAGAGGCAGGTCAGGTGGTCTGGTATTCCCATCTCTTTCAGAATTTTCCACAGTTTATTGTGATCCACACAGTCAAAGGCTTTGGCATAGTCAATAAAGCAGAAATAGATGCTTTTCTGGAACTCTCTTGCTTTTTCCATGATCCAGCGGATGTTGGCTTGATCTCTGGTTCCTCTGCCTTTTCTAAAACCAGCTTAAACATCAGGAAGTTCACGGTTCATGTATTGCTGAAGCCTGGCTTGGAGAATTTTGAGCATTACTTTACTAGCATGTGAGATGAGTGCAATTGTAGAGTCGTTTGAGCTTTCTCTGGGATTGGAATGAAAACTGACCTTTTCCAGTCCTGTGGCCACTGTTGAGTTTTCCAAATTTTCTGGCATATTGAGTGCAACACTTTCACAGCATCATCTTTCAGGATTTGGAATAGCTCAACTGGAATTCCATCACCTCCACTAGCTTTGTTCATAGTGATGCTTTCTAAGGCCCACTTGACTTCACATTCCAGGATGTCTGGCTCTAGATGAGTGATCACACCATCGTGATTATCTGGGTCGTGAAGATCTTTTTTGTATAGGTCTTCTGTGTATTCTTGCCACCTCTTCTTAATATCTTCTGCTTCTGTTAGGTCCATACCATTTCTGTCCTTTATCGAGCCCATCTTTGCATGAAATGTTCCCTTGGTATCTCTAATTTTCTTGAAGAGATCTCTAGTCTTTCCCATTCTGTTGTTTTCCTCTATTTCTTTGCACTGATCGCTGAAGAAGGCTTTCTTATCTCTTCTTGCTATTCTTTGGAACTCTGCATTCAGATGCTTAAATCTTTCCTTTTGTCCTTTGATTTTCGCTTCTCTTCTTTTCACAGCTATTTGTAAGGCCTCCCCAGACAGCCATTTTGCTTTTTTGCGTTTCTTTTCCATGGGGATGGTCTTGATCCCTCTCTCCTGTACAATGTCACGAACCTCTGTCCATAGTTCATCAGGCACTCTATCAGATCTAGGCCCTTAAATCTATTTCTCACTTCCACTGTATAATCATAAGGGATTTGATTTAGGTCATACCTGAATGGTCTAGTGGTTTTCCCTACTTTCTTCAATTTCAGTCTGAATTTGGTAATAAGGAGTTCATGATCTGAGCCACAGTCAGCTCCTGGACTTGTTTTTGTTGACTGTGTAGAGCTTCTCCATCTTTGACCGATTTCTCACACGTGAAAACTGAGGCTTAGAAAGGCCCAGCACCATGCTGAAAGTCATGCATTCTCTCCTCTGCAAATATGGTTGGAGGACCTGTGGTATGCCAGGCCCTATTTTATTCTCTGGAGCTTCCCATACTAAGTGTTGGGCCTGAAATTCCAACACATCTGATTCCAGGTCTGCACATTTCACTAATGGGCTCACCTGCTTCCCCTGTGGATGTCACCTGTAACACAGACTAGATGCTTTGGTCCTTGATAGTAAGAGTTGATGCTGAATCCATTTACATCTTCTAGCTCATATCTTTGTAACACAGAGACAAAAATATAGGTGAAGTTACTAGTCCATGATGTGAATTTGCTCTCCTGATTTAAAAAAATGCTATAGGTTTTTGAATTTCCCTTTGAGTACATCATTTAACTTTAGAAAGAAAATCCTTTAGATCCACAGACTTAGAAAAGGTGCCTGGGGCTGAATCAAGGTCCTACCATTTCCAGCTGTGTAACTTTGAGCTTTGGTTTCAACATATTAAAAAAAAAAAAAAAAGGATATGAACTGACAACAGAGAGTTGTACAAAGGCTGAATTGGCTGATCAATCCAAAGCCCCAAGCACTATGTGTGGTGCACAGTAAGGGAAAATGAATGGCAGCTTTCATTAAGGAGGCTGAAAATTGTAAAGAGGCTGCTGGATTTTGTAGTTGGATTGATGATGAACATTGAAAGCAGTTCAGTGGAGAGGTGGGGTGGAGGTCTGGCTGTAGGTGAATGAGAGCTTGAGAAAGTGGCACCTCAGAGTGTAAAAACTACCTGCTCTTGGAACTCTGCTGTCGGTCCAGTGATTAAGACTCCAGGCTTTCACTACAGGGGACATGGATTTGATCCTTGGTTGCAGAAATGACATTTCACAACCGAGATCCAGCATGCTTCGAGGTGTGGCCAAAAAACCAAATAGCAAGAAACTACTTGGTCTATAGCTAAATACATTGGCTTAGGAAAAGTGAGATGGGGCAGCTTTAACAAGTGACACAGGTTGAGGTGGGTTTTTTTAAAATTACCGGTTAGATAAAATCAGGGATGTAATGAAGGAAACATTCCAGTTATGCTGAAAGTCTCCCAAAGAGATGATTTGATAAACTTTAATCTTATATCTCTGCATCTTTTTTCCTTTACTATAGATTTGCTACTCGGCTATCTTAGAAAAAGGATGCCAAGTCATTTTGTTGAAACATTAATACAGCAATAGGAACACTTGAGAAAAAAATGCTAATGTAAACCTAGTTCTACAAATATTGAGTCTTTTCTATGCTAAGCATTTCTGGAAAACAAAACATGAATAACACATATCTTCTTTATGTCAGTGTTGAAGGAATTATTGGGGTGTACACAGACTACCGCTGGATCACACAGAAGGGAGAGTAATTCTACTCATGAAATATGACGTTTTTTATTGGAGAAGCTGGTCAGAAAATCTAGTAGGGAGACTTATTCAATAGTTTTCACAGAAGAAACAATCACTGCAGAAGACAAATGGTTTAAAATACAATAGATTAAGTCACTAGGCACTACTCAAGACCAATTACCTTTATAGAAGTCAGAAACTTTTTAACGTTAAATAAGTCAAGATACTGTATTAAAAAATTAATACTGAAGAAAATCACACCACTTCGGGCTAAGAGCAGCAACTTTTTAAATGGTGATAGCACCGTTATTCTTGTTTTTCACCCCAGAAAATATTTTTCAGATTACTCTCATTGCAGCAAAAATAATGTTTAGTGAGTGAATTCACAAGATGTTGCTTCCATATTCAACACAGAATGCAGAGAATAATTGCAATTGAAAGACTGATTTCTTTTATAAAAAACATTATGCAGGAAGCTAAGGAACAAGGGGTCAGAGATGGTCAGACGTATTTTGCAAAGCCCCAGTTCCTTTCACCCAGTACTCTTTCGGGTATTAAAAAAAAACTTCAGATAAAAAAGGTGACCATTTGCCTTACGGTAGTTTTATGGGGGAGTAATGATGAACCGAACGTCATTGCCTAGGAGGTGCGAACATTCTGGACCATGGCCTCCCAGCCCCGAGCACCTGACGGCCACGCCCATACCACACCCCGCCCCTCAGTCCCGCCCACCTCGACTCAGGGTCACTGGGGCCAGCACCGTAAAGAGGCCCCGCCCCGCGGACACCTCTGTCCCCCGACCCAAGGGGTGTTGTCAAGGGCGGTCCCGGAAGTGACGCAGGGACGCGCCCTCCATTTTGTGGGACGCCAGAGCAGCTAAGTGCGTCAGTTGTGGAGAGACGTAGACGAGTTGAGTCCTGGTCTGCGGGGAGGCGGCCGGCTCTATCGCAGACTACGGACCTCTCTGTGTCTCAGCTGCCAAAGATCCTGTCCGGTAGGTGAGTGGCTCACTTTGAGGGAAAGGCTTCTCGGATCGAGGCTTCTTCATGGCCGCTCAGATCGCGAGTGGTCAGGGCTGCTCTCTGTGCGGAGGACGGCGTCCAATGAGCGCAGTTTATTCGAGGTGGGCGCTGGGGCACGTCTCCCTTTGGGTATTGTGTGAGGGGACCTGAAGGTGGAAGGGCGGTCCTGGGCAGGGTCGTTTTTACAGAGGGGTCGTGCGCCCCTCCCTGCCTTTTTATTTCACTGTCTGAACCCCGGGAGTAGTGGGCCGAGACCTTTGCTCGGGGTGTGGTCGGGGCTGTCCCAGGGTGGGTACAGTGATCCGGAGCGGTGGGGTCGGGAGAGGGGGAGGGAACGGGGGGCTTGGCACGCGTGGTTCCCCCCCACCGCCGGCTCCGAGGCCGCCATTTTGTGGCTGCTCCGCGGCCACCCGCCGCCGTCTGCGCAGGCGCGGCGGTGGCGTCGCGAGGTTCCGGCTTCCACCCGCTGTGACGCTCCCGGGAGGCGGCGACGCGCGTGCAGCCCGTCGTCATTGGGCTGGCCTTGCGGAGGGCGGGGTCGGCTCCGCCCGCACTTCTCGGCCTTTCCTAACTGCGGCAGATGGGAGGGGGCCAGAAGAGCCGGGGACAGTGTGCGGCTGCGCAGTTCCAGAGGCGGCAGTGGGCGTTGCGGTTGCTGCGGTCTGGGCCCAGGGAAGGATCGTGTTGGGAGCCGAGTTTTAATTTTGTCTGCAAGGGACCCGGCCTAATAAGAGGCACTCTTGGCAATCTTGTTTATAACATCACCGGGTAAACATTTTATTTTATGCTGTTTATGTTTTTGGTCCCTTGACCAGGCATTCCTCTGACATTCACTGGTACTATCTCAATTGAATTTATTTCCTGACAGAAAGTACTAGCCGGACATGAGTGGCTGTCGAGTATTCATCGGGAGGCTAAATCCGGCGGCCAGGGAGAAAGACGTGGAAAGATTCTTCAAGGGGTATGGACGAATAAGAGATATTGATCTGAAAAGAGGCTTTGGTTTTGTGGTAAGTGTTTACAACTGGTTGAAATATCTATTGTTAGTGGGTAAAGATTGTTATAAGTAGTGCTTTTGAGTTTTTTGAGTCCCAATAGAGTATGTTTGGGACACATGCATTCTTAAGGTAGTCAGTTTTCTTAAAGGAGAAAAGAATTTCACTCCGGGCTGGAGAAATCATTTCCGGTCCCTTTTTGATTGGGCTTAATCTATATGCTGTTGTCATTAACATACTCTTTCACAGGCATTTAGTGGTTTTAATGTGTTGTAGAATAGACTTTTAAAGCAGTGTTAAGCATTATGTATATGTTTGTGTTTTAGGAATTTGAAGATCCCAGGGATGCGGATGATGCTGTATATGAACTTGATGGAAAAGAACTCTGCAGTGAAAGGTGATAATTTTATTTTTAGTTTTATGACTTAGCACTCTAAAGATAAGCTAGGTATTGGGCTACGTGTTTTTGTAAATAGATCTCTTATGTAGCTTAAAGTGGATAATGAAGATTTTTCTTCCTTTCTTGTAGGGTTACAATTGAACATGCTAGGGCTCGATCTCGAGGTGGAAGAGGTAGAGGACGCTACTCAGACCGTTTTAGTAGTCGCAGACCTCGAAATGATAGACGGTATGTGATGAATGGTGGATGGCTGCTTTGTGCAAGCATTACTGCAGGAGTCTTAGTGTTCTAAAGTTATTAGCAAAAGTGATTTGCTGTGTGTGTATAATCAGTTTTGTCATTCATGTATTAGTTTACTGTTTCTAATAAGGGTGAGTCCTAAAATAATGCAGAAACTGTTGGTGGAAGTCATTTGAATGACGTGTCATACCTGATTGCTTGAACTTGCCCACAACTGAACACAATAGGTGCACGCTGCTGCATTTCTTCCATTGTGAGTACTCATTTTCTTCCTCAGAAATGCTCCACCTGTAAGAACAGAAAATCGGCTTATAGTTGAGAATTTATCTTCAAGAGTCAGCTGGCAGGTTTGTTGAAACACAGTTTTGAGATATTTTGATGTGGTTTTTTAAATATTAGTGGGTAGTTAATGTTTTTATTAATGTTTTATTAAAAGTAGTTTTATCTTTAATGGACTTTTAATTGTAATTTTAAATTTTTAATTAAATGTAATTGGGGGATATTTCAAATTTTAATGTTAGTGATCGAATGTAAATGTTTTGAGGATATATTTTCTTGTTTTTAAAAATCAATTTTAACCAAATATTAAACCCTTTATTTGCCAGCCTATCTGTGTCGTTGGCCTTATGACGAGGAGTGCCTGTGGGTTATCCTAATCGTTGTCTTGGTCACTCTTGGTTGGGCCTGGTTGACTTTGCCAGTCAGCTCCTACAGTGATCAATTGGCCACCTCTAGATCTGTGTTTGCCGGTCTAGACGTAATCGGTGCACTTCTTGAAGTGCCAGGTTGCAGCGATCCCAGAGCGCTGATAACGTGATCTGATCCCTAAGTTGAGAGCTGTCTTCCTGTAACGCTTCCGAATAAGAGGTCCTGGTCGAAAAGAGTTCAAAGATTCGAAATTAGGTGGTCGTTGGAATCCTGATCGCAGTAAAGTGGTCCTTGGTAACTACACAAGAGTAGAACCTGTCTGCATCCGCCAATAGTCTGCTAATAGGGAGGGCTGTGCGATTAAAGGCTTCCATCGATTGGGTAGTGTCCTTCAAGTGGGTGGCGAAGAGCCAGTCGGGCATATGTCATGAAGGTTTCTCCGACCGATAAATGGTTTGCTGCCTGACTAGCCTAGGGAAATAATAATAAAGGTAAAGTAAACTTTTTTAATGACATATGGGGCACAAAATAACTGGTGTCTTGTAAATGTTCTGTTTTTAAATATAAAATTTCTAGTTTAGTCTTTAAAAAATATGTATTGTTTCTTTTTGTTTTTTTGTTTGTTTTGTTTTGTTTTTTTCTTTTTGTATTGAGCTCAGTATAGACTAATACTACTTTAATATTAAAATCTAAACTTCCTCTGGCATTTTGCTTAAAAGCAATATGCTATTTGCTTATTTCGTGCCCTGACATATATTATTTTAAAATTCCGATAGACTACAAGTGTGGTAAATAAATACCATGTTTGTACTTTATCTAACATCTTCTCTTTCAGTAGTCTTGTTTTTATACATTGTGGTTGTTTGTGTGTCACGTTTCCTTTTCTCTGCTTAACTCGATCATCTTGTGTTAAGGATCTCAAAGATTTCATGAGACAAGCTGGGGAAGTAACCTTTGCGGATGCACATCGACCTAAATTAAATGAGGGGTGAGTATGTATTGGCGTATGAGAGCCTTTTAAAATGTTCTAAAGTTGTACCGTGAATGTTAGCGTTCTCAAAATTTGGACATCCTGAAATGCAGCGTTTCTCAATCAGGGTTGAATTTGCTTTTCAGGGTACATGTGGCAGTGTCTGGAGACATTTTGGTTGTCAGAATTGAGGTTACTGTTTGCATCTTGTGGGTAGAGGTCATGTTGTTCAGTCGCTAAGTCATGTCCAACTTTGCAGCTCTTAAGAACTGCAGCACGCCAGACTTCCCTTCCCTTCGCTGTCTTCTGCAGTTTGCTCGTACTCAATGTCCATTGAGTCCGTGATGCCATCCAACCATCTCATCTTCTATCATCTCCTCCTTTGGCCTCCAGTCTTTGCCAGCTTCAGGGTCTTTCCTAGTGAGTCAGCTCGTTGCACCAGGTGGCTAAAGTAGAGTCAGAGATGGTATTGATCCTCCTGTAGTACACAGGAAAGCTCCTCACTCCCATTGAATTATGTGGCTTAAGATGTCCACGGTTTGGAGGTTGAGGTTTCCTGTTCAATAATAACAATAGTAAAATGAACTTTAAAAAGTAATTAAACTAGACTGATAACGGTTTGTGAGCTTGCCTAGAGAGTCCCAGGGATGGGGGAGCCTGGTGGGCTGCCGTCTATGGGGTTGCACAGAGTTGGACACGACTGAAGCGACTTAGCAGCAGCAGCAAGAAATACATGTAACTTTACAAATAGTGTGTTTTTTCTTTATAGGGTAGTTGAGTTTGCCTCTTATGGTGACTTAAAGAATGCTATTGAAAAACTTTCTGGAAAAGAAATAAATGGGAGAAAAATCAAATTAATTGAAGGCAGCAAAAGGCACAGGTATCTCTAATGTTTTTAAGTCATAGTTTTATTTAAGGGATTTGTGGGGTCTGCTACTTAGTTTTGTATTTTTTTTTTTCTTCTCTTTCTAGTAGGTCACGAAGCAGGTCTCGTTCCCGTACTAGGAGTTCCTCGAGGTCTCGTAGCCGATCTCGTTCCCGGAGTCGCAAGTCTTACAGCCGGTCCAGGAGCCGGAGTCGGAGCCGGAGCAAGTCTCGTTCTGTTAGTAGGTCTCCTGTGCCTGAGAAGAGCCAGAAACGTGGTTCTTCAAGTAGATCTAAGTCTCCAGCATCTGTGGATCGCCAGAGGTCCCGGTCCCGGTCCCGATCAAGGTCCAGATCAGTTGACAGTGGCAATTAAACTGTAAATAACTTGCCCTAGGGGCCTTTTTAAAAAAAAAAAAATTCCCAAACCATACTTGCTAAAAATTCTGGTAAGTATGTGCTTTTCTGTGGGGTGGGATTTGGAGGGGGGTGGGTTGGGCTGGATATCTTTGTAGATGTGGACCACCAGGGGTTGTTGCAAACCAATTGTATTAAATGTCTTTTGATAAGCCTTCTGCTCACATTTTTGTGAATGTCTGAAGTATATAGTTTGTGTATATTGACAGAGCTCTTTTATTACTAAAGCAAATTTAATTTTTTTGTACTAGAAAAATTTTGAACGTTTTAGTTCCTGGTTATTCAGATAATGTTAATGCGCAATTAGTTTAATGCCTCAATTAAACTAATTAATAGCTTTGGACACTTAAAAGAGCTCTTAATTTGCTTGTACATAAAGGCTTAATATGAATTTTCCTTGTTAGGGTTAAGGGTGTCCACCCACCCACCCTTTAACAGCTGTCTGGCAAAGACGTTAAGACAGCTGTTTGTTATTGATAATAAAAGGTTATAAAACTGCTTTTGTGTGTTTGTCTGAAGGAGTTATGGCTACCTACTTCTCCTTCCCCATGCACTTTTGATGCATTTAAAATCCATCATCGGGAATGCTGTAGCAGTGAGGCAGGTGTGTGTGTCCTAGTCATGTCCAACTGTGAGATTCCATGCAGTGTAGCCTGCCAGTCTCCTCTCTCCATGGGATTTTCCAGTCAAGAATACTGGAGTGGGTTGCCACGCCCTCCTTCAGGGGAATCTTGACCCAAGAATCCAGCCCACACATCTCTTAAGTCTTCTACATTGTCATGTGGATTCTTTACCACTAATGCCACCTGAGAAGCCACCTTAGTGAGGTATGGTGAGCTTTTTTTTTTTTAAATTAGTGCCTTTGACATTTCCAGGCTAGTCAAAAGATGGATGAAGTGTGAAGTATTGAAAGCAAATGATGACTTAAGTTTTTTATGACAGTTTTCCCTATCTGATTTTGGCATCAGATTACTTAGGTTTCCATAGCCAAGAGATGGACAGTTTGGGAAGCAGATTGTAGAAGTTAATATTTCATGCCTAACTTAAAGGTTGTGACACGATTTTGATGGTCCAGGATCATTCCATAAAACTTAAAAATAACTGCATGTAATGTTTTAAGAGGCTTTCACATGCATTTTATTAGTAGGGTGTAACAGTCTGTTGAAGGGAAAATGGTAGTGAAACTGCTTAAGGTTCTACATCCACCTTTATTAAATGTTAGAGTCCTATATCTGTAGGAAATTAGTTTCATTGTTTGTTCTAGGAATATCTCAGACTGGTTTGATTGAATGCTAGTCAAGATAAATACTTGTTAAAATGAGTAACACATAGTAGCTCTGTTAAGTTCCTCGCGTATATACTGTCATTGAATGCTAAACCACTTAACTGTTACATGTAGTATTTGTATAGAAATATTTATATATATGTATGTATAATTTTATTTTTTAATACAAGGTTTTCCAAGAGGAGAGCCAGGGCCTGGCTGCTACTGCTGCTGTTAAGTCGCTTCAGTCGTGTCCGACTCTGTGCGACCCCATAGACGGCAGCCCACCAGGCTCCCCCGTCCCTGGGATTCTCCAGGCAAGAATACTGGAGTGGGTTGCCATTTCCTTCTCCAATGCATGAAAGTGAAAAGTGAAAGTCGCTCAGTTGTGTCCGACTCTTAGCGACCCCATGGACTGCAGCCCACCACGCTCCTCCGTCCATGGGGTTTTCCAGGCAAGAGTACTGGAGTGGGGTGCCATTGCCTTCTCCAGCCAGGGCCTGGAACAACAAGTAAATGCTAGACTGGTATTAGAACCTTGGAAGTCTAGTTCCAGAACCCCAAAACCACACTTAACTGCCCTAGCCTTTCAGGGATTTTGAGGAAGGCAGAATTGGCAGCACTCGGAACAGACTGGGCTTCCTCAGAGTGTGGCATTTGATAGTGGGAATCTGCATTAGCAGGCAGTGCATTTGAGAGTTCTTGGTATGAAAGCTTGCCTGTGTTCAAGACTACAGAACTTAGGCCATAAAATTGTGAAGCTGATCACAACTCTTGGGAGAGTTCGTGTGGTGTACTTGTTGTTTCACTTGAATGTGGGGCATTTTGTGGTTACCTCTGTGGGAAACCTAGGTTTTTTTTCTTTGTAGTGTAGTTGAAGGGTGTACAGGTCAGCCAGAAGTTGCTGATGTAAAGTGGAGAGGTGTGATTATTTTTCCCCTTAGGCTTTTTAGATATGGTAACTCAGAAGGGCATGCTGTATATACTTTGATGTTTTACCAGTGATTTTTCACCTCTATCATTAAATACATAGTTATCAGTGGCTTATCACTCTTAATAGGATAAAGTGCTTTAAACTAATGGCAGAGATGACCAAGTTAATTTTGAATTGATAAGTTGGCCTGAATTCCGAGATACAGAACATCAGAAATAATGAGCGTGGCTGTAATCCTAAGCAAAGTTTTAGGACCAGGTTTTACAGTTAGTTGCTTCAGTTGTGTCCAACTTCAGGTTTTGTGTGGTGTGACGTAATTTTTTTTTTTGCTGTGTTGTAAGGCATAAGAATCTTTGTTATAGGACAGGGATTGAACCCCTGCCCCCTGCAGTGGAAGTGTGAAGTCCTACTAATCACTGGACCACCAGGGAACTCCCTGTAATTACTTTTCTATATATAGTTGGCCCATGAACAATGCAGGTTTGATCTGCATGGGTTTGCTTATACACAGACTTTCAATAAATACCTCTTGCTGTATTCCATGGTCCATGGTTGGTTGAATCAGTTGACGTGAAATCTCAGATACAGAGAGCTGACTAAATTATACTTGAATTTTCAGCAACATGGAGATTGGCTATTCAGGGTTCAGCTTGGTCCTCTAAGGGAAATTTGAGTGTAATATATCTCAAGTTCAGCCATACTTAACTCAAAAAGCTGAACTTAATATTCTTCCTAACCAGGTCTAGTAGATGATGTCAGCTAGATATGAGAGAAAACAATTTGAACAGATAAGTAAATGTAGGTAGAATGTAAGGTTGATAGGTGGCAGATATCTTTACAATTTTTTAAAAAACAAATTAGCATTTTTAAGAGGTGGTTAATGACCCAAGTTGGTGTTCTGTTGGGAGTAGTGATAGTTCTGGAGATTTGCCAGATGGATGCAAAGATGTTTACTTGCCTTGGTTTCCATTTGTACTTAATCACATTAAGGGATATGAAATTCACAAGGAATCTAGGTATAGTCAGCTGTTTGCAAGTGTTTTTATTTATCTTTGACTTAATGTGCCTGTGTGTGTATGTGTTTGCCTATGAGCAGTATAGAAAATGTCTAAATTTCATTGGGAAAAATTGGAAATTTAAGAATTTCAGTACTTTGAAGTTAGCAATCACTAATTTTGGCAATAGTTTACTCTCAATTTTAAATTTGAACATAACGTGAAAACTACTGATACCTAATGAATTGATGGGGTAGATGATTAGATTAGAGAAACTATTCTCTTGGTATTTATACTTCTTCTCCTTCCTTTTCTTTTTTAAAGCTCTCTTCCAGAATTGTGTTCTCCAGAATGTCCTTTCATTTCAGAATGGTTGTGAGTTTGTCTTAGCCAGTTGGTGTCATGTTCTCAGTAGCTTTGGTGCCAATGATGTCAAAAGGGAAAGAATGGGATCTAGATTTTTCTAAATCTAAAGGTTAGAAATGACTTCTGAAATCTACTAATCCTACAATACTCTGAGCGTCTTATTTCCCTTTTGGGTCACAAAACTGGGAACGGAATTTTAATATTTGATTTTAGGGTGAAAGCCCATTTACTGACCAGCTCAGAAATTGCTTTTTTATGCCTTTTAGGCACTGTTATAGGGATGCAAAGGCAGCTTTGGTGCCTGCCTTTGTAGGGCTGTCCTTGAATAAGTCTTTGATTTTTTAAAACAGGTATCAAGTCCTGAGCTGAGGACAGGTGGTAAGCCTTGCGGGGTAGACTCCCACTTTGTTCTCCATGCAAGGCTTAATGATTCTGATAGTTTATGCTGGAAATGCTGGAGAGAGACTAATCACACCACAGGTGGATCCTCTTTCTGCTCTCTCTTCAGTTTGCCATGTTGAGTTGCTCAGTTGCCTTCTGACCAGAATCCAGCTCTTTGGGGAAACCTGAAGTAAACCCAACATTGCACTCCTCCCCTTTGTAAGTGCCATTTCCCAGAGCTGTTGGGAGGGTTTCTTCAGTTGCATCAACTTTGTAGGTCATTTTTGTGTCATCTGTAAAGTTGAAAAGGGTCATGGGTTAGGAAGAACAAAAAGAGTGATTAAGAAACTTGTTCTGTCTGGGGGATAATATCAACTTCCCTTAGGGTGTGCTGTTTTTTTTTCTCTTATCTCTTGACCACCTCTCTCCCCATGACTTAGTCAAACTGAGGAAAAATTAGGTTTCACCTCAACAACTCTAATGATAATACTCGTAACAAAGGGTCTAATAAAGAGCAGTAAGGTCTAGAGAGCACTGACTCTGCTTCACTCCGTCTCTATCATCTCAGTACAAGTGGTACAGTTGGGGAGTTGAGTCCATGTAAGCAATGGTTGACTTGCATTCTGGGACCAGTGGGGGCAGGGAGCAAAGCACTGTCAGTGAGAAGTCTTCCCAGAGGTGTTTCCATTACGCCTGTCGTGGTGTTGGGTTTACTTCTGCCTACATGGTGGTAGCAAGGAGAGATGCTTAGGGTTCACTTTTCCCATTTTCCCATCTTTCTAGAAGGGTCCAAAGCACAAAAACTGACAGATCCTTAAACTTGAACACTACTTGGGCCCAGACAGTATGTGAGATGAGTAATTTTCACTTAGTTTTCTCGCAAGGAATCTTCCTACATACATTGATTTCTAGAGCCAGAGGCTATAAAATACGGCCTCTTGGCATTTCAGCCCTTTCTGGTACTAAAACCGCAAGCCTGGGGATCTGGAATTTTTTTGTTAAGAGGGTGGAAATCTTGAATGGTAACAAATAGCTTGAGTTGATCTTAGAGAAGTATCAGACTGCATGCATATCTATAGCTCTAGTTTTCAAGCAGAGCTGAGTAAAAATGGTTCATAAGTAATGATCAGTTATTTATTGGTTTCTTTTTGGCTGCTTGATAACCAAGATTACATCTTTTAAGTTACTGTAAGTCTTCATTTGCTACTGTAAGATAAATTCCACCAGGGTAAGTTTCTCCTAGGGTGTGATTCAGGCTCTGGGTCTTGAAGAGGTCTTAAGACATCTTCAAGTTTATAGGAAGTTGAGTCAGTTGAAGAATGAGTGGTTAAGATGAATATACTAATGTTTAGAGTTACAAAATACTGAAATACGTTATCAAATGAGATTGAGTTTTCTGGGTTTGAAAAAAGATACTGAAGAAAAAAAATTTGATGTTCACTTTGAGGAAAGGAGTCAGTGGGCTTTCTTGAAGTTTGTATCTTGAAGAGAATGAATACTCCTGAGCATCTTAAAAAAGAGATGCTATGGGCTAGGAATTTGTTAATCCAGTAGTAATTAGATTAAATCTAGATTAGTAGTTGACTTTTTGTTACTGTGTAACCAGAGTTGGAATCCTCATTTTTTGGTTCTGGTTTATTAGACTGCGTTGCTTTCGTGTTTTCCCTCATAAAGCAATGCCAGTGGTGCTGGGGCTCTGACCTGGTTTCATGGCTTGAGAACCTACTCTTAACACAGAATCTTACTGATCTCATAACCATGTAATGCTTAAGACAGTTCTGTCTGATTCATCCGCATGGTCTCCCCAGTTAAAGCAGCCCAAATCCCCTCTGTTCCATGAGGCAAAGTCCACAGCTTACTCTCCCAGCGAAGATGAGATGCACTTACTATGGGTAGTTTGATTCTTTGAAATTCCTTCCTGCACATTGGTGCTGTCTGGTTCCTAATGACTTTATGGGTTACAGCCCCTCTTGAAAGGTCCTTGCCAGAGACAGTTGCTGGTGAAATCATGTCCCAGGTGAGAGTAGAGCTCAAAGGGGAATGATTCAGTACTTACCTCTGGGAGTCTTGAATTTCTCATAGCACCTAAAGATGGCAACAAGGAGAAGCCCTTCTCCAACCTGGAAAATCATATACAGGAGAGGAAAGAAGAAAAGTGGTCCGATGACTTCAGGGGGGAAGGTCACATTGAGGATGGTGGAGCAGAGTTGAATATTTTGGCATCCAGTCTCCATGCTAACTGTGCGTTTGCATCTGTTTTGATTAAAAAACAACCAAATGCCTTCAGAGAAGGGACATGAGGGTGCAACTTCACTTGGTCATCTTTCTCCCAAATACTTTATAAGAGAGACTGACAGTCCAACACAGAAAGATGGAACTGAGCCATGTGCACAGGGTTTTGAGAAAAGTCAAATTGACCCATTTCTTAGGTCACTAATCCAGCCTTGTGGAAAATGGTGACCAGTAGGTCCATGTGGGGAGTTTTTAATGGGGAATTTTTGATTAGCTTAGAAATCTACAGTTTGTCACTTGTGGAATTACCAAAATGAAGTTTGGGGAAAATGTCTGGCTACGGGGAGAAAAGATATGAGCCAGTATTGTTCATTGGCACATGTTGAGTTACATACAGGACAATTAGGATTTCAGCATAAAGTAAAAGATTGTCTAAATGTCTGGGAACCTTGTCCTGTGGTCCGATTTCTGGCTTGGATGTCTTCACAACTGAAAGTTTGGTTCCATTATCTGCCTTGAGAACACATTCTCTTGCTTTACACTTTATGGGCTAAAGAATGTACTGTTACATTTAATACAGCATTTTATTCACTGAATTGCAATTAGTGATTAAAATAGTTCTTTGCTAAAAAATTGTAAGCATGGTGTCTGCACATTTATTATAAAGTTGCCACCCCAAGGTGGTGTGTTACAACTAAAACCTAGACAGAAAAGGAGGCAAAGGGGAAGGGATCCTTTTCCTCATCAAGGCTTGTCATGAAGACATGGAGCTATTCCGCTGCCGTTTACTGCCAGGGAGTTGGGCAGGTGGTGGAGTCTAGGCTCTGCTAGGGAGCACTTCGCCATGAACTGTTCCTCTTTGTGTGGTTAGGTACCTTTGGATTTTGTTTCTCTGTGTTATTCATCCAGTACCTCCCCACTGTTCCTCAGTCCAATTGCCTTGTTCCATTTTTGCATTTGAATATATTGCTTAAAAATTATTTTCCCCAGATTGTGGATCTTATCTTTTTCCTGAAAGGCGTGGGACAGTGGGACCTAAAACAATAATACCTACCGTCCGTTGAGGCAAAAAAGAGCAGAGAGAAGGTAGCCTAGCAGGAAGCCGATGAAAGGCATCAGGGAGGAGGTGGCCAGCAAGTGTGGTGTCATGACAAATAAGATGCTCTTGCCCACGTTGATGGCGGAGAGCACTACAACAGCCACACTGCACAAAAGCAGGAGGATGATCCCTCCCTGCGAATAAGGACAAGAAGAAAAGGCAGTTAGAAGGGTGTGGGGATATGGAGGAGCACAGAGAGCTAGGGAAGTGCTGGTGGATACCGAAGGTGGAAAACATTTTAATAAACATATTTGAAGTGAAAGGGAGTACGCAAGACCTTTATCATCATCTTGGATTTCTTACCTGTAGCTGGGCAGCTTGCTGGTGGTCATAGGTCTGATTACCTTGTTACTGAAAGCTCAGCCAGACATAGTTTCTGATAGACATCTCTGAGTAGCAGGTTTTCAGTGAAGTGCTGTGACTCTGAAGGATGAAACTATTCAGCCCTCCGGCAAAGTGGGTATTGTAAATGAAAGTTCTCTTTATGCATCCCAACAATGCTTTGGATGCTCTGGATATCTTGGAACTGAGTAGAAGCTGTTCTTAGAACTTGTGGTACTTGTCTTAAATACCTCTTTTATGGGTAGGGACTTCATCTATTTTAGGATGAATCTGATTTCTGGAAGTTGCCAAAAATCATTTGAAGCAATGCTGGTTAAAGCAGGTAATGAAGTCAGATAATGTGCTTTTAGATCTGAATGATGTATAGGGATGAGTGCTTTTCTTGAGTGACTTGCAAATTGGGATGATAGGAAAGTTCCTAAAAGGAGTTTCAAATAGCTCAGGTAATGCATCTTTAGAAACAGTGCAGGTCCACCCTACCCCAGGTGAGAGCTGTGAAAGCAACTGTCATCGGGAGCAATGGTATGTTTTTTTTTTCTTTTAAAATTATGATTTTATAGTTGGATCTTACATACCACTTAGAATTTTCAGTAGGCAATTTATCATGAAATTAGAATGTTAAGAATTTTCTCTACTAAGGAGGATTCAAGGTTTCAAAGAGTGTTACATGTCTGCATTTTAGAGTGACATCTAAACTGATGAAAATGCATGCGTAAACTTAAGCTCTGTTCCTCTTATCTTCTGAGTTGTGGTGTTTAGTCACTAACTTGTGGCTGACTCTTTGCAACCCAATGGACTGCAACCACCAGGCTCCTCTGTCCATGGGATTTCCCAGGCAAGAATACTGGATGGGTTGCCATTTCCTTCTCCAGGTGATCTTCCTGACCCAGGGATTGAACCCTCATCTCCTGCACCAGCAGGCGGATTCTTTATCCCTGAGCTACCAGGGAAGCCTTTTCTTCTCAGTACAAGTGTGTGCAGCAAACCTTCCTTGAACTTACTGTGTTCTGTAATGGTTATGGTTCCATTTCCAGCTCATTTCACACCTGTGTTTGGTATTTCCTAATGCAATTTTTTTTAAAAAATGTGGTAAAATATATAGAACACACAAGTTGTCATTTTAACCTTTTTTGAGTGTATAATTCAGTGGCATTAATTACATTCACAATGTTGTCCTAGTGACAATTTAACGTTTATTTATGTTGCTGTACTTGTAACTGCGCAGTTCCGTGTTTCTAAATCATGTTGCAACTGATAATCATATAAAACAGCACCTGTACTGTTGGTGGTCCTGTCCCAGGATAGGAAGGAATCTCACTAGTAACGACTTAAGTTTTATTGAGAGACTATTAACTGATACAACTGACAGGGAGGCCTGGAGTGCTGCAGTCCATGGGGTTGCAAGAAGTCAAACATGACTGAGTAACAACAAAAATTAACTGATAAACTGCTTAGTTCACCCTTGGGTTTTGAGTTAATTTCTCCTTTTGGATTTTTTGCCTCTTGGGTTTGTCCTCTACCTGATGTCCAGATTTTGTTCTGAAGAGGGTAATGAAGAATGTAGGAGGTATTGGGCTACAAGGATTGTGAATCCGGAAGCCCTCTTTGTCTGCGTGAGTATTAATCTCAAGCCCTCATTCTCATTCTCCCATTCTTGGGGCCTTTAGAGTGGTGGTGAGCATAGACATTGATGTGACCCAGGTGTGAAAACTGGCTTAGCCCTCCTCAAGATATGTAAACTGGTGAGTCCTTCAGCTTTTGGAATGAGGTTGACAACACAGCACCTAGCATCTTAGAACCACTGACTGCTTTGTAGCTTGTAGGGAAAGGAGTGGAGTGTAACATCTCACAGTTTCTTGTCACTCGGATCTCCTGTGCATGACCTCTTGCTAAGAAGAGAGGCCACAGTAGTTGTTCATAGATGACCATGTTTTCTGTCACCTACATTGCCCTGTCATTGCTGACTAAAGCTGTGATGAGTGTCTGTCCATTCATGGGCAGCCAGCTCAGCTTGCCAGGGATCCAGGAGATAACCTGGCCTAACTCTTCCCATGTAGGTGACCTGGTTGGTGAGCGACCCAACGAGGAAATCAATTCTCTCATTTAGGGAGTTTGTAGAGTTACAGAGAAGGGGAGGCAAGAGCAGAGACAAGTGTGGAAATTTTGACATGGAGGCCCGCAGGCTGCAGAAGTCACAAGGTGGCATAAACTGAGACAAAGGAGAGTCAGGTCTTCGGTCAGTAGCAGCAGGTATGGGGAAAGCATAGGTAGCGTGGTTGAGTCAATGTCAGGGTGGGATCCTTATAATGAGAGTGGTGAGTGGCTTATGCTGAGTGGCACCTGGACTGTGTCATGCTCAGGTTCACCAACTTTCTAACCACATAGGCTTGAATAAACTCCTGCATGGGTGAGTTACAGTATTACTTGAATTACCTTTCCAAATGGTGAAAGTGTTGCTCAGTTGTGTCTGACTCTGTGACCCCCCTGTAGCCTGCCAGTATCCTCCGTTCATGGGATCTTACAGGCAAGAACACTGGAGTGGGTTGCCAGTTCCTTCTCCAGGGGATCTTCTAGACCCAGGTCTCCCACATTGCAGGCAAATGCTTTACCATCTGAGCTACCAGGGTAGCCCAAATAGGGCATCCTTAAAATTGTATCTTGGTGTGTCCAAATGTGACCTCTCACTAGGGAATGCTACTGGTTGAGCAGAGTTTGAACAGATAGCTTCTGTCAGAGCCAGTTATCAGAAGTTGGGTAATTTTGATTTGAAAGTCTCTAGGAGTGTTCGGTATGCAAAGAAGCTGGGACAGTTGTTCCAGCTTGTAACTCACTACATTATGAATTGGGGAGATTAAGAATGAGCATAGTCCTCAAAGAAATGTAAAAGCAAGAAAATTTCAGCCTTTACATCTTGGCCACTCACTTTTATCTGCAACCTCATGGGAATGATATCTTGTTTGGGAGCAATTGATTAATGGAGCTGTTGCCCTTCTGCTTGTCTAACCTTGGAGGTTTGGCCAGCGGCAAAGCAGGTCCTAAGGTACACTTATATTTTATGTGATTCTTTGTTACTGGCTCCTGTCCTTTCTGTCCAGGTGTATCTCAGCCCTTTTAATGTTCTCTGGGGTCATTTACTGTAGAATTGAGTCATGGATGTGTAACAAAACAGGAATGAGAGACATTCCCTGGGCCTCAGTTATTCTATATATAAAATGAGAATAAGGCAGGAGACTACCTCATCTTGAAGCCCTCTCTAGCCTTAAGATCTGAGATTCTTTTTTCCATCCTCAGAACACTTTAAAAAAAAAAAATTGAAGTGTACTTGATTTATAGTGTTGTGTTAATTTCTGCTGTACAGCAAAGTGACTCAGATACATTTCACATTCTTTTACATTTCCTCACAGGATAATGAATATAGCTGACAGTGCTATGCAGTGGGCCCTTGTCCATCCATCTGTATACATCAGTTTACTAACCCCAAACCCCCATTCCTTCCTTCTGTACTGCCCCTCTCCCTCTTGGCAACAAGTCTGTTCTCTATGTCTGTGAGCCTGTTTCTGTTTCACAGTTAAGTTCATTCATGTCATATTTTAGATTCCACGTATAAGTGATCTCTTACAGTATTTGCCATTCTCAGAAGAATACTTAGATCAGGAGACACGTTATATCAGTTGCTTTTGGGGTTCTAGTCTCTGGTTTCACCTACAAAGTGGAGGAGGGCAAAGTTGCTTTAAGTGATATGGGGGTCATTTCACATTTTTATCTTCTGTGTGATATATTTTTCCTTTTGTTTCTACATTCCACAAGCTCTTCAGTAAGTGAGATGACAGGTTCATGTTTCTGGTTTTTTGTTTTTCTACTCACATGTGGGAGAGACAGGATTTGTCCTCTATTCCTTTGTTTATTCTCAGGCATTAGATGTGAGTGTTAGAGAATTCAGTGTTAAGACACAGCCTTAGGATCTTCTTGCAGGTGTGTGGGGAATAAAAACAAGTGGTATTTTTAATACGAATACAATAAATGCTACAAGGATGTTGGGTGATGAGGGAGCAAATAGGACACACATTCTGTCCAAGCTTGTGGGTTGAGAACAGCTTCCCAGAGCAGGTGCTAATTGTGTTGAGACTTGAAGGATGTGTCCAGTTGAAAGGTGGTGGTGAGGGAGGTGGGATTTTGGAGAGAGGAGTATTCCAGGCAGAGGGAAGGGCATGTGCAAAGAAAAGAGCTAACACTGGAGAGGTTGGTTGAGGGCTGAGGAGCCTCATGACTCGTGGGGTAGAATAAGGAACCAATGAGGGGCTTTAAGCAATAGAGTGACATGATAGTTTGTTCTTTCCAGACTCAGGTTAAAATTAGGTAAGGGAACCAGGTTAGAAGACTGAGTAGCTTAGTGAGAGAGGAGAGTGGCCTGAATGAAGGCAGTGGATATGGAGAAACATGGACTCAAGCAAAAGAAGGCAGAACTGGCAATTGGTGATTAGTGTGGGTGGGGAGGGAGAGAGGACGTGGAGAATGGCTTTCTGGTTTCTGGCTCAGGCAGTTGGGCACATTAAATGCTTCATTGAGATGACGACACAGGGAGGAGGGAAGAGCAAGTTTGAGGAAATGGTTTAAATTTAAAACATACTGAGTTTTAAATGCCTGAGGCATATTCAGTAGAAAGATTTGGTAGTTAATACATGGATTCTGGAGTCAGGAGAGCTGTGAGCGCTGAAGATACTGTTCTGGTGGTCATCAGCTTGTAGATGGCTGTTGAGATGGGCCAGATCTCATGGTGGGAAGGTCCCGGGCGTAGGTAAGAAAAGCAGAAACCTTGGGCTGAATGCAGAGAAGTAACCTTTGCCACAGGAACTCACAAGGGAGTTTGAAAAGAAATGCCAGAGAGGTGGTAGGAAAGCAGGTGCCCTGTCACTGAAGCTGAGGAGAAAGATTTCTGAGATGGAGGCAGTGGTCAGCCATATCAAAAACCGCTAAAAGAATAGTTGAGACATGTCTGTTGGATTTGGTGAAGAAAGTGGAGCAAGGGGTCATCAAAATGTGAGTGGATGGGAGACTGAGGAGTAGACACTGATTGATGAGGGTTGTCACTGGAGAACAGCCCTGGGGGCTGGGTGGGAGTGGAAGGTAGGTGGGGGCAGTGGATGTCTGCTGGGAGCATGGCTAGGAAGGGGAGGAAACACAGGTGTTGGCTGAAACAGGAAGTCCAGTCCAGTGACTACTTACTGAAAAAAAGGAGAGATGTAAACCAGAACTGCTGTTGATTGGGAAGAATTAATATGGTGTCATTCTAAAAATGAGAGTGAGGAGGAGGCTGTGGGAATAAGAGGATGTGATGAATAAAAGGAGATTACTGAGAAGCAAGGGTGAAAACAGAAGATGCTGTCCAGAGCAGAGTGGGGTGACCAGCCATTTGGCAGGAGACTTCACATCTTCCAACAGGTCGGGAGGGGAACTGTGGCCGTGGTATTAGGACTGCACCAGGGCAAGGGCAAAAATCTACCTTTGACAATGGCACTGTGAAAATGGAAAGACCCTGGAAATCTGACCAAACCTCTGTTTCAGGCCTAAAGCTGCTGCCAAGCCTTGCGCTTCCAAGTAGTGTACCCTGTAGACCAGCTCAAAGGCATAGATCCAGGGGCAGGAACAAAAACAGGCCTTCAGGATGCAGAGTTTATCCTGAGGACCAGGTTGGCACTTGGATCCCAGGGGTGAGCAGTGAACCAGAGGAGAGACTGATGGGGAGTGAGCTCCAAGGTCATAAGAGTTGGCAGAGGGAGCTCTCTAAGGGTCTGGTTTTTCCAAGGCAAGGCAGTGGTATGGTGCCCTCATGGCACTCCCCCACACCCTTTGGGACCAACTCTCCACTTCCTCCATCCCATTCCCAAAGCGCTGTGAGTGTGCCTCCCAGCTCTTCTGGTCTCTTCCTCTCCACCACCTTATCTAGTCAGCCATGTTTGCCTTTGGTCTCCCTCTGAACTCCTCTATTCAGACATTTCCTTAGGCTTACCCAAATCTGACCCTTTATTCATGGTCTCGCTCAAGACCACCCCTCCTTCCATCCTCCAGAGAAGCCTTTCTTGACTACCTGGCCCTTCTTAACCTTACCTTCCTTGCATTCTGCCAGTGCCTGACTATACACTCTTGTGTCTTGTTTCTCACGTGTTACTGATTTTCTGTGATTAAACTCTTTGAGGACAGTGAATCCTTAGTAGCATAAAACGTAACATCTAGTAGGTACATGATAAAAGCTTAATTATCAAAATGGTTGTATGTTGTGTGTGGTGTTTTCCTTTTTTTCCTGCTAACGCTTCAAAAATACTCTTATATGCATTACAATCTCATAAAGTAGGTTGTATCAATAGCAGACTTTTTTTTTAATCAAGGAAAGAAAACTGACACAGAAAAAGCCCAAATGACTCGGATCAAGCCATTTACTGCTATGATGGTGGGGTTCTCACTCCCTGCCCAGACCCCCAGGTTCTTACCTTGGTGACATAGCGTACGTATTGTGGCCGTTTGGATTTGAGGATGATGCCTATGGTGCAAGGGATGAGAATCAGGATCAGTGATATCATGATGCCGCCGTAGGGCACCTTGTCCTTCAGGGACCCATCATAGATGCCCCTGGAGTAAAGGTACAGGAGGAGGGGCATCATGCCCAGGGCGAAGAAGGTGGAGCAGGTGGTCATCACGATGCTGAGAGGGAGACATAGGAAAAATGGAGAGAGAGAGGGCGCTCATTAATTCAGGCATACCTCATTTTATTGCAGTTCACAGTTGTGTTTTTATAAAATGAGCCTTCATGGCAGTCCTGCATCAAGCAAGTCTATTGGGGCTGTTTTTCCAACAGCATTTGCTCACTTGGTGTCTCGTCGTGTTTTAGCAAGTCTTGCAGTATTTCACGCTTTTTCATTGTATTTGTCACAGTGATTTTTGATATTACTATTGTAATTGTTTAGGGGCACTGTGAGTCATGCTCATGTAAGATGGTGAATTTCAAGGATATAAATGTATGTGTTTTGACTGATCCCCCTTTTCTCTCTCCTCAAGCCTCCTTGTTCCTTGAGACATAATACTGAAATTAGGCCAATTACAAACCCCACACTGGTCTCTTAAGGTAGGGTCAGATGTCTCTTACGTTTTTAAGTTAAAAGGTAGAAATGTTTACTCTTAGGAGATTCTGTGGAAATCCCAGGCAGGCTGAAGGCCAGGCCTCTTGCACCAAATGCCAGTTGTAAGTGCAAGGGCAAAGTTCTTGAAGAAAATTATAAGTGCTACCCTAGTGAACTTACGAATGAGAAGAAAGCAAAACAGCCTTATGGAGAAAGTTGTAGTGATCTAAAGAGACCATCAAACCAGCCACAACAGTCCTTTAAGCCAAAGCTTGATGCAGATCAAGGCCTGAACTCTCTTCAATTCTAGGAAGGCTCAGAGAGGTGAGGAATCTGCAGAAGAAACATGGATGTTTCTTGCCATATGCATATATGTGCAAGTGCAGGGTGAAGCAGCAAGGTCTTAGTAGAAGCTGCAAGTTATCCAGAAGATCTTCCTAAGATCATCAGTGAAGATGGCCATGCTAAAGAGATTTTCAGTGCAGATGAAACAGTGTTCTATCAGAAGAAGATGCATCTACAGCTGCCATAGATAGTAACTCCTCTGATGGATCTGTGCAAAATTAACAAAATCTTCAGGAAAGGATTCACTATTCTAGATGGCCATTCATGATTCCTGGAAAGAGGTCAAAATATCAATGTTACAGGAGTTTAAAAGAAGTTAATTTCAAGCCTCGTGGATGACTGAGCAATTCAAGACTAGAGGAGGAAGCAACTACAGACGTGACTGTGGTGAAAATAGCAAGAACTAGAAGTGGAGCCTGAAAATGTGACTGAATTGCTGCAACGCATGGTAAAACTTGAATGGATAAGGAGTTGCTTCTTGAAATTGCCACAGCCACCCTCACCTTCAGCAGCCACCATCCTGATCAACATTGAGGCAACACCCTTTACTGGCAAAAACATTACAACTTGCTGAAGGCTCAGATCATGGTTAGCATTTTTTAGCAATAAAGTATTTTTAAATTAAGATATGCAAATTTTTTTAGACACAATGCTATTGTACCTTTAATAAGTCACAGTATAGTTTAAAAGTAACATGTATATGCACCAGGAAACCAAAAAATCCACATGACTTACATTATTGTGATATTCTGCTTTATGGTAGTGGTAGGGAAATGAATTTGCAGTATCTCCAGGGTATGCCTGTACTATTTGTGGAGTGCCTGCTGTGTGCCAGGCGTGGCGTGAAGAATCTTACATGCATTGCTTTGTTTCCTCTTCCCAGTAGTTTGAGGAGGTAAGCATACGATCTCCTTTTTACTGATGAAGAGGAAGCTGGGGACTTGAAGGATCACAAAGGTGGGAAGGCTGAGATTTGAACCCAGGTCCCTGTACACTTCACTGTGAAAGGAGCCATTTTGATCTCCTCCGTAATAGAACTCTTTTTGCTCTCTATACTTGTACATATGCACAGCCCATTTTGAAAAAAGCTGTGCGATCCCATCACTAACTATAGCCCATTGGGTTGTAGAATAACACCTGATCTACAGTGGCTAAGTGCCTGCCTTTAGAGTCTAGGGCATGGCTGGACATAGTGGTTCTGACTAAAATAACAAAGATTAAGCACATCAAGAACATTTTCTCTCAGGGAGTTTGAACGTATACACAATTATAGAGCACTTGGTCTTTGAGAGTGGGTGGAATGGGAGGGATTTCAAAAACCAAAAAACATGCAAAGAAAAAGCAGTAAACAGAGGTTATGATTAAGTGTGAAAGTCACTCAGTCTTATCTGACTCTTTGCGACCCATAGTCCATGGGATTCTCCAGGCCAGAATACTGGAGTGGGTAACCTTTCCCTTCTCCAGGGGATCTTCCCAACCCAGGATTGAACCCAGGTCTCCCACATTGCAGGTGGATTCTTGACCAGCTGAACCACGAGGGAAGCCCATGTGATTAAGAGGACTGTGTAAAAAAAAAGTTGATGAAGGAGCACAATAGTGGAGTATTAGAGAAGGCAGCAACAGAGTTAGCCACTGTCAAGTGACAAGATAATCTGGTCATCAGACCTGTTTTCTATCTTGAATAATAATCTAGTCCCCAACACTTGAGGACTTCTTAGGTGGTGCTAGTGGTAAAGAACCTGCCTGCCAATAAAGGAGATGTAAGAGATGTGGGTTCGATCCCTAGGTTGGGAAGATCCCCTGGAGGAGGGCATGGCAGCCCACTCCAGTACTCTTGCCTGGACATTCCCACGGAGCCTGGCAGGCTACATTCCTGTCCAGGAGTCACAAAGAGTTGCACACGACTGAAGCAGCATGCACACGTACACACACCCAACATTGATATTCTCATGTCCTTTATGTTTTGGCTTATCTTTAACATTATTTAAGATAAATTGTGAGTTTCAGATCCTGAATAACAATGTATCTTCCCAGTTCTCATTTGTATCCTAACTGCCCTGTTGCTGTCTGCATTTGGAATCTCATCCTTGTTAATCTCAGAACACTGTAGGAAGAGGCCCTTCAGAAAGACCAACGGGGAGAGGAAGCTGCTAGGGAACATCTTGGATTTGTAGACATTTACTTTACAATATATGCTTTGGCGTCCATTCTAGTGAGAAGGTTGGGGATGAGGGCTTGATATGACCATCAACTACATCCTAGTCCAAAGGGTCTGGAGTATAGCCATCAAGAACATAATTGGTGGATATATCACAAGGAGTCAGAAGCTGAGGAGAGACCCTCAAAAGATACTGTGGACTGAATAATGGGAACCTCCCCCCAACATAGTCATGAACACCTATAACACTTAAGCACATACTCCATCTTGTAAGAAACTGAGGGGAGGTTTCCAGGGACTAGAAACAAAAGAATGTCGAGTAGTAGGTAGGCTTGTGCTGAAGCTGCAGCGTGTGGAGGAGTAGATGGTAGGGTGTTAGTCTTGGTAATCTGGTGTTTAGGTTTTAATACCCAAGGGAGGGGCCAGAATTGAGACTTTAAGCCTATGAAAAAAGGAGAGGTGAAACAAATGTTTACTCAGTAATCAATACTCCAAAAGGACTACTGGCAAAACAGAACATGTAATTCTCTTATGGGTTGGATATGAACTCATAATGGAAAAAGGAAGAATATAGTATTTTAAAATGTGGGGAGATGACAGAGGATGAGATGGTTGGATGGCATCACCAACTCTTGAGCAAGCTCTGGGAGTTGGTGATGGACAGGAAGAGCCTGATGTGCTGCAGTCCATGGGGTCGCAAAGAGTTTGACATGACTGAGCAACTGAACTGAACTGACTTTGGATTATGCAATGATTTCTTAGATGTGATACCTAAAGCACAGGTAACCAAAGGAAAAACAGGTAACTTTGACTTCAAAACCTAAAAAACTGCTTCAAAAGGATACTCAAAATAAGTCTCCCACATAACGGGAGAAAATATTTGCAAATCGTGCAAGTGCCCAGTATCCAGAATATATAAAGAACTCATAATTCAACAGCTAAAAAACTCCAAATAACTCAATTTAAAAATGGGCAAAGGACTTGAATAGGCATTTCTCCAAAGAAACACAGTTAGCCAACAAGCACATGAAAAGATGCTCGACACCATTAGTTATAAAAGAAATACAAATTAAAACTGATAATGAAATGATAAAGTGGTAATGAGATACCACTTCACACCCACTAGCGGAGCTAAGCAATAAAAATGATAAGTCTCGGTGAGAATGTGGAGAAAGTACATACAAGTGTTCAGAGCAACATTAGTTACAGCTGAAAAGTGGAAAATAAAATATTGATGGATAAGCAAATTGTGGTGTATTCATGTAATTGAATGTTCTTCAGCCATAAAAAGCAATGAAGTACCACTATATATCAGCTATCACAAAGATGAATCTTGAAAGCATGGCAAGTGAAGGAATCAAAAACATGAAAGGCTAGGTATTATATGATTCCATTTACATGAAATCCCTAGGGACAGAAAATAGATTTGTGGTTGCTGGGGGCTGGAGAGAGAGAATGGGGAGTGACTACTAATGTGTTTAGGTTTCTTTGGGGGATGATTAAAATGTTTGGGAATTGGTGGTGATAGTTGTACAGTGTGAATATACTATAAACTACTGATTTTAAAAAGGTGAATTTTATGGTGTGTGAATTATATCTTAAAAATATTAAAAATCTAGAGGACAAAATTCATCCTTAAGAGGAAAATTTATAGCTTGAAATGTTTATAAAGGAAAAGAAGAAAGATTAAAAATTAATGAGCTAAGCATTTTATTCAAGAGTTGGAAAGAGAAACAAACCCAGTGAAAGAGAAAATATTAAAGATGAGAGAATAACCTTTAAAAATGATATAAATTGAGAATCAATTACACCAAGAGCAGGTTCTTTACAAAGTCCGATAATATAAATACTTGTGGCGAGGCTAGCCAAGAAAAAGGAAAATGGGCACAAATTGATCTTAGCATGAATGCAAAAAGAAATACAATTTCCGATACAATAGAGATTTTAGAGGACCATAGAAGAAATCAAGGATAGTCTTATATTTTCATTTTTCTATTCAGACTGAATGGACAATTTCCTGGGAAATCTACAAAAACTTAAAATGAAGTTGAAAACCTGAATCAATTTAGACTCACTTAAGACATTTAGTAAACACTTTGAAACCTATTATCCAAACAAACCTCACACAAAATGTATATGATTTTATAGTAGAGTTCTGCTAAATATTCAAAGTATAGATCGTCTCAGAGTAAAGAAAGGGGAAACATGCCCCAAATTATATATGATTAGTATGAGTTTAGAACCAAAGGTAAAAAAGTCACATTATGAGAAAGGAAAATTAGGGACCATTCTCATTTACAAACACAGGAGCAAAAGTCACAAAATGTTACCTAGTGAATCTAGCTATGCCTTTATAAAATAATACAATGAACAAAATGGGTTTATCCCAGCAATATAAAAATGATTTAATATTAGGCAATCTACTGATATGTATCACTGCATTATTGGATTAAAGAAAAAAATGGTATAGAAAAGTGTCATTCAACAAAATCCAGTGTTCATGCATGGTAAAAATCACCACACTAGCAACAGAATGGATTCCCTTAACCTGAAAAGGATTATCTGTCCAAAAAATCTACAAGAAATAGAAAACCTAATGGTGAAAAATTAGAGGAATAAAGGAAGGATACCTGTTCTCATCACATCACCTGCTGTAAATTATAGTTTGTACGTCTTCGCTAGCATTGCAAAACGAGATAGGAAAACTATATAGAGGGGAAAGGAAGAAACTAAAATAAGCCGATGATAGAACTGTCCACAGAGGAAATTCAAGTGAATTTCTATTTTAACTAGTAAATAGAATCCATGAAATTCTGAATACATTAGCAATAAAAAAAATCAATTAAAAATTACTACAAAAAATTATTAGTAAATGAATTTTTAATTATATGGAAGAACTTCCTAATATGAAATGATTGAATGAAAGGAAACCTATACCAGTTTTGTGGATGGGAAGATTCAGTATTGATTTATAAATTTAATGCAAACTTAACCAAACTTTCAGAAATAACTTTTGTCGACTTGAGAGTTAGTCTCAAAATTCAAATGAATGAGTAAAAGGTCAAAAATAATTAACATAATTTCCAAGAATAACAAGGTAGGGCAACTCCTTTCACTTATCAAAATTTACCATAGAGTTATAATTAAGAAAATGTGATATTGGTACAAGAATAGCCACATAGAAGAGAGATCTCAGACATAAACCCATGCTTATTTGAGCATCTGATCAACAAGAGGTGGTGTTACAAGTTGCTGGAAAAAAATTCACTGATCCTAGGAATTTTTTCTATTCAGGTGGAAAAGATACAATTAGATCACAGAATACATACTAATAAATTAAAGATCTTCATGTGAGATGCAAAGCTTTAAAACTTTTCAAACATAGGTGAATGTATATATGACCTTGAAGGCAGTAAAGTGTTTGTTAAATAATCCCCAAAATATAAAATGTCAAGGGAAAATATTAATACAGTTGGTTAAGTTAAAATACACAGTTTTATATCATTATCAAAACATAAGGATAAGCCCCAAACTATGAGTAGACTGTTGAAACATGTAAAAACAACAAATGACTACCAATTAATAAGAAGGAAGCACCACCATCCCATAGAAAAATAGGCAAAGGGCATTATTTTCAGAAAGGACACCCAAATGGCCAACGAGATTTGAATAGGTGCTAGACCTCCCATGAAAGTGAAAGTTGCTCAGTTGTGTCCGACTCTGTGACTTCGTGGACTGTCCATGGAATTCTCCAGGCCAGATACTGGAGTGGGTAGCCTTTCTCTTCTCCAGGGGATCTTCCTGACCCAGGAATCGAACCCAGGTCTCCTGCATTGCAGGTGGATTCTTTACTAGCTGAGCTATCAGGGAAGCCTATGATGAATTAAATTTAAAACCACCATGACATTTCATTTTATACAGATGACACAGAGAAACAGGGATCTTCATACACTGCCCTGGGGAGTGAGATGTAGAACAACTAGTCTGGATAGATGTTAGATGAAGACGTGTGAACCTCAAGACCCAGCAGTCCTGTGTTCCTGTATGCTCTCACATGTGAGCATAGGGGTAGCAGGCACAAGACTTGCTTAAATAGGAAAGCCGCATAAACGCCTGCCAACAGGACAATGCAAACAAACTATGGTGGTTGCGGTTTAGTCACTAAGCCGTGTCTGACTCTTGCAGCCCTGTGGACTGTAGCCTGCCAGGCTCCTCTGTCCATAGAATTTTCCAGGCAAGAATACTGGAGTGGGTTGCCATTTCCTTCTCCAGGGGCTCTTCCTGACCGGGGATCGAACCCGGGTCTCCTTCACTGCAGGCATACTCTTAACTGACTGAGCTACCAGGGAAGCCTGGTACAAACTATTCTGCAGTTCAAATGCACAAAATAGCTCTTTTATTTTTAAACCTATCATCTCAAAGAAAGCAAGTTGTCAAATGATATGGGTAGTATGATACAGTTCATATAAAGTTTAAAAACAACAAATGCAGGAGTGTATCTTGCTGGTGGATATATACATACATAGTATAATATAAAATATAAAAGGGTTTGTGGAAGGGCTGAAAGTCAAATCCTGGGAGGTGCTCCTTGAGTGTAGGAAGAGGGGAATGAGATTGGGAAGGGCATTCGGTAGGCTACACAGCGCTAGCTGTTGACCTCTGCCTAGGAGAAAGGCCACACATGAAACTCGTGTGCTTGTTTTGATGACCTTGAACAGGAGTCATGCTTGCTTTGGCTCGGCATGTCGGGAGCTTTGGAATTTGCTCTGGGACTTGGTGTGCCTTGTGCACTGGCGTGTGTGTGGGAGCCATGCTCCCAGACCTCCTGATACCTCCTCCGCCCGTGCAAGGGCTTGGCTCTTGGCCTACATTTCTGGTATCTGTAATGGTTGTGATCCTGTTACCCTGAAGGGCAGTGCTGGGAGGGCAGTCCTGTTGTAGCTCTGAGACGAACCTGTCATGTAGTAACATTGTGAATCTGGATTGCAAGCGGATTCTGTACCAGCTAAGCTACCAGGGAAGCTGGCAACCCTTCTACATCAGAATTAAGATATGGTCCAGGTTTCTGTCTGTAGGACCCAGAGTCTGCTATGGACCTTGTCTAGGCGTCCAGGGACCAGGGGGAATGGAGCACATTTCTTTTTTTTTTTTAAACCTTCCTGCTTAAATTCTCAGAGCCCTCCACACAGCCTGCTTTGGGGCAACTGTATATACCCTGCTTGAGGGACAGGTTTTGAGCTCCTGTTAACAGAGGCACTGGCAGCAGAAGCTGAGGGAGCTGTGAGGGAACCGGTCAGTCTCTGTGGTGAAGTGGGAGACTTCGGGGAACCTGAGTAGCTTCTGTCTCCTGCCTAGTCTTTCATGGTGGGGAGAACTGTGAGAATCCTTGGGTTGTCTCCACAGCCATTGGCTCTGCTGTCTGCTGTAGGCTGGATGAGGGGTGGGGGTGAGCAGGTGAACTCGAGGCGTGGCATAGGTGGTCATCAAAGGGGCCCAGTTCTCACTGGCCCTCTCTTCTCTGTCCCTCAGGGAGGGCAATTTCTCTTGCCTGTGGGTCCACTGTCTTTTTTGAAGCATGACTCTCGGCATCCTAGAGGAAAGAGCTGCTGTGCCTGGCTGCCTTGAGAGGTCCACCGGGGGAGGGGGCACCCAGCCTTCTGGAATGTTCCTTCTCCCCCTTCCACCCACGAGGATCTCCCTCAGCCTCACTCCAGCCGTGAAGCAGAATGACTGGCAAGAGAGACCCCGGGACTGGCTCCGGACACAGCTTGCCCACAGATTCTCGGGAAGCCTCTAGCAAGTCTCTGGACTTGAGCTTTCTCACGTGTAAAGTGGAATTGGTCTCAACACTCCTTTCTAGTCCACATGGGAATAGCATGGTATCGTACACAGGCCTCAAACCCACAGCCTCTGGGTGGCATCTGGGCCTCTGACATGTACAGTTTGGCTTGCACAGTGTTTTAAAAAATTTGAAATCATTGCCAACAATTAAAAATTTAGAGATTTCACCTTCAAAGGGAGATTCTGTCTTCTCCTGAAAAGCAGGAAGCTATGCCAGCCATGAGTTCCTAATCCCACAATAGCCACGGCAGAGATGGATGGCATATGCCCTGTGCAGGGAGGCCCACACCTCAGAGGCTGGCGGTCATCCTCCAGCCACACTGGGCATTGAAGATATTTGAGTGAAAGCACAGGCTTTGGAGCCCCCAGGCCTCGGATAAATGTATTAACCTCTCTAAAGCTCAGTTTTCTTGTCTCTAGAATGGAGCTCCTTATAGCACCTCCTCATGGAAGCCGTATCAGGATCCCATGTAGAGCCTTTGGCCCATTGCCAGTCTGTCTTTTATTATCAGCACCATTATCATTACTATAATACCTGTAACAAGTTGTCTCAGGTGAACTCAATCTGGAATTTGAAGTTTCTGGCAGCTTGTGATGGTGGAGGGTGAGTGGGGTCAGAGGGCTGGTTTCATGTACATGGGAGGTTGGTCTGTGGGAAGGGGCTTTATGGCAGAAGGTGGCTGTCCTGCAAAGTATTATCTCTTGAGGGGCCTAGGTGGAGGTGACAGGTCCCAGGTGCCCAGACCAGGAGCCTGAGCAAGACAGTGAGTCACTGGAGGCGTCACTGGTGGAGGCCTAGAGCCTCCGAAAAGCAGGCATTGCCAAAGGGACCTTATTGACATTCACTGGCTCAAGAGACTGGGACATCTGGTCACTCACACTTAGAGACTCCCCTACTGTGCTTTAATACTGCCTCCCACCTCCCCACCCGCCCGCGCAGCTCTACTGATACAGAGCCATAAGGCCCTGAGTACCCTGCCAGGCTCCTCTGTCCATGGGGATTCTCCAGGCAGGAATACTGGAGTGGGTTGCCATGCTCTCCTCCAGGAGATCTTCCCAACCCAGAGATCGAACCCAGGTCTCCCGCATTGCAGGTGGATTCTTTACCAGCTAAGCTACCAGGCAAGGTTGCAGCCCTTCTACGTCAGAATTAAGATATGGTTCAGGTTTCTCTGTATGGGACACAGAGGCTGCATTGGGCCTTGTCTAGATCAGGTCAGGGGCTTGTCTTGCTGCAGGAAGGACCTAGATCAGATAAGGGGAAGAACTTCCTCACAGTGAGGTAGTTGAATACTGGACATGTTCCCGTGAGAGACTGTACAAGCCAGGCTCTCTCTCCATCAAACACCTCAGTGAGGGTTGAATTATATGGGTGGAGAGTCCAGAGCTTCTCAGGCGGCAGGTCCAGGTAACCCCCCATGATCACTATCATTTTTTCATTCAAGTATCAGCTCCAGCATCACTTGGCATCACCAGGAAGAGGATTCCCTACTTGGCTGGTTTCCTTAGTACAGTTCAGTCAGGGGCAGGGTAGTGACAGGCACAAGCAGATGGACTGTCTTGAATTTACTGCCCTGCCTGGCATGGAATAGCCTCTCCACTGAGGACTGAACCATAAGAGACAGGCTTGAGATGGACAATTAAGTAAGAGCCAGAGCTTTTATGCTGGTGAGTTTTCTTCAGCCAGCAGAAGCTGCTGCTGGAGCTGGAGCTAGTCTGACGTGGCTTTGCCCTGGGAAACATTCCAGACCAGAGTCCCACCTCTTTGGAAGGACTGGTATTCAGCTGCCCCCTGCAGGATTCCACCCTCACTGACTTCTGCTGTAATGGTTTGGGTGTGGGGATGCTGCTGTTGCCTCCTCCCAGTTTGGCTGAGGTGAGGCTTGTCCTGACATGGGACCCTGACCTGGTGCTGGGGGACTCCAGGATCTACCTGGCTGTGTCTTTGCGCTGAAGTGTTCTTGCCTCTGATGGGTGGAGAGGGGAGGTTCAGAGAGGACAGCCCACTTGCACAGACAGTTGGGGGGATCTTCGGCAATTCCTTCCTGGTCTGCAGGAACTGGAGGTGCTCTTTGGTTCTGAGCCGCCTTGATCTCCTTGGAGATCTTTGGGACTAATCTGCACTCCCTTTCGTATCTCTGGCCTTGAAGCAGAATTCTGCCTACCCTGGCAGATGGGTGAAAGTTCACCAGAGGTCCCTTTGCTTTAAATCAATACAGTATTCCTTCAAGACAGTCCTTGTGCCATTTGAGACAACCCTGGGAGTAGGGGCGGGGTCTCTCCAGGATGTCCCTGGACCAGCTGAGCCCCTTTGGCTTGGAGCCTAAGCCAAGATGTACCCCAGCGTCTGCCCCCAGCCCAGTGTTAGCTTTTGAGCATAAATGGCTGCCACCCCCTGCCCTAACACCCTCCCAGCCCCCATTCACTCCCCTCCTGGCTCTTCGCCTTGACTGCAATCTCCCCAGGTAGCTCCCTTCTCACCCCCAGTCCTACCTCAGGTTCATGTCCCCCTTGATGGCCAGGGCAAAGATGTTGGAGAGGTTCCCCCCCGGTGAGCAGCCGCAGATCAGGATGGCTAGGGCCTCGACGTTATTCAGCTGGAAGAACTTGCCCAGTCCAAAGGCAGTGAGGGGCATGATGCCAAACTGTGCCACCAGAGCGACGGCCAGCCCCTTGGGCCTCCAGAAGTGCGCCTTGATCTTGCTGAACTCCATGGTGCAACCCAGCGAGAGCATGATGGTTAACAGCATGATCACCAGAATGACACTCAGCGCCCGGTCGGTGGGCCGCTTGCCAAAGTTGTGCGGGAGGGAGAAGTTGAACGGGGAAGATTCGTTGAAGGCCTCCATCCTCCTGGACGGCAGTGGTGGAAGAAAGGCTGAAGACCCTGCGCACCCCTGGTTGGTCTACTGACTCCCTGCCCTGCCCAGTCCTTGCTGGGTGCCTTCCTCAATCACTTCCCAGGGCAGGGAGCTTCAAGGCAAAATGTAGATCTGAGCAAATAGAAGGATTATGCAACTGGCTGTTCTTTCTCTGGCTTTGGCCGCAAAAGAGAGAGAGAGTGTGCCCAGAGCCTTTTCTGTAGGGCTGTTCTTGCCCCTCCTGAATTCCTCAGCCTCTTCTGCCTTCCTGGGTGCCACTAACACCTCTTCTCACCTCCTGGCTGCTTCTGGGACAAGAGGCCTTATATCTCTTCTCCACATCCCCTCACTGCTCCCCCCCTCCCACCTCCGAGCACGCCCACAGGCACTGTGTCCTGAGGACCGATCTGGGTCCAGCCCCTCTCATTCTCTGCTCAGTCCCAGAGGCCACAGTTTCTCATTCAGGGGAAGGTGCCTCCCCTTGTCCAGACCCAAGGAAGTAACAAGCGTTGAATTTTACCTTTCCTTCTTGGAAAGGAGGTTGTGGGACAGAGGACAGGTGAATTACTGGCTTCTAGATGTGTCCACGACCCTTCTCCTGGAAGAGGAGAAGTGCCTGTGTCCTTCCTACTCAGGCTGGGAAACCCTTGTCTTAACCCCAAACCTGGCCACACAAGTTCTTGGGGAGGAACATGCCCCCAAGCAGGCTTACCACCAGGGAGGAGCCTGATGGGATGACCCAGGGGCTCGCAGGAAGCCTGGAAGCACTTTGCCCAAAGGGCAGCTCTGAGGGAACCCTGGCAGGGGAGATGTATTGCAGTCAACAGCCCGAGGAGCCCTGCTGCTTGGGAGACTTGCCTAGAAGGAAGCAGGAATGCAGGTTTTTCTTTCTGATTTCCGGACTGCTCTACTTTTGCTCTGCACCTATCCGGGAGCGAGGTTCTGGAGGAAGGTGACAGTGGACAGAGGCAGGCACACCTGCTGGTCGGGGTGGCGGGGGGCGTGGCCTAGGTCTCTCTCCTCCCATCGAAGCCTTGCAAAGTCAAGCATCTTCAGCGAGGGACAAGGAGCAGCATCAAAAGAATTGCCTCTAGCTTGGGCTGGAATCCAAGGGGCCTGAATGGGATCTCCTGTCTTCATCTTTGCTGAAACACGAGATAAGGCTTTCTGTGTGAGGCTCCAGAGGATACAACAGGGACCAAAATGTGAAACACTCTGTACGGAGGGTGGAGACAGATTTTGTCTTGATATGAGGAACCACCCAAAAATTCCAGCTCTCCACTAATGGCCCTAGGGCCTCCTGAATCCTGCATAGATAAGGGTTGAGGGATAGGATCTGCACATCGTGTG
Organism: Bos mutus; assembly: GCF_027580195.1. Classification (NCBI taxonomy): domain Eukaryota; kingdom Metazoa; phylum Chordata; class Mammalia; order Artiodactyla; family Bovidae; genus Bos; species Bos mutus. Next base: position 27,202,064 of record NC_091626.1, on the reverse strand, counting down.
CTCAAGAAGGCTGCTCTCTGGAGTTTTGCAGGTCACAGAGCTATACACTGTGACTTCAGTTCAGTTCAGTTCAGTCCGACTCTTTGTGACCCCATGAATCGCAGCACGCCAGGCCTTCCTGTCCATCACCAACTCCCGGAGTTCACTGAGACTTACCTCCATCAAGTCAGTGATACCATCCAGCCATCTCATCCTCTGTTGTCCCCTTCTCCTCCTGCCCCCAATCCCTCCCAGCATCAGAGTCTTTTCCAATGAGTCAACTCTTCGCATCAGATGGCCAAAGTACTGGAGTTTCAGCTTTAGCATCATTCCTTCCAAAGAAATCCCAGGGCTGATCTCCTTCAGAATGGGCTAGTTGGATCTCCTTGCAGTCCAAGGGACTCTCAAGAGTCTTCTTCAACACCACAGTTCAAAAGCATCAATTCTTTGGCGCTCAGCTTTCTTCACAGTCCAACTCTCACATCCATACATGACCACTGGAAAAACCACAGCCTTGACTAGACAGACCTTTGTTGGCAAAGTAACGTCTCTGCTTTTGAATATGCTATCTAGGTTGGTCATAACTTTCCTTCCAAGGAGTAAGCATCTTTTAATTTCATGGCTGCAGTCACCATCTGCAGTGATTTTGGAGCCCTAAAAAATAAAGTCTGCCACTGTTTCCGCTGTTTCCCCATCTATTTCCCATGAAGTGATGGGACCGGATGCCTAGATCTTCGTTTTCTGAATGTTGAGCTTTAAGCCAACTTTTTCACTCTCCACTTTCACTTTCATCAAGAGGCTTTTTAGTTCCTCATAAGGGTGGTGTCATCTGCATATCTGAGGTGATTGATATTTCTCCCGACAATCTTGATTCCAGCTTGTGCTTCTTCCAGTCCAGCGTTTCTCATGATGTACTTACTCTGCATAAAAGTTAAATAAGCAGGGTGACGATATACAGCCTTGACGTACTCCTTTTCCTATTTGGAACCAGTCTGTTGTTCCATGTCCAGTTCTAACTGTTGCTTCCTGAACTGCATACAGATTTCTCAAGAGGCAGATCAGGTGGTCTGGTATTCCCATCTCTTTCAGAATTTTCCACAGTTTATTGTGATCCACACAGTCAAAGGCTTTGGCATAGTCAATAAAGCAGAAATAGATGCTTTTCTGGAACTCTCTTGCTTTTTCCATGATGTTGACAATTTGATCTCTGGTTCCTCTGCCTTTTCTAAAACCAGCTTGAACATCAGGAAGTTCACAGTTCATGTATTGTTGAAGCCTGGCTTGGAGAATTTTGAGCATTACTTTACTAGCATGTGAGATGAGTGCAATTGTGCAGTAGTTTGAGCATTCTTTGGCATTGCCTTTCTTTGGGATTGGAATGAAAACGGACCTTTTCCAGTCCTGTGGCCACTGCTGAGTTTTCCAAATTTGCTGGCATATTGAGTGCAGCACTTTCACAGCATCATCTTTCAGGCTTTGGAATAGCTCAACTGGAATTTCATCACCTCCACTAGCTTTGTTCGTAGTGATGCTTTCTAAGGCCCACTTGACTTCACATTCCAGGATGTCTGGCTCTAGGTCAGTGATCACACCGTGATTATCTGGGTCGTGAAGATCTTTTTTGTACAGTTCTGTGTATTCTTGCCATCTCTTCTTAATATCTTCTGCTTCTGTTAGGTCCATACCATTTCTGTCCTTTATTGAGCCCATCTTTGCATGAAATGTTCCCTTGGTATCTCTAATTTTCTTGAAGAGATCTCTAGTCTTTCCCATTCTGTTGTTTTCCTCTATTTCTTTGCATTGATCACTGAAGAAGGCTTTCTTATCTCTTCTTGCTATTCTTTGGAACTCTGCATTCAGATGCTTATATCTATCCTGTCTCCTTTGCTTTTCACTTCTCTTCTTTTCACAGCTATTTGTAAGGCCTCCCCAGACAGCCATTTTGCTTTTTTGCATTTCTTTTCCATGGGGATGGTCTTGATCCCCATCTCCTGTACAATGTCACGAACCTCATTCCATAGTTCATCAGGCACTCTATCTATCAGATCTAGGCCCTTAAATCTATTTCTCACTTCCACTGTATAATCATAAGGGATTTGATTTAGGTCATACCTGAATGGTCTAGTGGTTTTCCCTATTTTCTTCAATTTCAGTCTGAATTTGGTAATAAGGAGTTCATGATCTGAGCCACAGTCAGCTCCTGGTCTTGTTTTTGCTGGGTGTATAGAGCTTCTCCATCTTTGGCTGCAAAGAATATAATCAATCTGATTTCGGTGTTGACCATCTGGTGATGTCCATGTGTAGAGTCTTCTCTTGTGTTGTTGGAAGAGGGTGTTTGCTATGACCAGTGCATTTTCTTGACAAAACTCTATTAGTCTTTGCCCTGCTTCATTCTGTATTCCAAGGCCAAATTTGCCCGTTACTCCAGGTGTTTCTTGACTTCCTACTTTTGCATTCCAGTCCCCTATAATGAAAAGGACATCTTTTTGGGGTGTTAGTTCTAAAAGGTCTTGTAGGTCTTCATAGAACCATTCAGCTTCTTCAGCATTACTGGTTGGGGCATAGACTGGATTACCGTGATATTGAATGGTTTGCCTTGGAAACAAACAGAGATCATTCTGTCATTTTTGAGACTGCATCCAAGTACTGCATTTCCGACTCTTTTGTTGACCATGATGGCTACTCCATTTCTTCTGAGGGATTCCTGCCTGCAGTAGTAGATATAATGGTCATCTGAGTTAAATTCACCCATTCCAGTCCATTTCAGTTCGCTGATTCCTAGAATGTTGACATTTACTCTTGCCATCTCTTGTTTGACCACTTCCAATTTGCCTTGATTCATGGACCTGACATTCCAGGTTCCTATGCAATATTGCTCTTTACAGCATCGGACCTTGCTTCTATCACCAGTCACATCCACAGCTGGGTATTGTTTTTGCTTTGGCTCCATCCCTTCATTCTTTCTGGAGTTATTTCTCCACTGATCTCTAGTAGCATATTGGGCACCTACCGACCTGGGGAGTTCCTCTTTCAGTATCCTATCATTTTGCCTTTTCATACTGTTCATGGGGTTCTCAAGGCAAGAATACTGAAGTGGTTTGCCATTCCCTTGTCCAGTAGACCACATTCTGTCAGATCTCTCCACCATGACCCGCCCATCTTGGGTTGCCCCATGGGCATGGCTTAGTTTCATTGAGTTAGACAAGGCTGTGGTCCTAGTGTGATTAGATTGACTAGTTTTCTGTGAGTATGGTTTCAATGTGTTTGCTCTCTGATGCCCTCTTGCAACACCTACCATCTTACTTGGGTTTCTCTTACCTTGGGCATGGAGTATCTCTTCATGGCTGCTCCAGCAAAGCGCAGCCACTGCTCCTTACCTTGGACGAGGGATATCTTCTCACCATTGCCCTTCCTGAACTTCAAAGTGGGATAGCTCCTCTAGGCCCTCCCGCGCCCGCGCAGCCACTGCTCCTCAGGCGTGGGGTTGCTCCTCCTGGCCGCCGCCCCTGGCCTTGGGTGTGGGGTAGCTCCTCCTGGCCACCGCCCCTGGCCTCGGGCTGAGGTTGCTCCTCCCGGCTGCCGCCCCTGACCTCAGACGCGGGGTAGCTCCTTTCGGCTGTCGCCCCTGACCTCGGACGCGGGGTAGCTCCTCTTGGCCGTGACCTCAGTGACATGAAATTGAAGTCTTTTTCCCTTTGAGAGTCTCTGACACTAATGATTTCCTCGTGCTTGAGTTGATCTGGCCTCAAGGAAAGGGACAAGACAAGTGGGAATGTTCAGATGCTCATGGGGTGGGTGGGGCATGGACTGAATGTGCCTGGAGAGTCAGGGTAGGCCCAAAAAAGGCTGCTTTCTTTCTCTAAAGCTGGTCAGAAGAGACCCCTAACAGAATTTCTAGGGGAGAATTACTGATCATCAACTGAGTGCTAGGCACTGTGGGAGCATTAAAAACTATATAATCCATGTTCCTGCCCTCAGGAGACTTATGGACCATACCATGATTCACAATGCAAAGCAAAGTGTAATCAAGGGTGGAGTCCAGGCAGGGCTGCCATGAGCAGTTGTTCAGGCTGTGCACTGCACAATCCTAGGGACACCACTCACTCAGACACCCTGTGACGCCACAGGTTTTTATGCATCGGCCTTATGCCCAAGGAGGTGAGGAGCAATCAGTCAGTATCTGTTAAAAGGGTTTCATGCGGTCTGGTGGTGACAGCATGGTGGCAGGGATGGCTGAGGTGGTGGCAGCCTTGGTGGATATAGGCTCAGCCGGGCAATTTGAGGAGCTTCGTGCTTCAGAGCCAAATCCCTCCTTGTCCATTTCTGGGCACCATGGACTCACGGTGCATCAGATGAACGGTGTGATGGCAGAGCTAGCAGAGAGCATTCCCAGGTTTCAATCATGAAGAAATATTTCTAAGGAGTTTTAGTGCAGTGAAGGTGTTCAGACTTCAGATGCCCTTGATATTCTGGGGAATGGTTTTACTAGTGTTCCTGGTCTGGCCTCAGGCAGCTTTGGCTGCCACCGTTGCCTTTGTCTTATTAAGAGTTCGTCTTCTGGGAGCTCTTTTGTGGGGAGGCACATGTAGTGATCCTCCTGGCTTCAGCAGGAGTTTCAAGAACAACACTTGCTTCCCAGAAGAGTTTTCAGTGAGGGACCCTACTGGAAACCAGCAGGAATATGAGACGAGATCGGCTTTTAGGAACATATAGGAATTCGATTTTATGAGTCAGGATGCTACTTGTTTTCTTCTGGCTTAAGACAGTTACCTTGTTTCAGCCTAGTCTTGCCTGTTTTTTGATTTGTGTTACATGACAATTAGAATCAGGAGTGCCGGCGGTGGGGGTCTTCACTGAGCCTGGCCCAGTGCTGTGTGTCGTGGATGCTCAGCAGCTGTTAGTTGAAAGAGTGACTGGGATGCACTGCCTTTGTCATCACCTTTCTGCTCTTCTTTGGTCTGAGTGTGGAATTGTACGGAAGAATATGGCACAGACGTTCCTTAGACTTTAGAAAGAGTCTCTTTTGAGTAGCTGTCTCTGGATGCTTTACCTTCTCTTTGTTCTTTTTCCATTTTCATTGGACAGTGGGGCTGCTCAGGTGGTGCAGTGGTGAAGAATCTGGAGATTCTTCATCAAGAGATGTAAGAGACACCATTTCAGCCCCTGGGTTGCTAGGATCCCCTGCAGGAGGAAATGGCAACCCATTCCAGTATTCTTGCTAGTAAAATCCCATGAACAGAGGAGCCTGGCGGGCTAGTGTCCAAGGGGTCACAAACAGTTGGACATGACTGAGCGACTGAGCACACACATTGGACAGTTGACACTGATTTTAAAGTGTATATAGTTTTTCACATTAAAAAATGAAAAGAATGTAAAATATTGCTTCAAAAGAGCATTCTAAAGAAAAAAGAATTAAGGTAGTAAAAAAGCACCCAAGAGTATATGAGATGAAAAGTATAAACGGAAGTCAAAGAACTACCTCAAACTGTATCATTGTCATTTATTTGCATAGAAACACCAGATTGGTTAAAGTTATAGATAAAGATAGTATTTTAAGCCCAGTGGAAATCTTTCACTCTTGGAAAAATATGTGCATATATATTTAAAAACCCTTTAACAATGTAACTTTTCAATACATTTCCTATAGGTAAAAATGTGAATCCCCCATCCTGGAATGTGAAGTCAAGTGGGCCTTCGAAAGCATCACTACGAACAAAGCTAGTGGAGGTGATGGAATTCCAGTTGAGCTATTCCAAAGCCTGAAAGATGATGCTGTGAAAGTGCTGCACTCAATATGCCAGCAAATTTGGAAAACTCAGCAGTGGCCACAGGACTGGAAAAGGTCCGTTTTCATTCCAATCCCAAAGAAAGGCAATGCCAAAGAATGCTCAAACTACTGCACAATTGCACTCATCTCACATGCTAGTAAAGTAATGCTCAAAATTCTCTAAGCCAGGCTTCAGCAATACGTGAACTGTGAACTTCCAGATGTTCAAGCTGGTTTTAGAAAAGGCAGAGGAACCAGACATCAAATTGTCAACATCCACTGGATCATGAAAAAAGCAAGAGAGTTCCAGAAAAGCATCTATTTCTGCTTTATTGACTATGCCAAAGCCTTTGACTGTGTGGATCACAATAAACTGTGGAAAATTCTGAAAGAGATGGGAATACCAGACCACCTGATCTGCCTCTTGAGAAACCTGTATGCAGTTCAGGAAGCAACAGTTAGAACTGGACATGGAACAACAGACTGGTTCCAAATAGGAAAAGGAGTACATCAAGGCTGTATATCGTCACCCTGCTTATTTAACTTATATGCAGAGTACATCATGAGAAACGCTGGGCTGAAAGAAGCACAAGCTGGAATCAAGATTGTCGGGAGAAATATCAATCACCTCAGATATGCAGATGACACCACCCTTATGGCAGAAAGTGAAGAGGAACTCAAAAGCCTCTTGATGAAAGTGAAAGAGAAGAGTGAAAAATTTGGCTTAAAGCTCAACATTCAGAAAACGAAGATCATGGTATCCGGTCCCATCACTTCATGGGAAATAGATGGGGAAACAGTGGAAACAGTGGCAGACTTTATTTTTTTGGGCTCCAAAATCACTGCAGATGGTGACTGCAGCCATGAAATTAAAAGACGCTTACTCCTTGGAAGGAAAGTTATGACCAACCTAGATAGCATATTCAAAAGCAGAGATATTACTTTGCCAACAAAGGTCCATCTAGTCAAGGCTATGGTTTTTCCAGTGGTCATGTATGGATGTGAGAGTTGGACTGTGAAGAAAGCTGAGCGCCAAAGAATTGATGCTTTTGAACTGTGGTGTTGGAGAAGACTCTTGAGAGTCCCTTGGACTGCAAGGAGATCCAACCAGTCCATCCTAAAGGAGATCAGTCCTGGGTGTTCTTTGGAAGGACTGATGCTGAAGCTGAAACTGCAATACTTTGGCCACCTCATGCAAAGAGTTGACTCATTGGAAAAGACCCTGATGCTGGGAGGGATTGGGGGCAGGAGGAGAAGGGGACGACAGAGGATGAGATGGTTTGATTGCATCACCAACTCAATGGACATAGATTTGTGTGGACTCTGGGAGCTGGTGATGGACAGGGAGGCCTGGCGTGCTGCGGTTCATGGGGTCGCAAAGAGTTGGACATGACTGAGCAACTGAACTGAACTGAAACTGGATACTAAGCCATTTAATTTCCGTCAACTCTTTGTCCTTTCCCCTTTTCAGAAAACCCAAAGTTCTGCCTCCTACTGTGAATCTTTTCCTTTTGAAAACACATCTTCTTGCTCTCACTTCGCTTCCCTCCTGACTCTTCCCTTATCCATTTTGTGTGTTCCTTTGCAAAGAATGGAAAAATCTCTTGTAGGAAGCTGACAGTCTTCATCCTTTCTCCATATCTCCTCTGCACCTATTCTAATGGCATAAAATTTGGAAGGCAGGCAGGTATTTTGTGTTACATTAACGATGGCTGGATGGCCTCACTGACTCGATGGACGTGAGTCTGAGTGAACTCCAGGAGTTGGTGATGGACAGGGAGGCCTGGCATGCTGCGATTCATGGGGTCGCAGAGAGTCGGACACGACTGAGTGACTGAACTGAACTGAACTGAACGATAACTGACAGCTATTAAGCACATGCTGTGCGACAGACACGGTGGTTTCAGTTACATTTCTTATTCAGTCCTCACAAAGCCTCACGAAGTAGGTATTATTACTATCCTTATTTTACAGATTAGGAAAGTAAGGTTCAGAGAGGTTAAGCAATCTGCTCAATTTGCACTGCTATTGATTGGTGGAATTGATATTCATACGCAGGTCTGAGAGTCTGGGTGTGGACACTCAGCCTGGCTCTGTGCCCCTGACTGTGATGCTGAGTTGTTTTGTTGTGTTCCTTCTTCTGGCCCATCCTGCCTTCTACTCACCCTGCTTTTAAGACCTGGAAGCTTTGACTGGAAAAGTGCTTGTAATTACGTGTTTCTTCCCAAATTGGACTGGACTGGTTTTTTCATGGGCTGGATATACCAAGCGACACATCATCCAAATGATTTAATAAGGATAGTAGTAGTTGAGGGAATTTAATTAAAGGGCACTGTAGCTTCAGCTCTAGCAAAACGAGTTGTTTTCCGTATTCTGAAGTGTCATAAAAAGTCTTCAATCAGCTATTGCCCTAAACTCCCAAATTCTACTTATAGAAAATGATCCTACAGAAATATTTGAGTGTGAGGTTATACATACAAGGATTTCCACTGCAGCACTGTTGGTAACAGTGAAATGTTGGGAACAATCTTGTTGCAGTTGTTTCATCGCGAAGTTGTGTCCGACTCTTTTGTGACCCCATGGACTGTAGCCCTCCAAGCTCCTCTGTCCATGGGATTTCCCAGGCAGGAATACTGGGAATGGTTTGCTATTTCCTTGTCCAGAGAAACTTCCTAACTCAGGGATCAAACCCATGTCTCCTGCATTGGCAGGCAGATTATTTATCACCGAGCCACCAGGAAAGCCCGTTGCAAACAACCTTAATGTCTATTAACAGGTGATTGGTTATGGTGCATTTAAATGAATGTAGCCATTAAAAAAATATGTTGGTGATTTATGCTATGAAAGTGGCAGGAGAAATTAGAATTTTCCTTTCTTTTCTTGGAAATCATTCAATGATCATAAGAAAACTGGAGGGGAAAACACACAGAAAAATCCTGCATGCCGCAACAGAGACCTGACACAGTAATAAATAAATAAAGGGGCATGGAGGAAAGAAATAAGAATGGCAAACAAAATAGGAAATCAAGGTGTAAGGATGTAAAGAAAAAGTGGAGAGAACATGATAGATATAGAATACAGGAAAAGAAAATTTATTATATACATAATTGGAGTCTCTTTAGAATAAAACCAAAACAGTGGAACATTTCAAATAGGAACATATTTTTTGGAAATACAGAAGACCCTGTATCATGGGAAATTACCCCAGAAGAGTTAACTTAGAGATACTATCCTGGTAAAGTTAGATTACAAAGATGATCCATCAAGGAAAATGACCAAGTCACTTATAGGGGAGAAAAATCAAGCTTGCTTCCGAGTCCTCTACAGCAACATTCAATGCCAGAAGATGGTGGTTTCATACCTAAAATATCTTCAAGGGAAAAGTGTTACCCAGGGACTTTCAGTTCAGTTCAGTTCAGTCGCTCAGTCGTGTCCGACTCCTTGCGACCCCATGAATCTTATCAACAGCCAAATTTCCCTTCAGCTGTGAAGACATGGTCTCAAACCATGTGAAGAGATGGCCTCGAACATGGAAGAATTCAGAGAATATCAATTCTATGAACCTTTCTTAAGGAAATAACCAGAGCCAACTAAGAGATAATTGAGGAAATTATGGAAAAAAAGATTGACTGCAAGTTTTGAATACATTTATTCTGAAACCACTCCAATATTCTTGCCTGGAGAATCCCATAGACAGAGGAACCTGGCAGGCTACAGTCCACAGGGTCACAAAGAGTCAGATATGACTGAGCGAATAAGCATGAAAGCTAAAGTAATTCTACACATTAGGGTGATAGAAAGTATGTAAAAATGATATGTCCTGAGAATATATAAACAATGTAACTAATGGATATTTGCAGTGGAAGTGAGAGAGTAAGTGAGAAGTAGAATAATAAGTGTACTGATTGCTACACCTTTAATCGGAGAAGGCAATGGCACCCCGCTCCAGTACTCTTGCCTGGAAAATCCCTGGATGGAGGAGCCTGGTAGGCTGCAGTCCATGGGGTCGCTAAGAATCAGACACGACTGAGCGACTTCCCTTTCACTTTTCACTTTCATGCATTGGAGAAGGAAATGGCAACTCACTCCAGTGGTCTTGCCTGGAGAATCCCAGGGACGGGGGAGCCTGGTGGGCTGCTGTCTATGGGGTCGCACAGAGTCGGACACGACTGAAGCGACTTAGCAGCAGCAGCAGCACACCTTTAATAACTGGGAGTCAAAAAAATATTCATTAAAGCTGACATACCAGGTGATAAAATAAGCACTTTTAAATACAAAGGTAAATTCTGAGAACTGTATTACTGACTAAAACTGGCCAGGAGAGGAGACAAAAGAAGAGAAAAGGAAATGTGCTGACTTTTTCTTCCATTGTTCGTAGTAAGGAGCTAATAGATATTTGAAAACAGATAATAGAAAGCTGGAGGCATTAAAGTTTTTATTATAAAAGTAACTTCCAAAACTTACAACAAGACCACAGGCTACATGGTAAGAGATTATGAAAAACTATAGAATTAAAAAGTATAATATGGTATTAGTGTGATAGAACTAAGGTTAACATATGTGACATATCAATAAATGTCTAAATAGGCTTAACTCAGCTATTAAAAGAAAAAGAAATTCAGCTTATATTTTTCAGCAAAACTGACCTTATGCTGTTGTCAAGCAAATGACCCATTTAAGATAAAGTGTTTCCCAGAAGGCTGAAAATTAATGTATAATTATGCATGAGGCAAATGCAAAGAAAAGAAGGCACGAGTCATAATCTCAATATCACATCAGGTGAAGATGAAGAGAGGCACTTTATAACATTCAAAGATGCAAGTCACAATGAGGATATAACAGTTATGAATGCCTGTCTACCAAGAAACAAAGAACAATAATCATAAAGCTAAAAGTACAGGAGATACAGAAAAAATAGACAAACAAATAGTGGGAGACTTTAATTCACCTCTTTTCAATCAGTGATCTTGAATACCTAGAAAAAATAAATTGGATGTAGAAGACCGAAATATCCTATTTGGAGAAACAGATACAGGTTCACAATTCCTTGTCCAAAACCCTCTGTAATTTTCCAAAGTTTGAAAAGGTGATATGGTACATATCAGTTCAGTTCAGTTGCTCAGTCATGTCCGACTCTTTGTGACCCCATGAACCGCAGCACGCCAGGCCTCCCTGTCCATCACCAACTCCCGGAGTTTACTCAGACTCGTGTCCATCGAGTAGGTGATGCCATCCAACCATCTCATCCTCTGTCGTCCCCTTCTCCTCCTGCCCTCAATCTTTCCCAGCATCAGGGTCTTTTCAAATGAGTCAGCTCTCTGCATCAGGTGGCCAAAATATTGGAGTTTCAGCTTCAACATCAGTCCCTCCAATGAACACCCAGGACTGGTCTCCTTTAGGATGGACTGGTTGGGCCTCCTTGCAGTCCATGGGACTCTCAAGAGTCTTCTCCAACACCACAGTTCAAAAGCATCATAAACATATATTATATATCATCCCAATTAGTATTTGGGATGATATATAATACATATGGATTTGGGGCTTGGGGCAGTACCATAATCAAACACACTGATATTTCTGCTGTAAATCATTATGACAGGATAAATGACTACAGATAGCCTCATACCAGTTCATCATAGGGTTTGCTGTCAAAGGAACTACAGAAAAAAAAAAAATAATAAAACTTTCAGATTTCAGAACATTTTGTTTAGGAATTGAAGAGTTGGGAGGTGAATCTGTTTCTTATTCTGCACAGAGTGAGCTTGAGGCTCAGAAAGCCAAAATCTGACAGCAGGTGTTGCAGCAAAGGAAGGATTTTTGTTTGGAGGGCCCCAAGCAATGAGTGGGAGGTAAGTGTCAGATCCGTTCCATTTTTGTCTTTGAGTTAGGAATGATTTAAAGAGGAATAACAAAGAAACTGAGATTCATCATTGTTTTGCGACATTTCTTTGATTTTTTCTTGATTGTGGTTTCGGAAGCTAGAAAGTTTTCCGTGTACAATTCTCTGGGAAGGTAGTCCATGGCTTGTTGTGGAGGGGAGGTGGTGGTCTGTGAGCTCATCTTGTCCTGGAGAAACAACCTGAGTTTGTAAGTTAATGGTGATATCTATAATAGTAATTTTAGCACATTAACGATGGTATCAACCACACCAATCTCAGTCATCTGACTGCTTGATTAGTGTCCAGCTACCAAAGGACTGAGGTCAGAAGGGACAAGAAAGGGATTGTGGTCAGATGAGACAAGCAAGGGAATAAAGTCTGGGATGGAGAGAGTAATTATGAACACAGTAAGGGAAACTGGTTCTTCTGGACTTGGTTTCAATTCCACATAGGGAAAACCTTTAACCTGTAACTCTTTAAAAAAGGATGAAGTACCTTGAGGTGCCTGTCACTGCTGGATGTGGGGTGGGTGAGGTTCAGGCAGAGATGACCCTTTTTCATGAGACTCAATTTTTGTTGTTCAGGCGCTAAGTCGTGTCTGACTCTTGGTGATCCCATCAACTGTAGCATGCCAAGCTTCCCTGTCCTTCACTATCTCCCAGAGTTTACTCAAACTCATGTCCATTGAGTCGATGGTGCCATCCAACCATCTCATCCTCTGTCGCCCCTTCTTTTGTCCTCAATCTTTCCCAGCATCAGTCTTTTCCAATAAGTCAGCTCTTCGCATCAGGTAGCCAAAGTATCAAAATAACTATCCAAACAGAGATTCTAGGGTTACACTGGTTGAAGGGGGGGATACATTAGAAGGGGTTCATTCCATCCTAAGCACTGCCTGTTAGTTGCAAGTCTGTTGGTTGTGGTTAAAGCAAAATGGCATCCTCTCAATGTTGTAACGTGTGGTTGGGAAATGTGTATCCAAGACAGCAAACATGGTCTTTCAAACACTCTCGGAGGATTGATCTCCTACAAAGTAAATATGAAAAGTGCTGAAAGGTCCATGTGGGGTGTGGAAAGAACAACTATCTGATCCTTGTGGTTTCTATGGCTAGACATAGTGATACCACTCCTGGAGTATGTCTGGACTTTTTCTAGTCCACAAAACACATCAGTAACTGTCTGATTTGGGGGCTTCATTGCTGGGGCCACAGCCAACTCTCAGGTAGTCAGTGATACTGATTATCAAGAACCTGGCCAACCTCTGTGAGCTCAGAGGCCTGGAGGATTCCCTGAGGCGAAGGCAGTGATGGGTGGAGGGCATTAGGCCTTTGACAGACCAAGATTTGACCTGACATTTATGAGCTTGAACTGGGGGATGGGGAAGACAGTTCGCATTGTCTTACAACTTTTAGTGAAGAAGTTCTTCAATGGTCCTCCCAGTATCGCTCGGGCTGTGATTACTGCCATGCTCACTGTGGTTCCTACTCCACTCAGCCTGGAAAATGCTGAGGCTGGTGGAGTGGAGTTTAGCCCCTCCTGCAGCAACTTCTTACCTACGTGTAAGCAAATATTCCATGGTCAGGAGAGAGCAAAGAGCATAGGAGACTAAAGTCCCTGGGGACAGAGAGCTGTAAACCCAGAGGGTCAGCAGTCCTTTTTAACATTGATTTCTGTTCAGCTTAAACAAAATTACATAAGGGGCACAGGTGGATTTTAGAGTAGGCAGAAAGGGAAGATAAGCACAAAGAAGAAAACAAGTCTCACCACCAGCAGCGAGCATGGTTAATATTTCAGCCTGGTGGTTTCCAGCTGGGTTCTTGGAGGAGCCGGAAGGTACTTTTAGGCTTCCAAAAATGCTAGTTAGAATTTAATTAAAGAAGGAGGGAAAAACCACATAAAAGTTGCAGTAAACAAATACACAGGTGAGCTTGACTGAGCAGTCACCTTGTGGGGACCTCCAGCACAGGAGGATGCGTGCCTCTGCTGGCTCTGGGCGTTCATGCGCACCGGTCATAGACATGTCTTGGTCGCCAGGCTGCAGCCTCATGGGGAGGGGCACTCATGAGAAATCGCACAGGGTCCCAGGCGGCTCACGGTGCAGGTCTGGATTCAAGGCTCCCAGGCTTAGGGCCTTCCCTTTTGCACGTGGACGTTCACCTCACAGGGGAGGCACAGCTTGCACAGCAAGAGGTGAATTTGTAACACACTGTGGTGCCATTGCGTCACATGACGGATCATTTTAGCTTCTGTCTTTTGTGTTTATTATTGAAGCATGGTGAACGTCTTTGAAAAGAAGTAACTTTTAGTAAGTGGTGGGGTGATAACGCTGAATATTAACCTTTCCCATCCCTAAACCCACACGAACCTTCATCCTGAGGTCCCTCCGCTGTCTGTCTGGTGAGTTCTCTGGCCTTCAGAGGAAGATTTCAGAAATGCAGAGAGAAAGAAGCAAGGGAATACACAGGCTTTTTATTTAAAACTTAAAACAGAGAGGAGTCTTGATCACTTTCAAGACCAAAGTCTGAACAACAGTCTCAGAGGATCCGGGAGTGGTAGGAAAGAGAATCAGAGAGGAAGCCAGAGAGAAATGAAGCCCCTTGGAAAGGTGTTGCACTCTGTCCCTGCATCCCACTCAGGACCATGACCCAGCCTGGGGATGGTCACCTGAATAAATCTGGGGGCTCTGTGAGCAAAGAGGACCTGTGATCTTTCTTGGGTGAGGCCTGAGGGAACCACTGAGCTCTAGCCAGCCCCCTACCTGCTGTGGACAACAGGATCCAGGTTTAGAAAAGAAATTGTGAATAAAGGATGCAGACGGGCCCTGTACCCTTTTTGAGGGCGGCAGGCCAACCCTAAACCCTGCTGCTGCTTGTCTACTTCTAGTCTGATCTGACCTTCCAACCTCCTATGAATTCTGTGAAAACCCGTTTTTCTTTTAACATCCGCCCTTTTGTTTAAGACCATTAAAGTTGTTTTTCCCTGTGGTTTTCAATCAGGCACTCTGGCCCACACAAGATGCAAAAACATTATTATATTGGATTCCCCTTACCATGGTGGGGGCTGGGGCACAGAGATACAGCATACAGGGCCTTAGAAGTCATTGTCAGGTTTTATTTCTTGGTCTGGCAGATCCATACTGAAGTATATATTTTATTATTCATTGTATATATGTACTATTTGGACATAGAGAATATTTTGTAAGAAATATGAACATTTGAAAAATCATTGGAATGAATGGAAATCTCATGCCTGTTTACTCAGGTTTCCACATGACACTTTGTGTCAGGGAAAAAGTAACCTGGTCCTGTTTTCATTGAGTTTGTGCTCTAAATTAGGAATAAGAAAATCCTTTAAAAAAAAAAAAGTCCTTGGTAGCTTCAAACTGGATCTAGTAGGTACTTTTGTGACCTGGCAATGCAACCTCTTCAGCGCAATGCTAGGTTGCACTACCAGCTCTGACTGCCATTTGAAATCAGCTAAAATTCTAAAATCAAATAATTATGACATAGTGTTATCCAATGGGGTAATTTATTATCTCCACTTTAAATCTTTAAATTTGCCTCTCAGAATGTTGCCCAACTAGGCAAATTGCAAAAGAAAGCAGAAGAGAGAAGAAATACAGGAAAGTTGGAAATATGTTGTTTACAAAGTCAGAAGGAAAAATTTCAAGCACTTTTGGATATTCTTTTATATCCGTGTGCTTGTAAATGATCTCTTTCCTTGGTTAGAATGATTAGAACTTTATATGAGTTCATGGAGGAGATTTCTTATGTGAGCACAAGGAATGATATAATTTCTGTTTTTATTAAATAGAGAATCCGTACTCCAACTAAACATATGTTAAAACAGGTTGAAGGGGTGCCAAGTTATCATCAGCTGCCAGGAACCCAAATGTCTCCATCTGATGCTGGGAGGAGCGTGGGCATGTTGGTCCATCTTTACATTCCCCGTAGCTCCTAGAGCACTGTGAAATAAACGTTTGCTACAGTGGCAATCATATTGCAATGTATAAGTGTATTAACTCAACATGCCCATGTTAAACTTACAGAATGTTACATGTCAATCATATCTGAATTTAGAAAAAAATGCTTTGTGTGTGCTAGATCTCCTTCTGTTATTTTTACCAGAAAAAATAAAAATGAATACAAAACTTTAGCTGCCCTTGCCAAGTCTACCACCGGATGGCAGCAAGTCACCTCTGGTGGGATTGCCCTACACCCAGGCCAGCTGGGGCTTGGGGACCAGGGGTGTATGTGAAGCCCACGAAAAGGGTAGGAGTGGCATTTTTGTTTGTTTTTTTATTTGCTTTTGGTTTTGGCCGTGCCACATGACTTGCGGGATCTGTTTTAAAATTTTTTTGGAAAAATTTTAATTGATGTACAGTTGATTTACAAGCTGTGTTAGTTCCTGCTGTACAGCTAAGTGATTGAGTTATATATGTGTGTGCACGCGTGCTCAGTCGTGTTTGACTCTTTGTCACCCCCATGGACCTTAGCCCGCCAAGCTCCTCTGTCTATGGAATTTTCCAGACAAGAATAACTGGAGTGGATTGCCATTTCCTACGCCAGAGGATCTTCCTGACCCAGGGATCAAACCCATGCCTCTTGCATCTCCTTCATTGGTAGGTGGATTCTTTACCACTGTGCCACCTGGAAAGCCATCTATATATATGTGTGAATATATATATTGTATGTATGTATAAGAATATATATAATACATATTCGTATATATATTGAGCTTCCCTGGTGGCTCAGACAGTAAGGAATTGGCCTGCAATGCAGGAGACCCTGGTTCAACGTCTGGGTGGGGAAGATCCCCTGCAGAAGGGAATGGCTACCCACTCCAGTATTCTTGTCAGGAGAATTCTTATATATGTGTGTGTGTGTGTGTGTGTGTGTGTGTGCTAAGTCCCTTCAGTTTTGTCTGACTCCTTGTGACCCCATGGACTGTAGCCTGCCAGCCTCCTGCGTCCATGGGATTCTCCAGGTAAGAATACTGAGTGGGTGGCCATGCTATCCTCCAGCCAATCTTCCCAACCCAGGGGTCGAACCTAAGGCTCCCACACTGCAGGCAGATTCTTTACCATCTGAGCCATCAGGGAAGCCCAAATGAAAGTGAAAGTTGCTCAGTCGTGTCCGATTCTTTGTAACCCCATAGACTATGGAGTCCATGGAATTCTCCAGGCCAGAATACTGGAGTGGGTAGCCTTTCCCTTCTCCAGGCGATCTTCCCAATCCAGGAATCAAACCCAGGTCTCCCGCATTGCGGCGGATTCTTAACAAGCTGAACTACAAGGGAAACCCAAGAATACTAGAGTGGGCAGCCTATTCCTTCTTCAGCAGATCTTCTCAACCCAGGAATTGAACCGGGTCTTCTGCATTGCAGGTGGATTCTTTACCCATATAAATCAGGGAAGCCCATAGAAATATATATATATATTCTTTTTCTAATATTGTTTTCCATTATGGTTTATCACAGAATACTGACTACAGCTCCCTGAGCTATACTGTCGGACCATTCTATATATACTAGTTTGCATCTGCTAACCAGTCCCAAGCTCTCAAGTCACCCATCCCTCACCCATTCCCTCCTTGGCAACCACAATCTGTTCTCGACGTCTGGGAGTCTGTTTCTGTTTTGTCGATATGTTCATTTGCATCTTATTTTAGATTCTTCACACAAGTGATTTTATATGGTGTTTGTCTTTCTGAATTCACTTCATAAGGTAATCTCAAGAGGCATTTTTAAAGTCATAGCTTTAATGTGTGACATTCCTACAGTTATTGGCTACCAGTTTCTGGAGACACGTTGGAAACTCCCCGAGCCCTCATGAAGCTCACCCACCCAGGTGTCACTGGCTCTGAGCCATGTCTCCACGTGGCCCCTAATTTCTGCCCAGGGAAAGCTCCATTTGAGGAAGAGCCTTGATTTCCTTTATATCAAGAAAATTTTTGGTGTAGGAGGTTATACTCTGCTTTATGCTTCTGGGCTTATGTTGTCTTGGGAATCTTCGAAGCAAACAGGTGATGCTTGTGGGATCTTAGTTTCCAGACCAGGGATCAAATCCTGGCCCTCAGCAATGAGAGTGCTGAGTCCTAACCACTGGACATCCAGGGAATTCCTGGGATGGTGTTTTGATCTAGAAAATTCTTAGTGGAAAAGGGAAAACCTGTTAGAAGTATAACTAAGCTTTACACAATTCACTGTGTCTTGCAGTACTGTGTATAAACAACTTCAACTTTTTTTGTTGATTAGCCGAATTTAAGACTATTTACATTCATATTTCCTCCTCATCTTTTATACAGTAGTTGTGAAATGTAAACTTCTCTTGCTTTCATGGTTTAAATGTTCTCTTCCAAACTCCAACACTTCTAATTGATTCATAAAAAGACCTTTAAGATTTAAAAACTGGCTTCCTTTAGGAGCACCTGTGACCTTTATTGAAGACCTATGTTGTGTGAGGCATTTTATGTATCAAATCCCTTTCATTTCTCATAACGGTGCCCTGAAATATTTACCATTAACCCCATGATACAAACGAGAAAACTGAGGCCCAGGGAGACTTAGAAAACTGGTCCCATAACAAGTCAGTGGCAGAGTCAGGTCTGAACCCCCTCCACTCTCATGCATGTCTTACAAGGTTTTTCAGCATCATCACTGTTAACACTTTGGCCTGGATAATTCTTTGTTGGCGGGGTGGGCAGTGGGGTGGGGGAGGTGCAGGTGTTATCCTGGTTATGGCAGGATGTTTAACAGCATCGCTGGCCTCTACCCACGAGATGCCAGCAACATCTCCCGACTTGTGCCAACCAAAAATCTCTGCTGACATTGCCAAATGACCTCTGGGAGGCAAAACCATGACCAACTGAGAACCACTGATGTATTGGAAGCTTTGCCTGGGCTTCTGGGTGCTGCCTTAGATCAGAGAGACAGGGCTCTGCGAGGTGCTGGCTGTTTGAAAGTCCTGCTCCAGCCGCCTTCCAGCTACTGCTCTCCCCACAGGGCAAGGAGTCTATGGAACCGAGGAGACATGCCCACCTGGAACAACCCCACCCTTCTGGACCACGTTCTGTTTTCCAGGGCCTGTGAGGACTCACTGCCAGTTCTCCTGGCTGTTGGAGCGCCTGCACGTCTGCTCCCGAGGGGTGGCTCAGTGTGTCTGCTGAGTGGGGAGGGAGGCATGCTAAACATGCAAACTATGCGTTTTGGACTCAAACACGCACGCAGGGCTCCTTCTGTGAAGGATGGTGGTGGAGGTGGGAAGAAAAGGATGGTAGGCTCTTGGCAGGGGCCTCCCTGGAATCTTGACTCAGCCTGCAGATATGCGGGTGGCCTCTCCAGACCCCGGCTGCTGGTGTGGTTGTAGCTCACACATTTTTGACCCATCAACGTGAAGACCTCAGAATCATATCTGCCAACAGAAAAAGCCTGTTAGGGCTCCAGGTTTTCTCCTGAAATCCACATTTTCTCTAGAGAAATTTTCACTGTATTTCTCACTTGGTGGTCATTTCTCACCAAGAAACAGCATGTTTTTTTCCTTCTGGAAAAGCAGAAAGGAGTCAAGGACCCAAAGACACACTGAGAGGTGGGGCTCAGCTAGGCTCTGTCACCAGCCGGGGGCTCCTCACCCACAGCAGCCTTCTGGAGGGGGTACAGTCAGCTTTGCAGAAGAGAGATAACGGCCCCCCAAACCTCCCCTCATCCCCCACAAATGGAACTATCTTTACCATTTTTACTTGAGGAAATAAAATTGAGATGACCTCTAGATGCACTTGATCACAACTAGTATGGGGTGGGACTGTTTTAACGCATTTGGAATCACTCAAAGCAAAAGTCTACCCATAATCCTCATTAATGGTAATTATAATGTTTTTCCCAGTTAAATTTTTTTATTGTGATATAATTGAGATACATTATAGTTTCAGGCATAAAACACGATATTTGTATATATTGTGAAAAGTTCACCACAATAAGTCTAGCTAACATCTGTCACCATACATAGTTATAGAATTTTTTTTCTTGTGATGAGAGCTTTTAAGATTGCTTTTATCAACAAGTTCCAAACATGCAATACAGGGTTATTACCATGGTCACCATGCTGTATATTACATCCCCACAACTTATTTATTTTATAACTAGAAGCTTCTACCCTTTGACCCCTTCCACCAATTTTTCCCACCTCCAACCTCCTCAACTCTGGCAACCACCAGACTGTTCTCTATATCTATGAGCTGTTTTCAGTTTTTTGAACATTATAAATAATACATGTCTGTCAGGGGAGGACTGATTATTCATTCATAGTATGTCCATATGCTGGAACCCAGTGCAACCATTACAACAAGCAGCAAACTTAAAAAGACCAGCTAAGATTCATTTCTTCATTCACTCATGTAACAAATATATTCTGGGCACATAGTAGGTGTAGGTACCAGGTTAAGTGCTGAATAATAAAGAAATACATGTTTTGACTTGCAAAGATGTTCATAAGACATTATGAAATCTAAAAACTCCAGCTCACAGTGTGTAATAAAATCACATATATGCTATCATATATTGGTATAATGCTAATAATAACCATTTACTGAATGCTGAGACCCATTATGCCTGAATTACTAGACTAAGCACTCAGACATGATAATTACACATAATCCTCATATCTACAAGGATTGTATATCCTATCTATTTTGCAAAAGAGATAGTTGAGGCCTTAGAAGTTTAGGTAACAAAGTTAAGTTCATCCAGTACAATCTTAAACTGCAGAGCTGGGATCAACTCTGACTAAAGAGCCTGAAATATCTGCAACTGTGCTGTATATCTTTCCCAAAATTGTGTACACATGTAAGACAATCCAGTAAAATTCTCAAAAGAAGTAATCTGTGCTGTTTAGGATTATGGGTAAATTGCAGATTATACTACTTTCTATATATTTAATTGAATTATATAATAAATTTGTCAAGTTCCAGAAAGAAATTTGAGATTTTGATTAAGATTGCATTTAACTTAGAGAATACTGTGGGTAGAATTACCATACATAATAGTCAGAATTCCTACCTAGTACTTTGGCTGATTTTCCCATACATATTCAAGTTATTTCTGACTTACCCTTAAATTAAGTGTTCTAATTTAAAACGCATAGACCTCACATCTTTCCTGTTCAGTTTAATCCTTGGTACTTCATGGTTTCTGTTGCTGCTTTAAAATGAACTTTCCCTCCAGTTTCCTTTTCTAACTGGGTATTTCTGCTCTATGTCAAGGTAACTGATTCTTGGGTGTTAATTTTCTATTCAACCACTGTATTAAACCATCTTATGTTTAAATTTGAGGTGAAATTCACACAACATAAAATTAGCCATTTTAAAGTGAACGATTCAGTGACATTTAGCACATTTACAGTGTTATGCAACCCTTGCTTCTGTGTAGTTCCAAAACATTTAATCATCCTGAAATCAATCCCCTTGCCCGTTAAGCTGTTATTTCCCAAGAACCATATTATTTTTTTTGAATTGATTATCAGGAACTGGGGTTATGAAACCCTCCCATGGAAGTCATCAGGCTGTGTGGCGGTGCCACCTGATGGAGGTGGTTGTGATGGTGTTGTGATGAGCTAGGCTGTGGATCTTCTTGTCTCCTAAATTGTGGGAAAGCCCACAGATGTGGAATTTTTTTTTCCATTACAGAATCTCACTGGGATTCCAATCTTCCCTTCTTGCAGCTGGCCCTCCCCACTTCCAAGATAAAGCTGAGGCCCTGCTGACCTGCTTCCTCTCCTCTTAAGGCTACTGCCTCAAATTCCTGGGAGTTTCCAAGGAAAGCCCAGGACAGGACACATGTTTTAGGATGAGCTGTGTCGGAAAATGAAATGGGTCTAAGGTTTCTCCAAGTCTTAGACACATCTCTACGCCCATTCTAAGCCTGCTTGAAAATAAACAGTTCAAGAGATTCACACTGGAATGGCCCTCAGACTTCCTTTGGTCAGTCACAAGCCTAGGTCTTGCTGCCAAGGATAATTGGTGCTTCCGCCCGGCTGGAGCCAAGCTACATGCTGCCAGGCTGGTCAAGAAACCCTGGGGGTTTAGTGGAAGTTGAGGGCTGGGAGTGAGGGCAAACGCCTGGGAAACCTGTTCATCTGTGATTGTCAAGACTCAGGGATATTTGCATGGTATCTCATATTATTTGTATAAGCTGAAATTTATTCTTAAATTTCTCATTCTTTAGAAGGTTTATAATGATGCAAATAACACAGGAAAACTTTTCCAATGTTTTTACTGTCATTGTGAGTCTGTTTTCTATTCCATTTTCCATCCATCACTGAGCCAGTGTTGTGTGTGTATGTGTGTGTATCTGGGTGCCAGGTCCTGTGCTAGGCTGAAGATATTAAGACAGTGTATTTTATTGAGTTTCTGTTGGGAGGACTAGAACCCCAACTCCGTTGGCCTCCACCTTCATCTTATGTTGCTGTCTTCACATGCAGCCACAACTGGGATTGTGGGACTGAGTTAGTTACATGAGCAGAAATGAGGTATAAGGTGAAGTAGGCTCATATGCGAAGAGTCAGCTCCCAGTGGATCCCCGTAGTGCCAGGAAATTTGTGACCTTTAGTGTGGAAACCCTGCATGCTCTGAGCCCCTGCCTTGGGGTTTGGTATCTGTTACAGACTGAATATCCATGTTGCTCCCAAATTCATGTGCTGAAACACTACCCCCAAAAGTGATGGTATTAGGAAGTGGTTAGAATTAGATGCAGTCGTGAGGATGGAGCCTCATGAATGGGATTAGTGCCCTTTAAGAGTTGTGAGAGAGATTGCTTCCTGTCTCTGCCTTCCTCCGTGTGAAGATGCAGCAAGAAGACAGCCGTCTGCAAGCCAGCAGAACTCAACCGTGATCTCAGACATCCAGCCTCCAGAATTGTGAAAAATACATTTCTGTTTCTTATAAGCTTCTAGTCGTAGCCCAAATGGACCAAGACAGTATCTAATGCTGATGTTCCAGTGGTACTGGGCAGGAGACTGATCCTGGAAGACATTCTCGATGATGCTTGGTTTAGTTTTCCTTTTCATCCTCCTCCTGGAGCAGCCTCAGAGTACGTGCAGATGGCTCCTCCACCTGCTGGTCTCACAATTCCTACCCTACGTCTCCTGTCCCCTCGCTTGCTCTCTTTTTCAGTTGTGCATTTTCTTGATTGATAATTTAACTTACATTTTCTGATGGCTAGAGTGAGCTAATTAAGTTAAGCATTCAGTAAGTTGCCAATAATCTCATTGTATTGTGGAAATAAATAACGACTCGTCATAGAAAATAGAGTGAAAAGTTTAAAGTGGAATCAAGCAACAGAGAGCTGCCACAGAGACAAAATGATCCACAAGGGTGAGGACTGGAACCCAGGACTCAGGTCATGAGGTCTCAGTTATACCTGTTATCTCATCTTCACGTGTTATGTCTAGAGTTCTACCTACACGTAAGTCAACAGAAGAATTCTGTGCAGTGGCCTCTGTAACCACCATGGCCAGTGGAGTACGGTGGAAATGATACTACATGCCATCTGAGGCCGGTTCATAAAAATGCCATGAACTTTTATCAGCGTTCCTTTATATTTTTTCTTGCAATTGCTAAAGGTTCTTCTTCATGAACACGGTTGCTGTATATTAATAATTTTACATCTTCGTGGTGAATTACAGGCTTTATCCTTATAAAACGCTCTTCCTGGTCTTTAGTGTCACTCCTTGTTGATTCTTGCATTTTCCTGGCATACCTTTGTGCATTTAAAAAATATTATGCTATCTGAATTTCTTTGTCTTTTGAGTGTGTCCCTTGTACATTGCGTAGGTCTTCGTTTTGTTTTGTTGGCCAGTCTAAAAATCTTTTCCTTTTTTAAAAAAACATTTATTTATTTGGCTGTGCCAGGTCTTAGTTGGGTCATGTGGGATCTTTTAGTTGGGGCGTGTGAACTCTTAGTTGCGATCTAGCTCCCTGACCTGGGATCAAATGGCCTACAGTATTGGGAGCACAGAGTCTTAGTCACTGGACCACCGGGGAAGTCCCCGAAATCTTTTCTTTTTAATAGGTGAGTTAAAAGGAAAGTGGTGTCATCAATATGACACCATTTGGCTCATTTCTGTCATATTATTATGACATGGCACGTATCTCTTATACTCTCATACTTCTTATTGTGTATCTTTAACTATGTGGACTTTTGTGTTCTTTCTCTCTTGATACATCTTTTGGTATTTGGGAAGGTTTTAAGTTTTGTTCTAATGGTCATCTTTATAGTCATACCTTTATATAATGCCCAAAGTACCCTCTCTTCTTTGTAGGTGGCCCATTGTCTTTTGGTGCCAGAATACTAAACAATGTTAAAATCAGGTAGTGACATCTTTCCCCTGCCTCCTCCTTTTACACCAGTATTTGAAGTAGTACTGTCATATTTCCAAAAAATACTTATAAGGCAATCAGCATGCTTATTCTACTTTTCATCCACACCCTCAATTCTTATCTGCTTTATTATGATAGTTGCATTTTATTTACATTATCAGAAATGTAAGCACTACATGCTATCCTGTCTCACGACCATAATTCAGTCTTAATTTTACAGGTAAATATGTATTTAATGGCCACCACCAGTGCTTATGCAGGTATCTTTCCAGTCATTTTTTTTGTTTGTTTGTTTTCTGAAACTAATTCTGTAGTGGATTCCTTAGGAAAAGATCATGGAAAAATGTTCCAGAGTTCTCGCATCTTATCAAAAATTTTACTTGTGGCCTTTATGCTTGAAGGTCAGTTTGGCTGAATATAAAACCCACAGCTCACATTTTCCTTTTCTTGAGTATATGGTTGTATTTTGTCAAAAAGCATTGCTGTCAGAGGGTCTGAGGACAACCTCATTTTCTTTCCATTGTAAGTGATTCAGTCTTTTTGCTTGGATGTCACTTCTTTTCTTTCTTTCTTTGGCTGCACTCTACAGTTTATGGGATCTTAGTTCCCCAACCAAAGATTGAACCCAGGCCCTTGGCAGTGGAAGTGTGGAGTCCTAAGCACTGGACCGTCAAGGAATTCCCAAACAACCCTTTTCTCTTTTCTGTTGCTGCTTTTTTTATTTTAAAAAAGTGAATTGAGTATTTTTGGAGAAAAGAGTTAAGAGTTTTTTAGACTCTTGGTTCTGGAGCTCCTTCTGTTGTTTTTGCAAAGAGATGAAAAATATGGTGTGGCATTTTCTGACGTTAGTTTCCTCTGCTTCACATTTTTTATCCTTTGCTCCTGTTGTCCAGTCCTGTTCCACTTGGAAACTACTTCCAGCACCTTCTAGGTTTTCTTCTCAGATTAACTTGCTGTGTTTTTCAATGAATTTTGGGGGTTTGGGGATACTTAGTAGATTGGGGGTACCCTGTTACCTAATACTGTTGTCCGAGGCCTCTGATTTTGCTTTCCTGATGACTTCATCTGTGTTTAGGGGAGCTATAGGAGATTAAAAAGCTGTGCCCTCGCCACCATTTTCTCTGAATCCACTCTTACCCCTACATCTTAATAATAAACTTTAAATTTTTGACAGTTTTAGATTTATAAGAATATTACAAAGGTAGTACAGAGAGATCCCATATACCCTGCCTCTGGGTTTTTCCTCTTATTAACATCCTCCATTAGTACGGTACCTTCATTATAATAAATGGACCAATATTAATACTTTATTATTAACTGAAGCCCATATTTTATTCAGATTTCCTCACTTTTTACTAACATCCTCTCCTGTCTCAGAATCCCATCTAGGACTCCACGTTACCTGTAGTCATCATCCTCCTTGTGCTTCCCTTGGCCATGGCAGTTTCCTTGTTTTTGAGGAGGACTGGCCAGATATTTTGTAGAATGTCCCCCAGCTGAGGTTTGTCTGATGTTTTTCTCATGATTAGACTGGGTTTATAGGTTTGGGGAGGGCTTCCCTTGTGGCTTAGCTGGTAAAGAATCCGCCTGCAATGCAGGAGACCTTGGGTTCAATCCCTGGGTTGGGAAGATCCCCCGGAGAAGGGAAAGGCTACCCACTCCAGGCTACCCATTCTGGCCTAGAGAATTCCATGGACTGTATAGTCCATGGGGTCACAAAGAGTCAGACACGACTGAATGACTTTCACTTCACTTCACTTCACTTCATGGGTTTGGGGAGGAGGAGCCCAGAAGTATCATGCCATTCTCTTCCCATTGTTGCAAGGGTACAGACAGCCTCTGTCTTCTTGCTGTTTCTGACTCCTCTGTCCAGCTCAGAGAAAATAAGACTGATTCAATCTGAATAAGATTCCAAAGGTAGAAAGTGACAGAAGCCAGGAATCCAACCCAAACTCAGCCTGCTTTACCTGGGAGCCTGACCTCTTAACCACTCTGCCAAGTTGGGTCTAAGAATTAAATCACTGATTTAGCGTAGGCGCCACACCACTTCCCTTATATCCCAGTTGGTAAAGAATCTGCCTGCAATGCAGGAGACCTCAATTCGATTCCTGGGTTGAGAAGATCCCCTGGGGAAGGGAAAGGCTACCCACTCCAGTATTCTGGCCTGGAGAATTCCATGGACTATACAGACCTATACAGGGCCGCAAAGAGTCAGACTGGACTTCGTGACTTTCACTTTCGCTTTCTACACCATTCTTTTCTTTCTGGTTCCTATTCCTGCCTTGTGTCCTCTCCCCATTGTGTCCTCATCCAGGGGCCATGTCTCCCCTCCTGTCCTTGCTTTATGAAGGAAGTCCACTCTTCCTCCTACCCAGGGGCAGGGCCATTTGCCCCTTGCCCACCTGCCCCCCACCAAGCTGCCAAGAGGCTGTGTGATGAATGGGAAAGGAAAACGGAAGGGGAGGGAGGGAGGGAGACGGGAGGGTGAGGGAGAGAGGGATGAAGAAGAGGAGGGAAGAGGGGGGAGGGGAAGGGGGTGGGGGCCAGAATGGCAGATCCACAAACCCTAATTTAATCACAGGGCCCCATGCTCAATTTAACAGACACAAGGGCTCAGAATGGGGTCCCTGTGCGGCGGTGGGGCAATCAGCCTGCTGCAGTTCCTGGGAAAGCATTAATTGCGGATGACAATGTGTAAACAGTGGGGATGAATGGAGGGTGCAGGTGTGAGCTGCTGGGGCCAGCAGGGCTGTTTTCACACGAGCTGCGGCTCCCTCACTGCTGACTTGCTCCCCAGAACTGGATTAGTGGTAGCAGTTGGGGACCGTTGAGAGTGCTGGAGTTTGGCATGGAGCAAGGGGCTGGGAGCTGCCCCCCTCCAACCTGTTTGTTTTCATTTCCTTTTTCAGAGAGATGAATTATATAGTTTTTCCCCTGCAAGGTCCAGGCACTTGAAGTGAAGTGACTTTCCAACCACAGGGAAGGTCAATGGTAACCCAGATCTAAAACACTGGGAGTGATAAGCTAGATATTGAGTACTATCTGTATTTTTGCATCATTTTCCTATTTGAATTTCATAACAGTGGTTATGGAGTCAGAGCCTGAAATCAGATCCCAGCTCTGTCACTTGCCAGCTGTGTGATTTTGCACAATCCTTAAGCACTCTCTGCCTTGGTTTCTCCATCTATAAAACAAGGATAGTCATACCTACTGCAGGCTTCGCTGGTGGCTTAGATGGCAAAGAATCTGCTTGCTATGCGGGAGACCTGGGTTTGGTCCCTGGGTTGGGAAGATCGCTTGGAGGAGGGCGTGGCAACCCACTTCAGTATTCTTGCCTGGAGACTCTCCATGGACAGAGGAGCCTGGCGGGCTGCAGTCCATGGGGTGGCAAAGAGTTGGACACGACTGAGCGACTAAGCCCAGCACACAATACTTACTGCATGGCACTACCGTGGGGACCACAGTGTTCACGCATCTACTTGCTGAGGAATGTGTCTGGCTCATCCTAAGTATTAGTAAATATTATGATCCTGGGAGTTTCTCAACTTTTCCTGCTTCAGCCCAAGAAATGCTCTTCTTGGGGAGCCCTCTGGCTTTTCTGCTTCATTGGTCCCTATACAGACTGTGCATCAGCTTTTGGGGCCCTCAAGATGGAGTTCAAAAAGGAAGTCATCATTCATATTCTCATCAGAGATGCTTTAGCCCTGTGGGCCAGACTTGAATGTTGGGATTTCTTGAATTAGATTTAAAAATGAAACTGATAGATACAGACTATTGGGGAAGTGGGAATATTAAAGAAAGAACCATCATTATTTCATGCAGGGACATTCTAGCACCAAAAATGTTGAAAGGGAACATTGGACATTGATGCATTTTGACCACCAAGCATCCATTCACCTGCTTTAGCCAACAGCCCCTGTTATGCTGTGTCCATCTCTCCCGCACAACCAGCCCCTGACTCAGAGCTGAAGCCTGGGGACAAGTGTAAGTCAGTCAGGGCTCCTCATTCCTCTGCCCCAGCAATGAAGCTCAACCAGATGCTGAGACTGATTGGAATTCTGGGGAAAAAGCAGCTGGTCCTTTCTGATGAGCTGGGACCTGAGAGCACACAGCCTGGAGGTGGTGCTGTCATATTCCAAGCAGCGGGGAGCCTGAGGCCAACAGGGAGGAAGGCTGAATCAAAGGATGAAGAAGATTTTTGAGCTCCAAGTCCAGCGATGCCTGAAGCTTCAGGATTTTTTTTTTTTTTTTTTACAACC
This sequence comes from Bos mutus, assembly GCF_027580195.1. Taxonomy (NCBI): domain Eukaryota; kingdom Metazoa; phylum Chordata; class Mammalia; order Artiodactyla; family Bovidae; genus Bos; species Bos mutus. The sequence goes on along the minus strand of NC_091626.1, from coordinate 27,173,815 downwards.
TTTTCATTTTAAAACAGTTTTAGATTTACAGAAACATTGTCAAAATAGTATAGAGAATTCCCATAGACCCCATACCCCATTGCTCCTATTATTAACAACTTACCTTATTGTGGCACATGTATCTCAATGAATGAACTGGTATTGGTGCATTACTATTATTATTTAAAAATATTTATTTATTTATTTGCCTGTGCTGGGTCTTATTTTGCGGCACATGGGGTGTTTAGTTGTGGCATGTGGGATCCAGTTCCCTGATGAGGGATTGAATCTGGGCCCCCTGCATTGAGAACTCGGAGTCTTAGCCACTGGGCCACCAGGGAAGTCCCTGGTATTTTATTATTAAACAAGGTCTATATTTTATTCCTGCTTTCTTAGTCTTCACCAATGCCCTTTCCTATTTCAGGGGCCCACTCTGGATACCACATTCTATGTAGATTTCTTCTTGACTATGACAGTTTCTCAGACTTTCCTTGTTTTTGGTGACATTGACACTTTTGATAAATACTGGTCAGATATCCTGTAAAATGCCCCTTAACTGATATTTGTCTGATATTTTTGTTGTGATTAGGTTGGCGTTGTATGTTTTGGGAGGAAGACCATAGAAGCGAAGTGTTGTTCTCATCACATCATATCAAGGGTGCCAGTGGTCAACAGGACATCACGGTTGATGTTGACCTTGATCACCTAACTGAGGTGGGGTCTGTTGGGTTTCTCCACCGCCAAGTTATTGATTTATTTAAGGAATGCTTAGGTTTATTATTTAAATGTTCTTTAAAAAAGTCTCAAGAATGCCTCACTTGACAGTGGTTGCTGGATGCTGTCTTTTTCTTTTTTCATTGCTTACTTCTGGGTGTGCTGGGTCTTCACGGCTGCTCTGGCTTTGTCTAGCTGAGGAGTGCAGGGGCTGCTCCCTAGTTGTGGTGTGATGGCTTCTCACTGCAGGGGCTCTCTTACTGCGGAACACGGGCTCCAGGGTGTGGAGGCCTCAGCAGTTGCGGCTTCCAGGCTCTAGAGCACAAGCTCAACAGTTGTGGTGCACGGGCTTAGTTGCTCTGAGGCATGTGGGGTCTTTCCCGATCAGGGATCGAACCCGCGTCTCCTGCATTGGCAGGCGGATTCCTTACCACTGAGCCACCAGGGAAGCCCTGTCAAGTTATTTTTTATTGTCCTTTCCATACTGTTCTTTTTGGAAAGAATTCAGTACGTGCAGCCCATGCTTAAGGAGAGGGGATTTATGTTGCTTCCCTTTGAGGATGGAGTATTCTACATAAATTATTTGGAATTCTTCTGCATGGGAGATTTTTCTTCTCCTTTATGTATTCAATCATTTATTTATGTAAGTATGGACTCCTGCATATTTATTTTATACTTAGGGATATAATCCAATGCTACTTTATTTATTTTGTTGCTCAGACTGTTCCAACTTTGAGTACTGGCGGGTGGGGGGTTGGTGTCTGTCAGTTGGCTACCATCATTGTGGTCACCTTGGCTTTTCAGTGACACAAGCTATCAATTCCTTTTTAGTCTAAGTCAGTTTAAGTGAGGGTTTCTGTCATTTGTAACCACAGGATTCTTAACAGCTCTTACGGGAGTATGTAGGTTGCATTACTTGTTGAACATTTCACATGTTGCCAATATTTCTCTTATGTCAATGCAGCTGACTGACCATTTTACCCTGGAAAGAACCAATCCTCTCTTGGGCTGTGGTGACCACTTTGCTGAGTCCTGTGAAAACAGCCGGAGGCTTGGGAGACGGGGGTGGGTGATGGCGGGGGCAGTGGGACAGACAAGTCATGTAACCAGCCTCTGAGTTAGTAAAGGGGCACAGAGATGAGAGGGGATTAAGTGACGCCACGTTGTGTCCAATTCTGTGCCCCGCATCTGCTGAGCCCCTCATCTGCTGAACTGGCTGCTTCAGAAAGCCCCCGCCCCCGCCAACTAGGCTCCCAGATAAAACACAGGACATGCAACCGACTGTGAATTTCAGATGAGTAATGAGGAATTTTTAGTATATGTATGTCCCAAATATTGTAGTTGTTGTTCAGTCACTAAGTCATGTTCGACTCTGTGACCCCATGGACTGCAGCATGCCAGGCTTCCCTGTCCTTCACCATTTCCCAGAGTTTGCTCAAATCATGTCCGTTGAGTTGGTAATGCCATCCAGCCATCTCATCCTCTGTTGTCCCCTTCTCCTCCTGCCTTCAATCTTTCTCAGCATCAGGGTCTTTTCCAATGAGTCGGCTCTTCACATCAGGTGGCCAAAGGTTGGAGCTTCAGCTTCAGCATCAGTCCTTCCAATGAGTATTCAGGATTGATTTCCTTTAGGATTGACTGGTTTGATCTTCTTGCTGTCCAAGGGACTCTCAAGATCTTCTCCAGCACCATAGTTTGAAAGCATCAATTCTTCAGCACTCAGACTTTTTTATGTTCTCTCACATCCATACATGACTACTAGAAAAACCACAACTTTGACTATATTGACTTTTGTCTGCAAAATGATGTCTTTGCTTTTTAATATGCTCTCTAGGTTTGTCATAGCTTTTCTTCCAAGGAGCAAGCGTCTTTTAATTTCGTGGCAACAGTCACTTATTCCGCAGTGATTTTGGAGCCCAAGAAAATAAAAATCTGGCACTGTTTCCACTTTCTCCCCATCTATTTGCCATGAAATGATGGGACAGGATGCCATGATCTTAGTTTTCTGAACGTTGAGTTTTAAGGCAGCTTTTTCACTCTCCTCTTTCACCCTCATCAAGACACGAGTGTATGCTTATACTTAAAAAGTTATTTGTTGTTTATCCAAAATTCAAAGTGGTGCATCCTGGTGCCCCTGCTCAAATGCCCTCACATGTTTAGGCTCCTCAGGGCAGGAACTCCAGGGAAGGTGACTCTGCAACTTCAACTTGACCCATAGCTTGAGCCTTGTGGTGTCCTGGAGACAGACTTTGTCAGACTCTCATGGGTTCAGATCTTACTTCCCTGCCACTTTTGGCCAGTTGCTTGATAATTCTGAGCTCAGTTTCCACACTCCATCATGCAAAGGGTTGTTAATTCACAGATGCCCTTATAACACTTTATAGGGTTTCTTTGTGGATTAAATGGCCCAATATCCAGTGGGCACTCAGTCAACGGTGGCTGCTAAGGATGATACTCTTATCTGGACAAGCAAACAGAAAGTCCTGTGAAGGTAAGAGAGGAGATTCAAGGTCATGGCAAATCAGCCCCCTCATTCCCAACCTATCCCCTTTTCTGAGCCAGAGGGCAGCCCAAATCCCAGAGGCAGAGGCTGGAGGTGAGGATGGGGTGAGGCTGCTCTATGAGGACTTCTCTGAGGCCTGGGCTCTATGCTGGAGCTCCCGCATCCCCTCACTGTCCAGTTTTCTAAGGCCTTGGGATCTCCAGGTGGACCTGGGCCTGGAGGCTGAAGCCAGGAGCCTGATTGAGAGGGTTTGCAAGGTGCTAGTCCTTGGTGGGGGGGCTTCCCAGGTGGCTCAGTAGTAAAGAATATGCCTGCCAATGCAAGAGACACGAGTTCAATCCCTGGGTTGGGAAGATCCCTTGGAGAAGGGAATGGCTACCCACTCCAGTATTCTTGCCTGGGAAATCCCATAGACAGAGGAACCTGGCAGGCTACAGTCCATGGGGTTACAAAAGAATCAGACATGACTAAGCAACTAAAACATGTCCTTGTGGACAAAAGAGGAAACTGATTCCTGGGGAAAGCTGACTTTTCCTATCATAAACAGGGCAGGTACATACACAATCAGATCAGATCAGATCAGTAGCTCAGTCGTGTCTGACTCTTTGAGACCCCATGAATCGCAGCACACCAGGCCTCCCTGTCCATCACCAACTCCCGGAGTTCACTGAGACTCACATCCATTGAGTCAGTGATGCCATCCAGCCATCTCATCCTCTGTCGTCCCCTTCTCCTCCTGCCCCCAATCCCTCCCAGCATCAGAGTCTTTTCCAATGAGTCAACTCTTCGCATAAGGTGGCCAGAGTACTGGAGTTTCAGCTTTAGCATCATTCCTTCCAAAGAAATCCCAGGGCTGATCTCCTTCAGAATGGACTGGTTGGATCTCCTTGTAATCCAAGGGACTCTCAAGAGTCTTCTCCAACACCACAGTTCAAAAGCATCAATTCTTCCACGCTCAGCCTTCTTCACAGTCCAACTCTCACATCCATACATGATCACAGGAAAAACCATAGTCTTGACTAGATGGACCTTTGTTGACAAAGTAATGTCTCTGCTTTTGAATATGCTATCTAGGTTGGTCATAACTTTCCTTCCAAGGAGTAAGCATCTTTTAATTTCATGGCTGCAGTCACCATCTGTAGTGATTTTGGAGCCCAGAAAAATAAAGTCTGACACTGTTTCCACTGTTTCCCCATCTATTTCCCATGAAGTGATGGGACCAGATGCCATGATCTTCGTTTTCTGAACGTTGAGCTTTAAGCCAACTTTTTCACTCTCCACTTTCACTTTCATCAAGAAACTTTTTAGTTCCTCTTCACTTTCTGCCATAAGGGTGGTGTCATCTGCATATCTGAGGTGATTGATATTTCTCCCGGCAATCTTGATTCCAGCTTGTGTTTCTTCCAGTCCAGCATTTCTCATGATGTACTCTGCATATAAGTTAAATAAACAGGGCGACAATATACAGCCTTGACGAACTCCTTTTCCTATTTGGAACCAGTCTGTTGTTCCATGTCCAGTTCTTACTGTTGCTTCCTGACCTGCATACAAATTTCTCAAGAGGCAGATCAGGTGGTCTGGTATTCCCATCTCTTTCAGAATTTTCCACAGTTTATTGTGAGAGCACTTTGTATGTGCCAGCCATTGTTTTAAGCACTTTTATATTCCAGTTTTATTGTGATATAATTGACATAATATTATACTAGTCCAAGCTATACCACATAATGATTTGATAATTGTATATATTTTGAAATGAGCACCGCAGGAAGTTCAGCTAACACCCATCACCTCACAGTTACTATTTTTTTTTCCTCTTGTGATGAGAACTTTTAATATGTACTCCCTTAGGAACTTTCAAATATACAACAGAGCATTGTTAAGTATAGTCATATGCTGTGTATCACATCCCCAGAATATTATTTTATCTTATAACTGGAGTTATTATCTTTTGATTCCTTCCACCCACTTTCCCCACCCTCTGCTTCTGGCAACCACCAATCTCTTCTCTGTATCTATGAGTTTGTTTTTAGTTTTTAATTTTATTTTTAAATTTATTTATCTGGCTGAGTTGGGTCTTAATCACAGCATGTGGGATCTCAGTTCCCCGATCAGAGATGGAACCCACATCCCCTGCAGTGGAAGATGGCAGATTCTTAACGATTCCAGAAATAAGTGTAAATCATATAGTACTTGTCTTTCTCAGCCTGACTTATTTTGATTAACATAATGCCTTCAAGGGCCATTCATGTTGTTGAAAATGACAAAATTTCATTCTTTTTCATGGCTGACTAACATTCCAGAGTATAGCCCAAGGGTCCCCACCTCCTGGAATCTAAGGCCTGATGATCTGAGGTGGAGCTGATGTAATAATAATAGAAATAAAGTGCACAAAAATGTAATGCATTTGAATTATCCTGAAACCATCCCTCCTGCCCCAGGCCATGGAAAAATTGTCTTCTATGAAACCGGTCCCTGGGGCCAAAAAGATTGGGGACTACTGATCCAGGCTTTTTCCATGTCTTGGCTATTGTAAATGGTGCTGCAATAAACATGGGAGGACATATATTATTTATCCTCATTATCCTGTTTTTTCCTTCCTTTGGGTATATACCCTAAAGTGGGATGGCTGAGTCTTAGGTTAATTCTGTTTTTTAATGTTTTGAGGACTCTGCATACTGCTCTCCATAGCAGCTGCACCAATTTACATTCCCACCAATGGTGCACAAGCGTTCCCTTTTCGCCACATCCTCACCAGCATGTGTTATCGTTTGCCCTTTTGATAGCAGCCATTCTCACAGAAGTGAGGTATTATTAAAGTATGCTGGGTCTTAGTTGCCGCATGTGGATCTAGCTCCCTGACCAGGGACTGAACTCGGGGCCCCTGTGCTGGGAGCATAGAGTCTCAGCCACTGAACCACCAGGGAAGTCCCAGATGTGAGGTATTATGTATTTTTTGTGTATTACTTCATTTAATGATCAAAACTCAATTTTATTGGTGGAGAAACTGAGGCACAAAAGAATTACGAAACCTGCCCAAAGTTACACAGTTAGTAAATGCTACGGCCTGGCAGCTGTGTGCCAGCTGCACACTCTGGTCTGTGAGCAGCAGGGTAAAGCTCTGGGAAGGCCCACGGCCCACCTTCCCCTCCCAGCCCCACTAGCCTGGAGTCGGTAGGGTTGTATCTTTATTGTGTAGTTGAGGACTCTGCAGTTTATAGAGCTTGCCGGAGGCATGATTTCACAAGTGAATTTCCAACTTGCAGGTGCCTGGAGGTGTCAAGGAGGGGAGGAGAGGCCAGTGATGACCTTTTCCCTTCACGCCAGCCCTCAGAAGAGGTGGAAGTGTGTTCTTATGCCTTGATTTATAGCGGGGGCATGGGATTTAGTTCCCGCTATCAACTTAGGAAGCCACTTGAAGATTCTATTAAAAGAAAATTGCCTTGTAATTTATAACAGTGGGGGTGGGAGCTGGAGAAAAGAAACCAAAAGATAAATCCCAACCAAACAGGAAAACAATTTAAATGATGAACAATAGAGGAACCCATTAACTCAACTATGGTACAAGCCCTTGATGGTGTATTTTTGCAGCCATTTAAAAATATTTTCCAGGACTATTAACATAGGAAAATGCCCCAGATAAAGTAAAAGAAGGAGATAAAAACTTTCTATGACATACCTCATTAAACAATGATAAATTTATAAATGACTTATTACACATACAAAAAGGCCCAAAGAAAAGACTCTGAAATATTGATAGTGGTTCTCTCCAGGCTGTGAAACTAATAGCAATTAAAAAAATTTTTTTAACTATACTCTTACATACTTGCCACATATTTTACAAATCAGTTCCTTAACTCAGAGACCACTGGCGTTGAAAGGCATCCAGGTGGTATCCAACCATGGCATTTTAAAGGTGGGGAAACTGAGGTCCAGGCCTGGGAAAGGCAGAGGCCGGCAGGCTCCTTTGCCCCAGGGCCCTGCCTGGAGGGGGTCAGCCCACAACTCCAACTCTGTGGATGGGGGGATCGCGTGGGGCGCCGCTCTCCACGGGGCACGGCTGGAGTACAGGGGAGGAGGAGGCAGGTGGGGAGACGATGGGAGGGGGCTGACTGGAAGCGAAGATGGGGGAACCTTTCAAAAAATGGAAACCAGATGAACCGTTCAAAGGGGAGCACATTCTTCACGGCGCGCTTCTTTGTTGCAAGCGTGTGAGGCGGCGGCAGCTGCGAGCCTTGCCCCCAGCCCACGGCCCGACGGGGTGGACACGGATAACTGCATTAGACGCACTCAGCTCTTTTCAATAAAACGCTCTTGTTGGCGGCACAATAGGGGGAACGGGGCAGCAACCCCAGGCCCGGCCCGGGGCGCCCTGCCCTCCCCGCGGAGAGCCCAGAGCGCGCTCATTTTTCAGGGCTCGGCTAATTGACGTTTGGTCGCTGTAGGTTCAAAAGAAAAGGCCGAACTCAAGTCCACTTCCACCGGAAATGAGGCCGCCCTCCCCCACCGCCCCCCCGGGGGTCAGTCTCTGGGGGCGCAGCCGGGGACCACAGTGCAGCTGGCCACAGGCTGCGCGGGGGAACGCGCGCTTGCAGAATCCTATCCCCAGTGTTGCTTTGATCGGAAGATCAGGTGTCCAGAGGGTGTTTACCCCAGGGCTGGGGCGCCATGCCTTCTAGTTTCTGTGGGAGAAATATCAATACATCTCGGGAAGGGGGCTGGTGACAGTTGTCAGTGTAGACAGTTTCAGGGCGGAAGACTTCAGTAGAGATTACCAAATGCCACATTCTTTTAGTGATTCTAATAAAGATAGCTCAGCACATTCTTTATAAAAAAGAAAAAAAAAAAAAAGGAAAGAATGAGTACAATGCTTTATCTAGGAGTGAGGTATTTACTGTCCCGGGTTTACAGATGTGAGAACCGAGAGGTTATTGACTTGCTAAAATTGCCATTAGGAAATGGCCAAGCTGGAATCTGAACCCAGGGCTGTTGACTTTAAGTTTCTTAACCTGGGAGCTATTGACATTCTAGCCTCAATAATTGTTTGCTGAGGACTGTCCAGAGCCCTGCAGATGTGTGATAGCACCCCTTTTTGGTCATGGTGACCAAAATGTCCCTAGATATTGCCAAATATCTCTTGGGGGTGGGGGCAAATTCACCCTCTGCCGAGAGGCAGTGTTTTCAAACAAGCCTGGCATGCTGCATGTCCTGGTATGCTGGTTTGCACTGGGCTCAGTATTTCATCTTTTGGGGAAACCATTTGGACCAGCAATGTGGAATTCTTTTCATAAAGATCAGCCCTGTGGTTTGTCGAGGGTGTGGTAGGAGAGTCGGCTGAAAATGACAAGGTCAGACTGTCTGGACACCAGAACCCAAAGCTATGTTGAGCACTGGGGGGCATTTTGAATTGGGTGTCTGTCTGTCTGTCTGGGGTGGCCCTCAAACCCTTCAGCTGCTCTCCCCATTTCTCTCTGCCAAGACGGTCCTGCAAAGGGTGAGCCAACCTCCTGCCTCCATTCACTCTGCCAAAGAGCAAATGCAGCCTTCTCCACTGGAAGGGCTGAAATTTGGGAGATCGCAGCCCGTGAAGGCAGTATGAAGGAAGGCGACGTCACCCTTAAGAGAGCCTGAGCCTCACTGTGGAATAAGGGGACCTTGTTGCCGGCAGTCAGCTGCCCTGTTGGCCCACGATGATGGGAAGGGGCTTGAGCCTGACTTTCATAAGTAACTGCTCACAACATTTTTAGCTGCAACTTGCGTGTGACCTTTCCTCCACCTCCTCGTCCTGCTGTGGCCTGCTGCTGCTTTAGCTTCCTCAGTGGTCCCATTCCCCAGTCCCCAAAGCTGCTCGGGTCACTCAAAAGCCACCCCCAGGCTCTAGGGCCCCACTGAACTCAGGCCCGTGTCCGTCCAGCTGCCGCTTTCTCACTTAAAGTTGATTGATAACTGGGCAATCTCATATTTGTTTTTCCAGTGGTGACCCTCCTACTATCTAAATGGCTGTGTTGACTTTTTATGGGAAATGCCATTTACAGAAGGCCCTCTGGAAGGAGTGTCAGGTCCACAAGGAAGTCAGAGACACCAGGGCCTACCAGGCTTTCCTCTTGTCCCCAGTACCCTTCCGAGCTGCAGTTGATGGGGATGGGGCCCTCAGAGACTTGGAGATGGAGCTTATCTTTTCTAATGGCGCCCTGTCAAGAGAGCATAGAGGATAAGGACTCCAAAGAGTTAAAGAGAGGAACAGACCTCTGTAAAGAAAGGAAACGGGAGACTGGGATAGTAAAGAGCAATCTACGTCTCAGATAACAAAAGGTTAGGACTTTTGATAACTGAAGTTTGTGTCTTGGGCTTCCTCTAATATACCTGTAAGCATTTGGATTAAGCACAAAAATGTGTATAGCTGTCCCTCGGGATTGGCTCCAGGACCTCCCCCCATATCAGATCCACGGATGCTTAAGTCCCCTGTATAAAATGGTATACTATTTGCATATGAACTATTCAGGTCTTCCCTTATACTTGAAATTTAAAAGGAAGATCTACAATACCTAATACAATGTAAATACTATGTAAATAGTTGCCTGTGAAGCAAATTCAAGTTTTGCTTTTTGGAACTTTCTGTTATTAAATGTTTTTTTTTTTTTTTTGAACTGCAGTTGGTGGAATCCATAGATATGGCGGAAACCATGGATAACAGATGAGGCTGAGTATGTATGCACCGCACACACACATCCTTAGTTTAGTTTGGTCCAAGACACACACTTTTTCGGTTTCCCCTCTTAACCAATGATACATATTTGGTGGCCACAACTTCCTTCTAAAAGGACTGTTTTTTTGTTTTATTTTTTTGGCGGCCCTATGAGACATGTGAGATCTTAGTTCCCTGACCAGGGATCAAACCCGTGCCCTCCGCAGCAGAAGCGTTGAAGTATTAACCACTGGACCGCTAGGGAAATCCTAAAGGACTATGTTAACATAAGGAAGACAGGAAAATATGTGTCTGTGTGCCTCCACCATATGTAACTTCTTTTTTTCTCTGCATGTTCCCCCTCCCCTGGGTGGTTCACACTGGCCCTGTTTTGCTGAGATAATCTGCACTATCCAACTTGATTAGTTGCAACCCCCTCCTTCCCTGGGACAAAAAATAGGGCCAAACTGTTCAAAAGAACACATGGAGACCCCATTAATGCGGGGCCTAATTGTGCCAATTCAACCCCCTCAATAACTCTAATTAAAACCTGTCTTGTGTGGGGAGCTGAATGGCCACACAGCTGTCATTCCAGACAATCTCATAACAGAGCTATGAAAAAAAAAAAAAAATGGCTCTCGATGCAATTTTGGGTGGTGGTTGTTATGGAAAGGGTCAGTGGGAGAGGATTAAGACCAGGGTGCAGTTGGGGTGGGGAACCTTGAAAAAGTCTTCTCTGTCAGGCCACAGTTGGAAATCGGAAGACCTTTAGCTTTTCCCTCTGGCTTCCCCCTCCTTTCCCTCCCCTCCTCTGCCCGCCAGGCAGGAACACCTGCATACTGACTGGAAGGGGCCATGACCACCAGACACATGGATACCACAAGTTGATTGAAACATCTGAAAGAAGAGGGGGGGCGGGTGGAAACTCAACCAACACAATCGCACAGCCAAACCCGAGAAAGAGCTTTTTTTCTCTGCTTCCACCCTTGTCTGTTAGGATCCAGCTGCACTTTGCTGGGCACCATAAATAACTCTGCAATTACATTAATTGGTTGCATATTTGTTGACACTGAAGGAGCAGGCCTTGAGGTTGGGGGAGGTGGGTTTCAGCTGCAATTTAACACTCTTCCCCTCTGCCCTCCCTCCGGGTCTGATCTCCAACCACCCTGGCGGGCATTTAGTTTTTCTGGATGGAAGGAAGCAGTGGGCTGCCCGGCCTGTATTGAATAAGCTTTGCCAGTCTCCAGGCACACTCCTGTCTCCTCTGTCGGCTGTCCTTGGATCTGTTCGTTGATCCCCTGGGTTTAGAAGTTATACCCTGCTATGGGAGAACGGAGCGATGGGTTCCTGGCAACACTATGGGGCTGAATTCCCTTTGGAGGCAGAGGGTGTGGTGGACTTTTTGTCAGGCATACTGTTTGGATCAAATGAGAACTGGCTAGACCTTTGTCTGAATCCCCAGACCCGTCCTGGATGCTCCTTTTGGCTTAGCCCACTCGATGGAGTTTCTCGAATTCCATTCCTTGGAAAGAGACAGAATCTTTGTTACCTCGTTCACTCTACCTCAGTCTGTGGGCAAGAGCAGGAGAATTTGGTTGGAAAACCAGCTCTCTCTCATCAGGGAGGACTTCACACAATGAAGTGGAGGGCAAGGAGGGGCAGGTACTGAGCTCCAACTGGCAGTTCAAATTCTGCTGAGTATCAGAAAATTGGGACTCATTCTCCTTCTGCCAGAACTAGAATGGGAGGGTTCCCCTGGGGTTCTGGCCTGGGGCTGGAGGGTGGGTGAGAGTCCGCATGACACCCCGGCGGGGTGTGCCTTGGCAGTGGCCCTGCTGAGTGATTGGAACCATCCTTGGAAGGAGGAGCTGTGCCTGTCGAGTTCAGCACTGTATCCCTGCAACGGCCAGCAGGAGCCCAGCACACAGGAGGCTCTCAGCTCACACTGGACGGATGGATGAAGACCTGAAGTCTGGTTTCCTGATGCTCTGTGCTCTTAAGAAGGAATGAATTATATCAGTCTGAAATCACTTCGTTTACTTCCAAATGGTATGATGGAAAGGGCATAGGCTTTGGAGCCAGCAGACTGTAACTTTAAAACCTCTACTTTTCAAGCCATTCTAAGGACAAATAAGTGCAGGTAAGTAAACACAACAAAAATGACCTTTTCCTCTCTCTGTGAAACCAGCGAGGGGAAGAACCTTCTGAATTGAGGCCTCTGATGGCCTCATTGCAAAATAAGGATAATGACGTGGTCCTACAAATTAGCAAAATGGAAAGCAGGCTTAAGAACCTGAAAGGTAGGCCAACCTGGTCTCCAGGCTTGCTCTCGCCACTAGTTCTTGGTATTTGCTGTTCCCTGTGTCTGGAATGCTCTTCCCCCAGATCTCTGCAGGGCTCAGGCCCTCAGTCCTTCAGGCCTTTGCCCAAATGTCCAAAAGACCCACTTGGAGAGGTCTTCTTCCAACACCCTACCCAAAACAGCACTCCCCGCCCCACCACCATCACTCTTTAGCTCCCTTACCTGCTTTGTTCTTCCTTGTGGTGCTTATCACCTCTGCCATATTGCATATTAATTGCTTTGTTTGTTACCAGTATTCTCTTATTACATACTAAGTTTTATGAAAATAGGAATTTGTTTGTTTTGTTCATGCTGTATCAGTTCAGTTTAGTTGCTCAGTCATGTCCGACTCTTTGTGACCCCATCCGCAGCACTCCAGACCTCCCTGTCCATCACCAACTCCCAGAGTTCACCCAAACCCATGTCCATCGAGTCGGTGATGCCATCCAACCATCTCATCCTCTGTCACCCCATTTTCCTCTTGCCTTCAATCTTTCCCAGCATCAGGGTCTTTTTCAGTGAGTCGGCTCTTCACATCAGGTGGCCAAAGTATTGGAGTTTCAGCTGCAGCATCAGTCTTTCCAATGAATATTCAGGGTTGATTTCCTTTAGGATTGATTGGTTTGATCTCCTTGCAGTCCAAGGGACTCTCAAGAGTCTTCTCCAGCACCACAGTTCAAAAGCATCAATTCTTTGGCACTCAGTGAAGATTGAGTACCTGGCCCTAAATATTTGTTGGATCAAATTATTTCAAGAGAAACCCATTGTAAGAAGTTGGCGAGTGTCTCTTTGGTTTCCAGTTTGGGGGCTCCTAGAGCAGAGGTAAGATTACGGCCTTTGGAGCCAGATGGATCTGATTTCAAATCTTGGCTCCACCCTTCAAGAGTAATGCGAACTTGGGGTAATCACCCAGTACCTCTGAGCCTCAGTTTTCTTTTCTGAAGATGGTAATAGTAGCCCCATAGGCCCGTGGGCTGAATCGACATAACATTTGAAAAGTGTCTTCAACATGTACAACAAATGGGGTACCACTGTCATCGTGGTCACAGTCTTCATCATTATCCTGTTGCTGAAACCCTTCCTAACTGGGCCTGGGGCTGGTCTAAGGCTTGGCAATACCATGGGGGTGACTGATGGAAGAGAGTGCAGACTTCTATTTCAAAATACTCTCCCCCCACTAATCACACGTACGGAGGGGAGAGCCAGGCCCTGTGTTGCTGCCTCTACGCCTCTGCTCACTTACTTTTAAAACTTGCTCTTGGTTGCCAGTCACACAGTTATGAAGATGCAGAAGGACCACAGCTTCCACACCGAGTTTGTTCCCTCAAGTTTGGACGGATGGGGCAGAAGGTCCTGAATGGTATTTGGGTCATTATCACCTTGACAAGAGATCTGATTTCTCTTCAAACCAGAACACATTTCTGTGCAGAGCCAGGGTAAATGCCATCCCTTCAAAGAAGCCAAACAGATGAGTCAGAAGCAGACAAATCTGGGCTATTTTTCAGTGTCCCTGGGAGGTGATAAGTGGGCACACCCTCATTCCTTACCGACCATCAAGAGCTGGTCTCAGGTGTGGGCCGAGGAGACGGCCTGCCCCGGGCACTCAGCCTGTCGGTCCGCGTTTGGACCACCGCATTTTGTGGGACATGGCAGCATCCCCTACTCAGTCCCTTATTTAGGCATTCACCCTGTATTCAACTGCACTGTGTGGCAAGATACGTCTGTTTACATGCACATAGGGGAACACACACTCCACATACAAACAGTAGTCACTCCCTGCTTTTGGAGACTTGGAAACAGCATGCGTTTTGGAATTATCTACACCTCAACGTCAAATACTAGCTTTGCCATGTAGCTTTGTGACCCAGAGCAAAAAACCTGGGTTCCCTAGAAGTGGAATGTAGTTCCACCTGTGTGAACACTTTATACATCCTCTCCTTATTTCTCCTGGCAGAAGAGGTGGGGTTGACTAAGGGTTCCCAGGGAGAAGAAAAGGGGAGGGAAAGGGGATAAATAGAGAACTACTGGGCATGGAGAGTGGGGGCAAAAGTGAAGAATCACTCCCCAGAGCAAAACCCCCACGTTACAGCCCACCCCGTGAGGCTGGGGTCAGGGGCCCAGCTATGTCCAAGGGGCACTCAGTGCTATTCACACCAGACAGCACGGCCCTTCGAGGTGTGCAGACCCCAGGGCATGATATTACCTTGGCTGAGCTCTCAAGTAGGGTGTGCTCACCAGCAGCAAGTGGAATGCAAAACAGAGAAAGACTCCGTCTATGGAGATACCAGAGAGTCAAAGAACTGTATTGATAAGAGAATTGCAGTGGTTGACAAAGGGTGGCCCCAACACAGTCCTCTGGACAGTCAGAGGAGAAGAATAGAACTCTTGTTTGCAGTCTTCCTAAAAACAAGAAACACAGGTCCTCATTAATGTTTACTCACAGAGTGGCTCTTATTCCCTCCATTGGTCCATCCATCAGATGCCGTGTGCCATGCTGACTGTGTGAGAGTAAATCTGCATTAGGAGGGGTGCCCTCACCCTATTCTGTATTTCCAGCATACTGTGATGTATTATAGTATATTTGTGCCTGTTAACAATCATGTACAAAGTATATCATTTAGCTTGAACTAGTATCTACCCTCACAAAGTAGACAAGCAGCCATAGAAGATTCCTGCAAAAAAAAAAAAACACTATTTTAAAGATAATATTATTAATCCAATGTTGTTTTGCAAGAAAAGCAAACAATGGCAATGGCTGAGTTGAGACTTCTCCAGTTTTTCATAAATTCCCCTTTTAAACCACAATATGAGGTTAAAAACAATGGTCTGGCAAGAAATCAGCAACAAAAACAAATGGAAATTATCTTAAGTCTACTTGAAAAATGGATTTACGGCAACACTCCATGAAGAGTCTTATCCTAAGTAAATATTTGGCCTTGAAATATTAGTGAGTGATAAATTGAAGCCATCATGGTTAATAAAACATAAAAATACCTCTGATTGCATGTTTATTTTATCCTTAAAATAATTTCTATATGTTGTGTTCAGAATATATCAGTACAAATAATACAGTATGACGATAAAGCGTCTGCCTGCAATGTGGGAGACCTGGATTTGATTCCTGGGTCAGGAAGATCCTCTGGAGAAGGAAAGGGCAACCCACTCCAGTATTCTTGCCTGGAAAATCCCATGGATGGAGCCAGGTAGGCTACAGTCCATGGGGTCACAAAAAAGTTGGACACGACTGAGCGACTTCACTTCACTTCAGACAAATGTATAGTGAGAATGAATGCTCAAAATGTTTTTACTGGTAGATCAGATCAGTCGCTCACTCGTGTCCGACTCTTTGCGACCCCATGAATCGCAGCACGCCAGGCCTCCCTGTCCATCACCAACTCCCAGAGTTCACTGAGACTCACGTTCATCGAGTCAGTGATGCCATCCAGCCATCTCATCCTCTGTCGTCCCCTTCTCCTCCTGCCCCCAATCCCTCCCAGCATCAGAGTCTTTTCCAATGAGTCAACTCTTCGCATGAGGTTGCCAAAGTTCTGGAGTTTCAGCTTCAGCATCATTCCTTCCAAAGAAATCCCAGGGCTGATCTCCTTCAGAATGGACTGGTTAGATCTCCTTGCAGTCCAAGGGACTCTCAAGAGTCTTCTCCAACACCACAGTTCAAAAGCATCAATTCTTCAGCGCTCAGCCTTCTTCACAGTCCAACTCTCACATCCATACATGACCACTGGAAAAACCATAGCCTTGACTAGATGGACCTTTGTTGGCAAAGTAATGTCTCTGCTTTTGAATATGCTATCTAGGTTGGTCATAACTTTCCTTCCAAGGAGTAAGCATCTTTTAATTTCATGGCTGCAGTCACCATCTGTAGTGATTTTGGAGCCCAGAAAAATAAAGTCTGCCACTGTTTCCACTGTTTCCCCATCTATTTCCCATGAAGTGATGGGACTGGATGCCATATCTTCGTTTTCTGAATGTTGAACTTTAAGCCAACTTTTTCACTCTCCACTTTCACTTTCATCAAGAGGCTTTTGAGTTCCTCTTCACTTTCTACCATAAGGGTGGTGTCATCTGCATATCTGAGGTTATTGATATTTCTCCCAGCAATCTTGATTCCAGCTTGTGCTTCTTCCAGCCCAGGGTTTCTCATGATGTACTCTGCATATAAGTTAAATAAACAGGGCGACAATATACAGCCTTGACGAACTCCTTTTCCTATTTGGAACCGGTCTGTTGTTCCATGTCCAGTTCTAACTGTTGCTTCCTGACCTGCATACAAATTTCTCAAGAGGCAGATCAGGTGGTCTGGTATTCCCATCTCTTTCAGAATTTTCCACAGTTGATTGTGATCCACACAGTCAAAGGCTTTGGCTTAGTCAATAAAACAGAAATAGATGCTTTTCTGGAACTCTCTTGCTTTTTCCACGATCCAGCGGATGTTGGCAATTTGATCTCTGGTTCTTCTGCCTTTTCTAAAACCAGCTTGAACATCAGGAAGTTCACGGTTCACATATTGCTGAAGCCTGGCTTGGAGAATTTTGAGCATTACTTTACTAGCATGTGAGATGAGTGCAATTGTGCGGTAGTTTGAGCATTCTTTGGCATTGCCTTTCTTTGGGATTGGAATGAAAACGGACCTTTTCCAGTCCTGTGGCCACTGCTGAGTTTTCCAAATTTGCTGGCATATTGAGTGCAGCACTTTCACAGCATCATCTTTCAGGATTTGGAATAGCTCAACTGGAATTCCATCACCTACACTAGCTTTGTTCGTAGTGATGCTTTCTAAGGCCCACTTGACTTCACATTCCAGGATATCTGGCTCTAGGTCAGTGATCACACCATTGTGATTATCTGGGTCGTGAAGATCTTTTTTGTACAGTTCTTCTGTGTAT
Organism: Bos mutus; assembly: GCF_027580195.1. NCBI lineage: Eukaryota > Metazoa > Chordata > Mammalia > Artiodactyla > Bovidae > Bos > Bos mutus. Next base: position 27,156,692 of record NC_091626.1, on the reverse strand, counting down.
TCTTACCATCTCTTCATAATATCTTCTGCTTCTGTTAGGTCCATACCATTTCTGTCCTTTATCGAGCCCATCTTTGCATGAAATGTTCCTTTGGTATCTCTGATTTTCTTGAAGAGATCCCTGGTCTTTCCCATTCTGTTGTTTTCCTCTATTTCTTTGCATTGATCGCTGAAGAAGGCTTTCTTATCTCTTCTTGCTATTCTTTGGAACTCTGCATTCAGATGTTTATATCTTTCCTTTTCTCCTTTGCTTTTCACTTCTCTTCTTTTCACAGTTCTTTTACTTCTTTTACTGGTAGACATATACAATAAAAGAATTTGAATCTCACCCATCCAGACTGACCTTCTGGTAGTATAGATGAGGTAATTGAGGGGAAAGAAATCAGGCCATGTGTTCAAAGTGAGTTAGTCTTGGCACCATGCAGGCACTGGGACTCAGGTGAGTGCCTGTCTAGAACTTTTTAGCTGTTTGGATTGTTGTTGTTGTTGTTAAGGATTTAGCACCTGAACATCTATGCAATCAAGGGAAACAGTGTAGGGTGTTTTTTCCTCTCTGTAGTTCAGCTTTATCTGTACAACATGAGGTGGTGTACCACTGCCCAGAGAATGGTGGTACCACTGTGTCCAGAGAATGTCTGTCACCTCAAGAATCAGGATCTTTAACAGTAACCCTTGCACACTCATGACAAATATACCAATTATATTTAATTTACATCTATTAAAAACTTTGAGTGCTGCTGTCCTGGAACTCTTGGTAGATAGTGTACATTCTAGAAAGCAATAAAATCAAATTTCTTTAGCTGCATTCCATTCACCAAGTATTTGGAAACAGTCCATTCATCAGGGTTTTGAGTGATGGGACTGCTCTCTTCCCTCCTTTAGGGAAGAAAGAGAAAATTTGAGCTCTCAAAAAGGTGCTGGGTGCTGAGAGGAAGAGGCTGCTGGGGGTGAGCTGGAAGGAAAGGAAGAAAGGGAGGTCTGGATGGGAGCATATTGTGGAGGAAGTCAGAAGAGTGTGTCTAGGGAGAAAGAGCTAAGCAGGAGAAGGAGCAAGGTGGAGAGGGAGGGGGAGGTGTGGGGAGGGGAACCCTGGGGTGGAAGGGCCCTGGGCTTACTACTCCCGGCTTCTATGAATCCAATTAAAGTGTTGAAAAATCAGATCACATGTGAAGCTTTTAACATGAATTTTTCATTATTTCATGGGAGGGGATGAATGGAGGAGGCGGGTAGGAAGCAGCAAAAGTCATTCTGTGGGAATGGGAGGTCCCCTTGTCCATCTTCTCCAGGACACACATGCCTATGTGACACTGGGTCTATGCTGGCTTCTGCTCTGGGGAGCACTGGCAAGTCTAACCTCCTCCCTCAAGTACCTTCTGCCTTTTTTTTTTTTTTTTTTATTTATCTTTGGCTGTGCTGGGTCTTTGTTATCCTGTGTGGGCTTTCTCTAGTTGCCACGAGTGGGGACTACTCTCTAGTTCCTCAGGAAGGGCTCTAGGAGGCGCAAGCTCCAGTAATTGTGGCAATCCAGCTTCGTTGCTCTGAGGCATGTGGAATCTTCCAGAAAGAGGGATCAAACCCATGTCTCCTGCATTGGCAGGTGGACTCTTAACCACTGGACCACGAGGGAAGTCCACTTTCTGCCTTCTTTTTATTTCCTGTATTTTCTGACCACCCCATTTTCCAGGGAGAGTGCTTGCAGGCAGGGTATTGGCATTATCAGTGAGGACACTGGGTCCCAAATGCAAAGGAGAAAGGACTAAGATACCAATGCCAGTCCATACGTGGGACCTCCGTGTGCTTCAGAATTTGGTGCAAGAGTAGCTCAGAACCCCAAGCACTCAAAAACGTCCCTTCTGATCCTGGGATAGCATCACAGGCAACAGGAAAGGTTCCCTTAGGTGGGAAAGGCAGCTCTCTCTTCGCTCATCAGCATCCCTTCCATACTTTTTCCAGTTGACTAAAAAACTGTGTCCAGGCCATACTTGATGTCTGGTCCCCTGCTAGCTTGTCTGGCTCCAGCCCTGAGCTTGTGGCATCCTGCTGGGTGAGACAGACAAGGATCCAGTGAGAAGACAAGCTCCTTCGGATTGTCCTGGGCAGGACCAAGGAAAGAGCTTCTAGTCTTGGTTCGCAGCCTCCCTGCTTGGAGAGCAGGCAGAGGACCAAGCCGGGGCAATGGTCCCAGGTCTGCCTGGTGAGCTGGTAGAGCCGGATGAAAACTCAGACTATGCCTCCTTTCGGTTCCGCCTCCGATCCCGGATTTCCTTCCAAAATAAGCTTGTTGTGTGATAAATAAATTTGGTAAATTAAAAAAAAAGTGATATCTGGTCACCTTCCCGGCCTGCGCCCTCCCGCGTCTGATGGGGGGGATGGGGCAGGGGCGTGGCCGGGGTGAGCGCGATCCGGGTTGGCCGGGTGGGCTCTTCTTGAACTCCCCGCTCCAGGCTCCGCTCGCCTTCTTGGGGGTTGGGGTGGGGGCGCCCCCCCGCCCCGCCCCCGCCCCGCCCCTCGCGGCCGCCTGGGGTTTAATCTCCGCCAGGCCTCCGCACCGCTGGGCCTGCTGGTGTGTGGTCTTTCACACTGAAGTGCCCCTGCAGCTGGAACTAGTGAGGAGGGAAGAGGGGGACCGCGGGCTTAAAACCCTGGCACTTCTGAAAACAAAACGAATGGCCTCCAGCTTTTAATCAGTTTAGGGCTGAGGTTGGGGAATTGCGTTTGGTTGGACATAGAGAGCCCTTTTTTAGGTCTCTGCTGAAATGTCAGAGGATCTTCGACAGCCCTTTGTGCAAGTGGCTGCAGCGGCCTGGGCAGGAGGTGCTGGGGCCGATCCAAGCCGGGCCTGCGGGGAAGAGGCCAGACCCTGGGGCCCAGGGTGGCGCTTCAGCCTTTATCGTGGGGGCCCCTTTTCTGCAGTGGCCGCTGGTACGGTGTTATCCCCTCTCCTGATCTCTGAAGCCAGGACAACCACAGCTTTTGGGACTGTGCCTGGCAGTTGCCTTCAGTTTTGACAGGTGGGCTGCTTCAAAAGTGGGGCTGTTACATTTAAGTTTTAAAAATGAGTTTCTGTGATAAGACTGTTGAGAGTTTGCTATTTATAGGACCTCAGCTGTGAACGAGTATATTTGTAAAGTGAAGAATCCTGTTCCATTCTCTGCTCTCCCACCCGCTGGGCTGTCCAGATTGTTAGATACCAGGATATTCTAGGATCTATAATCATGGTAAGCTGACAGTGCAAAGTAGTGACGGATGAGTGGTACCTCTGGCCTAGGACAGCTAGATTTAACAACTAAAAACACAGGAAGCCCAGTTGAATTCGAATGTCAGGTAAACATGAATACATTTTTAGTATTAGTATGTCCCTTACAATAAAATAAGGTTGTACAGTATTTGGGACGTACTTATTACAAAAAATTATTTGTTGTTTGTCTGAGGTTCATTTAACAGGGCAGCCTATAGTTTTCTGGTAACCCTGCTCTGGTCTTCTTTTGCATGTAGCCCTGAAAAGCTTTCTCTCTCCTGGTCTTTTCTAAGACCTCTTCCTTTCATCCCGTGGTCCTTTTGGGATTTAGGTCTCCCTATTGTCTTTCTTTGGAGAAGGAAATGGCAACCCACTCCAGTGTTCTTGCCTGGAGAGTCCCAGGGACGGGGGAGCCTGGTGGGCTGCCGTCTATGGGGTCGCAGAGTCGGACACGACTGAAGCGACTTAGCAGCAGCAGCAGCAGCATTGTCTTTTTACCTTTGTGTCTGGTTGCAATTCCCTCGTGTCTTAGTCTGGAGTTTTTCTACTCACCTCCTCCTTTTTCAGTCCTACTTGTTGGCTTGGTCAAGATTCAGCCACTGGTTTGAGAACTAAAGCCAATGATGGTGATAGCTGTGATTGAGTAATGCCGTACGATGCACCAGGCGCTGTCAATTGGTTTGCTATGCTGTGCTAAGTCGCTTCAGTCGTGTCCGACTCTGTGCGACCCCATAGACGGCAGCCCACCAGGCTCCCCCGTCCCTGGGATTCTCCAGGCAAGACCACTGGAGTGGGCTGCCATTTCCTTCTCCAATGCATGAAAGTGAAAAGGGAAAGTGAAGTCGCTCAGTTGTGTCCGACTCTTAGCGACCCCATGGACTGCAGCCTACCAGGCTCCTCTGTCCATGGGATTTTCCAAGCAAGAGTACTGGAGTGGGGTGCCATTGCCTTCTCCTATCAATTGGTTTACCAACATTAATCCATTTAGCCTCACAATAAAACTGAAGGAAGGCATTTGTGTGGGAATATATATATATATGTATATATGTATGTGTGTATATATATACACTTTCCCCTCCAAGGAAGATCCCCTGGAGGAGGGCATGGCAACCCACTCCAGTATTCTTGCTGGGAGAATCGCCAGAGGAGTCTGGCGGGCTGCAGTCCATGGGGTCTCAAAGAGTCGGACACAACTGAATCAACTTAGCACTCATATATCATAAAATTTACCTTTTAAAAGAAATCGAGATATAATTGATCTACAGTATTATAATAGTTTCAGGTGTACAGCATATTGATTTGATATTTGTATGTATTATGAAATGATCACACCGCAAGTCTAATTAACATTTTTCTTGTAATGAGAACTTTTAACTTTCTTAGTAACTTTTGAATATACAGTACATTAACTTATATTAACAATATATAATACACTAATATTAACTATAGTCACCATGCTGTACATTACATCCTCATAACTTATTAATTTTTTTATATCTGGAGGTTTTTAATCTTTTGACTCCACTTACCCATTTACTCTGGGCTTCCCTGGTAGTTCAGCTGGTGAAGAATCCACCTGCAGTGCAGGAGACTCCAGTTCGATTCCTGGGTTGGGAAGATTCCCTGGAGAAGGGATAGGCTACCTACTCCAATATTCTTGCTCTTCCCTGGTGGCTCAGACAGTAAAGAATCTGCCTGCAGTGTGGGATACCTGGGTTTGACCCCTGGGTTGGGAAGGTGCCCTGGAGGAGGGCATGGCAACCCACTCCATTATTCTTGCCTGGAGAATCCATGGACAGAGGAGCCTGGTGGGCTACAGTCCATGGACACGACTGAGCGACTAAGTACAGCATAGCCCAGCACCCATGTACTCACTCCCAACCCCGCATTCTTGGCAACCACCAGCCTATTCTCTGTATCTATAAGCTTGGCTTTGTTGTTACTGCTTTCTTTTAGATTCTGCATATAAGTGAAATCATATGATATTTGTCTTTTTTCTGCCTGACTTATTTCACTTAGCATAAAGCCCTCAAAGTCCTTCCAGGTTGTCCCCATACATCAAGATTTCATTCTTTTTAAAAAAACATTTATTTATTTATTTTTGACTGCTCTCGGTCTTTGTTGCTGCGCTCGGGCCTCTCGTTGCGGAGGCTTCTCTTGTGGAGCACGGGGCTCCAGGGAGAGCAGGCTTCAGTAGTTGCAGCATGAGAGCTCAGTAGTTATGGCTCGTGGGCCCTGGAGCACAGGCTCGTAGTTGTGGTATAAGGGTTTAGTTGCCTTGTGGCATGCGGAGGCTTCCTGGACCAGGAATTGAACCTGTGTCTCTTGCATTGGCAGGCAGATTCTTAACCACTGGACCACCAGGGAAGTCCCAGGATTTCATTCCGTTCTGTGACTGTATTATATTCCTTTATATATAAAATTGACCATTTTGACCATTTTTAGGTATATAGTTCAGTTGCATTTAAGTATATTCACCTTGTGCAGCCATTACCATCACTCATCTCCAAAACTGAAACTCTGTACTCATTTAACAATAATTCCCCATTTTTTTTTCCTTCCTCCAGTCCCTGGCAACAGCGGTTCTATTTTCTGTCCATGAATTTGACCATCCTAGGTACTTCATGTAAGTGGAATCATCTGGTGTGTGTCCTTTTGTGTCCAGCTCATTTCACTTAGCACAATGTCTTCAAGGTTTACCCACGTTGTAGCTTGTGTCAGAATCTCTTACCTTTTTAAAGTAGAGTAATCTTCCACTGTATATACATACCACATTTTGTTTTTCCACTCATATGTTGATGGACCTTGGGCTGTTCACATCTTCTGACTACTGTGAACAAAGCTACTCTGAACATAGGTGTACAAATATCTGTTCAAGTCCTTGCTTTCAATTTTTGGGGGAATATGCCCAGAAGTGGAATTGCTGGGTCGTATGGTAATTCTGTGTTTAGCTTTTGAAGGAGCCGGCACCCTGTTTTACACCACTGTGTAAACAGCACACTTACGTCCTTGTGCCTTTCTACCAGCAATGATTTCTCCACATTTTTGTCGATGCTCATTTTCTGTTTTTAATGTATTTTTATTTTTTTACAATAATGGCCATCCTAATGGGTGTGAACAAGGAAGGCACTTTTAATTACAATTTCACAAATGAGGAATCTGAAACTCAGAGAAGTGGAATGACTTCTCTGTGGTTAGCCAGCAAGTCACAGAGATGGAATTTGAACCAAAGTTTGTCTAACTCTCAAATTGGGACTCTTAACTGTTATATTTCCTGCCTCTAATATGTGCCTTCAAATACAAGTTTTTCTGTCTTTGCACAGATGTCTAATTGTGCAAGACATCTGCTAAAGGCACAAAACTGGGAATTAAATATGTCCAAGGAGTTTTTACATGTTCTTAATGAAAATACACCTCTCACATGGGAAAACAGTAATAGCAAATAATTTCTCCTTAATCTACATTTCATCCTAGTTAATTTTCAAATTTTTTCAAGTTGGCTGACCCATAGCCCTTTACCTCAATGTTATCTGACCATTTAAATGGTCTATTTAATGGTGTGAGTGAGCATGGATTTTGACCTTAGGGGGAAGGGTGGAGAAGCCAGAAAATGGAAGTATGGACCCTAACCTTGAGATATTTGTGGTCTACTTGGTCAGAGAGATGTGCCCACTTGAGAGGCATTATGCAGCAGCACAGACATAGGACCACAGGAGGCGGTGGGCTGCTGGGAGGATGAAATTCGGGAGACTGAGGCCGATTGCAGTGACCTTGTGGACAGTCAGGGAGTGTTCCTGGCCGAGGGGCAGGGTGCCTCCATGGCTGGGTGCAAGGCCTGGTGTAATCGCAGGCAGTTCATGATGGAGGAGGCTGTGGCTCTGCAGACCTTTCTGTGGAGGCTCTCCAGCCCCTTTCTGAGTGCCACTTTGTGCAGAGGCCACCACCCCTGATTGCACCATTAGCTTTGGACCCAGGTCCCATGGAGATCACAAGGTCTAAAGGCTGCCTTGTAGGAAAAGCTCCACCTGGCTGTCCAGTTCTTCCAACACAGGCTAGTGGTGAGGAACACAGGCTTTGGGGTCAGATGTGGTCAGGTTGGAAAGCAGCTTTGCTACTGAGGCTGTAGCAGGAAAGTGTCTCAGCCTCTCTGAGTTTCAGTTCCCTCTTCTGAAGTATGGAAATTTTATCAGGGGTAGTAAGGTTGCATGAAGATGAAATAAGATATTTGTAAAGTGCTTGGTATATGGCAAACAGTAAATAGAAGCCATTAAAATGCATATATGGGATTCAATGGTAAAGAATCCATCTACCAAGGCAGGGGACATGGGTTTGATCCCTGGTCCAGGAAGGTTCCACACGTTGTGTGACAACTAAGCCCATGTGCCACAACTACTGAGCCCACTCTCTAGAGCCTGTGAACCGCAACTACTGAAGCCCACGAGCCCGAGAGCCCACGCTCTGCGACAAGAGAAGCCGTGGCAATGAGAAGTCCGAGTGCAGCCAAAGAGAGATAATAAGGAAAAAATGCATATACATGTAAAGTGGAAAAACCCACTAGATTGATATTTATTTCTTCTTATGGTTGGACAGTTTTGTCACTCTAGCTACACTGTCACAGTTAACCTCAGTGGAAGGAAGAGGTCAATTGACTTGTGGAAGAAGAGAAAAGATGGTCTAGGTGAGGATGGAGGATGAATTGTCTTCTTTTTAAAAAAGTTTTTATGTTTATGTACTTACTTATTTGGCTTTGCCAGGTCTTAGCTGCGGCATGTGGGATCTTTAGTTGCCGCAGGTGAACTCTTAGTTGAGGCATGTGGGATCTAGTTCCCTGACTAGGGATCAAACCTGGGCCCCCTGCATTGGAAGCATGGGGTCTTAGCCACTGGACCACCAGGCAAGTCCCTGAATTGCCTTCTGATCTTGCTGCTGGTGCAGATGCTCAGATGGGCTGGTGGCTTCTCCCCACCATAGCCACATGGAATCCACGGGCCTCCTCTTAAACCTGAGCTCTGGGGCCCAGCTCTCCATGTGTCCCAGTTTTCTTACACAGCCCTCCCAGGATGGAAACATCTCCAGGAAGGTAGTGAATTAGGAAGGCCCCAGCCATGCCACTGCTCAGATGTAGAACCAGAGTCTCTCTGCCTCTCCAGTGGCCAGATTCCTCTAAAGGAGCAAAACTGTTTATAGTACAAAAAAGGAGCTTGCTGTACTCTTTTTTCCCCAGGACGCCAAGGCCTACCGACCCCTCATTTACATGACTTCCCTGGTGGTTCAGATGGTGGAGAATCTGCCTGCGATGCAGGAGACGCAGGTTCAGTCCCTGGGTCAGGAAGATCCCCTGGAGAAAGGCATGGCAACCTACTCCAGTAGTCTTGCCTGGAGAATTCCATGGACAGAGGAGCCTGGCAGTCTACAGTCCACTGGATCACAAAGAGTCAGACATGACTGAGCGACTAACACTTTCACTGTAGTCTCACTTTCAAAGGGACTGGAGTGACTTTTCTGGAACAAGGCTCTCTGTTTTAAGATGGGTGTCTGTCCCTGTCTGCACCCCAAGCTAGTGGCAGATTATTAAATACCTTGGTAAATGCTCTGGAAAATAATTCCCCTACATTCTCCTACAATGCATGGTTTTATTTATTACTCCCAGCAACTTTATGAAGAGTTTGTGATCCCTCTTCAGTAGAGACTGCAATTGAATTCAGAGAGGCCTGGATTGGAATCCAAGTCCTCCATCTCCACACTCAGGACGATTCTACTGCCTCAGGCAGTTTCTTAAATGAGATCAGACTGTCCATCTGCCACCCTGGGAACCCATTCCAACGTTTTGTTAAATGGAGAAAGCATTTCTGATGATTTTAGACAGCTCCTTATTCTAATGACCTCTAAAAGCATTCTTTCTCCTAAACTGCAGTCTACCATCATTAACTAGTCTCGTCTCTGTTTGGCTTGCTTGCATCCGCTCACTCTGCTCTGTTGTGAGTGAGGCCTCCAGGTAGAACAAGAAGAGCCCTATGATTGATGTTTGGAGCTGAAGCTGCTTTATCGTGATGTGGCTTCAACTTGTGTCTTGGTTTAGATTCTCCTGACAGCATATTCTTTTTTTTTGTCCTCCCCTCAATGGCAGATTCTAAAACAAGGAATTTCAGTGCACATAGTTTATTTGGAGGTGATCCAAGGAAGCACAGTAAGGGAGTGGGGGAGTACAATAGGGAAAGGAAGAATGCCAGCTAATGATTCATTAATGAGAAAGCAACTGGGGCTTAATCCTGTTGGGGGCCCACTGAGAGATTATGGAACACACCTCAGAATTGTCTTGCTGGGGGGTGAGGAAGTTGGGAAATCTACCCACTAATCCTGGTTCCGAATTGGTTGAGGGTTTCACTTGGTCGGGAGGTAGGGGTATTATTTTCCAGAAGCTTCCAGCTGCTCTCTGCAAAGAATGAGCTAGCACCCATAGCCAGAGGAAGCCTGGGCAGAAATCTGGGGCATGTGGATGGGGCGTGAATAGTGTCTGCTACAGGTCCTGTCGCTGGTGCCACCGCTCCCAGATCTGCTAGGTTACTTGTGTTAATACCATCCAGGCTCCATTGGACCTAATTTTGTTGATTTTTTAAAGCACTTGTATCTTTTTATAAAGCATTTCTTGTAAATAGCTTTCTTATAAAGATATTTTTTGAGGGACTTTCCTGGTGGTTCAGTGGTTAAGAATCTGCCTTCCAATGCAGGGGATAGGGCTTTTGATCCCTGGTCAGGGAACTAAGATCCCACATGCCACAGAGCAACGAAGCATGCGTGCTGTAATTACTGAGCCCTTTAGCGCCTCAAGCTGGAGAGCCCGTGTGCCGCAACCTGACATAGCCAAAAATAAACAAATATTTAAAGGTATTTCTCGACTTTTATTCTTTTTAAGGTATCTTCCAAGGCACAAAATAAATTGACTTATTTTTTAAAGATAGAATTTTTAAAAGATGGGCTTCCTTGGTGGCTCAGATGGTAAAACGTCTGCCTGCAATGTGGGAGACCTGGGTTCGATTCCTGGGTCGGGAAGATCCCCTGGAGAAGGAAATGGCAATCCACTCCAGCACTCTTGCCTGGAAAATCCCATGGATGGAGGAGCCTGATAGGCTACAGTCCATGGGGTCTCAAAGAGTCGGACACGACTCAGGGACTTCACTTTAAAGATAGAATAAAACTCAATCTCACAATTATGATATGGGTACGTGTGTATTGTTTTGTAAATGTAAGATACGTTATGAGATCTTAATGATCTAATTTTTTCTTATGTCTTGAAACATTGTGTTATTTTGTCATCCTAGGAATTATTTTACCATTCAGTTCAGTTCAGTTCAGTCGCTCAGTTGTGTCCGACTCTTTGCGACCCCATGAATCTTAGCACGCCAGGCCTCCCTGTCCATCACCAACTCCCGGAGTTCACTGAGACTCACATCCAACAAGTCAGTGATGCCATCCAGCCATCTCATCCTCTGTCGTCCCCTGCTCCTCTTGCCCCCAATCCCTCCCAGCATCAGAGTCTTTTCCAATGAGTCAACTCTTTGCATGAGGTGGCCAAAGTACTGGAATTTCAGCTTTAGCATCATTCCTTCCAAAGAAATCCCAGGGCTGATCTCCTTCAGAATGGACTGGTTGGATCTCCTTGCAGTCCAAGGGACTCTCAAGAGTCTTCTCCAACACCACAGTTCAAAAGCATCAATTCTTCGGTGCTCAGCCTTCTTCACAGTTACTCACCAATTATTCCCAACTATGCTGAAAAAGACTAAAAAACAGTATGAAAACTGAGGAGCAACAGAATTATCTAGAAGAATGATGGAATAATGTCATAAACCATCCAAATTTTATCATCCTTCAGGTTTCTTAATTCAGTACCTGAAGTGTAATATCATTTTCCAAGAAGATATAAAAGAAAACTGGGGACACCATCTTTGTGGTCTATGTTTAGCTTTCATTGGATATAGTTGGATATTCTGAATTTTTCATTTTCTACTTATATAGGCAACAAGAAAAAAATGATAGAGGAAGAGGTTTCAAATTATTACATAAGTCAGAAGACAAATGCAAAGAGGGAGTAGCGTTCTAGAATATAAGCAAATGATGACAGTGAAGTTGGTTATGGAAGAGAAATCTTAGCCTATGAATCTTTAGATGATAATATCCGAGATGTTTTTCCTCAAACTCAACTGAATTTTCTCAAACTCAAAAACCTAGATGGTTTTTCTCAAACTTTTAAGGACAAAAAGGAAATGTGATATTTTCACCCAGTTATTGCTCAACAAGAAAGACTTAATTACCCAATGTTTTATGACAAGAGGCTGAACTTTCCTATTTTGCAAAAAAGACGTATGGTAATATTCATTAATCTTTTAGATTTTTGTGCACCAAAATTTACTTGGAATGGTTTGTAAACAGACAAATTTTGAAGGCAGATGTGCACGCAAAGAGGAAATAGATGACGTAGAAATGAAAATATTAACTGGATTGAAGATTTTAAATTATGTTTATAAATCTACAGATAGAAATGTTTTGCAATTACAGAGTGAAGAAGATGGCCGTACTCTCTTCAACAAAATTACGAGCCACCAAAGCTTTCAAAAGTTCTGTCTTGATGGTGCAAATGTAAACAGAAGAACCATAAGGATTGATAAACTAGACCAATTAGAGATATATTTGAGTTCTGAAATCAGTATTCCAGGTGAATAAGTTCCAGGATCATGACATTTGATCAGTGGATGGTTTCATCAAAGTTTGTTGTCTGTTTCAAGTATGTTACGGTTTGGGGTTTATTTTTAATTTTTATTTTTTGGCTGTCCTTTGCATCACGTGGCATATTATTTCCCAGACCAGGGACTGAACCTGGCCTTTGGCAGTGAAAGGGCACAGTGCTAACCATTGGACCATTGGCGCTCCCCAAATTTGGGTTTATTATATTTATTTTTTATAATCTTTTAAAAATTTTATTTATTTATTTGAGTAGTTTAGTTTTGTCTCCACTGGTCCTTCGTTGCTGCATGGGCTTTCTCTAGTGCAGCAAGTGGGAGCTACTCTTCATTGGGGTGCATAGGTCTCCATTGCAGTGGCTTCTTTGGTTGTGGAGCACAGGCTCTAGGGTTCATGGGCTTCAGTAGTTGCAGCTTGCGGGCTCTAGAGAGCAGGCTCAGTAGTTGTGGTGTCTGGATTTATTTGGTCCCGTGTGGGAGCTTGTGGGATCTTCCCGAACGAGTGATGTGGGATCTTCCTGGACCAGGGATCGAACCCGTGTCCCCTGCATTGGCAGGTGGATTCTTAACCACTAGACCACCAGGGAAGCCCTGGTGTTCAGTTTCTCAGTCGTCTTTTTGCAACCCTGTGGACTGCAGTACGCCAGGCTTTCCTGTCCTTCACCATCTTCCAGAGCTCGCTCAAACTCATGTCCATTGAGTCGGTGATACCATCCAACCATTTCGTCCTCTGTCATTCCCTTCTCCTCCTGCCTTCAATCTTGCCCAGCATCACGATCTTTTCCAATGCATTGGCTCTTCGCATCAGGTGGCCAAAGTAGTGAAGCTTCAGCTTCAGCATCAGTCCTTCCAATGAATATTCAGGGTTTATTTCCTTTAGGATTGGTTTGATCTTGCTGTCCAAGGGACTCCTAAGTGTCTTCTCCAGCACTACAGTTTGAAGGCATCAGTTCTCCGGCACTCAGCCTTTTTTTTATTGTCCAGCCCTCATATCCATACATGACTACTGGAAAAAACATAGCTTTGACTATACAAATGTTTGTAGGCAAAGTATTGTCTCTGCTTTTTAATATGCTATCTAGGTTTGTCATTTCTTTTCTTCCAAGGAGTAAGTGTCTTTTAATTTTATGGTTGCAGTCACAGTGATTTTGGAGCCCAAGAAAAGGTTATTACCCAAAGACTGTGGCTTCCATCTGGGCTCTTTCACTGATCACTTGCTCTCAGGAGAAGCCAGCTATCTTGTGAAGACCCATGTGGAGAAAAATGGAGGTATCCTGCCAACAACCAATGAAGACGGAGGCCTGCTAACAACCATGGGAGTGAACTTGGAGGTTGGTCCTTCAGCCTTAGATGACTGCAACCCTGGCTGCTAGGTCAACTGCAGTGAGAACCAGCTACATAATTGCTGGGGTCCAGTGTAAAGTGAAAATGGATGGTTCTGTTTTCAAAAATTTTTATAAATTTAAATTCAGCAGTTGCAGAGTCTTAAGCTAAATGTGGGACTTTTCATGACTGCACAGCTTGCGTGTCTATGACACTGGACCTGACTGTGACCTCAGAGACCCTGAGCCAGAACCACCCAGCTGAGCCCCTCCTAAACACCTGACCCATAGAAACTATGAGATAATCTTTGTTGCTTTAAACTGTTCAAACAAAGAGTACGTTGTTGCATAGCAATGAATAGCTTATGGAATAAATAGCTTATACACTATTCCTACTTTTGTAAATTGTTTGTAAAATGACTTAAAAATATAAAATGAATCCACCAGACCAGATTGTGAATGATGATAACTATTTTTCCTGGGATACTGAGAGTTAAAAGGATGAGTGATCCAGTTGATTGAAAATTTATTGCTATGTTTCTCCTGCCTCAGTGCCTTTGCACATGCTGTTTGCTATGCCCAGAATGTTCCCCTCCTCCAATCTTTGTACTGATTAAACCAGACATCCTTTAAATCTAAACTTAAACATATTTTAAGTGGACTCTCAAGACTGAGTTAGGTGCCCTTTTTAATAACTCCTCAAATACCCTGGAGAATCCCAGGGACGGCAGAGCCTGGTGGGCTGCCATCTATGGGGTCGCACAGAATCGGACACGACGGAAGCAGCAGCAGCAGCAAATACCCTGTACATCTTTGCAGGTACTCTGGGCACTTGTGACTAGTGAGTTAATTACTGATAATTTGTTGTTTAGTGTCTGTCTTCCCACTAAAGTGTAAGGTCCTTGAGGTCAGTTGCCTTCTTTCTTTGTGCTCGCTGTATGACAGTGCCTAGTGCAGTGCCTGGCACATAGTAGGGATGCAACAAAATTTGATTGGTATGTCTCTGTGCTCATGAATCAGAAACAAACAGTGATGATTTGCAATGGAGTCTTAAACCCCAGTCTCGGTGGTATCCTCTTGACAATGCTTTCTCTGGAGCACCCATGCATGGTGATTATGAGCCTATAGATGGGAAAAGCTCCTTGTCTAAGGGGATCCCACGTGAACAATACAGACCAATAAAGCTGGCAAATGAAAGATAAAGCAGGTAAGTGGGGAGAATTCATACACATGGAAATAGGAGTTAACTTTCAGTAATACACAAAAGAGCATGTGCAAATACAGCATGTGCTCTGACTCCTAGGACTGAGAGATTTAAGACGATGTGAAAACTTTATTTTTTATTTTTAAAAACTTTTTACTTTATATCAATGTATAGTTGATTCAGTTATACATACACATTTATCTATTCCTTTTTAAATTCTTTTCCCATTTAGGTTGTTATGTAATACTGAGCAGAATTCCCTGTGCTATAAAGTAGGTTTTGTTGGTTATCAATTTTAAATATAGTAGTGTGTATACTTCATTCCCAAACTCCCTAACTATCCCTTCCCTCCACCCCCATCCTTCTCCTCTGGTAACTGTAATAAGTTTGTTCTCTAAGTCTATGAGTCTGTTCTGTTTCGTTAATAAATTCATTTGTATCATTTCTTTTTCAATTCTGCCTGTAAGCGATGCCATAAAAAATTTGTCTTTCTCTGACTTATTTCACTATGACAACCTCTAGATCCAGAGGATGCCAAAACTTTTGGTGTGCCTTGGTAAGGTAATCTTTGTTGGTTAAGCCTCAGTTCTTCATCTGAACAATGGGACTAATAATACTGACCTCATATGCTCAGTCTGAGGGTATAAGATCATGTAGAAAAAGTGCTTAGCAAAAAATTCAGCTCTTGATGGACTGGGCTCAAGTTCTGATTCTGCTATTTGTTTCCGGCTGAATTATGTAACCTCCCCAAGTTTCTACTTCTTCATTAGTAAAACAGGGAAAACGATGGTACCTACCTTGTAGAGTAAATGTGAGAGTATGTATTAAAGTCTTTGTGTTATTGCTCTCTTAGTCATTTTGAATCCAGGTCACAGAAAAGTAACCAGGTGAAAAGAGATTTCCCTGTAGGTGGATGCGGGAGGGAAAGAAACAGAAACAGAAGAATACAGGCGATTGCCCAGAATATTTTCACAAAGATGGCATTCTTCCCAGTGGTCCTAATTGCTCGTCTCGTCAGGGGGCTTCTTTCTTGCCACTCTGGCACTGTGTGGCTTGAGCCTCATCCAAGTATGTTCTCAGATCCTCCCACTTGAAGGTGCCTAAGAGAGGGAAATACCAGAAGTAAATTTTTGTGGCATCGAGAGTCTGGGTGTCTGGCCCTTAGGCCATTAATGTTTTGAGCATGAGGGAGCTAGATGTGCAGAGCTAGAGGAAAGCCACAGCTAAACATTCTGGACTACATTGCATTGTCCATGGTTCTTTCATTTGGCAACTCAAGATATGATAATGATGATGGCTTCTACTTCTATTTTTGTCCCAGGGTTTTCTCCTTCCTTGGTAACATAAACTCTGATTTTCAACTGGACACGTGTGGCCACCTTAAATTAATAACAATTTTTTTTAGCCTTATTTGTGGCTAAGTGTGGTCAGGTCACTAGGTTTTAACCGATGAGATATGGTGACTGTGACTTCTGGGAGTTATCTTTAAAGAGAGGGGCATGCTCTTCTTTCCCTCTTTTTCCTCCCTGTGGGCTGGAAGACAAATGTGATGCATGGAGATTGAGCAGGCATCTTGGATTATGAGGGAGAAGTTGCTTGTTACAAATAGACAAGCTGACAAATAGACAAATAGAAGAAGCCTGGGTTAGAGAGAGCTACCCTAGACCTTGAAGGGAGTTTGTGTCCAAAAGAGAAAATCTAAATTTTTGTCATTCTAAACTATTTTTGTCATGTATATATATTTTTCAGCTTTATTAAGGTATAATTGACAAGTAAAATTGTAAGATATGTAAAGTGTACAATGTAATATACACATTTTATGAAAGGATTCTGCCCATCGAGTTAATTAACACATCCATTACCTCACCTATTTACTTTTGTGTGTGTTATCAGTTGTCATGTATATTTAAAGTGTAAGGACTGACCGTGGTAAGATTACCTTCTGTGGGTCAATCTCACCTGCATAATGGAAATAATAATAACTATCTCAGCCCAATGCTAAGTTTTTCAGCAAGTCTGTCACAAATCTAGAAACAGAGCCCAGGATTCTTGATGTTCCAGGTTTCTGATCTCCGTCGTATATTTGAAAAGAGTCCTGAACCTTAGACACCACTCACCTTTCTCTGTTGGTAGTGGTATCACACGTGAAGCAAGTATAAATCAAGGTGTGTTTATATTACAGAAGCACCTTTCTCCAAAGCAGCATTAAAGACCTACCTTTCTGAAACATTCCCTGCCATTAGGTTTTTAGTAGGTCTCTGCTCTCTGAGTCCCCAAAACACACTGCAGTCTTTATTCTTAAATATATTCTCCAGGTCTCTGTCTGCTGTGTCTTAGATTATAACCTTTCAGAGGGCAGGGTATGCATTCAAAGATCCTTTTTATAATGAGCATTGTGTTAGGCATAGAAAGAGATGCATCAAAGTGCTTGTTAAAATGAATAGAAAGAATCTATTCTGAATATGAGACAAGACTCCTGGCCTGTACAGAAACATATATTTGAAATGGGCGTTCCTAGTTGCTAATAAATATTTGAAGCTCTCAGACCTCAACATGGGATATAAAGTATTATTTTTCCTCACTGAAATATCCCCTTGCAAACAGAAGTCCCACAGGACAAGAAGCAAGGCTGAAACTGGACAGACCAGATGCCAGGAGAGCTAGATTTATTTTTGGACCGTAAGCTTGGCCTCCAGGGAAAGAAGGAACTTGTCAATTTCACTTTTGCTTGGATCAGACGATTGAGCCTGGCAGAGAGACGATGTTTGGGACTAGTAGTTCTCTGGAATTTCTAACCTTCTCTGGGCTTGGGAGGAGTCGGGAGAAGAAAATGCATCGTTTGAATGATAGCCATGGTTACAAAAGGCCTCCCATGCCAACCGGAGGGAAAGCAAAATTACTTTGCTGAGCAAAGTAACTGGAAAGCAGTTGCTCATATTTTAAACTAAGCTATATGGTTGAAATCCAGAATAATGTAGACTTTTGGACCAGCGACCACTTGGAAACAAGCTTTCTGGCTAGAGAGCAGCCTGTGGTGTTACGGATGGAAAGGACTATTGCAGTGTCTTTTCCCTCCGCACTTTGTGCTGCCAGATACTGGGGGGCCATCTCAAGCATATTCACTTACTCCAGTAGATTTCTCAATAATTCCAGCAACAGAAAGAACTTGACCAGCTTGATGGGTGCATGTGGTAAGGTGGTAGAGTCAGGACAAACCTACCGCACTACTGAGCCTGATGGTGACATTCTCATCCTGGGGAGCCCCTGATGGAGGGGCACTTAGGCAGGCACAGGGAAATTGATGTACGTGCTTCATGAGGCATGGGAGAAACGGACAAGTCCAGCTGGGCAAATTCCCAGGATGCCAGATCACAAGGGCTGTTTCCAGGAAAGGCTGACCCTTGCTGTTTCCACGCTTTTCACTGAAACTCAGTGAAGCTCAGAATCTCAGCTCCCTTGCAGGCCACTGAAAAAATTCCCAGGAAGCACACAGGAACTGTCGAACTCTGTGTGAATGGACATCGCAGTTATCAGATGATGGAGGCAGAATTAGACTCTGAAAACCTGTGCTTGAATGTTTGCTGTCGTTTACCAGCCAAACGAGGCCAGGCAAGTCCCAATCGCATGGGATATCTGCTTTACTTACCTGTAAAGCTGGATCTCTCTGTCGACTTCATAGGATCATTCAGAGGGTAAAATGAGATGAGGCATTTGTACTGCCCTCTTCAGGTGCCCGGTTGTGATATTCATAACACAGTCATTCTAAGGAACTTATATATTCCATCTCCTTCAATCCTGACAACTACTCATGAGGTGGGAACTATTTTTATTCCCATTTTACAGAAGGGAAAGCAGCACCTCAGATAAGCAAAGTGACTTGTACAAGGTTATACCACTAGGTGGCAGACCCAGGATTTGAACCCATGCGGACAGGCTCCAGAGAGCATTAACTATTTCCCGCTATTTCCCAGCAGAGGAAGACAGACAATTCTCTTAGAGCAGTTTCTCATTTTTGTTTGAAGAACCATCAGTACTTTATAATTGTTCTAACATCCAGTCAGGGCTTTTTGATCTGATGACACTGGGGAGAGTTGAAGCCTTTTAAGCAGAGAGTGACGATTCAGGTTTGAGTTTTAGAAGGGTGACTGGCTGCTGGGTAGAGGCTAGGTGGCAGGCAAGCCGGGTGGGCAAAACTGAATGCAGGAGTTGGGTGGGGAAGCTTGTTAATGCAACCCAGGAGAGAGGGAGCAGAGTTAACCTTTGTCAGGACCTCTTAAGCTCACAGGGAGAGGAGTTAAGCCCTGGCGCTGCTTCCAGCGTGGTTAAAGAACCCCTCGCCTTCAAGTGAGTGGTCCATACCAAAGAAAATAAACACTAAGGGTTGTGTTCCACTTATGAAGGTAAACCATGGTTCTCTTAGGTTGAATGCAGTGGACCTTCTCGCTCCTTTGAAGGGCTGGTGTGATGTGTCTGTGACCATTCCCAAGATGAACTCCTGGGGATTGTCCTGGGCAGAGCCTTCTAACATCCTACTGGCACTCAAGAGAGGTCTCCCTGCCTCCTCTGACCCATCTCTGGGGTCTCTTCATCCACAGATTCCCCCTCCTATCAGTGCTTTTTCCTCTTTCTTTCCCCGGTCAGGAGACCACGTCCCCTCTGACCTCTCCTGCCAGGGCTCCTGGGCCACAGAGAAGCTGCCTGTTGGCCTTCTAGTTCAGGCAGGGAGCCAGGACACCTGGGTTCTAATCCTGTATCCACCACGGGACCATGGGTTGGCATCATCTCATACCCACAGGGGCCCTCCCCAGCAAGGAGATGCCCAGCAGGAGCTTCCTCTCTCTCCCTGACACTGCTCCTGGGCCGCTGCTGTAGAACTTAATGTGTTACTTTGTCTGCAAGCAGCGAATGCGCCCAAGTCCCACTCCTAACGCTGGTGACCTGGCGACTTCCCAGCTGTTCTTGGTGTTGGTGCAGCCGGGAAGCAGATTTGTCAGCCCCTCCTGTGCCCTTACCCTCATCTGAGAAAACGGGGCTAGGAGTGTTTTCCCTACCTATTTCATCCGGCTGATGTGACAACTCACTTACTGAAAACTAAACAAGCTTAAGGTGTGATCATTAGCGGGCGGGCATTCTGGTATGTTCAGGCTGCTGGAGCTCTCGGACACTTTTCTGGACCGAAGGGCCAAGATAAAGTTCCTCGTTATGCCGGTCTCTCCTAGATCCCACTCGGTCGAGCCACCGAGTGTCGCTCCTCGGTGGGGACGGTCGCGAGCCGCCCCTCTTTCCTCTCTCCCATTGGCTTTCACCTGCCCGAGGGGCGGCTGCCACGGGCCTCTCGGCCAGTCAGCCAGGGCCGCCGGGCTCCGCCCCGCCCCTCCCGGGGGTTTATAACGGGAATTCCCATGGCCCGGGCTCTGGCATCCAACCTGCTGCCGCCGCGGCCCAGCCGAGCGGAGAGCGCCGCGCGCAGAGCACACGCTAGCGCTCAGCTCCGCTCTCGGGGCGGTTCATGAGCGCGCGCTTCGGCTGCAGCCTCCGCGATCCCGCGCTGCCGCCGCCCGCCGTCGCCAGGGTCCCCCGGGGTGGGAAGGAAGGCAGGAAGCCCGGCGCGGCCGTGCGCTCCGTGAAGCCCGCCACCCCTGCCCGCAGCCCGCTGCCCGGACCGGCCTGGCACCATGCTGCCCGCGCGCTGCGCCCGCCTGCTCACGCCCCACTTGCTGCTGGCGTTAGTGCAGCTGTCCCCGGCTCACGACCACCGCACCACCGGCCCCAGGGTAAGTGTGCCTCCAGCCGCGCGCCCACCTGCGGAAGGAGACCTCAGGTCGCTGGCCTTCATCCCTTGGGGACCGGAGAGGGAGGTATTAGAACCTGTGCCCCCTCCACCCCCCACCTACTACCCCGTCGCCGGTGGGCTTCTTGGCGAAGTTGCTGAAATTAAAATTTCTCCCATTGTTCCCCCCCGCCCTACCCCTTCTTTCTTGCAGCACCGACTCTGCCTTCCCCCTCCTCCCCCTCTCCCCCTACTGTCACTGGTGAGTTCTCTTTCCCCATCTCTCCTCTCGGGGCATTTTGCTCCAAGACGCATAGAGGTGCCTCCTGCATCCGAGGTGCCTCCTGGCTCTCCGCTCAAGCAGGGCTGCTCCGTGGGCTCACCCCGCGCGCGGTCCCAGAGCGCTGGCGTTCTTGGCAGGAGGCGTCGGCGGCGGCAGGGGCGGGGGGCGGTTGGGGGGAGAGCAGCTCTGCCTCCAGGGTTTTAGGTTACCGGAGAGCCACACAAGGACCTTGTGTTGTTGTTGTTTTAAAAAGCGATCGCTGCTCGTAAAACCCACAGCAGATAATTTTAATGCTCCCTCCTGCTGGGCACAGCCGCAGAGGAGGGGTGGAGATGGGGGGCTGTGGAGAGCTGGTGGAGAGGAACTGGCAGTGTTCGAGGAGCTCTTTCCTTGCGTTCCGCCCGGGAGGTTGCACTACTTGTTGAACCTTGGTCTGATTGGAGTTCCTGAACGATGTGAAACGTGCCAATTCTGCGCACAGGGCAGGCTGTCCAGGGCATTGTAAAACATCCGGAACCGACAACATTGTGTTCCTTTCTGGGCTAGATTCTTGCTCCCATATAACCCAGTTGTCTAATGAAGGATTCTACTACCTTAAAAAGTGTACTCTTAAACCACCCAGTGGTTCATTTGACCAAACTTATCCAGAGGATGGGGCTTCCCAGGTGGTTCAGTGGTAACGACTCGGGCCTGCCAAGCAGGAGACATGAGTTCTATCCCTGGGTTGGGAAGATCCCCTGGAGAGGGAAATGGCAACCCACTCCAGGATTCTTGCCTGGATAATTCCATGGACAGAGGAGCCTGGCGGGCTACGGTCCACGGAATTACAAAAGAGTCAGACACGACTTAGTGACTAAACAACAAGGATGACTAGAGGATCTCTGGCCAAGAATTACCTTATGTCAGGGCAGTTGTCTGTAGAGATAGCTGCCTGCCTTCTCCAGGCAGCAGGGGAGTCCATGTGGAAGGAGCTAGTATCTTTGTGAAAAGATTGGCTCCTTAACCAGCTTGTGCTTTCCTGGATATCGTTTGGCCTAGCCCATTGCCACCTGTTCAGATTGCTTGTTCTTTCTTCCTAGCGCTCGCTCTGTGAGAATCATCTTTATATCTGTCGTGTGTGTGGGAAAAGCCTCGCAAAGCTTGACAAGCCTTAATGACTGCCCAGATGCTGGCTGATTACATCTGAGCCTGGCTATCACTGTGAGATCAGATTTGCAGCCACTTAGGAAAGAAAAGTGTTTGTCCCCATGTTGGGCCGGCCCTTGCTTTTATGACCAGATGTGCAACAGCAGCAGTTAAAGTGCGGCCGATTAGAGCCAGGGCGTGTCATAAATCCTCGACAGCAGGCATTCCCGAAGCTGGGGCAAGCCAGGGCTCCGGGAGTGACTTTTATGGATGCAGATGAGGATGCCTTTTAAATGAAGCTGCTTGGTTTGATATTAGGACTCGCAGCTTTTAAACTCCGAGGTCAGGAGAGCCACGGCGTTCCCTCCAATAATTAGGAACAGTCAAGACAGAGACGCAGACCAGAGCACCCGACTGAAAGCTGGATGCCCGCCCACATGAGAGGCCCGGAGACAAATGGTGGGGGGCTCGTTTGTTGCTGGGCGAGTCTAGGGTCTCAAGCCATATGGCTCTCCTTCCTTGCCTCCTGAAACTGGAGGAAGCAGCTCTTAGGGGAAAGCTAGGGACTTCAAGGGAAAACAGAGACATGGGTTAGTTTTCCCTCGGGCTTCTTTAGTTTATTAATTTGATAGAAATGGTGGAACACAAATAGAAAGTGTAAATAGGCCTCTGTGTGTTCCAGCCGAATTTTTTTCTCTCTCTTTCTCCTTTTCTCTGTCTCTCTGTCACACAGACACAAACACATACACACACACACATTTAGAAAGTACCAAGGGAAAGCTGCTGTGTTGACCTGGATGCATTTATAGACCCCAGTAAGAGCCCGCATTTATGAATTCTTGGGCCGGGCACTTTCCATGATCACTTATGTTTATAAGAGCAAGAAGGTGGGTCTTTTTAGTGTCATTTTGAAAGTGAGACTCAGGAGGGTAAAAGCCTTGCTTGGAACATGGTGCATGCGTAGCGGTGGGAGCCACGTCCCAGTATATATGGATGTGCACGTTGTGGGCTTGTGTGCTTTTCACACCACCAAGCAGCTGCAGGAAGTGTTCGTCCGACTAGCGGTGCCATTCCTGTGAAATGGGCATCAGGTGAGTCTGTCTGTAAGAAAGCACTATTAACAAGATTTTTTTGTGTCTGCATCGCTAAAGGGTGATGCCTTGAGTTTCAACCTATTCCGGAAGCCTGCAGTTCTCTTCTGTGGCTTCTTGGTGGCGTCAGAAATGCGGTCCTGGTTGTGGGCAGCAGTGTCATGAGAGGAGCAGAAACATCTGGCTGTTGCAGTGTTCCCTTGGGCATCCCTGGGTCTCTTCTGTTAATCTTTTGAGTGACAGAGGCTTAGGGATTGGCATCTTTTCCAGCTGGCTTTCTAGGAAACCCAGAGCATGCCCTTTCGGTTTAACTTTATCTGGCTCACTAATTGAGCTCCCTTGAGGCCTAGACTCCAATCCTTGCCCCCTTATTTGCTTCCTGCCTTCATAAAATGCCTGACATTTGTTTGACTCTGGCTCCCAGCAGCTATCAGGTATCAGATTGGAGGCTATTATATAGGAAGCACCTGATTTCTTGGTCTCTCGGCTCTGAGTGGCCACATGGCTACCTGGGATGCTGGTCAGGAGCTTTTTAATTATGGAGGAGGCAGCCATTTGTTTAATCCTGCACAATTTACTGAAAATGTTTCTGGGGAGGGTTAGATGGGGGAGGGGCTCTCTCAGGCCCATGGAGTCTGACGGCCAAGCCAAGC
The DNA here is from genome assembly GCF_027580195.1 of Bos mutus. NCBI lineage: Eukaryota > Metazoa > Chordata > Mammalia > Artiodactyla > Bovidae > Bos > Bos mutus. Next base: position 27,133,272 of record NC_091626.1, on the reverse strand, counting down.
CACTGCCTGTCTTTGTCTAAACCTCCATCTGTTCTGCAGACTGGGAGCTGGGTGAAGGCAGGTTCGTGCCCAGCTTGTCCATGGGTGTATCCCCCAGAACTCAGCACAGGGCCTGGCACCTGTGGAATGAACAAACAAATGTAGATGATGCGTGCTTTAACATTTTATTTATTTATTTATGTCGGCCTCCCTGAGTGGCATGCCGAATCTTCGTTCCCCAATCAGGATTGGATCCTTGCCCCCTGTACTGGGAGCAGAGTCTTAAGCACTGGGCCACCAGGCAAGTCCCCAGATAATGCGTGTTTATCAGTGATTCACAGGTTCCATTTTCTTGATACAGGACTGGAGGCAGGGAATAGATTTTAAGAAGTTTGAGAAATAGAAGAAAAATTGGATTTCTTAATTTTTTTAGCTGTATTCTTTATCCTCTCTCCTCTCGAGAACTCCTCCTTTGAAACCTAGCTCTAGCATCACTCTCCAAGTTGGTTAGAATTGATCACTCTCTACCTTTGCACAGCTTCAATATCTGATTCACTTGTGTTCTTAACTTTGGCTAATTTTACAGTGAGCATCTTGAGATCAGACCCACATCTTCATCCTCTTAGCATTAACTTGCCCCTTTGGACTCCGTCCATTATTTTGTCTTGTTAAGTGAACAAGTTTACAACCTCTCGAGGGCAGAGTAAAGATGTTATTTGTCAGTGTGCTGGTCACACTGCAAAGTGTACTGTACATATTTATTGAAATGAATTTGACTGTACTGTGACATCCATGCTGTACTCCCTGCTCTCACTTAAATGAAATCGGTTACTTCACAATTTATTATTTTTTTCCATTTTAGGCTTTTGTTCCTAAAGTGTGTGGTGGTTATGGGAGGCGTGGGGGTGGAGAGACTGAGCAAGCAAAACTTGGATGGGGGAACAAGCTTTGGCTCCATGTAAACCCTTTTAAAAAAATCTTGCATTTGCCAAATGTGAAGCAGCTTGTAGATAGTTCCCTTCTCTTTGACTAACCTGTCTCAGTGTCTGGATGAGGGTGGGGCCTTGTGTCTGCAGAGATGCCCTTCTTATTATCTGTGTTCAGAACAAGAGCCTTTTTTCCCCCTTTTTTCCACGTGGTGGATTTAGCTGAGAGGCTACTCTGGTGTTAGGCCAAGAATCTGATTTAAACCTTTTGATGGAGCTGGCACAAATGAGGAAGACAGGAAGAGGAAGCAATCGTCTTAGAAACTCTAGGAAACCCAAGCAAATGGAAAGCACTTTGGTATTATGTCCTAAAGTTGAAGGTGCGCATTTTTTTTGGCCACCCCGCTTGTCTTGGGGGATTTTAGTTCCCCATCCAGGGACTGAACCCTAGCCCTTGGCAGTGAAAGCTTGGAGTCTTAACCATTGGGCTGTAAGTGAATGTCCCAAACGTCCACATTTCTTACGGCCTGGTGATTCCACTTCTAGGTGTACGCGCCCAAGAAAAACTCATGTCCAGAAGGAGACATATGCAACTGAGTTCACACTACCACGAACCTGGAAAGAGCCAAATAAGCCATCAGTTGGAAGGTGGAGAATTATAGTCAGTCAAAACAAATGATCAACAGTGACATGCAAAAATATGGATGCCTCTGAGTAATACGATATTAAGTAAAAGAAATACAATGAAAGATGCAATGTGACATCTTTTATAAATTCATAAACAGCTAAAGTCAAAGAAAAAACTTTTAGGAATACATAGAGCTGCAAGAAAACTATATGAAAAGAAAAACAAGGTATACAAGATCAGGGGAGGTTAGGGTGAGGCAGATATTGGATTGGCTGGGAAAATCATATTAGTGTAAGTTAGTATCAATACTTTACCTTTTCAGAGAAGGGAGGTGAGGTGAGTTTGAAGTTATTTGTCCATTGGCAAAGATCAAAATAGCTGGTGTATAAAAAATAAGTGTGGCTCCTGCATAGGCCAATATTGAGTGTGTCATGAACCAGGTTCAGTCCAGTTCAACTGCTCAGTCGTGTCCGACTCTTTGCGACCCCATGAACCGCAGCACGCTAGGCCTCCCTGTCCATCACCAACTCCCAGAGTTTACCCAAACTCATGTCCATTGAGTTGCTAATGCCATCCAACCATCTTATCCTCTGTCGTCCCCTTCTTCTCCTTCCCTCAATCTTTCCCAGCATCAGGGTCTTTTCAAATGAGTCAGCTCTTCGCATCAGGTGGCCAAATTATTGGAGTTTCAGCTTCAACATCAGTCCTTCCAATGAACACCGAGGATTGATCTCCTTTAGGATGGACTGGTTGGATCTCCTTGCCGTTCAATGGACTCTCAAGAGTCTTCTCCAACACCACAGTTCAAAAGCATCAATTCTTCGGCACTCAGCTTTCTTTATAGTCCAACTCTCACATCCATACATGACCACTGGAAAAATCATAGCCAAAGATTATGATTAATTCAGTTCTTTGCACATGATATCAGATGAACACAAATTCCCTGAGTAGGGACTCCTTTCTTGTCTCCTTCTGCTCCCCCCTGTCATCCTTTCCAGATGTACATAGTTAGAAACTACCCGCAATACCATGTTGGGAGTGATTATTGGTTTTTGTTTGAATTCTTGTCTAGTTAGACTCTGAGCCGGCCGAGGCTCTGGCATAAATACCTACATCTTCCTGGCCAATGGGCTCATTTGTAAAGCTGAGCCCTCTGTGGGCCATCGTGCACCTTCCTTGCTCAGGGGGATCGACCTTGTACATCTGAGTTCCCAGCCCTGCGGAGCGGAAAGGTTCACTAGCTGACGCTTGGGCCAGAAGCCTTACTTGCCTGTGGGGGTGGGGAAGGCATGTTTCTGGCTGATCCCTGCCTTCATTCCGGCCTCTTTCTTCAGTCCCCATGGCAGAGGCTGGGAAGGGGAGCATGGCCCCCACTTAGCAGGTACAGGGCACCCTTTCTCTCCTGACCACATAGAGTTCTATTGTTTAAGCGGCCAAGTTCTTGGCATCGCTGCTGCTGGTGGGGGGGGTGATGTCAGTGTGGAGGCCCCCTCCTGCTGCATTTGTCACCGTGAAGCAGTTTGGGAGAGGACAAGGGTTGAGCTGCGGATGGGAAATCGATCAGAGCTGCTTGTGAGGCTGCCAAACAGGGTTAGCGTTGTCCAAACGTGCAGTGCATGAACCCTGAGTCCCTGAGGGGGTAAGAGAACTGGATCTCCACCAACACTCCCAATAGCCTCATAAGGAGACCCCAAGCGACACAGGTCAGTAGAACAATTAGTTGGACTTCCTTTTGCACCTGATGTCATTCTAAACTCAATTGCTAGATCACGAATTAATCTTAACTTGGGCAGACATATTAGGTATGGAGCTCTGTGTACTTCGGCCATCCCCTCTGTTGATTTCAGCCTCTTTCTTCTGGAGCTGGAGCTGGGTGGCCTCTACAAAGCCACTCAGAAAGTCTGGAGTCTCAGAAGAAACCCCGCCACCATCAGGGGGGACAGGGACAGAGTGAGGTTCTGCGAGATAATGTGTCAGGTGCTTTGAAACCTGACAGATACTCTATAAATGTCTGTGCCCCTTCCCATTAAAAACTATTTCTCACTGCAGCATTGATCTGATTCTACTAGATAAAGGCCAAATGGTGTTTTTTTTTTTTTTTAAGTGTTGGCAGTGGAGAAAAACTGGACTTACTTTTCCAGAATGGTTCATTTTTAGGACTAGATAGCATCTATCAGACAGCACTGGGAGTTCAAAATATGGGGCATATTAATTATGTCTTTCGAGAAATTCTGCAAAGCCCCAAGGGAGAGGACACAACAGTAGTAATAAGTGAGATGGTGAGGCGGACAGTGTTATATACCTGAGCCCCCCTCCAGGTGCTCAGTGCCCCTGAGTGGCTCAGAAACAAGGACTCCAACGACTTCCCTTTGTCAGTGTTGCTGTGGAGCAGACCTTTTGGCCGGGATGAATATGTCCTATATCTGTCCTGTCCAGTATTAGACACTTGGCTATTGAAGGGAGTTTTGTGTTGTTTGTTTGCTTCTTTGCTATTGAAGTGTTAAATGTGGTGCATAAAACTGTGGTGAAGTGGCTTTTTAACTTGATCGTAATGGATTTAAAATGTCAATAGCCACAGGTGGCTAGTGGCTATCCTATTGGATGGCATTAGGCCCTCTCCGAGGTACCCCAACTTATCTCTCACCGCATATCCCTGCCCTCAGATGGGGATATACAGACTTTGGTTGCCCTGAGCTGAACTGTATTTCCTGACCTCTCTTTCCCTCCTCATCTCTGTCCAAATCCCGCCCATCATTCGAAAGCCTCCACACAGTCCTCCCAGCCTCGCCCCAGGAGGGTTCTCTCGGCCCCCTGTGCTTTGCTTACCCCCAGGGCAGTGTGTGTCCCCATCTGCCCTGGATTCCAGGCTGACCAGAGAGGGAGGGCAATGGGGCACAACCTTCAGGGGTAGACACACCCAAGTTTGGGTCTGGCTGTGTCACCGTGAGCCTGGGCTGGTCATGTAACCTCTTGGGTCCTTGGTTCCCCAGTTTGTCTAGTGGAAGTCATAGCATCTACGTTTCAGGGTGGCGGGAGGATGAAGTGGGAAGTCTTAGCCTCCTATACCTCTTCCTACTCCTATACCTTTTCCTGTTGTAACAAATAGTACAAACCCAGAGGCTTAAGCAACACAAATTTTTTGGGGTCTGAAGCCTGACACAGGTCTCAGTGGGTTGAATAATCATCAGAGCTGAGTTCCCTTCTGGAAGCTCTAGGGGAGAATCCATTTTCTTACCTTTAGAAACTGCCTGCATTCCTTGGCTTGTAGCCCCTTTCCACCTTCAAAGCCAGGTTAGGGCTTTTTCATGCTGCCGTCTCTCTGGTTCTGACTCTTCTGCTTCCCTCTTCCCCACTTAAAGACCCTTGTGATTGAAGACATCAGGCCCACCAGGAGGGCCCAAACCATTCTCCTTATTTTAAGGTTGGCTGATTAGCAACCTTAATTCCTCCTTGCCATATAACTTGGCAGTTATTAGCATGTATTAGTTATTAGTATGTATAGCATGGCAGTTAATAGCAGCATTAGGATTAGGACATAGGCATTATTCTGCTTTGGAGAAAGAAATGGCAACCCACTCCAGTATTCTTGCCTAGGAAATCCCATGGACAGAGTCTGAGCCTGGTGGGCTACAGTCCGGGTGCTTAAGAGTTGGACACGATTTAGCGACTGAACATTATTCTGCCTACCACATTCATTGAAGGTCTAATACAGTGCCTAGGTCATAGAGGATACTTGGTGAGTGGGGGCCATTATTGTGACCTACAGCTGTGAGTTTCTTTCCTTTTAGAATGGAAGTCTCTTAATGGTGTCATTGCTTAATTATCTTTATAGACTTCATTCTGTGCTTAGTATATAATTACTGAATAACAGAATTTTTGATAAATGTAGATTGTCTCTTTCCTTTTAAAGAAATATTACACAGTAGAAAGAAGTAAAATGTAAACCAAAATATATAATCCCCTTTGTGCAAAAAAAAAAAAGTTGATTTACGTTTAGAAAAATGAGGTGGGGTATATGTTATGCTATTAATGGTGGTCATAATGGGGATATTCCATTTCTATGAGATGTGTCTTAGTAATTATTAAAATAATTTTGTTTACAATGAGCATTTTTAATATCAGAGGAAAGTAATGTAGATTAAAACAGGCATGATTCAAAGAAATCCCTGAAACTGTCTTAATCCAGATAAGCCCCCTTCTACATCAGACACAGTCAGTCCTATGCTCATGTGGGATTGATTTTTAAGTTAGTAACTATTAATATCGGCCTCTGACTCAATTTCTGCATGCTTTGAACTCAGTCTGCTTTAAAGGAGAGTTTTCAATTAACCTCAGCAGGACATAACTGTAAAAAGTATATTTATTGCTGCTGGTGGGGATATAAATTAGTACAACCACTTTGTAGAATTATAGTTGAAGCTGCACACACCCTTTGAGCTTGTAATTCCACTCTGGCCTATACCCCGGGGAAATGGGCTGAAATCTGTATTAAGAGATGTATTTAAGGATGTTCACAGGAGCAATTTTTGGTTGGAAAATTGTAAACCAGCTAACTGTCCATCAACAGGAAACTAGAAATGGAAATTTTGATATATCCAAATAGTGGAATATTACACAATGCTGAAACTAACATAAAGCATCACTTATTATTATGGATCAAATTCATAATCAAAATATGTGGTGAAGAAAGGCAAATTGTAGAATGCATACATCATGGTGCTATATTTATAAGATGGTTGAAAGCATGTGAAAATTATATGTATTTGATTTAGGGGTACATACATACATAAAGACTCTTGAGAGTCCCTTGGACTGCAAGGAGATCCAACCAGTCCATTCTGAAGGAGATCAGCCCTGGGATTTCTTTGGAAGGACTGATGCTAAAGCTGAAACTCCAGTACTTTGGCCACCTCATGCGAAGAGTTGACTCATTGGAAAAGACTCTGATGCTGGGAGGGATTGAGGGCAGGAGGAGAAGGGGACGACAGAGGATGAGATGGCTGGATGGCATCACCAACTCGATGGACGTGAGTCTGAGTGAACTCACGGAGTTGGTGATGGACAGGGAGGCCTGGCGTGCTGAGATTCATGGGGTCGAGAAGAGTCGGACACGACTGAGCGACTGAACTGAACTGAACTGAACAAACATAAAAATGTATGATGGACTTCACTGGTGGTCCAGTGGTTAGGACTTTGTCCTTCCATTGCGGGGGCGTGGGTTCCATCCCTGGTCTGGAAACTAAGAACCCACATACCATGCATCATGGCCAATAAATAAATAAATATATGAAAATTAAGGGTAATGATAACTCTGAAGCTCAGATTATGGTGGTTACCTAGGGTGCGAGGGCAGGAGAGGGAGAAATACTGGTTGGTATTGTTTCATGGTTTTAAAGTGGAAGGTGAGTACATGGATAAATTCCTTTTTACATGTATTACATACTATATCATAACATTGTCCGTAAAAGATAAAAATGCATTTGGATAGATCACAACACAGTTCTAACAGTAGGAAATAGAAGTGCTGTTTCTGCACAGTGTCCTCTGCTCCAAGTGTCTGATCATGTGTTTCCTTTCCCTCGAAGGTCATGCTCAGGGTCGTTCAACCAAACTTGTGATCCCCACCAAGCACTCAAGTATTGCCACCTCCCTCCTGCCCTTGTGAGGCCCCGAGGCCGTGCCTCCGCCCCTGAGCTCCAGGTGGGCCAGGTGGGCACAGGTGCAGTGGCCTTTTTCCATCCCTGCCTGGTGGGCCCTCTGCTCTTGTTGTCCTTGCTGTCCCTTGTAGTTAGAGATGAGGTTGATCATTTTCTCAAATTTATTGGCCATTGGTTAGGGTCACCAGAGTTGGCAAATAAAAATACTAATATAAGGTTGCCTAAATTGTAAATTGCATAAACTTGAATAATATAATGTAAAATAATGTAAATTGCATAAGTTGACATTTACATAAGCAACAGATAATGTTTTAGTATACTTATTATACTAAATATAATAACTTACTATAACAATTCTTTGTTATTTGTCTGAAATTCAAATTTAACTGGGTGTCCAGTATTGTATCTGGCAAACCTGCATTATTTCCTTTTCTTCCAGGAGTCATCTGTCAAGTATTTTTGCTAGTTTTTAAAATAGGAGTGGTAGTTTTTTGTTTTTGTTTTTTTCTTCTTCACCTCACAGACTGACTTGGGAAGAGGTTTTTTTTTTTTTTTAATACTAAGAATATCAGTTTGTTTTGCTATCATGTCTGGCAAATGCCTTTCATTATGAAAAAATACTAGTTTCAATCTTCTAAATTTTACGCCTTTGTGTAACCCATCTGTCATTATGGTTTCTCTCTTTCGTGTCAGGATGAGAAAGGTCTCTTCCTCCTAAGTTTATAGAAATTAGGGTGCATAAGTTTCTAAAGGCTGTTAGAAATGCAGTACACGGGTCATCCATCGATTTAATGTTTGATATGCATTTGTGTGGGAAATGGGCTTCCCTGGTGGAACTTCTTAAGCAGCCCCTATGGAAGGAGCACTTGTCCTGTATTTCAGAAATCCCCAATAACATTTAGAAAGAAGATATGTCAACCAGAAATATTCTGTCAGGGTTATTACTTGGGGGAAGTTTATATAGAAAGTGTTACTTTGAGTAAGCAGGCTTTCTTCGAAATGACGCTAAGACTTTGGCAAAGAGCTTAGACTGCTTCATCTCTGGGTCTTTTCCATTCATTAAGAAAACTTCCAAATATACAAAAGCAAAGACAAGTATAGTGAATTCCAACGAACAACTCCTGGCCAAACTTGATTTTTTCACCTGTGCCTCTAGTCCTTTGATCATATTATTTTGTACCAAGTTCAGACATTATATCTTATTATCCATAAATATTTTCATATATCTCTAAAGATAAAGACTCATTAAAAAGCACCTAACCACAAAACCACATCACAACCAAAGAATATTAACAATAATCCCTTAATATAATAGAATTCAATCAACATTCAAATCTCCTTGATTATGTCTCAGATCAAGATCCAGTTAAGGTTCTTCTCTTTAATCCTCTTTTAATCTACCAGTTTCCTCTCCATCTCCTTTTCACTTTGTAATTTATTTGTTGAATAAACAGGTTTTTCTAGGGTTTTTCATGCTAGCCTTTTTGGGATTATATTCCCATAGAGCTGTGTAACATATTCCTCTATCTTTTATATTTCCTGGAAAATGATAGTTAGACCCAGAGGCTTGATCAGATGTAGATCTGATATTTTTTCCATTAAGTATATTTCATGGGTGTGCTTCCCTCAGGAGGCACACGCCATCAAGGGATGTTCGTGCAGTGGTGGTCATTTTGGACCCATTGATTTGATAGGCATCGCCACTGGTTTTTAAACAAGTAGCAAGTGATACTGAAAAGCACTTCTCCTACCTTTCGTGTGGCAGGACCATCTTTCTTGTCTCTGAGTTGGCATGGAGGCTGCAGAGGAAGGGGCTGTGTTCCCTTCTCAGCAGTGGCCTCCCAATGGCTGAGACTACATGTGACCCCAGTGCTGTCAGAGAAACTCTGCCTGATTTCCTGGTTGGTGGCCTAGGAAGGGTGTTTCCTTGGTTTCTGGTGGAAGTGGTAAGAGCACAGGGGAGCTGGTTTTACTCTCTGGTGCTAATCCCTAGACCTTTGAAGTGTGACTGTAGATCAGCTTTGTGTGTGATCTTTGGTACCGTGTGTATCAGTTGGGAATTTATCTTATAAGAAACAGATACCATGTTTTGAACTGGCTTATCCAATGAAGGGGATTCACTGGCTCAAGTAATAGAAGGTACAGATACAAAGCAGATTTCAAGACTGGCTTGATTCAGCAGCTTAACGGTGTCATCAAACACTCAGTGCATTCATGTTCTCCCCTCTGCCTTTTTGTGGTGTCTGTTTAACCCAAAGCCTAGCTTTTCTTGGTGGCAGGATTGCTGCAGTGGTTCCACGCTTCATGTCTAAATATCACACTTTCCAGGGGAGGGAAGAGAGAATTGGCCTCCAGACACACTTTTCTGGGTACTCTCAGATAACTTTGGCTTTTAGATTATTGATCTAAATGGAATCAAATGCCCACTCTTTTAACCAGTCCCTTTGGCCAGGAAAGTGCCGTGCTGTGAGTGATGTAGGCCTGGATTCCTTAGACCTTCCCTGTGTAGCGAGGGAGGGGGGATACCCATTTCTGGTGCGGAGGGTCAGGTTATTTTTCCTCCTTCCTCCTGACCACATGGGTGTGTAAGGTGGGAGGGTGGAAAGGATGTTGGGGCAACAAGCGCAATATCCATCTGGGGATTTGTAGCTCAGCAGAGTGGCGGGTGGTATGTGGGGTGGGAAGTCTGAGGACATTCCTGGTCAGAGCCCAGAGAGGGCAATCTCCTGTTGTTGTGTGACCAACTCCTGTACCATCACAGGAGAATAAATGACCTCCAAGCTGACATTCCCAGGTGAGGAGCTGATAGGAAAAAGGGAATGTAGGGAAGGTTTGGACACTTTCAGAGTAGAGTAGGCCACATGAAGATGATCCCAGAGGGCCCCCAACATGAAGAGAACGTGACATCACAGGCCCACAGATGGAAGGAACACCAGAGGTGCCTTATTTCCTCCGTGAGTTAGCCCTGTGGACTGTCCGGAGTCCACACAGCTAACCCTTGGCAGAGCTGGAGCCAGAACCCAGATCTCCATCTCCATTGCTCTGTCCCTGACTTTTCCATTCAAAGATATCCTGGAGAACTTAGGAAAGTGTCAAAAGTCTGGCCAAGAGGAGGAAATAGCCTGAATTTTAGGAGAGGATTATATTTCTGAGTTGCCTTTGGCCAGTTCACCAGCATAAAGTGGTTGGAACATGTGGCCACAAACTCAGGACATGCAGAGTCTTCAACCATCCTCGTTATTATACCTTCCATTTCCTAGGGTTCTGGTTTCTTAGTCCCTGAAAGACATGGATTTCTGGTTTCTGCAAATTCTGATGGTTTCAGTTAAATGCATAGCAGAGCAAATAGAACAAGGAGCCAGTGATAGATGCAGTTTGAAGTAAAGGTAGATCTGGTGTAAGACTCTTCGTGCTTGTCGGTAGCAATGCAGTCAGTGCACATCTGTCCAAGTTAAATGGCAAATGGTCCAGAGCACAGAGAGAGTGTTCTTTGGTTGGCACAGTGTTTTCCTGGGAGACCTTTTAAAATCAATACTCAATTTGAGGGTTGAAGTGGAAACCCTTTGTGTTTGTTGAAGAGCATCTGAAAGTGTCCACAGCCCTCCTTCTGTGGATGCTTCGTATCTCTTGGGGCAGGTTCACAGCTGCACTGGCCCCAGGTAGCCTAAAGTCAGGAGCTGCCCAGAGCATAAGATGCATCCTTTCCATCCTTCTCTCCTCTCCTTTGCCCTGAGGACCAGATGCCCTCTCCTGATGGTGTGTTATTGTATTTTCTTCTCCCATCAAGGGAGAGGCTTAGAAAAAGACCAGGCCCAAATCTGTTGTGGATTCCCTTTTCTTTCATTAAAGCTGCATTTACCTTGAGAATGAAATACATCCACCGTCTCACCGCTGAGCAACGGAAGCCTGAGCCATTACCATTCGAGCTTTTTTGCCCATCCAGAAGGTAGTGTAGTGGTTGGGGTCTAAAGAAGCCTAAGATTAAGCCCTGGCTTTACTGCTTTCTAGCTGTGTGTCCTTTGGCAAAGTAGCTAACCTCTAGGTTTCAGCTTCCTCATCTGTAATTTGAAGATATTATGTATCTCATTGGGTCATTGTGGAACTTAAATGAAGTAATGGCAGGATGCTCAGTAAATATTCAGTTCAGTTCAGTTACTCAGTCGGACTGATTCTTTGCGATCCCATGAATCACAGCACGCCAGGCCTCCCTGTCCATCACCAACTCCTGGAGTCCACCCAAATCCATGTCCATCAAGTCAGTGATGCCATCCAGCCATCTCATCCTCTGTCGTCCCCTTCTCCTCCTGCCCCCAATCCCTCCCAGCATCAGGGTCTTTTCTAATGAGTCAACTCTTCACGTGAGGTGGCCAAAATACTGGAGTTTCAGCTTTAGCATCAGTCCTTCCAAAGAAATCCCAGGACTGATCTCCTTCAGAATGGACTAGTTGGATCTCCTTGCAGTTCAAGGGACTCTCAAGAGTCTTCTCCAACACCACAGTTCAAAAGCATCAATTCTTCGGTGCTCAGCCTTCTTCACAGTCCAACTCTCACATCCATACATGACCACAGGAAAAACCATAGCCTTGACTAGACGAACCTTTGTTGGCAAAGTAATATCTCTGCTTTTCAGTATGCTATCTAGGTTGGTCATAACTTTCCTTCCAAGGAGTAAGCGTCTTTTAATTTCATGGCTGCAGTCACCATCTGCAGTGATTTTAGAGCCCCCAAAAATAAAGTCTGACACTGTTTCCACTGTTTCCCCATCTATTTCCCATGAAGTGAGATGCCATGATCTTCGTTTTCTGAATGTTGAGCTTTAAGCCAACTGTTTCACTCTCCTCTTTCACTTTCATCAAGAGGCTTTTTAGTTCCTCTTCACTTTCTGCCATAAAGGTGGTGTCATCTGCATATCTGAGGTTATTGATATTTCTCCCAGCAATCTTGATTCCAGCTTGTGCTTCTTCCAGCCCAGCGTTTCTCATGATGTACTCTGCATATAGGTTAAATAAGCAGGCTGACAATATATAGCCTTGACATACTCCTTTTCCTATTTGAAACCAGTCTGTTGTTCCATGTCCAGTTCTAACTGTTGCTTCCTGACCTGCATATAGGTTTCTCAAGAGGCAGGTCAGGTGGTCTGGTATTCCCATCTCTTTCAGAATTTTCCACAGTTTATTGTGATCCACACAGTCAAAGGCTTTGACATTACCAACTCATAAAAAGAACAGATGTAACAAGAAAAGGTGATTCATATGAGAACCCAGTATTTTTTTTTTTTTCCCTATAGTTTTCCCCTCTGGAATTAAAGCTAAAAAGCTCATCAATATATATGGAAGAGCTCTCTCATCTGTGGTTCTATTTCCTTTGTTTAAAACAAAGTTAGTTTTGTGTGCAATAAATCAAATATCCCTATCCCCCATTCCTTTTGCAATCCAGTGTAGGTCAGGAGAAGCCCCTAATGGAAATGGGTGGAGGAGGAAAAATGCTCTTTGGTGAGATCTTCCTCTGTGTGCCATGTGGCTATGTCTGCTCCGAGGGACTGTACTCTCTCTCCTTCCTGAAGTCTTCTTTCATCTTCTCTTTTCCTGGCATGGTAGGTTGCTGGTAAGAGGTAACCAGAAGGCCCTGCTGACATGCCCTCCTTATTTCTGAGCTAGGGGTCAGGCTGGTGACTGCACAGTACATGTCCAGATCTGGTCCCCAGGCAAAGTCTGTGGAGCCAGAGGAGCAGCGCCTGGTTTTGCCCGGCCACCTCCTCCTCTCACTGGATGCTGAGCGTTCCCTTATCTGGAATCAGAAAGCCAGTCCCAGTGAGCCTGTGGGTGGGCCTGCACCTGATCTCCAGGCTGCTTTTAGAGCATTTCAGAAACAAAAATCCTTGCTGTTAACATGACTTCCAGAAGGGCTATTTCCAGATAGGATGGCTTGTGCCAACCATATCCACTTTTTTTTCTCCATGATGGCTCAGCAGTAAAGAATCCACCTGCTGTGCAGGAGACGCAGGAGACTCAGATTTGATCCCTGGGTCGGGAAGATCCCCTGGAGGAGGAAATGGCAACCTACTCCAGTATTCTTGCCTGAAAAATCCTATGGACAGAGGACCCCGGCGGGCTTATAGTCCAAAGAGTTGCAAAAAGTTGGACACAGCTGAGCAACTGAGCATTTAGACCATTGACGTTTAAAGTGACTAGTGGTGCTGTTGAATTAATATCTCCCATATTTGCCAGTTTTCTATTTGTTCTTCATGTTCTTTGTTCCAATTTTTTTTGTCTACCACTCTTTTTCTGGTGTTGTGCTTTTAATTGAGTGTTTTACATGATTTAATTTTCCCTCCTTTCTTAGCATATCCACTATACTTTATTTAAAACTTTTTGTGTGGGTTTCTCCAAATTTGCAATATACATTTACAACTAATTCAAGTCCACTTTCATATAACTCTGTACTACTTCCATGGGATCCCACAGAGTCGGACATGACTGAGCGACTTTACTTTCACTTTTCACTTTCATGCGTTGGAGAAGGAAATGGTAACCCACTCCAGTGTTCTTGCCTGGAGAATCCCAGGGACGGGGAAGCCTGGTGGGCTGCTGTCTATGGGGTCGCACAGAGTCGGACACGACTGAAGCGACTTAGCAGCAGCAGCAGCAGCAGCATACTACTTCTTGGGTGGTGCAAGTACCTTATAACAACAAAATACTCCAAATTCCTTCCTTCTGTTCCTTGTATCACTCATTTCAGTTATACATAAGCTATCATCATTGAATACATTGGTGCTATTATTGTTTTGAACAAACTGTTATCTTAGATCAAATAAGAATAAGAAATGTGAACGTTTTTATTACTTCTTTAATGCTGTTCCTTTCTTTATGTAGATCCAAGTTCCTGACTTATATACTTTTCTTTCTTTCTGAAAATCTTCTTTTAACACTTCTTATAAGACAACAAATTCCCTCAGTTTTTGTCTGAGAAAATCTTTATTTCTCCTTCACTTTCTCCAAGTTTGCAGGATACAGACTTCTAGGTTGATGAGTTTTTTTTTTTTTTAAAACACTTTTTTTCATTGTCTTCTCATTTGGATGGTTTCTGAGGAGAACCCCAATGTAATTGTTATCTTTGCTTTCTTATAGATGAGGGGTTTGTTTCCTCTGACTTTTTAAAACATTTCTTTCTTTATCTTGCTTGTGGTTTGAATATAAAATGCTTGCTGCTACTGCTAAGTCGCTTCAGTCATGTCCAACTCTGTGTGACCCCATAGATGGCAGCCCACCAGGCTCCCCTGTCCCTGGGATACTCCAGGCAAGAACACTGGAGAACCATTTCCTTCTCCAATGCATGAAAGTGAAAAGTGAAAGTGAAGTCGCTCAGTCGTGTCCAACTCCTAGCGACCCCATGGACTGCAGCCTACCAGGCTCCTCCGTCCATAGGATTTTCCAGGCAAGAGTACTGGAGTGGGGTGCCATTGCCTTCTCCATAAAATGCTTAGGTGTAGTTTTTTGGAATTTATCTTTTCTGCTGTTCTCTGAGCTTCCTAGAACTGTGGGTTTGGTGTCTGACATTTACTTGGCGGGGGGGGATTCTCATTTATCATTTCTTCAAATATTTCTTCTATTCCATTTCTCTTTTTTCTCATTCTGATATTACTATTACATGCATGTTACATGCCTTTTGTAGTTGTCCAATAATTCTTGGTTATTATGTTCTATTTTGTTTTAGTCTTTTTTCTTTGCTTTTCAATTTTCTATTTGAAAAATTTCTGTTGCTGTATCCTCAGGCTCAGGGATTCTTTCCTCAGCGAGTCCAGTCCACGAATAATCCCATCAAAAGCATTCTTACTTCTGTAACAGTGTTTATCTCTCGCATTTCTTTGGGATTCTTTCTTAGAAGGCCCGTCTCTCTCCTCACGTGACCCATTCTTGCGTGTTGTCTACGTCTTCCATTGGAGCCCTTAGCATACTGATCATAGTTTTTTAAAAGTTCTTGATCTGGTATGTCTCTGCCATATCTGAGTCTGACTCCAGTGGTTGTTCTAAGTCTTCAAATTATGTGGTTTTTTTTTTTTTTTTTTTTGCATTTTTAGTAAGCCTTGTAATTTTTAATTGAAAGTCAGACATGATATCCTGGGTAAAAGTGACTGCAAATAAATAGACGTTTAGTGGTGTGGTGGGAAGGTGTAGGGGCAGGAGGTGCTTTGTAGGCCTGTGATTAGGGTCAGTCTTTGAGTGGACTTGGGCCTCTGCACGGGGAACCCGCCAAGTGTTCTCAGCCTTTTCCTCTCCGTAGGTGGGACAGGATGGCTGAAGGGGGCTGGAATGGGGTATTTCTCTTCCCCCAGGTCAGTTAGGCTCTGATAAAACCCTAATAAGTTAGACCCAGGTAAAACAGTTTCTCTTGAGAGTGGGCATTATTAATAGCATGAACAAAATGTTCCGGCTAGTTCAAAAAGGCTGCTTTTCCCTCTCTGTGCTGGAAGCATGGAGGGATTCCTCCCTGATAGTTGTTGTGAGACCCTGGTACCTGTTCTTGCGTATCTCCAGCACCCAAGGGTGTTGTGTCAACTGTGGAAAACCTGCTAATCAGGTATTCTTCAGAGCTAGAGCAAGTCAGCTGTGCATCACAGGGTAGATTGCTTGTCCATCCCTGTGTTAACCAAGGTTGGTTGGGCTCATGACCATAAAATCACAAAAGTCTGGCCCGGTTCATGGACCCTTAAGTCATGCCAGCTCTGAGGAGCTGAGACCCAGCAGATAGGAATCTTGTTACATCCTGTAGACTTGTATTTCCTAAAGTAGAGTCTATAGCTCACCTCAGATGCTGCAAGGTCCAGGAATCTGTATTTCTGAAAAGTGCCTTATGCTTACTCTAGCTTGAGGCTTCTTTAGGCTAAAACTGTAGAAAGGAATAAAATCTATCAGACAGGGACTGGAACCCATGACCTATGCAACCTGTGACTTAAAAGAACATGTGTGCTGTACTTAGTCACTCAGTCGTGTCCGACTCTTTGCAACGCTATGGCCTGAAGCCTGCCAGGCTTCTCTGTCCATGGGGATTCTCCAGGCAACAATACTGGAGTGGGTTGCCATGCCCTCCTCCAGGGGATCTTCCCAACCCAGAGGTCAAACCCAGGTCTCCCGCATTGCAGGCAGATTCTTTATTGACTGAGCCACCAGGGAAGCCAAAAGAACATGAACAAATGCAAATTCCATTTGCCTTTTTTTTTTTTTAATATTTACTTAGTTACACTGAGTCTTAATTCAGCACGTGGGGTCTTTGTTGCGTCATGTGGACCCTCTGCTGTGGTGCCTGGACTCTCTAGTTGTGGTGCGCAGGCTCAGTAGTTGTGCCACATGGACTCCAGAGTACGAGGGCTTGGTTGCTCCGAGGCATATAGGATCTTGGTTCCCTAACCAGGGATCGAACTCATGTTCCATGCATTGCAAGGCAGATTCTTAACCACTGGACTACCAGGGAATTCTTCCATTTGCTTTTGCTGATAATTACTTACATATATTTAGGGCTTCCCTGATAGCTCAGTTGGTTAAGAATCAGCCTGCAATGCAGGAGACCTTGGTTTGATTCCTGGGTTGCAAACATCCCCTGGAGAAGGGAAAGGCTACCCATTCCAGTATTCTGGCCTGGAGAATTCCGTGGACATGGGGTTGCAAAGAGTGAGACACAACTTTCATTTTCACTTACATATATTAAGACAAGCTCCCTGGAAAAAAGTGAGCTTCTTGAAGTCTCTGGCCTCTGCTCTTCCAAGTGTTAAGTTCATGTTTGAGGGTAGAGGAACATCTTGTTTTGGGATGGGAGCCATTCCTGTACTGCCATGAAACTGAGGATCTTAGCTGGGTAGCAGTTTTAAAAGGTTGGTGTCCAATTCTGTGGAAGACAAGTCTTAAGGGCTATGTGCAACTGCTATACCATGTGGTAAAATTTAAAACAAAGATTTATTTTTCCAGCTCCGTATCCCATACTCAGGGAATGTCCATGAAGATGAAAAGATGAGAGAGCTCCAATGTAGATTAGTATAGCAGACTCCAAGAAGTTCCAAAGAGACAGACTGGTTGGGTTTCTCTATGACCATCTTTGCTTCCTGGACCTGGGAGCTTTGGATCTGAGCAACTCTGATCAGGGAGGGGCATCTTTATTCATTCTCTCATTCATTTATTCGAGTTGCCCCTTGATGGGTCCTTGGCAGGTAAGGAGAAAATTGTATTTGCCTCTGATCTGGAAAAACCACTGAGTTAAAAGACAAAGCATTCTGCTTCCTATTGGGGAGAGCCATCTTTGGGAGCAATGTGACAAATGCCCGAGAAAGGACATCTTTTGCCAGATGGAAGCATTGTGCAAGTGCATGTCACTAGAGGCTTTGTCTGACGTCTTTGTTTTTCAAATGCACAACAAATCCTTCAATGGTGCATGTACTACCCTGCTGGGAAACTGGGGCATTTCAGCTGGCAGAGTAGCATGATGTATCGGGAGAGAGCTTTTCCTTGCATTCTGTGGGGACTCTCTCCTGTGACCTATTGAGAAGCCTATTGTAATAAACACCTGTGGTTTTGGTCTGCCTAATATCTATTCTCTCTTCCCTGGTGATAGAATCTCTGTCTTCTTTTTACTCTCAGTGCCCGTCATCAAAGTGCACTGATTCCTCCTCCTAGTTGCGGGCTACAGGTGTGACCTGGACTTGATCAATGAGTATGTGCTCTCTCTTGGGTCAGGGATGGTCATGAGACCCAACCTGGACCATGAATTTGATTCTAAGGCTTAGGTACAACTGTTGGGGGATGGAATTCTGGTTGGGCTGGGACACTGTGAGGATATAGGCCTAGACTGGTTGGTGGTCACTTGGTCCTTATGAATGAACAGTTTGCTGGAGAATAAAACCAGCACAGAGCAAAGCAAAGCAGAGAGAGGAAAGAGACAGGTTTCTGATAATATGTTGTGAGCATCTGAATACAGCTATGCTTAAAGAGCCCCTGTTTTCTCCCATTTATATATATCAGTAACTTCCTGTGATAGATAAAGCATGGCCACAGTTTCTTTGTGGCTCCTTCCACAGGAGGTAGAGTCTATGTCCCTGCCTCTTGAATCTGGGCTGGCCCGTGACTTGCTTTGACTCGTAGAATGTGTTGGGAGCAACTCTTTGTGAGGTCTGGAGACTAGGCCTTAAGGGGCCTTGTAGCTTCTGCCTTCACCCTCTGGGACTTCTGCCCTGAAGCCACCAAGTAAGAAAGTCAGCCTAACCTACTGGAGGATGAGTGGCCATGCATAGCAGAACTGAAGTGCTCTAGCCAACTGCTCATACCAGTTGCCCACCTTGTCAGGGAGGGCCTGACAGCCTAATGGACCTTCCAGCCTGATAAGCAGCTGAATGCATCTGCACGAGTGAAACCATCAGAGGAAGCTCCCCGTCAGCCCACAGAATCGTAAGTTGTTATTTTAAGCCACTAAATCTTGACATTTTGTTCTACATCAATAACGGCCCATACACTCCTTTTTTGGCTTAAATCAGTTTGATGTTATTTGCTATCATTGCAAATGAGACTGATTTGCAATAGTTCTGATCAATGTAGTTATGTAATAAACTAAGCTTGATCAGAAATGGACCTTTGTGGGACTTCTTCCCACCTCTGCCATCAAGGTGGTGAAATCAGCTATCTACATATAGATGTTCACTTGTTGGGTGTCTACATGAACTCACTTGTTGATGGAATCCATTTCTCGCTCATGTTAGTGTAACTTACCTGAATGATAAGTCCCAGTGTCCTCAAAAGGCCCTTCCCTGGTGCCTCCATTGGTCAAGAATCCGCCTTCAATTCAGGATACTGTCTGCAATGCAGGATACCTGGGTTTGGTCCCTAGGTTGGGAAGATCCCCTGGAGAAGGAAATACAGCCCACTCCAGTATTCTTGCCTGGGAAATCCCATGGACAGAGGAGCCTAGTGGGCTACAATCCATGGGGTCACAAGAATCAGATATGACTTAGCAATTAAACCACCACCACCACTGTCTTCAGAAGGGCTAATTTCTCTAGTACACACACCTGAGGAGAGACCACTCAACAACTCTTTGAGTTTTTCATGGAGCAGAGAAAAACCATTCCTACTGTGGCATTTCTGAATTTCTGACCCACAGAATCTGTGAGCATGGAAAAATTGTTGCTTTAAGTTGCTGAGCTTTAAAGGGTTACAGATTGAATGTTTGTGTTCCCACCTCTGTTTCTGTGTTGAAATCCTAACCCCTCAATGTGATGGTATTGTGTGTGGGGGTTGTTTTGGGAGGTGATTAGGTCATGAGGGTGGAGCCCTCATGAATGGGATTAGTGCCCCGATAAAAGAGACCCCGTGAGCTCTCTTGCCCCTCTCCCCTGTGAGAACATAGTGAGAAGATGCCATTATGAAGTAGGAGTTGGGTTCTCACCAGACACAGAATGTGCTGGTAAAGGCAATTGCCTCTAATTCAGTGACACTCAGTAAAATGAGGCTGGATAAGACAGAAATGGAAGAGAAGAATTAAGAATGAACCTAAATAGAAAGTAGGAGAGTAAGATACGGCATAGACCTATGGCACACTCCATAAAAATGGTGCTGCGTTTTTGACATGAATATGTTCACAGTGAATTTAGAGTGGAAAAAAGGGAGGTCCAAGCGTTATATATTGTATTCTGAACTCCCATTTTGTAAATGATAAATATACACAGAAAAAGAGTACACATTAAACTGTTAATAGTTTCCTCTGGGTGGTGGGGTTATGAAGATATTCAGTTTTCTCGTGTAAAAGGAAGATGTGGTTCTTGTGTGTATAAATACAATTAGTAAAAATGGAACCACCACTGAACCTGAATATCTGTTCATTGCAAATATGAATGTTGAGTGGTAGGACAGAACAGATGTCTACTGCAAGAAGGTAAGGCCTGGCTGTCGCCTTTCTTGACATTTTGCCCTCTTGTATGAAACCATGTTGCACCTTCATGCTGGCTGCTGCCCAGAGGATGGTGGGAACTGGGACAGATAGGCCACAAGATGGGCTGTGTTTAAGTTCAGAAAAGGAAGGAACACTGCTAGACCCCCAAGAGTCTGCTAGTCAGACTGGGAGGGCCTGGACCTCTGCAGCCTTTCTGCCCTGTGCCTCATCTGGCCTTTGTCCTGTTTCTTTGAAAAATATGTATATCTTGGCCGCTTCTCTAGCTCTGATGGTGCCTTGGGTTCTGCTTGTGGTGTGCTGGCCTTCTGGTGCCCTGCGATGTCCTTCCTGTGAGTGTTTGAGGATGGAAGAGGACCATTTTGGTCTATTGTGGTAACCTCCTCAGGTACAATTAGGACGTGGGATGTGCTGGCTCGAAACAGGGCAGGGGAGTGTTTTCATTCTCTTTCCTTCCCCGCTTTCCTGTTGATCTGAGGTGTTGGGGTGTCTGTATGTGAGTGTTTATTTGAAGCAGAATTTTATTTGGGAGAATTCAACTCTCCAGATCCCACTCCTCTTCCTGTGGGCTTCCCTGATAGCTCAGTTGGTAAACAATCCACCTGCAATGTAGGAGACCCTGGTTCAATTCCTGGGTCAGGAAGATCCACTGGAGAAGGGATAGGCTACCCACTCCAGTATTCTTGAGCTTCCCTTGTGGCTCAGCTGGTAAAGAATCTGCCTGCAATGAGGGAGACCTGGGTTCAGTCCCTAGGTTGGGAAGATCCCCTGGAGGGGGGGAAAGGCTACCCACTCCAGTATTCTGGCCTGGAGAATTCCATGGACTGTATAGCCCATGGGGTCGCAAAGAGTCAGACATGACTGAGCAACTTTCACTTTCACTTTCTCCTCTTCCTGTCTGTCCCCCAGCATTTTATACTCATCTCTGCCAGAGTCCTTGATGATGATGGGTCGGTTTGTTCGCTGTAATTTCTCTTTTTGCCCCACTAGACTGTGGGCTCCTTGAGGGCAGGAACCTCATTACTAACTACGTCAAAAGAACTCAGAAGACAAGATATCTGTCTTCAGTCTCTATGTTTCTAGGACCATATTGTATCAGATGCTGAATAACAACCTCTTGATAATGGTACCAGCCAGCGTTTCATCATAAGTGGGGGTGTTTCCTGCATCTCTGAGTCATACTACATGTTTACTGTATACGCTGTATAATTTAACATGTGAATATGATCTTATGATCTGAACAGGTGATAAACTCCATCCAATAGCAGGGATTGGCTTATGCCCTTCTCTATTTGTTGGAAACTTATCTAAGCAAATACACGTCTCTGATGGACTTCATGTTGATTTTATAGACTGATACATTGAATTCTGACTTACAAAGTTCCCCCTGCAGTGTCTAGATGCTGTAAAGTTAGCCTGGGGTGGGAGACAGCTTTCAGTTCAGAGGGTAACTGGATTGGGGTAACATGATTTCTGGCAAAAGTTTATGTAAAAGTTATTCAAAATTGTGACTGTATCTTTCATGAATGTTCAGTCTCTTATTTTTGCAAAGAGCTATTTTCTATTGGAAAACAATCTTGGGTTTTAAGTTAGGCTGTGTAAAAGGCTTCCAGAAAATGTCAGGGCATTTTCCAAGAGCACCCTAGGGAGTAGGAACAGTTAAATACTTAAAAAAAAATCTGTGTTCTGATGGACCTTGGCCATTTAACTTGTTTTTCATTGATTCTTGGGCCAGAAAGAATTCCACCTGGGTATGAGTGAGGATGAGGGGAGAGACCAGAGGCTTATTGGTATAACACTCCCTAGGAAGGGAACCCATGTGATTATTAGTCAAGGTGACACTTTGCTAATTATTAGAGAAATGCAAATCAAAACTACAATGAGGTCAGTCAGAATGGTCAACATTAACAAGTCTATAAAAATAATGAATGCTGGAGAGGATCTGGAGAAAAGGGAACCCTCCTACACTGTTGGTGGGGATGTAAATTGGTGCAGCTATTATGGAAAACAATATGTACGTGTGTGTGCTCAGTTACTCAGTTGTGTCTGACTCTTGGAGACCCCATGGTAGCCTGGCAGTCTCCTCTGTCTATGGGATTTCCTAGGTAAAAATACTTCAGTGGGTTGCCATTTCCTCCTCCAGGGATCTTCCCAATTCAGGGATCGAACCTGTGTCTCCTGCATTGCCAAGCAGATTCTTTACTGTCTGAGCCACCAGAGAGGAAGCCTGCCCTGCAGAGGGGGCCACCTATTATCCCCACTGGTAAATGAGCAAGCTGAGGTTTGAGAAGAGCGCTCAGGCGCCTACGAAGAGACTGGACACGAATCCCAAGTCTGTCTATCACCAAGTCCTTGTGTTTTCCAACGCACGATGCTGCCTTCACAGCCCAGGAGAGTAGGCTTTGGGTTACCAAGCGCAGGTGGGTGGAAAGAAACAGTTGGGAAGAAACCTTCCCGTGAAGGTTTTTACTGTAGTTGAAGCATGTAGGGTGGAGTTTATGATGGCCAGGCAGGAGGCCTGAAGCTGGCAGAGTGACTCTGGCACCTTCTGCCCACAAGACAAGCTCTGTTTATTTCATGCCAGCTAATGTGGAGGCTGCCTTAAATGATTTATGTTAGAGGCATTTCTTTTTTGTCGACAAAAGTACCGCTTTTGCAATAAGTCTTGGATACTCGGTTTTTAATAAACCAGGCTTAGCAGCTGCCTAAGGTCAAGAGAGACACATTGTGTTCATGCAGAGGAGGTGTTTAGTTGAGTGCGCCCCTGGTCGGAATCCCTCCTGAGGCTGATGGATTTTTCATGGCTTGAGTCTCACGAATTAACCTTGGACATGCAAATTTTTAGGGTACGGTGTCCTCTGGCAGGTCATCAGGGAAAACGGTTAGGAAGCCTGAAACCGGGGACTCCGGTGGGAATGGGCCCGTTGTCTGTATTATCCCCAGGGGTTTTTCAAGGACTGAGACTGTTATGAGCTATAGATTTAACTGACACGTTGAACTGTATCCAGGCTCCATGTTACCCTGGGCAGATCCTCAAGTCCTGGGAGCTGGGCAGCTGCAAAGGCCAGTAACAGGGAGTCACCATGGAACTTGTTGCTAATGTTTATGCAGTGGCTTGTATGGGCCACATACAATATGGCTATTGTTCTGCTTTTGAGGGGTGCCAGTTAGTGGCTGGTGTTAAAATGTATCCAGGATTTGGCAGAGAATCCTCTCTGCCTACCACTGTATTAGATTCTGGGGGTTTGTCCAGACAGTGTCTGGGGCTGGGGCTGGGGATAGAATAGATTGGGGTAGACAGTGAGGCTGGGGCTAAGAGGGGCATCCCAGGAAGGCTGTGTAGCTCAGGTCTATTTTCCTGAAGGGCCTTCATTTACACTTTTTTAAAATTTGGCTTTTAATGTACATGGAGTAAATGAAACACCTCCTGGTGTGCAGTTCTGTGACTTCTGGCAAATGCATAGAGTTGCGTCCCCACCCCAGTAAAGGTGTGGAGCAGCGCCATCACCTCCCCGACTCCGGGCCGGATTCTCTCACGTTGCTCCTTTTACCGACCTGGCCTAGTTTAGGCTCTGACAGCTGCTGATCTGTTTTCTCTCCCTATAGTTCTGCCTATTCCAGAATATCCTATAAATGGGATAATGTGGTCTTTTGAGTCTGGCGTCTTCCATGTATTATAGTGCTTTTGAGATTCATCCATGTTATTGCATGATCTATGGTTTGTTCTTGTTTATTGCTGAGTATATGTCACAGTTCGTTTATCTACTCATTACCTGAAGGATATTTGGTATTCTTCCAGTTTGGGGCTGTTATGAATAAAGCTGCTAGAAACAATCGTTTACAGGTTTTTGTGTGAACATGAGTTTTCACTTCTAGGAGTAGGATTGCTGGATCATAGGGTAAGTGTATGTCTAACTTTGTGAGAAATAAACTTCTTTCCAGACTAACTGTACCATTTTGTATTTCTATCATTGATGTATGAGGTTTCCAGTTGCTCTCTGTCCCTGTCAGCACCTGGTATTGTCATGATTTTTATCTATTTTGAGCATTCTAATAGGTATGTGGCCTTTCACCGTGGTTTTAACTTGCATTTCTATTTAAATGTTTTGGGTATTGCTTTCAAATGAGGTTATAATTTTTAGAATTGAAAGAGGTAAATAGCAGTTATAGTAAATTGTTTTTTTGTATGGGAAAAAAGTTTTCATTTGTCAAGTGTATATATTTAAAAGGTAATACAATTTTGGTAACCTTGTTTCAGTATGTCTTTATACGTTCAGTCTTCAGTTCAGTCAACATAGCAGCAGAATAAGCCTTCTGTGCCCAGGATCGGCTCCGTCACTGCCTAGCTTCCCATCTTACAGCGGCCTCCAAGGCCCCGTGGGATCCGCTGTCTGCTGCCTCTCTGAGCTGCCCTTCTGGTCCAGCTGCTCTGGCCTCCTGGCTTCTTCCTGAGTACTCCATGTACACTTCCTCCTCAGGGCCTTTGCACTTGCCATGCCCTCTCTGCAGAAGGGTCTCCTCCCAGAAAACTGCCGGGCTAGCTCGTTCACTTCCGTCTGCTCACGTGTCACCTTCTCAGAGAATCTTCCCTGACCACCCTGTTGATAAGAACTGATATCCTTTGTCGGGCTTTGTTTTCCTCCCTAGTAACATTCATACCTGTTAGATTATACATTTACTTGTCTACTAGCTGTATCCTTCCACTGGAAGCAAAGCCGCAATGAGGGCAGTGACTCAGGGCCTAGAATGGTGCCTGAGATCTAGAATGTGCTGGCAGCGGGCAGAATGAATGAAGTCTCACGTCTCAGACTTAGTTCAACTACGTCATCATAGGAAAGTGGCTGTCGGACTTTTTAAAAGCAAGATAATTCTTCCTCCAAAAATTTGGAAAGAACGTCGATCTGTAGGACAGATATCGTTGATACTTGATCAGTTTGAATTTATCGGATTTTTATGTTGTTTTTGTTATCTTTTTGTAAAGTGTTGAGAAAGTCTGGTATACTTTACAGTAGCAGAAGACCTTTGAGTTAAACTGACCCAGAGTTTGAAGGGATAGTAAAATATATGTATTACAAAATTGAGTTATTAGCAACACTTAACAGCTCTTTGTTCTCCCCCCACTACAACCCCTGCCCCCATCGTCAGGGAAGAAGTCTCCAGATGTATATAGTGTCTCAACTGCCAATAGCTGGCTGTTACTATGATGTGATAAGTTACACGTTCATGGGTTCTTGCGCAATTGACCCTTTGAAGAGAATACTTGCTGAGTATAGGTGCCTGTGCATTCCCCCTAGTGCACATGTGCTGATGTGGTGACCTTGACTTGTTTTTAGAATTTCACGTGAACAGACATGCACAGCCTGAATTAAAACAGAAAATAGAGACCTACATTTTCTTTGTCAGTGAATGACACATTTAAGAAACATTTCAGTATGGCACAGTGATGACCTGGGGAAAGCCCTGTTAGGAGTGTTGTGCAAAAGCCTTGGGGGGAACGTGAGACTGTGTGTTTGCAGTCTTCTGTGTGTTAACAGTTGGATTATAACATATCAGCTTGTTTAAAGGATAGTTCAACACAGTTAGACTCTTATGATTTACTCTCTTTCTTCACCCTCTTTTTTGAAACAGCAAATGTTGTTTCTCTGGTTTATACATGAACAAAATCTACTGAGCAAAGTGCAGTAGGCCAATGAATTTGATGTCTTTTCCAAAGGGCTGTTAGAGACGATTCTGAAGTCTGGGAACATAGTAGATGCTCAATTAGTGAACGTTAGATGTTGAATGAACACAATGGAAGTCAGAAGGGAAGGCAACATCAGCTGCTGCTGCTAAGTCGCTTCAGTCGTGTCCGACTCTGTGTGACCCCATAGACGGCAGCCCACCAGGCTCCTTCGTCCCTGGGATTCTCCAGGCAAGAACACTGGAGTGGGTTGCCATTTCCTTCTCCAGGCAACATGCAGAGTCCTCTTTAAAAGACAAAACCTTGCCTCACTTCCCTTCCTGCTGCTGCTTCTTGGGGGTCCACACACTTGGTTTGGAGCAGTGCTGACTTAGGGTTATTTTTGTAAAAGTGAGTAGAATGAATCTTTTTTCTCATGGGGCTGGCTTCCTGTTGGGAAACCCTGTTACTGCTCTGTATAGCCAGATCAGGTCCATGGGAAGAGCTGGACTAAGCAACCCAATTCTGGCCTAGAGTGGATGTTCAGAAGCCCATGTGTTCCCACAGGCTGAAGAATGACACCCAGGCCTCTGGTAGGCCCTCCCAGCCCCTTCCACCCAATTTGGACTCTGTCTCCCAGTCTTCCATGTCCCTTGTCCAGCTTGTGTTCCAGCCAGCAAGGAAGTTCCCCACACATACCCTGAATGCTTTGCCTCCTGTACTTTAAAAATTATAATGATGATTATTTCAATCACAGCAAGTATTACTACTAATATTTACTGAGACCTGGAAGATGCCAGGCACATGCCCTATCCTCACAGACCTGTGATGGACATACAGAGGAAACTGGGATATTAAACTTAACCTAAACCCAAGGTCACTTGGCTTGTGAATGTGAAACTGGGTTCAAGCCCTTATGGTGACTTCAGATCTCATGCTCCCAACCCACCATTGTCAATGCAGTCAGGATGGATGGACCTAAGACCTGCAGGGACCCTGTCTTCACTCCCTCTCTTGACTTCAAGGAAATCAGTGGAAACCTGCCAGAGGTAGGTTTTTCAAAAAGTGTGTTTTTATTTTACAATTATTCAGCATAAATTTGGAGGATTAGCCAATATAGAATTAACATATTAATTATGTTAAAATGTTAACATTAGCATCTGGACTCAGTTATCTATTGACAAATAATCCACACACACACACACACACACACACACACACACTCTCTCTCTCTCTTTTTTCTGTCTCTCCTGGACTGGAGGTAAGGGGCACACATCATACCTTAAGACCAGAGTGGGCACCTGCCATGCCCACCATCTCCTGGGAGGTGTGGGTAGTCTTCCTCTCTCCCAAGTGGCTGCCAAGGCTGTGACTGTGGAATGGATGCAGTTTGAGGGGTCTCATCAGAGTGAGGCCCAGAGCCCTTATATTCTGCCATGGGAAGCTCCTTCCATGACTGGTTTCTTTAGGGCTTTGCTGTGATTGACTCTGTGAATGAATGAACCCTAATGTGCTGATCCTAGATATGATCCGTGCTCAGGCCAGCTCTGTCCTTGCTCACCTACCTGGCTGTAGGTTTTACTGGTATGCAATTTAGGCAGGTGCAGACTAGAAGGAGGGGGCCTTCACCAGGAGCGGGCAGCCCCTGTGTTATTATTGATCGGCAGCTGTGGCCAGAACTCTGGGACTTGGAGCTATAATTCAGATGCTCGTGCATCATAGCCCATTCCTGTCATATTCAAACTATTGGCTCCACCCCAAATGCCATTACTCTGTCCTCCCAACCGTATCCTAACATGCATCCGACACATTTGCTTCTGCTCTGTGCTGGACTCAGCCCCACCCAGGTGTAGATGCAATAGCGATAGCTCAACAGACATCACTGCTGCCGTCAGTCATGGGGCGGGTAGCTCGTCAGGGAGGCCATAAAATAATCACAGAAACAGAATGCAGCTTCCACGTGGTGAGAGGAGTGGGAGAAGAGCTGCTCGGCCCAGGGCTTTGACTCTTTTTGGAGGATCAGAGGGGCGGGAGGGCTTGCCTGAAGATGTGCTGCTCCAGGTGAGGTCTGGACGGGGAGGAAGGCTCACTCAGCGAGGAGTGGGAGATGGGGGTTGCTCCAGGCCAAGGGTTCAGCACAGGGAAAGGCTTGGTGGCTGGAGGTGGCTGTTGAAATTCCACTGGCCCTTAAAGCCAGTCACCAGTCACCTTGCAAATGGGGAGCCCTGTTCTGTGCCTTTTTAGCACTGGGTTCCTCAGGGTGTTTGACACACCCTGGGCCCTCTGAGATGATTCCAAGGGGCTGAGGGCCCACACTTGGCTGCCAGGAATGGCCATGAGCTACCCCTTCTCACACCGACTTCCTGCCTCAGGGCTAGCCAGGTGCCTCCTAAGCTCTGCCTCTGCCTGAGTCACAGCCCGGGGAGCCCAGGGACAGGGGGAGGAGTGAGCTGGACTCTGCAGTCCCCAGCTTCACAGCCTTCAGGCTTGATTACTCCATCGTGGGCAAGATCTTGCCGGCTGGGGGAGAGACGGAGAAGCAAGAACAGCCCTGCGCGTCTCATGCCGTGTGCTTGGACCTTTCTGGGCCATGAGGCTCACAGCGCCCCTGGTTTTCCATTTCCACTTACTGCAAAATTGAGAGTGATGAGTTCTTCACTGTTTTGGGCCAAGTTTCCCAGGAGAGCAGAAGGAGATATCAATTCATTGAACAAACATTTATTGCACACCCCCAATGTGTCATGTACTGAGCCTCTGGGCTCTGGTTCTTAGAGCCTTCAAGGTGAAATGGCTCCATTCCCTGTTCTTTGGGGCTCCCAGCCTGGTGCCATTCCTAATCCCCTACCCCTCTCTGGACTGGTCTGTGAGGTGGGTGAATGAAACCCCATATCTGTGCAAGGCTTTGTATCCTGGGGATGGAGACAGCTGACATAAACCCCAGGAGAATCTTATTAGTTTTCTGTTTCCAGCAGATGAGCATTCCCCAGGGCTGAGCTGGGGCCCTAACTTGGGTGGTCCAGCTACATCATCCAGCTGGAGAATGAACCGATGCTTCTCATGTTTTTTTTTTTTTCCTTTTATAAAATGCTCAGTCAGTCTTGAAGCCTCCGGGACTTTGTGGTGGCAACCAGAAATATTAGGGTGGGCAGCAGGGTGAGGAAAGATGGGGGCCAAGGGGAGAAGGCCCCCTTTTATCCCCTGGACCCCTGAAGGAACCCCTGGTCAGTTTGGCTGGTGGTGGTCATGGGATGCCCCACTGGGCATACAGATCCTCTGTGCCGCACTACCTCCGTCTCCAGACCCAGTGCTCTGTTGCAAAATCAGGCAGTGCCCAGTGCAGAGCCACTGGGCTGGCTACTCCATGGCTCACTGAAGATCAGCTCATATGTCATGATGCAGAGTGCAGCCTTCCAGGTGGGACTGCCTGGGCATTGGCTGTGCTGTCCTGGGCAAGTAATGCCCTTTCTTGTTGGCAAGATATAAGTGCAAATACCACAAGCTGTACAGATAGATTGAAGACCATGCTCAATGTCCTTCACAGGTGCCTGGCATCAAGTCAGAGAACTTGAGAACCAGAGGCGGATGCTCGTTTCACTCTTCCCATCTTGCTTCAGGCGGTCAAGGTTCTGTGCCTCTCTGTGTGCTCAGGCGTAGTATGTGCTGCTTCTGGAGATGCTGGGATGGGCCCTGGGGTTAGCTGAGCCCTGCTGCTTTGTGGGGGAAGTCACAGCTCAGGTTGACCGTCTGCTGTTGCCCTGGACCCTTGCTGTTGGACGTAATGTGTTCTCTATATATCCTCGATGCTCAAAGTGTGGTCCCCCAGCCAGCATCCATGGCATCGCCTAGAAGCTTATCAGAAATGCAGCATCCCAGGCCCCTTCCAGACCCACTGACGTTATGTTTATTAGATTCCAGGTGATGCATGTACCTTAAAGTTTGAGAAGCACCGCTCAACACTGTTTTAGCTCATGGGCATAGAGGCCTTACTCTGTTTTTGGTGTGTGGAGGAGAAGGTACCTCTGGAAAGAGGAGGGGAGCAGAACGAGCAGATGAGATAACTGAAAACCAATAGAACTTGACCTGTGACTTTCTGCATCCCAGCAGTTGTCATACGGAACCTCCCTCAGCTGCTGACTCCTTCCTCCCCTAGGTGAGCTCCAGGGGCAGGGTCTCCGTGCTGTCTTTACCCCCTCCATGCCGGCTCACTGTCTGCCTCGCTGGAGGACTCATGTCTGAGTGAACATAGCAAATCTATTTCCATGGACATGTGAGTTTCCTCTTCTTGGTCCTGAAACCAAGGTGCAGATAGGGGTGTGGTGGAAGTGTGGGATGACTTGGTGTAGACTAGAAGGAGCAAGAGACTCGCTGCTGCTGCTAAGTCGCGTCAGTCGTGTCCGACTCTGTGCGACTCCATAGACGGCAGCCCACCAGGCTCCCCTGTCCCTGGGATCCTCCAGGCAAGAACACTGGAGTGGGTTGCCGTTTCCTTCTCCAATGCATGAAAGTGAAAGTGCTAGCCTTCCTTTGATCATGCTGGGTTTTCCTTCTCGGTCTCTGTGGCACATCCTCCTATTCTGCCCCTTTTCAGTGTGGGGTTGACCCGTACCTTGGTCCTGGACGCTCTATTTTTCTCTTGACAATCTCATCGTATCCCATGACTTTAAATCTGTGCCCTGGTGACTCTAACATTTGCATCCCTAGCCCTCATTCCAACCTCCTATGCTAGCTGCCTAGGGCACATCTTCATTTAGGTCCTGTCTTACTTGTGTTCCCTGCTGCAGACAGAGCCTGAGACAGGGGTTCTGGCGCAGGGTTTATGGAAAGCACGGTCTCTGGGGAAAGGGAATGAGGGAGACGGGGTAGGGCAGGGAAGAGGCTAGGCAGGGATGTGGTCCCACTTGCTTCTGTGTGGAATCTGAGAAAGTGAAACTCACAGAAACAGTAGAATGGTGTGGGGTTGGGAGCAGGTGGGGGAAGTGGGGAGATACTGATCAAAGGGTACACACTTCCAGTTATAAGAGGGATAAATTCTCGGGAACTAATGTGCAGTTTGGTGACTATAGTTAATAATAATGTATTGCATAATTGGAAGTTGCTGAGAGAGTAGATCTTAAGTGTTTCTCACCACACAAAAGAGGTAACTTTGTGTGGTGATAAATGTGTTAATTAGCCTTGATTGTAGTAGTCATTTTACAATATTTATTTTTCCAAAACATCATGTTGTATACCTTGAATATATACAAGCTTTGTTCATCATACTTTAATAAAGCTGAGGAAAAAATAATATGCTTCCAGGAAATGTCTGGCCTGGGCCTGATATACTGGATGGGGTTGGGGGAATAGGCATGTACCTGGTGTCCCTGGGTAGAGCTTCATCAAGGCAGGTCTGTAGAGAAGGTATGCAGTACTTTGAGCAATTAGGGGATGGATGCACTAGCCTGAGAGGGATTCTACTACTGTTGTCCAATAAGCATCTATGGCTTTGTTGTTCAGTTGCTGAGTCTTGTCCGACTCTTTACAACCCCATGGGCAGAAGCATGCCAGGCTTCCCTGTCCTTCACTATCTCCTGGAGCTTGCTCAAACTCATGTCCATTGAATTGGTGATGCCATCCAGCCATCTCATCCTCTGTTGTCCCCTTCTCCTTCTGTCCTCAATCTTTCCCAGCACGAGGGTCTTTTTCAATGACTCAGCTCTTCAAATCAGGTGGCCAAAGTATTGGAGATTCAGCTTCAGCATTCAGTTCAGTTCAGTTCAGTTCAGTCCAGTCACTCAGTCATGTCCAACTCTTTGCGACCCCATGAGTTGCAGCACACCAGGCCTCCCTGTCCATCACCAACTCCTGGAGTTCACTCAAACCCATGTCCATAGAGGCGGTGATGCCATCCAGCCATCTCATCCTCTGTTGTCCCCTTCTCCTCCTGCCCCCAATCCCTCCCAGCATCAGGGTCTTTTCCAATGAGTTAACTCTTCACATGAGGTGGTCAAAAGTATTGGAGTTCCAGCTTCAGCATCAGTCCTTCCAATGAACACCCAGGACTGATCTCCTTTAGGATGGACTGGTTGAATCTCCTTGCAGTCCAAGGGATGCTCAAGAGTCTTCTCCAACACCACAGTTCAAAAGCATCAATTCTTTGGTGCTCAGCTTTCTTCACAGTCCAACTCTCACATCCATACATGATCACTGGAAAAACCATAGCCTTGACTAGATGGACCTTTGTTGGCAAAGTAATATCGCTGCATTTCAATATGTTATCTAGGTTGGTCCTAACTTTCCTTCCAAGGAGTAAGCGTCTTTTAATTTCATGGCTGCAATCACCATCTGCAGTGATTTTGGAGCCCCAAAAAATAAAGTCTGACACTGTTTCCACTGTTTCCCCATCTATCTGCCATGAAGTGATGGGACCAGATGCCATGATCTTTGTTTGCTGAATGTTGAGCTTTAAGCCAACTTTTTCACTCCCCTCTTTCACTTTCATCAACAGGCTTTTTAGTTCCTCTTTACTTTCTGCCATAAGGGTGGTGTCATCTGCATATTTGAGGTTATTGATATTTCTCCCAGCAATCTTGATTCCAGCTTGTGCTTCTTCCAGTCCAGCATTTCTCATGATGTACTCTGCATATAAGTTAAATAAGCAGGGTGACAATATATAGCCTTGACGTACTCCTTTTTCCTATTTGGAACCAGTCTGTTCCATGTCCGTTCTAACTGTTGCTTCCTGACCTGCATATAGGTTTCTCAAGAGGCAGTTCAGGTGGTCTGGTATTCCCATCTCTTGAAGAATTTTCCAGTTTATTGTGATCCACACAGTCAAAGGCTTTGGCATAGTCAATAAAGCAGAAATAGATGTTTTTCTGGAACTCTCCTGCTTTTTCCATGATCCAGCTGATGTTGGCAATTTGATCTATGGTTCCTCTGCCTTTTCTAAAACCAGCTTGAACATCTTCAGCATTAGTCCTTCCAATAAATATTCAGGGTTGATTTCCTTTAGGCTTGACTGGTTTGGTCTCCTTGCAGTCCAAGGGACTCTCAAGAGTCTTCTCCAACACCATAGTTCGATCTTCCCTTGCAAACTTTGTCCTCCTCAGACTGCTCCTATGTTAGTGGATGGCATCACCATTCACTCACTCATTTGTTCAAGCTAGAAATCTAGGGATCACTCTTAATCCTGTTTTTTTTTTCCCTTAACCACCCATCTGTTCTGTCAGCTAATCCTGTTGCATCTACATCCCATATGCAATGACTTCTCACTCTCTCCACTTATACTATCCTGCTCTAAACTGATACCATCCCCCCCGCCCCTCACCAACCACCCCCAGCTCTTGGCCCTGGAGAGCCTCATAACCTCACTATTGATCACCTTGCTTCTGATCTTTTTTCACATAGCAGCTGGGGTGAATATTTTTTAAGACTTTATTTTTTAGGTTTTCAGCAAAATTAAAAAGAGGATATGGAGATTTCCCATATGTCCCCTGCCCTGACATGTGCACAGCCTCCCCCATTATCAGTATCCCCCACCAGAGTGGTACATTTATTACAATTGATGAACTAACATTGATGTATCCCTAT
The DNA here is from genome assembly GCF_027580195.1 of Bos mutus. Classification (NCBI taxonomy): domain Eukaryota; kingdom Metazoa; phylum Chordata; class Mammalia; order Artiodactyla; family Bovidae; genus Bos; species Bos mutus. Next base: position 27,099,930 of record NC_091626.1, on the reverse strand, counting down.
TATCCAAATATATAAGGGTTTATATAAGGATTCACTCTTGGTGTACATTCTGTGGGTTTGGACAAATGTTTAATGGCATGTACTTTGACTTTACACTTACATTCATTATTGTAATTTAATATGGAGTGGAGTATTTTCACTGCCATGAAAATCCTCTGTGCTCTGCCTGTTCATCCCTGTCCTGCAACTCCTGGCAACTACTGATCTTTTTTCTGTTTCCATCATTTTGCCTTTTCCAGAATGTTTTGTAGCTGGAATCATGCAGCGTGTGGCATTTTCTGATTGCCTTCTTTTACTAGTAACATGAATTTGTGTTTCCTCCATGTCTTTTCATGATAGCTCATTTTTTTTTAATGCTGAATAATATTCCAAGTTTTGGCGATGAGGAATACAGCTGCTATAAACATCCATGGGTAGGTTTTTGTGTGGATGTAAATTTTCATCTCTTTTGGTTAAATACCAAGGAGCCTGATTACTGGATTGCATAATAAGGATATGTCTGGTTTTGTAAGAGACCACCAGACCACCTTCAAAAGTGACTGGGCCCTTCTGCGTTCTCAGCAGCAGTTGAAAAGCGTTCCTGTGGCTCCACATTGTCGCCAACATTTGATGTCAGTGTTCCAGGTTTTGGTCTTCCTTCTGGTGTGTAGTAGTATCTTGTTTCCATTTGCACTTCCCTGATGATGTGGAGTATCTTTTCATGTGCTTATTTGCCTATCTGTATACCTTCTTTTGGAGAAGGCGCTGGCACCCCACTCCAGTACTCTTGCCTGGAAAATCCCATGGATGGAGGAGTCTAGTAGGCTGCAGTCCATGGGGTCACTAAGAGTCGTGTCACTTTCCCTTTTCCCTTTCATGCATTGGAGAAGGAAATGGCAACCCACTCCAGTGTTCTTGCCTGGAGAATCCCAGGGACGGGGGAGCCTGGTGGGCTGCTGTCTATGGGGTCGCACAGAGTCGGACACGACTGAAGCGACTTAGCAGCAGCATACCTTCTTTGGTGAGATGTCTGTTAAAGTTTCTGGTTCACTTGTTTTTTAAAATTTTTCATTTCCTATTGGAGTATAGCCGATTAACAATGTTGTGATAGTTTCAGATGAACCGCAAAGGACTCATCCATGCATATACATGAACCCATTCTCCCTCAAAAGCCCGTCCCATCCAGGCTGCCACATAACAGTGAGCAGAGTTCCCTGTTCTAGACAGTAGGTCCTTTTTGGTTATCCTTGTTGGTTAAATATAGCTGTGTGTACCTATTGATCCCCATTTTTTTTCAGTTAGGGGTGAATCTTTAAAAATCTTGTATCAAATCATATCATTTCCTTGGGTAGACTCTTTCAGTGCCTTTCCATGGTACTTAGGATGAAATCCAAACTCCTCAGCCCTGTGTCGAGTCCTACATAATCTGACCTTTGTCCCCTCTCCCCTTCCCATCGTCTCCCACCTCCTGCCTCAGGTAGGGTATGGTAAAGTCGGTAAGGTGTGACATGTCTCTCGTGTTTGTGCTTCTTTTCTCCTCAGCTTGGCTGGGAGGTTCTTGAAGGAGGAGCCATGATTGTCCCTGGATTTTGTGTGGGCAGCACATTCTTGACATTTAAGTCTGTGCTCAAATGTCATCCACCCTCCAGTCTTTCTTCAACCTCATGATCCAGTCACTTGCTGTGCCATCAACTGTTTTATTTTCTTCAGAGCACAAATTCCTGTCTGAAATGATTTGTCCATTTATTTGTGCACGGGTCTGTCTGTCTCAGCCCCCTAAGGTGTAAAGCCCACGAGAGCAGGGGCCTGGTGTATTTTACCCACTACTGTATCCCCCACACCAGCAACAGTGCTGGGTACAGACCAGGTTCACGTATGTGTTGACTGAATGACTGAGCACTAGGAGAAGTAAATAAAGAGATGCGAGGGCTGCAGCTCTCTGCTATCTTCAGGGGCCCATTTAACACCAGGCAGCTCTATCTAGAAAGTTCATTGTAGGTTAGAAATTGTCCTTTTTCCAACAACTTCTGCTTTTTCTTATCAAAATAAGCAGAGCAGGAAACAAACCCCAGTTTCCTGCTTATACCTCAGACCACCAGGAAAGACAGATCTGGAAAAATCTGAGAACACACAGAAGGGGAGTTCTGGCTCTTCCCAAGTGAAGACACACCTCCCCGGGGATGGCTCAACTCCCTGCAAGGGGCTTGTCTTAGGAACCCTCTGGTACTGAGGCCTACAGAGCTGGTTAACATCACAGTCTTTTCTAATTATTTTCCCATCTCCTGACTTGGTATTACCCAAACCCTGACAAAGACTGGAAGTTGCACGTTTAGAGAACAAACACAAGTAAGCTACATTCTCCAAATAACAACTTTGTTTGAAGGGCAAGAAACAGGACTTTTCTGATGACGGAGTCTTAGGCAGTAAGGAAGCTAAGCCAGCTGAGCCTCTAAATGGTGAAGTTCTCCTCTGAGGAGAAGTTCTTGGAGGACTTCAGCTCGGAACTAGGACCAATCACTCCCCTGAAGACTAGGTTGAGCTTCAGTGTTTGATTTTGTGCCAGGGGGCCAAGGAGGCCTGAACCATCCTCCCTGCTCCAAGCTCTGGGTCAGGCCATGGTGCAGGAAAGGTCCGGATTTCTCTAGGAGCATGGAGAAGAAGAAGTGGAAAAAGATAGGGTTCCAGGGGCCAGGCCGTGGATACAGGGGAGATTTGGAGCCCTTTTCTTGCTGTATCTCCCACTCATCACTTCTAGTCCCAGGGGCTCTGCTGAGGACAAATGGCTTTTTCTTTTGAGGCAGCTGAGCCCTGCTCTATCTCACAACCAGCACCTCTGACCCAGCCTGTCACTTTGCTTCCAAACCAGCTTGTGGTCTTCACAAGTTCTGCTCCTCCAGGGGGCATAGTTGGGGACCATGTTTGCCTTGCTCACTATTGTAGCTCCTTGAGCAGAATAGTGCGTAGGCATCAAATAAGCATGCTTGGATGTTGAATGGTAGAAAATGCTTTGGGGGAAGAAGACCCCGTTGAAAAATGTGTTCTAGCCCTTCTTTCTCTGGTGACTTTGAAGAAGTTGCTTGACCTCTCTGTGTGCATGCTCAGTCGTGTCTGACTCTTTGTGACCTCATGGACTATAGCCCACCAGGCTCCTCTGTCCATGGGGTTTTCCAGGCAAGAATACTGGAGTGGGTTGCCACTTCCTTCTTCAGGGGATTTTCCCAATCCAGGGATCAAACCCGCATCTCCTGTGTCTCCTGCATTGGCAAGCAGATTCTTTACCACTGAGCCACCTGGGAAGCCCCTTTGACTTCTCTGAACCTCAGTTAATCTCTGCCAGGTTGCTATGAGAGCCTGAGTGTGGTTATGATGGTGACATGAACAATGACCAGCGTTTACTGAGAACTGCCTGGTACCAGGCATAATGCTATATTCTTTACATGTCTTTGCTGGCACTTCACTTGACGTCCAATACCCTGACGTGGTGGTTCTGTGATCATGCTCACTTTGCAAATGTGGAAACTGAGGCAAAGATAAGTTAAAATCCCTGCCCAAGGCCACAGACCAGAGCTCTACTTCTCATGACCAATTGAGATAATATGGGCAGGACGTGCTGTCAAGTTCTGGCTGACTTCCAACTGCTTCGGTATTATACTTCCAAGGAGGGTTCAGGCCTTGGGTTTGGTCTTGGAGGTCACTGACATCTGAGCCTTTGCCATGCGTGTGCTGGGCCTGACAAAGACCAGACTGGAAGGGCTGGTGATTATGTGAGAATATGAGGGGGCCAGCAGGATAAGGAGCTGGACTCAGTAAGGTGGTCACAGGAAGGCTCTTCCTCATGCCAGTGAGGCTCAGAGTGGGTGCAGGACTGTTTGGGGTGAGGCTGCTTCTCTAGCCATTGCTCTGGTTTTCTGGGCGGAGGCTGGAAGGACTTGGTCCTCTTGTCCTGCTCACAGCTGAACCAAGCACTCGGCAAAACTGCTCAGCTGGGCCACCAAGCCCCCTGGGCCAGGGTTCCCTTCTGTCCTGTAACACGAGGTTAAGAGAGAGCCCTTGACAAAACAAGAAGAAGGGTCAGTGTAGGGAAGAGAGGGTAAACAGGGAGCGGGCAACGAGGTTGTGGACGGCTGCTGGCCTTCGGGCAGTGGCGCTCCTGCTGGAGAGAAGGGATGCCTTGAGTAAGTTCAGGAGGCTTCAGACCTGAGACCCGGATGGGAGAAGAGACTGGCCCAGGGTCAGCCCCAGAGGAGCATGTGTGTGCGTGTGTGTGTGTGTGTGTGTGTGTGAACATCTGCATCTGGCACCCAGCTTGGGAGGCAGGAGGTTGGGCTGGTGGTGAATCAGCCTCCTCCTCCGGGAAGCGGGCCGGCTTCCTCGGCGCCATTGTGCCCGGGGACAGCTCTGACTCTTTTTTGAGATTTTCCTTGTCTGTATCAGAGATGATTTTTCTTGGCCAACTGCAGCTTTTTCAGAAAGCAAGACTGCAGTCTCCTCCTGGCCCTGGTGAGTGTGATCCTCTGTTTGTTTATGCAGGCTCTGTGTGCTTGAGGCCAGAGTCAGAGCCAGATGGGGTCAGGGTCCAGCCCAGCACAGGCGGCTTTGTAGCTGGATTTATAGACTCTAGCGCAGCTCCAGCTCTGGGTCCTCCTCATCCTTGGTGTATGTACTTGGGCGGGGTCTTGGTTTCCTCTGAGCCCTACTTTGGGGTGCTTTCTGGTGGCCCCTTTTCTGCTTCCTGGGACCTTTCCTTCAGAGGGCAAGGGAAATAAGAATCTGCCTTATATGACTACTTGGTAGGAAAATCTAGATTAATTCATTTTGCCCAGTTAATATGTCCATCTGGGTAGGGTTACTAATATTACATTACATTTCTTCAGAGCCCAAATAGTTAAACCACATATTTATATGCTTCCTAGGCTTGTGTTTATTCTTATTTTCCACCTTTATCATAAATTCTCCAAGAGTGAGTCAGGAAGCAGAGCTCTTGAACCCCCAAGTGGTAGATGGTGTGAGTGCCGGGATGTTTGACAAGGACAGAAGTGTTTCTGGACAGGGAACTGCCCTCTGCAAGTCTCTTTGCCCTGAAGCGGTAGCTGTCTGGAGTGTCTGGATCTCTTGGTAAGACCTCTTCGAGAAATAGGAGCCTTTTCAGGAGAGACAGGCTCCCAAAGGTCATAGGAAAGGACCATTTTGGGACCAGCGTCTGCCATATTTGAGGTCCCTGGAACCTCTAACCCTTAGCAGAGGAAGAAGAAGAAACTGGCTGGAGCTACCCCACTCGCCTGTCCTATTTTGGTTTGAGAGCGGTGAGTGGTCCCAATAAGCATAGCTACCATTTATCGAGTGTCTACAGTGTGCCAGGCACGGGCTGAGCACACTAATATGTGTCATTTCTCTGGTCCTCATGAGATCCATGAAGTGGGCGTTATTCTTATTTTACAGATGAAGCAGCTGAGGCTCAGAGAGGTTAAATGACTGTCCCAGGGTCACACAGCAAGTAAGTGCTAGACTCGGGTTTTGAAGTTCTGCTCTGCCTTAAATGTGCTGCACAGGCCACAGCAACGCCTGGGAAACTGAATGCCTTCTGGGACATTGGGGTGAGTGTTCCAAAGAATGTTCAAGAAGGTTCTGGAAGCCATTTGGGAGCTAAGTCTGGAGCATAGGGTACTGAATCTTGGAGGCTTCTTTTCGGAATGTGAACTCCCAGAGCAGGAGGGGAGAGAGACATGATCTCCAGGGGAAAGTACAAGCCAATAAAGAGCTTCTTGGGACTGGATTAAACACAGGTGGGACTTCTCAGTAGTACTAATTGAGAGTTTGGCTAGATGCCATGGGGCTTCTCAGTGTGGACACAGAAGAGAGAAGGCCCAGGGGTGTCAGGTGGGTGAAGGAGAGAAACTTTCTTACAAGAATACCTCTTTGTGGCGTCTGGACCCAGCTGGACACCGTCTCCTTTCTGGAGGTTTGACCAGGGTCTGGTGCAGAACTCAACAAGGGCCCGTATTGGGGTTGGGTGGGGGGTATACAGAGGACATCACTGCCCCTGAGAGGAGCCCGACCCCCAAGCCCACCTCGGAGGCGACTGGGCTGCGGTGTCCGCACGTGCTTCTGCTGCGCTTGCTTCTGGATCGTCTTGGCTCTGTTCCATCCTTTGCCTCCCACCGCCTCCCGTCCCTGGAGACTGACACCTCTGATGGGCCCTTCCCACCTCTGCACATCTCCAGTGGGTCCCGTGAGGCCCACCTCACTCAAGAAGCACATGTGGCACTGGCCTTGTGCCAGAGACTTTTCTGAGGGTAGATGGATGTGTGCCTGGGGCAAGGGTCAGGGGATACCAAGTCTTCTCTTGGAGGCATTAATGCCTGAACCGTAGCTCAGTTGGTAAAGAATCTGCCTGCAATGCAGGAGACCTGGGTTCAATTCCTGGGTCAGGCAGATGCCCTGGAAAAGGAAATGGCAACCCACTCCAGTATTCTTGCTTGGAGAATCCCATGGACAGAGGAGTCTGGCAGGCTGCAGTCCGTGGGTTCACAAGAGTCGGACACACTTAGTGACTAAACCACCACCACCACCAATGCCTGAACCAAACTGTGGCTTCCGGGAGGGTGTCTTTTTCCCTTTGGCGGCTGATAGGGTGCAGAGTAACACCACCCAGCCACTTCCGAACACTCCTGGCTGGGAGCCAGCAGCTGGGTCCCTGGGCTGGAGTTCGGAGGGCCTGAGGTCTGAGGAGGGTCCCCCAGGACACTGTAGACTGAGTCAGGGGTTGAAGTTGCCAGGCTCCAGGGCTGGGCTTCGGGAAAGTTCGCTCTGGCGCCAGAGGAGCCTGGTGAGAGGGCACGTGTGAAGCTTGCTCCTGACGAGGACCCGCGTCCCCCAGTGCCTGAAGCAGTGCTTGGCCTGGAGCGGGGAAGGCAGGAGGTGACCCAGTTACATCACATTCACTGAAGTGGGCTGGATGCAGAAGATGGTGACAGCCGTTTCCAGAATCTTCCCCTAAACCATCTCCTGAGCTGATTCTTTCTTTCCATCCCCACTGCCACTGGGTAGCCCAGATCCCTGTCAACACCTTGGGTCTGGATTTCTGCCGGTGCCTCTTAACTGTCCATTTTGCATTTATTCTCTTTCCCCTTCCATCTCTTCTACCCACAGTGGCCAGAATAACTAGCTGAAAATGCCAGTTTTATGAAGTGACTTTCCTGCCCAAGCCTCCCATGTTGCCTCTGGCCTGAAGGACTGAGGGACCCGCCTGGTGCTGACATAGACATTCTGCTGCAGGCAGTTTGGTCTTGCCTTTGTCCCTTGCACATGTGCGGTCATTTTGCCAAAAGCTCTCTCCCTTCCTCCTCTCAGCCATGAGCAGAAATCGTATCTGCTCTTCAAAGAGGTGCCCATGTCCTCTGCCTACTGTGTGGTCCCCTCGATTGCTCCAGCTCATCCTAGACACCCTGTAGCTCACTTGCCTTCACTGCTCGTGACAGTTAGGGGATGAGGCGGGCAAGGTATGGTGCCTTCCTGCTTGTCCATCTCTTCTCTGCAACCAGAGCATTGGCTTTTGGAAGGAAGGAGCCAGATCAAGTTCTTTTGTAGCCTGGGGGTTGGCCCTGGGTCAGACCTCTAACAGGGGCTTCCTGCGTGGCACTAGTGGTAAAGAACCTGCCTGGCAATGCAGGAGACGTAAGAGATGCAGGTTCGATCCCTGAGTTGGAAAGATCCCCTGGAGGAGGGCCTGGAAACACACTCCAGTATTCTTGCCTGGAGAATCCCATGGACAGAGGAGCCTGGCGGGCTACAGTCCATGGAGTCGCAGAGTCAGACATGACTGAGCGAGCGGCTGAGCACACATGCACGCAGGTCTCTATACTCAAGAAAGAGTTGTTGGATGAATCAATAGGAAATCAGCTTAATCAATAGGAAATCAGTTGCAGTGTAAGGGATTTATTTTTTTTTAATTAAAAATTTTATTTATGGTTGTGCTGGGTCTTCGTTGCTACGTGGGCCTTTCTCTAGTTGCCGAGAGTGGGGGCTGCTCTCTCTCTGGGGCACACAGGCTTCTCGTTGTGAAGGCTTCTCTTGTTGTGGAGCGTGGGCTCTAGACACAGACTCAGTGGTTATGGGGCATGGGTTTAGTTGCCCCATGGCATGTGGAATCCTGGTTCTCTGACCAGGGATCGAACCCATGTCCATGTATTGGTAGGCAGATTCTTCACCTCTGGACTACCAGGAAAGCCCCAGTGTGAGGGATTTAGATGAGCCTTAAGGAGGAATTTCTAGAGAGCAGTTAGATGTTTCAGATGTTTTGAAAGGATGACTGAGAAGGCTATAGCAGTACTAGCTCTTGTAACATCTATGAAAAATCAGAGAAGATTCTCCTGAGAATTGTCGTCAGGGTTGTGGAGGCGGTGTTGGCAGCACAAAAAGGGGAGGAAGGAAAAAAAAAATGCCACGTCTGGTTGTAACTTCCCTTTACAGAGGCTCTCTGCCTCTCCATTTCTGATTCTTGTCATTGGTTCAGCGCTTTCTTGGCTTTTCTGTCTTCTCACCCAGCCTTGGTCTGGCTGTAACTGAATCAGATTCAAGGGGTGGAAAGAGAAGGGAAGCAAGAGACAGGCAGCGGGGATGGTGGGGTGGGGAGGTATGCAAAACCTTGCCAGGGCTAAAACTTTGGAGCCATCCTCTTGTTTTGGGCATCCCCAACCAAACAGTGGCTTATGCCATCCTGTCCCCTGAGACCAGAGCGGTTCATCAACCAGCAGCCAGGTGTGTAGTTGTTGGAAGGTGCCAGCATCTGTCCCCACCTTCCCCCAACTCAACTTGGCCACCAGGGAAGTGGGAGGGGGCTTTGGCTTTCCAGAGATGTGTGGAACCACGGGTTTCGCTCCTCCACAGTCAGAGTTTCTCAAAGGATGCTGGGGTGGGGGTGGGGGGGTGGGACACTGGTTTTTTAGGAAACATGTTGTATTATGCAGTAGAATGCCTGCCTGCCTGGCTAGAATAGGCCACGCCCAGGGGTAACCTTCTTCTGCTATTTGGGGTGCTTTCTGGAGTGTATTTCAGATTGCTGCCTGTTGTCCCCTATTTACTCCCATCTCCCCAGGGGTGGGGTGGGTAGCCCTGAGGGAAGGGAGCAGGGGATGTGAAAAACAAAGGAGTCAGGAGGGAGGGGGCAGTGGGAGCCAGAGGGGCCTTCTGGTACCCATTTGGGCTACAGATGTAGCATGGTTCACATGGGTGCAGACCTCTTTCCCGGCTCACCACGGCCAGATGAGTTGCATTCAGTGGGTCTCTGCTCCACTGTTCACTCAAGGGCAGTTTTATAGGTCTGGGGACTGATCTTTCTGCTTTGGGAATCTTGAGCCTGAAGAAGAGAGATGCTGGCTGGCACGGCCATGTCAATGGTCTCCTGGTGATCACAAGAGCTGGGATGGGAGGGATGTAGAGAGGGGCAAAGATGCTCTGTCAGGCAAGGCTAAAAGATGTGGGGAGATGGGGATACTGGTTCTCCTTCTGTCACCCCACGAGGAGTTCTGAGCAATTCTGAGATGAGCTATACGAGACAAGACCCACCTAGGGCAGCTGCTCTGAGACTTCTTGAACACATGGTGCTCTTACATGAAATCAAACCATATTTTAGTGTGTGCAAGGGGACACACTTATTATGTGCAAAGCAAAAATTTAAAAGTGATATGCTTCTCTGACATTCATTTTGCAACAAAACTGTACTCTTTGCTCAAGCAAAAAAGGGCATAGTTTTGTTGCAACCCAAGTGTTTTTGTTTTTATTTTAATCTTTTATTTCAAGCCAGTGACCCTTATTGGAAAAAATGAGGTCTAAAACAGTGTTTAGAGGAGTAATATTTACTTTTTGTGGAAGTCAGATGGCAATTGTGGGTTTGTAGTAACATTATTCTCCCATTGAAAAAAACTCATTGTTGCCCTCTCCATAAAGACATTTTGATTACAGTTAGTAACAGTTGTACTATTCTTTAATTTGTAACTTTTTAGAACTTAAATATTTTCCATTTCCTTTTGCCATGGTTCTGGATGATACAGCTGAAAATCACTGTACTATGAAATTAGAAAGAAATGCACTCACACAAATGGAAAATACAAAGAAAATGGGCAATTTCTATCCAAAGTTTAACCTTGCCAACCTATCCCCAAAGATTTTCAGTGAGAACATGTAGAACTCAGAATGTAGTTTGAACAACCTTGATTTAGTTAATAATAGAAGTATTAATATAGTAATAGCTTAGATTTATCAAGAACTTTTAAGGTAACCACCTAATCTTTCATCCTTTAATAGTAGAACTGCTCCATTTCCTATCTCCATAGATGAAGAAACGGAGATTCATCTATGGTCGAGAGTATCTTGACCAAGGTCTGAAGTTCAGGGACTGGATCCCAGGTCTGTCTACTCAAAGCCTGTGCTTTTAACACCTGCATTTTCTGCAGAGTACAGAGCACTTTCCAAATAGCATTTTCTTTGTTGTGTCCTGTGAAAGGCTCAGACCTGGTTCTTATTACAAATGTCATAGCTGCCTGGCAGTTGGAGAATTGAGTGAGTTCGTCATCCATCTTCCCCCAACTCATAAATATGGACAGTCCCCTTTCCCCACATCAGATAGAATGGCATTGACTCTGAACTTTAACCCCTCTTATTTTCACCTGTGTCAGAGAGGAGTTCCCCGAGAGATACAGAGCACCTACAATCCAGGATGCAGGTAGCTGGGAAGATGGGGTTGAGCTGAGCTGCAGGGGTGGGGAGTGCAGGGCCCTGGGAAAGTGCTGCTGTGCCAGGTGCTGGGGCCTGTTAAGGACCCAGAGTCTCTGTTTAGAGCTGCTCTCTTCCTTGCTGTCCTCCTGTCCTGTCCTTTTTTAAGGGGGTGGGTGGGAGGTGGTGAGAGTGTGGGGACAGAGTATTAGCAGATGACATTGTCTTGACTCAGTAGTTATGTGTGAGGACATATCCATGTCAGATAGCATTTTTTTCCAGATTGCTGAGCCTTTTTGTAGACCAAGGCTAGATCAGGTAACTCTTGGTAAAATTGTTCTCTGATCCTTGCTAGCTATGATACTATGGAGTCATAGCTCTGGTTTTGGATTCTGACTGTGTGACCTTGGGCAGTTGCTTAGCTTCTCTGAGCCTCACAGTTTTCTCATATGCAAAGTGGGACACAGAGTATTACCTCTTAGATTGTCAGGGTCACTGCAAATAATTTATGCAAGATGGCTGCACTGTGCCTTGCACATGGAAACCCTACAATAAATGAGAACCCCTTGCCTCTTTCTCCCTAATTTATTTCTATTATGACCCTTTCCCTCCAATTTCTTTCAGAGTGCTTTTAAATTTTAGCTGTGCAATTAGGCACTTTATAGCCTAGGTTAGATAATATAGTCTTCTTTCTTGGAACTTCTGCACTAAAATATGGTGTTTCAAGGCTGTTTTCTGGTGGACCCCAATAGATTTAGATCTGATGTGGAGAATCTATTTAAAGCAAAGATGCTTCTACTTTAAGCATCTTCAAAATGCTTTAAAATACATCAGGACTTGGGAGGACATACTCTATTGAGGTAAAAAGGGGCAGTTGGAAGTTGTCTTTTTCTCCTTTCCCTGGGAGGATGTTTCCTGCACAAGTTCAAGTGCTAGAGCTTGTTACCCTTGCTGTGCTTAGTCGCTCAATCATGTCTGACTCTTTGTGACACCATGGACTATAGCTCGCCAGGCTCCTCTGTCCATGGGGATTCTTCAGGCAAGAACACTGCAATGGGTTGCCCTGCCCTTCTCCAGGGGATCTCCCCAACCCAGGGACTGAACCCAGGAATCCTGCATTGCAGGCAGATTCTTTACTGTCTGAGTCACCAGGGAAGCCCATGTTACCAATAGCCCTGTCTTTTTGGAGATCAAGCTGGGAGGCAGTCTCTCCTGGATCTTGACACAGTCTGAGCCTGAGCAACATCAGGACTTGGTCTGGGGGCCTCATGAATCCCTTTAACAGCAGGTTTTCAGGTTCTCTTTAGGGTGGGTCTGCTTTTCTGGATCAGTTCATGAAATGGCATTGGCTTCTGGGGGCTCCAGCTGTTATGCTTTAGACCAAGAATGTTCCCCAAGGAGTTTGTTACATGTGGATGGCTTGTCCTGCTTTGACTTATCCCTGCTCTGAAGTCCGTGCCTGGATCCTGACACTGTAGAGCTTGGAGGGACCGAGGACCTAGAAGGACATTATCTGTATGCGAAATATGAACGGGAGCATTGCAGAGACTCAGCACAGCCCTTGAGGGCAGGAACCATGTCACTGTGTCCCTTACTGCACCCACTGCCCAGCACCACGCCTGGTCCATAGAAAGGTTAGTAAATGTTTATCCCATGAATAAATGTGGCAGTTTGTGAAGCCAGGATACAAAACAACTTTGCAAGTTTTGATTCATTTTGCAAGGAAGGAAATGCAGGGACAATTTTGTTCTAAAGGCATCTTGCAGGAATGGGAGGACAGATGGCCCTCTGTTTCCCTCCTATGTGTGCATGCGTGCTAAGGTGCTCAGTTGTATCCGACTCTGTGCGACCCTATGAACTGTAGCCCTCCAGGCTCCTCTGTCCATGGAATTCTCCAGGCAAGAATACTGGAGTGAGTTGCCATACCTTCCTCCAGGGAATCTTCCCGACCTAGGGATCAAACCCACATCTCCTGTAGCTCCTGTGTTGCAGGAACATTTTTTTTTTTTTTTTTACTGAGCTACTGGGGAAGCCCATTTCCCTCCCATACCTGAAGTTGAGCTGCTTGTCCCCCAAGGCTTCATTTTTAGGCATGGACTTACACTTCTCCTCCATTCTCCTCCAGCCCCCACCCCCACCCCCACCCCGCCCCGTAAGACAGCATACTCAGCACCCATCATCACCTTGTAGTATGATGGCTGATGCAGGCCACACGTGCACCCTTTGGAAGGCTGCTGAATGCACTGGCAAACCCTGTCATACACAGTGTTGGACTGGAAGATGAGAGTCAGAGTTCCTTCAGTCGGGAAGGTTGAGACTGCCTCACCCGGCCACCTGAACTGGAGCAGGAGATGACGTGGTGACCAGGCTGTTGCCTGGGTGGAGGGACCATCCGGGCCCAGCATGACAGCCCATGGAAAGGAGGCCAAGTCTTTCTGTGTCTTCTTTACAAGAGCTGTGTGTGTGATGCAGAACAGGACAGCTGATCAGACGCCAGGAGATAAAAAAGCCCAGAGGAAGGCACCCTCCCCTCCCACTTCCAGGGAGGCAAGCTTCTCCCAGCCCCTGGCCTCAGTTTTGGTGGCAGCTTAGCTGAAAGAGGCAGGCCTGGGTCAGTGCAGTTTTGAGTGTTCTTCACTTTCAAACTCCCTTGAAACAAGCTTATTGTAGGAACCTTGGGAAATGAAGAGTCTAAAGGAAAAGAGCTGACTCATTGGAAAAGACCCTGTTTCTAGGAAAGATTGAAGTTAGAAGGAGAAGAGGGAGACAGAAGATGAGGTAGCTGGATGGCATCACCAAGTTAATGGACGTGAACTTGGGCAAAGTGGGGGACAGGGAGGCCTTGGCATCCATGGGATTGCCAAGAGTTGCCAACTGGACAACAGCATAAAGGAAAACACCAGACAAACCCATCTATATTCCCACCATTTGGAGAGAGCCAGCGTTAACATGTTGGTGTATTGCCTTCTATTTTTTGTCCTCTCTGTCTCTCTCCGTCTCTGGAGTGCAAAGAAGATATCCTTAAGTAAACATGTGTACATATATATGTGTGTGTGTGTGTATGCATGTATATATGTATGTCTAAACACACACACTTGTCTCTCTTTCAGTTCAGTTCAGTTCATTTCAGTCGCTCAGTGCTGTCCGACTCTTTGCGCCAGGCCTCCCTGTCCATCACCAATTCCCGGAGTTCACTCAAACTCATGTCCATCCAGTCAGTGATGCCATCCAGCCATCTCATCCTCTGTCGTCCCCTTCTCCTCCTGCCCCCAATCCCTCCCAGCATCAGGATCTGTTCCAATGAATCAATTCTTTGCATGAGGTAGCCAAAAGTATTGGAGTTTCAGTTTTAGCATCAGTCCTTCCAATGAACACCCAGGACTGATCTCCTTTAGAATGGACTGGTTGGAACTCCTTGCAGTCCAAGGGACTCTCAAGAGTCTTCTCCAACACCACAGTTCAAAAGCATCAATTCTTCGGTGCTCAGCTTTCTTCACAGTCCAACTCTCACATCCATACATGACCACTGGAAAAACCATAGCCTTGACTTAGACGGCCCTTTGTTGGCAAAGTAATATCTCTGCTTTTTAATATGCTATCTAGGTTGGTCATAACTTTCCTTCCAAGGAGTAAGCATCTTTTAATTTCATGGCTGCAGTCACCATCTGCAGTGATTTTGGAGCCCCCCAAAATAAAGTCTGACACTGTTTCCACTGTTTCCCCATCTATTTCCCATGAAGTGATGGGACTGGATGCCATGATCTTCGTTTTCTGAATGTTGAGCTTTAAGCCAACTTTTTCACTCTCCTCTTTCAGTTTCATCAAGAGGCTTTTTAGTTCCTTTTCACTTTCTGCCATAAGGGTGGTATCATCTGCGTATCTGAGGTTATTGATATTTCTCCTGGCAATCTTGATTCCAGCTTGTGCTTCTTCCAGCCCAGCGTTTCTCATGATGTACTCTGCATATAAGTTAAATAAGCAGGCTGACAATATATAGCCTTGACATACTCCTTTTCCTATTTGGAACCAGTCTGTTGTTCCATGTCCAGTTCTAACTGTTGCTTCCTGACCTGCATATAGGTTTCTCAAGAGGCAGGTCAGGTGGTCTGGTATTCCCAATCTCTTGAAGAATTTTCCACAATTTATTGCGATCCACACAGTCAAAGGCTTTGGCGTAGTCAATAAAGCAGAAATAGATGTTTTTCTGGAACTCTCTTGCTTTTTCAATGATCCAGCGGATGTTGGCAATTTGATCTCTGGTTCCTCTGCCTTTCTAAAACCAGCTTGAACATCTGAGTATTACCTATCTCTATCTCTCTGCACACACATACATATGATATTCTGCTTTGCTTTTATTTACTCTATATTATGAGCATTTCCTTGGCCCTGAGACCCCTTTGAGCCTGGATTAACAGTCTTTAGCATGTTGTCTCTGGGGGCATGAACCTTGAAGCACAAAGCCTGAGCAGTCCCATTCCCTGGGATTGTGCCGGCTTGCCCAGCGTGCCCTGCAGGCTCTGCTGAGTGGCTCCGGCCTGCCCCTTGCCACCTCGTTTCCACAGGATAGGCTACTCAGATGGGATCTGCCAAGCGCAGAGGTAGATGTTCCTTTCCGTCAGGTCACTCATCCAGCATTTGAGGAAGATCTGAACTCCAGAAATGTCTGGACTGAAAGAAAAAGGTCCTCAAAAGTCAATTACAAGTTTTTAATTCTTAAAAGAAAGACTTTTCTCTGTGCCTAGGATCTGAAAGGATTGGAAGAACCATTCTCTCTTTCTCTCTCTCTCAGGAGTGGGCTTGCTCTGGGTTTCCAGTCAGCTTCCTTTCCTGTCTGTAGAACCTGACATGGTTGTATTTACTTTTCTTTGGCCCCAGTTTGGGTCAACAGGATTTCTCCTCTGCCCAGAACAGCCTCACACTTGTGCAAAGTAAGATGTGAGCCTGGGCTCTGGACAGCAGTAATTAATCCTTGTCTGAGCTGCGCGGCAGGGACTCTCAGCCTGGAGACATGTGACAGCATCAGGTTTTATGTGGCACATGGCCGTCCCACGTGGGCTCCACTCTTTCTTCTCTTTTGTCTGTAAGTGACTTTGAAGGCCTTGGGTGTGTGTGTCTCTGCTTGTGTGTTTGGTGATCTGGAGCTCGGCACGCTGCACCAGGGTCTCAAGATGACAGTGGAAATAGCAGTAAAAAGGAAACACACACGCCCCCACATAATTTGATGACATAGCAGGACTGGGATTTCCTCTTCTGTTTGTTTTAGTCTGTGCTTGTTCAGCTCTCATCCCCAGGGCTTAGCGCTGTAAGGGAGTGGATTTCCTCAAGTGTTGTGGATAAAGTGTTTTTTTCCCCCTCTGTTATCTTCCTTGTCAGGATAAATTGCTCCACTCTTTAAGTAGAGATGAAGATGAGCCTGTGTGTATATGCTGTAGGATCTGGTCCAAGCAAGATGGGCATTAAAATGACATTTTCCTCCGTGATAATTCCATGACATTGAAAGTACACCCGTTTCTCCCTTTAGTTATCATGGAGCCATGAAGTAATTCAAAGGGGCCGAGAGGGTGTAATCGCCTGCCTGTAATACTTCTTGCTGTGTTTAGACTTTGTATGGAAGTCTTTTATCTTGGGTGGGCTGGGGTGAGGCAGTTTGGGGGCCCTTCTGTGATGATAAGGGGAGCAGTAAGAGGAAAAGGCTAGAGGCCTCAACTGCAAAATGGGTGAGTGGACAAACATCTTCTAACGGCAGAACACCAACAGCAGCAACAGCACCAAGAATTCCAAGGGGTGGATGGTGAGGTGGTAGCCCTGTAGCGAGGCAAGGAGGGAGACTTGGCCAAGACCAGAGTCTGTTTTTCAGGTTAAGGGGTTCAGTGCCAAAGTGGGCTTTGGGGCCTCTCCACCACTCAGAAAAACTGGGGGGAGGGCGGTGTGAGGGGTGGGGGCAGGATCCACGCTGGTAGGGAATCACCCGCACAAGTGACCCATTGTTGAGGGGGCAGGAGCGTCTGATCATGACCTCTGTGGGAACCATGGGGTTCACTAAACAGAGTGCCATTCCCCTCCTTTAAGGAACATTTTGTGATGTTAAAGGACTTACAGCTGACAATGCAGAGCAAATTTACGAGGAGAGGAAAATGAAGACTTCCAGAGTCATTGTTTTAGCAAGTAACTTAGTGAGCAGCTTCCCCCAATGTTCTTAACCCTACACTGTTGAACCAGAGGTGGTGATTATGCCCTACAAAAGAGTACTTGCTCAGGGCTCTTAGCAAGTGTGTGAGTGTGTGTACACACACGTGTGTGTGTCTGTACAGTGGACACACTCAGGCCTAAGCTCACAAACAGATGACCAGCCCTGTGGAGGCTATCCAACTCCCACCCTGCTGTTCTGGGCTGTGAGTTAGTAGTTTTATTTTAGCCACATAACAAGTTACTGAGGCATTTTGTAGACCAGCTTGGGAGCCTGACAGCTGTATCTGGTATTGCCGTTTTGGAAAATGGAGTTTTGGATGTTTAATTGGTCTTTGCAAATCTCCCTATGTTCTGGTGCTTGTCTGACTCCTGCAGCCTGCTGAGTGGACCTGCATTCCCACTAGCATCTCTCTTAGAACTGGTATTTCCAAGTCTCTTCTGTCTGTTGATGAGAAAATGACGTCATATCGGCCTTTACTCCCAAATTACAAAGGAAACAAGACCCTCATCTGCTCAAACACCAATTCCTCTCAGTCTCTACTTTGGGGTGCTTCCACAAACTAGTCATAATTTCCCCCTTTGCCTAAAAGGAACCTCACTGCTGGCAGTATGCATCAAGAGAACACCCGAGCCTGGGCCAATGGAACTGTTCCCAGCTGTTGCCAAAGCTGTTGGTTCAGTTGCCAGAGCAAGGCTGGGTTTCAGGCAGGCTGGGGGGTGGGGGGAAGGACCTGCCTCGCTTCTGTGTCTCTTGGTCACCTAGACCCTGAAATTGCTCTATGTACACCCAGAATCTCTCAAAGTGATCTTGAACTTCCACACCTCCTACTTTCCCCATAATCTCACTCAGCCTCCCGTGAAAACACTTCTATTTTGGGACTTCATCCTTCCAGCCAGAGGGGCTCAATTACTGCCCAGCACCTGGCTGGATCAGGACCAACCCCAGTCTTCTCCCACAATAGTCATTACCCCCAAGCCTGACCAATATCATCCCTCATTCCCCTGGATATAAACAAATGTCGCGTATCAGTAAAATGCTGCTAGTGGTGGGGGGAGGGCAGAGGACGGTGGGCAGGGCCAGGATGTGCAGGAGTCGTGTCTGGGCCATGTTGCCACTAGCCAGGATGCTCAGTGTTGTGTGAGATAGTTGCATTCTTAGAAAAACCCACGGAAAACTTGGAGCATGGCCCTAGGCAGAGCCTGTGGGAGCATCCAAGGGTAACCGTGTAAGGAGCCACTAGCCTTGGTGGGATAAATTGCTCTTGCCGGGTAGAGAGATAGAGCGAATTTAGCAAACCCTGACTGCCAGACGTGTGTGTCATTGGGATGCAAGGTGGAGTGCCTAGAACAAAACAGGTCCTAAGAACACCTTCACGGTCCTCTGGGCTTTGAATCCCACGTCTGAGTTCTCTCTTGTAAATCGCCATCTCCTGAATGCATCTTGAATACAAGACCAATTTGTTGTTCCTTGTTAATACCATTGACTTAACCTTTATTTTTTTTTCCAGTGCTAATGGACTGAGAGAACTGAAAAAAAAAAAAATCTGGGTTCTGGATAGTGTACTGTTTATTTGATTTGGAGAGAGAGGAGTTTTTTATTTATGCTG
Source organism: Bos mutus (assembly GCF_027580195.1). Classification (NCBI taxonomy): domain Eukaryota; kingdom Metazoa; phylum Chordata; class Mammalia; order Artiodactyla; family Bovidae; genus Bos; species Bos mutus. The sequence continues at coordinate 27,081,445 of NC_091626.1, read as the reverse complement.
GTGGCAGACTTTGAGGGATGGGGCATGGGGGATGGGCGGGTGACTTTCTCTATGCCCTCAGTTCCATTGGCTGGGATTTAGTGACTGGGGTGTTGCAAGCAGGAAACAAAAATAAATGCTCTGTGTCTCTGATCAGAAGGCTTGATACCCTGTAGGGCTAACACCTAAACAGATTTTAAGCTAAAGGATTCCACTCATTCAAAGAAATGTTTTCATCCCTACCTGTCCTCTGTGTCTCCTTCTTCCTTGCTGACACGCATGCTTGTGGCACACCCCCCTTTCCCTTCCTGCTGCTGCTGCTGCTGCTAAGTTGCTTCAGTCGTGTCCGACTCTGTGCGACCCCAGAGACGGAAGCCCACCAGGCTCCCCTGTCTTTGGGATTCTCTAGGCAAGAACACTGGAGTGGGTTGCCATTTCCTTCTCCAATGCATGAAAGTGAAAAGTGAAAGGGAAGTCGTGTCCGACTCTTAGCGACCCCATAGACTGCAGCCCTTTCAGTCTCTTCCATCCATGGGATCTTCCAGGCAAGAGTGCTGGAGTGGGGTGCCATTGCCTTTGCCTTCCTAGCCTTGCGGAAATCCGGTGGGGCTGTGATGGAGAGCACAGACCGTCTCCTCTGGGCAGCAGCCCTACAGCTACCTGGTTCTTGGTGCTTTAATCTCATCCAGTTGTCTCAATCGGCCACTTTCTTGGCCCACATATGCCCCCTCTTTTCGGGATTCCTCTTGTTCTTCTGTTCAGCCATAGGAACTTTTGAATCAGTGTTTTCGTTGTCTTTCAGATCCCTGCCAGAGATTCTAAAGCTCCCGTCTGATCTTCTGATTTTATCTTTTACTTTCTTCACTGGCTTCCAATTCTTCAAGGAAAAAAAAGACAAATGGATGTTTCAAGACCCTCCATGATCTTACCCCCACCCTAGCCCTAAAGCTTTGTATCCTCTATAAATGGTCATTTCGAAACTATGTTTTGAATTTTGTGCTTAACTTTTGTGCACCTTTTGTTGCTGTTGCTCAGGGTGCCTTCCTGCTTGGGGAAATCCTTTGCCACCCAGATTCAGCCCCTTTTCTGAGAAATCTTCCTTCTTCCTTGTAGTCTGTGTTAGTCTCTTGCTCTGTCTGCTCTGCCCCCAACACTCAGCATGGGTGCTCAGTTATTCTTTGCTGAACGAATGCCTCCTTTTCCTTCCTCTCCTGTCTTCTCTCTCTCAGAGTTAGGCATCTCACATCTTGGATTTCCGGGCACCCCATTTTCAAATATTCTCTCCTTTCGTCTGTTTGTGACTCAGGCTTTGCTTCCTGGTTGCTGATTTGGAAAATGTTGTCCCGATGAAGTTAGCTGTACACATGTCCATCTTGGCAACTGGATCAACTTTTGGGGGCAGGGCCTTGGTTCTTGTTTATTTTCACAATCCCCAACACACCTTGCATGGTGCTTGATCATTGAAGGGAGTGGGCAGAAAAATTTCCAGAAACCTCTTTGTGTGCCTATGGGAGGTTTCATGCCTTTTTTTTGGGGGGGGGGTTGTGCTTTTCTCTCTCTCTCTCTTTTTTGTTTATTGAGATATGATTTACATCCAGTACACTTCCTCCTTTTTAGGTGTACACTTTGATGTTTTTAAACAAGATTATGTAGTTGTATCAGCACCACCATAATCAAGATAGAGCATATCACCACTTCTCCTTTTCTCCCCCTACGTCCAGTTTCCAGCAATCGCAGATCTGATTTCTATTTGTATAGTTTTGCCTTTTCCAGAATGTCACATAAATGGAATCAGACAGTATGTAGCTTTTTGAGTCTGGCTCCGTCACTTAGAAGAAGGCTTCATATTTTAGAAATCTGATGGCCTGGGCCCTAACTCACGCTTGATTTGTGCTCGCCATTCTGATAGGCTGGCATGGGGCATGGCCTGGGGATATGGATGGGGTCTGAGTCAGGAGGTTTACCTTTGCAACCTTGTTAGTGCTTCTTTCCACCCAGGGTCTCAGCTGCTTTGTTGAACCCACTGACCACCTCCTCACCCCTCCCCAACAATGGCACCTGGTGTAAGACAGCCTTGTCTCCTGGGTCCTGCTTGATCATCTCCAGAGCTGTGGGGGACAGAGTGGAGGAGGGAAGCTGGGTGGACAAGCCGGGGTGGCCACGGAATTCCTCCCTTGGGGAGGGGGCGGGGCTGGGGTGATGGGGGTCAGGCCTCTCCTGGCTAAAACAACACAAGCGCTTCCAGCTGCCCAGCAGCTGGAGGGGGCCGTCTGCTTTCCCTCAGCAGCATGAAAAGCCCTTTAATCGGCATGCTGTTGTCAGGCCCTGCCGGGGAGGTGTGGAGAAGAAGAGCAGACACCGCCACGCTGCAGCCCCCACCCGCTTTGACCTCCCTTATCTCCCCTCCTCCATCTCTGGGACTGCTCTGAGGTGCCCTGAGCGAGGCCCTCCTGTGCACCTGTGTAAATGCGGGGGCTGTGAGGTCAGGGAAGGGTGAGAGCGCGGGCAAAAGTGGGGATGTGGATTTTCAGGGCCGATGATGGATTAGATAGTGGGTGGGTGAGGGATGTCTTCATGTGACTCGGCTCCTCCTCGTTCCCAAGGACGCGGCCCCCGCCCCAGAGAACAGGGCCGAAACCCGGTTCTGCAGATGGCGAAGCCGGTGACAGCAGGCGGACAGGGCCAGCTTGGGACAGGGCCGAGCTGCAGCCGGACGTCCTGGAGTGTGCTTCTTGACTTACTGGCTCCATGAGTGGCCTTTCCCCCTCTTCCAGTAGTAGATTTATCTCCCAGAAATGCTTTTTAGTGCCTGAGTACTAAAGCCTTGAGCTGGACTTGGACTTACAAACATAAGGAGGAAAAAATTCCCTCCCTTAGGAAAGCTCTCTTTGCTTGCAGAGCCAGTCTCCTCTCCTGTCCACCAGAGGGGCTACCGCCAAGAACCCTGCCACTGATACCAGAGCTAACAGCAGAGCTCCCTTTGTCCCACCCACCCCCACTCCTGCCCACCTCCCCAGCCAGCCTCCAGGGCTCAGCCCTGACCATCCTGCCTTGAAGGAGGCCATGTAGTGTCATAGAGAGAATCTGGGCCACTGAGTCAGACTTATAGATGTATTCTGCCACTTACTAGCTTAACTTGGCTGAGCCTCAGTTTCCTCTTCATTCATTCAATCAATAGATATTTATTACACACCCACTTTGGGTAAGGCCCCTGCCAGGCACTGGGGATCCAGCAGGGTGACACCCAGCAGATCATGGTTCCTGCCTGCAGGGAGCAGTGGCTTAGTGGGGAGGAGGGGGCACGAAATGCATAATTAAATAGTTGGTCATTTAATTTCAATCGTGACACAGGCCACAGTGGACAGTAGAGGGTGTGTGGAGGCTTATCATAGGGTCCTGACCTAACAGAGAAGACCAATGCCTTGAGGAAACTGCATTTGCATGGAGATTGGAAGGATGAATAGGAGTTTATGAGGTGGAAACAGTCCAGGGAAAAGGGTCCACACGTGCCAAGTCCTGAGGCAGGAAGGAACAGTGTGAAGGGCCAGGGATTTCTACCCAGCTGGGGGGCCTGGCCCTGGAAGCCTTGACTGTGCCTGTTACCTACTCATCAGGCACACGGGGAAGGCTCCTTCTCCTTCTCTTCCTTCCAATTCGACATTAGCATATTGGGCTGGGACACTCACCATTATTTACAACGTTGAGTCTATGGAAAAAAAGTAAATTCAGGGTGTCAAAAATATTTTTTATAAATGAATCTGCCTTTTGTTTTTACTCAAGTACATGCATATTATAGCTGCCAGAAAAACCAGAGTGCTAATCACATTGGCTGTTAAATTGTCAGGGTTTCCTGCCTTAACGTACACATTTCAGGCTTAGCAACCTTGGGCATCTCAGATTACTGCCTGTCTTGTGGGTGACGTGAGTTATCTGGGGGGTGGAGTGACTTCCAAGTTTTGTGAGGAGGATTCTCAGGCTAACACCAGTTTCACTGGGAATGAATTCCATGGACACTGTCTCAGCCACTCAGCTGCATTCTTTTCAATGGCTCAGGAAATTTTTTCCTCCTTAATTCAAGGGGAAAGTCCTGTGGTTAATGTATGGCTTCCTTTATATAATAGATGATTCTTTAAAAAAAAAGGAAAAAAAATTTGCGAGTGTTAAGCATTTGGTGGTAGTTTGACAAAGAATATCTCTTTTTACAGTAAGTGATAGAAAAAGGAGTTTCTTTGGGATATCTTTTAGGTAAGGTTTGATATTCCCCCATCCATTCTTCAAACATGTGTTAAACAACTGCATTGGATCAGGCTCTGGCTTAGGCCCTGTGTGTATAGAGAGGAATAAGACACAGTCTTTTCTAGACATGTACATACATAAATGTTAACGGAGTATGTAGAAGGTTTTGATAGATGTGTGAAGACAGTGTAGCAGGAGGTCTGAGGAAGTTAACAGTGGTGTTTAAAACATGAAAGCGTTTGCTTCTTAGAGTGGTAACTTCAGTTAGTGTGGAACTGGAACTTGGATGGGGAAAAAAATTTGGTGACAGAAAGTTAGACATCTAGATAAGAGATTAAGGATTGAAAGAAATCAATGTGGATAAAAGAACAAAGTCTTCTGGAGAGGGAGACCTAACCAGGCCCTCTGCACCTTCAGCCACTCCAACTAGGCACCAGTGTGTGAAGTCACAGTGGGTGTTCCAGCCCCAGCCAAGCTCCCAGCTGAATGAAGCCTGTGTGTTATCTCAGCCAAAACCATGTGGAGCAGAAGAACCATCCAGCTGAGCCCAGCCAACCCACAGAATTGAGAGACATGATGAATAATTTGGAGCCACTAAGTCTGGGGATGGTTTGTTTTGTAGCAATCTATAAGTGAAACAAAAAAGTTAAAAGTGAGTAACTGAAGCTGTGTTACAAATGAATTTATTTTTAAAAAACCCAAATTATTTGACTTTGGCCTGTGATTTTTGAGTCTGATATCATAAAGAGGAGCTTCCTTGGTGGCTCAGTAGTAAATAATTTGCCTACAATGCAGGAGACATGGGTTTAATCCCTGGGTCCAAAAGACCCCATGGAGAAGGAAATGGCAACCCACTCCAGTATTCTTGCTTTGGAAATCGCATGGACAGAGGAGCCTGGTGGGCTACAGTCCATGGGGTTGAAAAAGTTGGACACAACTTAGCGACTCAACAGCAACAACATCATAAAGGGAATGCTGCTTGCTCTTCCAAGTTGTGGATCTCACACTTCCAGACCATTGCTTTGTATAGTATGGTTCCTGCCCCAGTTTCTTCACTTGAGAAAACTATAGAAGTAGGCATGTTACTAGCAAAATGCCATTTTAGAATTTTAGATGCTGGTGAAATCAGCATGGTACAGGTAGAACTGTGAATCCAACTCCCTATTATAAAGAATCGAACATCTCCTCCCCAATGGAAACTTAGGCTGCCTCTGTTGTTCCCTCTGTTGTCATGGAAACTTGGCAGTCTGTTAAACCCAACACAGTTTGTGGTAGTGGAATGGTCTCCCTGAGCAAAAGCTGTGGCAGGGTTTACATTGTACTCTGCTGGAAACTGAGGGCAAGGATCAGCATGTACACATTTCAGACAGAAGGGACTGTTATCTAATATTGATTTCATTTGCCCACGTCTCTTCTCTGGTGAAGATAGTCCCCATCGGTAGCTTAATTTTCCAGTAGAAAGGATGGATTGTTTAAATATATTTCAAGTGCTTGTCCTACTTTACAAATGTGAGCAGAACACGAAAATTCTGCGTGTTTGCTTTGGAACCACTCACTCCCCAAGGAGAGAGGGAGGGAATAGGAGCCATTTGCAAATGCACAATTGTCTTGGCCCCTTTTGTCTGGCTCCCATATTACACAATCATACTTAACATAATTATTTTGTTTTTGTTGTCCTTTGGTGAGGAAGAAGGAAGGGTTGTGAAGATTTTTATGAAAATGCTGTTTCTTCCTCAGAGGGAAATGGTTTGCTTCTTTGGGGAGACGGTTTGCCTCTGCTTAACTCCAAAAATTTCCACCGACTCTGGTTGCTCTTGAGCCCACAGCAGACTTCTCTGGCCCGGGAGTTCAGTCCCAGCAGGGTGACTCAGACTTTGAGTTTTGTCTGTGTGCTGGGAGAAATGACCCAGTCATGGGTGGTGCTGGGGACTTCCATCCTGTCCCTCCTGTCTTCTGAAGAAGAGAGGAAAAAATCTGCCTTTGTGACTTTAGGTGGACTGTGTTGAACTGCTGGGATGTTCTCTTGTTGAAACCTATAAATAATAAATTCATGTTTTCATGTCCAGTTTCCAAATGCAGAAATTATCTCAGAATCTGCTTCTTGGTCTAATCTGTTGTACCTTGGCTCAACTAGGAGAAACTCCAGCGAGGGTGAGCCATCGCGCCCCCATCCCCTATCCCTTGCAATAGCTGTGCTCTTGAATCTGGCAACCACTAGCTACATATAGCTATTCAAAGTTAACTAAAATTAAATTCAACCAAAGATTTAGTTCCTCAGTTGCATTAGCTATGTTTTAGTGCTTCATAGCCACACATGGCTTGTGGCTTCCATAAACTAGATGGCACAGATATAGAGCGTGTCTATCATTGCAGAAAGTTTTACTGGGCTCTGTGGCTTTGTGGCATTGCAGAGTCCCAAGGATGAAATCTTCTCTTCCTCCAGTGGTTTCCTATTCCCTTGTTAACATGGTCAATGTCAGGTTGCTTGTTCTCGATACCCTAGAGTGCAAGCTCATTGAGGACAGGACTATGCTGGTTGTGTTCTGTTTTCCATACCTTGCAGAGCAGGGCGCATCATAGAGCTTGGTTGTTAAGTATAGAACTAGATCAGTGGATGACCGAACAGTGTCCTAGGGCCCCTGGAGGTTTGGGTGATTCTATTAGGGCCTGGTCATTCTACTGTTCCAAGATATGGAAATATGGAAGCGACTTGTGTCCATCAATGGGTGAATGGACAAAGAAGATGATACACACACACACACACACACACACACACACACAATGGACTACCACTCAACCATAAAAAAGAACGAAATGTTGCCGCTTGCAACAATGTGGCATGGACCTGGAGGGTATCATGTTTAGTGAAATAAGTCAGGTAGAGAAAGACAAATTATTGTTTGACATCACTTATATAATAAAAAAGAAACAGGCTCACAGATACAGAGAACAAGCTAGTGGTTACCAGTGGGGAGAGAGGAGAGAAGAGGGGTGAGATAGAGGTAAAAGGTTAAGAGGTTAAAAACAACTATGTATAAATTAAATGAACTAAAAGTGTATATTATACAGCACAGACAATACAGACAATGTTTTATGAAACTATAAATGGAGTATAATCTTTAAAAATTGCGTATCACTGCATTTTCTACCAGAAACTTATTCAGTATTGTAAATCAACTATCAGTTCAGTTCAGTCGCTCAGTCGTGTCCGACTCTTTGTACGACCCCATAGACTGTAGCATGCCAGGCCTCCCTGTCCATCACTAACTCCCAGAGTTTACTCAAACTCATCTCCATTGAGTTGGTGATACCATCCAACCATCTCATCCTCTGTCGTCCCCTTCTCCTCCTGCCTTCCATCTTTCCCAGCATCAGGGTCTTTTCAAATGAGTCAGCTCTTTGCATCAGGTGGCCAAAGTATTGGAGTTTCAGCTTCAACATTAACTATACCTGAATAATAATAATAAAAGCTCCATTTTATAAAACTCATCTTTTTTGGGGGGAAAGCAATCACAAACACCCACAGTTCCTAAAACAGATAAAGATGAGACACCACAAATGATTGGAGACGGTCTTTAGCAATGGTCCTGGGCTGTTCTGTTACTTTTTCACTTGGCCTTGGGGGCCAGTCGTTTCTGGATGGACCCTTTTGGGAGCTCTTCTGAAGCCAGGAAGGATCTCGGGGAGAGGGGAGAGCAGGTGGAGCTTATTCTGAAGCTGCCTTTAACCTGTCCATCTCTAGGCAGTGCTCTCTGAGTTATGAAGCAGGTCTCTGGCACAGCTGCCGTGGCATTTCCGTTGGCCCAAAGCAAACCATTTCCAAACTAAATTTATGGCCCATAGTTCACCACCACGGGGATGCCCGTATCTCCCCTCTCCTGTGAGCTACAGAGGAAACAGCGAGGCAATGCTCAATCCCTCTTTTTTGAAGGTGAAGAGAGCCATGTGAGGAGCTACTTACAGCAGGTTTAAAGTGCATGGAGGGCAGGGCCGTCCTAACTGAGTCTTCAGCAGCTGGTGTCTTACATTGCAGTAAGCTCTTGGGTAAATAGTTTTTGACTTGGAAATCCAGTTTATTTGTTTAGTTTTCCGTGATGGTTAATTATAAGATATTGAATGTAGTTCCCTGTGCTATACATTCCGGCCTTGTTGTTTATCTATTTTATATATAGCAGTTTGTATCTGCTAATCCGAAACTGAATCCAGTTTTTCAATTGGGTTAGAGTTTCTGTTTGCAGTGTTTCTCTACAATATTGCCAGGCAGTGTGGTATAGTGGTTAGAAGTTGTGGCTCTGGAGCCAGGCCCTGGGTGTCAAGTTCAGCACTGACCCTGCCTCTTAGGACTACTGTGGAGGTTACATTAGTTAACATATCATAAGTGACATATTATTATCAGGTCTTATCACTCTTCAGACAAGGTCTGGCTACCAAATTTCTCTGTGACCAAGGATGAGTTTCTTGACTTCCCCAGGTGTTGGAAGATACTGATATTTCTATCCTTGTGTGATTGTGAGAGCCAGCCCTTCCCTAGCTCGTGCAGATTGACATGCAAAGTTGCTAACAAACAGGTCTCGCTTTCTGTGAAGTAACCCCGACTCCCATGGACCAGGAGAGAGCGGTGGGATAGCAGTGTCTTGACCTGCTCTGGGACAGTTTTGAGGCCACTGGCTGGCCTGCAAGCCAGGGTGTGAGAGCATTGATCTCTGGCCGGCGCCGGCTGCCCACCAGGCAGGATGACGGAGCCAGGTGGCTGCTTTTCCAGGCTGCACACAGATTAGGAGTGGGTCTGAGGGAGGGAGAGAGACTTCGAGGCCAGCTCTGCTGGTTGCAGCCCCCTGGGTCCTGTGCCCACCCAGGTGCCCACGACCAGGGCTTCTAAGCCTGAATCATTCAGCTGGACCTTGGGTCCCAAGTTTTCCCTGGTGCCCAGTTGGTCCAAGGCTGGGAAGGCAGGAGTGGCAGAGGGGCCTGGGGAGGGGATGGTGAGAGAAGAGACCCACCTCTCAGCCTCAGATATAACTTAGGTTCTGAAGTGGAGCTAGGGCAGGAGGCTGTGGCCCACCTCGACCCACCATGTTTTGAGGGAGGAAGGGGGAAGCTCAGAGAGGAGGGCCTGGGGGCGGGGTAGGGGAGTGGCCCAGGGACCCCACCCCCACCCCACCCCCGCTCCCCACCAGGGATGACAGGAGCCTGGGAGACCATGCCTGTCATAATGTCGTGTGGGAAAGACCGCTGCAGGGATGCGTTTGCCCCCAAATAATCAAGTGCCCCAGCATGGCGCTGGATGCCAGAGATGTGTTCACAGGCTGAAAGAGACAGTCTCCTTGTCTTCTTGGTGCTCAGAGTGGGGGATTCCATTGCTAATCAAATCCCACAAATCAGTTTGTCCTCAAACTGTGGTAAGAGCCCTGAAGGAAAAGTAAGGTGTGAGAGGTTCTTATAGGGGGACCCGTCCTCACCTGTGAGAGTCAGGGAGAGCCTCCCAGATGAGCCCAAATCTGAGCAGCAGCGGGAGGAAAGGGAGAAGGAACAGTGTGTCTAAAGGCCTGAGGCAGGGGTGGGGGGCGTACTTGCCTGGTGATCCAGGGGCTAAGCCTCTGGGCTCCCAATGCAGGGTACCAGGGTTCAGTCCCTGGTCAGGGAACTAGATCCTGCATGCAGCAACTAAGACTTGGCATAGCTGAATAAAGAAAGGAAGAAAGAAAAGAAAATATTAAGTAAAAATAAAGGCCTAGGGGTAAGAGCCAATGGGACCTGGAAGGCAGGCCAGGGTGCCCCACTAAGCAGTGAGCAGAGTGAGGTCAGAGCAGGAACAGCTGAGGCCAGAGAAGGGTCAGACATACCAGGGCAGGAGACCCTGTGAAGGTCCCCAGGGACAGAGGGGCACCACCCAAGGGTCTGAAGTGTGGACGACACTGCCTGCCCCTCTCTCCGTCTGCTCATCCCTCCTCTGTGGCAGCCTGGGAGCGTGGCTGCCTCGGGAGATGACTACATATGACAGATTTTTTACCTGGGGACGTGCTTAGTCGCTCAGTCGTGTCCGACTCTTTGCAACCTGTTGGTCTATAGTCTGCCAGGGTCCTCTGTCCATGGGATTTTTCAGGCAATAATACTGGCATGGGTTGCCATTTCCTCCTCCAGGGGATCTTCCCAACCCAGGGATTGAACCTGAATTTCCTGTGTCTCCTGCATTGCAGGTGGATTCTTTACCCGCTGGGCCATCACATGTTACCTGGGGACACTAAGACACTATCAGGACATTCCCTTTGAGCTTTGGACAGGACTCAGGCTGGACGTGTGAGTGTGGCTGTCCAGAGCATCTGAAGAGAGGCTGCATCGTGCTGTCTATCCTGATAAGCCTGTGTGTGCAGGGTGGTCTCAGTTCAGTTGCTGCTTCCCTGTGCCGAGCAGCCAGCATCCAAGCGTGTGGTCAGGAGAGTGGGAGGGACTGGGTTTACAGCTGGGAGGTGGTCTGTGTGTTCACTGACAGGCTTGGACTCTCTTTGGATTTGGCCAGTATGGGCCATGTGCTCCTTTGAAGGGAAGGGTACTGCCTCTGGACCTCCCTTGGATGTTCTGGAAAAAGATCAACAAGTTCTCATCTGTTTGCTTCACACGAAGGGCCTGCAGATAGAAATAGGGGTGTAGTCATACCTTTCCCAAACCTTTATGAGTGTGGTGTGATTATCCAGTCAAATCTAACATCACTGATGGCCAGAGGTGTGTGCACCACATTGCCATGTGCCACGATGGGCTTTTCATTCTCTCAGTTCAGTCTGACAAAGAGCCTTCAGTGTGTCTGGAGCTCTGCTATAGAGGGATGAATGAAAGTGGATCCAGCTCTCAAGGCCCATGCAGTCTAATCATGGGTTCTTCAACAGAAGCTCATGGGTTGTAGAATCCAGTTATTATTTTCCAACTGTATCCTACAGTTGTGAACAGGGGTTCACCGAGAAGGGGGTCCATGGTCAAATAAGTTTGAGAGATACAGCATCATATATGCTCTTGATCTGGTTAGCTATTGCTCTGTTTCAGACTACTCAAACCTTAATGGCTTGCCGCATACCTGAAACATTATATATCAACTGTACTTCAATAAAAAGAATTTTAACTTAATGACATAACTTATCATTATCTCTCACAGTTCTGGTGGGTCGACTGGGCTCAGCTGGGCGGGTCTTGCTTGGGCAGGGCTCTCTCAAGCAGTTGCTCCTTTTCATCTCTGTTAGTTACAATGAAGTGACTGCTGAAGTTAGACTCATTTGAAGGCTTCTTCACTCACATGTCTCTGTGCCTGTGTTTGTTGGGCATTTCTCTCTCCACTCGGTTTTGCCCCGTGCTAGCTTGGGCTTCCTCCTAGCATGGTGGTCTCAGTGTTGGGCTTCTTACGTGGTGGCTGATTTCCCCCAGGCTGAGTGTTGCAAGAGACCTGGGAGGAGGCTGCAAAGCGTCACGTGACTTTGCCCAGACGTCACACAACATCACTGCCACAGCATGTTATTGGTTAAGCAAGTTATTGAGGCCAGTCCAGGTTCAAGGGAAGACTCCACACTCAACGGGAAGAGTAGCAAATACTTTACAGCTATCTATCTTTAATTTACTGTACCTCTGGGAGATTAATAATGCATAAGAATGTACCAAAGGTGTCTGGGAAGTCCTGCTGTAAAGAAAACTTTAACTCAGCATTTCACAATCTGATGATGATGTTCATGTTAAATTAGGAAATTCCCTTCTCATAGAAAATTACTTAACCTGTATTCTGGCAGAGAGCAGTAGGCAGAAATGGAAGGGTGATAGATTTGGGGGCTCAGTAATACTTTCTAGACAATAAAACTTTCCAAAGATAGAGAGTAGAGATTCCTGGTGCATTCCTGGTTTGGGGAGGTACCCAAATAGGGCCAAGTGCAGAGACCATCAGTGTGGACCAGAGGCTGAAGTTCTCAGTGGTGGAAGCTTGGACTTGACCTCTGACCAGCCTAGGTTCAGACTCACCACTTAGAACTGTGTGAAACTGGGCAAGTTACCTCTCTCTAGGGCTTCAGTTTCCTTATCTAAAAAATAGGTAGTTCCTATTTCATAGGGTTAATGAGGTCCTGCATGTGAGTTACTGAGTCCAGGATGCCGTCCTTGGTTAGAGTTTGTGGTCGCTTGGCTTCCTACCACTTCTAGGGTTTAATAACTTTGGAATTATTCTGGACTTGCTTCCCAAAGGCAAATTAGTATTGTAAATTGTGAACTCATCTTTCCTGTTCTTGCAAAAGTCAGCCCTGTACCATTTAACCTTTTTTTTTTCCAACCCAGTTTCTCATAAGTGACCGTGACCCTCAGTGCAACCTCCACTGCTCCAGGACCCAACCCAAACCTGTCTGCGCCTCCGACGGCAGGTCCTACGAGTCCATGTGTGAGTACCAGCGAGCCAAGTGCCGAGACCCAACCCTGGCTGTGGCGCATCGAGGCAGATGCAAAGGTGAGTGTGCACGTGCCCCACGGAGGAGAGACAGGCCTGCGTACCACACTCCTTGCGTGGGGCACTCCTGAGGAGGGAGCTCAGAATGAGTCTGTTCATTTGGCAGCCTCTCCCCTACCCTTTCCACCAGGGAATATGGAAAGGAGGACTGGCCCACTGAAAGATAAGTACTTTTCTGGCTTTTAAACACTGCCACCAGAGCTTAGAGAGATGCTGCTATTTGGCTATTGCTTTTAATTTTTATAAATCTTTTTTTTTTTTTTTTTGTAGAGAGGCTTAAAATGGCAAAACATGATGGCTGGCTCTTGACTAGGGATTCCACATTGACAGCCAACAGATGTGTTTTGTTTGGTCTGCTCACACATTTAAACATATTAAAAACGTTTGAGACAACATTTAAAAATTGGGAAATTCAACCTAAAAATCTGGATGTTTGTATTTCCCATAAAAAATTGGAAAGTGTGGTGATATGAGGTCTGTGTTCCCTCCCTCAAGGCAAATGTGTGGCTGCTGCTGAGGAGTGGCTACCTCCTTTAAAAGGGAGCCTGTTCTCCAGCTCGCCACAGTCCACAGCATTCCCTGTGGTGCCACCACGCTGAGCGCCACGCTTAATACACCCAGCCCCTTCTCTAATTTGTATCGCTTTCCTACGCCCTGTTGGTATTTGAGTTTGTGACCCGTGGACTGATCAGAGCTATTACAGAAATTGTGGGAGGCTAAGTGGCACCCCACTCCAGTACTGTTGCCTGGAAAATCCCATGGATAGAGGAGCTTGGTGGGCTGCAGTCCATGGGATCGCTAAGGGTCGGACACGACTGAGTGACTTCACTTTCACTTTTCACTTTCATGCATTGGAGAAGGAAATGGCAGCCCACTCCAGTGTTCTTGCCTGGAGAATCCCAGGGACGGGGGAGCCTGGTGGGCTGCCGTCTATGGGGTCGCACAGAGTTGGACACGACTGAAGCAACTTAGCAGTAGCAGCAGCAAGCCGGCTGCCCTAGGGCCTCTGATTTCCCAAAGAAAGTGCTTGCTGGGGACTTCTCTGATGGTTCAGTGGCTAAGACTCTGTGTTCCAGTACAGTGGGCCTGGGTTCAATCCCTGGTCAGGGAACTAGATCCCACATGCCACAGCTAAGACCTGGCATAGTCACATAAATAAATAAACAAATAAATAGTGAAAAAAAAAAAAATCCATGGTGGTGCCAGGAAAAAAAAAGAAAAGAGCTTGCAGGTTTTGAATTGCAAGACATCTTTGAGACTCCTTGGGCTTGCACGCTTTTAAAGTCAGTGAAAAATAGTAGAACTTTTTTTCCCCTAGGAGGGATTAGGGATGTCTGGGAGAAAAGAAATAAACAGAACTGGGTATAAATATGACCCCCCTGACTTTTTCTAAGAATACCTTTAAGAGGCAGGTGAGGCTGTGGGGCATTCGTGTTCCTGGAACAGCCACTTTGATATGTCTGTGTGCCTGTGTGTCTGTGTTTGTGTGGTGTGGTTTCTGCCTGCGTGTGTGTATGTCTGGATGTGTGTGGTGTGTGTGTGTGATGTGTGGCGGTGTGTGGGCCCCCACAACACAGTGCTTTTCTCTCAGCGTTTCTACAGCTGGAGTCTGTGGCTCCTGTGTGGGGTCCAAGTGACTCTGATGTGCATACCTCCCTCTTTAGACGCTGGCCAGAGCAAGTGTCGCCTGGAGCGGGCTCAGGCCCTGGAGCAAGCCAAGAAGCCCCAGGAGGCGGTGTTTGTCCCGGAGTGCACCGAGGATGGCTCCTTTACCCAGGTAGGCCTTGGCTACTCTCTCAGGCCCCGGGTCGTGGGGGCCTGGGAGCAGGAGGGCCCCGAGAGCCTTGCTTCCTGGAAACAGACGAGGGCTCTGTGACACCCCCGTGCCTGTGTCCCCCCGGGCCCCCGCCACTCGGTGCCAGCGCTGGCAGTGGGTCCTGAAAGGCTTGTGCAAGTTCGAGCCAGGAAACTAGCACTGCTTTGTCCCCATCCTCCTGCTGCCCGTCTTCACTGTTCTCTTCTGTCAAATGTAGGCTGGTTATTTTTTCTTATCCTCGTGGGTTTCCATGGGCAGCCTCTGTATTCCCTTCACTGTTCATTGCTACCCCTTCTGCACACCTCTCAGCCTGTCCCAAGCTTCAACTGAAGCCATGTTCCTTTTGAATGTAAAGTGTCTGTGGTTTGTGGAGTGCGTGTATGTGTGTGTGATGTATGAGTGTTGCATGGTGTATGTGTGCCTGTGGGTGGGTGTTTGTGTGTGTTGTGTGCTTCTTGTGTATGTGTGTGTCTCTCTGGGTGTTGTGTGGTTTCTGGTATGTGTGTGGGTGCGTGGTATATGTGCGTGATGTATTATATCTGTGTGCATGTGTGTTTGTGTTTGTGTGGTGTGGTTTCTGCCTGCATGTGTGTATGCCTGGGTGTGGTGGTGTATGTGTGTGATGTGAGGTGTGTGGTATCTGCATGTGTGTCTGTGCATGTATTGTGTGGTTTCTGTGTGTGTGGAGGCTGTCTGTGTGTGTGTGTGTGTGTGGTATACGTGTGTGCTGTGTGGTATATGGTATCTACGTGCACATGTGTGTGTGTGGTGTCTGTGCTAGCATGCGTGTGCACTCATGTATGCGTGCACTCAGATTCTAAAATCTCCTTTCAGGCAGTCTTCCCTCTGATCCAGTGTGATCTTCTGGCTGGAGGCTGGGTAAAAGTAATGCTGGCTATGTTGAAGTTGGCACAGATTGGAACGCAGGCAGCGTGGGACAAAGGGGTGGTAGAGCTTTCAGGCTGGAGCTGGGGACAGTGTAGCGGGGCTGAGACAGCTGGGTGAGAGTGGGGAGGGTCACTGGACAGGGTGGGTCAGCCACTGGATTGGGACAGGGTGACTCCCACTGGAATGTAGTGTCGTTTGGGGACCTCTGCCACAAGAGGGCTGGAGGCGGGCGCCTTGGGAGTTTCAAAGTTTCCCTGTAATCGTCCCATAATTTTCAAGGGGGTGGGGGAGGAGGGAAAGGATGGGTCTGGCCTTTGGTCTGCTGGTTTTCAGGTTTCATTGGGGGCTGGGCCCAGGGGACTGCTGATTTCAGGCCGAGTGCTGGTGGAGGTGGTGGGGTAGGGACGGGGCCTTGTAATTTTTAAAGTTTCCAGTGTTCAGCCAAGATTGATAGCCACGGAGTTAAACTGACCTTGGCTGCCCGCCCTGTGAGAGGTGCTTTTATTCATCTTCTCACTTAAGTCTCACCACGAGCCTGCCAGGTAGGTGTTGCTATCCTCATTTACAGAAGATGCAACCACAGCGGGAGGCAGAGTGGTCCAGGAACTGGGAGCCACGCTCAGATGTCTCCAGCACCCAGGCTCCCTTGGAGCCCTCCACACTGCTGTTCTCCGAGCTGGCAGCTTAAAAGGATGCTCTCTGCACTCGCTTTGGGGACACATGTACTAAAATCAGAACAATACAGAGAAGATTAGCACGGCCCCTGCGTGCAAAGCATTCCCTGTTTTATCTTGATTTTACCCCCTCTCAAAATTCTCCCAGAAATGTAGCTCTTTACTGTGTAGCTATCATAATAAATAAACACATGGTGCAAAATTTTAGATGAATTTATAAAAATATTTAAACTCATATCTCCATAAAGCAATGGCACCCCACTTCAGTGCTCTTGCCTGGAAAATCCCATGGACGGAGGAGCCTGGTGGGTTGCAGTCCATGGGGTCGCTAAGAGTCGGACACGACTGAGCGACTTCACTTTCACTCTTCACTTTCATGCATTGGAGAAGGAAATGGCAACCCACTCCATGTTCTTGCCTGGAGAATCCCAGGGACGGGGGAGCCTGATGGGCTGCAGTCCTTGGGGGTTGCACAGAGTCGGACGCGACTGAAGCGACTTAGCAGCAGCAGCAGCAACATAAAACAAATGCATAGTAAAATTCCATTCTTAGAGTTTAGTCAAGTTCTCTCCTTTAATTTGAATATTACACTGGTTGGTTTCTTTTTGATAGAAACAAAAATGCCTATTGAAGAAAAAGTAAAGGAGGCTCTGAGGTGTGGACTAGAGGAAGGCAGTCTACTGCTGTGGCTAGCGCACCATTCCTAGAGCCAGACCGCCTGGGCGTGAATCCACCCACCCCTCAGGCACATCATTTAATTTCTCTAGGTCGTAATTTCCTTAGGTGTCAAGTAGAGATTATTATCTCTATTATTATTTTATATAGTAATTATCATTATCATGGGTTTCCCTGGTGGCTCAGTGGCAGGAATCCATTTGCAATGTAGGAGACGTGGGTTTGATCCCCGGGTCAGGAAGATCCCTTGGAGAAGGAAATGGCAACCCACTCCAGTATTCTTGCCTGGCAAGTCCCATGAACAAAGGAGCCTGGGGGGCTACAGTCCATGGGGTCACAAAAGGTCAGACATGGTTTAGCAACTAAACAACGACAAATTATTATATTATACATTTTGTATGTTACTATAATTATTACTATTATTACTGTAGCTTACCTCATGAGGTAGTGATAAGGATTAAATAAGTCAACACATGTGAAATGCTTGGAACACAGAAATACTGTATAAATATCTGCCATTATCAACATTAGCCCCATCTCTACTCTGGTTCTGTCACTCAGATCTTCTCAAGATGTTACAGACGATGTCACCCAAGAAAAAGAAAATCTTCTGTTGCACCTTTCCTCCATGGGTTCTTTATTTATCATTTTTTCTAGTGAAAAGAACCCAGGTGATCTTTGTACTGAAAATTCACGTATGCGGGAGAATATCAAACCTCTTGCAGCTGCATTTGGGGCTGAGACAGGGGTCAAGGTAATAGGGAGGAGGCAGAATCCTTTTTCCCCCCTTTGTAGGCTTCTGTAATCCTGAGTGTGTTGCTTACGAGAACGGTTGACCCCTGCCCTCCTGGTTCTGAAGTATTTGCTGCCTCGTGACAGACAGCCGCTGGCCAGCTTTTGTTTGAGGGAGGCCAGGCTGGACCAGGTGGTGTTTGCCGGGGAGGGGAACTTCCAGATTAGTCTGGGCAGAATTGCTAAGTGAGGGGGCCCCTGAAGTTCAGCAGAGGTTGGATAGGCAGTCAAGAGCCCCTCATTTGTTTGACACGCTAAGCGCTGCCATGTGTCTGCAGGCTGGAGGCTGGCTCACCCCGGTGGGCAGCCAGGCAGCCAGACAGCCGGTCCGACCCCATCACAGTGATTGAAATGGATGTGCTCTTTCCCTTGATCAAAGACGCTGCAATAACTTCACAAAATGAGGCTGTCTCTTTGAGTGTGCTTCAATTGCATTGACAGGCTGCCAAAAGGCTATGAGAAAAAAAAATGCTTTTCTGCCTCCCCCAACCTCCACTATCACTGACCTGGACTTATTTTGGTTTTGTTTTCTTTAAGACCAAAACCAGAGACCAGGTCCATTATTTCAACATTGCTTAGACTATTGACATGCATGCATCCTGGTGTTAATGACATATTTTTGTCCTGTGAATTATTATACAGTAATGTGCTCTTGAAGTTTATGGAGGGGACCCTCATGGGACTGGGCTTGTCTGGCATGGGATACAACTTGGGACTACATGACTAGGTTGGCTTTAATGGGGTTCGTATGGGATGCAGTGGTCTCTGTTCTCTAATTTGTTTTCCCTTGACCTCTTCTCTTGCTACCCTGCACCCCAACTCAAACAGCAGAGTGGTAAACACTAGAACATCAGGTTTTTAAAAACCTTGATATCTAGACCACATCTCAGGTCATTAAATCATAATGAGGGACCCAGACATTATGATTATTTCAAGCTCTCCAGATGATACCAGTGTTTGGTCTAGGTTGTGAATGACCTGCTGTTATAAGGGCTTCATCACTCTTGTTCTTGGTTGCATCACTGGAATATAGAGTTAAGGCTTTTTGATGACCTGCTGTGTGAGGATGGGAGCTACTGATTTTGTCCTTTGCTGTGGTCCTGTCTGCTTTCTCTTCTGGGTATCAGGAATATTAACTCCTGACATCTGTTCTCCGAGTCCTTTGCCAAGCTGTTGTCTGCTGCCCAATATGATGAACTGAAATCACAGCCATAGAGGAATGGTATTGGATCACCACCACTAGGATGTTGGCTTGTCAAGCTTGTGCATCACTGAATAATTGTAATGGCAATTCTTTATTGAGTGCTGTTTGCTGCCAGGCATTGATTTTTACACTCATTAATCTTTACTAGAACCTTTTGAGGTGGTTATTAATACCCTTATTTATACCAGAAAACTGAGTTTCAGTGGGGTTAAATAACAAGTTCAAGGTCACTAAGGATTTGTACCCAGGTCTACCTAATTTCAAGGCCTATGCTCTTAACTTTTTTATGCTACCAAAGTGTCCTTGATGTATATGTAATTAATTTGCATTGCCATCGTTATTCCAGAAGTCCCCTCTCTGATGCTGTTGGCCAATCAATCAAGTAGACATAAAAAGTCCCTTTGCTTATGGAAATTTTTAAATATCCAGAAAAGTTGCCAGAGTTCTCTGGTGGTCTAGTGGTTAAGACTCCAGACTTCCACTGCAGGGGGCATGGGTTTGATTCCTCATCAGGGGACTAAGATTCTGCAACCTACAGGACACGTGCCTCCCACCTGCCTCTGTAAAAATACGTGTGTGTGTGTGTATATATACACACAGAAGTAGAAATAATAGCATAATGAACCCCAT
The DNA here is from genome assembly GCF_027580195.1 of Bos mutus. NCBI lineage: Eukaryota > Metazoa > Chordata > Mammalia > Artiodactyla > Bovidae > Bos > Bos mutus. The sequence continues at coordinate 27,062,084 of NC_091626.1, read as the reverse complement.
GTACCCATCACCCAGCTTCAACAATGATTAACACCTGGCTGATTCTGTTTCATCTTTATCCTATTTTCATCTCCTACGCCAAACTGGATTGCTTCAAAGCAGATCCCAGACACAATATTTTTTCATCTCAGACATTTGGAACTCTGCTCTGTTCTGGGTTATGAGCTGGTTGCTCTGGGGCATTCAAGAAATGCCATGGCCTGTGCTTTCAAGGAGCTTACATGCAGAAAAGATATGAAAACATACCATGAAGTAGCTAGTATATAAGACCCTACATGTACAATTGGGTGTATTTCAAATGCCCAGTTATAAGTCAGTAATTTGGAATTCTGAGTGATTTTATTATTGAGAAAATATGCAAAATAAAAAATTTATGAACATAAAAATTAAACACTTCTGAACATCAAAATTGAAGATTTCTGAACGTAAAAGTGCCTTAAACAAAGCAAAAGGCAAATGATGTATATTAGCTTTAATGAAAAAGGCTAATATTAGATTTAAAAAACTCTTAAAAACCAGGAAGAAAAAGATCTTAGTAGAAAAGTGGACAAGAGATATCAATAAGCAGATTATACAATAATAACAAATAGCCAATAAATGACTATGAATGATATTTTCCTTAGTAATTAAAGAAATATAAATACTAATGATGTGGCATTTTGCTTACCAAATTGTTAAAACTTGGAAAAGAGTAATATTCAGGCCTGGGTGAAGGGAAAGGATTACGCCCCACATCATACTTGAAAAAGTAAATTGGCACTGACATTTTATGAGAGAATTTTGCAATATGGGTCAAAAGTCCTTAATTGTGTCCAAATCTTGAGCTTGACGTTTCACTTCTAGGAATTTATTCTAAAGAAATAATTAAAAATATATGCAAATATTTAGCCACAAGGATTTCCATCTAAGTTCTGCTTATAGTTGCAAAAATTAGGAAACAATCTAATCTAAATATCCAAAATAGAGAAGTGCTTAAACAAATTATGACGTCGCCATACTGGGCAGCTAGTAGAATGATATGTTATAGACGCTCATTTCACACAGTATGTGTGTGTATGTGTTATGTATATATACACACATATATATGAGACTAACATATATATATGAGACATTCAAATATTCAAAAGAAAAAATATTTTCATTTTCTTCTAAATCGAAAAGCTGCACACACTTTGTAAAAAAAAAATTCTGAGAGTGTAAAAGTACATAGGAATAAAGGTAAAGGCAGTGAGTTCATCTCTTTGAAGTAGCAGCTGTTAAGTCTACAGCCCACTGGTTTTTCTTCCTTTGTGTACTTATCATTTTTGAGGGTAAAAATAATAAAATGTCATATATCACTTTCTAATTCTTTCTTATTATTAAAAAAAAATTGCTTATTTATTTATCTTGGACTGTGCTAGGGCTTTGTTGCCGCACAGGCCTTTCTCTAGTCGTGGCAAGCAGGGGCTACTCTCTAGTTTGCAGCGTGCAGGCTTCTCAGTGCGGTGGCTTTTCTTGTCGTCGAGCAGGGGCTCTACGGCATGTGGACTTCAGTAGCTGCCGCACGTGGGCTCAGTATTTGTGGTTCCTGGGCTCTGGAACTCTGGCTCAGTAGTTGTGGCACTCGGGCTTAGTTGCTCTGTGGCATATGAGATTTTCTTGCCATAAGAAAATCTGTGGGATTGAACCTGTGTCTCTTGCATTGGCAGGCAGATTCTTTACCACTGAGCCACCAGGGAAGCCCTCTAATGCTTTCCTATATTAATTATACTGTGATTTACTTATTTCCAGGTGTATTGCATATTACCCTATGTCATTTAAAAAATCACCGTATGTCCCATTGTATGAAGGTACCATGAATTCTGGAAATTTGGGGATTAAATTTCAGAAAGTTGAATATTGGGTCAAAAGGACATGCCCTTTCAAAGACGTTTGATGCATACTCCCAAACTGCCTTCTGTTGAGCAACGATGTAGTTGATTTAGTGGTTGCTACCAGATACATCCCCAAGCCATTTAATTTATTTTATGTAGATAGATTGTAGTTCTAATAATACTGTAGAGTATAAAACACCACTTGTAACATTACTGCTACATGAAAAAAATGTATTGTGTGTCCCACTTTAAGCCCCATGTTCCAGGAACAGTCTTTCTTGATATAGCTCTGTCTGGCACCCACACTGTCCCCATTTCTCTTCATTCCAATCTCTGCTCCCCACAGCAGCACACACATATATGTTTTTTTATTTCCCAAGGTTAGTTTTTTTTTTTTTTGTCGTATGGGTTTGGGGAGCTGTAATTTCTTCTTGATAATGTTTTGTTTAGAAGCTGGAAGTGCAAAGAGAAAGTTCTGTGGCTTTTGGCATAGATGGTGGGCTCCCCTTGTCAGCATTTCTGTAGCTCCTACAGTTTTCTCAAACCTGGGGACTGCAGCTTGTCTCCTAAGTGCTTGGGCTTGAGCTGTGAAGCCGAAGCCGGCCTTGAGGCTCCTTTGCAGTGACTCCTCTCCCCGCCCCCACAGTACAAAACCGCATGTCTTGCAACCAAAACCCCACCCCCACCCCGGCTGAGTGGTATGACTAGCTTGTCTTGGAAACACCTGTGTTTGCCATCTTGGCCTCCGTCTTCCAGATCCTCAGGAAGTGCTAAAGGTACGCTTTATGCTAAAGGTATGGATGCTTTGCATCACTTGTGAGCCTATGTGGACCGACTGTTGAACCTCTGATAAAACACTGGCAGGCTGGAGCACTGAGTATCATCATGGGGGGGAAGGATTTGTCCTGTCCTTGATGAGTCCAAGGGCTACATCGTTTTGTGTTAACGTGAGACTATCTTACCTGAAGCAATAGTGTGGGCGTCTCCTCAGTGCAGAGGGTTCTGTAGGTAAAGTACTAAGAGCCTGGCTGCATCCATAGCTGGACTCTTCTGAGCTTCTCTGGCCATATCAAGTTCCTTTGGATGCCCCAAGCACAGCCAGTTCTGTGTGTTTTATGGATGGTGCCAACTTTTTTAAAGCAGTCACACTGTTAAATATTTAAGTCCATCCTCTATGTACAGATGGCACAGTGGTCAGGAGACCCACCGTTGCGTCACTTGTCGCTCTTCTTTGTCCTTTTCTGTTGTGTTCAATAAACATATTATTATTGTTACAGTTTGAGCATCTACTGTGCCCAGAGCATCTTACTAGTTGTTCTACATGTGTTTTTCTTTGAATTGCTTTTGTTCCAAACAGCCAGATGCTGCATATGGTAATTTATACAAAAATGCTCACAACATAGCACATAACTGCTGTTCAGCAAATGTTAGTTTTCTTCCTCTTTGGGCTTGGTTTGCTCAACTGTATAATGGGGGAGCTAGCTGAGCTCCTCCAGAGGTCATCCTGTGGGCCAGCCACATGGTTTTATTATTTAAAATAGCAGCTCTATTAAGGTAGAATTCACATGCCATAAAATGTATCCTTTTAAGTGTATGATTCAGTGGTTTTTAGTATGTTTACAGAGTTGTGCAAATGTTACCACTATCTAATGCCAGAATATTTTCATCACCCAAGAACACATCCATGTACCCACTGGAGGTCATATGAAAGTAAATGTTTAATTCTGTAAATCATGGCAGGGACAGGGCCTGATGCCTCCACATGCAGGAAGGACTTGCCTAGTAAGTTACTCGTCTCATCTCTCACAAATAGTGGGAGCCACCACTGCCATCTTTTCAATGAAAGAACCCTGTGGGCACCCACAAGTACAGAGGAGGGCAAGATGAGGGTGGGTGGAGCTCCAATGCTGTATCTGTTGTATTCGGTGGTGACCTGCCTACTCCAACCACTGCTCTGTCCTCCTCTCCAATGGCTGCATGGCCCCTGAGCCTCCTCTCCCAGATTGGCTGGCATCATTTGCTTTGGGGCAAGTTGTAGGCTCTGGGTGCTCCCAACTGGGTATCTGACCTCCCTGCAGTCTCTGGTGAATCTTCCCCTAAGTCTATCGTGGAAATGAAAGGAGCAAGCCCTGGGCAGTACCCACAGCTGCTCTTCTGCAAGGGGGTGTACTTGGGAGGAAGGGATGGATGAGGCCTGCTTCTCTGGTCTTCCTGCTGCTCATGGTAACGGGGAGGCTCAGTGATGGAGGCTTCCATCACTCTCTCTGCTGTTCTTTTCTTTTTCAGATGATAGCAGTAACACCTGTATAGCACTTACTTTGTGCCAAGGTGTTTTCTAAGTACCTGACACCCATTAACTTATTCAGCCCTCACTATGACCTATGAGTAGGTACTATTGTATTCTTAATTAATAGATAAGAAAACTGAGCCATAGAGAAGCTGAATAGCTTTCTTGGAGTCACATAGCTTGCAAGTGACAGTCAGGATTCAAACCCAAGCAGCCTGGTGCCAGGATTCTTGGTCCTAACCATTATACCATACTGCCTCTTAAAGGGCATGGCCTTCTTTTATAGTGGTATTGCCAAACTGGAGCTTATCCAGGAGGATAACTCAGGTGAGCAGGTTGGAGAAATCATGTCACATGAGGAATAGTCAAAGGAGCCAGAGGTTGGTTTGAAGATGAGAAGAACCAATGGGTGGATGAGAAAGAGACAACCAAAGGGATGCATGAGGGCCATCTTCACCTTGGTCTGTGGATGCCAATTGCTTTTTCTTGAGTAGTCCCACAGAGCTGACCCAGGATCACTGAGTGAAATATTTAATGACTCAGATTCTGACTCAAACCCAGGAAGAACTTTTTACAAGAGGAGCAATCCACAGATGGAATATTTTACTCAAAGAGGACTTCCCATCCCAGGAAGAGGACAGACAGGACTCAAGGGGCATTCAGGTGGGGTGCTGTGGGGAAGGAGGGTGCTCCTGCACTGGGAAGGGAATTAAACTGATGACCTCTTGGAGTGTCCTTCATACCTACTATGATTTTATGAGTATAATATTCAGTCTGGTGGGTAGGCACACAGTTGACCCACAGCAAACCCTTCTTCAGGAACCTTCCAGGCAGACCCATTAACACACACACAGTCAAGGCTATTGCCACTCTGCTGTGGGTATATATGACATGCCAGGTGGTGACCCTGCAGGCGCAGGTCGTGACATGTGACACTGTGTCATAGTATAATGCTGCCTCTGAAGTGGGGGGGAGGTCGAGTCAACTTTTAAAGTCAACTAAACTCTTGGTGGCTCAGACGGTAAAGCGTCTGTCTACAATGCGGGAGACCCAGGTTTGAGCCCTGGGTTGGGAAGATCCCCTGGAGAAGGAAATGGCAATCCATTCCAGTACTATTGCCTGGAAAAAATCCCATGGACAGAGGAGCCTGGTAGGCTACAGTCTATGGGGTTACAAAGAGTCGGACACGACTGAGTGACTTCACTTTCACTAAACTCTTCTGCAAAATGGACAGGATCAGATTTTTTTTTTTCCCCTGTCAAAGTCTGGAAAAGTAAAAGGAACATGGGAGGGAGATATGACGGCAGAAAAGTTTAATTAAAGTGAAATCAGATATAGGAGGGCTTCCCAGGTGGCGCTAGTGGTAAAGAACCCGCCTGCCAATGCAGGAGACAGAAGAGGCAAGTTTGATCCCTGGGTTGCAAAGATCGCCTGGAGGCGGTCATGGCAACCCACTCTAGTATTCTTGCCTTGAGAATCCCATGGACAAAGAAGCCTGGCGCGCTCTTTGCAAAGAGTCGGACACGGCTAAGTGACTTAGCACGCACGCACGCACAGATACAGCAAGCAAGAAAGAGCCCCCACTCCTGCAGGCCACCCTTGTCCCACCACTGGCCGGATCACCACAGCTCTGCTCTGAACAAAGCTCCTACACAAAGGGACTTATTTTTCATTGGATATTTTGAAAACATAAAAAGTATTTGATACCTTCCCCCCCGAAGTGGAAGTAGAAGTGAACAAATGAGAGGTGCCGTGTTTGCTGTTTACAAAACCTGGGTCATTCTAGGCACCAAACAAGGGGGAAGAAGTCAAGAAAATAAAGTTCTTCTGGAACCCTGACACTAAGATTTGAAAAATATCTTTATGTGTGTGTTGGGGGGATGCTCTTTACACTTTTTGGAAACTAAAAAAAAAAAAGTTCTTCATCATGGATTTGGAAAAGTGGTCCTAACCCTGGCAAGTAGGTGCCAATTTGTAAATTTTGACCTTACTCTTAAGTAGCAGAAGTTCAACTTGGGGTACAGTTGTAGAATCACAGAAGTTTTGGATCAAAAGGGACCTTAGAGATAATCTGGTTCATATTTTCCTTCCTCTCCTTGTCTCAGAACATCCAGGGTTCAGATTCTACTTATAATCTCTCACCAAGCCATCATCTATCTTCTGCTTGATTGCCACCAAAGACAGGAAACGTATTACTACCAATGGCAACATAATGCGTTTTGGGCAAGTTTAGTTGGAAAGTCCTTCTCTGTGTTGACATGAGAGTTGTGATTTCCAATAGATGACCCCCTTTCTATCTAAGGGACTTACAGAATCCACAGAAATCTCATTTTCCACAAAAAATCTGAAGACAAACACCATTATGTCCTTGTAAAGTCCTCTCTTACAGCCAAGAAATATTTCTTTTCTCCCTGGCAAAGATATTTAGTTCTAGCACTCATTCCCATATCATAGAGACTTATGTCTCTCTTTCCTCTTGGCTTCTTTCCTCTGATTTCAGTTTGCTGAGTCAACCCCACCCCACCGCCTCCCCCTCCCCGGACCCTGCCCCACACCGCCACAACCCCACCAACCCTGCCCTTATAGAATGTCCTTCCCCAAACTGGATACAGTATTTCAGGTATGGTCAGAAAGAGCTTAGGAAAGGATGGTATTATCTCTTATTCTTAACTCTCTACTGCTTGACTAATATCACATTGGCAGCAATGTTACACCATCAAGTCATAAAAAACATAGTCAACAAGGACTTCCACAGAATTTGAAATTGAGGGGTTACCTTCCCTCCTTGCCTCTCCTCCATTAAATTCTGGAAGACCAGGTAAATACTCTAAAAAGAAAATCCCTCATTCCCCAGCAGACAGTCCTCCCTAGACTTGGCATTGAGCAGGAGACAGTGTCTACAGCCAGCAAGAATAGCAGTGCTTTGAAGCTACAAAGGACATCCTTTCTGCAAACGGGAAGGGGAAAAGGACAAAATCTGCTTGTGCTGAGTGCATTCTCTACATCCAACACTATTTTAGATGCTTTATGTATCTCGTCTCATTTTGTCTTCTCAATAACCTTCAAGGTATGCACCGTTAGTCTTGTTTCATAAATAGGCTTGGAGAGGTTAAGTGACTTTGTGAAAGTCACACAGAGATGGTGTTTAAACCCAGGTCATTTTGACTCCAAAGCCATGTTTTTCCTTCTGCATCCTGTTGCTTCTCATCCAAACCTGACTAAAGATGAGGGGGACATTTGTGGGATAACCTCTTCCAAACTGAGGGAAAAACAGCTCAAGCTAGCCAGACCAAAAGGATTACACCATCTCTCCTGCCTACCCTCGCTTTTCTCACTGCAGTCAAACATTATTCCATGTGTGAAATCACCCAGAAGCTTTAAGGCCACAATCGCTAGATGCCTGAATTAAAAGACCACGTATCATCAAAACAACTGGAACAGAAAAACTTTGGAAAGAAGTGTTGTCCCATGGCCCCTTGCTCCCAAATTCCCACCTAGAAAAGTGCTTATTTCTTGAGTATTTCATGATAAATGCTGGAAAGGATGGCGTGATGAAGTGTCTCTTAAAACAGTGGTGCTTGGAGTGTGGCCCTGGACCAGCAGCAGCAGCATCACCTGAGGACTTGTTAGAAATGCATATTCTCCAGCTGACCCCATCCCTAATGAATCCAAAACCTCTGTGAGCAGGGCCTAGCAATTTGTTTTCATAAGCCCTCCCCATGGATCTTACTGTGCAATAAGCAATGTTCTCTTGCAGCTTCTGATGGAGAGAGATTCTAGGGCGATAAGTGGCAACCTCAGATGGCCTGGAGACTCTAAGTCATTCAGCTAGGGTGCGTGGCACCAATGGAAAAACATAATTTTCTACAAGGGGTCCTATAGGGAATGCAGAAGAAAGGAAAATATGCCTGCTGAAAATACTGCACTGAAACTAAGTTGTTGGGTAGATCTACAGCAAGATGTTTAACTTTGTGCATTCGTTTAATCCAAAAAATCTACTAACTGCTTTGGAACAACTGGCCGATTAAAGAAAAAAATATGTTTCATAATCCCACTGCCAAGGAGAGTTAGAGAAATATCCACATGCCTTCTGCTTTTAGTTTAACTTTTTCCCGCTGGGAAATGTTCCTGTACATGATAGTAGTCATTTCATTACAAGTTTGGTAGTTGCTACTAAGAATGCTGAATCAAGCCTGTCTTTTTGCATATGGTTCACATTTTTCTGTTTTACAAAAGAAGCACAAAGAAGAGGGATGTGGGAGGGATGTAGCCACTGGGTTGAAGGTGCCTTGGAGGGGACCCCAGTTGTCAGTGAAGGTCTGAGGCAATTCAAGATGGATTTCTTAATAAATAGAACACGAGAGAGCATTACAGAGAAGGAGGTGGGGATTTGCCAGAGGGAAATTGTTTCAAGAAGAGTGAACTAAATGAAAGCCTGATACCTGGATAGTAAGAAAGTATGACTGGGAAAAAGAGAAATATGGCAAGGTCCTGCACATCATTATACTGCCCCCTTTTTTTTTTTTTTTTTAAAAAGCATGTTTCATAGAATGCTAATACTACCGTAGAATGCTCCTGAACTGAACTTGGGTTCACGCTCCCTCACCTATGCACAGCAAGGCCAATTAACTGACACCAAGTACAGGTGAAGGGATGTATAGCATTTATCACAGGGCACCAAGCAAAGAGAACAGGCAGCTTATTCTCTAAAGACCTGAATTCCCTCATGACTTTCAGGGCAGCCTTTTTAAAAGCAACATTTGGAAAGAAGGTTGCAGCTTGTGGGCTTTCTTTTGATTGGTTGGTGGCGAGGTAATAGGGTGATGTTTCTGGGATCTTAATCATCAATGTCTGGTTCCATCCAGTCTAGGGTCTATATGCTGTGGTCAGCATGTAGTCATCATCATCCATCTATCTGTGTGGGAGGTCATAGTTTCTGCAAAACAACCCAAAGATATGCATCAGATTATTATGTAGATTCCTTGAGGAGGAACTGGGGCTGTTTTTTAAAATTTATTTATTTTTAATTGAAGAATAGTTGCTTTATAGTATTGTGTTGGTTTCTACGAAACATCGACATGAATCAGTCACAGGTTTACCTATGTCGTCTCACACTTGGACATCACTCCCACCTCTCCCCCCATCTCACCTCTCTAGGTTCTTACTGAGCTGGAGCTGGGGCTCTGTTTTATTGAAGACCTATTGTTTAAGCTATCATTACTTTTCTTGCTTGACTGTTCTTCCTTTGTTTCTGCATTCTCTCACTTCCCTAGTTAGTAACTGCTTGAGTCTGCTCTTTGGAACTCAGGGAAGGCCTAGGAGACTAAAGCCTTTTTCTACAAACAAGGAATGGGCTTTGATACCTGAGAGGGCCACACAGGGTCTTGTTCAGTTTCAACTCCACCTTTTCTTTGATATTCCTCTACCCTCTGAGGGGAATACAAGCAGGACCAGAAAGGGGATAAAGTTTTGGATAGAGAGATTAATCATGAACTCAGCAGGGGAACTCAGTTTTAGGGGGATTTGGGTTCACTCACTCACAGTTAAGGGAAGTTCCAACTGTTAAAGAAGTTTAGGAATTGCTGCAAATGGTATCTTCCTCTTAGAGCTGAATTGTGAACTGATTTAAGGTTCTGAGAAGTCCTGCCATCAACAAATCTTTTTATTTTATTTGGCTCAATATATCCAAAGTTATTTGGCTAGAGAACCCCTTCATCCCCAATAATTCCTGGTCACACTCCAAAGGGCATCAACTGTATCCATCGCTATAGCAAAGTGACAGATAGAAAGATAGAGGAGCAGCAGCTTCACATTCCAGGAGAAGGGAAGACAGAAGCCACACTTGGGGAGACTGTTCTCCTAGGGAAGCTGGTAGGAAAAACAGCAAAAGTCCAACAACAAATAAGCTACTTTGAGATGTGAGGTGCGACCCTGTCCAAGGAGCCCCCCAAGAACAGCTAAAGGAAAGCAGGCTGGCCAGGGGGCACAGCAGAGGCCCCCGTGTTGTCATCTGAACTACTCCAGAAATGGCCTTCCACTCAAACTGGAGCAAAAGGCTCTTGATTTGAATATTTATCCCACTTCCTCCCCTTCTCCCTCAAAAGAGTTCCATTTTCCAGAGAATTACAAAGAATAAAGATACCTGGGCAGTTCCCTTATATACCAGCCCTGGGACCCAGGCCTTTCTTGGTCTCCCTTCCAGGTCTGGGGGACTCCCGTCTGCCAGGACTAGGTACTGGCCATCATGCTCTCTCTCTTGTCTCTGGGTCTTGGTTTCCCCATTTGTAAAGCGTTTGGGTGAGACTAGTGATCTCTTTAGATTTTTCTCCAGCTCTGTCAATTCTGAAATTTTGTGAGAGCTTGGAGTTTGGGATCTGAATTCCTGTGCTGTTATGAACTAGCTGTGATATTTGAACAAGTAACCTCTGCTCCATGCACCTCTCCTATGAAGGATTTGCACACTGGGTGACCTTGAGGCCCAAATGAGATACTGCCTCAGTCATGGCGGTGTTTGGAAAATCATTGTAAAGACAGAAAGTGGTGCTTTCCATTTGGGGTGTGACATGTGAGTGCTCCTTGGCTCTACATATGGCTCATCATCTGCTTTGCTTTTCTCATGGTTTCCTCCCTTTTGATGCCCCCATTGGTTTGTTTTGCTCTGTCAGCTGGTGTTTGCTCTGTTCTCTGCTCATCAGTTACTCAACTGCACTCACTGGCAGTGCGGGCCTCCCACATTTTCCCAGGTGTCCACAAGTTGGGCTAATGTTGAAGACTAACAAGCTTAAAATAATTTCAGATTTGTCTTCATTTGGACAGAGAGGTTGACCCGAAGTAAACCACTGGGCTGTTTTTGCAAAGGGCTTCTTGCCAAAAATATTTAAGTATATGAGTCAGAGATGAAATTTCCTACCTAAGAACACACTGCAGTCTAAGCAGAGAGTAACCTCACTTAGATTGATGTAAAAACACTTTTTGTCTTTTAAGGAAGACCCATCAGTTGACATTTTAACCTTCTCAAGGTTGTTCCAGAGTGGGGTAGGAAGAAATGCCATGGTTTGTATCTATACCTTTGTGGTTAGAACAACCCTGAGATCTGAAAACTGCACTAGATGCCAAACCCTAGAAATGGCCAGTTACCTTGTCAGTTCCTCTTGGTCCATGCTCTTCACATAGAGTAAGTCTGAAAGTTCATGAATTGGGGGCTGGTGTTTTGAGCAGGGGGAGATAGAACAAAGGTGTTGTTGTTCAGTTGCTCAGTTGTGTCTGACTCTTTGTGACCTCATGGACTGCAGCACGCCAGGCTTTCTTGTCCTTTACTATATCCTGGAATTTGCTCAAACTCATGTCTATTGAGTCGGTGATGCCATCCAAGCATCTCATCCTCTGTCATCCCCTTCTCCTCTTGCCCTCAATCTTTCCCAGCATCAGGGTCTTTTCCAATGAGTCTGCTCTTCAAATCAGGTGGCCAAAGTATTGCAGCTTCAGCTTCAGCATCAGTCCTTCCAATGAATATTCAGGACTGATTTCTTTTAGGATTGACTTGTTTGATCTCCTTGCAGTCCAAGGGACTCTCAAGAGTCTTCTCCAACATCACAGTTCAAAAGTATCAATTCTTCGATGCTCAGCCTTCTTTATGGCCCAACTCCACATCTGTACATGACTACTGGAAAAATGATAGCTTTGACTATATAGACCTTTGTCAGCAAAGTGATGTCTCTGCTTTTTAATACACTGTCTATGTGTGCCATAGCTTTTCTACCAAGAAGCAAGCATCTTTTAATTTCATGTTGCAGTCACCATCTAAACAAGGAGGATTGCTTATTAATTTAAAACAATAAAGTTTGCAAGGGAAGAAGGGAAACTAGGTAGGATTTAACATTTGGTCATGTATATATAAACCATTATAATTTACATCCTGATTGCTTTTCTACAAGAAACGTTACTTCTCTCTTCTGAGAGTAATGAAACTATTTCTATATGAAAATAAACTTCCCCTTCTTTTACTCAAACTTTTTCACACTTTTTGCTGATTTCAAATCGCCCCTTCCCTTGGGGCTGGTTGGAATAGAATGTTCTCTAGTTTCCATTGGAGAATCTGGCTGTGCTTTGAGTGCAGATAGTTGGCTAAAAAAATAACACCATGATAATAAAAATAAATAGCTAAGTTTAACTGGGCACTTACCATGTGAGCTAAGTGCTTTATTTACATTATCTAGTGTAATCCGCCCAGCAACTGAGTGAGGTAGGTATTATTATCTCCCTCTTTCTAAATGGTCATGGACAGTCTGAGGCTTGGTTTGACTACAGGCCTTTTCAAGACTGCAGAGGGTTGGAAAGTTCAGTGGTTAACTGGAAGTGGTGGAGCTGGTTAGTTAAGGCAGGCAGGCTACAGTCTGACTCTGTGACCACTGCTTTCTGTCTTCATATGACTTCTTTTTCTTCAAGAAGACATCTTGGAAACTTCCCAAGACAATTTGCAGACAGCCTGTAGGTGGAGAACTGTGGGTCCATTCACTTGGAGATCCTTTAGCAAAGGAAAGTGACCTTGCCGGGTGCTTCCTGCAGCGGTCTAGGTCCTCTGGGTCTTCTTTTGTTCACTGTTGTTCTTTCCTCTGCAGCACACCTGGGGCAGGTGTGCCCATAACTGTGGATTCCAAGCCTCAGAGGAACATGGCAACAATTCCTCATTCAAGCTCAGTTGTAAAACTCTGAAGGACTTAGAAGCAGCCTTCAGCCTGTGGACTTTGTCGTCTGGAGTCTATTCCTTGGAGCCTGGTCTGAGGAAAATGCTGAGGGCCCTGGGGAGAAAGCGGGGCTGTGTTTGGGCCTATGGGCCTGGCGTGGGGGCTGGGAGGCAGCATCTGTATGTCCAAAGGAGCACAGCGGGTACTCGCAGGTAGCATGTGGCCCTGGGGACCCTCGGAGCCCCAAGGTCAGATTATATCCCCTGGAACAAAGGTTTGGACTCTGTCTCTTCTTCAGGCATGTGCTTCTGTCCCCAGCAGCCTCAGCTGGGACTCTGCAGGCCCAGGAGGAGGGGCACTCTGTGTCGTCTAGGAGCCGGACTTGGGGGGGCGGGTACCATCCTCAAGAAAGAGATGCTGGCCTTGGCCGTGAGAGCCAAGGGGCCCCGGGTGAGTCAGCGTGGCCACTGGCCCCAGGGACAGACTTCCCCACGGAGGAAGAAGCAAACAGTCAGGCCCCATTAAAATGTTGCCCTTGGCGAGGAGCTGTCCCCTGCAGGCCGTGCTGAGTCTGAAGGGGTGGACTCTAAGTTTCCGGGAGTACTCCCCACCAGAGTCTCCCGGGCTTCCTGGGGGTGTCTGGGCCCATGTTGGAGGCCGGCTGGCCAGGCTCTCTGACACAGCCGAGAGCAATCTTGCCCCAGCCGTATCCAGCCATCGGCCCAGGCCAGGCACTGTCTCACACTCGCTGTTTTCCTGGCCAGTGCCCTCGAGGTTCGGTGCTAGGATCCCCGCTTTATAGATGGGGCTCAAAGAGCTAAGCAACATAACTGCCAAATCTGTAACTGGCTGGGTCCAGGATTCAAATCCAGGTGTATCTGGGTTGCTTTCCATTCCATCCTTAGGCCTCCTCGGAAGGTAGCACTAACCTGCCAGAGGACACTAATCCTGAGTGAGCATCTGGGGTAGCAAGCGTGATCTTGGGATTCAGGGCTTGTCTTCACGAGATGAAGCGGGAGTGAAACGTGGTCCTTTGGTGAAGGCATTGAACACAGTTTCCCTGCATGCGTGGTTCAGGTAAATGCCTTAATTATACAGTCATCATACTGGTAGTAGTGAGATGCCCTGCGTCTTGTTCTTAAATCCCAATTTCTGAGTGCAAGTGTGTAATGAAGCAACTAGTTTTGGGGGAAACTGTGGTGTTTGGTGCCGTCACAAGAGCAGAAGTCTTTTCTGTAGCTTTTCTGTCTTGCTGATAACTTACGGATTTTACAGAGGCTGTCTGACCTGTCCTTTCCTTCTGTACCCTGTATCCCTCACCTCTCAGTTTGTATGCTCAATTCTGATATGTCCTTGATCCCAAGAGGCACCTTTTCCCCACACTTTAATGGCACACATCTTGTAATTGAGGTCTACATTTAATGTGGCAGGGCTGTTTAAATTGATGTTACATTTTTAGGATGGATAGAGACCAAGAATTCAGGAAATATGATAATGCATGCATTTATTCAACTCATCAAATGCCTACAATAAATCTCAGGCATTGTGCTAGATGCTTGGAATATAGAAACAGCCAAGTTTCAGTCTCTTGCCTTTGGGAGGTCACAGTCTAATGGGGGAGATAGACTAGACACATCATCAGGCTCGTTGTAATAGGGGGCATTAGGGGAACCAGGCTGTGTGGAGGGTCAGAGGAAGGAGGCGGAGGACATAGGGAGCCTGGGACCACTTTAAGGAGAAGGTGTATCCTGAATGAGGTGGGAAGACAAAGGTTTGGGAGTAGGCTGGGATGGGTTGGGGAATGGTATTCCAGAAAGACTGACTGGTTGAAGCAAATAGAGGCTTAGAATCATAAGACACTAGGGTGTGTTTCTGAGTCTCAACAAGTTGCTTGTGGCTGGAATGGAGGATATGTGGAGACCTGGGGGTAAAACGGGGATGTGGGGAGAGCAGGGGCCAGATCATGGGGATCCCTAAGCTTGTGCAAATCAGCATCATCTCCATCCTGAGTCCGATGGCAAATCTTTGAGGTATTTTAAGCAGGGGATTGATGCCCAGATTTGTGTAGAAAGTGGGTGGAAAAGGGATAGTGGGGTGAGGTGGAGGAGGTGAGCAGAGTGACAACTATTGAAAGAGAAAGAAGAGTGACCCCGAACGAAGCCCAAAGCCTCGTTTTTATGTACTGTTCCCAGGCAGCGTGGACCTGACCATGGAGGCTTGAAGAAGATCAAGCCGTGGTGCAGCAGGGCATCTAGAACCAGCACCTGCAGGCCCAAGTGGTCTTAGCCCCATCAAGTGTGGCCTTCTCTCGGGAAAGTCACGTGATCAGTAGGCAAGCGGACTGTAGGAGCAGATGCTGGGAAAAGCTAGAAAAAGAAGAAAAGCCTTTCACTTGTCTCTGCTTCTTAAGGGTTGTATCAACCTACAGGGATGATATTCCAACTTGTACTTGCCAAGTTAGTTCACCAATCCGAACTTCTTACAAAGAGATGGGACATGCAGTGGACATTTCTGAGTGTGGTGTAAGAGATTAAGTGTTAAATGTCATAAGGAAACAGCGCGAAGCCCAAGATAAGTGGCTGTGGTTGTGCCTGAGAGTCACGCAGAAAACCGTGTTTTCTGGCCCATCTTCAAGGGACACGCTGGGGGAGGGCTGCTGGAGTGAGAGGTGGAAGGAGCGCTCCGCCTTGCCGGGGAGGGTTTGAAATGGATGGGAGGCCACTGTTGATACTGTGACCCAAAACTTATGGTTCTTTTCTACTTCCCACTTCCCGAACAGGTGCAGTGCCATACTTACACCGGGTACTGCTGGTGTGTCACCCCAGACGGGAAGCCCATCAGTGGCTCTTCTGTGCAGAATAAAACTCCTGTATGTTCAGGTACCGTAGGGAAGGGCGGGAAGAAAGAAAAGGGTTGGAGAGAGACGCCTTGGCCAGTCTCCTGCTTCTGTGGGTGGACCTTTGAAAGACTGGTGGTGGTTATGAGTCCTCTTCCTGGTCAGGGAGGAGTCCACCTGAGCGCGCTTGCTCTGTTGGGAGTTGGGTGATAGGGTCAGTATATGTCTCTGGGTATGTATTTCTTTATTTTGAGTTTAGGTTTCTGGTTCATTGCTCTTTTCCCAAGTATCAGCTGTAACCTCGAGAGAGCACGGTCTATAAGTTTATAGCTTGGGTGCTCTAGGTTACTAGAGACCCTAGGCACACTTTATCGAGATGGATTTCAAGATCGCACGGGAGTTCAGCATCAAAGGCTATGGCGAGCAATTAGTGATGCCTTTCACGGGTGCAGGAGAGGGAAGTGGTGGTCTATGTTGCCATATGCTTGCCACCGGTGTAACATACAGTGATGGAAAACACTTGTGCCAGTGGCCCTGAAATCCGGCTGTCATCAGCGGTGCCTGGGGAATTCAAAAAGAACCCAAATGTTGAGGCTTCTCCTTCAATATTTGGATCCAGTAGGTCTAGAGTGAGACTGGGAGTCTACATGCTTATGAAGCTTCTCAGGTGGTTCTGATGCTGAGACAAATTAGGGAACCACTCTTTCATAGCGACCCTCCTAGTAAGTCCATAGGAAAAATCAAGTCTTTTCTATTTCCAACTCTATGGGCATAGAGAAACTTTGTTCTTAGGTCAGTTTTGTGGGATTGTGTATTATGGATTTATAGAAGCCCTATACTTCCATTCTGATGGTAAGGAAATTCAAGTCACTCCCTTAATTCACTATGCAGCTCAGCCCATGTTAAAAAAAAGTCTGTCCCACCCACCAGCTGCTTCCTATTTCTCTGTAATCTGTGTATATGAGATTTTATGTATTTACGTATTTTTAATTTTTAAGTGCAAGCAAAGTATAAAACATTATTCTAACGCCTATGGGAAATTCCAAACTCCAGCAGTCCTGTCCTAACATTTTTCTTTTTCCCCTAAATTTATTCATTTTTTTCGACCAGCCCTGCTATATAAGGGGAAGAGTGAGTGGAAAGGGCAGTAAGTATCTACATTAGGAAACCAAAATTTGCAGGCCAAAAAGGAAAGTTTACTTTATTTGTGGTTTACATGGAAACTGGAAACCTTAATTGGGGTTGGTGTGGGGAGGGGGAGGAATGAAACCTTCTTGCAAATGACCTGGAAAGTTTCATTTAAAGCAAACAAATGTGCTAGAAACAAGTCATGCAGGGTAATATAATTGAATTCGCACAAAGCTCGTATATGGAGAAGGGATCGGATATGAACAGGGATGGATTTCTTCTCTTTTGTCGTAGGGACCTCCCCCGATGCCCTTCCATGCTTGAGCTGGCTGTGCCCTGCGTGTGTGGGGCAGGGCATCCCGGGGAAGGCAGGTGCAGCAGGCTCAGGACTGTCAGATGGGGGTTCAGGGCACCCGAGTACATGCAGGGCACCGCATTTGGCAAACCCACCCGCTACCCACCCTCCTTGAGGATCGGGCTGCGTCTAGAAAATTGTTTCCATGCCTCAGACTATTTTGGCCCATTCAGTACAATTGGGCCAACAATTTTCTACTTAATGCAGATGGAAAATCGCCGATTTCCTGCCCTCACCAGCAAGGGATGTCAGTCACTGCATTTGCAGTGAGAGGGGTTTTCTTTGCCGTCGGCCCTACTGACTGAATGTGGCTCAGAACGTGGAACTGGTGGGAAGTGGAGGCGAGGGGGCAGTGAGTGGAATGTTCAACAAAGGAGTTATGTGGATGTGGAATTTTGTAAAAATCTGCTCAAAACTATTGCCAGGGAGCCTGGAAATCATGGTTCATCTCAACAGTGCTGTGATACCAGTGACATTGATGTTAAACAAACCCCACTCACATGTATGTATGTACTCACTTTGTATATAATGTTCCTAGTTGTGTATACAGTATCTATATACATAACCATATGCTCCTAACAGCAGGCTTTACCAACTCTTTGAAAGAAACCAACCGCGATGCATTCTGAACGTCTGTGTTTTTGTTTCCCCTCTCACCCAAGGTTCGGTCACCGATAAGCCTGCGAGCCAGGGTAACTCAGGAAGGAAAGGTGAGTGGAGTTTCACGCTTTATCTAAATGTTTGCTTCTAAAGCCCGTCCAAGCAGGCGTTCTTGGACAAGATGGAAGGAGCCTGGCGTGAAAGCTAAAAGTGCCCTGCAGAGAATCTGCATTCTTGTTCTGTTCCCTCCCAGAAGCCCTGGAGGTAAGTAAGGCTCATCACCTCCCAGAATTTCTGAGCGAGATGAGCAGTGCACATTGCAGGGGAGGACCCTGAGACCCTTGGTTCCTGGGAAGTTCAGTCAATCAACTACCGGTGTGTAGCCAGAGTTAAACAGAAAAGCACAGCGAAGGTGGGCATGCCCAAGTCTACCCAGACTCTTCTATTTTGGAAACCCATCTGAGCATTTTTTTCCCTCTTTGAGTCTCCTTGACAATTGTTCTGGCACATCCAGAGTCTCTTCACTAAGACTAGCGTGCTCCATGGGCATGTGACCTGGGCAGCTGTGGTCCCGAAATTCTTATTTTGGTCTTGAACTTGGGTTTTGTCAGTGCAGTGCAATGGGACAACTAAGCGTGCATGTGGGCAGTAGAGACACGGGTACTGTGTGCATTCACTGTGGCTTCATTGACAGATGGCTTTTGTGATGAGGGCTACTGGTCTTCCATAACCTGCTTAGAATTTTCATTTTTCTTTGCCTAGAAAGTAAGAAAGTATTTGTTACTCAGTCGTTGTCTGATTTTTGCCACCCCATGGAATGTAGCCTGCCAGACTCCTCTGTCCATGGGATTTCCCAGGCAAGAATACTGGAGTGGGTTACCATTTCCTTCTCCAAGGGATCTTCCCAACCCAGGGATCGAACCTGGGTCTCCTGCATTGCAGGCAGATTCTTTACTGTCTGAGCCACTAGGGAAGCCTTTCTTTACCTAGAACAATGATAAATAGCGAGTTGAAAAACACCATGACAAATCAAGAGAGAGACCATGGAGGAGAGGATCAGACTTAATACTTTAGTGTCTTTCATGGCACCCTTTCTCCTGTGTTTTGAAGAAAAGGCTTTTTCACTCTGCACTGGGCCCTACAAATTGTGCAGTTGGCCTTGATGAGGGCATTTATCTAAGTGCTGGTTAGTGGACCAACCGACATGAGGAATGGGCCTCTGGGATGTGCTGACCATACTTTCCAGTATGGAAGACGCTAAGATTCGCCACTTCTTACCTCCAGAACAGCATACACACAGACAGCTGGTGGTTGCATGGAAAACAGGTTTCAATCTTATTGCCCATGCAAGCACTCCAGAAGCCTCATTTTGGGGTCTCAGGTAAAACCCAGGTGGGAGATCTCAGCTGAGTTTGAGCCCTCCTACTTGACTCTGAGCCTTGGGAGCTTCATGCTCATAAGAGCTATATGGAGAGTTGGGCCTGCAAGGATCAGAGTAGGGCAAGCAGGCTTATCCTACACTGCAGTCACAGAGAGGCCAGGGTGAGGCCCTGGCCCTTGCCCCAGCTAATTCCATGGGGACCCAAAGAGGAGGCAGAGTCCCTCTGCTTGAATGGAGGAACTGAGAGTCTGGAGAACCTGCTCTCCCTGCATGCAGGTGCTCCAAGAAGATAGGGAGTAGAGCTTGGTGATACCACCTCCTTCTAGAAACCATGGACCAAAGGACCCAATGGGCTGCTCCCCTACCAGCAAACTGGAATGAGTAAGTGGGCAAAAAGAAAGTACTTCGCAGCCCCAGGGAGACAGCCTTGAATGTTGGTGGTTCCCTCCTAGGGGGGAAGGCAGGAGAGGGGATAAACATTTCTTCCTGCAAAGATCTGAAATCATCAACACTGTGAGTGGCATGTCTGCTTGTAATTGATTGGGGTTGGAAAAGGGAACTGCCTTCAGTTTTGCTTGTTGCCACTGAAGTCTTCAGGAGCATAAGCTTTAATCCTGAGCATGAGGTCCTGGTGGTAGGAAAAAGAAAGAGCAGCCATGCAGAACAGACCACCCAGACTTTCCCCACCAAAGGGAACAGAGTGCATGATGCTGGATGAAGCACCTGCCCCAAGAAAGGCCAACCAGAGGATCTGGCTTTTAAACTGCACAAGGAAATAACTTCCCAGGTTGTCTTGTATGTTGTGAATGATAATAGGAATCAGACCGTGCTCACAGCAGGCTCTTGCTGATCCAGGTGGGAGAAGGCAGGGGAATCTGATTCCTCCAGGGAGGGGGGTGGATAGAGTGTGAAGCCTCAAGTTCCTACCTCTTCACTCCCTTATCCCAGCGGGTTCCTCTGTTCCAGATGGTGGTGTAGGGGCTTCCTCTTTGGTGCAAAGGCCTGGCAGCGGGGAGGGAAAGATGCTAGGGCTCACTTGCCCCCTGGAGACTTGACTTCTGCCCAGTGGCCTCTCTTTCCTTCTACTTTGGAGGGTTCCCAGAGGTGCTGCAGTCTGTGGGGTCACAAAGAGTCGAGCACAACCGAACAACAGCAGAGGTGTTGAATCTCTTCTCTTTGTCTGCCGTGGGCAGGGCAGTGAGAAGCCACCTGTAGGAAGGCCCACCTGAAGCCACACCTGTCCAGGAAGCTGGGGTTTGAATGGGGACAGGGTGCGAGAGGGCATTGGTAATATCCTGTGTCGGCCCCACCGAGGTGCCTCTTCAGCTGCCACTTGAGAATGGAATGTGCTCCGGAGGGCAGCAGGTGGGAAGACACAAAGGGCCCTTGTCTGAGCTCGTGCCCACATGGGGGGTCTCCCAGAAGGCATCTCCCCAGAGCCGCAGCTCCAGAGACCTGCCCAGAGGGACGCTCGGCCCAGAGGACGTCCAGAAAGAAGGCGAGGCTGGGGGTCTGGGTGTGTGTGCGTGTGGGGGCTGGGGGGGTGGGAGCAGGGGAGGAGCACACCCAGCTCTTTCTTTCCCTACCCTTCTGCCTTTTTGAACATGCTCCATGGACCGGACTTGGAGGGATCGGTTCTCTCCGCCTGGGAGGAATGAAAAGGCGTATTGTGTGACGGAGGGTCTGGTTGCCGGCCAGGAATCAGTCCTCTGAAGGCAAGGAGGAGAAAGGCAGAGTGGGAGGAGGCCCGGGGAGATAGCAGGAGGCAGGAGAGAGGGAGAGAGGCCAGGCGGTAGCAGGTCACAGGCGTCTGGCCAGCAAGCAGGTCTGGGTCGCTCCTGCTCCTGGGTCCACAGGTGTGGGGCCCGAGGGGAGAAGTCGGGGGAAGGAGGGAGGGAGCCCCGGTTATCTTACCCAGATGCACGTGCTGCAGGAGAGGAGGAGGGTCAGAACTTCAGACTGTTTACTTAATCCCCTGGAATGTCTTCACTGTGCTCTGTTCTTTGGGCCCCTTGTGTTTCCCCGGACTCCTTTATGGGCACATGTGTGGTAATTAACACATGCGGGGTAGGTCCCGGGCCATGTGTTTGAGTTTCAAATATCCATTGATCTGGGACACTCCCATCCTGCAGCCGTCCCTTCTCTGATGGTCCTCACCCTCCGAGAGAAATGGAAGGGGTATGTGTGCATTTTGGGGGGTGGGGGCACACGTGCATCCACATGTGTTTTATTGATGCTGACAGAGGAATATCAGAAGAGAGGAAAGGACCCCCAGCAACCCCTGAGTTCTGACCATCTGCTGCTAAAATAGTTGAAAGCTACAGAAAGTGAGAGGAAGGAATTTGGGGTTTCCATTGAAGTAGAAAAGTGACTGGGAAGCAAAATGTGATTTAGAAACAGTGACTTTACCCTGAGCAGCTTCTCCTGGCCCACCAGGGCTTGTGGATGTTCCTGAGGTGCCTCTTTCAGGGGTCTAGATGCTAACAAATGTGGGCAATTTGAGGGAGTTTCCAGGATAACCTAACAGAGTCAAGGACTGGTCCTAGGCTTCATTGCTTATGAGGTGCAGTAAGGATGTTCTCAGCTTCCAGTGGGGTGTTGGTGGGGCAGGTGAAGAATGGGAGACTAGTGGGAGAGGACTTGGACAATGATTTCTGGCAGTTTCTGGGAACTTTTTCTCCGGAGCGCCTAGGATACGTGGCCAATGAAAATTTAGGATCATAGGGAGTTTTCTGCAGTTTACTCTTTTCTTACTTCTAAGAGCTCTGGGAGTGAGCAGTGTAAGGAAAGTGAAAGAAGAATAAAAACATTTAGAAAACTGCTCTCTTTTCTGCACGTGCTCCTGTATTTGTCAAGCCAGTCTTGGAGAGAAGCGGAACTTCCAAAATACAACTCATAGAGACTTCTTTTATTGCGCCCCCCACCTCCCGCCCCTCCACTGACTGCTTCATAGCATGTGTTCCAAGTGAAGAATGGATCACAGTTATTTTTCCAGAGTCCGTCTCTGGGTCTCGGATTTGAGGATCTCTCGTGGTGTTTGGTCTACAAGTTGATGCCAGCTTGGACACCTTGTCACTCAAATGGTGGAGCCATCAGCACTCCCTCTTAGGGCCGAGGGATGTGCTTAGGGCAGGGATGATGGATGGTAGGTCTCCCAGATGAAGGGGCTCATGTGCTCTCCAGCCTCCGCTCTCATGGGGGTTAAGTACACCTGAAGGGGTTTCCTTGCATTGCCTCGAACCTGGTGGAGGTGTGCAGAGTCAGCTGTCTCAGAGCATCCTATACACAGAATGTCACCCCGTTCACGTGTCTTTCACCTCTTCCCAGCCACCTCTTTTTTCTCTTCTCTCAGCCCAGAGAGGGCAGCTACGTTCATAGGTGATCTGTCAGCCTTGCCACCAGATGGCTTAAGTCTGATTACCCTCCAGCCTGGGCTGGATTTGAATGGATTTGAATGGAGATGGGCAACTGATGACCTCTATGTGTTGACCTCGGCTCACATTGGATTTCCCTGTGGAGAACCATTCATTCTGATGCGTGCCTGCTACAAACTGTACCTAAGTAGCTCCAGGCCCATGAGATGCAGCTCTTTTCTTCTCTGCATGCAGTCGCTGCTGCTGGCTGGTGTCTGAGCCACCCTGACCAAGCCTGGCATATCAGTATATCAGTTTCAAAGAGATCAGTTGCAGAAGCGGTGTGCATGAGTGTGCTTAAGTATTCACGTGTGCCCCTCATCTCCCACTACCCACAGTTCATTATTCCCCCAGCAGGGAGTAGCTCCATCTACTCAACTGCCCACCCTCCATCTCAGCCCCTATTCTGTGGTCTCCAAAAGAATGGAGGATACCTGGTTTCCAAGGAGTGGAGAGAAAACAGGGTTTGTGATCTGGAAAAGCCCTCTAGCCGTGGATTCTAACGAGTGCCCCGGTGTTGTTAGTGACCGCTGGTGTTTTATACATGGCTGTTTCATTCTTTCATTCAACAAATATTCATTAAGACTTCAGTGCCAGCTTTGTGACAGTCCCTGAGGACCCAGTGGTGGGTGAAATGTAAGAGCCCTCAGCTCGTGGAGCTCACACTCTGACGGTCTTAGCCTCTTCTTGTCGAAGGCATCGTCATGGAGGGAAAGCCTCCCAGAGGAGCACAGACTTCTAGATGCTGGGATACTGGAAAGCAGGGGAGGGATGGCAGGTGGCTCCTCCAAATGCCCTGGCCAGTGGCTTCCAGGATTAGAGCCTCTAAGGAGAGACCCCTGGAGGAGGCTGCCTGGGATGAGCATGGTCCACTGGCAAGTTCTTGATTCTTCTGCCTGGTACCTTTGTGGGGCCCCCGAAGTCTAGGGGACGGCTCCGAGCTTGCCTGGCCACTGAGGATATGTTCCTTGGCTGAATGAGTTCAGTTCCAAGTGTGGCCCAGCAAGCTGGAGGGAGGCAGGGATATCAGCCTGTGGGTGGACAGACAGGCCTTGGGGCCACATCTGAACCACTCTTCAGCCCTAAGTAGCTCCTGTGGTCAAGGCCAAGGAGTTGTCACTCTCCGGTCCTGTTGTACCTGTCGAAGGAAAACCATGAGGTTCAAGGGCTGCTTATTCTAAAATTTATGTGGAAAGGCAATGGTGGTGTTGTTGGTTAGTCCTCAAGTTGGGTCCGACTCTTCCCGACCCCACGGTCTGCAGCACGCCAGGCTTCCCTGTCTTTTACTATCTCCCAGAGAAGGCAATGGTACTAGAGTAGCTGAAACAGCTTTTAAAAAGAAAGTGAGAGGAATCACTGTATGTGATTTTTTTAAACCAAGATATCTTTAATATTTTACTCCCTTCATGACCCTTTATGAATTTTCAATTCATGCTTTCCTTTGGTCATCTAAACAAATGTGGTGACTCCATATTTTTAAATGTCTATTTTATTCTGTTTTTATTTTTGACTTAGTTTTTTAAGAGTAGTTTTAGGTTCACAGCAAAATTAAGAGGAAGGTCCTGAAATGTTCTATATGCCCCCTGTCCCCACGCATGTGTCACCTTCTCCACCATCAACAGCCCCCACCAGAGTGGGTACCTTTGTTACAACTGATGAACCTAAGTTGACACATCATTAACACCCAAAGTTCACAGTTTACATTAGGATTCACTCTTGGCGTCGTATACTCTGTGGGAATAGACACAGGAGTAGTGGAATATCCACCACCACAGTGTCATATAGAGTATTTTCACTGTCTGTTGACCTAAGGATCAACAAAACAGAACAGAGAACCCAGAAATAGACCTACACAAGCTCGGCAAACTGATTTTTGAAATGTGCAAAAGGAATTCAGTGGAGAAAAGATAGTCCTTTCAACAAATGGTGCTGTAGCAATCAGGCACCCAGTAGACAAAAACAAAAACAACTCCCCAAGACCGTCAGCCTAAACCTCACACCTCATACAAAAATTAACTCAAAATGGCTCTTGGACTTAAATGTAAAATCTAAAGCTATTACAACTTGTATAAGAAAACATAGGAGAAAATTTTTAGAACTTATAAGTAGGTGAACCTTGAGCTTTAGTGTTTTAGAATACCAAACATGTGATTCAAAAAAATTTTTAATTGATAAATTGGACTTAACCAAAATTGAAAACTTGCTTTCAAAATATCTTGTTAAGGAAATTAAAAACTACAGACTTGGAGAAAATACTTACAAACCACCTATCTGACAGAGGACATATGAACATATAAAGAATGCTAAAAAACTTAACAGTTGAAAACCAATTTAATTTAAAAATGGACAAAATACTTGAATAAGCTTTTCACCTAAGCACATATGCAGAAGGCAAATAAACACACAAAAAGATGTTCAACGTCATTAGCTATAAAAAGTGCAAATTAACCAACAAGGACCTATTGCATAGCACAGGGGACTAGACTCAGTATTATGTAATAACCTATAAGGGAAAAGAATCTGAGAAAGAATATGCATATATATGTGCATAGCTGAATTGCTGTGCTGTACACCCAAAGCTTACGTGATATTGTAAACCAGCTATACTTTGATCAAAAATTGTAAACTGCAAATTAAGAACATGGTAAGATATTACTACACACCTATTAGAAGAGCTAAGATAGTGACAATACCAAATGTCACTGCAGAGGAACTGGATCTTTCATAAATTGTTGATAAGAATGTAAAATGATACAGCCACTCTGGAAGACAACTTTGGAAGTTTCCTAAAAAAGTAAACAACAAAACATATGCTTACCATATAATCTAGTGATTGCACTTCTGCTTATCTATTCCAGAGAAATGAAAACTTATGTCCACACAAAAACCTGTACACAAGTAGTCACAGCAGCTTTATCTGTAATAGCCAAGGGTGAAAACATCCCAAATGTCCTTCAATGGGTGAAACAAACCGAGGTGCGTCCACACCGTGGAATACTACTCAGTAACGTAAAGGAACACACTGTTGATACTTGGGGCAACAGCTGGATGGATTTCAAGGCATTAGGCAGAGTGAAAAAGTCCAACCTCCAGAGATCGTCTACTGCATGATTCCATTTATATAACATTCTGAAAATGACAAAATTATAGAGATGGAGAAAGGGTTAGTGGTTACCAGGGTTAGTGAACGATGGGGTGGAGAAGGGGAAGTGTGATTATAAAAGGGTAGCACATGGGATATCTTTGTAGTGATGGACTAGTTCTATATTTTGATCGTGGCGGTGGTTGCGTGAATCTGCACATGGATAAAATCGCATAGAGCTACACACCGCCCACCCAACCAGACACCCAGAGCAAGTCCACGCAAAACCGGTGGGATGTGAATAAGGCCCCTGGATTATACCAGTATCAATTTCCTGATTTTGGTATTATACTCCCATGATGTTATCTATATAATTATGCTAACTGTAAAGATGCTACATGGGAGGAAACTGGGTAGAGGGTACACGGGGCCTCTCTGTGTGCAATTACCTGTTGCAAAGTCATTTTTAGTTTAAAAAATTAGCCCAGGCTCTGGGTGCACCCAGCTCTGAACCAGCTCTGCTGCTGCCAGTGCCACTGATCCCCTACACCCCAGCCCTCTCACCACCCTCTTCCGTCTCTGGTTTACCCTTTTCACCAGCCCTTTGTTTCTGTTCTTACTCAAGAAAGAGCTTGATGATGTGGGGAACTGCTTGCAAGAAGATAGTTTTAAGCTTGTTTTCACTTGTATTGGGAAGGAGGGTGCAGGTGGGTAGGCAGAATGTAGAGCATTGATCTCTCACTCTGGAAAGGACCCGAAGTACTCAGATAACTTGTGTTCTCAATGGTAAGAATCAGGACAGCTCAGAGTACATTGCTGAGCCTTGTTGGTCATGGGACCTCAGGAAATGTTGAGGTTAACAATTCCATCCTCCCCCTGGTATGATTCGGGCCAGGTTCTTAAGGGACATTTCTGTAAACAGGCACTGTTGTCTTCCTGTGATGCCCGGAATAAGTCGTCTCGACTTTCACACTGGGTCTGAGTCACATGCTGAGGGGGATGATGGTGCAGGAATAAATGTAGTCCCTTCAATAGCAAGAACCTTCCAACACTTCTACAGGGCTGAAGTTTATCTCCATGTCTTGCAGCCTGAATGAATTTGAGAGGGAGGGTGACCAGTGATGGACCAGGGTTTGGGCAGAACCCAAGAATCGAAGGGGATTTGGGATCATTGAGAGACTTTCTGAATCTCGGGTTGGGGGTGGTGGTTTCTTTTTCTCTCATTCTCCAAGGCTCCTCAGTCTCAAGACCCCAAGAGATGCCATTAATACAGATTCCTCCTCTGGCCCCTTTGACACATTTGCTTTTGAAGGACCTGGAAGAGAAAGCTCTTTGTATGTGGTCAGAATAAACTCATTGTACACCCAAACAATTAACTCCTCAATGGACTTGCCAGCCCCTTGAAAGGCCCGGCCCTGCCTCCTTGGACCTCTTGGGCTCTATTCAGTCCCTTAAGCACACCAATGTTTTGGGGGTTTTGTTTTG
This sequence comes from Bos mutus, assembly GCF_027580195.1. NCBI lineage: Eukaryota > Metazoa > Chordata > Mammalia > Artiodactyla > Bovidae > Bos > Bos mutus. Next base: position 27,034,980 of record NC_091626.1, on the reverse strand, counting down.
TTTTGTTTGTTATTCTGAAAAGTCTTTCCTTGCGAATAGTCAGAGCGGGTCAACATTGTCCTCAGCGCAGCATTTAGCTCCACTCGCCAGCGAATGTCAATCAGGAGTCAAAAAGCCAAACAGAGGAGGCTTTGAACAGTGTCATTGGGGGTTGAAGTGACTTCCAGCTGTCTGTGCGTGGGCCAGGCCTTCTCGCAGGGCAGGGAATTGTGGTGTTACACAAACCCACTGTCTGGATGGGCTTACAGGGCCCGTGCGGGGGCTGCGGGTCTCTGGGGCTGCACCTGCAAGGGGAGGCGTGGTTGCGGGGCTGGGGAATTTTGGGGAGGCCAGATGCCTGCTCTGGGCCTGAGCAGTTGCCAGCACCGCTTGCTCACTGCCTCTGGGGTCTTGAACGAATCACTTCCTTACGCTGAAGCTCAATCTCTTTTTATCTGCCTGGTGACTTCCTCTGCCCTGGCCAGTGGCAAGAATAGATGAAGAAAGCAACCTGCTAGGAGTTGAGTGTTACAAAATGTGCTAACACGTATTATTCTTGATCTTAACATCATCCTTGAGAAATTTTCTCAGGTTTGACTTATTTTTCGTTGGCTGTTGTTCAGTTTCTCAGTTGTGTCCGACTCTTTGCGACCCCCATGGACTGCAGCACGGTGGGCTCCCCTGTCCTTCCCTGTCTCTGGGAATTTGCTCAGATTCGTGTCCACTGAGTCGGTGATGCCATCTAATCCTCTGTTCCTCTGGTGCCCCCTGCTCCTTTTGCCTTCAGTCTTTCCCAGCATTAAGGTCTTTTCCAATGAGTCGGCTCTTCACAACATCCTAAGTCAGCCTTAGGATTTCTGTATTTCTGTGCCCAATCTCAGGACTGCATCATTTGGAATAATGAGTGTTATGTTTCTATCTACATATGTCCATGGGATTCTCCAGGCAAGAATACTGGAGTGGGTTGCCATGCCCTCCTCCAGGGGATCTTCCCCACCCAGGGTTCAAACCCTTGTCTCTTATGTCTCCTGCATTGGCAGGCGGGTTCTCTACCTCTAGGGCCACCTGTAAACCCCTATTTTTCTTTAATGTTTCCAAATTTACCTTTTCTCCCTGTAAGAGAAAATGATCATCTTTGAATTGGGTTTTTTTCAGTGTTCCATCTCCTCCAGCAGGAAGAGTATTATGGCATCAAAGAAAAATAAAGTCTTACTATTGCAGGTCTGTAAGAATCACCAAGAGTGAACATACACACATGTGAAATCATCATGTGCATATGTGTAAACTGAATTTCAGATGTATTTTTCTTTACGCTCTATGGAAGAGTCTCCCCCCAAATTAAGGATCGCTCAAATAATCTAGCTACTGCCTCCTGATGGTGTATCTGTGACGGCTTTGGTACTCTGGCCCTCTTTTGATTTAAAATCTTTATTAAGCTATAATTACACACCATAAAATTTACCCACAGTAAATGTACAATTCAGTGAATCTAGTACATCTGTAGAGAAGTACAGCTATCACCGGAGAACATTTCCATCACTTCCCGAAGAAACCTTGTACCCATTTATAGTTATATTGACTCTCTCCTCCAGGCAACCATGTATCTGCTTTCTGTCTCTATAGATTTACCTTTACTAGGCATTTTACATAATGGGGTTGTACCATATGTAGTATTTGTGCGTGGCTTCTTTTATGTAGTGTAATATTTTTGAAGTCATCTATATGATTATATGTATCAGTAATTCTTTCTTTTTAACTGCTAAATAATACTCCATTGTATGAATGTATCACAATTCGGTTACCTCTACACCAGTAGAAGAACATCTGGATTATTTCCAGTTTGAGGCTGTTAATGAATAATGCTGCTATGAATATGTGTATATATGTCTTTGGGTGGATATGTCTTTATTTTTCTTGGATAGATTCCCAGGAGTAAAATTTCAAGATTGATTGGTAAGTTTATGTTTAATTTTTAAAGAAATTGTCAGACTCTTTTCCAATGTGGCTACCCCATTTTACATTCCCATGAAAAGTGAATGAGGATTTGAGCTCCTCCATATCCTTGTTACTTGATAGTGTCTTTTAAAAAATTTTTAGCCATTCTAGTAGGTACATGGTGGTATCTCATCATGGTTTTGATGTGTGGTTTCCTAACAGTTAATGTTATCGAACACCTTTTTGCATATTTATTACCTGTCTGCCGATCTTGGAAATGTCTATTGAAATATTTTACCCATTTTGAAATCAGGCTGTTTGTCTTCTTATTGAGTTGTAAGGTTTACTTGATTTTTTATTTTAAAAACTGTCGAATTTTCATGCTGCAAATCCAATTTTAAAAGTAAGCAGTTGGATAAGATGATTTAACACTTGATGATTTAATGCCTTCTTTAAGAGGCCTGTAGAGTCTTTTCTAGCCACAGTGTCCAGAGGATATCACTGCCCAGAGAAGAAAAGCGAGGGGTTCAGGTTATCCAACTTAGTGGATGTAAAGCCGGGGTCTGCACAGTGACCCCACTGGAAACTGGGAGGCCAGGGGTACACGTAGAAGCTTTTCTCTCTCCCCAGGGCCCAGCGTGGGGCCCGGTGTCGCCCCAGGGCTTGCCAGGAAGCAGGCTTGATGTGGACCTTGGACCCAGGCCTTGGACCTGTGTTTGGGAGAAGGGTGCGCTTGTTTGCTGGGTTGGACGCCAGGTGCCCAGGTGCCCGGAGATGATGGTCAGAGGGTCCTGTTGGCTTTGGCTTGGCTCCCCACCCTTGGGGCATGCTGGATGCCACAGGTGGCTCTCCTGGCAGCAGGACGCCTTGTCTTTTCTCACTTCATAAAGATCTCCCGCTAGGGCCTCCGTGGTGGCAGTGCAGCTGTGTGTCTTCACCCTCGGTGACCCTACCCTGCAGGAAGATTCGCTCCCTACACGTGGCTTCACGCTCTGTGGGCTTCTGAACCTGCATCTGGGCGATCGTGGAGGTCCTCGACTTCCACGGGAGTGGGGAGACTGGAAACCCTCCTTCCTCTCCTTGAGCAGCAGACTTCTTTGCTGATTGCTGGACCAGATGGGCCGTCCCAGCCTCTCCTGTCAGTGATGGGAGAAATAAACAGAGTATTTTCTGTCTTCCTGTTCGAGAGAGAGAGATACAGCTCTTGGAGTATGGGATGATTTTAATTGAATATCAAGATATCACATAAGCCATTTTGCACTTGGCTTGTCACCATTGTCCCTGTGAGAATGTTTGATTTCTCACTTTCTCTTTGTTACCTTTAAGACTCCTGAAAGGAAGCCACCCTGTGTGGAGGGGCTGAGCACACTGTGCTGGGCTATTTAGACTGTGAACCCTGCATCCGGCAGGAGCAACCAAATGTGCATTGCAGCTGCCAAAAGACTTCATTCAGTGGTTCATTGAATTCAACGGAAAGGGTGTTAATAGAGTCGGGGAAGTGATGCTATTTTAAAAAATGACATTGTGTGTTTTTTCACTGTGTTTATTCTCCCTCAATGACTTCCAGATCAAATGGGCAGTTTGGTGTCAAAAGATGACTGTTCAGGACTCCAATTTAAGGCAAATAAGATATTCAGTTTCATTATTCCTCTCCTCCTGAGGCATCTCATGTCCGGGGATGATTGTCGGCTTGTTCAGGATCGCCCTGGCCCCTGTGGGAGTTGGGTCTTACGTCGGCACATGGCAATAATAGCAGGGTCAGGTGTCACACAACTCTCAGGTTGCTGGCCTCAGCCTCCAGCAAGGGTCAGGATCTCCATAGCTATTGAGTCTTAAGATCCCAGGGGTAGGGTATTGGTGTGAAAAAAGGGATCTGCTCTCTGTGTTCTTTCTCCTTCCCCTGATAAGATGCAGGGAAGTCTGCCAAGAGTTCTGGGAGCTCCAAATGCTGAAGGTTGTTATTACTGATGATCTGACCTGCGTTGCAGATGATATGAGAACTTGTATTCTCCATTAATAGTTAATGCTTGGAGAATATAGTGTTTAGTCCCCAAAGATCGCTGGGGGTCTTGGGAAGAAGGGATTGTGTAACCACAGTGTCTGAGACCACAGTGCTCACCTTCCTTCCTCTTGCTGAGGGAGAAAATAGAAAAATCGTGGATCTGTGCATTCTCAATGTAAGTAAAGACACCTGTTCCCAGCTTTCAACAAAGAGGTGAAAATTGTTTTGGGGGGGCACAAAAGAACCCTTTCTATTTTTACATATAAAGTACAGACATACATACAGTACATAAATATGTACTGTGTATACAGAGATATGTACAGTGTATACAGAGATACAGTGTATCTTTGTTATTAAAATTTCATTAGGAAATTAGTTAAGGAGAAAAATGCCTAAAAATGCTCCTTAGACAATAATAAAACAAAAGTTGAGAAACAGTGTTCAAAATTAAGGTTTGGGGATCTTGATGAACATAATTCAAAGTCCTGAAAGGGAGATAAAGTCTGCACTTACTCTGACCTGTAGAGGTTCTTGGTCTGCAGAGAGAGCTGCCAACACTACTATGACCCTAAGTATTAGGACTTTGTCACTGAGAACTCTCTGCTCCTAGCATCTGTGTTAGAAATTTCAAAGGAAATCCAGAGTGCAATTACTTATGTTCCCTCTCATTTTGTCTGCCTCCATCTCTCCTTGGGAATTGGTTTCACAGTTAAAAGTGTTCTAAGGATTCCCAATTCTTTTCAGTTCAGCATGCTGGAGAGAGAATGGTCCTTCTTACCCTCACTTCGTTTTTAGATGAGGACGGAAAAATAGCTAGGGGTTTGGGAGGGAATGGCGCCATGGTCTTTGGTTTTCTTCAGACTCCTCAGTGAGGGCCACTAGAAAGGCACTGGGTTGGTGCCTTGCACAAGAGGGCAGGAAGGAGCTGGGGACATCAGCACTTGATGCCATAAGTGTGCTAGCATCTCCCAACGTGCCTGGCCAGAGCTAAGGGCTCCTGGGAAGACAGCACTGCCAGCTTTCCTGGGGAAAGAGCAAGGGCTGACAGAGTCATGCTGCTGCAGAGTCATGAGACGGGGTCCTCCAGAGCCATGATAACTTGGGTTCCTTCCCTGGAATGGCAAGCATGCACCTGGATTTGTCTTACTGTTGGTGTCTCTTCTGTGATGCTCTTTTCTTTCTTGCTCTTTTCTTCTTTCTTTTCTTTTTCTTTGATCTGTTCCTTGGGACTTGGCCGGGCCATGTGCAAACCCCAACCATTCAACAGTGCTGGAGAGTAGATAGTATTTACCTCAATAATGGTAGTCTCCTTTCGATTCTTTTTAACCCTCAATTCAGATGACGGGTCTAAGCCGACACCCACGATGGAGACCCAGCCGGTGTTCGATGGAGACGGTAAGCTCCTGTATTACTTCAGATTTGAGTTGTCCCACTGTTTTCAAATTTGGGACAGGTCTTTCCTTCGGATGTTTGTTTAAGCTTTACTATTATTTTTTTTTCCTTTTTTAATTTCAATTTTTCCCGGTTTAAGCCAGGCTGTTTTTAACGTTTTTAAAAAATGCAAACCCTCCCAGGAACTAGTACACCCTCCACTTCTGGAAAGGCCCTCTGTTCTCACCAGGCTTCCTGCCTGGCTACTAACATCCAACAATAACACAGCCTGGATGGACCCTGCAAACTGCCAAGGCCGAGGAGCCATGGCTGAGAAAGACAGGCCGGCAGCATCGTTTTTCTAAATGAGTCAGCTCTTACAAGTCCTTGTAATGCTCTGTACCCAGCATTGTGCGAGGCCTGCTGGGGACGAAGGAGAAATAGATAAGATGAAAGCCTTTGCTCTCAACAGAGTGGCAACTATTGGAGAATTTATGTATGAAGCTACATGGTCTCAGTTTTATTTCCTCTGTGATAGACATTTCCAGAAGAAAGAGATCACAGTGGTCTGGGAAAAGATTCTGTGAAGAGAGGGAACTTGAGCTGAATCTGAAAGTGTGAGGGAAGAATCAGGGTGTTCCAGGCAGGGACGAAGGAGGGAGTATGGTGGAAACAGTGTAATGAGGAAAGTCACAGGAAAGAGACTGGTGCATGGAGTCGGCTTGGCTGACTTGTAGGGACCATGAGAGTTGAGTCCAGACATTGGGGGAAGAGAAATGCTAGATCAAGAGAAATAGCGGTAGTTGGTGGCAAAGCAGGCTGGGTATCTCTGGAGGTCTGAGGAGCGGACAACTGGAACTTGGGTGCAGAAGGCTGGCTTCAGTTTGAGTTTGAGCTGCTCAGGGCCTATATCCTTCAGCGTGCTTTGCTAAATACTCCAGGTTCCCATGAGGGGGAGCAGGAATCTTGGCAGAGTGTAGTTTCTAGAAAGTCTGACAACGAGATGTGGCACTCAGTGCAATATACAGCAACCTTTTAGCAGCTTTCAGCTGAGTATATCCAGGCTTGGATCCTAAGACTGGACAGTGAGACAGAGGAACAAAAAGAAGTGATGCCACTTGTTGGAACTGGTGGCTAAGGATGGCCCTAGCCCAGGCTCAGCTCTAGACAAAAACACAAGATATCCTTTGCAGCTGGCCGTGGAGTGGAACACATGTGTGTTCATGCCTAGAAATTCAAATGTTTCTGTGATCCACAAATGTCCTAGATCATTGGCGAGTCTGGGACCCTGGACCCTGGACCCTGGGCAGTCTGGGTAGGAAATGGAGACCACATCAACTTGGAAGACCTTTACAACGTACTCACGAAAGGTCTCATCTCCAGTGCTCAGGGGCATCCTCAGATTTCCACAGCACCTGTCCACTGGGTGACCCCAGCCCTGGAGAGCCTGGTGGCCTCCTAGAGCTCTCTGGATGAAGAATTCAGCCTCTGTTTGATGAGAAACCATTAGAAAAGAGATTGAAGCACACATTAGGCCCATTACTTTCTTTCCCATGTGGAGCAGAGTCTCAGCGAGCTAAAAGCTGCTGTGGCTCAGCTGTTTCTTCCAAAATGGTCTCTGTGGTTTTTTTGGCATTGGTTTGTTGATTTATTTCCTTTAAATCTTCTTCCAGGGAAGCAGCTGAGAGAGACTTGGCTTGGCCCATTTTCCTCACCTCCTGGGATAATATTTTTATTCCTGGATGGAGTGGCTCAATGCCTCTGGACTCTGACCACTCTGCCTCCCAGCACAAGAGGCCCTAGCTGGCTCCTCTGAGCAGATAGAGAGGAGCTTCCATAGGGAGGAAGCAAGAGGCTGTTGGGATGAAGTGGACATGGGATGAGGGAGATGGCTCTATCTTTGATGCCTCAGGCTTTTAAAAAGTCTGGGGGTTACATCCCAAGTTTCATACTCTCTGTTGCCCAGACTTTATTTTCTCTCTTCTTTTTTTTTTTTTTCCAGAAATCACAGCTCCCACTCTCTGGATTAAGCACTTGGTAATCAAGGACTCCAAACTGAACAACACCAACATAAGAAATTCAGGTAAATTATCTGCCTTGGATTATGTGCATACCTGATCTACCCATGGGTGCCACATGGTTACTCCATGACTGTTACTGTGTGGGGTTGGGCAAGTCATTTCACGATTTTGGCCTTCAGTTTCTTCCACAGCTGTAAAATGAGGAGATGAGATGAGTTAATCTCTTCCAACTTTAATTGTCTTCAATTAGGACTCAGGGATCATCTTTCATAAGTAGTTGATCCTTTTAGCTAAAAAAAAATAGTTTGATGGTATGTTTTAATATTTTAATTGACTTTCTATGTGCAATACAGAAGGATTTGGAAGAATGGCTGGGCATAGAGAAGTTGGACTTCAAACCTTAAGAACCTTGGATCTATGTGTTTTTAAGGCTCTAACTAACTGCCTGCAATCACGTCTTTTCTAATCTGATCTTTCAAGATCTTGTAAGTGTCCAGGTTTTAGTACTGGTTGAACCCTTGTAGTTGTTGTTTGGTTTCTAAGTTGTGTCCAACTCTTTCGCGAACCCGTGGACTGTAGCCCACAAGGCTCCTCTGTCTATGGGGTTTCCCAGGCAAGCATACTGGCATGGGTTGCCATTTCCTTCCTTCCTGACCCAGACATCAGACTCATGTCTCCTGCATTGGCAGTCGGATTCTTTAGCACTGAGCCACCAGGGAAACTGGAATCCTTATAGAAAGGTAATCATTTCTGAAGTGATCAGATTATAGAGATCATTTACCATCTATGAAGACCAAAGTTGAAAAGTTCATTTACCATCAATAGAAACTAGATGTCCATCAATGTGTTATTAACAGACCCAATTTATTTCTCTATCAGGGGGACTTACTCTTCTTTCAGCCTCAGACCTAATTCTGAGAAATGCCACTTGGCATATTTCTGCTGGTTATTGAATTTAGCCATATCATCTTTTCCTGATAAATAGCAAGGACTGTGAACTAAAGATACATCCCTTTCACCTGGGAGGCAGTTTTGCATGAGCATCAGTGAATGAGTGAGCTGCACTTGCCCTCCTTTTGGCTATCTGTATGGTTTGCCAGCTTTGTCCTAAAGGTTGTGGACACTGGGGTGCGTGGAATGGTTTAGACTGTGAGGTGAAGCCACATGGCATCGATTGATTTTCTTGGCCAAGTACCCGGGCCCATGTCTGGTTCCCTGTTTGACAGAAGCTGGAGGAGACCTGGGACACTGGGGTGGGAAGGAGCCCATGTGACATCCTGTGGGCCAGAGTCGTTGATAGAACAGGGGCCATGGTTAAAACACCGATTTTGGGTTCTCTTTCTGGCTTCAACACTTAGTGAAGTCAAGTGAAGTCAAATCAACTGAAGTCAAACACCCACTGAGGTCAAATGCCTCCCTCCCTCCCCACCAAGCCTCAGTGCTCAGCTGCAATAATAATCTCCCCCTTAAAGGATGGTGAGTAAAGGTTAACTAAGTTAGTCTGTATATTACTTAATGCCTGAGTAAGTGATAAACAGTAAGTGCATGATAAATTGTAACTACATTATATTTATTACTATTATCATCTTTGGTGGGAAAATTGGGACTGTAAAGAATTCGCCTGCAATGCGGGAGACTGAGTTTGATCCCTGGCTTGGGAAGATCCCCTGGAGAAGGGAACAGCTACCCACTTCAGTATTCTGGAGTGGAGCATTCCATGGACTGCATAGTTCATGGGTGGCAAAGCACTGGACATGACTGAGCAAATTTCACTTTTCACTCTCAATGATACTGCTTATAGTGAGAATTCCTTAATTAGGAAAGAATTTGTAATTGTCACCTTAAGCAAAAGCATCTATTAGGAAGCTTCTTCTTAGATCTTTCCTCCACTCTTCCCTCACTGTTAAGCAAATACGGTAAGTCAAAGAGAAGTCTTGGTACCTGTGCTATCTGTAAGTGGTATCTGCAAAAAGTCCCCAGTAGGGGGCTCACTTCTCATCTGGTGCCCAAGGGGTAGATAGGAGGGAGAGCTCTCTCTGAAATTATGTGGTACTTTTTGCCTGAAACATTTGACCTTTAGCAACTGCTTTTGTGATTCTTTTCACCTGTGTGTGCTATGTTGCTTCAGTCATGTCCAACTCTTTGCGACCCCGTGGACTGTAGCCTGCCAGGCTCCTCTGTCTGTGAGATTCTCCAGGCAAGAATACTGGAGTGGATTGCCATGACCTCCTCCAGGACATCTTCCGGACCCAGGGATCAAACCTGTATCTCTTCTGTCTCCTGCATTGGCAGTCGGGTTCATTACTACTGGTGCCACCTGGGAAGCCCCTTTTTCACCTACCAGTGGTTAATTTCTCTATCTAGGCTATACTCTGTGAAGGCAAGGGCTTTAGTGCCTGTGTGTCATATCTATTAGAGAATTTTGCTTAACGCATTTGATTGCTTCGGAGAAGGATGCAGCAGAAAGGATCTTCATCAATAAAGACAGAATTGTCATTGTCATCACAGCTATCAGCTACCTGTATCAGCTATGTGTTCTCTTTGAGCATCGCCATAACACTGTGAGATAAGTGTTGTCGTCCTTGTCTTATAGATGAAGAGTCAAAGGCCAAGAGAGAGGAAGTAACATGTCCTGGTTCACAGCTAGTAAGTGGTTCATTTCAGTTCAGTTCAGTTGCTCAGTCGTGTCGGACTCTTTGCGACCCCATGGACTGCAGCACGCCACGCCGCCCTGTCCATCACCAACTCCTGGAGTTTACTCAAACTCATGTCCATTGAGTCGGTGATGCCATCCAGCCATCTCATCATCTGTCGTCCCCTTCTCCTCCCGCCTTCAATCTTTCCCAGCATCAGGGTCTTTTCAAATGAGTAAGTTCCTTGTATCAGGTGGCCAAAGTATCGGAGTTTCAGCTTTAGCATCAGTCCTTCCAATGAATATTCAGGGCTGATTTCCTTTAGGATGGACTGGTTGGATCTCCTTGCAGTCCAAGGGACTCTTAAGAGTCTCCTCCAACACCACAGTTCAAAAACATCAATTCTTAAACGCTCAGCTTTCTTTATTGTCCAACTCTCACATCCATACATGACTACTGGAAAAACCATAGCTTTGACTAGACGGATCTTTGTAGTAAGTGGTAGGGCTGAAGAAAACGATTTCTCTGGGAATACAGTGCCTATCTTTTGGGCTATGTTCTTTGTGTGTGATGAAGGGCGATGTCAAGTTTGATAATGTTTGCTTCCACTCAAGTCCTTCTTCTTTCCACTCCTTCTTCCTCTGAGTAGTTTCCAATTGCATGAGTATGGGGTCATGCTGAGGAATGGTTTCCAGGCAGGTACTACCCCCTTACTGTTGTCAGAGGGGCCCAGTCACCTTATTTTTCCATGGTTGGCCCCAGTTATATCTGTGAGGTTGGCATATAGGACAAGATAGTTGGGAGAGAGCTAAAGGTTCCAAGAGAGAAACTGAGACCAGAGATCATTATCAAAGATTGATACCGTGGGCATTTTCTAAGAAACTGGGACATTCTCCATCATGGTCAAGTGGTAATACTGACAGAGTGCCTGCCACCCTTTTTGATGTAATTCTGTGTGAAGGCCATCATGTCTCATACGTGCATAACAGGCTGGCAAAAGGCCTCATGACTGATTTTGCAAATAAAGTTTTATTTGAACACAGCCATGTTCATTTATTTATGTACAGTCATCTATGGCTGTTTCCATGCTGTAACTGTCAAGTTAAAGAGTTGTGTCAGAGACTGTTTGGCCTACAAAGCCTAAAATATAATCTGATCCTTTACATTAAAAAAGTGTGCTGACTGCTGGTATATGATTGTTGCATTGTTGTTGTTCAGTCGCTAAGTCGTGTCTGACTCTTTGTGGCTTCATGGACTGTCGCCCACCAGGCTTCTGTCCATGAGATTTCCCAGGTAAGAATACTGGAGTGGGTTGCCATTTCTTCCTCCAGGGGATCTTCCCAGCCCAGGGATTGAACCCATGTCTGCTGCATTGGCAGGCGGATTCTTTACCACTGAGCCACCAGGGAAGCCCATATAAGATTGAAGTAGAAGCATTTGGGTGGGATCGTGAGTAGAAGTGTGTCTTCTCACATTTTGTGGTCTCTTTCTTGGAAGTAGGGGCTGTGTCTCCTGAGATGTTTCCTGACGTGCCGTGGGAAGCCTGTATTAGCGTAAAATTCTTCAGGTGGCTCACGTAGCACTTCCACCTCTCCTGTGAGCTTTAACATCCTTTCCCGTGCATGCTCTCACAAGTGCCCAGAAAGCATCCTGAGGCTTGGCCTTCATAGGTGGGAGGGTAGGGAATCTTTTGTATACAGAAGAGCTCAACCATGTAATGGCATGAGCATGGTCTGGTATCAGGCAATTCTATGGATGTGAGAGTTGGACCATAAAGAAGGCTGAGCTGAAGAATTGATGCTTTTGAACTATGGTGTTGGAGAAGACTCTTGAGAGTCCCTTGGACTGCAAGGAGATCAAACCAGTCAATCCTAAAAGAAATCAGTGCTGAATATTCATTGGAAGGACTGAGGCTGAGGCTGAAGCTCCAGTCCTTTGGCCACCTGATGCAAAGATGCTGGGAAAGATTGAAGACAAGAGGAGAAGGGAACAACAGAGGACGAGATGGTTGGATGGCATCACCGACTCCATGGATATGAATCTGAGCAAGCTCCGGAAGATGGTGATGGACAGGGAAGCCTGGTGTGCTGCAGTCCATAGGGTCGCAGAGTCGGACACCATGGAGTGACTGAACAACAGTAGAACTGGCTGCTTCCTACTGAGAGGCTGGGTGACCTTGAGAAAGTTAATAATTAGCTACCCTGAACCTTGATTTCCTTATTTATTAGATAAAGTCGTTAATGCCTTGCAGGATTTTCCTGAGAATTCAGTGTATCTAAAAGGCCTGGCACACAGTAGGAGCGCGTAAATTATTGAAAACACCTCAATGGACTACCTTGATGTGTTGTGTTGGCCAATTTTCACATGATTTCACTTGGTTTGATGAGAAGTCACATAGACTTGAATGATAACTTGTCTGGGTCTGGGGTCTGGAATGGACAGCAGCCTCTGCATGGGGCCCCTGGGACACTTCCCCATTAGAGTTTGATGAAAGATTCTGAGTCTGGAGAGCTTCCACCCACACCCCTGGGGAGGTTGGAGTGGGACTCTGTGAGCCGACTGAGTGAGCACTCTCCTCCTCAGCTCTCTCTCTCCCAGAGGAAAAAGGCCATCCCAGCTTCTTTTACACCCCAAACATCCTTCTTTCACGCTCAGACCCTGTGACGCCAGGCTTGGTTTCTGGCCTGGGGACTGTTGACGTTGGAAAGGTTCCACCGGGCAGCTGAAGTTTTGCAACAACATGACACTTACGCCTGCAGACTTATCCTGTCTCCTTCCCTCCTCCTGAAGGTTTTGGTCCCTGTTTTTAAGGCTTTGTCGTAGTCTTATCATGGTCAGGGTCACCCTCTGAGTACGTGGCAGGGTCCACAGCAGCATGTTTGCTTGTTGAACTTCTGATTCTCACCTCCTTTGTACCAGGAGTTCTTCTTGCAGCCAAGCAGACAATGCACCTGGTGGCGAATATCCTAGAATTTGACAGCGAGCATCTTCTCCTATACACGTGTTGGCCAGAAACACATGTATAAGAAAACATTTTTATAAGAAAACAAACTGCTTTTATAAGAAAACAAACTCTTGCTGAGATTTTGGTACCAGGGGCTAGTGATCAAAGCATTTCTTATTATAACTAGATTTAAAAAAAAAAACTGTAATCACTTACATGTTAGAGAAGAGAGTACAGAGATCCAAGAAATGACAAAAACTAGGCTTCATCTCATCTTTCATCCATATCTTAACTGCTTCTAATTTTGTTACATGCGGACATGTGCCTACAGCATGGGATTTATAAAAGTCTTTTTTTTTTTCCCCTCTCTCTCTTTCTGTGTGACAAAATTCTGTGCTTTCTCCTCTGGGAAAATATTATCTCTCAGGAAATGTGGTCGTGTGAGCCTTCACTTTGCTGTTCATGGAGACGATGCCCTGAAGGCGTGTACTACAGCCCTTTCCCTCTTTCCTGGCCTGATACCCACCGGGGGCCACCTGTGAGGTCATTTGACTTCTCTCCTCCCATCCCTTTCTTTCCTTTATCTCCATCTTTTCTAGTTAACGTCATGATCTGACTTCAAGAGGCCCTAGCACCTGGCGCTGTGGGTTCAATTCAAATGGACTGTGTCTTTCCTTCCTCACCTGTTTGCCTGGCAGACCTTCCTTTAGTCCATTTGCAAATGCAGCAGCCGCTGGTAACCCTGCTCCCTGGAGACCAGCCACCAGCGGAGACACAGGTGGAAATGCACCCCTGCCCTCCTTGAACATGAGGGTGTTTGCCTCAGTCACCATCCGAGTCACAAATAAGCTGTTTTCAGCATCCTGTCCTGACCTGCCAGGGTCGGAACAGTGCTCTCCTAGGCCTACTTTGGGCCCCTCCATCACCTTTTGGATACACTTCCCTTACCTGGAAGTTCCTGCCGGGGTGGCTGCTCCTAGAGCTGGGACTTCGGGTCACAGAGCAATAGCACCTCCCGGCTGGATCCCCCACCCCCTAAACCAGTGCTCTTGGTCTGCCCAGAAACCGCGAGGTGATGTAATGACCTGAGGCCTGGAAAAATAAACAGTTTTCAGGGAAACCAGCGGTAGCCGTTGTAAGCAAATACCCCACAGCCACCTGGAGACTTGCGCATGACGTGATTGGAAGGAAGAATGAGTAACCCACTAACGTTAGCAGCCGCAGATGGGGCTGGGCTGGTGTGCATTTAAAATATCTGTATAAAAACAAATCCTTGATGTTTATTTCTATCACTGGCCTTCTGGATGTCTGCCCACGTATCTTCTGCAGGTGTCTTGGTCCATCATGGCCAGCAGAATAAGAGCCAGGGGTGGGGATGGGTGGTCATTCTTATGATTTTCTCTCCGACAACAAAGGCCTTTCTTAAGTTCTCCCTTTGCTAAGAGGATCTGAAACACATTTGGAGGCCCCAGAGAGCCTAGCCTTGCAGTCCATTTTAATCTTGTTTTAAGATCGGTTTTCCCAGTCGCCTTGCTCCTTCACCCCATGTTGTCTGTTTGGAACATAGAGGTGCAGTGTGACTGGGAGGGGTCTGGAACTTGCTCCACTAGCAAAGATTTTATTGAGTTTGTATGCTTGTGGTGGTAAGAGCAAACCCACCGCATCCTAATGTTCTACTTTTGGCCTCTGCTGCTGGAAAAAAAGAAAAAACTAATCGAAGGCCCTGCTGAGATAATTGTAATTGACTTCTTCCAACTTGTTAGAAGTCAGCTGCCATCTCTGCTTTGGTCTGAGCAGCCTCATTCTGGGTTTATTTGTAAGAAGACTTTGGAAGTAGACAGGGTATATAGTTTATGAGCACACTCATATGTGCAGTGTTATTGTTTGGAGGAGAAGAGTGAAATTATGATACTTTATTTGACAAATTAAAAAAGACCTCTCTTCCATCTCCCCCTTCCACGACCCCTCCTTCCTTCTCACCTGAATTTTTGTTTTCTAGCTTTTGTCCTTAAAGGAAGAGCTTGTCAGGTCAAGGTCAGCGAAGTTAGTGAGAAAAACTACAGAGATGCCAGCTTACCACTTCTGAGTACTTGTCATTGCAAAACCACTGTGAAGAGTTTCATATTCTTTTTGGTGGAAGGGTCATATGAGCATGAGTCAATAGAGATGGCGCCTTTTCTAAAATTCGAGTGGCTGTGAGTCAGTGATGCTTTGGGGAAAAAGTTTAAAAAAAGTGCCTATATGCTATATTGGGATAGTCTATCCTAGAAGAAGTATCTTCTGTAGAATTTAGATCTTGTTTTCCTCCAGTTCTCAGCGTCTGTCTGTGTGGGAAGACAGAGGGTACGACTTCAGACAACGGTGAACCGTGCATGCCCATTTTAGGTGCCCCAGAGAGAAATTATTTAGACAGGCTGGTTGGTTTGTAATTTTCCCTTACGCCTCCTGACCCACAGCACTTCATCCGAGCACTGGGCCCTATTTACAGAGCCTACTGCACACACGCCTGTGAGTGGGTGTGTCGGGGACACGAGGCGGGCATTGTTAGTTTTGTTTGGCGGGGGTGGGTTCTAAGCCACAGGCAGTTGGACGCAGTATGGCCGTGGCAGGAGTAGGGGTTGGGGGAGCGAGGCATGGGGGCAAAACGGCAGCCTTGCCCCATGCTCAGCTGCTTCCTGGTTCTAGGGCTCTCCTGGGGTCAGGGAGCCTGAGCTGGCTCAGGCCCGGAGCCGTGGGGAAGCTCTGGCCTGGCTGTAAGGTGGTGGGCTATCGAGGTGGCCGCCTCTAGTACCCCTGCTGCATTCGCCTTTTTAAAGAGATGTATTGTTGTTGTTCAGTCGCTCAGTTGTTTCCGACCCTTTGCGACCCCATGGACTGCACCCTGCCAAGCTTCCCTGTCCTTCACCATCTCCCGGAGTTTGCTCAGACTCATGTCCATCGAGTCAGTGATGCCATCCAACCATCTCATCCTGTCGTCCCCTTCTCCTGCCCTTGATCTTTCCCAGCCTCAGGGTCTTTTCCACTGAGTCTACTCTTCAAATCAGGTGGCCAAAGTAATGGAGCTTCAGCTTCAGCTCCAGTCCTTCCAATGAATATGTAGGGTTGATTTCCTTCAGGATTGACTGGTTTGATCTCCTTACAGTCCAAGGGACTCTCAAGAGTCTTCATATTATTTGTTTATTTTTGGCTGCTCTGGGTCTTCATTGGTGCAGGCAGGTTTTTTCTAGTTGCGATGAGTGGGAGCTACTCTTTGTTGTGCATGGGCTTCTCATCATGGTGGCTTCTCTTGTTGCAGAGCTCGGGCTCTAGGTGCCTGGGCTCAGCAGTGGTAGCACACAGGCTTGTAATTGGCTTCTTCCATCTTGCTAGAAGTCAAGTTGCTCCATGACATATGGAATGTTCCCAGACCAGGGATCAAGCCCACTACCCCTGCATTAGCAATTGGATTCTTAACCACTGGACCATCAGGGAACTCCACCACTGCTTCATTCTAAACGAGAAAAAGGAGCCCAGACTAATAAGGGCCTTGCCCAGGGTTCCGAACCCATCAACAGCTCTCATGTCAAGGCCTCTTTGTTGTTCAGTTCAGTTCAGTTGCTCAGTCGTGTCTGATTCTTTTGTGACCCCATCCTCGCTGTCCATCACCAACTCCCAGAGTTCACTCAGACTCACGTCCATCGAGTCAGTGATGCCATCCAGCCATCTCATCCTCTGTCGTCCTCTTCTCCTCCTGCCCCTAATCCCTCCCAGCATCAGAGTCTTTTCAAATGAGTCAACTCTTCACATGAGGTGGCCAAAGTACTGGAGTTTCAGCTTTAGCATCATGTTATTCAGTCTCTAAGTTGCGTCTGGCTCTTTGTGACCCTGTGGACTGCAGCACGCCAGGCTTCCCTGTCCTTCACTATCTCCCAGAGTTTGCTCAGATTCATGTTCATTGAGTCAGTGATGCCATCCAACCATCGAATCCTCTGCCGTCCCTTGATTAAAGGGTCATTTGGAGAAACCTATTCCCATGGTAGAGGTGACCATTTTAAATCTGTGTGTATTCTGTGTCTATTCTCTCTACATCTACCCCTGCTTGATACACACCTGAGCAGTTTCAAGGGCTGACTTTGTTCTGTTTGTCAGGGGGTCTGCTTCTTCCCTGCCCTGGCAAGACCTCTCCTTTTCTTGGCCACTGTCTGTTCCAGAGGGAGCTCTGAGGAACAGTTCTGTGGGTTCCCCTCCTCTTCGGGGGTTACTTGGGGTCCCTGGATGACTCTGAGACTAGGGGATTGATGACAGCCAAGTGACAGCTCACTGCTGGGCATGACGGGAGGACAGAAAAGCGGTCGCAGGTGCTGACACACGTGGCCAAATAAATAGAAAGGGCTGCTCAGTGGTGTCCTGCGAACTGTCCGAGATCATACATCCTGCAGCATCTCCTCCCTGGAGTCCGCATGTCCAGTCACAGGACTGGCTCTTTGGAAACAGGAAGTCAGTGCCTTCAAACCTGGTCCTTCCAGTCCCTCCTTTTGTTCCTGCAGTTTCTTCATCGGCCAGATTCTCTGTGAAACTCCCCAGAGCACACGCCACTCGTGCCAACCCAGAGAATCCTGAGGCAGGAGCCATGCAATTTCTTATGCCTCTGGAATTTCATGTTCTGGAATTTCAGGAAAGGTTTTTTTTTTAACTTGTTAAAAACTTTAGCTTGTTATTTTGTGTTATCCTTCAGCATTTCATTCATTTTTGATAAGAGACTAGGTGGGTGTGAGGTATTTGAAGGGTTTCAGGGTAATTGTAGACGACACAATGCTACTGTTTTCCTTGGTATTCTTGGCTCAGTGGGACAATTCCTTTTACAACATAGATACACTGCTCCTGTTTTTCAGGCGGGTACCATGTATTGATTTTTCTTTTAAGAAAATCTAGTGCCGGATGGTCTGAGGGTTGAGTGTGGCATTTCCTAGGATGAGTCAAAGGGGCAGATTTTCTTTTTCTAGACTCTGTGGTCTCATCCCTCCCCAACCCCCACCACCCCCAACACACACACTTGACTCAGCGGTGAGGGCCCATCTCTGAAGTGTCAGGCTAGCACAGAATCCTGCAGCTGGGGATGGCGCAGCAAGTATTCAAGCAATAGCAGGGTTCTTGGGCTGTATACTCTGAGCATCCTTTACACCTGGGTCTCCATGGTTCTCCTATGAGTGAGGTGCTGGGGCTCAGGGCTGGATGTGGGGAAGGGTCAGGAAGGCTGCGACAGGGCCCTTGCCCTTGGGAGCTTGCAGTCTTGTTAAGTCCTGGTGCCCAGGGTGAGGAGTCCAGGAGGAGTGCAGAGGGAGGCCTTGCTCTAGGTGGGGCCCCCAGGGAAAGCTCTGGGGATGGAGGAGGCCTAGAATGAGGGTAGGTCAGGATCTTGTGGCTAGTTCTTTCTTCTTGCTGCCTCTTATGAGACTTTTCTGACCTCTTCCTGAGCCTGCCATGGTGCCAGCGCACACCCAGTCCCGGGGGCCAGGAAGTCCCTCGACCCCCTCTGCATCCTCTCTGTGAGCCCCAATCTCCTGTGTTACCCCAGATCCCACATTAGATTTGAGACCCCAGGAGCACTGATCTCTCTCAGGACATTGTTGTCGGCCCTGTCCACACCCCACTGCCCTGTCTGCAGTATAGGTGGTGCTTGGTTGAGTCAGCCTGAAAAGCTGCCTTTAATTCCCAGCTGCTCCTCCCCTCGGAGGAGAGCTTCTGGTTCTTTCTCTGGGAAGATTGCATCATTCATTGAGGCATCTTTCCCGATACATGTTTCTGGGACCCATGACTCTTCTCAGCTTTTCTGTGTATGGTTTTCTATAAGACTGGGCTTTGTTCTTGGTCTCATTTTTCATAGGGACCCAGTGTCGACTAATTTTAGGGGCCAGCTTGACTAGGCCACAGTAGTCAGTTTGGTCAAACACTAGTTTGGATGTTGCTGCAGAGGTATTATTTTAGACATGATTAACTTTTATAATCAATTGACTTGAAGTAAAGCAGATGACCCTCTGTGGTGTGGGTGGGCCTCATCCAATCAGTTGAAGGCATTAAGAGTGAAACTTGAGATTTCCTGGAAAAGAAGGCATGCTCCCTCCAGACTGTGACATAGATATTCTGCCTGAATTTCCAGCCTGCTGGCCTTACCTATTGATGTTGAACTAGAGACTGCCCCATCACTCTTACCTGAATTTCTAGCTTGTCAGCTTGGAGCCAAATCTTTGAGATAAATCTCTCTCTCTCCACATATATAGCCATATCCAAATATATATATATTTTTTCTTTTTTTCTGTTGGTTCAGTTTCTCTGGAGAGCCCCCACCACTACTGATGCTCTCTGACTTCTGCCTTCTCTCTCCTCCCGTCTCCCTCTGGGTCTCCATCACTATATGGCTCCCCAGCTCCTTCTCCGAAGAGTTCAAGATATGCCTGGCTCGTCAATACCTGCTCACTCGGGTGTTTGGTTACCCAGCCTCCCAGCTTTTCTGTCTGTTCCTTCCTTCAGCAGGTTCTCTGGAATGCAGCAGCCAGAGAGAAAGACCAGCCCAAGGACCTGAAACTTGAATCTTTTCATGTTTATGTTTGTTGGACATTTTTTTTTTAAGTAAAGAAGAAAAAAGAAACAGATGATAAAGAAGAAAATGTTCCCAGAAACAAAGGATAAACTGGGCTAAAATCGAGATGGAGAGTTAGCTGGGGGTTAAAATTGTCCATGCTCTCCGTTGCTCCTAATTACCATGGGTCATTGAGAGGTGCAGAGGCAGGGACTGGCTGTAGCAGACAGGGCTGTTTTCCACACTCCTCCCGTCTTGGCTGGACAGCCGAGAATCTGCACCCTGGGCCTGCAGACAGGGTTTGTGTTGTCTGGTTCGGCCTGGTTTCTCTCTCCCCGGCCCCCCTCCCTGCCCACTCCCACCCAGGCGCAGCCCTGCTTTGCTCCGCTGCTGTGTGATTGGTGGGGAGGGCTGTGTGCTTTCCGGTGGCAAGAGTTGGACCGCGTTTTCATTCCTTCCACGGGCTACTTCTCTGTTGTGTTTCTTCTCTCAGGCAGCCGGAGGTTTGTGAGTGAGAGTGAAATGACCCACTGCCAGGTGGGGAGTACATCGGCTTTCACTTGTTGTCTGCATTGTCTCGGAATGGATTAGAAGGGCTGAGTGTGCTTGAGTCCAAGAATGTGTGGTTAGGTATTCCCGAGTCGCCCTGAACAAGGCCTGCCTGTTCCCTCTCCTCTGATGTTTATGTCTTCCCAGTGTTTACAGATGTCCCAGCCCATTCTCAGAGTTATCAGGCCGGACCTTCTAATTGTCTCATCTTTCCCTGAACTTCCCTGAGCAGAGACTGAATGTTTCAGAACAGCGAGTGTCAACTTCTGAGGAGCTTCCTTTCTGAACCAGTGGACAGACCCTTGAAATAGATCCCCTGGCTTGCATTCTGGAAGGTGACTTCTTCACAGCTGTCAATTTTAAGATTTGTTTGGGAGTGATTGAGAAGGGCAGAGGGTAGCAATGGCCCTAAGGGTGGAGCTGGCTTCTGCGTCTTCAGATGCAGAATAAGCTTATGCCTCTCATTATGTACTGATCAGCATTTGCATGACCTCTGGAGAAGCACTAAAGGAATAATTGATTGATTGATTGGTTGAGGGGTCCAAGAGGGCTGCAATACTTGTGGGGTATATAATACTTATGGGATAATTTTATAAAGAGGATTCCCAGATGGCACAGTGGTAAAGAATCTGCCTGCCAATAGAGGAGATGCAAGAGACTCAGGTTTGACCCTTGGGTCAGGAAGATCCCCTGGAGGGAGGCATGGCAACCCACTCCAGTATTCTTGCCTGGAGAATCCCGTGGACAGAGGAGCCTGGCAGGCTACAGTCCATGGGGTCCCAAAGAGTCAGACATGACTGAGCAGCTGAGCACGTGCACACACACACTTTGATAAAGAGTTGAGCAAGTCTGAGTGTTTCAGTTACCTATTGCTGGGTAACAGACCACCCAGAAATGTAAAGGCTTACAGCAAAAATAATTTCTTCTTTCTGCGGTGTTAGTGGTGGCTCCTTGATGGATCGTGGCTGCACTTACTCCTGGACTTGTCCGACTGGAGGGTCACCTGGGCTGGGATGTCCAGGATGACCTCACCCTTACACCTGGTGGGTGGTGCTGGCTGTGGGTTGGACCCCTTCCTTGTGGTCTTTCATCCTCCAGGGGGATGGACTGGCTTCCTTATGGACGGGTCTCAGGGTGGACTGCAAGAAAGGGCAAGTGGAAATTGTAAGGAGTCTTCAGGTCTAGGTCTGGAAACTGTATACTGTCACCCCTGTCCCTTCCACTGGTCAAAGCAAATCAGAGTCAGCGTGGAGGGTCTATCCAATGGCGTGAATACAGGGAGGTACAATCCACTGGTACCATCTTGTAACTGTCTACGATACCGAGTAAAAGAAAAACATATGTTAGAATAAAAATTAGATTAGCCCATGGCAGTGAGAGCTGATATTTAAGAAAGATGAAGGCCATGGCCTGGGAACAGACTGTCTGGGCTACAATGCAGGCTCTGCCACTTCCTCATTATTGACCTTGGGGAACTCACACAGCCAGTCTGCTCAGTGACTATACTATTATTAGAGTATAGTAACACTTATTGTAGAGGCTCATGATGAGTTTGAGTTAACAAAAGTGCCCATTACTGAGCTGGGCATGTAGTAAAAACTCAGAGAGCAGTTAGCTATTATTATTCATGTTACTGTCTGTCAGTGGTGGGTGAGTTACAGATTTAGGCTTTAGGTGTTCCGGTTCAGAAGCAAAGAGGGAAAAATATGAGGGTATGAGGTCCAGGGTGCGCTCTAGCGGAGAAAAATTTTTGGTTCAGAAGAAACAGTGCTGTGTCAAAAGGGTAAGCATGGGTTTTTACACATTTGCTTTAGAATGCAGCACGTTTATGGCAGTCTGCAAATGGACTGGCTGGAAAATCTTCACACCATAAAAATAAATGTACTTCCCCCTAAAAGCGAATGATTAGAGGCAACAATCTCTGTCTAGAGTTCAGCAAGACAGGCTTGATTGTCAGAGCCCTTGACCAGAGCCTCAGCTCTCCTCTTGCCTGGCTGAGTGAACTTGGGAAAATTCATGAATGTCTCCTGGTCTATAAAGTGGCAAAGGGACTTCCCTGGTGTTTCAGTGGTTAAGAATCTGTCTTCCAATGTGGGGGACATGGGTTAGATCCCTGGTCGAGGGACTAAGATGCCACAGGGCAACTAAGCCCATGCATCGCAGCCCATGCGCCACAGCTAAGACCCAACACAGCTAAATAAATAAATACATATTTTTTACAAAATAAAATGGGCTTAATAGCAGCACCTACTTCACAGGGACGAAGAGATTAGGCAAGTGAAGTCCTTATTCTACTGCCTGGCGCATGCTTCTCAGTGAATATTTGCTTTGACTATTATTAGTATAAAGAGGATTTTAGGAGAGATTTTCTCTCTGTTGGAAGACAAACTCTCTGTGTTTTCTTTGCAAATGGTTAGTACTATGATTATAAACCTTTCCTGCCTCTTTCTTAGAGAAGCACTTGGACTTGCAGAGATCATCATAAAGTAATAAGCAAGCAAGCAAACAAAGAAAAAAGTAATAAACCCTGCGTTTAGCCTTTTCTCAAATTCCACTGCTAGCCCCCTAGTTTTTCCAAGTTAGCTCGCGTCATCATTTGTATGGTTTTATTCTCCGTGGAACTCCGTGCAGCCTCTATGGAAGCGGGCTGCAAACATCTCAGAACAGCCTTCAAGGACGTCCAGAAATCTGTCGACAGCCCCCAGACTACGGGTTCCCACCTCTCCTCGGCTGGCTCCTCTCCACATCCCTGCAGTCTCAGGATCCCCGACGGTGTGAAGTCAGGCCCATCATTTGCTCTGTCCCCAGGGAAGCTTTCTCCACCTCTGTTCACATCTCGCCTTCCATCTGATTTACGGCTTTAGAATGTTGGCCTGGAGGATCTTATAATTTAAAGTCTCTGTCAGAGGTTGTTACATGAACGCGGGGCCAGTAAAAAGCTGTTTTCTTTTGGTTTTGCTCATCTGTCACTTTTTTTTTTGTGGCATGAAATACGAGGTAGGAAAATAAAGTTACCCACTTGGGGTTGGGAGAGCTATTGAAACACTCTTGTGTAATCCTTTGGAAGGTGCCAGGCTCCATCCTAGCCAGGGGCCCGATTCAAAATTCTGGGTCTTCAGGCCAGGTCTCCCCAAAGGCCCCCTCTGTCCAGCAGTTTCTGTCTCTTCCCTAAGCTGGCTCTAGGGGCAGTTCTGGTGGTAGTTATAACTTGGTTTAGAATCATAAGTCTATTGTCTGTCAACTGTTCTAAACTCCTGTTCATCTAGCCAAGGAGATTCTGTTCAATTTTGCTATGTTTGCATTATGAAAACAGTAATTCCTTTTTTTTTCATTTTCCATATCAGAATTATATTTTAATAGCAAATATGCTATATATATATACCATCCAATATTTTTATGCCCTTAAGGAAATATTCCCTCACTCTGCAATGAGAATTTTTCAGCATTTTTTTTAGGAGACCAGAAATCATTTCCCCATCATCTGACTTTCCTCTAAGACAGCATTGCATCTCTGCACACCTACAGTCTGCTTCAACATCTGTCTGGTTCATATGTGTATCATTAACAGAGCCATTATTTCAAAGGCTTTGGCTCCATCAGAGTTTAGCTTCTGTTATTTTCATCTGTTTGTTCAGTGAGCAGGATGAATCTCCACATCGCTGATGCCAAATTCCTGGCTCTCCGAGTGGTACTTTTGTAACACACTGTGAAAAAGTCACGGGATACCCAAGGTGATTCCTGTCACATTCTTCACGAGGAAAGTTGTGGATTACTGTTCATGAGAGAAAGTGATGATAAAGTAAATGAATAAAAAGAGAAATAAGTAGATCAAAAACAGTGGTACGAGTTTATGATATGGTCCCTTTTATTGTTTTTTTAAAAAAACAACCTCGTGTGTGCATATGTATTTGCATATGTGTACATGCAAAAGAAAAGATCCAGGGTAGGTAGAACTTAACTTTGGTGGGATTAGTGATTCTTCAAATATTTCTTTATAATGAGAAAAGAAACCCAATGCTATTTATTTTTAATTACTAAAAAAAAGAACCCAAAGCCCCACATAGTATCAACAAAAAAACAAGAAGGGGAAGTTGGGCAGGTTGACTGGTTAGGGGCCGTGGGGTACTAAAGCCCCCGGGGCGCAGGGCACCTTGGGGTGCCTCAAGCTGGGCTTGACTCTGGGAAAACTAGGTTTGGCTGTTCAGACACACTGGCATGGTTTCTGAGGCCGCTGAGTACAGACACCTTCCTGTGGGAAGGTGTGTTGTGTAATGGAAGCAGTGTTGTGTAATCAACTCAGCTCCATTCAGCCTACTTTGTCCGCCTCTGATGGAGCCCTGGAAGGAGTGGGTTTGGGCCTTGTTTCTGCTTCTCTTGGGTACCAGGCATCAGAGCATCTTCCCACCCTGAGGACGGTGACTGTGGCCCTGTCCTACAGGGTCTGGGTTTGGGACAGTGTCCACACACAAAGGCATACCTGCCTCAGCTGTCAGCTTGCAGGGCTGGAGCTAGGAGACATGAGCAGGGACTGTTCTGAAAACAGGAGATTCCACTCCCAGGCCAACTGCAGCTCTGATGAGGAGTAGCCCCGCCTCCCAGCGTGAATGCTACTGCAGCCTGGCCATGCAAGGGCCAGAGTGAGGTGCTCTGAGCCTCCAGCTCCTCACTCAGGGCTGGCGTGGGGACCCCGCACCCCTTGGTGATTCACCAGTCAGCCATCATCAGTTCCTGGGGGCCAGGCCGGGTCCTGACAGGGAAAGCATAGGATTGGGAAGTCACCACGGGCTGTGTCTTTTCTTGCAGAGAAAGTTCACTCGTGTGACCAGGAGAGACAGAGCGCCCTGGAAGAGGCCCGGCAGAACCCCCGCGAGGGCATTGTGATCCCCGAGTGTGCTCCTGGGGGGCTCTATAAACCAGTGCAGTGCCACCAGTCCACTGGCTACTGCTGGTGTGTGCTGGTGGACACTGGGCGTCCGCTGCCGGGGACCTCCACACGGTAAGCCCCTGGAGCCCGTCCTGCCCTTCAGATGGACCCTGGGGCAGGAGAACCAGCTTCCTGTTAGGCTGGCGCCTTGCATCTCCCGGATTTATTGTCCTGGCCGGGTGGGAATTGAGACACTCGGGGAGCAGCGTCTCTGCTCGTGGGCAGATGAGGTCCTGGTGGAAAGACCTGGATCTTGGATTCTGGTCACAGGGCTGGCCTTTTCTAGCTGGGTGGCCTTGGGGAAAGGAGGTAATCTCTGTGAACCTCAGTTCACTCAGGCAGGTTATTGCCCTGCCTGAGTCTCTAGGTGCCATGGGTCAGAAAGATCCTGTGTGCAGACGTAAGGGGCACCACTCTACTTGAGTAGCTGAGACCATGTGGCAACATGCCTGAACGTGTCTCTGTGGGGACGCTGATGCTGGGATTGCCCTGTAGCTAATGGACAGTGTGGGAGATATTTTTCCACCAGCTCTGGGTGCTCTAGGCTTAGAGACCACACAGATCTTTGCTAGTGGGAGGGCTGAAGTCGGCTCAGGTTCCAGCCCCTCCTTACCCCCTGCCTGTCTCTCTTCTCAGCTACGTGATGCCCAGTTGTGAGAGTGATGCCAGGGCTAAGAGTGCGGAGGTGGAGGACCCCTTCAAGGACAGGGAGCTGCCAGGTAGGAGACGACACTGCCTCTTGCTGACATCCTCACCCCTTCCTGTCCCGCCACCCCCTCATCGTGCAGGAGCAGCGCCCGCCTCTGGGTCTGCTTCCTCATCTGTAAGCTGGGGTGGGGACGGACAGTGGGCAGGGGCATGGCAGGAGCCACAGGATCAGCATCCAGTCTGGTGTGTGTCCCTAATTAGTCCCGAAGCCTTAAACACATGGTTTCTCCTCCTCGCTCTTCCCTTTTTCATCTTTAAAATGTAGTCCTTGGCTTAAAGGGCTTCCCAGATGGCCCTCATAGTAAAGAACATTAAGGAACGTGGGTTCAGTCCCATGGATCAGGAAGATCCCCTGGAGGAGGCCATGGCAACACACTCCAGTATTCTTGCCTGGAGAATCCCGCAGACAGAAGAGCCTGGCTATGGTTCATAGGGTTGCAAAGAGTAGGACACAACTGAAGCGACTTAGCACGCACACGTGTTGGCTTAAAATCCTACCCTCAAAAAATGCTCCAGTTTTTTCTCTAACCTAGGGTGATTGGGTGGAGAAGGAAATGGCAACCGACTCCAGTATTCTTGCCTGGAGAATCCCAGGGACAGAGGAGCTTGATGGGATTCTGTCTATGGGGTTGCACAGAGTTGGACATGACTGATGTGACTTAGCAGCAGCAGCAGCAGCAGGGTGATTGGGACAGTGATCTGGGGACTGTGGACCCTTTTCTCCAGGGCTGCAAAGAGAAGCTAACTCTCAGAACAGGCTTTCCTGCAGCGTGTGGTAGTGTCCGTTGCCAACCCTGTAGAGTGCCTTTGCAATGACCCTTGGTGGCCCAGAACTGTCCCTGGAGTATGGCACAAGAGGCATAGGAAGGGGCCAGGGCCTCTGAAGGGCTGCTGGGCTGGGTTTCCCTTATCTACCGGGTTCTCTGCCCGTGAGTTACAATATGATTACTAAATATTGATGTCTCGAAACACTGTAGTTTTAATCAGGTCAGTGCTGATGGGAGCTCCTACTGTTCCCATCAAGACTCCAAAGGAGAACTGAAAACAGAGGCTCTTGAAAGTCCGGGGGTTCCCAAGTGAGGTTTGTAGAAATCACTCTGTCATGAGAACAGAGTCGTAGAGACCAGGATCCCTCTGTCTAGCCATCCCTTCAACAAATGTGAACTGAGATTTCACTGTGTGCCAGGCGCTGGGTATGTCTAGTAATCAAAACGGAAGTGAAGCTTATGTAGTGTGGGAGACAGAGTACACAAATAAATGAATACAAACACATGAAGATGGTGACAGGTACTCTAAAGGGAAAGAGTGAGGTGCTGGGAGAAGGACAGGAAGAAATCCGTGGCTTCACTGAGAAAGTGGCGTTTAACCAGAGACCCGGGGGAACTGCAGAGAGAGGAGAATGGAATGGTTGCTGCAGAGAGGAGAATTGTAGGTAGTGCTGAGGGACTGTTTGGGGCTGGCAGTCATGAATTTATAGGAAAACCATCTCTCCAGTGGTGTGGTGGTGTTTACACCAGCAACATGCAGCTCTGGGGGTGTGGATTTGGAGAAGGCATATCTGTGCAAAGGTTCATCCATGCTTGGGGTTTTGCTGGAGTCCCACCATGAGGAATAAACAAAGGATTTGAGAGTACTTCTAAGGGAGGGTTGATCATTATAATCTAAGCTGGCTGAGGAGAGATGTAAAAAAAGGAAGAGGTTCTTGGATAGGTAAACTGGTAGGTCCGTTGAGTCAACTTTGACCTTGGATTTCTTGCATTCCTAATGCCCTTGTACCACCTGGTCCTCACCTCTGGAGTGGCCTGGTCTCACTGTACCACTTGAGTTTCCCAGCAGACTATGGACTTTATGAGGAGAAGAGCTCTGTCTAGTATATTCCTAACATATACCATAGTGCCTGAGTTGATACTCAGCAAAAATTTGTGGAATGGAAGAACACCAAAAGCTGTATTGTCCACGTGGTCTGATGGTCCCTTGTGGGCTGTGGGGAGAGGAACTCTGGAGGTTTATGAGAATCATCTGGGGCTTCCCTGGCTCAGCTGGTAAAGAATCCGCCTGTAACGCTGGAGACCGAATCATTTGAGCTGTGGACAGTTCCCAAAGTGGATTTGGCTGGACAAGAAGGACTTGGAGAAGTTGAAGAAACAGTGGTAGTGGAGGAAGCTGGTTTACTTGATCATTTACCTGGCACGTGCCTTCAGATCTCACTTTGTCTTTCAGGCTGTCCAGAAGGGAAGAAACTGGAATTTATCACCAGCCTACTGGATGCCCTCACCACTGACATGGTGCAGGCCATTAACTCAGCAGCGCCCACTGGAGGTGGGAGGTGAGAGTTTGAGCAGGACTCAGGCCCAGTGGGACCTCAAGGCCCCTGATCTTTTAGATGCTACAGGACGCCGAGAGATTGGGGAGGGCTTGGGTAGCGCAAGGGCTGGAAGTTGATCCTTTTCCTGAAACCATGTAGCTGTGACTTTGTCCAACATTCTGCCAAAAATCTCACCACCCCTCTCCCCTTTCCAGTCCTTGGGAGTTGCTTTTCTCTAGCTTGTAGTTACCTGATTACAGGTAAGTCCAGGAGTGTCTGGGACTTCCTAGGTGGTGCTAGTGGTAAAGAATCTGCCTGCCAATGCAGGAGACATAAGAGACATGGGTTCGATCAATCCATCAGGAAGATTCTCTGGAGAAGAGAATGGCAACCCACTCCAGTAGTCTTGCCTGGAAAATTCCATGGACAGAGGAGCCTGGCAGGCTACAGTCCACGGGGTTCCAAAGAGTCGGACATGACTGGAGCCACTTAGCATGCCACGCACCAGGAGTGTCTGGAGACTTCCAGCACTTTAGTCTCAGCAGTGTATGCCTTAGGGTGAGTCCAGAACGTCAGGAAGTGGGGTGGGCATGTGATGGGGACAGCAAGGAGGAAGTCTGGAGCACTTGGTGGTTTTGTCTTCTGAGGAGGCAGGAGCCACATGCCTGAGAATCCCAAGGGGCTCCGAGTGTTGAGATTGGACACTACCATAGCCAGACCCTACCTAAATCAGGAGCTGATATGCTGACCAAGGCAGTCTTGACACAGGGCTGAAATCCACCTGCTCCTTAACAACCAGCATCACCAGCGCTCACTGATTTGGGCCCATTGGGTCGGTTGGAGCATGCATGCTCAGACCTATTGAACATGCACAGCACAGCAAGCCCTGGGCTAGGGATTGGGAATCCAGGAATGTGAGGCATGTCCTTATCTTCAAAGAAGGCACCTAGTGAGAAGGCAATGGCAACCCACTCCAGTGTTCTTGCCTGGAGAATCCCAGGGACGGGGGAGCCTGGTGGGCTGCTGTCTGTGGGGTCGCACAGAGTCGGACACGACTGAAGCAACTTAGCAGCAGCAGCAGCAGTGAGAATACTAGGCTGTGGACAGATGCAAACTGTGGTAAGTGCTAGATAAGAGGTAAAAGAACAGAGAAGGGTTTGCTCATTCAGTCTGGAGGAATCAGAGAAGGCTTCCAGGAGGAGGTGATACCTGAACTGGATTTTGAAGGACAGGTAGGACTTAGCTAGTAAAAGAAGGAAAGCCATTCTAGGAGAAAAAGAAAGAACATTGTGACCCCAGGCAAGTGCATGGCCATAGTTCAGTATGGCTGGGCTGGGGTGGATGGAAGAGGAGAGGAGAGGATGGAGAAGATGACAGAGGTGGCAGATGACGCAGAGAAGGAGGTGGGGACCAAGTCCCAAAGGGCCCATGCGATGTGCTTCCCATTATGAAGCCAGAGGGTGAGGCTCGGCAGAGCTGGGTGGTGTTCAGGTCCCTGAACAGGAGCTACCATGTGCTTGGCAGGAGTGGGCAGCCTGACTCTGAGCTTGTGGGGTTCACCAAGGAGGGAGGGCTGATTCCTCTGCACCTGCTCAGAGGCAGAACTGTCAACAGGCAAGGAGTGCCACCATGAGACCGGCCCAGGCCCCAGGCCGGCGGAAGGCTGACTGCCTCAGCGGCGATCAGCGTGACCACAGGGCATGTATCTAGGGTGGGAACCAGGACTCCCAGCACAGCTGTCAGCACTTCTGTGTCCCAAGGCAGACGAGGGCAGTGGCCCCCCAGTTTTTTTTTTTTAAGCGTGCAACTGTTTTCATTATATTCACAAAGTGGTACAGTTACCACTAGCCAAAATTCCACAACATTTTCATCAACCCCCAAAGAAACTCTGTACCCATTAACAGTCACTCCTCAGTGGCCCTCCCCCAGACTACTACTACTGCTGCTAATTAACTTTTGTCTCTATGGATTTGCCTACTCTGGACATTTTATATAGATGGGCTCATACAGTGAGTGGCCTTTGGTAAAAACCATTATGTCCCATCATGATGAGTGCAGAGACTGCCTCATGGATTGCCACTCTAGGAAACCCCCTGTCTGGGGTTGCTTGCCCTCAGCTACTCTGTGGTCCTGTGAGCCCTGAGGCTGGTTTGTTTTGCTCACCCTGTGAATGGGGCCAGGCCTCCCCAGCAGCAGGAGGAGCAGGGCAGATGGAGACAGTGTCTGACAGGTCGGCAGATGGGAACTGCCCAGAGGTAGTGCTCAGCCACTGGAGGTCTAAGACAGAGAGAGCTGTGTCCTCATCTCCAGGAAGAGGGACGGGAAATTATGAACAGGTGTATTCAGGATTATGGAGAAGGCAATGGTACCCCACTGCAGTACTCTTGCCTGGAAAATCCCATGGACGGAGGAGCCTGGTAGGCTGAAGTCCATGGGATCGCTACAAGTCAGACACGACTGAGCGACTTCACTTTCACTTTTCACTTTCATGCATTGGAGGAGGAAATGGCAACCCACTCCAGAGTTCTTGCCCGGAGAATCCCAGGGATGGGGGAGCCTGGTGGGCTGCCGTCTATGGGGTCACACAGAGTCGGACACGACTGAAGCGACTTAGCAGTAGCAGTAGCAGCATTCAGGATTGTATACCTTTTTGCTTTTCATGATTGGAATGTGAAAACATACCTGTTGTTTCATGCAAAAATGAGTATGAGCTATTTATGTTTTTTTAGAAGAGAGAGACTAAAGAAACAAGGAGGGGACATGGCCCTAAAAATCCAAAATCTGGATCCTCTCTACTCACAACTCTTCTGGGCTGCTGGCTCTGACCCACCCCTCAGGGAGCCTGCCTTGTGCTTGTACTTGGGTCCCAAGGAGATAGCACTTCACCTTCCATCCTGTTTGCTTCTGCAGGAGGCCAGCCCTTGAGCCTTGCCTGGCCTCAGATCCAGGCAGGCTTCAGTGACGGGGAAAGCAGAGCCCAGCTGGGTCCTGGGCCAGGGGGTCAAAAGCACAGGCAGGCCTGCTGCCAGACCAAGTTCAGATGGACGCTCTGCCCTCAAATTGCAGGGGAGGACATTTTTACAGAAAATAAAAACTAAGAAGTTTATAAATGCTTTTAATCCTAGTATGTCCTTAGGGAAGTGATTTTCTTTTTCTTTCCAAAAAACTCTCTTTTAGGTATAATGAGAGTTGGAAGAAAAAAAAAATTTTTTTTAATATTCTTTCCTAAACATGTTTTTCATTTTAAGCTCATATGAACTTGACCGTGTTTGGTTCTGATGAGAATGAAAGGTTTGAACTGCATTTGGTAATTGTGTTACCTGGAGGCTATACTTGTAATCAAAAGACAGACAAGATGAATCGAGAAGTAGTTTAGAGATCAAGGGAGTCGGGGTGGGCCTGGGGGGGAAAAGGAGAGAGGAGTGGTTACACAGGGGGGTAGTTGGTCAGGGTTACTGGTTTTACTGCATTTAAATCCCTCTCAGATCTCTCTATTATATTGGGTTGGCAAAAAAATTCATTCGGGTTTTTCCATAATTTGTTACGGAAAAACCTGAGTGAACTTTGATGTCTACCCAATGTTTAGGAAAATCAAGCCCTAACTCTGACCGTGAATTGGCTCTGAAGGATGGTCTTGATGGCGCTCACCCTCCTTTCGTATGCCACTACCTCCCATCATTACATGCCAGCTGCCGCTGGTCCTTCTCAGGTGCTCAAACAGGCCAAGCTCTCACCACCCCAGGGCCTCCATGCCAGCTGCTTCCTCAGGCTGGAATGTGAGTCCCTTATCTTCCCGTGACTTGCCCCATTTAAATAGCACCTTCTCAGCGGCCATCCGAACGAAAGGAACAGCCCTGTCACCTTCTATCATGACACCTCTTTCTAATTTTCAGCCTAGTGCTTATCACTACATGATGTCTTGCTGGTTTGTTTATTTATATCTGCCTCACCCCACCCAATGAAAATGGAAGTTCGGTGAGAAAAGGAACATTTTTCACCTTCTTCCCTGCTTATTCCTGGAACTCAGAAAAGTGCCTGGCATACAGTAGGTGCTCCGTAAACATTTGTTAAATGAATAAATAGCCAGAAGGATGGGTGGGTAGATGGATGGATCTCTGTCAGGCACAGAGAGGGATGTCTCAGTGAGGCCTCTTTTCCTTGGCACACGTCTGAGGGTCCAGCAGCTACTTCAAGACTAACTATGAGGCCAAACCCAGCCCTGAAGCTCACTGCCACCA
This sequence comes from Bos mutus, assembly GCF_027580195.1. Classification (NCBI taxonomy): domain Eukaryota; kingdom Metazoa; phylum Chordata; class Mammalia; order Artiodactyla; family Bovidae; genus Bos; species Bos mutus. The sequence continues at coordinate 27,002,815 of NC_091626.1, read as the reverse complement.
GAGCTTTATGGTGCCCTGGCTGGGCCCACAGGACTTGGGCGCTGTGTGGACAGCCCCTGGTCAGCGCTTTTCTAGGACAGAAGAGCAAAGGCAGAGGAGCAGGACCAGTGAAGAGAACGAGGGGATCCAGGCTGCCTGGGTTTAGGCCTTGGCTCTGAATTCAGGCAGAGTTGGGACTGCAAGCATGAGGTCAAGGAAGCCACAGCTGATCCCTCCTGCATCCTCTCAGGGTCTGGCAAGTAAAGCTGGACACCAGCTGGGGCCAGTGGGAAACAGTCTTATTTAGTGACGTTGGGAAGAAGGGACAGGGGGACGTTTGGGTTGAGTAGAAGAGAGGGTGTCTTTGTCCCAAACTACCACCTGTCAGGCTTGGAGATTTTAGCTTTGCACAAACTCTTACATCTCACACCCAGTGTAAGCTCTGTGCTGGGTTCTGGGGACATACAGGGATGCAGACTTGGTTCCTGGGCTGGAGAAGCTCCTGGGAGAAGAGCTGTGTAGTCAGGTGAGTGCCCTGTAAAGCCAGTGTGATAACAGAGGCAGATGAAGTCGTGCAGGCAGGGACTCGGGAGGAAGGCACGTGAGAGAAGGCTTTCCATAGGAGGTGATGTTTAAGCCACATCTTCACTTACGAATGAGACAACGTCCTGACCTAGATGGACCAGGAGTAAGAACTTCCCAGCAGAGGGACCCTTGGGATAGTGAGGTATGAACAAGGTAGGGTCTGTGGGCTTCCCTGGTGGCTCAGATGGTAAAGAATCTGCCTGCAATGCAGGAGACCCAGGTTCGATCCCTGGGTCAGGAAGATCCCCTGCAGAAGGGAATGGCAACCCACTCCAGTATTCTTACCTGGAAAATCCCATGGACAGAGGAACCTGGTGGGTTACAGTCCATAGAGTCACAAAGACTTGGACGCAAGTGAGCAACTAACACACACACACACACACACACACACACACACAGGGTCTGTGGAAGGAATCATGAGCAGAGTTTTAGGCTTGGGAGGCAGGTTGTAGGAGATGAGGCTGTAGAGTTGGGCAGAGCCCAGACCCTGGTGGACCTTGTGATCCATGCCAGAGAGGCTGCAGGGAGTCATGGAGTTAGATAGGCATTCCTATGGGAGCTGGACGGGAGGGGTGTTGGATGGGGCAGGAAGGTTACAGCATCATCTGAGTGAAAGGTGATGAGAGCGTGGATTACAGATGTGGGGGGTAGGATCATCTACTGAAGTTCAAGTAATGAAATCAATAGGATTTGAAGACTCATCGGATGTAGGGAGTGGAAGAGAGAGATGTCTACTTCCTTTTCTGGCATCTAGCTTGATTTGTGGGGGAAGCACTGTGGCCCAAATTTAAAAATAGGCCAAGTGAAAGGGGTACCCATGGAAACATCTGTGGCCAGAGCCTGAGAGGGAGCAAATTGCATTGTATGTGTGTCTGACTCTTGGCGACCCCATGGACTGTGTAGCCTCCCAGGCTCCTCTGTCCATAGGATCCTCCAGGCAGGAATACTGGAGTGGGTTGCCATGCCCTCCTCCAGGGGATCTTCCCAACCCAGGGATCGAACTCACATCTGATGCAACACCTGCATTGCAGGTGGATTCTTTACCCCTGAGCCACAGGTGAAGCCCACACGTATCACTAGATGATAGCTTTTCTCAGTGAAGGGTTGATGGATCATTGAACTATGCTTTTGGTCCTTCCTCTGGCAAGAAGCAGAGCCCTCCTCCCCCTACCCCATAGATCAGCCTTCCTAGAAAAAGCCAACATCAAGAGGAGGTGGGCTGAGCTGCATGAGCCTCCCAGACCCTCACGTGGTCCTGAAAGGAGAGGCCCTTTGTCTTGAGGCTTCCTCCTTCCTGCCCAGTGTGGTTACTTGTTGATGGTCTTGCAAGGAAGAGGCTGAGAATGTGGCTGACTTGGCATTTCCCAGCCCCACCCGCCCGCACAGCTGGTGGGGCCTGGACCCGATTCCAGATGGGGCTCCATTGGTCTGCTTGGCTTGGCTCGTGCCTCCAGGCCATCCCACCTCACCTTGTTTAAAACTGCTTGGGACAGCAGAATCGGGCCCAAGATCTCGGCCAGCACCGGTTTCACTGTGGTAAATGGGGCTGGCTCTCCAGCTGTGCATTGCAGCCAAGGCCTGGCCCGGCTGAGGCTGCAGAAGCGACGCAGTGAGGGCTGCAGGGGAAGGGCGGCACCTGCCGCTTCTCAGTGTGGGAGAAGACTCGGTGGGGCCAGTCCAGGGAGGGACCTGGTTCTAGTGGTTTTCCTTCTCCCAGGAGGCGGGAGGCACGAGGACGGCTACCAAAAAAGCCCAGAGGCAGGGCTGACACCAACATTTTACTGGCTCTTCATGCCATACCGGAGAAAACTTGGATCCTCTGCACACCCAAGGAGCCCTTTTAATAGAAGTGGACTTTTACCTGTAGGGAGGCCCATAGCAAGGACCTGGGTGTCACTGTTAGGTGACCTAAGGAGCCATTATTGGCTCTAATGTTGGGTCCTCAGCCCTTGCCCGATGAGTAGCTTTGATGACCCCAGCGGGGTTTCTGTGTGCACGTGTACAGGAGAGTTTGGAGTCCATGTCAGTGTAACCCTGGAACTGGGAGTACAAGTAGCCTGTGTTTTTAAAGGATTCTGCTAGAAAGCTGCAAGAGCTGGAGGGATCAGTGGGGTGTGGCTTTGAGGTCAGTGGTAAATAGTGGGGAGCCTAGCTGTGATGGGAAGGACTCCAGCAAAGACTGTTGAGAGATTCCTGGGGCCTCTGGAGGAGGCCATCTTGCCCCACCCCCACGCCCCCCTGGGAAAATCCCAGCCTCTCCTCTGTTAACGGAGGTACCCATCTTTCACACATGCCCACTGCCTGTTTGGCTAAATCAGGACTCCTGATAAGTCTCACTCTTAACTAGTTCTTGTATGAAGTATGGTAGTTTGGGGACTTAAAGCTGCTGTGAAGCCAGAAACCTCACTTTCAGAGCTTTGAGCCAGATGCCTTTGGTAGTTTTCTTTCTTTCTTTTTTTTTTTTTCGTTATGCTTTGCTGGAAACATGAAAACTACTCCCAGGCTCCTTCCAAGTGCTGTTTTTTTGTCTCATCCCATCTTCTCCCAGAAGGTGCATACTTATTCTTCTAGGGCCATGTCTGGAGTCTCTTTCCCTCTAGACGAGGGTTCTTAAGTTGAATGACGTTTGGAGCATCTATTAAACCCCTAAAATCCGCAGCGTTCTGGGTGCACGTGCATTTTAGAGAGAGGGACTGTGGCTTTGTTTGTGTTCTCTGAGGGTCCATGATCTCCCCCAGGCTAAGAAATTCTTGCCTTAAATGTACTTGGAGCTCGGCCTAGACAAAAGGTTGGATTCCAAAGCAGGACCCTAGCGCTGCCCAGCTATACATGTAGAGCTGGGCCCTGTTGTCCGGGGGAGGATGCAGCATGGGTTCTGGAAGTCAGAGGAGTTCAGAAGCAGAGAGCCTCGCACGGGCTGGGGAGAAGGGAGGGAAGAGGCTGCCTGTGGGTTGCAGCAGAGCTCTGGGAGCCAGAGGCAGGCATGGAGGGCCCCCGGAGCACCTCTCCTGGGCAAGTGTCCTCAGTGGAGGCTGGGGGTGGGACATGCAGGGGTGTAGCTGTCCGAAGTTGTGGCTGCTCCGGGCTGGGAGGTCCTGCTGGGAGTGAGGAGGGCAGAAACTTGGCTCTCCAGACCAGGGAGATGGAGAAGGGAGGGGAAAAGAAGTAAGGAGCCAAGTGACAGTCACTCTCTGGCCTGAGACGAAACTCTTAGAGGTTGTTGCCTGGGGAGAAGAGCCGCTTCTTGCTGCAGACTAGCCCAAAGGAAGGTGCAGGGACCCCCAGTCACAGAGTCGCCGAGAACCGGGCAGGCAGGCGGGAGCCCAGGAACACGTGCTGGAGGCAGCGAGCCTCTCCTGGCAGGGCGTCTGGGTGGGATGACCTCATCCCTTCCGTCTCAGCAACTGAGGCTTTATTATTCCAGCTTCTAGGTAGACATGACGCTATGCTGAGCCTAAAGGTTAAAGGAAGAGCTGCCTTTGCCAGGGGCGCTCATGGCCCCCCAAGGGAGGGGCTGAGGGGGAAAACCCTGACTCCCTCCCCTGGACGCCTTAGAAAGCTTGGAGGGGAATAACTGGAGCGCCTCCCCTGGGGCCTGTCCTGGCTCTCCTCCCTGGCCTGGGTCCTCCCTCATTTGGCGAAAGTTGGAGGCAGACAGGGTGCTCTGCAAGGGAGCTGACCACTCTCCTTCCTGCTCCAGGAGCATCCTGATAGAGACGTTTCTGGGGCCCTCCTGGTATATGCCCCACAGGCTCGAGAGTGAATATTGGAGTGAAAATAAAGGAAGCTCAAAACCACCAAAATGCCATGCACTGGCAGAGACAACAGTCTGAGCCCTGCCTGTTTGCAAGCCGTTCCAAGCCTGGTTTCTATGACGGACCTAGCAGATTCCCCAAGAGCTAGAAGCAGACAGTCCCTCACACCTTCCTCAGGTACTCCCTGCTCCAGACGTGTCAGGATGAGGTCCTGCTGGCTGATCTACTCACTGTGCTGTCTTGGACCTGGCCCAGGGTGCCCAGTGGGGCCTGCCCAAGACCATAATACACTTAATTAGGAATGGGCATTCAGCAGGGACGCCTGGCTTTTTTTGGTAATGAAACTTCTTTTTCCCTAAATGGTGAGGTCACTTGGGGGATGGTGGGGGAGGGAGTTTGCCGGCTCATTCATAGGGGAGGGGTCAGGGTTGTCCCTTCCCTCCTGGAAACCTCGGCAAATTCCAGAGAAGAACCCCAAGGCATTGGCAAGTGCCTTGAATATTTTTCTTGCTAGGTACAGCTTCAGAGTGTGCTGGCAGGTCCTGAATCCCTGCTGTAGGACCCCTGGTGTAGTCTGTCTGGTTCCCTGCAGACGATGGGCCAACCTCAGCCTCAGTCCCCCAACCGAGGGAAGGTTACCCAGGGCTTTAAACACAAGGTTCTGGACCACATTCACTCCGTGCCAATCCTGGCAGCAGGAGCCATGGGACTCGTGTGGCTCTGTTCTCCTGGCCAGTCACCCGCTCTAGAACAGACTCATCATTGGCTTTTAAAGTTTTCAGTATAACCTAGCACCCTGAATCCTTTTGGGGAAAAATTTGAGGCATGAGTAAGTAAAATGAATGGGTAGACCTTGTGTATGTTACACGTGTGGCCGTTGCTCTTGTCATGTTACAATCAGGGGCGTGTTAGATGCAGTTACCACCATGCATCTCGACCCCCAGAAAGCTTTCTTGGTTACTCTAGGTTACTCTGCTTCTTAGCAGAATTCCCCAGGTGTTGGAGTTAACATGTGGTTTCCTGGGTCTGCCCTCTCTTAAGACCTCTGTATGGAGAGACTCACCGTTAGTAGATCAGGACTCACCAGCGATAGAACCTCTCTTTGTGTCCGTCTCAATTGCCTCCTTCTCTCAATTCCTACCACACTTGGTATCCGACAGCGATGGCCCACGGGAACTTCACACTTCACGTTGACTTGTTGCTGCCTGGTTTCACTCTTTCTGACTCTGTCTTGCCAAGACAACAGTTTGAAGCCAGGGGCTGCTCCTGCTGCTTTGGAAGCCCTCCTGGGACCCAGCCTGGACGCTGGTTACGTGGTACAGGCTCCAAGCTCCCTTCATAGTCACACTCATTTGGGTGTCAAGTTCATGTGTGATGGCAGTTTGTGCGTCAGCCACACTAGGCTAGGAGAAGAACAGTTTGGATCCCTGTGGTTTTCTCAGGTGGATGAAATCCAGTCCATATGTCCTGAGCATCCCTCTTGCACGAGAACATCCCTACCTATGGTGCAGGGTGTGGCGGGTTCACCTAGTTGGGGATCCCCCAGAAATGAACTGTCTGGGCTGGAGGCTCAAGTTGGAAAGGGTGACATGATTCTGCTGCAGGCTGAGCAGGGCAGGGAGGGTTTGGGCTTGGAGGAGCCATTTCTACCTGGCTGCCGGCAACCCTTGGCTTCTTAGCATGTGGGAGAGGCTTGTGGTGGGGCTGGTGGTTCCTGCAGGATCCTGAGCGGGGCTTGGGGGTGGGTGTCTGCCCGTGGCCCAGGTTCTCGGAGCCAGACCCCAGCCACACCCTGGAGGAGCGCGTGGTGCACTGGTATTTCAGCCAGCTGGACAGCAACAGCAGCAGCGACATCAACAAGCGCGAGATGAAGCCCTTCAAGCGCTATGTAAAGAAGAAAGCCAAGCCCAAGAAATGTGCCCGGCGTTTCACTGACTACTGTGACCTGAACAAGGACAAGGTCATCTCACTGCCCGAGCTGAAGGGCTGCCTGGGTGTTAGCAAAGAAGGTGAGTGATCGCCTGTGCTCCTGGCCCTCCAGGACTTGCCCCTCCTGGAGGGAGGGGACCAAGGGAACCCCACACCCCGACCCTGCAATAGATGAGATTCCCAGGTATGTGTTTATTTGACTACTTACTGGGAGCGCACCGTGCTTTGCACTAGACACCTGACACAGTGGAGGAATGGAAGGGTAAGTTTCCTATCCTTCCACAGTCTATTGAAGAGGCAGATGCTAAAGCGTTTACATACACTGTGGTGAGCGCCATGAGGGTGTATTGGGATACACCAGGCTGCAGTGACAAGTAGGACCACACAAGTAATGGCTCAACACAGTGGAAATTAGTTCCTCTTGCCCATATAGTAATTCACCGTGATTCCAGGTCTTAGGGTGTGTGTGTGTGTGTGTGTAGGGGGATAGTGGAGATTGCTCCAGGTGCAGTCACTCTGAGAGCCAGGCTGAGAATGACTCTGCCAACTTCATTCTCTGACATCCAAGGTCACCCTGTGGGTCTTCTCCCTCCCAGTCAGCCAGATGGCTTAAACCCTGGAGCAGTGCCCATGGGGCAGGGTTGATGGACCAGTCCTGGAAGTGACATACATCACCTCTCCTATTTCACTGGCTGGATCTCCATCACTAGACCAACACCCCACAGTGAGGAGGGCTTGGGGCCCAGGAAGAGGAGGAGAGCGTGGATTCTGGTGGACGCCTGATGGTCTCTGTCACAGTGCAGCAAGTGCAGAGTATTGTGGGAATATACCTAAGGCACCTACATCCGCTCAGGGTCCATCAGGCTTGAAAATCTTCAGGAAGGAAGTGATGTCTTAGCCAGAGGTCAGCCAACCACAGCCCATGGGCCCAGTCTAGTCCACGGCCTGTTTCTGTACAGCCTGTGAGCGAAGAGTGGCTTTTCTATTTTTCAGTTCAGTTCAGTCACTCAGTCATGTTTGACTCTTTGTGACCCCGTGGACTGCAGCACGCCAGGCCTTCCTGCCCATCACCAACTCCCAGAGTTCACTCAAACTCATGTTCATTGATGCCATCCAACCAGCTCATCCTCTGTCGTCCCCTTTTCCTCCCGCCTTCACTCTTTCCCAGCATCAGGGTCTTTTCCAATGAGTCAGTTCTTCACATCAGGGGGCCAAAGTATTGGAGTTTCAGCTTCAGCATCAGTCCTTCCAATGAATACTCAGGACTGATCTCCTTTAGGATTGACTGGTTGGATCTCCTTGCAGTCCAAAGAATTCTCAAGAGTCTTCTCCAATACCACAGTTCAAAAGCATCAGTTCTTCTGCACTCAGCTTTGCTTATAGTCCAACTCCCACATCCATACTTGACTACTGGAAAAACCATAGCTTTGACTAGATGGGCCTTTGCTGGCAAAGTAATGTCTCTGCTTTTTAATATGCTGTCTAGGTTGGTCATAACTTTCCTTCCAAGGAGCAAACGTCCTTTCTATTTTTAAAAGGATGTAATTTTCAAAAAAGAAGACTATACAACCAAGATTGTTGTATATTGTCCGTGGTCCACAAAACTAAAATGATTGCATCTAGTTCTTCACAGAAAACCTTGCTGCCCTTGCTCTGGACAAATCCTTGACCAGTGAGTAAGAGGAAGCTGAGCTGAAAGGTCATGGAAGGGAGGAGTGTTCTGAACTGAGGCAAGTGAAGGGTGAGGCTGTGGAAGTGGGGAAGGAGAGTATTAGAGGAGCTGAAGGATGTCAGGGTGACTGGGATGCATGTTTAGGGGTGGAAGGAGAGGGGAGGCAGCAGGAGGTAAGGTGAGAGAGTTTAAACTATATAAGGGTGATGGGAAGCTGTTGAAGGGATTCAGTCAGAGAAACGATATCATCAGTTTTGATTAAAAAAAAAAAAATTCTTCTAGTGCAGCGTGGGAAATGGATCGGGGGATGAGTGAGGGCAGAGACCCAAGAGGAGGCCAGAGCACTGACCAGCAGGAGATGAGGGAGGCCTGAGTTAGGGAAAACCCGGCGGGGTTGCAGAGTACTGGGGGAGGTGACTAGGTAGGACTTCAGGGCTTGGTGATCGAGTGCAGAGAGGGATGAAGGCTGGCGTGGGCAACTGGAGAGCGGGCCACTCACTGAGATGGGCAGCATGGGAGGAAGAGCAGAGCAGGTCTAGGGGGTGGGGAAGATAACAGACATGACTTGGACCTGTCAAGTTGGTTGCACCCCAAAAATTAGAGAGTTGCAGTGCAGGTGACGGGTCTGGGCTGATGATGCCGATTTGGGTAATTCTGACTTGTTTGGTGCCGAGAACTGCCTTGAAGGAAACATAAGGGCTTTTCCTTGTTCTAACCCTCGGTTGACAGGGTAAACCCAAAAGGTAGCTGAGGAGGTGGCTGAGGTACCCAGTCTTGGGGTCTGGCCCTGGTTCTGGGATGTGTGACCCTGGGTGAGTGACCTGTAGTGGCCCTGACCCTGGCAGGTGTGACCCTGGGTGAGTGATGCTCATCCCCAATCCGTTTCCCACACTGCCCCAGAAGATTTTTTTTTTTTTTTAACCAAAACTGATGCTATTGTTTCTCGGACTAAATCCCTTCAACAACTTCCCATCACACTTATATAGTTTAAACTCTCTCACCTCCTGCTGCCTTCCCTCTCCTTCCATCTGTAAACATGTATCTCAGTCACCCTGACGTCCGTCAGCTCCTCTAGGCAGTCCTGTCTGATGAGGACGCCTCTCTGTGACCCCATGACTCTGAGTCCCCAGGACATGGTGCAGCATCATGGCTCAAACCCTGCTTCAGCCACAGACCAGCTTTCACCCAAGTACAAACTACTCAACCATCCCAGATTTCCGTTTCTTCATCTGTGAGATGGAAATAAGCATAGTATCCACCTCACAGGGCCACTGTGCCGACGCACTGAGACAGGAAGTCAAAGCAGTTGTCGAAGTGGTTGAAGCATTGAGGGACCTCTGTGAAAGCTCCATAGATAATACTGTTCTTCATGAGACCGCTGCAGCTGTCAGAAGCACTGATCGCACTGCATGCAGTCCACGCTCCTGATTCTCCCCTGCCATCAGGGTGTGCCTTCTCAATTCCTCAGGCACAGTGCATTAGATCCTGGTCAAATGACGAAGGGCTGGGAGAGGGATGTCCTGTGTGGTCACGTTACGCTTTGGCATACTTAGAATCTATGCCCATTTCTCAGAGCACAAGCTGGGGCCCAGTGTTGGAAAGAGAATACCCAGTGTTTGCATTGACCCCCAGGCCCACCTGGAGCACTTCTGAGCTCAGTAGGTTCGGAATCACAGAGCTCCACCAGCCCGCTGCCCTTGGTCCGCTTCCCGTGCTGGTAGTTAAGGTCCGCACGGCACACAGCAGCTAGGGGAAGGCTGAGTGTGTTTAGCACCTCAGGTCCACGCAGCTCACAGAGGCCTCCGGTCTGCCCTCTGAAGCTTTGTCAGGTACCAGGTGCGCAGGACCCAAAGGAAGCAGGCAGCCCTGGCACTTCCCAGCTCTGTAATCTTTAGCAAGCTACCCAAAGTCTCTGAGGCTCAATTTCCTCATCTGCAAAGTGGATATGATAGTGTCTGCCTCACAGTTTTGGTGTGGAGATTTAACAAGCTGGTGCCTGGTTTACGGTGAATGCACAGAAGAAATTAGAAATAGTCGAGGAACACAAGAGGCACCAGTGGTAAAGAACTCTTCTGCCAACGCAAGAGACATAAAAGACCCAGGTTTGATCACTGAGTTAGGAAGATCCCCTGGAGGAGGAAATGGCAAGCCACTCCAGTATTCTTGCCTGGAGAATCCCATGGACAGAGGAGCCTGGTGGGTTATAGTCCATAGGGTTGCAAAGTCGGACACGACTTAAGCGACACAGAGCGACACAGCCCTGGGCTGCCAGCAGCTTTGCTGGGTCTCTGTGCTCTGGGAGCAGCAGAAAAGCCACCTGGGTAGATTGTATGCGGGGACTGAAGCAGACATTGGTCATCTGGTGTCGTGCGGTGCCCTCTGGTGGGCTGAGAGGGGCTTGCACACCTAGTGGGGGGCAAAAGTCAGGTGGGGCAGGACATAGAGTTTGGGGGTGAATGTAGCTTTGGGTCCGAGGGACTGAATTTTGGGAAATGCCCCATGAGTCCAGGCATTTTCACCCACCAGACTCCTCACTGGGGAGCTGACTTCCCAGCACAGTGCTCTCAGGGCTGGGTCTCTTTCTTAACTGGTCCTTCCCAGTTTATGAAGCGCAGTTATCAGGATTATTTTTCAGTGAGACTGGAGACAAGTCCTTCCATTGAAAAAACCCACCAGCTCTCCCATTGACTTGCCGAGGATGGTGCCTAACCCTGAATAGAAAAACCCTCTCGAATGATGGAATGGATATATGTATTTGGAGTCCTCACAAAAGTGTTTTAGTCGCTCAGTTGTGTCTGACTCTCTGTGACCCCAGGGACTGTAGCCCGCCAGGTTCCTCCATCTGTGGGATTTTCCAGCAAGAATACTGGAGTGGATTGCCATTTCCTTCTCCAGGGGATCTTCCAGCCTCAGGGATTGAACTCGGATTTCCTGCATTGCAGGCAGAGTCTTTACCATCTGAGCCACCAGGGAAGCCCAGAGTTCTCTTAAACCCAGCTCTGATTTCTTGCTTATTCCTCCCCTTCTCAGTAGGACGCCTCGTCTAAGGAGCAGAAAACCAAAGGGCAGGTGGAGAGACCAGGGAGGCAGGATGGATCATCAGACAGCTAACCTTCGACGTTGCCACGGCCCAGCCACATCCCATGTAACATAAGTGGTGCCCATCGTGTTTGCACTTTTAATAACTCTTATTTGTGTGTTTTCTTTTTCGGCTTCATTTTTAAACACCAGTATCTAATATCGCAGTGGGAAAAGGAAAGGGAAGAAAGACTATTCTCTTTTATTGTTAAGTTTTTGGATCTGCTACTGACAACTTTTAGGGTTTGGAGGGCGGGGAGCTTTCTGGGACTGAGAAGAAAGAGATTTATATACTGTATATAAATATATATGTAAATTGTATAGTTCTTTTGTACAGGTGTTGGCATTGCTATCTGTTTATTCTCCTCCCTCTCCCTGCTCTGAGCTGTGAGAGCTCCGGACACACAGCCCCACTCTCTAGAACCCAGGACTCCATCCCTGGCCAGCCTGAATTCCACTGTGATCACAGTGCAGACTCCATGGGTATCTTTTCTGGTGGGAGGAAGGGGCCACCTTCTGCCGTGGCTGTCAGAGCGGCAAGTCACTTGGCGGTTGACCTTCTCAAGGGAGGGAGTGGACATTGCAGGACAATGGGAGTGGCCCCTGGAGGGAGGCCTGTAGCCCTCACAAGTCCCATCCTCCAACGCCCATGTGGTCAGGCCATCCAGACCCCCAGGTGGCCCAGACTCAGTGGGTGCAGTGTTGTTGGCGCCCGCTGAACAAATTGCCCTAAGGATTTGCGTTAGGGTCCCTTGAAACTTTTCCAGCTACGTTTAGCCTCTACTCCACGTAAAGCAGGAGAGGGGAGGCAGAGAAGAAAAAGACACCCCGCAGGACCTTTTATTTAGTAGTTAAATGTAATATCTGAGCAGTGGAGGTAGAAGCACAGAAGGCCTGTCCTGGTGAGTCCAGTGCCCACCCAAGGCTTCTCACCTGTCACACACCCATGAATGAGGCTTCCTGAGACAGCGCCCAATGCCAAGGTCAGACTAGGCAGCTACTTCTGCAGTCCTCTTTCTCCCCTCCTGTTCTCCAGCTCAGCGTAAGCCTGCGGGAAGAGTTGTGTCCATCACCTTGTTGGTCACTCAACCTTTTCTATTTTTTTTTTTTTAAACTCAGTACCGAGGTTCTTCCTGTTTTCCTAAACGCTCTTATGGGCTTCCAGGCTTGAGGCCAGTTCCAGGGCCAAATTCATGTTGGGCCTGTTACTTCTGCATCCCTTGGAAGTGAGGACGGAATGGCCCAGCCATGGGGAAATCCAGGCCTAGCTTCCCACAGGCGTTTTACTGTGATTCCAACGTGGACCGCCCAGCCTTCTGGTCATACCCCAGCTTCCTCTTGCCCGGGGTGGCAGGGGTGGGGGCATGCCCATCCGACAGTCATCCAACAAAGGGTGCCGGGTGACACCGAGCCCTCCTTTCCGTGAGCAGCCAGAGCGGCAGGGAGGGAGGGTGGGCAGTTTTCCAGGACCGGCGCCTTTGTGGATTACTTTTGGAAATCTGGCCGCATCTCTGTGCATCTCCTATCCCATCCCATCCTCTGACTGGAGAAGGTTCTTGCTGTCCTAATGAAAGTCCCAGAGGTTGTGTCAGGGTGACTGGAGAGCCCATCCCAACATGTAGGATGGAACGAGAGCCCTGGCCCATCAGTCTGGACCAGAAAGCCCCGTGTGCTGGCTGGGTGGACTTTCCGGGAGACCTCCGCCTCCTTCCCTGCCCTGAAGGAAGCACCTCCGTGAAGAAAGTTGGAATCTCCCTGGGATGTCTTCTCTCTCACACACGTGTGGAGGCTGAGTTGTGTGGTTTTCCTTTGTGAGGAGGGAGGGAGACCGTTTGTAGCTTGTTTTATAAAAAATAAAAAATGCGTAAACCTTGGTGGTGGTTGCCTCTTTCTTTGGGTGGCTTCCTTTGATGGAAAGCGTTCATTTCCTTAATGGTTTAGTTGTTTACTGTGGCCGAGGTGCCCTCCTCTCTGATCTTAGGAAGTCTGAGGGGCTAGACCAGAAAGGGAGCCAGAAGTGGCCGTGAGGTGGTGCCACGCTTGCAGTGAAGACCTGGACCCCCTGGGCCCTTGCCTACAGTGCCGGTACCCTGTCTGTAACGCTTCCTCTGACCTGCCCCTGTGCAGCCAGCCCCACAAGCCATCACTTGAAAGCAGGGGATGTTGCTGGCGGTGCTTGGCGGGCAGGGCTGGGGGAGCCCGTTCCATGGCTCGGGCTGATGGGACTGGGCATGTTGGCTGTAATCCTGAGCTCAAGACCCCAGGCTGGGAAGCGACTGTAAACAGGGAGCAGGCCCCAGTGGGGTTCACGCCGTCTGTGCCCTAGTTTTGTGGGGCACGTATTCAGGTCAAGGCTGCTGGTCTGGCTCATGTTGCCAGAGGCCTTCAGCATGGACACTGCGGCAGAGATGAGGCTCCAGACTGTTTCTGGTGCTACAGACATCTTTCCCCTTTGCCTCCCTCTCTGCACAAGTAGCTGTGTCCATAAGTGGCTTCCTCTCCCGCCTCTGAGAACTTCCTTCTGCCACCTCCATTTCCTTACCCTTTGCAGGTAAACAGAATACAATGCCCTTGAAAATGACCCTGCCCCGAGCCCTTTCTTTAGCTAAGCGTTCCTGGGGAAGGATCTCAGCCTTCAGATGGGGTCCGGCTGGTTTCCCTCCTCCAGGGCTAACAGTGAGCTGCTGTGTCCACGGGCCCTGAACTAATACTCACACTAGCCCAGTGCCACAGGCGTCATTATCCCCATCTCACAGGTGTGGTCACAGGCTTGGAACCTCAGTGACTTGCTGGGTTGCACCAGGCTAGGAAAGGCAGAGCCGGGCATCACCTTCAGATCTTCCCCTCCATGCCCGGAGCTCTGCCCACTGCGGGCTGCCTTCCTTCAGGCACTAGAACATCAGCCTTCTCCTTCCTTCACTCTGCGTGGCTGTATTCAGCTGTGAGTGCATTTTTTTTTTCTCTCTCTCTGCATAGTTTAGTCTTTTTTAAAAACCACTAATTTGCAGATGCCTATCATGGGCTTCAGGGATTGGGAAGAGAAATAAGGGAAGTGTTTGCTCATCCAGGACCTCACTGGGAGACTTGGGGTTGACCCCGCAGCCCTGTTTAGGCTTCCTCTGCTTTCTCCAAAGATGAGAGGGCCATTCCTAGTGGCAGTCAAGGAAAAGGGAACCGTAGACCCATCCTGTTAATTCCTTCACCCAAAGGCTTCTGAGTCATGCTTGGCCTTTGTGGGGAGGGGAAGACTGGGGACATTGTCAGTTGGATGTCAAGAGATGCCTGCTGCTGGGGTCCCTCAGATACTATAAGAGGGGTCTCCAGGCTGGTACTCATCCCTGGTTTCCCCAGGGGTCTGAGAATCTGGCAGCACCAGACTCCTGGTAGGAATAAAAACCCAGAGGGAGCCAGTCTGCTCATCTGACCATTTATTCCCAGGTTTCTGAATGACCCACAAGGCCATTAGGTGTGCCCATCAAGGACACTGAAGAGCTTCTTGGAAACCTGATCTTCTGGTCTGTGGCATTTGACCTTTGTTCCCCTCCCCGTTTTACAGGGGTGACAGGCAAAACATGATCTTTTTCATGCAGTAATACCAAACCAAGCCCTCATTCTTGTGGCCTGGATCACTATGTCCCGTTGTGTGACTTTCATGAATTAAACAAGGAAGGGGCATGACTTTGACTATATGCCCATCAGGTGTGTGACGCGGGTATCTCATCATTTCTTGTCAAATCTGACCCACCCCTTATACTCTTCTGTGCCAGCACCTTATCAGGGCAGCCTCATCCTTCCCACTGTGTGCACTGTTCCCCTTCTTCCCGTAGCTGCTCTGTGAAGGTCCTGTTGCCTGGGGTCTTCCTAACCAAAGTTTTGATTGTAGCCAATGGTCTGCCATCCTGTATGTGACACACGCACTAACCCTAGTCATCCACATGCTTGGCGGTGGAGGGCCACTGACTGCTTGGAATTGGTGTCTTCACTGGATTATGGGCACGTTGGTGAATTACTCATAAGACTCAGGAGAGGCCAGGATAAGATGCAGTGACACACATCCTGCTCCCTACCCACTTAAGTCACAAAGGTATTCGTCTCCTTCCTGGCATATATCCATCACTCGTCAGCAAGGGGTGCTTCTTGTCATCAGGGACCCAGGTTGAGGGAGGCGCCATTCTCCTTGATTGTGAAGGCAAAAAAAAAAAAGAGAGAGAGTGAGAGAGAACATGCTACATTGTACCCTGGTTCTTAAAGCTTCCCATCTCAGTGACTACAACAAATCACATGGTCCCATCTAGCTCAAGGGCAGCTGGCAAGTGCCCAGAAGCAGCATTAGTACTGTGGGACTTCAGCTCCCCAACCAGGAGTCCAACTCGCACCCCAGCATTGGAAGGTGAAGCCCTAACCACTGGACCACCAGGGAGTCCAGGGGGATCTGTTAACAGAAGTAGAGTTAGTATTTGGTGGACAACTCTGATGACTATCACAACATAGATTATCTTTGTATTTTTCCATATTGATGGAAAAAATCTGCAATTTTTACATTGTTCAAGAACAAAAAGACTTGCTTTTCACAGTTTCCACAGTGCATTTTATGTCAATGACTTCTGACATAAAGGTAATGATCATTAGGGTAATGATCATTCTGTTGTGGGTAAAGCAGAGGATGAAGGCACCTTCTCTCCTGTGAGCTACCACGCCCCACCTTGGGCGAGGGGAGGGGTGGGGTGGCCTAGGTCTCAGGTAACTATCCACGCCCCAGTGCTGGAGAACTTGGAGAGGCAGCAAGTAACTCTCCGTGAAAGCGGCTGAAGAACTGCAGCACCCTGCGGGTACAAGTGTAACATTTTCCCTCTGCCATCCTGGCTCTCAGCTGTGTTCCACTGCATCTTCTTTCCTCAGCGTTCAGTTCAGTTCAGTTGCTCAGATCAGATCAGATCAGTCACTCAGTCGTGTCCGACTCTTTGCGACCCCATGAATCTCAGCACGCCAGGCCTCCCTGTCCATCACCAACTCCCGGACTGACTCACGTCCATCGAGTCAGTGATGCCATCCAGCCATCTCATCCTCTGTCGTCCCCTTCTCCTCCTGCCCCCAATCCCTCCCAGCATCAGAGTCTTTTCCAATGAGTCAACTCTTCGCATGAGGTGGCCAAAGTACTGGAGTTTTGGCTTTAGCATCATTCCTTCCAAAGAAATCCCAGGGCTGATCTCCTTTAGAAGGGACTGGTTGGATCTCCTTGCAGTCCAAGGGACTCTCAAGAGTCTTCTCCAACACCACAGTTCAAAAGCATCAATTCTTCGGCGCTCATCCTTCTTCACAGTCCAACTCTCACATCCATACATGACCACAGGAAAAACCATATCCTTGACTAGACGAAACTTTGTTGGCAAAGTAATGTCTCTGCTTTTGAATATGCTATCTAGGTTGGTCATAACTTTCCTTCCAAGGAGTAAGCGTCTTTTAATTTCATGGCTGCAGTCACCATCTGCAGTGATTTTGGGGCCCCCCAAAATAAAGTCAGCCACTGTTTCCACTGTTTCCCCATCTATTTCCCATGAAGTGATGGGACCGGATGCCATGATCTTCGTTTTCTGAATGTTGAGCTTTAAGCCAACTTTTTTACTCTCCACTTTAACCTTCATCAAGAGGCTTTTTAGTTACTCTTCACTTTCTGCCATAAGGGTGGTGTCATCTGCATATCTGAGGTGATTGATATTTCTCCCGGCAATCTTGATTCCAGCTTGTGCTTCTTCCAGCCCGGCGTTTCTCATGATGTACTCTGCATATAAGTTAAATAAGCAGGGCGACAATATACAGCCTTGACGAACTCCTTTTCCTATTTGGAAACAGTCTGTTGTTCCATGTCCAGTTCTAACTGTTGCTTCCTGACCTGCATACAAATTTCTCAAGAGGCAGATCAGGTGGTCTGGTATTCCCATCTCTTTCAGAATTGTCCACAGTTTATTGTGATCCACACAGTCAAAGGCTTTGGCATAGTCAATAAAGCAGAAATAGATGTTTTTCTGGAACTCTCTTGCTTTTTCCATGATCCAGAGGATGTTGGCAATTTGATCTCTGGTTCCTCTGCCTTTTCTAAATCCAGCCTGAACATCAGGAAGTTCACGGTTCACATATTGCTGAAGCCTGGCTTGGAGAATTTTGAGCATTACCTTACTAGCATGTGAGATGAGTGCAATTGTGTGGTAGTTTGAGCATTCTTTGGCATTGCCTTTCTTTGGGATTGGAATGAAAACTGACCTTTTCCAGTCTTGTGGCCACTGCTGAGTTTTCCAAATTTGCTGGCATATTGAGTGCAACACTTTCACAGCATCATCTTTCAAGATTTGGAATAGCTCAACTGGAATTCTATCACCTCCACTAGCTTTGTTCGTAGTGATGCTTTCTAAGGCTCACTTGACTTCACATTCCAGGATGTCTGTCTGGCTCTAGGTCAGTGATCACACCATCGTGATTATCTGGGTCATAAAGATCTTTTTTGTACAGTTCTTCTGTGTATTCTTGCCATCTCTTCTTAATATCTTCTGCTTCTGTTAGGTCCATACCATTTCTGTCCTTTATCGAGCCCATCTTTGCATGAAATGTTCCTTTGGTATCTCTGATTTTCTTGAAGAGATCTCTAGTCTTTCCCATTCTGTTGTTTTCCTCTATTTCTTTGTATTGATCACTGAAGAAGGCTTTCTTATCTCTTCTTGCTATTCATGATCTTCATTTTCTGAATGTTAAACTTTAAGCCAACTTTTTCACTCTCCTCTTTCACTTTCATCAAGAGGCTCTTTAGTTCTTCTTTGCTTTCTGCCATAAGGGTGGTGTCATCTGCATATCTGAGGTTATTGATAATTCTCCCGGCAATCTTGATTCCAGCTTGTGCTTCATCCAACCCAGTGTTTCTCATGATGTACTCTGCATATAAGTTAAATAAGCAGGGTGACAATATGCAGCCCTGACGTATTCCTTTTCCTTGTGACAGCTTAGGCAGTTCCCATACCTTCTTGGCTACTTCAGTTATTTACCAGCTCAGTTCTGCCCAATGACAAAGCTTCAGTCTCCAGCTTGGTTTAGCTCCTCCTTCCCTGTCTGTCTGTCTGTCTATGAAAGTCGCTCGGTCATGTCTGACTCTTGGCAACCCCATGAACTGTAGTCCATGAACTTCTCCAGGCCAGAATACTGGAGTGGGGAGCCTTTCCCTTCTCCAGGGGATCTTCCCAATCCAGGGATCGAACCGGTCTCCTGCATTGCAGGCAGATTCATTTCCAACCAAGCCCCAAGGGAAGCCCAAGAATACTGCGGTGCCCAATGGTGAACTGGCAACCTAGCAGCTTGGAGGAGAAGAGCAGGGGGGCTTCAGTGAGTTTCTGAGACAATTCTTCCTCTACTTTATCCTGAAGCAGCTCTCCTGAAATGATGGGGAAGGAAGGAGGGAAAGGAAAACCATGAGGGTCTCTGTTTTGTTTGTTTTTTTAAAGGTATTTTTGATGTGGACCATTTTTTAAAAGATTTGATTGAATTTGTTACAATATTGCTTCTGTTTTATGTTTTGGGGGCTTTTTGGCCCCTAGGCATGTGGGATCTTAGCTCCCCAACTAGGGGTCCAACCTGCACCCCCTGCATTGGAAGATGAAATGCTAACCACTGGACAGCCGGGGAATCCAAGGGGATCTGTTAACAGACAAGAGTCACTTCCCTTTCTGCTCATTGTGGTAGCTTCTCAGGTTGGCACTGCTTGCCCTCTGGGTGGTAGATGCTTAAATACCGTACGGGATATTGTGGGGCCCATGCCAGATTTGGATGCCTGGCCCATGCCCGCCCCCCCCCCCCCCCACCGCCATACACAGAGCCTGTGTGTGGGAAGTCCAATTCTGGCTTGACCTTTTCCACACTTCCGCACACCAATGCACGATGACATGTCCATTTTGCCCCTAGGACCTTGCCTTGGGTTTTAGACCTGAATTATAGCTCACACCTGGCTCTCTTCTGGGGAGTCCATTTACCCACGGGAAACTCACACACCCTTGCTGTACCAGTTGGTGGGAGTGCAGGTTAATCCTTATCACCTCTTCTCTACATCTCTCCAACTTCTTCCCGTCCGTGCTTCACCAGGTAGAGGAAGCTGATCAGCAAGTTGCCTGCATCACAGATGTCTAACTGGGAAAAGAGATGTCAGACCAAGAGCCAGCTTGCACCCCCCATGAACAATTCTCTCAGAGCCTCCCTGCTTTTTCAGCTTCAAGGAGGTGAGGAGGCAACCCAGTGTTTCTTATCTATCTCCTTCCACTCTCTCCCCGATCCTTCTTTTATAGATTGAGTTGGGGAAGGATGGTTAGTTCCAAAGCTATTTCAAGTGTCATGCTCTCTTAGCGGAGGGTATCAAGGCCCTAACTGTTGGGATACTTGACATCTCTGTTTTTTTCACCTTGGCCCCTAATCATTAATTCTGGGGAAGTAGAAAATTTTTGCTCCATCACAGTCCTATGATGGTGGGTTTGGTGATAAATGCAAGGGAAGAGGAGCCCAGAGAGAATCTCTGGTTGCTCCATTCCAGTCCCAGGGACCTCCAGCCTCCCACCATCTCAGAGCCCTAATTGGGCCTGCTGCTCTAGACAACTCCGCCCTCAGGGTGTTGACCCCAGGACCAGACAGGACCCAGGGGACCAGTTCATCTCCTCTCCTCCAATGGGCTCCTATGCTGTATGAATACATCTTCTAAATTCCCATAAGTGACCCATTTCTTTAACCCCCTGTGATGCTGGCCCAGGGGAAGGAATTGGAGCTTTTTAAGGGGAGTACTTTCAGAGATGTGCTATGTAGCTGCAAATGGAACCCAAGGTTTTCCAGTCCCCTATCCTCCCCCACTCTCCCATGTTTAGCAGCTCTCTTCTATAGACATCTCTCCTTCCTGTTAAAGACATAGACTGTACTTTCTGAGGGGCTTCCCAGCTAGCATTAGTGGTAAGGAATCTACCTTCCAATGCAGGAGACTTAAGAGACGTGGGTTCGATCCCTGGGTTGGGAAGATCCCCTGGAGAAGGAGATGGCCACACTCTACAGTATTCTTGCCTGAAAAATTGCACAAAGGAGCCTGGTGGGCTACAGTCCATGGGGTCGCAAAGAGTCAGATGCGACTGAAGTGACTTAGCACGCAGGCCCACTGCTTTCTAAGGGGTCACCCTTGAGACCCAATAGAACCACGCTGGGCAGAGATGACTCCAGAGTGTTTAATTTGACTCCCTTGATCCTAGGTGCCTTTAAAATCCTTGGCCTGGAGGAGACCTGGGGCCAGCAGATTCTAAGAGCAGAGAAGTCTACTTGCTTGAGGCAGGAAGGTTGGGAAGGCAGCTCCCTCCTTGAGGAAGGTGGTGGGGAGTCAGCAGGAGATGGTGGGGAGGACCCCTGTGCAGCAGCAGGAGCCCAGCTAAGGCGAGAAGTTGGAGTCCCTGTAGACCTGGCACACTTGATGTTGTTAATTTCCCAGAGTCCTGGACTTGGAAGATCAGCTTTTCATCCTGGTTCAGCTGTTGAACTACCTTTGGTTTCAGGTAACTGCCTTCACCTTTCAAAGACGGAGTCTTTCTGCCTGGGCTCTTTGCTCTACTGCACACAGGGCAGCTGGTCTCGCACTGTGGGAGATTGTGTCTTTCAGGGGACAAGGAGGCACACAGAAAGGGAGACGTGCTGAGCGTCCTCAGAGGAAAGCGGGCAGATACCGGATGGGGAGATGCAACAAATGCACCTTTAGGAAGCGGGAAGGGAGTGAGAAAGCACCCTTGGAGGGAATCCACATTATGGGCCTGCGATTGTCAGCTAAGGAAGGAAAAAAAAAATGCAGAGATGTTTAGAGAGGAAATAAGATGCAGGCAGAGCAAGAGGTGAAGCCATGTGCAGGGAGAGGGAGAAGAAAGGCAAGAAGGAAATCAGGAGTGGCTGAGAGAGCCCTGAGGGAGGGTCACGGCTGATGAAGAGTGGTGAAAAGCTGAGTTCAAGAGGAAAAAATTACGATGGGGGGAGGGAGGGAGGGAGAGGACTAACAGGCCTGGAGCAAGGGTGGAGGAAGAGGGTTTGGGAAGAATGAGACATCTCAAACTGGAAAAACAAA
Organism: Bos mutus; assembly: GCF_027580195.1. Lineage (NCBI taxonomy): Eukaryota > Metazoa > Chordata > Mammalia > Artiodactyla > Bovidae > Bos > Bos mutus. The sequence continues at coordinate 26,981,706 of NC_091626.1, read as the reverse complement.
CTAGAAATAGGCTGAGGTGTCTCTGCTGGACTGCTGGAGTTTGAGGTTTTCACACTGGTGACTGAGGGCTGCAGGGCAGCGTGTGGGCTATTTTAAGCAACTTCAGAATAGACTCTCAGGAGAATGGCGACTGCTCTGGAAATCTGCTAGGGAGATTATTCCCGTCCTAGACTCAGCCCTTCTCAGGTGTTGGAGAAGACGCTTGAGAGTCCCTTGGACTGCAAGGAGATCCATCCAGTCCATCCTCAAGGAAATCAGTTCTGAATATTCATTGGAAGGACGGATACTGAAACTCCAATACTTTGGCCACTTGATGTGAAGAACTGACTCATTCGAAAAGACCCTGAGGCTGGGAAAGATTGAAGGCAGGATTTTTCCAGGGGTCATGTATGGATGTGAGAGTTGGACAATAAAGAAAGCTGAGCACTGAAGAATTGATGCTTTTGAACTGTGGTGTTGGAGAAGACTCTGGTGAGTCCCTTGGATTCTCAAAGAGATCAAACCAGTCAATCCTAAAGGAAATCAGTCCTGAATATTCATTGGAGGGACTGATGCTGAAGTTGAAACTCCAATACTTTGGCCACCTGATGTGAAAAACTGACTCATTGGAAAAGACCCTGATGCTGGGAAGGAATGAAGGGAGGAGGAGAAGGAGATGACAGAGGGTGAGATGGTTGGATGGCATCACTGACCTGATGGACATGAGTTTGGGCAAGCTCCGGGAGTTGGTGATGGACAGGGAAGACTGGGTCTCTACAAATAAACCACTCTGAGCTCTCCATCACTTCTTCATGCAGCATTGCCAAACTGCCTGGGGATGTACATCCTCATTTGTCTTCCTTGTATAGCTAGTTATGTCTGGTCCTTCAAAACTTAGCTTACCCTGTCTGACTCCTGGTGTGTCCTCCTGAGTGTTTCCAAACCACCCTGATCTTACCCCAGCCATAGTCCTGAGCTTTCAGGAGGAATATGGTGAAAACTGGAGTGCCTGTTTTAGAGTCTTTTCTTAATTTGTCACTGGGGAGTGGTCAACTAAATCTTTGAGCTGGTGAAAATATTTTCTTTGTCTGATATTTTAAAACTACAGTGAGGTATCACCTCACATGGATCCAAATGGCCATCATCAAAAAGTCTATGAATAATGAATGCTGGAGAGGGTGTGGAGAAAAAGGAACCCTCCTACACCATTAGTGGGAATATAAATTGGTACAGCCACTACGGAGAATAGTATGGAGGTTCCTTAAAAAACTAGTTCCTTAAAAAATCTTAAAATCTTCTTAAAAATAGAACCACCATATGATCCAGGAATCCCACTCCTGGACAAAAGTATAATTTGAAAATATACATATACCCCAATGTTCATAGAGCATGATTTACAATAGCCAAGACATGGAAACAAGCCAAGTGTCCACTGACAGATGAATGGATAAGAAAGATGTGGTACACATATACAATGGAATATTACTCAGTAATAAAAAAGAATAAAGTAATGCCATCTGAAGCAACATGGATGGACCTCGAGATTATCATACTAACTGAAGTAAGTCAGGAAAAGGTGAATATTATATGGTATCACTTATAAGTGGAATCTAAAAAAATGATACAATGAACTTATTTACAAAACAGAAATAGATATATAGACATAGGAGACAAACTTATGGTTACCAAAGGGAAAGGGGTAGGTGATAAACTAGGAGTTTGTAATTAAAATATACACACTACTATATATGGACTAGATAACCAACAAGGACCTACTTTATAGTACAGGGAACTACATTCAATATCTTGTAATAACCTATAAGGGGAAGGGATCTTAAAAAAGTATATATATACATATATTTATATATAAGCCTGAATCTCTTTACTGTACATCTGAAACAACACAAAACATTGTGAATCAACTATATTTCAATAAATTAAAAAAAAAAGAACTAAGATTAAAACAATAACAATCATTATTCTTCTGACTAATATTTGAAAGTACTCAAGCATTACTTCCTTTTAGAAAGAAACCCCAACTGCTCTGTTCATTATATGCTGCTTTAGAATCAAATGCTGCTGCTTCAGGCTCCTAGCAGACTGCCTCTCTGACCACCAAAGCGCATGTCCTTACCCAAATTACAATCAGTAATTCTTATGCCTATTACTTCAGCTAGACCGAGGTCACCACCTTAGGCTTAGAATACCTTGCAAACCTAAATGAGGGCAGTTATGTGAAAACATTCAAAGGATGTAGGAGATACATTGAGATGTTTATAAGGGAAGAATTATGCAATTAGCACATTTAAGAAGAAAACCAGATATACAAACAGAAAGATACTGTGGTTTATCTTTAGAGAGCAGTATTGACATATGCATATTTGAACATATGATGAGATGTACATGGTGAGAGAGAGACGTTATAGAGCATAGTGGTTTGGAGCAGTGGATCTCACACTTGAGCTGCGTGTTGGATTCATTTGGAGGGCTTGTTAAACACAGTTTGCTAGGATACATGCCAGGGGATCTGGAATCTGGGATGAGGCCTGAGAATTTGATTTATAATAAATTCCATATGCTGCTGATGTTACTCATCTTGGGACTATACTTTGAGAATCATTGGGTTAGAATGTGGTTTCTAGTGTCAGATGAATCCAAGTACATTCTGGTGCTTCTAAGAGGTAGTTGGGTAACTGTGGGCAAATCGCTAGTCTGCTCCGAGTCTCAGTTTCTTCATCTGTAAAACGGGGATAATGGGTCTTTCTCACAGGGTGGTTACAGTGGTTCAGTGAGGTAATGAGGATGACCTTGTAGTGTCACTCTAGGATGACCTAGGTGAGGGCTCCCTCTCTGTGAGTCATCATCTTCCTCCTCTTCCTTTGCATCATCAATGAACTTTGGCACTGGGAGGAGCCCGGAAAATTGCCTACTTGGATACATGAAAAAAATCCAAGACCTCGATAAGTTAAGTCATCTTCTGTAGATCAGACACCTAGCTTGTGATAGAGATGTAATTAAAATTCTTGGCTCTTAATTTAGTATTCTTAATGGAGCTTAATTTGGCACATCTAAAGAGAGATATGACATATGTGAGCAGAAAAGTCCATTAAAGGTGGAAGAAGAAGTGTGTCTACTGTGATGTTGAGTAATACATCATGTCAGTATCTAAAATATGAGATGTTTAGGGAGAGGTATGAGCTTGCCTTGTGGCTCAGACTGTAAAGAATCTGCCTGCAATGCAGGAGAGCTGGATTCGATCCCTGGCTCAGAAAGATCCCCTGGAGAAGGACATGACAGCCCACTCCAATATTCTTACCTGGGGAATTCCATGGACAGAGGAGCCTGGTGGGCTACAGTCCATGGGGTCGCAAAGAGTCAGACATGACTGAGCGCTACTACTACCACTAGGGAAAGGTATTGTGAAATTTACTTACTGAGGCAGTGAAATGAGATGTAAATAGCATGGTGAGATATACATCCCATTACAGAAATGTGTGATAGAGGCTGTATTATGGGAAGATAATTCCTTGAGGAGAAGGGTGAAGGGATAGTTCAATGTCAGCAGCAAAGCCATGTGATACACCAGGGCAGGGAGAGGAAGTGGAGACAGCACTCACTATGGGAATCTGCCCCACCTCCCCCGCCCCACCCCCTGCCCCCCGCCAGCTTTGCTATGAACTAGCTGTGTGTCCTTGAGCAGGTAGCTTTCCCTCTCTGGGCCTCCTTGGCATTCTCACCTGTGAGTGCCTACTATATGTCATTCACTTTGCCAAGTCTGTTATCTCATGAAATCATTCCAGCAACTCTGTATGCTATGCTAGAAATCTGCCTGACTCTCTACGTCTATTCTTCCCCTTCTCCACTCTGCCTGCTCTGCCATGGAGGGCTGGCTTGTGTGAATTGCATCAGTGGAATTCTAGTGCTGTCTGGATAAACCAGGAGTCCAGCAGGAGGTGGGAGGGTGGGAAGGGAGGAAGGAAGGGTATTTATTACCCTGGCTCTTTTCTTGGGTTTGCCTTGTACTGGTTGGATTTCAACTGAAATTGCTGCATGATGGTGTGGTCACTCACCTAGAGCCAGACATCCTGGAGTGCAAAGTCAAGTGGGCCTTGGAAGCATTACAATGAACAAAGCGAGTGGAGGTGATGGAATTCCAGCTGACCTATTTCAAATCCTAAAAGATGATGCTGTTAAAGTGCTGCACTCAATATGTCAGCAAATTTGGAAAACTCAGCAGTGGCCACAGGACTGGATAAGGTTAGTTTTCCTGATTAGAAAAGACCCTGATGCTGGGAAAGACAGGGCAGGAGGAGAATGGGGCAACTCACTGTGCTGCAGTTCATGGGGTTGCAAAGATTCGGACACAGTGACTGAACAACAACAGAAACAAAACACTTATGGACATGATTCTCTCCTTCTCAGTTCCAAAAACCTCTCCCCTGCTATTTGAGCCAAGAAGTGGCAACAGTCCCACTGCTGCCAGCCCTGGATTTTCAATACTGTCCACACTTTTGGATTATCCCAATTTGAAAATGCCAATTCTTTCTACTGGGATTCTGACTGACACAGGACAGATGCTGGAAGTGGTTCCAGGAAACAGACTCATAAAATGGAATTTTGGGCCTGGGTTGGTCATGTATTTGAGGAGTCCAAAGATAACTTCCTGGATAAGGATAAATGGGACAAGGCAGTTCATGGTAGATGGTAGGATTGTAATTACCCAATTTATCAGAAGGTAAAGCAAGGTGTTTGGAGATCAACATGTTGTAGCACTTAGAACAGTAATAAAAATGGTGGGGCCACCCAGTTCTTTTTATGGCCTTAAAGATCATACATAAGGAAAAAGACAAATGAAAATTATGAATATTCCCATACTGCTGCTACTACTGCTAAGTTGCTTCAGTCGTGTCCGACTCTGTGCGACCCCATAGACGGCAGCCCATGAGGCTCCACCGTCCCTGGGATTCTCCAGGCAAGAACACTGGAGTGGGTTGCCATTTCCTTCTCCAATGCATGAAAGTGAAAAGGGAAAGTGAAGTCGCTCAGTTGTGTCTGACTCTTAGCGACCCCATGGACTGCAGCCCACCAGGCTCCTCCATCCATAGGACCCTCCAGGCAAGAGTACTGGAGTGGGGTGCCATTGCCTTCTCCCATAAGCAACTGGAAATCCTCCCAGAAAACTTTAAAGGAATACTTCCTCACCTGTAGGCACTGGGAGGATAGGAATATGGACCAAGTCCAAGTTACAGCATCAGTTAAATACACAACACCAACCCACTCCAGTATTCTTGCCTAGAAAATCCCATGGACAGAGGAGTCGGGCAGGCTACAGTCCATAGTATTGCAAAGAGCTGGAAATGACTGAGCATGCATATTATGTATCTTAAGGACACAGGTAGGGAAGGAGTGAAACCAAGTAACATGAGACTTTAACTGTGTAGAACTGAGCACTTATCCAAAAAACTATAAAAATCAGACTTACAAAGCAGCTGTTTAATTATGAAAATTGAAGAGATAATTATGGAACCCAAGCCAGTCAAGTCAAGCAGGCACCAGTAAGCTGTAAAAACAGGTGGCTTAGATGCTTATGCGCTTCCCTGGTGGCTCAGAGGGTAAAGAATCTGCCTGCAATGCAGGAGACCCAGGTTCAACCCCTGGGTTGGGAAGATCCCCAGGAGAAGGAAATGGCAACCCACTCCAGTATTCTTGCCTGGAGAATTCCCATGGACAGAGGAGCCTGGCGGGCTACAGTCCACGGGGTCGCAAAGAGTCGGACACAGCTGAGCAACTTCACTCACTTAGATGCCTATAGCAACGGTACCTACAGCTTTGCTGCCTCTTTTTCAGCTAAACTGTGGCTTCACAGATAATTTCCTGTGGCCAGTTAATAAATAAGGGGAAAGCATGAACCTAATTCTCGGGTGGATCCACAGTGTACCAGAACCAGCCAACAGTGGAAAGCACCCTGCTCTAGCCCCACTGAGATGGCCCTCAGAGACCACAGTGGTGGAAATTCTCTCGGGGCCAAACTTCAGGCAGATCATCTGATTGCCCATTTTAGCCTGAATTATGAATCTACACTGATTCACGCGCTGTGCTGTGCTTAGTTGCTGTCGTGTCTGACTCTTTGTGACCCGGTGAACTATAGCCCATCAGTCTCCTCTCATGGGGATTCTCCAGGCAAGAATCCTAGAGTGGGTTGCCATGCCCTCCTCCAGGGGATTGTCCCAACTCAGGGACTGAACTCAGGTCTCCTGCATTGCAGATGGACTCTTTACCATCTGAGCCACCAGGGAAGCCCACACTGATTCATACACAGTGAAAAAAGGTGACTTGCTCCCTGAAGCTTTGAAAGGAAGGCAATTGGTGACATGGAAGTTTGAAGATGTGTATATGTGGACCTCTGGAATGCTGCCCAAAGTGTGAAGATATTAGTGCCTTCATGGTAGTAGAAGTTCTCAGTCATCAGATGGACAGGATGACTCATGCTATAGATCTTAGCTGGCCCCTTTCTCCAGTTGTTCTGGTGGCTTGTTCAATGGATTCATCCATGAAACTGCCCTGGCAACAGGGATGGAAGGTATGCTTGAGCTTAGTAATTGGATCCGCTCACTGAGGCTCATTTGGCTCTTGCCACTGATAAGTGGACAACCTGCTAATTGCAGAGGTAATTGATAAGCCCTTGATATGATATGCCCTTGATATGTTCCAGGAAGATCAGCTAGTTATCTGGGTGATTACACTGAATCATTCTCATCATGGAAGAGGTAGCAGTTAGTCTTGGCAAGGTGCTGAACACAATTTCTGGGTGTGGATTTGCCCATAGTGTCTGCTAACATCATTTATGGACTCAGATTGCCTTATCCATTGCCACATATCTTTTATAACACAGTCTTTAATCAGAGGCACTAACTTAGCACATTTCCTATCACTCAAATATGGTTGACTTGAGGATAATAGTGAAATGACCTGTTGCAGACTCACTTACAGCACCAACTGGGAGGTAATACCTTGTGAGGTTGTGATGCTATCCTACTGAATGCAGTGTATGCTTTAAATTGATTCTCTGGTGGCTCAACGGTAAAGAATTTGCCAGCCAGTACAGGAGAGGCAGGAGAAATGGGTTTGATCCCTGGGTTGGGAAGATCCCCTGGAGATGGAAATGGCAACCCACTCCATTCTTGCCTGGAAAATCCCATGGACAGAGGAGCCTGGTGGGCTACAGTCCTCCATAGGGTCACAGAGAGTCGGACACAACTTATTGACTAAGTAACAACAGCAAAAACATGCTTTAAATTAGGAACCAGTATAGTGTTGACTTCTTCCAGATAGGATGCATAGGTCTGAGGACTAAAGAGTGGAGGTGGGGTGCTCCCTCTCATCATTATGCCTAATAATGTCCTTGAAGAATTTTACTTTCTGCCCCTATAACCTTGGCCTCAGTAGGTCTGGCGGTCCTAAAGCCTAAGGGAGAAATGCCTCTACCAGGGAACACAGTTTCAGATTATTTATATCAAGAAGGCAAATAAGATCACTGAACTGGGTAGGGTGATTATCCCAGTTATTTAGGGGTACCTAAAGAGAGTAACAAGGACTATTTTGGAACCTTGGGATTCATTGTGGGTGCCTTTTCATACTCCCTTTCCTGAGAATACCAATCAATGAAAAACTAGAGCAAAACACCAAGATTTCAAATTTTCTGGGATGAAGGTTTGAGTTATCACACCAGGTAAAGGACCTCATCCAACTGAAATACTGGCTGAGAGTAATGGGATTTGGAACGGTTGGGGAAAGATGACAGCATGAAATGGTTGAAGATGCATGTGCCGAGACTACCATTTACTAGTAGTAGCAATAATGCATAAGTCTTACTCTGTAAGACAGAATATTTTAGGATGACCCACCATCCCCATTTCCCAGGACTGAAGTGTTTCCTAAAACATGGGAACTTCAGTGCTAAAACCAGGAAAGTCCAGGAAAAACCAAAACGTCATCCCATTTACGCTCATTTCTTTTAATCAGCTCTATGAAAGTAAACAAAGCATGTCTTACACACCTAACAGGTGTGAATGAAGATAATAAGCAGTGACTTTGAAATCTGGTGGGCCGACATAGTTAAGTCCAGCTTGTTTACTTGCCGGATGGCCTTGGCCAGACTACACGGCTTCTCCCGAAGCTTCACCTCCTTTGGTGAGTCCGCAGGTATTTCTCTACACCATGACCCACTTTAGTACTAGCAAGGAAGACTCCATATGGGCTGCTGGCCCTTTCTGTGTCACTGTTTCTTTGATGCCAAACATATCTGCCCCACTTCTCCAGAGTCCAAGGGGCTTGCCTGACCTGGGGATTCTGGTGCCCCTTGGCTGTCCCTTTAAATCTTAACCTCTGTGCCCCATGCAGGCCAAGAAGCCAGAGACCTGCTCCTGCTACAGAAGCAAGACTATGAAGGGCTTTTCTCCACCTCCAGGGAACCTGCCTGGACCAACATAAAGAGGGATGGCATGTTGTATGAGGTGGCCCGAGGTCATCCATCTACCCCCTGGAACACTGCCAGGCTCCTGGAACATGTCAGACCCCAATGGCACCAGTTGTAAGGATTTTACCACAAAGCATTATTGTGAGGTGAAAGGAATATTTCTAGGGTATGTGCTAGGTACAGGGCACTATGGTAATTGCCTTGAAAAACGGTTCATTTAATCTTGCAACAACTGTATGTCTGGGTCGGAGAAAATGAAGTTCAGGGAGGTTAAAGTCACTTGTTTAAATATCCCCACAAAAGGTAAAAATGATACAACTGGGATCCAAACCCCATAGAATACTGGAGGGCAGCACCGATATGTAGAAGGTCAAACAGCAAAACCCAAACCTTGACCCCACAGTGGGTGTCACACGCACAAGTGGCTCCGGGGACCAGGAGGTCCTGTGAATGAGAGTGGAAGGCTGGATAGGGACTCTGGGGAACTGAGAACTGAAACCCTGTCAACACGGGGTGGCCACTGATCAGCTCCACTGGAGTATTGCCATGAAGGGATGCTCACCCAGTGTGGCCAGAGAAGTTAAAATCCATATTTTTACACAAAATGCTTGTTTAAAGACACTGAAAACTATTCTGCTTAAAAAATACATTGATTATGATGTATGGCAGAAGCCAACACAATATTATAATTATCCTTCAATTAAAAATAAATTAAAAACAAAAACATCAATCTTGTTAGCCCAATCCATCATTTCCTGGTAACCATCAAAGAAAAAAAAAACAAAACATGGATCAAATTCATCACTCTGCTGCCCACCAGGTTTAACTCCTGCCCTGCACAGTCGTGGAAAGAGAAACGGATTGACCAAGGAGTCTGCCAGAGGCCGTGATCAGAGCAGAAGAGTGAATTACCTCACAATGCGGAAGCAATGTCACTCATGATCTGACCTTGTGATAAAGGTCATTGGTGGGGGGCCACAGAGTGACAACCAGCTCCTACTGTGTTTCACCTGATGGAGAAGTTGGGACCAACCTGAGATACAGCAGAAAGGTTAGAAATTAGATTAGAAATCAGAATCCGAGAATTGTGAGGCATCAAAGTAGTTTACCTTGGGTCACCTCCATTCCAGATTCTTAAGAAAGAATGATGAATTCCCTCCACATTTATGAGTAAAGGTTAATCCTATTTCTTATAAAGACAGTTTGATTCCCCTGTTCTTTTCTGAACATGTTGTGAATATCATATGGCATGCCTTCTAAGAGCAGTTTTCTAGGAACCCTTTCCTAAGATGTCTTTTGAACCACCCCCTCCTTGGGACCAGGGAATATACCATCATGAATTGTGAATAATTAGACTCATCAACCCAAATCACCTTATCACAGTGAAATTTCCCTTTTTGGAAATTTTCAACAGTTTGACTCTTACTGGGTCCACTCAGCTGCCCCTAGAGGAGGTCCCTGCTCAGTTAAGGATGGGGACAAAAGGAGGAGAAGGGGACTGAATGAGGTCAAGAGGGCTGGCTTCTCAGCTCTTCCTCCTGGACCCTGGCTGCCTCCCAGGGTCCCTCACTGGAAGAATGGCCTTCTGAGGGGCTCGTTCTTTGTTCTGGTGTGTATCATGGAAGGCTATGACATTCTGATTTAGAATTAGAAGACTTGTGTTTGTGACCTGCCTCTTACTATCTGTGTGCTCCTGGGCAATTGTTTAACCTCTAGGAACCTCACTGATAAAATGAAAATGATATCTACTTCTGTGGTTCTTAACCAACTCAAAACATGAAAGGTTTATAAACCACAAAGCTCCAACATGGACATAGGTCAGATTGCTTTTGGCCATTGCTACTAAAAATACCTATCTTTAATCACCAAGGGGTTGTGGCAGAGGTAACCATTCATAAAAAAATCATGTCTTGTAGGATAGAATGGTCATTGGGAAGTGGTAGCCCAGCCAGAATTGTACTTCCTATCTCCTTTGCATTTGACTGTGTTGAAGTGAGTAACCTTTACGAAAGGAATATGAGCAAAAGTGATGAGTAGCACTTCAGAGCCAAGGCATGAGAAATGTGCCTTCTCTAATTTCTTTCCCACCTACGACCCAAGGAAGAGGACTCCAAAGCCTCTGAGATTGGCAGCATCGAAAAATGGGAGAAAACTGAGTTCCCGAATCCTTGCCTGGCAGAAAGCCACCTACTGACTGAGAACATTCTCGTTGGATTATTATGTGAGTGAGAAATGCTAAAACGTTTTGTTAAGCCCCGACATCCTGGGGTTTCTTTATTACAGCAGCTAAGATTGCTCTAAGTAATAAATGAATCAAGGGGATGGGAATGCTATAGCTCCGCCAGGAAAAAGTGCTGAGGATGCCATGTGCATCACGGCTGGCTGTGTCTTTTCCACACTAGCACACAGGCCAATGAAGCCAAGGGATTGCAAAAGGACATCTGCTATGGTCCATCAGATGAGGTCGGTGGACAGTTTAATTACACACACACACAGAGATACATCATAGATATATATGTATGTATATTCTAGAATCCCAGTGTTAAAGCTGAAAGTATTGAGCTTCAGAGGGCATATATTGAAACTTTTTTGTAGCTCAGGAAATGGAGGAAGGTGGACTGGCCCAAGTGCATAGAGCTACTTAGTGGTGGCATCTTAACTAGTACCAAGTCCTGAGACCTGGTTGAACCAGGTCTCTGTGGTTCAACCCAGCTTCTCTCTTGACAAAGTCTAACATCTGGATAACCCAGAAATGACTCACGAAAGGGGAGAGATGGAGACAAATGGATTTTATGATTCTGCATCTACCGTTTCATTGGCTAACAGGCATTTTTCACTGTCAATTTTGTGGCTGGCAAAAAAAATGACCGAGCCTTGCAGCCAAACCCTTTTCCTGGACTGCTTTTTGTGTGTTCTTGTGTGTCCTTTTAAATGCTGTCCTCTAGCCATAACAACTATTGCTAATCCATGACTCTGCCAGGCCCTGATTCACCCCATGACTTCAAGCATGCTGTTTCTTCTCAAATGTTCTTCATCACCAACCCCCTCACCAAGATAAGTCACTATTTATTCTTCTTCCAAGATGTTACCCACCTATTCCATTTCCTGGGAAGTCTCCTCCAATTCCTGCAGGCTGAAACAGTGTTTCTTTCCATCGTGTCCCGTGGTGCTCTGTCTGTGCCACCTTTTGGCTACTCACGGCGCAGAACTGCACTTCTTATTCCCACCTTGATGGCTCACGTGCATCAAAGCCTTCTTCCCGTCCCTTAACTTTTGGAAAGGGTGACAGTACATACAAGGTGGTGGCCACCCTCGTCTCCTTCCCTGAGCTGTTCAGACCAGGAGTGGACACCCGACACCAAGTAACCAGGCCACAGGCACTCCTGCCATCTCGACGGGACTCTGCCTCTGGGGGATGGCCCCTTTTGATGAAAAATTGGCCCCGTTTCCTCCATTGAGAATGTGCATTCAGACTTTCAAAGAGATGTTCCAGGTTGCTGTAGGGAACAGAGTTGTGAGGTCATGGCAGTGCGTCAGGGCCATGCCAGACCATGTACAAGACGAGCAAAGCAAGAGCACGTCGGGAGAGGGAGGAGGTGGATAGGCCTGCGAGGGAGAAGGAGCAAGGATGGGGGACATGCCGTGATTTGGGGGACACGGAACGTGCCCTCAGTTCCTGAGGGCTTTCAGGTCCCTGTGGCCAGCCGTGTTCCTGCCTTGGGTTCCCAAGAGGCCCCCACCAGGGCTTCAAAGTAGAGCCCCTCTTCATTTCTTGAATGACTTTAATGGGTTTCTGCTTCTTGTAACCCAAAGAGCCTCGGTTAAAGAAGCTCTACCTCCCACCCTGGACCATGAGTTTCCTGAGGTCAGAAACTCTATCTTCCTCTTCACTGCAGCACCAGAACCTATCTCAAGGTACACATGGTATTCAAAATCATTTGTTGAAAGAGTCATGAATACATGAATGAATGGATGTGCCCATTGGTAATAAACACAGGATGCTGTTTGTCTAGCTGGAGTCCCTGACCCAGCAGGCCTTTCTGATACCAAGAGCTCTTTCCCCTTTAATCATCACGGCTCTACCTCTCATGTCCGCCAGCCTCTTAAAATCCAGATTTTGACAGGTGGCATTTCCCTGAAGAATTTTTTTTGCTTTAAAAATCCTAGGCTTGGCACACTGGCATCTGAAGAGATGACAGATACAAACAGGAGATACAAATAGGAGACGACACTTTCACCTCAACCACTACAGCCCCAGAAGGAACCCAAGGTGGCCCCCTGGACCTTTTCCTGAAGCAACATGGGGAGAAGCAAGCTGTCTTCAGAGAGATATAAGTATAGCTTTTATTTTTTTTTTTTAAACCAACCCAACATTTCCACTGGCAACTGTCAACATAGCTTATGACATGAACACAGTTTCTTTTTCAGTTATTTGTTTTCTTAAAAAATGTGTTTAAAATTAAACAGGTGTTTTTCATTTCTTCTTTTCCCTTAAAAAATGTATTTATGTCAATGCAGAAAGCCTAAAGATCTGTGGGCAGTCTTTCGGTGATGATGTGTGTGTGTGTGTGTTTTAAAGCCAGGTCCTTTCAAAATTTGTTGGGAAAAGGTCTGTAGGGCATGGCAATCTCTCTATAAACCCAGGCTCCATGGAATTATGGCAGCTAAGATTCCTCCTACTGGGGCAAGAAATAGCCCACAGGCTGGAAAAAGAGCTTCAAGAGGTTTAAAACCAAGCAGGAATGTGGGAGAGATGAGGAATTCTAATCCCTGTCCTGTGAAAATGCTTTCAAACATGACCCAAGTCCAGGAGACATGAAGTCCCTCATTTTCTTATAAACTTCTAAGTTTTTGCAGGAAGTCAAGAAATACAGTCAAAGCTCTTAGTCTGGTGCATTAGGAAGTGAGGGAGTGGTGAAGCTGACATCTCTCAGAATCAGACATTTTCAATATAATCTTTTCCCGACAGATCCCACTAGGTGGACATCGCTTCTCTCCTGCCTCAGATACAAAGCCAGAGATGTTCTAGAAGGCATATAGCCCTTCTGCTTTCCTAGCTGCCCTCTGTCATCATATTCTATTTCTATTTTCGTCCCCTATCTACCGCTCGGTGGGTCTTCCTGCAGAGGGATAAACATCCAGACACTGATACAACGAGACAGACAGAATCTGAAAGGCTCGGGCAGGGAAGAGAACAAGGACGTCTTGTTGTAAGCTGGATCTTGACAGAAGCTTGAGATAAAGCTGTTCCTGCTCCAGCCACAGTCCCCATTCTTACTGCCCTCGCGGGTGCGCGAACTTAACCACCACCCGGACACCACAGTCCATTCAAGAATGCAGAGGATAAAAGGAGAAAGGGAACAGGAACTCGATGGAGCAGGAGACAGCTGTTACCCAGGGGAGAGTGGGGGAAAGGGTGTTTCTGAAAGTTCAGGCCTCTGCCCATCGACTCAGACCTTGAGCTCCTTCCCAGCACCGTCATCACTAACCTCAGAAAAGACAAGGTGGACAAACGATGAGCAAAACCTGGTGGGAAAACGAAAGCAACCATGATACTGACGACAATGAAAAGAGACCCCCGAGCCAGCCACGGGGACAGGACTCATTTCCACGCCTCACGGGCGGAGTGAGAGGATGATGTGTCAAACTGGACAGACAGGAGAAACCCTGTCCGCCCCCCGAGGAAAGTTAGAAAGCAAAGGAACAGTCAGAAGAAATGTGGAAGAGAAGGTGGCGAGAGGGTCTGACTTTGCTATGGGTCAGGGACACGGCGGGGAGACGGGCTGGAGGTGGATCTGTTGCTGTCATCGGTGTGGATTGAATTAAATATTTTGCCAAGTGGGTGTTTCCTCTGTTCCACTGGATGGACGGACTCTGCCCTTTCAGTTCACTCCCGGGGCCCAGTCCAGTGATGCTCCAGCGGCTCGGGTCCTGAGGCTGCCTCTCTGGGGTGTGGCTCGTCCCCCAGAGGTCACAGGTGGGGACGCACCCTTCTCTGGGGAGAAGTTGCAGGCCTGCCCAGCCGGAGGCCTCGTTCTGTGACTCAGAACCCCTTGATGTAGCAGTAGGCCTCCAGCGTGGCAAAGAGTATGTAGAGAAGCCACAGGCTCACAAAGAGCCAAGTCGTGGCCAGCTTGCAGCCACGAGGGCCGCCCAGCTCCCCGCCCAGGTGGGGCCGCCGGCGGTACAAGAGCACGCTGATGCACACAAATGCAAAGATGGTGAAGAGGGTGACGGAGAAGGCCAGCGTGCCGGCCGACACGTGGAACTCCTGTCCCTGCAGGGCCCAGTAGATGGCGGCCACGGACCAGGCCAGGCCAATGCCCAGGAAGACGTTGACGGCGTTGCTGCCCGTGACGTTGCCGATGGAGGCGTCTGCGTACACGTCCTGGATGGCAGCCGCTTTGCTGGCAAACGTATCTGGAAAGAGGCAGAGACAGTGAGAGCCGGTGGGGAGGCTGAGATGCGGAGGGCCTTCCATGGAGAGAGGCCGAAAGGCAGCCGGGGCCAGCAGGCTGAGCCTTGGGAGTGGAGGCAGGGGCCTGGGGGCTACTCCCTGCTCCACTGTTAATAAACTGTGTGGCCTTGGGCTGGTCACCTTACTTCTCTGGGCTTCCTGTTCCTAATCTGCCTGAGCCTGAAAGGTTCCCAAGGGTCCTTCTGGTTCTGATATTTACTGAGTGGCTTTTATTGTTCCCTTCTGACTACTTCTTCTGTAAGGGGGTGGTTTGCTTTCCCATAATATCTCCCAGGGAACTCTGACATCCAGGGAAGCTGCTTAGAATAAGTGCCTGATTGCCCCTGTCACGTGCGACATTTACTTTCAAAACAGACTGTGATTGAGCCTGTGGGCTTAGCATTGTGCTAAGGGGTGGATTTATGGGGACAGAGGACACATGGAGAGATGCAGGGACTAATGATGGGGATATCCATGGGCTCAAGAATGACAGGGCTCAGGATTCGCAATCAGCATGCAGAGCACAGGGCCTTGAAGGCTACTGGACTTTAGATGTTGGTATGGATTGTAGGCACTGGAAGGATGGCCAGCCACCCTTTTATTCGGCAAGTTAGGAAAAATAAGGGTCAAGGAATCTACTCAAGGTAAGTTAGCAAGAGATTTGACCTGAAAACCTTCATCTGAGAGCCCTTTCCATAGCTTCACCCAACATCCAAACAGCTTCAGCCAAAGCCACAAATCAGCTGAGTGGACCACAGCATCGCCTTAAAGCCCCTAATGCTGCCAGCTGTTCTCTGCACCCACTTCGAGGTCTTGGACAAGCCCCAAGCTCTCCCTTGCCCAGCCTGCCTCCTTGTTGCCAATATTGTCCCCGAGAAAACCTCTTGCCTTTTCTTGCCTGTGACCTTGCTTCTTCTTTTTTTAACTTCTGATCCTCTGCAACTTCTTCCCACATCTGTTCCTTTTACCCATATCTGCCCCTTCCCCTCTGATAGTTCCTCGAGGCCCCAGAGAACAGAGGTAAATCATAGGGTATCTTTCCCACAAAGCCTTCCCTCAATTATCCATTTAATTTCTTACCACTCCATGCATTCCCATGATAGCCAAACCTTTTGCATCATTAATGTACAAATAATTCCACTGGTCTGTGCTGGGGTCTGGGGAAGTGGCTTCTCCAGAGTGTGATGCAGACTCAGTTACTCTCCAGAAGTATATGCTTTCTTGGCACAAGAAAGGTTTCCAGCCAGCAGAGTCCTGTCTGATGAGATTTGGCCCAGCCTTTCCATAGGAAGGGGCTGTCTCTGTCTTCCTACCACAATTGGAAGGCCACCTCCTTGGTAGGAATTTGGGGTTCAGACACCCTGGAGACCCCATCTGAACTAAGTAAGGAACCTGAGCTAACGTAGCTAACCCTCTCTACCGGCTTACCCCTGCTTGCCTTCCCAGCCCAGCTGAGGTCCCCCTGTTCCATGCTTGCTCAGCGCCTGTACTTTTTCATCATCAAACTTATTGAGATGATTTGATCATCGTTGAATGTGGTCTCCCTCACTAGATTATAAACTTCATGTAGAGAGCGAAGTGTGTCTGTCTTGTTTCCCATTACAGTCCCGGCAACCAGCACAAAACTGGATCAGGCTCAGCAAACATTTGAATGTCTAACGAATGAATAAAGGCATATCTGTTCCTGTTCATCTCTAGGTGTTTATGAGATAAAAAAAATATGATTCATCATATGAAGGACAAGAGCCTGTGAAGCTTCCTTCACCTGTCCTGCTGGGAGACACTTGGTATTTACAGGTGTCCTAAGCAGAGGCGGCTTGTGGGCCTTTCTTCTGCACTTCTCCAAGCAGGCTCATCTGCAGCCAGAGGGAAATGGCCTATTCGTCTGATGCGGAGGTTAAGAAAATGGGTCACTGACTTCAGCAAGTGATTTAACCTCTCTGGGCCTCAGTTTCCTCATCTGTCAAGTGGGGATAATAACTCTCCTTATTGAATAAGGTTTGGGTGAGGGTTACAGGGCTAAAACAGGAAAGCTGCTTAGCATATATACCACCTGACACATCAGAAGTGCTCAAGGAATGTTAACGATCATTCTTAATGGTAGCAGGGGTCCCTTGGGTTGACCTTCATGCATCTTAGAGGCAGAGGCTCTGTTAAGCTCAGATCTGAGATGGTAGGGAAGATAATGAGGCAAATTGGAGGGCTCATTTGATCCAGGTAACATTCCCTTTGCTAATCGAAGACCCCCTCACTCTCACCTGGCACCGAGGTGCCAAATGCCACAAAAATAACAGCCGTGACCGAGTCCTTGAGACCAATGGTGCAGCCGAAGTGGGAGGCCAGGTCCCCGATGATAGCGGTGAGCATGCCGATGATGAGAATGGAGACAACGAAGCAGGCCCAGCCGTGGCAGTACTCTGTGGGGGGCACACAGGCAAACAGCACCTTCCAGAAGACCGTGAGGAAGTGCATGACGTAGTCAAAGCAGGAAGGCAGCCTCTCCTCGCCTGACTCATCCTCATCCTCGTCCCCTGCTGAAGGCAAGAAAAGCGGGCGGCGGGGTCAGATCCTCATTCATGAGAAAGTCAAGTCCAACCCACCTCAGGAGCATCACTGGCCGCACAGAGATGCCAGCTGTGTCCTGGGCAGCTGGTGCAGGCACTCGAAACAGGAGGGAAAGAGAAAACGCATGGGGATGCCCCACTAGTCAATTTGAATGCAGGGAGAGTGAGAGAGTGGGAGAGAGGGAACAGAGGAGCAAGAAAGAAGAGAAAGAGATGGAATGTGGGAATGTGAAAAGGACAGGGCAGTGGCGGGGAGAGGAGGGAAGATGGAGAAGGCATGGGGTTGCTTAGGTGAAGAAAAGCGGAAGCTGTGAGCCCACTCTTCACTGGACACCCGCGGGGCTCCTAATTTTCCTGACATGACTGCTGCAATAACCATGTGGTTCTGGTCATTATCCATCCACAGTGAGACACCTGTCATTCCAGATCATGTGGGCATCCCGGGGAGTCAGTTGTTGTTCAGCCACTAACTCAAGTCCAACCGCTGTCCTTCACTATCTCCTGGAGTTTGCTCAAATTCATGTCCATTGAGTTGGTGATGCCATCCAACCATCTCATCCTCGGTCACCCACTTCTTCTGCCTTCAATCTTTTCCAGCTGATAGGTCTTTTCCAATGATTCTGCTCTTCGCATCATGTGGCCAAGTATTGGAGTTTCAGCTTTGGTATCAGTCCTTCCGATGAATATTCAGGGTTTATTTCCTTTAAGACTGACTGGTTGGATCTCCTTGCAGTCCAAGGGACTCTCAAGAGTCTTCTCCAACACCACAGTTCGAAAGCATCAACTTTTTAGCGCTCAGTCTTCTTTATGGCCCAACACTCACAACCATATTTGACTACTTAGAAAAACCAAAACTTGGACTATACAGACCTTTGTTAACAAAGCAGTGTCTCTGCTTTTTAATATGCTTTCTAGGTTGGTCATAGCTTTCCTTCCAAGAAGCAAGCGTCTTTTAGTTTCATGGCTGCAGTTGCCATCTGCAATGATTTTGGAGACCAAGGGAAAAAAATCTGTCACTGTTTCCACTTTTTCCCCATCTATTTGCCATGAAGTGATGGGACCAGATGCCATGATCTTCGTTTTCTGAATGTTGAGTTTTAAGCCAGTTTTTTCATACTCCTCTTTCACCTTCATCAAGAGGCTCTTTAGTTCCTCTTCACTTTCTGCCATAAGGGTGGTGTCATCTGCATATCTGAGGTTATTGATATTTCTCCCGGCAATCTTGATTCCAGCTTGTGCTTCATCCAGCATTTTGCATGATGTACTCTGCATATAAATTAAATAAGCAGGGTGACAATATACAGCCTTGACGTATTCCTTTCCCAATTTTGAACCAGTCCTTGGTTCCATGTCCGGTTCTAACCGCTGCTTCTTGCCTTGCGTACGGGTTTGTCATTCTCCAAATATGCTGTGGGACGGAGCTGGGTGTTCCTGGTCTGTCCTTACCAGGAAACTCGGGCAGAGTTGCCCGTTCAGCAGTCCAGGAGGAGAGGATGTGCTGCAGCTCAGTCAAGGGCAAGCTCTGTCATATTTCAACATGACCTGTAGAAGCAGGATTCGGGGCACTTGGGCTCCAATTGCATCTTTGCCACGAAGAGACTCTGGAACCTGGCATCAATCCCTTTTTGTTTCTGAACCCTGGTTCCCTCATTTGAAAAAGGAAGGCATTCGATTATGTGGCTGATAATCTACTCATTGTCTCTTTAGGGGCAAAGTAAGGTCATAAGAGGGGGAGTCTGGAAGCAGGCGATAGAAAAAGTGGGGCAGTGAACACAGCAGCAGTGGCCCTCTCTTCCTGTCTGTACTTTGGCTGTGGTGCTGGGACCTCAGGGATGTGACCCGGTGGGTTGCTATGACAACAAAGCTTCATGAAAAGAGACAAGGCCCGGAGTGCTGGGCAGCACAGAAGGCCTCTGTGGCGCTGAGAGGCACTACTGCTGGGAGTGATGAGACCCCTCCCTTCCCATGCCAAGCTGCATGTAGGCCCTGGGATGCTGGCTGTGCTATGGGTGCCCACTGAGGAAACCTGTCACTAAGTGCCAAGGAGAAATCTGGAATCATCCAGAGCAGAGGTCTGTCAGTCAATGCAGAGTTTTTACAAACCTCAGACCCGCACATCTAAATCAGAATAGTCTCCCATTTTACAGAAAAGGAGGACTGCCTTAACAAGACGATGGAATGATGAAAGCCAGGATTTCCTAAGTTTCTATTTAGTACCAGGCTCTGTAGCTTTCTACTCTCTTCGCTGAGAAAGTAAGGTAGCAATAGTTCCTTTTTTGGGTGACAAAACTGAGACACAGGGAGGATAGCTTGTCTGAGTTCACATAGCATGCACGTGTGCACAGTCGTGTCCAGCTCTTTGCAACCCCATGGACTGTAGCCCACCAGGCTCCTCTGTCCATGAGATTTTTCATGCAGGAATACTGGAGTGGGTTGCCATTTCCTTCTCCAGGGGATCTTCCTAACCCAGGGATTGAACACGCGTCTCTGGCGTCTCCTGCATGGGCAGGTAGATTATTTACCACTAGCGCCACCTGGGAAGCTCTTCACACAGCAGAACCAGGGTCTGAAAGCAGAGATAGCCATGCTTTTTTAGTTACCCCCACGTTTGTCTTCCAAAGTGACCCAGTGAAAAGACAAACATCCAGGGTAAGAGCTGGGAAGGCTGGCCACTGAGGCCCTTCCTGAGATGGGTGAGCTGTTGACATGTCTGTGTTCCTGCTTCTCTGGAGCTTCCTGCTCCTCCCAGCAAAGCCTGTGTCCATCTCGAGACCCTCTTACCTGCACTGACAGTGATGGCCTCCATGAACTGGTCCCTCCAGGAATGGGTCCCCACGACCAAGGCCAGGTTTGTCTTCCTAATCAGCTTGTCCACGGTAGTCTGTCAGGGAGATTAAAACTTGGAACCGTGAGGTCAGAATGCTCAGAACCGGCACTTTGTGGGGGTGAAAGATACTCTGCGCTCCGGGGGGCTCCACGTGGGTTCTGAAAGTTATGCATGAAATGGCCTCAGGGGGCATCCTCTGGCATAGTCCTTCTACTGTCCTCTTCTTTGGTTGTGACTGCTGACATTGGATATTTAAAGCAATACAATAGAGAATAACACTAATGCTGTCAGTAAACCTAGACCTGGGGTAGTGAATTTCAGTACATTTGTTTTAAAAATATAATTAAATAGTGATGATACTTTTAGGGGTATTATAGCTCATTTGTTCCATAGGCCTTGTAATATCTCCTCACTGTTCCTAAGTTACAAATGACCAGCACTGTTCCATGTTACAAATGGGAAAACTGAGACTGGGGTGGGTAAGTGATTTGTGCAGTTTCAACTTTATGTATTCAGTGGTGACGTTAGAACAAAACTGCTGGTCTTCTACCTCCCACCTCATTATTCTGTTATTCAGTTACATCTCACGTATGGCCTGACCTTGAACTCATAGGACTCCTCGATGATGACCTCTAGTTTGGGGTGTTCACCCAATATTGGCTTTCCCATTTCTGCTATCCTCTTGGCTTCTTCTTCTTCCACAGTCAGCTTCCTGTCTGTCACCTCTGCAACAAAACAAAACCAGACGAGCTTTAGCACATTTGCCATTCCCTGGAAGTCTAAATAAAGCTCAGAGTATTAGGCATTGGCAATGGGCATACAGGAAACAGCTCTTGAGGACGGGGATTTTGTGTACTTGTTAGTGCCTCTTTCTATAAGCTGCTAAACAGACCATGAAGGGGTTCCTTGCATGTTCTGAGTTTAACATTCCTCTTTACATTTTATACCTGGCTTGGGTGTTGAGGGGAACCTGACCCAAAGACCTTCTGAGAAGCAGCACCAAGGGAAGCCCCAAAACATTTGATGAGATATTGAAGAGCTGGGAACAAAAGCCAAATCTCTTGACCTTTAACAGTTTTGAACTGTTGGGCATGACTGGCATGGCTACTTCATATAAAGGTTCCTGGGGGTCAGAAGCACATTTCAACCAAAGGGAATGTCCACTGGCTCACATTAACATCTGTCTCCAACATTCTTAGGACTGTAACTTCTGTAAGGGACAAAAAAGGATGTTTCCAGGAATATCTACATTTCATACTAGTGAATATTAGCCTCACAATGAGAAACTTGGATGACTTCCCCCAAAATGTCATGATTTCTAAATGAAAGAGCCCTAGAATTTCTAAGGAACCAGGCACATTTCTTCTGAAATACAATACTTGTTTAAAAACACACAAAAAGAAAGTTCTTCCTTTCTTTCTTTCTGAGGCATTCCCGGTCGCCCCTCAGTATCTTGACTCATTTACAATCCCTTCTCAGGTTGAACAGTTATAAATTTTTTCCACTTCAGCTGGTGAGTCCATTTTAAGACCACTTCACCATGAAGACGTGTTTTCTGGATTAAAGTGAAACAGAGATTGAATCTTTTTATTCCCCTTTGATTAGAAAATTGCTCTTGGCAGTCTGTTTCTTTCAGAGCTCGTTTAAACATCTTTCCATCCGAGTCCACATTCTTACATGCAATTAATTCTTTTATTTGGCTCTTTAATTGCTTTTATTCCACACAGTGAATCTCCCAGGGGAGTTTTCTAGTCCTTGAGTAATCTCAAGGACAAAATGGGTCAGAGGACAAGAAGGTCTTCTTTTCTTTCTATCTTGGGAATTGGTGAAGCATGGTGAGGGGTGAGACGTGAGCTCTCGAGGTTGTAAGGAAAATAATTTACTGGAAAGATCGTAAACCAGAGGGTCTGTTTTATATAAGAATTTTTAAAGCTGTTTTGAATGAAGACTGGTAAGAGAGTGTGCAGTGGATTCCTGGGCTGGCTGCTGTATTCAGTGCTTCTGGCTCCAAAGGCAGAAGGCGATCCCCAGATGTGGGGAGCTGTCCGTGGTGCTGTCCTCCCGCTAGTGTTGGTGACCACTTTTGGAAACAGTTACTTCTCATGGATCAACGTCCTCCTGTACATTTCTAAGCATATACCCTCTTGCAGCCTGACTTCATTTAGTCCATATGAGCCTCTTATTAGGTAATTCTGAAAATAACTCTGGCTATGCAGTCAGTGATCCTAGAAGCCAGACTGCAAGCCACTCTGAATAAAAGCCTTTGTAAAAACATATATATGTAGATTCTTTACAAAAAAAGGGGGGGGGGCATTCTTTTCCTCTACTTGTGGTCTTTGGGACCATATTACAATGCATATCCTAGTAGAGACAGTTTTATTCCACTCCTCCCTCCCCATTTCCCCCATGTCATACTTTACATGTGCCACAAGAACTTTATCCCAATATAATGAGCTCTCCAGTGACTTATAAATGTACCTGTCTAACCCCTTGTCTACCTATCAATCTAGCACTGTATCCATCTGGCAGGATATTGATCTAGCTACTGACCTGTCCAACCCTGTGGTGACAGTCAGTTTTTCCATCTAGCTCTCTGCAGAAATCACTTTGACAAATAACCAATCCTCTATCTTTGGATCTCCCACAGCCCCACAGAGGTACTTGCTCTCTCTCTCTCTCTCTCTCTCTCTCTCTCTCTCTATATATATATATATATATATATATATATATCTGTTAATGATTTATTCACATGCTTTTAAATAAATTCTGATTTAGTATCTTGGTTTGGTAGTAATTCCTGCCTTACTTCTGTAATGATCATTTCTTTACATTCAAATTAATTTTTTGAGAGGGTGAGAAGTCTCAAGCCTTAAAGATCATAATTATTCTGATCACTTGTTTATGTAACCTCTCAATTTTGAGTGTAGAAAATAAATGACAGGTGACCTTGATATTCAGACTGACTAAACAAACACTTAGATCTAGGAAAAGGAGGAGGAAGGGGGAGAAGAGAGAATGAACCTATTAATAGGATGGAAGATTAAACAAATATTGGAAGAGAGAAGAGCTTGCCAGGCCAGACTGGAACAGATTGCCATGAATGTCCTACAGACATTCTCAGAAAGAAATGGGGCAGTGTAGTCAGTGCCCTAACTCCCAGGTCCCTGAGCTTGA
This sequence comes from Bos mutus, assembly GCF_027580195.1. Lineage (NCBI taxonomy): Eukaryota > Metazoa > Chordata > Mammalia > Artiodactyla > Bovidae > Bos > Bos mutus. The sequence goes on along the minus strand of NC_091626.1, from coordinate 26,958,229 downwards.
AGGTATAGCTCAGATTGAACACATTTTCTCTCCATTTATCATGAGGCATTGTGAATCACATTTGCTTGGCCACCTGGAAAAATCCAAACAAGGAGTTGAGATTTCCAGTGAATTTAAAGTCTAACCAAGGGCTCCTAAATTGAAGGTTTACAGATTGAAAGATCTAGGAAATGACACCTTTTCCTCCCTATTTTAGCTTCTACTGGTATCTGTGCCAGTGTGTTAAAAGTATAATGAAGCTTAAATTAAATCACAATCTCTGTTTTGAGCATATGTATGTGTGGCTGGTAGTGGGTAGAGGCAAGAGTTGGAACAAAAAAGCCTGAATGCCTTCTCAGGCGAGAAGATGAGCTAAGTGGAGAAGGAACACCCAATGCTTTGACATTAAAACCTGGGAGAAGAGTGGAATATATGGGGTTGGAGGTAGTCATTATCTTATTGATATAAGAGGAAGCAATAAACTAAGGAAGCTGAAGTAGTTTTTTCCAGAAAGGGAAAATGTAGGGGGTTATCTACTTTTTTTTTTTTTTTTTGGTTTATGACTCCAAGGAGGTCAGTGTCCTTACTATGTAACCTGCCCTTTTCTCAAACTCAGTGTACAGCCTATGGTGACTATCAATGAATTCTGAAAGATGTTTTGCATCTCAAATGACCTTACATACGTATAAATGACCTTTTATATGTTCAAAGAACTGATGAAATGTAAAATGTTATTTTAACATATATTGAGACACCTTGTATAGCTCACTTTGTCTGCACCAAGAGTTACAGAATTGCCCATATGCCGGCAATGCCTTCCTAACGGCTCACAAAGTTGGATATTGTCTGTGATTTGATTACACGGACGCAAGCATATTTGGTACATTTTTATGACAGGCTCTAGATTCTGTGTGAGAATATCCCCAATATAAATTCTCCCAAATTTCTATATCCAATCAAATAATTGCCCCCTCACCCCATAATATTCTAATTATTCTTGTCGTTCATGGCACATGTGATTTCAAAGATCAATGACAAATGAGCCAAAGTTCTAGAAATTTAGGTTTCTGCTGTGATGAGATGGAAGATCTTCAGGATCAATAAGATTCCAGATTCCTTAAAAACTACTTTTCATGTTCTCACAGCAGCACCTGATTATTTCTCCCCGGACCCCATCCAGATCAAAGTATTTTCTTTCTTATTCCATCATGATCCTATTAGGAGAGTCAGCTCTGACTCTCATCCTCTCTTGTCCCACAACATGAGACGATAGAGGAATTCAGACTCAGGAGAAGTGTATGACCTCCCCCCATTTCTTCAGTAAGTTTCAGTTCTCTTCCTGGTCTCAGAGAGGACCAACTATGCCTTTACCCACATCCACTGAAATAGTGCTCAAGGAATTGTCTACCTCCTCACAATCACTTGCAGTAGGGAAATAAATCTCCTGGTCCTTAAGAGAACTTAAGCCCACAGCTCCTAGTAAATAAAGCAAAGGATATTGGTCTTAAAGTAAATAATGGCACTGGCAAGAAGCAGAAAAAGGGATGGGGGGAAGACACCTCTTACCTGTCGATAACAGGAGCGCTGTTTGCAAATGGGTACCAGACAAAGGGAAGAAAGAAAAGGAAAGAGCATTAAGGTCCCATCTCAAAAGTATCCCCAGGTTTTGTGGCTGCAGTAGCACAAGGAAAGCAGTGAGCTTAGTAGGTGAGAGCACTGTGGCCACATGCAAAAGGCAGCAATCGGAGCATGCGCAGCAGCCGCAGCAAGAGGTGTGAACTACTGGAGAGACCACTGAGTACCAGGGCCTTGCAGCTGCAAGTTTTCCCCACAACTTCTCTGCAACCCTGAGGGCTATGGATAGAGGAATGAGGATGGGGGGAACTAAGTAGGTGAAGCAGAGACCGAGTTGGCCATTCGTGATCTTCTAAAGGATCAGGTTATCACAGCCATTCTGTAAAGGAGTGAGAATCCAGTAATCTTCAAACTGTATAGGTTGCAACCCTACCAGAGCTTTGAGTATCCCTAAAAGAATAACCTCGTGAAAAGATAAATCCTGCAAAATGTTTTCCTTGAACAGTGTATCATTTTATAGAGAAAGGCTGGAGGTTGGAGGCCATGGCCTCCTCCCATTTTGCATCGTCTCTACCTACTGTGCAAAGTCACTGTGAAGCCAACTGCAAAGTCATTGCAATGAGTAGATGTTCAGTAGAGGTTTGCCATTTGCCACCTATTTTGGCAATTGTATTGTTCACAGATCCTGTGGGGTTGCATCACTGAATAGTGTTTTGTTTCAGAAAGGACAGGCTAAGTCAGAGTCTAGATATTCTGGACCAGACAGACTGTCGTACTGAAAGCTACTGACAGATGGGAGAAGACAAATGCAAGGTCCTTAAATGGTCTGGTAAGCTGAGTTAAAGATATACCCAGCACAGGTCTTTCCTAGCCCCTGAGTTTTCACTTATGCTAAACTCTCCTAGATTTCGAGATAAAATAAATTCTTGTAACATACCATTTTCACTTTGATGGTGTCTTAGTACAGCACCTCCCTCCCTGGCTCTTGTTAAATAAAAGCCTGAGAATATCCTGCTACATACTCCTGGTGCAGCTGGCAACTGATGGGGATTGATGAAGAATGAGTGAGGCAGGGGGTAGGGGAAGGCGTCTGTAAATTGTTTCTTCTAAAAATCTCTAAGAACACAACTCAGGTCTGTAATTCCAAATTCACAGCCACTGAAAACACATATGGATACAGAATCTTTATGGTACATAATCAGGGAGAATAGCAGTTGACTTTTTCTGGTTTCTCCCACATGGAATTCTAAGGGGCAATGGATCAAAGGATCTTTGTACTACACTGAGATGAGAGATAGACAGATAGCAAGACAGCATGCTCATTCTACTCCTTCTATGGATTTTCACAGAAGAGCCTCTCCTGGCCCCCAAGTTCCAGTGGAGAGTAGAAAAAAAAGAAAAGAAGAGTAGAGACCCAAACAAATCAGTGTACCCAGGTAGGCCAGACAAAGGGCAGCTCTTCCAGAAAAGTCCCTGCTGCTCTGGTTTTCACTGAGACACCCCTCCCAACACCAGGATCAACTCTAGCACAATGAGAGGACTTCCAGTCAGCTGCACTGCACTGTTTCCTGGTCGTGTCTATATGACCCTTAGACTTTCCGCTTAACAGTTATGGATGGATCAGTGAGATCCAGGTAGACACACTGAGTGACAGGATGCCTCCTGCTCTGGCTGATGAGAGAAGCTGGAGCTGAACTTTTCCCTGCGTTGATCCCCCAGGGTCAGGTGATTGCTCAGATACCCCAGGGACAGGCAGGAAAACAGCACAACTCTGAGCATTTGGAAGTATCTGAGCAACTTGTTAGGGGGAGCCCATAGTGAGTGAAGTGAAGTCGCTCAGTCGTGTCTGACTCTTTGCAACCCCGTGGACTGTAGCCTACCAGGCTTCTCCATCCATGGGATTTTCCAGGCAAGAATACTGGAGTGGGTTACCATTTCCTTCTCCAGGGGATCTTCCCGACCCAGGGATCGAACCTGGGTCTCCTGCATTGGAGGCAGACACTTTAACTTCTGAGCCGAAGAAGGCACAAACAGGCTTCCAATGTCCAGGCCCAGGCCCAGGCCTGACAGCCTTGATCATACTGCTCAGAGTTGCTCTCAGTTGTCTACTGCCAAACTCTAATGCTTCCTCTATTCCTGGGCAACTGTGTTTCCTGTTCGTCCCCTCTTATTCCCTCCCTTAGTTTGTCCGGAGGATTTAATCTCCCCTCTGAAATCTGTTTTGTTTGCCAAGAATATGATCTCTTACTTCAAATACAGCATTTCACTTTCTTTGTAATGCAATCGTCACTTTGACCATGCACCCACTATGCTATGCTCTTTGGAATGCCTAAGCCTCTCACATGCAGCAGTGATAATGAAAAGCAATGTCCACTGCATTGTTTCTCACTAGGAGAACAGCAGGACATTCTGGATATCAGGATGGGATTTCATTTGGTTCTGAGTCTAGACAATTGAGTTTTATGACCTCTCACCTTGTGGTCTAATGCCAAAATATGGGACGATCTGAAGAAACTGAAAATAAACCCTATAGATAATAGAAACTGACAGAAAATGGACACCTTTCCTATTGGCAACTTCCATCTTGGTCACTGGGAAAAGATCTAGGGGCATATCACACTGGTAGCTCGATGAAATCCTCCTCTTCTCTTCTACTGCCTCCCCCAGGATTGGACTCCACCAGGGCTCTGCTGACATCTCCTTGGACAGCGAATCTATTGCAGTGAAAAGGGGTCCTCAAATGAAGAGTAGCCTGAGGCATTTATGTTTGGTCAAGTCTCTTGAAGATCACAAGATTTATCTTAGGTCACTCTCTGTCCTGCTGTTGAATGGTCTTTATTGGGGAGGCAGAAAAGAAAAGCCTCTTCACTGGTAGAATAAAGTCATGGATGGACTTGCGACTCACTCTTCTTGTCTGGAGAAGATTGCCTTCTTTCTAACCTCCCTGTGTGATCCTTTGTCCAGCTTTCATTTGCACATAAGTAGCTAGGGACTGTGGACATTGATGAGGCTAGTTGATAATGGCCTTAGGTGTCAGCTGCGTCCAACCAATCATGAAGATGTGCAGTAAAGGCAGACGGGAGATGGGAATGAGGTTGGGCAGACTTTGAGACAATTTCTGAGACTAGTCCAGGTGGCAGGAACACAATCTGGGAAGCAACGGAAATTACTCTTTTCTTGCAGCACTCTTTGGAAATCAGGCTCATGGCAACATATTAGGTGGCCAAGAAGAGAATGAATAATGGAAAGCAGACAGGGCTTCTGCTTCTCCAACACCAGATGTGACCAAACCAGTGTGGGCACAGAAACAGTCAGATTTGCAGAGAGAGTCAGAAGACAAGGGGAACTGAGCAATCATTCATGTCTCAGAAGACCTGGGCACAAGCCTTTGGGAAGGTAGTGGCTGAATATCGGATCTGTCTTCACATTGTTGTTTGTCATGTGAAGTAGTGGCAGAAGCATCATCTTTTTTTGACAAACAAGTAGATCTCACCGTTCTATCCTCCATGAGGCTCCCAGCAGCACATGTGTCCTGAAGGGGAGTCTAAATGACCCTCTCTTGGCATTTCCCCAAAGCATTCTTACCCACATATACTCCTCCAACACTTTCAAAGGTGTAGCTTCCAATCGTTTTCTTCAAGGGAAGAAATATTTCCTGACATTGACCTTGGTTGCAACATAATCAGTCCCTTAGGCAGGTATCCCAAGATGCAGGTCCTGAGGAAAGGAGGAGAGGAGGCCACGTCTCTGGTGTGGGATGAGGGTTATCTCAAGACCTGGGTAATGCTCTCATTTGCAGACGCCAAGCCAAGGCTGCCTTCTGTGAACTGTCCAACATCTGTTTCTCAAGGATCAACACCAACCACACCATTGAGAGTCCCTCCTATTGGAAAATCCAAAAGGCCATACTCTGGGCCGGCCCAATGTCAGTCTTTTTCCAGGGCCTTCTGGCTGAGGTGATTTCCATACCTGGAGTTAATCACTTCACTTTTGCAGACTCAATTTTCTGCTTTCAGGACTGCATTACCCTAAAGCAGTTGGAATAAAGTACCCCGCCTTGGGCTAGACAAGAGGTAGAACGAGATGGGGTGGGATGTCAAGGGAAGGATGAACAGCTCAGGGTTCCAGATTGCATGACTACCTTGGAAGCCAACTTTCCCTCAGAGAACTCCCAGAATTGTGACCTCTGACAACTGGTATACCTTTCCACGTTTTGCTCTACCCAACTGTGAAATAGCCAGATAAAACACTTACCTCCATGAAGGGCAAAGGGGCCCATGGGCCACTCTGCAAGTGAAAAACCTGCCAAGCACTCCACGGAGGTTGGGAGATGCAGCAGAAGACTGTCAAAGCATCATTGCAACATGGGATCCAGCCCCCAGCCCAGACCCTCCCCAATTCAATCCAGGCTAGAGAGAGAGGAGGGTAGAAGGAGAAGAAGGCAGGGAAGGGGCACAGGCATGCATCGCATGCATTCCTTTCATCTTCTCCTCCCCATCCACCAAGGAGTTGGTTGGCACATTTACAGGTGACTTTGTGTGGGGTGGGAAATGGGGCAGGGGTGGGCGGTGGAAGAGGAAGTGCAGGGGACATTGGTAATCAGATAATTGGAACACAAGGCAGATGTAACTCAGCAGGGTCATGAGGAGTCGAGGCTGCACTGTGCCCAGGAGGTGAAAAGGAGGACTTGGAAATAAGCTAAGGCTAAGAAGGCAGAGATGATACCGAAACAGGGTGAGAGCGAGAATACAGGAGGGAAAAGAATAAAAAAAGTCCATTGGTCAAAAGGAGGAGGGAAGAAAAAGTAAAAAAGGGGGAGGGGAGAAAAAATATAGTTGCTTTTTGTTCTTGTTGCTTTGCAGCTTGTTTAAATTTTTTCTTTTTGTTTTATTTTGTTTGTTCATTTTTTTTTTTTTTTGTAAGAATCTCACACCTGATATTCCACGTTCCATCCATTTCGGCTCACCAAGGACAATGAAGAAATTCTCTTGCCTTTCGTATTCCTCCTCATCTACTATTTTAACCCTTACGGTTTTCCTGTAGGGACAACAAGAGAGAAAGTGTCGACTGGGTCGGAAGCTTGGTTGGTCACCCGGAGCACAGCCTTTAAAACCATTCCCCATCACTCTTGGCACATGCAGCCCAGTCCCGCCATGGTGGCTTTTGACAGGACTCAGTGGATTATATCGTTCTTATGTCAAAACTGGTCTTAGCTTTTCTTATCTCCTTGGTCAGAGCTGTCCTTACGAGTGAGAGGAAAAGGGAGTCAGAAGGCAAGGGAAAGTGGGCAAAGGAAGGGATCCACGAGGATGGGAGGGAAATGGGAAGGAAGAAGTGGGGTGATGGTGGGGAGGAATCATTTTCGATCCTGCTGATGGTTAGTACAAAGTGAGTTGGGCAGCACATTCCATTGGGTGTCACATGGTAACTGGCATTTCTTTGGGGAGCAGGTGGACTGCTGGCCTATGGGGGTGGCCCAGGGCTCTTCTACCACAGAGAATGTCAACAGTCTCTAGCTAGGGGCTTGTTTCCCTCCCTTGTGTCTATACCCACTTCATATGTGAGCCTCATAAAGAAAATCTTAAAAGGAAAGTATTTTTGAGGCAGGCAAATCAGAGACAAAGAGAAAGGAAGAAGGAAGGCAGAATTCTATCATCTTCATTCTTTACCTTGTAGGGCTTTAGTGGTGGGAAGTAAAATAAATACGTATTAACCACAGTATGATGTGGGACTCCTTTAAGAGTTACAGCTGATGCATTCCTGAAAAGTGTGATGAAAATGACACAAATCATCAATTCTAAATCATCTTTGGACCTCTATCACATGGGGGTGATGTGTCTCAAAGCTGGCTTCCTTAAATGCAGATTATTAGGCATCAGGGGGACATGGTGATGGAGGTTTCTGCTCATTTTTGGGTATCTTAGCAAAGCATGTGCTTACTCACTCAGTCATGTCTGACTCTTTGCAACCCCATAGGTGGTAGCCTGCCAGGCTCCTCTGTCCATAGGGATTCTCCAGGCAAGAATACTGGAGTGGGTTGCCATGCCCTCCTCCAGGGGATCTTCCCAACCTAGGGATCGAACCCAGGTCTTCTGCATTGCAGGCAGATTCCTTACCATCTGAGCCACCAGGGAAGCCAAAGAACACTGGATTGAGTAGCCTATCTCTTCTCTAAGGGAATCTTCCTGACCCAGAGATTGAACCGGGGTCTCCCACATTGCAGGCAGATTCTTTACCAGCTGAGCTACCAGGGAAGCCCCAAAGCATAATATCTATTAAAACCAAATCATACAGGAAAGCAGTTTCCAAGAAAATCCTTTCACAGACTGGCCTGAGGCTGGTTCAGGTCCACTGTCATTGGAGAAGTTGCCATGTGGGCCTGGATCTCTCTGTGTGGCTTCTCCTGGTCCTTCATGGAACCACAGTGGTGTCAAGAAGTCCTAATAGTGAGCCCTAATTGTTATTTTCTGCTTTTTAGTTTGTATTTTGTTTGTTTTGCCTGGGACCTAAATGTTCTCTAAAGGGTAAAATGTGCTAACAAATAATAGTGTAAAAAGTTTCATTAGAACCTCTGATGTTCCTGTTCCATTCTGAAGACAGGGTGGGCTTTATCATCTATACAGTGTTAGGCTGATCTAAGGTGCTTTGTTGGGCACAGGACTTGCTGTGCATTTGTGGTGTGTGTGTGTGTGCTTATGAGTGACCTTTTGAGCACTTTCTGGACATCTTTCCACACCTTGCTCAGTGCACCAAAGACAAATATCACTGATTGTCAAGAGGCATTTTCTGGGACTCTCTCATCCTAGATGTGGTACCCTAGGGCTGTCTACAGGATGTGAGCCTGGCCTGTTTTTCCACTGCAGGGACTCTGCTGGGGGACAAGTAGGGGGTTCTTGCACTGTGACCCTGGGCACGGTCTGGAGAGACACGATTGATGGCTATGCCCTCCTGCACAGTATGATCCATCTGAAAAAAGGATTTTATGTCTTGTCTCTTGGAGGCTGGGGTGTATGGGGCCATTTAAGTTGAAGCAGAAGCTCTGCCCACTCTGAGGAGTCCTGTGACTTCTTGGGGAAGCCTCCCCTCAGGTCAGAATCCTCCCTCCCATCTTCTAACTGCCTTCACACCTAGATGCCCTTCACAGGGAAAGCAGAATATGACAGGCAGGTCTTTGATCTAGACCTAGAACTCAAACCTGTACTTTCAGCTCAATCAAGGTCAGGGAGAGAAAAACACCCTTGCTCCCAGGGATATGGTAGTTAAGCGGCTCTCACCTAAGGCCTGCCTTGAGGAATGGCTGAACCACAAATAGAACCCAAATCCAAATATATTGATCGTTGGTACCCAGGGACTATCAGCTTAGCCCTGAGAAGAGCTGCCCCGTGGACCTCGGCTAAGAGCTGAGCCAGTGTTCCAGGGCTGCCCTTCTGCCTGGAGCTGTGCTATCTTTTCCTTCCTTGCATCCTAAACCACTCGGGAGAAGCAGAGAGCCTCGTATATGATACTCTCAGGGCTGGTGCTCTCTCTCTCTCGTTTTTTCCCCAATATCCATTTCCTCATCCCACAAAAGTTAGCACTGGCTCTTGAGCATCCCTCTTATGATACCATGTGACAGGCTGGCAGGTGTTAGGGCAGAGCTGGGTGCAGAGAGAGGAGAGGGAGAGAGGAAAAGAGAGGACAAGAAAGGAAACAGGGACAGTGAACCAGAGAGGCAGAAGAAGGGGAAAGAGAAGGTGACAAATGGGTAGGAGAAAGGGGGAAACAGAAGAGGAGAGGAGGGTGTTAACGTTAGTGTGCAGGACAGGGTACTACACCTTTCTGAAAACTCATATCCACCATGCGGGGGCCCATCATCTCAATGAAGTAATTCTTGTTTTTCTCATACGCCTCACCATCAATTACCTTGATGTGAACTGTTTTGCTGTGGATGGAAAAATAAGGATCATAAGCAAGGAGTAGACTGGGGGGCTAGCCAGCCACAGAAGAAACAGGAGGAGAAAGAAACAGGGAAAAGACCCAGAAAGGTCAAATATCTGCCCCAACACCATAGGAGCACAGAGGAGAGTGGTCGCCCCAGACCGCCTTCCAGCCCCACTAGACTCCTCCCAGGCTTTGAGTGGCTTCATGGCATTATTAGACTGGAAGATGCTCAGGCTTTGCAGTTAAAGGATCTAGGTTGTAATCCTGTATACGCTATGTGACGTTGGACGAATAATTTCTCTGCTACACAAACAGGCCGAATAACACTAACATCATCCCAGGGCAAACGTGAGAGCTGTGAAATATACGTATAAAGGCTCAGACATTTAGGTTCTTCTAAAGCATTTCCTTCCTTATTCTGTCTTGCTTTTAGAGCAAAAGAGAACTAAAAAAAAATTTTTTTTTTCTTTTGAAATCAGCTGATACTGACTTGAAAGGTTTATTTTATAGAAAGGGCAGAAAGGGCAGTGTGTGGGGGATGTTGCTGGCCCGTGGGAGTTTTGCCTGGAACCAGTCCCTTTCTCTGTGTTTGTGACTATCACAGGGAAGCCTAGAGGGCGGTTTGGCTCAAGTCACACCTTCTGGTAATTCACAGCAGTTGTCAAACACTACCGATCAGATCTGCAAATGAGCTTCTGTTGTCAGAGGAACACACGGACTGGATCACAGGAACTCTGACTCTCTGAATTACGATTAATTCATAAATCCTACAGAGATCTTATGATGAGCACAATTAAGTTGTTTTTTGTGCTAAAAGGAGTTGTTCTGTTAAACATCGAAAAACAAAAACCAATTTCAGGAACCCTGTTTTGCATATTTCTTTACTTTAAAAAATACTTATTACCAGGAGCTTCAAAAACAGAGGCAGTCCTGAGCCTCTCCCAGGCTATGCTTGACGAGGGGGACGTTTCCGGATCAGACCCCAGATACTAAGCGGGAGAGACGTTGCGGGATGAGGGTGGGCATGGAGCTGAGTCTCAGCGGTGGGAGAGAACGGGCCACATAGGAGCCCTGCTCAGCTGCCCCAGGGCATCGCCCTTTCCCACTCGGGTGCCGCGAGGCCTGCCCTTGAGGAGACGGAGGCTTTCAGCTTCACCCTTTGTTATTTAGCATAAAGTAGGAATATGGCTACATTGTGACTTGGAACAACCTCTCTTCTCTCCTGTGCTTTCCCAAGTCACTGTTAGAACTCTGGATGTCTACAGAGCTTCCATCAGCCACACTGTCGATCTTGTAGATGTCGGTCCATGGCTCCTGAAGTGAATGTAATAGCAGTTACTAACGCACCCAGCCCCTGCCACCCCACTGCTTCAAAAACGGGCTCCAAGACCTCATCACTTGTCACACCCACCCCAGTCACAGATTAACCTGGCCGGTCACCAGAGAGTGCAGGAATCACCCATTGGGGTCACTGAAAGGCCACAATCCTTTGGCCTTCTCTCCTCCGGGGCAGTGGGGTTTGTATCAGAGACGGTGACCTGGGGTCAAACCCCGCCCCACCTCTCAGTTAGCTGGGTGACCTCAGGCGACTTGCTAGAGCTCGCCAAGTCTCATTTGTAAAGTGGAATACTAATACCTCTTCACAGCGTTCCTAACCAAGTCTCATTTGTAAAGTGGAATACTAATACCTCTTCACAGCGTTCCTAACTGAGATAATGCGCGCAAAGCACTTGGCAGGTTGTGCGTTCCCTAGTAAGTGCTTAATAAATAGCCACTATCATTACTAAGAGTAATATAATCCCAGTTTGGTGCATCGAGAGTAATATGTAAAGAAATCTCATCTCCAGTTATTGAATCAGAGGATAAAAGGGAAGTCAAGAAATAGAACTGGTGACCCAAGAGGTAGCACAGGCTAGAAATAGAAGTCAGGTCAAGAAGGAACTGGACAGAACAGGATCATAACTGCCAGATGGGTTCTTAAAGGGGCTTGGAATGTTCAAGGTAGTAGCATGGAGAGCGACTCTCATATTCTCCCCCAATCTGGCTTTGTGTCCCTGCCAGTGACAAGTTGTGGGCTGGACAGACCACATGTCAGGAACACAGCCTGCCTTGTGCTTGTTTGATTTTCAGTGAATGGATAAACAGAATGAGAGAAGCCACTGACAACTTAGTTGAAGACCGAGAAATGAGGCCAGACAACAAGTAGTGGCAAAAGAAATTTGGCTGAGCGAGGAGGACCCTCTAGTTGGAAGGTGTCACAGGGGAGGAGGCAGGATGTAAGACTCCCTCCCTGAGATTGCTTGTGGGGAAGGCACCACATCTGCTTGGGCTTAAGGCATGGCCTGGAGAAAATTGAGAAAGTTCTCAGTTCTGCTTAAGCCACAAATCAGGCCAGAAGAACATTTACATTTATTAAGGGTCACCAGCCGAGTCTTGAGTTCTCTTTCTAAACTTGTTCTTCTCCACTGCAGTCAATGGAACCATCATCTATTTAAATCCAGAATCGCCTGATTCCTTCCCTTCCCCTCATCCCTCCCCATTGACAGCCCCCGCCCGATGCCCACTTCTGACCCTAAAACATTTAATTTATCACCATCTTCCCTCTATCAAGACCTAGATCAAAACAACATTACCTGTCCCCTGGACTTTGCAATAGCTTCCTAAGAGGTTTTCCTGCTCCTGACTTTGCCATCCTCCTTCAATTCCTTCCCTGCATGACAACAGGGTTATCTACTAAAAATAAAATCCAGGTCTTACCATGCCTCCTTAATTGGAATAAATACAAAATTCTTACTATAGCCTATAGGATCTTATATAATCCAGCTTCATTCATAATGTTTTCCCTTTGCTCATGGATCCCAGACAGACTGTCTTCCTCTTCCTTAAATCATTGCCCACTTAGGGCATCATCCTTGCTGTTCCCAGTGCCTAGCTCTGAGCTTATCCTTGTCCTTTTGATGCCACATAAACATTCCTTCCTCGAGAGGCCATATTACCTCCTTGGGTCTCTTTCCTCCCCACCATGCCCACCCCTCCACCCTGGATCACTTTCTATCATGTTCCATCAAGTTACTTACTATGCCCATTCCCTTCAGTACACTGATCACAGCCTGAAGTTAGCTGGTTAGGTTATTAGCCTACTTGCCTATAGTCTATCTGTCCACATTAGAGTGTAAGCTGCCTGAGGACAGGGAGCCTGTCCTTCTTGTCACTGTAGTCCTAGTGTCTGGTGTAGAGGAGGCCCTTCGTCATGCCTTCCCGACATGGCTAATGGCAAAATTCTAACACATTACAAAATCATAAAATTAATCTGAAATTCATGAAATTCAACATGAACCTGAGACTTCATGAAATGAATCTACTTTGCCTTTTTACAGTGAAAATATAACTCATTAGGAACAAAAAATATATTGACAGCTACTTTGATGGAATGCCTAAGCATTCTCAGTGGGACAAAGAGGATGCTGCAGCTGCTGCTGCTAAGTCGCTTTAGTCGTGTCCGACTCTTTGCAACCCCACAGACAGCAGCCCACCAGGTTCCCCTGTCCCTGGGATTCTCCAGGCAAGAACACTGGAGTGGGTTGCCATTTCCTTCTCCAACGCATGAAAGTGAAAAGTGAAAGTGAAGTCACTCAGTTGTGTCCGACTCTTCACGACCCCATGGTCTGCAGCGCACCAGGCTCCTCCATCTATGGGATTTTCCAGGCGAGAGTACTGGAGTGGGGTGCCATTGCCTTCTCCAACAAAGAGGCTAGAAGCCCACATGTCACTGAACTACACCCTCAGCGTATTTCACCTACGCTATCTGTCCAGTCTATGGGACATGATGTTGTTCTTTCCAACAACAAGCCAGGACCTAACCCTACGCCAGGGTTTAGGCTTGGGCTTCTGAACCCTGCCTCTCTCCCATTCCCAGTTCCTCCTTCTGCCCAGCTCATGCACGCGTGCTCAGTCTCACTTCTCGCCCAGCTCTTTGTGACACCATAGACCGTAGCCGGCCAGGCCCCTCCGTTCATGGAATTATCCAGGCAAGAATACTGGAGTGGGCTGCCAGTCCCTTCTCCAGGGGACCTTCCCTTCCGCTCAGTGGCAGATACTAAATGGTCATGGGGTCAGATTATCCTGAGCAGCTGTTCCTAAAAGCCAGTCATGCTTTCAGAGACAGTATGTCTGTGCCTGCCTTTCCTCCAAGCCTTCTGCAGAGGGAGGTGCCAAAGCAGGCAGCATTCCCAGCTAAGACTGATAATGCTGCTTGAAAAGATGCCCCCAGAACCTCGCCCACCAGCAACTGGGAAAGGATTAGGAAACATATTTCTGGGCTGCCTAGCTGGCCTTCTCAGAACATTCTTTTGTATGAGGAAATCCAATTCCAAATCAGGACCTTGTGAATCTTACTTAACACAAGGAAGGAATCTAACATAACATATACACTCCATCTCATTCAGCGCCGTATGAACTTTCTCACTTCATCCTTACTTGAGCCGTGTAACATAGGTGATATTCCTCCCACTCTAAAGATGAGAAAACAGATGCCCAAAGAGGTTAAGTAACTTGCCCAGAGTCACCCAGGTAGGAAACAGCAGAGCTGAGGTTTTAGCATATGTCCCTTATTACTCCTGTAGCTTATTTTGTACAAGCAGGTGGGTAAACTCTGGGTGCCATTCCCCAGCTATGGCCACAGCAAAGCAGCACAGAATTCTCCCATTTAAATTCAGGCAGCATAGGCAGGTAATAAAGGGATCTGACTCTGCTTTGCAATGTGAGTAGGTGGCTTCTTAACCCTTTGGCCCTCCCTTGCTGGAAATAATCTCTAAAGAATCCCTGACTTGGTGACCTCTTCCCTCCTGATTCCCACTAAATGACTCTTCACCACATCAAGAAGGGTTCCTTTTCATCATCTCTATATTTATCCTGGCCGCTCCAGGCCAGCTAACACTCACAAAGCTTCCTTGACCCAGGGCCGTAGGACAGAGCTGTTAGCCTTTCTGTGGGAGCTTTCAGAAGCCTCACGTCTGTGCTGGGTTCTTCTTTTAGTCCTTTTTATCTCTCAAGTCGGTGCCAGCAGCCCCCGTCTCTCCCTCTGCTAGGTTTCTGGCTCTGAACCAGGGCAGAAAAGCCCCTCCCACCTCCAACACAGCCTGACAGCCCAACACTGACATTCCCCACCTCTACCAAGGTCTGGGGGAAAAGCTTCTCATCTCATGAGAAGGCTTAAGATGCTCTCATTGGTTTTCTCTTGAAAATCGATGTGTCATAAGGTCCCCAAAAATAGCATTTCTCAAACTTCGGTGTGCATGTTTTCCCTGGGAATCTTGTTAAAATGCAGATTCTGAGTAGGCAGGTCTGGGGTGGGGCCTGAGATTCTGCATTTCTAACAAGTAACCCAGGTATTTGGATGCTGCTTGTCCAGCCCCCAAGACTTTTGGGGGAAGTCTCTCTGATCTACTAAAAACTCAGGGAAAAGGACGTAGCTGCTCAAAAACTAGTGCCAGTCAGGGAGGCGGAGCTGAACTCGAAGTCTAGCATTTCAGCAAAGGCTGGAGTTGGGTCCATTCTGACACTACATTTTTTTAAATTTCTTAAATTTGCTTTTCAGCCATACCACGTGGCATGTGGGATAGCTCCTGACCAGGGATCAAACCTGTGCCCCCTGCAATGGAAGTGCAGATTCTTAACCACTGGATTGTCAGGAAAGTCCCTTGACACTACATTTTGAGAGGCAAATTGGAGTGCACCCTGAACAGTGTGACTTGTTGATGAAGACATCATGTTTCAAATTAATTGACTAATATTTAATAGTGCTTACTTCTGCCAGGTACTGCCCTCTTTGGGCACTTCATTAGAATTATATATTAGATAGAATGATCAGAATTCTAGAATTATATATTAGATTATAGAATTATTATATTAGATAATTCAATCTTCACAACAAACCTATGAGGTAGGTACATGCCAGGCAAGGTACACAGATCATCTCATTTAGTTAGTATTTACCATAACCCATGTAGGTATGTACTATTTTTATTGCCATTTTATAGATGAGGAACTAGAGGCCCAGGCAAGTTAAGAGACTTGCCTAAGGTCACAGTTAAATGAGTGGCAGAGCTGGGATTTGAACTCAAACAGTGTGGCTCTGAAGGCTGACCTTCTAATCCGAATTGGATATGTGGATCCAGAGGAGAGGTGTCTGCTTGGGGAGGAGATGGCACCCACTCCAAATGGTCCTGGGGCCATCACAAGTGGTGTGTCCAAAGGACCGAGGCCATTGGCCAGAAGGCAGACTTCAACTCTACCATATACCATTACATCAATGAGATCAACTGATTTAAAAGGGAGTGATCACCCCACTTCTGGTGGTATGCAAAAGTTGGATGATGGCCATGCATGAAAAGGTGTGTGGAAAGGATTCTACATGCCACAGGAGGTCAAGGAGATGACCTGTAAAGAAAGATCAACACTCAGTGGTGTGCTGGTAAACCTGTTCATTGGGGGAAAAAACAACAACAACCTTGATTTGGGGTGATGTCTTCCATGGTGTAAATGCTCCCACTGTAGTAAATTTTAGGGTACGAGTAGTTTGAACAACCAGCTTGCAAAAAGCTTAAACACATAACAATCAGCTCTTGTGAACTGGTAAAAGCCAGTTCCAACAGACCACTGACAGTTTCAGATTCTACCAGCACGTTCCAGAGAGGTTATGATGAGAAAAGGGAGTTCTGATCAATTTACAAGTTATTTTACTACCTGTGAGTGTTTGCTCAAAATGGGCAGCTATCTTAAAGAGCTTATTCACATAAGCCTTTGGGGAAAAAAGGCTCAGGGATTTGGTTTTTAAAATAGATGTGGGTGGGTGACAAGACTGCGGTAGGTTGAATTTCTATAATGCCCCATCTTACGTGGAGCCACTGCTGATGGCCACTGCCGATGACCATCCATTCAAGGGATGGTCTTTGTTGTGGTTTGACTTTGTTTTGAGGAAAATATTCTGGAGTAAATTTTAGTCTACTGTAGCTAATTTGTTATAGAGGAATTTTGTGTAAAAGAAAAGGATCATTCTGAACTTTGCAATGATCCCTTATACATTTTCTGAGAACAAAAATGATCAGCTATGTGAAAAGATTTTTCAATGAGGATGCCAGCATTTTATGAAAAACCAGAACTTATTAGATGAAAGCAGTTATTGAATCTTTCAAATATACTTGATCATGCACAAACCATAAGCATTTTTCTCTTAAACTGGAAATAAATCTTTATCTGTTAGAAACAATGTAGCCAAAATATGTGAATCTGAAGAATTTTGTTGCCAATACTTAATGGCAAATATACAAACCAAAGTTGGTAAAAATGTAAAATAGCATGAACAAAATTTGCATTATACCAGATTTGAACATCTAGTAAGATTCACATTTATACTAAGTTTTCAGCATTGTGTTCTTCTGCGTTCTTTTTTTTTTTTTTTTGCTTTTATTAAAGGTTTAAAACAAACAAACAAGTCCCATCTTAGCACAACATGTATATCAATTATACCTCAATAAAAAATAAAATACAATGTCCCCTCAACAATGTCCTACCTTAATTCCTGGAGCCTGTGAATATGATATCACCTCCTCATGATGTTATGTGATATGTTATGTTACCTTAAAATAGGGGGATTATCCAAGTGGGCCTGACCTAATCACCAGAGTCCTTAAAAGCAGAAAGCTTTACTTCTGGCTGAAGAAAAAGGAAGCCAGAGGACTTCATGCATGAATCCCTTTGAAGCATAAGAAGGATACAGCATGCTGTTTAATGATGGAGGGCATCCCGTAAAGCAGGCAGCCTCAAGGAGCAGAGTAGTCTCTGGATGACAGACAGCAAGGAAGGGGGCCCCCAGACCTAAAGCCACAAGAAATTGGATTCTGCCAGCTTCCAGAATGAGGCTGGAAGCAGACACTTCCCCAGAGTTTTCCAGACAAGAGCCCAGCCACCCACACATTGATTTCAGCCTCGGGAGACCCTGAGCAGAGAACTTAGCCATGCCATGCCTGGACTTCTGAGCTATGGAATTGGGATTTAGGTATTGTGTTACATCTCTAAGTTAATGACACATTGTTTCACAGGAACTAATATGAAAGGCTTTTTAAAATTTTATAAAGTCAGGAACTGAGCCAGATGATCTCTTGGAACTGTCTTGCAGTGTCTATTTCGTAATCAAACTACTTTGTCCTGATGTAGAGCCACTGCTAGGCTCCACAGCGCCTTTATGCAAAACTGAGAAAAGATACAGCCTTGGAGACACACAGCTTGGCAAGAAGAAAGCTCCTTCCTCCAGCTTCCAGAGCAGCAGGTCATGTCAGACAGCTGAGCTTGGTGTGGAGAGTGCTGGTTGAGTTTTGAGTCTCCACTCAAGGGTCTTTATGCAGTGCACAACCTGTACAACTATACATGGCAGCCTCGCTTGGCAGACTCTTGCCTGATCGACGGTTCCCCACACATGCTTGAACCAACAAGAATATGGGACAGGTGAAGGCAGAGACATGGATTTCACTGAATAACTTTCTGCAGCCTGGGGAGTGGCCAGATAGGTGGGAGGATGAGCAGGCAGGGAGGTACAGAGTGGGAGGGAAAGGTGTTTGGGTGTGTAAGGAGGAGCACGCACAGGATTTCTGCTGCTTTGGCATCTATGTTGTACCCTTCTGATGAGCCTGCTGCTGTGTGCAGCTTTTACATACTTAGGACTAGTTGCGCTGATCAGAGGAAACCCATAAGTATGGGTGGCTTCCCTTAGGCAAAATGTAGAAACGTTCTATCTCCACTGACAATTAAGATCGGACTGCTGGGCAAGGCGATGGGCGCATACCCACGTTTGAAGACTTCATGTGCATCCTGTCCATTTGGGACTGTCTGGGCTCATCACTGGGTACCATAACTCACGGCCGATTCCTTCCCTTTCCTAATCCCCTGCTTTCCCCATACCTGAAGAACTTCTTACCTGGGGCTAAAGGGAAAAGGACATCTGAAATTACTGCATGACTATGAACTTAAGGCTTTAGGGTATGTTTAGAGCCAGAATAGTGCCAAAAGTCCCCATAGGGCCACTCATTCTGTTTCCCATAGGTCTGGACAAAGTGAGAAAATCTTTTAATGTTTTAAAAATATGGTCTTCTAAATAGGCACCCTTTCTTTTTTCCCTTTGTGCTTTCTATTTATTATAACTCAAGTAAAATATTCTCAAAGATATATGGAATTTAGAAAGATGGTAACAATAACCCTGTGTACGAGACAGCAAAAGAGACACTAATGTACAGAACAGTCTTATGGACTCTGTTGGAAAGGGAGAGGGTGGGAAGATTTGGGAGAATGGCATTGAAACATGTATAATATCATGTATGAAACGAGTTGCCAGTCCAGGTTCAATGCACGATACTGGATGCTTGGGACTGGTGCACTGGGACGACCCAGAGGATGGGTATGGGAGGGAGGAGGGAGGAGGTTCGGGATGGGGAACACATGTATACCTGTGGCGGATTCATTTCGATATTTGGCAAAACTAATACAATTTTGTAAAGTTTAAAAAAAAAAAAAAAAAGCATACAGAGCAAAACATGGAACTTCCTCGTTTCTTCCCCCGTCCTTTTCATTTCTTGCTCCTCAGTCAGCAGTCTGTCTGCGTTTCTGGTAGACACCCTTTCTTTGGAAGGCTGTCATGCCTCACAGGGCAGCCCTACAGGGTAGAAAAGACTATAGATTTTTCTCTCTCTACCTTTTCATAGAGGATATAGACTGGACTCTTCATTCCAGGAATTAGATGTTCTCTGGAATATCCATCCCTCCACACACTTATCCATCCATCCACCCACCCATCAATATGACCACATACTGATCAAAAGCATGTTCCTGCCCTCACAGTCTGGTGGTGTGAACATGTACAGAAAGTACCGTTTTCCCCCTGACCAATGCTTTTATGGCATTTCCATGGCAAAGCAGGTAATATTAAGCTCTAGGAGAAACTTCTCAGTGAAGGCATCAGATTGCACTACTCAAGCACAGCAAATCTGTCTTGCTTTGAGCATGCCACAAACGTCAAGGAGGCTCCTAAGCTTGACTACGTCTCCTGGCCACCATGCAAAGATAAGAGCCTATGTGAGCACATGAGGAAAAGAGCCCCTCCACTGTCTAGCTGCAATGTCTCTGCTGGGAGAAGACTGCTCTTCAAGCCACAATAAAGATTTCTCCCCCTCTGCTGCCCTATGGTAGGGAGTGCTTCATGCTCTTGACTGTGTGTGTGCGCACATGCTAGGGAAACTATCTATGACAGGGTGGGGAAGGGTTAGGTATAACCCACTGTACATTGGAGGGAGAATCTGGCCTTCTTGAAAGAAGTCTCTGCAGGAGTCTTACTTAGTTATGCACAAAGGGAAATTCAATTTCCAGTCCCCATAGGTCTCACGTGTGGGTCTCAGTTCCATATGTGACTCAGTTATTTACAGCCCTATTGGTAAAGCATCTGTCTACAATGCGGGAGACCCAGGTTTGATCCCTGGGTTGGGAAGATCCCCTGGAGAAGGAAATGGAAATCCACTCCAGTACTCTTGCCTGGAAAATCCCATGGACAGAGGAGCCTGGTAGGCCACAGTCCATGGGGTCGCAAAGAGTCGGACACGAATATATATATCTGGGTCCCAAGTGTGCCTGCCTCACCCTAAGAAAGTAGAATGGAGAGGAGGACAATTCACAGCTGCAATTCTCTTCCTCTTCTAAGTCAACAGGGGAGGGTAAGAAGAAGGAAAAAAAAAAGGAACCCATCAATGATCTGGGAATAAACCATTTCTGTGCCTTGAAACTGATAAATCTCTTTCTTGGAAAGGCAGTGAGAATAATCTATAAAATCATTTTATTTAACAGTGTGTTTCCTCCAGCTCCAAAGAGAACAAGTGACTGATTCATAGCTTTGGAGACACCGGGTCTTTCTGTCTTATTTTCTCTCTCTGTTGGGGATCTCATTTTTTCAGGACGATTCTGATCCAAGCAGAAAGGAGGGAAGTTCATACTGTACAGATGTGAAAATTCAGGTCCAAGGAAAACCTTGTAATAGTTAGGAAGAGAGAGGAGCTCGCTTCTCAGGACCTGAGTTAAACACAGTCAAAGCTTCACTTTCCACCTCACATCCCTGTCCATTGCAGCACTTAAAAAGCCCATCCTTCTGGTGGATAATTTTTAGAGATCCCAGTGAAGAGCAAGTTCAGGAAAGATTACTGTTGCAGGTCTGAGCAGAGAAACTCCTTCAATTAGGGACTTAACAAAATGGAAGGTAAGCTGCTGGTCCTACTAGAGTTTTCTTGACTGATTTAATCCAGAACTAAACTAAGGCTGACCTGCAGCATTCCATCCATTCATGTAGATGTCATGGGACTGCAGGCCCTGGGGTTCTGTGATGCAGCGGCCCTGGGTGAGAGGACAGCATCCAGGTTAGGTGTCAACCGTTGTGTCCATTTTGGGTGAATTGTGTTGTGTATTCCAAAGGGGTTGTCAGAAATTTCTGCCTATGAGACTTTTCTTGTCTAAAGACTAACTGACTTTATTTTATTTTGGCCTTGCAGCATGCAGAATCTTAGTTTCCAGATCCGGGATCAAACCCATGCTCCCTAAAGTGGAGTGCAGAGTCCTAACTACTGGACCCCCGGGGAAGTCCCTGCCTTTGAGATTTCTAGATGACCTGTTTTCCAGTTCAGGGTTCTTCCCTTCTTCTACCAGCCAAACAGAAAATTCTTGTCGTGCACCACCTAGAGATAAACTGGAGCTCAGACTGTCAAAGGGTTGGAGAGGGCAGGGTTGAATCCTGGCCCCTGCTGAGCATAGGAGTGCTAAGAGCTGTACCCTCTGCTTCAATGTCAAGACCTAGCCTCTAGCTACTTGGTGATCTTGGCAGGAAGACAGGAGGCCAGTTTCTTGGGTAACAGAGTAAAATCTGCAGCTGAGATTTTCACAGGGTGAGGAGAACGGACATCCTGTTTGCTCTGTGATAAAGGTCTGAAGTTTGCTCACTATCAGTGGAAGAGGCTGTTACAGAATAGAGTCACAGGTCCACGGCCAGGACCAGGGTGAGGCAAGCAAGTAAAAGGTGCAAAACCTAAGGGTCCACCAGGCAACTCAGGGATCAAGATAAGTAATATTTTAATGTAACATTAAAAAAAAGGATTAAGCTTAAAAAATTCATAATGAATACCAAATTTTTACATAAAGACAGGAGCCACCCTGCATGTGTATGACTCACCTCACCCTCATCCTAACCCACTCCAGGGGTCATTTGGTGACTTGGGTTAACAGAGAGGATGTTAGCCTTGGAAGCAAAAGATAGGAGTTTGTATTCAGCTGTTGCTTCTCATTCAATGCCTTCTCCTCAGGCACTCGTCCTCTCTGAGCTTAAATGAGAGAACAGGAGCCCTTATCTCCCTCTTAGGATTTTTGTGGATGGTGATATAAGCCAAAAAGCACAACCCTTGCTTTTGGAAATGACAGGTTTCAGTCAAGCATGTCTCTGTGTGTGTGTATGTGTGTGTAATGCGCAGGGCTCCTACTTTACCCTCCAAAACTAACCCCGTAGGCCTCTCAGGAAGGCTCCCAACTTTCTCAGCCTTTCAGAGTCTATCCCTTCATCACTGCTGCCCACCTCACCTGTCCTCATGCACCAGGGTAAGTCCCCACCCTCTGAAGACAGGTCCGATGTCCACTTCGAACTTCCTAATTTTAGACAAAAGGGAGAAGACTGGGGAGGGCAGAATGTCCTCTCTGAAGGCACTGCCTTTGAACTCTCCTCTGGACGGTGGCAGCCAGTTCTCTGTGGCCCTTGCCCTTATCAGGGATGGCCCAGCTCTCCTCACTGGTACTCTGCTCAAACCACTGTCACTTCTGGCCAGAACCCTTGTGATAGCCACCTAAGTCAACCGGGTCCCTGCTTCCATCCCTTTTGCTGAATTAAGAGTCCATTCTCTTCTCAACAGCAAGGGGGCTTTAAAAAATTCTTCATGAAAATCATAACATGCCACTCCCGTACTTTAAACCCTCAGTGGGTTCCCAGTGCACTGAGAATAAAATTAAACTGGCTATGATTCATGCCGATGTATGGTAAAAACCATCACAATATTGTAAAGTAATTATCCTCCAATTAAAATAAGCACATAAATTTAAAAACAACAACAACCAAAAAAAAAAAAAAACCAACCCTGCATAATCAAGCCCAGAAGTTCTGAAACTTCAGCATGTTCAGAATCATTAAGAGGGCTTGATGAAACACTCAACACTGGGCCCCATCCCCATTGTTTCCAATTCTAGAGGTCTGGGTAGGGGCTGAGAATTTGCATTTCAGACAAGTTTCCATGGACACTGATGCTACAGGCTCCCGAACCACCCTGAGGACCTAACCGGGTCTGCAGAGCTCAGCCTGCTGCTGCTGCTAAGTCACTTCAGTCGTGTACGACTCTGTGCGACCCCATAGATGGCAGCCCACTAGGCTCCCCGCCCCTGGGATTCTCCAGGCAAGAACGCTGGAGTGGGTTGCCATTTCCTTCTCCAATGCATGAAAGTGAAAACTGAAAGTGAAGTCGCTCAGTCATGTCTGACTCTTTGCGACCCTGTGGACTGCAGCCCACCAGGCTCCTCCGTCCATGGGATTTTCCAGGCAAGAGTACTGGAGTGGGGTGCCATTGCCTTTTCCGAGAGCTCAGCCTGGCTTACTCCCAACTTGCGCCCTACCCCTCCTCCTCCATCCACTCTACCCAAGCTCTACTTGTTTTCTTTCCATTTTCTCAAATGCATCCACCTCAATCCTGCTTCAGTGCCTTTTCACTAAACTCTTTCCTAAGCCTGGGACCTTCCTGATTCTTACCATCAGGGCCTTTTTAAATGTTTCAATTCACCCGTTACTTCTTTGTCCACCCATTCTGATTGGCTCTAACTACTCTGCATCAGGTCACCCTGTTTTGTTTTTATCTTGTTAGTACGTCAAGGCTGTATATTGTCACCCTGCTTATTTAACTTATATGCAGAGTACATCATGAGAAATGCTGGGCTGGAAGAAGCACAAGCTGGAATCAAGATTGCTGGGAGAAATATCAATAACCTCAGATATGCAGATGACACCACCCTTATGGCAGAAAGTGAAGAAGAACTAAAGAGCCTCTTGATGAAAGTGAAAGAGGAGAGTAAAAAAGTTGGCTTTAAGAAAACTAAGATCAGAAAACTAAGATTCAGAAAACTAAGATCATGGCATGCAGTCCTATCACTTCATAGGAAATAGATGGGGAAACAGTGGCTGACTTTATTTTTTGTGCCTCCAAAATCACTGTAGATGGTGATTGCAGCCATGAAATTAAAAGACGCTTACTCCTTGGCAGGAAAGTTATGACCAACCTAGATAGCATATTGAAAAGCAGAGATATTACTTTGCCAACAAAGGTCTGTCTAGTCAAGGCTATGGTTTTTCCAGTGGTCATGTATGGATGTGAGAGTTGGACTATAAAGAAAGCTGAGTGCCAAAGAATTGATGCTTTTGAACTGTGGTGTTGGAGAAGACTCTTGAGAGTCCCTTGGACTGCAAGGAGATCCAACCAGTCCATCCTAAAGGAGATCAGTCCTGGGTGTTCATTGGAAGGACTGATGTTGAAGCTGAACCTCCAATACTTTGGCCACCTGATGCGAAGAGCTGACTCATTTGGAAAGACCATGATGCTGGGAAAGATTGATGGCAGGAGGGGAAGGGGATGACAGAGGATGAGATGGTTGGATGGCATCACGATGGACATGGGTTTGGGTGGACTCTGGGAGTTGGTGATGGACAGGGAGGCCTGGAGTACTGTGGTTCATGGGGTCGCAAAGAGTTGGACACGACTGAGCAACTGAACTGAACTGAACATATTTGTTTTGTCTTCAGACAATCTGTTCCCCACCAGAATATAAGTTCCATGAAAGCAGAAGCTGTGACTGTCTTATTTACCAGTGTCCCAACAGCCTCTTGGAGAAGGAAATGGCAACCCACTCCAGTGTTCTTGCCTGGAGAATCCCAGGGACAGGGGAGCCTGGTGGGCTGCCGTCTATGGGGTCACACAGAGTCGGACACGACTGAAGTGACTTAGCAGCAACAGCCTCTGGCACTTAGGCCCCCAATCTGTACCCGTTCAACGAATAGTGAGTGAAACTACTAAGTAGTGGTGTCAGGGTTTGACCTGGGGACTGACTGCAGAGCTTGCACTAACTCTCAACAAGTGATTGTGCTGGAGGCTGCGCCGAGGCAGACCTGAGCGGGCCTCTCCGACATCATTTCTGCTTATATTCTCCCTTCAGAGCATTGTTATGGGGCTTCTCTTTTGAAATGATCTTTACTCTCTCCCCTTTACCTTCCCAAACAAATCTAAACTCTTTTGGCCTTTAAAACATACATGAAAGGAGTCCCCTTGGCTAGAAACTGGCTCCACTGCAACTTCATGAATTCAGTCATGCCTTTAGTGGAATGTTAATATGCTACACTCTTCCTTCCTGTGACCCATGCCATGAAAACAACTTTCTATTCTGGACAGGAGTTTGATCTCTGGGTTGGGAAGATCCCCTGGAGTAGGGAATGGCTACCTGCTCTAGTATTCTTGCCTGGAGAACCCCACGGACGGAGGAGTCTGGCAGGCTACAGTCCAGGGAGTCACAAAGAGTCGGACACGACTAAGCACAGCACATTATGCTCCTTCCTGTGACTTGTGCTATGAAAACAACACTCCGTTCTGTCATTTAGTGGTTAAGAGCTTGAGTCCAAGGTCAGAGATACCTGGACTCAGTACTTAAAGAGTTTTAAGACTTTTCTCCCAAAGCAATAGAAATAAAAGGAAAGAAAATAAACAAATCAGACTTAATGAAACTTAAAATCTTTTGCAAAGCAAAGGAAATCTTAAAAACAAAAGACAACCAATGCACTTGGAGAAAATATTTGTAACTGACAAGGGCTTCATTTCCAAAATATTACCAACAGTTCATACAACTCAATAACAAAAAAAAAAACAAACAACCCAATCAAAAAATTGGCCTAAGACCTAAATAGACGTTTCTCCAAAGGAGACATACAGATGGCCAGTGGGCACATGAAAAGATGATCAACGTTGTTAATTATTGGAGAAATGCAAATCAAAACTACAACGAGGTATCACCTCACACAGGTCAGAATGGCTGTCATTTAAAGTCTACAAATAGCAAATACTAGAGATGGTTTGGAGAAAAGGGAACCCTCCTACACTGCTGGTTGGGATGTAAATCGGTGGAGCCACTGCAGAAAACAGCATGGAGGTTTCTCAAAAAATTAAAAATAGAGTGGCCATAAGATTCAGAAATCTCATCCCTGGGCATATATCCAGACAAAACTATAATTCAAAAAGATCCATGCACCCCAATGTGCATAGCAGTTCTATTTACAATAGCCAAGACACGGTAGCAACCTAAATGTCCACTGACAGATGAATGAACAAAGATGTGGTGTGTGTATATATATATGTATATATACACATCTATACAATGGATACAATGGAATACTACTCAGCCATGAATAGAGTGAAATCATACCATTTGCAGCAATATGAATGGGCCTAGAGATTATTAAACTAAGTGAAGTAAGTCAGAAAGACAAATGTCATATGACATCACTTATATGTGGAATTTAAAATATAACACAAATGAACTTATTTATGAAACAGACTCACAGAGAGAAAACAAAGTGAGTAGGGGAGGGATAAACTAGGAATTTGGGCTTAGCAGATACAAACTATTATATATAAAATAGATAAATAACAAGGTACTACAGTATAGCAAAGGGAACAATATTCAATATCCTGTAATAAACCATAATGGGAAAAATATGAAAAAGAATATATATGCATATATAAGAATATATATTTTTTCATGTTTTTTCCATATATATATATCTGAATCACTTTGTTGTACACCAGAAACTAATTATAATACTGTAAATAAACTATACTTCAATAAAAACAAAAATTACAATAAAGCAAAATTAACCTATGGGGGGGGGCAGAAAAAGAGTTTTAGGACTTTGGGCAAATGGCTTAATCTCTATGAGCTTTGATTTTCTTATCTGAAGATGGGTACAATAATAAAACCTACCTCATAGGGGTTTTGAGAGGATTAAATAAGGCAATGCAAGTAAAACTCATAGTATATTAACTGGCATGTAATAAGCAGTCATAAATTCCACTTGATTTGATGATGGTCTATCGTTCTGCAACTAATGGGGATCATTCCTTCTGGGATACGGTCAGAAGAGGGTGAGATGATTGAGAGTTTGACAAGTACTGGTCTGGAACCAGGCAGAGCATTTTCTGCACTCCACGGTCTGGCCTGAGGAAGAATTACAGCGGGGTGTGTATGCCTGGAGGGGGATAGAATCTCCTCAGCATCACTCCTCACTTACTATCACTGCGTATGGACACTAACCTGTCTTAGGAAGTCTGTTGGGAAATGAGGATCATCCTTCCCCTGAACCTGCTGCTGAAATGTTAGCCACAGGCCTCTCAGAAGGTATGTATGAGTATGTGTTAGTCGCTCAGTTGGGTCCGACTCTTTGCAACCCCATGGACTGTAGCCTGCCAGACTTCTCTGTCCATGGAATGCTCCAGGCAAGAATACTGGAGTGGGTTGCCACTTCCTTCTCCAGGGAATCTTCCCAAATCAGGGATCAAACTCAGGTCTCCTGCATTGCAGGCAGATTCTTTACCATGTGAGCAACCTGGGAAACCCCGAAGTGTCTGTAGCTCAAGGCAACATTCTAGTTTCCTTACATCTAAGTCCTTTACCTGGGCTTTGCTTCTGACTGGAGGAGGGACACCTTTTGCTGCCATGATGGGCGGGCAGGCAAAGGTAACTTTTCCTATTATCAGAAGGTAACCTTCCCTATATGCAGGTCAGGAAGCAACAGTTAGAACTGGACATGGAACAACAGATTGGTTCCAAATAGGAAAAGGAGTACGTCAAGGCTGTATATTGTCAGCATGCTTATTTAACTTATATGCAGAGTACACCATGAGAAACGCTGGGCTGGAAGAAGCACACGCTGGAATCAAGATTGCTGGAAGAAATATCAATAACCTCAGATATGCAGATGACACCACCCTTATGGCAGAAAGTGAAGAGGAACTAAAAAGCCTCTTGATGAAAGTGAAAGAGGAGAGTGAAAAATTTGGCTTGAAGCTCAACATTCAGAAAACTAACATCATGGCATCTGGTCCCATCACTTCATGGGAAATAGATGGGGAAACAGTGTCAGACTTTATTTTTTTGGGCTCCAAAATCACTGCAGGTGGTGACTGCAGCCATGGAATTAAAAGACGCTTAGTCCTTGGCAGGAAAGTTATGACCAACCTAGATAGCATATTGAAAGCAGAGATATTACTTTGCCAACAGAGGTCCATCTAGTCAAGGCTGTGGTTTTTCCAGTGGTCATGTATGGATGTGAGAGTTGGACCATAAAGAAAGCTGAGTGCCAAAGAATTGATGCTTTTGAATTGTGGTGTTGGAGAAGACTCTTGAGAGTCCCTTGGACTGCAAGGAGATCCAACCAGTCCATCCTAAAGGAGATCAGTCCTGGGTGTTCATTGGAAGGACTGATGCTGAAGCTGAACCTCCAATACTTTGGCCACCTCATGTGAAGAGTTGACTCATTGGAAAAGACCCTGATGCTGGGAGGGATTGGGGGCAGGAGGAGAAGGGGACGACAGAGGATAAGATGGCTGGATGGCATCACTTACTCGATGGACATGAGTTTGGGTGAACTCCGGGAGTTGGTGATGGACAGGGAGGCCTGGCGTGCTGCGATTCATGCAATGGCAAAGAGTCAGACACGACTGAATGACTGAACTGAACTGAACTGAACCTTCCCTATTATTCAACCCTGCTCTTGGTTCTCTCCTAGGGCGAGAGCGGAGGGTGACTGCAGAGGCGGTTCATTTGCATAGTTTAATCCCATATTTTAACTGGTCAGAGAAGGGCCTTCAAGGGTCCTGGTTGACTTCCCGGGGAACGTGCAGAGGCAATGGTGCCAGTTCGTCCTTGGAAGAGCAGTCCTCCATGGGAGGCCAAGGAGAGGAGGCCGCATTTGAATGCACTTCCTTCCAGCCCAATCCTGGATGTTCCAGTTGACAGAGCTGCACCCCACTCCCCACCGGTCCACACCTTTTACTGTTCCCAGAGATGCAACAGTCTGATTTCACGATTAGTCGATTAGTCGAAATTAGCGCCAATTCCTGGAGATCGTTTCCTGGCCTGCCTTCACTTCTGAGACTTCTCCTGCGCCTGCTCCCTTGCTCTGTTGGCCTGGCAGGGTGAGGCAGGCGGGTGGGGAAAGGAGACCATTTTCCCTTCCTAACACATCTACCCGCCCTTTCTCCAATCGTCACCTCTCCCCACTTTTCAGGACCAGAAGGTTTGCAGACAATGCTCATTTCCAGAACAACATTTGAATCTTCCTGTCCTAGTTGCGGAAATAAAATGAGCTTGGGAGAACCTAAGTTCACAGGAGCAGGGCGGTGGGGGCGGGCAGCTGACAAGAGAGTCAGCCCAGCATGCCCGTGGAACCCTCAGTTAACAACATGCTTGTTTATACTGCACATCTGTGAGCTGCTGACTTCCTGATGATGTTCAGGGCGTGCACCAGTCAGGCAGAGTCATTCACCTGAAACGGAAGGCGGTGACACTCCAGGTGATAAAAGAAAACCTCGTGACGATGACAGTCAGATAATACTCTTTGAAACTCTACATCTGCCTGGAGGGCCTTTTAATCAAGGATTTCAAAGCACATTTCCCAGCTCTTGCCCATTCATCGGTACCACATCCCTGGAAAAGAGCCCGCAGGTAGGTAGCAGAGTGCTATAAATAGGCTACTGTATCATTATCTTTGATGCGAGCACTACGTATTTAGACAGCATTACTCTGAAGACCTAAAGGGCTCCACGTACGTTTTATTATCTAATTCTAACTCATTCATACAGCAGGCCCCGTATTTGCTGCCTTGCAGGTAGTCTGGAAAAGCTTTGGATCCACAGAAACTCACAACTTTCTAATGCCTTCTCCTCCTCTCCCGCACCTGCTTAATTCAGGACACTTCCCAATTCTGCTCCTGGTAGCGCTAAGGAGCCAGTACCATAGCTTCACTCTCCTTGTTTACATTCACACACACTTATGCCAGCAACACCAAGGGCTGTAAGAACACATAATGCATTTCCATCGGATTTCATCTGGGTCTAAGGTGCAGGGATTTGAAAGCTTCATTTACACAGCTATCAGATAGACTTCATGATTTTTACGATGAGACAGGACAGGGTGCACTGATCACGTAAGCTCATGGTTGAAGCTAAATTATTAGTACACCACCTTGAAAATGGACATCACCTTGAAAACTGACCAAGTGAATTTTTTTCCTTTGTAACAGCATCTGTATCTCCTTTATAGTGATACCATCAGGGAGGTGATGTACTTCTGTTACATACTTATACATGTCGCAGTTGGAAAGAATCAAGTGTGTAATTATTTCCTTATTTGTCTTTTCCACTGCTCTAAGCTCTGCAAGGGCTGGGGCTGTATTTGTTTTAATTGTCTCTGTATCTCCAGAGTCAACCACAAGTGAGATGCTTATAAAAATATCCGTTGAATGAATGGATGAGTGATGGCACGAATCACAGTGAGCATTCTCTGGTTTAGGGCTTCTAATCATGCCCTTTTTGTACAGGTTTAAGGTCTGTTTTAGGGAATCAAAACAGCTTCGCTCCCACTCCACTCCATCATGTGCCCTGGGTCACTCTCACCATCATTTCCCTCTTCCTCCTCTGTCCTCAAGGAACACACAGGGGCTGCAGGTAGAAGCCACATCCTTCCCTCTCCTCCCTACCCCTCACCCTACTAGACTGAACCTCACCCAGTGATTTAGTTGAGTTCTGGACTCAGCTTATTTATATGATTATCTCAAACAGCCCAGTGTCCCCAGAAAAGTATTTCGCCTGCATCTAATATATGGTATGGCGGGAAAAAACACATAAAGTCTAGGGTCCCAGAGATAGGAGTTAAAAATTTGAGCGTGAATGCTTACAGCTATGTGAACTCGGCAAGTTCCTGACCTCTTTGAGTTTCCGTGTCTTCTACAGTAACATGGACATGACACCATCCACGTGGAGGGGGAGGGGCGTGGGGGTCAAATGCTAAGACACAGGCAGCAGGGTCAGGGAATGGCCGTTCCCCTCCCTTCCTTCTATCCTCCACCCTTCCTGGACTCATCCTGCCTCCTGGCTGCTGCTCATCCTTCGGCTGCTCCTAGTTGTCACCCCCTAGGTTTTAGGCTCTGTGCTGGAAGTATTGAGACTCAAGACTATATTTAGATGCCTTAGCTCTTTTATTTTTTACACCACTGTGTTGCTATGGTGATGGTGGGGGAGGAAGCAGGGAAGACAGCCTGAAAGGAAAGATGAAGCTGTCGGGAAAATCTGTGAGTCTGGCTGGAGGGGGGATTCTCCCATTGAGCTGATGCCTGCCAGGACCCCCACCTGTGCACCCCATAAGGAGATGCTGCAGGGAAATGGGAGGAGTCACTGCCTAGGAAAGGCTTGTAAGAGGAGATAAAACTAACTGTTGAAAACTGCTCTGTCCACTGACCCAGCCCCAGCCTTAGCTCCTGGAGCCTTCCTCAAATGATTTCTCTATCAGTTGAGTCAGGAGGCATCTGATGGGGTTGGTGGAGGAATGACATTAGTGATGTTGGGCTTGGAAGATGCTCAGACCAGACTCCTTCCCAGGGAGGAATGTCCCCTTTCTTGTTGCTGAACTTTGGGGAATTCTTGTCCTCAGCTCTGAGGGGGTTGGAGGAAGAAACAAGAGAATCCAAGGGAGCCTCACTATAGCCCAGGCTCACACATCATGGATTCAGCCCATAAGGAAAACCAAAGTCACATAAGGGCAGAAAGGAAGAGAAGGCTTTTACTCACATGCAGAACTCTGTATACTGACTGGATTTGAATGTGGGCATGGCAGGCTCAAAGATGATGCAAAACCCGCACTGCAGAATGGTCCAGCATTCCTAAAGCTGGTAATCACACATTATTTCGCTGGATCCTCAAAATGGCCTGGTGAGGTAGGATTATCTTTACAGGAGGAAATGACACAGAGAGGTTGGCAACTTGCCCAGTGGTTGATAAATGGCAGCTGATAAATGGCAAAACAGGGACTTGAACCCAGGCCACCTGGACTCCAGACAGTTGGTAAGCCCTGGATTCCAGCCTTGGAACCTGTCATCAGGATCCGGACGAGGCCACAGCCACTCTCTGACCTTGGTGGGGTCATCATTGTGTCTAACCTGCAGATGGCCACCAAGGATGTGCAGCAGAGAAGCCAGTTCTGACTCCATGATGGAGCTGTTTCTTTGACGTGTTTTTTGTTGCTTTTGTTATTATAATCACACAGAATGGTGTGCCTCAGAGTCTTGCCCCTCTGCCTGACTGTTAAATTGCCTTTGTTCAGAATCCTGTCCACCTGTGGATGGCAGGAAGGAAGAAGTTAACACATCCCCTGCCTGAGGCTTGCCATTCTAGGAGATGTTTGCAAGATAAATGGCCTTTTTACTTTGCTTCCTTACCTATCCCCATCTCTGATCTATAAAAGAACCTGGCATCCAGACCCCATAAGATGGTTATTTTGAGGTGCTAGTCTGCCATCCTCTTGGTCAGTTGCTTTCCGAATAAAGTTGTTTCCCGCGCTTCAGCACCTCATCTCTCGGATTCATTGACCTGTTGTGCAGCGAGTGGAGCCAGCTGGCCTCGCTAACAGAAGCTCTGGGTGAGGCAGAGAGGAAGGGTACTGTTCTCAAAAGCACAGGAAGGAGGTTGATCAGATGAAAAATCCTAAAGGAGTATGTGAGAGTTGGGTTGAAAATACATTTGTTGGCCAAGCACAAACTCTGAAGAAATCCACCGAAAGATGAATGCTCGATTGCTCATTTACTGAAGCGCTGGGAGAACTACATGACAAAGGACAGAGGTTCTGATGATGCTGTTGAGGAGACAGTCAGGGGTGGACTGAGATTTTCAGCTCTCTTCCATTCTGAAGACCTTATGATGGCCCCTCCCCTGTAAGTAGTAGCTTCCTCTGGGCCGAACATCATGCTTTATACTAATAATTCATTAGCTGTCTGCAGAACTTTATGAGGTACTATTAGCATTTGCAGTCTGCAAGTGAGGAAATTGAATCTGTTAGGAGTTAAGTAATTTTGTCCAAGGTTATCCAGGCTGTAAGTGGTCTAATGCCAGGTTCTATGAGCACTCTAACCCACAAAATAAATATAAGAAGCCCAATTAGGTCCTCATGATAGGATTTTTTTTTTTTTGTAGTATTCTTTTCCTTCTTGGTTTTTTCTTTATTTATTTAAAGTGATAAGATTTTTTTTAAATCTCAAATTATTTCAATTTTTCCCTAATTTGGGGGGAGATGATTCTACTTAGCTCATGCTTTTGGGTGATCCATGTGAACGTCATGTGAAGTCACTCAGTCGTGTCCGACTCTTTGTGACCCCATGGACTGTAGCCTGCACCAGGCTCCTCCCTCCATGGGATTCTCCAGGCAAGGGTACTGGCGTAGGTTGCCATTTCCTTCTCCAGGGGATCTTCCCAACCCAGTACCAGGTAAATGAAGGTACATCTCCAAGAGGGTTCTTTTCCCGATTTTTCTCCCTTGCTGTTTTCCTGCTCTTACAGCACATTACATCGTAAAGTCTTCTCTATTTAAAAAAAACACCAACAGAAGACTGTAACACATTTATTATGTAAGTCCTGGGTTCTAGCCTAGGAGCTTGTTTTCAGGGTCCAGATGAGGCCACCGCCACTGTCTGACCTTAACAGTGCAGAGGTCCCATCTCTTCCAGAGAATTATGGGCTTAGCTATTGGGCATCTTGGGCATCCCTGGTGGCTCAGTGGTAAAGACTGCACTTGCAATGAAGGAGATGCAGGTTCGATTCCCTGGAGAGGGAAATGGCAACCCACTCCAGTATTCCTGCCTGGGAAATCCCATGGACAGGAGCCTGGAAGACTACAGTCCATGGGGTCACAAAAGAGTCCGACACGACTGAGGGACTGAACAACAACAAGAGAGATCTATTTCCTCTCTCCCTGGGTTCCCAGTTTGCGCTAGTGGTAAAGAACCTGCCTGCCAATACAGGAGACACAGGAGATACAGGTTCGATCCCTGGGTTGGGAAGATCCCTTGGAGAAGGGCATGGCCAACCCACTCCAGTATTCTTGCCTAGAAAATCCCATAGACAGAGGAGCCTGGTGGGCTACAGTCCACGGGATTGCAAAGAGTCAAACACAACTGAAGCAACTTACCATGCACAAAGAGAAAAAAATCCTATCGGAAAGGCAGCTGGCAAACGTCTTATAAGTTTTTGAGAGAAAGAGAAAGAGGAGCCAAAATTAACCAGTGGTAGACAACTGACCATGTTTAGTGTTCCTAGTCATCTAGTGCCATGCTAAGTCGTATCAGTTGTGTCTGATTCTTTGCAACCCCATGGATTGTTGCCCGCCAGGCTCCTATGTCCATGGGATTCTCCAGGCAAAAATTCTGGAGTAGGTTGCCATGCCCTCCTCCAGGGGATCTTCCCAACCCAGGGACTGAACTCACATTTCTTACGTCTCCTGCATTGGCAGGCAGGCTCTTTACCACTGGTAACACCTGGGGATTGCTAACAAAGCTTTGTATTTGCAGTGGGCACTTTCATTTAGAGAGTTATCTCATTTAAGCCTCACAACAGCCCAGTGAGGTCCATGCAGTTATAGTCACACATCTGAGTTATAATTCACACATGTGAGTTATACTCACATTACATTTGAGGTGTGTGGCAACTGAGAACTGGGGCTCAGTTGTGTTGGAATGAGCCCAAGGTCACACAGCTGGCAAATGGTACTTACGTCTGGTAAATGGGTTAGGCTCCCGTCTTCAGAAACAAGGTCATACTCTTTTCAATACCCTCTTTTTCTTCTCCCATCCAAGTACTAACCAGGCTCAACCCCATTAAGCTTCTGAGATCAGATGAGATTGTGTGTGTTCAGGGTATCTATTGCTGACTCATGTTGTTACATGGCAGAAACCAACACAATATTGTAAAGCCATTATTCCTCAATTAAAAAGAAAGAAAGAAAGAATGAAAAATACCCTATTCTTCTTCTCAGCCTATAGGCTTGACTCAATCCATACCTAGGCATTCTGAAGGTAACAGCAGCAGTTCTGATGAGGGTCCATCTCCATGAACTGGGTATATTACAATACAGGAAAGAAGAGCAGAGATCTTGCAATTAGACTGGCCTAAGTTTGAGTTACAGCTCTGCCACTCACAGCCAGATAACAGTGAGAAAAACAGCTATTTAAAGGTGATTTTCTTGTCTGTAAAAGGAAAGCATGAAGATTAAGTGTTATCTTCTCCTGCAAATTGATTGGCACAAATTCCTCAAAATATACGCAGTTATTGTGACTGTTGAAAGCAACAGTGGCATTAACCACTGGATTTGACTAAATGATCCTGAATAAGACCATATCATCTTGGTTATCATCCAAGATGGCAGTGGGATCCCATACAGTTAGGCATTTTCTCTATGTCACAAACTTCCCTATCCTGTTTCAAAAATGTGGCTGTACACTATGGAGAACAGTGTGGAGATTCCTTAAAAAACTGGAAATAGAACTGCCATATGACCCAGCAATCCCACTGCTGGGCATACACACTGAGGAAGCCAGAATTGAAATAGACATGTGTACCCCAATGTTCATCGCAGCACTGTTTATAATAGCCAGGACATGGAAGCAACCTAGATGTCCATCGGCAGACAAATGGATAAGAAAGCTGTGGTACATATACACAATGGAATATTACTCAGCCATTAAAAAGTGCATTTGAATCAGTTCTAATGAGGTGGATGAAACTGGAGCCTATTATACAGAGTGAAGTAATCCAGAAAGAAAAACACCAACACAATATATTAATGTATATATATGGAATTTAGAAAGATGGTAACAATGACCCTATATGCGAGACAGCAAAAGAGACACAGATGTAAAGAACAGTCTTTTGGACTCCAGGAGAAGTCGAGGGTGGGATGATTTGAGAGGGTAGCATTGAAACGTGTATATTATCATATGTGAAGCAGATCGCTAGTCCAGGTTCGATGCATGAGACAGGGTGCTCAGGGCTGGTGCGCTGGGATGACCCTGAGGTATGGGATGGGGAGGGAGGTGAGAGGGGGGCTCAGGATGGGGAACACATGTACACCCATGGCTGATTCATGTCAATGTTTGGCAAAAACCACTACAATATTATAAAGTAATTAGCCTCCAATTAAAATAAACAACTTAATTTTTAAAAATAAAAGTAAAAAAATTAAAAAACCAAAAATATGGCTGTACAGTTTTGGGTTTTTCCACCATACCCCCCATTAAGAGTAGTTTCAATGCCATTGTCAATCTTCCTGGGGCTTAAGGATAGAAATCCTGCGGGTAGGTGGTTTTCCTATCTTTTCAAGTTGCTGGTCATTATTCAGCCAAGCTTAACACATTTCTGCCTTTTCCTTTTTTTCCCTCACACTCTGTCTAGTCCGGTTTCTGAAGAGGTAAACTTGTCACTGAAGCGATCAGAGAGAACACTTAGCATTTTCCTCACACGCACATGCTTTCAAAGTACTTTTCCATTTCTCTCCAGCGTTCAGTCTCTAGAGGGAAAGTGGTGTCCAGGAGCGTGGTAGTAAGAGAGGAGAACATGAATATTTCTAGAATTGCCAATGCCTTAGGGGAACTCAGAAAATATTCACTGACAGAGAGGAGAAATAGAGTTGGGGAAAGAAATTAGGGACTCACCTCACGTCACAAAACTGGATTGCGGGGTCTGAAGAGCCTTAGATCTCTTGATTTCTAGAATTTTAAAGGCACTTGAAATTCTTTTTTTACCCGCCAAAAATGGATTCTTTCCTGGTTTATTTCTGCTCTGGTTCACTGTAATGCAGTGGGATTTTTCCCTTGATTTTTTAAAAAAAAGTTTGATTTCTTTTATTGGAATGTAATTGTTTTACAATGTTGTGTTAGTTTCTGCTGTACAGTGAAGTGAATCAGCTATGTGTATACATATACCGCCTCCCTCTCGGACCTTCCTCCCCTATACCCTCCCATCCCATCCCTGTGGTCATCACAGACACTGAACTGAGCTTCCTTTGTCTTATAGCACGTTCCTCCTAGCCATCTATTTTACACAGTAGTGTGTGTGTGTGTGTGTGTGTGTGTGTGTATATATATATGGTATATATATTCAAACCTAGTCTCCCGATTCATCCCATGTCTGCACCTCCATTCTCAACATTTGCATCTCTATTCCTGCCTTGTAAGTCAATAAGAGAGTCACAGAGCAGTGGAGGTGTCAGGTACAATGACGGAGGAAGAAGACGCCCGGGATGTCATCCCATGCTGTCTATAAGGCAAGAGAAGGAGAGACAAAGTGTGTCATCCAGGAGGGATGAGAAAAGGTGAGTGCCTTCCTGGATTTCAGAAATTCAAGTCATTTCTAATGGTTATTGAATGTCTATGGTCAAAGTATATGGCTTTAGGGGCCGAAGGAGTTACAATCATGAGTAAGATGTTCTTTACTTCAAGGAGCTTGGCATGACACAGATTATAAATGTTGAGAAAGAGCGACCTAGAAACCCTCATGGCCAAATTCCCAGCTTACAGATTCATGTCTGTGACGATTTCTCTTGAGCTCTAGTGTTGGGGAGGGGAGAAGATGGGCCCTCATTTTCCATGCACACTAAAACAAAACATAAAACACACACACAAAACCATCTAGTGATGATAATGATAATATTAAAGCACATACAGGGACTTCCCTGGTGGTCCAGTGGTTAAGATTCCACCTTGCAGTGCGGGGGACAAGGTTTTCATCCCTGGTTGAGGATCTAAGATTCCAAACTCCAAAGAGCAACTAAGCCCACGTGTCATGACTAAAGAGTCCATGCTCTGCAATGAAAGATCCCATGTGCAGCCAAATAGATAAATAAACATTGTAAAAAATTAAATAAAACATGTACAAGCAAATCTTAATTTTCTCTTCTACGTATTCTCAGGTTCTTTTGGTGTTGATACTGAAGGAGAAATACGGACTTGATTTTTCCTGGATAGCAATGTCTTTAGTGTACGTTGCTGACTATTTAGTGCGTGTGATGCCCTTGAAGCCTTTCTCTCACCTTTAACCTATCCGCCGCCCCGCCTGCTCTGATCCATATTGACAGAGATCTGATAATATGCCCAATACTGTGGTCAGCATCTCGAAAACATCAGGCATCATTGTAAGATGCTATGCTACACAGAGATGAATGAAACTGTTTCTCTGCTCTTCAAGAATTCACAGTCCAATGGGGAAGGTAGATAGGCAAAGAAATATTTACATTGCACACTCAGTGTGATTTATGAAACTGGGAAACACCTCAAAAACTTTGGAGTTTTTATATGTCCTTTACCACACATCACAAAATAGTAACAGCTGATACTTCAGTTCAGTTCAGTCTCTCAGTCGTGTCTGACTCTTTGTGACCCCATGAACTGCAGAACGCCAGGCCTCCCTGTCCATCACCAACTCCCGGAGTCCACCCAAACTCACATCCATCGAGTAGGTGATGCCATCCAGCCATCTCATCCTCTGTCATCCCCTTCTCCTCCTGCCCCCAATCCCTCCCAGCATCAGAGTCTTTTCCAATGAGTCAACTCTTCGCATCAGGTAGCCAAAGTATTGGAGTTTCAGCTTCAGCATCAGTCCTTCCAATGAATACCCAGGACTGATCTCCTTTAGGAGGGACTGGTTGGATCTCCTTGCAGTCCAGGGGACTCTCAAGAGTCTTCTCCAACACCACAGTTCCAAAGCATCAATTCTTCGGTGCTCAGCTTTCTTCACAGTCCAACTCTCACATCCATACATGACCAATGGAAAAACCATGGCCTTGACTAGACGTACCTTTGTTGACAAAGTGTCTCTGCTTTTTAATGTACTATCTAGGTTGGTCATAACTTTCCTTCCAAGGAGTAAATTTTATACATATCATATAATATGCTCCAGGGACTATTTCAAGCACTTTATGTATATCAACTTGTTAAACCTCCACAACCCAATTGGGTAGAAATCATTGTTTTATTTATTGTCTATTTTTAGAGATAATAAAGCTGAGGCACAGGGAGGTTAAGTCACTTGCCTAAGGTCACATAGCTTAAATGACAGCTTCAGAATTTGAACTGAGGTAGTCTAAGTCCGCAGTCCACACCCTTAACGACCAGACTATATGGACTTTTCAAATGAGATGGTAAAAAATTGCTTTTCAGTGAGTCAGAAGAGATTACAGCCTCTGTTGTCCACTGTCTCCTTCAGGTCTCGCTGGCTACTTTACAGCCTGCATTTATCAATTTCTTCAATGCTCCTATCTGCCAGACATTGTGCTAAGTGCTTTCAACAATCTCATTCAACCATCATTACAGCTCAATGAGCCAGGTACTAGTGCTATGCCCTGTTATGAACGGAACATTTGTGTTGCCCTAAAATTCTGGAGTTTTAGGAAAGTAGAATAAGTGTTTCTAGTTCTAGGATGGACTGGTTGGATCTCCTTGCAGTCCAAGGGACTCTCAAGAGTCTTCTCCAACACCACCATTCAAAAGCATCTGTTCTTCAGTGCTCAGCTTTCTCTATAGTCCAGCTCTCACATCCATACGTGACCACTGGAGAAAACACAGCTTTGACTAGACGGACCTGTACAGTTCAGTGGTATTAAGTACATTCATGTTGTTGTGCAGTTCTCACCGTCGTCTATCTCCTGGATTTTTCACCATCCTAAACTGCAACTCTGTCCCCATTAAACACGAGCTCTCCATTGCCCCTCTTCACCCCCTTGCTGAGATAATCAGATTCCATAAACCAGACCCCCTACTACACAGAGCCAGTGCCAAATTAGGAGTGCTGGAGGGAAGAGTCTGTTGGGATCAGTAGATGAAACTCTTGAAGTTCCAAAGGTCCTCACTGACTAGAGTCTGGGGAGCTGGTGATGATGTCATCTTTCAGAAGGACCATTATCCAAAGCATAGTCCTCACTATCTTTGACAGTCTTTCAAGAAAACAGAAATTCTCCAAGGATCTCTAGCCATGTAACAAGTTTTTAAATCATTACCCAAAGGATAGAATAATTCAGGATCATTCCTATCTCCAGATGTCTTGGCCAAAGTCCAGGCTAGAGTATTATTAGGATAACCATCATAAAAATGAGAAAAGGCGGCTTCCCTGGTGGTCCACGGGTTAAGACTTTACCTTCCAATGCAGGGGGTGTGGGTTCAATCCCTGGGCATGCAGCTAAGGTCCCATATGCCTTATGGCCAAAAAATCAAAACATAAAACAGAAACAATATTGTAACAAATGCAATAAAGACTTAAAAAATGGTCCCATAAAAAATCTTTTTAAAATATGAGAAAAAGAAGGCAATTAAATATGAAGAATTTAGGACAGGCAAACAGACTGATGGCATTCTGACAGAGTTCTGTCATCCTAAGAAAGCACTTGGGTTGCTGT
The DNA here is from genome assembly GCF_027580195.1 of Bos mutus. Classification (NCBI taxonomy): domain Eukaryota; kingdom Metazoa; phylum Chordata; class Mammalia; order Artiodactyla; family Bovidae; genus Bos; species Bos mutus. The sequence goes on along the minus strand of NC_091626.1, from coordinate 26,918,119 downwards.
GCAGTTTCCATTCATCTCCTTAAACTTCCTGGAACACTGACCACTAATGTACATCTATTAATGGCCCAGCAGTCATATACACTTTGTCCATCAATGGCCACAGAAGCTTGTGTCCAATAGGCTTAGACATTTGCTACCTGACCTTATTTATTTTCATTTTTTATTGCTCTGCTATAAACATTTTTTTAGCACTACAATCTCTTCTTTTTCCTGTCTTAAGCGGTTACTCTCTATCAAGTACTCAATTTCATTTTCCAGATGTACAGAAAAATCACTTGAACTGCCATTCACAATCCTAGCTCTCAGGCAAAACAAACAAATTCAAAACAGTTGCTCTAAGAGCTAAAAGGAAACAAATAGTCCAGTGCCATCCCTTATATGCTTTTGCTTCATGGAATTTGAGCTCCATGTACTGTCATTCCTACTTCATATAGGAAACACAGGGGCCAGAACTTTGTAACTTATGTAATTTCCAAGTAGGAAGTTAACTGACCAGTCTTCTAAATATTCATGACACATCTAGGTATGCAAGGAATTGTGCTAGAGACTGACAAAGTATAAGCTGGATTCTGTGTCTACCAAGAGATTGCCAAACATGTGCCTAATAAGTAGCATTTGATAGTTGCAGAACAAGTGCTACACTGCCGAGGTGGAGAGAATGATCCCTTGGTAGGTATTAAAAGATTCTTGGAAGAGCCGGGATGAAGCTGGTCATCAAGAATCCACATGGTAATGTGTATGTTTCAAAGCTACTCTGTCAATTCATCCCTCCTCTCCTCCCCCTTCCCCCGCTGTGACCACAAGTCTGCTTTCTGTGTCTGCATCTCTCTTCCTGCCCAGCAAATAGGTTCATCAGTATCATTTTTTGAGATTCCATGTTGACACATACACATTACCATATGCAAAATAGAGAGCTAGTGGGAAGTTGCTGTATAACACAGGGAGCTCAACCCAGTGCTCTGGGACAACCTGGAGGAGTGGAGTGGAGTGGGTGGGGGCTGGGAGGGAGGTTCAAGAGAAAGGGGACATGTGTATACTTATGGCTGACGCACGTTGTTGCGTGGCAGAAACCAATACAACACTGTAAAGCAATTATCCTTCAATTAAAAATAAATTAAAAAAAAAAAGAATCCACAAGGTTTAGGGAGGTGAGGTGAAGAAGAGGCAAGAAGAAGGCTGCAAACTATGCAGCACTGAAAGAGGAAAATACGTGTACTCAGCAGACCATGGGTAAGCCCATGTGGCCAGAACAGAAGGGCTGGAGAGACAGGTTAACTAATGATATACACATCTAGCTGGTGGTGTTCTGATAACAAAGTCCTTTTCTAGACAAGAGTCCTTTGGCAAGAGAATGCATCTAGGTAGGTTTTCTGGGGAAGCCAGTGTCTACTGCTTCCTAAGAATATTGCTGTTTCTTTCTCAGGGCTTGGCTGAAAAGCACAAGCCCTCATTGCTGCACGGGCCAAGGAAAACTCTGTCCTCCATGCCAGCCTCAGGTAACGGTCCCTTACCCAGCAGGCTATAAACCCCTTTCCTGCTGCTTCCTGCCCCCGTCTGCTGACGTCTGAGTCACTTGCCTCAGCACTGCAGACTCTGATACCTGGCTCCTAGTCTTCCTGCCAGCATCCTGGGTGATGTAAGCAGCCCCAAGATGACTAATCCAAAATCCTTGCCACTTGATCTGCTGACCTTCTCATCTTCAATCACCTTCACCACTGCTTGGGCCATCCACTCTCAAATCTCTATCCCCGAGCTTTACCACGGCCTATAATGGTACCCCCTCTGAAATAACAAATTCCCACACCCCAAAGCTGAATTTATCTTTTTTTTTTTTAACCTGCATCACATAATTACTATTTTTATTTAAGATCTACTCTCGTAATGACTTTCAGGTACTCAACACAGTATTATTACCTGCAATCACCATGCTGTACGTTAGCTCTCCAGAGTTTATTCACCTAACAATCTAGAAGTTTGGTAGACAACATCCCTTTCCCCCATCCACCATTCTAGTCTGTTTCTATGAGTTCTATAAGTGAGACCGTACAGTACTCGTCTTTCTCTAACTCACTTGGCATGATGTCTTCAAGATCCACCCATGTTGTTGCAAATGGCAGGATTTCCTTCTTCCTTGTGGATGAATAATAGTCTGCTGTGTATATATACACACCACATACAGTTATTACTAACTGAACTTATCTTCTTGATCAAAGCTAATTCTCCTTCTTTGGAGCCCCTGTCAGTGGATCATACACTATCCATTCATTCCTGCATCCTGGGGCCCTCTCTGGCCCACTCCCACTTCCAGCCAGGCACCAGATCTTGTTGTTTCTACCTATGTAGAGCTCAAAATACAATTTCTTCTTTCCATCCTCCTCTAAAACTCATTTCTTAATTTTTAATTTTAGGTTGGAGTAAAGTTGGATGTACAGCAAAGTGATTCAGTTATACTTTCTTTTTCAGGTTCTTTTCCCATGTAGGTTATTACAGAATATTAAGCTCCCTGTTCTATACGGTAGGTTCTTATTTACTAATTTATATATAGCAGTGTATGTGTGTATGTTAATACCAAACTCCTAATTTATCCCTCCCTGTCAGGTTTCCCCTTGGATAATCATAAGTTTGTTTTTGAAGTCTGTTTCCGTTTTGTAAATAAGTTCATTTGTATCGTTTTTTAGATTCCATATGCAAGTGATATCGTATGCGTTTGTCTTGCTCTGTGTGACTTATTTCACTTAGTGTGATCATCTCTTTGTCCATCCACGCTGCTGCAAGTGCTATTATAAAACTCTTATTCATTGGCGTCCATCACCTCTGGCCCAGATTCCCACGGCAGTCTCCTAAATCATCTCCCTGACTTGCTTCATGGCCACGCTATTTCATTCTTCCAACACACCCATCTGTTCAAGCTGCCAGTCTCACCAGGCTCCTCCTTCCCTTTTCCACTGTCCTCTAAACTTCTTAGCATGCTGTAAAAGGCTGTTCTGGATCACTGTTCCTTGCCCCCTTTCTTGCCCAGTTCCCACGCATCCTCCAGCCCTCAGACATCAGCTTCTCCAAGAAGTCCTCACCAACCTCCCTGAACTGGTGGGTGAGTCTCTTCTGCCCTCCCACGGCACTCTTCTGGCCTTTGTGGTGACACAACACGCTCAACTGAAATCACTTGTTCACGAGACCGTCTCTGGCACCAAGCACAGTATCCAGAACCTAGCAGGAGCTCAAAAATGCTTGTGAACAAATGAATGAGGGAATGAGTGGATGAAGGGATGTGTGAGGAAAACATTCTGCATGCAGAAATGGAAAGTAAGGCAAAGTAAAAGACAAATGTAACATTTCACACCTGATGGAGGAGGAAGGGATGATGGAGCGATGGACAGAGAGAGAGACTTCCAGAAGAGCAGAAGCAGTTGGCTCTGGTGAAGGAAAGTGATGCTTTCAATTTGGGCAGGCTGACTGGGAGATGACGGCTGGACAGAGCCCAGGAGACACAGGTTTGGGACTTATCCACACCAAAGATCTCTTTAAAACCATCTATGGAAGATATCTTCAATACAGAATTTAGAGAGAAGAGCAGAGGTCAGAAGCTGCTTCATGAAAGGAAGTGTTATCAATTATCCAGATAATTCAGGTCTAAGTGAGGTTTCTTTTCTTACTTTTCTGAACAATTGTCTCCATTGCTTCTGATTTTGAAGATCTGCTGTTTTGTTTTTGTATTTTGTCTTCCTAACAACTCTTACTGTTTTTTTTTCAAGCATATTTTGCAAACTCCAGATGTTAATTACCGCATTACACCATCCGGCCATTGTAATTTCTGTCACCTGTTTTTATGCAGTATGATGCTTATTTTTCAGTTGGATCCTACTGTTCCCCACCCCCCAAATATAATTTCTTTGATCAACAGATTGGTTGTTATTGATACAGTCAAGTTTGACAAGAATTATTCCTACTCACTCTTCTTTTTGCCTCCTCTATGTTCTCTATGTTGATTTTCCATAAGAAATTCTGTGTTTTGAATTTTCTTCTCCTCCAGTTCAAGTGAACATTTGTGAGTCCTTAAACATACCACATAATATGGGCACATCCTCATGCCTGTCTGTCAATTACAAAAGCCCTGTTAGTGAATGAAAGTACGATGCAATGGTGTATCATCAGGGCTATATTTTACCTCTGGAAACTAAAACCAGTCAACATTCTCCTAACTGAAATAAAGGTTTTACTTAGTGAAACCACAGTTATCTTTCAGGGTTGAAATATAATTACAAGAGCACTTCGTGAATCTGACATGGTCTTCCCTGCCAAGGGCATAATCTTTGGCCTTTTGAAAGAACTTGTATATAGTAGTCCTTATTCTAAATACATTCAATACACTAAATTTCTGGTTCTTATAGAATTGCTACGACATGTCCTTGATGAATGTGTAGAGCTGAAAATAGACCTGCTTTTGAAGTGTGAAACTGCATCCCAGTTATGTGAACTGCCCTAGTCAAACCTGGAAGTCTCTAAGTATAGCAAAAACTCTCTTTGTTCTAGGGAATCATTCTTAATCTTCTGAGGGATCACGGACTATTTTGATAATTCAGATGTCTTTTACCAGAAAAACATACACACTCACACTCAAATATTTTTTATGTCGTTTCAGAGGGTTCACAGACTTTACAAAAACCAGCCATCGATCCCCTAAATGTCCCTAGGCTCCGAGTCAATAACTCCTAGACTAAAGATCAACTGTTGAGGGGTGATGGATTTCAGCAACCTCAGGATGCAGAGAAAACAGCTGTAAAGAAAATGTGACCTACAGGAGCTACAACTCCCAGCGGGAGGTGCATGGCTTGTGTGCAATCATGCCCAGCATGGCACCAAGCGGGCTGCCATCTTTCCTTCTGCAAGATATTGAGATTCCTACTCATCCTATTATGAGATGTTATTGTATGGCAGCAGAGCTCTGATTCTATGATGGAAGTCAGCACAAAATAGCTCCTTTTTGAAAACAAAAGTTTGCTTTACAGACATTTCAGCTAAAACAAATCCGCTTTTTAGCAAGAGGTCGTAGAGGGGAGGGGGAGGCTCTTTTTGTTGCTCCTTCCTCCCTTCCTACAAAACCCTCCCCTCTCACTTCCTCTAATACCTTACATATCCTTGACTTCTGCTCTCCTTTAGTAGGTCCTCCCCTCTCACTTTCTCTAATACCTTACATATCCTTGACTTCTGCTCTCCTTTAGTAGGTCTCATTTCATTTTCTTGGTGCCTGAAAATCCTGTATCAGTTCTAATCTTCTAAATGTCTGTTGTTGACTTGTCTCATTCCATATTGCTTTGCACATATCTGATTTCTGAGCTGTACCCTAGCCCCTTAAATCCTAAGAGGTAGCTGTGTGCTTCAGGTCATTTGTATCACCAACTCCTATGTTCCTTTTTAACTTAAGTCAACATAATCTTCCTCCTTTATAATTTTTTTAAACAAACTTAAGTGACCTTTAATATTTGAAAATCATGTTACAAGCATGACCTGAAGGATAAGCCAACTTACTAACCACTAATTACAAACCACCATTTCGCATGTCTCACCATCATCCCCATAACCACATTTCCTGAGATTTTATATGTATAGGAAATTCACTAATTACTTGCACAATCTGAGATTTTTTCCTCTCTTCCCAAAGGAAAATCCTCGAAAAAACCATCGTGTTACAGATACAGTTTTCAAGCCAACATTCGCCACCACGTTAACTCACTATGCATTGCTTCTCAGCCTATATACTTTGTTCAAGTTGTTCTCTGATCCTTTTCTCAACAATTCCTTTCAGGGTTTTTAAGATCCTAACTCTACAAGTATTTCTGAAACCTTTATATTTCTATCCTTGACATCAGGACCTTATCACCCTCCCATTTGTACCCGGGCCTCCAACAATACCGAGTTGCTTATCTTTCCCAAATGTTCATACTCTTCAGGAAATTTGCTAATGTGGCTGGGTTTGGCTGGCATGCCTTTTCCCCCTCACACACCCAGATGATTCCAGTCGTCAAATGTCCCTCAGCTCCCCTGTCAGGCTTTCCTGATGACCTTCCTCACCCCAGTGCAGACCCACATGGATTCCCCTCCTCTGGCTTTCATGGCTCCTGTGTCTAGAGCTTATGGGACTGTATTATAGCTGCTGATTCACTTGTCCACACCTACACCCTCCACTAGAGGGAAAGGCCCTTCAGGTCAGGGACTGGGTATTGTTCTCCACTTACAGTGTGACAAACAAGCTCCTGTTTGGGGTAGGTTCACACCTCCAAGCCCCTGCTTTGGGGTATGTTTGCTCCTCTAATTCCAACCACATGATTGACATGGGAGCTGCCATCTTCTTACACATCCTACCTAGCTGGCCGAGAAAATGCTCTAAGTGGTCTCTGACACAGAGGGACAGTCACCTCCAATGTTTAAGCTTAAGCTGTGAGCCTGATGGCTGCTTGCAGCTATGTCTCCAGCCTGGTGAAGAGAGGCCATTCCGGGCAGAGGAAGCTGGCAGGTAAAGAGAGGACAGGAAGAATCCTGGAGGCAGCTGAATTGCTGGTTGTGGTCATCCCTGGGACTGCCCTTCTCATGCTTTGCTTATGGGAGCCAATGAAGCCTTTCTTCAACGTGTATGCAACTTGGGTTTCTGCTATTTGCAACCAAAGAGTCCTCTCAAGTAACACTGACTGCCTTCTTCATGTTTCTGACTCCAGCTGCTAACTCCAGGCTTGGCATTCACCAGAGGCTCAGTAAACAAAGGCTGAAATTGTGTTTCTTGTAATGAGGAATCAGGGACTGAGGTGAGAATGTAAACACGTGTCATACTATGATAGGTACATGAGGCTACATCTTAAAGTTGTATAGTGAAGCAGTGACTCCACGCACATTCTGAGCATCTATTTGGGTCTGAGTTTGTTCTGTGTATTTGATTAACCATCCTACACAAGTGTTGGCTGATCTGATTATTTCTTGTCTCACCAAAATAATGAGCACTTCCTGAAAGATGAAATGAGGGAGACTGTAAAAGGCGTACATACCCCATATGGCTGCCCGATTGGCTTTTATTTGCATGGTGCACAGACCATTGCGTGTGGGATAGAAGACAGCTGAGATGGACACTGTTTACCGCTGTGTGGCTCTGGAAAAGCAACTTAACTTCTCTGGGTCCTGCTCACTTCACAGGACTACGGAGAGGATGATAAGAGAAAACATATAGTGGCACTTCGCTGCTGTTAAATCCTTTCTGGGGATTTAAGGACCCTACACTGGGTCCTTCTCTAAACACAGAGTCCACTGCAGGGCTGACAGGGTTGCTTTGATAAACACGTGGCCAGAGGCAGGGTCACTGCTTCAAGAGCTGGCCCAACACACCTGAGCTGAGGTGAGCCCTCCCACATTCAACACCTGATTTTTTTTCTTTCCTCTCCTCCTGGCTTGATCATAAAGCAAACCTTCTGGCCACTTCCCACCCTGCCACTGCTCAGAAGGCCTCTCAGCTCAGCCTCTGGCCATGAAAACGGATCCTGAGTCTCCTGTCTACCTGCTCCATCCCTGAGAACACAGTCCCAAGTAACTGCCCTAGCTAACGAGCTGGGGTGAACCTTGGTGAACCCTGACAGACTGTTCTGGCTTGTGTGCCTCTGTAGAACACAGCCAGCCTAGTCCAAGCCCCAGTAATGACAACTGGCCACTCCATGTGGGTCGGCAAGGGCGAGCTGCCTGGGGACTCAGTCCAGCTCTGACTTCTTCCTTACTAGCTGACCTTTGCACAAGTAGTTTCCACCAGCCTCCCAGTCTGCTTGGCTGGAAAGGAACATCTCTGACATCTATTCCACAATCTCCCCTCCAATGGGAGGCAATGGTAGAAAGATGGAGACTTTGGAGACCTAGGTTCAAACCCAGCCCTTCCTCCCATCACTGAGGAACTAGTCAATTGAACACAACTGTGATGGTCATTAGGCTGCTGCTGCTGCTGCTGCTGCTGCTGCTGCTAAGTTGCTTCAGTCGTGTCCGACTCTGTGTGACCCCATAGATGGCAGGGTCCTCTGTCCCTGGGATTCTCCAGGCAAGAACACTGGAGTGGGTTGCCATTTCCTTCTCCAATGCGTGAAAGTGAAGTTGCTCAGTCGTGTCTGACTCTTAGTGACCCCATGGACTGCAGCCTACCAGGCTCCTCTATCCATGAGATTTTCCAGGCAAGAGTACTGGAGTGGGTTGCCATTGCCTTCTCCGGGTCATTAGGCTACCCACTCCAATATTCTTGGGTTTCCCTGGTGGTTCAGATGGTAAAGAATCTGCCTACAATGAGGGAGACCTGGGTTCAATTCCTGAATTGGGAAGATTCCCCTGGAGGAGGGCATGGCAACCCACTCCAGTATTGTTGCCTGGAGAATCCCCAGGGATGGAGAAGCCTGGTGGCCCCAGGGGAGTCACAAAGAGGTGGACACGACTGTGACCAGGCACATGCACACACAGTGCCGATCACACTCCTGTCTGTTAAGTAGGCATAAATAGAGCCTATGAAGTGAAGTGAAGTCGCGCAGTCGTGTCCAACTCTTAGCGACCCCATGGACTGTAGCCTACCAGGCTCCTCTGTCCATGGGATTTTCCAGGCAAGAGTACTGGAGTGGATTGCCATTTCCTTCTCCAGGGGATCTTCCCAACCCAGGGATTGAACTCAGGTCTCCTGCATTGTAGACAGATGCTTTTACCGTCTGAGCCACCAGGGAAGTCCTTTAAATAGAGCCTATACTAAAAGATGACTGACAGTCACATAGTTGTCCAGTATACATCAGGTGCTCAGTAAGTGATGTTTCCTTTCCCACTCCTCAATTATTGAACAGTTCTCATTATTGGGATATTCTATATCTCTGGCAGAAATTTGCAAGCAAATGTGGATCCACAAATACAAATATTTCAAAAATAAACCTGGGGCGGTGGGCTGGGGGAATCTATCCCCTCATCTCTTCAACCTGCTGAGACCCAAATTCTATGTTTTGCTGTTCCTCCCACCTCCACGCCCTCCCACACCCCCTACCCCCACCCCCATCCCCCCACCTCACCCCCGCCTCCCTCCTGCAACAAGGGAGCTACACTCCTTCCAGGCCTGGGGAGGTGGGGTGGGGGGTGGGTGGGGCTCACTTTGTCAGCCTGGCTCAGGGTGAAGACAGGCTCCCCCCTGCTGTCGGTGGGGAGGAGCCCAGGGCTGGGTAGAGCTAGGCAAAACTCCGGGGGGTGAGGGGTGGGAGGCTGGCGGTAGGTAGGTAGGTGACGGCAACAAAAACAATTGCCATCTGCAGGGGCTGCTGACGTTTTCAGAGCACTTTCTCTTCTGTTGTCTGTTTCTCCCCCAACAATATCCAAGGGAGATGGGCATATCGTTCACATCAGACAGACAAGGAAATGAAGCAGAGGGCGGAGGAGTGTGGCAAGTGGCTCTCGGGAATCAGACAGGGCTGTTCTCACCTCCAGCTCAGCTGTGTGACCTTGAACTAGCTGCTTACCCTCCTAGTCCCAACTGGCTCATCTGGGATATGGGTCTGAAAGCTCCCATCCCATAGGGCTGAGGCATGGATATGTGAGGGTCTGAAACATGGTAAAAGGAACAGAAGCTTTGAAGACTTGTATTTAAATCCAGGAGCACTAGATGTTAGCTCCACGATGGCACCAAGCAACTGATGAGCCAAGAGCTGGTTTCAGGACCCAGGAGTCCTCATTCTGAGACAGGGTGGGACTGCGGGCCTGGGGCCCTTTGCTGCAGTGTTTGCACCCAGACAGAACGTCTCCTTGAGCCACAAAATACGAATAAACTGAAGGGGACTAAAAATAACTGCAATTGGGGCAAATTATGACAACAAGTTACAGGAAGACCAAAAACCCAACTGGCCCTTCTGAAGAGGTGGGAACAAAAGCAGGGCACTGAGCATGCCTCCTGCAAACAATACCACCAGGGGATGGACAAGCCATCTAAGCCCCCCTCCAGCTGATCCCTGGACCCTCCCTACCCTCACCGCAAATGAGGAACCTGCTCACCTCCCTGTGGGGAATGAACAAGGGGACCTGTTACTTTGTTCTCACTCCCCTCTGCGGCAGCAGGGGCCCCAATAAAGCCTTGACTGAATATCTTGTCTGGCCTCTGATCAATTTCTATTGATTGAGGAGGCCAAGAACCTGGGTCAGTAACAAGGCCAGAGCCTGAGCAGATCCAGAATTTCACTTTGCATACTTTTTTCCTGAGGCTCTTGCACTGAATTTATCCTAGGAGGGCCCCAGGACCCCCTGATGAGCCAGTGCTGCGGGGAGAGACAAAGTAGAGAAACCCCACATCCCCTCAAAATCAGATACCATGTCTGGTGAGCCCAGTACAGACACAAAAGCCAGAAATCTGGATCCTCAGCCAGGCGCATTCTGTGCTTTGGGTTCTCCATCCATGAAAAGGATGTGACTAACCTCTGCCTTGACTTTTAGAGGTACTAGCAACATCCTCATTCTTGTTTTTAGCACCTCAGAAGGCCTGTGTGCCCTAAACCAAATTCTGTAAGATACCCTTATACCATATACAGTTTTTAAGTTTTTCAACTTAAAAAAAGGAGAGTGACATGGAGCATACATATGTGTTCTTCCTACCTCACCTTTAGATGGACTAGATAACTGATGAATCATAGACATTGATTTTTCTGCTGGTGCCCAGTTGTTACAGCATCCAGGCAAGACCTTGAACTTTAGAGGCTATCACTGAACACAGGGCCTTCACAATGAACAACCAGGCTAGTGTAGCTCCAGACAGTTGGCCTCTGCCTTATTGTGAAAGGAGATGGCTACTGATCTATCTCCACCTTTTCCCTGGCTGTTTTCAAGTAGGAAGTGACAGAATGGTGATTAAGCGCCCAGAGTCTGGAGCCAGACTGCCCTCTTTTGCATCATGGTTCCAACCGCTTACTTCCTGTGTGGACCTGAAGGAAATTACCTCTCTGTGCCTCAGTTTATTCATCTGTAAAATAAAGGGTATCGCTGGTACTCAGCTCATAGGATGTTTTTAAAATATATTATTTATTTATTTTTGACTGCACTGAGTCTTTGTTGCTGCACATGGAGAAGCACTGGGGAGCAACGGGGCTTCAGAGAGATGAGGCGGTAAAAACCAGTCAGAAATGCGGGAAGATCAACAAAGCAGGAGAGTCAGAATGAAGCTCGTGAAAATCTTGATTGTGAAGATTTTTATGAATTTGGATACCGCCCTCAGAAAACCTTGGGGAAAAAAAAAAACACACCATCTTTTTAAGGATGAATGAAATCCCAGGAGCACATCTGGAGACTGTGTTCAGCTTATCCATCCAAAGTTACTATAAATGGTTCTGTACAGAAAATTGTTTCAAACATATGACAGGCCCATGCTCACATTACCAATTTCAAAGTGCAGATTCGCAAGTCAGCCTGCTTGGGTACAACACGCAGACCCACTGCTAATTAGGTCTGTGACCCTGAGTATGTTTCTTAACTTCTCCATGCCTCAGTTTTCCTATCTGTAGAATGGAGATGGTAAGTGTCTCATCCATAGAATAAGGGAAGGGAAAATGAGTTACTGCGTACATAATGCCTAAAATGCTGTGTGGCTACAAGGAGGGCTCAGTGAATGTTAGCTATTCTCCCTGCCTGTGGTTTTGATTTCTTTATGTGATGTGACTTATGGACCTGCACACATAGGTGTGTGGCATGCACACACACATGTACACACACATTCCAACAACACCAATGCCAATGACCAACCAGGTTATCAAGAGCCCTCTCACACACAAGGGCAGAGTGAGGGCACAGTCTGGCTGAAGGGCCAACACAGAAGTTCTGAGAGCCTCAGCAGCCAGGGGATGGCCTTGGTGTCAGCTTCTGGCACAATCACATTACACGCCCTCTTTGACCCCCAAAATCCTGTCTCTGGGTATAAACCTCCAGTGTCTTAAGACACCCTCTCTTCCCTGCTATCACCCTGTGGCCATTACAACTGCAGACCCTGAGAACCCAGGTCCTCAACTTGGCTACTATTCCTTCCCTGCCCCCTCCACCCCCTGGAAGGGGAAACCCATGAGCAGTGGTGTCATCCACCTCACTCCCTGGTTTAAGTGACACCCTGGCTGGGGCCAACTGAGCTCATGGAAAGGAAGATCAGAGGCTCCCCTGACATGTGACCAGGACAGCTGTCATGGCAAGTGTCCACAGGCTTCCAGAGGGTGGAATGAGCCAGGAGCAGTGGTCCTCACCACCCAAGGAGTGCTCCACCCTTCCTTCCTCTGGTGGGACCCTCTTCCTGAGGTTCTCCTTCCCTTCCTTCCTCTTTTTTAAAAAAATCTTCTCTGTCCATCCTGTCCCCTCTCCCTTCCCCAATTCCCATCTCATTACAGAACTGCATGGGCTAAAAATACTCTGGCAGCCGTGATCAAACCCAAACTAAAGCAAGATGCAGATTTAATGAGGCTTCCATGGAAACACGGTTCCTTTCGCCAGGCAGAAGAATATGTCTGCACCAGGGGAAGGGGGCAGGCAGGGAGGCGTGTGGTGAGGAGATGGAGATGTTGGTTAGATGGGGGCAGTGGGGACTCACAGGAAGCTTCTTGGCCCTCCAGCCTCTTCTGGAATGGATTCAGCCTACAGCTGGCGACTCCACCTACTAGAGATGGTCAGCTGTCCTGGTTGGCAGCACCCAAAGAACCCCACTGTGTAAGCCCAGCAAAAGGAAACTCGCTGTGCCAGGAGGGAGATAAATATTTACCATGGGAGTCCCTTAAACAGTCAAACGCTTGGCAACTGAAAAGGGAAATAAATTAAAACATACAAATAAAAAGCTGCTGACTCTAGGGTTCCTGATAGTGCTCTGATTATAATCAAGAGGGTGCAGGAAAGAAAGGTTGAAAAGGATCAGGCAGACACGAAGACAATTTTGGCCTTGCAGGTTTCCTTCTCCCAGAGGAGGGCTGTCCCTCTGGGCTGTGGTTCTCTGGGCTGCTGGAGGCACAAGGTTCCTGAAAGAATTGGTAAGGGAAAGCTGAACTCTTCCAGGCACACAGCAGCCAGTGGTTAAATGACCCCTGGCTCATCTCACCAGAGCCGAGACAGCACCTATTGTCATCCAGCTGCCTCTCCCAGGATCTCACCATTTTTCTCACTGTTTTCCACTGGAAACACTGAGTTTTCACATCCTGAGAAACAGTGTGTGCACTGATTAAAAGCAGAGGTCAACAAACTACGGCTGCAGACTGAAGCCAGGCCGTATCAGGCTCATCATCCGCTTTTTGTGTGGTTTGTGAGTTCAAAATGGCTTTCACTTTTATAAAGGGTTGTAAAAGAAAGAAGATGATGTGACAGTGACCCCATATTCCTTGCAAAGACTGAGATAGTTACCATCTGCCCTTTGCAGAAATGGGCTTCCCTTGTGGCTCAGCTGGTAAAGAATCCATCTGCAATGCGGGAGATGTGGGTTTGATCCCTGGGTTGGGAAGATCCCGGGAGAAGGAAAAGGCTACCCACTCCAGTATCCTGGCCTGGAAAATTCCATGGACTGTATAGTCTGTGGGGTCACAAAAAGTTGGACACAACTGAGCGACTTTCACTTCACTTTGCAGAAAGTTTTCCAACCCCTGGTTAAAAGCAAAGACTATAGACTCAAGACAGATATAATGAGGTTCAAACCTCAGGCCTTCCACAAACTAACTCAATGAATGAATTGATGGCATTTATATCATTTTTGTGCATCTCAGTTGTAAAACTAGACTTGGTATCTATCTCACAGAGAATGAAGACACTAGCTTAGCACAGTGTTCATTGCATAAATGCTCTATAAACAGTAGTCAGCACTACCATTGGGAAGGATGGAAAAGTACATTTGAAATATGACAGGAAAATGACCTAGATTTTACTCCAGAATTACGCCAATTGCAAATATTTTGGTTTGGATAAGCATCAGATACTCCTCCTCACAACTGCTTCAGGAATTAGAATTCCCAGAATTCAAGGGTGTTCCGTGGAGACAGGGATTCTGGGCCCACGAGAAGCTGGACAAAGGCTCTGATGATGAACACCTAAAACCAGGACTGGCTGCTCACTCAAACCACTACCATACAGCCTTGTGCTATACCATACAGCATTATCAGGCCCATTATGCACAAGACCTACTAAAACCAACATCATCCAAACCGTGTTTTAGCAGAAAAGCAGCAAAGAACATGTACTGAGAAATCAGACCACCTTTAACAGTACAAAACTATTTTGGCCTACCTTTTCGCCTCCTTGGCTTTTATAAAAGATTGAACAGATAAATGAGCTCAAAAGCCCCCAAGGAGACCCTGACACTGCATTTATTCATCTTTTGGAACGCATAACTGAGCTGCTGAGCCAAAGTGGTGCTGAGAAGGTCGTGCTGATGATGTCAAGGTTAAACCTGGATCAGCCATTTGGCTTTGTGTGGTCAGAAATTCAGGTGGAGCTCCCAGCCAGTCGTCCTGTGAATATCCACACGGGTGACAGAAAGGAGCTGGATGGGGGTGGGGACAGAGCTCAGAACATGCACGTCCACCCAGGGATGACAGCACACAGATGACCACAGGCTTTCTAGACTCGTGGCCAATTTTCAGAACAGCCTTTATTCACTTTTTTTTAAAAAGGGGGTGTTAGAATGTTTGAGATGTATTTTTGCAAAAAAAGACCCAAGCAGTTTTAAACTGTGACTGGACAGCCAAGAGCCCCACATAGCCAAGAATGGAAATGGGGAAACTGCTCAGTGTGGAAACTGATGGGAGCAAAATGAATGTAAACCCACATAGAGTCTTCTCTGTGCTCACTGATATTTTTTAAGAACCTAAAAAGTCAACATGATTCCATCTCGAGAAACTAAAGACTTGTTTCGAAAAGAGGATTATATTGTGTACACATTTTTCTTTAGAAGGGTAGAAAGATGGCCAGAGGGGTTCTTATGAAAAAATTCCTGATTAGATGCTTGGAGACTGTTCTAGCCATGTTTCCACCTCTGGTAGTATGAGCTTTGACATATCATCAGGCTTTTCTATGTCTCAAAAATCTTTACCTGATAACAGTCACAAAGCTTCCTTACAGGGTTTTGTGAAACTCAGAGGAGTTATGCAGGAGATTCCTCTTTGAAAAATAAAAGACTATACAAATTCCAGATGTTATATCACTATCAGTGAAAAAGTGAATAAAAGATCTAAAAGACAGAGGTAGATTCATTTATTCAACAAGTACATATCAACTAAGTATTGGGTACTAATAAACATTGGGGATGTAGAATAAATACAAGGGACAGGCTCTCTGTGCTGCTGGATTGAGCATTCTAGAGGAGCAGACAGATATAAAAAAAATAACCACATAATTATAGTTTTAGTAAGTGCTTTGAAAGAAAAATATAGAGTGAAACAAAAGCATATAATAGGAGATGGAAACCTAAAACTCACGGTGGGGGCAGGAATGGCTATCCTCAAGAAATTATAGTTTGATTGAAGCCTGAGGATGAATAGCAGCAAGGAGATAGTGGAGCATTTTGAAGGTAGAAGGAATATGATATGAGAAGCCCCCAGTGGGAGAACTCCATGGAAAGTGAGAAGACCAATAAAAGGGTAGTGTATGAAGGAGGAAAGGAACCAGAGAAGAAACTAGAGAAGCAGGCAGAGTCCCTGTCATATACAGCTTTGAAGATGATATTATAGATCACAAACATCCTAAGAGTAATGCAAAGTAAGAGTACTTGGAAAAGACCCTATGCTGGGAAAGATTGAAGGCGGGAGGATAGGGGGACGACAGAGGATGAGATGGTTGGATGGCATCACAGACTCAATGGACATGAGTTTGAGCAAGCTCTGGGAGTTGGTGATGGACAGGGAAGCCTGAAGTGCTACAGTCCATGGGGTCACAAAGAGTTGGACACGACCGAGCGACTGAACTGAACTGAATGGAAAGCTACTAAAGGGATTTGGGCAGGAAGAGATGTGACCCAATTTGTATTCTAAAAAAGATTCATGTTGATCTTGTATCTCTAGTCATGACAGAGTAACTGGTACTAGACATGACCTCCCACTGAAAACCATCATACAATTGGGAAAGTATTTGAAGAAACTGTCTTCAGGTATTGAATAACAAACAGGACTGAACTGTGACCTTTAAGAGAAATGAAACACATGAATCAAGTCATAAACATTTCACAATTATCCAGCTTTCCTTCCTGGAGTAACTTTCCTTTTTCTTTTTGTGGAGCCAAAGATGGAGCTGAAACAGAGTAGTAGTTGGGCTAAGTTGATAAAAGTCGAGATTAGAGTTCTGGATTGCTGGGGTGGCTGAAATTTTCATAGTAGAATCTCTGAGAAGAGGAAGCTATAGAAGGGGAGAGCCCAGAAGTCTGCATGTAGGTTCCCTGTAGGTCTTTAGTTGAGGGTTGGACTGCACAAGTGCAAGCAAGATTCCACAAGGCCCAGAAGGGACCTCCTCATGCAGGCCTGAGAGCTGAATGATGAAAATGAGATCAGGCCATGGTGGGAAATACTGCAGTTCCAGCCCAATCAGAGTAATGAGACCTCACTAAGTATCTCAGCCATTGAAGGTAAGCTTCGTAGAAGTAAGGACCATACCATAGAGCAAGGAGAACTGTTTAAAACTAAAAACAGGTCCATCCTCACAAAGAATAGGACCAAGCTTGACAGAAACAAAAGTTATAGTACTGTAATTCCTTTCTAAACAAAATAAAATACACTTTAAAGAAAGATGATATTATTGAGACCTTTTGAAATATTCATCTCAATGCCTAGCAGACAATAAATGATTACTAGACATGTGAAGAAACATGAAATTGTAACCAACAGACAAGAGAAAAAAAAATCACTCAATAGAGAATAGCTCTAACATAACTCAGAAGTTGAAATTAGCTGACAAAGACTTTAAAACAGCTATTACAAATATGTTTAAGAACTTAAAGGAAAATACATCTTACTGAATGAGGAAACAAAAAACCTTAACGGAGAAATGGAAACTATACAAAAGAACTTAATAGAAATTTTAGATCTGGGTGGCCTTAATATCAGATTGGAAATAGGATAAGAAAAGATAAATGAACTTTAAGACAGATAAGATAAATTGTTCAATATGAAGAACAGAGAGGAAAAAACGGAAATATAGAGAAAAAAGAAAGAAAGAAAGAACCTCAGTGACCTGTGGGGTAATATCAAGCAGTATAACCTATGGTGATTGGAGTGCCAGGAAGACAGGGGAGAGAACAGAAAAGAAGAAACATAAAATAATGGTTTAAAATGTCCCAGTCAGTTCAGTTCAGTCACTCAGTCATGTCCAACTCTTTGCGACCCCATGGACTGCAGCACGCCAGACTTCCCTGTCCATCACCAACTCCCAGAGCTTGCTCAAACTCATGTCCATTGAGTCCATGATGCCATCCAACCATCTCATCCTCTATCGTCCCCTTCTCCTCCTACCTTCAATCTTTCCCAGCATCAGGGTCTTTTCCAATGAGTCAGTTCTTCGCATCAGGTGGCCTAAGTATTGGAGTTTCAGCTTCAGTGTCAGTCTTTCCAATGAATATTCAGGACTGATTTCCTATAGGATTGACTGGTTTGATCTGCTTGCAGTCCAAGGGAAAAATTAACTTACATAGCCTAGCAGCCTCAGTAAACACCATGTGGGATAAATATAGAAAACAACATTTAGGCACATCATATTCAAAGTGTCGATAACCATAGATAAAGAGAAAAAATCTTAAAAGCAGCCAAAGGAAAATAACATATTATATGTATTATATACCAGTAAACAGCAAATAACTGATCACTTTTTTTCCTAAACAACAGAGGTCAGAAGACAATGGAACCCAAGAAAAAGGGGGAAACAACTGTCAAACTAGATTTCTATGTCTCAGTAAAACTATATTTCAAAAGTGAAGGCAAAATAAATATATCTCAAGAGAAATGAGGAGAAGGCAATGGCACCCCACTCCAGTACTCTTGACTGGAAAATCCCATGGACAGGGAAGCGTGGTGCGCTGCAGTCCATGGGGTCACTGGGAGTCGGACACAACTGAGCGACTTCACTTTGGCTTTTCACTTTGATGCATTGGAGGAGGAAATGGCAACTCACTCCAGTGTTCTTGCCTGGAGAATCCCAGGGACAGGGGAGCCTGGTGGGCTGCCGTCTATGGGGTCACGTAGTCAGACATGACTGACGCGACTTAGCAGTAGCAGTAGCAAGAGAAATAAAAACAGAGAATATGTTTCCAGCAGTCCTGCACTAGAAATGTTAATGGAAGTTTCAGATCAAAAGAAATAATATCAAATGGAAACAGGTCTACAGTGAAGTCGCAACCACTGGACCATCAGGGAAGTCCCCATAAATGATTTTTTAAAAGAGCCAATTCATCAGAAAGCTACAGCTATCATAAATGAATATGCATCTAATAACAGAATTTAAAAATACATGAAATAAAACTGACAGTACTAGGATAAATTGTCAAATCCAAAATCAGTTGTGGATTTTTAACTCCCTTTTCTTAGTTATTCATGAAACAAACAAAATTCAGTAAGGATATAGATGATCTAAACAACATTATCAATCACTTCATTCTACACCCAATAACTATAGAGTATACTTTCCTTTCAAATGAAAATAAAATGTTCACCAAGATAAACCATCTACTAAGTCAAAAACAAATTCTCAATACATTTCAAAAGGCAGAAATTTTACAGAGTATGTACTCTGACCCCACAGAATTAAATTAGAAAACGACAATAATAAGACATAAGTAAAAGCCTCTAGACAGTTGAAAATTGGACTTTCCTGGTGGCTCAGATGGTAAAGAATCTGCCTGCAATGCAGGAGACATGGGTTCTATCTTTGGGTCGGGAAGATCCCCTGGAGAAGGGAATGGCTACCACTCCAGTATTCTTGCCTGGAGAATTCCACGGACAGAAGAACCTGAAGAGCTACAGTCCACAGGGCTGGAAAGAGTCGACAGGATTGAACAACTAACACTTTCACTTTCAGTTGGAAATTACAGCGTGTTTATAAATAGCCCAGGGGTCAAATAAGAAATCCTAAGGAAAATTAGAATATTTTGAATTTAATGGTAATAAAAACAATATCAAAATTGTAAGACATGGCTAAAGCAGGGCTTACAGGGGAACATATGTTTAAATGCACATATTAGAAAAGGAAAAAGTTTCAAAATCAATAATGTTAGCTTCCATCTCAAGAAGCTAGGAAAAAGTGAACAAATTAAAACCCAAAGTAGAAGAAAGAAAATAAAGAATGGAAAACAGTATAATGAAAAATAGACAAACAAGAGGAAAAATAAATAAAACCAAAAGGTAGTTCTTTGAAAAGGTTAATAAAATCGATACGCTTCTAGCAAGCATTCTTGAAAAAATTGAAGGGACATCAGTACAGATCTTGTGGACATTCAAAGAATATTGTGGCCAATTTTATGCTAATAAATTTAACAATATAGATGACATGGACAAATTCCTTGAAAAATACAGTTCACCAAACCTGTCACAAGATAATACAGAAAATATAAGTACTATATTTTAGAGAAATTGCATTCTTTATCAAAACTCTCTAACAGGAAACTGTAAGTCCAAATGGTTTCACTGGTATATTCTACTGACCATCTAAGGAAGAAATAATTCAAATGCCACACAAATTCTTTAAGAAAAATGAAGAAAGAGAGTTCTTCTCAACTCAAATAACCTTGATACCCAAACCCTTGCAAAAACCTTATGAGAAAAAAATTGCAGACTAATTTCCATCGTGAAAGTAGACACATACACAAAAATTAGTAGTAGTTTGAATCTGGACCTAGTACAACTTATGTCAGTATTATAAGATTGGTTTACATTTGAAAATTGATCAATGCAAAAACCATATGAACAGCTTTAAAAGCAAAACCATATGATTATCTAAAGAGACACAGGAAAAAAATCTGACAAAATTTAAAACCCACTCATGGTCTAAAAAAAAATTAACAGGGAACAGAAATAGAAGGAAATTCTTAGATTTAATAAACGGCATCAATGAAAAATTTATAGACATAATATTGAAGAAGATTGGGAACAAGAATGTCCATTCTTTCCATTCCTATTCAACACTATACTAACCAGTGCAACAAACAAGAAAAAATAAATTAAAAGCATAAAGAAAAAACTATAGAGAACATAATTGTTTATATTAAAAACCCTAAGAAAAACATAAAGCAACAATCAGCTGTTAACCAGGTAATTTAGCAATGTCATAGGACACAAGCTAATATACAAAACTCAACTGTATTTCTGTACACTAGCAACAAGCAACTGGTACATGAAATTTTAAAAATACTTTTAAATTTCACTTATTACCAAAAACAAAACAAAACAAAATACTTTGAGATAAATTCAAGGAGATATATAGAAGACATCTACACTGAAAGCTATCACACATTCCTGAGAAAAATTAAAGATCTAAACAAATAGAAAGATAAAGCATGTTCATGGGTTGGAAGCCTCAATAGTATATGGATTTCAATTCTCCCCAAGTTGACCTATGCATTCAGCACTACATTTCTAATTATAATCACAGCTGGTCTTCTATAATTAATAAGCTGATTCTAAAATGTATATGGAGATGCAAAGGAACTAGAATAATGTTTGAACAAGAAGAATAAAATTAGGGAATTCACACTACTTACTAAAATGCCACAGTAATTAAGCTAGTATGGTATTGGCAATGTAACAGAATAGTGAGTTTTAGTTTCCATGGAAGATAAATTGTTAGATAAAAAATTATGGCTATAAAATTTTAAAGAAAATCATTATACAGAGTGAAGTAAGCCAGAAAGAAAAACACCAATACAGTATACTAACGCATATATATGGAATTTAGAAAGATGGTAACAATAACCCTGTATGAGAGACAGCAAAAGAGACACAGATATATAGTCTTTTGGACTCTGTGGGAGAGGGAGAGGGTGGGATGATTTGGGAGAATGGTATTGAAACATGTATAATATCATATAAGAAACGAATTGCCAGTCCAGGTTCAATGCAGGATACAGGATGCTTGGGGCTGGTGCACTGGGATGACCCCGAGGGATGGTACGGGGAGGGAGGTGGGAGGGGGGTTCAGGATGGGGGGCATGTGTACACCTGTGGTGGATTCATGTTGATGTATGGCAAAACCAATACAATATTGTAAAGTAATTAACCTCCAATTAAAATAAATAAATTTAAATTAAAAAAAAGAAAATCATTAATAGGTTACTTAAGTTCAAGAAGAAAATCTCTAATACAGGGCATTTGAACAACTGGTATTCTGTACAATG
The DNA here is from genome assembly GCF_027580195.1 of Bos mutus. Classification (NCBI taxonomy): domain Eukaryota; kingdom Metazoa; phylum Chordata; class Mammalia; order Artiodactyla; family Bovidae; genus Bos; species Bos mutus. The sequence goes on along the minus strand of NC_091626.1, from coordinate 26,896,776 downwards.
AGTGCAACTCTAAATACTACAAATAAGACACATTGATTAGAGATATTGATTATGCATATGATAATGATTATCACTGTTTCTATTCTCAATGCATGTGCATCTTATTTTACATTTGACTAAAATTTTATTTTGCAACTCCTTTGTGCTAATACTCTCACATGCATTTTAATTTTATTTTATGAAATAAATATTCTTTAAAGATGGACTATATTCAAGATCTGTAAATTGAACTTGAGTTTTATTGTAGCAGGAATCTTAGTATTTAGAGATGTCTTTAGAAAATGAAGAATCATCCTTCTCATATGAATAATCATACCATATATTGTTGATTTGGAAAGTTCACACTCTGTTAACTCTGTTTTTATAATTTTATGATTATGAGGTTGCTGCTGATCATGATGAGAATAGTGATTACCTGTGTAGGAAGGAGGCTGATGTACTGAGAAGAGTACCAGGATGCAATTGTGATATCACTAGAGAAGACCGGTAATTTCGTAACGATGGAAGAGCTCGGAATCGGGATCCATGTTCCATTTGATTTGATTTAATTCTTTACTTTGTGTCTCTTTTTATGCCTTTGCTGTAGGAAGTAAATACACCAGGTATATTTACTGGTGTCTAGCTCTCCACTAGGGTACAGACACTTATACAGCTTGATTTTGTATCTCCCATGCTCAACACAGGACCTGACCTGTGGGAATGCAGAATAGAAGTTCCCCAGGGGGACAGAAGGAATTTTCAGAGACACTGAGATTTCAGCTGGTTCACAAAGGATGAGAGAGAACTCTCCTATATCATTCCTGGCAAAAGGGCCAGACTGAACAGAGGTGACAATTTCAGGATCCCACAGGTAGTTTAGTTTGGAGGAGCAAGAGTTACAAATAAATAGAAATTGAGACTGGAAAGGGAGATTAGGACCAATAGTTCTGACATCAGTAGAATATGATTTAATGTGATTGGCTTATATCTCTTCCTGTAGAAAACCAAGTAACTATACCTTCATAACTAAGAAAGGAGAGCATTTGTGAGCAATTTCCAGCTCAATTCCCAGAGTAAAAATGGTTTAGAAATAGGAAATAAGATAACTCTACTCAGTCACAGTGAAGCCAGGTTCCTTGTACATCAACCATGGCTGATAAATTTTATCAGAATCCATGAATAGGATAGCACATGTACACTCGAGTTGTAATAAATGTTGCCAGTGGCCACTGAGTGCTTGTTGACATGCATCTATACATCAGATCTTATCAGCAAGGGCACCCAAGGCATTTTCAGTCTCAGTGTGGGGACATGTTTGGCTTTCCCTGTGCTTTGGAACATTTCCAGAAGTCAGTCTCTTGATCTGTAGAGATACTACAGCAGATTAATTCATACCAATGCTGTTCAGTGGGGTCCTAATGTAATCATAGCAGTCCAAAAGGCCTCAGAGCAACCCTTCTACAAGAGGGATGAAATATGGGGAAATCTGCAAACAGTCCAGGAGTCTTCATTTCCGTACATTTACTTAACCCAGAAATGACTCCAGCAGGAGTTCCTGGCCACCTTTCCAAATTTGGGACTGGGGTTGAAAAGGATTAGAGAGCTGAGGCAGTATACCAGACAAACTCTGCCACCCAGGTAATTACCCTCATCCTTCCTGTTTTCCTTTCCAAAGACCTCCTTTTGTCACTGAGGTCCGGTCTTAAAATTCCTTTACCTCTTGCCTCTGAGAGATGTTTGGCATGAGTGGACGTGTTTGCCCTTAGACTTTCTTCTCTTGGATGTGCTTACAATGACTTCCTAAAGGGTTGCTCTCTATCTCCTTGTGTCCACTGCTGCTTAGGCTCTCTGATGACAAGAGCTTTGCCTGTCTGGTTCATTGTCATATCCCCAGTAGCTGGTAGAGCCTGGGACATAATAGAAGCTCCAAAAATTCATTGAGGAACTGGAAGAGTAGCCTGTGTTATTACTGAAACCAGTTTAGGCAGGCTTCTCTGTGTACCCAACTGAAGGCTATGGATTAGGGAAAAGGGCTCAGCCCTTCCTTTTCTCTTCTCATCCTTACAAATCTCTGTCCCAACGTTGTCTTCTCTTGGTGCCTTGTCTTCTCTGAGACTCAGGTATTCCCCTAGGCAGATCGCTAAATTGCTCCCAGAGAAGAATGTCCCCTTGGTGAATCAGAGCCCTGTCCACATGGTGTGTGGCAGGAGGATCCACCCTGAATTAGAACAGCTGCCACTCATGGTGTTGGAGTCTGGGTATATGAGAGTGTATTGAAGAAGCTGCCATTCTTAGACAGTTTTAGAATGCAAAACTATCAGTTTCCTAGTGTATTGAGAAGAAAATCTAAACCACTTCCTTACTACGGCCTGGGGGGTTGGCGGGGAGGGGGCTGTCTAGCTCTGTACTGTGACCGTGGTCCTGCCACGCTGGCCTGCCCTGACCTGCATTTCTTCTCCAGGCTCTTCCCCACTTCAGGGCCTTTGCATTTGATGCTTTCTCAGCCTGGACTGCTTTTCCCTCAGTATCTGCCAGTGTAACTTCTACACCTTAAATGCTGCTTTCAAGGGGGTTTCTCAAAATAAACTGTATCCATTATTTTTATCTTAGCACCTTTTTATTTTCTTTATAACACTCTCACACATTGTAATTATTTATTACTTAAACCAGGCTTTCCCAGTGGGCTGATAATTTCACAAGGGAAAAGGGTTTTGTTTTTAATTACCACCACACTCTCATTACTTCATGGCAGATAGATGGGGAAATAGTGGAAACAGTGGCTGACTATTTTTCTGGTTTCTCCAAAATCACTGCAGATGGTGATTGCAGCCATGAAATTAAAAGATGCTTACTCCTTGGAAGGAAAGTTATGACCAACCTAGATGGCATATTCAAAAGCAGAGACATTACTTTGCCAACAAAGGTCCGTCTAATCAAGGCTATGGTTTTTCCAGTGGTCATGTATGGATGTGAGAGTTGGACTATAAAGAAAGCTGAGCACCAAAGAATTGATGCTTTTGAACTGTGGTGTTGGAGAAGACTCTTGAGAGTCCTTTGGACTGCAAGGAAATCCATCCTAAAGGAGATCAGTCCTAGGTGTTTGTTGGAGGGACTAATGTTGAAGCTGAAACTCCAATACTTTGGCCACCTGATGCGGAGAGCTAACTCATTTGAAAAGACCCTGATGCTGGGAAAGATTGAGGGCCGGAGGAGAAGGGGACGACAGAGGATGAGATGGTTGGATGGCATCACCGACACAATGGACATGGGTTGGGGTGGACTCTGGGAGCTGGTGATGGACAGGGAGGCCTGGCGTGCTGCAGTTCATGGGGTCGCAAAGAGTCGGACACGACTGAGTGACTATACTGAACTGAACTGAACACTCTCATCACCCAGCACAGCTATTGGCACATGAATGATTCTTAATAAATATTTTTTAAATAAAAGAATAAATAGTCTATCTTATAACTTGTTTGTGGAATCTAAAACATGATACAAGTGAACTTATTTACCAAACAGAAGAGACTCACAGACATAAAAAACAAACTCATGATTTACCAAAAGGGAAGGGGGTCGGGGAGGGATAAATTAGGAGTTTGAGATGAGCAGATACCAACTCCTATCTACAAAATAAACAAACAACAAGGTCCTACTGTATGGCACAGGAAACTCTATTCAGTATCTTGTAATAAACTATAATAGGAGACAAACTGAAAAAGTATATACACATGTATATATACATATATACATGTATATATACAGCACAGAGAACTATATTAATATCTTGCAATAAACTATAATGGGAGAGAAACTGAAAAAGCATCTAAAAGTGTATATGTATATATACATGTATATAAATAAGCATTTAAGTGTATACATATGTATGTATATACATATCCATGTAACTGAATCACTTTGCTGTACCATAGAAACTAACACAACAATGCAAATCAACTATACTTCAACGTTTTAAATTTCTTAATAAAGAAATAAAGAATCTATCCTACCTGGCCATCTTCCCTCCTTCTGCAGAAATGACCTCTGTAATACTCTGAAGTAAAGAGCTCACTGCATCTTGTGACAGTTTCAGTGTTAGGCTGCTCCAAGTGCTATAAAGTTGTTTTTACATCAAGCATGATGCCCTTACTCTAAAGTCCACCGACGGGTTTTAACTTTACAATGTGAGGACACATAGACTAAGTAATCTCTTGCTCTTCTGTGGCCAGATCTTCAAGCACTAGATTTTTAAGCTGTCATGACAATCCACAAACACTGCATTCATCCTATGGATGAGGACCTGTTCCAACTACAACAAGGAAATTTAGCTCAAGTAACAAACATGTATGTTACAATGGGGGTAATCATTCTTAACAGATGAATATTTTAAGGATTTGCTTAATTTGAAAACAGCATTTTGCAAACCATGTAATACAAAAGTAAACCACTCTTACTACTATTTGCTATCATAAATGATTTACAACACAGCATGAAAGATATGATCATAGGAGCAGTAATCCTAATAGGAAGAACATGACAGGAGACAAAACAAATATAAAGAGGAGCCCCCTAAATAGTTATATATTAGGTAGTAATTCAGGAGTTCCAGAAAAACATCTTTTCCTGCTTTATTGACTATGCCAAAGTCTTTGACTGTGTGGATCACAGAAAACTGTGGAAAATTCTGAAAGAGATGGGAATACCAGACCATCTGATCTGCCTCCTAAGAAATCTGTATGCAGGTCAAGAAGCAACAGTTAGAACTGGACATGGAACAACAGACTGGTTCCAAATCAGGAAAGGAGTATGTCAAGGCTGTATGTTGTCACCCTGATTATTTAACTTACATGCAGTGTACATCATCCAAAATGCTGGGCTGGAGGAAGCACAAGCTGGAATCAAGATTGCTGGGAGAAATATCAATAATCTCAGGTATGCAGATGACACCAGCCTTATGGCAGAAGGCGAAGAACTGAAGAGGCTCTTGATGAAAATGAAAGAGGAGAGGAAAAAGTTGGCTTAAAACTCAACACTCAGAAAACTAAGATCATGGCATCCAGTCCCATCACTTCATGGGAAATAGATGGGGAAACAGTGGAAACAGTGTCAGACTTTATTTTTTTGGGCTCCAAAATCACTGCAGATGGTGACTGCAGCCATGAAATTAAAAGACACTTACTCCTTGGAAGGAAAGTTATGACCAACCTAGACAGCATATTATAAAGCAGAGACATTACTTTGCCCACAAAGGTCCATCTAGTCAAAGCTATGGTTTTTCCAGTGGTCATGTATGGATGTGAGAGTTGGACTGTGAAGAAGGCTGAGCGCAGAAGAATTGATGCTTTTGAACTGTGGTGTTAAAGAAGACTCTTGAGAATCCCTTGGACTGCAAGGAGATCCAACCAGTCAGTCCTAAAGGAAATCATCCTGAATATTCATTGGAAGGACTGATGCTGAAGCTGAAACTCCAATACTTTGGCCACCTGATACGAAGAACTGACACACTGGAAAAGATCCTGATGCTGGGAAAGATTGAAGGTGGGAGGAGAAGGGGATGACAGAGGATGAGATGGTTGGATGGCATCACGGACTTGATGGACATGAGTTTGAGCAAGCTCCAGGAGTTGGTGATGGACAGGGAAGCTTGGCATGCTGCAGTCCATGGGGTCACAAAGAGTCGGACATGACTAAGTAAATGAACTGAGGTAGTAATTTACCTTTTCTGATTTGTTTCCACACTGGTCAAAAGAAAAATATGTACCCTTCTGAGCTATAGAGATTTTAAGAAAGTGCATGTAGAGGTATTTTGAAAACTGAAATCCTATTCAAACACAAGATGATGATGGCAGTGAAGATTTGGGATAAATGTAAAAGTGTGTCCTGGATTTTGGTGGGTAATGCTATACGGTGCAAGGGTGAGCTAGGACAGAGTCATTACAATGGAGTATGTAGCACTCACACACAAGACACAGAGGCTTAAAAGTACCAGGGGATCCTGAGCAAGAGAGTACGTATTGGAGATAGTGAGAGATACAAGCAAAACCACAGGGTGCTGGTATCTGGAGGCCAGCTTGAGTTTTCTGCCATCAAATAATTCTTTTTTAGTAGGGTGGAATCATGCTCCCTCCAACTCAGTCCTCAAACAATACTTTGGGCATTTCTTTTCTTTCACTATTTAAGTTGGCTTTAGCCCAGAGAGAAATCTGAGTCATAAGGACTAGTCAGTAATCCACCATAGTGGTCCAGATGAAATGAAGCGAAAGCCTCATTGGAAGTATTAGGAATGGAGGGAAAGATAACAAGAAGCAGCAAATTTTGTAGGACAATCCAGGGGATTAGCCCACTCACTAGATTCGAGAAGCAGTTGGAGATGATAGACACCATAATGAGTTCAGAGAAAGTAGTGGTACCATGGACAGAAGCAGGGGCACAGGATGGGTGGGGTGGCAGTGGAGATGGGGGAGAGAGTGCCTAAGATAGTCCCCAGCTGCCCAGGAGAGTGGCGGTGTGGATGAAGATGCCATGTGCAGTGCAGAGAGAAAAAGCACCAAAAAAAGAGGATTGGGAAGAGATAATGAGTTCAGCTTCAGATAGGCTGAAAATGAAATATCTGTGAGACATCAAGACAGGAAGCTGGAGAAGAATCTAAAGATCAGTGGGAGGTCTGGGCTGAGGATAGGAAATTGTGAACCACTGGCACGCAGGTGATCACTGAAATTACAGGAGTAATGAGATGATTCAGATAGCTTGTAGACCTAAGAAAGAAAACGCATAGGGGCAGAGGAGCCTGAAAATGATACTGAGAGGGGGCAGTTGGAGAGGTGGGAGAAAACCAGGGTCCAAGTGAGTTGAGAGTTTCAAGAAGAGAGTGGCCCCAGTGGGAAATGCTGCAGACAGCATGCAAACCATGTTAACGACATGAAAATACATGTGTGCATGAAAGGAAAACTGTGAAAACATTTTGTTTCAGTGTGAGGCAATGTGTGATGGTGCTGCTTTAAAATGAAGATTTGGAAAAAAAATTTTAATGAATATTTGAGATGTCTTTAATGTTAACAAAAAGAAGACTGTTTGTTTTATTGATTTGGAAATTCCCTTAGCAGTTTCATGTTAGAGCATGAGGGCAGTAGTCTGTCTACAAGCGTTTGATGAAGTGGAAGGGGTGACTATTAAAAAATTCCATAAAGAAACCTGAAGGGAAAGGGAAAGACCAAACAATCGTCTGAGGAGTGTATTTGTCTGTTGGTTTGGTTTGGCTATATTAACAGAGACCTAGGCCTGCTTGTAGAAAGGTGCTGAGAATGGGGAGAGAGGGGAGCACCAGAGTTGGAGAGATTGAGACCAGCAGCTGGGCTGGGATGATGGAGCACAGACGCTGAAGTTGCCAGAGAAGGCTGGGTCAAGGGGACACCTGAAACCTTGACTCCCACAGCTACTGTGGACTTGGCTGCTCTGGGGCTGCAATCTCAGCCCAATAAAACCTATAAAGAATGGAACTGTACACACTGCTATATTTAAAACTGATACCAACAAGGAACGACCTAGCACAAGGAATTCTGTAATAACCTAAATGGGAAAAGAATTAGAAACAGAATAGATACTTGCATATGTATAATTCAATCACTTTGGTATATACCTGAAAGTAACACAAACATCACTAATCAACAACACTCCAGTATAAAATAAAAGCTAAAATAAATAAAGAATGGAACTGTACAAAGCATATTGACCATCTCCGTGGATCCCTGGCTGTCCAGTACACTTACACCCTCATTGTACCCCGATTATCCTGAGACAGTAACCTCTCCCAACACCCCAGACAGTCCATTGCCTACCCCCAGAAGGTCATCTATGTCCTATAGAATGCTTAGGCGTGCTATTTCCCACACATCATTTGGGTGTGGTTTCCCCCAAATCACTCCACCCTAGGCATAGAAAAGCACCATGTGAAAACCAAACTGGCTAATTTATGATTCTTGACTGTCATATGCATTTTGAAGCATTTGTTTATATAATTTTTTTACACTGAACATAAAATTTCTACATACAATGTTAAATACATACACCCTACTTTAAACTTGATGTATTTTATTTGCTTTAGGTCTACACAGGGGCAGACTTTAAAAGAATCTGCTTCCCAAACCTGCATGCATCATAAACAATAACTTGTGTTTGTAGATGTGAAGAGGTAGCAAGAATACACAGAAGAATTATACAAAAAAGATCTTCATGACCCAGATAACCACGATGCTGTGATTACTCACCTGGAGCCAGACATCCTGGAATGCAAAGTCAAGCAGTCTTTAGAAGTATCACTACACACAAAGCTAGTGGAGATGAGGGAATTCCAGTTGAATTTTAAAAAAAAATTCAGTTTATTTCAAATCCTAAAAGATGATGCTGTGAAAGTGCTGCATTTAATATGCCAGCAAATTTGGAAAACTCAGCAGTGGCCACAGGGCTGGACAGGTCAGTTTTCATTCCAATCCCAAAGAAAGGCAACATCAAAGAATGTTCAAACCACTGCACAGTTGCACTCATTTCACACACTAGCAAAGTAATGCTCAAAATTCTCCAAGCCAGGCTTCAACAGTAATGTGAACTGTGAACTTCCAGATGTTCAAGCTAGATTTAGAAAAGGCAGAGAAACCAGAGATCAAATTGCCAACATCCGTTGGATCACTGAAAAAGCAAGAGAGTTCCAGAAAAACATCTACTTCTCCTTTATTGACTACACCAAAACTTTTGACTGTGTGGATCACAACAAACTGGAAACTCTTAAAGAGATGAGAATACCAGACCACCTGACCTGCCTTATGAGAAATCTGTATGCAGGTCAGGAAGCAACAGTTAGAACTGGACATGGAACAACAGACTGGTTCCAAATAGGAAAAGGAGTACATCAAGGCTGTATATTGTCACCCTGCTTATTTAACTTATATGCAGAGTACATCATGAGAAATGCTGGGCTAGAGGAAGCACAAGCTGGAATCAAGATTGCTGGGAGAAATATCAATAACCTCAGATATGCAGGTGACACCACACTTATGGCAGAAAGCAAAGAAGAACTAAAGAGGCTCTTGATGAAAGTGAAAGAGGAGAGTGAAAAAGTTGGCTTAAAACTCAACATTCAGAAAATGAAGATCATGGCATCCAGTCCCATCACTTCATGGCAAATAGATGGGAAAACAATGGAAACAGTGACAGACTGTATTTTCTTGAGCTCCAAAATCACTGCAGATGGTGACTGCAGCCGTGAAATTAAAAGACACTTACTCCTTGGAAGAAAAGTTATAACCAACCTAGACAGCATATTATAAAGCAGAGACATTACTTTGCCAACAAAAGTTTAAAAGCTATGTCAAAGGTTTAAAAGCTAGTCAAAGCTATGGTTTTTCCAGTAGTCATGTATGGATGTGAGACTTGGACTGTAAAGAAAGCTGAGCGCCAAAGAATTGATGCTTTTGAACTGTGGTGTTGGAGAAGACTCTTGAGAGTCCCTCGGACTGCAAGGAGATTCAACCAGTCAATCCCCAAGGAAATCAGTCCTGAATATTCATTGAAAGGACTGATGCTGAAGCTGAAACTTCAATATTTTGACCACCTGATGCAAAGAACTGACTCATTGGAAAAGACCCTGATGCTGGGAAAGATTGAAGGCAGGAGAAGGGGACAACAGAGGATGAGACGGTTGGATGGCATCACCAACTCGATGGATATGAGTTTGAGCAAGCTCCAGGACTTGGTGATGGACAGGGAGGCCTGGCATGCTGCAGTCCATGGGGTCGAAAAGAGTCAGACAGTACTGAATTGAACAGAGCGACTGAACTGAACTGATGATTCAACACATTAAGTAATCAGTCTAAGAAAACTTAGAGTGTTCATTGTGTTTACAAATAAAATATATGAATAAATAAAATGTGCTAATATGTCTGAAAACTAAAGAAAAAGAGAAGAGAAAGAAGAGAGTCTCCTTGGCAAGCAAGAGGTGCACCTCTTCCCTCAGACATAGGATGCAGAAAGAGTTCTAAGATGAGGCAAGAATTAAAGAGTATTTTCATCATTGTTTCAGAGTAAATCATCCATTGAGGGTGAGGCAGGTGGGTGGGTTTGGAGACTTGGGAAAGATGAGAAAGGCTCAGACTGGTCATTGAGGGAATGGGACAGGCAGCCAACAAGAAAGGAATGAAAGGCTGGCTACAGATCCGTGGTGGTCTGGACAGGACTAGGGAGCAGAATCTGCATGGAGACCATCAGTGGGTTTCACAACTTCCTGCCATCTCTTAGCCTGGAAGCAGGAATGAAGGCAACAGGCAGTGCACAAGTCAAGGCTGGGGGTTTCTGGGTCTTACAATTTGTTCTCCTGTGGCTCCCAGATGCCTCTCCAGCCTGACTGTATTCGTTTCCTAGGGTTGGCATAAGAAAGTACCACACAGGGTGGCTGGAAGCAACAGAAATGTACTGCCCCACAATTCTAGAGGCTACAAGTTTGAAATAAAGGTACTGGCAGGGCCATGTTCTCTCTGATGCTCCCTGCTTCTGATGGCTCTAGGGAAGGATACTTCCTTGACCTTTCCCAGTTTCTGGTGGTTGCCAGCAATCCTTGATCTTCCCTGGCTTGAGGCAGCATCACTCCAATCTCAGGCTCATTCGTCACATAAACTGCCTGTGTATCTGGGTCTCTTCTTCTCTTCTACTAGAGATATACCTCATACTGGATTTATGAGGTATGCCCACCCCACTCCAGTACGATCTCATCTTAACTTATTACATTGGTAAAGACCCTATTTCTAAATAAGGTTTCATTGACACACAGACACGAAATTTTGGGGAAGAGCCAAGTACAGTGGTCTTTGTGCCCAGTAGAGACTCAAGCATGGGGATGGTCTTGAAAAAGAGTACTAGCATTGAACCTTTAATGCCATGCTTGGTCTGGCTGATGCACGGAGACGAAGACCTACAGCATTTACTGACTGCAGTAGCACTAAGAACTCTTCCTATTTTATATTCCTTTATTTATAAAGTCATTTGTATTCCAGAAAGGGCAGTTATTTAGCCATTCTTACCTCAGTGTTAATCCCTTAAGACAGAGAAAATGATCCTGCTAAAGGGAAAGGGAGATTAAAAATGAGATGAATTACAAAATTGTTAGCACTATAACCACAGCTAAATCAACATGCACAGAAAGAGCCGGGATTGCTTAAAATTGGTTCAGAAATCTGCTCCTGTGCTAAAGCAATGCTAAAGCATTCCATTAGGTCATTTGTCTACCTTGTTTAGATATAGCAAGTTCAAGGTGAAAATCAGAATTCAGCAGCCTAACCTGACTAGGGCTTCCCTGGTGGCTTAGATGGTAAAGAATCTACCTGCAATGCAGGAGACCTGGATTGAATCCCTGGGTTGGGAAGATCCTCTTGAGAAGGGAATGGCAACCCACTCCAATATTCTTGCCTGGAGAATTCCATGGACAGAGGAGACTGGTGAGCTACAGTCCATGGGATCGCAAAAAGTCAGACACGACTGAGCAACACACACACACACAACCCTGACTGTGGCAGAGGAAGCTTTTTTTTTTTCCTGAAATTGCTAGGTGTTGGTGGAAATTTCTTCTCTGAAGATTTGATACGAAGCTTTATGAACTCCTAACACTGGAATAACTTAAATTAGCTCTTCTTAGATGGTGTTCAGAACTCAGAGATGCCTTTTACCTTCTTCTGAAGAAAGCTTATAAAATAAAGCCCTGGGTCCTTGAATGCTTAGGACAGGCAAGGTTGTATCAACAAAGGTAAGTGAGAAGTCAAGGTTGGAGGAAAAAATTTAAGCAGGAAGAACCTAACCCCTCATGGATCATGTGACATCTCACAGCTCTGGGGCTTTAGCGCTGTTGACGTCTGCGGATCATCTAGGATTTTAGAGTTGGAAGGGCTGTGAGAATCATTTCAGTTCAGCCTTCTCATTTTGCAGATGAAGCAACTGATAGTAACCAGCTCAAGGGCACATTAAGGGCTTTTAACTGAGCTGGGGATGGGGACTCAGGTCTCTTGAGTCTCATCCCAGTCATCTTTCCACTACACGCAACAGTGTTCAAAAGAAAACTGTAGGTGCAGAAAAGGATTCCCCCCACATACATCTGCTATGATTTAATCTGCATGCTCCAATCCCCTCCGCCCTGAAAATTCAGGTTCAGAAATGCAAAGACTAAAATCTGGGGAGAGGTATTGGCTTAGAAAACCATTCTGTAAACATCTCTTCTCTCCCTGCCCCCAACCCTACCATCCTTTGGCAATTTCATTAAAATAGCTTTGACTTGAAACTGGCCTGGAGATCACCACTGACTCTGCAATTATATAAGCGCTCAATGGAATGCATTATCATACCAAGCAAAACCCCCATGACTACGATGGAGCTGTGCTGCCTGAAAGCTCCAAGACTTTAAGGTAGACAGACACAGCACTTGCTCCATCCGCAATTCTCAGGTGCACTGGTAAGTCTGTGGTCGACAGAGCCTGGAAGGTAAAACAAACCCATGATGTGTCTTCATCTGTGGCTCTCAAAAGAAATAATTTCCACTAAGTCTTCCTCTCACAAAAGGGACACTCCAGTCATGCTTACTGACAGGGTTGGTTCCTTCCCATTTCAGAGAGAAAGCTGCCACTTCCATGTAAGATCCAGAGGGGTACCAGGTAAACTTCCATCTTTAAAAGCCAATCCATGAGGAAGGAAATGCCTTGGGTTAGATTCTCCTTTGGAGAAGGCAATGGCACCCCACTCCAGTACTCCTGCCTGGAAAATCCCATGGACAGAGGAGCCTTGTAGGCTGCAGTCCATGGGGTCGCTAAGAGTCAGACATGACTGAGCGACTTCACTTTCACTTTCCACTTTCATGCATTGGAGAAGGAAATGGCAACCCACTCCAGTGTTCTTGCCTGGAGAATCCCAGGGACGGGGGAGCCTGGTGGGCTGCCATCTATGGGGTCACACAGAGTTGGGCACGACTGAAGCGACTTAGCAGCAGCAGCAGCAGCAGCAGCAGATTCTCCTTATGGGATTTTTAGCAATGGTACCACTGTACCACAAGCATATCAATAGATAAACTTCATCTGAGCAGGATCGCCCGCAAAATCTGAGGATGATTCTCATCTTCTTCAAAATGAATAAGCCAGTTTAGTTTGATGACTTCTCCTTAGCAGCAAATTGAGTTGTCTCACTACATAGCTTCAGATACATAGCTTGATTTAAAATAAAATATAAGGAGGGACTTCTCTGGCTGTCTAGTGTTAAGACACCACCTTTCAACGTAGGGCGGCAGGTTCAACCCCTGGTCAGCGAACTAAGGTCCCCCACATGGTGTGGAGGTGTGGCCAAAAATAAACAATTAATTTTAAATAAAATAGTGACCTCTGTTTTCCAGGGGATTCCTGCCAGCAGCCCCTGGCATATTTTTGAGATGGATTCTCATCCTAGCTCTAATGGATGCCCAGGTGTGCCACCCAGATTCCCCTTTAAGACAGGAGTGTTCTTCCTCTAGCTGCTGGGGGTGTTGGTGGCTAAGTCCCCACTAGAGCACAGCCCTCTTAGGGCAGGATGGGGGGCCTGCACCCAGTGACTGGTCTGACCCCTTACCCCAGTTCAGGATATCTCTGTAGCGCCCTCTACGCTCCAGAGTTCCACATGGACCAAGACCCCGAGGTCTTTGTGTAACTAGCCTCACAGCTCAGTTTCTCCTCTGCCCAGTAATGCTCCCTTCACTTCCTCCACAGGTACACAACCTTAGAGCTGCCCACATTCAACTTCCTTCTTGCAGATCTCCATCTCAGAGTCTGACTTCTGGGGAAACCAACCTGTTACACCAATGCTTAGGTTGTTCTTTACACAAAGACTAGGCCTCCTATAGATATGCATTCATCATTTTTTTAAAGTTTTCTTTATTTCCTGATTCTTCGACCTCTGGGGCTTTGCTGATCCTGCCCCTCCTTGGGCTAGCCAATTTCTAGAGATAGTAGAGGACTCATCAGCAAGTGAGCCTTTCATATATAAGACAACCAACCCAAAGCCCATTCCTTCAACCACCTCCATTATCGGGGTCTTATACTCTGGGTCACTTTCCACATGCTATAAGCACCCCAAGACTAGATGCCAGACTGCTAGAGATAGTCCCTATACCTGGCGTGCATGCCTGGGCAGTCACTAAATTGTGTCCGGCTCTTTGTGACCACCATAGACTGTAGCCCGCCATGCTCCACTGTCCATGGGAGTTTCCAGGCAAGAATACTGGCATGGGTTGCCATTTCCTTCTCCAGAAGATCTTCCCAACCCAGGGATTGAATCCTGTGTTTCCTGCCACTCCTGCATTGGCAGACAGATTCTATTCCACTGAGCCACCTGGGAAGCCCTATACCTTAGAGTCCACCAAAAATATTCAAACTAGCTAATCCTAAGCCTGCTTACTCTGCTTTGCCAATTATTTCCTACAGGAACCACAATAAATGAACACTCTTGCCCACGTTTCCCTCTGGCAACAAATCCTGGTGCTTCTCCACATAGCCCTGCGTGATATGCCAGGCCTCCTGTCTCTGCAGATCTGTGAGTATAAAAACTTATTCCTCCATAAAGTCATTTCCATATCTGTGTGTCTTACCACACCTGATTAAAATAAATCTTGGGTATATTTTAAAACAAGGTATTAGAGAGACACTTCTCCAAACCAACAACGTGTCTGAATCCCTTTAAGATCCAGGAGCCATGGGAAGACATTGGCATTAGTCATTCCCAAGCAAGCTGCCTGATGCTCTCGAGGCCAGGCTACAACAGGCAGATTTCAAATGCTTCATGCACCCTACTCCTTTTCCACTCACACTCTGACTTCTCACATTCTTTTCTCATTCTGGAACAAATATGGACAGGAAACACTTACTCTAGCAGAAGCTACCCAAACAAACTCTAGGGTCTTCTGAAGCTACTCTAGAATCTACTCTGCCTAGAACTTGGTCTTCTCAGCTCTGACCACCAGAAATTTCCAGGCTCAAATCTTTATTTTTTCTCCCTGGTTTCTTGAGGGATCATCCTTCTCCTAGAAGCAAAATTCAGTCCTAAGAAGGGATGCCTGTGCTCCTGTACACATACATCCCCATATAAAAATATAAACCCTGTTTGGTCGTCTCTTTGTTCCTTAATGAACTGTCCAACATGTCACAAAAGAGCTTTCAGAAGAAATTTAAGAGGCCTTTGAAGCTTCTCCTACCTCCAAGTTTAGGAATCTCAAGATGCTTAGGATGCTGCGGGTGGGAGCATCAGGAAGATGGAGGTAGAAAGGACACATCAAGGTGTATACAAACACACCCACAAATGTAAAATTGGTCTCCTCTGAACACAGTGAAATACAGCTTTGCTCTACACAGCCATTCAAAGATTGTCCTTTCCTTAAATATTTGGACCTGGAATGAGTTTGGAACTTTACTGTCATAAGAAGTCTCTAATGAGAAGTCATGCTGAATCATTCATCCATCTGAGCACTTCAAGAGCATGTCAATGCAAGGATCTTATACGACCCTGCTCATTAAAGTCCTACAGCTTCACAATTGTATTTACGTGCAAGTATTTTTCTGTTGTTGTTGGGAATCATTTGTGTCCAGGTGACATCCTTTAATTTCAGGAAATCAGCATTTTGGGTACAGAAGTAGTGTTTTCCCCTCATTCTAGTGACAACATTAGTCCTCACAGAGCACCAAGCTGAGCTCCCTGTGTTATATGCAGCATGTCCCCACTAGCTGTCTATTCTTCACATGATAGTGTATATATGTCAGTCCTAATCTCCCAATTTGTCCCCCTCCACATTCCAGTGAGAAGAGCACCGGATAAAAGATCCTATTTCCAAGGATACCCCTAAATCACTCTGAAGCTTTGGGTGGAAAAGCATTCCTTTCTCAGTATATTAATTTTTTATCAGAGAAAGGAGACTAATTTGACATGCTTTCCCCTATATGGACACTGTGAGCCTTCATGTTTCCATAGGGAATTAGGAAAGCTTTGGAAAGGCCTTGCTATAGTCAAGCAACTATAGGGATCCTATTGTAATGGAATGAATTATGTTCCTTCTCAAAATTCATAAGTTGAAGCCCTAACTCCAAACGTGATGGTATTAGGAGGTGAGAGGTTGGTAATCAGGTTTATATAAGGTGATGAGGGTGGAGCCCCCATGATGGGATTGGTGCCCTCATGAGGACAGAGACACAGATGCAGAGAACAGACCTGTGGAGATGGGGTGGGGAGGTGGGACAAACTGGGAGATTGGGACTGACATATACATATTATCACGTGGAAAACGGATAGCTAGGGGGAACTCGCTGTATAACACAGGGAGCGCAGCTTGGTGCTCTGTGGTGACCTAGATGGGTGGGATGGAGGGTGGAAGGGAGGTCCAAGGAGGGGATGTGTGTATACATATAGCTGATTCACTTCGTTGTACAACAAAAACTCACACAACATTGTAAGGCAATTATATTCCGATAAGGAAAAAAGAAAGAAGGAAACACTAGAGCCTTCTCTCTCTGCCAAGTGAGGGTATAATGATAAGGTAGCTGTCTACAACTTGAGAAATAGACCCTCTCCCGATACTACATCAGTTAGCATTTTGATCTTGGACTTTCCAGCCTCCAGAAATGAGAGAAATAAATGTCTGTTATTTATACACTAAGTCTATGGTATTTTGCTATTAGCAGCCAAGCTGACTAAGACATACACATCTTATCTGTTCACCCCAAGAATCATATAATGTCCCAGCTGGCAGGCTAGCTCAGATCTCATCCAGCATATCACTATCACTTTACAGAGAATGAATCCAAGGTGCAGAAGGGAAAAGTAAACTGCTGAAGCCCATACAGACTACTTAGTGGCTGATGTAGTCTCTCAGCGCAGAGTCTCAAAAGACTGTAATGAAGCAGCTACGAAGCTGGGTTCTGGAGTTAAGGCTTGATTTCTGGATTTGCCACCAACTACTTATGTAACCTTGCATTACTTGTGTGACATCTCTACAGGCAGTTTTTTCATCTGTACACTGAAGATGATAATAACCTTGTAGGGACGCTGTGAAGATTAAATGCAATAATACCTAGGATGTCTCCTGGCAAATAATTAGTGTTGCCTGAATTAGTGGTCCCCAACCTTTTTGGCACCAGGGACCAGTTTCAGGGAAGACAATTTATCCACCCCAGATTGTGGGTGGAGGGGATGGTTTCAGGATGATTCAAGCACATTACATCTAACGTGCACTTTATCTCTATTATTATTACACCAGCTCCACCTCAAATCATCAGGCATTACATCCTGGAGGTTTGGGACCCCTGGCCTAAATGCTAGCTCCTTGTGGTAGAGGCCAAAACAGATCTGGGCTCCCCTTCCACGGTGTAGAGTTAAGCTGTCACTGCGACCCAGCTGACCAGTCAGGGGTACATTTCTCAGTCCCTATGCATCTAAGCAGGGTCACATGACTGAGTGCACACACCAGAGAAGTGCAAGTGAAGTGCGCCACCACTGGCCCAAGGTGGTCCAGTAACAGGCACAAAATTTACCATCTTCTGTTTTTTCCTTTTAACAATTTTATTGATTTATTTATGGCTATGCATTGGGGGTCGCAAAGAGTCAGACACGACTGAGTGACTGAATTGAACTGAACTGAACTGATGTTGGTTCTTCATTGCTGCATGGGCTTTTCTCTAGTTGCAGCAAGCAGAGGGCTACTCTTAGTTGCTGTATGCAGGCTTGGTGCAGCGGCTTCTCTTATTGTGAAGCAAGGGCTCTAGGCCGCATGGGCTTCAGTAGTTGGGGCATGTGGGCTCAGCAGTTGCAGATCCTGGGCTCTAGAGCACAGGCTCAATAGTTGTGGTGCATGGGAGTAGCTGCTCTGTGGCACGTGGGGCCTTCCCAGACCAGGGATCGAATCCCTGTCTCCTCCATCAGCAGGCAGATTCTTTACCACTGAGCCACCAGGGAAGCCTTGCCCTCCTTTGTTGATCGGAGTTGGCCAGAGCAACACTGCAGCCCTCAAACGGTGGAGCTGCAAGATGCAAGCAGCCTGCAACCCCAAGTAATGGCTTGGAGAACAACTGCCTGCCCAGGACATTAGGCTTTGCATGAGTAAGAAGTAAACTTGCATTGTGGAAGCCAATGACATCTGGGGGTTGTTACGAGAGCTTGCATGAATCACCCGGACTAATACGCTTTTGCTATTATTACTCAAGTAGGACATATATTGAGAAAATAAAAGGGAAAATTGGAGTGTTTAACTGGTATCACTTTTAGCTACAGCTTCTGGGTTTGAAGGTGGGAAAGGTTAGGTATTCGTGGCATCCCTACTTAAACTAATTCTCACACTCAAAAGCCTACGTTCTCCTGCTATTAAAAAGCAGAGGGCACAGAGGCAGAGCCCAGGATAGTTCTGTCCTCCCTGGCGGCTGACATAGCTTTCCTGATGAATGATAAGAGGATTCTAAATGATTTCAGCCCTGGCCTGACACTCCTATAAAATCCCTTGCAAGAATAGTGAAAGAATTAGAAATGCTGTCAGAAAGGTGGTGGTGCAAGTATTGAGACAGCCCAGGCCTGGTCTTCCCTCTGCTTTTGACTTGCTGCGTAACCTTGGTCAAGTCACATAATGTCCTGAGCCTTAGTTTCCTCATCTATAAAATGAAGGACTGAAAGAGCTCTCAGCTCTAATGATTTGTTTTTGTTTTTTCTCACAAGTTCTTTCACTCTACAGACAATTATCGAGCACTGTGCTGGGTGCTGGGAGGGGGCAAAGATCTTTAAGATATGGTCTCTGGCCTCAAGGGGATCAGTCTAGAGGGGATTGGCCTGTCCTGGACTCAGGCATGTTGGAGGCAGACTGTGTACAGTGTTCTCTTCCTACATGGCCAATTATAGGCCTCATATACCTCGATGTATAATATAGGACAAAGCAGAAAAGGACTACTTTACAAGGCAAATATCCTAAGAAAGGTGTTCATTCTGGAACAGTTCAGAGTATGCAACATGGTAACAATTCGGAAATGTCTTTTTCCCCCAGCAACTCAAAGCGCTGCATTTTAAACCCAAAAGGAGCCTGTTATTTCATATGCCCTCATTTTACAAGTGAAACGAAGGTCCAGAGAGATCAGATAGCTCATCCAAGGTCACTTACCTGAAGATGAGGTCAGGTTCGGGCCCTCTATGCCAGTCATCTTGAGTCATGGCCTTGGAAAAGAAGGGAAATTTGAAAAAGCATCCCATTCTATGCCCCAAAGAGGGGCCAGGTCAGTGTTTTCCACTGCATCGCCACTTACATTTCTTGCTTTGAAACTTCTGGACTTTTTTAGAGGATGCTTTTAAAGTAGCTGGAGCCTCTTCATGACACCCCTGCAGATTCTGATGAGTGTTGCTCTAAGCAGGTTTAAATCTATAGCTCTAACATGCAATTAAAAGATGCTTGCTCCTTGGGGGAAAAAAAAAACTATGACAAACCTAGACAACATATTAAAAAGCAGAGGCATTGCTTTGCTGACAAAGGTCCATATAGTCAAAGCTACGGTTTTTCCAGAAGTCACATATGGATGTAAGAGTTGGATAACCAAGAAGGTTAAGTGCTGAAGAACTGATGCTTTCAAACTGTGGTGCTGGAGAAGACTCTTGAGAGTCCCTTGAACTGCAAGGAAATCAAACCAGTCCATCCTCAAGGAAATCAGTCCTGCATATTCATTGGAAGGACTGATGCTGAAGATGAAACTTCAATACTTTGGCCATCTGCTTCAAAGAACTGACTCCTTGGAAAAGACCCTGATGCTGGGAAAGATTGAGGGCAGGAGGAAAAGGGGACGACAAAGGATGAGATGGCTGGATGGCATCACCAACTCAATGGACATGAGTTTGAGCAAACTTGGGAAGATAGTGAGGGAAAAAAATCTAAAATAAAAGTGACAGGGAAGCCTGGCTTGCCGCAGTCCACAGGGTCACAAAGAGTCGGAAACGACTGAGCAACAACAACATGCAGCTATGAGAAACTTCTAGACTAGTTGCCTCCTTAAGCCTTTCAGCCTCAGCTTCCACATATTATACCTGTTTTAATTATGTTTAAAACTCCATAACTCCAAAACTAGTCATGCAGCCAAAAAACACTAGATTGTGGATTGTGGGGAACAGTCTACTAGCCAACCTTCTGTTTGAAAGGATTCAACCTTCTGTGGGAAACAAAAAGCCCCTTCCTCTGTTGCCATGGGAACGGCTCAGCGCTGCTATGGATGCTCTGCAGGAGGCTGCCTTGGAGCAGAGCTGGGGAGAGGGCTTTCTTTCCAACAAGGCAGGAAGGCTGTTTGTGGAAAAGCGATCCTGTCAGCCTTTCTGATTCCTGCGGGGGCTGGGAGTGATTCCCCAGCCTCCAACTCTTTTTTTCACAGGACTTCCCAGCTGCCAAGAAAAGAGGCCATGGCCCAAGGTTCATTCCAAATGATGCTGGAGTAGGGTTCTCTGTTTAAAGACTCAGACTCAATGAAAAGGAGAGGTTTACTTGTCTCCACTGGCACAGCTGAATCCCTACCCTGTGATGACAGGAGGACTGGGCACCCCATTGTCTAAAGAAGCCAGAGATAGCCATGAAGAGAGCCACAGCAGAGATCTGGCAGGGGCAGGTGTGTGAATGGAGAACGTGAGTAGCCACAGGTCGCCTCTAAGTGACTTTGGAAACCTTTATGGCCCCACTCCCACCCCACATATTCCCAAAAAGCCTGACAATGATTATCGCCTTCTGCCCCATTTTGTCTTTTACTCTGTGTCACAGAAGACTCATTTTCAGCCTACTCCCAGCTGCTTCTGACTCAGATGCACCCCCGGGGGCCACATTCCCCGCTCATCCCTTAGGAACACTTTCAGCTTTACTAGGCCAAGGACAGTGAGGACGACTCTGATGGCACAGTGGTTAAAAGCATGCATCCCAACATCAGGCAGGCCTGGCTCTGTGACCTCGGTCAGGATACCACACCTTGGTCTCAGTTTCCTCATCTGTAAAATGGATAGTAATACTATCTGCCTTATAGGATTACTGGGAATATTATATGACTCAGTGCATGAATAGCATTTAGCCAAGGATCTGGATCGTATTGTGTATATAATGGATGAAGACTTAACCAAAAACATAGTTTAGATTAAATGACTTCTCAATTATAGGAGTATGTGATTTTTATCCCCACTTCTTAAAAAAATGTATTATGACTATTCTCTGGGGTTAGAATTATTTTAACCATTTTTAATGTCAGAGCCACTTTCTCCTTTTCTTATTCTCCTTTATGAATAATTGTTTATATTAAACACAAAAAAACATGAAAGAAAGAGATACAATAAACTGTGAATCATGTGTTTGGTGGCAGGAAACCATGTAGAGTGATTTTTTTCTTTTATGATAGAAATAAAATAGAATATTTTGCAAAGTGGTATTCAACATTCTATGTGATTTCTATTCTCTTTTTGATATCTATTTAATGGGTCTTAAACAATGCTTAATTTAATTGCCTTTTCCACAAAGAGTATTTTCAAGTCTCCATCTTCAGGCCTGGCTTCCCTCCCAGACTCTGGTCCCCCTGGGCCAGCATACATCCAGGTGGATGAGCCAGAAGAATCCATCATCGATCAATTGCACAGGGCTTATCACTGTTTACAAAGCCCTCCCATGCTTGTCTTATTTAATCTGTGAAACAACCCTGTGATGAACAGCATCAGCCCCATTTTCCAGAAGAAACAACTAACAGACATTAAAAGGCTTGCCTATTTCATGTCCTCTTCATGTAGATAAAGGATAGAACTAGGACTCTGAGCTCAGTATGCTGGTGCCACTTTAGAGCCGACTTCTCCAAGGGGAACATTTCTGGATACCCCAACTTGATTATCCCTCCACTGAATCTAGTGACTCTTCCAGCCTCTCTTTTCAGTAATGGCATCATCCTCTTCTCCCTCACCCAGAGGCCAGACTTGGCAGGCCTCTGACCTCTCACTCACTCTCTTCTCCACCACTTCCCTCTATCCAGCATGAAGTCCTGTCAACTCTCCTCTTTCAATGTCTCTTCCATCACCCCTTCTTCTGTTTTCACAATGACCCCCTCATGTTCAGGCCCTTGTTGCCTCCTATATATCCTGATGACTCCACTATGCAATTGCCTTCCAATTCGACTCAGTAACTCCAACCTCTTTGTCCTTCAAGGTAACCAGGTTAACCTGATTTATAGTCTCTCATGCAAAAACCTCAATAGCTTTTGATTTCCAACTAAGAAAGTTCAAGATCACTGCCTGACATGCAAAACCTTTCTCTGTTTCCTGAACCTTTAATCCTTCCTTTAATTCTTATCACTCCCCTTCTTGGTCACTCAGCTCTAGCCATATATGTATGCCCTGTTCAAGAGTGGTAAATGGGTCTCTTCCCAGGTGTCAAGAGATCAAAAGGTGATATCTGCTTAGATCCTGGCTGAAAGGCTCATGAGACCGTATTTGGTTCAAAGATAAAGGTAACAAAATCAATTAGCTGTATCTGCCACTGTCAGAACGATGGGGAAGGGGTGGGAGAAGGCGGCCTTTCATTATCACTTGTCTTTTCCATTGGTGTGAAACTCGTCTAGGCCACGATCTGGCCTTTCTTCCCCAATCTAATTTTCCTACAGTCATTCAACAGTACCTTGCACTTCGCGCATACTCAGTAAATATTTTTATATTGATCTATAAATTTTTCTAAACTCATTCTGAGCTACAATACAGCAGAGGCCCATAGTACAGTACAGTAACTCTCAACTCTGGGAAATTAAAAAAAAAATACTGATGTCTGGGTCTCATCCCCATGGGTTCTGATTTAATTATTCTGGGAAGCATATAGCACTAGCAGGTGTTTAAAGCTCTTTAAGGTCAAGAACCATCGGTTTAAGAGAAAGGAAGTGGATCTCATAAGTCCTGGATTTACTGAGTAGCTGTGTGATCATGAACAAATCACTCACTTCACAGGGGCTCCATTTTACCTGATAAAAAATAAAGTGTTTTACTGCATAGATCTGAGGTGCATTCAAGTTCTAACAATTTTCTCTGCCATTTCCTGAAGAGTTTCTCTACCAGCAGAGTCTGGCTTTTACATTGGGGGATCTAAAGGCCTTCATCAGATGAGCCGGGAATCAGAAGAAATGAAAACTGATGATGGTAAGGGTAGCTTGGGGGGTCATTAAACCCCACCCATTCTTAGATATGCACAACTGGCACTTTCCCTGGGACTTCCCTGGTGGTACAGGGGATAAGAATCCGCCTGCCAATGCAGGGGACACAGGTTCAACCCCTGACCTTGGGAGAACCCACACACCACAGAGCAACTAAGCCCACACCACAACTACTGAGGCCCATGGTCCTAGAGCCTGTGCACTGCAACGAGAAGCCACGGCAATGGGAAGCCCACACATGGCAGCGAAGAGGAGCCTCTGCTTGCTGCAACTAGAGAGAGCCTGAAGACCCAGCGCAACCAAAAATCATACATAAATACATAATTAAAAAGATGTTTTAAAGATGTTTTTAAAAAGCTCCTAAACTTCTATTGCAACCAGATTGTTGCCTATAAGCCAATTATGTAGAAAATTTGGAGCTGCCTAAAATCAGACTTGAATGGAATCCTTACTATTGTTTAGAACTATGCAAGGGACTGTATGGAGAACACAAAGAAACACAAAATCTTGTTCAGACTATAATTGAGGAAATAAAATTCACTCACACACACACACACACACACACACTCTAGAACTTAATACAGGACCCTGCCAGTGAGTGTGGAGGTAGCACCCAGGGAAGGGAAGGATCTGTATTCTTCTCATCAGTTCCAGCTAGGTCTTTTCGACCTTAAAGCGTTGCTATCATTCTGACCCTATTATCAATTTTATTCATGCCATGACCAATTCCTGGTCACTGGGGAGGGCTCCCAGGATGTCTCCTAAACTGTTGAGCACAGCAGGAAGCAGCGAGAAACACCTTCCACCTATCCCATCATCTCTGCCTTCTAGTCCCCTAGAAATGGCTCCTAAATTCATGCCCAAGTAATGTACATGTGATTTAGACTAGAAAGAGGCAGAAAGGATGGAGATGGGGAGAGAAAACAAAGTAAATCACAGACACCTACAACACAACCAAATGTTCTGTTCCTTGGAAAGAGTCTGAATGAAGCTTATACCAGGTCCATCCAGAGAACGTGGTGAATGGGCCCTTGGTAAATGTCTGAGCACCACGTGCTGAGCAGGCAGCCTTTCTGAACCCGTTCAGGCATCGTAGCACTTTATCACCAGGTACTGCAGACCAGAGTTCTTTGACCATCTCTAAGGGGTTAACTCTCAATTCTAATGGTTTCTCTCCTTGTAAGTGTGGTCAGTGGTAGCTGAAGGCTTCTGAGAGTGATGACAATGGGTTAAGATGAGTCCTGCCTTCCTGTGACCACACCAGAAAGTGTCTTCCCTGTGCTAGACTTTTTTTGCTCCGTTTCGTGTCATAATGGCTTTCCTCTAACAGCAACTGATTTCCTACAGTCTCTCCAAACTTGACTTCATAGAATGTGAATCATCCAATCCAAACCCTGATTTTACAGATGAATAAATCAATCCTTTGAGAGAAGGGACTTGCCTATGGTCACCCACGAGGTGATGTGAATATTGTGATATTCTGAGGGTCCAGAGGGTACATGAAAAGAAAGGACACCACAGAGTGAGCCTTTGGCCTCTTTTCATTCTAAACTCTTCTCTTCCGTGACCTCATCTACCCCCATGTCTTCAATCTCACCTCCATTATCATGACTTAACGGTCTGAAGCTATCCTGAATGCCAGATCCATGTTTCTATTGGTCTAAATCATTCTTCCATGGATGTCCCATTACTGTCTCCAAAGCAGCATGTCCCAAATGGGACTCAACATTGACCTCCAAACACCTCGCAAAATTATTCCCCACTTTTAGATTCTCCATTATATTTAAAGGCAAGTCTATCCATTCTATCTTGCTAGGAGGCCTTACAAATAGCTGTGAAAAGAAGAGAAGAGAAAAGCAAAGGAGAAAAGGAAAGATATACCCATTTGAATGCAGAGTTCTAAAGAATAGCAAGGAGAGATAAGAAAGCCTTCCTCAGTGATCAGCGCAAAGAAATAGAAGAAAACAATAGAATGGGAAAGACTAGAGATCTCTTCAAGAAAATTAGAGATACCAAGGGAACATTTCATACAAAGATGGGCTCAATAAAGGACAGAAATGGTATGGACCCAACAGAAGCAGAAGATATTAAGAAGAGGTGGCAAGAATACACAGAAGAACTACACAAAAAAGATCTTCGCGACCCAGATAATCACAAGGGTATGATCATTCGCCTAGAGCCAGACATCCTGAAGTGCAAAGTCAAGTGGGCCTTAGAAGGATCACTACAAACAAAGCTAGTGGAGGTGATGGAATTCCAGTTGAGTGACTTCAAATCCTAAAAGATGATGCTGTGAAAGTGCTGCACTTAATATACCAGCAAATTTGGAAAGCTCAGCAGTGGCCACAGGACTGGAAAAGGTCAGTTTTCATTCCAATCCCAGAGAAAGCCAATGCCAAAGAATGCACAAACTACCACACAGTTGCACTCATCTCACATGCTAGTAAAGTAATGCTCAAAATTCTCCAAGCCAGGCTTCAATAGTACATGAACCGTGAACTTCCAGATGTTCAGGCTGGATTTAGAAAAGGCAGAGGAACCAGAGATCAAATCGCCAACATCCACTGGATCATCAAAAAAGCAAGAGAGTTCCAGAAAAACAGATTCTTCTACTTTATTGACTATGCCAAAGCCTTTGACTGTGTGGATCACAACAAACTGTGGAAAATTCTTAAAGAGATGGGAATACCAGACCACCTGACCTACCTCTTGAGTAATCTGTATGCAGGTCAGGAAGCAACAGTTAGAACTGGACATGGAACAACAGACTGGGTCCAAATTGGGAGAGGAGTACGTCAAGGCTGTATATTGTCACCCTGCTTATTTAACTTATATGCAGAGTACATCATGAGAAATGCTGGGCTGGAGGAAGCACAAGCTGGAATTAAGATTGCCGGGAGAAATATCAATAACCTCAGATATGTAGATGAAATTAAAAGACACTTGCTCCTTGGAAGAAAAGCTATGACCAACCTAGACAGCATATTACAAAGCAGAGACATTACTTTGCCAACAAAGGTCTATCTAGTCAAGGCTATGGTTTTTCCAGTGGTCACGTATGGATGTGAGAGTTGGACTATAAAGAAAACTAAGCGCCGAAGAATTGATGCTTTTGAATGGTGGTGCTGGAGGAGACTCTTGAGAGTCCCTTGGACTGCAAGGAGATCCAACCAGTCCATCCTCAAGGAAATCAGTCCTGAATATTCATTGGAAGGACTGATGCTGAAGCTGAAACTCCAATACTTTGGCCACCTGCTTTAAAGAACTGACTCATTGGAAAAGACCCTGATGCTGGGAAAGATTGAAGGTGGGACGATAAGGGGATGACAGAGGATGAGATGGTTGGATGGCGTCACCAACTCAATGGACATGAGTTTAAGTAAACTCTGGGAGTTGGTGATGGACAGGAGGCCTGGCGTGTTGCAGTCCATGGGGTCGCAAAGAGTTGGACATGACTGAGCGACTGAACTAAACTGAGTCATCTTTGACCCTGGTCTCTTTATTTCCCTTTCACACAGTGCCAATCAGGCTCCAAATCTACTGAGTCTTATAGAATGCCTTTGTATCCATTTCCTGTCTATTTCAATAGACACAACCCAGGCCTCTCTCATTCTCTACCTGCATTTCTGTGACATTTCCTTAGTCTGTGACCCTCTTTCTGGATTCTCCCCATCTGCTCCTTGTGCTGTGCTTAGTCACCCAGTCAAGTCTGACCCTTTGTGACCTCATGAACTGTGGCCCACCAGGCTCCTCTGTCCATGGGGATTCTCTAGGCAAGAATACCGGAGTGGGTTGCCATGCCCTCCTCCAGGGGATCTTCCCAACCCAGGGATCAAACACAGGTCTCCCACATTGCAGGTGGATTCTTTATCATATGATGCACCAGGGAAGCCCAAAGATATTGGAATGGGTAGCCTATCCTTTCTCCAGGGGACCTTCCCAACCCAGGAATCGAACTGGAGTCTCCTATATCACAGGCAGATTCTTTACCAGCTGAACTACCAGGGAAGACCTAAACATACCTAGAAACGCCCACTTGGAGAAAGATGTGTTCATACAGTTTGGGGGCAGATGAAGCCATCCAACAGAACCGTGCCGTAAATTCACCACCTGGCAGGGACTTCCAGGTTAGAATCCTGCCCAAGCCCATGGCTGCCGCTGGCCTCTGTCTGGTCCAGGACTCTGGCCACACTCTGCGTTACACGGTCACCACTGGGTACATCTTCTGTTCGCTGCTGGTTTGAGGGAAGGGAGTCTGGATCTGCCTGTCTGCAGCCCGTCCAGGAACGAGGGCACCAGGGCCATGGGCACCAAGCCTGGCTGCATGGTGTACCCCATGAAGGGGGCTGCAGGTACTGCCCCTGTTGGGGCACGATCTGGGCGGCTTGCGGGCAGCTGAGCACAGAGAAGTTCACGGGCATGTTCATGTTGTTCATGGGGCCCTCAGGCAACAACAGTTGGTCTGGGCCCTGGTCAGGGGTGCCCAGGCCCCCGAGTTGGTGCTGGAGCTGCAGCTTATTCATCCTCAATATTGCTACCAGATTAACCTTTCTAAAACAAAGATCTTTTTGTTTTGTTTCGTCGTCCTCTTACTCAAAGTGAGTTCTGCAATTGCTTTGCTGCCTATAGAGTATTGTCCAAACCCTGCAGCTGTTGCCAAAGTGAAAGTGAAAGTCACTCAGTCGGGTCCGACTCTTTGCAATCCCATGGAGTATACAGTCCATGGAATTCTCCAGGCCAGAATACTGGAGTGGGTAGCCGTTCCCTTCTCCAGGGGATCTTCCCAACCCAGGGATTGAACCGAGGTCTCCTGCATTGAAGGTGGATTCCTTACCAGCTGAGCCACAAGGGAAGCCCAGCTGTTGTCAAGACTATCTACAATTCGGTCAGACTCTGAGGTTCTTTCACTCTGCACCCTGATCTAGCCACATTGCACTATTCACTGTTTCCTCAGTAGGCCCTGCAATTCCTTCTCCTGACCAGAGATATCCTTCCTTCCATTTTACTTTGACAAAGCCCTATTTCTTCTTTAAGACTCCCTTCTTTAATGAAGTCATCTCCCATTCTACACACTGTCCCAGTAAGTGGTGACTCTTAGCATTTTTAAGTTAATGCGGTGACATTGCTGGTTATTAAGACTATGATAAGAATATATTAGAAGAAGCAGTACAAAAGCACAGCCATGAACAACCCAGAGAAGGTGGCTATGGCTATATGGTGGCCTCTTTTAATGTGTTTCCTTTCTCCCAATCAAGGGGCCAGGCCTCAGGCTGTACAGTTCCTCCTGCTCTGCAAAGGTGTTTCATACCTTTATTTTAGCTCTTACCACCCTTACCACCTGCTTTTCACGATAGGTGTGGGTATAAAATTTTTGCTTCTTTACTGGTTTAAAAACTCATGTAGGACACACCAAAAGAGTCTGAGACTATGGTGCCTTGACACCTGTCAATGTTATCACAAGGTGAATTAGCTTCTGTTGTAGCTATGGGCATAGGTAGGAGATGGTAGTGAGAATGGGAGGTGGCTGCCTGTATGTAGTGGTTCCCATTATTGGCTTGGGCTCTGGGCCAAAATACCCATTTCTAACTACATTAGGCCAGACAGACCTTGGGAAGAAACACCTTCCTATACAGGGTAGATCTAAATCTCTACTCACAAGCCCATCTCAGCTCAAGCTTGGAAAGGCCACATTCGGTGCCTGTGAGTAGTGAAATGAGAGTTCAACAGAGCATAGTGTGAACCCAAATCACCTTATTGATACTCGAAGGAAAGCACCTACAGAAAACATGGGGTCCTGGGATTTGGCCACTGTGATCTGGACTCCTGGATGTAAAGGGGGAGGTAAATAATGCTGAGAAGAGTTGCTCTAGAAGCTACCATTATCTTGTAACTAATATTGCTATGCTAAGAGTTTTATATATATCATTTTAATCCTCCCAGCAATTGTGTGTGGGTATTAAAATTATTATCCTTATTTTAAGCAGAAGAAAAAGTTTAGAGAACTTTGGGTTTTGTGACTCATAAGCTAGAGCATTTTGTGAGCTTCATTAATGTTTTAATGCATTTATTGAGCATTTTACTCCAGCTACTGTACTAGACATTGTGGAAGATTTAAGGATCAATCAGATATGCTCCCTGACCCAGGAAGTCCAGAGGCCAGTGGAGGAGACAGTTAAGTATTCAAGTAAACCAGATTTTGTTATGGAAAGAGAGAGGTTGGTATTGACTCAGTAGTCTTACTTAAAGAAAAGGATTTGGGCCAGTGGCTTTGCAAGGTAGACCAGACCTCAAAAGGCAGAGGTAGAAGGGCATGTGCTTTCTGGAAAACTGGAAAGGAGGAAATCCCTTGAGGGAAGAATCACATCCTTTATGCATAATTCAATTCAAGAGGTTTTTTTTTTGTCACGGACAACCTAGAAGAAATGGACAAAGTCTTAGAAAGGTAAAATCTCCCAAGACTGAACCAGGAAGAAATATAAAACATGAACACATCAATTACAAGTACTGAAATTGAATCAGCAACTTAAAAACTACCAACAAACAAAAGTTCAGGACCAGATAGATGGCTTCATAGGTGAATTCCACCAAGCATGTAGAAAGGAGTTAACGCCTATCCTTCTGAAACTATTCTGAAAAACTGGAGAGGAAGGAATACTTCTGAACTTATTCTATTAATATGAGGCTAGAGTCACCCTGATACCAAAGATATCACCAAAAAATTACAGGCCAATCACTGAAGAACACAGATGTAAAAATCCTCAACAAAATACTAGCAAACCAAGTCCAAAAATACATTAAAAGTATCATATATCAAGTGGGATTTATCCCCTAGACGCAAGGATTTTTTAGTATCTGCAAATCAATCAGAGTGATACACCATATTAACAGATTGAAGAATAAAAATCCTATGTTCATCTCAACAGATGCAGAGGTTTTCATTAAGCATTTTCTCTGTACCTGCCAGGACAGTGTGCATATGAGGAGGAGTCGGGTACAAAGATAAACAAGATAGAGTTGTTGCCATCAGGCCCCTGGACAACTCTTTCTCCTCAGTCACTAGCAGCATCTCCTCCAGCCACCCAAAGAATCCTCCCACTCTCTTTCCCTCAGTGAATAGCTGATGAACTCGTTTACTTGACTGCCCCCTGCTTCGTCTAGGTCAGATCTTGACCTACTGTCAAGAACAGCAGCCGGGGTTGGGATTTTGAGACCAGAAGACCATGGGAAAGAATTGCACACCCTAAGACATTTGCAGGTCACTCTCTGAGCCCATCTAGGCACATGTTTTAGAGATTTGATAACCTTCCTTCAAGTTCTCACCCTTAATGGAGGTATGACCACGCTAACAGCTGGGAAGGCAGAGATGCTGAGTTCCCTGTGTTTCTTTGTGTCCTGTGTATACACATGTGAGAGCTCGTGTGTGTGCATGTGTGCGTGTGCTCCTGCGCTGCATGTGTGCTAAGTGGGTTGCCATGCCCTCCTCCACAGGATCTTCCTGACCCAAAGATCAAACCCACGTCTCTTATGTCTCCTGCACTGGCAGTCAGGTTCTTTACTGTCTGAGCCAGCAGGGAAACCTGTTAGCACGCGTAAGAACAAGGACTACTTCTCAGGGTCAGCAATCACACCGGGGGAACCCACATCTGGTCTACTGCAGTCTCTGCAAGGCTGTTACCTACATCCAGAAAACCACACCAAGCCTCGCTAATTGACCTGAATGTCAAGCCACTTCCTCTGGGAATCCCCAAGGGCTTGTCTGAGAAGAGCTGTGAACCTTCATAATAACAAAAGCAGAAAAAATAACAACAGTCCATCTTGGCTCCCTGGCTGTAAATGGCTCATTTACTCTGGCAAGAGGAATGGAGTTTTAATGACAAATTGTGATGTCGCACAGCAGGCTTGGTTGTGTGCTGTAAATTATTTTGAAAGAGGCACTATGCCTTAATAAAAAGAGGATTGCTCTCTGCTGCAGAGTCTGGACTCAGCTGTGGAGTGACGGCAGCTGGAATCCCCATCCTCACTCCCACTCCCCTCCTGGATCTCCCCTGGTCCTTCTCCAGGCCCTACTCTCTCTCCTGACTCCTGGGCAATGAAGACACAGCAGTGTCTTTCACAGGTGAGTGTCACTGCATTTTCTCTCCTGAAAGTGCAAGAAGATCAACTTGTATTTCACAAACTTGTTCTCTTGAGAACTTTCTGGTCTCTCTTCTATACAGGATTCACCTTCACAGAGGAGGAAGGAGCCCTGAATACTGTGCTGGAAAGATATAGAGACATGCCAGGAGACCTCCAGGCTCACACCTTCCACACCCTTTAAGAGCCCTTGGGGATAAGAGGTAGATGCCACAGAAGCATGGGCAGGCTGGTGCTCACTCATCTCCACGTCCTCCGCTACATTCCCCAGCCTCCCTTGTCATTGGATGGGGTCATGTGACCAGTTTCAGCCAAAGGACTGTAGTTGAAAGCGAAATGTGTCAAGTCAAAGTCAAGGCAGTTGAGAGTCTGTGCCTCCCTCTTTCTCTTTCTCTCTCTCTACCCCTCCATGGTGATCTTGGAGGCTGTCCATTCCTGGTGGAGCAGCCACGAGATGAAGGAAGGCAGTGTGTCCTACACTGGGCTCTGTATTCTAGTGAACAAGAACTAAACTATTATATGAAGCTAGTGAGATTTCAGGGATTCTTTGTTACTGCAGGACACTCAAGCCTATCCTGACCCACAAAACCAACATCTCATACTTGTATTTTCTGGTACTGGGTAGCAATCACCTTTCTGCTCCCATGCATTGACCCTGTCTGACTTGAAGGCTGACTGTGGAGCACTGTCAATCAGACAGGCCTGCATTCCAGGTCGGCTCTGCCACTTACTAGGCAATTTCAGAAGTTGCTTAACCTTTCTTAGTCTCAGTTTCTCCATCTGTAAAATAGGAGCATCTATCTGGTCAGAGACAAATCAGACGATCTTTGTAAAACCCTTAAAGCTATTCTCGACACCTACTAGGTGTGCCCAAATAGCAATTCTAACCTTCTCTTTCCCTTTCTTCCCTCTCAAGATGCAATGTGGTTATGAATGAAGTGAGGCTAATTGGCCCATGAGAACACAGTCTGCAGAATTGGTCTCATCAGCACTTAATGCTATTTAAACATGTGAATATCTATGTGTGCTACTTACAGTTTATGTTCCCTTGGGAAGCTATGTAATCACTCTGTACCTCAGTTTCCTCATCTGCAAAATGGGACAGTAAAGGTACCTCACTCATCTCAATGTTGTGGGGATTAAACAAATGATATTAACTATACAACATGCTTGGAACAGTGCCTGGCACATATAACCACTACATGTGAAGGTTATTCCCTATCATTATTATTCTCTGCCCATTAGCTAATCTCACTTTGAAAAAGTTGTGTCCCGGGGTGGGTAGGAGGAGGTCTCATCTGTTTATCCACGATTTGGAGAAAAACTAAAATCTAGACAGTTACTCACATGGACCAGAAATCAGATGACATAGTTTCTCCTGCCCTGATGTGTCTTAAAGCACTCTTGAGCTCTAGATTGCATGGTCCAGTCAAGTGTTTCAGCTAATTATAATAAGAGACTAAACATCAGATAAAAGAGAGGAAAAAACAAAAAACAAAAAAAAACTATGTCCAGATATCTAAACTAAAGATTTGCTCTGCACTTGGTGTACCTGCTCATTTATCCTCTAAAACATTTATTTAGTGCCTGCCGTGTTCCAGGCATCAGATTGGGGACCACAGATGCAGGAGTAATGGTCCTCACATTCTGACCGGAACGACAAACATATGAACCGGTAGCTCTGAAGCAGTGTGAGTGGGAAGATGGAGGTTTGTACACAGTAGCTTAGGGTCTGGCATTCAAGAAAGGTCACCCAAGGGAGCCTGGGTCATGTAGGGTGTATAGGTGTGTGTATGTGTGTGTCTGTGTGAAGACTTCCCAGAAGAGGTAACTTCCAGCTGAGTTTTATAGGACAGGTAGGAGTTTATGGGCAAGAAATGGGATGAGGGTATTCAAGGCAAAAAGACACAAAGGCCATTTATACTGCTGCTGCTGCTGCTAAGTCACTTCAGTCGTGTCCGACTCTGTGCGACCCCACAGACGGCAGCCCACCAGGCTCCCCCGTCCCTGGGATTCTCCAGGCAAGAACACTGGAGTGGGTTGCCATTTCCTTCTCCACCGTTTATACTACTGCAGTATAAAAAGATGGTGATGATGGAGGCTTGATATAGAGGTAATGATAGGTGAATGCGAAGGAGGCAGAGCCTATCCTGAGATGTCTGTGAGAAAAAGTTGTTAGGAAGAAGGACGTGGTGTTTAATTGGACGCAGAGCAAAGCAAGCGTGGCTTGCAAGAATCCCAGGTTACTCCAGCTCCAGGGATGAGGTGAAGGATGATGCTATCGGGTGAGGAAGAGACAGTCTCACGGGGATCGTAGCTGTGAGGAACGTCTGTGAGACCTTCAGGGAGAGACGCCTCGCACCAATGGAACATATGGCCAGAGCTGGAGAGTCAGGTCAGTACAGAAGTTGTGGGCAAAGGCTGGATGGATGACACGGATCATGGAGACTGTACAGAAAGGAGGCAACATGAGACCCTAAGGAACATCAATTTTGATGCATGATGGAGAAAAAGCTACCAATGAACAAAACAGAGACAGGAAGAGAAGAGCCAGGAGGTTGCTCTGTCCCGGAGCGCACACAAGTGAGGGACTTCCGCAAGGCCAGTGATCAGCACTGTCGAACAGAGCAGAGCAGCCTTGACGATCTCAGAGAAGTCAGACTGCAGGGGGCCGAGGGTGGCAGGAGGTGCCATAGCAGAGACGGGGATGTCTGAATGGGAGCTGAAGGTGGGAGTGGAGCTGAAATGATGCGGGAGCGGGTGGAGCTTCTGCGATGCTTCAGGGTCCACCGGGGCTTAGTGGAACACTCAGCTTCCACACAACTGTGTGGCCTGGAGTAGATCCAACAAGGCTGTTTCTTCATCAGTAAGGGGAATATAATAAAAGCTAGACCACAGGGTTCACAGGGGCATAGGGATTCAGGCTGCAATCTAGCTGCAGGGTATTTTGGGTTGGTCCATCTGCCCCAGGAAACCACCTTATTCAATCAGTGGAGCTGGAGCTCAACCACAGGAGAGGTTTTTTAAATACAGGTAGAATATAAATGATAGGGAAAGACAGGCAAACTCAGACATTGGTCCTCCTAACGGCAAACAGTGTAATTCAAGGGCTGCTGAGTTTTCTTGCTGAAATGGGGTGAAATTGTGGGTTTCTGAGATCACTGCGCTTGTTCCTGGGAAATCTGTCAGTTACTGAATGTGACAGAGTCTGTGACTGTTTAGGAAGTCCCTGTGTTTGTGTGGAAACACATTGAAATTCAGGGACAGTCGAAGCAAAGATCATGGCGAGTTCAGAAGTGATAAACACTAAGTGATAAGTGATAAGAGAATAAGAGAAAGAATAGATGGGTGGTAGAGAAATGGCAGCCCACTCCAGTGCTCTTGCCTGGAGAATCCCAGGGACTGGGGAGCCTGGTGGACTGCCGTCTATGGGGTCGCACAGAGTCGGACACGACTGAAGTGACTTAGCAGCAGAGAAAGCAAGGTCACAGAGCAGGAAGAAGAGGGTGGGGGCTGTCTTTTTAAAATTCTTCAGTTTACACTGGAGCATAGTCGATTAACAATTGTGCTAGTTTCAGGCTCGCAGCAACATGATGCAATTATTCATATACATGTTATTACAGAATATTGAACAGTATTCCCTGTGCTATACAGAAGGTCCTTGTTGGTTATCCATCTTAAATACAACATGCCATGCATACATGTCAATCCCAGACTCCCAGTCTATTCCTCACGACCCATCCCCACTGAATGTGGTACATAAACACAGTGGAATATTACTCTGCCATTAAAAAGAATGAAATGGTGCCATCTGTGACAACACGGATGGACTTGGGGATTTTCATACTGAGTGAAATAAGTCAGACGGAGAAAACCAAACATCAGATGATATTGCTTATATGTGGATCAGAAAATGATACAAAGGAACTAATTTACAAAACAAAAAATAGGCTGTCTTCAAATAGGAGAAGGGATAGAAGGCCCCAGGGAAAAGTTTCTCAGGATGGGAGCAAATTCTCATCCCGGTAGGGGAAAGAGTGATTAGCGATCGCCCAGATGGCCTGGTCATCAGGCAAAGGAAAAGCTGGAGTCAGAACAGCTGGTTCAGACAAGGCACACACATAGTTAATGGCAGAGCCAGGGCTCTGGATCCCTGGATCCCTTGGCTTTTTCCATGGTATCTGTTTGCTTGAAAGGAAATAAAACGGAAGACTCAGCTTGCCTTCTTTTGGTGATCACTCCTTGTTGGATTGGAATGGGAAAGAGAAAACCAAGCTAGAAAATCCTCCAGCAGAGAAAGTAGCAAATTCAGGAAATGCTGCAGCCTTCACTGTTATATTTAGGGGTCTGGCCCCTTGCTTTATAAACTATTTCAATTTATTAGTGAAAATTCTAGTGTAGTTTTTTTTTTTTTAAGTTATGGAAGAGCCAACTCATTTTCCAGATGAAGAAATCAGGTTGCCAAGCACAAGGAATCTGAGGCTGAGCTGAGACTAGAGTCGAGACGTTCAGACTTCCAGCCACAGGGGCTCCCCTGTCTGTGTGCAGTGTGTGCAGGCAAGCGGAGCGCTAGTGGCTTTGACTTGCTGCTCTAAGTAGCCCAGGAGGCAACAGTGGATGAAACAGAAGGCCTTTTGTCTCATCCTCCAGTTTCATCTCAGGACAGCCTTTGGAGGCAGTGATTCTGGCAATGTGGTGTAGAGAGGAGCATCTAGATTGACCAGACAAATTCAGCTCTTGGCTCTGCTGCTGAATACCTGGCCTCAGTGAGCAAATGAGCGTTGTTTGTCAGTCAGTCCCAGGGGAGGTGGGATGAGACAGTGGAGGCAGGAGCTCAGGTAGCCACAGTCCCATCCTGGGACATCTGGGGATTCACCACACGACAGCATGAGCCCTTCTAATACCTTTTGTGGGGCCAGCCAACAATTCACTTTGTCTGTTGCCTTCCTCTGGCAACACCCTTGGCCTCTCTGCTTATCACTGACTGCTATCTTCTGAGTCTCATTTACTGCCAGGGTTGACACTCAATAAATGCTGAGAAAACATGAGCAAGAAAATCTTTTCTTCCTCCAGCTACAGCCCCCACCTCCCATCTTCCAAACCAAACAGATGTCTTCTGAAGTTTTACAAAGAGGAGCCTCCTTCCCCACTAGCATGGCAATAAAACCAAGGCAAAGTTGATCTGGTACCTGCCACGGAGTGGCCTTTGCCATTTGTTTAAGCCAAAAATCAAGGCCTTGAAGGAAGAGAAAAGAAACAACAGGATGAAAGTGATGCTTAAACTTTCTTGTGCTCTCAGCTCAAGCAGAATAACCTTTGCTCAACAGGCTGGAACAAGTGGTCCTGATGCCAAGCTAGGAGGTGGTCTGTCCAAAGATAATAGGTCTGCGGCCACCTCTCCCTTCACTGTCACCTGGAAAAAGATATAAGAGGGCCAGGGACCCCTTCCAGCATAGGCAACTGTCCTCATATTCTCTTGAGTGTTAACATCCTCTTCAGAGCAAGATGCACTGAGGCTGGAGAGTGAGCGTGTCTTCTGGTGAAATCCATGCACAGTGGCGAGAACTCAGGACAGGGCAGCAGCACACAAGTGGTGGGGGCCAATGAGGTCACCCTGTGCCAAGTACCAAAGCCAGGATGCCCCTCTCCATGGTGATCATTCCAAATGCCCACATTCTGGTGATCTGACGAGAATTCAAACAAAAAGGGGTAATGGAGATACAAGCTCAAGGGGATGCTATGATGAAAACCCAGCTCTGGTAGAAGCAAAATTCTGGGGATTGGAAGAGCTGTCGCTGGGAATGCAGAAGAAGACGGGGTATCAAAAATGACTGAATCTGGGAATACAAACTGGGGCTCTGTAACAGCCTAGAGGGGTGAGGAAGGGTGGGAGGGAGATTCAAGAGGGAGGGGACACATGTATACCTATGGCTGACAGATGCTGAGGTATGGCAGAGGCCAATACAATACTGTGAAGCAATTTTCCTTCAATTAAAAATGAACAAGTTTAGAAAAAAATGATACGCTTAGTTATTTCTAATAATGAAAAAAAAAAATGACTGAGTCAAGAGAAAGTCATGGTGATGGTGAGTCGAGCTCAGGAAACAGTTCTAAAAGCCTAGCTTTAGTCCACTTCTTACTCCAAGCCCTGTTTCTGTTTTATGTGCTTTAAACATTGCATGTCCCAACCCACCCCCAAAATTCCCCTCTATCTTACTTTCTTCCAGCTGGTCTCTATGGAAGGAACTTGTTACATCCTAATCCCAATTTGCTGGCACTTCTGGCTATTTGCTCTTGGGTCCCGCTCCAGCACTGCAATGGAATTTAATTAAGTACACACCTACAGCCAGTCTAAGGAAAAACTGTGACTCCAGGCCCTGTGCCTCGGAGCTTCACTGCTCCTTCTTTCCTGATGTTCTCTTCTGGTGTCTTGTCTGCTGCTCCGTCTGATCTCCCAAAACACAACTGCTTTGGGGAAAAGTGCTCTGACTGGCTGTGTTCCCTCCCCAGCAATGTTTTCACTTTAACAGGGGATTGAGCTTTCAAAAAAAAAAAGAATTTTTTTTAATAGTATTTCAGACAAAAGCAAAATGGCAGGGATTAGAAAAGCTTTCTAATTTTCATCTCCTGCATTCCTTGACCCTGACCCAAACCACTTCCAACCCCAGATCTGATCCTCTCCAAGTCTGTAAAGGGAACAATGATAAACGGTACCACCATCCTCTCACAATTATAGTAAAACACTGGATACCATGCCCAAGTCCTTCCTTTCCTTTACCCCGTACCCAGCCCATACACATCTCATTCATCTCGTTCTTTGGTATTTAAACTCCACTCACTTCTCCAACTTCCAAAATCATCTTAGTCCATGCCATCATCACCTCTGACCTGGACGAGCACTTTACAAGTGAATTCCTAGTCATCAACCTCTATCCTCCTCACCCTTCCACAACCACCACTGGTCTATACTTACATAGCAGCCTTTAGAACACAGCATGCCATCCATCTGCTTAAGACCACTCTGGACTTGTATGCAGAATCAAATTCAAACTCCTTACCATGAGGTAATGAGTTGAAAAAGTGTGCCACTAAAATTTACATGTTGGAGTCGTAACCCCTTAGTAGCACTGTCTGTGACCTTATTTGCAAATAGAGTTGCTACAGATGTAATTAGTTAGGTAAAGATGAGGTCACAGTGGAGTAGGAAGGGCCCCCAATCCAGTATGAATGGTGTCCTAAGAAGATAGTGAAGGCACAGACACACAGGCAGAACACCACCTGATTATGGAGAGGGGTTGGAATGACACAGCTGCAAGTGAAGGCATGTCAAAGATGGCCAGCAACCCATCAGAAGCTAGAAGGAGGCAAAGGAGGATTCCCCTACAGTGGGATCCTGGCTCTACTGACACTTTTAATTTCAGATTGCTAGCCTCCACAACTGAGACAAATTTTTGCTGCTTGAACCCATGTGGTTTATGGTATTTCGTTCCAGCAACCCCAAGATGCTAATACACGTAGCTTCTAAGAACCTGTATGATGAAGTTTCTGTCTATTCATCAAATTCTTTTTACACCATCTCACACTTATTCTAGTAAGGTTTTTTCTTCACATCCTAGAATACACATTCTAGAACACAATAAGCCTGCCTTGCCTTTAAGGCCTTTGCATGGACTAGTCCTTTTCCATAGAACATTGTTCTTCTAGGTCTTCATGTAATTGGCATCTCCTTATCTTTTCTGGGTGTGTTTTGGATGTCACCACTTCAGAGGGACTATCCCAAACCATCCTATCTATGTGGGTCTGAAGCAGCCTGCTTCTTTCCTTCACAGCACCTATCTCAGCCTAAACTTGTTTAATTTTTCTAGCTGTTTATTTACTTTCTTCTGCCACTGGGCTATAAGCTGCATGAGGATATGGACCATTGATGGGGCTGCTCCTCTAAGCCAAGCTCACCGTCTTGAAAGAGTTTGCTCACTAATATATCCTTGGCATTTTTCACAGTGCTCAGCACGTGTAAGACACTCAGTGAATTTTGTGAATGAATAAATGAATGAATGCTACATTTAGTGCTCATCCTGTCATGTCTCTATCGAAGGAAGGAACACCCACAATGAAGCATGAATGGGCTGATCAATGGAGGTAATAGCATGCTTTTGCTGGAGTCAGAAATAAAATGGAAAACCAGGCCTCTAAGAATTATAATGCAAGCTTTTTCTACCAGCTCATGCTGAGAATATAAAAAAAAAATCTGTTTATATATCAAATGTTTATAAATTAAGTCATATTTTAAAGTACTGAGGGAACTGGCCACCTAGAAGGAATCCCAAGGTAAATCAATTTGTATAATGACTGACAATTTCCTACCTCATAATTTGTGAAAATTCAGCTTTGTGGTCACTGAGGTAGTCGGTCTCGGGGAATGCCGTGATTCCTGCCTCTGAGAACACAATGATGCTGATTTGTACCGCCTGCTCAGAGGTGGATGCATTTTCAATACAAACTCCTTGCCTTCACCCCCGTTTTAGCATCGGATGCCAAGTACAACGAGCCTGTCGACAAAACCACCCACCAGTCTATCTGATTTGAGAGCTGATAGTGACTTTTTTTTTTTTTTTTTTGCTGATTTGGAAAACTCTCAGCACCTTGTTAATTTGACTCCCTGGGGAGAATAAGATCTTCAGTTCACCTCTGTGGGGGAGAAGCATGGTGGCCTTGGCATGGTCTGTCCTTTGAGCACGTCTCCTCGCTCTCCATGCTGGGCAGTGATTCACTTCCACAGGGCCTCGATCCATCACGCCTCTCAACTCCCTTGTACACCTTTGCAGGCGCTCGTCAGGAAGGAGAAATGATGACATGTTCCCCACGATCTTGCCTTCAGGAGAAGGGAGGCAGCAGGGTACGGGCTGGCACTGATCACACTGCCGGCAGCTGCAGCCCCTGCCCTCGAGGGGACGGGTGGCAGGCAGAGCTTCCTGAGGGCCTGTGCGACTCTGGAGCAATCAGCCTCAGGACTGCAGGGGCACAGGCTGCGGTTTCTCAAACAAAGGGAGAGGCCGCTGAGAAAGACACTTTCCTTGCTACACTGTAAGCTCCACGGGGCAGGGATCTCACCTGTTTTGTTCATCGCTGCATCTTCAGTACCTGGACTAGTGTCTGGCATACAGAAGGTACTCAGACATCTTTGTTGACCGAAGGAAAGAAAGGATGAATGAATGAATGCTCCCCATCAGCCATATAAAGCAGCTGAGATGTGGCAGACGTTTCTTGAACCAGTGGTTTCCCCCTGCTTTGAGCTCACAGCGTTGCCCACTGTATCACCCACCTAGATCCAGCGGATTGAATCCTGGTTCAGACCTCTCCCAGGCTTCCCTTGTGGCTCAGCTGGTAAAGAATCTGCCTGCAAAGCGAAAGACCTGGGTTCGATCCCTGGGTTGGGAAGATTCCCTGGAGAAGGGAAAGGCTACCCACTCCAGTATTCTGGCCTGGAGAATTCCATGCACTATATAGTCCATGGGGTCACAAACAGTTGGACATAACTGAGCGACTTTCACTTTTTCAGACCTCTCCCGTCCCTGCACCAACTGTAAGCTCCCGGAAGGCAGGGGACTTGGAGCTCTGCTTTTCCAACCACCACTTCTCCCCTTGCACCCCATGCCTGAAGTTACCCAACTTGCCAACTGGCCTCAATTCGGAGTTCAGAAAAGCTGGTCTCTCTGGCCCGGCGCAGTGCTCTGCATAGAGAAGGCTCCAACAAACATTTGTGGAATGAGTGTGTTCCAGACTCCCAGGTGGGATGAGGACACAGGGCAAAGAGCACCAGTCTCAGTGCTCTGTTTATCTGGCTGCGTGTGGACAAACAAATGGGCTTAGCTACCTCGGAGGTTAAGCAAAGAGGAAAAGAATACAGCAGGTCTCCCGCTGGCTCCCGCCTAGGAAGCACCTGCCCGGTGCCAGGCGCCGTGCTGTTGTGCATCAATTATTTAACAGGATGTCGAACTCAACTCTCCTGCTGTCCCGACCCTGGCAGTTGGAATGCAGAGTTGAGGCAAAGAGGCCTTAAGTCTTCCTAGCCTTAAAGACAGCAGCCAGACGCCTCCCTTGGGGACTCTGCAAAAGGCTGCTGAACTGGCCCTGCTCCCCTCGTCACCCCATGGTCACTCCAGCAACCCCCTTCTAAGCCTGTGAAACAGAGAAGGAGAAAAGGAGGGGTGCCTGAATTGCTGGCTATTGGGGAGATTTTTTGGCTTCTCCTTCTCCTTTTGGGAGACCTGGGTTCGATCCCTGGGTTGGGAAGATCCCCTGGAGAAGGAAAAGGCTATTCACTCCAATATTCTGGCCTGGAGAATTCCATGGACTATATAGTCCATGGGGTCGCAAAGAGTCGGACACGACTGAGCAACTTTCACTATTTGTTCCTCACATAGCCAGGTTATACGTTCTGAGTTCAGACTAATAAACTAGTTACACACACATGATACCACTGCATACATACAGTAGCTGTATAAGGTATGATCGATCATATAATCATCACTGAACTCAGAACGTATAACCTGGGACAGTTTTATTTCCCCCTAGTCACTGTCTCCAAAAGCCTTGGAGAATCTAGAACATGGATTAGGGGCAAAGCCCCAGGGGATTTGTGTCATGGCACTGCCACCTCACACCTTGTTCTGGGAAATGACTTACTGAACCTGAACTTTACCTTCCTCCTCTATAAAATGGGTGTAGCAACCACCATCAAGATGCTGTGAGGATTTGAGCAGGACACGTTTACCTAGGACCTGGCAGATAGTGCAGATGTACATTAACTACTAATTCCTTCAGCTCTTTTTTTAAGTTGAAGTGTAGTTGTGTACAATGCTATATAAGTTACAGGTGTAAAATACAGGGATTCACAATTTTTAAAGGATATACTCCATTTAGAGTTGTTATGAAATATCAGTTATATTCCCCGTGTTTTACAATATATCCTTATAGCTTATTTTATACATAATGGTTGTACCTCCTGACCATTCTACCCGCATATTTCCCCTCTCACCACCCACTGGTAACCACTTGTTTCTTCTCTGGACCTGAGTCTGCTCTGTCTTGCTATATTCACTAGTTGTTATATTTTTTAGATTTCTCTTATAAACGATACCAACACAGTGCTCGTCTTCCTCTGCATGACTTTATTTCACCTAGCATAACGCCCTCCAAGTCCATCCATGTTGCTGCAAAGGGCAAAGGCTGGTAGCGTCCCATTGTGTGTAATGCATGTATACATTCTTTATCCACTTATCTGCTGCTGAACACGTGCGCTTCTTCCACATCTTGGCAATTGTAAATACTGCTGCTAAGAACATTGTTTTCAGCCCTTTTCCTGAAAGCCTAGTTTAAGGCGCACTTTTCTCCTTTTCACACTTTTGTGTCTACACCTCTTCTCTAGGGCATCTAGCCATACACCCATTAGGAGCTCCGTTAAATCCATGCTGCTGCTAAACTACTACTCTGTGAGAGAGCTTGGATAACCTGAGGTCTACAGAAGAGAAAGATGATGATGATGACAATATAATAATAACAACTAATTTACTGAGCACTGGCCCTGTGTCAGGTATGGTAAGAGAGTGCTTTGAATCTCTCTCATGGTCTCCTTCCATCAACACTGACTAAAAGGTTTTATCTATTGGTGGGTTGGTTGGTTGGCTTTAGCTAACACTTACCAAGAGCTTACTATATGCACTGCTGCTGCTGCTGCTGCTAAGTCGCTTCAGTCGTGTCTGACTCTGTGCGACCCCATAGACGGCAGCCCACCAGGCTCCCCCGTCCCTGGGATTCTCCAGGCAAGAACACTGGAGTGGGTTGCCATTTCCTCCTCCAACTATATGCACTGACACTGTGCAAAGTGTATTATCCCACTAAGA
The DNA here is from genome assembly GCF_027580195.1 of Bos mutus. NCBI lineage: Eukaryota > Metazoa > Chordata > Mammalia > Artiodactyla > Bovidae > Bos > Bos mutus. The sequence goes on along the minus strand of NC_091626.1, from coordinate 26,853,557 downwards.
CCTTACTGCAAAGCTGTACGATAGACAACAGTATGCCCATTTTATAGGTAGAAAAAGAGAACCATAGACATAGATTGCTCAAGGTCACGTGGCTAGATAATCAAAGATTTATTAAGATAATATTCAAGTCTTTGAAATAAATGTGTCTCCAAAGCACAGTCTTAACCCCTTGACTGTAGAGCTAACAGGAGAAGTGACTTGCAAAAGTGTATGTAGCTAATAAGGGGCTTCCCTGGTGGCTCAGTGGTAAAGAATCCATCTACCAATGCAGGAGAAGTGGATTCGATCCCCAAGTCAGGAAGATTCCCTGGAGAAGGAAATGGCAACCTGCTCTAGTATTCTCGCCAGGAGAATCCTACGGACAGAGGAACCTGGTGGGGACAGTCCATAAGGTTGCAAAGAACCAGACATGACTGAAACAACAGGGCATGCACCCATGTGGACTGTCTCCAAAAGAGCTCATGACTTCCTCTTCTAACCACGTGTACTTGTTAACAGAACAAGTGCTCCTCAGACTTAGCAGAAAGAAGAGTGAGACTTGGAATGAGACAAGAGGAAACCTCTACAATTTCAATTGGTCATAAATCAATTAATGTACACCACCAGAAGTTAGATGCTATAGTTTCAAAGATACGACCTTGTAGAGACCCGCCCCTGATAATCTTCTTCTTATACCCACAAGAACTTGGTAGTTTTCTCAGATCAGCTCTCTTACTCCCTGGCTTACCTCACAGTGTGACTTCTTTCCCCTTGTGGTCCATTCTTTGTTCTGAAAGGGTGCCCACCTAGCTGCTTTGCCTGGGGTTTGGAGATCCATCCCAGTAGCCTCCCCCTCAACAATAACAAGAGTCCTGCCACAGAACCCAGCTCCACAGAGTCCAGCCTAGCATAGATGGTCAGTGCAGTCCCTCATGAGCCAGGAGTGAAAAATCAGAAGCACCAGTGACCAGGGTTGGGCTGATTCAAAGCAAATCTGACGCGCAGAGTGATACCTCAACTGATTCACATTACCATGAGCAGACAGGCTTCTAATCTCTCAGCCCTGGGCTTGCTTTAGGAGTTGCTGTACGCTGTTCTTGCAGAGTCCAGAAAAGGAGCTAGTTACCTTCAGAAAGTCAGAGTGGCTGACCGTTCAGATTTGTGTAAAAGTAGGATGGGGTAGCAGAGAAGGCAATGGCACCCCACTCCAGTACTCTTGCCTGGAAAATCCCATGGACGGAGGAGCCTGGTAGGTTGCAGTCCATGGGGTCGATAAGAGTTGGACACGACTGACCGACTTCACTTTCACTTTTCACTTTAATGCATTGGAGAAGGAAATGGCAACCCACTCCAGTGTTCTTGCCTGGAGAATCCCAGGGACGGGGGAGCCTGGTGGGCTGCCGTCTCAGGGGTCCCACAGAGTTGGACACGACTGAAGCGACTTAGCAGCAGCAGCAGCAGGATGGGGTAGAAGAGGGCAGCGGCATATCTAATCATTCAGTTCAGTCGCTCAGTCGTATCTGACTCTTTGCGACTCCATGAATTGCAGCACACCAGGCCTCCCTGTCCATCACCAACTCCCGGAGTTGACTCAAACTCACATCCATCGAGTTGGTGATGCCATCCAGCCATCTCATCCTCTGTCGTCCCCTTCTCCTCCTGCCCTCAATCCCTTCCAGCATCAGAGTCTTTTCCAGTGAGTCAACTCTTCGCATGAGGTGGCCAAAGTACTGGAGTTTCAGCTTTAGCATCATTCCTTCCAAAGAAATCCCAGGGCTGATCTCCTTCAGAATGGACTGGTTGGATCTCCTTGCAGTCCAAAGGACTCTCAAGAGTCTTCTCCAACACCACGGCTAAAAAGTATCAATTCTTCCGCGCTCAGCTTTTTTCACAGTCCAACTCTCACATCCATACATGACCACAGGAAAAACCATAGCCTTGACTAGACAGACCTTTGTTGGCAAAGTAATATCTCTGCTTTTCAATATGCTATCTAGGTTGGTCATAACTTTCCTTCCAAGGAGTCAGTGTCTTTTAATTTCATGGCTGCAATCACCATCTGCAGTGATTTTGGAGCCCAAAAAATGAAGTCTGACACTGTTTCCACTGTTTCCCCATCTATTTCCCATGAAGTGACGGGACCAGATGCCATGATTTTAGTTTTCTGAATGTTGAGCTTTAAGCCAACTTTTTCACTCTCCTCTTTCACTTTCATCAAGAGGCTTTTGAGTTCCTCTTCACTTTCTGCCATAATGGTGGTGTCATCTGCATATCTGAGGTTATTGATATTTCTCCCGGCAATCTTGATTCCAGCTTGTGCTTCTTCCAGTCCAGCGTTTCTCATGATGTACTCTGCATAGAAGTTAAATAAGCAGGGTGACAATATACAGCCTTGACGTACTCCTTTTCCTATTTGGAACCAGTCTCTTGTTCCATGTCCAGTTCTAACTGTTGCTTCCTGACCTGTATATAGCTTTCTCAAGAGGCAGATCAGGTGGCCTGGTATTCCCATCTCTTTCCGAATTTTCCACAGTTTATTGTGGTCCACACAGTCAAAGGCTTTGGCATAGTCAATAAAGCAGAAATAGAAGTTTTTCTGGAACTCTCTTCCTTTTTCCATGATCCAGTGGCAATTTGATCTCTGGTTCCTCTGCCTTTTCTAAAACCAGCTTGAACATCAGGAAGTTCATGGTTCACGTATTGCTGAAGCCTGGCTTGGAGAATTTTGAGCACTACTTTACTAGCGTGTGAGATGAGTGCAATTGTGCGATAGTTTGAGCATTCTTTGGCATTGCCTTTCTTTGGGATTGGAATGAACTTAATCTAATCATTATGTTATCTGGAAGATTCTTTATTTCACCACAGGACTCCTCAAAATATGACTGCACTTCCATACAAATAGTCACAAATGTGTATAAAGGGAGTAGTCCCCCCCTAGAATTGGCATAAAGGCTACCAGGCTCCTCTGTCCATAGGATTCTCCAGGCAAGAATACTGGAGTGGGTTACCCTGCTCTCTTCCAGGGGATCTTTGACCCAGGGATTAAACCTGTATTTCTTATGCCCCCTGACCTGGCAGGTGGGTTCTTAACCACTAGTGCCTCCTTGGAATCCTCTCCATTTGCTGCTTCAAAAAGCCTGTTGACTCATGGAGAGACAGGCCTGGGAGCACTTCCAGAACGCAGATAGCTCATTTAGAGCAGAGGCTCAAACCCTAGCTATGTATTAGAATCACCTGGGATGCTTCTAAAATACACCAATGCTCAAATCCCACCAGAGCCCAATGAAACCAGAATCTCTAGAGGTAGGACCCAGGCATCAGTATTTTTTAAGCTGAGTAATTCTAAAGAGAAGTTAGGCTGAGAACCGCTCCCCCACAGGGAGGAACTGAACTCATGCCCAAAAGAGGGCTTGGATTCGAGATCCTGGAGCTAATCTGAGCTCTGACAGCTTCAATAACTTACTGGTTTTCCCACTGCTGTTCTAGAATTTCATGGGCTGTTGTCCCCTTGGGTGATGCAGCACTTGGCATAAAGGATGGACTCAAACAATACTGGTTGAAGGAATACACTCAGACCCAAACAGCTGGATTCTTACATCAGAAAACTCTTTAGAGAAATCTTTTTCTTTCTCTTGTCACAGCCTCTCTTTCCGTTCACCTCCATTTGACACAGACATTTTTTTTAAATAGGAAGCAAAAAAAAAAAAATAATAAATAGGAAGCAAAAAACAATAGTAATTGACCCTTCAAGATTTGGCTCAAAACCTACCTCCAAAAGGAAGTCTCTTGGATTGTCCCCAGCTCATAATGACCTCTTTCAGTGCATTTTTATATTATAGTCATTACAGTCTGTATAATTCAGTTGTCAACTGCATTCTTCTGTTATCGTCTTCAGTGGGTGTTTTTTGAATGCTCACAGGTCTATGTTTTACCTTCTTTAGAAGAGTGCCAGCTTTATGAATTTGAGGACTATCTCTAAGCTAGTGGGGCTTCCTGGATAGCTCAAATGGTAAAGATTCTGCCTGCGATGTGGGAGACCTGGGTTCGATCCCTGGGTCAGGAAGATCCCCTGGAGAAGGGCATGGCAATCCACTCCAGTATTCTTGCCTGGAGAATCCCACAGACAGAGCAGCTTGCAGGCTATAGTCCATGCGGTCCTAAACAGTCAGACATGATTGAGCGACTCATCTCTAAGATGGTAGATCATTTTGTTGGCTCACTTGTTTGATGTCTCTGGACAGACTGTAAGCTTCTTGAGGCCTGACACTCCCTGTCACTATGCTTTACATGCAGCACCATGCCTGGTACTGACACGGCTTAGGAGCTCAGCAGGGCTCTGTGAAGTGAAGACATTCAGTAACCCCTCTTAGCACAGTGCCCTGAAGTCAGTAGATATCCACTAATCATATTTGCTGACTGGGCATGGAATGAAAAAAAAAACATAATTCTTATTATAAGATTTGGTTCATAGGAGGCACAGAAATTCCCAGATTAATCCTATTTCAATTTCTCTTTTGCTTTTTGTAAATGCGTGGTTATTTGGCTCCAAAATTGAATGAGAGGTATCGAGAGGAATCCCTCATTCCCTTCCAAATCCCTTACATATCAATTTGGAACAAAGTCCCTACACCTTCAGTTCAAATCACTGTGGATTTTATACATTTCCATTATTAAGTTCAACAAGTCACTGCAGAGAAAAGACAGCGGGGCCATCTATGTCGGTGGATGCCTGCATTCCACACCTGCCCCAACGTGTGACTTTGAAATATGAAATCAGGTCTGCCGTTTCATTTCTTAATGAAGCAAACAGACGCCCTGGCCCCCTCAGTGGAGATGCTGCCCTGCTCCACCAGCTACAAGATGCAGGGTTCTGCTCTGTTTTGCTGACTGATGATACATACAGAAGGGCTCCCCACAGATGGCAGGCTTGGTATCCATGACAGCCACATTGCCAAATCATTGTTTGCTGTTTCCCTTTGGTGCAGTAAAAGGGTGTGTTAGGGGAGGTGGGTGGGGAGGGAGAGGAAGGCGACAAAAGAAACAATGAGCTCACCTGTCCCAGAAAATCACCCCACTGCCCTGTTGCCCAACACCAAATCCCCAGCCCCATTTTTGGCACCACAGCTGTTGCTACTGAATCCTAATGAGTTGCAGTTAGCAGGGTAGAAGGGAAGGGTTCCCATGTCACTAATGAGGAGCTACGAAGACAGGTGCTCAGCAAAGCCAGTTTTAAAGCAGATGAACCGCAGGCAGGCAGGCAGGCAGGCAGAGCTGGAAGATAGCATGTCCGACAGCATTGGAATTACAGACTTGGTGTAAGGTGTCTTCTGGAACACTTCGAGTGTGTCTCAAAGCCACCGCCAGCCAGAGCTGGTTGCAATCTGTCACCACAGGCAGAAGAGAGAAAAGAAGAGGCATCTTGTGTGGCCAACTCACACCCAGCTCTAGCCACTGGGGCATCACTCCTTCCTGGCGTTCTTTGATATACAACACCTGCTACGGATGTCTTCCCTAATCTGAACAGCAGGATATCCATCACGTCCACTATGTCATGGCCGGGGAGGTTCAAACCAAAGTTACCTCTGGCAGGAATCTGGGTCCACAATGAGGCCATGGGGCCTGAGGTCGTATCTTCAGAATATTCCCCTAGAACATTTCATCTCTTAGTATGGAGTGATGCAAATCAGCATTTACTTAGTTTCTCTTTTCTTATGGTGCTTTAGAAGCGTTGTAAAAATGTATTGAGGGGGTGAAAGCTCTCCAAAGATGCCCAGCAAGGGAAAAGGAAAGAGGGCCCTTGCTTCCAACTCTAACTCCAGCTCCTCCATCTAATCAGTGAAAAACCACTAGAAAAAGATTTTGGGGAAAAAATAATCTACCTGTTTTAAGTATGGAAATTCCTCAAAAAACTAAAAATAGAGTTGTCATAAGTTCCAGCAATCCCACTCTGGGCATGCTGCTGCTAAGTCGCATCAGTCATGTCTGACTCTGTACAACCCCATAGACGGCAGCCCACCAGGCAGTCCCCGTCCCTGGGGTTCTCCAGGCAAGAACACTGGAGTGGGCTGCCTTTTCCTTCATCCAGACAAAACTATAATTTGAAAAGATACATGCATCTCTGTGTTCATAGCAGCACTTCTTACAATAGCCAAGACACGGAAGCAACCTAAATGTCCATCAACAGAGGAGTGAGTAACGAAGAGGTGGTACATATATACAGTGGAATTTTGCTCAGCCATTCAGAAGAATGAAACGCCATTTGCAACAACATGGATGGACCTGGGGATTATCATACTAACGAAGTCAGAAAGGGAAAGACAAACACCATGTGATATCACTTCTACGTGGAATCTAAAATATGACATAAATGAACACGTGAATGAAACAAACACAGACTCACAGAACAGACTTGTGACTGCCAAGGGGAGGGGGCTGGGGGAGGGAAGGATTGGAAGTTTGCGATTAACAGATCCAAGTTATTATTATTTATATGTAGAACAGATAAACAATGAGGTCCTACTTATAGCACAGAGAACTGTATTCCATACCCTGTGAGAAATCATAATGGAAAAAAATATGAGAAAGAATATATATAAGTGAATTACTTTGATGTACGGCAGAAATTAACACATTGTAAGTCAACTATGGAACAACAGACTGGTTCCAAATAGAAAAAGGAGTTCGTCAAGGCTGTATATTGTCACCCTGTTTATTTAACTTCTATGCAGAGTACATCATGAGAAACGCTGGACTGGAAGAACCACAAGCTGGAATCAAGATTGCCAGGAGAAATATCAATAACCTCAGATATGCAGATGACACCACCATTATGGCAGAAAATGAAGAGGAACTCAAAAGCCTCTTGATGAAAGTGAAAGAGGAGAGTGAAAAAGTTGGCTTAAAGCTCAACATTCAGAAAACGAAGATCATGGCATCCGGTCTCACCACTTCATGGGAAATAGATGGGGAAACAGTGGAAACAGTGTCAGATTTCATTTTTTGGGCTCCAAAATCACTGCAGATGGTGACTGCAGCCATGAAATTAAAAGACACTTACTCCTTGGAAGGAAAGTTATGACCAACCTAGATAGCATATTCAAAAGCAGAGACATTACTTTGCCAACAAAGGTTTGTCTAGTCAAGGCTATGGTTTTTCCTGTGGTCAGGTAAGGATGTGAGAGTTGGACTGTTAAGAGGGCTGAGCGCCGAAGAATTGATGCTTTTGAACTGTGGTGTTGGAGAAGACTCTTGAGAGTCCCTTGGACTGCAAGGAGATCCAACCAGTCCATTCTGAAGGAGATCAGCCCTGGGATTTCTTTGGAAGGAATGATGCTAAAGCTGAAACTCCAGTACTTTGGCCACCTCATGCGAAGAGTTGACTCATTGGAAAAGACTCTGATGCTGGGAGGGATTGGGGGCAGGAGGAGAAGGGGACGACAGAGGATGAGATGGCTGGATGGCATCACTGACTCGATGGATGTGAGTCTCAGTGAATTCTGGGAGTTGGTGATGGACAGGGAGGCCTGGCATGCTGCGATTCATGGGGTCGCAAAGAGTCGGACACGACTGAGCTGATCTGAAGTCAACTATACTTTAATAAAAGTTTAAAAAATAACCTACCTACTTTAAATATATAAACTTTTATTTAATATTTATATAAAATACATAAAATGTTATGTAACATTTGAGTGCCCTGACTTCCTGTTCCCAGGTGAGGCCCAACAAGGCGATGCTCTGCCTGATTTCATCTCATGCCGTTAACGAGTGTCCTTCTGGCAGTCTGTTTGGCACCACTGTCTTTCACATTTTTGTGGGGTTTTATTGGTGATTTTGTGTTTTAAATGGCCCCCCAGCCTAGTGCTGAAGTGCTGTCCAGGGTTTCTAGGTGTAGGAAGGCCATGATATACATGATGGAGAAAATACTTGTATTGGATAGGCTTCGATAAGGCATGAGTTATGGTGCTGTAGCCCATGAGTTTAATGTTAATGAAGCGTCAGCATATATTGCATAAGCATACAGAAACACTTAAAACAAGATAGTGCATTGGTCAGGTGGTGAAAAGACCGTGATCAGGGACTCACAGGAACCTAATTCTATATTCCCCCACCTTGTATTCACTAATTCAGTGTTTGCAGCAATGTTATAGAACATAACTGCTGCAAATAATGAGAATAAATATGCTTTTTGACACAACGTTGAATGTGTCAACATTCTTCTTGGAATGGTTTTCCATGGTATTTCTAATCACAGAGACTGCAGGATATACGGACAACAAAAGGAAGAATAAGTAGGAAATTATGTACTTGTGTCTACTATCTGCCACTCCCTTCAACGTATTATATCTCTTTAGTCTTTGTAATAACTCTATATGGCTGCTTTTACTGCTCTTTTCTTTTCTAGGTATGAAATCTGAATCTTAAAGAGAGTAGGCAATTTACCTGAGGTCATGCAGCATGGTAGGCAGAATTCTAAAATGGCCCTAAGATTCCTTCCCCTCTGCACCATACATGCCCTCCATGATACCATCCCTAAAGTGTAAGTGGGGACCTGTAAACATGGCAATGGTCGTATGCCATGATTACATTACAATGCAGAAGTGAAAGAATTTTGCAGATATAATCGATTGACTCTTAAGTCTTGATCTTAAAGGAAATTACTCTGGGTGTGTCCCTCCTAGACAGATGAGTCCTTTAAAAGGTGAATTTCTCTCCTGCTGGCCTTGAAGAAGAAAGCCACAAGTTCTATAGCTAAAAGGAAATTAATTCTGCTAACAACCCTCTGAACTTGGAAAAGAACCCTAAGCCTCAGATAAGACAGCAGCCCCAGCTGACCTAACCCTAAACTTGACTACAGCTAACTTGTGCCCAGACTCTCGATCCAGGGAAACTGAACAACAATACACCAGTATTGTCTTTGGTAATTAGTTACATACCAAAAGAAAACTAACATACATAGCTAAGGAGTGGCAGAGTCAGGGTTGAAACACAGGGTCCCCTTCCTCCCAAAGCTGATGTTCTTGTCCTTTATATGATGTAATACCACACTTTGGATTTTGCTTGCTTGTTTGGTTGCCATGGGGAGAAGACAGTGGTAGAAGGAAATATGAAAGACATTCAGATAAAATGGCTAGGATAGAAGCCTTAATACAAGTCTTAATACAAAGCGGGTCTCTTCAGCCTTGGGTGGTGGCAGTTACTGTGACTAGTGAAAAAGTGAGAGGCCTCTTAGTGTTGGGGGAGGAGGAGTGGGGGTGGGCAAGCATTTCACCTCCTCTTTCTCAGGAAATATGTAAAAGGAACTGGGGTTAACAGTGTTCACATAGGGCAAGCAGAGAACTCTGGGTTCACAATGTTAGATGAACCCCACGAAATAGCTGATATGATTGTTTATGATATTCACGAACAGCAACTACATATGATTCAACCAGTAATTAGAAAATGTCAGGTCAGAGACCGGAAGCAGGAAAGAAGCCAGGAATACCATCGGGGAGCACTTCTTGAGTGAGGAGAGACACGAACGTGGACGTTGTCAAGGCAAGAATAGAACAACTTGGTGTTTAGAGCCAGGAAGGACAGTGTCAGTGAGCATGTTCATGCCTCAACTATGGGAGATTTCAGCTAAGGGCTTTGTGCAGCTGTGGGAAGGATGAACACCTATGAAACCCAAGCTTAATCTGCAGATCTCTGACTCTGATCTAGTGATATGCTATGCTACAAAAGGGGAAGCGCAGGGCAGAGTGGCCAGGGCAGGGATGGGGTTATGTACCATCATGGGATTAGTGTAAGGGTCATAAACAACACATGTCACACACCTGACACAGGACCTCAGACAGCAAGGAGACCAAACCAGTCAATCCGAAAGGAAATGAACCCTGAGGATTCACTGGAGGGACTGACGCTGAAGCTGAAGCTCCAGTACCTTGGCCACCTGATGCAAAGAGCTGACTCACTAGAAAAGACCCTGACTCTGGGAAAGACTGAGGACATGAGTAGAAGGGGTCAACAGAGGATGAGATGGTTGGATGGCATTATTGACATCATGGACCTGAGTCTGAGCAAACTCGGAGAGATAGTGAAGGACAGGGAAGCCTAGCGTGTTGCAGTTCATGGAGTCACAAAGAGTCAGACAGAACTTAGTGACGGAACAGCAACAAGTACCCAAAAAATGGCAACATGATTATTTGGCTGTTTATTAGACAACAGAAAACTGCTTTGCTCATGTAAGGACGAGGCATCTTTAAATACAAAGACAAAAAGAAAGACAGAAGGCCGTGACCGGGAACACCAGAATCAGGCTGGAAAAGATTTAATTCTTTAGTCACTGAACTTCCTCTCATGGGGCAGCATGGGGGAAGGGACAGCACCTTGGCCAGCACTTCGGCAGAGTTACTCATCTTGCTCCAGACACTTGGCCATCAAGAGCAGGGCTCTCCACCTGAAGGAGGCCAGGATGGACAACTTTATGGTTTTCATCACATGACCCCATAGATAAACACACTGATTACATAAGCATAAAAATGTGACACAGATTCATTTGCTAACCCATTCAAAAGACGCTTTTTTTTTTTTATCACCCACTGTGTGCAAGGCATATAGTGAAGAGAAGTGGGAGAAGTCATCTGCCTTGCCCTCAAGGCAGGGGCTCTGTCCTTGGCTCAGTCCTGAGTTTGGTTCCAGCTCAGAACATGGCATCTACCATTTTAGCTGGAGGGTTATAAATACGTGTTTGGTCAGTAGGACTCATATTTAGGATATAAAGGTCCAGTTACAATAAGAAAGACAAAAATAAGTAGTAATTGCCTCCGTTCTGAAACTGGTAATTGCTCTGTTTGAGCTTCCTGATCTGTGGGGCCTGGGAAGCAGGCCGAAGGAGAGAGATTGCAGCACTGCCTACCTGCTGCTCAGAGACATGCCCAAGAGCCCCCAGGAGCCTGCACTGTAATTACTGTAGTCGTGCCAGCCCCAGAGCCCCACCAGCAAGTATAATAATTTCCTGTGTAATTATCCTCCAGATAAGAACATGCATCCTCCTCCCAGCCCTTCTTCCTCCCTCTCCTTTTATTTCCTTTCTCTCTCCATCTTCCTTCTTTCCCTTCATCTCCCAAACAAATTCAATAAGGTCCACATCAGGATGCAGAAGAATCCACTCCAAGGTCACCTTGTACCCGGGCCTGGGGCTGCTCTCTCCTTGGAGAGAACACTGACATGTTCCCTGATGTCATCAAAGAAAGCCTGGATAACGAAACTTTCCTCTGCCTTCCTCCAGACAAGACTCCTTGGCTTTCTATCTTTAGATCAATGGTCTCTTCCCCCAAACTCCCCTTAGGCTCAGGTGGGGCATATAATTACTGATGGGGAAAACTGCCTGAGAAGATGGCTGGCCCACAGGTCACGGCAGAGATTCTTTAACTCCTTAATGACAAACTGGCACATAATACATCTGGTGAGTCACTGAGACTCAGCACTATGTTACATGCTTTATAGTCGTGTTCAATCCTGACAACAAGCCTAGGAGGTAGGCACTATTGTTATCCATGTATATAGATGAGGAAGTGAAAGGCCAGTTAACTCTCCCTGGATCCCTTCACCAATAAGTAGCTGAGCTGGGGTTCCAATTTGGTCCATGTGACACTCTCTCCTTGTATTTCATCACCCTGCTCCGTTGAAAATGAAAGTCGCTCAGTTGTGTCCAACCCTTTGGGACCCCATGGAATTCTCCAGGCCAGAATACTGGAGTGGGTAGCCTTTCCCTTCTCCAGGGACTCTTCCCAACCCAGGGATCAAACTGAGGTCTCCCGCATCGCAGGCAGATTCTTTACCAGCTAAGCCACAAGGGAAGCCCAAGAATACTGGAGTTGGTAGCCTATCCCTTCTCCAGGGGATCTTCCCTACCCAGGGCCTCCTGCATTGCAGGCAGATTCTTTACCAATTGAGCTATGAGGGAAGCCTCTGCTCTGTTACCCTCCACTGTATGGGCTTTACCCACATCGCTGTTCTCCCACTTCTGTCCTTGGTAATTCACGGTGCAAATGATAAACCCAAATTCTGTCCTCCAGTTCCCAGCACTCATTCAATGCCCCCTTCCCATGTATCAGGGCCGCCTTCCTTTCGTCACAGACAGCCATGGCTCACCTGCTGTCAGACTGTCTGTGGCATTTCCATGTGTTCCCCAGCTAGGCCCACCTTGCTTTGCAGAGGGAGGCAGGTAACATCTGCATTTTAGGACAAGCAGATAACACACCTGGCTCTCAGGACTGGTTCCAAAGCAGTAGGGAACACCAATGGGAAAGAGTGCCTGGAGAATGGGTCCTTGTTGTGCCTCCCCAGTCACAAGGGTGGAAAAGGAGAAGTGGGCAGGCAGTTCATGGAGCCTCTATGCAGTTCAGAACCATCAGTGGAGGTTCATGACAAAACGAAAAAGAGAACTGCTGTATGATCCAGCAATCCCACTCCTGGGCATATATCCAAATAAAACTACAATTCAAACAGACAATTCCAATGTTCATAGCAGCACTATTCACAATAGCCAAGACACGGAAACAACCTGAATGTTCACCAACAGATGAATGGATAGAGAAGACGTGGCACAATGGAATATCACTCAGCCAAACAAAGAATGAAATAATGCCACTGTACCAACATGGATGGACTATAGATTATCCTACTAAGTGAAGGAAGTCAGACAAAGACAAAGATCGCATGATATCACTTATACGTGGAATCTAAAATATAACACAAATGAACCTATCTATGAAACAGAAACAGAATCATGGACACAGAAGACTGATGGCTGCCAAGGCTGGGGGTTGAGAAAGGGATAGAGTAGGTGTTTGTTGTTAGCAGATGTAAGCTTTTATATATAGACTGGATAAACAACAAGGTCCTACTGTATAGCACAGAGAACTGTATTTAATAGCCTATGATAAACTGTAATGGAAAAGAATATATATTCTTAAAATGTGTATATATGTATAACTGAATCACTTAGCTGTATAGCAAAAATTAACACACATTGTAAATCAGTACGCGCGCATGCTCAGTTGCTCAGAAGTGTCAGACTCTTTGCGACACTATGGACTGCTGCCCGCCAGGCTCCTCTGTTCACGGGATTCTCCAGGCAGGAATACTGGAGTGGGTTGCCATTTCCTCCTCCAGGGGATTTTCTCAACCCAGAGGTTGAACCTGCATCTCCTACATTTCCTGCATTGGCAGGTGGATTCTTGACCACTGAGCCCAAATCTGGAAGCCCACTGGGAAGCCCAAATCAAGTATACTTCAATAAAAATATGACAAAGTGAATGTATGTATATATATATACATATATATATAATAATCATCAATGGATCAGGACTAAGAATATTGGCAGATAAAAGGGAAGACCATTAAAACATCTGTCTGATGGGGGGGAGTGTGGCTTAGAGAAAGGGGCCAGATTATTTTTTTGAACTCTCATCTAACTTGCAAGCAGGAATGGAAAGGTTTACAATTACAATCCATACATAACAAAGTTGCTAAATGAGCTCTGGTCTCCATCCCCCTCAGAAGCTGTGGGTCAGTGTCCTGAGGATGGTTAACCCCACGGGCAATGCTCTTCTCACCAGCAGCCCTTTGACCATCCGTGTGACACTCCTCACTGACTCACTGAAGTCCAGACCAAACATTACGCAAGGCTTGGGTATTAGTGTCCTGCAGCTTCTGTAACACACTACCACAAACTTGGTGGCTTAAGGAAACAGAAATTTTTTCTTTCACAGGTCTGGAAGCCAGAAGCCTGAAATCAAGGTGTTGGCAGAGTTGATTCCTTCCTCAGAGGTTCTGAGGGGCATCTAGTCCATGCTTCTCTCCTAGCTTCTGGTATTTGCCAGCAATCCTTGGCATCCCTGGGTCTGCAGATGGCATCACTCTGCAACTTTTATCTCCATTGTCACACGGCCTCATTATGTTGATGCTAGTCATAGGCTCTAAGGCCCACCCTACCTGAGCATAACTCACTGTAACTAATGAAATCTGCAAAGACTCTATTTCCAAATAAGGTCACATTCTGAGGTTATGGGTAGACATGGATTTGGGAGCAGGGAGCAGGGGACTCTATTTAACCCCGCATAGCTTGCCAGCGGCATTTTTGGCTGATCCCACATAACAGCAAGGAGAGGATTTGGGTTCCTCAAGGGAAAGTCTCAGGTAAACCTTGATATGGGTGGGGAGATGGAGGAGACAGACCAACCTGAGCAGCGTCCATGCCCAACTGAGGCCGAACCCTTGCATCTAAAACAGAAATCAAGTCCAACGGACAAAAGTTAAGTCATGCAGAGAAGAAGGCAACTTCCCCCATAGCTCAAAACAGCCCAGACCGCTTCCCCTTCAAAGTGCAACACTATCCAGGTACCACACCAAGGATTCAATTCACCCTGCACCCTCTTTCCCCAAACTTACATGGAAAAGAGGCAAATTCCTTCAGTCTCCTTTCGTCTCCCTTCTAAGCTCCACGAGGGCTAGGGGTCACCCAGGGGCTCTGGCTGAGATGGAGCTCTCTCAGCCTCCATTCAGCCAAGAACAATCCCAGGGGTGGGGGTCGGGGGCTCACGGCAAAGAGCAGAGCAGAGCTAACCCTCAGGCTCCCCTAAGGCAGTCCTTTCTGCTAGTGGGGACTGATTTCTGAGGCCTTCAGGGAGGTGCTGTGTGGAACTGCATCCAATCTGGTCTAAGTAGATTAGTTCCCTTCCAGGGAAAGGTTTCTGGACAGCTGAGCCGGGCAGCTCCCTGCGCAGTGGCGGGGGGCTGTCATTACAAGGCCCAGACAGGACATAATGACATGCTCCCTGGAGGGAGCTCCTAATTGAATTACAGGGTGTCTCCTGAGCATCAAAGGCAGCCTGTGCTCAGAGGTAGCGGAATAGTCCAGGAGCAGACCTTCTGTGGAGCTGGTGCTGGGAGGGGTTGGGCTTGGGAGGAGCTGGGATGCCTGAAGTAGAGAGGGCTCTGGGGAATCTCGGTGGTCTCGCAGACCCCGGGAGAGAAGAGGAGGAAGCACGGAGAGTGGGGGATGGTGGGCATCCCTGGAGCTCATACCTGAGAAGTGCGTTCAAATCCCATATCTCCCCAGCTTGTTGCAACCAGGAGGTGGTAGAGAGCCAGAGGACCAGGCCTCTGTTCGTTCATTCATTCATTTAACAAGCATCTTTTGTGCCCCTAGGATGTGTGATGAAAGAGAACCAAGTGCTGCTCTGATCTGAGGACGCAGCCTGCTGTGGGACCATTTACTCCTGAATTCAACTTCTACTTTTATCTACGCACGCCCCACAAGCCGCAGCCAACCCGCCCTTCTTCCTAACAAGTTCTTCTAAGTGGACTAGAGGAGGAGGTGTGCAAGTCACCTTTAATGACTCCAAACTGAATCACGACAAAAGGAGACTTCCCTGGTGGTCGAGTGGTTAAGAATCCACCTTGCAAGGCAGGGGACGAGGGTTCAATTCCTATTCGGGGAACTAAGATCCCACACACCTCAGAGCAACTGAGCCCATGTGCCACAACTAGAAAGCTTGCGAGCTGCAACTACTGAACCCCACATGCTCTGGAGTCTGCAAGCTCCAAGCAACTACCAAGCCCACATGCCACAACTACTGAGCTGGAGCGCCACAACTAGAGCTCCCCGCATCGCAATGAGAGATCCCGGGTGCTGCCACTAAGACCCGACATTGCCAAATAAGTAATAATGACGATAAATTGTGACAAAAGGCAGGAGGAGTCCCTGTGTGGCTGAGGCTCAGGGCTCCCTCTTTCACAGCAATGCTCACACGCACTCCCTTTCCCCGCCTGCCTGGGACTCCCTGAAGACAGGGGTGGTGCCTCTTCTCACAGTGCTCAGCCCACTGTATGAGCTCCATGAATGTCTGCTGACTGTACCCTGAGAGACTGGCACCCCCTCCCCAGCTCCTCTCTGGAGGGAGGGCTCTCATATGTTCTCTGAGGGCTGCGGGCTGACTATCCTCCTCCTCCTCTAACCCTTCGTCTTTGTGACCCAGACCCAGACACCAGGGTCACAACCTCAAAGGGGGCCCCCTCAATCTGAACACATGTTCCTGAGCCAGCCTTGCCTGCAGCAAGCCAAAGTGTCAGCTGTGTATATTCCTGATGGTGAAGTGGCCAGACAAGGATCCCCTGTGTACCCGCCCGGGCAAGGGTGGGTCTGAGACAACAGCCAAGAGTGATGAGTCCAGATTTCTGAGCTGAGCATTAAGGAGTCTATTTGGCCCTTGCCAAATTCCCTGGGCCCAGTTGCCCCTGAATTAAAGGACAGCCAACTCTTGCTGTTAAGGAAGAGATGTCCTCTTAACTCTTTCTATATGAGAATAAAGTCTGCTGCTTTCAACTTCCTGACCTTATTCTGGTGCTAAAATATGTAACGTAGTTGAAAGAATATGTGATTTATAAGCAGAAGGTCTAGGTTTGGACACTGACCCTTAAACACTTTGTGTCCTAAGGTAAATTAACATTTCTTAAATTCAGTTAACTCATCCGAAGACATTGATAATATTAAAAGTGCAATTTTTATTTCTATATAAATATTAGAAGTCTTATTATGTAAAAACATAACAGCCACAACAGTAATCTTTCCCAAAGGTCTAAACAATGCGGAAGCCTAGAAAATCAACACTGTGTCCTATATTCTGATATATTCTCCAGCATATTCCGATCTCCCCAGGGGATCACCCTCTTCAAAACAACTTTAAACA
This sequence comes from Bos mutus, assembly GCF_027580195.1. NCBI lineage: Eukaryota > Metazoa > Chordata > Mammalia > Artiodactyla > Bovidae > Bos > Bos mutus. The sequence goes on along the minus strand of NC_091626.1, from coordinate 26,836,845 downwards.
ATTAGTGCCTAATATTTTCAAAGTATTTTATATCGATTTGTTCCTTTGAAAGTGAGTTCGTGGCTGTCTTCATTCTACTCTCTCCCCAGTCCTCAAAATAGAAAGTATATATTCTTCCAACAGTCCACGGGTTAACTAAAATAACATTTCTGTCTACTTTGGCTGAACTGTATTAACTCATTGTTGTGACACTAGTTAACTTTTGCTGTGGTTTATGAAAAAAAAAAAAGGAAACCTAATTAATTGTCAGCTAAGAATTTTCTAAAACCTGGGGTCCCACAAGGAGGGGTAGATAATTAAAATGGCCTGTTATGGGAAGCTGGCTGGGAACCCATGGTCTGGTTTACAAAGCCCACTATGTTAGCAAGGACTCTGGAAGATTCTGGTCCGATAAGGTTACCTGCATCATGGGTCCAGTGGGGATTTAAGTCCCTGTGGATTCAGGAGGAAGAAGAGAGTGATTCACCGAGGCTTTCCCCTAGGACTGGCCCAGGATTGGAGAGACAGTGACAAGTTCATGCTAATGCACCTCAGTGAAATGGAGACTCCTACTTTATCCCATGAAGCTCTTCCCATCTCTCATCCCAGGACTAGAGTTGGCAGATATTTGGCTTTTCTTCTCACATCCACAGCTGAGTCCAGACACAGCCTCAAAAACCCTTTCCAAGATGGCTCCCTGGACAGCCACGACGGATTGACTGGAACTGACCCAGAAGAGAGTCCTACATTACACCCAGCCATGTGCCCTGGGGCATGGGCACCTGGCAGAGTCGCGCTCTGTGCCACCTGGAGATGAGAATACAGTGGCTTCCGGGGAGTTCCTGGGGAGGCATCAAGTTTCAGCTGCAAAGATAAGGGGGTGGGGGTGCCCGCTGGCTTGTGCTAAGTCCAGCAGACCAGCTGTCTAGCAGGGGAGGGTGGGAAGGGAGAGGCTGTCATTCTATCCGTGGCGGGGATGCTTTCTGTCCTGGTAGGGAATACAGGCTGCTCTGGAAATCCGAACCCAGGAAGAGGCTGGGACAGTGACTCAGGACCCAAACCGAGTGCACCTGGAAATGACGGCAGGGTATCTTCTGACGCTCATCTCCTGGAGATGACGGACCAGAAAAGGGCAAAGCGGGAGGAACGACCCGGTGGCCTGGAGCCTTGTGCCACCGAGCATCACCCACTAGGAATGCTTTCTGTCGGTCTGGGCAGAAGCCCGTTTAATTTCGGCTGCCGAGTCCGTGGTCGGCTGGGCTATAGTAGTGCTGAGGGTTCCAGAGGTGGCTGTTTCTCCTGTTCTCCAGCCTACCGCACCAGCGCTGATCACTGTAAAATCAGCACTCTCTCAGGGGTACGGCTGGAAAAGGCAATGGCACCCCACCCCAGTACTCTTGCCTGGAAAATCCCGTGGATGGAGGAGCCTGGTAGGCTGCAGTCCATGGGGTCAAGAAGAGTCGGACAAGACTGAGCGACTTCACTTTCACTTTCCACTTTCATGAATTGGAGAAAGAAATGGCAACCCACTCCAGTGTTCTTGCCTGGAGAATTCCAGGGACGGAGGAGCCTGGTGGGCTGTCGTCTATGGGGTCACACAGAGTCGGACACGACTGAAGTGACTTAGCAGCAGCAGCAGCAGCAGCAGCAGCAGCAGGGGGTACAGCAAGCCTTACATACTGTGTCAGTTTTGAGGTGACAGAAGACTGTTTTGCCCAGGACTTCCTTCTAAGTGACACTGTCCATCACTTAGAGACACAATTGCTTCGTTAGCTCACCATCAAGACCCCTGGGCAGCTTCATTTTCCCACCCCACCACCCAACTATGGCAGATTAAGCATCAAGTTGGGGATGGACATGGAAACATGTCTTAACCCAGGGTAACCAATACCTATCTGGCCAGTGGCCTTTGACAGAGTTAACTTGAGGGATGGGGAAGGGTGGAGGTGGGGGAGGGAAACAAGAGAGTCCCTCCCCTGAGAATCTGAGAATCTGAGATAGAAGAATAGAAAGATCTTTTCAGGTAGGAAATAGGGCTGTTGGGCTGTGAGGTTTCATTGAAGTGATAAGGGAGAAGACCACAGAGAGGGCAGAGATGCCAGGAGACAGAGACCATGTGGCTGAGAGGGAGCATGTTAGACAGAGAAGGTGGTCCCTAAGACCCTGATGCCTTTCTGATACCAGTTCCAGCCTATGCTGGATCCTTACAATTCAACCTTCTAGTCTTAAAAGTCAAATACTATGTGGTGAAGGCAAAAAAAAAAAAGAGCACCAGAGTGAGTGGTCTGTTTCCTGGGAGATATCAATCTTCTTGGTACTATCATGAGGCTAGTTCTTTCTATCCAAATGCCAGGCTTTCTTGAGGGATACCCACAGCACACTCTTGGTCACTCAAAGAAATCACAGATTAGACAGTAGACAGAAGGCGGTCCAAACACAGAAGCCAAGAGTGTGAACGAGGCAGATGTAGGGAATAGAATAAGAGTAAGACGGGAGATGGGACTAAAGGGCGTGAGAAGGAAGTCACTGAGCTTGAGCAGGAGCAGCAAACATGGCCTGAGCATCAGCGGCCCCTGGAGCACAGACGGTAAAGAAAGAAGGGTGCAGCCGAGGATGTCCAGAAGAGAGCATGTGCAAGAGAAAGCAGCCAAGCCAAAAGGGAGGTGCAAGCAGGGAAACGGAGTGAACACGTAAAGTGTCTGCAGTCAGGTCCAGGCTTAGCCCTAGGGATGGTGGTATGGTACACCTTCCATGACTGCAGCTCAGAAAGAGAGGGTCAGGGGGTCAGGAGGGTCCCAAGGAGAAATCACACAGGACACACAAGAAGGAAACCAAAAGGCAGACCAATCAAGACCAAGGGCTCTGGAAAAAGATGGACTACTGCAAAGAAATGGCAGAATTCATCATCTCTAATCCATAACTTGCTCCACAGCCATATTCTGAATAGGAAGCTACTATCAAGATGTCACTCATTTTGAAAGTACCAACTAAAGTATCCATGTTAAAGAGTTGTCTGCATTATAACTAACTGGTTCTTCATGAATCCTTATCACCAAATGGTAAGTGAACTGGGCTCAGGCAACAGCAGGTTAACCAGGCTGTGTCCATGCCATGCCGACCCTTCACTAGTAAGGGTCAGCATGCTGCCACATTGAAAACCGAACTCAAATATATACACTCACCAAGTGATGACTCAATTTTAGAGAAACAGATTTTTCCATAATGAATAAATTTTACTTCAACTTTATCTTCTTCTCTACTTAGCCAGATAACTTCCTATTTGTGTATGTGGCGATGGTAGGGTGGGACTGTAATTCCTATGAATGATAACTATCACATCAGCTACAAATGTTTACCTAGTGCTTTCCTTCATGGCCTTTTAGCAAAATCCTCAAAGCACATGATTCCTACAAGATGCTTCTGGATGGTGCAGAATTTAAATACAGGGATTTTGCTCTGTGTGTAGGTCAAGGAGTTCTCTCTCTCCAACTATTAGTTACACACTGCTCTACACTAGGACTTCTGATTGGTTCTGGAAGCACAGGTTAGTTTCTCTTTTAAAAGGACAAGAAAATAAACACCTTGAATAAACTGAAGACCGTAGCACTAAATTCTACTCTCTTCCTAGCAGAGTTGATGGGGGCACAGCCCAAGGATGGGGAAGGAATGAGTGCTCACGCACGACCCAAACACAGCTGGAAAGTTGATGAAAGCTGGACGACAAGGAAGAGTCCTCCCCACTCACCCATCTCACTTTCCCCAAGTATCCCTTTTTATCACGCTTGTGAGTGAATGAGAAAACTTTGACCTGAAGAGCCAGAAGAGTTGAGACAAACGAAGCAAGGCCCATGGCAGGATCTTTATTGTTATTCCTTTATTATTGCCTAAAGCCCCAACTAGCATCATTGCAAAATGCTCAGGGGAGCCTGCTTTGAGGCTGAGACCATTTCATTTTCTGATTGGCTGGTCATGTGACCATCTCCAACCACAGTTGTGCCTTTCTCCTCAAACCCAACCGGACATTCTCCTTGGTGGAGTCTCCAACTCTGCACACCCCGAATTTTCTCATACCAGAGGGCAGACCAAAGTGAGAAGACCCAGGGCAGGCACACTGAATGCTCTGTTACCTATGGTCCCTGACCAAGTCAAGCAGAGAGAGTGCTGCCCGATCCAGTACTGCCAAGGATGCTGCACCCTTAGACCCTAAAACAAATAAACCAGGAAGGCTCTGGACTTGCTGGCGATCCTTATGGATATATAAGGTTTAAGTATATTTGGCATGCTTTATGGATCCTGAAGTTGGAATATGTCACTCCTTGACATTCTTGGGCAATTTTACTAATTAAGAAAAGAAAAAAAAATTTACCAAGACCTGGGACCTTTCTGGGCACAACATCCAAAGTTCTGCTGAAGAGTCCACATAGCCTCTAATCATTCCTTTGTGTCCCAAAGAGAGGAAATTGTAGTTGAACAACCCTATCTGAAATGTTCCACTATTCTGTTAAACTCCCCTCCCCCATTTAACAATTCACTTAAACAAGGATTCCTGTCTTCAGGATCACTCTGAGTCAAGGACATAGCTCCACTGTGAGTTCCATGAAGCCATGGCTCTGTGGATGGACTGTTTACCTACAACTACAAAGAGAGCATATTACTGGAAATCAGCACTGCAGGCTGAAGAAAGGAGAAAGAAAAGGATTCCAGCTAAGGGGGAAATATCTCTACCTCCACTGCACTTCTGCCCGTGCTAAGCGTGCAGCTTCTGATTTTTCTCAAGTGCAGAAAGGACATTCTAGAAACAAATGATCCTCCTCTATGCATGCGTGCATGCTAAGTCGCTTCAGTCATATCCAACTCTTTGCGACTCTGTGGACTGTAGCCCGCTAGGCTCCTCTGTCCGTGGGATTCTCGAGGCAAGAATCCCATGGAGTGGGTGGCCATATCCTCCTCCAGGGGATCTTCCCAACCCAGGGATTGAACTCGCATCTCTTATGTCTTCTGCATTGGCAGGAGGGTTCTTTACCACTAGTGCTACCTAGGAAGGCCCTTATCTTCCTCTGCGACTAGACAAAAACTATCCTATTACTCTGCTGAGCCAAAGAAAAAGCAAAAAACCCGACTGTGTTTAGTCAAGTTGGAGAATGTGAAAATTGGATCCTGGGTAATTCCTTATTTGTATAGGTTTTGATGGGAAGATGCCTTTGGCTAAAACTTTACAGAGAAAGCACCCCTGGAAGAGAATGGCCTGCATAATTCTGAAAAAAATACTGCACTATTTCATGGAACAAGGTCTAGCCTGAAGTTAACCATCACCAAGAGATGTCTCAGCTACACTTGTCACTTTTTTCAGCAAGAGATCACTAAGATAAACCTTCTAAAAATTTTTTCTATGAGTTCAATATTTTCCTTCCTTAACAGTTTCAAGGTGAATCAAAAGATTAAAAATAGTCCATAATATATTATTAGTAGTAGTTAAGACATTACTCACAAAAACACTCCTGGATGTGTCCTTCCAGGGCATCTTTCGCCCATAAATTTCCATATTCTTTCCAAAGTTAACATTTTGATGGATAAAAATAAAATGGAAAAGTCCAAATGGGGAGGCTGCTGCTGCTGCTAAGTCACTTCAGTCGTGTCTGACTCTGCGACCCCAGAGACGGCAGCCCACCAGGCTCCCCCGCCCCTGGGATTCTCCAGGCAAGCACACTGGAGTGGGTTTCGGGGGAGACATTAAATCAGCAGCATCCAAAAATGTCCTTTCTAAAGTCCAACTTTCTATCATATCTATCTGTGTGATCTTGGACAAGTTGCTTTGCATCTCAGATTCTCACATTTCATAATTTGTAAAACTGGGAGGACAGATACCTTCCAGTTTCAACATTCTGTATTTGCTTGGGAAATGTGGGGTACAGCTTACACTCCATTCTTCTTTGAAGGAGGCCCACTCTATTTAATTAGAGTAGATCTTGCCATTTGCATATTTGACATCTGAGGCTTTGGCTATTCCCAGAGACCCCAAAGGTCAATGAGCTGTAATAATCTTATTTTTGCAGAGGCGCTCTGTGAGTCTGGTGTACAGGAGTGAGTCACGTGTTCAGTGAGTGAGATTAATGTGCAGGTGGCTCGGAGGCCATAATCCCCAGGATGTGCTACAGTAGTAGTCACAAACTACCAGGATTCTTCCAGACCACAAAGATGTCAGTAGTATCCTTCTCAAATATCACGAGTTTATTGTAACGTGGGTTTAAAGTAATTATGTACCCACCCCCACACTTCACCTACTTCACTACTATATCTTTAATGAAGGTGACTTTAAAACTTTAGTGGTGTCACACACAGAAGGAGAAGCTTTCATTCCCCTTTTATTGAGCTAATCTCAAACTATACTTCTCCCACCTGTTTTGATTTGTCTGTATACCTTGTATCCTCTCCACTGGAGAATAAGATCCTTGGGAGTTAAAATGCCACCTTATCTTGGTCACTTATTTCTCTCCAGTACTAGTAATGTACCTAGGATGTAGCAGATATTTAATAAATGTCCGTTGAGTGACTGAGCACTTTTGATGCACTTAGGCACTCCGCTAACATGCATTTTCTTACTATCTGTATGTGGTACTAATCATAATCTCGAAGGATAGGTATTATTGTTCCTAGCATTGCAACAAAATCGCTGGGACTCAGAAGCTGAAATGACTTGTTAAAGTTAAACAGCTGATGCTCGATGGATTCACACCTGTTTGTCAGACACCAGAGCTCGTTCTTCCATCCTACCATGGTGCTGAGGACACGTTTGAAGAAGCAAAGCATAAAACCAAATGAATGAATTCACGGACATAGGCCTGGCTTCGTTCTGAAGATTCAGAGCATTGTGGTGAGGGCAGAAGTGACGGTGCCACTGGGCTTGGTGGGAAAACAAAGCTACACGGAGAGAGAAGGCGCAGAGAGGGAAATTGTTCCAGGCATCACACAGCTTCTGTCTGAGTCCCTCGAAGGTTTCAATTTCAGGGTTCAGACTGTTCCTGCAGTTAGCAGGGTCTCGGCTAAGAGCTAGACTCGAGCTAAGATGGAGTTGAACACTGACACTGGAAAGCAAGCATTCATGATCCAGTCATGCAACTCATCTGAAAAGCCGCTTTCCTTCCTAGGCTTCATGGTTTGGTCAAGAGCTTTAGGGCCTTTCAGCTCTGGGAAGCAGAAGCATCTGGAGCTTGTTAGAAATGAAGAATCTCAAGCCCTACTTTAGATATTGGAAGTCATAATCTGCATTTTAGCAAGATGCCTGGCTGGTTCACAAGCACATTAAAATTTGAGAAACACTACTCTAGAATATCTAGATGATATTCTAAGGTCCTTTCTTGCTCCAACATTTTATGAGTTTAGAATAGTATCCTTCATGGTAACCAAAAAACTAGCATGCTTATTAATTAGGGTGACACAGAAAATCAAGTAACCTGATTACCTCAGTGGTGTCTTCTGAAGACTAGTGTTAATTCATCAGTATTACTATTAATGAGTTTGTTTACTGAGTACATATCATGTACAGGGAATATTGCATACAGTATCATGAATCATTATAATAGACCTGCTAGAGTGACATTATGATCTCCTTTTTATCAATGGGGAAAAAAATCTCATAAATTAATCAAATTTCCCCAATGTGGTTAAATCAGTACTAGAGTCAGAATCCTAATCCACAGAGTACTATACTTAGAGCCCATGGTTTTCTTGCTGTATCATACTGTCTCTAGCTGTAAAATTACAATTTAAAGTATCAAAAGTAGGCCTCCTTTTGTGATAATAGATTAGCAGGTTTTGGACTCATTCTTCTGCAGTGAAGAAGGCCAAGAGGGTAGTCTAAATTCTACTGAAGTCTAAAAAAATAATGCAAAGGAAAAGATGGGAAACCTTAGAATACCTGGGCCAGCATCTCAAACGTGTAGAAGTTCATACATATGTATAACCAATATTACCCAGAAGTGATCATTCATGAGGCTCATTTACACCAAGACAGTAATCAAGCTGAAGACAGCTTGAGGAGGGTTTAGTCATATTTGGAGATCCCAGGCGCACAGTTGATTGCTAATGAGGTGAAGAAATTGGGATCCCAACTTCTGATCTCTCAAAATACTACTCTTTGGTGCCCTCAGCAAATTGGTACTGAATGGGAGGGACCGCAAGTCTCTCCAGTTATGGCCAATGCTGATGTCATTTAGTGCCTGACAGTAATTTATCTACTGACATTGCCATAAATACGCATGAAATTTCATAGGGGTTTTCCTCGCCGTGAGGGCCTTCATTTGTATGTATAAGCATCCTCCCCAGAGCACACCGAAAGGGAGCGTATTCTCTAGAAAGGCACAGGTTTTTATTAATGCTAAAAAGAGATTATCCTTTCCCGCAAAATAACTAAACAGGGCTCTAATAAATCAATCTGTCAATGGCTATTTCATTTCAGGGGACAGTATCCCCCCGTTCCATCTGGCTGGTGCGGTTATGACCTACACTGAGCGCCTATGTCTATTTTTCAGAAGATTCTAGAGCTGGGAGGAACTGCAAAAAAGAGCCCACCTCGAGGCAAGGAAAGTATTGCTCTTCCCACTTTACAGATGAGAGCTTTCATTTCCCATTGAAAGTGTTTTTAGCAGGTTCTTGGAGCAGTTTGACATCTCCCACTTCCTACATGTGTCCCTTTGGTTCCTCCTATCTTCCCCTGCTACTGCTAATTGCTTGTGGATATGAGCAGCAATTCTGAGACAAGGTTCCCCTTTCTCATCCCCTTCCTTCTTGGCAACCCTAGAAAGTCTGGTCTCCTGGGCAGAGTCAGTCTGCTTTATTCTTTAGAGATATCCATCCGAGAACAGGACAGAACACCCAGTACAAGACGTTTCAATGCAGAGAGGCCTCAGAGTGACAGAGGCAATAGAAACGTAAGACCCACAGTGTCTGAAGGGTTAAATGGGCCAGTGACCTGGGAAGTGTTTTAGGAGAACTCTGGACTGTGAAAAGAGATGACCACACAGAAGATGTATTTTTTCCCACAATTCCTAAGAGGCTTCTCCTCCACTGCTTAGCCAGATTCTAGAGCTTAGACCTGTGACTAAAGACTGGTGGCCACTGCCCTGGGAGCTCTGCTTCTCTAAGATACCTCCAGGACTCAAGCCATATTGATTCATTTCACCTAGATTGGGCAAGCCTCACACCATAAAATAAGCCTATTGATGCTTAAAGAGACTGCCAAGTTTCAATCAATTTTGCAATTTCCAGATGAAGGAGAGGTGCCTGAAATCTGCTTATATAATACAACTGCATTATGGTACTGGAAAAACATAAGCCAATGCCACTCACGTTCTTGAGGATGTCCAGCTTGGACTATCACTGATTCAGAATGGAAAGGACTGCCTTCAAAGCTCATGTAAGCCCTTGGCCTGAGAAGAGGAGGAAGGAGAGACCCAAGCAGTCTCCTAGATCTTGCTTCATCACAAGACTCTCCCCAAATCTGACAGCAGAACTTCCATCATCCCACACCCCCACCAGTTATCATTTTGAGTTTCAGTGGACAAAACGTTCTTAGGTCCTGTGTGCTTAGATCCTGCACGGCATTCCTTGCCCGAAAACAATTTAAAGAGAGAAAACTGAAGGAGATTTTGGAAGCAGAACCTGGCAGGAGTGTCTGCTGATCTTGCATACCTGTGATGGAACCAAAGTTTGACATTAACATGAGTATAAGGAAAAGTTTTAAAGCATGGGGCAAGAGAGAAGGGGGTGACAAGGGATGGAGGCAGATGGACTATGGAAGGGTTACTTACACGGTTTCATCGTTCTTGAATTCCAACTCCCCATATATGTCTTCAAAATCCTCACCACCACCCTTGGCGGTCCCTTCTACTGTCCTAAAGGGGACGATGACTGTGCCCCGGGCACCTGATGTCCGCAGAACCTTGACCTCCATGACACCAATGCTTTCACTGACATGAATAGTGTCACATTCAAAAGTGAAGATGCCCGCGTGGTCATCATCCAAGATGGTGACTGTGGCCACACAAGGGGACACCAGGACAGCCCGAGGCAAGGGAGGACTATTGAGTGCTCTGGGAGACATCCCCTCCTCAGGCTGCTCCTCCTCCATGCGAACGTTGCTCAGCCTCACAAAGAAGTGTTCATCCTCCTCAAAAATGTCATCATCGATGATGCCCACAGAGAACTCCTTCTGGGTCTCTCCAGGCTTTAGAACCACAGTACCCTCTGTGAACTCATAGTCAGCCCCTGCATTGGCAGAACCATCCTCTGTTTTGTAGTCCACATACAGGGTCTTGGACGTGTCCCCGCCTTTCCTCACCACTGTCAGGAGCACAGCCCCACAGTTCTCCAGGCACTGGTAAGAGCACGGGTCAAAGAAGACCTTGGAGACAAAGTCCTCCGGCTCATCGGCATGCACCTCGCTCATGCTAGAGGTCTTTTTGGCTTGTTCTGCTGCATGCTTCTTCAGGATATTGCCCGCGCCAGTCATCATACGGGTGGCCTGGATCCGGTAGAAGGCGCGGCTCTTCTGCTGATGGGAGAGAGCATAGTAGTTAGCCATCTCGACCAGCTGATCTAAGTCCTTCTCTGGGTGTTTTTGCTTCAGATCCTTGAGAATCCGTATCATCTCCCTTCGGGACTCATCCACTTCCTTCCCTTCCAGGGGCACCAGGTGCCCATCAAGGAAGTGGGAATTCATCATTTTCCCATCCATCTCAATGCCCTTGGGGTGGTCACCCTCAGTCTCTATGATGATTCCTCGGTGTTTATCTGTGCGGTACTTTTTGTGCATGTATTTGTAGAAGAGCAGTCGCTTATCTGCCACCCAGGCCAGAAGGACACACACTGGAAAGAAGAAGAGAGTGAGGAGGCCTTCCCAAACCTGGACCACACCAGGAGAGAAGACAGCCAGGATCATATAGAGCCAGATGTAGGCAAAGATGCTCCAAGCAGCAGTGACAAAGAAGACTCGTAGGTGCTTGATCTTGCGAGTCTCTCCATCGGGGATCACGTAGACGCAGATACCAATGATAATGAACATATTGAAGGCTGCGCTGCCGACAATGGTAGAAGGTCCCAGATCACCAGCAATGAACCCATGACCACACACCTCAATTAAAGACAGGAGGATCTCAGGAGCAGAGGAACCCAGGGCCATAAGGGTCAGGTTGGAGACAGTTTCATTCCAGACCCTAATGGTGGTTGTGCTGGTCTCTCCATTGGGCTTTTTGATAGTCACCTCTCTCTCTTGAGAAGTGATGACTTCAATAGATGCCATGAAGCGATCAGCAATGATGGACACCCCGAGGAACATGTATATCAGGGCCACAAAATAGACAATGACCCTCGCAATCTTGTCTCCAAGGGAAGGGTTCTCCGGGTACCAGATTGGCAGGATGACACCCTCCTTGCAGTCCGATGACCCTGTACAGGACTCATTGTTCTGCCCTGTGCTGGGCACATCCCCTGAGCCACCAGCCTCTGCCCGAAGACCATTCAGGAAGAGCACAAAGGTAATCAGCCCAAAATGGAGGAAGGCAGAGGTGAGAGGCTGCAGCCTTAACCACGCCATACACAAGACTTAGCCGCCGGCTTCCACTGCAACACCAATGGTCCTCCTGACAGGCCAGAGACCTAGAAGAGATCAGAGAGGCAGGAAAAGGCATGAAGAAAAGGAGACAGCTTGGGGGAGAATGGATACCTTATATGTATGGCTGAGTCCCTTCGCTGTTCACCTGAAACTATCACATTATTAATCAGCTATACCCCCAATAAAAAATAAAATTTTTTTTTTTTAAATAGGAGGACAACAAATGGCAGGTTCCCACCAATAAAAACTGATGCTTCATCTTGAGTGACATATTGTACTAACATATGGGGCAGTCTCTCACTTGGAAAAATAGATGTCACTGGGAGGCTCAAATAGCTGCTCTGTCCTTAGGACCATCTGGTAGAGTCAGTAGAAAAATGGCTTAAAATAGCTGGGAATATTGGTAATGGAAATTTAACTGATACCCCTTTAGTCCTGCCTCCCAACCCTTTTGTTATCTGTGAGAGTTCTCAAGAATTAAGTTAAATTGGCCAAGTATAACAGGAATCTTCATCCCCACTTCTACTGTTTCTAGGGTTTTCAGCCTTCCTTACCAGACTGTCATCATACTCAAGAATCTTGCAAAACATAAGTTTACAGGAGTACATGCTGAATTGAACTGTTATCCTGGACTACTCTCCTGCAAATGGAACACCCTGCTTTGTGTGCAGTTGAGCCCAGTTGGGAAAAACTCCTTCCCCAGATGAAAATTTAGGGAGGCAAGTTGTAATTCTGAGATTGCTTGAGAAATCAAGAGAATTGATTCTGTAGTGAATACTACCTGTCATGTAGCTAAACCGAAGCCCTGTAAGTGGTGCCCAAGGCCCAGTCCATAACAGTCCTTAGCCCTCCAGCAAGACAGGCTTATGAAAGAGTTTAGGCATCCAGTTACGGGGAGATGAAGGTCAGTCAGCCACTCGAACTTGAAACCCAAACACTGCAAGGGCCAAGTGGTAGGAAGCACTAGAAACAACAGGCAAGTGATTCTAAATAAGTTTTTTTAATCTGTAGGCAAGATTTCAGGGTGAAATTCAGCCTCCTCTGCTGACCTCAAGACACTAAAAGGTGAACATGAGTTCAGAAGAATGGAAGAAATTCAGCTGAAACTACAGTTATCTTTCTACCCATTGTCTCATTCAGATGGAACGAGACTGCAAATAACTACTGAATGCCTTAAAGAGAAACAACTTGCCCGTGCTTCCACCTCTGTTACAAGCATGTAGGAGTACTGTTAGTAATGGAAGAATGCTGCTATTCTCTACTTGCTCCTCCTCCTTCCCTGCTGTCCCCATCTCAGAAAATAGCACTTCCATCCACCCCGTTTCTCAGCCTGGAAACCGCTGCCTGTTTGCGAGCCTGTCTCTCTCCAGTCCAACACAGAGTTCCATCAACTTTCCTCCCCATCTCTCTCACCACCATCACGGCCCATGACTTTTCACCTGATGAATTTACTCAGTCACCTCCTCACTGAACTCACTCCAACTCTGACCTTTTTCTATTCCATCTTCTCTTATAGCCATAGTCATCTTAAAACAAAACAAAACAAAAAAAGCCTATGCTCCTTCTCCCCTATTTGAAGCCTTTCGGCATTTCCCCCTCACTTTCTTTCTTTTTTTTTTCTTCCTTTTTTTTTAAAATTTAAATTTATTTATTTTAATTAGAGGCTAACTACTTTACAATATTGTATTGGTTTTGCCATACATCAACATGAATCAGCCATGGGTGTACATGTGTTCCCAATCCTGAAACCCCCTCCTGCCTCCCTCCCCATACCGTCCCTCTGGGTCATCCCAGTGCACCAGCCCCAAGCATCCTGTTCCCCCTCACTTTCAATATAAAGACCTGCATCCTCACCATGACCTGCTGAGCCTCGCGCGAGCTACCTTCTTCCTCGTCCCCCTCATCTCTTGCCACTGTCCCTCTCACTGCATTTCTGCAGTGATGGCCTTTCCATCAGGTCCTGGAGTACACCATCTTATTTTCCACCTCAGGACCTTTGCCCATAACATGACCCATGACCAAAAATATCATTTCTTCTTTGCACCCCCACTTGTAACAATGCTTTAGCTCTCAGCTTGAATGTCACTTTCTCACAAAAACTTTCCTTCACCCTAAAATGGTCAACTCCTTTCCTTTAATTTTTTTCATGGCACTTACAAAATTTTGAAATTACATAGGTATTTGTGGGATTATATGATTGATGACTAACTCATCCATTAAGCTATGACAAAAAGGCAAAGACTATGCCTATTCTGTTTATCATGGTATCCTTAGTAGGTAGTTCGTAGGTGCTCAGTAAATGTATGTTTTGGAATAAATAAATGTGGCAGTAGGGAAGCTTCCTCACTGCTATGGACGGAATTGTACAATCCCCCTGCCAATTCCTATGTTGAAGCCCTAATCCACGATGTGACTCTACTTGGAGATAGAACTGTTAGGAGGTAATTAAGGCTAAATGAAGTCATAAGAGTGGGGTTCTAATCCAATAGGCTTGTTGGCATTTAAGAAGACAAGAGAGAGAAAAAGAAAGAGAGAGCGCTCCATTTTGTGAGGACATAGGGAGAAAGCAGTCATCTGCAAGCCTGGGAGAGACCTCTTTCCAGAAATCAAATTGTCAGTATCTTGATTTTGGAATCCCAGCCTCCTGACAAATCTCCGTTGTTTAAACCACTCAGTCTATGGTATTTTGTTAGGGCAGCCTGAGCAGACTAACACACTCAGAAATCAGCCTTCTTAAAAGTCATTTTACAATCTGAATCGTAGCCATTTAGAAAAAAATAGGTCTCGTAGACAAATCCACACTAGATTTTAGAGGCTACTTAGGACCTCTTTCAATTGCCAAGGCTTGTACTCAAAGAGAAGTTCCCCCTGGGACACACCCTGGTGCATATGATAATCCTGAAGGCCCTCCTCCCAAAGGGCTCTGTGGATTAACTTGGTTTTGTATTCCTCAGAACGGGAGCCAACTGCTGAGGCCCATAATCCCCACTAGTCCAGGTACCAGGGGTCACCCCAGCAGGTGCTTGGGGCTTTGACCTCACTTGGGGGAGAAAAGGCTATGACATCGACTGTAGAGGAGCAGAGAGGCTGAAGGTGATCGGCATCCATATTCAAAGACTGAAAATGCCCCCATAGCCTGCGATGTGCACAGAGACCCTATTCTTAGGGTTAGCACTCACCTACCTGGAGAATTGTGGACAGACATGGATCTTGGCTTCTTGCCTTGATCTCTGAAAACCCAATATTTTGTGAATTCTGATGAGCCCCACGCAGGAGGAGACAGCTGGTGGGCACAGCTGGAGCAGCTCTTTGATCAATAGCCAGCATGGTGACAGGCAGTGGCAGCTGCACAACTGGCCAAGCCCAAAGGGGTGGGCTACCCACAGGTTAGGGAAGAGGCTGGCCTGCTGCAGTAGGGGACAGGGGACACTCAGGTAGTAGTGTTTTCCTGATCGACGGGGGACGAGGACTCCGACTGCTCATACCCACCGGGACAATTAAGGAGGATCATGGTCTTTATTCTGTCCCACAGACACTTGTGGCAACAGGTTTTTATGGGGACTGTGCTATCACATGGTCATAATCAGAGGTCAGTTTAGAAAGACTGTTCCCTGAGACAACAGATGAACTGAAGGAACCAATAAAAGAAAACAAGGCAAGAAAGTGGTTAGGGATTGTCTGCACTAAGTTGTTAGAACTGAAGGTGAAAAACCACCGGGGGATGCCTAGTTGTTCTCTCCAGCTCTGCCAGGAGATGGTTTCTGCCTGAGAAGTTAGAGGGAGAGGGGATGTCTCTGATGAACAAGCCAATGGTCATTTTTTGCCATAACTCCAGCCCCAGACACAGATTGAGACAGATCCCTACCTCCTGGGTGGTTCACTGCACTCCCTTAGAGACCCAACTGATCTTTGATGTTTCCAGAAGGCTCTTAATCAGTCCTAAGCCATACTCATGGAGGTGACCCAGCTTGAGATCCCCAGAACTGCCCGAAACAAGAAAGATATTAGTGACAGTAAATAATGCTTAAAAGCAGATATTGTGTGCATAAAGTTTGAATGTATTATTTCATCTTCATAACAACACTATTAGTTGTTGTTAGAGATCAGTACTATTTTAATCCCTATTTTACATTTTGGGAAACTGAGTCTTAGTTAAGTCATTTGAGTCATTTACTCCAAGTATAAAGCAAAGAAGTAGCAGAACCAGAGCTCACATAGAGATGACATAAAGTTGATGGTCCCAATCACTCCACCTTACGAGGATGTCCCAATTTGTTGCAGAACACCCACGAGCCCCAGTCAGCTTCCAGTCTTCTGTGGTCTTAGAAGCAATCTGGCTGCCCTACGTACTCTCACAGGAGAGCCAACCATTTGGTTGAGTTGACTGCTCCCCAGGTTTCCTGAGGTGTCCTGATCGCCCAAGGCCATCTCCCACCCAAATATTCTCCTTCTATCAGTTCAGTTGGACAAACATTAACAAGTGCCTGTGATTTGCCAGGCCTGTCCTAGAGGTCGCTGGACAAAATAAACTATGATACCGGGTTTTCCCTCCAAGGCACCACTGAGCAGGGGTGGAGAGATGCACACACAGGCACTCCTACTATCACCAGCGAAGGTGTGGGCTGAGTGCTGCCGAACACAAGCAGGGCACCGAGCCAACTCGGGGATTCAGGGAGGCGTTCTGAAGGAGGTGATCCCTGAAATGAGGCTTCAAGCATGACTGCACTTTAGTTAAAAAAAGAAGAAGAAAGACAGAGAAAAAAAAAAGAAAGAACATGGGAAGGGCATCTGAGTCAAAGAGAACAGCCGAAGCAAAGACGTGGGGCAGGAAAGCCCTCTGTATACATAGGATTACAGGCAAATGAGTGTGAGGCAGGAGGGACAGAAGAGGCTGGACACAGAGGGAGGACCCAATTCATGGCAAGTCTTATATGCCAGGCTGAGAAGATGGGATTTTATCCTAAGGGCAGTGAAAAGCCAATGATAGGATTTTGAACAGAGAATGACATGGTATTCCAGAAAAACCAATTTGGCTAGATAGGTTTTAGGGTGGCTGTAAGTGGGACAAAACCAAAGCAGGAAGATCAGTCAGAAATCTATTGGAAATAGAACAGATACAGATAAAGAGGGTGGGCCGAGGGTACATTCTGCATGTGATGACCCTCTGACCCCTCAGCTCAGCCCACGGCCTCTCATTTTTTCCCTGGATTATTTTCCTAAACCCCCCAGGGCCATCTGCAAGGTGTCTGTGTCCTCAGCAGTGGCTCCTGACATCTTTTAATATCACTGGCAAATTTAATTAAAGTCACTTTCCTCTGCTCTTCCAGATCATTAATAAAACAGAGCCACCAGGCCAGACTGAGCAAATTCTCCCTCTTGCTACGCCCTCCACTTTCTCCAATGGGAACACTGCTCCGGGTCTGTCACCAGCCTGGGTAGACGCATCCTGCTCTGCTTCTAAATCTGGGCCCCTGCACAGACGTCACAGCCAATTTACATTAAAGTTTTAGGTGCAGCCAGGCTGCACTGGATCTGAAGTGCCATCCGAGTCCAAGAACACTGCATCTTCTCCTGGACTTCCTCTGCCTACAGGGGCTGAGAGCCTGCAGAGTCCTCTCCATGGCAAAGCTCTCCCAGGAACACAGGAACTAAATTTCCGGCACTCAAGTAGGAAAGACGCAACCTCGGCTACTTAGGTAGTTTGGCTGCCACAATCGGAACTTGGATCTAAGGAAGAAAATGTAAGGATGCTGCTTTTCGTCCATTATGATAGCTTTGAATATTCCAAGTAAAAAAAGTTAGTATTATCGTCACGCCCATTTTGAAAGTGAAAGTGTTAGTTGCTCAGTCGTGTCCAACTCTTTGCAACCCCATGGACTGTAGCCTACCAGGCTTTTCTGTCCATTGGATTCTCCAAGCAAGAATACTGGAATGGATAGCCATTCCCTTCTCCAGGGGATAAGCAAATTTGAATTTACAAAGGTTAAAGAATTTGCCCAAATCATGGTTGCTGCTGCTGCTGCTAAGTTGCATCAGTGGTGTCCAACTCTGTGCCACCCCATAGACGGCAGCCCACTAGGCTCCTCTGTCCCTGGGATTCTCCAGGCAAGAATACTGGAGTGGGTTGCCATTTCCTTCTCCAATGCATGAAAGTGAAAAGTGAAAGTGAAGTCGCATGGTAAGTAGACAAATAAGCTCTTGAATTCTGGCAGTCTGACTCTACAGTACTTGGCATTAACCACCATGCTAGGTAGATGCTTTGGGTTTGGGTAGCCCTTTGAAAAGCAAAGGGCCTGGGGAAGGGAGGGTGAGTTTTTCTGGATATGGAGCCCTCACTATGAACTTGGAGATGGGACGTACTCCAAGGCAGCCTGAAACAGTAGAAGAGCCCCAAATCTGAAAGCAAGAGGCAAGAACTTTCTTCCTAGCTCTGCCTCAACAAGCTATGAGACTTCAAAGAGTTAGAGAACTCTTAACGGCATCAGCTTCCTCATCCAGAAAATCCATGTGGGGTTGGATAATCTCCATAGTTGCTTTGAGTCAAAAATGCTTTGATGGCAGGCAGGTCCATCTCCACAACAGGCAAAGAAGTGAAGGCACATATTTCAGTTAGGTCGGCCCAGAGCAGTGTGAGAGCCAGCCACTCCCCCGGAGATGTCAGAAGAGAAGAGATTAAGGGAGCACGGTAGGAAAGGAGGGCCCCCAAAGGCAAGGAGAGCCTACAATCTGGCTTTACCAAAAGCACCTTGCATCAAACTCATTTTTTAAACAACTGCTTTTTGAATGCCCATTGTGAACCAAGCACTGCGCTTGTGACTGAGCATACACCCGTGAAAGTGCTACACCACATCCCCAACCATTTGACATTTTCTTCTAACGAAGGATAGAGACAAACAAGGAATTATGGGCATGATACTATGACGATGTCATGGGAAGTTACTCTTTTTCTTGTTCTGCTCTAAGCTCTCAAGTTGGTCACTGCACCGCTGCCTCTAACCTTACGGACAGTGGCTGCAATACATCACGGTTTTATGATATCGAGGACCTTGCAGTAGTATGTGTGGTTGATATTCCACGATTCTTGCTTCTCTGTTCCCATGCAATTGTCACATTTTGCCTTCCTCAAAGCCTCCAAACCCTTAATGGCATCCAAGTCATATGATAACTTCATAAAACCCAGCTGGCCTTCTCCTAGGCACTGCCACACACAAAGAGGAAGCACCAGCAAGCCTCAATCTCCTCATGCTGTATATAAATAAAGGACTTTAAAATGATCACAACAATCCTATCTCTTCATTAAGTATTCTTTACTCTATGGGTGGCACTGCATCAGGCATTTCTATAGCTTCTGTGTAAGACCTAAGGATCCCACAATGATTTAGTTAGCGTTAACTGTTTTAGAGATGAGGAGACTTGGGCCCAAAGATTACTAATTTACCCAGGTCCACTAGCTGAGTAGCACAGCTGAGCTATGAAACTTGGTGTGTCAAATGCCAAAGTCTAAAAGTGAAGGTGGAAAAACAGGATCGGAATCTGGAGCCCTCAAGTCAAGAACCTACAGCCCTGGAAATCTCTACTCCTCTGGGAAGCCTTCCCTGATAACACCCTCTTCCTCTACCTTCCAACTGAGTCATTTTCTCCCCTGTGTTCCTCTAGCCCTTTGATGACCACTAAAGCACTTGTCACACATCATCACATTAACCTGGGCTGATCTGTCTGCATGTCCATCTCCTACACACTTAGAGAAACTCCCTGAGGGATTCCCCCTCAATATAGGGACTTTTCTTTTCTAGCAAGTTATCACACTCAGTTCAGAGGGCTAAGAGGTTGGATCTGATCTCTAATATCCTCCCTGCCTCCAAAATTCTATGATTCCAAGGCTTGTTGATTCTACTCAAAGGTTTACCACACTCTCTAGAGGCCAGAGGACTTTGCTGTCTATGAGTCCTTCACAGATCTGGAGAATCACAAAGCATGCAAGGGGACCAGAGTGAAAGGAAGAAAGGGCCTTGCTCACCTAATTTAAGTTCTGCTTCTCCAGCTGTTGGATCTACATCTGCATGTAAGTCATCCCCCACATTGGAGGCAATAATGGAACCAGGGTCACACGCTAAAGAGGGCTGTGCATTAGAATAACTTTGGAGCTCTGAAAAATATAGGTATCTGGATCTTACTCCAGACCTAAGTTTTGGACTCTCTGGGAGTGAAGTCTCAATATTTAGACTTTTTAAAAGTTCCTTAGTTGATTTAGAGGTACAGCCAAGGTTGAGAATCCTGGGAGAGAATAAAAGGAACACAGACTAACTATGAAAGACATTTGCATCTCAGGGATTCCAACCATTACGGAATTTCTCTGAACCAAAAGAAGGACTCTTAGTGTATCATGAGTTGACTCATAAGTGGGTGTACCACAAAGCCTTTCTATACACTAGACAAACATCCACCCTCCTGGACTCTAACTTCCTTTCATACCCTGCCAATGACAAAGAGCATCAACTCCCTACCCATAGAAGTAGATTTCCCCACTGTCTCTCCCTAAACCTGCTGTTAGCTTAATCTACACTTTTACTGAAGAAACAGAGAAGACCCAGAGTTCCCTTATCCACACAGGAAAATGAAGCTGCTCATCCCATTTTCAGCAAGACATGTTTCAAAGTATTTTCCTTTTCATGGATGGTATCTTATGTTGACTTCTCCATGTTTTCCTCACGCCATCTTTGTTTGCTCCGTGATTCATTTATTCACGTATACATGCATGCACAGGTATGAAACTGAGTCCGTGTGGTACAGGTCGACTTCCACTGAATCAGATGAGAAGGTACCCAACTCTTTTTTTGCACATTCAAAAGAACTTAGAATAAAAGTTCCTAGAGGGTAGCAATTTTTATCTGTTTGGTATTTCTGTATCCCTGCCATCTATATCAGTGCCTGGCATAGAGTGGGTGCTCAGTATATACTTAGTGAATGAATAGATCCATGAATAAATGTACAAAAATAGAAGGCATAATAGCTAGTGATTTCTCCCACTCTTGGCAGTGTTCAAATGGAGCATCCCATCTGTTAGGGATGCTGTGAGCAAGGTTTTTCTAATTTGAGTTATATGAACAAATATGTAATCCCCCCTGAGGACCACACACTTCACTGGAGAACAGTGACAGAAAACCAAATTACCAAAAAAAGAAAAAGAAAGTCCTAGACTTGGAAGCATGTGCCAAGACAGGGCAGAGGAAGGAAGGTCAAGTGCTGCCTGGGACCAGCAGGGTCACTTCATGGACCAGGCAACTTTGAATCTAGGAGTTGAAGAATGAACATGAGTTAACTGGGTCAAAGCCACTGCACCTCAAATAGGTAAGAGAAAGCCATGCTAAAGAGCAGGTCAGCCTCAACAAGCAATGTCTGTTTAAAGAAAGGTGGGCAGGGTGTCTGAAGGGCAGGGCATTTGAGAGAGCTGAGAGAAGCTGCAGCAATCAGTGAGGAATTGTTTGTGAAAGGCTTTGTATGCCCAGTCAAGGAATTTGGTCGTTACCTTGGTGGTAATAAGGAAGTACTGCTGCTACTGCTAAGTCACTTCAGTCGTGTCTGACTCTGTGCAACCCCGTAGACGGCAGCCCAGCAGGCTCCCCTGTCCCTGGGATTCTCCAGGCAAGAACACTGGAGTGGGTTGCCATTTCCTTCTCCAAAGGAAGTACTGAGAGTCTTTTAATCACAGGAGGGACAAGATCATTGTTTTTCCTTTGGATGGAGACCTAGACTGACAACAATGCAGAAACTAGATATGTGAATGAAGGTGGGGCAAGACTAGGGGCAGGAAGACCAGTTCAGAGACTCTCAAAGTATTTGAGTGAGATGTGATCAGAACCTGAACACAGGCAACGAGAGCAGGCCTGCTGAGGGGAGGCAGGGTTTAGACCATTTTCAAAAGTAGAATCAATACGTGTGCGTGTGTGTGTGTGTGTGTGTGTGTGTGTGTGTGTGTGTGTGCTCAGTTGTGTCCAACTCATTGTGACCCAATAGACTGTAGCCCACCAGGCTACTCTGTCCATGGAATTTTCCAGGCAAAAATACCAGAGCAGGTTGTCATTTCCTACTCCAAGAGATCTTTCCAACCCAGAGATCAAACCTGTGTCTTTTGCGTCTCTTACATCGGCAGGCAGGTTCTTTACCACTGTGCCACTTGGAAGCCCAGACTCAGAACAGTTTGGACTATTGAGCCAACAAATGGTTACTACCTTGACAAGACTGAGGAGCATTCTGGTCCTTTGTTGGAGCTCTAGGGCCTTCTTCACTAGAGCCCCTAATTCTCCTGGCTCCATCTGTCTCACAGTCACAGATGTCCCTAAAGCTATACAGCTATCTAAGTCTGACCAATTTTGTCGAATTTTCCAGCTCACATTTCTTCAGTCCTGGAAATCCTTACAGGAAAAACCCTGCAGGACTACTGGGATGACGATGGTGCCTGATGCGGTTTGGTGCCAGTGTCTCTTCATCCCTCTTTCACTATCAGAATCTTCTGTTTTCAGTTGGTCCACAGAATCTTGGATGTGTTCTCGTTTATTGGGTGCCAACTGTATGTCACACTCTTTTCCAGCTACTGGAGGTTCAATATTATATCTTTTACCTGGACTAATGCAAAGCTGCCAATCTTGCCACATCTGTTACAGTCTGTGCTCCAGAAAAACAGCAACTACCATCTTTTTAAAATGTAAATCAGATACAGTTAAGTACCTTACATACAAATGAGTTCCTTTCCAAGAGTGCATTTGTAAGTCCAATTTGTTCCTAAGTCCAACAAAGTTAGCCTAGGTACTCAACGAACACAACTGGCTATACAGCACTACACAGCAATAGGTTTATAAAACTTTTCACACAAATAATTCATTAAAAAACAAGCAACAACACTTAAAATCTTACAGTACAGTACCTTGAAAAGTACAGGGGTACAGTACAACAGCTGGCATACAGGGGCTGGCATCAAGTGAACAGACAAGAAGAATTACTGACTGGAGGAGGGTGAAGAGCTGGGAGATGGTAGAGCTGAAGGATCCTCAGCTATAGGAGATGGAGGGCAAGCTGCAATTTCACTCATGCCTAATGTTGATGGAATGCATGTTTGCATCTTTGAAAGCTCACAACTTGATCCTGCTTGCAGGATCTCAGTTCCCTGACCAGGGATCGAATTGTGCCCCCTGCAGTGGAAGTGCAGAGTCTGAACCACTGGACCATCAGGGAATTCCCACTCTTTTCTTTTCTTCAGAGCACCCCACTGGCTGGAATCATTGCTTTTCTATTTGTTTACTGGTTTATCATACAATATAAACTTCATGGGAGCAGACAACTTGATCTTTTTTCTCACCACGATATTCTCAGGCTGCTTGACTGCAGCCTGGCAGAGTGAGTGTCAGCATTTGTCGAAGAGATCAGTGCTCACTCTGCAGGACTAAGCGTTTTTGGAAAGATGCACCTGTGAGAGGAGATATCAAGCTTCTGGGAAGCCTTGGGGTAGAGAGGTAAATGGTTACAACCAATGATCTCAGAGAACTGGCAGTTCTGCTCATTTGAAAGCACCAACAGGACCACAAAGTATTTGGAAGGCGGTTGGGAGACTGTCTCTAAACGCATTTCATTCTGCCTACGTTAGTCCTCTCATGAGCACCTTACTTCTCCTCCAGAGTGTGTGGCCTCATAATAGCCAACACTCATAGTGCACTATTCCCTCAACAAATATCAAGTGATGGTCTGTACCAACAGTGGACAAAGGCCTTCTTGCTCCCATTCAGTCCTCACGAGGATGTTCACAATGATGAAGAAACAGAGGCTCAGTTAGCTGCCTAGAGTTTCTAAGCCAAGAAATAACGGAGTCAGAACATAACCTTGGTCCTCCAGCTTTCAGGGGGTCCCCCTCCACCAACCTGGAAAAGCATCATGTCAGCAAAGACCAAGAGACAACATTCCCTATTACTGAAAGGAAATCAGGGCTGGGCCAGGGGTGTGAGAAGCCCAGAGCAGCCTGAAGGGGTATCGTTCCCACCTTTATGTGTTCCCAGAGAAAATGACTTGGGCTCTATCTTTTGGAATTATCCACAGAGAGAGGGCTGACATCCCTCTGCCCTACTGCCTACCCATGAAGGGAAAGCTGGTCATAAAAGCTGGTACTTTTATGTACCTTTTCCTCAGCTCATTCTCCAGGAGACTGATCTATTTTTTAATAGCATTTAGTTCTCTTAATTTTTAAATGTTAAAATATGGGATTAAATCATATCAGTGCCCAAAGGAAGAGCAAATGGACCCGGGCAAGCACTCAGAGTTGTCTCTCTGATACATGGCTGGGAGAGTCTCTTGTACACTCAACTCCAGGGATGTTCTGGGCCCTTCTTTCACAAGAGGGCGCTAGGAGCAGACTCCTAGGACTTCCAGCAGATCCAGCTGCTGTCTTGGGAGCCGTGATCTCTCTCTACCTGACCAGGGATCGAACCCACTGCCCCCTGCGATGGAAAGGAGGAGTCTTAACCACTAGACCATCAGGGAAGTCCCATTCTTCCTCTACTTTAGAGCACACACACGGGCTGGTCATTAATGATTCCCCTCGAAGTTGACTCCCCCATTAGTTCCTCCTGAGAGTCTGGAAGGCACGGACTCAAGGTGATTCTTCCTGAATCCTAGAGGGGGGAGTATAGTGATATGATAGGAAGTAAGCAGAACCTTTGGAAAGCCGCTGGGCAAAGGGATTCCAGGTGGACTCTCAACAGAGTCTGCTGCTGCTGCTGCTAAGTCGCTTCAGTTGTGTCCGACTCTGTGCGATCCCACCGACGGCAGCCCACCAGGCTCCCCTGTCCCTGGGATTCTCCAGGCAAGAACACTGGAGTGGGTTGCCATTTCCTTCTCCAATGCATCAAAGTGAAAAGTGAAAGTGAAGTCGCTCAGTCGTGTCCGACTCCTAGCGACCCCGTGGACTGCAGCCCACCAAATCCCACTCCTCCATCCATAGGATTTGCCAGGCAAGAGTACTGGAGTGGGTTGCCATTGTCTTCTCCACAACAGAGTCTACATGGATCCAAATACATCCTTCCTGGATGGAAAAGGAAAAGCAGAAGCACAGGACTTGAGACTGACCTGTCTGGAGCATTTGGGGGCCGATTCTGAGAATGCCCTGGAGGGTTGCAGTGGGAAGGGACTCCACACAGGAGGGCCAAGCTCAGGCCACCAGACCCTCAAGCAGCTCAGGATGCCTTGTAGCCCAGACAGCCAGATAGTTGGGTTGGCTGCTCATCTCACCTCTAGAGACCCAATGTAATAACAGACACACTGGGGGCTTCAAATTGCAGCTGGAAAGCTCTGAAGCAAAAGATGTGATCAGCATGAATAACATTCTTAGTAGGAGGTGATCTATAAGCTGTGGAACCAGACCCACAGAACACAGAATTGTCAGGGAAGTAGATTAAAAGTCAACACATCCAACATAGCATTTTTTAAAGGTAAGGAATGTGAGGCCCAGAAAGCAGCAAAGGGTTTTGCCTGTAGTTGTCAGAAGAAATAACAACTAAAATATACTGTTCTTGCCACTTGTTCAATGCATCTTCTGTGATACCACATTGCCCATTCCTGGGTTGATTTTTTTATTCCTTCACTGGCTCCTTTTATGATAAATAGGACAGATTCTCTTTCTTGCTTTTAGTCCACCTGCCTCAAGAGTGAGGTAGGTTATTCATTTTTCATTGATGAGCCACTGTGTTTCAGGTACCATACAACAAGAAGTGGGAGAGAGAGAAAGGACTTGGTCCAGGAAGAAGGTGAGTCTCAAGATGAAAAATACATATATTTTTTAATAATAAAAAATCTGCATTTAAATAAATATAAGGGACTTGTGAAAAACAGATGCTGTGTCATCAAAATTCAGAATAAGAGACTGCTTCTTCACAGTCTTCCCATCAGAAAGAGGCATTTGAACTGAAGAACAGTAGGATTCTTAGTGAAGGGCAAACCATGAACAAAAGCGCAGAAGAAGAAAGGACAAGAGTACTTAGGTGCCCACATGGGAACTGTAAGAAGTGAGACTAGAAGTGGAGTGGTGAAGCAGGCCAAGGAGGACCTTGAATATTAGGAGTCGGACTCGGGCAAAAAGTGAGAGGCCCTTCAAGGCTTTTGTGTGGGAAAATGACAAGCCTAGACTAGGGTTTTAGGAGGGCAATCTTATAATAGCCACTAAAGTGAATTGAAGGACTGGAAGAATGAAGTTGGGAAGATGTTAGAAAGTTACTGTTTATAGTATCATCATAATAATATAGCTTAGAAAGTTTTTTTTTTTTCAGGTACGGTAAGGACTGAGTGGGAAAACTCAATGTTGGGCACTTTGAATACAGTAGCTTTACTCTGTTGCAAACATACAAATGTTGGCTGCTATAATAATAATTTCTATTATAATTATCATTATTATTATGTTAGAGGTTGTCAAATCCATACTGAGGTCGTGGTAGTAGGGATAGGGAAGAGAGGCATGGACTGAACAGATGTAAGGAACACAATAGTGCTCCTTTATCTGTGTGGGATAAATTCTAAGGCCCCCAAGTGGATGTCTGATATTGCAAATAGTACTTAATTCTATGTATACTATGTTTTTCCCTGTATATACACATTTACAGTTAAATTTCCAAATTAGGCCCAGAAAGATTGAAGGAGGAAGGAGAAGGGGACGACAGAGGATGAGATGGTTGGATGGCATCACCGACTCAATGGACATGAATTTGAGTAAACTCTGGGAGTTGGTGATGGACAGCAAGGCCTGGCATGCTGCAGTCCAGGGGGTCACAAAGAGTTGGATGTGACTGAGCGACTGAACTGAACTGAACTGAACTGAAATAGGTTAGCAATAATAACTAATAATAAAATAGAACAATTATAACAGTATACTGTAATAAAAGTTGTGTGAGTGTATTCTCTTTCATTCTCTCACTCAGAATATCTTATGGTGGTTGGTGGTGGTTTAGTCGCTAAGTCATGTTGGACTCTTGCAATCCCATGGACTATATAGCCTGCCAGACACCTCTGTCTATGGGATTTCCCAGGCAAGAATACTGGAGTGGTTTGCCATTTCCTTCTCCAGGGGATCTTCCGAATCCAGGGATCGAACCTGGGTCTCCCGCACTGCAGGCAGATTCTTTACCGACTGAGCTACCAGGGAAGCCCCCAGAATATCTTACAGTACAAATTTAATGCCTTTTCCATCTTAATGGAGCACTTTATCACACACAGTGGCTGTAACTTTTGCAGCCTGAGGTGTGACAGCAAACCTGTGGGAGAAAACTGGGAGGGAGGAGAGGATCTTGGAGATGAAGTGAAAGAGGGCCCACCTAGAGAGCTAGTGGAACCTGGAGAGGTTCTGTGCGATAGAAGTCAAGAGGGGGAAGTTTCACGGAGCTAATGATCAATTTTTTCTGATGGAGGTTGGGGGAAATCAGGAATAAGTTATATTTGGGGGAATGAGAAGTCCTTGGTGAGTGAGAGTTGGGCAGAAGGTAGGAAAAAATGAGAAAGCAAGGGACTAAGTGAATGAATGAGTGATGGGGAAATAGAAACAGATGTCTACTCTAAAATTTCAAGAGTGTGTGGAAAGCAAGATGGGAGGAGAAAATGACGGGAGGAAGTGAACAAAGGGATATTCTTGCTAGGATGTTGAGCATGCTTACAATTAGATGGAGGGGATTCAGTGCTCAAAAGGAAAGAGCTCAGGGCAGGCTGATGAAGGCAGGGCAGGAGGGACACTGGGCAGGAAGGGAAGGGAGAACTTTTAAATTGTGAGACCAGTGACAAGTAAGGGTGGAGAACAAAGTTGGGAGATCAGGGTGCAAAGGAAGAGTGTGCAAGCTCACACTACTTGGTTCATTCTCTAGGATGAACAAAGTGGTGTGTAACCTGGACATCTTCTCCTCTCAAGTGATTTGGAAACTGCCATGTAGAAGCCTGGGCAGGAATACAGTTTCCAGACCCATTTCCGGATCCAGTCCCAACATGACCCAGCATTCCTGTACACAACCAGGAAAGCACTATTTGTCATTCAGACATCAAGGCAGTAAATGCTACCTGACCCATTCCAAGAGCTGTTTTCTTAGTAGACATGACCCTGTATACCACATCTAAATACACTTGATTCAGGAATTAGCCTCTAGAAGGCGATGGCACCCCACTCCAGTACTCTTGCCTGGAAAATCCTGTGGGCAGAGGAGCCTGGTGGGCTGCAGTCCATGGGGTCACTAGGAGTTGGACACGACTCAGCGACTTCACTTTCACTTTTCACTTTCATGCACTGGAGAAGGAAATGGCAACCCACTCCAGTGTTCTTGCCTGGAGAATCCCAGGGATGGGGAGCCTGGTGGGCTGCCATCTATGGGGTCGCACAGAGTCAGAAAATGACTGAATCGACCTAGCAGCAGCAGCAACTCTTCATATTATAAAAATGTACATATACATGTGATTCTTCCTATCTAGATGTCTTGTTCAATAGTCTCTATGGATTGCAATCCTTCTTACCCCTGACCTTCCTGCTCAAGACCTTCCCCAGGACCCAGAGATCTCAGATCTTTAGGGGTCCACCTTGCTGGGCAGCTCAGCTGACTGGGAAGAGTGTCTTAGACATGCTGGAGCCATTTTTCCTTTCTCTTGAAGTGGTCTACCCAGTGTTGGGTTTAGAGTGCCCATCCAAAAAAACAGAGACAACTGAACACAAACCAATCTCATTAAAGAAAATAGGGAAATTCCTTCCTAGAAGGACAGCTCTGGTTTGTATGCTGAAACAGAAAGAGGACCCCCCTAGCCCTCCCTCCTAGGCCAGCAGGATGACAACGCACAAGGGTTCTGCAATAGTCCCCTGCTTCCTCTCGCTACATTCTGGTCTTGATGCACTATCTAAAACGCAGATCTGACCATGCACTTCAGCACTGAAAACCTTCCTAAGTCCCCACTGGAAACTCAGTGGAAAACCTTAGCATGAAGTACAAGTCCTTCAAGATCTGGCCCCTAGAACTTCTCTAAACTCATCTCTCTGAACTTTACCCTCAGTCTTTAGTCATTTGAAAGAGCTCTTGTCCACTTTAGGCCTTTGCATACTGATCCCTTCAGGGCTTCCCTGACCACTCAGCAATAAAGAATCTGCCTGCAATGCAGGAGACTGATGCAGGTTCGATCTCTGGGTGGGGAAGATCCCCTGGAGTAGGAAATGGCAACCCACTCCAGTATTCTGTCCTGGGAAATCCCATGGACAGAGCCTGGTGGGCTACAGTCCAGGGGGTTTCAAAGAGTTGGACATGATTGAGCACAGCAATATCACAGTAATCCAAGTCTATGCCCCAACCAGTAACGCTGAAGATGAAGTTGAACGGTTCTATGAAGACCTACAAGACCTTTTAGAACTAACACCCAAAAAAGATGTCCTTTTCATTTTAGGGGACTGGAATGCAAAAGTAGGAAGTCAAGAAACACCTGGAACAGGCAAATTTGGCCTTGGAATACAGAATGAAGCAGGACAAAGACTAATAGAGTTTTGCCAAGAAAATGCACTGGTCATAACAAACACCCTCTTCCAACAACACAAGAGAAGACTCTACACATGGACATCACCAGATGGTCAACACTGAAATCAGATTGATTATATTCTTTGCAGCCAAAGATGGAGAAGCTCTATACAGTCAACAAAAACAAGACCAGGAGCTGACTGTGGCTCAGATCATGAACTCCTTATTGCCAAATTCAGACTTAAATTGAAGAAAGTAGGGAAAACCACTAGACCATTCAGGTATGACCTAAATCAAATCCCTTATGATTATACAGTGGAAGTGAGAAATAGATTTAAGGGCCTAGATCTGATAGATAGAGTGCCTGATGAATTATGGAATGAGGTTCGTGACATTGTACAGGAGACAGGGATCAAGACCATCCCCATGGAAAAGAAATTCAAAAGCAAAATAGCTGTCTGGGGAGGCCTTACAAATAGCTGTGAAAAGAAGGGAAGCAAAAAGCAAAGGAAAAAAGGAAAGATATAAGCATCTGAATGCAGAGTTCCAAAGAATAGCAAGAAGAGATAAGAAAGCCTTCCTCAGCGATCAGTGCAAAGAAATCGTGGAAAACAACAGAATGGGAAAGACTAGAGATCTCGTCAAGAAAATCAGAGATACCAAGGGAATATTTCATGCAAAGATGGGCTCGATAAAGGACAGAAATGGTATGAACCTAACAGAGGCAGAAGATATTAAGAAGAGGTGGCAAGAATACACAGAAGAACTGTACAAAAAAAGATCTTCACGACCCAGATAATCACGATGGTGTGATCACTGACCTAAAGCCAGACATCCTGGAATGTGAAGTCAAGTGGGCCTTAGAAAGCATCACTACGAACAAAGCTAGTGGAGGTGATGGAATTCCAGTTGAGCTATTTCAAATCCTGAAAGATGATGCTGTGAAAGTGCTGCACTCAACATGCCAGCAAATTTGGAAAACTCAGCAGTGGCCACAGGACTGGAAAAGGTCAGTTTTCATTCCAATCCCAAAGAAAGGCAATGCCAAAGAATGCTCAAACTACCACGTAATTGCACTCATCTCACATGCTAGTAAGGTAATGCTCAAAATTCTCCAAGCCAGGCTTCAGCACTACGTGAACTATGAACTTCCAGATGTTCAAGCTGGTTTTAGAAAAGGCAGAGGAACCAGAGATCAAATTGCCAAATTTCCATGATCAAATTGCTGGATCATGGAAAAAGCAAGAGAGTCCAGAAAAACATCTATTTCTGCTTTATTGACTATGCCAAAGCCTTTGACTGTGTGGATCACAATAAACTGTGGAAAATTCTGAAAGAGATGGGAATACCAGACCACCTGACCTGCCTCTTGAGAAATTTGTATGCAGGTCAGGAAGCAACAGTTAGAACTGGACATGGAATGACAGACTGGTTCCAAATAGGAAAAGGAGTACGTCAAGGCTGTATATTGTCACCCTGCTTATTTAACTTCTATGCAGAGTACATCATGAGAAATGCTGGACTGGAAGAAACACAAGCTGGAATCAAGGTTGCCGGGAGAAATATCAATAACCTCAGATATGCAGATGACACCACCCTTATGGCAGAAAGTGAAGAGGAACTCAAAAGCCTCTTGATGAAAGTGAAAGAGGAGAGTGAAAAAGTTGGCTTAAAGCTCAACATTCAGAAAACGAAAATCATGGCATCTGGTCCCATCACTTCATGGCAAATAGATGGGGAAAGAGTGGAAACAGTGTCAGACTTTATTTTGGGGGGCTCAAAATCACTGCAGATGGTGACTGCAGCCATGAAATTAAAAGATGCTTACTCCTTGGAAGGAAAGTTATGACCAACCTAGATAGCATATTGAAAAGCAGGGACATTACTTTGCCAACAAAGGTCCGTCTAGTCAAGGCTATGGTTTTTCCTGTGGTCATGTATGGATGTGAGAGTTGGACTATGAAGAAGGCTGAGCGCCAAAGAATTGATGCTTTTGAACTGTGGTGTTGGAGAAGACTCTTGAGAGTCTCTTGGACTGCAAGGAGATCCAACCAGTCCATTCTGAAGGAGATCAGCCCTGGGATTTCTTTGGAAGGAATGATGCTAAAGCTGAAACTCCAGTACTTTGGCCACCTCATGTGAAGAGTTGACTCATTGGAAAAGACTCTGATGCTGGGAGGGATTGGGGGC
This sequence comes from Bos mutus, assembly GCF_027580195.1. Lineage (NCBI taxonomy): Eukaryota > Metazoa > Chordata > Mammalia > Artiodactyla > Bovidae > Bos > Bos mutus. The sequence goes on along the minus strand of NC_091626.1, from coordinate 26,805,567 downwards.
AGGAGGAGAAGGGGACGACAGAAGATGAGATGGCTGGATGGCATCACTGACTCAATGGACGTGAGTCTGAGTGAACTCCGGGAGTTGGTGATGGACAGGGAGGCCTGGCGTGCTAAGATTCATGGGGTTGCAAAGAGTCGGACATGACTGAGCGACTGAACTGAACTGAACTAAGCACAGCACAGCACATACTGATCCTTTCACTCAAAGACCTTTCTCCCCCCACCATTCCCCTCCCTACTTTCACCAAAGCCAGCTCCTTCCTAGCCTTTCTGGGATCAGCTATCCCTAGAAATTCTCCGTAAGACCCCCTAGAGACGTGATCTTCCTACATTTTCACTGCACCTGGGATGTAGCCTTCACAGACAGGAGTCAGTTTAAATGGTAATTGTGTGTTCACTAGTTGGTTATCCCTGCTGGGATGAGTGTGTGTTTATGTGGAAAGGAAACATCCTATTTTATTTGCCTCTGTACCCAGCAAACTTGGCCAAGGGGATTGTTGAATATTTATTGAATAAATAACTGATTGGTTGAATCAATGAAGGCTTTCTTTTTTGGAGTCAAATGTATTTCTGAAACTCATCAAACGTTTGAACTTCCAAGCAAAGCAACCAGGCTTGAGTGCAAAGGGAGTGATTTTCTCTTTTGAGCCAATCTTGGTAGCTTGAAGAGAAGCTGTGTGACACATTCCTCCAAATCCAGATTGTCGGCAGTGAGTGACTGGACCAGGGAGACTGAGGAATAATGCCCACAATGACTGCTGCTGCTGCTGCTGCTAAGTTGCTTCAGTCGTGTCTGACTCTGTGTGACCCCAGAGACCGCAGCCCACCAGGCTCCTCCATCCCTGGGATTCTCCAGGCAAGAACACTGGAGTGGGTTGCCATTTCCTTCTCCAATGCATGAAAGTGAAAAGTGAAAGTGAAGTCACTCAGTCGTGTCCAACTCCTAGCGACCCCATGGACTACAGCCTACCAGGCTCCTCCACCCATGGGATTTTCCAGGCAAGAGTACTGGAGTGGGGTGCCATTGCCTTCTCTGCCACAATGACTACCCATGGACAATACCAGTAACTACACCAGGGACTGTACAAGGGGCCGCCTTGCACCGGGACAGGGCAGGGCTGGATCAGGGGGACACTCCCTTGGCTTCAGGGGTGTTTTTTTACAGGGTCAGTTTGCTGGCCCTATTCTTCCTTCTCTGACCAGGAGGCTCTGCAGGGCCATTCGTGTGCATGCTCAGTCACTTCAGCGGTGTCCGACTCTTTGTGACCCCATAGACTGTAGCCCGCCAGGCTCCTCTGTCCATGGGATTCTCCAGGCAAGAATATTGCAGGGGGTTGCCATGCCCTTCTCTAGGGGATCTAGGGTTGGATCTTCCCAACCCAGGGATCAAACCTGCATCTTCTCTCCTTTCCTGCATTGGCAGATGGGTTCTTCACCACTGGCGCCACCTGGGAAGGACTGTAGCCCTTCTGCAAGAGATGCCAAAGTAGAGATCAGAGAAGAGGTAACTTATTCCTCCTAGTTCCATTCATTCACTCAGCACGGATGGAGTAGTTTCTCTATGCCAGGCACACTGCCAGGTCCTGGGGATACAAGATGAATAAACACCAGCTCTCTTTCCTCCCTTCATGCAGCTTGCTGTCCAGAGGCGTGACTGGCCTTGCTCAATCACATAAATACATTGAACGTGAATCTTTAAATTACTTCAAAATAATAGGTTCAAGTTAGGAGTGTAAAATAAAGGAATCTGGCTTAGGGAAGGTAGGGAAAGCTTCCTTGAGAAAGTCACCAATGAACTAAGGACAGAAAGATAAATAGGAGTACATTAGACAAGGACGAAGTGTTGGAAAAGCAAGAAAGCATTCCCAGGTAGAGGAAACCACCTAAACAGCCTTCCCATCTTCATGAAGTCTGAGAATCACTTCAACCAAATTTAGGTCCCACCTGCTTCTTCTCAACCCCATATCTATATTTTATTTAAAGGAACAGGTAACCGTGGAGTGGACTTGCATGTGCAAACTGCAAAGGGGAATTGCAGATGGCGGTGAGGGGTTGGGAGACCACAGCTACCCCCAGCTCTGATCCTCGCACGGCAGGAAGGCGCGGGCTCCTCTCAAACTCGGACCCCGCAAGGCCCGCAGGAAGAAGAGCCGGCGGGAGGGAGGGCCTGAGCGGATCTTGGATCTCCCTCCGTCAGGGAGAAGCAGGGTGCAGCAGCTATATTTGAAAATCGAGGTAAACAAGAGCTCAGCTCAAGTGGACGGGGCACAACAGCTGCGGAAGATTAATCACACACGGCTGCGAGTCACCAGGTCGCCACGAGGCCCCCACCAGCAGGCCGGATGTGCTCCTATCACGTACCCACAGCTCCCTCCGCCTGGGGTGTTTCTCGGCCACTCAAGAGCGCGCGGCCCTGCTCCCAGCTGCGGCCTGCCCTTCTGACAAACTACCCGGAGTTTCAATCTTTCTACCCAGGAGCCCGAACAACCAAACGTTCGGGGTTTGTTTTTTAGTCACCAGGGGACAGAGCCAAAGACAGACAGAGAGAGAGCGCGCCAGACAGAGAGAGAGAGAGAGAGACGGACAAGGAGATACAGAGAGGGAGAGAGAGACAGGCGGCAGGCAGGCGGGCAGGGAGCGGGTAAATTTATGGCACTGCATTAAAGGCGTTTGTTCTATTTAACCCCCACCCTCTCCCTCCACAGTTAAAAATAAAACACAGTGAATAAAGAGGCGGGGGAAAATCGCTTTTTTCCCCTCCGGAAACATATCGCTTTCTTCGTCTCCCCAGTGGCTCAGGTCCTCGGAGCAGGTCAGGCAGGGTCTTGCAGGAGCAGGCCAGCCTCTGAATGAAGGCCTGTGGCTGTGTGCGTGTGTGCATGTGTGTGGTGGTGGCGGTGAGGGGTGTGTGGGCGAGCGGGGGTGGGGGTGGGGCGGCGAGGAGGCGGGTTGGGGAGGGGGCAGAGTTACACACTTCACGTCTCTCCACCTGGCCCCGGCCCGCCCAGACCACCGCGGACGGGAGAACACCGGTCGGGAGAAGCCCTCCTTCTCCCCGCCCCCTTGGCCGCCGCGGGCTGGTGCGCCGGGGCTGCAGTTCCCGACCCGCGGCGGTGGAGTCCCGAGGTTGGGGTGCGCGCGGGCGTGCGTACAGGCGGGCGCGCGCCGAGTGGGTAACGCGCTCCCCTCGCAGCCCCCAAACCCCACGGGCGCTCGCCACCCCGGGAGCACAACACTCGTTGGCACAGCCCAGGCACACACATGCATACAGGCATCCAGCACGGAACACGGCGCTCAGCCTCCCTAATGAGCACCCGTCCGTAACCCGACAAACCCGCGACCAGCCCAGGCATCTCTGCACCGCGCCCCCCCCCACCCACCCACCCACCTACCACCGCACCTCCCAGGAGGCACTCAGTCTGCCAGTACGCCCCCCACCCCACCTCCCAGCACCGCCTGCATCCCAGTACACTTTCCGCGGCACCCTCCCCCGCCACCTCTTCTGACACTAGACCCGCAGGAAAGCAGTTCATGTGAATGATCTCGAGAAAGAACTTAATTAACACCGTTATTCACAAGCCGGAACCCTCACGGGGACATCCCCAAACCCACCCCCTCCATCACCACCAACCCCCGCCGCCCCCGCCCGACCTCTGCCTCCCCGGCCTCTGCCGCCGGTTGAGGGGGAAGGGCAGGAGGCTCAGCCCTTCACTCACCGTTTCCTCTCGATCTCTCGGGCGGAGTGGGCAAGTGAGGGGGGGTGGGTGAGAAAGGTGCGCGATGCCCCGCCGCCCGGCTCCTCACCGGCCGCAGCGGCTCATCGCCCCAGCGGGCTGCCCGCCGGCCGCAGCCGCGTCCGGGGCATGTCAGTTCGCCGCCGCCTCCCGCCCGCCGGGCTCGTGGGCTGCCAGCTTTCAGGGAGCCTTGGGGCAGCGCATCCGGAGGGCGAGGGCTAGGGCCGGAGCAGGGGGCCTGGGGAGGGGTCCCTCGGCACCGGTTTAAGGAGCAGGGAGCACGCCTCCGTAGACCCCTGGGAAACCCCGACTCGGGCGCGGGCTCGGACTAAAGCCCTGGAGAGGCCCGGAGTCCCGGCCGCCCGCAGCAAGGGGATCCCTGCCGGGAGGGGGCAAGAAGGCGAGCGGCCCGGCGTGCCCTGGCGGCTCCGAGGACCCCGGACTTGCAGTCTGCGTCGCCGGGGCTTTCCCGGGGCTGGGAGCGCGCCGGCTCTCCCCCTAGCACGCCGTCACCGCGGGACTCGTCTCGGCCTCGCCGCGGGCGGAGGGGACGCGCGGAGGGTCTGGTTTCTGGGCGAGCCGAGAGCTTTGCCCATTAAGCTGCAGGAGGAAGCCAAATCAAAAAGCCAATCTCCAAGCCTCCAAAACCCAACGTCACCCTATCACGGCATGACTAGCAGCGCATATTTATCCTCGCGCGCCGATGGAGGTGATTTTCAGAGAGCTTTCCGACCAGCAGCGGGGAGCCGAGTCCGCCTCTCGCATCCCGAGAGCCCCCAGGACCGAATGCAGACGGAACCCGTAGCCCGAGGCCACCCACCCAATCTTTGCAGCCTGGCGCCGGGCGCCTCCTCGCCAGCGGCAGTTCCAAGACGGCGGCGCGTCCTGACCTGGATTCCGCGGAGTCCAGAGCTCCGGGCAGCAGCGGGGAGGGAGGGCAGGCGGGCGCGCAGCACCGGCTTTCCCCTTGTCCTCAGGAGACGCTGCCTGCAATCCCGAAATTAAGTCTCCACCAAACACATCTGTGGTTTTTAAATATAGCAGGGGACGATTAACCAGGCAGGGTCCACCCAGGCCTAGGGGAGGAGTTGAGGGGGGATGGAGGTTAGCAGTGGAGGGAAAAGAAAACTCCCTTTCTCCCCTCTTTTTTTTTTCCCCCTTCTGTTCTTGGTGTAGGACTCAGTCTGTCATTTTCTCAACCCAAATCAAACAACAGTTTGTGACAGACGCTTGGGTGAGCGCTGGTATGTTGGCTTTGGGGTTTTCAAGGCTAAAAATACGAGGGGGCTGTATCCCAAATTGCTGCTTCTTCTGGGCCTGGAGTCTGGAAGAGAGATGATCCTTTGATGCAGCAACAGAACTAGGGTTTGGGGCTTGGCTTACACGAAGTGTACACACGTAGCCTGAAATCAGATGCCTGTAATTTCTGCTATATTTGTCAGGGTTGGTCCTGGAGGCCTGAGGGGTGGGCAAGCCTCTCCTAAGAATGGGGTTTCACATCCCTGTCTATGGATGGCATTAGGCAGATCTAAAATGAGACTGGTGGGGGCTTCTGTAGAGACACCAAGGGCAGATTCTGGGAGAGAACATACGGGCACAAAGTTGCTCTCAGGCCTTTGCTGCCTGAAGCCGAAAATGATGGGCCAAAAAAGTGAGAATAGTACTCTGCAAGTGTCAGCACCTCCTCAGGGCCAAGTGCCCTGCTAATGAATTTGATTGCCTAATTTCATGTCATCCTCACAAAACTCTGTGAGACAGGTATAGTTATGAAGTCCATTTTTCTCTTGAGGAAATTGAGCCTTAGAGAGGTTAAAAAACCATCCCAAGGCCACATGCAGCAGAACCAAGGACTAGAAAAAGGTGGAATCAACTGGATTTTCACTGATAACTGCAACAGTATGTGCAACTTCCCAGATTCCTGGCTCCCCTAAGAACTGCTCTGGAACAAGGTTTGGTCCAAAGAGATTAAGTAGGCATAGGAGTTAGAGAGCCCCTGAGCTTGGGATGGTATGTGAGTTCTTTCCTGGTCCCTTGAACAATGCTATTTCAGCAAATCACACAGTGGTTTCAGTCCTGAGTCTGAGTTCCGGATATCCTCAGTCCTAATTGAGCCCTGTCAGAGAAGGCAATGGCACCTCACTCCAGTACTCTTGCCTGGTAAATCCCATGGATGGAGGAGCATGATGGGCTGCAGTCCATGGGGTCGCTAGGAGTCGAACACGACTCAGTGACTTCACTTTCACTTTTCACTTTCATACATTGAAGAAGGAAATGGCAACCCACTCCAGTGTTCTTGCCTGGAGAATCCCAGGGACGGGGGAGCCTGGTGGGCTGCCGTCTATGGGGTCGCATAGAGTCGGACATGACTGAAGTGATGCAGCAGCAGCAGCAACTGAGCCCTGTGGTCTCACATTCCTCAACATTCACGGACCTTGAATCCAGTTCAGGGCTGAGTCACTGACTCTGCCAAAGTTCAATAACTTCTAACGTGAGATTTCAGGTTATGACAATTGGTGGGATTTACCTTGTGTCTGTTTTCATGGAGACCCATGATGCAGGTTGGTCCATAGTCAAGACCAAGAGACTGCTAGTGGGCCCATAAATTAGCGTAGATTTTAGGGAAGGCAGTTTTGGAAGATACATCAAATTACTTAAAAAATGTGAGCCACTTTTGCCTCTACTAGTAATTTTACTAGTAAAAATTCATTCTGTGGCAATAACGGAGGATTTGTGCTCAAATGTTTAGTTACAAGGACATTCACAGTAGTGTTTATAAGAGGAAAAAACTGGAAGCATCTTAATTTTCCATCAGAGAGAACTGGAGAGGGTAGCCTTTCCCTTTCCCAGGAGATCTTCCCAACTCAGGGATTGAACCCGGGTCTCCCGCATTGTGGGCAGATTCTTTACCAGCTGAGCCACAGGAAAGCCCAAGAATACTAGAGTGAGTAGCCTATCCCCCACATTGTGGGCAGATTCTTTACCAGCTGAGCCACAGGAAAGCCCAAGAATACTAGAATGAGTAGCCTATCCCTTCTCCTGCGGATCTTCCCAACCCAGGGATCGAACCAGGGTCTCCTGCATTGCAGGTAGATTCTTTACCAGCTGAGCTATCGGGGAAGCCCTTATGAGGTATAATTACGTACAATAAAAGTCACCTGTATTAAGTGTACAGGTTGATGAGTTTTGACAAAAGTACATACAAATGTAACAACCACTCAAATCAAGGTACAGGACATTTTCATCTCTCACAAGTTCTTGGTCCCCTCTGCAGTTATCCCTCGACTTCCCTCAAGCAACCGTTGATTGTTTTCTGTCACTCTAGATTCATTTTTTGGCTTGTTTTAGATTTTTTTTCTTCTTGCCTCTATATCTTTTGATGTTTCTTCAGTGAATATTAGTTGTTGTTGTTAAGTCACTAAGTCGTGTCCAACTCTTTTGCAACCCCAAGAACAGGCTTCCCTGTCCTTCACTATCTCCCAGAGTCGCTCAAATTCATGTCCATTGAGTTGGTGATGTTTTCTATCTATCTCATCCTCTGCCACCCTCTTATTTTGCCTACCATCTTTCCCAGCATCAGGGTCTTTTCCAACGAGTCTGATCTTTCCACCAGATAGCCAAAGGATTGGAGCTTCAGCTTCAGCATCAGTCCTTCCAATGAGTATTCAGGGTTGATTTCCCTTTGGATTAACTGATTTGATCTCCTTGCAGTCGAAAGGACTCTCAAGAGTCTTCTCCAGGATCACAGTTCGAAAGAATCAATTCTTTGGCCCTCAGCCTTCTTTATGATACAACTCTCACATCTGTACATAACTACTGGGAAAACAAAAGCTTTCTATACAACCTTCATAAGCAAAGTGATGTCTCTGCTTTTTAGTATGCTGTCTAGGTTTGTCATAACTTTCCTTCCAAAGAGCAAGTGTCTTCTAATTTCATGGCTGCAGTCACTATACGCAGTGATTTGGGAGCCCAAGGAAAAATAAAATCTGTCACTGCTTCTGCTTTTTCCCCTTCTATTTGCCATGAAGTGATTTAGATGCCATGATCTTAGTTTTTGGAATGTTCAGTTTCAGGCTAGTTTTTTCACTCTCCTCCTTCTCCCTTTTCAAGAGGCGCTTTAGGTCCTCTTCACTTCTGTCATTATGATGGTTATCATCTGCAGATCTTGAGCTTTTAGGTATTTATCCTACCTGTTTTGATGCCACCTTGTAACTCCTCCAGCTCAACATTTCACATGATATACTCTGCATATAAGTTAAATAAATAGAGTGATAATATGCAGCTTTGTCATACTCCTTTCCCAATTTTGAACCAATCAGTTGTTCCATGTAAGGTTCTAACTGTTGCTTCTTGACCCACATAGTAGGCAGGTAAGATGGTCTGGTATTCCCATCTCTATAAGAATTTTCCAAAATTTGTCATGATCCATACAGTCAAAGGGTTTTGCGTAGTCGATGAAGCAGAGTAGATGTTTTTCTGGAACTCCCTTCCTTTCTCTATGATCCAACAAATGTTGGCAATTCGATCTCTGGTTCCTTGGCCTTTTCTAAATCCAGTTGAACATCCGGAAGTTTTCAATTCAAGTACTGGTAAAGCCTAGCTTGAAGGATTTTGAGCATAACCTTACTAGCATGGGAAGTGAGCACCATTGTCTGGTAGTTTGAACATTCTTTAGCGCTCCCCTTCTTTGGAATTGGGTTGAAAAGTGACTGTTTCCACTCCTATGGCCACTGCTGGGTTTTCCAAATTTGCTGACATATTGAGTACAGCACTTTAACACCATCATCTTTTTTTTAATTAATTAATTTATTTTAATTGGAGGCTAATTACTTTACAATATTGTAGTGGTTTTTGCCATACATTCACATGAATCAGCCATGGGTGTACATGTGTTCCCCATCCTGAATCCCCCTCCCACCTCCCTCCCCATCCCATCCCTCAGGGTCATCCCAGTGCACCAGCCCTGAGCACCCTGTCTCATGCATCTAACCTGAACTGGAGATCTGTTTTACATACGATAATATACACGTTTCAATGCTATTCTCTCAAATCATCCCACCCTTGCATTCTCCCATAGAGTCCAAAAGACTGTTCTTTACATCTGTGTCTCTTTTGCTGTCTTGCGTATAGGGTCATTATTACCATCTTTCTAAATTCCATATATATGCATTAGTATACTGTATTGGTGTTTTTCTTTCTGACTTACTTCACTCTGTATAAGAGGCTCCAGTTTCATCCACCTCATTAGAACTGATTCAAATGCAGTTTTTAATGACTAATATTCCATTGCAACACCATCATCTTTTAGTATTTCAAATAGCTCAGCTGGAATTCCATCACCTCCACTAGCTTTATTGGTAGTAAAGCATCCTAAGGCCCACTTGACTTCACATTCCAGGATGTCTGGCTCTAGGTGAGTGACCATACCATTGTGGTTTTCCGGGTCATCAAGACCTTTTTTGTACAGTTCCTCTGTGTATTCTTGCCATTTCTTAATTTCTTCTGCCTTTGTTAAGTCTTTACCATTTCTGTCCTGTATTATGCCCATCCTTGCGTGAAATATTTCTTTGATATCTCCAATTTTATTGAAGAGGTCTCATCTTTCCCATTCTATTGTTCTCTTCTATTTCTTTGCATTGTTCATTGAAGAAGGCCTTCTTATCTCTCCTTGGTATTCTCTGTAATTGTGCATTCAGTTGGGATGATGGAAGATACTTGTACATATAAATCTCTTTATTTTTTCTTTGCTCCCTAATAATAATAATATCATTATTTGAAAGCATATAGTTCTTTATCTGGAGAAGGCAATGGCACCCCACTCCAGTGTTCTTGCCTGGAGAATCCCAAGGATGGGGGAGCCTGGTGGGCTGCCGTCTATGGGGTCACACAGAGTTGGACACGACTGAAGCAACTTAGCAGCAGCAGTTCTTTATCAGATTACCAGGGTACATTTGGATTTGCCTATAATCTCTATTTATAATAGTTCTATTAAAATAAGAAAAAAACATGTATTATTTCTCCTGTTATTCAATACAGTTGTATAAGTTTTAGGCAATACGATAAGATAAAAAAATCACCAAAATATCACTAAATAGTAAAATCTTCAATTTCAGGTTAGAAGATTGTTTTCCAGGAAGGATTAAGAAATTCAACTTTATGACTCAGTTTCCTCATCTATGGGCTTCCTTGGTGGCTCAGATGGTAAAGAATCTGCCTGCAATGCAGGAGACCCAGGTTCTATCCTTGGGTCAGGAAGATCCCCTGGAGAAGGGAATGGCAACCCACTCTGGTCTTTTTGCTTGGAGAATTCCATGGACAGAGGAGCCTGGAAGGCTATAGTCCATGGGGTCACAAAGAGTTGGACACGACTGAGACTAACAGCTTCACTTCCTCATCTATAGAACTGACATAATAGTATCTACCTTATAGGCATATTATGAGGATTAAATGAGTTAATGCACTAAAAGACTTGAAACAATGTCTAGCTGTTAGTTGTTAGTTCTCTAAAAATGTTAGTTTTTGTTATTAAAATGATCAAAAAATGTGGCTGGATACAAAATTAAAATACAAAAGTTAACAGTTTTAATAAACAGAAATTTAAATTTCTGGGGGGTGGAAATCCCATTTTTAATAAAACCTCGAACTATAAATGCCTAGAAATAAAGTTTACAAGAAAGGCAAAAGACCCAAATAAGTAAAACTATAAAAATATTATTAAAATGTGGAAAAAATATATCTAAATGGAGTCACAACTTCCTAAGATATTAATAGGATGAAATAATGTCATAACAATATCTACCCTTCCCAAAGGAATTTATATACTTAATGAAATTTCAACCAGAATCCTAGTTTGATTTTTTTTTTTTTTTTTTTTTTTTTTTTTTTTACACTGGATATGATGATTTTGAAGGTCAGTGGAGAAATAGCTGAAAACAATCTAGTATATTTTATAGACATCTGGTGTGTGAAGTGGGCTTTAGGAAGTATTACTACCAATAAAGCCAGTGGAGGTGATGGAATTCCAGCTGAGCTATTTAAAATTCTAAAACATGATGCTGTTAAAGTGCTGCACTCAATATGTGAGTAAATTTGGAAAACTCAGCAGTGGGCACAGGACGGGAAAGGGTCAGTTTTCATTCCATTCCCAAAGAAGGGCAATGCTGAAGAATGTTCAAACTATAATACAATTGCACTCATTGCACATGTTAGTAAGGTTCTACTCAAAATCCTTCAAGCTGGTCTTCAACAGTACATGATCAGAGAACTTCCAGTTGTACAAGCTGGGTTTAGAAAAGGCAGAGGAACCAGAGATCAAATTGCCAACATTCCTTGGATCATGGAGAAGGTAAGGGAGTTCCAGAAAAACATCTACGTCTGCTTCCATGCTGGGGCTCACAAAGCGATGGGACCAGCTCTCCCTCCGTGTAGGAACCAATTGGAAAATCCTGTGTTAGTTCCTGGGGCAGAGGAACCAATTAAGACCTGACAGGGCACCCAGTGCAGACCAGGAGCCACTCCCTGTGCAGGGCAATTTCCCCTCTGTCATTATCCCGTGGGGGCCTAAATGCAAATAGCCAACAGGCTGGGTTTAACAAAAAATACAAGAAATTCAACAAAAACCCAAAGAGAGGTAAACAGCCATTGTGGAAGGAACAATGCACTTGCTGTAAGGAGGAAAGGCATTGGAAAAGATTGCCCTGAGCTAAAACATAAGAAGGAAAAGCAATAAAACAAAAATGGGAGCTTCTCATATGGTAGAAAGAGCAACACTGATGATGAATGAAGAGGCCCAGGGCCTCCATGGGACTTGAGGAGCCCAATTCCAGTTTCTCTGCAGGAGCCCCATGACAGTAGGGAATGAGCTGACTGACTTTCTGATAGATGCAGAGGTAACATCAAGGTGTCACAGAAAACATGGCAATCCATCTCCGTCTCATGGGAGTCTCTGGAGAAGTACAAAGTTGTTTGTTTTTCCAATCTCTTGAAGGCCAGCTAGGGGACCTCACTTTGAAACATAGTTTCTTATACATACCAGAGTGTCCAATCCCTCTTTTGGGTGGAGATCTCCTTTGTAAAGTTCCAGGAACTTTTCTGCCAGAAGGGCTTGACATCAGAGTCCCACCAGAGCAAGCTTTAAGCCTACAGATGACAATCATAAAAATCCCAGAAAAGGAGACAGAGGTCTTTCCCCACCAAGGTATATAGAAATATAAGACCAAAAGGGTGGGCAGATGGCACCCCAGGGAAGGCCAAAAATGCATCAGTTCAGTTCAGTCGCTCAGTCATGTCCGACTCTTTGCCACCCCATGAATTGCAGCACGCCAGGCCTCCCTGTCCATCACCAACTCCCGGAGTTCACTCAAACTTCTGTCCATCGAGTCGGTGATGCCATCCAGCCATCTCATCCTCTGTCGTCTCCTTTTCCTCCTGCCCCCAATCCCTCCCAGCATCAGAGTCTTTTCCAATGAGTCAACTCTTCGCATGAAGTGGCCAAAGTACTGGAGTTTCAGCTTTAGCATCAATCCTTCCAGAGAAATCCCAGGGCTGATCTCCTTCAGAATGGACTGGTTGGATCTCCTTGCAGTCCAAGGGACTCTCAAGAGTCTTCTCCGACACCACAGTTCAAAAGCATCAATTCTTTGGTGCTCAGCCTTCTTCACAGTCCAACTCTCACATCCATACATGAACACAGGAAAAACCATAGCCTTGACTAGACAGACCTTTGTTGGCAAAGTAATGTCCCTGCTTTTCAATATGCTATCTAGGTTGGTCATAACTTTTCTTCCAAGGAGTAAGCGTCTTTTAATTTCATGGCTGCAGTCACCATCTGCAGTGATTTTGGAGCCCCCCAAAAATAAAGTCTGACACTGTTTCCACTGTTTCCCCATCTATTTGCCATGAAGTGATGGGACCAGATGCCATGATCTTCGTTTTCTGAATGTTGAGCTTTAAGCCAACTTTTTCACTCTCCTCTTTCACTCTCATCAAGAGACTTTTGAGTTCCTCTTCACTTTCTGCCATAAGGGTGGTGTCATCTGCATATCTGAAGTTATTGATATTTCTCCCGGCAGTCTTGATTCCAGCTTGTGCTTCTTCCAGTCCAGTGTTTCTCATGATGTACTCTGCATATAAGTTAAATAAGCAGGGTGACAAAAATGCATAGATCTCATTAAAAAGGGATGATGGGACACTTAGCCAATACAGAGCTCATTAAAAAGGGATGGTGGAACACCTAATCTAAAATAATATCCTCTGAAACAAGAGGACAAAAAGGAAATCCAGACAATTATCAAGAAGTTTTTGAAAATAGAACTGATGAAACCCTGCAGGTCCCCATACAAAACCCCTATTCTCTTGGTCAAAAAGTCAAACTCAGCAGAATATCACTTAGTCCAAACTTGAGGGCTATTAATGAAATAATTTAAGAGTTGCACTCTGCGTCTGCTCTGCTCACAATTATTCTGAGAGAATATGGCTGGTACTCAGTTTGGGGACTTAAAAGATGGTGTCTTTTCTCCCTGCATTCCTATTTGAGGAAGAATCACAGCAGCTATTTTCTTCTGAATGGCAGACTCAGAAACACAGGTAGTCCAAGACTAATGTTGGACAGTCCTGCCTTGAGGATTTAAAAATTCCCCTACCTTATTTGGGGAATAAGGTTGGAAACTTAATATTGAGTGAAGGACTTGTACTGCAATATATGGGTGATTTGCTAAGGCAATTATCAAGTCGTGATGGGATCGCTTCTCTAACAGACTGACTTGTCAAAATACTAGTCAGTGTATTCAGAAAAGGACAGAGAGAGGGTCAGATAGTAGGTTTTCTCTCTTGATTGCCTGGCTGGAAATGTTGTGCACAAGGAATTGTTTTGATCCCTGAGACACTCCTGGACATTATGCTGCAGCACACTCAGAAATGAAAATGTTAGTTGCTCAGTCATGTCTGACTCTTTGCAACCCCATGGATTGTAGTTTGCCAGGTTCCTCTGTCCATGGAATTCTCCTGGCAAGAATATTGGAGTGGGTTGCCATTCCCTTCTCCTGGGGATCTTCCCAACCCAGGGATAGAACCCAGGTCTCCTGTACTGCAGGCAGATTCTTTACCATCTGAGCCACCAGGGAAGCCCTGCAGCACATTCATAATAGTACCAATTATGGGTGAGATGCCACCTTAAATGGATTCAGAAGTATTTAATGGGATCTAACCTACAAACGACTATACAGCAAGTCACTCAGAATGGCTTGATTTGTGCAAAAATAGCCCAAAGACTGCTGTCAGAGTTCCCCAGTTGGGGACTCAACACAGAGGGACCTGCCCCACTGAGAACTGGCAAATAGACTTTACTCAAATGTTTCGAGCTGCAGGAAATTCTAGATACCTGTTGGTGTTTGTGTAGAGTTTTTCAGGATGGGGGGAAGCATATTCCACCCAGATAGCAAAAAGCCTCTAAAGTTGTTATAGCCCTTCTTAAGGAAATTATCCTCCAATTTGGATGGTCTCTGATGTGTTATGTGCTAAGTCATTTTGGTCGAGTCCGACTCTTTGTGACCCTATGGACTATAGCCCGCCAGGGTCCTCTGTCCACGGGATTTTCCAGGCAGCAACACTGGAGTAGGTTGCCACGTGCTCCTCCAGGGTATCTTCCTGACCCAGGGATCAAACCGGTGTCTCTTACGTCTCCTGCATTGGCAGATGGGTTCTTTATCACTAGTGCCACCTGGGAAGCCATTAGATGGTTTAGTACCCTTCAAAGTGATAATGAGGCCTGCCTTTGTCTCAAGCATAACCCAAAAAGTGTCTAAACACTGCACATTAGCTGAAAACAACCACCAACCCGGAGACCACAATCAACAGGAAAAACTGAGAAAATCAATCATACATTAGAAAGGAACATTGTTAAAGTATGTCAAGAAACTAATTTAACTTGAGATAAGGCCTTGCCAGTTGCCCTGCTACAGATTAATGTGGCTCCTAAAAGCAAGCTTAAATTAAGCACTGTTGAAATATTTATGGTAGGCTATTCCAGGTGTCTGTCTGGGCAGAAGAATCTATAGATGTCTTAAAGGACTTAGCAGTCACCAACTGTGTTAAAATTTTAGCACTATATTAACTTCCATTCATGAGTTTATCTCCAATAGTCTGTCTCCCCAAATGAGGAAGTCCTGCTCCCCTTCCTGGCTGGGGAAGTTCCTCCTCTACACCTGGAGAGAGCAAGGACCTGAGCATCAACTTGCCCCTCAGTGGACAGGACCACACAAGGTGTTGTTGAGCACTCACTCCTCTTTAGTAGGGATAAGACCATGGGTTTACCACACCCAAGTCTGACTCACTCTTTCAAAAACTGGATGGAACAAAGAAAAACAGACTTGGTCTTATGAGCCATTGAAAGTGAAAGTGAATGTCGCTCAGTCGTGTCCGACTCTTTGCGACCCCATGGAGTATACAGTCCATGGAATTCTCCAGGCCAGAATACTGGAGTAGGTAGCCTTTCGCTTCTCC
The DNA here is from genome assembly GCF_027580195.1 of Bos mutus. Lineage (NCBI taxonomy): Eukaryota > Metazoa > Chordata > Mammalia > Artiodactyla > Bovidae > Bos > Bos mutus. The sequence goes on along the minus strand of NC_091626.1, from coordinate 26,790,335 downwards.
AGGGGATCTTCCCAAGCCAAGGATGGAACCCAGGTCTCCCACATTCCAGGCAGATTCTTTACCAGCTGAGCCACAAGGCTTAAATTGCTCTTTCAAGCCAGACTTCCTACCAGATAAGGAATGATGACTGTTGCTCTGCTCTTTGTTTCACTGCACTGGCGACAGACACGGGACTTTTGGAAAGGATCAAAGGAGGAAATAACCTTCCCTCTTTTATGAAATGTTTGCATGTGTGCTCAGTCACTCAGTCGTGTCCAACTATTTGGGACCCCATGGACTGTAGCCCACCAGACTCCTCTGTCCAATAAAACTTGTTTCTCTTTGTAAAAGACCATTGACTTGGTATTTGGTCTTTCCATTGTGCAGCAGGTCACAAACCCACTTGCTCAGTTACATTTCTAGTTATAAGATACAGGTTCTAATGAGGCTTCCCTGGTGGCTCAGACGGTAAAGCGTCTGCCTGCAATGTGGGAGACTCAGGTTCGATCCCTGGGTCGGGAAGATCCCCTGGAGAAGGAAATGGCAACCCACTCCAGTACCCTTGCCTGGAAAATCCCATGGATGGAGGAGCCTGGTATGCTACAGTCCGTGGGGTCGTAAAGAGTCGGACATGACTGAGCGACTTCACTTTCCTTTCCTTTCCTAATGTGTAGGACAGTGACCACGGATTTTGTTATTTTTGTTCAGTCACTAAGTCATGTCTGACTCTGTGATCCCATGAACTGCTGCACTCCAGGTTCCTCTGTTCTCCACTATTTCCTGGAGTTTGCTCAAACTCATGTCCATTGAGTCAGTGATGCCATCCAATCATCTCATCCTCTGCTACCCCCTTCTCCTTTTGCCTTCAGTTCTTCCTAGCATTGGGACCATAGTTAGTAATATTGTATTGTACACTTGAAATCTGCCGAGAGTAGATCATAAGTGTCCTCACCACACACTCACAAAGTAAATCATTACAACGTAACACCTTTAAAAAAATCAAATACAACCTGAATATTTACAAGTTTTGTCAGTCAAACCTCAAAGAAACTGGCAAAAAAAACCCAACAACAACAAAACCAAAACATGAGCACAAGAAAGATATTCAGAAAAGGGCTGAGGCTGTAGGGGGAGTCCCCAAAGGAAAAGTTGATGGAATGAACTGAACACAAAAGAACTAAAAATGAGATGAGGGAGAGGGCCATGTTCTCGGGTGGTGAACACGTTGGTGAGGGAGAGAGACAACAGGGAAATGTTTTCCACCCTGGACTCAGAGTTTAGTGAGCGGCAGTAAAACTGCCTCAAAACCACCTTCAAAATCGAGGGGAATGCCACAACTATTTCTGGAAAGCCAACTATCTATGGGAGTGTTCTGGGGGAGAAGATGTACCCATCAACAAGACAAAGTTTCTGCTCTCATGGTACAGGAGGGGGATAATCGGCAAATAAACCAGAGGGCATTTTTATGAATTTCCAGATGAAAGAAAGTGGCATGGAGAAAACTCACGCCAGGTGAAAGTTCAGAGAGTGGTTGTGGTGAGAATAGTTTGGCGGCAATCTAGATTGAATGCTCAGAGAAGGTCTCTCAGGGAAGGTCACATTCGAGCAGTAGCTTAGGTGAAGTGAAGCCATGTGGCATGTGTATATTTGGGGGCAGATGACCAGTGCTGTGTTCAAGAAGCAGGAAGCAGCCATCGTGGCTAGAGCCTAGTGAGGGGTGCAGGGCGAGGGAGAGAGTGGCAGGAAACAAGGAAGGAAGACCTTCAGCTCTGGCTGCTGCTGAAAGCAGGCAGCCTGGAACTCCTGAGGCTTTTAGCTTGATGTCCCCTTCCCTAAATTCTTTCTGCGCAAGATATCTTACCATTCTTCCTCCTGGTGTAAGTCGTCCTCTTCCTAGTGGAGGGCTCTTTCCTTTTCCCATGGCTTGATTGTCCACCTCCAAGGTACTTTGTCTATTGCAGGTCTGTATGCTACAGTTTAGAACTCAACAGAGCTAAAAATAACAAAGTCTTGATGGAGTGCAGTGATAAATCTGCTAAATTCTGCAGAGAGCCAGAGGCAGTAGGAAACCAGACAGCACAGGCCCCAAGCACTCTGCGCGGTCTCTTCCCCCAAGAAATCATCACAAAACTTCTGGTCTTGATCTATTGATCTCTTTCACCAGTGAGAAATGCACTTTTTGATGAAAACAGCTCTGGATAGATTTGCTCCTTCTGGAGGTGGTGAACAGTACCAGCTTTGTAACATAACAGCCTCTTACACTGTGATGCTGATTTTAAAGACAGACAAAAGAAAACAGTAATATTTACCTAATTATGAAGCAATGCGTATTTATTTGGGGGAAATTAGACATGCAGAAAAGTATAAAGAAAAATCATCCAAATAACACCACCTGGATGTAACTATTATGACGTGTAATTTCATACAGTTACACACTTAATATGTGTTTGAGCATATCTGGGCATTTGGTGGTTACAATTTTGTATCCTAACTTCAGCGTTACTTAGTAATCAGCTTTCCACTGATACTGCTTTTTAATTCCACAGACTGGGCTTTAGGCTCTGGTGATACCAAGGAAACTAGTGCACGGAGAGGTTGGGGTTGGCAAAGTCAGAATTATGTCCCATGTGGTTGTTTTCTGAGATAAACGCTGTTGTGTTACAACCTTGGCAGCTCCTTGACTCCCCTCTCCAGTTCATACAGGTGAATTATACAAAGAGGATAGACGAGACTCAGAGATCTGGGGACTGGTTTTTATTTAGCTGATTATTTTATTGTGTAGCTGTCAATAGAACTCATTTCAATGCGTAGTGCATTGCTGAGGAACAGATACATACACACCCACACAAATGGCATTAAATTTTTTTGACTGCCCCTACCTGTGGTCACGTATGGATGTGAGAGTTGGACTGTGAAGAAGGCTGAGCACCGAAGAATTGATGCTTTTGAACTGTGGTGTTGGAGAAGACTCTTGAGAGTCCCTTGGACTGCAAGGAGATCCAACCAGTCCATTCTGAAGGAGATCAGCCCTGGGATTTCTTTGGAAGGAATGATGCTAAAGCTGAAACTCCAGTACTTTGGCCACCTCATGTGAAGAGTTGACTCATTGGAAAAGACTCTGATGCTGGGAGGGATTGAGGGCAAGAGGAGAAAGGGACGACAGAGGATGAGATGGCTGGATGGTATCACTGACTCAATGGATGTGAGTCTGGGTGAACTCCGGGAGTTGGCGATGGACAGGGAGGCCTGGCATGCTGCGATTCATGGGGTCGCAAAGAGTCGGACACGACTGAGCGACTGAACTGAACTGAACCATGGAATACAGCGACTTCCCAGGTAGTTCAGTGGTAAACAATCTGCCTGCTAATGCAGGTGACCAAGTTCAATCCCTGGGTCGGGAAAATCCCTTGGAGTAGGAAATGGCAACCTGCTCTAGTACTCTTGCCTGGAAAATTCCATGGATAGAGGAGCTTGGTGGGCTACAGTCCATGAGGTCACAAAGAGACACGATTGAGCGATTGAACACTCACACAGGTATGCACACACCACAGCATACACATCCTGACCTTTATCCTAAAAAGTGGGGCTTTCTAACCAGAGAAATTGGCTTATTCTTTAGTCTTAAGAGATAAGGGGAGCTGTCTTAATCAAAGATACTATCGGAGATTAACTGTTCTCTGTCTGACTTGAACATAACAGTTCTCTCCTTATTTTTGGCCCTGCTGAGCCTCTAAATGATATTTGTAATGAGTTCAGCCTACATATAATTTTTTAAATTGAAGTTGATTTATAATATTGTGCTTGTTTCAGGCATACAGCTTAGTAATTCAGTTTCTCTTTCAGATTGCTCTCCATCATAGGTTATTACAATATATTGAATATAGTTCCTTGTGCTATACAGCAAGCCCTTGTTGTTTGCCTAGTTTGTATATAGTGGTGTGTCTGTTACTCCCGTACTCCTAATTCAGCCCAAGGAAGACTTTAGCCACCTTTTGCATTTCTACAATGTTGATGTGTTTGTTATCTTCTTTTATTCTGATTGTAGCCAAGGGTAAAGCAAGAATCAAACATAGACCAAACCCATTTCTTGACCAGTCCTAATCATAACAGATAGGTACCTTTATTATCCTTTCTTCATATCAGAGCACAGAGGATCCTATGACACGCTACACCACACGACAGCAGCCACTGTTAGCTCATCCCCCCTTTCTTCAGCCTTGGCCACAGTAAGAGTGAAAGATCAAAAAATGCGCTAAAGAGGTAGAATAGAAAGGCTGAATATGCATGAAATTGTGACCGGTCTAAGTCAATCAGAACTTTAAATCTCTTTGCCAGATATTCACCTTTCAGCCTGCATTGCAGTCAGAGATGGTTCTTTGATCCAGTTCCCATCTTGGGCATAGAAGAAAGTCTGGAAGATATTTCCCTCTTGATGAACAGGAAAGGTGTTTTTCCTTTGCCCCCTTTTCTCATCTTTGAATGTTGTGTGAAGACCTAAGGCCTGGAGTTTCCGTAGTCACCTTGAGACCTTGTGACAAATGTGAGGATGCAAGGCAACATGCTTCCCATGCTGAAACTCAAGGATGAAAAGTCTCTGGGTCCCTGATGACATGTTTGAGTTGCCAGTCAACTCTGGAACTGCCCACTTTGGGAATTTTCCTTAAGAAACAAGAAAATTTCCAATGGCTTAAAGCACTTTTCTTGCAGGTGAACCTATCCTAATTGGTGCAAAGAATGGTCAAAGAGTGAGAGGTTAAGCTTTTCTGAAGGGTACCCTCAATGTTGTAGTAACTACAAACTCAGTTCAGTTCAGTTTAGTCACTCAGTCGTGTCCAACTCTTTGCAACCCCACGGACTACAGCATGCCAGGCTTCCCTGTCCATCACCAACTCCCAGAGCTTACTCAAACTCATGTCCATTGAGTCGATGATGCCATGCAACCATCTCATCCTCCATCGTCCCCTTCTCCTCCCACCTTCAATCTTTCCCAGCATCAGGGTATTTTCCAATGAGTCAGTTCTTCGCATCAGGTGGCCAAAGTATTGGAATTTCAGCATCAGTCCTTCCAATGAATATTCAGGACTGATTTCCTTTAGGATGGACTGGTTGGATCTCCTTGCAGTCCAAGGGACTCTGAAGAGTCTTCTCCAAAACCACAGTTCAAAAGCATCAATTCTTCAGCACTCAGATAACAAATCCAATTTCAGGAGTTGACCAGTTGGATGAACAGGGAACATTTGTCTTCTAACTGGTAGAAGCTGATCTTTACAAAAGATGGACAGATTTAGATTAGCAAGTGGCCAAAAAAGAACCAACCAGAATCTATATTCCTCCAAACTTTGAGTACAGCTATATGGAATATTCTTTAAAATATACTCTCTGTTACATCTAAAACATGTTGACATCAGTATATACGTTTTTGACAATACCAAACTACTGCACAATTGCATTCATCTCATACGCTAGTAAAGTAATGCTCAAAATTCTCCAAGCCAGGCTTCAGGAATATGTGAACCGTGAAATTCCTGATGTTCAAGCTGGTTTTAGAAAAGGCAGAGGAACCAGAGATCAAATTGCCAACATCCTCTGGATCATGGAAAAAGCAAGAGAGTTCCAGAAAAACATCTATTTCTCCTTTATTGACTATGCCAAAGCCTTTGACTGTGTGGATCACAATAAACTGTGGAAAATTCTGAAAGAGATGGGAAAACCAGACCACCTGACCTGCCTCTTGAGAAACCTATAGGCAGGTCAGGAAGCAACAGTTAGAACTGGACATGGAACAACAGACTGGTTCCAAATAGGAAAAGGAGTATGTCAAGGCTGAATATTGTCACCATGCTTATTTAACTTATATGCAGAGTACATCATGAGAAATGCCGGGCAGGAAGAAACACAAGCTGGAATCAAGATTGCCAGGAGAAATATCAATAACCTCAGATAGTCAGATGACACCACCCTTATGGCAGAAAGTGAAGAGGAACTAAAAAGCCTCTTGATGAAAGTGAAAGAGGAGAGTGAAAAAGTTGGCTTAAAGCTCAACATTCAGAAAACTAAAATCATGGCATCTGGTCCTGTCACTTCATGGGAAGTAGATGGGAAACAGTGGAAACAGTGTCAGACTTTATTTTGGGGGGCTCAAAATCACTGCAGATGGTGATTGCAGCCATGAAATTAAAAGATGCTTACTCCTTGGAAGGCAAGTTATGACCAACCTAGATAGCATATTCAAAAGCAGAGATACTACTTTGCCAACAAAGGTCCGTCTGGTCAAGGCTATGGTTTTTCCAGTGGTCATGTATGGATGTGAGAGTTGGACTGTGAAGAAAGCTGAGCATCGAAGAATTGATGCTTTTGAACTGTGGTGTTGGAGAAGACTCTTGAGAGTCCCTTGGACTGCAAGGAGATCCAACCAGTCCATCCTAAAGAAGATCAGTCCTGGGTGTTCATTGGAATGACTGATGCTGAAGCTGAAACTCCAATACTTTGGCCACCTCATGCAAAGAGTTGACTCATTGGAAAAGACTCTGATGCTGGGAGGGATTGGGGGCAGGAGGAGAAGGGGACGACAGAGGATGAGATAGCTGGATGGCATCACTGACTGGATGGACATGAGTCTGAGTGAACTTCGGGAGTCGGTGATGGACAGGGAGGCCTGGTGTGCTTCAATTCATGGGGTCGCAAAGAGTCGGACATGACTGAGCGACTGAACTGAACTGAACAGAGAAAAGTAACCTATATAGTGTAAGAATGGGCTGCCCAGGTGGCACTAGTGGTAAAGAACCCACTTGGGAATCCAGGAGACATAAGAGACAGGAAGATCCCCTGGAGGAGGCCATGGCAACCCACTCCAGTGTTCTTGCCTGGAGAATCCCACGGACAGAGGAGCCTGGCAGGCTACGGTCCATAGCACTGCAAAAATTCAGACATGACTGAAGTGACTTAGCATGCTCGCATGCATATTATAAGAACAGGGAGTTAGAGTCTGAATAGAGACCTTTCAAGGCGCTCTGGAGGGCACTAAGGCAGAGAATGAAGTTGAGCTGGCACATGCATCCACCTCCAAGCAGGTGATACTAATTATGTGTCTTCAGAACCAAAGGAAATCAGAAATATCTCTTGATTTCAGCTACCTCATAACTAAACATTTTAATTTCCATCAATTTTTAGTGAGTAGGTATTCATTTTGCAAATCATTACTGAAAACTCTAAATGGACCTCTTCCTCACAGCACCTAAAATATTGTTGGGTCTATTTAAAAATTGAATTATGGAATCTCTTCAGGAACATAGTACTAAGGAAAGTTCCTTAACTTTAAAATCAGACCAAGGAGAATTTAAATTTCCTGATATTAATTAGCTGTGATCTTGGACATATTACTTTACACATTTGAGCCTCATTTCTTAACTGAGAATAATAATGCCCATCACAAAAAGCTGTTGGATGATTTAACTAAAGAATGTAAAGTATAGAACACACAGTAGATATTGATACGTAATAGGTTCTGTGTCAATTAAGGTCTAACAGGAAACAGATGGAATATTCAAACTGGGATATTTTAAGGTTTACTTTTACTTTAAAAATCATTTCCAATTGTGGGCAAGACTTGGGGGAACTACCTCTAAGAAAAAATTCCAGGGTAGACAAATAAAGTTGCTCTCCAATTTTAATTTACAGGATTGTTTATCACACCATTTTTGTGAACTTGGGGATCATTAGGAAGCTATCCAGATGTCTAAGTATAGGGGGTTGTTATATTCACATAGCTGAATATCAAAAAGCCACTAAAAATAATATTGTAAATGTATTTACATCAAATATTTTACTAATGTAGTACTAAATGAAAAGAGCAGGTTTAAGACATCATGGAGAGTAAAATCTATTTTGCTTTAATTATATGTATGTTTATAATCTACATTTATACCTAGAAATGAATATCTAAAGTCAGACCCTTAAGATTCTTCTGAGATCTTTTCTGAATTGCCAGTTTCCTCAGTCCTAAAAAAGATAGAAGGTTTATTTCAGCTCTGGGGAGATAGGAGTCACTCTTAACCTGATTGGGATGATTTACATCGAGTGGCCAGAATTCTGTTCAGTAATGAGCCTTCTCATGTGTGTCTGAATCAGAGCTGTCTCTGAGGTGGGGTGGGGTTCAAAGTGAAGGTGGAAAAATTGCTCTTGCTTGCCTATGAGTTTAGAGCACGCTGCCTTGGTAAGTGTTGCTTGGTCCTTCGTGATTAATGATGCGTGGGATATCTGGGAAACTTAAAACCTCATGAAGGCTGTGAAGCGGTATATTCCCTTTCGAATAGACTATGAAATTGTTCCGGCCATGGTTTAGCTTAACACAGGCTGGATGACTGAAGTCCACGTATGGAATTATTTAACACAGAATAACCACAGACAACTGTGGCCTGAGTTCATTTTCTGGCTATACCTCTGAGGGTGGAGAGGTGGAGTTTCATCAACAGGGAACTCAAACTGAAGTGCTTACACTGTGACAGGATGTAATGATACTTTTAGGGAACACTTATATATGCTAAAGAATGTTCTAAGGTTTTCTTGAATTATTACTTTAAACCCTCTAAAAGCTCTGTGAAGGGGACTTCCTTGGTGGTCCAGTGGCTAAGAATCTGCCTGCCAATGCAGGTGACAAGGGTTCGATCCCTGGTCCGGGAAGATCCTACGTGCTGCAGAGCAACTAAACCCCTGCACCACAGCTACTGAGTCCACACTCTAGAGCCCGGGGGGCTGTAACCCCTCAGCAGGTGCTCCTAGAGCCCACGCTCCCTCAACAAGAGAAGCCACCACAAGGAGAAGCTTGTGCACCGGAATAAAGAGTAGCCCCTGGCTGGCCAAAGCTAGAGAAAGCCTGCACCTCGTGAGTAAGACCCAGTACAGCCATAAATAAACAGATTCCTTGGTGGCTCAGACTGAGTGCAATGAAAGAATCTGCCTGCAATGCAAGAGACGCACGTTCGATCCCGAGTCGGGAAGATCCCCTGGAGAAGGGATTGGCTACCCACTCCAGTATTCTTGCCTGGAGAATTCCATGGACAAAGAGGAGTCTGGCTGTCTCCAGTCCACGGGGCTCACAAAGAGTTGAACGCAACTGAGCGACTAACACTTTCCAGGCTGGCCACAGCTAGAGAAAGCCTGCATGTAGCAACTAAGACCCAGCACAGCCATAAATAAGTAGATTAAAAAAATTTTTTTAATTAGTTTTTAGAAAAAAGCCCTATGAGAAAGACACTGTTATTAGTTCAGCTTTACAAACTGAAGAAACCCATACACAGAGAGATTAAGTAACTTGTCCAAAGTTACAGAGCTGGTTAAGTAGCAGAGTGGGGATTTGAACCCCAGTCTGGCTTCTTAAACCATTACTGTCTGCTACCTCTATAGTAAGTGTAATGTCCTTGATTGAAGCTGGAATGATGTAGAGGAAAGGGAGAAGGCGGAGCTTGGCAAACTGGAGATAATGTCCTGACAAATGTCCATTAGCAAGCAACTGCTGTGGACGAATATGGGCCCAGTGTTTCCAGATCATCCGAGTTGTTAAGAGAAAACTGAAATCTGACTTTTATGTGAAATTCCTAATTTAAAAATATATTGTGACCAAAGCATGAGCACACACGCACACACATATGCACACAAACACACATTCTTACTACCGTGGATGACTAACTTCTGAACCCTGTAATAAAAAGCATGGGTATTTTGGGACTTCCCTGGTGGTCCAGAGGTTGACTCTGCACTTCCACTGCAGAGGGCCTGGGGTGGGCCTCTGGTAGGGGAACTAAGATCCCACATGTCACAGAGCGTGGTCAAAGAAAAAAAGGACATGTCCACGTTCAGTTGCCTTGATCTGAGAAAATAATCCAGCTGATTAACCTTAGATGGAAAGGAGAAAAAAAAAACCCTCATCATTCATTATCCTGTGGTTTAAGCAAGTTAATGTCTCTAAAGTTTTTATTTCATCTATAAATCAGTGGGGATAATAGTATTATCTCATAGGATTTATGTGGGGAGGCTGACTTGGGCAACCAACTTTTTAAAACATAAATAATAAATAATTATTCAACATATAATGTGGTAGATATGTCATAAATGTATTATATTTTTAAATATTAAATATACAATATATTTAATATATTGTATTATATATAAAAATACATAATTATAATTGACAATTGTTTTATTACACAAAAATGTGGAAAGTGTTTATTGGAAATGACTGAAAATTATACATCATTCTGTATTATTTGGGCTTCCCAGGTGGTAAAGAGCCTGCCTGACAATGCAGGAGACATAAGAGACATGGCTTCGATCCCTGGGTTGGGAAGATCCCCTGGAGGAGGGCATGGCAACCCACTCCAGTATTCTTGCCTGAGAATCCCATGGACAGAGGAGCCTGGCGGGCTACAGTCCATAGGGTCGCACAGAGTCGGGCACGACTGAAGAGACTTAGCATGCACACACCCAAGCAGTCATTTACCAGACACATCCTTTGCATGTACCTTCTCCCTGTGTATGCCTTGTCTTCTCATTCCCTTGACAGTGTATTTCACATATCAGAAGTTTTTAATTTTAAATAAGTCCAGCTTATCAATTATTTTTTTCATGGATCCTGCCTTTGGTATTATATATCCACGGTCTTCTATCGGTTGGCCAAAGAGCTCATTCGGATTTTTCTGTAACATCTTATGGAAAAACCCAAATGAATATTTTGGTCAACCCAATATATTTTCACCTGTTATCTTCTAGGAGCTTTATAATTTGGGGCTTTATATTTAGATCTATGATCTATTTTGAGTTAATTTTTTGTGATGGGTGTGAGGTCTGCATCTAAGTTTGTTTGTTTGGGTTTAGTTTTTGCTTGTGGCTATTCAGTTGTTCCAACAGCATTGTTAAAAAGATTAGCTTTTACCCTTTGTTAGAGATCAGTTACTATATTTACATGTTTCTATTTCTAGGCTCTCTATTCTCTATTACACTGATCTAATTGTCTATTCTTTCACAATATCACACCATTTTGAATAGTGTAGCTTTAGAGTAATTCTTGAAGTTGAATAGTGTCAGTTCCTCTAATTTTGTTCTTCTCCTTCAATTTTGAGTCTTTTCCTTCCCCATATGAGCTTTTTTAAAAAATTAAAACAGCAACAACAACTGTGTTTTAAACCAGTAAATCTGTGGTACTTTGATTTTGTATATAATCTTATTTATTTTTATTTGGCTGTGCTGGGTCTTTGTTGCTGTTCGGGCTTTTCTCTAGTCGTGTTGAGTAGGGGCCACTCTCTAGCTGTGGCACATGGGTTTAGTTGTTTAGCTGTGAAATCTCCCTGGACCAGAAATTTAACCTGTGTCTCCTGCACTGGCAGGCAGATTCTTTACCACCAGGGAAGCCCCTCATATTAACTTTAAAATCAGTTGGTTGATACCCACAAAATAACATGCTGGGTGTGACTGAGATCACACTGAATCTGTAGATCAACTTAGGTTGGGAAGAACTGACATCTTGACAACATCGAGTCTTCCTAACTATGGACATGGAATATATCTTCATTCACTTAGTTTTTATTTGATTTCTTTCATTAGAGTTTTGTAGTCTTCATATACATCATGTCCATATTTTTTAGTTTTACACCTAAGCCTTTCATTGGGGGCGGGGGGGCGCTAATGTAAATGGTATTGTTTCAAATTTCAAATTCCATTTTTTCATTCCTAGTATCTAGGATATAGGATTGACTTTTGTATATTAAAGTGTATGTTGTAGCCTTACTGTAATTACTTACTAGTTTCAGAAGGTTTTTGGTCAATTTTTTTCAGATTTTCCACACAGACGATAATGTTATCAAAATAAAGATAGTCCTGGCCCATGCAGACTTGGCTATATGCACTGTTTTGAGAGTAAGTTTGTAAAAATTTGTAATTATTCAAGCTAACTTTGGGTACAGTTTGTGTCTCCAATTCTTACGATAGCACGTATTCCAGTGTTTAAACAAAAAATTAAAATAAACACAGTGGTTATAGAAACAAAGAAATAAAACTTGAGTTACTTCAATTCTGTCATTATATGTAATGTTGTAACTTTTTTGTTTAAAAATTTAAGGTAAAATTAAACATTTAAGATTATAGAAATATTTGCAAGTTACTAGAAATGATTCTGAAAAATAAACACATGGGCAGTGTTTTTCAATTTTGGATTTTATTGTGAAATTGGATTCTTATGAATCTCTGCTTACCTTTTGTCAAAAAAAGAAACTTAACTAGTTTATCTTAGTATACATTAACAGAATTTTTAGTATACTAACAGAAATTGTATACTAACAGCATTTTTAGTATACTAACAGAATTGTTAGTATACATTAACAGAATTTTTGAAGTTAAAATTAGTTAAAAATTAATAAGTCTGGCTATACTGTCCATTAAACATGAGTATGCAAAGATCAGTTTTGACCAAGTCATTGACAAATCTGCATAGGTTAAAAATGACTTTGTCATATAGAGGAAAAAATGTTAAAAAATAGTCTGCTCCAACAATTAAATACTGGGTTTGATCCAAAAGTAAAAGGTGTCTATTTTCAGGGTAGTCCAGTTAAATTTTTCTCTCAAGCATCAGAGTTCTCGCCTCAGCTCCCTCTCTTTTTCTTCTCACTCTTCTCTCTCTTGGCTTCCTCCTCACTGCCTCATCCAACTCTGAAGTGCTATTTTAATATGACGGCTCTACTGAGAGTGAGTGAGTCTGAGGTGAATTCATCAGAATGGGTTGCAAAAGAAACTAACTGAATGAAAAGTCCACGTCACAAATAGGGGAACAGGAAAGATTTTTAAAAAGGATGCTTTATCAAGTGGTGGCCTTTTGGTAGAGAGTGCTGGGTACAGTTTCCCCGTTGTGAGGACTGTGAGGACTCTGAATGGGCTGCTCAGGATGTCCACACAAACTCCTGATGGGAGCAGACAAGCAAGATGGGAAGTGCTGGGTGGGCTGGCGGTTACTGAGATGAGAGGGGAAAAGAGAACTTAAAATGCACTGTAAGGAAAGACGGTGCTTTTCAAAAACACGGTGATACAAATTCCTCTTTTGCTAATGCTTTCTTGACCTGAGACAAGGGTGCTACATATCTAAACAGAGCCAAAATTACTCAGAAAAAGTAAGTGCTTCTGGATCAAGGATATTCATGGAAAATTCAAAAAAAGAAATTTAAAAAGCGTGAATAAAATATAAATGTTATTACAATAGTATTGTAATTCTAATAAAATAAAATATGCAACATTATTATAATTTAAGAAATGTGAATGAACAGAGAAGCCACCAAGTGTAAGCATAATGTAATATGTTGTTTGTGGAATATACATTGGTAAGCACTTCTTGATGAATTCAGCAGGTGGCTCTAGCAGTAAAGAACCTGCCTGCCAATGCAGGGGATATAACAGATGCTGGTTCGATCCCTGGGTCGGGAAGAAACCCTGGAGGGTGAAACGGCAACCCACTGCAGTATTCTTGCCTGTTGAATCCCATGGACAGAGGAGCCTGGCAGGCTACAGTCCATAGGGTCACAAAGAGCTGGACACGACTGAAGCAATTTAGCACGCATTCCTTAAAAATCTATATTCATTTGAACCCAGCACTTCCATTGGAGGAAATTACTGTGATTTTGGGGAAAGATTTAACCTTATGAAAGTTAGTTACAGTTAATTATTTTATAACTATAGAAATTCTGGAAATACCTCAACTACCCCAAAATAGTGGTTCAAGTAGATATATTAGAGTTGCCTTTGACTGAAAATTTATCTAGCGATTTAAAATTATGTACTACGTGCTGTGCTTAGTCGCTCAGTTGTGTCGGTCTCTGCGACCCTGTGGACTACAGCCCACCAGGCTCCTTTGTCCATGGAATTCTCCAGACAAGAATACTGGAGTGGGTTGCCATGCCCTCTTCCAGGGGATCTTCTCAACCTAGGGATGGAACCCAGGTCTCCCACATTGCAGGTGGATTCTTTACCACCTGAGCTACCAGAGAAGCCCCTAAAATTATATATTGTGTGCTATCAAGTATTTAAGCACATGGAAATATGCTCTGAACTTAAAAAAACAAATTACCAAACAATGCCATATTATCCTTCATGCTTAGACAAGTAACTGGAAAATATATATTGAAATAGAAAGAAAATCTTTTCCCCCTGATTTCAGTCTTCCCTTTTGCACTTCCCTAATCCATCCCAATCCTGAGGAGTTTATAATATTTTGTCAAATGCTGGTGTAATGTTTTGGCCAGTGATAAATCGGCAGTCTCTCTGCATTCAGACGGCATATATATATAACTCCTTCTCTCTTGTTTCCTACTGCCCCCATGCGGTAGGATTGGTAAATTGAATCGATCAGCTGGGACTAGCTGTTTCACCTGATCTCTCTTCTTCATAAGCCTCATTACTGCTTAGGCCTCCTGTACCTTGTGGTGAGTTAGAGAGTGGAAGATCCCAAGACATGTAATTGGGCTAAGGAAGAAGTGAAAATTCTAAGTTTAGAGGGAACTGTGCTGAATCTACCCAGCCTATCAAGGTCTAGACTGACTGTCTAAACCACAAGAAGGGTAGGGGATTCCTAGAGATAACAACCATTATTTAAGCCACAGAAAATAGAAATCTCAAGGAATGGAGGCTTTTAGGGTGAGAAAATTTTTTTGACCAAATCCTTTTGTAGCCAGACTTTTGCCCAGACTATAGTCAGAAATAGTAATAACCATCTGTTTTTATTTGCCCCGCATCCATTTTCTCTTAACCTGATAAAAACAGCATGACTTCCTCTATTGAGGTTTTTGACTTTCATGAGCTAAACGTTTTCGTGGCTTTAGGAGTTGTCACGTGGTACGAGTCTGATTGAGAAGAGCTATGCAATGCTCTGTCCATGGTATTTTGTTTGGAGATGAAACTGCACAAAAGGGAAGATGTTTCTTTGAAACTAGGTGCACTGACATGAACTACAACTCTAATACCTGGAAAAGTCTGTGCAAAGAAAAATTATGCAGAACTCATCTGGGAGAAGAAATAGAGAACACTCATTGATTGAAACGTCAATCAATCAATCCCTGGTAGGGCATAAGAGATGCTATAATGTTAGTGCCAACATTTTGTTGTTGTTCATTGCTGTTCAGTCCCTAAGTCTTGTCTGACTCTGCGACCCCATGGACTGCAGTACACCAGGTTCTTATGTCCTCTACTGTCTCTTGGATTTGTTCAGATTCATGTCCATTGAGTTGGTGATGCTATCTAACCATTTCATCTTCTGCCTTCCCCTTCTCCTTTTGCTTCAATCTTTCCCAACATCAGGGTTTGTTCCAATTAGTCAACTCATTAGATCAGAGGGCCAAGTATGTATTGGAGCTTCAGCTTCAGCATCAGTCTTTCCAATGAATATTCAGGGTTGATTTCCTTCAAGATTGACCGGTTTGATCTCCTTGCAGTCCAAGGGACTCTCAAGAGTGTTCTCCAGCATCATAATTCAAAAGCATCAGTTCTTCGGCTTTCAACCTTCTTTATGGTCCAACTCTCACATACGTACATGACTGCTGGAAAAACCATAGCTTTGACTATACAGAATCTTTGTTGGAAAAGTAATGTCTCTGCTTTTTAATATGTTATCTGGGTTTGTCATAGGGTTACTTTCAAGGAGTAAGAGCCTTTTAATTTCATGGCTGCAGTCGCTATCAGCTGTGTTTTTGGAACCCAAGAAAATAAAGTCTGTCACTGTTTCCACTTATCCCTTTCTATTTGCCATGAAGTGATGGGACCAGATGCCATGATCTTAGTTTTTGAATGTTGAGTTTTAAGCCAGATTTTTCACTCTCCTCTTTCACCAAAATAGCAGTAGAATTAAGTAATTACCAGAGTGATTATTCATCATTTCTTCCAGTAAGTGCCACTGTGATTTTCTCCATTAGTGTTTCTTTTGTTCAGGGATTTTCTGTTTCATTAAAATTTGTTTCCTATTTTCTCTCTTACAAAACATCTATTACATGAAAAATGATACCAGCAAAATTCGTGCTAACAGAAGTATGAAACGAATACACAATGCAGCTACAGTCATGTCTACACTAAGTATTATTTTGCCTCGAATACCTGATTTCATGTCAGGTGGAGGGCCACTGAGTATACTGCCACCTCTTCCTTTTTCCTTACAGTTCGGTAGTTTCTAACCTTGCTGATAGCGACAATTTTTTGTTGTTGTTGCACACCCCTCTGTAATTGCATTTCTTGGCATCATTAGGGTGGATAATAGTTTCTTATAAAGTTAAACTTACATTTGCTCTATGTCTCGGTGACTCTACCATAGGAAGTTCCCCACAATGATTCATATATATATATATATATATATATATATATATAGCAGCATAATGCATGGATTTATTCCACAGACTGGAAACAAACAACCAGTACTGAATAGATGAATGGCAAACAGACTGGCATATTCATTCAGTGGGAAAACCCTCAGTAAATCTGAACAAGTTTCTGATATGTGTACAATCATGGAGAAACCTGTATACAGGTCAGGAAGAAACAGTTAGAACTGGACATGGAACAACAGACTGGTTCCAAATAGGAAAAGGAGTACGTCAGGGCTGTGTACTGTCACCCTGCTTATTTAACTTATATGCAGAGTACATCATGAGAAACGCTGGGCTGGAGGAAGCACAAGCTGGAATCAAGATTGCTGGGAGAAATATCAATAACCTCAGATATGCAGATAACACCACCCTTATGGCAGAAACTGAAGAAGAACTAAAGAACCTCTTGATGAAGGTGAAAGAGGAGAGTGAAAAAGTTGGCTTAATGCTCAACATTCAGAAAACTAAGATCATGGCATCCAGTCCCATCACTGCATGGCAAGTAGATGGGGAAACAATGGAAACAGTGGCTGACTTTATTTTTTGGGCTCCAAAATCACTGCAGATGGTGATTGCAGCCATGAAATTAACAGACGCTTACTGCTTGGAAGGAAAGCTATGACCAACCTAGACAGCATACTAAAAAGCAAAGACATTACTTTGCCAACAAAGGTCCATCTAGTGAAGGCTATGGTTTTTCCAGTGGTCACGTATGGATGTGAGAGTTGGACTGTGAAGAAAGCTGAGCACCAAAGAATTGATGCTTTTGAACTGTGGTGTTGGAGAAGACTCTTGAGAGTCCCTTGGACTGCAAGGCAATCCAACCAGTCCATCCTAAAAGAGATCAGTCCTGGGTGTTCATTGGAAGGACTTATGTTGAAGCTGAAACTCCAATCCTTTGGCCACCTGATGAGAAGAGCTGACTTACTTCAAAAGACCCTGATGCTGGGAAAGATTGAAGGCAGGAGGAGAAGGGGACGACAGAGGATGAGGTGGTTGGATGACATTACGGACTCGATGGACATGTGTTTGGGTGGGCTCCGGGAGTTGGTGATGGACAGGGAGGCCTGACGTGCTGCAGTTCATGGGGTTGCAAACAGTCAGACACAACTGAGCAACTGAACTGAACTGATGGATGTATCTCAGAGATAGGATGATGATAGAAAGAAACCAGAACAAAGAAACTTCATATAGGACTTCCTTTGTATGAAGTTCTGGAACAGTCCAAACAATACAAGGGAATGGAATTTTCATCAGTGTTTCCTGATGTGAGGGAATGAAGGGATAGAGAGAACTTTCCGGAGTGATGGGAAACTTGTATCTTGATTGGGGTGTGCTCAAGATGAATGTTACCTTCCAAAATCCACATGTTGAAATCCTAAGCACTGCGCCCCACCACCACCCCCGCCCCTGTCAGGTGATCGTATTAGCAGCTGGGGTCTTTGGGAGGTGATTGGTGCTTTTACAAAGAGGCCTCAGAGAGATCCTTCAACCTTTCTGCCCTTTGTGGTTACAGTGAGAAGGTGCATCTATGAACCAGGAATGGTTCTTGCCGGGGTCCAGCCCCGACTGATCCAGGGTATTCGAAGGAGAGACGGCGTAGGCGAAGATCAGGAAACAATTGCTTAATTAAACGTTAATTAAGGATATAAAGAGTAATAGAATGAGGATAGCTCAGTGAGGAAATTTAGTGGAGAAAAGCGGCTGAAATAAGGATAGTTCAGTGAGGAAATTCAGTGGAGAAAAGAGGCTGAATAATTCAGCCAGAAGGTAAGAGAAAGAACGACATGGTGAGACCAAGTTTCGGTGAACAAGGCCTGCATTTTTTTAGAGGTTTAGGTGAAAGCACAAGCAGAAAGGAGGCAGACTCTGGTTTTGGGGGTATATGCTCGAGAATTTCCAGGGGGACTCCTGAAGCTCGATCCCGCCTTTGCGTATGCCGAGCCTCCTTCCTCATGACCTTTGTCATGGGCGGAGTTCCTCACTGGCTCCCAGCAGTGATAGAATTCCAGTTGAGCTATTCCAGATCCTGAAAGATGATGCTGTGGAAAGTGCTGCACTCAATAGGCAATATGCAATGCACTCAATATTTGAACATCTGGAAGTTCACAGATCACATATTGCTGAAGCCTGGCTTGGAGAATTTCTAGCATTACTTAACTAGCGTGTGAGATGAGTGTAATTGTGTGGTAGTTTGAGCATTCTTTGGCATTGCCTTTCTTTGCGATTGGAATGAAAACTCACATTTTCTAGTCCTGTGGCCACTGCTGAGTTTTCCAAATTTGCTGGCATATTGAGTGCAGCACTTTCACAGCATCATCTTTTAGGATTTGAAATAGCTCAACTGGAATTCCATCACCTCCATTAGCTTTGTTCATAGTGATGCTTTCTAAGGCCCATGTGACCTCACATTCCAGGATGTCTGGCCACCCAGTCTAAGGTACTTTATTGTAGTATTCTCAACACGCTAAGACAGGATGGTACTTACAAGTCAAACCTCACTGTTAACTCTGAGCATTATATTGTATACTGAGTATACCTCAAAAGAGTTGATTTATTAAAAAAAAAAAAAAGTTCTGACTTCAGCTTCTTTGTAGCTCTTTCCAGAATCGTACATCATTATCATGATCATCACTGTCTTATACATCATTTTCTTTGTGTTTTCAAAAATCATTTCTGCATAGGATTGCCTGTAGATAAACTCAACTCAAAATAAGGTAGTTACCATGAGCAACTTATCTCACTTGATTTCTTCTTTTGTGGATTATATCTTTTAGTTAGAACCAGTACCACTCATGTTAACATTTAGAAAAGAAGAATGTCCTACTGTATGAATGTGTTGTAAGCAACACTGAAGGATTTTTTAAAAATTAGTGCACTCAGGAATATTCAAACAGATACAAGTATGCTTGAGCTCAGCCTGAAATCAATTTACCATGAGGAAAGACAATTTCTTATTTTTTCATTGAAGTGTATTTGATTTACAATATTACATTGTTTTCAGGTATACAACATAGTGATTCAATAGTTTTATGGATTATACTCATTGGAAGTTACTGCTCTTTAAATACATGATGCCAGATGCAACTCCCTTCTAGCCTCCAAAGTTTTGACAGAAAAGTCAGTGATGGCCTTTCTTCTTCTACATACCCAGGTGTGGAGTTGCTGGAACATATGGAGGTCTTACTTTTAGCTTTTGATAAACCTCCATACTGTTCTTCATAGTGGCTGTACCAGTTTACACTCCCACCAACAGTCCATGAGTTTCCCTTTTCTCCACGTCTTCACTGACACGTTGTCTCTTGTATTTTTGATGATAAGCATTCTGAAAGGTGTGAGGTCATATCTCACTGTATCTTTGATTTGAATTTCTGTAAAGATGAATGATGTTGAGAATCTTTTTTTACTTTTTTATGTATGTATGTATGTATTTATCTTTGACTGCGCTGGGTCTTTGCTGCTTCACGCAGGCTTTCTCTAGTTGCAGCACGCAGGGGCTACTCTCTGTTGTGGTGCGTGGGCTTTTCATTGCGGTGGCTTCTCTTGTTGCAGAGCACAGGCTCTAGGCGAGCGGGCTTCAGTAGTTGTGGCACAGGAACTTGGTTGCTCCATGGCATGTTGAATCTTCCCAGACCAGGGATTGAACCTGTGTCCCCTGAATTGGCAGACGGATTCCTATCCACTGTGCCACCAGGGAAGTCTGAGAATCTTTTCCTGTGCCCGTTGGTCATCTGTATGTCTTTGGAATGTCTCTTCAGGTCCTCTGCCCATGTCTCAATCAGCTTTTAAAAAAAATGTTGAGCTGTTCTTTGTATCTTTTGGATATTAACCCCTCATGGGCTATATCATTTGCAAATACCTGGTCCCATCCATCAGGCTGTCTTTTCATTTTGTCAATAGTTTCTGTTACTGTGCAAAACTTTTTAAGTTTGATTAGGTTCCATTTGTTTATTTTTTTCTTTTGTTTCCTTTGCCCAAGGAGACATATCCAAAAATACATTGCTAAGACCAAAGTCAAAGAATGCAGTATGTTTCCTTCTAGATGTTTTATGATTTCAGGACTTATATTTGAGTCTTTTGTCCATTATGAATTTATTTACACATGTGGGTGAGAAAGTTGTCCAGTTTTATTATTTTGTGTACCTGTCCAGTGTTTCCCAACACCATTTCTCAAAAAGGCTGTTTCCCGTTGTATTTTCTTGCCTCCTTCATAATAGGTAATTACCATATAATGTGGCTTTTGATTACTATTGCTTTGTAGTATAGTTTGAATTTGGGAAATGTAATATATCCAGCTCTGTTCCTCTCTCTCACGATTGCTTTGGATATTCAGGGTCTTTTGTTTTTTCCATGCGAATTTTGGAACTATTTGTTCTAGTTCTACGAAAAATTCTATTGGTATTTTCATAACTAATGAAAATATACATTGAATCTGTATATGCCTTGGGTAGTAAGATCATTTTAACAGTATTAATTTTCCCAATCCATGAGCAGGGTATAGCTTTCCATTTGTTTGTAATGTGTTCAATTTCTTTCATCAGTTTCTTACAGTTTTATGAGTACAGTCATTTTCCCTCAGATTTATTCCTAGGTATTTCATTCTTTTTGTATGATTATAAATGGGATTCTTTTTTTCCTGATAGCTTGTTGTTAGTGTACTGAAATGTAACAAATTTCTGTATGTTAATTTTGTATTATACAACTTTATAATATAAACTACAACTATAGTTTAAACAACTGTAAGCTACTGTAATAAATAATATATACTGTATTCATTGATGAGTTTTAGTAGCTTTCAGGATTTTCTATGTATAGTGTCATGTCATCCTGTGACATGTCCTGTGAACAATGACAGCTTTACATCTTCCTTTCAATTTGGATTCCTTTTGTTTCTATTTCTTGTCTCATTGCTCTGACTAGGACTTCCGACACTATGTTGAGTAAAAGTGGTGATGGTGGGCACCTTGTCCTGTTCCTGATCTTCAAGCCTCTTTAAGTCTGGTCAAGATCAGCTGACAATGAGCTGGGTCCTGGTGCTCCTCTCAGTGCACGGACCTTCTAGGATATGTCTCCCAGATTACTACAGTCTTAGGTTCTGTTAGTTTTCAAAGTGGTTGGGGATCATCTCTCTGGTGCAGGTCCTAAAAGTTGAAGTTACTGGTATGGAAATAAACCCTTTGCTCCTCAGAGCGGAGCTTCAGGTTTTGAACTTTCTCTGGGTTGTATGCCACTGTGCTGGGGGTGGTTTATGGCAAGATTACATCCCAGCCTCCTACCCAGTTTGATGTAGTTCTTCTTGTTTGCCTGATGTGTAGTCGTCACTCAGCCAGGCTTTAAGTTTTTGAAAGACATTGTTCTATACATAGCTGTAGACTCAGTGTGTCTGTGAGATCAAGATTTTCCTATATTGTCATCTTGAACCAGAACCCTCTTTTTTTGCGTTGTTTCTTTCCTTGTTTTTGGCTATTTTCTAGATAGTTCTGATTACCTTTGACTATCTCAGTTATTTCTGTGGGTCTTGGAGTAAAAGCAAAAATTAGAGAACCCACTATAGTAGTAGTGGTAGTATAATCACTGTCTTTTATTTTCTGTATTTCGATGCTTTGACATCTGAGGCCTTGCTGACCCTGAAGGGACTACTCCTCTGGAGGTTAGTACATTTTTAGAGATAATAAACAACTCTCTCATGAGCACAGTTTTCAAATACAAAGGAGCCAATCCAGAGCTCACATTCCAACGATCTTTTTTACTGAGCTCTCACACTTAGGGCCATTTATCCACATGCCCTCATCACCCTGGGGCTAGGTACCAGATAGCTAGTAGGGACAGCCCCTATGCTACAGAGGCCATTGACATTATTCAAACTAATCCATCCTAAGCCTGCCTACCTGGCCTGGTCAGTTCCTTCTCGCAGAAACCACAATAAAGGCTCTCGCCCACAGTTCCTCCCTCTCCCTCTGCCCTACAACCAGCATCAGTGCTTCCCTGTGTGGCCCCCAAGACATAGAGTGTCCTCTTTTCTTGGCAACTGTAATAAACTAACCTTTCAATGTCAGTTGTCTCCTGATCTTTTGGCCCTACTTACCTCTCGCATTCTATTAATGCACAAGTCAGAGAAAACTACCCATACTTAAAATAGGTAGGAGAAAACTACCATTTCTTCTTATTCCCCATCTTTTTTTCTGCACTTGAAGAGATGCTATTTTGTATGTGTGTGTGACTAGTGATTACAAATAATTTTTATACATAATTTTTCCAATAACTTATCTTCCTACATAGATTATTTCCCTTTCAAACTCAAAAAGCAGGGGCAACGTGGTGGAGTATGTGGTAGAAAATGTTCTGGTTCTGGTTTCAAATTTTGGCTGTTTAAATTTTAACATTAATAACATTAACTAGAGACATTTAACTTCACATCTCCAAAGTTCAATCTTTCTATCTTTAACATGGAGTAATAATTTTAACCTAACAAGATTTCTTAAGCATGAAATGAAATAACTTCCATAAAGTATCTAGTGAGTTCTTAATATTGCTCTAGGTTTTATGTGAATCCTTGGATTTGGATGGTGTCCTGGCTATCAGGGCTTCCCTGGTGGCTCAGACGGTAAAGAACCCAGGAGTTCTTCTCCTGGCAATGCGGGAGACCTGGGTTCGACCCATGGCTTGGGAAGATTCCCTATAGGAGAGCATGGCAACCCACTCCAGTATTCTTGCCTGGGAAATCCCCATGGATAGAGGAGCCTGATGGGTTGCAGTCCCTGGGCTTGTAAAAAGTTGGACACGACTGAGTAATTAAGCACAGCACCTGGCTATGATGGCTGCTTCATTAAGTCTGACAATGGTCACTGTTCAGCTCATTTCCAAAATTACAGTAGGGGAAATTTTCATTGGACTTTTCCTGGCTTCTCTTTCTTATGCTATGCTATGCTATGCTAAGTCACTTCAGTCGTGTCCGACTCTGTGTGACCCCACAGACGGCAGCCCACCAGGCTTCCCTGTCCCTGGGATTCTCCAGGCAAGAACACTGGAGTGGGTTGCCATTTCCTTCTCCAATGCATGAAAGTGAAAAGAGAAAGTGAAGTCGATCAGTCGTGTCTGACTCTTAGCAACCCCATGGACTGCAGCCTACCAGGCTCCTCCGTCCATGGGATTTTCCAGGCAAGAGTACTGGAGTGGGGTGCCATTGCCTTCTCCATTCTCTTTCTTGGAGGATGCAAAATATTTTAAAAAGCCATTACTAGAAAATGTGTCAGTTTGGAACTCCAAGGGATCAACATTTGGGGACTTTCTTCTCTCATTTTCACTCTTAAAAGTCTATTCAACCTGCAGTGGTCTTGAGAGTGGTCTTCAAACTATAAGTTTTTGTAAATATAAAAAAACCAACCGTATAGGACCTTGTGCCTTTGCAAATAAAGTTTTACTGGGACACCGTCGCATTCTTTTGCTCATATATTGTCTATGGTTGCTTTCATACCCCAGACTGCAAAGACCCAAGGCCTGCAAGCCTAAAAGATTTACCATCTCATCCTTCGAGAAAACGTTTGCTGACCCCTAGTCTTTGCTGTTTGAAGCTTGGCTTCTTTCTGTGTGGATTAAAAATGACTACACATTCTTTGCACTGTTCTCATCAAGAGGTGGAGTTTAGGGGGACTTCTCTGGTTGTCCAGTGGTTAAGACATCACACTTCCACTGCAGGGGGTTCCAGTTCCGTTCCTGGTTGGGGAACTAAGATCCCACATGCCTCATGGAACAACTGAAAAATGGGGTTGGGGGTGGGGAAGTACATGTGACATATTTTTTTTTTAAAAAGAGGTGGAGTTTAGGTCCCATCCTGCAATGACTCTAAGCTTGGCCCTGGCCTGGTCTGGCCAATAAGACATTAGCAAGTTTGACAAGTACAAAGGCTTGACTAGTGCTTTCCACACTGGGACTTGCCTTCTTAGAACAATTCCCTGAGAACACCCCCTCCGCATACAGTGAAAGTCCAGTCTGGTTTGTTGGAAGATGAGAGGCCGTGAGAACAAAAACCAAGGCACTCTAGTCTACAGTTAGCATTAAGCGCCAGTAAGGAAAGAGAGGCCACCTCTGTCATCAGATGAATGCAGTTCCATGTGACTCTAGGTGGTACCAGAAGAAACAGTCAATGCACAGAATCTTTTTAAATTAAAAAAAATTTCAGACATTAAGTTGGCTGTGGTTTGTTATGTAATTGCTAACTTACATGCTTTCTTTGCCCATCAAGGGAGAAAATGGCCATTCTGTACACATTACTGTTAAGAGACTAGCACTTTGACTCCCGGTCTGGACTTTGCTTGAGTCATATGGCACAGCAATGATAACTTTTCATATCAGAGTATGCAAGGTAACTTAGGCAAAACGTCAATATTCAGTTCTGACAACGCCTTTCACATCCTGTGGCACAAACCCTTTTCTGTCTTCTATGTATCTTATGAGGTTTGGGGAGATGGAAGGGAAACAAGTCAGAAAGCAAATGTTGGTAACTACTTTCAAACTTTGTATGAAATGAATGTTGTTGTAGAACATTTAATGTAATGCAGTTAATTCTTTATTACCTATAATGGAAGGGTGTCCTAGCATGGTTGAACCAAATTCAATTAAAATATAATAAACTTTAATTTCCTGGAGTGATGGAAGAGAAGTAGACTCCTAATGGCTTAAAGGAAATTCCCAGGGCTGGCACTGAGTAGCTATGTATCTTGAGCAAGTTATTCATTTCTTTAGGCCTTCAGTTACCTTATCTATAAAAATAAATTATTGATATTGCCTTGCATAGTTATGAGAATTCGCTGGCATTTAAGTTACTGAAAAGGATGGCCCAGTGTAGTGCCTGGAACCATAGAGAGTAGAGGCAGCATATTATCGTTATGTATGTAGGTTCTGAAGCTAAACTGCCTGGGTTTAAATCCCAGTTCTGGCACTTAATAGCTGTGTAATTTAGCAAATTAAGCTTTCAATGTCTTTGCTTATCTCATCTATAAAATGGGGACAACAGCAGCAGTTTAGAGTTGTTGTGAGGCTTAAATAAACACATGTAAGTGACTTAGCACAGTAGCTGAAATAAGACTGATTGAAATAAATTGATAAGAGTTTAATAATTGTTCAGTTCAGTTCAGTTCAGTTCAGTCACTCAGTCGTGTCTGACTCTTTGCGACCCCATGAATCGAAGCACGCCAGGCCTCCCTATCCATCACCAACTCCCGGAGTTCACTCAGACTCACGTCCATCGAGTCAGTGATGCCATCCAGCCATCTCATCCTCTGTCGTCCCCTTCTCCTCCTGCCCCCAATCCCTCCCAGCATCAGAGTCTTTTCCAATGAGTCAACTCTTCACATGAGGTGGCCAAAGTACTGGAGTTTCAGCTTTAGCATCATTCCTTCCAAAGAAATCCCAGGGCTGATCTCCTTCAGAATGGACTGGTTGGATCTCCTTGCAGTCCAAGGGACTCTCAAGAGTCTTCTCCGACACCACAGTTCAAAAGCATCAATTCTTCTGCACTCAGCCTTCTTCGCCGTCCAACCTCACATCCATACATGACCACAGAAAAAACCATAGCCTTGACTAGACAGACCTTTGTTGGCAAAGTAATGTCTCTGCTTTTGAATATGCTATCTAGGTTGGTCATAACTTTCCTTCCAAGGAGTAAGCGTCTTTTAATTTCATGGCTGCAGTCACCATCTGCAGTGATTTTGGAGCCCCCAAAAATAAAGTCTGACACTGTTTCCACTGTTTCCCCATCTATTTCCCATGAAGTGATGGGACCAGATGCCATGATTTTCATTTTCTGAATGTTGAGCTTTAAGCCAACTTTTTCACTCTCCTCTTTCACTTTCATCAAGAGGCTTTTGAGTTCCTCTTCACTTTCTGCCATAAGGGTGGTGTCATCTGCATATCTGAGGTTATTGATATTTCTCCCGGCAATCTTGATTCCAGCTTGTGTTTCTTCCAGCCCAGCGTTTCTCATGATGTACTCTGCATATAAGTTAAATAAGCAGGGTGACAATATACAGCCTTGACGAACTCCTTTTCCTATTTGGAACCAGTCTCTTGTTCCATGTCCAGTTCTAACTGTTGCTTCCTGACCTGCATACAAATTTCTCAAGAGGCAGATCAGCTGGTCTGGTATTCCCATCTCTTTAAGAATTTTCCACAGTTTATTGTGATACACACAGTCAAAGGCTTTGGCATAGTCAATAAAGCAGAAATAGATGTTTTTCTGGACTCTCTTGCCTTTTCCATGATCCAGCATATGTTGGCAATTTGATCTCTCATTCCTCTGCCTTTTCTAAAACCAGCTTGAACATCAGGAAGTTCACGGTTCACGTATTGCTGAAGCCTGGCTTGGAGAATTTTGAGTATTACTTTACTAGCATGTGAGATGAGTGCAATTGTGCGGTAGTTTGAGCATTCTTTGGCATTGTCTTTCTTTGGGATTGGAATGAAAACTGACCTTTTCCAGTCCTGTGGCCACTGCTGAGTTTTCCAAATTTGCTGGCATGTTGAGTGCAGCACTTTCACAGCATCATCTTTCAGGATTTGAAATAGCTCAACTGGAATTCCATCACCTCCACTAGCTTTGTTCGTAGTGATGCTTTCTAAGGCCCACTTGACTTCACATTCTAGGATGTCTGGCTCTAGGTCAGTGATCACACCATCGTGATTATCTGGGTCATGAAGATCTTTTTTGTACAGTTCTTCTGTGTATTCTTGCCATCTCTTCTTAATATCTTCTGCTTCTGTTAGGTCCATACCATTTCTGTCCTTTATCGAGCCCATCTTTGCATGAAATGTTCCCTTGGTATCTCTAATTTTCTTGAAGAGATCTCTAGTCTTTCCCATTTTGTTGTTTTCCTCTATTTCTTTGCATTGATTGCTGAGGAACGCTTTCTTATCTCTTCTTGCTATTCTTTGGAACTCTGCATTCAGATTCTTATATCTTTCCTTTTCTCCTTTGCTTTTTGCTTCTCTTCTTTTCACAGCTATTTGTAAGGCCTCCCCAGACAGCCATTTTGCTTTTTTGCATTTTTTTTCCAAAGGGGATGGTCTTGATCCCTGTCTCCTGTACAATGTCACGAATCTCATTCCATAGTTCATCAGGCACTCTATCTATCAGATCTAGGCCCTTAAATCTATTTCTCTCTTCCACTGGACTTCTGGACCATCTCACATAACCACTGGACCAGCAGGACTTCCCTGATGGTCCAGTGGTTAAGACTCTACCTGCCAATGCAGAGGACCCGAGTTCAATCCCTGGTGCAGGAAGATTCCACATACCCGTAAGACAACTGAGCCCATGCCCCAGAGCCCGTGCTCCACAACCAGAGAAGCCACCATAACAAGAGCAGCCACCTCAACGTGGAGCCCTCACACTGCAACTAGAGAGTCGCCCACACACACTGCAACTAGGGAAAAGACGTGTACACAGCAATGAAGACCCGGGGCACTCAAAAATTAAAAAAATAAATTAAAAAATTTAAAATATTAACATGTTTTGGGGGTACAACGTATCTGTACTTTACACAATAAAAACAATGTTCAACATAAAAAACAGTAATAAGAAACTCATATTCAAATTGGCACTGCAGATACAGAATTAAAAGGGGAACTAGGATCCCACATGCCCGGTGCAATGAACCCTGAGTGCCCCAACTACTGAACCCACGCACAGCAACTACTGAGCATCAGCACCACAACTAGAGAAGGAAGCCCGCAAGAAAGACCTGGCATGCTGCAAGGAAGATCCCCAGTGACACAACTAAGACCCAAGGCAGCCAAATAACTAAGTAAAAGTTTTAAAACCACATTCCATTTATTAAGAAAAAAAAATGGGATTCAATTTGATGATGCCATTTGCAAATCTCAAAACAGAAAGAAGGATCATATTTTCTTGACTGGTCAATCAATTTAATGATTACAGGAAATACAAAGTTCTTTTGTAAATGACTCTGCTAATGATTGACTTGCATTTGAAAAATGCACGTCAGCTCTCTCCCTCTCCCATTTATCACCCTGCAAAAGAAAGGAAAACATTTAGAAACAGGACCTAATGTTCGCAGTAATTTGATTCCTTAGATAGAGCAATGCTTGCTTATACCATAGGTTATTACACTATCATCAAATGTATCAGGTAAGCAGATGAAGTGCTTTGAAATCTCTCTACAAGTATCTACATCAGGCAAGAGAATATGGCTGTTAAGAACTTGGTTCTGATCAGAATTCCTTAAAATACTGCCTTCCTTTTGTCTTCCTTTGATTACAATTGCCTTTTGGGATGTGAATGTTGGTCTCAAAAAGATGTGCAGATAAAAAAGAAACAGCAAACGGGCTTACCACAGGAGAGCAACCAACTGTAACCCTATTACATAATAGGTGAGAGTATTCTTGCCCGGAGAATCCCATGGATAAAGGAACCTGGTGGGCTACAGTCCATAGGGTCGCAAAGAATTGGACATGACTTAAGAGACTCAGCATGCACGAACAAAGAGCTTTACGGGGCTTCCCAGGTGGCACTAATGGTAAAGAACCTGCCTGAGAATGCAGGAGACATAGAGATGCAGGTTCGATCCCTGAGTCAGAATGATCTCCTGGAGGAGAGCATGGCAACCCACTCCAGCATTCTTGCCTGAAGAATCCCATGGACAGAGGGGCCTGGCAGGCTATAGTCCATAGGGTCACAAAGAGTTGGACATGACTGAAGTGACTTAGCACACACCCATAAGAGCTTCACAACTCGAATGTACTGCTTCTAGGTGAAATCAGAATACTTTGACATCAAGATCACCAACAGGACTTCCCTGGTGGTCTAGTGGCTAAGAGTGCTCTCTTCAAATGCAGAGGACCCAGGTTCAATCCCTGATTGGGAAACTTGATCCCATATGCCCCAACTAAGACCTGGCACAGGCAAATAAATAAGTAAAAATATTTTTTAAAAAATCACCAGCAAATACTCCCTCCCTTTCAGATGATAAGTTATTTCAGCTTGCTGCTGCTGCTGCTGCTGCTAAGTCGCTTCAGTCGTGTCCAACTCTGCGAGACCCCATAGACAGCAGCCCACCAGGCTCCCCATCCCTGGGATTCTCCAGGCAAGAACACTGGAGTGGGTTGCCATTTCCTTCTCCAATGCATGAAAGTGAAAAGTGAAAGTGAAGTCGCTCAGTCGTGTCTGACTCTTCGTGACCCCGTGGACTGCAGCCTACCAGGCTCCTCTGTCCATGGGATTTTCCAGGCAAGAGTACTGGAGTGGGGTGCCATCGCCTTCTCTGTATTTCAGCTTAGAGTGACCTTATTTAATTTATATTTGTACCTTCAGCACCTAGCACATAGCGCATGCTCAGTTGTGTCTGACTGTGACCTCATGGATTATGGCCCCCAGTAGATTGTGGCCTGCCAGGCTCCTCTGTCCATGGGATTTTTCAGGCAAGAATACTAGAGTGAGGTTGCCACTTTCTCCTCCAGGGGATCTTCCCAACCCAAGGATCAAATTAGTGTCTCCTGTGTCTCCTGCATTGGCAGGCAAATTCCTTACCACTGAGCCACCTGGGAAGCCCAGGGGGTCTATATACTGGCTCAGTAATAAATGATTTACAGTATTATGTGCAATTTAAAGAGAACGATATACACAAGCAAAAATCTACCACTATAATAAAATGTCATGGTATTTTCAACAGCTATGCATTTCTGTGCATGATTCCGCTTGACTTAAGAGGTTCCTAGGTCATTTTCTATAACTTGTATTTCCAATTTAGTCTTGGGAATCATGACATAACATTACAGCACCTTGAGACTTTTTCTGCTTTAATGATACTCACTGAATTGTCTGGCTGTTTTAAAAGTTATTTTTAATCTTCCTTTCTTTGTAAGGAGAATCTTCATATTCTCTTATAGTATTCATTAATGTGATATAGTATCATTTAAGGAAACGATGGTCACAAGGTGAAAAGTCAAAATGACCACTAAAAACGGTCCCTTAAACTAGCTAGCATCTATTCAGTATTTGCTAGGGAGAAGGCAATGGCACCCCACTCCAGTACTCTTGCCTGGAAAATCCCATGGGTGGAGGAGCCTGGTAGGCTGCAGTCCATGGGGTCACAAAGAGTAGGACACGACTGAGCGACTTCACTTTGACTTTTCACTTTCATGCATTGGAGAAGGAAATGGCAACCCACTCCAGTGTTCTTGCCTGGAGAATCCCAGGGACGGGGGAGCCTGGTGGGCTGCTGTCTATGGGGTCCCACAGAGTCGGACACGACTGAAGCAACTTAGCAGCAGCAGCAGCAGGCCCCTTGAGTGGAGAAGGAAATGGCAACCCACTCCAGTACTCTTGCCTGGAAAATTCCATGGATGGAGGAGCCTGATGGGCTGCAGTCCATGGGATGGATAGCAAAGAGTCGGACACAACTGAGCGACTTCACTTTCTTTCTATCATTCCTGTTGGAGAAGGAAATGGCAACCCACTCCAGTGTTCTTGCCTGGAGACTCCCATGGACATAGAGGCCTGGTGGGCTGCAGTCTATGGGGTTGCAAAGAGTCAGACACGACTAAGCAACTAACATAGGCCCCTTAAGAACCTTCATGTACTGAATTATCTAGTCCTTCCTGTGTCTCTGGTGGCTGCAGTCCATGGGATCGCTAACAGTCAGACTGAGCGACTTCACTTTCACTTTCCTGTGTCTCTAGGAGGTGGGCTTAATTGTCAGCCCCATTCTGTCAACAAGGAGTCCCAAACACAGAGGTTAAGTGACCTGTCCAAATGATAAAGCCAGTAGTTGGTTGAGCTGGGAATTTGAGTCTTGGGTGGAGGGCTAGAAGAACAGAGGGTGGGGGACTTCCCTGGTGACTCTGGGGCCATGACTCATGCAGGGAGTCTGGATTCCATCTCTGGTCAGGAACTAGATCCCAAAGGCCACAACTGAGAGTTTGCAGGCTGTGACTAAGACCTGGCGCAGCCGAATAAACAAAGAATGGAAGGTGGCTGAAGGTGATTCACTGAGTGGCAGTGCCCCATGGGGTCTGTCTCTTCCTTCCTTCTTGATCTCTAGTGCTATCTTGAGGTCTGGGAGTTTACCTTTTCCACCCCTTCTATAAGCTACTCCATACCCTCCAAGAAAATCACTCCCACCTTTTAAAATTTTGCTTGTCACCAAGAATCAGTGTCTGTACTTACGTCTGAAAGAGCCTCGAGTCACCCAACAAGTTGACATACCGCTCACACAGAAACATAAGGCCGACTTCCTGCCTTCCAGCTGCTTACATATATCTCAGAAAAGCTATGGTAATGACTGAATCCTCTGTCCTCCTATGCAGGTTCTAAGTGAAAGACAGCCAGACCTATGTGGGATAGATCAGTGGAGAAAAAGGCTTCACGGAGGGCCTGGCATGGGATCTTTGGAGAGAGTCACTGTCATGGACACCTTTTCATCATCTGCCCATCCCACAATCCCTTCTTCAAACACTGTCCCTCTCAGAACAGTTGATCCTGATGCACATGGTAGGCACTTGTTTGTTGAATGAAGGAAAAACCCCCCATCTGTCCAAAGATATATTTTGACTAAAATAGATTGGAATAAAATCTTTATCAGCTTCACATGAAATTACATGAACTCTACTCTCCCACATTGTTGAGAACCTTATGTTTTCATTTTTAAAAATTGTTTATTTACACAACAAAAACGATGTCCAATGTTAAAAACAAACCATACTTCTCTAGTTTTGAACTATTGAAATTAGTTGCAGAAGAGCTCATCTGATTCAATTTGATACTAGGTCTGTCAACTCCAAATTGGCACTTGCCATCTGCCTCTATAAGGATTAAATTATGAGTTGCTGCAGAAGATCAGCATCCTTTTTAGGCTCCTCTACTGATTTTCAACACCCCTGAAAGGAGTTCAAGGTGGAGATAGCAATGAGGCACCGTGCTCTGGGAAAACTCAGCAGAACAGGTCTTCAGATAGTTAGATATTTTCAGGAGCTGATTTTATGAGCCCAATTCTTGTATCTCCTCATACCTAGAAAAACACTTAATCCTTCATGGTAACAGCTGCTCCTCATGACTAGTAGAAAGCTTTTGCCAAAAAAAAAAAAAAAAAAAAAAAAGTGTGTTTGATTGCATGTACTCCCCCTTCACCAAAATCACATAGTCTGAACTTCCCCCCTACCTCTTTGGAGCAGTTTCTCAGTTATCTTAAATGCTGTCTCCTGGACTATAGTCCTCATTTTGCCACAAATTAAACTTTTAACTCCCAACTCTCACCTTGTGCTTTTTTAAGAGGGCAGATCTTTCTCAGATTATTCTGTGCAATCTCCCAATCAGGCATGATGCTTGCAATAATACCCTTCAGCTGTCAATCAGTTCTCTGACCTTTATTCAAGGCCCAAAGAAAGAAGAGGGAAGCGAGATAAAAAGGATAGTTTTACCTATGTTCATATAGTGGATACATTCAAGACATTTAAGACAGAAAGGGCACTTCTGCAAGACTCTCTAATCTGGATTGTTAGTTTACCTCTGAGCCCTGATTTTCTCATCTTTAAGACAGATTCATTCTAGAATCTTTTAGTTCCAATGTTCTATGATTCAGTTCCAATACATCCACACACTAACATGCTAATACATTTTGCTGAAAGTTGGTCAGTCCCTAACAAATCAACAGCCAAAGAATGCTCCACTTCTTATTTCACATCTATACTTGAGGCATAAGCTAATGGAGGGCTGGGCTCCAAAAAGGCCTGAGTGAGATTCTTATTTTGGGCTGGAGCAATGCCTGGATGTAATAATTTAAATAGAGTCTAGGTTTAAATGCCATAGCTTTTTTTTCCTGACACTGCACAGTGGAATCACCTGATGAACTGTTTTATTGCTGCCCTGTTTCCACCCTTAAGAGATTCCGCTTAATTGATCTAGGTGCAGCCTGGACGTGAGAATTTTTATCAGCTCTCCAGGTGATTCTAACCTGAGAAAAAGGCGACTATTTGCATAGAGCAGTGATTCTCAAACTTCAGTGTGAATCAAGTTACCTGGAAGGATTATTAAAACTTATTTCTGGGTGCCCTACTAAATTTCTGACTCCTAGGGTGGAGCCCAAGAGTTTGCTTTTCTTTTTTAAGATTATCTTTATTGTTTTTTTTAATTTAATTAGAGGCTAATTACTTTACAATATTGTGTTGCTTTTGCCATACACCAACATGAATCCACCACGGGTGTACATGTGTTCCCAATCCTGAACCCCCCTCCCACCTCCCTCAGAATTTGCTTTTCTAACAAATTCACAGGTAATGCTGATACTTTTGTCCAGAGACCTCACTTTGAGAACCACTGCCAGTAAAAAGGCAATGGCACCCCACTCCAGTACTCTTGCCTAGAAAATCCCAAGGGCAGAGGAGCCCGGTAGGCTACAGTCCATGGGGTCGCGAAGAGTCGGACACGACTGAGCGACTTCACTTTCACTTTTCACTCATATGCATTGGAGAAGGAAATGGCAACCCACTCCAGTGTTCTTGCCTGGAGAATCCCAGGGACAGGGGAGCCTGGTGGGCTGCGGTCTATGGGGTCGCACAGAGTCGGACACGACTGAAGCGACTTAGCAGCAGCAGCAGCAGCCAGTAAGGAAGTATCACTGGTGGTGGCACCTGAAGTCCTGAGTTTAAATCCTAATTCTATTATTACCACCTATGCAATCTTAGGAAGCAACTTATTCTCTTTTCTTTACTGTCTTTTTAACAACCGGAGAAGGCAATGGCATCCCACTCTAGTACTCTTGCCTGGAAAATCCCATGGATGGAGGAGCCTGGTGGGCTGCAGTCCATGTGGTCGTTAAGAGTCGGACACGACTTTACGACTTCACTTTGACTTTTCACTTTCATGCACTGGAGAAGGAAATGGCAACCCACTTGTATTCTTGCCTGGAGAATCCCAGGGATGGCAGAGCCTTGTGGGCTGCCGTCTATGGGGTCGCACAGAGTCGGACACGACTGAAGCGACTTAGCAGCAGCAGCAGCAGATCTCACAGTTGTGAGGCATCAACAGTGTTACCATTCAGCACCTGGCAGAGAATGCAGTTAACAGGCATTCATTTCCTTTTTCTGTTACACATGGCTAGATGGTATGAATAAGTTAATAGCACTGGTTAAAATTTGGCAGGAAAAGATAATTGAATTGAAGCAAACAATGTCTCATTAGAACTGTATATATAACATAGGATGATAAATGTAGAGAAGTGTTTTAAGTAAATGTCTTAAAAGATACTTTCTTTCAATCTTTAGAACTTTGAACATTTTGAACATAGAATTTAGGTGCGAGGAATATTAGATACAACTGATAAAGTGATAGAAATGTTAGATTTGATCTACAAAGAGCATGAATGTTTTAATGACCTACAATGGACTCCAATCCTTCACTTATAATTATCTAGAAAGTCAGGAATCAGTATAATTTAAGTAGCATACCTGCCTAAACCTTTTAATATATTGATCTTTGTTTTTTAATTAATTAGACTGCATCTGGTCTTGGCTGTGACTCTCGGGCTCTAGCGTACTTTGGGCTCAGTAGTTGTGGTGCAGGCTTAGTTGCCTTGAGGCAGGAGGGTCCTCAGTCCCCCAACCAGGGATCAAACCTGCGTCCCCTGCATTGGAAGGTGGATTCTTAACCAGGACAACCAGAGAAGTCCCTATTGACTTTTGAATACAATTCCAGAGAAAACCTGAATTATTAAAGTATATCAGAATCCCTACTATCAAAGCAAAACTTCTACCAATGATGTGATAGGTGTTTTTATTTACATATACCAACACACAAAAGATGAAATAGCCTTCCATCCTGCTTGCCACTTGCTTCCCGTTGTATGTCTCAAGGTCCTCTCAGGAGTTAATGTTTAAACCGTGAGAGGAATCCTGGGAGGAAAGCAGGCCCACTGCAGAAGCAGCTGTACATTCCTCCCAACACAGGAAGGGTACCTGAGGCTGCGCCTCCACAGTGGGGCTGGTTGAGGTGAGAAGTGGAATACTGTGAGGGTTTCTCCATGGAATCTATGACTGCGGTTGTCTAAGTTGAGTCTCAGAGGTATTAAACTGTCAGGTCTGAAGGCAGAAGTCCTCAGGATCGTTTACAGAAAGTTTCTTCTTCTACAAATAGGTGACCCAGAGGCAAAGTCTTAACTGAGATTTTGTTTTAAAAGCCTTCTCTTTCCACTCTGGCCTGATGCCATCAACAGCTTTCTTTTTCTGAATTCCTTTAAAAAAAAAAAAAAGTGCACATCTTTGTTGCTGCATCATATTCTGAATAGTGCCATTTCTTTTATTATTGTTCTCAACTATTACTTAACCTTATGATATACTTTTAACTTCTCATCTATTTATGAATTCTCTTAACTAGACTGTGAACTCAAGGGTACTTAACTTGACCTCTTCCTCCACAGAACTTTCTCAATTGCCTCAATTCTCAGTAACCATCCCTTTTGTTGTTTGCAATATAAATTTGACCCTAACTTGCATTGCCCTGTCTATGGAGGTAATTGTATACTATTTTATGTGTAAAAGTGTTCTCTTCCCAAATGGAACAAAAAAAAAACACAAAAAACAAAAACCCTTCAGGATGGAGGCTATGTATTTTGCTTCTTTGTAAAAGTCGTAACAAACCTGATGTCCAACAGACATTTGTAAAATTCTTATCAGATTATCCATGCTAAAAATTGGCACAACTGCCTTCTTGAATCCTGAGGGAAAGTTTTCATACTCTTGCTGCCAAGATTATGTAAAGCCTATAGCCTGCCAAGTATACGTAGAGGATGGAAATGATTTTCTTTAAGCCAGAAAACTAGCCTTGGTTCAGCTCTCATGAGTGCTTTAAAATCAACCTTCAATACCATAAGAACAGGAGGGTTCCCACCTCATTAGTGCCCTTGATATTCCCTAATATCCATTCATCCATAAGTTTTCCTCACAAAACATAAACCAAACTTCCAGAGCCCCTAAAACAAACAAAACTTTCTTCCTCTTCCTTGCAAAATAGTTCATTCATTAAAAGCCATAACCAGTGCCTAGAAAATGTCAAAAAAAGAAAAATCAGCAATCCAAACCATTTCAACTTAACTGAATTGAAGGAGAGCTGATTTCATGGCCGTCCCGCTGGGGAGCAGTCCCTCTCTCTGAGTTTGCCTGTTAACAGAAACAGGAAAGACTGGTAGATGGCCTGAGTTTTTTCACTGGGTTGGTTTGGCCTCATAGCTCTGACTACAGCCATTCCAGTTGATCCTTTAACAGGACTATAAGGTACCAAAAGAGTCACTAGAGTAGTCCAGAGACTAGTAAGATTTACGTTTACCTCTCCCAAGTTTTTTAAAGACTTGTTTGCACAAAGCTGGATTATGGCATTTTACCTCAGCTGTCACCACAGGTATTATGAAGAAGAAATAGTGTTCTAAGATTTTTAATTAGTTGCTTTAGTTTTCGTTTTTTTAAAAGACTCAGATTGCTATCCTCTTTACTCTATTACTCTTGCTACATACTGAATTCTTCCATTGAAGACTATCACTTAATCCTTACAGCAGAAACCTAGAAACTGGAGTTGCTTTCCACTTCTTTAATTCTCCATAAGGCATCACTATTATCACATCATACATGAATATGTATGTATATATATGTGTGTGTCTGTATATATAATATTTGTTTTAAAACGTAGAAATGTTCTTCTCATTCATCTTTGTTTGATACAAAGTAGGTGCCCAAGTAGGTATTAATAGTTAGAAATTAAATAAAAGGCCACAAAAACTTCCCAAGGAAGATCATTAAAGAGAAAAATCCTTTTTTCCTCTTATTACAGCTGGCCTTTGATGCATGCCAGGTAAGAAAAAAAGGAATACTGCAGGGTGATGGGAAGACTAGACCTTTCCCATTTTTTGGGTTGTAGCTGAACTTCTATTGGCGGTTCTAGTAAAATATATAACTCTTCGTTTGTTCTAGGCAAGTCCTTCTTTTGGGTTTCCTTCAGACACTGCCTTTACTCTCCCATGAGAAAATGAGGATTCAGAGATTTCGAATAGCAAGATTCTGGTTGGGTAGCAGTCTCTTGAAATCATGAGCTGGCTATGTAGAGGAAAAGTTATGGGAGACTGGCAGGAGAGGGTGAGAGAAAAAGAGAAATGTATCTTCTTCTTTGGGAGCACAGGAAGAAAGCAAGTTTTTCAAAGTCGTTGCCGGTATCTCATGAAGGCCCAGGCTGCTACCATGGTGAGGGCAAACACTGGCACCAGCACCATAGCTATGGGAATACCACTTGGCTCCCCTTCACCTTGAGGTCCTATGGGCCCATTCTGCACCTGTAACTGGAAGGGAAAGAAAAATGTTAACTCTAGTGACAATGTGTGTTTACCACAACTGCAGTGTCCAAGCTGACACATTACCTGGATCAGCAGTCTCTGTATCACTCAGAGCTGTAAGCCCTTAGCACTACCAAACAGAAGGTGTCCTCTCTCTATCCTGAGTTGATACATCAATGCCACTGATTCTTTGGAAACAAAGTAAGTCTGATGGAAGGGCATTTAACCTTGCTGTGCTACTGACCTAAGGGACCCAAGGGTAAGTCAGATAACCTCTTTCTATTTCTGCACTGTCTCCACTAAACTATATGTATACCATACCAGGAAAATGAAGATATGAAATGAAGCCTACTGATCCTATAGGAAGCCTGGAAATTACTGGGCAAGGGCAGGGGTGTCCATCTTTCTAGAAATGTTTATCGAGAAAGATTTATCAGTAGTCAGCATGTAATAACAGCAGATCTGAGCAATGGGACAGGCGCAATGCCATTACTTAGAAATATTTTTCAATTCCTGAAAGGTACCTACTCCTTCTCAAGTTGGGGTCCTGTCCTTCATCCCCAATTCTGTAATACTAGGCAAAGATAAAGGTGAAACATATGGAATGGAGGTAAAAGATTCAAAGGTAAATAAATTTAAAAATTTCAGATCCTAACAGTTATAATTTTCCATTGCCAAAACATTCCCTTTTGAGGCTGGTAATTTTTCTTCATTTCAGTCAATTTTGAAAAAGGTAGCCTTTCTTAACATCAACTTTTTAAAAAAACCATTTTAAAAAATTGAAGTATAGTTAATTTATAATGCTGTGTTGGTTTCACCCAAGTGATTCAGTATATACATAAATATATTCTTTTTCAGATTCTTTTCCATCATAGGTTACTACAAGATACTGAATAGAGCTCCCTGGGTTATACAGAAGGTTCTTATTATTTATTTTATATATAATAGTGTATATATGTTAATCTGAAACTCCTAATTTATCTCTTCCCCTGCCTCCACCATCCCTTTTGGTAACCCTAAATTTTTTCCTATGTTTGTGAGTCTATTTCTGTTTCACAAATAAGTTCATTTGCATCATTTTTTTTTTAAACTTCACATATGAGTGATATGATACAGTATTTGTTTTTCTCTGATTTATTTCACTTAATATGATCATCTCTACATCTATTCATGTTGCTGCAAACGGCAATATTTTATTCTTTATGGCTGAGTAATATTCCACTACCACATACAAACACACCCCGTATCTTCTTTATCTGTCACTGTTGCGTCTACATCTTAGCTATCGTAAACAGCACTGCTATGAATGTTGGGGGCATGTATCTTTTCGAATTAGATTGACATTAACTGGTAACAGATAACTTGGTAACTGTGAAGCCGTCTTGTTTTAGTTAGATTTAATCTCATTAGTCCATGAAACTCTGACCCCTCAATCTGAAAGACAAGACTGAAAAAACTACCTTTTCTATCTTCTATCCCCTCTATAGCTTTCATTCATTTCCTGATGAGATGTCCTGAGAGAACATACTCAATAGAAAGACACGGCTTTTATAGGCCAGTTCCTTGACCAGAACAATCTGTTTTGTTTGGAGTTATTTATGGATGTTTCTTAAAAAATGAACTCACATGCCTTCAAAATTAACTCTAATCATATTAGACTGTATGCCTATATTTGCTTGCCTTTATCTGTTGCAGATCAATACTTTCTCCCATGCTTTAGAAACACAGAAGGGCCAAGGCAGAAGCAGCTGAATACTAGTATATCTCCTACTGACCTGGTTTTCTAATCCATCACGCCCAGATTCTGCTTGCAACCCTGGCTGTTTTCTCAGGTATCTTTCATGCCTTGGGCCCTTTCCACTTCTTTCACTATCTCCTGTTGAATTCTTCAGTCTCTGAAGCCTCACTCAGGAGTTGGGTGAGGCAAAGACAGCATCAATTTAAGAAGGAGCAACTTTAAAGACACAATGAACCTGTGTTATAAGTGCATTCCAAAGTCCTTCATGCTACAGGATTATGTCCACTCAGGCTTTTCTTCTTATCATGCAAATGATAAAATACTAGGAACTTAGGAGAGGATACAGGGATAGGTAGCTGTCTTGATCAAATTCTGAATCTCATTTCTTTTCTCCTGGAGCTCCCCTTTGAGCACTAGGACTTTGGTCAAGAGGATCCCCAAGTTGATAAGAAAAGCATTTATGATGATGGTAGGGAAAAGCTCATAGTATATATCAAAAAACCTACCACCTCTGTCACTATGTTCAAGGGAAGACATATGTTTCCTCTCCTACTAAGAAATAAAATTGGCCCGGTTATATTTTCCCCGATTTATTTTAATTTGCTTGTCAAGCTTTATCTTTAGGGCACATTACTTTGAAGCTACCGGGTTGCAAATGTAGTTATGAATTTCCTTTAGTGATTAGAAGTCTCAGAAGACCCTTGCCTATGTACAGATAATCCCTTCAAAAGAATGAGAGGGAAAGGAAAAAAGCCACACACACTACTGAAGATTACACCACATAATTAATTCATAACAATGTCACAAAAACCCGGTGATGGCAAATGACACCTACCCTGTGCTGCACTCTCAGGGACACAGCATAGCCCGCGTTACGGAAGAGGTCCACAGCGTCCTGGTGCAGCAGGTTCTTTAGGTCTTGGCCGTTGACCTGCCAAAAACAGCAAGGAAAAGTAGTGAAAGATACAGAATGTGAACTCTCATAAGTCAAAAGATTTACTTACATGCGACCACAGATTTAAAAACAGAGACAATTCCGAGGGCTAGGAGAAGGGGTAAAGTTACTTAGAACTCAGAATAACTTTTTCATCTTCAAAGCTACCAGTCTTCCAGGTTACCACTCTATACCCTTTATATTTTTAATCCCTGGCATGGCCGGGCCAGCTTCAGCTCTAGAAACGTAACTCTAGGAAGCTCTCCCACAATTTAGTTTCACGTGGTATAAATCGACTAGCCTCTTCTATTGTTTTTGTTCTATTCTGAACAATTTCCACTGATTCCTTGGATATTCCTATCCTCCTCAAATTTACTAAAAACCATGTTTCTGTGATGATACAAACTTCTAAAAATGTTTTGGTGAAGCTGAGTCCTACCACCTAAAGGTAAGAGATGTGAAGGACTCTGCTATCAACACTTCTCAGTGTCAGGAGTGACACTGGCCACGAGCGATATCTAGTCTATGCTGTACTCAAGGGATACTGCGTAGCCCACTTTATGTAAAATCTCCATAGCTTTTATACCTGGCAATGGCAGCAAGAACATCTATTTGGTAGGTTCTGTTCTACATGCTTTCATACATTATCTCATTGAGTAATCACAATCCTATGAGGTAGACGTTATTTTTATCGATAAAAAAAAAAAAACAAAACTGAAGCTTAGCAAGGTTAGGTAATTTACCCAAAGTCATAGTAACTGTAGAAGCCAGGGCTAAGGGGTTTTATATCCTGGAAGAACACTAAGGTGCTCTTGCCTCTTACTGCTCGTTCTGCACTATTACCCCTCTGCCCTGACCCACCAACTCTTCTTTCCTCTGCTGAAGCTCAAGTCATTTACTTATTCAACCTTCTCATCCTCCTTGTCACGGTTTCTATTCTCCAAGAGGTTCATAACTATCCCTCCAGTCTTTTCCCCGTCAATATTCTTACTGAATAACTCCATCATCACTCTGGCCTTATTAACATCTACCTTTCCAAACTGAAGGATTCCAGCTCTATTCCATTCTAGTCACCAACTGGCATAAGCCTTCCACTTCAACATTAGGGATGCTTCAGCTCCAATATCTCAAACTTAAAAAAAAAAAAAAAGATAAAAAAATCTACTTTCTCCATATTTCCTATACCTCTGAAAATCTCCTCTGCATTCTCATCAGTGCCTTTTACACATCTAGGAGTTCCTACTATTTCAAAAAGGCATTTGGAAAACTACTGGAATCCCTTATCACCATGATCTTCTACCATCCTTCCAGTCCTGGGCAACACACTGCATTTCTTTTCCTTGTCATCAGTGAGCTCAATATTCCGAGAGAAAGATACACAGTCACATTTTCCACCACAGACCCATGTGAGCTGGCTTCTGCTGTACCTTTACAACCCTTCTCATCGGGTGAACTCCCTAATACACATGCAGCGGGTAGCTGTTCCCAAGACCTTTCCTACCATCAAACTCCAATTCCATCGCTTTTCTCAGCAGATCCCTGTCTTATCTTTCTTGAGAATACTGAGAACTTACGACAAACATTCTCTCCATTTTCCTTCCTTTCCCCTTAAGGTTTCTTAATATCCTCTTAGTGCTGCTTTCTCCTTTTTTTTTTTTTTAAAGAATTTATTTATTTTTGGCTGTGCTGGGTCTTCACTGCTGCGTGGGCTACTCTCTAGTTGCAGTGTGAGGGCTTCTCACGGCAGTGGCTTCTCTTGTCGTGGAGCACAAGCTCTAGGGTGTGAGGCCTTCAGGGGTTGTGGTGCATGGGCTTCCCCAGTGGCTCAGCAGTAAAGAATCCGCCTGCAGTACAGGAGACGCACAAGATGCAGATTCAATCCCTGGGTCAGGAAGATCCCCCAGAGGAGGAAATGGCAACCCACTCCAGTATTTTTGCCTGAAAAAGCTCATGCACAGAAGAGGCTGGCTGGCTACAATGCCTGGGGTTGCAGAGAGTCGGACACAACTGGAGCTACTGAGCAGCAGAGCACGGAATCAGTAGTTTTGGCTCCTGGGCTCCAGAGCACAGGGTCAATAGTTGTGACGCGTGGGGTTAGTTGTTCCAACACATGTGGGATCTTCCTGGACCAGGGATCGAACCCGTGCCTCCAGCACTGGCAGGTGGATTAAATACCACTGAGACACAAAGGAGGCCCTGTTCTCGGTTTGTTTTTCTAGGTCCTTCTTCCTACATTCCTCTCTTGTTCTTTCCTCCTGTGGTTTGATGACCATCTTTAGTGTTGTGCTTGGATTGCTTTTTCTTTTTTTCTCTTGTGTGTGAGAGAGCGTGTGTGTCTGTATCTATTGTAGTTTTAGAGTTTGCTGTTCCCATGAAGTTTTGATACAATTCTGTATCAAAACTATATATATAAAAGGTTGTTTTAAGTTTCTGGTATCTTCCCTGCTTCGAGAAGTTCCTTTAGCATTTGTTGCTGGGAAGGCAAATGTAATCTTGGTCCTCATGTGAGCTTCCTTTTGCCAACAGGGAAGAAAGACACTGGGTGACATCAGACAAAAGAAGGGCACAGGCCAATATTACCTTTCAACCCTCTTAGTTTTCTAAAGGTATTCTAAGAGGTCAGTTATTCTAATCACTTAAAAAAAAGCCTTTTAGAAATGCAAAGGGAATTTCATTTTTAAAGAATCATTTCTCATCCTTTGCCTAAGTATGTGGGAGGTAAAATAGCTCCATAAAACTGATTTTTTCTCTCTTGAAAAGTATACATCTCTCTAAAGCTGAATTTACTTTCTAATATTTACCTCCTCTAAGTGTTTTTACAGATTCCAGCTCATACAGACTAACTTCCAAGTGCTGTAGATTTTACTCCCAAATATATGTGGAATCCACTCTATTGCCATCCTATTAGGTTGGTGCAAAAGTAATTGTGGTTCTACACTGTGGA
This sequence comes from Bos mutus, assembly GCF_027580195.1. Taxonomy (NCBI): domain Eukaryota; kingdom Metazoa; phylum Chordata; class Mammalia; order Artiodactyla; family Bovidae; genus Bos; species Bos mutus. The sequence goes on along the minus strand of NC_091626.1, from coordinate 26,747,035 downwards.
AATTTGCCATTTGATATTGGGATACATTCTTAAAGAAATGTGGCTATGCTCTACACCATTTAAAGTGCATTTCCTGCTTTATGTTCTTTTAATAGTGACTTATTACTTACTGTTTGTTTTATATTTATTTTAGACTATAGAAATGATTGATGTTAGACAAACAGCAAATTCAAAAAAATTTTTTATTTGAGTTCAAAATGGGTCATAAAGCACTGGATACAACTTGCAACATCAGCAACACATTTGGCCCAGGAACTGCTGATGAACGTACAGTGCAGTGGTGGTTCAAGAAGTTTTGCAAAGGAGACGAGAGCCTTGAAGATGAGAAGTGCAGTGGCTGGCCGTTGGAAGTTGACAACAACCAGCTGAAAGCAATCATAGAAGCTGATCCTCTTACAACGACACAAGAAGTTGTCCTAGAACTCAACGTCAACCATTCAAGGTCATTCAGCATTTGAAGCATGTTGGAAAGATGAAAAGGCTTGATAAGTGGGAGCCTCATGAGCTGACCAAAAAACAAAAAAAACCGTCATTTTTGAAGTGTTGTCTTCTCTTATTGTACACAACAAAACCAACCATTTCTCGGACTGTGACATGTGACGAAAAGTGGATTTTATATGACAACTGGCAATGACCAGCTCAGTGGCTGAACTGAGAAGAAGCTCCAAAGTACTTCCCAAAGCCAAACTTGCATGAAAAAAAGGTCATGGTCACTGTTTGGTGGTCTGAGGCCGGTCTGATCCTGGTGAAACCATTACACCTGAGAAGTATGTTCAGCAAATTGATGAGATGCACTGAAAACTGCAATGCCTGCCTCTGGCATCGGTCAACAGAATAGGCCCAATTCTTCTCCATGACAATGTCCAACGGCTCATCGCATAACCAATGCTATAAAAGTTGAACGAACTGGACTATGAAGTTTTGCCTCATGGACCATATTCATCTAACCTCTCGCCAACTGACTACCCTTCAAGTATCTCAACAATTTTTTGCAGGCAAAACGCTTCCACAACCAGAGAGGCAGAAAATGCTTTCCAAGAGTTCATTGAATCCCAAAGTATAGATCTTTACCCTACAGGAATAAAAAAACTTATTTCTCATTGGCAAAAATGTGTTGATTGTAATAGTTACTTTTTGATTAATAAAGGTGTGTTTGATCCTAGTTATAATGATTTAAAATTCATGGTTTGAAACTGCAGTTACTTTTGTACCAACCTAATAATATAAATCAAAGGTTCGCAAAGTATGGTCTCAGGACCAGCAGCATTAACTTGGGAATTTGTTAAAAGTGCAATTTAATTAGGCCCTATTCTAGTAATCTGGTGATTCTGAAGTTTGAGTTAGCTTTAACCTAAATTGCTTGAAGCTTTCTTCACATCCAGTCTACTTACCCTACTTAATCCACAGTCTATGCATCCAGACTCCATCAATGATTTTCCATTTACTAGAGTAGTGATTTTCCAAAGACAGGTTTGTTGACCCATTACAAAAGATACTGAAGTCAATCCAGTGGGTCAAGATTAGAATTTAATTTTAAATACGAGAAATAATTTTAAATAAGTGAAATTAGAAAACACAACATATCAAAATGCACCACATACAGAAGAGACACGTATTATTTTGTTTAACTTTGCTTATGTGTGTGTGCATGCATTTCCCATTACAGGTCATAATCTGAAATGTTTGAAAAACACTTGCCTATAGCTGTGCTTCTCAAAATGTATCCACAGACTGTTTCCTGAGACTCTGCATTTGTAATAAACTCCCAGGTGATGGGCAGATGGTCCTTGGACCTCAATTTTACTACCAAGAGCTATTCAACTGAGAAATCTTAGAATACTGCTAAACTTGTTACTTCAGTTTCCTTAACTCATGGTATTGTAAGTTGTATTAAACTTGAGATATGATAGATTTGCAACATACTAGAAAATTTTAACTGAATGATCAGTGTTAAGACTGTGGTATTCTAGTTAACCGATGGGGAGTCATATGATTTTTTGCTTTTACTATGGCTGACTGCAAGGAGATCCAACCAGTCCATTCTGAAGGAGATCAGCCCTGGGATTTCTTTGGAAGGAATGATGCTGAAGCTGAAACTCCAGTACTTTGGCCACCTCATGCGAAGAGTTGACTCACTGGAAAAGACTCTGATGCTGGGAGGGATTGGGGGCAGGAGGAGAAGGGCACGACAGAGGATGAGATGGCCAGATGGCATCACTGACTCGATAGACATGAGTCTGAGTGAACTCCGGGAGTTGGTGATGGACAGGGAGGCCTGGTGTGCTGCGATTCATGGGGTCGCAAAGAGTCGGACATGACTGAGCGACTGATCTGATCTGATTATCAGTATTTAAAAATGAGTTTCCCATTTCCTGCCTTAGAAAAGGAGTAAACTGAGTTAAAATAAGTCTTCTTGGATGATTAATAATTTTAGACGGCATTAAGATAATCTAACATTTAGGATAATGTAAGAGTTACTGGAGTGCTAACTATAGGATAATATAAATGCAGATGTGTAAGATATAGAGAAAGAATGGATTCAATTTAGTAAGCACTGATCTCAGATTATACTCTGGATAATTTAATTCTTCCCCCAAATCTTGAAATGAATTACAATTTGGGGGGAGGGAGCCTCCTTTTTCATTAAAGGAAAAAAAATTATGTAGTTCCAATTAATAAAGTCAAACCAAAAAAGTCAGTTATGTTATAATTCATTCCTAATATTCTGCATTTGCAATAAGCTCCTAGGTGACGGAGCTTCATTCACAGAGCAGCTAGCTTACTAGATACTTCCTCTGTGCCAGCTACAGGTGTACATGGTGCTAACAGAGATGAGAAAACAAGGACTTTTCCTTAGAGGTACTCTGTCTAAAGGATACTGCATATTTCAATGTCTCTGTAACTGACTGGATGAGAGTTTCTAGTTTCCAACTGATCTCCTAAGTGAAAAGTGAAAGTGTTAGTTGTCCAGTCATGTCTGACTCTTTGTGACCACATGGCAGTAGCCTGCCAGGCTCCTCTGTCCATGGAATTTTCCAGGCAAGAATACTGGAGTGGGTAGCCATTCCCTTCTCCAGGGGATCTTCCTGACTCAGGGATCAAACTCGTCTCCTGCATTGCAGGCAGATTCTTTTACCACCTGAGCCACCAGGGAAGCTTTAAACTAATAGTCAATAATTACTCACATGAAATCTAGGTCATTTAACGATACTTCTATTAGTTACCAAAAATGAATATATACTAAAGAAAGGACATATTCTTAGTCTGATTACCTAGCACCAGATATAGTCGGAGCAAATTTTACAACATGGGCAAATAACCATGTGAGGAAAATATGGAAGTCCTTAAAGAACAAATGGGAATACAGGCCAATAAATAATTTAGCATCATTTTATAGAGACTCCAAAGTTAATTATAAATGAGCACTTAAGTACATCAAAGAGATAAAGCAAGCTCAAGAACAGGTGGAACCATTTAATGGTTAACACCTAACAAGTACACTTAAGGATACAGAGGGAACAGGATGGTGAGGCAATGTTTCTTAAGAAACGGGATCTAGAATTTAAGTTTTGCAGCACACTCTTAGAAGGGGAACTGGAGACAAAGAATGTGGCCCCAGATAGAACAGAGAACACGCTGGCCTTTTCTTCTTGTATAAGCTCTGTCTTTTCTTCGGTCTTCTCTATTTCTCTCAGTATCTGTCTTATGATGAAGGCAAAGAATAAGAGAGACCCTGTGGTGAGGGTGACTGTATTCCTTGAGGTATGGTGAAGAAGGGAAGAGGGTTGTTGCTGTGGTTAGTCGCTGAGTTGTGTCTGACTCTTTTGTGACCCCATGGACTGTAGCCCACCAGGCTCCTCTGTCCATGGGATTTCCCAGGCAAGAATACTGGAGTGGGTTGACATTTTCTTCTCCAGGGGATCTTCTTGACTCGGAGACTGAACCCACATCTCCTGCATTGGCAGGCAGATTCTTTACCACTGAGCCACCAGGGAAGCCCAAACAATAGTGAGATACCATGGGTGCTCAGTTGCTAAGTCATGTCCCAACTGTTTGTGACCCCATGCACTATAGCCCACCAGGCTCCTCTATCCATGGAATTTTCCAGGTAAGAATACTGTCTTATATTTTTGCCTTTTGTTTGCCTGGCATTTTCTATTCCCTTCTTTTATATACCTCTTCCTTATCTGGCCAGAACATAAACTTGAATCATTCTTTGGAATATGTCTTATATATAGTTGCAATGTTTTATATCTTACAAGAGATCTTTATAATAAATTTTTTATATTTTGATAAAGTCAAGTTCTCTGCTATAAATTTTAAAGACAATTGAGCTGAGGTTTTTAGACATCTACTTTTCTCTTCATTGACATTTATCTCCTACCATATGTTTTAAAAACACTTGAGTGACCTTCCAGTAATTTCTTTTCTCTCTGAGGTGATGGTTCACGTACGAAAGGCTCCTTTATCTTGGCTCAGGTCTAATAAATTCTCTCACGTTGAGGTGTATGTCCTTTTGTTCTGTCATTTTACCCTTAATAGAAAAGACTAATTTCAGTTTTTATGTAAAACCATACATAAACTCTACTAATTCACCATGCAACTTTCTCTTTAGGATAAAGAACCCCAGCTCCTCATTTATCTTTTAGGAGACAATACAGTGTATGGGTTAAGAGTAGAGGTTCCAAATTCGCAGACCAAGTCCTCTGCCATCTACTAGTTATATGACCTTGGGCAAGCTGTTTGACCTCACTAAGCTTCCTTAGCTGCAAAATACGCATAACAATTATACCCACCTCGTAGGGTTGCTATAATATTAAATAAGTTTAAAGTTCTCAGTATACTGCTTGGCATAGAATGCTCAAAACCTTTAAACTATTCTCATTTTTCAATGATTTATCTTTAACCAAAGCCTTTTGAATAATGACTCTCTTCTTAACCCTACTTTTTTCAAGTCCCTCTTCACCATGAAGCCTAGTTCCCAGTATTTTGAAGAGAATGCAGTTATGTATCAAAACATTACACTGCATGGTCTCCAACCACACGCTACACTTTAATCTTAACAACCTATTCTCAAGTTTTCCTTAACACATCACTCAAGTTGACTTCATGTTTTTAGACTGTCTTTTTCCTAGGAGCAATAAGAAATAACTTGCTTCTAAACTTAGGTAGATTATTATTATCTTTACCTCACAGATGAATAAACAGGGCCTAGGAGACAGTAAAGAGGCAAAACAATCAGTGAGAAGGATTAAAATGGCGTATTACCATCCATGATGCTATTATTTATATTCTAGATCAGCCAACCTTTCTGGGTGTTCTTAAATTTCTTAACTTGTTAATTTGTTAAATATATATGTTAAACACTGTGCTAGAATATAAATGGTTAAAAAAAGATGTAGTCTGAGCCCCTGACGAACTTTCAGAAAATAATAAAATCAATGGTTACCATGTAGTCAATGCCCTCTTAGAGACATCAGCAGGGTGAAGTCAGAGAACGGTGGACAGATAACCAAATCAGACTGCATTCCAAATTTCCTCTAAATAATGAGTTTAGAAAGGGTCTTTGAGTCTAAAAGGACACAATTTCTACCTTCCTCTTTTATCTCCAATTTTGGAGTAAAGCAAGACTCACTTTAGTGTGTTTAATCAACAAAAGGAAGTAAAGAACAACAAAAAAATGTGAGTTTTAAGTCCCTTTCCCACACACCAATCCCTCACATTCTGGATTTAATTTGCCTTCTCCATTGCGTGAGGTACTATCCTCCATGCTCTATGGCAGGGCTGTTAAAGATAACTGATCGAGGTCCCTCTTACCAAACTCTGCAATCTGGATACAGTAAGTCCCCTACATACGAACGTTTAAAGATGCAAGCATGTGTTCGAATGTCCAGTCACGAAAGGCCTGATGAAACTGCAGCTTGCCCTCCATCTCCGATAGCTGAGCATCCTTCAGCTCTATCATCTCCCACCTCTTCTCCTCCTCCAATAACTCTGCTTGCCTGTTCACTCACTGTCAGCCCCTGTATGCCAGCTGCTGTACTCCTCTACTTTTCAAGGTACTGGACTATAAGATTTAAAATGTTTCATTTTCTGTTTTTAATGCATTACTTGTGTGAAAAGTATTATAAACCTATTATAGTACAGTACTATGTAGCCAATTGTGTTAGCTGGGTACCGAAGCTCACTTTGTTGGACTTACGAACAAATCAGCCTTATGAACTCGCTCTCAGACTGGAACACGTTTGTCTGTGAGGGAATTACTGTATTTCCAGATCCAAAAAGGCAGGCAGGAATCTTCCTAAGGAAGGGGTTGGGGTTAGGCACTAGTGCCTAAGGAGCCAGGGACAGTGAAGGAGGCGGAAGCCAGTTCTCACCGAGAGGATCTTATCACCCTCCTGGAGCCGCCCATCCAGGGCCGCAGCCCCGTTCTCTTTGATGCGGCTGACGAAGATGCCACTGTCGTTGGAGACATACTGCTGATCTGTCCCACCGACGATGTTGAAGCCCAGCCCTAAGAAAATCATGGAGGAGTTGTAAAGGAGACAGGGGTGAAGAGGCGGAAAGAGGTTAAAGAAGATAAGGAGAAAGAGAAAGGAAAGGCCTTGTGGCAGGGGTAGGGGTTAGGGAGTGGCGGTGGTAGGGGGTAAGCGGGGTGGGGAAGTCCAGACTGTGATGTAGCTGGTGGCTAGTAATGGGCAAGGTCAGTGATTAGTATCACTAACAGAGATCAAGAGTACCCAGAGTTACTCAATCAGAGCAGGCAGGGCTAAAAACACAAACACAGTGATCAACATGGTTAGTTGAATACAAAAAAGAAAACAAAAATTTTTTTCAAAGTCATTAGCACTGTGATGGCTCACAGTAAGTGGTTAATAAATATCACCTGTCATTATAATGACATGAAAGGCTCTGAGAAGCCCTGCAGGAAAGCACCCTGCTCAACTTTAGCTCAGCCTCTCCCCCGCCTAGCTGCCTGCAGAGCCACCGTGGAGCTCGCAAGATGCATCATTGCACAGAATGTATTTGTCTTCATCAGTTTACACTACTTCCTGAAAGCCATGACAACCTCAGCCCCCCGACCCCCACCCCTGAGAGCAGAATCAGGGCAGGAACCCAGGCCTCTTGGCTCTGAGCTCTAAGCTCTTTCTTACCTTTATGATATCTCTCTACCCGCAAAGCACTTCTCCCAACCAATAAACAAAAGAATTAGGAGCCATTCTCCCAAGCTCCCAAGACTAAATATTTCACATTTGGATTCTTCAGCACTTAGTGGTCAGCTTTGCGGACCACAGGCAACTAAGGCAATTCTAAGATGTGCTGCTCATATTTGATTTAGATTCTGCTCGTAGCATTTGGAGGATCCAAAATACTGACTTTCCTGCTTAGAAGAAGCAATGCTTTTAACTAGTTGGCAAATGAACTGTTCCTTATTGAGAGGGAGATTCTTAAACAAACCTTCCCCTGTATATTTCTCTCAGCCTTCAGAAGAGTTTGTGTATGGTGGTGCTTTGGAAGAAATGGCCTTGGGAGTTTATTTTTTTCTATTTTGAATTGAGGTAGTGGCAGGGAAAGGTAACTGATAACAGCTCATGACAGGACTAAACCACCAAATTCATTCTTCTTTCCTTTTATGCCTCAAGTGCAAACAACTACACCCTTGGGTATAGTGACTATTACTGTGTGTTAGTCTTTATTCACTGTGTGTGTGTGTGTGTGTGTGTGTGTTAAGTTGCTTCAGTCGTGTCTGACTCTTCACGACCCTATGGACTGTAGCCCACCAGGCTCCTCTGTCCATGGGATTCTCCAGGCAAGAATATTGGAGTTGGTTGCCGTGCCCTCCTCCAGAGGAGGAGAACCTGGTCTTATTTACTTATCCCAGAACCTGGGTCTTATTTACTATAGATAACTAATAACCTATTGATTAGCAACTACCCATTTCCTGCTCTTCTTAGCCCCTGGCAACCACCATTCTACTCTTCACGTCAGTGAGTGATTATTTTAAACAGGTATAAGGTTTCAGTTTTGCAAGATGGAAGTTCTGGAAATCTGATGTACAACATTGTGCCTACAGCTAACAACAGCCGTATTAGATATTTAAGAAACTGTGGAGAGTAGACCTCATTTAAGTGTTCTTACCACAATAAAATAAAATTGAATTAAAAAAAAATGGCTACCAAGGTACTATTTCCAAGGACCAATCAATAAGTTGTGGAAAGGGCTTCATTTACAAAACTACTGTTATATGGTTTCTATCTATGCAATAGAGAAAAGCCACTTTTTATCTATGCAATAAAAAGAAAAGAAAGAAAATAGGGCCTTCTTTACATCCGGTGCTGTAGAAGTCAAAAGACACGGTGCAAAGAGAAAAGAGACAGGAAACACATATATCAGGAAACACATAAAACAGATATGAAAAACATTATCTGGCAGCACAACTGGAAAAATACAGCCATAATCACTAGTCTACTACTGGTTTCAACAGAACACAGATACTTGAAGGGATGAGATGAAAGCCTAAGTGAACCTCATCGTATTAACATACGCACTTGCAAATCAATCTATGATTTAAGGAAACACATGGCCAAAGATAGAAGCAGTAGGAGATGTCTAATTGAAATAGCCTACCTCCTGTACAGAGTATCTGCAGCTAGAGAATGAAAAGGATACATAATACAAAGAACTTCTGCTGGAAGATGACTACTTCAACTTCTTTAAAGGGTAGATTATAAAAATTTTAAGTTACTAATTGGTTTCTCTCAGAAAACTCTTAATTTTTATCATAGTGGGTAGATGGTACTGGAAACGGGATGGGAGGCAGTTCAGATCAGATGGAAAGGTAGGTGGAGCTTGATTACAAAAGGCTTTGAATTGGAAATAAAAGCAAAAATAAACAAATGGGACCTAATTAAACTTACAAGCTTCTGCACAACAAAGGAAACTATTAGCAAGGTGAAAAGGCAGCCTTCAGAATGGGAGAAAATAATAGCAAATGAAGCAACTGACAAACAACTAATCTCAAAAATATACAAGCAACGCCTACAGCTCAACTCCAGAAAAATAATGACCCAATCAAAAAATGGGCCAAAGAACTAAATAGACATTTCTCCAAAGAAGACATACAGATGGCTAACAAACACATGAAAAGATGCTCAACATCACTCATTATCAGAGAAATGCAAATCAAAACCACTATGAGGTACCATTTCACGCCAGTCAGAATGGCTGCGATCCAAAAGTCTACAAGCAATAAATGCTGGAGAGGGTGTGGAGAAAAGGGAACCCTCTTACACTTGGTGGGAATGCAAACTAGTACAGCCACTATAGAGAACAGCGTGGAGATTCCTTAAAAAACTGGAAATAGAACTGCCTTATGATCCAGCAATCCCACTGCTGGGCATACACACTGAGAAAACCAGAAGGGAAAGAGACACGTGTACCCCAATGTTCATTGAAGCACTGTTTATAATAGCCAGGACATGGAAGCAACCTAGATGCCCATCAGCAGATGAATGGATAAGAAAGCTGTAGTACATATACACAATGGAGTATTACTCAGCCATTAAAAAGAATACATTTGAATCAGTTCTAATGAGATGGATGAAACTGGAACCTATTATACAGAGTGAAGTAAGCCAGAAAGAAAAACACCAATACAGTATACTAACGCACATATATGGAATTTAGAAAGATGGTAACAATAACCCTGTGTACGAGACAGCAAAAGAGACACTGATGTATAGATCAGTCTTATGGACTCTGTGGGAGAGGGAGAAGGTGGGGAGATTTGGGAGAATGGCATTGAAACATGTATCATATCATGTATGAAACGAGTCGCCAGTCCAGGTTCGATGCACGATACTGGATGCTTGGGGCTGGTGCACTGGGACGACCCAGAGGGAGGGTATGGGGAGGGAGGAGGGAGGAGGGTTCAGGATAGGGAACACAGGTACACCTGTGGCGGATTCATTTCGATATTTGGCAAAACTAATACAATATTGTAAAGTTTAAAAATAAAATAAAATGAAAAAAAAAAAAAAAATACCCTTAAGACCGTGACAGGTTTCAGCAAGGTGCGCTGAGGCCAATCAGTCTCTCTCAGTACTGGGAGAAACAATTTGGAGAAAATTTTTCAATGAAATCCAATATCCTCACCAAACAAGAGAGTTGCCTCTGGGAATCTTGGGAATAGGAAGTATATGTTATGTAGCTGAATGCAACATAGTAATTAGAAAGAAAAAGGACACTGCTGCTGGGTATTTAAAACTACAGAATAGTGATTAAAAAAGAAGAGTGGAAAAAAAAATCTTCCCCAAATTTTCTATATACAAACAAGTATAGTCTACTCCTTCCCCCACCACAATATATAAGCATATTTATAATGCTACACTTATTGCTACATCAACTGTAAATGAACCACACCACTTAATATGACAACTTCTAGACTAACAAGAAGTCTCCTTCTTCAGCTACAACATTTACAAACTGAAGTGAAGTGAAGTCACTCAGTTGTGTCCGACTCTTTGCGACCCCATGGACTGTAGCCTACTATGCTCCTCTGTCCATGGGATTTTCCAGGCAAGAGTACTGGAGTGGGTTGCCATTTCCTTCTCCAGAGGATCTTCCTGACCCAGGGATCGAACCCAGGTCTCCCGCACTGTAGGCAGATGCTTTACCATCTGAGCCACCAGGGAGGTCCTTACAAACTGAACTTACCTTTAACTTGAAGCGTCGCTGCAATAAACAGGAGTCTCTGAAGCACTGAGGAGCAATATTACCAATTCAAGCCCAGGCCCCATGGATATCTACATAATCCTCAATCAACTTATTCATTATTGATCATTTACTATATGTTAGGCATGGCATTATATTCTGAGGAAGACATAAAGCTGGACAGTCTCTGCTTGAACAACAAATAGAAATATATCCTTTTTCCTGTCCCTCTTAGAGTCTGCAAAAGTATATTAAAGTCAGATGACCCGGCCACAAATTCAACTCCATAACTTACCCAATATGTGTACTAAAACAAGTCAGTGTACCTTTGATCCTCAGCTGCTTCTTCTATAACCTAAGGATTATCAATTCTGTCCTCTCTAACTCAAAAAGTAGGGTTCAATAACATAAAGTCTGAAAAAATCCTTTATAAACTGTATAGTGGTTGCTACATAGAGTAGCTCCTTTAACAGCAGTTGCCAGGAAAACAGTAGTGCCTGCTACACCCCCAAACTAGACAATCTGATGGAGAAAGGATGAATGAACATAAAGTACAAATGTGAAAAATCCTGAAATAAAGGAAGACAGATTAAAATTTCCATCCGTCTATTAATAGGATAAGACTGGACTGTGGGACTCAATAAACTTTCATCCTTATGGAAATTAAGGCTGTCTATTACCTGTGACCCAGACATCTCCCTCATTGAGTAATTTCTAGCAATGGCAGTACTGAAAATATTCAATAATCAAGCCAGTACATGCATCAATTCAGATGTCAGCTGGAAACAATCAGAATGGGAAGGCCTATCCTAGTATACAACCGATGATTATTGGCTCCGTCTAGGGAAAATCTTCCATCAAGTGGACCACATATCTTGGTTTGCCAGGGAATCTTGATAAACACATACTGTCCCCAGTGCAATTAAAATAGTCCCTTTCAATTTCAAAAGCATGTCAGTTTGGACCAATGTGATCATTTTGTCAAGGGTAATGTTAGAATATATTAATTGCTGCATGTTTTGTGGTAGTGAGGACCTGATGGCAATTTAGGTGTTCATCCTTTGGGGAACAGGTAACTAAAAAAAATTAAAACACAGATGCAATGAATAATCATACACAAAGTAACCATTTTAAAATATAATGTTGATATTACTAGAATGTGTATATGCATGCTCAGTCACGTCCAACTCTCTTGTGACCCCATGGACTGCAGCCCGCCAGGCTCCTCCATCCATGGGATTTCCCAGGCAAGAATACTGGAGTGGGTTGCCATTTCCCTCTCCAATAGTATAAAATCTTCTTAAAAACATGTCTATGTGGAACAGTGTCACCTATTTACAAAAATGTATACATATTTAAGACACATTATCTGTGAGGGAGGGATAGAAGATAAAGCTTAGGAATGAAAACCAAAAGGGACTTTGAACCTACTGATGAGGACAATTTATTATGGAGCTGAAGTTGCTGTCGTTCAGTTGCTTAGTCGTGTCTGGCTCTTTGCAAACCCAGGGAAGCACGCCAGGCTTCCCTGTCCTTTACCATCTCCTTGAGCTTGCTCAAACTCATGTCCATTGAGTCGGTGATGCCATCCAATCATCATGTTCAGGGTCTTTTCTAATGACTTGTCTCTTCACATCAGGTAGCCAAAATACTGGAGCTTCAGCTTCAGCATCAGTCCTTCCAATGAATATTCAGGACCGATTTCCTTTAGGATTGACTGGCTTCATCTCTCTGCAGTCCAAGGGACTCTCAAGAGTCTTCTCCAACACCACACTTCAAAAGCATCAATTCTTCGGTGCTCAGCCTTCTTTATGGTCCAACTCTCACACCCATACGTGACTAATGGAAAAACCACAGCTTTGACTATACAGACCTTTGTTGGCAAATGTCTCTGGTTTTTAATCTGCTCTCTAGGTTGTCAAGCTTTTCTTCCAAGGAGCAAGCGTCTTTTAATTTCATGGCTGCAGTCACCATCTGCAGTGATTTGGGAGCCCAAGAAAATAAAAATAAAATAAAATTAATAAAAACAACAAATAAGATTGTTTCCCCATCTATTTTGCCTTGAAGTGATGGCACCAGATGCCATGAGCTTAGTTTTCTGAATGTTGAGCTGTAGGCCAGCTTTTTTACTCTCCTCTTTCAATCTAGAGGATCCTCAGTTCCTCTTCACTTTCTGCCATAAGGGTGGGGTCATTTGCGTATCTGAGTTTACTGAAATTTCTCCCTGCAATCTTAATTCCAGCTTGTGCTTCATCCAGCCCTGCATTTCGCATGATGTACTCTGCATATAAGTTAAATAAGCAGGGTGACAATATATATAGCCCTGACATACTCCATTCCCAATTTGGAACCAGTCTGTTGTTCCATGTCTGGTTCTAACTGTTGCTTCTTGACCTGCATACAGATTTCCCAGGAGGCAGGTAAGATGGGCCTGGTATTCCCATGTCTTGAAGAATTTCCCACAGTTTGTGATCCACACAAAGGCTTTGGTTTAGTCAATGAAGCAGAAATAGATGTTTCTCTGGAATTCCCTTGCTTTTTCTATGACCCAGCGGATGTTTACAATTTGATCTCTGGTTCCTCTGCCTTTTTTAAATCCAGCTTAAACATCTGGAAGTTCTCGGTTCATGTACTGTTGAAGCCTGGCTTGCAGAATTTTGAGCATTACTTTGCTAGCACGTGAGATTAAGTGTAATTGTGTGGTAGTTTGAGCATTCTTTGGCATTGCCTTTCTTTAGGATTGGAATAAAAATTGACCTTTTCGAGTCCTGTTGCCACTGCTGAGTTTTCCAAATTTGCTGGCATGTTGAGTACAGCACTTTCACAGCATCATCTTTTAGGATTTGAAATAGCTCAACTGGAATTCCATGACCTCCACTAGCTTTGTTTCTAATGATCGTTCCTAAGGCCAACTTGACTTTGCAGTCCAGGATGTCTGGCTCTAGGTGAGTGATCACACCATCATGGTTATCTGGGTTTTGAAGATCTTTTTTTGTATAGTTCTTCTGTGTATTCTTGCCACCTCTTCTTAATATCTTCTGCTTCTATTAGGTCCATACCACTTCTGTCCTTTATTGTGCCCATCTCTGCATGAAATGTTCCCTTGGTATGTCTAATTTTCTTGAAGAGATCTCTAGTCTTTCCCACGGAGCTCAAGGGTATTAATTAATTCAGTACTGGCATCTACTATCCAAAAGCAGTTGAAGGGAGAGGGAGAAAGAAAAAGGCAGGGACTCAATAGACTTTTTAAAAAGTGAATAAATGAAGACATACTCCATAGTGAACCCTGATTATAATGAGCCAATAAATTTTTAAAATGTCATCAAGATTAAAATGGATTGCTTGGTCTCTAATTTGGAGGAGAAGTTTAAGCACAAAAATGTACAGATGGCATAAGAATGACACCATCATATGACTGGGAGAGAAAGAAAGTGTGTCTAGTTTAAGAGCTTTGTAAAATGAAACAAGAAATGCCTTCCTGGGGCCTCTTCCTGTCTACAGGCTTGGATCTTGTGCTTGTTTACAAATAAGACCAGCAACTAATAGTTATTAAGTGTTTACCAGGTATAATGCCATGCACTCTACATACATTATCCCATTTAATCTCCCCAATAAACACATGAAGAGGTTATCACACTTTACAGATGAACTTGGTAAGTGTAAGGCATGAAGAGATTAAGTAACTTTTTAAAAGGTAACACAGCTAATTCTTTGTAAAGCTCTGACACTAAGTTAGGGTGTTTGATTGCTAAGTATAAGTTTTAAACCATTTTGCTATGCTGTATCTTTGTAGAAAATATGAACAACTGCATTAGAAAAAAAGTTTGCATAAATCAACTTGTTTTGGGGGCTGGCTTGAATAAGCAATGTTGGGATAATGACTGTAGAACAGTCCTTCCCCCTATCTACCTGAAAGTTTTTCTATCCCAAGATAATCTCAATAATTTTCCCTAGATACCAGTCAAGCTCTATTGGTCACACAACCCATTATTCATTTAATCATTTCATGGCAAAATATATGTAGCATAAAATCAAGCTCTAACGGAAAAACAACTTACTGTTTGTTTAAAGGTAAAATATATGCAATACAATATTTAACACTTTAACTATTTTAAAGAGTACGATTCAGCGACATTAAGTACATTCACAATGTTGTGAAACCATCACCATTGTCCATGTCTGCAACTTTTTCATCATATCAAAGAGAAGTCTCCATCCATTAAAAATAATGTCTCACTCTCCCCTTCCCCTGGTAACCTTTATTATACATTCTCTCACTGTGAGTTTGCCTATTCTATATACCCCATATAAGTGGAACTAGACAAATTTGTTCATTGTGTCTTGCGTATTCCACAAAATATGTCTTCCAAATTCATTCATGTTGTATGATGTATCAGAATTTCATTCCTTTTAAAGGATGACTAACATTCCACTGCATGTACATACCACGCTTTGTTTAGTCAACTGTCAATGGACACTTGGTTGTTTCCATATTTTTGCTACTGTGAATAATACTACTATGAACACTGGTATACAACTGTCTGAGTTTCTGCTTTCAATTCTTTGGGGTATATATCTGGAACTGAATTGCTGGATCACATGGTAATTCTATGTTCAACAATTTGAGGAACTGCCCAACTGTTTTCTATCACAGATGTACCACATTTTACATTCCAAAAAGCATTGCCTATGGGTTCCAATTTATCCACATCTTCATTAATGCTTATCATCTTCATTTTGGGGGGGTTTAGGACAATTAGTTATTCTCATTAATGTGAAGTGGTATCTCACTGTGATTTTGATTTTGATTTTCCAAAGGCTAGTGATGTTAAACATCTTTTCACGAGTTTATTGCCCATTTATGTATCTTCGTTAAAGAACTGTCTCAAGGCCTTATTTTTGAATGAGGTTGTTTTAAGCAGTCTTTATGTACACTGGTATTAATTCAGTATCAGATACATGCTTTGCAAATATCTTCTCCCATTCTGTGGGTTATCTTTTACTCTCTTTATAGTCTCTTTTGAGTCGTAAAATTATTAATTTTGGTAAAACCTAATTTTTTTCTTCTCTGCCTGTGTATCTGGTGTCACATTAACAATATCATCAGTGAATCCAATGTCATAAAAAAATTTCCCTATCTTTTCTTCTTAGCTTAGCTTAGCTTAGAGTTTAGTCTTAGCTCTCATATTCAAGTAGTTGATGCATTTTTAGTTAATTTTTGTATAAAATGGAAGGCAAGGATCTAAATTCATTCTTTTTCATGTAGATATCCAGTTTTCCCAACATAATTTGTTGAAAAAACTGTCTTTCCCCTCACTGAATAGTGGTGGTGTCCTTTCAAAAATCATTTGACCATATATGAGAAGGCTCATTTCTGGGTTCTCTGTTCTTCCCCACAGCTCTATACATCTGCTCTTATGTTAGCACTACAGTGTTCTGAATATTGTAATTTTCAGTAAGTTTTGAAATCAGGAAGTTGTGAGTCCCTTAACACTGTTCTTGTTCTCAAGATTGCTTTGGCTACTAGGGGGTCCTCTGAGATTTTATATGAGTGTTAGGATTGGATTTTTGTATTTCAGTAAAAAGGCAGATGAGATTTTGATAAATACTGAGTTTGCAGATCACTTTGGATAGCATTGTCACTTTAACAATATTAACTCTTCTAATCCATGAACATGGATTATCTTTCCACTTATTAATGCCTTTAATTTCTTTCAGTCAAATTTTGTAGTTTTCAATGTACAAGTTATTGTCTCATTAGTTATTTCTAAGTATTTCATTATTTTTAATGCTATTATAAATGGAAATGTTTACTTAATATCCCTTTCAAATTGCTCATGTAAGGAAACTCAACTAATTTTGTGTTGATTTTGTATCTTGCAACTTTGCCAAGTTTGCTATTAATTCTGGGGTTTTTTTGGTGGAATCTTTAGAATTTTTTACACATAAGACTGTACCATTTGTGAACAGAGACAATTTACTTCTTCCTTTCCAATTTATATGCCTTCCTTTTTCTTGCCTAACTGTTCTTGATAGAATTTCCACACCATCTTGAACAGAAGTGGTGAACCGAAGCATATTGTCTTGTTCTGGATCTTAGAAGAAAAGTTTCTTATACCAAGTATGACGTATCCATATACGTCATATATGGATTCTTCATATATGACCTTTATCATGTTGAGGAAGTTTCTTTCTATTCCTACTTTGCTGAGTGGTTTTAACATGGAAAGGTGTTTAACATGGAAAGGAAATTTTCTCAAATGCTTTTTCTATGTGTTGGGATGATAATGTGGGCTCTTTTTTGTTCATTCTATTAATATGTTGTAGCATATCAACTGATTTTCTTATATTGAACCATCTTTGCATTCTTGGAATAAACTGCACTTTGTCATGGTATGCTATGCTATGCTAAGTCACTTCAGTTTTTGTCCGACTCTGTGCGACCCCATAGACGGCAGCCCACCAGGTTCCCCCGTCCCTGGGATTCTCCAGGCAAGCACACTGGAGTGGGTTGCCATTTCCTTCTCCAATGCATGAAAGTGAAAAGTGAAAGTGAAGTCACTCAGTCGTGTCCGACTCTTAGCAACCCCATGGACTGCAGCCTACCAGGCTCCTCCGTCCATGGGATTTTCCAGGCAAGAGTACTGGAGTGGGGTGCCATTGCCTTCTCTGTTGTCATGGTACATAATCCTCTTAAAAGGCTGCTGAATTAAAACCTTGTAGCTCTCTAAAGGAAAATTCTGAGTTACTACCACAAGGTGTAAGGCCCAAACAGAATCTAGCAGCTTCACTGGCTGGATCAAACGGGGATCAGAGTTTGGGGAGGGTGAGGCTGCTGGAAGTTAGTTCTGGAAGGGCAAAGTTCTGGAAAGGAGGAAGCTAGACCAAAAAAAAGAGAGTACAAGACAGACTGCCAGGTATTCGCATGAGTCTACTGAGAGGCCATGTATACATTAAGTGAAACTCCACGAGGGTAGACAAATAAAAACTAGTAACAGGCTAAGCAATTCTCAAAAGTTAACACAAGGTAAAGAGACCTTTAACCAACCAGAATCAAAATCCTCAGTGATAATTCAGTGGCAACCCACTTAGAACATTTGGAGGGTTCAACTATTCCTGAAGTGAATGCTACTTTAGATTCACCCTAGAAAAGTTTATAAACAGTCCTAAAGAGGTAAAACTGATCTGCAAGTTACTTAACTGCTTACCAAAACAAATTCAACAATGTAATACTAGAAATGTTAATACAACAAAACAAAATGCAGACACTGAGCAATGTAACCAGTCACAACATCCAAAATCTAATTAAAAACTTTTAACATGCTGAGAAGAAAACAAGGGTCCATATAGTCAAAGCTATGGTTTTTCCAGTAGTCATATATGGATGTGAGAGTTGGACCATAAAGAACGCTGAGTGCTGAAGAACTGATGCTTTTGAACCATGGTGCTAGAGAAGAGTCTTGAGAGTCCTTTGGACAGCAAGGAGATCAAATCAGTCAATACAAGGAAATCAACCCTGAATACTCATTGGAAGTACTGATGTGGAAGCTGAAACTCTGATACTTTTGGCCACTTGATGCAAAGAGCTGACTCCCTGGAAAAGACCCTGATGCTGGGAAAGACTGAGGGCAGGAGAATAAGTGGGCAACAGAGGATGAGATGGTTGAATGGCTTCATCAACTCAATGGACATTAGTCTGAGCAAACTCGGAAGATAGTGAAGGACAGGGAAGCCTGGAGTGCTGCAGTCCATGGGGTTGCAAAGAGTCAGACTTGACTGAGTGACTGAACAACAAGGAAAGAAGAAAACATGACCTAGAATCAAGAAAAAAATTGGTCAAGAGAAAGAGAATCAGAAATATGAAACTAGCAGACAACGATGTTTAAAAGGCTATTACAACTATGTGAAAATAAAGGAAGTCAAACATAATGAGAAAACGGAAGTTTTTTTCTCAAATATTGAAGTTGCCTTCATTTTGAGCTGATTTTTTTGTGTGGCATAAAACAGTAGTCCAGTTCCATTCTTTAGCATTCAGTTTTTTCCAATATCATTACTGAAGATATAAATGATACATTTATCATTCTTCCACTGTATAGTCTTAGCTCCTCCATCACAGATTAATCCATCATATGCATATGGGTTTACTTTCTGGACTCTATCTTGTTCTATTGATCTGTGTGTTAAAATGGAAGCTCTTTTAGGAAAATGAAACTAATAAGTTTAAAAACTGCATGTCTGAAAGGAAAAATACACTAGATGTGAATGACAACAGATTCGATACAACAGGAGAAAAGTGTAGGGGAACCACAGTAACACGTGGGATAATGGTACATGGTTTAATACATATGTAACTACAGTTCCAGAAGGAGAAGAAAAAAGGGAGATAGAAAAAAATGTCTGAAGAAAACAACTGGCTCAAATTTGATGAAAATATAAATGAATCTGAGAAGTTCAAACTCCAATCAGGATAAATACAAAAGAAAACAAACACACAAACACTAATACATATCATAGTCACATTGCTCAAAACCAGGTATAAAGAGAAAATTTTAAAAGCGGTCAGAAGGAAAAAGGACATAGTAAGTATAAAGACATCATAGACTCAACAGACGAGTTTGAGCAAGCTCCGGGAGATGATAGACAGGGAGCCTGGCGTGCTGCAGTCCACGGGTTCGTAAAGAGGAGGACATGACTGAGCAACAACAAAGTACAGAGGAGTAAAGATAAGAACGACAATAGACTTCTCCTTAGAAACAATGCAAGCCACAAGTCAATGAAGCATCATCTTAAAATGCTAAAAGAAAAATACAAATTAACTTATAATTCTATGTCTAGTGAATACAGCCTTCAAAAGTAAGGCAAAATAAACACTTTTTCAGAAAAACAAAAGCTGTCAGAACGTGACATAAGCAGATTTATACTACGATAAATATTAAAGAAGTCTGTCAGGCAAAAACATAAATACGGAAAAGAAGCTTGGATATGAAGGAATGAACACCACTGGAAATCATAAATATATGGGCAAATGCACCTTAAAATTAAAAGGATGAACACAGATATACTAAGCAGCTGGACTGGTCCCCTGAATGTAATAAAAAGTAAACTTTAGAATAAGGAAAATTACAAGGGATAATTAAGGGACATTTCCTGATTTTAAAAAAAGGAGTCAATTCATGAGAAGACATTAAAACACTAGATATGGATGCACCAATAACAGAACTTGAATATCAATGAAACAAAAACTGAAATGAGAAAAAGGCAAGTCAAAAAAGACTTGCAGGATTTTCCTGGTGGTACAGAGGATAAGAAACCGCCTGCCAGTGTCTGGTCAGGGAAGATTCTGGTCAGGAAGATCTGGTCAGACCAGATCAGTCCCTGGTCTGGGAAGGTTCACATGCCATGGAGCAACTAAGCCCAAGCACCACGACGACTAAGCCCACGATCCAGAGCCCAGGGGAGCCGCTGCTACTGAGGCAACTACTGACCCCACGTGCTGGAAGTACTGAAGCCCAAATGTGTAGAGCCTGTACTCTGCAACAGGAGAAGCCACTGCAATGAGGAATACAGGCACCACAACTGAAGAGCAGCCCCTACTCACTGCAACTAGAGAAAGCCCATGCACAGCAACGGAGACCTGGTGCAGCCATAAACAAATAAAACTTTTTCAAAAAGGACATGTGGATTTCAACATTTCTCCCTCAGTAATTGACAGAACAAATAAACAGAAAAGTCAGTAAAAATATGGCATCTTTGAATAACACTAAGAACGAACTTAACCTAATTTACATTTACAGAACAACATACTCAGCAACTGTAAAATAAACATCCTTTTGTAGCACACAGGAAATGTTCACAAAGACTGATGGTAGGTCAATAAAGTAATTCCAATAAATTTCAAAAGATAGAACTGAAATCAATAAAAATAACTATATTAGTCTTCTTGGGCTGACATAACTAAATACCACAGACCGAGTGACTTAAAAGAAATTCTATTCTGGAAGCTTAGGAAGTCTAAGATCAAGGTACCAGCAAGACAGATTTCATCCTAAGGCCTCTTCTCTTAACTTGCAGGTGGCCACCACCTTGCTCTTGCTCCTATGACGTCTTTGTGTATGCACAAGGACAGAGTGAGCTCTCTGGGTCACTTTCTCTAAGGACACTGATTCTATAAGATCAGGGCCCCATTATTATAACTTCATTTAATCTTAATTACTTCAATAAAAGGGTCTGTCTCCAAATACAGTCACATTAGAGCTTAGGGTTTCAGTATATGAATTTTGGAGGGACACAAACATTGTCCTCAACAATAAAGATATCTTTAAAAAAAAAAAAAAAAATCCCTAAATGTTTGGAAAGCAAATAACCTATGAGTTAAAGATGAAATTATAAGGAAAAATAGAAAACATCTTAGCTGAATGACACATTAAAAAAATTTTACATTGTGGTACACAAAATTATTAATAAAAACTAAATAAATGAAGCTCTACCATGTCTTGGACCAGAAGTCTTAGTACTTATAAGATGCAATTCTCCATAAATCAAAATAGATTCTAATTTACTTTTTTATTGAAGTACAGTTGATTTACAATATTGTGCTAATTTCTGCTATAAAGTGACTCCGTGATACATATATATATATATATACTTTCATATTCTTTTCCATTAAGGTTTATCACAGGATATTGAATACAGTTCCCTGTGCTACAGAGTAATACTTTACTGTTTATCAATTCTATAGTTAATAGTTTGCATCTGCTAATCCCAACTCATAATCTACCCCTCCACCACCCGACCTCCCCTTGGCAACCGCAAGTCTGTTCTCCATGTCTGGGAGCTTGTTTCCGTTTCACAGAACACTTTATTTGTGTTACACTTTAGTTTCCACATATAAAGTGATACCATATGGCATTGGTCCGTCCCCTTCTGACCTCACCGAGTATGAAAATGTCCAGGTCCATCTATGTTGCTGCAGATAACGTCATTTCATAAAACAGTAACATTCTCATGTAATCCAAATCAAAATCCCACCAGATATTTTTATAGAAATTGGCAAGCTGGTTCTAAAATTTACATGGAAATTTATACTCTGGGTTTTTTTTTTTAATTTACATTGTTAAACTTCTATTTTATAATGGTCAAAACATTTTTGAAAAGGAACAAACAAAATTGGAAGGCACACTTTATTTCAAGGCTTACTAAAAAGCTACATTTGTCAACATATTTGTATAGACAAAAACAGGATAATGGAATCAATTTGAGACCAATGCTGGGCCCACATATAAATGCTCAATTTATCTGATACATTAATGTATTTCAATGGTGAAAGGATAATATTTTCAATAAGTGTTGGGATAACTGTGTATGAGACAGACATAAAAAGGAACTTGCATGCTTAACCCCAAATACATGCAAAATAAATTAATTTGAAATGAATCACAGAACTAAACATAAAAGCTAATCTGTAACGTTTTATTAGAAAACATAGAAGAAAATGTTCTTTACCTTGGGGTAGTTAAGATTTCTTAGACATTATACAAATAGTACCAACCATAGGGGAAAAAAGAAAAAAAACCCAACAAACTGTTCTTAAAACTTAAAGCCTTCCACTCTTCAGAACACAAACCCCACTTCCCAAAGCGAAAAGGCAAGTCAAACCAAAAGAAAATATCTGCAGCACATAAACATGACAAAGGACTTCTGTCCAGAATATATAAAGAACTCTTACAATCTGATGAGAAGAAGACAAACAATACAATACAAATGGGTAAATGACTTGAGTACTTTCCAGAATATATATGAAAGGGCAATAAATATATCAAAATATGCTCCATCATCATTTGCATCCAGGAGATGCAAATAAAAACCATTCCACAGCCCCTGTAATGACTAAGATAAAAAGGAAAGATAATATCAAATATTGGCAAGGATGTGAGATAACTGGAACTGTCATACATACCTGGTAGAAGTATAAAATAACACACATATTTTGAAACGCATTTTGGCAATTTCTTTTAAAGCTAAACACACACCCTTAAAACCAGCAAACCCACTCTCAATTATTAGGTATTTAATCAAGACAAATTAAAATACATGTTTACACAAAGAGTCACATGTGAATACTCATAGCAGATTTATTTTTAATAACCAAAACCCCAGAAACAACATAAATGTGAATTAACAAGTGAATGGATAATCATACTATGGTATATCGTGGCATACTTACACAATGAAATGTGTGTGCTGTGCTCAGTTGCTCAGTGGTGTCCAACTCTGCGACCCCATGGACTGCAGCCTACCAGGCTCCTCCGTCCATGGGATTTTCCAGGCAAGAATACTGGAGTGAGTTGCCATTTCCTCCTCCAGGGCATCTTCCTGACCCAGGGATCAAACCCGCGTCTCTTGTATCTCCTGCATTGGCAGGCAGATTCTTTACCACTAAGCCACCTGGGAAGCCCCATACAATGAAATACTGACAGTAATACCAAATAAATGTGTAAATGAGTGAAAGAAGCCTAAATACACACTGCTGCTGCTGCTAAGTCGCTTCAGTCGTGTCCGACTCTGTGCGACCCCATAGACGGCAGCCCACCAGGCTCCCCCGTCCCTGGGATTCTCCAGGCAAGAACACTGGAGTGGGTTGCCATTTCCTTCTCCAATGCATGAAAGTGAAAAGTGAAAGTGAAGTCGCTCAGTTGTGTCCGACTCCCAGCAACCCCATGGACTGCAGCCCACCAGGCTCCTCCGTCCATGGGATTTTCTAGGCAAGAGTACTGGAGTGGGGTTCCACTGCCTTCTCCGAAATACACACTATATGATCCTATTTCTGTGACATTCTACATTAGGCAAAGACTAGTGGTTGCCTAGAGCGTGCAGTCAGAGGGCCCACTGCAGGAACACACAGAGAATTTTCTCAAGTGATGAGTCGTGATTATACATATGCATATTATTTGACAAACTTCTCAGAACTTTATACTTAAAATGGATGTACTTTACTACATGTCAATGATACTGCAATAAAATTGATTTTAAAATGAAATCTGATAATTCTCAAGTGCAAAAATGCAAGTATTCTAAGCATCTAATATTTTTAAAATATATTTATTCGGCTGTGTTGGGTCTTAGTTGCAGCACGTGGGATCTTTGTTGCGTCATGCAGAATCTTTTGTTGAGCAGAGACTCTTCAGTTGTGGCACTCGGGCTCAACAGTTTTAACACATGGGCTCAGGAGGTTGCAGTGTGCTAGCTTAGTTGCTCTGCGGCATGTGGGATCTTGGTTCCCCAACCAGGGATTGAACCTGTCTGTGTCCCTGAACTGCAAGGTGAATTCTTAACCACTGGACCCCAGGGAAGTCTTTTCTTGTTCAGTTGCTAAGTTGTGTCCGACTCTTTGTAATCCTCTATTACTGACTCACAATTAATCAATAATAAAAGATAGCCCAAAGTTCCTCAAAGCATCAATTACTTGGTAACAACTGAGCAAAAAATGTGATTACATTCCCCTACTTCTCACACTTCTCCACAGAACAGACTATTACTTAGCACTAAAAAGAAATGGACTATCAAGCCATGAAAAAACATGGGGAACCTTAAATGCATGTTACTCAGTGAAAGGCGCCAGTCTGGAAAGGCTACATACTGTATGATTTTCACTGTATGAAACTCTGGAAAGGCAAAACTACAGAGACAGAAAAAAGATGAGTGGTTACTAGGGTTGGGGGAAGGGAGGACTGTAGAGATGTAGCACAGATTTAATGCAGTGAAACTCTCTATGATACTGTAAGATGGACATAAGTCATTCTACACTTCTCTACTTCTGTAGAAGGTACAACACAAAGAGTGAACTCTAAAGTGAACCACTGGATTTTGGGTATTTACAATGTGTCAATGTAGGTTCACCAATTGTAACAAACACTCTAGGGGGGATGTCAATAATGGGGAAGGCTATGCATATGTGACTTCCCTTGTAGCTCAGTCAGTAAAGAATCTGCTTGCCAATGCAGGAGACCTGGGTTCAATTCCTGGGTGGGGAAGATCCCCTGGAGAAGGAAATGGCCACCCACTCCAGTATTCTTGCCTGGAGAATCCCATGGACAGAGGAGCCTGGCAGGCTATATAGTCCATGGGGTCCTAAGAGTTGGACACGACTTAGTGACTAAACCACCATGCATATGTGGGAATGGGGGATATGGAACATCTCTTGACCTTCTTCTCAATTTTGCTATGAAACAAAAATTGCTCTAAATAAATAAAGTCTTAATTTAAAAAAATAATAATTACCACCTCCCTGCTTTTCACCCTTCTACACCTAAGTGTTCCATGTCTCCATGATTCTCAATGTCCTCTTCCTTTTGCCTCTGGAGAAGGAAATGGCAACCCATTCCAGTAGTCTTGCCGGAGAATCCCATGGTCAGAGGAGGCTGGCAGGCTACAATCCACAAGGCTGCAAGAGCTGGACACCAATTAGCGACTAAACCACCACCTTCCTTTTGCCTAGAAACATACTTCACTGAAATGACTGGTTTAATTAACTCTTTACTGCAATAATTAGTTCCAATGATGAATAAAGTTGCTATAAACATCCATGTGCAGGGGACTGGCTTTTGTTGATTTTTCTATGTCCTGTCCCATACAGTACCCAGTACACCTATGGACCTCAGTTGGTGTTAAGTTTCTGTTAAACCATTGGAAATAACACTCCAGCCAGGAATTCCTAACATTTCTAATTATGGGGAAATGCAGCAAGGTTAAAAATGTCTCTGTGAGCCTCTAGCAGGCTTTGTCAAAACCTGGGGGAAAAAAAAAAGGCACAAAAGAAGAGAAATACAGGAGGGAAAGCCCAATGTCCCTAAAATGCCTGTGAGATAGGTTACCGTGCCTTTCCTAGATGACTCAGCTCTTACCCTGCTGCTGCTGCTGCTGCTAAGTCTCGTCAGTCATATCCAACTCTGTGTGACCCCATAGACGGCAGCCCAACAGGCTCCCCCATCCCTGGGATTCTCCAGGCAAGAACACTGGAGTGGGTTGCCATTTCCTTCTCCAATGCATGAAAGTGAAAAGTGAAAGTGAAGTCGCTCAGTCATGGCTGACTCTTCACGACCCCATGGACTGCAGCCTACCAGGCTCCTCCGTCCAAGGGATTTTCCATGCAAGAGTACTGGAGTGGGGTGCCATCGCCTTCTCCGAGCTCCTACCCTAGTAAAGTCTATTTTCTACACAGCAGCAGCAATGACAGGCACCATTAAATTAATTAATTATTTTTGGCAAACTGCTTAGATAAGTACCTGATACAGAATCAACATCATTTGTAAAACAAAACAAAATAAAATCCCCATTTAATTCTCACAAAGATTCTGAGTGGGTACTATTAATACCCTCATTTTCAAGAAATCAAGGTATAGCGAAGTGAGGTAACTTGCCCAAGCGCACGTAGCTAGCAATGCAGGCAAAAATGCTCTTAATCACTATGCTCAGCTACCCACTGCAATTATATTAAAATTCAATTCTCTTTTGTATCCACAGTGTTGTGCACAGAAACCTGCCCTATGGTCACTGCTCAATATATGTGTAGACTGAAAGAAAGATTCAAATAAGTGACTCAAGAGATTAGTAATGAGGCATCTTTTCACTTAAAACTATTATATTCTCTGGAGAAACTCTGGTCCAAAGATGAAATATGTGACTTTTTATTTGTTACTTCTCCCAAAACAGAGGAACAAGTGTGCATGACAAACAAGGAGAGAATAAGGGAAAATCTTACATCTCAAAGGAACAGAAAGATGGTATAGCAACAAAAAAATGTACTGTGCTCAACTCAGTCCCTCTCCATCCTGGTGC
Organism: Bos mutus; assembly: GCF_027580195.1. Taxonomy (NCBI): domain Eukaryota; kingdom Metazoa; phylum Chordata; class Mammalia; order Artiodactyla; family Bovidae; genus Bos; species Bos mutus. The sequence goes on along the minus strand of NC_091626.1, from coordinate 26,720,488 downwards.
CCCGTCTGATGGAAGCAACAAAGAATATGGCCTATGTGAATGAAAAAAAATACTGCCTTACAACATCAGTAAACAAAGGTTGCTGCAGCCATCAAGCCATCACGTTATAGCCGCCCCCGACGGTGAACCTTGAGCAAACTCAGGACTGAAACAGGATGCCTGTCATCAAGCAGTCAGCCACTGCTTGGCCATCTCCAATGAGGTATCCTGAGGAGATTCAGAGCAAGATACAGGATGCTGGCCTTAGAGCTCAGGCGCGTATCAAAAGAATGACTTCGATGAGCCCAGACTTTCGCGTCTTCCCATGTACAGAAGGAAAGACCTGGTGGCTCAGACGGGTGGCGGGTTGGGGGCGGGGGGTGCGGACCCCGCCCGCAAAGAAGACCTGGGTTCGAGCCACAAAGAAAAGCTCTAAATTCATTAATTTGAGATGTCTGGTTTTCTTTACTTAACAGTAATCTTTTGATGTTCTGACTACCTGGTCTTTGTTGCAAAAACTCCTGTATATCCTGGCTCCTCCCTTACCTCTTTGGAGCAGACTGAGAGCTACCTGAGAGGCTTTGCCCTGGCCTTAAGTTCTCAGTTCTATCTGCCAAATAAAACATAACTTTCAACGTCTAGGTTGTGCTTTTGTTTTTTTAGTCAATACCTACCAAAGATGTTTTAGGCAGTACCTGTCAGGATGTACATCAGGGCCTCTTTTCACTGCTCCTACACTTCTCTTTCCAATATATAGGTAAGCATTTGATCTACCTATTCCAGATCCTTCCATAATTTGGCTTCTCCAAGCTGGCTCGCCTGTGGACTTGATGGTTTACTGCAACCAGATTACAACTAATTATACTGATCTTGGTTTAATTTGTTCTCTTTGTTTCCTAACTGTTTGTGCTTTAAGTCTGTCTGCTACACTTGACTCTGTTAATGTTACTGGTTGTGTTATTTACATCCTGACTATTTTGTAAGATTGTTGTCTCCTGCAGTTACTCCAGGCCTCCAACAAAACTAATGATGTCTTGAGAGTTAAACGTATATAACTCTACATAGAATAATTATAATAGTGCAACTCTAGGTATGGGAAGAAGCAACAAGGAAAAACATTTCTTGGATCATAATAAATTAGTAAGACAGGGGATCCAGAGAATTTTAAAGTATCAACAGGGCCTAATCCAGAAATTAGCACCTTGAGTGGCACAGCAACAGAATCTTTGCCTGATCTAGGAATGAGCCTTCCTAGGGAGGTTCATGGGACAAAAATTAGTCATGAAATGTTTCTTCCAAATGTTGGTCAAATTTATGACCAAGATTGTGGATGAAAAAGGTGCCTGCCACTTTGGTACACAAAGGATGTTGCAGCCATCATATTACAGCTGCTCGACAGTGAGCCCTGAGGGAACTCAGGACGGAGACAAACAGGCTGACCCACTGGCAAGCCATCAGCCACTGCAGCCACACTCAACAGTGCACCCCAAGAGGACTCAGAATGGGAAAGAACAAGATACTGGCCCTACATACCTGAGGTGTGTATCAAAGGAATGATTTCAATGAACCCTGACTCACATCTTCCCATACACAGAAAAGCCTTAAATTTCCTAACTTGAGATACCTACTTTTCTTTCATTAACAGTAATCTTTGGATGTTCTGACTACCTGGCCTTTGTTGCAAAAACCCCTATAATATTCTGGCTCCTCCTTTACCTCTTTGGAGCACTCCCTCAGAGCTCTTTGAGTAGCTGTCTTGTGGGCCTGAAGTCCCCAGGAAGACTGCCAGATAAAACATAATCCTCAATGTTTAGATAATGCATTTTTTTTCAGTCACCAGCATCTTTATTCTCTCACTCCACGATAAGCCCTTGTGCAAGAACTGAATGCATATGCCTGGTCTCTACTAGATCATGTCTCTTACTTAAGTGGCACAGTTAAGAACTGGATGTAGGTCTGTGTGACTGTAAATAATCCACCTGTGATGCAGAAGATGCAGGAGATGCCATGGGTTCGATCCCTGGGTCGGGAAGGTCCCCTGGAGGAGAGCATGGCAACCCACTCCAGTATTCTTGCCTTGAAGAATCCCATGGACAGAGGAGCCTGGCAGGCTACAGTCCACAGGTTTGCACAGTCAGATACAACTGAAGCGACTGTGTGACTTAAGCACAATTGAAGCACGCTGTGTGACTTAAAATCCAGGCTCTGAACCACTCTAGAAAGATCACAGAGTCCTGTGAGAGCATAGGGAGAAAAAAAAATAGTGTTTATTTCTATATTTGCTTCCTTACTTATCTCTCCTCCTTCAACTTCAGTCTGAGTTCTTCTGATTCAAAGGATATATATTTCATTTCCTGTTTTCCTAATGCCTTGCCTGGCACATGCCACAGAGTAGTCAGCAAATGTTCATGAAATGACTAGGCAAATTAATGAATATCAAAAAATATAAGAATGTTGTTACATAAAGATAACTAGTAACATGGTCTATTTCAGCTTTCAAAAAGTCATAAACAAGGTTCTCCACTAAACACAATTTAAGAGAGAAGAATGAATTTGGTCATAATACAATGTAATGGGTAGGAAACTGACTTAAGATTCCAGAAACAAGGAGATGGAATATGTGGAAAAAACACATAGAGTGAGAAAAATATATGCTATAAAAACTGTATCTCTAAAGATTGCTTCAAGGATCAACTTTAATAAGAATTTTTTAAAGACAGATGTAGGAAAAAAAAGTTGATAGATGCTCAACTATAGAAACATTTTGTAAAGCCATGTGACTAGGCAGCACAGCAGCCTAGTAAATGCAGCTACTATACTAGGAGGTAGTATATAGAACACTGGGATCAACAGATCTGGGTTAAATTCTGGGCTTTTGAAACTTACTGACTTTAGAACTTGGGCAAATGCTTAACCTCTCTGAGAGACAATTTTCTCATTTAATAATCACACTCATGGTGGTTTTGAAGAAAAAAAAGGTATATACATATGTGTGTGTGTATGAAATAACTAGCATACTGCCAGAAAGATGATACGGATTAATACTGTTCCATCGCATTATCCTCTGCAACTCCCTTAAAGAAAATAGAAAAACAGAAATTCTGTTCCCTTTTTAAAGATGGTAATCAGAAGCAACTTGTTGAAACTTATTGAGAACTCAGTCCTGAACAAGAGAAACTAATACCCAACATGAAGTAAAAAAATCTAGATTAAATTCATTGTCATACTTCTTAGAGTAACTGAGTCTTTCCAACATTAAGAACTCAATTTGATAAAGGAAAAAGCGGGAGGCTTTGAGACTATAATCAATCTGGATTTCTACAGAAAGAAAAGAGTGTTCGGTAAAGGACAAAAAGTGAACTCTTCAAATCTTTAAAGGCATTTGAAATTTCAACTGGTTCTTTAGACCACTTACTGTTGGTTAAAAATGGCAGGACTCATGAAACAACACATGGGATGGGCCAAAGAATCATGACCTCTTGGAGGAGGACGAAACTTCCAGTCATCCAACCTGAGGCTCTCCTTACAAGGCTCAGGAAGAAGGCATAGGATAGGTGCCAAGCTATGTATCAAGGTTCTTTTTGCCTCACCAGATACTCACTTCATTGTCATAATTTTTCCAAGATTTTATTTCCTGTGTAGTAAGCAAGACCAGACAGAACAGGTTCATTTGCCTTGCAAAATGGGCCCAAACACTGGAATTATCCAAGACCCTTGTCCCTGACAGAACACTCACACACAAAAACAAAAGTATATACATTCTTGCAATTACTTGATTAAATTATCAGGTCCCTGCAAAGGAAGCTGTACTGAAACAAAGAGTGAGGATACCGCCTACACACAGAAATGTGAATTTGGAACTAGAGGCTTTTCCTAGTTTGCTATTTTGGGACTACCCAAAAAGAGAAAAGACCGCTACTTTGGGACTACCCAAATTACTGGAAGCTTCTAGGCGTGATAACTGACTTATTCCCTATATATCTTAATGATGACACAGTGAGGAAAAGTGGAGTCAGACTGTGAGACTTCTTGGGAACACCACATAGCAGGTAACTAGCTACGGCAAGTTGAAACCTTGTTAAATGAACCAACCAAACTTCAAAAGTCTGTGGCTCTACTCATCTAAATTTCTTAAAGTTTATAAACTTTTATGGGTAAAACATGAAAATGCTTAGAAAAAATTAAAAGTCTCTAGGTGAATAAATGCATTCATTTTGAATAAATGCACAAACAAAACAGAAATTAAACAACTCTGAGGTGAGATATATTAGCTAAAAAATTATTATTAATTATTCCTTTGATGCTTTTCCTAATTCCAATAATTCAGAAAAATGGTTATACTAGGAATTTCAGGTCTGTAAGATCAATAGGATCAGAAAAATTTCAGTGAATGGTCAGCTGAACATCAGCAACACTGTTATGTAACTACCAAAAAAGGTGAAGTGATATTACACTAAAAAATATTTAGTGACTGAAATAAGCAAGAGAATATCAGAGTGCTGCTCTGCTCCAGTCAGGTGATTCTGATAATATTGCAGATACTACATTGATGAAACTATGTTAAAACAGGTTAAATTCTTAAGCAGGAAACAAGAATCAAACCTCAAATCAAAACACAAGAGAACTAATGTAACAACTAGGGATATTTAGGCTTAGAAGGAAGCAGGAATACAACCAGCTGCCTTTAAATACTTGCAACTACCATTGTTTCAATTGGCCCTAGGAGAACAAGTACCAATGGATGAAAAGTACTGAAAAACAGATTTTGGTTTAACAACAATTTTCTATGTTAGTCTCAAAAGTCAATAACCATTAACAGGAAGAGAAGGAGAAATTTAAGTAAGAGAAGTATACCTAAGAGATTTGGGCATACTGAATGAGCCTTTGACAAAAGTTTAGGAGCTCCTATGAAGCATGGCATTTAACCATGCAGATTGGCAATAAATTACACTCTCATTAAGCTGATTTCTAATTTTTTATAACAAGAAAAAAGACAAAGATGATTCTGGGCCATATTTTATGAAAAATAATCTATAAGTTGTAGTCAAGCTACTAAAAAATTTCAGATGAGAAAAGACGGACTGATTTAGGTAGTAGTGATGGCAACAGACAGGTGTGCATGGCTTACAAAAACATCTCAGGTAGAGTGCCTGGTACTTGATGAGCTGTTGGAGACTTGAAATAACAGTATTTAGCAAGACTTACTGTGTTAATCTATTCATTTATTTCCTAACAATAAAAACAAGAGTATGAACACATAGTGTTTACCACGCAATGTTCTAAATATTTTACAGATTAACTGATTTCATCCTTATACCCCTTAGAAATGTACTCTATTATGCACACTTTATAAATGACAAATTAAAGCTTATATCAGTAAAGTTAGCTAATGAGTATCAAAGAACTAGTAAGAGGTTAAATAAACCCAAAGCTTCAGCTCTTAAAGCACTAGACAGCTATAAAGGAAAGGCAACAAAAGCCAACGTGGGCAGCAATGTTAGAGCCTAGTGGAGTGAAGAGCATCAGGAGATGAGAGGACTATGGGTGAAAATGAAGATTTGGTAGTATCAGAATCACATGACAGGTTTGTTGGGAGGAAAAGAGGAAAAAGCCCAAACAATTGCACTGAATCCAAATTCAGAGAGATGGGTTCTAGGAATTAACTTTTTTTTAAAAAAAGGAAAAACCAAACAAAGTTGGATAATTTTGAGGCGAAACCAGCTTTGGGAACATTTGTAGTGGATCTCTAAGGTCTCTTTCTGCTTCAGCATTCCAGTTAACCCTCTGAATGAATTTTCCAGAAATGAAAGGCGGGAGGGAGGAATACCAGCACCGAGAAAACGGATGTGCAATTACAGTCCACACCATTTATGCTCCTATTTTCACTAAACGGTCTCTCAGAAATAGGGACAGAGCTGACAAATGAGGGGTGTGGTGTTCACCAGTGCTGGCTAAAAAAGTAGGCTTCCCCACCACCCCCCCAGGATTTTCCAGTACTATTAGCAGAAAGAAACCCCTCCTGACTATAAAAACAGGTGGTCACGACAGGGAAGCCTGGCGTGCTGCAGTCCACGGGGTCGCAAAGAGTCGGACACGACTGAGCGACTCAACCAACAACCGACTGCAAAATTAGGTGGACGCCTCAGATCCTCTCAGGCTAACGCCGGATGCCAAGACAAGTCATCCATTTGCTCACAAATGCTTCAGGAAACCTCTTGGTTGGGGGCCGTCTTCTCCGGGGCCAAAAGAATCCGGCTCCGCTGAAGAGGTGTTCGCTCTGCAATTTACAGCCTCAAGAACTCTACTCTCAAGCGACGATTACTTCTGCACATACCTGACGGTCCTCTGGTGAGATTGATCTCTTCCTCGGTAACCAAGTAATCCACTCTTCCGTTCATATTTTACTCTGGCTTCCCGACCGGGGTCAGCGAGGATCGGCGCAGGTGAAGGTTGAGAAGCCCTGCCGGCAGCGCCACAACACCGCACTTTCGGTTTCAGCAGCCGCGAACCGGAAAAGGAAGCCGGGCGAGGGGCGAGCGCCAGGAATGCCGGGAGTCGTGGTTCTGGCTGCTGCCCGGCACGAACTCTCACCCAGTCCTCAAATCAAACTGTGAGGTGAGCAAGGAACGCGTTTCTGTCCTGATTTTACCATTCCAGACGGATTCGGGGCGGGGCGGGCTGGATAGGAAAGATTAAGAGACATATAATAGTTGCTCAGTTCAGTTCAGTGGCTCAGTCGGGTCCGACTCTTTGCGACCCTACGGACCGCAGCCCGCCAGGCCTCCCTGTCCATCACCGACTCCCGGGAGTTTACTCAGATTCATGTCCATCGAGTTGGTGATGCCATCCAATCATCTCATCCTCTGTCGTCTCCTTCTGCTTCCGCCTTCAATCTTTCCCAGCATCAGAGTCTTTTCAAATGAGTTAGCTCTTTGAATCAGGTGGCCAAAGTATTGGAGTTTCAGCTGCAAAATCAGTCCTTCCAATGAATATTCAGGACTGATTTCTTTTAGGATTGACTGGCTTCATCTCTCTGCAGTCCAAGGGACTCTCAAGAGTCTTCTCCAACACCACAGTTCAAAAGCATCAGTTCTTCGGCGCTCAGCCTTCCTTATAGTCCAACTCTCAAATCCATACATGACCATAGCTTTGACTAGACGGACCTTTGTTGGCAAAGTAATATCTCTGCTTTTTAATATGCTGTCTAGGTTGGTCATAACTTTTCTTCCAAGGAGCAAGCATCTTTTAATTTCACAGCTGCAGTGATTTTGGAGCCTGAGAAAATAAAGTCTCTCACAGTTTCCATTGTTTCCCCATCTATTTGCCACGAAGTGATGAGACCAGACACCATGATCTTGGTTTTTGAATGATGAATTTTAAGCCAGCTTTTTCATTCTCCTCTTTCACTTTCATCAAGAGGCTCTTTAGTTCCTCTTCGCTTTCTGCCGTAAAGGTGGTGTCATCTGCATGTCTGAGGTTATTGACATTTCTCCCGGCAATCTTGATTCCAGCTTGTGCTTCTTCCAGCCTGGCATTTTGCATGATGTACTCTACATATAAGTTAAATAAGCAGGGTGACAATATACAGCCTTGACCTACCCCTTACCCAATTTGGAACCAGTCTGTTGTTCCATGTCTGATTCTAACTGTTGCTTCTTGACCTGCATACAGATTTCTCAGGAGGCAGGTAAGGTGGTCTGGTGTTTCCATCTCTTGAAGAATTTTCCACAGTTTGTTGTGATCCACACAATCAAAGGCTTTGGCGTAGTCAATAAAGCAGAAGTAGATGTTTTTCTGGAATTCTCTTGCTTTTTCTATGATCCAATGAATGTTAATAACTTGATCTCTGGTTCTTCTGCCTTTTCTAAATCCAGCTTGAACATCTGGAAGTTCATGCTTCAAGTACTGTTGAAGCCTGGCTTGCAGAATTTTGAGCATTACTTTGCTAGGATGTGAAATGAGTGCAGTTGTGCAGTAGTTTGAGAATTCTTTGGCATTGCCTTTCTTTGGGATTGGAATGAAAACTGACCTTTTCCAGTCCTGTGGCCACTGCTGAGTTTTCCAAATTTGCTGGCATATTGAGTGCAGCACTTTCACAGCCTCATCTTTTAGAATTTGAAATAGCTCAGCTGGAATTTCATCACCTCCATTAGCTTTGTTTATAGTGATGCTTCCTAAGGCCCACTTGACCTTGCAGTCCAGGATGTCTGGCTCTAGGTGAGTGATCACACCATGTTGGTTATCTGGGTCATTGAGATCTTTTTTTGTATAGTTCTTCTGTGTATTTTTGCCACCTCATCTTAGTTTAGGTTCATACTGTTTCTGTCCTTTATTATGCCCATCTTTCCATGAAATGTTCCCTTGGTATTTCTAATATTCTTGAAGAGATCTCTAGTCTTGCCCATTCTACCTGATAAGAGGCTCATTTAGCCTTTTAAAGACTTGCATACATGTAAGAGAGACAGAAGAAAGATTTTAATTACAAGTTTGTTCAAGAAAATTCTCTGTGGAAGGGGAGAGGGGTAAAGGTCTCTCCCTGTTGGTAAGAGGGAAAATTCAGTCTTTTTTTTTCTTTTAAGTCACTACAATAAGACCAGTAAACAGAGTAGTTTCAGGTTTGATTATTAATGTGAATTGGAATGCATTAATTGGAATTGAACTTTTCATTCTTTTACCAATCCCAGTGGCTTAACTCCAGGTTGTTTCTCAAAGTAGAAGCTACTTTGTTTATCAAACAAAACAAGAAAGAGGCAGATTCAGCAGAAAGGCCTTTTATTTGCCAATCTTGAGAAAAGTTAATATGGAGTAGTGGAAAGAACACAGGAGGTGATGTTAGAAGACCTGGTCTCAAGTTTCAGCTCCATCTTCTTCCAGTCGTCTGGCTTTGATCAGATAACTTAATATCTCCCAGTTATGTTTTCCCTGTCTTAAAAAGGGCAAGATAACAGATCTTTAAAATGTTTTTGAAAAGAGTAAATGAGATGAAAATTTTTAAAAATGACTTCTCAACTTCAAACTCAGATTCATGCCATCCTCAACTTGTGGCCCTGCTTAACACATGTTAGTTGAATGAGTAAAGTGATCATAATTAAAAAAAAGTATGATAAGTGAAAAAAAAAAAAGTTAAGTAGATGACATTGGAATGCCAAGAGAGAAGAGATCAAATTGAAATTGGAAAAGAAAATCAAGAAAGTCATCAATGAAGAAATTTTGAGGAAAATTTCTTATACACTGCATGGTGGTAGGGGGAATCACTATTCCGTACTTGGGAAGATTGCTCTTTTCACCTGAGCACTCAGCTTCGAACGAAATACAAGGAACCATACAATAAAAAGGGTCACCAAATAAATTGAATAAGTATTGATGGTAAAGAATCTGCCTGCGATGCAGGAGACCCGGGTTTGATCCCTGGGTTGGGAAGATCCCCTGGAGAAGGGAATGGCAAAGCACTCTGGTATTCTTGCTTGAGAATTCCATGGAAAGAGAAGCCAGGTGGGCTACAGTCCTTGGGGTCCCAAAGAGTTGGACACGACTGAGAGACTGTCACTTCATTTCGTTGGCAATAAGTGGAGGGACAGATAAAGCATTTAAATTCCCTTTATACATTAATGTAAATATAGTTTTTAAGAATGAGGAAACTTTATAATTCAGCTACAGAGTGACCAACGCAAGAACATATGCTAGTTCCTCATAGGGGTTGGACTGGCTAAGGACGACCAGCTGAAGATTCATGGATTTTAAGTGCTTTTGGATCACTGAAGCTAAAGTGAGAATTTCCTTGCAATGAGTAGAATTTCTTTTCTGTCCCTTGTCACAGTTTAAAAACCTCACAACTTGTATTAATATAACCATTTGGGGTCTACTTTTAACTTGGACTAGTTTAATTTTGGAGTGGGAAATGGCAACCCACTCCAGTATTCTTGCCTGGAAAATTCCATGGACAGAGGAGCCAGAGAGCTTCAGACAGCTTTGCACAACTGAAGCGACTTAGCACACACACATGCGTAGCCTTCAAAGAGCTCACTGTGGTATTTCCCTGGTTGTCCGATGGTTGGGAATCCGCTTTTCAAATCAGGTGGCATCAGTGTATGATCCCTGGTTGGGGAACTAGGATCCCACAGGCCGAGAAGCAACTCGGCCCATGCACTGGAACTACTGAGCACATGTGCTCTGTCTAGAGCCCATGCACTGCAACTAGAGAAAGCCTGAGTGCCGGAATGAAGACCCAGTTCAGTTGGGGGAAAGAAAGAAACACAACTCACAGTGAAATGGGGAGAAAGAACAGGAGTGCTCATGGATTGTGTAATTGCGCTGGGGCTTCACATGCATTCAGAGGTATGTCAGTGTAATTCTTTCACTCAATAAACTGAAAAGAGCCATGCTGTCTAAAAAAAAAAAAAAAGAAGGATGAGGAAACTTTAATATGTAGGAAGGCAGAAAATAGAGGAAATGGGAGTTTCCACTAAGAGAAAACAATTAAGAAAATCTGTGGAATCAGGGGAGTCATGTTGTTTCCGAATGCAAGTCCGTGCGCCTAATACACAGTGAGGCCAAACAATATGTCCCACCTAAGAATTATTTTTCTGCTCTGAATTAACGTGTTATCTAAAGCTAAACACATTTTACATGTAGATGTACAGCTAATGGAATGTTGGTTTTACATGTGTAGAATAGCAGTCAAGATTTTACTTTTTTGCTATGTTATTATTTCTTTGTCCCAGCACTACATATTTATAAGATATTCCTTTACTTTGTACCTTTTTAAAAAATTTATTTACTCATTTATTTATTGGGCAAATTTGGTGTTGACCTCTGTATGTTTTTTTTCTGGACTATTATTTAAAATTTTGTCTGTTATCCTTACACATGCTTGTGTGCATGCTAAGTCACTTCAGTCGTGTCCAACTCTTTTCGACCCTATGGACTGTAGCCCAACAGGCTCCTCTGTCCATGGCATTCTCCAGGCAACAATAGGAGATCTTCTCAACCCAGGGATCAAACCCACATCTCTTCTGTGTCCTCCATTGGCAGACAGGTTCTTTACAGCTCAAGCCACCTGGGAAGCCCTGTCCTTGCAAACATACCTTAATTAGGATCTTGGGTAAATCTTGGCCCTTTAAACTTCCAACATAAACTTGAGAATCATCTCAGGTTTTACAAAATGGCTGTTGAAACTTTGGGTTGCATTAGATTTTTACACCAAGATGGAGCAAGATTATATCTTTATGATTCTGAATCCTCTAACCCATGACATGGATTATCATTACATTTATTTTCAGTCACTTTAACCTCAGAAAATATTTTTTTTCTGTGAAATAGTCTTGAATACCTTTATTCAATGTAAAAATTGGATACTTTTAAGCTATTATGAATTGTTTCTGAAACTTTCCAGTTTTTTATCCTGGTATATAGAAATAAAATTGATCTTTGTTGACCTTACATCTTACAAACTTGTTAAACTAATTTGTCAATTCTAATAACTCATTTGTGAAGGCTTTTGGATTTTTCATACAAACGATCACATTCAAATAACGACATTTAAATTTTTCTTTCCAATCTTTCACCAATTGTTTTCATTTTCTTGTCTTACTGGATTGGCTAGGACTTCTGGTAACGTTGTTGAATAGAAATGATGAGTTAAGAATTCTGTGGAAATCCTTGATCTGATCTTACAGGGAATGATTTCAACATTTCACCATTAAGCCTGACATTTTTGGGGTAGGATTTCTATAATCTTGAGTCAAAATAAAAAATTTCCCCTCCATTTTTAGTGTTATCGTTGCAGGAAGGGGGACTCCTTCCGGGGCCCGAAACTGGGCTCTTGTCTAACACTCAGAAATGAATTGTCCGAGGAGACACATGTGCTGATAAAGCCAAGAGATTTTATTGGGAAAGGGCACCCGGGTGGAGAGCAGTAGGGTAAGGGAACCCAGGAGAACTGCTCTGCTGCGTGGCTCGCAGTCTCGGGTTTTATGGTGATGGGATTAGTTTCCGGGTGGTCTTTGGCCAATCATTCTAATTCAGAGTCTTCCCTGGTGGCGCACACATCGCTCAGCCAAGATGGATGCTGGCAAGAGGGATTCTGGGAAGTGGACGGACACGCGGTGTGTCCTTTCGACCTTTCCCGAACTCTTCCGGTTGGTGGTGGCTTATTAGTTCTGCATTCCTTATCAGGATCTCCTGTCATAAAACAACTCATGCAAATTGTTACTATGGTGCCTGGCCAGGGTGGGCGGTTTCAATCAGTGTGCTTCCCCTAACACTATTAGTATGTGAGGTGACCTAAAAAATTTCCCCTGATTGCTTTCATGGTTATTTTCCTTTTCACTGCTTTTGGCAAATTTTCCATGATGTGTATTTATGTTATTGTTGTTATTATTACTATCATTACTACTACCACCACAGCTACATCTATTCTGTGTGTAGCTTGTAGCATTTTTTGAGTTTGCAGCTTATCTTTCATGAGATTTGGCAAATTCTCACCATTGTTTTGTTCAAATGTTGCTTTTGTTCCATACATTTTTTATTTGTGTTCTAGAACTTCAGTTGTATGTAAGTTAGATTTTCTCACATCATCCTCTTTTTATCTGGGCTTCCCTCATGGCTCAGTGGGTAAAGAATCTGCCTGCAATGCAGGTTCGATTCCTGGGTCAGGAAGATCCTCTGGAGGAGGAAATGGCAACCCACTCCAATATTCTCGTCTGGAGAATCCCACGGTCAGAAGAGTCTGGCAAGCTACAGTCCATGGGATCGCAAGAGTCAGACACAGCTTAGCAACTAAACCACCACCTCTTTATATTTAACCCTCTCATCACTGTCTCTTTATTTAACCCTCTCATCACTGTCTTAATCCTTTCATGTCTCCATGTTTTATTCTGGATTTTTTTTTTCAGAACTTTCTTTCAGTTTAGTAATTCTCTATTCAGTTGTGTTTCATTTCTTACTGTTTTTATCTACTGAATCTTAAACTGCTACTGCTAAGTCACGTGAGTCGTGTCCGACTCTGTGCGACCCCATGGACAGCAGCCCACCAGGCTCCTCCGTCCCTGGGATTCTCCAGGCAAGAACACTGGAGTGGGTTGCCATTTCCTTCTCCAATGCATGAAAGTGAAAAGTGAAAGTGAAGTTGCTCAGTCGCGCCTGACTCCTAGTGACCCCATGGACTTCAGCCTACCAGGCTCCTCCATCCATGGGATTTTCCAGGCAAGAGTACTGGAGTGGGGTGCCATTGCCTTCTCAGTCTTAAACACTTGTCATTATATTTTTCATATTAGAATTCTGTTTGGTTCTTTTTCAAACTTACTATGTCTTTTATAGCTTCCAGTTCTTTGCCAAAACTTAAAATCTTGTCTTTTATCTTAAATCTATTAAGCATAGTTTTCTAAGTCTGTGCCTACTATAATAATTAGCTAGCTCTAATAGCTGGAGTCCCCACAGATCTAATATTTGTTCTTTCTGCTGCTTCTTGTTTATGTTACCTTATCTCTTTGTATTCCTAGCTATTTAAAAATTTTTATTGAATACTGTATTTGCAGAATCAGAATTAATTTCTGGCCCAAGATGACATTTTCATTATCCAGAGAGCATTTCGCTTCTTTTCCTTCTGCCAGTGCCCAGAGGCAATGGCAATCCAAAATATTTTGATCCAAATTCAGGGATTGAAATAATTAGATTTTTTAAAAACAGTGAGATATAATTACATGCCATAAAATTCACCTGTTTAAAGCGTACTTACAGTTCAAGAGTTTTAGTACACTTGTAGAGTTCTGCAACTTTCACCATAATCTAATCATAGAACAGTTTTATCCAAACAACTTTATGCCATAAAGAAATTCTGTTCCAAGTAGTACTCACTCCTCACTCCCTTCCCAACTCTAGAGAACTGCTAATCTACTTTTGGTTTCCAGGCTTTGCTTTTTCTAGACTTTTCATAAAAAGAATAGCACAGTATGTGGTCTTTTGTGACTAGATTCCTTCAGTTAGCATATTTTCAAGCTTCATTGTGTGGTAGCATGTGTCAATACTTTATTCTTTTTTATTGTTAATAGTATTCCATCAAATGGATATACCATTTTTGTTTATTTATTTATCAGTTAATGGCGTTTGGACTATTTCCACTTTGGTTATTATAAATATTGCTGCTGTGCATATGTATGTACTAGGTTTTGTGTGGATGTTTTAATTTCTTTTGGGTATATGAATTGCTGAGTCACATGGCAACTCTATGTTTAATATTTTAAGGAATTTGCAACTGATTTACGAAGTGAATGGATTCTGGGCTGAAGTTCCTATAAGTGTCAGTCAGCTGAACTTTTAAAAGCAGAAATTGATTTAGTCCATTTGTATTTGGCTGCTATAACCAAATACCATACACTGGGTGGCTTATTTACAACAGTAATTTATTTCTTACAGTTCTGAGCTGAGAAGTCCAAGACCATAGTGCCGACAGATTCAGTGTCTGGTAAGAGCCCAGTTCCTGGCTCACAGAGTTTTCTAGCTATAACCTCATGTGGCAAGAAGGAACAAGAGGGCTCTCTTGAGCTTCCCGTACAAAGGCAGTAATTCCATTCATGAGGGCTCCACTTTCATGACTAATCAACTCCCAAAACAACCTCCAAAATCCATCTCAATAGGGATTAGGTTTCAAGATGAATTTGGAGGAGTTACAAACATTGAGCTCATGGCAGAAATATTCTCAAGGAAAAACAACACTAAATGCCATGCTCAACTCTGAATTCCTTTCTTCTCTCTGTTCTCAGCCTGATAATTATTCTCTATCTTGTTACATATTTTATGCCCTAAGGTAGATTTCTTACTATATATTCTATCTAGATGGTCTAGTTTTCTCAGAGTTTGATCTGAATTACCTAGTCTATCACTATTGGTAGTAGAAGTCCTTTAGTTATTTCTCTAGTTGTCAGTTCTTCCCAACTCTACGTGAATTCTTTGACAAAAAGGGCTCTGTGTCTTGTTCATTTCTGCAGTACCAGATCCTATCACCTAGTACGTATTTTATAAATATTATGCAAGTCTTAAGTTCTTGCTTTCAAGTATGGAATGGAGGCTGAGTAATTAAAGCTGCTCACAAAATCTGGGACAGCCAGAGAGCCAACCACAGTAACAATGAAGCTAGAGCAAACTCAGGTCCACAAATGGTCTAAGGCAGACCAGGCCATTGTTGCTGACGGGCCCATGCACTGCACTTGTATTACTGATAGCAATAAAGCTACATTCTAGAGCCGCTCCTGGGGAAGTAGGGCTATTGCTACTGCTAAACAGGAAGACCAACAGGAAAAGGGATGGCAGTAGGGAAGAGCAGGGAAAGCTGAGGAAGAGAGTGCAGTAATGGACATGGTAAATTCTGGAGAAACCTGATCTTGTGAAAGAATTGATAAGGAAATTTAGTCTTTTTCCACTCTCAAAAATGTCATCATCCTCCAAGCCATTTAAATTCGACTGCTGTTCAAAAGGATTTCTTCAGTAGCTGCTATGTGGTCCACATGTCCCAACAGCTTCTATGTAAATGACTTTCAAGTAGAACAAGAAACTTGTTAATAAAAAGGATTATATTTCTCATCCACTTACATAGATAAAATTTTTTATAGTAAGAATGCTTCTGAAGAAGCATGGTACTCCTCCAGGAATATCATCTGGTTCTCAGTCATCCTGTCCACAAGTATATCAGATCCAAAACCAAGGAGTAACTCTGTAGAGGACTGGGATAATCTGTCTGTGCCACAAAAGACTTTGTTTTTAAATATACTTTGCTATTAATATATACCAAAAGATTTCTATGCAACAGGAAATGAAGGACTATCCAGAATTCAAGTGACTGCTTCATCTCATTTCTTATATATAGGGTCCCTAGAAGGAAATGGCAACCCACTCCAGTATTCTTGCCTGGAGAATCCCATGGACAGAGGAGCCTGGTGGGCTACAGTCCACCAGGTCACAAAGAGTTGGACACGACTGAGCGAGTTCACTTCACTAAGCAGTCTCTTATCTTTCCACTTTAAAGTCTTCCTCTATTTGATAAGAGTAAGTACTTGGATGGGATGAAGGTACTCCATATTGGCCAGAACTAGAAGTCCTCTACCCATACATTTTTAAAGGGATGGGTATTAGCCTAATATGTAGATATATCATAAGTTATAAACATCAGTGCTTTTTTTTTACATACAGGTTATTTCTTTTTCTTTTCTTCAAAATTACAGATAATATCATAAAGAACATCTATTACTTTGCAGAGGTCCAAATGTTAGGTCAAAAGGGATATTCATATAAATTTTGATAAGTTTATTGAATTCCCATTAAGTTAATTCATAACTTAATTATGTGAATGAGCATCTGTTTTTGTACATTTTCACTAACTTCGTTCTCTTCAGTTCAGTTCAGTTGCTCAGTTTTTTCCAACTCTTTGCGATCACATGAACTGCAGCACGTCAGGCTTCCCTGTCCAACACCAACTCCTGGAGCTTGCTCAAACTCATGTCCATTGAGTCAGTGATACCATCCAACCATCTCATCCTCTGTCATCCCCTTCTCTTGCCTTAAATCTTTCCCAGCATCAGGGTCTTTTCCAGTGACTCAGCTCTTCGAATCAGGTGACCAAAGTACTGAAGCTTCAGCATCATCATCAGTTCTTACAATGATTACTCAGGATTGATTTCCTTTAGGATTCACTGATTTTGATCTCCTTGCAGTCCAAGCTACTCCCAAGAGTCTTCTCCAACACCACAGTTTAAAAGCTTCAGTGCTCAGCTTTATTTATGGTCCAACTCTCATATCCATACATGACTACTGGAAAAACCATAGCTTTGACTATACCAACCTTTGTTGGCAAAGTAATGTCTCTGCTTTTTAATATGCTCTCTAGGTCAGTCATAGCTTTTCTTCCAAGGAGCAAGCATCTTTTAATTTCACAGCTGCAGTCACCATCTGCAGTGATTTTGGAGCCCAAGAAAATATAGTCTGTCACTGTTTCCATTCTTTCCCCATCTATTTGCCATGAAGTGATAGGACCTGATCCCATGATCTTAGTTTCCTGAATGTTGCGTTTTAAGCCAGCTTTTCACTCACCTCTTTCACTTTCATCTAGAGGCTCCTGAGTTCCTCTTCACCTTCTGCTCTGAAGGTGGTGTCATCTGCATATCTGAGGTTGTTGATATTTCTCCCTGCAATCTTGATTCCAGCTTGTGCTTCATGCAGCCTGGCATTTCACATGATGTACTCTGCATATAAGTTAAATAAGCAGGATGACAATATACAGCCTTAAAGTACTTCTTTTTCAATTTGGAACCAGTCCGTTGTTCCATGTCCAGTTCTACCTGTTGCCTCTTGACCTGCATACAGATATTTCAGGAGGCAGGTATGGTGGTATGGTATTCCCATCTCTTGAAGAATTTTCCATAGTTTGTTGTGATCTACACAGTCAAAGGCTTTAGCGTAGTCAACAAAGCAGAAGTAGATGTTTTTCTGGAATTCTCTTGCTTTTTCTATGATCCAGTGGATGTTGGCATTTTGATCTCTGGTTCCTCTGCCGTTTCTAAATCCAGCTTGAACATCTGGACATTCTCGGTTCATGTACTTTTGAAGCCTAGCTTGGAGAATTTTGAGCATTAGTTTGGTAGCATGTGAGATGACTGAAATTGTGTGATAGTTTGAACATTCTTTGGCATTGCCTTTCTTTGGGATTGGAATGAAAACTGGTCTTTTCCAGTCCTGTGGCCACTGCTGAGTTTTCCAAATTTGCTGACATATTGAGTGCAGCACTTTCATAGCATCATCTTTTAGGATTTGAAATAACTCAGCTGGCATTCTATCACCTCCACTAGCTTTGTTTGTAGTGATCCTTCCTAAGGCCCATGTGACTTTGCACTTCAGGATGTCTGGCTCTAGGTCAGTGATCACACCATCGTGGTTATCTGGGTTATTAAGATCTTTTTTGTATAGTTCTTCTGTGTAATCTTGCCACCTCTTCTTAATATCTTCTGCTTCTGTTAGGTCCATACCGTTTTCTGTCCTTTATTGTGCCTATCTTTGCATGAAATGTTCCCTTGGTATCTAATTTTCTTGAAGAGATCTCTAGTTTTTCCCATTGTATTATTTTCCTCTATTTCTTGGCATTGATCACTGAGGAAGGCTTTCTTATCTCTCCCTGATATTCTTTGGAACTCTGCATTCAGATGGGTATATCTTTCCTGTTCTCCTTTGCCTTTCACTTCTCTTCTTTTCTCAGCTATTTGTAAGGCCTCCTCAGACAACCATTTTACCTTTATGCATTTCTTTTTCTGGAGGATGGTTTTGATCACTGCCTCCTGTACAGTGTTACGAACCTCCATCCATAGTTCTTCAGGCACTCTGTCTGCCACGAGACCATTAAGGTTTGGTTTAAATCAAATCCCTACGATTATACAGTGGAAGTGACTTCCCTGTTGATCCAGTGGTGAAGACTCCACATTCTCAATGCAGGGGGCTGGGGTTTGATCCCTGGTCTAGGAACTAGATCCCAGATGCCACAACTAAGAATTTGCATGCCACACTAAAGGCCTGGCACAGCAAAAAAAAAAAAAAAAAGAGATCTCACTGATTCATGTTTCTTTGAATGCTATTAAGGTTGAAAAAAATTTTAATGTTAAGTGGTAACTTGCAGTTGTCAGCAAATTTGAAAAACTCAGCAGTGGCCACAGGACTAGAAAAGGTCAGTTTTCATTCCAATCCCAAAGAAAGGCAATGCCAAAGAATGCTCAAACTACTGCACAATTGCACTCATCTCACACGCTAGTAAAGTAATACTCAAAATTCTCCAAGCCAGGCTTCAGCAATACGTGAACCGTGAACTTCCAGATGTTTAAGCTGCTTTTAGAAAAGGCAGAGAAACCAGAGATCAAATTGCCAACATCCGCTGGATCATTGAAAAAGCAAGAGAGTTCCAGAAAAACATCTATTTCTGCTTTATTGACTATGTAAAAGTCTTTGACTGTGTGGATCACAAAAAACTGTGGAAAATTCTGAAAGAGATGGGAATACCAGACCAGCTGACCTGCCTCTTGAGAAATTTGTATGCAGGTCAGGAAGCAACAGTTAGAACTGGACATGGAACAACAGACTGGTTCCAAATAGGAAAAGGAGTACGTCAAGGCTGTATATTGTCACCCTGCTTATTTAACTTATATGCAGTGTACATCATGTGAAATGCCAGGCTGCATGAAGCACAAGCTGGAATCAAGATTGCAGGGAGAAATATCAATAACCTCAGATATGCAGATGACACCACCCTTAGAGCAGAAAATGAAGAAGAACTAAAGAGCCTCTTGATGAAAGTGAAAGAGGAGAGTGAAAAAGTTGGCTTAAAGCTCAACATTCAGAAAACTAAGATCATGGCATCCGGTCCCATCACTGCATGGCAAATAGATGGTGAAACTGGAAACAGTGGCTGACTACTTTTCTGGGCTCCAAAATCACTGCGGATGGTGATTGCAGCCATGAAATTAAAAGACGCTTGTTCCTTGGAAGGAAAGTTATGACCAACCTAGACAGCCTATTCAAAAGCAGAGACATTACTTTGCCAACAAAGGTCTGTCTAGTCAAGGCTATGGTTTTTCCAGTAGTCATGTATGGATGTGAGAGTTGGACTATAAAGAAAGCTGAGCATCGAAGAATTGATGCTTTTGAACTGTGGTGTTGGAGAAGACTCTTGAGAGTCCCTTGGACTGCAAGGAGATCCAACCAATCCATCGTAAAGGAGATCAGTCCTGGGTGTTCACTGGAGGGACTGATGCTGAAGCTGATACTTCAATCCTTTGGCCACCTGATGTGAAGAGCTGACTCATTTGAAAAGACCCTGATGCTGGGAAAGATTGAGGGCAGGAGGAGAAGGGGATGACAGAGGATGAGATGGATGGATGGCATCACTGACACAATGACATAGGTTTGAGTGAACTCCGGGAGTTGGTGATGGACAGGGAGGCCTGGCGTGCTGTGGTTCATGGGGTCGCAAAGAGTTGGACACGACTGAACTATAGATGGTTCTATAAGTACGATATTAAATACTTAATATCAGTAAGTATTTCAGTGAATTGATGAATATCAATTGTGTGTCGTTTACCGTTTAAACATATTTAAGAGGCCTTGTTTTTGTTGTTGTTGTTACTAAATTAGCCCATTTATTATAGGCTAGCAACATTATCCGGAGAAGGCAATGGCACCCCACTCCAGTACTCTTGCATGGAAAATCCCGTGGATGGAGGAGCCTGGTAGGCTGCAGTCCATGGGGTCTCTAAGAGTCGGACACGACTGAGCGACTTCACTTTCTCTTTTCACTTTCATGCATTGGAGAAAGAAATGGCAACCCACTCCAGTGTTCTTGCCTGGAGAATCCCAGGGACGGGGGAGCCTGGTGGGCTGCCGTCTCTGGGGTCACACAGAGTCGGACACGACTGAAGTGACTTAGCATAGCATAGCAACATTATCAAATGGTGGTGCTTCAGCTGGTCCTTCAGTTCCGTCCGTCTTCTGATGGCAGACTTTACTGTGGCACCAGAAGTGGTGTGCATGTCCAGGCCCCACCAGCTACAGTTTTCATGCAGGAACCACAGTTCCAAATGCCCACAGCTCATCTCTTCATCTTGGTGTTGCCACAGAAGGGGTAGGTATACTTGGCATGCTGGCTGATTTCAATTTTCTTCACCATTTTCCTGAGGGAGGCACCTTAACGGGTCCTGTATTTGCCCACAATTCCGACCTTGGTGCGTTTTGCCATGTTAATGCAACCTAGATCCGAGCCCAAGAGCTGTGAGGCCTTACTTCTTAATGGAAGATTATAATGATGATGATCATTATTTGTGAGATATTTCTACCTTTTCCCTATCCTATTGGTGGTGTGCTCAGAATTGGTGGTATGCTCAGACTTCTCCAAAATAATAAAAATATTCTTGTGGAAAAATAATTCCTCTTCTCACCCACTTCCCCCTCCTGCCCAGAGATGTCCACATTTTAATCACTGCAAACTGTGAATATGTTATATTATGCAGCAAAACGGAATTAAGAGATGGAATTTAGGTAGTAAACAGCTATTCTTCAAATAGGAAAATTATCCTTGATGATCTAGTGGCCCTAGTGTAGTCACTTGGGTCTTTAAAAGTGGAAAGGGGAGGCAGAAGAAAAGGTCAGAGTGATGCAACAAGATGTGAGAAGGGCTTAACTTCCATGGTTGGCTTTGCAGGTAGAGGAAGTGGCCAAAAGCCTATGAAAGTGAGTGGCCTCCAGAAGCCAGGGAAGGCAAGGAGAGAGAGTCTCTCTTAGGGCCTGCAGAAAGGAATACAACCCTGACAACACCCTGATTTTAGCCCAGTGAGACCCACATCAGACTCAGACCTCCAGAACTGTGAAATAAAAAAAAAAATTAAGCCACTAAGTTTGTGGTAATTTGTTACCCCAACAATAGAAAACCAATGTCAATGGTAAAGTAGTGCACAGATATTACCAAAAGGTATAGAAATGGGACACAGGGTTTGGGAAGCACTATATGCTGCAAGATGCTGAGGGATCCACGTGTGTCTAGAGTTATATGTAATTACCTGTGGAAAGCAGGGTTACCTTGGAGGTGGACAGAATTAGGAGCAGCACTCTTTGACTGAAAGCGTCTAGTAATCCAACTACATTATAGCAAACTGAAGTTAACTAGAGTATGAGGCACCTTCTTTCTCTGGCCCTGGGCTACATTAAGAGAACACCCACCCCATTAATTCCGAAGTCTTTGTGTTACATTCAAAATTGCACTTGGTTACCTACTGATATAAGTTCAAGCATGCAGTACGAATGTTCCTTCAATAGCAGAAGACAACATGAAGATAGCAATAAAAAATAAACAGTAAAAGTTATTAGTTGACATTCAGGAAAAAGGGCACTAGAGTACTGGCAAATCTGCTTCAGAATTCTAGGAAAAGCCCAGTAAACCAAGATCCATGTAGCATCTAAATTTTAGGGACAATACCTCATTCTCTATTTTTTGATTAGCAATAAAACCTGAGAAGCCAAACCATTCTCCTCTTTATAAAAGTCCACGTACTAAGGTGAGGAACTGTGTAGACCTGCCATTTTGCCTTCAGTAGTTACCTGATCTAAGAATATGTTTTTGTGTATAGCAGTCATGTGTGCTATTACAAAATACTGAGGAGAGGAGAAGGAAGTGACACTCACAGGGGGAAAACCTTGATTCTTGAGAAAGAACAGAAAAAAAGTTGAGACTAATTTACTAATATTGTTGTTCTTTGGGGGAAAAAAACTATTTCTCTTTGTGTATATACATAAACACACACACACACACACACATATATATATCTGACATAATATTTTCCAATGACATCTCCCAACCCACATTTTCTTATGCTAGGTGATCTTGCCATTTTGCCATTAAGAGATGGAGTCTTGTGACAACAGCAGCATGGCAGAATGACACAGTGTCTCCCCTTCGTTATACACCCAGTAGAACATCCACAACTCGACAGAGGTGCTTCTACCAAACATACGAGGATGCCAACGAACTCCACATACCCGTACATCTAAAGGTGGGTGGACTGGAACAGACAGAGGAGGTGGGGCCAGGGGAATAGTGGAGCTGGTACCCACAACCCCGGCTCTCCAGAGAATGCAGCAATAGCAGGGCAGGTGGTGTGTTCAACTCTAGCCTCCAGGCTGCAGTTACGTGTGCACCTGTGGCCACAGGTAACTGGGCAGCAGTGGCAGTGGGGCCTGGGACACTGACCATCCAGCCACTGAGGTACGCATGATGCCAGAGCCTTTCCTCCAATCCCACAGCAGCAGAGCCTATGAAGCTTAAAACACTGAACACAGCAGAGGCTCCCATGCATCCTGGCTCTCATCTCTCCAGGCCTCCAGCCTCCCTCTCTCCCAGCAGCAGCAGAACCCAACACTCAGGAGATCCTACACATGGCAGAAGAGCCCACCATCCTGGTGCCCCAGGCAGAAACTCCAGTGATACTGGCAATACCAAGGCACCACTGACTCTAGAGGCACAAGAAGCCATAACAAGGCCTCAGGGTGACACCTCTGACAGAGGAAGTGAAGGGTATAAATTGGCAACACTCAATTCTAGCCAGAGGCAGCTCAAGCAAGAGAAACCAAAACCTTGTGCTATATAGTGCCACCTACTAGAAAACAGACTTTATTTTCTTGGGCTCCAGAATCACTGCAGATGGTGACTGAAGCCATGAAATTAAAAGACGTTTGCTCCTTGGAAGAAAAGCTATGACCAACCTAGACAGCATATTAAAAAGCAGAGACATTACTTTGCCAACAAAGGTCCATATAGTCAAAGCTATGGTTTTTTCCAGTAGTCATGTATGGATGTGAGAGTTGGACCATAAAAAAAGCTGAGTGCCAAAGAATTGATGCCTTAAACTATAGTGTTGAAGAAGACTCTTCAGAGTCCCTTACACTGTGAAGAGATCAGACCAGTCAATCCTAAATGAAATCAGTCCTGAATATTCATTGGATGGACTGATGCTAAAACTCCAATACTTTGACCACCTTATGTGAAGAACTGACTCATTGGAAGACCCTGATGCTGGGAAAGATTGAAGGCAGGAGGAGAAGGGGATGACAGAGGATGAGATGGTTGGATGGCATCACTGACTTGATGGACATGAGTTTGAGCAAGCTTTGAGAGATGGTGAAGGACAGTGAAGCCTGGCGTGTTGCAGTCCATGGGGTCACAGAGAGTTGGACGTGGCCGAGTGACTGAACTGATGCTAGAGGAAATCTTGCCCTAAAAATTGAGGGGCTCTTTTTGCATACGTGTGTGTGTGTGCTAAGTCACTTCAGTCATGTCCAACTCTTTGCAACCCTATGGACTGTGGCCCACCAGGCTCCTCTGTCCATGGGATTCTCCAGGCAAGAATACTGGAGTGGTTTGCCATTTCGTCTTCCAGGGGATCTTCCCAAGTCCATGGGGTTGCAAAGAGTCAGACAGGACTGAGGAATGAACAACAACAGCAGCAACGGGAAAGCAGAATAAAAGCCTTTAATTTCTAATGAATCATTAGAATCAAGTAGAAGGGTATTTGTTACTTGAAATGCATCAGTAGATGAACAACTTACCAAACACTATAAATACCCACAGTAACACTTCCACAGAAAGAAAATGATAGTTTTCCAGAAACCAAACTTAAAATCATGGAATACTGCAATCTAACTGATTGTTGTTTTTGGTTGCTAAGTCATGGCCAACTCTTTTGTGATGCCATGGACTGTAGCCCAACAGGCTCCTTTCTGCATGGTATTTCCTAAGTAAGAATACTGGAGAGTGTTACTATTTCCTTCTCCAGAGGATCTTCACAATCCAGGGATTAAACCTGTCTCCTGCATTGGAAGGTGGATTCTTTAATAATGAACCACCAATCTAATTGATAAAGAAGTCAAAATAGCTGTCACAAAGAAACTCAACGAGGTACAAGAAAACTCAGAAACCCAGTTCAATCGGCTTAGCAATAAAATTAATGAACAGAATACTTTAATAAGGATATTGAAACTCTAAAAAAGAACCAAACATAAATTTGGCAGCTGAAAAACCCAGTATATAAAATGAAGAATGCATTAGTAATCACTGGAAACAGAGCAGATCATATGGAAGAGCATCTGTTTGTCACTTCCACTGTATACTCACAAGGGATTTGATTTAGGTCATACCTGAATGGCCAACTGGTTTTCTGTATTTCTTCAATTTAAGCCTAAGTTTTGCAATAAGGAGTTCATGATCTGAGCCACAGTCAGCTCTTTGTCTTGTTTTTGCTAGCTGTATAGAGCTTCTCCATCTTTGGCTGCAAAGAATATAATTAATCTGATTTTGGTGTTGACCATCTGATGATGTCTATGTGTAGAGTCACCTCTTGTGTTGTTGAAAGAGGGTGTTTGCTATGACCAGTGTGTTCTCTTGGCAAAACTCTGTTAGCCTTTTCCCTGCTTCATTTTGTAGTCCAAGGCCAAACTTGCCTGTTATTCCAGGTAACTGTTGCTTTCCTACTTTTACATTCCAATCCCCCCATGATGAAAAGGACACCTTCTTTGGTGTTAGCTCTAGAAGGTCCTGTAGGTCTTCATAGAACTCATCAATTTAAGCTTTCTTCGGCATTATTGCTTGGGGCATAGACTTCTGTTAGAGTGAGCTTGAATGGTAATCAGCCGACATCATTCTGTCCTTTTTGAGACTGCACTCAAGTACTGCATTTCAGACTCTTCTGTTGACTATGAGGGCTACTACATTTCTTCTAACGGATTCTTGCCCACAGTAGTAGACATAATGGTCATCTGAATTAAATTT
Source organism: Bos mutus (assembly GCF_027580195.1). Classification (NCBI taxonomy): domain Eukaryota; kingdom Metazoa; phylum Chordata; class Mammalia; order Artiodactyla; family Bovidae; genus Bos; species Bos mutus. The sequence continues at coordinate 26,695,170 of NC_091626.1, read as the reverse complement.
GCCCATTTCCATTCATTTTAGTTCACTGATTCCTAAGATGTCAATGTTCACTCTTGCCATCTCCTGTTTGACCACTTACAATTTACCCTGATTCATGGACCTGACATTCCAGATTCCTATGCAATATTGTTCTTTACAATCACTCAGTGAATCGGCACATGAATTAATCCTTTCCATTTCCTTTTCTGCTGGAATTTGTCCAAAGAAGAAACCCGCTGGTCTGCCTGACTGGTGACTTCCTAACTTTTATCAGTCCAGGCTCTCTAATGTTTCTGCTGCCAATAAAGTGCGTTTTGTACCTTTCCTTAACTCATAGGTGAAACACACCAAAACTGATCAGTGATTGCTTTGCAAATTTCCCAAAGCTGGGGACTGTATTTCAGTCCACCTCATCCTGACCAGCTTCAGACTGAATGTTTCCATTGCTAGCACCTTTTTCTTCACAGAACTTACATTCCCGCTGTAACCTTGTGCCTATCAGGAGGCTGGTCCCCAGCACCGGGTGTGATTCTGTGCCCTGCAATGCACCACAGAGCCAAGCTGAGCAGAAGGGCTGGAATCTGAATTTAAATCTCACGTCCATTAGTTGTGGGTGTCCCTGGTGGCTCAGTGGTAAAGAATCCACCTATCAACGCAGGAGATGGGTTTGATCCTTGGATTGGGAAGACCCCCTGGAGAAGGAAATGGCAACCCACTCCAATATTTTTGCCTGGAGAATCCCATAGACAGAGGAGCCTGGCGGGCTACAGTCCATGGGGTCCCAAGGAATAGGACACAACTGAGCAACTACACAACAACAATCCATTAGTTGATGAGATCAAGATGAACTTAAATGAGCCTATTCCCTACAAGAATGTCAGTGAAAGTCATGGGGAGTCAGGGTGTATAACCTTTTAATTAATCTGATTTTTATTTTCTACAGATAGGAATTAAGCTCAGGTTAATTCTCATTTCTTGGGAAACAAATTGTAATTTAACTCAGCACCAAGGATGCCCTCCAGTCATGTTATTATAGTTCCTTGTGCTAGGGATCACAGACCTAGCTAGAGCAGCTAAGCCTGCTCTCAGATGTTGGAGGCAGGTAGCAGAATTTGCCCAGCAAACCTTTAGTCAGTTACTCTCCTTAACTGACTTGTCAAGTGCCAGAAAGTAGTTTCCAAAAGAGATGAACTGTTCTCCACTGGTATTCTTTTTCCACTCCCCTCCCCTGTGCCTCGTTGTCTACCTGACACAGCAGCACAGAAGCTTTGGTGCAGATCTAGTCCTGAGTAGTGGCAGGTGGCCTCAGAATGGCAGTGTGAAATGTAATCAAAGAAATCAGCTCCATCTGGGGGAGGGGGCCACTTTTCATGACAGTTGAGAGAATAAATAGTCACAGGACTTTGATTTCACTAGGTATGGATTGGGATATGAAATGAAATAAATGGCCAGCTAGGTGCTAAAAATTTAAACAGCCCAAAGCTATTTCATCAGCTATGGGCAGTTCAAAACCAAACCCTTTAGCTTTTTTCCAAGTTCTCATTTCTCATGAACAGAGGAGAGAAATGGGCCTTGGGATTTGGGAGTGGAGCCAGACGCATTGGATATTAAGAGGTAGGGATGCTCCTTTTCTACCCAATACAATTTTCAGCAAGAGACCCCCCCCCCCGACCCCCCCTCCCATACCCAAAAGGGTACAGTGTCACAAGACCACGAGACATGTCCGTGAAATGAAGTCCATTCCCTCCTTGAGGTCTGTGATATGACATAGATCTGAGATAATCCTTAGAGATCTAGTTATTTAATGTTCAGGAAGATAATGAAATGAAGCCCCAGGAGGGTAAGGCTAATCCTGGGATCACAGACTGGACTCCCTGCACACCTGGTGCTTACAGACGTCACCCACAGATATGTTCTCCCTCACCCAGGCTTTGTACTCAGGGGACAAACATTAATGTGTGCTAACATTAATGTCACCCCACTCCAGCACTCTTGCCTGGAAAATCCCATGGATGGAGGAGCCTGGTGGGCTGCAGTCCATGGGGTCTCGAAGAGTTGGACACGACTGAGCGCTTTCACTTTCACTTTTCACTTTCCTGCATTGGCGAAGGAAATGGCAACCCACTCCAGTGTTCTTGCCTGGAGAATCCCAGGGACGGAGGAGCCTGATTGGCTGCCGTCTATGGGGTCGCACAGAGTCGGACACGACTGAAGCGACAGCAGCAGCAACAGCAGCAGCAACATTAATGTGTCCCTGGTTTGTCTGTTTGTGTTGAGTCAGATAATATTGTACATATGGCGGCTCCCCTTCTCCTTGTTCACACACATCCATCTGTTCATTAGATAAGCATTCTTAGTAGGTATTCACCTTGCATTGTTACAAATGCCAAAAACTGTTTTAAACATTTGTTACAAATGTTACAAACTCTCAGAGGCTTGTTTCCTCACCTACACTCATAGAGACATGCAGAGTTTATCACCCTTGGGAAAAAATAATGGTTCCCACTCACCCTTAAAACTGAAAGTAAACAGAAGGACTGTCTTAACTGGTGGTCAGAGTAACTGGATTTCAGTCCAGAATCTTCCACTAACCAGCTGTGTGACCTTGGGCATGTCGCCTTTCTACTCTGGCCTTATCTATCCTTTTCATAAAAGGAGGATCTCAGTCAAACATGGGTGATCTGAAGCTTTTTTCCCAGTTTTACATTCTCTAACTCTCTGTGTGGCCTAGTTGCTTCAGTCGTGTCCAACTCTTTGGGACCCACCAGGCTCCTCTGTCCATGGGATTCTCCAGGCAAGAATACTGGAGTGGGTTGCCATGCCCTCTTCCAGGGGATCTTCCTGACCTAGGGACAGAACCCGAGTCTCCCACATTGCAAGCAGATTCTTTACTGTCTGAGCCACCAGGGAACCAAGTCCCTGCTGACCTCTATAGGTCACCTAGAAAAGTCTCACTGGTCAAGTGCAGTTTGAGGTGAAAATAGGTGAGGCTTTCTCTGACTCATCTGTGCAAACAGCACACGTGAGGGGCTGTTTCCCAAGCTAGATGGTTCATGTGTGCCTACTAGTATGCCAGCCTCTTAAAGGCAGGGATCATATCTTTTCATCTCTGTGTTTTTCGAGCCTTCTAATGATTCCCCAAAAGGTATACTGGATGGTTGTAGAATGAGTGAAAACCAGACATTCATAAACAACTGATGATTGCACGATATCTGGTAGTAAAAGCACGAGCATTAAAGATTCACAGATAGCAAGACACAACACCAATTACCATTCAACCTGAATTTTCATGGCACTTTTTATCCCCATTTTTATTAAGCTACCCATCACTCAGTTCAGTTCAGTTCAGTCGCTCAGTCGTGTCCGACTCTTTGCAACCCCATGAATCGCAGCACGCTAGGCCTCCCTGTCCATCACCAACTCCCAGAGTTGACCAAAACTCATGTGCATCGAGTCAGTGATGCCATCAGCCATCTCATCCTCTGTGGTCCCCTTCTCCTCCTGCCCCCAATCCCTCCCAGCACCAGGGTCTTTTCCAATGAGTCAGCTCTTCGCTTGCAGAGAAGGCAATGGCACCCACTCCAGTACTCTTGCCTGGCAAATCCCATGGACGGAGGAGCCTGGTAGGCTGCAGTCCATGGGGTCACTGAGGGTCGGACATGACTGAGCGACTTCACTTTCACTTTTCACTTTCATGCATTGGAGAAGGAAATGGCAACCCACTCCAGTGTTCTTGCCTGGAGAATCCCAGGGATGGGGGAGCCTGGTGGGCTGCCATCTCTGGGGTCGCACAGAGTTGGACATGACTGAAGTGACTTAGCAGCAATAGCAGCAGCAGCTCTTCTCTTGAGGTGGCCAAAGTATTGGAGTTTCAGCCTCAGCATCAGTCCTTCCAATAAACACCCAGGACTGGTCTCCTTTAGGATGGACTGGTTGGAACTCCTTGCAGTCCTTCCAATAAACACCCAGGACTGGTCTCCTTTAGGATGGACTGGTTGGAACTCCTTGCAGTCGAAGGGACTCTCAAGAGTCTTCTCCAGCACCACAGTTCAAAAGCATCAATTCTTCGGCGCTCAGCTTTCTTCGCAGTCCAACTCACATCCATACATGACCACTGGAAAAACCATAGCCTTTACTAGACGGACCTTTGTTGGCAAAGTAATATCTCTGCTTTTTAATATGCTATCTAGGTTGGACATAACTTTCCTTCCAAGGAGTAAGCGTCTTTTAATTTCATGGCTGCAGTCACCATCTGCAGTGATTTTGGAGCCCCCCAAAATAAAGTCTGACACTGTTTCCCCATCTATTTCCCATGAAGTGATGGGACCAGATTCCATGATCTTAGTTTTCTAAATGTTGAGCTTTAAACCAACTTTTTCACTCTACTCTTTCACTTTCATCAAGAGGCTTTTTAATTCCTCTTCACCTTCTTCCATAAGGGTGGTGTCATCTGCATATTTGAGGTTATTGATATTTCTCCTGGCAATCTTGATTCCAGCATGTGCTTCTTCCAGCCCAGCGTTTCTCATGATGCACTCTGCATATAAGTTAAATAAACAGGGTGACAATACCCATCACTGCAACCATGTAATTAAAAGACACTTGCTCCTTGGAAGAAAAGCTATGACAAACCTAGGCAGTGGATTAAAAAGCAGAGACATTACTCTGTTGACAAAAGTCCATATAGTCAAAGCAATGGTTTTTCCAGTAATGTACAGATGTGAGAGTTGGACTATAAAAAAGGCTGAGTGCCAAATGTTCTTTGCCAAATGCTTTCAAACTGCAGTGTTGGAGAAGACTCTTGAGAGTCCCTTGGACAGCAAGGAGATCAAACCAGCCAATCCTAAAGGAAATCAGTCCTGAATATTCATTGGAAGGACTGATGCTGAAGCAGAAACTCCCAATACTTTGGCCAACCTGATATAAAGAACTGACTCACTGGAAAAAGACCCTGATGCTGGGAAAGATTGAAGGCAGGAGGAGAAGGGGATGATAGAGGAGGAGATGGTTGGATGGCATCACCGACCCAATGGACATGACTTTGAGCAAGCTCCAGGAGATGGTGAAAGACAGGGAAGCCTGGCGTGCTGCAGTTCATGGGGTTGCAAAATCGGGACATGACTGATCAAGTGAACAACTCCGCAAATTACTGCAGAGGTTAGAGTACTGACTTCAAAGTAGGTTTTTTAAACCTAATTTTATTGAGCTGATTTTATGTGCCAGAAAGTGTTCTAAGAAAAGAGCCAGAACACGGGAGATAAATACAGGTTCCACATCCTTTGACAATTAGTACAAACATGACTGGGCTTCCCAGGTGGCTCAGACGGTAAAGAATCCGCCTGCAACGTAGGAGACCTGGGTTCATCCCTGGGTTGGGAAGATCCCCTAAAGGAGGGCATGGTAACCCACTCCAGTATTCTTGCATGGAGAATCCCCATGGACAGAGGAACCTGGCTGGCTACAGTCCATGGTGTCCAAAGAGTCGGACACGACTGAGCCTGAGCGACAAAGCAAGCACACACAACCAGTCTCAAGTCCCAAGGGGACACCAGCTTGCCGGAACTAAATGGCTCGCACTCGAATTTCCGGGGGGAAGCTTGAGTGTGTTACTACGGATCTATTGCTTTTGCCTGCCGGAGATCGATCTTAGAAAGACCCAGCACTGGGAGGCTAAGGAAAAGAGGTGAGTCAAGGACGTCTTCGTAGTGGAGCTACTGAGATTCGGGAGGCCACGCTGGGCTTGTTTGGCGTCCAAACGACTCGGACAGTTCAGTCATGTTCGGCTACGCGGTGAGGCGCGCCCTGCGCAAGAGTAAGACCCTTCGCTACGGAGTTCCCATGTTGGTGAGCGCAGTGGAGGGTAAAGTGTGTGTTAGAGGCGGGTGGGGATGAGGGATTCCGAAAGGGTGGGACCTCAAGATTGGCTGGGACGTCAATGAGGTGAACCTGTAATGTGTGAGGGGAGGAACCGCAACCTGCGCTAGAATGTGGCCGGCCTTTCAGTTCAGTTCAGTCGCTCAGTCGTGTCCGACTCTTTGCGACCCCATGAATCGCAGCACGCCAGGCCTCTCTGTCCATCACCAACTCCTGGAGTTCACTGAGACGTCCATCCAGTCAGTGATGCCATCCAGCCATCTCATCCTCTGTCGTCCCCTTCTCCTGCCTTCAATATTTCCCAGCATCAGGGTAGTTTCCTAGTCACTCCCCGCGCTGGTAGTTCGACCTCAGGTCCTTGTCTGACCTTTGGTAGTTAACCTGGATGTGCTTCTGAACCAGATTTTAACCCGAACCAGGCTTTAGCTAGAGCCTGGATGATTACTAAACTCCCATTCCCCGGCCCCAACCTCCCGTCTGCCACGCTACAGCTTGAAGATAACTCTGGTCATCGAAACTAGTTATATTCACTTAATTTAACTACAGTTTTGGGCATCCTCAGATTTCAGTTTACTAGTTTGTGAATTGGCTTAATTCTTCCAGGGTTGTTATGAGTTAAAAAAAAAAAAATCCTTGTGAGTTAAATGTAGCACAGTGTAGCAGCCCTGCAAAGATAGTCGCTGCATTATGGTTGGTATTTTTAAAGCACATTGCAAGTAGTTTTGGCATTTCTTTGTTTGTATCGACTCCTACATGGAGTTCTCAGAAGATCCTGTTCGTCTTGAAGATTCAAGTTAATGCTTAATACTTAACACCAACCGGAGTTGGAATCCAGTGAAACCACACTCTTTCTTTTCTGTTTGACCTTGGCAAGGTATTTTGTTTCAACAAGCCTTGATGTCATAGTAAATGAAATAATATAAATAAAGCAGGTGAACAGTTTTTAAATAGTTTATTACTTTGATAAGAATTTGATACAGGAAAAGTTACCAGATTTTGCATTTAACCAGGACTATAAAGCAAAGTAGTGACCTTAGAAAAGTAATGTGTTTTTTAGTTCATCTTTGATGAATGTGGATTCTTTTTAATCTTTAAAAACTCCTTTTTATCTTTTTAAAAGTTTAAAGAAAATCATTTATGAGACAATGCAGAATTATATTTGTGTAGCCAACAGGGACTGTGTAAAAACTATCCTCCCTGTGGATTCCCCTGCCACAAAATAGAGGTCCATTCAGAAACATGTGATTGTCAGTGCAAGTTGAGGTCACCTGCATGTCCCACTGGAAGATAGTTTAGTTTTGTTTGTTATCTTTCAAAATCATCAACGCTAAACTCTTAAAACCACTAGTATTAAAGTACCTTCTAGGAACTCCCTCATTTGTTTTATTTCTTAGACAAGACTACCACAGTAGACTTCTTCCTAAGTGTATTTCTCTATACTGGTCTCTGTGTCTATACTGGATCTGTGCTACACTGGACCTAGATCTATACTGTTGCAAAATGTGGGTCCTCCGTTAACTATATGGACCTTTGTCCACAAAGTGGTCTCTCTGCTTTTTAGTACACTGTCTAGGTTTGTCATAGCTTGTCTCCCAAGGAGCAAGCATTTTTTAATTTCATGGCTGCAGTTACCATCCATAGTAATTTTTAGAGCCCAAGAAAAAGTCTGTCACTGTTTCCATTGTTTCCCCATCTATTTGCCATGAAAGGATGGGACCAGATGCCATGATCTTTGATTTTTGAACGTTGTGTTTTGAGCCAGCTTATTAACTCTCCTTTTTCACCTTCATCAAGAGGCTCTTTAGTTCTCCTTCGCTTTCTGCTATAAGGGTGGTGTCAACTGCATATCTGAGGTTATTGATATTGGAATAACCTTGATGGAAAAGTCTCATTGGAATATCTTAATTCCAGCTTGTGCTTCTTCCAGCCTGGCATTTTGCATGATGTACTCTGCATATAAGTTGAATAAGCAGGGTGACAAGATACAGTCTTGACGTACTCATTTCCCAATTTGGAACCAGTCTGTTCCATGTCCAGTTCTAACTGTTGCTTCTTGATCTGCATACAGATTTCTCAGGGGGCAGGTAAGGTGGTCTGGTATTCCCAGCTCTTGAAGAATTTTCCACAGTTTGTTGTGATCCACACAAAGGGTCCTAGACAAGTAACTAATTCTGTAGAGGAAAATATTTAACTCAGTTCTCTAAAACCCAGCAGTACTAGAAAGAGCTCAAATGATGCATGGTCTTCATCATGTATCAGTTGGATATTCCATATTTACTATATTACTATGCCATAATTATTATAGCATACTACTATACTTAAAGTTGAAATTATTTTCTCTCTTTGTTGTCGTCGTTCATTTGCTCAGTCGTGTCTGACTCTTTGTGACCCCATGGACTGCAGAGTGCCAGGCTTCCCTGTCCTTCTCCATCTCTTGGAGCTTGCTCAAATTCATGTCAGTTGAGTTGCTGATGCCATCCAACTATCTTATCTTCTGTCTCTCCCTTTCTCTGCCTTCAGTCTTTCCCAGCAGCAGGGTCTTTTCCAGAGTCGGGTCTTCACATTGAGTGGCCACAGTATTGGAGATTCAGCTTCAGCATCAGTCCTTCCAATGAATATTTCAGGGTTGATTTCTTTTAGGACTGACTGGTTTGGTCTCCTTGCTGTCGAAGGGACTCTCAGGAGTCTTCTCTAGCACCACAGTTTGAAAACATTAATTCTTTAATGCTCAGCCTTCTTTATGGTCCAACTCTCACATCCATACATGACTGCTGGAAAAACCATAGTTTTGACTAGGTGGACCTTTGTCAGCAAAGTGATTTCTTTGCTTCTTAATATGTTATCTGGGTTTGTCATTGCTTTTCTCCCGAGGAGCAAGCATCTTTTAATTTCATAACTGCAGTGTCCACAGTGATTTTGGAGCCCAAGAAAATAAAGTCTGTCACTGTTTCCATTTTCTCCCCATCTATTTGCCATGCAGTGATGGGACCGGATGCCATTATCTTAGTTTTTTTAATGTTGAATTTTAAGCCAGCTGTTTTACTCTTTTTTTCTTTTTTTTTAATCTCTTACATAAATGTTAGTGCTTGCTTCACAAGAACAACAAACAGAAGAGGACTTAGAGTCCCAGGTATAGGCTAACAGTACTCTCCTTCCCTTCTTCCCCAAACCACTTGGAAAAGAGAATATATTTGTTGTTTCAATTTGTGCACTGCCCATTTAGTCCCCAGAATTTACCTTTCTAATCTGACCAGTCATTACTGGTTTCTGCATACTAAAATGCAGACCATTTAATGTCTGAAGATGGTTTTAGTATATTCATTGTTTGGAAACTATCATCACAGTCTAATTTTAAAACATTTTCATCACCCTAAAGGAATCACCAAACTCACTTGTAGCCGCTTCCTGTTCTCCTCTACTGTTCCGTCTTAGGTAACCACTAATCATCTCTATATAGATGTAATAGAATAATACAATCAGTGGTCTTTTGTGAGTGACTTTGTTCACTTAGCATAATGTTTTGAAGGTTTATTCATCTAACATGTATCAAAGTGTCATACCCTTTTAGTGACTAGATAGTATTCGATCAGTTGGAATATTTATTGTCCGTTGATAAGCATTAGTTGGGTTTTTTTTTTCATTTCTTGGCTATTATGAATAACGGTGCTATGAACATTCATGTACAGATTTTTGTATAGATGTGTTTTCATTTCTCTTGGATAAATGCCTACTAGTAGAATTGCTGCATCATATGATAGCTCCATGTTTAACATTTTGAGGAACTATCAAACTGTTTCTCAAAAAGTGCATCATTTTACATTCCCCCCAGCAGCATATGAGGCTTCTGATTTTTCCACGTTCTTATCAACAGTTGTCATTGTCCACTCTTTAAAAATAAACCCTTACAAGGAGATGTGAAGTGGTTTTGATTTTCATTTCTCTCCTGGTAGCTCAGCTGGTAAAGAATCTGCCTGCAATGCAGGAGAGCCTGGTTTGATTCCTGGATTGGGAAGATCCCCTGAAGAAGGGATGGGCTACCCTCTCCAATATTCTTGGGCTTCCCTGGTGGCTCAGACAGTAAAGAATCCACCTGCAATGTGGGAGACCTGGGTTCGATCCCTGGTTTGGGAAGATCCCCTGGAGGAGGGCATGGGAACCCACTCCAGTATTCTTGCCTGGAGAATCCTCATGGACAGAGGAGCCTGGCAGGCTATAATCCATGGGGTCACAAAGAGTCAGACACAACTGAGCAACAAAGCACAGCACAATGACTAATGATCCTTTCTTACAATTGATTATTGGTTATCTGTATATCTTCTTTGAGGAACTGTCCAAGTTTTTTGCCCATTTTTAAGAGAATGTGTTTTTCTTTATATTGGGCAGAGGTTTCCTTAAGCACCTGGATTCAGTAAGTTTCCCAGTCTTTGTCAAGGGGCTCTGTGTGCTAGATTGGGCATTTCTTCAATACTCAGGCAGGTTACAACTCTGCCTTAAAGTTTTACTTATTTGCTCAGAGCCTCAAAGTTAGCCATTGTTGAGTGTGTAGGATCTTCTCAGAAATCTCCTGTACTTACACACAGCTATTGTCACGTGGACCATTCTGTTCATATGTATGTGTAACCTAAAGTAGGATCTGGCTGCTTGCAGCTCAAAAGCCAATAAAAAAAGCAGTTAGTGGAAAGGAAAGGTTGCTTTATTTTGGATGCCAGCAACATGGGTGAACTATTTCAGGTCCTAAAAGATGATACTGTTATAGTGCTGCATTCTGTATGCCAGCAAATATGGAAAACTCAGCAGTGGCCACAGGACTGGAAAAGGTCAGTTTTCATTCCAGTCCCAAAGAAAGGCAATGCCAAAGAATGTTCAAACTGTCGCACCATTGCACTCATCTCACAGGCTAGCTAAGTAATGCTCAAAATCCTGTAAGTGAGGCTTCAACAGTACGTGAACCGAGAACTAACAGGTGTTCAAGCTGGATTTAGAAAAGGCAGAGGAACCAGAGATCAAATTGCCAACATTTGTAGGATCGTTGAAAAAGCAGGAGGGTTCCAGAAAAGCATTTATTTCTGCTTTATTGACTACACCAAAGCCTTTGACTATGTGGATCACAACAAACTGTGGAAAATTCTTCAAGAGGTGGGAGTACCAGATCACCTTACCTGCCCCCTGAGAAATCTGTATGGAGGTCAAGAAGGAACAGTCAGAACCAGACATGGAACAGCAGAGTGGTTCCAAATTGGTAAAGGAGTGCATCGACGCTATATATTGTCACCCTGCTTATTTAACTTATATGCAGAGTACATTGTGTGAAATGCTGAGTTGGATGAAGCACAGGCTGGAATCAAGATTACCATTTAGTTGGTGTGCTTTTACTTTCTCGTATACTAAGTGTATAGTCTTTCCTTAGTTCATAGGTCTTTTATAAGAATTAACTGATACAGTGATTGTGATGTGGTATATAAACCATAGGATCAAGTACAGGTATAAATTAGTGATTTTGGTATTTTCTGATATGCTAAAATGTTTCCCAGTGATAGTATATACTACATTTGCTCTGAAAAGATGAATGGTAACTCACCAGGAAGAATAATCTATAGGATTTTGTATAATCTGCCACCCTTGGCATTTAGATAAGTAATATATAGATATGCTGAATTCTGCCCTTCTATTTTAATTGTTTCTCTGTTTTGTTTCAGTTGCTGATTGTTGGAGGTTCTTTTGGTCTTCGTGAGTTTTCTCAAATTCGTTATGATGCTGTGAAGATTAAAGTAAGAACTCTCTTTGGAGTTTGACATGTATATATGTATATTTTGGTTTATGAGACATGGATACTTAAAATACTAAGCTGTCTGAATTTTATCTCGCTTTTTTTAAAAAATATTTATTTATTTATTTGACTGCACCAAGTCTTAGTTGCAGTATGTGGGATCTATTTCCCTGAGCAGGGATTGAACCCAGGGCCCCTGCATTGGGAGTGTGGAGTCTTAGCCACTGGACCACCAGAGATGTCCTTATCTTGCTTTTTAAGTCTGATGAATGATCTTTGGGCTCTTTTATAAAACATTTCTTTAAAAATTATATATATATATATATATATTTAAACTTTTATGTATTTATTAATTTTGATTGTGCTGTGTCTTTGTTGCTGTGCAAGGACTTTCACTAGCTGCAGTGAGCAGGCGCTGCTCTCAGTTGTGGTGCACGGCTTCTGTTGAGCACAGGTTCTAGAGCATGTGTGGCACATGGCCTTAGTTGCTCCACAGCATGTGGAATCTTCCTGGACCAGGGATTGAACCTGTGTCCTCTGCTTTGACAGGCAGATTCTTAACCACTGGACCACCAGGGAAGTCCTATACAATTTTTAAAGATTACTTTCCATTTAGAGTTATTACAGAATATTAGCTATGTTCCCCATGATGTGCAGTATATCCTTGAGCTTGTCGTACACCCAGTAGTTTATACTTTCCATCACTTTACCCCTGTATTGCCTGTCGCCTCCCCCTACTGGTAACCACTAGTTTCTTTCTGTATTTGTGAGTCTGCATCTTTTTTGTTGGGCTTTCCTGGTGGCTTAGATGGTAAAGCATCTGCCTGCAATGCGGGAGACCCAGGTTCGATCCCCGGGTGGGGAAGATCCCCTGGAGAAGGAAATGGCAACCCACTCCAGTACTCTTGCCTGAAAAATTCCATGGACAGAGGAGCCTGGTGGGCTACAGTCCATGGGGTCGCAAAGAGTCGGACACAACTGAGCGACTTCACTTTCTTTCACTTTTCCTTTTCGTTATATTTACTAGTTTGTTGTATTTTTTTAGATTCCACGAATGCATGGTATTTGTATGAATATGTGGAGAAAGAGACGTAGATAATGGATTTACAGGGGTCTTTTTTATAGTTTGCTTTTATCATAGGACTAGTTTGTTTGCTGTATTTGTGAGTCTGCTTCTTTTTTGTTACATTTACTAGTTTGTGTAATTACTACCAAATTCAGGTCTGTTGTTACAGAAGAATTCTGGTTAATTCATTCAAAAGTATGTAGCTTTTGTTTGTGGCACACATCTGATCCTTGTTTTTTCCCAAGTACAGTTAACTCTGAAACAACAGAGGTTTAGACTGTGCTGCTCCACTGGTACCGTGGACTTTTTTTCAGTAAATACTACAGTACTTTACAATCTGCAGCTGGCTGAATCCATGCATGTGGAACCCACAGATATGGCGGGCCAAGTGTATATTTATTGAGGAAAATCCTTATATAAGTGGACTCTCAACAAACTTGTGTTGTTCAAGAGTCAGCTGTATTTCATTAGCAGACCTCAGTAATGTTGGTGGGAAAGTAGAGTATTGAAAGCTTATTCAGTTTTTTCAGTTAATCTTATGGTTTAAGAGAAATACTGACTCAAGCTAGTGTTAAAGACAGTAAGTATTAGAATAAATGTTAAATTAAAAAGGAATATATGGTTTCTGTGAGGGAATAGACCAGTTATCAACTGAGTTTTAAAGTTTCTGTTAGCATCCCAATTATTTTATTAAGGACTTTTTGCCCTTTTGCTCTAAGATGAAAGTTATAGTAATCTGACTTTTGGAAATGGGATGTCATATACATATTTGAAAAATAATTGCATATTTGTCATGAGTTTATCATGTCTTAGATCCTACAGATAAACATTCAAGAAACTGGTTCTTATAAAGCTTATAGCATAATCAAGGCTGTGCTGTGCTATACTTAGTCACCCAGTCATGTCCGACTCTTTGCGACCCCATGGACTGCAGCCCACCAGGCTCCTCTGTCCATGGGGATTCTCTCAACAAGAATACTGGAGTGGGTAGGCTATCCTTTCTCTAGGGGAACTTTTGACCCAGGGATCAAACTGGGGTCTTCTGCATTGCAGGCAGATTCTTTACCAGCTGAGCTATCCAGAAAGCCCCATAATCAAGGTTGGGAGACTTCTAATATAAAAATGTATCCAAACATACAATATAACAATGCATAGTGAAATGCTAGATTAGAGTTTTACATAATACATTGCTAGAACTTCAAGGAGAAATATATAGTTTAGATTTGGGAAACGGATACCAGAGGTCTGCTAGAGGTATCAACCTTTGAATTAAGGCTTTAAAAATGATAAGAGTTAAATGATAGGTAAATGATGAAAATGATTAGTATTATATAACATAGAGGGGCTGTTGGGCATATGGTCAGATTTTCAGTTTAGAACTCTCTGGCAAGAGTACAGGATGGATGGAGATTAGGGGAGCAAGATAGGAGGGAAGAGAGTGTTTCAGCTGGAGATAGAGAGACCTGTTAAGATACTTTGGCAGTAATATAGATGAACAAAACTGGAATCTGAAGTAAAACATTGGCAGTGACAATAGAAATGAATGGATTCTAAAAGAATTTGTAGCAGCAAGTTGATAGTGATATATGCAATATTAAAATCTAAATAAATATGGGAAGACTTTGGTTTTAAGGACTAGGTAAATTTTCACAGCAAGGGAGAATGAGGGAGATTGCAATAACAGAAGAGGTCTAGAGGATGGGGTCAGAGTAAAGAGAACAAAGTTGAGAGAAATGAGGTTGATTGAAGTTGAGAGGATGAGATTGGTTGAGGTCTGTGGAAGGAGGCTGAGAGGACAAAGTTTAGCTGAGCAGGATCAGAGGACAAGACCTACTGAGAGTGAGAGGTCCAGGTTGGTTGATACTGAGAAGTCAGACTCTGGTGAAGTCAAGTCTCAGTGTTTAGGTAAGGCTGAGTTCAAACAAGTTTGAGAGGGTAGGGTGGACTAACTTTGAGAGGAACTGAGAAGATTGGTTGAGGTTGACAGGAATTACAAGGGTTGAGAGGCTGAGATTAAGGGAGAGTCAAGAGGGAAAATTCTTAAAGAGATGGGAATACCAGACCACCTTACCTGCCTCCTGAAAAACCTGTGTGCAGCTCAAGAAGCATCAGTTGAACTGACATGAAACAATGGACTGGTTCAAAATTGGGAAAGGAGTACATCAAAACTGTATGTTGTCACCCTGCTTATTTAACTTAAATGCAGAGTATATCATGTGAAATCCTAGGCTGGATTCCAGCACAAGCTGGAATCAAGATTGCCGGGAGAAATATCGATAACCTCGGATATGCAGGTGATACCACCCTAATAGCAGAAAGTGAAGGGGAACTAAAGACCTTGGTGAAGGTGAAAGAGCAAAGTGAAAAAACTGGCTTAAAACTCAACATTCAGAAAACTAAGATCATGGCATCTGGTCCCGTCACTTCATGGCAAATAGATGGGGAAAAAATGGAAGCAGTGGCAGATTTTATTTTTGGGGGCTCCAAAATCACCGCAGATGGTGACTGCAGCAATGAAACTAAAAGATGCTTGCTTCTTGGAAGAAAAACTGTGACAAACCTGGATAGCATATTAAAAAGTAGAGACATTACTTTGCCAACAAAGGTCCATATAGTCAAAGCTGTGGTTCATCCAGTAGTCATGTACAGATGTGAGAGTTGGATCATAAAAAAGGCTGAGCTGTTAAGAATAGATGATTTTAAACTGTGGTGCTGGGGAGGACTCTTGAGAGTCCCTTGGACAGAAAGGAGATCAAACCAGTCAGTCATAAAGGAAATTAACTTTGAATATTCATAGAAGGACTGATGCCGAAAACGAAGCTCCAGTAGTTTGGCCACCTTATACAAAGAGCTGACTCACTGGAAAAGACCCTGATGGTGGGAAAGACTGAGGGCAGGAGGAGAAGGGGGCAACAGTGGATGAGGTGGTTGGATGGCATCACTGAATCAATGGACATCAGTTTGAGCAAACTCCAGGAGATAGTGAAGGACAAGGAAACCTGGCGTGCTGTAGTCCATGGGGTTGCAAAGAGTCAGACATGACTTGGTGACTGAACAATAGCAACTGGAGGCAGAAGGCCAAGCTTCAAAGCCAAGTTGTGCCTCTTTGACAAGTCATTCAGACTCCCTGTGTTCCATTATCCTTGCTTTGTTCAAATAATAATACTTATGTCATACACTTTTTTGTGGGTTATAGGAAATAATAAATGTCAAAATACGTGGCATACAGCAGGTGCTTGGTAAATTTTTGGCTGCCATTAGTTGTAGTAGTGGTCATAGTACTACTGAGATATTAGTTGTCATACAATTTGATAGATTGTGGAGATTCTCCAACAGTTTTGTAATCTGCCATGCCATCTGAGCCATGCTTATATTAACTTTTTAAATTGCAAATGGAATCTAACAGACTTAAGTAACTTATGGCTGCTTTTATTTTTCTACAGATTGATCCTGAGTTAGAAAAAAAGCTGAAAATGAATAAAGTGTCATTGGAATCAGAATATGAGGTATAGTATGCTAATGTAGCAATATTCCTAGTCTGTGAATGGTTCTATCTGCCTTAAGGTAAATTCAAATTATTACCAGTCCAGAAAAAAAATTACCTTAAATATACGTTATTGGAACAACTATGTGGTTGTTTGAGAAGACAGTAAACATGGATCTGTTTTTCATATACTATGAGTAAATTCTGGATGGATCAAGAATTTAAAAATAAAAAAACCCAAAAGACTAAAAGTACTAGGAGTAAAAAATGAAATTTCTTTTTTGTGTTCTTGAGTCAGAAAAGCCTATTTAAATGTGATGAGAAATAGAGATGTTTTAAAAGTAAATATTCAAAGATACCACCTAAAAAAAATTTGTGTAATATAAAGTCAGTAGTTAGATAAGAAATCCTAAAAATATTGTTTATCCTTATCATGATGAATTGATTAAATATAAAGAGCAAATCAGTATACAATTTCAACAACTCAGTTGGCAGTGGAAACATGAGCAAAACATGTAATGAGTTCAGAGACAAGGAAATAAATAGCATTTTTAAAACATATAAAGAGATGTTCAACTTATAATAGAAATGTTAATTCACATTATAATGAAGTGTCATTTTTCCAGCTATCTGATTAACAAAATCAAGGAGTTAATAGCATGTTTAATTATAGGATGTTGGGAAGGAGGACATTCTCCATCTCTTATCATATTTTCCCTTTTCTTTTTATGTGTGGTTCTTTTTTATTGAAATGTAGGCATTGTGAATAGTAAATATTGAAGAGACTTGTGAAGAGTGATTGATTCTCATTTTAGCAGTTCAGTTATTGGCTGGTCATTTGGAGCTTGATTTTACAATCTGTAAGGGAGGATCTGTGGAAAGGCTTTGAGGTTTCCTAAATCCCCTGAACTTTGTGGGACTCCTTCTCTGAATTGTTTTCCCAAGAGGATCTTGTCAGAGCTAAAGACTGGACCACTGTGTTGTTTGCTATTTTTGTTTTAGTTTAGTTTGAAACTGGACCGCTTTTGCGTAAAGTAATTCAGTCAGCCTTGCATCCCATCTAACAGTTATTCTTAAATTCTTTAGAGCACATATGTCTTACATTATCTGAGTGAAGGCCATTGTTCTCTCTTAAAACCTTTTTTTAACTTTGGAGCATTTCATAACTATACTTGAAGATAATTTACTCTGTTCTTGAATTAGTAGAAATTTGTTCACCTCTGTAGATTTAAACTCTTGGTAAAGCTCTAAGAGAAATTTAGAGAATCATTATTCACTATTTCCCCATTATTTTCTCTTAAACAGTATATGAGCTATGAAGGGTTTGTCTGGAAGTAGATGTTCCTTATAGTTCTTTTAGAAACCATAGAATATGAGAGCTGAAGAAATTATGCAGACCATTTGGTCTTGTCTTTTCATTATTACTTATGAGAAAATTAGTGCCCAGATAACTCAAATCACTTGCACAGGGTTATATAGCTTATTGGTAAAAGAGTAATGTTTAATATCCAAATGTCAAGGTCAATTTATATCATTTCCTCTGTCACTGGATGTAAGCTGTCCTGTGTTCTCTGTGTTTCTTTTTCTATCTTGTTCAGTTAATTATTCCAGAATAACCAAAGCACATATATGAAAGTTACTGTCAGAGTGGTGTGAGAGGATAAAGAAGTATTTATGTTCTTCCCTTTTTTCCTATTTTCATTCCTGTGCTTCAGAGGTACAGCTAACTAAAGATACAGTGATCCAAACTCTATTGAAACTAGTCTTTATTGCCCCAGAAGGGCTTTGCTCACAGCCTCTATAGGGAATTGCTTTTCATTCTTCAGGCCAGACTCATTTCTCAGGTGCGGAACAAATCATTGTGCTATCTCTTCCTTCTAGCAGACTCTATACAGTCTCCACCTTTGGTCTCTTCATTTACTGCCAGCACCTGTGCTAATCATTACTCTGCTGGATCAGTGTTGAGGTGAAATTTCGTTTTCTCAGATTCTTCTCTTTGTGCTCTCAGAAATAAAACATGTAAATTATTCAAGAAATACAAGTCAGAATGACTTGGAACAAAGAGGAACCACCTCACATAGATCAGAATGGCGATCATTAAAAAAAATCTACAGATAAATGCTGAATCCGGTTTAGAGAAAAGATAACCCTCTCGCACTGTTGGTGGGATTGTAAATTGGTGCAGCTACTATGGAAAACAATATGGAGGTTCCTCAAAAAACTAAAAAAAGAGTTGCCATATGATCCAGCAATCCCACTCCTGAACATATATCTGGAGAAAACTATAATTCAGAAAAATATATGTACCCCTATGTTCATAGTTGCACTATTCACAGTAGGCAAGACATGGAAGTAACTTAAATGACTGTTGACAAATGAATGGGTAAAGACAATGTGGTGCATATGTACAATGAAAATAAAAAAAGAATGACACCATTTGCTGCAGCATGGATGGATCTAGAGATCATCATACTACGGGAAGTAAGTCAGAAAGAGAAAGACAGATGCCATATGATACCACTTATATGTGGAAGCTAACATAAGACACAAATGAACATATCGACAAAACAGAAACAGACTCTGATATAGAGAACAGACTTTTGGCTTGCCCAGGTAGGGGCAGGTGGGGGAGGGAAGGATTGAGAGTTTGAGATTAGCAGATACAAAGTATTATATACAGAATGTGTAAACAAGAAGATCCTACTGTATGTATAGCACAGGAATGTATATTCCATATTCTGTGATAATCCATAATCCATCATGGAAAAGAATATGAAAAAGAATGTATGTGTGTGTATGTATACGTATATATGTATAACTGCAGAACTTTTGCCATAGCAAAAATTAACACAATATTGTAAATCAACTGTAATTCAACAAAATAAATTTTTTAAAAAACATGTAGACTCTGTTCCTTTTTTAATAGTTTTATTCTGATGAGGGGTAAGATAGGCAGTAATGTCAATAGCAAGAAAAGTAAGCTTGACATGCAGTTGATTTGTTTACTAGAATTATAAGTGGGGGCCTATTGAATTCTTTCTACTCATTTATTCAGTTAGGTCCTAGCCAAACTCACAGGGCTCCTATACTAATATTTATGCTCTAATTTTTGTGGCTCTGTAGAAAATAAAGGATTCCACCTTTGATGACTGGAAAAATATTCGAGGACCCAGGCCTTGGGAAGATCCTGATCTCCTCCAAGGACGAAATCCAGAAATCCTTAAGACTAATAAGACAACTTGACCATGTTGATTCTGTTTTTACTTTTTAAATTTTAAATAAAAATGTTATCAACTGGAATTCCAACCATATACTCCTATCCAATGGAGAGAAAACTCCAGACCTGCAGAAGCCTAGATATGAGTAATTTGATGACAAGTACTCTTGATAAAAAGTCAAGTACAGGTTTGTATAAGGCCCAACTCTTCCATTTGCAAATGAAAGTAACAATGTTGACCATATATATTTTTTACTGCTCAATAAACATGTGAATACTGCTACTTAAAAGAGTGTCCTTTATTCTACTCCCAACGTGCATGCATGCTAAGTCGCTTCAGTCATGTCTGACTCTTTGCAAGCCTATAGACCATAGCCCACCAGGGTCCTCTGCCCATGGGATTCTCCAGGCAAGAACACTGGAGTGGGTTGCCATTCCCTCCTCCAGAGGATCTTCTCAACTCAGGGATCGAACCCATATCTCTTATGTCTCTGCATTGGCAGGCAGGTTCTTTACCACTAGTGCCATCTGGGAAGACTACCGTCCCGCCTCCCCCCCCGGATTTCTTTTCCACCAGCAAGTAGGATTCCTACTTGACAATAGTTGGTCTAGATCTAAATTTTAACGGTAATGTCAAACAGAATTTTATATCAGACCTGTGTGGAAAATGGTCAGTCTGGTGAGATTCTTGGTTTTAATTTTAATACCTCACATGACATGCTTATCAGTCTCCGAGGAATCACCTGATGATTGTATTGATACCATTAAAATGTGTTAAGAAACATATTGTCCCCAGTTAAAGGAAAAATAATGAGGTCTTAACTTCCAGCCTAATATACAAAAAAAATTGGAAAACTGAAAATTTATATTCTTTGATCCGTGAGAACGGAAGTACAGGATAAAACCATCATCTGAAAACTTGAGACACAGACAAATATAGAGAATCTCCTCCAGTTTTCCTGGGTGAGAAACTACCTGGAAACCCCTGCTGGGCCCAGCATCAGATAAAAATACCTAAAGGGAAATTGATTGACTACTAGAGACTGAGCATGGACTAACCTGAGAGTTAAAAACTCCTGGAAATCAGGACAGGAACAAACTTTGACTTCCAGAAGCCCCACCAGCTTCTCACAGTGAATGTTGGAGAAAAATCTTGTTCTTCTAACAAGGGAAGGAAAGTAACCATTTTGAAATATGCCCCCCAAATTCTCTTAACAAAATCCTGGTCTCAAAGGGAACTAACTTTTTGGTAGAGCCTAATTACACTGGATTTTCCCAGAGCATAACCAACTGGCATAAGGGAAATACCCAACTCTAGCCCCTACCAGCCTTTCTCACCTAAATGGGGGGAGGGGAGCAGGGAGTAAGACTGAGAAGCAGTTGTGAAGGTTACATACCAGGATCCCATGATTGGTAATAGATTAAGACCTAATCAAAAGACTAGACTGTTGCCATCACTTTCCACATTACTGCCACATCACCAGAGGCCTACTCAATGGACTTTCTTTTACCCAGTCCAACTGGATATCATGACCAACTTTAAACAGCAACAACAAAAACTACACAGCATACTAAATGACAAAAGGCACAGTTCTAAAAGACAAACCAAGCATGAGATTCAGATACATATATGGCAAGGATTGGAGAATTTAAAATGACTGTGGTTCGTATGTTTAGAGTGCTAATGAAAAAAGTATACAACATGCAGTTGGATAATAAGCAGAGAGATGGACGTTCTAGGAAATCAAAAGGAAATTCTAGAAATCAAAAATGCTATTAACAAATGAACACTTGGATGGAATCATCAATAGAGTAGACAGGATTGAGGAGGGAAGGAGTAAAAAGGAGGGTTAGGATACATGTACCATATTAACACTAATCAGGACAAAGCTGGAGTAGCTATTTAATTCAGGCAAGTAGACTTTAAAGCAAGGAATATTATCAGGGATAGAATCGGAGCACTGCTGCTGCTGCTGCTGCTGCTGCTGCTAAGTCGCTTCAGTTGTGTCCGACTCTATGCGACCCCATAGACGGCAGCCCACCAGGCTCCCCCGTCCCTGGGGTTCTCCAGGCAAGAACACTGGAGTGGGTTGCCATTTCCTTGTCCAACGCATCAAAGTGAAAAGTGAAAGTGAAGTCAGGGAGCACTACGTAGTAATAAATGAGTCGGACAAAAAGACCACAGTCTTTAATGTGTTTGTACCTAATGACAGAGCAACAAAATACATGGAGCAAAAAGTGGCAGAATTGCAAAGAGTAATAGATGAATTCCACTATTATTGTTGGAGACTTCAACTGCCTTCTGTCAGAAATGGACACATCCAGCAGTCAGGAAATCAGTAAGAACCTACATAAGCTCAACAGTACCATCAGTCAATTGGTCTAATTGAAATCTCTAGAATACTTCCAACAACAGTGGAATACACTCTTCTCAAACTCACACACGACATTTATCAAGACAACATTCTTGGTCATAAGCCACATGTTAAAAAATTTAAAAGAGAGGAAATTATACAAAGCATGCTCTTAAACCACAGTGAAATTAAATAAGAAATCAGTAACAGAAAGCTACTTGGAAAATCACCAAATACTTGGAGATGAATTAATACACTTCTAAGAGAGTCAATTCCTAGGTAGGCTGATAAGAAGTCCAGAGTTCCCAAGGAGGAGAAAGCAGTTCAGAGCCCTCGAGAAGGAAAAAGGGATCTGGGGCTCTCAAAGAGGAAAAAGACATTCTTTTCTATGTTGCTTTGTCTTAGTCAATATAACAGTGTATCCTGAGGACATGTTTCTCCTTAACAAGAACCTTCTGACTAATCCTGTCATCTTAAAGTGTATATTATGGGAGTGGGTCTGGTAAGATCTTTCTATTGTTCATTCTAATCTTGTGAATGTAAGATGTATGTTGTGGGAGTGGGTCTGAAAAAAATATATAAGGCCTTGATAAGACTAGCTAGGGGGGCATTCTGTGTCCCCCTTCTGATGTCTATGTCAGAAGATTTTTCTGTCCCTTTTCTTACTTTAATAAAACTCTGCTACACAAAAGTTCTTGAGTGATCAAGCCTGGTCCCTGGACCCGAAGCTAAATCTTCTTCAGAGATCACGAAACTGATATCGTTCACCATGAGCTATCACTTCTAAATAACACATGTCACAGAAGTCTAAAGAGAAACTTAAAATATTTTGAAGTAAATGAAGCTGAAATACAACTTAACCAAAATTAGTTGGGTATAGCAAAAGCAGAGTTTTGAGGGGAATTAGTATCATTGAACGTGTGTATTAAAAAATCTATTAATCTAATGAAAAAGAAGAGCAAATTAAATTCAAAGCAAGCAGAAGAAAAGAAATAATAAATTAGAGCAGAAATCTATTGAGAAAATCAACAAAACCAATAGCTGGTTCTTTAGAAAGATCAATACAATTGATAAACCTCTAGCCAAAGAGGAAAAAAAAGAGAAGACACAAATTACTAATACTAGAAATGAAAAAAGAGGTCATCAGTATTGGCCCTATAGATATTAAAGAATAATAAAGGAATATTATGAACAACTTTATGCCCCAAAATTTGATAATCTAGATGAATCAATTACATTTCCTTTCAATTCCTTGACATTTCATTTCCTTGAAAGAAGCAGTCTGCTAAAACACAAGAAGAAATAGGTATTCTGAATAAGGCCATATCTTTTAAAGAAATTGAATCAATCATTAATGTTCTAACACAGAAGACACCAAACACAGATGCATTCAGTGGTGAATGCTACCAAATATTTAAGGGAGAACTTATACCAGTTCTCTGCAACTTCTAGGAAACAGAAGCAGAGGAAATACTTCCTAACTCTTTCTTTGAGGTACATTATCGTAATACCAAAGGCAAAGAAAGACAAAACAGAAAGAAAAACCATAGACCAACATCCCTCATGAAGATAGGTGCAAAAGTCCTCAAGAAAATATTAGGAAGACAGATCCAACAATGTATAAAAACAATTATATACCACAACCAAGTGGGATTTATCCCAGGTATATCTGGACTGGTATACAAAGGCTCTATACAAGGCTCAACTTTGCTCATTATTAGAGAAATACAAATCAAAACTACAATGAGATATCACCTCACACCAGTCAGAATGGCCATCATCAAAAAGTCTACAAGCAATAAATGCTGGAGAGGGTGTGGAGAAAAGGGAACCCTCTTGCACTGTTGGTGGGAATGTAAATTAATACAGCCACTATTGAAGACAGTATGGAGATTCCATAAAAAACTAGGAATGAAACTACCAAGTGACCTAACAATCCCACTACTGGGCATATACCCTGCAAAAATCATAATTGAAAAAGCCATATGTACCCCAGTGTTCACTGCAGCACTATTTACAACAGCTAGGATGTGGAAGCAACCTAGATGTCCTTCAAGAGATGAATGGGAAAAGAAGCTATGATACATATATACAATGGAATATTACTCAGCCGTAAAAAGAAATGCTTTTGAGTCAGTGCTAATGAAGTGGATGAAACTAGAACCTATTATAGAGTGAAGTAAGTCAGAAACAGAGAAACAAATATCATATATTAATGCATATATGTGGAATCTAAAAAGATGATACTGATCAACCTGATTGCAGGGCAGCAGTGGAAAAACATACATACAGAACAGACTTATGGACATGCGGGGTGGGACGAATGGAGAGAACAGCATGGAAACATATACTCTAACATATATAAAATAGAGAGCCAGTGGGAATTTGCTGTATGACTCAGGGAAATCAAACCAGGGCTCTCTGACAACCTAGAGGGGTGGGATGGGGTGAGAGGTGGGAAAGAGACTCAAGAGGGAGGGGACATATGTATATCTATGGCTGATCCATGTTAATGGATGGCAGAAATAAACATAAAACTGTAATTATCCTTCAATTAAAAATAAAGTCACAGCATAGATAGTATTTTAATAGCATTGCTCAGCAGTCTGTTAATAGCAATTAAGCTTATGTTTCTTTGTTGTTTTTTTCCTGAAATCTTGTTTTGTGTAATATGTATTTTATATTAAAATTGGTTGTTGAAATAAAAGTTTAGAAGGAAATTATTTTAATGAAAAGATTATATCTAAATAATCTTGTCTCCTCTGTAGACAGCAAAGTTCAGTGGGAAAGAGTGCAAACGGATAGACCTTGGAATCTTGGCTCTCTCAGTTTGTCAGATTACAAACTATGTAATCTTATACAAATTATATAACCCCCTTGAGACTCCACTGCTTTGTCTGTGAATTGAAGTTGTTTATGTCAGTTAACCTAAGTGAAATATGTATGGAACTCAGGCAAGGAAACATAGGTGATTAAAAAGAGTGGCTACTACTATTGACTAGGAGATTAAAAAAATAGTCTTTACAGATGACAGATATTCTGTCCTAAATTACTGCTTCCAGTAATTCTCTTTTAAAAAAATTTCTCCAGTTTGTTTTCTGCCTTTTGACCCTTAAGTAGTATTTAACTGGCTGGAAGCGTCACCAAATGATAGAAGGCAAATGGACAGAAGTTTTCTGAAATGGGATTTTCGATTTCCTCTAGATTGGGAAAGTGGAGACGAGACTTTGAGGACAAAAAAGTGCTGAGGCATAACTGGTCTGTGGTATTTCCAACAGGAATCATCCTGGTGTGGGAAAGCCTTGGAGTCACTGCCTATTACCAGTGGAGGGTGTGCTAAGACCACACAACACTGAATTTGGGGGTTCACCTCTTAATTAAGGGTGCTTCTTAGATGGCGCTAGTGGCAAAGAAGTCACCCACCGATGCAGGAAACAGACATGGGTTCGATCCCTAGGTTGGGAAGATCCACTGGAAGAGAGCATGGCAACCCACTGCAGTATTCTTGACTGGAAAATGCCATGAACAGAAGAGCCTGACCTGCAGTCCATAGAGTCACAGAATCGGACATGACTAAAGAGACTTAGCACAGCACACACACTCTTAAGTAAAGTTCAGCTCTGGTGCAGGCGTACTCTCTATAGGGCCCCTAGTCTTCAGTTCTGGTTTGTTCTCTCTGCATTCTCCCTTTACATACTGTGAGACCAGGAGATACCAGACTGGGTGAAATTGCCCTGGCTACTTTAGCTACTACATCCTCCTTGTGCAGAGCTGATGCCTGCAGCCCAGGAGAGCCACATAAATTCTGGACTCCGCAAAGAAGAGATCAAAGAAACTATGAGGACAACAACTTCCACATCCGGTGCTTCTAGGAGCTGCCCACCACCTCTTTCTGAACTGGACTTTACTTTCTCTCTTCATTATATCCTTTTGCCTTCACACCTTGTGCTCACCTTTCTCCTATCCTTTCTCATCTTCTTTTTCTTGCCACTCAGGCCTCTTCCCATTAAAAAAAAAATCATCAAATAAGCCTTAATGAAGCTGAAACTCCAATCCTTTGGCCACCTGATGCGAAGAGCTGACTCATTTGAAAAGACCCTGGTGCTGGGAAAGATTGAGGGCAGGAGAAGAAGGAGACGACAGAGGATGAGATGGTTGGATGGCATCACCAACTCAGTGGACATGTGTTTGGGTAAACTCCGGAGTTGGTGATGGACAGGAGGCCTGGTGTGCTGTGGTTCATGGAGTTGCAAAGAATTGGACACGACTGAGCAACTGAACTGAACTGTGTCACTGAACACTGAGAAAAGACACTCGACCTGGAGAAATTCCAGCACTTCACCAGCAAAGGTTCAGCAGTGAAGTTCATTAAGGCTTATTTGCTGATTTTTTTTTTTTTTCTTCTTAATGGAAGGAGGCCTGAGTGAGCAGAATAATTATATTGGAGCGTGACACTTCCAAACACACAGAAAAAAGTCTTGACAAAATCCTTGTACAGGTGTTTACTCTTAACCAGTCCTTTGGATTTTACAACTCTGAGAAGGCTCCAAGGGCAGCTTTTGCTCCCTTTCTGCTGCCTCCCCCATCCTTCCCCATCAAAGAAGGGCAAGAAGCTACCACAGTTGTCACACTTTTCCCCCTTTTCCTTTGCTGTGCTCTGTTAATTGCTTTTTACCATGAACTTTCTCTGAAGTTCTAGAATGTGAAGGCCAGAGAGGCCTTTACAGATAGCCAAACAATACCATCCCACAGTCTTCAGCCACTGTTTCTGATGCAGCTCCAGAAAATATTATCTCCTATCATATACTAGAAGAAAAAAAAAAATTCAAGCTCTTCATCAATTTGCACAGCTAATAACTTTCGCTTTTCTGACAACTGATACAGGGCCCACATTTACTAAAATGTCAGCTTCCCTGGTGGCTCAGCGGTAAAAAGAATCCACCTACATGCAGGAGACAGGAGATGTGAATTCAACTCCTGGGTCAGGAATATCCCCTGAAGGTGGGCATGGCAACCCACTCCAGTATTCTTGCTAGGAAAATTCCAGGTACAGAGGAGTCTGGCAGGATACAGTCCATGTGTTCGCAAAGAGTCGGACACAACTGAAGCGACTGAGCAAGCAGGCACGCAGAGAGTTAGAAAATGTGAAGCTAACAAGCTTAAGACCACCCATCTTTGACTAAGATCCTCGTTTTACAAAAAGGATAGATGAGGCCAGAGTAGAAAGGCGACATGCCCAAGGTCACACAGCTGGTTAGTGGAAGATTCTGGACTGAAATCCAGTTACCCTTCCAGTTAAAGACAGTTCTTCTGTTTACTTTCAGTTTAAAGGGTGAATGGGAACCATTAGTTTTTCCTAAGGGTGATAAACTCTGCATGTGTCTATTTATGAATGTAGATGAGGAAACAAGCCTCTGAGAGCTGGTTCAGTGTTTTTGACATTTATAACAATGCAAGGTGAATATGTGCTTAGAATGCTTATCAAATGAATAGATGGACGTGTGTGAACAAGGAGAAGGGGAGCGGCCATATGTACGATATTATCTATGACTCAACAAAAACAGACAAGCCAGGGACACATTAATGTTAGGGAGTATGTTTGTCCCCCGAGTACAAAGCCTGGGTGAGGGAGAGCGTATCTGTGGGTAAGTGACATCTGGAAGCACCAGGTGTGCGGGGAGTCCAGTCTGTGATCCCAGGATTAGCCTTACCCTCCTGGGGCTTCATTTCATTATCTTCCTGAACATTAAATGACTACTAAATTCGATCTCTAAGGATTATCTCAGATCTATGTCATATCACAGACCTCAAAGAGGGAATGGACTTCATTTCACGGACATGTCTCGTGGCCTTGTGACACTGTGCCCTTTTGTGTGTGTGGAGGGGCGGGGGGAGTCTTTTGCTGAAAATTGTATTGCGTAGAAAAGGAGCATTCCTACCTCTTAACATCCAATGCATCTGGCTCCACTCCCAAATCCCAAGGCCCGTTTCTCCCTCCTCTGTTCATGAGAAATGAGAACTTGGAAAAAAGCTGGAAGTTTCGATTTTGAACTGCTTGTAGCTGATGAAACAATCTTGAAATAACCTGTGGGCTGTTTAAATTTTTAGCACCTAGCTGGCCATTTATTTCATTTCATATCCCAATCCATACCTAGTGAAATCAAAGTCCTGTGACTATTTATTCTCTCAACTGTCATGAAAAGTGGCCCCCTCCCCCAGATGGAGCTGATTTCTTTGATTACATTTCACACTGCCATTCTGAGGCCACCTGCCACTACTCAGGACTAGATCTGCACCAAAGCTTCTGTGCTGCTGTGTCAGGTAGACAACGAGGCACAGGGGAGGGGAGTGGAAAAAGAATACCAGTGGAGAACAGTTCATCTCTTTTGGAAACTACTTTCTGGCACTTGACAAGTCAGTTAAGGAGAGTAACTGACTAAAGGTTTGCTGGGCAAATTCTGCTACCTGCCTCCAACATCTGAGAGCAGGCTTAGCTGCTCTAGCTAGGTCTGTGATCCCTAGCACAAGGAACTATAATAACATGACTGGAGGGCATCCTTGGTGCTGAGTTAAATTACAATTTGTTTCCCAAGAAATGAGAATTAACCTGAGCTTAATTCCTATCTGTAGAAAATAAAAATCAGATTAATTAAAAGGTTATACACCCTGACTCCCCATGACTTTCACTGACATTCTTGTAGGGAATAGGCTCATTTAAGTTCATCTTGATCTCATCAACTAATGGATTGTTGTTGTGTAGTTGCTCAGTCTTGTCCTATTCCTTGCGACCCCATGGACTGTAGCCCGCCAGGCTCCTCTGTCTATGGGATTCTCCAGGCAAAATATTGGAGTGGGTTGCCATTTCCTTCTCCAGGGGGTCTTCCCAATCCAAGGATCAAACCCATCTCCTGCGTTGATAGGTGGATTCTTTACCACTGAGCCACCAGGGACACCCACAACTAATGGACGTGAGATTTAAATTCAGGTTCCAGCCCTTCTGCTCAGCTTGGCTCTGTGGTGCATTGCAGGGCACAGAATCACACCCGGTGCTGGGGACCAGCCTCCTGATAGGCACAAGGTTACAGCGGGAATGTAAGTTCTGTGAAGAAAAAGGTGCTAGCAATGGAAACATTCTGTCTGACGCTGGTCAGGACGAGGTGGACTGAAATACAGTCCCCAGCTTTGGGAAATTTGCAAAACAATCACTGATCAGTTTTTTTTTTTTTAATTTATTTTTTTAATTTTATTTTATTTTTAAACTTTACATAATTGTATTAGTTTTGCCAAATATCAAAATGAATCCACCACAGGTATACATGTGTTCCCCATCCTGAACCCTCCTCCCTCCTCCCTCCCCATACCATCCCTCTGGGTTGTCCCAGTGCACTAGCCCCAAGCATCCAGTATCATGCATCGAACCTGTACTGGCAACTCGTTTCATACATGATATTTTACGTGTTTCAATGCCATTCTCCCAAATCTTCCCGCCCTCTCCCTCTCCCACAGAGTCCATAAGACTGTTCTATACATCAGTGACTCTTTTGCTGTCTCGTACACAGGGTTATTATTACCATCTTTCTAAATTCCATATATATGCGTTAGTATACTGTATTGGTGTTTTTCTTTCTGGCTTACTTCACTCTGTATAATAGGCTCCAGTTTCATCCACCTCATTAGAACTGATTCAAATGTATTCTTTTTAATGGCTGAGTAATACTCCATTGTGTATCTGTACCATAGCTTTCTTATCCATTCATCTGCTGATGGACATCTAGGTTGCTTCCATATCCTGGCTATTATAAACAGTGCTGCGATGAACATTGGGGTACACATGTCTCTTTCCCTTCTGGTTTTCTCAGTGTGTATGCCCAGCAGTGGGATTGCTGGATCATAAGGCAGTTCTATTTCCAGTTTTTTTAAGGAATCTCCACACTGTTCTCCATAGTGGCTGTACTAGTTTGCATTCCCACCAACAGTGTAAGAGGGTTCCCTTTTCTCCACACCCTCTCCGGCATTTATTATTCGTAGACTTTTGGATTGCAGCCATTCTGACTGGTGTGAGATGGTACCTCATAGTGGTTTTGATTTGCATTTCTCTGATAATGAGTGATGTTGAGCATCTTTTCGTGTGTTTGTTAGCCATCTGTATGTCTTCTTTGGAGAAATGTCTATTTAGTTCTTTGGCCCATTTTTTGATTGGGTCATTTATTTTTCTGGAGTTGAGCTGTAGGAGTTGCTTGTATATTTTTGAGATTAGTTGTTTGTCAGTTGCTTCATTTGCTATTATTTTCTCCCATTCTGAAGGCTGTCTTCAGTTTTTTTTTTTTTAATTTATTTATTTTAGTTGGAGGCTAATTACTTTACAATATTGTAGTGGTTTTGCCATACATTGATATGAATCAGCTATGGGTTTACATGTGTTCCCCATCCTGAAACCCCCTCCCACCTCCCTCCCTATCCCATCCCTCTGGGTCATCCCAGTGCACCAGCCCCAAGCACCCTGTCTCATGCACTGAACCTGGACTGGCAATGTGTTTCATATATGATAATATACATGTTTCAATGCTATTCTCTCAGATCATCCCTCCCTCACCTCCCACAGAGTCCAAAAGACTGTTCTATACATCTGTGTCTCTTTTGCTCTCTCGCACAAAAGGTTATCATTACCATCTTTCTAAATTCCATATATATGTGTTAGTATACTGTATTGGTGTTTTTCTTTCTGACTTACTTCACTCTGTATGCTGCTGCTAAGTCACTTCAGTCGTGTCCGACTCTGTGCAGCCCCATAGATGGCAGCCCACCAGGCTCCCCCGTCCCTGGGATTCTCCAGGCAAGAACACTGGAGTGGGTTGCCATTTTCTTCTCCAATGCATGAAAGTGAAAAGTGAAAGTGAAGTCGCTCAGTCGTGTCTGACCCTCAGAGACCCCATGGACTGCAGCCTACCAGGCTCCTCCATCCATAGGATTTTCCAGGCAAGAGTACTGGAGTGGGGTGCCATGGCCTTCTCTGTCACTCTGTATAATAGGCTCCAGTTTCATCCACCTCATTAGAACTGATACAAATGTATTCTTTTTAATGGCTGAGTAATACTCCATTGTATATATGTACCACAGCTTTCTTATCCATTCGTCTGCTGATAGACATCTAGGTTGCTTCCATGTCGGGGCTATTATAAGCAGTACTGCGATGATCATTGGGGTACACGTGTCTCTTTCAATTCTGGTTTCCTCGGTGTGTATGCCCAGTGGTGGGATTGCTGGGTCATATGGCAGTTGTGTTTCCAGTTTTTTAAGGAGTCTCCACACTGTTCTCCATAGTGGATGTACTAGTTTACATTCCCACCAAGTGTAAGAGGGTTCCCTTTTCTCCACACCCTCTCCAGCATTTATTGCTTGTAGACTTTTGGATAGCAGCCATTCTGACTGGCGTGAAATGGTACCTCATAGTGGTTTTGATTTGCATTTCTCTGATAATGAGTGATGTTGAGCATCTTTTCATGTGTTTGTTAGCCATCTGTATGTTTTCTTTGGAGAAATGTCTGTTTAGTTCTTTGGCCCATTTTTTGATTGGGTCATTTATTTTTTCTGGAATTGAGCTGCAGGAGTTGCTTGTATATTTTTGAGATTAATTCTTTGTCAGTTGCTTCATTTGCTATTATTTTCTCCCATTATGAAGGGTGTCTTTTCACTTTACTTATATTTTCCTTTGTTGTGCAAAAGCTTTTAAGTTTAATTAGGTCCCATTTGTTTATTTTTGCTTTTATTTCCATTACTCTGGGAGGTGGATCATAGAGGATCCTCCTGCGATTTATGTCGGAAAGTGTTTTGCCTATGTTTTCCTTTAGGAGTTTTATAGTTTCTGATCTTACGTTTAGATCTTTAATCCATTTTGAGTTTATTTTTGTGTATGGTGTTAGAAAGTGTTCTAGTTTCATTATTTTACAAGTGATTGACCAGTTTTCCCAGCACCACCGGTTAAAGAGATTGTCTTTTCTCCATTGTATATTCTTGCCTCCTTTGTCAAAGATAAGGTGTCCATATGTGCGTGGATTTATCTCTGGGCTTTCTATTTTGTTCCATTGATCTCTATTTCTGTCTTTGTGCCAGTACCATACTGTCTTGATGACTGTAGCTTTGTAGTAGAGCCTGAAGTCAGGCAGGTTGATTCCTCCTGTTCCATTCTTCTTTCTCAAGATTTCTTTGGCTATTTGAGGTTTTTTGTATTTCCATACTAATTGTGAAATTATTTGTTCTAGCTCTGTGAAAAATACCATTGGTAGCTTGATAGGGATTGCATTGAATCTATAGACTGCTTTGGGTAGTATACTCATTTTCACTTTATTGATTTTTCCAATCCATGAACATAGTATATTTCTCCATCCATTTGTTTCCTCTTTGATTTCTTTCATCAGTGTTTTATAGTTTTCTATATATAGGTCCTTTATTTCTTTAGGTAGATATATTCCTAAGTATTTTATTCTTTTCATTGCAATGGCGAATGGAATTGTTTCCTTAATTTCTCTTCCTGTTTTCTCATTGTTAGTGTATAGGAATGCAAGGGATTTCTGTGTGTTAATTTTATATCCTGCAACTTTACTATATTCATTGATTAGCTCTAGTAATTTTCTGGTAGAGTCTTTAGGGTTTTCTATGTAGAGGATTATGTCATCTGGAAACAGAGTTTTACTTTTTCTTTTCCAATCTGGATTCCTTTTATTTCTTTTTCTGCTCTGATTGCTGTGGCCAAAATTTCCAACACTATATTGAATAGTAGTGGTGAGATTGGGCACCCTTGCCTTGTTCCTGACTTTAGGGAAAATGCTTTCAATTTTTCACCATTGAGGATAATGTTTGCTATGGGTTTGTCATATATAGCTTTTATTATGTTGAGGTATGTTCCTTCTATTCCTGCTATCTGGAGGGTTTTTATCATAAATGGATGTTGAATTTTGTCAAAGGCTTTCTTTGATCTATTGAAATAATCATATGGTTTTTACCTTTCAATTTGTTAATGTGGTGTATTACATTGATTGATTTGTGGATATTAAAGAATCCTTGAATTCCTGGGATAAAGCCCACTTGGTCATGATATATGATCTTTTTAATACGTTGTTGAATACTGTTTGCTAGAATTTTGTTAAGGATTTTTGCATCTATGTTCATCAGTGATATTGGCCTGTAGTTTTCTTTTTTTGTGGCATCTTTGTCTGGTTTTGGTGTTAGGGTGATGTTGGCCTCATAGAATGAATTTGGAGGTTTACCTTCTTCTGCAATTTTCTGGAAGAGTTTGAATAAGATAGATGTTAGCTCTTCTCTAAAGTTTTGGTAGAATTCAGCTATGAGGCCGTCTGGTCCTGGCCTTTTGTTTGCTGGAAGATTTCTGATTACACTTTCGATTTCCATGCTTGTGATGGATCTGTTAAGATCTTCTATTTCTTCCTGGTTCAGTTTTGGAAAGTTATACTTTTCTAAGAATTTGTCCATTTCTTCCAAGTTGTCCATTTTGTTGGCATTTAGTTGCTGATAGTAGTCTCTTATGATCCTTTGTATTTCTGTGTTGTCTGTTGTGATTTCTCCATTTTTATTTCTAATTTTGTTGATTTGATTCTTCTCCCTTTGTTTCTTGATGAGTCTGGCTAATGGTTTGTCACTGATCAGTTTTTGTGTGTATCACCTATGAGTTAAGGAAAGGCACAAAACGCTTTATTGGCAGCAAAAACATTAGGTTTAGAAAAGACAGAAGAACCAGTGATCAAATTGCCAACATTCATTGGATCAAGGGAATTCCAGAAAAACGTGTATTTCTGCTTCATTGACTATGTTAAAGTCTTTGACTGGATGGATCACAATTAAATGTGGAAAATTCTTAGATGGAAATACCAGATCAGCGTTCCTGTCTCCTGAGAAACCTGTATGCTGGTTAAAAAGCAACAATCAGAACTGGATATGAAACAACTGACTGATTCAAAAGTTGAAAAGCAGTACGACAGGCTGAAGTCGAGTTGAAGTGGAATCATATAATTAGATGGGATGTTTTTAAGAGGGCAGATAGGGCTCCTGTAAAGGGTCATATACTGTCATCCTACTTATTTAACTTATATTCAGAGTACATTTTGAGAAATGTGGGGCTGGATGACTCACAAGCTGGAATCAAGATTGCTAGGAAAAATATATCAACAACCTCAGGTATGCAGATGATACCATTCTAGTGGCAGAAAGTGAAGAGGAACTAAAGAGCCTCTTGATAAGGGTCTTAACCACTGGACCACCAGGGAAATCTGATTTTATATTTTTCAATGAAAAATTTTCTTATAGTTTTAAAGAGATATATTTGACTTACAGCACTGTGTAAATGTATAGCATAATGATGTAACATATACACATCAAGAAATGATTACCACAATAGGTTTAGTAAACATCCATAGCGTAAAGATACAAAATTAGACAATCAGAAAAAAATATATTTTGCTTGTCATAGGAACTCTTAGGATTTATCTAACAACTTCCGTATAAACCACACAGCAATGCTAATTATATTTATCCTGTTGTACGTTGCATCCCTGTATTTATTTACTGTAAAACTGGAAATTTGTACCTTTTAATTACCTTCATCCCTCCCCCGAACTGTGCTTCTGTTAACCACAAATTTGATCTATTTTTTTCTATGAGTTTGTTTTGAGGTATAGTTGACCAACACAATATTAGTTCCTGGTATACAGCACAGTGATTCTGAATGTCTATACTGTTCTATATGATCAACCTGTTAAGTCTACTTACCATCTGTCACCATACAAAGACATTACATGATTGTTGACTAGATACTCCACACGTGTCATACCCATGACTCATTTATTTTGTAACTGGAAGTTTCCACTTCTCAATCACTTCTTTCTCACCTCCCTTCTGGCAACCATCTGTTTGTTCTCTGTATGCATGACTATGTTTCTGTTTTGTTATGTTTGTTCATTTGTCTTGATTTTTAGATTTCACATAAAAGTGAAATCATATAGTATTTGTATTTCCCTATCTGACTTATTTCACTTAGCATAATACCCTCTAGGCCCATTTATGTTGCCACAAATGACAAGATGTCCTTCTTTTTTTATGGCTGAGTAATAGTTTATAGCTATATTGTATTATGTATATATGGATACAATATATGTAAAACATACATATAGGTGGTGTATATATATATATAACATCATATATACACACCACATCTTCTTTAACTATTCATCTGTGGATGGACTCAGGTTGCACCCGTATCTTGGCTGTTGTAAATAATGCTGCAATGAACACTGAGGTGCAT
This sequence comes from Bos mutus, assembly GCF_027580195.1. Taxonomy (NCBI): domain Eukaryota; kingdom Metazoa; phylum Chordata; class Mammalia; order Artiodactyla; family Bovidae; genus Bos; species Bos mutus. The sequence continues at coordinate 26,660,117 of NC_091626.1, read as the reverse complement.
ATATCTTTTCAAATTAGTATTTTCATTTTCTTTCTTTGGATAAGTACTCAGGAAAGGAACTGCTGACTTGTTTGGTAGTTTTATTTTTAATTTTTTGAAGGACTTTCATACTGTTTTCCTTATGGATGCACCAATTTATTAATACATTCCCAACAATGCACAAGGGTTCCCTTTTCTCCGCATCTTGCCAACACTTGTTATTTGTTGTCTTTTTGATGACAGCCATTCTGACAAATGTGAGGTGATACCTCATTGTGAGTTTGATTTGAATATCCCTAATGATTAATGATGTTATACACCTGAAACTAATAGACTATTATATGTCAATTATGCATCAATAAAAATTATTTAAAATGTGCTGCTGGTACAAGGGGCAATATCATCTCTAAGTTCAGTTGTGTCTCTCATCTATAGAACAGCTTGATGACACATTGTTACAGACTAGTGTTTGTTAAGAGCTATGAGGATAATGAGTTCTCTCAAGTAACAGAGGTCAGGGGCTGAATGTAAGAATCAGAATCTAGGGGATCAGAAAGTGAAAGTGAAAGTGAAGTCGTGTCCAACTCTTTGCGACCCCATGGAATGTAGCCTACCAGGCTCCTCAGTCCATGGGATTTTCCAGGTCAGAATATTGGAGTGGGTTGCTGTTTCCTTCTCCAGGGGATCTTCCATCAGAATTAGCATCAGAATTGCCAAGGCTGGAAAGATGACTGAAGGGATTTACCTTTTACCTAAGGATTTTGAGGTGTTAACAGATAATGGTATCTCTAAGGAGAGCAGATGAGTATCCAAAGAGAGTGCTGCTTAGCATCTACAATCAGAAGAAGGCAAATCTGGAGGAGCAGGAAACTGAGAATGGTTGCACTCAAAAAAAAAATCATGATGCATGTTCAGTTCTTAGAGCAAAGCAGATTCTCAAATACGCAATCTGTTGAATAAAGAGATTGCTGGGTCCCTAGGAGGAAGGATATATCAACATTATGACAAATATATAAGATAGTGATTCTCTCAGTCCTTTACCCAAGAAACCTAAAACCATTTCCTTAGGAGACACTATGGTAGGGATAGAGAAATGACTAGAATTGAGAAGATTATTGGACACAGTACCTGCATTGATATTGATGCTCAGATTCCAAAGCATCATTGTGGACCCTGAAATAGTGGGAGCTTATGACATCAGGAAAAAAGTGGAGTTCTAGCTGGCATACGTTTTACAATGGGTTCTGTGCCCTGCAGTCCAACCTAGTGGTCGCATGTCTGAGTCCTCAGGTATGTAATTGGGATTGGTATCTTAAGCAGTGGGAATAATGTCCATATGAAGTTGGCGTGTGGAATAAGAGCTATCATCATTGCTATGCAGGTGGGTGCCTCTTAAACATGCGTCTGCCTCTGGCCAGGATGATGAATCAAAGTCAATACTGTGTTCATGGTGAGAAGGTAGACACAAGTGCACTATTCAAGCCTAAAAGAAACAGCAGCAGTTGTATTTCTCACATCTGCATAGAAATCACCAATCCAGCCATTACAGAAACTATATTGATCCTAGTGAGTGATTGTAGACAACCAACTCTCCAAAGAGAATGTCTTGTTGCTGATAGTGGGTCACATATATCTACCATTGCTAGAGGATGTTAAATGGCATCAGGTGATGGTGGCATCAGGTGCATCAGTCATTGATTTGCTAAACTTGTTAATTTCTATTTTGATCAGAAAAGAGCATCCAAAAAAAGTGTAGCATTCATGTGTCATGGATAACCATGTATATTTTGTATATTTGCCTCCAGAGTCGTGTTCACCTTCTTGCACCTGGCATATTATCTGAACAGGTTTAGACTGTCTGAACATTGCAGAAGACATTGAACTGACTCATTATATCTACAGCATCATGAGGATGAGCCCAGGCAAACATGAGTTGGTTAGTTCTTTGGAGGTCTTATAAGGAGATATACATTCCAAGGTTAGGAGACAAACCTTACAAAGATTCAGGGGCAATTCATATTATTGGAGTATTTCAGATTACAGGATGTAGCTCATGTTGGGAAATAGCCGAAGAATAAAGGCAAATTGCTTCATGATGCCTTCCCTACCACAGAGAAGGTGATGCCTGATATATGTTTCTTTGGGTTATTGAAGCAAACATTTCATACCTGTGAATATGATGCTGGATGATAATAAAAGTGGCCAGTTTTGAGTAAGAATGCAAGGCAAGAAAAGGTCTTGGTTCTTGCTTGCCCATTGAAAACCCAAAGCCATAATTAGAGCTGTCAAGTATGGCACAGCTGATGTCTTTGACCCTGTTGGAAACTGGTGGTAGTGGTAGATATGATGTGAAATCTATGACAAGAATCCCCCAAAAGAATCACTATATAGGCCCTGGGGTTTGGAAACAAGGCCATGTCCTCTGCCTATGAAGAAATAGCTCTTAGTGTGTTAGTGGATCCCAGGCAAAATGAGAGTTTTGTCCATGTGGCTCCATATGAGCACATATACTGAATCATTGAGTATCAGCTAGGTTTCTTTGGGTCTGTTAACTTACAAAATCAAAAGGATCTTGCAGCAGTTCACAGAAAGCTCAAAATAGAACATCTAGTGTCAACCTCATACAAAAGAAGACATCTGTAAATTGTATGAGCAGGTATTTGAAATCATACCACTCATCATTGCTACACCAGTGTGCTTCGCTCAGCTTCCATATATGCCCACGTGTCAGGTATGCTCAGTTGCTAAAGGAGGAATAAAATGCCTGACTTTGGTATATGAATGGGTAGGCTTGGTATCTGAGTTCAAACCAAACATCAAGATTACTGCATAATATTCCTCTTCAGAGATGATTCTAAAAGGAGAGAAATAACAAAAAATCATATTCTCGGGCAGTTTTATGGCTAGTAATGTTGATTGTCTACCCTATGTGGAAAGTCCCTAATTAGACTACTTCAGGTGGCCAAGATATTACATAATATCATTTAGCATGATATTCTTTATTTCCATCCATGTTGTTGCAAATGGCAACATTTCCTCTTTTATGACTGAGTACTATGCTAGTGTATATATATATACCACATCTTTGTTTTAAAGCTTTTTATTTTATATTGGAGTATAATTGATTAACAATATTGTGTTAGTTTTAGGTATACAGCAAAGTCATTCAGTTATACATATACATATATCTATTCTTTTTCAAATTCTTTTCTCCATTAGGTTGTTATGGAATATTAAGCAGAGTTCCCTGTGCTGTGCAGTAGGTCCTGTGTACTTGTCAATCCCACATTCCCTAACTATCTCTTTCTCCCTGCCATTCACCCCTGCTAACTATAAGTGCATTCTCTAAGTCTGTGAGTCTGTTTCTATTTTGTAAATAAGCTCATGTCTATCATGTTTTAAAGATTCTGCATATAAGTGATATCATACGATCTTTCTCTTTCTCTGTCTGACTTACTTCACTCAGTATGACAATCTCCAGATCCATCCATGTAGCTGAAAGTGGCATTACTTCTTCTTTTCAAAGGCTGAGTAAAATTCTATTGTATACACTTACCATCTCTTCTTCATCTGTTCTTCTGTTGATGGACATTTCTGTCGCTTCCATGTCATGACTATAATAAACAGTGCCGCAATGAACATTCAAGTGCATGTATCCTTTTGTACCATGTTTTTCTCCAGGTATGTGCCCAGAGTGGGATTTTAGGATCATATGATAGCTCTGTCTTCAGTTTTTTAAGGAGCCTCCATACTGTTCTCCATAGTGGCTATACCAATTTACATCTTCATCAACAGTGTAGGAGGGTTCCCTTCCCTCCACAACCACTCCAGCATTTATTATTTGTGGATTTTTTCCTTTTATGATAGTCACGCTGACTGGTATGAGGAGATATCTCATTGTAGTTTTGATTTGCATCTCTCTAATAATTAGCAATGTTAAACATTTTTTCATGTGCCTCTTGGCCATCTGTATGTCTTCTTTGGAGAAATGTCAGTTAGCTTTTCTGCCTGTTTTTTCATTGGATTTTTTTTTTTTTTTTTGAAGATACTAAGTTGCATTCAGCTTTGTTTGTAAATCTTGGAGACTAATCCCCTGGTCCATCACACAATTAGCAAATATTTTCTCCCCATCTGTGGGTTGTCTTTTTGTTTTATTTATGGTTTCCTTTGTTGTACAAAAACCTCTGCGTTTAATTAGGTTCCACTTGCTTATTTTTATTTCCATTAAACAAAGAGATGGATTGAAAAATAACAGTGCTGCGATGTAATTTTTAAATTTATTTTTAGTTGCAGGATAATTCCTTTACAATGTTGTGTTAGTTCTGCCGTACAACATGAATCTGCTATAGTGTACATGTATCCCCTCCCTTTTGAACAGAGCAATGAGCTGAGTTTCCTGTGCTACACAGCTGCTTCCTGCTAGCTGTCTGTTTTACACATGGTAGTGTATATATGTCAGTGCTACTCTGTCAGTTGGTCCCACCCTCTCCTTCCCCCACTGTGTCCACAAGTCCCTTCTCTATGTATGTGTCTCTATTCTTGCCCTGCAGGTTCATCAGTACTATTTTCTAGATTCCATGTGTGTGTGTTAATAAACGATATTTGATTTTCTCTTTCTGACTTACTTCACTCTGTATAATAGGCTCTAGGTTCATCCACCTCATTACAACTGACTCAAATTCATTGCAGTTTATGGCTGAGTAATATTTAATTGTATGTATGTACACAACTTCTTTATCCATTCATCTGTCGCTGGATATCTATGCTGCTTCCATGTCCTGGTTATAGTTCTGCTATTAACATTAGGATATATGTATTTTTGAATTATGGTTTTCTCAGGGTATAAGCCCAGAAGTGGGATTGCTAAGTCATATTATAGTTTTATTCCTAGTTTTTTAAGGATTCTCCATACTGTTCTCCATAGTGGCTATATCAATTTACATTCCCACCAACAATGCAAGAGGGTTTGCTTTTCTCCACATCTTCTGCAGCATTTATTGTTTGTAGATTTTTTTGATGGTGGCCATTTTGACTGGTGGGATGTGATACCTCATTGTACTTTTGATTTGCATTTCTTTAATAATGAGTGATGTCGAGCATCTTTTCATGTGTTTCTTAGCCATTTGTATGTCTTCTTTGGAGAAATATCTGTTTAGGTCTTCTGCTCATTTTTTTAATGGCTTCTTGGTTTTTTTGATACTGAGCTGCATGAACTGCTTATATCCTTCAGAGATTAATCCTTTGTCACTTGCTTCATTTGCAAGTATTTTCTTCCATTCTTAGGATTGTCTTTTCATATTTGTAGTTTCCTTTGCTGTGCAAAAGCTTTTAAGTTTAATTAGGCCCATTTGTTTATTTTTGTTTCCATACTCTAGGAGGTGGTCAAAGAGGATTTTGCTGTGATTTATGTCAAAGAGAATTCTATCTGTGTTTAGAATTTTCTATGAATGGTATCAAGTCATCTGCAAATAGTGACAGTTTAATTTTTTATTTTCAAACTTGGATTCCTTTTATTTATTTTTCTTCCCTGATTACCATAGCTAAGATTTCCAAAATTACATTGAATTAAAGTGGCAACAGTGGACTCCTTCTATCTTGTTCCAGATCTTAGAGGAAATGTCTTCAGGTTTTTACCATTGAGTGTGGTATTAGCTGTAGGTTTGTTATATATGGACTTTACTATGCTGAGGTGTGTTGCCTCTGTGCCCACTGTCTGCAGAGTTTTTATCATAAATAAGTATTGATTAATTCCAAGTTTTTTCTCTATTGAGATGATCATATGGTTTCTATTCTTTATTTTGTTGATGTGGTATATCACACTGATTAATTTGTGAATATTGAAAAACCCTTGCATTCCTGGGATAAATCTTACTTGATCATGGTGTCTGATCCTTTTAATGTACTGTCTTGGATCATTGTGCTTTTGTTTTCATTTGTCTCTAGGTATTTTTCAGTTCCTTTGTTTTCTTCATTGATCCATTGGTTGTTTAGAAACATACTGTTTTTTCTTCATGTTTTTGTGTTTTTTATAGTTTTTTTCTTGTAGTTGGTTTCTAATCTCATAGCATTTTGGTTAGAAAAGATACCTGATGTGATTTCAGTTTTTTTAAATGCGCTGAAACTTGCTTTGTGGACCAGCATGTGGTCAATCCTGAAGAATGTTCCATGTATACATGAGGAGAGTGTGTATTCTGCTCCTTTTGGATGGAATGCTCTATAAATATCAATTAAGTCCATCTGGTCTGATATGTCATTTAAGGCCTGTGTTTCCTTACTGATTTTCTTTCTGGATGATCTGTCCATTGATACAAGTGCAGTGTTAAAGTCCCCTACTCTTACTGTTTTACTGTTGGTTTTTCCCTTTATGGCTATTAGTATTTGCCTTGTATATTGTTGTGCTCCAGCATTGGGTGCATATATATTTACAATTGTTTTACCTTCTTCTTCAATAGATCCCTTGATCATTTTATGCAGTGTCCTTTTTTTATCTTGTCTCTTGTGAAAGACTTTATTTTAAATTCTCTTTTGCCTGATATGAGTATTGTTCCTTCAGCTTTCTTTTGACTCCCATTTTCATGGAATATCATTTTCCATCCCCTCTCTTTCAGTCTGTATGTGTCTCTAGGTCTGAAGTGGGTCTCTTGTAGACAGCATATACACAGGTGGTCTTATTTTTGTATCCAGTCTGTGTCTTTTGCTTGGACTATTTAATCCATTTGCATTTAGAGTAATAATTGGTATATGTCCCTAGTGGCATTTTCTTAATTGTTTTGGGTTTGTTTTGTAGGTCTTTTCCTTCTCTTGTGTTCTCTGTGTAGGGAAATCCTTTTAGCATTTGTTATCTAAAGCTGATTTGGTGGTGCTGAATTCTCTTACATTTTGCTTGTTTGGAAAGCTTTTGATTTCTCCATTAAATGTGAATGACAGCATTGCTGGGAAGAGTATTTTTGGTTGGAGATTCTTCCCTTTCTTCACTTTAAATATATCATGCCACTTTCTTCTGATGTGCAGAGTTTCTGCTGAAAAATCAGCTGATAGCCTTATGGGAGGTCCCTTGTATGTTCTTTGTTATTTTTCCCTTGTTGCTTTTAATATTTTTTCTTTGTCTTTAATTTTTGTTAATTTGATTTCTGTTTGTCTCAGCACAGATTTATCCTACCTGGGACTCTCTGTATTTCCTGGAATTGGGTGATTGTTTCCTGTCCCATGTTATAGAAGTTTCCAGCAATTATCTCTCCAAATATTTCCTCAGGTCCTTTCTCTCTTTCTTTTCCTTCTGGAACCCTTATAGTGGAAATGTTGGTGCATATAATGTTGTTCCAAAGGTCTCTTAGACTGTCTTCTCATCTTCTCACTCTTTTTCTTCATTCTGTTCTGTGGCAATGATTTCTACCATTCTGTCTTCCTGGTTACTCATCAGATCTTCTGCCTCAGTTATTGACCTACTGATTCCTTTCAGTGTATTTTTTCTTTTCAGTTCTTGTATTGCTCATCTCTTTTTGTTCTTTAGTTATTCTAGGTCTTTGTTAAACATTTCTTGCATCTTCTCAGTCCTTGCCTCCATTCTTTTTCCAAGATCCTGGATCATCTTCACTGTCATTATTTTGAAATCTTTTTCCAGAAGATTGCCTATCTCCATTTAACATAGTGTTTTGTTTTGTTTTGTTTTCTGGGGTTTTATCTTGTTCCTTCTTCTGGGACATATACTCCTGCCATTTCATTCTGTCTGACTTTCTTTGATTGTGGATTCCATCCTGCAGGCTACAGGATTGTAGTTTTTCTTGCTTCTGCTACCTGCATTCTGGTGGAATGAGGCTATCTAAGAGGCTTGTGAAGGCTTTCTAATGGGAGGGACTAGTGTTGAGTGGAGATGGGTCTTGTCCCTCTAGTGGACAGGGCTGTGCTCAGTAAAACTTTAATCTGCTTGTCTGCTAATAGGTGGGGCTGTGTTCCCACCCTATTAGTTGGTTGACTTGAAGCAACTCAGCACTGGAGCCAAAGGCTGTTTTGTGGGGTTAATGGCAGGCTCTTAGGAGGGCTCATGCCAATGGATACTTCCCAGAACTGCTGCTGCCAGTGAGTGTCCTTGACCACACATTGAGCCCTAGTCATCCCCACTTCTACAGGAGATCCTTCAATACTAGCAAGTAGGTCTGGCCGAGTCTCTTATGGGGGTCACTCCTTTTTCCCCCTGGGATCTAGCACACATGAGAGTTTGTGTGTCCTCCCCCTCCAAGAATGGAGTCTCTATTTACCCCAGTCCTGGGAGTGTCCTGTGATCAAAACCCACTGGGCTTCAAAAGTAGATTCTCTGGGGACTCCTCCTCCTGCTGCCAGCCTGGGAAACCAGATATGGGGCTTAGAAATTTCACTCCCGTGGGAAAACTTCTGTGGTATAATTGTTTTCCAGTTTGTGGGTCCTGGAATTTCAGTTTATCACAATTGAGCCCTTCTTACTGTCGCTCTTTGTCTTTGGATATAGGGTATCCTGTATTAGTATGTTCCAGTGTTTTTTTGTTGATGGTTATTCAGCTATTAGTTGTGATTTGGTGCTTTCATAAGAAGGGGATTATCCTGCATCCTTCTACCCTACCATCTTGAGCTAATCTCCTACCACATTTTATTAAACCAATCATCTGTTGATGAGCACATGGGTTGTTCCCATGTCTTGGCTACTGAAAATAGTATTGCTATGAACATTGGGGTGCATGTATGTTTTCAAATTAATGTTTGTTTTCTTTTCCAAATATATATACCCAATAGTGGAATTAATGAATCATGTGGTAGTTCTAATTTCAGTTTTTAAAGGAACCTTCATAGTATATTCCATGGTGGGTACAACCACTTACAGTGTACAGGGGCTCCCTTTTCCCTGCCTCTTCTCTAGCATTTATCATTTGTGGACAATCTGATGATAGCCATTCTGACAGTTGTGAAGTGAAACCTTTTTGCAGTTTTGATTTCCATTACCCCAGTACTTAGTGACATTGAGCATCTCTTCATGGGCCTGTTGGCCATCTGTATGTATTATTTGAATAAATGTTCATATAGGTATTCTGCCCATTTTTTTGTTGGATTTTTGCAGCAGAGGTTCATGCTTGTCAAAAAGCATCCATCCTGGAAAAGGCGTGAACAACCAAGTAAGCAAAATGATTTGGCCAGTCAATATTAGGCAAACTTTACCAGTGACCATCATGGAACTGGTACAGTGGGTACAAGAACAGAGTGGCCATGCTGGCAGAAGTAGTGGTTACACTGGGCTCGATAGCATGAACTCTCATTTGCCAAGAAAGTCCAGTCTGTAAATGTCCAACTTGCCAACAACAGAGATCATTGCTGAGATCCTGAGAAGTCACTGTTTCTCAAGAAGACCTGGCAACTGATCAGTGGGAAGTCAACTACTATGGGGCCCTTTAATCTGAAAGGGCCAGCATTTGGTCCTCGCAAGAATAGATATTCATTCTAGTTGTGATAAGTGGCTTTTTGTGCCTGCAGAGTCACAGTCAACATCTGTGCTGAGGGCTTGCTTAGAAATGTATGATCTTTAACCATGGAATCCCACATGGCTTAGCATGTGAACAGATATTTCAGCCTTCCATGACTGAGGCACAGAAATAGGTCCATCCCAATAGTATCCATTGTTTGCATCACTTATCAAATATTCACTAGCAACCACATGCACAGTGTGGTGCAACAACCTACAGAAGACACAGCAGAAAAACCAGCTCAGAAACAATATCCTGGAAGGATGAGTGCCATCCTTCAGGGTACAGTGTCTATACTAAATCAGAGACTGCCATATGGTACTGTATATCCGTTATGAGGAATATATGGGATCAGAAAGCAAGGAATAGAAGTTGGGTGGCCCTCCTTAACATGACTCTTAGTGAGCCACTGGTTGTTTTTCTACTTGTCCTCCCAGCAACTGGGTGTTCTCCAGGGCTTTAGGAAGCCGGGGCCACAGAAAATATACTCTTGCCAGAGACACAGCATGAGTGCCATGGAACTGCAAGGTACAGCTGCCGTAAAAGCCCCCCAAGTATTAACACGTCCAAAGACTAGTCTGTGGGAGGAGGAGTCACCATTTTGGATGGAGTCATTGACCCTGAGTAGCAGGGGAGTTAGGGCTACTAATCCTCAGTAGAGGCTTGGAAGATTACCTGTAGAACCTAGGTAATACATTTGCCAGACTCCTGAAGCTCCCTTGCTTGGGCAATGGTGTGACTGGACTTGTGCAGCAATCTTCACCTGAGGGGTCTCAGAATCCTGAGGATAAAGATGCAAAATTTTTAAACAAACAATATGGAAAGTCCTGTTTTTTCACCATATATTCTACTCTGCTCCGTCTACTTTCTCCTCTCTTATACTCATACCCCATGGGTATCTAAAACTACTATAAGGTTGGCAGAAACAGTTCTCAGCAGTAGTGTTCTGTTGCTTATCAGGACTCCTCCAAGGTATGGGATAATAGGAAACAGCCTCATGCATTTGTTTTTGTTAAAAGAGAAACTGTGGCTAAAGTTTAAACATAGAACTGCTATTCCAATTCTTCCTCTTCCAAAAACCCTGACCCTCTTTCATCTGGAAAGTGACCTGGTCTGCAGATGTTCTCTGATACACCTCAACACAATGAAGTCTTTACCATCTATTGGAGTCACAGAAATCTTTAAAAAAATTTGATTCCATTGTTTGGGAGAAGTGGAAAAATTTCCAACACTGCCTAGTGGGGTTAAAAACAGAACCAGTACAAAAGACCTGTATGTGGAAAATTATAAGACACCGGTGAATGAAATCAAAGATGACACAAACGGAGAAATAGTCCATGTTCCTGGGTAGGAAGAATTAATATTGTGAAATGACTATACTATCAAATGCCATCTACAGATTCAATCAAATCCCTATAAAACTACCATTTTTCACAGAACTAGAACAAAAATTTTCACAATTCATGTGGAAACACAAAAGACCCTGAATAGCCAAAGCCTTCTTGAGAAAGAAGAATGGAGCTGGAGGAATCAATCTTCCTGACTTCAGATTAAACTACAAAGCTACAGTCATCAAGACAGTATGGTACTGGCACAAAAACAGAAACATAGACCAATGGAACAAGATAGAGAACCCTGAGATAAACCCACACACCTGTGCGTACCTTACTTTTGACAAAGGAGGGAAGAATATACAATGGGGCATAGATTGCCTTTTCAGTAAGTGGTGCTGGTAAAACTGGACAGCCACGTGCAAAAGAATGAAATTAGAACACTTCTCAATGCCATACACAAAGATAAACTCAAAATGGATTAAAGGCCTAAATGAAAGAGCAGAAACTATAAAACTCTTAGAGGAAAGCATAGGCAGAACACTTAATGACGTAAATCAAAGCAAGATCTTCTATAACCCACCTCATAGAGTAATGGTAATAAAAACAAAAATAAAGAAGTGGGACCTAATTAAACTTAAAAGCTTTTGCACAGCAAAAGAAACTACAAATAAGATGAAAAAACAACCCTCAGAATGGGAGAAAATAATAGCAAATGAAACAACTGACAAAGAATTAATTTCCAAAATATAGAAGCAGATCATACAACTCAACACCAGAAAAACAAATAACCCAATCAAAAGTGGGAAAAAGACCTAAAAAGACATTTCTCCAAAGAAGACATACAGATGGGTAACAAACACATGAAAAAGATGCTCAACATCATTCATTATTAGAGAAATGCAAATCAAAACTACAGTGAGATACCACCTCACACCAGTCAGAATGGTCATCATCAAAAAGTCTATTAAAAAAAAAATAGTCTACAAACAATAAATGCCAGAGAGGGTGTGGAGAAAAGGGAACTCTCTTGCATTGCTGGTGGGAATGTAAACTGATACAGCCACTGTAGAGATTCCTTTAAAAGCTAGGAATAAAACCACCATATGATCCAGCAGTTCCACTCCTAGACATATACCCTGAGGAAGCCAAAATTGAAAAAGACCCATGTACTCCAATGTTCGTTGCAGCACTATTTAGTATAGCTAGAACATGGAAGCAACCTAGATGTCCATTGACAGATAATGGATAAAGAAGCTGTGATAAATATGTACAATGGAATACTACTTAGCCATAAAAAGAAAGGCATTTGAGTCAGTTCAAGTGAGGTGGAAGAACCTAGACCCTATTATACAAAGTGAAGTAAGTCAGAAAGAGAAATGTAGATATCGTATACTGACACACACATATATATATAGAATGGTGGAATATATATGGAATCTTTTATATACCATAAAAGATAGTACTGATGAATTTATTTTCAGGGCAGCAATGGGGAAATAGACATAGAGAACAGACCAATGGATACGGAGGGAGGGGAAGAGGGAGAGGACGAGATGTATGGAGAGACTAACACAGAAATTTACAATACCATATGTAAAATAGAGAGCCAGGGAGAACTCACTGTATGACTCAGGGAACTCAAACAGGGACTCTGTGACAATCTAGCAGGGTGGGATGAGGAGGGAGATGGGAGGGAGGTTCGGGAGGTAGGGGACATTGGTGTATCTATGGCTGGTTCTTATTGATGTATGACAGAAAACCACAAAATTCTGTAAAGCAATTATCCTTCAATTTAAAAAGTTAAATTAAAAAAACAGAACTGGTCAAAACCCCCTATTTTTTTCTTTTTGGTGTGGAGGTAAGTCCTCCTCCTGTTCTCATTTTTTTGCTTGTTTCTTTTTTGGTGTGTTTGTTTGTTTATAATTTGGAGTTGGGGGGCTGTAAATCTCTTGATTTTTTGGAGCCCCCAAAAATAAAGTCTGACACTGTTTCCACTGTTTCCCCATCTATTTCCCATGAAGTGATGGGACCAGAGGCCACGATCTTAGTCTTCTGAATGTTGAGCTTTAAGCCAAATTTTTCACTCTCCTGTTTCACTTTCATCAAGAGGCTTTTTAGTTCCTCTTCACTTTCTGCCATAAGGGTGGTGTCATCTGCATATCTGAGGTTATTGATATTTCTCCCGGCAACCTTGATTCCAGCTTGTGCTTCCTCCAGCCCAGCGTTTCTCATGATGTACTCTGCATAGAAGTTAAATAAGCAGGGTGACAATATACAGCCTTGACGTACTCCTTTTCCTATTTGGAGCCAGTCTGTTGTTCCATGTCCAGTTCTAACTGTTGCTTCCTGACCTGCATATAGGTTTCTCAAGAGGCAGGTCAGGTGGGCTGGTATTCCCATCTCTTTCAGATCACTGCAGATGGTGACTGCAACCATGAAATTAAATGATGCTTACTCCTTGGAAGGAAAGTTATGACCAACCTAGATAGCATATTGAAAAGCAGAGATATTACTTTGCCAACAAAGGTCCATCTAGTCAAGGCTGTGGTTTTTCCAGTGGTCATGTATGGATATGAGAGTTGGACTGTGAAGAAAGCTGAGCAGCAAAGAATTGATGCTTTTGAACTGTGGTGTTGGAGAAGACTCTTGAGAGTCCCTTGGACTGCAAGGAGATCCAACCAGTTCATTCTAAAGGAGATCAGTCCTGGGTTTTCTTTGGAAGGACTGACGCTAAAGCTGAAACTCCAGTACTTTGGCCATCTCATGCAAAGAGTTGACTCATTGGAAAAGACTCTGATGCTGGGAGGGAGTGGGGGCAGGAGGAGAAGCAGGATGAGACGGCTGGATGGCATCACCGACTCGATGGACATGAGTTTGGGTGAACTCCGGGAATTGGTGATGGACAGGGAGGCCTGGCATGCTGCGATTCATGGTATCGCAAAGAGTCGGACATGACTGAGTGACTGAACTGAACTGAACTGAACTGAAATCTCTTGAAGGTCAACCTTTTTTCACATGGAGGTCAGTATTTTTCTTTTGCTTTCTGAAGATCTTTGGACAAGCAGAAAATTAGGCATCTTTCCTAAGGTAGATCATGTGCCTCCTTTTACTTCAGACTTTTTTTTACCAGAGAAACTCCTATTTTATTCAAACTGTTCGTCAGATTTACTCTAGATATATGATGTGCCAGAAAGACCCTTAGTCTTTTAATTTCTTCTCAAAGTAGTATAGTCTTATTGAGTAAGATCTGGAATTGTAGTGGCCCTCTCTGGCTTCTTGGGGATGTCAGAGTTGTGAGTGTGGCCCTTAAGAAGAAAGGGCATTGGAATAGCCATCACACCATGGGCAATCTACCTGAGTTTGAGGTAGGAGATCGATGGGCCCCTGGTATGGACAGCTGGTATTTGTCAAATTTGTCCAACAAAACCAAAGCTTTGTTTTCTCTGAGCCAACCCAAGGACAAAGCTAGTGGCAGAAGCTGAACTCTGCTAAGTAAAGAGAAAAGGGGACCACTCCTGAAGTCAAGGAAAACCTCCCTGTCTGCACATGTGCAGGAAGGCTCCTTAGGGGTCAAAAAGGGTGGAGGTGCCACCCTGTAATAAGTGTGGACATACCTCCACAGGCCTCAGGAGTGGGATCCATCTTTGCAAAAACTTGCAGAGGCATGCTGGGGAGGGTCCTAGGGCAGGTCAGGTGTGAAAAAAGATAACTGGCCAAAGGTAAACAAGGACCCAGAAGGACTGTCTCACTTAAGTGATTTAAATCACCTCGTACTGCGGGCTTCCTCGTTAGAGAGGAGCACCTCACGATTTCTCTCTTTTTTCTCCCGGTGTGTAAAAAAATAAACAAAGTGTTTCTCTGTGTGCTCTCCCACTTATGCTGTGTCTCTAAGAATAAACTTTGTACGTGTTTTTGTATTCTTGAAGCATTCTTGCTTTCAAATGGGGGCTAGGGCCAGGGGGTCATTGCTTCCAGCCTCTAGTCACTGGTGGTCCAGTGGTGAGGATTTCTGTTTTTTCACTCAGGTTACCCAGTTTCAGTTCCTGGGCAGGGAACTAAGATCTCTTAAGACCACTCCTTGCTCTGTCTCCAAAATCAAGCTGGTGAAAAGAAGCCAAGAAATGAAAGATTTTGAGTAGATTCTAATATTCTGTGGCCTCTATTATATAACTTTCACCTTGCTGCTGCTTCTGCTTTTTCCGTAGAAAAAGACCTTGTCTTTCTATGTCTTCATTTGATGAAAAGTAGTGTGCTCCCCACCACCAGGAATTTCCTTCACGTTGCTACATGTAGCATTCCACACAGAACATCATCTTGTTCACATTGTACAGCTTTTCCTCCTCCTCAAATCACCATCACACCACAGTTTCCAAATTGGTCACCCCTGACATTCAATACGTCATAGCATGCTGGGACAGCCTTTTTTATGTCATAGCCAAAGGAGGGCTTGACAGTGTAAATCGCAGTCACTACAGTTTGCCCTCACACAAACAGCTGATGCTGAACATGGGGTTCCATCCTGGATATAAGTGTCAGCTGGACAATCATGTGTCTCCCTGTTACAGTATTCTGGTAGATCACAAATACCAAGAGTATCTCTGTACATATATCCAGGTTGAGCATATTTATACTTCATGCAGCAATCTCCATGATCACAGTCACTGCCAAGGCTGAGGATACAACTGGTTTCGCAACGTGAGACCTTACTACAGTCTTTTAAGGTGCCACAGTCACATTCTTCAAAATTATCTGTTATCTTGTCACCACACCGTCTAGCTACATAAGGAAAATTATTATATGCTATATTTAGTGAACTCAAACAAGGATCCCACACATGCAACCATTGATGAATAGCCTCAAAAGTACAATTGCTCATCATATCTAGAAGACCAGGATTAGGGGCCACAAGGCACTGATATCTTCGAAAACACCGACAACCTGGAACATTGTGAAATGCACCCATAAGACCTATTCCATGTGCTCCAACAGTAGCAGCTAAAAAGATGTGATATCTTACGACATAAACATATGATGCTCCCCGATTGTGGTTGCATATTCCATTATGGCTGCTATAATAGGAGGTCCCAGTGATTTTATGTCCTGTTAAAAGCAACAAAGTATCATGTGGTATATTTGCATAAAAATTCTGAGATTTCCATAAACCAAACTGAGCCTTTGCCTCTGCAGGGCTTCTAAACCTTTGGAGATTCATCTGATCTCTATGACTCCATATGCACAAAGCACGTATGAAAACCTGAAGTTGACCCTGGTAATAAATGGTGTGCAATATGTTGTTTATAATCACTATATTCTCTATTATACGTGCCTCATTACTGTTCTGAACAACTAATGAGTGAGAAACTGTGTAGTGAACTTTTAAGGCTTTCCTGTGTGGCCACCACAAGTACACAATGCCTGCTCTAGGCATTTCAGAAATCATTGCCTCCTCATACTCTTGATTTGTATCTTTCTCTTCAGCCTCACATTTCTCATCCTCTGCTGCTGTTTTCTGTGTCATAAGCTGAGAAATCAGATGCTCAAATTTGGAAGAAGCCTCCAATGGTTTGATTTCGTAAGTGAAGTCGTCCAGCTGCAGCATGCCACGCAGACCCCCATAGCAGGTGTCCAGGGTGCCCATGGACCCAGGAACCCCTTCGAGGTAGCTAAAGTAGTAGCAGTCTCGGGGGATATAAGGGTAGTTCTCCTGCATGGCACCTTGGTCGTTATCGGTGATAACAGGAAAATGTCTGGGCAGCAAGTTCTTCTTGACTCTCAAGTGAACCACGTGTCTTTGGCCGCTGAAGCGAATCTTGTAGGAGAGCTGGCCTTGTCTCTCAATTCCACTCACTCTGTGGGACACCTTCCTGGGAATCACAATTTCAGAAGAAGTGAAGCGCCATCCTGGTGGGTCATGGGAACAG
The DNA here is from genome assembly GCF_027580195.1 of Bos mutus. Taxonomy (NCBI): domain Eukaryota; kingdom Metazoa; phylum Chordata; class Mammalia; order Artiodactyla; family Bovidae; genus Bos; species Bos mutus. The sequence goes on along the minus strand of NC_091626.1, from coordinate 26,643,398 downwards.
CAGTTTGGAAACAGGAATACCCAGAGCAGAGGCAGCCAGAGATCACCTCTCAGGTGGGCCTGGGTGCAGGCACGCCCCATGAATGAGGAAGTGTGTGACCAAAGAAAATGCACTGCGGTGGGAGGCAGGCAAGACTATCCCTGGAGCAGCAACTTTTAGACAGCAGGCTAGTCCTGAGGAGAGCAGAGACAGACTGGAGGCTGGGCAGCCCCAGAGGTGGGGGAGGGAGGGGAAGCTCTTACATAACAATGTGTCCTCATGAGGGGGAGGGGCTGTGCCAAGTGGTCCTAGGGGTCCTAACACAGGGGTGTTAGGGAAGACAAAACATGGCAGAAATGAGGAAAACAGAGTGCATATCTGGGCTGAGTGGTTCCATGGTCCTTTGGAAAAGTCACAGGGGGAGGATCAGGGGGTTTGGTGCAAATTTGAGACAGTGATTGACTTTTTGCCCTCAAACCAAAATGAGACAAGGCTTCAATTTGTAATGAAAATACGAAATGGAGAAGAGAGTGGAAGCTTCTTTCAGTCAGACTTTTGAGGAGAGAATCAAATTCTTTCATACTTTACAAACGTGGGATGTGTTGGGGGTGATGAGTGGAACAAAACAATAGTGTCATGAGTAGAAATGTTAGGGTGGATAATAGTTCCTTATAAAGTTAAAATTATGCCGGCCCTGTGTCTTGGTGATTCTAGCCATAGGAAGTTACCACAATGATTCTATATACATATTCATAACAGCATCATGCTTGAATTTATTCCACAGACTGGAAACAAGCAAACAGTACTGGACAGATGAATGGCAGACACACGGGGCTATTCGTTCAGTGGGAAAATCCTCAGTAAATCTGAATGAGTTTCTGGTATGTGTACGATCGTGGATGTATCTCACAGATAATATGAGAACAGAAAGAAAGCAGAGCAAAGAAGCTTTACATAGGACTTCCTTTGTACGACGTTCTGGAAGAGTCCAAAATAATGTACGGGGAATCGAATTTTAATCAGTGCTTTCCTGATGTGAGGGAATGGAGGGATGGAGGGAACTTTCTGGAGTGATGGGAAACTTCTGAACCTTGACTGGGGTGTGTTCAAGATGAAGGTTTCCCTCCAGGGTCCACATGTTGAAATCCGACCCCCCCCCCCGCCCCAGGTGATGGTATTAGCAGCTGGGGTCTTCGGGAGGTGATTGGTGCTTTTACAAAGAGGCCTCAGAGAGATACTTCAGCCCTTCTGCCCTGTGTGTTTACAGTGAGAAGGTGCATCTGTGAACCAGGAAAGGGTTCTCCAGACACTAAATTTGCTGGCGTCTTGATCTTGGTCTCACTAGCCTCCAGAACTAGGAGAAATATTTTTGTTTATTACCCACCCAGACTAAGGTATTTTATTATAGTATTCTCAACACACCAAGATAGGATGGTACTTACCATCCTGTCAAACCTCAACAAGCTGCATCATTAAATCTGAGTATTTTATTGTATATGCTGAGCATACCTCGAAAAGTTGATTTACTTAAAAAGTTCTGACTTGAGCTTTTTTTTAGTTCCTTACAGAATAATGAATCATAATCTGATCATCACTGTTTCATACATCTTTCTGCTTTCAAAAATCATTTCTGCATTGAATTGCCTGTAAATGAACTCAACTCAAACTAAGGAAGTTACCATGAGCAATTTATGTCGCCTGATTTCTCTTTTTGTGGATCATATCTTGAAGTTGGAACCAGTAATAAGGACATTAACATTTAGAAGGGAAGACTGTCCTATTGCATAAATGTGATGTATGCAACACTGAAGGATTTTTAAAAAATTAGTGTACTCAGGAATATTCAAAAAAATACAAGTATGCTTGAACTCAGCTTGAAATCAATTCACCATGAAAAGAATCGGTGATTTCCTATTTTTTAATTGAAGTGTAATTGAGTTATTGTATTGTTTTCAGGTATACAGCATAGTGATTCAATATTTTTATGGATTATATTCATTGAAAGTTGCTATCCTTTAAATATCTGATGCCAGATGCCACTCCCTTCTGCCTCCAAAGTTTCCACAGAAAAGTCAGCTGATGGCCTTTTGATTTAGTGTTCTCCTTTTCTTCTTCTATATACCCAGGTGTGGAGTTGCTGGATCATGTGGTGAATTTACTTTTAATTTTCTGGTAATCCTCCCTGCTGTTTTCCTTAGTGTACCGATTTACATTCCTAACAACAGTGCACAACGGTTCCCTTTCCTCTGTATCCTCACTAACACTTGTTCCTTGTCTTTTTGATGATAGCTCTTCTGAGAGGTTCATGAAGTCGTATCTCATTGTAGTTTTGATTTAAATTTCCTTAATGATTAGCGATGTTCAACACCTTTTCATATGCATATTGGCCATGTGTGTGTCTTTCTTTGAGAAATGTCTATTCAGGTCTTCTGCCCATTTTCTAATGGGTCGTTTGGTTTTCTATATGATATTGAGTTATTATATACTTTGCATAATAATCCCTTATCCATCATTGCATCTCCAAATAATTTTTCCCATTCAGTAGATTGTCTTTGAGTTCAGTTCAGTTCAATCACTGAGTCGTGTCCAACTCTTTTGGACCCCATGAATTGCAGCATGCCAGGCCTCCCTGTCCATCACCAACTCCCAGAGTTCATCCAAACCCATGTCCATCGAGTCGGTGATGCCATCCAGCCATCTCATCCTCTGTCATCCCCTTCTCCTCCTGTCCCCAATCCCTCCCAGCATCAGAGTCTTTTCCAATAAGTCAACTCTTCTCATGAGGAAGCCAAAGTACTGGAGTTTCAGCTTTAGCATCATTCCTTCCAAAGAACACCCAGGACTGATCTCCTTTAGAATGGACTGGTTGGATATCCTTGCAGTCCAAGGGACTCTCAAGAGTCTTCTCCAAAACCGCAGTTCAAAAGCATCAATTCTTTGGTGCTCAGCTTTCTTCACAGTCCAACTCTCACATCCATACACGACTACTGGAAAAACCATAGCCTTGACTAGACGGACCTTTGTTGGCAAAGTAATGTCGCTGCTTTTGAATATGCTATCTAGGTTGGTCATACCTTTCCTTCCAAGGAGTAAGCGTCTTTTAATTTCATGGCTGCAATCACCATCTGCAGTGATTTTGGAGCCCCCACAAATAAAGTCTGACACTGTTTCCACTGTTTCCCCATCCACTTCCCATGAATTGATAAGACTAGATGCCATGATCTTCGTTTTCTGAATGTTGAGCTTTAAGCCAACTTTTTCACTCTCCTCTTTCACTTTCATCAAGAGGCTTTTGAGTTCCTCTTCTCCTTCTGCCATAAGGGTGGTGTCATCTGCATATCTGAGATTATTGATATTTCTCCCAGCAATCTTGATTCTGGCTTGTGCTTCTTCTAGCCAAGCATGTCTCATGATGTACTGTGCATATAAGTTAAATAAGCAGGGTGACAATATACAGCCTTGACGTACTCTTTTTCCTATTTGGAACCCATCTGTTGTTCCATGTCCAGTTCTAACTGTTGCTTCCTGACCTGCATATAGGTTTCTCAAGAGGCCAGTCAGGTGGTCTGGTATTCCCATCTCTTTCAGAATTTTCCACAGTTTATTGTGATCCACACAGTCAAAGGCTTTGGCATAGTCAATAAAGCAGAAATAGATGTTTTTCTGGAACTCTCTTGATTTTTCCATGATCCAGTGGCAATTTGATCTCTGGTTCCTCTGCCTTTTCTAAAACCAGGTTGAACATCAGGAAGTTCACGGTTCACATATTGCTGAAGCCTGGCTTGGAGAATTTTGAGCATTATTTTACTAGCATGTGAGATGAATGCCATTATGCAGTAGTTTGAGCATTCTTTGGCATTGCCTTTCTTTGGGATTGGAATGAAAACTGACCTTTTCCAGTCCTGTGGCCACTGCTGAGTTTTCCAAATTTGCTGGTATATTGAGTGCAGCACTTTCACAGCATCATCTTTCAGGATTTGGAATAGCTCCACTGGAATTCCATCACCTCCACTAGCTTTGTTCGTAGTGATGCTTCCTAAGGCCATGACTTCACATTCCAGGATGTCTGGCTCTAGGTCAATGATCACACCATCGTGATTATCTGGGTCATGAAGATCTTTTTTGTACAGTTCTTCTGTGTATTCTTGACATCTCTTCTTAATATCTTGTGCTTCTGTTAGGTCCATACCTTTTTTATCCTTTATCGAGCCCATCTTTGCATGAAATGTTCCCTTGATATCTCTGATTTTCTTGAAGAGATCTGTAGTCTTTCCCGTTCTGTTGTTTTCCTCTATTTCTTTGCATTGATTGCTGAGGAAGGCTTTCTTATCTCTCCTTGCTATTCTTTGGAACACTGCATTCAGATGCTTGTATCTTTCCTTTTCTCCTTTGCTTTTCTGTTCTCTTCTTTTCACAGCTATTTGTAAGGCCTCCTCAGGCAGCCATTTTGCTTTTTTGCATTTCTTTTCCATGGGGATGGTCTTGATCCCTGTCTCCTGTACAATGTCATGAACCTCTGTCCATAGTTCCTCAGGCAGTCTGTCTATCAGATCTAATCCCTTAAATCTATTTCTCACTTCCACTGTATAATCATAAGGGATTTGATTTAGGTCGTACCCGAATGGTCTAGTGGTTTTCCCTACTTTCTTCAGTTTAAGTCTGATTTTGGCAATAAGAAGTTCATGATCTGAGCCACAGTCAGCTCCCGGTCTTACTTTTACTGACTGTATAGAGCTTCTCCATCTTTGGCCGCAAAGAATATAATCAGTCTGATTTCGGTGTTGACCATGTGGCATCTCCAAATAATTTTTCCCATTCAGTAGATTGTCTTTTAGTTTTGTTAATAGTTTACTGTGCTATGCAAAAGCTTTTAAGTTTAATTAGGCCCCATTTATTTATTTGTGCTTTTGTTTCTTTTGCCTTAGGAGACAGATCCAAAAGAATACTGCTGTGATATTTTTCAAGGAGTGTTATGCCCATGTTCTCTTCTAAGTGTTTTATGGTTTCTGGTTTAGGTCTGTCACGCGAGCGTATGATCCTCGGTTCCTTGTCTCGTCACAACAAAGATTTGCAATGACGGAGTGTCACAGCTCTCAGGTCTTGGATAGACCATGTTATAGCTCTCAGGTCGTGAAAGGACCGTGTTATAGCTCTTAGACAAATCAGTGTTACAGCTCAATTTTATTTAGAAGATAGCAGGAAAATCTATCTTCGAGGCGTGAGGGCACGTCGATCCAAAGACAGGAAGAGAAGAGCTCCCCAGTGTGCGGGAGAGAGAGCGAGCTAGCTTTGGCTCCTCTTTTTATATGTTTATGTCTCCCTAGGCCTGTCCCATGTAAATTGGACCAGCCAGGAGTGTTATTTGTTTTACCTGACGTCCTCACTCTGGTCCTCGGACCTTCTTTTGTTCTATTTTCATGGGCTTTTCTCTTCTTTGTCTTTTAGCCACTGCCATTTTGGACTCCTTTCCCCTATTCTACCTACCTAACATGTCCCCCTCAGGAGATGGGAGGCCCAATTCTTTGTGAATAGGCGTGTCGAGGTCTTTTTGGCTATTTCCTGCTGTACTGGGACGGTGAGGGGTATTGGGCCTCCTGTCCATCTAAGGGTGAGTGATATTTTCCGTGGTCGGCTGTAGTTTTATATCTTTGTTGAACTGGCACTGCATGTTGTAGCTGGTTGACCTGGGCAGAGACAAAACAGGTAAGACAATTGAGAGTACATGTAATAATCATAAGCATCATCAATATAGCATAACAAGCACTAGTAGAGACATCAGTCAATTTTAAACTCACATGGCCAGGATGGCTCAAGTCCCTCCTTGTTCAGGGATCAGAAGATCTATCTCCTGTCTGTTTTGGAGTACAATCTCTGTCAAGCTGTGTTGGCTCCTTAGAGTTATCCTGAGAAATCTTGTCCCCAGAAACCAGATTTTGGGTGTGTTCATTGGAATGGCACTCATTTGTAGTTCTGAATACGTATCTGAGATTTCCCAGGGGCTCACAGGTGTATGGAGTGTCCTCTTCTGTTTTCTTCCATGGCTTGACTCGTGAGTAGTGAATCCAGGAGTCATGTCCTGGTACCTTGACTGTTGTGGGGGTAGAAAGTATTACAGGGTAGGGGCCCTTCCATGTGGGCTGGAGTTGAGCCTTTGGGGACCCATCTTCCAGACTTTAATTAGGACTTGAGTCCCTGGAGCATATAGTGGTGACTCCTTAGAATCTTTTGGGTCCTGGTTCATACCCCACAAGCATATATCCCGTTGGAATTGCCCAATGGCCATGGTATAAGACTGGAGGGTCTGAACCTCTGGATCTAGGAAGAGGTCATTGACATAAACAAAAGGTCTCCCATATAGCATCTCATAAGGACCAAGACCAACCTGTTCCTTAGGGGCAATACGGGTGTGGAGGAGAGCTATTGGTAAAGCCTCCTTCCATCCCAGAGAGGTCTCCTGGGTTATCTTTTTTATCGCTGATTTTAAGAATTGATTGGCTCTTTCTAGTGTTTCTGAAAATTGCGGCCTCCAGGCACAATGGAGATAATAAGTAATGCCCAATGCTCTCGAGACCCCTTGGGTGACCTTAGAAGTAAATGATGTCCCATTGTCACTTTGTAATGACCTGGGCAGACCAAATCTTGGAATGATTTCATGGAGCAGTTTTTTTACCACCTCCTCAGCCTTCTCAGTCCAATTGGGAAAGCCTTCAATCCATCTTGTGAATGTATCTATCATGAATAATAGGTATTTATACCCTTGAGAAACTGGCATCTGGGTGAAGTCCATCTGCCAGTCCTCTCCTGGGTAGGCCCCACGTCGTTGGATGGGCTGGGCCAGCTGGGGTCTTCAGGCTCCTTGGGGGTTGTTTAATTGGCAAGTGGGACAAGAGGAGACCACCTGTCTTATAGTTGTTTGGAAGCCTGTTCTTCTGAAGGACCTTTCTAGTAATCTTTGGAGGGACTTTTCCCCCAAATGAGTGGTGCCATGTAAGGAGTTAACCAACTTCCATTGGAGGTTCCCAGGCAGAAAAAGGAGTCCCTCCTTTTGGAACCACCCCATATGATCTTCTTGAAAGCCCTCGCTCTTAGCTTTAAGAGTCTCACCTTCAGTATATGAAGGAGTTTCGGGCAAATTAGTCTGTGGAACTAAGGTGGCAACCCCTATTAGGTAATGGTTCTGTAATGCTGCTCTCCTAGCTGCCTGATCAGCTGCTTGGTTCCCTCGTGCCACTTCCGTGTTCCCTTTTTGGTGTCCTTTACAGTGGGAGACTGAAACCTCAGTGGGCAGATGGACTGCCTCCAAGAGTTGAAGAATCTGATCACCATATTTGATTGGGGACCCTCGGGTGGTAAAGTGGCCCCTTTCTTTCCAAATAGCCACATGTGTATGTAGCACCAGAAAGGCATACTTGGAGTCAGTGTAAATGGCTATTCTTTTTCCTTTTCCCAGCTCTAAAGCTCGAGGCAGGGCTATGAGCTCAGCTAATTGGGCTGAAGTACCTGGTGGCAGAGGCTTAGCCTCTATGGTCTCAAAATTGGAGACTACTGCATACCTGCTCTTCTTTTTCCATCCAAGACAAAGCTGCTTCCATCAGTGTACCAGATTTCCTCAGGATTGGTCAGAGGATCTTCTGACAGTCCCTCTCGGGGTTTTGTCTAGTGGTCCAAGGTTTCTAGACAAGAGTGAAAGGGGAGAGAGCCCTCGGGGATAGGCAGGAGGGTGGCTGGGTTAAGAACCTCACAAGGGCATATAGCGAGGCCTGGATTTTCCATCAGCATTACTTGATATCTGAGGATTCTTTGATCAGACATCCATAAATGGCCTCTCCCGTTTAGGAGTTGTTTTACTTGGTGGCTGATAAAAATAGTTAGTTTGCCCCCAAAGGAGAGTTTTAAAGCATCTTCTATCATGATTGCAATAGCTGCAAGATTTCAAAGGCAGCGGGGCCAGCCTCGGGTGGTTGGACCGAGCCTCTTGGATAAGTAAGCTACAGGCTGGGGCTCAGATCCCAACCTCTGAGTTAACACTCCCAAGGCTATTTCCTTTCTTTCATGGACATAAAGTTGGAATGCTTTTTTTGGGTCTGGCAACCTCAAGGCAGGTGCCTGAGTTAAGGCCTGTTTTAGTGTAGCCTCTGCCTTCTTATGAGGAGTTACCCACATCAGTGGGATTGAATCATCTCGTCCCTTTAAGCTTTCATATAAGGGCTGGGCAATTAGACCATAGTTGGGTATCCAGATTCTACAATACCCAGTTAGCCCCTGGAAAGCTCGCAATTGTTTTTGAGTCATGGGGGAGGACAACTGGAGGATTCCTTGTACCCGATCAGAGGACAGCCTCCTGGGCCCGTGTGTAATCTGAACTCCCAGGTAAGTGACCTTTGTCTCGACCATCTGTGCCTTAGCACGGGAGACTTTATATCCCCTTTCTGCCAAGAAGTTTAGAACCTGAATTGTATGTTGTTGGGCACTTTTCTCATCTGGAGAGCAGATTAGTAGGTCATCTACGTATTGTAATATTTTCCGATTAGGTCCCAGGTCCAGATCTAGGAGATCCCGGCTAAGGGCCTGTCCAAACAGGTGGGGGCTATCTCTGAACCCCTGAGGTAATACTGTCCAAGTCATCTGTTGGTGTTTTTCTCCTGGGGCCTCCCACTCAAAGGCAAAAAGGTATTGGGATTCTTTAGCCAGTGGTATGCAAAAAAATGCATCTTTGAGATCCAAAACTGTAAACCACTTGGCACTGGATTGGGATTTCTCCCAAGATTACATAGGGATTGGGTACTGTGGGATGGAGGGGGACTACAGCTTCATTTATGATCTGGAGATCTTGAACCATTCGCCAGGTTCTGTCTTTTTTCTTTACTGAGAGGATTGGGGTGTTACATGGCAAACTGGTGGGGACCAATAAGCAAGCAAATTCCCACAAGCAAGGAATTTGTTTATTAAAGGCTGTAGTCCCTCCCCAGCCTCTCTTTTGAGAGGATATTGTTTCCAGTTAGGAAACCGAGTGGGATCTCGGAGGACAATGATGACGGGTTCAACTTGGTGGGCTCATCCAGGAATCCCCTGGTCCCACACCTGGGGGTTAATTTAGTCTTCCCATAGTTTTTGGTCCCTCTCTATTGAAGGTGTAATGGGTTCTTCAGTAGTAACCAGGAGCTGTAGAGCTCTAGGGGCTGAAAAACTTCCCATCACAAGGGTGGTCCCCAGTTTAGTGAGTATCAGATCAAATCAGTTGCTCAGTCATGTCCGACTCTTTACGACACCATGAATCACAGCACACCAGATCCGTCAACAACTCCCGGAGTTCACTGAGACTCACGTCCATCGAGTCAGTGATGCCATCCAGCCATCTCATCCTCTGTCATCCCCTTCTCCTCCTGCCCCCAATCCCTCCCAGCATCAGAGTCTTTTCCAATGAGTCAGCTCTTCGCATGAGGTGGCCAACGTACTGGAGTTTCAGCTTTAGCATCATTCCTTCCAAAGAAATCCCAGGGCTGATCTCCTTCAGAATGGACTGGTTGGATCTCCTTGCAGCCCAAGGGACTCTCAAGAGTCTTCTCCAACACCACAGTTCAAAGGCATCAATTCTTCGGCGCTCAGCCTTCTTCACAGTCCAACTCTCACATCCATACATGACCACAGGAAAAACCATAGCCTTGACTAGACGAACCTTTGTTGGCAAAGTAATGTCTCTGCTTTTGAATATGCTATCTAGGTTGGTCATAACTTTCCTTCCAAGGAGTAAGCATCTTTTAATTTCATGGCTGCAGTCACCATCTGCAGTGATTTTGGAACCCAGAAAAATAAAGTCTGACACTGTTTCCACTGTTTTCCCATCTATTTCCCATGAAGTGGTGGGACCGGATGCCATGATCTTCGTTTTCTGAATGTTGAGCTTTAAGCCAACTTTTTCACTCTCCACTTTCACTTTCATCAAGAGGCTTTTGAGTTCCTCTTCACTTTCTGCCATAAGGGTGGTGTCATCTGACTATCTGAGATTATTGATATTTCTCCTGGCAATCTTGATTCTAGCTTTTTTTTTTCCAGTCCAGCATTTCTCATGATGTACTCTGCATATAAGTTAAATAAACAGGGTGACAATATACAGCCTTGACGTATTCCTTTTCCTATTTGGAACCAGTCTGTTGTTCCATGTCCAGTTCTAACTGTTGCTTCCTGACCTGCATACAGATTTCTCAAGAGGCAGGTCAGGTGGTCTGGTATTCCCATCTCTTTCAGAATTTTCCACAGTTTATTGTGATCCACACAGTCAAAGGCTTTGGCATAGTCAATAAAGCAGAAATAGATGTTTTTCTGGAACTCTCTTGCTTTTTCGATGATCCAGCGGATGTTGGCAATTTGATCTCTGGTTCCTCTGCCTTTTCTAAAACCAGCTTGAACATCAGGAAGTTCACGGTTCACATATTGCTGAAGCCTGGCTTGGAGAATTTTGAGCATTACTTTACTAGGGTGTGAGATGAGTGCAGTTGTGCGGTAGTTTGAGCATTCTTTGGCATTGCCTTTCTTAAGGAGTAGGACACTCAGGGACCACCAGAAACTGGTGGGAAAATATGTGTCCATCCCAGCAACAAAGAAGTGCTCGGGTGAATCTGTTAGTAGTTGTTTTTCCTGTGGCACCCAAAATGGTACAGGTTTGGGAGGAGAAGGCTCCGGAGTAGGAGATCAAGACAGAGTAGGTAGCCCCTGTGTCAACCGAGAAATTCTTGGACCTGCCTGCCACATCAAGTTGCACCCTTGGCTCCAGCCCTGTGATGGTTATCTGTGACAGGCGGGGTGGCTGGAGCGGACCGCTTCAGTCCTCTTGAACCATTGTGAGGGTAGGCTTGGCGCTTGACCTTGAGGCTCTTGGGTCCCAAGGGCAGAGTTTCACCCAAATGTCCCATTTGATGGCATTTGTGGCAAGCCATTCTAGGAGACTTGTTACAGTTTGGACACTCTTTGGCCCAATGCCCCGCCTGTCTACAGATTAAGCATTTGCCTAGTGCCTTGTCCTTCAAGGACTCGGGGTTTGCCATAGGGCTTCCCTGGAAGGCGGCCAGCATCTGGGCATGCCTTGTCTCTTTCTTTCTCTCCCTCTCCTAGGCCTTGGCCTCCTTCTCCTGTTCTCTGTTGTAAAAGGTATTGGTGGCTGTCTGGACCATCTCATCTAAATAGGCAGCAGAGTCCTGCTGTTGTAGCTGTTGTAACTTAATTCTGATATCTGATGCACATTGGGACAGGAATTTGTCCTTTAAAATCACCTACCCCTCGTAAGAGTCTAAGTCCAGATTGGTAAACTTTTGGAGTGCTCTTTTAGCCTTTCCCGAAAGGCAATGGGGTTCTCATTGGGCTCCCGAGTTATTGCTGAGACCCGGGCATAGCTAATTACTTTTTATTGGGCTGCTTTCAGTCCTGCCTTCACACAGATTAGAAAATGATCCCTTTCCCAGATGTGCTCAGGGTCATTATAATTCCAATTAGGATCGGAGGAGGGGACTGCAGTTTCCCCTACTGGGTGTCTATCACCAGACATGTGAAGCCCTGTTGCATACCTCCAGGCTTCCTTTAAGACCCTAGTATGTTCAGGGCCAGATAATATTTGACTAAATCTTACCATGATGTCTTTCCACGTCAAGTCAAAGGCCAAGGTAATATGTTGGAATATATCTATATATTTGCCTGGGTCATCTGTATAGCTTCCCAGGTCTTGTTTGATCTGTCTTAGTTCTAAGAGGGAGAAGGGTTTATGGACCCGGGTTGGTCCGAATTCTCCTCCAGTTTCAACTAAGGGACATACTCGAGCTGGCTTTTGTGGAGGGGGTGCTCCCAGATATGGGGGCACGTTTGGATACAAGGAAGGAGCACCAGGCAACTCGGGAGCTGTGGGAGGTGAGCCTTCACGGGGTGGTTGGGGGCTTCCTTTTCTTGGTTGCCTGTGCCTAACACCATTTGCCTAGTGGGCTCACTTTGAGGGCGTACAACAATCCCATACTTAAGACAGAGTTCCTTCATATCTCTTAGTCGGAATAAAATTTGGACATAGGGGATCTCTGTCCATTTCCCTTGTCTTTTGCAGAATAATTCTAATTGCAAGATGGTATTGTAATTTAAAGTCCCATCCTCAGGCCAGTGTTCCTCATCCCCCAGTGGATACTGTGGCCACGCAGTGGCACAAAAGAATTTCAAGCGACTTTTTAGAGCTAGAGGGTTGAACAGCTTCCAGTTATCAAGGATGCATCTCAAGGGCGTCTGCCGGGAAGTGGATTGGTTATTTCCCATCTGAAAGACAGTAATGACAGGAGAAAAGGAAAAGACCTCCTTTGATTTTTCATGGGTGGACTTCCTTAGGGGTGAGTCTGAAGCTTATCCTACCCAGAACTGTTGCAGCCTGAGAGCCAGGCGTCCCCGGGTCGGGATGCAGATCCCCAGGCAGGCTGAGGTGTGACAGCCTCCTAGAGGTCGAATCCCCGGGCAGGTCGAGGCGTGACGACCTCCCGAGAATTGGGTCCCTGGACAGGTCGAGGCATGACGACCTCCTGGGACCCCCGGACTGGAGTTTGAGCATCCCCAAGGTCTCCAGCATGACCAGTGCTGGGTAGAATTAAGGGGTTTGTAACTCATTGCTAGTTTGCCCACCATGGATGGGAATAGATGTGATGTAAGCTCATCCTACCTAGTACTGTTGCAGCCTGAGAGCCAGGTGTCCCTGGGTCGGGGTGCAGATCCCCAGGCAGGCTGAGGCATGACAGCCTTCTAGAGATTGAATCCCCGGGCAGGTGGAGGCATGACAGCCTCCCGAGAATTGGGTCCCTGGGCAAGTCGAGGCGTGACGACCTTCTGGGACCCCTGGGACTGGCGGATCGCCGAGCAGGTTGAGGCGTGACAACTTTTTGAGGACCAGATCCCTAGGCAGGTCAAGGTGTGATGACCTCCTGGGACCCCCGGACTGGAGTTGGGCATCCCCAAGATCTCCAATGTGACCAGTACTGGGTAGGATTAGGGGCTTGGACATTATAAAGTATTTCCCTCCCAAGGCCAGCTATTTTCTGGTTGTCTCTCCAGAAGATTGTAGAGGCAACCTTGTGGGTCTGGATGGGGCTCAGGAAAAGAGCATGAAACAGGAGGGAAGGGGGCAGAGCACAACCTTTGAAAGAATGACATAGCACAAGGGTATAATGTAAACCAATTAAAATCAGTTGGGCCCAAGATGACAAGTCAAATTCAAGTAAACCTTAATCCCCAATCTATAAGCCAACAGACACACCCAGAGGGGGCAGGACATCTCCAAGGCACTGTCAAAAGATGGAGGAGTGGATGGTTCCCCGAAGGCTGGGATGATCCTCTCACTCATTAGCATATGAATTCACCCCACTCGCAAAATGCGCCCTAGCCAGGCCGCATTTCTTGGCCTGTACCCTGTAGAGTGGGCACCTCTCTCTGAATCTTAACAAGTCTACCTCTTACTTATCGCTTTGACTCTCAATGAATTTTTGCAATGAGACCTCAGAGCCTGAGCTTTATTAGGTACCCGAAGCCATTCTGGGTTTTGGTTGGGCTCAAGTCCCGGGAGAGGGCTGAAGGACAGGAGGAAAAAGCAGTAGGAAAAACGTGCCAGGGAATCCCCTTCATAGCCTGCCGGAAATTTTGCTAAATATCTGACCGATGCTCACAGTTTTATTGGTCTGATCCTTGGCACAGAGAAGAGAAAGGACAGAAGAACCCCCATCGGCTTGTGTAACAGCTACTGGGGCTCAGCAGATAGCGCCTTTGGGACATGCTGAGGAGTAGCCTCTCCAGAGTTCCTCAGTTGTGCCCCCTGCCTGTTCTTGGGAGGTTTGAGGAAACAAGAAATGAGAGATTGTAAAGGAATTAAGATTTCGTTAGGTATGTCCCTCAAGCCATAGGAGCAAGGACCTCCTACCTTAACCGGAGGTCTTCTGGAATCTGAGACTGGGCTGCGTGAGCTTTCTGCTGAATTCGTTTTTCACTGTCCTGGTTTCCAGCACAATGGGCCTTCCCCTGCGCTGGGTTTTCTTCCCGTTCGGCTTCTACTGCGGGAGCGTCGCTGAGTTGGGCTCCTGCTGTGCTTGGCCCCTTCCGCGTGGAGTTTGTTTCAGCCAGGTTAAACCCGAGTCACGGCACCATAGAGGTCATGTATGTTCCTCGGTTCTTTGTCTCGTCACAACAAAGATTGGAATGACGGACATGAAAGCCCCCTCGGAAGGTCCCAGCTCTCCGGTCTTGGATAGACCGTGTTATAGGTCTCACGTCGCGAAACGACCGTGTTATGGCTCTTAGACAAACCAGTGCTACAGCTCAGGGTTACAGCTGTATTTTATTTAGAAGATAGCAGGAAAATCCATCTTCGAGGCGTGAGGGCACGTCGATCCAAAGACGGGAAGAGAAGAACGCCCCAGCACGCGGGAGAGAGAGCGAGCTAGCTTTGGCTCCTCTTTTTATATGTTTATGTCTCCCTGGGCCTGTCCCATGTAAATTGGGCCAGCCTGGAGTGTTGTTTGTTTTACCTGAGGTCCTCACTCTGGTCCTCGGACCTTCTTTTGTTCTATTTTCACAAGCTTTTCCCTTCTTTGTCTTTTAGCCACCGCCATTTTGGACTCATTTCCCCTATTCTACCTACCTAATAGGTCTTTAGTCCATTTTGAGTTTATTTTTGTATATGGGGTGAGGAAATGCTCTTATTTGCTGTACAGACAGAAAAGTCACTCAGTCATGTATGACTCTTTGCGACCCCGTGGACTATACAGTCCATGGAATTCTCCAGGCAAGAATACTGGAGTGCGTAGCCTTTCCCTTCTCCAGGGGATCTTCCCAACCCAGGGATCGAACCCAGGTCTCCCGCATTGTAGGCGGATTCTCTACCAACTGAGCTGTCAGGGAAGCCCATTGCCAAAGCCCTTGACAAAAGTTTTGCTCTGCATTACTCCTGGAGGCCTCAGTCCTCAGGAAAGGGAGAAAGAGCCAATCATTTCCTCAAAAACATTCTCAAAAACTAATCCGAAACCACAAGTTTGGGTAACCCTGTTACCTATTGCCCTCCTTAGCAGTAGAATAACTCCAAAGTATCCCTCGGATTGAGTCCATATACATTCTTTCTAACATCAGACCTCCTTATGGACAGGGAAGCCCTAGGGCTAGAGTATTATGTAACCAAACTCTCAGTGTTCTAACAGGCCATTAGGGAATTTGGCCCAGAAGCTAATCCTCCCAGCCCTCATTCAGCCATACTATATCAACTTGGGGATAGAGTCCTTAACAGAACTTGGAAGGACAGTTCTCCCAAGTCCCAGCTGGTTCCTATTTGAAAGGGACCTCTTCCAGTCTTCCTTTCCTCACCTACAGCCATCAAGGTTTCAGGAATCTCCAGCTGGATTCACCACTTTGAGGGGGGAGCCTTGGAAACTGCCCTCTGAAGACTCAGGCACTCCAACATCCTGCACCTCTGAACCACTTGAAGACCTTAAATTCCTCTTCAAAAGGACCAAAGATAAGTAACAATCGAACTCTTTAAATAAATACATGATCAACTGCCCATGTTGTGCTGCTGATATCGTGATTGTCCTTTCTTTCTTCCAATCTTGTGCCCTCCTGTGGATGATCCTGTCTCACACCCGTGGTACCTAACCTTGGTTGTCTGGTCTTTCTGAGGCCTACACCCGCATCATTCTTGACTAAATGCCCCTCAAACTCACCCTTGGGCTCCAGAATCACTGAGGACCGTGACTGAAGCCATGAAATAAAAGACACTTGCTTATTGGAAGAAAAGCTATGACAAACCTAGACAGTGTATTAAAAAGCAGAGACATCACTTTGCCAACAAAAGTTTGTATAGTCAAAGCTATGGTTACTCCATTAGTCAGGTACAGATGTGAGAGATGAAACATAAAGAAGGCTGAGTGCCGAACGCCTGATGCTTCTGAACTGTGGTGCTGGAGAAGACTCTTGAGAGTCCCATGTTCAGACCAGTCAGTTCTAAAGGAAATCAACCCTGAATATTCACTGGAAGGATGCTGAAGCTGAAGCTCCAGTACTTTGGCCACCTGACATGAAGAGCCGACTCGCTGGAAAAGACCCTGATACTGGGGAAGATTGAGGGTAGGAGGAGAAAGGGGTGACAGAGGATGAGATGAGACGGTTGGATGGCATCGTTGACTCAATGGATGTGAGATGAGTTTGAGCAAACTCTGGGAGATAGTGAAGGACAGGGAAGCCTGGTGTGCTGCAGTCCATGGGGTCCCAAAGAGTTGGACACGACTGAGCGGCTGAACAACAACAAACTCACTCTCACTCTCACCTTACCCTTCCTCTGTTCCATCACACAAGCTAAACCCTCCCAACATTCCTTAGACCCAGAGGAGTATTTATAGACCTTAGCTACTGCCCACAACCCATCCTTCTACTGGCTATGCATCTCTGGAACTAGCCTTCAGACAGTATTACTCTGGCCAGTAGAAACTCAGTCTAGTGTCTCATCTTACCCAGATGCATAATTTGATCCTAGGACCACAAGCTTTAAGTTAGATCATGTGGAGTCTATCTTTCTTCAGGTCCTACGAGAATGCCTAAATTTTATTCCTGTCATTCTGTCAACCCCACAACCCGGAAGCATCCTAACGAACCTAACCGAGGCTCCCATATACCCCCTCTATTTTCAGGGCGGTCACCCGTGGGGGTATTCTGTTGGTAACATCTCCACACCGTGCAACCATACTTTCATCCTGACTTTTCCCCCAGGGAGTAAACAACATTGGAACAGCACCAACCAAACTATCCAAGCAGCAGTTAAACACAAAAAAACTAGCCCTCTGAAATATCTCAGCTTTTTGGTTTTCAAAATACAGATGCCAGACAAACCCCTCTTTAATCATAGATACCGACAGTACTTTCATTTCTACAGGATGGGTCTTACTAAACATCTCTGGAAACCCCTCTCTTTTTGCACAATTACTGGTCTGGGGACAAAAAAAAAAAAAAAAAAAACCCACTTTTTAAAAGTCTATGCTGTTTCCAGCATCCACAGGGGCAAATTGGGACCCTCTGATCCATGTGGAGGTCGGCTGGGAGTCCCAGTAGCCAGTAACACCACCCCCCCAATTACACTCCACACCGACTCATATGGAGCCAGCTTACCCCCATCTCAAGGCCTCTTTTGCATGTGTGTGAGCTCAGCATACATGCGCCTGCCCCCACAGTGGAAAGGAAAATGTTCCCTGGGTTACATGCATGAAAATCTTTACCTGAAAATGTCTAATCATCTGAAGGCCTGCTAGCCCGTTTTTGTTTTTGTTTTTGTTTTCCCCAGAGCACACTGCCTTATTTCTGATTTCCACTTTGAGCTCCTTTCAGGAGGTGCTGAAGGTTAGCAGCTGCAGTGGCTATGATTTAAGTTTTTTAGAGGCAGCCAGCACGTGCCAGATTCCAGTTGGTAGGACCCCTTCATGGCCAAAAATTTGACCATGGTTGGGAGCATTTTATGACCATTTGTCCTATGGTGCTAGGAATACTCATTTGCTGGTTTGGCAAAGATTCAGCTGATAGGCAAGTCAGTGTGCTGTTACTGGATTAGGCCATGAAAGTAGCAAAAGTTCTGGACCATACCTGTCTTACTAGTAATCTCTTATGGTCCAGGAAAATATTCCCTCTGTTGTTTAATCCCTGTGTTGTGCCCACTCTTTTGTGACCCTATAGACTGTAGCCCAGCAGAGGCTCCTCTGTCTATGGCATTTCCCAGGTGGGAATACTGGAATGGATTGATATTTCCTTCTCAGGGAACTTCCCAACCGAGAATCGAACCCTCGTCTCTTGCACTGGCAGGCAGATTCTTTACCACTGAGCCACCAGGGAGGCTATTGATTTCGTATCGAACTGTATATACATATACATCATCGTTTTATCAGAGGCTCAGTCACACACACTTGGTAGTGCAAGCAACAATTTTGTAAAACAGGCAGTGAAAAGAAAGGAGCTAGCAGTAGTAGTGTCAGAAGCAAGAATTTAAGAATTTTATTAGGTATAGTCCAGGATACCCTAGGTCATCTAACTTAGTCTGTTAAGTAACTATTCAGTTCAGTTCAGTTCAGTCGCTCAGTTGTGTCCGACTCTTGCGACCCCATGAATCGCAGCATGCCAGACCTCCCTGTCCATCACCATCTCCCAGAGTTCACTCAAACCCATGTCCATCGAGTCGGTGATGCCATCCAGCCATCTCATCGTCTGTTGTCCCCTTTTTCTCCTGCCCCAAATCCCTCCCAATATCAGAGTCTTTGCCAATGAGTCAACTCTTTGCATGAGGTGGCCAAAGTACTGGAGTTTCGGCTTTAGCATCAGTCCTTCCAAAGAACACCCAGGGCTAATCTCCTTTAGAATTGACTGCTTGGATCTCTTTGCAGTCCAAAGGACTCTCAAGAGTCTTCTCCATACCACAGTTCAAAAGCATCAATTCTTCGGCTTAAGTCACTATAGCCTGGTGTTAATCTCCAGGTTGTAAATCGTGAAGCATCTGCTTTTACCCGAAGGTTGATGATGAAGTTAGGCATTAGGGGAAAAAAAAAAAAAACGACCTAGAGTATCCCTTTAATAATGTAGTTAAATCTTGTTAACAGTATAACATAACAGCAAAGGACTGCCTGGGAAGTGAGTCTTAGTAGCACAGACTTTAATTAATAAAGCTAGAATTTAATATTTAGTGAAACATAATTTTTTCTAAAATTATTCTCTTTTATTAAACATAGCCGACTAGTTTGTTCTAAAAATAAATTTGGTCCACTGACCATATAGGCTTTTTTTGTATTGACTCTGGCATAATTTTTCAGGAGTCTCAGATTAAATTCCCAAAGGCCTCTCAATGCCAAGAAGGTCATGCCAAAGGCCTGCCATCAGATTTTCCTCTTGTATCAGTCCCCCAAATATTTTGAGATATCTGTATTTTTTAGGAGACAGTCTTTTAATTTATTTGATGAGGTTTTTCAGAACCCAAGTGTCTCTAGTTTCTGGAGGGACAAGGCAGAGAGTAAAGGAAAATGTTTTAATTTTACCCACAGGTGTAAAATGCCAAATTGTTTTAAACCATAAGTAACTTGAGGATAAGAGCTTTTTATATCTGGAAAAAAAAAAAACAAAAACAAAAAAAACCCCACAAAGATTAGAAGCCAGTAAAATGTCAGACAAAAAGTCATGAAAGTTGCAACCATATTTAGCAGTTCATTTAATCCTCTGTAATTAATCTTTGTTCTGTCTATGGGGTCCCACAGAGTCGGACACGACTGAAGCGACTTAGCAGCAGCAGCAGCAGCAGCTGTTGCCCTTGCCTGATAATTGAGGATGAGAGTTTAAAGAAGTTTGTAAAGTTTTTGTTAAGGCTTGTGTGATGGTCCAGAGAAGTAGGGGTCTTGCTCACTGGCGATTATAGAAAGCATATCCCAAGTGGAAGACACATTGTTAACCGTTTTTTCTGCACCGTGAGGGCATTAACCCTGTGCAGGCAAAAAAAAAAAAACAACAACAACAACAATGAGGTTCGTCAGGGAGCGGGGAAAAGCCGAGCAGCTGTCTTAGATTTCCCATGGCCCCGACTCTTTGATTTACCCATTTTAAATTTCCTGACTTAGGAGTAGACTGTTGCCATGTTTTAAAGACATCAATACGGCCAAAGTCTTAATTTTTGTAGAAGCAGAATGAACTTTATCCACATGTGCCATAGTCTTCACAGACCATTGTGAAATAATGCTTATTTACTTTACCAAAGTAACAAAAGATTTTAAAAACAAATATAAATCACTTAAAGGTAAGGAAATTCACATAGTCTGTTATCAAAAGCCACATTCCAAGAAAGCTTTGTTCTCTTAGGAGAGAGAAAACCAAATTCCAGTCTGATACCAGGTTATATTCACTGTGCTACAGTAGTTATTCACTTAGTCAAAGTAACAAAAGATTTCAAAGGCAGTCAACATCTTAAGAAAACTTTACCATGCACCCTACTTTTTTCTTAAACAACCATGAACTGTTCTTTATATTAGCACTCTGTAGGTTGGTAAACAGAAATCACCCAGAGCTCTTCATTTTCTTCTCATTTTCTTTCCTTAAAAGTTTCTTCACGTAAAGTGACTTTCCCTGTTGACAAATTTGCAATAGATGTAAGAAGAATGTTATACTTATTGTTGATGATTCTTAAGACCTGTCCATATTAATTAGATTAGCAAACATTAATACCAGGTATTAATTTAATATTGAATATTTCCCAGTTCATGTGAACCTAAAATTCATTCAGCTTAATTTCTCTGTATTTAGAATTGTTTGATTTGTAAGCACTTTTCTTTAGGCCCGTTAAATTAGAACTCATTTACAAAATAACCTCAGCAATAGGATTCAAAGACAAAGACGCACACTGAGACATAGATTACTCCACACGGAAAGAGAGCTCATAGTTTTCCACTTGAGATTTAAAATGTCTCTTTGCCCTTGTATTTTCTTCCTTGGCTTGAAGTTCTACTAATTTGTCCAAGACTGAAGTCTCAGGCAGTGTGGGCCGTGTATGTCAAGGATGTGATAACAGTTAACTTCAGGTTTTTTCCTAGGCATGTTTCTCAAGGTCAGGAGTCTGAAAGAAGTATTGTAACAAGCTAGCCTTCTCCAATTGCACATGCAAAAAGAACCGGTTTTGTAATTTCAAAAAGGTTTCATTTTGACCAGTTTTCTCCAGAGTCTGAAGAATATCATGACCAGTCTTTCTGCATCATAGCCTCATAGCTAAAATTTAAATCAGAAAGTGCTCAGATTGGTCCTGATGACAGGTGCAGACTGACTGATAAAATGTTGTCCCCGGAGAGGTTGACCTTCTGGGGAGGTGGGGTCTTTGTTTGATCAGAAGAATCGGAAGGAGTAAGAAAACTTGCAGGAGTGGGGGAAGCTTGGTTTCCCTTCCTTCCTCACCACACGCCCTGAGAGGTAGGAGAAGTTAGAAGGAGACTTTTTTAGAACGTTCAGAGAGTTCTTTCAGGCTTCTGATTACAGACAGAGTAGGGGATGGGGAGATAAGGCAGCCACAGAAAGACACATACAACATGAGTCTTTCAGATTTGGATTCTGACTTCCCACCATGAAGGAGTTTAGTGTGCCATTAAGAGGCCATTTTTCTCTGGCCCCTCAATTTGTGTTGGGGCTAGGAAAAGAAAACGAGCCTTTTCTTTTTGAGGTTTTCAGCATCAAATTTTTTTCCAGTTCCCTAGAATGTAGCTGAGAGGTGAGTCTGAGGGACTCTCCCTCCCTCTCCAAGACCCATTCTTAGCCTATATGCCATAGAATGGGGGTGCTGAGAGTCACCAGCCATAGAAAGGAATCCCTTTTGTCCCAGGGAGCCCTCCCTGAAACTGAGACACCATGTGACTAATGGCACAAATGGTCGATCACCCCAACAATCGGGTCAGACAGTGAGAGGTAGCTCCTGAGCATGCAGCTAGGGCACAAAGTGTGAGGCTAGACACCATGCGACTCGGGCAGGAAAAGATAGGAGAGAAAGGGACTACCGGAACCAACCTGGGGACTCACCCTTTGGCAATTCCCTGAAACATGGAGGCACTTTTTAGAATGACTCAGAGGCAACTCCCAGACTCCTGTGAATCAATCCAGACCAAGGGAGGAAAAGTGAAAGTAACAGGGAAGACAGGCTGAGGGATCTGCTTTGTGGCTCTGCCGGGAAGGCAGCAGTCAGGGGTGAATGGGCTCAGTGCTTTGCTTGAACCCATGTGTGCCTGACATTGCACAGAAACTGTCTTGGTGGGGGCAGATGTCCTAGTAGCCTTGTCCATTCTGTGACCCCCTATCCTGTCATGGGAGTATTCAGTGGCAGGTGCACTAATGGCTTTTAAGTGCCTGACCTGTGCTTGCAATTTTAATTGGCCTGGTCCTCAGCTTAGGGGAGAATGGGGAAAGGAGGAAAGGAGGGCCCTCACCCTTTTGGGTGGCAGTTACTGGGGCATAGTGGACTTTGGGGCCTTTGGAACATGCCAGAGAGTACCCCTGGCCAGAGTTCCTCAATTGCTTCCACAGACACTGGCCTGTTCACAAGGGGTTTGAAGAAAAAGAAATGAGAGAAGAAAGGAGAGCAGGGGAAAACCCCCCTGAGAATCCCCATATGGGCCACTCAATGTTGTGATCTGTGCCTGGGTTGGAAAAGAATTTCCAAATACAGAGTATTTTAGAAAGGAATGAGTTCATTAAGAAAAAGAGCAGAGAAAATGAGGGTGCTGCAAGCACACGGGGTGACCTCCTGACAGACCAGGGAAAGTTAACGCTTTTCGTGGGTTAGTAGCCAATTGTTATAGTCTCAAGACACGGAAAATTCCTGCCAGAAGGGTAGCATTAGATAATTGCTTAGGATGGATATTTTTGTCTATTCTGGGGTTAGGGAGCTGGCCGGTTTACATCAGGGGAGCTCTCGCAAAGCTTGCTATGTGGCTCGGTCACGTCCCGATGCCCATGGCGCAGGGCTCCACGCCTGTGGAACCTATCGCGTTCCACATAGAGCAGTAATCAACACAGCATGAAAAAGTTATCCTTCAATAAAAAGAAAACAAGGAGAAAAATTTGGACAAATGAAAATGTCACAGGGTGACTATCTTGTTGATTCTCTACTGCTACATCCATCCTCTTCCCTTAGGTAGTTACCCTCATCTGAACTTTATATTTATAGAAACGGATTTGCCCCGAGGACTGAGACATTTAAATACCATGAATATAACATATATCACTTATGAGACCCGCTTCTAAGAATCTCTTATGAGCAATTGCTTCCTGTCTCGTTTTGTGTAAATTTTGTATCTGTACATACAAAAGGCACTCAGTTACACCTGTACTTTATAAACAGGTTGTGCTTAGGCAATTCCTATGATTTTAGTATGAGATGCTACGACATTAATACCTGGGGGCCACAGTAGTGACAGAGCAGTGATCAATGGCTCCTTGTGTATTGGTTTTAAATTAAAGATAGCACATGCCAAAGTCCTTGTACTTTGAATGCTTCTGTTTTAGCACAACCCAAGAGAACAATGAGAATGATAGGCACAGCATGTATTAAGTGCATAACATGTTCCAGGCCCCTCTTAGGTCCCTTCTTTGGACCATCACAAAACTCCAGAAAGGTACATTTCATCTTTCAGTGTAAAATGTCATATATAACCTTGATCCTCTTAAAGCCTATGACTTTGAGCAAGATCATACGTAGCAGAGTATTGAACTGCTGTTGATATTCACATGCCTGTAACACGGAATTTTTTATCTTCCTACAGCATCAGTTAAGGTATCTTTTATGCTATCGTCAAGTTAGGTTTATTTAACGCTAGCAAAAGCATGAACTGGTAACAAAAACCTAGTACATAATCAACTAAGCAAAACGCTAATAAACTACTAAACACGTGCATACCAGTTCTAACAAGGTGTGCTACAGGCACATCCATGAAACATTAGTAACCACAACATAAATAAGTACAGGTCCTCTTGTTGGTTGGAATCTAACAGTTCCCATTATCATTGAGAGGAGTAATAAGACTAAGACCAGATATAAAATATTAAATGCATTTAACCACACAGACTCCTTTTAAATTGCCAAGTCATTTTAGTTGAAGACAACAATTTGGGAATTAGCAGTGTGATTATTGATCATTTCTCCCAGTAAGTGCCAATGTGATTTTCTCCATTTTGTGAACTCCAGTTTTATTTTCTTGGATTCAAGGGATTAATTCTCAACATTTTCATCTTCCTCTTCAAGGATATCTTTTACATAGTAAGTGGCGCCTATAAATGCTGCAAAGAAAAGAAGGCAAAGGCGAAGAAGCAGCAGAGCTAATGCTCTGTTTAGACTCAGCCTTAGACTGGCTCGAATGCCTAGTTCTCTGTCAGGTGGAGGGCCACTATCTACGCTGCCACCTGGTCCTCTCTCAGTACAATTTGGTGGTTTCCAACCTTGCTGACAGTGACAATGTTTCCGGTTGTTGCACACCCCTCTGTAATTGCATTTCTTGACATCGCAGTCAAAACCCAGGTCTTGAAAAAAAGTACAGTTTTGGTCCTTACAGTACGCTCCTGGGCCACATGTTGCACCATCCACTACAAGCCCCATTTCTGGCACATCTGTCCCGAAGTGGGCATCATACCCAAAGCAGGTTTGTGGTGTAACATCATGTACTATTATTTGATGAAAAGTAGTGTGCTCCCCACCACCTGGAATTTCCTTCACGTCGCTGCAGTGCAGCATTCCACACAGAACATCATCCTGTTCACATGCAACAGGTTTTCCTCCTCCTCGAGTCAACTTCACACCACAGTTTCCAAATCGGTCACCCCTGACATTCAATACCTCGTAGCATGATGACGCAGCCTGTCTTATGTTATAGCCAAAGAGGGCTTGACACTGTAAATCACGATCACTACAATTTCCCCTCACACAAACAGCTGATGGTGAACACGGGGTTCCATCCTGGATATAAGTGTCATCTGGACAATCATGTGTCTTCCCGTTACAGTATTCTGGTAGATCACAAATACCAAGAGTATCTCTGCAAATATATCCAGGATAAGCATATTTACAGTTTCTGCAACAACCTCCATAATCACAATCACTACCAAGGCTGAGGGCACAATTGGAATTGCAACATCGATCCTGAGTACAGTCTTTTAAGGTGCCACAGTCACATTCTTCATTGGGATCTATCTTCTTGTCACCACATCGTCTTGCTATATAAGGAAAATTATCGTATGGTACATATGGAACACTCAAACAAGGATCCCACATATGTAACCGTCGGTGAATTCTCTCAAAAGTGCAATTGCTCATCATATCTAGAAGACCAGGGTTAGAATTCATGAGACAGTGTTGTCTCCGAAAACACTGACAACCTGGAACATCATGACGACAACCCAATACATGACCTATCGAATGTGCTCCAATAATTGCAGTTAAAAATAGGTGGTATCTTGGAGCAAATACATATGATACTCCCCAGTTGGGATTGCATACTCCTTCAAAGCTGCTAGCATAGGAGGCCCCAGCAATTTTATGTCCTGTTACAAGCAACGAAGTATCATGAGGAATTTGTTCATACCATCCATATAATTTATATAAACCAAAATGAGTTACTGCCGTATTAACATTTTCATATCTATGCAAATTCATCCTATCTTTGCCATCCCATATGCATAAAACACGTATCAAAACCTGAAGTTGACCCTGGTAATAAATGCTATGTATTATGTTATTCAAAATCACCATATTCTCTATTATATGTGTCATATTAATGTCCTGAATATATAATGAGTGAGAAACTGTGTAGTGAACTTTTAAGGCTTTCCTGTGTGGCCACCACAGATACACAGGGCCTGCTCTAGGCATTTCAGAAATTATTGCCTCCTCATACTCCTGATTTGTATCTTTCTCTTCAGCCTCACATTTCTCATCCTCTGCTGCTGTTTTCTGTGTCACAAGCTGAGAAATCAGATGCTCAAATTTGGAAGAAGCCTCCAGTGGTTTGATTTCGTAAGTGAAGTCGTCCAGCTGCAGCATGCCATGCAGACCCCCATAGCAGGTGTCCAGGGTGCCCATGGACCCAGGAACCCCTTCGATGTAGCTAAAGTAGTAGCAGTCTCGGGGGATATAAGGGTAGTTCTCCTGCATGGCACCTTGGTCGTTATCGGTGATAACAGGAAAATGTCTGGGCAGCAAGTTCTTCTTGACTCTCAAGTGAACCACGTGTCTTTGGCCGCTGAAGCGAATCTTGTAGGAGAGCTGGCCTTGTCTCTCAATTCCACTCACTCTGTGGGACACCTTCCTGGGAATCACAATTTCAGAAGAAGTGAAGCGCCATCCTGGGGGGTCATGGGAATAGCAGGTTGGAAACAGGAATAGCCAGAGCAGAGGCAGCCAGAGATCACCTCTCAGGTGGGCCTGGGTGCAGGCACGCCCCATGAGTGAGGAAGTGTGTGACCAAAGAAAATGCACTGCGGTGGGAGGCAGGCAAGACTATCCCTGGAGCAGCAACTTTTAGACAGCAGGCTAGTCCTGAGGAGAGCAGAGACAGACTGGAGGCTGGGCAGCCCCAGAGGTGGGGGAGGGAGGGGAAGCTCTTACATAACAATGTGTCCTCATGAGGGGGAGGGGCTGTGCCAAGTGGTCCTAGGGGTCCTAACACAGGGGTGTTAGGGAAGACAAAACATGGCAGAAATGAGGAAAACAGAGTGCATATCTGGGCTGAGTGGTTCCATGGTCCTTTGGAAAAGTCACAGGGGGAGGATCAGGGGGTTTGGTGCAAATTTGAGAGTGATTGACTTTTTGCCCTCAAACCAAAATGAGACAAGGCTTCAATTTGTAATGAAAATACAAAATGGAGAAGAGAGTGGAAGCTTCTTTCAGTCAGACTTTTGAGGAGAGAATCAAATTCTTTCATACTTTACAAACGTGGGATGTGTTGGGGGTGATGAGTGGAACAAAACAATAGTGTCATGAGTAGAAATGTTAGGGTGGATAATAGTTCCTTATAAAGTTAAAATTATGCCGGCCCTGTGTCTTGGTGATTCTAGCCATAGGAAGTTACCACAATGATTCTATATACATAACAGCATTATGCTTGAATTTATTCCACAGACTGGAAACAAGCAAACAGTACTGGACAGATGAATGGCAGACACACGGGGCTATTCGTTCAGTGGGAAAATCCTCAGTAAATCTGAACGAGTTTCTGGTATGTGTACGATCGTGGATGTATCTCATAGATAATATGAGAACAGAAAGAAAGCAGAGCAAAGAAGCTTTACATAGGACTCCCTTTGTACGACATTCTGGAATCAGATCAGATCAGTCGCTCAGTCGTGTCCAGCTCTTTGCGAACCCATGAATCGCAGCATGCCAGGCCTCCCTGTCCATCACCAACTCCCGGAGTTCACTCAGACTCACGTCCATCGAGTCAATGATGCCATCCAGCCATCTCATCCTCTGTCGTCCCCTTCTCCTCTTGCCCCCAATCCGTCCCAGCATCAGAGTCTTTTCCAATGAGTCAACTCTTCGCACGAGGTGGCCAAAGTTCTGGAGTTTCAGCTTCAGCATCATTCCTTCCAAAGAAATCCCAGGACTGATCTCCTTCAGAATGGACTGGTTGGATCTCCTTGCAGTCCAAGGGACTCTCGAGAGTCTTCTCCAACACCACAGTTCAAAAGCATCAATTCTTCGGCGCTTAGCCTTCTTCACAGTCCAACTCTCACATCCATACATGACCACAGGAAAAACCATAGCCTTGACTAGCCAAAACTTTGTTGGCAAAGTAATGTCTCTGCTTTTGAACGTGGTATCTGGGTTGGTCATAACTTTCCTTCCAAGGAGTAAGCGTCTTTTAATTTCATGGCTGCAGTCACCATCTGCAGTGATTTTGGAGCCCAGAAAAATAAAGTCTGACACTGTTTCCACTGTTTCCCCATCTATTTCCCATGAAGTGGTGGGACCGGATGCCATGATCTTCGTTTTCTGAATGTTGAGCTTTAAGCCAACTTTTTCACTCTCCACTTTCACTTTCATCAAGAGGCTTTTGAGTTCCTCTTCACTTTCTGCCATAAGGGTGCTGTCATTTGCATATGTGAGGTTATTGATGTTTCTCCCAGCAATCTTGATTCCAGTTTGTGTTTCTTCCAGTCCAGCGTTTCTCATGATGTACTCTGCATATAAGTTAAATAAACAGGGTGACAATATACAGCCTTGACGAACTCCTTTTCCTATTTGGAGCCAGTCTGTTGTTCCATGTCCAGTTCTAACTGTTGCTTCCTGACCTGCATACAAATTTTTTAAATGGCAGGTCAGGTGGTCTGATATTCCCATCTCTTTCAGAATTTTCCACAGTTTATTGTGATCCACACAGTCAAAGGCTTTGGCATAGTCAATAAAGCAGAAATAGATGTTTTTCTGGAACTCTCTTGCTTTTTCGATGATCCAGTGGATGTTGGCAATTTGATCTCTGGTTCCTCTGCCTTTTCTAAAACCAACTTGAACATCAGGAAGTTCACGGTTCACATATTGCTGAAGCCTGGCTTGGAGAATTTTGAGCATTACTTTACTAGCGTGTGAGATGAGTGCAGTTGTGCGGTAGTTTGAGCATTCTTTGGCATTGCCTTTCTTTGGGATTGGAATGAAAACTGACCGTTTCCAGTCCTGTGGCCACTGCTGAGTTTTCCAAATTTGCTGGCATATTGAGTGCAGCACTTTCACAGCATCGTCTTTCAGGATTTGGAATAGCTCCACTGGAATTCCATCACCTCCACTACCTTTGTTCGTAGTGATGCTTTCTAAGGCCCACTTGACTTCACATTCCAGGATGTCTGGCTCTAGGTCAGTGATCACACCATCGTGATTATCTGGGTCATAAAGATCTTTTTGTACACTTCTTCTGTGTATTCTTGCCATCTCTTCTTAATATCTTCTGCTTCTGTTAGGTCCGTACCATTTCTGTCCTTTATTGTGCCCATCTTTGCATGGAATGTTCCCTTGGTATCTCTAATTTTCTTGAAGAAATCCCTAGTCTTTCCCATTCTGTTGTTTTCCTCTATTTCTTTGCATTGATCGCTGAAGAAGGCTTTCTTATCTCTTCTTGCTATTCTTTGGAACTCTGCATTCAGATGTTTATATCTTTCCTTTTCTCCTTTGCTTTTTGCTTCTCTTCTTTTCACAGCTATTTGTAAGGCCTCCCCAGACAGCCATTTTGTTTTTTGCATTTCTATGGGAACGGTCTTGATCCCTGTCTCCTGTACAATGTCACGAATCTCATTCCATAGTTCATCAGGCACTCTATCTATCAGATCTAGGCCCTTAAATCTATTTCTCACTTCCACTGTATAATCATAAGGGATTTGATTTAGGTCATACCTGAATGGTCTAGTGGTTTTCACTACTTTCTTCAATTTCAGTCTGAATTTGGCAATAAGAAGTTCATGGTCTGAGCCACAGTCAGCTCCTGGTCTTGTTTTTGCTGACTGTATAGAGCTTCTCCATCTTTGGCTGCAAAGAATATAATCAATCTGATTTTGGTGTTGACCATCTGGTGATGTCCATGTATAGAGTCTTCTCTTGTGTTGTTGGAAGAGGGTGTTTGTTATGACCAGTGCATTTTCTTGGCAAAACTCTATTAGTCTTTGCCCTGCTTCATTCCGTATTCCAAGGCCAAATTTGCCTGTTACTCCAGGTGTTTCTTGACTTCCTACTTTTGCATTCCAGTCCCCTATAATGAAAAGGACATCTTTTTGGGGTGTTAGTTCTAAAAGGTCTTGTAGGTCTTCATAGAACCGTTCAACTTCAGCTTCTTCAGCATTACTGGTTGGGGCATAGACTTGGATTACTGTGATATTGAATGGTTTGCCTTGGAAACGAACAGAGATTATTCTGTCGCTATTGAGATTGCATCCAAGTACTGCATTTCGGACTCTTTTGTTGACCATGATGGCCACTCCATTTCTTCTGAGGGATTCCTGTCCGCGGTAGTAGATATAATGGTCATCTGAGTTAAATTCACCCATTCCAGTCCATTTCAGTTCGCTGATTCCTAGAATGTCGACATTCACTCTTGCCATCTCTTGTTTGACCACTTCCAATTTGCCTTGATTCATGGACCTGACATTCCAGGTTCCTATGCAATATTGCTCTTTACAGCATCGGACCTTGCTTCTATCACCAGTCACATCCACAGCTGGGTATTGTTTTTGTTTTGGCTCCATCCATTCATTCTTTCTGGAGTTATTTCTCCACTGATCTCCAGTAGCATATTGGGCACCGACTGACCTGGGGAGTTTCTCTTTCAGTATCCTATCACTTTTCCTTTTCATACTGTTCATGTGGTTCTCAAGGCAAGAATACTGAAGTGGTTTGCCATTCCCTTCTCCAACAGGACTTCCTTTGTACGACGTTCTGGAATACTCCAAAATAATGTACGGGGAATCGAATTTTAATCAGTGCTTTCCTGATGTGAGGGAATGGACGGATGGAGGGAACTTTCTGAAGTGATGGGAAACTTCTGAATCTTGATTGGTGTGTGTTCAAGATGAAGGTTTCCCTCCAGGGTCCACATGTTGAAATCCGACCCCCCGCCCCAGGTGATGGTATTAGCAGCTGGGGTCTTCGGGAGGTGATTGGTGCTTTTACAAAGAGGCCTCAGAGAGATACTTCAGCCCTTCTGCCCTGTGTGTTTACAGTGAGAAGGTGCATCTGTGAACCAGGAAAGGGTTCTCCAGACACTAAATTTGCTGGCGTCTTGATCTTGGTCTCACTAGCCTCCAGAACTAGGAGAAATATTTTTATTACCCACCCAGACTAAGGTATTTTATTATAGTATTCTTAACACACCAAGACAGGATGGTACTTACCATCCTGTCAAACCTCAACAAGCTGCATCATTAAATCTGAGTATTTTATTGTATATGCTGAGCATACCTCAAAAAGTTGATTTACTTAAAAAGTTCTGACTTGAGCTTTTTTTTAGTTCCTTACAGAATAATGAATCATAATCTGATCATCACTGTTTCATACATCTTTCTGCTTTCAAAAATCATTTCTGCATTGAATTGCCTGTAAATGAACTCAACTCAAACTAAGGAAGTTACCATGAGCAATTTATGTCGCCTGATTTCTCTTTTTGTGGATCATATCTTGAAGTTGGAACCAGTAATAAGGACATTAACATTTAGAAGAGAAGACTGTCCTATTGCATAAATGTGATGTATGCAACACTGAAGGATTTTTAAAAAATTAGTGTACTCAGGAATATTCAAAAAAATACAAGTATGCTTGAACTCAGCTTGAAGTCAATTCACCATGAAAAGAATCGGTGATTTCCTATTTTTTAATTGAAGTGTAATTGAGTTATTGTATTGTTTTCAGGTATACAGCATAGTGATTCAATATTTTTATGGATTATACTCATTGAAAGTTGCTATCCTTTAAATATCTGATGCCAGATGCCACTCCCTTCTGCCTCCAAAGTTTCCACAGAAAAGTCAGCTGATGGCCTTTTGATTTAGTGTTTTCCTTTTCTTCTTCTATATACCCAGGTGTGGAGTTGCTGGATCATGTGGTGAATTTACTTTTAATTTTCTGGTAATCCTCCCTGCTGTTTTCCTTAGTGTACCGATTTACATTCCTAACAACAGTGCACAACAGTTCCCTTTCCTCTGTATCCTCACTAACACTTGTTCCTTGTCTTTTTGATGATAGCTCTTCTGAGAGGTTCATGAAGTCGTATCTCATTGTAGTTTTGATTTAAATTTTCTTAATGATTAGCGATGTTCAACACCTTTTCCTATGCAAATTGGCCATGTGTGTGTCTTTCGTGGAGAAATGTCTTTCCAAGGTCTTCTGCCCATTTTCTAATTGGGTCGTTTGGTTTTCTATTTGATATTGAGTTATTATATACTTTGCATAATAATCCCTTATCCATCATTGCATCTCCAAATAATTTTTCCCATTCAGTAGATTGAGTTTTAGTTTCGTGAATAGTTTACTGTGCTCTGCAAAAGCTTTTAAGTTTAATTAGGCCCCCTTTATTTATTTGTGCTTTTGTGTTTTTTTGCCTTAGGAGACAGATCCAAAAGAATAATGCTGTGATATTTTTCAAGGAGTGTTATGCCCATTTTCTCTTCTAAGTGTTTTACGATTTCCGGTTTAGGTCTTTAGTCCATTTTGAGTTTATTTTTGTATACGGGGTGAGGAAATGCTCTTATTTGCTGTACAGACAGAAAAGTCGCTCAGTCATGTATGACTCTTTGCGACCCCGTGGACTATACAGTCCATGGAATTCTCCAGGCAAGAATACTGGAGTGCGTAGCCTTTCCCTTCTCCAGGGGATCTTCCCAACCCAGGGATCGAACCCAGGTCTCCCGCATTGCAGGCGGATTCTCTACCAACTGAGCTGTCAGGGAAGCCCATTGCCAAAGCCCTTGACAAAAGTTTTGCTCTGCATTACTCCTGGAGGCCTCAGTCCTCAGGAAAGGGAGAAAGAGCCAATCATTTCCTCAAAAACATTCTCGAAAAACTAATCCGGGAAACCACAAGTTTGGGTAACCCTGTTACCTATTGCCCTCCTTAGCAGTAGAATAACTCCAAAGTATCCCTCGGATTGAGTCCATATACATTCTTTCTAACATCAGACCTCCTTATGGACAGGGAAGCCCTAGGGCTAGAGTATTATGTAACCAAACTCTCAGTGTTCTAACAGGCCATTAGGGAATTTGGCCCAGAAGCTAATCCTCCCAGCCCTCATTCAGCCATACTATATCAACTTGGGGATAGAGTCCTTAACAGAACTTGGAAGGACAGTTCTCCCAAGTCCCAGCTGGTTCCTATTTGAAAGGGACCTCTTCCAGTCTTCCTTTCCTCACCTACAGCCATCAAGGTTTCAGGAATCTCCAGCTGGATTCACCACTTTGAGGGGGGAGCTTGGAAACTGCCCTCTGAAGACTCAGGCACTCCAACATCCTGCACCTCTGAACCACTTGAAGACCTTAAATTCCTCTTCAAAAGGACCAAAGATAAGTAACAATCGAACTCTTTAAATAAATACATGATCAACTGCCCATGTTGTGCTGCTGATATCGTGATTGTCCTTTCTTTCTTCCAATCTTGTGCCCTCCTGTGGATGATCCTGTCTCACACCCGTGGTACCTAACCTTGGTTGTCTGGTCTTTCTGAGGCCTACACCCGGCATCATTCTTGACTAAATGCCCCTCAAACTCACCCTTGGGCTCCAGAATCACTGAGGACCGTGACTGAAGCCATGAAATAAAAGACACTTGCTTATTGGAAGAAAAGCTATGACAAACCTAGACAGTGTATTAAAAAGCAGAGACATCACTTTGCCAACAAAAGTTTGTATAGTCAAAGCTATGGTTACTCCATTAGTCAGGTACAGATGTGAGAGATGAAACATAAAGAAGGCTGAGTGCCGAACGCCTGATGCTTCTGAACTGTGGTGCTGGAGAAGACTCTTGAGAGTCCCATGTTCAGACCAGTCAGTTCTAAAGGAAATCAACCCTGAATATTCACTGGAAGGATGCTGAAGCTGAAGCTCCAGTACTTTGGCCACCTGACATGAAGAGCCGACTCGCTGGAAAAGACCCTGATACTGGGGAAGATTGAGGTAGGAGGAGAAAAGGGTGACAGAGGATGAGATGAGACGGTTGGATGGCATCGTTGACTCAATGGATGTGAGATGAGTTTGAGCAAACTCTGGGAGATAGTGAAGGACAGGGAAGCCTGGTGTGCTGCAGTCCATGGGGTCCCAAAGAGTTGGACACGACTGAGCGGCTGAACAACAACAAACTCACTCTCACTCTCACCTTACCCTTCCTCTGTTCCATCACACAAGCTAAACCCTCCCAACATTCCTTAGACCCAGAGGAGTATTTATAGACCTTAGCTACTGCCCACAACCCATCCTTCTACTGGCTATGCATCTCTGGAACTAGCCTTCAGACAGTATTACTCTGGCCAGTAGAAACTCAGTCTAGTGTCTCATCTTACCCAGATGCATAATTGATCCTAGGACCACAAGCTTTAAGTTAGATCATGTGGAGTCTATCTTTCTTCAGGTCCTACGAGAATGCCTAAATTTTATTCCTGTCATTCTGTCAACCCCACAACCCGGAAGCATCCTAACGAACCTAACCGAGGCTCCCATATACCCCCTCTATTTTCAGGGCGGTCACCCGTGGGGGTATTCTGTTGGTAACATCTCCACACCGTGCAACCATACTTTCATCCTGACTTTTCCCCCAGGGAGTAAACAACATTGGAACAGCACCAACCAAACTATCCAAGCAGCAGTTAAACACAAAAAAACTAGCCCTCTGAAATATCTCAGCTTTTTGGTTTTCAAAATACAGATGCCAGACAAACCCCTCTTTAATCATAGATACCGACAGTACTTTCATTTCTACAGGATGGGTCTTACTAAACATCTCTGGAAACCCCTCTCTTTTTGCACAATTACTGGTCTGGGGACAAAAAAAAAAAAAAAACCACTTTTTAAAAGTCTATGCTGTTTCCAGCATCCACAGGGGCAAATTGGGACCCTCTGATCCATGTGGAGGTCGGCTGGGAATCCCAGTAGCCAGTAACACCACCCCCCCAATTACACTCCACGCCGACTCATATGGAGCCAGCTTACCCCCATCTCAAGGCCTCTTTTGCATGTGTGTGAGCTCAGCATACATGCGCCTGCCCCCACAGTGGAAAGGAAAATGTTCCCTGGGTTACATGCATGAAAATCTTTACCTGAAAATGTCTAATCATCTGAAGGCCAGTTAGCCCGTTTTTGTTGTTTTTTTCCCCAGAGCACACTGCCTTATTTCTGATTTCCACTTTGAGCTCCTTTCAGGAGGTGCTGAAGGTTAGCAGCTGCAGTGGCTATGATTTAAGTTTTTTAGAGGCAGCCAGCACGTGCCAGATTCCAGTTGGCAGGACCCCTTCATGGCCAAAAATTTGACCATGGTTGGGAGCATTTTATGACCATTTGTCCTATGGTGCTAGGAATACTCATTTGCTGGTTTGGCAAAGATTCAGCTGATAGGCAAGTCAGTGTGCTGTTACTGGATTAGGCCATGAAAGTAGCAAAAGTAATTCTGGACCATACCTGTCTTACTAGTAATCTCTTGTGGTCCAGGAAAATATTCCCTCTGTTGTTTAATCCCTGTGTTGTGCCCACTCTTTTGTGACCCTATAGACTGTAGCCCAGCAGAGGCTCCTCTGTCTATGGCATTTCCCAGGTGGGAATACTGGAATGGATTGATATTTCCTTCTCAGGGAACTTCCCAACCGAGAATCGAACCCTCGTCTCTTGCACTGGCAGGCAGATTCTTTACCACTGAGCCACCAGGGAGGCTATTGATTTCGTATCGAACTGTATATATATATACATCATCGTTTTATCAGAGGCTCAGTCACACACACTTGGTAGTGCAAGCAACAATTTTGTAAAACAGGCAGTGAAAAGAAAGGAGCTAGCAGTAGTAGTGTCAGAAGCAAGAATTTAAGAATTTTATTAGGTATAGTCCAGGATACCCTAGGTCATCTAACTTAGTCTGTTAAGTAACTATTCAGTTCAGTTCAGTTCAGTCGCTCAGTTGTGTCCGACTCTTGCGACCCCATGAATCGCAGCATGCCAGACCTCCCTGTCCATCACCATCTCCCAGAGTTCACTCAAACCCATGTCCATCGAGTCGGTGATGCCATCCAGCCATCTCATCGTCTGTTGTCCCCTTTTCCTCCTGCCCCAAATCCCTCCCAATATCAGAGTCTTTGCCAATGAGTCAACTCTTCGCATGAGGTGGCCAAAGTACTGGAGTTTCGGCTTTAGCATCAGTCCTTCCAAAGAACACCCAGGGCTAATCTCCTTTAGAATTGACTGCTTGGATCTCTTTGCAGTCCAAAGGACTCTCAAGAGTCTTCTCCATACCACAGTTCAAAAGCATCAATTCTTCGGCTTAAGTCACTATAGCCTGGTGTTAATCTCCAGGTTGTAAATCGTGAAGCATCTGCTTTTACCCGAAGGTTGATGATGAAGTTAGGCATTAGGGGGAAAAAAAAAAAAAACGACCTAGAGTATCCCTTTAATAATGTAGTTAAATCTTGTTAACAGTATAACATAACAGCAAAGGACTGCCTGGGAAGTGAGTCTTAGTAGCACAGACTTTAATTAATAAAACTAGAATTTAATATTTAGTGAAACATAATTTTTTCTAAAATTATTCTCTTTTATTAAACATAGCCGACTAGTTTGTTCTAAAAATAAATTTGGTCCACTGACCATATAGGCTTTTTTTGTATTGACTCTGGCATAATTTTTCAGGAGTCTCAGATTAAATTCCCAAAGGCCTCTCAATGCCAAGAAGGTCATGCCAAAGGCCTGCCATCAGATTTTCCTCTTGTATCGGTCCCCCAAATATTTTGAGATATCTGTATTTTTTAGGAGACAGTCTTTTTATTTATTTGATGAGGTTTTTCAGAACCCAAGTGTCTCTAGTTTCTGGAGGGACAAGGCAGAGAGTAAAGGAAAATGTTTTAATTTTACCCACAGGTGTAAAATGCCAAATTGTTTTAAACCATAAGTAACTTGAGGATAAGAGCTTCTTTATATCTGGAAAAAAAACAAAAACAAAAACAAAAAAAACCCCACAAAGATTAGAAGCCAGTAAAATGTCAGACAAAAAGTCATGAAAGTTGCAACCATATTTAGCAGTTCATTTAATCCTCTGTAATTAATCTTTGTTCTGTCTATGGGGTCCCACAGAGTCGGACACGACTGAAGCGACTTAGCAGCAGCAGCAGCAGCAGCTGTTGCCCTTGCCTGATAATTGAGGATGAGAGTTTAAAGAAGTTTGTAAAGTTTTTGTTAAGGCTTGTGTGATGGTCCAGAGAAGTAGGGTCTTGCTCACTGGCGATTATAGAAAGCATATCCCAAGTGGAAGACACATTGTTAACCGTTTTTTCTGCACCGTGAGGGCATTAACCCTGTGCAGGCAAAAAAAAACAAAAACAACAACAACAACAATGAGGTTCGTCAGGAGCGGGAAAAGCCGAGCAGCTGTCTTAGATTTCCCATGGCCCGACTCTTTGATTTACCCATTTTAAATTTCCTGACTTAGGAGTAGACTGTTGCCATGTTTTAAAGACATCAATACGGCCAAAGTCTTAATTTTTGTAGAAGCAGAATGAACTTTATCCACATGTGCCATAGTCTTCACAGACCATTGTGAAATAATGCTTATTTACTTTACCAAAGTAACAAAAGATTTTAAAAACAAATATAAATCACTTAAAGGTAAGGAAATTCACATAGTCTGTTATCAAAAGCCACATTCCAAGAAAGCTTTGTTCTCTTAGGAGAGAAAACCAAATTCAGTCTGATACCAGGTTATATTCACTGTGCTACAGTAGTTATTCACTTAGTCAAAGTAACAAAAGATTTCAAAGGCAGTCAACATCTTAAGAAAACTTTACCATGCACCTACTTTTTCTTAAACAACCATGAACTGTTCTTTATATTAGCACTCTGTAGGTTGGTAAACAGAAATCACCCAGAGCTCTTCATTTTCTTCTCATTTTCTTTCCTTAAAAGTTTCTTCACGTAAAGTGACTTTCCCTGTTGACAAATTTGCAATAGATGTAAGAAGAATGTTATACTTATTGTTGATGATTCTTAAGACCTGTCCATATTAATTAGATTAGCAAACATTAATACCAGGTATTAATTTAATATTGAATATTTCCCAGTTCATGTGAACCTAAAATTCATTCAGCTTAATTTCTCTGTATTTAGAATTGTTTGATTTGTAAGCACTTTTCTTTAGGCCCGTTAAATTAGAACTCATTTACAAAATAACCTCAGCAATAGGATTCAAAGACAAAGACGCACACTGAGACATAGATTACTCCACACGGAAAGAGAGCTCATAGTTTTCCACTTGAGATTTAAAATGTCTCTTTGCCCTTGTATTTTCTTCCTTGGCTTGAAGTTCTACTAATTTGTCCAAGACTGAAGTCTCAGGCAGTGTGGGCCGTGTATGTCAAGGATGTGATAACAGTTAACTTCAGGTTTTTTCCTAGGCATGTTTCTCAAGGTCAGGAGTCTGAAAGAAGTATTGTAACAAGCTAGCTTTCTCCAATTGCACATGCAAAAAGAACCGGTTTTGTAATTTCAAAAAGGTTTCATTTTGACCAGTTTTCTCCAGAGTCTGAAGAATATCATGACCAGTCTTTCTGCATCATAGCCTCATAGCTAAAATTTAAATCAGAAAGTGCTCAGATTGGTTCTGATGACAGGTGCAGACTGACTGATAAAATGTTGTCCCCGGAGAGGTTGACCTTCTGGGGAGGTGGGGTCTTTGTTTGATCAGAAGAATCGGAAGGAGTAAGAAAACTTGCAGGAGTGGGGGAAGCTTGGTTTCCCTTCCTTCCTCACCACACGCCCTGAGAGGTAGGAGAAGTTAGAAGGAGACTTTTTTAGAACGTTCAGAGAGTTCTTTCAGGCTTCTGATTACAGACAGAGTAGGGGATGGGGAGATAAGGCAGCCACAGAAAGACACATACAACATGAGTCTTTCAGATTTGGATTCTGACTTCCCGCCATGAAGGAGTTTAGTGTGCCATTAAGAGGCCATTTTTCTCTGGTCCCTCAATTTGTGTTGGAGCTAGGAAAAGAAAATGAGCCTTTTCTTTTTGAGGTTTTCAGCATCAAATTTTTTTCCAGTTCCCTAGAATGTAGCTGAGAGGTGAATCTGAGGGACTCTCCCTCCCTCTCCAAAACCCATTGTTAGACTACATGCCATAGAATGGGGGTGCTGAGAGTCACCAGCCATAGAAAGGAATCCCTTTTGTCCCAGGGAGCCCTCCCTGAAACTGAGACACCATGTGACTAATGGCACAAATGGCCGATCACCCCAACAATCGGGTCAGACAGTGAGAGGTAGCGCCTGAGCATGCAGCTAGGGCACAAAGTGTGAGGCTAGACACCATGCGACTCGGGCAGGAAAAGATAGGAGAGAAAGGGACTACCGGAACCAACCTGGGGACTCACCCTTTGGCAATTCCCTGAAACATGGAGGCACTTTTTAGAATGATTCAGAGGTGATCCAGGGATCATTACATCAGTTTCAGAGGAGGGATCTCTAGTGCCTGCAGGATCTTGTCATGCCCTGTCAGAGCTGCCTCACTCCTAGGCTCCTCCACCATCCCAGCAGGACAGACAACAGTAGCCACCCTTCTGTAAGGTACAGGCAGCTGGCTTTGGCAGTGTGCACACTGGGCAGTCTCCATCGATGTGCAAATTCCACCCAGATTTTGAAGGATGGAGATTATTGGAGCCAAGGGCCCATTACCTTTGAGAAGCAGGGCTCCATAGAGAATACACCATAGGGCACTGCCCAGCAGAGCCATGAGGGCAGGCCACTTCAGAACCCCAGACTAGTAGAACCATTGCACATTATTTCAGCCATGGGCATTCAACTGTAGCCCATGAGAAGTACAGTGTAGGCTACGCTCTGCAAAGTGATGGGGTAGGCCTCCGGGAGTTGTGGGTGTCCAACCCAGAACTGTCACCCCAGTGTGTCTGGAAGGCAAGACCTCCACTTTAGTGGGTCAGGGAGTGGGACAAAATCCCCAGTGTGCCTGGAGGGAGGAAAGAACATGGAACCAAAAAGGATTAATTATTCTCTTGCTTTAAGATTTTAGACATAAGTGGAAACTGTCACTCCTTTCTTCCCTCCTATTTCTCCCTTTTGGAATGGGAGTGTCTATCTTATGCCTGTCCCACCATTGTATTTTTGAAGCATATAACTTTGGTGACTTTTTACAAAAATTATTCAGGAAGTTCCCTGGTAGTCTAGTGGTTAGGGTTCTAGGCTTTCACCGATGTGACCAGGGTTCAATCCCTGATCAGGGAACTAAGATCCTACAAGCCACGCAGAGTGGCCAAGAAAAATTATTCAGGAATATCCATATATAGTTGAAA
This sequence comes from Bos mutus, assembly GCF_027580195.1. NCBI lineage: Eukaryota > Metazoa > Chordata > Mammalia > Artiodactyla > Bovidae > Bos > Bos mutus. Next base: position 26,603,877 of record NC_091626.1, on the reverse strand, counting down.
GATAAAGAGCGAGGCTTTGACAGAAGGTGGCTTGAATTTATCTGGGCCATTATGTGACTGACGTCATCTTTTAATCAGCTTTTCTTCCTATTTGTTCCCGTCAGGATCTCCTAATGTCCAGTATAGCATCTCACTTATTTTTGAGTGATATAATGTTCTGGAGGTTTAGAAGTCTGAGATAAGGATGCCATCATGTTTCGGGTTCTGACACACGCTGTCTTCAGGGCTGCAGGCTGCCGAATCCTCCTTGTATCTCTGCATGGCTTAAAGAGACGTGTGTGTGTCCCATAATTTATTGCACCTTGAAGATCCTACAATGTAGACTCCTCTCACAGGGAAGCGTCTTTCAGAGAGAGAACCATTATCCATATGACTTGTTCATTTCCATTAACAGCTGGACTCTTCCTCTTGGATTTCCCGCTCTTGACTTCCCATGTGTACATGTGATAAAACACTGTACATGGTGACGTGATATGAGGGCTAGACACCCAAGAGCAGTATAGGCTGCCCTTGTTAAAACACTGCAGGAAGCATGCTGTGGGAAAGGCCACAAGGTCATAACATGACGCATCCCCATCAGATTTCCAAACTGGCAGTGACTCAGGCACATACTACAGTCATGGGAAATCATCCACAGTTTTTTAAAATATTTTCTTTTCCACTTCCAAGGTAATCAAGGGAGGAAAAAGAGAAGTTACTATGTTATCAGAGAGTGGAAGGTATTTTGTTGAATAATATAAAGCATTTACAGTTTGGCATTCTGTTACCTTATATATGACAGGTTGTAATGAGACATATTGAATATTCCAATAAAACTGTTGTGATTATAGCCTCTTTCTCCTAATAGACCCCCACATTTTTTTCAAATAAAAACTAACAGTATTTGAATATTGATATTTTTATTCCCATTTTGCCAAAAAGAGAAAATAGAACACGAATAATCTACCTGGTCAGAAAAAAATGTTTATAACCAAAAAAAAAAAAAGAAAACAATAAATCTTTATTCACCAAGAGCTGCTGCTGCTGCTGCTGCTAAGTCGCTTCAGTCATGTCCGACTCATAGACGGCAGCCCACCAGGCTCCCCGGTCCCTGGGATTCTCAAAGCAAGAACACTGGAGTGGGTTGCCATTTCCTTCTCCAGTGCATGAAAGTGAAAAGTGAAAGTGAAGTCGCTCAGTCGTGTCCGACTCTCAGCGACTCTTAGCGACCCCGTAGACTGTAGCCCACCAGGCTCCTCCATCCATGGGATTTTCCAGGCAAGAGTACTGGAGTGGGGTGCCATTGCCTTCTCTGTCACCAAGAACTGTTGACTGCTAAAATCACTTAAATTGGATATGTCAGTGGGTTTTACCAATAAAGTAATTCCTACAGTTACAGAATATTAAAAACATACAAAAGTGCTGTTTTTATACACAGTGTAACTGAAATGTAGTTTAACCAATGGTTTACAACGTAGTCAAATACCACAACAGCAAACCATGGAAGGAGTCATAAATTATGTATTTTCTACACGTCTGAAAAGCTTTCAGCTGGGACCAATCTTGTGTTTTTATCTTTGAAGGATGACTGTTGTAAAATGACAATATTCATTAGCCTGCCCTCTAAAAAGCAATAAGCTCAATTTATAGAATGAACAAAGGAAAAAATTTTCTATTGTTCTAAAGTATAATACGATTCCTTTATTTAAGTGGAGGGTATAGGAAGTGAAAACCCATCGTGTGGATCTACCTCTTACTTCAGGGATGAGGGTACTGAGGCCCAGAGAAGGGCAGTAACTTGGCCAAGGTCAACCCAGCAAGGTCTCTGATTCCCAGTTCAGAGAGACCTGGGGCTTTGGGATGGTCCTTTCCCCCGGAGTTATAACATTGTAACAGACTTGCTCTGGATGAGTATGTAGAAGTTTGGAACTCTTGGATCCTATCTATACCTCAGGTACAGTTTCTCTTCTTTTCCAGGAGATAAGCGTCACTTGTGTTGAATGGCTTCCCAAGGAGTTGATCTCTGTACAGCAACTCTGAGATGCACTCTTTATACCTTCACCAAAAATCTCCCTGCCCTGTTCATCATGGCTATTGTAGCTCTTTTGATAGAAGTAGGCTACCACTATAGGGAATCCCATTCTGCACATGGACATCTTCTGGGCACTGATGAAATCTCCCACTGTACCACTCTGGAAGGTCACATTCATTGATCTGAGGTCTACAGAGCTCCCCTGATGGCATGAACTTGCAGTCTTTGCAACAAAGCCCAGCACAAGCAGCCCCAGGTCTTAGAGTGCAGTTCAACAGACAACAGGGATCTTGTTCACACTGCTTTATAGATCCACAGTCACACTTCTCTTCTTCAATCACACCATTCCCACAGTGCTTCAGCATGAAGACTGTCCCTGGAATTGGAGGATTGTGCAGACATGATCCCTGGTTTAAAGCGGTCTTTGTAAATTCTGCATAGCTACAATTCGTGAATCTCTCTGCTGGCAACCTAATAGCATTCATGATGCAAGCACTTTGTCCACACACACAGAATTCTTTTTCATGCTGCATACCCAATTCAGTTCAGTTCAGTCACTCAGTGGTGTCCGACTCTTTGCAACCCCATGAATCGCAGCACGCCAGGCCTCCCTGTCCATCACCAACTCCTGGAGTTCACTCAGACTCACGTCCATCGAGTCAGTGATGCCATCCAGCCATCGCATCCTCTGTCGTCCCCTTCTCCTCCTGCCCCCAATCCCTCCCAGCATCAGAGTCTTTTCCAATGAGTCAACTCTTCACATGAGGTGGCCAAAGTATTCGAGTTTCAGCTTCAGCATCAGTCCTTCCAAAGAACACCCAGGACCGATCTCCCTTAGAATGGACTGGTTGGATCTCCTTGCAGTCCAAGGGACTCTCAAGACTCTTCTCCAACACCACAGTTCAAAAGCATCAATTCTTCGGCGCTCAGCTTTCTTCACAGTTCAACTCTCACATCCATACATGACCACAGGAAAAACCATAGCCTAACTCATGAGCTACAGTGAGAGCAAAAACACACCAGAGGTCTCCTTTGAAATTATTAACTCTACAGTTGAGAAAATGACAACATATTCCTGCCATATATGCTATAGCAAGGACACTTAGAAGTGAACCTTTAACAAAAATATGTACAGCATCATACTGTAGCTGGGGAAGACTGCTTTGTTTTCTCTGTCTTTATTAGTAATTTGTGTCATCTTTCTCCATTTTTAGTGTGGAAAGTGTATAAGTTTTACTGATATTTTCAAAGGACCAGATTTGGTTTCATTGATTTTTCTCTATTAATTTTCAGTTTCATTATTTTCTGCTTTATTTAATTTCTTCTCTTCTGCTCACTTTGGGTTAAATTAGGTACCAGATTAGTACAGACCTTCTTTCTAATATATGCAATCAGTTTTATAAATTTTAATAAATACTAAATACTGCTTTCACAGCACCCCATTAATTTTGAAAAGCTGTGGGATTTCCATCTTTGGAATTTGTTATGTTTCAGAATGTGTTCTACTTGGTATGTGTTACATATGGGTTTCGGAAGAATGTGTTCTGCTGTTGTTGAATGAAATATTTTATAAATGTCAATTATATCCAGTTGACTGATGGAGTTGAGTTCATCTATATCCTTCCTTACTAATTTTCTGCTTGCTGGGTCTGTTGTTGTTGTTTTTCACTTGCCCAGTGCTGTCTGACTCTTTGTGACCCCATGGACTGCAGCACGCCAGGCCTCCCTGTCCCTCACCATCTCCCAAAGTTTGACCAAGTTCGTGTTCATTGCACTGGTGATACTATCCAGCCATCTCATCCTCTGATGCCTCAGTCTTTCCTAGCATCAGGGACTTTTTCAATGAATCATCTGTTCACGTCAGATGACCAAAATACTGGAGCTTCAGCTTCAGCATCAGTCCTTCCTGGTTTGATTTCTTTGCTGTCCAAGGGACTTTCAGGAGTCTTCTCCAGCATCACAGTTCGAAGGTATCAGTTCTTTGATGTTCTGCCTTCCTTATGGTCCAGCTCTCACAACCATACGTGGCCACTGGAAAGTCCAGAGCCTCGACTATACGGACCTTTGTCGGAAGAGTGATGTCTCTGCTTTTCAACACACTGTCTAGGTTTGTCATCGCTTTCTGTCAAGAAGCAATTGTCTTCTGATTTCACAGATGCAGTCACTGTCTGCAGTGATTTTGGAGCCCAAGAAGAGGAAATCTGTCACTACTTCTACCTTTTCCCCTTTAATCTGCCATGCAGTAATGGGGACAGATGCCATGATCTTAATTTTTTTTAATATTTAATCTTAAGCCAGCTCTTTCATTCTGCTTCACCCTCATCAAGAGGATCTTTTGCTGGGTTTACCAATCATTAATAGAGAGTTGTTGACATCTCCAAATATAATAATGCATTTGTCAGTTTCTTCTTGCAGGTTTCTCATTTTTTTTAATCTAAGTATTTTGCTGCCCTGTTATTAGGGATATACACATTAAGGATTGTCATGCCTTTTGGAGAACTGACCACTTTATCATTATTTAGTGCTCCTTTGTATATCTTATCATTTTCCCTGCTCTGAATTCTGCTCTGTTTGAAATTAGTATAGCTATTCCAGCATAGTTTTGATTAGTGTTAGCATAGTATCATTCTTCATCCTTTTACTCTTTATCAATGTCTTAAAATATGTTTCTTGTAGACAACATATAGCTGGGTCTTGTATTTTATTTACTCTGATAGCTTCATTCTTTTAAAATGTATATTCACATTTAAAGTGATTATTGATATATTTGGTTAATATCTACCATATTTATGTTTTCTGTTTATTGCTCTTGTTCTGTTTTTTGTCTTCTATTCTTTCTCTTTTTTTGCCTTTTGTGGTTTTAATTCTGAAAAATTTTCTCATTCAAATGAAACCTACAAAACTTAGTTCCCTTGAGCCATTTTCCATCCCCTTTACAGTATAATTGTGTTAAATATTTCTTCTCTGTATATTGAGAACTACATTAGACAATATTATATTTGCCTTAGCTACTAAATATAATTTATAAAATTCAAGAGGAAAAAGAAAGTCCATTGTATTTACCCATATTTTAACTCTTCCATCACCCTTCTTCCTTCTTGATATTAAAAGATTCCTTGTTTTATAATTTCCTTTCTATTTCAAAAATTTTCTTTAGCTATTTTTTCAAGCAGGTCTGCTAGTGACAAATTCTCTTAGTTTTCCTTCATCTGAGTATGTCTTGGTTTCCTCAGCATACCTGATGAGTATTTTCAGTGGATATAAAATTCTGTATTGATATTTTAATTCTTGTGAAATATTTTGCTATTTCCTTCTGGCCTATGTGGTTTCTAACAAGAAATCTGCTATTTTTCAAATTGTCTCCCCCCTTAGAAGTAAGATTAGGCAATATAAAGTTTCTCTCAAAGTACTTTCAAGATTTTTTCTTTGTCTTTTAGTTTTCACAATATGATTATGACGTGTCCCAGCATGTTCCTTGGGTATATCCTGTTTGTGATTTTGAGCTTCTTAAATCCTTAGGCTATGACTTTTGCCAACTTTTAGAAATCTTCAGTCATTATTTGAGTACTTGGAATCCCTGCCTATTCTTCTCTCCTTCTGTAACTGGGATAACATGAGTCTTATATCTTTTGTTATAGTCCTAGAGGTTACACATTTTTTTCCACTTTATTTTTCCCTCTCTGCTTTTCAGATTTAGTAGTAATTCTTTCTCTGTGTTCAGTTTCACTACTTATTTCCTCTGTTAACTCTATTTTATTTTCCAGCCCATCCATTGACTTTCTGCCTTCAGATTTTGTATTTTTCAGTTATAAATTTCCATTATTTTCTTTTAAAAAATATCCTACACTTCTTTGGTAGGACTTTATTTTCCTGAAATTTTCTACTTTTCCCAATTGTTTTGATCATCCTTGTCATTGTTCATTGGAACATTTTTATGTTGGCTATTTTAAAATTCTTACCAGATAATACCAACATCTGCATCATCTCAGAGTTGGCATCTGTTGATCGTCTTTTCTCCTTCAAGTTGCAACTTCTATACTTCTTTATATGACAGGCGAATTTTCATTGTATTCTGAACATTTTGGCTGTTATATTTTGAGGCTTTAGATCTTATATAAATACCAGGACCCCTCTGACAGTGTACTAGCAGAGGAAGAGAAGTATTTCATTGTCAGTGCTATGATGGTACATGCTTAGGTCTCCACTCTGTTTCTGTTGATATGCTGAGGAGAAGGGGAACCTCATATTGTTAAAGTATGGAGCACATTAATTTCCTCTCTTGGTCTCTGCTGACAGCACCCTGACTAGGAAATTTAAGAATTCCACTGCCCAAGTGGCCTCCAAAAGCACTGTAATACGAGAGCCTCATTACTACATGGTGAGAATGAAAGTCCCAGAAGTCTATTTGACCTTCCCTGACACCACCCCAATGAAGGGGTGGCTAAGGCACGTCATGAGCTGGGTGAGATTGGATATCTAATCTCCTCACCTGGCCTTTGCCTATGAGGATTCATGTGGGACAACAACTTTTCCCATGACATTTGGCTGGAGTAGGATGGTTATTTTCTATTAATGAAAGGTTTCTGTCTTTCCAGGCTGCTCATTTCTTGTTTCTTTGGCTAGAGAGAACAAACTTGCTTGGGCCTTTTGTTTGTTTGTATCTATTGCATTTTAGCGTTTAACAGCCTTTTCCATACTACAATGAGGGTAGAAGAAAATAGAAAGAAATCATCACCATGCTGTTCTTAGGTTCCAGTGTCACTAACTGGTCTATAATTTTTGCTCCACCTTTCTGAACCTTCTTATGTTTGTTTTATATGTAAAGTACAGTACTTTAACCAGTACTGAGCATAAGCAATATGGAGACAAGTGTTTATTCTACCTTTTCTGGAACCAGAAGTCCTTAATGCTATTTTTAAAAAGCATTGCTCCCTGTTAAAGCAAGCAAGACCAAGTCAAAACTACTTTGGGAGATTTGAATTCTTTCTCACCTCTCAATCTCCTGGGATATTTTCTATTTGAAGCAGGTGCTCTAGTCTTCTTTCCTGAGTTGAATTTCCTTGCTCTGCTTACAGGTCCTACTTGTTTGTTACTAAAACTTTTCCATGATTGACTGTCTATAGTTTCCTACTTTCTTATCTCTTGGTTATATTTGCTTCATTGTTAATTACCTCATGCATAAGAGCAGACTTAATCCACTGAGTTTAGCTGTAGACAAACTTTTTTTAAATCTTCCCTTCCTAAGAAAGGGATATCTCCAGTTCTGTGTGGTTGAATGACAGTTTATGAAAAGAAAAATCTCAAACAGATTTCTGAGGAAATCAGCATGGCTAGAAAGAACTTTTCCTGAGAGTAAACAGAAGGGGACTGTCACTAAAAATGCTTCTAATTGATAATTATTTCATAGAGCTCTGAATCCAGTTAAATTAGGTGACAAGACTCATTTAGCCAATAATCCTTTTAAAATAGGATCTACCCAGATTTAGTATTTTATTGACTCAGGTTTTTTCTATGCAATATTTATAGAGTTGAAATCATTTTAGAGATGATCTATTTTGTCAAATATTATACTCTAAATTATCTACCAAATCATTTTGAGCATGTTTTTTGTCAAAATATTACAGTTTAATAGGAGATGCAACTTTTAAAACTTGTGTACAAAACAAAATAGCAAAGTTATAAATTATATAATACAAAAATGTGTTGAATATGGCAATTGTAAGGAGAATTATAGAATATCAGTGTTGTCTATATTATTTAGAAAATATGTAATATCTTGACCTACAATGTTAATATAATTAAACCCAACAGTGAAAAGTGATTAGACAATCTGGCCAATACAATAGCATGGGTAAAATGATGAAGCAGAAATGAATCTACACAAATTGGAGGTGAAGAGGCTATCTAATTTCAATTATAGTGAAGTCAGACGTAAATCTGTATAGAAATGGTGGAGCCAGAGCAAGACATTCTTGAGAGCCAGTTGTTTCTGGAGAAGTGAAAAATCCTTGTTGCTAAGCAGCTAAATCTAGAACTTTTGTCACCTGAGAGACAAGAGCGGCAACGCTTAAGTTTCCCTTTGTTATGTGAGGGCTCAGCTACCTATCTTGGTTCACTGATAAGCGTGGTACAAATTATCTCGAAGGAAAAAGCATGGAAGCTACTGTTACTCCTGTTGGTAAGTCAGTTATCAAGTTTGCCTCTACGTGTAATTTGGTGATCAGAATAATATGTCGAATAATGGAAAGATTCTTAACTTTGGTTGTTTTTCCTTTTAAAAGATGCGAGAGACTTTAGCATAAGAAGGTGGAGCTATGTTGCAGCTAGGGTTTGCCTAAAACTGAGGGGGTTGCTGTGATGTGGGACTTTCAGTTTATAAACAAGATAGTACTGGGCAAAGCAAGATAAGTTGATTACCCAAACTGCTAGTAAAGAACAGGAAAATAGGAAAAAGTAAAGTTGAGAGTAGGAAACATTTATAGACTCGGTGCTTTAGTAGATAGGAGATATGACCTGGAATAGAAGATAAGGGCTAATACCTGAATCTCAGGAAGGATCACTTTTCCATTATGACTGGGATATGGTGTAGGGCAGAGAAGTAAAAGAAATGGGCACCCATCCATATAGGTTTGTAACAGTGAAAATCCTAAAAACCATTTGGTCTTTGAATTTGGCATCAGTATGAATATTTTTTTTCACTCTGTTCTGGATTAAAAATTCATTTTGTATTATGACCCAGTGGCCACACATACACAAATACCCACAAAATTTGTGCATCATTCACGTATGAGTTGCTAAGGAACTTCTAGGGATGTCCTCTGATACTTTAATTCAATTTTCTAAAAGATAAAAACTGCATGTCTGCTGGGGTCCAGCCCCGGTGGATCCAGGGAAACTTGAAGGAGAGACGGTGTCGGCTTTGATCAGGAAACAACTGCTAGATTAAATACTAACTAGAGGGTTATAGAGTGGTTAAGTGAAGATAGCTCAGCAGGGAAATTCAGTGGAGAAAAGAGGCTGAATAACTTGGTTTACGCGGAAAACCAATAAAACTTCAAGACAAGAAGTTTGCACCACCCATGTAGGCCACAGGCGTCTTCCCATTCTCCCGAGGGAGAGGAGACACTAAGGCCTCCCCGGTCAGATCTTAGAAGCCCAGGCAAAATTAGTAGGCTTGGTGGGCCTCCGCACTCCAGATGGGAATTCAGCCAGAAGGTGAAAGAAAGAATGACATGAGGATACCAGTCTTTCGAGGAACTGATCCCATTCTTTATTTTCCAGGGTCAACTTTTATATACTGAGTGTTAAACAAAAGTCACGCAGGATCAGCAGCCCTGACTTTTATTAAAGTCAGGTGCTTCATACAAATGTATACAAAGGTCTTAGGGGTGTTACATCATCTTCTGGCCAGGGGGCCTGCTAACAATTTATGACCCTCTCCTTGTGACAGCAGTCAGTCAACCAGAACACTTATTTCTCCAGGGGTAATTATTCTTAAAACAGACACCACCTTCCGAAGGTACCAGATAAAGTTACATTCCTATAGGGTGAGGATGTAGTGGGTTTTAATTAAGCAAAGAATTTGCTTAGCCTAAGGTCTAACGTGATTAATATCAAAGGTTAATACTTTTTTCTTCTACATATTCATCAATGTGTATAAGGGCAGGGGATGTGGAGACTTAGCAGCAAACATTGGCTCAACAAATGAAAAAACCCTTCACCAGTACAATTTCTAATCAGCCCACTGTACTACACTAATAATTTCCTAACTTCTCAAAAGAATCTGTTTTTAAAAGGTTTAAAGCATCTCGTGCCTCTCATGGTTGGGAGGCTGTGAACAATCACATGTGGCCGGACAAGCCTGTCAGGCAGGCTAGAGAACCTTCAGAGGAGTTTGTAGGTTGAAACACTCCTGTCACGCCCAGGAATTATTATTAACTGGAGCTCTAAGTTAACTCTTTTTCAGAGAGAGGTGGTGGAGGACAGCCCCCATAAAGTCAGAGGTGTAGGTGAGAGCACAAAGCAGTAAAGTAGGCAGACTCCGGTTTTGGGGGTAGATGCTCGAGAATTTCCAGGGGGACTCCTGAGGCTCGATCCCGCCTTTGCGTATGTCAAGGCTCCTTTCTCATGACCTTTGCCATGGGCGGAGTTCCTCACGCTGGCTCCCAGCACATGTCAAGAACCATTTAATTGACTTCATGACTCTAATGAATCAGTGACAGACTGTATTCAAGCATAACAGAGTAAGAGAAGTGATGGGTAGGTAAAGGTTTTCAGAAATTTGGAATAGCTGTGGGGAAAAATTAAAAGTTGATAAAAATATATGGAGGAGGGCTATTGTCTACTCCAAGTTTCCAATAATTATAGAGAATATGGATTTTTAATGGCACCACTTCACAGTATTAAACATTTAGAATGATGTTCTTTTAGGAGTTTGGCTCTCTGGGGTCCTAGAAATAATGAGGACAAGGATTATGACAAAGATACTTTGAAGCGTTTTCCTATTCCCTGCTCTCAAGATGAGCAGAATATGACATAGGTTGTTTGTTTGGCCTCAGGGCAGCTCAATATAAAAAAAAAATTATAATAAAAAATGAGTGGAAGATCTAAACAGATACTTCTCTAAAGAAGACATACAAATGGCCAAAAAGTATATGAAAAGATGGTAAAAGTGAAAGTCACTCAGTCATGTCTGACTCTTTGTGACCCCATGTAGGGAATTCTCCAGGCCAGAATACTGGAGTGGGTGGCCTTTCCCTTCTCTGGCAAATCTTCCCAACCCACGGATCGAACCCGGTCTGATCATGCACATGCACTTCAATGTTCATTGCAGCACTATTTACAATAGCCAAGACATGGAAGTAGCCTAAATGTTCATCAAGAGAGAAGTGGCTGGATCATACCGTAGCTCTATTTTTAGGTTTTTAATGAACTTCTGTACTGTTCTCCATAGTGTCTGTACCAATTTGCATTTCTACCAACAGTGTAGGAGGATTCCCTTTTCTCTGTCTCACTGTTTCCAGCATTTACGGTTTGTAGAGAGGGAGGCGGGGGATGATTTGGGAGAATGGCATTGAAACATGTATAATATCATATAAGAAATGAATCGCCAGTGTAGGTTTGATGCAGGATACAGGAACCTTGGGGCTGGTACACTGGGATGACCCAGAGGGATGGTATGGGGAGGGAGGTGGGAGGGGGGTTCAGGATGGGGAATATGTGTACACCTGTGGCAGATGCATGTTGATGTATGGCAAAACCAATACAATATTGTAAAGTAAAAAAAATAATAATTAAAAAAATTTTTAAAAGAAGATGTAGTGTATACACACACACACACACACACACACACACACACACAATGGGCTATTACTTGGCCATAAAAAAGAATGAAACAATGCTATTTGCAGCAACAAAGATGGACCTAGAGATCATCATACTAAGTGAAGTAAGTCAGATAGAGAAAGACAAAAATCATATAATATCACTTACATGTGGAATCTAAAAAGTGGTTAAAATGAACTTATTTACAAAACAGAAATAGACTCATAGATTTTGAAAACAAACTTATAGTTATCAAAGAGAAAACATGGCATGGCTGTAAATTAGGAGTTTGGGATTAATATATATACACTATTATATATAAGGGCTTCCCTCATAGCTCAGTTGGTAAAGAATCCGTCTGCAATGAAGGAGACCCCAATTTGATTCCTGGGTCAGGAAGATCCACTGGAGATTTCTTGTGGATTCTTGGGCTTCCCTTGTGGCTCAGCTGGTAAAGAATCCACCTGCAATGTGGGAGACCTGGGTTTAATCCCTGGGTTGGGAAGATCCCCTGGAAAAGAGAAAGGATACCCACTCCAGTATTCTGGCCTGGGAGAATTCGTCCCAAAGAGTCAGACACAACTGAGTAACCTTCACTTTCACATACTTTATATAAAATAGACAACTAAAAGGACCTATTGTATAGTATAGGAAACTGTACTCAATCTTCTGTAATAACCTATATGGGAAAAGAATCTGAAAAAGAATGGATACATGTGTGTGTGTATGTGTATGTATATATATATATATATATAAATGAATCACTTTGCTGTACATCTGTAACTAACACAGCCTTGTATATCAACTATACTCTATTATACAATTAAAATTAAATTAAGCAAAACCAAAAAGACAACCTACTGAATAGGTGACAATATTTGCAAATTATATGACCAATAAGGGATTAATACCCAAAGTATATAAACAACTCATACAACTCAACATCAAAGAAATAAACAACTTTATTTAAAAATGGGCAGAGAACTAAACAGACGTATTTCCAAAGAGGAAAGGCAGATGGCCACAGGCACATGAAAAGATGCTCAACATTGCTAATGATTAAGAAAATGAAAATCAAAACCACAGTGACATCACACTAGTTTGACCAGCTATCATCAACAAAAGACAAATAACTAATGTTGGTGAGCATGTGGATAAAAGGGAATCCTCATACACTGTTCGTAGGAATGTAAATTGGTGCAACTATTATGAAAACAGTATGAAGGTTTCTCAAAAACTAAAAAATAGAACTTTCATATGACCCAGGAATGTACTCCTGGGTGTATACCGTAAAAAACCACAACCATTAATTGGAAAAGATACATGCACTCTATTGTTAATAGCAACACATGGAAACAACAGAAGTGTCCACTGACGGATGAATGGATAAAGAAGATGTGCTATATACATATAATGTAATATCACTCAAGTATAACAAAGAATGAAATTTTGCCATTTGCAGCAACATGCATAGACTTTGAGTGCTTTATGCTATGTGAAGTCAATCAGAAAGAGAAAGATATATACTGCATGATATCACTTGTAAGTGGAATCTAAGAAAACACCAAACTAGTTACTATAAAACAAACAGACTCACAGATATCGAGAACAAATGGGTGGTTATGAGTGTTGGATGGAAAGGATGGGTTTATAGGAACAAGGATGTGTGAAGTACCAACTATTCAGTGTAAGACAGGTTCAAAGATGCCTTGTACAACCCGGGGAATATAGCCAATATTTTGCAATAACGTTAAATGAAAAGTAACCTTTTAAAATTATATAAAAATAAAAAATATTAATCCAATAACCCTTGATTCAAACTGATATTTGCTCAAACTCTTAAAATTTAACAAAACAGATAATTCAATGTCTAAAATAAATAAATAGCAGATTAAGTGATAAAAAAGAACACACAAGTGATCTGGAAGGTAGAATAATGGAAATCACCCAACCAGAACAGCAGACAGAAAGAAAACAAAACAAAAGCAATCTATGACATCGTTGTCTGAAGCATCACTACCAACAAAGCTAGTGGAGATGATGGAATTCCAGCTGATTTATTTCAAATCCTGAAAGATGATGCTGTGAAAGTGCTGCACTCAATATGCCAGCAAATTTGGAAAACTCAGCAGTGGCCACAGGACTGGAAAAGTCAGTTTTCATTCCAATCCCAAAGAAGGGCAATGCCAAAGAATGCTCAAAGTACCGCACAATTGCACTCATCCCACACGCTAGTAAAGTAATGCTCAAAATTCTCCAAGCCAGGCTTCAGCAATATGTGAACCATGAACTTCCTGATGTTCAAGCTGGATTTAGAAAAGGCAGAGGAACCAGAGATCAAATTGCCAACATCCACTGGATCATCGAAAAAGCAAGAGAGTTCCAGAAAAACATCTATTTCTGGTACACTGACTATGCTAAAGCCTTTGACTGTGTGGATCACAATAAACTGTGGAAAATTTTTAAAGAGATGGGAATACCAGACCACCTGACCTTCCTCCTGAAAAACCTGTATGCAGGTCAAGAAGCAACAGTTAGAACTGCACACGGAGCAACAGACTTGTTCCAAACTGGGAAAAGAATATGTCAAAGCTGTATATTTCCACCTTGCTTATTTTACTTACATGCAGAGTACATCATGCAAAATGCCGGGCTGGATGAAGCACAAGCTGGAATCAAGATTGCTGGGAGAAATATCAATAACCTCAGATATGCAGATGACACCACCCTTAGAACTTAAAGAGCCTCTTGATGCAAGTGAAAGAGAAGAGTGAAAAAGCTGGCTTCAAACTCAACATTCAAAAAACTAAGATCATGGCATCTGGTCTCATCACTTGATGGTAAACAGGTGGGAAACAATGGAAACAGTGACAGACTTTATTTTGAGGGGCTCCAAGATCAGTGGGGATGGTGACTACAGTCATGAAATTAAAAGACGCTTGCTCCTTGGAAGAAAAGCTAAGACCAACCTAATCAGCTCGGCTCAGTCACTCAGTCATGTCCAACTCTTTGAGACCCCATGGACTGCAGCATGCCAGGTCTCCCTGTCCATTAGCAACTCTCAGAGTTTACTCAAACTCATGTCCATTGAGTCGGTGATGCCATCCAACCATCTCATCCTCTGTCATCCCCTTCTCTTCCCGCCATCAATCTTTCCCAGCATCAGGGTCTTCTCCAGTGAGTCAGTTTTTCACATCAGGTGGCCAAAGTATTGGAGTTTCAGCTTCATCATCAGTCCTTCCAATGAATATTCAGGACTGATTTCTTTTAGGATGGACTGGTTGGATCTTGTAGTCTAAGGGACTCTGAAGAGTCTCCTCCAACACCACAGTTCAAAAGCAGCAATTCTTCAGCGCTCAGTTTTCTTTATAGTCCAACTCTCACATCTGTACATGACCACTGGAAAAACCATAGCTTTGACTAGATGGACCTCATCATCAGGTTCTTTAGTTCCTCTTTGCTTTCTGCCATTAGAGTGGTATCATCTGCATATCTGAGGTTGTTGATATTTCTCCTGGCAATGTTGATTCCAGCTTGTGATTTATCCAGCCTGGCATTTTGCATGATGTACTCTGCATCTAAGTTAAATAAGCAGTGTGACAATATACAGCCTTGCAAAGTATAGAGAAATACAAATGAAAACCACAATAAAGTATCACTTCACACCAGTCAGAATGGTTATTATCAAAAAGTCTACAGATAAAAAAATTCTGCAGAGGCTGTGAAGAAAAGGGAACACTCCTATACTGTTGATGGGAATGTAAAGTGGTTCAGCCACTATGGAAAACAGTATGGCGTTTCTTAAAAAACTAAAAATAGAACTACCATGTTATCCTGCAATCCCACTCCTAAGTATATATCCTGAAACACCAATTCAAAAAGATACATGCACCCCAATGTTCATAGCAGCAGTATTTACCATAGATAAGACATGGAAACAACCTGAGGACCCATCAACAGATGGCTGGCTTAAGAGGATGTGTTTATATATATATATATATATATATATATATATATATATATATGCGTGCTTGTGTGTGTGCATGTACACCCACACACAATGGAACACCACTCCAGCATAAAAAGAATGAAATATTGCCATTTGTAGCAACACGGATAAACCTAGAGAATATTTAGTGAAGTAAAGCAGACAGACAAATACTGTATATTACTTGTAAGTGGAATCTAAAAAACAGTATAAACGAATCTATGTACAAAATGGAAACAGACTCACAGAAATGGTAAACAAACTTATGGTTACCAAAGGGGAATGAAAGTGGAGAAGGATAAATCAGGAATGTGGGATTAATAGATACAAACTACTATACATAAAATAGATAAGCAACAATGATCTAGTGTATAGTACAGGGAACAATATTCAATATCCACTAGTAAACTACAATGGAAAATAAGAAAATAATCTTAAATATCTATCTATCTCAATCACTTTGCTGTACACCCGAAACTAACACAATGTTGTAAATCAACTCTACTTCAATTTGAAAAGCTTGACTTAAATAACAAATACAAAAACAAAAAACCACATTGAAAAACCCTCCTGGTTTTCAGATGGGTTGTCTATATGCTTGCTAGCGTTAGTTATGATGAAGGTAGGGTTTTTGATGGAGAATAATTCTATCAGTCAGGTGTCAAAGTCTTTGGAGTTTGTGCAAGAATGATAGGGACTGGTTGACGGAAGAGTGAGAAAGAAAGGTTTAAACTTACTGTAGTCGGAGGCAGTTGGATAAATGGTTTGGATTTGACTTGGTGAGCTGTGGGCAACAGGAACTCAGCCTATGGACCATAAAGACACATGACTTCTATGATATGGGTTTCTCTAGAGTGAGTTTTAGGGCAAGCAGTAAACTGTGAGGAAGCTTAAGTTTAAGCAGGTAAGTGTATGTAAGGAGCTTTGTGAAGAGGTGAGGGTTGATTTGGGTTGTCTCTCTCTGTCTGTCTGCCTGCCTGTCTCTTTCAACAAATGAAAACTCAGAAGTAATAGGGGAAGTTGTATGTAGGGATGATATAGAGGAATTTGAATTAAAGTAAAAGAAGTATTGACTAGGAATGGATTTAGAATCCAGGAGATGATTGGTACTGGGTCAGGCATCTTCATTTTCATACCAGCTATGAAAGACTTCTTGGAATACGGAATGAAGCAGGGCAAAGACTAATAGAGTTTTGCCAAGAAAATGCACTGGTCATAACAAACACCCTCTTCCAACAACACAAGAGAAGACTCTATACATGGACATCACCAGATAGTCAACACCAAAATTAGATTGATTATATTCTTTGCTGCCAAAGATGGAGAAGCTCTATACAGTCAGCAAAAACAAGACCAGGAGCTGACTGTGGCTCAGACCATGAACTCCTTATTGCCAAATTCAGACTGAAATTGAAGAAAGTAGGGAAAACCACTAGACCATTCAGGTATGACCTAAATCAAATCCCTTATGATTATACAGTGGAAGTGAGAAATAGATTTAAGGGCCTAGATCTGATAGATAGAGTGCCTGATGAACTATGGAATGAGGTTCGTGACATTGTACAGGAGACAGGGATCAAGACCATCCCCATGGCAAAGAAATGCAAAAAAGCAAAATGGCTGTCTGGGGAGGCCTTACAAATAGCTGTGAAAAGAAGAGAAGCAAAAAGCAAAGGAGAAAAGGAAAGATATAAACATCTGAATGCAGAGTTCCAAAGAATAGCAAGAAGAGATAAGAAAGCCTTCTTCAGCGATCAATGCAAAGAAATAGAGGAAAACAACAGAAAGGGAAAGACTAGGGATTTCTTCAAGAAAATCAGAGATACCAAAGGAACATTTCATGCAAAGATGAGCTCGATAAAGGACAGAAATGGTATGGACCTAACAGAAGCAGAAGATATTAAGAAGAGATGGCAAGAATACACAGAAGAACTGTACAAAAAAGATCTTCATGACCCAGATAATCACGATGGTGTGATCACTGTCCTAGAGCCAGACATCCTGGAATGTGAAGTCAAGTGGGCCTTAGAAAGCATCACTACGAACAAAGGTAGTGGAGGTGATGGAATTCCAGTGGAGCTATTTCAAATCCTGAAAGATGATGCTGTGAAAGTGCTGCACTCAATATGCCAGCAATTTGGAAAACTCAGCAGTGGCCACAGGACTGGAAAAGGTCAGTTTTCATTCCAATCGCAAAGAAAGGCAATGCCAAAGAATGCTCAAACTACCGCACAACTGCACTCATCTCACACGCTAGTAAAGTAATGCTCAAAATTCTCCAAGCCAGGCTTCAGTAATATGTGAACTGTGAACTTCCAGATGTTCAAGCTGGTTTTAGAAAAGGCAGAGAAACCAGAGATCAAATTGCCAACATCCGCTGGATCATCGAAAAAGCAAGAGAGTTCCAGGAAAACATCTATTTCTGCTTTCTTGACTATGCCAAAGCCTTTGACTGTGTGGATCACAATAAACTGTGGAAAATTCTGAAAGAGATGGGAATACCAGACCACCTGATCTGCCTCTTGAGAAATCTGTATGCAGGTCAGGAAGCAACAGTTAGAACTGGACACGGAACAACAGATTGGTTCCAAATAGGAAAAGGAGTTCGTCAAGGTTGTATATTGTCACCCTGTTTATTTAACTTATATGCAGAGTACATCATGAGAAACGCGGGACTGGAAGAAACACAAACTGGAATCAAGATTGCTGGGAGAAATATCAATAACCTCAGATATGCAGATGACACCACCCTTATGGCAGAAAGTGAAGAGGAACTCAAAAGCCTCTTGATGAAAGTAAAAGTGGAGAGTGAAAAAGTTGGCTTAAAGCTCAACATTCAGAAAACGAAGATCATGGCATCCGGTCCCACCACTTCATGGGAAATAGATGGGGAAACAGTGGAAACAGTGTCAGACTTTATTTTTCTGGGCTCCAAAATCACTACAGATGGTGACTGCAGCCATGAAATTAAAAGATGCTTACTCCTTGGAAGGAAAGTTATGAGCAACCTAGATAGCATATTCAAAAGCAGAGACATTACTTTGCCAACAAAGGTTCGTCTAGTCAAGGCTATGGTTTTTCCTGTGGTCATGTATGGATGTGAGAGTTGGACTGTGAAGAAGGCTGAGCGCCAAAGAATGGATGCTTTTGAACTGTGGTGTTGGAGAAGACTCTTGAGAGTCCCTTGGACTGCAAGGAGATCCAACCAGTCCATTCTGAAGGAGATCAGCCCTAGGATTTCTTTGGAAGGAATGATGCTGAAGCTGAAACTCCAGTACTTTGGCCATCTCATGCAAAGAGTTGACTCATTGGAAAAGACTCTGATGCTGGGAGGGATTGGGGGCAGGAGGAGA
Source organism: Bos mutus (assembly GCF_027580195.1). NCBI lineage: Eukaryota > Metazoa > Chordata > Mammalia > Artiodactyla > Bovidae > Bos > Bos mutus. The sequence continues at coordinate 26,585,201 of NC_091626.1, read as the reverse complement.
AGGGGACGACAGAGGATGAGATGGCTGGATGGCATCACTGACTCGATGGACGTGAGTTTGAGTGAATTCCGGGAGTTGGTGATGGACAGGGAGGCCTGGCGTGCTGCAATTCATGGGGTTGCAAAGAGTCGGACACGACTGAGCGACTGATCTGATCTGATCTGATGAAAGACTTCTTAGATTAGCTTGGCTTAGTTGCTCTTCATAAGAAATTGAACTTACCTTGGCAGTACATTTATCACAGTCATGGATGAAATCAGATTTTTGAGCCTGAAGCATCTACAAGAGGAGAGGCCACTTTAAGAAAAAGAATAGAAAATTACAATAAGGATAAAAATGAACATTTATTTAGCATCGGAAGAAATCACAACAAACAATAACTTTCAAAAGTTTGAAAATACCATAAACATCACAAAAAATTTCAAAAACCCAATACTTGCATTAACTTCCTAACACACTTCTATGTTTCCCTACAGTTTTATAATCACTTCCTCTTGAGCTGCCTCCCTCATGAGAATTATTTTGTTATATTTTCTCTGGAGAGGACAGAAAGTAATTGCCTGTCCCTAGTGTATTCAACCAAAATTTATTTTTTATTATTGATATTTAGAAAATTCAGCTTTACAACTTGTTACTGGTAAAACAATAAAAATTACCTAAGTTATTAAATTTCAGGAAACATTTATCAAGTCTTTAATATATGAACCATTTTATTTCAGGGCACTTCAAATTTTCTTGTATAGTAACTAATTTTGAACACTTACGACTCTCATAAACTGCATTACTAAGCACCTCCTAGGGGTTTATGGAGGTCTATACAATGAGGGTCCCTGAATTATTAACTTTATTACTCATATTAATGTGATGCAGATCCTATTATAATAATTTGATTATTTTTTTCCACAGGCTCAGTGCTTCTTAGCCTCTTTTTTGTCACTTAACTGAGACTATGATGATGTCTATGGACACTCTCCTCAGCCATAGAAAAGGGCACATAATATATAAAATATTGAATACAGTGTTATAGAGCCTTCTAAAGTTATTCTTGCTCCTGTCACATGTTTCTGCACTAAATTGATAATCTGCTTAGTGCACTGTATTTTAATTTTATTTCCCTAGTATCTAGCACAAGGTCCTACACATTTTGTATGCTCCAGACATAAATTAAAGAAATTAATGAGTGTTGCCAGGCAGATTGTATGCCAGGTAATACAGAAATTCTTCACTTTCAAAAACTGTTGGTAAATACATTTTAGCAGACATTGGGAATTTTCCCCTGCAGTCCTAAAATACCAGGCACTCTGATGCCTTTGCCCCTAGAAGAGAGAATTCCTTTTCTCAGACTTTTAAATTTCATGAATTCTTATTATCCCTTCTGAAGTTATTTCCTTTCGTATTTCATATTCTCCTACAGGTAACCAGGGAGAACGACCTTGTTTTCCTCATTCCTTTAGAAGATGTCAGTATTTACGATTTTTTTCTCTTATAAAAATTATATTCAAATATGAATACATTTTAAGTGGCATTCACCTATAACCCAAGTACTTCACCACCCCTCCCCATCACCACCCACTGTTTACATTTTTCACTGTATGGAGGACTATACTAGGTATTATAGACCTTATAATATAGGGGATATTAAAATGAGTTAAAATCATAAACCTTGCACTAAATGACTCAATGAGTGAAGGAAAATATCGCAAGGAGACAAGCAAATAACTTGAGATAAATAGTCTAAAGTAAATCATAAGACTGATGCAAATTGACATAATGATTGTGATGGTCTCTGACCTCTCCAGTTTTGATAGGAGAAAGTAATAAGAGTTATTCAAGGGCAACAGGCACAAACCAACAGTTTTGGACAAATTGAGATACAGTGTCACTGTACTCTGAAGTTTCTTTAGTTCTGCTTTAACATTATATTGAGGAGATTTTTATGCCACCTATAGGTATTTGAGATAATTGTCTAATGAAAACCCAAGTGCCTAGCAACCAGTTCCCACAACTATCCACTGTCGATAGGGCCAATATTGTTTTATCTTTGTCCCCTCTAACTTTACATCCCCAGTTACTGAAAGCAAATCCAAAGCTTTTTGCTGCATTAATCACTCTTGACACATTCAAATTCTTTCTCCTATTTTCCTTACCCAATCCCACCACCATCCCCCACCCTTCTTTTTATTTTCACTTTGCAGCACTGCCCGCTCTGATGGTCCCACTCTGACAGGACACAGATCCTTAAAGTTCAGCTCAGAGGGAGGAGCCAGGTCAGCAGTGCCTGATAAGTTCTTCTCTGGACAGATGGCTCCATAGTGGCTGCTCCATCATGGTGACTGGTGAGGCGAGAGTGTCCATGCAGGTTGTTGGACTGCTCTGGCTTGAGGTGTCTCTGTTCTCTTCTGGCCTGTCCCAGGAAAGGCGCTCTCAAAGCCTCAACTCCCCAGATGTGGTGATTCCCTTGAAGGTTACCAACGGGAGCAGAGGTCCAAATGCTCCAGGCTGGCTCTCCTACAGCCTGCAGTTTGGGGGTCAGAGACGTGTTGTCTACATAAGAGCTAAGAAGATCTTGGTTTCCAAAGCCCTCCCAGTGTTCACCTACACGGACCAGCACGCCCTTCAGCAGGATCAGCCTTTTGTCCCTAATGACTGCTATTATCACGGTTATGTGGAGGGGGTCCCCGAGTCCCTTGTTGCTCTCAGTACTTGTGCTGGGGGCTTTCAAGGAATGCTGCGGATAAATGACTTTACCTATGAAATCAAGCCCATCAGGCACTCTACTACATTTGAACACCTGGTATCTAAGATAAACACTAAAGAGACACAGTTCTCACCAATGAGATGTGGCTTAACAAATAAAGCAGCACACCAGCAGCTGGAATTCGAAGAGGCTGAGAAATTAACTCTGAAACAAAATTCTGCTTATAACCGGTGGGCCCATTTGTGGTTTCTGGAGCTGGTTGTGGTGGTAGATCACAATTTCTTCATTTATTCTCAAAGTAATTTCTCGAAGGTGCAGGAGAATGTATTTGTTGTTGTCAACATAGTGGATTCCATTTATCAGCAGTTGGGTACCTATGTGATTTTGATGGGGATTGAGATTTGGAATTATGGAAATGTTTTTCCACTGATAAGCATAGAACAGGTTCTGGAGGACTTCTCTCAGTGGAAACAAATCAGTCTTTCCCAGCTACAGTATGATGCTGCCCATATTTTCATTGAAAATTCACTTATAAGTGTCCTTGGTATAGCCTATGTGGCAGGAATATGTCACCCTCCTCTCGACTGTGGAGTTAATAATTTCAAAGGAGACCCCTGGTCTGTTTTTGCTCTCACTGTAGCTCATGAGTTAGGTCATACTCTGGGTATGAAGCATGATGAAGAATTCTGTGTGTGTGGACAAAGCGCTTGCATCATGAATGCTATCAGGTTGCCAGCAGAGAGATTCACGAATTGTAGCTATGCAGAATTTACAAAGACCACTTTAAACCAGGGATCATGTCTGCACAATGTGCCAATTCCAGAGGCAGTCTTCATGCTGAATCACTGTGGAAATGGTGTGATTGAAGGAGAAGAGAAATGTGACTGTGGATCTATAAAGCAGTGTGAACAAGATCCCTGTTGTCTGTTGAACTGCACTCTAAGACCTGGGGCTGCTTGTGCTTTCGGGCTTTGTTGCAAAGACTGCAAGTTCATGCCATCAGGGGAGCTCTGTAGACCTCAGATCAATGAATGTGACCTTCCAGAGTGGTGCAATGGGACATCTCATCAGTGCCCAGAAGATGTCCATGTGCAGGACGGGATTCCCTGTAGTGACAGTGCCTTTTGCTATCAAAAGAGCTGCAATAGCCATGATGAACAGTGCAGGGAGATTTTTGGTGAAGGTGCAAAGAGTGCATCTCAGAGATGCTATAAAGAAATCAACTCCCAGGGAAGCCGTTTTGGCCACTGTGGTGTAAATGGCACAACATACCTAAAATGCCCTATTTCAGATAGCTTTTGTGGGAGAGTTCATTGTGAGAATGTGGGGAACATCCCCCACCTGAGAGATCACTCAAATTTGCAATACACTCACATCAATGGTGTCACCTGCTGGAGTACAGACTATCACTTAGAGATGAGTATACCTGATATACCTGACGTTGGTGAAGTGAAAGATGGCACCATGTGTGGTCCAGGAAAGATCTGCATACACAAGAAGTGTGTCAGCCTATCTCTTCTGTCACGGGCCTGCTTGCCTGAGACCTGTAACATGAAGGGGATATGCAATAACAAACATCACTGCCACTGCGGCTACGGGTGGTCCCCGCCCTACTGCCTACACAGAGGCACTGGGGGTAGTGTTGACAGCGGCCCAGCATCTGCCAGAAGAGCTTTCTTGCCAATAGTTGTGCCTCTTGGTTTGTTTGTTTTGCTTCTACCTTTAATTGCTGTGTTTATGTATCTTCAAAAACGTTTTAGACCCAAGAAGACTAAGACTCACTCTCCCAATTAAGAATATGACTGTAACCTAATAGCCTATACATTAAGTTTTAGTCTAGGGCAGTAGAAATATTCCAACATGCCTGTTCAGGAACACATTTCTGACAGTTTGCAAAAAAATGCGGACACCTTGCCTTCTGTCAGTATTAAAGATATTGCCATCAAGCAAAGGTAATTCCTAACGTTTTCCTATCTACTGTTCATGGTTGTAAAAGGCAAATAAAATTCATTTCCCTGCAAGTGAGTCCTCTTTGTGTTTTTTTGAGCACAGATATGACTCAGGAAAGGCAGGAGACATACATCTGGGGACCCAGGGATGAGTCTCGCCTCTTTTCATTTCTTCCCAAAGTAACTTCTCAAAGTTACACAGGATGTATTTGCTGTTGTCAGCCTAGTGGATTTCATTTATCAACAGTTGGGTACTGATGTGATTTTGATTGGGACTGAGATTTAGAATCATGGAAATGTTTTCCCATTGAAATGCACAGAACAAGCAAAGACTGCAACGCAATTCATGCCATCAGTGGGACTTTGTAGATATAAGGTCAATAAGAGTGATCTTCCAGAGTGCTGCAATGGGACATCTCATCAGTGCCAGAAGATGTACATGTGCAGGACAGGTTTTCCCTGTAGTGACAGTGCCTGCTGTTACCAAAAGTGAAATAATAAAGTTGAAAAATTACTTAATTTTCTAACACTGTGATCCAAAATCTGAAAAGAAGGATAACAATAATGCTTTCCCATCCAACCTCTAGGGATTATTAGGTAAACAAAAGAGAGAAAGGAATGGTTTCTTATTAAAGTATAAACAAATTGTTTTTAACAAAAATTCCTGACACTGTTTCTTCTGCTTCCTAGCCAAGCTTATCTGCTCTAACACTTTGTCTTAATTTGGCAGTTTGCATATCCTCTTTGAGGATTTCCTTTGAATACCAGAATATAATCTTCATGAGGGCAGAGTTATTTTAACTGTTTTCTGCTCACTGTTGTGTCCCAGTACCTAGAACAGTGCCAGATACACAATAAATATTTAAATGGACTATTAATTGCATAAAATTAATTAGGAAATAAAAAAATACTTTGGTCCTCTTTTAAAAACTACTATAGCTCTTCTTCAAAATTGAACTTTGAATATTTAAAATGTGTATTTATAATGCTCTTTTTGTACTTGTCCTTCACTATCTTTTAGTCCCCAGGTTATGATCTCCTCAGTCTATTCTCAGTATAGCTGGAAGTCTTGTCTCTTGAAAACACATTTCTATATCAGATACCCTCTGTATATGGTCCAGACAACTTGTAAATGCCTCTCTTTGTCAACTGAATTAAACTTTTTGATACCATTTTCCACTATCCTTTGCACATTTTGCATCCTCCAGCTATTTCCTGTTTTAAATATACTTAGCTGTGTCAGACCTCTGCACATCTATACATCAATTCCCGTTCCCCAAATTCTGTTTACCACCCTCTCCAACCCCCTTGCCTTGGAAAACTCCCATTTTCCTCTCAACAGAGGTTATACAAAACATCTTTGGAAAAGCATTTCCTTGTGAAATGCTTGTTCTACTTGTGTGCTTGTCGCTTTGTGCTCATCGCTTGGAGGCATTCTAGGAACAGATGAGGAATAGATGGTAACAATGGATCACCCAGAAACAGAAAGAAGAAACGGATGTTTAGTGGAGTCACAGAAACAGGGAAGCAAGAACCAAGGAGACAAGCTGATTAAATTTCGTTTTAGAACATAAATCAGAGATTTACCCACACGTTTTCAGTATACACAATCATATGGAGACAAAAGGCAGCTGCTCCAATTTATTGTTTCTCTTTTGAAATTATTTTGTGTATGGTGTCATTGTTCAGTTGCTAGGTCATATCCAACTCTTGCAACCCCAAGGAGCCCATTAGGCTCCTCTGTCCATGGGATTCTCCAGGCAAAAATACTGGAGTGGGTTGCCATTTCCTTCTCCAGGGGATCTTCCCAACCAGTGATGGAACATACGTCTCCTACATTGGCAAGTGGATTCTTTACCACTGAACCACAAGGTAAGCTCCTGTTTTTGTATAAAAATATTAAATTTGATTACAGTCAAATTTATCAGTCTAATATTATTTTACATTCACTGGGTTTTACATTTTTCACTTGTGGTAACTTTGAGATAATCCTTTTTATTTTCTGGGATTATGCTGACTTTGGTTTTCATGCTCAAATTTGGACTTTATTTTGCTATAAGAAATGAAATCTTCAATTATTTACTAAGAAAAAAACCCCTCAAATTGTCAGAGAGCAAAGAGAATCATCAAGAAGTAAAATTCCTTAAATATATTAAAAAATTGAACACATATCCATTGTAGCAGTGGACATGCAAAGTATAATTTGCATAATTGAGAGTTTCTTTCTGTAGATCAGAACTGAAAAGTAGAAACAATGAGAAAAAATAGAGTGCTCAATTATTTCTCCTTTAAGCTCCTTTATGACTTAGCATGGCTGGATTAGGGAATTAGAAAACAAAACATAACCTCACCTAGGGGTGCTGCCAGGGTTAGCAGAATCACAGTGTGTCTCATTCCTTTTCTTTTATGGAAACACAGGAGAATGCAGAAAACTAATATTTCTAAAACCTAACAGGGGAAAAGATAGGAAGAGTAAAGTGTAAATTATTCTACACAAAGTCTTCAGAAGGCCACACTTCTCTTTTTTGATTTTGCAGCGATTATCATATGAGGGTTGAGGGTGACTAGAGTTCCCAAGAACAATTCTAAATATATGAGAACAACATAAGGAGCCTCAGCCATCCAGACTCAGAGTTCTAACGTCACCTGCAGGGTAGTGACACCTAGCTCTAGATCTCCAGTTCTCCCTGCAACTCCACTCTCATTTAACCAGTTGTCTACCAGACATTCCCACATGCATGTTCAAAAACCATATCATATGAATATGGGCAACACTTAACTCTTTCTGAGGGGGAGGGGCTGTACCATGCGGCATGTGGGATCTCGGTTCCCTGACCAGGGATGGAACCTGTGTACCCTTCTCTTGAGGTGTGGAGTCTTAACCACTGGACTACCAGAGAAGTCCCCACACTGAACTCCTCCTCCCCCCTCCATCAGCAAGGGTTAATTGTTATGGCTCCTCCAGTGATAAAAAGAATCAACGGCACAACAACAATGACAAAAAAGAAAAGAAATAGAAACCCGACCATATGTTTTTTTTTCAAATGGCTATCCCGTTGTTCCAATGTTTTACCAACAAATTAAGATTCTGTATTATATTTTAATTTGTTAGAGTCATATTATCTTCCTTGCAAAGTTTTTTCAAGAAGTTGTAATGTTTACAATATTTCTAATTTTAGGAAAAGCTGCATTGTTATGTTATGTTGGCTGAGTTAATTAGGCTGAATCTGTCAATTATATCAAGATTAGTGGTTAAAATTAACCTCCTCATAATGAACATAGAGTCATAACTGGAGTTCCCTAAAAAGTATGCACTGAGATCAGGGTTTAGATGGAGTTAATTTACATGGGAGGCACAAAACTGAGTATATTATGAGCAAATTTCCACTGTGGGCTACTGGAGCCATTCCCTGTAAACTCTCTAAGTCATGTGAAACACACTTTAGAATATCCCTCCATGTCGTAGGAGAAAGCTGTCAGAAAAAGAAGTGAGATACAGCATTTGAAGTAGGAAGCTGCCACAGGATGGAAAATTGTCACAGCAGGAAACTGCCTCCTGCACAGTGAACTTAGGTGGATCAGGGAGGCGCAGGGTGGGCCACCAGCTACTGCACCCAGGTTCCCTAGAAAATAGATGCTGAGCCAAGGATTACATGCATTTGACCTTTTGTAGTATGATGACAATTCCTATACAGACTAGTGGCTTCTGACTTTACAGCAGTGTATTTGGCCCATCCACAGAGCAGGCTAGAAGCAAAAAGGAGTTAATACATCTGGAAGCAACTCTTAATCAATGAGAAAGATTTTGCAAATAAATCTCACAGTTCCCCGAGTCCTCATGGAACAATTCTGAGGTGTCTGACAGTGTCTCTCAGAGAATCCACAGGAGAACTGTGTCCTAGTTGCTCACGTGGTCACTCACTAATGTATGCTTGATTTACTTTTATCCCTTCCCTGTCTTAGTTGTAAAGTTGGGCATGGTATTAAAGTCCCAAGACCTCTAAATGTTTACAGAGAATCAGCCTACAGACTGTGCTGAAAATAATACCCAAGATTTGTCACACATCTGCAAAATTATCAAGATTTAGGTCTCTGGTATGTTTCCTACGTAAAAATTAAAGGTCCTCTTAGAAAGTGTTCTAGTTTCATTCTTTTACAAGTGGTTGACCAGATTTCCCAGCACCACTTGTTAAAGAGATTGTCTTTAATCCATTGTATATTCTTGCCTCCTTTGTCAAAGATAAGGTGTCCATATGTGCGTGGATTTATCTCTGGGCTTTCTATTTTGTTCCATTGATCTATATTTCTGTCTTTGTGCCAGTACCATACTGTCTTGATAACTGTGGCTTTGTAGTAGAGCCTGAAGTCAGGTAGGTTGATTCCTCCAGTTCCATTCTTCTTTCTCAAGATCGCTTTGGCTATTCGAGGTTTTTTGTATCCAGCAATCCCACTGCTGGGCATACACACTGAGGAAACCAGAAGGGAAAGAGACACGTGTACCCCAATGTTCATCGCAGCACTGGTTATAATAGCCAGGACATGGAAGCAACCTAGATGTCCATCAGCAGATGAATGGATAAGAAAGCTGTGGTACATATACACAATGGAGTATTACTCAGCCATTAAAAAGAATACATTTGAATCAGTTCTAATGAGGTGGATGAAACTGGAGCCTATTATACAGAGTGAAGTAAGCCAGAAGGAAAAACACCAATATAGTATACTAACGCATATATATGGAACTTAGAAAGATGGTAACAATAACCCTGTGTATGAGACAGCAAAAGAGACACTGATGTATAGAACAGTCTTATGGACTCTGTGGGAGAGGGAGAGGGTGGGAAGATTTGGGAGCATGGCATGGAAACATGTAAAATATCATGTATGAAATGAGATGCCAGTCCAGGTTCGATGCACGATACTGGATGCTTGGGGCTGGTGCACTGGGACGACCCAGAGGGATGGTATGGGGAGGGAGGAGAGAGGAGGGTTCAGGATGGGGAACACATGTATACCTGTGGTGGATTCATTTCGATATTTGGCAAAACTAATACAATTATGTAAAGTTTAAAAATAAAATAAAATAAAAAAAAGGTCCTCTTAGGAGAGAAGTGTTACCTTAAGATTTGGGATGAGAACATTTGAGGGGATGCATTTGAAAACTTGAATCGGGAGATTTTCTTGAACACTCTGGGCCAGCATAACTCATTCCTTAACGCTTGCTATAAGAGAGCAGCCTCTCATTACCTGGAGACCAGGCTTCACCAAAGATTATGCTTACACTCCTGAAGATCTGTCCTTAATTTTCCCTCATAGCATCTAGACCAATAACTAGCGTCAGTCCTCAAAATGGTCCAAGTGGGGCTGTACAGTTCTTGGTATAAGATGAATTGGATCATTGCTCCAAAGAACTATGCGAAGTGGCTAATATATGACCTTAGGAGTCAGGTAGAGTGCCTGAAGAACTATGGATGGAGGTTCGTAACATTGTACAAGAGGAATTGATCAAAACTATTCCCAAGAAAAAGAAATGCAAAAGGGCAAAATGGTTATCTAAGGTTTTGATGGAGCAAGGTGGCGCTCCATCAAATCGATGGAGCAAGATGGCAGAGTAGAAGGACATGTGCTCATCTTCTCCTGCAAGAACTTCAAAATTGCAACTTGCTGATGAACCACCATTGACAGGAGAATGTTGGATCCCACCAAAAAAAGATGCCCCACATCCAAGGGCAAAGGAGAAGCCCCAGCAAGATGGTAGGAGGGGCAAAATCATGTCTAGAATCAAACCCCATACTCAGCAGAGATGCTTGGAGGGCTGAAACAAAATCTTGTGCACACTACACCCAGAGACCCCAAAGAGACTGAGCCAGACCAACCTTGGGGTGTTTGAGTATCTCCTGTGGAGGCACAGGTCAGCGGTGGCCTGCCGCAGGGGCAGTGGCTCTTGCTGCAGCAGACCTAGGTCACACAGTGTGTGGCATAAGCCCTCTTGGAGGAAGTCACCATTAACCCCACCATAGAGCCACCAAGCAGACAACCCACAAACTGCAGAACAATTATACCAAATAAATTCTCACACTGTTAAGAAAGTTCTAGGAACCACGACAGATTTCCCAACCTGGGGGTCTGGCAAAGGGACTGAGAACTCCCAGGGAATTTGACTTTGGAGGCCAGTAGGATTTGATTACAGAACTTACACAGGACTGGGGAAACAGACTCTTGGAGGACACAAACAAAACCTTGTGTGCACCAGGACCCAGGAGAAAAGAGCAGTCCAAAAGAGGCTGACCCAGACTTGCCTGTGAGTCTCGAGGAGACTCTAGCAGAGGCATGGGTCAACAGTGCCTGCTGCAGGGTCAGGGACACTGAATACGACAGTGCATGCAGAAGACCTTTTGAAGGAGGTTTCCATTATCTTCATTCAGTTCAGTTCAGTCACCCAGTTGTGTCCAACTCTTTGCAACCCCATGGACTGCAGCACACCAGGCTTCCTTGTCCATCATCAACTCCCTGAGCTCACTCAAATTCATGTCCATCGAGTTGGTGATGCCATCCAACCATCTAATCCTCTGTCATTCCCTTCTCTTGCCTTCAATCTCTCCCATCACTGGGGTCTTTTCCAATGAGTCAGTTCTTTACATGAGGTGGCCAAAGTATTGGAGTTTCAGCTTCAGCATCAGTCCTTCCAATGAATATTCAGGACTGATTTCCTTTAGGATTGACTGGTTGAATCTTCTTGCTGTCCAAGGGACTCTCAAGAGTCTTCTCCAACACCACAGTTCAAAAGCATCAATTCTTTGGCTCTCAGCTTTCTTTATAGTCCAACCCTCACATCCATACATGACTACTGGAAAAACCATAGCTTTGACTAGACGTACCTTTGTCAGCAAAGTAATGTCTTTGTTTTTTAATATGCTGTCTACGTTGGTCATAGCTTTTCTTCCAAGGAGTAGGCATCTTTTAATTTCATGGCTGCAGTCACCATCTGCAGTGATTTTGGAGCCCCCAAAAATAAAGTCTGACACTGTTTCCACTGTTTACCCATCTATATGCCATCAAGTGATGATCAGATGCCATGATCTTAGTTTTTTGAGTGGTGGGTTTTAAGCCAGGTTTTTCACTCTCCTCTTTCACTTGCATTAAGAGGCTCTTTAGTTCTTAGATATCTGCCGTAAGGGTGGTGTCATCTGCATATCTGAGGTTATTGATATTTCTCCCTGCAATCTTGATTCCCGTTTGTACTTCATCCAGCCTGGCATTTTGCATGATGTACTCTGCATCTAAGTTCAATAAACAGGGTGAACATATACAGTCTTGATGTACTCCTTTCCCAATTTGGAACCAGTCTGTTGTTCCATGTCCATTCTAACTGTTGCTTCTTGACCTGCATACACGGTTTGCAGCAGGAAGGTAAGGTGGTTTGGTATTCCCATCTCTTGAAGAATTTTCCACAGTTTGTTGTGATCCATACAGTCTAAGGCTTTAGCATACAGCAGAAATAGGTATTTTTCCAGAATTCTCTTGCTTTCTCATGCTTTTTTCCATGATCCAATGGATGTTGGCAATTTGACCTTTGGTTCCTCCACCTTTTCTAAATCCAGCTTGAACATCTGGAAGTTCTAGTTCACGTACTGCTGAAGCTTAACTTGAAGGATTTTGAGCATTACCTTGTTAGCATCTGAAATGAGTGCAATTGTATAGTAGTTGGAACATTCTTTGGCATTGCCCCACTTTGCAATTGGAATGAAAACTGACCTTTTCCAGTCCTGTGAGTTTCCCAAATTTGCTGGCATATTGAGTGCTGCACTTTAACTGCATTATCTTTCAGGATTTGAAATAGCTCAGCTGGAACTCCATCACCTCCACTAGTTTTGTTCGTAGTGATGCTTCCTAAGGCCCACTTGACTTCACATTTCAGGATGTCCGGCTCTAGGTGAGTGCACACCATTTTGGTTATTTGGGTAGTTAAAATCTTTTTGTACAGTTCTTCTGTGTATTATTGCCAGCTCTTCTTAATTTCTTCTGCTTCTGTTAGGTCCATACCATTTCTGTCCTTTATTGTGCCCGACTTTGCATGAAATGTTCCCTTGGTATCTCTAATTTTCTTGAAGAGATCTCTAGTCTCTGCACTGATCACTTAAAAAGGCTTTCATTTATCCCTGCTATTCTTTGGAACTCTGCATTAAGATGGGTTTATCTTTCCTTTTCTCTTTTGCCTTTTCACTTCTCTTCTTTTCTCAGCTATTTGTAAGGCCTCCTCAGACGACCATTTTGCCTTTTTGCATTTCTTTTCCTTGGGGATGGTTTGATCACTGCCTCCTGTACAATGTTACAAACCTCAGTCCATAGTTCATTGGCACTCTGTCTATCTAATCCTTTGAATCTATTTCTCACTTCCACTGAATCATAAAGGGATTTGATTTAGGTCATACCTGAATGTTCTAGTATCATTTAAGTCTGAATGTTGCAATAAGTAGTTCATCACAGTCAGTTCCCAGTTTTGTTTTTGCTGACTATATAGAGCTTCTCCATCTTTGGATGCAAAGAATATAATCAATCAGATTTCAGTATTGACCATATGGTGATGTCCATGTGTAGGGTCTTCTCTTGTGTTGTTGCAAGAAGGTGTTTGCTGTGATCAGTGCGTTCTCTTGGCAAAACTATTAGCCTTTGCCCTTCATTTTTAGTCCAAGGCCAAACTTGCCTGTTACTCCAGGTATCTCTTGACTTCCTACTTTTGCATTCCAGTCCCCTATGATGAAAAGGACCTCCTTTTTCGGTGTTAGTTCTAGAAGGTCTTGAAGGTCTTCATAGAACCGTTCAACTTCAGCTTCTTCAGCTTTAGTGGTTGGGGCATAGACTTGGATTACTGTGATATTTAATGGTTTGCCTTGGAAACGAACTGAGATCATTCTGTCATTTTTGAGATTGCATCCAAGTACTACATTTCAGAGCCTTGTGTTGACTATGAGGGCTACTCCATTTCTTCTAAGGGATTCTTGCCCACAATAGTAGATATAATGGTCATCTGAATTAAATTTGCCCATTCCTTTCCATTTTAGTTCACTGATTCCTAAAATGTTGATGTTCAATCTTGCCATCTCCTGTTTTGACAATATTTCAACATAAATCAACATGCCTTAAAATAACTTTCGGGTAACAGGACAAATCATGAGAGATATTAGAAAATATTTCAACTGCATGAAAATAAACTTACTACATGTCAAATTTATATATTTATTCAAATAAAATATGTAATACGCAATTACTATAGAATATTGCCTATTCTAGGATCTCACATAAATTTCAATAGTATGCATTCTTTTGAGAATTGCTTCTTTCACTTAGCATATTTTCAGAGATTCATCCATGCTACCTATTCATGAAGTCTCGATAGTATTGGCATAAGAAAAGATATATAGATCAATGGGACAGAATAGGGAGTCCAGAAAGAGTTTTTCTTGCTTTGTTTTCATGATAGTTCATTATTAATGTGTAGAAAAGCAATAGATTTCTGTGTATTACTCTTGTATCCTACAACTTTATTGAACTTTTTAATTAGTTTCAATCATTTTTTGCTGGAAACCTCAGGATTTTCTCCATATATTACCACATCATCTGCAAATAGTGACAGGTTACTCTTTCTTGGATAACTTTTATTTCTTTTTCTCATCTGACTGCTATGGCAAGGACTTGCAATGATGTGTTAAATATAAATGGTTAGAGTGGGTATCCCTGTCTTGTTCCTGATTTTAGAGAAAAAGTTTCAACATTGAGTATGACGTTAGTGTGGGTCTGTCATAATGGCCTTTATTATGTTGAGATACGTTCCTTTTGTACCCACTTGTATGAAAGTTTTTATCCTGAATGAGGTTGAATTTTGTCAAATGCTTTTTCTGTGTCTATGGAGATGATTATGTGCTTTTATCCTTCCTTTTGTTAATGTGGTATATGACATTGATTTTTTTCAAATGTTGACTCATCCTCACATCTCTGGACTAAATCCCACTTGATCATGGTATTTAATCCTTTCTACATATTGTTGAATTTTCTTTTTTTTTAACTTTATTAACACATTTTCAATTAGAATAGGCATAAACCAAGAGAGGGAAAAAAAATCAGGATGATGTACCACTGTCACTCTGTGAGCAGGGAGGAGGCAGGAAATGGAACAGATGAGCAGAACAATGTCCTGAGACTAGGCTACATAACATGTAAATGCCTCGGTCAAGTCTTAGCCAACTTAATCTACACTTGAAAACAGGAGCCAAGGTTCATCTTATTTAGTTCAAGAATTTTTACACTGAATATATAGTGCTTCATTTCTCAGAAAGTGATGCTAGTTATTATTATAAGGAAGAAGTTCCCATTACACAAGGGCTGCTGCTGCTGCTAGAAAACCTCAAATGCAAGTAGGTAGCTGTGCTAGCTCAGGATGCACCGTCGGACTGAGCAGCTTGTGTACATCTCCTTTGAATGCAGATCTGCATCTGGGTTTAGAAAGGCAGCAATCATTACATCTTGGCTTTTATTCTAGATGCTTAACTTAGTTAAGGTGAAAATTCAAGCGCAATAAGTAGTTAAAATGTAATGATAGTCGATACAGTCTCTTACAGCTACACACATTCTCTAATAATGCTTACATGGAATAAAACCAGTGTTACTTAATTGGTGTGTGACACACACAGAACTGAAGAAAAGTAATTCTAAATGTACACAGCGACACGGTAAAAATGCAAATACACCATAGAACTAAAGTGATCCGACAGCACTGCTTGATGCCCAGGGTGAAGGTGACGGGTCTAACACGCAGCTGAGCCTGTATCAGTCATTCCACTCACAAAGCTTGTGAAAGATTCAGTTTAGTTCAGTTCAATCGCTCAGTAGTGTCCAACTCTTTGCGAACCTACGGACTGCACCATGCCAGGCTTTCCCGTCCATCACCAACTCCCAGAGCTCGCTCAAACTCATGTCCATCCAGTCGGTGATGCCATCCAACCATCTCATCCTTTGTCATCTCCTTCTCCTCGTGTCTTCATTGTTTCTGAGCATCAGGGTCTTTTCCAATGAGTCAGTCCTTCACATCAGGTGGCCAAAATATTGGAGCTTCAGCATCAGTCCTTCCAATGAATATTCAGGACTGATTTCCTTTAGGATGGACTGGTTTGATCTCCTTGCAGTTCAAGGAACTCCCAAGAGTCTTCTCCAACACCACAGTTCAAAAGCATCAGTTCCTCAGCGCTCAGCTTTCTTTACAGTCCAACTCTCACATCCATACCTGACCACTGGAAAAACTATAGCTTTAACTAGTTGGACCTTTGTTAGGAAAGTAATGTCTCTGCTTTTGAATACGCTGTCTAGGTTGGTCATAGCTTGTCTTCCAAGGAGCAAGCATCTTTTAATTTCATGGCTGCAGTCACCATCTGCAGTATTTTGGAGCCCAGTGATTTTGATCCTAGGATCAGGATCCCAGGAAAGCATCAGGTTCCCAGGAAAGAAACTAGTCTGTGTAAGTCTTTTGAACTGTAAAACCAGGATACGATTACAACTATCTTGATGTCTGAACAAGATACCAGATCGAACAGTAAGATCCCCGGCCCTACTGGAAGACATGAAGGTCCTCAGACAGCAAATGCTCACTGGCCCCTGGAAGGCTTCATGTGCATGATATAAAGGCAAGTTGCTGAAGACTTACAGGCGAACTTCTGGGAAGTTTCCACTGTGCCCTGAATTCTAAACCCCAGGAATGATGTGACCCAGCAAGCTTTTCATTATGCTTGGAGGAATGGTGTGATCCAGCAAGCTTTTCATTATGCTTGGCACCATCTGTTTAATAATGTGTCCAAAGATAAAAGCAGACATGATTATAATAGTAACTATATTTAACTATATTTCCAGCTGTGGACAGTACATCTGCGATTCGAGAGTCCTTCAGTCCAATGACATGCTGTCCATTGACCCCACAGGTGTTGTGTTCTGTAAGAAGACCATTTCTAGCTGCAGAACTGTATTTCACAATGGACGTGATTTTTTCATTTTTTAAAGACAAAGTTGACACGTCCAGTACTATCCTTATTCAAGGTAATTGTCCGTTCAAAGGGCCTGTCACGAATGGTCATGGTGATCTTCTCCCCAAAAGCCTGTGTGAGCACCCTGAGTGCCTGATCTGAGCTCCAGCCCACACAGTTCTCCTTGATCTGCAGCACCTGGTTCCCAAACCACAGACCCACCAGGGAGGACCAAGACTAGGCCTGGACGAGCTGAACAAACGCACCATTGTCTATGGATTTCAGCCTGAGCCCGATTATTATTTTTCTGTCCTAATCCTTACACAAGATGACTTCCCAGATTCCTTACTTAATCTCTGCTCTGCAGATTCCCATGTCACCACCAGTGACTAGAAGTTCATGCCAACCAACTGCCCCTGACTTGGTGCTCCAGGAACCATGGCCCTATTTGCACATATTTATTCTTCATTTAAACTCAGTCCCATGTACTGAGAGAACTCTGGATATAGTTTAGGACAGAGATTTCCATCTGGAGAGATAGGAGCAGAGGCTTCGGATAAAATCACTGGGTTGGCAGGGTTTGTGGAAAAGGCAGCCTGAGCCTGAATCTCCTTGTCTACCTTCAGGTCTTCAGGCGATGGGTACAGACACAGAGCAACTGGTCTAATGTGTCATTTAAGGCCACTGTTTCCTTATTAATTTTCTGTCTGGATAATCTGTTCTTAGACTTAAAGACGGCCATTAAAGTCTCTTACTATTAGTGTACTATTGTCAGTTTCTCCGTCTATGCCTTTGAAGGTTTGCTTTATATATTTGGGTGCTCTCATTTAGTTGCACATATGCTAACAAATGTTATATCCTCTTCTTGTACTGATTTATCATTATATAATGCTATTCTTTGATTTTATAATAGACTTTGCTTTAAAGTCAACTTTGTCTGATATGAATATACTACCCAGGTTTCTTTTCATCTCCATTTGCATGAAATATTTTTCCATCTCCTCACATTTAGTCTGTGTCTTTAGATCTGAAGTGTGTCTCTTGTAGGCAGCGTATAGATGCTCCTTGTTTGTTTTTTTAAATCCAATTAGCCACCTATGTATTTTTTTTAAGATCTACTTCTTTGGAGCTGTGCTGAGTCTTCACTGCTGTGCATGGGCTTCCTCTAGTTTCAGTGAGCAGGAGCTACACTCGATTTGTGATGTGTGAACTTCTCATTGTGGTGGCTTCTCTCATTCTGGAGCTTGGGTTTAGGCATGTGGGCTTCAGTAGTTCTGGTGTGTGGGCTTAGTAGTTGTCGCTCATGGGCTCTAGAACACTGGCTCTTCAGTTGTGGCACACAGCATTAGTTGCGCCATAGCAGGTGGGATCTTCCTGAACCAGGGATTGAACCTGTGTCCCTGCAATGGCAGGTAGATTCTTAACTACTGGGCTACCAGGGAAGCCCAACCCTACGTCTTTTGATTGAAGCATTTAATCCATTGGCACTCAAAGAGATTATTGATAGGTATGTACATGTTGCAAATTTGTTGCTTAATGGTTCTTTTTGTAGTTTTTCTTTGTTCTTTTTTCCTTGTCATTTGGTTTTCTTGAGTAAAAAAGTTGTGTTTTTTCTCTTTAGTTTTATGTATCTATTGTGTATAGATTTTTTTTTTTTCCAGTGAAGTACAGCTGATTTATAATGCTGTATTAGCTTGTATTACAAAGTGATTTGGGTACACACACACACACACACATACACACACGGAAGTTCCCCTGGAGAAGGGCATGGCAACCCACTCCAGTATTCTTGACTGGAAAATCCAACAGACAGAGGAGCCTGGCAGGTTACAGTCCACTGGGTCGCAAAGAGTTCGACATGACTAACGTGACTTAACAGCAAAGGTGAAATACAATGAGTAACCCATGAAGATGTGTACTATACTCCAAAGGAACTATATGAGTTTTCTAATTTATAGAAGCAGACATCAAGTGAACATGTGTGAGAACGAACACTGAGTATGTAGGATAACGGTAGAGGGATCATAAAGTTGGATTGGTCTGAATTTATTGACATGGGCTCACTAAGCTGAGATTCTGCATTAAATGCTACAGGTTGGGGTTTCAAAAAGGGCTCTAACAATTTGTTGGTTGGTTCTCTGAAACATGGACCAAAAGAAGGCCTCCTGTGAGCCAACTGGAAATGCTGAACCTCTTTTGGTTTAACGTAGAAGAGGGATTCAGAGGCTTAGGGAGACTGAAATATTAGAGTGAAGTCATTTAAGACTTGCTCACCTACACTGGGAGGGTCCAGAGGACATACCTTTCACTTAATATTTTGAGAAATAAATTTGTGAGAGGAGCCCAAAATCCTTGAAGAGCTCAATGATGGCTCTTATCTGGAGGACAGATCTTGAGTGGAAACCATGGCTACTCAATTGGGAAACTTAATGCAATAGGAATATGTGGATCCTAGGGTGGCAGGGGCCAAGTGATGGCACTCAACCACAAAAGCCAAGGGAGGCATGGTTACCATAATGAACAGTAGAGCCAAAGTAGCAATCAGAATAGTCAGGCTCATGCAAACCTACAGTCTTGGTGAATTAATCCTGATGTTCCTACAAGTGAAACAGAAATTCTCTCTTGAGCTAAATAAGCAGAAAATTTCAAAGTCAAGTGAACAAAAGTCACTTGACTCAAATCAGGAAATGAGTCACAGCCACTCAATCAATTCCCAGAGTTGAGCCAGTTTAGAGATTCAAAACCCCTTGAATGAATGGGAGGTTAGGTCCCCTTGAGGAAGGACCCTGGCAGACTAATGAAGATTTATACAGTAAACTTTGCTCCCAGCCTTCCCCAGAGGAACCTGTAGCCTTTTAACAAGGTAAATGAACATTGAGGGAAGGAAATAATCCTATCTTCTGGAGATTACCAGTGGCTCCAAACTGACACTGATTCCAGAAGACTCAAAACATCACTGCAGCCCTCCAGATAGAGCAGGTGCTTTCAGAGGTCAGGTAGTCAAGGGAGCTTTATCTCAGGCCCATCTCACAGTAGGTCCAGGGCCTCTCCGTACCCACCCTGTAGTTTCTTCCCTAGTTGCAGAATGCGTAACTGGAACAGACATATTTAGCAGCTGGAATCCTCACATTGGTTCCCCACTTGTGCAGTGAGGGCTATTATGGTAGAAAAGCCCAAGGGGAAGCCATTTGTACTGTCTCTGCCTAGGAAAATAATAAACCAAAAGTAATACCACATCCCTGGAAGAACTGCAGATACTGCTGCCACCATCAAGGACTTGAAGGACGCAGTCCTTCACACCACATTCTCATTCATCTCTAGCTGACCTGTGCAGAAGACATGTGGATCTTGGAGAATGACAGTGGATTACTTCATTCTAAGCTTAAAGAAGTTGTGACTCCAATTGCAGCTGCTGAACCAGACATTATTTTGTTGCTTGAGCAGATTCACACATCCCCTGGTACCTGGTATGTAGCTACTGCTGTGGCAAATGGCTTTTTCTCCATTGCTGTCCATGAGGCCCACCAGAGGCAGTTCCTTTCACTGGCAAGGCCAGCAATGCACATGCACTGTTCTCCCTCTCAGACCTATCAACCACCCAGCCCTATGTCATAATTTAGTTTGCAGGGATCTCAATCACCTTTCCCTCCACAATATATCATACCAACACATTACGTTGATGATACTATGTTGATTACATCTAGTGAGTGAGTTATAGTAACTACCCTAGGCTCACTGGCAAGACATTTGTATATCAGAGGGTGGGAAATAAATCTAACCAAAATTCATTCCTACCTCAGGGAAATTTTTAGGGTACCTGTGGTCTGGATCATGTCAAGACATCACTTTTAAGATAAAAAGTAAGTGGTATCTGGCTCTCGTACAACCAAGAAAGCAGATCAGTCCCCAAGGGGACTCTTTGGATTTGGGAGGCAACATATTCCTCATTTGGCGTGTTGCTCCAAACCATTTACCAAGTGGCCTGAAAAGGTGCTACTTTTGAGGAGGCCCAGAAGATGAGAAGGTTCTGCCCCAGGTCCAGCCAGCTGTGCAGACTTCTCAGCGACTTGGGCCATATGATCCAGCACGTGGAGTGGTGCTTCAAAGTCTCTGCCGCAGGTAGGGACAGCATTTGGAGACTTTGTCAGGCTCCTATAGGTGAATTGCACTGTGGTCCTTTAAGAATTTGATGCAAAGCTATGCCATCACCTTTGGATAACTACTCTCTTTATGAGAAACAGGTCTTGGTAGATTATAGGGACATAGTAGATAATGAATGCTTGATGATGGGCTTACCCAGTTGCCCATCATGAATTGGGTATTATCTGAGCCACCACACCATAATATGGGCCTGCATAGTAACATTCCATCATCAAATGGAAGTGATATATACAAGTCAGGCCTGAGCAGGGGAGCCTCATAGGGAGTTCCCTGTAATCAGATGACAGGGGAATAGAAGATCTGGGCCTGGTTTACAGATGGTTCTGCACGATATGCATGGACCACCTGTATGTGAAGAGCTGCAACACTAAGACCCTTTGCGGGGACATTCCTGAAGCAGAGTGAAGAAGGAAAGTTCTCCCGGTGCACAGAACTTTGGGGAGTGCACTCCATTGTACACACTGCTTGCAAGGAGAAATGGCCAGATCTGTGATTATATACCTATCCATGGGCTGTGGCCAATGGTTTAGGGACATGTGAGGAACATGATGTGAAAATTGGTGACACAGAAATATGAGAAAGAGGTATGTGGACGGGCTTATCTGGTCAAAAGACATGAAAGTATTTGTGTCACACATGAATGCTCACCAAAAGGTTACCTCAGCAGAGGATTCTAATAACCAAGTGGATAGGATGACTCATTCTGTGGATACCATTTGGCCTGTTTCCCTAGCTACCTATCATCACCCAATGGGCTCATTAACAAAGTAGCCATGGTGGCAGGGCAGAGTTGACAGTTATACATGGGCTCAGCAACACTGACTTCCACTCACCAAGAATGACTAGGCTATAGCCACCACTAACTGCCCAATCTTCAGTGGCAGAGACCAACACTGAGCCTCCAATATGGCAATTTTTCCTGGGGTGATCAGACAGCTTCCTAGTGTGTGCATCAGAAGGTGGTTCATTACCTTCCTGGACTGCTTCCAATATACAAGGTGAAGCATTTTATTCCTACAGGAGTAGACACTCTAGATGTAATCTGCGCCCCCCACCCCCACCCCACACCCAATACTTCTGCCAAAGATACCATCCATGGACTTAAAGAATGCCTTATCCGTCAGCATGGTATTCCACACAGCATTACTTTTGATCAAGAAATGTACTGCACAGAAAAATAAATGTGGCAATGGGTCCATGCTTATAGAACTCACTGGTCTTACCATGTTCCCCACCATCCTGAAGCAGCTGTCTTGACACAACAGCCTTTTGAAGACTCAGTTATAGTGCTAGCTAGGTGGCCATACCTTGCAGGATTGAAGCAAGGGTCTTCAGAAGGCTGCTTATGCCCAGAATCAATGTCGAATATATGGCGCTATTTCTCCATACTCAGGATTCAAGGGTCCAGGAATCAATGTGAAAATGGAACTGACCACACTCATTATTAACCTTAGTGACCTACTAGCAAAATTTTGGCTTCCTCTTCTCATGACTTTACACTTTGCTAGCCTCGAAGTCTTAGTCCTAGAGGGCGAAATGCTTCCACCAGGAGACCCTAGATTGATTTTATTAACAGAAAGTTAAGACTGCCACCTGGACAATTTGGTTTGCCATGCCTCCGAATCAATGAACGGAACTACGGTGATGACTGGGGTGATAAGGGGATATTGGACTACTATTCCACAGTAAAGGTAAAGAAGAGAAGGTCTGGAACACAGGAAATATCTTAGGGATTCTCCAGTATTACCATGCCGTGTGATTAAGGTCAATGGCAGGTTGGATTGGCCCAGACCCTCCAGGAATAAAGGTTTGGATTACCCCAACAGATAAAGAACATGATTAGATACAGTACTTGCTGAAGACAAAGGAACAAAATGGGTGGTAAAAGAAGATGGTCATAAATACCAGCTACAACCATATGAGCAGTTATAGAAACAAGGATTGGAATGTGTCATGAGTATGTCCTGCTTATTTTGGTATATTTTTATATTCATGTTTCTTGTCTTTTCTTGTTATTTCCTCTTATTCTACCGTGTAGCATAAGGTGTATTGAATTTATATCATAATATCTCAGGATTAATTTCCCATTATACTGTTAAAGTTACCAGATTTCAAGAAGAATCAGTATCACCCAAGGACTTTACTTCCTCTTCTGCTGCTGCTAAGTCGCTTCATTCGTGTCTGACTCTGTGCGACCCCATAGACGGCAGCCCACCAGGCTTCCCCACCCCAGGGATTCTCCAGGTAAGAACACTGTAGTGGGTTGCCATTTCCTTCTCCAATGCATGAAAGTAAAAAGTGAAAGTGAAGTCGCTTAGTCGTGTCTGACTCAGCGATCCCCTGGACTGCACCCTACCAGGCTCCTCCGTTCATGGGATTTTCCAGGCAAGAGTACTCGAGTGGGGTGCAATCACCTTCTCTGACTTCCTCTTCTGAGGAAAGGGTAAATCTATAAATCTCCATAGCCTCTTGGTTCTGTCTCCCTGGGGAACTCTCACACAGGAGCCATCCCAGGATGGACTGTACACACTAAGCCAGAGACCTTGACAAGGGTCTGGCAACCAGGGGCTGGAAGTAGCAGTGGCACCGCTTACATTCACTCCCTATGACTCAATGGTGTGTTTTGTACTTCCTGTCCCCTGCAACTCTGGCTCCGCAGAGTCACCAAATGGGTCATATTTTTGCCTTGGGACAAAGCTAAAGTCCCAGTGGAAATAAAAGCTGCCACCTGGGCATTTGGGGATCCTTGGATCCCTGCAGTAGCAAGAAGAGGTCACAGTCTTGACAGGCATAGCTGAGCCTAATCATAGGAGGTAGGGCAGGGGTGTGGAAGCCAGGTGGTCTCAGGTGCCTCTTCTTATCCTCCAGCTCTACTGTGACTGTGACTGGATAGATTCAGCAATCCCAGCCTGAGAAAGGCAATGTGATCAGACGTTCGGGGACTTTAAAGATAAGGACCTGGGTAATGACACAGGGTGAATATCCCGCCCAAACCATAAGAATGCTCTCTAGAGATGAGGGAAACTAGAAGGCATAGTGGAGAGAGGCAGTAACAATCAACTTCAGCTCCAAAACCAACACAGTAGTAGGGTTCATGCTTCATCCCACTAACTTCCCTCTTCTGTGGTTCCCCACAGGCAGAGGTGCCTGCCAGAATCCCGGAGAAGTTGTTCCAAAATATAGAAAGAGGGATGGTATGGGGAGGGAGGAGGGTTCAGGATGGGGAACACATGTATACCTGTAGTGGATTCATTTTGATATATGGCAAAACCAATACAATATTGTAAAGTTAAAAAATAAAATTAAAAAAATATATAGAAAGAAAAGCTGATCAGAGCAGTGTAAAGGTCAGATTGTGGAATTTCCAAATCAGCACCTTCATCCTCCTTCCAGGAAAGTCTTGCTGACCAGCTGCTGGAATTATCAGCATAGAGCCTCCAGATATTAGCTCTCTGGGTCAGCCTCAGTTGCTGAGGTGCACGGCCAAGCTCTTGGTCTTCCTGGAGCACCCACATCCAGTGAATGGGCAAGGGGAAAGTATGAAGACCAGGCCATTTTAGCCCAATTCAAGACTAGTCTGTCAGGTAATATTCATTCCAGAGCTTGCTGCCAGGTTGGCCAAGGCTGAAAGAGTAGTATAATTTCTCACCTGTACAGCTAACTTCCTCCACCCAATTCAAACTATCACAATGAACTAACTACTGAAAGCACCTTGCAGCCACAGGGCCAAGGGAACAAAAGAAAGAAGTTGGTTCATTCAAGTACTGGTGATTTCAGGAGGTCCTCTGCAAAGCAGGGACCAAGACTTCTAAGGAGGTCAAGTGACCAACTGCTGCTGGTGCTCCAGCAACTCAGAGGAGAACCACACTGCTAACCCCAGAGCTACAACAGTGACCTTTCAAAGCATCACTGGTCAACTGGTGCTTGTACTTCTAATGAAGAATGAGGGTGATTCTAACAGAGTCAACAAAACTGGAATCCAAAACCAAACTTGGCTACCAAAATGACAGAGTAACTTTCAGCACACAAGAAGGTAAACTCCCTTCTCTCTTCAGCCATCATTCCAGGCTACTTTTACTGGCCCCTCCCTGGCACAGATTCCCAGAAAAGAGCAGGCCAAACAGAAATAGGGTATATAGTGGCACATCTTGGACATGACATTTTAAGAGTACAAAGGTGGGAAGATGTTTACAACTGATAGACATTAGGTTACAAATGAGACTTTCCCGTGCCTTTGCTCAGGAAACATAAAGAAATGACTTCCAGAGGGAAAAAATGAACTTTTAATATTGCTTAGCACACTGAGGAGTAAGTTAAGAACATGATAAGAATCCTTCAGTGAAATATTACTGCTTATGATCCTGCCATAAGAGATCCTTAAATTTTTCTTGAAGCAGTCAGACAGGCCCTAATGCTCCTCTACTATTTAAAAGAAAAGCCAGGGATTTTTTTTTTTTTTTCCTTTGTGAATGAAGTAGGAGCCTTAGTCACTTTCTTCCTCCGTCTCCTCTTCTTCAGTATCCTCTTCCTCCATCATTTCTGGCTCCTTTTTCTTTTTACGCTTCTTACAAAGCACAAGGAAGCAACATACAAATAAACAAATCAAAGGAATAAGCCACAGTAACATGTGAGTGTTCTTTTCCATTTTTGTGTCTTCCGCCTGTTCTGCCTCTTCGGCCTCTTCTTCCTCCTCTCCCTCTCCTTCCTCATCTCCTTGGGGATTACCCGGTGGGCCACTACTATTACTACCTCCACTGCCTTCATCCTTGCAGTAGGGAGGTGCCCATCCGGGGTTGCAATGGCACTCTTGCTTATTATTGCAGACCCCCTTCATGTGGCAGGTCTTAGGCTGACAGGCTTGTGGCTCAGGAACCATACTGACACACCTGCTGTGAACACAGATCTTTTTTTGACCACACATTGTGCCGTCCTTCACCTGGCCGATATCAGGTATGGACATTCCGACATGATAGTCGGTGCCCCAGCAAGTGGTGTCATTGACTTGAAACTGATGCACTGTGGAATGTTCCATCAGATTTGGGATGACTCCCACATTTTCACACTGAACTCTCCCACACAGGATATCAGGGACTTCACATTTCATGTACTCTGTGTTGCTGATACCACAGTGACCAAATCGATTTCCTTGGGTGTTGATTTCTTTGTAGCAACTCTGAGATGCACTCCTTGCATCTTTGCCAAAAATCTCCCTGCACTGTTCATCATGGTTAGCACAGTTCTTTTTATAGCAGTAGGCACTGTCACTACAGGGAATCCCATCCTGCACAAATACATCTTCTGGGCACTGATGCGATGTCCCATTGCACCACTCTGGAAGGTCACATTCATTGACCTGTTTTCTGCACAAGGTCCCTGCTGACCTGACCTTGCAGTTTTTACAGCAAGACCCAAAAGCACAAGCAGCTCCAGGCTTCAGAGCGCAATTCGGCAGACAGCAGGGATCACGTGCACACTGCCCTATGGTTCCACAGTCACACTCCTCTCCTTCTTCGACCACTAGGTTCCCACAATACTTTATCCTAAAGATATTCTCTGGATTTGGAGGAGAGAAGAGACAAAGTCCATTCCTCATCACATTGTCCCAAAACTCGCATAACTGCAGTTGCTGAATTTACTCGTTACCGATCTGGCAGGATACATTATGCAAAACTGAAGTTCACACACACAAAATTCAGTATCATGCAGCATACCTAAATTATGACCAAGTTCATGGGTAACAGTAAGCCCAAAAGCATACAGACTCTCATCTTCGAAAACCATAACTCCACTATTAAGAGGATTCTGGCATACTCCAGCAACAAAGGCAACTCCAAGCGTAGGGTCAAATGATTTCTTTATGAAAAGATGGGCTGCATCATGTGGCAGTCGCTTATCAAGGTTAAAAAACTTCCAAACAGCAAAATCCTCCAACATATTCTCTATGTCATCAGTGGCAATTTGGTTTATTTCAGTCCAGATTTCAAGCCCAGTTAAAATTACATCAACTGCCAAAGGGCGATACAGGCTATTTATTATGTTGACAGCATTAGCTATATCATTTTGTACTACTGACACATTGCTTCCTGAGAAAATGTATCGAAGATTGTCCACAATCACTACCAGCTCAAGAAACCGCAAGTGGGTCCACCAGCCTGTGTAAGAACTTTGCTTCAGGGTGAAATTATGCAACTCCAATTGGCGTGCTATTTCCTCTTCTGTTAACCCACATCTCATACGTGGGAACTGAGTATCATCGATGTCTATTCTATATACCCAGTGTTCAAATGTGGCGGAAGACCTAACTGGTTCAATTTCATAAGCAAGATCATTTATCTGCAGTATTCCTCGAAAACCTCCAGAACAGGTACTGAGGGCAACCAGAGACTTGGGAGCACCCTCCACATAACCATGATAGTAGCAGTCATCAGGAACAAAAGGCTGATCCTGCTGCAGGGAACGCTGGTCTGTGTAGGTGAACACTGGGAGGGGCCTGGAAACCAAGAACTTCTTGACCTTCATGTGGGCGATGTGTCTTTGGCCCCCAAATCGCAGGCTATAGGAGAGCCAGCCTGGAACCTTTGCATTTCTGCCCCAGCCAGTCACCTTCAAGGGGATCACCAACTCTGGGGAAGAGAAGTGCTGGGAGGGCCTGGCCTGAGAGTGACCAGAAATGAACAGACACACCCCAAACCAGAGCAGCAGGGGAGTGACTCTGAAGTGTACCAGGGCCTCACCCACTGTCATTATGGAGCCACCTGCTCAGGACAGAAGAGGGCAGGGCATCAGGCACTGCTGGTCTGGCTCCTCCCTCTCAGCTGTTGAGGGTGCAGGGATGAGCTTTATGGATCTGTGTCCTGGAAGAACTGGCCCATCAAAGCTGCAACGCTGAAGTGAAAATAGAAAGAAGATCTAGGAGAGGGTGGTTGGGGCAGAGAGGGTAGGGGAGAGAGGGAGAGAGAGGGAGAGAAAGAAAGTGATTTCAATTGGGACAAGGCTTGAATCAATAAAATTCTGGAGTCTGTCTCATATATGTAAGGGCAAGGGATAAGGGAAGAGCAGGTTTACAGGGAAAGAAATGCAGGAAATTCATCATAGATGGGTAATTGTTGAATCCTGTTGTAATATAAGGACTCATTAATATACTATTCTCTAAGCATGAACACTGGCATGACATTTCTCATTTTAGAAAGATTGACGTCTGACTCCCAATTTACTCCCCACCCAAAGTCGACTGGTACTCTGCTAGCTTCAGTAAGCATGTGGACAGCCCATCCAAAACTCACCATTTTTTGGTTTCTTTATTCAGACAGTTTGCTCCATCTCCCCTTCTCTTCTACAGACATCTTATCTAGCTCCCATTCTGTTTGAGGTAAGCAGTCAAAGTAAGTCTCACTTAAGGGACTCATTAGTTTCGGGAGCCCAATCCAGACAAACATGTAATTTGTAACACACTTTCATCTGCAGAAAACCCCTGGACCTTCCAAGGAAGGCAGCTATGTTGACAAAGTAATAGGAATGAGACTGTTATCTGGGGACAAGTCAACAACCCAGTTGCCTCTAATCACAGCATGGAAGCAGCAGCCTTCTCTGCACCTAGCCCAGCTGCATCATGTTCTCAATCATAAGAGACTCACCGTGGCTGTGTTTAGATATATTCCATTCTATATTTTACATGCACGGTGAGTTAGCTGAATTCTCTAGAGAATGTTAGACCGAAGAATTTAAATCTAGAGTCAGTTCACTAAAAGATTCAGAGATCACAATTTGAATGGACTTACTTCATATCTGTTGAAAACATAAATTTTAACTCAAGTAAAAGCTAATTTTCTTCATTTGCTGACTTTCAGTTAAAAGTATCAATAATTTCCTTAACATTTGAAAACAACAGATTTTAAAAAATTGGAGACACATCAGAACATACACTGGTGGCTGAATATTCTAAACACAGACACAAATGGGGTTGACAGTAGAGAGCATAAAAATACTCTCAGTAGTACAATGTCAAGAACATCTGGATAGTCCTAGATACTTTGCCAGAACTAATGGATAGCTCCTGGAAGCCAAGTATACTAGATGCAACTTCTAAGGGAAAGCATCTCTGATATAGGTCAAATCCTAATGACCAGATTTCCTTTCCATGTCTCCCTTCATGATATCCTTGGTATCTGCTACAGATCTGGGGACATTAAGATGGAAATGCATGAGGTGAAAGAGGACTATTAGAAACAAATCACTGTAAAGAGGAAAATAACTTATATTAAGTAATCTCATCAGAAATAGGACGTGGTGACGAGAAACTTTCAACCCCGAGGGTCTTTACGTCTACCCGGCTTTGTCACTGTTGTACCGTTCAATACGACGGACTGCTGCACGCCAAAGCCCTTCCTCTCCTTCCTGCCAGCACTGCCCGCACTTCAAGTAGTGTCAGAATCTTCCTTGGCATCAGTAATTAACTCTTTCTTCCATGCCAGCAGCTACTTCAACTCCTCAAAACCTCTATCTTACTTTGTCTCCACTCACTTTTAGTCACAGCTAATTCAGGGTTTCTTACACTTAGGTCACAAACCATTCAGGGTCATGAGAAGAATGTAATGAGCCACAATTAAATAAAACAACAGAAAATACGAGACAGCATCACACAAATCATTTATCACCTCCTATATATCACCTGTCACCACAGAAGCTATTAGCAGAACTCTGCTGACATAGCTTATACTGATTATCAACTATTTTCTGAGTCCTAACGCTAAAGTTTATACTTTGTTTATGGAGCTAGAGATGGGAACTGGCACATTATATTTCCCCATTTCTAGCTGGATTCCTGAAAAATGCTGTCAAGAAAAGCCTGAGAGGGAGAATAAAAAGCAAAAGGGAAGGACAAGAGGCTCTTCCTGTTTGCCTGCTGTTACTGTCAGTGACCTTCCCCGTACACCCAGAATGGTCTCTTGCTCTGGTGCTGAGAGTCAGTTACCACATTCTAGAACCAGCTCCATCAATCCTACCAAAGGCACCTAGTGTCAATGCCCCCTGCCAGAGGGCTCAGAACCAGATGTACAGAGCCATCTTCCAGTACTGTGGGCAACCCATACCAGCCAGCCAGTATCTCTTTCTCAGATGTTTCAGGCTATACCACAAAGCTCCCTGATAACGGGTTTGATATGCTCCATGAGAGGAGTAACCCTCTGTCTCTTAGATCTGTGTCAGAGTCCTGGCGGACCTTCTTCCAAGTCCCTAAGGAACCAGTACCAGCTCAATATTACCTAATAGGAAGTACAGCTATCAACTCCACACTACTTTTCTGAGTTCCTAAATTACCAGCATCACCTGGGCTGGTAGTGCTCTATCTTCTACTGTCCAGGTCCAGACCTATGAGGCCACTGTGAGAGCTTCTAGGTTATGAAAACCGCCATCTCTTCCCTTCGTTCCCACAATCTCAGGGGTGCAACTCTCTGTGGTAATTCATACTTCTCTGTACCTCCGTGTTCCCTTTTTACCTTTTTGGCTCTCTAATACTTTTCCAAGAATTTTTATAGTAATTACTCTTGGTGGATTTTTCTTTTCTGGACTAGATCTTGACAAATACATACAGCACTTGGTACCAAGAGTGCTGCCGAGAGAGATAGATAAACTGGGTCTCTGGGATTCGCTTAGGTATGTCCATGGCCTTAACACACTGCTGAACTCCTGTTGAATGGGGGATGGGCTCATAATAACATCACAATTAGTTAAATTTCTCCTCACTGTTGATTGTGATGAAGTGCCCTATTGAAGCAAGTGTGTGGCGGACCAAGGGAAGGCTGTGATGTTGCCTAGAAATATCTCAAAGACTGAGGGGTGGAATGGGTGTATTAAATTCTAATGGACATTTTGCACAATGAGGCTCAAGGCTCTAAGGTCTCAGCTCAGATTGCTGATAACAGGAGACTTAAAAAAAAAAAAAATCTCTCCTTTAGCCACAGAGCGAACTTCAAAGAAAACCAGAATTTAACTGTGGAGTTTCAGAATCACAGCATAAGTTGAATACCAAGATTTGCCAAGACTGTAGCGGGAAATCCGATTGAGACAAAAAAAACACAAAAAAACTTTGACCTTGATAATGGGAGTTCCAGGTCGACTGGATTGGTTCTGAGTATCTAGATCCTCCCAAGACACCTGACATTCCTCTACCAGAGAAGGTGCCTAGACTCCTCTTGTCTGAGAAGCCTAGCCACCTTTAGCTAGAGACCCTGTGATTATCTCAGCTGGGGAAGTTATCCCACCAGGGCATGTCTAGTATCCTCAAGACATACTCCTACTGCCCTTTAATGGCTCTAAATGCAAACCAGAATCTAATTCAATATGCTACAGAGGAAAAGGTTCTTTCCTCTGAATTGAGAGGAAAGAACTTCTACTCAAAATAATGACAATAGTTTACTAATTTATATTGACAAAAGAAAGGAAACAAACCATATTAATAGCAGAAACGATGAAGTCATTACAGAGATAAAGATATATTCAATATGATAAAATTCAGCAGGAGTTTGTATCTTCTTAACAAATAGCTTTGAAATATATAAAGCAAACACCAACAGAACAAAAAGGAGAAATAGAAAAAATTAGAAAAAATAGAAAAGGAGAAATAGAAAAATTCAAAATCTACTTGTAGGTGTTAACATACTTTCTTTCAGCAACAAATACAGCAACAAAACTTAAAAGAGTTAAGTAGAAGATTTAAGCAAACTTAATCAAATTAACCTAACTGAAACAGGCTTCCCAGGTGGCCCTAGTGGTAAGAACCCACTTGCCAATGCAGAAGACATAAGAGACGTGGTTCAATCCCTGGGTCTGGAAGATCTCCTGGAGGAGGGCATGGCAACCCACTGCAGTATTCTTGCCTGGAGAATCCCATGAACAGAGAAGACTGGCAGGCTACAGTCCATAGGGTTGCAAAGAGTCAGACATGACTGAAGCAACTTGGCACACAAGCACACACATGATATTTACCAAAACAGACAATATTTACAGTCATAAAGGAAGTCTTAACAAATGCTAAAAATAAAAACTGCTTAAGGTTCCTTGCTTGCAGAATTAAAATTGTGTAAAGAAGAAAAACAAACTAGAAAATAGTAATTTGCTTCAAAGTTAAAGAACAGCCATGATCCAAACATGGTTTAAATGTATAACTGTAAATATTTTGGTCTGAATGAAAATATAACATATTATATTTGTATAATGGAGTTAAAGCAAAAGCTTACATGAAAATTTCTGGCTTTGGGGATACTAGTAGGAAAGGAGAAAGACTAAAAATACTTTGTATAAGATATAATGTCACAAAACTTGAAAGATAACAGCTAATCAATCTTTAACAGCAGAATTAAAAAACAGAGTACCAAAGACATAAAAAACAAACACTGAAAAGAAAATTAAAGTCAAGTTCCTTGTGAAGAACTGACACACACCTACCAGTGATGATCAAGGACTACCCTGGAGAATCGAACTGCGGGCTCCTGCATTGCAGGTGGATTCTTTACCAGCTGAGCTACCTGGGAAGCCCAACTTTTCACAAAGACTTAAAAACAATGACCATATAAACAACTTTATATCGATAAATTTGAAAATTTTAGCAATATGGGAAAATTCCTTGATAAACCACACTAACAAACGTAACAAGAAATCTAAATGGTTCTATATTAACTAGAGGTTGGATCTATAGTAAAAATATAAATTAAAAATAATATATCTTTTCACAAAACCCCCAGTACAGTGGATTCTTCCAACTGTTTTTGGCAGTAATACAAATGACTGAATAGTAATAAATCAGAGATTATCCTTACAAGTTTTATTAATAAAGCTTCAATTGCTTCAACAATAGTAACCTGAGAGCAACTGTTTGAATCTGAAGGAATTACAAATGTCTGTGCTATGATAAAACCTTTAACTATACTGGGATAATGATACCAATTACACTTATATTTAACTCACCTGTTTCACATGTACAAGTGGGTTGATCCTGAAGAGTTACTATTGAGTTTCCTAAACTAGGCAGGGGTGATTGTATTTACACTTGCTATTTCAGTTGTGATTTCTTTACTAAATAAGCCAAATCTAATATGAAGGTAATTATGGAAGGCTGAAAGCAAAAGATAAAACATGTGGATAGTAAAAAGTAAAGAAAGTAGTCAATGTAAACATTATAAAAATAAATCTTATTAAAAGTTGACAAAATATTGACAGTAATAGAAAGGTATAAATCAAGTAGAGAAACATCCAGTATATGATTAAAAAAACAGGGACCATTCCACAGTGTTTTATATGCACATAACAGCATAGCTTCAAAACATACAAAGCATATGTTGAGAGTGAGAGATAATGGAGCAAGAGTTGAGAAATCAAAAAAAAAGAAAAATCCAGGATCATACATGAAGAAGTTTACCAAGAGTAAGCATGCAAAAAAAGTAAAGACATAGAAGAGTTAAACAATATTAATCAAATTGACCTTGATATATATAAAATACTATACTCAAAAACTGTAGAATACACATTATTTTCAAATGCATGTGGGACGTTTACCAAGATTGATGATCTTGGTAAAGATCATTGGTAAAGATCATTTGTGGCTTCTGCTAAGCCACAAAGCATCTACACAAAACTTAAAACATACAAATTGCACAGTGGGTACCCTTCCAATTTCCACTCTGACATGTAGATCTTGTACTCCCACTCTCACAAAAAGAAAAAACTACACTGAAAAGCAATGAGTTTTCTTCCGTTCACTTTAGTCATTCAGTCTTGTCAGACTCTTTGCAACCCCATGGACCACAGCACGCCAGACCTCCCTGTTCATCACCAGCTCCCGGAGTTCATCCAAACCCATGTTCATCGAGTCGGTGATGCCATCCAACCATCTCATCCTCTGTCGTCCCCTTCTCCTCCTGCCCTCAATCTTTTCCAGCATCAGGGTCTTTTCAAATGAGTCAGTTCTGCACATCAGGTGGCCAAAGTATTGGAGTTTCAGTTTCAACATTAGTCCTTCCAATGAACACCCAGGACTGATCTTCTTTAGGATGGACTCCTTGCAGTCCAAGGAAATCACAAGAGTCTTCTCCAACACCACAGTTGAAAAGCATCAATTCTTTGGCCCTCAGCTTTCTTTATAGTCCAACTATCACATCCATGCACGAGCAATGGAAAAACCATAGCCTTGACTAGATGGACCTTTGTTGGCAAAGTAATGTCTCTGCTTTTCAATATTTTGTCTAGGTTGGTCATAACTTTCCTTCCAAGGGGTAAACATCTTTTAATTTCATGGCTGCAATCACCATCTGCAGTGATTTTGGAGCCCAGAAAAATAAAGACAGCCACTGTTTCCACTGTTTCCCCATCTATTTGCCATGAAGGGATGGGACCAGATGCCATGATCTTCGTTTTCTGAATGTTGAGATTTAAGCCAATTTTTTTCACTCTCCTCTTTCCCTTTCATCAAGAGGCTCTTTAGTTCTTCTTCACTTTCTCCCATAAGGGTGGTGTCATCTGCACACCTGAGGTTATCGATATTTCTCCCGGCAATCTTGATTCCAGCTTGTGTTTCTTCCAGCTCAGCGTTTCTCATGACGTACTCTGCGTATAAGTTAAATAAGCAGGGTGACAATATACAGCCTTGATGTACTCTTTTTCCTATTTGGAACCAGTCTGTTGTTCCACGTCCAGTTCTAACTGTTGCTTCCTGACCTGCATACAGATTTCTAAAGAGGCAGGACAGGTGGTCTGGTATTCCCATCTCTTTCAGAATTTTGCACAGTTTATTGCGATCCACACAGTCAAAGGCTTTGGCATAGTCAATAAAGCAGAAATAGATGTTTTCCTGGAACTCTCTTGCTTTTCCCATGATCCAGCGGATCTTGGCAATTTGATCTCTGGTTCCTCTGCCTTTTCTAAAACCAGCTTGAACATCAGGAAGTTCACAGTTCACATATTGCTGAAGCCTGGCTTGGAGAATTTTGAGCATTACTTTACTAGTGTGTGAGATGAGTGCAACTGTATGGTAGTTTGAGCATTCTTTGGCATTGCCTTTCTTTGGGATTGGAATGAAAACTGACCTTTTCCAGTCCTGTGGCCACTGCTGAGTTTTCCAAATTTGCTGGCATATTGAGTGCAGCACTTTCACAGCATCATCTTTTAGGATTTGAAATAGCTCAACTGGAATTCCATCACCTCCACTAGCTTTGTTCGTAGTGATGCTTCCTAAGGCTCACTTGACTTCACATTCCAGGATGTCTGGCTCTAGGTGAGTAATCACACCATCATCATTATCTGGGTGGGGAAGATCTTTTTTGTACAGTTCTGTGTATTCTTGCCACATCTTATTAATATCTTCTGCTTCTGTTAGGTCCATACCATTTCTTTCCTTTATTGAAACCATTTTTGCATGAAATGTTCCCTTGGTATCTCTAATTTTCTTCTCTAGTCTTTCCCATTCTATTGTTTTCCTCTATTTCTTTGCATTGATTGCTGAGGAAGGCTTTCTTATCTCTCCTTGCTATTCTTTGCATTCAATGGGTCTATCTTTCCTTTTCTCCTTTGCTTTTGGCTTCTCTTCTTTTCACAGCTATCTGTAAGGCCTCCTCAGACAATTATTTTGCTTTTTGGCATTTCTTTTTCTTGGGGATGGTCTTGATTCCTGTTTTCTGTACAGAGAAATGAGGCCACAGGACCGACTGGAGAGACTGGCTAATACAGAGAATACAAATGAGCTTACCTGAAGCAGAGTGGCAGGAGCCAGTAACACATAAACAATGACTTCAGCAAATTTGTGAAGCCTAAGTGTAGACTACCACCAGTGTTCAAAACTCATGGGGGCCCATTATAAAGGGAGCTTCTGCACTGCCATAAGTCTGACCTCCTAGAAACCTACCATATTCTCACAGTAGAGACTAGGAAAAAATTCATCATGTTTGACCAAGAAATGTGACCTTTCTGATATATGGAAAGAGTTATAGTCACCATTTTGAAATACACCCGAAGTGTCCTCAAAGTAAAGGTCTACTCAACAAGGTAAAAGACTTCATTCACCATAGCCTTTTTCAACTTGAGGGAAGGGAAATTACCCAACTTCAGCTTCCTCCAGCCTTCTTATCTCACCTAGGGGAAGAAGGGTGCAGCTTAAATGCACGAAATTCACAGCCCAGAAGCACAAGACCATTATAAGACTGAGACCTCACCTTAAGACTAGAGAACGCTTCCCATCCTCCCACACCTTATACCATCTCAAAGGTGCTCCTGTAATAAGCAGATTATAACGGAAATAACTACAGGCATAGGCTCTATTTAAGGGGTTTCTCAGAAAATCCTAAGAGGACATGGGAAACAGACATAAGAACATTAGAGGAAATTGAAACCTCTGACACCTACACTAAAGGAAACAGTAAATACAGACTAACACCTAATCAGATAAACAATAAAGGCTTATTTACTTCAGTTTCCATTAAACTTCATATCTGGTTTTCAACAAAAAAGTTGCAAGGCATGCTAACAGGCAGGGGGAAAAACAAAACAGTCTGAAAGGAAAAAACAAGCAAAAGAACCAGAGTCAGATATGGCAGAGTTTTTTGGAATTATCTGGGAATTTAAAATAATTATGATCTATATGCTAAGGGTAACAGAAAAAGTTGACAACATGCAAGAAGAGATTAGTAACATAAACAGAAAGATGGTAAGAAAGAATCAAAAGGAAACCACAGAAATAAAAAACACTGTAACAGAACTGGTATATTTAAAATGGATAACCAACAACATCCTACTATATAGCACTGGGAACTCTGCTCAGTAAAATGTGGCAGCCTGGATGTGAGGGGAGTTTGGGGGAGAATGGATACATGCATATGTATGGCTGAGTCCCCCTGTCATCCACCTGAAACTATCACGACATTGTTAATTAGTTATACTCCAATATAAAAAGTTATAAAAAAAGACACTGTAACAGATAAGAATGTTTCTGATGGGCTCATGCTTAGACTGATGGGTCAAGGAAAGAATCAGTGAGCTTGCAGTCAGTTGGAAGGACTGATGCTGAAGCTGAAGCTCCAATACTTTGGCCACCTGCTGTGAAGAACGGACTCATTGGAAAAGACCCTGATGCTGCAAAAGATTGAAGGCAGGAGGAGAAGGGGACGACAGAGGATAAGATGGTTGGATGGCACCACTGACTTGACGGACATGAGTTTGAGCGAGCTCCAGGAGTTGGTGGACAGGGAAGCCTGGCATGCTACAGTCCATGGGGTTGCAAAGAGTTGGTCACGACTGAGCGACTGGACTGAACTGAACTGAACATCCAAACAATAGAATACTATTCAGTGCTTAAATAATAAAGCTACCAAGATATGGAAGGACACAAACAAACTTAAATGTATATTACTAAGTGAAAGAGCCAATCTGGAAAGGCTGTACATTGTAAGACTTTAACAATACAATATTCTAGAAAAGGCACAATTTTGGAGACAATAAAAACATCATTGTGGGTGGGGGGCAGAAATCAGTGGTTGAAGAGTTAGGTAAAGGAGGGTGAACAGGGCACAGAGGATTGTTACAGCAATAGAACTATTCCATATGCTACACTGGTGAATATATGTCATTATACATTTGTCCAAACCCAAATGATGTATAACATCAAGAGTGAACCCTAGTGTAAACTACAGACTTTGGATAATAATGACAAGTAATGCAGGTTCATCGATGATAACGAATGTGCCACTCAGATGCAGGATGTCGATGGTGGGGGAGACTATACTCATGTGCAGGCAGCAGGGTGTGGTATGTGAGAACACTGTACTTTTCACTCAATTTTGCTGTAAAAAAAACTGCTGTAAAAAAAAGACAATCTATTAAATATTTCAACAACAAAGAAAATTAAATAATATTTTGAATTAAAATAAAAACATATATCGCAATATGTAGAACACCACTAGAGCAATACTTAGAAGGAAAGTTATAGAATTACATGCCTAAATTAAGAAGTAATAGGGAGAAATATGCAGCAATACAATAATAGAAGGGGATTTCAATACCCTATTTTCATCATCTGGACAGAAAATCAACAGGGAAACATCAGACTTAAGGTACATGTGATATCTGATGGACTTATCATATATATATGCAGAACATTTCTTCAAAAACAGCAGAATACACATTCTTCTCAAGAGCACAGGGAACATTCTCCAGCACAGATTATATGCTGAGCCAAAAGCAAGTCTCAACAAATTTAAGAAAGTTAAAATCATATCAAGCATCTTTTCCAACCACTGTGGTATAAAACTAGAAATCAATTACAAAAAGAAAACTGGAAAATTCACAGATAAGTGGAGATCAAACAACATGCTATAACAACCAATGGGTCAAAGAAGAAATCAAAAAAATATCTTGAGAGAAATGAAAATGGAAAGACAACATACCAAAATTTACAGGATGCAGCAAAAGCAGTTCTAAGAGGAAAGTTCATGACAATAAGTGGCTACATTAAGAAACAAGAAAAATCTCAAATAAACAACCACCCTTTACACCTCAAGGAAACAGGAAAAGAACAAATTAACTCCAAAGTTCACAGATGGAAGCAAACAACAAAGATCAGAGTACAAATAAATGAAATAGAGACTAAACAGAAAATAGAAAAGACGAATAAAACTAAAAGTTTATTTTTTGAAAAGATAAACTAAAGAAAACTTTAGCTAGATTTATAAAGAAAAAAAGAAACAGCAGCCAAATAAAACTAGAAATGAAAGAGGAGATGTTATAACTGACACCACTGAAATACGAAAGATTGTAAGACAACAATATGAACAATCATATGTTAACAAAATGGACAATGTAGGGAAAAAATGGATAAATTCCTAGAAACACAATCTACCATCTACTCTGGCCACCTGACGTGAAGAGCTGACTCACTGGAAAAGACTCTGATGATGGGAAAGATTGAGGGCAAGAGGAGAAGGGGGTGACAAAGGATGAGATGGTTGGATGGCATCACCAACTCAATAGACATGAGCTTGAGCAAACTCCAGGAGACAGCGAAAGACAGGGAAGCCTGGCATGCTACAGTACATGGGGTCACGAAGAGTCAGACATGACTTAGCAACTGAATAACCACCATCTACCAAGACTGAATCATGAAGAAACAGAAAAGTTGGACAGATAATTACTAGTAAGGAGTGTGTGTTAGTCACTCAGTCATGTCTGGCTTTGCAACCACATGGACTGTATAGCTTGCCAGGTTCTTCTGTCCATGGAATTCTCCAGGCAAGAATACTAGAGTGGGTTGCCATTCCCTTCTCCAGGGGACCTTCCCAACCCAGGGATTGAATCCAGTTCTCCTGCATTGCAAGCATATTCTTTACCGTCCGAGTCACCAGGGAAGCCCCACTAGTTAGGAGACTGAATCAGTAATCTAAAGTGAGTGGAAGTCACTCATTCGTGTCCAACTCCTTGGGAACCCATGGACTATACAGTCCATGGGATTCTCCAGGCCAGAATACTGGAGTGGGTAGCCTATCCCTTCTCCAGGGATCTTCCCAATCCAGGAATCAAACTAGGGTCTCCTGCATTGCAGGCAGATTCTTTACCAGCGGAGCTACCAGGAGTAATCCAAGTAGTAATCCAAAACCTCTCAACAAAGAAAAGTCTAGAACCAGATGTCTTCACTGCTGAGTTTTACCAAACATTTAAAGAAGAATTAACACCAATTATTCTCAAACTTTTCCAAAAAATACAAAAGGAAGGAACATTT
The DNA here is from genome assembly GCF_027580195.1 of Bos mutus. Classification (NCBI taxonomy): domain Eukaryota; kingdom Metazoa; phylum Chordata; class Mammalia; order Artiodactyla; family Bovidae; genus Bos; species Bos mutus. The sequence continues at coordinate 26,545,634 of NC_091626.1, read as the reverse complement.
CCAAAGTCATTTTACAAAGACATCATTACCAATACCAAAAATAGACAAGGTCACTATAAGAAAACTACAATCCAATTCTCTCTAATGAATATCAATGCAAAAATACTCAATAAAGCAGCAAATCAAATTCAACAATATATTAAAAAGGTCATACAATATGATCAAGTGGGATTTATTCCAGGATAAGTCAGAGAGAGAGAGAGAGACAAATATTGTATGATCTCACTTATATGCAGAATCTAAAACCAAATCCAGTGATACAGAAAACAGATTGTATTTTCCAGAGGCAAGGGTTGGGGGTTGGGTACAATGGGTGAAGGGGTAAAAGATACAAACTTCCATTTATTTATAAGATAAAATAATCCTGAGGATATAACATACAGCATGGATACTACAGTTAACAATACTATATTGTATTCAAAAGTTAAGAGAATAGATCTTAAAAGTACTCATCATAAGAAAAAATATTTGTCATTATGTGTGGTAAAGGATCTTAACTAAACCTCTTGTGGTAATCATTTCACAGTATGTACACATATCAAATCATTATGTTGTATACCTAAAATTAATACAATGTTATATGTCAATTACATCTCAATTAAAAAAGAAACAATAAAGGTCTCAAATCAATTATCTCAATTTCCACCTCAAGAAACTAGAAAGATAACAGCAAATTAAATCCAAAGTAAATAGATTAAAGAAAGTAATAAACATCAGAGTGAAAACTAAGGAAATAAGAAACAGAAAACAGGACTTTCCTGGTGGTCTAGCAGTTAAGACTCCAGGTTTCTACCGCAAGTGGTGTGGGTTTGATCCTTGGTTAGGGAACTAAGATCCCACATGCCACATGGCCAGGCAACACACACACACATACACACACGGGGAGAGAGAGAGAGAGAGAGAGAAACAGAGAGAGAGAAACAAAGAGGGGGGAAAAAAAGTACACAAAAACAAATGCTGGCCTTTTTTTGACAAAGCCAGTAATAATCATACACCTCCAGTCATACTGATCAGAAAGAAAGACAAAAATTACCAACATGAGGAACGGTTGAAGGATGATGCCATGGTTTCTATGGTTACTGAAAGGATAATAAAAAATAATATGAACTTTGTGCCTATAAATTAGACAACTTAGAGATGAAATGGACACACTCTTTGAAAGACACAAACTGTGAAAGTTAACACAAGAGGAAATGGATGACCTAGATAGTCCTGTATCTTTCCAAGAAATTGAAATTGGAACTTAAAACTTTCCCACAAGGAGAACTCCAGACCCACACTGATTTTACTTATGAATACTATAAAAAAATACAAGAAAGAAAAAGAACAATTCTATATAAACTTTCAAGAAAACTGAAGAGGAGAAAATATGACCCAACTAGTTCTTTGCAGCCAGCATTATTACCCTGATGTGAAAATCAGTTTACAACATTAATACAAAATTTCAGACCAATGTCCCTCCCAAATACAGATGGCAAAATCCTAAACAAAATGTTAGCAACTGAATTCAACAATGTATAAAAAGGATAATATAACATGACCAAATGAAATTTATCCTATGGACACAAGCTTGGTCTGAAAATCAGTCAGTGTATATTACCATATTAACAAACTAAAAATGAATAATCATAATGAAACAGGAAGACAAGAGTACACAGCCATCTTGGAAGAAGACCGAGGAAATGCCTGGAGCAAAGAAAACTACAAGCCTACTACAACAAAGTGCCCGAGGGCTTAGGTCTTTGAGACAATAACTAGAGATCTACAAAAGTACCAGATTATTTCTGTTCCATTGATGTATATACAGTTTCCAAAGGACAAAAGCTGGACTGTAAACCCACCACACAGTAGAATCACAGAACTCCCAGTTTCCTGAGAGATAAAGGCTGACACACAATCCTAAGTTGTATTTGCAGGAAGCAGACCCCGACCAGATGAAAACTGCTGACTGCAAGCATGCAGACCTCAGACCAACTGAAACCAGTATGTTGACGAAGCTCAAAATTTCACTTTTATGCCAACCAACCTGAGAAATGATGCCAAGCTAATCAGGCATCCTGTGGCCCCCTCCTTCACACTGCCTTTAAAATCCTATTTCTGAATGTCCTTGGGGAGCTGGGACTCGTTCACCTTCTCCCTTGGCACACATTATCCCTCCAATAAAAACTACTGCTTGCCTAAAAATCTTTTGGGAACAATATTCATTTTTGTGGTATTTCTGTCCAAGAATCTAGAGCAAGGCCAGTAACAATATGATCACATCAATAGATCAGAAAAATCATTTGACCAAACCCAACATCCAATCCTATTAACTCCCAGATAACTGACAATAGGGGGAACTTTTCAACATGAGAAAGGAGATCTGTGGGAAAATCTACAACTAATGGTAGCTTCCAATGGTAAAAGATTGAATATCTTCCCTCTAAGATCAGAAACAAGACAAGAACGTCTACTCTCATTATCTCTATTCCACATTGAACTAGAGGTTCTGAGCAGTGCAATCAGGCAAGAAAGAGAAATAAAAGGATTCCAGATAAGAAAGGAAGACTTAAATTTGTCTTTATTTATAGATAACATTTATAGAGGTCTATGTAGAAATCTGAGGGAATCTACAAAAAAACCTACTAGACCTAATGAGTTTAGTAAGCTCAAAGGATGCAAGATGAATATGCAGTAGTCAATTCTGTTTTTATAATACTAGCAACGAACAATTGGAAATTAAAAATTTTAAGGGGTATTATTACAGAGTGAAACAGTTAAGTACTTAGCAATGATTCTGACAAAAGTTGTGAAAAACATGTAACTTAAAACTATAAATATTGAGAGAAATTGACACCAACCTAAATAAGTGGAGGGATCTTATTCATCGATTAAATAATTAACATCATTAATTGTCAATTTTCCCCATAGGTCAATCACAAGGTTTTTCTTGTAGAATTTGACAAACTGATTCTAAAATTCACATAGAAATGTAGAAGATCTAGAATAGCCAATCCACTTTGAAAAAGAAGAAAAAAATTGGAGGACTACCACTTTCTGATTTTAAGACATATAAAGTCACAGTACTCAAAACAGAGGGGTATTTGTGTAACAATCAGTTCAGTTCAGTCGCTCAGTTGTGTTCCACTCTTTGAGACCCCATGAACCGCAGCATGCCAGGCCTCCCTGTCAATCACCAACTCCTGGAGTCTACTCAAACTCACGTGCAATGAGTCAATGATGCCATCTAACCATCTCATCCTCTGTCGTCCCCTTCTCCTCCTGCCTTCAATCTTTCCCAGCATCAGGGTCTTTTCAAATGACTCAGCTCTTCGTGTCAGGTGGCCAAAGGACTGGAGTTTCAGCTTCAACATCAGTCCTTCCAATGTATATTCAGGACTGATCTCCTTTAGGATGGACTGGTTGGATCTCCTTCCAGTCCAAGGGACTCTCAAGAGTCTTCAACACCACAGTTCAAAAGCATCAATTCTTTGGAGCTTAGCTTCTTTATAGTCCAACTCTGACATCCATACATGACCACTGGAAAAACCATAGCCTTGACTAGATGGACCTTTGTTGGCAAAGTAATGTCTCTGCTTTTTCATATGCTGTCTAGGTTGGTTATAACTTTCTTTCCAAGGAGTAAGCGTCTTTTAATTTCATGGCTGCAATCACCATCTGCAGTAATTTTGGAGCCCAAAAAATAAAAGTCTGACACTGTTTCCCCATCTATCTGCCATGAAATGATGGGACCGGATGCCATGATCTTAGTTTTCTGAATGTTGAGATTTAAGCCAACTTTTTCACTCTCCACTTTCACTTTCATCAAGAGGCTCTTTACTTCTTCACTTTCTGCCATAAGGGTGGTGTCATCTGCATATCTGAGGCTACTGATATTTCTCCCGGCAATCTTGATTCCAGCTTGTGTTTCTTCCAGTCAAGCGTTTCTCATGATGTACTCTGCATAGAAGTTAAATAAGCAGGGTGACAATATACAGCCTTGACGTACTCCTTTTCCTATTTGGAACCAGTCTGTTGTTCCATGTCCAGTTCTAACTGTTGCTTCCTGACCTGCATACAGATTTCTCAAGAGGCAGGTCAGGTGGTCTGGTATTCCCATCTCTTTCAGAATTTTCCACAGTTTTTTTGTGATCCACACAGTCAAAGGCTTTGGCATAGTCAAGAAAGCAGAAATAGATATTTTTCTGGAACTCTCTTGCTTTTTCCATGATCCAACAGATCTTGGCAATTTGATCTCTGGTTCCTCTGCCTTTTCCAAAACCAGTTTGAACATCTGGAAGTTCACAGTTCACATACTGTTGAAACCTGGCTTGGAGAATTTTGAGCATTACTTTGCTAGCGTGTGAGATGAATGCAATTGTGCAGTAGTTTGAGCGTTCTTTGGCATTGCCTTTCTTTGGGATTGGAATGAAAACTGACCTTTTCCAGTCCTGTGGCCACTGCTGAGTTTTCCAAATTTGCTGGTATATCGAGTGCAGCACTTTCACAGCATCATCTTTCAGGATTTGAAATAGCTCAACTGGAATTCCATCACCTCCACTAGCTTTGTTCGTAGTGATGCTTCCTAAGGCCCACTTGACTTCACATTCCAGGATGTCTGGCTCTAAGTGAATGATCACACCATCATCATTATCTGGGTCATGAAGATCTTTTTTGTACAGTTCTTCTGTGTATTTTTGCCACCTCTTCTCAATATCATCTGCTTCTGTTAGGTCCATACCATTTCTGTCCTTTATTGAGCCCATCTTTGCATGAAATGTTCCCTTGGTATCTCTAATTTTCTTGAATAGATCTCTAGTCTTTCTCATTCTGTTGTATTCCTCTATTTCTTTGTACTGATCACCGAGGAAGGCTTTCTTATCTCTCCTTGCCATTCTTTGGAACTCTGCATTCAAATGGGTCTATCTTTCCTTTTCTCCTTTGCTTTTGGCTTCTCTTCTTTTCACAGCTATTTGTAAGGCCTTCTCAGACAACCGTTTTTCTTTTTTGCATTTCTTTTTCTTGGGGATGGTCTTGATCCCTGTCTCCTGTACAATGTCATGAACCTCCGTCCATAGTTCATCAGGCACTCTGTTTATCAGATCTAGTCCCTTAAATCTATTTCTCACTTCCACTGTATAATCATAAGGGATTTGATTTAGGTCATACCTGAATGCTCTAGTGGTTTTCCCTACTTTCTTCAATTTCAGTCTGAATTTGGCAATAAGGAGTTCATGATCTGAGCCACAGTCAGCTCCTGGTCTTGTTTTTGCTGACTGTATAGAGTTTCTCTATCTTTGGCTGCAAAGAATATAATCAATCTGATTTCAGTGTCAACCATCTGGTGATGTCCATGTGTAGAGTCTTCTCTTGTGTTGTTGGAAGAGGGTGTTTGCTATGACCAGTGTGTTCTCTTGGCACAAATCCATCAGCCTTTGCCCTGCTTCATTCTGTACTCTAAGGCCAAAGTTGCCTGTTACTCCAGGTGTTTCTTGTCTTTCTACTTTTGCATTCCAGTTCTCTATAACGAAAAGGACATCTTTTTTGGGTGTTCTAAAACTATTAACAATAGACAGATCAATAGACCAGAACAGAAAGACTAGAAATAGACCCACACAAATATGGCAACAGATTTTTGACAAAGGTAAATCACTGGAGAAAGGATAGCCTTTTTATATACAGTGCTGGAACAACTGAATGGAAAACAAAAGAACTTAATTTCATATCTTGCATCACATAAAAAAAATAGTGTAAAATAGACCACAGACCAATATGTAAAGCCGAAAACTATAAAACTTCTGTAAGTAAACACAGGAGAAATCTTTTAAACTGAGAGCTGAAGGTTAAGCAAAAATTTCTTAGATGTGGCAGTGAATTAAAAATTCATGAAAGAACAAAGGGATAAGCTGAACTTCATCAAACCTACAAGCTTCTCTTTAAAATATTTTATTAAGAGAATTAAGAGACAAGCCAGACTGGGGTAAAATATTTTTAAAATGTATATTTGCTCAAGGACTATTCAAAATATATTTTTTTAAAAAACTTCAAAACTCAGTAAGAAACAAATCCTCAAGAAATAGGCAAGAGATCTGAACATATACTTTACCAAAGAAGATACATGGAAGGCTAATAAGCACAGAAAAAGATGCTCAACATCACTAGTAATAGGAAAATGCAAAATTAGCCACAATGTATATCACTACACACTTATTAGAATGGCTAAAATTTAAAAGACTGACCATACCAACTCATCGTAAAGATGCAGAGGGATTAGAATTCTGATATATATATTGCTGATAGAAATGTAGAATGGTACAACCACTTTGGAAAACAGTTCTGCAGTTTCTTAAAAAGTTAAACATTCAACTACTATATATCCAGTCATTCCACTCTCAAGTTTTTACCCAAGAGAAAAGAAAGCCCAGGTTCATACAAAGATATATGGAGGCTCATAGCAACTTCATTTGTTTAACAGTCTTAAAGTGGAAATGAAAAAAATGTTCACCTATCGACTGGAAAACAGATAGCAAATCATGGTGGTTTCAGGGATGTACACATATATAAAAATTTAGCTAGTTATGTTACAGAAATCACAAGTCTGTGTGCCCAACACACAGTGAGGCCCATCAATACTAAACATTAGAGTTTGGAACAGAGAAAGGTTCATTACAGATTCATACAAAGAGATGGGTGGCTCATGCACTAAGAACTTCAAAGTTACTGAAAGCTTCCAGCAAGTCCATGTAAAAGCCAAAGGTGAGGGATGGGTGTGGTTAGTTATTGCAGACTTCTCGGTATCAGATGCTTTGTTCTTGAGGTCCGGTCATGGTCAGGTAATGATGTTTCTGCAAATCTCTACCAGATGAATGTTATTCTCTGTCCTGACCAGAAAGGGCAAAGTCCCAAGGCACAACTTTCACCCTCCAAGGTTCCAGCCCTGGCTAAGAGAAGGCAGATCTCAGTTGACAGCTCTTCAGGGCCAGGTACCCACATCCTGCCCACTTGTCATGCCTGAGGGAGCCAGGCATCCAGCTCAACTGGCCCTCAGTCTCCTCAGACCACCCACTTGGGGAGACCAGGTCTCACAGACTATGACCAGACAGATGGCCACTGCCATTAAGTCGCAGAGACAAGGATGGGGAAGAGGTTCACCGCTGCCTCAAGGCCTGGACCAAGGCTAGTGGAGGGCCTTAATGAGGGCTCTGGAGCCCTGCAGGACATAGGGCCCAGGCTGTTTCCTGGGCCTTCCAGCTGACCTGCTGGCCCAAGGCTTGGGTGAGCTGGAGGCCCTCCAGGACAAGGCCTGGTTCGGCCTCTTACCTCACTCTCCACCTGATGACCACCGCACCACCCACCCTTGACTGAATCATTTTCCCCAGTGGTCCCTCACTGAGATACCAGTGGGCAGGGCCCACTGAAAACCCAGAGCAATGGCTGAGCAAGACCTGTTGCCTTAGTTACAGGGTGCAGAATAGTGAGGCACAGCAATGGCTGCCTGCTAGGAGCTGTGCTCTTTCTGCTCTGTTGCAGTTACACAATGTATTATGTGTAGTTTGCTATAGAATAAATAAACTGCAATAAAGCTGTTTTATTAAAACAAAATTTAAAGGGGTGAAAAATTATACTGTATTACACTATTAGCACTCTCTCTCTCTCTCTCACACACACACACACACACACACACAAACATACACACACACACCCTATTTACTCTTTACTGCAGGAGTTCAGCAAAAATGCAGTTAACACCCTCTTAGACTTCCTCATGGAAACAGACTTATATGTTATATCCCTTTTAGGAGCAGCCAGCAGCTGGCTTTAGTAAAATTTTATCAGCCCATGGTGGGAACAAGTTACTGAAAATTTAGTTTTGCCTATTTGTTCAGGACCAATACCAAGAAGTAAAACAGGCTTGATCTGTCAATTTCCATAGCCTCTTCCGATATGCTGACCCCTCTAAGCTTCTCTTTCCAAATTAAATTCCCTTCGCCCCAGGGTACCCTTCTGCTGCTGTCTCTTCCCTACACTTCCTCACGCCTCCCCTCCAAACCACTTCAGTTGCCTGCTCAGTTCCCTCTGTTGTCACTCTGTTTTTCCTGTACTTCTCCCTCTGGCCAGCTTCCAGACCCTGGAACCCCAGCCCCAGTCCCTTATACCGGGACAGCACTGAGGAACCGCCCTTTTTCTCAGGTCCAGGGCGGCGGCCGCCCAACCCAGAAAGCTGGGTTCCCGCCTTGGAAGAGGGTTTGCTTCGGAAGCAGATTTTCATACTCAAGCCTCTATCACCCACCTTCCTAAGACCGCAGAGAGCTGCGTGCGATGCAGCCCTCCGAAAGGCCGCATGGAGAGCGGTGTGGGCCAGGCGCATGCAACTGCGCCCTCCTGCGGCTCAGGCTGCAGGTGCTCCTGGCCCGCCCACAGGCTCCGCGCAAATCTGGCCCAAAGTGGGGCTTCCCCAACGTCCCCAGGGCACGTAGCGCCTTTGAGGGTGGCTCAGGGTCTGGCCTCCAGCTGCACTGGCGTCATTCCTGTACATCCTAAGAAGCTCTTGGTTTCCAGACACCTACAGAGAGCAGGGTGGATTCCAAGAAAATCAGCCCTTCATCCAAGATACCTGGTACTATCATGGTTACGTGAAAGGGCTCCCAATTCTCTGGTTGTCCAGCATTGGAGAGCCTTTCGAGGGATGCCACAGATAAATGACCTCACTGACGAAACTGGGCCCTGAAGCACTCTACCACATTTGAACACCAGTGGTGTTAGGTAAGATAGTAACAAGAGTCAGTTTTCATGAAATGCAGCTTTGAGGAAGACAGAACTATGTCAGAAGCTGGAGTTCAAGGCAGAGAGTTTAAAACTGCCACAATGCCACAAAACTGCCATTCCCCTGGCTGCTGGACTCACTGGCCCTTTGTGGAGTGTGCTTATGGTGGTGGACAATTACAGTTTCAACTATTCAAATGTCTCCAAGGACACAGAAGATATATTAAATGTGCTTAATGTAACAGATCCAATCTGTCTACTGCTATGCCTTCACGTTTCTGTAATTGGGACTGAGATTTGGAACCAGGGGAATCTTAATGTCAACCTAGACATGAGTCAACTTCTTGACAACTTCGAGTCAAGGGAAGTGTTCATCTGTACCCCCGTTTGCCATGTTTCTGGGCATCTGTTTGTGTGCAAGGACTTTTCTAATGTATTTAAGTTGGCTTGAATCTCAGGGATATGCTACCATCATTTTGGGCAAGCCTCAAAGGTAAATCAATTGCTTTCATTTTGCAGTGGTCATTGTTCAACAAGGGTCATAATCTTGTTATGTCTCATACATAGGAATTCTGTTTATGTGAGAAAAAACACTGCATCATGAATGCCTATAATACAAGTACCAGTGCTCCTGGCAACTGCTGCTATGGAAGTTACTTTAACCTCATTCATCACAAGGGACTCTGTGTGATGAATACACCAGCTTCTCAAAACATCAGCCATCAGAATAATGTCATAAGGAAGCGGAAGTTGAAAAAGTACGCTGTGACTGTGGATCAGAATGTCAGTGCAGAAAGGATCCTTGTGTACTTCTTGTAAATTGAAACCTTGGGCAGGCTGCTTTTGGATCTTGCAATGTAAAATGTAAGTCTGCTTCTCTTAGAATGCTCTATAGAGCACAAGAATGTAACCTTCCTGAGTGGTACAATGTAAGTTCAAGGTGACGCCCTGGCAATTTCTATGTGCAAGATGGGATGCCTTGTGGTGACACCATCTACTGCTATCACAAAATGTGTAACAACCACAATAAACTAGGTCAATACATTTTTGATCATAAAGCAAGGAGTGCCCCCTGAGCAGATACAAAACAATTAATGCACAAGGAGATCATTGAGGCCAATATGGTGTGGAAATTCAACATACAAAAGATGTCTTTCTTCAAATGTTTTGTGTGAAAGAGTAAAGCGTGAATATATAAACAATTCCCAATCTAAAGTAACACAATGCCATAATTCAGATAACACTGTTAAAGGTATCAAGTATTAGGAAGCCAGCTCCCACTTTGGGAAGGATACAGTTGATATTGGAGAAGTAAAAGATGGCACCCTGTGGGCTCTAGGCAAGGTATGTATAAGGAGCTGTGTCCGTTATTTGACCCTCAACTCTGTAAATTAGAGAAATGTCATTAAGAGAGGAGTATGCAATGATGAAAAACATTGCAACTACTGGTTGGAGTATTGTGACTTTACATGGAGAATGCAAAATAATGAAGCTTGTAGATAATGACAGAAGAGTACATTTTCATAACTACAATGTAGAGAAAAACCTCAAACAAGACACAAAAAAGCATTAATAATGGAGGAGACTGACAAACCAAGCAATGTTAAAATTAGAAACACTTGATCATTTTTCAGTTCAGTTCAGTTGCTCAGTTGTGTCCAACTCTTTGCGACCCCATGGACTGCAGCACACCAGGCCTCCCTGTCCATCACCAACTCCCGGAGTCCACCCAAACTCACGTCCATTGAGTCGGTGATGCCATCCAACCATCTCATCCTCTGTCTTCCCCTTCTCCTCCTGCCCTCAATCTTTCCCAGCATCAGGGTCTTTTCAAATGAGTCAGCTCTTCGCATCAGGTGGCCAAAGGATTGGAGTTTCAGCTTCAAAATCAGTCCTTCCAGTGAACACCCAGGACTGATTTCCTTCAGAATGGACTGGTTGGATCTCCTTGCAGTCCAAGGGACTCTCAAGAGTCTTCTCCAACACCATAGTTCAGAAGCATCAATTCTTTGGCACTAAGCTTCCTTTATAGTCCAACTCTCACATCCATGCATGACCACTGGAAAAACAACGGCCTTGACTCAACAGACCTTTGTTGACAAAGTAATGTCTCTGCTTTTTAATATGCTGTCTAGGTTGTTCATAACCTTCTATTAAAAGGAGCAAGCATCTTTTAATTTCATGGCTGCAATCACCATCTGCAGTGATTTTGGAGCCCAGAAAAATAAAGTCAGCCACTGTTTCCACTGTTTCCCCATCTATTTGCCATGAAGATGGGACCGGATGCCATGATCTGAATGTTGAGCTTTAAGCCAACTTTTTCACTCTCCTCTTTCACCTTCATCTTTAGTTCTTCTTCACTTTCTGCCATAAGGGTCGTGTCATCTGCATATCCGAGGTTACTGATATTTCTCCCGGCAATCTTGATTCCAGCTTGTGCTTCTTCCAGCCCAGCGTTTCTCATGATCATTTTAAGTCACCATTAAAGGGTAAGAAGGCAAGCCAGAGTGGACTTACACCCTGGCTTTAAAGATACATTTAAAAACAATACATGTAAGGACTCTTGTCCATGCATACCAAGGACTCTTCTGACTCTGGGAGACAAACAGACAAAACATACTTCACAAAAATGGACACACTTCACAAAAAAGAATATTCAAATAGTCAATAGTTGTAGGAAAGAATGCTTAATTAACATCACTAAATCATCAGGAAATACAAATTTCAGCCTCAACAAGATACATAAGACGGGTGGTAGTGGTGCTGCTCAGTCACCTAGTCATGTTCGACTCTTTGTGACCCCGTGGACTGCTGCAAGATAGGCCTCCCTGTCCCTCACCATCTCCCAAAGTTGGCTTTTCACATCAAGTGGCCAAAGTATTAGAGCTTCAGCATCAGTTCTTCCAACGAATATTCAGGCTTGATTTCCTTTAAGATTGCTTGGTTTGATCTGCTTGCTGTCCAAGGGACGTTCAAAAGAGCCTTCTCCAGCACCACAGTTCAAAAGCATCAATGCTTTGGCGCTCAACCTTCTTTATGGTCCAACTCTCATATACGTACATATAGTCAAAACTATAGTCCAAAACTATATGGACCTTTGTCAGCAAAGTGATGTCTCTGCTTTTTAATATGCTGTCTAGGTTTGTCATAGCTTTCCTTCCCAGGAGCAGTGTCTTTTAATTTCATGGTTGCAGTCATCATCTGCAGTGATTTTTGGGGTAGCTTTTAATATATACAGAATAAACAGATACGTGTGCAGACATATGTGTATTCATTCATGTCACACACACACACACATTTCTTTTCTTTTTTTTGGCTATGCCATGCAACATGCAGGATCTTACTTCCAGAACCAGGGATTGAACCCATGCCCCCTGTAATGGCAGCATGGAGTCTGGAGACATCCCCACCAGGGATGTCCCAGTATATGTCTATTTCTTAACTCTATCATCTAAAAAAGCCCAGAAGCCATGCACCCCAGTAGCAAATGAACACACCTAGCACACAGATCTTGATTTCCAAATATATTCTCTATTAAAAAGAAGGAGGGACCCTTAGAGAAATGGCTGACTCGAGGGTTTTTGAGATGAACTTGGGGTATCTTATTGTGCCAAAACACAAAAGATACTCAAGGAATGACAGGATTATGTCAAAAGGACCACAGGAATCAGTTTGAACCGGTTCCCATTGGCCCAGTCTGGCACAATTTGAGCATCAGTATAAATTAATGACAGTGAAGAAATAACAACACATTGAACAAATAAGATTCCAGGTGTCTACAGTGATATAAACAAGTAAGTACTGGGGTGGGGGCGGTGCGGGTGCAGCTCTTATTTATAATAGAAAGCCAAGTAATAAACACAGAAAGAAAGAAGAAATTAGAAAACCACCATTTGGCAACCCTAATAGTAAGAAATGATTCAGGTAAGAATGATCAATGAAAGCTGCCGGAGGGTAAAATTTTGAGGAATAACATGGCATTTACAGAGCCTCAAACTACTCCCCCATCCCATACCCCCACCTCATGATACTTAAAATTATGAAAAGAAAAATTCTAACTTTACAGTGGAGTACCTGACAAACACTACCTTAACCAAGTATTCCAAGTTAACATCACCAGCAATGGAACAAATAGCTCATGCCTCCATAAGCATCTTTTCCATGGTATTCCTAACAAAAGTACATGAGGTGAATTTAATTATGAAAATGTATCAAACAAACCCAAACTAAGAAACATTCAACAAAATAACTGGCCCAAACTCTTTAAATATTAAGTCATGAAAAACAAGGAATTAAAGAACTGTTCCAGATTAAAGCAGACTAGAGAGACAAGACAACTAAATCTAATGTACAATTCAGGATATTCTTTTGCTGACATTCCTGGCACCACTAGCAAGACCTAAAAAAGACCTACAGATTAGATAATGGTATCATACTGGTTTAATTTTGATAATTGTGCCAAGACTATGTAAGAGAATGTCCTTGATCTTAGGAAATGTACACTAAAATTCTAAGGGGAAACAGGTATCATGACTGCAGTTGTCTCTCAATTCAAAATAAGAGGTGTACATATGTATTATACATATGCATACACACTCACAGGGCTTCCCTGATGGCTCAGTGGTAAAGAATCCCACCTGCCAATGCAGGAGACACAGGTTTCACCCCTGGGTCTGGAAGGTCCCCCGGAGAAGGAAATGGCAACCCAATCCAGTATTCTTGCCTGGAAAATCCCATGGATGGAGGAGCCTGGTGGGCTACAGTCCATGGGATTGCAAAAGAGTTGGTCATGACTAAGCAACTAAACAACAATAATACACATTCGCACATATAGAGAGACAGAGAGAGACAGCAAATGACAGCAGGAGTTAGAGACAAAGATTAAAGAATAAACAAACATGGAAAATGTTGTTATATGGGGAATTTGGGCAAAAAGTATATATGGAGGAATTATTTGTACTATTTCTACAATTATTTGTAACTTTTCTATAACCTTGAAATTGTCAAAATTAAAAAATCTTACACAATTCAGAAAATTAGATATTTCATAAAAGCAAAAATCAAAGATAAGAAATTATTCAACCACTTAAAATAATGAAACACCATTTTTTTGCTACTTTGCACTAAAAATGTGTACTGTAATACTTAGTGTTAGCGAGATTCTGGAGAAGTTGGTATTTTCATATTTTGCTGTTACAGTAGTTAACAGCAAAACTTTTGAGAAAAACAACCTGGCAATATGGACTAACAGCAAAAAAAAAGTACAGATTCTAGTGATTCTACTGCTGGGAGTCTATACTAAGGAAATAAATGCTAAATGTAATCACTGCATGCGTGCATGCTAAGTTGTTTCAGTCATGTCCAACTCTGTGCGACCACATGAACTGCAGTCTGCCAGGCCCCTCTGTTCCTGGGATTCTCCAGGCAAGAACATTGGAGTGGGTTGCTGTGTCCTCCTCCAGGAGACTTTCCTGACCTAAGGATCAAACCTGTGTCTCTTGCATCTAACCTGCACTGGCAGGCGGGCTCATTACCATTACCACCACTTGGAAAGCCCCGAAATCACTACAGTCTTATTTAAATAATGTAAACTGGAAAAAACTTAAGTACAACACAGGGAGAGTTTAAGAAAACAGATATAATCATTCAAAGGAATTATTCAGTCAATAAACTATAAATAGTCTATAAAAACTAAGTAATCATGGCATAGTGCATCAATTCAGTTCAGTTGCTCAGTCGTGTCCAACTCTTTGCGACCCCATGAATCACAGCACGCCAGGCCTCCCTGTCCATCACCAACTCCTGGAGTTCACCCAGACTCACGTCCATTGAGTCAGTGATGCCATCCAGCCATCTCATCCTCTATCGTCCCCTTCTCCTCCTGCCCCTAATCCCTCCCAGCATCAGAGTCTTTTCCAATGAGTCAACTCTTCACATGAGGTGCCCAAAGTACTGGAGTTTCAGCTTTAGCATCATTCCTTCCAAAGAAATCCCAGGGCTGATCTCCTTCAGAATGGACTGGTTGGATCTCCTTGCAGTCCAAGGGACTCTCAAGAGTCTTCTCCAACGCCACAGTTCAAAAGCATCAATTCTTCGGTGCTCAGCCTTCTTCACAGGCCAACTCTCACATCCATACATGACCACAGGAAAAACCATAGCCTTGACTAGACGGACCTTTGTTGGCAAAGTAATGTCTCTGCTTTTGAATATGCTATCTAGGTTGGTCATAACTTTCCTTCCAAGGAGTAAGCGTCTTTTAATAGTGCATACAACAGACAAAACATGATAAAGTAAAACAGTATGAAGAGAAAAATTACAAACTATGGTTTTAAAAATATCTACACATAGGAATTTTCCTGGTGGTCCAGTGGTTAAGACTCCATGCTTCCATGCCACACAGTGAAGCCAAAAAAAAAAAAGAATCTACACACAGAAAAAGAAGACAAGGAAAATTCACAACATTGCTATGGTATTTGTGGGACATTGGTTTCAGTGAATAAGGTTGTTTTCCCTTTACCTTTCACATTGTCAGTAACTTTACTATTTTAATACTGAGGAATATGCAACTAAGAATAGAAAATCAGCTTAGTTACTACTTTAACAAAAATCCTTTGTGTCTGCAAAATGTACCTGGACATATTTCAGAGGGAAAATAGGAGGGGAAAGTCAAGATAAAGTAATTTATACAAATACCTTTATTTTGTTTTTAAACATATATAGCAGTAAACATGTGAGACAGGAAGCTGCTTAAGTCCAGAAGGGAAAAGGTTACAAAAGATACATTAAAAATATTTAGGTTGATAGCATGAGCATCCTTAACATCCTTTCTTAAAGAATAAGCACATTCTATACAAATGATTGTGACAAAGAATTTTAAAGTTCAAGAGCCTGTCACAGTAATGAGGTAAACCGTGGCCAAGAGGAGTCTTGCCAGCTTCTCTCTTCTCCAATACTCACTGGAGTCTCATTCGTTTTTCAGGTGGGCCTTTAGTGCCCACTGTCTGTTGCACATTCTTTGCGGTCTCCTTCTCCTCAGATTTTACAGTCTCTGGTAGAGGTTCTGCCTCTTTCTTTGTCTGATCCACTAGACATCAAAAGCAGATATTTTTTGGAGGGGATGGTGGGTGGAGGGATGAGACCAGTTTAGACAATGGTTAATGTGAATGGTTCAGACTCTCGAATTCACTTAAACTACTTATCCCAAGTTCTAGATTTAGCTGTTTCATCAGGCAGATGTTTAAGAATCAATTCATTTTACCTGGTAAGACCCAAAACCTGGTAATACAAGCAAATTATGATACAACCTCAAATCACCTCAGCTTTTCCACGCATCCTCAATACCTATTCATCCCACTCCAATTCATCTTTTAAATACTACTATAATTACCACAAAAACACCATCTTTTGGCAATTCAGCAAATCAAAACAAAGGTTAGGAGTAACAAATTACCATTAGAGAGTCTAAAAGGACAAAATGACAATTCATCTCACATGTTATAGTTATTATTTCAAGTTTAGTAAGAGTTATCAGATGAACCATACCTGGGACAGGCTTTTCTCCAGACTTTTGCTGTAAGTTTAAGAGTAGGGGAGGGAGGTGGAGGAAAAGGAGAAAAAAAACAGGGAAGGTTAGCAAAGCTTTCTTCTTCTTGACTTCATAATTTTCATTAAAATTATACCTGCATGCAAATTATATTATAAATTACTTGATGAAGAAGAACTACTATCCATGTACCATAAAAAGTAAACTTATTCTCTACTTCTTAACCCCCAGTTCCAAAAAGACACAAATGTAAAACTAGAACCAAAGAATCAAACATTTAAAAAAAAGAAAAACCTTGAACATCAATAAAGTCCTTTGTGTCTGCACTGAGGCTACAATTTTTTAAAAAGTAGCTAAGGAGAATCCAATGAGAGGGAATAATGGAGCTTTTCAAAACTCCATAGACTTACTTGCTTAGGGGAAACGAGCTATAAGTAAGCAGAATGAAATCTGGATGACTGATTTTTAAAGTTGGCAGGTATCAGAAGTAAAGAAAGAGGTATTTTTCTCTGAATATAAGACTTCTGTTGAGTGAGTACACTATTAGAAATCAAACTGCAGGAAAAAATGACGGGGGCACTAGGAGTCAGGAACAAGGTCAGATCCTTCATTCAGCACAGGAATTCTTAAACGTGAGTGGGCCCTGTCATCTCTAGGATCTCTTTCCCAAGTTAAATGCTTTAAAACACTTTTCTCCTCCCCCGCTCCTTCTTCGTCCTTAAGGCTCACAACCTACCCTTCACCATCAGCCAAGGAAGGTGTCAACATCCCAAACTCTCTCCCTTCTGCTGCTGCTACTGCTAAGTCACTTCAGTCGTGTCCGACTCTATGCAACCCCATAGATGGCAGCCCACCAGGCTCCCCAGTCCCTGGGATTCTGCAGGCAAGAACACTGGAGTGGCTTGCCATTTCATGCAGACATACATACATGAAAAATACTTCTCTATACTTCCCTGTCATCTCAGAATAAAAGTGTTCTAATAGAACACTTAATGCCTCTATTTGTTTTCTGAATTTCCTTCTGAATTTACATGCCCTCCCTAAGCTTTCTTTTCTATTCCTACAACTAAAGGCTTCAAAATTTTCGGTTATCATATGCTCCAGAGTCATGCTGCCCACTGCCTACCAACCCACTCCAACTACAAGTTCTGGGAACCACTACACTTAATAAGACCAAAACTGAGTTTTCCATTATTACCCACTGTACAGAAAAGGTTAACACAGAAGGCCTGAGGCTTTGATCCTTAAAAGGGCCAGCTTGGAAGGTTGGCCTTTGACTGGTATCTGGAAACTTGGATTTCAGGAGGGTTCCCACCATTTCCTAACTGATAACAGCAGTTAATTATGCCTAGACTGTATTTACAACGCTGTTTTTGCTTCCTTCAAAGAATGTGGTGGAATTTTGGTATGTGCTAGGCGCGGGGGTGCTAAGTCCCTTCAGTTGTGTCCAACTCTGTGCAACTCTATGAACTATAGTCTGCCAGGCTCCTCTGCCCATGGGATCCTCCAGGTATGAATACTGGAGTGGGTTGCCAGGCCCTTCTCCAGGGGATCTTCCCAACCCAGGGACTGAACCCACATCTCATGTCTCATGCATTCGCCAGGCAGGTTCTTTACCACTAGTGCCACCCGAGAAGCCTACATGTGTTAGGTAAAGGGCACCTGAAAAACCTCCCAAAACCTGGGCACCAAGTCTCTAACAGACTTCCTAGGGCAGAAACATCACAAACACGTTGATGCATTTTCACTGTTGAAACAAAAGAGTATATCCTGTATGACTCTTGGGTTATGGGTTTTAAATAGTGACTGAATACTGGACTATAGAGTTAACAATAAACTCCTTTGTGGAGCATATAAAGTTCTCCTAAATATGACTTTAATCCAATTTTTAAGTCTCATATTTCACCACTCTTCCCTTCATAAAACATATAAAAGTAATCAAACTTCAGAGTATTTTCTGGTTCTTTTTTTTTTTTTTTTAAAAGTACACTACAGTATAACTGATATGCAAAAACATGGCACATATTTGATATACACAACTTGGTGAGTCTGGACATACACATATACCTGTGATACCATCATCACAATCAAGGTAATAAACATATCCATCACCTCCAAGATTCCTCTTGCTGCTTTAGTTTGGAGTTCTGTGTGTTTGTGTGCATGCACGCTAAGAACACTCAACATGAGATCCACCCTCCTAGCAAGTTTTTAAATGCACAACACCGTAATGTCAACTATAAGCAGTATGCTATACAGCCTATCTCTACAACTTATTCATATTCATAGAGCTGTAACTACATCCTTTTTACAACTCCTTATTTTCCTCTTCCTTCATCCTCTGGCAATCACTATAATGTTTCTGCACCTGTAAGTCTGACTACTGAATATTCTGGATACCTCATATAAGTGAAATCATACAGTATTCATCCTTAGGTGACTGACTTATCTCACTTAGCACAATTATCTCCCAGGTTCATCCATGATACCACAAATAGTACAATTTCCTTTTTTTTCTAAGACTGAATAATATTTAACTGTATGTCTATCCCACAGTTTCTTTTTTGGAAGTTAATTTAAGAGTTTATTATGGTGTATAAGTCTCATTTTAAAAACATCAGTCCATCAAACCATGTAGAAATAAGTATGCAAAAAGTCTACAAAACAAAACATACTTTAAACATGTTTAAGTAGAGAAGTTATCTGAAATTCTGGATTTTCAGTCACTTAATTATTTGCATTATTATGCAATGGCAGCCAAATAATCCTTAACTTCAGTTGGGGAAAGCCTCCTAAATCCAGCTTCATTGCAGATTCCAACTTCTATATTATCTTCTGTCATATGCCCTTCAAAGCTTTCCTTTAGGGTTAATATGACTGTATGAATGGCATCTTCAAGTTCCAGATCTTCATTATATCTTTTCTCAAGGAAAGTTTTCCCATTCACATAGTTCTTTCCCATTGCTGTGGCTTTCCAGACAAAGTAAGCTCCAGATGGATCTGACTGAAATAAATATGGCCATCCTTCATTCCAACTACAGATAAGTAAAGAAACTCCAAATGGGCGAACACCATCTGACTGGGTGTATTCCATCATGGAAGCTACTCCCTGGACCAGCTGAGCTCTGGGAATGGGCTCTTGGTAAACGAGACAGCACTGTTGAGCTAGTTTTCAAGCTCTGTGCACAAGTACCCTGTAATCTGGGCCCATGCCACTATACACCAAACCTATATGCTTGGTGACTGGTTCCACTTTGTGGACACTTCGCTCATCATACAGAATGGATTTCTGTTTCTTCTCAGTTGCCAAGACCATGCCACTTGCAGCTTTAATTCCCACTGAAGGAGCTCCTCCAGCTACAGCAGCCAAAGCATATTCTATTTGGACAAGTTTACCAGACGGGCTGAATGTAGTCAGCAAAAAGCTGTAACCACGCTCTGCCACCTTTACCCGAAGACCTTATCCCAGTTTCTTTATCCATTCATCTGTTGATGGACATTATGGCTGCTTCCAGATTTTGGCTATTGTGAATAATGCTAAAATATTCACAATAATTATAAATGTGGGAGTACACATAACTCAGATTTCAAACTATATTACAAAGCCACAGAAACCAAAACAGTATGGTACTGGAATAAAAACAGACACAGAGCAAGGGAACAAAACAGAGCCCAGAAATAAACCCATGTTTATATGGTCAATTTACACCACACACAATAATTAACTCAAATGGATTAAAGACTTGAATGTAAGACCTGAAATCATAAAACTCCCAAAAGAACAGACAGTAAGTTCCCTGACATCAGTCCTGGTGATGACTTTTTGGGTATGACACCAAAAGCAAACATAAACAAGTGGGACTATATACATCAAACCAAAGAGCTTCTGCACAGCAAAGTAAATCATCAACAAAATGAACAGGCAATCTACAAAATGGAAGGAAATAAGTGCAAATCTCATATCTGGTAAGAAGTTAATATCCAAAATATATAGACAACTTATACAAGTTAACAGCATAAAACAAACACTTCAGTTAAAAACTGGGCAGAGGACCTGAATAGGTATTTTTCCAAAAAAGATACACAGATGGCCAACAGATACATGAGAGGTGCTCAACATCACTAATCATCCAACACAGCACTGTAAAGCAATTACACTCCAATTAAAAAAAAAAAAAAAGACAACTGGTGAGAATGTTAAAAAAAAAAAAAGGACGGGAGGAACACTTGTGCACTAGTGATGGAAATCTAGTGTAGCCACTATAGAAAACTGTATGGAGGTTCCCCTAAAAATTAATAACAGAACTACCATATGACCCAGCAATCCCATTTCTGTGTATATATTCAAATGGAGTGAATACAAGATCTTGAACAGTCACCTGCATTCCCACGTTCACTGAAGCACTATTCACAAAAGTTAAGATATAGAAAACAACCTATACGTCTGTCAACAGAAAGGATAAAGATGTGATGTGTATGTGTATGTGTGTGAGAGACTTATGCGATACACACACACACTGGAATATTATTCAGCCATGAGAAAGGATATCCTCCCATTTGTGAAAAAATGGATGAACTGAAAGAGTATTATACTAAGTGTTGAATAAGTCAGACAGAGAAAGCCAAATATGGTATCATTTATATGTGGAATCTAAAATATTCAAACTCATAGAGAGAGGAGTGGTTCCCACCAGTGGTTGAGGGAGTGGGGGAAATGGGGAGATGCTGGTCAAAGGTAAAAGATGAAGTAAATTCTGGGAATCTAATGTGCAACTTGGTGATTACTGCTAGTATTACTGTAGTATATATTTGAAAGTTGCTAAGAGTAAGGAGATCAAACCAGTCAATCCTAAAGGAAATCAACTCTGAACATTCATTAGAAGGATGATGCTGAAGCTGAAGCTCCAAAACTTTGGCCACCTGATGTGAAGAGCCGACTCACTGGAAAAGACCCTGATGCAGCAAAAGACTGAAGGCAGGAAAAGAAGGGGACAACAGAGGATGAGACGGTTGGATGGCATCACTGATTCAATGGACAAGAGTTTGAACAAACTCCAGGAGACAGTAAAAGACAGGGAAGCCTGGAGTGCTGTAGTCCATGGGGTTGCAAAGAGTCAGACATGACTGAGTGACTGAACAAGAGAGTAAAACTTAAATGAACTCACCATAAAAAAGAAATAGTAATTATGTGACATAACAGAGGTATTAGCTAATGCTATGGTAGTAATCATTTTGCAATATATAAGTGTATCAAATCCACAAGTTGTACATGTTAAACTTACACAACATTGTACACCAGTTATATCTCAATAAAGCTGATAATAAAAAGTTTATCCCTGACTGTTTTTTGATGCTATTTTAAATGGAATTTTCTTGCTACTTTTACTGATAGTTTGTTGTTAGAATATAGACATGCAACTGATTTTTGGGTATTGATTTTATACCCTGAAACTTCACTGAATTCATGTATTGGTTCTAACAGTTTTTTAATGGAGCCATTAGGGTTTGCTATGCAAGCAAACAATTTTACTCCTTTCCTATCTGAATCCCTTTATTTTTTTGTTGGCTATTTCTCTAGCTAGGCCTTCTAATACTGTGTTGCATAGAAGTATGGAGAATGTAATCTTTGTCTTGTTTTTCATCCTAAGAGAAAACGCTTTGTTCTTCCCAACTGAATATGATAGCTGTAGGTCTGTTACAAATGGCTTTTATTATGTTGAGGTATGTTCCTTTCATACCTTTGTTTTTACCGTAACAGGATATTGAATTTTCCCAAATGCTTCTTCTGCATCTACTGAGATGATTATGGGATTTTTATTCTTCATCCTGATAATGTAGTGTATTATAATGATTGATTTTGGTTTGTTGAACCATCTCTGCATCCCAGGGATAAATCCCACTTGATCATGATATATGATCCTCTTAATGCGCTACTGTATTTAATTTGCTAGTATTTCATTGAGAATTTTTGCACGTATTTTTACTAGGAGTATTGGTCTGCAGTTTTCTTGTCTTGTAGTGTCTGTGTCTTTGGTATCAGAGCAATGCTGGCCTCATAAAATGAATCTGGAAATGTTTCCTTCTCTTCAGTTTTTTTGAAGAGTCTGAGAATGGTGTTAATTCTCTTTAAATGTTTGGCAGAATTCACCCATGAAGTCATCTCTTCCTGGACTTTTCTTTGTTGGGAGGTTTAAGATTACTGATTCAGTTCTCCTTACTCATTATTGGTCTGTTCGGATTGTCTATTTCTTAATGAGTCAGTCTTTGGTAGGTCATGTATCAAGGAATTTCTTATAGGTTAACCAATTTCTTGGCATATAAACTGTTTACAGTAGTCTCTTAAGATCATTTTATTTCCATGGCTTCAGCAGTAATGTCTCAAATTTTACTTGAGTCTTTTTTGTTAGTCTAGCTAAAATTTAGTCAATTTTATCTTTTGAAAACACCAGCTGTTAGTTCCTTTGCCTTGTTGTTGTTTGCTTGTTTTTTAAATTGAAGTATAGTTGATTTAAAATGTTGTGTTAGTTTCTGGTGTACCATTGATTCTTTTCTATTATTTTTCTAGTCTCTATCAGTAGAAGTTAAACAACACACTCCTGAACAACCAATAGGCCAAAGAAGGAATAAAAAAGGAGAATCAGAAATTATATGGAGAGAAAGGAAATTGAAAACATAACATATCAGAATTTACAGGACAGCAAAAGAAGTACTATGAGGAAAGTTTACAGTGATAAAACCCTTCATTAAAAAGAAGGAAATATCTTGAAAAATATAACTTTCCACCTCAGGAAATTAGCAAAAGAACAAACAAGGGATTTTCTTGGTTTCTGAGTATATTTTCATCAATAATTTTTCATGTTTTTTGTTTTGCATTTTCCATTTCCCTTTTCTAAATCAGCACTGCCCCCCCCCAAAAAAATGTGAGCCACAAATTCAACTATATATGTCATTTTAAATTTTCTAGTAGTCACATTTTCAGAAACAGATGAACTTTAATATTTTTAACCAAATGTATTTCAAATAGTATTCTAGACATATAACCAATATTTTTAAACTAGATATTTTATACATACTTTTATGTACTAAGTCCTTGAACCCAGTATGTCTTCCACACATATCACAACTCACTATGGACTAGGCGTGTTTCAAATGCACAACAGCCACATGTGCTGAGGGTCTACTGTACTGTGTAGGTCTAGAGGTTCTGCCTCCACCATTCCTAGTATATGCTATGTACTCAGAGAATGAATGGTCAGCCACACCTAATCTCTTACACTCTGTAGTCACGACTCAGTATCTTACATACAGCTGTAATTCACTGATTTATTTATTCAACACACATTGTTTCATCTTCAAGTCCAATTCATGAGATTTCTCTAGACTGACTTTTCTGAATTCCAACTGGGCCTCTGCTGCCTTCAGTACCATATCACCATTCCAACAGCACATTTCATCCAGTAGAGTCAAAGAAGGGGGAACGGGAGGTCTGTTCTAAAATCATCTCAGGGTGTGAAAACTCTCAATCAGAAACTACCCTTGAAAATCTCTTAAACAGGCCCTCAACAAGAAAAACAGTATCTATGACCTTAAGTCTAAGTATCTAAGTTGTATCCAACTCTTGTGACCCCATGGACTGTAGCCCACCAGGCTCCTCTGTCCATGGGATTCTCCAGGCAAGAATACTGGAGTGGGTTGCCATTTCCTTCACCAGGGGATCTTCCTGACCTGGGATTGAACCTAGGTCTCCTGCATTGCAAGCCAATTCTTTACCAACCAAGCTATGAGGGAACCCCATCTATGACCTTGTGTGTATACAATCCTGTAAAGACAAATAAGAGCTGAGACAAATCATGAGAATAACATGTTCACATATTCCATTTCACACCTACTTCTCTGC
The DNA here is from genome assembly GCF_027580195.1 of Bos mutus. NCBI lineage: Eukaryota > Metazoa > Chordata > Mammalia > Artiodactyla > Bovidae > Bos > Bos mutus. Next base: position 26,521,452 of record NC_091626.1, on the reverse strand, counting down.
CAAAGCTCATTCAGTAGACCTGCTATTGCTGTTGGAATACCCAAAATGACATAATAAAATTCATTTTAATTTCAACACCAGAACGACATAAGCCTATTTATTTTTACTCCTGCCTCCTCCATTTGTTATGCAAAACCCTCCACATCAAATGTGCTATTGTGTTACAAAAGTTTAAACTATTCTATCATTTAACGACTTAAATATCCACTATATTCAGGCTAGAAGGTAGCATACAGCATGACAGCATGAGTTCCAAATTCTAGTTTTGTTACCAACACTTTCAGCAACCTTCTGAATATATTATCTATAAGCAGGCCTCACAGTCTGTGAGGATTCCATAAGGAATTAAACTTCAGAGCACAGAATAGTATTAATTAGATTCCCTTTACCCGTTTTTTCCATTAAGTCCTTGAAAAACTTTCAATTCAGAGTTTTTATGTTTAGATCACATCTGAAACAGTTTTTACTTAAAAATTAAAATGTCAGGAAAAAGTGTTGAATCAAAATTAACCACATGTATTCTCATTACCTGCACAAATTTGGGTGGAAATTTTTGTCTAAGATCTAGGAGCAAAGCATCCACACGCTGTCTCTGGAAAATAGAACTTGGTTCTTCTTTCCTTTTGACTTTAGGTTTGACTTTATCTATTAAAATATGAAGTCCAAATCAAAACACTAATTACTTTGGTGCCTTATATTTCACAAATCTTTGTCTGCCACAAATATATTCAAATTTCATTTTTTTTAATGGCTGCTATTCCAAAGGCAATCCCCCCAAATACATTAAACATAGCATAAGGACAGAAGCATTCAAACTCCCTCTCTGAAATGAGGTTAAAATTCTAACATTTAAAAAGCTGACATATCTTTTAAAGATATTTCAGTTTTAGCATGGATAGACACTGTTCTTATGTTTTCATAATAATTATGAAATAAATAATTATGAAAAACTTTAAGGCTACATTTTCCATAATTATCTAACACATTCTGATTATGTCTGAAACTATCTTATGTTTACTTTAAGTGTATTAAATTTGTTTTTCCCACAAAACCTAATAGGCACAAATGGAAAATGTAATTTTCATAAACTTAAGTTACCATACTCAATTATGAAGACTATAATCCACTAAAAATCAGGACAAACCAGACAACAAAAGATCATGAAGAGAAAAAAGAACTTACAAGAGAAATTCTGAAATTAATCACATGTGGGCGTTTCCCTGGGAGGGGAATATGCTGTGGGTTGTTTCTAAAGGAAGCGTTCCAGTTAAGTTTTACTTCAAATACTTCATTAGGGGAAAGAGCTCGTGGGAGAAGTTTATTCAACTCATGCAAACTTTCCTAAGTCAAATGTTGTCGCCAGCACCTACTATCAAGAATAAATACAACCACATCTCAAAGACCCTTTATTCCACGGGTCTGAATTTTATTTCAAGGCTACCTTTTCCATAGTAATTCATCCTAAGTTGCTATTTCTCTAAAGAGAAATGCAGAATATAGGTATACTGCTGTAGATATGTTTCTAGAAGTATTTTTATTGGCAAAATATGGTACAGAACAAGTAGTGGATTAGCAGCTATGGAAACTAGACACCTGGCATCACAACAAGTGGTCATATGGAAAAATCAGAAACAGACTAGTAATGGAGATATGGCTTTAAGAGCATCTCCCCTAGTTCAAAGACTCAGATTTAGGTTCCGGGCTTCAAGATGACTCAAGAGTTAAGAAAGAAGGAAATATCATCATTACTCTTTCCTCATCACGATTTCCCGTATGTTTTCTAAATATTTTAAAACCTTGAATCAACTTATCAATGACGTCACTTACCAAAGAGATTAAAATTTATACCTGCTGTTGCTATGGGAATGCTATGACTACCACATCTAGTTGCAAGAAACCTAGCTCTGACAATGTTATCATCCTATGAAATTTTCCTATTAGAGGTAAAACACACCAAGAAATCACTGATAGCCATTTTTCAAAAGAAAAACAGCTTCATCCTCCGAGTAACAAAAAGTGTTTTAGGAGGGTCCAGGTGTCCCACCTACCTTGCTCTTCGTGATCTTTGAAGTGCCACCAATACCCTTTGGAAGGGTGATATCGACAGTATGACATAGCTTCATCAAAAGCTGACTGAATGCCATGCACTGCAGTAAGCTGATAAAGGGAAAACCAATTTTGAACTTTTCATCAGTCATCCATAATTTACAAAGTAACTACACAGTATTACATGTGCAAAGACAGTAATTCTTCTGTTTTTCAGAACCTGAATCACTATGTATCTGGGGCTGTGGTATATACTTTGAACATGGAGCTGGCCCACAGGAAGCAATGCTTAAGACATTCTAATGGTCAACACTTTATTCCAAGGGAGAGGAGTTCCTGTTTAATTCTTGGAAGAAGGTAGTTCAGCCAGAAGTTTTCTGTAATGTTTAAAGAATGTAAAGACACTTACCACTCTAGAGTTTATAACTGACCCCAAGTCTGGTGCCTGATAGATCACTCCAGCAATAATATAGTAATCAGCCAGTGGGATAACTAAAGCAGTGGGAGAAACAAACGTTTATTAATACAGCTATGCACACAAACTGCTAAATACACTTCCTTAAGAACTAAAGTTTGACGTTTTCCCATTTTAAAGCTTAAGGTGGGATTTGCCAATTCCTGTTTTTGTAAATAAAGTTATATAGAAAAATCACCACACCCCTTCATTTGCATCATTATCTAAGGCTGCTACAGCACTAGTGGAGTAGTCTCAGAGACCATGAGGCCCACAAAGCCTAAATACTTAGTCTTTGTGATGTGGCCCATCACAGAAGTGTGCTAACTTTTGCTCTAGGAGCAGTGCTTCTTAAACTTACTGATCATCTGAATCATCTGAGTATCTTGTTAAAATTAGACTCTGAGTAGAAACGACAATGCATTGCTAACAAATTCCTAAGTGATCCAATGCTGCTGTCAGTCAACCACACTTTGGGGAATAAGACCTTAGAGCACGAGGATGAAGGTATCAGACGCACTCAACTTGGTTCTGTGCTCCAGTCCAAGGTTCTAAGGAATAAAACAGCTGCTAGTGAGGCTGGTGTCATCGTGGGTCACTTCTGTACCTGGAATCCTTCTATCATGGAAACTGTGTCCCTGGGGAGGGACTCTGATCTTTGATTTTGAAAGTTAGTTTGGATTCTCGACTCTGGAACCACAACTTCATTAGCAAAGTCATTCTCTGGAATCAACACCAGGGTGAAGGTTGTTCCCAAATGTCTTGAAGAGAATATGTGATTTAGGAGATGTAGCTGATCATCTCTGGAATGAGTGATAGCTCTTTGATTCAAAATCAAGTCTGAATTCTATACTCTCCATACGATTTCTAAAGCAAGTTTTTATTTGGTAACATAACCCAAAGATCAGAGAAGGCAATGGCACCCCACTCCAGCACTCTTGCCTGGAAAATCCCATGGACGGAGGAGCCTGGTGGGCCACAGTCCATGGGGTCGATAAGAGTCGGACACGACTGAGCGACTTCACTTTCACTTTCATGCATTGGAGAAGGAAATGGCAACCCACTCCAGTGTTCTTGCCTGGAGAATCCCAGGGACGGGGGAGCCTGGTGTGCTGCCGTCTATGGGGTCGCACAGAGTCGGACACGACTGAAGCGACTTAGCAGCAGCAGCAGCAGCAACCCAAAGAAGACTTTTGCTTCAATGTGTCGATGACGGTTTTCAACTGATCTTTTATGAATCTGGTGTAACTGCATCTACCAGGAATTAAACATGATTTCCTTCTGAGAGACTAGAATTTTGACAGGCATGTAGAGGATGTAGAGGATGTCTACATGATCAGCCCTCAATAAAAAGTCTGGACTTAAGAGTCTCTAAGGGTCTTCCCTGAGCAGACATCTTATGCATGTGGGGGTGCATTTCACTACTGGAGGGAGGGTGGACTTGGTGTGGCCCCTCACAGAAGGGAAAGCATGGGAAGCCTATACATGGATTCCTATAGATCCCTAAAACAGAACCCAATCCAAAAACATAAGAACATACAGCTCAGGAATCAATATATCATGGTATTTTAAGAAGAAAATAATACCTGAAGTTTACACATTTTACCTTGAGTAGGGGACTGCCGCTGTTGCTTCCGAATGATAAAAAGAATGGGTTCTTGAGCGTGTAAAAGGATGTATTCCACTCCAACCATCTGACTGAAAACAGGAGACAAAAATTCAGAGATCTATGAATGCCCTACAAACAATTCTGCAGAACATTCAATTATATAAAAGCAGAGCAACATTGTAAATAGGATAAAACTGCCTATGTGTGATATTAAAAACTGGCTGTTCAATAAAACTGGCTATTTTTCCCAGGTAGGTGGAGCACAGATAAAGTAAGATTTGGTTTTTAAACAACAATAAAATTTCTCTATAAAAATTCATGATGAACTTGTGTTAAGAGTATTTTCAGTCATGAAAGTACACTGAACTTACATTTCAAAAAAGGCAACTAAAATACCCACGATGCATCTTGACCAAAGAGATCTACAAATATATATAAAATATTAAAATATACATGAACACTATATCTGTCCTAATTATATATCTCTACTATATATTCTACCCAACCAGAAAACATCAAACCTTATCCTCACCTCCAACAAATTTTCTTCTGACATACTATATTTAAAAGCAACATCAAGATGCTTCAGTAAATGTACATATTTACCTCACAACGAAAGCTATTTAAAATACAAGAAATTTAATTACCTGGAATCCACGCTCCCCATGTTTAGCTGACAGATGAAAAACTCTATTACCCAGTTGTTTCAGAAACTTTTGTATCAGTAATAAATTCTTAATTATTTAGCATCTGAAGTCTGAAGAATCTTGCTTTGTATTTGTATGGCTAAAATTTTACTTGTCATACAAAAAAAAAATGTTCTATAAACGGCACTATGGATTAAGACATTAAATTAGATGTAGAGGAGATAATAAATACAGTTACCTGGTTAAGGACAACAGAGCTGCATTGTTAAAATAAATGACATCTACATCTAAACTTCATACTGCATTTTAAATGGACTATAATATAGGAAGTTATAAAGAAAAGACTTCCTAGGTTACAAGTGACTACTAATAATTCTTTTGCATGTCAAACTTGTACAAACAAAACTCCGGTTCTTCAAAAACTTCTACTCTGTACTTCATGATCCACAGCTGGGAAGAAATATTCATTACAAAATCTGTAGCTGGCAAAGATGCTACCTTCTTACTAATAACTTACTTTAAGTGCTCTAAAGTTAGCCTCTGCATTTTGACCACTTCGTTATTACATGTCCTGTCATAAAAAGGATTACTTCTTTCTGAAAAATAATCCAGGACACTTCCACTGTTCAAAATAGGGATCCAGGAACTGTCAACCCAAGAGATTCCCAGCAGATTATCTTTAAAAAATAGAAACAAAATGATAAAGGATGAGAAAAGAGAAAAAAATCCAATCCAACAAACATTTATTATGCATATAACATAGGAGGCACTATGAATACAAGAATGTCATGGATCCTAAACTATATACCCTCACAGTCTAACAGAAGTGATAAGTATGCAAGAAAACAATGATAACACAACATTAAGAACTATAATAAAGATGTGAATAAATATATTATGGGAGCACAGTGTAGCGAGCAGAATACCTCACCTGAGGAAGAGAAATGACTTTTCCTGGGGTGAGGAGAAGGTGGGTTTTAGCAGGTGAGTTTTTTTGTGTGTGTGTGTTCATTTACTTTAATAACACTACATTTACCATGTTATCACCATGGAATGTAAATTCAGGTTAGACGAGAATTCACAAGTACAGCAAAGCATTCTGTGATATACCAAAGTTTGTATAATGTCTGACCAAACCAGCTTGCTCATCAATGACTTCCATTGTAGGGATTTTATTTAGTTGATGATACTTTTGGAGAAAATAAACATACTGCACACATTTAAAAAGTGTTTTTCATTTACCTTTGCATTAGCACTTAAAATACATGTTTCAAAATAATTTAAAATTATTCTAATATAACAGCAGCAAAATATAATTCTGCAATTACTAAAGAGCTAAAAGGATCCACAAGTTAAGTTACTCTCATGTTTATGATTCTAAAATAAATACTACTTCAAAGTGGCTCTGTTACCAGCTTTTTAGTTTTGGTTTAAAAACACACACAGACTTGCAGGGAGGTTTATAATGTTGTATTCCATGCACTGTTCTGAAAGGGTTCCTCAAGAGCCAACCAGCCCTTAAAACAGTACTCAGTCCACAAGGCCGTCAGAAAGTTACATTAACTGGGGTAAATAGGATTCCTACATTACATCAAAAGCATATGATATTCTGCAGCAACTGGGAGCATTTTCAGGATTGGCATGTTGTCTTCTTTAGAACTAATTTCAACAGAAGAGTTTAAGAAGGTGGACAGGTACCACTATCAAGTGTATTTAAAAGTGACATGTTTCTTTTGTGCTGGTCTGACTCCCCTGAATGACCTAGCCAGTGAACTAGTCACCAGTAACTTGGTCACCAGGCAAATCAAGCCTGCAAGAAAGGAAGCCAATTTTCAAATTACCATGTTCTTGTCTGACCCAAACAATTTATTTTCAGCATAAACATATAACCTCAATATGAGATGTCTAACTAAAGCAAGCACCACCAAGACGACCAAGACAGCATCTCCTCTTCTAAGGTTTAGGTTTCCCCCAGAATTCTTGATACAGGGAATAGCCCATACCAAGAGTCATTGCTCCCACAACAAAGCCTTGGGCTGCCACACGCATGTGGATCAGGTGAACAGACATTTTAGTATGTCCCCTGCTCTTCAATCTATATAATCCATATGCAACAATTGCTGCAAAACCTGCCATTCCAATGGGGACAAATGGTGCCTCTCTAGCTTTTCGGATAAGTTTAGATCCCTGATCTTCATCATATGAAGAAAGAGAAATATCTGTGTCGCTTGACATAGTGATTGAAGACTCTTCAGACAACTTCAAGACGTTTCAGGTTCCTACCGTATTCTCAGCAGGTGAGTTTTAACACGATATGTTAAAGAATAGATAGAGGCTCACCATGGAGAAAAGAGAAGCAAAGCCAATTCCAAGCAGAGAGAATGTAAATACAAAGGTAGGGAAATATAAAAATACATTATTAAAGGTTTAGGTGAAGAAATTTTAAGACTTGAAATCTAGAGAAGTCTTTATTGGAAATCCTGAGTTTTTATAATGCTGGCAACTAATTCAAAAATTTTCAAACAATACTCATGTCAAAGAAAACACATCCACTGTCACTAGTCTGAGATCTTCCAGTTAAAGAGACAGAAATAAGTTAGGAAGCTATTATTATAGATGAGATAATAATGATGTAAAGGGGGCAAATGAAAAGTTGAATGCCCTTAATTACAGCCATACAATGTCATATTTTAAAGAATTAAACCTTCAATTTTTCAAAATGGAAAAAGAAAAAGACAGACATGGAAAGTAGGGCTAGACAGCTTTAACTGAGCTTTTACTGGTTAACAGCTACAATGTTTCCTAACACCGACAGTACCAAGTCCCACTAGGTGTTAAGTCATGGATGTCAAACTGCCTATATAATACTGGTTGAAGGAGGTAGAACTGAAAACTTCAATCTCTTCTAAACTGTATTTCTGGCATCTATAAAGAAATCAGACCTAATTCAAGGTGACAAGCAATTTAGAGGAAAATGAATCAAATTGAAAAAGCAATTACACAAAGGTAAAACATGCTGTGTACATTATAAAGTAAAGGAAGAATAGATGAAGCACGTTAATGACCAAATAATCAGTAGAAATCACTGAGATAGCCCATATAAATGGACCATGCCATAAACAAATATTTAACAGGCCAGGAAAAAACATTTTCAGAAAAAGAAAGGTTTTCCAGTGAAAAACAACTAAAGATAATCATTATTTTCAGCTTTAAACACTACAGTTACTAAAGTTGTTTTCCTTAAACTTTCTCACACTTTTCTTTTTTATTTACTTAGGTACAATTATATAAAAGCATCTGCAGAAGAACAATTTGAGGTTGGTTTCTCCTTTACATAGTAACTATGTCTATATGGTGTTATAAGTTATCACAAACCATTATAGTATCACAGATCATTTCAGCATAGGCAGAAAAATAATCTGCAGAAGCAAATAAATGTATAATTATAGATTCTTCCTATCCACAATTATGGAGTGTTAATAGATATGGGCATGAGGCGATGAGGACCTAGTGGAAGGCAATGGCAATATACAGCAAGATAAAAACAAAAGAAACATTTCTAGGAGGGAAAATAGACAATTTTCTGAATGACCAATTATAAAGTCAGCGAGCTTGCTGCTGCTGCTGCTTCGAAGCCGCTTCAGTCGTGTTCGACTCTGTGCGACCCCATAGAGGGCAGCCCACCAGGCTTCCCTGGGATTCTCCAGGCAAGCACACTGGAGTGGGTTGCCATTTCCTTCTTCAATGCATGAAAGTGAAAAGTGAAAGTGAAGTCTCTCAGTCATGTCCGACTCTTAGCAACCCCATGGACTGCAGCCCACCAGGCTCCTCCGTCCACGGGATTTTCCAGGCAAGAGTAGTGGAGTGGGGTGCTATTGCCTTCTCCGGTCAGCGAGCTTAGGAACCAGTAAATGATTTATGAAGGTGTAATGAATTCAGCTTGAATACACTGAGTTTACATATGGAATCAGACTCTCAGAATTAGGAAAAATTACAAATGTCATCTGATCCAAGTGACTGTTCAGTTAATTCTCTCTACAATTTTCTTCACCTGGCTGTTTCTTGATCAGCAATTTTATGTCATATTTTCCTCATTTAGTAAACTAGTCAAAGATAAAAAGTAAGGTGAGTATGACCTGGAAATAAATACAGAGAACAGTATTTTCCACTTTTGAACACTAACAGTACGGACACTAACTACTTTACCCAATAACTCAAGATTGGTACTATTATTAATATTAGTTTACAAAAGAAAAACCTGAAATACAGCAAGGTTAACTCGTCAAGGTCACAGAACCACTAAATGGTAGACTTGAGATTTGAAACCAGGCAGCTCAGCTCCAGAACCCACACACCTCTACACTTGGCGGCCTCAAAATCAAAATACTGAGTCAGGAGAATTTCTGAGAGAAGTCAGGGCTGATACCACAGATTTTGAGACCACTAGTAGAACAACAAGTGCTGTCCTGTAGAAGAGGTAGTCTAATCAAATTCATTTCCTCTTCTCCACTCCTTTTGCCAGTATCACATCTAATCTTCCAAGTGTCACTTGGACAGCAGCCTCCTTAAGGGGCTTCCTGTCTCCAGATCTTCTCTCAATCCTATTCAGCCTTAAAAATGCCACTTATACGTTTAAAAAAAAAAAAAAAAAGATTGATTTTATTATTTTTGGCTCTGCTGGGTCTCTGTTGCTGTGAGCGGGCTTTAGAGCAGGGGCTATGTTTGCTGCGGTGCATAGGCTTCTCACTACAGTGGCTTCTTTGTTGCAAAGCATGCTAGCCCACTAGCTGTGGCCCATGGGCTTAGTTAGTTGCCCCATGGCATGTGGAATTTTCCCAGACCAGAGATCAAACCTGTATCCCCTGGACTGGCAGGCAAATCATTAACCACTCGACCACCGGGGAAGCCCAACTTGTACATTTTTGAGTGAGAGCTGCATAATACGTCATGATATTCTATGCAAAATTTAATTACGTCACTTCTTATTTAAAGAACAGCAGTGCACCTACAGTCTAAAAGAACAAGGTCCAAATTCTTTAACATGGCATTTCACAATCTAGCTCCACTATTCCTACTTTACTGCCCACAATTCTCCATCACACAGCTGAATGGCACAAGGAAAAAGCAGTGACAACTATAGGACTTCAGGCGAGTTAACCTCCCCATGCCTTACTTTTCTCATCTATAAAACAAGGATTATTATGTATGTAAAAGGTTTAGTACATTATAAAAATCCAGTGTCAATTTGATGATGATGGTGGTAGTGCTGATAGTCAATTTCATTTAAGATTAATATGACTGACCTTATTTCTGGCTTAACCAAGGCTAGCCTAGTTTGGGCCTCTTTTTTTTTTTTTTTCTAGTTTATACACTTTTTTGGAAAAAATAGAAACCTCTTTCTCAAAAGGGTATAGGTTTACCAGAAAATTCAAAGGGTCAAGTTAGATTAAACTCATTTCAAATGTTACTAATTTCTGCAAAGTCTTTCTCCAGTTTGCAAGGGAGAAATAATGGTTTCTTTCTCTATGTTCTCATAGCAGTTTCTATATACTTCAATTATTAATAACCCACAAATACAAATGTGTTCCTATTAAATGATGACTTTTTAAGAAACTGGGGCTGTGGGTTACTAATCAAAACTAGCACAGGATCTGACTGGTAAGAGTTAGAAAAAGTTTATTAATTCATGATTAAGGGCTAAAGGTAAGTTACTCTACTGGTCATAAATTTACACATACTCCAGTATCCAAAGATGTTCGTTTACAAAATAGTTAACTGGGTGGTGTGTGGCTGTAAAATAGAATACCTTAGCTCTCCCACATAGAAACTACCTAAGACCACAGCCCAGTAAAGAGAATACACTACCAAAACAAGCAGACTCCAACTACTACTTACCATCTCCACTGTTACCACCCTAGTCTGAGCTATCCCCAAATCCCCATTCATTACAAAAATGGCCTTCTAACTAGCCTCCCTAATTTCACCATTGCTCTCCTACACTGTTCTCAGCAGCCAAGGTGATCATAAGAAAAAGTAAGTTACATTATGTTCATCCTCTTTGGTCTGAACCCTCCAGTGGTTCTCCGTTTTTACTCAGAGGAAAAGCCAAAGACCTTACAACAGCCTACAATTCCTATATGACCACATCACCAATTCTCTCTGACCTCCTCTACTTCAGGCCTCCTCACTCACCCGGCTTCAGCCATACTGGCATCCTTGCTGTTCTGACACACCAGACACATTCCCACCTTAAGAGTCTCTGCAATGGCCTTAACAAATCTAAATAAAAAGTGAAAGTCGCTCAGTCGTGTCCGACTCTTTGCGACCCCATGGACTATACAGTCCATGGAATTCTCCCGGCCAGAATAATGGAGTGGGTGGGTAGCCTTTCCCTTCTCCAGGGGATCTTCCCAACCCAGGGATCGAACCAGTTCTCCCGCTTGGCAGGTGGATTCTTTACCAGCTGAGCCACAGGGAAGTCTAAAGTTACGAAGACTAAAGTCTGATAGACTTTTTATTTTTTATTCAATTGCAAGCGAGAGCGTGTTAACATGGCCCTAACAAAGCTCTCTGACTACAAGCGAGTAATGAAATTAGGTACTTGATATTCTCACTTATAATGAAAGAAAAACATATAGTAAGCATTATTCAGAAATGCTGAAGATCACTAGACATTTTGACAATATATAAGTGACAATATATTTGCAATGCATGTGCCAGACTCCAATTTGGTCAATAAAGAAAAAGGAATATCAAACGTCAGGATTAAGGCGGCCCCCAGGCCAAGTTCCAAGGATGAACCAAACCCTGTCGGCGGCTCATTACCCCACCCGCTTCTCTATCCAAAGGCCGTTCCTTCACCCGGATAGAGAGCCCCAGCCAATACTGATGGAGAGATATGTATGTAGAACAACACCGCAGCTATCAGGGCTCAAAGCCCAGGGCTTCTTCCAACCCCCTTCGTTTTAACGTTTCTAAGACTCCTGAAGGACTGCGAAAATCTAGGCGGTTTCCCGCCAGATTAGAGCTTCGAGTCGTTCAGAAAAAAACAATCACAAGAGCTTGGCAGACATCATAAAGGAACCAGAATTTTGCCCTCAAGAGCTATAAATCCCTAAACCAGGCCCCAGACAATCAGAAAACAAAGGATGATAACACAGGTTACCTCGGATATCCACCGCCGCCATAACTCCGAAAGCGTTCTCAGGCCCTTCTTCCGGCGCAGAGAAAACGTCACAACTCAGAGACGAAAGAGGCTGCAGATCGAGCGGAAGAACGTTGAGGAGGAACCAAAAGAGGGCGAGGCGAACAGAAGAGGGGGTGGAGCGGCGACGGGGAGAAGGCGGGACTCAGACCGAGTGGGCGGGGCTAGGAGGCGGAGTGGGGAGGGGAGGAGGGGATGGGAGAGGCTTGCTGGAAAGAGCTGCTGCTCCTGCTGGATCGCTTCAGTCGTGTCCGACTCTCTGCGACCCCATAGACGGCAGCCCACCAGGCTCCCCCGTCCCTGGGATTCTCCAGGCAAGAGTACTGGAGTGGGGTTCCATTTCCTTGTCCAATGCATGAAAGTGAAAAGTGAAGGTGAAGTCGCTCAGTCGTGTTCGACTCTTAGCGACCCCATGGACTCCAGCCTACCAGGCTCTTCCGTCCGTGGGATTTTCCAGGCAAGAGTACTGGAGTGGGTTGACATTTCCTTCTCCATGCTGGAAAGAGAGAGCAGATTCAAAGAAAGGAGAGGTAGAAGCAGGAGATGCTATCGGGTTAAAAGTTTGAAGACTTTGAGAAAAAAGGGACTGAGCAGAGGCCTGCCCAACGCCCATCTCTGAGGGATTCGAAAATTCCACCTTGATCTGTGATCGTTTTAAAAAGACAAATTCTGATTGTGCAGAATTGGGGGTGGTAACATTTTTAATTTTAAAAACTCTTGCTGGCGTATTCAGTGAACTGCTCAGTTTAGGAGCCACTGTACTGTTGTTAGTCGCTCAGTCGTGTTGGTTTCTTTGCGACCCCGTGGACTGTAGCTTGCCAGGATCCTCTGTCAATGGGGATTCTCCAGGCAAGAATACTGGAGTGGCTTGCCACGCCCTCTTCCGGATCTTCCCAACCCGGGAGATCGAACCCAGGTCTCCCACATTGCAGTCAGATTCTTTACCGTCTGAGCCACCAGGGAAGCCCAAGGATATTGTAGTGGGTAGCCTATCCCTTCTTCAGGGGATTTTTCCCACCCAGGGATCAAACCAGGATCTCCTGCGTTGAAAGTGGATTCTTTACCATCTGAGCTACCGGGGAAGCCCTTAGGGGCCACTGACCATTCTATTTTTCACCCCACCTCAAGTGTGGGGATCGGACAGGACTAAGCAGGAGGAATTTGACAGCTATTTTAGATTTATGTAACTAAGCCCATTAAGAGTCTAAACCTATTACATACCTTTGAGACAAAATTTTCACAAGACAAGGCTTCCAGCACAAAACATTAACAAGAAAGGGAATACCCTGGGTCCCTGAGTAAAGACTTAGTGTCCAAATTCCGGGTAATCTGGGCTAAATAGCAAGATGCCTTAGAGGGACAGTTCTGGAATGGGGGAGCTATAGGAAGTCTTAGAAAGATTTGCAAGCTCCAGTGTGTCTCCATAAAAGCAAAATGTTGAGGATATTTGCAAGCAAGACACAGATCCCAAGAAGAGAACCCCAAAATCTGAAGAAGCCCTTTTGTATGGGGATGAAGTGTTAGTGCCTATATCTTCTCCAGAATTTAGGTAGTGTGAAGGTTCCCCCAGAATTTAAGCACAGAACAGTGGTAAGGGGTGGGGGGTATGGAGGGGGTGGGGGGCAGAACGGCCATGAATTTACTGGAATTTTCTATGTTATAGACTGGGAATTCAAAACTTTTAACTCTAAGTGACATAAAAATATATGGCTTTGTTTAACTCCAGTTTTTGAACTTGGATTTTATGCTTGAGATGGTATGTATACGTGTCCCAACAAAAGTATGCACACACACAGAGCAGAGTTTTGTTTTCAAAGGAGGAAGGCCTGGTGGGGCCTGGTTGAGGAGGCATTCCAAAATAGGGGTTATCACATCCAATAAACAGAACTGTGAAACATCAAGCTTTCTGTTTTGTTTGTTATGCTTTCTTGTACTTTTATTAGGAGAAAATAACAGAACACAGATCCTTAGGTAATAAAACATATGGTAAGCATAGTAAGCCAGATCTGGGAGCTCAGCCTTTATCTTGTAGGCAGTGGGAGAAGTGTAATTGTGATTCCATTTTATCAATTTGAAGATTATCCAAAGAACATGAGTTGGAGGCATTTATAAGACTAAGAACAGGGAGTTGGTTTAGGAAACTATGGCAAACAAATGATGTCTACAGGCATACAAAGGCAGTGGTAGCCGAGGGAAGAAAAAGGATGACAAGTATTTAGGAGATAAAATCAAAAGGTAATTAGTGACTAATAGATGAGTCTGATGAAGGAGAGGCAGGAAATAAAAAATTATTCCCAGGATATTGCTTTATAAGACTAAGTGCTCCTGGAGAAGGAAATGGCAACCATTTCAATATTCTTGCCTGGGAAATCCCATGGACAGAGGAGCCTGGCAGGCTGGACTCCTGGCAGCTGGAATCAAGATTGCTGGGAGAAATATCGGTAACCTCAGATATGCAGATGACACCATCCTAATAGCAGAAAGCAAAGAGGAGCTATCTTTCACCTTGATGAAGGTGAAAGAGGAGAGGGAAAAAGCTGGCTTAAAACTCAACATTAAAAAACAAAGATCATGGCATCCAGTCCCATCACTTGATGGCAAATAGGTAGGGAAAAAATGGGGAAGGTGACAGATTTTATTTTCTTGGGCTCCAAAATCACTGTGGACAGTGACTGTAGCCATAAAATTAAAAGACGCTTGCTCCTTGGAAGAAAAGCTATGATAAACCTAGACAGCGTATTAAAAAGCAGAGACATTACCTTGCTGACAAAGGTTCATATAGTCAAAGCTATGTTTTTTCCAGTAGTCATGTATAGATGTGAGAGTTGGATCATAAAGAAGGCTGAGCACTGAAGAATTGATGCTTTTGAACTGTGGTGTTGGAGAAGATTCTTGAGAGTCCCTTGGACTGCAAAGAGATCAAACCAGTCAATACTAAAGGAAATCAAATCCCTAATATTCATCAGAAGGACTCATGCTGAAGCTGAAGCTCCAATACTTTGGCTACCTGATGTGAAGAACTGACTCATTGGAAAGGACCCTGATGCTTGGAAAGATTGAAGGCAGGAGGAGAAGGGAACAACAGAGGATGAGATGGTTGGATGGCATCACCATCTCGATGGATATGAGTTTGAGCATGCTCTGGGAGTAAGTGACGGACAGGGAAGCTTGGCATGCTTTAGTCCATGGGGTTGCAAAGAGTCAGACACGACTGAGCAACTGAACTGAACTTAACTGACACAAATCTGGAGTATCTATTGCTTCATGGACAAACCGCTCAGAGAAACAATTTGCCTTCTCAGTATTCATTCATCTAATCATTTTTATTTACCTGTCTGTTGTGGGTGAGTATCAAATGGCCTGTGAACCAATATTGTCATACAAATTGGAAAGTGATGTAATAGATGTTACTATTACAGACTTACAGAAGACAAATCAACTGTAAAGCTGCTGGTGAGCAGTGGAATAATGGGGAAATCATTCTAAGCTGAAGATGTTTAAGGTTGTATTTTTAGATGATAAAACATAGTTGTACACATGTCTATGCTCAAAGATGATACAAATAATTCATAATTAATTTGTGATGCAAATTTTATTATCCTTCTTTCCAGAAAATTCTATCTACATATAAGAGTTTGTCAGATATTAAAAGCTAGATTAGATATCACAATGAAGGACTGACTTCCCTGGCAGTCCAGTGGTTAAGAATCTGCCTGCCAAGGCAGGGAACATGGATTCGATTCCTGGTCCAGGAACTAAGATCCCAAGGAGAGAAGCGACCACAATGAGAAGCCAGTGCATTGCACCTAAAGAGTAGCCCTTGCTCTCTGCAACTAGAGAAAGCCCTCATGCAGCAACAAAGACCCAACACAAGCCATTCCAAAAAAAAATTTAGAAATCACAGTGGTATTTGTAGCATTTTGATATAGAATGAAAATAAATTTAATTTTGATGTATAGTTAAAATTGAAATAAGTCAAATTTGAAATTAAAAACAAGTTCAAAGTGGTATATAAAAATCACAGTTGTGTGTATAAATTCAGTAAAAATATTTTTTTCCATACAGACATAATGAACATAAGTAGAAAGAGTTTTACTAAGGTGGACTCTTTGAAATATTTGGTTATGTTAATATTGCTTATTATTAATGCAAAGCATTAAAAATACCTGACTGGACTCTAAGAACCTCCAAAATACAAAAGCTTGATCCTGGCTCAAAAGTTCCTGATGGAATTACAGTTAAAAATATCATTATCACATGGCACATGGCAGTTCAATATCGTTTGTTCAACCATACTCCATGAGATACAACTGGAATAAATGCCAAGGAAAAAAGGAACTACAGTTGGTAACGACTGTTACCTTGGTCATTTGTTTCACCCAAATTAATATAATTCTACATATAAAAGGTGGCTAAGTTAAAACATAAAAGTTAGAACACAATTGAGTTGGAGAAAATGTCAGCAAAAATAAAATAATAGTCCATATTTACATATTAAGTACTTACAACATGCCGGGCACAATGCTAAGCCCTTTAAAAAGATGACTGCATTTAATCGTCCCAACAGCCTCATATGGTTTAAGGGTTTCCCTCATAGCTCAGTCGGTAAAGAATTTGCCTGCAATGCAGGATACCCAGGTTCAATCCCTGGGTCAGGAAGATCCTCTGAAGAAGGAAATGGCAATCTGCTCCAGTATTCTCATCTGGAGAATCCCATGGACAGAGAATCCCAGCTCACAGAACCAGAAAGTAGAATGGTGGTTGTCAGGAGCTAAGGAAAATGGGGACAAAATTGCTCAAGGGTATAAACTTTCAATTATAAGATGAATAACTCTGGGGACTCTCACAGTGATTATAGTTAAGTAATACTGTACTGTATACTTGCAACTTGTTATGAGAGTAGATCTTGTCTTCTCATATGCAAGGTGATGGATGTGTTACCTAACTGGACTGTAGTAATCATTTCACAAGTGTATGTATCATCACATTGTACAACCTAAATATATACCATTTTTATTTGCCAATCATACTTCAGTAAAGCTGGAAGGAAAAAGTCGTCACCTTATGTATGAGGAAACAGAAGCTGAGGGAACTCAAACAAGTCACTTGAGGTTACAGTGATCAATGGTGGAACCTAGGTCTCCTGCTACTGCTGCTAAGTCGCTTCAGATGTGTCTGACTCTGTGCGACCCCATAGACGGCAGCCCACCAGGCTCCCCTGTCCCTGGGACTCTCCAGGTAAGAATACTGGAGTGGGTTGCCATTTCCTTCTCCAATGCATGGAAGTGAAAAGTGAAAGTGAAGTCGCTCAGTTGAGTCCGACTCTGTGCGACCCCATGGACTGCAGCCCACCAGGATCCCCCATCCATGGGATTCTCCAGGCAAGAGTACTGGAGTGGGGTGCCATTGCCTTTTCCAATCTAGGTCTCCAGTCTCCTGTTAATCACTCAGTCATGTCCAACTCTTTGCGACCCCATGGACTGTAGCCCAACAGGCTCCTCTGTCTGTCCTCTTGCTTGGAATTCTCCAAGCAAGAATATTGGAGTGGGTTGCCATGCCCTTATCTAGGGGATCTTCCCAACTCAGGGATTGAAGCTGAGTCTCCCTGCATTGCAGGCAGATTCTTCACTGTCTGAGCCACCAGGGAAGCCTCCCTACTCTTTCCCATTTTGCTATTCTGCTTTTAACATATTGAACACAACAACCAAAATTAGAACTAGTATGAAAAGATGATTATGATTTTTTCCTAGAAGAGAAAAAACAACAGGCACTTTGACTGGGAGAAGAGCTGGCACAAAGCCACAGAAGTGGACAAGATTTTGTTCAAAAGAGAGCAAGTATGTTGTGCACTGAATGAACAATATGATAATGCTGGAAGATGATGATGAAAGATAAGATCCTTGGGCCCCATTTGTTTCAGACCTTATTTGCTTAAGAGTTTTGACTTGATCCTAAAGGCATTGGCTAGTCAATGGAGTTTGTTAATTGATCATGGGAACTCATGTCACTGTGAATTAGATGGAATTCACAATGGAATTAGATGGAACCTGAGCGATAGTTCCTAACAGTCCAGACAAAAGCTGATGATGGACAAAACTAAGGCAGGAACAACCAAAGTAATGGAGATACAGACCTTGGAGGGGTCAAAGAAATTTGCTCTCCTCTTCCCCCAAGCCTGCAGATACAAATACTTCAACTGGCTGTTGAATATGTACAAAAATGGAAATGGTCAGCAAAAAAGTGCTGAGTTTTTCCACACAACAATATTTCCTGCTGTGGGCTCTTCTTTACCAATCCAGATGGGAAATTATTACTTGTAGACTTCAGAGGAAAAGGTAATTACAAAATTCATTAGACTTCCTGAGTGAAGAAGTGCAATGTCTTCCAAGAAAATAATTAAACCACTGTGGGCCAAGAGCCTCATCTGTATAATTTAAAGCTATGCAGTGGGTCATTGTTTATGTCTCAAATCTAGTCTACATGTAGCTAGTTCATAATCATGCTTCATCTGGCCAAAAAAATTACATTATGCTGTAGGCCAAGCAAAAATATTTTTTAAAGAGGTTTCAATATCCTCTCCAGTGTAGTTTTATGTGCATATGGAGTATCCATTCTCCTTTTCTCAGAATATTTGAATCTTGCTAGAGTGAAAAGAAAAAAATAGAATATGTAGCATGTATAAGACAAAGCTCTTATTTCAAGAGCCCAGAGTCCTTAATAACACAAAGTTAGGATGGAACATTCTTGTATCTATTTAAAGGTCAGGGGACAGGGAAAACAGGCAGATGTGTGCCAAGCTGCCAGGTGTTGAGGTGTTCAATTAGGATTATAAGCCAAGATGAAAGTAACAATCAAACCTCTTTATTCATTTCCTGCAACAGTGCAAGTGAGAGGTGAAAGAGAAAGGCATTGGCTCACTTCCTCCATGGAATGGCCCCAGGCAGGGATCAATGGAAGCACAGATGGGAGATTCAATCTCACTGTCAGGAGCCCTGAACAAAAAGCTCCGGCTTTTTAATGGACCTGTGTGGCTACAGGAAAAAAGCAAAGAGCTGGGTGTGAAAAGTACTGAGTCAAAGTGAGAAAAAAGGGCTCAACCAAGGGTCCCGGATCTTGGTAGAGGGCCTTGGAAAACATCTCAGCCAAGGTGGTTTAGTGGTTTAGATGTTAAGTCGTGTCCAACTCTGTGTGACCCTATAGACTATAGTTGGCCAGGTTCCTCTGTCCATGGGATTCTCCAGGCAAAAATACTGGAGTGGGCTGCCATTTCCTTCTCCAGGGGATATGCAGAACCCAGGATATCCCTGGGTTTCCTTCCCAATCCAGGGATCGAACCCGGATCTCCTGCATTGGAGGCAGATTCTTTACCAACTGAGCTACAAGGGAAAGCTACTATCTCAGCCAAAGCCCTGGATAAAGAGACTTGGTCTGAATGGAGGTAGTGGGCTGGGGATGCAGATATGAGCATGGCAGCCCAATGAGGCTTGAGTTCATTGGCTGCAACTCCCTCCAGAAAACTACAAAGCACTGGCTGTGCACCAAGTATGATGTGGGGAGGGCAGCTTCTCCTATGAGGCCTGCCAGGCCTGACCATACACAGGATTCTGTCTTAGAGCCGCACTACTCAATGTGAATCCAGGAGAAACCAGACCTGATAATAAGTTGACGTAGATTCATGTGTCCAGCGTGCCAACCTGCCAAAAGCCATAAATTGTGAATAGAGAGCATAAAGGAAATTTTTTGGTCTAATGTTATGCAACTACTAAAGGTTGCCATCTTGATTTTGTGCTTTTTATCTAAGAAGCCCAAGTACAGAGTTTAGGCCCAGGGCTTGGGTAGTGAAAGGAGAAACTGGGATTTTCCCTCCTGTTTCCCAACTTTGCTGATTTCTCAGCATTCTGTACATTAGACTTTGAGAAGAGAAGGGAGGAGAGAAGGGGTGGTGCTCTGAAAATATTTGACCTTCTCAGTCCGGTGAGCATTCACTGGGTCAGCCTTCACCACTTGCGAAGTAGACATCAGCACATACAGCATAATTTCAGAGCAGTAGCAGAAGGTTCTTCATCTGGCCTGATGCAACTTGTTTCACTAACATCTCTTCAAATTGTTTCCTAATTTCCATTCTCACTGCCTCTCACTTAAGTTATTATGATAGACTTATGGATTACAGTCTCTGCATCTGGTTTCTTTTCCCCACTGGACCATTTGATAAGCCTTAAAAGACATAGAACCAGAGCTTCTCTGGAAGTTAGTTATGTAGAGTTGGTAATTGAAGCTCACAGGAATGAGTAAGCTTTCCTAGATAGTGATGTAGTATTAAAAAACAACAATAACCAAACTCTTCCACTAATGAACTAGGGAGAGAGGACACATCCATTTTTTTCCACTTACTCAATAGATAATTATTATGAATATTTATTTATACCATTATACCACTAAAGATTAAGAAATCCTATCCAGGAAGTAAGGAGGACAATAGGGTGGAGTTTTCAGCAAAGGCTTTGTATGACATTTGAACTGACAAGATGAAAAAGGTTTTTTTCCAGATACGGTAGGAAGGGGAGGAAAGAGAGGAGTAGGAAGGAGGAAGAAAGGGAAACAAATATTTAGACATGAAGCATCCTGGAGTATTCAAAGTCTTGCAAACATTTCTCTATGTCTGGGTAAAGTAGATTTTGAGTGAGATGAGTGAGCATAAGATACAACAGGAGGCAAATCGAAGCCCCATAACTGGAGGGCTTACAGCCCGTGATAATTAATTTGGGTTTTATCCAGTAGGCAATTGAGGAACTATTGGAGAATTTTTTACCTAGATAAATAATAAGGTCAGATTTTTATTTTAGAAAGCCCATCTGGCAACTGTATGAAAGATGAGTTGAAGGATATAAGTGACTAAAGAGATTACTGCCAGTAAGTGTAAGTAAAAAAGAATATGGACCTGAGTAGGGAAAATAGCAATGGAATGAGGAGGAAGGAATGGATGTGATGGGCATCAAGAAAGTAGAATTTAAAGAGCTTAGTGATTGAATGGATGTGGAAGTGAGAAAAGTCCAGGGTGATTCCCCAGTTATTTGGCTTGGGTGAATGGATAGATATCATTTGCTGAGAAAGGGAATAAATGAGGAAAAGGGAACTTTTTAACATATTAAGCTTGAGATTATTATAAAACATGTAAAATAGTGTGGTCCAGATGGCAGTTGGAATAAGAGCTAGAGGTCAGAGGAAAGCTGTACCTGGGTAATGTTTAAAGCAAAGAGATCTCATATTTCCTCTCTGTAGCCGGGCCTGTGACTTTGTTCATGACCTCATCATCTCTCATAGCCTCCTCATTGATCTTCAGTCTCTACCCTTTCCAGTTCATTCTTCACATTTCCATCGGAGTTATATTTCTAAAATACAATTATATACTCGGCCATTTAAAACTTCTCATGGCTCCCTACAAGTCTGCAACAGAAAAATCCATACTTCTTGTTTTGGCTTTTAGAGAATAGAGCAGCCTCACTAAAGACATTTATTTTTACATCATCCATTATAAGGCTCTAACACTTTACAGTTATTCACAGGTTATCTTGGAAGAGTGATTCCCAAACATACATATGTTGATTACCCTCTGAAAAGACAAAATCAGATGGCTAAAATATTCTTCACAGTTGTCTTCTTAAGATCTTAGACACATTAAGAAAATAATTGCTCTTCATTACCAACTATGGCTTTGAATCCAAACCCTAATGCATTATCCTGGAGAACTTGAATTGCCACCCAGAATGGGCAATTCTCAAAACTCTGGGTGAAACACAAGTGGAGGGGTTTCTTTGGCCCCTTACCCCAAGACCTATTCCCTAATCATTACCCTCAGATATTTGTCATCTTAGTGATAACAAAAAGGAACTAAATAAATGACCCAAGGGAAGAGAAATTTCTCCCTGCCCTGTAAATCTCTTAGAGATTTCACATTGGCAGCTGCTACAGCAAATTCTACTTAAAAGCATCTTTTGTTAGCTAACACAGTGAGGCCCCACAAAATATTCTTTGTAAAATCTTTATCCCTTCCCTTTCATAAAAACATGAAAAATGAACTTGCAGAGGGGTGCTGGTGCTCTTTACATTTTAACGTCCCATGATCACCTGGACCTAAAATGGTATTCCTCTTAAGATGGGGTATTCGTCTTTCAGTCCGTCACCTCTGACCCAGTTCCCTAATGGGGGTTAGGCCAGTGCTTCTCAGTCATTAATATACCTGCAAATCATCTGGGGAATCTCATTAAAATTCAGTTGACTTGACAGGTGTGGGGCGTGGTCCGAGATTTGCTCCAGGTAATTCTGCTGCCACAGTCCAGAAACCACACTTTGGGTAACAAGGAATTAAGCAGGTATCATAGTAATCAAGGCTATGGTTTTTCCTGTGGTCATGTATGGAAGTGAGAGTTGGCCTGTGAAGAAGGCTGAGCACTGAAGAATTGATGCTTTTGAACTGTGGTGTTGGAGAAGACTCTTGAGAGTCCCTTGGACCGCAAGGAGATCCAACCAGTCCATTCTAAAGGAGATCAGCCCTGGGATTTCTTTGGAAGGAATGATGCTGAAGCTGAAACTCCAGTACTTTGGCCACCTCATGCAAAGAGTTGACTCATTGGAAAAAACTCTGATGCTGGGAGGGATTGGGGGCAGGAGGAGAAGGGGACGACAGAGGATGAGATGGCTGGATGGCATCACTGACTCGATGGACGTGAGTCTGAGTGAACTCCAGGAGTTGGTGATGGACAGGGAGGCCTGGCGTGCTGAGATTCATGGGGTCGCAAAGAGTCGGACACGACTGAGCAACTGAACTGAACTGAAACTGATAGTAGTTAAGGGGCTTCTCTGGCAGCTCAGCTGGTAAAGAATCCACATGCAATGCAGCAGAGCCCATTTCAACTCCTGGGTTGGGAAGATCCCCTGGAGAAGGGGTAGGCTACCCACTCCAGTATTCTTGGGCTTCACTAGTGGCTCAGACAGTAAAGAGTCCACCTGCAATGTGGGAGACCTGGGTTCGATCCCTAAGAAGATCTCTTGGAGCAGGACATGGCAACCCACTCCAGTATACTTTCCTGGAGAATCCCCATGGACAGAGGAGCCTGGCAGGCTACAGTCCATGGGGTCACAAAGAGTCGGACTCAACTGAACTAAGCACAGCACAGCAGCATATAGTAGTTAAGTAGACTGTGGAGTCAACAGTCTGATTTTGGATTCTAGTTCAGCCACTTACTATTATAGTTGAACCTCTTGGGAAATCTTTCTACATTAGCTGTGCCTCAGCTTCCTCATTTACAAAATGGGTGCTAATAATAGTTCTTAAAGAATTCCAGAAAAGATTGAGTCATTGTGTGTGACATTGTCAAAAGGATGCCTGGCACACAATTAGAAACAAATGAGTGTTAACTATTATTATTCATTATTGAAGTTATAGTAGGTCACTCGCTTGCTTAAAATGATGGACTGATTTTCCATTGTCTCCAAGATGAAATCCAAACTCCTTGGCATGGACTATAATCCCCTTTATGACTTGACCTCTATTTTCCTCTCCAAATTCTCTCTCTAACTTTTGTCCCTAGCAATGCATGCTCATCTTGATCCCTTTTCCCATGAAGTTCTCTCTACCTAGAATATCCTTCCTTTTCTATACCCTGCCAACTCCTAGAAGTCCTTGAAAACTTAGTTGAGACAACTCAAGTTAGTTGAGTTGGAATTCTTCCCAGAGCATCCCCCATACTACTGTGAGTTAGGTAGCTCTCTTAAACATTCCCATAGCATCCATAGCACATCTCTCTCTGTAACGCTTATCACATTACATTCTATTAGTCCAATTGTCCATGTCTTCTTTGAGGAAACTGTTGTGGGCATGAGCTTTCAATTTGTCCAGTGCGGAATTAATAAGTGGATAAATGACCAAGTTTCTTGATGCTACTGTAGATCTCTATTGGCCCAAATCCTTTGATTAGACCTCTTCTTTTATGATTTGTGGATCTCTGACCTTTAGGGATCCAGACAAGCTATAGCCCAACCCTTCATCCCAGGATGCACCCATATTCACCACTGCCATGATCCTGCCAAGTCACTGGTATCATAGCAGCCCTGTGGGCAAACAATGCACATGACATTGCACAAGTTCTTACATTTCCAGATTCAAGAAGATGGCTCATGGATGTGGAAGATGGTGGTGGATGTGGAGCTCAATCATCAGGTAAATGACTACCCAGCACGGTAATTTTAAGGGATTCCCGGGTGACTCAGTGGTAAAGAATCTGCCAATGCAGCAGATGCAGGTTTGGTCCCTAAGCCAGGAAGATCCTCTGGAGGAGGAAATGGCAACCCATTCCAGTATTCTTGCTGAGGAAAATCCCATGGACAGAGGAGCCTGGTGGACTACATTCCAAGCAATCTCAAAGAGTTGGACATGACTGAGCACACATACTCAGTAATTTTAAACCTAGATTTAGCAACTTCAATTCAAATCCATGCTAAGTGTTTTCCATAAGCCATATTCATTTAACCTTTTAAATTCATTTTCATGACTTGTGAAACTGTTTATGACCTACTTCCAGTTCACCTCTCCAACCAAGTTTCACTACACTTCCTATGCTCCCACCACATTGGCCTGTTTTTGGTTCCCAAAATAGCCAGCTGACCTCTGTAGGATCTTCCCACCAACTAGTTCCTTGGCCTGAGATACAGCTCCATCCCACACGCCACTCCCACACCCTCAGAGACTGTAGACCATCTCTGCCCCTTTTTTACTTCCAGAATGCAAGCTCCTTGAGGCCAGTTCTTTGTTTTCCCCCATCCCCCACTGCTCTATTTCTAACACCAGGAGTAGTGCCTGGCCCATACGAAGAGCTCAATAGTTATTTGTTGAGTGCTGGCATGCTGCAATTCATGGGATCACAAAGAGTCGGACATGACTGAGCGACTGAATTGAACTGAAC
This sequence comes from Bos mutus, assembly GCF_027580195.1. Taxonomy (NCBI): domain Eukaryota; kingdom Metazoa; phylum Chordata; class Mammalia; order Artiodactyla; family Bovidae; genus Bos; species Bos mutus. The sequence continues at coordinate 26,496,533 of NC_091626.1, read as the reverse complement.
TGAGTGAATTAAGACCTCCTGTCAGGTCTCTGTTTGACTGTATCCTTCATTCTTGCCCCATGTTAAGGGCAGCCTCCCTCCGCCTTTAATTCCTATGAGCTCTCACTAGATTTGTTTTATTTTATGGCATCTATCATGGCTTCTGAATATTTCTGTTTGTTTGTTCATGTCTGTCCTCGGCCCCTACCCCAAGCTGTGTTCTCTCCAACAGATTCTAAGTTCCATGTGGGAAGAAATGATATTAGTTTTGTTCAATGTCTGGCACCTAGTAATTCGTTGGTAGATTTCTTTTTATATAATATAAATTTATTTATTTTAATTGGAGACAAATTACTTTACAATATTGTAGTGGTTTTGCCATACATTGACATGAATCTGCCACAGGTGTACATGTGTTCCCCATCCTGAACTCCCCTCCCACCTCCCTCCCCATCCCATCCTCTGGGTCATCCCAGTGCACCAGCCCCAAGCACCCTTTTCATGCACCAAACCTGGACTGGCGATTCATTTCACATATGATAATATACATGTTTCAATACCATTCTCCCGAATCATCCCACCCTTGCCCTCTCCCACAGAGTCCAAAAGACTGTTTTATACATCTGTGTCTCTTTTGCTATCTCACATATAGGGTTATTGTTACCATCTTTCTAAATTCCATATATATGCATTCATATACTGTATTGGTATTTTTCTTTCTGGCTTACTTCACTCTGTATAATCAGCTCCAGTTTCATCCACCTCATTAGAACTGATTCAAATGTATTCTTTTTAATGGCTGAGTAATATTGCACCATGTATATGTACCACAGCTTTCTTATCCATTCATCTGCTGATGGACATCTAGGTTGCTTCCATGTCCTGGCTATTATAAACAGTGCTGCAATGAACATTGGGGTACATGGTCTCTTTCAATTCTGGTTTCCTCTGTGTGTATTCCCAGTAGTGGGATTGCTGGGTCATATGGCAGTTCTATTTCCAGTTTTTTAAGGAATCTCCACACTGTTCTCCATAGTGGCTATACTAGTTTGCATTCCCCCAAGAAGGCAATGGCACCCCACTCCAGTACTCTTGCCTGGAAAATCTCATGGACAGAGGACCCTGGTAGGCTGCAGTCCACGGGGTCGCGAAGAGTCGGACACAACTGAGCGACTTCACTTTCACTTTTCACTTTCATGCATTGGAGAAGGAAATGGCAACCCAATCCAGTGTCTTGCCTGGAGAATCCCAGGGACGGGGGAGCCTGGTAGGAGGCCGTCTATGGGGTCGCATAGAGTCAGACACGACTAAAGCGACTTAGCAGCAGCAGCAGCAGCAACAGTGTAAGAGGGTTCCCTTTTCTCCACACCCTCTCTAGCATTTATTGCTTGTACACTTTTGGATGGCAGCCATTCTGACTGGCATGAAATGGTAGCTTATCATGGTTTTGATTTGCATTCCTCTGATAATGAGTGATGTTGAGCATCTGTTCATGTATTTGTTAGCCATCTGTATGTCTTCTTTGGAGAAATGTCTGTTTAGTTCTTTGGCCCATTTTTTGATTGGGTTGTTTATTTTCCTGGAATTGAGCTGCAGGAGTTGCTTGTATATTTTTGAGATTAATTCTTTGTCAGTTGCTTCATTTGCTATTATTTTCTCCCATTCTGAAGGCTGTCTTTTCACTTTGCTTATAGTTTTCTTCATTGTGCAAAAGCTTTTAAATTTAATTAGGTCCCATTTGTTTATTTTTGCTTTTATTTCCATTACTCTGGGAGGTGGGTCATAGAGGATCCTGCTGTGATTTATGTCAGAGAGTGTTTTGCCTATGTTTTCCTCTAGGAGTTTTATAATTTCTCGTCTTCATTTAGATCTTCAATCCATTTTGAGTTTATTTTTGTGTATGGTGTTAGAAAGTGTTATAGTTTCATTCTTTTACAATTGGTTGACCAGTTTTCCCAGCACCACTTGTCAAAGAGATTGTCTTTTCTCCATTGTATATTCTTGCCACCTTTGTCAAAGATAAGGTGTCCATAGGTGCATGGATTTATCTCTGGGCTTTCTATTTTGTTCCATTGATCTCTATTTCTGTCTTTGTGCCAGTACCATACTGTCTTGATGACTGTAGCTTTGTAGTAGAGCCTGAAGTCAAGCAGGTTGATTCCTCCAGTTCCATTCTTCTTTCTCAAGATTGCTTTGGATGTTCGAGATTTTTTGTATTTCCATACAAATTGGGAAATTATTTGTCCTAGTTCTGTGAAAAATACCATTGGTAGCTTGATAAGGATTGCATTGAATCTATAGATTGTTTTGGGTAGTATACTCATTTTCACTAGATTGATTCTTCCAATCCATGAACATGGTATATTTCTCCATCTATTTGTGTCCTCTTTGATTTCTTACACGAGTGTCTTATAGTTCTCTATATATAGGATTTTTGTTTCTTTAGGTAGATATATTCCTAAGTATTTTATTCTTTTCATTGCAATGGTGAATGGAATTGTTTCCTTAATTTCTCTTCCTGTTTTCTCATTGTTAGTGTATAGGAATGCAAGGGATTTCTGTGTGTTAATTTTATATCCTGCAACTTTACTATATTCATTGATTAGCTCTAGTAATTTTTCTGGTGGAGTCTTTAGGGTTTTCTATGTAGGGGATCATGTCACCTGCAAACAGTGAGAGTTTTACTTTTTCTTTTCCAATCTGGATTCCTTTTATTTCTTTTTCTGCTCTAATTGCTGTGGCCAAAACTTCCAAAACTATGTTGAATAGTAGTGGTGAGAGTGGGCACCCTTGTCTTGTTCCTGATTTTAGGGGAAATGCTTTCAATTTTTCACCACTGAGGATAATGTTTGCTGTGGGTTTGTCATATGTAGCTTTTATTATGTTGAGGTATGTTCCTTCTATTCCTGCTTTCTGGAGGGTTTTTTCATAAATGGATGTTGAATTTTGTCAAAGGCTTTCTCTGCATGTATTGAAATAATCATATGGTTTTTATCTTTCAATTTGTTAATGTGGTGTATTACATTGATTTGCAAATATTGAAGAATCCTTGCATCCCTGGGATAAAGCACACTTGGTCATGATGTATGATGTTTTTAATATGTTGTTAGATTCTGTTTGCTAGAATTTTGTTAAGGATTTTTGCATCTGTGTTTATCAGTGATATTGGCCTGTAGTTTTCTTTTTTTGTGGCATCTTTGTCTGGTTTTGGTATTAGGGTGATGGTGGCCTCATCGAATTAGAATGAGTTTGGAAATTTACTTTGCAATTTTCTGAAAGAATTTGAGTAGGATAGGTGTTAGCTCGTCTCTAAAGTTTTGGTAGAATTCAGCTGTGAAGCCGTCTGGTCCCGGGCTTTTGTTTGCTGGAAGACTTCTGATTACAGTTTCAATTTCCATGCTTGTTATGGGTTTGTTAAGATTTTCTATTTCTTCCTGGTTCAATTTTGGAAAGTTGTACTTTTCTAAGAATTTGTCCATTTCTTCCAAGTTGTCCATTTTATTGGCAAATAATTGCTGATAGTAGTCGCTTATGATCCTTTGTATTTCTGTGTTGTCTGTTGTGATCTCTCCATTTTCATTTCTAATTTTGTTGATTTGATTCTTCTCCCTTTGTTTCTTGATGAGTCTGGCTAATGGTTTGTCAATTTTATTTATCTTCTCAAAGAACCAGCTTTTGGCTTTGTTGATTTTTGCTATGGTCTCTTTTGTTTCTTTTGCATTTATTTCTGCCTTAATTTTTAAGATTTCTTTCCTTCTACTAACCCTGGGGTTCTTCATTTCTTCCTTTTCTAGTTGCTTTAGGTGTAGAGTTAGGTTATTTATTTGACTTTTTTCTTGTTTCTTGAAGTAAGCCTGTATTGCTATGAACCTTCCCCTTAGCACTGCTTTTACAGTGTCCCATAGGTTTTGGGTTGTTGTGTTTTCATTTTCATTCATTTCTATGCAAATTTTGATTTCTTTTTTTATTTCTTCTGTGATTTGTTGGTTACTCAGCAGCGTGTTGTTCAGCCTCCGTATGTTGGAATTTTTAATAGTATTTTTTCCTGTAATTGAGATCTAATCTTACTGCATTGTGGTCAGAAAAGATGCTTGGAATGATTTCAATATTTTGGAATTTACCAGGGCTAGATGTATGGCCCAGGATATGATCTGTCCTGGAGAAGGTTCCATATGCACTTGAGAAAAAGGTGAAATTCATTGTTTTGTGGTGAAATGTCCCATTGATATCAATTAGGTCTAACTGTTCTATTATATTGTTTAAAGTTTGTGTTTCCTTGTTAATTTTCTGTTTAGTTGATTTATCCATAGGTATGAGTGGGGTATTAAAACCTCCCACTATTATTGTGTTATTGTTAATTTCTCCTTTCATACTTGTTAGCATTTGTCTTACATATTGCGGTGCTCCTATGTTGGGTGCACATATATTTATAATTGTTATATCTTCGTCACAGTAATCCAAGCCTATGCCCCAACTCTGAAGAAGCTGAAGTTGATTGGTTCTATGAAGACCTACAAGATCTTTTAGAACTAACACCCCAAAAAGATGTCCTTTTCATTCTAGGGGACTGGAATGCAAAAGTAGGAAGTCAAGAAACACCTGGAGTAACAGGCAAATTTGGCCTTGGGATACAGAATGAAGCAGGGCAAAGGCTAATAGAGTTTTGCCAAGAGAACGCACTGGTCATAGCAAATACCCTCTTCCAACAACACAACAGAAGACTCTACACATGGACATCACCAGATGGTCAACACCAAAATCAGATTGATTATATTCTTTGCAGCCAAAGATGGAGAAGCTCTATACAGTCAGCAAAAACAAGACCAGGAGCTGACTGTGGCTCAGATCATTGCCAAATTCAGACTTAAATTGAAGATGTAGGGGAAACCACTAGACCATTCAGGTATGACCTAAATCAAATCCCTTATGATCATACAGTGGAACTGAGAAATAGATTTAAGGGACTAGATCGATAAATAGAGTGCCTGATGAACTATGGATGGAGGTTCATGACATTGTACAGGAGACAGGGATCAAGACCATTCCCATGGAAAAGAAATGCAAAAAAACAAAATGGCTGTCTGGGGAGGCCTTACAGATAGCTGTGAAAAGAAGAGAAGCAAAAAGCAAAGGAGAAAAGGAAAGATATAAGCATCTAAATGAAGAATTCCAAAGAATAGCAAGGAGAGATAAGAAAGCCTTCCTCAGCGATCAATGCAAAGAAATAGAGGAAAACAACAGAATCAGAAAGACTAAGATCACTTCAAGAACATTAGAGATACTGAGGGAACATTTTGTGCAAAGATGGGCTCGATAAAGGACAGAAATGGTATGGACCTAACAGAAGCAGAAGACATTAAGAAGAGGTGGCAAGAATGCACAGAAAAACTGTCCAAAAAATCTTCACAACCAAGATAATCATGATGGTGTGATCACTCACCTAGAGCCAGACATCCTGGAATATGAAGTCAAGTGGGCCTTAGGAAGCACCACTACGAACAAAGCTAGTGGAGGTGATGGAATTCCAGTTGAGCTATTTCAAATCCTAAAAGATGATACTGTGAAAGTGCTACACTCAGTATGCCAGCAAATTTGGAAAACTCAGCAGTGGCCACAGGACTGGAAATGGTCAGTTTTCATTCCAATCCCAAAGAAAGGCAGTGCCAAAGAATGCTCAAACTACCGCACAATTGCACTCATCTCACATGCTAGTAAAGTAATGCTCAAAATTCTCCAAGCCAGGCTTCAGCAATACGTGAACCATGAACTTCCAGATATTCAAGCTCGTTTTAGAAAAGACAGAGGAGCCAGAGATCAAATTGCCAACATCCATTGGATCATCGAAAAAGCAAGAGAGTTCCAGAAAAACATCTATTTCTGCTTTATTGACTATGCCAAAGCCTTTGACTGTGTGGATCACAATAAACTGTGGAAAATTCTGAAAGAGATGGGAATACCAGACCACCTGACCTTCCTCTTGAGAAACCCATATGCAGGTCAGGAAGCAACAGTTAGAACTGGACATGGAACAACAGACTGGTTCCAAATCTGGAAAGGAGTACATGAAGGCTGTATATTGTCACCCTGCTTATTTGACTTATATGCAGAGTACATTATGAGAAATGCTAGGCTGGATGAAGCACAAGCTGGAATCAAGATTGCTGGGAGAAATATCAATAACCTCATGTATGCAGATGACACCACCATTATGGCAGAAAGTGAAGAGGAACTAAAAAGTCTCTTGATGAAAGTGAAAGAAGAGAGTGAAAAAGTTGGCTTAAAGCTCAACATTCAGAAAACTAAGATCATGGCAACTGGTCCCATCCCTTCATGGCAAATAGATAGGGAAACAGTGGAAACAGTGTCAGACTTTATTTTTGGGGGGGGCTCCAAAATCACTGCAGATGGTGATTGCAGCCATGACATTAAAAGATGCTTACTCCTTGAAAGTAAATTCATGAGCAACCTAGATAGCATATTCAAAAGCAGAGACATTACTTTGCCAACAAAGGTCCATCTAGTCAAGGCTATGGTTTTTCCTGTAGTCATGTATTGATGTGAGAGTTGGACTGTGAAGAAAGCTGAGCGCCAAAGAATTGATACTTTTGAACTGTGGTGTTGGAGAAGACTCTTGAGAGTCCCTTGGACTGCAAGGAGATCCAACCAGTCCATCCTAAAGGAGTTCAGTCCTGGGTGTTCATTGGAGGGACTGATGCTAAAGCTGAAACTCCAATAGTTTGGCCACCTCATGCGAAGAGTTGACTCATTGGAAAAGACTCTGATGCTGGGAGGGATTGGGGGCAGGAGGAGAAGGTGGCGACAGAGCATGAGATGTATGGATGGCATCACTGACTCGATGGACATGAGTTTGAGTGAACTCCAGGAGTTGGTGATGGACAGGGAGGCCTGGCGTGCTGCGATTCATGGGGTCGCAAAGAGTCAAACACGACTGAGTGACTGAACTGAACTGAACTGATGATCCTGTTGCCATTTACTTTGTTGTTTTGGGTTCAATTTTATACACCCTTTCTTTGTTTCCTGTCTAAAGAAGATCCTTTAGCATTTGTTTGAGAGCTGGTTTAGTGGTGCTGAATTCTCTCACCTTTTGCTAGTCTGTAAAGCTTTTGATTTCTCCTTCATATTTGAATGAGATCCTTGCTGGTTACAGTGATCTGGGCTGTAGGTTTTTTTTTTTTTTTTTTTCTTCATCACTTTAAGTATGTCCTGCCATTCTCTTCTGGGCTGAAGAGTTTCTATTGAAAGATCAGCTGTTATCCTTATGGGAATCCCCTTGTGTGTTATCTGTTGTTTTTCCCTTGCTGCTTTTAGTATTTGTTCTTTGTGTTTGATCTTTGTTAATTTGATTAATATGTGTCTTGGTGTGTTTCACCTTGGGCTTATCCTGTTTGGGACTCTCTGGGTTTCTTGGACTTTGCTGATTATTTCATTCCCCATTTTAGGGAAGTTTTCAACTATTATCTCCTCAAGTATTTTTTCATGGTCTTTCTTTGTGTCGTCTTCTTCTTCTGGGACTCCTATGATTCGATGCTGGGGCGTTTAACGTTGTCCCAGAGGTCTCTGAGGTTTTCCTTCTTTTAATTCTTTTTCCTTTTTTCCTCTCTATTTCATTTATTTCTACCATTCTATCTTCTACCTCACTTATCCTATCTTCTGCCTCTGTTATTCTACTGTTGGTTCCCTCCAGAGTGTTTTTTATCTCATTTATTGCATTATTCATTATATATTGACTCTTTTTTATTTCTTCTAGGTCCTTGTTAAACATTTCTTACATCTTCTCAATCCTTGTCTCCAGGCTAATTATCTCTAACTCCATTTTGTTTTCAAGATTTTGCATCATTTTCACTATCATTATTCAGAATTCTTTATCAGGTAGATTCCCTATCTCTTCCTCTTTTGTTTGGTTTAGTGGGCATTTCTCCTGTTCCTTTACCTGCTGAGTATTTCTCTTCCTTTTCATCTTGTTTATATTGCTGTGTATGAGGTGGCCTTTCCGTATTCTGACAGTTTGTGTTTCCTCTTTATTGTGGAGTTTCCTCACTGTGGGTGGGGTTGGACGGTGGCTTGTCAAGGTTTCCTGGTTAGGGAAGCTTGTGTCGGTGTTCTGGTGGGTGGAGCTGGATTCCTTCTCTCCTGGAGTGCAATGAAGTATCCAGTAGTGAGTTTTGAGATGTCAGTGGGTTTGGTGTGACTTTGGGAAGCCTGTATATTGAAGCTCAGGGCTATGTTCCTGTGTTGCTGGAGAATTTGCATGGTTTGTCTTGCTCTGCTACTTGTTGGCCCTTGGGTGGTGCTTGGTTTCAGTGTAGGTATGGAGGCGTTTGAAGAGCTCCTGTTGATTAATGTTCCCTGGAGTCAGGAGTTCTCTGGTGTTCTCAGGATTTGGACTTAAGCCTCCTGCCTCTGGTTTTCAGTCTTATTCTTACAGTAGCCTCAAGATTTCTCCATCTATACAGCACCGATGATAAAACATCTAGATTAATGATGAAAAGTTTCCCCATAGAGAGGGACACCCAGAGAGGTACCCAGAGTTACATGGAGAAGAGAAGAGGGAGGAGGGGGATAGAGGTGACCAGGAGGAGAAGAGGGGGAATCAAAAGGGGAGAAAGCAAGCTAGCCAGTAATCACTTCCCTATGTGCTCTCCACACTCTGGACTGCTCAGAGATGTTCACATAGTTACACAGAGAAGAGAAGAGGGGGAAGGAGACAGAGGTGGCAAGGAGGATAAAGGGGGGAATCAAAAGGAAGGAGAGAGACAGATCCAGCCAGTAATCAGTTCCCTAAGTGTTCTCCACAGTCCGGAACAGACAAAGAGATTCACAGAGTTGGGTAGAGAAGAGAAGTGGGAGGGAGGAGATAGAAGCGATGTGGTGGAGAAAAAGGAGAGTCCAAAGGAAGAGAGATCAGTCAAGCCAGTAATCTCACTCCCAAGTAAAAATGGATACTGAAGATTGGGTTCTTAAAGGTACAAAATTGATAACAAATACCAAAAAGCAAAGATTAAAAATCTAGAGTAGAGGTTAGATTCTCAAAAATACAATATTAAAAAAACAAAACAAAGTCACAATAATTATAAATACATATATATGAAGCTTGCTTTTAAAATAGGGTCCTTTTTTTGCAAGGTAATAGTAGTTTGTAAAAATGAAAATTAAAGGAGTAATAGAGGACTTAAAATATCTTTTTTTTAAATTTAGAAAATGATACTAGTAAAAATATATCTGATAAATTTCTTTCTTGAATAGTTCAGTGAAAATTAATTAACCAAAGAAGAATAATGGCACTATTTTTCCAGTTTATTTATCTGATGTAAAAAATCCTACAAAAGTTTAAGTTCCATTTGTAGCTTTAAAATACAAACAATTAGTATAAACCACAGAAAGTTGGAATGAGAAAAAGTCTTAGATATCATGAGGCCCATTTTCCTTACTTTGTAAATGAGTAAATTAGGGCATAGGAAGGAGAAGTGACTTGTGCAGCTAATTAGTAACAGGATTGGAAGTAAAACCTAGGCTTTCTAATCCTACATGATTCATCCCCTGAGTTAAAGAATGTATTAAGTACCTACGCTGTTGAATGGTTTTGACTTAAGTGCTTTGTCACCCTGATGGCAACTCCAGGTGTCCATTCAAAGGCAGATGCAAGTAAAAGATGGAGTCCAGGTTGCTACTTCTAAGGATAAGGTTTTTCCATTTATAAAGGCATATTTGGCTTTAGTCAGAAAAAGTGCACCCACTTCTATTTAAGCTAATGAAGAGCTCACTTGTAGCCAATTTCTGGGGGTGGTGGTTGTAATTAGAACCAATTACACAAAAGCCTCATTTTGATAATCATGTATTGTCAACAAATGACTCATAGTTTTGATATCTGCAGTCGGTTAGGAAAAAAGTAAGTGCACACCGGATCATACATTCTCAATGTGGGCAATGAAAAATGGCTCTTGGGGAAGTATAAAAAAAAACTCACTCTCTTTATGTATAAAGCACAGATATATATGCAGTGCATAAATAAATATATAGTATATCTGTCGTAAGACCACATATTATATAATTCCTTTCGTATGAAATTCAGAAAGGCAGATCTATGAAAATAGAGAGTGGGAATGAAGGTAGGGACCTGGGGTGATAATTAATGGGTACAGGGTTTATTTGGGGGTTGATGAAAATGTTCTTAAATTATTGTGGTAATAATTGTACAACTCTGTGAATGTACTATAAGTCATTGATTTGGACACCTTAAACAGACAAATTTTATGGTATGTAAATTACAGCTCAATGAAATTGTTAAAATAAAAAAACACACAAAACTTCCCTCAAAAGGGGGAGGGAGGTAGGGTGGCAATTAGGAGAAAGGCTCTAAAAAGGTTCTTTGATGAGTCAGTAATGGAAAAAAAAAGAAAAAAGAGAAACACTGCCTTGGACCAAAAAAAAAATGAATTTCATTTTAAATCTCTGTATTCCCAGTTCAAACATCCATGACGATACAGTTCACTTAGCCTGAACAGTTCCTGGGTTAATCCTCCCCAAGCCAGCAATGTCCTCTGGGCCTCATCTCTACCAGTAGGTGGAGTCTGGAATTAGTTTTGCTGCCCAGCACTTGGTCTGTAAGAATGGTGGGGCTGAGAAAAGGACTTGAGGAATCATGGCTGCCCTGCCAGAGTCATATTAGAAACTGTCTCCTAAAAACGAGGTTGCTTAGGTTGCTTGCCATTGCTAGAGGGTCTTTGAGCACTTAACTGTCTAACTCAAAGTCAGAGAGTAAGTTCTCAGGCAGATAGACTCTGAGGTGGTTAACAAGCATGGCTTTTCTTAGGGAATACTCTGGGGATTAACTTCTGTGGGAAAGAGCAGGAATCAGCCGGCGAAAAGTTGAGCTGTGATGCAGGCCTGACAATGGTTTTAACCAGCCTCAAGAGAAGCGCCAGTGCTGGGATAGCCCTTCTGAGTTGTCCCAACAACTGAGCATAAGACCTTCACTTCTGAAGGGGTGTCTGAGTGGTGCATCACAGCATTCGTCCCACTCAGCATCTCACAAGGGGCAGAAGTGGAGTGTTAAAGAACACTAACAAGCTCATTGAGTATCTTGGTTGCTGTAACTAAAGTTGACGGCAGGAAGTGACCTCCCAGATGAATTCATCCTTTCAGTCACAGAACCATAGAGGATGAATTTGTATAGCATCACAAGGAATATGCAACTAACATTAGCTAATATCACAAATTTACACTGATATTATGACAAAATAGATGACCCAGCCACCAAGGAAGCCACATCCATCAATGTACAAATAGATCATAAATACCACCAATAATGTACATTTTAATACCATGCATCTATGTGCATGTGTTGTGTTATCTGGCATGCAATATGTTGGGTATGATATACACAAAGACATATTGCCACATATAATATAAAAAGCTATACAAATATATTCAGTGTTTTCATATATAAATAATAATGTTGCAGCAACATGGACGGACTTGGAGGGCATTATGCTAAGTGAAGTAAGTCCGACAGAGAAAAACACATAATGTATGACATCACTTACATGTGGAATGCAAAAACGAAAACAAACCAGTGAATATAACAACAAAAAAAGCAAACTCATAGAGAACAATTAGTGGTTACTAGTAGGAAAAGCAAAGGGGAAAGAAGCAATAAAGAGGTAGTGGATTAGGAAGTACAAACTATTAGGTATAAAATAAGATGCAAAGACATATTGTATAACATGGGGAATATTGTTGTTCGGTCACTAAGTTGTGTGTGGACTGCAGAACGCCAGGCTTCCCTGTCCTTTACTATCTCCTAGGGTTTGCTCAAACTCACGTCCATTGAGTCAATGATGTTATCTAACCATCTCATCCTCTGCCACCCGCTTCTCGTCTTGCCCTAAATCTTTCCCAGCATCACGGTCTTTTCCAATGAGCTGGCTCTTCACATCAGGTGGCCAAAATACTGAGCTGCAGCTCCAGCATCAGTCATTCCAATGAATATTCAGGGTTGATGTCCTTTTGGATTGACTGGTTTGATCTCCTTGCAGTCCAAGAGACTCTCAAAAGAGTCTTCTCCAACACCACAGTTCGAAAGCGTCAGTTCTTCAGCACTCAACCTTCTTAATGGTCCAACTCTCACATATGTACATGACTACTGGAAAAACCATAGCTTTAACTATACGGACCTTTGTCGGCAAAGTGATGTCTCTCCTCTTTAATACTCTGAGTAGGTTTGCCATAGCTTTTCTACAGAAAATATTTTCAATAACCATAAATGGAATGCAACCTTTAAAAACTGTGAATCACTGTATCATATACCTGTAACATATAATATTGTACAACAAATATACTTCAATTAAAAAAAAAAGAATGTATTAAGATTTCCCATGTTCTGTGAAACATAGTTCTGGGAAACCTTGCTCTTACCAAAAGCCACTCCCATCCATAAGCCTTCCATGCTGTGCTGCTACTATGTCGTCCTGGTCCCTTATTGCTCTCTCTGTTGAAAACTGTCTATTTAGAAGACATAAAGAATTCAGAGAGTTTATAGAAGGGCTTCTAGAACATGGTGAACTCTGTAGAATTGAATGCAAAATTTGTTCTTCATCACCTATGTATGTTTTTTGAGGACAAGTGTCCATAACTTCATTAGATTCTCAAGTGGGTCCATCCTTTTGAGTTTATTAATCATTTCATCTTCCATAATGTTCTTTATCCTGTGTTCTTATATTCACTTGGTATTGTGTTTTTCATCATGTTATGAACTAGAATAATTCCCTCATTTCTTCAGTGTCCACCAAGGACCATCTTATAACACACTCTGAGTTCCCCTGAAAAAATATTTCTCTTAAACAGATACCACTTGGCTGAAGATATTTGTTAACATTCACTGCCTAACAGTGGACACATTCCAACTGGATCCATCTCGAATATATTCAAGAAGCTCCCTAGAGCTGTTGACATGACTGTCCAAAATGACAGTGTCTTTATTTACATATATTCCAGGTCTGGCTCTAGAGAGAAATCCACTGGGCCTGGTAAATTATATAACTAAAGCCTGCCCCCCCAAATGGCATTGTATTTTGGTCTTTTATGAATAGATGCCATGTATCAGCAATTCACCAAATACTACATAAATAATCTCATTTCACTGACATAACAAGCCTATGAGATGAGTATTTTCTGAAACTAATTCAGCAGAGTTCACAGAAGAAATGGGGGGGGGAGGGAAGATCAGTAAACAGAAATTTCCTAGAAAGATATTCCCTATCAGTTTAGTTGTGCTACACAGGAAAATTTGTCCCAGACACAGGAAGAATTTTCCACTTTTCATGTTATAAAAAACCAAATCTACACAGTGACCAAAATATACAAGTCTAGTAAAGTCTTTCCCACAGATGTTATTTTATGATTAGTAATGAAGGGTTTAAGAGGTTTGGTTTGTTAGAGGATTAACTAAGTCACAAGAATGAAAGCTCCTCAAAGGATTTTTGTCGGATGTTCGAATAGGGTCCAGCACATAGCAGATGCTCAATGAATATTTGTGGGTTGTACAATGCAAGCATATGTGTCAAATGTCATTTCTAACCATTTCAATGAGAAGCCCAATAAGTTTATAGATTCTTGAATCTGTAAGGGATGGAAACTTGACATCTCAAGCCATCGCCATAGTCAGCATTTCAGTGCTCCTGCATCAAGCAGTTGGCTCACTCTTTCTTTCTTCAGTTACTGGACAGTTTCTCAGCACTGGACTGAGCGTGTGATCAGATGACAAGCCTCAGTGGTAGACTTGTCGGAGATGCAGATCAAGAGGGAAGTTCAAGATCATTCAATTTCTGGTTACATGTGGATATCTCTAAGTGTGGCTGATTTTACCTTAAGAGAGCTGTAATACTTTAAAAATATTTTTGTGTTATTATTTATAATTTATTTAAAAAATAATTATTTGTAACTTGTGCCAACCACTATGCCAGTGACAGAGAAATAGAGTGAATAAGATAGACATAGTCTCAATATTTCAGGCTGCAGAGAAAAAATAAGAATTAAATTCCACTGTAATTGAAGCTATGATGGAGGAAGCAGAGCAATCAGAAAGCATAAAAAGAGGGTGCAAAACAAAGGAGGGAGATGAGGAAGACTGCCGGGAGGAAAGGATGTCAAGCAGAGACAGGAAAGAAGACTAGGAATTCACCAGCTGAACAGGAGAGGTAGGAAACTGCAAGGCAGGGAATTCCTTGGGAGTTCTGGTGGTTAAGACTCCATGCTTTCCCTGCCAAGGGCCTGGGTTCAATCCTTGGTTGGGGAACTAAGATCCCACAAGCCACTTGGTGTGGCCAACAAAGGAAAAAAAAAAAAAAAAAAATGCAAGATGGAGGAGCATGAACTAGAGCTAAGAGGCAGGAGAGAACAAGAAAGTGAATGTTCAGAATGACTGGAACATAGAATATGTGAAGATCAGCAGGGACAAGGCTCGAACAGGAATCAGGTGCAAGATTACTGTAAACCACATCAAGGAACTGAGAGCAGTAGGGCACTAAAGGAAGATGTTAAGGAAGTGAGTGACAAGATCAGGCTTGAATTAGGAAGTGTGTTACTATAAACTAAGCCTGAAAAGACAACAACCTCGACTGAAGAAGTAACAGTAAGAAACGAAGGAAGTAGAATAGGTGGGTTTTGTTTTAGTTGTGTTTCAAGTACCACTGAATTGTCCAAGGAAATACATCTACTGGGCAGTTAAAGCCAAGTAAAATCCATGGATCCCATATATAAATTTAGGAGCCCTGGTAATCATTGAGTATAAAGTAGAACACTGCAGCTGTATCAAAATATTAAAAGAAACAGGTACGATGGATACTTTTTATTGTTCCATCATGAGCTTGAGTTGATTTAATATTCTATTCTGGCTTCCTGCCCTTAACTTGCTGTATTTATACAGCCCTCTCCAAAGCTTGGTGTTTATTCTGAAGCAGATCCTAGCTGCTAAACTCTTCTATGTCCTTTTCATTCCAGGCGGTTACCAGGGCTACATGTGAGAAGAATGAGGGTGGCACTGAAGCTCACATTGTTTGCTAGAAACAACACAGACAACTAATGTGTGAAGTGTTTGGAGCAGGGTGACACCTAAACACCTTTTACTGCTGCCACAGACACAGTCTCATAACCCCCTCTTCTGATCCTAATTCATCCTTGTGAAAACCTTCAGGTGTTCTCTAGGAAAGAGCCCAGCCTTGACTAGAATGATGGTACCTCCGTCTGAACATAAGTTAGGTTGACCTCTATTGTTTAGAAAACATGTTAGACCATCAAATTCAAACTTTAATAAGCTTCTTTCAACTCCAAAATCCTCTGCATGCATGGGCATACTGAGTCCTGCCCAACTCTTTGCAACCCTATGGACTGTAACCCACCAGGTTCCTCTGTCCATGGAATTTTCCCTGCAAGAATGCTGGAGTGGGTTGCCATTTTCTCCTCTAGGGTTTCCTTCTCACCCAGGGGTTGAATCTGCATCTCCTGTGTTTCTTGCATTGCAGGCATATTCTTTACCACTGAGCCTCCAGGGAAGCCCCAAACTCCTCTATATCCCCCTACTTTTAGAAATCACTAAAATGGTTTTCTAGTTTGGCACCAAACCTCTCTATATTTCAGTTTATATTTCAGTTACTCAGATATTGAAGTGAGTACAGACAACATTTTTTTTCATGTAAACCTCACAATGATCCTAGAAAGGATACTGGGGCTTTAAGAGGTTAAATAGCTTTCCCAAGCTCATGGAGCCCACATTCTTTAGCTATAGTGGTTCCCATTTTCTATTATCTTAATCCTAATGGTAACAATAATTACCACAAAGACAATTAACATGTTGCTGCTGCGTAGTCACTTGAGTCATGTCCAGCTCCATGTGACCCTATGGACTGCAGCCCCTCAGGCTCCTCTGTCCATGGAATTCTCCAGGCAAGAATACTGGAGTGGGTTGCCATGCCCTCCTCCAGTGCACCTTCCCAACCCAGGGACTGAACCCAAGTTTCCTGCATTGCAGGCAGATCCGTTACTGCTGAGCCACCAGGGAAGCCCAATTAATATGTCAGTTCAGTTCAGTTCAGTCACTCAGTCATGTCCAACTCTTTGTGACCCCATGAATCGCAGCACGCCAGGCCTCCCTGTCCATCACCAACTCCCGGAGTTCACTCAAACTCAGGTCCATCGAGTCGGTGATGCCATCCAGCCATCTCATCCTCTGTCATCCCCTTCTCCTCCAGCCCCTAATTCCTCCCAGCATCAGAGTCTTTTCCAATGAGTCAACTCTTCGCATGAGGTGGCCAAAGTACTGGAGTTTCAGCTTTAGCATCATTCCTTCCAAAGAACACCCAGGACTGATCTCCTTTAGAACGGACTGGCTGAATCTCCTTGCAGTCCAAGGGACTCTCAGGAGTCTTCTCCAACACCACAGTTCAAAGGCATCAATTCTTTGGCGTTCAGCTTTCTTCAGAGTCCAACCCTCACATCCATACATAACCACTGGAAAAACCATAGCCTTGGCTAGACGAACCTTTGTCGGCAAAGTAATGTCTCTGCTTTTTCATATGCTGTCTGGGTTGGTCAAAACTTTCCTTCCAAGGAGTAAGCATCTTTTAATTTCATGGCTGCAGTCACCATCTGCAGTGATTTTGGAGCCCAGAAAAATAAAGTCTGACACTGTTTCCACTGTTTCCCCATCTATTTCCCATGAAGTGATGGGACCAGATGCCATAATCTTAATTTTCTGAATGTTGAGCTTTAAGCCAACTTTTTCACTCTCCACTTTCACTTTCATCAAGAGGCTTTTGAGTTCCTCTTCACTTTCTGCCATAAGGGTGGTGTCATCTGCATACCTGAGGTTACTGATATTTCTCCCAGCAATCTTGATTCCAGCTTGTGCTTCTTCCAGTCCAGCGTTTCTCATGATGTACTCTGCATATAAGTCAAATAAGCAGGGTGACAGTACGCAGCCTTGACGTACTCCTTTTCCTATTTGGAACCAGTCTGTTGTTCCATGTCCAGTTCTAACTGTTGCTTCCTGACCTGCATATAGGTTTCTCAGGAGGCAGGTCAGGTGGTCTGGTATTCCCATCTCTTTCAGAATTTTCCACAGTTTATTGTGATCTGCACAGTCAAAGATTTTGGCATAGTCAGTAAAGCAGAAGTAGATGTTTTTCTGGAACTCTCTTGCTTTTTCGATGATCCAGCGGATGTTGGCAATTTGATCTCTGGTTCCTCTGCCTTTTCTAAAACCAGCTTGAACATCTGGAAGTTCACAGTTCACGTGTTGCTGAAGCCTGGCTTGGAGAATTTTGAGCATTACTTTGCTAGCGTGTGAGATGAGTGCAATTGTGTGGTAGTTTGAGCATTCTTTGGCATTGCCTTTCTTTGGGATTGGAATGAAAACTGACCTTTTCCAGTCCTGTGGCCACTGCTGAGTTTTCCAAGTTTGCTGGCATATTGAGTGCAGCACTTTCACAGCATCATCCTTCAGGATTTGAAATAGCTCAACTGGAATTCCATCACCTCCACTAGCTTTGTTCGTAGTGATGCTTGCTAAGGCCCACTTGACTTCACATTCCAGGATGTCTGGCTCTAGGTCAATGATTACACCATCTTGATTATCTTGGTCGTGAAGATCTCTTTTGTACAGTTTTTCTGTGCATTCTTGCCACCTCTTCTTAATATCTTCTGCTTCTGTTAGGTCCATACTATTTCTGTCCTTTATCGAGCTCATCTTTTCATGAAACGTTCCCTCAGTATCTCTAATTTCCTTGAAGAGATCTCTAGTCTTTCCCATTCTGTTGTTTTCCTCTATTTCTTTGCATTGATCACTGAGGAAGGCTTTCTTATCTCTCCTTGCTATTCTTTGGAACTCTGCATTCAGATGTTTATATCTTTCCTTTTCTCCTTTGCTTTTTTGCTTCTCTTCTTTTCACAGCTATTTGTAAGGCCTCCCCAGACAGCCATTTTGCTTTTTGCATTTCTTTTCCATGGGGATGGTCTTGATTCCTATCTCCTGTGCAATGTCATGAACCTCCGTCCATAGTTCATCAGGCACTCTGTTT
The DNA here is from genome assembly GCF_027580195.1 of Bos mutus. Lineage (NCBI taxonomy): Eukaryota > Metazoa > Chordata > Mammalia > Artiodactyla > Bovidae > Bos > Bos mutus. The sequence goes on along the minus strand of NC_091626.1, from coordinate 26,478,462 downwards.
ATCAGATCTAGTCCCTTAAATCTATTTCTCACTTCCACTGTATAATCATAAGGGATTTGATTTAGGTCATACCTGAATGGTCTAGTGGTTTTCCCTACTTTCTTCAATTTAAGTCTGAATTTGGCAATAAGGAGTTCATGGTCTGAGCCACAGTCAGCTCCTGGTCTTGTTTTTGCTGACTATATAGAGCTTCTCCGTCTTTGGCTGAAAATAATATAATCAATCTGATTTTGGTGTTGACCACCTGGTGATGTCCATGTGTAGAGTCTTCTGTTGTGTTGTTGGAAGAGGGTGTTTGCTATGACCAGTGCGTTCTCTTGGGAAAACTCTATTAGCCTTTGCCCTGCTTCATTCCGTATTCCAAGGCCAAATTTGCCTGTTACTCCAGGTGTTTCTTGACTTCCTACGTTTGCATTCCAGTCCCCTATAATGAAAAGGACATCTTTTTTGGGTGTTAGTTCTAAAACGTCTTGTAGGTCTTCATAGAACCGTTCAACTTCAGCTTCTTCAGCATTACTGGTTGGGGCATAGACTTGGATTACTGTGATATTGAATGGTTTGCCTTGGAAACGAACAGAGATCATTCTGTCGTTTTCGAGATTGCATCCAAGTACTGCATTTTGGACTCTTTTGTTGACCATGATGGCTACTCCATTTCTTCTAAGGGATTCCTGCCTGCAGTAGTAGATATAATGGTCATCTGAGTTAAATTCACCCATTCCAGTCCAGTTTAGTTCGCTGATTCCTAGAATGTCGATGTTCACTCTTGCCATCTCCTGTTTGACCACCTCCAATTTGCCTTGATTCATGGACCTAACATTCCAGGTTCCTATGCAATATTGCTCTTTACAGCATCGGACCTTGCTTCTATCACCAGTCACATCCACAACTGGGTATTGTTTTTGCTTTGGCTCCATCCCTTTATTCTTTCTGGAGTTATTTCTCCACTGATCTCCAGTAGCATATTGGGCACCTACCAACGCGGGGAGTTCCTGTTTCAGTATCCTATCATTTTGCCTTTTCATACTGTTCATGGGGTTCTCAAGACAAGAATACTGAAGTGGTTTGCCATGCCCTTCTCCAGTGGACCACATTCTGTCAGACCTGTCTACCATGACCCGCCCATCTTGGGTTGCCCCACCGGCATGGCTTAGTTTCATTGAGTTAAACAAGGCTGTGGTCCTAGTGTGATTAGATTGACTAGTTTTCTGTGAGTATGGTTTCAATGTGTCTGCCCTCTGATGCCCTCTTGCAACACCTACCGTCTTACTTGGGTTTCTCTTACCTTGGACGTGGGGTATCTCTTCACAGCTGCTCCAGCAAAGTGCAGCCACTGCTCCTTACCTTGGATGAGGGGTAGCTCCTCACTGCCACCCCTCCTGACTTTGAACATGGAGTAGCTCCTTTAGGCCCTCCTGCACCCGAGCCACCGCTCCTTGGACGTGGGGTTGCTCCTCTTGGCTGCAGCCCCTGACCTCGGGCATTGGGTAGCTCCTCGCCGCCACTGCCCCTGGCCTCAGGCAGGGGGTAGCTCCTCTTGGCTGCGCTTGTGCTCCATCGCAGCTGTCCAAGCATTTATTATGCCCTAGAAACTCAATGAAACCCCTGACATAAATTTTGGCATTTAATCCTCTCAATAATTTTATGAAGTGTTGGGTTGGCCAAAAAGTTGATCTTATGGAAATGTCTGAATGAACTTTCTGGCTACCTCAATACTATAGTCTCCAATCTTAAGATAAGGATTCTGAAGCCTATTAAAGTTGTCACTTTTTGACTGCGCACAGGTGATAAGTGGCAAAGCCAGGATTTGAACACAAAAGCCTGGCTTCAGAGTCCTCACTGTAATCACTACACTTCGGTCAGGGTAACCTCTGATGTCCCTCTCCCACTACCTAACCCCGGCTGCCACCTATTCAATGAATCTAATAGGTATTTAGATTCAACAAATAGGTATTTGTTCCTATACCATGGAGCCTTATCACATTTTATTTCACACAAGTTACATCATTAAAATTATAGGTTTTGAATGGTTGTGTTGAGTTCATCTGGTTTAACAAGTTTTGTCTAGCTTAAGCTCTAGAAGTAGCTAAGAAAGAAGAAACAGGTAGAGCCAGTCACAGGTTGGCCCAGGACAAAGGTGAGGCCAAGAGATTTATTTTTCAACCCTGAAGGTACATGGAAAGAGCTGAGTCTTGGCTTTCCCTCCACAGCTTGGAGAGCTTAGTACCTTCCCAAGTAGCAGAAGCCACCTTTACCAGCAGGAGTCTCTGCTTCACAAAGCAATATTCTCCTTGGCTCTATTTTTGGCTCCAGAAACACGAAGCTGGCTGGATTACCTTCGCAGTGCTCAGGAGTAACTCTAGAGCCCAGATTTACCAGCAAAACAAAATAAAATAACATTTCATCTTTTTCTGGCTTTTTAAGGATTTTTTCAAAAATATCCTGAGCTTGAAAAGTGGAAGTTGCTCAGTAGCGTCCAACTCTTTGTGACCCCATGGACTACACAGTCCATGGCATTCTCTAGGCCAGAATACTGGAGTGGGTAGCCTTTCCCTTCTCCAGGGGATCTTCCCAACCCAGGGATCAAACCCAGGTCTCCTGCATTACAGGAGGATTCTTTACCAGCTGAGCCACAACGGAAGCCCAAGAATATTGGAGTGGGAAGCCTATCCCTTCTCCAGGGGATCTTCCCGACCCAGGGATCAAACTGGGGTCTCCTGCATTGCAGGAGGATTCTTTACCAACTGAGCTATCAGGAAACCCATCCTGAGCACTGTGCTACCCAGTCTTCAGGCTAATGCACAAGACTTGGAAATGAACACTTGGCTTGCCTTTTTGTACTTCCCCCTAGCTGTCTGGTAGTCCTCACCTCATACTATGATAGCCCTCATAGTACCTATGTATTGCCCTTCAAGCCCCTCATTCAGGTCTATTCATTCTGAAGATTCTGAACTCTTCTCTAGACCTCCTTTCCCATATGCCAAGGTGTCCCTGATAATGCTAGAATTTTTGAGAATTAAATAACAGGCAACTCAAAACAATATAGTACCTTACCTTCCCAGTATAGAAAAGTACTTGAAAAATATGAAATAAATGGATCAACTACAGTACAACTTGGTTGCTGGAAAATAGAAGTAAAGAAAGACTGGAAGGATGAAAAAGGAAAGAGGTAAAGAAAAAAAGAGAAGTTGTTAATAAGCTTTCTCTATATGGTATAATATATGCTTTCACATGTTTCTGTCTTAATAGTACCCTTAGGCCGCCTCCTTGAACCACACCAGTGAGCATGAACTTTGATTTATTGAGAAAGTTCAGAGAGCCCTGGATTTCTGGTGTTAATAGATCAGGTATTTTATAACCCCTGTATAAAATTATCTGATATACGTAAGAGAAAGAAGTATAAATGAAGCTTTATGTTCATCCTAATCCTTTTTCTCTGCCCTACCAACTTTTATGTCCAAATATGTCCCTCCCAGGCACACACCTCAGCCCTGAATTTACTGACAAAGCCTCTGCAGCCTGTGAGTGGGAAGGCTGAGACAAAGTGTAAGTAGAGGAAATAAACAACGAATGATAAGCTTGGCTGGTGACAGATTGCTGCCACAGCAGCAGAATCTGCAGAAGTTTAGATGCAATTCTGCAGATCTGAAGAGATCTTGAGAACAAGAGAAGGAAAAGAAAATGTGTCCATCTTCAGTAGCTCCTTAACGAGTCCACTCTTCACATGTGGTTGTTACAAGCCAACAAGACAGGCCCATGCAGTCCAAACATTTGTGGTGGTCAGTGGTGTGATTGGAGTTGCGTGAGAACAGCTGCCTGCTCAGGAAAAGCTCTCTTACTGGGTCTGAAATGTTCTATTCATTCACCAAACCTTGATGATTTCCCAGTTTAAACATCATCATATCAGGGCAACCATATTGTGCCAGTTAGGTGCTCACATTGGAGTGATTTGAATAGAAAAGGGATTGATTAAAGGCTAAGAGTTGGACTATAAAGAAAGCTGAGCACCAAAGAATTGATGCTTTTAAACTGTGGTGTTGTAGAAGACTCTTGAGAGTCCCTTGGACAGCAAGGAGATCCAACCAGTCCTTTCTAAAGGAAATCATTCCTGAATATTCATTGGAAGGACTGATGCTGAAGCTGAAACTCCAATCTTTTGGCCACCTTATGTGAAGAACTGACTCATTTGAAAAGACCCTGATGCTGGGAAAGATTGAAGGCAGGAGGAGAATGGGTCAAGAGGAGATGAGATGGTTGGATGGCATCACCAACTCAATAGACAAGAGTTTGAGCAAACTCCGGAAGTTGGTGATGGACAGGAAGGCCCGGCATGCTGCAGTCCATGGGATCGCAAAGAGTCAGACATGACTGAGCAACTGAACTGAACTGAACTGAAAGGCTAAGGGTGGAAGAGAGTGATGTCAGCAAGATGTTGGACTAAGAAGCTTCAGGCCCTCCTTCCCCACAGAGACACCAAGTTAACAATACATGGACCAGAATACCTCTGTGAGAACTCTAGGGACTAGTCCAGAAGCCACAGCACCCAGGTCACTGTGAAACAAAAAGAGCTTTCAACAACAGGGGTAGGTAAATTTACAGCGTCTGGCATACCCATCCCTGTCCTTCCTCTGCTCAGCATAGTGCTGAGCAACTGGGAAATCTCTCAGACCAAGGCTCCCTTTTAATATGGAATCAAAAGAATGGACCGTATGTCTAGCATTCTAGCTTGTCTGGAGGGTTACCTGAAGGACTGGTGTCTATCTAGCCTGACTTGGACCTCTGAAGGCACTTGCACCGGAGTTTGGAAACTGCTGAAAACAGAGGCAAGCAGTGTGTTAGAGCTGCAGAACCACAGGTAGGCACTAGGGGGAGCAATAGGTCAGAAAAGGTTTGAGATTTCCTACAATTTGCAGCGGAGCTGACTGGTGAGCACACAAAGACTGGGAGAGGTGGTTATTCTTTTTAAATCCTAGCAAAATATTATAAGGCACATAAAGAACATTGGAAACATGGGCCAATTCCATAATAAAAACAAAACTCCAGAAACCAACTCTGAAGAAACACAGAATTATGAGCTGCCATAATTATTAACTGGCATAAAGATGCTCTCAATGAGTTAAAAGAGAACACAAGCAGAAAACTAAATTAAATCAGGAAATGATGCCTAAACAATATGAGAATATCAACAAAGAGAAACTATAAAAAGAAGAACCAAACAAAAATTCTGGAGTTCAAAAATGCAAAAGTACTGAAAAATTCATTCAGTTCAGTTTAGTCACTCAGTCATGTCTGACTCTGTGACCCCATGGACTGCAGTACACCAGGCTTCTCTGTCCTTCACCATCTCCTGGAGCTTGCTCAAACTCATGCCCATTAAGTCAGTGATGCCATCCAACCATCTCATCCTCTGTCATCCCCTTCTCTTCCTGCCTTCAATCTTTCCCAGTATCAGGGTCTTTTCCAATGAGTCAGTTCTTCACATCAAGCGGTCAAAGTATTTTTCTAAAAAGTCATTAGAGGAGTTCAATATCAGATTTTACAGGCAGAAGAAAGAACCAATGAACTTGAAGATAAATCATTTGAAACCATTGATTCAGAAGAGTAAAAAGAAAAAAAAATGAAGAAAACCAAAGATGAGGTACTTAATGTCTGCAGGAGTAATATACATATTAGGGATCCACAGAATAAGAGAGAGAAGTTGGCTGAAAGCTTACTTGAAGAAATAATGGCAAAACTTCCCAAATCTGAGGAAATAAGTGAACATACAGATTCAAGAAGCTGAAAGAAATCAGTCAGGATAAATCTAACAAAAACCACACTGAGCTTCATTGCAATCAACTGCCTAAAGTCAAAGATAAAGAGAGAATCTTGAAAGTGGCAACAAAAGACAGTTTGTGACACCCAAGAGAGCTTTCATAAGATTATCAGCAGATTTCTCAGCAGATACTTTGCAGGCCAGAACAGAGTGGCATCATATACTCAAAGTACTGAAAGGAAAAAAAAAAAAAATCTATCAACCAAGAGTACCATATTCATTAAAACTATCCCACAAAAATTAAGGAAAAACTAAGACTTTCCCAGATAAACTAAAACTAAAGAAGTTTATTGCTACTAGACTTGCTCCACAAGAATTATGAAAGAGTCCTTCAAGTTGAAACAAAAGGAGAACAGACAGCAACACAAAGATGTATGAAAACATAAGATTCTCCAGTAAAGGTAAATACATGGACAAATACACTAATAGTAACCTGTACTACTGTAATTTAGGTACACAGAACTTAAATGACAAAAACATTTTAAAGAGAACTATAGATCAGTATTAAATTATATATATATAATATCTAAAAATATAGTTTGTGATATCGGTAACATAAAGTGGAGAGGTAAGGCTGTAAAACAGCGGAATTTTTGTGTGCAATTGAAGTTGTATCAGTTTCAAATAGAATGCTATCACTTTAAGATGTTTTTGTAATTGTAGTGATAACTACAGGAAAATGTTATGTGAAGTACCTAGTCAAATTCACAAAAACCAAAAATGGAATGGTAATTACCAGGGTCTGGAAAAGGGGGAGGAAAGTTGTTTAATGGGTATAGAATTTGAGATTTACAAGATGAGCAAGGTCTGGGGATCTGCATTAGAATCATATGAATATACTTAACACATCTGAACAATATACGTAAAAATGATTAAGGTGGTAAATTTTATCCTTTTACCACAATAGGAAAAAGGCTACGCATATGAAGGGAAAGTTCATGTTTAATGGGTATAGAGTTTCAGTTTTGTGAGATGAAAAGGATCTGGGAGATGGATGGCAGTGACGGTGGCATAACAATTTGCATGAATGTAATGCCACTGAACATGCACATAAAACTGGGTAAGATGGTGTGACAAAAAATCCACACAGGCACAGCCTCACACACCAGCATCAGAGCAGGTCTCAGCACTTGACTGAATAGACTACTGCCAAGCAGATAGAATTTGAGAGTAAAAAGGTTGCGAATAGCTCCAAATAGCTTACCCTATTAACAAGGCTTCCCTCATAGCTCAGTCGGTAAAGAATCTGCCCGCAGTGCAGGAGACCTGGGTTGTATTCCTGGGTTGGGAAGATACCCTGGAGAAGGAAATGGCAATGCACTCCAGTATTCTTGTCTGGAAAATCCCATGGATAGAGGAGCCTGGCAGGCTACAGTCCATGGGATCACAAGAGTTGGACACGACTTAGTGACTGCTGCTGCTGCTGCTAAGTCACTTCAGTCATGTCCGACTCTGTGTGACCCCATAGACGGCAGCCCACCAGGCTCCCCCATCCCTGGGATTCTCCAGGCAAGAACACTGGATCGGGTTGCCATTTCCTTCTCCAATGCATGAAAGTGAAAAGTGAAAGTGAAGTCGCTCAGTCGTGTCCGACTCTTCGTGACCCCATGGGCTGAAGCCTACCAGGCTTGTCCGTCCATGGGCTTTTCCAGGCAAGAGTACTGGAGTGGGGTGCCATCACCTTCTAAACCACCACAATTAACAAGAAATTTTACCATTAAAGACTTAATATCTTAAAACAATATTTATAATAGGGTCATGACGGAATGGATTTCTCTGGTAGCTCAGATGGTAAAGAATCTGCCTGCAATGAGGGAGACCTGAGTTTGATCCCTGGGTTGGGAAGATGCCCTGGAGAAGGGAACAGCAACCCATTCCAGTATTCTTACCAGGAGAGTTTCATGGACAGCGGAGCCTGGCGGGCTACAGTCCATGGGGTCGCATAGAGTCGGATGCGACTGATAGAATAACACACACACGACAGAATACAGAATCTTACTCTAATGGTTCATCCAAAAAGACTTTTAATACAGAGACTACTTACAAAAGTATGGGCATGATTATTAGAACCAAGAAAGAATGCTGAAGCTACCACAGAGCATCAAGAGAAGGAAGATACTGGGGCAAAAGGCAGAAATTGTTTGCTGTTGTTCTGCAGTCACTAAGTTGAGTCCAACGTGGTGCAACCTCTTGGACTACAGCAGGCCAGGCTCCTCTGTCCCTCACTATCTCCCATAGTTTGCTCAAATTCATATCCACTGAGTCGGTGATACTATCTAATCATCTCATCCTCTGCCGCCTCCTTCTCTTTTTGCCTTCAATCTTTCTCAGCATCAGAGTCTTTTCTAGTGAGTCGGCTCTTCGCATCAGATGGCCAAAGTATTGGAACTTCAGCTTCAGCATCAGTCCTTTCAATGAATATTAGGGATTGATGACCTTTAAGATTGACTAGTTTGATCTCCTTGCAGTCCAAGGGACTCTTGAGAGTCTTCTCCAGCAGTACAATTCAAGAGCATCATTTCTTTGGTGCACAGCCTTCTTTATGGTCCAACTCTCACATCGGTACATGACTACTGGAAAAACCATAGCTTTGACTATAAAGACCTTTGTCAGCAAAGTGATGTCTCTGCTTTTTAATTCACTGTCTAGACTTCTCATAACTTTCCTTCCAAAGAGCAAGTGTCTTTTAATTGCATGGCTGCAGTCACTGTCCGTAGTGATTTTGGAGCCCAAGAAAAGAAAATTCATCACTGCTTCCACTTTTCCCCCTTCTATTTGCCATGAAGTGATGGGACCAGATGCCATGATCTTAGTTTTTTGAATACTGAGTTTTAAGCCAGCTTTTTCACTCTCCTCTGCCAAAGTCCATTGACAGGTAGACCCGAGGGAAAGGGGCCCCAGAATCATAACTACCATATTGTCAGGACACAGCCACCCCCCAAACCATGGTGCCTCAGGGAGGGAGAAAGTGGGAAAGAAATGTATTCCTTTCTCTTCCCTCATCCTCCAGTCTCATGTTGGGGCTCTCCTCTGTGCAAAACTGACCAGAAGCAAGAGGGCAAAGGAGCCCAGTCAGTGCAGAGGTCAGTCTCCCAGAGCAAAGCCAGACAGAAAAGCACAGCAAATGGATGGTGAGGCATGGCACAGTATTAGAGAATTTCTAGATTCTTAAAGAATCTTTAAGGTCATCTAAGACAGTCCACCAGGAAGTCTGTGTAAATCATCTTTACTTTTCTAACTGATGTTATTAGAGAATTTCTAGATTCTTAAAGAATCTTTAAGGTCATTTAAGACAATCCACCAGGAAGTCTGTGTAAATCATCTTTACTTTTCTAACTGATGTACCAAAAGCTCCAAAGGCAGCAAAAAGCGTGGCCTCTGGAGTCAGGCAGGCCTGATCCCCACTTGCAAGTTGTGTGACCTTGGGAAAATTACCTAACTTCTGAAAACAGGTTTCTTCTTTGTAAAGCAAGCATCATAATAACAGCCTCATGAGGTTGTGGTGAAATTAAAGAATAAACACAGAGGTGAGGAGACTGGGCCCCTCCCTGATAGGGAGCTGTTGACCTAGTTAAGCCTGGACAATTTGGTCACCAGATTCACAGTGCTACCTGACTTCCCAATTAGTTGAGTGGTTCATCAAAACATCTTTGTTTCTACTTAAACACCCACCAACTGAGGCCTGGTAAAAAAACATTCTGATACATCTGTACAAACAAATACTGTATAGGTATATTTTAAAATGTGATAGTTCTATATGTACATTGTATCAGAAATACAATGATTTCCAGATAATACTTATAATTTAAGATAGATAGGGAAATAGGTAGATAGGTTGATAGATTATCTCTGGAGTAATTCACAAGGACAAATAACACTGGATATCATTGGGAAGGATTTGGAAAGACTCAGTTCAGGGGTAAAAAGAAATTTTAATTTTTACTATATAATCTTGATACCAAAAAGTATTTTGAGTTGGTATCTTATATTCTTCTGTTTGTTCTGTTTTCCCACAACCATTACACAATGCCTACTATGTACACAACAAGGAGATCGAACCAGTCAATCCTAAAGGAAATCAACCCAGAATATCCACTGGAAGGACTGATGCTGAAGCTGAAGCTCCAATACTTTAGCCACCTGATGTGAAGAACCAACTCATTGCAAAAGATCCCAATGCTGGGAAAGATTAAGGGCAAGAGGAGAAGAAGGTGACAGAGGATGAGATGGTTGGATGGTATCATTGACTGAATAGACATGAGTTCGAGCAAATTCCGGGAAATAGTGAAGAACAGAGAAGCTTGGTGTGCTGCAGTCCATGGGATCACAAAGAGTCAGACATCACTGAGTTACTGAACAATAACAGTACTAGGTGCTGGGAATAGAAAAAAAAAGACACTATCCCTGCTCGCGAGCAGCTCTAGCCTAGGTGACAAAAAAGCAAGTAGAGAACCATTATGCAATGTAATGTGTGGCCTATCTGATTTTCCTTATTCAAAACTTAAAGACACACACACACACTCACCAATCGCCCCTTAAACTCCTTTTCCATTGCATGTGTCACATTCTAACATCCTATATTTTTATTTATTTATGATATTTCTTGTCAGTTTTCTCCCATTCCTTGAAGGTGAAAATTTTTGCTTGTTCCCTGATAGATCTCCGATGCCTGAAATGGCAAAATTTTTCAGTGGATGATTGTTGAACTGATGTTGAATGAATAAATGTTATCTAATATAAAAGTATGAAAAAGAAGCTATCAGAACACAGCAGAGGAACACCAAATGTATACATGGAGGTCAGTAAGGCTTCATAGAAGAAGAGACATTTGTCCTAAGTCTTGAAGCAAACATGAGTGACATTGGCTGAAAGACCTAATGTCCAAAGAGCAAGTAAATGAGAACTATAGAAAGATGAAACATACAGGGAATTGGAATTCCAAAGGTAATAAAGATACAAAGGAATGGCAGTAGAGAAAACTGAACGTATGGCAACAAGGATGTGATCCTGTTAACTGTTTATGTTGGTGAGGCAATGGTTTCTTGAAGACTTGTTATAGTGTTCTTTCTTCTTCTGCTGCTGCTGCTGCTGCTGCTGCTAAGTCGCTTCAGTCGTGTCTGACTCTGTGTGACCCCATAGACGATAGCCCACCAGGCTCCCCCGTCCCTGGGATTCTCCAGGCAAGAACACTGGAGTGGGTTGCCATTTCCTTCTCCAGTTCTTTCTTCTATGTATGTTTAATTTTTTTCACAATACAAAGCTAAGAATAAATGAATAAGGGGCTTCTCTGGTGCTCCAAGGGTTACGACTCCATGCTCCTGGCCCCTGGTTGGGGAATTCAGATCTTGCAAAGATCCTGCTTGCCACACATTGCAGTCAAAATAAATAAATAAAAAGTTTTTTAAAAATCAGATCAGATCAGATCAGTCGCTCAGTTGTGTCCAACTCTTTGTGACCCCATGAATCGCAGCACGCCAGGCCTCCCTGTCCATCACCAACTCCCGGAGTTCACTGAGACTCACGTTCATCGAGTCAGTGATGCCATCCAGCCATCTCATCCTCTGTCGTCCCCTTCTCCTCTTGCCCCCAATCCCTCCCAGCATCAGAGTCTTTTCCAATGAGTCAACTCTTCACATGAGGTGGCCAAAGTACTGGAGTTTCAGCTTTGCTGCTGCTAAGTCGCTTCAGTCGTGTCCGACTCTGTGCGACCCCAGAGACGGCAGCCCACCAGGCTCTGCCATCCCTGGGATTCTCCAGGCAAGAACACTGGAGTGGGTTGCCATTTCCTTCGCCAATGCATGAAAGTGAAAAGTGAAAGTAAAGTCGCTCCGTCGTGTCTGACTCTGTGCGACCCCACGGACTGTAGCCCACCAGGCTCATCCATCCATGGGATTCTCCAGGCAAGAGTACTGGAGTGGGGTGCCATCACCTTCAGCTTTAGTATCATAAAATAAACCTTTGTAAAAGAAAAAAGGATAATGAACACGCAAACCACTTTTGGAAAGTATAAAAATGTTTTCTAGGGACTTTTGAGGAGTATAAAAATGCTTTTCTAGGCAAGGGAACATGACTGGTTACCAGCCACAAGTAACAGCAGCCAAACTAGGGTGGCAGCAAGTGGTAGGTGAAAAAGGTAAATACCTTGGAAGGAACACATAAGCCCATAGTTTTTCTATTGTAAATGACAACTCAAGATTAAGCGTGAAAGGGAATTTTTACTTTTACCTAGTTCACACACTAGGAAGTCCAGGGAAGTATCTGGGCATTAAAAACTGCTGATCTATAGCACAGGGAACTCTCCTCAATGCTCTGTGGTGACCTAAATGGGAAAGAAATCTAAAAACAAGTGGATATATGTATACATATGACATATGTATATCAATATATGTATACTGATTCACTTTGCTGTACAGCAAGAAACTAAGCAACATTATAAAGTAACTCTACTCCAGTAAAAATTTTTTAAATGAAAAAAAAAAAAAAAAACTGCTAGATCTAAGAACTTCATGGATAACACTAGAGCTTTGTCTCTCCCTTAAATCCTTTTTGCTTCTGTTCCAATTCAGTTTTCAGATAGGATTTCCCTACATTGTAAGAAAGATGGCTGTCAATTGCCCCCACCTCAAATCCTCCCAACTTAAAGAGCCACTGTCTCCTAATGTCTATATAACTCTCAGGGAAAATTCTGACTCTCTGCTTGGGTCATGTGCTCCTCCCTAACCAATCACTATGGGGTAGAGAGATGGAATAATACGACTGGCCAGGCAAGGAAGAGGCACTAGCTGGAGAGGATGGAGGCTCAGACACTCTTTTTTGGTGTACTGAGCACCCAATTCCAGTATGAGGGAAGGGAAGTTCCCCTACACCAACAAGCAGTTCTTGAGACACCAGCTGGGTGTCTACAATTAAGCTCCATTCTGACACTGTCTACCCAGAGATAGCATCAGATTCTACAGGTCCTACAAGACTGACACATGCACACACCACCCCCTCCCTCCCATTTGAGATGCCACTCACAATTCCAGGTTTTATCTGTGCTTCTGGTTAACGGGCTATAAATCAAAGGTTGCTGTGATCCCCCTCCCCACTTCCCCTCCTGTTTGATTAATTTGCCAGAGAGGTTCACAGAACTCAGAAAATCCACTTGCTCTTTAGGTTACTGCTTTACTATGAAAGGACACAACTCAGGAACAGCCAAATGGTGGAGATGCACACAGCAAGATGTGTGGGAAGGAGCATGGAGCTTCCATGCTCTCTTCAGGCATCCTATTCTCCCCAAATCTCCATATGTTCAGCAACCCAGAAGCTGTCTGAACCCTGAACCCTGTTTTTTTAATGGAGGCCTCATTACCTAGAAATGATGAACTAAATGAGTAACATCAGTGATTGGACTCCAGCTCCAACTCCTCTCCCTTTCCCCAGAGGTTGGAGGTCTGAGGACTGAAAATTCCAACCCCCTAATCACATGGTTGATATTTCTCCTGGCAATCTTGATTCCAGCTTGTGCTTCATCCAGCCTGGCATTTCGCATGATGTACTCTGCATATAAGTTAAATAAGCAAGGTGACAATATACAGCCTTGATGTATTCCTTTCCCTATTTGGAACCAGTCTGTTATTCCATGTGTGGTTCTAACTGTTGCTTCTTGACCTGCATGCAGATTTCTCAGGAGGCAATTGCCAGGAGAAATATCAATAACCTTAGATATGCAGATGACATCATCCTTATGACAGAAAGTGAAAAGGAACTAAAGAGGCTCTTGATGCAAGTGAAAGAGGGGAGTGAAAAAGCTGACTTAAAACTCAACATTTGAAAAACGAAGATCATGGCATTCGGTCCCATCACTTCATGGCAAATAGATGAGGAAACAATGGATACAGTGACAGACTTTATTTTCTTGGGCTCCAAAATCATTGCAGATGGTGACTGCAGTCATGAAATTAAAAGACGTTTGCTCCTTGGAAGAAAAGCTATGACCAACCTAGACAGCATATTAAAAAGCAGAGACATTACTTTGCTGACAAAGGTCCATCTAGTCAAAGCTATCGTGTCTCCAGTAGTCATGTATGGATGTGAGAGTTGGACTTGAGAGTCCCTTGGACTGCAAGGAGATCAAACCAGTCAATCCTAAAGGAAATCAGTCCTGAATATTCATTCGAGGGACTCTCAAGAGTCCTCTCCAACACCACAGTTCAAAAGCATCAATTCTTCTGTGCTTAAGTGAGTTCCAAAAGTCATCTCATTAACATAAAAAAAGACACCTTCATTGCTCTCTTCATTCAGGAAATTTCAAGGGTCGTAGGAACTCTGTGTCAGAAACAGAGATAAAGATCAACTGTATATTTCTTGTTATACATCATAATATCACAGACACTGTGATTGACAGCTCTACCAGGACCTCATAGAACAGGGGAAGGAAGAATCCCCTAAGGAAGACATGCTGACAGATCCAAATAACTGACATCATAGCCCCTGTGGAGAGCTACAATTGATAGTGGAGATGGGAAGATTGAGGGGTGCAGAATGGATTGAGTAGTAGGAGAGGGTAAAGATAGGCAGAGAGGGTTAGTTTTTCTAAATAAGACCAGACTGAACTAGACTGTGATAGAGGAATTTCTTGTTGGGGTGGCAGTGGGGGATGAAAATATGAAACTCACATTAGCCTCATACGGTTGATACTACACCTGAGCATGAAATATTTAAAAATCTCCCACTTTCCCATAGAGGGATTTTTGAAGATTGAATATGGATTAAAAGCTGGTAATGAAAATGTTGTAATTTTCTCAGGTAAATTGTGAAGTTGAATGCAATTAGAAAAACATCCCCCAAAATAGCGTTGGTTTTGTTGGCATGGGATCAAGGCCTGAACAGCTTAGATTAGTATAAAGAAGATTCAAATATATGTCTTTCACATATGCTTAAGAAACTGAGCTGAAGGAAGAGAAAAAAGCAGCACATGCCATCTGTTTAGGAGGTATGAAAGCTCCAGAGAGAGTTTGAAAAGAAAGGGAAGCTTCAGTCTTCTAAGACCAAGAGGCAGTGAGAAAGGCAGAAACACAAAGAAAGAGAAACAAGGTCAGGTCCAAGGGCAGATACAGAGCCTGAGGCCCATAACGTCAGCAGGAGCACTGTGCCTTCTGCTGTGCATCACACCAAATTCTTCCCAGCAAAATAATCCATGAACATCTCTAAGAAATCTTGCAATGCATCTCATCTCAGTAACAGCTCAGTAATGAGCTATTACATTAGTGATAAGATCACCCATAGGATTCACTGTCCTATGTCCAGTGCTGGCCAAAGGACCAGTGAAACCAACTGTGTAGCAGAAACACCGTGGCTCAGTCTTCATTCTCCCCTGTGAAATCCATGAGCAAGCAATACATTCAAGGACCACCTACAGATGAGCAGTCCAAATACTATTTTTACCTGAATAGGTGCTCAATTTCTTAGTGCAGAGTTCTCTTGCAAAAACAAGATTGGAGCAAAGTAAAAGCCAATAGTAAAGGCTAGATGAGCCTTACCCTCTCCATCACATACCCAAATCTCGCTCTGTGTCCTGCCATCAGTTCAGTTCAGTCACTCAGTCGTGTCCGACTCTGTGTGACTCCATGGACTGCAGCACGCCAGGCCTTCTTGTCCATCACCAACTCCCAGAGTTTACTCAGACTTACATCCATTGTGTCGGTGATGCCATCCAACCATCTCATCCTCTGTCGTCCCCTTCTCCTCCCACCTTCAATCTTTCCCAGCATCAGGGTCTTTTTCAATGAGTCAGTTCTACACATCAGGTAGCCAAAGTATTGGAGTTTCAGCTTCAGCATCAGTCCTTCCAATGCATATTCAGGACTGATTTCCTTTAGGATAGACTGGTTAGATCTCCTTTCAGTCCAAGGGACTCTCAAGAGTCTTCTCCAAGACCACAATTCAAAAGCATCAATTCTTCGGCACTTAGCTTTCTTTATAGTCCAACTCTCACATCCATACATGACTACTGGAAAAACCATAGCTTTGACTAGACAGACCTTTGTCAGTAAGGTAATGTCTCTGCATTTTAATATGCTGTCTAGGTTGGTCATAGCTTTTCTTCCAAGGAGTAAGCGTCTTTTAATTTTATGGCTGCAGTCACCATCTGCAGTGATTTTGGAACCCCAAAAAATAAAGTCTGTCACTGTTTCCATTGTTTCCCCATTTATTTACCATGAAGTGATGGGACCAGGTGCCATGATCTTAGTTTTTGAATGTTGAGCTTTAAGCCAACTTTCTCATTCTCCTCTTTCACTTTCATCAAGAGGCTCTTTAGTTCTTCTCCACTTTCTGCCATAAGGGTGGTGTCATCTGCATATCTGAGGTTATTGATATTTCTCCCAGCAATCTTGATTCCAGCTTGTGTTTCATCCAGCCTAGCGTTTCTCATAATGTACTCTGCATATAAGTCAAATAAGCAGGGTGACAATATACAGCCTTGATGTACTCCTTTCCAGATTTGGAACCAGTCTGTTGTTCCATGTCCAGTTCTAATTGTTGCTTCTCAACCTGCATACAGATTTCTCAGGAGGCAGATCAGGTGGTCTGGTATTCCCATCTCTTGAAGAATTTTGCACAGTTTGTTGTGATCCACACAGTCAAAGGCTTTAGCATAGTTAATAGAGCAGAAATAGATGTTTTTCTAGAACTTGTTTGCCCTGCCATACTGGGCCAGAAATGGAAGCAATGAAAAGTATGCGTGGCTATGCATCTGAGGAAGAGAAAGCAAGATGGCCTGACCCCCAAGAGGAGGCTCTGACTTAGCTCATCCATTCCCACTGCATGAAATAGAAGAGAAAACTGCATGGAGGTTCAGAATCCTGCCCTTGTGAAGTGTGGACCAATTAATTTTCTGGAATATGTTCAATCTAGTGAATATGTCTTCTCTGGGAGAAAGCAAAGGCCAGGAGAGAAGGGGAGAGATGGAACATCCTTTCTTTTCAATACTTGCTTCCCAAAATGTGGGCCACAGACCATCAGTATCATCTTCCCCAGGTGGTTTGTTAGAAATACACTCTTGGGTCCCACCCTAAACAGTAGAATCAGGGAATTGCTTTTTAAAAAGATCTCCTGTGGAGTCACATGCATGTTAAAGTTTGAGAAGCACTGAGTTTGTGAATCCTAAATTCATGCCCAAATTGTCTGTCATTTGGATCTTCACTTACTTCCTAAGACAGTGCTCTGTGTATGCTGCTGCTGCTAAGTCGCTTCAGTCATGTCCGACTCTGTGCGACCCCATAGATGGCAGCCCACCAGGCTCCCCCGTCCCTGGAATTCTCCAGGCAAGAACACTGGAGTGGGTTGCCATTTCCTTCTCCAATGCATGAAAGTGAAAAGTGAAAGTGAAGTCGCTCAGTCGTGTCTGACTCTTCACGACCCCATGGACTACAGCGCACCAGGCTCCTCTGCCCATGGGATTTTCCAGGCAAGAGTACTGGAGTGGGGTGCCATTGCCTTCTCTCAATAGTTAATGAAAAGGGTGTTTGAGAAATTCTCTTTGGCACCTATTTAATTCCATTTGAAGGGAGGAGGCCATTTCTGAGAAACCAGCACACACTTATCAGGGAGTAGTTTAGACAGAGACAGAAGCATACTAAATACAAGCAAACAAAACCATTCTAGACATATACACACAGCTCTGCAGAGTGGGACAGATGGGCCTAGTAAGTTTCCTCTCACACCGTCTCCCCGCCCATAATATTCCCTCCCTTCCTCACTTGTGCTCTCCTTCATCCAATCTAGTCTGAAGCGCTTTTGTTGAACTGTTTCCTACACAGAATAGTTACCGTGTGTATTACATGTCTCTTGCAGCTCCGTCTCAAACCCAACATTGAAGAATGAGATGTTGGACCATTAAGCCAGGACACAGAAAAAACAGACAACAATTGGGCACATACTTCTCACATTTAAATATTGTGACTATGATGATCAAATTCACACCTTATTCCTGACAGTAACCAAATCCCAGGCCTGGATCTCCATCTAATATTTGCCTTCAGTAGCTCTTCCTACCTAAGTAGGAAGTTTAAAATGTATATAGCACACGAAACTTATTCAATATCCTGTGATGAACCATCATGGGAAAGAATACCAAAAAAAGAATGCATATATGTGTATAGTCACTCTGCTATACAGTAGAGATTGGCATGACATTGTAAATCAACTGTACTTCAATTTAAAAGGGGCTTCCCTGGTAGTAAAGAATATGCCTGCGATGCAGGAGACCCAGGTTCAATCCCTCGGTTGGAAAGATCTGGAAAACAGAATAGCAACCCCCTCCAGTATTCTTGCCTAGAGTATCCCATGGACAGAGGAGCCTGGCATGCTACAGTCCATGGGGTCGCAGAGCTGGACATGACTGAGTGACTAACACTTTCACTTTTTCAATTAAAAAAAATTAAAACAACAACTCAGAGTACACAACTCCCAATTTCTTCTCTTTGCTTTACCTGACACAATACTGTAAAGTGAAAAGGGCCAGGGGTCAGCAAATATGGGCTGAATCTGCCATAACATTTATTATGGAATCTAATCATGATGGAATTTAATGAGTCATAATCAAAGTTATAATCTGTTGAGTACTTACAATGTACTTCACCACAATCCTATGAAGTAAACAGAATCCCTATTTAATGACTAAGGATATTTGAAGTTTTCAGAAGTTGAATAACTTGCCCAGGAAGAAGCAAAGATAGAATTCCAATCTATACCTGTCTAAGTCCAAATCTTAACCACTAAACTAGTATAATCTCTCCCTGATCAGAAACTACTACAAACTCACTGTGTGAGTAGAGAATCATTTTCCTTCTCTGGGGCTGTGAGGAGGATTAAATAAGATTAAAGATGTTCAAGCACTTAAAAAAGTAAGGTGCTGTAACATATAAGGTATAATTTAGTACATTAAGGCGGTGTCTGGATAAAAACTCTCAATACTATATAAATGGCAACAAACATGTGAAAAATGTTCACCCTTGAAATTGATGATATCCCAGTTCATTCAATACACAGGTCTTATGTATCAAATTAGGAAATATTTTTTAAAGTTTAATCCTTCATGTTGGCAAGGATGTTGGGAAACTAGCATGTTGCTGGTGAGAGGTCAAGTACTACAATCTTTCTAAAAGCAAATTGAAAGTATGTTTCAAGACATTTTTAGATATTAACATAGTTTATTGTGAAGAAATACAAATGAGGACAAAAACTAAGTATGAATAGAGTTAGTTAAGAGCATAGATACTAAAGCCAGATTGCTTGGATGTAAATGCCAGCTCGACTTCTTTCTTAAAAATATTTATTTATTTGTCTGTGCTGGGTCTTAGTTGCAGCATGGGGGATCTAGTTCCCTTACCAGGGACCCAACCCCAGCCTCTCACTTTGGAAGCGAGGAGTCTCAGCCACTGGACCAGCAGTGAAGTCCCCCAGTTCTATTTATCAGCAATGTGACCTGGGACGAGTCTCTGTGACCTGGTGTCTAAAATGGGGATAATAACAACACCTATTTCACTGGATTATTGTAAGTGGTATCCATTATTTTTATTATCTCAGTGTACTTTATAATAGCAAACACTTGGAATCAATCTATCTGACCACAGAAAAATGATTAAATACACTATGCTACAAACACAAAAAGAATATTGTGAAACCATTAAAAACAAGACTTTAAAAAGCTATTTAATTACATAAAACGTAAAGTAAAAAGAGCAGGAAACTATATATATCATCCCATATCACTCATGTTTGTTAAAAGAGCACTTTGTACAAATATAGATGCTTAGAAAAAAACAGAGAGGAATTATATCGAAATATTAACAAAGAATATACCTGGGTGACAGTATAGAGTGGGGGGGTTTCTTTGTACATTTCTGTACTTTGCAAATCCTCCAGAGCAGGGTTTTTCACACTCTTAATAAGCATATGAATCATCTGGTGATCTTGAGGATAGATCTGGGTCAGCAGATCTTGGATTTTGCAGATTCTTCATCTCTAACAGGCTCCAAAGTGAAGTGGATGCTACTGGCCCAAGGCCTCCACTTTGAGTAGTTAGGTTTTGGAGCCGGAGTCTTCAAACTTGACTGTGCATCTGAATCAAGGTGGCAGTGGGGGTCAAAATACAGACTGCTGGATCCCATGCGTAGAGTTTCTGATTTTAGCAGGCCTGGAGTGGGACCCTGGAAACGCCATCTCCTATTTTCCAGGTGACACTGATGCTGCAGGTCTGGAAACCGTGCTTCAAAAACCAATGATGTAAAATACATACATCTTTTTCTCAGCATCATAAAGGAGGCAGGAGCACTAAAAAACAGGCCACCCTTCTCCTCCGTTTGCAAAATCATATGCAACCCCTTCAAATGCTTCCATAATCTAACCCAATCATTTTCAGTTACTTCTGTTTAGACCATTAAACTCAAACCACTAATGCTGTAAACATCCCCAAGATTCCGAACATCAGGACCTCTGCTGTTTCCTCACTCTGGTTGAGATGACATTTTCTTATATTTCCTCAGGATCAGATCTTACCCATCCTTCAAGGCCTCAAATGTTTCCTGCACAAAGCTTCCCTTCCTTGGGGCTCCATAGGACTTTCTTTTCCTTCTGGCGACATTTACCAATTTCTACCTGGCAGAGTGAGTATATGGGTGGGTGGTCTATCTCCTCCAGTAGACCGGGAGTTAGTTAGAGAGCAGGATAGTCCCTTCCTGGACTATCTTTGCCCCTTGACCTCAGCACATCCCCAGCAGACAGCCAGGGCAGTCTGAAAGAATGAATGAAGTAAGGGATGGAACCTTCCGAGGCGGGGCAGAGCTGTCCTGCAAGTGGACAGTAGGACACGTGCCCAGCCTTGATGACCAACAGCAACAGGTGTTTTCCATCTCTGATGTCCGTGATTCATTCTGCACAGCTGCCTGCACACCCAGGCGTCAGCACACGGCGGCTCTCAGAATATAACGCCTGCAGGGTGAAGTGCCCACTGTGTTCTGGGCGCCTGGGCAGCCACACATGGGGACACATCTCAGTGACAACCTGCACCCACAAAAAAACAGGCCTTGCCACCATAAAATTATTAACACGAAAATATTAACACAGCTCCTGGTTCTTACTGCGGAGAACCAGGAGCTGCAGCTTGTGCCTATGTCCCTGCTTCCCGCCGCACCTGTTCTTTTAGTTTTTAAGAAATCTGTTGCGAGTGAGTCTGCATGTGTCCCCCATCCCTACAAACACATACACACACACACACTCATAATACATCCCTGCACAAACTCATGATACATCCCTACACACATACACACACACACACACACACACTGACAAGACATCCCTACACACACACACACACTCACAATACATCCCTACACATGCACACACACAATACATCCCTACACATGCACACACACTCATAATATATCCCTACACACATACCCACACACACACACTGACAATACATCCCTACACACGCACACACTCACAATACATCCCCCACACACACACTCACAATACACCCCTACACACACACACACACTGACAATACATCCCTACACACTGACACACACAATATATCCCCCATACACACACTCACAGTACATCCCTACACACGCACACACACACACTCACTCACAATACATCCCTACACACACACATTCACTCACAATACATCCCTACACACACACACATTCACTCACAATACATCCCTACACACACACACATTCACTCACAATACATCCCTACACACACACACATTCACCTACAATACATCCCTACACATATACACACACACATATTCACTCACAATACATCCCTACACACACACACACACACACACACACACACACACACACACACACCCTCCCCCATGCGTCTCTTTCAGACTAGGCGCGCCTCCGAGGGCTGGATTGAATGGGAAAGAAAGGGCTCGTCTTTGTCACTAATCCTCCCCTCCTTCAGGCGAGCCAAGCTTCTTCCGGGTCAGCGACAGTCCCCGCCAAGCCTCTCGGGCCCCCGACCCCCGGCACCGCTAGCCCCGGAGCGCGCCGGGGCCAGGTCGCCGCCGACCGCAGGTTGCGGGAGGGGAGGAGGGCGAGGCGGAGGGCGGGCGGCGCGGGAGTGGGGGAGGGAGGGCGGAGGGAAGGAGGGGAAGGCAATCCGAGGAGGAGGAGGAGAGAGCAGCCTCCCGCAGCTGGCGAGGAGAATGGGAGTGCGGGACGACGGACCGCCGCGGGGTGTCACGGCCGCGGCCGAGCTCTCCAGGCGCGGGGCCGGCGCCCGCCGCGTTTAAACCCGGGAGGGCGCGGCGGCGCCGGGCGGCGGCCGAATGGAGAGGAAGGGCTCGGCGGCCGGAGCCAAGGGGAACCCGAGTCCGCCCGCGGCTGGCGAGGCGCAGCGGCCCCAGCCGCCGCTGTGCGTCCCGGGCGGCGGCGGTGGCGGCGGCGGCGGCGGCGGCGGCGGCGGCGGAGGGACCCCGGCGCGGGGCCAGGCTGGGGCGGCGGCCGAGCCCGCCGAGTTCATCCGGCGCGCGCACGAGTTCAAGAGCCAAGGGGCGCAGTGCTACAAGGATAAGAAATTCCGCGAAGCCATCGGCAAATACCACCGGGCGTTGCTGGAGCTGAAGGGGCTGCTGCCGGCCGCCGGGGAACGGGAACGGGACTCGCGCGGGGCCTCCCCGGCCGGGGCCCCCAACCCCGGTCGCCTCTCGGAGGAGCAGAGCAAGACGGTGGAAGCCATCGAGATCGACTGCTACAACAGCCTGGCAGGTGAGCTGCACCGCGCCGCGCCGCGCTCCCGGCCCCTCCTTGCTCTGCCCTCCCCGGCTCCAGCCCGGAGCTGGTCCCTATTCTCTGGCCTCGGTCCTCCGGTCACCGCGCCGCGCCCCGCTCTCCCTCGCGGGGACCGTGCTGCTCCGGGAAGGAAAGCCCAAGAGGGGGGGACGCTTTGGAAAAAGTGTGACTTTTAGGATTAAACCTTTTGAAACTCGTGGTCATCCCGCATTCCTCCCCCGCATCCTCGTAAATTTCGCCTATAAATAGCTGGAAGGACAGATGGGGACCCAGCCGGCCTGGCGGCGACTGCTGCTACTACTGCTCACCAGTGGACCCGGGTCCAAATGCGGGAAGCGGCACCCGGGGTGGGCCACCCGCACCCACCTCATGCCCGGTGGCTGCTGGCCTCGGGGATCGTTGACACCAGAGCTGGCCCTCACCTTCCCCCCAGCTGACCGCATCTCAGAGTCAAATCCTCGCCCGAGTCCCTTTGGCCCCAGTGGCAAAGGGCAGTTTGCTATGATGCTTTCAGCATCTCAAGCAAAATGGATTCCAAAATGCACTTTCTTCTCTCCGAGCTCTGCTGGGGCCTCGGTTGCCAGGTGAAGAGAGCAATCTCAAAGGGAAACTAGTTCAAGGTTGGGCTTGAGCTGTGCTACATTCTCGCCCCCCCACCCCGCCCCCCACTCCGTGTAGCACTGGTTCTCACACCAGCTGACTGCTAGGCTTTGAGGAAAAGGGAGTCCTTTTATTGGGATAAGAAATTCCCAAGTACACTTTGGAGATTAAGGTCAAAGTCGGGCATTTTTAAAAATTAACAGGAAATTTTAAAGTCTCTAAAACGGAGGAGTCTGGGTCATTCCAGGGCCTTCCTGAGAGAAGGTGGAAGAGGTTGGCAGAGGCCTTATATTTGAAAAGCAGTCTTTGGTCTTCTCCCACCTCATCTGGTGGGATTTGGGAATGACCCACCTCCTCTAATCAAATTAAAGGCCCTCACTCCTGGTCCCTAACCCTTGAAGTTGCCCAAACTCTTTAGCTCTGGACACTTGGCGCAGAGTTAGGTGAGGAGAATGGGTGTGGCTGGAGATGGATTTGTCTGGAGGCCAGACAGTTGGGGGATGAAAAATATATGTGGATAATTGTGCTCTGTTTCTAAGTGCCAGTCCGCTCTGTTCCCTTGGATGTCTCTAGTGCCTGCCTATCTCTGCTTCCATAAGGCCATATCCAGGGTCATCTTAGAGCCAGGCACTTTGTAATTCGTTAAGTAGTTTACACACGTAAAGGATTAATAATAATAGTAGTAGTAGCGACGGTGGGGATGGTGCTGCTGATGGCAGTCCTACTGGTAACTGCAGCAGGTAAAGTAGTAGTAATATGGCATAGGTGTATTTCAGTCAATCACAAGGCACATCGTGATTCCCTTCCTTTCCTGCAAGTCTCTGGCATGTTCACTACTGCCTGATGAATGTAAAGGGCAGAGTGGCCATGGGTGGAGAAATCACTAATGTAGTGATTTCAGACTGGCAGTAGAGTCTTCTATTTAGTATTTTCCATGGGCATTCTAGGGTTGCCCCTCACCCCATGCTATTGGCTGCCAGCCTATGGATAGCACAGCCTACCTTCTACCCCAAAGTGGTTACATTTCCATGGTGAAACTGAAGCTGTGTCTTCCTTGGTCAGGCCAGCCCAGTGGGTGGGGCTAAGATCTGGACAGTTCCTCCACTTCCACGCCCACCCCCCCCCCCCACACTCCTGGAAAACTTTAGTGGTGAGAGAATGGAAAGTAGCAACGGCAGATTTCCCCTTCTGCTGCTTGTTCCAGTGCTCACCACTTATTAATATTCATAATTTATGGATTGCAAAAGTAATGCATGCCTATCGAATGTATTTTCTTTTAGAAAATGCAAAATTACCTATGGTCACAGCAACCTAAAGAAATCCATTGTGATATATTTCCTTCCTCTATCTTTTTCTTTACTTAAATGTAAACTGTTTACAAAGTGAAGGACCTCCTGCGTCCTGTTTTTATGCCCAGTCGCCATTGTATCTATCAGAGCATTTTTTACACTTCACTGAAATCTTTTTGTGAAGATTATTTTCAAGGGCAACCTAAAAATTTTAAATACGTGTTTACAATGATCATTTGATGGAAAGAGGAAGAAATATGGTCCCTATTATTGTTGTTAAGACCAGAGCAATGCAGTGTGGCCTGTAAGATAATCTTTCCCCCTGTGCCTGATTGAAGGGAAGAGATAGCAACTGCAAGTTTGTTCTGGCAAAAAGGCAACTGGCCCTTCCATCCGGGCTGCAGTGCTGGCTGAGCAACCCAGTGGGCTCCAAGTAGGAACAGTCTGAAGATGTTGGTCCTCTCAAGAATCTGTCCTTCTACACAGCTGTGCATAGAGGAAGAGCTTTGGGGTTTAGAAGCAACATGGACTAGCTCAGAAATACCTGGAGGATTAGGCCATGTTGCTAAGGGCATCTCAGCACCAAACAAAAACTGTTGTGAGGCTTCTGGAGGAAATCTAGGTTCAGGTGGTCCTTGTACTCTGCATGGAAGGCCCCAAGAGAACAGCAAGTGGGCAGTTAGAATCTGCTAAGAGATATTCACCGAAAAATCCATTTAGATGACTTGAAGTGACCATTTGAAGGGTATGCAGGCAATTTGCAAGGTGCCTATGGTTGTGGTCTGTTCTGGCTTAGAGTTTCTCTCTGATTAGTAGGGATCTGGCCAGTGGTGCAAGTCTTCTCGATTTGATTGTGCATGTCTTATTCTCTAAGAAATTCAAGGGAAAAGATAGGCAGCATCTTCTTCCTTCAGAATTTCTAATGATTTTGATACAATGATTAGAAAAGATATTCTGACCTGCCAGGGGAGATGTAGACATGTAATTCTTACCAAGGCTACAAAAGAGGCATATACTGGCCAACTGATCGACTCCCATTGACCTCAAACAAGACACAGGGCTCCCCTGGGGCCTTGGAATGGTCTGTGCAAAACCTCTTGAAGGACAGAGCCTTTTGCTTTACATCTGTTCCTGTGGGATTGTGAGGGCCCCAGCTGGGATGTGATCAAAAGGTTGTAATGCATGACTTTGTGGGTATTTTCAAATGATGTTCAAGACTCAGATGCCCACAGTGGAGATGAGTGCTGGCAGGCCATGGCATTGAATCTGAAGGCTAGATGAGAGTCAGCTTAGGCCCCTATTCCTGGCACACCCTGTGGCTTTGTATAAGTCCCTACCACATTATTTTATATCCATCTTCCTATCCATTTAGAGCTATGTTTGGGAGGGGTTTTATTTGTTTTACCAAAGGACAGGTAATTTCTATTGAATTAAAAGTCCCAGGAGAGGGGAATGACACGGCCTAAATAAGTCACACCTGAAAAAGGCCTGGATGAGAGTCAGTTTTATCAGTACTTGTTTTATCTTCAAGCCATAGAACCAGAGCCAGGTACATAATTTGTGGGGCCCAATGGAAAATGAAAATGTGGGCTCCTTCTTCAAAAAGCAGAAGAAAATTGTCCTTAAAGGTCTTAAAAAATAAAGCTTTTCCCCTTTCATGATCTCTCTCGACATGGTGTTTTTATCTGCTATTTAATGTCATTATTAGAAAATGATAATTTTAAAGGATTGGCGTGAATTAGCCATTCATCTTTATAGTGTGCAGTGCCAGTTTTAAGTGGAAATACAAGAGCACTTAACTGGGATGTGAAATCACCTAAGTTCCACAGTTCACATTTTGCAGTTGGTACGTGCATATGTACTTTATTCCTGCTGGAACTGTGAAAATGCTGACAAAATGAACTCAACTGCTTTTATTTCACTTTTTATATGCATACTTTTTTTGTGCCCTCTTTACCAATCTTGCCTTTCTGATGAGTAAGGAAAGGAAAGGGAGCTATTCCTTACTCCCACCCAAATCTTTCCTTCTCTGTCATCATTTTCAGCCTAAGTGGTTGGCTAGCACAGGGAAGTAACTTAAGCAAGAAAGGATATGCTGGGGTTTTAGGTTATTTGTGTTTCGTAGAACACTGTTGCTTCCTTTCTGCATTTGAAGCAATTTCTGGGTTGAATGGAAAGCCTGGCCTCTTTGGGCTGTCAGTGTAGGTGCTTACTTGGTTATAGACCAAACACCCTTACCTTATGTTTGCTGAACTCCCCTTTTTTGGAACCACTGTATGCTTATGGGGCACTGTGAATGCTAGGTACTACATGGGGTTGCAAAGAGTGTTTGTGCCTCTCTTCTGATCATGTTCATGCTCCATTATCCCATTGGGCTTCACTTACAAAAGAAAGAAAGAAAGTGAAGGTGCTCAGTCTTTGCAACCCCGTGGACTGTAGCCCACCAGGCTTCTCCGTCCATGGGATTTTCCAGGCAAGAGTACCGGTGTGAATTGCCATTTCCTTCTCCGGGGGATCTTCCCGACCCGGGAATCAAACCCAGGTCTCTGGCATTGCAGGCAGACACTTTACCCTCTGAGACACCAGGGAAGCCTTCCAAAACATAGTTTCAAAGATAAAATAAGAATTTCAAGAAGTCAACAGCAGAGCATTAAATCAAATACAAGGAACTTCTGAACATGGGTCCTGTGTGACTGTACACTTGAAGCCACCCCACAATGGGACACCAGTAGATGATTGAGCACATGCATCTAAGGTGGACAAAACTAGATACAGACTCTGAGGCAGATTCTAAGACAAAAGGTACCTGACAGAAATCGGTGTGGGAACCAAAGGACTGAGCATGAAGATGGATAAATTAAGAATGCAAGAATCAGTTGTTAAAAGAAGAGGTCAAGAGCTAGAGACAAGCAGTAACCTGGTAACCAGAAGATGAGTTGTTGGGATAAGAACTGGCAAAGGAAGGGGAAAGAAGAGAGAGGTTTCATGTTAAGATGCTCAGCCAAGATCTTGCCATCTGGATGGGAGAGCTTGACCCGCCAAGCCATTGTTGACCCAAGGCTGGTCCTCGGGCAGCCCCTTGACCAATAAATCTTAAGCCTGTAAACATGACTTTGAAGATCATCTTCCAAGAAAGAATATGAGAATTTAAACTTGTAGAATGCTTTCAAGAAAAGAATATGCCAAATGTAGACTTCAGGCTGAGTTTCTGAAGTGGATTCTGAAGTTCCTTAGTTTCCCTACGAAACTAAGTAGTGAGTTGGATGGCTCATAGCCAGCGACTCTCTAGGACATCTGGAAGTAAGAGTCCCTATAGCCAAAATGCAGGGGAGTGCCCCATCCAAGTCACAGGGACTTGCTGCAGGGTGGACAGGAGGGCCAAGATGTAGAGCAGCCAGAAACTGTTCCCAGAGCTTCACAGGTTGGGAGTGACCTGTGAGATGGAACATTCTCTCCTGCCAGCTGTTTTCTTTCATCACCAGGTTGTACCTCCTGCATACAACTAGGATGAAAACACAGTGTTTCACCCAACCAACCAGCAATTTCCTAATTTCCAGATATTTGGCTTTGGGAAATCAGATGTCCATGCTGGGACCAGATTGTCACTAAGATGATACTGCGGTCCATTCCCAATCACATAGCAGCAGCCACGGCTCTAGCATGGACAATGTACCAGATATTAAAAAAGCCAAAGCTAAGGGAATTCCCTGGCTGTCCAGTGCTTAGTATGTGGTGTTCTCACTGCCAAGGACCAACGTTCCATCCCTGGTTGGGAAAGTAAGATTCTGCAAGCCATGCGGTATGAGATATGTGTGTCAGTGGGGAAGGTACTTTAAAAAAAAAAGGCCAAAGATAATACTACATATGATTAAAAGTGTTTATGGGCTTCCCATGTGGTGCTAGTGGTAAAAAATATGCCTGCCAATGCAGGAGATGAAAGAGACGTGGGTTTGACCCCTGTGTTGGGAGGATCCCCTGGAGGAGGGCATGACAACTCACTCCAGTATTCTTGCCTGGAGAATCCCACGGACAGAGAAGCTCTGGCAGACTACAGTCCGTATGGTCGCAAAGAGTAGGACATGACTGATGCCACTTAGCAGGCACATACAGTCTTCCTCATGGATTTCATATTGCCTTGAAATTATTATTAGGGTAAAGCTCATTATCTTCCTTTTATGCATACATACACATTTTCATATCAGCAACGAAATGATGCCATGTCTGGTAGGACTCAAAACCAACAGTTCCCAAATTTTATAATAAACTATACTGAAAAATTATAATATATATATATATATCTGAATCACTTTGTCATATACCTGAAACTAACATAACATTTGTAAATCAACTATACTTCAATTTAAAAGAAAAAAGGAAGCAGATGTGATGTGTAGTGCCAAGGAGAGTTGACTTGAATCAGAAAAGTCTTGGGTTGAAATGTATCCAAGTGAAAAAAAAAAAAAGAAGAAATGTATCCAAGTGGACCTTCTCTTCTTGTTCAGCCAAAAGGAGTTTAAAACAGCACTCAAATTACAGACAACATTACACAGAGGAAGACTGTGGAGCAAAGGTTTCCCTTCCACAGTGTGTCCATGTGTAAAAAATGAAAGTGCTAAGGAAGTGCTAACTAGCTAGCTTGAGTGTTATGTAAAATCAGAATTATGATTTCAGATTTGGATATGACCCTTACTGTGGTGTGTGAATTTCCTTGTCAACATCACCACCTTGTCATCAACATGAGCTTAGACACTTCCAAAAATAGGGATACTCACCACTACCTAAAGTGACTTATTTAGCAACCACCACCACAAAACAACAGCTACAATGATGATGACAGTCACAACGATGGCAGTAGAGACTACCGTGACGGGCCCAGTTTCTGGCATCCAGTAGATTTTCCATGAATGTGTTTGAAAGGAATGAAAATGCTCATCCCAGCATTTGTCTCATATTAAGGATCCAAGAAATTCAATCCTTAATATTAATTAATATTAATTGAGCAACTAATAGGCGCTAGACCCTGGGCTTGAGAGCTGGGTACACAGACAAGGTCACTGAACTTACATATATACCTATGTAACTTGTGAGACAGAAAATCCAAGCTCAGAACAGTTAAGTCCCTTGCCCATGGTCACATAGTTGTATATGGCAAACTGGAATTTCTCATCTCCCAGGTCCCTAATTTGAAAGCCTATGATTTTAAACACTCACCCCACACCCTCCATCTTTAGAAGTTTCTTTCTTAGGTACAAAAATTTGCCTCCTTGAAATTTCTATCGATCCATTCGTAGTCTATCTACCTTTTGAAGCAACACAGAATACATCTCATCAGTGTAACAGGGGAAACCCTTGACATTTTTAGGGCAACTTGCTTGCCCATCCTCCAGTTTTGTCTTCTGTAAGTTATTCCTTTTTTTATTTTAATGAAAAAAAAGTCACTACTTTTTTTTTTTTTTTACCGTGATGTGCTTTGTATGTTTAGGATTCCCATTTCATGACCATCCTGGGTGGTTAAGGGGAAAGTGTCCTGTACTCTGCACCAGGTTCTATGTCACTAGGAAGGAGACTTGAATTTATATGGACAGAGAGGAATAAGAATCTGATGAGTCACAATTTCTAATGAACCGTATTATGCCCCTCTATCCAGAGTGTGTAAATTCTAGTTAAGAGGTCTTGAGAAATTTAAGTGGATCTGTTAAGAGTAGGAATTCATTTCAGCCATTACTTTTTCAGTGATCAGTTTTGTGGATACAATAAGGAAAATGACCCACTAGAAGAGGAACATCTGGACTTGTCCAGGTGCATTATTGCAGACCCGGTCAGTTTTAATGTCATGAGAGTAATGATCCCATCATTTAAAAATATGTTCCGGTTTAAGTGCTAAATGAGATTGGACACAATATTATTCTGTGTGGCATGGAACATTTGCTCTCCTAACATCCTCTAAAGTAGTATTTATTTTTAAGTTTGTGTTTTTGTGACTGACTGATAAGTTCTAACTTTGGGAGCCAAAACCTCGTGTCCCAAGAAACGAAAACAACCCCTCCCCCAAACCCAGCAGTAAGCAGTCCAGTTGGCTCTGTGTATAGTGGGACGGGAACTGAAGGAGACTCATGTGACAGCTGGTGGCACATTCACTACATACGTGAACTTAATCTGGTTACAAGACCTCTAGTCTTGAGTTTCCTCACTTGCTAAATGGGTATAATCATGCCAGCTTAACTCACAGGGTAAGGATGAGAAGCAAGAAGATAATGTATGAATGTACTTTATAAACTATAAAGTATTGAAGTATAAGTTAGCCTTTGAAGTCAATGGGGGTGTTTAGGAGAAAGACAAAAGAATAGAAAAAAGAAGTGGGGGGCTTCCCTGGTGGCTCAGTGGTGGAGAGCTCACCTGCTAATACGGGAGACACGGGTTCGACCCCTGGTCTGGGACAGTCCCACGTGCGGTGGAGCAACTGGGCCCAGGCACCACAGCTGTTGAGCCTGTGTTCGAGAGCCTGGGAACCACAGTGAATGAGCCCATGTGCCACAACTACTGAAGCCCACGTGCTCTAGAACCCATGCTCTGCACCAAGAGAAGCCTCTACCACAGTGAGAAACCTGTGCAACACAAATGGAGAGTATCCCCTGCTCTCTGCAACTAGAGAAAAGCCCACACAGGAATGAAGACCCCCGTACAGTCAAAAATAAATAAATAAAATTATTTTTTAAAAAAAGAAGTGGGGGGAATACCATGGTAGTCCAGTGTCTAAGACTCCATGCTCCCAATGCCAGGGGACCCGGGCTTGATCCCTGGTCAGGGAACTGGATCCCACATGCCACAGTGAAGACCTGGTGCAGCCAAGTAAATAACAGATAGACATAAAATAAAAAGAAATAAGGAGTGGGAACTGCCCAGTGAAGGAAATTCCCACTAATTCTAACAATTTTCAAAGGGATCCTTGAATAGTATCCCTAGTTGCTGCTGCTGCTGCTAAGTCGCTTCAGTCATGTCCGACTCTGTGCGACCCCATAGACGGCGGCCCACCAGGCTCCCTGTCCCTGGGATTCTCCAGGCAAGAGCACTGGAGTGGGCTGCCATTTCCTTCTCCAATGCATGAAAGGGAAAAGTGAAAGTGAAGTCACTGAGTCATGTCCGACTCTTCTCGACCCCATGGTCTGTAGCCTACCAGGCTCCTCCGTCCATGGGATTTTCCAGGCAAGAGTACTGGAGTGGGGTGCCACTGCCTTCTCCAAGTATCCCTAGTAGATACTAGGAAAAGTCTCTTGATGCATGGTTTCTACATTCAGTATCTATCCCATTTGGTTTCAAACACACACACTCAAATGATTCCCCAATTGCAGGTCATCCACAAAAAGAAAAGCACTTGCTAATAAAGCAAAAGTGTTTCTGATGAGAAGAATGTGACGGACATTCTTTGCAGGCCAAGTTCCCCCACTTGTCTTCAGATGTCCCCATCGAGAACACAGCAGAAGTGTGACTTGATGGAGTGATACAGACAGCAAGTTCTGTCTCTCATTGGTCAGCTGCCTGGAATCAAAGGATCTTGCCTCAAGTTTTCTGACATCCGAGGGTTGGAGTCCAGAATCTCGGAGGTCCTTTCCCGCTCTGCAAAGAATAATTCTCCATTCTTTCTGAACTGGGTGGCCATTACCCAGAATGGGAGAGATCTGTGTGGATGGATAGGAACCAGTCTCCAAAATCTATCATTATGTGAAAAGGCAGGGGTTTCCCTGGTGGTCTAGTGGTTAGGAATCCATCTCCCAATGCAGGGGACACGGGTTTGATCCCTGGCCCGAGATGATTCCACATCCCACGGAGCAACTAAGCCCATGGACCACAACTACGGAGCCAGTGCCCCAGAGCCCACGAGCTGCAACTGCTGAGCCCAGACACAGAACTACTGAGCCCACCTGCTGCAGCTGTTGAAGCCTGCACGCCTAGGGCCTGTGCTCTGTCGCCGGAGAAGCCACTGCAAAGAGAAGCCCACGCACCACAACCAGCGAAAGCCTGTATGCAGCAGCGAAGACCCAGCTCAGCCAAAAATAAATAAATAAAAATCTTTTTTGAAAAAAGGCAGAATGCAGAACAGTGTTTAAAAAGTATAAACTAGCATCAGCATGTACACTAGTACAGTATTTGCTTTCAAGAAGATTATCTGAAATTATGCAAGTGAAGCTGTTCGTTTGAATACAGAACTGGACATTTTTCCTTTTCTTTTTGATGATTATGACTTCATTGTTTTTAGAGCAATTAAAGGTTTATAGACCTGGAGAAGGGAATGGCAACCCACTCCAGTATTCTTGCCTGGAGAATCCCACGGACAGAGGAGCCTGACAGGCTGCAATCCATGGGGTTGCAAAGAGTCGCACATGACTGCGTGACTAACCCTAAAAATTTACAGCAAAACTGAAGGTAAAGAACGGAGATTTCTCGTATACTGTCTGCTCCCATATATGCCTAGCCTGCCCTGGAGTGGTATGTTTCTTACAATAATCTGTATTGACCCAGAACGATCACCAAAAGTCCGTGGTTTACTTCGAGGTTCTCTCTCCTGTTGTACATTCTGTGGACTTAGACAAATGTATGATGACATGTCCATGTCACTGTGGTGCCATACAGAGTGCTTTCCCTGCCCTTAACATCCTCTGTGTGCTTCCTCTTCATCTCTTAGCCCACCCCAGCCCCTGGCAGCCACTGACCTTTTTACTGGCTCCATCGTTTGCTTTTTCCAGAATGTCCTATAGTTGGAATCGTACAGTGTGTAGCCTTTGCAGTCTAATTTCTTTCACTTAGTCATATGCATTTAAGGTTCCTCTGTGTTCCTTTTTTAACTTTTTCTTCTAAATCTTTCTATAGTGTATGACTTTTCTAAGTATATGCATTATTATTTTTATTTTTAACGAAAAACGATGACAGGATTATCTGTGTGGAAAGATTATGCATAGTTTTGCTTCTTTTATTTTCCCCCTAAAAAAAGCCCACCTTATTCACGTAATTTTTAATGCTGTTCTGGATGTTACCTGAGTCTTGTCTAATCATGTCAGAATGTGACACATAAGATGTCAAGCAAAATTATCCCAAGCCCCAAACTTTCTCTTATTATCCCATCTTATGACTTATCCTTTCTGCAGTGCCCATCACCCCAAAGCACACACAGGGCTAGGTCCTGGCAGCATGGTACCCCCACAGCAGGGGGATGGTAGCACATGAGTGATGGTGTGAATCTGCTGGTGAGATAGGGAAGAAAGTTGAGTCAGAGCTTGTGATACAGACTGGTCCTGAGCAGTTGTGATGTGCCTCTGGTGTAGAGGAAGGGACCGTATCGGTGGTCCATGACCAAGATTCTTTTCGGCCCCTGAGTCTAGGAAATCCTGCCCCGTCAGTAGCTCAGAAACAGCACCCGGAAGGAAGCTCACTGGCTCATCAGATCCTTATTGGATGCTTGCCATGGCTGTTAAATCTCAAACCCACTGTGTTCTCCACAGAACATGGCACGGGGTTGTGGGAGCAGGGTTCTCATCTAGACTCTGCTGCTCACTTGCACTGTGATTTTGGAAAAGTCACATCACTCCGAGCCTCAGTTTCCTCATATGTAAACAGCAAGGTGTTGGGTCAGATGCCCTCCAAGTCCCCTTTCGGAAGTGTTGAGCCGTCTAGGATTTTGAAAACTGTCTAGTGTCCCCACCCCACCCCCACCCTCCTCTAGCCTCTCTCTCTTCTGGAAGCAAGCAGATTTAGAAAGGAAACAGGAAACAAGCTCCCTTTTGTTCTAGTTTACTGATAGGTGCTGACAAATAGGCATGAGAGATCTCAACCAAGATTTCCAAGGTAACCTTGCAAATATGAAGGTAAACCAAAATAAAGGAACCCACAGTCTTGCAGAGTGAGAGTCAGACAGAGGGTCTCCGAGAGGAACGAGAGTGGGGTTGGAAGCCTCTTTAAAATATTACCTGGGTGCTGGAATCTAAAGTGATGGCACCAGATATTACCTATTGCTGCTAGATCTTCTCAGATTATTCCAAAATTCAGACTTTGATTCTTAGCAGGCCATCATTCACCCTAGGAAATCTGGCAAAACTAGCTACATTAGACCAGGAAGTTCTGTTGGAGCCAGTAAAAGGCTTTTAAGAAATGAGCTGGGAGTGGTGGGGCCAAGCGTTTCAGGGAACAGTTGCTAAGCTGTAGCATCTCAGAGAGTTGCTACCCTTGGCTTAAGACTGGAGAGCCCTGAGGAGTCTCGGCCAGGTCCTGAGCACATCTGGACCAGGATGTGATTCTGGACCTATTGCTTGTGCAGAGTCAGAACTTAGCTCCTTTCTCAAATGGACCCGAACCTCAGATTGCAGATGCCAACTGGTCATTGGAACTTGTGTCTCTGACACCTCCAGGGAGAGAAAGGCTGTGTCCCTGTGTGTGCCAGTGAAAATGGGGTAGGGGGGTGAAGAGAGGAAGCAGAGAAGCACAGAGAAACAGGCAGGCACAGACTTAGACCCCAGAAAACCTAAGGACAAGGAGGCCTAATGGAAAGGAACTTTACTTAGCATAAGAGGGTCTGGCTTTGACCCCTGACTTCCCATCTACTCCTCCATTAACCTTGGTACAGTCCCAATCTTAACAAGCTTCTGTTTCCATTATAGCATGGGAGCAATAATATGCACCAGATCGGACTGTGATGATTGAAATTAAAGGATACATGCATGCATGCCCACTACAGTGCCTAGCACGTAACTGATGCTTAATAGGTGATGGCTATATGTAAATCTAGCTTCTCTGGTGGCTCAGGCGGTAAAGCGTCTGCCTACAATGCGGGAAACCTGGGTTCAATCCCTGGGTTGGGAAGACCTCCTGGAGAAGGAAATGGCAACCCACTCCAGTATTCTTGCCTGGAAAATCCCGTGGACGAAGGAGCCGGTAGGCTACAGCCCATAGGGTTGCAAAGAGTCTGACACGACTGAGCGACTTCACTTTCTCTTTCATGTGTAAATCTAACTCCTACTCCAGTAAGTGCTGTGGCAGGAAAGTGTGCAAGAGGGGAGGACAAAGGACTCAGCAAAGGAGACTGGGGGAATATGGGAAGCAAGTGAGCAAAAGAGGGATCAGGGCAAGTCTCAGCTCTTAAGTGTCTGCAGGGCAGAGGAGGTGAGCAAGATGTGAACCGAGAGCCTTTGGTGTGGGTGTTTCCTACCTGGGCCCACGAGGCTGGGTGAACAATAATCCACCAGGCTTCCTCTGAAAGGCAGCTGATCTCCTGCAGGACCAAGGGCCATGGGACCCCTAAGGTTTGTGCCTGCTTCCATTTTCTCAGGGTATAAGTCAAGCCATTGACTTGTAACATTTAGAAACTGCTGGGTTCTAGGCAGACATGTCTCTGGCCTGAGATCGTGCAGGCAAATAAGCCTCAGACAGACGGTGTCTGTTCTCCACCCCTTTCCATCCTCCGCCCCAGGATGCTCTGACCCATTCTTTGAACTGAACTAGCAGAGAAAGAACCTCGGACTCTCTCACAAGTCAGACCAGTTCAGAGTCTGAGAGCAGAGAGCAAGGATGTTCCAGGAAGAGAAGATTCGTGCTGTGATCTGCTGGGTTCCCTGGGGAGCTTCGCAAGCAAGAAAGCGGGACTGACGGGCTGGGGAGAGGAGGCTGTGGAGGAAGTCGAGGCCCCTGGGAGAGGGAGAGAGGGTGCTAAGCCAGCAGCCTCGTGCCCACTTTGCCTGTCCTCTGGTGCCCTGTGCTGGAGCCAGCTTACTGAGCTGCCTTCCACTGTCAGATGAGGAAAGCCCCTGGGCTTGATTAGGGGTCCTGGGAATAAAAGCCCTCGCAGGTGTTTCTTGGCATGCGTGCTAAGTTGCTTCAGCCACATCTGACTCTTTGTGACCCATGGACTGTAGCCTGCCAGGCTCCTCTGTCCATGGGATTCTCCAGGCAAGAATACTGGAGTGGGTTGCCATGCCCTCCTCCAGGGGACCTTCCCGACCCAGGGATCAAACCCACGTCTCTTACGTCTCCTGCATTGCAGGTGGGTTCTTTACCACTAGTGCCACCTGGGAAGCCCTGTTTCTTGGAGCCTCCCTTTAATCCCAGCTTACAGGCACTCCTCTGCCATGATGCCTCGGGTCCTCTTATGATCCTGGGTCTCTCCAGATGGGCACTTCTCGAAGGGTCAGTGCTTTCTGCTCAGGAAACCCTTCAGCAGCCTTCACTGCGTCTATCCTCCCAGGGTCTCCCCCTGCTCTCTTTGAAGACATAATGGGCAGAGGTAATTTCTTTAAAAAAATAAAATCACAGTTGATGAGGGTATTCTAAAAAAAGATCATTTCTCCCCTAAGAGGAACTCTGATGCCTGTTAGTACAAATTCTTCCCCCTGATACACAAGCACACATTTATTTATTTATTTATTTTCACAAGATTTGGGTTTTACTTGGTTGTGCAATGTTTGGGTTGCACAAATGTTAACAAGTTTTTTCACCAATGTTTTCCACTAAAAACATTTCTCAGTGTAATTATCTGTTTTTCTACAGCATGATTTTAATGTCCATGTCATGTTCTTATACCAGTGCCCCATTATTTATTTAACCAGTCTCCTACGGGTGGATCTATAAGTTATTTCCAACACTTTGCTAATATGTACAATGCTGCCACAGAGAAGCCACAGAAGTGTTCTTTCTGCTACATGTGTGCCTATTAACTAACTTATCCCCAAACATATCTGGTGCCATGGAAGAACGGTGGGAGAGATGATCAGAACAGGAGAGGTGTTTTTTAAAGTCTAAAAAGAGTACAGGATGGCATTTTGGCTTCTGAGATTCTTTTCCCCCATCCTAATTCAGAATTCCTGCCAATGGGCATGACACGGGTACTAGCCAGAGCTGACAAGATAAAGATAACCTCAGGTAATGAGTTTCTTCTGAATCTATCTGGGTATATACCCATCATCACATTCCAAATGGCCCAACTGGTTCTTTCAGAGTCCACTTCTAACCCGACAGGGTGCGAATGGAAGCAAACAATAATCCTGGCCTACCTTCTGCCTCCTGCTCACTCCTCTCTTCGTGTATGCCACAATGAAGTCATGTAAGAAGCGGGGGCTGGGGAGGGGATAACTCGTAGGTAAGATGCCGTAGCAGCCAAGTCTCCTTCCTTCATGAACAGGAGCACGTGACAGGCAACAGAAAGCTGAACTGACCTCAGACTTTGACATTACAACTCTTGAGCAGATTCCAGTATCCATCACAGGGGTTCCCACCTCCGCTAATGCCTGATGACCTGAGGTGGAACTGATATAATCATAATAGAAATAAAGTGCACAATAAATGTAATGCATTTGAATCATCCCGAAACCATCCCCCCCAACCCCACCCCCACCCCACGAAGTCCAAGGAAAAATTGTCTTCTGTGAATCTGGTCCCTGCTGCTAAAAAGGTTGGGGACCTTAAAGGACTGTCAACATAAGCCTTTAGCTTATAAGATTTTAGAGTGGCTTTTCACCTTCGTTCTTCTGCTTGCTATTTTGTAAGCCAAGTACTGGTCAACAAGCGTATAAAGAATATAAGGGTATAAGAATATAAACTCCCTGAAGATATCAATATCTTTTGAATATCTCCATTTCTTTATGAAGCCCTGGCACAGCCTGTGGTGAATGAGTTCTCATAAAATAAGTTTACAAAGAGTCTGTACCGAGGATCGTACAGTGATTGTGAGAGGCATGCAGCAGCCCTTGAACACTGGGGGCATCCATCTGAAGAATACAAAGGGCAGGGAAAAAAGGGCAACTTGGGAATGGTGAAAAGAAGAGACCTCCAAAAATAATGTTGCTAAAACAAAATGCAAGAAACACTTGGCAATGTTTATTGAATCCAGGGCAAGCATGTGCTGCTGCTGCTGTTGCTGCTAAGTCACTTCAGTTGCGTCCGACTCTGTGCGACCCCATAGACAGCAGCCCACTAGGCTCCTCTGTCCCTGGGATTCTCCAGGCAAGAATACTAGAGTGGGTTGCCATGTCCTTCTCCAGTGCATGAAAGTGAAAAGTGAAAGTGAAGTTGCTCAGTCGTGCCCAACTCTTAGCGACCCCATGGACTACAGCCTACCAGGCTCCTCTGTCCATGGGATTTTCCAAGCAAGAGTACTGGAGTGGGGTGCCATTGCCTTCTCCAAAGCATGTGCTAGAACTGGAAAAATACAAGGTCAGAAATTAATATGAATGGAATCCTAGGAGATTTATCCCATGAGATAAAGCCAAATGACTTGTAGTTGTGAGAGCAGCATCAGCAGTAGTAGGGGAACTCTACCTAGGTGCCAGGGAGGGCAATTATGGTGAGAATGAAGATACTGCCCCCTGAAGGGTCCTGGCTCCCTGAGTCAGCCAGCTTCCCATTATCATAGGTTCTTAGTGCCTTAGACTTGGAAAAGACCTTTGGGGATCTGTGAGTCTAGGTCTCTTTGCCCACCAGAGCCAATGTGGACTTGGGCTTAGACAATCCTGGCTCTTTTTCTAAAAATCAAATGGCCCTAGAAAATCACTTAGCTTTCAGCCTCAGCTCTTAGATGCAAAACACATTAGACCTGTTTTCCCAGAGTCACTGTCAAGGTCAGATGAGTCGTGAAACACTATACAAGTGTTTGGTATTGCTACTTACTGAGAGTACAATGTATGTAAACCAGTATGATTTAGTTTTTCTGTGCGGGGTTTTAAAGATGCTTTAAACCCCCAAAGATGCTACACATGCTTGTCTGGAAGGCAAAGAAGATATGTGTCAAAATAACTACAATTATGGGCATGAGCTGAGTCTTGGGCTGTAAAAAGTGATTTCATTCTTTGGAAAATGAAAGGTTCCACTTGTTGATCATACCTGTGGATCTGGCTTCACTAGAAAACGACCTCCCTACACATTCTGTTGACTTGCTCTTTTGGGCTTCGCTGGTAGTTCAGTTGGTAAAGAATCCGCCTGCAATGAGGGAGACCCCATTTCAATTCCTGGGCCAGGAAGCTCCCCTGGAGAAGGGATAGGCTATCCACTCCAGTGTTCATGGGCCTCCCAGGTCGCTCAGATGGTGAAGAATCCACCTGCAATGCGGGAGACCTGGGTTCAGTCCTGGATTGGCAAGATCTTCTGGAGGAGGGCATGGCAACCCACTCCAGTATTCTTGCCTGGAGAATCCCCGTGGACAGAGGAGCCTGGCGGGCTACGGTCCCTGTGGCCGCAAAGAGTTGGACACGACTGAGCGACTAGGCACAAAGCACACGTGTTCTGTGAAATTGTTACCCTTAGTCAGGGGTGTGCTGTAATTTATAATTTACAGGTTTTTAGAAAACTAGTTATTTCTCAGCAAGTTTGAAAAGAGGGAAATTATCTGATCTTGATAAAAAGCATCTACTGAAGAAACTAAAGCTAACATCATACTAAATGGTGAGAGACTTAGTGCTGTCCATGACTCTTCGTAGCAGCATCACTGATAATAACCCAGTACTGGAAATGACCCAGCTGTCCTTCAACAAATTAACAGTTTAACAAAGTCTGGTCCACTCACACCATTGAATACTACTCAGCAATGAAAAGGCGTGAACTATCAATACTTGCAACAGCTTGGATGCATCTCAAGGCGCCTTATGCTGAGTGAATAAAAGCTGATTTCCAACAACTTCATACTATATGATTCCATTTATATAACACTTTGAAGTGACAAAATTTACAAACGGAGAACAGATTACTGGTTGTCGGGTGAAAAAGGAGGTGGGCCTACAGGAGGGACTCTTGATGAAACTGTTCTGTAACAACTTTTGGGGATAGACAGAGGAAACTATGTTTGTGATAAATGGCATAGAACTAACATACACACACACCAGTCTGTGCCAGTCAGCCCTAAAGGAAATCAACACTGAGTATTCATTGGAGAACTGTTGCTGAAGCTAAAGCTGAAGCTGCAGGACTTTGGCCACCTGATGCAAAGAGCTGACTTATCGGAGAATACCCTGATGGCTGGGAGGGCTTGATGGCAAAAGGAGAAGGGGGAGGCAGAGGATGAGATGGTTAGATAGCATCACTGACTCAATGGACATGAGTTGGAGTAAATTCCAGGAGATAGTGGACAGAGGAGCCTGGTATGCTGCAGCCCATGGGGTTGCAAAGAGTCAGACCTGACTTAGTGACTGAGAAACAACAACAAGGTTGGACTATCTGAATAAGATCTGTGGATTGTGTCAGTGTCAACATGATAGTCAATATATTATACTGTGGTTTTATTAAGATATTATCATTGGGGAAACTGGGTAAACGGTGCGAGGATCTCTGTATTATTTCTTACAAACTGTGTGAATCTAAAACTGTCTCAATAAAAATTTGAATTAAAAAATAGTATCATTGGGGTTAGTCTTGCCAGTGGCAGCTAAGATAGATGTTGTTTTAGGAAGAAACCAGAGACGTGTCACATCGACCCTATTAGTATCACAGTCGACTCTCAATGGAACCGGAGATGCAGGTGGTTTTAGGACATAAAAGAGAGAAGCCTTGGTGGAAACTCTGCACTTGGTTTTGTTTGTTTGTTTTTGTCTTTGAAGGCAGAGAAACAAGAGGAGTAGAGGGTCCTGGAGAGTTACGTAGGAAGCTTCCAAATGATATGCGTACAGATAAAGTACGCAAATAAAATGAACACAGTCTCCATCAGGGTTCCACAGTTACACCTGACAAGAAGCAGAACTCGAGCCTCAAAGCTGCCTAATGAAGAAACTGAATTAAAATTCATTATAGGCAGTTGAACACTCTAGGAGAGCACTGTGGGTAATGCTTAAGAGCATGGTCTTAGGTGACGGGTGGCTTAGAATCAATCCCAGCCCTGACACTTATTTAGCTTTGTGACCTTTGGCAAGTGACTGAAGGTCCTTGGGCCTCAGTTTCCCCATCTGGAAAATGGACAAAATACTAGACCCTACCTCACAGG
Source organism: Bos mutus (assembly GCF_027580195.1). Taxonomy (NCBI): domain Eukaryota; kingdom Metazoa; phylum Chordata; class Mammalia; order Artiodactyla; family Bovidae; genus Bos; species Bos mutus. Next base: position 26,437,023 of record NC_091626.1, on the reverse strand, counting down.
GTGTTGTCAGGATTAAACAAGTTAATGCTCAGACTACTGCCTGGCCCATTCATGCTTGATCGAGGTTACCTGCTCTTACTCTTATTACCCTTTCTAGGAGAATAGATGAATACCATCTCCTGGTGCAGGGCTGGATTCTCCAGAGCTCATCATGAAACATGTCAGCCTTCTCCCTGTTTCTTCATTTCCTTGACCTGGGCTTCTGTTCACCAGTCAGAAGTCTGTAATCACCAAGAAGAAAATAACCCTTAATGTCATATGTTGACTAAGAACAATTGTTTGCTTAGGTGTGCACCGAACTGAACTGAAGGTCTTCTGGGACCTGTTTGCCCTTGGGGGTAATCTTGGGGCTCCCAGTAGCTATTCTGGACTCTCATGGTTTAACAATGGATGTTCCTTAGGAAACATACATTGAAAATGCTAGAATGTAAAGCACTAGCTCAGGTGAGGTGGCCCACCTGCAGGTGCCCACTGGGAACTTATTAAACATGTGGATTACAAGGACTTCCCTGGTGGTCCAGTGGTTGAGATGCCGCACTTTCAACACAGGGGGCACAGGCTCAATCCCTCCATGGGGAACTAAGATCCCACATCGGTGCAACGTGGCAAAAAAAAAAAAAAAAAAAACAACACCAGAATTAAAAAAAAACAAAGCGAAAAACTGGATTACAGGGTTCTTCCCTAGACCTTTGGAAGCCGCATTGCTGGACATGGGGCCTGAGAATCTCCATGTTAACTAATGATGATTAGTTAGCATGGATGATTTAATGAGAAACACTCGTCAGATGTCAGGGTCTGGCACTTGAGAAACCCTGACTTTTCTCATCCTGCACACAAGCCTTCAAAGTCGTGCGTGCACGCGCGCGTGTGTGTGTGCGTATATGCTTGCATGCTCAGTCACTTCAGTCTGACTCTTTGTGATCCTGTGGACTGTAACCCACCAGGCTCTTCTGTCCATGGGATTCTCCAGACAGGAATACTGAAGTGGGTTGCCATGGCCTCCTCCAAGGAATCTTCCCAATCCAGGGATTGAACCCATGTTCCTTATGTCCCCTGCACTGGCAGGCAGGTTCTTTACCACTAGCGCCACTTGGGAAGCCCCCCTTCAAAGTAGACAGCAGCTGTAATTACCTTTGTGCTATGCTGTGCTTAGTCACTCTGTCATGTCCAACTCTTTGTGACCCTGTGGACTGTAGCCCACCAGGCTCCTCTGCCCATGGGGATTCTCCAGGCAAGAATACTGGAGTGGGTTGCCATGCCCTCCTCCAGGGGATCTTCCCAATCCAGGGATCGAAACTAGGTCTCCCACATTAAAAGGTGGATTCTTTACTGCTTGATCTTTATTTTTACCCAATTCAAAACCAAATCTCTGAGAGGCGAGCTCTTTTAACCCAAGGACACCGGGTGAGTGCCAGTGCTGGGGACATTGTCTTGAATCAGCTAACTCAGAGGCACCGAAACTGGCCAGCCATTTCTCTACTAAAAATATTTCCCTCCTCCCTCAAAGGCCATCTCATGCTCTGTAGAGTCAGGAACCAGACCTGTTCATTTTTCTTCCACATCTGGCTTTCAGAGCTCCTAGCTTTCCCAAATTGTTAGGACTCCAGAGGAGCCCAGCAACTTTGGGTCTGTCTGCTACGCCATCCGTAAAGCTATCAGTGAAATACAGACGGTGGTTTCCAGTCATCCACTTGTGATGAGAGAAGGGCTGAGAGTAGGCAGGAGGCAGGATTCCTGTCTGCAGTTTAAGGGTGTAGATGGGTGGAGGGGGCAGCGTACAACCAACTGTGGATTCAGAGGCTATCTAATCTATAAGTGAAAAAAAAATAGTCCCAGAATCCTTCCCCATTCTTTCCCTAAGCCTCCTTTTCTGGCTACAAAGCTGCTTTGTATACCCACCCACCTCCCCCACAAACACACTTTCAAAAAGAAAACCAGTAAGTAAGATTAAGCATCAAACCTAGATATGGGAAATGTTTGGGTCAAGTGTGAGTTTATGTACATCTAAGACCAGGAAATGAAAAATGAGAAACTGGGGTAGGGCTCTGCCCTCGCTGCACAGGTTTGTGGGTGGAGCATTTTTGGCTGATCTTTGAATCAGCTCATGTCCACGAGCATGTGCCATGGGTCTGGCCCTGCGCCCAGGCTTCCTTCATGGCTCAGTGGGTAAAGAAGCGGCCTGCAGTGCAGGAGACGCAGGAGATTCAGCCCCTGGGTCGGGAAGATCCCCTGGAGTAGGAAATGGCAACCGGCTCAAGAATATTTGCCTAGAAAATCTCGTGGACAGAGGAGCCTGGCGGGCTGCAGGCCACAGGGTTGCAAGGAGTTGGGCACGACTGAGCGCGCAGCACTGCACCCAGCTGTGTGGCACACTTTCTCACTGCATTCTCAGAACAGACCAGTGAGGTTGACAGAGTCATTATCTTTATTTCAGAGACAAGGAAACCGAGTCTCAGAGAGGGCCAGTCACTTTCTAAGGCCTCACAACTGGCCAAGAGTAGTCAGCATCAAAAAAAAAAAAAAAAGTGGATTACAGGATTCCACCCTAGTAACTCAGGTCTGCTCTTAAATTCTTTGTGCCCCTTAGAAAGTAGACATCTCTTTGGGCAAACTGGAGATGGCCCGTCTCCTCCCAGCTGTCTTCCTTGCCCTCCCCACAACCCAGTGAAATCAAAGCAAGCCAAACATAGATGATTTCTGTAATGAAGATTCCTAGGCATTTGGGAGGGCCCAAAGCTTTAGCTAAACAGCCACTGTTGAGGGGAAGATCTGTGTTACGTGGCAAAGGCCACGCAGTCACACACCCTGACCTAGTAGTTATAACCCTGGGATTATAGGTTATATTTACCATAAACAAAACCTCCATGAGTATATCTATCATAAAGCTACTTCAGTATCTAAAATGTAGAGGCAACATAAATGTCCAAAAAGAAAAGAAAGAATCAAGAGAAGAAAGTTGTTTTCAGAACTCTTAAGTATTCATGTACACTGAGAGGAAACTCAGCACTTTTGTGGAAAGGTGAAATTGGGTGGGTCGTAGCAGTCCTGGGTATGAAGTCTAATAAGTAAAAATACCCATCATTTCACTGCACACACTAAATTTCCATGGCTATGCCATAGAAAGACCCTCTGTCATTTTGCAGCGTATACAAATATCAAATCACTAGGTTGTATACCCGAAACCAACAAAATATTTTGTCAACTTCACCTCGATTCCTTTTTAAAAAAAGGAATCAAGATGCTAAAGAAGACCCTCTAAATTACCTTCCAAAATGTGTCTGACCTATTCTTGAAAATTTGCTCTAAATTAAGCTATAGTTTCCTGCACTGTGTGTGCAGGATTCGGAATGGAGATTTTCTCTGATTAACATACATGTTGCTAGGGAAACCACACTTGACCAGTGTTTTCCTAAAGAACGAGCGTTTATGACAATCGGTTTTTGTGCCCAGCGCTGTGTGAGGCATATAACATACGTTAATTACCTCATTTTATCATCACAGGAGTTCCTGCAAAGTAGGTATTATTATCTTCATTTAACGCATGAGAAGGAGGCCGAGGGAGATGAAGTAACCTGCCCAAGGGCCTGGGCTAGCCTGTGTTGGAGCTTGGACTCCAGCCTAGAACTCTGTCTCCAGATGCTGCCCTAATCTGCAGCCAGGACTGGCACAGTCCCTTGAGCCTGTTCAGGGTGGTCGTGACCTAGACCAGCTGTGAAATGTCCGGAGTGTCACCTCTCTCCAGATCCAAGCTCTTTCCACTTGACTGCTATGCCAACGCCCCTTGAAATCAATTTGAAAATGGCTCAGATCGTTTGGTTTGGGAAAATTTCCCCCAGGAATGTAATAGCCACTTTTCAGGCCTGCTTCCAAAAGAAGAGACCAGTAAGGTGTATTAGTCTCCTAAGGCCACCATCGTAAAAGGCCGCAAACTGTGTGGCTTAAAACAACAGAGATGCGTTGTCTCACAGTTCCGGAGGCTAGTCGTCCAAGACCAAGGTGTTGGTAGGGTTGGTTCCTTCCGAGAGCTGTGAGGGAGAATCTGTTCGAGGCCTCTCTTCCAGCTCCTGGTGGCCTCCAGCATTCCTTGGCTGGTAGGTGGCCATCTTCTCCCCATATCTCTTCACATCTCCTGGGTGGGTCTGTCTCTGTGTCCCGATTTCTCCTTTTTATAAGTCATATTGAATTAGGGTCAATCCCGCTGACCTCATTTTGACTTGACTGTCTCTGTAAGAAGGTTGCCAAAGGAAATGGCAACCCACTCCAGAATGCTTGCCTGGAGAATCCCAAGGACAGAGGAGACTGGTGGGCTGTAGTCCATGGGGTTGCAAAGAGTTGGACATGACTAAAGCAACTGAGCACCTCTGTAAAGACCATCTCTCCATGTGGGATCACATTCTGAGGTGCGGAGGATTAGGACTCCCAAAATACCTTGGGGGGAGGACACAATTCAACTCCTAATGGCGAGGCAGCCTTGGGGAGCGGGCTCCTCCTCCTCACTCCTGGCCCTTGGTAGGTCTTTCCTTTCCTCCCATCCAGCCCATGCTCCCCTTTTGTCCAGCAGGTAAGGGCAAATAGCAGTGAATCAACTGTCAGAAGAAAACCAAAGCCTCCATGAACTTGGTTTTCTGCCTCCCATCTAGTTCCCTTCATCTCATGCCAACAAGTGGCATTTTGCCCAGGCTGTCACCATGCCCTGCATGCACCAGAAAAAACAGAAGCAAAACAAGTGTTGGAGCCAAGAGAGCCTGACATGTTTTAGCCAGAGGTCTCGGCGTGGTTGCCTTGGGCAACATCTAACTTACAATTTCCTCTGTCTGAGTGTGTGAGTGTTTGTACAAAAGGGTTCTTCAAGTTCCCGATTCTCTAACATGCTCCTACTGCAGACTCCTCTATGGAGCTAAGAAAGCCTGCCAAGCTCTTTTCATAAAACCATACCCTAACTCCCCAAGGTTGGCAGTGGAAGAGGAATCTCCACATGGGAGGCGTAACTGAGGATTCTCAGCCCCAACTCCTGTCCTCCAGATTTACCTGTCTTTTGTAAGTTGCACTAGCCGCCACTGCTGTCACCAGGTTAGGCTCAGAGAAGGCACTCCTTTCCAAGTATGAAGGGAAGCTTGTCTTAATTCTCCCCTGCTTGGCTGAGTCCAGGATGCAGCATTTATTCAAACTTGTCAGAAGACCCCAAACCAGAAAGTTCAAAATATTTCTTTCAAAAGGGCTTCTATCAATAGATAAGGTGGTCTGGGAGCCCAGGCCCATCTCCACCTGTCTCCCTACCCACCTAATACTGCATCTTCAGATCCAAATATACACGGAGGTCACAGGCAAGGACAAGCCCCCTTTCCATCCAGCTTGAGACCTGCCTTCCCAAGTCCAGCGTCTCCTCTGCGGAGACTGGCCGACAGTGGCAGCGCTCATTCCCTGCAGGGAAAAATCCTGCAGGAAAAAGTCCAGAGCGTTGGCTTGGAAAGACCACATCCGAACATCATCCAGTCTCTGTGCCCAAACAAATCTCCACAGGGAAGTGGTGGAATTGTGTTAGACAAGCCCTTTCTTGCACTTCCCACCAGTTCTGATGGTCATTGCCAACAGAAGATGCCTACCCAAAGTAACAGAACAGAATTCCTTTGGAAGAAGAACCAGTGAGACAATTTCATCCTTCTATTAGGTGGCGAGCGTTTATATTTATAAGCTGTTAGATTGAGATGCATGGTAGAGATTATTCAATGAAGTTGAGTCCTTGTTTTACAGGTAGGAAACTGAGGCCCAGAAAGGGAAAGTGATCTGCATAATGTTGGCTAGTGGTAGAAGTGAATCCAGCTCTTCTGATTCTAGAATCCAGCTCTTCTGATTCCCAGCCCAGCACCCTTTAGCATATTTATCTCTGATGTATAGTAGAGCACTGCTGCTGTTGCTGCTAAGTTGCTTCAGTCGTGTCCGACTCTGTGCGACCCCATAGAGGGCAGCCCACCAGGCTCCCCCGTCCCTGGGATTCTCCAGGCAAGAACACTGGAGTGGGTTGCCATTTCCTCCTCCAATGCATGAAAGTGAAAAGTGAAAGTGAAAAGTGAAAGTGAAGTCGCTCAGTTGTGTCTGACTCGTAGCGATCCCATGGACTGCAGCCCACCTGGCTCCTCTGTCCATGGGATTTTCCAGGCAAGAGTACTGGAGTGGGGTGCCATTGCCTTCTCCATAGTAGAGCACAGAGACTTGTTATTTTAAACCTTAATTCAAACAGAGATCAAGTTGCTACAGTGTGGAAGAAAACTTTTCATGGATCATCAATGAATCCAAAATGGCAGTCTAAAATCTCCTGGGATAAAGGGCTCTAAGCACATGAGTGTAACAGCAGAGGAAACATATTTCAGGGGGTTCCCAATGCTAGTCATTTCTAACTCCTGGATGTCACTTATATCAATCCCTTTCTCCTGCCTTTCTGCCTCCATTTGAGTCAACCTAGTCACCATCATTTCATCATTCAAATACGCTCTTGCCCTAAGAATAAAATCCCAGATCCTCAACATGAACCAGAAGGTTCCATGTGTCCTGGTTTCATCTTGCTTTTCTAGCTTTATTCTCTTTTACCCTTCCCTTCAGTCTCTCTGCTCCAGCTGGGCATGGCTTCTCAAAGCTCCTCAAATAGGTGTAGTCAGTCTTTCTTTCTCCCTGCCTCCCTCCCTCCCTCTCTCCCTGCCTCCCTTCCTTCCTATCTTTCTTTTCCTTGCCCCTCTCTTTGTCTCTCTCTTCCATGCTGCTGCTGCTAAGTCACTTCAGTCGTGTCCAACTCTGTGCGACCCCATAGAGGGCAGCCCACCAGGCTCCCCCGTCCCTTCGAATTCTCCAGGCAAGAACACTGGAGTGGGTTGCCATTTCCTTCGCCAATGCGTGAAAGTGAAAAGTGAAAGTAAAGCTGCTCAGTCGTGTCCGACTTGCAGCAACCCCATGGACTGCAGCCTACCAGGCTCCTCCGTCCATGGGATTTTCCAGGCAAGAGTACTGGAGTGGGGTGCTGTTGCCTTCTCCCTCTCTCTTCCATATGTGTGTGTTAATCGCTCAGTAGTGTCCAACTCTTTGCAACCCTATGGACTGTAGCTTGCCAGGCTATATGGAATTTTTCCATGAAAAATCCATGAAATTTTCCAGGCAGTAATGCTAGAGAGGGTTGCCATTCCCTTCTCCAAGGGATTTTCCCAACCCAGGAATCAAACCTGGGCCTCCTGTATTGCAGGCAGATTCTTTACCGTCTGAGTCACCAGGGAAGTCCTGTTCCCTATAGAAAGGACAGGGCTTCCCTTCTTCTCCTTTCCACCTAGATCAGTGGTTCTCACACAAGGGTGATCCTGCCCCTCCCAGGGGACATTTGGTGATATCTGGAGATATTTATTTTTTTGCTTGTTACAACTGGCATCTAGTTGGTAGAACACAAGGATGTAGCTAAACACCCAGCAATGCACAGGACATTTCCCCACCCCTAGCCCACTAACAAAAAATAAAATATTGATAGTGCTGAAATTGAGAGACACTCAACATTTGGAACCCAGCTTAAACAGCACTTCTTCCAAGAAGCCCTTCCATGACACTTGATATTGGTTTAGGACCCCTCCCCCCTCAGGAGGCTCCTACTCATCACTTCTCTTTCACAGCACTTGGCACATGGGAGTATTTGAGATAATGTACCATCTGCTTTCCACTGCAGTGTACCAGCTCCAGGATGGAGCGGAGTGTTAGGTCCATCACCTCATCCCAGCGCCCTATGCGGTACTCGGTGAAGTTAGGCATCACTTTTTGTTTTGTTGATCCTGGGACACAGAGGAGGCCAGTTTACACAGGGGCCCTGTCTTTTACCGAGTGACGTGGTTTCTAAGGGCTTCACATGCAGACCCACAGATACCTGGGACAAGAGCACGGTCTTGGCAGCCAGGGGGAAGTGGGAGGATATCACAATTCTGCCACCTCCATCAGGTGATTTAATTTCTCTGGAACTGGATTTCATCACCAGTAAAAGAAGCATAACATAGAACCTGTCTCCTAGAGTTGCTGTGAAGATGAAAAGATGAGTACCACCTCTGGCATAGGCTAAGAGATTAATAATTGAGAGGAAGAAAAGGCAGGGGGAAAATAGACCCTTAGACCTATTCTGAGGGTCTCCTGTAGCCGCCAGGGCCTGGGTAGCGGGAAGAGGAATGTGGAAGGGACATCAAGAGACTGCTAGTCAACCTGTCTTTCTCGACTTCTTCAGCTCTAAAATGTGCCTACCAATATCTCATCTTACTTATCCCATGAGCTTGTTATATGCACCCCAGATAACTCCCCACCCAAACAAGAGAGGTGCCTAAAAATTACCTGTAGGTAGGGCTGAGTGCAGTCCAGACTGTCTTACCTCCTCCACCCTGGGTCTTCTTAAGAGCTCTGGCCTGCCACCCTTTCTTTCTTACCTGGATTCCCCACCTCCATCCAGACATTTGGAAAGGCAGCCCATTTGAATTAGAGCCAACCCCAGATTCCTCCATCTTCCTGGGCTCTGCCTCTAATGCCAGTAGGGACTCCACCCCCTGTAACCTGCCTGGCCCCACCTCCCACACGGTCTGGACCCTGGTCCACAGCCAGGTCTCACAGCCCACACCCAATCAGCAGGGGAATTCCAGACATTTTCACCGAATGAGACCTGGAAATTGATTGCTATCATTCTTTTGCCCAAGGTGGGGAGGGGAAGGACTTCCCGTTTTCAGGCCTTTTTGCTTCCCCCTCAATTTTAGACATTCAAAACCTGTTTTTAAAAGAAGCAAAGATCCTTTGTCTTGACTGCTCAGGTCAGCAGACAGAAGTGTCTGTCTGAGAATGGAGGGCAGGACAGGAAGAAGACTCTCAGCAGAGAACAGAGGACATGAGATGGGCACAGAGAAGTTTTGGATAGGAACCCCTTTAGCCCTGGGGGCAGCGGTTGGAGCCAAGTCCCACACAGATAGCCAGCAGCCAGTGAGGTTCAAGGCTCTTGACAGAACTCCTCTCCATCCGCAGAGCTGTGTGAGCACCAGGGCAGACTCCAGCAGCGTGGGGGCAAGGCAGGGGGCAGAGGGGCCTCGACTCCATGACTGAGGGAGGAGAGGGGAGCGTGCCGGTGGCATCAGCTTGGCACGATGGACCCTAGCATGCCAGCAGCTCCGTGTTCTCTGTGACCACAGCCGCCCACACCCATGCCACCCATGCCCACGGGATTAGTAGCCTGCTGCTTCCGTCAACAAGTCTGACTTTCTGCCTTTGTGGCTGGTGGAACCTGGTGGGGCAGTTTCCCGATCTGGATTGCTTTTCTTCCATTTCCTGGTTCTCATACCTTCCACTCAGTCTGCAAAAGGATGTTTCTCGTTTGGGGTTGTTTTTTTTTTTTTTGGTCCAAAATGCTTGACGAAAGATCTGGTCTCTTAATCAGTTCAGATCCCTGGGAAGTTATTTAAGGAATCAAAACAGCTCTAGTTAGACCCCCTAAAGATTAAAATCCATGACTTGCCTCTATCCAGAATATGGTTCTTCCGTGGTGGGAGAAACCTTAGTGCAAAGGACCTAAGCATCGGCAGCCTCCCCCGTCCCACCAGCCAGGTCTTGGCAGGAAACAGCAGTTTGACCTCCCAAGTCTCTGCTTTTATTTGCTTTGAAGAAGGTACCCTGTTCCCCACGCCACCCACCCCCTTTTGAAACATTCCTCCAGTGTGTATAACACATCTTTTTGTCTTCCATCAATGCTTGCTAAATGCTTTAGTGGTAGAACGGAGGCCAAGGGAGCTCAGAAGGGCTGGGATTAGGGTGAGGCAAATGAGCCCCCTCCCTGCCCCGGGGCGCTCAGTCTCCAGGTGCAGGCTTCCTCACCCTGACCCTGGCCCTGCGACTGATGGCTGGTGAGAGAAAGCTTCCAGGGGAGACGGTTTACTCAGAGATGACTGAAAGGGCCCCACATAGGCACTGGCCAGCCTCAGCCGGGGGCACAACTCAACCCATAATACAAGGCCAAGTCACTTGCTTGTTGAAGTATATACGGCTTGTTGAAGATGAAACCGCGTCCTAGAATCCAGGATTATTTGATGACAAATTCCATGGCATAAAGCCACTGTAAAGCCCTGGCACCTGCAGTATATATACCTTTACTGGTCCGAGAGGAAGAACCAAAGAGAGACGTTCAGAGGCTGCTGCTGTTGTGTTGATGGCGCCTTCCCTTTTTGCTCCCTTCCTCTGTAGCCTGCCTGCTCCAGGCTGAGCTGGTGAACTATGAGCGAGTCAAGGAGTACTGCCTCAAAGTCCTGAAGAAAGAAGGGGAGAATTTCAAGGCCCTTTACCGGTCCGGTGTGGCCTTCTACCACCTTGGGGACTATGACAAAGCGCTCTACTACCTGAAAGAGGCAAGAACCCGACAGCCAACAGGTAAGGCAGCAATTGCTCTTTTCTGACCAACAGCGCCCTGGGGCAGCTCCCAGACCATCTCACCACCAAGGTCAGCTTTTTCTGGCTGGCAGGGCCGGGCAGAGGGAGAAATGGCAAGTGAGGGGTCAGGTGTGTCCTAGGTCTTGGAGCACATGGAGTCCGTGCCTTTGGGATCTGAGTTCCAGGGAGCTTGGGCACCTCTTCTGTTTAAATAGGATGTGGATTTCTTCATTTTTCCAACCCAGAATCCAGCCCTCTTTACTTATTCATTGAATCCATATTGCATTCTTACTACATGCTAAGATTTGTGCTGGCTGCCAGGGATGTAGGTAAGAAGACTCAGTCCCTAAACGTGAGGAGTTCACATTCTGGTTGATGAGACAGAATACAAATGGGTAATTTGGAGGGTAAGCCCAACATTCTTCCAGGAAGAATGCTCCTCCAGGCAGATCCCAGATAACAGAGCATGCATTATCTGTACCATTCGCTTAAGTCACGGCCACCAGCCCCACCATTCATTCATGCCACAGATGTATACTGAAGCAGGGCCAAGAACTCTTCCAAGTGCTGGGCAAATAGCAGGGAACGATGCTCAAAGATGCTGCCTTCAAGGAGTTTGTGTTGTAATGGAAGAAGATGGACAGTAAACAGACAGATTGATAATGTAATATTTAATAGTAATAAGTGCTATAAAGAAAATCAAGCAGAGTCAAAGGATCAAGACTAAAGTGGGTGCTATTGCAGACCAGGTGGTCAGGAGCACCCTGTCTGAGAAGGCATGTTTTAAACATTGACTTTGACTTGCTGTTGCCATGGTTGTTCATATGGCTGATTTTTTTAAAATGCAATTCTCCTTCCAAGGAATCTTGTTAGAATGAATTTACAAATACCCAACATACTGTTTTTTTCTTTTTTTTAAAGAACACTAATATCTTTATCCATTGTTGATTTGTTTCCTGTATATAATTTGTGTTCCCCCAACTACACTATAAGCAACTCGAGGACCAAGAATGAGACTCATTCAACAGAATTTTCTTGAGTACCTGCTATATGTCAGTACTATTCTGAATGCCCTGCCTGGCATTTTGGAATATTATACAGCATTCCTTTCTACTCCTGGAAGTAAACATCTCAGGCAACCCTGAAACTCTTATATTCTGGAGTGTATAGGGCTAAACAGCTATTCTCTGTCCTTCCCCACTCACTAACTTAAGGACTGGAATTGGGGGAAATTCTTCTATTTGTGGTCAGGTGGTTGCCTAGAAGAGCAAAATCGGACAGTGAAGCACAAGTCCTTTTAAACTCTCCAATTAAAAAAAAATTACAGTCAGTATTTACTGATCATTTGGATTGAGCACTTTCAGACATCTATTTTGATCCTCTCAGCAGTTTTAAGAGGAAGGTTTTATAATCCCTGGGAGAGGCAGCCTTTGGAGTCAGGCGCAGTGACTATGTGTTATCTCCTTGGGCATCTGACTTGATCTCTCCAGTTTTCATTTTCATCACAGTCAGGATGATGAGACATACTTTATAGGATTCTAATGAGGTCTCATTGAGACAATGAAAGTTAAAAACATGACCCAAAGTAGACACTCAAAAATGGAGGTTGTCACTTGCAAGACGAGACAGGAGATTCAAAGAGACTGGTAGGTTGCCTGAGGTTAAACAGTAGCTAACTCTGAACTAAAAGTCTCAACTCACTGAGCTGACTGAGGACCACTGGGATTGCTGCTGCATAGAAATAAGAGAAGAAATTCTCGCTCCTCTCCTCTCCTTCCCATCTGTCCTCTGGGTCATGGGGACCTGTCCCCATGGAGGCAGGGAAGGAGAGGAACTGCACTCCAGTTGCCTTCTCTGTCGCCCTGGACCTTGGCTGAGTGAGGCTGCCCTGTCCGTGATCTGCAGATGCAGCTTTGGTCTGATCCCCTGTAGACCCACCAGTCCCCTCACCAGCTGTTCCCTAAGGTGTGTTTCTCTCCTCACAGACACCAATGTGATTCGATATATCCAGCTGACGGAGATGAAGCTCAGCAGATGCTCCCAGAGAGAGAAGGAAGCCATGTGAGCAGAACACCTTTCTAGAGCTGCGCCTGGCCCAGGACATCCAAGCACCGCGTGGTGAAGAGCCCCTCCCTGGGTTCTGGTCCTTTCTCCTCACTTCCTCCTCCTATTACCCCTCACCTCCATATCTACTCTCCGTGCGCACAGGAGACCCGTGGATTTGGAATCTGGTGGGTTGCCCTGACAGTGCAGACAGCCTCCTTTCAGTAGGGGCAGCCGCTGAAAGAGACCTGGCTTTGGCGGGAACAGCCATAGAGGACTGTCACAGGTTGGGAGTGCCCTTACAGCTTCGACTTGGGCCAGCACTCCTGACAAGAGGCAGAGCCCGGCAGGTGGACCCTCCCAGAGGCGTCAGGCATGGAGCCCACGGGCTGGACCCTTCCACTGCTTCTTCACAGACTGGAGCATCTCACGGCAACTGTGATGAATCCAGGAGCCAGACAGACACCAAAAGCATCGGTTGAGCCCACAGAGTCCGAGAATTTGTACACTGGATTTCTGCACACACACACACGCCTGCTCCCCACCCCCAAGAACCCTCAGCCCCTGCCTCCCTCCCTCCCTCGTGGTCTCGTTCTGTGCTTTCTCCTCTCCCCCTTGGGGATCTGAGACTCTGCCAGGATTCACATGCCATCGAAACCCACTCTCAATGCCCTCTGGTGACCACACATACCATTCCCCCAGACTCCCAGCCAGCAGGCAGCTGTGACTGCAGAAGGTCAGGGTGGAGTGGGCCAAGGACTGACCATGTAGGGCTGGGGGGAGGGAGAGATGACGTCTAGGGGACAGAGCATTGTATAGACTGGGAGACTGAACTGTGGACGAAGTTAAGTGTGAATAAAAATAAATGAACAGGCAGCAGTCCCTGTCACTTCTGTTGGAAGCAGCCCAATCCCTCACTTTTACTCCGTCCCCCAACCCTCAATCAGAGTTGCTTACAGCCAGGCAGGATGGGGCTTCCCCCAGAGCAATGGGCCACTTGTCCAGTGGTGTACAAAGCTGGCTGCGCCTTTGTGCTTTTAGAGTGGGCTGGGACTGTGGAGACCGCCCAGGGACTTGGCTGGTGGGAACCTGTAAGCCCCTTTTTGATGAAATTATCTGGACTCAATATCTAGCACGTAGAATGTGTTCAACAAGTATTTGTTGACTGAGTGAATGATGACTGCAAACTGGTTCTCCTGCCTTAAACTCATTTTATCCCAGCCTAGTCTCCAGATACCTATGCTCTTTTTGCGATGCCATGTAGCTTCAGTCAAATAAGAAACATTTACTGAGGGCTTGTCATTTGCCTGTCATTGTGCAATATGCCCTTGGACGAAGGATGTAGTCCCGGTCTTCAAGGAGATGGAAGAGTTGAGAAATAGTCATAGGAGATTATTACCAATGACACCTTTAATTTATATGATGCTTTAAGATTTTCAAAGCACTTTCATGTATTTTTTGTGTGATCAGTGAGACAATATTGTACAAATTAAAATATATACAGATGCAATAATGTTAATAGTGAGCATTTATTAAATGCATTCTCCTCAGATCTTTACATGTATAATCTCATTTCTTTCATGTAATTACCTACTATTCCCATTTGATGGATAAGGAAACTGAAAAACAGAAAACTTGTCCAAGGTTGCATGGCCTTAAGTGGCATAGCTAGGATTTGAACTGAGTCTGTCTGACTCTAGAGTTTCAGCTGTTGACTACTCTGTAGTTAGTTGCTGCCCTAGAAAGTACTAGATTGGCTTAAGTTTTCATTCGGGATTTTCCATAAGATGTTATGGAATGAAATTTTTGACCAATATTATATTGGATAGTTGTTATTGTTTAGTCACTAAGTCGTGTTCGATTCTTTTGTGACCCTATGGATTGTAGCCTGCCAGGCTCCCCTGTCCATGGGATTTCCCAGGCAAGAATACTGGAGTGATTGCCATTTCCTTCTCCAGGGGATCTTAGCAGGACAGTGTGTGTGACAAGCCCTGATGATGCCAATGATGGTACATGGGCCACCTTTTGTTATTTAGCCCTAGTTGAGAAATGGTCCCCAGCACTTGACTCCCTAGTGGTGGAAAAGACAGCTGAGATCCAGCAGTTAATTCTGTATATTGTTCATTCTGCTTGCTGATGGGCCAGTGTGTATCCCAACAATCCACCAAGCATTCTTCACTCCCTCCCCAGCTTTGGGAAAGAGTCACAATTATAGGTAGAGAATGAAAGGAAACACAACGTTAATTATGGGTTATTTATTTAATCAGAGGCTTCAGCACTGCAGGATCCAATCTCTGCTCAGGGTCCAGAAGCCAGCAGCACAGGTTATATTCACACAGCTCCTCAAAGGCTTTCAATGGGGTCTGCAAGAAGGTGCTAGAAATATCCAGGGGCTAGAAGCTGCTTGCCTGTAGCTCAGCCTCTGGAGAAGGGAAACAGGGGAAAAGCTGTCATTGCTGCCACGCTCTCCCCAGCCTCAACCATATCCTTCTCTCTCTTCTCTTCCCTCAAAATGGTTTCACGTGACCCCAAGTACAGGCAAACGTGCAAACCTCCCCCCTTTCCAAGCCTCCATCCCAGGAAGTCTGTGAGCTGGCAGACTGCTCGTCAGGATCTGAAGAATGAAGATGAGGTCATAGGTGGCCTGCAGAACCAGTTCAAATTGGCAGGGTCTCTCTTTGGTCTTCATGCAGTGAGGACGGACTCAGGGGAGCTATTCTCAATGTGGAGCAAGAGAGGGTCTTGCCTCACCGAGAGTTGGGGCAGGGCTGGACAGATGATGTTAAGATTGTTGCCATCCTTCCCAGAACTAGGTGAGGACAACCTTGTGGGACCTCATAGAGCAAGTAACCAGGCCGTCTGCTTGTCTAGTGACGAAGATATGCATGCTGGGAACTCCATCACTGTGACCCACAGTTCAATGATCCCAAAGGAAGAAACTGCCTGGGGAAATGTTTGAGGTGGTGGGACTGAATTTTCTGTGCATTTGTCCAGAGACTTCAGACAGCTGGTAAGCAACATGAGGTTTGTTCACCATACCAAACCTTCAGCTTCCTTCTCCTCATCCAGCCCCCAAACAGGGACTATCATTTAATACATGTTTTGTTTGCAAATGTCACTACTGAGCTGAACTTGGAGTGCTCAATCTGGATTTGACCTGCTTTGTCATCTCCTGCTGGGACTTTGGTGATAGAGACTTTGGAGAAAAAAATTACACTTTTGTTGTAATTATTATGAGAGCCTCAGATGTGTATGGTAGAAATATTAGTGGGGGGGGAGACAAATTCTGCCCCATCATCCTACTACTGGAGACAGATATTGTTATCCTTTTGAATGTTTCTTTTTGGTATAAATGTACACATGCACATCCTTTTTAAACAGAAACTGGATCATACTGTACATACTCCTTAATAACCTACTTTTCAAAATGTGTATTTATATTTTAGAATATATAATACATACACAGGTACAAAGTTCAAGAAGTACGAAAAGCTCTAGCATCAGAAGTAAATCTTCCCACCCTGTCTGCCAGCCTCTAGTTCTTCAACTACTTCTATCTCCTTGCAGAGACAGTTACGCATTTTCAAATGTCTGTATCTATTGTGTCACAATTGCTAGCATATTGGACACACTTTCTGCACCTTGTGGTACTTCATTCACAATATCATGAACATAACATGTTTTGTGCATAGCCCAAGCTTTTTCAACAGCATCCTCATTGGGTGAGTGGACCTTCATTTGGTAACCAATCTTGTAATAGTGATTATTTCATCTGTTCCCAATCTTTACTGTAAATAACGTTGCAACAGACATTCTCGTAGCTAAATTTTGCACATATCTAGGACTATTTCCTTAGGGTAAAATCCAAGAAGGAAATTATTTGGCTATCTTTAAGAAATTTGATATATGTTACCAACTGCCCTTCAGAAAGTTTGTACCAAAGTCCTCTTCTTTTGCAGGCTTGAGAGTGCCCTGTTCCCTGCACCCTCACTGCTACTGGGTATTATCACTTATCAAATCTTTACCAATTTGATAGGAAAATAATAGTGTATCAACGTTACACGAATTCACACTCCTTTATTAGTGAATAGCATCTTCACGTGCTTATTGGCCATTTGTGATTTTTCTATTTATTTGATATTGGTATGTTTATCTTTATTATCAATATGTACTTTTATTAAGAATATTGTTTGTGGCAAGAAACATTGCCAAAATGCTTTCCAAGTGCTTTGCTTTCAAGTTTTGTTTATGGTGCTTTTTGACATACATAAATTCTTAATTCTACAATTAATTTGTTCCTCTGTTGCCAGCTTCTTCTGCCTACTGTTTGTTCACTCTCTCATTTCTATCAGAATGGTCCTTCCAAAACACAATCCGATTATGTCACTTCAGCTTAAAAATCTTTATTGACTCTTCATCATTTTTAGGACAAAGGCCAAACTCAGCATAAAACACAAGGTCTTTCAAAGGATTTCTCACACAGACTCACCTCCTGATCCTCTTGCCAAAGTTCCCTACATTCCAGTGCTACATAGCTTCTTGTGATTCGCTGAACCCATTGTTCTGGGGTCTCTTGGCCTTTCCATGCTTTCCAAAGCTATCTAGCTGGCTATGACTCACCCTCCAACCCACTCTGCCTTGTTAATTCCTATAGCATTTGTCAAGGCTCACTGCTTGAAAGTCTGCCTTGACTCCTTAGTCTGCATTCCTAAAACAACATGAGCCTACCTCTGCCTAGCATTTGCTACAAATAGGAATTAGAGCTTCCTATTTCTGTTTCTCTGGTCCGCTACCTGGATGTTCCTCAAGGCAGGTACTGTGGTTTATTCATCTTCACAGCTAGAATGTGTAGCACAATGCCTGGGACATAGTAAATGTTCAGTAAACAATGGGCATTGAACTTGAAATGAATGATGGGTTCAGTGGTAAATACCACTTGAAGTAAGTGCAAACTTTGACTGGATCTGTCCTTCTAAGAACTGAACAAATCTTGAGAGACTTGGTTCAAAAGAGAAGCTACATATTCCAGTGCTATGCATTCTAAAACATCAGAATCACTTGAAGCAGCTTTTTTAAAATACATAATCTCAGTCTCAGCCTTAGATCCATTGAATCATGGAGATGATGCTCAAGATACAAGTTTTTTAACATCCTAAAGAGTTTCTGCTGGCCAGCCAGGTAAAGGAGCCAGGACCGAAGTAGACCAGCAGAAAATCAGAACACCCAGCTCCACTCTATCAAATCATGCGATCTTTCAGCATGGATGTCTTTTGGCAGGGATAGATGGAGCTTTGTTTCAATACCAGTTTGGTGTCTACTAGCTGTGTGACTTTGGGGCAGTTGCTTGGCTTTTCTGATCCTCATTTTCCTGACCTATACATGGGATACTGTCATTTCCTTTGAAAGGCTGTTGGGAGGATTAAGAAATACCTGTCTTCTAGGTCAGTACTTGGCACAGAGTAAACATGAAACAAACAGTAATATCCTCCCCCTCCCCAGCCTCAGCTTCCTCATTTATATTTTCTTCCTAGCTTTATGCTCAGTCCTGTCTGACCCTTTGCGATCCCATAGACAGAAGCCTGCCAGGCTCCTCTGTCCATGAAATTCTCCGGGCAGGAATACTGGAGTGGGTTGCCACTCTTTTCTCCAGGGGATCTTCCCCACCCAGGGATCAAACCCAAGTCTCCTGCATTGTAGGCAGATTCTTCAACATCTGAGCCACCAGGGAAGTCCTCCTCATTTCCAGTGTGGCTACTAATACCTGTATGTTTAGCTTGGGTATTTTCCCAGACTGAACTCTAGAAGAAAGGAGACTTTCAACAGTCCCCTGGGTTACTCTCTGATCAAATAGAACAGCTACTTAGGGGTTAGGGGAGCAGAGGAAGCCCCATCCTCCATCCCACGCCTTCTCCAAGCATATCAGACTCCATAGCAATTGGTTGGAATAATTATGATGGCTTTCAGAACCCAGTGTTTCCTAGTCACATCCAAAGATCAACATAGTTTTCTTGCTACAGTTGCTCCCAGAGGCTGGCAGCTTCTAGGCTGCAAGGAGAAAGCTATTGTCAGGAAAGAGGATAACCGCTGCCCACTCTCCTTCCAGTGCCCTGGTATCTACATCACATGCCTCAGAACAGGAAAGACAAAGCTGGCCTCGAGGCCAAAATAGCTGATCTGCAGCTGCTTAGATTAAGATGCCCCTGCTGCCCACTCCCACTGCCTACACTTGCTCTCCCCACCAGCCCAGGGCAGGCAGCACAGACTGGGAAAATGCATTCAGTCCATCAGGCATGACAGAGTTCAAATTACCAAGTCAGCATGAAAAGTCTCCCTCTAAATGGACTGAAATTGGATTCTATTAAAAACCACATTCAGCGAGGCCCTTGGCTATTAATATTTGCTAAGACACAGAGGAGGGGGAGAAGGTAGAGGGCCCTGCAAAAGGTTGGGAATCTCAGCTGTTCTGTTGAATTGCTTGTCTGGAAAAAAGCCAACAATTGAAAGCCAGATTTGCCCTGTCTTCAACATCTCACAGAATCTTAGGGCTGGAAAGAATGTTAAAGCTCGATAATTCAACCTCTCATCTTATAGATGAAGGATCAAGTCCAGAGACGATAAGTGACTTCTTCAAGGTCACATAGCTAGTAAGTAACAAAGCCAGAACTAGAACTCACATCATTTTTCTAACAACAAATTTATATTGTGTCCACTGAACCAACATACATTTACAAAGCATCTTTCTTCTTTGAATGTAATGCTGTGATATTACTCTCTTCTAAAGAAAGAAAGAAAATAATACTCATGCAATCATCCTCTCACTCAGTACTTACCATTCCCATCACTCTAGTATAGGTGGTTAACAAGGTATTGTCTCCACTTGTGAAATTCAGTCTATAGGGAAGAAGGAAAAGTAAACAGGCAACTTCAAAACTGTGTAATAAATGTTATAGAAACACCAAGGGCTCATGGAGAAGAGGCATCTATAGCAATCCTGGAGGATCAAGGATATTTTCCCGAGGGAGTGCCAATCGGAGGCGCAGAAGTGGTAAGAGAGGAGTCAACTTCAGACCAGGGTCAATGGCAAAGCTCTGTTACTCCTTTCCCTGGATACAATATGAAAAGATTTGGGGCTGTCATTATGAGCTGTCTCTCCTTACCCTTTCTCTGGGTTTCATGCCTCGGTTCAGGTAACGACACTTTACTGCCCATATAGGCTCAGGGCCCAAGAAGCCACAGAAAACTCTGCAGACTCTACCTGATTAAACCCCCTCTGTGCAGAGTAGGGGCAAGTACATCGGTTATCTCTGAGCACAATCAGAAGCTCTTCAAGACTTGTGATTTCCACAGTAGGTGAAAATTCTACACTAGGTTTCATGAATGTAGCCCCAGAGGCATCATGTCACGCGGACCTTTGATACATTCCAGTTTTTTTCCCCCTCTGATCTCAGCCTCTTTATTCTAGAACAGCATTATCCGTAAGAAATAGAATGTGGGCCACCTGCATAATTTTACATTTTCTAATAGCCTTAAAAAGGTAAAAATAAACAGAGAAAATGACTTTATCTTCATTTATAAATGGGTTAATAAAGGTAAGTCAGAATCCTGTCTGGATATTGTAATCACCCAGTCAGCATTTAGAAAATACAGATGGTAGGGTCCTGGAAACAGCATTTTTAAGAAGCTGAAATTCTGGCAAGAGAAGGGGATGATAGAGGACGAGATGGTTGATGGCATCACTGACTCAGTGGACATGAGTTTGAGCAAACTCCAGGAGATGGTGAAAGACAGGGGAGCCTGGCTTGCTGCAGTCTGTGGGGTCACAAAGAGTCAGACATGACTGAGTGAGCAAAAACAAGAAAATTCTGGTAGTGGTTCAGAGAGTCATATTTGGGAATTGCTGAGCTATTGAAAGGGCTTCCCTGAAAGGTTTCTGACAGTTCTAATAGTCTATAAATATGTAGTAGGAAAGCTAGCTAACACAAACAGAATCGATCCTTTCTGGTCCATGTATTTGTTTCATTAATTTGCATGAATCAGTATACATACTGGGGACTTCCTTGGTAGCTCAGTGGTAAAGAATTTGTCTGCCAATGAGGAGACACAGGTTTGATCCCTGGTCTGGGAAGATCCCACATGCCAAAGGGCAACTAAGCCCGTGCACCACATCTGCTGAGCGCACGGGCTGCAACTACCGAAGCCCGTGCACTCTAGGGCCCGAGCCATCGCATCACAGCTAGAGAGTGGCCCCTTCTTGCCACAACTAGGGAAAAACCCACGAGGCAACGAAGACCCAGCACAGCCATGAATAAAGAAATATGCATATTGGTCAAAGGTGAGAAAGCTTTCCTTTTTCAGAGCTCTAGAGAAGATGGAGGGATAGACATAAAGACAGTGGGGATGGCGTGTCTGACCATCAGGCATGGTTACAAGCTCATGGTAGACTGATTTTGATGGAAACTTCTATGATAAGGAAATGAAGAGATTAAAAAGGTATTGCCAGAGGAGTTCCCTAGTTGCCCAGTGGTTAGAATTCTGGGCTTTCATTGCCATGGCCTAGGTTCAATCTCTGGTCAGGGAAACATAATTTAGTATAAGCAAGGTACTGACATTTCATCCCCAGTGGATCCAACCGAAACCTTTGAGCACACGTGAGGTTACTTAGGCCTCTTAGGTACCATCAGAGCCATCACTGAACTTGTAGAAGAGCTGAATTCTTTTCCTTCTTCCATTCTCCTTCTGCTTGCAGCCACAACAACCTTTAAGCCACTAAGCCCTACTTTCCTAGCCCGGGTCTAATCTTAGACCTGCCCAGGTTTGCACCAGCCTCTAGTTAAAAGAAACGAAGGTCTTAACTGAAGTGTGTTCTAAGATCCAGAAAAACAAAGGGTAAAACAGAAGAGGAAAGGGAGCTGAGAGAAATGAAAACTCTGTCAATCAGGTTGCTCATTTTGCAGTTGAGAGACTGAGGTACAGAGCACCGATAAAAGCAAGAATACTGCTAGCCTGGTCTTCATTTCTGGGATTCGCTGCACAGACCTCAGAGTCTCTCTTTAGGACTGCTGGAAGTTGCTTCCATTGGTTTCCTGCATCTGTTGGCAGGTACCAATAAGAAAATTTTGAATAAGACTATGAATAGAAGGTATGAGTTAAGAAATGTCTGGTGAATTCACTGATAGTAGAATTATGTCTGGTGATTAAAAAAAAAAAAACTCATACTAAATATTGCTGATGTTAAACTGTGTCTATATGCCAAAGCCAGGGATGTTTGATATGGCAAAGGCATACTGGTGATGTGGTTCCCTTTCGCTACTCATCTCTATACAAGAACTTTATTCAAAGATGACTCCACTAAAGTATAAAGTTAATTTCAATGTAGAATGTAATCTAGTTCTTAGCATCAGCTGATGGCATTATATCCTGGCATAGAGTTTAAAAATCCCATCAGTTCACACATCCCCCATGGAGAGTCGGGGACCTGGATAGGTGAACAGAAGTGCTTCTCAAGCTTTTCTGTGCCCAAGAATAACCTGGAGATATTGTTAAAATACAGACAAATTACTGAGTGGGAGAAAATAGCTGCAAATGGTATGACTGATAAGGGGGTAATATCTAAAATTTATAAGCGGCTTATACAACTCAATACCAGAAAGAAAACAAAGAACACAATTTTTTCAATGGGCAGAAGACTTGGATAGATTGGTTTTTTCACAGAAGATATACAGATGGCCAACATGCACGCGAAAAGATGCTCAGCATCGCTAATCATCAGAGAAATGCAAATCAAAATCACAATGATGGTTAAAAGTCTGGCTTAACCTTTGAGCATCTTCAACACTAGAGAAGTTGGCCAGATTGATGTCTGAGATCCCTAGCCTCTTCTTGCTGACCCTCTCTGCTGGCCTCCACAGGACCGTCTTACAGCCCCCTCCTCCCTCTCACTTCAAGAGCCTCTGTATTCCTGTGTTCTCTACTCTCTCCATATCAAAGGTGGCTTTTAGAGGAAGACCTGAAAATATTTCTCAGTGTCTCCACCTGTATGAGTTTTTTGAGGAAGTTTGCATTTTAAGCCTTACCACTTAATCAAGAGGGAAAAGTTTAGGAAAGCTTAGGTCTCAAGGATAAATGGCAGTTGATTAGGCTCAAGCTGGAGAGGGAAGTCGGGGAAGAAAGGGCATTCTAGGCAGGAGGACCTACGCTTGCATATCCTAGTCACTCAATAAATGTTTGTTCACAAAGCGCTAAAGAAGAAAAGGGTGTGTTTAGTCCACTGGGACCAGAGAGGGATCTCTCTGAAAAAAATCTAGCCTCCTTTCCTGAACCTTTATCCAACTCTAAGAGAAGAGAGTTGGACAAAATATGCTTCATACATATTGTTTTCCCCCCTCTATTGGCCATGTAGGTTGATTTTTCCTTTAATTTAGTATTTTAAAAGTAAAAATAACCATTCCACCAGGTACCACTTAAACAAGAGGAAATCTCTTGCTTTCAACCAAAGGTATCTGTTGTAATGGAACAGGTTAGAGTTGCCTGCTTTTTACCCTCTCACTAGCTCCCTTAATTATTCAGGCCTCTACATATTTTCTCCTTCTAGAAGCATGGTAAAATCCTTTGGAATCTGGCTTCTGACCTTTGGAGTCTTGTCAGGGATAAGAACCAGAACCTAGAACTTTCTAGAACTTTGCTGGGAGGACCACAGTTCAACCCAGGGCATGATCGGGCAGCTCTGCCCATTCTCTTTGTGTGGTTCATTTCTCTGACCCTCACTCTCCAACCCCTTGGCTTGCCTGAGTTATGGGGACCTGTGACTGCTCTTCTAAGAGAGAAGCAAGCAAGAAGACAGCAGCAAAAGCAGCTTTGGGGTAAATTTCAAGCAGCTGGGGGGTTCTGCAATTGGTTGATGCTAGTACACCAGTGAATGGAAGTGTATTAGACCAGACTAGAATGGAAGATTGGAGAAGGCAATGGCACCCCACTCCAGTACTCTTGCCTGGAAAATCCCATGGACGGAGGAGCCTGGTAGACTACAGTCCATGGGGTTGCAAAGAGTCGGACACGACTGAGCGACTTCACTTTCACTTTTCACTTTCATGCCTTGGAGAAGGAAATGGCAACCCACTCCAGTATTCTTACCTGGAGAATCCCAGGGACGGCGGAGCCTGGTGGGCTGCCATCTATGGGGTCACACAGACTGAACACGACTGAAGCGACTTAGCAGCAGCAGAATGGAAGATAGAAGTGTGAGGAATGGGCACCTGGGGACAAAAGGGGATCATATGTATGAGTCAGGAAACAAGGATCCAAATAGTCAGTTTCTTCTCATCTGCTGAAACAATGGGGATTATTTCTTGGGTTGAGAGCCAGGGACATTTGGGTGATAAAGGCCTACTTGTAAGAACACAGAGCAAGCTGAATGGCACAGACATTTAGAAGAAAAATTCTGAGCTTTTATATTGTGAAGTGTGGGATAAAAGATGTTAACCAGTAGAACATCTTACTAGTAAAACCAAGAAAGACTCTCACCCACAGAATGCCTGGGCAACAACCTAGAAAAGAACTAGTTTATTCTGTGAACAGCCAGGTTGAATTTTTTAAGTCATTTCTGGCTATTCAGTGAAGCTGATTATCTAGTTATCAGTCTCCAGGTTTCTGTCCCCATTAGACACAAGGTCTTCAAGGGCAGAGACCATGCGTCTTGCTCGCTTTTGAATCCTTGATGATAGACATATAATAATGTGGGTGATCCACCGGCCTTCCAGCAATTAATAGTCAGGGGAAAGAGTTCATAATAAAGATCATGGGCAACAAAAAAGTTGAATAGCTAGAAATACTTCTGCACTACCTACTCCCGCACAAAACTTAAGGCAAGGGAAAGGACTTCCCTGGTGATCCAGTGGTTAAGAATCTGCCTTGCAATGAAGGAGACATAAGTTTGATCCCTGGTCAGGGAAATAAGAGCCCACATGCCTTGGAGCAACTAACCCCAGGTGCTACAACAACTGAGCCCGGGGACTATAACTAGAGTCCGTGCCCCTCAATGAAATATTCCACAGAAAGCAACAAACATCTTGCCTGCCACAACTAAGACCCTATGCAGCCTAATTAATTATTTAAAATATGAGATAGTACATAAATTTTTTTTAAAAAGACAAAGGAAAACCCAGGCCCTAAAGTTGCTCTAATGGAAATTGGTCTTCCCTCAGCCTCTCCTGCTCTCATGCTGCATTTCACCCATGTCGTTGCCTCGTCTTACAGCCTTTGCCCCCCAAAGCAAAAGGCTTGGATTAACCAGTCAAGTCACTTAATCTCATTTGGGAAAAACCAACTCTATGGTCTGTGACTCCTCCTCCGATAACCCCATACAGAGTCACCAGCAAACCAGTCATTACTATAGCCCTGGAGCTGACAGAGGATTTCATTTGCTTTTTGAAAGACAATTCATATGAAACATGAGGATAAAGACAACTGGCAACAAGAAATCAAAACTCTGCAAGCATCACCTTCTCACATCCCTCCTTTCTGCTGACTTACTCTTTCTTGTCTCAGAAATGAGCATCTTCCACTCAGGCTGCTGAGCGAGGCCCGTTGACAGGGCAATGAGCTTTCCAAGCCTTAGCCTGGCAATCTAGCTTGAAGGCGTCCTCTGTCATCAGGCCATTTTGGAAAAATGTAATTCACCGAGCTCTGATTTGTAGGAGGCTAAATCTTAAAAGAATGAGGACTCTGAAGAAACCATAGGCAGAGAAGTAACTATCTCAGATA
This sequence comes from Bos mutus, assembly GCF_027580195.1. Lineage (NCBI taxonomy): Eukaryota > Metazoa > Chordata > Mammalia > Artiodactyla > Bovidae > Bos > Bos mutus. Next base: position 26,411,811 of record NC_091626.1, on the reverse strand, counting down.
ACAAAATGCTTTTATTGCATAAACTTCACAGGCCTCTAGAGCTTAAAAGGAGCTCATCCAATTGAACCTTTTACAAAGAGAGGGAGGCTCATGGTGACAGGGCTGGGACTCAAATTAATTTCTTTCAGAGTCCAAGCTCCATACTTCTTAGTGACCCTGGGCCTTTCATGCAATTCTAGGTTGGCAACTTGTTTCCTAGGGTAGGAATTCCATCCTGGAACCCCTCAATTTGTACCTCAAACCTAAGAAAAGAAGGAAGAAGTGACTTTGGGGATTCACTGTCAGGCCACTGAGTTGAAAGAGAGCTGCCACTATAGTAAAAAATCCCTCAAGCCTCCTCGTCGGGCAGCTCAGCTTCAGAGCTTCCCAACCCCAGGAGCTATGGCTGTGACCTTAGAGGTCTTAGCAGTTCTCTATGCCTTAGGTCACCATGGAAAGGGGGTGACCCCTGAGCATTTGATGGAGACAGCATGAGAAGGATTGAATGGCAAGAAAGACCATGCACCAAGTTACAGCTGGCTTGGAATTAGAATTTATCTCACTGCTAACAGAGCACAGCAGTAGTTAAGCTGAACAAATCCCATCAGTTCTATTTTCAAAATATATCTAGAATCTGACTGCCTCTTTGCACCTCCTACTAGTAACACCCTGATCCGAGACATGATCTCTACCCTCTTAGCAGCACTAACTAGATCCATTACCCCTGTGCTTGACTTCCTCAGTGTGTTCCAAAGTGATTCTGTTAAAACTTGATTCCAATCATGTAACTCCTCTGCTCAAAACCTTCCATGGCTTCCCTCTTACTCAGAGTAAAAGCTGAACTATGAACCACTTACTATGAACAACAGGATCTGACAGGATCTGGATCTATAGCCTCTGACTTCATCATCTGTCTGCATCTCCAGCGACACTCATCTCCCTATGACTCATCGCTGGTTCCCACCTCAGGGCTTTTGCATTGACTGTTTCCTCTGTCTAGAATTCTCTCTGAACCCCCCTTCCATGCCCTCACTCCAATAACATGACTAGCTCTATCACTTCTTTCAAGGTCTTTACTCAGAAGACACCTTCTTAATAAGGCCCCTCCTGACTATCCCCTTCTAAAATCTTAACGCTCGTCCCAGAAGGTGATATTTCCTATATCTCTTCCCCATTTTACTTCTTCTCCTTTGCACCTGCCAGTGACATATTACATATTTTACTTATCTTTCTTTGATCAGTTTTTGTTAAAAATTTTTTTGCTTATGGCACAAGGGTCTTAGTTCCCTGGCCACAGACTGAACCCGTGCCCCCTGCAGTGGAAGCACGGAGTCCCAACCACTGGACCATCAGGGTTAATTTATCTTATTTATGGTCTTCCTCTCCCACTAGAATACAAATACCACGAGAGTTCACTGTTGCTTCTTCAGCAACCAGAATGGTATTTAGCACACAGTGGCATTCAGTTAACATCAGTTAATTTCTGAGAGGCTAGTGGATCACCCACACTATTGTATGCTTATCATCAAGGATGCGAAGTGAGAAAGATGCATGGTCTCTGCTCTTGAAAACCTTGTGTCTAATGAGGGACAGAAACATGAACACTGATAACTAGATGATCAGCTTCACTGAATAGCCAGAGATGAGTTTTAAAAAATGGAGAGAATAGCATTGAAACATGTGTATTACCTATATGTGAAATAGATCACCAGTCCAGGTTTGATACATGAGACAGGGTGCTCAGGGTTGGAGCACTGGGATGACCCTGAGGGATGGGATGGGGAGGGAGGTGGGAGGGGGGTTCAGGATGGGGAACACTTGTACACCCATGTGATTCATGTCAATGTATGGCAAAAAACACTCAGTTCAGTTCAGCTCAGTCACTCAGTCATGTGCGACTCTCTGCAACCCCATGAAACGAAGCACGCCAGGCCTCCCTGTCCATCACCAACTCCCGGAGTAAACCCAAACTCATGTCCATTGAGTTAGTGATGCCATCCAGCCATCTCATCCTCTGTCATCCCCTTCTCTTCCTGCCCTCAATCCCTCCCAGCATCAGGGTCTTTTCCAATGAGTCAACTCTTTGCATGAGGTGGCCAAAGTATTGGAGTTCCAGCCCCAGCATAAGTCCTTCCAATGAACACCCAGGACTGGTCTCCTTTAGGATGGACTGGTTGGATCTCCTTGCAGTCCAAAGGACTCTAAAGAGCCTTCTCCAGCACCACAGTTCAAAAGCTTCAATTCTTCAGCACTCAGCTTACTTCACACTCCAGCTCTCACATCCATACATGACCACTGGAAAAACCATAGCGTTGACTAGACAGACCTATGTTGGCAAAGTAATGTCTCAGCTTTTTAATATGCTGTCTGCATTGGTCATAACTTTCCTTCCAAGAAGTAAGCGTCTTTTAATTTCATGGCTGCAATCACCATCTGCAGTGATTTTGGAGCCCCCAAAAATAAAGTCTGCCACTGTTTCCACTGTTTCCCCATCTATTTCCCATGAAGTGATGGGGCCAGATGCCATAATCTTAGTTTTCTGAATGTTGAGCTTTAAGCCAACTTTTTCACTCTCCTCTTCCACTTTCATCAAGAGGCTTTTTAGTTTCTCTTCACTTTCTGCCATAAGGGTGGTGTCATCTGCATATCTGAGGTGATTGATATTTCTCCCGGCAATCTTGATTTCAGCTTGTGTTTCTTCCAGCCCAGCGTTTCTCATGATGTACTCTTCTGCATAGAAGTTAAATAAGCAGGGTGACAATATACAGCTTTGACGTACTCCTTTTCCTATTTGGAACCAGTCTGTTGTTCCATGTCCAGTTCTAACTGTTGCTTCCTGACCTGCATATACGTTTCTCGAGAGGCAGGTCAGGTGGTCTGGTATTCCCATCTCTTTCAGAATTTTCCACAGTTTATTGTGATCCACACAGTCAAAGGCTTTGGCATAGTCAATAAAGCAGATGTTTTCCTGGAACTCTCTTGCTTTTTTGATGATCCAGCGGATGTTGGCAATTTGATCTCTGGTTCCTCTGCCTTTTCTAAAACCAGCTTGAACATCTGGAAGTTCATGGTTCACGTATTGCTGAAGCCTGGCTTGGAGAATTTTGACCATTACTTTACTAACGTGTGAGATGAGTGCAATTGTGCGGTACTTGAGCATTCTTTGGCATTGCCTTTCTTTGGGATTGGAATGAAAACTGACCTTTTCCAGTCCTGTGGCCACTGCTGAGTTTTCCAAATTTGCTGGCATATTGACTGCAGCACTTTCACAGCATCATCTTTCAGGATTTGAAATAGCTCAACTGGAATTCCATCACCTCCACTAGCTTTGTTCATAGTGATGCTTTCTAAGGCCTACTTGACTTCACATTCCAGGATGTCTGGCTCTAGGTGAGTGATCACACCATCGTGATTATCTAGGCTGTGAAGATCTTTTTTGTACAGTTCTTCTGTGTATTCTTGCCACCTCTTCTTAATATCTTCTGCTTCTGTTAGGTCCATACCATTCCTGTCCTCTATCGAGCCCATCTTTGCATGACATGTTCCCTTGTTATCTCTAATTTTCTTGAAGAGATCTCTAGTCTTTCCCATTCTGTTGTTTTCCTCTATTTCGTTGCACTGATCGCTGAGGAAGGCTTTCTCATCTCTCCTTGCTATTCTTTGGAACTCTGCATTCAAATGTTTATATCTTTCCTTTATCCTTTGCTTTTCACTTCTCTTCTTTTCACAGCTATTTGTAAGGCCTCCTCAGACAGCCATTTTGCTTTTTTGTATTTCTTTTCCTTGGGGATAGTCTTGATCCCTGTCTCCTGTACAATGTCATGAACCTCTGTCAATAGTTCATCAGATACTCTATCAGATCTAGTCCCTTAAATCTATTTCTCACTTCCACTGTATAATCATAAGGGATTTGATTTAGGTCATACCTGAATGGTCAGGTGGTTTTCCCTACTTTCTTCAACTTAAGTCTGAATTTGGCAATAAGGAGTTCATGATCTGAGCCACAATCAGCTCCCAGTCTTGTTTTTGCTGACTGTATAGAGCTTCTCCATCTTTGGCTACAAAGAATATAATCCATCTGATTTTGGTGTTGACCATCTGGTGATGTCCATGTGTAGAGTCTTCTCTTGTGTTGTTGGAAGAGGGTGTTTGCTATGACCAGTGCGTTCTCTTGGCAAAACTCTATTAGCCTTTGCCCTATTTCATTCCGTATTCCAAGGCCAAATTTGCCTGTTACTCCAGGTGTTTCTTGACTTCCTACTTTTGCATTCCAGTCCCCTATAATGAAAAGGACATCTTTTTGGGGTGTTAGTTCTAAAACGTCTTGTAGGTCTTCAAAGAACCATTTAACTTCAGCTTCTTCAGCGTTACTGGTTGGGGCATAGGCTTGGACTACCGTGATAATTGAATGGTTTGCCTTGGAAACGAACAGAGACCATTCTGTCATTTTTGAGATTGCATCCAAGTACCTCATTTCAGACTCTTTTGTTGACCATGATGGCTACTCCATTTCTTCTAAGGGATTCCTGCCCACAGTAGTAGATATAATGGTCATCTGAGTTAAATTCACCCATTTCAGTCCAGTTTAGTTTGCTGATTCCCAGAATGTCGACGTTCACTCTTGCCATCTCCTGTTTGACTACTTCCAATTTTCCTTGATTTATGGACCTAACATTCCAGGTTCCTATGCAATATTGCTCTTTACAGCATTGGACCTTGCTTCTATCACCAGTCACATCCACAACTGGGTATTGGTTTTGCTTTGGCTCCATCTCTTCATTCTTTCTGGAGTTATTTCTCCACTGATCTCCAGTATCATATTGGGTACCTACTGACCTGGGGAGTTCCTCTTTCAGTATCCTATAATTTTGCCTTTTCATACTGTTCATGGGGTTCTCAAGGCAAGAATAGTGAAGTGGTTTGCCATTCCCTTCTCCAGAGGACCACATTCTGTCAGACCACTACAATATTGTACAGTAAGTAGCCTCCAATTAAAATAAATTAATTAATTTAAAAAAATTGAACTTGGCTCTTCAGGAATAGACTAGTTCTTCCCCAGGTCTCTGACCAAACTTTCTGTGGATGAATGAAGCAAAGAGTGGTTTGGGTGCCCATGACATGGCATCTCTGACCTGCCTTCCAGCTGGGAATGAGGAGTCAGGCCTCCTGAAATAACAATATTTGAGCATCCCCATCTCTGACTGTTTACAACTCTGTCTCTCTCAATATGTGGTGAATAAAGGCATATTCCTCATATCTCCATACTCCTTTCCTACTCAGGTCCATCCAACTCAGAGATCTTCCTGCCAAGTTCAGTGAATTTCAACTTGGTTAAGAGCAGTTGTTTAAAGGGCAGCCTTTACTATGTCAGCACAATGATAAGCATTTTACAAACAGTATTTCATTTCATCCTCACAAGGTAGGTAATATCATTCCCATTTTCATATGAGAAAACCAAAGCTTAGAGACTGCCCTGAACACGCAACTGAGTGATTTCTCACCTCATTCTCTTCTCTAAGATCCTGCCATCTACCCACAGAGATGGGTCCTTGCTGACATGCTGATACTAAGCATGCACACACTCCCCAGGCCGGGGTAGAAACTTGACCCCAGTACAGCAGGGTCAGTTTCTTTTTCCCAGAAATACAGATGTGGCTATAGTGGCATTACTATAAGGTCCTTCCTAAAGGGAGGAATGGAACATCAGGTGTGGTCATGGGTACCATGAAGTCCAAGCAAGAAAGAGGTAAGAATCAGGTGTGCTGAAAATCAGATGGGCAGAGCACAACTGTGGGGAAGAAAGAGGAGGAAGAAAGAGGTCACACCATGGTCCACAGTGGCTTTTCCCAGGCTCCCAGGTTTTCTGAGACTCTCTCTTACTCTTCCAACTAAGTGCTCTATTCTGATTAAGATAAATTGAATGGTTTTCAATTATTTGAACCAAAGGGGCTTGACTCAGAGAAGTTAAGTAACTTACCTAATAGCACGTGGCCCCAGAAGGATGAAGCTGAACCTCCAAAGCTCATGCATTTCTGTAACTGCCAAACCACTCGGATTTTGTCTTCTCCCAGAGGCAGGCAGGGCAGCCTGTCCCTACCAGGTCACACTGTCTCCTTGTCCCTCCTTTCACACCTAACATATCTTCCCAAGGAAAACTGAGATCACTCCAGGGCAGACTCAAATGGAGAAAGAAGTTAGTTAATGATGAGAAAGTGGGACTTCCCAGGCAGTCCAGTGGTTAAGAATCTGCCTGGCAATACAGGGGACATGGGTTTGGTCTGGGAACTAAGATCACACTAGATCTCAGGGCAACTAAACCTGTGCACCGCACTACTGAGTCCGTGTGCTCTAGAGCCCACATGTTTTAGAGCCTGTGCTTTGCAACAAGGGAAGCCACTGCAATTAGAAGCCTGAACACTGCAACTAAAGAGTAGACCCCACTCACTAGAGAAAGCCCACATGCAGCAGCAAAGAGCCTGTGCAGCTCAATGAAGACCCCGCATAGCCAAAAGAAGTAAGTGAAGGGGGTGACAGAGGATGAGATGGTTGGATGGCATCACTGACTCAATGGACATGAGTTTGAACAACTCCGGGAGATGGTGAAGGACAGGGAAGCCTGGAGTGCTGCAGTCCATGAGGTCGCAAAGAGTCAGATACGACTTAGCAACTGAACAACAATAACAACAAATAAATGAATGTTGAGAATGCATAGCAAGTAGAAAAGAGCAGCACCATATTGTGGGTTAGGAGGAGACATCCTGGGGTTGATGTTTTTACCAAGTCTTGGGTCTTTGGGGGAACAGGTAGAACTATTTCCTTCCCTCCATCAGACCTGGCTAAGCAGATGGCTAATGTGAGGAGAGAGGGGAGCCCAGTAAGGAGTCCTGGGGGCAGTCTTTGGAGCGGTGACTTTGTTCATGAGGCCTCCCCCATGAACAGAACTGCGTTCAGACTTGCCCCCAAATATGCAATCAAGCCAGGCAAAGCCCACAAAAAAGTGGGCCAAAGGCTTCTCCGGGCAGATCCATTAGAGGTAGCTGCTCCCTTGGAGCCACTTGAAGTCTGCAGCTCCTGGAGCTCCGTTTATTGACTCTGTTTATTTCTCTAATTTGTCAAGTACTGTCTGCGAGCTTGAGCTTGCCTCCTAAGTGCTCAGCTTCTATCCTGCCTCCCAGGCTTCTCCAATTTGATTAGCATACTCTGCTCTCCATCTTTTGAGTCATTAATGAAAACACTGATGAATATTGGGCATAAGTCACATCCCTGGGAGGCCTCTCCTCAGCTGGCAGGGATGACCCCTCTTTTCAGACAGGCTTTGCCTATTGTTCATGAGTTTTTGTCCTCTCTTTTCATTCATCCATTTATTTAATCACTCACTTGCTAATTGTGCTAGGGCTAGAGACTTCCTACAATTTCTGACAAATGTAAATTCATGGAAATGTTAATTATTACCACATGAAGTGCTCTGGGGACACAAAGATGCACTGGGAAAATCCCAGCCCTCAGTAATAAGAATGAGAATAACAGTTGCCACCTACCAGTGATGGGCTAAGTATCAAACAGATATTACTGAGTCTGTGCTGGACATTATCCACCCTAGCGGGGATAAGTGTTGGTAAGGATTAAGAGGAAGGAGTCTTTTTTTTTTTTTAAAAAGTAAGGATTCTAATCTTGCAATAGCCTATAATGGAAAAGAAACTGAAAAATAATGAATATATAGTTTGCTGTACACTTGAAACTAACATAGTAAATCATTTATACTCCAATTAAAAAATAATAAAGAAAATAGTAAGGATTTTTATTTTGGTTCTTCCACTTACTGGCTCAAGCCTTCTTTATCTTATATTCTCCTCCCATAAACTTACTTAGTAAGATTATTATAAAACACTTAAATTACATAAGATAATGCAGAAAAGGTGCTTGGAGCACAGCCACACATATAACAAACATTCTGCAAATGTTTACTATTATTATTATTTCACTGAATACAACTACCTGATACAAAGTACCATTATCTGGGTTTTACCAATAAGAAAAGTAAAGGTTAGCAAGGCTGCTGCTGCTGCTGCTGCTAAGTCGCTTCAGTCGTGTCCGACTCTGTGAGACCCCATGGACAGCAGCCCACTAGGCTCCTCTGTCCCTGGGATTCTCCAGGCAAGAACACTGGAGTGGGTTGCCATTTCCTTCTTCAATGTATGAAAGTGAAAAGTGAAAGTGAAGTCGTTCAGTTGTACCCGACTCTTAGCGACCCCATGGACTGGAGCCCACCAGGCTCCTCCATCCATGGGATTTTCTAGGCAAGAGTACTGGAGTGGGGTGCCATTGCCTTCTCCGGTTAGCAAGGCTAATTTGCCCAAAGTCCTATGGCCAATAACAGAACTAGGATCCAGGCCTGTCTGTTTGAGGCCAAACCCCGTTTGCTTAATTATTATAATCTGAAAAGGAAGATAATATGGCCTAAATAACTATTCAACAAGACAGCAAAGCAAATAAGACTGTAAGGAACAGAATATATTCATGATAAAAATAAATTCTCAGTGAATACTACCAAATGATTATGACAACGATATACAGTTATTAATATAAGTGCCATACGAAAGCTTTAAAAGACAGTGTTTTAGGGTGTCAGAGGAAGGAGAGATGATTTCTGAACAGGGCAATATTTGGGGACCTTCAGGGAGGAGGTACCGTTTGAGTAGGACTTAGCAGATGGATAGGAGTTGGACAGAATGAGAAAAGAGAGAACAGCCCCCCATGTAGAGAAGGGGGACATGAGCAAAGGCAAGAAGATCAGGACCATTTAGGGTGTGTTTTAAAAAATAGCAAGAAGTTCCATTTAGATAGTAAGTGGCATATGCAAGGAAATAGTTGGGAATGAGCTAGAAAGGCGGGAAAAAAAAACCACACTGGTGTTAAATAAATAAAGCCTTGAATCAAAAAACTGTCCAATGCAGAGAGATTCTGACACTCCAAGAGTTTCCTAGAACTTACTGGGGAAGGAACGATAATAGAGATTTGGGGATGAAGAATGGGATTTCTAAAGCATCAGACACGATTAAGCGCGCGCGCGCGCACACACACACACACACACACACACACACACGAGTAATTTCCAGAACTTACGCACAATAGGGCTTAAGCTTGAGGTGGGGGCTGGGCAGAGCTGACATTCAGCCAACCCATGACTGTAAACACAGGCTGTTAAAACATTAATATGCTTTGAACCTCGAGGACATCATGCTAAGTGAAATCGGCCAGTCACAAAAGGACAAATACTGTAAGGTTCCACTCCTGTAAAGTATCTGAAGCCGTCCAGATCATAGATGCAGAAAGTAGAAAGGTGGTTGCCAGGGGCTTGGGGGAGGGAAGAAGGGGAATTCATGTTTAGTGAGTATAGAGTTTCAGTTTCGCAAGATGAAAACGTTCCAGAGGTCTGTTGCACAACAATGTAAATACTTACCACAACTGAATGGTGCTTTACAATGCTAAGATAGTAAATTCAATATTATGTATTTCTGACAAAAAGGGGAAAAATGTGAATATTCTCCCCAAACACTCTCCTTTCAGGTGGTGAATGACACTGCCCCTTCCCCGGGACCCCTGGACCTCCCTGACATCCTGCTGTGAGAGGACTCATGTCTGGCACTATTTTGAAAATCACCCCTGGGGCTAGCGGACTTGGCTGAAAGATGCTTTTGTACTGCATTTTTCTTAGGATAGAAAAACACAACCATTATATCGATGAATGGGGGAGGCGGGCAGGGCCACTGCTGAAGAGTGTGGAAAAAGCAAACAGGCCCAACCACTGCACTCTGGCCTCAGACATTCCTCAGGAGGGATCCCTGCAAAAGACAGTTAGCATTGCCTGGAACTCTCTTCCTGCTGAGTCACCAGGGCAGCCCCACCCAGTTGTGCCACTGTGTTCTTTGGAGTCTGGAGGTACAGACCCCAAGACAATTTCTTCCTGGGTCCAGAAGGATCACAAGGACCATCTCAGGACATCATGCATGCCCACCCCACTGGGCACACACCTGACTGTTCAACCTTGTAGTCACCTGGCTTTCCTGTTGCTCCCAGCAGATACCCCGACCCCTCCATTAGCTTGGTAATGCTGTGGAAGGTGCCAGAAAAAAAAAAAGTCCCAAAGAGTTGGTTTTTGGCAGCTCTGGCTTAGTCATTTCTCTTCCTAATGAACTAGTGGAGAGATGGATCTGTCAGCCCATCCCGCTCCCTGCCCAGTGCCCAGTTCATCATCTGCCAGGCAGGACAGGAGGGGAAAGGAAAGGAGGTGGAAGCTTGAGGGTTGCTCTAGCCTCTGCTGTAACTTCCTCCTCCTGCCCCAAGCAATGGCCTCTGTCAGTCCTGCATTTCAATCTGATTCCTCCTACTTCCCACAGTCACCTCATCAACTCCCAGCACTTCACAAAAGAGAATCAAGACAAGGAGGAAGGGATTCTGAGACAGAGCTTCTGGTCAGCCAGGGTGCAAGGGGTGATGCCAAAGGTCAGATGTCAGTGGTCTTCCGGGATGGATGGGGCCCCCAATCCCTGACTTTCGGGGGCCCTGTGTGCTACATACTGCTCCTCCCTTGGGAAGTGGCTCCATCCTTGACCCAGGGAGCAGTTGGAAGGAGCCTGTATGTGTTAGTTGCTCAGTCATGTCTGACTCCTCGTGACCCCACGGACTGTAGCTCACCAGGCTCCTCTGTCCATGGAATTCTTCGGGCAAGAATACTGGAGTGGGTTGCCATTCCCTTCTCCAAGGGATCTTCCTGACTCAGGAGCCTAGACATCTGATATCTGCCCTTCAGCTGGGTAAAGATATTATTTCTTTAAGAAAGGTCAGAGGCTCCCATCCTTCCCATAGAGAAAACTTAGAGGATAACATAAAAGATCTTACCATTTACCTGAAGCCATGGTGACTTTCAGGGCTTTTCCAAGGGGCCTCCTCTGGGAGGGGAAAGGAGAGCCCATGAATGGCAGAGACCTGAACAAGGGAGAAAGGGCCACAGGAAATGGAGGGTCTGGGGGCTGTGACAGTGAAAATGGTCTTTAGTACAGTATGAAGTTTTCTCAAAACCTAAAAATGGAGCTTCCATATGTCCCAGCAATTCCTCCCCTGGATGTATATTTTTTGAAAAAGAAAAATGCTAATTTGGAAAGATACATGCACCCCATAGCAGCTGTATCTACAATCACCAATATATGGAAGCAACCTAAGTGTCCATCAGCAGATGAATGGATGAAGAAGATGCTTTATATTGGAATACTACTCAGTCATAAAAAAGAATTCAGTTTTGCCGTTTGCAGCCACATGGATGGACTTGGAGAACATAAGGCTAGGTAAAATAATTTAAACAGAGAAAAATAAATACTGTATAATATCACTTATATGCAGAATCTAAAAAAGACACAACAAACTCGTTAATACAACAAAAAAAGAAGCAGACTCACAAATACAGAGAACAAACCAGTGGTTACCAGCTGTGGGGGCTGCAACATAGGGGTAGGGGAGAGGAAGTACAGACTATTAGGTGTAGAATAGGCTCAAGGGTGTATTGGACAGCACAGGGGATATAGCCATAGTTTGTAATAACTGTAAGTGGAGAGTACCCTTTAAAACTTGTATAGCACTTCCTTGGTGGTACAGTGGATGAGAACCCACCTGCCAATGCAGGGGACATGGGTTCGATCCTGGTTGGGAGGAGTCCACATTCTGTGAGGAGCCGCTAAGCCTGTTCACAGTAACTACTAAAGCCTGCGTACCCTAGAGCCTGTTCTCCTCAACAAGACAAGCAAGACAATGCAGAGCAGCCTCTGTTCACTGCAACTGGAGAGAGCCCTCAAAGCAATGAGGACCCAGAGCAGTCAGAAATAACTAATAATAAATACAAGTTTTAAAATTGTATAAAAATTTAAAGATGTTTTTAAAACAAAATAACGGGGTGGGGGGAGGTCTTTACTGGCACATCAGCCTTCATTACGCAGTGCCTCCCACCTGTCTGCCTGCAGCAGGTTCCTAGGGAAGCATCTGTGTTTTCCATTTTGGCCTTCCTTCTCCCTGCAGTGGCATATGCTGTCTGTTCCCTGCCCACCTCTGGCCTGACGGGCCAGTGAGCTGGAATGACATCATCTCTGCTCCTGCAGAGCCCACTTTCAGTTCCTGACTTCAACTCCTCTTCTCTACCGCCGCCCCTGCATCTCAAGCCAATGGTGCTGATTTGGGGATTTGGCTCAGCCTTTCCTGGGCATCACCAGTGTTGGCTTGGCCACCCCAGTGGCAGCAGACACTGACCCGGCCACCCCCGTAGCCTGGTCAGCCCATCATGGCCTATTATTCAGCTTGACATGGCGAGAAGGCAGCCTCTCCTACATGTAGAAGGACTCTTGTTGAGCTATAGTATAACAATTCATATTTATATAAATAAAAACACCTAATTTTTAAATAGAATTTCTCAAGTACCAGGCACTATCCAAATGTTTACATGTATTGTTCATTTAATCCTTACAACTTCACAAGTTCTATACTATTGTTGGCCCCAATTTATGGACTAAGGAAACTAGTGTATAGAAGTTAGCTGAGATACTCAAAGCTGCATGTAAGAAACAGAGCCTGGATTCCAGTCCAGGTTATTAAACTCCAGAAAATGCAAGCCTTTTCCAAACATCATGCCACAAAGCCACCAAAAGTACACAGGACTGGTACCCAATTCTTTCCTCAAAACAGGTGGTGATGTTGTGGATGGAGAAGCATAAGAGGAGGCAGATACCTGAAAGATGGAGGGAAAAGGACTCAGAAAAGGGATTGGAGTCAAAGGCCAAAGAGGAGCTGAGATTTGTTCCCCTGTTTCCCAAGACCTGGCTCCCACGGCAGATGGTAGGCTGTGGGGTGGGAGTGAGGAGAAAATTAAGGACCTAAAAAAAGGATAAGCAAGCAGAGGAGGCCTAGAGGCAAGGAATGCAGGCAGGCTGACCCAAGGGAAGCGGTCAGATGGACAGCACGTCAGAAAAGCATGATGGGAGGAGCTGGGGAACCAGTGCTGAGCCCCCAGTCTGGATCCAGGGCAGAACCAGACGGTCCCTGGATTTAACTGTAAGCCATGAAAGCAATCCAAAGAAATGGAAGCAGTGACAGATTTTATTTTCTTGGCCTCCAAAGTCACTGCGGACGGTGATTCCAGCCATGAAATTAAAAGAAGCTTGCTCCTTGGAAGAAAAACTATGACAAACCTAGACATTGTATTAAAAAGCAGAGATATTACTTTGCCGACAAAGGTCCGTATAGTCAAAGCTACGGTTTTTCCTGTAGTCATGTATAGATGTGAGAGTTGAACCATAAAGAAGGCTGAGCAGCAAAAACTGATGCTTTCGAACTGTGGTGTTGGAAAAGACTCTTGAGAGTCCCTTGGACTGCAAGGAGATCAAACCAGTCAATCTTAAAGGAAATCAACCTTGAATATTCATTGGAAGGACTGATGTTGAAGCTGAAGCTCCAATCCTTTGGCTGCCTGATGCAAAGAGCAGACTCATTGGAAAAGATCCTGATGCTGGGAAAGATTGATGGCAGGAGGAGAAAGGGGTGACAGAGAATGAGATGACTGGATGGCATCATCCATTCAGTGGACATGAGTTTGAGCAAACTCATAGTGAAGGACAAGGCAGCCTGGCGTGCTGTAGTCCATCAGGTCGCAAAGAGTCAGACACATCTGAGCGATGAAACAACAATGAAAGCAATCAGTTCATCACTGCAGCCCTCTTACTGACCAAATTTTTCCCAAAACAGGAGACACCAGAGACCCCCAACAGGGCTCCCAGCTCTTGGGGAAGAGAGAGAGCCAGGGATGCAGAGATGGAAAACAAACACTAACCTTTTGGCCAGCAGGGCTCAGGGAGTGCCTGGCATTGCTGGTTCCTTGGCCCTGAAGCAGGCTGTCAGCCCAGGCCAGGCCAGGGGTGAGGAAAGGGAGGAAGGCCACCCCCACCAAAGCCCTCGGGGGCCATGTCCACAGGCTGTCATCCTCTGGAAAACACTCCAGAAAAAAAACAGCAAAAGTAAGACAGAGGATTTCCTTCCTCCAGCCCGTCAGAAATTCCCTCAGGGCTCTTCCAGGAGCCACCAGTCCAGGTTTTGTAACCAAGTTTTAATCCACCCTGTGAGCAGGAAATGAAGGAAGTAAGATGGAAAAGCCTCAGAGTCCGTTGCTGTTGCCGGTTCTTGTCACCGGGATAAAGCTGAGGAAACAGATTTTTCCAAGTTGCACTTGATGCAGGTGGAAACTGAGACCCACTGCCTAGAACTGAGGGTCAGGGGTAAAGACAGCAGACCTTTGCGGAAAGGGCTTAGTGGGAAAGAAGGCTGCAGGGGAAAAGGAAGGATGGGAAAGGAAAGATGGGAGGAGGGAGGAAGGGGAGGGGGAGGAGGAGGAGGCAGAGAAAAACGGGTGGGAGGGGATGGGAAGGGGGAGGGGGTTAGTGAGATGGAATCCTCGAGGACTAGTCTGTCTCACTTTTCCCTGCGTCTCCCATCCTCTATATATGCTCCATCAGCAAGTTCTTGCCACTGACACTTAAATTCTCCTCCCTTTATTGGTCCCGCCACCCACCCCTCCAGGTCCTTCCTGCCTCTCAACTGGACCTTGTCAGTGGTTTCCATTAGTCTCTTAGTTTTTCTCCCATCTCCTCCAGCTCATCTTGCACCCCTCTAGGCTAACCCTTCCTAAACCAATTTTTTCATGACTTCCTTATCCTACTGTATCATTTTTTTTCATAACCCCCTCTTCACTCCCACCACCCAATTTGGTGTAATAGAAAGAACATAGGCTTTTTGTAGACCCAACCTTAGTGGCTGTTGGTCTCCGCACTATTGATGTTTGGGGCCCGAGCATCCTTTCCTGGGCGGTGGGGGTGGGGTGGGGCTGTCTTGTACATTGTTGAATGTTCAGTGCATTCCTATCACCCCATAGATTGGAGAAGGAAATGGCAACCCACTCCAGTGTTCTTGCCTGAAGAATTCCAGGGACAGGGGAGCCTGGTGGGCTGCTGTCTATGGGGTCGCACAGAGTCGGACACGACTGAAGCGACTTAGCAGCAGCAGCAGCATTACCCCGTAGCACGACTCTATCTCCTCAGCCTCAACTTGCGACAACCAAAAATTTCTCCAGGCACTGTCAAGTATCTTCTGGGGCAGAAAAATGCCCCTAGTTTAAAAGCCCTGCTTTTGTTGTTCAATTGCTATGTCAGACTCTTTGCGACGCCATGGACTGTAGCCCGCCTTGCTCCACTTCTTCCATTCATTCTATTGGCTGAAACCCGGTCACATGACCATACCTAATGGCAGAGGACCTATCTGGCTGGGCAGCCAAGAGCTTGGCTAAACCCTCTATTAGCGTGGATGAGAGAACAGAACTTGAGAGGACCTGTAGCTCTCAGTCTCTGTGTATACCCCGTATCCCACAGTTCTACTGAAGGAGCTGCCCCTTCAGCCAGCCTGAACAATGGCTGTCTCCCTCAGCAGCCCCCACTTTCTCCTCTCCACCCCTTTGCTAGCTTTGTCCATCCACTGGGGTTTCTTTTCCCTTTCCCTGCCAATCTCAGTCCTGCACATGCTTCCAAGCTGTGCTCACTCAGTCGTGCCTGACTCTTTTCGACCCGATGGACTGTAGCCTGCCAAGCTCCTCTCTCCATGGGATTTTCCAGGCAAGAATACTGGAGTGGGTTGCCACTTCCTACTCAAGGGGATCTTCCTGACCCAGGGATCGAACCTTCATCTCTCACACTTCCCGCATTGGCAGGCGGATTCTTTACCACTAGCGCACCCGGGAAGCCCCCTTATGCTTTGAGGCTGAGCTCAGTAACACCTCTTCCGTGAAATCTCCCCAGATGACCCGCCCCGCCCCCTCCCCCGAACAGAGCAAGTGCTTGCTTCTCTAACCTCCAGCAGGGTTTATTACCAACCCAATTACAAAAACCTGATTTACCTTGGCTAGAAGGGCCAGTTGCTAATCTGTGTGTTGCTTCTCTTCTGAAAGAGTTCTAAGTTCTTTGAGAGCCTTAGCCCATGCTGTCTGCTTTTTCAAATCCCTAAGTAAAGCACAGTATTAATTCACTAGGGCTGCCACAGACTGGGTGGTTTAAACAACCGAAATCTATTTTCTTATAGTTCTGGAGGTTAGATGTTGGAGGTGAAGGCATAGGCAGTGTTGGTTTCTTCCAGAGGCCTCTCTCTTTGGCTTGCAGGTTGCCATCTTTTCATGGCCTTCTCTCTGCACCTGTCTGTATCTTAATATCATCTTCTTATAAGGACATCAGTCCTGTTGGATTGGAACCCACCCATTGGTGTCCAGTCGCTAAGTCGTGTCTGACTCCTGGACTGCAGCACGCCAGGCCTCCCTGTCCTTCACTATTTCCTGGAGTTTGCCCAAGTTCATGTCCATCGAGTCAGTGATGCTATCCAACCATCTCCCCCTCTGTTGCCCTCTTCTCCTTTTGCCTTCAGTCTTTCCCAGCATCACAGTCTTTTCCAATGAGTTGGCTGTTCACATTAGGTGGCAAGCATCAGCTTCAGCTTCAGCATCAGTCCTTCCAATGAGTATTCAGGGTTGATTTCCTTTAGGATTGACTGGTCTGTTCTCCTCCATAAAGGCCCTATCTCCAAATACAGTCACATTCTGGTACATAGGGGTGAGGGTTCTAACAGATCTTTTGGGGAGGGACACAATTCAGCCTATAACAGCCATACTGTGGAAGCTCAGGAAGTATTTCTTATCTACAGATTAAAAGGCATCGAAGGAGAAAGGACAGTCATGCTGTTAACCAACTCCTGTGCCCAGGGTCTCTCAGAAATATCCAACATGTTTACTTCTCTTGCCTCCTCTCAGAACTCAATACTCTCTTTGGCTCTATGACTGCACTCTCTCCTGTCTCCTTCTTCTCAGGCCACTCCTTCTTCATCTCCTTTATCAGTTCCTCTACTTCTATCATCCTCTAGTCAGTGTTTGTTGGTGCTCTTTTCTCCTAACTCTAAGCTCTTTCCATGGTGATCTCAGATATTCTATTGCCATAATCAGCTCTTGCATTCTGATGGTTCTCACATCCATAGCTTCCACCAAGACCTCTTCTGAACAAGAGGATGGTCATGTCCCAGGTCTCGAGTGAGTCCCTGGGATGAGCTACTATGTGAGGGTCCTTGGCTTTGAGCAGGAGAGAATTCAAGAGTGAGCCATAGTAAAGTGAAAGCAGGTTTATTTTGTGAGATACGCACTGAAGCTAAGCTCCAAATCTTGGGCCACCTGATGCAAAGAGTTGACTCATTGGAAAGACCCTGCTGTTGGGAAAGATTGAAGGCAAAAGGAGAAGAGGGTGAGAAGTTAGATAGCATCACTGACTCAGCGGACATGAATTTGAGCAAACTATGGGAGGCAGTGAAGGACAGGGGACCCTGGAGTGCAGCAGTCCATGGGATAGCAAGGAGTCGGACATGACGCTCAGTGACTGAACAACACTCCATATACTGGGTGTGGGCATAGCAGAAGGTGAGAGCAGCGGGCTCAGGGCACAGGATTGTCTAAAAATGTAAGCAACCGAGGTGTGGGAGTGGTTAGTTTTTATGGTCTTAGAAATTTCATAGGCCACTGAGTGGGAGGAATGTTCTATCTTGGAGAAGGGGCAGGGATTTCTGGAATTGGGGCACCATTCCCTTTTTGGCCTTTTATCATCAAGAATCCATCTGCAATGTGGGAGACCTGGGTTCGATCCCTGGGTTGGGAAGACCCCCTGGAGAAGGGAACGGCTACCCACTCCAGTATTCTGGCCTGGAGAATTCCATGGGCAGAGGAGCCTGGCAGGCTGCGCTCTATGGGGTTGCAAAGAGTCGGACACGACTGAGCGACTTTAACTTTTTCAGAACTGTCATGGCACCTCTGGGCGTGTCACTGAGTATGCTAATGTGTTACACTGCACTTGTAACCAGGCTCCAGGTGTACCGGAAGTTGAGTCTTCCGCCATCTTGGGTCTAGTAGGTTCTAATCAGTTTTTATCATATTCTGTTCTTCTTAATGGCTGTGTCAGTCTTTGATGGTCGTGCCCTGCCCTCTTTCTTCTAGTCTCAGCACCAAGTCATATTTGGTCTTCCTACAGGTGCCGTCACCTCAATATGCCCAAACTGGATTAGCTATCAACTCCCTCCATCTTCTCCACCATGACACACTATCTTCCCAACACACGCACACACACACACACACACACACACACACACACACTTTCTCTAAAGATCCTTACCTAAGTAAACTTTATCACCATCTCCCCAAAACTAAACTCCCTCACTCCTACATCCAATTCACAAATCCCATCAAGCTTCACCTTCTTAATACTTCTTATCATCACCTTTTCTACCAGTTGACTTTAGTCTACTGTCATCTTTCATTTAGATTACTGAAAACAACCTTCTTTCCGATCTCCCTACCTTTAATCCACTCTCTCCTCTTCAACCAAAGCGATTTTCTAAAACATAAATACAATGATACCACTCCCCTGATTAAGACCTTTTAGGGACTTACCTAAAAACTGCAAATTATTCCTTAGTCTGGCAAAAGAAGTTTTAGAAAAAATTTCAAATTCCTTAGTCTGGCAAAAGAATTTCTTCATGCTCTGGGCCCTTCTATATTCAGCTTCATCTCTTACCCATCCCCCTCAACACGATTACATTACTTTATTACATTACATTATCTTATTACATTACTTACAGCTTCCCAAAGAGTTCTATACTCTGCTTCGGCCTCCAGCCTTTAGACACATTTTTCACTCTGCCTGGACTCCTTTTCTTTCTCTTCTTCTCTTGGCCAATTATTATTTGTATTTTAGGTCTCAGTTCAGATATTTCTTTCTCTTTTTTTAATTAATTAATTTTTTTTTTTCAGATATTTCTTCCTCCAAGAAGCCTGATCATCATTTGAGAAACATCTCTGCCTGCAAACCATGTTCCAGGAACCGGTCTCCTCTCTCACCCTTCACACCCAAAACACCCTCCCTGGCGGATTCCGTTTCCTAACCCCTGAGATCCTCTGGTCCTTTGTTTATGTCTTTGTTAAAGCATTTATCACACTGTAATTGATTTTTGCACTCCTGTCTCCCCTTCTCATAGGCAAGCTCCTTGAGGACAGAGGCTGTGTCTGATTTCTATGCTAGAAATCTGCTTGTCCTTCCAGATCCCCACTCTGCTCTTCTCTACCCTGCTGTGAACCCCAAGAAGCTGATTCATACCGACAACATCAATCAATTGTCCAAGGAGACACACATGCTGACTAAGCAAGACTTGACTGGGAAGGGGCACCCGGGCAGGGAGCAGCAAGGTAAGGGCACCCAGGAGGGTTGCTGTGCCACGTGACTTGCAGTCTCGGGTTTTATGGTGATGTGGTTAGTTTCCAGGTTGTCTCTGGCCAATCACTCTGACTCAGGGACCTTCCTGGTGGTGCACACATTGCTCAGCCAAGATGGATTTTAGAGAGGATTCTGGGAGGTTGGCAGGACATATGGACTGGCATCTCCTTTCTTCTTTTGATCTTCCCCAGATTCTTCCGGTTGGTGGTAGCTTGTTAGTTCCGCATTCCTTACTAGGACCTCCTGTTATAACTCATGCAAGCAGTTACTAACTTGCCTGGCCAGAGAAGGTGGTTTGGGTCAGTGGTTTCCCTAACAGAGGGAAGTGAGGGAGATCAAGGTTTTCTTTCATCAGAGAGATGAGTCCTTCAACCTAAGGTTACACACAGCTCCTGCCAGGTGTTCCTCTCCACAGGGGTCTCTCCTGCTGGATTCTGGAAACGTTCTCTCCTTTTATCCCTTCAGCCCAGGGTTGATAATACCATCCTGATGTTTCTAGTTCCAGGGAACAACAGTATCCCCTGTTTTCCTATACTCTATCCATCTTTGAAAATATTCAGTTCAGTTCAGTTCAGTTGCTCAGTCGTGTCCAACTGTTCACAACCCCGTGGACTGCAGCATGCCAGGCTTCCCTGTCCATCACCAACTCCCAGAGCCTACTCAAACTCATGTCCATTGAGTCAAGGATGCCATCCAACCATCTCATCCCCTGTCATCCCCTTCTCCTCCTGCCTTCAATCTTTCCCAGCATCAGGGTCTTTCCCAATGAGTCAGTTCTTCTCATCAGGTGGCCAAAGGATTGGAGTTTCAGCTTGAGCATCAGTCCTTCCAATGAATATTCAGGACTGATTTCCTTTAGGATGGACTGGTTGGATCTCCTTGCAGTCCAAGGGACTCTCAAGAGTCTTTTCCAATACCACATTTCAAAAGCATACATTCTTTATTTTATAGTCCAACTCTCACGTCCATACATGACCACTGGAAAAACCATAGCTTTGACTAGACAGACCTTTGTGAGTCAAGTAATGTCTCTGCTTTTTAATATGCTGTCTAGGTTGGTCATAGCTTTTCTCCCAAGGAACAAGGGTCTTTTAATTTCATGGCTGCAGTCACCATCTGCAGTGATTTTGGAGCCCAAAAAATAAAGTCTCTCACTGTTTCCATTGTTTCCCCATCTCTCTATTAACTCTCCTCAAATGACATGACCAATTACCCAATTTAAGTTTGCCAGGACTTGACTAGTTTCCTGTTTGAATCCCTTGCAAAGAATCTAGGACGTAAATGTCAAATGAATGAATGAGTAAGTGAATGATTCAGTGAAGAAAACAACCTAAAACATTGACTAGCTCGGCTTAATCAACCTCCAACTCACCTCTGTTTCATAAGGAGAACGGTGTGGAAATCCCAGTTTAGAATTTGGAACTAAAGTGAGAAAGTTTTAGGGTTGGCAAATAAGGAAATATGGGGGCCTTTTGGCAGGAGGTGCAGTGGGTAATTGGTAAGGGGCTGTTGGGCAGATAGATGGGCTTTTACAAGCAGCCCCCAAGTTCTTTTGCAGTGTTTTCAGAGGGTTAGGTACATCCCCGCTGTGAGCCCCCAAGGGAAGTCCAGGTCCTGAGGTGGCTTTGTCCCAGGCAGTGCCTATCGGTGGAAAGGGCTCTCAAGCCTTCTTTTCTTCCTCTTGGTCTCACCCCTAGAGAAGTGCTTAGAAAATCACTAGATGCTTCACTTCCTCCATCCTCCCACTCAAATCCAGCAGCCAGAAATTCAAACTCTAGAGGTGTGGGAGGGGAAAGGTCAGCCATGGTCAAATCAGGATAGACTGTACTACTGGGGAGAGTGGGGTTAAGGCCACAGCCTGGGGGCAGGATCTTCCGACGTGATTCATGCACCACACAACACAGAGGTGTCCTCCCACTGTCCCGAGGGCTGTGGCTGAGAGAGACCTCAGTGCTCATCAAACCAGTGGAACCTGGGGCCCAGAAAGGGGAAACAATTGCCCAAGATCACACAGCGGGTTAGTGGCAAAGAGGGGCCAGAACCTAGGTCTCCCAACCAACAGACCTACCATCTCCCTACTAAATACACCTTGCTGCCTCCTGAGGTCAGGGGATGCCCCCAAGGTGTCAGGTCTCAGTGGGAGGGACAGGTTCACAATAGAAGGGGGGCAGAGCGGCCACAAAGGTCTTACGCTGTGTGACTTGGGGAAGGGAATTAGCACTGACCGAGGCCTGGCTACACCCCAAGCCCTGTGCAGGGGGCTGTCAGGGTTAAGAGCACTGGCTCTGGGCTCAAACAAATATGGATCTGAATTATGTGTGACCCTGGATAGATGAGTCAACTTCTCTAAGCCTCAAGTTCCTCTTCTGTAAAATGAAGATGAAAAGAATACCTCAGAGGATTTGGGGGAGGATGAAACAAAATAATCCCCATTAAGCACTTAGCACATTTGAAAACTGACACCGATTAAGCCAGCATGCAATATATGTTGGCTATTATTTTCATCTACAACAGTTGTCACTCCAACCTCTAAGGGAGGGAGGACGTAGGATCACAAAAGATGTGACTTGCTCAAATTTATGTATCCATTTATATCTGTTAAGTTCCTACCAAGAGCCAGACACTGTTCCAAATACTGGGGGTGAAGCAATAAACAAAGCTGATGAAAATCCCTGCCCTCATGGAGCTTCTGTTGTAGTTGGGGAAGACAGACAATAAGAAATAGAGTTGAATTGTATAATATGCCAGAGGGTGGTGATAAATGCTGTGGGAAAGTACAGCAAAGAAGGGGATGGAATGAAGGCATGGAAGACTGCAATTTTATTTTAATTTGATTATTATTTTTTAATTGAAGTATAGTTGCTTTACAATGTCGTGTTAATTTCTGCTATACAGCAAAGTGAATCCGCCACATGTATTCATGTATCCCCTCTTCCTTGGAGTTCCTTCCCCTTTAGGTCAGCACAGAGCATTGTGTAGAGTTCCGTGTGCTGTACGAGGACTGCAGTTTTAAGTGAGTGAGTGAAGTCGCTCAGTCGTGTCCGACTCTTCGCGGCCCCATGGACTGTAGCCTACCAGGATCCTCCGTCCATGGGATTTTCCAGACAAGAGTACTGGAGTGGGTTGCCATTTCCTTCTCCAGGGGATCTTCCCAACCCAGGGATCGAACCCGGGTCTCCTGCATTGCAGGCA
Source organism: Bos mutus (assembly GCF_027580195.1). NCBI lineage: Eukaryota > Metazoa > Chordata > Mammalia > Artiodactyla > Bovidae > Bos > Bos mutus. The sequence goes on along the minus strand of NC_091626.1, from coordinate 26,389,267 downwards.
GATGCTTTACCCTCTAAGCTACTCTTACAACTTTTAAGTGATCATGTTTTAAAGTGATCATGAAAGGCTTCCACCTGATCACGCTGATCAAAGGCTTGAAGGAGGCAGGGGTGTAGTCATGTGGGTCTCTAGGGGAAAAGCATCCCAGAGAAAGGAAAGCACACGTGCAAAGGCCCTGAGACAGGCAGCAATGATTAGGAGGATGACCCAGAGGCTAATGCTCTGAAACAGCCTTAGAAAAATATTGTCAACTATGGTTCTGGAAGCTTGGGTTTGAACCCAGAACTAATTGCCAAACCCATGCTCACAAACATGCTCCGCCCTGCTCGGCCGCAACACAGGCTCCCTCGATTATCAGCTGCTGTGATTGTGGGGTGGGGGGAGAGTTGATTCTGTTCTTCCTATGGTTCAAAGTCCGATACCAGGAAGGGTGTGAAGAATTTCACTTGAAAATATGTGTAATATCTCTATCTTCAGAACCCCAAACCAGAATATAAATTCCGGGAAGTATAAATACAGAATATTTGAAATCAGGACATCCAGGACATGATCATCATAAACAAGCAAAAATGCTTTTCAGTCCTGGAGATCCTCAGCTATTTCTCCTTTATCCACTCCTAATAAGGAGCACCTGAGAAACTTCTTTACTTGACCCGAGGAAGGAGAAACTGGGGAAAGGGGAAACTTCCCAATACTCTGTCTGCTGTGGTAGCAGCAAGGTCCAAGTAGAAAGCACACAGAAAGGGTGGCCAGGAGCCCCAGAGACCCAGGCCTGATTTCTGATCCCTCTCAAGATCTTCTGCATTGCCTCCCTTTTCATCCTCTAGGAAGAAGCCCTCCATTGGCCCCTGACCCCCACACCTGAGGGTATTGCCAGGAAGGATCAAAGAGAACCTCTTGAAAAGGCTGGTTCCCATTCCAGATAATTGCCAGGTAAACACACAGTGTCTTTATGATGTAATGGGCCTGTGCTGGCAGAGCTGAAATTGCTCACTTTGGGGAGGGGCAGGAACTCTTCCAGGCCATTACGTTCCACTAAGTAAGTTGCCTTTGCCAAGGTGAAATGGTTCCCTCGTTCCCTCGTGACTTGAAAACTGAACTATCATCTACCGTTTCATAAAGCATTTCAGTGCCCTGGGCCATGACCTTCCTCTTCCCTCTCCATGAAACATCTGCAGCAGGGCTGCCATACTTCAGGCCAAAAGACTGGGAGAACAGCAGTATCTCAGGAGGGTGGGAGTTCATGCCAAAGGAGGCTGGGGCGAGGGGAGGGTGAAGAAGAGATGATCTGGAGCTACAGGAGGGGCCTCAGGGTTCAGACAGAGAGGACCCTGGCCCTGGCTCCAGTCTGGGCATTTCTTGATTCCAGCCATCCACTGAATCACCTACAGGAAGTCAGCTCACAATTCTGGCCCTCGGATTTCTCATATACAAAGTGAGAAGGTAATTGCCAAGTTCATAGTCAGCTCTGAAATGCCATGATGATAATCAGAAGAAGAAACTGCGTGGGGCTTTTGTAATGGCTAGGGTGGCTCGCGGCTGGGCTGTGATCATCCGTCTCTGTTTCCAGTCTGGAAGCCCCCTCAGCTGACATTATCGCTGCAGGACAGACCAAGACCTAGATGAGGTTTTCATCCAGGCGGCAAAAACAAAACAAATGAAGCAGGCTGATCATTTTTATGTGGAGCTTGGAGGCCCAGAGGAAAAAGGTGCGAAGAGGAGAGGGACACACACACTTAGTCCCTGAAATTTTAATATCAGAAGATCATAAGTTGCAAAAACAACCTGGTATCCCAGTTGGTGCCAACAAAACCCTCTTGCTTAATTACATGCCCAGAGCACTACAATTTAAAATCCTGGCAACGGTGTTCTATGCAATTAAAAACAAACTAACAAACAGTCCTTCCTTGCACCCTAGTATTTCCTTAGTTTGTTCCTGCTGTTCTCCCACGTCCCTGGTAACACTTAATGCTTTTCACCAAACAGCCTCCCTGCCCTGTTCCTCCAGTGCCCACCCATCACTCTCTGACTTTAGACAAAAGACCTGTGCTCAGCTATGGTTTACTGCCATAAACAGTAGTTTTGTTTACTCCCAGCCCCAGCTGCCAGGTCACTGTGTTTCCATTTTTTCCTCATTAAGGAACAAGATCTTTGGACTGAGTTGAGGATGCTGAGTAGATTTTGCATTATCACTGGTTTTGAAAGTGAGGCTTGAGCATCCAGCTTTGATTAGCCTCCATTCATTAAGCAGCTCTGTTTTTTCTGCCTTTCCAGGTTTTTGAGCATAAATCTTGAGTGCTAAAGAGATTCTGTCCATCAGCCAGAATCAAAGGGGACAAAGAACTCTGAACCCAGAACACACAGTTCCAGACATCATCCCAACCAAATGTTAACCCCAACTACATATTCTCGTGAGAGCTATGAACCAGCAGCTATTGGGATGGGCTTGAAACTTAACATTTCCCCAACCTCCCCACCCCCTCCTATCCCAGCCAATGCTTCCACTTCACCAGGGAGCAAAGCAAGCCCCATGGAGCTACCCTTAGTGATGGAATGTCCACATCAAGTCCATCAGTAGGACCTGGTGTTCTCCTTTTCTTCACCTAAGGTTAGTTCGTTAGTTAGTTCAGTTGCTCAGTCATGTCCGACTCTTTGCAATCTTCCCTGTCCATCACCAACTCCCAGAGTTCACTCAAACTCATGTCCATCAAGTCAGTGATGCCATCCAAACATCTCATCCTCTGTCGTCTCCTTCTCCTCCTGCCCTCAATCTTTCCCAGCACCAGGGTCTTTTCCAATGAGTCAGTTCTTCACATCAGGTGGTCAAAGTATTGGAGTTTCAGCTTCAGCATCAGTCCTTCCAATGCATATTCAGGACTGATTTCCTTTAGGATGGACTGGTTGGATCTCCTTGCAGTCCAAGGGACTCTCAAGAGTCTTCTCCAACACCACAGTTCAAAAGCATCAGTTCTTAGGCACTCAGCTTTTTTATAGTCCAGCTCTCACATCCATACATGACCACTGGAAAAACCATAGCTTTGACTAGACAGACGTTTGTGGTGGGCCAAGTAATGTCTCTGCTTTCTAATATGCTGTCTAGGTTGGTCATAGCTTTTCTCCCAAGGAGCAAGGGTCTTTTAATTTCATGGCTGCAGTCACCACCTGCAGTGATTTTGGAGCCCCCCAAAATAAAGTCTCTCATTGTTTCCATTGTTTCCCCATCTATTTACCATGAAGTGATGGGACTGGATGCCATGATCTTAGTTTTCTGAATGTTGAATTTTAAGCCAACTTTTTTACTCTCCTCTTTCACTTTCATCAAGAGGCACCTAAGGTGCCACGGCCTAGTCTAGGCTGCCATCCTTTCCTGGGTGTTGGGCAGAGAACTTCTACAACAGCCTCTGTTGACAGCCAGAGGCTGTCTCTGCTACCCTAGTTAATCCACCCTTCACTCCACAGCCTAAAGAAGCTTTTCAAAATTCAGAGTAGATGATGTCACCCATGATTGAAAACAATGATTTCTTTCTACTTAGAATGAAATACAAATGCTTTACTGTGGCCTCAAAGACCCCCAGTGCAGTCCTCTTTTGATGGGTTCCTCATCTTTCAAATCTTGGCTGCAATCAGCAGCTCTCAATCAGGGAACAATTTTGGTCCTGAGGGACATTTAATAATGTCTGGAGTCATTTGTTTTTTTGTTCTTACAAATGGGGCTGGAAGGTGCAGCTATTGGCATCTAGTGGGCAGAGGCCAGCGATGCTGCCGAACATTCTACAGCACGCAAGATAGTCACCAAAACAAAGAAATGTCTGGCCTAAATGTCAGTGGTGCTGAGGCTGAGAGATGTTGGCTGAAATTCCTTTCCTCAGAGAGGCCTGCCCTGACTGTCCTTATCTTAGGCTGGTTCCAACCCCATTGTCCTTCACATCACTAACCACAGTCTGTCAGTGCGTTTTTGTTGTTTACATACTCAGATGCTCCTCCAGGTTAGAGACCAAGTATGTCTTGTCCAGCTTTGTTGCTGGATAGGACGTCTCACTTAGTAGATGCTCAATAAATATTCATGGAAAAAGAAGGACAGGAAGGAAAAAGGAAAGAAGAAAGGGCAACCAAGATTAAACAGCATCTCTTCCTACTGTTTCTGAGCCTCTTGTATTGTCATGCCCACCTTCATCTTTATGTAGAAAATCTGCCAGTCAACTTGACCAATTGCACTAATGGTTTCCTAGAGAATAAGCTTAGTGGATTTTGAAACATTTTTAAAAGTCTATGCTGGGTAGTGGCGCAAGATATGTAGATTTCTTCAGTATTGACTTGTGTTTTTTCAAATAAGCCCACCTAAGGGTAGGAACCACTTCTGTTTCAGGCTCCACTGTAGACCCAGCATGTTGCATAAGGCCTGGCACATGGACGGTAGCTTCCAAATGATGTTTATGAATGAGTGAATGGATGAATAAATTCCAGAGGAGGGGACACATAAACTCCCAACCTAGAGGGTGGGGAGAGCTGATACCACCCTGCATCCATTTCTCTAGCAGCTCATAGGCCCATTCAGAGAGCCAGTTCCCAGTTTAGACTCTAGTTCCTTTTCTTGGTGACCTTTAAAAAAGAGCATTGCCAATAAGCACTTCACCTTCTGGAGAGAATTCTGTCCTTTGTCAGCTATTTCAGACTCCTCCTAAAGGAAAAATATATTTGGCTTGAAGTTTTCCCAATGCTTATTTGTAGTCCATCACACAAAACCCAGACATTTATACTGTTTTGTCATCCAGAAGCCTGCTAATTCTCTCAAAGGTGACCCGCTCTCCACCCCCACCCCAACAACTCCAACTCAGTCACCTCCTCCCCCACTGGGGCTGCCAGGACCTGTGGGAAGGAGCTGCTGGCTGTGAGGTTACTACAATGCACTCCTTACTGGAATGAATCTGCCTACATTTCACTCCTAAACCCCAGAGATTAATGTTATCTTATTAACAACACAAAATGGAAAAAGACTGAGCTCTTTTGGTTTAATCTGCTTAGTTTCCAAGACTTCAGGGAGCTTCTCCAAGGAATGTGCTTGGCTTTTGTTAGAAGTTAAAAAAAAAAAAAAAATCCAATATATTATTTGGCATAAATCTGCCTATTTAATTTAGATTGTGAAAACCCACTGATTAAGTCCTGGGTCTTCCACTTACTTACCTCGGAGTCTACAAATATCAGTGCTGTTAGGAAATCTCATACCTTAAAACTAGTGCGAAGCCCACTTTTACTCTCTCTCTCATTACTCACACACACACAAACACACACAGTCTGCTCTTTATTCTCATCAGCACCATCTGGTGGTCACTCAGATCCTCTGCTGCTGCTGCTAAATTGCTTCAGTCGTGTCCGACTCTCTTTCACTTTCAAATTCTCTAGGACTTCTAAAAATTACTGACGCCCCCAAAGAGTGCCTGTTTATGTATGTGCTTTATATCTACTGTATTCGATAAAACTTAAAAAATTTTTTTAATTGATTCATTTAAAATAACAATAAGCTTGTTAAATTGTAAACACAAATTATCAATGAACATAACCATATTTTTTAAAAATTCTATGAAAAGAGAGTCATTATTTTACACTTTTGCGTGTTTCTAATGTATGGATTAATAAGAGGCAGCCAAACTCTATATCTTCTGCCTTCAGTCTGTTTCAGCACCTTGTTTTGGTTTAAACATATGAAAAAAATCTTGCCTCACACCAATATGTATTTGGAAAAAAGGGGCTTATTTTAATAGCCTTTTCAGATAATCGTGGGTATTCTTCTCTGATACTATATCAAAACTCAACAAGCTATAGTTTCTTAAACGCCAGCTGGAATGTGGAATTTGAAACCACAACCACGAACTTTTTATACTATGCTGTATTAGAATCCATTGGTCTATCTTGAGCTCTGCATGGATTTCTGAACGCTTGATTTGGTAACTTCATTCACTGTCATATGGAACGTCTTGATTCACTGAGTTACACCGAACGTCTAAGTGTTGACAGGTTTCATTATACGACATAAAAGAAATCACACTCATTAACATTGCTACCAATCACATTAGAAAAATCTCCTAAGTGTCAGCAGGCTGTCGAGCTCATGACAGACTCAAGATTTTCCAGAATCCTAATTTTTACTTGAAAGTTTGAATTTTACCATTGGAAACAAATACTGTCAGTTGTTTTCCTTGAAGTAGCAGTCTCACTTTTTTCATTTTCAAGAAAACATCTACCAAATACTCAGGCCTGATTAATTGTAGTTGTCTTGATGATCATTCTCGTGAGTAAAACTGGTGTCCTGTGAAAAAAGAAGAGGAAGCAGCCAGCTCAGCTGGCCACTCAGTCACGTGTATGCCTTCCCTGAGACAAACCTTGTGTGTCTACAGGCAGCAGATACGGCTTTATGCGAACTTCACATGTCATCACACAGAACGCTAAAAAGAGGACTTCACAGTCAGGATGTCATTAAGTTAGTGATGTCCACGGTTTTATCACGGACGTTCTTCCGTGGACCTGACATCCCCATTACTGTGAGTACGTGGTGGTGAAGAATACAGGGAGTTCTGTCCAGTTTGCTATCACTGCCATGACAGGTGCTAAAAGATGCCAGCAATTTTACCCATTACTGTTTAAAGTCAACATTCAAAAAACTAAGATCATCCCGTCCCGTCACTGCCTGGAAGATAGACGGGGAAACAATGGCAACAGTGACAGACTTTATTTTCTTGGGCTCCAAAATCACTGCAGATGGTGACTGCAGCCATGAAAGAAAAGCTATGACAAACCTAGACAGCGTGTTAAAAAGCAGAGACATTACTTTGCCGACAAACGTCCTTCTAGTCAAGCCTATGGTTTTTCCAGTAGTCAAATATGGATGTGAGAGTTGGACCATAAAGAGGCTGAGTGCTGAAGAATTGATGTTTTCAAACTGTGGTGCCGGAGAAGACTCTTTAAAATTTTTATTTTATTTTTTTTTTAATTGGAGGGTAATTGCTTTACAGAATTTTGTTATTTTCTGTCAAGCCTCAGCATGAATCAGCCATAGGTATACATATGTCCCCTCCCTCTTGAACCTCCATCCCATCTCCCACTCCATCCCACCCCTCTAGATTGTTACAGAACCTCTGTTTGTGTTCCCTGAGACATATAGCAAATTCCCATTGGCTGGCTATTTTACATATGGTAATGTAAGTTTCCACGTTACTCTGTCTATACATCTCACTCTCTCCTCCCCTCTCCCCATGTCCATAACACCATGTTCTCTATGTCTGTTTCTCCACTGCTGCCCTGAAAATAAATTCTTCAGTACCATCTTTCTAGATTCTACATATATGCATTAATATACAATATTTATCTTTCTGACTTATTTCACTCTAGGTTCATCCACCTCATTAGAACTGACTCAAATGCATTCCTTTTTATGGCTGAGTAATATTCCATTGTGCATATGTACTGTCAACTACAAATTGGCACTTACCAAGAGCATTACCAACGACCCAGCAACAAAGGCCTTTGCCATCAGCCTCTGCAGAGATTGAACCCCTGCTGCTATAGCTGTTCACCTTCAACAATCCCTGAGGGAGTTCAGGGTGGCGTGAGGCACTCTGTGGGAATCTGGTGGACTGGTCTTTAGATAGCTGGATGTTTTTAGGAGCAGATTTTATGACCTCAATCCTTACATCTCATATCTAGAGAAGCACTAAATCCCTTCATGGTGACATCAGACCCTCATGACTAACAAAAAACCTTTTGTAAAATGAGTGCTTCATGGTATTGAACTCCCCCTTCACCCAAACCTTATATATTGACTTTCCCCCACTGCCGCTTTGGAGCAGTCTCTCAGAGCTGTCTGAGATGCTGCCTCCCGGGCTGCAGTCCTCATTTTGCCCCAAATAAACTTAACTCACAACTCCCAAGTTGTACATCATTTTTTAGTTGACAATACCACAACTTCTTTATCCATTCATCTGTCGATGGACATCTAGGTTGCTTCCATGTTCTAGCTATTGTAAATAGTGCTGCAGTGAACATTGGGGTACATGTGTCTGTTTCAATTTTGGTTTCCTCAGGGTATATATTGGAGAAGGAAATGGCAACCCACTCCAGTGTTCTTGCCTGGAGAATCCCAGGGACGGAGGAGCCTGGTGGGCTGCTGTCTATGGGATCGCACAGAGTCGGACACGACTAAAGCGACTTAGTAGCAGTAGCAGTAGCAGCAGGGTTTATATGCGTAGGCGTGAGATTGCTGGGTCATATGGTGGTTTTGTTCTTAGTTTTTTAAGGAATCTCCATACCGTCTTCCATAGTGGCTTTATCAATTTACATTCCCACCAACAGTGCAGATCAGATCAGATCAGTCGCTCAGTCGTGTCCGACTCTTTGCCACCCCATGAATCGAAGCACGCCAGGCCTCCCTGTCCATCACCAACTCCCGGAGTTCACTCAGACTCACGTCCATCGAGTCAGTGATGCCATCCAGCCATCTCATCCTCTGTCATCCCCTCCTTCTCCTGCCTCCAATCCCTCCCAGCATCAGAGTCTTTTCCAATGAGTCAACTCTTCGCATGAGGTGGCCAAAGTACTGGAGTTTCAGCTTTAGCATCATTCCTTCCAAAGAAATCCCAGGGCTGGTCTCCTTCAGAATGGACTGGTTGGATCTCCTTGCAGTCCAAGTGACTCTCAAGAGTCTTCTCGAACACCACAGTTCAAAAGCATCAATTCTTCAACGCTCAGCCTTCTTCACAGTCCAACTCTCACATCCATACCTGACCACAGGAAAAACCATAGCCTTGACTAGACGGACCTTTGTTGGCAAAGTAATGTCTCTGCTTTTGAATATGCTATCTAGGTTGGTCATAACTTTCCTTCCAAGGAGTAAGCGTCTTTTAATTTCATGGCTGTAGTCACCATCTGTAGTGATTTTGGAGCCCAGAAAAAATAAAGTCTGACACTGTTTCCACTGTTTCCCCATCTATTTCCCATGAAGTGGTGGGACCGGATGCCATGATCTTCGTTTTCTGAATGTTGAGCTTTAAGCCAACTTTTTCTCTCTCCACTTTCATTTTCATCAAGAGGCTTTTGAGTTCCTCTTCACTTTCTGCCATAAGGGTGGTGTCATCTGCATATCTGAGGTTATTGACATTTCTCCCGGCAATGCGCGAGAGGGTTCCATTTTCTCCACACCCTCTCCAGAATTTATTGTTTGTAGACTTTTTGATGATGGCCATTTGACTGATATGAGGTGATATCTCATTGCAGTTTTGATTTGCATTTTGGAGAAGACTCTTGAGAGTCCCTTGGACTGCAAGGTGATCGAACCAGTCAATCCTAAAGGAAATCAGTCCGGAATAGTCATTGGAAGGAGTGACGCTGAAGCTGAAGCTTCAATCCTTTGGCCACCTGATGCAAAGAGCCCTGATTAGAAAAGGCCCTGATGCTGGGGAAGATTGAAGGCAGGAGGAGAAGGGGACAACAGAGGATGAGATGGTTGGATTGCATCACAGACTCAATGGACATGAGTTTGAGCAAGCTCCAGGAGATGGTGATGGACAGGGAAGCCTGGCATGCTGCAGTCCAGGGGGTTGCAAAGAATCAGACGTGACTGAGTGACTGAACAACAAAATTAGCAAAAAGGCATGTTCAATATTATTGGGAAAAGTTTTGATCTCAGACCCCTGGAGTCAACGGACCACACTTTGAAAACAATTGCTCCATAGGCTGTGGGAGGAAGGCAGGAGGGACTGTTACGTTCTTTCTCCAGGGGATCTTCCTGATCCAGGGACCGAAATCCAGTCTCCTGCATTGCAGGCAGATTCTTTACCATCTGAAGCCCAACATTATTTGCTCAGAGATGGGGTCAAGGAAAAAAGAAGTCCTGTGCCTAGAACTTATCTCCTAAAACCGTCACCCCAGTGTTATTCTATAAAGTCTCCTGGTGGGTGCGCACATGCTCAGTTGTGTCTGATTCTTTACAACCATGTGGACTGCAGCCAGCCAGCTTCTTCTGTCCACGGGATTCTCCAGGGAGAAATACTGGAGTGGGTTGTCCTGCCTTCCTCCAGGGAATCTGCCTGACCCAGGAGTAGAACCCGAGTCCCTTACATCTCCCGCATTGGCAGGTAGGTTCTTTACCACTAGCACCACTGGGAAGCCCCTTCTTCACTCCAGGGCAGATCAAATAGCTCAAGAGGAACCAGCTGGAGGCACCCAGTCAACAGCCCCACCTCAGCGCCAGGCTAAAATGTATCTTTTCATTTTCTCTCCCAGTTATCACCCAACCTTAATGAGGATGATAAAGAAAAGGTGACAAGAACAAAGAACCCTATGAGGCAGGAATGCTAGATAAGCAGTCTGGGAGAAGATAAAAATTCCCTTCACATAGGCTGCCTGTAATATTGGAATCTCCTTACCTTCACTACCCAGTAACTATTTCAGTCTTACTCATCTTTCAAGTCTCAATTTAGACATCACTTCCCACCTCTCCTTCTCCATATATCCGATTCTTGTGACCCTATGGCCTGTCCGACTCTTTGCAACCCTAAGGACTTCAGCCCTCCAGACTCCTCTGTCCACTGGATTCTCTAGGCAAGAATACTGGAGTGGGTGGCCATTTCCTGCTCCAGGGGATCTTCCCACCCCAGGGATTGAACACACATCTCTTATGTCTCCTGCACTGGCAGGCAGGCTCTTTACCACTAGCGCCACCTGGGAAGCCCCTTCCCCACTAGATGGTAAACTCCAAAATGGGAGAAGTCATTCACTCTCACAGGTTTAAAACACAGATGGAACACGTTTAACACATTGTTTTTTTAAAAAGTGGTTGCCTTTAGATGGGCCTTGCCTCTCATTTGTCACAGTTCCTCACCCCTACCCCTGACTGCATCTTTTTTGTCCTAAGAATGCAGCATTCATTGACCTGCCTGGCCCCGAACAGAATTGAAATCTGCCAGTCATCCTGCAACCCAGATCAGAGGAGGAGATAGATAAGTATTTATCAGAGGGATGAGTTTTCTCTTCAAGTTGGGTAAAGCACAGAACAAGATGGGAGTCAGTGTTTCTTTAACTGCCTGCCTCCCCACTAGCCATGAACCTCAGGACTGGCCTGTCTTTATCTGCAGGAGTCCCACTGTATGCTTCTTCAGTGCATCCTGGAGTATTTGGTGTCACCACAGAGACTGTGAGCTTCTAGGGGCAGAATCCAGCCTCTCTTCCTTTCTTCTGTTTTCCTCTTTCTCTAGCTCAATTCTCCCTTGCCTCCCCAACCCAAATTTGACCACTTAATTAAATTACAGTCAACTTCGACACTTGGGTAGGTAGCAGAGAGTCTGCTTGAAACAGGAGGCAAGGGGGCAGCATACAACCTTTAAGAGAATGACAGAGCCATAGGACATGACAAAAATTGACCAGAGCCAAGTAGGTCCAAGACCTGACTTCCAGTGAACCCTGAATCTCATGCAATACAGTAGCATGGTAAATGCCACACCCAGAGGTACCATGACAGTTGTGAGTCCCACCATAAAAGGTCAAAAAGTGGGCGGTGGCCCAGTTTCTGAAAATCTCCACCTCTTCTCCAAAATAGTTGGGATAATCCTCCCATTCATTAGCCTATGAAATTTCCCACCCTATAAAAATGAACCACCCTGTATTTGGGGGCCTCTCTCCTGAGATGGCCCACCCTCTGTCTGTGGAGTGTGTTTCCACTTTGGCTGCACTCACTCCACACCCTGGGGCTGCTCTTGCCTTTTTTTTTTCTTAAGTATTTGTTGATTCGGCTGCACTGGTTCTCAGCTGCAGCACTCAGGATCTTCAGTCTTGCTTGCGGCATGCGGGGTCTTTAGTTGTAGTGTGCAAACTCTTAGTCGTAGCACGTTCTGCTTCTCTGACCAGAGACAACCTGGGTCCCTGCATTGGGAGTGCAGAGTCTTAACTACTGGACCACCACAAAAGTCCCTGCTCTTGCCTTTGAGATGAACTGTGTTCTGTCTATGGAACTCTAAATAAATCCGCTTCTTGCCTATCACTTTTTCTCTCGTTTGCATAGAGACATCAAGATCCTGTTGTTGTTCACTCAGTCATGTCTGACTCTTTGCGACCCCATGGACTAGAGCACGCCAGGCTTCCCTGTCCTTCACTATCTCCCAGAGTTTGCTCAAACTCAAGTCCATTGATTCGATGATGCTACCCAACCATCTCATCCTCTGTTACTCCCTTCTCTTCCTGCCCAGCATCAGGGTCTTTTCCAATGAGTTGGCTCTTCACATCAGGTGGCCAAAGGATTGAAGCTTCAGCTTCAGCATCAGTCCTTCCAATGAATATTCAGGGTTGTTTTCCTTTAGGACTGATTTGTTTTGAAACCATTTATTTCAGATTGGGACTTGAACCCATGTGGCTGGGACTCAAACCCAACCTAAACCCATGCTACCTGGTTTCAGAACATACTGAAGCTCAGGTTCTTGACGTCTCATCCAAGAAAGAATTCAGTGAGAGAAAAAGTGATAGGTAAGAAATAGATTTATTTAGACACAGAGAGAAGCACACTCCACAGACTGAGTGTGGGCCATCGCAGAGGGCAAGTGCAGCCTCGGAACATGGTGCAGTTAGTGTTTATAGGCTGGGTAATTTCATATGTTAATGAGTGGGAGGATTATTCCAACTATTTTTGGGAAAGGGTTGTCAACTACAAATTGGCACTTACCAAGAGCATTGCCAATCACTGAACAACAAAGGTGTTTGCCATCTGCCTCTACTGAGATTGAACCCCTGCTGCTATAGCTGTTCACCTTCAACAACCCCTAAGGGAGTCAGGGTGGAGTGAGGCACTCTGCGCTCCAGGGAATCTGGTGGGACAAGTCATTAGATAGCTGGATGTTTTTAGGAGCAGATTTTATGATCTCTATCCTTGCATCTTCTCAAATCTAGAGAAGCACTAAATCCCTTCATGGTGATATCAGACCCTCATGACTAACAAAAAACCTTTTGTAAAATGAGTGCTTCATGGTATTGAACTCCCCCTTCACCCAAACCTTATATATTGACTTTCTCCCACTGTGCTTTGGAGCAGTCTCTCAGAGCTATCTGAGATGCTGTCTCCGGGCTGCAGTCTTCTTTTTGCCCCAAATAAAACTTAACTCATAACTCTCAAGTTGTACATCTTTGTTTAATCTACAAGGTGAAGATTTCCAGGAATTGGGCCACTGTCCACTCCTTGGTCTTTTCACAGTGCCTTGGGACTGTCATATCGCCTCAGTTCAGTTCAGTTCAGTCGCTCAGTCGTGTCCGACTCTGCGACCCCATGAATCGCAGCACGCCAGGCCTCCCTGTTCATCACCAACTCCCGGAGTTTACCCAAACTCATGTCCATAGAGTCAGTGATGCCATCCAGCCATCTCATCCTCTGTCGTGCCCTTCTCCTCCTGCCCCCAGTCCCTCCCAGCATTAGGGTCTTTTCCAATGAGTCAGCTCTTTGCATGAGGTGGCCAAAGTATTCGTGTTTCAGCTTCAGCATCAGTCCTTCCAATGAACACCCAGGACTGATCTCCTTTAAGATGGACTGGTTGGATCTCCTTGCAGTCCAAGGGACTCTCAAGAATCTTCTCCAACACCATAGTTCAAAAGCATCAATTCTTTGGCACTCAGCTTTCTTCACAGTTCAACTCTCACATCCATACATGACTACTGGAAAAACCATAGCCTTGACTAGATGGACCTTTGTTGGCAAAGTAATGTCTCTGCTTTTGAATATGCTATCTAGGTTGGTCATAACTTTCCTTCCAAGGAGTAAGTGTCTTTGAATTTCATGGCTGCAATCACCATCTGCAGTGATTTTGGAGCCCCAAAAAATAAAGTCTGACACTTTCCACTGTTTCCCCATCCATCTGCCATGACGTGATGGGACCAGATACCATGATCTTCGTTTTCTGAATGTTGAGCTTTAAGCCAACTTTTTTACTCTCCTCTTTCACCTTCCTCAAGAGGCTTTTTAGTTTCTCTTCACTTTCTGCCATAAGGGTGATGTCATCTGCATATCTGAGGTTATTGATATTTCTCCCAGCAATCTTGATTCCAGCTTGTGCTTCTTCTAGCCCAGCGTTTCTCATGATGTACTCTGCATATAAGTTAAATAAGCAGGGTGACAACATACAGCCTTGAAGTACTCCTTTTCCTATTTGGAACCAGTCTGTTGTTCCATGTCCAGTAACTGTTGCTTCCTGACCTGCATATAGGTTTCTCAAGAGGCAGGTCAGGTGGTCTGGTACTCACATCACTTTCATAATTTTCCACAGTTTATTGTGATCCACACAGTCAAAGGCTTTGGCATAGTCAATAAAGCAGAAATAGATGTTTTTGGAACTCTCTTGCTTTTTCCATGATCCAATGGATGTTGGCAATTTGATCTCTGGTTCCTCTGTCTTTTCTAAAACCAGCTTGAACATCTGGAAGTTCACGGTTCACGTAATGCTGAAGCCCGGCTTGGAGAATTTTGAGCATTCCTTTACTAGCGGGTGAGATGAGTGCAATTGTATGGTAGTTTGAGCATTCTTTGGCATTGCCTTTCTTTGGGATTGGAATGAAAACTGACCTTTTCCAGTCCTGTGGCCACTGCTGAGTTTTCCAAATTTGCTGGCATATTGAGTGCAGCACTTTAACAGCATCATCTTTCAGGATTTGAAATAGCTCAACTGGTATTCCATCACCTCCACTAGCTTTGTTCGTAGTGATGCTTTCTAAGGCCCACTTGACTTCACATTCCAGGATGTCTGGCTCTAGGTGAGTGATCACACCATCATCATTATCTGAGTCGTGAAGATCTTTTTTGTACAGTTCTTCTGTGTATTCTTGCCATCTCTTCTTAATATCTTCTGCTTCTGTTAGGTCCATACCATTCCTGTCCTCTATCGAGCCCATCTTAGCATGAAATGTTCCCTTGGTATCTCTAATTTTCTTGAAGAGATCTCTAGTCTTTCCCATTCTGTTGTTTTCCCTGTATTTCTTTGCAATGATCGCTGAGGAAGGCTTTCTTATCTCTCCTTGCTGTTCTTTGGAACTCTTGCTATTCATGGCAGCGCTTCTGGGTGTATTATTTAGCTTGTTGATTGAGGATGGAGGTCTTATCAAAGTTGACTTGTCTGCCATCTTGGACCCATTTAATTCTAATCAGTTTATGTTGTGTCCTTGGGCTATGTTATTCTTTCAAAAGTTGTGCCTGGCCCCTTTCCCTCCTGTTACAATTTGATTTCCTTGCTTTCCAAGGGATTCTCAAGAGTCTTCTCCAGCACCACAGTTCAAAAGCATCAATTCTTTGGTGCTTAGCCTTTTCTCACATCCGTACATGACTGCTGGAAAAACCATAGCTTTGACTAGATCGAATTTTGTCAGCAAAGTGATGTTTCTACTTTTTAATATGCTGTCTATGCTTGTCATAGCTTTTCTTCCAAGGAGCAAGCGTCTTTTAATTTCATGGCTGCAGTCACCATCCGCAGAGATTTTGGATCCCAAGAAAATAAAGTCTGTCACTGTTTCCATTTTTTCCCCATCAATTTGCCATGAAGTGATGGGAAGAGATGCCATAATTTTAGTTTTTTGAATATTGGGTTTTAAGCCAAGAACCTGAGCTAATCATTAAGTCCTAAGACCAAGTGTGTGATTGCAATTAGAAGACAGTGGGTTCAAGTCTGAGTTCTGGCCAGGTTGGAGTTCTGGCCCGTGGGTTCAAGTCCTATTTGAGTTGTGTGGTTTCATGCTCATACAAAGGAGAATGGTTTTCCAACAGGAGGTCTCTGTTCCTGGAAGATCAAATCTTATAGGTAGCAGAGAAGGGTAGCATCTTAGGTATGGAGATGGCCTGGGGCAGGGACAGTGTGGTAGGAGTTTGGGAAGGAAGATTGGGACCACATGTTGAAGGGCCCTCAAGGCCATGCTAAAGAATGTGAATCTTCTCTTACAGACCTTAGGGTGTAACATGATCAGACCTGTATTTTGTGAGCATATTTGCTAGGGCTGATCCCCCTTACCCCTTACACAAGGAAGTCTCCAGTGCCTGCCATTGAGACTGCCCAAGAGACCCTCCCAGTTGGGTAGCTGCAGTGTGACCAGCCTCTGAGAGTAGGGGCAGGGCAGAGTGCAGAAGCCCACTCTTCACCACCACCACCCCATGCCCCTACCCCAGAACGTGTTCTCCAACTTGAGCTGGTCAGACTAGATTGGGTGGGGACTGGAGGGATCAGAGGATTAGCACATCCCAGCCTTGAATGAAGCACATTCCATCATCAACTGAACAGGGTGTGGTGTACCTTGGCCCAGCCCAGTTCCTTTCATGGAGGGGTGTGTCTATGTGTTGCAAACCTAGGAGTGCATGACAGGCCCATCCATAGCCAGACATTCCTAACCAGCTATG
Organism: Bos mutus; assembly: GCF_027580195.1. Taxonomy (NCBI): domain Eukaryota; kingdom Metazoa; phylum Chordata; class Mammalia; order Artiodactyla; family Bovidae; genus Bos; species Bos mutus. The sequence goes on along the minus strand of NC_091626.1, from coordinate 26,372,868 downwards.
CCCTGTTGAAGGCCTCCATGTACCTTCTCTCTTAGGACTTTCTTCATGTCTTCTCACCAGGTTTTGCTTGCATTTTGCAGGTGGCTCACCAGTCCAGGACCATCTCTCCATTGGGAGGAAATGATGAGGAAAGGGGTAAGGAAGAGAAGAGATACCATTTGGAATGGGAAGCTAGCCCTGGGCTCAGCACCAATTTCATCTTCCAACAGCAGGGCTTCTGCAGTTACTGTGCTGTGTTGCTTGGCACAAGGGGGTCAGCCTCAAAGCAAGGGATCTGTGGGACATCTGCAGAGACCCCTGGGATCATGAGGAAGTACCCCCAAACTGCTACAGTCATCATTGTTTTGCTGACTGTAAAAGGAACATATATTCTTTGAAAAAGGCCTTAAAAGTTTTGAAAGTAAAGAACGTTTTTAGGTTATCCATAATACCTCTCCATAGAGATATCAATAACTGACTATCTTTCCATCTTTTACTTATGCTTATCAAAGGGACTGCAGCCATGAAATTAAAAGACACTTACTCCTTGGAAGAAAAGTTATGACCAACCTAGATAGCATATTGAAAAGCAGAGACATTACTTTGCCAACAAAGGTCCATCTAGTCGAGGCTATGGCTTTTCCAGTGGTCACGTATGGATGTGAGAGTTGGACTGTGAAGAAAGCTGAGCGCCGAAGAATTGATGCTTTTGAACTGTGGTGTTGGAGAAGACTCTTGAGAGTCCCTTGGACTGCAAGGAAATCCAACCAGTCCATTCTAAAGGATATCAGCCCTGGGTGTTCTTTGGAAGGAATGATGCTAAAGCTGAAACTCCAGTACTTTGGCCACCTCATGCGAAGAGTTGACTCATTGGAAAAGACTCTGATGCTGGGAGGGATTGGGGGCAGGAGGAGAAGGGGACGACAGAGGATGAGATGGCCGGATGGCATCACCGACTCGATGGACGTGAGTTTGAGTGAACTCCGGGAGTTGGTGATGGACAGGGAGGCCTGGCGTGCTGCGATTCATGGGGTGGCAAAGAGTCGGACATGACTGAGCAACTGAACTGATCAAAGGGAATTTTCTTAAAAGATGGAAAGGAAAGGAAGTATATTTTGTGTATTGGGATCAAGTTATTTTTGAAGCTTTTGGTATCCTGCCTTTAAACTTTTGAATGCTTCCCTATTTTCTTAATTATTCTTGAACAATCTGATTTTAATGGCTTCATAACCTCACACATGGTTGAATTGTAAAATCAGAACCTATTGTGAGGTATCACCTGGGGTCACTTTCCCACAAGAAAGAGACAGGCATGTACTGCTTGCTATGAGAGGAAGCCATCTCATGCATTTGTGCTCCACCATCCCTTAAGACTCAACTCAGATGTCACCACCTCGGAGAGGTCTGTGAAGCCCCAGCTCAGGCTAATGCCAATCCGTGGTGCTCCTGTAGCACCATCATAACACTGACCACCTTAAAGGGGTGTCTGTATATTTCAATCTCTTCTAGCAGACCATGAAGTCTTGCAGAACTGGCCTGTATCTGAACAAGCTGTAGATCTCCAGTGTCCAGCTGGCACCTGGCACAAAGATATTCAATAAGTGCCTTGCAGAGATGGAAAGTTTAAGCAGCCCCATTGCCAGGCATTTAGACTGTTTTTAATTTGTAATTAGAAATATGCTCTCATATTCTTAGATTCCATGTTGATGGAGGAAGAGGGTAGAAGTAGACCCCCAGAATCTTGTTTGGGTCATCTGTAGTCACTAGAAGCCTCCTGTAAATAACACTGAGATGACTTGTAAACAAGTCTTTGCCTGCATCTGACTCATTCTTATGATATGAAAGCAGAGGCTAGAGTCAGACAAAGCCCAGCTGCACTGTTTGATAGTTCTGTGGCCTTGGGCCTGTTCCTGGACTTCAGTCTTCATTTTTCTCAGTATAAAATGGAGAGAATAATGGGATCTACTCTTAGGATGCTGAGATGTTGTAAATGAAATAATGCAGGTCAAGACAGTGCAAGGCTTGGCACACTGCAGCTAGCTGTGTTGCTAAATGAAATTTCTGAGTCCATGTTATAGAATTAATGCCACAAGATCAAACTGCTCTGCAGAACATGGAGCAATTTATATACATATGTCTCTCATAGCATTTTTTTGAACAAGGAGTTGAGTCAATTTTTCATCTTTGCCCAGTCAGCCTGACAAAGGTCATATGGCCCTGGTCAAATCAGCTTTGAAGTTCAGCACAAGGTCATCTTTCTCCTCACAGTCTAAGCATCTAGCAGTCACCCCAGACACCTTCCCCAGGGAGCAGAGAAAGGGGCTCAGAGGTATGGAGTGAGTGAAGGTCGAGGTGTTAAAGTGTGAGTGGGTCAACATGGAAGTTCGGAAGCCACTTTTCCACATGCAGCTGAGTGATGAGAAACAGTGGACTAAAGAATGGCCCCAAACAAAATTCTTCTGCTTTCACCCTCAGCCTCACCCAAAGCACAGTCATAGAAAGTGAGCACAAAAGCTGCTTTGTGGTGAGCTTGCTCCAGAAGAGACGCAGAGAGATTAAGCGGCTTGCCCAAGGTCACACAGCTGGCAAGTGCCATTCAGAGTATCAAGACCACAAGGAGCCTATGACTCACGGCTGGCAAACCTTGTCCACAAGTGCACGGCTCCTCTGGTGTTTGTCCTCTCAGCAGCATTCCCAGCTTCACCAGGAACGTCAGGGTGGACACTGATATGGGGTGAGAGAGCACATCCTTGCTAGGAGTTCTGAAAGCCAAAATTTACTACCTGGGCAAAGTCAGCTGTGCAAAGAAATTGAACTGTTTTGGTAGGCACCTGCTGGTGGGCCTCCGTGGTCCAGTTGGGGGTCTCTAGAATCTTTGAGGAGGTTCCTCGCCTACCTCCTCTTTCCTGCACCGTATCTACCCCTCTCTCCCATTATTTTATCCCTACATATGGCAGTCGTCAAGAAACAGTTACTTGGACATCTTGTGTACTTACGAAGAAAAGAGAGGAAAGAACAAGTTTACAAAGCACCAGGGCAAACCAAAAGTCATGATTGTAACAGTTTTATTCAAGTCTGTGTGTGCTCTGGTGGTGAGACCAGGCTGAGATCAGCCTTACGCTGTAATACGATAAGAGGTTTAGCCATTGAACCAAGCCTGCTTGGCATCCCTAGTTAACAATTTACAGTACCTTGAAAAAAAAAAAAAAAAAGCCAAAGAAAAGAACCTGATAAGTTTCCTTCAGGACTTTTCTATTTTTAAATATTGTTGACAAATTACAATAACTTAAATCCCAAAGCAAAATGGGAATTCAAGGACACAGGGTCAGCACACATGGACAGGACGTTGGAGCAGGGAAGGCCTGGGAATGAAAATTAGGAGCTACACACAAAGGAACAAGACCAGGGTGGGTATGTGAACTTCCATTTTACCTAGACTCAAAGGCTCTAACGGGGAGGAAAATCCCAAAGAAAGGTTTTCTGTGAGTTAAATAAAACCCATCTCCAGCTCCTTTCCTTAACCTCCCTAGAAAATACTGATACAGTCTCAGACTAAATCTGTGTGTATGTGTGTGTGAACATGTGTGTGAGTGTGAGAGTGTGACTGTGTGAGCATGAGTGTGTGTGTTTAGCGTGGGTAGTGAGGAAAATTAGAGGAAGAAGTGGACAAGTTCATCACCTTCCTTCTTTGCCACAACTGGGTAACAAGGGCATGTGATCTGATACAATAAAAAGACAAAAGCCTGATTTCAAGTTCCCAAGAGGAGCTACAATAAGGCTTCCAAATTTGAGAGGCCCAGAGGGATGTGGGTCGAAGCTGCAGTAAAGAGTGGTCAGTCATGGGGCAACTGTGGGCTGGAAAAAGAAGTGAGAGCCCACAGGCTTTTGGTGATCCTGGGAGAAGAGCTACGCAATTGACATATTCAACACCCCCTGAACAATCATAAAGAGGAAACGATGGAGAAGGAAGTAGCAGGCGCAGAGAGGAGATCGACTGAGCTCCAGGCAGATTGCAAGCCCTGTTGGGTGTCTCCAGTCTCAGAGGCTGGTGGTAGATTAGTCACAGGACAACTCCTCCTTGGATAGAGAACCATCTTAGAGCCATGGTGGACCTAAGCTAGGCTGACTTTATCCCAGAGTGTCTAAACAGTGGCCTAAAATGTGCTCAGGAGAAAATAAGAGATGACTTTGGAGCCAACAGATCAGCAACACTCCTTCCTAGCTGTGTGACCTTGGGCCTATAACCATCTGAGCCTTGGTTTCCACATTCTTAGCTGGAGGTAATATACTCCCACCCCACCCCCGGGGTAAGTGAGTCAAAAAAAGAAAAGAACAGAATATACACTTTCAGGACAGCACCACTCACCTAGAAGAAATATAATGGTTTCATATAATTTATTATTAGTCCTCATACCCAGACCAGGATGGACCCATGCCTCATTCTGACAGTGATGAAGCAAAGAGCCATAGCCAGCATGGCCTCTGGAACTGGAGGGAAAGATAAATGATGAGAGTAAAATAAAGACGACAGAGAATAACAACAGTAGCGAAAAGGATACCGATGGAGGTGACGTGATGGCTGACATGAAGGTCACTGAGCGCCAGGCAGTGGAGTGCCTGTGGAAGGGAGCAAAAATGCCTCTGTCCATCTTGGTCCTTTCTGGAACTGGGAAAACGGTTTATTCACGTCTTTGCAGGTTCAGAGATATCCTAGAGTTTTCAGATGGAGACTCGAAAGCATCCTTCCCACTATAATCCCTTCCCTTTACACATGCACTCCTCTAAGCGACCTCAGGGTTTCAGAGAGGCTGACAGGCAGCTAGGGGACATCCAGGAAAAGTTACCCCAGTCACAGGGCCAAGGCTGAAAACTGCCCTCAGTGTCTCACTGCTGTTAAGTCAACACATTCCTATGCAGACACTTCCAGGGTCACCATCCAACTCAGAACCTGAAAGGAAGGAAGATCAGAAAAGACCCAAGCCTACCTCACAGGTCTGCCCTCAGTGTGTTCAGGTGAGGGGCAGGCAGAGCTGAGGCCAGGATAAGGTGGGGCAACTCGCCTTGGATGTAAAATTTAAGCGGGTCACAAAAAACACCAAAACAACCCTCTGCTATCCAGATGAATCATATTTCAAAGCAGTACTTTCAAAAGTTGAAATTAATGAAAAATTCATGATGAACATAAAATCAAAAATTTTTTAAATGTCATATCTCTCAAAGCAAGTAGTTAGATGTGAAGGATTTCAGGAACACAGGCAACAGGTTATTGGACTGGCCAGAAAGTTCGTTCCCATTTTCTGTATTTTATGGAAAAACTCTAACTAGCTTTTTGGCTAACCCAATACTTATGAAACTTGGTTTTACACTTCAGGAAGTGTAGAGAAAGACCACTATTTCTGTGGGGCCATCATCCACCAGGACCCCTCTAGGTAAACCAATCTGACCTCTGGGTTCTGATTTCCTGGACGTCCACCCAGCACAATCAACAGGAAAGGGCTGTCTCTGAACCTCTGCCACTGTACTCTGGTGTCCGTCCTGAGACTCCTATCTAGTTGCCAGGTTCACGCCTGCCCATCAGGCGGGAAAAACTAGATTGTGGGTGTTTGCAGGGAGGGTGGATCAGACCAGTCAGGAGGGAGACTGGGTCAGGGGAAAGGCAACTCTGTTCCCAAAAAGAAACAAAGACAGGAGTAGACAAGCTCCTGGCTGCCAACAGCTGGGCCCTGAGACACCTCTCTATTTCCAGCTGTGGTCATGAGTGAAAGACCCAAAGCCAGGCCACAGGCAGGAGATGCAGAGAACCACAGCCAAGAAGAATCAGGAAGGACCAGTCCTACTGGCTCCAGGTCATGGAGCAGCCCAACCTTCAGAAGAACGAATCACGGCTCCCTGAGCAGCCTCTGGAGGCCAGGGTGCTCCCCTAGGGCCCAAGATCTGAAATGGACAAAGGAGGGGGTGAGCCTGTCAATAGTGCAGCAGGACAAATGGAAAATAAGCAAATGTGAGGCTCACCCAGGCCATAGGGCCAACTAGAAGCGCAGGGCCAGGTCAGGCTAATTAGACACCTACCCCCACCCTGTTAATTAGCCTTAATCAGCCAGGACTCCAGTTTCTGCCTCCTGCCCTTCCAATGCCAGTGACTGTGGTGGTGGGTGCTGGGCAGCAAGGCCAGGGCAGAGCCAGGCAAAGAGGCCTCCCGGGAGCAGTAGAGGGTTTCCCCTTCTGATGTAGAGTTTTATTCATTTGAATTCCTGATCTAAGAAAATAATGATATGTCTGACCAAAGAGACATTTGGGAATGTGTTCCTCATAATAGTTGTGACTTGACAAGTAGGCATCTCAGGCCTGAAGCCAAGGAGAGAAGCAGGTGGTCTAGTCAGTCAAACCACACGAGAGTGCCAATATTTGACTTTCAAACACACACACACACACACAGTCCTCCACAAAGGGAAGCAACCCAGCCAGGGGAGGCTTATCAGTGCTGGACCAGGGGCCCTGGGACCTACAGACTTTCAAGCTAGAAGGGTCTCGTGCTACAGGTGGGGAAGGCAGCATCACCCTGGGCTCACAGCTGGGCTCAGAGATCCAGAGAGAGGGAGAGACGTGTGTGACATCACACTAGTGGGTGGGTAGCTCTGATCACCAGTTTCCTGCCACCCCGTTCCCTTACAAGGCACCAGGGGTGGCCTTCCCCCGACCCCAGTCCACAGTCTCTGGCAGAGACCTCGCAAGAGCCTGGCACTACAGAAGCGGCAGCACCTGCCCTCTCCCCGAAATTCTTTAAGAGACAACAGTGTTTCTGACCTGCCTTCACACACCTGAGTCAAAGAGGTGGGCTAAATGAGACATGCGTGGAAATGGTCAAGGGTCTGCATTCACAGAGGGGCCTGCCACACCCGCATGGACATACCAACCCTGCAGGTACCACTCACAGCTGTCCTTTAATACCTGCTGCTCTGTACTTTGAAGAGTTAGGAATGCTCAAGATGGGGTTCCTTCCTTCTAGGGGAGGGGGCGGGAAGGAGTCTCCCACGGGGCGCTGTGAGCAAGAATGAGGACACGGTATCAGGCCTAGATGCTCTTGGGGTGACTTGTGTCCTGAGCAACTGTGGTCTAAAGGAAAAGCAGTCTTGTGATGAAGCCCCCACCATGACATGTGTCCTATGGGCCAGCAGACCCTTTCCTAAAGATAGTTTCAGGAACTGGCCTGACTCCAGCCTCAAAACACATCAGACTCTGGGAAATGACTCAAAGAAACGAGAGGCCCTAAATCATCATTTTGGTGCTGCTTCCAGCTCCCTGTCTCCCACTTCCTGCTCCATAAGACACTCATGGTAGGATGATCAGCCTAACGACTTAAGTGGGGGAATTAGGAGTGATGCTTCTAAACACCAGGTGCCATATAAATACAGCAGAAGAGCACGTGCCTGACCACGGTCCCCATTAGTCATTAGGCCAACTCCAAATCTTGCCTCTTCCAGAAGCCAGAGGAAGTAGGCAAGTCCCCTAGAGGCAGAGGTGGTGGGGACCGCACCGCCAACTTCAGCAGTTTGTCCTGTTCGCTGGCCGGGAGCCACGGGCTTCTCGGACCTGCTCTGATACACGCTTTTTTGCCCTTGTGAGGGAAGCAGGTGACGGCTGCTCTTACAGGAAGGAAATCTGAGAGGGACTAAGAGACAAGTCCAAGGTCAGACAGCAAAAGCAGAACAGAGAACAGAGCCAATGCCTTCAGTCCTAGAGCCGGGTGCCCAACTCAGCAATCGGTCCAAGCAGCTTATTAACTTCTCTTCACTTGGATCTTCATCTTTAAGCATTTCCCCTTTTCTGCTGCTACTGCTGCTAAGTTGCTTCTGTCGCGTCCGACTCTGTGCAACCCCACAGACGGCAGCCCACCAGGCTCCCCCATCCCTGGGATTCTCCAGGCAAGAACACTGGAGTGGGCTGCCATTGCCTTCTCCGTTCCCTTTCTCTACCACCAAGTATATCAAAGATAGAAGGCAAATAACGTACTTTTGTAAAGGTTAGGAGGAAGGGTTAGCCCTATCCTGAGTCATCCAAATGTCGGGTACCATCACCATCATCATCACAATAGACTCTCCCGATACTAAAGGATGTGAAGCTAAGAGCATCCTTCAAAGCCTCTCAGACATAACATATGGAAATAACTGGGACATCTATTCAGCCCCTGGCAGTGACCTGGATCCTCAAGGACAGAGGACAATCCTATGTAGAATCAGTGGAATGAACTGAAGAAGCCAGAGGGGCAGAGAGCAGTATCTGTTTTCCATTACCATCGTCCATGAAGGAGCACCCGCCAAGAGCAGTGGAAAGTGTCCGAGGAAAGGGAAAAGGGGGGCAACCCAAACCTTATTCTATAGGATCCTATCCCACCCAAGCCTTGCCCCAGAGAGAGAGGGAGTGGCAGATGGGGGCCCCTCGGAGACCCAGTCTGAAGGAGCTGAGATGGAAAGGCCTCCATCGTCATGGAAGCCCACAGAAGCATCTTTGGAATAACCCTGCTTCTGCCTCTTGTAGGTATAGCTCCTCCCACAGTAGAGCCCCCGCCTTCCCTTGTCATCCCCTAGGTGGATGAGGAGGTAGGTGGATGAGGAGGAGACGGGTTCCAGCTGTCACCCAGTGGCAAGGGTTTACTCCAGACAAAACGACAAAAACCAGAAAATAAGCAAAGACTCCTTGCCTCATTCCAGAGCGCTGGCCAGAGCCAGGTTGGTCTGGACTACACTGTAGGCTGCACCCACCAGAAGACCAGAGACTGGGGCCAAGGGTTTAGAGATGTGAAGGTGGCTTAGGGCCTGGGGCCATGGAGAGTCCTCAGAAAGGGCACAGGCCATCTGAGAATGAAGAGCAGTCACTTGGTTGGCTGAGCTGATGGGATTCAAGCACCGCCCCCCCACCCCACCCCACCCCCTCTAGCCAAGGAGTGGGGTCGGGGGCAAAAATCATCTCCTTTGGACTGTCTTTGCTGAACAAAGAAACGGAGAGAAAGGAGACGCAACAGTAGAACCCTGGGCAACAGAACCAACAGTGCCTCCCCGCCCAAAAGTAGGTGGGGCCCTTGAACCTAAGTGCCTGCCAGTGGGCTTGTAAAACAAGGAGCAACTTGAAAACCAAGGTCACTCATTTTGCCATCCTCAGGGCAGGACTTCTAGCATAGTCACAGAGAGGGCAGTGACCAAATCCATCACTTGTGCCAACATTGCTGCTCTCCTGTCCTGCACCCGGGCAGCAAACGCAAGGAACCTGCAGGCGGGCCTCCAAAGCCTGCAGAGAAACAGCCAGGATAAACGACGGGGGAGTGACACAGAGAGTCTTGGGTCGGGAGGAGCGTGAACTAAGGACTCCTGTCGTTATCCCCACTCAAAGACAACTGTTCACACTCGCCTCGGGAGCCTCAGGGTAAGAGGAAGGGAGGAGACCCGTGTGAGAAAGCTCCAGAAGCTCAACATTCAAGCCAAGGAAATGAATTCCAGAAAAGCCAGGATTGGCCTCTGTTCCTTCCTATCCAACTCACGGTCTGGGGCCCAGCAGCAGGGGCTACCTGTGCACAGAGACAAGAAGCCCTGGTCGGTCTCCAACACTCGGACTTGAAGATGAGGGTACATGAGGGGCTCACAGGGCACCTTACAGGTATCATTACCCACCACATCCATTCACGCAAGGAACTAAGGGCTCGTTTGGCTTTATGGGCATTGCAGAACGATGACGGGCAAGCAGGAAGCCCCACGGCTCCAACTCCCAGTGTCTAGGACCCGATTCTACATGCTATTCTGGTGCATGGTAGAGATACCTCCCCACCAAACATGTAACCCCAGATCCACTAATTCCAGGGACTGGAGGGCAGATCAAGGCAAGGGAAGACACATACAGATCAGATGACAAAAGGGGCAAACACAGGAACTTTGTCTCTGGTTTCAGAACTGACACCAGAGATTGAGCCTCCCCAGGCAATTCCTGGGACGAGTGCATATTTGATTCAGAACCGGGTCTGACCACGTCTGGACCCCCAGGCAGGAGATGGGTGCTGTCAACACGTGCTGGTTTCTGCTCTTCTTTGAGTGTTTATAAAAGGAACGAGGACAGACAGACTCTGTGACCCTCTTTACTGCAACTCGACTGTATTTCCTAACTCCCTCCTCCTTCCAGTTCTCACGAAGGCAGGTCCTGTACCACTGGGAGGCTCAAATAAAGAAGTGGGGGTGCATGGAAGTGCAGCAGGTGGTCCCAGCTCCCTCAATTCCTGTGCCCAACGAGGGAGCACTCTGCCTTCCGTTCTCCAGCCGGCACCATAGGGCTTAGGAGGCAGAAAAGCTCACATCTCACACCAAATGAGATTCTCATTCATGAGCGTCGGGAAAGCACATGGAAGAGGAGCAAAATCAATCAGAGAACATCCAGTACTGGGTGTGTGGGAAGGCTGAACTCAGGGCTAACAGAGGGACCCCAGGAGGGCACCCCCTGGGGGCTGAAGAGAGGGAGCAGCAGGCAGATTCGGCTGAGTGACTCTGCAGAGTCACCCTGAAGGCGAGAAGACTGTGGAGGGTGGGGGACATGCACGCACCCCTCCCTCCCCCACACAGCCAGAGCTGATGGCCACAGCCCCTCCAGCGGACCTAGGGAGAAGGGCCCTGCAGGGTGAGAAGCCCTCTGAAGGGGCCCTGCTTCCATCCCTTCCATCTTCAAAGTGCATTATCAGTGCAAGAAGTAGGGCGGGAGGCTCAGGGGGGTCCAATTCTGAGAAAGGGCTGTGCCAGCCAGCTCCCCTCCCCGTCTCCTCCTGCGTCCCCCCTTGCCCGCCCTCAACCCTTTGCGTGCTAAGACCAGAACTCTTGCTGGATCTCATAAGGGGCAGGCCTGTGTGTGTTCAGTTCAGCTCTGCACAGCGGCACAGTGCTGTCCTGACTCTGGCCCTCTGCATCCAGGTCCAGAAGCGTCCGCTCGGTGGGTGGCAGCGGCCCCGCCTGGAAGGGGAGCAGAGTTGGCAGGCCTGGCCGGTCCTCCACGGTGCTGCTGCTGCTGGCCAAGCAGGAGTCCAGGTTGCTGGGTGTCTCTGTGCTGGAGCTGTTGGCCGGGGAGGCGCTACGGGCGTGGCTGGGGGACACAAACCACCATGGGTCCAGCCGTTGCCGGTTGGCCGAAGGACGTGGCCGAGGCAGAAACTCCAGGGTCTTGGGTCTCTCCAAGGTAGAGTCCTGCTGGGTGTTCCAGCGCCTTGGGGTCGGGGGAAAGACCACATTGGGGTCAGGGAGACGGGGGAATTCACCTGGGTCTCGGCTGGGGCTGGGGGTTTTCAACATTCCTGGTCCAAGAGACAAAGGGAGAGGTATCAGATGACAGACCACACACGCCACTTACTCCCGGCCCCAACCTCCCCGCCACCCTGCCCCACGGACCATGGCCCTGACCACCTGGGATAACTTGAGAAATGAGCACCTACTCTGTGTTATGCAGTGTGTTGGCAGGCACTGGGGGTGTAACAATGAACTACAGACCATATCCAGGGCACAGACCATGGTCCCTGTATCTTATAATAATGGGACACATGAGGTCATATCTGTAATGAAACAACTTAAGGAAATGTCTTTCATTCTCAGTTCATCCATTTAATAAACGTGTGACAAGAACAAGGGCTTCCCAGGTGGCGCTCGTGGTAAAGAACCCGCCTGCCAATGCAGGAGACATAACAGACACAGTTTCAATCCCTGGGTCAGGAAGATCCCCTGGAGGAGGGCATGGCAACCCCCTCCAGTATTCTTGCCTGGAGAATCCCGTAGGCAGAGGAGCCTAGTGTGCTATGGTCCATACAGTTGCACAAAGTCAGACATGACTGAAGCGACTTAGCATGCTCAACAAGGACAAAGCAGGTATCAGAAACCTGCTGCCGCTGCTGCTGCCAAGTCGCTTCAGTCGTGTCCGACTCTGTGCGACCCCACAGACGGCAGCCCACCAGGCTCCCCCATCCCTGGGATTCTCCAGGCAAGAACACTGGAGTGGGTTGCCATTTCCTTCTCCAATGCATCAGAAACCTAAAGACTAGTAATCTGGGGGTCTCTTTTTCCAAAGAGGCCACCTGTCTGATTTTAACAAAAAAATCTGAGCAGGAGAAGGGCAAGCCGAATAGTAAAGTACAGCTGTCACTCATATTCCCGTCTCACTGAACGGGTATTGCCGCACCCTCCTCTCCTATGGGATTTCAGGTAGTTTTTATGTCAGATCGAGGTCTTCTAGGGAGCAAGGGATGGGGCAGGAGTGAGAGTGTATGCTCAGGTGTCTCAGATGTCAGCCAGAGAAGGACAGGGTGTGCATCTGCACAGCAGTTCACTGGGACGCATCTCCACGTCTGAGAGTCAGGTGTGAGTAAGGGATGAGCGATGCAGGGTGTGATGCCCGGCTGGAAGCCTGCCTTACGAGTGTGTCTGTACTCATGGTCTGTACTCACTCTGTAATGACAGGCAAGAGCTAAGCTACGTGGCAGAAAATAACCTCCTGTGTGTGGCCAGATTCCTCCCTGTAATTGCAGTCTTCTTTCCAGGGAACAAACAGAGCTGGCCTCTTACCCTTGATGCGCCCTGAAAGTACTGGCCCGTACACTCCCAGATCCAGGGCCTGAGCATCTCACAGGAGTCCCAGTGGGATTCTCCCCAGATCCTGCCTGTCTGCTTCCCCTCTTCAGGGAAGACCCCCCTGAGGCACAGGACAGACAGACGTCAGTCCCCTCCTGTGGCCCAGAGCAGCCTGTCTCAACTGGCTGAGTCAGAGGAGGAACTTGAGGTCGGCCTGATATCTCCACTTCTGGGAGAGAGGCCCCAAGGCGGGAAAGAGGAAGGAGGAAGGAGGAGGAGGAGGAGGGCAGGTCTCACCTGCTCCAGGGCTGGGACTCAGCCCATTGCTGGAGGAGGGGCTCCTGCTGGCTGGAGGGGCAGCCGGCTTGAGGGCCCCGTCGGAAGGAGTCCGCCGGTGAGCGCTGGGCTGTGCGGGGGCCGTGAGGGTGACGTGGGTGGGGGTCAGTGACTGCTTTGGGTCTCGTTTGAAGCGCTCCACTCGGACGTTGACCAGGGGGTTGCGGGTGCAGGGGCTCAGGGCCGGGGCCTCCACGGGGCTGATGGGCATCTCGTACACCACGATCTCATCGCTGTCGGATCTCAGCAGGGAGCGGGTGGAATTGCACTCAGAGATGGAGGAGAGAGACAGCAGCGTCAGCGAGGCGGAGGGGTCTCCTAGCAACAGCACGGGCTCCTCCTTCTTGAAGAGCTTCCGGGATGGGGGGCTGGTGCTCCGGCGGGGCCGGCTGGCTCTCAGGAAGAGCCCCTCGCGCCTCTTCTTCTCCTCCCGGGCTGGTGGCTCGGGCTCCTCCGGGGGCAGCAGCTGGCACTTGCCAGCTTCCAGCAGGTCAAACCCGAGGCCCGTGGCAGCGAGGACGGCCCCGCAGCCGAGCAGAGCCACCTCGCAGCGGCGGTGGTTGGGGCCGCCCCGCTTGAGGCTGTTGGTTGGCGTCAGCTGAGGGGTACTGGTGGCTGAGTTGACCGGGGTGGGCTCCTCGTGACCGCCGTCGCTGAGGGGGCCATCCCCATCTTCCCCGCGAGGGAATGGGATACAGAGGTAGGACTGGCTGGGTGACGGCGGGAGACGACTCTCCCCACTCCGTGGGCCTTCGCTGTCCTCATCCTCTGCGGAGAGGAGAGAAGTGGAGGGGGAACAGAAGATGGGAACGAGGCTGCAGGAATAAAAATCTGGTCCTTCTCCCCAACCCCACGTCCCTGGCTTAGTGCTAGGGATCCAGGGGTTGAATAGTCAGGGGTGCAGGACCAGGAACCAATAGGACTTCACACTCAACAGTGACCAACATGGGGAAGTCGCTCTCCCTCCCAGAGCCTGTTTTCCCATTTGCAGAAAAGGGGATCTGCCAATTTGCTCCTTCTGTCATAGAAGTGCCGTGTCAGTTTCCCAGAACAGGTACATCCTTAATTATTTTACAAGTTGAAACTGGAAGGGAATGGGAAGGGAGTTCAAAAGGGAGGGAATATATGTATATGTATAGCTGATTCATTTTGCTGTGCGGTAGGAACTAACTCTGGGCTTCCCTAGTAGCTCAGATAATAAAGCACCTGCCTGAAATGTGGGAGACCCCAGTTCGATCCCTGGGTTGGGAAGGCCCCCTGGAGAAGGAAATGGCAATCCACTCCAGTATTCTTGCCTGGAGAATCCCATGGACAGAGGAGCCTTGTGGGCTCCATGGGGTCGTAAAGAGTCGGACACCACTGAGCAACTCACACACACACAGGAACTAACACAACATTGTAAAGCAACTATACTCCAATAAAAATTAATTAAAAAAGAAATGGGAAGGGACCTTGAATTTCTAGAATTGACAACCTACAGACTTGTCTTAAGACCCATTTCCTGCAAAGGATTAGAATCCTCGGCATGGATGAAGGCCAGTCTACTCTATGGACTGACTGGTTATGGCCTTGGAATTCTAGAGCGAGGGTACTTTCTGAGACAGCCTGGAGAAGGCCTTACACATTTAGTGATCCCAGGGCAACACTGGAAGAGCTTGCTTGGAGGAACACTGGGGCTCTGTTGCCACCTCCCATTCTGTGGATTCCCCACGTTAAAATACAGGAAGCAGACCCGGGAAAGGCGAGTGCCTGATTCCACACCTCCCGCTGCCTCACTGCCCTAAGGAGACTATAACCAGCCCCTTGGGACAGGAGGTCAAGGGCAGATTCCACGGCAGCGGTGGTCATGTGGAAATATTCCCTGTAACAGAGGGAATAGGGTGCGGGACCAAGAGTTGAGGAAAAGAGGAAACAGCCCCACGAAGCAGTGCTAGAGGTTTTGAAAGAGTCCAAGAAGCTTGGCCACGACTTCCCTGAGGGATCGGGAGGGAGTTAAGACAAAGGCAATGCTCACCCATCTCCATAAGGCTGGTGAACCCTGGCAGGGCTGGATTACTCCTCGGGCCCTTCCCCAGGTTGGGGGCGCTGGACGACCACTGTTTGTATCCATCTACCAGGGACTTGAGGCTGAACAAGAGGAAATGATGAAACTGTCAGAACGGGTTACCCCCTTTACCCTCAGCTCCGGGGGCCTCTCCCCATCTGCTTCATTACAGCAAAGCCCAAGAGCCTCAGGGTACAGGCAAAAAGCTTCCTGAGCCCACCTGCTTCTTTAACAGAAGTGCACATGCTCTAGGGACAGAAAAGCAGAGGCATGACACACCCCCTACACATGCTGCCATGGAGCTGTGGGAAGACCTCCTGGGCAGGCTGGCGAGAGAACAGAAGGAATGAGGACTGCCCGGCCCTGGCCAGGGTCTTGCCTAAGCCCAACTTAAGGGAAAGGCCAAGACTCCACAGACACTGACTATAATACAACACACCAGTGACATTAGAAAGACTGCAATGCTGAGATGTGCAGTGCAAGGCAAGCACTGGGCAATGAGCTCACAGAGATGGGCCAGGCCACGCCACTCACACCACTTCTCAACTTCTCCTTCCAAGCCTCCAGCATGCTTAGGCAACTTCCAAAGCCATCCATGTTTCAAATACAAAAATCAACTGACAAAAGCTGCGTCAACCCAGTGCACTTTGGGACAGACCTATGTGGGTAGTACATAAGGCTGGACTCGAACCCTCGGCCTGTCTGGGAACGGAGAGGAAAAGGACAGGAGCTGGCTTTCAAATCCCTGTTATCAGCTCCCAGTGGCAAGTCAGTAATTCCAAGGACACACACTGGGTACCCCGCCAACCCTCTTACAGGACAGGGCATCAGAGGCCCACAAGCACTGGTCTTTTTCCTAAAGAACAGTGAAGGAGGCCTGAGGAATCTGCGGGCTATGATTGCCAAGGAGATACTGGGATTATAATCAGGGGCAGCTCTCATTTTAGGACTAGAGAGAGCCATTCAACTAAAGCCCACTCTTCCCATCCCATCTCCAGGGAGGGAGAAGGACCAGCTTTTTCCCCTGCCTGCAGATCTCTGTTTCAAGTGCTATCAGAAATACCAGTGATTAAAGTACATTCCAGACATCAGTGATTTCAACCAAAATACACAGCCAGAGAGAAACATCTGCCAAACCCACAGCCTGAGACTTCTGACTGAAAATCTTATAAATCCCTTCCAGCTCTGGATCCAGGGAATTCAGATCAGCAGCGTCAAAGCCTGTGCTGAAGACCAAAGGATAAACAGCCATGTACTGATTCCCTAAAACAAAGGATGCTGGGAGAATCTTAACAACAGGAGTGGTCAGGGCAATGAGGAAACGTTAAGTCGGACCAACACAGGAATTTTCCCAAGGTGCACGATGGTACTGCTTCCAAAAAAAAAAAAGTCAACATGGCCCTGGCAGTAATGAGGCTTGATTCTGCGGGGTGTGCTGTGAGGACAAGGAAACGGGGGCGGGGAGGAGGATTATTATAGTACATGTGATGAGGTGGTGAAGATCAGACTCACCCCAAGTGGAAATGTGGAGACTCTGATGGGGTACTTAAACCATTAGCTTTCTCCCGTCTCTGAGGGGATCTTCAATGAATAAAGAGAATCAGTAGCAGGCAACAGTGGATACATGCTGCTCAGCCTCTCCCACCTGAGAACCCTCAAGGCTGGGCTCCTGTTACCTCGCCAGCTGCCCTCCCCTTGTTCAGTCTGTAAAGCCCACATCATGAAGGGATCATAACAAGATGGCCCTGCTGGAATGGTCACAGGTCCACGACCTCCCTATCTGTGGGATAAACATCCCAGGGGCAGCCACAGCTTAATTGGAGGAGGGGTGGGGGCTGTGAATCCATAGATAGCTGCTGATTACAGACAGGTGCTTATGTTTCCTACAGAAACATACTGTTTTTTTAAAGGATGGGGATGCAAATTCACCTAATGTTGTTGAATTCAGTACAGCTTTTTGTCATTATATATTTTCTTCAGTCAACAGGAACTAACATTAGAAACAGTATCATACAGAGGGTCTCAAAAATTCCCAACATTAAGTCTTTTCCTGAGATTTTATTTCTTCAGAGGAATTAATAATCATGAAAAATTAAGTCACATATTTTGAACTGCTTAAAAGTTTTGAGGGCAAATCTATGTAAGGAGGAAGAAAATTCTAAAGTTAATGTTTTGTGTAATGTTGAAATGCAGTGAATTTACTGGCAAGACAAAAAATACACTGAAATGAAACAGAACCAGAGAGACTGTTGGAATCCATAGCCAACCTGGTAAAGCCTACTCAGAATCACACTAATGTCATAAATACCAAGGGACTCAGGGTGACTGGGTTCCTCAGCCCCAGCTCAACCCCACTCTAGCCAAGGCTCAAGGGACAGACTAGGGAGTGTTTGCACTTGCAGAATTTAGTACAGCAGAGCAACCAGGGGACTCCATCACTGATTTCTTATACAGCTTAGGGAGGCCTGCCCTACATATCTAAATTTTCTGTTCCAAGGTAACTAGTGATTTCCAAAGCCTGGCTTCAAAGAGTCCATCCTTCATGAACCAAAACTTATTTTCACGTTCTAGCATAGCAAAATAGATTTTGGACATGAAATCTTAGTATTCAGAGAAATACCAAGGCCAAGGCCAGTTACAGGTTGAGAGCACCTTTAAGTCTAATAGTCAACCTTAGAAGTTCTTTGGAAAGCCACTAAAAAGGATAAAGAGGGCTGCTGCTTATCCTCACACTTGGAAAAGTCAAGAAATATGGTTCTAGATTCTAACACAAGAATAAGAAGTATAGCCCATCACGTGCATTCTTCAGGTATGAAGCAGAATTGCATGAGAAGCATGGAAGAATCATCAGAGGAAGTATTTACATAAGTTTATTTATGCAGGTTTACTATGAGCTAGCCCACCTTTTAAGGGACTTCCCAAAGATAAGCTTACTCAGGGTCAACTCCATGAGACAGGTATGGAGAGAATCCCCATTTAACAGATGAGGATACCTAAGGCCCCACTGCTGGGTGTGGAGGAGTCGGGATTCACACCCAGGCAGCCTGGAGTCAGCATTCATGCGCTTCACTACCACGCTACAATCAAATGGTCTATGAAAGACCAGGACCCGTGGGCCGCAAACCCTCCGTGAGAACACGAGCACATCCAAGGCAACAGGGCCTGCGGTGTGCTTTGTCCAGAGGGGTCTCACACACATCAGCATGGTTATAGGGTGGGCTCATAGAGAAGGGCTAGTGGCCCTGGAGTGACCTCCGCCTGCACCTCCAAGGCCGGGTAGCTCTGCCTGCCTCTGGTTCAGGACAAGCCTCCGCTCAAGAGCCCTGTCATCTCGCCTTTCCTTCTCTCTCCTCTGGGCAGATGCTTTAAGGACAAGAGCCAGGTGTAAGTAAAACACTCAGGCGGAACTCCTCGCACATGCCAAATGCTTGGGCTACCTGCTCCTCTGAACAGGATGCTCCAGGGGCCAGCAAACTAACTCACGAGCTACATCCTGCCCATCACTTGTTTTTGTTCAGTTTTACTGGAACACAACCATGTCCATTCGTTCACATATTGTCCATGATCTATGGCTGCTTCTGCATTACCACCTCGTGGGGCTGAGTAGTTACTACGGAGACCACATGGCCCACAAAGCCTAAAATACTTCCTACTGGGCCCTTTATGAAAAAAACTGTGCCAACTCCTGAACTAGGAGGTTCCAGGGAACACGGCAATTGGAAAACCTTCTTGTAAAGATCAAGAGGCATGTAATTTCTTTGAACAAGGTGAAACACACAACAGAGAAAAAGGTATTTCACGCCGCATTTTTAAAGGATTTCCCATCATCTGGCTCTTACCCTTCATCTCCTGAGGCAAATTCCTTCTGACCAAGTGTACTTGGCCCCCACGTCCGTCCCTTCTTCTTGGGGGCCCTCTTCTCCTCCTCCTCCCCCTCCTCCTTGGGGACCACAGAGCTCCGGCCCCAGGTTTTGCTGCTTTCGCCTGGTGTCACTGTGAATAATAAAGGTCAAATGGGATTAGGAAAACAGAGAGGCTTCCCCCTAAACTAGCCTCTTCCTGACCAGATACACACACTCACATAACTGGAGCTGCAGGTGTGGGAGAGTCAGACTTTGTGAGCAACTCTGTGCCCAAGTGGAGCCTGCCGGGCATGTAAGGGAGTTCCCAGCCACCATTCACTCTGTGCCCTCAAAGTGCCAAATGTGGGAAAACCACCCAGATTCTTCCGAGTCCAGTGGAAGGTGGAATCCTGGCCAGCCAGTCACCAGAGCTCCAAACAGACCTGACTTAGGGAACATGTTTTATTGAGGGTGGGTGGGTGGGAATTGGCCTGGGGGATGATGTGGGGGGAGGGGGTGAGAAAGTAGGTGGGAGAGATAAGGAGTAAAGATGATGTAGAAGTGAAGAAATTTTGGTAAGAAAGTGCTGGAAAGCAAGGAAGTGAGGAGTTCAACACTATGGAGAGGGAAATTAGAGACTGGGAGCAATAGGCCTGGAGAAATATAACAGAGAGGGGAGGAGGAACCTTCTCCTGACCCTGACACCTTACAGCAAGGGCTGAAACCCAAATTCTTCAGTGACTGGCCTTATATCATCAATGAGTAGAAGGAGTGTGTTAGTTGCTCAGTCATCTTTGACTCCACAACCCCATGGACTATATCCCTCCAGGATCCTCTGTCCGTAGAATTCTCCAGGCAAGAATACTGCAGTGGGTAGCCATTCCCTTCCCCAGGGGAGAATGGAAGGAGCCAGTTATCAGAAAACAAAGAGTTAATGGGACTGAGGCAAAATACAGAGCACACGAGAAAAAGAATCCACTGATTTGATTTGATTTTTCAAGGAAAGCCCAAAATTCAGGTCTTAGGGGGTTTTCTCTGGGATGAAATCTCTCTATCTTTAAATTAGGGCGTATGCCCCTTCAACCTCTCCCTCCCACACACTAGGAATATATGTATATATGTGTGGTATGCCTAACTTCTTTTTAATAAACACCATCATAAAATAAAATTGGCTCAGATTTGGACTATTGTAAAGTATTTGGCAAGTTTACCTTGGAACCTGCACTTTGACAAAGCCCCTTCCTAGGAAGCATGGACCAAAGAAATACCATGATGTTCCAAATATGGCAGAGGTCCCAAGTCCTAAATATACCAGATCCCAAGTCCAGGGTACCTTCATCACATCCCAAATTACTCTGTTATTCACTAAAGATCCCGCCAACACCCACAAACCCCTCTGTAGGTATCTGGCTAACAGTGAAATGTAGAGGAGGCAGGGTCAAGTTCACAGAGAGATGAGGTAATGGGGGATAAGGGCCTGCATACATATGTGAGTGCAAGCATGCTAAGTCGCTTCAGTCATGTCTGACTCTTTGCAACACTATGGACTGTAGCCCACCAGGCTCCTCCGTCCCTGGGGTTTTCCAGGCAAGAATACTGGAGTGGGTTGCCATGCCCTTCTCCAGGAGATCTTCCCAACCCAGGGATTGAACCTGCGTCTCTGAGGCCTCCTGCATTGGCAGGCGGGTTCTTTACCACTAGCATCACCTAGGAAGCCCTCACACGTGTGCATGTGTACACATATTGTCCAGGAGAGGTGGCAGAGTAATGACGGAGCCAGCCTGACCAGGCTGTGGCTGGACAGAACAGGGGACAGGTGCCCTGGTGTGTTCTGGCCCCAGCTAATTTGGGAAACAGACTTACACTGGATGGCGCGAAGGCGAGGGATGATGGTGGGGCTCGCAGGAGGGCTGGACCGGCTGTTGATCAGACTCTTCCTTTTATCCATGGTGGGCGAGGCCTGGACCGTGAACTTGTGCTGGAAGTCTGCTTGGGGGAAGACAAACAGATGTGTGTGTTAGAATTTTCCCATCATCAAATTCTCATGAACTACAGGGATATATGGACTCCCCTGGTGGCTCAGTAGTAGAGAATCTGCCTGCCAATGCAGGAGACTCAAGGTTCGATCTCTGGATTGCAAAGATCCCCTGGAGAAGGAAGTGGCAACTCACTCCAGTATTCTTGCCTGGGAAATCCCATGGACAGAGGAGCCTGGTGGGCTACAGTCCACGGGGTCACAAAGGAGCTGGATACTAGCAACTAAACAACAACAGGGATATGTGGTCCAAAACAGGAAATATAGCCAATATTTTATAATAACTATAAATGGAATATAACCTTTAAAAATGGTGAGTCATTATGTGTGCACCTGAAATTTGTATAAAATGTTACATCAACTCTACTTCAATTTAAAAAAATTCCTATGAGAGAATTGATACTTGCTGGCAGCCTTGAGGGATGGGCACTATGTCCTGAGAAGCTCCTTTTCAACTGGGAAATGTTTTCTTTTAGAATCGTTTCTTTTTCCCATAGGGATGTGGCGGCTGGATGTATGCAGAGACAGAAGCTTCACTACCCAAGTGAACTTCATTAGACTGTTTTCGTAAAGCTGTCCATATAATGTACATAGAGGCAGCAAGTACCTACTTGGAATCAATTTTTAAAATATCATGAGACCTTGTCGATCATTCTGTGTGTGTGTGCTTAGTCACTTGGTTGTGTCTGACTCTTTGCAACCCTTTGGACTGTAGCCTGCCAGGTTCCTCTGTCCATGGGATTTTTCAGGCAAGAATGCTAGAGTGGGTTGCCACTTCCTTTTCCAGGGGATCTTGCTGACCCAGGGATAGAACCCCATCTCCTGTGTCTCCTGAATGGCATGTGGCTTCTTTACCCACAGAGTCACTGGGGAAGCCCAGTTGATTATTCTAGGAAATCTAATATAAAATACATAAACTACTCTGTCTCATATAATCTATTAGTACACATCTCCTTTTCTCAGGGACCAAAGCAGGGAGACCGATGCTTCTCATTAAGGGCAGGGTAACAGGATTAATCCACGGAATCTGAGAAAGTGAGCGAGATGCAGTTAATGGTCCAAATTCCAGTTTATTCCAAAAGCATTTACATCAGAGCATGAGGAATGTAAAATGTACATTCTCTGAGTTTCTGGGCTTCATTCTCCCCATCTATCAAAGGGCTTATCAAAAAGATCTGCCTGTTGGCACCTAGGTTTCCCCTCTAGACGGTGATCTCCCTAGAGGTGGGATCCATGGCTTTTCTATCTGCTTCCTTAGCACACATCAAGATGCTGGCACATGTTGCTCCAGAGATGCTTAAAGACTCTGTGTTGCCTGAAAAAAAAAAAAATGTGCAGCAACACTCACTGAATTTCACTAACTGGATTCTCTTGTCTGTTCCTAAGCCACCATCCCAGTGCTTAAAATCATCTACTACTGCTCCCGTTACACTATTTTCCCTTGATTCCTTACACTTCTAATAAGTCTGCTTTCCTGGGGACTGACAGGCTCAGAATACAATGAACTTTTTTATCTACATAAACACACACATGAGTACTCACCTCCCTCCATGGGTACATAAACTCCAGAGGCTCTAATTCATAGTTTCTTATTTCTTTGCATTTTCCCAAGGTGGTACCTACCGCAAATGTACCTTTGCTCAACTAATGTGTTTCTGAAAGGTTACGTGTAAATCAAATTCTTAAACATTCATCCTAATCTCAACTGCACACAGAGAACTAATTATTACGGAAACCCTGAGTTATTTTGCAGAGCCAGGAGTCTTCTTATCTCATAGGCACATGCACACACTCACCCTGGGATTCTTTTACCCCAATGACATCTTCATTCTCCAGGTTTTCCTACAGTAAGAATTGCCTGTAGGAATTGCCTGTAGAAAAGCATGCATGGTCATGCTTTCTAGCAGACTGGACCACACCTGCCTGTCGGGCTAGCCACGGTCATGGCCTTGCCCTCATGTTCTGTGTGCAGTCATACTCCAAAATCCCCCTTGGAAGGGTGAAGCTTCTCAGCAGACCAGGCTTTCCCGGGAATAGAACCTGGGTTTCCAACCAGCTCTATAAGGAACCCGGGGTCTCACGTTTCTGAGCCCAGTCCCTGGTTCCCACAGACCCCCTGCCGCACGAGCCCCTCGGCTCACTCATGCTTCGCCCAGGTCGTGCGTGCTCAGTCACTTCAGTCGTATCCAACTCTTTGTGGACCCATGGGCTGTAGCCCACCAGGCTCCTCTGTCTATGGGGATTCTACAGGCGAGAATACTGGAGTGGGTTGCCATGCCCTCCTCCAAGGGATCTTCCTGACCCAGGGATCGAACTCGCTGGTCTTACGTCTCCTGCATTGGCAGGCAGGTTCTTTACCACTAGCCTCACCTGGGAAGCCCTCCCCCAGGTCTCCCGGGTACCAACCAGAAGGGAGGCTAATGCGATTTCCATCCTTGAGCTTCAGCCGGCTCTTCCTGAACTTGCCCTTGCGCTTCTTGACCCGGGGCTTCTCCTGGCATAACTGGTGGATGATGATGTTGAGCTCTCGTTCAAGAATGTCGATCTCCCGCTCCGCCAGCTCCTGCTCCCGGCGCCGCAGCAGCTCCTCCTGGTTCTTCTGCTGGAGCGCGGCCCGCGTCAGCTCCTCCTCCCAGGTGCGTAGCTCCTGCCGGGCGGGTAGAACCGTCAGAGAGAAGGGGCACCCCTGGGGCAGTGGGGGGGCTCACCCCTGGGACAGCAGTGCTCACGGCAACCTGGACAGCTCTCCTCTAATGCCCCACACTTCACTCTCTGGAGGAGATGGGGGTGCTGGATAGCTAGTTGGCAAATGAACACCTGACCACCCAAATGGTAAGGGAAGACAGGCTCAGAAGAGACATTCTGAGTACACAGCTAGGGTAGTCACAGGCCAAGCCCTGCAGAAGGGGGCTGAGAGTTCCTGGTGCTGGAGAAGACTCTTGAGAGTCCCTTGGACTGCAAGGAGATCAAACCAGTCAAACCTAAAGGAGATCAACCCTGAATAGTGATTGGAAGGACTGATGCTGAAGCTGAAGCTCCAATACTTTGGCCACCTGATGCAAAGAGCTGACTCATGGAAAAGACCCTGATGCTGGGAAAGATTGAAGGCAGGAGGAGAAGGGGTGATAGAGGATGAGATGGTTGGATGGCATCACTGACTCAATGGATATGAGTTTGAGCAAACTCCAGGAGATAGTTAAGGAGAGGGAAGTCCGGCATGTTGCATCCATGGGGTCACAACAAGTTGGACACGACTTAGGGAGTAAATAACAACAACATCTTGACTGATTGATTAAAATTATCTGTGACCAGGAAAAACAACAAAGTTTAGGTAGAAAATATAATCATATGGTGATGATCATATAATCATAATCATGTACTTAACTTTCATAGTCTCGGTTCTATTTTGATTTTTTTTTTCTGTTACATAAAGGAAATTTTTTAAAAACCAGGGCCAACTTACGGTAATCTAGCTTAAAAATGAGCCAGCTATAAATGAGTCACACTCCAGGGATCATCTAAAGTGCAAATAAAAATAAATACATTCCCAGGGTGGCTGTTCAAAAGGTTCGTGAGGCATGTCATCTAAATCTTGGTTCACCTGGTGAGTGAGTCCACTGAGGCATGTGGTTGAAGCTTTCATCTTATCTTAAAGGGCAGCCATGTGCTCTAGAGGGATGGAGACAGCCCAGCAAAGAGAAGCAAGAACATTTCCTGAAGTCTTTGCCAGGCACTTGCTCTAGAAACACCACCACACTGGGGGGGCAGAACCTCTTCCTTGCCTTCCCTTTGTCCTTCTGCGTGAATTTATAAATGAACTCAGCATGGAGTTCCTAGGAAGAGGTGGGAGATTACAGCCTCAGGAAATAGGAGAGAACCCAGGAAAAAGAATAAAGCATCTGTAAACAACTTTATAGATTCTAAACTATTAATACTGGTTACTATAGGCCCATGATGAAGTGAAAAAAGGCTGTGGCTCAACTGGTAAAGAACCCCACCTGCCAATGCAGGAGACACAAGAGATGCAGGTTCAATTCCTGGGTCGGGAAGATCTCCTGGAGAAGGGATGGCAACTCACTCCAGTATTCTTGCCTGGAGAATTTCACAGACAGAGGAGTCTGGTGGGCTACTGTCCACGGGGATGCAAAGAGTCGGACATCACTGAGCAACAAACACTTTTACTTTCAGGATTGAAATGGGGTTGGAGCAGAGCGTTAAAACTTCAGAAGCTTTCATGTCAACAACCTGAGAGAACCAGGTCTAGAAAGGGGAGACTTTTTTTCCCCCCCCAATAAAGCAGTCAGAGCAACACTCCTGTGATTGGAACTTAAAATTCTCAATGAAATGCTCCACTCTAAGAAGTCATTCTGCTCTAGATAAAAATATAGAAATGGAACCCAGGGCTAGAAAAAAAGTATGTCACATACTGGGGAAGCAGAGCAGCAGGCAGAAAACAGAAGACAGAACAGAGGCAAAATGGGAATAAAATATTCTGATGAAAGGAGTGTTTCATTCAACTTGCCTTCTGTTCGCAAGAATACCTGCTAATGACCGTTGAAGTGATAAAAAGAATAGAAATGAGAAGAGGGTGAGCACTTTGAAGGTTGGCTGGTACAGGTAGATTCTCAGTAGTTGCTGATTAACTATTGAGTCAATGAATGAACGAAAGAAATGAGGAGAGGAGAAGACAATGTTATAAACGCAACCCTTCTTTATGGTAATATGGATTCATCACAAGTGCCTGAGAAATGAGCTTGAACTTCTTATTTGATGAACAGATTGACTGCTGTGTGTCCTCCAAACCCTTGGCTTTCTTGTTTTCACTGTCAGAACAAAAACACGTAGAAGATTCAGAAAAATTATTCTTGGTTGGTTATTTTGCTGCTAAATGGGAAAGCTAAAATTAGTTCAAGCTACTCTCAGCCTTCCTCTCTCCTACATGCTTTTGTCTAAGGAATGGCTTGGGTCTAAACTCCTTCCTTTAAGGGAATTTGAACCCCAGCCCAGAAACCAATCCATCCTCACATACAAGGGAGCAGCAGGTTGAGCTAACCTGAAGAGTGAATTACATGGGAAACCAGGACATTTATGGAGTACTGGCCTATGGCATCATATACCTGGAACCCCTCCAACATGGTAAATCCCCTTCTTATGAAACACCTATTTGGGCATCAACTCCGTACTATATAAATCACATCTTTCACATACAATGATTTAAGAGGAATCTCTCCAGAGAGAAAGCTCATCATCTATCTTTACCCTCACTTGTTGAACTCCAAGACTTATAATGGAGAGGCCATCCACACTCAAGGCAAGGACTCCAAAACAGAGTGGTTGAATCTGTGGCCTTGGGCAAGTTAAAATGAGCATTGCATTTAATACAGAGGTAACAGCACCAACATCACAGGGTTGTATCACCTAAAACAATTACTAGCTTTTTATGCAAGATTATGTAAGAATTCATATAAATTACTTAGAGCATGGCATATAGCCCATGCTCTACACGTGTTAGCTACTATGAGAACTGGTTTGACTTTTCCTAGTATCTACTTTCTGACAAAATCCAGCTTGCATTTTTCTTACTGGTTGGTACCCTTATAGTGTCATCAATCAAAAGAAATAATCATAGAACTATATTCAATATCCTGTGATAAACCATAGTGGAAAAAATATGAAAAAGAATATAAACATACATATATATATATATGTATACACACATGTATACTTGCATCACTTTGCTGTATAGCAGTAACAAATGCAACACTGTAATTCAATTTGTTTTTGTAGTTCAGTCACCAAGTTATGTCTGATTCTTTTGTGACCCCATGGACTCTAGCCTGCCAGGCTCCTCTGTCCATGAAATTCTCCAGGCAAGAATACTGGAGTGGGTTGCCAGTCCCTTCTCCAGGGGATCTGCCCAACCCAGGGATCGAACCTGAGTCTCCTGCATTGGCAGGTGGATTCTTTACCACTGAGCCACCAGGATAGCCCATAATTCAACTACACTTCAATAAAAAATAAATTAAAAAAACAAAACAAAACAAAAAAAACCAGGAGTTAATGATTCAAAAAAGGTCAGGAACTCTGGGGTTCTTCTAGTTGGAATATAATTAGTAATTGGAACAGTCTCTTTTAATCATTCTGCTCAATGGTCAGTGAGGATCCACCCCCTCTCCCAGCTAAAGAATTGTCACAAGCTCATTGCATCCCCCTGCAGAATGCTCCTTGACTTGCCAAATAGTACCCTGGTGGCTCAGTGGTAAAGAATCCACCTGCCAATGCAGGAGACATGAGTTTGATCCCTGATCTGTGAAGACACCCTGAAGAAGAAAATGGCAATCCACTCCAGTGTTCTTGACTGGGAAATTCCACAGACAGGAAATTCCATAGACAGAATTAGAGGAGCCTGGTGGGCTACAGTCCATGGGACCACAGAGTCAGACACAACTAAACACAGAGTCAGACACGACTAAACAACAAAACCAGGCTTAGGATTGCTGCTGCTGCTAAGTCACCTCAGTCGTGCCCGACTCTGTGCGACCCCATAGACGGCAGCCCACCAGGCTCCGCTGTCCCTGGGATTCTCCAGGCAAGAACACTGGAGTGGGTTGCCATTTCCTTCTCCAATGCATGAAAGTGAAAAGTGAAAGGGAAGTCACTCAGTCGTGCCCGACTCTTAGCGACCCCATGGACTGCCGCCTACCAGGCTCCTCCATCCATGGGATTTTCCAGGCAAGAGTACTGGAGTGGGGTGCCATTGCCTTCTCCGCTAGGATTGCTACATTGCAGCAAAACATTTACATCTTCAGATCGGCTTTGAAAATGATTTTTAAGTTATTTGTTTAGGGAACAATGATGATATTGGAAAGAAGAGATGGTTTTGGAACCAGAAGGCCCTGGTTCAAGATTCTGCCTCCTCACTTACTAGTTGTATGGCTTTAGATAGATACTGATCTTCAGCTCTGAGATGCAAAAGTTAATAACACCTGCCCTACATGCTGTAGCAGAGGCCATAAAACTCGTGGATAAAACGGATGAAAAGGTCTCTTCAGACCTTGCAAGTGAAAGAACTGGGAAGCCATAAAGACAATTTTAGGCACTACTATTATATTGCTTTCCAAATTTCCACAGTGGGGAGTGAGAAGGGAAAGAAGAAATTAACCAAGTCTACCTTGGACATCCCTCGTGCCCCGAGCTGCAGGTCCTGAGGAACAAGCAACATAACTCCTTTGATTTGGATTAGCTTCCTCCGTGTGGACCCTGACTGTTACCTAGACACTACGGCATAAAACGGGGCCATTCAGAGAATGGTCACCAAAACAAAAAGGCAGATCTCTAATGGGCTATGAGTCTCTGAACTCCTCAGTTGGTTCAGCCTTTGAGCCCTTTCCATAAAAACATGAAACATGCCAAATAATTTGAGACTCATGGTATTTTTAGCCCATGTGCTGTTTCTGATCCTGATCCCCAAAGACACTGGCAGGATGTTCTGATAACTGTTCTCAGCGTTCAAGTATCCCTATATCCTGTTAACCCCCTTTGACGAGTCCATTGCAGAACCAAGACACCTTTCTAGAACGTTCTCGTAATCTGTCCAGCCACCAGACTGAGACATCCTGTTGGTACTTGCCCAGTGGTGCTCCTCCTCCAGTTTGGACAGTGAAGTAGATACTCTGCAAGGAGAGCTCTGGGCTCATGACTTCCCTTACTTATTCCTGTGAGTGCATGCTTGGTCAGTTGCTTCAGTCGTGTCCAGCTCTTTGTGACCCTGTGGACTGTAGCCCACCAGGCTCCTCTGTCCATGGGATTCTCCAGGCAAGAATACTGGAGTGGGTTGCCATGCCCTCGTCCATTTATTCCTACCACATCCCCAAAAGAGAGAAAAACTCTCTTATCGTTTGAGGTCACACCTGAGTCCTGGAGAACGCTCCATATAAAGCCAGGAAGGAAAAAGCTGCTTCGATATCACAAACCAAGCAGGAAGGTGGCCACATCACAGCCTTGCTCAGAGGCCCCAGTGGAGAAGGTCCACTGAGTCAACACATGCCTTCTGCTTCTCTTTCTTACCTTTTCTTTGGCCCTGAGTTGGTCAAACATCTCCTGAATCTCGTGTTTCCAGTCATCCTGCAGGCAGTGGAAGGAGTCCTTGGGCATTTCAAAGAAACCAGACTCCTCTATGGTAGTTAGCTGGTCCAGGATACTCGTGAAAGATGGGCGTGAATGGGGGTCGGGATTCCAGCAATCTGCATGGAGCACACGAGTCAGGAAGCATGAATGGACAGAGGCAGATGGAAGACTTAGGATGTCACGTGACATCTGACAGAAAACCACCTCTTATTTCTTCTTCCAGAAACAGAGAAACTGGCATTGAGGGAACCCCCAACAGGGCTCAGGAGGTAAAGCAAGCTGCCCAGCATCACAGTCATCAGGAGTGAAACTGGAAACACAACACAGCAACTCTGCACCCGCTCTGTTCTACTCATTTAGCAGAAGAAAGGCAAGTCCAAAGAGTTTTCTTGCGTAAAGTACAACAACCACAGTTTATCAAGTTAGTATAATACATGATTCCAGGCGTGACAATGGGTAGTTACACTTTGGGCCTCAATTTCCCATAAATAAATGAGCTACCCTCCCCCTCCTTGATGTGCTGATGAGATGAAAAGCACAAGCAGGGGGCCCAGAAAAAGTGAATTCTATCTTCTCTCAGCTCAGTCCCTAACTAATGGAGGGGCTACCTATCCATTTAACCTTTCTCAGCTTAGGGTTTCTCAGTGATAAAAATCATAGGGCCTAACTAGATGACTTTTAGAATTTTTCTCTTCTTAGATCTTCTTCATTTCTACACATAAGACACTGAGGTCTTGAAATAAAAGCTACTATTCTTCTTATTTTGCATTAACTAATATACTGAAGCACTGCATAGCAGCCTTTAGTTTCTAAGTTAAGCTCTACGGTCACTAGGTGGACAGAAGGGACGTGGGTGACGCCAGTGCAGCAGGGTGCTGATATCCTCTTGAGCTAACTCTTGTAACCGTCTTTAGGATTCCTCCTGGAGTGACTCCTACTTCACCTCCTCTTCCAGTTACTGGTCATGCAGAACTGGCCACAGTCTACCCATGCGGACAGAAAGGTCAAACAGTCTCCAGTTTTGTTCCAGCCAGGGGTCACTCACCTTCCATGAGTTTGGCAAAAGGTTCCGGGCATGTAGAAGGAATGGGAAGGGCAAGCTTGTTCATGGCCACTCCATAAGCAACTGCTAAGCCATCGATTCCCCGGAAGGGCACCTCACCAGTCAGGAGCTCCCAAAGCAGCACCCCATAGCTAGGGAGAGGAAGAAGACAGAAGTCACACAATGAACCACAGCTGTAACTTCACTGAAATAGCTCATGAGGCTTTGACGAGCATCCCACATCTTCTCTAACATGTAGGGAGACTAACAGAACAGACATACTGCCGTAATATAAAAGGGAGGCCAAGCCCTACTGGCTATAAGCAAAAAGCCCTACTGGCTATAAGCAAAAACTCTGGAGTCAACCATACTCGGTTTCAAAGTCTTATTCTTCAAATTCCTCATCTGTGAAGTGCGAATGACATGAGCAGTT
Organism: Bos mutus; assembly: GCF_027580195.1. Taxonomy (NCBI): domain Eukaryota; kingdom Metazoa; phylum Chordata; class Mammalia; order Artiodactyla; family Bovidae; genus Bos; species Bos mutus. The sequence continues at coordinate 26,342,449 of NC_091626.1, read as the reverse complement.
GGACAAGGCTATCATGAAATGAATGCTCTATTGTTTAAATCATTGCTCAAGGGCCACAGCTATTCTGTGGTTGCTATTGTGAATGTAATAAACTGGATGAAGAGGAAGGCTCCCAGGAATATATTTTTTTCTGCTTTAAGAAAACTTTAGCTTTAATCACCAGATATATTATTTTCTTTTAAATTGTATGTAAGTATAGTTGATTTACAATGTTGTATTTAATTCCTACTCTATAGCAAAGTGATTCAGTTCCATTCAGTCGCTCAGTCGTGTCCAGCTCTTTGTGACCCCATGGACTGCAGCACGACAGGCCTCCCTGTCCATCACCAACCCCCGGAGTTTACTCAAACTCATCTCCATTGAGTCGGTGATGCCATCCAACCGTCTCATCCTCTGTCGTCCCCTTCTCTGCCTGCCCTCAATCTTTCCCAGCATCAGGGTCTTTTCAAATGAGTCACCTCTTCCCATCAGGTGGCCAAAGGATTGGAGTTTCAGCTTCAACATCAGTCCTTCCAGTGAACACCAAGGGCTGATCTCCTTTAGGATGGACTGGTTGGATCTCCTTGCAGTCCAAGGAACTCTCAAGAGTCTTCTCCAACACCACAGTTCAAAAGCATCAATTCTTCGGCGCTCAGCTTTCTTTATAGTCCAACTCTCACATCCATACATGACCACTGGAAAAACCATAGCTCTGACTAGACGGACCTTTGTTGGCAAAGTATTTGCTTTTTAATAATATACACACACACACCCCCCACATGTATACTTTTTCATTTGGTTTCCACTATGGTTTATCACAGGATATTGAATATATTTTCCTGTGCTATACCATGCCTGTGTGTGCTCAGTTACCAGGTCATGTCCAACTTGACCTCATGGACTGCAGCCCACCAGGCTCCTCTGTCCATGGGATTTTCCAGGCAAGAATACTGGAGTGGGTTGCCATTTCCTCTCCAGGGGAATCTTCCCAACCCAGGGATCGAACCCATGTCTCTTGCACTGGCAAGCCGATTCTATAATACTGAGCCACCTGGAAAGCCCATAGAGTACGACCTTGTTGTTTATCCATCCTATATACAATGGCTTGCAACGCTAATCCAAAACTCGCCTCCCCTTTGGCAACTACAAATCTGTTTTCTACATCTGCGAGTCTGTTTTCATTTCGTAGATATGTTCATTTGTGTCATATTTTAGACTCCACGTATAAGTGACATATATAGTATTTGTCTTTCTCTCTCTGACTTACTTCACTTAGTGTGATAATCTCCAGGTCCATCCATGTTGCTGCAAATGGCACTGCTTCATTCCTTTTAATGGCCAGGTAATAGTCCATTGAATACGTATACCACACACATCTTCTTAAACCAATCATCTCTTGATGGGCATGTGGGTTGTTTCCATGGCTATTGTAAACAGTGCTGCTTAGAACATAGGGGTGCATGTATCTTTTCAAATTACAGTTTTGTCTGGGTATATGCCCAGAAGCATATTCAAAAGCAGAGACATTACTTTGCCAACAAAGGTTCATCTAGTCAAGGCTATGGTCTTTCCTGTGGTCATGTATGGATGTGAGAGTTGGACTGTGAAGAAGGCTGAGCGCCGAAGAATTCATGCTTTTGAACTGTGGTGTTGGAGAAGACTCTTGAGAGTCCCTTGGACTGCAAGGAGATCCAACCAATCCATTCTGAAGGAGATCAGCCCTGGGTGTTCTTTGGAAGGAATGATTTCTTTGGAAGGAAAGTCACCACATGCGAAGAGTTGACTCATTGGAAAAGACTCTGATGCTGGGAGGGATTGGGGGCAGGAGGAGAAGGGGACGACAGAGGATGAGATGGCTGGGTGGCATCACTGACTCAATGGACGTGAGTCTGAGTGAACTCCGGGAGTTGGTGATGGACAGGGAGGCCTGGCGTGCTGCGATTCATGGGGTCGCAAAGAGTCGGACGCGACTGAGCGACTGATTTGATCTGATCTGATCTGATGCCCAGAAGTGGGACTGCTGGATTATATGGCAACAGATACATTGTTTGTTTAGCTTTAGAAAAGCAGAGAGATGACCACCAGAAATAAACAGATTTTGTTCCTGCGAAAGATTTCTTTCAGTGCCCATTAGGCTGAGTAGATTCTTGCCCATGACCAGCGCGAGTGCATCCATAACAGTGAACTCTGCCTAATTCAAAGGGGCAAGTTTCACAAGGGCAGACTGCAGTGGTGGAGCGGGGCAGGCTTCAAGTTCCCTCCCTACCTTCTAAGTGCACATGAAGAATTTCTTTTCATTTGTCCTTGGAGTTAGAGAACCAGGAATATAGAGTTTAGTGGAATAATTATCCTATGAATTCACAATCACAACCAGACAAACTCATGTAGTGTTTAATCCTTCCAGGAATAACTCAGGAACAGAAACCACGAGGCCATGAGCAGTTGAAGAGGGTCTTTCCTTATATTTGCAACACAAACCTCAATTTTTTGGTAATACTCATTGGTAATACTCATCGACCAACAAGAAGACATATTAATTTTAAAAAGAATAATAAACCCAGTAACTATTTGACCATGGTACCTTGTACATACAGCATGCTAAGACATTTACAAGTGTCATCTTGAATCCCTACAACAAACCTGCAAGATAAATATTATCATTTTTCAGATGAGAAAAGTTAAGTTTTAGCCTCATCTATTAAGGGCGTATATAGAGTAAGTCATAGTGGGTCTGGACCAATTCTCAATTCTTTCTCCCTAGACTGCCCTTCTACCATTTTTCTGCTTGATAAACTCTGCTAATTATCTTTCAAGATCTGATTCAAATGCACCACCATTTATTCATTCATTTTAAACATCTACTATGCATCAAACTCAATGCCAAGCACTAGGATATAGGATAAAAATACACAGATCTTATCCACAAAGAAATCAGAGAAAGGAACAGAAAAAAACACTGCTTAGAATACAAAGAGAGACGTCACAACAGAAATACTATGAGGGCGCAAAGGAAGGTCACCTACATCAGACCAGGACAGAGGCAGGGGGCAGCTAAACCCTGAGCAAAACTTTGCTAAGGGAGGTAGAGAGGCCAGGGATCAGCATAAAAAAGGGTGTGGACTTGCCGTCAAAGGGCTCCAAGTGGCCTGGCATGGCTCCAAAGGAAAGCAACTTCTGTGCCAGGGCATCCCAGGGGTCTCTTCAGAGGGACCCTCAGAGTGGACTGGCCAGTCTCCTTGGACGATGGCTTTCTCCCAGTGAGCCCTCCAGATACTATACATTTTTTTCATGTATTTTGACAGGGGGGAAAAAATAGCCTAGTAGACTGGTAGTTACAGGTCTTGTCTTGTCCTGACAGGAAGTTGGATTTTAGTCTGAGACTGATGGGAACAATTGGACGCTTCAGGAAGCCTTCCCTGACACCCCGACGTGTTACTCAGCCCTTCAGTTGTTTGTTTACCAGCCTGTGGTCTCCTAAAGGGCAGGGACAACTTGTTCGTAACCCTCGCATTCTCAGGGTCTTGCCCAGGCTCCGGTACGCCTACACCCTCACATAGTGAATGAGCTGATGCGTGGATGTAGGAGCAAGGGCACAGCCAGACTGTCCCGCAGGCTGCACCAGGTGCTGCAGAGTCAGCCCCAAATATCAGGAACTGCACCAGGGCACTTCCGGCCAAACCTCTCAGGTGACTTATCCAGACAGCAGCCACGCTGGGCAGCACCCACCCAGGGACCCCTACAAGTTCTAGGCACTGCTACCTAGATTCCATGCTAGAGTCATTCCCGTGTGTGTTCCTGGCACTACTGCCTACTCCTAGCCTGAGGAATGAAAACTCAATGTTCCCCAAACCCCTTTCTTCCATATAGCCAAAGACAATCGATATCCCAACCCTAACAACCTGGAAAAACAGGGTGTTTTCAAAGATCCAAACGTATCCAAAGATCCAAACGTATCCTGTCTGTGTCCTCGAGTCCCGCCTGCTCTGGTTTTTACACTGAGTTCTACTCCAGGGTGATGTCTCAGGCCACCTGGAAGCGGGAGGAGCCACGGACCCTCCCCTCCAGCTTCCACAAGGGCAGCTCTGCTCTCACCTGTCTTGGTCCTTTGTTCATGGGCTTTCCACTCCATCTGAAGGGCTCCACAATGAGGAAAAGTGGGAGAAGTGCTGCTCAAGAAAGACTTAGACTTAAGTCAAATGCCTGCTTTACCACTTACAGCCGTGTGACCTTGAGAAAGCAAGTTCACCTCTCCAAACCTGTTTCCTCAACTGTGTAACAGAACTGGCAATCCCAACACCTCACAGAAGAGTTGCAAGGAACAAATAACAATAACTACCCTGCATCCTGAAACTGCCACCTATTGCTGGAAAATGCTGCGTGCTTCTCCACGGAAAGGGCCTGAAATGAGAAAGCGTCTGGAGGGGCACTAGCATTCAGGGAAGGAGCCCTTCTGGGGATGAATTAACCAAAGTGTTCCTCTGCCAATGTTCCTCTGTATTTTTATAACAGAAAGTGGGTGATATAAATGAAGGTTTGGTATTCCTTTGGCAGGACTAGAGTCCAAAAGGGGGACTGAAGAAACACCCATTAAGTGGATCTGAGCCCCTGGGGAGAGGTACACATGATTTACCTTGGGTTTAGCCTATTTTCTTGCCCTCCCAGGGATAAGAGAAGGTCAAGAAGTCTGTTCAAGACCATTTACAAGTGGCCTCCCGGTACCAGCTAGCTAGAACTCTGCTTCAGCATCCCTTCCGCTGAGAGAACTGCCAGCTCTCACAGGGCTGCCAGTAATTTCCCAAGAGTCCTCAGAGCCCAACCTCAAACCCTCGGGAATGCACCCTGTGTCAATCATTAACCACCTTCAGAGGTGCAGTAATCCTTTCCACTGGTAATGCTGGATGTGGGGAAGGGGTGAAGGAAAGGCTGAGAGTGAACACCTTCCGAACCGAAGGTCAGCAATTCTGCACCTGTCCTGGGCCAGGGCTGTTTTTCTTATTAACCTGCATGGACTTTAAGACTGTCAGCTCAGGGGTCCACTCTCTAAAAGGAGACGGTGTTCCCTTGAATGGGCTCCTGCACTTGGTCATCAGCTGGGACCCCACGTTGCAGGAACCACACTGACCGTTCAATAATCTTGGCAAAGACAACTGAGCTACCATACGTGAATGCACTTTGCAAACTGGGAGGTAGCATACAATTGCTCTTCTTATTGTTAACCAGACCCTCATTCAAAATGACAACATATTTACTAATTTATTTACAAATATACACATTAATATATTTATTGACATAATAAATACTTATTAACATGGCAATATGGGGACTTCCCTGGTGGTCCAGTGGCTAAGACCCCGTGCTCCAAATGCAGGCGACCCAGGTTCAATCCCTGGCTAGGGAACTAGATCCCGCATGCTGCAACTAAAGATTCCACATAGATCCCACATGCCCCAAACCAAAGATCCCGTGTATGACAACTAAGACCTGGCACAGCCAAATAAATAAGTTACTTAAAAATAAATATTAGAAAAAACCAAAGAGCAAGAATCATAAAAAATACACAAAACCATTTTTTTACAAAAAGCATGAGCATTCATGTAAAAAAGGATAAATACAAAAAAAAATGGCAATATGTTCATGCTGCATTACATTCAAAAAGTTAGCTCACAAAACAGAAATGATCCCATTTTAAGGGACGGGTGGGTGATCATGAGAACAGGAATAAATACACCAAAATGTCATCATAGATTATCTTTAGAAGTACACTGTGGGTGATTTTCTTCTTTTCTTTCTTTTTCTCTTTTGTTTATCCATATTTTCTAATTTTTTTTTCTGCAGTGAACATGTTTTCCTTCTGTCATTTAAAAAACTTAAAATAATTAACAAAATGCCCCCACCTCATCCTACACACCACAGGCAAGGAGTCACCATGGGAGGATGCCCTCCGATTATCACCACTGCCCTCCCTGCACAGCACAATCAGAGGGTAAGAATGTCTTCTTGAGGGAGTCTGGGCCATTCTCATCCTACGCCCCATCACAGCCTGGAAGAGGTCCAGAGAACTATCCTTGAAGAACAGTGAGACACACTCTGCTGGCCCTGGGCACCTGGCAACTGCAGAGGCCCAAGGCCCTGGATGAGTTCAGCAGAGTGAAGGCAAGGTAGGAGAGCGCAAGGGAAGGTGGCTGGACTCAGGCTCAGCCCAGCATCTGACACTGAAACCGTACCATTACCTCTCGCACTCAAGGCCCATAAGGTAGAAACGAGATAGGAATAAAATGATACCTGGAGGATATCAAGCTTGTTTTGCAGAAAACCAGGGAAACCACAGATACAGAAAACAACCTGCTGAGAGCCTCCTTCAAGGCACATTGAGGGACTAGGACAACCAGTAGTGAACTTAGATAATGAACTTCACACATTACAAGCTGAAAATCCACCTCACGTAATGTAGGGAAGCCCCCTGAATTTGCACAGGCATGAAGAGCAGTCAAGACTGTGCAGAGAACTCCAGAAACTCAAAATCACTTTCCACCAATCATTTCCCAGTCCCTTCCCCTCTTATTCCCTACTTCCACATAAATATCTCACCCAACAGCTGATTGATTTGTTGTTGTTTAGTCACTAAGTCCTGTCCTACTCTTTGTGACCCCATGGACTGCAGTACACCAGGCTTCCCTGTCCTTTACCATCTCCTGGAGTTTGCTCAGATTGATGTCCATTGAGTTGGTGATGCCATCCAACCATCACATCTTCTGTCATCCCCTTTTCCTCCTGCCCTCCATCTTTCCTATAGCATCAAGGTCTTTTCCAATGACGTGCCTCTTCACCTCAGGTGGCCAAAGTATTGGATCAATCAATTAGGGAGACAGATCTGAGCACTGCTTCCTGCTTGGCTGCCCTACAATAAAAACTTTTTCTCTCTGCAAAAGTCTTGGTGTTAGGTCTTTCCATTATGCAGCAGGAAGCGAGCACACTTGCTTGGTCATAACACAGAGTAAGTAATTTTTAAATAAACATTTCTTGAAGGAGTAATGCATTATAAGTGAGTTTGGAAACCAGCTTTGTCCTGAGTTCCTAGACATGCTTTGGCCCTCTTGGGACATCCTACTAGGTCTCAGGCATCATGGGCCATGGGCCAATCCCCCTGGAAGAGGGGGCCCAAAGTGCAGGATTAAGAGTACACAGATGGTGAAGTGGCTGCAAGCACAGATTTTCAAGAGACACATATCTAGTTCAAATCACAGCTTTACCTCTACCACCTGGGTGAACCCAGGCAACTGAGTTCAATCATCTAAGCCTCAGTTATCTCATCTGTAAAGTGGAAATAAGAATACCTACTTTTGAAGTCATCTTCAAATTAAAGACAAGCTGCTTCCCCTGGATAAGCTCTCTTTCTCCTTTTCTGTGGGCTATAAATACAATACTTCTGCAGAAGTAACTGTCACTCAGATGTAACTGTTCGGATGAGAACAACATGCTGAGGGATCCTGAAAGAATCTGAGTTCCTAAACAATCTCAAGGGGCACAGCTGTCCCACCAGTTTGGACAGGCTGGACTACTCCTTGAAAAAGAAACACATTTCTTTCATTGGTAGGTCTCTTTGTAACAGCCAATTAGCTTAATACGTCAACTAATCTAATTAGCCAACAGTCAAGCAATGAAAGTGTTAAGTTGAAGTGTATGAAATTGCTGTTTTTGTAGGTCAAAAACAGTTGAATATCAGGATATAGCTTAACCTAATGAGATCTGGTCAAATATTCTTTTCTTCACAATAGCTACTTCACCCTGTAATTAATGTGCATGGAAATAAGATTCAATATTCAGAAGCTGTAAAGCATCATTGAAAGAAATTAAAGAAGGTCTAAATAAATAGAAAGATATCCCATATTCATGGATTGGAAGACTTAGTATTACTTAGAAGGCAATACTCCCCAAGGTGGTCTAAAGATTTAACACAATTCTTACAAAATTCTAGCTGCCTACTTTTCAGAAATGGACAGAAAGATCCTAAAATTCATGTGGAAATTGAAGAGATCCAAATAGCCAAAATAATCTTGAAAAAGAAGAAAATTGGAAGACTCACACTTCCTAATTTCAAAACTTACTACAAAGCTATAGTACTTAAAAACCAGGTGACATTGGCATAATGGTAGACACATAGATCAATGGAGTAGAAGTGAGAGTCCAGAAATGAACTCTTACATTGTGGTGAACTGCTTTTCAACACAGATGTCAAGACAATTTAATAAGAAAAAAACAGTCCTGTCAACAAGTGGTGCTGGGACAACTAGATAGCCACAAGAAAAATAATGAAATTATACCCCCACCTCACACCACATACAGAAGTTAAGTCAAAATGGAACAAAGACCTATACGTTAAGAGCTAAAATTATAAAACTCTTAGAAGAAAACAAAGGTATAAAACTTTATGACTTGGTTTCTTGGACAGGACACCGAAAAGCACAACCAATCGAAAAGCAGCTGATAAACTGGACACCAAACTTTAAAAATGCTTGTGTTTCAAAGGATAACATCAAGAAAGTGAAAAGAAAATGCACAGAATGGGAGAAAATATTTGCAAACCATGTACCCGATAAGGTTCTTGTATGTAGAATATATAAAGAACTCTTTCAACATAAAAATGGAAGGACTCAATATACCTCAATTTTAAAACTGGTAAAGGATTTGAACACATTTATTCAGAGAAGATATACAAATGACCAATAAGCACATGAAAAGATGCTCAAGATCATTAATTAGGGAATACAAATTAAAACCACAACGAGATACCACTTTACATCCACTAAAATGGCTGCAATAAAAAAAGAACCAGTGTCGAGATGATATAGAGAAATTGGAACACTCGTGTGTTGCTAACGGTAAGCCATGGTAAACAAAAAAATTGTTTGGCACTTTCCAAAAAAGTTAAATAAAGAATTACCATATGACTCAGAAAATTTCTCTCTTAGGTATGTACCCAAGAGAACTGAAAACATATGTTCACACAAATGTCTGTAGCAGCATTATTTACATTAGACAAAAAGTGAAACCACCAAAAAGTCCAACTAATGAAGGAATAAACAAATTGTGGTATAGCCATACAATGGGATATTATTCAACCATAAAAAAAACGAAGTTCTGACACATGCTACAACATACATGAATCCTGAAAACATGCAAATGAAGGAAGTCAGACACAGAAGACCCCTTACCATGTGATTCCATTTATACGAAATGTCCAAAACAGGCAAATCCATCGAAACAGAAAGTGAATTAGTGGTTTCCAGAGAGTAAGGGTAGGGATAGGAGATAGTGGGGAATGACTGCTAATAGGTATTGAGGGCTTTTTTGAGTGATGAAAAATATTCTGCTTGTCATGGGTTGAATGGTGGCCCTGAAAAGGTACATCCAAGTCCTAATACCTAGAATCCTTATTTGGAACAGAATCTGCCCTATAGTCTCTGGAGAGAGTACGATTCGACTGACACCAATTTCAGACTTCTGGCCTCTAGACTAAAAATTTCTACTGTTTTAAGCCATCAGGTTTTTGGTAATTTGTTAAAGCAGCTTTCGGAAACTAATAATGATGATTAGTGTAAAACAATGTAAATTCACCCAAAAAAACAATTGACTTAAATATATTTTAAAAGATACACCTTATGGTATGTGAATAATATTTCAATAAAATTTGGGAGAATGGCATTGAAACATGTATAATATCACATAGGAAACAAATCACCAGTCCAGGTTCGATGCATGATACTGGATGCTTGGGGCTGGTGCACTGGGACAACCCAGAGGGGTGGAGGGAGGGGGGTTCAGGATGGGGAACACGTGTATACCTGTGGTGGATTCATGTTGATGTATGGCAAAACCAATACAATATTGTAAAGTAATTAACCTCCAGTTAAAATAAATAAATTTATATTTTAAAAAAAGCTGTTATTTAAAATACACACACATACAAGCTCACTTTACAACACAGTGAGAAGCAACAACTTCATAGACAAAATATAATGATGATCTATAAGTCCTTTAAAGGACTTACAGATCTAAAGATGATCTAAAGTCTTTTCTTTTGTATACCAAGGTGATGCTACTGTCTCACAGCCATAATGATGCTTAGACTCTGCAGATGCTCATCCTCCCATTAGTGGGAACAAGATTTTTAGCTCCGTGTCTTTGTGACCTTTTGGGCTGACATTAACTAGAGGGATGGTTGGTCTAATCTTTGACTCTGCAGTTCTGGGCACATGCTTGAGACCCATCTTCCCATTTCTTTATCAATGCTCAATGGATAAGACAGATCCTTAACTAAAAGCTTAACTGGATAACTGGAAAGGATAATTTCCAGCCCACCCGGAAAAAAGAGACAGCGCAAACAATACTCATCAGCTGAAGAGCTTACAGTGAGAACAAGTGCATCAGTAACAGCCACTGATGCTAAGGAAGCCAGGGTGACCGTGGGGAAGGTCTCCAGGAGTGACTGGGTCCCCCACCATCCTGTAGGTCAGTACACACTGCCCTAGAATCTCCTGGTCTTTCTGAGGGATCAGTCACCAACACAAAGGAGCCTACATAGAACTGGTGCCAGCCACAGCACTGGAGGGACTTCTGGTTGATGAGGCATTAGAAATTGTCATTGAGCAGTGTGGAATTTAGTAGAAATTGCTCTGAAGAGGTCACCCAGACCTTCTTGGGGGTGCCTGGGATTCTACACCAATTCTCCAAGTCCCGAGGCATCTGTGCAGTGGAAATACACATGGGGAAGGCTGACTGTTCACCTCTGGACCTTACCTCCACACGTCGCTGCCTTTGGAAAACATGGAGGCACGAATGACTTCAGGGGCCATCCAGGCATACGTCCCGGCCGCGCTCATCTTGGTGGTTCGATGCCATTCCCGAGCCAGGCCGAAATCAGTGATCTTCAGAACCTTGTTGCTCAGGTCTCCATTCTCCACCTTCTGGAGGATCAGTACTGGACAAGGAAAGGAATATAGAAGAGACCAGAGAGTCTGCATTAAGGACAGGAAACCACGCAATACACAGCCCTCCTGCCTTCCTCTGGGCCCCTCCTGCAGGCTCCGTCGTGCGGCTACCATGGGTGGATGGTGGAGCCACCATCCTTAAACACCTCGGATGCATCCATTCTAGTTATATTGCAGGCATGATCTTCAACCCTCACAACAACCTTATGAGGTAGATACTATCGCCATGGCTACTCTAAAGATGAGGAAACTGCAGTGCCACTAAATAAATTTTCCAAGGTCACTCAACTAATAAGGACAGGAGTGAAACCCCGGCAGCCTGACTCAATAGCCTCCTCTGTTACCGTGACACCGTAGGGCCCCATCACACCCCAGGACAGAAGAGCAGGGGGTCACAGCTGACTCTCCTGAGGAGAAGCTCCCCGGGCTCCCTGTCTCTTCCAGGGCACTCCTGGGCTTTCACCATCAAGAGTGGAGGTGCTTTTTGGACTTCTAAGGTTTTCAGACAGTGTCTGAACAGTTTCCCTGAGCCTCTGCAAGTGACTTTATTTAAAGTCTTATGAAAGCATATCTTTTGGGCAGAGATTTCCCCCTAAATTTGAGCTCCTGGGATGTGAGGAAGCCGAGCCTCCATTTCCACAGCTGGAGCAGTTCCCAGGGCCCCTGGGTTAGCACCCCTCTGAGGCCCAGATGCTGAACCACCTAGAGTTCAGAGCTCTGTGCACAGGATTTCAGAGAAGGAGGGAAGATTCTCTCTGGCGTTCAAGTCTAAATGCGAAGAGCAGGAGAAGAGGGTGGGTTTTAGCTGAAGTCAATCCCTCAAGTCATACAACTGTACTTTTCTTTTCCTGCCCCCTAAACCGCACCCAGCACACGTCCACTAAATTGTTACACAATGAAAGGATGTGGGTCAAAGTTTTCTATGTCAATCCCTCAAGTCATACAACTGTATTTTTTTTCCTGCCCCCTAAACCGTGCCCAGCACACGTCCACTAAATTGTTACACAATGAAAGATGTACATCAAAGTTTTCTATGTTCTGTGTGCGTCCCAGAAAATCAGCAGTAAAGAGAGATTGTTGTTGTTTAGTTGCCAAATCTTGTCCAACTCTCTGCAACCCCATGGACCATAGCCCACCAGGTTCCTCTGTCCATGTAATTTCCCAGGCAAGAATGCTGGAGTGGGTTGCCATTTTTTCTCCAGGGGATCTTCCTGACCCAGGGATCAAACCCACGTCTCCCGCTTGGCAGGTGCATTCCTTACCACTGAGCTACCAGGGAAGCCCCAAAGAGGGATGACAAGCAGCTATAGGGATAGAAGCACAAAAGAAAACAGCTCCAGCCACTCCCTGGATCTAATGGACTAAGTTTCTTTCCTCCATACCCTCTCCCCTGCTCCCCTGACCCCTGACACACCCCCGCCCCACTCCAAGCTTCCAGCATCCTGAATGGGTCCCAGCCTTGAAATGCTTGGGAGGTTAAAACAAACAACTGTCTATATCTCATCTAATCACAAAAATCTTCCCAGATTCTTCTGTGCCTCTCTCCCCTTCTCTGTGGGTAGAGAGATAACAGACTAATAAGCACTCAGACTGCTGGGGAAGCGGCACCAGAGAAGACACCATGCCCGCCCCAGTGGCAGTAACTGGTCACCGAGCATTTCTCTGAGCCACCTGTAAATCGAAGACTCTGGGAGAGCCCTTCCCCTTACAGATCCAATGGGGTGACAGGATTGGACAGGTGGCTGGGACGGGGTGCAGTGGGAGGAGCGTTATGGTTTCACAGTGCTTCATGAGTCCAGCTGAGCTTTCTCAGAGCCTATGCTGGAACAGGAAGGCAGAGAAGTTTAGATGCTATGACAGGAGACTGACTTTTAGAAATGGGATGGCCTACTGAAGGTGATTTTCTAAATATATTAGTCTCTGGATGGCTTAAGAGGGATAGTCAAAAGACGCAAACAGGCAAGAGGCAGCCCAGGGCAGTTTGTGTAAACTGGAATGCCTTTAGACAGTGCCCGTCCAGCCCAGCTCCACCTAATCTCCATGACTGTCTGCGGCCTTACACCCAGATGACCTCAAGCATCTGTTCTAACAAGTTGGACCTCTGAAGGCATGGAAGTTAGAAATCTCTGGCCTAGGGGTCCTGCCCACAGCAAAGGAGAGAGGTTATAATCCTGGTAGTCAGTAATTCTAGCAGATGGTTGCAGTCAATGGTTCTCAAGAATAATATCCTGAAATACTGGTATCTACCAAATATGTATTACTATTAACAATCAAAGCAACAAAATTTGTGAAAGCCGTTTTTTGGTAGTTTTTTTAAACTGAGATGAAATCCACATAACAGAAAATTAACCATTTTGAATTGAACAATCCAGCAGCATTTAGTACGCTTGCAATGCTATACAACCACCACCTCTGTCTAGTACCAAAACATTTTCATCACCCCCAAAAGGAAACCCCATATCCATTAAACAGCTATTATATGCAGAGTACATCATGTGAAATGCCAGGCTGGATGAAGCACAAGCTGGAATCAAGATTGCTAGGAGAAATATCAAGAACCTCAGATATGCAGATGACACAACCCTTATGGCAGAAAGCAAAGAGGCACTAAAGAGCCTCTTGATGAGGGTGAAAGAGGAGAGTGAAAAAGCTGGCTTGAAACTCAGCATTCAAAAACTAAGATCACGGCATCTGGTCCCATTACTTCATGGCAAATAGATGGAGAAAAAGTGGAAACAGTGACACACTTTATTTTCTTGGGCTCCAAAATCACTGCAGACGGTGACTGTAGCTGTGAAATTAAAAGATGCTTGCTCCTTGAAAGAAAAGATATGACAAACCCAGACAGTGTATTAAAAAGTGACACCACTTTGCCAACAGTCTGTATGGTCCAAGCTATGGTTTTTCCGGTAGTCATGTATGGATGTAAAGAGTTGGACCATAAAGAAGGCTGAGTGCCGAAGAAGTGATGCTTTTGAACTGTGGTGCTGAAGAAGACTCTTGAGAGTCCCTTGGACAGCAAGGAGATCAAACCAGTCAATCTTAGAGGAAATCAACCCTGAATATTCTTTGGAAGGACTGATGCTGAAGCTGAAGCTCCAGTACTTTGGCCACCTGATATGAGGAGTCAACTCATTGGAAAAGACCCTGAGGCTGGGAAAAATTGAGGGCAGGAGGAGAAGGGAGCAGCAGAGGATGAGATGGCTGGATGGCATCACTGACTTAATGGTCATGAGTTTGAGCAAGCTCCAGGAGATGGTGAAGGACAGGGAAGCCTGGTGTGCTGCAGTCCATGAGGCCACAAAGAGCTGGACACAACTTAGCAAGTGAACATTATCATCACACATCATCCCCGTTCTCCCCTCTTCCTAGCTTCTGGCAACCACTAAATTGCTTTCTAATGTTTCCAAGGTTCACCCACATTGTAGCTCACACCAGTACTTTAATCCTTTTTTGTGACTGAACAGTATTCCATCATATGTATATACCAAAATTTGTTTCTCCTTTTGTCCACTGATAGACATTTGGGCTGTTTCCTTCTATTGATTATTGTGAATCTGCTGCTATAAATATATGTGCACATATACTTTTTTGAGTGCCTGTTTCCCATTTTTGGGGGTGTATACCTAGGAGTGGAATTATTAGGATATATGGTAATTCTCTGTTGGACTTTCTGAGGAAGCACCAAATTATTTTCCACAGCAGCTGAACCATTCTTCATTCCCATTAGCAATGTATGAGGGTTCTAATTTCTCTGTATCTTCACCATACTTGCTATTTTCCTTTTCCTATTTCTTATTATAGTCATCCTACTAGATGTAAAGTGGTATCTCACTGTGGTTTTGATTTGCATTTCCCTAATGACTAATGACACTGAACACCTTTTCTCATGCTCGTTGGCCATTTGTACATCTCCTATGGAGAAATGTCTGTCATTCTTTTGCTGAGTTATAAGTTCTTCATATATCCTGGATTCTAGACCCTTATCAAACACATGATTTGCAAATATTTTTCCCTCTCTACAGGCGTTTTACTTTCTGGGTAATGGTCTTTGATGTACAAAAGTTTTTAATTTAGATGAAGTCCACTTCACCTATTTTTCCTTTTGTTGTTTCTACTTTTGATGTAATACCAAAGAACTGCCAGATCCAAGTTCATAAAGATTTGCCCCTATGTTTTCTTCTAAGAGTGTTATGGTTTCAGCTCTCATATTTAGGTCGTTAATCCATTCTTAGTTAATTTCTGTATTCATATGAGATAGGGGTCCAGTGCCAGTCTTATGCATGTGAATATCCAATTTTCCCAGCACTGTTTGCTAAAAGGGAAAGCTTTACTTTTTAAAACAGAGTGGAGCATAGTTTCCTCCAAACATGTTTTCCTAGGTAAAAGAGAAAGGTTATATTCAGAGCAGCTTACTTATCTACACCACTGCTGTGAGCCCATTCCAAGCGTCTACTGCTGACAAACACAGATGCAGCAGTAACAAACTACTGTGGTTTTACTTCTTGGAAAACTTAACGATCTTTTATCAAAATCTGGTGAATTCCATGAAAGCATATCGTATAAACCCCCCTCTTGTGGGGGGTGCAGTAGAACAAATGTTGAAAACTAACAAATACAAGTCAAGAGGGGTCTGGCCAGGCAGAGGAAGAGAAGAAAAAGATGCATTGAACTCAAATCCTAGTGATTAATCACTTATAGGGGCTTGACACAGAAGGAAGACATCTTTTGTCTTTCAGATATGGATAATAAGTAGAATAGCAGTACCCCTAACTGAGAAGTTGAAAGACAAACCCAAAAAAAAAGAAAAGAAAGAAAGACAAACCCATTTGAGGAAGCCAAGTTCAATCTGGGACATAATGGGCTAGGGTGACAGTAACAAGAGTCAGTGAGAATAGAAAAAAACAAAAACAAAAACAGGCAATCTAAATTCCAGGCTTGACATTTTCCATGCAACGCTTGTTAAGTTTCATAAACTCTGCATCATTATTCCTGCTTCTATAAAACGAGGATAAAGATTAATGGCAATACAGTGATAAGGCACCCACCAGAGTGCCTGACACATAAATAAATAGGCACGCAGGACATTACAGCTATCGTTACCACTATTATGATTAAGGGTCTCATATGTATGTGGAAACCACGGGACTCTGAGTTCAAAGTATTGAGAACTCTATTGGAAAGCCTGGCAGGCCCTGACACATAATAACCATGCAATACATCTTTACTGTATAAATACATGGGCTTCTCTCATGGCTGAAACAGTAAAGAATCTGCCGGTAATATGAGAGACCCAGGTTCAATCCCTGGGTAGGGAAGATCCCCTGGAGAAGGGAATGGCAACCCACTCTAGTATTCTTGCCTGGAGAATTCCATGGACAGAGGAGCCTGGTGGGCTACAGACCATGTGTCACAAAGAGTTGGACATGACTGAGTGACTAAATCAAATGGTTGATTAAATAATAATGATAGCTAACCGTTATTGATCACTTATTATATACAGATTTAGCTCGTTTCATTGTACTTCGTCTTATTGTGTTTCATGGATACTGTATTTTTTAAACAAAATTGAAGATTTGTGACAACTCTGCATTGAGAAAGTCTACTGGTGGCATTTTTCCAACAGCATTTGTTCACTTCATGTCTCTGTGTCGCATTTGATAATTCTTGCAATATTTCAAACTTTTTCATTATTATTATGCTTATTATGGTGATCTGTGATCAGTGACATTTGTTCTTACTGTTGTAATTGTTTTAGGGAACCATGAACCATGCCCACAAAAGATGGTGAACTTAATTGGTAAATGTTGTGTGTGTTCTGACAGCTCCACCAGCTAGCTGTTCCCCCATCTCTCTCCCTCTCCTCAGGCCTCCCTATTCCTTGAGACACAATATTGAAATTCGGCCATTTATTAACCCTACTATGGCCTCTAGTCAAGAAGGCAATGGCACCCCACTCCAGTACTCTTGCCTAGAAAATCCCATGGATGGAGGAGCCTGGTAGGCTGCAGTCCGTGGAATTGCTACGAGTCAGACACGTCTGAACGACTTCACTCTCACTTTTCACTTTCATGCATTGGAGAAAGAAATGGCAACCCACTCCAGTGTTCTTGCCTGGAGAATCCCAGGGACAGGGGAGCCTCGTGGGCTCCTGTCTATGGGGTCGCACAGAGTCGGACATGACTGAAGCGACTTAGCAGCAGCAGCAGCATGGCCTCTAGGTATTCAGATGAAACTCTCTCACTTTAAATCAAAAGCTAGAAATGATTAAGCTTAGTGAGGAAGGCATGTCAAAAGCCAAGACAGGCCAAAAGCCAGGCCTCTTGCATCAGTTGTTCAAATGGCGAATACAAAGGAAAAAACTCTTGAAGGAAATTAAAAGTGTTACCCCAATGAACACACGAATGATAAGAAAGCAAACAGGCTTATTGATGATATGAAGAAAGTTTGAGTGGTCCAGGTAGAAAAATCAAACCAGCCACAACATTCCCTTAAGCCAAAGCCTAATCCAGAGCAAGGCCCTGCCGCTGCCGCTGCTGCTAAGTCGCTTCAGTCGTGTCCGACTCTGTGCGACCCCATAGACGGCAGCCCACCAGGCTCCCCCGTCCCTGGGATTCTCCAGGCAAGAACACTGGAGTGGGTTGCCATTTCCTTCTCCAATGCATGAAAGTGAAAAGTGAAAGGGAAGTCTCTCAGTCGTGTCCGACTCTTAGCGATCCCGTGGACTACAGCCCACCAGGCTCCTCCGTCCATGGGATTTTCCAAGCAAGAGTACTGGAGTGGGGTGCCATTGCCTTCTCCAGAGCAAGGCCCTAACTCTTCAATTCTATGAAGGCTGAGAGAGGTGAGGAAGCTGCAGAAGAAAAGTGTGAAGCTAGAAGAAGTTGTTTCAAGAGGTTTAGGGAAAGAAGCCATCTCCATAACATAAAAGTGCAAGGTAAAGCAGCAAGTGCTAATGTAGCAGCTATAGCAAGTTTTCCAGAAGATCTAGCTAAGATCTTTAAGGCAGGTCACTCCACTAAACAGCAGATTTCCAGTGTAGATGAAACAGCTTTATATTAGAAGAAGCTGCTACCTAGGACTTCCATAGCTAGAGAAGAAAAGTCAATGCATGATCTCAAAGCTTCAAAGGACAGACTCTTTTAGGGGCTAATGAAACGGATGACTTCAAGTTGAAGCCAGTGTTCATTTACCATTCCAAAAATCCTAGGGACCTTAAGAGTCATGCTAAATTTACCCGGATGGGTACCAGGCAAGCCTGGATGACAGCACCTCTGTTTACAACATGGTTTACTGATTATTTTAAGCTCACTGTTGAGACCTACTGCTCAGAAAGATTCCTTTCAAAATATTACTGCTCACTGACAATACGTGTGACCTCCCAAGAGCTCTGGTGGAGAAGTACAATGAGTTTCTTATTGCTTTCACAACTGCTCACACGACATCCATTCTGTGCCCCACGGAGCACGGAGCAACTTTGCCTTTCAAATCTTAAAATTATTTAAGAAATACACTTCTTAAGACTATAGCTCCCACAGTGATGTATCTGATGAACCTGCACAAGGCCAATTAAAAAACTTCTGGAGAGGATTCAACATTCTCGATGCCATTAAGAACACTAGTGATGTTCAAAATATCAATATTAACAGGAATTTAGAAGTTGGTTCTGACCCTCATGGATGACTTTGAAGGGTTCAAGACTTCAGTGGAGGAAGTCTCTGCAGATATGATGGAAAGAGAAGAAATAACATGAATTAGAAGTAGAGCCTGGAGACATGACTGAATTGCTGCTGCCTCATAATAAAACTTTAACAAATGAGGAATTGCTTCTTAATGGATGAGCAAACAAAGTGGTTTCTTGAAATGGAATCTACTTCTGGTGAAGACTGTTGAAACAACATAGGTAGAATATTACATAAAACTTAGTTGATAAGGCAGCTGCAGGGTTTGAGAGGACTGACTCCAATTTCATTCTACTGTGGGTAAAAAACTATCAAACAGCACTGCATGCTACAGAGAAATCATTTGTCAAAAAAAAAGTCAATCAATCCTGTAAACATCTCTGTCTTATTTTAAGAAATGGTACAGCCACCCTGATCAGTCAGCAGCCATAAACACTGAGGCAAGACCCTCCACCAGCAACAAGATTATGACTCACTGAAGCTTCAGATAAGGGTTAGCATTGTTTAGCAAGAAAGTATTTTTAATTAAGGTATGTACGTTGTTTTGTGGACATAATAGACTACACTCAATAGGCTACAACACAGTGTAGCCTGTGTTTTATATGCACTGGGAACCCAAAAAATTCATGTGACTTGCTTTATTGTGATACTTCACTGTGGTGGTCTGGAACCAAATCCGAAATGTCTCCAAGGTACAAGCCTGTAGTGGAGTTATGCTCTTTACATGATGTATGTAAAGAGCTTGCCATCACCTTGCTGCTGCTGCTGCTAAGTCGCTTCAGTAGTGTCCGACTCTGTGCGACCCCGTAGACGGCAGCCCACCAGGCTCCCCCGTCCCTGGGATTCTCCAGGCAAGAACACTGGAGTGGGTTGCCATTTCCTCCTCCAATGCATGAAAGTGAAAAGTGAAAGTCAAGTCGCTCAGCCGTGTCCGACCCTTAGTGATCTCATGGACTGCAGCCCACCAGGCTCCTCCATCCATGGGATTTTCCAGGCAAGAGCACTGGAGTGGGGTGCCATTGCCTTCTCCATGCCATTACCTTAGTTAATCCTTAAACCAACCCTATAAAGTAGGCATAATTATTTTCCCTATTACACCTGTGCTGAAACAGACACAGAGAGGTTAAGTCAGCTGCCCACAGCGAGTGAAGGATGGAGAGGTGTTCCGAGGCCGGATCTCTCTTCACGTGTTGTGCCATCCAGAGAACAGGAAGACATCCTATACATCTTTATGGCTTAGCTCAATTTCCACCTGATCCCTAATGCTGTCATTAATCAACTAGTCTTCACTGCTTTCCTTTTTCATGAAGTATTCCTTCAGCACCCAAAACCAGTACCATATAATTTAACACTATATACTATTTTCTTAAAGATTTTTAAAGATTTTTTTCTTTTGCTGCACCAGGTCTTAGTTTCTGACCACTGGGTCTTAGGTATGGCATGTAGAATCTTAGTTGCAGCATGCAGAATCTAGTTTTCTGACCACAGATGGACCTCCAACCCCCTGCACTAAGAGAGCAAAGTCTTAACCACCGGACCACCAGGGAAGTCCCCTACATGCTTCTTTTAATGATTCCCAACTGCTGCGTGGACTTGTCTCATCATTCCCTTTAGAATGTGATGGAATATAATTTCTAGAAGGCAGAAACTCAATTCTCTTTTTTCTGAGACTCATGCCAACGCCCCTCCAGGAACCAAGCAGAGGACCATGCTCTCAGAAAGAACCGACCCCTCGCCGGTCCCTTATTTCACTGAAGCAGTCTCTGTGCACCTTCTCAGACTATCCACTTCCTCATCCTGTTGCTGCTGGGGCTGGAGGGACATCTCTCCTACATTATCCTACCGTGAAGCACTGAGGGGAGCCGGGTGGGTACCAGGCAAGACAACAAGACCAGAGAAAGGGGGACTACCTCAGCCAGGGTTACTGGTGACGAATACATCCTGCTGCTGTCAGGCGGGAGGGGGGACCCAAGGATAGATAAGATAGAGATGTTGTCCTTAAGTGCCCCCTGCATGATGTATGCAAAGATATGTGACAAATCTGAGGATCAGCTCAAGACGACATGTGCGTCAACTGAGGGCTCACGTTTTACTCTATCTGCAGTAAGATAATCACAGTTTTCCAAACCTCAGTAAACCAAGGACACTATTTCCAGACAGGCTACCACCTATATCCATTTACTTAGTACTTTTCTTTAATCTGACTTTTTAAAAATTACTAAAAGAAGACATTTTATATCATTATTTTAAGTGGAAAAAAACAAATATTCTCCTAGTATCAGGTAACCTGTGCAAATAAATAAAATGAGAACAAAAATTAATGTAAGTTTTAGCAGATCCTGCACTAGTCAAAGTTCTGAGTCTAAGACCAGGTGCCTCTGTTAGAAAGAAAAGGGTTAGAAAGGAATAAAGGCAAACTCGCACCAAAATGAATCTTGATCCTCCATGAATTCAGAGAGGGTGAATGACTTTCTATGGGATTTGATGTTCTCTAACACAGACCACCACCAAGGATCTCAAGTCCATCCCCCACTAGAACAACAGAGGGAGAAGCGAATGAATCAGGCAGGGGGGCCACAAAGGACTTTGAGAGTCCAACCAAGCATCATTTAGCTGGAGGCCAGGCTCTCCAAACTTGGCATAACTGAGGAGACTTTCCCATATGTCCTAATGGGAAATTGAGCTTTGGTTGATGAGTTATCATTTTGAGATTCCTTATTAATTATTCATCTCCATTAGCACAAGGGACTTTGAGTCGCTAAATGTTCACCTTGGCTCCAAGGTTCCCACATCCCCAAGCTTTCATTTAGCCCAAATGATTCAACATCATCTCTCCCAGATTGAACAATAGGTCCAATTCTGTTTTGAGAGCTGTGTTTTGCTTGGTTTAGTCTTTTTTTTTCAAAGCTTACTGTCAAGTATATATACACATGAAAGGGTGTATAAAACACATAGGATTTAAAGAATAAGATGAAAACCCATCTGACTCCATCCAGTCCCTAGAAGTTCCACATGTTCCTCTCCATCACATCCCTTCCCCTCTCTCCAGATATCTCACAATCTTGACTTCTACCGTTGTTCAGTCACTAAGTCCTGTCTGGTTCTTTGTGATGCCATGGACTGCAGCACACCAGGCTTCCCCGACCTTCACTATCTCTTGGAGTTTGCCCAAACTCATGTCCATTGAGTCAGTGATGCCATCCAACCATCACATCCTCTGTTGCCACCTTCTCCTCCCGCCCTCAGTCTTTCAAGGCATCAGGATCTTTTCCATGAGTTGGCTCTTCTCATCAGGTGGCCAAAGTATTGAAGCTTCAGCTTCAGCATCAGTCCTTCCAATGAATATTCAGAATTGATCTCTTTTAGGGCTGACTGATTTGATCTCCTTGCTGTGACTTCAGTTATTCGCCCCTGTTATTTTACCCCCTATGTATACATCTGTGAATTAAGATGTAATTTAGTTTTGAAAAAGCAAGTGACAAGCACAAATGTAGCCAGGTGTACTAGTTTCCTGGGGCTGCTGTCAAATTAACACAAATATGGCGGCTTAAAACAACAGAAATCTACTGAATCTCAGGTCTGAAGCAAGACCTCTGGTCCAAAATCAAAGTGTTGGCATTCCCTACCTCCAAAGGCTGTATAGGAAAGAACCCTCCTTTGCCTCTTCAGGCTCCTGGTGGCTGCCAGCAATTCTGCATTCCCCCGCTTAGGGCAGCATGACTCCAATCTCTCTACTGGCCATCTGCCCTCTGTGTCTGTCTCTGGTCCTCACATGGCATTCCCATCACTGTGTGTCTCTATCCAAAATTCTCTCTTCTTATAAAGACACCAAGCATTGGACAAGGGCCAGTTCTCATACCACAGGACCTCATCTTCACTTGATTACAGAGACCCTATTTCTGGAATTCCCTGGAGGTCCAGTGGTTAAGACACCCTGTACTTTTGCTGTAGAATGTTTGAGTTCAGTCCTGGCTGGGGAACTAAGAGGCCACAAGCCACGTTACATGGCCAAAAGAAAAAAAAAGAAAAGAAAAAACAAAGACTATTTCCAAATAAGGTCATAGCCACAGGTTAGAACTTCAGCATGTCATTTTTAGGGAGACACAATTTGACCCACAATACAGTAAAAAATATTGCCTTTGCTAGAAGAAAGCTCTCAAGGAAATAAGCTAAACAGTGTCTGGCCATGGTCCCGGAGAACTGACAAGAGCACTTCCTGAGAAAGTCAGTAAGCAAGATCATATATGAGGGCTAGAAAAACTGGGTAGGTGGCCACAGTGGGGAAAGTTGACTGCAGGGAATTGTGGGGAGAGATGCAGACCCTGGACATCCATCAGAAATATGTTTGTGGGGGGTGGAATCCCTCTATTTTCTGTTTCTAAATTCACTTGGGCCTACCTCAGGTTCTTGGGGTTGGTCAGAGAAAACATTTTTGTCTATCCAGGCAACAGAGTTTCATGAGCACATGAGCAAGACAGCCAAGTATGGATAAGAATCCTGATGAGGATCCCCAGGTAGTCATTCCTCAGGTTAAACTGACGGAACAGTGGCAGTAGGCGAGTTGGAGATGACAGTCCTCAGTCACACTTCCGGATCTAAACTGCCCCCTCTATGTCCCATGCACAGCTCCATTCCTGGGGTCTCCTTTCACAGTCCTCGGGGGCTTCCCTTCATGGGTATCCTCTGTCCTGTACCCTGCTTTCTCTTTCTGCTGCTTTCTTCTCTTACTTTAGTGATAGGCATTCTCCAACAGCTCCTTAGAATGCACGGAAGGTACACTTTTTTGTTATAAAAGTTCTACATTCTATCCCCATACTTGGCATAAATGATGAGATTTTCCTTCATCATCTTGAAGGCATCATGCATCAGTTTCTTGCTTCCAACACTGCAGTTCAGGAATCCGGAGCCACTTTGCTTCCTGATGCTCTGTATGTGACGTGTCTTTTTCTTTCAGGAAATTTTGAGTCTCTTTTTAATCCCCAGTGTTCTGAAGTATCAGAGGGATGCGCCTTGGGTGAAGACTTTGTGAGTCCTCTCAAATCTGAACACTCATGTTCTTCAGTTACAGGGAGTCTTCTTGAAGTATTTCACTGTTGTTTTCTTCCCCATATTTCTCTATTTTCTCTCTCTGGAGCCTCTGTTGTTTAGCTCTTAGGCTTTCTTATTGATCTTCCAATCTTCTAATCTTTTCTCCTCTACTCTTTCTTCTTTTTTCTCTTTTTGATCTTCTTCCTGAAATGTCATCACTTTGTCTTCTAACCCTTCTATTAGGCTTCTCATTTCCCCTATCATGACTTTAATTTCTAATGACCTCTTTTTTGTTCTCTGAATTTTTTTTTTTTTCCAACTGAGAGGCAAGCACCTTCCCGGAACAATCTCTGAGCCGCAGCAAGGCAGAAAGGGAAAAAGCAACCGATGAAGAACCAGAATGCCTGGCTTTCTGGCCTCAGTGCTATGCAATCTTCACCAGGCCCCTGTGGCCCACCTCTGACCTTCTCAAGAGTGTAATTCCTTGAAAGCTGTGATAGTCTCTCCTGGGGGTCAGCGCAGCTCCCCCACCCATCTGAGCTGAAGGCCAGCTACACTTAAGGGCTATTAGGCCAGAGGCATTAGACCAGAGGATTCTAGCCCAGAGAAAAGCTCTCCTCACCAGACCCAGCCAGGCCTTAGGGTGCCTGAGTCAGCACCGAAGACACTGCTTTCTGCAGCCCGTTGTCTCCAGA
The DNA here is from genome assembly GCF_027580195.1 of Bos mutus. NCBI lineage: Eukaryota > Metazoa > Chordata > Mammalia > Artiodactyla > Bovidae > Bos > Bos mutus. Next base: position 26,318,077 of record NC_091626.1, on the reverse strand, counting down.
GGATGAAAGAAGACCTCGGGCTCAGCCCCATCCAGCATTCCAGAGAACCGGCAGTAAAACCCACGGCAGGCTCGCTGTGGGGCTGAATCAGCCGGAGCCACGTGGAAGAGCCTCACTTCACTGGCCACTCGCGTGCGGTGAGAGCACGGCCAGCACCCAACCCCGGCCTCTCTGTCCCCACCCTGGCCCCCGGCCCACTCTGTCCCCCCGGGCGAGGCCGAGAGAGGCTGGACGGACCTGCTCACCGAGGCAAATGATTCACCGCCTAGACTCCCTGACTCTCCGCCTCGGGAGAGGTGTGGCGTTGCCCGGAGGCGGCAGGGAGATGCCGGCGGCCGCTGCGGCCCCAGCCGGGTTCAGCACTGTGAGCAGAACAGAGCTGCGCCGAGTTCCGCGGGCACAGCTAGCAAAGAAAACGGGGCTTCCCGGCAAACCCTGGGCGCAGGCAGCCAGAAATCCCTGTCGGGAGAACTACAGAACGATGGGGCGAATCGGGTGGTTGGGGATTTCGGATCCACTCTCTCAGTACAAAAGAGGAAACCAAAGTGAAGGGACGTGTGCAGTGCACTCCTGGCAAAGCCAGAGAACTCGGTAAGAGGAGGGATTTTGTCCAAGTGCCAGGGCAAATCTGAACTGTAATGGCCCCCCTTCTGTAACCTGAAGAGGCCTAATAAGTGTTCAAAAAAATAATGGTCCTGAACGAACAAATGAATATTAACTATCCCCAAAGATTTCTAATTAAGTCAGTTAAGGCAGTAGCCCCAAATACGTGTTTGAGGACTGGTTACATTGGATTCACCAGAGGTGCCATCAATCACTCCTGACCTTTTAAAATATGTCCTTTCAGCTTAAAAAAAATTCTATTATGATGACAGCTGTACTTATAGTGTGTGTTGATTAAGAAGAAAACACTAACCAGAGCTCATGCTTATGGGAGCCTTCGTGTGTGCAGGGCACTAAATGATTCATGTGCATAATCTTATTCAATTGTCTCAACCATTCTGGAAGGCACGGCAAATATGGAGAGTGACATGAAGACAGGCTGGTCCACAGGGGGCAAGAGATAGGGACCGGACATAACCCAGGTCTGAATAAAAGCACAAGGAGAGCCCCAGACTACCAGGCTATATGAAACACCCCGGAGAAAAGTGTTTTTAAATGAGTTTGCACTTTACCAACACAGTATCACCTACACACCTTTTAAAAACAGAAATATGAATACTCATCCTTTCTACAGTGCCTTTAGATTCAAAGGCACCTAGCAGCAGTCCCCTCCCCCTGGGTCTGCTGCCCACCATTGGGAATTGCTGATGGCCAGGCTGCCACCGGAAGCCCATTCTGCAAAAAAAACAGCTGGTTACTGCCCCTGGGGAAAGGGTCCACTCGTCTGCTGTCATCTCCCATTGAAGAAACAGGTGTCCCAAAGCCTCTGACTCCAGAGGGATGGATGGGTGAGCACCTCCAAGGAAGGGTTAAAAAAGAAGGACAGACTCAGCAGCATTTGTGAGAAAGAAAACAAAGTGGAAACACAGCAGAAACGAATTGCCACATTAGCAATCCTGGCAGTGTATCATGAAAGGGCTAACAAGGGATTAATGGTAGGAAAAGAGCTTAAAATGTGTGACCCAGACTGCCAGTCGCCCTGCAGTGGTTATGCTCCCCTCCTCCCATAGTAACAGAACCCTCCATTTGAAGATGGGCACCTGGCCACGGATAACATTAACATTTCCTAGGCACCTTGTTCCAAGATACAGCCAGGTGACTAAGAAGTATCATGTGACTGCTTTCTGTAACCTGTCTTAAAGGACATCAGCTCAGGGCTTTTGGCTCTTCTTTTCATCCCTTCCTACCCTGTGCTGCCTGGAACATGAATGTGATAGCTGGAGATCGAGATACCATCTTGGACTAGGAGGAGAAGATCATGCCCAAAGGCTGGCAGAGGTACAGACAGGAAGGATTCTAGGGCTCATGGAACAGAGATGCTGTGCCAGCCATGGATTGGTCTCCTGTTAAGACCTTTACATACAAGAGAAACAGATTTATTTCAGCTACTGTTACTTTGGGTGTCTGTTTCTCATAGCTAACCTAATCTAACTAATATAAAGTTCAATTTCACTACTATAAAATCTCTTTATAGCAAAACAGAAATAGACACATTAAAATTGAAAATCTAAACCAAAAGCCACATTCCAGGCAATAAAATCTCCATATGATATAGCCAAAGATTTGGACAGCCTCTCCAAACTGCTATAAAATGATTCCATTTGAAACGGGTTTCAGCTGCATATTTTTTTCTTAGTAGAATGTCATGTTCTATAATAAGTGTTGACTTAAATCCTTCCCCCCCAAAAGCCCACATGTATAGAGGGCCCATATGCATTGTGCTAAGTACAGAGTGTTCAAATATAAATAAAACCAGTACCTCCCCTCAAGAAGATCACTAGCCAGGATGGAGATTCAGGGAGTAAGAAAGGCAAGAGCAGGAGAGCTTTATTTTTTATTATGAGCCTTGTGATATAACTTGGCTTGTCAAACCAGATAATACACATGTGTTACTTTAAAAATATGCATAAAAGATATATTGTTGTTTAGTTGCTCAGTTGCATCTAGCTCTTTGCATATCAGGCTTCCCTATCCTTCACTATCTCCTGGAATTTGCTTAAACTCATGTCTGTTGAGTCAGTGATGCCACCCAACCATCTCATCCTCTGTTGCCCCCTTCTCCTTCTGACCTCAATCTTTCCCAGCATCTGGGTATTTTCCAATGAGTCGGTTCTTCACATCAGGTGGCCAAAGTATTGGAGCTTCAGTTTCAGCATCAGTCCTTCCAAAGAATATTTAGGGTTGATTTACTTTAAGATTGACTGGTTTGACCTCCTTGCAGTCCAAGGGACTCTCAAGAGTCTTCTCCAGCACCACAGTTCGAAAGCATCGATTCTTTAGCGCTCAGCCTTCTTTATGGCCCAACTCTCACATCCATACATGACTACTGGAAAAACCATAGCTTTGACTATACGGACCTTTGTCAGCAAAGTGATGTCTCTGATTTTTAATACACTCTCCAGGTTTGTTATAGTTTTTCTTCCAAGGAGCAAGCATCTTTTAATCTCATGGCTGCAGTCACTGTCTGCAGTGATTTTGGAGCTCAAGAAAATAAAGTCTGTAACTGTTTCCATTGTTTCCCCATCTATTTGCCATGAAGTAATAGGACTGGATGCCATGATCTTCATTTTCTGAATGTTGAGTTTCAAGCCAGCTTTTTCAATCTCCTCTTTCACCTTCACCAGGAGGTTCTTTAGTTGCTCTTCACTTTCTGCCATTAGAGTGGTGTCATCTGCATATATGAGGTTATTGACATTTCTCCTGGCAATCTTGATTCCAGCTTGTGATTCATCCAGCCCAGCATTTCGCATGATGTACTATGAATATAAGTTAAATAAGCAGGGTGACAATATACAGTCTTGGCGTACTCCTTTCCAAATTTGGAACCAGTCCATTGTTCCATGTCTGGTTCTAACTGTTGCTTCTTGACCTGCGTAAAGGTTTCTCAGGAGGAAGCATTTCCCACAGTTTGCTGTGTCCACACAGTCAAATCCTTCAGCATAGTTAATGAAGCAGAAGTAAATGCTTCTCTGGAAGTCCTTTGCTTTTTCTATGATCCAAGGGATGCTGGCAACTTGATCTCTGGTTCCTCTGGCTTTTCTAAATCTGGCTTGTACATCAGGAAGCTCTAGGTTCACATATTGTTGAAGCCTAGCTTGAAGGATTTTGAGCATTACCTTGCTAGCATGTGAAATAAGCACAATTGTGCAGCTGTTTCAACATTCTTTGCATTGCCCTTCTTTGGAATTGGAATGAAAACTGATATTTTCCAGTCCCGTGGCCACTTCTGAGTTCTCCAAATTTGCTGGCATATTGAGTGCAGCACTTTAACAGTACCATCTTTTCGGATTTGAAATAACTCAGATATTTAAAAGATATATAGAAGGCAATTTAATGATATATAACTATATATGTGACTATATACTAAGAAGATATTAGTATACAAAAATACATAATTTGATCAGTCCTTTCTGTTAAGAATATGCTATCTATCTACCACATAGAAAAACACCTGAATGCTATGGGATTGGGATGTGGGGTGACAAGCTTTTCTCTATGTTCATCTATATTGTTGAAATCATTTAAAATAAGCACACAGTTTTTGTTTAAATTTTTTAAAATTAGGCCATTTAATAACACTAGTAGCTACCATTTCTTACATGTCTGCTATTGTCCTAGGTACAATACAAGGACTTCACACACATCACCTCATTCAGTCCTCATGACAGCCCTGCAAGGGGGGGTGACATCCTTATTTTACAGATTGGAAAGCTGGGCTCAAAAGTTAAGTAACCTGCCCGCATCTAGGCAGAGAGAGAGAGGAAAGATGTGAACCATGCATTGGATTCTGTGCCCATGCCCTTTCCCTGTACCATGCTGCCCCTCCCCTCCAGGGTTCTGATGTTTAACAGATCCATCTCTAAAAGCCCTTGTGTCTCTATAATGCTGGTCTCCCCTACACCAGTGTACGAACCACATCTGGATTTGATGTGTCTTGGGGCAGCCTCAGATTATAAATTAATTGGGCAGACTGCTCACCTAATCCTATGTCCTGTATGGGCAGAGCCACTGCTAAGGGTAGTTTTCTCTGTCAAGTTGAAGGTTACTTCTCACTGGAAGGGACAAGGAGGGATAATTGTGTTCAGAGCGGAAGAAAGCTGACAGAGAAGCCCCAGAAGCTAGGAGTCAAATGTAATTCTGAGTCCACTGTCCTTTCCACTAGAACCTGGGGACGAGAGGGGAATCTCTAAAGCTAAAGCATTTGAGCATTGCTCTAGATGCTTCTAGAGAAGGGAACCTGCCCTTTATATGTAAATGGGAGGGCTTTAGAAGTGAAGTCTGTACATATTTGGGGAGCTAGAAGCTACTCAAACTAGGACAGCTTTGACAAGGTGAGGTGGCAAAGGCTTGCTGGGGGCAGCTTCTCACCAGCCCTAACTCAGGGCACAGGTGTGCTAGAAGCACCATGGCTAGCATGTTAGCTTGAGGGTTGGGACGAACGTCTCATGGGCAGGACAAGTAACCCCCCTGCACCAGGTCTGACACCACTTCAGAAGCTGTGAGGTTTGTTTTGGGTTGTACAAGCCAACCCTGCAAACTCAATACCACCGACCATCTCTCAGTCACAGCCCTCTAGATGGCACAGCTGGGCAAACCATCAGTAAGGTCAGTGGAGAGCTGGGGAGAGAACGTGAAATGTTCAAAAGAGTGAGGATAAGAAGTCATAAAGCAGAGACACCCCAGGCTCTTCAAGTTCACCATCACCCCTGGGCCATCACCCTCAAGACAAGTGAGACAGGTGCGGAACGTAGCAGGTGGGACCCACATGGCTGTTCATTGGAGCCCAGAACAAAATGTGCTTGATCCAGGATCTCCACTTCAATGTACAGGATCCTCTCCCAGGGGCCCTTCAGCCATGAGGCTGGAAGAACTATGAAACGCCTCTGCCTGACTCATCCAGCTGTCTGCCTGACTCTAGCTCCTGGGGCTTGGCCCAGGGCAAATATCATTAACCCTTTCACAGGCGAGTCCTCAGTTCCTGCCCCCACACATACCAAGCCACCATCCACATCTCTTTTTCCTTTTCTAAAATGTGTGCCCTACCCAGTGATTCACCTCCAGATCAGCAGAAGCATCCCCCAGAGAGCGGTAAGAAAGGCTGAGGTTCATACATCAGAAAGGCAAAGAATAAGCATCAACGCCGAAATTCTGCACCTGGGTCTCCCAACAGGGAAATGTAACTCATTGCTCATCCACCCCAGGAATGACAGTTCATCATGTTCAAAACGGGAGGGAAAGGTTATTTTAGGCAGGAAGATTCTCCTTGCTCCATCACACTCCAGGGCTCAGAAAGACTCCTATCAGACCAGCCTGGTGCTATTAACAATGGTCAGGGTACCGGGGATGGAATTCTGAAGCACAAGGAGCAGCCCCCACCAGAGGGCAACGTGCCCCAACTGGTCAACTCTTGAGATCCTGGGCTCTGTCTACAGACCTCAGGGCCCCATCCTGGCTAACTGGAGCATCCACCCTCCTCTCCAGGAAGAAGCCAACATGGATGGAAAGTGATTTGGTTAACTAGTCTCTAAAACACAACCTACACCCAGGATCACAATGAGAACTGAGAGAATATCCAGGCTGTTACTCCAAGAGATCAAGACTCATCCCCACTAAACATTCCTGTGTGAAAATCCACTGAGTTTGGCCAGTAAAAGTTACCAACTGCTTCGGTTATTGGAAAAAGTCAGCTGACACTTAGATAGGCAAAGGGAGAGGAACAGAATGGGATGAAGAGATGATCTTATCAAGAAACACAGGATGGCAGTTCGCTCATTCTCACATTTCTATGCCCATTCGTTCTGGCCACAAAGCTACACCTATAACCACTTTCATCATCATTACTGGGTTTATGTATTTATGGAGCACTTCCTACATGCCAGGCACTGTGCTGAGCATTTCACAAGCACTATCTCTTTTAAAAACCTCAAACATGGGCAGTGTTCTCATCTCTAGTTACAGATGAAGAAACTGGCTGAATCAAGTGAGGATCTAACTCAAAGTCACACAGCCAGGAAGTGGCAAAGCTGGATGAGTGGCTTCAGCTGCCATGTGCTTGATGATCTGACTCTGCCCCATCTTATTTGAGCATCTCCTGCCGAATAACAGGCAAAGGAAGAAACTCCTCGGAAGAAGGTCACAAAATATACATCTGCTCTTGCAACTGTAAAGAAGGGTCAGGGCTTAGTCCATGGGAGAGCATCAGAAGGCCACTCTAAGGAGGGGGAATAATGTGATTCCAAGCCAGAGAGGGGAAAAAAACCTTGATGCCGCAAAGAAATAGGAAAGAGTCCCTTGTAGCTGGAGCTGAACCTTCATGAGGGGAAAAGGAAAAGATGGAGCTGGATCACTGGGCTGGGGCAGGACCGGAAGACACAGGCCACACGGAGGGGCGGGGTTCTATCCTGGAGTCACAGGCAGTTTTTAAGCAGGGAAGCGGTGTGAGCAGATTTGTGTTTTAGTCAAACAACCAAGGCTGCAGTGAGACAAATGGAACTGAAAAAGCAAGAAGCTGGCAGCAAGGACACAAGAAGTAACCTATTAACTGTTCAGGGAAGGTGATGAAGAATGAACTAGGTACTGGGGTGGGGATGATGGGAGAAGAGACAGAGTCATTAATTACACTAAAGGGAGACAGAGTGGCCAGCCAGTCCTAGGAATATCCTCTGGCTTTGCATGACCCGCTTGCTCAGGCAGGGAATCTGTATGTCATCAGTCTCATAGGAAGGTACCAGCATTCAGTGAGTACAGGGGGGCTTTTGGATGCCCCACTCCCCTACCTCTGTGCCAACATCTGCCCACCTATTCTTTCCTTCCAGTAGGGACTAAAGCTGCCCATCTCCTTCCAGCCTCTCCACAACCATCAAGGAACATGGTTTCTTTGCTTTCAGTTGTAACCACCAACTCACACCTTACTAACTGTCCCCGTCTGGACCACACGCCGCTCCACAGTCCAGACACGCTAAGACCAGAAGAGCTCCGTGCTGCACTGGCCTGGCACCGTGGGCCAGCCCCAGATGCCAGGGCCCTGCGCTTCACGGTGTCAGCCAAGGGTGTGCAACCGAGAGCTCAGCGAACGGCTAGGGCTAAGAATCAGGCCAGAGGGGATGGATTTGATAGACGAGCTTGCCTCAGCTGGCTAGGGTGTTGTCCTGGAGAGCCAGTCCTCAGTCAGGTACCTGGGCCTTAAGATAGCTAACGGGACTGTGACACAGAGGCCTTGGTTCACACCCCAAGTGTGTCCAGGGTTCCAGGCCAGTCCCGACTGGCTGGCCATGTCGTGACGACGGGCCACAGGGAGCAAGCGAGAGTCACATATACACGTGTGGACCAGCACTTGAGAAGCAGCTCAAGGCACTAGGCTTCCTCGTAATGTGCCCACGTCGGTGCTTGCCACATGACTCAACAGCAAGAAGAGTGGCCTTCTGCTACCTTTGGGGGCTGGAAGATAGAAGAGAATGTGGTAGGGAATTACTCTGTTTAGAGACCGACAGTGGCTCCAGTAGGCACAATAATTCATCAGCCTGTTTTAAGCTATTTTTCAGTGACCCCTTGAATAGCCCGTTTTCCACAGAAGCTTCCCTTTCATCTCTTCTCTAGATGTCATACCTGCTTCTTACCTCCCTCATGCTGCTAAGGAAAAGTTTTCTTATAGCCAAGCTTCCTGTGATTAAAACAGAAAAACTGGTATCACCTCCCTGACCAGAGTCACCAGCACATGTTTGCTGGATACCTTGCTCTCAGCAACATCCTAAAATATGACTATTTAAAAAGTCAGATCTTTTGGGCACCTATAGCCCAAAAATCTCAGATCCACTTGGGCACCTATAGCCATTGCCATCTTGTACAAATTAAGCTCAGATAACACAGCTGGGACTCCAGTCCTGAGCTCTTCCAGACACAGATGGCAGCAGAAGGAGACAGAAAGCCAGAGACACAGCCCCTGCACAGCCACTTTCCTTATTAAAGTCATCTCCAACACCCGCCTGCCCTGAATATCCCTACCACCCGGCTCAAAGTGACTGAGGACAATGGCCAGATCTCTGCCATGCCTAGGAAGCACCCAGCTGCAAACTAGATAAAAATAAAAATTAAAAAAAAGAGTCATCACGTCAGACTCTTGATGATTTTGTCAACAGTCACTCTTCTTTCTTGGCATGTGGGTGTGGGGGGCTGCTGCATGACTGGCTCCCTAAAATCTTGTATCCTCAGCTCTGCCATCAGAATTCCCAGGGCAGGCATGGCAGGTTGATTTTCAAAATGGCACAACACCTCCCATCTTAAATGCTTCCTCCAATGAGACCCGACACCCCTCCCCCTGAAAGATGTGTCTGTGGCCTGTCTGTGAACCTGGGTGGGCCTGAGACTCGCTTCCACTGCCAGGAAGCAGAGGAAGTGACACTGCGTGACTTTCAAGCCAGACCAGAGAGGATGACGCAGCTTGGTCCCTGGAGCACTTGTGCTTGAAGTCTTAAGCCACCATGTAAGAAGGCTGAGAGCCCTGAGATACCACGCTCCTGGAGGAGCAATACACCAGCAACCTCACCAGCCATCCTAGCCTTCCAGTCCTCCAGCCCAGACACCAGATACGGACATGAACAAGTCTTCCAGATGATTCCTGCCTTCATCTGCAGCCTCACCCCGAGCCTTCAAATCTTCCCAGCAGAGGCTCCAGACACCGAGAGGCAGAACAAGCCATTCCCACTGAGCCCTCCTTTCCTGACCCCAAATCTCCATGAGTATAATGAAATGGCTCTTGTTTGAAGGGTGATGTGTTCTGAGGTAACAGTCATAGAAGCAGCTGGTGACATACTTGTGAGTCTATTCTCAGATCTACTGCCACCAGAGAAGCAGCTGCTCTTGGAAACAGAATTTTAAGAAAAAGAAAAGTTCCCTTTTATTGAGCATTTACTTTGCGCCAGGCACTGTGCTAAGAGCTAATGTATAATTTCACTTAATGCTCATTCTGGTGCTGTGAGTTAAAACTAGGATTATCCCCATTTGACAGAAGTAGAAATGGGCTCAGAGGCTGAGGACCTTGCCCAAAGCCAGGTCTGCCTGACTCGGAGCCCCTAACGCTGCTCTTTGGCCATGCAGAGACAGAAGCTGTTTCTATAGGGAAGACTCAGTTCCTTACCTGGCTTTCCTGTTCAGTAGGCCAGGTCTGGGAATTCCCCGAAGAAGCCAGGTAACGGGGGCATGGCATCGACAAACACTTGGCCTTATCTGAGCAGGGGCTGGCTCCCTTCCCTATAAAGCCATTGCTGTGGCCTACCACCCTTTTGGGCTTCCCAGGTGGTGCTAGTGGTAAAGAACCTGCCTACCAGTGCAGGAGATATAAGAGACGCACCAGTTTGATCTCTGGGTCAGGAAGATCCCCTGGAGGAAGGCATGGCAACCCACTCCAGTATTCTTGCCTAGAGAATCCCATGGACAGAGGAGCCTGGCAGGCTACAGACCATAGGATTGCAAAGAGTTGGACATGACTGAAGTGACTTAGTGTGCGCGCACACACACATCCCACCCTTTTATTGATTCTCCCTGAATCCCACTCCTTCTTTAAGGTCTATCCATCAAGGCCTTCCAGAGAATTCTCCATACCCCTGCCCGTCTCATATATACCTGGCACACTATTCCATACGGCTTCATACTGTGCTGGTTGTTGGGGGGTGTTTACACAGCATGGCTCTGAGGATGGGAAGGAGGAGGAAGAGACATCTATGTAGGCATATGATAAAACAACTGACCCATCATATTGCCTACGGCATCGTTATAATAGCAGACACAGCCGTCTCACACAAGGACCTGTTGGACTGAGAATCATCACCCAGGCTCAACGCAAACACTCCAGGCTTTGCAACTTGCACTTCACCCGAGGCATCAAGGGGAGAAAGGATTTGAGGCTGGAGGAGGAAACAGCAGGCACACCATAGAGACCCATCACATCACCTTGCGAGGGAGGGAGCCCCAGCCACAAAGGCTCAAAACAGTGGGGGCTGCCATTTTGAACCACAAGTCCTTAACTGTCCTAGAAAGCTAAGAGACACAGATTAAAGCTTCCTGTGAATCATTCCTCAACCTCTCTGCCTAAGTAGGGAGGGACCAACCTCCAGACCTCCTCAGGTCAGACTAGCTTTGTTCTGACTCACCGTCTTCCTGTCGGTGCCACGGATGCTCTTGCCAATACCTTCCTTCCACCTCCATGCCCACTGGGATGGGTGAGACAAGGCGTGTTGCCTTCACCTTTCCAGCCTACCTCCAAAGAATACTGTACTTCCTCTGGGATGGAGTTGAAGATCTTACTATGGCAGTAAAACTCAAGACTACACAGATTCTCAAGGTGGCACAGTTCAGTTTCCAGGAGAAGGCCTGCCTGTTCCTTCCTTCCTTGATACCTGGGAAGCTGGGCATATTGGGCACAGCCAGAAACTGCTTGGGAATAAGCTCCACTGCCTTATGTGTTGTTATTAAAGAACTTCTTCCTTTTTCCTGAGCAGGGACACTCTTACTCTTCCTGGAAGGTTGTTATCGGTAAACTTCCCATTCCCAGTCACTTCTCCTATATACTACATATCAAATCAAGCACCAAAAAGCTTATGATGGGCCTAAAACTGGCCAGATTCATGGTCCATCCAACCTAGAGCCATGCAAATAAGGCCAGACTCACATGTTAGAATGTGAGCAGAGATGTGTTCAATGGCCAGAGGAGGATCCTAAAGTAATTCCAAATTAGGTGGACTTGACTTATTTTCTTAGGCAGAGGGCTCATGTCCACTGCAACACTTCTTTAATCCATTTTTTTCTTCCCACTCATTGTCTTTACACAAAGCAGCCCACAAATTTCCTGCTTAAAATTCCATTTTACAAAATGTTTCTGTTGGGCTGAATGTGCAGGATTCTAGTCCTTGTCCCCTTGCCTGTCCTCCCATCACAAAAGCGCAAAAGTACAAGTAGCAACAGAGTCAAAATTCTGTCTGTGAGGCAGGAGAAGGGGACAATTGGGAAGCTTCACTTAAAAGAGATCTGTGCGTGTGTGCTCAGTCTGACTCTTTATGATCCCATGGACTGTAGCCCTCCAGGATCCTCTGTCCATGAAACTTTTCAGGCAAGAATACTGGAATGTGCTGCCATTTCCTCCTCCAGGGGATCTTCCCAAGCCAGGGATCGAACTCGCATCTCCAGCATCTCCTGCATTGGCAGGTGGATTCTTTACCTGTAAGAGTTTGGGTGCTATTCCCTCAGCGATCAGCCCTAATCAGGGCAGTAAGGAATGAATGGTGAAAAGTCTATAGCAAATCCCCTACATACAAACCTTCAAGGCACAAACTTTCAAAGATACGAACATGTATCTGGTTCCAGCAAGGAATCAGAACCTGTGTCATCAGCATCAGCTGTGAGTGAAATTGCAGCTTGCCCTCCGTATCCTACAGCTGAGGATTCTTCAGCTCTGCTATCTTCCACCTCCATCCCCACCTGCAGTCAGTAACTCTTCTTGCCTGTGTGCCTGATGCCAGACCCTGTATTCTAGCTGTTGTACTTTTCAAGGTACTGTACTATAAGATTAAAATCATTATTTTTTGTGCTTGTCTTTTATATACTATTTGTATGAAAAGTATTATAAACCTATTACAGTATAGTACTATATAGCCGATTGTGTTAGTTGGGTAACTAGGCTAACTTTATTGGACTTAAAACTGGCCTTATGAATGTGCTCTTAAAAGGGAACTCATTCATATATAGGGGATTTACTGTGACTTCTTTTTCACAGCATTAATCTAAGAATATAAGCGGGCACCACAAAGCATGCCTAGCAAGCTGTCTTCCACGGGGCATGGAATTGCCATACTGGTGCAACACAGTCCATCTGGTTACACACTCAGCTGCAAAAGCAGTGCCCCAGGAAGGCCTGCTTACCTCCCAGATGACACGGAGCTAAGAGTTGTGACATCTGAACAACCACGAAGGGCTGTGCCATTAATAAATGTGTCCAGACACTTTCTAAATGTTTACATTACTCTTCTGGTTAGAAATTTTTAAATTCCATAAACAAGCATCTGTGAACTTATCTGGAAATCTAGCAGACACGTCCCTTGTTTAACCAAACACAAAACCATAACATAAACACAAGCAAAACCAAGATAAAACCAATAGAGCAGAAACTTCCAGAGGCGCCAGAGGCCCCTGAGCTGGAACAGTGCAGGATCACCCCCCTGCAGCTCCAGATGTGGGGACGATCCGCCCCACAAAGCCACGGGATTCGAGTTCAGGCACCCTCATTCTCTAGTTCTGTTCTTGGGCAAGGTGTTAAGCCTCTCTCAACCTCAGTTTCCTCTACCGTTAAATGGGGGTGATCACCACCTCTGCCTGGAGTACCTTAGATACTGTTCCAAATCAACCCCTATGGCACCAAATACAAAATATGATTATTCTTCATCCTAACTCTAAGAATACGGGGGGTGGGGAAAGTAAAGGGACATGTATTGCTTCACCATGAATAACAAGCTAAGGGAACAAAATCAGATAGTGCCACAGCACATTAATCATCTTAAATCACCCTAGAGAAGCTTTTCCTGGGAAAACGTAAGTTGATTTTCCATTACCATCCATGGGACTTGATGGAGTATCCTTCCATGTCACCAGCTGCTATGCACTTGGGACAGACAAGTAATTTAATCCAAATAATTAGGAAGGGTAGGTCTCCTATGGCATTGTGGGTAGGGAGGGGAGAAGAATTGCCAATGGTAGTGAGATTACTGATCCACCCCTGGGCCTCCTATATCTAAATTCAGGTAGCCAGGAGTTCACTACTTAAGATATAAAAATGTTTTTCAATCTGATTAAAAAATGGGCCAGGATAGAAATTTTTCCTAAGAAGATACACAGACGGCCAACAGGCACATGAAAAGCTGTCCAACATCACTAATCATCAGGAAAACGCAAATTAAAACCACAGTGAGGGTTACCTTTTGTGTACCTGACCTTGCACACGTTAGAGTGGCTACTACCAAAAAAAAAAAAAAGAAACAAGTGTTGGTGAGGGTGTGGGGGAATGGGGAATCCTTGTGCACTGTTGGTGGGAATGTAAACTGGTGCGGCCACTATAGAGAACAGTATGAGGTTCCTCAAGGAAATTTTAAATATAGAAGGACCTTATGATCCAGCAATCCCACTTCTGGGTATATATCCAAAGGAGATGAGATCACTATCCAGAAGAGATATCTCCACTTACATGTTCACTGTAGCATTATTCACAATTAGCAAGTTACATAAAAAAACTAAGTGTCTGTCTTTGGATGAACAGGTAAAGACGAAGTGTATATATATTATGGAATATTATTCAGCTATAAAAAAAAGAAACCCTGCCATTTGTGACAACATGGATGCACCTTGAGGGTATTACACCAAGTGAAAAAAGTCAAAGACACATACTGTATGATCTCACTTACCTGTGGAATCTTAAAAAAAAGTCAAAGTCATAGAAACAGAACAGAATGGTGGTTCCCAGGGGCTGAGAGGTGGGAGAAACGAGATGCCAGTCAAAGAGTACAAACTTCCAGTTATAAGATAAATAAGTTCTGGGGATCTAATGTACAGCATGGAGACTATAGTTAACAACACTGGATTATATGCTTGAAAGCTGCTAGGAGAATAAATCTTAAATGTTCTCACCACACAAAAACACAGTAATTATGTGAGGTGATGGATGCGTTAACTACTCCTACTGTGGTGATCATTTCACAATATTTATGCGTATCAGGTAATCATGTTGTACACCTTAAATGTACACAATGCTATATGTCAATCATATCTCAGCCATACTGGTGGGGGGGAAGAAACAAAGATTTTTTTACTGTTTTTTCCTCCTGAAAATTAAACCACCTAGAAAAACAGTGAATACTGTTATCCTTCTACATAATACGGAGAAGAAAATGACCAAGTTCCTGTTGGCAAGCAGGAAAGACAGACTTCACTCCGACCTCCAGGTCCTGTAAGTTAGTCATCGCTGATTCCCTGGTTGGTGTCAAGAGCCTCAAGCCACCACTGCCCACCACACCACAGGCAGAGTAACTGGCCATTGTCAGGGTCTGGGAGTGGCTGAGAGAAAGAACACAGTCACGAGATTCAGTAACCCAGCACGCCACTCAACTTCTCCAGGTCACAAAAGAAGGTTCCTTTAAGCTCTAACCTTACCAATAGTCACAAGAGAAAATTAGGGTCACTGGAAACTGAAGACTATCTCTGTTTCACTCAGCCATGGCCCTTTGCCCTTCCTCTTGGATTCTGAAGCTTAACAGAAGGCAGGAACAAATAAATATAATAAATGTCCAGATAGTCTGTGAACTATGACTATAATGGTAGGAGAAGATGAGGTCTATTGAGCAAATCATATACAACCATTAAAACAGCCAGATTTGCACAGTGGAATCTGGGATAACTTTTTTTTCCCAATCATCATTCTTCTTCCTGTTACACTGCTGTATCAGGCACACCAGGCTGGAAACAAGTCACTAGGATTTGCAGGGGAAGATCTTACCTTCAAGATCCATCACTACCTCGCCCTTGTGCCAGGTTTGGGGTGACCCCAACTCTGCTCCCAGGGATGGGCAGACAGACGGAGCCTTCAGAGGTAGGCAATTCCAGAGGCAGACATTAGGCTTCTGACTTTCCAAGCAACTTCAAGGAACCCTTTCCATAGGGCCCCAAGCTCCCAAAAAGTTTATGGAAGCCAAGGCTGGACAACCATAAAGGCAGCTCACTCAGTAAAGGAGTTTGAGTCCATCCGGAAAGGAAGTAGGAACAGAAAAGGCAAGATTTCACAGCAAAATTGGAACTGCTGCCAAACATCTGGACTCCCATATGTAAGTCCTATGTTAGGCAGGGTAGGGGAGCAGGGGAGACAGGAGCAGGGAAGATGGAAGAAGGAAAAACAACAACACTTCTGCTGTCAAGAATCCTAGTGGGCAGGATATAAATTAGGAGATTGGGATTAACATATACACACTATATATAAAACAGACAACCAACATGGACCTACATACATATTGGTTCTCCAGTGGTTAGGACTCTGAGCTTTCACTGCTGAGGAACTAAGATCCCACGGCACATGGTGTGCCCCCCACCCCAAAAAAACTTACTGAAAAAAAAATCTATAGTGCAATTGGAGAAAATATAAATAAAATGCTGAAAATACAACTATAAGACAAATCATACCCAAAAGTACAAGATCACTAATTGTGGATGTAAATACTGAGGGAATATAGCTGCTGGAATTACAATAGATGTATGCGCCACTTACTGTGTGTTGGGCACTGCTAAGAGCTACACCTACACGATTTTATTTAATCTTCACTTCTACCCAGTAAAATGAGGGAAGTGGGATTACAATTATTCCCATTTTACATTTGCAGAAACCAAGAGAGTACATCCTTTTCCGAAGGTCCCAGCTAGCATCAGAGCGAGGATTCAACACCAGTGTCACCCAGAGCTCACGTGGGCTCATTTGAAGTGGAAAAGGGGGTTCATCTCTCAAGTGTGGGCTCTAAAGGAGGAGAGCTTGAGTGTTTTCTGGAGAAGGTATCTGGGGGCAAGGGGATTCATGCACGGGAAAAGGCACAAGGCTGGAATTTGTGATGATCAAAACCACAAACATTTCTTGAGGAACTTTTAAGTGCTGGGCACAACCAGATTTGGAAATAAAGCTGTAATACCAAGGAAAAGAGGAAATCATACTCCATTCTCCTTCCAAAAGAAGACAATAACACTTAAAATAAAATCTCTTTCACCCACTCTGAATATTCCAGGGTCTCAAAAGAAACCATGCCACAAAAATGCTACATTGATTTGGGTAAGTCGGGACGGGGATGCAAGAAAGGGCATTCCCTTTGACCTTGGCAGCAGACGAAAGAGCAAGAGAAATATATTGCCTTCCTCCTGGGGCAAAAGCATTTTAATTGTCAGCTGAGAGGCCAGCAGAGCCATAAAACTGGCCAGCTGTCCCATTCAATCAGGCCAAAGGCCATAACAAGACAAGGCAGTGTTCTCAGGGGGCCAAGTGCTCGGAGTTAAGGCTGGGTCCAGAGATAGCAAGAGGCCCGCACACAGCAGGAAGGAGCGGCTGGGGATCGATGCCTTCCGTGGCTTCAGCTGAAACAAATCTGCCCGTTTTGGTGGAGAAGGAAATGGCAACCCACTCCAGTATTCTTGCCTGGAAAATCCCATGGACAGAGGAGCCCGATAGGCTACAGTCCATGGACTCGCAAAGGGTCGGACACGACTGAGTGACTTCACTTTCTTTTTCGTGAGAGGGATAAAACTACCCCTGGCTGACTTGGCAGAAAGCAGGGCTTTCTGGCTGCCTAAATCCCCATACTACTTTAAAAAGGGAAACCCAACTAGAGCCTGTGTATACCTAAAATAACAAGAGATAGAAAGAGCAGGGAAAGGGGCAGCCCTTCACTGAATGTGGTTCCGGGTGATACCTTCACGGTAAGTTTCTTCGGTCGTGTCCGACTCACTGTAACCCCATGGACTGTAGCCCGCCAGGTTCCTCTGTCCATGGAATTCTCCAGGGCATGGCAACCCTCCTCCAGGGGATCTTCCTGACCCAGAGATCAAACTGGTGCGTTCCTTATGTCTTTTGCATTGGCAGGCGGGTTCTTTACCGCTAGCACCACCTGGGGAGCCCAGGTGATACTTGGCGCACATCATTTCAGGCCGTCTTAAAACCGCGCTGCTCTCTTTTGTCGTGTCCACGTGTTACAGATGAGAATCCTGGAGCTCCAAGAGACACACCCAATGTCAGGGGCACAAGAAGTAGCCTAAATCCGAGTCTCTCTGACTCCCAAGCAGTGTTCCTTCCGTGAGACCACATGGCTCCCAGTGTCAAGCTTAAGGGGGAAATGCTTACTTCTCAAAATCTTTGAGTTTCCCACAGAGAGCAAAACTCCTGGGAAAGTTAGGAAAGAAGGCGAAGTATGATCCACAGCCTTAACACTTCTCATTTCTGTGTCTCACGGCCACTTTTCGTGTGCTGCACAAGCAGTCTCCCTCACTTCTGTTGGTGCTGGGCACAGAGGCACAAGATTAAAAGTGCCTAAGTGGACTGGAGGGCTTCCCTCATGGCTCAGTGGTACAGAATGCCCCTGCTAATGCAGGAGACATGGGTTTGATCTCTGGGTGGGGAAGATCCCCTGGAGAAAGAAATGACAACCCAATCCAGTATCCTTGCCTGGGAAACCCCTTGGACAGAGGAGCCTGGCAGGCTACAGTCCATGGAGGTCGCAAAGAGTCAGACACAACTTAGTGATTAAACAACAAGTGGTCTGGAGCCCTGCCTGAAAAAGCCTTGTGTTGTTGATTCAGAGGACCAAGTGGGAAACCAGCCGCAGAGCTCTGACAGGCCAGGACGCCCCCTCACTCAGCTCCAAGGACAGAGGTGGCCTGTGATGAGCTGCGTCCTGCTTCCAGGAGGAAGGCTGCCCTTGGTATATTCTAGGTCCCTGGCATGATTCACATGGCCGGAGCATCTTGTCTCAGCAAGGCCATCTGTCACGCTCCGAGCAGCAAAGGGGGAAGGGAGAACCTGTGGGCTCCGGTCAGCTGTTTCCCCACTGAACCGCTTGGTGAAGAGTCCCCATCGGGAGCTCTGGCCCCCGCAATGAGCCCAGGAAGCAGGGAGCCTGGGCGCCCTGTAGCGTGACACAGATTTAGACAGAGCGCGGGGTCATCATCCACCCCCGACACACACACATTCACACTGGATCGTGTAATGTCAGCCCCGGGAGGGAGGGATCTCAGAGACCATCTCATCCAAACCTCTCATTTCACAGGTGAGGAATCTGAGGCCCAGAGAGATGATGAGATGTGCCTGGGACCACCCAGCCCGTCTGCCCAGGGGGCACCGGGTCAGTGCTCCTTCCACTGCCCCATCCTCTTCTTACCCAGACGCCCAACTAAGAAGCTCTCCTTTCGCCATAACCTGCTCTGAGCCTCAGATGAGTATAAGCTGTAACCCTCTTCTCCCAAAATTAGTATGAGCTGTAACCCTCTTCCTTCCAAACCTACACACATTCTGCATAGATCCTTCCTTAATAAGAGGAGCAAGTGTGGTTGAGCAGGAAGCTGATGGGGGTCCTGACAGGGACTTCTAGGTAAAGAGATGGGTGACCTGGGAAGAAGCTCTCTTTTCCTTTTGCCTCAACCAGACCACTGTCTCCACTCTGTGTCCCAGTTTCCCATCCATAAGTGATCCCGAGCTACCTCCTGGGAATGGGGGAAAGCACCAAGTCAGGAATGGAAAACTGTCCAAGAGCCACGGCGGGGAAGGAGACACAGACAGACTCCTGTCTCCTCCGAGATCCCAAAGCACAAACCTTGACCCTGAGCAATAACAGTCCCACAGGCCACCTGCAGAAAGGGGAGATGGCTACTTAGCTGTTACCAGGTTTGGGGTGGCGGGTGTGGGGAAGAGAAGACAGAACAATTTCCCTGACTTTCAAGGTAACCAAGGCTCGAATCAGAGGAAACAGAAATAGCAGGGAAGGGACAGAAGAATGGTGTGGAAATTCACAATTTCCATCCTTTATCCAAATCCTTTCCTGCCCTGAACCCAACCCTTACCATGGTGTTCTCCCTAAGCTCAGGGCTCAGTCATAGTCCAGGGACACCTACCAAGATCGTCCATACAACACAATCCTCTGACCACGCCAGCACAGGCTCTGCAGGTACCTACATGCTCTCCAGGGCCTGGCTTCTCCCTGTACCTGAGTAAGTTACAGAGCAGAACCCAGGGTTGCCAGAGGAAAAACAGGTGGGCAGCCTCCCCCAGCAAGCTGGGCAGAATGAGGGCAAATGTTCCACGAAGAGGGAAGCGCCCTTTGCGAATCCTAAGAAGGGGACCTGAGCCCCTCCAACTTCAGGAAAGGGCTGAGGCGAGAGAATCCATGGGGAGTGTTCAGGCACCATCACCTCCTGGGGGGCCGTGCTTGCACTGGGCTGGTTTTAGGTCCTTCTCTGTGACCCCACAGGGAACTCCTTGAGGGCAGGGCTGTGTCAATTATAGCCCCAATACCAAGTGCTCAAAATGACACACCAACGAGAGCCATCTCTGCACAGGAGATGGTCATGTTCAGGTGAAAGCAGGAAAGCAAAGCTTCCAGGCAAAGTTGAAGAACTGAGAGGTGCACATGGCTTGCAGCTCAGACCTCCCAGCCTCGCCCGCTGAGTCCCACTCACCAGGATGGTTCTTTGCTTCATTTCTGCTTTATTTACTTATATATTTATTTTGACTTGCAGAATGTGTCTCTGTACCCACAGAAAATGGAATCCATCCACTGAACACAATACTTTAGGACATGCCTCGTATACCTGCTGGGTAACCTTAGAAAGAGCCTCCTGCTTAGCACTGACTCCAGAGACGGGCTAGCAGGAAGTGGCCAGGTGTGACTTGAGTACAGGAAAATGAGTGGGGTTTGGCCAGGCAGAGAGATGAGGTGAGGGTACCTCTGAAAGCAAGCTTCATCCCACAGCAACAGTAAGTGTGATGAGGGCCCCATGGGTGGGAAGTAATACACAGCAGGTTCCAAGGGAAAGACGAAACTGGCCTGGCTAAAGGGGAAACACCTGCAGAGGAAGAAGAGGGAGATAGGACAGCAAAGACCCGTGAGAAGTTGACATCTGAAAAGAGGAAGGCTAGCTGAGTTCAAGCTGACATTTGAAAAGGCGTGGCTAGTCCCGAACCAAATCCAGTTCATCGCTCACCTCTGCTCTTTCAGCTGTGAAATTAACAATGAGTTCTCATGAGTTAATGACATGTGGACACTAAGACCCAGTAAACACAGTAACATTACTCCTAATTATATAAAACAAAAGCACTACACGAAGTAAGTAGTAGGAGCAGTGAGACACCCCAGCTAACCCTGAGCAGAGTGCAGGGAATGGTGCAGCCATGAGGAGTCAGACCTGGTCTCCGGACCAGCACCCAGAGAAACGGCTGCCTGTTTTGAGTCTCTGCTTCCTATTTGTAAAATAAAGACATGCACAGTCTTCACTCTGCAGGGTTGCTGTGAAAATTAGATGGGAACCCACATAAAATGCTTAGATAGGGCCTGACCAAAAGAGAACACTCAATAAGCAGTAGTTGCTTGTTATTATTATTTAGAGGTTTGGTGATGATGATGATTATATACGGGTTTGGTTTAGTTAATATACTATATCTAAATACTGTAGATGTTGTTGCTGTTTAATTGCTAAGTTGTGTCCAACTCTTTTGCGACCCCATGGACTGTAGCCAGCCAGGCTCTTCTGTCCATGGGATTTCCCAGGCAAGAATATTGGAGTGGGGTTACCATTTCCTTCTCCAGGGAATCTTTCTGGCCCATGGATCAAACCCGTGTCTCCTGCTTGGCAGGCAGATTCTTTACACTGAGCCACCTGGGAAGCCAAAATAGTGTAGTGGAAAACTGTAAAACCTTTAAATATCTTGTGGTAGAAGAATATTTATTTAATAAGAAAGTGGTCACAATATAGCAAGTTGGCAGTGGGGAGAGAAAGCAGGCTACAAGCAATGTACTTATTAGGATTTCCTGTGTAAGATTTGGGGCTTCCCAGGTTGCTCTAGCAGTAAAGAACCCACCTGCCAATGAAAGAGACATGGATCAATGTAAGAGACGTGGGTTTGATCCTTGGGTCAGGAAGGTCTCCTGAAGGAGGGCATGGCAACCCACTCCAGTATTCTTGCCTGGAGAATCCCAAGCACAGAGGAGCCTGGCAGGCTACAGTCCACAGGATCACAGTCACACACAACTGAAGTGACTTAGCACACACACACAGTTAAGATTTAGGGGTGAAAAGACATATGCAAAAATACCAAAAAAAAAAAAAAAAGGAAAAACACACACTGCGTTTAGCTCTATGTTCTTCCATGTTTTTTAATGGGAGGAAAGACGTTAATAACAAAAGTCATACCACTACCTTCACTTTGAGCAAGGCTTTTCATTTTCCATCACCTCATTTTTATACTAATTTTATTTTTAATAGCCCCTATTAAACTGTTATTTTGCCAAATGCCCTTAAGCCAAAACCCTGAACTCCACTTACCTACCCCCAAAAGGACAATCTTTCCACTAAAAGACCATCTTTCACTAATGTCTTTGCTAACAATCAAGTGGCTGGCTTTCCCCAGTGTGAGGAGCAGAGACACATAAATCCACTTTTATAGCCAGGACTTCAGTGAGTAGTTTCAAGAAGAGATGTTGAAGTTAATGATGCACTGCAGTAGAGTAGTAGAAACCGCCCCTTAAATCAGGAGTCTGAGCCACACGTCCCAGCACCTGGCTAACCCTGCTTTATTGGCTGTATAATGGTAAATATCTAATCAATATCTAAGATAACACTTCTTCCCAATGCATGTTCCCAGACTTCATGGTAAGACTGCCAGCTGTTTCCCCACCATCCATGTTCTCTCTCTTCCTTGGTAACAGACCCTGATTATTGGCCAGGATCCATGCCAACCCAGAATAAAACCCTCCACTGCCCAGTGGCCCCTGTGCTAGCCATGCCTACGGGACTCCATTCTAGCCACTGAATACAGGCAGATGTGTTGTGCTGGATTTCTAGGAAGCTAAAGGGAGACGACTCAGCCACAGGAGCAGCTTCCTCTGTGCTTCTGCTTTTCCTGCTCCTTCAGGCCTGTGACTCAGACCAAATAATTGGCGTTTCAGAAGTCATCTTGGATCCTAAGGCAACCCTGAGATGCAGTAAAGAGAGGTGGAGATGCTTTAAACACCCCTGGCCTTCCTTTCAAACATGAATGTACACCTTGTTTTAGCCACTGTTACTTTGTTTTGTTTTTTCAAGTTATGGGCATTAAACCAAAACTTACTTCAGATGATACACGAACAACCTAAGATGTTCTATGCTACACATATGTCGTAAATAGCACATGACTTTTTTAAACGGATAATCAGGATATATTATCAGCCTGATAATCAGCCTGATAATCAGCCTTTTAATATATCACTTTTTTACTGAACTTTTTGTAACAGTTAGATTTTATCACCAGCTACTTTGTTTTTTCCACAAGACAGCCCCCATGTGTACCTTACTCTTTTCTCTGGGGGTTCAAAGTCAACTAACACATATAATTCACAGAATTCTGCCCTCACATGACTATGAACAAAATGCGACTCTCTGGAGCTCCTAATAAAAACCAAGAGGAACAGGCCAGTATCCCCAAATCTGCAAAACTCAAAGAAGTTACAACTCTCAAACTGGAGGCAAAGAAGTGACGTAACATTTCTAAAATGATTTTCAAGTCGTGTATACACGGCAATGGAATAAAAACAACAGTGTCATCAGGGCTCATGTTGGATAAATTCAATCACAGACAAACAGCCACCCAATGAGCTACCCCCAACTCACATGTGAGATTTACAGCAAGCATCAACATCAGCACCAACCAGCAGCCCAGTGGACTATGAACATTTCAGGGCATCAGCGGTCTTGCTGGGTGAGGTCCTTTAAAATAGTATGCCCTGCCACCATACACTGTACCTGAAGGTCCCCCTCGGGAATCCTAAGACCCACATTAGGACAAAGGACCACGCTTTTGTCTCCAAGGAGACAGAATGACACTCAGGTCCCCTGCACCTCCTTAGCAAGTTAGCTTTCCCTTCATAAGAGTTTAGACTTCCAAGCATAAATCAGAAAATGTAAAACCTCATATCTGCAGCTTGAAATTATACCCAGATGTAAAACTTCATAGAGGAAATTATTAACTTTTACAATCACCCTGGCCCAAGTTTGTAAATGGGCTCAATTATGTAAGATGAGTGCACAATGCCTAGCTCACCCAGCATGATAAGGATATAAGAATGCATTTTTTAACAATTCAGCTTCTATATCCCATTTTCTACCAACACATGAGCTTATTCTCACTCCATCATCCAAAGCAATCTCTAGGTAGAAAAAAAATTTTTTTTCTTAAAAAGGAAGTCAGCAGAAGTTTTAACTTATTTTATACATTTAAAGGGCTTTCCTGGTGGCTCAGATGGTAAAGAATCCATCTGCAATGTGGGAGACCTGGGTTCAATCCCTGGGTTGGGAAGAACCCCTGGAGGAGGGCATGGCAACCCACTCCAGGATTCTTGCCTGGAGAATCCCCATGGCCAGAGAAGCCTATAGTCCATGGGGTTGCAAGGAGTCGGACCGACTAAGCGCACACACACACACACATTTAAAGAACAGAATTGTGCAGGAAGGATGAGAATAATCATATAGTAAAGAGAGAGAATAATGGCAGAAGGAAAAGAGAAACCAGATTTATTTCATGGAACTGAAATCCTTCACATGCATTATATCCAAAATACATATCTAATGCTCCATACTCACCAGGAGGAAATTTGCTCTTATTAAAGGGGAAGAGGATGCATGTAGATGAGGTAAGGGTAACAAATGCTATTTTAAAGTAAGTTGGAAAGTATATTTCTGTATATATGGGCCATATATGCTTTTTAAATGTCTGGGAAAATATGCCAAATGCAATATATACACTTCCAGAAGGAAAACATTATGGGTGATCCTTCTTTCTGTTTATCTACACTTCCTAATTTTTAGAACAAAAGCACTTACTACCTATGTTATTTAAAATGTATTTTTTAAAGTTAACAGATTCACAATAGCATCAAGACAAAAATAAGCCACATGTGGAACAACCAGGAGGAAAACAAGGTCTAAAGGATTTCTGGGCTCAAAGCTGAAGGACACAGAGCGTGAAATTTCTGGGACCCCAAACTCCTAACGCCCTCCTCTCTGGACAGGCTGCCCAAAGTGACTTTAGGCATATACCACTTAGCAAATTGTATCCTCTCTACCATGCACTTTAGGCCAGGGAAAGTCCAAATTACCACACAAAAGA
This sequence comes from Bos mutus, assembly GCF_027580195.1. Lineage (NCBI taxonomy): Eukaryota > Metazoa > Chordata > Mammalia > Artiodactyla > Bovidae > Bos > Bos mutus. The sequence continues at coordinate 26,293,503 of NC_091626.1, read as the reverse complement.
AGCATACTCCCAAGGCCTGCTGATTCAGCTAAGGAAAGAGACTGAAGTTTATACCAACCCACCATTTAATTATGTCTAACACTTGCTTTACAATCTGGTTTATGGGTTCTAGATGTTTAATAAACAGTTACTTCTCAGTTCCCTGCTATTAAACACTATGTAGTTATGACTATTAATTAATACCACCTTGAGGCTCTCAGGAGAGCTGTAGGTCTACCAGTGAGGTCGTGTTCCCCAAGCTGACACGGTTACCTGAACGGGCCTCATGGCTTCAACGACACGCCTCCTCTCTCTTATACCCCTTCTCTGGTGGGAACTCAGGTTGGATAGTTCAGACAGAAATGCAAACAGATGGTATTGGTTTGCTTTATCTATTGTTTCACGGAGGAGGAAAACTCCTTTTGTGTTCAGAAGCACCCACCCTTCCCTCAAAATGGAAAAACGCATCTAAGTGTTTTGTTTGAACAGCACATCACAGAGTCACACACTGCCAACCATGCCTGCTAATTGGGTTTTTTTCTTTTTTTGGTATTTTTCTTCTCTTTTTTTTGGTAATTTTTTTTTTCCTTTTTCTTTCTCTTTTTGGCTGTGCCATGTGGCATACAAGATCTTGGTTCCCCAACCATGCCCTCTCCAGTGGAAGCACGGAGCCCTAACCACTGAACTGCCAGAGAATTCCCGAAGGATGGACTGGCTTTAAGCAGGGCATTTCACTGCCCACTAAGATTCCTGAGACATCCACTTCAACCCAAGCTATGACCGGGTCTGAAAGTGATCTCAAGCCCTCCAGCCCCACCTCTCTGTACTCACTGTTGCTGGATTTAAGGTCACGGTGGATGATGGGGACAATCGCCTCATCATGTAAGTAGTTCATCCCTCTGGCAATCTGCACGGCCCAGTTCACCAGGATGTCTGGGGGAATCCTTTTCCCAGATAACACTCTATTCAAAGGCCCTCCACGAGCAAACTCCATGACCAAGCAGAGGTTGGGTTCCTTCAGACACACCCCCCGAAGGGCAATGATGTTGGGGTGCTTCAGCATGGCAAAGAGCTTGGCCTCCTGGCGGACGTTCTCTATGGTCTGGCTGATGTCCTCGTCGGGATCATGGCGAGCTGCTTTCACAGCGACCTCATCCCCTATCCAGAAAGCACGATAGACCTTCCCAAAGCCCCCGATGCCGATAATCTCTTCCAAGGTCAGCTCCGCAAAATCAATCTCTAACACTGAGAAAGAACAGGAAAAAAGGAGCAAGTCAAAAACATTTGAAAAACACCATTTAATCACCCATTTACCTAGCTGGGTAAACACAACAAGCTGTCTGTTCACTTGGCTTTTCAGTCTCCCCACAATAAACTCCCCAAGGACAGGAAAAGTGGGTAACATTTTTTTCTGCGGCCAGCGCGTTATCTTTAGTGACTGGCACATAGTAGGTATTCAATAAGTATTCACGAAATAACTTCTACTTGGAACTTCATGAAGAATACTGTACTGAGAGCAACCATTTTAACTAAAAGAAAAACTGGGGGAGATCAGTCCTTGTGTGGCTTGTTCACATTTTACTGTGTATATACCAGGTAGCAAGAAGCATGTAATACAGTGCCAAGGCAGACAGACAACAGCCAAAGTGTGGTGTAAAAGAGCTTCGGTGGTGGTATGATCTGAAGATGAGGGAAATCACTCACTCCCACCACAGGACAGGGGTTAAGAGGGTGGGTGGGAAAAGGATTCTCAAGGAAGGAAACATCTGAAACGGGCCCAAAGAATGAGAGGAAGGGCTATCATCAGGAAATGAAGACCAAGGTGGAGAAGACAGTCCCGGCAGATGGAAGGTCATGAGCCAGAACACAGGGCACGAAGCACTTATTCACAGCAGACATGAGGTGGAGACAACCTAGACGTCCACTGACAGATGAGTGGATAAAGAAGACGTGATGCACACACAATTGAATGTTACTCGGCCATAAGAAAGAATGAAATCGTGCCATTTGCAACAACATGGGCGGACCTAGAGATTTTCATAGGAAGGGAAGAAGTCAGACAGAGAAAGACAAACACCGTATAATATCACATGTACGTGGAATCTAAATTATGAAACAAATGAACTTATCTATGAAACAGTAACAGACTCACAGACACAGCAGACTTGGGGCTGCCAAGAGGGTGAGTGTATTGGAGAGGGACGGAGTGGGAGTCTGGGGTTAGCAGATGCAAACTAGTATATATAGAACGGATAAACAACAAGGTCCTGCTGTTCCTACAAGGGAACTGCATTCAGCATCTTGTGATAAACCATAATGGAAAAGAATATAAGGAAGAAAGTAAGTATATGCATAACTGGATCACTTCGCTATACAGCAGAAATTAACACAGCATTGTAAATCAACTCTACTTCAATAAAGAGAAAAGGCGGGGGTGGGGGTAAGGGAAAGAACATGTGCATGAAGGTATATAGCCTATCAGGAATTTCAGGAGTCCAGGGCAGCTGGATTATATGCATTAGGGTAGATGAGGCTCAAAGTCTTGCTGGGGTCAGACTTGTGACTTAGAAAGAAAATCAACTCTGGCAGCTATGTGGAACGTAATAGCAAAGAGGACCACTAAGGAGACCGTTGCAGTAATCCAGGTACATAAGCACAAGAGTCAAATCTCAGGAGCCGTGAAGGCTGGAGATCAGGGGAAAAAATCAGGAGATCTTCAAAACTTGGTTTTACCAGGACCTGGTGATTAAAGTGTGCAAGAAAGAGGAGTCTCCAAGGCAACATCTTACCCCCACCACAGTTCCAGCCCTGAGGTTCCCAGTGACACCCCCACCCTCTCATTTCCCATCCCAAATCCAGAGTTTGAATCTACCATACTTGACTGTATCTTTAGCTGTTTGGAAAAACTTCCATGGATAGAGAATAATAACCACAAGTGATTATGAATCTTGAGTTAGATATGGTGTTGCTGTACAAGTGAAGTGCTATTTCATGTTTCTCTCATGAAAACCCTATTCTCTGTCTTCTCAGTCTCTTCCCTTGTCTTCACCTAGCTGACCCAGCTGGTCTCAAGTCTCAGCTTAACTATAATCTCCTAGAGGAACTTTTCCTAACCCCTCTACTAAACGAGGCCAGGCCTCCATCAAGCACTCCCATAGCAGTCTCTATTGGCAAGACTCAACAAAGTTATAATTACTTGTTCAATGCCTATTTTCCTACTAGACTGCAAGATGCATGAGGGCTGATCCTCTCTGCCTGACACACCACTGTCCTTTACGTGCTGAACATTCAGCTGGAGACCAATAGAGAGTAAAGCAAAATGGGGAGAATCTACTTCAGTATGAAAGAAATCAAACTCAGATCTGGGGAAAAGCTGGAACTGGACCTCCTGAAACAAATACAGAGAATAGTCACACTGCTACAAAAGAAAAAACTGAACACAAAGATCACATATTTCTGAACTCTTGGCAAGACCGAAAGAGGAGATGCCCACTGCAGACTGTTCTTTTCTATTCTCAGCCAGCTCCACAATGTCTCTATTCTCCATTCAGATGCTGGTGGTGTTCAGAACTAGGTTCCTGCTCAGTTATAGCATTTCCATCCTATCTAGGGCTAATGTTCATTTATATTTTGTAATTTACCTGGCAGTCTGCACAAAGAAAACTCTTAGGAAGTTAGTCGGACTGCCTTTAAGTATACAAAATATGTGGCCCATTTGCACCCTCAAAGTTCCAATTGTTCAGGATTATCACCTCAGTGACCAACACAACATTGTAAAGCAATTTTCTTCCAATTAAAAAATAAATTTAAAAGTTTTATGAGAACAAAAGTAAATAAATGACAGCAACAACAAAAGATCATCACCTTATCTAGTACCCTTCTTGAAAAATAAATGGTGTGTCCTGCAGACTAATAATCTACATCCATTCTACAATCCTCCAGTATACCTTTCAGTACTACAGAAGCTGGAAAGTTTAAAAACTATATTTCCCAGACTTCTTGACAGAGTGCTGGTTCAGCCAATGAGATGCGTAAGATTCAGAAGGCAGAAGTGATATGGAGACCATCTCCTTGCTGCTTCTCCTGGTAAGCATGGCTGTGGAGAAGTGGGTTTTCTATAATATCAAATCAGTGTCCAATTATTAGGCTTCCCAAGTGGCGCTAGTAGTAAAGAATCTTTCTGCCAATGCAGGAGATTAAGAGATGTGGGTTCAATCCCTGGGCCAGGAAGATCCCCTGGAGAAGGAAAAGGCACCCTACTCCAGTATTCTTGCCAGGAGAATCCCATGGACAGAGGAACCTGGTGGGTTATAGTTCATGGGGGTAGCTTACTAGTTTTGCAGATGTAGAAGGAATGTTGCAAGGCCAAGTAGTCACCTAATCTCCAGACAGCAACTACAACAGGGTATTGGAGAAGTCAACTTCAATGGTAACTCCTGATTCTGTACCTTCTCAGAGAAGCAGCTTGTCTGGTGGGCCAGGTCTGCAATGGACTGCGAGTTGGTCCCATAGTTCTAGCCAAGAGCCTCTTCCTTCTCCCTGCCCTTCCAACAAATCTACAAGCACCCAATTTCTTCTACTAAATTGTTTTCTGTTTAAAGTAGCTTGAGTGTTTTTAGGTCCTAATAAGAATCTTGACTGATTACTAATTCTTATCTTATCTATTACATGAACAAGAAAAAATATGCCTACGTCAAAAAGAGATTAGAACCTTCCTGGAGAAAAATGTAAGTTATGTTAGGAATCCCTTAAGGGGTCATGGAGGGAGCACTCATATTTTTTCCTACCAGATTTTTTTTCATGGATGAAAAGGTAGGTGCCTATTTAATAAATGCATATTTACATATCTTATTCCTCAGATATCTGAATTCTCCTTAAGGAAATTAAGTGCTGTATTTTCTTGTGTATCCACCCTCTTCTTTCCTCTGGTCTGAAGCATAGTTGTGAACACACAGGAGGTGTTAAATATTTATTTAAACACTTATCATCGTTGTTTAGTCACTAAGTCACGTTCAACTCTTTTCAACCCCATGGACTATAGCCCACCAGGTTCCTCTGTCCAAGGGATTTCCCAGGCAAGAATACTGGAGTGGGTTGCCATTTCCTTCTCCAGAGGATCTTCCCAACCCAGGGAATGAACCCATGGATCCTGCATTGGCAGGCAGATTCTTCACCACTAAGACACCAGGGAAGCCTCTTATTTAAACATCAGTTCAGTTCAGTTCAGTTCAGTCACTCTGTCATGTCCGACTCTTTGCGACCCCCTGAATCGCAGCACACCAGGCCTTCCTGTCCATCACCAACTCCCGGAGTTCACTCAAACTCACATCCATCGAGTCAGTGATGCCATCCAGCCATCTCATCCTCTGTTGACCCCTTCTCCTCCTGCCCCCAATCCCTCCCAGCATCAGAGTCTTTTCCAATGAGTCAACTCTTTGCATGAGGTGGCCAAAGTACTGGAGTTTCAGCTTTAGCATCATTCCCTCCAAAGACATCCCAGGGCTGATCTCCTTCAGAATGAACTGGTTGGATCTCCGTGCAGTCCAAGGGACTCTCAAGAGTCTTCTCCAACACCACAGTTCAAAAGCATCAATTCTTTGATGCTCAGCCTTCTTCACAGTCCAACTCTCACATCCATACATGACCACTGGAAAAACCATAGCCTTGACTAGACGGACCTATGTTAGCAAAGTAATGTGTCTGCTTTTGAATGTGCTATCTAGGTTGGTCATAACTTTTCTTCCAAGGAGTAAGCGTCTTTTAATTTCATGGCTGCAGTCACCATCTGCAGTGATTTTGGAGCCCAAAAAAATAAAGTCTGACACTGTTTCCACTGTTTCCCCATCTATTTCCCATGAAGGGATGGGACCAGATGCCATGATCTTCGTTTTCTGAATGTTGAGCTTTAAGCCAACTTTTTCACTCTCCTCTTTCACTTTCATCAAGAGGCTTTTGAGTTCCTCTTCACTTTCTGCCATAAGGGTGGTGTCATCTGCATATCTGAGGTTATTGATATTTCTCCCGGCAATCTTGATTCCAGCTTGTGCTTCTTCCAGCCCAGCGTTTCTCATGATGTACTCTGCATATAAGTTAAATAAGCAAGGTGACAATATACAGCCTTGACGCAGTCCTTTTCCTATTTGGAACATGAGGACTTAAAAGATGTGATTCTGAACGAGGGTGCTGAAAGGACAGCTCCTCAGATGGCATTCCACAGAAGACAGAAAACCTCTGTGGGGAAGGCAAAGCCATGATCTCTCTCTCTCTCTCTGTGTGTAGAACATAAACTCTCATGTTCTTGCTATTTAGTCAAGGAAATATTTTGACCAGCCTTCAAGAAAAGCATAGAAGAGAACTTACAAGCAGACAGAAGACAGAATAGTGGGGGATGTGGGGAGGGTCCTCTCCTTTCTCTTCCCTGTTAGGAAGTCCTTGTGGATCGAAACTAGACTATCACTGCAGCTGAGAACATGTGGGACTCCTTCCCTTCCCTGCTCCTGTCAAGACCTGGTTTTAAGTAAGAATCAGGTCAAGTCTCATGCAGCACATATTTCGGTTTCTGTGGAAGAATATTTCCAGGAATATCAGGAAAAAATCCTTATTTCTTTCAGTCTTGGAGTCTCTCAAATGTATCCTTAGAAACTAAACATATAGGCACATTCTGATGAGTTTGGGGTAAGTGAATAGTACACACATCACTCATTTAAAAATCTTAAGTACATCTGAAAATATACCCTTATATTTCTGGTGAGTACAAGAAAAAGAAATGTAAATCAATCATATCCTTAATTTATGCCCTGCTTGGAAACAAAAACAACTCTCCTGTAAGAGAAACTTTTTCTCAATACCTACGGTGATAGATCTCCAAAGATGATATAACTGTACATTTTCCACCTTTCACTAAAATAAAGAAGATGAGCATGCTCCTGGGTTATTTATATTTGTCAGCCCCACAGAGAGCTAAATTCTAATATCTACATTGGAGAAGATAAAAGCACTCTATGAGTGTTGGATGATTTATAATATCCTTCCTATATGTTTTCCTTGTCACAAGATTTAGCAATTTCCTCCTCTTCTGTTTTGATTAAAGTCTGCAACAAAAGTTTCACTCTGAAAAGCAGCATTTGAAACTAAAACTGAACATTATTCATGGCAACCCACTCCAGTATTCTTGCCTGGAGAATTTCATGCATAGAGAGGAGCCTGGCTGACTTGAGTCCATGGGGTCGCAAAGAGTCAGACACTACAGAGTCACTAACACTTTTGTGTCTTCTATTCACAATCTAATAGCAAAATTCATGCCCCAAAGAGGAAGTTCGAAAAACTAACTGGGAAAAAGTTGTCAAAGGCTCAATTTCATTCAAAGTCTTTGGAGACAAGACTTTGTCTTTTTTCTTTGTCTTTATTTTCTGAGTGACAGTAACTGAACCGATGGACACAGCATACAGACCAGAAACACTTGATCAGATCAGCAACTTCTTTTAGCAAAGCACTGCACTGAAATTATATATTTACATCACCAGTTTCCCTCATGTGTGACTTTTAAGTACCTCCTCACTTTCTCATTTCTTTATCCCCTGGTATTTAACACAGTATCTCTCTTTCGCTGGGCACTCTTATTGGGTTTTGATTAGAACTAAATTTTCTGAATTATCAAGAATTAAGCCCAGTCAAGATCAGAACTCCCAGTGTGGCTAAATAACTTAACAAGACCTTCAAATGCAATGTTGTTCAAGTCAATTATTTCAGTAAGTACAAGATGCTTCCTAATTTCTCATCATCTGAGTTTTAGATATAGGAATCTATTCTATCCAAGGTAACTTTTGTTACCGTAAAGGTGAAGCCCTGGGCACCCAACGGAGAAGGAGCTTCTAACATGGTGCAGTGTGGACCTATCTGGCTTTCTGTGCATGGGTTCTTCCAGCCTCGGTCAGGTTCACTCCTGACTGCTCTGACAGTGGGAGCACTAAAGATACTAAAGAAACTCAGTTCCTGCTCAGGAACCTCACAGAGCTCTTCTACTCTGACACCAGATGTCTCTGAAAAACAAATCACCAAACATCACCCACAAAGAACCTCAAAATATGACATGTTTAAACTACACTACTCTCTAACATGCCAGACCAACATCTCTTCCAGTATGCGACCGAGTTCATCCTCAACACTATTTGGGACATTATATGCTAGGACCTTTAGCCTTCACTTTTCCAGCACTAGAGCCAAAAAGATGCAACAACTGGAAACAATGTAATTTGTCACCTCCAGGTATTATAAAGATCAAATAGCAGAAGCAGGAAGTTTTTAATTGAATAAAACAGAGAGAAAACAAAGGAAGCTATATACTTGAATGTCAATTTGACAGTCAAAACAAGGAAAGAGGCTATGATTTTTATACTAATGGCTGTTATTTAGTAAACAGGTTAAGATAAAATACAATTGCTTGGGTGAAAATAAGTCATAGGACCAGAGAAATAACTGTTACAAGTGAAAGTTTTAAACTATTTAAAGTTATCCCTCGGTAATGATTTTTTAAATCTAAGGGGAAAAGTACATAAAACATGGAATAAATAAAGATACATGTGTACTAACAATACTTTTTTAACAGGAAAGAAATTATGGAAACCCTCAAATGCAAAATAGTGTAAACTGTACCGGGAGATATTTACATCTTTCTTCTAAAACCACCTAGCATCACGGATTAAAGGATTCTAATAGCAAGTTAACTCCTTTGAAAAAAAACAAAGAAAAATTCATTACAGGGTGTGTTATAGGGGGCTCCTGGGAAATTGGTGAAAACCAGGACACTGGAAGAAAGGCCCTGGGAGGGACCCCTGGGTATCATTCCCCTGAGATTTGGCAAATACCAAATATAGGCAAAGATCTAGGGTGAGAAGAAAGGAGAAAATATATTGTCTAGGGGTCAAGGGGCTGGGATTTAACCACTCTACCCTGTGCTCCTGATCTCTCTGGGGGGAATGACATACTTTACCCTCTCTATCATTTCTCCACTCATCACCTGCCCCTCCACCCACTCTCTCTCTCTCTCTCACACACACACCCTTCTTAGCACATTATTCAATAAGACTCCTAAAGGTACCACTTTTGAGATACAAGATTAGGATCGAAGAAATCAACATGGTATTTCAAAGGTGTTTCAGAGGCTTCCAGGACTTGTGAACCAGCTCGGCCCTGAGGGAGACACCACCATCTCCTTTAAACCAAAAGTAAGGGGCGAGGACAGGCGATAGAAGAGGTCGGGAAGGTCCCCGATTTGAGGACTAAGGTTATTACAGAAACCACCAGCTTGCCTAAAATCCTGCCAGATTTGCGGGGCGGGGTGGGGGGGGGGGCGGTGGTGTTGGGGCTTCAGGATGTGGAATCGAGCTGCTGCTGAGGTGGTCAGGTGAAGGTGAAGAAGCCCAAGCGCCCGAGGTTCCAGGCGAGGCCTGCCTGCGGCGTGTCTATCTTACCCACTGCACCCACCAAAGCCCGTGCAGCCTGAGCGCGCGCGCGCACACACACACACACCCAGGTCAATCATTGCCCACCCCAACCTAACCCTCAGGGAGGTCTCCCCTCCCTCCGCAATCATCCCCAGGCCTCCATCATCCCCCGCCCCCCTCCCCCGCCGGGCTCCCGGGCCCGCCTTCGCCTTACACTGAATGGGCGGGTAGCAACTGGGGTCCTCGCCGCCGGGCTGGCAGCGGCTGGAGAAGGCGCTGCGCGGGGTCACGTAGTTGCTCGGGAAGATGCCCACTCGCTGGTTCAGCTGCCCGGTCCACCAGCCCTCGTCGCCGGACACCTGCGAGTCCTTGGACAGCACCTCCACCACGTCGCCCAGCCGCAGGGTCAGCTCGTCCTCGCCCGCCGCCTCGTACTCGAACACGGCCGTCCAGTAGGGCAGCGGCGCGCCGCAGCCCAGCTCCCGGGGGGCCGCCACCGCCTCCTCCTCCTCTTCTTCCTCCTCCTCGGCCCCAGCCCCGGCTCCATCCTCCCCCGGCGGGGCGGCAGCGGCGGCGCTCGCCAGGCAGCCGAGAAGCGCTCTGGAGGGCTCCATGGAGCGGCCGATCCATAGGGTGCGGGGCTGCCGCCGCCCGCAGGAGCCGCCGCCGCCTATTGTTCATGCGGCTCCGCAGAGCTGGGGGGACACCCCTCCCCCGACGGCGGCCTCAGGTAGGGCCGGGGTTGGCGGGGCGGGGAACGCCGGATCGCTCGGGGCTGGGGCCGGCGGGGCGCGGCGACAAGTGCGCGGAGCTGGAGTGCTCACCGCAGCATCGGGGCGAGGCGGGCCGGAGCCCTAGCCTTCGCGATCGCCACTCTGGGGCGGCCTGGCTACCTCCGCCGCGGGTAACCTGCTCGCGCAGCTGGTGCCAGCAGCCGCCCGCCGCTGCCGCCGCCGCCGCCGCCGCCAGCCGGCCGCTGCTCCCTGCTCCGCGCTGCGCCCCGCCCCCTGCGCCGCCCTCACGCCCTGGACCACCTGACGCGGACCTGGCTCCACCCCAGCCCTGCGGACCCGAGGGGGCGGGGCCTCTCTGCTCCCGGGCCCGCCCCCCGGGCTATCCGGTCTTTCCATTGGCCGCCACGGACCCCCGCCAGCCATCCACCCCGCCCCTCTCCATCTACCCTGCTCATACGTCACGGGTCCCCCTGTCCCCGTCCCCCGCCCTGTGCGGGCTCGCTCATTCTCAAACCCCAGGTTGACCCATTTCTCTCTCCCATTGGCCCGTCGCAGCTCCAACCATTGGTCTGAGCTACCTGTCCGTTTCCTGGGAGTGTTCAAGGAAGAGGCTGCGGTTTCATTGGGCGCCTGAGAAAGTAATGGGTGGTTCCGCAAAGGTAGAGCCGAGCCCTCCTCATTCAGACCAAAAAGGCTGAAGGAGACCGCTCCCTTTGTTTGCTGCGAAGGGGTAGGGAATCCCATTGGGCACCACCTGTGTTCTTGATCTTAAAGTGAGCTTTTGAGAGTGAGCGGAGGAGAGGCGAGCTGGGTAGCGCCCTCTGGGAGAGCTCTTTCTTCTCCAGCTCCTTCTTACATTTGGATTCTCCCTTCTCTTGGAGATGCCTCTGCCCCAGTCCCTACCAGGTGGATCAGCTTCGACTCCCCTCCGACTGAATTGCACCCCTACTCCATCTGTAACCTTTCGTCTATTAAGGCCTTCAGGCCCACTGGAATGCTCTTTAGAACTCTTAAAACTACAGTTCTTGCCCTTTATGAGCGCTGCATACAGCTTGCCCTTCCTTGGGTTTTTGTTGGAAGAGAGTCCAATATCATCGATTTTTAGAATTCAGACGAAGAGAGAGAGAGAGAGAGAGATCACTTTATTGGGGCTCAATTTGAGGGTGGGAAAGCTGTCGGTTGAAGTGGGCTTGGTCTCTCTGAAGAGACTCCATTTTTCTACAAATCTTGAATTTCTTTCATCTGGGGGAATTGCACCTTGGATCGCGGTAACCTCTGTAGAAATCAGATTAAGAATCAAAGCTGAATATACACACAAAACGATACTGCAAGGCAGACTTTCCATCTATCTTTTTGTTATCCTCCACTTCTCAAACCTTAAGAAAGAGATAGGTGGCCCCGAACATTTCTTCTGTGCTTAAATTCTTTCACAGCAATATAGATTTTCAATGAGAAGATTCTGTGACTTTTCAAAATAAGCCCATACTGAGAGGTCCTGCCTGATCTGTGCTGAAGTTTTCCCCTTCCGTGGTAGGAATAGGTCTGATTTACTTGGCAAGTTTAGTGCTTCACGTTTTTTATTGTTGTTGTTATTTAATTTCATTTTTTAAAATTTATTTATTTTAATTGGAGGTTAATTACTTTACAGTATTATATTGGTTTTACCATACATCAACATGAATCCGCCACAGGTGCACATGTGTTCCCCATCCTGAACCCCGCCTCCCACCTCCCTCCCCATACCATCCCTCTGGGTCATCCCAGTGCACCAGCCCTAAGCATCCTGTATCATGCATCGAACCTGGACTGGTGATTCATTTCACATATGATATTATACATGTTTCAATGCCATTCTCCCAAATCATCCCACCCTCACCCTCTTCCACAGAGTCCAAAAGACTGTTCTAGACATCTGTGTCTCTTTTGCTGTCTTACATACAGGGTTATTGTTACCATCTTTCTAAATTCCATATATATGCGTTAGTATACTATATTGGTGTTTTTCTTTCTGGCTTACTTCACTCTGTATAATAGGTTCCAGTTTCATTCACCTCATTAGAACTGATTCAAATGTATTCTTTTTAATGGCTGAGTAATACTCCATGGTGTATATGTACCACAGCTTTCTTGTCCACTCATCTGCTGATGGACATCTAGGTTGCTTCCATGTCCTGGCTATTATAAACCGTGCTGTGATGAACATTGGGGTACATGTGTCTCTTTCAATTCTGGTTTCCTCGGTGTGTATGCCCAGCAGTGGGATTGCTGGGTCATATGGCAGTTCTATTTCCAGTTTGTTAAGGAATCTCCACACTGTTCTCCATAGTGGCTGTACTAGCTTGCATTCCCACCAACAGTGTAAGAGGATTCCCTTTCCTCACACCCTCTCCAGCATTTATTGCTTGTAGACTTTTGGATAGCACCCATTCTGACTGGTGTGAAATGGTACCTCATTGTGGTTTTGATTTGCATTTCTCTGATAATTAGTGATGCTGAGCATCTTTTCATGTATTTGTTAGCCATCTGTATGTCTTCTTTGGAGAAATGTCTGTTTAGTTCTTTGGCCCATTTTTTGATTGTGTCATTTATTTTTCTGGAATTGAGCTGCAGGAGTTGCTTGTATATTTTTGAGATTAATTCTTTGTCAATTGCTTCATTTGCTATTATTTCCTCCCATTCTGAGGACTGTCTTTTCACCTTGCTTATAGTTTCCTTTGTTGTGCAGAAGCTTTTAATTTTAATTAGGTCCCATTTGTTTATTTTTGCTTTTATTTCCAATATTCTGGGAGGTGGGTCATAGAGGATCCTGCTGTGATTTATGTTGGAGAGTGTTTTGCCTATGTTCTCCTCAAGGGGTTTTATAGTTTCTGGTCTTACATTTAGATCTTTAATCCATTTTGAGTTTATTTTTGTGTATGGTGTTAGAAAGTGTTCTAGTTTCATTCTTTTACAAGTGGTTGACCAGTTTTCCCAGCACCACTTGTTAAAGAGATTGTCTTTAATCCATTGTATGTTCTTGCCTCCTTTGTCAAAGATAAGGTGTCCATAGGTGTGTGGATTTATCTCTGGGCTTTCTATTTTGTTCCATTGATCTATATTTCTGTCTTTGTGCCAGTACCATACTGTCTTGATGACTGTGGCTTTGTAGTAGAGCCTGAAGTCAGGCAGGTTGATTTCTCCAGTTCCATTCTTCTTTCTCAAGATTGCTTTGGCCATTTGAGGTTTTTTGTATTTCCATACAAATTGTGAAATTATTTGTTCTAGCTCTGTGGAAAATACTGTTGGTAGCTTGATAGGGATTGCATTGAATCTATAGATTGCTTTGGGTAGTATACTCATTTTCACTAGATTGATTCTTCCAATCCATGAACACGGTATATTTCTTCATCTATTAGTGTCCTCTTTGATTTCTTTCACCAGAGTTTTATAGTTTTCTATATATAGGTCTTTTGTTTCTTTAGGTAGATATATTCCTAAGTATTTTATTCTTTTTGTTGTTTCAGTTTGGGGTTAATCTTTAGACAAACTGAAGACAGTGAGGCAATTTGAAAAGATAACCAGGGCTGGCATCTCCAGCTTTGCTGCCACCAGCTGCAAGATCTTGGGCAAGTACTAAACCGTCTGCTCATCCTTAAAGAGAAGGGGTGATCTGGAAGATCTGTCATCTTACAGACCTGAGATTCTGTGGTTTGCACATGAGTGTGACTACACTGTATGCCAAGAAATGGCTACCCACTCCAGTATTCTTGCCTGGGAAATCCCATGAACAGAAGAGACTGGCGGGCTGCAATCCATGAGGTCACACAGAGTCAGACACGACTGAGGGACTAAACAAAAACCACCACCCATTTCAGGTCTTGAAGAAGGGAGGGTAGAATGTGGTCTAAAGATCAACTGGAATAGGTCTTGAGAAAAGACTTCTGAGTAAATGCCCTAAAACAGTGTTCGGATTCTTCTTGTACATAGATTCAGTGAACTGGAAAAGATACAGGTGAGTCTTTGCATAAATTCTCTAAATTTTGTTCAAAATAAAACTATGCCACTCCTAAGCAGAAGAGAGCAAGCAGGGAGTGGGTACAGGCATTTTGTGTTTTTTAAAAACACAAGAAAGAAGATCTTCTTAATAAAAATTTAATTTGGGGCAACAATGAATTTTCCAAAATGGTATTAACAGAGAGAAACAAACAGAAAAAAAAAAAAAAACTAAAAAGAGAATAATCATCAATGGTGATCTCTTTCAAGTGGTAGAATTATGAGTATGGGCAATTTTTATTGTCATTTTGCTTGATATTGTATGTTTTACTATACAGTTTTTATCTCGACTCCTCCCCTATCCAGAAGAAAAAAAAAAAACCTTGGGATCTGTCTCAGTAGGAAACGTCTAATTCCCCACATAACTTAAATCTTGGATACCATAGCATGTGTTTAGAACCTCATGAAGAGTCATTCATTCATCAAACATTTCAAGAAGTCATTCAGTAAATATTTGTTGAATGGATAAGTGCTAGGAATTCAAATGAGGGAAGATCCTTCAGGCTAAAGCTGTCTAGCAGAGGTTGTCTAGCCAGGTTTCATGGAAGAGGCAGAACTAAAGCTGGTCCTGGAGGTGGATGTGGGGAAGAGGGAGGAACCTGCATTCAGAAGTAGAGGATGAGCATGGGCCCAGCTGCAGAGGTGGGTAAGCCTGAGTAAGCCCAGGGGTGGAGTAAAAGGATGAGAAAGAACTCTGAAAAGATGGGTTGAGACCACATTTGTTGAGGGCCTTGTAATCACTTGATTCAGAGGAGTGAGTATTTAATTCATTATTTGTAATTATTTACTATCTAGCTTGTTCACTATGAGGGCAGCAACTGTCTCTCTGGTTCTCCACAGTTGTCCCAGCACCTAGAGTGTATCTGGCACATAATTGGCTCTCAGCACGTGTTTGTGACTGAATGACTGACTTAAATACCAGACTGAGAAAAAAGTCTGGGTTTGGTTAAGCAGACAAAAGGTTAGCTCTGAAAGCTTTTACACAGTGCTGGGAGATGATCAAATGTTGCCATCTCTGAGGATGAGAATAGATGACGAATGGATAAGGAGGTGCTTAAGTTTGGCATCGAAGGATGTTTACAGCTTAAATAGTGGAGTCTAGGAATCATGAAGATGGAAATCAATGCAATGGACAGAAATACCAGCCTTAGAGGGCTTCCCAGGTGGCTCAGTGGGTAAAGAACTGGCCTGCAAATCTAGGAGATGTAAGAGACATGGGTTTGATCCCTGAGTCGGGAAGATTCCCTGGAGGAGGGCATGGCAACCCACTCCAGTATTCTTGCCTGGAATCCCATGGACAGAGGAGCCTAGCAGGCTATAGTCCATGGGATCACAGAGATGGACATGACTGAAGCAACTTAGCACACAAAAGTTCTTAGTATGCTTAACACCCACTAGATATTTAGCATATTTATTTTCTTCTTTCCTCTGTCCATCCCCCACAGAAACACTCAAGGGAAGAAATTAATTAATGGCACCCTAGGAAACTGCAGAGACTTCTTGACTGGGAGTTGAACCAGGCCTTTCCCTTTAAAAACAAGAAGGAAGGAAAAAGGAAAGGAAAGAAAAGAGAGAAAGAAGGAGGGAGGGAAGTTAGGAAGGATAAAGGAGGGATAAAAAGCAAACAAGTATCACAGACTGATGATTAAAGTTTGGGGCCTTGGATTTTGACTGAATCAGAATTCATACTCATTGTTTGCCATTAGGCAAGTTAATGCCCTGGTACCTCCGGATCCCTCGTCTGGAAATTAGGGATAATACTATCTCACTGGGCTCCTGGAAGGATTAAATGACAGGATGTATATTATATGCTTAATACAGAGTTGTCAAATAGTAGTAGTAGTTATTATTCAGTTCAGTTGCTCAGTCGTTTCCAACTCTTTGAGACCCCATGGACTGCAGCACGCCAGGCTTTCCTGTCCATCACCAATTCCTGAAGCTGTTCAAACTCATGTCCATCAAGTCAGTGATGCCATGCAACCATCTTATCCTCTGTCATCCCCTTCTCCTCCTGCCTTCAATCTTTCCCAGCATCAGGGTGTTTTCCAGTGAGTCAGTTCTTTGCATCAGGTGGCCAAAGTATTGGAGTTTCAGCTTCAGCATCAGTCCTTCCAATGAACATTCAGGACTGATTTCCTTTAAGACTGACTGGTTTGGTCTCCTTGCTGTCCAGGGGACTCTCAAGAGTCTTCTCCAACACCACAGTTCAAAAGCATCAGTTCTTTTGTGCTCAATTTTCTTTATAGTCCAACTCTCACATCCATACATGACTACCAAAGCTTTGACTAGATGGACCTTTGTTGGCAAAATAATGTCTCTGCTTTTTAATATGCTGTCTGGGCTGGTCACAACTTTTCTTCCAAGGAGCAAGTGTCTTTTAATTTCATGGCTGCAGTCACCATCTGCCGTGATTTGGAGCCCAAAATAATAATAGTTATTATTATTTGAGCCTAAAGAAATAAAATTTATTTATTTTATTGATCAGATCAGATCAGATCAGTCGCTCAGTTGTGTCCGACTCTTTGCGACCCCATGAATGCAGCATGCCAGGCCTCCCTGTCCACCACCAACTCCCGGAGTTCACTGAGACTCACGTCCATCGAGTCAGTGATGCCATCCAGCCATCTCATCCTCTGTCGTCCCCTTCTCCTCCTGCCCCCAATCCCTCCCAGCATCAGAGTCTTTTCCAATGAGTCAACTCTTCGCATGAGGTGGCCAAAGTACTGGAGTTTCAGCTTTAGCATCATTCCTTCCAAAGAAATCCCAGGGCTGATCTCCTTCAGAATGGACTGGTTGGATCTCCTTGCAGTCCAAGGGACTCTCAAGAGTCTTCTCCAACACCACAGTTGATAACTGAGCCTAAATAAATTAATTAAGCCTAAATAAATAAATAAAACTATAATAACAGTTACTATTATTCGAGCCTAAAGCTTGATTTGATAAATGAATATCACCCTATTCTCAGGTCTTCTGGAAAGTGTTTTTTAAAACTATTAATTTACAAAACAGAATAGTCACAAATACAGAAAACATGCATATAGTTATGAAGGGTAAAGGGGGGAGGGATAAACTGGGAGATTGGGACTGACATATATACACTACTGTATATAAAATAGATAATTAATAAGAGCCTGCTGTATAGCACGGGGAATGCTACTCAATATTCTGTAATGACTGTGTCCGACTCTATACGACCCCATAGATGGAAGCCCACCAGGCTCCGCCATCCCTGGGATTCTCAAGACAAGAACACTGGAGTGGGTTGCCATTTTCTTCTCCAACGCATGAAAGTGAAAAGTGAAAGTTTGTTGAAGTTGCTCAGTTGTGTCCGACTCTCTGCAACCCCATGGACTGCAGCCCACCAGGCTCCTCCATCCATGGGATTTTCCAAGCAAGAGTACTGGAATGGGGTGCCACTGCCTCCTCCCTGTAATGACTGAAAGACTCTAGAAAAGAGTGGGTATATGTATAACTGGTTCACTTTTCTGTACAGCAGAAACTAACTATACTTCAATAAAAATTAATTAGAAAAAAAAAGTATTCATACTTTGGTGCTAAAATCCCTCAGGCCGATCCCTTAAGCTTTTCCAAGAGTCAGCCAACCCCTCTTACCTCTCACGTTACACCATTTCAGGAGAGGAGCCCTAGTTCCTGATTCATAAACCACATTTGCAGTCATATGTCGTTCAATAAATGTTTTGGGACACTGTGTGGTAGGGTTGATGGAACAGAAGTTGGAGCCAAACACTCAAGTCCAAGTCACTGTCACTGTGAACAAGGCACGTCACGCCTCTGAGTCTCCGTTTCATTTGCTGTAAAATGATGTTATTGTGAGAAGTAGATGAAGTCAGAAGCACTCCTTGCAGTACCTAATACGTAGAAAGTGAAAGGGAAGTCGCTCAGTCGTGTCCGACTCTTTGCAACCCCGTGAACTGTAGCCCATCAGGCTCCTCCGTCCATAGGAATCTCCAGGCAAGAATTCTGGAGTGGGTTGCCATTTCCTTCTCCAGGGGATCTTCCCAACCCAGGGATCGAACCCAGGTCTCCCGCATTGCAGGCAGACGCTTTAACCTCTGAGCCATCAGGGAAGCCACACCTAATATATAATAGGTGCTCAATAAATTGTAAATGTCCTATCACAATCAATAGTATTTTAATTCCTGTCTTCTGAGGGTTTGAAACATCAAAATGATGAGACATCATCCCTCTTTTCTTCTCCCTCCCATCACCTATGAAAACTTCAGTTCAGAAAACAACTGTACTGTGGCAGCTGTTTAGAATGCCTCGTCTCTGGAGACTGAGCTGCATTTTAACATTGATTAGAGTCTTTTAATCAAGGAATAAAGATCAAGCAGTATTTCTGCTTCATTAGGCCTTGTTGCAGCCCTGTGGGACAACTCTCTATGAAATTACACCTCTTACAACCATGCCGGGTCTGTAAGGACTTCCTTTAAACCTTTTAGTCAGGGACCCCAAAGAGATTCAATCAGAAGAGAATTAAAGGGAAAATTATCCATACCATTGGGGTCTTTGAAGAACATGTAATGCCTGGGGAAATGATCAAACAAAGTGGAAAGAGAAAAAAGAAAACTATCTGTTGTATCTTAAAATAATTTAAAAGTAAATTGAATAAATCAAGAAACAGAACTGTATATGTAATATATTTCCAATTCTATGGAATATATATTTACATTAATATTATTGAAAGAAATATATCAAAATGTGAACAATTATCTCCAGGCTAGATGATGGGGTTAGGAATGATTTTTTTTTCCTTTGTCCTGTACTTTTCAGTATTTTCTACCATTAAAATGTACTGATTTTCTAATGAGAAAAGTAGTTTGTAACTAATAATTATGAAAACTATTAAGGATGTGAAAATGTACATAGTATAACAATAAATGGAAAAATAGTGAAAAATCCCTTCATAAAATTTGATCACAAATGTGTGTGTGTGTTAAGCATAGTTCCAGAATCTTATTATTGATTATTTCTGAGCTGAGTGGTGGAGTATGGTTAATTTATATGACCTTCATTTTACTTTTATTTTCCATATAGCTAAAATAAACCATGCAATACAATTGTAATTAGATTACAGTTAAAGGACCAAAAATATTTTTAGGGAATAATGAAATAGATTTCAAGCTGAAAACATTGTTGCTAGTTGGAGAGATGGTAGAGCAGGGGAAAAAAATAGACCCTGAGAATAACAATAATAATTACACTAATAACGGTAATGATAAAGGCTACTATGAATTGAAGGCATACTATGTATGCCATCACTGTTCACAATCTTTTCTTATTTAAGTCTTTAATAACTCTTCCAAGCAAACAAAAATTTCCTAGAGTAAGTCTATTGCTGAGAAGGAAATGGCAACCCACTCCAGTATTCTTGCCTGGAAAATCCCACAGATGGAGGAGCCTGACAGGCTATCTATCATCCATGGGGTCGCAAAGAGTCAGACATGACTAAGTGACTTCACTGTCTTTCTTTGCCTATCTTTTCCACCTCCTGGAGGGAACATTCTTGGTTACGTACAGACAGATATGTGTATTACAGAACTAAGCTTAGCTGTGGCCTTACTAGTCTAACACCGGTATGCTGCTGCTGCTGCTAAGTCGCTTCAGTCGTGTCCAACTCTGTACAACCCCATAGACGGCAGCCCACCAGGCTCCCCCGTCTCTGGGATTCTCCAGACAAGAACACTGGAGTGGGTTGCCATTTCCTTCTCCAATGCATGATAGTGAAAAGTGAAAGGGAAGTCACTCAGTCGTGTCCGACTCTCTGCAACCCCATGGACTGCAGCCTACCAGGCTCCTCCATCCATGGGATTTTCCAGGCAAGAGTACTGGAGTGGGGTGCCATTGCCTTCTCCGAACACTGGTATACACTTCTTTTATTCCTCAGCTTTTCGAATTGGTGACCAAGACTCAGCTGAAAATTCAGCTCACTGTTTTGCTTTTGAGGTTAATGTCTTTTTATCAGAAAATGATCAATTAAAAAATTTTTTTATATTTGTTATTTAAATAAACCAGCAAGATCTGATGAATAAGCTACTCTCGCAGTTGCTGATGAAATGTAGATTTCATGAGCGCATGAGCTGTTTTGGTTGCAGAGGAGGCACAGCAATGCCAGAGACCTTGGTGGACAACCTCGCCACCGTGTGGTATTGAGGAGTATGGCGGCCATTTCTCTCTTTTTTAATGACTTTATTTTATAGTTTTAAACTTTAAGAGCTGTAAGTAAGCTTCATGATCCATGGATAGAGCCTCTTCAAGTGTTGTTGTGAAAATGAAAACCTAGACCATGGATATCACTGGGACTTGAACCCAAATCGTCAGACCTTCTAACCTTTCTTGCCACACAACTGCTTTTACTTCAGATTCACTCAGGGACTGGCTCCAAGTCAGTTGCAGGGAACCTTAGCGCCATCTAGTGAAAGAACTCAATTTTACATTCAAGGAAACAAGCCTGTTCAGTCACTAAGTCGTGTCTGACTGCGACCCCATGGACTGTAGCACACCAAGCTTCCCTGTCCTTCACCATCACCCTGAGTTTGCGCAGATTCATGTCCATTGAGTCGATGATGCTATCTAACCATTTCATCCTCTGCTTCCCCCTTCTCTTTTTGCCTTCAACCTTTCCCAGCATCAGGGTCTTTTCTAGTGTGTTGCCTCTTCACATGAGGTGGGCAAAGTATTGGAGTTTCAGCTTCAGCATCCATCCTTCCAATGAATATTCAGGGTTGATTTCTTTTAGGATTGACTGGTTTGATCTCCTTGCAGTTCAAGGAATTCTCAAGAGTCTTCTCTAGTACCACAGTTAGAAAGCATCAGTTCTTTGGCGCTCAACCTTCTTTATGGTCCAACTCTCACATCCATACATGACTACTGGAAAAACCATACCTTTGGCTAGACAGACCTTTGTCAGCAAAGTGGTGTCTCTGCTTTTAATATGCTGTCTAATTTTGTCATAGCTTTTTTTTTTCAAGGAGCAAGTGTCTTAATTTCATGACTGCAGTCACCGTTCCCAGTGATTTGGGAGCCCAAGAAAATAAAATCTGTCACTGCTTCTGCTTTTTCCCCTTCTATTCACCATGAAGTGATGGGGCCGATACCATGATCTCAGTTTTTTTAATGTTGCATTTCAAGCCAGCTTTTTCAATCCTTTTTTACCCTCCTCAAGAGGCTCTTTAGACAAATGACTTGATAAAGGTCTGCAGCTAATTCTGTGTCCCTTATTTTCATTTACTCATCAAATATTTACATTTGTGTCTACTATGTGGCAGGCACTGTTCAAGGCACTAGAGATACAATAGTGAACGAAAAATAGACAAAAATTCCTTCATAAATCTCATCTTCTAATAGGCTGCTACTGCTACTGCTAAGTCACTTCAGTCGTGTCCGACTCTGTGCGACCCCAGAGACGGCAGCCCACCAGGTTCCCCCGTCCCTGGGATTCTCCAGGCAAGAACACTGGAGTGGGTTGCCATTTCCTTCTCCAATGCATGAAAGTGAAAGTGAAGTCGCTCAGTCGTGTCCAACCCTTAGCGACCCCATGGACTTCAGCCCACCAGGCTCCTCCATCCATGGGATTTTCCAGGCAAGAGTACTAGAGTGGGGTGCCATTGCCTTCTCCACTTCTAATAGGAGAGAGAGACAAATAAGATAAGCAAGTAAAATACATGATATAATATTATAGAAGGATCAATGTTAGAAAGGGGGGAAAGTCAGGGGAAGGAGAGAAGGAAATAAAAATGTTAGAACGGATTATATTTCAGAGTGGCCAGAGAAGGCCTCTTTAACAAGGTTGACTTTTGAAATAAAGGTCTGAAGAAATTAAGGAAGCCAGCCATACAGATTTGGAGAAAGAGCATCTAGGCAAAGGAAACAGCAGTGCAAAGACCCTGATGCAAGAATGCGCCTGTATATTGAAGAAAAGATCAAGGAGACTGACCTACTGGGCATGAGAATTCCAAGGTAACAACAGGCAGAAGCAGTAATGGGGGGCAGGTCATGTGGCACTTCCCAGGCAAAGGAGGACTTTGAGTTTACTTTTGTGAGCAAAGAACCAAAAGTGATCCTCATCACCCAGCTCTATGAGGGTGAGGTCCCAAACCCTGGCAGTCAAACACACACTGAGTGCACCATGAGAGGAATTAAACAGGATGAGGCACCTGTGCTTTCGATAAATGGACCACCGGATAGCAGACACATGTCTCAGGAAAAACTTCACTGTGCCTGGATGCTTCCATTGTCCATAACCAGAAAAGCACTAAAATCATTAACTTGAGATATCCGTTCTTGGTGAACAGCAACCATCTATTACCAAGATGGTTGCTTGACTGCACGTATTCCCTAGCCCCTGAAAAGTGTATATAAACGGACTCCTCCCCTACTTTGGAGCTGTTCCTCATACTGCCTCCGGGGCTATCGTCCTCAGTAAGTCCCTGAATAAAATTTAAACTCTTATGTTGTGTGTTTTTCTTTAAGTCAACACTTTAAATGAGATGGGAGCCATTGAAGAGTGTTGAGCAGAGGAGATGCGTCATCCGACTTACTTAACAGTAACGCTCAGGCTTCTGGGTTCACAACGGGCTGTAGAAACAAAGGAAGGGACATGAGATGTGGAGGCTCTTCAGTAATTCTGGCACCAGATAACAGCTGATTAGGCAAGGGAGGTGATAAGGGGTATGGTGAAAGGTGGTCAGAATTGTAAAATCTATTTCGAGAGTAGAGCAGCTAGCTTTGCTGGTGGGTTGGAAGAGGTGGGAAGGAGAAAGGGTTTGGGGCCTGAGCAACTGAAAGTGTAGCGTTGCCATTAGTAAAGAACAGAGAGCATCTCAGAGGCTCGCTCTTAGACATGCTCAGTGTGAGATCACTGTCCCACCCCCAAACGGAGATGTCAGGAGGGCAGCTGATTATGTAGACGGGTCTGGAGTTCAGCCCAGAACTGTTAAGCAGTAACAGTCCAGTCCAGAGAACACAGACTCCATAAAGTGACCTAGGGCACCATAATGATCAGAAAACATTCAAGCCCAAATGGTAAAGTACCTCCCATTTTAGCATCCAGATTTCTATCCAGAAAAAAAAATTTTTTTTCATTGAATGAAAATTCTTTAAATTCTATAGTGCTTTATAATTTCCAAAAGTTTCACACACATGATTTCATACAGCCCCCATAATAACCCTTTATTTCCCCCACTCCTAGACTGCCCCTCCCACCCACGCTGGTAACCACTCGTTTGTTTTATATATATGTGAGTCTACTTCTTTTTTGTTTTATTCACTAGAGACTCCATGGACTGTAGCCTGGCAGGCTCCTCTGTCCATGGGATTCTCCAGGCAAGAATATTGGAGTGGGCTGTCATTTCCTCCTCCAGGGGATCTTCCCAACCCAGGGATCTAACCAGCGTCTCCATGTCTCCTGCACTGCAGGCAGATTCTTTACTGCTGAGCCACTGGAGAAGAGCCATGACATTTTTAGATTCCACATATAAGTGATATTATACAGTATGTGTCTTTCTCTGACTTATCCAAAGAAACTTTTTTAAAAATGGCTCTGCATTGCAGTGTTGAAGGCTGTTCACAGACGTTACATGAGTTTCATGACATTGGTTGGTTAGATCTTTAAGATGACATCTGTGTGTTCTCTGGGTTACAGATGGAGCCCCACATAGAGCCAGTGGGAGCCCCAGCGGGCCACCTGTCAGACCAGTGGAACATCAGGGAAATGATCTTGGGCTTCCTGTGGGACTAAAAGTGGATCAACTCCAATCTAAACACTTCCCTTCTTTCCTCTTTGGTTGGTTTTGATGCCCAGATCAGGTGCAATTGTTTGCAGCAGTGTGATCTGTCTCTTTTTTTATTTTATTACCTTCCCTTAACCGTCCCCTTGACTTCATCCCCACTCTACCCTCCCATAATTTTATACATGTTGAAATTGATTTTTTTTCCTTTTGCATCTTGTCATCTCTTGGGGACAAAGTACCTGTGTTTGAAGCCCAGTTTCACTATGACTCGCTTTGTGTTTTAGGACAAGTGACTTAACCTCTCTGCTAAACCTCAGATTCTTCAACCACACAGTAGGGGTTTTAAAAAAAGTCATATCTACCTCCTCCAGTGCTCTTCTATAGCTTTATTGTGGTATACCTGATATACAAAGAACTAGACATATTGTAATGTGTACAATTTGATACGTTTGGACGTACGCAAAAACATCGATGATCAGAAGTGGTTTTAAGGATTAAGTGAGGTATTCCCAGGTGACCCTAGTGGTAAAGAACTCGCCAGCCAATGCGGGTAGACATAAGAAATGTGGGTTCCTTCCCTGGGTCAGGAAGATCCTCTGGAGGAGGGCATGACAACACACTCCAGTATTCTTGCCTGAAGAATCTCATGGACAGAGGAGCCTGGAGGGCTCCAGTCCATAGGATTGCAAAGAGTTGGACATGACTGAGTATGCATGCACAGCGTAATACATGGGCAGCTCTGAGTGCCTGCAGCCTAGCGAGCCCTCAGTAAAGGCAGATAGGATTATATTACCTCTTTGGGCACTCAAAAAAATCCTATAAAGCAGCTATTCTTTTTAAGCAACTTTGCTAATAAGGAAACTGAGGTTCAGGGTAGCCATTCAATGTGATGAGGCCATAATAAGTCACAGAAGCCCTAGACCCAGTCACAAGTAACAACCTTCGATCTTCAAGTTTTTCTCTCTTGAATCCATTTCCTCCTGAGGGTTGGGTTTTGTGTTAACTTCCTCACCACCTCTTCTGGAGTCCACTGGCTTTGTCTTTGTGAAAAGACACGCTGGGATGGGAGAAGAACAGCAAAAAGAACCTTTCTCGGGCATATTACAGTGTATCAGGCCTGGGCTAAGTGCTTCTCAAGCTTTTCCCATTTCATCTTCACCACAAACCTACACACTGAGTTCTTTTTAATAACCCCTTTGTATGTAAACTGGGGCCCAGAGCTGTTAAATTACAGGAGTGGTGTTGTTACCAAAAGACATGTGGTAGGTCTGGCTACTCACTACCTGAAAGCCAATAAACAAGCCAGATTGGTGGAAAGGAAGGTTAGCTTTATTTCAGAGGCTGTCAACTGGGCCAGGGGAAGGGCAGACATCTGCCCAAATGCTAATTATCCCCATCCCCACCAGTGGCGTAAGAGCTTTTATACACAGAATGAAGGCGAGAGGGCTGCATGCAGAAACAGCAGTCGTCTGTGATAGTCATCTTGAAATTGTCATCAGTGGTCTGACCAGTATCATCTTGATTGTTTTAGGTACAGTTACTCATTAGTTCCAGGGTCCGTTTGTTTCCATTTCTTTGAGGCCAGTTCATGTCATGAGTACAGTCTGGTCATCATGTAGTTAACTTCTTCCACCTAGACGTTTGGTATGTATCAGACAGCTCACAGGATATGGCTCAGAACATCATCTAGAGCCCTTGAGAAAGAACTAAAGTCCTTGACTACGCTTAATAACTACATTTTTATTATTTGGTCTCCTTTGACTCTTTTCCTTTGTTTTCACATTTCTTACTTCTCTGATTAAGTTTATTCTTTGTCTAAAGTTTTCCACAGACAAAAGGCAGACCATGATGGGGGGTCGGGCAAGGACCAGGAGGTCCTGCTCTGTTTCAATGTGAGTTGGAACAAAATTTCAGCCTCATCCCAGTTTATGCACAGGAAGGCTTTCAGCCGAGCAAGTTGTCTTGGGCAAAATTCATCACACTGTAGAGGTTCCCTTTGGGAATTCCATTCAGATTGGAGGAGGCAGATTGTCCCTTTATGATAACCTGTCCCAGGCCCTACAGTGGCTGCCGAACAGTGACCCCGCCCGCCCTGCAAACTCAGAGGCTGTGCCAGCTCTCAGCCCTGCCAGCCTGGGGCCAGGCTGAACCACTTCGCATGCAGTGTAGCCTCCAGCTCGGAGAATCCCTGGTTCAGAGAATCACTCCAGGCACAGAGGATGGGCAGAGGATGTCTGTTTGGGCCCGAGGAGAGCACAGAGGGCGTCTGAGGTCTGGACTCAATCCCACAACCGTTTCCACCCCTGACCAGGAACTTGCAGGCTCCGTCTACCCTCTCCGGTCAGGGCTGGCAGTCTGCGTATATTCCTCGCCTCTTGGCGTTTAAATTCCCTTCCTCCACTTCTGAACCTCCAACAGATCATAAGTGGAATTTCCTATGGTTAAATGAGACAATTATACTCACTCAGACCTGAAGTTAGATGTGGGAGAACAGAAACCTCTGGGGGCTTTGCCTGAGCTTGGGGGTTTTTGAGGGGTTTGTTTTTAAATATTTATTTGGCTGCACCTGGTCTTACTTGGGCAAGTGAAACCTTTAGTTGCAGCACATGGGATCTAGGGCCCTGACCAGGGATCAAACTTGGGTCCCCTGCATTGGGAACACGGAGTCTTAGCCACTGGACCATCACGGAAGTCCCTGAGCTTAGGTTTTGATGTAAGCAATCTGGTGTCCTTCCTTCCTCTCTTCCTTCCTCTCCCTCTTGCCTTCCTTTCTTCCTACCTTCTTCCTGCCTCTCCTTCCTTCTGTTTAAGGAGAAGGGCAGAACCACAGCCTGCAGTTTGAGCAAGCTCCAAGGATCTCCCTATCCCACCCGAGGCCACCTGCTACTGGGTGAGCTGGGTTTGGAACACTTTGCACCCTTCAGTTGTCTTTGGCGTTGGGCGTGGCTGGCTGTGACTGTTCGGCCCCTAAGTTCAGCCACTGGTTGTAAATATATGCCCTAGTGCCTATTAATAACGCACAGGCAGCACACTTGTCCCCTGTCACTCCAGCTACTCCAGCAGTGCTCCCCTCTCTGCCCCGCCCTCCTCCCACAGCCCCACGTGTGCAGGCCAAGCCATCTGTGCAGCTCGTGAGCTACAGCTGGGTCTGCAGATGCCATCTGCCCCCTCCTTCACGTGCCTCGCCTTCTGCCCCATGTTATTCCGTTCTGAGGCTTTGGCACCAGGTCACTAAGAAGGGTAGGTGAGAAGGAAAGGAAAGAGGAAAAGAAAGTAATAGCAAGTGATTCTGATAAACCCTCCAGCCCTTAACTTTCTTCACCAGGGTTCCTCCCAGTCATTCGCAATGAAAATAATGGTCCTGGTTCTCAGAGCTTCTAAGACCGGTGGTTTGGTTAAGGAGCCTTTCCACTGGGTAGGCTTGCTTCAGCTTCCCAGGTGGCACACTAGCGGTAAAGAACCTGCCTGCCAATGCAGGAGATGTAAGAGACAGGTTCGATCCCTGGGTCGGGAAGATCCCCTGGAAGAGGAAATGGCAACCCACTCCAGTGCTCTTGCCTGGAGAATCCCCATGGACAGAGGAGCCTGGCGGACTACAGCCCATGGGGTCACAAAGAGTCGGACACGACTGAGCAGCTTAGCACAGTACAGGCTTGCTTCACTGAAGCCACTAACAGCCCCGGAAGTTTGTTCTCTTGTTGCTCAAGCCTTCAGCCCTCTTATTTGGTTTGCTTCTTGCCTGACTCAGTTTCTCCTGTTTTGTAACTTGCTGCCAAGGAAGGCGGAGAAGGCAACGGCACCCCACTCCAGTACTCTTGCCTGGAAAATCTCATGGACGGAGGAGCATGGTAGGCTGCAGTCCATGGAATCTCGAAGAGTCGGACACGACTGAGCGAATTGACTTTCATTTTTCACTTTCATGCATTGGAGAAGGAAATGGCAACCCACTCCAGTGTGCTTGCCTGGAGAATCCCAGGGACGGGGGAGCCTGGTTGGCTGCTGTCTACGGGTCGCACAGAGTCGGACACGACTGAAGCGACTTAGCAGCAGCAGCAGCAGCAGCAGCAGCCAAGGAAGGACTTGAAGTTTGAAGTGTGAATAAATAATACCTCAAATATTACCTGAAATGAGGATTTGAAACTTAAAATGGACACAAGAAGAAAAGCATCTCAATAGAGAACAAGATCTCTGGGAGAGTCGGTTCTGGTTCTACATGCCTGGTGACCAACTGGGGTGACTCTCACCTACATTCAGCTCATCAGTAAAATGGGGACACCGATCCATTCCTACCTTATAGCAGAGGATGGCACCAGATTGTCCTCAAGATCTCTTTTAGCTCTGAAGAAATGGAGTTGAACAGAGGAATGAAAGCCACCAGCAAGCTGGAGAAAAGGTATCTTAAGAGCCTATGGTTTCAAAGAGTCTTCTGGTTGGGACCTCTGAAATCGGATAGTCAGGTGTGACCTAAACAGCATAAATACTGTGGCACTGACAGTAATGATGTGACCCGGAGGCCATTTTGTAATTCCATCGCCTCAATATCATCCTCCACCACTTCCTTTGAGCATAGCTTCCTCTGCTGAGTGAATAGCTACCTGTCCTTGAAGACTGAGCTCCAAAGTTCCACCCTCTGCGAACCCTCTCCCGACTACCCTAAAGACACACAGAGGCCTCACTGGGTCACACAGGACTGACCCACACTTAAGAGTCCTCATCACTTTGCATTGCCATCGGCTCCCCTCCCGCCCCTTGACCATCAGCTCTCTGAAGAAAGAGACTTGGCCTTCTCCATCTTTGCCTGGCACAATCCCTGTTTGTCCTACTTTGAACACAGAGAGATAATAGTGTTATCTCTACCGCCATGAAGGGCTCTCCCCCTGCATTTTCTCATTTTGCTCTCCCAGAGCCCTGGGAGGATGGACACAGAGTGGTGATGTCACTTCCCCAGGTCATTTGATAAATTGCAGAACTGGGAGATTTCAACCAGTTTGGGGACCATCAACTCCACCTCAGAGCTGTCCCTGAAAGCCCCTTGTCATGTAGGAGAAAGCTTCTTCCAAAGGTAGCGTCCCCCTCAGTCCCTTGCTCCCCTCTCTCCTATCAAGTTCAAATCTCAGGCCTGCTAAGGCAGCTGAAAGTTCTAATAACCCACCTTCTTTTCATGTTTGTCTACCTTCTCTGGCAAAGACCTTACTTGAAGAACAGACATTGTTCTCCCAGAGGCCATCAGACTTCAGGCCTCTAATGGCAGAGCCTGGGCCCTCCACCTTAAGGTATGATCTTTCTGAGTTGCTGGAGACCCCCTTTCTCAGATGGCAACATACTGTAAACCACGATATAACGGAGGGCTCTTGAGGGCTTATCTGAATTGCTAAGAATCACCCACTGGGTTTCCCTCATGGCTTAGCTGGTAAAGAATTCGCCTGCAATGCGGGAGACCTGGGTTCGATCCCTGGGTTGGGAAGATCTCCTGGAGAAAGGAAAGGCTACCCATGCCAGTGTTCTGGCCTGGAGAATTCCATGGACTGTATAGTCCATGGGGTCGCAAAGAGTCAGACACACCTGAGCAAATTTGACTTTCATTTATCCACTGGGTAGAGAGAAATATTTGACATTCATCACCACAATTTATCAAGTTGTCTGCCTTCTAGCTGTGTTTCCCATAGCAAGACATTCAGTGCTGTGGACCTCAGTCTTCTCATCTGTGAAAATGAGAATTCAACTTAATCAATATGAATTAGACACCACCACATACAAAGCCCAGAGCTAAGTAGTGAGATAAAGCAGATATTGAAGAAAGCTCTTAATACCTAATTTGCCAACCTCATGCAGTTGGGCCAAGAATCAAATGAAGTCATGAAAATCAAGTATTCTTTTTTTTTTAGAATTTTAAAACATTTTTGATTGGCATATACTTGATTTGGGCTTCCCAGGTGGCACAGTGGTAAAGAACCCTCCTGCCAGTGTAAGAGATATAAGAAACTCAAGTTTGATCCCTGGGTCAGGAAGATCCCCTGGAGGAAGGCATGGCAACCCACTCCAGTATTCCTGCTTAGAGAATCCCATGGACAGAGGAGCCTGGTGGTGTCCATAGGGTCACACAGAGTCGGACAGGACTGAAGTGACTTAGCACACATGCACGCATATTTCATTTACAATATTGTATTAGTTTCAGGTATACTCAAGTATTCTTGAAGCCCTGAAAATGTAAGCAAATATGTTATTTGGCTTCTGTAGGAGACACCAATTGTGTTGTCTGCTCAGATCACCCCTTTTCCAAGAACTACTCTTATACTCAAATCCACATCGTAATTGTGACCCCTTCTCCAAGCACCATTTTGGCCATTTTGGTTGATTGAGCAAGAGGCAGATCCCTGGCCCAAACTGGGTCACATAGGGTCCCTGCTGTAGGTTTGGAATGGGGACGAAGGCAGCTCAGGCTCAGTCACCCTGGGGTCTTGACTAGAGGAGATACAAATCCTGGAGGCACAGACAGCTGTTTTCTGGCAAGGTGGACTGAAAATTAAAGAAGGCCAAACTGCCACATTTGAATGGAAAAAAATGAAGCAGATTCAGAAAGGAGGCAAGGCAAGAGGCAGAGGTTCCCTGGCATCCAGGTCTTGGTTCAATTCTGTCCCTGGCTGCCAGAAATAGTGTCCTAGCAAGGACCATCGCTGGTTAAAGACAGTTCTGATGGCTATCAGTGACTTGCCACTAAAAGATTTGTCATTAAGCAGTTTCTAAACAAATTCAACACAGGCTAATGTAAGACAGAAATACTTCACTAGCCCATGTAAAAGTTCATTCATTCATTCAGTTAGTCAATGAATATTATTGAATGCAGCTATTTACAAGGCTCATAAACCGAGAAAAGTTGACCGCACCGGCTATGATTTAAACCAGCCACTAGGTGTCAGCCTTCAGGCCTGCCAGCTCTCGGCGATCCTGAAATTCCCCAGTTGGGCCCTTGGGAGCTCTTGAGTGGCAGAAGTGCGGCTGCCACTTGCATTGATTCCTGAGACGCTCCGTAGCCTTGGACACTGTGACCTTTGTCTGCCCATCACCCCTCTCCTTCTGGTAGCAGCCACTGAACCCCCCACTCTTACCCCCAACCAACACACACACCTTTGGGAGCTGCCCTACCCAAATCCATGCTCTTCTGATGAAGCTGCTCATCTTCTTGTTATGGGGTGAACACAGGACCTTAGTGGGCAATCAGAATCTCTTCCTGGGGAATACGAATTTTGAGTTAAGACAAATACCCAGAGTCATCTCACAGCAGCACCCCATAAAACAGATCCCCAAGGGCCCTGCTGCAACGGAGGTAGCCTGCTTCCTGGACTCAGTTGTTTCTTTAAAGCTACAGCCACTCCAATATCCATCATTCAAAAAAATAAATATCTTCTGAACTGAGCTAGACAATCAGTCACTTGCAATCTAAGAGTCCTGACCCATCTCCTTTTCAGATCAAAGCTCATGGATGAGTGAAAGAAAGAGAAGGAAAGTAGAAGGAAGAAGGAAGTTGCCTCAGGCCCCCAACCCCAGCTTACAGCCCCAGTCTTGATCCTATTTTAAGACCCTTTAATGAGTTTTTTTTTAATTTATGGATTAATTTTTTAAAATTAATCTACACAAGTCACTTGGCTGAAGGCTGGGGCTTATTTCAGGAAAGCAAGTCTGTCTTTTCCCCAGTGCCCCTGTTAGTTCCTCCTGCACCTGTTCTGCCTTCTGTTAAGCTACCTGCTGCTCGTTCCTAGAGCAAAAAGAGCTGGGACCCATATTCCAAAGTAGGGTGTCAGTGATGCTTAGAGAAACAGGCATGTGATTTTTATCATAAATTGTCTTGCTATAGTCTTTACAGTCAACACAGATCCCTTATGAAAATGCTTTTCTTATCTTACAAAGGTTTCCTTCCAAAGTAAGACTCATAGAATCTGCCCAAATAAACCATTAATCCCACCTCCTCATTTTACAAATGAGTAGACTAAGGCGTAGAGTGGTTGGCACACTCAGTAGCACAGGGCTAACCAACAGCAGATCCAGGACCAGAACGGCAGGTCTTTTTACCACTAGGTCAGAGTTCTTTCCACTATTTCACGCCTCTTCCCACACTGCAACTCACTTTCTTTAAAGATAAGAATTTCCTTAACTTGTATATACATAAATGTTCCATCAGGCAGTAAATATGTGACAAAGAAACTGGATACAGAAACCCTAAAATACTCGCTTCCACTACTATTCAAGATCTATGCGTTATGTAAATTGTCACTAAGGATATAGAACATCCAAGTCGCACAATTTAATGCACATTCAACTCTTAACTAAACATAATGTAAACCAAGTTACCTGGTACTCAGCTATTTACTGTTTACTCCCCAAAGTGACTGGTGGGCTTCCCTGACAGCTCAGTTGATAAAGAATCCGCCTATAATGCAGGAGACCAAAGTTCGATTCCTGGGTTGGGAAGATCCGCTGGAGAAGGGATACGCTACCCACTCCAGTATTCTTGGGCTATCCTGGTGGCTCAGCCGGTAAAGAATCCGCCTACAATGCGGGAGACCTGGATTTGATCCCTGGGTTGGGAAGATCCCCTGGAGAAGGGAAAGGCTACCCATTCCAGTATTCTGGCCTGGAGAATTCCCTGGACTGTATAGTCCATGGGGGTCGCAAAGAGTCGGTCACAACTGAGCAAATTTCACTTCAAAGTGACTGGTAGAATTAGAACTGACGAAAGAAAAATGACACGGAATTTGATTTGGGCAAGACGTGTTTAAGAAGACGCTCAGAGGTAGTGAGTTCTCCATCACAAGAGGTCAAGCAGAAGTCAGTCAGGCAACCATTTGGCAAGGATGTCAGAGACCAGTGGTTCTCCAAGTCTTTCATAAGTCCCAGAATCATCCTGAGAGCTTGTTAAAACGGGGATGGCTGGGACCCACCCAAGAGTTTCTGATTCAGGGAGTCTGGGATGGGGTGTGAAGTTGAGCATTTCTGACCAATGTCCAGGTCATGTGATGCGGCTGGTGCCGGACCACACTGTGATGGAGGGAATTCAAAAGTAATGGGATGAGCCACTTCATTTCAGCTAAGTATACAAAGCAAGGCCACATTTCTGTTCAGTGTCTTATTAGGTAGCTTGAATTCAGTGTTTCCCTGTGAAACTGGGCTTCTTTCCTGCCTGGGGTTACCTTTGGTGATAGTCCTAAATTCTGTTGGGACAAAGAGAGCCTCCTGGAGGCTGATGCACACCTGAAGTTGCTGGTAGTGTTGGATGAGCTGCCAGAGACAGAAGCTCACACTCAGAGCCATCCCTCTGGAAGCAGCTCCGTGGGCACCAGAACACACTGTTGATGGTCACGACTGAGCAGTCCTCACGCATTCCAAGTGCCTCCTAAAAGGAGAGCTGGAGAATCTGCCATGTGTGCCATAGGACCACAGTGGGAAAAAAAAAAAAATTTGCACAGCCCTATGTGAGCCCTGCCTACACCTGTAAAAGCATACAGCTGACATTAATTGATCTTTCACTGCATGTCAAGTATTGTTCTAATCAAGTTACATGTAGCTCTTTTTAACATTTCATTTATTTATTTATGGCTGCTGTAGGTCTTCGTTGCTGTGAATGCACTTTCTCTAGTTGAAGCGAGGGCAGCTCCTCTCTAGCTGTTGTTCGAGGCTTCTCATTGTGATGGCTTCTCCTGTTGCAGAGCATGGGCTCTAGACATGTGGGCTTCAGTATATATGGCACATGGGTTCAGCAGTTGTGGCTCACTGACTCTGGAGTGTGGGCTCACAAGCTGTGGTTCACAGGCTAAGTTGCCCCACAGCATGTGGGACCTTCCAGGATCAGAGATCAAACCTGTGTCCCTGGCAGGTGGATTCTTCACCACTGGTCCACCAGGAAAGTCCACACGAAGCTGTCATTTAATCCTTGTAACAACACTATAAGGTGATAAGGGGTAAAATTGGGGTTTGTACCCAGATACTTCAGCTCTACACCTCACACATAAATAAAATTGTTCTCAGTGTAAGGAATAAAGAAAGAGGTTGTCCCTCCTCATACTGTTATGCGAGGCCAGAGTTTTGGCCCCTGGCTGTTTTAATGGTCTTCTCTCACATCTAAAGGTCTGGGCTCCTTAAGTGCATGCATGTACCCAGTTATCGATTTCAAAGCTCACTCAAAGTGCTAGGTGACTAGGTCAGGCAGAGTTTCCAGCCTTAAACACGTTCTACCTACAACAACCTTTCTAATCTGACAATCTCAGTACCGGTATTGAGCCCAAATAGTCCTTCCGGCACCCCCCACCCTTGCTATTGATATAGTCTGCCCTTGGGGGAGTCTTTGTGTCCCTTCCTGCCTGCTGACTCTAGCTGGGACCACCTCAGGCACTTGAAGTGTCAAATAACATTAAACCCTAAAGAAGTGTAGTCTGAGTCCTAAATCCCTTTCAATCAAGTAGACTCCTTGTCCCCTGAAACATATTTCTCCAATTTTTTTTTCAACATCAACCACCCAGGGCATCAGACCAAACCCTCACTGCAAAGCTTGCCATATTTGCTTCCTTCTCCAGGACAATGGGCCACCACCGGCTCTATCTTTAGTAACCAAAGGGCCAAGTTAGACAATTCTAGCAAAACAGGATTTGCTGTAGGTCCTTGGTGATACCCATCCTAGATGCGAGCTTCAGCAGGTGCCTCTTTTAAAGGGCAGCTCCTCTCTCAAATGAAATAATTATATTTTTAACCTTCCTTGGGTCCTTATACTGGAGAGAAGGGGCTCATCCCAGTTAAAGCATCAGCAGTTTAATAGTGTCATCATTCAAGGGATATCGAGCACCTATTGCACACAGGGCACTGTGCTAGGAGCAAAGGATAAAAGTAGGATAGAGGCTTTCCTAAAGGAAAAGAATAAAAGCTGTAAAAGCCTGCAACATCTCCAGGTCTCCTTCCCCGGAGATGACAGGAAGGGCCTGGGGCAGGGAGAAGGAAGGGATGAGAGTAGACCATCAGCAGTCTGAAGACCGTCTGCTAGGAAACCCAGAACAGACTGACATTAAGTCTATTTAAGGGCAGCCTCAACAAAGAAATCTTATTAGCCCAAACCATCAAAATAGACCCACTTTCTAAATATGTAGCTAAACTTTTCACTCCCCCACAACTACATACAGAAACATCTCACAAGAATAACTTTTCACTACACACCCTCTGAAATACATGATGCTGATGCCATTTAAACAGCAGAATAACTGAAGTGCAGATGGTAAGTGATTTGCCTGCTATTGTGATGCAAGGCAGTGAAAACACTAGAAACTGGCTCTGAGGAGCTTTCTGGGAACTGCCTTAGATTTCACAAAGGGCCCTTAGGTAAGCATTATCACTGCATAACAAGCCACCCCCAAACTGATCCACTTACAACAACAACCATCTGTTTGCTCACGATTCTGCATTGGCAATGGACTTACCCGGGTAGTGCTTCCGGTCTTGCCTGGGATCTCTCATGCGTTTGCAGTCATCTGGTGGGTTGACTAAAGCAGGATGATCTGAGATGACCTCACTGACCAGACCAGGCTCTTAATTCTACCTGCTCCCCTCCAGGTGATGCCATTCAGTTATCTAATGCAGTCATACCTAGCTGCAGGGGCATGCCAAGAGGGCCACAGAAAAGTTGCGAGATTTCTTAGGCCCAGGTTCTGGGACATGTGCCCTTATCACTTTTGCCACATCCCGTTGGTCAGGAAACAACTCACAAGGCTAACCCAAATTCAATGAGTGGGAAAACAGACTCCACCTCCTGAGAAGGGAGCGGCCAAGTATTGTGGCCATGCTTTTTACAATGAGGGATAGCTAGGCTTCACTGTTACCAGTCCACCCACCCTGGCAGTTATTGTCCCTGCAGGGACCCAACCAGCATCCACCTGCTCCTGCTCCCTATGGGGATGGTTGGAAGAAGCATCTTCTACATTGGAGATTGAGAACTTGGCACTTAGCTTTAGCCCCTGGATAATGCCTAAATTCCTGGGATATCATCACATATACGTGCTGAAATGATAAATGAAGTTGCAGACCAGCAATCATTGAGTAGACACATCAGTGGAAATTGCTGCCTATGTGTCAAGGCACAGGTACACAGAGCAGACTTGTGCATTCATGGGAATCACATCATCACATGATTTTTCAGGTGGCAGCCTGATATCTCCAGGCATGACACATCATTTGTTCAAAGACAAGTGAATACACAGCAAACTAATTTTCTTCAGATTTCAAAATACATTTAGAAGAAAACAGTGTGCTAGACTTGATCATCATTTTTCTTTACAATCAGGCCTCTCAATATTCGGTAGAACACAAGAAAATCCTTGCTCAGGCAAGGAGATCAGGGAGTGAGGAAAGAGCCAGAACTGACTCTGTACAGGTTTACCTAAAAGAGATCAACCTTGCTACAAATGGATTAAACTTGTCCAAGTGAGGGCTAATTAGATGCAAAATTTTTGCAGATTCACTGAGGCATAATTGACACAAGAAGCTGCGTGTACTGAAAGTGGACAGCATAGTGATTAAACCGTTGCCTGCAAAAGCCTTGACACAATCAAGATAATTAACATATTCACCAAACCCATAAATTTACTTGTGCAACTTTATAATCCCTTCCTTCTGTTCCTCTCCCCTTTCCCCATCCTCAGGCCATCTCTAATCTGCTTTCTGTTGCTATTGATGACTTTGCATTTCTAAATGTAAATGGGATCATCTAGTATATACTTTTTTGTCTGGCTTCTTTCAATCCGCATAATTACACTGAATTGTATCTACAGTGTGGAGTACATAAATAATTTACTTCTTTTAATGGATGATTGTTGCTGCTGCCGCTAAGGCGCTTCAGTCGTGTCCGACTCTGTGAGACCCCGCTTCAGTCGTGTCTGACTCTGTGAGACCCCATAGACAGCAGCCCACCAGGCTCCCCCGTCCCTGGGATTCTCCAGGCAAGAACACTGGAGTGGGTTGCCATTTCCTTCTCCAATACATGAAAGTGAAAAGTGAAAGTGAAGTTGCTCAGTCGTGTCTGACTCTATGCGACCCCATAGACAGCAGCCTACCAGGCTCCTCTGTCCATGGGATTTTCCAGGCAAGAGTACTGGAGTGGGGTGCCATTGCCTTCTCCGAATGGATGACTAGTATGCCATTATATGGCAGCACCATAATTAGTTTGTCTGTTCCCCTGTTGATGGACATTTCAACTGTGCCATGTCCTGAAGTGCGCTTCCGAGGTGGCACTAGTGGTAAAGAACCCGCCTGCCAGTGCAGGAGACATTAGAGACACAGGTTCCATCCCTGGGTCTGGAAGATCCCCTGGAGGAGGGCATGGCAACCCACTCCAGTATTCTTGCCTGGAGAATCCCATGGACAGGGGAGCCTGGCGGGCTACAGTCCACAGCGTCACAAAGAATCCAACATAATTGAAGCGACTTAGCACGCACGCCTGTACTGAAGTATGTCCCCACAAAGTTGAAGCCCTAACTCCAAGATGACCGTATTTGGAAACAGGGTCTTTAGGAGGTAGTTAATGTGAGGTAAGTCTTAAGGGTGGGGCCCTGATGGAATACAATTAGTGTTCTTAGAAGAAGATACACCAGAAAGCCCTCTCTCTCCCCCTCTCTTTTCCCTTCTGTTTCTCTCTCTCTCCCCAAGCACAATCAGATGAAAGGACAAAGCAGCCATCTGCAAACAAGGAAGAGAGCCCTCACCAGAACCAGAATCTTGATCGTGGACTTTCCAGCCTCGGAATTGTGAGAAAATGAAGTGCTGTTGTTTCTGTTGTTCTCTCCACAACCTGTGGTATTTTATTGCAGCAGACTGAGTAGACCAATACAGATTGTTTACAATGTAGGGCTATTCCAAATGAAGCTTCTGTGACCACTTGTGTCCAGGTCTTTGTGTGGACATATGCTTTCATTTCTCTCGGATAACTAAAGTGAAATGGCCGGGTCACATGGTCCATGTATACTTGCCTTTTTAAAAAGCTGTCCGCATGTTTTCCAAAGTGGCTGTACCATTTTGCCTCTCACCAACAGTGTATGGAATTTCCAGCTGCTTTACATTTTACCAATACGTACTATGTTCAATCCTTTTAATTAAAAAAATTTAATTTTAAAAAAATTTAATTTTTGACAGAAAATTATTTATTATTCACCATTCTAGTGAATGTCTGGGCTTTCCTGGTAGCTCAACTGGTAAAGAATCTGCCTGTAATGCAGGAGACCCTGGTTTGATTCCTGTGTCAGGAAG
Organism: Bos mutus; assembly: GCF_027580195.1. Classification (NCBI taxonomy): domain Eukaryota; kingdom Metazoa; phylum Chordata; class Mammalia; order Artiodactyla; family Bovidae; genus Bos; species Bos mutus. Next base: position 26,255,289 of record NC_091626.1, on the reverse strand, counting down.
ATTCTCTGGAGAACGGATAGGCTACCCACTCCAGTATCCTTGGGTTTCCCTTGTGGCTCAGTTGGCAGTTGGTAAAGAATCTGTCTGCAATTAGGGAGACTTGGGTTCGATCCCTGGGTTGAGAAGATCCCCTGGAGGAGGGCACGGCAACCCACTCCAGTATTCTTGCCTGGAGAACCCCATGGACAGAGGACCCTGGCCAGCTACAGTCCATGGGTCGTAAAGAGTCGAACACGACTGAAGCGACCTAGTACAGCACAGTGAATGTATGGTGATACCTCGTTGTGGGTTTAGTTTGCATCTCCGCAGTGGCTAATGATCTTAGATTTCTGAATGTTGAGATTTAAGCCAATTTTTTCACTCTCCTCTTTCAGAAAACTAAGATCATGGCATCCAGTCCCATCACTTCACGGCGAATAGATGGGGAAACAGTGGAAACAGAGACTTTATTTTGGGGGCTCCAAAATCACTGCAGGTGGTGATTACAGCCATGAAATTAAAAGACACTTACTCCTTGGAAGGAAAGTTATGACCAACCTAGACAGCATATTAAAAAGCAGAGACATTACTTTGTCAACAAAGGTCCATCTAGTCAAGGCTATGGTGTTTCCAGTCATGTATGGATGTGAAAGTTGGACTATTGAGAAACCTGAGCACTGAAGAATTGATGCTTTTGAACTGTGGTGTTGGAGAAGACTCTTGAGAGTCCCTTGGACTGCAAGGAGATCCAACCAGTCCATCCTAAAGGAGATCAGTCCTGGGTGTTCATTGGAAGGACTGATGCTGAAGCTGAAACTCCAATACTTTGGCCACCTGATGCAAAGAGCTGACTCATTTGAAAAGACCCTGATGCTGGGAAAGATTGAGGGCAGGAGGAGAAGGGGACGACAGAGGATTAGATGGTTGGATGGCATCACTGACACAATGGACATGGGTTTGGATGGACTCCGGGAGTTGGTGATGGACAGGGAGGCCTGGCGTGCTGTGGTTCATGGGGTTGCAAAAAGTCAGACACAACTGAGCAATTGAACTGAACTGAACTGAAAGGCTAATAATATTTATTATTACTTGTTCATGTATTTGTCATTCCTGTATCTTCTTTAGTGACGAATCTGTTCCTAATTTTTGCTCTTTTATTATTGGTTGAGAGCTTACCAAATGTAAATTTGAATAAGCATAAGCGTAGAAAATTAGATCCAGAATCTTACTGGCTGTCCAGGATGGGCAAGCCTGAGAATTGAAACTAGAACATGCAGGAAGAATGTCTGGGCATTGAAAACTTGGAGGAGGGTGGTCAGAGCTGAAAGGGGAGTGGGCTATAGGTCTGAAGATAAATTCTGCCAGCTTTACAATTTTGTATACGTGTGGTCTTAAGGCCTCTCTAACAGTTTTCTCACCAGTGACATCTAATTCCAACCCTAGATCCTCTGAGAGTCCCAATTTCATGACAGTTTCTGTGGGAGTTTCTTGTTTCAGAAATGTACCATATGTCATTCCTGCCTGGAGAAGCTTTCCAAGTTTGTAGGCAAAAACAGAGACACCCACAAGAAGTATCTAGACAAGATTTGGCCCAGAGTCCTACCAGCGAGCAAAGTGTAGAACAGGGCTCTGCTGGTGGCTCAGAGGTAAAGAATCTGCTTGTCAGTGCAAGGGACACAGATTTGATCCGTGGTCCAGAAAGATTCCACATACCTACATGGTGCAGGGCAACCAAGCCACGCACCACAACTATTAGGCCTGTGCTCTAGAACCCGTGAGGTACAACTGCTAAAGCCTGCGTGCCCTAAAACCCGTGCTCTGCCACAAGAGAAACCACCGCAATGAGAAGTCCTCGCAAACTAGAGAGTAGCCCCTGCTCGCTGCAAGCAGAGAAAAGCCCACACGGCAGTGAAGACACAGCACAGCCAAACACAAATAAAATTATTATTTTTTAAAAGTTGAGAGCAACGTAGTATCTAAAACATATTCCACTAAAGTGAAGAACTCGGAAAGGAGGAATGAAGAGAAAGGACTGAGAGGTGATAGGAATACGAACGTTCAGTGCTGTGGTCAAGGTCACTGTATTCACCACAGATAACTCCTTGCCAGAAAGAGAAAGTGAAGAGAATCCACGGGAGAGCTGAATAGATGAAGAAGGATCAGAGAAGCTGATTTATGAGGCTTACTTAATAGAGCTCACTGAGGCTAGTTCATTTAACAAAATGTGACTGAAGCTAATTTTCCATTGTAGTCTGAAAGAAAATGGAAACGCTCTTTTAAAAGATTAGGAAAATAGCAAATGTATGAGTCAGCTTGTCTAGCAAGCCCATGAAGTAAAGGGAAAAGAACTTTTGCATTAAGCAGACCAATTCTTGAACTAAAGGTGTGCTCTCCATGTCCTGACAGACCACTCACTGGCATTCTCTTATTCTCTTTCAACCTTTCTCCTCATTCCCTCCTTCTTTCTTTTTGTCTGGTGAGAGTCATATTACATGAAAATCTCCAGCTCTGGGATTTCTTATTTCCTCACCTTTTAGAAGAGTCTTTCTCCTTGGCCTCCGCCCTTAGGTCTGCCCATCCGTGGCCCTATCTGTATTTCTTCAGCTCCATCTAAATGCCATAGACTGAGGTTTATCCTCATCTTTTCCCTTACAGACCAACTTCTCTTGAATTAGGACTTTCTTCATGCCAGGAGCTCAGGGGAAAATGATAAATGGTCCTTAATTCCGCCATCCTAACTAATACAATCACCCACAGCATTTTGGAGCACTTCCTTCAAATCACTTTTCTTTGGCATTAGAATCACACAGAAATCATTCATCTCTGTGTGTAGTAGTATACTAGAGATAGTAGAGCAACACTGTGTTGATGAACATGAGGAGATCTGGGGAGACTGTCCTGCTCAGAGAGCACAGAAGCTCCTTGCCCCTCCTCACATACCTTACCCTATGCACTTCTTCCGTTTGGTTGTTCCTAAATAATACCCTTTAATCACAAACTGATCATCTAGCGAGTAAAACGTTTCTCTGAGTTCTACGAGCCACTCTTGCAAATTCAATGAACCCAAGGAGGGGGTTGTGGGAACTTCTGATCTTTAGCCAGTCAGAAGCACAGGTCCAAAAGCACCTGGGCTTACAACTGGTGTCTGAAGTAGGGGGGCGGGGGCAGGCCTGTGAGACTGAGCTTTTAACCTGTGAGATCTGATGGTATCTCCAGGTAGACAGTGACAGAATTCAGTTAGACTGCAGGATACCCAGCTGGTGGCAGAAAATTGCTCAGTGGTGTGTTAACACACACACACACACACATTGAAATTGGTACCAGAATTGTGGGAATAAACTACAGATACATACAACAACACAGGTAAAACTCAAATGCTTTACACTAAGTGAAAGAAGAGTCAAAAGCTACCTGTGATATGATTCCACTGATGTGACATTCTTGCCAAGGCAAAACTCTAAGGACTGAAAACCAATGAGTGGTTGCCTGGGGCTGGAGCTGAGGAAACAGCTGACTATAAAGAAAAAATGGAGGAATTTAGGGGCTGGGTGATGGAACATGACTGTAGCAGTGGTGACATGACTATATATTTTGGTCAAAAGTCACAGAACCACACAGTATTGGATAAAATTTACTGTAAATAAAACTTAAATCTTCTTAAAAAGAATGGGGGGAGGGAATTCCCTAAAGCCCAGTGGTTAGGACTCCATGCTTTCACTGCAGGGAGTGTGGGTTTGATCCATGGTCAGGAAACTAAGATCTTGCATGCCACATGGTGTGACCAAAAAATAAATAATAATGGTGGGAAAGTTTTGGCTTATGAAACCCTATGCTATCGTTTGTCTACTTTGGTGATAAATGCTATTTAACATCAGGGAGGAATAAAGGATATAAGGACTCGCAAGAGAAAAATGCCCTGATTAATGTCTCAACATATACAAATCGTCACAACAGTCATTGTGAGTTATCCATCCTGATTCTCCTCTCCTGCTTTAGCGCCCACTTATTCATGTGTGTTGACCTCAGAATCACTTTGAGTAGCCTTGCGTGCATGGCATCATGAGATTGTGAGAATGCCAGCTCAGTGCTGTGGGTGCTATTTTAGGGTCTTCCCAAAGCCTTTTGTGAATATATCAGTGAAAGTGAAAGAAAGTGTTAGTCGCTCAGTTGTGTCCAACTCTTTGCTACCCAATGGGCTGTGTAGCCCACCAGGCTCCTCCGTCTATGGGATTCTTCAGGCAAGAATACTAGACTGAGTTGCCATACCCTTTTCCAGGGGATCTTCTCGACCCAGGGATCAAACCTGGGTCTCCTGCATTTCAGTCAGATTCTTTACCATCTGAGCGCCCAGGGAATCACCTGTTGATGTCAGAGTGGACATGAATTTCACGCAGAAGCTGGAAGAAGGGCCTCTTTCCTAACTCTGTGCCATGCTTAGTTCCCAGGGTTCTAAAGCCTGGGCTTTATCTGTTAGGCACAGTAAGTACAGAACCTAGGGCCCACAGTACTTTCAGGGGCCCACAGTATAAGTTCTTTTAAAGTCAGAAGAAAAAACTAAATTTGGGATCCAACAGAATGTTTTAATATTTAATATTAATATATTCATATATATTGCTATAAAATATAATTTCTAACATTTTCATAGAGGAAGGGGTCCAAGAAGACACAAGTACCTGAGGCCCATGAAAGTCATAACACAGCCCTTCCCAGAGAAGACATGTGTTGCCAGAAACTCATAAAGTCTCTTTTAAAGGGTTGGGTCCACCTTTTGCCCCTGTCCCCTTAATCATAAAGATTCAAACTGGATCAGATAGTGATGAACAGTTCTTTCCTTCTTTTCTGGCTCCCCCTTCACCAAAATCCCTCGCCATTTCTCAAGTTACAAAATCAAAACTTTCATGTGCTTTTTGATCAGTCACTCAGTCGTGTCTGACTCTTTGTGACTCCATGGACTGTAGCCCACCAGGCTCTTCTGCCCATGGGATTTTCCAGGCAAGAATACTGGAGTGGGCTGCCATTTCCTACTCCAGGGGTAATCTTCCCGACCCAGGGGGTCAAACTCTTGTCTCTTGCGTCTCCTGTATTGGCAAGTGTGTTCTTTACCACTAGCACCATGTGGGAAGCCTCGGCAAACATTCATGCCGGCAAACAAATGCAAATCTTCTCTAAGAAGTTGTTTTTTTTTTCAGTTATTCTGTTGGGAGTCCGTGTCCTTTGGGCCCAAAGTCTTGTACTTAAATTGAACACTTGAGCATGTAGTGTTTCTCTTTCCTTCTTTTTTTCCCCAAATAATTATGTTTATTTATTTATTTGGGGCTGTGCTGGGTCTTCAGTGTTGCATGAGCTTTTCTCTGGTTGCGGTGAGCAGGGACTACTCCCTAGCTATGGTGCGCGGGCTTCTCACTGCGGTGGCTTCTCTTGTTGCAGAGCACGGGCTCTGGAGCACACAGACTTCAGTAGTTGGAGCCGATCGGCTCAGGGGTGGTTCCCAGGCTCAACAGCTGTGGCCTAAGGGCTTAGTTGCTCTGAAGCATGCAGGATCTTCCCAGACCAGTTCTCGAACCCCTGTCTCTTACATTGGCAGGTGGATTCTTTACCACTGAGCCACCAGGGAAGCCCTCTCTCTTTTTCTTTAAACTCTTGCTTATTTATTAGTGAGATGTAGTTTGTATACAATATTATATGTTTCAAATGTACAACACAATGACTCACAGCTTTTAAAAGTTAGACTCCATTTATAGTTATCATACAACATTGCCTATATTCCCTGTTCTGTACAATATGTCCTTTTTAAAAACATTTTTATTGAAGTACAGTTGCTTTACAATGTTGTGTTATGTTATGGATACCAAGAGGGGATAAGGAGTGGGATAAATTGGGAGACTGGGACTGACATATATACACTGCTGTGTGTAAAATGGTAACTAATGAGAGCCTGCTGGATGGCACAGGGTACTCTACTCGGTGCTCCGTGGTGACCTAAATGGAAAAGGAATTTTTCAAAGAGGGGATATATATAGTGTTTGTATTTGATTCACCAAATCCAAACGATGATAGCCTCAAGGGTGATACCTTTGTCTCCCAATTCCAGTCCAGTTGCTAACCACCTCTCTGACATGGAGCGGCTACTTGGGAGGAGAATGCAGAGAAACCTAAGGAAGATGTGTGAGACATGGGCTCTGCTGGCATCCAGAGAGTGAAGAAGCAGAAGCGTTGACTGCCTCCTTGTCAGATGGGATCTGGGGACCAGCCGCTAAGAGCTCTAAGGACAAAAAAGAGTCAGGTATGGAGAGATTAGTGGACCCTCCCATTCCCCACCACCCCAGAAGGGCAGAACCATACTGGTCTCACCAAGTAGAGTTCCCCGTGCCATCCAGCAGGCTCTCATTAGTTACCATTTTACACACAGCAGTGTATATATGTCAGTCCCAGTCTCCCAATTTATCCCACTCCTTATCCCCTCTTGGTATTCATAACATAACACAACGTTGTAAAGCAACTATACTTCAGTAAAAATGTTTTTAAAAAGGACATATTGTACGGAACAGGGAATATAGGCAATGTTGTATGATAACTAGGAGAAACCGAAGAGGAATAAGCTGGGCAAGCTAAGCTCCTTCCTAACTCTGTGCCTCACCATTCACAACTTTCCTTGGCTCCAGAGCTCCAACCACTTCACAGAACTGTACATTCTTATAAGAGAAGCCACCAGATGTAGGTGAAAGTGTCCTGACCTTCCCGAGAGGTGGCTCGGGTAGTTACCTCTTTTCATGTATAAGGGGTAATTTGGATACATAACCCACTAGCAATCTTCTTCAAGTTTCTGTAGGCTTTCAAAAGGTAAACCAGTGAGCCTTAAGTGAACGTCACTGACATTGAGACAAATTCATTTACACTGACACAGAATAAGCATTCCAACTCCGCATTAGTGTTACCAAAGTCTAATTTTAAACTAATAAAGTCTAGTAGCATATGCATTAGAAGACAGATGCCATTTCTCCATCCGCTTGAGCCAACCACAGAAGATGGTCATTGTGATTTATCCAAATCAGACCAGTTATATAAATGAGTAGACAGATGATCTGGGAATTTAGACCTCTATCCCCAGCTGGCTCTGTGACTGCCTAAAGGCATTCACTTTAGTCTTCATTGAAGAAAATTGAAAGATTGAGCCTGAAGATTTCATCCTATGTAACTATATTAGTTTCCTGGGGGTGCCCAAACAAAGCACCACAAACTGGGTGACTTAAACAACATAGATTTATTATTGTCTTACAGTTTTGGAGGCCAGAAATCTGAAATCAAGGCCTTGGCAGGGTTGGGGCTGTGAGAGAGAATCAATTCTTTGTTTCTCTCCTAGCTTCTATAATAGCAGCCTCAAGGTTTCTTGGCTTGCAGATGCTGCCTTCCCCCTGCATCTTCATGCAAGTCTGTCTCTCTGTCCAAATTTGCCTTTTGTATAAGAACACATATTACTTTAGGGCCCACCCTAATGACCTCATCTTAACTAGATTATCTGCAAAGATCCTATTTCCAAATAAGGTCACATTCATAAGCAGCTGGGGTTAGGACTTCACTACCTCTTACGGGACACAATTCAGTGCATAGCACTAACTATGTTAAAAAAAAAAATCAAAAAGGGGAAAATATGTGAGCCCCAAAGTCAAGAGAAACATTTGCCAAGAGAAGTTGGAATGAAAATTGGGTAGGTCTCCATAGCCCACTTAGTCTGATTTTTGCCGAACTGTAAAGAGTATTTTATAGGTTTCTTCCATGAAGATTACAGGATCTATTGTAGGGATAGTTGCTACTGCTAAGTCACTTCAGTCGTGTCCGACTCTGTGCGACCCCATAGACGGCAGCCCACCAGGCTCCCCCGTCCCTGGGATTCTCCAGGCAGAACACTGGAGTGGGTTGCCATTTCCTTCTCCAATGCATGAAAGTGAAAAGTGAAAGTGAAGCCGCTCAGTCATGTCCAACCCTCAGCGACCCCATGGACTGCAGCCTACCAGGCTCCTCCATCCATAGGATTTTCCAGGCAAGAGTACTGGAGTGGGGTGCCATTGCCTTACCAGGGAGGAAAACACAGTTTCAGAGGCTTCTTCAAATAGAATGAATAACACATATATATGAGGGCAAAGTGTAGATGGATATATTTGTCCTACATACCTGTAAAGCCAGCAGTACTCAAGCACATAAATTTAGCCTTTCATCCTTGTCCAGAAGCCAAAATGAACCTCCTACCCAAATTTCACTTGAAAATCTTCCACTGGACTCACTCATTCATCAACTAGATCCACCGGTCTACATAAACCCCTTCTTCATTTTGCCTGCTAGATGAAAGTGGAGATCTCCTTGACTCACCAGCCCTCAGGCTCTTAGAAATAAATGGAGAGTCTTTCCTGAGCTGCACATTTAAACCAGAGCCCAGAGAGTAAATGGTTTGTGCCCTGACCAAAGTTCAGTTATTATTATTATTTTTTTGCGTTTGCCTTCTTTGCTCCCATTACATGTGACATTCTCATGCCTCTCCCCCAACACACACTCTGTGGAGAGAAGCAAATCCCTATTGAGCACTAACCTCGCTAACAATGAGAAATTCTTCCCCAGACGACTCGGGACAGATTGGAGCCAAACCATTTCCTTCAGTCCCTGAGCACATTGTTTGCCTCTGGTGACTCCGCGATCCAGAAACAGCTGCAATAAAACATTATGATCCAATCCCTCAAGCCATCCTTACCCTTTTGTTTTTCTGTCTGGATGGAGGAAAGAGAAAACCCTTGCAAAGCTGTTCCAAATGGGAACCCATTCCAGTGCTCTTGCCTGGAGAATCCCAGGGACGGGGGAGCCTAGTGGGCTGCCATCTATGGGGTCGCACAGAGTCGGACACGACTGAAGTGACTTAGCAGCAGCAGCTGAGGAAGACACAAGCCAAGCAGCCCTTTTTACTGAAGGAAAGGAAAGAGCAGAAATGGAAAGAAGAAAACTAATGATAGAGAAAGCTCTGGATGAGTGAAATAAAGTTGCACAATGGTAAAGGGAATTGAGCAAAACCATTGCTTATAGGATGCAATGGAAATGCACTCATACAGAAAGCTTAAGCTCACCTTGCCTTTCACTTTGGATGAACAAGGAAGCCAGTTTATTTCAATGTTAATTTGAACTGGTCTTACTTGAAACTGTTACTAAACTCAGGTTCAGCTGCTTCCTGCTCAAAAGCCAATAATTTAGGGGCACTTGTCGGTAGAAAAGAAAGGTGTTTTATTCAGAAAAGCCAGAAATCTGGGGAGAAGGTGGATCTTGTCTGGAGACCAACTCCAAAGATTCTGCTAAATCATGACGATTTTTAAAGGGAAAAAGGAAAAACAGTCTCACTTAATCATTAAGGCAGAAGGTCAGATTCTTCGTCATTTTTCCACTGCGTGCAGACCTGCTGACATCTCCTGATCTTCCTTTGGGTGGTCTGCACGCATGCAAGTTGCTAAGGTGGGAGCTGGGGTAGAGAGTCAGTCATTCTTTACTTTTCAGTCTTACTCTTTTTAATCTGGGGAAAGAATCAACAGTTTAAGCAAGGTGTTATGTCTATTCAGTAAAGCAGAACTCAGGAGTTAGGTTAAATGTTACCTAATGATCTCATCTTTATGATCAGGGCTTAAGCAGAATAGAAACAAACAGAAAGCTGCTTACAAATCCCATTTGTCAGACACCATTCCATTGCTATGGGATTAGGGGTGAAGGTCCATCTTTAGGCTGACATAGGGCACTGTATTTTCAGAGTGGAAGATGGCGACATGGGTCTATAGCATCTACTTACTGACAGTTTTAGTTGTTTGGTTTTATGGATGGAATCAGTGCTTGCCCTCTAGCTTCTGGTTGGGATTACCTAATGGGAAGCATCACCAAAAAGTTAAAGGTTGAGAGAGGTTGGGATAATTATGACTGTGGCTCCCTCCCTCATGGGTCACTACAGGTTGGCTGCTTTTCTGTACTGAATGTCATAGCTCCTGGAAGAGGGAAGTGTCCCTTCCTCTTCACGCAGCTATGCTCTGCCCTTCCCCTTGCCCTTGCATGTGTGGGGGTGGGTAATAGAATCCTACTCTTGCCGGCCCCAATTCCTTAAAACTCACTCATGTCTCTATAAGTAGATTGATCCCTTAAACTCTTTTTTATTAAAAATGTTTATTGAAGTATAGTTGATATACAATACTATATAAGGTGCAGTGTACAGTATGGTGATTCACAATTTGTAAAGGTTATACTCCATTTATAATTATCATAAAATCTTGGCTATATTCCTTATGTTGTACACTATACCCTTGTAGCATATTTTACACTTAATAATACGTACTTCTTACTCCCCTACTCCTATAATCCCCCTCCCTCCTTCCCCCTAGTCACTGGCAACCACTGGTTTACCAGCGTTATCTGTGTTTATCTGTGTTATACCCATCTATCTGTGTGTCTGCTTCTTTTCCTTTAAACTCTTCTTAATTGTACAGTTTGAGTGTGCTCTCTGTATCTAGGAGGTACTCTGTATATTATAAGGCATATTCAACTACACTGTCTCTTATAGGATGCCCCATGTCTTCTTCAAAATACCTAGCACGGTCCCAGGCACAAAGCATTGGTCACGCGTGCTACTGGTGGTCTCGGGAAAGTCCTTCATTTAATCTGGCCTCTCTCTCCAAAGTCACATTATCAGACCCAGTAATCATGTACGATTCTGTTTGTTCACAAAAAGTCTGCTGCTCATCCTTGTTGCCCCAAAGTTGCATTTAATACGATTTTTGCTGCTTATGATAAACAGTGTGGTGTAACGGAAACAGTAGGTGTTTTTGGAACCTTGCTGACCCAGGTTCAAACTCCCAGCACCGCTAATTACTACTTGGGTAACAGGGGAAAAGGCCTTACAGTCCCCAAGAGCCACTGTCATCACCTGTGAGTGTGAAACGTGGAATCAACACATCTTTGTCTCTTCTCCCAGCCCTTTTTCTGTTTTTACCGGGGTGGCCAAGTAGAGTACTTTCCCCAAGTTTGAACACAATGGCTGACGGTAGAACAAAGCCAGGTTCCTCAAGATGAGGGGATAGAAAATAAAGAAAGGGAAAATGATAGAAGGCTTAGACATATTGGCAACATGGCTCATGTTTATAATCAATATTAAATATGTTTGGGGGAGATGTGGAAGAAACTGTGATGCCTAAAGAAGCCAATGGAAATAACAGATGAAGAGGTGTAAAAACAACCAAGGTGGAATATTCCAGTGCTGCTGGTCTGAAGCGGTGCTGTTGTATTAGCAGTCTTTTTACTGAGAGCAGGTTGAAGGAAAGAAGTTATTTAGTATAGAAAATAGGACACTAAGCATAGAACATGATCAAAAAAGAAACAAAGACCGTGAACATGATTCCTTTTACCCCTTATATGAGTTGGTTTATAAGTAACTTATATGCTATGCTATGCTATGCTATGCTATGCTAAGTCACTTCAGTCGTGTCCAACTCTGTGTGACCCCATAGATGGCAGCCAACCAGGCTCCCCCATCCCTGGGATTCTCCAGGCAAGAACACTGGAGTGGGCTGCGATTTCCTTCTCCAATGCATGAAAGTGAAAAGTGAAAGTGAAGTCGCTCAGTCGTGTCCGACCCTTAGCGACCCCATGGATTGCAGCCTAACAGGCTCCTCCGTCCATGGGATTTTCCAAGCAAGAGTACTGGAGTGGGGTGCCATTGCCTTCTCCGAAGTAACTCATAAGTTCGCATCAAAATGGAACTAAAAATTTTCAAAGCTACCAATAAAGTGAGTATCATAACACAGAACTCTTGAAATAAGTTGATTGACTTTTATTACCCTTATATAGAGAGATAGATAATACCCATGTACTTTTGTGAAGTGTGGTAAAGGTTTCTAAGCATCCCTGCCTGGCAGACTTGGTGTGGACAGAAAGCCAACCCTGGAACAATGTTTGTATCATGCCCTGGGATGGGAGTGGCTCCATCATGGGCTGCAGCTAAATGTGTTCTTTTGGACAACGTGCCAAGCTTGTGTGGCTGCCTGGCTCTTGTGAAAAATCACAGCAGAGCCTCAGGGTTTGTAATACCTTCTTCAAAGGGTTACTATGAGGCAGTACAATGAGACAATATACATAAAGAACCTAGTACTCGACACAGAGTGAGCACTCCACACGTGCTTTTTATTATTTTCTATAGGGATTTAGAGCATGTACACAATTTAAATAAAAGTCGTTTTTTTTTTTAATTTGGAAAGTCATTATGATTGACATTTTCCTAGTGGTTATGCCAACAATTGTGATGCCCCCCAAAGGATTATTTTCCACCTCCTTTACATCTATCTTCCTGACAAACAATGAAGAGTATCTGACAACACTGAGGACCAGATAGTACGATGGAGTTACATGCAGAAGTATTTAAGTTGTTTGAAGTAAACTATACATTCAACAAAAGAAAATAATACAGATGACTATATACATATATATGTAATTCACCCCCCACCCCCCCACCCCCCACCCCACAACAATATGGCCCTTCAATTCAAGCCAACTACTTCATCTGGTGCTCAACCAAAGAAACAGCCATGACCATCTGTTCCAACTCTGGGGGAAAACTGGCTGAGTTGAACTTAACTGTGAGTTGGCACAAAATACATAAAACCAAATAATCTGTACTATGTGGGTGATCTAAGAGATTTCTAATGGCAATTTTTTATTGATACAGTTTTTGCCCCAGGCACTGACTCTTAGAACCCAAACTCAAAGCTTGGTACCACACCACTGCCACACACTCTTTTGTGTCATTTCAAGTTGTCAGACCGTAAGCGTGTATGAAAAGTAATCCCAACCATGCCCAGTATTACTCTGATGTTAATTCAGAGACTGCTTAGGCAGGCTCAGAACTGTGAAGACATCTGCATTACCATGTTCCCGCCAGGAAATTCCTTCTCTCAATACTGGCGTTTGTGATATTTTAAATTACTTATTTAAAAAATACTTAGAGAGTATCTACCATCTGCTAGGCCCTTGGTTCAGCTCTAGGGATATAGGAGTGAGTAAAACAGGCTCAGCTTCTGGTCTCATAGAGTTCACATTTGAGGAGGGGAACCAGATACATTGATCAATGAATCACACCAATTCATTCATTCATTCGTTCGATAAACATGAATTAAGAGTCAACTATGTGCCAGGGATACTAGAGTCAACAAAACAGACCCAAACCTCTCCTTCAGGGGGTTTGTGTTGAATCAGGGAAGACAGAAAATAAATAAGAAAAAAATAGGTAAACTATATGGTATGACAGATATTGAGAAAGCCTGAGGAGGAAAAAAAAAAACAAAGAAGGGGGATTTTAAATGTTGGAGGAGTGGTGAATTTCAGAAAGAGTGGCTGAAAGGTCCCCCAGAGAAGGTGACTTTGAGTAAAAGCCTGAACGAAGTGATAGTCCCAGCCTTACAGGTATATAGGAAGAAGAATATTTCAGGCAGAGGAGAGAGTCCGTGGAAAAGCATGTGTGAGTGGTGTGGGGAGAAATTTAGCAGTCTAGACTGGTCTGGTCTGAAGGGATAGATAGTGATTCTCCAGTGTCAGAGCTAGGACAGTGAAGGCAAGGGACACAGGGGTAATCTTTGCTGTGGGCCGTCAACTGCTGCGGAACTTACCACTCCAAACCTGTTGGTTTTCTATGAACTCTACAAGGATGTGAGTCTGTGTTCTCTTCACCTACAAACCCGCCTCCAGGATGGAATGTACTCTCAATTGTAGTTGTTTCCTGCTAAGATGATGAATGTGCCCGCTTTCATCAGATGCCTCCAGCTGATCATCTTTCGAACAATGGATGCATTCACAGGTGGCTGGCCAGGGCCAGGGAAGCGGCCTCTAGCCATAAAAGAGATAAAGTAGGGTGACCACATTCTAGAATTATTAAAGCCTTCATCTTGGTCTTATTAGAAAGTATTCTCATCAGTTAAGCAAACAAGGCTTAGAGGAAGCTGAAATTGTCAGCTGGGAGATTCTTTCTTGAAGTAGGACATTCATTCTCCTGTTTGCCTGTATAGTACATATGTGTTCCTCTCAACTGGTTTTGTACATTTTCATCTCTGCCAAAATTATATTCACAGAGAGCTTCTGAAATACCCTAATTATAATAAGGAAAAAAAGAAGGAAATAAAATGGTTCTGTTCCATTCCTCACTAGAAAGTTAATTCTATAAGTCTAATAGTAATTCTCTCTCCTAATCACCAATTGGTCTGGAGTTTAGCAGAGAAGAACAGGAACAAAATGTGGCCCAATTGAAAGATAATGAATGAAAAAGAAAATTAAAATACTTAACCCTTATCAGTCATTTTGAATGTGCATCATCCCAGGAGGTAGGTATAATTATTATGTATGACTTACCTACAAAACACAAAAGTTTAGAATAATGAAGTAATTAGCTAGAAAGTCACCACTGGAGCTCAAAGCCAGCATTCTCACCCAGGAAGTCTGACTCCTTATTCCACACTCTTAATCTCTACTGTATTGCCCTTCTAAAATGAGCAAAGAATAAGAGAGAAGAAAAATAGTGACAAGAAAAGGGAGAGTTGAATAACAGAAGATGAGGAAAGGAAGAAGGGACTCAAGCAGTTTCCACATTCTGGAAAATGAGTAGAATTAACACTGCCCTTGAAACAGAACTATTTCCCTAAACACTCATTCCACGGTTTCCAAAAGGTCACAGCATTGTCTGCTTTCTTTTTCTAATTTTTGCACCATGCTATGAAGGCAATGGCACCCCACTCCAGTACTCTTGCCTGGAAAATCCCATGGATGGAGGAGCCTGGTGGGCTGAAGTCCATGGGGTCGTGAAGAGTCGGACACGACTGAGAGACTTCACTTTCACTTTTCACTTTCATGCATTGGAGAAGGGAATGGCAACCCACTCCAGTGTTCTTGCATGGAGAATTTCAGGGACGGGGGAGCCTGGTTGGGGTCACACAGAGTCTATGGGGTCACACAGAGTTGGACACGACTGAAGCGACTTAGCAGCAGCAGCAGCATGCTATGCTTAGTCAATCAGTTGTGTCCGACTCTTTGCAACCCCATGAACTGTAGCCCGCCAGGATCCTCTGTCCACGGGGATTCTCCAGGCAAGAATACTGAAGTGGGTTGCCATGCCTTCCTCCAGGGGATCTTCCCAACCCAGGGATTGAACTCAGGTCTCCTGCATTGTGGCAGATTCTTTACCAGCTGAGCCACCAGGGAAGCCCAATCTTTGCACAGTGCTTAGAATGATGCTATCTTAACAGCAAGTGTTCAGTAGACCCTATTGACTAACTAATGGTTTTGCACAAGAAACACTGAAGGGACTCTTAGGCAAGCAGATACATTGCGAAATCTATAGCAGTGAGATCTCGTGGATGATGTGTTTTCCATTGTTTTCTATCTGTCTAATATGAGAAGGTCACAAGAGTCAACCCTCAGTGGAAGGGGCACCCATGAAACAGTCTGCTGGAATGGTCTTACAGTGATTCTCCATCACAAGTTCCACCACAGCTCCTGGGGGCTTCGTGAGTAGCCTGAGCCCTATTTGCATCCCCACTGCCAGCGAATGAGTCTAGAGTAGGCAGGCCTGGGCCAGTTTTAACCAATGAGTCACTAATGGGTTTTCTCGGCACTTCTGGAAAATATGCTTCCTTACCTTTAAGAAAGAGCATAGGCTTCTGGCTGAATCCTTAGACTTCATGACTCTTCCAACATGGCCCAAGACAGCTCTCCAAACAACAAAGCGTAGGTGCAGCCACACCAAATTCACCTAATCTCGTACCCAAGTTATGCGACCAAACAAAGCCTTGCTTTAGAAATCAACACTGAAGGGTCCAGAATCCAGATACGGTTTCAGAATTGAAGAACTAGGCACCAATTCCAGAAAAGATCAGAACCCGAGGGGGTCTCAGAATCAAGCCAAGAACAAGATCACCCTGAAGAGAAGATGCAAAGCAGAAAAGACATATAACACCCTGCTAGCTACTCTTCCTCCCAATCACTTACCTTCATTTACGGACAAATCTTATCCAGAGAACAACTCATTAAAGGAATTGAGGCTCCAGATCTGAGGACAAATTTGGTTTCAAAAATACAGATCTAGATTCTGAGTCCAGAAAAAAGGAGAAACTGATGAAGCCTTGGAAAAAAGCCAAAATCAGAGACAAGATCTCAGATATGAGAGAGTTCGAAATGTAGAAACTACACGAAATGGCACAAATCTTACTGGCAATTGTCTTTTTTCCCTGGAATCAGATCAAAGTAAACAGAGAGACAAATTCAGCGTATTTGATATCATCAGCCTGGGCTCCAAACCTCTCTCAGTCTTCCTGGGAACATATCCTCTACATATACCTTCAGCTCCTCTGCAACTGAGTCTTTTGGAGATGATAAACATGACTTTAGGAGCCAGAGATAGATATAAGCACCACACAGCCCTAGTGACCGAGTCTGGATCCAGAGTTCAGTAGATCTTGAGGACAATTAAAATGAACTTATTAATATATATTTTTAAACAAGAACAAAAAGAAAATGAAAGGGCCATATGAAGTTAGCAGGTTTGGAAAATTAGGCAATTCGCCCAATAACACCGAAAACTCTCTAAGAACTGGGAAACTTACTTTAGAATGAAGTCAGCACTGGGAACAGGAGAGCACAGCAATGGAAAGAGCTACTGGATTCCCTGAATCCTGAATCCTGCCCCCACCTCTGATTTCCTGTACTCAGGCCAGAAAGCTTCTTTACCATCGGAGCTAATTTGAAGTTGAGTTGGGTTTTCTGTTACTTATATTTTAAGTTATCCTACTTATATAGTCTGATAAACATAAAAAAATGGTGACTATGCATGGCCTCATGGCCTGATGTCACTCCCAGCATAGTTTATCTGTTCAAGCTAGTCTTCCTTTTCCATAGTTATGACACTCGGCTCATCTGACAGGTGCAGCCTTTCTCCTGATATGGTGGCCTGCCTGGAAAATCCCATCCTCCCACCCATCCATCCATCCACTGTCCAGCTGATGGATCAATAGATTTGTTGCAAGCATTTATCAAGGCACTTTGCTAAGTATTGTTAGGCTACCAAAAGAAAAAAATCAAGCGCTCTCTGCTCTCAAAGACCTTAGAGCCCAAAAAGGGAGAAAAATTATGTATATAATTAACTATAGCAAAATGTGTAAAATTTTTAAGTGTCACTAAAATGCAGATAAAGTGCCCCAGCCAATCAACATAAGGAAAAGACTGTTTTCCACTAGGGGATTAGGGCCATTTTTATGAAGATGGATTCAAAAAATTTTTAAGTATAGCTGATTAACAATGTTGTATTAATTTATGCTGTACAGCAAAATCATTCAATTATAAATATATGCTTTTTCATACTCTATTGTGGTTTATTATGGGATATTGAATATAGTTCCTTGTGGTATATAGTAGGACCTTGTTGATGATGGATTTGGAGATAGACCTTGGATGATACAGAAACGATGCAAAGAAAAGAAGCATTCCTGGCAGAGAACAGCAAGAGGCAAAGGCCTGAAAGAAAATCACAGAGAACAGAGAGGGAACAGTTGGCTGGAAAATAGAGTTGGAATTTGAAAGGGTCGTTGAGACCAGATGGTGAAGGGCTGTGATTCCAGGTCCAGGTATTATTTTGTGAGTAGGAGAGTGGGAACTGAATCAGGTATGAGCTGGGCAATAGAGTGTGGTTTTAAAACAAAGAAAGAATATTCAAGGCAGGGTATAGCAGGAACAGAGACCAGAACCTAGGTGGAGTGGTCTTTCTGTGTAAATGGAAAGACACTAACAGTTCTCAGTTTATTTGAGCACACAGTGATTCAAATCAGGCAACACCAAACCACAGGTGTTAGGAGCACTGGAGGGGTTCTTACAGAAAGGACATGGAAGCAAAGCAAGGAACTTATTTACTAGGTTATAGCTTAAGCAGGTGCCTTATAGGTGTCTGTGACTGTCCTTAAATTTCATTTTCTAGGCTGGGAGTGCATGGACTCTGGTTTAGATTTTGGTTTTCTTATATAGGCTGCCAAGGTGTTAGAGCCACTTTAATCTAATGGTCTCTTTGCTTAATTACTTTAATACCTGAAACATCCAGGAAATTCTCTTCTGTAATCACGAGCCAGGCTGGAGAATATAGGAGACCCTACTTGTGAGATGGGGTCAAGAGGGAGGGATAGTTTCCAGAGTCTAGGGGTGTCATGCCGGGCTTTTCTGGCAGCTCAGCTGGTAAAGAATCTGCCTGCAATGTGGGAGACCTGGGCTCGATCCCTGGGTTGGGAAGATCCCCTGCAGGAGGGCATGGCAACCCAGGATTCTTGCCTGGAGAATCCCCATGGACAGAGGAGCCTGGAGGGCTGCAGTTGATGCGGTCGCAAAGAGTCAGACATGACTGAGCACACAGGGGTGTCATGCTAGCCCTGCATTGGTCAGGCCCAGTTAGCACACTTAGGAGCAGTGAGATGAGGAAACTCTGGATCAGAACCATACAAACCAACAGGAAACAGGTGAGTGCTGCACAGGTCCAGGGGCCAGAGAGGGAAGCACCTGAGCAGAGAAGTCAAGATACAGAAGTAGTACACCCCTGGGCAGGACAGAAGAAAGGCAATTCAGAAGCTGATTGGTTAGGAGTGTGGGATTAACAGATGCACGGTATCATATATAAAATAGATAACAAGGATTTACCATCTAGCACAGGGAACTATGGTCAATATCTTCTAATAAACTATAATGGAAAAAATTGAAAAAAGAATATAGATACATACATATATGTATATGTATAACCAAATCACTTTGCTGTACAAAACTGAAACTAACATTGTAAGTAACTATAATTCAGCAAAAAGAAGAAGAGGAAGAGGGAGGAGGGAACGGGAGAGGAGGAGGAGAAGAAACAGCAGGTGCTGAATGAGCAAAAGTATCAAAGACCCAAATACTGGGTTTGGGCAGAGAGTCGAGAGCATAGACCAGGAATCAGGATGACAGCTCTGTTGTGGAGACAAAATGAAGATGGCACAGGCTTCAGAGTAAGCAGATCCAGGTTTGTATCCAAACGCCTCTTTATCTGCTGTGTAAACTTGGGTAAGCCACTTAACCTCTCTGAGCCTCCATTTCCTTGACTAAAAAGGAACGTAATAATGCCTATCTCACAGAGTTGTTATAACAAGTATAAATAATTCAGGGAAAGTGCCTGGCACTCGGAGCTCTCAACAAATGAGAACCGTTATTATTATCAACATCATCCTCATGATTTGTATTGAACCGTAGAGATTTCTTCGGCTCAGGGTGAGACGATAAAGCACGTGAGAGGAGGGTTTGCCAAGAACAGAGGAGCCAGGAGGGGGAGCTGGGCCTCTCCAGAGCAGATCCCAGATGACTCCTCTCACGTAGATCCTGGCCATTTATAATCGCTGGTGAGCTCATCTGTTCTCGTGTTCTGTGATGCTACCTGCATCGTCACCATTTCCTCCAGCAAAAATAAAAGAACCTAAGATTTCCACCAAAAGAGCCATCCAGCTTGTGCTCTGTGGCCGGCATATCTATTCATCTTTTCTGTGGGGTGAGCTCTCATTGATATCCAAGGATACCACCTGCTCAGGGGTTCTGACAACCGTCTCTATGGTTTCTGGTCAGATCTCATTAGCTAAGTGAGGTGGAGCCCAGCAAGGTTAATAGGTTAATGTTGGCAGAGGAGGTTGAGAGGGGAAGAGGGGAGACACAGGTGGTTACAAGAGATGATTTTCAAGATGGAAAGACATGCTGACCCAGCCTGGTGTCAGGGCATGCTTACTGGGGTAGAAATCCAAGGTCACAACCTTCTGCAGCCTCTGAGAAGTCCATGAGGGAGTATTTATCCGGAGGAGGACATTCACCACGGTGATCCTGCGTTGTTTCCAGCTGATGCGGTTTTCCTTATTTACTGAGCTCACTTAACTCTTAGTGTCCAATTTAATAACAACCAACATTTATTAAACCCTTACTTACTTCGTGCCAGACACTGGGCACTTTACATGCTGGCCCATTTAAGCCTCACTGCACCCCCTATGAAATTGGTAATATTGTTTGCTCCACTTTATAGATTAATAGAAGCTCAGAGAAGTTCATCAACTTGTCCAAGGTCACACAGCTAGTAAAACTCTGAGCCAGGGTGATAATTCAGGTTTTGCTGATTCCAGCTCTCCGGCTCTGAACTAGAGTGGTAACCAGTGCCTCTTGCATTTTAGTATGCATATGAATCACATTGTTGTTTAGTTGCTAGATCTCTTTCGTGACTCTATGGACGGTAGCCCACCAGGCTCCTCTCTTCATGGGATTCTCCAGGCAAGAATATTGGAGTGAATTGCCGTTTCCTACTCCAGGGGATCGTTCCTACCCAGGAAGCAAACCCATGACTCCAGCATTGGCAGGTGGATTCTTTATCGCTGAGCCACCAGGGAAATCATATGAATCATGGGGGATTTGTAAAAATAAGGATTTTGACTCAGCAGATCTGCTCTGAGAGGCTACATTTATAACCAGCTTCCAGGCTGTGTGTGTGCTGTTGGTGCACGGATCAAACTTTGAGCAGCAAGGAACTTACTTGATAGATCTGATTTACAATGGTGGGTCAGTCTCTCTTCTGAGGAGTTAGGATTTTTGTCTTGGATAAGAAACTTTTATGCCATCTACAGAGTATATATTTGCTTTCCATGCTGAGTAACAAGTTATCACAAATGTAACCCCTTTAAACAACTCCCATTTATTATCTTATGGTGTTGGTGGGTCAGGCATCTTGGAAGAACATCACTTGTCTCAGATTCTATCCAGGCTGAATCAAGTTATCATCTGGGCTGTGTTCTCATCTGGAGCTAGGGGTTGCACTAGCTCATACAGATGGTCACAGAATTCAGGGTCCTGCAGCTAGAGGACTGAGATCCCTGTGCCCTGGTTGGCTATCACCAGGGGCCCACTCTCAGCTATTCTGGAAACGCTGCATTTCTTGTCACCTGGCTCTTCCATCTTCAAAGCCATCTATGGAGAATCTCCCTTTCCCGTACTTTAAATCTCCGAGACTTTTTCTGCCTCTGATTTCTAGTTGCAAATTTAGGTCAAGATC
This sequence comes from Bos mutus, assembly GCF_027580195.1. Taxonomy (NCBI): domain Eukaryota; kingdom Metazoa; phylum Chordata; class Mammalia; order Artiodactyla; family Bovidae; genus Bos; species Bos mutus. The sequence continues at coordinate 26,234,180 of NC_091626.1, read as the reverse complement.
ACCCAGATAATCTCCCTATCTTAAGGTCAACCGATTTGGGACCTTAATAACACCTTCAAAATTTCTTCACAGCAGCACCTAGGTTAGTGTTTGACTCAACAACTACGAGAAATCTTGAGGATACCAGGGGCCAGAAATTCTGGGGGACATCTTAGAATTCTGCCTGTAACAAAGGGTTTTGGTTTTTCTGGTTGAGCTGTGTGTTGACTGATCAATGATTTTGAGAGTCATGGAAACTGAGACTATATAAATTGTCTCATTTCTGCTTTCATTTCTGCTCATTTGACGTAAACCTCTCTTTTACAATTAAAATTTACCAACCAGGGTTTCAGAATAGAAAGGAACTGTCTTGTGGGGAGATTCCAGCAAATTGAGCTAAGCCCTTTTTGTTATTTGTTGTATAAACTGAAAGTGTAAAACAGCAACTGATCATTTGGAGTTTTTCACTGACTCACAACCAGTGTCCAGGAATAAGTTCCCACATAGAGTGATGTTAACTTGAAGGCAGCAGCTTCTACTCCAAGTGCTCTGTAGATGACATGAGTTAATTAAACATTGTGCTGTGTGCTTAGTCACTCAGTCGTGTCCAACTCTTTGCAACCCCATAGACTGTAGCCTGCCAGGCTCTCTGTCCCTGGGGATTCTCCAGGCAAGAATCCTGGAGTGGGTTGCCATGCCCTCCTCCAGGGGATCTTCCCAATCAAGGAATCAAACCCAGGTATTCCACGTTGCAGGCAGATTCTTTACTGTCTGAACCCTCAGGGAAGCCCATTTTAACATTAGTGCCTGCATTCTAAAGAACGGTTTGCAATATCCTGACTTCAGGACTCAAGTGCATCTTTTCTGAGTTCTATCCTGTTTCCCTCCCAATGGCACTGTCCTATGGTTGCTGCTGCTGCTCTTAAAGTGTTAACCCAGCATTGTTCTCCTTACTCGAAGAAAAGTCAAAGTAAAAAGTGGGGGGAAAATCTGCTAGAAACCTGCAGTGGGAAGGTAATTCCCAGGGGTTTTCTGTAAAGGGAAGAGTTCCCTCACCAAGCAAAGCAGAGAGGGGAGAGACAGGCACACTCTGAAGATGTTAGATTTGGTACCTCCAAAGCTATAGCAAGATCATTATGTGGGAAATACTGCAATTTTCTTAGCCCACTCATAGCATCAAGTGCAGCAAGGGAATGGCTCTGGGAAAATCCCAGTGTCCATGGCAACCTCGGGGTGAGGAGGGGAAATTAGTAGTGGTGTTTCTTCCTCCAGAGCTTGAAAGCACGGTTGAGGTGACTGCTTTTAACTATATTTTTGCCAGCATGTAACACAGCCTGCTTTGCATTTTTGGTCTCACGGCACCGTTTTTGAGATACGAATCTTAAAAGCAGGGCATTTCTGCTGTGCCTGCTGCGACCTGCTTTATCACTCTCCTATTTCAGCATCAAGAAAATGATGCTGTCATTCCAGCTAGGAGGTATTTTGATTGTTCCAGACAGAAAGCTGGCTGATCACATTAAGAGTGAGAGAAAGAGAGAGAGAGGAGGAGAGAGAGCGTGTGTGTGTACTTTTACGGTGTATATGTGTCTCCTTTCTGGGGCTGAGAAGGAAATGACCTCATCTCAGCAACGGATAAACACATTTTGGTGGTAACTGATTCCCAAGTTGAGACCTTCTATGAGGTCTTTGAGCACTGTGGCCATTTGCTAACAGACAAGGAGGATTCCTCACTAAAGTTATCATTAGCAGAGTCCTCTGCCACTGGCTTCTAAATAGAAGCATAAACGTAGGGTAGTAAAATAGAGACTAGGAATAAAATAAGAGAGTTGAAATAAACAATCTCTAAGGGCCCCTTTGATTTAAAGAAAATTCCAAGTTGGACATTGGCAGACCTAGAAATGATGATAAATGCCCAAAAAGGGAGAGTATAAATTTAGAAAGGTAGTGGAAATCTCCTCAACTGATAAATGAATTTTGTGTGTGTGTGTGTGTGTGTGTGTGCACGCCTGCACGCACATATGCAAGCTTTCTTCAACTTACAGGTGAATTTTTTTTTTAATTTCAGAATGATGGCTTAGTTGATGGCAGAGTGGAAAGGACTCACAGGCCAGCCAGAAGCCCTGGAGCAAGGCAGACGTTCCCAGAAGGACTTGGCAGAAAGAGTCAGACTGAGAAGCTGGCTGGCTGGTAATGCCAGGAAGGGGAAGAGATGTGAGTGGAGCACAACCATGTAGAGGAGAGGTCTGGGCAGCCTGAAACCCAAGCTAGCTGCTGTGGATGGTGGGCTCATGGGAACAGATTCCTGCAGAGTGCAGTTGAGAGGAGGGATTTGGGAGGACAGACAGGAGCAGGAGCCCAGCACCCAATCTGGAACAGATGGATAGAACAAACATCCCTGAAAAGGGACCCAGATTCAGGCTGCTAGGGACTTGATCTCTAGGCAACAGACTAGGATGAAGGAAAAGGTTTGTGTAGGCCCCACAGCAGGGCTGATTTGATGCCCTCCTCTAGAGAAGCCAGCTTGGGGCTCCTTAAACTCCCCCAGATCCGAGAGATACTATGGGGTCTCAGCTGGGCTAATTGGCAAATCATAGAATTAGGTGTGCGGTTTCAATAAGTTTAAGATGTGGTTCCTGTCCTCAGGGGTTTATAATCTATTTGGGAAGATAAGGTCAGCACATATGAGACACAGAAAAGGATGTCTGGGTGTTTATTAAATGTGTTACATACCAAGTTGCAGGTGTTACAATAAAAGGAAAAATTACTATGACCAGAAAGGTCAAGGAAGGTTTCATAGAGACTGGTGCGCCTTAGGGGATGGTTTGAAGTTTTTAAGCAAAGAGGAACAGATTCTGGGCATTGGGAATAGGAGATGTTCATGGAGGTGCAGAGAGGAGAGTAAGAAATGTCACGAGATACCTTCTGCATCCTGTTCTGACAGGTAAGCATAATTAAGCCTCTCATTCCTGCAAAGGCAGCCATTACTGGAATAGCTGATGGATGAGTACTTGGAAAGCAGAAGATAAAGAGATGAAGTGGAGTTTGCTCAATAAGAGAACAGGATGAGAATGAAGGTGGACATTCCAGGCTCTGTGTTTGTGGCCAAGAGTCTGTTTCAGTCTCTTAATCAATCCAGCCTTGACTTGCAACAGTGCCCATGCAAGCCTGCAGGGCATTTCCCTACATGCTTCCTGCCTGGGCTACCCGCCCTTATCATTTTGATTCCTGGTTTCCTTTCCATTTATTTAATGACTGCGATGAAGTCAAATTTTCCTATTAATTAAAACCCTTGGGATCTTAGAGCCTTAGTCAACATTTTCCCCCACTAGCTGACATAATGAGACACATTGTGTTCCAAGAGCTCTGGATCTCATCGCTGACAGAACAGGTCACCTGTTTAGCATCGTCAGGATGAGAGTCATCGTCAAGATGACTGCTCTATATCGAGGGGGGTGAGTCAACTCAGCATATTTGTCTATCTTCATGGCTTTTACTGTAAAAAGAAAAAAAAATTGAGTTTCAACGTATTTCTTTAACACTGACAGTTGCCTTTCCCAGTCTGCTGCTGCTTAAGAAATTCGTAATTGTTAATGTCAGATCCCAGGATACTGGCCTAGCCTATATTGCTGAGAAAGGAACTGGTGGCAGAGAATCTTGGCTCTCAGCTGCCGTTTGACTCTGTGGGAGCAGCAAGAAATAAGAGCTGGGGCAATTCCTTTCCATTAGCAGCTGCTTAAGCAGACTTGACATTTGGGCTGGATCAGTATTTCAACTCACCCCAATGTAGACACTTTTCCACCTTAAGCATGTAATGTACATACCACACCACTGAGCAGGCTTTTCCTGTGGGCTTGTAGCAAGAAAAAGCTGGATACCCTACAAAGTTGGACTGGGTGACCTGTGTAAGGTACTGGTGGTTGTGGGAGGTCATGATAGTGATGGACACTTGTTTAGCAATTTATAGCAGATTGTTTTAAACCTGATTTAATCCTCTCAACAAGTCTGAAAGAAAGAGGTTATTTAACTATGCATTCTACAGATCAGCAGAGAGACTTCCTTTCTTAAGCAACAGTGAGTTGATGTTCAGAAAGGAACCCAGTTTCTCTGAATCTCAACCCCACATCCTTCCTAGTCAACCAGAGGTTCGAGTCTACCATATGGCCATCAGTTGTGAGATATCACACAATAATTTGTCATTAACAGAAAATGAGATTTGATGTTGATACGTTTATTTATATTAAGGTAAAATTGGCATATAACATTCTACTAGCTTCAGGTGTAATGGTGATATATTTTAGAAGCATGAATCAGAGTAGATGATGTCTCTCTCACTTTTTCGTATTCAGATGTGCTTTAGGAGCAAGGAGAATGGGTCAAATTGCAGAAAGCTACCTGGGGAAACACACACATCAGTCTTATCTGTGCGACAGCACTGAAAGACCGTGGCTGGTGGAGAGAGTAATAGTTGTTATGATGGTAAGTTATTGCCCTCCTTCACTTCCCTGGAGAATGCTGGTTTTCACCAAGGTTTGAATCTAGGTTCTCCTATGAGAGTGTGTTGTTTATGTCTATGTCAGCCACCTTGAAAGCTCCAGAAGGCACAGGTGGAGAATCACTGGAGCTCATTGTGCAGCCTTTCCCACAGATCTGACTCTGACAGTACCCTACTCAGTTCCTTGGAGCCACTATTCTATATTAAAGCTGGGTACCCATCCCTGATACATACTAATGTAATGCTCATTTGCTTAGAGGAAAAAGGTGTATAACCAAACCTTAATTTTTATTTGTACGAAATGTTAAAACGACAATGTTCCAGTAATGGCAATACCATCACTTTGTCTGTAATGTAGGCTAGAGAAACACTGTTATTACATGAATACAATCGAAATATTTGTGAAGATCTGAGAACTTGCTGCAGCATCACTCCTGGCCACTCTGCAGACATTCAAAAGATGTACCACTTAGTGTGACTTAGTAGACACACTCAGAATATGTTTGGGAACCCCTTTCACACAAAATAGTGCTGTTGTGATTTCTACCTCTCCACCCGCCCTGGGACACTTGGCAATGCCTGGAGATATTTTTTATTGTCAGCTTTGGAGATACTGGCATCTAAAGATGTTGCTAAACATCTTACAAGATGCTTACATCTTAAAGCCCCTTCACAACGCAATATTATTCATCCCAAGATATCAACAGGTCTGAGGTTGAAACTCTACTCTGAAACTCTGCACTGACACTAAAAGGATAAGCACGCTGGTAGAAACTTCTATGTGATGCAGCTGAACAAATGCAGTTGGGTTCAATCACAGAAGGGGAGAAAAGAGTTGGTTACTAGAACGCGGCCATCTCTATGTCATTCACCTTTTGGGAGTCAGTTTTGCTCAAGCCTCTAGATTACAGGTGAAAAGTCACTTGCAGTATTTCCTGTGGGTTTCTGGGTGTCTTGTTTAGCAGTGGGCTGTTGATGATACTTGCTTTTTCCACTGCTACTGCCTGTTCCAAACAGTTGAAAGTTGAAAGTTGTTGCTTTCAACTCTTGCCTCTGCTGCCCACCTTCCAGGACCATTCCTCTTTCTCCCTCTCTGCAAACCCAGGCAAAACACTGCTTACATGTGCTTGCTGTGGGTCGCAAACTATTGCTGATGGTTCAGGGTTATTTGTACATTTCTTTTTTTTTTTTTTTTTTGTACATTTCTTAAGTCTTCCTCACCATAGAAGTTCCTCACTGACCATGATCTCACATAGGGTTTCACTGTCCCATCCAGCTGTCATTCCCTTGTGCCCTGTTCATCTCTTTAGGGTGCTTTACGCTGTCTCTGTTGACCAGCTATAAACTCACAGACCCTATTCCTTTTATATATGAAGTAATTTGGGCTTCTTAGTTTCACTCACTACTTCTCTTGCCCTGGGAGGGGTGGGAGTGGGATTACTCAAATAGGAACATCAAAGTATTTTCCTAGACAAATAACAGCAATCATAAAAAAGCCATATCCCTTGGGCTGGATGATGACATTTTTCTGGAAGGCAGAAGTGTAAGTACTGTTTTACATAGAATTTTTTTTTTTCTTCCACAGACTGGGGAAATTTTCTTCAACAGACTGGAGAGAAACAATGTGATGTAGTCATTAAGATCAGTGGGCACTGGAATTAGACAATCAGGAATTTGAATCTTGGCTCCACCATTTTTTTGCCTGTGTGACTGTGGGCAAGTTACTTAACCTCTCAATCCTTTAGTTTCCTCACTATTCAGTCAGTCACTCAGTCAGTCATGGCCAATTCTTTGCAACCCCACGGACTGCAGCGTGCCAGGCCTCCCTGTCCATCACCAACTCCCAGAGCTTGTTCAAACTCATGTCCATGGAGTCAGTGACACCATCCAACCGTCTCATCCACTATTGTCTCCTTCTCCTCCTGCCTTCAATATTTCCCAGCATCAGGGTCTTTTCCAATAAGTCAGTTCTTCACATCAGGTGGCCAAAAGATTGGAGCTTCAGCATCAGTCCTTCCAATGAATATTCAGGACTGATTTCCTTTAGGATGGACTGATTGGATACCCTTGCAGTCCCAGGGACTCTAAAGAGTCTTCTCCACACCACAATTTAAAAGCATCAATTCTTCTTTATGGTCTAACTCTCACATCCATACATGACTACTGGAAAAACCTTAGCTTTGACTAGACAGACCTTTAATGTCTCTGCTTTTTAATATGCTGTCTAGGTTGGTCATAGCTTTTGTTCCAAGGAGCAAGCATCTTTTAATTTCATGGCTGCAGTCACCATCTGCTTTGATTTTGGAGTGCAAAAAAATAAAGTCTCTCACTGTTTCCATTGTTTCCCCATCTATTTGCCATGAAGTGATGGGACTGGATGCCATGGATGGTCTTCATTTTTTGAATGTTAAATTTTAAGCCAGCTTTTTCACTCTCTTCTTTCACTTTCATCAAGAGGCTTTTCAGTTCCTCTTCACTTTCAGCCATATGGTTGGTGTCATCTGCATATCTGAGGTTATTATCTGCATATCTGAGGTTATTGATATTTCTCCCAGCAATCTTGATTTCAGCTTGTGCTTCATCCAGCCCGGCATTTTGAATGATGTACTCTGCATATAAGTTAAATAAGCAGGGTGACAATATACAGCCTTGATGTACTCCTTTGCCAACTTGGAACCAGTCCGTTGTTCCATGTCCGGTTCTTCCTCAGTATTACAATGGGGGAAATAATAGTACCACCCTCATAGAGCAGTTGTGAGTATTAAAAATGTGATGCATGAGAAGTGCTTTAATTCAGTGGCAGACATGCAGAAACTGCTCAACAAATGGTGTGTATTGAAGAGTGGCGTATATAAGCAGACTGTCCGAGAAAGAGAGACAGTATGCAATAAACACATTCCTCTAGAGAGGGATGAGTGTACTAAGCTATAGGAGTTCGAAGAAAACAAAGGCTTCTTTCTGCCCTTAGAAAACACCCCAATCTCCTGGAAGAGACAAAGCAGTAAACAAACAACTCTAATGTGATGTGACAGAGCTCGAGCAGATGTCTGCTTATACTTGTCAAAGGATTTTTACTCAGCAGTGCCCCTGACACTGTTGCTGTTGGATGAATATTAGTTTCTATCCCACTAGAGAATCACAATGCCTAGTACATTCTCCTTGCAGTGAGAGGAAGATTAGTAGAGTGTCCCTGAGTATCTGGATTTGGTTGGTCCCGTTGCCAAAAACCACCACTTAAGGATCCAAGATGTGTCTTCCCTCTCTATGCGTAGACTCAGAGGGGCTTCAGATCCTCAGATGCTTCACCTTGGAAGACTCGGGGCTCAGCAGCATCTTAGAAAGCACACAGGAGCCAGCTACCTGCCCCAAGCCTATAGGAGATTAATGACGCCATGTCTAAAAAGAGTGTAAATTATTAAGTAGAACATTAAATATGCCAGTTTTAAGTGACTGAATTCACTGAAGTCAGACTTTACCATTTTAAATTGTTATTATTGGGAATACATATCTTGAGTAAGCACATTTCCAAATAGCAGTGATGATAGAAATGCAACAAGCATTATTCTTCGTATGATTTCAAGACATTTCCATCCCATCATCTCCCTAACCTCCAAAATATACTATGGTCTATGATGAGTTACAGAAGCTCTCTGAGCTATTGTTTTGCTAACTAAAGTCAAGAAAACTTAGATTTTTAGAAAACATTTATAGAGTATTGGCAGTACCTTGAGTGTCACAAAACAAGAGAGGGTATCATTATTAAATAGCATAAAATTAAAGTTAATCAAATAGGGAAAAAATCAAAGTTGGACTGATTTCTCACAGCTAACCAGGATAAATTCTAAGTAGATATAATATCTAAATGTTTAAAATGAAACCATCTTGTCTTTTAGAAGAAGCTAAAAGCGAGTTATTCATCATCAAGTAGGGAAGGCTTTTCTCATTGTGGCTGTAAATCCAGAACCATAAAAGAAAAGAAAAGATTATATGTTCAATTTCATAAAATGAAATTTTCAGCATAGAAAAACCCTAAGCAAAGTCGAAATGACAAACTGGATGGAAATATTTCAAGCTCTATTACAGACCAAAGACTAATTTTCCTTGGCATATGAACTCAGACAAACTGGAAATGAAAAGATCAGCAGTGCAATAGAAAAATGGGCAAAGAATATGAACAGGCAAGGCCTGGAAGAGAAAGCACAAATGAAAGTGATTCATCCTCACTCACAATCAAAAAAAAATTGTAAAGTTTTAAAATTATACCGAGATATCAATTTTCAATGATCAAATTAGTGAAGACCCAAAAATCCGATACAAATCTCTGTGGATGAGGGTGCTCTGAAACAGGCACTTCCTACCCTGCTTGTGGGAGTATAAACTGGTACAACAGCTAGATAGAGCAACTGGCATTAACTCTACATTTACAAATTCATGCTTTAGATATTTGCCAAATGTGTAAAATGCAATATTAGCCATTATAGCCATGTTTTAAAAGCAAAAAATTAGCTACCTAAATGCTTAACCATAGGTGTTAAATTAATCGTGGCACATTCATATGTATGTACTGTATAATTAGATACAATAGAACATCATGTAGTGAAAAAGGAGTGATGAAGCTCTTTGTTTGCTATATATTGGAGATGATTATAATATAATATAATCATCTCCAATATATAGTGTTAAGTGCAAAAGCAAGGCGTTAGGAATTCCTTGGTAGTCCACTTAGGACTCCTCTCTTTTCTGGCCAGGGGCCTGGGTTGGATCCCCTGGTTGAGGAACTAAGATCCTACAAGCTGAACGATGCAGCAAAAAAAATAAAGCAAAGTACAGAAGGGTGTGTGTAACGTGTTATGCTTTGTGTGCAAAAAGAGAGCATATATGTATATGTGCATATATATGTATGTATGTATTTTCCTTAAATATACATAAAATATGTCTGTATAGCCGGAGTCATCACTGTATATTCTTTTGTTTTGGATATTCAACTATATGAAGTATCGTCTATCAAAGCTTTAAAAAATGAAATGAATAATAAGCCAAGAATGTGTAAATAAGTCAATTAATTAATACATTAAATAAAGTAAATTTAATAAATGCATTGAATGGCTGAGTTTCCAAACCCATGTATGTTTGTCTGCTCAATCTCTGTTCCTCCTCTCTGATCTTTAACATAACCCAGTTTTATTCAGGCATCCGCCCCTCCCAACATACCCTTTGTGTCAGAGTCCATATCTGGGACTGTCTGGTCTAAGGGTAATTCCATTCCCATGGCAGTACTTGGTCCAGGAACCACGGCCAAAGTCAGTGTGTGGCATTGCCCTGAGAACAGGAATTGACTCAAGAATGCTAGAGGCTCCTGGAAAAGAAGTTTCCTTGCTTTTAGGTGAACTTCACCCAAGTTCATGACATTTCTATGTGAAACCAGTAACCACTACAGCCATTTCACATCTGTGAAGGAAGTGGTCCAAGGTCAAAGCCAACACATACAGGAGGTCATCTCAGGGTACTGTAGGAAAATAGATCCCTAGAGACACTAACTAAACTGTCTCTGAAGCCTGTGCCACCCCCTGGAGTTGCAGTTGTCTGAAGCGACACTTTTCCTTATTGTTTATGTGAATGCGAGTTGAATTTTCTGTTACTCAGAGCCGTAGGCTAATACCCAGATTGCACAGAGGAGTATGTTTCCAAGAATCGAAGTGAAACACATGGGTAAGTCAGAAGGAAAAAAAAATGCCTTCTGAAGTTTCTCAGACTTAGCAAACTGCCAAGGCACATGGCGTGTGTTGACATAAAAACTTTCCAAATCAGGCTCTGAACTCCAATTAGAATATGATGCAGAAATAATTGGGAGGAGGAGGTGAAGACACTGAGGAGGAACATACCAAACTTTACAGTGGCTGTGACCCAGGAGGGGGTCACAAAGTTTCATCTCCTTTCTCCACATTGTCTCAGATTAAAAAGGAGAATGTATTACTTTCATGGTGAAAAATGACATACCAGCCCCAAAGGCCATGTGAAAGCAGAATGTTAGAGAGGCTGGGCCAAGCAAACCCCCAGTAAGTCAATGTCAGGTTTTCAAAATACAAGCCTGAAGGCTAAAAAATAAATAACTGCTTATAAAACGCTCTTCATAAATTAGGAAGTTTAAGAATTTCTTGTAAACCTGAGGTTGTTAGGAGTGAGAGATTTAAAATAAAATGGAAAAAGGAAATTTAGATTACAGCTGTAATTTTGAAGCAGAGTTCATTTTTTCTGTTCTTGAGACTGATTTTTACAAATACTTCTGAGATGTCATATTTCTGAACACCCCTCATATGGAGTTTGTTTTCATTTTCTGGTAATCCCCACAAGCTGAGGGTCATTACAGGATTGAGACTGGGAGGCTTTAGGATCTTCTGGACCAAGGAGAATTCTGGAGGTAGATAATAAGATTTTTTTTTTTTCTGTATTAAACCATTGGCCACCTTTGAAAAGAAGAAGGAAGATGAGATCTCCATAAAGGACCCTTGAGTCTAGGGTAATCAGGAAAGTCAGAGAAAACCAGGAAAAGATAGCAATGATCCAGAAGCAAAAGGACTTCCTAAGATAGGGACTGCAAGGTGCCTGTTGGACGCTGTAACTAGGGCATGAGTAGTGAGGAGAGTTAAGTTAAAGTTAAAGGAAGTTAAAGAGTTAAGTTAAAGGAAGATGAGGAATGTTCTTTCACCCTTAAGAGACTTGGCTGAGAAGGAGAGGGGAATGAGAGTAGAAACTGGAGTAGACAGAAGGCTTAGGGGTGAGAGGGCCTGTTTATAGGCTCAAGGCAAGTGCCAGTAGAAAGAGAATGCTTGTGGTGCCTAAGGGACCAGAGTTGACAGTCTGAGTTAGAGACTGCAAATGATGGGTCCAGAGCATGGGTGGAACCATTTCCTTATGCAGAACAGCACCTCATCCACTAAGAGAAGAAGAAGAAGAAAAAAAGATGCATGCATGTATAGATCAATTGAGAAGTAGAAGGGTAGGAAATGGAGAGTACAGTCCAATATCCTCTGTTTTCTTTGTGCTATGGGAGTAAGAATGTTATAGATGTCTTGAGAGCATTGGTAAGATATTTTACAGTCATTAAGAAGGATGCTGCTGCTGCTGCTGCTGCTAAGTCGCTTCAGTCATGTCCGACTCTGTGCGACCCCATAGACGGCAGCCCACCAGGCTCCCCCATCCCTGGGATTCTCCAGGCAAGAACACTGGAGTGGGTTGCTATTTCCTCCTCCAATGCATGAAAGTGAAAAGGCAAAGTGAAGTCGCTCAGTCGGATGCAACCAGCACTAAATAAGATACAAAGAACTACCAGAAAGAATCCAGGTAGAAGCTGAGATTAGGACTTGGAAAGTTAGCCTGTGTGCTGCAGGCAGCAAAGGCAGATAGGTCCAGTATTAGGCTTGGTTTCATGACAACAGTGGGAGGTAACGAAGTGAGAAAGCACCGGTCATGGAAAGATTGAACTGTAAAACCACGAGACTTACCCTAGATAAGGAGGTGAAGGGAGGAGAAGTGGTTATGGTGGGGGGTGGGGTGGGGGAGTCAGGAGAAAGAAAAGAAGGAGGGTGTTTTTTAAAAGAAAAAGTCAGAAACAGTAGTCCTCAATACCAGTTTGCAGAATAGGGAGCTTGTCCAAAAAGCAGTTCTCTGGGCCCCATGTCAGAGATTTCAATTTAGTAAGTTTCAAGTACAGCCTAGTTCTTAACTGCTTTTTTCAAATGGGTAACATGTGTCATGTAACAACTGACTGGTTCAAAATTGGGAAAGGAGTATGTCAGCGCTGTATATTGTCACCCTATTTATTTAATGCTTATGCAGAGCACATCATTTGAAATGCCAAGCTGGATGAGTTACAGGCTGGAATCAAGATTGCTGGGAGAAATATCAACAACCTCAGATACGCAGATGATACCACTCATGATAGAAAGGGAAGAGGAACTGAAGAGCCTCTTGATGAGGGTGAAAGAGGAGAGTGAAAAAGCTGGCTTGAAACTCAACATTCAAAAAACTAAGATCGTGGTATCCGGTCCCATCACTTCATGGCAAACAGAAGGGGAAAAAGTGAAAGCAGTGACAGATTTTCTTTTCTTGGGCTCCAAAATCACTGAAGATGGTGACCACAGCAAGAAATTAAAAGCTATGACAAACCTAGACAGCGTATTAAAAGGCAGAGACATCACTCTGCCAACGCAGGTCCATATAGTCAAAGCTATGGTTTTTCCAGTAATCATGTACAGATGTACTTCTATTGTCATTTTCTCAGATGTCTCATTAGGGACATGAAATATATAATCATATATTTCAATATATATGATCATATATGATCTATCTATATATATAATCATATATGATCTATATATATAATCTCTCTCTATATATATATATTACAAACATGTGTGTGTTCAGTCATTAAGTCATGTCCAACTCTTTGTGAGTCACATGAACTGTAGCCCTCCAGGCTCCTCTATCCATGGAATTCTCCAGTATAGAAAACTAGAATGGGTTGCCTTTTCCTACTCCAGGGAATCTTCCCAACCCAGGAATCGAACCCTCATCTCCTGTGTCTCTGCACTGGCAGGTAGATTCTTTACCACTGTGCCTTCTTGGAAGCCCACTGTATTACAAACAACAGTATATTATACATGCTGTTTCACACTTTTTAATTGCACTTAACCATATATCATGGAGAAGGCAATGGCACCCCACTCCAGTACTCTTGCCTGGAAAATTCCATGGACGGAGGAGCCTGGTAGGCTGCAGTCCATGGGGTCACTAAGAGTTGGGCACGACTGAGCGACTTCACTTTCACTTTTCACTTTCATGCATTGGAGAAAGAAATGACAACCCACTCCAGTGTTCTTGCCTGGAGAATCCCAGGGACGGGGGAGCCTGGTGGGCTGCCATCTATGGGGTTGCACAGAGTCGGACACGACTGAAGTGACTTAGCAGCAGCAGCAGCAACCTATATCATAAAGATCCATCCATGTCAGTTCATTGAAGCTATTTCAATATCTATTGGCTGCTAGGCATTCTACTTTTTTTTTAATATCAAAAGATGGAAAACAATGGGTGTTTATATTCATTCTCTAATTCAGGGATTCCCAACACTGGAGGAGTTTTTCAACACCCTATGTATTGATGTGCCATAACTAGGAAGTCCATGTTTTTAATAGAAGATTGTGATTTGGGTGGTTCATGGACTAACCATTGCAAAACACCTGTCATGGGACTTAAGAGCATATTGAGCTTAAAAGATGAAAATACTTAGAGAAAAAGAATGAGAAAACTAGAAAAACAGGGAAGTTTCACTTTGCATTGTGATCTCTACTAATTTTTTTGAGAGATTTTATCCTGACTATACCACTCCCTTGGAACATATACACAAAATATACTCTATTTGCATAATTAGAAAATGGTTATGTAAATTAACACTTGCTGAATCCCAGTGACAATAAGCAAAATAAAAGCAAAAAGCAAAACCAAACAAAACCAAGTCAAACCAAATGAACAAACAAAACTCGTAAGAAATATATTCCCATGTGGTGTCAAGGTTTCCACAAAGTTGTATAAAATCTCCAAACAAAAAATCTTTTTAGTATTAGATTGTTGGGCTGCTCATTTTTGCCAGTAGAAAAAAAGCTGCAGTACTCAAACTAAATGCAGAGTCTACAACATTAAATTCCCCAGGATTCTTGAATTCTGCTTGAATTTTTTGACTTGGGGCTAGCGCTAAATAGAAAGTACCAGGCTTTGGATTGAAACACAGGTTTATCTGATTCCACACCCCACTGTCTTTCTACAACCAAATACTGCTTCCCACCAAAAAATGTTCTTGGGTACTCCTTGGTAGGGGAGCCAGACATCCAGCTTCCAGAGGTGACACCTCTCTCATTTCTGTATAACTACAGGCAGATGCTCTAGATGACACTAGTAAATACTAATCAGGTGAGCTTTACATGGAATCACCCAGTTTCATCGGTTGGCCCAATAGGTCCTGCTGGAATTGTGCTACCCTGGCTGAATCAGAATGGTAAACCAGCTCCTTAATATGGTGCAGCTAAACACATCAGACATCTGACATAAAAGAATGCTTTAATGGCAAAAGGAGGGAAATAATGCATTTGGTTTATAATTCAGGGATTTCTGGTATTCGGGTTTTTTCCAGTATCCTATGTATGTCCCCTTCCTTTTCATTGCCCTATCCCAAAAGTGTTGTGTGTGAGTTGGGTTTTTAAATATACAACATTAGATAACCTTAGGATGACACAAAACTATAGTGAGAATTACTGAACTAGTGTCAATTAAAACATGTTCTAAAGTACTCATCATATGGAATTGACATTTAAAAAAAAAGCCAGAGTAGATTGAGATGAAATTTCCAAGAAGGATGAGTTTCTCTTATTTTACTTACTTAGCTCCATATACAGATATTGGGATTTTATGCTTCTATTTATGTAAGACCTGGAAAGGTCCGTACTCCCCTAACTCTTGCCTCAGCCACCCTTTGACTTTCATTTTCCTGATGTAATATAAAGTGGTATACAGCAAATGACTAAAAAGAGAATCAGGGAAGAATTCTAGGGCATTTCCCTTCTCTTACAAATGATCTTGACCTTTATTCCATATTTCCATTTATTATAATTTATTCCATATTTCTTCTAAACTGCTGAAATGCTTTTGATTGTTGAAGAGTTACCAACTGAAAGCTAAAACAGACTAAAGTCTTTAATTGAAAAGTCATTGCTTTCTGTGTTTATTTATTCATGTTACACTGACCAAGTGTCAATTGATCTTAACAGCTTACTACTAGGCATGGTGTGATGAGCTAAGAAGTGCCTTACCCTCAAGGAATGTAGTTTAGGTGGAGGAATATAAAGAAGCATACATTTAGGTGCTAAATGAATGGAACATATGAGTACTCTAGGCTATTCAAAAAATAATGTGTGGGTTTGAAATAGTCATAGTGAATCTTAGTAGGCAGATGGAAGAGGAAGGTTTTTTAGATAAGGCAAGTGGCATCAGCAACAGCATAGAGGTAGACACTGATAAATCAGTGGTTTGATAAATAAAAATAAATGCATATGCTGATATTGATGTTAAAAATGTTTTATGTTGGGGAAATAACAAGAGCTAAGTTAGAGAAAACAGTAATTCAGGTTGTGGGGGACCTTGCCTGCCTGGCTAAGGAGTGTGGATTTAGTACCATAGGCACCAGAAGGGAATGCAAAGCTTCTGAGAAAAGGAGAAGCATGGGCAAAGTGAATCAGGGAGATGACTTGGTTGGTGGAATGCAGAATGGTTTTGAAGAGAGATTGGAGGCAGCAAGAGGCTATTTGGTCTGAGTTTATGACAGTACTCATCAGATTGATGGATCTGGCAAGGTCATGGAAGGATCAAGCAAGAGTAAGACTAGGAAACTAGATATGGCAAAGGGTCTAGGAGGTTCTAAGCCTGAATGAGTGGGGAAATGTTGGTTTCACCAAGAGAAATAAATGAGAGGAGCTGGTCCAGGGTGTGTGTGGAAGAAGACATGGATACCTGCTGCATTTAGGTTGCTGGCAGGACAGGTGGCTAAGCAGATCATTGCTACTGCATAAACTGACCAGAGCTGCAGTCTGTATGCCTCCGCTCCAAGGTGGGCTTGCAGGGTGGGGGGTTGTTAGAAAATTTTGCACACTCAGCTTTGGCCCTTCCAGGCAGGAGAGAGCATCTGCTGTCAGAGCCTTTCCAGTTCTCAAGGGGCCTATGAACTGATCAGGAAGTACAATTTTAATAGAATTAGCTGAAAGATGAGCAGATGTCAGGTGGTGGTTTGGTAGTAAGTCATTGCTGCTAACTTTGACATGTTAAGTGTCACATTATTAATGGCTTTTATGCATGCATGTCTAAGAGTGTTCAGTTCAGTTCAGTCGCTCAGTCGTGTCCGACTCTTTGCGACCCAATGAATTGCAGCACGCCAGGCCTCCCTGTCCATCACCAACTCCCAGAGTTCACCCAGACTCACGTCCATCGAGTCAGTGATGCCATCCAGCCATCTCATCCTCTGTCGTCCCCTGCTCCTCCTGCCCCCAATCCCTCCCAGCATCAGTCTTTTCCAATGAGTCAACACTTCGCATGAGGTGGCCAAAGTACTGGAGTTTCAGCTTTAGCATCATTCCTTCCAAAGAAATCCCAGGGCTGATCTCCTTCAGAATGGACTGGTTGGATCTCCTTGCAGTCCAAGGGACTCTCAAGAGTCTTCTCAACACCACAGTTCAAAAGCATCAATTCTTCCGCTCTCAGCCTTCTTCACAGTCCAACTCTCATATCCATACATGACCATAGGAAAAACCATAGCCTTGACTAGATGAACCTTTGTTGGCAAAGTAATGTCTCTGCTTTTGAATATGCTATCTAGGTTGGTCATAACTTTCCTTCCAAGGAGTAAGCGTCTTTTAATTTCATGGCTAAGAGTGTTAACACTTAGTAAATTAGATTCCTCAGTTTTTGTCTTGCTCTGATAGTTTATGGATATGACAGGGTTACCTGTCTGTGTCTCAGCTTCCTGTTTATAAAACTGGAAGCTTGTTGTGGCAACATTCATAAACACTTTGAAAGTTACAGGTAAAAAGCACTGTAGGATTCTTTTCCCTCCCACCTCCACCCCAAAGACTGAGTCAGTCTCTGGGAAAGGTCATCCATTTCACTGAATTCTTTCAATGGCTAACTCCCTAAGTCAGTTAATTAGCATTTTTCTAAAATGCTTTTACCAGTTCAGAGATGAAAGATATAGTTTGTAATTGTCTTTTCTATCTTCTAGGCCTGCTCATCCTACTGACCCCTTTTAACTGAGTGACTAGTGCCATGTGACTCCCAATTCTAGGTGCTTGGATTAATCCTAGCCATACTGGAGGGAACCTGCCTCCTGAGAAATCTGTATGCAGGTCAAGGAGCAACAGTTAGAACCGGACATGAAACAACAGACTGGTTTCAAATTGGGAAAGGAGTACATCAAGGCTGAAAATTGTCACCCTGCTTATTTAACTTATATGCAGAGTATATCATGGGAAATGCCAGGCTGGATGAAGCACAAGCTGGAATCAAGACTGCAGGGAGAAATATCAACCTCAGATATGCAGATGACACCACCCTTATGGCTCAAAGTGAAGAGGAACTGAAAAGCCTCTTGATGAAAGTGAAAGAGAAGAGTGAAAAAGCTGGCTTAAAACTCAACATTCAAAAAACGAAGATCATGGCATCTGGTCTCATCACTTCATGGCAAATAGATGGGGAAACAATGGAATTGTTTGGGTTTCCAAGCCCAATTGGATTTTTGGGCTCCAAAATCAATGCAGATGGTGACTGCAGCCATGAAATTAAAGATGCTTGCTCCTTGGAACAAAAGCTATGACCAACCTAGACGGCATATTAAAAGCAGAGACACTAATTTGCCAACAAAGGTCTGTCTAGTCAAAGCTATGGTTTTTTCAGTAGTCACGTATGGATGCAAGAGTTGGACCATAAAGAAAGCTGAGCACTGAAGAATTGATGCTTTTGAACTGTGGTGTTGGAGAAGACTCTTGAGAGCCCCTTGGACTGCAAGGAGATCAAACTAGTCAATCCTAAAGGAAATCAGTCCTGAATATTCATTGGAAAGACTGATGCTGAAGCTCCAATACTTTGGCCAACTAATGTGAAGAACTGACTCACTGGAAAAGACCCTAATGCTGGGAAAGATTGAAGGCAGGAGGAGAAGGTGATGACAGCAGATGAGATGGTTGGATGGCATCACTGACTTGATGGACATGAGTTTGAGCAAGTTCTGGATTTAGTGATGTACAGGGAGGCCTGGTGTGCTGCAGTCCATAGGGTTGCAAAGAGTTGGACACGACTGAGTAACTGAACTGAACCAATTAACACTCTAGAACCTCAGCATAATACAACCAGGATCAACATGAAATGCAATCCTCAGTTCTAGGTGTTAAGTTCTTCCTTCATTTCTAAGTCTTCCTCTGCCTGTCAGATCTTGCCTTTGGATACCTGTCTTGTTGCCCCAAGTCCTTGTCTTCTAAACTTGCCCTGTACCTCCTCTCAAGAATCTCAATTCTGTTTCATCAGTTCCCCAAAGGCAGAGGAATCCAGACCTGGGAGAAAGCACTGAGCTTGAGGTCTTACTATAAATAATACATTTTCTTTTAAAAATTTTATTTATTTATGGCTGTGCTGGGTCTTCATTGCTGTGCAGGCTTTTCTCTAGTTCCAGGGAGAGGAGCTACTCTCTAGTTGCGGTGTCCAGGCTTCTCATTGCAGGGGCTTCTCTGGTTGAGGAACACGGGCTTTAAGGCGAGTGGGCTTCAGTAGTTGTGGCTTCTGGGCTCTAGAGCATGGGCTCAATAATTGTGGCATGATGAGCTTAGTTGCTCCGCACTCAAGTGGGATCTTCCCGTATCAGGGATCAAACCCATGTGTCCTGCGTCGGCAGGAGGAGTCTTTACCACTGAGCCATCAGGGAAGCCCAACACATTTTCTTAATGCTTGCTAATTTCCCAATTTTTGTCTGTTCCTGGGTTTCCAAGGCTGCACAGCAGCTGCCCATTGGCTTACATTTTCTGTGTTGAACCATCCTGATCCTGGCTGCCTTCCTGGCTGCTGCTGGTTATGTAGCCTCCAAATATTGTCTTCTGGATGCACATTCATCACAACAACTGAGTCTGCCTTCAGTTCCATGGTTGTATCTCGTTCTGGTCTCCATTCTTCCAGTCCACCTCACCCCATTACAGCTAATTCTTTTACATTAAACTACAGCAGATATTTGTTGATGTGGAAACTGATTTGGTATTGGAATTTTATCCTTGTTTACATCTTTCTTTGTGTTGGAAAAGCTTGGGATCACTTCCAAAACCTGCTCAGAGAGCTTTCCTCTTTTAGGAGAAACAAATGAACACTTGACAAAGCCGTGTGTCTGTGACAAAAACTCTAGGCCACTCTTTTAATTGTAAGATTGCATATTTTACCTTAATTTTGTTTTATTATATCAATATATTTTAATTAAAAATTAAAAAAAATTTGGGCCACACCACACAGCATGTGGGATCTTAGTTCCCTGAACAGGGATTGAACTCATGCCCCCTGCATTGGAAGCAAAGAGTCCTAACCACTGGACCACCAGGGAAGTCCCATTAATACATTTAAAAGTATATTTTGGCCAGTGTTCATTCAGGTCTCTTAATTTCAAGATGTGTTATTGGACTTTCAAGCCTTTTTGCTTATAAGGAAATGAAATCAAGGCTGGGGATGGTGTTCTACAATGTAGTCTCAACTTTTAAGGTATGTTAAAATCTTCTGGAAAAGTGTTAGTTGCTCAGTTGTCTCCAACTCTTTGCAACCTCATCGATTATAGCCCACCAGGCTCCTTTGTCCAAGGGATTTTCCAGGCAAGAATACTGGAGTGGGTTGCCATTTCCTTCTCCAGGGGATCTTCCCAACCGAGGGATCCCTACCTAGGTCTCCTGAATTGCAGGCAGATTCTTTCCCATCTGAGCCACCAGGGAAGCATTTTCTGGAGGGTTTGTTAGAACAGAAAGCTAGGTCTCACACCCAGACTTTCTCTGGAGTGATGCCTGAGAATCTGCATTTCCAACATGTTCTCAGGCAATGTTGACACACCTGGTCCTGGGATGACACTTTGAAAACAACTGGTTATATGTTTAAATGGGCCCCAGGTGACCTGAAGCGGAGCAGTTATTGATCAGTTCAAATTCTTATCTGAATGTGTAAGGTGAAGAGTACTGAAAAATAAACTTCCAAAGTTCAGTCCATGCAGTTAGGATGACTGCTGGTGCCAGAGGTCTTTTCAACTCCATCTAGAACTCGGACAATCACTTAAGTTTCTTTGAGCTTGTGTTTCCTAACCCATAAAATAAGGGTAGCCTGGAGAAGGCAATGGCGCCCCACTCCAGTACTCTTGCCTGGAGAATCCCAGGGACGTGGGAGCCTGGTGGGCTGCCGTCTATGGGGTCGCACAGAGTCGGACACGACTGAAGCGACTTAGCAGCAGCAGCAGCAGCTATGCTCCCCTTACAGGAGTATTGTGAAGGTCAAATGAAATGGGTGTGGAAATGTGTTAACGGGAAAGTGGTATGACTCTGGAGACATTGCAATGGTTTTTCAATCTTCTTAAAACGTCAGCCCCGGTTTCTTTGGACTGTCTTGCTTTTCTCATTAATTACAGTAACTTTAATACAGGAGTAGAGAGTACTTTTATTGCTATCATAAACTCAAACTTTTTTTGAAAATCTCGTTCAATGAGATCAGACACGCCTTACAAATGTTACTCAGAGCCAAGAATGATTCCCATTCTTTACAGTTATAAAAAGAAAAGTACAAGACCCTATTGTGACTTGGGGTGGAGTCACAGTTAATCTTTCAATCCTGTTTAAACTAGCCCATTAAAAAAAACACACACAAAAAACTGCTACAAGTCACAGCACGTTATAAAAATAAAATCACCGTATACAATGCTCAACCTCTCCACCCTATGCTTTCACATCTCTTGCAGCTTCTATTAATTCATCTGTCGTGGGAAGTAGTAAATCTGTTCAGTCCTGGCCGTGGCTATTTTTCTTAGTCAAGGGCCTCTAGCTCGCTTTATGGGCCAACATAGTTCTTGCTCAAATCGGGTGGTTTGTCGTTTTCAACCGTCATCAGCTGTACCTAATTCTTTCGGGCCTTCAATGAGTAGCTCAGATATGAGCCTCTTGTTCCTTAGGTCTTTTCTAAATATCATGAAACGTCAGCTAGGATGCTAACTAGGTTCTAAGGACAAGCTTTCAGGGGGTAAAAGACCGCTTTCTAGAGTGTGAGGAACGGGCCAGGTGCGGGTACCGGGAGCGCACTGGGGTCTGCCACAGCAGGGACTCGCGTTCCCCGGAACCTCGGCAGCCCCCGCCCCCGGCCCGAGCCCGCGACTGCGCGCGCTTCCCCCGGGCACCGGCAGGAGGCGCACCCGCGGGGACCAGCCCAAGGGGCGGAGGGAGAGGAGAGGAGGAGCTGGAAGGGGGCGCGGCTTGCTCCCGGTCCCTCCCGGGCGCCGGGCCTCCTTCTCCGCCGGGCCTAGGGCTGGCTGCCGGCGGGGGTCGCGGCGGCGGCGGCGGCGGCGGCGGCGGCGGCGCTGGTAGGCCGCCGTCGGCGGGGGTCTGGCTCCGGCTCCGGGTGTGAGAAGACAAGATGGCGGCGGCGCTGTGGAGGCCGGTCTCCTCCTCTTCTCCGCTCTCCTCCGCCCCGCCGCTCGCCGCCTCCTCCTCGGTCTCCTCCTCCTCGTTCGCTGCCTCCTCCTCCTCCTCCTGCTGCTGCGGCAGCCCTAGCGACCGCCGAAGCGCCGGCCGGCTCTCCCGGAGCTCCGGAGGGGGATAGACGGGGCAGCTGCGGGCTCCGGCGACCCGGAGGCAGAGCTGGGGCCGGGGCGGGGACGGCGGCGGGGACGGCGGCGGCGGCGGAGGCGCCGGGTGGGGATGGGGTCGCAGACGCTGCAGATCCTCCGGCAGGGGGTGTGGGCCGCGCTCAGCGGGGGCTGGTACTACGACCCGCACCAGGCCACCTTCGTGAACGCGCTGCACCTCTACCTGTGGCTTTTTCTTCTCGGCCTGCCCTTCACCCTCTACATGGTGAGTGTGTGGGGGCGGGGAGGAGGGTGGCTCCTTCCCCTTCTGGCGGGCCGGGTTTCCCGAGTCCGGCGGGCGGTCGCGCCTCCCTGGCTCCGGACCGGGTGTGTGTGTGTGTGTGTACCCTCTTCCCCTCTCCGGCACGCGCACCCCCACCATCCCGCGCCCCTAAGGGCCAGCCGCCCTGCTCTCGCTCCAGCGCGCCCCCTCCCCCGCTCCCCACGCTCCCCTCCCTGGAGGGCTTCCCCCTATTCCAGCGAGCACAGGAAAAGCGGATCGGCAGCGGCCCCCACCTCCCGCCCCCGGGCGCCCAGCCCGTTTACTGGGAAATAGTAGCTTCCTAGGCCCCCTTCTTCGGGGTTCGGGTGGGCTGGGAGGGGGTCCTGATCCTGCCTTCTCCAGCCTTTCCACCCCGCGGGTAAAGCCCAGAGGTGGGGCTCGCGCCTCCGCGTACGGTGGTGGGCGCCCAGCCTTCTGCCCCGGAGGGCCGCTGTGTCCATCCCTCGGCGCGCGCGTACTTATTTGCGCTCCGCGCCTCGGGCGCCGGACAACACCCCCCCCGCCCCCCACACCCGGCACTCCCTTCCCCTCGAGGCGTTCTCGCCTCTCCTCCCTGAGGAGGACCCTCGCTCCAGCTTGTCCGCGTGCGGAGCCCTCGGAGCCGGGCGAGGGGGGAGAATGTGTGCCGCTCCGTGTGGTATGCATCAGTGGGGCGCCCGGGCTCCTCTCAACTCGCTTCGACGCGGTGGTTGAAAATCTGGCTCTCACCCTTCCTGCCTCGCAGAATCCCGTTTTTGCTTACCATTGGTTCTTTTCTGTTCAGCTCCGTGGTCAGTGGTGGTTATTTCCAGGCCAGCGTTCGGGGGAGGGAGCGGGGAGATACGGGGATTCTGGCTGGCATTTCAGCAGATTTGTTTGGGTTGGTTCAAGGCCTTGTACTGATAGGAAAAGGAAAGCGCTGCCTGTTGCTGAATTCAGGACGATCAGTCTCTCCTAACGATCTAGGTTTTTTAAGCTATATTTTAGCCGAAAGTTTTCTTAAAGAAAAAAACAAAAAACAGTAGGTTAGGGTGGGGCATTAGGGAGACTAAAGGGGAAGAGAGGTGATACTTGAGCTTCAGTTAAAATCTTAAAGTAACCAGAAGGGAGGAAAGACTGGTAACTTTTTATTTTAGGAGAATGTCTTTGAAAACATTTCTGCCAAGTTTGTGGTTCTTCATGAAGCTGTAGTAAGGGCGCTGGATTAGAAAATCTGGGCGTATGACTACACCAAGTGTTAAAGGTGAGGATACCCAATTCTTTCCTAAGTGAAGCTCGTTTACCGCAGTTGGCAGAAAAAGTGGAGGAAGATGAGCTAGATTATTCACATTCTCAAGCGATTTTTAATTGAATTGGAAGGGAGGGGAAAGCCGTTTTAAGAAAAAATGCTGAGTTACTGATGGCTTATTTTTTGAAGGGACTGTTCAGTCTTGTCGCTTTCAGAAAATTTATCACAAAGTGTTATAATTTTCAATTAATTCTGGCCCGGAATGTTAGTTCTATTTGCCCTTCTCTATCTTCCAGGAATATGACATCATTAATGAACAGGTTAATTACTTTGGGTGTAAGAATCCTCAGGATGTCACAGAGCTTTTCATGCAGTTTTCTTTTATGTCCAGGAGAATTGTTCTCCAGATACAAGGATTAGTTGCTGTGTTTCCATGTTATCATGGGACCTGTGTTAGTGCCTAAGACTGTTTAATTAACAAGCACTACTAAAGGAAATTTAGAACAAATGTAAAGCTGATGCATTGAGTTTACTGTTTCATTTTGGGAGTTTATTCAGTTAAATTTAATTCACAAATACCTGAACGTCTGATGTGTGCTAGGCAATTTGCTGGGTTCTGGGAAAGTAAAACTGC
Organism: Bos mutus; assembly: GCF_027580195.1. Classification (NCBI taxonomy): domain Eukaryota; kingdom Metazoa; phylum Chordata; class Mammalia; order Artiodactyla; family Bovidae; genus Bos; species Bos mutus. The sequence goes on along the minus strand of NC_091626.1, from coordinate 26,210,151 downwards.
TTTTCTGACTTTGTTGTTTAAGTTAATGGCAACTCTACTCTTCCTCAACTTTTAAGAAGCTTTCCTTGATTCTTCTCTTCATTTCTCTTCACATCCAGTTCATCAACCAATCTTGTGAGTTCTCTCTTTAAAACCTAACTAGAATCCAGCTAATCTTTGTCACCACCCTCTAATGAGAGTCACTGCTTCCATTCTTTATTCTCTGTTCTTCATAGAGATGTCTGAATGATCCCTTAAAACACAGGTCAGTTCATGGCATTCTGCTCTCAAAGCCACCCCTTCCACGTGTTTCCCCTGCCCCCACTTAATTTGCCTTCTCACAGTTTTCCTTGCACAACAACTGTGTCCCTGCCTCAGGGCCTTTGTACTTGCTGTTCTCCTGTCTGGATGACTCCTCTCCTCCAGATATCTGTGTGACTTATGTGCTGCCTTAATTTCAGGCTTTAGGTATATGTGAGTATTTCCTTGATAACCTATGTAAATAGGAACTTCCCAGCTCCTGCAATACTTTCTAGCTCTCCTACCCTCCTTTATTTAAGAGCACTTATTACAAATTGGTTATGTGTTTATTAATTACCCTTTAGAATGTAAGCTCTGAGAGGTAGAGAGCTTATTTATTGCTGTATTGTCAAGACCTAGATCAGTGCCAAGCACATAATAAGTACTCAGATATTAGTGAATAATTACAAGTTAACAAAATACAGCTTTTGCCTTTGAGGAACTTTAAGTCTAGCTTGGGGATAATGAACAACTACAGGCATTAGAACTGTTGTGAAAAGGTCAGTGCAGATGGCCCTGAGCTTTTTGATTGATCATGATCTAGGGGCAGTTGGCAAAGAATATTAGTAAACTTTTTAGGAAGCGTTCTAGTACTATAGTATTGAGGTAGATAGATTAACGTATACATTGGAACCAAAATCCAGCATTCCATGTTAAAATCTCAGGCAGTTACAGATTATTTGTATGCTCTTCCGATAATAATTATGAGTGATAATGACTAGTAAGTATGTGTATACGTTCTTTATCCCAAACCCCATTTTACTGATGAGGACACCACTTAGTGACAGGTTCCAGTGGACTTTTGAAGCCATTTTGCAGGCAGCTGTACCCGACTCCCCTTTTGTTTTTAAAGATCTCTTTGAAGAAGTTTATATTGAGTTAGGAAGAGTCTTAATGGCTTTTTGTATAGGAGTCACTTTTTTTTGTTTTTAATGAGTAGTGTTTGTGGATACTTTGAAAGGTGGATTTTGTAGTTTCTGCAATTATAAAATTTTTAAGTAGTGAAAATCAAGAAGTAACTTTTCCTTATTTTCATTGTCATTCGGTTTGCCTTAAGGCACTCACCCCATTTTATCTTGTTATAATTATGTGTGTACATGGTATGTCACACATGGTGAGGTTTGTGGGTGTGAGCTTTGTGGCATTTTCATGTGATGGAAAGCAGACTGGAGTTGGTGTTATCTTGATTTTTGAGCCTTGGCTCTGTTATTGATTAGGTGCCCTTTAAACCAGACTCTCCACCTTTTTGAACTTTGATTTACTCACTTGTGAGATATTTCATGGGTATTTTGTCAGACAATATTTACGAAAAAGAGGAAATTATTCACCTTCAGAGCGAATGTCAGTCATTTGAAAGAACTGATTAGAAAGAATCATTCAAAAAAATAATTAGAAGAGTATTTCCTCTATAATGTATGACTAGAGGAGATTAGACAGTAAGTCAAACCATTATCTTCACATGTTGTTGCTCAATGTAATGTTCTCTTTTATAAAGAGTTATATCCTTAGGTAACAAACCATTAACAATAGACTCTCTTTACATAAGTGGTTCTCAGACTCTACTTGACATCAGAATCACTTTATTCAGTTTTTCAACTGTGTCCAACTCTGCGACCCCATGGACTGTAGCACGCCAGGATTCCCTGTCTTTCACAATGTCCCGGAGTTTACTCAAACTCATATCCACTGAGTTAGTGTCCTCTGGTGCCATCCAACCATCTTGTCCTGTGTCGCCTCTTTCTCCTGTCCTCAATCTTTCCCAGCATCAGGGTCTTTTCCAGTGAGTTTGCTCTTCACATCAGGTGGCCAAAGGATTGGAGCTTCAGCATCAGTCAGTCCTTCCAGTGAATATTCTGGGTGGATTTCCTTCAGGATTGACTGATCTCCTTGCTGACCACGGGATTCTCAAGAATGGAAACAGTGACAGATTTTACTTTATTGGGCTCCAAAATCATTTTGAACGGTGATTGCAGCATCACCTGGACAAGTTAAAAATGTGCACCTTCTGATGTGGGTGATCTGGAGTGTGACCTATTAATTGTATTTTGTAAACACTCTGGGTCAGTATAGAGAACTTGATCAGTATGACTCTGATACCCAGCCCCTGACTTATATCTGGCTGCTTACCCAACATAATTTGGCCATGGCACAGGGATGTCTAAAACCTTTCTAGATTCCCTATTAACCACCCCCCCCATCAAAAAAATGTTTTATTTTTGTCCTCTTAGTGACACCATCTTGTCTCTAGTAGCTCATACCATCCCCCTGTTTCTTGCCTTATGAGCAAATCTTAACCGATTCTAGTGACAGAGCTTCTGAGAGCTCCTTTCCACTTCCTAGTTCATACTGTTTTTTGTCTGCACTACTACCTTGGCTTCTTTACAACTCTTTTTCCACAGAGTGAGAGGTGACAATCAGTTTGTGTCATTCCCCTTTTATATAATATCCTTCAATTTTTTTTTTTTTTTTTGCACTTAAAGTCCATCATCTTTACTGAGGCCTCACCAAAGCCAGTTCCATCTTTGTCTACAGTTTGTATAGTTTTTCACTGTGCCGTGGTCACGCTGGCCACCTTTCTGTTACTTCAGCCTACTGAGCCTGCTCCTCCGGTGGGGCGTTTGCACATGCTGTGTGTTCTGAAGGGATACATTTCCCTCCAGCTCTCTGCAAGGCTGCTTGCTGCTGGGGCTTTACGGCTGGTCTTAAAAGTCACCTCAGAGGCCTAGTCTGGTACGCAGAAACAGCTTCTCTTTTCCATGATTCCTTCCCATAACTTTCTTCTGCAGTGCTTATCAGAAACACGTTTATGTCTTTGCTTGCTTGTTTGCTGTCTAACTTTCTCTCCTACCCACTGCCTTGAAAGTCACTTGAGGACAGAGGTTGTGTCTCACTCATTTGGCAGTGTATCTCCAGTGCCTTCTCTTGTGTTTGGCTTATATTAGGTTCTAAATAAATATTATATTATATTATTATATATGTGAACCTTCTTTAGACTTAACACCTTCACTGACTGAATAGCTGGATGTGGAGTGTACTGTGGTAGACTGTGTGATATGGTAGAGTTACATCTTACTGGGGGTTAGGTTCAATATCAGTATTCATGATGAAAATAAAATAGAGAAATATTCAAAAAATCAAATACAGAATGACTTGAAAAACCGTTGTCACTAAAAATGCAGCATATATTTTTTAATGTATAAACTTTGTGCCATTATACATACATATACAAATATACACACTGTATACACAGTAATATATACTGTATTAAACTTATGGAGAGATTATATTCAGAAACTAACCCCTTCATATAAAATATATGAAGGCTTCAACTTTTTCCTCCTGGTTATCTTATTGTTATTTTCTCTCTGTAGCTGATCTTTATCATGTACTAAATAATAAATTCCTTATTAGTGAGTAATTCTCTGAGGCTGTCAAGTCATTCTTTCCTAAAGATTTAAAAATATTTTAAAGATCAATGTAAATGAGATTTAGTTATGATGACTAAAACTGACGTTTCTATATTTTATAATTTATATTTCTTAACATGTTTTCCTTCAATTAGGAAGGTTATCATATATTAGCAATTAAACATGATTATTAGTATTAGAGTATTATTAGATTATTAGTATCTGTATCCTTTCAGTTCAGTTCAGTTGCTCAGTTGTGTCCGACTCTTTGCGACCCCATGGACTGCAGCACGCCAGGCCTCCCTGTGCATCATCACCAACTCCCGGAGTTTACCTAAACTCTTTAGGATAAGTTTAATGGCCAGTGGATGATCTGTTTTGACCTATATTATCTCTGTTATATACCCTAAATAAATTAAGGGGTACATTGTCCAAAGATGGTTTACAAATGGAAGTTTTGAAGAAAGGATTCATTTTATCAGATTGTAAAAAAACTTGTGAATTTATCAAAGCAGTTGATCCCTGGAATGTTTTAGTGTCTTTTGTTAATGTCTTTTTGCTATTTGAGAAGTTATTCCAAGTTGTAAAATGATTTGGCAATTAGAAAACTAGGAAGGTTTCCTTTTTTTTTCAAGCCTTTGAATACACAGATTTAATAAGCAGGTAGCTTGCTTTCTGTAGCTGACTTTACTTTCAGTAAGTTTTTCCAACATTGTTTTTTTAAGGATTTTGAGACATACAGAAAAATCAAAAGAATTGTATCCACCACCTGGGTTCTACTATTTTAAAAAATTCCATTTCTGCCTCTGAATTCCTCTACCTGTCAAGACCTCCCCCACTTTTTAAGGGGGTGCATGTGAAGTAAGTTACAGACATTAATACAGATCCCCCCCCCAAATACTTCAGCACTCATACCATTAGATAGAGTTCTAAAACTGAGCCATTGGATGAGTTTTGGTAAATGACTTTGCACCTGTGTAGTGCAGGCCCATCACGTTGAAGAACATTAGCATCACCCCAGAAGGTTCCCGCTTGCCCTTTCCAGTCAGTTCTGTCACCCCCGTTCTGATGGTTTTTCTTTCATAAGTGAGTTTGGAACTTCATATAAATGGAGTCGTGTAGCGTGTACTTGTGTAAGTCTTTTCACTCAGCAAAGTGTTGAAGAGAGTCATCCCGGTTGTGTGCATTGGTAGCTTGTTCCTTTATTGCTGAGCAGTATTCCTTTGTGTGAATACGCTCTAGTCTGTTCATCTTTATCCGCTTTCCTGGATATGAGGAGGGCCTCTTTCCAGTTTTTGGCTGTTTTATAAAGGGTGGTACTCCAGCATGAGAGTTAGTTTTAATAGAACTGAAAGAAGTTGGAAAACTTTATTGACTATCAAGAATGCTTTCTCTTCCCAAGTAAGACCCAAGTTTTAATTTAAAATAGCGTAGTGATAATTGCATATTTCAGCCTTCATTTCACTTTTGTTGTTTAGTTCCTAAGTCATGTCCTACTCTCTGAGACCCTATGGACTGCGGCATGCCAGGCTTCCCTGTCCTTCACTATCTCCTGGAGTTTGCTCAAACTCACATCCATTGAGTCTGGGATGCCATCCAACCATTTCACTTTTAGTAGTCTTTAATGCTGTACTTTTATTTGCTCAGTATTTAGATTTTTGTTTTGTCAGTGCAATAGAACCTTTTTGTTCACATGTAAATATATATGTATGACAATCAGAAATTAAAAGTAAAAAGAAAATAAAAACCATCTGTAATCCCTTTCAGATAGGCTGTTATAACAACCAAAATGTATTTGGAATATATAAATACGTATGTATTATGCTTCCTCCTTACAAAAACGGGCTCATAAATTTGTAGTTTTGAAGCCTCTTGTTTTCACTTGACTATAAATTGTGAATGTTTTCCTGTGGGGGGTAAAGCAGTTTTAATCACTCTGTAGTGAACTATAGCACGGATGTGTTACAGTGTGTTTGACAGTTTTCCCATTGCTGTAGTTCTTAGCTATTTAGAAAACACTAGGGTAAATATTCTTAGAGGTAAATCTTTAAATTAGTCTTTGGTATAAATCCTTAGAAGTGGCTTATTAAAGTATATGCATATTTTTCTTTGATAAATAATTCACTTTTATTGAATGACTATAATGAAAAAAAAAAAGATGAGAGCGTGAAATAACAGCATAAGATCACTGAGAAGGCAAAATCGATTTGTGGTCCAGGGAGCACAGGTAGTAAGTGATTATCCTCAGGAGGAGGAAAGGACAAATGCTGACCGCAAAAGGGATCAGCCATTGGTGGTAATTAGTTGAGGTAGATCTTCTATGGTTTATGTAACCTCTTAAAGTACAGAGTGTTTTATGTTGAGAGTGAACAGAAGGTGAGGAGCGTATTCAAGGTTTGAGGAGGATCTCCAGAAGATGAAATGCTATCCTTATTTTCATGGAGGGAAAAATGTGTAGCAGAGATGGTAGAATTACTGGTCAGTTTCGAGGGTTCCTTTGAGGTTGGAGAACATGAGTTCAGAGTTGTTTGAAGAGGAATGCTCAAGAGAGAAATTGCAAGTAATCTTTACTTGGAGTTATCAGTGATAGAGGACAATCCAGGCCACAGGGTAGAAGATCTGGGGAGAAAATACAGTTCATCAAGAGAAGGGGCTTGGTTAGAACGCCAGAGCCCAAGAGCAGTTAAAAATCAGCAAAGGAAGCAAGAAGGCAGAAGGAAAATGAAGAGAGGAACCTATAGCAGAAGCCAAGAAAAAAATTTTTGAAAAGAAGAAAATGGTCAAAAATGCCAATGGTCAAAGAAAATGGTCAAAAATTGGTCTCCTGACAGGTAGTATTAATTTAATTTTCATCAGCAGTATTGAGAGTACTTGTCTTCCCACCTCTATTCAACATTTTGCAAAAAAAAGTGTTATTGTCATAAATTTCTTTGTCAGTGGAATGTTGAATAAACCATTTACGTAATTTTCTGTTTGGGGTAATAGAATTTCTCATAAAGTACTTTTTAATACAATTTTTTTTTTTTAGTCCAAACTAAAGATGTTTACTGCACTAATATATGGCACAAAACAATTTTTATTGGATTTTTCCTTTTCTCTGTACTCGGATAATTTCCACAGTAGGTAATTGTTAAACAAGCAGAAATGTTTTGAGAGGAAGTTGATTGCTTCTTTCTGTTATTTTATCCGAGTTAAATCAAATGGTTTTCCTGTATCTCTGTGCATACCTGGGGAGGCAGAGAATTATTTTGTAGGTGAGCTAGGACTCCTGGGTTAACAGGGTAGTCACACTAGGATAGCTAGAGTGGTGGTATGGAAAAGGGCAGATTACAGCAAATATTCTGTAGATTTTACTATACTGTTAACTTCTTTAGCAGATGAATTGCTGATGAATTTTACCAAACCACATTGGAATAGTTACTGCTTCTGATTCCTCTGCTTGTCACCCTAAAAGTTGATTAAATGCTTTCTTTGCTAGAATGATAAAACAGTTCATTCTTTCTTTCCTTCCTTTATCTTCAGAACCTTAGGAGTTGCATGTTTTATAACTTGTACCATGGGTACTAGTCTCTGTTGCTTAATGTTATGGTAAGAAAGAAAAGAAAACTTAGCGGAAAGCAAGCCATTTCCTTTTGAGGTTTTAAGGGGAAAAGAAGTCCTATTTGTAGAGCTTAGTACAAACCAAATAAGAGCCCTGAGTGCCAACTGCCCTGAGAATAGGCAGGAATATTAGTCACAAATTGGAGAAGTTTGAATTGTGTATCTGGCTGTTTTCCTAATCCTCCTCACTCCTTGAATGTTGTCTAGACATAAACTGAACAGATTCAAGCACTGTAGTTATCATCTTGAAAACTTTGTATTTTGAAATAGTTTTAGCTTTACAGAAAAGTTGGCAAAAACAGTAAAGAGAGTTGTTACATACCCTTTGTCCAGCTTCCTCTAATATTAAAATTGTACATAGCCATGGTGCATTTGTCAAAATGGAGAAATTATCATTGGTATGTGTAGTACTATTAATGAATCATGGACATTATTTGGATTTCACCAGTTTTTCCATTAACGTCCCTTTTCTGTTTCAGGATCCAGCCTAGGATTCTATATTGCATTTGTATCATTTTCTTTAATATGGCTTTCTTTCTGTTTTCTCTCGCCATTCCTCTATTCTTTGAGGAATTTTACAGTTTATAACAATCAAATTGTCTTAAAAGAAAAATTAGTAAAAGTTTTTATGTCTGTGCTAGGTACATTTTAGATGGACAGAAGAGTATTTTGAATGATTTTTAAATCATGCATTGACCATTGACCTATGTGAGGCTATTTTTAATTGAAATATTTTATATATGGTATGAAATAATTCTAAAGATGAAAAAGATTTGAGACCCCATTCACACAAAACGGACACTGGTGTCCATTTAATCTGTTTCCCTAATTTATAAATTAGAAGCAGTGGGACAAATGCACAACCATGTTCCGCAGTAGATTGTGAGTAATCTCCTCTGTGTCATAAAGTGTTCAGGAATTGGAAGGAGGATGCATCATTTCCTAGAAGGCTTTATGCAGAGAGTTTATACATTCACAGCCTTAACTATATGCTGGGCCCTGTGTTAGGCCTTATGGTGGGGGACCTTTATGAAGTTTATTTCTGCTGAAACATCATTGCCCATAGTCTTGCCACCAGGCAAATGAATCTTCGCTCTGTGGAAAAGACTTTTTAGTGAAAGAATACCTGTTCTTGGGTGTAATGGTTTGCTCTGCTGTCAGGTTTTTTATTGTAATATATCCAGCCTATTAAGGCTTTCTTAAGCTTTGTTTAATCATTCAAAGTTACAGTTCCTAGAATTTATAAAACTTAACATGCTATCTAATATGGGTAGTGTTTTGTTGCTTTGCCTTTGATTTGGTAATCTTACACAACTACCGACAAATGTTCATAGCATCGTTTTTGTTCACATCATAACGCAGTGTCAGTGTTGCTCAGACTTTCATTGTGGATCTGTCTTGGCTTTCTTTCTTGTTAAAGAATATCTGTAGGTAAACTACTGAAAGTCAAAGTAACTAAAATCACAGAAATGCACCACATAGCTCTTCACACTGTTGTAGGCATTGGCAGGTGGCTTTTAGTTAATCATAACTTTATATATTTTTGCTGACTAGTCGGGTGAGAATTAGAATTCTCCACGGGATGATTTTAAGCTACCTGCCCTCCACTCCCCTGCTCATTCTGAGTACCTGCTCATCTCTTTTCCTTCTCTAACAAAATGCATGTCATAACACAGGAGTGGGGCTGATGTTGAGCTACTCCTGAGTCAGCCTTCTTTGTTTTGTTTTTAAAGGAAGTTACTCAGCAGCTTTAGAAGATTATTAGGAATTCTTTTTATTTTCCTGACTAATGTTTGTCATGACACCCCACTTGAGAATTGCTGGCCTGCCCTATGACTCAGGCTTCTACACAAGGGATAACACAGAGCTGCCTTTACTTTTCCTCTTTAAAAAAAAAAGCTCACCATGTGATAGCTGGGGATTAATGTACCTGCATTCTTATTGTGCTTTACTCCAATAAATCACTGTCTAGGGGAATTTCCAGATATGTGTATTTTGGAAAGCCACTCTACCTAGATGTACCAACAGAAAAAGCCTGTAGATGATTGCTCGTGAACACCTCCTGCCAACAGTCACTACCTGGGCAGCGTTAGCCTACTATTCGTGACTGTCTGAAAACGCCTTGTTGATTCCTGCTGAGGTTGCTGCTTTAAGTCAGCGCCTTTTTTCCAGCAGTGAGTGAATTACTGAATAATTTTGATTCTGGCTGAAATAGAGGCTTCTATGGTACTGATAATAGTAACACTTATATGGTGCTTTTTACCCGTTATAATCCTTGAGCGCGTTTCACCCTCTAGTTAAAAAACCGTTAGGTTTTTATCATGAAAATAATATTAGTTATAGAAATTGTTCCAGGTAGTACTCAAGTATATAGAGTCCAAAATAAAAGTACATATAGTCCAAAGTAAGGGTTCAAAGTAAAAGCAAACGCTGCTGTGGCAATACTGTGGTACACATTTGTATATTTAAGGTTTTAGTTGTGGAAATTTTACAGCATAAGTCTCTAGAAAAATTGCTGGGTCAAAGTATGTACATTTCAAATTAAACTAGATGTCCGATTATACCTCAGAAAATGTTACACCAGTTTATATTCTCAATAGTGTATGTGAAAGGACTTACTGCTCTTTGTTTTCACCAACATTATTAGTCTTTTTTGATGTTTTGATTTTGTAAAATGGCATCATGTTTTAATTTGCATTTCCTTATTAATAGGTTCTTTGAATATCTGTTTATAGGTTTAGTAGACATTTATATCTCTTTTCTTGCAGCTATCTGTTGTGTCCTTTATCCTTTTTTGTAAGTCATGTTCTTTTTTTGGTCAAATAATCCTTTATTATTTTAGTCATGTTCTTTCTAAGTGGTTTTGAGAGCCCTTTGTATATATAGAAATTAGCTCTTTATTATGTATTAAAAATTTCCCCTAATACATCTTTTATCTGTATGATTGAGTTTTTTGAGCATATAAATTTAACATTTGTAGTAGTCACATTTGCAACTTTTCTTCATGTGATAAAGACCTTCCCTGTTAACAATTTGTTAAAAAAAAATTCATGTTTTTGTCTAATAATTTTTAAATTTAAAAATAAATTTGCCTGGTTAAAAAAGAAACTCTTAAGTCACCCTTTTGTATCTGCCACCATCTTCCCAGTTTTCACCTGCACTGCCTCCCATAAGAAACCACTGTGAGTAGTTTCTTCTGAATCCCATTACAGCATATGGATTCGAATTCAAACGTCTGTCTCCCTCTCCTATCACTCCACTCTATATATTGCCTCCCTTCCCTTAATAGATCTTACACATCTGTGCGTCAGTACCAAAAGGGCTTTTCAGTTTTTTATTTAAATTAACATACAGCATTATACTAATTTCAGGTGTGCAGCATAATGTTTGAATATTTGTGAATATATTGTGAAGTGATCACCACAGTAAGGCTAGTTAACATCTTTTACCATATGTAGTTAGAAATTTTTTTTTCTAGTGATGACAACATTTAAGATTTACTCTCCTAGGAACTTTCAAATACGTGATAACGGTAATATTAACTGTAATCACCTGTCATTATATCCTTATGATATTTTATAGCTGGAAAATTGTACCTTTTGATCCCTTTCACCCATTTGAGCCACTGTCTACCCCCACCTCTGGCAACCATCAAATCTATTCACTATATCTGTGATCTGTTTTTGTTTTGCTTTGTTTTTAGACCATATATGAGATTGTACAGTATTTGTCTTTCTCTTTCTGATTTATTGTCTTTAGCATTTTGCCATCAAGGTCTATCCATGTTGTTTCAGATGACAAATTTCCTTCTTTTTTAAGGCTGACTAGTATTTTATTATATATATATATACACACACACACCCACACACACCACATTTTCTTTATCCATTCATCCAGTGATGGACATTTAGGTTGCTTTCATGAATTGGGCGTTATAAATAATGCTGCAGTGAACATGCAAATGCATATATCTTTTTCAGTTAATATTTTTGTTTTCTTCAGATAAATACATAGAAGTGAAATTACTGGATCATATGGTGGTTCTGTTTTTAAGTTTTGGAGGCACCTCTGTGTACTGTTTTCCATAGTGACTGTAACAGTTTATGTTCTCTTCAGCAGTGCTCAAGGGTTCCCTTTTCTCCACATCCTTGTTAACACTTGCTATTTATTGTCTTTTTGATAATAGCCATTTCTGAAAGTGTGAGGTGATATCTCATTGTAGTTTTGATTTACATTTCCCTGCTGATTAGTGATATTGAACACCTCATATTGAGTATGAAAATGTACTTGTTGGCCATCTAGATGTCTTTGAAAAAGTGTCTTTTCAGACTCATTTTTACATTGAAAAAAAAATTTTTTTTTTTGCTGTCATATGAGTTCCTTGTATGTTTTGAATATTAATTCCTTACCAGACATGATTTGTAAATATTTTCTTTTTGTTGATGATTTCCTTTGCTGTGCAGAAGTGTTAGTTCGATGTAACCCCACTTTTTTTTTTTTTTTTGTTTTGTTGCCTTTGTTTTCCATATCAAACACAAAATATCACTAAGATCTATGTCAGGGAGCTTAACCTTTGTTTTTTTCCTAAGAGTTTTATGGTTTCAGATCTTATGTGCAAGTCTTTAATCCATTATGAGGTAGTTTTTTTGTGTGGTGTAAGGTAGCAGTCCAGTTTCATTCTTCTCCATGTGGTTGTCCAGTTTCCCAACACCATTTATTGAAGAGACTGTTCTTTCCTCATTGTCTGTTCTTAGCTTCTTCATTGTAAAATTAATTGGCCATAAAAGTGTGGGCTTATTTTGGTGCTCTGTTCTGTTCCATTGATTAACGTGTCTGTTTTTATACCAATACCATACTGTTTTGATTACTTTAGCTTTGTAATATAGTTTGGAAGCAAGTTTTGCCTGCATAGTGATGCCTCCAGCTTTGTTTGTCTTTCTTAAGATTGCTTTGGCTATGTTAAGATTGCTTTGGCTATTTGGAGTCCCTTTTGATTCCAGATCAATTTTAGGATTGTTCTATTTCTGTGAAAAATGCCATTGGAATTTTGTTAGGGATCGCTTTGATTCTTTAGGTTGCTTTAGGTAGTATGAGCATTTTAACAATATTCTTTAATCCATAAGCATGAACTCGCTTCCCATTTATTTGTGTCATCCTCACTTCTGTTCTCAGTGTCTTGTAGTTTTCAGTGTGCAGGTCTTTCTTTCCCCTTGTTGAATTTATTCTTAGGTATTTTATTCTGTTGATGTAGTTGTAAATAGAACTGCTCTCGCTAGTAATTCTAATAATGTTTTGAATAAAAGTGGTGAGAGTGGACATCCTTCTCTTGATCTTAGTGGAAAAGCTTTCAGCTTTTGATGATGTTAACTGTGGGCTTATCATATATGATCTTTATTATGTTGAGGTACATTCCCTCTATACCCACTTTGTTGAATGCTTTTGTCATAAATGAGTGTTTTGTCAAATGCTATTTTTGCATCTATTCAGATGATTATATGATTTTTTACCCTTCATTTTGTAAATGTGTAATATATTGATCTGCAGATGTGGAAACATCCTTGCATTTCTATAATAAATTCCACTCATGGTGTATCATCCTTTTAGTGTCTTACTGGATTTGGTTTGCTAATATCTTGTTGAGGATTTTTGCATCTGTGTTCATTTGCCTATAATTTTCTGTCCTTCTGGTGTCTGGTATCAGGGTAGTGCTTGGCTTCCCAGGTGGCACTAGTGGTCAAGAAGCCACCTGTCACTGCAGGAAACGTAAGAGATGCAGGATCAATCCCTGGGTCAGGAAGATCCCTTGCAGGAGGGCACAGCAGCCCACTCCAGCATTCTTGCCTGGAGAATCGCATGGATGTAGGATCCTGGCAGGCCATAGTGTTGCAAAGAGTTGGACACGACTGAAGCGACGTGCAGTGCACAACGCTGGCCTCATAAAGTGAGTTTGGAAGTATTCCTTCATCTTGTGTGTTTTCGAAGAGTTTGAGAAAGATTGGTATTAATTTTCTAAATGTTTGGTAGAATTCACCAGGGAAGCTGTCTGGTCCTGAACTTTTGCTGGGCTCAGTTGTTTTTTGTTTTAGTTGCATAGTATTCTGTTGCATGGGTATATTATTGATCATGTTCCCTGCTGATAGATATTTGTTTGTAGCCTTTTGCTAGCATAAACCATGCTGCAGTGAATAATTTGCGCAGATGTTATCTTACATGTGTCTAGATACAACGTTAAGATATTTATCCTAGATGTGAGATTGGTTGGTCAAAGGGATGACTGCTTTTGTCCTTTCCAAAGATAGCGCTAAGTTGCCCTCCAGGGGTTTACTTATCACTTTCCATGCCTGCGGGCAGTGTATTGGAGTGCCTGTTTGTGCTCCTGTGTGCCACAGCTTCACATAGTTTTGGGATTTTCATAGGTAAAAAGTAGTATCCTAGAATAGTTTTAATTGACATTTCTCCCATTTTGGGGTTGAGCATCTTTTCATAAGCTTATGGAATGAGGTTCGTGACATTGTACAGGAGACAGGGATCGAGACCATTCCCATAGAAAAGAAATGCAAAAAATCAAAATGGCTGTCTGGGGAGGCCTTACAAATAGCTGTGAAAAGAAGAGAAGCGAAAAGCAAAGGAGAAAAGGAAAGATATAAACATCTGAATGCAGAGTTCCAAAGAATAGCAAGGAGAGATAAGAAAGCCTTCTTCAGCAATCAATGCAAAGAAATAGAGGAAAACAACAGAATGGGAAAGACTAGGGATCTCTTCAAGAAAATCAGAGATACCAAAGGAACATTTCATGCAAAGATGAGCTCAATAAAGGACAGAAATGGTATGGACCTAACACAAGCAGAAGATATTAAGAAGAGATGGCAAGAATACACAGAAGAACTGTACAAAAAAGATCTTCATGACCCAGATAATCACGATGGCGTGATCACTGACCTAGAGCCAGACATCCTGGAATGTGAGGTCAAGTGGGCCTTAGAAAGCATCACTACGAACAAAGCTAGTGGAGGTGATGGAATTCCAGTTGAGCTATTCCAAATCCTGAAAGATGATGCTGTGAAAGTGCTGCACTCAATATGCCAGCAAATTTGGAAAACTCAGCAGTGGCCACAGGACTGGAAAAGGTCAGTTTTCATTCCAATCCCAAAGAAAGGCAGTGCCAAAGAATGCTCAAACTACCACACAATTGCACTCATCTCACACGCTAGTAGAGTAATGCTCAAAATTCTCCAAGCCAGGCTTCAGCAATCTGTGAACCATGAACTTCCTGATGTGCAAGCTGGTTTTAGAAAAGGCAGAGGAACCAGAGATCAAATTGCCAACATCCGCTGGATCATGGAAAAAGCAAGAGAGTTCCAGAAAAACATCTATTTCTGCTTTATTGACTATGCCAAAGCCTTTGACTGTGTGGATCACAATAAACTGTGGAAAATTCTGAAAGAGATGGGAATACCAGGCCACCTGATCTGCCTCTTGAGAAATTTGTATGCAGGTCAGGAAGCAGCAGTTAGAACTGGACATGGAACAACAGACTGGTTCCAAATAGGAAAAGGAGTTCATCAAGGCTATATATTGTCACCCTGTTTATTTAACTTATATGCAGAGTACATCATGAGAAATGCTGGACTGGAAGAAACACAAACTGGACCAAGATTGCTGGGAGAAATATCAATAACCTCAGATATGCAGATGACACCACCCTTATGGCAGAAAGTGAAGAGGAACTAAAAAGCCTCTTGATGAAGGTGAAAGAGGAGAGTGAAAAAGTTGGCTTAAAGCTCAACATTCAGAAAACAAAGATCACGGCATCCAGTCCCACCACTTCATGGGAAATAGATGGGGAAACAGTGGAACCAGTGTCAGACTTTATTTTTCTGGGCTCCAAAATCACTACAGATGGTGACTGCAGCCATGAAATTAAAAGACGCTTACTCCTCGGAAGGAAAGTTATGACCAACCTAGATAGCATATTCAAAAGCAGAGACATTACTTTGCTAACAAAGGTCCATCTAGTCAAGGCTATGGTTTTTCCTGTGGTCATGTATGGATGTGAGAGTTGGACT
Source organism: Bos mutus (assembly GCF_027580195.1). Taxonomy (NCBI): domain Eukaryota; kingdom Metazoa; phylum Chordata; class Mammalia; order Artiodactyla; family Bovidae; genus Bos; species Bos mutus. Next base: position 26,194,799 of record NC_091626.1, on the reverse strand, counting down.
GTGAAGAAGGCTGAGCGCCGAAGAATTGATGCTTTTGAACTGTGGTGTTGGAGAAGACTCTTGAGGGTCCCTTGGACTGCAAGGAGATCCAACCAGTCCATTCTGAAGGAGATCAGCCCTGGGATTTCTTTGGAGGGAATGATGCTAAAGCTGAAACTCCAGTACTTTGGCCACCTCATGCGAAGAGTTGACTCATTGGAAGAGACTCTGATGCTGGGAGGGATTGGGGGCAGGAGGAGAAAGGGACGACAGAGGATGAGACAGCTGGATGGCATCACTGTCTTGATGGACATGAGTTTGAGTGAACTCTGGGAGTTGGTGATGGACAGAGGGAGGCCTGGTGTGCTGCGATTCATGGGGTCACAAAGAGTCGGACACGACTGAACGACTGAACTGAACTGAACTGATCTTTAGGACTGACTGGTTTGATCTCCTTGCAGTCCAAGGGACTGTCAAAAGTCTTCTCCAGCACCACAGTTCAAAAGCATCAATTCTTCAGTGCTCTGTCTTTTTTATGGTCCAGGTCTCACATCCGTACACGATTACTGGTAAAGCCATAGCTTTGACTATATGGACCTTTGTCGCTACATTGTCCAAATATTATTAACAACATTGAATAGTTGTTTTATTATATGCCCATGCACTATCTCCTTTCAAGTTTTCTCACTTAATACTTATTGTAGCTCTGTGAAATGAAGATACCGTTACTATCCCTGTTTTTCTAGTGAGGAAACAAAGGCTCCTAGAAGTTAAACCACTGGTTCAAGGTTATACAGACTGCCTCTGTTGTTTCTTCCCTTTGGCCTCAAGATGACCATCACGGTCACTTTCCACCATGCTCTTCTACAGTCATGCAAGATACTCTTCTGATTAATCTGTGTCTGAAAGCCTTCTTGTGATTGACTGGGGTGAACTAAGTGTCCCCGGATCTTTTTCAGTATTTATTCTGAGTCTAGAACTCTCAGAGCTGCCCTTGAAATCACCATCTAATTATATCTTTAATCTTGGCTCCCCTTCTGAACTAGCATATTATGTGAATACATTGGAAGCCCATTATAAATCTCCTGCAATTTAGTTATGGTTCTCAGTGAGATAATTTGTCTTACTCATCATTTTGGAGGGAGGGCTGAGTTAGCCAGATTTTGTAGCATGTACAGGCGTACTTCATTTTGTTGTGGCTTCCCTTTATTATGCTTCATAGGTATTGTATTTTTTCACATGTTGAAGGTTTGTGGCAACCCGTTCAGCAAGTCCGTTGGCACCATTTTTCCAACAGTGTTGTTTTCTTGTGTCCCTGTATCATGTTTTGGTAATTCGCACATTATTTCACAATTTTCATTATTACTAAATTTTTTATTATGATCAGTGATATTTGATGTTACTTTTGTAAGAAGATTATGACTTGCTGAAGTCTTAGATTATGGTTAGCATTTTTTAGCAATAAAGTATTTTTAAATTAAGGTATGTGCTTTTTTTTAGACATAATACTATTTCACAGTTAATAGACTACAGTATAGTGTGTGTATATATATATAGGAAACCAAAAAATTCATGTGGCTTACTTCACTGTGTTGTTCACTTTATTATAGTGGTCTGAAACTAAACCTACAATATCTATAAGGTATGCCTGTATTATCAATGGGTTTTGTTAAAATTTAATATCCTTTCACTTATTGGTCTTATGCGGGCCTTTTCCCCTGCTGTGTTTACTTAAAATACTATTTGTTTTTGCCATTGCTGCTGCTATTACATGTGCTTCTTCACTTCAGCTACAGAGATGCAGCATTTGCTGTCTGTTTAAATCCTGTCCATTCCAGTTTTTTATGAACAAAATCTGAAATTGTTGTCCTCATGAATATGTAAGTAGCAGCAAGAGGCACAGTTATTTCAAGGGCTGGAACTTTTTTGGAAAGAGTTCCCAGCTTTCATACCCTCTCTGGGTGTGCAGCCCGCCATCACCTCTCTGTATTCACCAACCTGGAAACTCTCGGAACTTCATACTATTGGGATGTTATGGAGATTGCCTCACACAGGCCTGATCAGTTATTAACTCCATTTCCAGCCCTTTTCAAACCGTATGGAGCTTGAAGGATGAGGCTGAAAATCCCAAGCTTCTAATCATGGCTTGGTCTTTCTGGTGACCAGCCCCAATTCAGGAGCCCACCCAGAGTCACCTCTTTAGAAAACAGGCCTTTCTATCACCCAGGAAATTCCAAGGGATTTACATGTGAGGAATGAGAGTGACAGATGCTCTTTGTGCCCTTTTCATTTAGGAAATCAAAAGTGTTTAGGAGCTCTGTGCAGGAACCAGGGACAGAAACCAATATATGTATATTTTATTATTTCACAGGGAACACTTAGGGGGAAAATGTCTCAAACGACTCCTTAAGATGGCAGCAATGAAAAAAAAGTTACCATTGCCTTGGAAGGAGACTGTCTACTTATAATGGTTAAAAACTCAGGTTCTCAACCACTGAAGTTAGACTGGATGTAAATCCTGTTTTTGCCAGTTTACCAGCTACAGACAATGACTTCATAAGCCTTGAAGTTTTCCTATTTGTAAGAGATGTAGACAGTGATAGTACTTTCTTCAAAGGATTGTTGTGAGACAGATACTTTGCCATTTTAAGCACGTAGCACTTGGTAAAAGCATAGTCATTCTCCTAAGATGCTCCAGGAGAGAGAAAGGATCTTATTTATTGCAGTGTAGCTGGGGCTTAAATCGGTACTCGATAAATGTATGTTGAGTGAATGAATAAAACTCTTATTCCTTGAGTTGAGTGTGTCATTTACCATTATGGAAACTGAGGAAGTGGCAGCAGTAAGATAAACTGTACTTCCCTTCATTCTTTTTTTCTGTTGGGCAGCTTTCATATTTACCCACGTAAACTCTGGTGTGTGATACATTGCCTATTTGAGCATTTACTTTTAAACTAGAAATGGATTATATAGCATGCAATACCATCATTCTGTTTCAAGCCAGTTGAGTGAGTTCAGGGCAAGAATGATAGATGCATTCTGTTAATACTCTTAAGAGAGCTAGTATACTTTTTTAAAAATTTTGGCTGTGCCGGGTCTTCCTTGCCATATGGATGGGCTTTCTCTACTTGCAGCAAGTGGGGCTCCTCTCGAGTTGCTGTGTGTGGGGCTTCAGTAGTCGCAGTGTGTGGCCTCTGTAGTTGTGACTCATGGGCTTAGTTGCCCTGTGACAAGTGGGATCTTCCCAGAGCAGGGATCAAACCTGTGGCCCTACATTGCAAGGTGATTCTTAACCACTGGGCCACTAGGGAAATTTGCTAGTATACTTTTAATTTGTAAATCTTAACTGACTTTCATTCTTGTGTTAGATCTCAACTTGCAATTTATTGCATTCTGTTTTTAGTGAAACATGAAAGAATATACAATCAAATAATAATGCTTGATAACCTATTTTTTGTGTATTCATATTTTATTTAAAAATATTTTTATTGATCCTTGTAGTTTTCCTATGGCTTAATGCTTTTGTTACTGAATTAAATCTTTTGATTTTTAAGCCTTAAATCTGAACCATTGTTATTTGTGCTTATATTGTACCCTACTTTTATAGGAGTATGGCTATTAAGTGCACAAAGAATTCCATTATTTTTCATATATTTGCCTCTAAGATAATCTCACTGAATATACCCTGAACTGTTGTGTTTTTTTTGAGGTATAGTAAAAAGATAATGACCTAGCTTCTATTCTTCAGAATCGCAAAGTCATGTGATAGATTTCTTATTTTCACTTACTATAAATTCTAAAAAATTATTTCAATAGAATATATCAGAGACAGAATAAAGAAATAGGTTAAGCAGTTTAAGTTGGACTTTATGAGATAGCTTCTGGTCCTCATATTTACCATATGATTAATTTTTTTATCAGTTTACTCAGGGATTTACTTAGACTGATTAAACTATTAAAAGAATGACTCATACAACAGAATGTCAAGTAAACTAACTTAGAAAAGGAGATATGAATCAAGATGGTTCTTAGTATAGGATACCCCATTCTTTTTCCAGGATGGTTAGGTTTACTCAGAAAAATATATGTAAAGCAAAACATTGGTACCTTTCCAAAAACAGACACACAGATCAATAGAAATAAGTCCTTGCATTTATGGTCAATTAATCTACGACAAACGAGTCAACACTATACAAGGGAGAAAAGGCAGTCTCTTCCAAGTGGTACTCAGAAAATTGGACAGCTGAAGTTCAAATGGATTAAAGACCTAAGTGTAAGACTGGATACTATAAAACTCTTAGAGGAAAATATTGGCAGACACTCTCTGACATAAATTGCAGCAGTATTTTTTTGGATCTGTCTTCCTAATGTAAAGGAAATACAAGCAAAAATAAACAAATGGGACCTAATTAAAATTGTTTGCACAGCAAAGAAAACCACCATCACAACAAAAAGATAGCCTACTGAATGGGAGAAAATATTTGCGAGTGATATGACTGGTAAGGGATTAATATCCAACATATATAATCAGCTCATACAACTCAGTGCAAAATAAACCCAAAAACCCAGCCTAATTAAAAAATGGGCAGAAGAACCAAATAGACATTTTTCCAAAGAGGAAATGTAGATGGCCGATAGGCACATGAAAAGTTGCTCAACATTGCTGATCTTCAGGGAAATGCAAATCACAGCCACCATGAAATATCACCTCACACCTGTCGAGATGACTGTCATCAGAAAGAAGACACATAACAAATATTGGTTAGAATGTGGAGAAAAGGAAACTCTAGTACCTTGTTGGGAGAAGGCAATGGCACCCCATTCCAGTACTCTTGCCTGGAAAATCCCATGGACGGAGGAGCCTGGTAGGCTGCAGTCCATGGGGTCGCTAAGAGTCGGACACGACTGAGCGACTTCACTTTCACTTTTCACTTTCATGCATTGGAGGAGGAAATGGCAACCCACTCCAGTGTTCTTGCCTGGAGAATCCCAGGGACGCCATCTATGGGGTCGCACAGAGTTGGACCACGACTGTAGTGACTTAGCAGTACATTGTTGGTGGGAATGTAAATTGGTACAGCCATGGTGGAAAACAGTATGGAAGTTTCTCAAAAAACCTAAAACCAGAACTGCTGTATGACCCAGTAGTTCCTCTTCTGTGTGTATTTCTTAAAAAAAAAAAAAAAAAAAAAACACTGATTTGAAAATATGTATCCTAATGATGATAGCATTGTTTATAATAGCCAGATATGGAAGCAACCTAAGAATCCAACAGATGAATGGATAAAGAAGGAGTGGTGTATATATATACGCAATGAAATACTACCTAGCCATAAAAAAGAATGAAAATGTGCCTTTTGCAGCAATATGAATGGACTTGGAGGGCATTATACTAAGTGAAATAAGTCAAGACAGAGAAAGAGAAGTACTATATAATATCACTTACATGTAGGATCTAAAAAATAAAGCAGACTAGTGAATGTAACAAAGACTCACAGATAATAGAAGATAAACTATTAGTTACCAATAGGGGTAGGGGGGCAATATAAAGGTAGAGGAGTGAGAGGTACAATCTGTTGGGTGTAAGATAGGCTCAGCGATATATTGTACAACATGGGGAATATGGCCAATATTTTGTAATAACTGTAAATGAAAAATAACCTTTAAAAATTATAAAAAAAATTTTTTAAATTAAAAACAAAACATTACTGCCTCTCAATTTATGTTCTAATAATTTCATTTGAGTTTTTTTTTTTTTTATAAAGGAAAAAAAGATCACTTTCAAAATATTACTGCTCATTGACAACATACCTGGCCTGTTAAGAGCTCAGCTAGAGATGTACAATGATATTCATGTTTTTTTCATATTTACTAACACAGTAGCCATTCTGCAGCCCATGGATCAAGAATAATTTCTAATTTCAATTCTCATTATTTAAGAAATACATTTCTTAAGACTATAGTTGCCATAAATAGTGATTTCTCTCATGACTCACTTTATTGCAGTGCTCTAAATTCAAACCTATGATAGCTCTGAGGTATGCCTGTGTAAGTATAGATTCATATAGGTATGCCTTTGTAAGGCTAGATTCTACCACACAACTGTCCCTCAACAAAGAAAGAATTACCATATTATCTGAAATATTGCCTGCTGCTTGCTTGCTTGCTTACTTATTTTCCCCAGTTGCTTTATTGTGTTTTCAACAACATGGTTTTCTAAGTCCTAAAAAATTTAGTATAGTTATGGTAACTATAACTATGAGAGTTTGTTGTTGTTTAGTCACTAAGTCATGATCGACTGTTGCAACTGCAAGTTTTGAATGCCATAATGAATTATTAACGATAAAACAATGTATGTTACTCAGTTATGGAGATCAGTTCAGTTCAGTTCAGTTGCTCAGTCGTGTCTGACTGTTTGCGACCCCATGAATCGCAGCACGCCAGGCCTCCCTGTCCATCACCAACTCCCAGAGTTCACTCAGACTCATGTCCATAGAGTCAGTGATGCCATCCAGCCATCTCATGCTCTGTTGTCCCCTTCTCCTCCTGCCCCCAATCCTTCCCAGCATCAGTCTTTTCCAATGAGTCAACTCTTCGCATGAGGTGGCCAAAGTACTGGGGTTTCAGCTTTAGCATCATTCCTTCCAAAGAAATCCCAAGGCTGATCTCCTTCAGAATGGACTGGTTGGATCTCCTTGCAGTCCAAGGGACTCTCGAGTCTTCTCCAACACCACAGTTCAAAAGCATCAATTCTTCCGCTCTCAGCCTTCTTCACAGTCCAACTCTCACATCCATACATGACCACAGGAAAAACCATAGCCTTGACTAGATGGACCTTTGTTGGCAAATTAGTGTCTCTGCTTTTGAATATGCTATCTAGGTTGGTCATAACTTTCCTTCCAAGGAGTAGGTGCCTTTTAATTTCATGGCTGCACTCACCATCTGCAGTGATTTTGGGAGCCCAGAAAAATAAAGTCTTGACACTGTTTCCACTGTTTCCCCATCTATTTCCCATGAAGTGATGGGACCGGATGCCATGATCTTCGTTTTCTGAATGTTGAGCTTTAAGCCAGCCTTTTCACTCTCCACTTTCACTTTCATCAAGAGGCTTTTGAGTTCCTCTTCACTTTCTGCCATAAGGGTGGTGTCATCTGCATATCTGAGGTTATTGATATTTCTCCCAGCAATCTTGATTCCAGCTTGTGTTTCCTCCAGTCCAGCGTTTCTCATGATGTACTCTGCATATAAGTTAAATAAGCAGGGTGACAATATATAGCCTTGACGTACTCCTTTTCCCATTTGGAACCAGTCTGTTGTTCCATGTCCAGTTCTAACTGTTGCTTCCTGACCTGCATACAGGTTTCTCAAGAGGCAGGTCAGGTGGTCTGGTATTCCCATCTCTTTCAGAATTTTCCACAGTTTGTTGTGATCCACACAGTCAAAGGCTTTGGCGTAGTCAATAAAGCAGAAATAGATGTTCTTCTGGAACTCTCTTGCTTTTTCCATGATCCAGCGGATGTTGGCAATTTGATCTCTGGTTCCTCTGCCTTTTCTAAAACCAGCTTGCACATCAGGAAGTTCACGGTTCACAGATTGCTGAAGCCTGGCTTGGAGAATTTTGACCATTACTTTACTAGCGTGTAATATGAGTGCAGTTTTCTGGTAGTTTGAGCATTCTTTGGCATTGCCTTTCTTTGGGATTGGAATGAAAACTGACCTTTTCCAGTCCTGTGGCCACTGCTGAGTTTTCCAAATTTGCTGGCATATTGAGTGCAGCACTTTCACAGCATCATCTTTCAGGATTTGGAATAGCTCCACTGGAATTCCATCACCTCCACTAGCTTTGTTTGTAGTGATGCTTTCTAAGGCCCACTTGACCTCACATTCCAGGATGTCTGGCTCTAGGTCAGTGATCACGCCATCGTGATTATCTGGGTCATGAAGATCTTTTTTGTACAGTTCTTCTGTGTATTCTTGCCATCTCTTCTTAATATCTTCTGCTTCTATTAGGTCCATACCATTTCTGTCCTTTATTGAGCCCATCTTTGCATGAAATGTTCCCTTGGTATCTCTAATTTTCTTGAAGAGATCTCTAGTCTTTCCTATTCTGCTGTTTTCCTCTATTTCTTTGCATTGATTGCTGAGGAAGGCTTTCTTATCTCTCCTTGCTATTCTTTGGAACACTGCATTCAGATGCTTGTATCTTTCCTTTTCTCCTTTGCTTTTCGCTTCTCTTCTTTTCACAGCTATTTGTAAGGCCTCCCCAGACAGCCATTTTGCTTTTTTGCATTTCTTTTCCATGGGGATGGTCTTGATCCCTGTCTCCTGTACAGTGTCACGAACCTCAGTCCATAGTTCATCAGGCACTCTATCTATCAGATCTAGGCCCTTAAATCTATTTCTCACTTCCACTGTATAATCATAAGGGATTTGATTTAGGTCATACCTGAATGGTCTAGTGGTTCTCCCTACTTTCTTCAATTTAAGTCTGAATTTGGCAATAAGGAGTTCATGATCTGAGCCACAGTCAGCTCCTGGTCTTCTTTTTGTTGATACGGAGATAGGAATATGCATTTATGAGATGAACAGAAAAGGAATAAAAATTTTCCTAATAAAACACAAATGGGTATCTGTTATAAACACAGTTTGCAGTAACATCATACATATTCAAAATGTAATAATTTAAATGATATATGCCAAAATGATGATAATGTGCTGTGTAAGCCTATGTTAGATAACTCATTATGGCTTTTTTTTTTCATGATGGCTTTTAGTTAGATAACTAAAGATATATGTAAATGAACTGAACAAAATTGTTTTATGAAACAGGAGGGTAGAAATAGAGTGGTAAAGAACCCACCTGTTAGTGCCAGAGAAGTAGGAGATGCAGGTTCCATCCCTGGGTTGGGAGATCGCCTGGAGGCGGGCCTGGCAACCCTCTTCAGTATTCTTGCCTGGAGAATCCCATGGACAGAGGAGCCTGGTGAGCTACAGTCCACGGGTGACAAAGAGTCGGACACGCCTTAAGCAACTCAGCCTGCACTCAAGTATAACATTTTAACTAAAGACATTGACTTTGACCAGAATTTACAGATTCAGATCATCTCATAGCTTTTTCTTTTCTTGTTGGGAAAATTTAAAGTATAGAAAAATTCCTATAAAATATGGAAGATAATTTTAGTCCATCAGTAGACAGCCTTACTTTTATTTCTTAGGACTTTTATTCCCTCCCTTATTTTTCGCATTTGTGCTCTGTCTTCTTGTATATGTTTTAAGCTGCCTATCTTTACTCCTAACACATGTATATTGATGGTGGCCTGTATGTACTGTATATATTACTTTGGTCTCTTTCCAGCTTGTTGATATGTATTTTTTAATGTTTGCTTTCCTAAGCACATTCTACTGTAGATAAAAATGTAAATACAAGTACATGTTTTATTTTAGAGTGACATAAATATAAAATGCAAGTGTAAACAGAAAAAGATTTAGTATTTTTAATAGTTCTATTCATATTAAAATAGTATGTAGATAAAATTCTAACGTGCAGAAATACGTATGTGTGTATGTGTTAGTCACTCAGTCGTGTCCGACTCTGCAACCCCACGGTCTGTAGCCCACCAGCCTTCTCTGTCCATGGGATTCTCCAAGCAAGAATACTGGAGTGGGTTGCCATTCTCTTTTCCCGGGTATCTTCCTAACCCAGGAATCGAACCTAGGCCTTCTGCATTGTAGGCAGATTATTTACTGTCTGAGCTTCCTGGAGAGGGCAGGAATATGGGTAGGCTCAAGTTTCAATGGTTCATTTGTAAGCCAGTGCCTTGGGGAAAATATATTCTGAGCTTGTGAGAGGTTCCCAGGTGGCCTGCTGAAATCAATTTGACTAACTATGTAGTTGGAATTATAGAAAATTATATTTTGAGATTTTTTCTTTGGGCATGTATGTCTGAATCTTGACAATGGGAATAGTTTCTTGTCTTCTGCAGCCCCATCCTCTGAAAGGAAAAACTTAACCTGGAATCCTTAACCTCAACCCCCTGAAGGGGACTGTGGCAAGAGGGCTGAATTCCTCAAGCTGTGGTTGTGATACGAGGGCCTTTATGAGTCCTTTGGGGGCAGCCTCCATGGGAAACCTCTAAGGTTAAAAACATTCCTTTGGGGACTCCACAAGTAATGGGATAAACCCTACTGGAAGCTAATATAGATAGGTGTATTGAAAATACTAAGCAGTTAAAGATATTACTACTTCCTGGTTCTTCTTCCCAGTTCCTTGTAACACTTTCATAAACATCTCCCCCAATACCCACCTACCATGGGGTGCCTTGAGGAATGGGATTGTCCTAAAGTTCAGAAGTGACTACCTCACTTACTTGTGCAAAAGTTCTGCCTATGTAGTAAAATACATACTCTTTAGACTAAAAAGATGAGATAAAAATAAAAGAATTCCTTTGGGGATTTTCCTGGAGATCCAGTGGTTAGGACTCCACATTTCAACTGCCATGGCTTGAGTTCAGTCTCTGGTCTGGGAACTGAGATCCTGGGCAGTGTGGCCAAAAAAAAAAAAAAATCCTTTTCTTTATGACCTAACCTCTTCCTTTACCTCTAATTAATTGTCATTTTCAAGTTTACGGACAATGTTTGGTTACTAAGACCTTCATCTTCCTTTTTCCCCCAGCATTCTCTGTCTGCCGGAAGTGAAAGGTGGTACAGATAGGGAACTGAATTCTGCACTTGGTAGGATTTAGCTTATGCACTTACCTTTCTTTCTTTCTTTTTTTTTTTGGTGAATAAGCCAAAAGAAATTTTCCATTAGGATGATTAAGTAAAGGTAGCATCCCCAAGCTTCAGGTATACCAGTAGAAAAGCTAGATCCCAGTGCCAATTGACTGTCCCACTGTAGCTCTAGAAAAATGGTTCTTAATTCTTCCCCCAGTTGACCCTTTGTGCCCAGCGAAATAGCCACAGGACTGATGGATTTGAGGGTGGACTCTGGAAGGAAGGCAGTCCCCTTGTTATTGCTGTCTAGTTTTTCTTTATCTGGAAAGGTATTAAGGAAAGTTGGTTCAGATATTACTGATGGATGGAATTTATGGTTTAGGACAGGATTAGTACCTATGGTTCACCACCCCATTCCCAGGCATACTGCTTTGAAATTCTGCTAATTTTTGTTTTCATTTGCCAGATTTATTTTTGCTGTTTTATTTTTACTCCCTTTTCTGTTACACAAGGACAGAGCAGACAACTTTAAAGCTAATAAAAATTTAAGTTCCGTTTTTGTCTCCAAATAGACCAATGATTGTTTATGTTGTAGCTCAGTAGAAGCACCAGCTACTTTAGTAGTTGGCAACAAAGATCCCAAACCACACAAGGAGAGAGCCTGGACTTAAAAGAATAATCTGAATGAATTTAGTGTTTTGAACTTGGAAGCAAAACTGCTGTTCAGTTTTTTTCTTATAGCTAGATATTGAACTGTGACTTACTATGGGACAGCAAAGAAAGGCCTCAGGGTAATGGTAGTTGTATTACTAGTTACAAATTTATGGTTAAACGCTCTCAGGAAAAATGTCTGATTAAAGGAGATATTGAGAAATATGACCTTCTGGTTAACTCTTTGTTTTGAAAGGCAGACCTGAAATTTTTTTCCCCCAATTCTACAATTTCTCTCATAGTTAATCTATGAGATTAATTATTAACAACTTTTATTTTTTAAGAGACTGTGAGGTCAGCATAGATAGTGAACACAGTGTCTTTACCTTGCTGCCCAAGGAAATGAGTGTGTTTATATCGTAAAAAAAGTTAACAGGGAGCACATAAACAAGGATTATTTATATTTGGAGGACAACCCTGTCTTATTCACATATTATGTAATGTGATACATTAACTCTCTGTTTGGATTATAAGCTTTTTGGCATGAACTTTATTTATACCAGTGCTGTCCACTGGGCATGTAACGTGAGCCATGTAGGTAATTTAAAATTTTCTGGAAGCTGCATTATATATTTTATTTAACCCAATATAATCTAAATATATTTCAACAACTAATATAAAGACTGAGATATTTTGCACCCTTTTTTCCATGCTGAATTTTCAGAACCCATTGTTATTTTACTCTTAGTGCACATCTCAGTTTGGGCTAGCCTCATTTCGAGCACTCGCTAGCCATAGGTAGCAAGTGGCTACTGTATTAGATAGTGCTGTCTTATACTTTTACAGTTTAGTGTTAGGAACACAGTCGTTGCTTTGTGTGAGAATGTGTGTGTTTGTTATTTTAGCTACAGATTTCTCTAGTTGAATAAAGTATAAAAGATTTTAAAATGCCTATCTTTTCTTTCTCTTTAAGGCCCTTCCTTCTTCCATGATTATAGTAGCAGTTTATTGTCCTGTGATAGCTGCTGTTTTCATTGTTCTGAAGATGGTCAACTATCGACTCCACAGAGCCCTGGATGCTGGAGAGATTGTAGATAGGAACGCAAATGAGTTCACAGATCAGCGATCCAAAACTGAGCAAGGCAACTGTTCAACACGGAGAAAAGATAGCAATGGCCCGAGGTAAGGAAACTTGTGCCACTCAGTTTTTAAAGATGTACAGTGATGCCTGTGTCCGGTGATGTGATTATTGTGTCAGGCCTCTTCTGTTCACCTGGTTTTACCAGTATCAATACAGTGACAGGTATGATTGTCACATTAGACAATAGCAAAGGTGACTATCTGGAGATAAATCGGTATCCTTGGCCTTATTAATGAACAACATGTTTGAATGATAATAATCATAATTGTATAATCATTAAACACACCAAAGACCAAAAGCAGTGGCAAACAAGTTAAAGAAATAATAAAATATGACTTCGTAAATCAAAGCATTTTTCTTATACATATATGTAGTTACATGTATGTACATATACTTATATACTTTTATATAAAATGTGTATGCATCTTAAGTTGTGATGATATTTTACTTGACACTTATAATCTGCAGTGTTCCCTTTATTGTAAATTTTTTTTCAATTTTATATTCTTACCTTAGAAACTTAGCTGTTCCTTCCCTCGACCTTAGCATGACTGATTCCTGTGTAGTGGTAACCCCCTCCTAGAGGCTTTCTTTTCCTGTCTCAGGTAAAATATTCTCCCTGCTGCTCTCAGTCACATTCTACCCTGTTACCTCAGCCTCAGCCAGAGGAATTTAGTTGTTACAGTCAAAAGGTTGTGACTTCATAGAAATAATAGGTGTCCCTATTGTAACTCTTCAATTGTTGCTTTATGAGCATACAACATTTTTAAGCTCATGCAGTCCTCAGAAGCAATTCTATGAGATGGATGCTATTATTATCCCTGACTTACAGATGTGGAAAGTAAGGTGAGAAGGATCAAGTAATCCAGGCATTCAGGCTCTGGAGTCCATGCTTTTAACCACTATGCCATGTTTCCACTCAGTATAATATATTATATCAAGGTAAATAATGCCATTAAAAGGGGATATTCATCTTCTAAGACAGGGCAGTATTTCTGTGACATCTTCAGTGCACTTACAGCCTTTGTCCTTTTTCAGTTACATTTTCCTTCATCCCTAACATGATTATCTCATTTGTTCATTGAACAGATATTTTACTCTTGTGATAATTTATTCATAGCATAAATCACTATCTGAAATAATCTTAATCATTTGTTTGCATTTATAAGTTTCTTGAAGGCAGTGCCTTGTTTTTCCTACAAACTATTTTATTCCTAGGTTCTTGAACAGTGTCTTGCACTAATAGGTACTCAGGAAATATTTCAAATTAGTGAAAACATTTTTTTCCTGTGATAGTATTTTTTTTTCCCCTGTGATAGTATTGTTAATGACTGCACAGTATTCCATTTTATGGGTATACAATAGCTTAATTTAGCTATCTTGTTTTTAGTTATTTATTTTCTAATTTAAATTCAAGTATTAGATCACTGTGATGTTTAAATTTTAAATGACTAAAATTTTTTTATCATGATTTAGCAGAAGTAGAATTACTCAAAAACTATGCCACATTTTTTAATATATATTGCCAAAGTCCAAAGAGTTTTAACGTTTTAATTATTGTGATGAGCAGTTGGAGGTTTTCCCCCCCCCCCCCTTTTGGTAGCACTGATTATTTAGTATTTTCACAAGCTGGTAAATATATCATTGTTTAATTTTTTCAGTTTTCAGATTACTAGTGAAATGGAGGCATTTTCCTTATGTTGTTCCAGTTAAATTTGTTATTTTGTGAGTTGTATGTTTTCCTATCAGTGGTTAATTTTTTACTGTTGGTTTGGAGAAGATACTTATGAAGGATATCAACTCATCTTTTATGTCAAATACTTTTCCTCACTTTTGGCATTTTATTTATGTATTTATATGCCACAGTTAATTTCTTTATGATCTGTTCTGTGCAAGTTTATTAGTTCTGTCTTTGATATCAAGTTTTGTAAGATATTTTTCTTTCCCCCAAATTATGTAAATTTTCATCTGTGTGTACTTTCAGTATTTTTACCATTTTATATTTTATTTTTAACTTGTAGTCAATCTGAAGAACATTTCTAATTTTTTTTTCAGATTTGTTAGGACCAACAACAGTGAATGAATAATGCATTATTATGTCCATTTCTGGGCTCTGTTTTCTGCCCCATTGATCTCTTTGCTTATAATACACTGGCTTTCTAGTATGCTTAATACTTAGCAGTGTGAATAGCTCATCACTGTTTTAATATTATCTTAGTTATTCTCATGCGTATGCTTAGTTTTTTGTGATATGTTCCCTTGTCTGCTCATTCTCCATACAATCTCAGTAGAATTTTGATGATAAATGTATTAAATTTGGAGGGAACTCAGCTTTTAAAATAGAAAGCCTCACTCAGAGACATTGTGTGGTCGTTGTACAGTCCCTCAGTCTTGTCTGGCTCTTTTATGGACTGCAGCATGCCAGGCCTCCCTGTCCCTCACCATCTCCCAGAGTTTGCCCAAGTTCATGTCCACTGCATCAGTGATGCCATCCAGCCATCTCATCCTCTAATGCCCTCTTCTCCTTTTGCCTTTAATCTTTCCCAGCATAGGGGATTTTTCCAATGAGTCGGCTGTTTGCATCATGTGACCAAAATACTGGAGCTTAGCTTCAGCATCAGTCTTTCCAATGAATTTTCAGGACTGATTTCCTTTAGAATTGACTGGTTTGTTCTCCTTGCTGTCCAAGGGACTCCCTTGTATATGTGTATGTGCATAAATTTTTTAGTGGATTCTACATAGTTCTTAAGTCTATTCTATTTCTGTTATGAAATGCATACCCCCATTTAGTGGGTAAGCAAAGAGAATGTAGATTCTGCACTTAATCTGCCAGGGGCTTGAATCAGTTCCTGATAGTGTGACCTTGGGGGAGTTAAACTTTTATGCCTTGGCTTCCTCATCTGGATGATGAGACAAATAATAGTACTATCTCTAGGATTCAGTTCAGTTCAGTCCCTCAGTCGTGTCTGACTCTTTGCGACCCCGTGAACCACAGCACGCCAGGCCTCCCTGTCCATCACCAACTCCCGGAGTTTACCTAAATTCATGTCCATTGAGTCAGTGATGCCATCCAGCCATCTCATCCTCTGTCATTCCCTTCTCCTCCTGCCCTCAATCTTTCCCGCATCAGGGCCTTTTCAAATGAGTCAGCTCTTCTCATCAGGTGGCCAAAGTATTGGAGTTTTAGGTTCAGCATCAGTCCTTCCGATTAACACCCAGGACTGATCTCCTTTAGGATGGACTGGTTGGATCTCCTTGCAGTCCAAGGGACTCTCAAGAGTCTTCTCCAACACCACAGTTCCAAAGCATCAATTCTTCAGTGCTCAGCTTTCTTTATAGTCCAACTCTCATATCCATACATGACTACGGGAAAAACCATAGCCTTGACTAGATGGACCTTTGTTGATAAAGTAATGTCTCTACTTTTTAATATGCTGTCTAGGTTGGTCATAAGTTTCCAAGGAGTAAGCATCTTTTAATTTCATGGCTGCAGTCACCATCTGCAGTGATTTTGGAGCCCAAGAAAGTAAAGTCTGACACTGTTTCCACTGTTTCCCCATCTATTTCCCATGAAGTGATGGGACCGGATGCCATGATCTTAGTTTTCTCAATGTTGAGCTTTAAGCCACCTTTTTCCACTCTCCTCTTTCACTTCCATCAAGAGGCTCTTTAGTTCTTCTTCACTTTCTGCCATAAGGGTGGTATCATTTGCATATCTGAGGTTATTGATATTTCTCCCGGCAATCTTGATTCCAGCTGGTGCTTCTAGCCCAGCGTTTCTCTTGATGTACTCTGCATATAAGTTAAATAAGCAGGGTGACAGTATACAGCCTTGACATATTCCTTTTCCTATTTGGAACCAGTCTGTTGTTCCATGTCCAGTTCTAACTGTTGCTTCCTGACCTGCATACAGGTTTCTCAAGAGGCAGGTCAGGTGGTCTGGTATTCCCATCTCTTTCAGAATTTCCCACAGTTTCTTGTGATCCACACAGTCAAAGGCTTTGGCATAGTCAATAAAGCAGAAATAGATGTTTTTCTGGAACTCTCTTGCTTTTTCAAAGATCCAGCAGATGTTGACAATTTGATGTCTGGTTCCTCTGCCTTTTCTAAAACCAGCTTGAACATCAGGAATTTCACGGTTCACATATTGCTGAAGCCTGGCTTCAAGAATTTTGAGCATTACTTTAGTAGTGTGTGAGATGAGTGCAATTGTGTGGTAGTTTGAGCATTCTTTGGCATTGCCTTTCTTTGGGATTGGAGTTTTCCAAATTTGCTGGCATATTGAGTGCAGCTCTTTCACAGCATCATCTTTTAGGATTATGAGGCTAAATGAGATCATATATGCAAAGCACTTAGAACTATTTTTGATACGTGGAACAACTCAGTAATTGCTAGCTCTTACTAGTTCTGTATAAATTGTATATGATTAGTTCTGGATAATTGTATATATTCTTAATGCTTATGTTATTTATCTTTTCTATTTTAGTTTTCAAAAAAATTTTATTGTCAAATGTATATTTCAAACAGTATATCAAGTATATGTATAATTTAGAGAATAATAACCAAGTGAATACTTACCACAACACAACTTAAGTAATAGGATATTATACAAATATAAGTCTTTCTCATTTCATTCTACTCTTTTCCTTTCAGGAGTGATCTTTATTTAAAATTCCCTTGGTTTACTGTTATACAGTCTTTGTAGATAGTCCTAAACCTATTATTACTTAATTTTGCCTGCCTAAGACATCCTAAAGACAATCATACTGTCTGTTTTTCTCTGTGAAGGGCTTTTTTTGTGCAGAATTTCATATTTTGTAGACTTACGCATGTTGATGCTTCCAGCTGTTATTTGTGTTTGCTCTTGTATAGTCTACTACTGTTGGAGTAGACTACAGTTTATCCATTTTTCTGTTGATAGTCATTCAGATTATTTCTAGGTTTTTTGCTCAGATAACACATTATCATATGTTTCTTTGGCCACATGTGTATATCTGACATTCGCAAGCTGGTTCACAGGGCATTTTCACATTCAGTTTTATTAGGTAATTCCAAACTGTTTGCCAAAACAATAATACCAGTTTTTACTTTCACCACTAGTGTGTGAAAGTCCTTCTTGTTTCATAGCCTGAATATTTGATTTTGTTGTTTTTGTAAGTTTTACTAGTTTTCCATTTTAACAGTTGAGTGTTAGACGTGTCTTATTTTGACTTCTATCAATAGTTAACCTTTCTGATTCCTAATGAGGCAGAGCATCTTACCCCACATATGTGGTCCATTTAAGCTTTCTGTTCTTTCCAGTGCCTGTTTATTTCTTGTTTCATTTTTCTTTGGAGTTCTCCTTTTTTTGTTAAGAAGAAGGAGTTCAAGAGAGAGGGGACATATGTATACCTATGGCTGATTCATGTTGATGTATGGCAGAAACCAATACAATATTGTAAAGCAATTATCCTTCAATTAAAAGTAAATTTTAAAAATATATACTCATTATATTACTCCTTTGTTGGTTATGTACATTACAGATGTCTTTTTCCAGTTTATAGCTTGTCATTTTGCTTTTCTTAAGATTTCTTTTGATTATCATACATTTCTTAAATTTATAGTTTATTGATTTTTTTTTGGTAATTAATGTTTTTTTGTCTTATTTAAGAAATTATTTTCTACCCAGATATCAAGAAATACTCTCAGAGATTGTCTTTTTAAAATTTCATGTTTCTTTGTTTTCACATTTCAGTTGTACTGGAAATTATTATGTTCTGTTGTCAGGTATGGATTTAGGATTTGTTTTTCTTTATATATAACTGGCTTAATCAGTATTTATTATAAGACTATCTTTTCCTTTTTGATCTGTGGTACTCACTTTATCATAAATGGTGGGTATGTTTCTGGGCTCTATCTGTTCTGTTAATATAGTTTATGCCTATGTAGTTACCACACAAATCATAATTGCTATAGCTTTGTAACAAGACTTGATACCTAGTGGGGCAAACCTTGTACCTTGTTTTTTTTTTCAAGAGTGACTTTGCTACTCTTGATCTTTGATACAAACTTTAGAGTCTGCTAGGCAAAGTCTACAAGGACTTAGAGTTTTTATTAGCATTACATTGGATATGTAGATTCCTCTGCTGAAAATCGATATCCTTACAATATTGAATCTTTCCATTTATTTATTCTTTTTTTTTGTTTGTTTGTTTGCATTGATTGATTTTATTTTTAAACTTTACATAATTGTATTAGTTTTGCCAAATATCAAAATGAATCCACCACAGGTATACATGTGTTCCCCATCCTGAACCCTCCTCCCTCCTCCCTCCCCATACCATCCCTCTGGGTCATCCCAGTGCACCAGCCCCAAGCATCCAGTTTCGTGCATCGAACCTGGACTGGCAACTCGTTTTTTACATGATATTTTACATGTTTCAATGTCATTCTCCCAAATCTTCCCACCCTCTCCCTCTCCCACAGAGTCCATAAGACTGTTCTATACATCAGTGTCTCTTTTGCTGTCTCGCATAATCGGTTATTGTTATCATCTTTCTAAATTCCATATATATGCGTTAGTATACTGTATTTATGTTTTTCCTTCTGGCTTACTTCACTCTGTATAATAGGCTCCAGTTTCATCCACCTCATTAGAACTGATTCAAATGTATTCTTTTTAATGGCTGAGTAATACTCCATTGTGTATATGTACCACAGCTTTCTTATCCATTCATCTGCTGATGGACATCTAGGTTGCTTCCATGTCCTGGCTATTATAAACAGTGCTGCAATGAACATTGGGGTACACGTGTCTCTTTCCCTTCTGGTTTCCTCAGTGTGTATGCCTAGCAGTGGGATTGCTGGATCATAAGGCAGTTCTATTTCCAGTTTTTTAAGGAATCTCCACGCTGTTCTCCATAGTGGCTGTACTAGTTTGCATTCCCACCAACAGTGTAAGAGGGTTCCCTTTTCTCCACACCCTCTCCAGCATTTATTATTTGTAGACTTTTGGATCGCAGCCATTCTGACTGGTGTGAAATGGTACCTCATAGTGGTTTTGATTTGCATTTCTTATTTAGTCTTCTTTAATGTCTTTCAGTAAAGATTTATCATTTCTCCATTAAAAGGCTTTCATAGCTTTTATTAAATTCTATCAACTTTTCCTAATTACTTTTTGTTTTTGTCCCTTTAAATGTAGTAGTTTACTTTGTTTCTGGCAACCTTATTAAACTCCCTTATTAATGGTTAAATTTTGTAGGTTATTTCTTGATTTGCTGCAAATGATGACAGTTTTATTTCTTCCTTTCTATGCCTTATTCTTATTTAACTTTTCATTGGCTATAACTTCTAACACATGATTAAATTGAAATAGTATTGGTGTACATCTTTTTCTTTAATCTTAAAGAGAGTATCTTGAAGCGTCACCATTAAATAAGATCTTTTTTGCAGAATTTGCTTTTGGCATCTCCTTTCCCTCAGTCTCCCACTTACAAATCTCTGTTCTGAGGAACAGAAATGAACAGGAAAACAAATGCACTTATTTTCAGAGCCTCTCACTGTGCTTGGTACATTAGAGCTGTCAGTTTGTTGCATGGATGAGCAAATGCAGTAGGGCTCATGGCTGCTGCTTCTGGTTGCCATTGGCTGAGGTATGGAAGCTCAGAAATAATGATCTTAAACCTTGATCTTAAAGAATCAGCGTCATTTATATATGTACTACATTTTTAACGTTTCAGGAGAGGAAATTAGCACGTTGAATTTTAGAATGTGAATATGTGAAAACAGAATATATCTTTTTTCTGTTTCTCATGCAGTGATGCTTGCAATATTGTAAATTAAGGATCCATTTAAAATATACTCAGGTGAGTTTTAGGCTAAATTTTCTGAAGATTTATTCTGTTTAGGGACTTTGTTTTTATCTATTCATGCTTTTATGAACATCCTTGTGGTCTTGATTAGATTTGTAAATTTAGTACTGAGGTGGTATTGTGAAGTTCTAGTTAAAGCCTGAGCTGTTAATGATATTAGTTATCAACAAATTGATTTGTGACATCTTCTTTATAATTCAGATTAGACCCTTTCTACTTTCCTCTTTCCCTTGTACCTGTTTTTTGTTTGTTTGTTTGTTTTTTAAACAAATGAGGAAATTAAGTTGTAAAGGTAGTGATTCCCTGAATTTGGTCAGTTCGGTCTACTGAACTGAAGAAAGTAGACCACTTTGCTTCTGTGGGAATTGTAAACTACTTACTTTCCAGGTATGTGCTGAAATCACCATTGCTGAAAATCTACAAGCCTTACTAGTAAAGAAAATTCTTACTCAGTCAATTTATATATTAGGACACTGATAACTGACTAAAAGTTCTGCTTCTTAATTTGTAGAGAAGAGAAAGGTACAGCAAGTTTGCAAGAGGATTTAGTTTGTTTCTATAAAAAGAACTATTTGTTTTTTCTTTCATCTTTTTTTCTCCCCCTCCTTCCACTCAGTGTTGACCATTGAGCATTAGATCTAGATTATTTTTTCTCCACTGGAGATGACCCTCCGCCACAGGAGATACTTGGCAATATTTGAAGACACTTTTGGTTATCACAGGGAGAAATCCTACCAGCATCTGGCGGATAGAACTCTGGGATGCTGCTGACCATCCTAAGAACGCACAAGATGGTTCCCAGCAGCTGAGAATACGTGGCCTGAAATGTCAATCGTGCTGATGTTAAGAAACCTTCTGTAGATAATGGAGTTTATTTTTTGTTTTGAACTGGAAAGAGAACTTCAGTGCCTATTTGTTAAAAGGCATTATTGATATCTTAGACTGTGGTCTTTAGACTTGGACCTGGTGTTCAAATCTTATATCAGTCCTTACTGATTATGAGTATCTACATTCTCGTGTGTAAGGAAAAAAAGCAGAACAGATATGATAATACACTGTAGAGTGCTGAGTAAGTATTATTGATGTCCTCCCTTCCCACCTGAATTCCGTATACCATTGACTTGGCTTACGTTGTATACTCCTCTGAGAACTTAGGGAAGTTTTTACACCTTTCAGTTTTCAGTTTTTTTATCTGTATAATGAGGATGATAGTGTTTATAGCATAGATTTTAGGGGAATGTTTCATGAGAAAATGCAAATAAAACATGTGCCCCTGTGACTAGAATATATTAAATATTTAGTAAATTTTGCTTGGTTATTAATTTTATGTTCTAATTGTAATCATTTGAACTTGCTCTCAGAAGCGATGTATAAAACTAAGAAAGATGATTCATCAACTGATGATTGAATAAACAAAATGTGTCCTATCTTTACGATGGAATATTTGGCCAGAGAAAGATATAAAGCACTGATACATACTACACCATGTATGAACCTTGAAAACATTGTGCTAAGTAAAAGAAGCCAGTTACAAAGGATTAGTGGTTGCTGAGGGCTGATGGGAGGAGGGTGGTGGGTTAATAGCTAAATGGGTTTGCTTTTGAGATGATAAAGATGTTTTAAAATTGACTGTGGGATGGATGCCTCACCACATTCACTTTATGAATATATTAAAAATCATTGAATCACACAGTTTCAGTGGATGAATTGCATGATATGTGAATTACGTATCATTACAGCTGATGCATAGGTACTAGGGAAGATGAGAGCTGTCTGTCCTTTCTGTGGTATCGAACATTTTGTTCCTTGGTTTTCACCTTGCTCACCATCTTCTGATTCTTTGCAATCTGAATTAGAGGATGCTTTCCAGTGGAGTTAGCAGTAATATTGCTGGTTATCACTCATCACTCGTTCAGTGGGTGATAACTGCTTGTATATACACACTTAAGATTTTGGCAAATTAGAAAAGTATTTCTCATTCTGGCCTAGATAGCCTGTGTGACTTAACACCAAATGTCCAGCACACTTGAACATATTTCAGTTTTCTCACACATGGACATTTGTACACAGAGTCTGCCTTCATATTCATAACTGAGTTCCATTATATCTTGTTTTTATAGATGGGTAACTCAGTAAAGAATCTGCCTGCAATTCAGAAGACCCGGGTTCAATCCCTGGTTTGGGAAGATCCCCTGGAGAAGGAAATGGCAACCTACTCCAGTATTCTTGCCTGGGGAATCACATGGACAGAGGAGCCTGGCAGGCTATAGTTCATGGGGTCTCAAAGAGTCGGACACTACTGAGCAACTAACAAAAAGTTAGAAAGCTGATTTCCATTGTTAGACATTAATTAGCCAACTGTAGTCAGTGGCCTAGACTTAGGGACCCAGTAAGCGAATAAGGACATGATGATTATTAGACCATTAATTTAAAACAACACACTAGAATTCAAACAGCTTTAGTGATAAATGCATAAATGGAAGGTGTACTTGTAAGCAGGTTCTATTTACCTGTATCTTTTGATTACAGTTGATGGAATATCCCACCTAAACAGGGTTAAGGTAATTTATGGCTCACAATAGTGTAAAGTCTCTGTTTAAGGGATGTCATCAGATGTGGCAGTATGCAGAATTTCAAGTAACTTCCTGACTCTGGTTCCTCTTACGAGGCTGTGCTTTTCTTTTAGTTGGTTCCTCAGACAGGTTCTCCCCTTACGGTTGTAAAATGGCTACAGCAGCTCTGTGACTCTTCTTCTCAGCATTTAAGACAAGCAGATACAAAGAAGTTTCTTCTCTCAGTAGTAAAGTGCTCTGACCTGAGTTGGGTCATGTGCTTATTCTGGAACTACTAATTGTTTAGACCAAGAGATTGGGATATACTGATTGACTTTGGCCAGTAGAGCTTCCCCCTAACCCTGAGAGTGGGGTCAGCATTACCGCAGCCATATGAGAGCTTGGGTTGAGGTGATTCACCAGAAGAATTTGGGATAGCTTTTTCTTTTTGTTAACAAGGAGGTTGAATTAGATGCCAAATGGTAAAATAAACTATGTCCACAATAATGTTCAGCGTATATGTTAGAGCTTTTATTCTTGGTAATGATAGATAAAAAATTCATAGACTCTGTATCAGGTAGAATGAATAAAAAACTTGGGGCAAAAGATAGGATTATGATAATTATGATAATAATTCAGTTCAGTTCAGTAGCTCAGTCGTGTCCGACTCTTTGCGACCCCATGAATTGCAGCACACCAGGCCTCCCTGTCCATCACCAGCTCCCAGAGTTCACTGAGACTCACGTCCATCGAGTCAGTGATGCTATCCAGCGATCTCATCCTCTGTCGTCCCATTCTCCTCCTGCCCCCAATCCCTCCCAGCATCAGAGTCTTTTCCAATGAGTCAACTCTTCGCATGAGGTGGCCCAAGTACTGGAGTTTCAGCTTTAGCATCATTCCTTCCAAAGAAATCCCAGGGCTGATCTCCTTCAGAATGGACTGGTTGGATCTCCTTGCAGTCCAAGGGACCCTCAAGAGTCTTCTCCAACACCGCAGTTCAAAAGCATCAATTCTTCAGCGCTCAGCCTTCTTCACAGTCCAACTCTCACATCCATACATGACCACAGGAAAAACGACTAGATGAACCTTTGTTGGCAAAGTAATGTCTCTGCTTTTGAATATGCTATCTAGGTTGGTCATAACTTTCCTTCCGAGGAGTAAGCAAGCGTCTTTTAATTTCATGGCTGCAGTCACCATCTGTAGTGATTTTGGACCCCAGAAAAATAAAGTCTGACACTGTTTCCACTGTTTCCCCATCTATTTCCCATGAAGTGATGGGACCAGATGCCATGATCTTTTCTGAATGTTTTTTTCTGAATGTTTTCTGAATGTTGAGCTTTAAGCCAACTTTTTCACTCTCCTCTTTCACTTTCATCAAGAGGCTTTTGAGTTCCTCTTCACTTTCTGCCATAAGGGTGGTGTCATCTGCATATCTGAGGTTATTGATATTTCTCCCGGCAATCTTGATTCCAGCTTGTGCTTCCTCCAGTCCAGCGTTTCTCATGATGTACTCTGCATATAAGTTAAATAAGCAGGGTGACAATATACAGCCTTGACGTACTCCTTTTCCTATTTGGAACCAGTCTGTTGTTCCATGTCCAGTTCTAACTGTTGCTTCCTGACCTGCATACAGATTTCTCAAGAGGCAGATCAGGTGGTCTGGTATTCCCACCTGAATTATTCTAAAAGTTTGTTCTAGAGGAACCTTATTATAAAATGGTCTTAAGTGCTTTGAAATTTGTCGTGGTCTTTTTTCCTTATTTTGGGATGCCATTATCTTTAAGTACTTTAAGTGGACTTCTCGGTTATTTGAACTAGTACTTTTCTCTTATGTCTTTGTAATGCCTGTTTTTCGGAAAAGGCAATGGCAATCCACTCCAGTACGCTTGCCTGGAAAATCCCATGCACAGAGGAGCCTGGTAGGCTGCGGTCCATGGGGTTGCGAAGAGTCGGACACGACTAAGCGACTTCACTTTGACTTTTCACTCTCATGCACTGGAGAAGGAAATGGCAACCCACTCCAGTGTTCTTGCCTGGAGAATCCCAGGGACAGAGGAGCCTAGTGGGCTGCCGTCTATGGAGTTGCACAGAGTCGGACACAACTGAAGCAACTTAGCAGCAGCAGCAATGCCTGTTTTTACTACATAGCATCATTTCAGTTTTTTAAACTTGTGCCTTCTAATTCAGCACATACAAATCTAAAATCTTAGGTTTCCAATTCTGTAAAACAAGTTAGTGTCCCGGTGAAATTCTGTTAACTTTAGAAGTACAGATACAAATAACTTGACCAGAATTATCGTTCTCATGCATGTTCTTTATTGTGTTAGGCAGCTTAGACTGTACTCTTGGAGAGAATAGGTTGTGTAAGATCTCATTACCTTCTGACCAATTTCTCTTTGCCGTTGGGAAACAAAAGGCAAATCATCTCTTTGCTACAGTGGTTTTATGGCATATATCATAAAGTGAAAGTGAAGTTGCTCAGTTGTGTCCGACTCTTTGCAACCCCATAGACTGTAGCCTACCAGGCTTCTCTGTCCATGGGATTTTCCAGGCAATAGTACTGGAGTGGATTGCCATTTCCTTCTCCAGGGGATCTTCCCAACCCAGGGCTTGAACCCGGGTCTCCCTCATTGTAGACAGATGCTTTACCGTCTGAGCCACCAGGGAAGTCCTTGTATATCATAGAGTGCAATATATCATAAAGTGCATGCTATATTTAGTATGGTACAATTATATGGTACAGTTATAATCAAGGCCAGTTTCTAATACTGAGTGGATGTAGAGAGATTGGGAGAGAGTTTTAAATATTTTGAAATAGTGACATGGTTATAAAATAATTCAAATTATTGGATTTACAAAGGAAGAATAATTTTTTTTCTATTTGCTGTATTAAATATGTGAGCCTCTTAGTTTTACAGAAAAAAAGTATAACTTAAAAAATAAACTAAAAGAAAACAATTGGTGTCAGAATAAGGACAGTTACTCTCTTTTTCTCTTTTTTTTTTCTCCCACAGTGATCCCGGTGGGGGAATTGAAATGGCTGAGTTTATTCGAGAGGCCACACCCCCAGTTGGTTGTAGTTCAAGAAATTCTTATGCTGGCTTGGATCCAAGCAACCAGGTAGGAACCTGTTCTGTTCTATTTTGCTTTTTTCCTTCCTCCCGATGGTGGTCTCAGGTGTTCTCTTGTCTGTTACAGTCAGTTGATGTTTGGGTTTATCTTGCTGATAATTTTTTGATTTGTTTACTGATCATTGTTTATTACTATTACACAGAATTTTCACATTAATTAAGTACTTTGTTGCTGAGCACATACCACATGCTCACTGCCTGGGGTAGTTTTGATTAAGATAGTTGTGGTGAATGCCCTTAGGAACTTGTACTTATTTACCTTCACAATGTCTGTGTTGGCAACATCTCAGTCTCTTTTTGTGGAATGAAATGGCTTAGTTCTTAAATATGGCTGCACTTTCTGTATTCTTAATTAAACCCGCACTTTCTTCTTACTGACAAAATATTGGCAGATTACCCTGGGGAGTAAGCCTACGATTTTGCAACAAACTTTTGAACAGCCACACCTTTTACTTTTTTTTTTTTGGTAGGGCTGACGAAAGGACAGCAGTAGCTAACCACCTTTCATAACTATACTCTTGGCACTGTGTCCATTAGACTTGCCTTGTTGCAGAAAAGAGAGTGGGGCATGAGAGGGTGGTCACATCCCAGGTCACATCCAAGTCCCTGGGACAGTTGCCAAGTGTGGCTTCGTGGCTTCACACAGGAAAGAATTCAAGAGGTGCCATAGTAAAGTGAAAGAAGGGTTATTCAGGCAGGAAACACACTCCACAGATAGAGTGTGGACCATCTCAGAAGGTAAGAGAAGCCCAGGGTATGGTGCTGTCAGTGAAGTCGCTCAGTTGTGTCTGACTCTTTGCGACCCCATGGACTGTAGCCCACCAGGCTCCTCCATCCATGGGATTTTCTAGGCAAGAGTACTGGAGTGGGGTGCCATTGCCTTCTCTGATAATAGCTTTACATTATTGTATTAGTTTCTGCTGTAAAACAAAGTATATTAGCTATATATATATAGATATATCCCCTTCTTCTTGGACTTTCCCCCCTCAACTCACCCCACCCCTGTAGGTCATCACAGAGCACTGAGCTGAGCTCCGTGTGCGATACAGCAGGTTCCCACTGTTGTTGTTCAGTCACTAAGTCGTGTCTGACTCTTTGTGATCCCATGGACTGCAGCATGCCAGGCTCCTCTGTCTTCCAGTATCTCTTGGAGCTTGCTCAAGTTCACGTCCCTTGAGTCGGTGATGCTATCTAACCAGCTCATTGTCTGCCGCCCCCTTCCCCTTTTGCCTTCAATCTCCGAGCATCAGGGTGTTTTTCAGTGAGTTCACTCTTTGCAGCAGGTGGCCAAAGTATTGGAGCTTCAGCATCAGTCCTTCCAATGAAATTCAGGGTTGATTTCATTTAGGATTGACTGGTTTGATCTTGCTGTCCAAGGGAATCTCAAGAGTCTTATCCAGCACCACAATTCAAAAGCATCAGTTCTTCAGTGCTCAGCCTTCTTTATGTTCCAACTCTCACATCTGTACATGATTACTGGAAAAAACTTTTGCTAACCTTTGGCCTGTTTCATTTTGTACCTCATGGCCAAACTTGCCTTATTCCAGGTTTCTCTTGACTTCCTACTTTTGCATTCCAATCACCTGTGATGAAAAAGACATCTTTTTTTGATGTTAGTTCTAGAAGGTCTTGTAGGTCTGCATAGAAACGGTCAGCTTAGCTTCTTTGACATTAGTGGTTGGGGTATAGACTTGGATTACTGTGATGTTGAATGATTTGCCTTAGAAATGAACTGAAATCATTCTCTTATTTTTGAGATTGCACCCAAGTCCTGAATTTCAGACTCTTGTTGAGTGAGGGCTACTTCATTTCTTAGGGATTCTTGCCCACAGTAGTAAATATAATGTCAACTGAATTAAATTCACCCATTCCCATCCATTTTAGTTCACTGATTCCTAAGATGTTGATGTTCACTCTTGCCATCTCCTGCTTGGCTACATCCAGTCTACCTTGATTCATGGACTTAACATTCCAGATTCCTATACATATGGTTCTTTACAGCATTGGACTTTACTTTTACAGACACATCCACATCTGAGCCTCGTTTCCGCTTTGGCCCAGCCACTTCATTCTTTCTGGAGCTGTGTTAGTGATTGCCTCCCCACTCTTCCCCGTTAGCATATTGGACACCTTCCAACCTAGGGGGGCTCAGCTTCTGGTGTCATATCTTTTTGCCTTACCATAGTGTTCATGGGATTCTCAAGGCAAGAATACTGGAGTGCTTTGCCATTTCCTCCAGTGGATCACATTTTGTCTGAACTCTTCAATTATGACCCGTCCATCTTGGGTGGCCCTGCACAGTGGCGTGACTCAGTAGCTTCATTGAGTTATGCACGTCCCTTTGCCCCGACAAGGCTGTGATTCATGAAGGAGTTCCCACTAGTTATTTGTTGTGCACTTGGTAGTATATATGTGTCATCCCAGTCTCCCCATTCTTTTCACCCTCTCCTCCTTCCCTTGCTGATGTATTTCGATGAGTGTGTACTAAGGCCCAAGGTCTAACAGAAGTAGGCTATTTTGGACCTAGTTGGTTCTAATTGTTTTATGTCATTTCCATGGGCTGTGTCATTCTTTTAAAGCTTGTGTCCTGCCCCTATCCTGTCTCAGCCCTACTTGTTTTAGGGAGGGAGTCCCATCTTGAATATAATTAACTCATGTCTGCACCTAAATGCATAGCACATCTGACTGATTTGACTTTCCTTAAAATATTAACTCTTGTATTAAAAAGGGCAGATGTCAGAAGCTATTGTGCTACTTGGATTTTGGTGTTTTAGTTTTATACTGTTTATAACAAAAGAAATTATTGACATAATTATTGTTATCCTTTAGGAAAGCTGAAGTGAGGAAATAAGTTGGACTTTTTGTATATTGGTAGAGATATTATCAATACAAAGATACCGTGTTTCTTGTACATGTTTTGTTATACAGCTCTCGCTACGTGTGATCATAGTTTATAAATGTCTTCAGTACTAGAGAGTGAGCCCCTTGAACACTGCGGCACTGCCACAGTCACTGGTGCCGTTCTTTCCTTCATGCTACTGCTGCCCGTCTCCTTTCCATCTTCTAGTCTCCATTTCCCCACCCCACCCCCATTTTTTAAACTGTTGCTTATATTCCTCTCTTTCTGTCACTTACCTTCCTTAAAATATTTTAGTGCCTGACAGTATTCAAGGCATTTTGCTTGTCTGGGACGTGGAATGGGTCTTACCCTTAAAGAGTTTGCAATTTCATGCGTGCTCAGTTGTGTCCAACTCTTTGTGACCACATGAACAGTAGCCCACCAGGCTCTTCTGTCCATGGGCTTTTCCAGGCAAAAACATTGGAATGGGTTGCCATTTCAATTTCATAGTAGATATCTATAAGTAACTGAAGTTATGTTATATTACTAAGGAAATATAAGTAAAAGGTGCAAAGTAATAGTTGCCATAGGAATGGTACAGAAAAGGGGCTAGGCTAATGATTTCCGAGGAGAAAATAAATGTTTCCAGCTAGACAGATGGCAAGGTTTGATGGAGGAGGTGGCCTTGCCTGATTGCCTTTAGTTAGAAGTAATTTTTGTTCTCTGATGTTCCTAATTGTACCCGGACTTTCCTTTGGTCCTTCTCAAAGAGAAGAAACACTGGAGCATTTTAGTTTGTGCAGATCTATTAAGGAAAACTTCACCTCTAAGTGTACGCAGATACCATTTTTTTCTTAATTTTTTCCTTTTCTAAATGTGTTTATTTTTAGAAAGTTAGCAGATGAAGGAAAGCAGCAAGAAGAAAATAAAATCATCTATAATGTCATAATAAGAAAAAAGTTTTTAAACAAAGAGATTTTAGTGTGCTTGCTATTTGGCACTTGACTCTCTTTACTGACTATATTATGAATGTTAATACTATAAGTGTTTCCTGCAATGAACAACTTGAAAACTGCATTTTATTTGTATGTACTGTGGTTTATATTTTCAGTCCCTTACTGTTTCATATGAGACAGTAACAACCCCATTATATTTGGGGGGATAAGCTTGAAACAATTCAGAAAAGCATGAAGGATGAAAATATAACCACACACACTGTATCTGTTAAGATTGCTTTTGTCACCAAGTAATAGAACTCAACTAAGTGACTTAAAGAAACAGGAGTTTGTCATCTACATTTGGAGCTGGTTGTATAGCATTTGTTCAGCAGCTAAACATTATTAGGGCCCTGGGTTGAAATTTCCCTAGGCCTTTGGCTTTCTCTCAGAGTTGCAGAATGAGCACAGACAGCAACTTCAATTATGATCCTGTTGAAAAGTGAAGAAGCAGGTGACAGTCTGGGGCAGAGTTGTCCTTGGTCGTCATCGTCTTAGACATAGGAGGTCTTTCCCCAAAGCCTTCCAGTAGACTCTCTGATACGTTCATTGACCAGAATGAGGGCACACACCTAGATTAGAGTCTGGGTCCTCTCTTCATAAATCAAAAGATATATGTCCAACATTTGAACAAAATGAGAGGCTTGTTAAGGAGAGAAAAAGGAAACACTTGGAGGTTGTGAGCAAATGACTACTGTATGCATATTCAAAAAACTTTTTTTAAAGTTTAAATTCCTAGAAGGATGCCACGAAATGGTGCTTTCTGGTGCCCTTGCTTGTTTGTAAGCTTCTGTGTAGAAAGTTATGTGTTTATTATTCTAGTAGAAAAATAACTTGTTGGTTTTTTAACTTATTTATTTAGCAGGTGTGTTTAGAATGAAACTCTTTTTGCAGTAAAATGCCTTTGGGCCCTTCTTCTCCCTGTCTATTGCAGTGCTTTTTGTGGCTAATTGAAAACATATCAGGAAAAAGCAGGAGAATCAAACTTAATAAACTGTTCAAAAATATTGCAAAGCTCATTTTTTTGTCTATACTGCTTATTAGTAGTTTTAACCTATATGCATATGCTTATTTTTGCTGTTTTTCACTGACATATAGCTTTCATATGTGTAGTGTATGCATATTAAGTGTATAGGCTCAGTATGTTTTTACATAAAATGTACACCCATTTAATTGCCATCTAGACCAAGAAAGTCCCTCATGCCCCTTTAAAGTCATTATTAGCTATACTTTTACCAAATTTCTCATTGTATACTTCTGTTCAGTTGAATCAGTTGAAGGGAAAGATTTGGCAAAATGCAAGTATTCTGTGAATGTTCTTGGTTTTAGTATAAAGATATTAAATTTACTTGACTGTTCTCTTCTTGAATCCCTTGAAAACAGGTTATAACAAGAACTACTCAGACTTGTTGATTTAGTAACTGTCATGTTGTTATATTTGGATTCCTTAATGTGTTCATGGAATTTGTAGTATTTGTTTATATGATTGTTATAATAGTATAATATATGATGGTTATAAAATTTTAGGGAAATTGTATACCATCTTGAGTATAAGCCCTAAAAACCCCACAGATTTATAATAGTGTTCTGTTTATAGAGTTTGTGCTAAAAATTCCTTTTTCTTAAATGCCTTAGTTTTTTTTTAAATTATTACTATTTTTAAAAAATGCATTATCACAGCCTACAAAGAACTTTCTGCCTGAAACTCAGGAAAGTACATATTGATGCACTAAGAATTTGACAGGAAGATTTAGGTTGCTCTTTGTTACTATGTTTTATCCTCCAAACTTTCCCTTTATAATCCCTGATAAGTCTACATTTATTTCAGGTAAACTTGACAGCTAGTTTTGCTTTGTTTATCACTGGAACGTGTCATGATGCAATAGGAAACTGATAACAATTGTTGACCCAGATTGTCTGCGATTGGAGGCTCTCCCCCTGGGGGCTCAGCAGCCCTGAGCAGGCGCGGGCTTGTGTCCGGCTTGTGTGCACTGGGTGCGCCGCACACGCTGCAGCCGAGTGTGGCGCTGATGTGTCATGGCCTTCTGGTGAAGGTGACTGATGACTTGTTCTGACAGTATAATTTCATCTGATGGTCTTGCTAGTCTGTGCTGATGGCGTGGCTAGCATTGTGTTTACTTCATGTCATGTTTTCAGATTGGATCTGGCTCCTCTCGTCTTGGAACAGCAGCGACTATTAAAGGTGGGTGTGGTCTCCCCTGAATGTTACTTCTGACTTCCCATTCTTTTTCGGTCGTAGTAAAGATAATTAATTGTATCGTGTATTTACATGTAATGAAAAATCATTCTTGAAATTATTCTGTGGATAAAATTATGTATCTTGTATTAAAGATTGCTAGTTTTAAATTGTGGTCCCTTTTCAACATGACTGAGTGACTTTCACTTTTTTTATCATCAAATTTCATAATAGTATTTTAATCACTTGGATTACACTGTATGAATTGTACATTTTGATCTTTAAGAAACTTCTTTGCTTCTTTGCCTTGAGGGAAAATACTTTCATGGGTTTTAGTGGGGTTCATAGAAAATGAATTTAATGTGAAACCTTTAAATTAGGCACAAATAAGACACTAAAAAATTTTTTTTCCAATATATCATATATATCTTATTTATTCAATACATCTATGTCAAATAAATTCATTATTATTTTGCCCTGCAATTTTATAACTTTCTGATTTTTCCTGGGAGGGACTTTTAAATTGTTTCAAGTTATTAAATAATTTGCATTTCATTTTTAAAACTTCTTTTGAAAGAAATAGTTGTATTAGTTAGTATTATGAGGCCTTTCCATATTTGGTTTGTAGCATATGTGATCTGACAGTCCATGATGCTTCCTATCAGTTTAATGCATCTTCTTTTATTGTAACCCCTGATACAAAAACTGCTTTAGTTAATAAATATCTACTGTACTCTCTTATGCCCTTCCTTGTTATGCCACCTGTACAGCTTTTACTTTTAATATAATGTCTTCTTGGGTCTCTCTTAACTTTGTAGGAGATACAGACACCGCTAAGACTTCTGATGATATCAGTTTAAGTCTGGGCCAGAGCTCTAGTCTTTGTAAGGAGGGAAGTGAAGAACAAGGTAAGAACAATTTACTTCATGGCAGCATCAGGTATTGTGATGACCAGGGTGAGTTTCTGCCATGTGCTGCTCATATTTTGGCAGAAGTTTGTAATAATTTAGTGTGGCTTTCTAGAAACATGGAAATAAACCGATTCGCCAGCAAAGCAGTAGCACAGTGTTATAGGTAATCAGAGCTTTTGGAATCAGCTTCACATGTTCTGCCAAGTAAACAGAGAAACTTTGTGAGCATATGCCCTAGAATGAATATGAGATGGGAGATAAGAATCTGCTATTCCTTTAGTTGGTCAGAGCATCTTGCTTAGCTTACTGATAACCTCGTGTGTAAAGCTGTTCTTTTCCATTCAGTATGACCTCTAAATGGCAACTGCTGCATATGTTGCCTGACTGCAGAAACAACAGTGTGTTTGACAGAGAAATAACTTACTGTTGGACTTACTGAGAAACTGTCTGCCTCCAACATGGTGTCTTCTTGTAGCAGATTTGTAATGTAAATTTTGGTTTTAAGTGATTTTTTTTTTCTCCTTATTCAATTCCATTGTATATGAGTACTTTGGATTTTATAGAGTTCTTTTTTAAACAACTGCCACATTTCTGAGTTTGACTTTTAATTTTCAGACATGAAAGGATGGATATGCCATACCCATTTCCAGTTGAGATTATCCCAGGTTATATAATCAGTGAGCCAGAATTGGATTAGAAACCTGTCTCCCTATTTCCAGCCTGTTTTTTTGTTGTTAGCTTATGGGTGATGTTTGGTAGGCAGGCCAACTGATAAATTTCCTATTATACTTCATTATAAAACTTATTTATAGGGTTACAAATTGATCATTGAATGGAGACATTTTCCCACTAATTTAGTGTTTTACCCAGGTTTGATTCTTTCAAGGATATTTTGTTAGAATTTTAGGTTTATCACTGTAATTGCTTTTGGAGAATTGCAGTACAATTCATAAATTGTACTGCAATTTATGTACAAATAAATAAATCATTATTTATTTGCTTTGGTGGACCACCCCTCACAGCCTGTCCCCTCCCCTCAAAAAATGCAGTTGAATGTACTGTGTGGTCTGAAAGCTATTTTCTTATAAAAGGGAAAGGTGAATTCATCTCTGAGAATCACAGTGTTCTTTTGTATAATACATAATCAGCAGTGTCTCAGAAACTGGGTAGGTAGTGATCTTAGAGGGGCTAGTGCCGCTGCACTTACGGGTCATAGGTCTCTTCATTTTCATCTGGGAAGTACCTTGTGTGAGCAAGAATGTTGTAGTCTGGCAGGTTGGGAATTCTATTCATACAGATCTACCCTGGCAGGTACATATTGACGTAGACAGTGATGACATATATGGTCACTGAGTGCATTCTGTTGTCCTGTGAAGAGTCAGCACACTTCTCCTTTAAAGCTTTGTCAGCCACATGGTCTCTGTTGCAGCTATTCAACTTTGTTGTTGTAGAGTGAAAGAGGCTGTAAACAACCTATAAATGAGTGGGAATGACTGTGTTATACTAAAACTATTTACAAAAGCAGGCAGAAAGCTACTTTGGCTCTACAGGCCTTAGTTAATCAAACCCTGGTTTAGGTCATCTTGCTGTGCATTCACCCAGTTAATCTTCATGACAGACATTTGAAGTTCAATGTTATTATTCTCACTTTACAGAGGAGTGGAGTTATAAGAAATTTGCCCCAAATCACCCATCTGCAAAGTAGCAGTTGTGTAGTTCAAATCTAGCTCTAAATTCTGCTTTGAATCACTATGCTATACTCCTTTCGTACAGTTTTATAACTTGCTTTTATCATATAACAGTTTCCCCATGTATTTAGCAGTTATTGAGTACTCATGTGTGCCTGATACCATTCTAAGTACTAGAAATCAGTTGATGAACAGACAGAATTTTCTACCATTGTGGCTTTCATACCCTTAGTATGGAAACATGCTACTGTGAATCACATGTGTATGCAGTAATAGAGATGGGGGATACGGAATGGTGGGGTGGGCGCCGTGGGCATTGTAAGTTTAAATATTACAGAATGGTCGAGGGGAAATCTTGCTGAGAGCGGAGACCTGAAGGAGGAGTGAGCTGCTCAGGATATTTGGGAGGAGGGAGACTGCCTCCATGCAGAGGTACCAGCACAGGCAGAAGTCCCAGTGTAGGAACATGCCTGTCAGAATAGTGTGGCCACTACAGACTGAGTGAGGGGCCAAATTAGAGTCTTGTAAGCTGTTTTATTTACTTTTTAAAAATGTTATTTCTCTGACTGTCCTGGGCCCTTGTTAGGGCATGCAGGATCTTTAGTTGTGGTATGCAGACTCCTAGTTGCAGCATGTGGGATCTAGTTCCCTGACGAGGCGTCGAACCCAGGCCCTCTTCATTGGGAGCGCAGAGGCACTGGACCACCAGGGAAGTCCCTTGTAAGCCATTTTAGAGATTTTGCTTTCAGTTTCCAATGAGATGAACAGCTGTATAGAGTTTTGAGCAGAGAAATATCGTCTCTATTACATTGTAATAGTCATTTTGGCTCCTGTATTGTTTGAGTGTATATTAAAAGGGGCAGAGGCTGATGTAGTTGGCAGATTATTGCAATAATCAGAGCACAGATCAGGGTAGTGAGAAGTGGTCTGACTGTGTGTGCTTAGTCGCTCACTTGTGTCCAACTCTTTGCAACCCCATGGGCTGTAGCCTCCAGGCACCTCTGTCCATGGGAATTCTCCAGGCAAGAATCCTAGAGTAGGTTGCCATGCCCCAACCCCTGGATTGAACCCAGGTCTCCTGCATTGCAGGTGGATTCTTTACCAGCTGAGCCACCTGGGAAGCCCGGTCTGACTGTGGCAAATGTTAACGAAAGGATATGATGAATTTGGAAATAGCACGTGAAAGAAATAGTAGTCATACATGACTCTAAGATTTTGGGGTTAAATCATGGGGAGGATGGATTCTCCATTAACTGAAAAGGAGAAAGCTGAGAAGGGGCAGATTTAGAAGTGGGGAGAGCATGGTGAAGGGCAGGAGAAGGGGTTCATTTTGGGCCTATCAGGTATGAGTTGCTATAGGATCTCTAAACAACAGTAATTAGTAGATAATTAGATAGGCTTGGATTTTACATAAGAAATCTGGGTTGAGGTTTTAAAATAGGAGTTTTCAGTATATAAATTAAAAAAAAAAGATTCAGTTATGTCAGACATGGGGTTGGGTTAATATGAAGTTCATGAACTATCAGGGAATGCCTGTTGGGTTAGCTGGGCCTGGAGTGCAGGCAGCATGGCTCCCTGATCCCGATCCCTGTAGGTCTGGGCTGCGGTTTGGCACCACCTAGTGGCTGTTGTTCATCCTGGCTTAAATAGCTGAGGCTCTGCTCGCTCTCTGGCTGCTTTGGATTTACAGGACAGTGACCTTTAGTTAGTTGGTTAGCAGTTAGTTGACTAGTTGGCACTCATTTTATCAGCCTGATTCAGGATGATTGGGAGAAAACTGAGGTTGTGGGCATGTGTCAGGTATGTGTTCTAAGAGGGGATTTTCTGCAGTTTCCCTCCTCAGCTTCACTCATGTCTTCACTACCCAAGATCAGAACTCTAGTCCATCCCTGTGTGAGTACTGAGGCCAGGTAGAAGATGGAGAAACTAATTACAAGGTGTTTCTGAATTTTAGTTATTATGGGGCCAGAAAATTGGATGAGACGTATGAGAGAGGTATAGGTAGAAAAATGAAGGAGTTCCAACAGTCGAGCTCTGAGCCACTGCAGTCTGATAAATCCAGGAGACTGAATTGGAGCAACTGGTGAGGTAGAGGGGCGTATCCCCACATCTCAGGGAGAGTGATCAGCTTTGTCAGATGTTGCTGGTAGGCCAAGTTATATGAGACTGAGACTTGACCATTGAACTTCACAGCACAGAGGATGTTGGTGACCTTGATAGCTTCTTAATGGGTGGGAGTAGAATACATGTCAGAAGAGAATAATTGAAAACAATGACTATAGACTACTTTTTGGTGAATTTCATCTGAGGTTGTTATAAAACTCCTTAAAACAAAAAACTATAAAAACATGCCATAAAAAGGTTGAATAAATTATATTGTCTTAATAATAACACTATGCAGGTACTAAAATGTATTCAAAGATTACACAATAATATGAGAAAATATTTAAAGTGAAAAAGATGGCACTATATAAAAAACATGACTGGGCTTCCCTGGTGGCTCAGTGGTGAAGAGTCTGCCTCCTCTGATTCAGGAGGATCCTTCATGCCTCGGAGTGGCTAAGCCCACACGCCACAGCTGTTGAGCCTGTGCTCTAGAACCTGGGAGCCACAACAACTAAGCCCACATACCGCAATGGCTGAGGCCCATGAGCCCTAGAGCACGCCTCTGCAACAAGAGAAGCCACCACAATGAGAAGCCCACACATTGCAACTAGGAATGGCCCCACTCGCCACACCTAGAGAAAGGCCCGTGCAGCAGCAGAGATCCAGCAGAGCCAAAAAACTGTTTATAAATAAAATTATTTTAAAAAATATGATTCCATTCTGTAAGAGTTTAAGAGAATACTAAGAGTATGTGTGCATATGTTCCTAGGAATGTTGAAAGTAATAAACTGTATTTAGCCATAAAAGAGAATAAAGTCCTGATACATAATATAGCATGCAAAGTGAAAGAAGTCAGATGAAAAAAGTCACATTGGAACATTATATAGTTCCATTTACGTGCAAAATAGGCAAATGCATAGGGACAGGAGTGGTTGCCAGGGGCTGAAGAAGGACATGAGTATAATGGGTTTGTTTTTTTTTGGGTTGATGCAGATGTTCTAGAATTAGACAGTGGACATGAGTGCCCAAATCTGAATGTACTAAAAACCACTGAATTTTATTCTTAAAAGGGTGAGTTTTATGACATGTAAATTATATCACAATAAAAAGGAAAAAAGTGATACACCAAAAAATATTAACAGTTATCTCAGTGGCAGAAATTTAAATCATTTTCTTCCTCATACTTTACTAGATTTTATAGAATTAACATTTTACTTTTATCAACAAAAATCGTAACTTCCTCCTCTCTTCTAGATCATCCCCAGCAATTATAAAAAACAAACTGCTTTATTTCTTTTATATTCGTAAAAAAATCCACATCTCTTCCTTTATCCTCACTTCTTCTGTTACCTATCACTTTGTATCTCTGGTGTCCTTTACATGAATAATCTTTTTCAGAACCTTGTACAAATATCTGATTTTATCTTTTAGCAGGAATTTCTAGAAGTAGATTATTGATCAAAGGGTATGTATGCTTCTTGAAGGTTTTTGGTTACCTTGCCAGATTTCTTTGTAGAAGGTTGGTTGCGCCAGTTTGCACACCATGAGTAGTGTGTAAGATGCCTTTCTTAATCTGAATACTACTAGTAGCAATCACTGAAAGAAAGCTTAACTAGGTGAAAGATAGTATCTCTCTGGGTTGATTTGATCCTGTCTTTGACAGTATTGCTACCAGGAAGAAAAAATGTCTTAAGAAAGCATGTTTACTTAAAATTTCCTAAAACCACCTAAAATTCTTCCTGACAGAGTCAAACTTATTATGATATGTTTATTTAGCAATACTGGAAAAAACAAATGTATTAAATTAAATTTGGCTTTGTCTTTTAAAATGAAAAACTTAAATTTCTGCTTCATTAATGCCTTGGGAGTTGGTATTTTTTTAAAGTCTATTGTATATTAGAATTGGTGATTTTCAACTACTTGCTCAGTTAAGTTTTTGTTTTATAAAATATCCTTGAAATGTGAATATTACATCAGTCCATAATTGCTTAATAGGGATATATATTGAGAGTTTTTAAAAATAACATTATAAATTAATACTATAGAAAAGTAAATGGTTTTTAAATTTGGGTTTTTTAGAGAATATAAGAACCCAACTATAGTGGTACAGTTTTGAACAGATGAAAAGAATATTGGTTTCACTTATCTTGAGGACTTTAAGACACAAGATAAAGCCTAATAGGTCATTTATAAAATCACAGTTTATATGGTACCTTCTAGAGAGTATCTCTAGTTTAGATTTTTAGTTGTTTACATCTAACTTATATTAAGCTTTTTTTGAAGTCCGTAAATATTTCTAGAAGTCATTCTTAATTTATATTAATCTTAGGGGGAAAATTATGCTTTTATTATTTAAAGTAACTACTGGGAAGAGTCTGACTTATTATAGACTCTGTTACTGTATTTTTCTTATTCAGTTATGACAAATAAGACAATAATATTTCTTTTTATTGAAGTAACAGCAAACTCAGCAATCCTTGTCTATTAAAAGGTATATAAAAAAAATCAGCTATTGTACAGTTTGGTTGTCAAGCTATGTTTCAAGATAAATGACAGTGTAGGTAGGTGGGTAGATGGGCTTATTTATATTTTTATCTATCTTTATGTGTGTATAGTATATATGACAACTCATGTCACTAATCTCTGCCCTAAATGAAGGGTTAAAGGAATAATCTTACAGATATAGGGGGGATATGTATTTTTTTTTTCATGAAGCATTTTTAATTGCTGCATCAGTGGTAAAAGATAAAATGTATTTTGCCCTGTAATTATTATTTTAATACTTTCAACCATTGTGAACAGGAAGACATCTTCTGTCATTATACCATATCTTGTATGGGCCTTGGTCAACCTTCTGATTTTTTTTGTTTGTTTCTGATTACTCTGTTTTTGTGGATTTGAAAAATCAATTATATTAGTTTTTCAAACAGACTTTAAATTTAGTTAGGTAAAATAATGATAGCTACCATTAATTGTGCCAGGCATTGTGTTAAGCAAGTATGTTATTAACTCAGTTATCCCATGGTAAGATTGATATCACATTTTACAGATGAGGAAGCAGAGGCTTGAAAAGGTAACCCACCTTTACCCAGTTACTAAGTTAGGGACAGAACTTACCCAGAAATCCAGGTCTGTTTTAAATGTAATCCTTTGTTGCTTCTTATTTTATTGTTGATAGTCCACAGAATTTTCTGAGGTTCGTTGAAGATTTGGAAGTTCAGTTCATTCCATTGGTAGAATGCTTTCTTTCTTTAGCCGGGAAATAGAAAGAAGCCCTTTGGAATGACTGGCCAACTGTTATTCAGTGAGCTACTGGGAAATAGTTTATGCTTAATTTATGGTACACTGTGAATTCTTTCCCTTGTTAGACAGTAGAAAAACAGATTATAGATTTGTGTTAACATTTCCAAATATATGTTTGAAACAGATTTGGCAGCTGACCGGAAGCTCTTCCGCCTGGTCTCCAATGATTCCTTCATCTCCATTCAGCCGTCCTTATCCTCATGTGGACAGGACTTACCAAGGGACTTCAGTGACAAAGTGAGCCTGCCAAGTCACAGCCACCACCACCACGTCGAGCAGTCTCTGTCCAATGCCTGTGACACAGAAGTAGCTTCTCTTGTCCCTTTGCATTCACACTCTTACAGGAAAGATCACCGCCCGCGGGGTGTGCCACGGACTTCTAGCTCTGCTGTGGCTTTTCCAGACACCTCCCTGAATGACTTTCCTCTGTATCAGCAAAGGCGTGGGTTGGATCCTGTTAGTGAGTTAGAATCTTCCAAGCCTCATTCTGGATCCAAAGAATCCTTGGTGGAAAATTCGTGTTTACCTGGGGAATTTCAGCTGGTTGGCGAGCTGAAAAACAGTAATTCTCAGCCACCTACCAGAAGTGGGAAGAGCAAACCCTTGAACGCAGACAAAAGCATGGACAGCTTGCGAAGCCTGAGCACGCGCAGCAGTGGCTCAACGGAGAGCTACTGCAGCGGGACTGACCGGGATACCCACAGCACCGTCAGCAGCTACAAAAGCGAGCAGACCAGCTCCACTCACATCGAGAGCATCTTGTCAGAGCACGAGGAGTCTCCCCAGGTGGCAAAGAAGAGCAGTCAGAAGAAAGAGGACTGTGCTGAGGCAGAGGACAAAAATAGCTGTGCCGGTGGCAAAAGGACTAGCAGTGAAAAGACCGCCGTGGACGAGAGTACGAACAGTGGCGTTCAGGGGGCCAAGGAGTCTAACGGCTCTGATGATGTGCACAATCAGAAAGGTCTCAGCACCTCTGCATCTGAAGAAGCCAATAAAAACCCCCATGCAAATGAATTCACTTCACAGGGGGACACACCGCTTGGGAAGACTGCTGAAAACCGAGAGGAGGAGGGTGAGAAGCCAGCTGTGTCAGTGGACGCGAAAGTTAGCAAAGATGTTGGTGGAAAGCAGAAGGAAGGGGATGTGCGACCTAAATCCTCCAGCCTGATCCACCGGACAGCCTCTGCCCATAAGTCAGGCAGGAGACGGACAGGGAAAAAACGGGCCAGCAGTTTCGATTCAAGTCGGCATAGGGACTACGTGTCCTTTCGAGGTGTTTCTGGTACCAAGCCGCACAGTGCTATATTCTGTCACGATGAGGACTCCAGTGACCAAAGTGACTTGAGCAGAGCATCCAGCGTTCAGTCTGCTCACCAGTTTGGCAGCGATAGCTCTTCTAGCACCACTTCTCATTCTTGTCAGTCTCCTGAGGGCAGATACAGTGCCCTAAAGACCAAACACGCCCCTAAGGAAAGGGGTACCGACTCTGAGCATGCACACAAAGCCCACTTGGGGCCTGAAGGAACTGGCAAAAAGCGGACAGCACGGCGGACTTCCAGCA
Source organism: Bos mutus (assembly GCF_027580195.1). Classification (NCBI taxonomy): domain Eukaryota; kingdom Metazoa; phylum Chordata; class Mammalia; order Artiodactyla; family Bovidae; genus Bos; species Bos mutus. Next base: position 26,153,182 of record NC_091626.1, on the reverse strand, counting down.
CAAATAGTGCCAAGACTCGGGCCCGAGTGCTGAGCCTGGACAGCAGCACTGTAGCGGGTCTGAATGACTCCAGTGGGCTAATGGCGCCTGAAAGCGCAAAACCCTTAACCACTTCCAAATCTGACCTGGAGGCCAAAGAAGGAGAGGTGCTAGATGAGCTATCTTTATTGGGACGGGCTTCCCAGTTAGAGACTGTCACTCGATCTAGGAATAGCTTGCCAAGCCAGGTTGCTTTTCCTGAAGGTGAAGAGCAAGACGCAGTCAGTGGAGGTAAGTAAATTGCAGGAGGAGATTGACCCAAGAATTTCTGCAGTTTTCGATGCTGTTGATTGGAGTACTACTACTTCGAGTATATTTTGTGTTAACAGCCGCATATCTACTATGTTGTTAAAATAAACTGTCTTTCCATGAAGAAGAAGATGGTTATCTTAAAAAAGGTTTTGATGTGAACACCAAGGAAATGTTTTTTTGTTGTATTACATATTAGTTTGTTCTTCATGACACTCACCTTTTCTAAGCCATTTGCCACCTGTTAATGTTTTACCAGGAATAACAAAAAAATTGGTCCCCTTCCTCCTTTGTACAACCACAGTAACAACAAAATGTAGAATTTTATTAGGGCACCAAGCCATTTTTAGTTATCTCTTATACAGTGTGTGCCACTGAACTTTGAGAATGAGATCTCTCAACCTGTTACATAAGATTTTTCCAAATATTACTTTAGCTCTATGTACTTTGAAAACATACGGCTTTTTTCTTTGTTTCTTAGGTTTTATTTCTCGCTTACTCAAGTTTTAGTCGTTAAACTGTTTTTCTGTAACTTCACATTAAAGTTTATTAATCTGCGTTTGTAGTTTATTATCCATTAGTGGATATATGATGCTCCGTGTGATAACAGTGATAGTGCTTGGGTTAAAGCACTAGCTTACTGATTTCTGGTTTATGGGGAATTGTGCAAAATTCAGTAGGTGATTTTGTACTGTCAGTGTGTATTGGCCATTTTGTTTATTTCAGAGTTGTCTCTTGGTATTTCCTCCTGCCCAAATATTTGCTTATTCTGTTTTGGTTATTATGGAGTCTCATTCTTGAATCGAATCAGAAGAATGAAGTCCTCTGTTGCTAGCACATGACTTTTTTATCATCTATCTCATATCCTTTAATAAAGCTTATGTCTTTGGCTTTATAGTTTACAGTCTATTGGTGTAGTAACATTTAGTCTTTTATAAAAAGTTAAGCTGAGTGTTTGTTTACACAAACATACTGAAACAAGGAACATGCTTTTTCTCAAAGAATTCTAATTTCACCCACAATTTTTTAAGTCCATAATGTGGTAAACATTCTCTTGCATCTTTTGGTATAGTTTATAACAAAGATTAATTTCTAATAGGAATGTAAAAAGTGATCTTTAGTGCCTAAGGAAGAAACTAGTCTGACTTAAATATTGAGAACTAAATATATCTGAAGTGATTATAATCATTTGGTAACAATATAGTAATTAACTTCTCTTGAGTCTTTGATGTGGCTGTCAATCTGTTTTTTGTAACAGGTCTGAAAGTCTTTTAGTGATTTCTCACACAAATCATGTGTTTGCGATATGTAGGAAACCATTGGGTTTTAAATGATAGCTTAATTTTTACTGAAAGTGTGATTAAAATAAATTCTAAGAACATGCAATGATAGAAAACTATTGCTGTTCTAAATGTTGTTGAAATGTAAGTAAAAAGATAGTACATCTTATGCTTTTGTATTAAAAATGCCATTTCCTTTTCATAGGGAATGTGGGGTGTTCTGTTTTTTTTTTTTAGGAAAAGTTACATGAGGTCTTATTTGCTCTTTGATTAATATGAGCCCTCATTTTTCCAGATTTCAGCTTTTGTTTTGTTTGTGTTATTTTTTTTTTAAAAGCAAACCATCCACTATTAATAAAAAAAAACAAATAAGGAACTAAAAATTTCCATTTATTTCACTTTGGTGGAAAAAATTTAATCATCTGTGGGCTGTTAAAAACATTCTTTTGCCAAAGGAAGACACTGTTGGAACTGTTTTTATATGAGCTTCATTGTGTTTAGAATAAAAATAAGAACAAAACTAAACTGCTTAAATATATTGGATTTATATTTAGTTTGTTTTCATCTCATTTTGTTAGTGTCTTGGTTTCTTGGAAGATTGGAGGTGGTGGAAGGCAATGTATTTTGGTTTTCATTATTTAAAAGTTATATAGAATCTCAAATACTTTGTAAAATGTGTTAGATTATATTTATTGTTAGTTTTTTGGGTTTTTAAATTTTTGATAATTAGGAGACATTTTTCTTCGCATCTGTTCTACTTTCTGTACTCCTGAAATGTGTCAGTACAACAGAGGATACAGCTTGACCATGTATATGGCTATACATTAACTGTAATGTATACATTATACATTAACTATATATTAACTATAATGTACAGCCATACTGACCATTAGATTTTATCCTAATGAATTGGGATGTGTTGCTGAGCTTTCCAGTGGTTTCTTTTTGTCTTCTTTTTGTCTTATCTTTAAACTGGATGGTGTTGGTCCTGTGGAAGGATGAAACTAAGGAAATGTACTTTAAAGTACTAAAATAAACTAAAATGGGTTGCCTAATATAGTGACATGGAGTCATACATCCTTGTCAGTATATGGGCTCACTATTGTCATGACTCTGGGAAAGCTGCTTACTTTCTTAAGCCTTGACTTCCTCATCTTAAAATGGAGATGATAGTGATATCTATCCTATAGAGGTTTTATGAGGACTGAAGGCTTTAATAGATTTAAAATGCTTACAACAGTGCCTGGTACATAGTAAAAGCTTATTAATAGCACTGATGCTTCTGTTTCACTGGATTTCCCTGATAGCTCAGTTGGTAAAGAATCTGCCTGCAATGCAGGAGGCCCCAGTTTGATTCCTGGGTTTGGAAGATTCCCTGGAGAAGGGATAGGCTACCCACTCCAGTATTCTTGGGCTTCCCTGGTGGCTCAAGAATCCACCTGCAATGCAGGAGACCTGGATTTGATACCTGGGTTGGGAAGATCCCCTGGAGAAGGGAAAGGCTATCTACTCAAGTATTCTGGCCTGGAAAATTCCATGGACTGTATAGTCCATGGGGTTGCAAAGAGTCGGACCCGACTGAGCGACGTTCACTTCACTTCTGTTTCACTGACCAGTCTGTTCTGCTACTCATGTGTATCCTGTCCTGAAGAAAATGATTAAATATAGAAATACATTAGAGATACTCTCATTGTGCCATTTTGAAACTGAATAATAGTAAAAATAAAAAATCTGAATTCTTAATTTCTTGCATAATACCAAAAAGAAAAACCTTAATCTGATATAATATTACAGATTTTAATCTCATCTTGGCAGCAATACATGCGTAGCCTATCTTCTGGTACTCATTCATATAACAAGTGATTGTTTTCATAGGACTTCTCACTATTAATCTAATACTTTGATTAAAATTGGGTGTCATCAATAATGTTCTGTGATTGCTTAGGTAGGAAAAAAGTTTTATGTTCAAGCTATTTTCTTTGTTGATCTCTTGTTTTTGCATTTAATTTTTCTTTTATAATTATAAAGCGTATCTTTAATAACTTATGACTGGTATTTTAAAAATAAAAAAGTACAGACAAATTATATATGACAGAAAAGTATCCTGTTTTCTTTTGAATCACTTAATCTTATTTACCGCCTGATTCAACAGACTGAAGAACAATCAGAATAGAAAGATTTATGTTCATTCCTTTATTTGTATTATTTTTTTCTCAATTTCTTAACCTCTGTTTTTCTGTGTGAGAAAATTATTTTAAATGTAATAGTTGGGTTCTGAAGGCATGAAATAAGATCCTGTTATTATAATTTTGTGTTGGGAATCAATGGTAGTCTTCTGTCAAGGGATTGTCACTATATAAAGAAAAGCCAAATTTTCTTGATGACAGTTTGTGAGGGTGTGTACCATACATGTAAATTTGATCCTAAGTATCATTAAAAGAAAAGACAAACACCACTGAACCAAAAAGAGTATGTGAATTAAAGCTTTTGTATTTTACTGAATAGAGGGACTGTAAATTCTAATAGATTTAATTTTCTCATTTCCCAGTTCACATGGGAAGTTAGAAGAAGAAAATAAATAGAAAGGGAAGTGTTCCTGTCGAGGCTAAAACTGGTGGCAGCAGAAGAAATGCACTGCTGACTCTATAGAAGCTGGAATAACCATACAAACCAATGCTAGAAACACGTGGTAGGAGGTCGTTAACTGCAGGGGCGAACTGCTTGTTCAAGGACATCATAATATCATAACTTAATGCTGTATTGTAGTATAACTCACTAATAAATGTGTATGTGACTAAGGAAAGTTTATATTTTATTTAGTCTATACTGAGAAGAAAGCTTAGGCGTATAAAACCACATCAAAGAGTGTTCATTAGATGTAATAAACAGGTTTGGATCCTTGAGTTACTTGGAAAAATTATCTTAAGTGTTAAGAGGCATTTTATTGATGAGGCAAATAAGGTTTATATATCAGATTCCCCAGATCAGCCCATTCTTTCTAATACCAGTAATGTTCTGTTTAAGGAATCAAACAGTTACATTTTAATGCCATCTCTAATTACTACCTGGATAATCCGGCAAGCCATTAAACCTGTGTCTCAATTTCCTCAATTGTAAACCAGTAGTAGTAACTGTTCAGGTCGTCTCACAGTTAATGATCAGATTCTAACAAGCTTCCATGTATAAAACTTCTTTGTATATTTATTATGAAAACTAAGACAGTGATGCCTTTTAATCATTTGTAAGGAAGTTTTCCATTTTAAATGTCATTTCAAGTATATATTCAAATATATATTCTTGAAATATATATTCTTCACTAATGATGCCTTATTAGGTGAATCTCCTGAAGATATATTCAAAAATGTTTCTGAGTGCAGTTTTCCAGAAGAGAGGGTCTGTCAGACCATTCACAAAGGATTTAAAAAGAGTAGGAACCACCTATAAAAGTAAGTAATCCTTAAACTCTGTCTTTTAGGAACTGTTCTGTGTGATAATGACTCCAGAGTATCATTTAATTTCATCTACCAAACTGTATTTGATTGACTGCCTGGGATTATGGAAAGTATCGATAAGGATATGCAAATTCTCAGTACAGCTAATAATTTTGTTGTTGTTTGCTATTGTTGCTGGTTTATGGGTCAAATAATGTAGTCCTTTAAAATGTTCTCATAGATAGAAATTATTTAAATTCAGAATGAATGCTTAGAAGTTGTGCAGTAGATTCTTGTTCTTTGGCCTCCCAGAAAATGATGCTTATAAGCATTTGTTTCTATATTAAAACAAAATCTTTGCATGCTGATATTAGTATCATTCTTGACTGACATGGAAATAAAAAAGGAAAGAATGGATTTCATGCCTAGACTAGAATATTTCCTTTAAAAGAATTCTTTGATTTGCATTTCTTCATATAGTAACTTAATTATTAAGTAAAATAATTTTTTACCTTGAAGAATATTTCAGTGTATTTCAGAATATTTGCATATATATTAATTTTCTGAAATGTGTGTATGTATGTTTCATATTTTCATCATTTTTCGTTAAAGAATTTTCTTAAGCCACTTGCTTGTGATCTATCTGTGGTACCAAAACACATTTTTATTTTCATGACTTTCCCAAATTTACTCCTTTTTCCTCAATAGACACTCCCCACTGAAAACAACACCTTTCTTGAGCAGTTTCTTCTACATTTTTATTCATTTAATAGTGATTGAGCTATTACAAGAGACTAGCTTTAGCAGTATGTAACAATTAGAAAGTAACAAACTACATATGGATCCTTCAAGTAATCAGCTGAATGATTCACATCATTTTTAAGTGGCATTTTTTTTCTATATGTATCTTTGCTCAAAACTTTTCAATTGTTGAGATACAAAACCTGCACCTCCTACTTCACCAAATCATGTTCTTTTGTGTCATCCCAGCTCCAAAATCACTGCAGATGGTGACTGCAGCCATGAAATTCAAAGACACTTACTCCTTGGAAGGAAAGTTATGACCAACCTAGATAGCATGTTCAAAAGCAGAGACATTACTTTGCCAACAAAGGTCCGTCTAGTCAAGGCTATGGTTTTTCCTGTGGTCATGTATGGATGTGAGTTGGACTGTGAAGAAAGCTAAGCACCGAAGAATTGATGCTTTTGAACTGTGGTGTTGGAGAAGACTCTTGAGAGTCCCTTGGACTGCAAGGAGATCCAACCAGTCCATTCTGAAGGAGATCAGCCCTGGGATTTCTTTGGAAGGAATGATGCTGAAGCTGAAACTCCAGTACTTTGGCCACCTCATGAGAAGAGTTGACTCATTGAAAAAGACTCTGATGCTGGGAGGTATTGGGGGCAGGAGGAGAAGGGGATGACAGAGGATGAGATGGCTGGATTGCGGCATCACCGACTCGATGGACATGAGTTTGAGTGAACTCTGGGAGTTGGTGATGGACAGGGAAGCCTGGCATGCTGCAATTCATGGAGTCACAAAAAGTCTGACACGACTGAGCTGAACTGAACTGAGTCCTCCTAAAAGTATATTAGTGCTTTTTTTTAAAGTCTTTATTGTATTTGTTACAACGTTGCTTCCGTTTTTGTTTTGTTTTGTTTTTAATTGCTTCCACTTAAAAATGTTTTGGTTTCTTGGCCTGCACCCATGTGGGATCCTAGCTCCCTCGACCAGGGATTGAACCCACAATCCCTGCGTTGGAAGGCAAAGTGTTAACCACTGGACAGCTGGGGAATTCCCATATTAGTGCTTTTTTAATGCTTTGCCTGTTTTCATTCACATAGTAAAACAAACTGATGATCTATTCTTTTAATTATTTGGTGCTCAGCTTTCTTCACAGTCCAACTGTCACATCCATACATGACCACAGTAAAAACCATAGCCTTGACTAGACGGACCTTTGTTGGCAAAGTAATGTCTCTGCTTTTTAATATGCTGTCTAGGTTGGTCATAACTTTCCTTCCAAGGAGTAAGCATCTTTTAATTTCATGGCTGTAATCACCATCTGTAGTGATTTTGGAGCCCAAGAAAATAAAGTCAGCCACTGTTTTCCCATCTGTTTGCCATGAAGTGATGGAAGCAGATGCCATGATGCCATTTTCTGAATGTTGAGCTTTAAGCCAACTTTTTCATTCTCCTCTTTCACTTTCATCAAGAGGTTCTTTAGTTCTTCTTCACTTTCTGCCATAAGGGTGGTGTCATCTGCATATCTGAGGTGATTGATATTTCTCCTGGCAATCTTGATTCCAGCTTGTGCTTCCTCCAGCCCAGCATTTCTCATGATGTATTCTGCATATAAGTTAAATAAGCAAGGTGACAATATATAGCCTTGATGTACTCCTTTTCCTATTTGGAACCAGTCTGTTGTTCCATGTCCAGTTCTAACTTGTTTCCTGACCTGCATACAGGTTTCTCAAGAGGCAGGTCAGGTGGTCTGGTATTCCCATCTCTTTCAGAATTTTCCACAGTTTATTGTGATCCACACAGTCAAAGGCTTTGGCATAGTCTTAAAGCAGAAATTTTTTCTGAAATTCTCTTGCTCTTTGGATGATCCAGTGGATGTTGGCAGTTTGATCTCTGATTCATCTGCCTTTTCTAAAACCAGCGTGAACATCTGGAAGTTCACGAAATAGATCAGACCACAACTGTTGAAAATGTCTTAGTATATCTGTGCCATGTGTGTGAATTGCCATTAGGTGCTCTGCTGCTGCTAAGTCGCTTCAGTCGTGTCCGACTCTGTGCGACCCCGTAGACGGCAGCCTACCAGGCTCCCCCATCCCTGGGATTCTCCAGGCAAGAACACTGGAGTGGGTTGCCATTTCCTTCTCCAATGCATGGAAGTGAAAAGTGAAAGTGAAGTCGCTCAGTCGGGTCCGACCCTCAGCGACCCCATGGACTGCAGCCTACCAGGCTCCTCCGTCCATGGGATCTTCCAGGCAAGAGTACTGGAGTGGGGTGCCATTGCCTTCTCCGTTAGGTGCTCAGTAAATGTTTATTTAATTGAATGATTGTATCGCTACTCCAGAAGTAGAACTAAGTTATCTGAAGTTCTCTCTTCAACTTAGATAGTAATTCAGTTTCTTGAAGTCTTTTTAATACAAAGAAATAATTAGAAAGTCAAGACTCTTATATTTAAAAAACATGTTGAATTCACATTTGTCTAAATAAATGTCCTTGAAAGTATTTTATATCTGTCTTGTCATTCATGGCCTTTGAATCAGTTGAATGTGATTTTTTTTTTTTTTACCTACACATGCATAAAATTTAGTTGTACCTAGAGTGCTAGATTTTTACTTTTTGCATTTTATACTCTTACTATACTAATTAATTTTATTCTTTACCAGGGATACTGAATTTTAAGCAGTAAAGTGTTTTCTTTCTCCTTCTCTGGTCCTCTAGTTAAAAGATTTTTTTGTGGTTTTCTTTCTATTTATAAAGTAAAAGGATTCAGAAAGAGCTTTTTGTAGTTGGATTGTGAAAGTGAATTTTCATCAAGTAAAACCATACTTATGTCATTGAATATACTTACAGTAAGTTATTTTAAGCTTTAGACAACTCTAGTAAACATTGAATATTTTTTTATCATCAGATATTTCTGCCCTGAATATTACAGAGGATGACTGAGGGCAAAATAGGCAGCAGTCATAACTCCATTTTAATATGTTGTCCTATGTAATGTCTAAAATGTTGTCTTGATGTGTTTCTAAAGCTGTTTTAGTAAGAAAGCAGTGTTAATAGTTATTTTTCAGATAACAAAATATAAATAGTATGTTAATAGAAAAAAAAGTGTTTTCTGGAGAAGCCAAAGAATATATTGACTACAAAGGGACACTGTAGTTGTGTCTTTTTGTCCCAGTATTATGGAATAACTAGCTTATATTTAAAATTAGCTTCATTAAGTCCTCAGTAGAAGGAAGATAGTAAAGAAAAGTGTTTCTTATTTGCCTTCTTCCTATTCTCACTATTCCATGATCATGTATTGCTTGTTTCAAATACTTCTGAATAATTTTAGTACATTTTATGGATTAAATTATTCTCTATATATTCTATCTGGATGAATGTAACTGTTATTTTGGTTGAAACAAACTCTTAAATTAGTGAGAATGTTTGAAAGTTTAAGTGAATTGACGTGTAAATTGAGCAATAATACAATAAAAATCTTCAATATAATTTCAAAAAATAAGTCTTGAATTGAGGTTTAAAATAGTGACTTAAAATTTTGTAACCCAAGTTCTTACTGGGATCTAAGAACCATTAGCAGATACACAAGTCACCCGTTAATTTCTCATTTCTTCTTTCATGTAGCTTGCTTGTTTCCCTTGGTTTTGTCCTTCACCCAGTGACTGCCCTGCCAGTGTTGGTTTTCCTCTTCGTGACAGTGCTGGTTGGTGGTGGTAGTTAAGTTGCTGAGTGCTGGCTGCTGTTTCCTCTGTTGAGGTCTTAGTTGTCAGGGACAGGTAAAACGCACAGTGCGCTTTGTGCAGACAGGCATCCTTGACTTTCTAGATCAGCAGTGCCCAATACCGCTTTCTGTGGTGATTGAAACGTCTGTATCTGTACTGTTCAGTAAAGGTGGTCACTGGCCATATGCAGCTCTGGAGCGTTTGAAATGTGGTTCATGAATCTGGTAAATGGAACTTTTAATTTTCTTTAAGTTTAATTTGTTCTCACAGGTCATGTATAATTTTTGTGTATGTGAGCTTCTGCATCACAAGAAACAGCTTTTTTCACATTAAAGGAATTTTCATTGTATCACAATAAAACCGGAGAAAGAAAAGAAGTATTAGCTCCAGGAGTCAAGTTTGATTTAGATTCAAAGCCCCAAAGTTGAATTCTGATTTAGTTGTCTGGCTTATAATGTCACTGGAGTGTGTGCGCTGAAAAAGAAAGTAATAATGTAAATTATTCACCTGTGATTTGTGACTTAACGCTTCTTACTGGAAGAAATTTGCCAAGTGGGTGAAGTAATTCTGTGCTTGTCATCCCTTTAATAAAAGAAACATTGCCTGAAGATAGAGAAGTCCAGGCCTTCTGGGGGTAACCCTTATATTCCTAATTGTAATGAATTAATTACACAAAGAACATTCATTGGGGAAGGGATAAAAATGTAAACATTTAAAAGAAAACTTTATTAAAATCAACATTTAAAATGATAGAGATTGCTGTTGGTGAGCAGAATAATGATAAGAATTAATAAAGCCTTTAAAATGTGAATTAGGCTTGTCATAGAACTGAAGTCCAAATACAACACTTGATTTTGTAATCCATGTCATCCTTTTCAAATGAAAAGGAATTTTCATTTGTTGTCTTTTAAAAAAGATGTTGTACTGGCCAAGTTGTCTCTATTCATATTTAGCATCAAAATGCCCTTTCTCAAAATCAAAATGATTCTTAAAATATTTAGATTACTATAGACAACAGTTGTTAAAGAGTCATGTGTATGAACATCATTTCGCTTTAGAAACCCAAATCAGTCATGGTTCTGTAAAATTTTATGTAATTCTGTTTAGCCTTAGTTTTTATTTTCTTGTTGGTATATATTTGGTTTTAGTTTGTTTTGCTTTTGGATTAAGCTGTGGGTTTCTAAGTTTTTTTGCTGATGTTTTGTTTACATTTGCTTCCTAGTGTTGAGGGAACCAGTGTAGGGGCATGAAGTTGAATAAAGTTAGGCAGCAAACTACAGCTTGACATACACTTGCACTGCCTTGAATTGAGCATTTAAAAAACTAGTTGTGCAGCTTAGCAGTCAACCGTTTCATTTAATGCTGCCAAAATTGTGGCACAGGGTAGTGTCAGATAAATGCACGCCTGACTCCTGTCATCACAAGCACTGTCGGTTCTGCTTTTACTGTCTTCATGAAACGAAGAAACTAATGCCCCTTTCCCATTATTCAGAACTAACCAATGTAACACATACGGTACTTTTAAGGCTGACTTAAAGGGCCAATAGAGGGATATGTGACTTTATAAATAAGACTTTTAGAAAAAGATTGAAAATAACTGAGATCTTAAAATAGAAAGTTGAGGTTGAAGAGAAGATGGTGAGGCCAGATAATCAGAAGCGTTTTTAAAGAAACAGTTATCTATAGCAAACGGTGTAGTCCCTAACTTCTCACCCTCAAAGTAAAGGGAACCTGACTAACTGAGCCAGAGTTTTCATAGGTTCACTGTTAATCTGTCGTATTGGGGAGGACAGGCTCAGCTGCTATTTACATCTCCGACCTAGGCTTCTGTTTGACCTAAGTCTGTCTTGATGCAGCAGCACAGGCCAGCGAGGAGACGGTGTCATTTCGCCGTGAACGCAGCACATTTAGGCGCCAGGCAGTACGGCGCCGGCACAATGCAGGGAGTAACCCTACCCCTCCTACATTGCTCATCGGATCACCCCTAAGGTATGGTATTTTAAAATTCCACCAAGCTTAGCATGCATTGTAACAGACCTCTAACCTGTTTTGTCAGTCTGAAGAAAGCATTTATTAAATACTTTTGTTTTTCTTTTTCTTCCAGTTTCTCTATATCTTTAAGCTTCTTTAGACTTTCTCTGCATGTGACTGTGAGCCTATTGCACCATGCATGTCTTATGTTGGATTATAAACAAAATGATCAGATTGGTTTAGTCAATTTTAAATCACAAAAATTATTTTTAGGGCAGTTATATAAATGTAAATAGAGGCCTTAAGTTAGCTTTTTATTTTTTTCCTATTCCAAGTTAGTAATTAATTCAATATCTTTTCCCAGCACCTTAAACAGTGTTCAATATGAGCAAATATGGACTGAGTGATGAGCTTACTGAGGATATCAGCTTGATAAACCAGTTTGATTATTTTATTTCATTAAAAGATGGTATACTTTATTTTGTGTTGCTTGAAAGTTAATCACTAGGGCTTAGTAAATGATGCAGAACTAGAATATTTAGTTTTTGGTAATGTATGGTCAACTGGGGGCTTCTCTGGTGGCTCAGATGGTAAAGAATCTGTCTGCCAATGCAGGAGACTGGGGTTTGATCCCTGGGTTAGGAAGATCCCCTGGAGAAGGAAATGGCACCCCACTCCAGTACTCTTGTCTGGAGAATTCCATGGACAAAGAAGCCTGGTGGGCTACAATCCATGGGGTTGCAAAGAGTCAGACACAACTAAGTGACTTTCATGGTCAGTTGGTGATGTGTATACACTATGTATTTGTATGTACATATTTGTTGAATTTCTCAACCTCCATATGCTGAACAAAAGCATTTTTATTTTTGCCACTGTTCCTAAGTAAGAAAGCTTCTTTATAATCTTGGGAGTAAATTTTTATTGAAATTCTTAAGCTTTTTTATCCTTAATTATGTCAGATATAATGAGTCTGTGGCTTGAATTAGAGATATTAAAAAAAAACCTATTCAAAAGACTTGTGCTTTAAGAATACAAATATGGATGAAATTATGTGTTAGCTTATTCATTAAACCATGTGTATGTTATTATAGTGGAAGTGAAAGCTGCTCAGTCCTGTCTGACTCTTTGCGACTCCATAGAAATTGTAGCCCGCTAGGCTCCTCTGTCCCTGGAATTCTCTAGGCAAGAATACTGGAGTGGGTAGCTGTTCCCGTCTCTGGGGATATTATTACACCATACACTTTTATTAATCTCTGCATCTAAAGGCTCCATTATCCAAGTTATTTTCCTATATTTTGAAATTCAAAAAGAAGAATATTTGATGAAATAACTGCTGTTGAATGCATGGTAGGTTTGAAGAGATAAATCTCTTCCCTTGTTAAAATCTGGTTCCTGAAAGTAGCAAAATCCTTATTTTTTTAAATTGCTATTTTATTGTATATTTCCCTTGGTATTTAAGACAATTATTTTTCTGAGTTTTACATTACAATCAGGAACTTCATCTTTCATAGATCATGTTCCTTTAATTCTGCAGTAAAAATGAGAAGGCAACCGTTTAAAAGAAGCGTTCGGTCTAGAAATCTTTTCTGAGTGCCTTTGCTTTTAGTGGGCCCTCCTCTTCTATTTCCTTTGCTCCCTGAAGTAACTTTTTTTGCTAATGGATTTAGGGTGTGTAGTGCCAACCTGCAGAAAGAATTCACCGTAAAATTTCATTTTATGTTTTCTGTTTTGTGTTTTCTAACCTCTTTTTTCTCCTTGAATAATACTTGCCATAAACATATTCTTTGCTTACCTTCTCACTCCATGTTGATATTTCTTAATCCTTTTTTTTAACCTTCTCTTTTTAGTCTTTATAAATCCTTTCATTCTTTGGATCTCACTCACTAAACAAATGTAGACAATTTTGTTTTCTCTGCCTGGTGGAATATTAAAGAACTGTGCTAACTCCAGACAACCACATAGGATTTCTCCATTTTTTTTTTTTTTTAGCATTTTAAATACATCACCATTCAAATGAGGATATGGTATGAGCTATTTATTTGTAAAGGGCTCACTTTAGGATTTTTGTAAAGTAGTCTTCCAGTAGTCAGTCAGCATGTAAATTGTGTTAGTTCAGTCGCTCAGTCGTGTCCAACTCTTTGCAACCCCTTGAACCTAAGGTTCCATGATATTTCCAGTGCAAAGATTATGTGTATCTTAAAGAGGCTGACTACATCATGAATAAAATAAGATAAAATTTAGCTGTGATGAATTAGGAGAAACGCCAATTTAATAAAAATTGTATTTTTTTTAATTGTAAAAATATTCAGGTGAAGTATAGTGATACTCTCAGTGTAAGTTATATAATATTGTCATCTTTAAATATAAGATAGCATGGTTTTGAAAAACTTGTCAGAAAGAAATGGAATAGGTATGATGATAGTTTAATTATAATTATTCTGTACATACCAGTAAAAATATATTAACTTATTTTAAACTTTAATGAATAATGTAAGTAATCGACAGTCTAAAAAGCAACTTCATAAAAAATATGTATCCAAGGATTGGGAGTGAATCATCCATTTCCTCACAAAGAGAATTTGCATATATTTTAAAATGCTAGTTAGAATATCCTATTTCAGAATTATTTTTAAAGGTTGTTTTTTTTTTCTAACTTAAGTTAACCTTGTAGGCCCTTACTACTTCTTCCCAGTTACTAGAGATGAAAACAGATGAATGTTTAAAGATTATGTAATATTAATACTAAGAGTTAGTTAGTTCTGTGTTTATCAGCCTAGATGTGGTATCTTTTAGAACTCTAGTTAATAGACTGGAATGAAAGTAGACCATCAGTGCATTTGGGGAAGGGGAAAAAGCTTTACTATATAGTTAGATTTATTTTTAAAATAGAGTGAAAGACCTGTAATCAAATAAGGTCATAGTTATAACTGAGTTGGTAATTGGAAATTCATATCATTTTTGGTACTCAGGAATGAATCCACCAAATACTTATGTTTGTGCACTGTATTCAAGACACTGAGTACTCTCGGAAATCTGGAGACCCATAGTAGTAATGTAATCATACTCAGAGTTTGTTTAGTTGGAAAGATACATGCAAAGATAAAAATCAGCATACAGCAGAATGTGTTACATACTAAATAAGTGCTAAGAGGAAGGAAAGACCAATACCAATTATATTTTTTTATCATTTAAATTTGGAAAGCAAATTAATTTAATTATTAGGATAACGTGTCAGTGATGCTACTGATAGCCGATAGTTTAGAAACCTAAATTTCTATCTTTTGCCACATTGTGAAATAGTTGCTGTCTTTTCTGAAACTGGTAGTTTTGACATAAAATTGGTATTATAGAAAAGATTAATTTTTGTCAGTTATTAGTTTAAGATGAAATACAACCCTCCAGGAATAGTTTTCCTGGCAATTTGTGCAAAAATAATAGGCTTTTTGGAATTCAAGGGACATAAACATTTTTTTCTCCCTTTTGATGTTCAGAAACTTGACATTTATAACTGCATAGATTTTGGCTAATTTTCTTTGTTCTGGAGTTGATTTTCATACATTGCCTAGTACTTTGAAAACGTTATATATATATGAATATGTTGAAGAAAAGTGTATTCTCAATACACTCACTCTAGAATATATCTGACTGCCATAGAGCACCTTTATTTATGATTTTAATTGAAAAAATTGGCAAAATTTGCTGAGCATATATATATATATGTTTATGTATGTGAGTGTATATATACACACACACATAAATTTTAATATTTTACCTTCCAAATCTGAAGAGTCATCATACTTGAGCTGAAAAATTTTTCCCTTGTGAAATTTGGTCTTTTGGGTAAAGTGTATGGATAAATTTAGATGGCTTCCAAGGACAGACTTACTGTTGATGTACGCAAGAAACAAACGTTTTAGTATATTAGTTCCCAAGATCACCTCTTGATTTATTTCTGTTGTACAAATATTCTACTCGCAGACAGACAGACTGCAAGACATTATTAAGTGAATACCTTTAAAATTATGACTTTAAAAGTTAGTGCCAATGAGCGTTGACAAGTCTTTGTAGACTTGATCTTTTTAATATGTTGTATACATTCCTGTGCTCTACTTAGAGTATATAGTTTTTATTGGCTCTCATTGGCTCTAAAAGAGGCCTGAAAACACGAATGTTTCAGGCAGTGGTGATTAATAGAACTTTCTGTGGTGGTGGATATAGTCTGTAATCTGCACTATCCAGTATGGTAAACACTGACTGCCAGCTTTGGCCTGCCCTGGTGGCTGTGGTAGCCACTATCTATGTTGCATGTCTCTTGATCACTTGAAATATGGTTAGCATGATTGAGGAGCGAACATTTTAGTTACTTTAGTCACATATGGCTATAGTTCCAGAGTATGTTCTACTGCCATAACCACAGCTTTAAGCAATGTATGCAGTATTTTTCTTTTTTATTTCATGGTTACAGTTGACCCTTAAACAACATGGGCTTGAACTGCATGGGTTCAGTTACATGTGGGTATTTTCAATAATAAATAGTACAGAATGACATGATCCGTCGTTGGTTGGATCTTTGGATAAGGAGGGGCACCATAAGTTATACATGGATTTTCGACTCTGCTGAAATTTGGTGCCTTGTCCCCCATGTTGTTTGAGGCTCAATTGTACTTCAAATTTAGCTCTCTTCCGAGTCTATAGCAGATTAGTTTGTTGTCTTGTAGACATCAGAGAAAGCACTCCTTTTAATTCAGAGGATTAGAGAGAAGTTGATATTCCTAAAAGTAATACTGCATAAGGCTGTTGTTAGTAGCATTCTTTTAATTCCTAAAAGGTCTAATAATTTTAATAACAGTGCAGAATGGCGTTGAACATCATGTAGAGGAGGATGTATAATTATACTCAAAGTGTTCTCATCAGTTTCAATATGAGTGTTATACTAAGAAAATTTAAGTTCTTAGTGTTTTAAAATAAATATGTAAAAATTAAAAATGAGTTAATAGTTTCTTAGTTTTATCTACTTTTTAGATAATTAAAATCATCAAAATTATAACGTTTAGATAATTTTAACTTATAATCATGAAATACTAAATATTTTTAAATTGTTATAAAATTTTGAAAAGACTAATATTCCTTGAATAATTACTGGCTTCTAAATTATTTCTAAGGTTTTCTAAAATGATGGATTTCTGTAATGAAACTTGAGTATGAATTGGGAAAGATAAGATCAAAATTCACTAAGGGAACGTAATTACTGTTAACTAACACCTGTCTATAAAGCCTGTGACTTTATTTTAGAAATATGTAGGCTTTTCATAGAAAAAATACTTAATATAGCATCTCAGCAGTCATTTCTATTTCACTTGGTTGAATCAGTTTTGTTTTTTTTTTTTTAATTCTGGTTTTCTTCACTAGTTTGTGATTTTCTTTTGATTCTGAATTGTTACCTTGGTTGCATTTGATAAAGATTCTTTGGTTTTCAAGTGCATAGAAATTTTGTTTTATTGTGAATTTCAGATGCAAGAATATTTGAAAGAACAATTCTAGAATAATTGTATCAGGGTTATAAATAAAAGTGCATATTGAACTTAAAAATAAGTATTATTTGAGGGACCAGCTATAGCCTATATGTATTTAATGTACTTGTGACTCTTCTTTGTTGCTTTCTTTTTCCTTATACCAGAACTTTGTTGACTTGAGTTGGAAAGATGTTACAGATTGGTTGCTCTGCATATACATTGAATTTTTTTCTGTGTTCATCACCATGAATCAGATTTCAAAAAACCAGAATTTTCAAGACAGCAGTATAATCTGCATATTTTATAAAGTTTGTTGGCTCTTTCTTAGGTTACACTGACACCTTTTTAAAAAAAATTAGTTTTCTATATTGACTTCTAGCTATTGTTTTCTCTTTTCTTCCCTGTAATGTCTCCCCAATCCATGTTTTTTCCTAGCCTTCAAGATGGTCAGCAAGGCCAGCAGTCCACAGCCCAGGTCAGAGTCCAGTCCCGCCCCCCTTCCCAGGCTGCAGTGCTCAGTGCTAGTGCCTCCTTGCTGGTGAGAAATGGGAGTGTCCACTTAGAAGCATCACATGACAATGCATCTGCTGTAGGCGGCAGCAGTTTGCACGATGAACTTGGTATGCAGGCCTTATGTAATCTTGGTGGCATGAAACTTGAATATAGCAGATAATGGGTAACAATGATTACAGTTCTTTCCTGAGATAGCTTCATTTTGGAACTACACATAAGAGTACTTTTTACAGGATTTGCAGTGTGTATAAGGAAAATTTGACTTTTGCTTTTACCTTTTCTGTTTCTCTCAATTCATACTCTTCGTTTTCTTCTGAGCATGTCTGTTATTAATAAGTATCAATAAATGTTCACACTTTACTGTCCTCTTGTAATGATTTGGGCAATTTTGCTATTTCTTGGTATTTGTACCACATGGTGAAATGCTGAGTTTTTAAAAATTATTTTGATTGAACCTTCATTTCTCTAAATTCTCTGCTGTAGGGAAGGCAAAAATACTTTCTAATGGCCTATTACTATATAATCTTTCTTTTAGGTATTCTATATTTTACTTCAGTGTCTGTCACCTGAAGTAGGACTTAATGTAATTCTAAATGCAGTACCTTGAGAACATCATGGCTGTATATTCAAATCAAAGAACTTTATAAAATTTTTTTCTGTTTTCCTGTTAATACATCTATAAATAGAAAATATAAGTTATTAAACAGTTAAGTCTCAGAGAGGTGGTAGAGTTTTAAGCCTCAGTAATGTGTTAGAGAAACAGTATTGTATACTAGTTTGTTTTCTGTTTCTCTCTCCAGGTCAGCTTTCTTGTGCTCAAAATGCAGATTAGTAGCAGTTGAAGAAAATCTTGTTATTCAGAAATATACATTTCAAAGTATTTTATTTGCTTACTGTGATTTTGTTTCTCCATGTTATAACTGTCTTTGATTTATAATGAAGGTGATCTAGCTGATGGTTTGACGAGAAGGATATAATTGGTAGAGGGTGCCCAAATTAGGTATAAAAAATGTCATGCTGTTAATTGACTCTCTTTCTGTTTTGTAAAAACTGTTACAGAGAAAATTAGTGAGTATTAGATATGCATATTGATGAAAATCATCAACTTTAGCAAACTTTATAGAAAGTTGAAAATGATATCTGTTTAAAACCTATCTGTTAGAACATTAGAACCTATGGTGATTTCTAAATAAAATGAGAAGGAAATAAGACATTTTAATTTTAGAGTGCTTATGCTCTGGAGTTTGTAATTTGAAGAGGTCAGGGAATCTGTTTGAGAGAGTAAGGTAGACTTCAGTTTAGTTACCTGCTTTGATCAGTTGCAAATATATTGAGTAAATAGTATCTTTTTATTGACATTTCTCTTGGGTTAACTCAAAGTTCCTATGTTTGGAGGACTTGTCCATTTGTACCTGTACAATTACAGTTACTATCACCACTGTCCATTGGTCATTTGGTAGTAGATTAACTAAGCTTAGATTTGGTTCATTTTGGGTTTTTTAAACTTTTGTCAAATGAAGAATAAATTGAACTAGTAGGTGATTTTCCTCTGTAAAAATTCTTAATTTGTTCAAAAAACTTGCTAAGCGAGAAATCATATTCATAGATGATTGAGAATATGTACATTATCAACTTAGCATCTACTGGTGAATATTCAGGACATTCATTTAACATTTGGATTTTAGCTTTTGTTTTAACTGCTTTCTGATAGTTCTTGGCCTCTCTTATAGTTGAGTGTTGTCAAATTGAACGCCTAGTAATAATTAGTACAAAATACACAGTCAGTGGACAGTGTATATCCGTTCATTTCATAGCACAGAAGTTTGACTAAGAAAAGATTCTAAAAATGAACTTGCAGCTGAAGTTGAAGGAACTGACAGAGATACTGATTTTTATAATGTATTCCACTAGAATATTTGTGTTGCATAGTTTAATCTTCAACGTGATTTTAATTAACAGTAGTTAAATAATTTCATGGGACTGAATTGGGATACTGTATACTCAAACATGTTAAAGTTAGCCATGTTGTTCCCTAAAAGTATGGAATACTTACAAAGAATTTCCCTTCCAAACTTAGCTTCTTCAACTGAAAATTTTAAATGTATAATTTTTACATGTTAAAATTTTTATATATACATAATATATTTATGTAACACACACATACTGAAACATACATATATACACTCATATGTATTTATATATATGTTTGAGTACATATAAATGTTTGTATGTGTATTCATGTATATGTTGTAATTGTATGTTTACTTTTTAAAGTGAGAGATATTTGCCTTTTTCAGTTAAAGGAAACTTGGAGTCAGGCTTGTTTAATTCCAAGCCTAAGTCGTTTTCCTTAACTGTGTTTTTGACATTTTTACTCTGTGGTGTCATAATAATTGATGACATGCATTTCCTCTACTAAACCCTGAGAATCCTTATTTTTCTGTTACATTTTAACTAGCATTTCAAGACTATCAGGTAGCACTGGATATGGTAGAAAAGTTCATTGAAGATGGCATTATATGGTTTATTAGTAGTTTATTCAGCACAGGAAAATACATTTTCATCATCCATTTTCAGCAGGCATAATTGTTCATCATAATTAATTTCTAAAACTGAATCTTAAGTGTATAATTTAGAACCTGATCTGAATAATTTAATGGTTTCCTTTCTTATTTGTAGACTGAATTTCCGTGCAAACTTTGTTTAATTATATGAATGATGGATAAGTTTTAAAGTTATAATCTTGAAATTTACCATTAAAAAATTTATCAAATCTTTCAATGTAACATTTTGTCCTTTAAAAACAAAAAACAAAAACAATGTATCCTAAAGGGTAATTTTCTTTTTATGAGCCTTTTGTTGAATTTAACTGATTTGTGGTTGATTTCATACTAAACTTTGAAACTTCAGTTTTACTAAATAAAACAAGCTTTTGCATATTACCCAGGTAAGTCACTGAAGAGAGTCAGTTTTTATGTTAATCCTGGCTTCCACTTGTAACATAGGACTAATAAATTGATATAGTGATGAAACAGGTTATTCATATATATAACACAGCATCTCAGAAGAATTGTTGTAGATAGGATCAGGTAAAATAGGAAAATTTATGTTTTTGTGTGTGTGTGTTTGAAATTGGTAGTGATGAGTATTGAGAAGTATATATAAAATTATTTTCATGTGAAAAATAAAAATGCTGTTCTAGGCAAGAAAGGAGGACAACAGAGTTTTATGTTTACCAAGACATAAGTATAGAGATATCATAGGTAGTATTCCTCTGAATTTTAAGACTTTCTTAATATCCTTAATGTATTAGAGATTGAGAGAGTAATGAATTGATTTTTCTAAGGTTTTCTTTTGTTTCATTACTGTACAACTATTTACAAAGAAGGTGTTCTTGAGATAATCCTCTTTACTACAGAACTTATTACTTTGAAATTGTGGTCAGCTCTAGAAAAAGACTTAACAGAAATCTGCTAACACCCTATTGCCCTTAGATAGTTTATAGCAACTGTGCATTAGTACGGAGAAATACAATTTGGAGGCTCTTAAATTTTTTACTTAAAAAGTACTCAGGTGATTTATAATACTTTCAGTGATTTTTATTATTTAGTGTTAAAAAAGTTATATGTATTATAGACTAACATTTTGGGCTGTGTCATTAAATACTTCTTATTACTATAAATACAAAGTCAAGATGGCTTTAAGGAACCTTGGAGTCCGTACTTTAGTCTTTTGTGTTACAGTAGAT
Organism: Bos mutus; assembly: GCF_027580195.1. NCBI lineage: Eukaryota > Metazoa > Chordata > Mammalia > Artiodactyla > Bovidae > Bos > Bos mutus. Next base: position 26,131,977 of record NC_091626.1, on the reverse strand, counting down.
TTTTTTCATTCATCTAAACTAAAAGTTATATTCTTTTTTGCAACAGCCTTGATCTTGTTCTTTACTGCTTTTTAATACAAATTCTTTTTTGTATGTTTTTGCAGGGGAGGGCAACATAAAGTATTACATGTATAAATGAAAGTAAAATGTTTATTGAAACAGTAAAACTCCTTCATTTTCCTTTTTGGTATAAGGATGGGAAAAGCATGTTCTAATACAAGTTACTGGAAAATAAAATGGAGAAGATTAAGTCGTCTGTAATCTTATCACTCAACTTAGTGACTAAACAGCAACAGTCATATCACTCAGAGAGTCACTATTCACATTTTATACTTTTTCCTTTCTTTTTTATTACATACACGTATATACTTTTCTAACGAAGAACTGGGATGATGTTGTATGACTTTTATGACACTGTATGAGTTTTGCTTTTTTCTTTTAGCACATTTAAACATTTATTAATGCTATTGCTTTTTAACTTATTGACTACCTACTATTTTATCACTGGAAAGCACATGAAAGGTAGTATAGAATAGTGGACTCTAGAATCAAACTTCTTGGCTTCAAATTCAAGCTCTTCTACTTTTAGCTGTAGCTATGTGATCTTGGGCAAGTTATTTTCTCTCCCTGTGCCTCAGTTTCCTCGTGTATCAAAAGGGGGCGGTAATATACTTCATAGGTTTTTGGTGAGGATTATATCTGTTAAAATATGCAAGGCAATTAGAACAATGCCTACTAGTAAGTTAGTTACATAAATAATGATTGCTGTTGTTAACATTATTTATTAAAATAGTTGACTAACCCCACTGTTAGTCTTCAAGGTGATTCCTGATATTTTTCTATTGTAATAATTTGGAGAATATCCTTCACACAGACTTTTCTGTGCAGCTGTGATTATTTCCTTAAGATAAATACAGTGAAATGGAATCATCTGTCAAGGGGAAAAAACATTATTGAGACCTTGATGTATACTCTTAATTGCTTTATGGAAAGCCTGTACTAGTTTATCTGGCAGGGTTTGAAAGTGTCATTTTTATCCCAAGTACTAAAACTAAAAGTAAACCTAGATAAATTTTATTTCATCCACCCTAATCTTCATTTCCTGGAAATGCTCAGAAGTTTACTGTTGTTACTGTGAAAAGACTGGCATATTATTTTTACAAGTTTCAGATGCGTGAACTACTCTAGAAAGTGGTTGAGATAGCTGATTTGTCTCTTGCCAGTCTGTGTTGTAAAGAATTCACTGAAACACTAGATTTAAACTGCTTTCTAACATTAAGATTCTAAATTAAAGTTGATTAGTATGTGTTACATCAGTTAGAATGTATGTAGAGTCTTTAATTGAGAGACCTGTCCTCCCCTATCAAGTGACTGAAATTAGAGAGAAGTTTACATTTCTCTCGTAATAGTCTGTTGAGAGCTGTCCTTAGAGGTGGGTTGGTTCTTTTTATCTTCCACATACAGCTTCCCTGCCTGGTCCATAATGACTGCTCCAGTTGTTGACATTTCCCCCCAACAGGAGGGCGGTGAGGAGGGGCGCTAAAATAAAAAGTCAAGGATAGCTAGACTTTATCTTTCAATTTGTGACTTGGGAAATCTACCTGTCACTTTCTTCTAGCTGCAGGAGAGGCTGGGAGAGGTCTGTAAGTACATAGCATAGTGGTGGTGGTGCTCAGTTGCTCAGTCCTGTCTGACTTTCGCAATCCCATAGACTGTAGCCCCCAGGCTCTTCTGTCCATGGGATCCAGGCAAGAATACTGGAGCAGGTTGCCATGCCCTCCACCAGACACTCTTCTCGACCCAGGGACCGAATATGTGTCTCCTGCATTGGCAGGTGGAATCTTTGCCACTGTGCCACTTGAGAAGCCCACATAGACATAGACTCAGCTGAAATTCAGTGAGGGGGAAGTCCTGTTTTTAAAAGGGGTAAGGACAAGATGAATACTGGAGGTCAGTCATTCATCTTTGCCACGAGACGAAAGAAAGATAGCGCTAAGTCGAGTCCGACTCTTGAGATCTCGTGAATTGTAGCTCGCCAGGCTCCACAATAAGACAAAAAGTGCTTCACATCAATAAGATAAAGATCCATGATCTACTGGAAAAGTTGAACGTTACAAGTGCCTTGCAGTTATTGGCAAACAGTTCAGCTTTGCTCATAATTTTTTAAAATTGCAAATTAAAAATAGGATTAAGATATTTTTCATCTACTGAATGTATAGTGATATCTTTTTTTGGAAAGGTCTGGAGATGTAGACAACTAAAAGATTGAACATTTTTGGAGGACAGTTTAGAACAGTAGACCAAAAATGCCTATATATTTTAATCTACAGGTTTTGCAAACATACAAATGTATATGTACACGGATATTTATCATACCATTGCTTGTACTTTTGAAACAGACTAAATGTTTGTTACTAGAGAACCCCTCCTGTGTTATTCTATTCATGGACATAGCTATAATATTCAGAACTTGATGTGTATATGTTAGCGACATGAAAAGTTAAGCTATTTAGTAAGCAAATGTAGATAAAAATTGTTCAGAAGAACATAGAATCTGCTCTGGGTTTTTCTGGTGGGTGAGAACTTTCTTCATTTTATATACTGCTTTCAGTCTTTCGATGTGTCATATTTTTTAAATGAAACACCAAAACAAAGCAACAAATGTCACTCACTGTCCAAAACCTTGATTAGTTACTTGTGGGAATTTCACTGACTACATGCTGTCTCATGCTTATCTATCTACTTTGTCTTTTACTCGGTCCATCTTTTTTTTCTTCTTTGTTTTTAAATCAACTTTATTGACATAAAATTTAGGCATGGTAAATTGTATCCCTCCAACATGTACAATTTGTGAGTTTTAACAGATGTGCACACCTGTGAAATCAAGATACAGAACGTTTTCACCAAGAGATTGTGGCCCTGTTGCCGTCCATGCCTCCTCGGCTCCTGGCCACAGGCATCCACTCCGTGCTTTGTGTCATTGTTTTCCCCTCTCCTAGAAGTTCATATAAATGCATTCACATTTTATGTGGCCTTTTGTGTTTAGTTTTGCACTTAGCGTGATGCTTCAGAGATTTATCGTGTTGTTGCATGTGTTAGCAGTTTGTTGCTTGCTGATGAATATTCCTGCTGTGAGCTTCCTCTGTATTGTGTATTCATTCATCTGTCAATGGACAAGTTTATGTTGTATCCAGGTATTGGCTGTTGTGGCTAAAATGTCTAAAATGTTTTCAAAAGTAGTTGTATATTTCCCACCGGCATGTATGAGAGTTCCAGTTGTTCCCAATCTTGCTGACATTTGTTACTGTTGGCTTTTTAAGTGTTAGACCTAATGGGTGTGTAACAGTATCTTACTGTGGTTTAAATCTACATGTCTCTTATGACTAAGGGTGATGAGGATCCTTTGATGGGTTTATTAGTTATGCATATATCTTCTTCTGTGAAGTGTGTCCAAATCTTTTCCTCACTTTCAAAATTGAGCTGTTTGTCTTATTATTGACATGTAACAGTTCTTGTGATATTTTAGATACCACTAAGTCATCAGATGCAAGTTACAAATATCTTCTCCCCAGTCTGTGACTTTTTTTTGTTTATCTGAATCACTTGTAATGTCATCAGTGTCATTGTTATAGAGTATTTTTTCAAACTAAGGAGGACTTGTCCTTTCGAAAGAAGTGTGAGATGATGAAATTATATCAGAATATGAACTTGTATATTTCACTTCTGGACAGTTCACCTGATCTGGGGATTCCACTTAATGAATCACAACACTACTTAACACAGTGTTTTGTTAAATCAGAGCTAGAGAACAGTGACCATGGCAGTAAAATACACCGGTATATAAATCTCTTTCACTGTGACCAAGCAACAGTTATCTGTTTTCCCTTTGTGTGTGTGTGTGTGTGTGTGCGCGCGCGCGCACGCATGTGTGTTCAGTCACTCAAAAACAGTCTTCTAAACTTCGTTTTCCTCTAAAATAACTTCTTTTTCCTTCCCTTTTTCTTATTCTCCTGCTTTAAAAACTTAGCACGGTGTTGTACATTCTACGAAGAAGGACTGGTTCTCAGTATTGAAACTTTAAATTATGAGTAGCATAGTGACTTGATTTCCATTTAGAACAAGAGTTAAAGAGGTTTTATAAGACTAAGGCTTTTGGTCCAGGACAGAGATTAGCAAACTATGGCCCAGAGGCTAAAATCCAGCTTGATGCTTGTTTCTGTAAATGAAGTAAATGAATATGTGACATGTTTTCTGTGGCTGCTCTCACACTATGGTGGCAGACTGGAACTGTGGCACCAGTGACCATCTGGCCCACAGAGCCTAAAGTATTTACTGTGTGGCCCCTTACAGAGAAAATTCACTGACCTCTTGTCTAGGGAGAAATAGGTCCATGAACTTGTAGGCACCAGTAAAATGAGTCATTTCTGTCTGGGGGAAAACTCATGTTTCCTCAGAGACTGCACTGAGGCACCACTCATGATGATAAGGGAGGATGCTATCCAAGAAATTGGAACCTTCTCTCTTAAAAGTGTAATATATTCATTAAAATAGCATTGTGAGCACAATACTCATCACCATCAGACAAAGGCACTTTTTATAGTGTACTCAAGTGAGTCATATAGATTTATGTATTCCCCCCATTGCCTTTTTTTTTCCTTGCGAGAGTACTATTTTATTACATTTAGGTACAGAAATTTGAAAACAGATCTCATTTTCTTGCCGTATCTTTTCTTTTTTAACTGCAAGATATTTGCTTTACAACACTGTGCAGGTTTCTGTCGTACGTCAACATGAATCAGCCAGAGATGTCCTCTCCCCCCTTGAACTTCCCATCTCCCACCCATCCCACGCCTCTGTGTCCCCTATTGCCTTCTAAAGACACTTAGTAAAGCCCTCTCCTTTCTATCTATGTCTGTTCGTTCTTGTAGCTAGCCCCTCCATGCCTTGAGAGTAATGCTGGAGAAGTGAGATGTCAAGCAGTGTATCAGGGTTAGGCTTGGAGAACCCAGGATGAGTGGGAATGGGGAGGTGATCTGCAGAGGGAAATTATCCAAGAAATATAAGAGGCCTTCTTTATTGTTGGTACTGGGAGGATTTGAAAAACCCTATGGATGATTTGCCCTTCTAGTAGCCACTTCTTTCTAAGATAAATGAGAGTGACTTTAAGAAAGCAATAAGCATTTCTCATGATCTTATTCACTGAACTTTGTATTATGTGGTGAGTATTTTTATTGATAGGACTAATTAGAGAATCTTGTTAATTTCTATGTCTTTTATCTGTGTTTTTCCATTTTAAATCTGTCTGCTGTGTCATTTGTGGCTTCAGTGAAATGCTTCACGGGTCCTTGTTCTTTAAATCAGTATTCAGTTTTACTTACCTTCTTGTTCATCACTTATTTATTGACCTGTGATTACTTGAAATTCTACCTCAACAAACAAACAAACAAACAGAGTTCTGTGTAATTAAATGGAATTTTTGTAGATAATCACAGTCATTATTGAATATTTGAGACATAAATACCAGGTACCTTAACATCTGTTTATCTTAGAGACACTATATCATGACCAATCTCATTATTAAGTCTGAAATTTCAGACTCCAGTCTTGTGAGAAATTGCTTTTCTTTTAATGTCATCAGATAGCCAAATATTAAATATTATTAATTATGATCTAGGAGTTGAATTAGGATGCGATAACTTAGTGTATAATCATAATATATGTGAAGAGGACTTATTTCATTAATATTCTACTTCCCAATTTATGTTCATTAGAAATAATATTTAAATAGAAATATTTTTCTTAATACACAAATTTATTAAAATAGGATTATTAATAGGGGCACATTTACTTAGTTGTTAAGAACAGTTAACTGTGATTATAGTCTTAATCTCAAATGAGATATATATGAAATTGTTATGTTTGCTAAGAAGATTTGTGCAAATTTAAGAGATTCTTAATTTCTATAAACCAATAGAAAAATGTACTTATTTCTATTTTGGTTGTTTTCAAAGATGTTTTTATTAAATTATTAATATATTAAAATGTTACAAGTTTTTCACAGAAACCCTAAACTGAACATTTTTTAATATAATATTTTTTTTCTGAGTTATCTTATGAATAACATTTGTTACTTCTGAAGTGCTATCAGTTGCCAGGCCCAGAGATATAAGAGGGATGTAGAATCTGTTCATTTGGTGGAGTTAAGTTGGAAATACACCAGGAAGCCTTAATACAAGTTAAGTTAGTTCTGACATATACCGTGTATGTTTTTATGAACCTGAACATGTTTATAGTTAGTAGGTAGACAGAAGCATCTTAAAAAAACCCAAAACTGTTGAAGTCATGCATGTTTGTTGAAATGATAGCTGCCCTTTTCTTACACGTGGTTTATGCCTTGTTGAAATTTTTGAATTTTATTACTTGTTAGTCACTAGTTTGTATGTATTCAGAGTTGTAGATTTATATAGTAATAGGATGACAACATTTTTTCCAGCTTTCTATCTAAAATATTTTTGAGGAGGAATCTTTTATTTTTATTTAAAATACACTTATGTCTATGTTTCATACTAGACATTCATAAATAAAGGACAACATAGTTGTGTTAATGACTTAATCATCATTTACTGTTTCACTTGAAAATTACAAAGAGTAATATTCTAGTTAACTTCAGGTGCATGCAAATATTATTTTTAATAGCCCAAGAATAGGACTTATATTACTAAAAATCCCATGGAATACTTAAATGCTCAGAATATACTCCAATAATTTAAATTTTATTGAATATAGAACTAACTTACTTGGAAAATATACACAAACTATGTGATATAAACACAAATATTTATACATTCCTTTCTTACTGGATTTCACCCTCCCAGCTCTGTTAATGTGTGATTCAGTCATTTAATATGATTTTATAGTTCTTCTATACTTCCATGCAATCTGTGGTTTTGATCAGGTGTTTCTTTTTTTCTGCTAATGTAAGTTAATTGTTGTAGCACAGCTAGTCTCTGATTATCCATGCTAAGTGAGAAAAGAGTACAGAATAAAAAATTGTAATTTAAAAATAAAAAAATCTCAGTCAAGGCATTTTTTAACTTTTTTGTTTACTAGCAATTTCTGCAAACACCCCTCCCCCCATCACTTCAAAAAAATGATATCCTTTCATTTTAATTTCTTATTCTGGTTTCTGTTAGAAGTGCTAAGAATGAGTAACTCTTTCTAGAAGACATAGGGGTAGAAAGTGAAGTTTTGGATAACCTACATGCTGAGTAATCCTCCTTTGAAATACAGCAAATGAGTTAAGGATTTCATAGAATTTTTTTCCTAATTTATCTCAGAAGTATTCTAACCCCACCCCCAAAAAAAAACCAGCTAGTACAGAAAAGACCATATTATAAATATTTTCATATTCTGTCCATGACCCATAAGTACTCAAATAATCCTATTTAATTAAGTAGTTTTTCTGATTCTACTCATTTTTGAATCAAGTAATTGTTGAAATGTTCTGCAAACCCTTGGTTATATTATTAGTATATTAGAGGGAATTTTATTGTCATTTTTCAAGAATTTCACTTAAATAAAAATTCTTATTGTGTCCTGTTCTTATTGTAGTCATGGAAGAGAAATCTTTTAGCCTTGCCATCAAGTTGAAATTGTCCTTTAGATTTCTCATGTTTATAACCTCAGTAATTCTAGCTAGTAAAACAAAAACTTCATAAATATTCAAAAGGCAGCCTGGACCAGATCCAAACAGTTTCAGTTATATACTGCATTGTCCTACTAGAAATTTGTATTTTTTATTTATGTTCCCTTCCCACCATTTGATATGGCTGTCATAGATCTTCAAAGTATAGAATGAATTTTAGTATTTAGATTTCTAAAACTCCATTATCAGAAGTCATTTTATCTTCAATAGTTCATCTGTGTAAGAGGTTTTTTTTTTAGCCTATATTCCTCTGCAATCAACAAAGTTTCTAAACCTTTTAGAGTTTTGTAGATAGATAGCCACAGCAAATTGTGTTCCTAAATTTCTCTATAGAGTTCTTGTAGAATCATACAACTAGTAATGTTCATTAAATATTATAGTTTAATTATCACCAACATTATTATACATTATTCATTGAACTTCCTTAGATCCATTTTGACACCATTTCTTCTTAAAAGTAACATAAAACCAAAAAACTCTGAAGGTAATCACACAAATTTTTTGTCTTGCGGTTTGAGCTGTATTAAAACTTAAAGCAGCCCTTCCAAATGGCCACTTACCACTTGTAACTAGTGGTCAGATGACCTTAAAACACCATTAAATTTGTATATATTGTAACTTGAATTGAAAACATTCTGGGAGGAGAAAAGAGAAGACTGCTCTTGTAAAGCTGACTTAAATCACTTTTAATACCTGATTATTTATGTTGACATTTTGTCCACTGTTTAGCATTCCCTTTTGATTTATGTCATGCTGAATTACATGTAGATCATTGTTTTTTTAAATATTTTGAAAAAAGGAAGTTACAGTTCATTTTCTTAAACTCTTAATAAGTTTAAAATTAGTGTTTCATGAAGAAAAATTTCTGAGTATTCTAATGGCTTTTTTAAACAAATGATTTATTTGCTAGGTAAGTTCTCTTCTACGCTTTATGAGACTGGTGGCTGTGATATGTCACTTGTGAATTTTGAACCAGCAGCAAGAAGAGCGTCCAATATCTGGTATGTGTGAAGTCGTGTTAGGGGAGTTTATGTACTTGCATAATAAGTTTGCCATTTTTAAAGTTTGTAAACCTTGAGATAGAAGAGTTGTTTGTTTATATTGGCTTAAATAAATTCACATTATGCATTGGTTGCCAAAAAGTAGAACTGTTTACTGTGGAAAAAAAAGAAAACCATTATTAAAAGCTATTACAAGTTTTTGCTTTTTGTTTGCTATTATATGTTTTTAAAAATTAAGTAAAAATTTCCTGTAGATCTTACTGTGGGATAGTGGTTTCCCACAATTTCAAATTTAACTCTCTATATATTGCATGATGGAAAAAATTTATTAGAAAAACATTTACACAACTGTGTTCAAACCCATCAATTCTCTTTTTTGGTGTAATTTCAAATTTTTATTTCTGTGTGAGGATTTCAGCCAAGTGTCTTTTTAAGTGATCGTCTTTCATTTTGTTTTAAAATGTGTTTACCAACTATAAGGAGGAAGAATTTCTTAAAATATGAGTCATGTGTTGCATTTAATTTCTTTTCTCTCCTTCCCTCAGGAAGAAATTATGTAAGATAACAGAAGTTTGGAGGAAAGCAAATAAGAAATAGAAACCTTGATCATATAACACAGTTATAATTTAGAATGTGTTAAAATTTTTCTGAAAATTTTTCTAATCAAATTGCTGTATTGAAATTCATTGTTGGTTGATTAGCTCACTTTTTTTTTTTTCCACAAGGGTCATTTGATTTTTATTTTAGGACTTATGTTTCATAATGGGATATTTATTTAAATGTTACATATCTATGGGCAGTTCACTTAGTTTTTTCAATTTTGAGAGGCTATTTAAAGCAATAAGATGTTGTTGTCACTTCGCATGAACATTTAAAAAACTGTACTCTTTAAGCTCTTTTAGTACTGTTTCAGAGTTTACCCCCTCAGATTGAATTGGGGTGTTTAGATAATTTTGTAACTGTGGAAGCAACAGGAGGATGGAGCACTGAGAACAATTATGTTTAACATAATTCAAGATAAGAACAATTCCTTACACCATAATGTGTTAAGGTCTCAAGTTTTGAAATCTAAACTTGAGTGAACTGTGGAAACTGAATTGTCATCTTCTAGACTACCATATCAGAGAAGGCAATGGCAACCAATTCCAGTACTCTTGCCTGGAAAATCCCATGGATGGAGGAGCCTGGTAGGCTGCAGTCCATGGGGTCGCTAAGAGTCGGACACGACTGAGCGACTTCACTTTCACTTTTCACTTTCATGCATTGGAGGAGGAAATGGCAACCCACTCCAGTGTTCTTGCCTGGAGAATCCCAGGGACGGGGGAGCCTGGTAGGCTACTGTCTATGGGGTCACACAGAGTCGGACACGACTGAAGTGACTTAACGTAACGTAGACTACCATATAGATTAAATTTATCGTGGCTCTTGGCAATATGTTAATTGCTTTCTTAAACAATTTTCACAAGAACCTTAAAATCAGTTCAGTTGTGTCCGACTCTTTGTGACCCCATGGACTTCAGCACATCAGGTTTCCCTGTCCATCACCAACTCCTGGAGTTTACTCAAACTCATGTCCATTGAGTTGGTGATGCCATCTAACTATCTCATCCTCTGTCATCCCCTTCTCCTCCCACCTTCAATCTTTCCCAGCATCAGGGTCTTTTCAAATGAGTCAGTTCTTCACATCAGGTGGCCAAAGTATTGGAGTTTCAGCATCAGTCCTTCCAATGAATATTCAGGACTGATATCCTTTAGGATAGACTGGTTGGATCTCCTTGCAGTCCAAGGGACTCTCAAGAGTCTTCTCCAACACCACAGTTCAAAAGCATCAATTCTTCGACACTCAGCTTTCTTTATAAGTCCAACTCTCACATCCATACATGACTACTGGAAAAACTATAGTTTTGACTAGATGGACCTTTGTTGGCAAAGAAATATCTCTGCTTTTTAATATGCTGTCTAGAATAGTCATAACTTTCCTTCCAAGGAGTAAGTGTCTTTTAATTTCATGGCTGCAGTCACCATCTGCAGTGATTTTGGAGCCCCCCCCCCAAATAAAGTCTGTCACTGTTCCATTGTTTACACATCTATTTGCCATGAAGTGATGGAAACAAATGCCATGATCTTAGTTTTCTGAATGTTGAGCTTTAAGCCAGTGTTTTCACTCTCCACTTTCACTTTCATCAAGAGGCTTTTTAGTTCTTCTTCACTTTCTGCCATGAGGGTGGTGTCATCTGCATATCTGAGGTTATTGATGTTTATCCCGGCAATCTTGATTCCAGCATGTGCTTCTTCCAGCCAGCGTTACTCATGATGTACTCTGCATATAAGTTAAATAAGCAGGGTGACAATGTACAGCCTTGATATACTCCTATCCCGATTTGGAACTCAGTTCTAACTGTTGCTTCTTGATCTGCATACAGATTTCTCAGGAGGCAGGTCAAGTGGTGTGGTATTCCCATCTCTTTAAGAATTTTCCAAAATTTGTTGTGATCCACACAAAGACTTTGGTGTAGTCAATAAAGCAGAAATAGATATTTTTCTGGAACTCTCTTGCTTTTTCGATGATCCAGCGGATGTTGGCAATTTGACCTCTGGTTCCTCTGCCTTTTCTAAATCCAGTTTGAACATCTGGAAGTTCATGGTTCACATACTGTTGAAGCCTGGCTTGGAGAATTTTGAGCATTACTTTGCTAGCATGTGAGATGACTGCAATTGTGCAGTAGTTTGAGCATTCTTTGGCATTGCCCTTCTTTGAGATTGGAATGAAAACTGACCTTTTGGAAACACTGCTGAGTTTTCCAAATTTGCTGGCATATTGAGTGCAACACGTTCACAGGATTTGAAATAGCTCAAATGGAATTTCATCACCTCTACTAGCTTTGTTCATAGTGATGCTTCCTAAGGGCTACTTGACTTCACATTCCAGGATGTTTGGCTCTAGGTTGGTGATCACACCATTGTGACTATGTGGGTCATGAAGATCTTTTTTGTACAGTTCTTCTGTATATTCTTGCCATCTCTTCTTAATATCATCTGCTTCTGTTAGGTCCACACCATTTCTGTCCTTTATTATGCCCATCAACTTCTTAATATCATCTGCTTCTGTTAGGTCCATACCATTTCTGTCCTTTATTATGCCCACCTTTGGATGAAATGTTCCCTTGGTATCTCTAATTTTCTTGATGAGATCTCTAGACTTTCCCATTCTGTTGTTTTCCTCTATCTTTGCACTGATCACTAAGGAAGGCTTTCTTATCTCTTCTTGCTATTCTTTGGAACTCTGCATTCAAATGGGTATCTCTTTCCATTTCTCCTTTGCCTTTTGCTTTTCTTCTATTCATAGCTACTTGTAAGGCCTCCTCAGACAACCATTTTGCCTTTTTGCATTGCTTTTCCTTGGGGATGGTTTTGATCACCGCCTCCTGTACAATGTCATGATCCTCTCCATAGTTCTTCAGGCAGTCTATCTATCAGATCTAATCCCTTGAATCTATTTCTCACTTCCAGTGTATAATCCTAAGGGGTTTGCTTTAGGTCATACCTGAATGGTGTAGTGGTTTTCCCTACTTTCTTCAATTTAAGTCTGAATTTAGCGGTAAGGAGTTCATGATCTGAGCCACAGTCAGCTCCTGGTCTTGTTTTTGCTGACTGTATAGAGCTTCTCCATCTTTGGCTGCAAAGAATATACTCAATCTGATTTTGGTATTGACCATCTATGTCCATGAGTAGAGTCTTCTCTTGTGTTGTTGGAAGAGGGTGTTTGCTATGACCAGTGCATTCTCTTGGGAAAACTCTATTAGCCTTTGCCCTGCTTCATTCTGTATTCCAAGGCCAAGTTTGCCTGTTACTCCAGGTGTTTCTTGACTTCCTACTTTTGCATTCCAGTCCCCTATAATGAAAAGGACATCTTTTTTGGGTGTTAGTTCTGGAAGGTCTTGTAGGTCTTCATAGAACTGTTCAACTTCAGCTTCTTCAGCATTACTATTTGGGGCATAGACTTCGATTACTGTGATATTGAATGGTTTGCCTTAGAAATGAACAGACATCATTCTGTCATTTTTGAGATTGCATTCAAGTACTGCATTTCGGACTCTTTTGTTGACTATGATGGCTACTCCATTTCATCTAAAGGATTTTCCCACAGTAGTAGACATAATGGTCATCTAAGTTAAATTCACCCATTCCAGTCCATTTTAGTTTGCTGATTCCTAAAATGTCAGTGTTCAGTCTTTCCATCTCCTGTTTGACCACTTCCAATTTACCCTGATTCGTGGACCTAACATTCCAGGTTCCTAAGCAATATTGCTCTTTATAACATCGGACTTTACTTCCATCACCAGTCACATCCAGATCTGGGTGTTGTTTTTGCTTTGGCTCTCTCTCTTCATTCTTTCTGGAGTTATTTCTCCACTGATCCCCAGTAGCATATTGGGCACCTACCGACCTGGGGAGTTTATCTTTCAGTGTCCTATCTTTTTGCCTTTTCATACTGTTGATGTGGTTCTCAAGGCAAGAATACTGAAGTGTTTCGCCATTCCCTTCTCTACTAGACCACGTTTGTCAGAACTCTCAGAAACATGACCCTTGCCTAACTCAGTGAAACTATGAGCCATGCTGTATAGGGCCACCCAACCTTGTGCTGGAAGTACTCTTATCCTGTGAGGAAACTGAGGTATTAAAAGATGAGATAACTGCCCAAGATCTCATGCAGTTGAGGAAGAGATTTGAATATAGATACTCTGACCCACAGGCTATGTGCCTTATCACGACCCTAGGAAAATTTGACTTTCTATTTTGAAGTTTACATGGAAAAGTAAAGACAATGTAAACATCGTATAATTGTTCATGCATTTATTTTTCTTCTACTACTTGACAAGCTGTTTATTCCCTAAAGTATTTTTCATTTTATTTTAGTGACACGGATTCTCATGTATCCAGTTCTACCTCAGTTCGATTTTATCCACATGATGTGGTAGGTTTTCCTTTATTTTTATAAAATGATATATTTTCATATTAAGTAGTTCCATAAAGCAGAAAAATGATTTGGTTACATAATATTGATTTTGTTGAAAGCTATGGCAAAATTACCTTTGCTGTTCCATAATGGATCTCTTTTCATAAGTCCTTTGTTAAGAAATATAAAACACCATAAAGTTGGATTAGCTATATATGAATGCGTAATTATACTTCTGAGGGTTTGCAAAGGTCTTATTTACTCACCAATGTCATAATCTAGGTGTGCCATTTTAAAACTTCACTTTGAATATTATGGTTTTGGTACATAGCTAACTGATTTGGTACTTACCTAACTGCTGGTTAACTATTAGTTATTTTTATATCAGTGTGTATGTCTCTGTGTGTGTGTGTGTGTGTGTGTGTGTGAGTGAGTGTGAGTGTGAGTGGAGAGCTTAGTGACATTGCTCTATTGGAAAAAAAACATACAAGATACAGTAGGTATGTTTTAAAAAGATAACAAAGATAGCACTGCCTTTGTGTGATATATATAAAGATGTATATATTGAGGTTAAAAAAATAAAGTAGATGAAATCCTTATAAGCAATATATAAGAGATATTTAGATAAATTTAGTGCCAAAAGGAGTAATTATAATCTGTTTGCTCAAGTCCTTTGTGTTCATAGTAGTATTTTCCACCATTAAATGGTGTGAGAGCCTTGAGATAGCACAATTCTGGCTAGTGCTATGCTAGATGTAGTCAACTTTTGATTCTTTGAGAGGAAGGAGAAACTGGTGAACAGGTGAATGGATGAGTTGAACCTGAAAGAAACGTATGTGGTAATATCCTGTATAGCCTCAGCTGAGCAGACTGCCAAAACAAAAATAAATGCGTATGGGAGGGATTTGAAAACAGCAGTAATGATGTTAAGAGAGTGTAGGAAGAATGGAGTGTTGAAGGCATTGAATCCAGTGCAGAGGAGCTCAGATTTAACATAGTGGTGAGCTTCACAACGTAATGAGAGAAGAGAAGGGACAGGGAGGGGGACACCACTCATCATTCTCCGTAGGTCATGGAATGGATCCACCAGCTATACAGCCATAAAATGCTAAAATTTCAAATACTTCCTAATAAACTCTTTGCAAAAGCCCCATCAATTGATTTGCTTTGTTGTAGTTTTCTTCTTTTGTCACCTTCTGTAGTTTCTAATGATCATGAAGTATCCACAAGAGTGGACTAGTATAGAGAATTAAGGTGGTTTTGATATTCTGCAAGCTGATTGGGTAGCCCTTGAATCATGACTTGATTAAAGATATTTTAAGCCTTTCAGTGCTGATTTTCTTTTAGCTTTCTCTTCCACAGATCCGACTGAACAGACTATTGACCATCGACACAGATTTGTTGGAACAACAAGACATTGACCTAAGCCCTGATTTGGCAGCTCCTTACGGTCCAACAGAAGAAGCTGCTCACAAAGTTAAACACTATTATCGCTTTTGGATCTTGCCTCAGCTGTGGATTGGTATTAACTTTGACAGACTCACACTTTTGGCCCTGTTTGATAGGTGAGAATGTAGATTTTACTTTTAAATTGAAACGTTTCAAATTACCCATTGAGTATTTGACTTGGTTTCCGTCTTGGAAACTGTTTTCTATTTTAGAAATCATTTTTATCATTAAGAATCATGCAACTGTATTTTAAAAGCCAGAGAATATGAGATGTTAATGGCCATAAGGTTATACATATTATATTGACTCTTACTATAAAAGGTTTAAGAGGAAGTTTCTTTCCTTACTTCTTGTCACTAGTCTTAATAGTAAACAGCAGTAGTTAGTTATGAACTTGATGGCCAAATGCTGCTTCTAGTTGACATGGAGTAAAAAAGACTGGACTGACTTTTCCACCTGAAACGATGAAAAACAGATAAAATGCACGAACCAGTGGTTTTCAAGACACGGGAGATAAGACAGAAAAAGACGGTGATTCCTGAGAGATGGGGAGCAAATTATGTGAGCCCTACAATTGCCCAGCTTACTGAAGAGAGTTCCCAGGTTGTGATCCTGAAGTAGAGTGCAGCAGACTTCCTGAGTTGAGGAGAGGGAGCTAAGAGTCCAGGGAGACTAGAGCAATTTGAATCTGTGGGACAGAACATCAGAGAGAGGATCGCTGCTCAGAAATTCAGAGATGTGTAGTGGATCCCCTCACTATTTAGCAGAGTATTGATAAGAGAATGTATGAGGAGACTAGACCAGGGGAGAGAATCATGTAAAAGAAATCATGAAAATCATGTAAAAGAAATCATGAAAATCATGTAAAAGAAATAAAGGCACAGTGCCTGGCACACAGGGCTGGGAATGGTGCCTGTCATCACCTGCTGGACTGAAGAAACTCATAATAATTCATATTTTATGGTGCATTATATAGAGTACTCAGGAAAGTCCTGCCTTAGAAGTGGGGAGTACTTAGCCCTAGTATGGACACTGTTCCAGACCCACCTAGCAAGTCGTAAAAGCAAGACTTGAAAGGATCCAACTGTTTCCAAGTAGCGTAGCAAAGCTCAAGATTTATAGAAATTCAGAAATTCTCACCACATAAAAAGTTGAGGTTCACAAGGTCTGGCATCCAGAGAGTACCAAGCATACAAAGAAATGACAAAACGTGATTTATAATGAGGGAAATAATGAGTCAGTTGAAACCAGCCTTTAGCTGTCACTGATATTAGAATTAGCAAAGACATTAAAAGTTATAACTACTTTGCATGTTAATAAAAGTTGAGTAGAGATATGGAAAATGCAAAGAAAAAAAAAGACCCAAATTGAACTTGCAGATGAAAACTAATATGTCTGAGGTGAAAAATACAGTGGATGAGATTAACAGTAGATTAGACATTACAGAAGAAAATATTAATGAAGTTGAAAGCATGGCAGTAGAAACTATTGAAAGTGAAACAAAAGAAAAAAATTCTCCTCCCTCCCTCTCCTCAACAAAAAAAACACACAAGATAAAAGTATGCTCTGGGAGACAGGGAGAGAGAAAAAATTCTGAGGAAGTTAATGGTGGAAAACTTTCCAAATTCGATGAAAACTATTGAAGAGTCTCCTTGAACCTCAAGTATAGGAAACATGAAAAAAACTATAGCAAGGCACATAGTTTTTCAAAACCAATAATAAAATTTTTAAAACTTTAAAAGAGGAAAAAGATACAGTTTGTATAGGGGAACAAGGATAAGGAAGACATCAGATTTATTGTTGGACAAAATCCAAATAAGATAATGGAGCAGCATTTTTAAAGTATTGAAGGGAGAAAAAGCTCAACCTGGAATTCTGTAGCCAGCAAAACTGCAAAAGCCAGGATGAAATAAAGATATTTTCAGATTAGAAAAAACTGGGAAGAATCTTTTTCAGGCAGATCCACAGTACAATATAGTACTGGATTTCTTTCAGGCCGAAGGATAATAATACCAACTGGGAATGTGGAGCTACCTGGGGAAACAGAAGATGAGTGCAAGTGTTAACTGCATGAATAAATATATAAGATTTTTTTTATATATATATATATATATATATATAAGGAATATATATATATTTTTATATATATATATATAAGAAAATATATAAGATTTTTTCTTACTAATTAAATCTTTTTGAGACATAACTGGATGTTTAAACAAAAATAATAATGATGTATACTGTGTGATTTATAAGTAAATTTCATGATAATAATAGCATAACTTTTATCAAGATAAACCATATTCTAGGCCATACTATGTCCTTTACTCTATGAAAGGACATTTGAAAGTATACTATTATAAGTTTCTTATACTATATATGAATTGATATAAGTTTATTTGAGTTAGACTGTCATAAAATGTATACTTTAAACCCTAAAGCAAACACTAAAATAACAAAAGAGTTATAAATGGTAAGTTAAAAAAATAAAGGAGATAAAATAGACTTATAAAAATTATTCTCTTAATCTAAAATAAGGCAGAAAAAGAGATCAAAAACAGATTGACACAAGATAAATGACAAGGTAATAGTTGGGAAAAGGCAGAAATTGTCAAATGGGAGAAAATAGCAAGACTCAATTCTTTTCTGCCTATAAGAAATGCACTTTAAATATAAAGGTAGAAAAGATAGATCATCTTAACACTAATCAAAGTAAAGTTGGAATAGCTGAATTAATATCAGACAAAGTGGATTTCAGAGCAAAGAAAATGTTCTTTTTACTCCAAGATAAAAGGAGGTGGTTGTATATAGTTCAGTTCAGTCGCTCAGTCGTGTCCAACTCTTTGTGACCCCGTGAATCGCAGCACGCCAGGCCTCCCTGTCTATCATCAACTCCTGGAGTTCACTCAGACTCACGTCCATCGAGTCAGTGATGCCATTCAGCTGTCTCATCCTCTGTCATCCCCTTCTCCTCCTGCTCCCAGTCCCTCCCAGCATCAGAGTCTTTTCCAATGAGTCAACTCTTTGCGTGAGGTGGCCAAAGTACTGGAGTTTCAGCTTTAGCATCATTCCTTCCAAAGAACACCCAGGGCTGATCTCCTTCAGAATGGACTGGTTGGATCTCCTTGCAGTCCAAGGGACTCTCAAGAGTCTTCTCCAAAACCAAAACTTCAATTAAATTAATACACTCTAGCCAGGATGATCAGGACCAAAAAAAATGTTACAAATTAGGATATGTGAGCTAGGATATCATGATAGGAATGTGAGCTAGGATATCATTATAGATTCTACAAGTAATAAACCAATAATAAAATATTATGAGCAGTTATATGTAAATAAGATAGCAAATTTCTTGAATAATAGAAATGATCAAATTTCACTCTGAAAGAAATATAAATATAATACCTATCAAATAAATGGGCATTATAGTTAAACACCTTCCCATAAAGAAAACTATACAGGTCTAGAGAGTGTCAAAATAATATCCCAAATCAGTAAAGGATAGGCTTTCAACAAGTGGTGCTGGCCCACTGGCCTTCTCTATGCAAAAAAAAAAAGGAATAAAGAACTTGTTTCTTTACCTTGCATCATATTGTAAAAATTAACTCAAAATGGATCATAAACCTCCGTGTAAAGTCTAAAATATAAAATTCAGAAAAAAAGCAAAACATAGGAGAAAAGATGTGTGACTTTGGGCAAAATTGCTCAGATGTGACATAAAATACAGGATCAATGAAAAAACAAATTGATAAATTGGATTCATCAAAATTGAAAGCTAAAAAAAAGCTGAAAGGAGAACAGTCCAGAGACCAGTGATATGGCAGAATGTAGTGTAGCAGGGCTGACAGGGATCACTGAGCTCAGCAAATCTGAAATTCCACATCTGCCACATAAGAACAAATGAAGAGATGCCACTGTTCCGTTTATTGATTTTGAAAATACTGTTGAACTGTTTTCATCTGAGAACTGTCAAGTGAAATGCTACAGAGATGTTTGTGAATTTTATTTTTTAGGTCAACAGATCATTATAAATAGGGCGTTGACTTAATAAAAACAAATGAAACCATTTTTATGATTATAAATGCAATTTTTTATGAAATACATAGAAAGACTTTAAGGTAGAGGCCAGCCACAATCCTTCCACCCAGAGAGAACCATTATATCTATATATGGTGTATTTTCTTAAGTAATAGAACTTACATCTTCCTACAGTTTTATGTCCTGCTTTTTTTGTATAGCGATGTACTGAGCATGTTCCCGTGTCAATAAATGCTCTTTAAAATCAAGACTTTTAGTACTCTTGCCTGGAAAATCCCATGGACGGAGGAGCCTGGTGGGCTGCAGTCCATGGAGCTGCGAAGAGTCGGGCACGACTGAGCGACTTCACTTTGACTTTTCACTTTCATGCATTGGAGAAGGAAATGGCAACCCACTCCAGTGTTCTTGCCTGGAGAATCCCAGGGACGGAGGAGCCTGGTGGGCTGCCGTCTATGGGGTCGCACAGAGTTGGACACGACTGAAGCGACTTAGCAGCAGCAGCACATATTTTACATTTTGTGAGTAGCATTTCCCTGAGAAGTAATGAGACAGATAGTTATTTTTTTGGCATTATCTACAGAAATCATTTTAATTGTTGTATGTAGTATCTTGGAGATCATACTGCTGCTTTTACAGGGTCAGTTTAGTAAAATATAGAACTGTCTCAGAAACTTTGATAGAGGCAGTGTTGATGGTCTTTATCACTGCCTTCATTCTCACCATATGTAAGAGCCTATATTTAAGTAAGTTTAATAGATTTTCAGATTATTTCAGGTAGTTTAGACATGGGAAATGAAACCAGTTAGTATCAAAACTTGATTACAAACCTTGTCATATAAATAACTTTTTAATTTTCTAGAAACTCCTTTGAATTTTTTCAAACTTATTTCTTTGTATATTTCCTTTATTTGCCATTCAAGTTGGTTAGTTATTTGGCAACAAATTTCACAGAAAAGCAGATGTTAAGAAAAGTAAAGTTATAACAGAAATTAAAACTATATTACGTGTTATAATTAGAACTTCACAGTCCTCTGTAGCATGCTTTATTTGCATATAAGAATGTGTGCTTCTGTTGGTGGGAATGCAAATTGATATAGCCACTATGGAGAAGAGTATGCAGATTCCTTAAAAAACTAGGAATAAAACTACTGTATGACCCAGCAATCCCTCTATTGGGCATATACCCTGAGAAAACCGTAATTGAAAAAGACACATGTACCCCAGTATTCATCACAGCACTATTTGCAATAGCTAGGACATGAAAGCAACCTTTTCATACTCTTCTATCTTTTTGCCTTTTCATACTATTCATGGGGTTCTCAAGGCAAGAATACTGAAGTGGTTTGCTATTCCCTTCTCCCAAGTAGGGAAAACGGCTAGACCATTCAGGTATGACCTAAATCAAATCCCTTACGATTATATAGTGGAAGTGACAAATAGATTCAAGGGATTAGATCTGATAGAGTGCCTGAAGGACTATGGACAGAGGATCGTGACATTGTACAGGAGGCAGGGATCAAAACCATCCCCAAGGGAAAGCAATGCAAAAAGGCAAAATGGTTGTCTGAGGAGGCCTTACAAATAGCTGTGAATAGAAGAGAAGGAAAAGGGAAAGGAGAAAAGGAAAGATATACCCATTTGAATGCAGAGTTCCAAAGAATAGCAAGGAGAGATAAGAAAGCCTTCCTTAGTGATCAGTGCAAAGAAATAGAGGAAAAAACAGAATGGGAAAGTCTAGAGATCTCATCAAGAAAATTAGAGATACCAAAGGAACATTTCATGCAAAGATGGGTACAATAAAAGACAGAAATGGTATGGCCCTAACAGAAGCAGATGATATTAAGAAGAGGTGGCAAGAATACACAGAAGAACTGTACAAAAAAGATCTTCATGACCCATATAGTCACAATGGTGTGATCACCAACCTAGAGCCAGACATCCTGGAATGTGAAGTCAAGTAGCCCTTAGGAAGCATCACTATGAACAAAGCTAGTGGAGGTGATGGAATTCCAGTTAAACTATCTCAAATCCTAAAAGATGATGCTGTGAATGTGCTGCACTTAATATGCCAGCAAATTTGGAAAACTTGGCAGTGGCCGCAGGACTGAAAAAAGGTCAGTTTTCATTCCAGTCCCTAAGAAAGGCAATGCCAAAGAACGCTCAAACTACCACACAATTGCAGTCATCTCACACACTAGCAAAGTAATGCTCAAAATTCTCCAAGCCGGGCTTCAACAGTACGTGAACCATGAACTTCCAGATGTTCAAACTGGATTTAGAAAAGGCAGAGGAATCAGAGATCAAATTGCAAGCATCCATTGGCTCATCAAGAAAGCAAGAGAGTTCCAGAAAAACATCTATTTCTGCTTTATTGACTATGCCAAAGCCTTTGACTGTGTGGATCACAATAAACTGTGGAAAATTGTGAAAGAGATGGGAATACCAGACCACCTGACCTGCCTCCTGAGAAATCTGTATGCAGGTCAGGAAACAACAGTTAGAACTGAATATGGAACAACAGACTGGTTCCAAATTGGGAAAGGAGTATGTCAAGGCTGTATATTGTCACCCTGCTTATTTAACTTATATGCAGAATACATCATGAGTAACGCTGGCTGGAAGAAGCACATGCTGGAATCAAGATTGCCAGGAGAAATATCAATAACCTCAGATACACAGATGACACCACACTTATGGCAGAAAGTGAAGAAGAACTAAAGAGCTTTTTGATGAAAGTGAAAGAGGAGAGTGAAAAAGTTGGCTTAAAGCTCAACATTCAGAAAACTAAGATCATGGCATCTCATCCCATCACTTCATGGGAAACAGTGGAAACAGTGACAGATTTAATTTTGGGGGGCTCCAAAATCACCACAGATGGTGACCACAGCCATGAAATTAAAAAATGCTTGCTCCTTGTAACAAAAGTTATGACCAACCTAGAGAGCATAATAAAAAGCAGAGACATTACTTTGCCAACAAAGGTCTGTCTAGTCAAAGCTGTGATTTTTCCACTAGTCATGTATCAATGTGGGAGTTGGACTATAAAGAAAGCTGAGTGCTGAAGAATTGATGCTTTTGAACTGTGGTGTTGGAGAAGACTCTTGAGAGTCCCTTGGACTTCAAGGAGATCCAACCAGTCCATCCTAAAGGAGAATAGTCCTGAATATTCATTGGAAGGACTGATGCTGAAGCTGAAACTCCAATACTTTGGCCACCTGATGGGAAGAGCTGACTCATTTGAAAAGACCCTGATTCTGGGAAAGACTGAAGGCAGGCGGAGAAGGGGACGACAGAGGATGAGATGGCTGGATCACATCACCAACTCAATGAACATGAGTCTGGAGGAATGAATCTCGAGGAGTTGGTGATGGTCAGGGAGGCCTGGCGTGCTGCAGTCATGGTGTCACAAAAAGTCAGACACGACTAAGCCACTGAACTGAGCTGAAAGCAGCCTAGATGTCCATTGACGGATGAATGGATAAAGAAGTTGTGGTACATATAGACAATGGAACATTAGCCATAAGAAGAAACACGTTCGACTCAGCTCTAATGAGGTGGCTAAACCTAGAGCCTATTATCCAGTATGAAGTAAGTCAGAAAAAGACAAATGTCATAAACTAGCACGTATTTATGAAATCTAGAGAGATGGTGCTGATGAAGCTATCTGCAGAGCAGCAGTGAAGACACAGGGAGAGCAGAGTTGTGGAACCTGTGGGTGGAGAGGGCAGGGCGCTTTGAGAGAGTAGCACTGAAACATGCACATTGCCGTATGCGCAGTTAGAGGACCAGTGGAGAGTCACTGTGTGACGCAGGGAGCTCCAATCCGCTGCCCTCTGACAACCTAGAGGGATGAGATGGGGTGGGGGGTGGGAGGCGGGAGGGAGCCTTAAGAGGGAGAGGGCCTGTGGCTGATTCACGTTGATATGTGGCAGAAACTAATATGATATTATAAAGCAGTTATCCTCCAATTAAAAATAAATTAAAAAAATTTAAAGAATGTGTGCTAGCTTTTTGTCTCAACTGGGCATACTTTTTCGGTATGAGCCAAAGCCTTGTTCAAACCTAGGACAAAGGAGAAAAAAAAACATTGTACCAAATATAATATGAACTTCATATGGATGTCTTCCCCCTTTTCACTCTAATTCATTTCTTATATTGATCATGTACTTACTGATAATTTTTTTCTGTCTACAGAAATCGTGAGATCCTGGAAAATGTGTTAGCTGTCATCTTGGCTATTCTTGTGGCTTTTTTGGGATCCATTCTTCTTATACAAGGCTTCTTCAGAGATATCTGGGTCTTCCAGTTCTGCCTGGTGATAGCCAGCTGTCAGTACTCACTGCTTAAGGTACCAGCATCTCTCTTCTCTTCAGGCTTTGGCATAGTAGCTGTGTTAAAAAGCAGAAGATTTTGTATCATTCATTGAATTACATTAAGAATATAACTTTTAGATTTATTTTCCTTGGATGTTTACATTAGATTGGGTAAGGAACAAAAGGGACATATAAACTTAAAAAAAACGATATGTGAATTAAACTTCCCAAACTTTTTTTTGTATTAAATATTTGGGCACTTATCAAAAGAAAGAGGTTTTTTTTTTTTGGCTTTGCCGCATGGGGTCACAGAGTCAGACACGACTGAACAACTGAACTGAACTGAACATGGTTTGTGGAATCTTAGTTCCCTGACTAGGAATTTAACCCAGACCCCAGCAGTGAAATCACCAAGCCCTAACCACTGAACTGCCAGGAATTCCCAAGAATTTGAGTTCTTGAAATTCATTTCTTTTTAATTTATCAACATTAACCCTCCTAGTCTCATATTTGAGTCTTCTCTTATGTAGGTGAAATTTGTTAAAATCCATCATTGGTAGATAGAATAATGTCAAAACTAGCATATTTATTCTTTGAGGACACCAAGAGCACATGATTGGCATCCCTTTACTTTTGTTCAAATAGTGGCTCTGAAATAACCAATTTTAAGCTTTCCATAAATGGGAGAATTAAATACCTAAATTTTTACCCTCCATGCAGCCTCACTGTGCATGGGTAACATGAACTGTTTTCTTCCCTTTCTTAGCCAGTTCTGTTTATTTGCCTGGTACATACTAACATGCAGAACCCTATCCCATCCCGAGAACTATTTGTTTAGTTCTGTTTACACCATCAGCTATCCTTGCTTTCTTCTCTCTCCATTTGTAGACCTCTAGAGTAAGCCACCTGTGTCAACTGCTCTATTTCTTCAAGACCCATCCATACTTTTTCCCTCATTGCAGTACTGAAATTACAGTCTTTGTGCACTAATAATCTCTAGTTGCCAAATCTATGGTCTTAGTCTTCGTTCTCTGTGAGTGCTGCTCTGTTTTTATGTTTTCCTCATTGTTGATCTGTGATCTTATACTACCCTCATGATTATCCTACTTTTCAAGTAACTTTATTTTTCTTTGTTGATGCCTCTTTGTTCTTTTGACCACTTCTTAATTTACGAGAATTTGTTAGCGTTTTATTTGGCCCTCTTTTCAGTTTGCACTTTCTTGCCAATGAAGTCATCCTCTTTTATTGCCACTCTTATATACTTCTATATAAATCATGTCCAGAATTTTTATTTCACAGTCTTCACCTTTCTCATAAGCGTTAGTTGTATATATCTAAGAGGAAGCTGGGCATATTCTGAAAAGGGCACACGGTCGTCTTCTGATCTTTTCCTCTCCCAGTTCTTTTGCTTTTGATCATAGTCTGTATGTGTGTGTACTCAGTTGTGTCTGACTCTTTGTGACCCCATGGACTGTCACCCACCAGGCTCCTCTGTCCATGGGATTCTGCAGGCAAGACTACTAGAGTGGATTGCCATTTCCTCCTCTAGGATTTGGTAGTAGTACACCAACCCAGATCTTAGAGCCTCTGCTCCTTCCTTCTTGACCTTTAATAGCATTACCTAAAGTCTCTCTGATTAAATTTGGTGATTCTGTGTTAAAATTTCTGGACTTTGGCCTTTTTGTTTCAGTTCCCATTAAACCATCCCTTTATTGCCTTAAACCATTTGAATTCATTCCCTGGGTTCAGTGTTTCTAATTTTCTAATTTTGTCCACTGCTTAATATGGTTAGATATGAAAAGGCAAAAAGATGAATGCGATTTTTTTAGTATTTCAGATTTTTTAAATCTACTTGACTACAAGAATAGTAATATCATAAACAGAAGTAAGAAAGGCAGGAACAGAGCTTTAGGAGGATAAACATTCAAATTGAGTTTAAAGAGACCAGACAAGGGCTATGTGCCAAACTCTGTGATCTTAGTCCAGTGTTGAATTACAGGATGGCAATAGACTGTCCTAGTGAAATTCTTTGGTATGCTGTTGAAAATGAACTCCAACTTGGGAGAAAAGTCATCATTTGGGAGGTAACTGCATAATACCTTTTGAACATTTTTATGGAAAATTGATGGTCTCTTAGAAGGATATAACCTAAATTTGAGTTTGATGTGAAAATGCATCGTATTAAATGTATACTTAATACAACTGCCATTGAATTGTTCAGTAAGCTTGAGTTTGGGGCATAACTGGAATCCTTTTTATAAGCTCACTCATAGTTTGTGCATGTCCTGAATGGAGTGATGTTGCCATAAGAAAGCATTCTGCCTTAATTGTACTTAGATGTTCTAATGGGCCAAGGAGTAAGATGGATCTATCAGCTGTTATGCTGATAGATCCATCTTATGCTATTTCATATGCTAGATCATCTTATGCTATTTCAGAAACATAATAAGGTTAAGTGTTAGGAAGGATTTGAGTGGAGCTGATGTTTCATCTTCTGTTGATGCTTCAGCAGAATTAATGACCTACAGGTCATGGCTTGCTGCTGTTGCTGCTGCTGCTAAGTCGCTTCAGTCGTGTCCAACTCTGTGCAACCCCATAGACGGCAGCCCACCAGGCTCCCCCGTCCCTGGGATTCTCCAGGCAAGAACACTGGGGTGGGTTGCCATTTCCTTCTTCAATGCATGAAAGTGAAAAGTGAAAGTGAAGTTGCTCAGTCGTGTCCGACTCTTAGCGACCCCATGGACTGCAGCCTACCAGGCTCCTCTGCCCATGGGATTTTCCAGGCAAGAGTACTGGAGAGGGGTGCCATTGCCTTCTCCACAGGTCATGACTTAGCTATAGAATATTCACTTAAAATTATTTCAGGTATTTTGGAAGTTAATGTAAAATTCCCAGGTCTTCAATAATATAATCTATCTTTCTGTTCTTTTTCAGAGTGTTCAACCAGATTCTTCTTCTCCTAGACATGTAAGTCACTCTGATACACCTACAACTTGTGATTCCTTGACATTCCTCAAAAACCATTTTTTTGGTCATAAGTCAGATTGAATTAAGATTTGTGGTAGTATTTTCTCATTGGCAGAAGAAACTCGGTGATTGTGCATTTGTTCTTGGTAGTCTCCTTTAATCTAGAGCAGTTCCTCAGTATTTGACACAATATTGACATTTTTAATGGATACAGGCTATTTTATACACGACCTTCAATTTGACTTTGATATTTCTTATTAGATACAGGCTGTGCTTTTTTGGTAGAAATATTACAAAAGCAATGTGTTCTCAGTGTATCATATAAGGAAGCACATGATAACTGATGTATGCTTTTACTGGTGATAACTGATCTTTTGTCTAAGGGTAGTGTCTGCAGTGTTTTTCAAACTCTGCAGTGTTAACATTCTGGGCTGGATAATTGTCTGTTGAAAGCTGGGTGTGGGGAGGCTCTGTCCTGTGCATTGTAGGATGTTTAGCATTATCTCTGACTTCTACCCACTAGATGCCAACAGCATACTCACCCTGGTTGTGACAACCACAGTGTCTGCAGACTTCACCAGCCGTCCCCTGGAGGGTGAAATCTCCCCCCACCCCCTGCCTGCCCCCGCCCCTTGAGAACCAGTACTCTAATCATTTTTCTCTTGTAGTCAATAACTATATAGGAGATACTTGAGATTGTGTATATATCCTGTTGCTCTGCATATCTCCACCGACTTGTTTTTAATATCTGTTGATATTTCTTGGCTGGTGACCAAATAGTGATTTTTTTAGGTCCATGTTTCCTTCTATATTTATTAGTTGACTTCTTATCATAAGAACTTTCCCTTTTCTTGTATTGGTGTGGATCCACAGACTCTTACTTTATTAAATGGACCATAATGTTACTATCATTACTTTTGATGTTCAAATTGTCCCTGATTTGACCATTGAGAACCCATCAGCTGCCTTCCTTGTCCTTTTGACATACTTTTATCATTTTAAAAGTTTTTTCTCCATTAGGAGCACAATAATTTGTACCAGGCTCATCTTATACTTTCCCCGTCTTAGCCTGAAATCACCCTTTTCTCTGTGGATCCTTGGTTCCTTTTAGTGAGCATTGTTATTTATAAACTAAGATCGGTTTGCTAGTAATCTTTATTACTAGAATGTCATTGCTACTAGGTCCTCTCAGTGGATAAAACTAGAAAAATATATGTATACACACATAGTCACACATTTATTCTTCATCTGTCTGCATTATTAAAAATAATGAGTTCATACTGATACTTAATTTCAATCTAACATCCTAAGGTTTATTCTGTTCTTCCTCCTTTCCATATTTGTAATTCCCTTCTGCCACAGTCAGAAACCTGACTTCGTATGGAAACATTTTGAATCTTCAGAATATAAGCCATCAAAGATCTCAGTAGCTAGTTGTGACTCTTTAAATTAACTAAACTGACTTCTTTTTAATGTCATTTTCAGGGTCATAATCGTATCATTGCCTACAGTAGACCAGTTTATTTCTGTTTGTGCTGTGGTCTTATTTGGCTCTTGGATTATGGTAGCAGAAACCTAACAACAACCAAGTTCAAATTATATGGAATAACTTTCACCAATCCTCTTGTGCTTATATCGGCCAGGGATTTAGTTATAGGTGAGTCATCTTAAGGTATTGTAGGTCTTAACATTATTTGTATGCAAACCATTCACTGATCAGTAGACTGATTATATAGGTAAAAATAGTTTTAGTGGACTTATTTTGCTATTTATTGCCATCTTCTCAGTAAAGAACGAAAAAACTATAGGGCGTTAGGAATGAAAAAACTGATGATGAACAAATATAGCCGATGGAATGAGAGATTTTCCTTGGATCTTTATCTCAGGTTCCTATTACATGAAACACCAAATTGTTCATAGTTGGAAAGATTATTTAATACTCAGCCAGGTATGTAGAGAAATAATTTAAAATGGTAACTTTAAGAAATTTGCTTAGTAGTTTTAAGCAATTGTAAGAAACTTGCTTAATAATCTATGTTAATTTTGGGTTCCTTTTTATCATTTATTTTATGGTCTTAAGATGAACAAAGGGATGGATGTGACATGCTGTTTTTAACTTGCTTTTCTTTCCTTCTATAGTGTTTACACTCTGTTTCCCAATAGTATTTTTCATTGGTCTCCTGCCTCAGGTGAATACATTTGTAATGTACCTTTGTGAACAATTGGATATTCATATCTTTGGTGGTAATGGTGAGTACTTCCTTATAAAAATTAAGCTTAAAGTATTACTTTTACGGATCATTAAACAATAAACTGACCATTAAGTTGCTTTTTCAGTTTTTATTTTAGAAGTGAAATTAGAAAATGCACTATTTAGTAATTAAAGATTGAACAGGGATTAGTTTGTAGATAGGAAAAAAATAGTCAAGTCTGCTACTTTAGTGAAAGATCTGGGAATAATGGAGTTGATTTGTAACAAGTGTTAAAATACTGTTACCTTAAAGTTACAGTGAGTTACATGGAACTTATATAGACTCATGAAATATTTATAAAAGATCAAGTAGTTTGAGCTCTGATATGTGGCATTATGTTTACATTTTGAATTAGTGTATACATTTGATATTCTATATATTTAGTTTCAGAGCTTTGTTTCATTGTTAGAATCAGTTCAGTTCAGTTGGTCAGTCATGTTCGATTCTTTGTGACCCCATGGACTGCAGCATGCCAGGTCTCCCTATCCATCACCAATTCCCAGAATTTACTCAAACTCATGTCCATTGAGTCGGTAATGCCATCCAACCTTCTCATCCTCTGTTGTCCTCTTCTCCTCCTGCCTTCAATCTTTCCCAGCATCTGGGTCTTTTCCAACAAGTCATTTTGTATCAGGTGGCCAAAGTATTCGGAGTTTCAGCTTCAGCATCAGTCCTTCCAATGAATATTCAGGACTGATCTCCTTTAGGATGGACTGGTTGGATCTCCTTGCAGTCCAAGGGACTCTCAAGAGTCTTCTCCAACACCACAGTTCAGAAGCATCAATTCTTCAGTGCTCAGCTTTCTTTATAGTCCAACTCTTACATCCGTTCATGACTACTGGAAAAACCATAGCTTTGATTAGGCTGACCTTTGTTGGCAAAGTAATATCTCTGGTTTTTAGTATGCATTCTAGGTTGGTCATAACTTTTGTTCCAAGGAGCAAGCATCTTTTAATTTCATGGCGGCAGTCACCATCTGAAGTGATTTGGGATCCCCAAAAATAAAGTCTGCCACTATTTCACTGTTTCCCCATCTATTTGCCATGAAGTGATGATACCAGATGCCATGATCTTAGTTTTCTGAACATTGAGTTTTAAGCCAACTTTTTCACTCTCCTCTTTCACTTTCATCAAGAGGCTCTTTAGTTCTTCACTTTCTGCCATAAGGGTGGTGTCATCTGCATATCTGAGGTTATTGATACTTTTCCCAGCAATCTTGATTCCAGCTTGTGCTTCATCCAGTCCAGCATTTCTCATGATATACTCTGCATATAAGTTAAATAAGCAGGGT
This sequence comes from Bos mutus, assembly GCF_027580195.1. NCBI lineage: Eukaryota > Metazoa > Chordata > Mammalia > Artiodactyla > Bovidae > Bos > Bos mutus. Next base: position 26,102,004 of record NC_091626.1, on the reverse strand, counting down.
AACAATACTTCTTTCCTGATTTGAAACCAGTCTGTTGTTCCATGTCCAGCTCTAACTGTTGCTTCCTGACCTGCATACAGGTTTCTCAAGAGGCAGGTCAGGTGTTCTGGTATTCCCATCTCTTTCAGAATTTTCCACAGTTTGTTGTGATCCACACAGTCAAAGGCTTTGGCATAGTCAATAAAGCAAAAGTGGGACACCTAAACCAGAATGCTTTTACATTTTACTAAATAAGATTTTTAGAAATATCTCTGCTTTTAGAGTAGAATATGTGAATATGAATTGATACCGTTAGAAATGTATTCCCCTGTTGTATGTACATTTTATTTTCAAAATAAGACGAAAATAAAATTATTCTGGAATAATGTTCTGCAGAACTTGAAAATAACACTTTGGTCCGTGGTTAACTGAGGTTAAAATATGCCTTTATTTAGTTTAACCATCCAACATTTTACTGAGAGATGAGTGCACAGTTAGGAAAAAAAATATGAAAGGGAAAGAAATTACTGACCCTTATTCATCACATTTTGCTGTCTGTATCTTCCAAGTACAGCATTGAAATTACCTCTACTGATAAAGTGTTGATATTATGGTTTAAATTTTAAATAGAAACTAAGCTTTTTCTATGTTGCTGTGTATCTAGAGCATTTTTAATGGTTTGAAGTTTTGAAGGTGCATGAATTAAGAACAGTTGGTGTTCAGCACAACTTAATGGGTAGAAAGCAATTTAAGTATTTGGGGGGCTATTATAGGTGCTATATTAATCTATGGAGAAGGTTTAGTGTAGATAATTTATAATAGTGGGCTTCATCATAATTTATAAACTTGTGCAAGGTATAAGCTTTTTAATATCTCCTAAAGAAAAATTTTTCTTGTAGTTTTTTTTAAGGTCACCATATAAAATTACTGTTGAAGTCTGTTATCTTAGCCATCCTTTCTTCCTTATTATTAGTAATCCCATTGGATCTGTTTTTTTGTTGTTAGTAATTAGTCAGATCTATACTTTTTGTGAGAATTAATTAATTATAGGAATATAAATTTACTTCTGTGGGTAGCACAAGTTCTGTTTAAATAGACAGACTAACATCTTTTAGTGAAAATACATTTCTAGTTTCTTTTGAGGCTCTTTGAACTTTATTTTCCCAAACTTTTATAAATAATAAGGTACATTCTTAAAGCACAATATAGGTATAATTTTTTCTACTGTAGATATAGTAGTAAAATAAAAAAAGATTTTTATTACTTTATTCCTTCCAAGGTGAATATATTTTACCTTGTATCAGAAATTGTCTGTAATAAACCTTTATCATTTCAAAATTTTTTGAAAGGACAGGATAAAGAGAAACTCAATTTTCATAAATTGAGCAAGTAGATATTTAATTATACTCAGTATCATATTATTTTAAGTGCTTTTCAGTGACTTGTTTATACAAGTTTTCTCCACCCATGTATACGTTTATGGATGTTGATTTCTGCTCCCTCTCCTGTCTAGCCACCACAAGCCTGCTTGCAGCGCTTTACAGTTTCGCCTGTAGCGTCGTGGCAGTAGCCTTACTGTATGGATTATGTTATGGGGCCTTAAAGGTGAGCATTACGTGTAGTATGTTTTGTCATTAGGGCTACTTTTCTATTAATATATGAAGATTGTTTTAAATTGACTAATTACTTTTTTTCCTGGTATGTCTTCAGTATTAATTTCCATGGTCTTCATATGTTGTGCATTATTCTCATTCTAATTTAGTTTGAATTTGAAAGCAATTTTATAGTTAATTATTACTAAAAGAAAATTCTTTTCTGTGCAGTAATAATAGGTTAATATTAGAAGCAGATTATTAAAAACTAAGCTGGTCTAGGATAGAGGTGGGGCATGGTGATAACAATATGAAATTAATTTCAGATTTTTACTTAAGAATATGTGTAATTACTCTTCAAGATTTTTTTCAAACTTAGAGAACAAGTTCAAGTACTGCAATTTAAGATTCAGTCTAGTAAAAATTAATGCACTGAAATTTAATGTCATTATTGGTTTAGAAGAATCTGATGAGCCCTATTAGCTCCATTTTTAAGTAATTGTCACCAAATTATAAGTAAAAATTTTAGGTTTCTCATAAACAATTCTTGGTATTCTTTTTAATGATGAATACAAGATAAACAGAGAATAATAGTGTTGAAAGGGTTATGAGAAGGGCTCATAGCATCCTTCCTTGACTCATGGACTCAGTAGCATTTACTGTGCTTACTATGTGCCTAGTTCTGTGCTAAGTACCATTTTCTGCCTTTAAGTTACCGGTATGTTAACTGTGGTTAACAAGTTAATTGAGCTCTTAACTGAGGGTGAATAGAGGGGATGAAGGCTGTGAAAACAGAGTATTACAGGTATATGAACTAAGACATTATCCTCTTCAGCCTAAAGGGATTAGAGATGATTTTCCAAGGGGGTGGTTTTTTACCAAAATTTGAAGGACAGTAGAAATTAGCTAGTTGAAACAAGGGATGAAGAACCATCGAGTTGTAAAGAAAGTGTGTTGTGTACAGGAAACAGCAAATAATTTGGAATTGCTGGAAATTTGGGTACATGAGGAAAGATGGCCTACAGTAAGGCTGGAAAGGTAAGCAACGACTGGATTTTGAAATATCTTTTGTCCTGAACGTATTGGGTGGAGATGGAAGACCATCAGAATAATTTGAGGTAAGGCAAGGAAATGATCAGTGTTGCATTTTAGAAGGATTACTTGGTCCCCAGTGTGAAATACAAGCAGGTAGGATCAGAAGTAGGGAGTCACTTGTGCTGCCATCTTAAAATGATAAGAGACTTCATGACAACTGGACTCAGTGAATATATTTGGGAACTCAGTGATTAAAAAGAAAAAAGCCCAAGTAGGATCTGGGATGACTTCTGGGTGGGTGCTGGTTTGAACAGCCTGTTACATAGTGATACTAATGCACATGATTCGAAGTCTTTGAGTTTACTGGGCAAGGGGATTGTTTACATTTAGACACTTTTATTTGTTGGCATTAATGGGGTATCCAGGGGTACATGGTAGTTATTTGTGGTAATGATGGAAAGATTTAGAATTCGTCAGCAAATTAAAGTATAAGAAAAAGATTGCTACCCTGGGTTGGCAGGAGAAAATGGACACAGATAGAACTCTGGGAAATGCCAATATTTAAGCAGTGAATATTACGCAGTGAATGAAACAAAATCCAACAAAGGAAACTTGAGAGGTGGTACAGCGTGAAAAAATTTTTATTTAATTTGGCATTTAATAGAGGATATTGGTGACTTGAGCAAAATAGCTTTTTTTGGTATTTTGGCTGAGGAAACTAGCTAGATTAATAGAAATTTAGGTTTGAATTGATATTAAGGAAACGTGTTCTACTCTCTGTAGAATATAGTTGAGAAGCCTGTGTGCATGAGACAATTGTTTCCTGGGTTTTGTTTTCTAAGAAAGATCTGAGGCTTGATTGCATTTAAAAGGGGAGGTAGGAAATTGAGCCTAGAGGGAGATGCTTGATTGGTGGCCCAGAGAAGAACTAGAGGTAATGAATGAGATCCAAATCCAAGCTCTCCCAGGTACACCATCTAAACCATCTGGTATAAAAGTTTTCAGATCTGTGTTTGGAGAGTATGTTTTGGAAAATGGGTCATTATTTGGAAATTGCAGCCATAGAAGTTAACAGTGCAGTAAGTTTTCTAATTTTCCAAAAGCCAGTTTAACTGTAATTATGTAGAAAAGAACAGCAGTTGTAAAGCTGCCAACCAGTACCTTGTGTCCTAAGACAGGCAGGGAGATATATTTTTTTCCTTCTTTCTTGGCCATGGCATTTTATACCAGACTATTTTAGTTTTAGATGTCCCCCATTGTAATAGAATCAATGTGCAGATTTGGTTATGTAAATGAGTAAAGACTATATACAAAGATTTTATCATAGCAGTGTTTATAACAGCAAAAGCTGTAAATGACCCAATATTTGTCATTTGTGACTAGTTAAATTAATTATGGTATAGTCCCACAATAGAATACCATACGATCATGAAAATGAATAAAAATAGATTTTTATGTGCAAATGTGGATTTCTAAGATGTATTATTTTTCTTTTTTCCAAGCTGTATTGACATGTAGTTGACAAATAAAAATTAAGATATTTAAAGTGCACATGATGATTTGATATACATATAAATTGTGAAAGAACTCCCCCATTAAGTTAACACATTTATCACCTCACATATTTACTTTTTTAATTTTTTTTGGTAAGAATGTTTAAGTTTACTCTCTTAGCAAATTTCAGTTCTACAATACAGTGTTATCAGCTATAGTCACTGTGTTACTTACTAGCTTCTCAGACCTTATTCATCTTTTAAAAAATTTTTAAAGCTTATTATTTTAATTTTTTATTAAGGTATAATTGACAAATAACATTATATTAGTTTCAATATTTATGTATATTGCAAAATGAGCACCACTATAAATCTTAATTAATATGTATCTCCGTGTGTTAGTTGCTCAGTCATGTCCAACTCTTTGCAATTGCATGGACTGTAGCCCATCAGGCTCCTCTGTCCATGGAATTCTCCAGGCAAGAATACTAGAGTGGATTGCCATTTCCTTCTACAGGGGATCTTCCCAACCCAGGGATTGAACCTGGGTCTCCTGCGTTGCAGGCAGATTCTTTACTTTCTGAGCCACCAGGGAAGGCACTATAGATAATCACAAATATTTTTTCTTACGGTGAGAACCTTTAAGATCCTGTCCTCTTAGTAACTTTCACATGTGCAGTGCAGCACCATTAACTCTATCACTGCGCTGCATTACCCTTTCAGTACTTAATCATCTTAAAACGGGAAGTCTGTGCCTTTTGACCCGGTTTATCCACTTTGCCCACAGCTCACCTAAATTCTGTCTTACAGCTGTTTGTGCTCTTTGACCAACCTTTCCCTGTTTCCCCTACCTCCCAGTCCCTGGCAAGCACCTTTCTATTCTCTGCTTCTATGAGTTTAATTTTTTTTTCCCCTTTTTAAGATTCCACATATAAATGTTAAGATGCAGTATTTGTGAATCTCTTTGTGGCTTATTTCACCTAGTACATTGCCCTCCAGTTTCATTCATGTTGTTGCAGTTGACAAGATTTCCTTTTTTTTAGGTTGAGTAATATTCCTCTGTGTGTATGTGTGTGTGTGTGAATGAATACAAAGGAAAGCAATAGGCCAAAAAATAAATGTTCCCTTTGTGCCTTTATTTAAAAACACACCCAATAACTTATATATACATAGAGCATTTATGGAAGAATACACAAGAAATTGATCATAGACGTTACTTTTGGACAGTTAGATTCATTGAGGAACATTATTGCATATCTTTCAGTTCAGTTCAGTTGCTCAGTCGTGTCCGACTCTTTGCCACCCCGTGAATAACAGCACACCAGGCCTCCCTGTCTATCACCAACTCCCGGAGTTCACTCAGACTCACGTCCATCGAGTCGGTGATGCCATCCAGCCATCTCATCCTCTGTCATCCCCTTCTCCTCCTGCCCCCAATCCCTCCCAGCATCAGAGTCTTTTCCAATGAGTCAACTCTTCGCATGAGGTGGCCGAAGTACTGGAGTTTCAGCTATAGCATCATTCCTTCCAAAGAAATCCCAGGGCTGATCTCCTTCAGAATGGACTGGTTGGATCTCCTTGCAGTCCAAGGGACTCTCAAGAGTCTTCTCCAACACCACAGTTCAAAAGCATCAATTCTTCGGCCCTCAGCCTTCTTCACAGTCCAACTCTCACATCCATACATGACCACTGGAAAAACCGTAGCCTTGACTAGACGGACCTTTGTTGGCAAAGTAATGTTTCTGCTTTTGAATATGCTATCTAGGTTGGTCATAACTTTCCTTCCAAGGAGTAAGGGTCTTTTAATTTCATGGCTGCAGTCACCATCTGTAGTGATTTTGGAGCCCAGAAAAATAAAGTCTGACACTGTTTCCCCATCTATTTGCCATGAAGTGATGGGACCAGATGCCATGATCTTCGTTTTCTGAATGTTGAACTTTAAGCCAACTTTTTCACTCTCCTCTTTCACTTTCATCAAGAGGCTTTTTAGTTCCTCTTCACTTTCTGCCATAAGGGTGGTGTCATCTGCATATCTGAGGTTATTGATATTTCTCCCGGCCATCTTGATTCCAGCTGTGCTTCTTCCAGCCCAGCATTTCTCATGATGTACTCTGCATATAAGTTAAATAAGCAGGGTGACAATATACAGCCTTGACATACTCCTTTTCCTATTTGGAACCAGTCTGTTGTTCCATGTCCAGTTCTAACTGTTGCTTCCTGACCTGCATATAGATTTCCCAAGAGGGAGGTCAGGTGGTCTGGTATTCCCATCTCTTTCAGAATTTTCCACAGTTTGTGGTGATCCACACAGTCAAGGCTTTGGCATAGTCAATAAAGCAGAAATAGATGTTTTTCTGGAACTCTCTTACTTTTTCGATGATCCAGCGGATGTTGGCAATTTGATCCCTGGTTCCTCTGCGTTTTCTAAAACCAGCTTGAACATCTGGAAGTTCACGGTTCACGTATTGCTGAAGCCTGGCTTGGAGAATTTTGAGCATTACTTTACTAGCTTGTGAGATGAGTGCAATTGTGCGGTAGTTTGAGCATTCTTCGGCATTGCCTTTCTTGGGAATTGGAATGAAAACTTACCTTTTCCAGTCCTGTGGCCACTGCTGAGTTTTCCAAATTTGCTGGCATATTGAGTGCAACACTTTCACAGCATCATCTTTCAGGATGAAATAGCTCAACTGGAATCTATCACCTCCACTAGCTTTGTTCATAGTGATGCTTTCTAAGGCCCACTTGACCTCACATTCCAGGATATCTGGCTCTAGGTGAGTGATCACACCATCGTGATTATCTGGGAATATAATCATATCTTTAGGAATGGTTTAATTTTTTTTTTAATTTTTTTAATCTATTCACTAATATAGACATTTATTAGATTGATACAAAAGTAATTGTGGTTTTGGACCATGGATTTTAAATCATTATAAATAGAGTTGACCACATCTTTATTAATCAGAATAGGAACCACTACAATCTACACATTTTTGCCAATGAGAAATAAGTTTGTTTATTCCTGTAGTGTAAAAACCCATGGTTCAGGATTTGATGAACTCGTGGAAAGCATTTTCTGCCTCCTGCTGTTTGTGGAAGTGATTTCTTGCAAAAAGTTGTGGAGATGCTTGAAGAAGTGGTAGTAGGTGAGAGGTCAGTTGAATATGGAGGATGAGGCAAAACTTTGTAGCCCAATTCATTCAACTTTTGAAGTTTGTTAGTGCAACGTGCAGTCAGGCATTGTCATGGAGAAGAATTGGGCCTCTTCTGTTGACCAGTGTGGCCTGCTGGCATTGCTGTTTTCAGTGCATCTTATCAATTTGCTGAGCATACTTCTCAGATGTAATGGTTTCACCAGAATTCAGAAAGCTCTAGTGGATCAGATGGGCAGCAGACCACCAAACAGTAACACAGTGACCATGACCTTTTTTGGTGCAGGTTTGGCTTTGGAAAGTGCTTTGGAGCTTCTGCTCGGTCTAGCCACTGAGCTAGTCATCACTGGTTGTTGTATAAAATCTACTTTTTGTCACACATCCTAATCCAACCAAGAAATGTTTTGTTGTTATTGCATAGAATAAGAAAATATGACACTTCAAAACAGTAACTTTCAGTCAGCTCATGCGGCACCCACTTATCCAGCTTTTTCATCTTTCCAGTTTGCTTCAAATGCCAAACAACCATAGAATGCTTGACACTGAGTTCTTCAGTAACTTCTCGTGTAGTTTTAAGAGGATCAGCTTCAGTGATCCTCTCAATTGGTTGTTGTCAAATTCCGATGGCCGACCATTACGCGTCTCATCTTCAAGGCTCTCATCTCCTTTGCAAAACTTCTTGAACCACCTCTGCACCCTGTACATCGGTTAGCAGTTTTTGGGCCAAATGCATTGATTGATGTTGCAAATTGTCTCTGCTACTTTACAACCCATTTAGAACTCAAAGAATTGTTCAAATTTACCTTTTATCTAGCAGCATTTCTAAAGTAAATATAAACAGCAGGTAATAAGTCATTAGCAAAAAACAAGCAAGAAATGCACATTAAAATAATGTATAACATAATTTAAGAATGTGTTTAAGAACATATCCCAGTATCAATCAGCAACGTTCAACAATGCAAACCGTAATTACTTCTGCCCCAACCTAATGAACCATGAACTTCCAGATGTTCAAGCTGGTTTTAGAAAAGGCAGAGGAACCAGAGACCAAATTACCAACATCCGATGGATCATGGAAAAAGGAAGGGAGTTCCAGAAAAACATCTGTTTCTGCTTTATTGACTATGCCAAAGCCTTTGACTGTGTGGATCACAATAAACTGTGGAAAATTCTGAAAGAGATGGGAATACCAGACCACCTGACCTGCCTCTTGAGAAACCTGTATGCAGGTCAGGAAGAAACAGCTAGAACTGGACATGGACAAACAGACTGGTTCCAAATAGGAAAAGGAGTACATCAAGGCTGTATATTGTCTCCCTGCTTATTTAACTTCTATGCAGAGTACATCATGAGAAACGCTGAGCTGGAAGAAGCACAAGCTGGAATCAAGATTGCCGGGAGAAATACCAGAAACCTCATATATGCAGATGATACCACCCTTACAGCAGAAAGTGAAGAAGAACTAAAGAGCCTCTTGATGAAAGTGAAAGAGGACAGTGAAAAAGTTGGCTTGAAACTCAACATTCAGAAAACTAAGATCATGACATCTGGTCCCATCCCTTCATGGCAAATAGGCAAACAGTGGAAACGGTAGCTGACTTTATTTTTTGGGGCTCCAAAATCACTGCAGATGGTGACTGCAGCCATGAAATTAAAAGACACTTACTCCTTGGAAGGAAAGTTATGACCAACCTAGACAGCATATTAAAAAGCAGAGACATTACTTTGCCAACAGAGGTCCGTCTAGTCAAGGGTATGGTGTTTCCAATGGTCATGTATGGATATGAGAGTTGGACTGTAAAGAAAGCTGAGTGCTGAAGAATTGATGCTTCTTCGGAGAGATCACTCCTGGCTGTTCATTGGAAAGACTGATGTTGAAGCTGAAACTCCAGTACTTTGGTCACCTGATGCGAAGAGCTGACTCATTTGAAAAGACCCTGACACTGGGAAAGATTGAGGGCAGGAGGAGAAGGGGACGATAGAGGATGAGATGACTGGATGGCATCACCGACTCAATGGACATGGGTTTGGGTAAATTCCGGGAGTTGGTGATGGACAGGGAGGCCTGGTGTGCTGTGGTTCATGGGGTCTCAAAGAGTCGGACATGACTGAGCAACTGAACTGAACACATCTATTAGAAATTCTGACTTCTGATTTTTTTGTTTACATTTTTTCCCTTGAACTTCAAAGGTCATTAAAAGTTAACAGTTTTCCTCTAAGACAACTTTACTGTTACATACATACTTCTTACATCTTTACGTATTTTTAAAGAGATTGCTAGAATGTGGGCCATTGTTTACTGAAGTAACAGCATTTAGACCCAGTACAGCCTGTAGAACAAATTCAGCTTTTAATCTTTTAATCATCATATTTCATGATTCAAAATTATTAATCTAAATAACGTAAGTCATTTTGAGACCAATTTAAGGTTGCTTTTCTTTTGTCTGAGAGAAATAAATAGTGTCAAACGTTTGTTGAATAATACTTGTTTTGAAGCAGAATTTATACACAGTGAATCTTAAGTACATAGTTTGACAGGCTTTGACAAATCATGTACCTGTGTAATATACACCCCTAGTGAGATATAAAATAGTTTCTCACCATCAGAAGGTTCCCTCATGTTTGTTCCCAGTCACTTTTATTGTAGGTTTTGTACCCCTTTTTCCCTTCCTCAGAGTTATCACTTTCAGTTCTTTGAGCTGATTCTCATGGTGTTTGCCTCCGTATCTCTAAGTAACTAACTTATACTTCTTAAAATTTGTCAAGTTTTAGGCATTAGCCATGGACTGCACATTATGGAAGCTGTAGACTTACCTTTGTTTTGCCTCTCTCCCCACATTCCTATGAGACAGTCTTCCTTGTTTCCCTCATACACCTGATGTGTTTACGTTATCATCACTATGCTAATGCTGTTCTTACATACATTTCATTTTCTCCTCTATTTTGTTGCCTTATGTATTTATCTCTCTTTCATTCTGAAACTCTTCACATACTGTTTAATTTTATGCTCAGTAAATTCAAACATAAAAGGAAGTTCAGTTTTTGGTTCCACCAGTTAACTGGACATACTTAAACCATCTCTGCCTTAGTTTCTTCATGTATAAATTAGAGAGTAACAGTACATATCTCCGAGGATGATTGTAAGAATTTATAAATACTTACAGAGATCTGAGAAAGGAGCTTGATACAGAGTATGATATACATAATATGATGATGATGATTAGATTTTTATGTAGCCATTAAAGAAAAGGTCTCTGTTGTGGTGTGGAACAATTTCCAAGACTTTATTATTAAATGGGGGGGGAGCATGTTGCATAATAAACTACCATTTGATTGTGTAGTCCACCATTCTCCCCTCTTGAATCCCTAAAGACAAAGGTGCTTACCTCACAGGCCATACTTAAGAACTGTTAACTATTCCTTTCACCAGTGTTGTCTACTCTGTACCAGGTACCATGCTAGCAGACTCCAGAGATACTACAGTGAGCAAAGCAGACATGGCATATCCACATGTCTGCTTGACCTCAGAAGCTAGCTTTGTATTATTTATTTCTGGGAATATACAGCTATTCACTCAAGAAGCACTGAATGCCTAGTGCTCTAGGGAATATAATGGCATGTGAACAAAGGCATCCAGAAAGCAGCATACCAAATGTCAGCAGTTTGTTTTGCCTTGAGTATTACATCATGTGTTGCCTCTTCCTGCTCCATTATTATGTATAATCAAAAGTTTGCGACAACAGGTTATTTTGTTTTTAAAAAAATAGGACATGGTTTACTATAAACTTAATATGACTTAAAATTTGACAGAAATTGATAGCAGCATGTATCAGAAACAAATGTGTCATTCCTAGCATATAGTAGAGCTTTAGTACCAAAAGCAACCTGATGATCATTTAGCAATTAGATTCTAGTTCATCAGAAAGTAATAATAAGTCTTATGGAATAAAATGCAATTGATAACATTACTGAAAAGGTTTTGTTTAATTCAGTTATCTTTCTCTTTATGTCAAAATACTGACATAAAAGGATTATATGGTACATTGTGAATTAGAAACATATTGTTCTGTCAAACTTTTTTTTCCAACAGGATTCTTGGGATGGCCAGCATATTCCAGTGCTTTTCTCCATTTTTTGTGGCTTATTAGTGGCAGTATCCTATCATCTCAGCCGACAAAGCAGTGATCCATCTGTGCTTTTGTAAGTGATCACTTGTTATTGAATTAGAGAAATTTAAGTAAATTGGCATTTCTTTCTAATTTAACTCCCAAGATCTGTTTTTCCACTGCATTGTCAAAACACTGTTGACTTATCTATATTTGGTTTCAAAATATATTAACTTTGGGTCATTGTAATCACCAAGGCCTAGAGTATTTGTTAGTTTTTTGTCCTCCAAGATGTAACACTGTATTTTCATTAAAATATTCTTATTGTATGCTTATTTATGGCATCTTAAACTTTGTCATTTGTTAATTAGTAAATATGGGCTTTCCTGGTGGCTCAGACAGTAAAGAATCCACCTGCAATGCGGGAGACATGGGTTCAGTCCCTGGGTTGGGAAGATCCCCTGGAGAAGGGCATGGCAACCCACTTCAGTATTCTTGCCTGGAGAATCCCCGTCGACAGAGGAGTCTGGCGGGGGTAGTCCCTGGGGTCTCAGAGTCAGACATGATGACTGAGCGACTAAGCATGCATACACACGATGAGTAGATACAGTTGGATCACTTCGTTTTCTATTATATCATAAAGTTTATTTGTCGTTTGAAGTACTAGTTTATAGATTATGATTTTCTCTCTCTCTCTCTTAACATAAAGCTCTTTGGTGCAATCCAAGATTTTTCCAAAAACAGAAGAGAAAAATCCAGAAGACCCTTTGTCTGAAGTAAAAGATCCACTGCCTGAAAAACTTAGAAATTCTGTTGTAAGTTTTAACTTTTTAAGATCACCCCAAATAAATAAATTTTATACAGTTCATCATGTTGTATAATGAACATTTTAGGGGGCAACACAATTTTAGTAACTGGGAAAAATATATGTATATTGTTACTGTACATGGGTGGTTTTTATTTCAGATTTTCACATGTAAGAAAGGTGCATTCCTCAAAGTTTGTTTTGATGTAGAACAGTATGCTAAATATTCATTTTACTTAAGGTGAAGGAATACAGAGAAGAACTATACAAAAAAGATCTTCACGACCCAGATAATCACGATGGTGTGATCACTCACCTAGAGCCAGACATCCTGGAATATGAAGTCAAGTGGACCTTAGGAAGCATCACTACAAACAAAGCTAGTGGAGGTGATAGATTCCAGTTGAGCTATTTCAAATCCTGAAAGATGATGCTGTGAAAGTGTTGCACTCAATATGCCAGCAAATTTGGAAAACTTGACAGTGGCCACAGAACTGGAAAAGGTCAATTTTCATTCGAATCCCAAAGAAAGGCAATGCCAAAGAACGCTCAAACTACTGCACAGTTGTACTCATCTCACACTCTAGTAAAGTAATGCTCAAAATTCTCCAAGCCAGGCTTCAGCAATACCTGAACCGTGAACTTCCAGATGTTCAAGCTCGTTTTAGAAAAGGCAGAGGAACCGGAGATCAAATTGCCAACATCCACTGGATCATCAAAAAAACAAGAGAGTTCCAGAAAAACATCTATTTCTGCTTTATTGACTATGCCAAAGCCTTTGACTGTGTGGATCACAATAAACTGTGGAAAATTCTGAAAGAGATGGGAATACCAGACCACCTGACCTCCCTCTTGGGAAATCTATATGCAGGTCAGGAAGCAACAGTTAGAACTGGACATGGAACAACAGACTGGTTCCAAATAGGAAAGGAATACGTCAAGGCTGTATATTGTCACCCTGCTTTTTTAACTTATATGCAGAGTACATCATGAGAAATGCTGGGCTGGAAGAAGCACAAGCTGGAATCAAGATTGCCGGGAGAAATATCAATAACCTCAGATATGCAGATGACACCACCCTTATGGCAGAAAGTGAAGAGGAACTCAAAAGCCTCTTGATGAAAGTGAAAGAGGAGAGTGAAAAAGTTGGCTTAAAGCTCAACATTCAGAAAACAAAGATCATGGCATCTGGTCTCATCACTTCATGGGAAATAGATGGGGAAGCAGTGTCAGACTTTATTTTTTGGGCTCCAAAATCACTGCAGATGATGACTGCAGCCATGAAATTAAAAGACGCTTACTTCTTGGGAGAAAAGTTATGATCAACCTAGACAGCATATTCAAAAGCAGAGACATTACTTTGCCAACAAAGGTCCGTCTAGTCAAGGCTATAGTTTTTCCTGTGGTCATGTATGGATGTGAGAGTTGGACTGTGAAGAAGGCTGAGGGCCGAAGAATTGATGCTTTTGAACTGTGGTGTTGGAGAAAACTCTTGAGAGTCCCTTGGACTGCAAGGAAATCCAACCAGTCCATCCTAAGGGAGATCACTCCTGGGTGTTCATTGGAAGGACTGATGCTGAAGCTGAAACTCCCAATAGTTTGGCCACCTGATGCAAAGAGTTGACTCATTGGAAAAGACCCTAATGCTGGGAAGGATTGGGGGCAGGAGGAGAAGGGGATGACAGAGGATGAGATGGCTGGATGGCATCACCGACTTGATGGATATGGGTTTGGGTAGACTTTGGGAGTTGGTGATGGACAGGGAGGCCTGGTGTGCTGCAGTTCGTGGGGTTGCAAAGAGTTGGGCACGACTGAGCTACTGAACTTAACTGACATTCACTGAACTTGAGCTGTTCACATAGTTTAAAAAATAGAAAACTTTAGAAAACTATAAAATTGCCTCAAGATATAATTTAAGCAATTTCTCCTAACTTTAGTTTTCATGTTAGCAAAGGACATTTCTTATTAACTGTAGTAGGGTATTTCTGAATCTAGCTTAAAAGCATAAATCTGTGGTGATGATGACCATAGACATAAAGAAGTTTTTGGTTTTTACTGTAACTCCCAAAAGAATCAAAATTTATTAAGTAAAATAGGACATGTACATGCAATTTCAACATTTCAGAAAGCCAGTGAAAATATAACTGTTATCCAAAATGATATACCCTATAGAAAAACTTAAGGATCTCATTTCTTTTTCCCATGTAAAACTTACAGACGAATGAGGGAAAACCTTCATTCTAAAAGATTTTGTTATGATATATTTACTGTGTGTGGAAATAGTTAAGCTTGTTTAATTTCCTTAAACAATCCTTGGTACAGCATCGAACCAGGATAGGAGGTAAATAAAACTTATGGTAGTTAATTATTATGTGTAAGAAATACCTGGAAGTGCTACAGAATAGGATCAGTGAAAATTTATTTCTTAAACTTGGCCACTTGGGAGGAAAGATGTTGTTTAAATTTTTGTGTGATGCTTGATAAATTATTTTGTTCCACAGAGTGAGCGTCTACAGTCTGACCTAGTAGTGTGCATTGTAATCGGTGTGCTGTATTTTGCTATTCATGTAAGCACAGTGTTCACAGTATTGCAGGTAAGGAATCATTTTGTTCTTTTCACTGGGGGAAGATAACTGTTTGGATTCACTTCTGACTTGATCATAATGCTAAAATATATGACTTTGTTTGGTTTTAACAACAAATAACTTATTTTTCTCATGGTTTCTCATGGGTCATGACTCTGAGAGTTGCTTAGATGATCTCAGCTCAGTGTGTTATCCTAGTCATATGCAACTGTAGTCATCTGAGGCTGTGAGTAGGCCTCACTTCCTTGCTGACTGTTGGCTAGATAGCTTAGTTCCTCTCCGTGTGGTCCTCACCATGGGCTGCCGAAGTGTCCTCACTAGCTTCTTTGCCCCAAGGCTGGTGATCCTAGAGAGAGAAGGCCCAAGACCGGTGTCCCGATCTTTTATAACTGTTGTGGATGTGGCGTACCACCACGTCTTCCTTATCCATAGCTCACCCTGGGCAACCTGCTATAGTGCGGGAGAGGAATACAGGCAGGCATAAACATCAGGAAGGGAGGATCATGGGAACTGTTCTGGACTGACTTCTACAGTCTGCCTGCTTTCCTCCGTGACTGACATCCTTGTAAACTCCCCAGAGTCTCGTTCTGTTACAGCTGGAAGTCCAGAACCTCGTCCTGTAAATCGGGCCCGGGTGTGGGTGGTGCTCCCCAGATGGTGGTCCTGCAGGCCTGTGGCTGCCCTCCTCGGTGCTCTTCATTCTCTCGTGCAGACCCGCGTTTCTACATGTCGGCCGTTTGCCTGTTGTGCCCCTGCGCATAGTTTTCTTCATGTTTTTGTGCTTAGGGTACGTTGCATCTGTGGTCTAGTTTTCACCAGCTTTAGACAATTTTGGTCATTATTACTTTAAATGTTTTTTCCCTTTTTCTTCTGCTGTCCCTCCACCCACTCCCACTCGTGGACTCCAGTTACATAATCTTTGGCCTCTTGAATTGGTCCCACAGTTCACTTTTTTTTTTAATTCTGTTTTTCCCTCTGCATGTTTAATTGTGAATAGTTTCTATTGCTTTGTTATTAAGTTCACTAATCTTTTCTTCTGTAATGTTTAATCTACAGTTAATGCCATCCAGTGTATTTTTTAATCTCAGAATTAACAAGTTTCATCTTTCAAAGTTGGTTTCAGGTCTTTTTTATATCTCTCATGCCTCTGTTTACTTTTTTGAACTTAATGTAATTCCCTTCTATCTCTCTTAATGTCCATGTCTCATAATCCTAACTTCTGTGTTACTTATGGGTTGGTTTTGATTAACTGATTTTTTTTCCCCCATGAATCATAGTTTCCTGATTCCTTGCGTGCATGGTTGTTTTTGATTGGATGTCAAGCATTATGTTTTGCCTTGTGGGTACTGGATATTTTTTTATTTCTAGAAATATTCTTGAACTTTGTTTTTGGCCCTAAGTTCCTTGTAAACAGTTTGATCCTCTCAAATCTAACTTTTAAGATTGCTTAATTGGGACAGGGCTAGTCAGTCTAGGGCTAATATTCTGCCTACCTTTGAAGGCAACACCCTTTGGAATACTCTGCCTAGTGCTCTGGGAGTGTTGCATTTTTCCAGTCTGGCTTGGGAGAACAGGCACAGTAGTGCCTGCTGTGTGAGTTTGGCATGGTTCTTTCTCTGGCCACACATGGTCTGTTCCCACACATGTGTGGCTCATTCCCCTGAATACTCGAGCTAGACCCTTTGCAGATCTTCCTCCATGCATTTCTCTGTCCATGCAGTTTTCTGTTTAGAAAACTGTTTACTCTGATGAGCTCTAGTTGCCTTGCTATGCCCAGCCTCTAAGTTCCATTTCCTCCACTCAGGAGGTTGCAGGCTTACATGGGTTCCCCTCCCTGCAGTACAGTCTGAAAATTCTCTAAGGGCAGTAAGCTGGAGCAGGCCTGACACTGACCTCATCTGCTCTCTTTCTCTCAGGGTTCACTGTTTATTTCCTTATGTCTAATACATTGCAAAACATTGGTTCATGCATTTTATTGTATTTCATGTGGAATAAAGTAAGTCTCTATTATTCCATTTGCCTGTAAACAAAGGTTGTATTATTTAATTTTAACATTTTTGCTTGTTTTCTTCTTTTCCAATTTGATCCATTAACTCCTGAGTACCTTGCAAACTGAGTGAGATCCTGTGAGTCTTCAGGGGTCAGATGCAGGCCTCTTTAGTTTCTAAATAATTAGTTTGAATATTTGAAGTGATGGTACTTTGTTTTTTTTGTAAATTTAGTCATACACAAGAACTCTCTTCCAAACTACATAAAGACACAACAAAATAATACTATTTTAAGTTTGGGCCTGCTCTTCAAATTTACAGTTATATTTAGCTAATGTCTTTTATCTCTGTTAGTAAAAATTTAATACATTGCTCTGCTAGTCACGTAGAACATTACTAGAGTAGGAAGTGGTACACCTCAGGCCATACTCTAGTTACATTGGCAGTGTGAGACACCAAAGTAGTTAACACATTTTAAAATATCTGTATTACATGACCAGCCACTAACTTTTATAGCTGTTTTAATCAGAAAATTACATAATATGGAAATGTTAACTGTAGACAAATGTTTAGTTCTCAGATGCTGTAAGTGACTAAAATTGAACTGACAAATTAGAAGTTCTTCTTTGAGTCATTTTCAAAATCACTTGTAATTTTTTCAACTTTATCCTTGCCTTAGCCTGCGCTCAAATATGTGTTGTACGGTCTGGTCGGCTTCGTGGGTTTTGTAACCCATTACGTGCTGCCTCAAGTTAGGAAGCAGCTGCCGTGGCACTGCTTCTCTCACCCTCTGCTCAAGACGGTGGAGTATAATCAGTATGAAGTTCGAAGTAAGTGGTTCATTAACACTTTTCCTTTCAGTACTGTGGATTTTTTCTTTTACTTAGTGGACAGGCAGACAGTTAAATAAGTTTCATCAGGTAACACTTTGGTTTGTGTTTCTCAGCTCTTTGTCAGACCTTTTGCAGGATGCTTTCATTTCATTTGAAGTCTAATTGTCAGTGCTAACTTTCCACAGGATAAGACCTTGCTCTTTCCTCCTCTAAATTGTCCATCACAGACCTCTCATTGATTAATCCTTTGGGTATGTCTATGACTTCTCTTTCCAGCCCCACCTTTACCCTCAGTTCTTCCTTGCCATTTGCAGGCAACTCAATCCCCTGTAAGACTTCCATCTGACATATTTTTAACTCAGATCATAAAAGGAATAGGTTTCTGTTTCCACTAATGACACTGTGTCCTACCAGAGAGAGTTTTAAAAGTTGATCAAGAGAAAAGAGGTGGAAAGCACTTGTAATTGCTTTTTCTCATTCAGATAATTTAGGATAGAATATAAAATGACTAAAAAGAAGTAGAAGGCCGGTCCATTCGACAAGTGTTTTACTTGTTGCTATAAACCTTTACTTTCCATTATAAGTTATCAGTCTGGTTCATTGGCTCCATAACCTATAATGGCCTCTAATGTACTATACTTCCTCATTTTAGAGAAATAATAAAAGTTAATATCTGTGTCATCATTGTTATATGCCATTGATTAAACAAGCCAGTGTTTAATGAATTAATATGGAGAGTGAATTTCTCAATTGTTCGGAGATAACTTCTGTAAAAAACTCGAAAGTGTTTGAAAGATTTCCATACCAAACTTGACTTTGCAATCTCAAAGCAAATTTCCCGAGCTTTTTAGCAGAATTGCTTAAGTCGTCATGGTACTGTGATCTTGAACATTGTTTTGATCCTGGAGAGATAATTAACCAAACAATAATGTGTAGATTGCAATAAAATGACACAAGACTAAAAGAATCTGTACTGGTCCGTTCTTACTGTAAGGAAAATAACTCATAGTGATGTAAATATTTTTTATGGTTAATTATTGATTGCTTTCATATGTAAATGTTAGCAAGTACATCTGGTTTGTTTTAAAGAACAGTTTTCATTAAAGTTAACCATTGATCTTATAGTTTGTTTTCATCTTAACAACATTTAGTCCAAATTTTTTTCAATTTTGAAAAAACATTTTTCACTTAATAAGAGTGTTAGGCATTAGCAAAGTTGATTTTAACAGCTATAAAGAAAAATACCCATTAGAAAACTTCTTAAAGGCAGTTGACATTATTTTCAGATAGTTGGAGAACCTTATTTTAAATCTTTCAGTTTATCCTGGACACTTTCCCCAGTGACGTTAAATGTTCAAGTATTGGGAAAATGTTGCTGGTAATGAAAATGACACTTAATGAAGTGTGTGAATCCAAAACATACCATACTTTCAAAGCTCTTCTGATTTATATATTAAAGGTGTATGTGTGAGTGTAAGGATTTTTAAAACAGTTTAATGGATCATTTATTTCTTTTGGGTGAAAGGAACAGTTATCTTCAATAACCTTTTCTCCAAATGTTATAAGTGTAAATAAGAGAAAGTTATGGTTAAAAACTGAGGTTTCAAGAAGTAAAGCTTAAAATGAAATTCAGCTCATCTAAATTTAACATCTGAGTTGGAAAATTGAAATGTGGCTCAGAATTCATAAAATTGACAAATGACTGATGTATTGGATTTTTTGCATTGTTAATAGTAGAGCTGAATTTGAGTAGGAAGATTTTCCTTTCTTATGACATTGACAGACTGTTTTATGCATTAAAATGCATGTATACATGGTCTTCTTAACTTAATATTGCCTTGTTAGATGCAGCTACTGTGATGTGGTTTGAAAAACTTCATGTGTGGCTTCTTTTTGTGGAGAAGAATATCATCTATCCTTTGATTGTTCTCAATGAACTTAGTAGCAGTGCAGAGACAATTGCAAGTCCAAAAAAACTGGATACAGAGTAAGTATGATATTCCTCTTATCTAAGTTTGACTGGTGAGAACTGTCATAGCACTCTCTTCTCTTAGGTTATTGATCAAATATTGAATAATCATTGTCTCTTTGGTGCAAAGTACTGTGTGAAAAATTGAGGTGAAATTCAGTCTTTGAGTTCCCTTTTCTGAACATCTGTTTCTGCTCTAGACATATTACTACTCCAGGCATCTTATTGTCAACCTATATTTTATGAGATGACATTTATTAAATAAGGTTCATTTTACTGTTAGATGGTAAGTTTTGGAGATGATTATTTTTGTATACTATGTGAGTCAGACCATTTAGGTGGTCACTTGCCTATACAGTCATCCTGTAGGCCTACTAGGTACATGTTGTTGGGTAAGCATTAATATGATTTTTTTCCAGCATTGTTTCATGTTCATTTTTATTGGGCTATAGTTGCTTTATAATGTTGTGTTAGTTTCTTGCTGTACAGCAAAATGAATCAGTCATACATATACATATATTGACTCTCTTTTAGATTTCCTTCCTATTTAGGTCACAACAGAGCTTTGAGTAGAGTTCCTTGTGCTGCATACTACACCCTCATTAATTACCTATTTTATACATAGTAGTATATATATTTCATTATTAATATGTTTTTATGTGCTAAATGCTATTAATGTTAAAGCAGTAGGAATACTGAGAACCTGGAGAACCAAATGTCAAAATTGCAATATTGTCACTTATTTGTGTGTGTGTGTGGGTTTTTTGTTACTTATTTTTTAAGCATGCTTATTTATATAAAGGATCAGAATCATGACACATTATTAAAAAGGAATATTTGAAGTTTAAATTTGATATAATATTCTGAGCTTAGTAAATGAAATGGTAATTTTTCTGAAGTTCATAATTATCTAGAGTTTTCAGTTATTACTTGATTAACGTTCTTTCTCTGTACTGTAGATTAGGTGCTTTAATGATCACCATTGCTGGTCTGAAGTTGCTGCGGTCCTCTTTTAGCAGTCCTACCTATCAGTATGTCACAGTCATCTTTACTGTGCTCTTTTTCAAAATCGACTATGAAGCTTTTTCAGAGACCATGCTCTTGGATCTCTTCTTCATGTCTATACTCTTCAACAAGGTAATATCTGAAGAAAACATTCTTGTCTGTAAAAAGTGTCTCCCTAAGTGGTATGCCATTTAGTGAGGATTATGCTTGCATTTCATTTGTTTCATTATCTTTTAAGTAATATCTTTCTTTGGTCAACCAGTTATTTAGAATTAGAATCCCTAAACAATACCAGTCAACTGTGACCCATAGAAGATACATTTCTTGCTATAGGTAGGAAGGTGAAATTAAATATATGGGAAAATTAAAGGAACTCTAATAAGTATATATTTTTGAATACATGGGATCTTCCAAAAGGGGGTGTGATTTTGGAGTTTAGAAATAGACATGGTAACAATTGAACTGAGCTGTGGGCAGAGGAAATAACCTGATGCTGAGTGAAAATGGTAGAGACTGAGAGCAACGAACCCATGTGGGAACGATCAGACACTAGTTTATTTGCAGAATACTCTGAAGTTTACAGAATGCTTCTAAGATTTGTTTTCCACCCATCAGATAGGTGCTTTTAGTCCTACAGATGAGATGGTAAAACCTGCATCTTCTGCCTCCAAGAATCTTTTTGCTAAACCGTACTGCCTTTCTGAATGACCAGTTGTGCAGATTATTTGAAATTAAATAGAGTTTAGATTTTGTTTTAACACTGACCACATACAAAGGACTTTGACATATATTATCCCATTTGATAGGTAACAGAGAGCTGAAGCGTATGAGCAGCTACAAAACACAATGAAAGCCCAGTTTTAGAAAAGTTAGCCTGGTCAGCCACATTTGGGATGAATTGGGGAAGAGAGAACCTAAAGGTATGGAGAACAGCTTAAGAGATTGTGATAGTAATTTAGATTTGATAGAGATCTGGCCTAGCATGGGGACAGTGCAAATGAAAACCATTAATTGAGCAAGGTTTCAGTAGTAGTCAGTTTCTAGATACTGTACTATAGATCATGCTAAATAGCTTCTAAAATATTGCAGTATCATATTTGCTCAATTACTAATTCATTTACATTTATATCACTTATTTCCTCTTTTAGTGAGCATGTTTAACCAAAGGAGGAAGCCAGAAAGTTAGTTTGAATTAAAAAAGCATGTGATTCCTCACAAACTTAATATTTAGATTGGAAATTGTATTGAATCTTCTTATACTGGTTGGAAAAAAGTGAAAGTTGCAGTAAAGTATAAACTAAACAATCCCTGAAATAGTCACTACACTTAACTCACATTAGTTTGCATTTTCTTAATACTTTCATTTGTGAGGCAGATTATTTTTGAGAGCAGAGCATGTTCCAGAACTATTCTAGATGCTTAGGCTACGTTGGTTAACAAAACAGAGAAAGGGTAAGGAGTTTGCATTTTATATGGCTACTTCATAGAACTTAATAGTCATACTAAGTAGTATTGAATATTTATTTTAAGATACCATTGTAAGATATACCATCAATTTAATAGTATTTCAAGAAAACAATTACTCTGAATATGAAAATGGTTTCACCAGCCACTTTCCATGTCCTTTTTCTTTAATATTACAGTCAGATTTGAGTACAGTCTGTATTTAGAGATGGAGGAGTGTTCTGAGTCACTGTTTTTAAGCAGTTGTAATGGTTTCTGATAAGTCTTCCCGTCATCCTGATCGCATTAGTGCAGAGGATTGTCAGCACAATTTTGAGTCATGGCAGAGAATGCAGGGGTTCATCTGCATTTTCTGATTGGTTGAGGTTGTGATTTCTTTTTTAACTTAGAAATTAAACAAGTTCATTTGTAAATCAGCTAAATAATTTAAATTTGAGGTGTTTGGTGCCTGAATCATGGCATTGAGTAAGTCAGAACCTCTTGCTTTTGAGATTCTGTGATCTGTTCTAAGAATGGGCTCTTGTGTTGCCTAGCATGCAGAGGCAACCTTAGGCAAAGGCAATAATTGTGTTTCAGTGTTGAAGACATATTCAACAGCAAAACAGATCCTAATTTAAATAAGATGGAAATGTACATTATGTTTCCATTGGCAGTAATAGTTCTGATTATGAACAGATGCCTGATACACACTAATAAAATTCTTAGGCAAATAGGCAGTGACAACTGTATTACATCTTATCCCCTTCCTGGCTGCTTTCAAATTCCTTTTGACATTGCCTTTAAAACATGCTCAGTTCCCAAAGCACCAAAATTTGAGGGAAATGTATTAGAATAAAAATACGTATTTATTGCGTAAGTTTTACAGACATCTATATTTCCTACCTTTTTTTTTTTGTTTGTAGTTGTAATATAACCAGTAGAGAGCATAGAATAAAAAATAATAATAATCCATAAGTCAGTTAACCGTCTTTACTTAAAAACATGTGTGGTGTTTTGGCAGGGTCATTTCATTTCAAAATCATTTTAGAAGTTTTTCATTTTCTATTTTAAAAGTCTGATAAAAACCTTTTTGCTGTTTTTTTTTCCTCCTACAGCTTTGGGAACTCCTTTATAAGTTGCAGTTTGTGTATACTTATATTGCCCCATGGCAGATTACTTGGGGTTCTGCTTTCCATGCTTTCGCTCAGCCTTTTGCAGTGCCCCGTATCCTTCTAATAAAAATTTTATAAGAAAGGGCAGTCATATCCTTGATGAGAATGTTGGTTTGTAGGCATAACTTTTCCCAGGCATAGAATATAGGGTACATGCATGCGTGCTAAGTCACTTCAGTCATGTCTGACTCATTGTGACTCTATGGACTGTAGCTCACCATGCTCCTCCGTCCAAGGGATTCTCTAGGCAAGAACATTGGAGTGGGTTGCCATGCCCTCCTCCAGGGGATCTTCCCTACCCAGGGATCAGATCCATGTCTCTTACGTCTCCTGCATTAACAGGCAGGTTCTTTACCACTAGAGCCACCTGGGAAGCCCAGAATATAGGTTACTGTATGATAAATTATCAGAAACTCATAATCCTTTGAACCCACACCTGTACCGATTTTGATTGTTTACTTTGTATTAATGTTTGTGGTCCACAGATCATCTGAGCATGAGGACAGTATTAAAGTTTAATAATTAAGTGATGCTGATTAAAAATTTTATGTTTAATATATG
Source organism: Bos mutus (assembly GCF_027580195.1). Classification (NCBI taxonomy): domain Eukaryota; kingdom Metazoa; phylum Chordata; class Mammalia; order Artiodactyla; family Bovidae; genus Bos; species Bos mutus. Next base: position 26,078,286 of record NC_091626.1, on the reverse strand, counting down.
TGAGTATTAAAATCTACGAATTTTCAATACATATAAAATATGTTTAAAGATACATATAAATGAATGAGGGTTCAAAACATTTTCCATAATGATAGGATTATAATTAAACTTTTATGTTCAAAATTTTATGTTCTCATCTTAAATGTACATTCTAAGTAAGCATAAAAGTTAATGACCATGTATGTGTTGATATGCACACTTTCTGTATCTTTAAATTTTAGTTTTTATCGTCTAGAAGTTTAAAACCAAGCATGGTTTGGGTATATCTACCCAAGTGGTACATGGAATTTTACCAAACACACGTTAGCAAATATTTATTTGGCTCCTTTCACAGCATCATGCTGGGCTGTACATTCCTGGCTATGTCTTTTTACTTCTACCCCTCATACTGCCCACTGTATGAAGGGACACTTTCTTCTGTATTCCTCTGATGAACCTCATCTTTCTAACTGCTGTAACTGTGGTATGTTTATGAGAGAGGTGAATGTGTGCATGTGTGTGTGTAATAACCAGATAAATGTTAAGATCCTTAACCAGTTTTCCCATAGATTCAGCCATGTTGTTTGTTCAGGCTGCCGTGTCAGCCTTCTTTTCTACTCCACTGAACCCCTTTTTGGGAAGTGCAATATTCATCACATCATATGTTCGGCCTGTGAAATTCTGGGAGAGAGACTATAAGTGAGTAAAGACAAATCTTTGAAAGCCAATTTTTATCTTTTTTTTTTTTCTAGGAAAAGCTATTGACAACATTATTGTAAATTTTTCTTGGTTAATCAGTTTTTGTATTGAAATATTTGAAATTTTATGAATACTCTTAAAGTTCCAAAATTGTATAAAATTGGAAGAATCAATTTTCTTTTTTTTTTCTCCTAAGATTTTAAAACATAGTTCTAGTTACATATATTCATTTTCTGTTTGCTTTTAATGTTATTTCTTAGAATTGTTTCACATTATTCTTACTCTGAAACTTTATGCTACACAATGTTACTTCATTATAGCAGTCATAATTAGTTATCTCGTAGTTTTCTAAGAAAGGTGTTTTTAGAGCTAAACGTTTTCTAGATTATTTGTAGTTTTTCATGAGGACAGACTTTTAAATGACCATCTTTGTACATAAAGTGTTTTCTGCATTGAAGCTTAGTTCCTTAGATGAGATGTTTAATATGATGCCTAGAAACTATCTTCGTATATAATCTTTGCAAATTTTTTTTCTTTTTTAATATATGAAAATATCTAAAGGAGAAATACTGAATCATGGAGCTTAAACTTTATAAAGACTTATGATATATATTAATGTATTGATTCAGAAAGAGTTTGTACAAATGTATAACTTAGCTGGCCAGCTCCATGACTGCATTTCTCTCCACACTGTCACACATTGGCACATATAATAGGTGAAAATGGTAATCTTGACTTTTGAACAATGAGCTAGCTTATAGGTGTGAAACTTCTTCTCTGGTCTTTTACCTAAAACCACACATAATGTTTCCCTTTTTGGTGAATTTCAGTGTTTATTTATGTCTTTGTTTTCTTTTGGGCCAACTTAACTTTAGTTCAGAATAACTTCCGTGGCAGCAGTTATTAAACTTTTTTGATCTCAGAACCCCTTCACATAAAATCTTAAAATTATTGAAGTCTCCAAAGAGTTCTTGTTGCAGATATTTTATCTACTACACCCCTCAGTGGTGGCTCAGTGGTAAAGAAGCTGCCTGCCCGTGCAGGAGACGAGATGTGGATTCGATCCCTGGGTCAGGAAGATCCCCTGGAGGAGGGCATGGCAGTCCACTCCAGTATTCTTGCCATGGACAGAGGAGCCTGGCAGGCTACATACTGTCCATGGAGTCGCAAAGAGTCAGACATGATTGAAGCAACTTAGCACACACATACACGCACAGATACTGTACAACGTGCTGCGTGTGCTGTGCTTAGTCAGTCATGTCTGACTCTTTGCAACCCTTTAGACTGTAGCCAGCCAGTCTCCTCCATCCATGCGATTTTTCAAGCAAGAATACTGCAGTGGATTGCCATTTCCTTCTCCTGAGGATCTTCTTGACCCAGGGATTGAACCCATGTCTTCTGTGTTTCCTGCATTGCAGGCTAAGTCCTTACCCACTGAGCCATCAGGGAAGCCCAGTACAAATCAAAACTCAGAATTTTAAATGTTTATTAATATAAAGATAACAATAAACTCATTACATGTTAATATAAATGACATTTTTCTAATGAAGAATAACTATTTCCCATTCCACACCAAAAAAATCAGAAGAATGTCATTGTTTTCTTAGTTTTGTAAATCTCTTTAATGTCTGGCTTAATAAAAGACAGCTGGATTCTCTTACTTGCTTCTGCATTCAATCTGTTGTTGCAATATGTTGTTCTGGTTCAAGTATATAGAGTAAATCTGGCCCCATACAGACATATAGTTTGAAAAGAAAGTATTTTAATATCTTTTTAGATAATTGTGGGTATTCTTCTTTGATCCTTTGACAAATGGTAGTTTCCTAATGATTAGTGGAAATGTGGAATCTAAAACTATATCAGTGAATTTTGGGAACTGTATTACATCAAAAGTCACTGATATGTCTTATAGTGTGAATGGATCTTTTACCCATGCATATGCTTATAACATCTTTATTTATCATTTGGAAAATACTAGTTCAGTAAGTAATGTATTTATTCCAGATTTTGACCTATTTCATTATACAATATTATATATATGTATATTTATATCACCACCAATCTCAAAAGTACTGAAGTATTGGGAAGCTATCAAGCACATAGTGGTAAATGAAAGTTTTCTAAAATTCTAATATTTACTTGAAATCTTAAATTTTTATTATTGGCAACAGGTATAATTATCAGTTATTTTCCTTGAAATGTCAGACTCTCTTTCTTCACTTGAGAAATGTCTGTCAGATACTCAAGTCTGAATAGTCATAGTTTATTCAAGTGAAAATGGTGATCCATGGGGAAAAAAGCTAGTGCAGTCTGCAAGTCACATAGCTGCTCAAGTGCTTTCTGTTCAGATAGTCATCCTATTTCAGAATGCAGCAGAAATGCTTTATGTGTATCGTGTGTGTATTGTATCACACACGATATTAAAAGGACCTGTACTGAGGGACTGCAGTTTAATAAAATTAATGTTTTTGTTGCTTCATTAAGGACATTTTTAAGGGAAACTGAATTTTTATTTGTTTTTTCTTGTGCATAGGTAGCAGTGAAAAATAGTACAGTTTGGTGCCACTGCCTTGATTCATGTTAAAGCATCAGCAGTCTTATCCACCATTGTTTTTGCACCATCAGCGCAGTTGTCAACACAGTGGGGAAAAAAACAAAGCAAATACCAGTTCAGTACTATTATGAAAATGGTTTTGATTTGGAAAACTCCCTGAAAAGATCTTGAGTCTCATGCTCCAGGTTCTGGGGACCACATTTTGGAAACCACTATTTTAATGAACATTGTCCCATGGACATTAATATTTCCTTTACAAGGAATGTTTCATGCACTGAGTATTTTTAGGAACTGTACAGTATACATTTTTTCAACCTAATCAAAATTTTTTACATTAAAATCATCACTGTATTTCTATACACTGTTCAGTTAAAAATCAGCTAAGAAAAAAATATGTGTTTATATATGATAGAGGCAGAAGAGTAAAAAATAAATCCTTACCCTAAAATTGTTCTATTGGAGAACTTTATCAATATGTTACTAAACAGATTTTTCTCATTTTCATAAAGTAATATTTATTGCATCTGTATTGTATAGTTTTCTCACTTTTAATTATTAGGCTTCTTTAATATAAAAAAGCATACTAAAGATGTTTTGTTTTGCCCTTTTCAGCACAAAACGAGTGGATCATTCAAATACCAGATTAGCGTCCCAGCTTGATAGAAATCCAGGTAATAGCCCTATTTTTGAGTAAAGAAGCAAGTCTAAGGAATTTGTTATATTTGTACTTCACCGTCAACTTGCTGGGAATCCTCTGTGGCATCCAGAGGTCATTTTTTTATTAACTAAATATCCTTTGCTTTGTTTTACTTCAGCAAAGTACATGTGAACTAGAGTATCTAAAATTTATATACTCATCTTTTATAAAATGCATTTTAAGAATGCTGATAAGCATAAAAACTGCCATTCAAAGGTTTTTCTTACATAGGTTAAAAAAGTAGAGCACGGTGAAAGTAAAACTGCTGAGGGGTATTGAAGAGTATGCAGTCTGAACTTTACTTATTAATATGTTTGCTTCTCTGCCTCCCCAGATGTTTAGATAAGTGTTAATGTAATTTCATTTAGCTTATTGTATACAGAGAGGTCCTCTATAGGAGCCAAATAGCCACTCAAGGTAAGACTTCATTGGGTGAGATTTTGCTGGTCTCATTACATGACTGAGCGACTGAACAGACAGATCATTACCATTATCTAAACTTTGGGCCTGTGGGCCTACCTATTACCTATATTCTGGCACAGAAAGAGTGAGTCTCATTGTCCCAGCCATAAAAGATTAATGTATCAACTGGAGTATCAGTGTATTAATCTACTAAAAGAAATATGGCTCCCCATAGACTGGAATATTTGTTTTCATTGACTCACAGATTACTCAAGTACTCTGCTTGAGAAACTAAATTATAGTAATCAGATTGATTCATAATTATAAAATTGGATTAAGGAAGACTACTTATTTGATATTAATGACTGTTTATCATGTTCTGGTGGGTGAAACAGCTGTCTCAACTCCGATATGTCCTTGGAAGGGGCTTGGAATGTTGCCTTCCTGCGTATCACAGAGACCAATGTCTGGAAGTAATATGCACACTTTCATAATGAGCAGACAGAGCATCAGATATAACTGTTTTATTGAAGCTTGAGCCTAAGCTTTCCTTTTATTTTGTTATTTAGTTAAGCTGAGTTTAAAATAAGCATTTAGCTTAGTATATATTGCCATTCTTTAGTTCTATACTTTGGGCACCCATTTATAGATTATTGCTTTGGATGCACTACTTTTGAAGACAGTCATTTATTGGGTGATGTTTTATCATAATTTTTTTTCTTAAAGGATGACTAATGAATTTTTCTGATTCCTTGTTGCTGTTACTATATATATGGTTTATTTCTGTTAAACTAATATTAGACATCTCAATATACAGTTGTTTTTTGTTTTGTTTTTAAGTGACCAGCTTTTTGTTTTGGACTGTCTTGTTTGTCCAAATCTCATATCACTGATGGGAGGCCATCTATGGGGTCGCTCAGAGTCGGACACAACTGAAGCGACTTAGCAGCCTCAGCAGCATATTACTTAACTACCTTCTTTTACCATTGTTGGGCTTCCCTGAAAGCTCAGTTGGCTAAGAATTCGCCTGCATTGCAGGAGACCTGGGTTCGATCCCTGGATTGGGAAGATCCCCTGGAGAAGGGATAGGCTACCCACTCCAGTATTCTTGGGCTTCCCTTGTGGCTCAGCTGATAAAGAATCCGCCTGCCATGTGGGAGACCTGGGTTCGATCCCTGGGTTTGGAAGATCCCCTGGAGAAGGGAAAGGCTACCCACTCTAGTACTCTGGCCTAGAGAATTCCATGGGTTGCAGAGTTGGACACGACTGAGAAACTTTCATTTTATCAAAATAGTTTGATAAAAGTTAGTTTATCAAAATGAAACTTTTTATCTTGTTGTGGTTTTAAATTGCTTTTATCTTTTTCATTTCTCTTACATGGTTTTAATTATAAAGTTAACTGAGCAATGATAGAAAAGATCATGGTCTGCTAAAGAGGCGGAAATGACCTTAGATCTTATCTAAGATCTTATCTAATCCAATTCTTGCATTTTATGAATGGGAACCAGAGATTTAGAGAGGTTATGTGACTTCTAACTCTGAGAAATTTTCCCATTGTCCTTTGTTTCATTTTTCTGTAGAAAGTCTAAGGATATCTAAATATTGTCCTCCTTGTTAAATATAGATATAACCCTAACTGGAAATTAGTTTTAATACTTTTAATAATCTTATTTGTAGATATAAAGGGGACTTAAAATAATTTAACATTTTTTAATCCCTTCTTATAGGATCAGATGACAACAATCTGAATTCCATCTTTTATGAGCATTTAACCCGATCCCTACAACACAGTCTATGTGGTGACTTGCTCCTAGGACGGTGGGGAAACTATAGTACTGGGGACTGTTTCATTCTCGCCTCTGACTACCTCAATGCGTTAGTCCACCTTATAGAGATTGGAAATGGGCTGGTGACTTTCCAGCTGCGAGGACTTGAATTCAGAGGTAAGGTATTAACCTTTAATTTCTATAACGTACTCCTGTGACATCTAAGTTTTATGTGTTTACATCTCCAATAGAAAGTTAAAAGATCTTTAGCCTTTGGAATTGTGGAAGGAGAAAAGCTATTAAAGAGTAATTACTAGTTTTTTTCCAAATTTCACATTCAGAGAAGAACAATTTTTTGCAATATGCTCGGTATGTAAAGGTAGTATCTATAGTGTATAATACACTTGTTTTCCTGGTGATAGTGAATTTCTGTTCTGTGCTTGCCCTCTTGTTTGTCTCTCTGTGATTAGCGCATACATTCATTAGAGGCAGAGATTAGCTGAGTTACTTTCATGTGGTTGCCATGCCATTGTCTGCAACAGTTTTTTTTAATTGAGATGAAGTTCACATAACATCAATTTTAAAGTGAACAAATCAGTGGCATTTAAGTGCATTCATGATATTGCACAACCACCACCTCTGTCTAGTTCCAAAGCATTTTCATCATCCCCAAATAAAACCTCACATCCATTAAGCAGTGATTCCCTCTTCCCCCGCCAGCCCTCAACAAATTTGTATACTGACAAATGAAGCTATTTTTACACAGAAAATTGTGCATTCAGAAACATATGAGCTTGATGTTATCAACTGCTATAAAGTGAATGTCTTGTAGGCAGAAATGAAAACTTATTTCATAGGAATTGAAGGAGTCCTATTAGTGCACATGTATCCAACCTAGGGAATATTGGGACTGGAAAGTTCTTAGAGAAAGCATTCAAGCAGTGTTTTGATCTATTCTAAGAAGTACCATAGGTGTTTTTAACTTGAAACAGGAAATAAAGCATTTGTCAAAGCATTTGTCTAAATAGAGGATCAAATCAGACCTGTACCCTATAGCTTTATTTTTGCCATAGTATTGAATCAGAAAGTTTGCACCTTTTTCATGTAATATCTTTGTTAATAAGCAAGTGCTTTTCTAAAGTTACTGCATTCATCAGAAATTAAGATTTTACTTGTGTAACTCTGAGGGTAGTAAATGTTAATGTTTGCTATTTATTTGTAATCCATTCTCTCTCTCTTTTTCAAAATGTCCTATTGTCTTATGATTTGTTCCTGACTCTCCATCAGAAGCTCAGAACCTTAATTCTGTCTCTTCTAGGATCTTAACCCACTGCTGTTCAAATTCAATGCAATTGGTCTCATCCAAAAGTTGGCACCCCCTCACCACTGTAGATACCACTGCTGTAACTTCACTTTCTTCTTAAATTGCTGGCACCTGAAGATTTCACCTTTGCTTTTTTAACTTTTTCTTTAACAAATATTTTGTGGGGAGGCTATTTTATCCAGCATTTCTGTGTGTGTGAATTGGAAAGGAGTCCTTCTTACTGCTCATTCCATCAGATTGGTCAGAAATGCTCCAAATCAAAAATCGATACAAAATTTCACTCTCCCAACCTTACTCTCTGGTACCAAATAGATTCAAATAAAATTTTGGATAAATCTTTTCCATCCAAACTCTCATTAAGAACAACTCAAATCATTTTGGGAATGCAGTACTCGTTAACTTTCTGAAAGTGAAAATGTTAGTCATTCAGTCATGTCCAACTCTTTGCAACCCCCTGAAATATAGCCTGCCAGGTTCCTCTTTCCATCAAATTCTCCAGGCCAAAGTACTGAAGTGAGTAGCCATTCCCTTCTCCAGGGGATCTTCCTGACCCAGGGATCAAACCCAGATCTCCCACATGACAGGCAGATTCTTTACCATCTGAGCCACCAGGGAAGCCCGTGTTATCTTCGGAACTCATGTTGAGTTTCAATAGCAAGAGGCCCCTGTAATTCTTCATTCAGCCATAGTGATTCTTTTTCTTACGGCAAATTCAGTTACGTCCTTTCCGTGGTTAAAATTTTCAGTGGTTTTTCACTGGTGAAAGAAATCAAAGAGGACACTAATAGATGGAGAAATATACCATGTTCATGGATTGGAAGAATCAATATAGTGAAAATGATTATACTACCCAAAGCAATTTATAGATTCAATGGAATCCCTATCAAGCTACCAACAGTATTCTTCACAGAGCTAGAACAAATAATTTCACAATTTGTATGGAAATATAAAAAACCTTGAATAGCCAAAGCGATCTTGAGAAAGAAGAATGGAACTGGAGGAATCAACCTACCTGACTTCAGGCTCTACTACAAAGCCACAGTTATCAAGACAGTATGGTACTGGCACAAAGACCAAAATATAGATCAATGGAACAAAATAGAAAGCCCAGAGATAAATCCACGCACATATGGACACCTTTGACAAAGGAGGCAAGAATATACAATGGATTAAAGACAATCTCTTTAACAAGTGGTGCTGGGAAATCTGGTCAACCACTTGTAAAAGAATGAAACTAGAACACTTTCTAACACCATACACAAAAATAAACTCAAAATGGATTAAAGATCTAAATGTAAGACCAGAAACTATAAAACTCCTAGAGAAGAACGTAGGCAAAACACTCTCTGACATACATCACAGCAGGATCCTCTATGACCCACCTCCCAGAATATTGGAAATAAAAGCAAAAATAAACAAATGGGACCTAATTAACCTTAAAAGCTTCTGCACATCAAAGGAAACTATTAGCAAGGTGAAAAGACAGCCTTCAGAATGGGAGAAAATAATAGCAAATGAAGCAACTGACAAACAACTAATCTCAAAAATATACAAGCAACTCCTACAGCTCAACTCCAGAAAAATAAATGACCCAATCAAAAAATGGGCCAAAGAACTAAATAGACATTTCTCCAAAGAAGACATACAGATGGCTAACAAACACATGAAAAGATGCTCAACATCACTCATTATCAGAGAAATGCAAATCAAAACCACCATGAGGTACCATTTCACACCAGTCAGAATGGCTGCAATGCAAAAGTCTACAAGCAATAAATGCTGGAGAGGGTGTGGAGAAAAGGGAACCCTCTTACACTGTTGGTGGGAATGCAAACTAGTACAGCCACTATGGAGAACAGTGTGGAGATTCCTTAACAAACTGGAAATAGAACTGCCTTATGATCCAGCAATCCCACTGCTGGGCATACACAATGAGGAAACCAGAAGAGAAAGAGACACGTGTACCCCAATGTTCATCGCAGCACTGTTTATAATAGCCAGGACATGGAAGCAACCTAGATGTCCATCAGCAGATGAATGGATAAGAAAGCTGTGGTACATATACACAATGGAGTATTACTCAGCCATTAAAAAGAATACATTTGAATCAGTTCTAATGAGGTGGATGAAACTGGAGCCTATATACAGAGTGAAGTAAGCCAGAAGGAAAAACATCAATACAGTATACTAATGCATATATATGGAATTTAGAAAGATGGTAACAATAACCCTGTGTACGAGACAGCAAAAGAGACACTGATGTATAGAACAGTCTTATGGACTCTGTGGGAGAGGGAGAGGGTGGGAAGATTTGGGAGAATGACATTGAAACATGTAAAATATCATGTAAGAAACGAGTTGCCAGTCCAGGTTCGATTCACGATACTGGATGCTTGGGGCTAGTGCACTGGGACGACCCAGAGGGATGGTATGGGGAGGGAGGAGGGAGGAGGGTTCAGGATGTGGAACACATGTATACCTGTGGTGGATTCATTTTGATATTTGGCAAAACTAATACAATTATGTAAAGTTTAAAAAAAAAAATTTCAGTGGTTTTTTATTGCGTTTAAAGTAGAAATCAAACTCTTTAACATGTCCTACAGCAGCTGCAAGATCTGTCCTCTTCCAGTTTCTCCAGCTTACTTTATTATCACCCTTCTCATCCACTCTAGCCACACTGGCCTTCCTTCAGTGTCCTAGCTATGCTGAATTCTTTACTAAGACCTTATCACTCTCCTTTTCCCCAGAAACTACCAGCCATCTCCTCTCCTCCCACCAATCTTCCACCTCTAGTTTCTTAATTATCTTTAATAGTTAGAATAACTATTAGAATTCTAATTTTATATTTGTTTGTGTTTATTTGTTTTTAGTTTATTTCTTCTGTAGCCCAGGGGTTGGCAGGCTTTTTCTGGAAAGAGCCAAGATAGTTAATAGTGTAGGTCATGCATATTGTAGCCGTGCATATTCTCTGTTGTATGTTCTTTGATTTTTCTGTTAAAAAACCTTTTAAAAATACCAAAACCACTGTTAGCTTGAATTTGGCCCAAGGGTGTATTTTGTAAACCTTTGCTGTAGATTATAAAATTCTCAAGGACAGGAATCCTATCTGCTTCGTTTATCATTGTATATCCAACACCTCTCATAGCACACCTGACCTGCCTCTTGAGAAACCTGTATGCAGGTCAGGAAGCAACAGTTGGAACTGGACATGGAACAACAGACTGGTTCCAAATAGGAAAAGGAGTATGTCAAGGCTGTATATTGTCACCCTGCTTATTTAACTTATATGTAGAGTACATCATGAGAAACGCTGGACTGGAGGAAACACAAGCTGGAATCAAGATTGCTGGGAGAAATAGCAATAACCTCAGATACACAGATGATACCACCCTTGTGGCAGAAAGTGAAGAAGAACTAAAGAGCCTCTTGATGAAAGTGAAAGAGGACAGTGAAAAAGTTGGCTTAAAGCTCAACATTCAGAAAACGAAGATCATGGCATCCAGTCCCATCACTTCATGGGAAATAGATGGGGAAACAGTGGAAACAGTGACAGACTTTATTTTTCTGGGCTCCAAAATCACTGCAGATAGTGATTGCAGCCATGAAATTAAAAGATGCTTACTCCTTGGAAGGAGAGTTATGACCAACCTAGATAGCATATTCAAAAGCAGAGACATTACTTTACCAACAAAGGTCTGTCTAGTCAAGGCTATGGTTTTTCCAGTAGTCATGTATGGATGTGAGAGTTGGACTATAAAGAAAGCTGAGCGCCGAAGAATTGATGCTTTTAAACTTTGGTGTTGGAGAAGGAAGGCTCTTGAGTGTCCCTTGGACTGCAAGGAGATCCAACCAGTCCATCCTAAGGGAGATCACTCCTGGGTGTTCATTGGAAGGACTGATGTTGAAGCTGAAACTCCCAATACTTTGGCCACCTGATGCGGAGAACTGACTCATTTGAAAAGACCCTGGTTCTCAGAAGGATTGAGGGCAGGAGGAGAAGGGGACAACAGAGGATTAGATGGTTGGATGGCATCACCGACACGATGGACATGGGTTTGGATGGACTCCGGAAGTTGGTGATGGACAGGGAGGCCTGGCTGCGGTTCATGGGGTCACAAAGAGTCAGACACAACTCAGCGACTGAACTGAATTGGAGTGCTAAATGATATAGGTCATTAGCTTGGCCAAGCTTACCTCTTCAGTCTTATCATTCATCATACACCACCACCACCATCACCAAGTGGGGCTAAATTTCATGACATCTTTTTTTCTCAGAGTAGTTTTTCAAATATACATGTTGTATATGTTCTGTTTAAAATAAAAAATGTATTATAATGCCCCACTTATTTTTGTTATATGTAACTTTAATATATCCTGGAGAAGGAAATGGCAACCCACTCCAGTAGGTTACCATTCCTTCTTGCCTGGAAAATCTCATGGACAGAGGAACCTGGTAGGCTACAGTTCATGGGGTCCCAAAGAGTCGGACACAACTGAGTGACTTCACTCACTTCTCAATATATAGCTTTAAAATTAGCTATAATCACTCTGTAGTCCTTGTATAATGTAAGGAATTTACAGATTAAATGAAAGCAAGACCACAGAACAAAATAAAAATTAACATTAATGTGATGGATGATATTTTGTTGACATAGATGGCTGTGGCTCTAATTCCTTATTTAACCTGACTTTCTGTTTTTATTTCACAAATTCTTAGACCCAAATGTGCTGGTACACATTCTGATTCTGCAGAAGATGAATGTGTACTATGCCTCTCTTCAGGAGTGTGTGGCAGTTTTTTAATGGACAGTCTAAAGCAGATCCAACACATATTCTCAATTGCTATAAACTAAATGTGTTTTTATTTCAAAGTTTCTCATATCTTTGAAGCATTCTTTTTTCCACTTCATGTTTTACCCATTTGCTATAAGAACTTTCTCTCTCTCTGTCTCTCTAAGGTACTTACTGTCAACAACGGGAAGTGGAGGCCATTACTGAAGGTGTTGAGGAAGATGAAGGATTTTGCTGTTGTGAACCTGGCCATATTCCTCATGTGCTTTCATTTAACGCTGCATTTAGCCAGCGCTGGCTAGCTTGGGAAGTGATAGTCACCAAGTATATTCTGGAGGGTTATAGCATCACTGACAATAGTGCTGCTTCTATGCTTCAAGTCTTTGATCTTCGGAAAGTACTCACCACTTACTATGTCAAGGTAAGGGTATGTGCCTCTTTAGAGCTTCTGGTGTCAGAGGCTCTTCTTTAAAAAAAAAAAAAATATATATATATATATATAGTTTTAACTTGTGTTTTGCTTTTTCATAGCAATAGAAATTTTCTAGTATCCAATACAGTTAGTAAATTATACCTATGAAGATCTTGCCGTTTCTTTCTTCAGTGGAACTTACTACATTTGTTCATTAATATCAATAAAAACTATTATCTGTAGCACATCTCTTGTAGGCACTGTATTAAAGAATACACGCACACATGCATGCATGTATACATACGCCTGTGTATCTCTTAGCTAATTCTCTAAAGGAATATTACATTCCTGTTCTACAAATAAACAAGTTATGGATCAAAAGTTAACGTGGTCACAGTCCTCTAACTAGCAAGTGAAATCATGGATTTAGAACTCAGGTTTGACTGACTCCTTAGCCCTTGCTGTTAACCACTGCTTTCAGAAATCTGAATGAAAGTATTGGATCATTTGGGAGGTCCCCCAAAATACCATCACATTTGACACCAACTGGAATTTCAGGATCTCTGAGACCACAGTCAGGTTCATTAATTTGCTAGAAGAACCCTCAGAACTCAGCAAAGCCATCATCCTCGTGGTTAGAGTGTATTACAGTGGAAGGATACAGAGTACAGTCTGCCCAGGAAAGAAGCACATAGGGCAGAGTCTAGAGACCCTAAGGCGTGAACTTGCAGTTGTCCTCTCCCAGTGGACTTGTGCAGACAATGTTTATTCCTCCCAGAAACAACTGAGGCAATCAATACCTTCAGAGTGTTGCCAGCCAAGGATGCTCACTTGAGCCTCAGTGTGCAGAGTTTTTATTGACACACAACCATTTAGACTTGCTCGACCATCCACATCACCAGCCTTAATCTCCAGATCCTCTAGAGTTCATGGTTCTAAGCCTCCAGGTAAATAAAGACTCTCTTATGAGACAGGACATTGCAAGGGATTAGAGTTGAACTCCCAGAACCCAAGTGCAAAGGCCAAACCTCTCTTTGAGCAAGGTTAGTTTTTACTGCACAGGTATCCTGTTTTTTGCTAAAAATTTCACAGATATACAACATGGTTATCGCTAGAGGTTTATAGGCAAAGCCAGCATTTTCAAGAGGAAAACATATGCTAAATCTTCATGATTCATGTGTTACTACTTATGTGTACCAACTTATTTGCATTGATTGGTTGGATTGAAGTCTGAATCTTCTGTTTAATTAATATTTGGTTAAACCCAACCTCAGGAAGCTAAAAGAGATTGAATTTACAACATTTTTATTAATAACGTATGTGTGTGTGGCCTTTCCTATCTCTAAATATGTGTTTCTATTGCTTTATTAGTTATATTTTTATAAGTTGACGTAGGATCACAAGATAGCTTAATAGTTCTGTGAGAAATTTCTCAAAATAAATGCACCACAGTAAAGGTTTTTCACCTCTTAAGAGATCATAAATTCAGTAGATTGGAATTGTTTTTAGACTATTTTAAAGTTAGTAAACTAATGTTACTTTGATTCATATTATCAGTATAAACAATTTAATGAGATATTGGTGTTAATTCAGATTGTGATTTAGCCTGAGGTGTTTTTTTTTAAATCTTTTTTCTCATTAGGGTATCATTTATTATGTTACAACCTCTTCTAAACTAGAGGAATGGCTAGCTAATGAGACGATGCAGGAAGGACTGCGTCTGTGTGCAGATCGAAATTATGTTGATGTGGATCCAACATTTAATCCAAACATTGATGAAGACTATGACCATCGACTGGCAGGCATATCCAGGGAGAGTTTCTGTGTGATTTACCTCAGCTGGATAGAGTACTGCTCTTCCCGAAGAGCAAAGGTGGGTGATTTACCTCAGCTGGATAGAGTACTGCTCTTCCCGAAGAGCAAAGGTGGGTGATTTACCTCAGCTGGATAGAGTACAGCTTTTCCCAAAGAGCAAAGGTGGGTGATTTACCTCAGCTGGATGGAGTACTGCTCTTCCCGAAGAGCAAAGGTGGATGATTTACCTCAGCTGGATAGAGTACTACTTTTCCCGAAGAGCAAAGGTGGGTGATTTACCTCAGCTGGATAGAGTATAGCTCTTCCCAAAGAGCAAAGGTAGGGGTTTCTTTGTTTCGTTTATAACTCTCTGAGTCTGTTTTGCCAAAGAGGAGAGAATACCTCTATTTGTTATTATGTCAGTTTTTCTAGATTTTCTTCTTTCAAACTATCTGCATAAGAGGACCTTTGTGGTTCATAATGGTTGGGCCAAACCAGCTCTATCAGAGCAGATTAGAAAGAGAAGCCTCCCTCGTTCTCTCACCTGCAATGTCACAGTCTCACTGTCTAAATAGCACCGCCTCTGCCTCTGCATGCACATACATATAGGTTGTAGATCACATGCAGAACCTTTTTAAAGACTGCATTTTGGAGCACCCCCAGCCCCAAGTCCTCAAACACACGTACTAAACTTATGGATAATTTAATATCTTTGTCCCAAATCCAAAGTCCAGACCAGTGTTAATAGAATCTTTTGCAATGATGGGAACATTCTATGTTGTTCTAGTATCATAACTACTAACCCCCACATATGGTGGATTATGAGACACTTGAAATGTAGTCAGTATGACTAAGGAAATGAATTTTTAAGTTTTATTTAATTTTAATTGATTTAAATTTAATAACTCATATAGGATAATGACTACTGTACTGGACAGTATTCATCTAGATTATTGACTTTAAAATGTTAACATGGATAAAAATGATGTAATAATGAGTAAAAACACAGGTTCCTGGGCCTTGCCTGTGAGATTCTAATCCTGTGAGTCTAGGCTGGGAACCCAAAATCTGTATCATGCTGGGTGATTGTACTTCAGGTGGTTCCTAATCCACACTTCAGAACAACTTGTCTCATCCTAAAGGAAAGGTGAGTTGTAGACTTCTCCAACTACTGTTTTCCTGCTAGGTCTCATGGCTCTTGTGGCAGTGTTGCTCCTTCTGATTAGACCCCATGTACCATAACCACAGTAGCAAGGCCTGTGATTCCAAAAGCTAACTCCTCGATCACTATTGCTTCCCAAGCAAAAGTCTTGTGTAGTTGAACAGGATTATTCTGTATCATGGAGCACAGGGAGTCGGTTTGACAACCAGTGCCTTTATTGTGGTCTGGGGTGTACACGCTGATGGACTTTAAGTGTAATACTTTCTTTTACAGCTAGTCAATTAGAGTAAGGCACTCCATCATATCAGCCCATTTCTCTTTGCTTCATCAATAAGAAAGGGAGCATCCTATAATTCCCCTCCGAACAGTGACCTTTGAGCTTTTATATTGGATGCACAGTAGATACTGAGCAGAGTAGCATATTTTTAAATAGAATAAAATAACCTCATAAGAGCTCAGAAAAAGGGTCAGTGGACAATGTCTGGAAATGGAGGACCTCAAAGCTTACCGTCTCTTAACGTGCAGTTTGTGTGGTTTTTTTTGTTTTGTTTTGTTTTTTCCCATAAATGAAATAATACTTAAAATGCTTTGCATGCTACTCTCAAATCCTTGGACTTATTTCTTGGGGCAACAGGAGACAGGGAGTGATCGTATTATTCAAAAAGCCTTTCTCTGGCTTAGACTATATTGGTTACTTTTGTTTTGTTTAACTGTGGTCGTCTGGGCTAGGAGCTCATTGTCTTCCCACTCAGAAACAGGCTTCATTCTTTCTAAATTTAAGGAGTACGTAATCTCTTAGAGATTATTGCTGAGGTCATGGATATATAATAGCTCAAGGAAGTCATTCTCTTAATTCCTAATAAGTCATATTCAAAAGGTTTACCTCCAAACTTGGGTATCTCCAGTCTCTTCTGAGAGCTTTCTATCCCTAGGTCATTATGGCTTATAGTCTACTATTGTAGTCCCCTTTAGAAGAAAATTGTCAGGAAAGATAATTCCTTCATGCTCCCGTTTTTTTAAATTGAACAATGTTATCCCTACCTCCTTAGAACCATGCATTCTGTTTTCTGAGTTATGTCTGGAAGAGCCTCTTCCCAGGGAAGTTAGTTAAAACAGAAAGGTTTGCTGACTCTAGATTGTTGTACCCTCACTTGAATGTTAATAAAGTTGCCTTCAGACATTTTCCCCCCATCAGATCAGATCAGATCAGATCAGTTGCTCAGTCGTGTCCGATTCTCTGCAACCCCATGAATCGCAGCACTCCAGGCCTCCCTGTCCATCACCAACTCCCAGAGTTCACTCAGACTCACGTCCATCGAGTCAGTGATGCCATCCAGCCATCTCATCCTCTGTCATCCCCTTCTCCTCCTGCCCCCAATCCCTCCCAGCATCAGAGTCTTTTCCAGTGAGTCAACTCTTCGCATGAGGTGGCCAAAGTACTGGAGTTTCAGCTTTAGCATCATTCCTTCCAAAGAAATCCCAGGGCTGATCTCCTTCAGAATGGACTGGTTGGATCTCCTTGCAGTCCAAGGGACTCTCGAGTCTTCTCCAACACCGCAGTTCAAAAGCATCAGTTCTTCGGCGCTCAGATAGTTTTCTGAGTTGCATGTTGTACAAAAATAAAAACTCATTCTTTCCACCTTCTCTCATTATATGTATTCTTAGGGGAAATAATCTTTCATACAATAGCTGTACCCGTCTTCTAGAGCTTGAAATAATGTTTTTTGTAAGTGTGGCCCTGGATTTACTCATTAAAACCACCTGGAACACTAGACTGCAAGGATTCTTCAAGCAAAGCTTGACTTTGCTTCCTGCTTCTTAAATGACCGTAGTTTTCTTTCATCTTTCTTAGTGTTAGCAACCAGTCTGAGAATTTCTAATTCAGTTGAGGATATAAGACACATGCCTTCTCCAACCATAACAAAATAGAGCTACTATGGTTGAACCAATTCTTTTTTTCCTTTGAGTACATTAGCAATGCGGCTACACTTCCTCTGTCTTGCATTGTTTCTGATGAGATGTCTGTAGTCACTCTTATCTTTGCTGTTCTGTACAAATAATAAAGGCACACCTCAGAGAGATGGCAGATAACCACGATAAAGCAAATAACACAGTAAAGCAAGTCACATGAATTATTTGGTTTCCAAAACAGTTGTAAATATTATGTTTACATTTTACTAAGTGCCCTTTTAGGCTGTTTGCATCAGATGACCAGTATCTTGGACATGTGATGCAAATGGCCGACTCATTGGAAAAAAATCCCTGATGCTGGGAAACATTGAGAGCAAAAGGAGAGGGTGGTCAAAGGATGAGATGGCTGGATGGAATCACCAGTGCGGTGGATGTGAACTCAGGCAAACTTCAGGAGATGGTGAGGGACAGGGAGGCCTGGCGTGCTTCAGTCCATGGGGTCACAAAGAGCTGGACACAACTGGGCAACTAAACAACATATCAAGTGTGTGATTACATTATGTAAAAAATGTGATGATGTACATTACTTAATTTAAAAATACTTTATTGCTTAAAAAATGCTAGTCATCATCTGAGCCTTCAGCAAGTCATAATCTTTTTGCCCGTGGATGGTTTGAAATATTTTGAGAATTACCAAAATGTGACCGAGGGACATAAAGTGAGCAAGTGCTATTAGAAAAAATGGTGCCAATAGACCTGCTTGAAACAAGGTTGCCACAAACCTTCAGATTAAAAAAAAAAGTATCTGCAAAGCACAATAAAGCAAAGTGCAATAAAATACCATATACTGGTATGTGTCACGTAATAATGTGTGGTTCCTCCCCCCCACTGGCTCATTTTTAAGATTTTTCTCTTCATCACTAGTTTAAGCAGTTTATGCTGTTTTCTTCATGTTTCTTGTTCTTGGAATTCATTGAACTGCTTGAATTCCTAGGTGGGTATCATTTTCATCAGATTTGGGAATATTTCACTTATTGTTTTCTCAAAATGTTTTTCTATTTTCCTCCTTCCCTTTGTGGGGGAACACCAATTAAATGTAATATAAATTACATTTATATTAGGCTGCCTAAAGTTGTTCTATGACTACTGATGCTCTGTGGGTTTTTTTTTTTCAGTCTTTGTCTCTGTGTTTAATTTTGTGTAATTTCTGTTGATATATTTTTAGATCATTTATTTTTTCTCTTCTGCATTAATCTCATCCAGTATATTTTTTTCTATTCTCAGACAGTCCATTTTTTTCTTTTTTAATCTCCTGAGGTTTAATTTGTGTCTTTTATATAGACCTTCCATGTCTCTACTTAGCACCCTATCACTCCTCTGTCTTTTTGAATGTATGGAATACAGTTATAATAGCTCTTTCAATATCCTTGTTGACTAATTCTAACATCTGTATCATTTCTGGGTCAATTTTGATTGATTATTTTTCTAATTGTGGGTTCTATCTTCCTGCTACTTTTGCATGCCTGACAATTTTTGATTGAGTGCTAGACTTTGTGAATTTTGCATTGATGAGGCTGGATATTTTTGTATTCCTATATTTTTTTTAAGTTTTTTTTTTTTTTAATGTCAGTTCAGTCGCTCAGTCGTGTCCGACTCTTTGCGACCCCATGAATCGCAGCACGCCAGGCCTCCCTGTCCATCACCAACTCCTGGAGTTCACCCAGACTCACGTCCACTGAGTCAGTGATGCCATCCAGCCATCTCATCCTCTGTCGTCCCCTTCTCCTCCTGCCCCCAATCCCTCCCAGCATCAGAGTCTTTTCCAATGAGTCAACTCTTCGCATGAGGTGGCCAAAGTACTGGAGTTTCAGCTTTAGCATCATTCCTTCCAAAGAAATCCCAGGGCTGATCTCCTTCAGAATGGACTGGTTAGATCTCCTTGCAGTCCAAGGGACTCTCAAGAGTCTTCTCCAACACCACAGTTCAAAAGCTTCAATTCTTCGGCGCTCAGCCTTCTTCACAGTCCAACTCTCACATCCATACATGACCACAGTAAAAACCATAGCCTTGACTAGATGGACCTTTGTTGGCAAAGTAATGTTTCTGCTTTTGAATAATGCTATCTAGGTTGGTCATAACTTTCCTTCCAAGGAGTAAGCGTCTTTTAATTTCATGGCTGCAGTCACCATCTGCAGTGATTTTGGAGCCCAGAAAAATAAAGTCTGCCACTGTTTCCACTGTTTCCCCATCTATTTCCCATGAAGTGATGGGACCGGATGCCATGATCTTCGTTTTCTGAATGTTGAGCTTTAAGCCAACTTTTTCACTCTCCTCTTTGACTTTCATCAAGAGGCTTTTTAGTTCCTCTTCACTTTCTGCCGTAAGGGTGGTGTCATCTGCATATCTGACGTTATTGCTATTTCTCCCGGCAATCTTGATTCCAGCTTGTGTTTCTTCCAGCCCAGCATTTCTCATGATGTACTCTGCATATAAGTTAAATAAGCAGGGTGACAATATACAGCCTTGACATACTCCCTTTCATATTTGGAACCAGTCTGTTGTTCCATGTCCAGTTCTAACTGTTGCTTCCTGACCTGCGTACAAATTTCTCAAGAGACAGATCAGGTGGTGTGGTATTCCCATCTCTTTCAGAATTTTCCACAGTTTCTTGTGATCCACACAGTCAAAGGCTTTGGCATAGTCAAGAAAGCAGAAATAGATGTTTTTCTGGAACTTTCTTGCTTTTTCCATGATCCAGCGGATGTTGGCAATTTGATCTCTGGTTCCTCTGCCTTTTCTAAAACCAGATTGAACATCAGGAAGTTCACGGTTCTCATATTATTCTGAAGCCTGGCTTGGAGAATTTTGAGCATTCCTTTACTAGCGTGTGAGATGAGTGCAATTGTGTGGTAGTTTGAGCATTCTTTGGCATTGCCTTTCTTTGGGATTGGAAGGAAAACTGATCTTTTCCAGTCCTGTGGCCACTGCTGAGTTTTCCAAATTTGCTGGCATATTGAGTGCAGCACTTTCACAGCATCATCTTTCAGGATTTGGAATAGCTCAACTGGAATTCCATCACTTCCACTAGCTTTGTTTGTAGTGATGCTTTCTAAGGCCCACTTGACTTCACATTCCAGGATGTCTGGCTCTAGGTCAGTGATCACACCATCGTGATTATCTGGGTCGTGAAGATCTTTTTTGTACAGTTCTTCTGTGTATTCTTGCCACCTCTTCTTAATTTCTGCTTCTGATAGGTCCATACCATTTCTATCCTTTATCGAGCCCATCTTTTCATGAAATGTTCCCTTCGTATCCCTAATTCCCTTGAAGAGATCTCTAGTCTTTCCCATTCTGTTGTTTTCCTCTATTTCTTTGCATTGATCACTGAAGAAGGCTTTCTTATCTCTTCTTGCTATTCTTTGGAACTCTGCATTCCGATGCTTATATCTTTCCTTTTCTCCTTTGCTTTTCGCTTCTCTTCTTTTCACAGCTATTTGTAAGGCCTCCCCAGACAGCCATTTTGCTTTTTTGCATCTCTTTTCCATGGGGATGGTCTTGATCCCTGTCTCCTGTACAGTGTCACGAACCTCATTCCATAGTTCATCAGGCAGTCTATCTATCAGATCTAGGCCCTTAAATCTAGTTCTCACTTCCACTGTATAATCATAAGGGATTTGATTTAGGTCATACCTGAATGGTCTAGTGGTTTTCCCTACTTTCTTCAATTTCAGTCTGAATTTGGCTGATCTGAACCACAGTCAGCTCCCGGTCTTGTTTTTGCTGACTGTATAGAGCTTCTCCATCTTTGGCTGCAAAGAATATAATCAGTCTGATTTCGGTGTTGACCATCTGGTAATGTCCATATGTAGAGTCTTCTCTTGTGTTGTTGGAAGAGGGTGTTTGTTATGACCAGTGCATTTTCTTGGCAAAACTCTATTAGTCTTTGCCCTGCTTCATTCCGTATTCCAAGGCCAAATTTGCCTGTTACTCCAGGTGTTTCTTGACTTCCTACTTTTGCATTCCAGTCCCCTATAATGAAAAGGACATCTTTTTTGGGTGTTAGTTCTAAAAGGTCTTGTAGGTTTTCATAGAATTGTTCAACTTCAGCTTCTTCAGCATTACTGGTTGGGGCGTAGACTTGATTACTGTGATATTGAATGGTTTGCCTTGGAAATGAACAGAGATCATTCTGTCGTTTTTGAGATTGCATCCAAGTACTGCATTTCGGACTCTCTTGTTGACCATGATGGCTACTCCATTTCTTCTGAGAGATTCCTGCCCGCAGTAGTAGATATAATGGTCATCTGAGTTAAATTCACGCATTCCAGTCCATTTCAGTTCGCTGATTCCTAGAATGTTGACATTCACTCTTGCCATCTCTTGTTTGGCCACTTCCAATTTGCCTTGATTCATGGACCTGACATTCCAGGTTCCTATGCAATATTGCTCTTTATAGCATCGGACCTTGCTTCTGTCACCAGTCACATCCACAGCTGGGTATTGTTTTTGCTTTGGCTCCATCCCTTCATTCTTTCTGGAGTTATTTCTCCACTGATCTCCAGTAGCATATTGGGCACCTGCTGACCTGGGGAGTTCCTCTTTCAGTATCCTATCATTTTGCCTTTTCATACTGTTCATGGGGTTCTCAAGGCAAGAATACTGAAGTGGTTTGCCATTCCCTTCTCCAGTGGACCACATTCTGTCAGACCCGCCCATCTTGGGTTGCCCCACGGGCATGGCTTAGTTTCATTGAGTTAGACAAGGCTGTGGTCCTAGTGTGATTAGATTGACTAGTTTTCTGTGAGTATGGTTTCAGTGCGTTGGCCCTCTGATGCCCTCTTGCAACACCTGCTGTCTTACTTGGATTTCTGTTACCTTGGGCGTGGGGTATCTCTTCACGGCTGCTCCAGCAAAGTGCAGCCATTGCTCCATACCTTGGACGAGGGGTATCTCCTCACCGCCGCCCTTCCTGACCTTCAACGTGGGATAGCTCCTCTAGGCCCTCCTGTGCCCGCGCAGCCACAGCTCCTTGGACGTGGGGTTGGTCCTCCCGGCCACCGCCCCTGGCCTCGGGCATGGGGGCGTGGGGTAGCCCCTCCCGCCCTCCGCCCCTGGCCTTGGGCTTAGGGGCGTGGGGTATCTATTCTCATCGCCGCCCCTGACCTCGGACGCTAGGTATCTCCTTTTGCCGCCCCCCCTGACCTCGGATGTGGGGTAGACAGAAGAACTGTACAAAAAAGATCTTCATGACCCAGATAATCACGATGGTGTGATTACTGACCTAGAGCCAGACATCCTGGAATGTGAAGTCAAGTGGGCCTTAGAAAGCATCACTACGAACAAAGCTAGTGGAGGTGATGGAATTCCAGTTGAGCTATTCCAAATCCTTAAAGATGATGCTGTGGAAGTGCTGCACTCAATATGCCAGCAAATTGGAAAACTCAGCAGTGGCCACAGGACTGGAAAAGGTCAGTTTTCATTCTAATCCCAAAGAAAGGCAATGCCAAAGAATGCTCAAACTACCACACAGTTGCACTCATCTCACACGCTAGTAAAGTAATGCTCAAAATTCTCCAAGCCAGGCTTCAGCAATGTGTGAATCGTGAACTTCCTGATGTTCAATCTGGTTTTAGAAAAGGCAGAGGAACCAGAGATCAAATATCCAACATCCGCTAGATTATAGAAAAAGCAAGAGAGTTCCAGAAAAACATCTATTTCTGCTTTCTTGACTATGCCAAAGCCTTTGACTGTGTGGATCACAAGAAACTGTGGAAAATTCTGAAAGAGATGGGAATACCACACCACCTGATCTGTCTCTTGAGAAATTTGTATGCAGTTTCAGGAAGCAACGGTTAGAACTGGACATGGAACAACAGACTGGTTCCAAATCGGAAAAGGAGTATGTCAAGGCTGTATATTGTCACCCTGTTTATTTAACTTAAATGCAGAGTACATCATGAGAAACGCTGGACTGGAAGAAACACAAACTGGAATCAAGATTGCTGGGAGAAATAGCAATAACGTCAGATATGCAGATAACACCACCCTTATGGCAGAAAGTGAAGAAGAACTAAAAAGCCTCTTGATGAAAGTGAAAGTGGAGAGTGAAAAAGTTGGCTTAAAGCTCAACATTCAGAAAACGAAGATCATGGCATCTGGTCCCATCACTTCATGGGAAATAGATTGGGAAACAGTGGAAACAGTGTCAGACTTTATTTTTCTGGGCTCCAAAATCACTGCAGATGGTGATTGCAGCCATGAAATTAAAAGACACTTACTCCTTGGAAGGAAAGTTATGACCAACCTAGACAGCATATTCAAAAGCAGAGATATTACTTTGTCAACAAAAGTTCATCTAGTCAAGGCTATGGTTTTTCCTGTGGTCATGTATGGATGTGAGAGTTGGACTGTGAAGAAGGCTGAGTGCCGAAGAATTGAAGCTTTTGAACTGTGGTGTTGGAGAAGACTCTTGAGAGTCCCTTGGACTGCAAGGAGATCCAACCAGTCCATTCTGAAGGAGATCAGCCCTGGGATTTCTTTAGAAGGATGATGCTAAAGCTGAAACTCCAGTACTTTGGCCACCTCATGCGAAGAGTTGACTCATTGGAAAAGACTCTGATGCTGGGAGGGATTGGGGGCAGGAGGAGAAGGGGACGGCAGAAGATGAGATGGCTGGATGGCATCACTGACTTGATGGACGTGAGTCTGAGTGAACTCCGGGAGTTGGTGATGGACAGGGAGGCCTGGCGTGCTGCGATTCATGGGGTCGCAAAGAGTCGGACACGACTGAGCGACTGATCTGATCTGATCTGATGGTGGTTTTATTCCTAGTTTTTTAAGGAATCTCCATGCCATCTTCCATGGTGTCTGTATCAATTTACATTCCCACCAACAGTGCAAAGGTGTTCCCTTTTCTCCACACCCTCTCCATCATTTATTGTTTATAGACTTTTTGATGATGGCCATTTCATGTGTTTGTTAGTCATCTGTATTTCTTCTTTGGAGAAATGTTTGTTAAGGTCTTTTTCTCACTTTTTGATTGGGTTGTTTGTTTCTCTGCTATTGAGTTGTATGAGCTGCTTGTATATTTTGGCAATTAATCCTTTGTCAGTTCTTTCATTTGCTATTATTTTCTCCCATTCAGAGGAGAAAATAATGTCTTTTCACCTTGCTTAGTTTTGTTTGCTGTGCAAAAGCTTTTAAGTTTAATCAGGTCCCACTTGTTTACTTTTGTTTTTATTTCTGTTACTCTAGGAGGTGGATCATAGAGGATCTTGCTTTGATTTATGTCGTCAACAGTTCTGCCTATGTTTTCCTCTAAGAGTTTTATAGTTTCTGGTCTTATATTTAGGTCTTTAATTCATTTTAAGTTTATCTTTGTGTGTGGTGTTAGGAAGTGTTCTAATTTCATTCTTTTACGTGTAGCTGTCCTGTTTTCCCAGCACCATTTTATTGAAGAGGCTGTCTTTGCCCCATTGTATATTCTTGCCTCCTTTGTCAAAAATAAGGTACCCATAGTTGCCTGGGTTTATTTCTGGGCTTTCTATCTTATTTCATTGTTCTATGTCTGTGTTTGTGCCAGTGCCAAACTGTCTTGATGACTCTAGCTTTGTAGTATAATCTGAAGTCAGGAAGGTTGATTCCTCCAGCTCCATTCTTCTTTCTCATGACTGCTTTGGCTATTCGGGGTCTTTTGTGTTACATATGAATTGTGAAATTTTTTGTTCTAGTTCTGTGAAAAATGCCATTGGCAATTTGATAGGGATCACACTGAATCTGTAGATTGCGTTTGGTTGTATAGTCATTTTCACAATATTGATTCTTCCTACCTAGGAACATGGAATATCTCTCCGTCTGTTTATGTCCCCATTGATTTCTTTCATTAGTGTCTTATAATTCTCTGCATACAGTTCTTTTGTCTTCTTAGGTAAGTTTATTCCTAGATATTTACTTTTTTTGTTGTTGTTGCAGTGGTGAATGGGATTGATTCCTTAATTTCTCTTTCTGATTTTTCATTGTTAGTATATAGAAATGCAAGTGATTTCTGTGTATTGACTTTGTATCCTGCCACTTTGCTAAATTCACTGATTAGCTCTAGTAATTTTCTGATACTATCTTTAGGGTTTTCTATGTACAGTATCATGTCATCTGCAAATAGTGAGAACTTTACTTCTTCTTTTCCAATCTGGATTCCTTTTATTTCTTTTTCTTCTCTGATTGCTGTAGCTGGGACTTCCAGTGCTATGTTGAATAATAGTGGGGAAAGTGGACACCCTTGTCTTGTTCCTGATCTTAGGGAGAATGTTTTCAGTTTTTCACCATTGAGAATATTTGCTGTAGGCTTATCACATATGGCCTTTACTATGTTGAGGTAAAAGAGGTAAAGGAGATCAGTCCTGGGTGTTCGTTGGAAGGACTGATGCTGAAGCTGAAAGTCCAATACCTCATGTGAAGAGTTGAATCATTGTAAAAGACTCTGATGCTGGGAGGGATTGGGGGCAGGAGGAGAAGGAGACGACAGAGGATGAGATGGCTGGATGGCATCACCAACTTGATGGACATGAGTTTTAGTGAACTCCGGGAGTTGGTGATGGACAGGGAGGCCTGGCGTGCTGCGATTCATGGGGTCACAAAGAGTCAGACATGACTGAGCGACTAAACTGAACTGATGTTGAGGTAGGTTCCTTCTGTGCCCATTTTTTGGAGAGTTTTAATCATAAATGGGTACTAAATTTTGCCAAAGGCTTTTTCTGCATCTATTGAGATTATCATATGGTTTTTATCTTTCAATTTGTTAATGTGGTGTATCACACTGATTGATTTATATATATTGAAGAATCCTTGCATCCCTGGAATAAACCCAACTTGATCATGGTGTATGAGCTTTTTGATGTGGTACTGAATTCTGTTTGCTAAAATTTTGTTGAGGATTTTTGCATCTATGTTCATCAGTGATATTGGCCTGTAGTTTTCTTTTTTTGTGTTGTTTTTGTCTGGTTTTGGTATCAAGATGATGGTGGCCTCATAGAATGAGTTTGGAAGTGTTCCTTCCTCTGTGATTGAAGGATAGGCATTAGTTTTTCTCTAAATGTTTGGTAGAATTCTCCTGTGAAGCCATGTGGTCCTGGGCTTTTGTTTTTTGGGAGATTTTTTAACACAGCTTCAATTTCAGTGCTTATAACTGGATTGTTCATAATTTCTATTTCTTCCTGGTTCAGTCTTGGAAGGTTGAACTTTTCTAAGAATCTGTCCATTTCTTCCAGGTTATCTATTTTATTGCCATATAGTTGTTCATAATAGTCTCTTATAATTGTTTGTATTTCTACATTGTCTGTTGTAACCTCTCCTTTTTCATTTCTGATTTTGTTGATTTGATTCTTCTCTTTTTTTCCTGATAAGTCTGGCTAAAGTTTTGTCAATTGTGTTTATTCGCCCAAAGAACCAGCTTTTAGTTTTATTAACCTTTACTATTGTTTCTTTCATTTCTTTTTCTTTATGATATCTTTCCTTCTGCTAATTTTGGGGGTTTTTTGTTCTTCTTTTCCCAGTTGTTTTAGGTGTAAAGTTAGGTTGTCTATTCAGTGTTTTTCTTGTTTCTTGAGGTAGGATTGTACCACTACAGACTTCCCTCTTAGAACTGCTTTTGCTGCATCCCATAGGTTTTGAGTTGTGTTTTCATTGTCATTTGTTTCTAGAAATATTTTTATTTCCCTTTTGATTTCTTCAGTAACCTATTGGTTATTTAGAAACGTGTTGTTTAATCTCCATGTGTTTTTGTTTCTTATTGTTTTTTTTCTTGTAATTGATAATCTAGTCTCATAACGTTGTGGTCAGAGAAGATACCTGATAGGATTTCAGTTTTCTTACATTTACTGAGGTTTGGTTTGTGACCCAAGATGTGTTCTATCCTGGAGAATGTTGCATGTGCACTTAAGATGTATTCTGCATTTGGATAGAATGTCCTGAAGATGTCAATGAGATCCATCTCATCTAATGTGTCATTTAAAACTTGTGTTTCTTATTAATTTTCTGTTTTGATGATCTGACCATTGATACAAGTGGGATGTTAAAGTCTCCTACTATCATTGTGTTACTGTCAGTTTCTCCTTTTCTGTCTGTTAGTGTTTGTCTTATGTATTGAGGTGCTCCTCTGCTGGGTGCATAGATATTTACAGTTGTTATGTCTTCCTCTTGGATTGATCCCTCCATCATTTTGTAGTGGCCTTCCTTATCTCTTGTAATCTTTATTTTAAGGTCTATTTTGTCTGATATGAGGATTGCTATTCCAGCTTTCTTTTGCTTCCCATTTGCATGGAATATATTTTTCCATCCTCTCACTTTCAGTCTGTATGTGTCTTTAGGTCTGAAGTGGGTTTCTTGAAAACAGCATAAAAATGGGTCTTGTTTTTGTATCCATTCAGCCAGTCTGTGTCTTTCGGTTGGAGCATTTAATCTATTTACATTTAAAGTAATTATTGATATATACGTTCCTATTGCCATTTTCATAATTGTTTGGGGTTGATTTTGTAGATCTTTTCTCTTCTCTTGTATTTCTTGGCTGTATAGGTCCCTTTAACATTTTTGTAAAGCTAATTTGGTGGTACTTAATTCTCTTAACTTTTGCTTGTCTGAAAAGGTTATTTCTCCATCAGTTTTGAATGAGATCCTTGCTGAGTACAGTAATCTTGGTTGTAGATTTTTCCCTTCAGTACTTTAAATATATCTTCCCATTCTCTTCTGGCCTGCAGTTTCTGCTGAAAGGTTTCCCTTGTATGTTACTTGTTGCTTCTCCCTTGCTGCTTTTAATTTTTTCTTTGTGTTAGTCTTTGTTAGTTTGATTAGTATGTCTCTTGGCGTGTTTCTCCGTAGGTTTATCCTGTATGGGACTCTTTGCACCTCTTGGACTGGATTGACTATTTCCTTTTCCATGTTGGGGAAATTTTCAACTATAATCTCTTGAGAAATTTTCTCATACTCTTTCCTTTTCTCTTCCTCTTCTTGGACCCCTATAATTCGAATGTTGGTGCATTTGGTATTGTCCCAGAGGTCTCTGAGACTATCCTCAGTTCTTTTCATTCTTTTTACTTTGTTCTGCTCTTCAAAAGGTTTTTCCACCATTTTATCTTCCAGCTCACTGATTCATTCTTCTGCCTCAGGTATTCTGCTATTGATTCCTTCTAGAGTATTTTTAATTTCAGTAATTGTGTTGTTTGTCTCTGTATTTTATTCTTTAATTCTTCTAGGTCTTTGTTAATTGATTCTTGCATTTTCTCCATTTTGTTTTCAAGGTTTTTGATCATCTTTACTATCATTATGTTGAATTCTTTTTCGATAGTTTGCCTATTTTCTCATTTATTTGGACTTCTGTGTTTCTGGTTTATTTGTGTAGTATTTCTCTGCCTTTTTTTTTTTTTAAACTTACTGTATTTGAGATCTCCTTTTCCAGACTTCAAGGAAAGTTGAATTCTTTCCTTGAAGAAAGTTGAATTCTTTCTTCCTTTTGGTTTCTGCCCTCCTAAGGTTGGTCCAGTGGTTTGTGTAGGGTGAGATTTGTGCTGAGTTTTTGTTTGTTTGTTTGTTTTTCCTCTGATGGGCAAGGCTGAGTGAGGTGGTAATCCTGTCTGCCGATGATGTTGTTTGTATTTTTGTTTTGTTGTTTAGATGAGGTGTCCTGCACAGGGTGCTGTGGGTGGTGTGGGTTTCATTTGTGTGGAGTTCTCACTGTTTGGTACTCCCTGGAGTCACTGCTGTCACAGTCCTTTCCCGGGAGTCACAGTTCACCTTACCTCCCTAGGATGCCCTCTAACTGTGCTGATCTCTGGACCTGCTGTGATGGCACCTCAGATTCTAATCTGGTCCTGCTTCTGTGTGTTCTTGCCTCCAGTGTCCACAGCTATCAGAGCTAGTGTGTTTTCTTTTGTGGGAGCTCTTAGTGACCTTTTATGTCATAGACAACAGTCTGCCTAGTTGATCGTGTGGATTTAGTCTGCAGCTTGTACAGCTGGTGGGGAGGTTTTGGGTCTTCTTCCTTAGCCACACTGCCCCTGGATTTCAATTGTGGTTTTATTTCCACCTCTACATGGGGGTCGTCCATTGGAGTTTGTTCCTGAGGCTGCCCTGGAGGACTTGGGTTTGTTCCTGTGAGGGCCAGGTCTGGAGGTGGTGCAGCTTCTTGGGTCACAGGAGTTCTGGCAGCACCAGGTACTCAGAGGAGTTGGTACTAGGGCGGCAGGAAATATAGTGCTCTAGAAGGGTATGGCAAGCAGTATTGGTCAGTAAGCTCCAGTATTCTTGCCTGGAGAAACCCCCTCCCTGACAGAGAAGCCTGGCAGGCCATAGTCTGCTGCTGCTGCTGCTGCTAAGTCGATTCAGTCGTGTCCGACTCTCTGCGACCCCATAGACGGCAGCCCACCAGGCTCCCCTGTTCCTGGGATTCTCCAGGCAAGAACACTGGGGTGGGTTGCCATTTCCTTCTCCAATGCATGAAAGTGAAAAGTGAAAGGTAAGTCGCTCAGTCGTGTCCAACTCTCAGCGACCCCATGGACTGCAGCCTACCAGGCTCCTCCATCCATGGGATTTTCCAGGCAAGAGTATTGGAGTGGGGTGCCATTGCCTTCTCTGGCCACAGTCTACAGGGTTGCAAAGAGTTAGACACAACCAAAGTGACACTGTGTGCATAGATGCAAGACCTTTTTCGCCTGTGGCAGCTCTGCCCCAGTGAGAGCTGAGTGTGAAGGTGGCGCAGCTGCTTGGCTTGCAGGGACCCTGGTGGCGCCAAGTGTGCAGGGACTTGGACTGCCTCTACCACAGGAGTTATGGCCCTATCAGAGTCTTTTTTTCTGAGCCTCTTGTAGCTGGTGATCAGAAAGCCTTTTTGGCCAGCCTTTCTCCATAGCTCTGCCTGTTCAGGCATTTAGAGGGCTCCCTTGCCTGGGGTCCTTCTCTGTTGTTCAGCACGTCAGGCACATAGAGGGGACTCTTGGCTGGGGTCCTACTCTGTACATTGACAGGTCAGGCACTTAAAGGGGCATGTAGGTGGGATCCTGCTCTGTAATTCAGTGCATCAGGCGTTTGATGAGCCAGCCTCTCTATTATTCAACTGTGGATGCTGGCATGTGGGGGGAGAGAGGGTATGGAGATGGCTCCACCTCCTACGTGTAACTCAGCAGTATCACCTTGCTTCCATGGATGCCTGGCTTTCCTCCACAGACATTTCCCACCACAATCTCCTCCCTCACATCGCCTCAGTTCATCTCTCTGCAGTCAACAGCAGCCCTCGCCCTGGGATTGCTCCACAATCCCAAAACTCCAGCTCCCAGCTGCTGCACCTTCCAGGGGACCAGTGTTATTGTCTGGGATATGTATGGCTGTGGCAAGGACTGTCTGATTATCATTATACTTAGGCTGCCACAGATCAGCTGTTTCACTCTCAGGCTTGAATATTTCTCCTCTGACTCAGAGAATTACCCCGATGTGGGGATCGGACCCCTGCTTTGCTTCCCCCTCCTGCCAAGGGCAGGTCCAGTCCTACTAACTCTCCTGTTCTTCGTCC
Source organism: Bos mutus (assembly GCF_027580195.1). Classification (NCBI taxonomy): domain Eukaryota; kingdom Metazoa; phylum Chordata; class Mammalia; order Artiodactyla; family Bovidae; genus Bos; species Bos mutus. Next base: position 26,047,243 of record NC_091626.1, on the reverse strand, counting down.
TACTGAGTTTTGTGTGGTTCGATACATTCTTTTCCACTGGTCAGGTACTCCTGTCCGCTCTCAGCTGGTGTTCTGCATGCACTTCTGTGTCTGAAGGGGTATTCCTGATGTATCATGGAGAGAAAGGTACTCCACGTCTGCCTACTCCTCGGCCATCTTGTTCTCCCAGGATCTGTTTCAGTGAGTCGGCTTTTCACATCAGGTGGCCCAAGTATTGGAGCTTCAGCTTTAGCAGCAATGTCTTTATTACTGTATCTTGACCAGTTCCAGAAGCCTGAACTAAATTAAGAAAAAAAATTTTTTTTTCCCATAACAGAAGCAGTGCATTTTCAGCATATTTACTGCTTCTGTTATGGGAAAAAAAATTTTTTTTTCTTAATTTAGTTGACTGGGTCGGGGAGAGAGGGAGACAGAAAAGAAAGAAATGTAGGCTCTCCTTCACAGTTAAAATTAACTAAATTACCCAGTTAATGATAATTAATTAAACAGTCTATATTAAGCTAGTATCTTAGACAGCTGCCCTTTTCTCTTTATGTTAATGGTTTATAAAATCAGATAAATATATATATATAATTGGAAAAGATAGAATAATTAAGCTCATTAAAAGCCTAGATCCATGATTCTTCAATGTTAGCATACATTAGAATGTGACGGGAGTGTGATAGGTGAACCCCACCTCCAGAACTTGACTTCACAGGTCTGAAATGGTTCTAGAATTTGCATTTCTAATAAGTTCCCAGGTGATGCTCTTGTTGTGTCCCAGGATTACACTTTGAAAACTGCTGCATTCGATTGTTTCTCAGTAATTAAGATGCTACCAAGATTCTCTTTAGTATTATGTAAGTTGTACCATTTTGTTTGTGTGTGTGTGTATATATATATAATTATTGCATATGTTTATATATAATATATATTTAATAGTCAATAATAAAGGTATGCAACTGCAAAAGAATTAAAAGTTGAATGAAGGAAAGCAATATTCTATAGACACAGTTTAATTTTCTTTAATGTGGTTATCGTCACTGATAGGCTAGTGCTGTTGTCACTAATGCTTGCCAGGTTAAGTTGAGAAATAACTAATTAATAAACAGAATATTATATTTCAGGAGAGGGCAGAATCAGTAATGATGTATATCAGCAAGTACTTTGAGATGTTTAGCTAAGATCCTAACACTAATACAGCCAGTTTTTTTTAGTATGTTCCAGTATTATTATAAAGCTTTAGTTTTATTTAAAGATTCCAAAGAACCTCCTTATACACATTCATACTTCATTTTATGATGTTTCTTTTCACTAGAACTTATATTTGAGGAGATAGTAAGTATATGCTACTTGAGTTCCTTGTCCTGTCTGATTTTTTAAATAGATTTTTCTGATTCGGTAAATACTTATATACCATTCTGATAAGTAATATTCTTTTGTTCTTTTTTATTGAGATATAATTGACATACAACATTAATTAGTTTCAGGTATACAGCATAATGATTTAATATTTGTATATATTGCAAAATGATCACCACAATAGCTCTAGTTAACATCCTTCATCATACAGTTACAGAATTATTTTTTCCTTGTGATGAGAAGTTACAAGGTCTACTCTCTTAGTAACTGTCAAATATGCAGTATAGTATTACTAAACTGGAGTCAACCATGCTATACATTACATCCCCATGACTTACTCATTTTATAAGTGGAAATTTGTGCCTTCAACCCCCTTCACCCTGTTCCTTGTTTTCTTTCTTTTTTTTTTTTATTTAAAGCCACTGGATGTGGACAAAGATTCATCTCTGGTGACTCTTTGTTATGGACTCTGTGTTCTGGGACGGAGAGCTTTGGGGACTGCATCCCACCATATGTCCAGGTAAGGAAGGCATTGCTGTTTTCAGAAACAGACTGGGAAGCTCTATAACCAAAATCTGAAAAATCTGAAATGGTTTTTAACGGAAGCATTCTATGTTAATTTATTACAAATGTTTCTTCAGATATTGTATAGATCTTTTTAGTAAACACAGTGGAATTCGAAGTGGTTAAAAGAACTAACTTTTAAAATTCACATGTGTGTAGGCAGCTGCAGATAATGAGAATTTAATAATTTAAGACATTAAAAAAATAACTCATAATGTATGATTGGTGTCTTCCCATATACATCTATTTTTCCAACAGTTCACTTCCTTTTATTTTTATTTTTCTCCTTTTAGTCTTTGCTCAGAGCATTTATATTCTTAATATAATGGTACATTAGATTTGGGGACTCTAAATGTAAACTGGATTTCTTGTTGTGAACACCCAGTTGAATTAGAATTAAGAAATGCCACATAATGCTTCTTCTCTGATTACCTCATGTTTTCCATTAGGCCCTCCTTACTCTCAAGTTAGAGAGTCTTCACCTTCTGTTTATGTTCAAGGACTCACTATTACAGTAGGTCATGAACAAGGGTCCAGGGCAAATAGCCTTGACCCTTGTGATTCTGATTCAGGGGAACTGATATTAGTTCTTGGCGTCTGTATCTTCAAAACACTCCCAGATGATTCTGATGCATAACCAGATGTTAGAATCAGTGTAATGGAAGACCTTTGTCAAAATATGTAAACTTTTATCTCCAATCTTAACAGTAATTTAGAGTCATTCCTCTATGGATTGCATGCCCTATTTAAGGGAGATTTCCGTATTTCTTCAATTCGGGACGAATGGATCTTTGCTGACATGGAACTCCTGAGGAAAGTAGTAGTCCCTGGAATTCGTATGTCCATTAAACTTCATCAGGTAAGAGGAGGGAATTTCTAATACATTACTGGTTTTAATGGTACTTCTTCACTTGACTCCCAAATTATGTTCCTTGGGATCCTTTTGAGAAATACTCTGATTTGAGACAAAGAAAAACATGATTCTTGATAGGATATTAAATCTTAGAAGCCTGAACCTGTGTTTGTAACAGTGAATTTGAACAGTAATAGTAGAGAGTGACCTGGGCATGAACTTGAAGAAAAATACAAGCAGTGACAAACTGAAAATACAAGCCTTGGGCCCCTGTAAGGGTTGCTTTGACTTCAGGTGATTGTAATTCATGCCTGTTCTCAGGTGATTGTAATTCATGCCTGTTCTTTGAGTAAATGTTAGTTGATCCCCAGTGCAGTATAACAACATCTCAGGAGTCTTGCAAGTGTTGCTGTTATTTAACTATGAGCTTCATTTACCATGTTTTATAGAATAAATGATGGTTAGGACAGAATCAGCCTTAATTAAATAATCCTAGAAAGGCAATAAAATGAAAATGATACTCTCAAATGCAAATCTGAAGCACTGGGCCCCTTTAAGAACATATTTTGAAATTAGGTGCTGGCGCTTGCTGCCCTTATCGTTCCGCGTGACAGCTGTGATGAGATTTGAGGATAGAGAGCACGTGATGGTGTTGATCAAATGCAGCTGCTGTGCTCGGATGTGGGTGTCTCTCACTGCCAAATAAGAGGTGGACTACCCCGCAGATGAGTTTACCATGACCTAGTGGAATGAAGTTAACACCCCATATTATTTAGGAGCATTACTAATAAAGACTACAGTATTTGAAATTTTCTGTGAAAAGAATACTGTTTGGGGATGATGGGGAAAAAAAATATTTGGGATCAAGGAGAAGAGGGCGGCAGAGGATGAGATGGTTGGATAGCATGACCTGCTCAATAGCCATGAACTTGGGGCAAACTCCAGGAGATAGCAAGGGCCAGGGAGGCCTGGTGTGCTGCAGTCCATGGGGTCACAAAGAGTCAGACGCTACTTAGCGACTGAACAACAGCAACAGAATTGTCCATCATCAGACTGGCTTTAGAGTTTCAAGACAAAATTCAGTGTATTTTAAAGAAAAAGATAATGATTTCATATTAAAATGTTTTTAAAACTTAACAGTTTCTCAGAAGGTATTGTGTTTCTGCTACGTATGAAATACTCTTTTATGTAGCATAATTATCTAACAGCTCCTGACAGACATCTTTAACTCTAAACATCATGACAGGTATTTTATCTCCATCTGGCAGAGAGGAAACTGAGGCACAGACTCTCTGTATTTTCTCATCCCTGTCTCTCCCTCCAAGTGCTCTTGCCTGGTGCTTCCAATCCATTTCTTACATGTGTTTTTAGCCTGTGACAATGGTTCTCTACCTTATAATCAGGCCCAATGCAGTTGAGTACAACACACTGTCATTATTAGCCATGGCTGACAGCAACAGTGACAGATTGGGAAGGGGTAAGGAGGTGGGCATGGGAACCCGGGGCCATGGAGTGCTGGGGGAGGGGAGAAGATGAGAATACAGGTGCAGCCTGGAGAAGTTCTGTGATCCACACACACCCTGGAGAAGAGTGAGATTGACCTGTGAAGAAACAAGCAACAGCCATTCACCCAGCATTACTTTGACCAGACAGGGGGTTGCTGGTGAGAGACTCTGAGGCCAGGATAAGATAGATGTGTAGATTAGTACTGTTCATCTCCAAAGTTCATTTGTACTCATGAAAATCCACAAAAGGCTTCTATGTTAAAGTGTTAGTACATATGTATACTACTTGGCATGTGACCCAGCAAGTCCATTCCCACATATTTACCCAAGAGAATGAAAGTGTATGTCCACCCAAAGACTTACACACATGTGCTTAGCAGTTCTAGTCCCAAGAGCCCAAAGCTGCAGATAACTCCAGTGTTCATCAACAGATAGAATATTACTTAGCAGTAAATGTAAATGATCTACTGTTAGATGCCACAGGAAGAATGAATATCAAATATTATACAGAATAAGGGAAGCCAGACATAAAAAGAGTGCATATTGTATTATTTTATTTAGGTAAAATTTAAAACAGGCCAAACTAATCTGTAGTGACAGAAAGCAGATCAGTGGTTGCTTGGGATGTAGGGATTGAATGCCAGAGGGCAGGAAGGAACTTTGAAATGACAGAAATAGTCTATATTTAGATTGTAGCAGTGGTTAACACGGGCTTACACATTTGTCAAAGTGCGTCTGACTGTACTATTAAAATGGGTGCAATTTATTATGTGTAAATTATACCTCAACTGATTGTTTTTTAAAAAGATTCTGTTTCCGGAGAGCTAAATACATAAAATTTCTGTTAACCTTTGTTTCAGACACAGTCTCTGATAGGGTGCTTTTCAATTTTTAATTCTGCAATCTGTTTTATGTTTTTACTTTAGAAATTAAAACTGTTATGTGTGTAGTATTTAATTTTACAATGTTCTGTAATGTATCAGTGTTCTCATCCACATAATCACCCACAGCCCAGAAATTTATTTTACTCACAGTTTTGTAGCTGAAGATTAGCCAAAACTCAGAGAAATTAAGTAAATCACCCTTTTCATGTGTTCTCTCTCGTCCTCTAATCATTTTGTAAAACAGCTTACTTCCTTATTTTTTTTTTTTCCACTAGTCTCTTTAAGGGAGTTTACATGGTTGTTAGAGCTAAAATACACCAATTAAAGTCTAGCTTGGTTTACAAGAGATATATAATGAAAATGTTAACAACCTGTGATCTCCTTGAGGCCAGTGATAGCGTCTTAGTAATCTTTATATCCTCATTGCTTAGTACTTGGCAGCCAGTGAATGTTACATGAGTTGCATTGTTTTCAACAAATAGTATTTCCTGTGTATCTCCTCATAACTTTTCAAGTGTATTTCTAAAATGCTTCTGAAAACCTTTCCTAGAATTGGAAACATTATCTCTTTTTTTATTTATTTGAAAACTAATGGAAAACAATGGAAAGTAAACATCTCCCAAGAGTAAGCGTCTTCTGTCATCCTGTACCATCATACAATACTCCAAGAAGCAGTCACTGCCAATAATTGGATGCCTATCTTTGCTGCTTTCCCCAAGTTCATTCAGACATTTTCAACTATATTTATACATATTTTCCTTTTTAAAAATGTAATCGTGCTGTGTAAATTGATCTGGGTCAAGCTCTTTTCCCAGTTAATATAATGTGGACACCTTTCTAAGTCAGCGCCTGTAGAGGCATTTCACTTTTTTTTTTAATGACTCTGTAGTTTTCCAGAGTGTAATTTTTACTCTGTTTATTCAGCTCTTTCTCTATTCATGAACATTCTGCTTGTTTCAAATATTTATCAGTAAAACACTGTTGAATGATATACATAGAAGTTTACATATTCATTCAACCATTTTAAGCCCAATGAAAATAAATACTTGGACAGGATTGAACATTCTCCACTTTTGGCATGCCTAATGATTTCAGACTTTGTGTCCATTTTACTGAGAATGTGTTTATTGCTTGTCTCTGCACTTTTATTTTCTATTCAAATAATTGTACAAATACTACTAATCCAAGGATGTCATTTCTTCCCTAAGTGAACATCTTGCTGAAAGAGAGCATCTTACGTCAGAATGAAAAAATACTCAAAAAGCATATTCAAGCTCTGGCACTACCATCATATACTAATTTTCTAAACCTCGTTGTTTAGCCGTTAAGTCATGTCAGACTCTTTGTGACCCCATGGACTGCAGGCTTCTCTGTCCTTCACTGTTCCTGGAGTTTGCTCAAACTCATGTCCATTGAGTCAGTTATGTCATCCAACCATCTCATCCTCCATCGCCCCCTTCTCCTCCTACCCTCAATCTTTCCCAGCTTAAGCCTCTTTGAGCTTCAGTTTCCAAATTTGTAAAATGCTGGCATTATCTGCTCAACCTACTTGACAAGATTGTTTTAGGATCTTTAGGTGAGATCGTGTGTTGGAGAACTTTGTACACTATGTACCCACATGTACATGAAGACTTCCATTATCCTCGTGTTGGTGACCCTCCCGACCTGGAGGTGCATCCTTGGGGATATGGCCTTCTTGCTCTCACTGTCTCACCTCCCGATAGCCCACACTCCAGTCAGCTGGCCTGAACACAAATGAGTTACTTTACCTGGGTGTAAAAATGTATCAGCCTCTTAACTATAAATATGAAGGCAGCTAATATGGTATTTTTGTTTCCTTAAAAACATACCATTTCAGAAATTCCCAATTGTGTTATGATTATTGGGGTTTATATCCTGTATCCCCTGTTAATTTGGGGGTTTCTGAATGGGAAGTGTTAATACATTTCATATACTCCATTGTTTCATCCAGACAATCTGCCACACAGTCTTGCATGTGGTAGATATTAAATAACAACCTGCCAAGTAAATGAGTAGTTGCTAAGATCAAGAAGACCTAGCTTCTCTAGGACTTAGGACCCTTAATTTGTGCTCAGAGCTCATAGTTTTGAGCCTTATCTTAACTAGATGAGAGGCAGGATAAAAATTGTATATTGTTATCATCCTAGAGATGAGACTTTAAGTGAAAAGCACCCAGTTAAAAAGAAACATAGTTTCGAGACCTTTTATGTAGCTTTAAAGGTGAGATAATCCTTTAACAGGAAAAAAAAAAAATGAAGATATGCAAACCAAATTGAATGAGGTTAAACAATATATATAAATTGGAAATAAAAATGGTTTAGCTAATAAAACTTAGAGGACAGGTAGGGTTGAATTGAGGAATTTGCAGAAGTAGTAGAGCAGTAATTAGCTAATTCCTAACCTGGATAAATTTAAGAATCAGTCATTTTACCTCTGCTAGTACAAACACATGCTGGTAATGAAATACATAAGCCAGTTTTTAAGACTTATAATTTAGTAACTAATTTAGTTTTACAGAGGCTTTCATTGTCTTGGAAGTCATTCTCTAATTTTCCTAGAAATACAGGTCTATCTTTATCTCTGTATATAGGACCATTTCACTTCTCCAGATGAATATGATGACCCCACTGTGCTCTACGAAGCCATTGTATCCCACGAGAAGAACCTCGTCATTGCCCACGAAGGGGACCCTGCGTGGCGGAGTGCAGTGCTCGCCAACTCGCCCTCCCTGCTCGCTCTGCGGCACGTCATGGACGATGGCACTAACGAGTACAAGATCATCATGCTCAACAGACGCTACCTGAGCTTCAGGGTCATTAAAGTAAGGTTTGGAGGCACTTGTCTGCCTCTGAAAACAGTGAAACTTAGAGAACCTTATCCAGACTTAAAAAGTCATGAAATTCTTTCACAGAAAACAGAAACATACAACCACACTACATTGAGTTTATTGTTGATGAGCACTTAATAATTTATCTTGTCAGTAATGTACTCTGTCTTCTGAAGTCTTCTCATGTGCCGGAAAGCCTTAAAGCCTTTCTTCATTTCTGTTTTGGCAGTCTCTTGCCTGTTATATGTACTGTTTGGGCAGCATCTCTTCTGAAAATGTCAGCCATATATTGCTAATATGATTGATTCCTAGGTTGCAAAATAATACTATAATTTGTACTTGATGGTGATTAGTAGCTCACTGTAAATGGTTCGCTCTGACCTGTTTTTTGGTTGGTTTGTTTTGTTGTTTTTTTAAACGTCTCAGAAATGTTTTACTTGTTTCTTCATTGAATAAACCCACCCCCCACCCCGCCCCGCCATGAAATCACAAATATCCTTTCAACTCTAAACACTTGTTACCTCTCATTTCTGTCAGAAATACCTGTTATCTCAGTTACAGCATTCAGTGCTTCACCAATTTAGAAAACTAAATAGACTACATTTTACTTGGTATTTTTACAAGACAGCAAAGGGAAGAGCTCTGTATGTGCTTATTATTTAACAACCTAATGACGGTGGGAAATGGTTAACTCCCATTCAGATGTGACCTACTTATATTTGTTTCCTGCTTTTCACAACTGGTTATTGTAATGTCTTTCATATCCCTCCCACTGCTGCTCTTCTATTTATATAAATTTTATTCTTAGTCCCTTAACCTACTTCCTGTGTGTTCTGATTCTCAGGTGAATAAGGAGTGTGTCCGAGGCCTTTGGGCAGGGCAGCAGCAGGAGCTTGTTTTCCTCGAAACCGTAATCCAGAGAGAGGTAGCATCCAGAATGCCAAGCAAGCCCTGAGAAACATGATAAACTCATCCTGTGATCAGCCTATTGGCTACCCGATCTTTGTCTCACCCCTGACAACTTCTTACTCTGACAGCCATGAGCAGCTTAAAGAAATTCTTGGGGGACCCATCAGCTTGGGAAATATCAGAAACTTCATCGTGTCAACCTGGCACAGGTGAGCCGTGGGGCTGCCTTTTCCAGCAGTGGTGTGTCCTGACCCGCCTAATCTATGCCCTGTGCATTAGTGTCACCTGGAAAGCTTTAGGAAAAATACAGCTGGCATGGTACAATAACAGCTTGTTACAGCTGAGCTTTAGGAAGTAGAATCTGAGCATGTGTATCTTTAAACTCTTATTAGATAAATCTAATGCACAACTCTGGTCAGGAGCCACTGCTCTAGCATTTAATAGAATCTTGAATAATTCCCTCTCTTTAATTTTTTTAAACTCTCTTGCAGCATATTGTTGCTATTAGAATGTGTGGGTCAACAAACAGGGCAAACTAGAGAAAAAGCAAAGAAACTTGGGCAAGTTGATTTCATTCTTTTTGAGTTCCGTTTGAGCAGTAGGGGGAGCACGCTATCCATGTTGAAGCTCCTCCTCGTGCAATGCAGAGATAACTGCTGCCATTTGAACAAGTAGCACTCAAGTCTCAAATCTATAATGTCGTCAAGTATGCACATGAATTATTTCCTCTGCCTTTTGTCTAGTAAATTATGATGGGTGGTAAATAAAAATTGCAGATCAAGGGTTGTTCAGATCTTTAAATATCAGAACTTAAAAATGGGATTAGAGCAATTAACTCTAAAACAGGTGCTTTAAAATTCTTCCAGCATTAAAGTAAAATTTCACCATTTTAACATCAACCCCTATTCAAACAGGAGAAAGAACACAAACCAGGATAGTGTTCAAAGAAGTTTTGTCTTAAAAAATAGGTGTTGTGTTGAAATTGCCTTGTTTGCTCAGGACTGAGTGGTTTAATGGGGTGCAGGATTTTCAGTGCCAAACTGAAACAGTTTAAACTTTACACTTTAAAAAAGAAGAAGAAAAATTATTACAGCAGCTCTCTTCAGTTTGCTACAGCATAAATTGGATTTAATTTAAATCAATTATGTTTTCGTGGGTTGTATACAGTGGCAAGAATTCTATTTCCAGCTGAGATCTTAATGGAACAAATTGTTAGGTGCAGTTCTTCATTATGGTGTAGGAAAGGTGATAGAGTATATAAAACTGGTCAGTTAAGAATGGAGTCAGTGAATTTAAGAGGGCAATATGAAAACATAAGAGAGTTTTTTGCTTCCTGATGTTGATTGCTCCATGAAGACTTTCAGAGGTGAACATCAGTAGCATTAAATGTTTAGAATGGCTAGAAAAAGGAAGAAATACCTATCTTGAAGTGATCTCGGGATAGTGCCTCCTACCCTGGTGTTTGTTCCTAGGTTAAGGAAAGGTTGTGGAGCCGGATGTAACAGCGGTGGCAATATCGAAGATTCTGATACTGGAGGTGGACCCTCCAGCACCAGTAACAGTGCGACAACTGCCAACGATCCCCACAGCAATGCATCCCAAGGAAGCACTGGAAACCCAGGCCAGGCACCTGGAGCAGGACTTCATCCGCCTGTCACATCCTACCCTCCAACCCTAGGTAATCTGAACCAAAATTATGTGTGGGATGTCAGTCCCTCAGCTGTGGGGTTTAGATGGTATGTGTGTATAAAGAGGATGACACATTTCCTACTCGGAAATATGTAAGCAGAATGTTTTGTTTGATTCCCAGTGGGCCATTATCCTACCTGTCTATATTAATCATTTTATGTATATAAATACATAATACTTAAAAATAGCCTTTCTTTGGAAGTACCATTTTTAAAGGCTAATCATATATAACTAATATAATTTATGTAACTTCTCTCCTATTGAACAATGATTTGATTTCTTCTGAGTATTATAACTTTGTATATAAATCTTTATATTATAATCTCTTATTCTTTTCTTGGGCTGAAAACTTGAAAAATGAAATCAAATCAAAGTTTATGAAGATATTTAAGACTCATAATATAAAATGCCAAAATTCTTTCTAGACTTCCTTTTTTAAACCAGTTGGTACTCTGACCAGTCATACATAGGAATGTCCAGCTTTAAGTATCATTGTTCCCAGCTCTGCTCCCTGCTCTCTCGGAGAGACAGGAGAAGGGGGGTGGTCTTTAGCTCCATCGTTTTAATTTGCTTTGCTGTAATACTTGTTGTTGGAAACTTTTGAGTTTATCATCTCTTCTTTCTGAAGTCATATTAAGTCTCTTGCCCTTTTTTCTATTTGGTTACTTTTTTCTTATTTAAGATTTTTTAAATTAATTTATTTTTGTCTGCGCTGGATCTTCGTTGCTCCATGTGAGCTTTCTCTAGTCGTGGCAAGTGGTAGCTGCTCTCCAGGTGCAGTGCACCAGCTTTGCGTTGCTGTGGCTTCTCTTGTTGCAGAGCAGAGCTCTAGGGTGTGTGGGCTCCATAGTTGTGACTCAGGGCTTAGTTGTTCCAGGGCATGTGTGATCTTCCTTGACCAGGGATCAAACCCTTGTCCCCTGCACTGGTAGGAGGATTCTTAAGCACTGGACCACTAGGAAAGTCCGTATCTTTTTCCTATTTATATTTGTATATTCTGGATTGAGCTTTTTGTCAGTTTTCTGTACCAAAGATAGCTCTTCCCATTCTGTATCTTGGTTCTGTCTCCTCTTCCTGTGAAGAGTGGGCTTGTCTTTTTTTAATGAGAAGTTCTTAATTTTTGTATAGAGCAATTTACTAATCTTTCCCTTTATGATTAACACTTTTTGTATCCTATTTAAGAAAAATTTCCTTATCCCAAAGGAAGGTATTCTTTTACTAATTTGCCTTTTACGTGAGAGCCATAATCCTACCTGGTATGCAAGCCAGATTACATCCATTCCCAGATGGCTGGTTGGTTATCAGCACTGTCCTTTTCCCCAGTGTTGAACATGGATCAGATTAAATTTTAAACCATTTACTTCAATTTAAAGAAAGGTAACAGCACTGAAATTGTTGAGACTCTAAATAGGTGTGTGATCAACATTTTGTTTGTTCTTCTTTACCTTCTGAGTGAAAACCTAGAACCGCCAGTGTGCTACTTTAAATGTACCTTCTACTCTTAACATTGATTAGCTCTTTTTAATTTTCAGATAAAAAGCACATGTAATTATTTTTCAGTATAATTAACACTAATTTTCTAATAATCTTCACATCACTCTTCACAAATCTGAAGAATTCTGTCAAGCCATTAGAAAAAAGGACACAGAAGAACCTGCTATTCAGTATCATCGGTCATATTCAGTAGTGATCCCTGATACACGTGCATCCTGCAGTGATACCTCTCTGCTCTTCTGTGGGTAGTATAACTTGTCACTGCAGTAGATGGAAAGGGCATTAATACTCGACTTTGAGAAATAGTAGTTATGGAGCTTACCACATAATAGATCCTTAATAAATATTTCTCACTGTCTCATTTCCATGAACTATTTCATCTCTGATGTATTAAAGAAGTACTCGTGGTATTCTGAAATATTTGAGTGAAAGAAATTTTAGGATTTATCTCAACCCTAAATCCCGCTATTTCCTGTAGATTACCTAATTGTGTTTTTCATATGGCCCAGAATTTGGATTTTAAAAAGCTTCAGCAAGTGAAAATTATACGAACCACATGAGAAAAAAGATCTCAGATATTTATTTCTTTTCAATAACTTTAAAATTTTCAGGTATAAATGTTAAATTCAGTAAATTGATCAGCTAATTTATGGTGAGAGGCTTAAGGGAGAAGTCCTAGAAACTACAAAAGAAGCAACCGTGCTTGCATCAGTCCACTCAGAGTGAGCGCTGCCGTCTCTCCCTCCCCAGGCACCAGCCACAGCTCTCAGTCCGTGCAGTCCGGCCTGGTCCGGCAGTCCCCCGCCCGGGCCTCCGTAGCCAGCCAGTCCTCTTACTGCTACAGCAGCCGACACTCATCTCTCCGGATGTCCACCACGGGATTTGTGCCTTGTCGGCGCTCCTCCACCAGCCAGATATCGCTTCGCAACTTGCCGTCATCCATCCAGTCCCGCCTCTCTATGGTGAACCAGATGGAACCCTCCAGTCAGAGCGGCCCAGCCTGTGTGCCGCACGGCTTGCCTTCCTCCAGCAGCTCCAGCCAAAGCATCCCCGCCTGCAAGCATCACACCCTCGTGGGCTTTCTCGGGACAGACGGCGGCCAGAGCTGTGCCGCTGACGTGCAGCCCGGCAGCACCTCAAGCCCTGCCAATAACCCCCATGCCAAAACGGGGGAGGTGATTTACAGAGTCCAAGTGAGTAGGCCAGCGTTCTTCTTCCACTGTTCCTGCTTTTGATTTCTTGTGTTTTGAGTGAAGGACTCCTGTGAAAACACACCTTATACTACTTAGTCTGAAGGAAGAACATTTGTGAATGTTGCAAAAAAAGTTTCTGCCAATGTAAAAACTGAAAGCAAGCAGTTTTTCACTGGTGATATTTGTTCCCTCTTCAGCCATGGTTATGTGGCCATGGCAGTAAGGTCTCCCGGGAGGCTAAAAGGAACTCACATGGCTGTTCAGGGTGTTTTTTATTACATTATCGGCAGTGGAGAATGTGGACAAAAAGAGTACTGTGAAAGAAATTTTGTTTGGAACTATGTAATTATTCATCTTCAAGGAAATAATGAATTGGAAATGATTCATATTTATTTACAATGTAGATTGTGGATCCTGGTCAAATTCTGGATGGGATCAACCTGTCAAAAAGGAAAGAGCTGCAGTGGCCTGATGAGGGTATTCGGTTAAAAGCTGGGAGGAACAGCTGGAAGGACTGGAGTCCTCAGGAGGGCATGGAAGGCCATGTAAGTTCTTCTGAAGCTGGTGCCCTGACTTTTTGTAGCCTGTATGCATGTTTTTAGCTGATTTATGTACTTATGCTTAGTTATCAAACTGAATTACTGCCTCTAATCGTAAGGGTAGAGTCTGTGAGTGTATTCAAGGTCTCTGCCACTAACTGCTTGTTTTGCTCTAAATCATCAGGTGATTCACCGATGGGTGCCTTGCAGCAGAGATCCAGGTACTAGATCCCACATCGACAAAACAGTACTTCTGGTCCAGATTGAAGATAAATATGTGACTGTCATTGAAACTGGGGTACTAGAACTTGGGGCTGAAGTGTGAGCCAGTGTTTTATAACTTCATTTCTTTTCCCTCAAAATTCCAAGATATTGGGGAAAAAAAAAAAAAGAGGAGAGAGCAGAAGATGCCTGCAGTTATCACTTTGATCCTGGAGGAGAGACTTGAACATAGAGTGGGCTAGGTTAAGCACCTCTCCTTCGCCCTGACTCCCATCACTGTCTCCATCCCCAAATAAAGCTGAAATATTTTTTTAAGTTAGCTGCTGAGAAAACATTTTGCATGAAGGATAAAGTTCTGTTAAAATACATCCTTAAAAGTTTTTTCCTATGCATTGCCTATGCTTTAAATCAACAAATTCTTGATTTCTAAACTACAATCTCATATTTTTCTAATTTCTTTGCCAAAAATAATTGCCATGTTTTGTCATAAAACATGAAATCCATTTACCTTGATTTTTAAAAACAAGTGTAGAAACCTTCAGTTTGACACATAGCAGTATAAAAGTTTAATGTACAGTGAAAGAGACTATGAACAGACATAGATTTATCTTATTCCTTGAGCGCTAAAAACTTTAATGAAAAAAACTGCACTAATTTTTTACAATGCACTAAAGTCTGAGATTTCTCAGAACATTTATTTATATATAAAAATAAAATAACATTATTTAAATTGCCTCTGGGATAAACCCCTTCCCTTTCCTGATAAACATACGTAGCAGGAACAGTGCTGCTCACTCTTCTTTAGTAGTCTGTACTTCATGCCAGTCCGCCAGTTGTTTCCTTTCAAGTGAATACTCCATCTCAAGATACACGTGGCTTCATCGCTGGTGTTTCCCAAAGCCAGTAGTCAGTGATTTGGTCCCGTGAACACTCCTGCCAGCTTCCGTGTCCACACTTCAGATGGGCTCCAGCACCAGGAGCACCCTGGCCGCCCTGCTTCTCCCACCTGAGCAAGTTCTGCTGGGGTCAGTTCTGGGAAGAAAAATGCTTTTGCTTTTCAAAGAAGAAGATGAAACGTCCAGGAATTTAAAGAAAGGATTGATTGCCTTTAAGAGTTCTTAGCTCTTAAAGTCATTCACATGCAGTTCAGTCAATCAAGTAAAGTTTTTTCAAACAGAATTATCCAAATGGTGCCGTTCTTATCGTTATATCCCACTTTAATAACTTTGCCTTTTCTTTTCCTCCTCTCCTTGTTCTGTGACTTGAATTTTATTTCCAGTGATTTATAGTGTGTAGCTGTAATTTGGAATATTTATATCTGTGATGAAATTGACTTAACTCATATGTTGTCTCATAACTTAAATTTTATTGTTTTTTTTTTAATGTATGTATTCAGGGAAATATACAACTCAAATTTACAGTTGGTCTAGGTGGGAACTGCAGTTTAGATTTCAACATATGGCACTTTTTAAATCCTTCAGAAATTTTTTCGCATTTTGTGTGACACTCCAAAGAAGACTGTACATGTGAGCATTTAGGAGCAGCCATCTTCCTGCCCCCGTGAATGAAAAGTAAAAAGAAGCAGGTGAAGTTAATTTCAGTCATACATTTTATTTAATCTGTTATATCCAGAGTATTCCAACTTCAGCATTGGAACTGGCCATATTTCAGGTACTTGCTGGCCACATGTGCTTAGTGGCTACTCTGTTGAGCAGTGTGGGTTTGAAGTTATCTTTCTGAGACAGAAGGAGATCTTGGTAATTCTAGTGTAGATCTTGCAGTACAGTATGACACTTCAGTAGAAGGAATGAAAACTAAGAAAATAAACAGCTAATATGTACCATCTGATTGCATTTTCACTCCAAAACCTTTTTTTTTTTCCTTTTTCCAGTTTAAAATTTTTGTGGTTATTCAGGAGCCAGTGTGCCTCGTGTTGATGTTTCCAGACTTCACACACTGCAAAACTTATTGTTGAAAAACTTTTCGTCAAATAATTTATTAAACCTTTATACAAAGGTACCCTGTTTCTCAAAACAAATTGAATTTTGTTATCTTTAAGTACTTGTATTAATTAGGAATCCTAAAAGGAGCCCTGTTCTTATTTTTTAAGTCTAAAACTTATAGTCTTTTTAAAATCATAATACTTTTCTAATAATTGCATTTGGGGAAGTATTAATAATTTAAGGAAGGATTCATGTCTGAATACTTTGACCTAAACTATAATAGAGAAATATACACACTTTCAGTAATTAAATTGATTATACATGTCTTATTTAACCCTGTCCCATGCGCCCTTAGAGGGTAGTGAGCTATTCATTTAGATTCCCTGCACAGCGTTTTTCATTAGTATCGACATCTGAGACTCCAGTACACACTCATTGGCATCTTTAGTTCACAGTTGCCAAAACTTTGAGAGTTCCTTAATTTGAAAGTAAAGATATGTAATTAAAACACTTACAACCTTTTTCATTGTTTTAAATAGTTTTATTGATAGCTTTCTGGGTTTTTTTCTTGTTTGATTTTTATTTAGAGTTCTGGAGTAAGTTATCAATGGTTAGCTTTTTTTTTTTTTGATTACTCTTATTTAGTGGTAAAAATCATTTTATAACTCAAGTTTTTGGTTAATCTTCCAGTTTATAACTTGGTGTAAGCCCTCTTTTTACACCATTTTTCAATACTTGATAAAATTTTATATGTTGACTTTTTTCTAAAGAACTATAATTTTTCCAGAAGTCTAGATTAATATGTTGATATTTAAGCGGTCTGAGAGTGTAGGTGGTGAGGCTCTATATTTTTAAGATGATAAGAGATTAATTACCTTTCAGGAAATTAGTGAACAGACTTCATCAGTGTTTTGCCTTCTTTGAGTTTCCATTACTGGGAGATTAACTTCCATTATATTTGAAGTATTTTTCTTAATATTTCAAGTATATCTGAGATACTTCCACTAATCCTTGAAATAGAATTAGTCAGACAAGATTTCTCTCTTGAGCAAAATATGGAAAATTACTCTGTGTACCAGATGTCAGGCAGTGAAAATATAAGCTTTAACGTCAGCTCATTAAAAAGATGTATTTTTCTTCCTGGGTTGGTTTACTTTTCCATCTCATATCAAAATATAAAAAACCAGCCTCACATTTAAGCAAGGGTAGCTTAGCCTTAATGAATTCTGCTTTGCCTCTGAGCAGCAGCCCTGGGCCCCTGCTTAGGAATTCTTCATGTGGTCGATCGCTGCACTGAGTCATGTTCATCCAGAGCTGAGCCTTTTAAACTTATGATTTGCCCCAAGGCTAAAATTACCATTTTATCTTAGTTAACTCGCAAAAATCTTTCTTCGTAAATATATGACTTGAGAAAAAGATAGCAATAGTGTTGCATGAGAATTATTTGAATTTGTTTACTAGCTACAAAATTATAAGTTGCTGCCCACAATGTGAATTACTTTTGTGTTTATTTTCATCACTTTTTCATGAATATGGACAAAACTTCACCCCCTTTTTTTTTTTTTAATTTCTCAGTATTCCTTCTTGTTCTTTTCTGTAGTCCATTATAATCACATAAAATTACTTTGCTTGGACACAGACCCAGTCAATTTTTGACTTTTGTTAGCATACCTTGTTCAGATGAGGTGTAAAACATCCGTTGTTGTTCTAGAGGTTTTTCCTTTAATTCCAAAATAAATGAAGAGAACAGTGTCGTTGAAGAAGATGATAGTTGGAACCCATAACTTTGAATTTTGTTTTGGTCCACGTGGAAGTTGAGTTTTATTAATCTGGAAAAAGAGGAAAATTAGACATGTATTTGTGCAGCATAAACATTAATATTATGTTGGATGTGTATAGTTTTTTTTAATAAGGTATTAAAAAACTAGCCTCTCTTTTCTTCACTTCTCTTATTTAAAAAAAAAAAAATCTGGTTGATATATACCTAGGCTTTTTCTTTTATTTAGGTGAGAACTGTGATTGGAAAGAAGTTCATTATTATACAAGTAGATCTGATAGGTATGTGAGTTGAAGTATTAATTTTGCTTGAAACAGAGGTGTATTTTCTGCTTTGAATCACCTCACCCAAGTCATCTTGTCAAGAATCACGTGTGATAAGAATTTGTCTCTGTTGCCTATCAGCCACGTGTTCTTTCTGAATTAGAGAAAATAAGTTCTATTTGTGAGCTGAACTTCCTTATGTACTGTTTTATGGAAGCAGCATAACATTCTTTGGGGCACCAGAGCTGATTGTCCTCACAAGGTTACATGACCGCTCTGTTCTAAGACACACCTATTATATAGAGTTATACCTTTTTTTCCTGTGCCTCAGCTCTGTACCTGAGAATTTATGATTCAGTGGAGCAGGAAGAAAGGTCACCTAAGATTGTGATAAGGATGAATTCCTGCAGGTTATTTGCACAGAATGGGACGAT
This sequence comes from Bos mutus, assembly GCF_027580195.1. Taxonomy (NCBI): domain Eukaryota; kingdom Metazoa; phylum Chordata; class Mammalia; order Artiodactyla; family Bovidae; genus Bos; species Bos mutus. The sequence goes on along the minus strand of NC_091626.1, from coordinate 26,028,785 downwards.
ACCTTGAAATTTAAAGCAGAGAAGTAGTGGAAAACTGAGATGGCTGCTCCAGATGACTCTTGGGTTTAGTGTAATTGTAGTATAACGATTTTTTATATATGAAGCTTGATTCTACAACCAAAATAATAGAAATGGGAAAATCGTGTCTGCTTATGCTTTTTTTTTTAAAGCTTACTATAATTTAACTAAAAATAAATTGTAAAAAATGATTACCTTAACATTATACAAGTCTGGCAATGAGCTCTGCATGAGGAAATGGAAGGAAGAATATGAAAACGATTCCAGGAAAGTAGGTGGGAGGAAGGAGAATGGGTTTCCCTTTTCTGATCATGGGCTCTGGAAGTATTCATTGCCTCTACCAGCATTCAGTATAAACCAGAGATATGTACTTCTGTATGTCTGTGAGCGTGTGTGTGCGTGTGTGTCTGAGTGTTATTCTGAACAGCTTGTAAATACTGTAGTTGTTTAAAATGGAAACTAAAAGCTGAGATTGTTTTTTCTTTGCAAATATATTGCATCAAAGATACAATATTGACAGTGGATAAAACACTGAGGAAATAAATTTTTTTTCATTTTGCCTTCTGTCCATTTTTGTCAAATTAAGAAAATTAAGAGTTTACCGTATTGAGCTCTGCCTAGCATATTTTTAAAACATGTACTTGGTTCTGAAGATAATCATTTTAAACAGATGCTTAGGCTTGCTAACGTGGGATTCAGCCTATAATAGAAATTATCTATTTCACAATACAAGGATATCTTTTCACACTTGGCAGAAAGGTTGTAGTTTACATTTTATGAACGTATCTGAATGTGTCTGGTTAATGATATTAGAGGGAACGTGTAGGATGAGGGGTGAAGATGTGTGCATATGCACTGTGCTGAACGAGATTACAGTGCAGAAGATGGCCATGCAGGTCATGGTCGTCAGAGTCTGTCAAACGCTACGTAAGGGTGTGTACTAGTTTTATGTGTGATACTTAAAGAACGTGCAAGCTGACTTACAATGATAATAGATAGACTCTTGACAGAGTCACTCACTAAGCCTTTAGTGAGTCTCTTTAAGTAACAGCCCAAACTGGCAGGGTGCAGGTGATGTCCTTTGGCATCAGAGCCCCAAACAGTTTGCTCTCTTTCTGCCCAGGATCACAGTGACTCACCTGGAGATGTAATGGTAGTTAGTCTTAGGACAGTATTTTTATCTAATGACAGGAAGCATGCTAGTTAAATGAAACACATCTTCAAAGAAAGGAATTTTCTGTGTGTGTAATCTACATTAATCTTAGACCCAGAGTTTCAAAGGGGGGTTGACCTGAGATCTGGGTCCCCTACACCTCTTCATTGTTAACCTCTTAAAGTACAGCTTACTTAGGGTTTTGTTGGGTTTTTTTCCTCTCCTAAATAATTCAAATATGTTTTGCTGGCCTGTAGCCAATGAATCTCACCATGTAGGTGCATTTTCCTCTGGAGAAGGAAAAAGCACCTTGTGAAATAGGGACATGACCAAACCATGGCTTTTAGGGTATTCACTCAGCACTTACTATGCAAAACATTTGTTTGATTCCCCTCTTCTCCCATTCATATGTGTTTATTAAAACTAAATATTCTTGAACTTCATACTTAAAAAAAATAATTTTTTCTACAAGAGAATCCCTAGGTTACTCTGTAATTTTCTTAGGACATCTATTAATAGCAAGTGGCTGACTATTTAGGGGGGCTCCGAAATCACTGCAGATGGTGACTGCAGCCATGAACTTAAAAGACGCTTACTCCTTGGAAGGAAAGTTATGACCAACCTAGACAGTATATTAAAAAGCAGAGACATTACTTTGCCAACAAAGGTCAGTCTAGTCAAGGCTATGGTTTTTCCAGTAGTCATGTATGGATGTGAGAGTTGGACTATAAAGAAAGCTGAGTGCCAAAGAATTGATGCTTTTGAACTGTGGTGTTGGAGAAGACTCTTGAGAGTCCCTTGGACTGCAAGGGGATCCAACCAGTCCATCCTAAAGGAGATCAGTCCTGAGTGTTCATTGGAAGGACTGATGTTGAAGCTGAAACTCCAGTACTTTGGCCACCTGATTGGAAGAGCTGACTCATTTGAAAAGACCCTGATGCTTGACTCATTTGAAAAGACCCTGATGCTGGGAGGGATTGAGGGCAGGAGGAGAAGGGGACGACAGAGGATGAGATGGTTGGATCGCATCACCGTCTCAATGGACATGAGTTTGGGTAAACTCCAGGAGTTGGTGATGGGCAGGGAGGCCTGGCGTGCCGCAGTCCATGGGGTCGCAAGGACTTGGACACGACTGAGTGACTGAACTGAATAAGAGATGAGTCTTTCTTGCCTGAAAGCCTTTTTAAGAAACCATTCAGTTTCAGTGCCCAGTAACCTGTGCTGAAAGGGAAAGGTCATCTTTCAGTCCAAGGTTCCTTTTTGCTGCCAGGGATGCTGTATGAATACACAATAACAGGACCCCTGTAAGGATACTCCAGGTTAGTGCCATCCTGAAGCACAAGCATCCTAACTTGTTTTTATCAGACAGTTGCCATCCCAGGACAGCACTGAATTTAATCAGATACCAAACAGTGCCTCTGTGCTTTTAATACTGTTAATGGGTTTGCTCTCACATATCCCCCACCACTGCTCAGTTGTGTACCAGTTAGTAATACAGTATGTCCTAGTGGGAACTCGACAGTGAGCACAAATGGCTTATGTGAGGTGTACCTTTCTTTAGACACAATGCAGATTGGTCTCCGTTATAAATGTAGGGGTGACTCCTTTTGTACAGTTACATTATGAAACTAAATAGTTCTAAAATATTTACTTAAGAAGCCTACGTAGCAAGAAAGAAAACAACCCAATTCAAAGTTCCCGAAACAGGAAATTAGTTGACTAGAAAATGAAAGGTAATCTGGGCTTTTAGGATTGATTAATTCGTGTTACTCCGTCTCTGTATATCTGTAATTTTCTCAACTCTGCCTTCATATGTCTGCTGGCTTTCTTTTCAGACTGGAACTGAGTGTCTATTTCTGGACCTCATTCCATACATACTATCATCCAGAAAAAAATACTTCCCATTACCTCCCTTAAGTGGGAAAATCTCCCAAGTCTTAGCATGTGTCTCCTTGCATCTCATTAATGTACGAATGTAAGAGTTGCTCTATGCAAGGTTCTTGACCTGCCCCTGTGTCCTGATTTTCTGAACCAGTCACTGACAAGAACAGTCACCATGACTGACTCAGGCAAATCAGAGTCCAGAACCCGGACTCTACTCCACTAACAGCACAGCTGCTCTACAGTGTGTGCAGAGGAGTTGGCCAGAGAGTCTGCAACAGGTCTGTACATAGCTTTTCAGAACTTGAGTATTGTTTTCAGGAAACCGATTCAGGCCACCTATGAAATAAAGTGTTTCTTTCAGGATGCCTCTGTAGCAGACGTAGAATAAAAAGTCAGCAGGAACTGAGGTGGATTAGGTCCAAATGTTTGCTCTGTTTTTCCTCAGGGATTTCCTTACATCTCATCATGCTTCTGCTTTTCTCCATGTAAATTATTTCCTTCCTTGTTGGGGAAAAACATAGTAAACACCTAGGCATAGAATGATCTTTAGAGAAGTTTTTAATGATGGATTCAGTTTCTAAAGGACTACTCAGATTTCCTTTTTTTTTTAAATTTGGGACTGGATCCCATCTTAGTTTTTTGAATGTTGAGTTTTAAGCCAGTTTTCACTCTTTCACCCTCATCAGAGGCTTTTTAGTTTCTCTTCACTTTCTGCCATAAGAGTGGTATCATCTGTATATCTAAGGTTGTTGATATTTCTCCTGGCAATCTTGATTCCAGTTTGTGATTCATTTAGCCCAGCATTTTGCATGATATACTCTGCCTATAAGTTAAATAAACAAGATGACAATATTTAGCCTTGTCATATTCCTTTCCCAATTTTGAACCATTTGTTCCATGTAAAGTTCTAACTGTTGTTTCTTGACCTGCCTACAGGTTTCTCAGGAGACAGGTAAGGTGGTCTGGTATTCCCATCTCTTTTAAGAATTTTCCACAGTTTGTTGTGATCTACACAGTCAAAGGCATAGTCAGTGAAGCAGGAATAGATGTTTTGTTTGGAATTCCCTTGCTTTTTCTATGATCCAGTGGATGTTAGCTTGTACATCTAGAAGTTCTCAGTTCACATATTGTTGAAGCCTAGCTTGAAGGATTTTGAGCATAAACTTACTAGCATGTGAAATGAGTGCAATTGTATGGTAGTTTGTATATTCTTTGGCAGTACCCTTCTTTGGGGTTGGAATGAAAACTCAACGTTTTCCAGTCCTGTGGCCACTGCTGAGTTTCACAAATTTGCTGACATATTGAGTGCAGCACTGTAACAGCACTATCTTTTAGGATTTTAAATACCTCAGCTGGAATTGCATCACCTCTCCTAGCCTTGTTTGTAGTGATGCTTCCTAAGACACACTTGACTTCACACTCCAGGATGTCTGGCTCTAGGTGAGTGACCACACCATCATAGTTATCTGGGTCATTAAGACTTTTTTTGTATAGTTCTTCTGTGTATTCTTGCCACCTCTTTTTAATCTGCTTCTGTTAGATCCTTACTGTTTCTGTCATTTATCCTGCTCATCCTTGCATGAAATTTGTTCTTCAGTTGCCAGGTCGTGTCAGACTCTTCCCGATCCCATGGACTGCAGCATGCAGGCTTCCCTGTCCCTCACCATCTCCCAGAGTTTGCCCAGGTTCATGTCCTTTGAATCAGTGATGCCATGCAATCATCTCAAGCTCTGTCACTCTCTTCTCCTGTCTTCAGTATTTTCCAGCATCAGGGTCTTTTCCAATGAGTCAACTCTTTGCATGAGGTGGCCAAAGTATTGGAGCTTCAGCTTCAGCATCAGTTCTTGGAAGAATATTCAGGGTTGATTTCCTTTAAGACTAGTTTGATCTCCTTATTGTCCAAGGGACTCTCAAGAGTCTTCTCCAGCAAGACAGTTTGAAAGCATCAATTCTTCGAGTTCTGCCTTCTTTATTGTCCAGCTCTCACATTCATACATGACTCCTGGAAAGACCATAGCCTTTAACATATGGACCTTTGTTGGCAAAGTGATGTCTTTGCTTTTTAACACACTGTCCAGGTTTGTCATAGCTTTCCTTCCAAGAAGCAGTCATCTTCAAATTTCATGAGTGCAGTCAACCATCCACAGTGATTTTAGATCCTATCATTGCTTCCACCTTTTCCCCTTTGCCATGAAGTGTTGGGACCAGATGCCATAATCTGAGTTTTAAGCCGGCTTCTTCACTTTCCTCCTTCACCCTCAACAAGACTCCTCTTTGCTTTCTTCCATATCTGAGGTTGTTGATATTTCTCCCAGCCATCTTGATTCCAGCCCAGCATTTCGTATGATGTACTCTGAATATAAGTTAAATAAACAAGGTGATAATAAACAGCCTTGTTGTATTCTTTTCTCAATCCTGAATGAGTCGGTTTTTCCATACAGGGTTCTAACTTTTGCTTCTTGACCCGCATACCGGTTTCTCAGGAGGCGGTAAGATGGTCTGGTATCTCCATTTCTTTAAGTTTTCCACAGTTTGTTATGATCCACATAGTCAAAGTCTTAGTGTAGTCAATGAAACAGAAGTATATGTTTTCTAGAGTTCCCTTGCTTTCTCTATGATCCAGAGAATGTCGGCAATTTGATCTCTGCTTCCTCTGCCTTTTCTAAACGCAGCCTGAACATCTGGAAGTTTTCAGTTCACATAATGCTGAAGCCTAGCTTGAGGATTTTGAACATAACTAGCACAGGAGATGAGTGCAGTTGTCCTGTGGTTTGAACATTCTTTAGTACTGCCCTTGTTGGAAATTGGGATGAAGATTGACCTTTTCCAGTCCTGTGGCCACTGCTATGTTTTCCAAATTTGCTGGCATATTGAGTGCAACACTTTAATTGCATCATATTTTAGGATTTTAAATAGCTCTGCTGGAATTACATCACTTCCACTAGCTTTATTGCATGAAATGTTCCCTTGATATATCCAATTTTTTTGGAGAGAATTCTATAGTTTTTCCCATTCTAGTGTTTCCTCAGCTTCTTTGCACTGTTCATCTCTCCTTGCTGCTCTCTGGAACTCAGCATTCATTTGGATGTATCTTTCCCTTTCTTCCTTGCTTTTTCCTTCTCTTCTTCCTGCATTGTGTGTAAAGCCTCCTCAGACAACCACTTTGCCTTTTTGCATTTCTTTTTCTTTGGGATGGTTTTGGTCACTGCCTCCTGTACAGTGTTACAAACCTCCATCCATAGTCCTTCAGGCATTCTGTCTACCAGATCTAATCCCTTGAATCTATTCATCACCACCACTGTATAATCATAAGAGATTTGATATAGGTTATACCTGAATGGCCTAGTGGTTTTCACTACTTTCTTCAATTTAAGCCTGAATTTTGCAATAAGGAGCTGATAATCTGAGCCACAGTCAACTCCAGGTCTTGTTTTTGCTGACTATAGAGCTTCTCCATCCTCAGCTGCAAAGAATATAATCAGTCTGATTTCAGTACTGACCGTCTGGTGATGTCCATGTGTAGTCTCTTAAGTTGCTGGAAGAGGGTGTTTGCTATGACCAGTGTGTTCTCTTGACAAAATGCTGTTAGATTTTGCCCTGCTTCATTTTGTACTCCCAAGGCCAAACTTTCCTGTTATCCCAGGTATCTCTTGACTTCCTACTTTTGCATTCCAGCCCCGTATGTTGAAAAAGACATCTGATGTTAGTCTTAAAAGGTCTTGTAGGTTTTCATAGAACCATTCAAGTTCAGTTTCTTTGACATCAGTGATTGGGGCATACACTTGGATTACTGTGATGTTAAATGGTTTGACTTGGAAATAAACCGAGATCATTCTGTCATTTTTGAGATTGCACCCAAGTACTGCGTTTCAGGATCTCATTGACTATGAAGGCTACTCCATTCCTTCTAAGGGATTCTTGCCCACAGTAGTAGGTATAATGATCATGTAAATTAAATGCACCCATTCCTGTCCATTTTAGTTTACTGATTCCTAAGATGTTGATATTCACTCTTGCCATCTCCTTGACCACTTGCAATTTACCTTGATTCATGGACCTAACATTCCAGATTCCTAGGCAATATTGTTCTTTATAACACTGGACTTTACTTTCACCAGCAGACACATTCACAACTGAGTGTTATTTCCGCTTTGGCCCAGCCATTTCATCCTTTCTGATTGTTGTTCAGTTGCTCAGTCATGTCCAACTCTTTTTGACCCCATGGACTGCAGCATGCCAAGCTTCCTTGTCCTCCACCATCTCCTGGAGCCTACTCAAACTCATGTCCATTGAGTCGGTGATGCCATCCAACCATCTCATCCTCTGTCATCCCCTTCTCCTCCCACCTTCAGTCTTTCCCAGCATCAGGGTCTTTTCCAATGAGTCAGCTCTTCGCATCAGGTGGCCAAAGTATTGGAGCTTCAGCCCCAGCCCCAGTCCTTCCAATGAATATTCAGGACTGATTTCCTTTAGGATTGACTGGTTGGATCTCCTTGCTGTCCAAGGACTCTCTCCACTTTTCCCCAGTAGTATATTGGACACCTTCTGACCTGAGGGGCTCATCTTCCTGTGTCATATCTTTTTGCCTTTTCATACTGTTTATGGGTTTTTCATAGCAAGAATACTGAGGTGGTTTGCCATTTCCTCTTCAGTGAATCACCTATTTTCAGAACTCTCCACTGACCTGTCTGTCTTCGGTGGCCCTACACTGCATGGCTTATAGCTTCATTGAGTTACTCAAGCCCCTTCACCACGACAAGGCTGTGATCCACGAAGGGGGTTTTGGAATACTATGACATTTTTTAAAATTTGAATCCCCCTGCCACCCAGCAAAGAACTTTTCTTTTTGTAAAAAATACTACTTATTACATTAGAACTTAAAGCAGCAAACACGAAGGATATTATTTCTAAATTTAATAAACTCATTAACATGTTAACACATTTTTATTTAAAATGGTGCTTTCAATTTTTAAAAATTGAATAAAACGTGAACTGTCTGCTTCCACGTACAGTGTGTGGTATCGCATTATTTTGACTGAAGTATATGAAGAAAATCTGACTTCTTATATATATGTAGCTGAAAAAGAGGAGTATTTGAATAGCCTTTTCAGATAATTGTTAATATTTTTGTTTCAGTGCTTCACTAAAATGTGTTAAGTGGTAATTTCTTAAAGGTTAATCTCTTCTGAGCCAAGTGAGATGAGTGTTTAGATAAATAAAGTGGTTTATCAACTGAAAACCATCCAGTCCAGAGGCTTATGACTCATTTTCTAAGACCTTAGACTTTTTTCTTTTTTTTTGCAAATATGGGGCGAGAGGACAGGAGGCAGAAAATCCTTCACTTGGATAATATCTTTCCCTTTCTGAAAACTAAAAAGGTATCCAGCGCCACGAGTCCTGACATGTTCTAGTAACATCTCTCTCTCAACCTGTATTAGGTCACCCTCTGGGAATGCAGGTCAGAAAGAAAACCCATAGGTTATGTAGGCCATGGGTGAGAGGGCCAAAAAGATGATAAGTACTGAAGCAGGGAAAGCTCTGGTGTCTCCAGGAATTAGGCAAGCGTTGACTCATCTGCCCGTGGCCAACACAGCAAGCATAATTGGGCCTAAAAAATGGAACATCCTCAGCTCTTGTACTTCTGCAGAGCATGAAGAATAAAGTCAAATTTAGGGTGCATTTTTTTCATAATGAAGTTTTCACGAGCATCACTTTATAGCTAGAGCTGCACAGAGTATGTTTTAGATACAAGTGTAAGATGCCTTGTGAGCTAGAATTAATGTGGAGAGAGGCTCTGAAGAGAGGCAGATTGCCTATTCAAATATGCTTGGGTTTGGAGTTTGTTAGGAGTTCATACTTGATATTGTCAGAACGTAAGATTTTTAGGAACTTGATTTTTTTCTCAGAACCTGAAATAACCTCAGAAAGCAGCTAATGATAATGAAAGTAGTAGAAGGCCAATGTGTTGATGAAAATGCCAGTGTATTGATTTACAGGTCTAGAGATTGGGGCCGTCTCAGCCTCGCACCAGAAGGTTTGGTCCTCAGAAGTTAGTTTATGGACGTAGAGCACAAGGACCTGTGTAATTCGGGACATCATTTTCTCCCTGGCTGGGGATAGCACACTTTATATTTTTTCTACTTTTCTAGCGATGGGATATCTATGTCCATCAGTTTTAGTGTCTTCAGTCTGCAGTAAACGTTGTCAGATTTTGGTCTTTGGCTTCCTTTTTCTAGGCTCCAAGCAGACCACGTTGCTTCTGTTGTCACATTCTTGCTTCAGGTGTGTTAAGACGACTGTGCCAGGTCCCAGCTTTCTCACACTTTGGTGGATTACTCAACACCTTGCCCTTCCTGCTTTGATTGTGGGGAACTAGTCTTACCCACTGGTGTGAAGTTTACTAGTTCGAACATGGGCAAGTCCCTTTACCTTACAGCTCAGAAGACATAAATTTACTACACTTCCTACTTCATTACATTTCCAACTAAGAATATTTATCTTCTCCAAATACACCATTAATTTGGCGAAGGGAAAAATGTCTGCCTCATGACTTTTAGACTAGGAGCAAACATGTTTTAAGAGATTAAAAGCAAAATCTAAGTTTTTAAAAAATTGAAGTCAGACTCTGTTTAGCTTGAAAGGGACAGTTGTAAGTTGATCTTGGATATAGTCAGTGTTCAAGAATGTAGAAGATAAATGACACAAACTGATTGGACACAATCTAATAGTGAAAAATTAAAACGATGCTGATGTGTCTGTGGCAAAGAGCTGGCATATTGGCATACTCTTGCCAAACCAAAGATTCTGGAAAGTAAATTAGCAGATTTCAGCAAAAGGACTCTATATAAAGCTGTAATGACTTTCTCTGAAAAGTGTTTATTGAAGAAAGCATGTGAGCCCCCACTGCGTGCCAGATAAATTCACAAGAAATCCGCCGAGTGTTTTTATCATCTTGTAAATGTGGAAATTGAGGGTTAAAAGATAGTTTTCAGGAAAAGATTAAATCGTGGTCCTCAGATATAAAAATGTACACATGTTCAAGACTTTATCTGATGCATTAATCTGGAGAACTAACTGCATGTTTTAACACATCCAAATTTAAAATGTTTTAAAAAGAGCACAAATCAAGGAGTAAAGGAGTGTTGAATTGTAAAACAGAGACCTTTTGTTTTGAGAAGGAGTTCATTGAACCTCCTAGACTGGACAGAATTTACATATCTTATTATCAAATAAGACATATATCTTGTAAAGTTATAAAATAACTCCCAGAGTCAAAAGCTGGTAAGACAGTGAATGTGCTGTGGATGATTCATAGTTTTCCATTGATGTTCATGTTTTGTCTACCTTATTTTCAGTAATTGGCCTGAGATAATAACACATAATAAGTGGCATGATGGAGGTAAGACTGGGGAAAATTCCTGGGAAGTTGAAGGGGGGGGGTCGTCCAGGACATTCAAATTTTAAGGGAAACCCTAAGGAAATCCTCAGTGATTCGGTGTTGAGGCAGTGTTGACTGTGGAAGCAGACCCAAGCCTGGTGTCTTTGCATAGGGAGTTTATTGAGAGTGCTCTTCAGGAACAGTACAGGTGAGGGAACCAGAAGCTGGCTTGATGAACTGTTGATGTAATTACAACCAAGGCATTAGTGAAAGTCCATGGGAAGACCTGGAGCTGGGGTGGCCCTCCTGAGATGTAAGGAGGACATGTCTTGGGTGGCAAAACTCCTGGCAGTGGGGGGAGTCGTCATCTCCATCCTGAAGTGGCATTTGGGCAAAGCACCACAGTGCCCACCCCAGTGCTTGTCCTGCTCCTATCCACGTGTCTCCCTCCTCCACCACCCTCCTGACGAGCACCTCTGCTAGTCTAGTCTAAGGATAACCCCGACTCCCTCATTCTTGAGAGCCCTGAGTCTCGGCCACCATGCTCTTCTCCGGCAGTGACTGCTGTGCCTGACCATTTTTCATGTAAATTGGGTAAGGGATTACCAAGAGACTCCAGTGCATCACCTGGGCGCCAGGTGTGTCTTTTCAGCTCCCATTGCATGGGGGAGGAGCCCTGCCTCTCCTGATTTCCTTTCCACCAAGGAAAGAACATGATGGTGATTTCTTGCTCATTGACCTCTTAGCACAAAGGACCCAAAGTGACTGGGTGATAGCCACAGCTTAAAACTGAATGGGATTCTTGCTGAGTCCTCTGATGGGAGATTTCCACCTTCGGAAACCAGGTACTTTAGATCCACTGAGCCTAAAGTTGTGGGAGCAGGAAGCACAAATTCTCCAGGTGGGTCATCAGTAAAGATGGTTAGCGGGGCCATTCCCATTTCTATTTGTTGGTTCCAAATCTGGTGTATTCCACCAACTGGGGTCACTAGAATGGTCATGAATTTAGGATATACCCTGCATCCTGAAGGGTGGTACTCCATCCTCACAGGACGTCATTTACAAGCTGGCACCTCAGCTGCACCATTAAGAGGTCACTCAGTTGTTCTATCAGACCAGCATCTTCTCCAGTAGATGACAGGGCCAGTGGACTCTGGCCATGTGCCCACTGTTTCACTCTCTTTGGCATAAAATCCCATGGTTCTATTCAGTGCCATGTGAATCTGACACTCTGCAAACACTCATACAACCATCATGCTGATGCCCTGCAAGCGGGAGAGGCAAAATCAATGCCCATAACATGTCAGTGCTGGTCAAGGTAAATAGTAATAACTGCCCCATTTAGAGTAAAGGGGTCCAACGTAGACAACTTGCCATCAGGTGGATGCTGGTTCTCTGACGGGTGGGTATTGAGTCAATACACAATGTATAGCAGTGGTCTCCATAGCACTCAGATTAAACATTTGGCAATGTCAGTAGCTAGATCATCCTTGGTGAGTAGAATCCCGTTGTGAAAAGACCCTGATGCTGGGAAAGATTGAGGGCAGGAAGAGAAGGGGACGACAGAGGATGAGATGGTTGGATGGCATCACCGACTCAATGGAAATGGGTTTGGGTGGACTCCAGGAGCTGGTGATGGACAGGGAGGCCTGGTATGCTGCGGTTCATGGGGTCGCAAAGAGTTGGACATGACTGAGCGACCGAACTGAACTGAGCTGCCATTGCTGCCACCATGGCTGCTCCTTGCATGCACACATTTTGCCAGCTCAGCTCAGTTCAGTTCGGTCGCTCAGTTGTGTCCGACTCTTTGCGATCCCATGGACTGCAGCACTCCAGGCTTCCCTGTCCATCACCAACTCCTAGAGTTTACTCAAACCCATGTCCACTGAGTCAGCGCTGCCATCCAATCATCTCATCCTCTGTCGTCCCCTTCTCCTCCTGCCTTCAATCTTTCCCAGCATCAGGGTCTTTTCAAATGAGTCAGTTCTTCGCATCAGGTGGCCAAAGTATTGGAGTTTCAGCTTCAGCGTCAGTCCTTCGCCAGCTCAGGAGTGACTAATGAAGAAGATGGTAGATAGCAACTGGCAGATCACCTGTGCCACTTGGTTGCGTGCCTCATCCACGGTGGAGGCGCTCTGGTGGCTGTTGACACTGTTAAAGGCCTTTACGCTCCTGCCCATTCTCATAGGATAGCCTTGTGCCCTCCTGCTTGTCCCTAACCACTTTTATCTTCTAAATTTCTGACCAGTCAGTCAAGCCGTTTGCTACTCCCATCAATTCATGATTTTTTTTTTTTCTGGCTTTGGACTGATTCTATTTCCACACAAAGTAGAGGATTGGATAGCCTAATTTTTGCCTTGCAGTGATTTTTCTTCATCCCTGTTAAAGGGCCACCTGAATGGGGCTCTGTTGCAGCAACAGTCTGCTTTTGGCTTGCATCTGCCTACCAAATGGACTCATCTGGGAACCAAACTTGGCTGTTTTCCTTTTGTAAGTCTGTTAAAAGGGACACATTCCCACACCATCGGCCATAGGTCTGAAGTGAGGGAACGGCACTCATGCGGCAGTAGTGACCGACGTGGCAGGGAGTCTGGACCACCTGCTCATGGAGCCCACCCATGCCCTCTCTCCCTGCTCCGGTCCAAAACCCTGTGTACCACTTCCATCTTCAAATGGGTTGCTGCCGGACCTACTCAGACTTATGTCTGACAAGTCACATGGCCAAACAGTCTCTACCAAGGCCAGCAGCAAACCAGGAGCTGGTACAAATGCCATGGCCTTACTCCAGAACCCTCTGTGTCTACATTGTGCCTCTCCAATCAGGCCTGCCATAAACCCTGTACAGCATCTTGTCCCATCACAGGTACCCTGAATATCATAAGATCCACCAAATTGTGTGGACCAAGTGGCAAGACTGCTTACATCACATCCTGGCCTGGCTGTGGAGTCACTGTGCTTTGGGGCCACTCAGAGCTTTCCATGTGACTTGAAGCCAAGTTTGGTTCACAGAGCAGTATTCCCACAATTGGACTTTAGAATCCACATTGATCTATGGGCATTCTGAGTCTTGTTTAGTGATGGGAGAAATGAGTTCTTTGTGTCAAAGTGGGTGTTCCAGCAGGTTCCTGAATTTTTATAGGCTTTATCTCCTTTCATACTTGCTCCTTCTTGCTCGTCCAGTCTGACTGACGTGTTGACATCGATGCGGACCAATGTGATTTTCTGCAGCATGTCTACACAGACAGCTTCCTTCAGACAATCTTTAAGATGGTGTACAGTGTTACCCACCTCCTGTGAACGCATTCTACCTCTGGCCTTCATTTGCAATAGCGATGGATAAGAATACACTTCCCAGAGTGACCATATTCCAGGTGTTTGCGTTTGTCTGTGTTTTGTGGGGACTTGACTAGTGACTCAGTTGGGAATGTGAGAGCCACTACCCTCTCTGTTATATCTCTTCTCACCCCCACAGGTCAGTTGTGTCTTGGGTGGAGGATGGGTCGTGGGGAGTTTCGTGGGCTTATAGCTGGCCTCTCCCAGTGTGGGTGACTAGTTTGTTTCCCTGACTGCCAACTCTGTCCACTCTGATTGTACATTCAGGGACAAGGGGAAAGCGCTGGGCAGGTCTAAGAACCCACTGGGCCCACTGTAGGTCTAAAGGCCTAGACCTTCACTAGGACTTTATTTGTATTTTATTTATGTGGTCCCCATTTGTCTCCCAGACCTTCATTCTTTAATATTTTTTATTTTAAACTGGAGGATAATCGCTTTACAATGTTGTGCTGAACGTGAATCAGCTATAAGTATACACATACCCCCTTCCTTGAACCTCCCTCCACCTCCCTCCCCATCCCACCCCTCTAGGTCATCACAGAGCACCAGGCTGAGCCAGCTCTTTTGCCCGTGGTAATGTACCTATGTGGTAACATGTGCATATGTGGTAATGCGCATATGTTGGTGCTGCCCTCTCAGTTCGTCCCACCCTCTCCTCTCCCCCTGTGTCCACAAGTCCATTCTCTCTCTCTTTGTCTCTATTCCTGCCCTGAAGATGGTTCATCAGTACCATTTTTCTAGATTCCACTCATGCTGCTGCTGCTGCTAAGTCGCATCAGTCGTGTCCGGCTCTGTGCAACGCTATGGACAGCAGCCCAGCAGGCTCCCTGTCCATGGGATTCTCTAGGCAAGAATACTGGAGTGGGTTGCCATTTCCTTCTCCCTAGATTCCACATATATGTGCTAATACATGACATTTGTTTTTCTCTTGCTGACTTACTTCACTCTGTATGACAGACCGTAGGCCTGACCTGCGTTCTGACAGGGACCACAAAGATGCTTTGGGTGCCCAATATCAGTGTCAACTCAGATTCTGATTCTGTGTCCAGCCGGTCCTTAGAATCTCTGGTTTTTCACCTTGGCTCTCGGGGAAGGACAGGGAATCATCCTGAATATGCTGTTGTGCTGTTGCAGGATGCTTCCTCCTGAAGGTCTGGCTTTTCCTGGTCTGAAAGCTGACCCAGGGCCAGAAACTGGACAACAGATTTTAAGTTCTTATTGAGGTACTTCCCTCAGCCCCCTTAAGTTCTTTTGATTGTATAGACTGAATGATAACCTTGTTGCCTGCCTGCCTAGACTCTTGCCCTTCTGAATGCCATGTTCTCCAGCCATTTCCATGTTCCCTCTGGGTCAGGCTCTGCAGCCTTATCACCACAGCCTTATCAGCCATGCTGGCTCTGCTCCTTATCACAATCATTGCAGCCACCTTGCTTCTGATGCCTGGTGCCCTCTGGCCTCTCTTAATCTGAGACGCTGTCATCCCACTGCTATCAAGGGATCTTGCTGTACAGCAGTGTCTCCTGGCCTCAGCCCTGGCCACAGAGAACCTCCCCCACTGAACTTTCTCAGTCATGCCAGTGCCTCTCTCGCCAGCATGTCTTACTCTTTTGCTAAACAAAGTGTCCTCCCGGCCCTCCTTCCCATGGAACGTAGTTGGTGGGTTCTCTGACCCTTTGTAATAGACCCATTTTCTTGGATCCCTTGGGCCTTGGATCCCTTCTCTACCACTTGCCATGGCAATCCTGGCATTTCTCTTTCACTTAGTATGGATTATTGCTTTTTCCAGGCTTTGGGGAACCAACCTAGCAGCATATATGAATGATCTTTCAGGGGCTTTGCCAGGGTATCAATCTTCTGTCAAGGAGCATGTTCTCATGTTGATAACGTCTCTCTCTGCCAACTTCATATTCTGTTTCTCTTGATTCAGCAGCCCCTAGACCCAGTCCCATCTATATTCTCCTAGCTTCTGTCAGTCCACACTGGCAGGGCTCACAGCTCCTTCATCCCATAGTCCTTTCTTCCCTTAGCAGCCTCAGCACATCCCTAGCCAGGTGATGTTGTGACCTGACCAGTTATTGACCAGGCAGGGGAGGGTTGTGACTTGACCACTTATGGGCCCAGGAGGGGAGGTGGGAACAGATTGTCTTCAAGCAGCAGAGACAGACTCACACCTGCAAGCCAGTATTTGGGGATCTGGCGGGGTTTCAAGGTTGTCAAGAATGTCAAGTTGAACTGCAGTGCAGGTACAACAGGACCATCATCCGGCCCCATGGGAAGCTCCAGACACGTCACGATCCCTCTCTAAGTCTCGCCTGTTTCCCGGCCAGGCCCTTGTCCTTGGCTTGCACACCTGCCAAATCGAGAATTTGGTCTGCTCTGGAGCTCTTCCCTCCCGCTGCTGCCCTGGACCAAGCCTCAGCTGCTCTGCCCTCTGGCTGAAGGAGATGGAATCTACGTGCTACCAAGGATGCCCCTCTAATGTGTCTCTTTGCCTTAAATAGGCAAGTAATTGTCCTCGGCCTCTTGCCGTCTTCGGTTGTCGAGACTGCTCATCCTTGGAGGGGTGAAGGGTGCGTGCTGGGCAGAGGAAAGTGTGATGCAGTCCCAGCGAGGCCTCAGCCCATCCCACGGGAAGCTCTGGGGCTTCAATGGTCCTTCCAAATTAGTTCAAATTGCGGGACAGAGGCTGGAGCCTCCCCTGCCAGCACTGACTCGTTGTTACCTCCAGGAGCTGACTTAACCTTGGTTAGTTACTTCCTGTGGAAGAAGGGCAGTTCCTGGGGAGGGCTTTCGGTTTGAGCAATCAAGGGGTAAAAAGCACACGGCATCCACTGACCTTGAGTATAAAGAGGAGAGCTACAGACGAGAGAATGGCTCCTGGAAGATGAATTGACAGGATCTGCTGACCCGAGAGCATAGAGGGCTTTCATTGAAGAAACAATCAACATTGTCTCTGTGCTCAGCCCTGTGCTAGATACAGATTATGGACGTGAAAGGTCCTTGACCTTGAGATTGAGACAGACACCAGTGAAGGAGTCAGGATGTGCCAGGATTTCAGTCTGCAGCCTGAGCGGAGGAATGTGGCTAAGCAGTAAAGGAACCCTTTGGTGTAGTTGGAGCTTTCTCATTAGCTTCAGAGCTTGTATTTTTCCTCCCTCAAGAGATGCTCAGATCCCCGACAGAAACAGAGACAAATTTCCTGGAGCACTGGGAAGGACAGAGCTGCTCCGTTGGTACCCGACCCATCAATGGTCACACACACACAGTCCCCACTCCCCTGCTGGTATGTCCTGTCTGCCTGAATTGCACTGCATGTGGGGGCCGGACACCTCAGTGGCGCACGGCAGGGACGGTACGTCCCGGCAGAGCTAAGGCCCTCCCAAGTGACAGCGATGGGCTGAGAGGCCTCATCTTCTGTCCATGAAGGAAATGCCAAGGAAGCCCCGATGTGTGCTAAGTCACTTCAGTCTTGTCTGACTCTCTGCGACCCCATGGACTGTAGCCCGCCAGGCTCCTCTGTCCATGGGATTCTCCAGGCAAGAATACTGGAGTGAGTTTCCATGCCCTCCTCCAGGTATCTCCCAGACCCAGGGATGGACCCAGGTCTCTAATGTCTCCTGCATTGGCAGGTGGGCTCTTTCCTACTAGCATCACCTGGGAAGCCCAAGGAAGCCCCCAGTCTCTGCAAACAGAATGTAGGAAGTGTCCCCACGTAAGCTGCCACCAGATGGCAGCAGGCGCTCAGCACAGGCTGGGGAGAGGCTGAGTACCGGGGTGTGCTGGGGTCCCAGAGACACATGCCAGAAGAGGTGGGGGAGTCTGTTAAACCAGGGGGTCGATGTGTGGGTAGTTGCCCTGGCTACGTGCTCCTGGATTCACACATTTACTGCTTGACGTCTGTGCCTCTGTGTGTGGTCCCCTTGAGTCCCTGCCTGTGGCTCAGTGTGGACCCTGCAGTCACAATCCTTAATGTCAGGACCGCCCCTTAGAGCATCCCAGGTCTTGCTGAGTCTTGCTTTCTCTCTGTCCTTTTGCTGAGCCTCACAGGAGCTGTCCCTTCGGCTGTGAAGTTGGACCTTCTCCCAGGACCCACGGGGACATTCTGTCTCAGCCCCTCAGTCTCTCATCTCAGGAGAGAGCAGAGGGGGCCTCGCCCTGATTCCACCTTGACAGGCAGGAACGGGTGACTGTGATAAGTTCAGGTGGCTTCCTGCTGAGTGCTGTGTGCTTCCTACACCTCGAAGTCCTGGGCTGTTTCCTGGTGATGACACAGGAGCAGACTCTAGGCCAGGGGAGGAGCCTTGGTGGTGCACCCCCACCCCCCACTGCCATCTAGAAGCCCAGAGGGAAACCATGCTCAGTGACTGGATGGAGTATAATGTCAGGCACTGATGCAACAGTGAGGGGATCAGAGTGGACATGGCCCAGGGGCACAGGGGTCAGGGGAAGCCCCCACCCCTGGCAGGGAGCCAAGCAAGATGTGGGTGCTCAGACCTAGCGGCTGGAGCTCAGGCTGGCCTCCTGGAGCTTTTGTGGCCCTGCCAGGGCATGACCACACGTATGATGCCAAGAAACAGCTGGCGAAGGAATGGATTCGAAGTCAGGAACTGTCCTTCCCCCAACTCCTACCATCCTGTCTTCCCTTGGCCCTTCTTGTCAGAGCCTAGGACAGAGGAGAAAGGTCATGTATGGAGCGGGGAGTGGGGTTTGGAGCTCAGAGATGACCCACCAGCCACCGGCTCTGCCCCGCAATGCTCAAGGTAGGCCCGGGGTGCATTATGCCAGGAGAGAGGGGTGTCCCCCACAAGGAGAAGGGGGTGGAGGACTGCAGGCTCCTCACAGTAGTGAGCAGGGGTGTGCAGGAGAAGAGAGTGTCTTCATGGAGGTGTGGGGAGGCTGGAGCCCCAACCCTGCACTCCTGACCACAGCCAAGATCTGAGGGCTTCCCAGGGCTCACACAGGCTGGACGGGGGCCTCCCCCAGGGAAACCCTGACTGTTTGCAGCCAGAGGAGCCTGCTGGGACATCTGACCCCAAGTAAGACCCCAAATTCTCTTTTTATCTTTGGGGGATCAGGGTTTGTGGTCCAAATTCGTTTGGTTGAAGGAAAATAAAGTTATGAAATAAATATGAAATAGTTAACAAACCCAGGTTTGTGGAGAAAGATCTTCTGGCTCAACTGACGGCCGTCCACTGCCGTGTGCCCGCAACACGTGGACCTCACCCTCAAGCCCTTTGCTGCGTGAGTGGTCGTCTGGGTGCTTCTGCGTCAGTAACTGGCTTCTTTGGCAAGGTGTCGGGAATTCAGGGCATGATAAATCTTCTCCATATAAACTACATAAAAACCACAGCTGCTATTTATCAAGAGCTGCTCTGTGCCAAGTGCTCACTCCCGGGCTCCTCGGCCTCAGCACTCTGACTTTCTGGGCCCAACATATTGTTGTGATGAAGGCTGAGAGCAGCCTGGTAGAGAACCATTGATTTATACTAACTCATTTCACCTTCACCAGCCTGTACTGTTACCCCTCCTCATTAAAAAAAAAAAAAAAAACTTAAAAAAAATTGTGGTGGCATACACATTACATAAACTTTATCATCTCAGCCATTTTTCAGTGCACGGTTCAGTGGCATTAAATACATTCACTCTGTGATGCAGCAGCTGCCACCATCCATCTCTAGACCTCCTCCATTGTGCAAAACTGAGATTTTACCCACTGAACACGGACTCCTTATCCTCTCCCTGCCAGCCCCTGGCCACCACCCCCTGGGCTTTCTGTCTCTATGAATCTGACTGCTCTAGGTACCTCATGTAAGTGGAATCATACAGGATTCGTCCTTTCACTCAGGATGATGTCTTCAGGGTTCATCCATGCTGTAGCACGTGTTACAGTTTCCTGTCTTTTTAAATCTGCATGATCTCTGTTGGATGGATCTGTCACGTTTTGTTTATCTGTGCATCTACCAGCAGACCCTTGGCTTGTTTCCACCTTTTGGCTGTGATGAGTAATGTTGCTGTTATTACCCCCTTTTGACAGAAGCAAAAATGGAGGCAGAAGGGGTGAAGAAAGTTGCCAGAAGTTCCACAGCTGGTAAGTAGCAAAGCTGGGACCACAGCCAGGCCGTCAGCTTCAGGGACGGTGCTGTTGACCACGATGAGCCCAGCTCGATGCATGCGGCCAGCCACCGGGAGACACACCTGCTTCCGTTGTCATCTGATCAGCTCAGACCCATCACTCTTTGCTGGGAACTGACTCAGACTGAAAATTTGGAGAGATGGAAGGGTGTTGGGAGTTGGAAAATGATTGTTTTTCTGGTTTCCGCATTAGACATTGAGTCTTATTTTATCCCTGTAAAGCCTAGGTCAAATCAAGAGGTAGAGAGAATTCTTCAGTAATGACTCCTGTACAGGAAGTTCCCAACATCTCTGGGCTCCCACTGTCAGTAACCACACCATTCCCACTCAGTTGCCTGATAGGGGATGAGGACTGGGGCTCATATACTTCCAGGTACAAAGAGAACACCTACTCTGCATTCCTGTAAGGTCTTCCATTTGAAAAAATTCCCAAAACAGGCCCATTAATAAATTCTTCCTTGCAGGTTGATTCCATGGCATGAGCATATTATAAAAGATGCGTGTGTTCTCTGTAGGGAGGGGAAAGAAAGAAGTCATCCCATTGGTTCACCCCATGCTTAACAAAAATGTCTAACAAAGTTTACAGAATTTAGAAGTGAAACATTTGTGGTTTGGGTCCTTACATAGAAGTCCACCACACTTCTGGATGAGCCAGCTCTTTGTCTGGATGGCCCCTGTGTATCAGAGCTTCGTAGGAAGCCCCTGACTTCTTCAGGTCTGCAGGTTTCCAGATACCCGGTTTCTAAAACAGAGAGCAGCCCGTGGTTTTACCACTTCCCTCGGTGTCTGTACATTTTATTCTGAGTGAAGACAGGAAAAGGCCCTGTGAAATCTCACCACCACCAAAAGCAGGAAACGTATGAGCTGAGTCCACAGTCCCTTCATCTTCGTGCCCACGGCTGAGAAGACTGGCCTGGTGGGCTGGCTTCCTGCCTTTTCTGCTGGATTCTGGAAGATGTAAATGACACGATGAGAGAAGACAGGCTCCTACCCTCCCTCCCTCCACTCAGTGTCCACATGGCAGTTTGCAGAGAGAAAGCAAACAGTTGTTCTTTCTGTCTGCAAATCGTCTGGTTGCAAGGCAAGAAAGTAAAAACTGCAGTTTGCTGTGTCATCTCTGCAACTCTTATAAAAAGCCCAGCATCTGGAAAATCTGGTAGCCTAGTTGCAGCATCATGAGTTAATGCAGGCCTCCATACCACCTACATCCTGTGAAATACGAGGCCCCCCTAACCACACAGGACACCTTGTGCGGCCGGGCTCTTGTCTCCTGACTCAAAAAATCTTCCCCTTCAGCCCAGGACATGTAGGGCTTGCAGTTAACTTGTTGTGGGAACAAACAGAATAAGTATGTGGTTTTCATCCCCAGTGCCTGACAGATCCTCAGAACCCTTGGAATTTGCTGTCTTATATGCTAATGAGATGATTCATGGTGGTGGGGTGGAGGGGGCGCGGGGTGGGGCGCGGATGATGGTTTCAGAGTACGGTCTGGTCACCAGAAAAGTCAACCATGTGATTAGAGGGTTAGACATTTCAGCCCCACCCCTCACTCCCAATCCGAGGGAAAGGAAATGAGCTGGAAATTGTGTTCAATCACCAGTGGCCAATGAGTTCATCAATCATGCTTGTGTAACACCACCTTCATTAAAAACCCTAAATGATGGCGTTTGGAGAGATTCCGGGTTGGTGAGCACATCAATGGGCTGGGGAGGGGTTGGGGGGTGCCCAGGGCGGGCGTAGATGCTCTTCACAGCTCCCCATCTTGCCTGTATGTCTCTTTCATTACATTTGGCGATTCCTGGGTTGTATCCTTTTTAAGAAACTGGTAAACATATGTCAAGTGTTTTCCTGTGTTCTGTGAATTTTTCTTGTGGATTATCGAAGCTGAGGGGAGAGGTGTGAGACCCTCTGAACTTAGAGCTGGGGGATCGAAAGTACAGGTGGCCCCTGGGACATGTGATTGGCTTCTGATGTGGGAGCCGTCTTGTGGACCTGAGCCCTTCCCTTGTGGGTTAACTCCGGGTAGTTACTGTCAGAATGAAACTGAGCTGTTGGACACCCAGTTGGTGCCGGAGGTTTGCTTGTTGGTGTGGAAAAAAACCCTCACTGTTTCCTATTAAACTGTAATCTGTTTCTACTACCTCCTGTTTCCCCTCTTGCAGTTGCATGTTTCCTGGAGGCCTGGGTGATCAGCCTAGACTATTACCTGCACCCACTGACAGCCAACCACACTGACACTTGAGGCGTGATGCCTCTTTGCCTGGTATTTAGCAAAGCATATTTAGCATAATCCCTGATCTCTACCCACTGGGTGCTGGTAGTGCTAACCCACCCACAAGTCTCTGACTTTCCGAACAAATGTGATCTTTCCCTCCTGCTGAAGCTGGATCTTAAGAATGGGTCATCGAGTCACAAGGACAGACCTAGGGTCTGGTCCTGGCTCTGTTCCTAACTCCCTCTGTGACTTTGGGCCAGGCAACCTCGCCTCTGAGATGGCCTTAATTGTAAAGTGAGGGTCTGGCCAGATCAACCCAAGTTGTGTTCAGCAGTTAAAAATGTGACACTGCTGGGCATGTTTCCCTTGGAACATGGAAATTCAGCTCGTTAAAGATAGTAAGTTAGGCTTTGCCCTGTTTCTTGTTCCATTAAGGCCTGAATTCCCATCTGTCTGAATGACTTGACCCCCGATGTTCCATTTCACATCCTGAGGTCTGCAGGGGCCTGACAGGGGGTCTGTGTTGGGGTCAGATGCCACTGACAGCCTGAGGAGAAGCCACCCTGTGACTTTGGAGTTAACTGCAGTAAAGAGTCTCGTGGGCTGAGTGAGGGCACTTTTCTCTGCCCGGAATGGTGCCTTTGCAGGATGTGCATGCACGTGTGTGTGTGTGTGTGTGTGCAGGGGGTGGTGGGTGGTGGTGGGGGATAATATGGGAGCCCAGAGGCACCACAAGTGAACACCCAGGCAGGGGTCTGAAGCCTGGCCTCACTGCCCGCTTGGTCCCTGTAGGGTCAGCAGCCTCATGGTCCAGCCTGCTCTGGGCTGACCACATTCTGGAGGCAGTGGTCACCAGCTGCTCACCTTTCTGGGGTTCTGTCCTTCAAAGAGAGGCTTCTATCCTTTTCAAAGATAGAAAACCTGAGCTCAGCAGGCAAGAATAACATTGCAAGGAAATTCCATTCTCTAAATCATATAGCACAACACAGAAAGTAGAAGGACTTAAAGTCAATTGTAACGGTGTCTTGTGCTACCTGTAATGAGGGCAATGAGGATGGAAACACTTGTTAGGAACTTAGAAAAAAAAAGCTTGGTGCTTAGAACTAGTCTCAGCCATTTGTATGAAGTATTTCATTTAATTCAGACGGTGGTTGTAATTTTTACTCCCATTTTACAGATTGGGAAACTGAGGTTTTAGACTTGGAACATCTTTCCCAAACATGCTTTCAGTCAGTTCAGTTCAGTCACTCAGTCGTGTCCAACTCTTTGCGACCCCATGGACTGCATGTAGCACTCCAGGCCTCCCTGTCCATCCCCAACTCCCAGAGCTTACTCAAACTCATGTCCATCAAGTCAGTGATGCCATCCAACCATCTCATCCTCTGTCGTTCCCTTCTCCTCCCACCTTCAATCTTTCCCAGCATCAGGGTCTTTTCAAATGAGTCAGTTCTTCACATCAGGTGGCCAAAGTATTGGAGTTTCAGCTTCAGCATCAGTCCTTCCAATGAAACATGCTTTAATGATGCTTTAATGATGAATAAGCTTTAATGATTTTATCCTCCCAGGCCTACAAACCCTCCCCCATAAACTCCCCCACCTTCCTTTGGCAGCAGGCTCACTGCGGGAGCATGAAGGTAGCCTTGTTCCCCTGCATTGGGCCCCTTCATCCCCATCCTTAGTTACTCCTTACCTAGAATCTAGGCTAGACCAGGCCCAGATGCACAGATGAATCAGACACATCCCAGCCCTCGAGGAACTCTCAAGGCTGGTGGAGGGCCTGTCTGGGTTTAGGAACACCTGCCATAGAGCTGAGAATTAAGAAGACCACAGGGACGGTGGCCAGGAGAAGGTGATGCTGGAGACCAAGGGCAGGGAAGGGGACTGGAACATTCTCCGTGATGAGGAGCACCTGGGACAGCAGCTCAGGGTGGTGAGAAGCCTGCTGTCCTAGGGGAGGCATTCACCTAGCTGCCAGGGTTCAAGGTTCACCTCCGCCGCTCACTGCCTTCAGGGTGGGGCTGCTTACTGGCTCCCTGAATTCAGATCCCCCCCTCACCAGTTGCACAGTGGGGAGTCTCTGGCTTAGGGCTGTGGTTGTGAGATGAAGTGAGAGGACAGAGCAGTGCCTGCCCAGAGTAAGCATTATGCACACATTCCTGGTGTTGTGACTCTTATTCCCTGGTGTGCCCAAAGAGGCCAACACCAGGCAGCAGATTTTCTGAATGAATGAGTCACTGAGGCTGGAAAACAGGATCAATATGCAGGTGTATACGTCACAGGCTTGTGAGCTGCAAGAGTGTGGGACGGAGCACAGCCCCAATAATAAAAATATAGGTATAATTTATGGAATTTCTCCTATAAGCCAAGGACTTTGCATTTATTATTTCTCCTCTCTCCCTCTCTCTCATACACATACTCCCCTCAAAGATTCTAAGCTGTAATTAGGGAAGGGGTGGCCCAGGGAAGTGGTTAAGAATTTGCCTGCCCATGCAGGGGACACGGGTTCGATCCCTGGTCGGAGAACTAGGATCCTGCACACCTTGGAGCAACTAAGCCTGTACACCACAACTACTGAGCCTAGAGCCCTCGCGCCTGAACAAGGGAGTTCAGGGTTCTCTCCGCAACTAAAGAAAGCCCGTGTGCCACAATAAAGACCCAGAGCAGCCAAAGAAAAAGGAAGCATAATTATTCGCTACATAAAGATGAGGCAACTGAAGCCAAAAGATACCTCTTCTTTCCGTCAGGATGTTGTTCTCTTTGCCTAGAATGTTGGGTATTGATGGTGATGCTATAACTGTTATTTGGAAAGATAATGTTCTCTGCTGCTGCTGCTGCTACGCTGCTTCAGTCGTATCTGATTCTGTGCAACCCAATAGATGGCAGCCCACCAGGCTCCCCCGTCCCTGGGATTCTCCAGGCAAGAACACTGGAGTGGGTTGCCGTTTCCTTCTCCAATCATGTTGTCTATGGGGGTTTAATAAAATAAACCAAACCAAAGGGGAAGTAACTTTCTTTTGAAGATGCTCATGAGATGGTCAGGTGGGGGTGCTCCAGAGGGCCCAGGAAACTTGCCTGTGGAGGCTGATTTGGCTGCCTGGGCCCCCAAGTACTTGTTCAGGTGGTGAGGGGTGGGGAGGAAGAAGCCCTGTCAAGGGCTAAGGTGTGAGGCAGGAAAGAGAGTCCGGTTTTTTGTCTAGAGTGAGTCCAGCCTGAATTCAAGGCTGGCTCCATCACTTACCAACTGTGCCATCCTGAACAAGTTACCTGACGTTTCAGAGGTAACCTAAATGGAGACAATGATACAAATCCCTAGAATTTTGATAAAGATTGAAGATAATGTATAAAAAGGCTAATCAACACAGGCAAAGGCTAACTTTCCATTATCATTAATGCAAAATTTTAAATTATGAAAATTTTAAATTCTTGGGCAAATATTTTAAGCTTAGTAATAGACAGTATTGGCAAGGGTGTGATCAAGCAGGCACCTTCATGTAGTTTTGGTAGGAGTATAATTAGTACAAAAGCTGCAAAAGACAGCTAGGCATTAAAAAACAGTTTTTTAATGCATATACCTTTTGATATAGCAATTCCACTGCTCTGAATTAAGCTTATGAATATATCAATTTTAATTAGGATACTGGATTGATTGCTATAGTACCCAAAATAACAGTGGCTTAAATACAGTAGAGACATATTTCTTTCTGGAACATAACAGCTCAGCTTATCTAAGGCTGGGATGATGTGTGTAGGAGAACAGGAAGTTGTGATTCTGTGGTGTTGAGAGGTTTAGGTTCCATATTTTTTGCTCTACCATCTTAGAATGCTGCCCTCAACTGCATGGCAGAAGGCAGCGCCCCACTACATGGGAAAGGAATGGGGGACATACCCCTTCTCTTTAAGCCACAACCCTAGAGTCCCATTCATCACTTCTGTTATATCCCACCAGCTAGAACTTAATCATATGTTCATAATTAAATGCAGGGGTGTTGGAAAATGTAGTCTTTATTCTGGCCAGCCATGTGCTACTAAAATCCAGGGGCTATATGACTAAAGAAAGCAGAGGAGTTTGGTTAACAGGGACCACCGAACAATCTCCGATACAACACTCATTTACATAGGCCTAGATGTAGGCATAAGAGTATTCATTGCAGCATTTTTACAATTGGAAAAACCCTAGAAACAATCCAAATGACATCTACAAGTCCAAGATTGATTAGAGAATGATACATTCATTCAGTGCAATATTATACAGCTATTAAAAATGAAAGTGGCAGATATTTATCTACTAATGAGGAAAGATATCCAAGATCTAGGAAGTGAAAAAAGGGAGTTGCAAAACTACTAAATAAAATGTGAAGATACATATATGTGAATGAGGTGCTCACAATTAATGGAAGTATATATTTCAGAGCAAAATGAAAAGGGCAGTTGGGCAAATTTCATGTTCCATTTCTCATCCTTCTGACTAAAGTTCTTACCATGTGTATACAGAGTGGTTTACCAGTTGGGGTACAAATACTTAGATTTTTTTCATTTCCAGTATTTCATGCAGGTACCCACCTGCTGGAAGCCCAACACCTTCTTCTTCTTGAAGCCTCAAGTTGCCCTGTGGACTTAAGGGGATTCAGTCCAAAGGGCCAGCCTCCTTCCCAGTGTCAGGCAGAGACTGGGATGTGGGTGCTGCTTCTGGGACTAACATGGCGTCGTCGTGACACAAGCAGGTCCTGTGCTGCTCAGTGGGACCTGCCCCAGGCCCTGCTGGGGTGATATCCAGCCTGCCCAGGTCTGGACATGGGGATCCCCAAGGTCCCGGCCTTTGTACGTTACAGTTGTGTGCTTTGCTGTTGTTTCCTAAGCATGAGTGTTACACCAACTTTCACAAGTCTGTGGGATTTTCTAGCCCAAGACACACACGAGAGAAATGGTCTCTGGCCTCCCGTAGAAAGATACTGAATTAGTGTATATCAGCTCTTTTTTTCTGATGAACTTCTCCTTGGGTCTGTGACTCCTTTTGTCAACAGGAAACCTGGGTAATGACCACCCTAGTCCATTAGAAAGTTCTAATACTATAGTGAAGTGAAACGAAGTGAAAGTCGCTCAGTCATGTCCAACTCTTTGTGACCCCCATGGACTATACAGTCCATGGAATTCTCCAGGCCAGTTCTGGAGTGGATAGCCTTTCCCCTCTCCACGGCATCTTCCCAACCCAGGGGTCGAACCCAGGTCTCCCGCATTGCAGACGGATTCTTAACCAGCTGAGCCACAAGGGAAGCTGATCCCTTCGCCAGTGGATCTTCCCGACCCAGGAATCGAACCGGAATCTCCTGCATTGCAGGCGGATTCTTTATCAACTGAGCTATCAGGGAAGTCCAATACTATGAAGCATTATCAAGTCACATGTTTTTGTCTCTCATAATACTTAGAGCCCCAACTTTTCACCTGCATGATAATGTTCAAAAATTAAAAGCATGACTTTTGTACAAATACAGGATAAACCCATGTCCACAACTTCATTCAATTCACTCATTAAGAAGGGAAACAGCAAAACTGTGAGGCTGGTTCTCAGAGCTCTGGAGTCATTGATGTTTACATAATTGTACTAAAGAAGGAATATTGGCTACATAGGTTGGATACAAATCTCATTAACATCCTCCAGGCAGTTAGTCTTCACCTTTGAGGTTATCTTTTCTTCTAGACAGGAATCATTTGCTACACAACTCTACAAGACAACTTTTAGCTTCAGGTTCTGAATGCTTAATTAATAGGAAATAGAGTAGTCAATGGCACCCCACTCCAGTACTCTTGCCTGGAAAATCCCATGGACGGAGGAGCCTGGTAGGCTGCAGTCCATGAGGTCACTAAGGGTCGGACACGACTGAGCAACTTCACTTTCACTTATCACTTTCCTGCATTGGAGAAGGAAATGGCAACCCACTCCAGTGTTCTTGCTTGGAGAATCCCAGGGACGGGGGAGCCTCATGGGCTGCTGTCTATGGGGTCGCACAGAGTCTGAAGCGACTTAGCAGCAGCAGAGTAGTCAAACAAACAGGACATCCTCCTAGAATGTTAGATAATCCTTGGGTGAGCCGGTTAAACAGGATTTCAGGGTGACATTGAAAGGACACACAGATAACCCCTTAGCCTTGTTTTCAGGTTCTGGGTGGTTTTCTTAATGCTTGTCAGATAACCCTTACAGCCACAGTACCTGGTCACGGGCACAGCCTCGCTGCCCTGGGGCAATGACTAAACACACCCGCCATTGTCAGGCAAGCCCTGGAGAAGGCGCCAAAAGTGGAGGTGGGGTACCAGTGGAGAAGGGTCAGACTTTCCAGTTCTGTCCACAAGGTCCAGCGCTTTGACCACAAGGCCGTGTGTGCATGCTGAGTCACTTCTGCCATGTCCGACTCTTTGGGAACTTACAGACTGTAGCCTGCTAGGCTCCTCTGTCCATGGATTCTCCAGGCAAGAATACTGGGGTGGGTTGCCATTTCCTCCTCCAGGGGATCTTCCCGACCCAGGGATTGAACCCACTTCCCTTGCAGTTCCTGCATTGCAGGCAGTTTCTTCACTGCCAAGCCACCAGGGAAGCCCCGACCACAAGGCCCTTCCCGGTTAATCAGACAGTCCTCCTGCCGGTCTGCTCTCTAGGCTCCCCAAGTTCTCCCAGCTCAGGGCCCAGAAGAGCGGGTCCCTTCTCTGAACCCCTACGTGGCTCTGGATGTTCCTCGTGGCCCTTTCTGCCAGTGACTTCTCTATAATTAGGAGGCACAAATGTGCTGTCATTTAAGAGTATTGGCTTCTTTTGTTATTTCCTGCGGCCTCTATAGCATCCACAAAGTGCCCAGCATGTAGCAAATGATTAGCAGACATGATTAATACACACCTCCGTGCATCATCAGAGGCCCCAGGTGCCTTCTGCAGACATGTTCTTCCCTCCCTCTCTGCCTTTCCTCCTCTCCTGACTGCTCTTCCTTGTCGCAGCTCTTCTCCACCCAGCCTTTGAGACTCCATCCTATGCTGCATCCTCCAGCGAAGTTTCTTCTCCATACTCACAAGGCATCTTCCTTTCCCCGATTTTTCTCTGTACCTGGGCCTCCCCGTCCCTCTGCACTGTCACAGGTCACTCACACTTCATGCTGCCAGCCCAAGGGTCCTGGGCTCCCAGAAACGCGGGCCAGGTCTTAATCCCCTCTGTGCTCATCGCCGTGCTTCGCACCTAGTGATGCTAAGCGAATGCTCCTGGGCTCAAAGAATAGTCGTGTGAGTTCAGCGGTGGCTGCTCCTGACTTTGGCAGCAAATTCTTCCTGGTTTATTGTTGGCAGTGCTCCAGGGTCCACCCATTACCTGCAGGAGTTGGGCCTCAGAGGGTTTGGGGGGCACCTGATGTCTGTCCTCTCTTGCACTCATGGGGGGCCTGTGGTCAATGGTCAACCTCAGCTGGAGCAGGTCCCTTCCTGCTCAGTCAGCAGCTTGTCTCTTTCTCAGTTGCGGGAGGGGATTGCGTAAGGCAGTTGCTGTGGGGCCAGCCTGCAGCCAGCACAGGACACGGAGCCTGGACCTGATGCAGAGGAAAGCGTCCCTCAGTGTACTTTTAGAAAGCACATTGACGCCCTTGAGCTGCTCAACAAAGGCCCGCCTGCCCTTCCCCTGCAGCTGGCTTCTCCAGGGGAAACAGCAGGGCTTTGCGGCAGAGGAGCCCTAGATACAAGTTACTCAGCATGTGGTCCATGGACCGGCAGCATCAGCATAGCCCAGAGCTGCTGAGAGATGCAGAATCTAGGGCAACACCAGACCTCCTGAATCAGAAGCTGCAGTGAGGGAGATCCCTGAGTCGTGCAAAGGCCAAGAAAGTGTGAGAAGCAGGCTCTAGCCAGTCCTCGGGCTCATCAGTAAGTGATGAGCCCCACTGGCCCAGGCCCAGGCGCTGAACTTGTAACACCTGCCATGGAAGGTCCTGACAATTCGATCGGGAGTGCTCTAAGGTTCTAACACTGGGGCTTGGACGGTATTTTGATTGCTTTATGGCAGGAGACTGGAAATGCTCAAATGCTGTTCTCTTCTTTATTCGCAGGGAAGAGGAATCAATACCCCACTTTATTAATAGTTGGGCTGTAACCCAGTATCCTCTTTGCAGAGCTGCAAAGGTTAGGAGCCTGCAGCCACCATCCCTTATTCCACTCCAGAGTCCCCATCTCAGGATGCACAGGAAGACAAAGCTGAGGGCAGAGCTGAACGCCAAGGACTGTAATAAACATGAGGATCTGGATTCGGTGAGCCACAGCCCTCCCTTGGAGCACGGGTGGGGGTGGGATGGGCGCAGCAGGAGCAACAGTGCACCCACACCTCCAAGCAGTCCCTTGGTGCCTGCTGGCAGAGCACTGAGTCCTCAGTGAATGTCTTGTCCTTGTCTGTTCAACTGTCCACAGAAACTTTCTTTTGAGATACTTTCATTTTCCTGAACTACTTTACTGAGGTGTAATTGACATACCATGAAATTCACCATTTTAACTGTACAATTCAGTGACTGTCAGTATCTTTACAGGCTTGTGCACCGTCCCACAATCTAATATCAGAACATCCCCATGACCCCAGAGAGGAACCTGATGCCCATTGCAGTCACTCCCCTTCCCCACCCCTGGCCCCTGGCACCACTAATCTCCTTTCTCTCTCCCCTTCCCTCTCATCTCCTTCCCTAAATGTCCACAACAGTCTGGGTTCTGTCACTTTTCTCCCCAGATTTCCCAATTTCCCCACAGGGCTCAGCACTGGACGCTTTCTCCTATCAGGGGAAGGAATGATTTAGAAATGCCTGGAATTTAGATTTCGAAGATAATTTAGAAGTTCTTGGCACGTAGCAGACGTGTCATACATATTTTAGAAGGAAAACAAAATATCTGCCTTTTAAGTGTTTTCTGTGATTTTTGTGACCATTTTTGTGCATTAAATGTTTCAAGTGCGTTTTGTAAGAAGGGGGAGCAGTGAGCTCAAAGGAATGAGCCCTTGAGTGGGGATGTTTCAGACCCGGTGGCCTCCACTAACCACCATCAAGCATGGGAGAGCTGATGAGCTTGTTGCTCACCAGGACATGGATCCTCCTCAAACCCGTCAACAAGTCATCAGAGCTAGAAGCATGCCGCCCAGCTTCCAAGCCCTGACTCTGGGCCAGGGGGTGGCCGTAGAAGGAGCCCCTGCCTTGCCTGGCCTCCTGCTGTCACCAGCCTCTCTCTGGCTCCACAGTTTCCCTGTTTCTGCAGCCTTCCGGGCCCTCTGCTGTGGACGTTTATTGCTCTGATTGTCAGGCATCTGCTTCAGCCCTTTATTCAGAAGTTAGACACCTCCTCCTCCCTTTGGGGAGCACTCACTTCCCTGTGACATGTATTAAGTGATTGCCTTTCTGCTTCAAACTTACCCTTTCCTATGATGCCTTGGGACTTCGTACCTTCCCTGCTCCCCTATGCAGAGAGGAGGCATTAAAGGGAATCTAAGAAGGGTAAGAACCTGCCTAGGGTTTTCTGTCTCCTTGCCTCCCCTCCACCAGCTTTATTGAGATATAATTGATATTCAACATCGTGTAAGTTTAATGTGTATGACGTGTTGATTTAATACACTCATATCTTGCAAAAGAATTACTACCATAGTATTGGCAAGCACCAGTATCATCCTTATTATTTTTTAAAACTTTACAGAGGTATAATTTACGTGCCATAAAAGCCACATATGTAACGTGTACCTTTCAATAATTGCTAGTATTATTGACAATTGTGCAACCACGCCACAACCTTATCTTACTGCATTTCCATCTGCCCGTAGAGAAACCAGAGCCGGTGAGCAGTCGCTCCCCATCTGAGACAACCACCAGTCTCCTTTCTGTCTCTGGATTTATCTTTTCTGGACATTCATAAAAATAGAAGCACACAATCTGTGTCCTCGTGCATCTGGCTTCTTTCACTTACTGTAATATTTTTGATGTTGTTTCATGTATCAGCAGGCATCAGGACTTTTGTTCCTTTTTTACTGTTGAATAGTATGTACTCCAGGTGGAAATACCACGTTTGTTTATCTATCAGCAGCAACACAGTCCCTATGGCAGCAGCTGAATCCATTAGCAGTTTTTCCAACCCTAGTTGAACCAGCTGTATTGTATCCCCCTCAGTGATACCAGGGCTTCCCAGGTGGCTCAGTGGTAAAGAATTCGCCTGCAACGCAGGGGACATGATTTCGATCCCTGGGTTGGGAAGATCCCCTGGAGAAGGAAATGGCAGCTCACTCCAGTATTCTTGCCTGGGAAATCCCATGGACAGAGGAGCCTGGCGTGCTGTAGTGCGTGGGGTCACAAAGAGTAGTAGGGGTCACAAAGATACCAACGACCAAGTGACTCACCAACAACAGAGATACCAACCAGCTGGCGCCCCCTCCTCAGAAGTCTGCTTCCCAGAGCCCAGGATCCCTTCTTTCAATTTCTAAGCTTAAATAATTTCAATATCTTCCTTTTCTTCCCCAGTCCTAGAGTTTAGTGGCTGTTTCAGGCAGTTGCTAACTTCGCAACCCATTAGAATTCTTTTTATCTTCTCAGGTCCTCAGTTAACAAATTTATAAGAGTTGGATTCTAAAGAAAACTGAGGGCCAAAGAATTGATGCTTTTGAACTATGGTGTTGAACAAGACTCTTGAGAGTCCCTTGAACAGCAAGGAGATCCAACCAGTCCATCCTAAAGGAAATCAACCCTGAATATTCATTGGAAGGACTGACGCTAAAGCTGAAGCTCCAATACTTTGGCCACCTGATGTAGACAGCCCATTCATTAGAAAAGACCCTGATGCTGGGAAAGATTGAAGGTGGGAGGAGAAGGGGACGACAGAGGATGAGATGGTTGGATGGCATCACCAATGCAATGGACATGAGTTTGAAGAAGCTCTGGGAGTTGGTGATGGACAGGGAGGCCTGGCATGCTGCAGTCCATGGGGTTGCAAAGAGTCGGACATGACTAAACAACTGAACTGACTGAAGCGTAGAAACTCTTTCTCGAAATTCCTCACCATTCATAGAACTGCAGCTGTTGTGATCTCAACTTGTGGTCCGAGTGGGAACAAACAGCTCTGCTGCCTCCTGCCTCCTCGGAGCCTGTCTGTCCAGAGGCGAGCGTGGCCGTCAGGTGGACGAGTCAGAGTCCTTCCATGTGGTTTTTTTTAATTGAAGCTTCGCCAAAGGAGTGAATGCTGTCTTCTCTATTGGTGATGTGGCTGATGGTCGGCCTGGGAGCTGTCTGAGCCTGGACAAAGCGGGCCTGAAAGGACCCAGCTGGCAACAGGGGCGAAGGGGTGCAGATCTGAGAACCTGCAGAAATGCCTCCTCTGAATCCTGGGACCCCAGTTCCAAAGGGTGATCCATGCAGCGGCCAAGCCTGACTGTGTGAGCCAGCCTCAGTGTCTTTCTACGGAACTCCACCCCATTCCCTCATGCCCCTAACCCAACCAAGCTGGAAGGAAGTTACCAGGCACAGTCTATGCCTCCTTGAAGGCAGAGCATTCCTATAAATTATTTTGAAATTCTTCTGCATGGAAGATTTGTCTCTCCTCACCCATTTATTTATGTTTCTAATCATTTCTTTTACTTTTTTTGGTGTTACTTTGCAGTCTGTTTTTTTGAATTTATTAAAATATAGTTGATTTATAATGTTGTGTTAGTTTCTGGTATACAGCAAAGTGATGCAGTTACACACATATATATATATTCCTTTTCTTATTCCTTTGCATTATGTTTTCTCACAGGATATTGAATATAGTTCCCTGTGCTATGCAATAGGCCCTTGTTGTTTATCCACCATTCTCTATATAATAGCTTGCATCTGCTAATACTAAACTCCCAATTAATCCCTCCACTACCCCTTCCCCTGGCAACCACAAAGCTGTTCTCTAATCATTTCTTTATATCAATATGGACTCTGGAAATTTATTTCATACCTTGGGTTATAATCTAGCCCTGTATTTTTTGTTGTCAAGTTGTACCAACTTCGCTCATTGGGAGTTCTTTCGCTTCCCCGCTCTGTCCCTTTTATAGAACCCCCCATCTCCACCCTACCCCCATTATTGTGAGTTGGGTAGTTTTTGCTTTATTTTGCTTTTTCAGTACTTCCTTTCTTTCTGGCACTACAAGGCGCTTCAGGCTGATCTTGGAAATTTCCTGCTGCAGTCCTGGGATCTGCCCTTTTTCTCCTAGGGGCCCTTGTTCCTTTTATTAGAGACTAGTTCTAGCCACCAAGATCAAGGGGCCAAGTGTGCTCAGGTAGTTAGCATTTATCCCTACATTATAGAGAAAGAAACTGCAGCTGGGCGAGACAAAATAATTAGCTCAGAGTCACATGGCTACTTTACTCCAGCCTCTCACTGGAGAGCATCTGTCTGCCTCCCCTTCCTAATTATTAGTCTCAGACTAAGCACCGTGTGTCCAGGGGGATTGCAGGAGAAGAGAGGTTGTACCCATGCTGTCGCTGCTTCTTGTACACAGTAAAGCACTGTGCTCACACGAGTGTGGTTACTGTTATTACTGCCTCATATTGTTCTTACGAAAGAAAGTCTCTGTGTGTGTCTGCTCCAGAGCCCCAGGCACATGCCATGGGCTGTTAGGATTTTTTTCCAGCCTCCTCTGTGTTCATCCCCAGCTGGACCCAAGGTGCTCAGAGAGTCTCTGGCAGGCGCCAGCAGCCCTGGGGTCACAGTGGGTCAGCACCGCCACCTGCCATCTGGCCTTCCTCTTCCACCTGGGCCGCAACCCTCTGCCGGGGTGGGAGGGGGGGCTAATGCCTGGAAAGTGCTAGAAGGCTGTGCCCCATGATGAAGTGAAGGCAGGAGACTTGAGAAATGAGAAGCCAACCAGCCAGAGGAAGTGGGAGGGCTGCACGCCCACAGGCAGGGCTGGGGCCTCTGTTCCCTGCTCGCTGACACCTGCCCAGGGTGGGCTGCCTACTCAGGGCAGCCTGGACACCCCTAAGTACGGCCTTGCAGCCCCTGAGCACATCACTCCTCCGTGGGTCCCTCGGGGCTGGGCAGCCCCTCTCCCAGTAATTCATTCCCTTCCAGCCAGGGCTTTCCTTGGCTTCTCATGTTTTACATGAGCTGGAGGGGTCATCCACCCTGCCGGATGCTCTGAGCTTTGAAATCTTAGGAACCGGAGTCCATGAGGAGCCCAGGGACTGGGACCTGGCTTCCCAACTTGCCCTGCCAGCTCTCCTGTCACACTGCTAATTGTATGACGTGGCTTGAAAGAGAGTGGTGAGGATCTGAGTTGGCTGCTCCTCCCAGGGACCTTCAGACCCTGGGGGAACAGTAACTGGCAGGATCCTGGACCAGTCTCAGTTTTCCTCTCTCTCTGAAATGGGTCAAGAATCCTACTTTTTAATGGGGCTATTGTAAGGATCAGAGTCTCTCTTGAAATCCCACGTGGTTAATATGTAGCAAATGCCAAGCAACGTCCACTCCTCTCCCAATATTCCTTGGAACCTATCAACTGCCACCTGATGGAGGCGAAGTTTGATCCCAGGGAACCAAAGAGTTGGCTCAGTGTGGGGTGGTTGCCCACCTGGCTCACCACTCAGAAAACTACCTTGCCTACAGATCGAAACTCGCTTGCCCACATGCCTGAGGTGGGTCAGTCCAGCTGCCCTTCCCTCTGTTCCTGCTAGAGTCTAAACGATGGAGAAGGAACTGTGTATCTCACCCAGATAACTTGTAATAATTAGAGAACACTGCAGAGTTGCAAAAGCCCCTGTTTCTCCAGGTGGAATGTTGCTCTGCAAGTTACAACACAGAGGAATTCTGCCGGTAGGGTTGACAGGAACTGGGCTTTTGTTTGAGGCTCGTGGTGCCACATCTGCAGTGCCAAGAACTTGGCTAGCCAGGGTCCTGAAATGAGAGAAAAGAGAAGACTGCAGGTCCAAGAGTTTTCTGGGCAGCAGAAGGGAACAAATGTGTTTTATGGTACTTCATTGAATAAATGATGGATTTTCACTCTTGCAAAAGCATTTTAACATAGCTGGCTATTGAGGCTATTTCCAAATTTTCTTTTTCATAGATATTGCTGCCACCAATATTCTTATATATACATTTTGACTATCTCTGACTATCATTGGACTATATTTCTAGAAATGTCTTTCTGGTTCAAAAGATATGGACATTTTGCTAAGTATTGCTACTTCCACCTTTTGGAGGCCCATTATTAAGAGAATACCCACAACAAAATAGCAGGCTTGCCAACATTGTAAATCTTTGTTTTGTGATCACTGTCGGTCTTCTGGGTCCCAAATTCTTTTTTCCAAAACGTCATTTGGTGAAAGCTTTTAGAATCAGCTTATAGTTTCTGCTTTATTATTTCTAATGACATTTATTATTTCTAATGACATTTTCTCAGAAGCCTCACTCTTGATTTTCCTGACCCCTTACTCATTTGTCCTGGAAACATACCCCCATTTGAGCTGGAATCCTGTGCTCAAAGTTCACCCCAACATGTTCATCCAGAGCTAGTTTTTCTAAGGGCAGATTTCAGCCAGGCAACATTTACTAGGTGCCCTCAGCCTGAGCAAGACATCACTATCCAATGAGCTGGGCCATGTCCAGGGGAAGCTGGGCATCCTGAATCCCATGGGAGGCAGGTAGGTGCCCATGATGGGGGCTGGGCAGGCCAAGAGAAGCAGGGTCTGGGAGACGCTTGGTTGAATAGATGATGGCAGGAACTGGGAAACTGGATGTCAAAGGCAGGACTCCAGGCATAAACGAAGTCAGGAAGCTATTTCCCATAACAGCAGGCTGTTGCAGTGAGTGATAAATGCAATAGCTGTGATTTATTGTTTACTGTTTGCCAGACATTTTTATATGTATTTCAGGTATATTATTTTCCTCAATTCTTACAGCAACTGTAGGGGATGTATACTACAGATGGCCCTGACTTAAGATCGTTTGACTTAACAATGTTTCGACTTTACTGTGATGCAAAAGTGATATGCATTCAGTAGGAACCGTACTTTGAATTTTAAGTTTTGATCTTTTTCTGGGCTACTGACACGAGGTTCGATCCCCTCTCCTGATTCTGGGCGGTTGTGGCAAGCTGCGTCTCCCAGACAGCCATGTGGTCACGAGGGTAAACTACTCAAAACCTACCACCATTCTGGACCTAGATAACCATCCTGCTTTTCACTTTCAGTACGGTAGTCAGTAAATCACATGAGGTATTCAACACTTTACTGTCAAATAGGCTTTATGTTAGATGATTTTGCCCCAAATGTAGGGTAATGCGTTTGGAGTGTGCTTAAGGTGGGCTGAGCTAAGCGATGATGTTTAGTAGGTTAAGGGTATTAAATGCTATTTCAACTTGAGGATATTTTCAACTTACAGTGGGTTTACTGACCATAACCCCATTTCTAAGTATAGAAAGATCTGTATTTATATCCCCACTGTACAGAAAATGAGGCCAAGAGAAGGGAGATCACTTTCCTGATGTCACCCAGTGAGTAAGGGGCCAATGTGGGGTTTGAGCTTGTAGAGACATTCCACCCCCTCTCTCCCGAGGCAGGAGCAATGGCTGAATGAAGCTGCAGTTAGTGACAACCACAGAGGCCACCGTCAAGTGTGTAGGGCAGAGTCATCCCCCAGAGCTCTTCAGGGTGGACTCTCCAGGGTTCATAAGAATTAGGTCCTGCAACTGTGCAAGCAAAGTTAATCCAAAATCCTCATGGTCTTTACTTACATTCTTCTAGCCCAATGACGAGGACTACAGGTCTCTCTTCAAAGCCCTTGGGAAAACTCCTACCTTCCTAGTTCTGTTCTCTTTCCCCTTCTATCAGACTTTTATGAGGTACATTGACACACCCTCTCAGTAAAGTCTTCCTTGCTTCTCCCATCTAATTTGCTCCCCTTTGCCCATTACAGAATGGGTTTCTTTGCCCAAGACAATAATCATTTTGTCTGGGCAGGTTCATTCTTTGGAGAGCTGGGGGCAGGAGCAGGGGAGGGAGTGAAAACTCACAGGTGGAACTCAGATCCACTGGAATGCTCAGGGGGTTGGGTACAGCCCAGGAGCATTCACATCCTATTGCATTACAAAATGGGGAAATGTGCCCAAAGTCAGCGGCTCCGTGCTGCGGCAGGCCATTAGCAGCCAAGCCAATATCTATTCCCTCACCTCTTTTCCTTGCAAATACAACCCTGATTTGATTTAACCAAGGGACCAGATTCAGATGGTGAAAACCAGATTCAGTGATTGTGCTGTGCTTAGTCACTCAGTCATGTCTGACCCTTTGTGAACCTAAGGACTGTAGCCCAGGTGCCTCTGTCCATGAGGATTCTCCAAGGAAGAATACTGGAATGGGTTGCCATGCCCTCCTCCAGGGGATCTTCCCAACCCAGGGATCGAACTCAGGTTTCCCCCACTGCACGCAGATTCTTTACCATTTGAATCAAATGTGGTTAGTCTTAGCCAGTAATGATCTTCTAATTGATTTATCAATCTCCTTTGGAACTGGTGGTAGCCCTGGGATCTGGTTTGGTCAAGGATGCTGTGGTAGGTAAAATAACAACCTCAGAAAGATGTCTGCATCCTAATCCTCAGAAATTGAGAATATGATACTTGATAAAGGGGACTTAAGGTTGTAGAGGGAGTTAAGATTGCTAATCAGCTGACCTTTACATTGGGAAAGTATCCTGGGTTATCCAAGTGGGCCCAATGTAACCACAAGTGTCCTTTAACATGGAAGGAGGAAGCCAAAGAGTCAGCGTCAGTGTGACTCAGTGGGAGAATGGCTCAGCCAGGCATTGCTGAATTTGGAGATGGAAACAGGCCACAGTTGCCCCTAAAAGCGAGAAAAGGTAAGGAAATGGATCCTGCCCTAGAGCCTGCTGATGGAATGCCGTTCTGCGGACACCTTGGTTTTAGCCCAGTGAAAGGCATTTCAGACTTCTAGTCTCTAGAACTGGAAGGTAAATATGTTGTTTTAAGTCACTAAATTTGGGGTAATTTGTTACAGAAGTCTTAGGAAACTACTACAGACACATAAGAGAAACTCTATTGAGGGGTTTCTGCAAAAAGTTTTGCTTTTCTGATTAAAAAAAAAAAAGACTGGTTCCATTCTGCTTGAAAATAGACACGATAGCAGGGGCTGTGGCAGCCCTCTTGTGACCCTTAGGTCACAGCATGAAGATGAAAAGACATGTTTAACTGAGAGTCAAAACAAACTAACAAACCTGGGACCTTGATTACGTTGGTGAGTTACCAAAATAGTCTGAGAACTGTGACCTTCCACACTCTTTGTTATGTGAGAATGATACTGTTTAAGCCCTGTCAGTTGGATCCTATTACTTACACAGTCCATCAAAATTTTTATTGTAGCAGAAAATCGGAATGAATCAAAAGAAAAAGGAAATACCATATTCTGAGCACTTACTGTCTGTTATGCATTATAGGAAGTACTTATCTGATCTCACTTATATGACCTAAGTGGGAGGGGAGACAAGGAGGTGGAGGACACAGAGCCCATTCCCAGCCCCAAGGCTTTAGGGAAAGCTAGGTAGGCCCCAGATCTCAGCCCTTCCTTGGAAAGCCTGATTCCTACCTCTGGAGTCTGGAGAGGAAGTGGGGACTTCTAGCAACCCTCACACCTGAGGAAACAGCGAGACTTTCCTGGGCAGGGGCTAAAATATGGACTCCTGCCACCTGACCTCAGCTTGAAGCCGTAGACTGATTTCTGAAGGACTCCCTGAAGCCACTGAAAATTTAGAGAAGCAGAACTAGCGTCTCTGTGACCTTCTCCAGAGACTGGGGAGAGGGAGGGAGGGTGGGTCTTGTTCTCTCCAGGCTGAGCAGAAGGCTGCAGTTCAGGGCAGGGTTATAGTGATGGAGACACAGGGCTCAGCTCCCAAGACTGCTTCCGCAGAGGCTAAGGGAGCCTTTTCACACTGTGTACCCGCCAGAGGGGCATGCGGTACTGAGACTGCCCCTGCCTTAATGCTGGCCAGCAGTGCAGTTGGTAATAACAAAGCAGTCACTCTCCCTTGAGCGCCTGGCAGCTGTGGGTCATAGCTAAGTGCAAAGTAATTAAATAGGAGCCCCAGCGCCCCTTCCTGCCGGGCAGGATGGGAGCAGGACAGAGATCAGAGAACAAACCTAACACCCGTTTAACACTGTGATACATGATTTATAAGAAAGGTACATATTGTTTGCTGTTCATCCCCGCTTCTGGCCCAAAGCTCCTAAAACCCTTGAAATTTTCTGTGAAGAGAGACTTAAAGGTGTCTCTTGTCATGTTAGTGAGGTGACGCTTGGACCTGCGCCTGAGGATGGTGCTGCTGGTTGCTGGAAGAACCGATCACTTTCAGCCCCATCCCCCTGACCATGGGGGAAGGGAGAGTGGCTGGAGGCTGAATCAGTCAGTCTTGGCAAATGATTTCATCCAGCGTGCCTATGTAATGAAGCCTCCAAAGAACCCTGAAAGGATGAGGTTCGGGGAGCTTCCTGGGTTAGTGAACACGTGGAGATACAGGGAGACTGTCTAGCTTTGAAGACATGGAAGTCCTTCCCCCATCCCCTCCCCTACTCGCCGCTTCCATCTGACTGCTGCTGAGTTGTATCCCTTTACAACGAATAGGTGATATGGTGAGTAAAATATTCTCTGAGTTCTGTGAACTGCTCTAGCAAATTATTTGAACCCAAAGAGAGGGTCATTGGAACCTCCAATCTATAACTGGTCAGTCAGGAACATAGGTGGCAACCTGGAATTGTGATTGGCATCTGAAGTGTGTGTGTGTGTGTGTGTGTGTGTGTGTGTGTGTGTGAGATGGGGAGGGCAGTCTTGTAGGACTGAGCCCTTAACCTGTGATTGGCATCTGAAGTGTGTGTGTGTGTGTGTGAGTGTGTGTGATGGGGAGGGCAGTCCTGTAGGACTGAGACCTTAACCTATGGAATCTGATGTCACCGGTGGGTTGAATGTCAGAATTGAATTCAACTGTAGGACACCCAGCTGGTGGGGGGCACTTGCTAGGATGTGTGGGACTCCGCCCCACTCCCCCAACAACACACGTGTTGAAAATTGGTGGCTAGAATCTTTAGTCGGTGATCAGAAGTGGGATCACAGTCAGAACACTTTGAATACTCTTGTTAAGGGTCTGCTGTGTGCCAAGTATTTGAAATTACAAAGAAGAATGAGAAAAGTCCTGGCCTTCAGGACAAACAGTTTCTACTAGTGAACAGTAGTGCTGTTTCTACTGTGGAGAAACAGTAGATAAGAATGACTCCAGCCAGGCAGAAGGTGCACAGCACCACGAGGAAGACAAAATAGATTCCCGAGGGGCAGAAAGGATTATAAGCTCACTCATCCAGGAGGCCCTGGAGAGCTTCCTGGAGGAGGTGCTATGAGGAGGAGGCTGCAAGGAAGCCACTCTAAGTGGAAAGGATTGGCATGAGAAGAGGAAACGTGGGAACCCAAGTGCAGCCTGACTGCAGTGCAAGGCCCAGGTAGGGTGGCAGCTGATTGTTGGGCTGAAGAGACAGCATAGAGCCGGATGCGAGTCTGGAACACTGTGCGACAAGCCATGGAGGGCCATTAATAGGGAAATAACCTGAATAGAACTATGTTTGGGGGATTTAACCTGGCTGGAGAAGATGAAGAGGGAGATCTGAGAGCCTTCCCGAAGGACAGGAATGCCTTGCGATCTTCCAGCCAGAAACGGAGAAGGCAAACAACGGTAGGGGCAAGGGGCAGAGGGGGCGATGAGGGCCGACGCTAGCCCTAAGGCGCCCTCCCTGCCCGCCAGACCCTCTGGTCCCAACAAGTACGACCAAAAGAGCTTATGTTGCTGCACAGAAAGCCATACCTTCGTTCATCACCAAGCAGCGCTTTCTTTGACAAGATGAACCAAAATTTAAAGTTCTGGAAAGTTAAAGCAACATAAAATATAAAGAAGAATTCCGTCATTAAAAAAGATGTTTCTGCTTTAGACAGACCCAGAGTGATCTGTACTAGGACTGAGTGTTGAATGCAGGGGGTGGACATAGAGTCATGTCCCCCAACCCCTCTCTGCTTCAAGTCTCAGAATGCCCGAGTGCTCTCTCTTCAGGCGTGCACACCCAGCTGGGAGGTGCCCTTGACTCTGTTCACGCGTGTGTGGACTCAGCTCTGACACAGCTCTGAGTGTGACACAGCTCTCACACGCAGCTCTGAGAACCCCCTCAGGGGGCCATTGGTGGAAACACATGCTCTGATGAAGGGGCGGTGATAGGGGCCAGCACCGTCGCCTCTGAGACTAGTATCCAGGATGCCACGGTGTGTGAAGCTGAGCTTTGGCAGGCATTTCCCCCTCTTTTGGCTGTGCCAGGTCTTCGTTGTGGCACGTGGAATCTTGTTGCCTTAGGCAAGGTCTTTTCATTTGCAGCACACAGAATTGTGGCGTCTGGGCTTTGTCGCTCTACAGCATGTGGGTACTTCGTTCTCAGACCAGGGGTCAAACCTGCATCGCCTGCATTGCAAAATGGATTCTTACCACCAGACCACCACGGAAGTCCCCTGCAGGCATCTTTTGTTGAGCTAAATGACCCAGGGTTACCAGAGTCCGAGCTCATACCACTAGTCATGACAAGCCAATAAACCCAGAGATGGGTTAGTGGGGCAAGGAAGAGCAACTTATTTGCAGATCCAGACAACTGAGGGGTGCTGGACTAGCATCCCAAGGAACCATCTTCCCTAAGTTAGAACTCAGGCTTCTGATATACAGAAAAGGGGTGGGATAAGGTCCTGGCCAGACTCAGAGGAGATGTTTTTCATACAACCATTCATAGGTGGGCTTGGTCAGGATGTTTCCTGTGAGCTAAACAAAAGTATTTTAGCTTAACGCTCATTACCTGGGAGGCAGAGTTTGTAGAGAAGGGCCGTTATGTATACTTCACGCTTATACACAATATCCCTTTGGTGATTAGCCTGTAATAGGGGTCAAAATTTCTTCCCTGTTACACTCCCACTTAAAATGGACAACTAAATGGTTTTTAGTGTATTCATAATTTGCACAACCACGTCCTCAATCAACTTTAGAACCTTTTATCACCCAAACTGAAACTTTGTACCCACTCAGTTCAGTCACTCAGTGGTGTCTGATTCTTTGCGACCCCATGGACTGCATGTAGCATGCCAGGCCTCCCTGTCCATCACCAACTCCCGGAGCTTACTCAAACTCATGTCCACTGAGTCAGTGATGCCATCCAACCATCTCATCCTCTGTCGTCCCCTTCTCCTCCT
The DNA here is from genome assembly GCF_027580195.1 of Bos mutus. NCBI lineage: Eukaryota > Metazoa > Chordata > Mammalia > Artiodactyla > Bovidae > Bos > Bos mutus. Next base: position 25,985,403 of record NC_091626.1, on the reverse strand, counting down.
GCCTTCAAGCTTTCCCAGCATCAGGGTCACTTCAAATGAGTCAGTTCCTTGCATCAGGTGGCCAAAGTACTGGACTTTCAGCTTTAGCATCAGTCCTTCCAATGAATATTCAGGACTATTCTCCTTTAGGATGGACTGGTTGGATCTCCTTGTAGTCCAAGGGACTCTCAAGAGTCTTCTCCAACACCACAGTTCAAAAGCATCAATTCTTCAGCGCTCAGCTTTGTTTAGGGTCCAAGTCACATATCTATACATGACTACTGGAAAAATCATACCCTTGACTAGACAGACCTTTGTTGGCAAAGTAACGTCTCTGCTTTTTAATATGCTGTCCAGGTTGGTCATAGCTTATCTTCCAAGGAGCAAGCATCTTTTAATTTCATGGCTGCAGTCATCATCTGCAATGATTTTGGAGCCCCAAAATAAAGTCTGTCACTGTTTCCATTGTTTCCCCATCTATTTGCCATGAAGTGATGGCAAATCACTTCATGTACCCACTAGCTGGTCCCCATTTCTCCTTCCCTCCAGCCCTAGGCAGCCAGTCTACTTTCTGTCTGCAGATCTGTTGATTCTTAGCACTTCGTATAAATGAAACAGTGCAATCTGCGGCCTTTAGTGACTGGCTTCTTTCGGGCAACCGTGCTCTCCAGATGCATCCACATGTCGCATGAGTTGGTAGCCTCTGTAGCCTAATGCTCTGCTGGGCGAAACCAGCACATTTTTATCCACTCACCTGGTGATGAACATGGGTTGCTTCCATTTTTCAGCAGTTGTGGACAGTGCTGCTGTGAACATTTGTGAACATGTTTTTTAAGCAAAGATGTGAAGGGGACGAAGGCATTAATCACACACAGCTGTGTAAAGGCCCTAAGTCCGGAGCCTGCTCAGTGTGTTTGAGGAAAAGCAAGGAGGCAGAGATGGAGGGAGAAGAGGCTAAGAGAAACAGGTGGTGAGTCAAGGGAGGTTCTGGCAGCCGCTGTAAGGATGCGAGTAACGTGAGGATCGCTGGGTGGCCTTGAGCAGGGAGACACATGACCTGACATCTGTCTAGTCCTCCGTGTTGTATCAGCGTGTTTTCTGAGTTCAAGGGAGGATGAGGCTGGAAGAAAGAGAGGAAGAAAGTGAGGAGAGCCCTGAACATGCCAGGAAGGCCCAGGGGGCAGAAGGGAGAGGCCACAATCCCCGACACCCAGGAGGTGAAGCCTGGTCGATGCTGGGATGAGCCCGAGGCAAGACTGGGCACCTCTGAGTTGGACAGGCTTCCCCATTCCCATCCTCCTTGGATGAACACTGATGTTTCTTTATCCAGAGCGTGCCTCTGAGAAGCGCATCCTGTCATCCTGAGGTGGGCAGGTGACGGGAGGTGGGCTGCTCCTGTCACTCGCTCAGGAGGCCCACACCTTCTGACATCTGCTCGCCCTCCCTCTGACAACGGCCACCCCCTCCCTCACTCACGGTGACTTGGCTTTCACCTTAGGAACTCTTCGAAACAGTTGTTTTGAAGGCAATCTGCTAAGATGGTTTGAGAAGCGCCGTTTTCTCTGCCCATCTTGAGGGGGGACGGCTCCTTCCGCCACTTGGTCAAATTAAGGAGTGGGGCTGCTGTCCTTTGACATGACTCTGTCCCCCCGGCCTCAGTGACTGTTGAGCAATGCGTACAATTAAAGTCAAAACCCTGGATTTTCCCTCTCCGGCATCCACAGGCTGCAGAGAGTGGAGCCTGGGTCTCTCTGCACCTAAATGATTCGGTGGAGTGAGTGTCACTGTCCAAGGGAGAGAAAGTGAAGCCTGGAGTACCAAGCATCAGTGCTGCTGGCTGGATACTCAACCAAACACTGAATCAGGGCACTGGGCCTTTAAGACAGAAGAAAACACATTCTGGCGGGGTGGAGCCTGGCCCAATTATCCAGGTGCTGGGAAGTTGCTGGGGCCTGCCTTTGTTAGGATCAGGTCTTGGTGGTTCTGGTTTGCAGTTCTGGCAGCACCAGCCCCGCTTCCCTACTTCCCGCCACACGAGGAAGGTTTGGCAGCGGTGAGCATCCCTCCCACCCACACACCCACAGGCTCTCTGTCTTTCCAAGCCCAGTGTTGACAGCTATCATTTTCAAACTCCTCTTCAGGCCTTTTTTCTTCTTCCTTTCAAGTTCAGGCTCTTCTGTGGTTAAAATTATCTCTTCTACATTCTCCCTTTCCTACCTGTCAGCCTGTGCTGGGGGAGCAGCGGAAAGTAAGGAAGAAGGCTGACCTTTGGGGGTGAAGGTGAGGTCACCCAGTCTGTTGACTGAGCCAGTGTTTCGAATCCTGTGTATGTGTGTGTGTGTGTGTGTGTGTCTGTCGTGAGCTAGAATTGGTGACTCTGAAAAGAGGGTCCAGGCTTCCCATGCCTCCAACCCCCACCTGGTATTCCAGCTGCACACAGTAAGTCCTTGATAATAACGGGCAAAGATTAAGAAAGGGAGTGTATTAGCAGGAGAACTGGCCAGGGACTTGGGTTCTAGCTCCGACTTCACCTGAAGCTTTTTCAAAGCTTCTTAACTTCCCCAGCTTATCCACTTTCTATAAAAGAAGTCAATAATTCCACCCTCACCTCCTCTGGCTACTGTGAGACCGATGAGATAATTGAGCAGACATTTTCTTCCAAGGACCAAAGAATAGAACCAGCTGGGCAGAAGTCATAAGGGGGCAGATTTTAGGTCAAAATCAGGAAGAAATTTCTATTAACCAAAGTGCCCTCTAGAGGTCCCCTAATTGAACAAAGAAACTTCTGTTCTGGGAACTGCTCAAGCCAGACAGATGGATCCGCTGACGGATGTCCTGCAAGAGGGGGGCTGACCCCTGGGCTGTAAGGTCCCTTTGAAATGTGAGTGGCTCCATTTTGGTGGATGTAGAAGGGCTTCAGAAAGAATCTGCATGAGGCTGGAAGTCTGTTGGCTTTTCTGCACATTTCCCAGGAGCCTGGCCAAGTTCAAGTACGGAGGGTGGGCACCAAAAGCCAAGGGAGAAGAAACTGCCAGCCTGGGCTCTGGTGTCACAGAACGACCTTGCCATTCCAGCAGGCACCCGGAATCCAGAGCTTCTGCGTCTGCCGAGTGCCCTGAGCAAAGATGCAGGCCCTTTCTGCTGGGGTCCCCGCTGCGGGCCGACTCCGGTGGGAACCACCTCTCTGAACCTGCAGAGCCTAGGCTCCTCCGGCTGGGCCACATGTTCCCAAGGGAGGCGGCCGATGGTAGGACTGGCCCGTCAAGGAGATGCCAGTGTCCAGAGAGGGAGGCCTGATACCCTCCACTGTGAAATCAGACCCTGTAAAGCTGGTACAGGAGGGGCCTCCCCAGGAGACAAACCCGCCCTTCCTTCCTGGTGGTTCTTGGCTATAAACTTTGATCAAAGAAAACACTATCTTTCACATCTTTCCAAGCCTACCCTTCAGCTCCAAGACTAAGAATTAGACCCTCTCCTTTTACCTCCTAAGGGTCCTTCGGGGAGGATCCTCTTCCATTCCACAAGAATTGACTCAGTGTGACTGGGTAGACAGCTCCTGCCATTGGTGCCCCTGAAGGAGCCTGGTCGTCTTTTCCCTACCATACACACCCTCTGGTCTCTGCTCACCCACCCGCCATGCAACAGAAATTTTCTTCTGTAACTTGGGGAGGATAAAATATTTTTGGTAGCATTCTGAGAAGATAAAGGGGTATCCGACATCCCTTCTCTTCGTTGGTCCTGTGGACTGGCATACAGCCCAATTTGGGAGTTGAGGGTGGGTAGGGATGTCACGAACCAGGGCTCTTGGCCTTTCCCAGGCAATAGAAATTGATGAGAGGCCAGACCAGAAATTCAAGCAAGGCTCTATTGGGGCCCCTGCTGCAGCAGGAGGGAGAGAGAACAAACAACCGATTCCCTTGCTTGCTCACTCCAAGAGGGGCAGGCGAACTTGTTCCTTATATGGGGTGAGGGTAGGGATGTGTCCAGGGGTCGGGCAGAGGCTTTTTGTCCACCCTTTAGGTGTTGGTGTGTGCAAGGGGTATGCTTAGTACCCTGTTTTTGCTCCAGACTCCTCAAAAGTAACAGTTGAGTGTTGGGATCTTTCTCTATCTTTGGGGGCCAGAATTTGCCCTGACTGTGCGCGCACACATTTTTAGTCCCGTACAGTTTCTTTGTATTTTGTTGCTCGAGGATGGAGTTTCAGGTGCAAGTGCTGCAGCAAAGGGTCCTAGGACTCGGCTTGTCTTGTGGAGGGCAAAGGTTGAAGTTGAGGAAAGCTTGAACACAAATACAAGCTCCGGGGCTCAAGAGGTGTGCAGCTGGGACTCCCCTACTTGAAGCCCAGCTCCCTCGGTGCCCCGAGGACTAGACGTGTTAGAACATCTGAGATAGTCACCGGTGTTCATGTGCCCAAGGTGGATACCAGCAAGAGGGAACTGAGTGGAGAGTAGAGATGCTGGGCAGCATAGGGAGGGATCTGGACCCCTTGGGAAGTAAGAAAGGAGAGAGAGAAAGTGCAAGCTGCTCTGAGAAGAAGCTTTGCATGAGGGAAGGAGAGTAATCAGAGTGGAACACGTGTTTGGTTTAGTTGGGTTTGTCTTTTTTTTTTTAATATGGGAGAGACAGAAACATGGTTATAGTCTGAGGAGGAGAAGCTCACAGAAAAGCAGATGAACCATTAGGAGAATGGAGATAATTAGTGGATCAAAGACAGGTGAGGGGAGGGAAGGGATCTTGAACGCAGAAGGGATTTTCCTGAAACAGGACAAGGGAGGAGGAAGGCAGGAAGGAGGTAGAGATCCACCCAGGAGCCTTCATCTCATGCATGAAATGGGAAAGCCCCTCGCTGTTCCCTCTGTAGGCAAGGGGTGCGAGGAAGTGCCAGGTCCAAAGTGGCCGCAGTGGGGCTTGAGGGGGGTTGCTGCACGGGATGCAGGGACCTTGGGGCTTGAGGATGTGCCAAAGCCACCACAGCCAGGTGTGAGCCTCAGCTGGGACTCCATAGACGGGACAATGGGAAATGGCCTGAGAATCACCAGTGAGTGCAGACATCTACCACCCTAGGGAGGGCTGGCCCAAAGACTCCGGAGCCCCACTTCTACCTCTGTTCCCAGGACACCATAATGGATGGATGTTGGGGAAACTGGAAACTCTTGGGGTTTCCACTGACTGATTGGTGGATCACCTGGCTTAGGAGTTGATGAAGGTGGGGAAAGCAGGCTAAAGACTCACTGAGGCTCTTGGGAAGAGCAGAGTATGTTTTTATTGTTTTATTTATTTTTGGCTGCCCTGGGTCTTCATTGCTGTGTGCAGGCTTTCCTGACTTGTGGTGAGCAAGGGCTATACTCTAGTTGAGGTGCCCAGGCTTCTCATTGTGGTGGCTTCTCTTGTTGCAGAGCATCAGCTCTAGGGTGCCGGCTTCAGTAGTTGTGGCCCACAGGCTTAATTGCCCTGTGGCATGTGGGATTTTCCCAGACCAGGGATCAAACCCATGCCCCCTGCATTGGCAAGTGGATTCTTAACCACTGGACCACCAGGGAAGCCCCAGAGTATGTTATTAATTGCACCACCCACTGCTCCAGAGAGCAGATATTGAAGGCAAAGCCAATTGCTCAAGACTCATTGTTTCCTTGAGACGCAGCTGCTGCTAAGTCGCAGAGTCTAGTAGAAAAATGATGAGGGATTAGTGCTCAGGATATTAGGAGGCCAGCCTGACTCTTGCCTCTGAAAGCTGTGGGACTTGGCTTAGGTCATTGGCCTCAGTTTCCTCTTCTTCTTGGTATGCATTTGTGGTCATGTCGTGTGGTGAGGGAGCAGCTTCATAGAATTAGAGCGAGAAGAGTGAAGAGTCAGGTTCTCGTCTCTTCTCCCCACCCCACCAGTAAGCACAGATTTCCTACAGATTGTAGGAGGAGGACCTGCATGGACTGGTCTGCCTAGTGCACAAGGGCCCTGTGTGCCCCCCGACAACCCCCCACCCCTGCTGCTACCATCAGACACAGGCAGCAGGGGTGGGGAGCCTGTCACCCCTTGTCGCCTGCTCAGGTGGCTGCACCCGCTTCTTTGCTGCTGGTCTCCAGCCAGCTCCGTGACCAGCACAGCTCAGGCTGTGCTCACCGACCGGGTGTCTGAACCCAGAAGCATTCCCAGCTCCCTGGTGGCGGGCGGCTTGTTCTCTGCCCCTCCAGGGATCTGGGATCGATTTAGCCTGTTTCCGTGGCAGCGCGGGTTGCAGCGGCAGCCTCTGCCTCCCCGCGAGGCTGGTTGAGTCACGGCTGCCCACGCTCACCCTCCGCAAGCCTGCCGGGAGCCTGGAGAAATTGGCAGGGGGTTGCCAGAGCGCCCTGCAGGGCTGGTGGCTTCCTGCCCTGGGTCTCAGGCCCAGTACAAATAGAGTGCTGGGCACAGGGCCCTGGACCAGGCTCACCCACCCAGAAACTTGGCGGGCTCTGCCCACGAGAGCTGTTAGATCTGCTCTGACTGACTTCAGAGTGGATACTTTCTTGGCTGCTGCCAGCAGCTGCAAGGCCTCATGGGAGAGACCTGCAGGTGTTCGCACTCCAAGTCCAGTGCTCCTTTCATTGCCCAACGGTCGGCTCTCAAACTTGTCTTCCTCTGCCCACCTCAGCACCCAGGTTCCTTCTGGCTCTCCTCCCACGACCTCCCTTTGTGACACCCATCAGCCTTCTCCTCTGAATAACAGGCCTCATATTGCATTCTTTCCCAGGTCTTCTCCTCCCTGAAACTTACCTTTTCTTCCTCCTTTCGCATGTTCTGATCTGGGTAAGCTGAAAAAAACAAAACACAAACGAAAAACAAACCTGAGATCATTTTGTATCATTAAGGCTAATAGCAGTTACAGGGCTCATCTCAAAGGTATTGCTTTTTATCCTTGGCTTTGAGAAGCAGAACATCTGTCTAAGGCAATAGTTTCTTAGAATATAATCCTTAGACTGGCAGCATCACTGAGGAGCTTGTTAGAAAGGCAGAAGCCCCACCCCAGAGCCCTGTGTCACAAACTCTGGGAATGAGGGCTGACAGTCTGTGTTTGACAAGCCCTCTAGCTGACTCAGATATCTGCTGGAATTTGAAAACCCTGGTGTAAGGAAGTGGATCTATAGCAATGGGGTTGGAGTGTTTTGGTCCCCACATCTGTCTATGGTCACAGCATAGCTGCCAGTGTCTCTGTTTTGTTTTAAATTTATTATAACTTTCTGGCTGCATTCTGGGTCTTCATTGCTGCACACTGGGTTTTCTCTAGTTTCGACAAGTTGGGGCTACTCCCTAATTGTGGGGTGCAGGCTTCTCATTGTGGCGGCTTCTCTGGTTGTGGAGCACAGGCTCAATAGCTGTGGCACGTGGGTTTAGTTGCTCTGCAGCAGTGGGATCTTCCTGGACCAGGGATTGAACCTGTGTCCCCTGCGTTGGCGGGTGGATTCTTAACCTCCAGACCACCAGGGAAATCCAAGTGTCTCTGTTTCGTGTGAGCCATACTGACTTGGGTTAGACAAAGACCCCAGCTGCCCCAACTCTGGGGACCCAGAGTTTTCCTTAATGACGTCCTTCCTCCAGATTGTTTGCATCAATGGAGAGAGGCTGGCATGTCTTTTCCTATGTGGAAAGGGCACCATTACCCTATCTACCACAGAGTGGGCGTTGAGGGGGTGAAAGGAAACCCACTCATTGGAAATGAACAATCCAGCCATTGTGGCCAGGGACGAGAGGCCCCTAAGCACATTTCTTAAGACCTAAAGAATTCCAGCAGAGGAAATAGGCACTGGTGATACTTGTTAATCAGTGCACATTCCTCTTTCGTCTCTCAGTTCTTGGCTACATCGGCTCTAAGCTGCATTATGTGGAATCTTTCGATGTGGCACGTGGACCCTCCACCTTTGGTGCAGGGGCTCTGGAGTGTCAGGCTCAGTAGTTGTGGCACTTGGGCTTAGCTGTTCCACAGCATGTGGGATCCTAGTTCCCCGACCAGGGATCAGACCCAAGTCCCCTGCATTACAAGGCAGATTCTTAAGCATTGGACCACCAGGCAAGTCCCAAGCACGATGTCACTTTGACCCAAGTTGGGTCAGGGAAGCTATCCTGGTTATGCCTGGGGAAACACTCGGATCCAAAGCTGATGGACCTCTCTGAAACACAGGGTAATCTGCAAAACAGCTGAAGGACCTTGTTAGTGTATTTTTCTTCTCCCCACACTGCTGCTGCTGCTGCTAAGTTGCTTCAGTCATGTCCGACTCTGTGCGACCCCATATTCAGCAGCCCACCAGACTCTGCCGTCCCTGGGATTCTCCAGGCAAGAACACTGGAGTGGATTGCCATTTCCTTCTCCAGTGCATGCATACATGCTGAGTCGCTTCAGTTGTGTCCGATTCTGTGTGACCCCATGGACAGCAGCCCACCAGGCTCCTCTGTCCACAGGATTCTCCAGGCAAGAATACTGGAGTGGGTTGCCATTTCCTTCTCTGCTCCCCACGCTATTAACTAACAAATCTTTGTGCAACAGTGCAGTTTTCCAGCAGCTTTTCTGTGTGGCCAAGACCTAAAAGCCCCCCAGGCACCCAGCCTGAGGACTTGGTTAGCTTCTGGTGCTGCGTTCACTTCCGGTAGGGGATGTGGGATGAATCTTTTGTTATAAGGGTGGAACGTCTAGTTCTCCATGCCTGCTCTACCTCGCAGCACATTCCCCCACCCAGCTGCCCCAGGACTGCCTTGCAGGGCAGGTAGCGCTTCCAAAAGGCATCTGCAGAGAGGATGGGAAGGCTCCAATACAGCAGTGATGGACACAGAGCAGTGGAGGATGCCTACCTTCCCCCGCAGGCAAGAACGGGACCCATTATTTTGAGCTTGCAAAGGAACACAATGACATAAGCTTCCCATCTGGCTCCCCAAACACTTTGGAAACAATTCCATCACAAGTCCGTTAGTTTTATGGGGACTCTAGAGACAGGCCAAAGTCACCGTTTGTCCCCTGGAATCTCCATCACTCTCAGGCTTTGTCACTCTGTGTGCCCTTCCTCCCTGCCAGCTGCCTCACGCCTGCCTCTCTGTCCTTTTCTCTCTCATCTGCCTCACTTCCCCTTTTGCAAACCTGTCCCTAACATGGGTCCAGCTAGGGCTCCATTCAGTCTAACCAACGTTTTCAGAGCGTCCGCTCTGTGCAAGATCCACACCGGGGGTTGGAGATTCAGGGACGAGCAGGACAAAGCCAGGACTTAAGGAGCTTGCTCTCAGTGGTTTTAGTTCAGTTGTGACACCTTCCTCAGATGCCTGCTTGCATCCTGTTCCACCTTGCACCCTCTTCCTTTCACAGAACACTTGTCCTCAGATTCTCCTGTGTGCCAAGAATGCAAGCATTTCCATGCATTCTCTCACTTACACTTTCACATCAGGCAGATTCTATTATGTCTATTTTCCGGATAAGGACATGAAAGCTTAAGAGGTTATACGAATTGTCCAAGCTCACACAAGAAAGGGCCAGCTGGGATCCCTCCTAGATGGACTGCCTTCAAGACCCAGCTTCTTCCTACGCTGCCGTGTTGTAGCCACCAAAACTCACGCAGCTGGTTATCCACAATCAAAACAAAAAGAACAAAGAAATGTCCAGGGCTGTAGCCTCTCTCTCTGCCTCTCTTCCTTTTGACAGTTGCGGGGGAGGGTTTGTTGTTTTAAGTCTAGGGATTTGGAGGTCATTGTCCCATATTCTTAGAGTTTTAAAAACTGGATGTTTTGATCATTTCTTCACTCTCTAGAGGGCTTCCCCGATAGCTCAGTTGGTAAAGAATCCACCTGCAATGCAGGAGACCCTGGTTCAATTCCTGGGTGGGGAAGATCCGCTGGAGAAGGGATAGGCTACCCATTTCAGTATTCTTGGGCTTCCCTTGTGGCTCAGCTGGTAAAGAATCCACCTGCGGAGACCTGGGTTTGATCCCTGAGTTTGGAAGATTTCCCCGGAGAAGGGAAAGGCTACCCACTCCAGTATTCTGGCCTGGAGAATTCCGTGGACTATAGAGTCCATGGGGTTTCAAAGAGTAGGACACAACTGAGCAACTTTGACTTTCACTCTCCAGAGCGTAGTAGAAACCTCTTCTGAACCACCGCTTGAGCACCGCGGTCTGGCCTCTGTCTCTGAAGTCATCTCTAGGAGTCCTGGAAACAGCATGGATGCTGAGCTGTTTTTTCACATTGGAGAGGGGGGGTTCAGTGGCCGAAGAAACGGTTCACGCTGCCAGTCTACTTTCAGTCTTCACTCACGGCCCTCTCACACTGACCCCCTTGGAAGGGCAGGAGACATCTCAGACCCCATGGAGATTTCCGAAAGGTTCCCAGCCAGGAAGATGGACAGCCCTAGAGGGCTGTCTGTTGGGTGTCGTGTGATTTGCATGTTGTGTGTGGTTTTCAAGCATTCTCATAAACTGGCCAAATATCCAGGGCAGGATCCACAGTAAGATCTCCTTATCCTGGTGTTTGAAGCTGTCAAGTCTTAATTCTTTTTGCACCTTCATGCTGTGTTAGTCACTCAGTCGTGTCTACTCTGTGCGACCCCGTGGACTGTAGCCCGCCAGGCTCCTCTGTCCATGGGATTCTCCAGGCAAGAATACTAGGGTGGGTTGCCATTCCCTTCTCCAGAGGATCTTCCCGACCCAGGGATTAAACCCAGGTTTCCTGCATTGCAGGCAGATTCTTCACTGTCTGAGCCACTGGGGAAGTGAAGGCCAGGGAAGGCCATGGGAGCCACTCACCTCCCCACTCAAACCCCCTGTGCCTCTGTCTGGGCAGACAAGGAAGTCAGGGAAAATGTAAGCACTCCCTAAATAATCATTTGGGGTCACTCTGCTTTCCCAGGCAATTTTGGTGCCAACTGTCTCCAGGAACAGTGACTCCATCTCTTATCACATCACTCCCCACCAAGGCTCTGCAAAGCCCTCACACTGAAGTTGGTTTCAAAGGCAGCCTTGGTGAGGTAGTGATCGAGACTCCGTTAACCGCAGCAGGAAGAGGGCAGATGTGGAGCTTAAGGCGTGGCAGCTGGGGATCCAGGAAAAGGCTGGAAGTCACGTGTTGACATCAGTAAAGTCTCCCAGAAGATAGTGAAGCTTAGGACGTAAGTCCAGGTTCAGAATAAGGACCTCTGCCCAAGAAGTCCAGTTCTAGAAAGACTGAGCTACCGGGGAGGTTACAAGAGTGGGAACTCATAAAGTGCAGGGTGAAGAACCATACTCAGTATCAACAATCCAGGTGGAGATTTGTTTTCTCATCCACAGCTTACTTTTTAGAACTGGGGCTTAATACCCAAGTCATAGGAACTGCAAGAGTAACTCAATGCTGAGTGTCAGGACCTGAAGTTGTGCTACTGAAATCTCTCCAGCTAAAGGCAGAAATACTGAACACATGTTTTTGTCTGTCCTGTTCTTCCCCACCCCCACCCACCCCCTGAGAGTACATAATCCACACGATTACCTTCCCCACACAGCTACTACAAAATCATCAGCTATTCTGTGTGACTTAACTCGCCCCTCTTGGCCCTGATTGACTGGCCCAAGGGTGACCTCTGACCAAGGCCCTTTCCAGGGATATTTAAACTTGGGACCCAGCACCTTGAGACACCTTCTCGGTGGTGACTCTAGCAGACCCTGTCAGTACCCAGCACATGCCCCTCACCCTTCTCTCTGTTCAGACTTCATATGACTCATCTCCTGTAATGGATTCTCTACTGAAGGCACGTTCTCCAAATGGCTAATGTCCCTTTGAAAATCTGACTTTCCTGCTTCTTTTCCACATATGCCTTGCTCTAAAGCCAAAAGATCGAGAATTGACTTAGTAATTTTCTTCACTGTGTTTCACACAGGTTCTTTCAGAGCAGTCAAAGATTCTGATTTCATTCTGAAGCTAAAGGATTCCTTTCAACACCACGGCTCTCTTGCCAACCTCTGGAATCTTTCCTGGTACTCAGAGATTCTGAGTGGCCCTTTTTATACCAGATACCTGAGCCAAACCTTAGCTAATTTAAGTTAAACTCTTCAAGTTGGGAGCTAGGTGAATTTAAACTGTCTTTTTAAAGAAACAGACTGATTCTGTAATAGAATCATATTTATTTTTGTGCTATGCACTTATTTCATCTAGTAGATTATAAACATTTGGAGGAGAATTAAGTGTTAAACATCTTTGCATCCCTTGGCTCATAACCAAGCACCTATTATATATTCAGTAAATACAAGTTTAATACATAAGTGAATCATTCAATTTTATTTCTTATGTTAAATATAAAATTGATTTGAATATCATTAATCACATAGATAATCCCACTAGGACACATTTTAAGATATACTGTTATATATTAGAATGGCTTTATTTATTTTTATTTTTTATTGAAGAATAGCTGATTTGTAATGTTATTAGTTTCTGGTGTACAGCAAAGCCATTCAGTTATATACACAAATATACATATTATGTTTCATATTCTTTTCCATTATGGTTTATTACAGGATATTGAATACAGCTCCCTGTGCTGTATAACAGCACCTTGTGGACTGTAGCCTGCCATGCATCTCTTACGTCTCCCGCATTGGCAGGAAGGTTCTTTACCAGGAGCACCACCTGGGAAGCCCCTTTTGTGTCATATTTTAGAGTCAACATGTAAGATGGCGTGTGGAATTCGTCTTTTTCTTTCTGACTTACTTCACTTAGTATGATAATCTCTAGGTCTGTCCATGTTGCTGAAAATGGCATTATTTCATTCTTTTTTATGACTAAGTAATACTCCTTTGTATATATTTACCACATTTTTTAATCCATTTATCGGCAGATGGACATTTAGGTTTTTTTCCCATGTCTTGACTATTGTAAACAGTGCTTCTATGAACATTGGGCTGCGTATATCTTTTTGAATTATAGTTTTGGCTGGATATATGCCCAGGAGCGGGATTGCTGGATCATATGGTGACTCTATTTTTAGTTTTTTGAGGAAACTCCTTACTGTTTTCCATAGTAGCTGTACCAATTTACATTCCCACCGATGGTATAAGAGTGTTCCCTTTTCTCCACACCCTCTCCAGCACTTGTTATTTGTAAACTTTTCAGTGATGGGTGTTCTGACTGGTGTGAGATAGTACCTCATTATAATATTAATGTGCATTTTAGAGTGATTTTATAATAGGCCCAATATTAATAAAATTGGGTAAAACTAATTGGCACTTTCCTTTTACATATAACATACTCCTCTGCTAAGAGACCAGTTTCCAACATGTGTTCTATATCAGGAAGATCTCCTGTCTTCCCAGTCAAAAGTTGTTTAACCCTTTGATGGAACAGGGAAATCTCATTGGCAAAACAGAAATGAAAGTTGTTGAAGGGAGTGGGGTTGAAGTGGGGGGCATACCTTGAACTGTCATTGAGTATTTTCTCTGTCTGCCGTGGGCTAGGGCTCACTTAGAAGCAACTTATGAGTGCTGGCCCCCTGCCCCAGTCCAGAAAGCAGGAGTCATGGCACCCCTGACAGATGCCCATTGGAAGTGGGCACAGAAAGGTCCTACGGAAAGGTGGTGGGTCAGGTAGGTCACGAGTTGGGGCAGAGCAACCCCGTGGAGAGAAGTCATAGCCCCAGGGTCAGTGTGAGCCCCAAAGCCTGGGACACAGGGTTCCCCCAGCCTCCGCTTTGCTGCACCCAGATTCCTGCATGTGGCAGGACGGCTCTCCAGTGTGAAGTCTTTGTGCGGTCCCCAGATCTGTGTATCAGGAAGGGAAGGCAGTCTACTCTCAGAGGAACAGAGGTATAAGGGCATAGAAATGTCTACTGCCTTATAGCCAAGAGAGGAAATTAGAAGGCCCAGGGTGGAGCGGAATGTGTTATAAATTTATGCCTTGACTGCTGCTTGCTGGTGACCTGGGTGAAAGGCACGCATACACACAGATGATCCTATAGGGTTGCAGGTGGCTCAGGGGAAGCATGGAGATGCAGAGAGACACCACGCTCCCGATGGCCTCTCCAGGTCCCAAATACCCCGCATTAGAGTAAGTCAGATGGCAAGGTGACAAGGACCTTGGTGATCCTAGCCTGCCCACTGTCCATTCCACCCTCTTCTGGTGACACTTGATTTTTCTCTGGGAGCCCATTCTTCGCCCCCACCCCCTCAAGTCCTTGTGGCCTCATACTCCTGTTCTGAAGTTGATACCTGCCCTTCCTAGCCAAACAATGGGTTTTGTCTCCTGGCCATGGTAATGATTTAGGAGAGTGGTGTGTGACCCAGCCCCAACCAGTCAGCCCAGGGTAGATGGCTGAAGTTGGAGAAAGAGACACCCTTTTCCCATGAGGGCAAGCCCAGAGATTTGAGGGTGAGTGGAGAAGAGACAGGTGCTGTGTGGGGAGCTGGTGCCTGAGAATAGAACCAACATGGCGGGGATGGGGGTCAAATGAGCAGCCCAACCCTTATTCAACAGATTTCCAAGCCAAGAAATTCCCTATTCTTAAAACCCTGGAGAAGATAATGGCTACCCACTCCAGTATTCTGGCCTGGAGAATTCCATGGACTGTATAGTCCATGGGGTTGCAAAGAGTCGGACATGACTGAGCGACTTTCAGTTTTCAAGCCAGATAGAGTCGGCTCTTGATGCAGTCACGAATCCCCTTGGTGACTACAACAGCCAATGGTCCCATCAATAAGAAAAGGAAACAAAAGGAGGGACCATTACTGAGGCGCCAGCCTGGAAGGGCTTCACTTTCAGGCCTTTTCCATTTTCTCCCCTGAGATCGGTTCACACAAGGCAATTCTCCTTAAGAGGCTGCCTGCAAATCCCCAAAACGAGGGGGCCCTCGGTTCCTTCCGTACCTCCCACCCCCTGCATCCTTGTTGAGGGAAGCCCACTCCTCCCTCCACGACGTCACAGGGGGTGGGTGGGTTTCCACGTGTGCCCTTCACCTGCAGAGCCATTTTTAGACCTTGTTTTCTATCGACCAGAAAACTGCTGAAATTAGAAGACATTTGAAGTGGCTCTTCATCAAGCCCGAGGAGATTTCTGCGGTTGCTATATTTGAAAGCCCGGCAGCAGGTTGTTTGGGCTTACGTCCTGCTGTTATGTAATAAACATAATGTTAAGCTTTGGAAGCCTGGAACACGGGTTGGGAGGGAGGAGACCAGTAGCCTCACAATGCTGTGTGCCCTGCAGATGCTTTGTAGAGGTTGAGGAGAAGATAATACAGTTTCTGCGTTAAATGGTATTAAAATAACAATGTGTGCATAGCAGACTTGAATTACTATGTAAATTCCCAGAGGAAACAGTAGGGGGGGAAAGACAGAAGCAAGAAAAGAGGTTGTGTATTAATATATGGGAAAATGTAATCAACAGCCAAATAGAAGCTGTTTTTAGTAAGATAAAGAGACTCAGAGATGTGGGCTGATCCGCAGAGAGGAGATTGTATTGGTTTTCCAGGACTTGTCACTGATTACCATATATGTAGTGGCTGAAAACACTATGAGTTTATTATCACAGCATTCTAAATCAGAAATCTGATCATGGTATGGCTGGGTTCTCTGATTAGGACCTCATGAGGTGAAATCAAAGTGTCCTCCAGGCTGGGACCTCACTTGAAGTGTGAGGTCCTCTTCCAAGCTCACATAGCTTTAGGCAGAACTTAGTTACTTTTCGGTGTAGGGTTAAGGGTCCCCTTTTCTTTTCAGCTGTTGCTGGGAGCTGTTCTTAGCTCTTAGAAGCCTCCTACATTTCCTCACCATGTGATCCCTTCCATGAAAGTTGCTCAGGCATGTCTGACTCTTTGCGACCCCATGGACTGTACAGTCCATGGAATTCTCTAGGCCAGAATACTGGAGGGAAAGGGTAGCCTTTCCCTTCTCCAGGGGATCTTCCCAACCTAGGGATCTAACCTAGGTCTCCCGCATTGCAGGTGGATTCTTTACCAGCTGAACCACAAGGGAAGCCCCTCCATAGGCTCTCTTGAAACATAGCTGTTAGCTCCTGCAAGGCCCCAGAAAAATCTCTCTCACATTTCCAATCTCTCTGACTTCTTCCGTCTGTGGCTGCTAGACCCTCTTTAAAGGCTCACCTGATTAGGTCAGGACCACGCACCTCAAGGAAGGGGTTTACACAGAGTATGCACACTAGGGGGTGGGAATCTTGGGAACCATCTGAGAATTCTACCTTACTGATCAAATTTCCGTACAAAAGCAGAGACCCCCAAACATGTAATCTCTTCTTTTTTACATTTATAATTTATTGGGTTGGGTTGGGTCTTAGTTGTGGCAAGCATGATCTTCATTGCACCATGAGGGGTCTTTCCTGGCATGCAGGGACTCTAGGCACTCAGGCTCAGTAGTTATGGCACAGTCCAAGAAGGCGGGCTTGGTGATCGTGGCACACTCTGAGAGTGTGGGCTTGGTTGTTGCAGCACATGGCCTCAGTTGCTCCACAGCATATGGGATCTTAGTTCCCCAACCAGGAATTGAACCCACGTTCCCTGGATTGCAAGGTGGATTCTTAACCACTGGACCACCAGGCAAGTCCCCGAAACATGTAATCTTAATACACTACTGACATGGACTAAATGTTTACATCTCACCAGAATTCATATGTTGAAGGCTTAACTCCCCAGCATGATGATGTTCAGAGGGGAAGGAAGCCTTTGGGAGGCGATTAGGATTATTCGAGGTCACAAAATTAGAGCCCTCCATAATGGGATTGGTGTCCTTTAAGAAGAGGAGGATAGACCAGAGCTCGCTCTCTCTGCCATGTGAGGATATAGTAAGAAGGCAGACATCTACAGGCCAGGGAGAGGCCGTCTCCAGCACCTGAACTTGCTGGCACCTCAATCTTGAATGTCGCCTCCAGGACTGTGCGAAATAGATGTCCGTCTGTAGTATTTTGTTATAGCAGTCTGAGCTGACTAGGATGACCACAACACTGAAGGTTGCACTCATTTACCTCCACATGAGTCTTCTGGAAAACAAATTATTCACGGGCTGTGAAAGCATTCAGGATCTAGAGCTTTCCCAGGACGTTCCTTCTTCCACACCTCATTTGTTTGTGCCTTTATTCGTCCAGTGACTGAGGGCCTCCTCTCCCCCTTGGCACTGCCTCCTCTCCCCTTGGCACTGTGCTTGATCCCAGGGCCGTGTCTAGGGTGAGACCAGCGAGGCACCTGAGGACAAGATGCAAGGGGTGCCCATTGGCACAACCCTGAGGGTAACTGCCCCCTGAGATTCTGCAGACTAGCTTCACAAGGGCACAAAATTTCCCCTAAAGAACACAGTTGAGTACAACTGGAAAATTGACCCCTTCTGCCCTTTAATGAGTCCATAAAGGTGCAGAGTCATTTCTAACACTATCAAGATAAAATCTGACACTAGGTAAATTCAGTGCTCCATTTCATTGAATTATAACTCTGATGAAAAACCACCACCACCTGATGCTCCATCAAAATGTTTGTGCAGTTTTCTCACATCCTGGGGAGAAGCCATGGGTCCTGGGAGCATCCTTGTATCTTTTTCACCTCTTGTTCAAGTTTTCTTTCCCTTATTTGCTGTTTCAGCACCAGCTGGAGCGCCTGTTGGAAGACTTGCATGAACCTCTATTTTTCCCCTTACTTCCATCCACAATGGCTCATCTGCTGAGCCAGTCATCAGAATCTGACTTGCCGTCCTGTAGGCTGTCCAGAATTTCATCTGACTGAGAAGCCCCTGGCTCTGTTCTGAGTGCCCTGGGGGCCTGGCCAGTCTATGGTACAAAGGCCAGCTGAACCCCATGACCTCAGCCCTGAAGCAGAGCACAGGAAAGGAGAACACCCCCAAAGCATCTTGCTTAGGACCGTTCAGACTCTTTGGTGAACCATCCTCTAATCACTATTCTCTGCTCCCCAGCTGGGTGGGAAAACAAGCCACCTGATTACAATCTTGGTGCTGGCAGTCCTGCATGTCCTTGTTTAGATAAACTTCCTTAAAGAGCCAAGAACAGCCCTGAGTTTAATTTCCTAGGGTGTTTCTCTGTGCTGAGTGCTTAACTAGAGAGAAGGTTAAACAGAGTACTGAGCTGATGGCAAATACGCATGACTGATTCCCCAACCTCAGCCGTGGAAGGGGTTTGAGCGGCTGGATCTTGGGGCCCCGTGTGCTGCCACAACCCAGATTTGCATCTTCTAGAATTCCTTGCACAACAGCAGACCTATTGTGAGGACTTTCTTTCCTCCTACCCTCATGCCCCAAGCAAGGCAGATGTTTACTTCCAGCACTAAAAGAAGGAGGGCGTGTGGGCAGAGATGGGAGGAATGCTAACCAGAGCTAACCTAAGTCAGATCAGCAGACTGGCCACTAGCCAGCCTCTGCCTTGCCCTCTGGGGACAAGCTGGTTCTCTGTGCCCTGGTCTGTAGGTTAAGGTTCTAATTCAAGGCTCAGTCACTTCCCCTCTGATGCTTTTAATATTATTAATCATCCCTTTGCCAAGAAGGTAACTCATAACAAAAGAAACTTGAGACTGACCCTTACCTGCTGCTGCTGCTAAGTCGCTTCAGTCGTGTCCGACTCTGTGCAATCCCATAGACGGCAGCCCATTAGGCTCCTCTGTCCCTGGGATTCTCCAAGCAAGAATACTGGACTGGGTTGCAATTTCATTCTCCAGTGCATGAAAGTGAAAAGTGAAAGTGAAGTAGCTCAGTCGTGCCCAACTCCTAGCGACCCCATGGACTGCAGCCTACCAGGCTCCTCTGTCCATGGGATTTTCCAGGCAAGAATACTGGAGTGGGGTGCCATTGCCTTCTCCGACCCTTACCTAGAGGCTGCCAGAACCAAAGGAGTTTCATGCATTTCTCTTCACCTCAGTTTCTTTATTCAAAAAAGGAGGGGTAATTGTATTTGGTTTGCAGAATTTTGTTTTTAATTAAAAGTAATGTATACCAGGCACAGTGCTTGGAAACTATTACCCACTTAAGAAAGGGTTGCTGCTGCTATTACTGTTATCCCCACCTCAGAGTATGTGTTGTTGATCTGGGCTGTGAGTTTGTGAACTAAGATTGTGTGTAGGGCTGATACCAGTGATGGTGCCTGGCACGGCAGAGGTGTGCAATCAATGAATAAGTCTGGAATTTGAGCAAGGGTCAGTAGCCACCAGGAAGTACAGAGCAATTTTCTGCTCTATCTCCTGGGTCAATGGTTCTTCAATTATTTGTGTTCCAGACACATCCGATGGGACTGACATATTCAGACAACTATGAGTCAGCGATAATTGCTACTCAATCCCTGTTATGAAAGAACCATGTCTCCCAGTATCTGTAAAAGTAACCACTGTGGTCCCACCATTTATTTGGATACCCTTTGGCACTGTGGTTGGGGGTAGAATGCTTACTGCCCTGACCTCCCTGACTAACATACACAAGAATTCTCACATGTTCATTTAACCACCATATTTCTTGGTGACTAGTCTGATAACATACTTTGTACCTTTTCCCAGCACTACAGGCTATTGCCAGGGCTTCCCCAGTGGCTCAGCGGTAAAGAATCCACCCGCAATGCAGGGGATGCCAGTTTGATCCCTGGATTGGGAAGATCCCCTGGAGTAGGAAATGGCAACCCACCTTTAGTAAGGACACAGGAGCCTGGCGGGCTATAGTCCATGGGGTCACGAAGAGTCGGACACGATTGGGTGACTGAGTGTGCTTACACAGGCTGTAGCCGTGGTGTGTTGGTCTGCAGATCTCAGGCAAGCATGGAACATTGCCCTTGGAATTCCAAGATTTAGCTTTGCAGTCTCTATTCATCAATAATCAACAATCCTGAAGGTCCTTGACATGTAGTCATTTGTAATTTTACTAAGAAGTCAGCTTTCAAAAATTAGCTATTACACAAGTAATATATGAGTATATATATTGCAAACTGCTTATACAGTAGAGAAATACACAATGGAAACCTGTAGAGGTAGTCTTTACTTGTATCAGTCAAAGTAGGACATGTTACACTGCAGTAACACACACACACACACACACACACACACACACTGCAGTAACACACACACACACACCGCCACCCATACTCTCAGTGGCTTATTGCAATGTTTATTTCTTATTCACAGCACATGTTTTTGACAAGTTGGCTACAAGCTCTGCTTCTTGCTTTTTTCACTCCAGAACCAAAGCTGATGGGAAAGCCTAGCCTCTATCTGGAACACTGTCAATCTGGTGGCAGAAGATGATAAGACAAATGAGGCCCTGACTTCTAAAACTTTGCACAAAAGTGACCAACATCACTTCTTTGGCCAAAGCAAGTCACATGGCATTCCTGAGGTCGACAGTGTGGGAATATATCCTCCTGCAGAGAGGAGCACAGTTGGGAAAGAAAGTGGAAAGTCTGGTAAATGAGATGACATCTCCTACCTCCTCCTAGGATGACTTCCCGCCCAGAGGTAACTGCTCTCAACACTTCAGTTCCCTTTCTTATATATTTGCCTGCGTGTGTGTGTGTGTATGAAAATATATTTGCACATAAGTGTAGAATGTTCACATGTTGTTCTGCAACTTGCTCTGCTGTCTTAATCTGCCTCAGAAACCTTCACATGCAGTATATATAAGCCTATCCCACTCCTCCTAACAACTATATGGCATTTCATGCCATAATTAAATTCTTGGTGTATTTTTGAATGTCTTCAACATGTTTTTCTATTACAGTTAATGTTGTGATATTTATCCTTATGCACATGTCTTTGCGTACATGTATATTTCTGAATAATAGGTTTCTAGAAATTAACTGTTAAAGCGGAGCACATGTACTTTACAATTTCTGAAAGATACTGCCAATTTACCTTGAAAAATGCCTTCGTCAGGGTACACAGATGTCAGCAATATGCCTGATTTTCCAAATCCTCAACAACTCTTAATATTATTATTAAGCTTTTTTTTCTTTGTTGATCTGGTGAATTTTTAAAATGTAGTTCATAATTTTAATGCATTTCCTTGTTTATTGGTGAGGTCAAGTGTTTGTACTTATTGGCTAATTTCACAATATTTTCCTTTGTGAGTTGTCCATTTTCCCTCTTTGCCCGTTTTCTAGTGGTTGTTTTTTCTTTCACATTTGAATATGTTGAATTCTACTTTTCCTCGATATTAATCCATTCATCTTGCAGCTGGAATGTGTGTCCTCATTTCCCCCTTGTTTGCCCCCGGCAGTCACCGTTCCACTCTCTGCTTCTCTGAGTTTGGCTTTTGAAGATCCTACATGTAAGTGAGATCATATAGTATTTGTCTTTCTCTGTCTGACTTATTTCACTTAGCATAATGCCCTCAGGGTCCACCCATGTTTTTGCAAATGGCAAGGTTTCCTTCTTTTTTGTGCCCAAAGAATATATATACCATATTTCATTTGTCTATCCATCCCTCAAAGACGCTTAGGTTATTTCCATACCTTGGCTATTGTGAATAATGCTGCAGTAACTGGGAGTGCAGACATCTCCTGGAGATGATAATTTCGTTTCACTTAAATATATACTCAGAGATTGAATTGCTGGATTATAGGAAGTTCTATTTTTAATTTGCAGGGGGGAAGCTCTACCCTGTTTTCCACATTGGCTGTGCCATTGTTTTTAATTTTGTTCATGGCATCTTTTTGTTGCAAAGTTTGCCATTTTCACGTAATCGAATCTCTGCTTATTTAAAGTTTCCAGGTTTGAGGTCTTGCTAAGACTTTTCTTAACTCAGAAATTCTCCTCTATATACAGATATTTTAAAGTTGATGGTTTTGTTTTATGTTTAGCTCTTTACTCATAAAGAATTTATTATTGGATAAAGTGTGAGGTGGGGTAGTAGAGGCTAAATTTTCTCTGCCTTAAAGCAGGTAGCTTATCACCCCAATACCATTCATTGGATATTTCCCCCTTTCTCCAACTGGTTTGAAATGTACCATGAATTAAATTCTTAGCATTTAAAAAATGTATTCCGTATCTTAAGGCATCAGATTTTACGGTGGAGCTGGTGTACAGGTGTGCACACCTCAGGGAGTGTGAGGTTAATTATAGCACCCATGGATTGACACAAGCATTTCCTGCTCATTGTAATTATGCTCACAAACATAAAGACTTCCTTATGTGTAATGAACGATTCTGATAGCCTGACAACTGCTGATGATGCTTGACAAGGTACTACCGACCTGGGTCCCTGGACGGACTGTTTAATCAATAGAAATTGATAAGAGGTCAGACTAGGAATTCAAGCAAGACTTTATTAGAAGTGAAAACAAAGACCAGCTTCCCTTGCTCACTCTCTGTGGAGGGCAGGCTGGTTCTTTAAGGGGATGAGGGTAGGGGTGGATCCGTGGGTGAGCCCAGGGAAGTTTAGGTGGTCTGCCCACTGGCTTGGTGGTGCCATGTGCAGGGACCGTGTGCAGTGCCCTGCTTTTGCTCTCTGCACCTCAGAAATGGCGGTTGGTTTGGAGGGAGGGGGTTGTACCTTATGGTTCATAATTTGTCCCAACTGCGCATGTGTGCAGTTATTTTTAGTCCTTTGTAGTTTCTTTGTGTTCTGTTGTTGGAGGAGATGTTACCCAGGGGCAAGCACTCCAGTAAAGGGCCTCAGGTGCCAGGTCCCAGGCTATCTCAAAGGGATCTAAAGAAGTGAGCAACCATTACAGTTAACTGGAGTCTTATAGTAATAGATGGGCTTCCCAGATGGCGCTAGTGGTAAAGAAACTGCCTGCCAATGCAAGATACGCAGGAGACACAGGTTCAGTCCCTGGGGTGGGAAGATCCCCTGGAGGAGGCCATCGCAACCTACTCCAGTATTCTTGCCTGGAAAAACCCATGGACAGAGGAGCCTGGTGGGCTACAGTCCATGGGATCGCAAAGAGTCAGACACGACTGAAGAAACTTAGCACGCATGCCAAGTAATAGAATTATTAAAGTTTTTAAGGGGTCATTTTCATTTTTCAGTTATTCTTTAATACATTTTACTTAGGGTCTGTTTGGGTTTGGTGGTCCTCAGGAATTCAGGGATTCAGTAGTTCTGGGGTGAGTCCCTAGCAAGCATTCGGGTTCTACTGTGCCGGGAGCTTTCCTGGTGCCCAAGATTCTCCTGCAACTGATTCTACCTTGAGGGCATGAGCGGGCAAGATTTTTCCAAGTGTTTCCATTCCACACATTTTGTAAAAGAAAAAGCTGCCCTCTGTGCATCCATCTTTCTCACCGTCAGTAGCTCTTCATCCAACGGCAACCTGAGTGGCCCTTCTCCACATTTCAGAAATGCCTCACGCCGGTCTGGTCAGAGGCATCTGAAGATGCCGGGGTCGGGGCAGAGGAGTGTGAGCAGCGTTCAGAGAATGGCTGACCTCAGAAGGCAGATGCTTTGAGCCTCCTGTGCCCCCGGGGGTGGACTTAGAACAGATAAGGAGCTGATGAGTTGACAATTGCCAGTAGGAAAGGGGATGGGTCAGAGGTCTGCCCGGTCCCACATGCCTCTCTCCTCCCACTACACCCGCGCTGGCTCCTTGGTGTCCCAAGATGAGCCACTTCATCTACACCCTGAAGGAAGATTAGATGATAACTTAAAACAAGGTGAGCTGCCTGGGCTGAGGAGACAGAACTGAAAGCTGCGTGGAGAATGTGGAGAATGCCACAACAGGTAAAGGAATTGCTGGCTGCCAATCTGGGCCAGGGATCTCCTGGCCCTGGGCTGCCTTCCAGCCAGCCAGTAGGTGTCTTCTCCTTTCTCTAGAGAGCTTTCACCTCTGGAGGGCTTCACCCCTGGAGCCCAGGCCTGCTGTCCCCCAGCCAGGGTTTCTCAAACTCTTCCTACTAAACCAGCCCTAGATGAGGCATAGCCAGCCCCACCCCGGGACAATGTGATTTCTCTGGCGTCTCCACCTTGATCTTTAACACTGAAGCAAGTGTGTCTTCTACATCATGTGTCTATGCTTGTTTTGATATCAAAATTGCATTTTCAATTTCATGCCTGACCTCCCCTCCCCCTTCCCATCAGGTCCCAGTATAAAACTCAGTGCTGCTCTGTACTTCACAGGGCTCATCATGGTTGTAATTAGTTTATAATGTGTGTCCAATCATGTATTTGCTATCTTTCCCCCTAGAGTGTAAGCTCCAGGAGGGTAGTGGCTGTGTCTGTCTTGGTGGGAGCATTCTCAGGGGCTGGCCAGTGCTTGTTTGTGGCTTTTAGCCTTGGTGGTTAGAGCCTTCTTACAATTAAGCTTCTGCTTCCTTTCACCAGAAGAAAAGCCTGATACCTCACAAAGGGGTTATTGTTCTCGAAGGGTCCAGGTGAGAGAAGCCATCCATCATTGCTGGGGCCCAGCCCGTTCACAATTCCTGGCCCCCTCCCAATGAGACAATGACATCATCTCAGAAAATATACAAAGGACAGCCTATTCCATCAGACTCTCTGTGGAGAATTACTTTAAGCTCATTCCTGCTGTATTAGGTACATAATATCATAACTCAGAGTTTCCCAGATTTAGTTCAAGGGCATAGATGATTTGGTTAGGCATTTGATTTTTAGAAATGACATTTCCAAGAAGAATTTGAAATGTGTCTTCCTGAGGGTACAAAATTACCTCGTTTTGGGAGAGGAGCTGATTTCTCAAATAAGTAATTGTAAATTGTCAACCTCCCTCACCTATGAGTCTAGTTCTCCCATCTCTTACACAGGGATTTTCTGCGACAACTCTTGTCTTTATTGCTCTTGATAACCACAGACCACTGTTAAAAAGATTTATTGGTTAAGAAATGCAAATTCCTTAAAACAGCAAAGTGCTCACTCTAAGTTTCATGTTAAGGTGTGGTTAAACAAATGAGTCAGCATTTGAAGACAGTGCTAACGAAAAGTAGTCCAAAATCTGAATTGTGGGGTAGTTATTTTTATCATAATTGCTTACATTTATTTGCACATATATTATGTCACTAAACTGAGTTCTTTGTGTGAATCAACTCATTTAATTCTCACAGAAACCATCTGATAGAGGGAGAATTTGATTCCCA
Organism: Bos mutus; assembly: GCF_027580195.1. NCBI lineage: Eukaryota > Metazoa > Chordata > Mammalia > Artiodactyla > Bovidae > Bos > Bos mutus. The sequence goes on along the minus strand of NC_091626.1, from coordinate 25,960,448 downwards.
TTTCATAGATGAGTAAACTGATATTAGTAATTGGCAGTGAATACCTAACTCTCCCAGGATCATGCTTAGTGGGGAACTAGGCCAGAGCTCTGGTTCTGATTTATACTGTTCTGTGGTCCAGACTGTTACCACTGGACAGGAATAAGTGTTACCCAGTCATGTCTGGCTGCTCACAGCTTGAAAATCAACATGCAAGAGAGAGATTTTGGTAGAAAGGAAAGTTGCTTTTAATCAGAATGCCAGCAACCTGGAGAGATAGTGGATTCATGGCTCCCAAAACCCGACTCTGAAGATTCTGCTTGGCTATGAAAGTTTTTAAAGGGAAAAGGGAAAGCAACCTCAGTTAATCATTGAGATGGGAGGTCATAGTTGTTGCCATCCCCCACTGTGTGCAGGCTTCTGTGTAGGTCTGTCGACTTCTTGCAATTTTCTTTATATGCTATTGTGTTCACACAGTTTGTTTGTGGGATTACTGAAGGGAAAGCTAGGGAGGAGATCTGGTCACCAACTCCCCAGGTCAGTAGGTGCCCAATATGCTACTGGAGATCAGTGGAGAAATAAATCCAGAAAGAATGAAGGGATGGAGCCAAAGCAAAAACAATACCCAGCTGTGGATGTGACTGGTGATAGAAGCAAGGTCCGATGCTGTAAAGAGCAATATTGCATAGGAACCTGGAATGTCAGGTCCATGAATCAAGGCCAACTGGAAGTGGTCAAACAAGAGATGGCAAGAGTGAATGTCGACATTCTAGGAATCAGTGAACTCAAATGGACAGAATGAGTGAATTTAACTCAGATGACCATTATATCTACTACTGCGGGCAGGAATCCCTCAGAAGAAATGGAGTAGCCATCATGATCAACAAAAGAGTCCAAAATGCAGTACTTGGATGCAATCTCAAAAATGACAGAATGATCTCTGTTCGTTTCCAAGGCAAACCATTCAATATCACAGTAATCCAAGTCTATGCCCCAACCAGTAACGCTGAAGAAGCTGAAGTTGAATGGTTCTATGAAGACCTACAAGACCTTTTAGAACTAACACCCAAAAAAGATGTCCTTTTCATTATAGGGGACTGGAATGCAAAAGTAGGAAGTCAAGAAACACCTGGAATAACAGGCAAATTTGGCCTTGGAATATGGAATGAAGCAGGGCAAAGACTAATAGAGTTTTGCCAAGAAAATGCACTGGTCATAGCAAACACCCTCTTCCAACAACACAAGAGAAGACTCTACACATGGACATTACCAGATGGTCAACACTGAAATCAGATTGATTATATTCTTTGCAGCCAAAGACGGAGAAGCTCTATACAGTCAACAAAAACAAGACCAGGAGCTGACTGTGGCTCAGATCATGAACTCCTTATTACCAAATTCAGACTTAAATTGAAGAAAGTAGGGAAAACCACTAGACCATTCAGGTATGACCTAAATCAAATCCCTTATGATTATACAGTGGAAGTGAGAACTAGATTTAAGGGCCTAGATCTGATAGATAGAGTGCCTGATGAACTATGGACTGAGGTTCATGACATTGTATAGGAGACAGAGATCAAGACCATCCCCATGGCAAAGAAATGCACCCTGGAGAAGGAAATGGCAACCCACTCCAGTACTCTTGCCTAGAAAATTCCATGGATGGAGGAGACTGGTAGGCTACAGTCCATGGGGTTGAAAAGAGTTGTACACAACTGAGTGACTTCGCTTTCTTTCGCTTTCAGTAGTATTTTATTTGTAATACTATGTGTTGCTTATTGGTCAAGTTTTGCCTATTAAAATGAAGAAAGTCTTAGAAAAAAAAAAAAAGAAATGCAAAAAAGCAAAATGGCTGTCTGGGGAGGCCTTACAAATAGCTGTGAAAAGAAGAGAAGCGAAAAGCAAAGGAGAAAAGGAAAGATATAAGCATCTGAATGCAGAGTTCCAAAGAATAGCAAGAAGAGATAAGAAAGCCTTCCTCAGCCATCAATGCAAAGAAATAGAGGAAAACAACAAAATGGGAAAGACTAGAGATCTCTTCAAGAAAATTAGAGATACCAAGGGAACATTTCATGCAAAGATGGGCTCGATAAAGGACAGAAATGGTATGGACCTAACAGAAGCAGAAGATATTAAGAAGAGGTGGCAAGAATACATAGAAGAACTGTACAAAAAAGATCTTCATGTCCCAGATAATCACAATGGTGTGATCACTGACCTAGAGCCAGACATCCTGGAATGTGAAGTCAAGTGGGCCTTAGAAAGCATCACTACGAACAAAGCTAGTGGAAGTGATGGAATTCCAGTTGAGCTATTTCAAATCCTGAAAGATGATGCTGTGAAAGTGCTGCACTCAATATGCCAGCTAATTTGGAAAACTCAGCAGTGGCCACAGGACTGGAAAAGGTCAGTTTTCATTCCAATCCCAAAGAAAGGCAATGCCAAAGAATGCTCAAACTACCGCACAGTTGCACTCATCTCACACGCTAGTAAAGTAATGCTCAAAATTCTCCAAGCCAGGCTTCAGCAATATGTGAACCGTGAACTTCCTGATGTTCAAGCTGGTTTTAGAAAAGGCAGAGGAACCAGAGATCAAATTGCCAACATCCGCTGGATCATGGAAAAAGCAAGAGAGTTCCAGAAAAACATCTATTTCTGCTTTCTTGACTATGCCAAAGCCTTTGACTGTGTGGATCACAATAAACTGTGGGAAATTCTGAAGGAGATGGGAATACCAGATCACCTGATCTGTCTCTTGAGAAATTTGTACACAGGTCAGGAAGCAACAGTTAGAACTGGACATGGAAAAACAGACTGGTTCCAAATAGGAAAAGGAGTATGTCAAGGCTGTATATTGTCACCCTGCTTATTTAACTTCTATGCAGAGTACATCATGAGAAATGCTGGACTGGAAGAAACACAAGTTGGAATCAAGATTGCCGGGAGAAATATCAATAACCTCAGGTATGCAGATGACACCACCTTTATGGCAGAAAGTGAAGAGGAACTAAAAAACCTCTTGATGAAAGTGAAAGAGGAGAGTGAAAAAGTTGGCTTAAAGCTCAACATTCAGAAAACAAAGATCATGGCATCTGGTCCCATCACTTCATGGGAAATAGATGGGGAAACAGTGGAAAGAGTGTCAGACTTTATTTTTGGGGGCTCCAAAATCACTGCAGATGGTGATTGCAGCCATGAAATTAAAAGACGCTTACTCCTTGGAAGGAAAGTTATGACCAACCTAGATAGCATATTGAAAAGCAGAGACATTACTTTGCCAACAAAGGTCCATCTAGTCAAGGCTATGGTTTTTCCTGTGGTCATGTATGGATGTGAAAGTTGGACTGTGAAGAAGGCTAAACGCCGAAGAATTGATGCTTTTGAACTGTGGTGTTGGAGAAGACTCTTGAGAGTCCCTTGGACTGCAAGGAGATCCAACCAGTCCATTCTGAAGGAGATCAGCCCTGGGATTTCTTTGGAAGGAATGATGCTAAAGCTGAAACTCCAGTACTTTGGCCACCTCATGTGAAGAGTTGACTCATTGGAAAAGATTCTGATGCTGGGAGGGATTGGGGGCAGGAGGAGAAGGGGACAACAGAGGATGAGATGGCTGGATGGCATCACTGACTTAATGGACGTGAGTCTGAGTGAACTCCGGGAGTTGGTGATGGACAGGGAGGCCTGGCTTGCTGTGATTCATGGGGTCGCAAAGAGTCGGACACGACTGAGCGACTGAACTGAACTGACTGAATTTCTATTTCTTTGATCTATGGAAAGAACCAACAAATTAGGTGAGGTGCTTCCCTGGTGGCTCAGACAGGAGCCACCTGGGGTTTGATCCCTGGGTTGGAAAGATCCCCTGGAGAAGAGAATGGCAACCCACTCCCGTGTTTTTGCCTGGAGAATCCCTATGGACAGAGGATCCTGGTCGGCTACAGTCCATGGTGTCAACGGAGCGACTCACACTGATTCTGTGCTCCAAAGATTTGAAAGGTGTGTGAGGGCCAGAGGTGAGGAGAGCATGGGGTGCCTGGTTTAAGGTTGGTGTCAAGACAGAAGAGTGCCTCCTGTAAGGCGTTCTTCTGGGGCAAACCTGCTGACAGAAGCAGTGGGCATTTGTGTTTAAGAAAGGAAAAATTTTCACCACTCCAAGTACAGGTGCTGGCTAAGCCTGTGTTGCTCAGTCCAGGGCCTTACAGGTTTGTTTCAATTAACCAGTTCATAATGATCCTTTCTAAGTGGCTCATTGGTTCATTCACTGTTTTTAGGTGATGGAAAACCTGTTTTTCCTCTTTAAAATCTTAAGTTTATTACCACTTAACAACCTCCAACTCTATTACAATCTCACAAATACAATTTTCAGAAGTGAGTTTGGCCCATTTTTTAAATGCTTCAAGATCCAAATTTCCATTTGACCAGTCATCAAACAGCAAGTTCTGACTAGTGGTACTCTTTTTAAAAAAAAAAAATTGATTGGAGGATGATTGCTTTATAGTGTTGTGTTGGTTTCTGTACAACAGACGTGAATCAGCTGTAAGTATACACATGTCCCCTCCCTCCTGAGCCTCCCTCCCACCCCTCTGCCCTCCTAGGTCGTCATGGAGCAGCAGGCTGAGCTCCCTGCGTTCCACAGCAGCCCCCACTAGCTGGCTATTTTACGCATGGTGGTGTGCATATATCAGCGCTACTCTCTCAATTTGTCCACTCTCTCCTTCTCCCGCTGTGTCCACAAGTGCATTCTCTTCATCTGCATCTCTGTTCCTGCCCTGCAAATAGGTCCATAGGTACCATTTTCCACGTGTTGATGTTCAAATGCCTGGTCCAATAGTTACCTTGCTGCAAACATTTATCTCATTTTATTCTTCCAGTCACCCTCTTGGTCCCATTTTTTTCAGAGAAGGAAACTGAGGCTCAGACTGGATAAGCCCGAGGTCACACAGCTGGTGGACTAAGGATAAGGGTTGACTGCAGGTCTGACATCACAGCCTGAGCTTTTAATCCCCATTCTTTAGTATCTTTCCAGTGAGGGCCAAGGAGTCTGGAGATAGGGGCTGTAGTAATTCAGGAAGATTCCATGGAGGAAGTGGAGGATGAGTTGGATTTTGAAGACTGCATCAGAAAATGAGAATTACACTGGGGAGGGAGTAAGGCAGAAAAGCAAACAGAGCGGGCTCCCTTGCTTTTGTAGAGGAGGTGAATTAGACCATTTTGAGGTTGACATTGCCAATTAATTTTCAATTCAACACCTGCCTTGCCATTAGAGCTTAATCTTATTATAGCAGATCACTTTGCATTCCTTTTGTTTGTGCAGATTTTACATGCAGGGGTTTTAAGTCAATCAATGAGCATCTGTGCTGAAAGGAATTATATTGTGTGCATAAAAATAATTGGCCCACTTCCTCTCTGAACCAAGAAAAACCTATCTAATTCCTGTCTTAGAGGCAGAGCGATGCGATAGAGGAATAAAAGCAATTACCTAACTACCTCTCCTCTATTTTCTAGTCCATTCCATGATGTCCAGGAAAATGAATTTATACTGTTTGGAGGAAAAGCTGAGATCAGCATAACTGGTCTGAATTCAGCGTAGAGACAGTGTCCTTGACAGTCATGCTCAATGTGTATAACTGTGCGAGATGTTACAATAGCAGAGAGGAACCAGCTGAGAAACAGGTTTGATCTTTAATTTTCCACATGTGACATCAAGATATACTACTGTCCTTTTTTTTTTTTTTCTTCTGCTTTTTATCATCCCACCATGGAAATGCCTCATACAAAATATTCTTTCTGAAATATCTGGACATTTTCCCCAAGTCACTTAATTTCCCCCAGGTTGTTGACTCTGTGTTCTTGTCTTTAAATCTACTTCATTTACCATTTCCATCTTTCTTGTCATTTTTGCAGAAAGTAATTTTTTCAAAGACATTTCAATGCACAGTAGGGGGAAATTACTTCATTTTTATTTAGCGTCTCCAAAAACTTTCCCTGTTTCAGAGAAAGCTGGAGTCAAGTGATTTTCTCCTCTGTATATCTGGGCAACTCAGTTTCTCTATTTCTGTACAAAGATAAACTTCACTGGTAGCAGCCACCTAGCCATCGTTGAGTGGGGCAGAACCTACTCTCAGCTCCAACAGATGGCCCTGCCTGGTCTAGGCTCCTGGAAGTCCAATTGTCATGGTCACAAGATTTGGCTTAGAGATGAGCCAGTCAGTGCAAAGCTTTGAGCTGCTCTTGGTTGGTTGTGAGAGACAAGCTTTCCTGTTACATGAGAATAAGCGTGAATTCCTCCTACAATCATTAGGAAGTTAGTCCTAAGAGGCAACAAACATTGAGTATAAAAAAGAGAGGTAGAAAGAACTTGAGTCCTCACATCATCGTAGTCATCAAAATAGTCCCTTTACCTCTGGGCTCTCACTTAGCCATTAAATCTCTTCTTGTTTGTGAGTTCCAGTTAGGTTTTGTTACTTACAAGCAAAACCTTTTATCTAATATACCTGACTATTGGATTGAACAGAAACATTGTATTACACCTCAAAATGCTGGACTTCTGTGCTTCCACTGCACATGTTTGTACATGTTTGATCCCTGAGCAGGGAAATTCAACACGCCATGTGATACAGCAAAAATAAAGCAGTTTATCCACTCTACCCATCTAACAATATAATATTGGGTAATTAAATTGCATCTGATGATACTGTATTAGCTAGGACAGATGAGGCTGTTGTAACAATGACATAACAATTGGAAACAATTGTGTGCCTGGTTAGCAGCTGGCTTTGTTCTGCGTGGCTTCATTGGTTTTTCAGGAACCTAGGTTCCTTCCATCTTTTGGGTCCCCCATCCTTTAGGACCTCTCATCACCCTCATGGATCTGGCAGAAGGAAAAGAAAGATAAAAAGGACAACCCTGCTTCTTTAAAGCCTTGGCCCAGAAATGGGACAAACTCTTTCCACTATCCCTTGATGAACACTGGTCACACAGGCACATCTAACTGCAAAGAAACCCAGGAAGAGGAAGTGGATTTTTGGTAACTAGTTCCTAGTCTTGGCCCAGATAGGATATTTTAGGGGATTTCCCTGGTGGCTCAGTGATAAAGAATCTGCCTACCAATGCAGGAGACATAGGAGATGCTGGTTTGATCCTTGGGTCGGGAAGATCCCTTGCAGAAGGGAATGGCAACCCACTTCAGTATTTTTGCCTTGGAAATCCTATGGACAGAGGAGCCTGGCAGGTTACAGTCCATGGGGTCGCAAAAGAGTCAGACAGGACGGAGCGACTAAACAACAAGGAGATTAATAAATATGTAGGAAAACGCCGACAGAGCATTGGGCATAGCCAGCCCACGTTTTCCAAGGTTCCACGTCTCTAAATGCTTAAGCCCTGTCTCTTTCTGTTCCAGCCCTGTGGCAAGACTCTGTTCTTGCTCTTTTCCAGGCACGTCGGTTCATTCATGATGTTCTCAAATGCAAATACACCCCACCATCCCCTGACGAGTGAGGTGGATGTCATCTGAAGTTCTTGGAGGGAGACAGAAATGTAATCAAATTCCTTCCATGGACATCAGTTCTTTCCTCCAAAATTGTCTTCCCTGGTAGTAGGCTCGCCTTACTCCCTACTCTTCTCTGTTACAGGCTTCTTTTTTACCATCTCCAGTCCCTGAAAGTGTCTTCATTGCCTGAGCAATTCTACTCTTGCCCTTTGTTATATGTTACATGTTTGTTATATGTTGACTCAGCAAAACACAAACCTGATATTAACCCTAAAGCCAAACAATATATTTCTTCTTTCAGCATACCCCTCAGGGAAGTTGACAAATCATTCACTGAACAAAAAAGATCTCTTCTTGGGTCAGGGCTGGGTGGAGAGTTGCCAAATTAGAAAATGAATTCTATGTGAAAATTGATTTTCATAGAAAGACTAGAAGGATATTTCCTGAATGTTGACAGTGTTTATCTCTAGGTAACTGGATTGCTACTGGTCTTTTCCCTCTTGTGTGTTCTTATACTTTAATTTTTGTTTCCCTGTCTTTCACATTTTCTATTGTACATGATGTATTTCTTTAAGCTAAAAAAAATAATAAAAAATTTTTTCTTTTGTTCAGTTTTGTTTACCAGGAGGGAAATGCAAATTAAAAGCACAATGAAATAACTCTTCACCCCAATTAGGATGGGAATCATGGGGAAAAAAATAGAATAGAAAATAACAAGTGTTGGCAAGAATACAGTGAAATTAGAACCCTTGTGCATGTTGATAGGAATGTAAAATGGTGCAGCCACTTAGAAAACAGTATGATGGTTTCTCAAAAAATAAATTAAATATAGTATTACCATATGATCCAGCAGCCCTCCTTCTCCCCACACAAAAGAATTGAAAGCAAGGTCTTGAAGAGACAGTTGTGCGCCCATGTTCATAGCAGCACTGTTCACAATAGCCAAGAGATGAAAGCAACCTACATGTCCATAAACAAGTGAATAAATAAAATGAGGCATATATGTGTGATAAAACATAATTTAGCTTTAAAAGGAAGGAATTCTGACATATGCACACAGATGATCCTTGAGGATATTATGCCAAGTGAAATAAGAAGTCACAAAAAGACATTGTAAAATTCCACTTATATGAGATAACCGTGTGTCGGTGCTAAGTCACTTCCGTCGTGTCTGACTCTTTGTGACCCTGTGGACTGTAGCCCGCCAGGCTCCTCTGTCCATGGGATTCTCCAGGCAAGAATACTAGAATGGGTTGCCCTGTCTGCCTCCAGGGGATTTTCCTGACCCAGGGATTGAACGCACATCTCTTGCATCTCCTGCATCGGCAGGTGGGTTCTTTACCACTAGCACCACCTGGGAAACCCATATGAGGTACCTGCTGCTGCTGCGGCTAAGTTGCTTCAGTCGTGTCCGACTCTGTGCGACCCCATAGAAGGCAGCCCACCAGCCTCCCCTGTCCCTGGGATTCTCCAGGCAAGAACACTGGAGTGGGTTGCCATTTCCTTCTCCAGCGCATGAAAGTGAAAAGTGAAAGCGAAGTCGCTCAGTCGTGTCTGAATCTAAGTGACCCCATGCACTGCAGCCTACCAGGCTCCTCCGTCCATGGGATTTGCCAGGCAAGAGTACTGGAGTGGGGTGCCATTGCCTTCTCCATATGAGGTGCCCAGGGTGGTCAAATTCACAGAAACAGAAAGTAATATGGTTGTTACCAGGCACTGAGGGAATCAGGGATGGGTTGTTAGTGTTTAATGGGTACCGAGTTTTAGACGGGAAAGGTGAAAATGTTCCGGAGACGGATGGTGGGGATGGTTGCACAACAGCGTGAATGTACTTAATGCCACTGAACTGTATGCTTAAAAATGATTAACATGGCAAATTTTATGTTACATATATTTTTCACAATTTTAAAAAAAATGAATTTATGTTTCCATAGGCAATTCTACAAGAATTCTTGACTTGGATGGCTTGTGATCTCTTTTGAAAACCAGATAGTTCCCTTGTTTGGGTTTTCCGCCTACACAGTATGCCTTTTTAAATGCATTTTAAAAGAAGAGGAAATACTTATTATACCCATATTACATAAGGCTCATGGATTAATAGGATATGACTTCTCCAAAGTTTTGCTAAATAATAAGTGGGCAAGACTGGTGAGCAACTAACTACAATCCACAGGGAAATGCAATAGTGGCCAAGTGTAGAGAGGTGCTGTGCTAAGTCGCTTCAGTCATGTCCAACTCTCTGTGACCCTATGGACTGAAGCCCACCAGGCGCCTCTGTCCATGGGCTTCTTCAGGCAAGAATACTAGAGTGGGTTGCCATGCCTTCCTCCAGGGCACCTTTCTGACCCAGGGATCGAACCTGTGGCTCCTGCATTGCAGGTGGATTCTTTACCACTGAGCCGTCAGGGAAGCCCAAGTATAGAGATACAGGCAGTGAATTCTGCCTGGGTAGTTAAAGAGGCTTCTCAGAGAAAGATGTGTTTAAACTGGACCTTGAAGAACTCCTAGAATTTACTAATGGAGAAGAAGGGATGGACATAGGAGGCACTTTGAAATGTGGCCTAGAGGTGGGAGATAGCATGGGACAGAAGGGAATCAATCACCCCAGGCTTAGGGCATCAGGGGACCCTGAACATGCCTGGCTGAACACTCTCAGTGGGGTAAGATCAGGCCTGGACATGGCAGTGTTGTCTTTCTTGGAGAGATGACCCCGGATGTGGATTGAACTCAGAAAGCAAAGTCCAAGCCAGCCATGTGTCAGGGCTGGAGCTGAGACTCTGGCTGTGTGGCATGATTGTAGAGGGACATGGAGCATGCCACAGCTTCCAGAGCAGAGAAATGGCTCCCCAGGTGTTGGTGCCTGATTGCATGCCCCTGTTGGTTTTGCAGTCTGACAAGGAAAGGAGTAGAAGTGCTTTTCATTAAATGTAAAAGCTTATGTAATGTTTCCTGTTGGCATCTTGAACTGGGCCAATCTACAGCATGTCGCCCCCCAGTACCCATGTGTGTGGACGATGCAGGGCGATGGTGTGCAAATGACGCACAGCAAGCCCAGGCAGGGGGAGAACAGAGCGTGTTTGTGAACTGGAAATCTGTGGGTGCCATGTCAGTCACTCTGAGTTGGGGGATGTGGCTGGGTTTGGGGGAGATCGGCTTGTGAAAGGGAGACAGAGGGCTTGTAGAATTATGTCTTGGACCTGAAAGATGATCAAGGTCCATTCATTCACTAGTTCATTGTCAGCCGACGTGGGTCGTTCTTGTCACTGCAGCTGCATCTGCTCTTTGAAGCCTCTGCCGTATGTTGGTCCTTCCTTCTGCTGGATACTTCTATTTCAGGCAACCATAATGATGGTTGTCACATCTCTTCTCCGTTTCCTCAGGCTCCCCTAAGAGGAATTTTAACCCTCCTCAAGGCCACAAGAGTGTCCAGGATCCATGAACATTCACAGCCAACTCTCTGGCCATGGCGGGGGCACAACATGTAGGGGACAGGTCATGTGGAGAATCCTACAGATGTACCCGATCTCATTTTTCAAGTTCCCAGAATCCTATCACTTCCCTGGGGTCAGACCTTGACTCTCTTACCCAAGTAGCACATAAACTTCCACCCCCTTTCCTTCTTGGAAGCCTCCTTAATTCCCCAGGTGGGCCTGACTCACAAACAGTTGGAAATTCCCTGCCTGGGGGTCAGGACACCCAGGTCTGGGAACACAAAGCCCTGGCTGCCTTTCCTGGAAGGGAAAGGGAGAAGTTATCTTTCCATTGTTTTTGCTGATATAGGTCAGAGTAGCATAAAAGATAAGTTATAACTAATTTCTCAATATCGCACTTTGTTCACATGGATGGTCTCACTTGCCTGAACACCTGGAGACAGGTGAGCTGTGTTGCTCAGTCAGGTGGAGCCATGGCCCTACCACTTGTTAGTCTGTTCATAAGTCTTTGCTGACTCCCCAGGATGTAACTTGTGGATACTTCTTGGTGGGCCAATTGATGGCTACTTCATTTCCTTTTATTTACATTCACTGCTGCTCCTGTATAGCACCTCCCATCTCATTCCAGCTCTCTCTCTGTCTTGTCCACTCCTAGTCATTCTCCTGCATCCTCAGGCACAGAGCCCCAGGGCATCTGATCTGATTTTAGGGCAGAGTCCCACTGATGGAGCAGGACCTAACACTAGCAAAGCAATGACTGAGGGTTGGGAATCTAAAGTATGCACCTCCTTTTGTTGTTGTTTAGTTGTTCAGTCATGTCCAGCTCTTTGCGACCCCATGGACTGTAGCCCACCAGGCTCCTCTGTCCATGGGATTTCCCAGGCAAGAATACTGGAGTGGGTTGCCATTTCCTTCTCCAGGGGATCTTCCTGACCCAGGGATCAAACCTGCGTCTCCTGCATTGGCAGGCAGATTCTTTAATGCTGAGCTGCCAGGGAACCTTCTTACACTCAAACAATTCTAAAACTAGTTTTGAACTAGGAATCCTGGCACACCTGACCCAGAGGAGTACTGTCATTTGTGACAAGCCAGCTGTCCCCCAGCCCCAGTCAAGAACCCCTGGGATCACATGGCCTGAACTCTGCTAAAGGGACAAGGTCCTTCTTTTCTGGGCTCTGAAATGATTAAGCAGCTCAACGGAAGCACTTTTCTTTGTTCACTGAAGGAAGGGCCTTGTTGGTTGGCTTTTTCTAGAGTGTCCTTTAAGGAAGTTCGCAACCTGCCCGATGCTCTATGTCTGATTTTCCATCTTGTCTGGGTTATTATTGAAGCTGAAGCCAATCTTCCCTCTGATGTCCAAATGTAGGGAATTGATGAGCTCTTTACAGTGGAAGATTTGTTAACATCAGGGCCATTCCTTAGGCGTCATTTTCCAGCCACTCCCAGCAATCTTTGAGCCTGAACTCCACGTCTGGTGTCTGGGATATAAGTCAACAGTTTTAAGGCCTCTTCTGCTTGTCAGGTCCTGCCCTCCTTGCTCACCTTTCCCAGGTCTGGAGGCTCTGTCCCCTCTGTCCCCCAGAGAGTTTGCGGGCATGTCATCGTGCCTGCTGCAGCAGCCTGTGTGCACGAACAGATATAGCATCCAACAATCTGATTTATGTTTTCCAGATTTATCACATCACTCGCATACCCAGGCAGGCTGATATTTTAGGAGTGTGAATCAGAGTGTCTGGCAGGGTTCCCTCTGCAGCCGAGCTCCGGCTGCAGGCATAATGAAGTTGGTGGGGAGGGGGAAGAACTCAACTTATCGGGGAGGAAATGTGTGTCAGTAACAAGTCTGCCTGGCAACAGCACCAGGAGAGATCCCAGGACCAGAGTTAGCATTTCCACATTGGCGGAGCAACATCACACAGCACGATTTTCCTCCTTAGTGGGCTGACAATTCTCTTATTTAAAAAAAAAAAAAAAGAAAGAAAGAAAGTAGGTATTTTGGAGAAAGCATTCTCCAAAAGATATTCCCTAATCTGCCACCAAACGGGAAGACTGTGATAAATTGAAATGTCACCCAGCTGGGGCTGTCCACACAGATGTTATACATGAATAGTAAGAGATGAGCTTCTGTGATGGAATGAGAGGCAAGAAGATGAAGCTGAAAGAGGCAGAACTAATTGACTCTGTGAGACTCAGTGTAGGACTCTGCGAGACTCAGTATAGGACTCTGCTTGGGAGTAGGGCTCACGACTAGGGACATAGGGAAATATTCCTTTATTTTTTCCTAATCTCTTAGGTATGTGCTGCTACATATAGTTTCCTATTTCTCAAGGAGTCTATTCAGAATGAGGGAAAAAATGGAACAAGGACTGATCTGGACATCTGAACATGTGCGACTATGTTAAGAGCAGTGGTTCTTTTTTTTTTTTTTTTAACCTCTACATCCCAAAGCCTAGAGCAGCCATAGACACCAGATAGCAGCTTCCTACAGGTGTGTTGAACCAAAAACATAGGCTTTGTACTTTGAATGCCCTTGAGTGTATCTCTTCCCCACTCCAGGCATCTAAAAAAAAAAAGGAAGATGAACCGATGATCATGATCTCTTAGTGATCATCCCAGGTCCAACACTCTAGGCCCCCAAGGTCAAAATGAGTTTTACAGTTTTTTTTAAAAGCAGGGACTTAAAAATATTCCCATAAATGTTTATATCTCAAATGCCTGATCTTCAGGTTCAGCTTTATTATCACAGTGTGTGCATACAAGTCTTCAGGCTTGAATGTTCCCATGAATACATCATTCAGTGGTATCTGGGATACATTTACATTTTTAGCATCAGTGTAATTCTATTTGGTTTTATGCCATGGGAAGTTCAAGCCTGATTCAATTAAGGGGTTTCATAAAACGAGTTTTTAAAAAGGAAGGACAATGCATTGCACATGTTATACCATTGTACTTTGCATTGTTATCCAATCGGGCATGTTGAGGGGTGGCTCGTTCTTCGGTCCAAGAATCTGTTAGCAATACGTAAAGTTGAATATTTTACCATCTTATTTGGAAGCATGGAATTTAAGAGCTGGAATGAATCTTTGAGGTAGGCAGGCATCACCTACTAAAATAAGGGAAGAGAACTTTGGGTTCATTTTTGCATACCTCTCACCTCCTAATGTAGCTTTCATATTGTTGGCCTGAAAAACAACAGAAAAGCCCTGGTTGCTAAACCTGGGAATGAGGCGAGGGTCAGGAGCATCAGCGAGAACTCCATCCAGTCTGAGCGTGTTTCCCTTTCATAGCAAGATTGCAATTCCTGTCTGTCAGAGAAGGGGCAGAGGTAACCGTGCAGATCTGCACAGAGGGAGAATTCTTCCCAGGGAGCAGCTGCAGCCGCCTGGTTCCACAAAGCACACGCTGAAGAGAAGCAACCTTCCATGGAAATAGAGTTGAAGTCAATCCAGGCTTAATGGCGGGGGAACATTGAGTCAGTTCAGACAGACTGAGGAGTTATAGCAGTCAGCTAAAACATCTGGTCTGAGTAAGCAGATGTGGTAGCAGTAGAACCCAGAAGGGAAACTCAAACCAAAAAGGATGAGAAGCCAAAGTCCTGAGATCACCCAAGTGAGGTATGAGATGAGAGGAGAAATCACAAGGACATTTTCCTAAGTCCTGCCGAGGTTGTGTAGTTGCAGGGAGACCCCTAGTCTTAACCACTCAGAAGTGTGAGCTGTAATGGAGAAGGCAGGACTCACCATCAAACATGAGGACAAGGGGAAGTTGAATTCTGGAGACTGAGAAGAGAAGCTAGAGGCAACCTGGGAGAATGGAGGAAAGGGAAGGGTCAAGGCAGCAGATTCAGAACAAAGACAGCGACCCTTAAATTTCTGGAGTTCTTTTATGTGATGCTTGATCCATGGCTAGGGTGACCATTTAAAGGAACTACATCAAAGTTTGGACAAATAAAAGGACTCACACAGGATTATGACATAATTATTTCCTTTAGACAATGTCCTTAAATATTAGAAGTTAATACCAGAACCACAACTGTATGTATCTATCTTCATTTTATTTTGGCTACAGCAATGTTACCCCAAAACTGGGTCCATCTCTTGGTGGGTGTCATGCCAAGAGACAAAACAGAGCCAAGATCTGGAGAAGGAAGAATTTATTATTCATAGCAAGTAAGAAGAACACCAGGGAAGTTTTAAGCTAAGGGTACATGCATGTTTGGGGCTTCCTGGGCACTCAGTGGTAAAGAATCTGCCTGCAATGCAGGAACCGCAGGACATGTGGGTTCAATTCCTGGATCAGGGAAATCCCCTGGAGGATGGCATGGAAACCCACTCTTGTATTCTTGCCTGGAGAATCCCATGGACAGAGGAGCCTGATGGGCTATAGTCCATAGGGTCACAAAGAGTCAGACACAACTGAAGCAACTGAGCATACTGAGCTCTGAGCAACGCTCACACACTTGCATATTGATCAAGGGGCTTGAGCAGAGAATTCAACATTGAACTCGGACAAAGGTTGACAGAGTCCAAGTTTTAGTTGACTGAAATCACAACTGTCAGAAAAGGTCATTGTCATCATTCCTTAGGTTCTGCCATAAGGGGTCTTAGGTCAGTAGTTACTTTGCTCCACCTAAGTAGTGTCCTGAGTTTGTGCAGAACTCAAAGATGTGTATCAGATTCTGATATATATCCCTTGAGAAGAAGCTTGGACTCTGTTTTATTGCTGAACTATTGCTTCTTGAGTGCTTTTCATTTCTTTGTTCCCCAAAGATCATTAAGTACTGAGACCTGCTCAAGGGCAAGCATTGTGGCAAGGCTCAGATCACAAAATGGCTTCTCTTATGTCAAGAAACGCATGCCTGATTCTCTTTCTCTGGGGACCAGCCCACCCTATCTACTAACAGTAACAGAAAACCCAGCAGAAAGGAAGTTTAACCATAAGAAACGTTTGTTATCTGATAAAACAGGAAGCTAGGTGAGATATGGCAATTCCAGGGTTCTTCCAATCAGGGCCCCCTGGCCTTCTGCAAGAACCCAATTCATTCCATCTATCCTCTCATCCTCAAAGTGGTGTCCTCTTAGGATGGCTCTTTTCATGGCTTCTGCAGTTTTAGGCATCCATGTAGATAATAATGTTCAAGACAGGAAAAAAAAGAAATTCCCTAATTTGAGTAATTTCTTAAGACCAAGGAATCCCTTCCCAGAAGTATCTCTCACAATTTTTCCTCACATCTTTTCAGCCATAATTGCATTACGTTCCTATGCAATTGCCAAAGCAATCTTTTGGCAAGAGAAGCTAGATAAACAGGCTAGCTGAGACTGATGAAGATTCATTCTTTGGGGCCTTCCCCTTACTACTTTGAAAGGGATTTTTTTTTACTTTCTCTTTCAGATATTTCATTGTTAATGTACAGAAACACAACTGATTTTTGTATGTTGATTTTGTATCCTGTTCAGTTCAGTTCAGTTGCTCATTCATGTCTGACTCTTTGCAATCCCATGAATGGCAGCACGCCCGGCTTCCCTGTCCATCACCAACTCCCGGAGCTTGCTCAAACTCATGTCCATCGAGTTGGTGATACCATCCGACCATCTCATCCACTGTCATCCCCTTCTCTCCTGCCTTCAATCTTTCCCAGCATCAGGGTCTTTTCCAATGAGTCAGTTATTTGCATCAGGTGGCCCAAGTATTGGAGTTTCAGCTTCAGCATCAGTCTTTCCAATGAATATTCAGGGCTGATTTCCTTTAGGTTAGACTGATTTGATCTCTTTGTAGTCCAAGGGACTCTCAAGAGACTCTCAAGAGTCTTCTCCAACACTACAGTTCAAAAGCATCACTTCTTTGGTCCTCAGTTTTCTTTATGGTCCAACTCTCACATCTATATATAACTACTGGAAAAACCATAGCTTTGACTAGATATACCTTTGTTGGCAAAGTAATGTCTCTGCTGTTTAATACGCTGTCTAGGTTGGTCATAACTTTTCTCCCAAGGAGCAAGCGTCCTTTATTTTCATGGCTGCAGTCACCATCCACAGTGATTTTGGAGCCCAAGAAAATAAAGTCTGTCACTGTTTCAATTGTTTCCCCATCTATTTGCCATAAATTATGGGATTGGATGCCATGATCTTCGTTTTTTGAATGTTGAGCTTTAAGCCAGCTTTTTCACTCTCCTCTTTCACTTTCATCAAGAGGCTTTTTAGTTCCTCTTCACTTTCTGCCATAAGGGTGGTGACATCTGCAAATCTGAGGTTATCGTTATTTCTCCTGACAATCTTGATTCCAGCTTTTGCTTCATCCAGCCCGGCATTTTGGGTGATGCACTCTGCATATAAGTTAAATAAGCAGGGTGACAATACACAGCCTTGATATACTTCTTTCCCAATTTGGAACCAGTCCATTATTCCACGTCCAGTTCTAACTGTTGCTCCTTGACCTTCATACAGATTTCTCTGGAGGTAGTTCAGTTGGTCTGGTATTCCCATCTTTTGAAGAATTTTCCACAGTTATTTGTGATCCACACAGTCAAAGGCTTTGGCATAGTCAATAAAGCAGAAGTAGATGTTTTTCTGGAACTCTCTTGCCTTTTCTATGATGCAACAGATGTTGGATATTTGATCTCTGGTTGCTCTGCCTTTTCTAAATCCAGCTTGAACATCTGGAAGTTCTTGGTTCATGTACTGTTGAAGCCTGGCTTGGAGAATTTTGAGCATTACTTTGCTAGTGTGTGAAATGAGTGCAGTTGTGTGGTAGTTTGAACATTCTTCAGCATTGCCTTTCTTTGGGATTGGAATGAAAACTGACCTTTTCCAGTCCTGTAGCCACTGCTGAGTTTTCCAAATTTGTTGGCATATTGAGTACAGCACTTTCACAGCATCATTTTTTAGGATTTGAAATAGCTCAACTGGGATTCTATCACCTCCACTAGCTTTGTTCATAGTGATGCTTCCTAAGGTCCACTTGACTTCGCACTCCAGGATGTCTGGCTCTAGGTGAGGGATCACACCATCATGGTTATCTGGGTCATGAAGATCTTTTTTGTACAGTTCTTCTGTGTATTCTTGCCACCTCTTCTTAATATCTTCTGCTTCTGTTAGGTCTATACCATTTCTGTCCTTTATTGTGCCCATCTTTCCATGAAATGTTCCCTTGTTCTAATTGTATCCTGTTGCTTTGCTGAATTTATTTATTCTAAGAGTTTTTTTGGTGGAATCTTTAAGGGTTTTCTATACATAAGATCGTGTCATCTGCAGATAGAGATAATTTTCTGCTATCCTTTCCAGTTTGGATGCCTTTTATTTCTTTTTCTTGTCTGATTGCTTTGGCTAGGACTTTCGGTACTATGTTGAGAAAAGGAACAGTGAGAGTGATCACCCTTGTCTTATTCCTGATTTTAGAGGAAAAGCTTCCACAGTTTTTACACAGTTTGTTTTTCACAGTTGAGTATGATGTTAGCTAAGGATTTTTCGTATATGTCCTTTATGTTGAAGGATGTTACTTCTATATCTAATTTGTTGAGAGCTTGTATCATGAAAGAGTATTGATTTTGTCAAATGCTTTTACTGCATCAAGAGGATCTTATGATTTTTATTCTATTAATGTAATATATAACATTTACTTCTTGGTTTGTATATATTGAACTGTCCTCACATCTCATGGATAAATGCTACTTGGTCATGGTACAAAATCCTTTAACAGTGCTGTTGAATTCAGTTTGATAGAATTTTTTTGAGAATTTCTGCACCTATATTCATCAAGAATATTGGCCTATAGTTTTCTTTTCTTATAGTGTCCTTATCAGTTTTTGGTATCAAGGTAATGCTGGCCTCATAAAATGAATTTAGGAGTGTTTCTTCCTCTTCATTTTTTTTGAAGAATTTGCAAAAGATTGACATTAATTCTTTGTAAATGTTTGGCAGAATTTACAAATGATCATTAGTAAAAGGCTTTTCTTTGTTGGGAGGTTTTGATTAGTGATTCAATATCCTTAGTCATTACTAATCTGTTCAGATTGTCTGTTTCTTTATGATTCAGTCTTGGTAGGTTGTGTGTTTCTAGGAATTTATCAATTTCTTCTAGTTATCTAGTTTGTTGATATATAATTGTTCATAGTTACCTCTATGATTCTTTATATTTTTGTGGTATCATTTGCAATGCTTCCTTTTTCATTTATAGTTTTGTCTGAGACAACCCCCTCTTACTCTAGCTAAAGGTTTGTTAACTTTAACTTTAAAAAAATTAACTTTTAGTTTTATGATCTTTTTCTATTGTCTTTATACTCTCTGTTTTATTTGTGTCTGCTCTAGCAGTTATTATTTCCTTCCTTATGCTACTTTTGGACTTAGTTTGGTCTCCTTTTTCTTATTCCTTGAGACATAAAACTAGGTTGTTTATTAGAGATCTTTCTTTTTTAATGTAGGCATTTATTGCTGTATACTTCCCTCTTAGAACTTCTTTTGATACGGCCCATAAGTTTTCATATGTTGTGTTTTCATTTTAGTTCATCTCAGGATACTTTTAGACTTCTTTATTAATCCATTTGTTGTTTAGGAGCGTATTGTTTAATTTCCAGGTATTTGTGAATTTTTCAGTTTTATTCCTGTCATTGATTACTGGTTTCATACCACAGTGATTGGAAAAGATACTAGACATGATTTCAGTCTTCTTGAGTTTGTTAAGGCTTGCCTGGTGGCCCAACAGACAGTCTCACCTGCAGAATGTCCCATGGGCACTTAAGAAGGGTGTGTATTCTGGTGCTATTGGATGGAATGTTTTGTACTGGTCTGTTCCATTTGTTGTATAATGTTATTCAGGTCAGAGAAAACTTATTTTGCCATGAAATTGGAAGATATACGCAACATAACGATAAAGATATGTAGCCATTTTGGTGGAGAATCAGATAGACTGTTTTATTCTTGACTCCATTTTCTAGGGGAGAGCCCTTGGGCAGTTACCTAGTCTCTCTAGACCCATTTCCATCACCACTATTCCTTTGGCATATAAGTTACTTCATGGGAGGCAATATTGTGAGGGATACCGCGGAAATAAATGAGGCATTTTTAAAGTCCCCAGGAAAGAATGCTGGCCTCAAGGCTGTGGACAAGGAGGCGGGGGAAACAAATGTCCCTATTTTCTTCTCCTCTCATCCTCTGATCTCTGTTACTCTTCCCCCAACATGGGCAGACCCAACAAGAAACCAAAGGGACAAGAGTGAAGAATGAATGGGGGAAGGGCAAAGGAGACTAGCCAGCACAGATGTATGTATCTGGCCAGTTAAGTTCAGTTCAGTCACTCAGTCATGTCCGACTCTTTGCGACCCCATGAACCGCAGCACGCCAGACCTCCCTGTCCATCACCCACTCCCGGAGTTCACCCAAACTCATGTCCATCAAGTCAGTGATGCCATCCAGCCATCTCATCCTCTGTCGACCCTTCTCCTCCTGCCCCCAATCCCTCCCAGCATCAGAGTCTTTTCCAATGAGTCAACTCTTCACATGAGGTGGCCAAAGTATTGGAGTTTCAGCCTCAGCATCAGTCCTTCCAATGAACACCGAGGACTAATCTCCTTTAGTATGGACTGGTTGGATCTCCTTGCAGTCCAAGGGACTCTCAAGACTCTTCTCCAACACCACAGTTCAAAAGCATCAATTCTTCAGTGCTCAGCCTTCTTCACAGTCCAACTCTCACATCCATATATGACCACAGAAAAAACAATAGCCTTGACTAGATGGACCTTTGTTGGCAAAGTAATGTCTCTGCTTTTGAATATGCTATCTAGATTGGTCATAACTCCTTCCAAGGAGTAAGCGTCTTTTAATTTCATGGCTGCAATCACCATCTGCAGTGATTTTGGAGCCCAAAAAAATAAAGTCTGACACTGTTTCCCCATCTATTTCCCATGAAGTGATGAGACCAGATGCCATGATCTTTGTTTTCTGAATGTTGAGCTTTAAGCCAACTTTTTCACTCTCCACTTTCACTTTCATCAAGAGGCTTTTTAGTTCCTCTTCACTTTCTGCCATAAGGGTGGTGCCATCTGCATATCTGAGGTGATTGATATTTCTCTCAGCAATCTTGATTCCAGCTTGTGCTTATTCCGGCCCAGCATTTCTCATAATGTACTCTGCATAGAAGTTAAATAAGCAGGGTGACAATATACAGCCTCGACATACTCCTTTTCCTATTTGGAACCAGTCTGTTGTTCCATGTCTGGTTCTAACTGTTGCTTCCTGACCTGCGTATAGGTTTCTCAAGAGGCAGGTCAGGTGGTCTGGTATTCCCATCTCTTTCAGAATTTCCCACAGTTTATTGTGATCCACACAGTCAAAGGCTTTGGCATAGTCAAGAAAGCAGAAATAGATGTTTTTCTGGAACTCTCTTGCTTTTTCCATGATCCAGCGGATGTTGGCAATTTGATCTCTGGTTCCTCTGCCTTTTCTAAAACCAGCTTGAACATCAGGAAGTTCACGGTTCACATATTGCTGGAGCCTGGCTTGGAGAATTTTGAGCATTGCTTTACTAGCATGTGAGATGAGTGCAATTGTGCAGCAGTTTGAGCATTCTTTGGCATTGCCTTTCTTTGGGATTGGAATGAAAATTGACCTTTTCCAGTCCTGTGGCCACTGCTGAGTTTTCCAAATTTGCTGGCATATTGAGTGCAGCACTTTCACAGCATCATCTTTCAGGATTTGAAATAGCTCAACTGGTATTCCATCACCTCCACTTGCTTTGTTCGTAGTGATGCTTTCTAAGGCCCACTTGACTTCACATTCCAGGATGTCTGGCTCTAGGTCAGTGATCACACCATCGTGATTATCTGGAACATGAAGATCTTTTTTGTACAGTTCTGTGTATTCTTGCCACCTCTTCTTAATATCTTCTGCTTCTGTTAGGTCCATACCATTTCTGTCCTTTATCGAGCCCATCTTTACATGAAATGTTCCCTTGGTATCTCTGATTTTCTTGAAGAGATTTCTAGTCTTTCCCATTCTGTTGTTTTCCTCTATTTCTTCGCGTTGATTGCTGA
Organism: Bos mutus; assembly: GCF_027580195.1. Taxonomy (NCBI): domain Eukaryota; kingdom Metazoa; phylum Chordata; class Mammalia; order Artiodactyla; family Bovidae; genus Bos; species Bos mutus. Next base: position 25,938,532 of record NC_091626.1, on the reverse strand, counting down.
GGAAAGCTTTCTTATCTCTTCTTGCTATTCTTTGGAACTCTGCATTCAAATGGGAATACCTTTCCTTTTCTCCTTTGCTTTTGGCTTTTCTTCTTTTCACAGCCCTTTGTAAGGCCTCCCCAGACAGCCATTTTGCTATTTTGCACTTCTTTTTTCATGGGCATGGTCTTGATCCCTGTCTCCTGTACAATGTAACGAACCTCATTCCATAGTTCATCAGGCACTCTGTCTATCAGATCTAGTCCTTTAAATCTATTTCTCACTTTCACCGTATGAAGACCTACAAGACCTTTTAGAACTAACACCCCCAAAAGATGTCCTTTTCATTATAGGGGACTGGAATGCAAAAGTAGGAAGTCAAGAAACACCTGGAGCAACAGGCAAATTTAGCTTTGGAATACAGAATGAAGCAGGGCAAAGGCTAATAGAGTTTTGCCAAGAGAACACACTAGTCATAGCAAACATCCTCTTACAACAACACAAGAGAAGACTCTACACATGGACATCACCAGATGGTTAACACTGAAATCAGATTGGTTATATTCTTTGCTGCCAAAGATGGAGAAGCTCTATACAGTCAGCAAAAACAAGACTGGGAGCTGACTGTGGCTCAGATCATAAACTCCTTATTGCCAAATTTAGACTTAAATTGAAAAAAGTAGGGAAAACCACTAGACCATTCAGGTATGACCTAAATCAAACCCCTTATGATTATACAGTGGAAGTGAGGAATAGATTTAAGGGACTAGATCTGATAGATAGAGTGCCTGATACGTACTACTAAGTGTAGGCCTATAAATGAATGTGCTTAGTCACTCAGTCATATCTGACTCTTTGCGATCCCATGGACTGTAGCCTGCCAGGCTCCTTTGTTCATGGGGATTCTCCAGGCAAGAATGCTGGAGTGGGTTGCCATGCCGTCCACCAGGGGATCTTTCCAACCCAGGGATCAAACCGGGGTTTCCTGCATTGCAGGTGGATTCTTTACCAGCTGAGATACTATTTTTATTTTAATAATCTTGAAGTCAAGTTTTGGAAAAAAGTCAAAATTTCCCAGTATAAGAAACAAGCTTGGTGCCCTAGAATATGTGTTAGGAAGGCAGCTATGCTCAGCTCTATATCACCAGCACCATACCAGACTGTGTGTTAGGGACCATGGCTCCCAACCTTCTGACTCTCACTGCTGTCATCACAGATCAGGGCACACTAAAGGAAAACTAGTATCTACTGAGTTTCAGCTCCTTGAGAAGAGTCGTGAGAAGTGTGTTTCAAAGTTTCGGCCCGTGTAAATGCACTGGTTCCCCCTCTCAGACTGGCTCTCTGTGCTAAATGAGTTTCTCCCCTCTAACTAAGCTGACCTGGCAGTGGAACCAGACACTCAATAAACACATCTGACAGAAGCTGTAGGAAAACAACAAAGAAGGCCATCTGTCTTTGGCTGTGATGACAGCGTCAATAGTGCATGCATCTTGAATAGTTTTTCCTGAAGTGATGGTGATTCTAGCCACCCATTCAGTACAGCTACTCTCTCCCCTCTGTTCTCATCAGTGACCAGTGAGTGATGACAGGTCACTATTCCATTTGAAACTCAAGAGCCAAACTGCTGTAGCCCAATGCAGTTTTCTCCTAGCTCAAAGCTGAGTCAGTGTCAATGAATTACAAGGGGGATCTGATGAGTATGGAGATTTAAAGGCATACCCTTCTCACATCTCCTGTTCCCACCCGCTTCAGCTTTCTTCATTTCTCCGCACTGCCTCAGATTTTTGCCCTCTTCATCCTCCTTACTCTGTGCCCCCTGTCTGTGAATTTGGGTAGGATGAATTCACACAGCCAACTAGACTTCCCTACCTTAGAGGGGTGGAACGCATTTCCCAGCCACAGAAGAAAACCAGCTTAGTTGTCACAGTACATCAGTCTTCCTCACTCTAAGTTACCTTGAGACAGTAACCAATATGGCCCCCAATTTTGATTATTTATGACCTCGGATGCCATTCTTGGTTGTTTATTCCACAAATTACACTCTCTGGTGGGTTGACTCATCACACAGGGATGCCAGGTACTCACCAACTTTGTTCCAAGGGAACTAACATGTGAATCCCTCCCTTGCTCACCCCTTACTCAACTGCTGAATGAGACAAAGAGAAAGGTTTTTGTTTTGTTTTGGCCTTGAGCGGCATGTGGAATCTTAGTTTCCCCCAAGCATGTATTGGCAGCACTGAGCTTTAACCACTAGGCTGGCAGGGAAGTCCCAAGAGAAAGGACTTTTAATTGGGTCCCGTTTTGATAAGATTTCCCTGGTGGCTCAGAGGGTAAAGCGTCTGCCTACAATGCAGGAGACCCAGGTTCGATCCCTGGGTTGGGAAGATCCCCTGGAGAAGGAAATGGCAACCCACTCCAGTACTCTTGCCTAGAAAATCCCATGAACTGTGAAGCCTGGTAGGCTACAGTCCATGGGGTCACAAAGAGTCGGACACGACTGAGTGACTTCACTTGATGAGATTTTTACATGTTGCCTTTAAAATAAGCACATAAAAACCTTCCTCTTCTTCTACTCTCCCAATTTGTAGCAAAATAAATAAAAGAAAAGCAGACTGCAGGGAGGGAGACAAAGAAGACATTCTCTCAGCAGCTACATATTAATTTGGAAATTTATAGATAATTTCACAGAGGGGGAAATTTAGAACAAATTATGTTTCCTGTAAAAGCAGCCGTCGCCTGTATTTAATGGATATGTGGAAGAACTTTTTGTCATCTGTGCCTGGATTTATTTGCTTCAATTGTCTTGGTGGATGTCAATTTCAACTTTTCCTCTTCCCTTGAAAGAGAGGACATTGTTTATTAAAAAGGAGATCCAATTCCTTTCTAAAGTATGAGGTGCCTGTCATGTCACTAAAGAAAAGTGGCTGTAAGCAGCCCCCTCTGCAGGGGTGGACATAGGGTCCTTGCTCAGATAAGATGATTAGGTCTCAGCATCACATCTGAATGGGTACAAGCTTGAGTATCATACCCTCAGACCAGTGTTTCTCTATCCAGTTTGCACATTCAAATCACCTCTGTGTTTGTGTGTGTGTGTGTGTGTGTGTGTGTGTGTATACAGACACATACACACAGATTTCCTGGGCCTCACCCTGGAGACTCTGATTCAATTGGCCTGAGGGCCAGGCATTGGCAGGTTTGAAAAGCTCCCTAGTGAATCTCCTGTGCACACAGGTTGAGAACCATTAGCTCAGAGTTTTGAGAAGGAATTTTCTCCCATGCCCCTACCTGGATTTGTTGCCCTGTGAATTTGATAACTTTCTTCTAAAATTCTAAAGGAGATTCTTGAAGTTGGTTACCTGTTTGCAGGTGATAACAACCAACAACAAAAGAGAAAGGAAGTATAACACCTAAAGACGATAGGAAGGACTCTCCTGGTGGTCCAGTGGATAAGAATCCACTTGCCAATGCAGGGGACACAGGTTTGATTCTTGGTCTGGGAAGATCCCACATGCTGCGGGGCAACTAAGCCCATGCACCACAGCTACTGAAGCCTGCTCACTCTAGAGCCCATGCTCTGCAACAAGAGAAGCCACCACAGTGAGAAGCCCATGCATTGCAACAAGAGAGTAGCCTCTGCTTGCAGCAAGTAGAGGAAGTCTGTACCCAGCAATGAAGACCCAGAACAGCCAAAAATAAGTTCAGTTCAGTTCAGTTACTCAGTCGTGTCCAACTCTTTGCAACCCCATGAATCGCAGCACGCCAGGCTTCCTTGTCCATCACCAACTCCCGGAGTTCACCCAAACTCATGTCCATTGAGTCTGTGATCCCATCCAGCCATCTCATCCTCTGTCATCCCCTTCTTCTCATGCCCTCAATCCCTCCCAGCATCAGAGTCTTTTCCAATGAGTCAGCTCTTCACATGAGGTGGCCAAAGTATTGGAGTTTCAGCCTCAGCATCAGTCCTTCCAATGAACACCCAGGACTGATCTCCTTTAGAATGGACTGGTTGGATCTCCATGCAGTCCAAGGGACTCTCAAGAGTCTTCTCCAACACCACAGTTCAAAAGCATCAATTCTTCAGTGCTCAGCCTCCTTCACAGTCCAACTCTCACATCCATACATGACCACTGGAAAAACCATAGCCTTGACTAGACGGACCTTTGTTGGCAAAGTAATGTCTCTGCTTTTCAATATTCTATCTAGGTTGGTCGTAACTTTCCTTCCAAGGAGTAAACGTCTTTTAATTTCATGGCTGTAATCACCATCTGCAGTGATTTTGGAGCCCAAAAAAATAAAGTCTGACACTCTTTCCACTGTTTCCCCATCTATTTCCCATGAAATGATGGGCCCGGATGCCATGATCTTCATTTTCTGAATGTTGAGCTTTAAGCCAACTTTTTCACTCTCCACTTTCACTTTCATCAAGAGGCTTTTTAGTTTCTCTTCACTTTCTGCCATAAGGGTGGTGTCATCTGCATATCTGAGGTGATTGATATTTTTCCTGGCAATCTTGATTCCAGCTTGTGCTTCTTCCAGCCCAGCGTTTCTCATGATGTACTCTGCATATAAGTTAAATAAACAGGATGACAATATACAGCCTTGACATACTCCTTTTCCTATTTGGAACCAGTCTGTTGTTCCATCTCTGGTTCTAACTGTTGCTTCCTGACCTGCATATAGGTTTCTCAAGAGGCAGATCAGGTGGTCTGGTATTCCCATCTCTTTCAGAATTTCCCACAGTTTATTGTGATCCACACAGTCAAAGGCTTTGGCATCGTCAATAAAGCAGAAATAGATGTTTTTCTGGAACTCTCTTGCTTTTTTGATGATCCAGCAGATGTTGGCAATTTATCGGTAAAACAATTGACCAATAGTTCAAGGAGACAAATTGAGAGACAGAAATAGAACCATATAAATATAGCCAACTGATCTCTGACGAACAACCAAAGTCAAGTCAATGGAGAAAGAATAATCTTTTTGATAAATGATGCTAAGGAAGTTTTCTCACGATCCACTGGTTAAGACTTCACCTTTCAATGCAGGGGGTTTGGATTCAATTCCTGGTCGGGGAGCTAGGATCCCACATGCCTGGTAGCCAAAAAATCAGAACATAAAACAAGCAATATTGTAACAAATTCAATAAAGATTTTAAAAATGATCCACATCAGAAAAAAATTTTTTAAAAAAGTCAATGATCCTGGAACAACTGCACATCCACGTGCACACACACACAAATTAACACATGTCTGGACCTGAGAACTTTCACAAAATGAAGTCAAAGTGGATCATGTTGCTGCTCTCAGTGACCTAGTTGTGTCCTACTCTTCGTGACCCCATGGACTGCAGCAGGCCAGGCCTCCCTGTCCCTCACCATCTCATAGAGTTTGCCCAAGTTCATGTTCATTGCATTGGTGATGCCGTCCAGCCATCGCATCCTCTGATGCCCTCTTCTCCTTCTTCCCTCAATCTTTCCCAGCATCAAGGACTTCTCCAGTGAGTCATCTGTTTGCATCAGATGACCAAAATACTGGAGCTTCAGCAGCAGTCCTTCCAGTGAATATTCAGGATTGATCTCCCTTAAGATTGACTGGTTTGATCTCCTTGCTGTCCAAGGAACTTTCAGGAGTCTTCTCCAGCATCCAGTTTGAAGGCATCAATTCTTTGGTGTTCTGTCTCCTTTACGGTCTAGCTGTCACAGTCGTACACGACCACTGGAAAAACCTTGACCATACAGAAGTTTGTTGGCAGAGTGTTGTCTCTGCTTTTCAGCACACTGACTAGGTTTGTCATTGCTTTCCTGCCAAGAAGCAAACATCTTCTGATTTCATGGCCGCAGTCACCGTCCACAGTGATTTTGGAGCCCAAGAAGAGGAAATCTGTCACTACTTCCATCTTTTCCCCTTCTATTTGCCATGCAGTAATGGGGCCAGATGCCATGATATTAGTTTTTTTTTTTTTGATATTTAGTCTTAAGCTGGCTCTTTCACTCTCCTGCATCACCCTCATCAAGAGGTTCTTTAGTTCGTTTTCGCTTTCTGCCGTTAGAGTGGTATCATCCACATATCTTAGATTGTTGATGTTTCTCCTGTCTGTCTTGATTCCAGCTTGTAACTCATCCATCCCGGCATTTCTCATGATGTGCTCAGCATGTAGGTTAAACAAACAGAGTGACTGCAGACAGCCTTCTTTCTCAATCTTGAACCTATCAGTTATTCCATACAGGGTTTTAACTGTTGCTTCTTGACCTGCATACAGGTTTCTCAGGAGACAGGTGAGATGGTCTGGTATTCCCATCTCTCTAAGAGCTTTCCACAGTTTGTATGATCCGCACTGTCAAAGGCTTTAGTGTAATCAATGAAACAGATAGATGTTTTTCTGAAATTCCCTTGCTTTCTCTATAATCCAGTGAATGTTGGCAATTTGATCTCTAGTTTCTCTTCTTTTTCTAAACCCAGCTTGTATGTCTGGAATTTCTTGGTTCGCATAATGCTGAAGTCTAGAATGCAAGATTTAAAACATGACCTTACTAGCATGGGAGATGAATGCAACTGTCTAATGGTTAACTCATTCTTTGGTAATACCCTTCTTGGGAATTGGGATGAGAATTGACCTTTTCCAGTCCTGTGGCCACTGTTGGGTCTTCCAGATTTGCTGGCATAATGAATGCAAAACTTTGTTGGCATCATCCTTTAGGGATTTGAATAGTTCTGCTGGAATTTCATCACATCCACTAGCTTTATTAGCAGCAGTGCTTCTTAAGGCCCACTGACTTCGCACTCCAGAAAGTCTGGCTCTGGGTGATTAACCACATCATCGTAGTAATTGGTTCATTAAGATCTTTTTAATACAGTTCTTCTGTGTATTCTTTCTGTCTCCTCTTGATTTATTCAGCATCTACTAGGTCTCTACCATTTTTATCTTTTATTGTGTCCATCTCTGGGCGGAAAGCTCCTGGATGTTTCCAGTTTTCCTGAAGAGATCTCTAGTTTTGCCCCTTTTGTTGTTTTCTTCTCTTATTAAACACTGTTCATTGAAGAAGGCCTCCTTGTCTCCCCTAGCTGTTCTTTGGAACTCTGCATTTAATTGCATGTTCCTTTCCCTCTCTCCCTTGCTTTTCACTTCCCTTCATTTGTCCACTATTTGTAAGGCCTCCTCAGATAACCACTTTGCCTTCTTGCTTTTCTTTTTTGGGGGATGGCTTTGTGTGCCGCCTCCTCTGCAGTATTATGGACCTCTGTCCATAGTTCTTCAGGCACACTCTTAACTAGATCTAGTCCCTTGAATCTATTCATTACCTCTACTGTGAATTTACGGAAGTCATACCTGGCTGGCCTAGTGTTTTTATTGGCTTTCTTTAGTTTAAACCTGAATTTTGCTTTGAGAAGCTGATGATCTGAGTTAGTCAGCTCCAAATCTTGTTTTTGCTGACTGTATACAGCTTCGCCAACTTAGGCTACAGAGAATGTAATCAATTTGATTTTGGTATTGACCATTTGGTGATGTCCATGTGTAGTCATGTCTTGTGTTGTTGAAAAGGATATTTGTTATAACTAGTGCATTCTCTAGGCAGAATTCAGTTAGTCTTTGCCCTACTTCATTTGGGTCATAGTCCAAAATGGATCATAGTCTGAAGTTTAAAATATAATAGGAAATTCAGGTGAACTTGACTTTTTTGATAAGACACCAAAAAGATAAAATAAAATCCCTGAAAGGAAAAACTGATAAGCTGCATTAAAATTAAAAATGTTTGCTCTGTGAAAGATACTGTTAGGAGAATGAAAAGACAATCCACAGACTTGGAGATAATTTTTGCAAAACATACATTTTGTGGGATTGTATCCAAAATATACAAAGAGCTCTTAAAACTCAATAATAAAACAAATGACCCAATTTTAAGTAGACAAAAGACCTGAACAAACACTTCACCAAAGAAGAAATGCAGGTGGCAAATATGGTATGAGGAGATGCATTATGTATGTGTGTGCATTTAGTTTGCAAATGAACTGCAAACTGAAATAATGAGACATCACTGCATATCTATTCAAATGGCTAAAATGCAAAGCACACGCAACCCAAATGCTGGTGGGGATGTGGAACAACAGACAATCTCATTCATTACTGCTTTAGAAGACAATTTAGCAGTTTCTTACAAAGCTGAACAAAGTCTTACCATATAATCTATCAACGGTACCCTTTGTTATTTACACAAGAGTTGAAAACTTGTGTCCATACAAAAACCTGCACACAAATGCTTATAGCTGCTTTACTCATAATTCCTAAAAACCTAGATCAACCAAGATATCCTTCAGGAGGTGAATGGATAAAAAAATCCTGATACATCTAAACAATGGAATATCATTTAGTGCTAAAGAGAAGTGAGTTATTAAGCCAAGAAAAGACAAGGCAGAACCTTAAATGCACACTGTGAAGTGAGAAAAGCTGGTCTGAAAAGGCTACATGCATTGTATGATCTCAACCATATAACATTTTGGAAAAGACAAAACTATTGAGACTTTTAAAAGATCAGTGGGCACCAGAAGGAGGGATGAAAAGGAGGACTACAGGGGATTTTTAGGGTGATGGAACTACTCTTTATGATATTACAGTGGTGGATACAGGACATTATCCATTTGTCAAAACCCATAGAACTACACAATATAAAGAATGAATCCTAATATAAACTATGAGAGTGAAAGTGTTAGTTGCTCAGTCATGTCCAACTCTTTGCAACCCCATGGACTGTAGCCCGCCAGGCTCCTCTGTCCATGGAATTCTCCAGGCAAGAATACTGGAGTGGGTAGCCATTCCCTTCTCTGAGGGATCTTCCTCAACCAAGGAGCAAACCCGGGTCTCCCATGTAGCAGGCAGATTCTTTACTGTCTGAGCCACCAGGGACTTCAGGTAATAAAAATATATCAGAATTTTTTAAAATGTTGGTTACCTGTGTGGCTTTCTAAATTTGATACACACCAACACCAAGTAGGCCAAACAAACATATCCAAGTCCAGTTACCCTTTTGAGATTCTGGGCTTTCCCCCTGAGTCAACAAAATTCTAAAGTGAGTACCAAACAACAAAGCTGTGTTGAAGTATGGGGAGTGGTCAGCTAGGTATGCCCATCGTCAAGTGACTTATTCTTTCACGTGAGGCAGCTCTTATAAATCCGTGTTCCTGGAATATCATAAATTATAACATGTCATTGACTTTCTAGGCCACTCATGAGTGGTCAAAACTATGGGTGAGACTAGTTTGCTATGTTAGTAATCCACGTTAAATGCCTATTTGAAGACGAGCCATCAGCAGTAGGAGATGGAAGAACAACTTCCATGGGACCAAGCTGTGGCTCAGTCAGAAAAAAGATCTGCCTGGCTAAAAAGAGAAAAAAAAGTTATGTATACAATTTTAAATATGTGTATAGTTTACAGATAGAATGAGGGTAATTTTTTGAGAAGGAAGTCACTCCATCTTCAGGTAAGGTCCTAATCAGTTCACTCCAAATAAGCTGAAATCATTTCACCTTCCGTACACTGTGTTCTAGGAGACAAAATGGTCCATGACATTTGCAGACAAGTACATAAACAACGAGTGTTAGTCGCTCAGTGGAGTCCGACTCTTTGCAACCCCATGGACTGTAACCTGCCAGGATCCTCTGTCCATGGGATTCTCCAGGCAAGAATACTGGAGTAGGCTGCCCTTTCCTCCTCCAGGGGATCTTCCCTACCCAGGGATTGAACCCGGGTCTCCCACATTGTGGGCAGATTCTTTACCATCTGAGCCACCAGGGAAACCCAGATAAAAGTCACTGAAGAGGATTCTCTGCAAAGAGAGAGAGCAGGGCATCCACTGGAGAAAATAAAAGAAAGCTTTCAAGGAAAAGGGACGTTTTGGAGGAGCCTTGAAGGACTGGTAGAATTTTTATAGAAGGAAATCAGCACGAGGGGGACAGTCCAGATTAAAAGGTCATTGTGAGCAATGATCCTGATCAACAAGGACAAATGTAAGTGATGTAGTTTGGCTGAAGTAGGGCACACACAGAAGGATAATGGAAAATGTGGCTGAAGGGCGAGATCTGGATGTTAAGTGGAGATTTCTGAATGTCAGGCTAGAGTATTTGCATTTAATTCAGTAGGCACTTAAGCATTACACACTAGATGGGATGCTAAAATTTTCCTTCTCTTCTCTGTCCTTGGACCTAATACTGATGGAAAATTTCTTTCTTCTCATTTATGTTTTTCTTTCTATCCTTGTCTTCTTTGGCCACCCTTATTCTTCCCTTGCTTCTCTTCCTTCTTACTCTATTTCTGATAAATTTCAGGTCTCCTTCCATCCTACTCCTCTCCTCTTGGCAAGGAGCGATGCTGCAGCCAAATCTAATTCCATTCTCCTTGGGCCTATTTTTTTTCTTTTCATCTAAACTTTTATTTACCAATGAAGAGGTGTGGGATACATGTCGTCACTATTTTCAATGATTTCTATAAACTTTGAGAATAGGAGTTGTAGTCTTATCCCAATATAATATTTTAATTCAGCAGATTGCATTGTTTTAGTTCTGTAGATAAGCATTTTAAATTGATCTGTTTGTATTTGTTTTATAAAATCCAATTACAAAATTGAATGAAGCATTAAAAATTATTATTGTAAGAGAAAAGATATAGTGTAAAGAATTACTAAACAAACCACTGCTGCTCAAAATTTTGGGTTGTATTAACAAACACTGAAATTTAGAGAATGAATAAAAGAGGTATATTTGTAGGCTTACTCCTTTAAAAAAATTTTTTTTAATGTTTTTTATTGGAATACAATTGCTTTGCAATATTGTGTTAATTTCTGCTGTACAACAAAATGAATCAGCTACATGTATACATTTATTCCCTCCCTCTTGAACCTCTCTCCCACCCACTCCCATCTCATCCCGCTAGGTCATCACAGAGCACCTAGCTGAGCTCCCTGTGTTGTACAGAAGCTTCCCACTAGCTAGCTAATTTACACATGGTAGTGTATCCATGTCAGGCTATTCTCCCAACTCGTCCCACCCTCCCCTTATCCCACTGTGTCTGTGTGTCTATTCCTGTTCTTGGGTCTATTTTTTAAGGAATTTTTCTGGATATTTCTAATAGTCTAACCTAACATATGCCACCAAATAAAACAGCTGTCTGATCTCTGACTTGAAAAAATCTTTCTTAAATCCTCCAAATTAGCAGATCCATTAAGAGATGAAAGAACTTTTGCTTTGTGGTTATGAGATGGCATATCGATTTGGTAGGCCCAAGCTGGATTGGTTCCTTTTATTTTCTAGAGAGTGATAGAAATACAAACTTGGGAAAGAAACCCAGCATCCAGCCGTTAGGTGCAGTCCTCACCAAAAGCAAACAGCCTCTTAGTGGGAATGTTATTGTCTTCATTTTATTAGTTTTGTAAGCATTTATTGGGCATCCACTCTGTACCGATGCTCTACAGGTTTAAGGGATAGATTATATATATACATATATATAAATGTTTCTATGTAGCTTACCTTCTAGCAGGAGATAAAAAGAAAACGTCACAATAGTATGATGGTGTCTAGGATAGTACTTCTGAAATTTAATGTGTGTGCAAAGTTACCCAAAGATCTTGTTAAAAGTATTTTTTCTTTCAGTAGATCTGGGGTTGGGCCAGCCTGCATTTCTAATATTTAGTTAAGAATTTACCCATGCGCCATATGTAACTGTTAATGCATACTATTTATGTTCTTTGCCCTGAATGTGTTTATTTTTTCTTTACTGATATGTAGAGACTCTATATGACATACAGCATTTCAAATTTTCACCCTTTATCACTTGTATTTAGATAGTTTATAATGTTTTTAACATGAGGAATTGTTTTTAAAATTTGTGTAATTATATTTAATAATCTTTTGAAGTGACCTGTATGTTTTATGTCATATATTCAAAGATTTTTCACCACTACAAGATTATTTTTTAATCCTCCTATCTTTTAATCCACTGGGAAATTATTATGATGCATGGATTGAGGTAGGGATCAAACTTTATTTTTATCCCAAATAACAAATTCTCTCCAAGCTGCTTAATCTATGATGCCCATAGTTACAGTCACAGATGATGAAGGTGCTCTGGCTAAGCAATGAGGGAAAATGGTGATATCTTCCTGAAAAAGATCATACCTGAGCTGAGTCTTAAAGAATATGTAGGAGTTAGCCAGACAAAGACTGGAGAATTGAAGTAATTCGTTCCAGCTACAGATTAGAATTTAAGAGAAGAAATGACTAGAGACGAGTCTCAAGGGATAAGCAGGGTGGTCTTCAACGCCATGCTTAGAAATTTGAACTTTATTTTCAAAACAAAAGGATACTATTAAAGTTTTTTAAAAGAGAAAAGGTAACATGCAGAAATTTGCATCTTAGAAAGATTAGTCTGGCAGCAGCTTGAAAATGAATCAGAATGGGGCAAACCTCTTATCCCTTGATTAATAAAAGGTTGGACCAGGTGTGAAACCTACGTATTCTACATTTAATTATTTATTCATAGCTTATACAATGGAGAAGGAAATGGCAACCCACTCCAGTATTCTTGCATGGAGAATCCCAAGGACAGCGGAGCCTGGTGGGCTGCCATCTGTGGGGTCGCACAGAATAGGACGTGACTGAAGCAACTTAGCAGCAGCAGCAGCAATTTATACAAAACCAACAGACAATGTACAGGGAAGTATGAAACCTGCCAATAAGTGGTTTTAATAAGTAACTATTTTAAAGTCCAAATCTAGTGTACTTGAAGTCCAATAAGCTCATCTGAAACCTGAGTGTGCAGTGATTTCTGTCAGTTCAACTATTGACCCACATAGTTAGAGGAAGTCCAGAGGTCCTTCTCCCACCCAGGACAGGAATCTCTTCCAAAGCACACCCAACAGATGGCCTAAAGAGCCCCTGTGTGAATGCTCTTCACCTTCAAAGGGAGCTCCCTGGCCTCCTGTTTTTCTGTTGCAGATCTAAACATAGAAAGTTCTTTCTCATGTTGAGCCAAATTCTTCCTCTCTGTAACTTTCACCAGTAAGGTCTTCTCCCTGAGTCTTTTTTTACTCAAGGAGACACCATTAGTCTTAAAGAGAGTAGGCATTAGGAAATGCTATCATAATGCCATCATAAAGGCTGAAATGCTTAAAATATAGGGCTTCCCAGGTGGTGGTAATGGTATGCCAATGGTTGCGCAACGATGTAGATAATGCCCCTGAACCGTGCACTTAAAAATAGTTAAGATGATAGATTTTGTGTTATATGTGTTTTGTATAAATTTAAATTAAAAATTTTTTAAACAATTAAAAAAATTTTTTTAATAATTTTTTAAAAAATACTAGCAATACCTGATCAGTTAAAAGACTTTAAACTTAAAATGTTGGTGTTTTGAACTTGAAATGTTGATGGTTCTTCAGAATGGTACTGAATTTTTATTTGGCCTCCTTCTAACTCTCTTATTTCCCTCTCCTACTATTGTCATGGTCAACTCTCATCTCTTCTGTCTTTTAGCCAGGATCTCAGTTTGTCTTTAGAACCAGGCCTTTCTGTCTTTGGTTCCCCCTTAATTCTGATGGTTCATTGGATCATGTGAACTTGCTTTAGAAAAAAAAAATCTAAATTAGACTCATTAGCTCTATTATTTCACAGCAAAAATTATACTTTAAACTCAGTTGTCCTCATGTTGCTGTAACATAGCTCGAGAGGAGGAAAGATGTTCTTTAATGTTTTCATTCCAGAATAACAGGAGGAGTTTCATTTTTAAAGGAGGAATCTGAGAGAACACGCATGACCTGAGGGAACCAATGATAATAATGGAGTTTCTAACCGGCCCACCTTGTTGTTGTTCAGTCACTAAGCCGTGTCCAGCTCTTTGCGACTCCATGGACTGCAGCACCCTAGACTCCTCTGTCCTTAAATTCATGCCAGTTGAATCGGTGATGCCCAGCTTGCTAATCCATTAACCAGTTATCTGGTTGTAAGACCAGGTTCAATTATGTAACTTAAAAATTTTGGGTCTGCATGAGATGTTTACTATAAAATTTTCTTGCCAAAGAGTGAGCCCGAGTTTTTCCAAGGGGATGAAATTTGTCATGACCTCTGCTCATGCGGCAAGCTAGTCCACGATGTGCTGCTGTTCCCCCAGCAACTCGGACCTTGTGTCTGCGCGATCACTCTGTACCCACCACATTCAGCCCCACAGGCTCTGTGGCAGCTGCTTCGGCCACAGCCTCAGGAATGCTTGTCATTTACAGCCATAGATAATTTGAGTGTGATGGGATCAAATAGAAGACATGTAATATAGCAGTTGACCACAATTTGACAGAGCGCATTTAAAATTTAAGACTCTGAATAACATACAGTCATGCTTCAATCTCTTCAATGTTAGAGTACTTTATGAAAAACACCAGTTTTTAAGTTTAATACAATTGTTCAACTGCTTATTCCTTTTTCCGTTTTTTTTTTTTTTTTTTTTTAAAGACTAATGTAAGCACCTCAGAGAGATGAATGTTACTTTCCCACAAAGACATACATTACCTTAATTTTTATATTCTCAGGAAGATTAATTCTTTTCAAAACCACGCTGTCATGATCCATCATACGTATATCCCTTTCCTATCTTATGATCTTTGCAAGTGGTATGCTTTTCAAAAAAATTGTTTGAAAGCAAAGTTCAACTTCTAATAATGGTAGAGCAGCTTGGTTGGACTATTGCATGCGCAATAATTATAAAACCTTAACAAAATGTTTTAAAAAGCAATTTTTATTACACTGGAGACTGATCAAAAGTAAATGGAGAATGGTCTGCCCTTAAAAACAGAAAATATACCTATGAGCTTTGCAAGTTTACAACTTTTTACCTGAACATACTCATCAATTCTCTGTCTTGGGTTGTTAGGGAGAGAGCTTAGGCTGGCAGATCAGAGAGAACTAAGGGGGAAATCCTAGAAGAGAGTGAACTGCAGGTGTGAAAACCCCAATTCTGTCTAAAACATCCACCCAACTTCTTGATAAAAAGAAAAGAAGGAATGGAGGGAGGGAGGAAAGAAAAAGGAAAAGAAAAGAATAAAAAGAAAAAAGGAAAAGAAAGAAAAGGCCAGCTGGAAGCTGAAATAACTGAGCAGAGAATTCAACTGTTGTTGAGGGCAGGAAAACATTGTTTGGAATTTGAGTCTAGCCGAGTTAATAAAGATTACTCTTCAAGAGAACATAACAGAATCAAGTCTCCACATTGTACATTCCCTTATAATCAACATCTTATTATAAATCACTAGATACGCAAAGTAACAGGAGCGTGTGACCTATACTTAGGGGGGAGAAAAGGAACTCTGCGATTATCTAGATGCTCTTGTAATAAATAGATAGAACTAAGGCAACCACTGTAAAAATGTTCAAGGAGTTAAGAAAAAAAATGGTCACAGTAAATAAACAAAACAGGATAATTACAGCAGAGAACTAGAAACTGTAAAAAACAGAACAAAGTGGAAATTTTAGAGCTGGAAAGTACAGTAATTGAAATGAAAAATTCATTGGATATTTTTAACAGCATTTTGGATACAGCTGAAGAAACAATGAACATGAAATAGATCTTAAATATTATTCAGTACACAGGACAAAAGTCCCAAACATTTGGAAATTAATCAATATATTTATAAACATCTATGATTTATTTCATAAGGGAAATTTTAAAATATTTTGAATGGAAATATAATGAAAATATAAGATCTCAAAGTTCATATGATGCAGATAAAGAAGTACTCTTTGCATCTTTAAATTCATATATTAGAAATGAAGAGAAAATTAAAATCAATCATCTATTCATATATTGATTAATGGATAAATAAAATGTAGAGAATCAATACAATAAAATATTATTTGGTGGTTAAAAGGAATACATAGCCAAGTGCTGACACATGCTACAACATGGATGAACCTTGAAAACATGTTTAGTGAAAGAAGCCGATCATAAAAGACTACATATTGTATGACTTCATTTATAGGAAGTGTCCTGAGTAGGCAAATTATAAAGGTAGAAATTAGGCTAGTGGTTGTTTAGTGCTGAGGGAAGGGCCAGCAAGGGGAGAGGTGACTAACAAAGGTAGGATCTTTTGGGGGTGGCTAAAATACTATAAGTTTTTTTAAAATATTGTAAAATTTATTTGATTTTGGCTGTACAACTTGGTGAATATATTTAGAACCATGTACTGTACACTTTAAATGGATGAATTGTATGTAAATTCTCAATAAAGCTGTTACCAAAGAAAAAAAACCTAAATCTTCAAGCATAAGAAACTAAAAACAAAGTGAGCAAATTAAACCCAAAGTAAGTAAACATTAGGAAATAATAGAGATGAGAGCACATGTCAATGAAAAGAGATGAACAATAAAGAAAATAAGGCCAAAATCTGGTTCTTTGAAATGGTTAGTTAAAGTGGCAAACACCTAGCAAGACTGATAAAGAAAAAGAGAAAATATAAATGACCTATATGAGGAATGGAAGAGAGACATAGAAGTCCTATAGACGTTGGGTGGTTGCATAACTGTATATGTATAGGTGCCCAAATTCATTAAACTGTATTCTTAAAATGGGTGAATTTGATTGGAAGCAAGTTAGACTCCAATGAAGCTGTAAAAGAATGAATAGATTAATAGAACAAAGAGGAAAAGCCATGGGATTCTATCAGTTGATGACAATTCTCCAACTTTCGAGAGAGAGGACCCTTGCGTTGGTTATTTGGCCGTTGCTTGTTAGGACTGCCCCAATCCATCTCCATCATGAGAGGCTGCATGTCTTTCAAAGGCCATGTTGTCTCCTCTCATCAAGGCACCTCATGATTTGCATTACAGTGATCATTTCCACCCTGCCTCTGTCCTTTTTCTTACTCACTTACAAAGGCCCAGGCGGGGACATCCCCGGCTGCACAGAGACTTGGCTTTCCAGTGCAGGGCATGTAGGTTCAGTCCCTGGACAGAGAGCTAAGATGCCACCTGCCTTAGGGCCAAAAACAAAACAGAAAACAGAAGCAACATTGTTATAAATTCAGTAAAGACTTTCAAAATGGCCCCCATCAATAACAGCAACAAAAAAGGCCCAGGTGAACCTGAAGATTTGCTTGTGCCGGCCACTTCCGTCTTAGCAGGATTCCAAGAACTGATCACTGAGTACGGCTACTACAGTTTATTGACCTGTTGCAACAAAACCACCCCATTCCGTCCCATTCAGGGGCTTCTTTTTCCTCCTGCGGCGGTGACGCTACAACAAAACGAGCTCAGTGTCTGCCTCTGTGAGTGAACACCTATCCAAAGAGGACCAAATAGGCAGAGATGGCCCTGAGGGAACCTCACCTCAGGTCTATGACAAAGGAAAAGTCTGAGATTTCCTTTAAAAATATAACCAGAAGTCACAGTTAGTCCCACTGAATAACAGGAAGAAAAGGTGAAAATAAGTTTCCTTTATTCCTATGTTATTTAAACTGTTGAAAACCATGAAAGAGAAGCCTCTTTATGTATGATTCTTAAAGGTTTTCTTAGTGCATAATACTGCTCTGTGGCTTTGTGGTATCTCACCTTATCCTGGAAGATACTGCTTCTACCAAATTCTAGCCTTTGCAATGTTACAGATTCTGGACAGAATCTTGAGGCACAATAAACAAGTCTTTTCACATTTTCCCATGTTAGACTAAAGACCCAATAGGAAGAAATTGTAAGGCAGTGGGGTACGGGGTTTAAGACAATGGACTTGGTGTCAGACAAACGTGTATTCCAGGCTGTTTTGTGAGTGATAAAGTGACTGGCCTGGGGCAAGCTGTTTGATCTTTCTGAGCTTCAGTTCTTTATTTCTAGGATGGGTATAATAATGCTACCTGCCTCATAGGGTAGCCAGGAAAATCACAGATAAAATGAGTTTAAGGGCATATGATGGTGTCTGACAAAGAATAAAAGACCTCATGATGCTATTTTTTTCTTCATGTTTATATTTTCTGCTAGGCAAATTGGCACTCTAGAACATTGCTGCTGCTGCTAAGTCGCTTCAGTCGTGTCCGACTCTGTGCGACCCCATAGACGGCAGCCCATCAGGCTCCTCTGTCCCTGGGATTCTCCAGGCAAGAACACTGGAGTGGGTTGCCATTTCCTTCTCCAAGAACATTGCTAGTAGGAATGTAAATTGGTACAGCCATTCTGGAGGACCATTTCTGTTTCAGTTTTTAAATCTCATGGGCTTCAACTCTGCAATTGCATTTCTGGTGTCTGCATTAGAGAACTCTTCATAAGTGCATATTTAACTGAAAACTTCAATTTGGTGTACTAATATGCTTTATTAAATGTACTTATAGGAAACATTTTTCTTAGGACACACACCTACACTGTGTCGTCCTGAACAGAAAGAATGCTTAGATTTATTAAAGAATCAACAAGTTTCTCGGGCTTCCAGGAAAGTCAATCACAGTCTCCTGCTATTTTAGAAATGGAATTTTTTATAAGCTCTTAGAATCATAGATTGTAGAACTTTTAAAATCTTAAAAATAATATGGCTTAAGCATCTCCTCTTATGGGTAAGCAAATTGTGGGGCTCACTGAGATAAGACAACTGCTCCCAGTTATCCAATAGCTGATAATGGAAGTCCAGTACAAATTAGTGCCGTTACCAGTCTTCGTTCTCAACACCCACATTGTCCTTTACATCGCCAGAGCGTTCATTCTTTCTTACTGTCAGTACAGCGGGCATAGCTAGGTGTTTACTTAATATCTCGTTTTTCCTTCCTAAGATTAAAAGCACTAACTAACCAGAGTTTCTTGCAGCCAGACCTAGTTCTGGCCAGTGAAATACAAACGGGAATCGACTACTAGTAGAGAGCTTTCTGGAAAGTTATCATTTTCCTGATTAAAAAAGAGCAGGATATATAGCTGGGATGCCATTTCTTTGCCTTTCTCCATGTTTCCTCCAGAAATGAAGACATGCTGTGTGGTGTCAGCTGACATCTTGTCCCTACGATGGTAGAGACAGAATATAGAAGGAATCTAGGCAGAAAGTGAAGAGAAACTAAAAAGCCTCTTGATAAAAGTGAAAGAGGAGAGTGAAGAAGTTGGCTTAAAGCTCAATATTCAGAAAACTAAGATCATGGCATCTGGTCCCATCACTTCATTACAAATAGATGGGGAAACAGTGGAAACAGTGTCAGACTTTATTTTTCTGGGCTCCAAAATCACTGCAGATGGTGACTGCAGCCATGAAATTAAAAGACGCTTACTCCTTGGAAGGAAAGTTATGACCAACCTAGATAGCATATTGAAAAGCAGAGATATTACTTTGCCAACTAAGGTCCGTCTAGTCAAGGCTATGGTTTTTCCAGTGGTCATGTATGGATGTGAGAGTTGGACTATAAAAAAAAGCTGAGCACAGAAGAATTGATGCTTTTGAACTGTGGTGTTGGAGAAGACTCTTGAGAGTCCTCTGGACTGCAAGGAGATCCAACCAGTCCATTCTAAAGGAGATCAGTCCTGGGTGTTCATTGGAAGGACTGATGCTGAAGCTGAAACTCCAGTACTTTGGCCACCTCATGTGAAGAGTTGACTCACTGGAAAAGACCCTGATGCTGGGAGGGATTGAGGGCAGGAGGAGAAGGGGACGACAGAGGATGAGATGGCTGGATGGCATTACCGACTCAATGGACATGAGTTTGGGTGAACTCCAGGAGTTGGTGATGGACAGGGAGGCCTGGCGTGCTGCAGTCCATGGGCTCGCAAAGAGTCGGACACGACTGAGCAACTGAACTGAACTGACTGAACTGAGACACTGGTGACATTGAGAACCCCCTCACCAGCCTCAGATTGGCTCCTCCTGTTGTCTCTTGTTTGGTTGCTGCTGCTGCTGCTGCTGCTAAGTCGCTCTAGTCATGTCTGATTCTGTGCGATCCCATAGACAGCAGCCCACCAGGCTCCGCCATCCCTGGAATTCTCCAGGCAAGAACACTAGAGTGGGTTGCCATTTCCTTCTCCAATGCATGAAAGTGAAGAGTGAAAGTGAAGTCGCTCAGTCATGTCCGACTCTTTGCGACGCCATGGACTGCAGCCCACCAGGCTCCTCCATCCATGGGATTTTCCCGGCAAGAGTACTGGAGTGGGTGCCATTGCCTTCTCTGTCTTGTTTGGTTAAGCTGCTGCAATCCTATTTTCACATTCCCTTTGCTTCCAAAGGAAAACACAGGTTATGGAATATAAACTCTACCGTACCTAAATTCATTTTGCCTTATTCACTCTTGTCTCAGAGGAGGAAGGGACCATTTTTCTTTCCAAGTGTAACCATTTCCATCTCTTTTTGTCTCCTTTCATGTTCTTTTCTTAAGTCCCCCTGTCTCTCTTAATCTCTACTCATCACTCTAAAAACATCTTTTAAATTTTCCTTCAGCTTTGGCTCCCTTACAAAATCCCATTCTTTTGCTTCACTTCACCGCTAAAAATCTTGGGAGAAGGGACTTCCAAAGCCTTCCCTCTCTATGGCTAAAAATGAATTATTGGTGCTTCCCTGGTGGTCCAGTAGCTAAGACTCTATTCCCAGTGCAGGGGGCCCAGGTTCAATCCCTGGTCAGGCAACCAGGGGCTTCCCCTGTGGCTCAGCTGGTAAAGAATCTACCTGCAATGTGGGAGACCTGTTTTTGACCCCTGGGTTGGGAAGATCCTCTGGAGAAGGGAAAGGCTACCCACTCTAGGATTCTGGCCTGGAGAATTCCATGGACTATATAGTCCATGGGGTCACAAAGAGTTAGACATGACTGAGCGACCTTCACCAGGGAACTAGATCCCACATGCCACAACTGAAGATCCCTCACACTGTAGTGGAGACTGAAGATACCGCGTGCCACAACCGAGACTGAGCACAGCCAAATAAATAAGTAGATTTAAAAAGCTAATTATGAATACCTGGATCCAACCGACACCTTCCATCATGCCTTCTATCTGAACTTTGGTAACTTTAGACATTGTCGGCCCACTTTTCCCATCTTGGACTCTGGTCTCTCCTGACTTCCTGACATCACACTCTCCCATCTCTCTGACCCCATCGCAGCTCAGACTCTCCCCTGGCCCCTCCCTCCCTGCCTTGCCTTTGGATGCTGGTGCCTTCAGGTGTCCTCGTAGACTCTCTGCACCTTTCTTTGGGAAGCCTCTCCCACTTACATGGCTTCAATTACCTGTTATTTGTAATAGTAATTTGTTAATTACTTACATAACACCCAGTTGTTTTCCCCTGAACTTTTAGTCATCTTTTGGATGCCCTCCGATACAGGAACTTCAAGCTCAGTACGTCCAAAGCCAAAGCCACAATTGCCCCCATCCCCCTGACCAAACTCCCTTTCAGTAAAGTGCATCATCATAAATCCAAGTATTTGAAGCAGAACCTTAAACATATGGTCATTTCTATTATAAGCCTAAACTTTTGAAATAATTCTTAAAAATTTTGTTGTACAAAATTGGGCAATGAAAACCATGGAGAAAATGAACACAACATTCAAAGTCTTCATTACTGCTAAGTCACTTTAGTCGTGTCTGACTCTGTGCGACCCCATAGATGGCAGCCCACCAGGCTCCCCCGTCCCTGGGATTCTCCAGGCAAGAACACTGGAATGGGTTGCCATTTCCTTCTCCAGTGCATGAAAGTGAAAAGTGAAAGTGAGGTCGCTCAGTTGTGTCCAACTCTTACCAACCCCATGGACTGCAGCCTACCAGGCTCCTCCATCCATGGGATTTTCCAGGCAAGAGTACTGGAGTGGGGTGCCATTGCTTTCTCCGAAAGTCTTCATTCAGTTCCGTTCAGTTCAGTTGCTCAGTCATGTCTGACTCCTTGTGACCCCATGAATTGCAGCACGCCAGGCCTCCCTGTCCGTCACCAACTCCCGGAGTTCACTCGGACTCACGTCCATCAAGTCAGTGATGCCATCCAGCCATCTCATCCTCTGTCGTCCCCTTCTCCTGCCCCCAATCCCTCCCAGCATCAAGGTCTTTTCCAATTAGTCAACTCTTCACATGAGGTGGCCAAAGTACTGGAGTTTCAGCTTTAGCATCATTCCCTCCAAAGAAATCCCAGGGCTGATCTCCTTCAGAATGGACTGGTTGGATCTCCTTGCAGTCCAAGGGACTCTCAAGAGTCTTCTCCAACACTACAGTTCAAAAGCATCAATTCTTCGGCGCTCAGCCTTCTTTACAGTCCAACTCTCACATCCATACATGACCACAGGAAAAACCATAGCCTTGACTAGATGGACCTTTGTTGGCAATGTAAGGTCTCTGCTTTTGAATATGCTATCTAGGTTGGTCATAACTTTCCTTCCAAGGAGTAAGCGTCTTTTAATTTCATGGCTGCAGTCACCATCTGCAGTGATTTTGGAGCCCAGAAAAATAAAGTCAGCCACTGTTTCCCCATCTATTTATAATGAAGTGATGGGCCCGGATGCCATGATCTTCGTTTTCTGAATGTTGAGCTTTAAGCCAACTTCTTCACTCTCCTCTTTCACTTTCATCAAGAGGCTTTTTAGTTCCTCTTCACTTTCTGCCATAAGGGTGGTGTCATCTGCATATCTGAGGTGATTGATATTTCTCCCTGCAATCTTGATTCCAGCTTGTGCTTCTTCCAGTCCAGTGTTTCTCATGATGTACTCTGCATATAAGTTAAATAATTAGTGACATTTTAAAAAGAGATAGAAACATAATAAAAATCATAGCATGGTCTTAAACATGTTCAATGGTTGCAAAACACATAAATAATAGAATAAATGTGGTACTTTCCAAAGACCTGAAGTTTCCGTGTAGACATGGGCTTTAGAAGGCTGCAGTTTGCAGGTTATTGTGAAGTGATGGACGGATGCTTACTGGAAATCGGACAGAAGGTTGTACTCAGATATGGATGAGTGTGGCTCAATACCCATATGGTGACACAGCTGGTAGATATTTGAGGGTGCTAGTGTGTGTGCACACATGTGGATCATGTATTTATTTCTAAACTAGATGCAGTTTTCTGCTTTCACCTACTGTTTCTTAAGGGACAAGTATGCTCAAAATGTTCCCTAATATCTCAGTAGGGTCAAAACAAATTTGAATTTTCAAACTGAAGACTATAGTTGAACTACTGTGTCCTAATAAACTCTATCTTTTCATCCACAAAGACACTTGGTCGCCAATTCCCATGCATTTAGCTCCTAATCATATCTGTTCTCCATCCCTGCTGTTCTAATCCAGAAGTTCGTCACCTCCCATGGCAACAGCCACCCGTGTTCTTTGCACTGCACAGCCCCTCCTGCCCCCATCAAAGGCCTGGGAACTGCCACGCCTGCAGTCATATACCTAAGCAAACATCAGTCGGTCAGGGCTTCTGTTACTTAGTCGGCCGTGGTCCTGATCTGTGAGCCATTTGGTCATTGTAAGATGGGACAATGATAGCTTTCCAGTAGAGTTGTGCTGAGGATTAAAGGAGGAATCTATATAATCAGCATCAAGCATATAGAAGACATTCAGCAAGTGACTCTTCTTCTTCCCCTTTCCTATTTCTCCATTTACAAATAGAATTTAGGGAATTCCCTGGTGGCCTGGTGACTGGAGAGTTCTACACTTCCACTGCCAAGGGGCCAGGTTTGATCCCCAGTTGGGGAATTGAGATCCCACAAACTGTGCAGTACAGACAAAAACAAAATAGAAAAATAGGACTTAAAAGTATTAAGAATATGTGTAATGACTCTACACTTTCTGTAGCATTTAGCCAAATCCTTTGAGAAGGGCTTAGAATACCCTCTCAACCTGTATCTGGTAGGCAGAGCTTTTAGCCTTGTATTCTTTATCCCCAGTCCAGCTCCCAAGTCACCTCCTTTTTGAAATCCCAACTGCCTCCCTCACCCAGAAAAAAACTTTGTCTTGCCCCACGAACCCCACCAATCAGTGCACACACACCTCTGGTGTGGCATCTCCTTAGATCTGTGTAATAGATGCTGTGTGTCACCTCCTAATCACCCAGAGCTCTCATCCCATTCTCCTTTACTAACAGAAATATTCAGGTATCTCCTCCTGCCTCCATGAGACTCAGGGATGGTAACACCATTCTCAGCATTCAAGGTAGAACATGACTAGTCTGTGCCTATGAAATTTATCATTCCCTTTGCCTGAGATGAAGTTTGGAATGGGCACATGCCCCAGTTCAGTGAACTAAGACATGAAGGCACATCTGCTAGGGAATTTGGGAGAAGTGTTCTCTTTTCTTCAAAAAAAAAAAAAAAATACAGGAAGCAACAGTTTCCTTCTTCCTTTGGATGTTGTGATATCTGATGTGATGACTGGAACTCCTGCAGTCATATTGTGTCTAGCCTGGTTTGGACACAAATACACATAAAGCATGGCAAATCCAAGAGTATTACAGAGAAGAGGAACTGAAATTCACCTGCCGTACTTCTGAACTATTTAATAATTGATAAAATAAATGTCTTCCTTGTTCAAGCCAATCTGATTAGGTTTTCTGTTGCTTATAGTGCAAAACACCTTGATGAAAATTGACATTAGAATTATTTATGAGTCTCTCTCCCCAGTGATGTTGAGAACCCCAAAGAACTTCTTTGATTTGATATCCCCAGCACTCGGAAGCACATGCCACATACTGAATGCTTAGCAAATATTTGTCAGATATATGTATGGACAGATGGATGGATGGTTGGATAGATGAATCTCCTGGCATCCTGCCTGTTTTCTTTTCCAGTGTCTGCTTCCTTCTCAAATATTCTGCTAATTATGGAATCTTGACATTAGATAAAAGATCTAGGGGAGATAAGGTGTTTTGGCAGGAAGTCCAGAAAGCCATAAACAGAAAGGCAGCCAAGATTGGTATCCTGGGCGTGCATCAAGGGTATCCAGATTCTTGTCAATGTTCCATAGCTGCTTCCAATCTCAACTCTGGCAACAGCCTAGAGAAGATAAGCTATATATAGGAAGGTGCCCATGCATTTAATCCAAGTAGCAAGGTCAACTCTGTGTAACAAAATTGGAGAATGATGACCTATATTCCCAAACCAGTAAAGTATCAACAAGCAGTCACTGAAGGGTCTGAAACACCAGCCAAAATTTCCTTGCAGACAGTAGTGTGCTGTGAACCAGCTCTTTGGAAGGCAAGCTGTGATTGGTAATGTTTGTCCTCCTTGTGTAAATTCACCCCCCATAGCTGATTTTAAGTAACCAAATGCTGAGCAGCTGGCTTGAGGGTATAAACTGGCTCCAGCACACTCTACCTACAGGGCAGCAGCAGCTCTGCTCAAGGGGCAAAATAAGCATTGGCCGGGGCCCTAGAATTCCAAACCACGTGGGGCTCTGGTTCCCTCTCTCAGGAGTGGCACCCCCATCTACCCAGGTACCCAAGGGCAAAAGTCAGAGAGAGCTACTCAAAGGCCCCCTCTGCCCACTTCTAAACAGTGATCAGGTCTGCTGTCTTCCAAAATATCCTTCAAACCCACCTGTTGACTTCCATCCCCTCCACTCCTGCCAAATCCAGGCTTTTATGATATCTGGCCCACACCTGATCTTTTTTTTTTTGTAAATTAATTTATTTTAATTGGAGGCTAATTACTTTGCAATATTGTAGTGGTTTTTGCCATACATTGACATGAATCAGCCATGGGTGTACATGTGTTCTCCATCCTGAGCCCCCCCTCCCACCTCCCTCCCCATCCCATCCCTCAGAGTCATTCCAGTGCACCACCCCTGAGCACCCTGTCTCATGCATCATATTTGGACTGGTGATCTATGATATGATAATATGATAATATACATGTTTCAATGCTATTCTCTCAAATCATCCCACCCTTGCCTTCTCCCACAGAATCCAAAAGTCTGTTCCTAACATCTGTGTCTCTTTTGCTGTCTCACATATAGGGTCATCGTTGCCATCTTTCTAAATTCCATATATATGCATTAATATACTGTATTGGTGTTTTTCTTTCTGACTTACTTCACTCTGTATAATAGGCTCCAGTTTCATCCACCTCATTAGAACTGATTCAAATGCATTCTTTTTAATGGCTGAGTAATACTCCATTGTGTATATGTACCACAGCTTTCTTATCCATTCATCTGCCAATGGACATCTAGGTTGCTTCCATGTCCTAGGTATTGTAAACAGAGCTGCGATGAACATTGGGGTACATGTGTCTCTTTCAATTCTGGTTTCCTCGCACACCTGATCTTCTAATTGTTCTCACTTCATCTGCTCTTGCTCCCCTGAGTAAGTGTAGTCATCATGTAGTGCCTAACTCATCCTCTGAAAATTCGAATCTGATTGTACTGGTCCACTGAAGAGAAATTCCAATGGCTCATGTAGCTTTAGGGCTATGATCAGTCCTCAGCGCTCTAGATGCAGCCCCACAGGCACAGCCCCACTTTTACCAGCATTAACCCAATACCCTGGCCCTAGCTTACTAGGCTTCAGCCTCTTTTGTGTTATTATGTTCCCTGCAATGAGTCTGCACTTTTTCATGCCTAGATTTATGCCTAGAGTCTTGTGTGTGTGTGCTGGGTCTTCTAGCATACACTAGGCTTTCTCTAGTTGTGGCAAGCAGGGGCAACTCTCTAGTTCCAATTCACAGGCTTCTTGTGGTGGTGGCTTCTCTTGTTGCAGAGCATAAGGTCTAGGCACACGGGCTTCAGCAGTTGCAGCAACTGGGCTCAGTAGTTGTGGCACATAGGCTCTAAAGTACAGAGGCTTCAGTAGCTGTGGCACATAGGCTTAGCTGCCCTGCAGCATGAGGAATTTTCCCAGCCCAGGGGTCAAATCCATGTTCCCTGCATTGGCAGGCAGATTCTTTTTTTTTTTTTAATTTTATTTTATTTAACTTTACAATATTGTATTGGTTTTGCCATATATCAAAATGAATCTGCCACAGGTATACATGTGTTCCCCATCCTGAACCCTTCTCCCTCCTCCATCCCCATACCATCCCTCTGGGTCATCCCAGTGCACCAGCCCCAAGCATCCAATATTGTGCATCGAACCTGGACTGGCGACTCATTTCATATATGATATTATACATATTTCAATGCCATTCTCCCAAATCATCCCACCCTCTCCCTCTCCCACAGAGTCCAAAAGACTATTCTATACATCAGTGTCTCTTTTGCTGTCTTGTATACAGGGTTATGATCATGGCATCCAGTCCCATCACTTCATGGGAAATAGATGGGGAAACAGTGGAAACAGTGTCAGACTTTATTTTTTGGGGCTCCAAAATCACTACAGATGGTGACTGCAGCCATGAAATTAAAAGACGCTTACTCCTTGGAAGGAAAGTTATGACCAACCTAGATAGCATATTCAAAAGCAGAGACATTACTTTGCCAATAAAGGTCCATCTAGTCAAGGCTATGGTTTTTCTGTGGTCATGTATGGATGTGAGAGTTGGACTGTGAAGCTGAGCGCCGAAGAATTGATGCTTTTGAACTGTGGTGTTGGAGAAGACTCTTGAGAGTCCCTTGGACTGCAAGGAGATCCAACCAGTCCATTCTGAAGGAGATCAGCCCTGGGATTTCTTTGGAGGGAATGATGCTAAAGCTGAAACTTCAGTACTTTGGCCACCTCATGTGAAGAGTTGACTCATTGGAAAAGACCTTGATGCTGGGAAGGATTGGGGGCAGGAGGAGAAGGGGACGACAGAGGATGAGATGGCTGGATGACATCACTGACTCGATGGACGTGAGTCTGAGTAAACTCCAGGAGTTGGTGACGGACAGGGAGGCCTGGCGTGCTGCAATTCATGGGGTCGCAAAGAGTCGGACACGACTGAGCGACTGATCTGATCTGATACAGGGTTATTGTTACCATCTTTCTAAATTCCATATATATGCGTTAGTATACTGTATTGGTGTTTTTCTTTCTGACTTACTTCACTCTGTATAATAGGCTCCAGTTCCATCCACCTCATTAGAACTGATTCAAAAGTATTCTTTTTAATGGCTGAGTAATACTCCATTGTGTATATGTACCACTGCTTTCTTATCCATTCATCTGCCAATGGACATCTAGGTTATTTCCATGTCCTGGCTATTATAAACAGTGCTGCGATGAACATTGGGGTACACGTGTCTCTTTCCCTTTTGGTTTCCTCATTGTGTGTGCCCAGCAGTGGGATTGCTGGATCATAAGGCAGTTCTATTTCCAGTTTTTTAAGGAATCTCCACACTGTTCTCCATAGTGGCTGTACTAGATTGCATTCCCACCAACAGTGTAAGAGGGTTCTCATTTCTCCACACCCTCTCCAGCATATATTGCTTGTAGACTTTTGGATCACAGCCATTCTGACTGGCGTGAAATGGCACCTCATAGTGGTTTTGATTTACATTTCTCTGATAATGAGTGATGTTGAGCATCTTTTCATGTGTTTGTTAGCCATCTGTATGTCTTCTTTGGAGAAATGTCTGTTTAGTTCTTTGGCCCATTTTTTGATTGGGTCATTTATTTTTCTGGAATTGAGCTGTAAGAGTTGCTTGTATATTTTTGAGATTACTTGTTTGTCTGTTGCTTCATTTGCTATTATTTTCTCCCATTCTGAAGGCTGTCTTTTCCCCTTGCTTATAGTTTCCTTTGTTGTGCAGAAGCTTTTAATTTTAATTAGGTCCCATTTGTTTATTTTTGCTTTTATTTCCAATATTCTGGGAGGTGGGTCATAGAGGGATCCTGCTGTGATGTATGTCGGAGAGTGTTTTGCCTATGTTCTCCTCTAGGAGTTTTATAGTTTCTGGTCTTACATTTAGATCTTTAATCCATTTTGAGTTTATTTTTGTGTATGGTGTTAGAAAGTGCTCTAGTTTCATTCTTTTACAAGTGGTTGACCAGATTTCCCAGCACCACTTGTTAAAGAGATTGTCTTTAATCCATTGTATATTCTTGCCTCCTTTGTCAAAGATAAGGTGTCCATATGTGCGTGGATTTATCTCTGGGCTTTCTATTTTGTTCCATTGATCTATATTTCTGTCTTTGTGCCAGTACCATACTGTCTTGATGACTGTGGCTTTGTAGTAGAGCCTGAAGTCAGGCAGGTTGATTCCTCCAGTTCCATTCTTCTTTCTTAAGATAGCTTTGGCTATTCAAGGTTGTATTTCCATACTAATTGTGAAATTATTTGTTCTAGCTCTGTGAAGAATACCATTGGTAGCTTGATAGGGATTGCATTGAATCTATAAATTGCTTTGAGTAGTATACTCATTTTCACTATATTGATTCTTCCAATCCATGAACATGGTATATTTCTGCCAGGGACCAGCCCCAGCTGATCCAGGGTATTCAAAGCGGGGACGGCGTCAGCGACCTATTTATTTAAATATTTTATCAAAGATATAAAGAGTAATAGGATGAGGATAGCTCAGTGAGGAAATTCAGTGGAGAAAAGAGGCTGAATAAACTTCCAAAGCAGGGAATTTACGTCACCTACGAAGGCCACAGGCGTCCTCCCGTTCTCCCAAAGGAGAGGAGACACTAAGGCCTCCCCGGTCGGATCTTAGAAGCCCAGGCAAAATTAGTAGGCTTGACGAGCTTCCCCACCTCAGAGGAAAAATTCAGCTAGAAGGTGAAAGAAAGAATGACATGGGGAGACCAAGTTTCGGTGAACAAGGCCCGCACTTTATTTTCCAAAGTAGTTTTTATACCTGAAGTTTGGCATAGAGGATAATGGGGGAAGGGGTGGAGTCATGCAAGGGCAGCAGTTCCTGGTCCTAATCGAAGCCAGGCTTTCAAACTTATCATATGCAAAAGTTCAGGTTAATTACATCATCTTCTGGCCAGGAGGCCTGTTAACATTTTAAGAAACTTATCTTTCTCTAAAGGTGATTATTCAAAAGTCAGGCACCAGCCCCCAAAAAAGCATTGGACAAAGCTGCATTCCTATAGGGCAAAGGTGAGGTGGGCTCAATCAAGAAAAGAATTAACTCAAGGGTCCAAGGTTACAAACATTGAGGCTATTACTTACATTTCTATACACCCATTATATCGATCAATACACTGCCAAGGACACAGTAAGTAAGGAGTATGGAGACTTAGCAGCAAACATTGGCCCAATAAGTGAAAAACCCTTCACCAATACAATTTCTAATCAATCTTTTAACTACTCAAAGGAATCTGTGTTTAGACAGTTTAGAACATCTCCTGCCTCTCACAGTTGGGAGGCTCTGAACAATCACATGTGCCTGGAAAAACCTATTCAGGCAGGCTAGAGGATTTCCAAAGGAGTTTGTAGGTTAAACACTGTCACACCCAGGAATTATTAACTGGAGCTGTAAGCTAACTCTTTTTTCAGAGAGAGGTAGTGGGGGACAGCCCCCCTTAAAGTCAGAGGTGTAGGTGAAAGCACAAAGCAGAAAGTAGGCAGACTCTGGTTTTGGGGGTAGATGCTCGAGAATTTCCAGGGGGACTCCTGAGGCTCGATCCCGCCTTTGCATATGCCGAGCCTCCTTCCTCATGACCTTTGCCACGGGCGGAGCTCGCTCCCCGCATATTTCTCCATCTATTAGTGTCCTCTTTGATTTCTTTCACCAGTGTTTTATAGTTTTCTATATATAGGTCTTTAGTTTCTTTAGGTAGATATATTCCTAAGTATTTTATTCTTTCCGTTGCAATGATGAATGGAATTGTTTCCTTAATTTCTCTTTCTATGTTCTCATTATTAGTGTATAGGAATGCAAGGGATTTCTGTGTGTTGATTTTATATCCTGCAACTTTACTATAGTCATTGATTAGTTCTAGTAATTTTCTGGTGGAGTCTTTAAAGTTTTCTATGCAGAGGATCATGTCATCTGCAAATAGTGAGAGTTTTACTTCTTCTTTTCCCATTTGGATTCCTTTTATTTCTTTTTCTGCTCTGATTGCTGTGGCCAAAACTTCCAAAACTATGTTGAATAGTAATGGTGAAAGTGGGCACCCTTGTCTTGTTCCTGACTTTAAAGGAAATGCTTTCAATTTTTCACCATTGAGGATAATGTTTGCTGTGGGTTTGTCATATATAGCTTTTATTATGTTGAGGTATGTTCCCTCTATTCCTGCTTTCTGGAGAGTTTTTATCATAAATGGATGTTGAATTCTGTCAAAGGCTTTCTCTGCATCTATTGAGATAATCATATGGTTTTTATTTTTCAATTTGTTAATGTGGTGTATTACATTGATTGATTTGCGGATATTGAAGAATCCTTGCATCCCTGGGATAAAGCCCACTTGGTCATGGTGTATGATCTTTTTAATGTGTTGTTGGATTCTGATTGCTAGAATTTTGTTGAGGATTTTTGCATCTATGTTCATCAGTGATATTGGCCTGTAGTTTTCTTTTTTGGGGGGATCTTTGTCAGGTTTTGGTATTAGGGTGATGGTGGCCTCATAGAATGAGTTTGGAAGTTTACCTTCTTCTGCAATTTTCTGGAAGAGTTTGAGTAGGATAGGTGTTAGCTCTTCTCTAAATTTTTGGTAGAATTCAGCTGTGAAGCCGTCTGGACCCGGGCTTTTGTTTGCTGGAAGATTTCTGATTACAGTTTCAATTTCCGTGCTTGTGATAGGTCTGTTAAGATTTTCTATTTCTTCCTGGTCCAGTTTTGGAAAGTTGTACTTTTCTAGGAATTCGTCCATTTCTTCCACTTTGTCCATTTTATTGCCATATAATTGCTGATAGTAGTTTCTTATGATCCTTTGTATTTCTGTGTTGTCTGTTGTGGTCTCTCCATAGATTCTTAACCAGTGGATCATCCAAGAAATCTGCCTAGAGTTGTTATATGTGTTTTTGGCCTTCTCTGGAAAGCTCTTCCCCTCCTTTCTTTATCTCCTCTATTCCTACTCATCCCTTAAGCCTTAGCTTAAAATCACCTCCTCCAGGAAGCCCACCCTTGGATTCTCAGACAAGGGTCAGATCCTCTTGTTATCAATTCCAAAACATCCTGCATTTCTGCTTTCCAGTTACCCATTACCTGTCTTCCCCACTGGACCGTCAGCTTTCTCACTGCTTATAGTGAAAAATGCTTGACTCTGAAGATGGCATTTTCCACATAGCAGCCAGAGCGGTCCTTCTAAAAGGCAAGTCGGTTCTTGTCACTCCTCTGTTCAAAATTTTGAATGACTTTGCAGCTCTCAGCATAAACTTAAAAGTCTGTACCAGAGTCCTACCTCTTCTGTTACTCTCATCATCTCTTACTCTGCTCCAGCCACACTGGCTTCCTTGCTTTCTTGACTATGATAAACATAACCCTGCTATAGGACCTTTGCATATGCTGTTTCTTCTGCAAGAAAACCACAAGGCTCATGCCCTCATTTTCTTCAGATCGCTGCTCACATGTTACCTTATCAGAGACACCTTAATGGCTTAACTTACTTAACTCTGATATGTGTTTTTCAGCACCACCAAGGAATCTCCGATTCTTAGCAGACACTGATTGGGTGTCCTACAAATTAAGTTCTGATACTATCTAACTGGGATGGTGTTATAACCCACAGATTAAGGGCTCAGTCCCACAAGACTGATTCCACTTCATAAGCCAATCACAAGTCCAGATTGTTACCTGTGCTTCTGACTGAATGGCTATAAACTGGAGCTTCCTACAGCTCCCTCCTCAGTTTTAATTAATTTGCTACAGTGGCTCCCAGACAGCAGCAAAACACTTACCTACATTTACCAGTTTATTATAATGGACATTATAAAGAATAAAAATGAACTGCAGATGAAGTGGTACATAAGGTGAGGTCTGGAACGTCCCAAGGACAGGAGCTTCTGTCCCCATGCAACTGGGACGAGCAGCCTCCTGGCATTCACCAACTCCTAAACCCATCAAATCTCTCTCTCTCTTTGATTTACAGCATTGTGTTTGTTTCAAGTACACAGCAAGGTGATTCAGTTCACACACACAAACACACACACACACACATATGTCTTTTCAGCTTCTTTTCCTATATAGATTATTATATAACATTGGGTATTGACCTGAGCTCCTAAACTAGGTTCCAAATCTTATTGTTCAAGTGTTTTTATAGAGCTTAACCTACAGCTCCCTTCTTCCTAGTCCCAGAAGTCAGTGGGAGGGGTTGAAAGTTACATACCTTCCAATCTTAGCGTCTTTCTGGTGACCATCCCCATCCTGAGGACCTGTCTAGGGGCCCCACACTAAGTCACCTCATTAGCATAAACTCAGGTGGGCACAAGAGGGCTGCCTTTTGAATACAAGAGAAAGTCCATCACTCATGACATTCCAGGGATTCTAGGAGCTTTGTGACAGGTCTTGGGAACAAAGACTGTATCACATCCCAACTCATCAGTATCACTCCCCCTCGCCCTGCTTTTTATACCTTCTTAGCCTTTATCATGCCTGTGTGCTCAGCCGCTCAATCATGTCTGACTCTTTGTGACCCCATGGACTGCAGCCCACCAGGCTCTTCTGTCCATGTGAAGAAAATTGGAATAGGGTGCCATTTCCTACTACAGGGGATCTGCCAGACCCAGGGACTAACCCATATCTCTTACATCTCTTGCACTGGCAGGTGGATTCTTTACCCCTAAGCCACTTGGGAAGCCTTTATCACCACATGACAAATGATTTGCTCATTGGTTCATTTGTTTATTGCTGGCTCTTCCTTTCTAGGAGATGAGCTCCAGGAGAGCAAGGACTTCCATCTATTTCTGATCACTGTTGTGCCCCTGCCATCCAGAACAGCACCTGGCTTAATAGTACTTCCTTATAATGATCTGTGCAATTGCTGCATCCTGGAAAGATTCATGGGAGAATCTCACAATGGCTCTGTACACTGCTGTTTATTTTTAGTTACACTGCCCTGGGGTGATACATTTACTTGTATTTTCTGGTAAAATCCTTCCAGCATTGGTCATTCTACTTTTCCACTATTTCTTCTTTGTGTGGGAAAAAGAGTCCCCCAGGTTATAGTTCTAGCACTTACCATGCACAGTTAGAAGCAGCTTTTGAGAAGAGAAAATGGAAAGGTTCAGGGATACTGTAAAACCTGCCTGTGGTTTGCCAGGCTCTGAGAAAGAAGAAAAGAGTTTAATACCAAAGGTCAGAGGCACAGTTTATTTTCTCTTCTTTCCCTCAGAAGAAATTACTTTTAAAGAACAGGCCCAGGTAATTTCTATCAGTGCATGCGTGCTAAGTTGGTTTAGTCATGTCCGACTCTTTGTGACCCCATGGACTGTAGCCCACCAGGCTCTTCTGTCCGTGGAATTCTCCAGGCAAGAATACTGGAGTGGGTTGCCATTCCCTTCTCCAGGGGATCTTCCTGACCCAGGGATCTAACCCCACATCTCCTGAGGCTCCTGACTCCTAGGGCTCTTGCATTGCATCAGATTCTTTATCAAGCCAGCAGGGAAGCCCATCAGGGGAATTTGAAAGTGAATAGAGTAACACATTTGCTCAGGATGAGCCAATCAAAAGTTTCCTTTGTTCCTTCTTGTCTTAAGGAAAGGAGGGTATCAGAGGGTAGGTGTGGCTTTCCGGGGTTCCTTTGAAAGGCCTTGAAAGAAGCAGATCAGATTTGGAAAGGGAGGTGGTTCCTGTCCGTTAGGAAGGGGGAGAAATCAGTCAGAGACAGAAACAGAGACGCATCTGATTTCTAACATTTCCATGAGAAATACCAGCTCCTGGTGAGCCTAGAGCTGAACCACTGCCGGCCACAGAAGCTGACTGGATGCTTCTTGGGCCAGTTCTACTGGCCCTTGTCCTTGTCAAACTTTGGTTCTGTTCTGACTTGCTGCTTTGGCTGCAGAAGTCCTTTGATGTCCTTCAGGCTCTGCTTTCCTATTTGTAAAGTGCAGCCTGGACTCTGTGCTCGAGTGCACAGGCTCTAGAACTCAACAGCTGGGGTTCTAATCCTGCCTCTGTCAGGTACCAGACTGCTGAGTGAGGCATGTTATTTAACTCTCTCACGTATAAGATGAGGAAGGGATGTGCCCACCATTTAAGCTTGTTAGAAGGATTAAGTGATGCCTTAGAACAGTGTCTGGACTTCCAGATTCCTTGGGCAGACTTGGGACAGACAGTGTCAGGACAGGCAGGGTCTGGATCCTGGAGGCCATGTGTGTGGTTCTTGTCACCAACTCATGTGTCCCTGGATGAGCTTTTTATCCAGAAACTTTACTTTCTGTCTTTACAAAATGATGGGCAACCATTGCTAACACACCTGCTCAGAGGCTTGTCTGGGTGGGATGAGTCAGTGGGAGCAGGGAAGGGCCTTCCCAGGCAGGTGTAGGGACGAACAGAGAAGCTTGCCAGTGGTGTGCAAGCCCGCTCTTGGCCTGACTGCGTGTTTAGTCCTCGCGTGGGGACGGGGATAGTGTTGCCACATGACGATGTTAGGAGATAGGCACACAGGTCAGAGATGAAGATTCCCAGACTACAGCCAGGATATGTGCACTCTGGAGACAAGAAGAAAAAAGCAACAAACTCCCATGCATGCTGTCCTATGGCACCAATACATGTTCTCCAACCACCTGAAGAATTTGCTTGCAGGATAGCAATGAAAACAGTGGCCTTCCTTGTTGGGCAAGGACTGGACAATGTTTGTGAATGAAGAAAAAAAAAAGAGAGTAGAGGGAAAAGAAAGCTTACAGGTTCCATCGGAAAATGCCTTATGTCTCATGGAGGCAGCAGAGGCTCTGGCTGTTGTTCAGTGGGAGGGGCTGGCTGCAGAGCATCAGGGAGAGCTCAGAGCCCTCAGAGTGCCAGCTGTGGTCACAGAGGGCGGCATGAACTAGAGCCAAGGGAACGAGTGACGCTAGGCTGCGTTCCAGGAAGACCCCAGCTCTGCGGGAGGAGGGAAACACATGCTGGGCCTCTGCTGCTCCTTACAGCTGGCAGGTTACAACCCCCTGCCATGGGCACACAGCCAGCCTCTACTGCCTCTACTACAGGCAGAGCCTGTAAAAACAACCGCTGAAGCCATCACGCTGTCCACTTGGGGAAGAGACTTGGATTTTAATCAGAGATGGTTGAAGTACAGTTGTATCTGACTGTTTGTAACCCCATGGACTGTAGTCTGCCAGGCTCCTCTGTCCTTGGAATTCTCTGGGCAAGGATACTGGAGTGGAAAAAAAAAAAGAGGAATACTGGCGTGGGTTGCCATTCCTTTCTCCAGGGGGTATTCCCAACCCAGGGATCAAACCCAGGCCTCCTGCATTACAGGCAGATTCTTTACCATTTGAGCCACCAAGGAAGCCTGATGGTTGAAAGACCCATAAATAAATGTGAGGAAAAGGACTCAGAACAAAAGTCCAATGAAGGAGAAGAGGGAAAGGATGGGGATAAAGATAGAAGGAGGCTGCATGCAATTCACAATGGGAACAACTTGTGCTGGTGGCCGAGGTGGAAGAAACTCAGTCCTGCATGAATTAGCAACTCAGGGAAGCTGAGGACACAAGTACAAAATAATGCCAAGACAGCTGTAAAGCAAAATCAACTAGTACAAAATAATGAAAAACTCCAAAGAGGGATTACACAGAAGGAAGGAATATTTTAAGCAGTTAGTGAAGGCTGCTAGAAGAAGTGAGCTCTGAGCAAGGCGGAGTTGAAGCAGATGAGAAATGTACACTGAGAGAGATAGAAGGTTAAGGTAACATTTCAAAGGAGGTTGACTTTCTTCTTTTAACTCAAGTATGGAAGCCTGAGTGCTAAAGAATTGATGCTTTTGAATTGTGGTGCTAGAGAAGACTCTTGAGAGTCTCTTGGACTGCAAAGAGATAAAACCAGTCAATCCTTAAGGAAATCAACCCTATAATATTCATTGGAAGGACTGATGCTGAAGCTCCAATACTTTGGCCGGCTGATGTGAAGAGCCAACTCATTGGAAAAGACCGTGATGCTGGAAAAGATTGAAGGCAAAAGGAGAAGAGGGCAACAGAGGATGAAATGGTTAGATAGCATCATTGACTCAATGGACATGAATTTGAGCAAACTCCAGAGATAGTGAAAGACAGGGAAGCCTGACATGCTGTAATCCCTGGGGTTGCAAACAGTTGGACATGACTTAGCGACTGAACAGCAGCAACGTAGTTGATCTACAATGTTGTGTTAATTTCTACTGTAGGCTCTTTTCTGGCTGGAACCATGGAAGGTGCAGAAGAGAAGAAAAAGTTTTCTGCTGTGCCAGAAACCCTTAAGAAAAAGCGGAAGAATTTCACAGAGCTTAAGATCAAGCGACTGAGAAAGAAGTTTGCCCAAAAGATGCTTTGAAAGGCAAGGAGGAAGCTTATCTATGAAAAGGCTAAGCTTTACCACAAGGAATACAGGCAGATGTACAGAACTGAAATTCGAATGGCTAGGATGGCACGAAAAGCCGGCAACTTCTATGTACCCGCGGAACCCAAATTGGCATTTGTCATCAGGATCAGAGGTATCAACGGTGTAAGCCCAAAGGTTCAAAAGGCGCTGTAGCTCCTTCGCCTCCGGCAGATCTTCAACAGCACCTTTGTGAAGCTCAACAAGGCATCAATTAACATGCTGAGAATTGTGGAGCCATACATTGCATGGGGGTACCCCAATCTGAAGTCTGTAAATGAATTGATTTACAAGCATGGTTATGGCAAAGTCAACAAAAAGCGAATTGCCCCGACAGACAACGCATTGATTGCTCGATCTCTTGGGAAATATGGAATCATCTGTGTGGAGGATCTGATTCATGAGATCTATACCGTTGGAAAATGTTTCAAAGAAGCAAACAACTTCCTGTGGCCCTTTAAATTGTCTTCTCCACGAGGTGGAATGAAGAAAAAGACCACCCATTTTGTAGAAGGTGGAGATGCTGGCAACAGGGAAGACCAGATCAACAGGCTTATTAGAAGGATGAACTAAGGTACCTACCAGGATTATTTTTATAATCTGGTTAATAAACAATTGAAACAAATTGAAATGTAAAAAAAAAAAATTCTACTGTAGAACAAAGTGATTCAGTTATACATGTATATACATCTTTTATATGTTTTCCATTATAGCTTATCACAGGATATTGAATACAGTTCCCTGCGCTTGTAGGAGCTTGTTCTTACTTCGTTGTTTGCATCTGCTAACTCCATCCCTCCCTCACACTGCCTCAAAAGGAGGCTGAGTTCTGCAGTATGATGAATGGGAAAGACAAACTTGGATGTGAATCCCAAAGCTTGATTTACAGCTCTGTGACCTGGGGGTTCTCTCAATTTGACTTCCCTGCACCGCAAAGTAAACATTATAATACCTTCTTCTTGGGTATTGTGAAGAATAAATAAGATAATGTATACCAGCAGGGACAGCATTGTGCTCAGTATGCAGTAGGCACTTGCTGCTGCTGCTAAGTCACTTCAGTCGTGTCCAACTCTGTGCAACCCCATAGATGACAGCCCACCAGGCTTCCCCGTCCCTGGGATTCTCCAGGCAAGAACACTGGAATGGGTTGCCATTTCCTTCTCCAATGCATGAAAGTGAAAAGTGAAAGTGAAGTCCCTAGTACCTGCTAATTCCCTTTCTCTTTCAAGACTTTCATATAAGCCCATTGTTCAGGCTTCAAGCAGCATAAAGTCGTGCTCTTTCACAACTAGTAGAGGTCATTACTTGCTCCAGAGTTATCCTACGGTCTCAGGTTCTAAAAAGAAAGTAGCTGAAAAGAGAGTGAAAATATAAAAAATGGAGTTGTGACAACGCAATCATTGTACTGGAACTTCCTGTTTGTCTATTTCCTCCAGCTTCTTGAGAATGGAAACCATGTGTTATACGCCCAGCATTCAGCCCAGTGTCTGGCACACAGTTAAATCTCCATAAATATTTTCTAAATGAATGGAGACAGGTGAGGAAAAATGGGGAGATGACCAAAGAATTAGATGTGATTATCTGGAAAGCATTTTGAGGAACTGAGTATAAGAACAAAAAAACAAAAGCATATAAACAAGGGAGAGAAGAATGTCTTTAAAAACTGAAGAGGATTAGAAAGACCACCATAAATACATAGTAAATAACAAAAGAAGAGAGCAAGGACGGAAATGCGAGAAACAAGGAGAGAGAATGAGAGAAATGGAGGAATCACCCCCAACTTGTAAAAGCCACAGGGATTCTGCAACCTAGAGCAGCTGGGTCCTGTGTAAAAGTTTAGAGAAGGCAAAGGACTTTTTCAGTTATAGGAGGAAGAACAAGGAAGACACATCCTTTTGTTTGCTTGGAGCAAGATGTGTAATGATATCAGATGAAAGAGAAAACAGAGCTACTGGGTCTTGCAAGCCTCCTGCCTCCTGCGCAGAGAGGAAGTTCTTTGTCCTGGAAGGCGAGCTGCAGGAGGTGGTGAGCATGAACGGAAGCCAGGAGTCCAGAGCTCTGAGCATCGCAGGTCGATCTGCGTCTCTCAACCCAAGTAAGCTATGTCATCCCAGATGTCAGAAGGAACTCATTGCAGATAAACTTGCTGCCCTCATCTTGTCATCTTTGACAGGCCCCAAAGACCTGGAATGCTGCTTTAAAAAAAAAAAAAAATTGTATCTGTTTATTTTTGGTTGCACTGGGTCTTCATTGCTGCAAGGGCTTTTTCTAGTTTGCAGTGAGCAGGGGCTACGCTTCGTTG
This sequence comes from Bos mutus, assembly GCF_027580195.1. Lineage (NCBI taxonomy): Eukaryota > Metazoa > Chordata > Mammalia > Artiodactyla > Bovidae > Bos > Bos mutus. The sequence continues at coordinate 25,898,988 of NC_091626.1, read as the reverse complement.
TGCTGCGTGGGCTTCTCATTGCGAGGGCTTCTCTTGCTGTGAAGCGCAAGCTCTAGGTACTCGGGCTTCAGGTGCTGCAGCAGGCAGGCTCGGTAGCTGCGGCTCTCAGACTCCAGAGCTTGTACTCAGTAGTGGCGACACACAGGTTTAGTTGCTCCGTGGCATGTGGAATCCCCCTGGACCAGGGATAGAGCCCATGTCCCCTGCATTGGCAAGCGGATTCCTATCTGCTGTACCACCAGGGAAGTCCTGGAATGCTGCTGTTAAACTCGAGAGGAGCAAAGAATAAAAATATGAGATCTCAATATAGCTCACTCCAGTTGTTTGCAAATTATGTTTCTCAGATCCCTCCTGAGGCTTTTTTTTTTTTTTTAATACAGTCTGAAATTACAGAAATCAGATATAGAAAATGAGTCAAAGCAAAGATACTCTGGGTGTCATAGGGAAAGGAAGCTAGGAACACCCCCATTTTGTCCCCTTCTTTCCCTGGAAACGGAGTACACCCCAAGGCAATCTAATGAACCCTAGAGTGAAAACCACCTCTTTAGATCAGGAAAGTTGACATTTGCTGAATAAATCACTTGTTAGCTCCTCTAAAGGAAGCAGCAGACCCTGGAGGCTAGCCAGCAAGGGTTGCCTAGGAGAAAATAAGGACAGACTAGCCTCACTTCCTTTTCCACAGGCTACGGGTGGAATGTTACAGCAGATTTCATCTAGATTTGAGCAGTATGCATCACAACATCTCTCATGATAATCTTACAAAGTGAAGTCTCTGTGATGACGCCATTGGGTGGATGCTACACTATTAAGACCATCCTCCAAAGGTTGTTGGTTAATGGGTTAATGCAAACCTTGGGGGAATTTCTTTCTTTCTTTCCTCCTTTTTTGATTTTGACTTAAAAAAATTTTTTTATAGTTGAAGGGTAATTGCTTTACAGAATTTTGTGGTTTTCTGTCATACATCAATATGAATCAGCCATAGGTACACCCTTGTACACCAATGTAAAATGTACAATTAGTTTGTTCAACATCACATTGCTAGCAAGTGGAAGAGTGAGGACTGTGCCTAATGATTGCCAAAAACTTGGCTATTAGCCAGATGAGGACATTGGTGATGTTCATGACATGAAACTATCAAGGATAAGAGATAAGTCAGATAATAAAATTGTCATTCAGAAGGTCAACAGCTCAAAATGATAGACTACATTGAAAATAATGAATGTAAACAGAATGAATAACTGAAGGTCTAAGACAAAACAAAAACAACAGCAAAACAAACTCAGTTACATAAATCCAAGTTGAGAGGGATATGGCTTAACAACAGTGTGTGTAAAAGAATAAGGGGTTTTAATTAAAGACAGACTTGTTATGAGTAAATGGTGAAATACAGCTGCCAAAAATGTTAACACGAACTTGAGTCATATTAATAGGCTTAGAGGGTCCCCAGCCAAGGCACATCCAAGTCTGCTGGGACCTGCAGGGTTCGTTGTCGTATCTACAGGATTCTGCGCTGGGAATCACATTATAAGAGGGATGGTGTTAGAAATTCAGTTGAGATGGTTAGAAGTGTGGAAGTAATCTGGGAATACTTATCTTAGAAAGAAGTAGGCAGTGGGAATAAGAGAGCTATTTTCAAGCATATAAAGGGCCACTGCTCAGGTTGCTACTTACGACAGGAGTATTCTGTGCTTTAGTAGAGAGAACCAGCCTTAGAGACACTTTGGTTTTGTATGTTTTCAACACTTATGACCAATAGGAGCCCCAGGACCTGGCTACCAGATGGAGTTTCCAAAGCTAGATTTTGAACAAGTCTTTGGAGAGTTTCAGGCAAAGATGGCAAGAAGACCTGATTAATATGCAATAATAAGCAAATAATAAAGCCTACCCCTCCAAACAAAACCAACCAACTAAACAATAAACATACAATCAAGCTTCACTAACAGCAGCAAAACAAGGAGACGTGCAACTTCTTGCCAGAATTTTTTTAAAGCCTTAAGAATAAAATCCAGTTAGCCAGGGGATGAATAGCTAAACTAGTAAAAACACACACAAAACCCTGCACAGAACTCAATGCTAGGTGACAATAGAACGGTGTTTACCATGTTCTCAGAGAAAAGATTTGTGATTTAACAATTGTATCCAAAAAAAAAAAAAAAACAATTGTATCCAGGTTATCCTTCAAGAACAAAGACCGTAGGCAAATAGGCTCAAGCACGCAAGAGCTAAATATACTTTACCATGGGTTCTTCTTGAATAATTATTGATCAATAAAGTTGAAATGCAAGACACTAGAAGAGGACTCAAAATAAAGTTAAAAAAGGAAAAAGAATCAGAAATTAGCATTGAATCCTATGGATGTATTCTATAAATGTCTTAAATGTCAATGTAAATGTTAAAACCTTGACAGGATAAATTTAATATAATCAAAATTCAGTAGCATTCAGAGGGGAACTGGGAACAAGCTATGAATGTATACTAGGAAATCAAAAATATCTAAAATTAAAACAGTTCAAGAGCACTTTAACCTGTTAAGTTTTGTTTTGAATAATATTTTCATCTCAATTGTAGGGATTCTTTGAGGAACCAAGATCTTGAGTGGTGAAGATACATTTATCTGAAGTTTGGCGTTTTCCTCTTTTCACTTCAATTTCATTTATTTCTTTTTTCCTTTTTTTTTTTTAGTAATATTAGATTTAATGCTTTGCTAAAAATAGCATGGATAGTGTGGTAGATACAATAGATTAGACTATTACATCTCTTCAGTTTTAGCCTACTCTGTCTTCTTCTTCAGGGGCTGGAATGATACAGTGGATCTGTATTTCCAGACCCTTTCTCTCTCTTTTTTTCCACATCATGTAGCATGTAGAATCTTAGTTCCCGGACTGGGGATTGTACCCATACCCCCTATATTGAAAGCACAGAGTCTTAACTACTGGACGGCCAGGGAAATCCCTCTTCAGACTCTCTTGCAGCTCCTATTCCAACAAAAATTTAGGGGTCACCAATCAGATGCACTTTCTGTAGGATGAACTCAGGACAGAGTTCAGTGAGGATAGGTGGTGTCACTGGGGCTTCAGCAGTCGCATTATGGCTCTGGAGCCCAAAATTCCACTGGGGCTCTGACTCCTGCATTATAGCTAAGGCAACCCCGTGGTTCCTGGAACCAAAACTGAGAAGTAAGGTGATCACTTTGTCGTGGCTGGATTGCGCTGGGATAGTATATTAATTTCCTGTGGCTCCTGTAACAAATTGCCACAAATTTGGTGGCTTAAAACAAAAGAAAATGATTGTATTATAGTTCTGGAGGCCAAAAGTCTGAAATTAGTATCCTGGAGCTGAAATCGAGGTATCAGAAGGTTATTCTTTGCTTCTTCTATCTTGTGGCAGACAGCCTTCCTTGGCTTGTGCCCATATCACTCTAATCTCGGCCTCCATCTTCAGTCGCCTTTTTTGGTCTGTGTTAAATCTCTCTCTCCTTCTACTTATAAGGATACATTCACTTGTATCCATGTCTTTAGGGTCCACCCTGATAATCCTGAATAATCCTCTCTCAAGATCACATCTGTGGAGAGTCTCTTTCTAATAAGGTAATATTGACAGGTTCCAAGGATTAGGATGTGAATATATTTTAGGACTGTGTTTTAGTATACCATAAATGGCATGAACAGTATGAAAAGGCAAAATGATAGGATACTGAAAGAGGAACTCCCCAGGTCAGCAGGTGCCCAATATGCTACTGGAGATCAGTGGAGAAATAACTCCAGAAAGAATGAAGGGATGGAGCCAAAGCAAAAACAATACCCAGCTGTGGATGTGACTGGTGATAGAAGCAAGGTCTGATGCTGTAAAGAGCACTATTGCATAGGAACCTGGAATGTCAGATCCATGAATCAAGGCAAATTGGAAGTGGTCAAACAAGAGATGGCAAGAGTGAATGTTGACATTCTAGGAATCAGTGAACTAAAATGGACTGGAATGGGTGAATTTAACTCAGATGACCATTATATCTACTACTGCGGGCAGGAATCCCTCAGAAGAAATGGAGTGGCCATCATGGTCAACAAAAGAGTCTGAAATGCAGTACTTGGATGCAGTCTCAAAAACGACAGAATGATCTCTGTTCGATTCCAAGGCAAACCATTCAATATCACGGTAATCCAAGTCTATGCCCCAACCAATAATGCTGAAGAAGCTGAAGTTGAACAGTTCTATGAAGACCTACAAGACCTTTTAGAACTAACACCCAAAAAGATGTCCTTTTCATTATAGGGGACTGGAAAGCAAAAGTAGGAAGTCAAGAAACACCTGGAGTAACAGACAAATTTGGCCTTGGAATATGGAATGAAGCGGGGCGAAGACTAATAGAGTTTTGCCAAGAAAATGCACTGGTCATAACAAACACCCTCTTCCAACAACACAAGAGAAGACTCTACACGTGGACATCACCAGATGGTCAACACCGAAATCAGATTGATTATATTCTTTGCAGCCAAAGATGGAGAGGCTCTATGCAGTCAGCAAAAACAAGACCAGTAGCTGACTGTGGCTCAGATCATGAACACCTTATTACCAAATTCAGACTGAAATTGAAGAAAGTAGGGAAAACCACTAGACCATTCAGGTATGACCTAAATCAAATCTCTTATGATTATACAGTGGAAGTGAGAAATAGATTTAAGGGCCTAGATCTGATAGATAGAGTGGCTGATGAACTATGGAATGAGGTTCGTGACACTGTACAGGAGACAGGGATCAAGACCATCCCCATGGAAAAGAAATGCAAAAAAGCAAAATGGCTGTCTGGGGAGGCCTTACAAATAGCTGTGAAAAGAAGAGAAGAGAAAAGCAAAGAAGAAAAGGAAAGATATAAGCATCTGAATGCAGTTCCAAAGAATAGCAAGAAGAGATAAGAAAGCTTTCCTCAGCAATCAATGCAAAGAAATAGAGGAAAACAACAGAATGGGAAAGACTAGAAATCTCTTCAAGAAAATTAGAGATACCAAGGGAACATTTCATGCAAAGATGGGCTCGATAAAGGACAGAAATGGTATGGACCTAACAGAAGCAGAAGATATCAAGAAGAGGTGGCAAGAATACACAGAAGAACTGTACAAAAAAGATCTTCACGACCCAGATAATCACGATGGTGTGATCACTGACCTAGAGCCAGACATCCTGGAATGTGAAGTCAAGTGGGCCTTAGAAAGCATCACTACGAACAAAGCTAGTGGAGGTGATGGAATTGCAGTGGAGCTATTTCAAATCCTGAAAGATGATGCTGTGAAAGTGCTGCACTCAATATGCCAGCAAATTTGGAAAACTCAGCAGTGGCCACAGGACTGGAAAAGGTCAGTTTTCATTCCAATCCCAAAGAAAGGTAATGCCAAAGAATGCTCAAACTACCTCACAATTGCACTCATCTCACACGCTAGTAAAATAATGCTCAAAATTCTCTAAGCCAGGCTTCAGCAATACACGAACCGTGAACGTCCTGATGTTCAAGCTGGTTTTAGAAAAGGCAGAGGAACCAGAGATCAAATTGCCAACATCTGTTGGATCATGGAAAAAGCAAGAGAGTTCCAGAAAAAACATCTCTTTCTGCTTTATTGACTATGCCAAAGCCTTTGTGTGGATCACAATAAACTGTGGGAAATTCTGAAAGAGATGGGAATACCAGAGCACCTGACCTGCCTCTTGAGAAACCAATATGCAGGTCAGGAAGCAACAGTTAGAACTGGACATGGAACAACAGACTGGTTCCAAATAGGAAAAGGAGTACGTCAAGGCTGTATATTGTCACCCTGCTTATTTAACTTCTATGCAGAGTGCATCATGAGAAACGCTGGACTGGAAGAAACACAAGCTGGAATCAAGATTGCTGGGAGAAAAATCAATCACCTCAGATATGCAGATGACACCACCCTTATGGCAGATAGTGAAGAGGAACTAAAAAGCCTCTTGATGAAAGTGAAAGTGGAGAGTGAAAAAGTTGGCTTAAAGCTCAACATTCAGAAAATGAAGATCATGGCATCTGGTCCCATCATTTCATGGCAAATAGATGGGGAAACAGTGGAAACAGTGTCAGACTTTCTTTTTTTGGGCTCCAAAATCACTGCAGATGGTGACTGCAGCCATGAAATTAAAAGACGCTTACTTCTTGGAAGAAAAGTTATGACCAACCTAGATAGCATATTCAAAAGCAGAGACATTACTTTGCCAATAAAGGTCCATCTAGTCAAGGCAATGGTTTTTCCTGTGGTCACGTATGGATGTGAGAGTTGAACTGTGAAGAAGGCTGAGCACCGAAGAATTGATGCTTTGGAACTGTGGTGTTGGAGAAGACTCTTGAGAGTCCCTTGGACTGCAAGGAGATCCAACCAGTCCATTCTGAAGGAGATCAGCCCTGGGATTTCTTTGGAAGGAATGATGCTAAAGCTGAAACTCCAGTACTTTGGCCACCTCATGCGAAGAGTTGACTCATTGGAAAAGACTCTGATGCTGGGAGGTATTGGGGGCAGGAGGAGAAGGGGACAACAGAGGATGAGATGGCTGGATGGCATCACTGACTCGATGGACGTGAGTCTGAATAAACTCCGGGAGTTGGTGATGGACAGGGAGGCCTGGTGTGCTGCAATTCATGGGGTTGCAAAGAGTCAGACATGACTGAGCTACTGAACTGAACTGAAATGGCATGATCCTGGAGGCTGAATTTGGGGCAGAACCTTCCTGGTTCTCCAGACTCCTAATTTTCGCAGAACTCGACACTGCCTGACACACCAGTCTAAAGCATTGTTCTAGTGGTCATACTTAGAGACCCAAGCTTGCAGCCTGCTCCCAGGGCCCTTCCTGAATTCTATTTGTACCCAACTCCCTGAACACTTAAACCGGAAGAACTTTGTATTATATGCAACTGCTAGTATGATTGTTTACATATTGTTTATGTAGGATTGTATACTTTTATCTGTATATCTATATAGATGAGCTAATCATTCACTCTACTCGAATGCACAAAGACACCACTTTGTTTTATTTTTAAATTTTTTTATAACGTAATTTTATTTACTTATTTATTGGTCATACCATGAGGCATGTGGGCTCTTAGTTCTCCAACCAGGGATTGAACTCACACCCCCTGCATTGGAAACATGGAGTGTTAACCACTGGGCTACCAGGGAATTCCCCCACCTTGTTTTAAATAAATGCTCTGGTGTTGATTGTAAGCTCCTTCAGTTATATAGTAATGGTTGTTGTGGTGGATGGAATACAAGGAAGGAGGCATTGAAATTTTACTCCAGTCTAGTAAACTTAATATAATGAACAAGTTTATGGAGTTCACTGAGGTAACTTCTCAGTCTCTCAGGTACTTCTCGCTCCTCTCCAGGGTGGAGTCTGTGGATTGTATGGCTTCATGGTGGCATCAGCAGGGAGGGAAAGACAAAGTCCTCCAATCCACACTCAGCTCTTTGGTTACCAGGGATCTCTGCTTTCACTGGCAGTTGTAGGCTCTTTCCTAGACTGTGGTTTCTGAGAAGTCCTCCACTGGCATTTATGGTACTGGCCTATTGCCTCTGCTCTTGAAGTCCCCACAACTAGACTTCTGTCTACTGACTCCAGTCCACAGGGCTTCATTATTCCTGCCCTCAGACATGTAGGAACTTCTGGGCCCTTGCAGGACACACCAGGCTATGAGGGAGGAGGAGCATGTCTTCAGGTTGAACTCTCCACCTGGGCCCCATTGGAGGTGGGAGCATGCGATGCTGCTCTAGAGACTGACAATGTCTTTGTAGGATGGATAGGGAAGCCTGCTGGTTCTTGGACTTCTGTTAGCTATCTAGATACTTTAAGTTTCCCTCTGTGCACACAAGTTTGGTTCTAAGGCAGGTTGAAAACCAGAACCTTGTGTCTGACCTCTCATTCTCTGTCTGACCCTTCCCCTAAAATTCCTGGAGTGAGAATTGGGCAGGTTTGGGAGTTTCTTTTTCATCTGCTGCACATCTGTCTACTGACATGTTCTTCCTAGGGTAGCCAGCCTCATGGGATGGCCATTGCGTAATGGAGAGAAGTCCCCTGTATGCCAGAGAAGAAGCTCTATGATCTAGTACTCATGTTAAAGGGGGAGATGACATGGCTTAAAAATCCTTTTCTCTCTTGATTACCTCTGACTTTCCTGAATATTTTCTTGTTTGAACTCAAGAAGTCAGGAAAGTGAGCTGTCATCAATGCTCCCTGATCCAGGTTGTACATATTCTTCCCCAGAAGCAATAAGTTATTGGAACTCAACAACTCAGCTCTGATGAGAGAAGCCTACTGGGGAACCAATTAAGAAGGAAATTAGAATGGATTAATCTCATATTTTAAAATATTGGTTGTTAATCTATGCACTCAGATATGCCTGTAACATTATCCACTAAATTTTCATCATGGTTACTTTTAGATTGAAGCAATTGGTAATTATTTTATTCTTTGTACTTTCAGTTATTGCTTGGATTTTTAAAAATAGTTTAATAAAAATATTCATAACAATTTGGTTTGAATCCTTTCTCTGCAACACTATATCAAGAACTGGCATCATATTGACCCTCCATAATTCAGTAGTCACAAATTCATTAACTGGTTGGACATCTGCTGTGCTCCAGGTTATACATTAGGCATTAAAAATGAAATAACTAAACATCATGTTTGTCTTCTGGGAAATCACAATTTCAAAAAGAATTCTAAGTACACAGCTCTAGCACAGTCTGATAAGTATGATGACACCATTTCTTGACTTTACGTGTCGTGAAGACCTGACTCAATTTCATAACACATTTCATTAAACATCCACATACGAGCTGAGCTCTAACCAAGGGCTGGGGACAGAAGCACATCATTTCAACTGGAGAGTTTTCCACCAGGAGGTCTCAGGGCTTTCGTGTTTCCCCTGAAAGTCTGCAGGACAGAGTTCACAGGCTGGAACTCTCTTCACCTTCAACCTCTTGCCGATTGGTCTACCTGCAGGAAGCAAGAGCTGATGAAGAAGTCAGCAGCGATGGGTTCTGTGTTATGGATCAAAGAGAACACAGGTGGTGGGATGGGTGGCTGCGTGTAGCTTGGTAGGATCTCCAGCCACCAGGGAGGAAGTGACTAAGGCAGGGAGTCAGAGTTCTGCTCTGTTCTACACAAGACGATTCTCTTCAAACCTGGTCTCCACGTTGAGCTGACTCACCAACTTCCTCCTCCCACGGAGTTAGAGCTGCCCCTCTCCCAACTGCAGTGCTGAGCACTTGTTTCAAGGTAGATTGTCAGAAACCTGTTTCATTTCTCCCTTCTATTTCTAGGGCTGTCACTGACTTGTTGAGTCATATTTGGCAAGCTCAGAATCTCTCTTTTCCCATTTTATCCATCTGGATAATACAGTTTATAAAGAGTTCTAGGCATTTTGTTTCAAAAAAGGTATAAGCATGTACAAATAATAGTGTTGTTTACCAGAAGGTTTTTATCGGTACACAGCTCAATTAAAACATGATCTTACTGCAATAAAAATATTTTTGTCTATTTCATTCTTCACTGGCATGAAAGCTCTTTGAAAACAAGGACCATGTGTTTACATATTTCTATTCCCAGCACTCGGCACAGTACTGTATAATGAAGCCTGGTATTCTCTGCCTGATCCTTGAACCCAGTGGGAAATCCATGCATGTTGATGAGTAGCTGTGACGTCTTGTGATACATTTGGACCCCTTTTGAGATGTAAGTCTAGAGCTCTCATCTGTTTTTTAATGGTGTAAGCCAAAAAACAGAAACCAAAAAAAAAAAAAAAAAGCAAACAAAAACAGTTAAAAACCATACAGGAGGCCCTTTAATATCTCTTTATTGAATGAATGTACAGCTGAAACTCTTCTGTCTCAACATTAGACAATTAATTCTGGTCATTCCTAAAGAGTGCCAGAGTTCTGGAGAAATCTACACCATCTCACAGTATCAGCAATGGTCCATTTAATACCAAATGCAAAGGGAGAAAATAGAAAGAAAAGAAAAAGGTAAACACCATGACCATCTTACTGACAAGGAAGAGCATCACTTAATACTATGCTCAGGGTAATTACGCCCAGGTTATCTATTTAAATCACAGCAGTCAAACTACTGTAAAAGCCTCAACACGGTGTCTTAAAAAGAGAAGATACTGCATTTGTATTTGATGGTAGCAAGAAGGAAGTGAGATGAAATAAAAGTAAGATACTGTGAGGATGTCACCATAAAGTTTTGCTAGAACTTAATTGTGTCATCAATATTTAGGGACTTGGATTATAAATGTGATTTCTAAATTTATACTCATAAGCTTTTTTTTTTAAATCAAATGTATTGAAGAGAGCAACCAAAAGTATAATCAACGTTTCTAATTTTACACAGCTTTATTTGTAACTTTTTAAAAAATCTGCTTCTCCCTAATAGACTGAAAGTGCCTTGAGGTTAGATCCATGTTTTGTTTTGATGTGTTCCTTTTTTGCTCTCAACAATTTATACGGAGCACAGGGTTTTACTTCACTGGTGCTTTAATATCAGTAATTTAAATATTACTAATACAGATGAAGGAGGAGTATCTAATTATGAATAAGTTATCAAATGCCCTTCATATATGAGATTGTTCCATTTTTCAGTGATTTATCTAATTTCTATAGTAAAGCACATCACAACCTGTATTAAGTCTTTTTTTTTTATTCTACAATTTTTTTTAGTGACTAAACAACAGCAATTTATTAATAGGGTATAATGATTTAAATTTGTTAGTTTCAGGTGTACAGCCAAGTGAATCAGTTATACATATACATGTATCAACTCTTTTTTAGATTCTTTTCCCATATATGTCATTACAGAGTATTGAGTAGAGTCCCCTGTGCTATACAGAAGATCCTTATAAGTTATCTATTTCATATACAGTATATCGAGTCTTGAACTAGAATATAGACTATGTAAAATAAGAGACAGACATGTCACACTTACTTTCTGGTTTTGGAATGTAAGGATATCACTCAATTGGACAGTGAAGATTAGAAGTCTATATATTTGTTTAATTTTGCAGAATTTTAATTTTTAACTATTATAAAAAAGTTACCAAAGAGCCGCCTTAAAATGTATAGTTTAATGAATTATTATGTGGCTGACATTCTTATATCCAACACCAAAGTCAAGAAATAGAACTTGACCAGCCACCCCAGAAACCCTTCTACGTATCCTATCCTAACTATAGTTCCTTCATTCTTTCTCACTTTCCTATCCCAAGTAATCACTGTCCTGATTTTTATAGCAGTGCTTTTCTAAGAGTGGTCTCTGGACCAGAGGTTTCATCACTACCTGGGGAATTGATAGAAATGCAAATTCTTAGGCCCCATCAGACCTACTAACTCAGAAACTCTGGAGGTGGAAACCAGTAATCTGTTTTATGAAAAATCTTCTAAGTGATTCTGTTGTGTTTTTAAAGTTTGAATTAAGCAAGTAGCAGGGTACAAGATTAACATACAGAAATTGGTTGCATTTCTTTATGTGCGTGGGTGTGTGCTAAGTTGCTTCAGTCATGTCATGTCCGACTCTGTGCTACCCTACGGACTATAGCCTTCCAGGCTCCTCTATCCATGGGATTCTCCAGGCAAGAATACTGGAGTAGGTTGCTGCGCCCTCCTCCAGGAGATCTTCCTGACTCAGGGCCTCATGTCTCCTGAATTGGCAGGCAGGTTCTGTACCACTAGCGCCACCTGGGAAGCATTTCTTTACACTAACAAGGAATTATCACAAAGGAAATGTAAAAATAAATCCCTTTTACAATCACATAAAGAAAAAAAACTTCAGAATAAGCCTGAATAAGGAAGTGAAAGATTTATATGCTGCAAACTATGAAACATTAATAAAGGAAATTGAAGATGATTCAGGATGTGAAAGATTTATATGCTGAAGACTGTAAAACATTAATAAAGGCAATTGAAATAGAAAGCTATCCCATGCTTCCAATTGGATTGGAAGAATTAATATTGTTATAATGGCCATATTACCCAAGGCAATCTACAGATTTAACACAAGTGCTATCAAATCATCCATGACTTTTTTCAAATAATCCTAAAATTCATACAGTGTGGTACTGGCACAAAAGGGCTTCCTGGGTGGCTCAGTGGTAAAGAATCCACCTGCCAAAGTAGGAGATGCAGGTTCAGTCCCTGAGTTGGGAAGATCCCTTGGAGAAGGAAATGGCAACCCACTCCAGTATTCTTGCCTGAGAAATCCCATGGACAGGGGAGCCTAGTGGGTGACAGTCCATGGGGTCACAAGAGTCAGACATGACTTAGCAAGTAAACAGCAACAACAACAATTGGCACAATTGGATATGTGGATCAGACATATGGATCAATGGGACAGAATAGAGAGCCCAGAAAAACCCACATACTTACTGTTAGTTGATCTTTAACAAAAGAGGCAAAAATATACAATAGAAAAAAATATAATCTCTTCAGCAAGTGGTGACTGGTAAGTTGGACAACTGCATGTAAATCAGTAACATTGGAATATATCCTCACATCATACACACCATACAGTAAAATAAATTCAAAATGGCTTAAAGACTGAAATAGAAGATATGATATCATAAAAATCATAAAGAACATAGGCAAAACATTCTCTGACATAAACCCTACCAATGTTTTCTTCAATCAGTCCCCCAAGGCAATAGAAATAGAAGCAAAAATAAACAAATGGGACCTAGTCAAAATGACAAGCTTTTTCAGAGCAAAGGAAACCATCAACAAAATGAAAAGACAACGAATGGACTGGGAGAAAATATTTGCAAAGGACACAATGGACAAGGAGTTGATTTCCAAAATATACAAATAGCTCATTCAATCAATAACAACAACAAAATAACTCAATCAAAAAAATGGGCAGAAGACCTAAATAGACAGTTCTCCAAAGACCAGGGTCAACAGGCATATGAAAAGATGCTCATTACCACTAATTATTAGAGAAATGAAAATCAAAGCTACAGTGAAATAGGTAACAGCTCACAGTGGTCAGAATGGCCATCATTAAAAAGTCTACAAATAATAAATCCTGGAGAGAGTGTGGAGAAAAGGGAATCCTTTTTCCTATCAACAACCCAACACTGTTGATAGGAATGTAAACTGGTATAGCCACTATGGAAACCAGCATGGAGATTCCTCAAAAAACTAAAAATAGAATTACCAAATAATCCAGCAATCCCACGCCTGGGCATACATCCAGACAAAATCATGATTAAAAAAGATACAGGCACTGCTATGTTCTTAGCAGCAGTACTCACAATAGCCAAGACATGAAAACAGTTCAGATGTTCACAGACAGATGAATGGATAAAGATGTGGTACAATATACAATGGAAAACTACTCAGCCATTAAAAAAGAATAATACCATTTGCAGCAATATGGACGGACCTAGAGACTGTCATACTGAGCAAAGTAAGTCAAAGAGGAAATATTGTATGTCATCCCTTATATAGGGAATCTAAAAAGAAATGATACAAATGAACTTACAAAACAGAAAGAGACTCACAGACTTGGAGAAGAAGCTTATGGCTGTCAGGGGATGGGGTAGGGGGAAGGGATAGTTGGGGAGTTTGGAATGGACATGTACTCACTGCTATGTTTAAAATAGATAGCAGACAAGGACCTAATGTGTAGCACACGGAACTCTGCTCAATGTTGTGCGGCAGCCTGGATGGAAGGGGAGTTTGGGGAAGAGTAATACATGTGTATGTATGGCTGGGTCCCTTCACTGTTCACCTGAAACTGTCATAATATTGTTTGTTAATTGGCTATACCCCAATATAAAAGTTTTTTAAAAATGAAAGACAAATACCACATATTAGTTATATGTGGAATATAAAATATTGCACAAATGAACTTACCTGTGAACCAGAAACAGGCTCATAGACATAGAGAACAGACTCATGGAGGAAGCGGGGATTGGGAGTTTGCGGTTAGCAGCACCAAACTGTTATATAAAGAATGGGTAAACAACAAAGTCCTGCTGTATAGCACTGGGGAACTATATTCAATATCCTGCAATAAACCCCATGGAAAAGAATATGAAAAAGAATGTGTGTGTACACATATATATGTTTACATATATATATGTATGTATATATATATGCATATGTATGTATATATATGTATACATATATATGGATAACTGAATTACTTTGCTGTACAGCAGAAATTAGCACAACATTGTAAATCAACTGTACTTCAATAAACAAATTTTTAAAAGAAGTTTGAGAACCACAGTTTTATAGTAATTACTCCCTTGTTTCTCTTTATAGTTTCATAAACAAACACGCACCCCCTAATACTGTCCTTTATTCTTGCCCATTTTAGAAAGTGGTTTATTTACTTTTGACTGTGTTAGGTCTTTGTTGCTGCATGGGCTTTCCCCTAATTGCAGCACGTGGGCTTCTGAGTGCTATGGCTGCTCTCGTTGGGGACCAGGGGCTCTAGGCGCCTGGGCTTCAGTAGGTGTGGCGTGTGGACTCACGAGTTGCGTCTCATGTGCTCTAGAGCACAAGCTCAGTAGCTGTGGTGCACGGGATAAGCGGCTCCACAGCATGTGGGGTCTTCCCAGACCGGGATCGAATCCATGTCTCCTGCATTGGCAGGAGGATTCTTTACCACTGAATCACCAGGGAAGCCCCTGGTCATGCCCATTGTTAAGTTTAATATGTCTTTTACATCTTTTAATCTAAGTGTTTCCCCTTTAGCCCTTTCCTTTCAATCCCAAGATTTCTTTTCCTTACAATTTGTGTGTTACAATTTGTGTGTTAAAGAACTCAAACCATCTGACCTGTAACGTTTTCCAGGGTTTGGACTTTGCTGATGGAATACATGAATTTGAATTTGAATACATGAATTTGCTGATAAATACATGAATACTCATGCTTCAGTGCAGCATACACAACATGTCCTCTGTATTTCCTTCAAATTGGCAGCTGGATCTAGAAGCTTAATTGGACTTCAGTTTGACCTCATTGGCAAGTTTATAGGGAGTGTTCTGTTCTTTCATCAGGAGTCACATGAGGTCTCGTTGTCCCTCCTTTTGTGATGTTAGAAGCTGATGATAATGTCTAACTCCGTTAATTTATCAGGGGCTGAAAAATGCTATCATTTCTTTATTTATTAGCTAGAATGCTTTTACATAGATATTTCTCTCGTCTATTAATCTGAAGGTACAATTTATATAGAAAAGGCAATAAATGTTTGATTCTTTCCCATTTTTTAAATTAGATTTGAAGATAGTAAGTTTGTGCTCCACTATTCTCCAATGTGATCAATTATTTTTTAATATCATTATGGCTCATGGATTTCCACATATTTGATAGGTTTAAATGCATTATGATTACAATCATTTTTGAAACTCAAATCATCCCATCTTGAGCCAGTGTGAGTCACTTTAAGTTGACTCCTGAGTCCTTCTGTGAGGACCTAATAGACTTTGATAGTTTCCTTACTATCTGGAATAATAAGATGTTCTAGATCCATCTTGTATCTTTCCTACCCTGGACCTGAAATCCCTTATTAAGAAGCCCTGGCTCCTTTTAGTAAAATAGTATTTCATGACCATAGTTGGAGCACTAGAGGAGCTCACTAGAGTGAGACATTGTTTTTAGAACTTTACAGTAAATGGAGAAAGTTATAAAACATATGTGTGTGTTTGTGTGTGTGTATGTTATCTAATGCTGTGTAACAAATTATTCCCAAACACAGATGCATAAAACAATAAGCATTTCTTATTTCAAATAGTTTCTCTGGATCAGGAATCTAAGAGGAGCTCACCTGAGTGGGTCTGACTTAGGATCTCTTATGAGGTTGCAGTCAGAATGCTGGCAGGCCTGCAGTCATCTGAAGGCTTGACTAGAAGATACACTTCTAAGGTAGGGCATTCCAGACCAGCAAATTGGGGCTGGCTGTTGGCAGGAGGCCCCATTTCCTCATCACATGGTCCTCTCATAGGGCTGCTTCAATGTCCTTAAGACATGGCAGCTGACTTCCCTCAGAGTAAATGATCTAAGAGAATAAAGCAGAAACCACTATATGATTTATGATCTAGCCTTGAAAGTCACATTCTGTCATCCCAAGTTATTCTCCTAGTGACATAGGAAGAGTCAGGGGAGCGGAACTGAAGACAGAAGGTCATGAACATCCAGAATCACTGGGGACCATGGTTGATATTTGAAGATAAAATACCTCATATACTAATAGTGACACTTCATTTCACAAGTAAGACTCAGGGTTATTTTTTTTTTAATGCTATATTATATCTCCTTTCTTTCACACTGAGAATCCTAGCAATTAGAGCTACTTCGTAATTATCCTTTTGTTTCTAGAGCAAAATAGGATTAGATATGTAAAAGATTTTGGGGAAGAAAAGCCTGGAAAGAAGGAAGGGGAGGAAATAAGAGTAACAGGGACAATCTCCAGACAATGCAAGTCTAGGACCTGGGAAAGGGACTGGGAAAGGAAGGAGGATGGGTAGAAAGAGCCTCAGACAACAGCCCAGTCTAAGAGAGTTTAGGACAAGCAGATGGGGAGCCCTTAAGCCAAAAAGGTGAGTTGGAGTCCTGCATTTAAGCAGAAACAGGCCTACACTAATATGCTGCCACGCCCACCCCTGCAGTGCTCAATTCATTGGCTGAGAGAAGGGGCGTGGCAGTGGGAGAGCCAGAGGGTGGAAGTTGGGGCTGTCAATCAACTGTATCGAGCAAGAACACTGGAGTGGGTTGCCATTTCCTTCTCCAGTGCATGAAAGTGAAAAGTAAAAGTGAAGTGGCTCAGTCGTGTCTGACTCTTCACGACCCCATGGACTAAAGCCTACCAGGCTCCTCCGTCCATGGGATTTTCCAGACAAGAGTACTGGAGTGGGTTGTCATTGCCTTCTCCATCGAGGAAGTAGAAGATCTGAAAAAGTGGCTCAATTTCATGGATGATACAGCTTTATCCCACATTATACATAATGGACTCAGAATAATAATACCTATATTCTCACTGCTAATATCATCACTGAAAAGAGTTTTATAAAATGCTTTTGTACATGTGTTGCAGGAAGGGCGACTGCTTCCAGGCCCTGTGAGTGGGCTCTTTTCTAACACTTAGAAATGAATTGTTCGAGGAGACACATGTAGTAACAAAGCAAGAAACTTTATTGGGAAGGGACGACCGGGCAGAGAGCAGTAGGGTAAGGGAATCCAAGAGAACTGCTCTGCCACATGGTTTGCACTCTTGGGGTTTAAGGTGATGGGATTAGCTTCCCCGCTGTCTCTGGCCAATCATTCTGACTCAGAGTCCTTCCTGGTGGAGCACTCATCGCTCAGCCAAGATAGATTCCAGCCAGAAGGATTCTGAGAGGTTGGTAGGACATATGGATTGGCATCTCCTCTCTCCTGTTGACCTTTCCCGAATTCTTCCTGTTGGAGGTAGCTTGTTAGGTCTGCATTCCTTACTGGGACTTTCTGTTATAAGAAAACTCATACAAGTGGCTATTAGCTTCCTTTCCAGGATAGGCAATTTCAGTATTTCCCTTAACACATGCTCATTCCAAAATCCCTCTTGTAAAATTGTATCTGTGGTTATGATTCAGAATATAGTCATTGCATCCCCTTCTAACCCTCATTTAAAATGCTTATATATTTACAAATCCTTCTGCCAGACTAAAGTTACAGACATCCTCTTCTTTTACTATTTCCTCTGTCCTTAACCATAATCAGCAAAGTTAACCTGATTTCAGTGTTTCCTTTTGTATTCTGGTGGCTCAGTTGGTAAAGAATCTGCCTACAATGCTCGGAGACCCGGCTTCAATCTCTGGGTCAGGAAGATCCCCTGGAAAAGGGAATGGCAGCCCACTCCAGTATACTTGCCTGGAGAATCCCATGCACAGAGGAGCCTTGGGTTACAGTCCATGGGATCGCAAAGAGTTAGACACGACTGAGTGACTAACACTTCTGTATTTGAGCAAGAATCTAAAATTCTGACTGTAGCACAGTCTGGTTATTTACACTGTTCTAAGTAAAATGTAAATAGGTCTATGACACTTGGTCACAAATGTGACCTCAAAGCCCAAACTGGATGATCCAGAGCTGATCTGATGGCTCAGTGGGTAGATGCCTGACCTGTAGCCATTCCTATGCAGGAATGACTCACACTCCCAGAGTCAAAGCAGGAATGCAAAACATATGTGAATGTTTTAGCTAAAACATGAGATCTTGAGGAGGATGTGCTTTCAAACAGGCTCCATCCAGGACACTTCACTACAAGAGAGTATGGGAGCCGAGACAGAGCATGGGTTCAACCCTTCTGCTGTTGGAGGTACTTCAGCTGAAAAAGTTTGAGAAGCATTAATCTATATATAGCTCAGGTATTAGGGGGAATCTTTCAGCTCTTTAAACATCATTTAAATAACAATAAATGAAGAGTCATAATGAAGCTGGTGCAGCAGAGCATTTATTCTGGGAGCACAGGTTTTAATCTGGGTTTTTTGTCTTCCTTCCCCTATCTTATTCATGGCCCCAGAGTTTTCACAATTCAAAATGGCTCTGTAAATCAGTTAAGTACACTGAGACAAATCCAGACAAACTCACCTTCGTGAGGAGAATCCCATTAACATCCCTAAGATGAGGGCTTTCTGCAAGAAACTGCCACTGAAGTAACTTTCGGAGAGTTCACCCTTAGATGTAAATATGGAAGTTAACAAAGGATCTCTGGCCTTCAGTATGAAAATGACTGATGCACATTTTTCTCTCATTTCCTTGATCTTCACCAAAAATTGAACGAGGTTGGCCTCTGGATGCTGGTGGTCTGGTCCAGTGTGACCTCTAGGCTGCTGTGGAGTCCACTGTGGGGTGTCTTGCTGGGCAAGGTGGCTGTCCCCTGGCATGAGGGCAGCAGCTCCCCAGGCAGAGGAATTCATGTCCAGGGCAACCATGCTCACTCCCAGTTTTAAGAAGAATAAGAATTTTTTTTTTTCTAAAAGCAAGTGGGCTTCTGGAGTTGGCTCCTGATTTCTCCTCTGGGCTAAATTCTTCCCACTCAAACCGAACACCTCCCACCTGCCAAGAAAGAAAAAAAATTCTGGTGTTTAAAAAAAAAAATTCAGACTTGTAAACTGGAACATGGGGTGATTATTTTCAATACAAGAAGTTTTTTTTTTTCGTTTTTCAAGGAGAGAATTTGCCAGTAGTTTGCTTCAAATAACCAATTTCCTTGGCATGTTTGAAAGGAGATACGATTGACAATGGCACAACGCAAGTGGAGCTTTTGGGCAACACGGCCCATACGTGTCATCAGAGTGGCCTTGCCAGACAAGAACAACGGAGATCCAGGTGAATCCAGGTTGCATTAAAATAGCGTTTCTAGAATCACAGTGGAGAGAGAGAATCTTTGAATACACAATGTCTGACTCGAATGTTATGAAACCAGGTTTTGTCCTTGGGCTCATCTGTTCAGTGAATACTTCTTTAATTCCATTTGGCCTGCAGTTGCAGTCAACTGCAGGAGTTTAGAGCAGAAACCTTGGAGGTTGACTGCCTGGCTTTGAGTCTCAGCTGTGCCTCTTACTCTTTCTGTGACCCTGGGAAAATTTATATACCTCTTTGAGCCTCTGTTTTCTCATCTGGAAAATGGTTCACCTGAGGATTAACTGTGATAATATATTTAATATGATAATATATGTAAAACCCAATCTGCCAGGTACATACTAAGTTATTAAAAACTGTTAATAACTGTTAGATGAGTAGGATGCCATTTCCTCAAGCTCAGCAAAGAAGTATTCCGTTCTGTTTTGATTATGTGATCCATGAACAAAGAGAGGGCTCAATATGCAGTTTCTCCTGATACCGAATTAGCACTGAGAGAACAATACTATGTTAGTCAGTTCAGTTCAGTTCAGTCGCTTAGTCATGTCCGACTCTTTGTGACCCCATGGACTGCAGCACGCTAGGCTTCTCTGTCCATCACCAGCTCACGGAGCTTGCTCAAACTCATGTCCATCGAGTCGGTGATGCCATCCAACCATCTCATCCTCTGTCATCCCCTTCTCCTCTCTCCTTCAGTCTTTCCCAGCATCAGAGTCTTTTCCAATGAGTCAGTTCTTTGCATCAGGTGGCCAAAGTATTGGAGTTTCAGCTTCAGCATCAGTCCTTCCAATGAATATTCAGGACTGATTTCTTTTAGAATGGGCTGGTTTGATCTCCTTGCATTTCAAGGAACTCTCAAGAGTCTTCTCCAACACCACAGTTCAAAAGCATCAATTCTTTGGCACTCAGCTTTCTTTATAGTCCAACTCTCACATCCATACATGACCACTGGAAAAACCATAGCTCTGACTAGACAGACCTTTGTCAGCAAAGTTAGTTAGATGACACTCCAAACTGCTATCTTTAGCTAATATCTCCTTAAAGTTCAAATGATCAATATTAAGCAGCTCATCCAGCACATCACTTCTGCAAGGCACGAAGGGCCATTGACTCCCCCAGGGGACTTTATGGAGATGCTTGTTAATTAAAATTAGAAAATCTTTAAGTGGTGTATCAAGATTTTTCTATGATTAAGACAATTGGAAACAATGGTAGGTTTTTAGATATCCTGGGGAAAGTTATTTCTGTTGTAACCTGTACAAGTGGCTCTCAAGGAGTGGTCCCTAGATTAGAACCAGCACCATCAACAGGGAACTTGTTCAGTTCAGTTCAGTTCATTTCAGCTGCTCAGTCGTGTCCGACTCTTTGTGACCCCATGAATCACAGCACGCCAGGCCTCCCTGTCCATCAGCAACTCCCAGAGTTCACCCAAACTCATGTCCATTGAGTCGGTGATGCCATCCAGCCATCTCATCCTCTGTTGTCCCCTTCTCCTCCTGCCCTCAATCCCTCCCAGCATCAGAGTCTTTTCCAATGAGTCAACTCTTCACATGAGGTGGCCAAAGTACTGGATTTCAGCTGTAACATCATTCCTTCCAAAGAACGACCAGGGCTGATCTCCTTGAGAATGGACAGGTTGGATCTCCTTGCAGTCCAAGGGACTCTCAAGAGTCTTCTCCAAGACCACAGTTTAAAAGCATCAATTCTTTGGCACGAAATGCACAATTTTGGACCCCATCCTAGATTTATGGTTTAACAAACTCTCAGGTGACACTGATCTATAGCATGGATGGCATATAGATCCATATTCCCCATTGTACTCTTTAAAACATATTATTTTTTGCTTTAGATTTTGGCTGCACTAGGTCTTTGTTAGTGTGTGTGTGCTTTTCTCTAGTCCCAGTGAGCAGGGGCTACTCTCGAGTTGTGGTGCACGGGCTTCTCCTGTTACAGATCATGGGCTTTAGGGTGTATGGGTTTCCATAGTTGCGGCATGTGGGCTCTAGAGCGCAGGCTCAATAGTTGTGCTGCATGGACTTAGTTGATCCGTGGCATGTGGAATCTTCCCAGACCAGGGATCAAACCCACGTCTCCTGCATTTTAAGGCAGATTCTTTACCACTGGACCACCAGAGAAGTAGCCCCACTGTACTCTTATCTCCCTCCATCTCTGACAGATAACATTAATGAAACTGAGCATTTTTTCCATTGAATGCGGATGAAATCTTAGAGCCCATTTCAATACTGTGTCCCCAGTCACTACAAATCAACTGAGTTGGCATGACTGTCAGGAGATAGTACTCCGAGGTGTCGATTAAGCATTTTTTAAAAAAATATATATATATTTTTGGCTGCAGTGGTTCATGGTTGTAGCACACACGATCTTTGATCTTCATGGTGGCACTCGAGATCTTTAGTTGCAGCATATGGAATCTAGTTCCTTGATCAGGGATTGACTCCTTGCATTAGAAGTGTGGAGTCTTAGCTACCGGACCACCAGGGAAGTCCTTAAGCATTCGTTCAATTATTTGAATTCCCCGGAGGGAAAATTACCTTAAGAGATCTGAAGATCCTCAGGACAAGAAAATAAGTTTTGAGCTTTCATAATCAACTATCCTCTCTGACATATGCATGCTCAATAACCACAACATAAGAAATCTCCCCCAATTAGCAACACAGGCACAATGTCTGTAGCCAGAAAGCTCAGCCTTGGTGTAATTGCCACTCAGCTCCTTTCAGACCATGTTAAAATGTCCAATTGACACAGCATGAAAGTCACATGCTATCTACTTATTTATCTATTCTATTATGCTACATTTCCTGAAAAGTAGATGACCAAAAATTTGTATACTGTGGCCTGATTAGCTTCGATCCCTTTGGGTTGCTATCAAAAAATCCTTGAAAAAAAAATCCTGTCTTTAGAAAAAAGACTTTGAGATGGCTTTCAGTAGGCCATATATATGATAAACCAATTAAAGAAAAAAATAGAAAATCAAAAGCTCTGTAGAATTTCAGGCCTGTGCAAATACTAGGACCCTAGGATAATGTGGTTATTGTGGTTATGCATTATTCTTGGCTCTGAGCTGTAGAGAAATATGGTAGTTTAAATAATTCACATTATTGGTATAAAGCACAATATTTCCACTCTTCAGAGGAGATACTTTCCTGGAATATAAGTATCAGAATTCACACATGATGTTGCCTGATTTGCTATACCCTGTTATTCTTTAATATTTCTGACAGAAATTTCTCTGTTTACTTTTTTAAGTAAACCTGAAAGCTTAGTCATCAATATCAGTGTAGATGGCCATAGAGCATGAGATCAACCCATATTAAGCTTTGTCCTGTTTTATCACTGTTGTGGCATTATTCAGTATATGAAACTTTGAAAAGTTTCCTTTTTAAAAATGGAACTTCATTTATCTTTGACCACATTGCCTAATAAATTGAAGTTAGCTCACTACAAGTCTTCATTGAATGAGGTCATTTCCTTAATAGCATTTCTGACAGATGGCTGTTGCTGTTAGTAACAGCCATTGACATCCTGGGAATTGAAATAGTCAAAGCAATTCAACGTGAATTTATTTAGCAATCTATTGTGTGTCATAAATGGCATGGCTTGAGCTTCAACGCATTCTGGGAGTTCCCAGATGGAAAGAGTATTTGAACTAAAAGTAGGCCAAGACTAAAACACAATCCTGGTCTGAGTTCCAAAATCAAAAAGTCTGATTTGGAAAGGTAGAAGGATGCAGACCTTCATGAGCAACAGACAGCACTAGTTCTTAGGGGTCAAGTCTGAGTCCAAGATCGGGCCATCTGTTCAGATTGCTGGAAGTTATAACTGGTGCAATGTTCAGAGAGATTAGCCGGAATTAGCTGAGTTCACGGCTTCTATTCATAGTTGGATTTCAGTTCTAGCAGGAGACTGGTTTGGATATTAGTAAGGTAGGGAGGAAGGCTGTAGCTGGATGTATCTACTACTGCCCAAAGACCAATTTCATCCCCAAGCAAATTAGACATCGGATACATCCCCAAACAAATTAGACGTGGGTCAAGGCAATGGCAATCCACTCCAGTACTCTTGCCTGGAAAATCCCATGGACTGAGGAGCCTGGTAGGCTGTAGTCCATGGGGTCGAGAAGAGTCGGACACGACTGAGCAACTTCACTTTCACTTTTCACTTTCATGCATTGGAGAAGGAAATGGCAACCCACTCCAGTGTTCTTGCCTGGAGAATCCCAGGGACGGGGGAGCCTGGTGGGCTGCCATCTATGGGGTCCCACAGAGTCGGACACGACTGAAGCGACTTGGCAGCAGCAGCATACATGACTTTCATGCTCCACATGGCAGACACTGTTACATGCCTCTCTGGTATCCAGGATCTTTTTCTTCCTTCGGCAGCAACGAACCCAGCCCCAGACAGTGGATTTGAAAGGTCTAAGAAGCCAGTTAGAGCAGCCATGTTCCCTGTCTTCCTAGACTCCCTTGCAGCAGCTTCAGTGTCATGCCCAGTCACAGCCAATGAGACAGAGGAGACATTTATTTAAGATGCTGTGGGGAAAACTTTTGCTTTTCTTTTTTTTTTTAATTTAATTAATTTATTTTTTTAGTTTTTATTATTTTTTAAATTTTATTTTATTTTTAAACTTTGCAAAATTGTATTAGTTTTTGCCAAATATCGAAATGAATCTGCCACAGGTATACATGTGTTCCCCATCCTGAACCCTCCTCCCTCCTCCCTCCCCATACAATCCCTCTGGGTCGTCCTAGTGCACCAGCCCCAAGCATCCAGTATCGTGCATCGAACCTGGACTGGCAAATCGTTTCATACATGATATTATACATGTTTCAATGCCATTCTCCCAAATCTTCCCACCCTCTCCCTCTCCAACAGAGTCCATAAGACTGTTCTATACATCAGTGTCTCTTTTGCTGTCTTGTACACAGGGTTATTGTTACCATCTTTCTAAATTCCATATATATGCGTTAGTATACTGTATTGGTGTTTTTCTTTCTGGCTTACTTCATTCTGTGTAATAGGCTCCAGTTTCATCCACCTCATTAGAACTGATTCAAATGTATTCTTTTTAATGGCTGAGTAATACTCCATTGTGTCTATGTACCACTGCTTTCTTATCCATTCATCTGCCGATGGACATCTAGGTTGCTTCCATGTCCTGGCTATTATAAACAGTGCTGCGATGAACATTGGGGTACACGTGTCTCTTTCCCTTCTGGTTTTCTAAGTGTGTATGCCCAGCAGTGGGATTGCTGGATCATAAGGCAGTTCTATTTCCAGTTTTTTAAGGAATCTCCACATTGTTCTCCATAGTGGCTGTACTAGTTCGCATTCCCACCAACAGTGTAAGAGGGTTCCCTTTTCTCCACACCCTCTCCAGCACTTATTGCTTGTAGACTTTTGGATCACAGCCCTTCTGACTGGAGTGAAATGGTATCTCATAGTGGTTTTGATTTGCATTTCTCTGATAATGAGTGATGTTGAGTATCTTTTCATGTGTTTGTTAGCCATCTGTATGTCTTCTTTGGAGAAATGTCTATTTACTTCTTTGGCCCATTTTTTGATTGGGTCATTTATTTTTCTGGAGTTGAGCTGTAGGAGTTGCTTATATATTTTTGAGATTAGTTGTTTGTCAGTTGCTTTATTTGCTATTATTTTCTCCCATTCTGAAGGCTGCCTTTTCACCTTGCTAATAGTTTCCTTTGTTGTGCAGAAGCTTTTAAGTTTAATTAGGTCCCATTTGTTTATTTTTGCTTTTATTTCCAATATTCTGGGAGGTGGGTCATAGAGGATCCTGCTGTGATGTATGTTGGAGAGTGTTTTGCCTATGTTCTCCTCTAGGAGTTTTATAGTTTCTGGTCTTACATTTAGATCTTTAATCCATTTTGAGTTTATTTTTGTGTATGGTGTTAGAAAGTGTTCTAGTTTCATTCTTTTACAAGTGGTTGACCAGATTTCCCAGCACCACTTGTTAAAGAGATTGTCTTTAATCCATTGTATATTCTTGCCTCCTTTGTCAAAGATAAGGTGTCCATATGTGTGTGGATTTATCTCTGGGCTTTCTATTTTGTTCCATTGATCTATATTTCTGTCTTTGTGCCAGTACCATACTGTCTTGATGACTGTGGCTTTGTAGTAGAGCCTGAAGTCAGGTAGGTTGATTCCTCCAGTTCCATTCTTCTTTCTCAAGATAGCTTTGGCTATTCAAGGTTTTTTGTATTTCCATACAAATTGTGATATTATTTGTTCTAGCTCTGTGAAGAATACTGTTGGTAGCTTGATAGGGATTGCATTGAATCTATAAATTGCTTTGGGTAGTATACTCATTTTCACTATATTGATTCTTCCAATCCATGAACATGGTATATTTCTCCATCTATTAGTGTCCTCTTTGATTTCTTTCACCAGTGTTTTATAGTTTTCTATATATAGGTCTTTAGTTTCTTTAGGGAGATATATTCCTAAGTATTTTATTCTTTCCGTTGCAATGGTGAATGGAATTGTTTCCTTAATTTCTCTTTCTGTTTTCTCATTATTAGTGTATAGGAATGCAAGGGATTTCTGTGTGTTGATTTTATATCCTGCAACTTTACTACAGTCATTGATTAGTTCTAGTAATTTTCTGGTGGAGTCTTTAGGGTTTTCTATGTAGAGGATCATGTCATCTGCAAATAGTGAGTTTTACTTCTTCTTTTCCCATTTGGATTCCTTTTATTTCTTTTTCTGCTCTGATTGCTGTGGCCAAAACTTCCAAAACTATGTTGAATAGTAATGGTGAAAGTGGGCACCCTTGTCTTGTTCCTGACTTTAAAGGAAATGCTTTTAATTTTTCACCATTGAGGATAATGTTTGCTGTGGGTTTGTCATATATAGCTTATATTATGTTGAGGTATGTTCCTTCTATTCCTGCTTTCTGGAGAGTTTTTATCATAAATGGATGTTGAATTCTGTCAAAGGCTTTCTCTGCATCTATTGAGATAATCATATGGTTTTTATTTTTCAATTTGTTAATGTGGTGTATTACATTGATTGATTGGCGGATATTGAAGAATCCTTGCATCCCTGGGATAAAGCCCACTTGGTCATGGTGTATGATCTTTTTAATGTGTTGTTGGATTCTGATTGCTAGAATTTTGTTGAGGATTTTTGCATCTATGTTCATCAGTGATATTGGCCTGTAGTTTTCTTTTTTGGGGGGATCTTTGTCAGGTTTTGGTATTAGGGTGATGGTGGCCTCATAGAATGAGTTTGGAAGTTTACCTTCCTCTGCAATTTTCTGGAAGAGTTTGAGCACAATAGGTGTTAGCTCTTCTCTAAATTTTTGGTAGAATTCAGCTGTGAAGCCGTCTGGACCCAGGCTTTTGTTTGCTGGAAGATTTCTGATTACAGTTTCAATTTCCGTGCTTGTGATGGGTCTGTTAAGGTTTTCTATTTCTTCCTGGTCCAGTTTTGGAAAGTTGTACTTTTCTAAGAATTTGTCCATTTCTTCCACGTTGTCCATTTTATCGCCATATAATTGCTGATAGTAGTCTCTTATGATCCTTTGTATTTCTGTGTTGTCTGTTGTGATCTCTCCATTTTCATTTCTAATTTTATTGATTTGATTTTTCTCCCTTTGTTTCTTGATGAGTCTGGCTAATGGTTTGTCAATTTTATTTATCCTTTCAAAGAACCAGCTTTTGGCTTTGTTGATTTTTGCTATGGTCTCTTTTGTTTCTTTTGCATTTATTTCTGCTCTAAGTTTTAAGATTTCTTTCCTTCTACTGACCCTGGGGTTCTTCATTTCTTCCTTTTCTAGTTGCTTTAGGTGTAGAGTTAGGTTATTTATTTGACTTTTTTCTTGTTTCTTGAGGTATGCCTGTATTGCTATGAACTTTCCCCTTAGGACTGCTTTTACAGTATCCCACAGGTTTTGGGTTGTTGTGTTTTCATTTTCATTCATTTCTATGCAAATTTTGATTTCTTTTTTGATTTCTTCTGTGATTTGTTGGTTATTCAGCAGTGTGTTGTTCAGCCTCCATATTTTGGAATTTTTAATAGTTTTTCTCCTGTAATTGAGATCTAATCATACTGCATTGTGGTCAGAAAAGATGCTTGGAATGATTTCTATTTTTTTGAATTTACCAAGGCTAGATTTATGGCCCAGGATGTGATCTATCCTGGAGAAAGTTCCATGTGCGCTTGAGAAAAAGGTGAAATTCATTGTTTTGGGATGAAATGTCCTATAGATATCAATTAGGTCTAACTGGTCTATTGTATCGTTTAAAGTTTGTGTTTCCTTGTTAATTTTCTGTTTAGTTGATCTATCCATAGGTGTGAGTGGGGTATTAAAGTCTCCCACTATTATTGTGTTATTGTTAATTTCTCCTTTCATACTTGTTAGCATTTGTCTTACATACTGCGGTGCTCCTCTGTTGGGTGCATATATATTTATAATTGTTATATCTTCTTCTTGGATTGATCCTTTGATCATTATGTAGTGACCTTCTTTGTCTCTTTTCACAGCCTTTGTTTTAAAGTCTATTTTATCTGATATAAGTATTGCTACTCCTGCTTTCTTTTGGTCCCTATTTGCATGGAAAATCTTTTTCCAGCCCTTCACTTTCAGTCTGTATGTGTCCCCTGTTTTGAGGTGGGTCTCTTGTAGACAACATATGTAGGGTCTTGTTTTTGTATCCATTCAGCCAGTCTTTGTCTTTTGGTTTGGGGCATTCAACCCATTTACGTTTAAGGTAATTACTGATAAGTATGATCCCGTTGCCATTTACTTTATTGTTTTGGGTTTGAGTTTATACACCATTTTTGTGTTTCCTGTCTAGAGAATATCCTTTAGTATTTGTTGGAGAGCTGGTTTGGTGGTGCAGAATTCTCTCAGCTTTTGCTTGTCTGAAAAGCTTTTGATTTCTCCTTCATACTTGAATGAGATCCTTGCTGGCTACAATAATCTGGGCTGTAGGTTATTTTCTTTCATCATTTTAAGTATGTCTTGCCATTCCCTCCTGGCTTGAAGAGTTTCTATTGAAAGATCAGCTGTTATCCTTATGGGAATTCCCTTGTGTGTTATTTGTTATTTTTCCCTTGCTGCTTTTAATATTTGTTCTTTGTGTTTGATCTTTGTTAATTTGATTAATATGTGTCTTGGGGTGTTTTTCCTTGGGTTTATCCTGTTTGGGACTCTCTGGGTTTCTTGGACTTGGGTGATTATTTCCTTCCCCATTTTAGGGAAGTTTTCAATGATTATCTCCTCAAGTATTTTCTCATGGTCTTTCTTTTTGTCTTCTTCTTCTGGGACCCCTATGATTTGAATGTTGTAGCATTTAATATTGTCCTGGAGGTCTCTGAGATTGTCCTCATTTCTTTTAATTTGTTTTTCTTTTATCCTCTCTGATTCATTTATTTCTACCATTCTATCTTCTAATTCACTAATCCTATCTTCTGCCTCTGTTATTCTACTATTTGTTGCCTCCAGAGTGTTTTTAATTTCATTTATTGCATTATTCATTATATATTGACTCTTTTTTATTTCTTCTAGGTCTTTGTTAAACCTTTCTTGCATATTCTCAATCCTTGTCTCCAGGCTATTTATCTGTGATTCCATTTTGATTTCAAGATTTTGTATCAATTTCACAATCATTATTCGGAATTCTTTATCAGGTAGATTTACTATCTCTTCCTCTTTGGTTTGGTTTGGTGGGCATTTATCCTGTTCCTTTATCTGCTGGGTATTCCTCTGTCTCTTCATCTTGTTTAAATTGCTGATTTTGGGGTGTCCTTTCTGTATTCTGGCAGTTTGTGGAGTTCTCTTTATTGTGGCGTGTCCTCGCTGTGTATGGGCTTGTACAGGTGGCTTGTCAAGGTTTCCTGGTTAGGGAAGCTTGTGTCGGTGTTCTGGTGGGTGGAGCTGTATTTCTTCTCTCTGGAGTGCAATGAAATGTCCAGTAATGAGTTATGAGATGTCTATGGTTTTGGGGTGACTTTGGGCAGCCTGTATCTTGGAGCTCAGGGCTGTGTTCCTTTGTTGCTGGAGAATTTGCTTGGTATGTCTTGCCCTGGAACTTGTTGGTCCTTGTGTGGTGCTTGGTTTCAGTGTAGGTATGGAGGTGTTTGATGAGCTCCTGTCAATTAATGTTCCTTGGAGTCAGGAGTTCCCTGGAGTCAGGGTTTGGACTTAAGCCTCCTACTTCCAGTTATTAGTCTTATTTTTACTTATTTTTACAAATAAGTTTCAAAACTTCTCCTTCTATACAGCACCATTGATAAAACATCTACGTTAAAGATGAATGCTTTTCTTTTAGAAGGAACAGGACTGGCACAGCCCTTCTTCCTGATTTGCCTGCAACTTGTAACCTAGAATAAAAGGTAAAAGGAATCATAGGAAGGCCAGCCCTGCCATCATTGACCCAATAAACTAATGCCAACACCCATTTTTGTCCAGACTGCTGTGATATAAGAATTATAAACCCCTTTGTACAAACTATTGATAGATATTCTGTTTTTCACAATGGAAAACATTCCTAATGGACACCACACTCACTATGGAGATGGAAATCCTAACTACTATCACATTCAGAGATTGGATTTGAGCATACACATGGCACAAGATGGGCACAGACATGGCACACTGAGCCTGGGGCCAGGGCCATGGAAACGAGGATAGAAGTGATTCTGGTTTAAGAACCTTGTAACATGGCTTGGGAGACCAAATTTGTTACATAGTCTAACTAGATCCCGTCTGAAATATCTGCTCTAGTTCAGAAGACCATGCCTTAAGATGGACATTATCTAAGATTAACCTTGGATAATCAAGATATTAGAAAATATATCATAATAAAAAAGATTGAAATAAGAAAATTCTAGCAACAAAGATGTTGATAAGTGGAAGGCATTCTTGCATTAGGCGAAGCATGGGATGTACTTCACCTTATTATGCTGCTGCTAAGTCGCTTCAGTCGTGTCCGACTCTGTGTGACCCCATGGACAGCAGCCCACCAGGCTCCCCTGTCCCTGGGATTCTCCAGGCAAGAACACTGGAGTGGGTTGCCATTTCCTTCTCCAATGCATTAAAGTGAGGAGTGAAAGTGAAGTCGCTCAGTCGTGCCCAACTCCTAGCGACCCCATGGACTGCAGCCTACCAGGCTCCTCCTCCGTCCATGGGATTTTCCAGGCAAGAGTGCTGGAGTGGGTGCCATTGCCTTCTCCACACCTTTATTATACTTGGCAACAATTTAGCAATCTCTAGACTCACTCATCACTGGTCCCAATCTGGGTTACAGCCCCTAATAGCCATATGATCTTGACAAGGTTGTTAAATCTCACTATCTCTCTAATGGAAACATGAACTATAGTTGATAAAGTTATACTTAGCATATTGGATTGGCCAAAAAGTTTGTTCAGGTTTTTCCTATGATGTTGCAGGAAATTCTAAACGAACTTTCTGTCCAACCCAATATAACTGAAATTTGCTAAGAGAGTAGAACTCAAATGCTCTCACAAAAACAAACTAGAAAACCTCACAGTCTCCTACCTCAAAACCTCAATATCCTTATCCTTAAAATGAAGACAATAGTAGTACCAACCTCATAGATATGTGTGAAAAATAAATGAAATAATCCATGTCATACATTTAACTCAATGCCCAGAACACAGTGAATATTCAAGAAATATTGTTGGTATTATTTTCAGAAATGGTTAAGTACATGGACTCTGGAGTCAGAATACGTGTGGTCAAACCCTAAATTCATCATTTTGTGGTCATATGTAAGTCTGTTTCCTTACCTGTAAAATGGGGATAATAAGAGCCACAACCATCAGAGGAGGATTATAAGAATAAATAGTGTAAGTGAAGTTTCAGGCACAGTTAAATGCCTGATAAATGTTGGGTCTTATTATTATCATTAGCTATAACTTGAACAATATAAAAAATGGATTGAATTCTTGTTCTCAAAATGCTCATTATTTTACTTTCTAAAAACTAATGAGAGAATTCAATAGTGATGCATGTACAAGAAGAGATCAGGAAGGGAAATAATCAGCTGAGGTTGGCCAGGTTAGAGGGAACCATGGAGGAAGGTGGATTTCAGGTGGGTCTTCTGTGATGGCCAGAGTGGATGTGGAGGGAATGGAGAGAGGATGGGGAATTACCAGTAGTCTTCATTTTCAGGAGACTACTTTATATACATGATGTTGGGGGCCAGAGTGAGGTACTCCGCCCGTGACAAAGGTCATGAGGAAGGAGGCTCGACATACGCAAAGCGGGATCGAGCCTCAGGAGTCCCCCTGGAAATCCTCGGCGTCTACCCCCATAACCAGAGCCTGCCTACTTTACTACTTTGTGCTCTTACCTACACCTCTGACTTTACGGGGGCTGTCCCCACCACCTCTTTCGGAGAAGGAGTTAACTTAGAGCTCAGTTTATAATAATTCCTGGGCGTGATAAGAGTGTTTTAACCTACAAACTCCTCTGAAGGTTCTCTAGCCTGCCTGACAGGCTCGTCCGCCACATGTGATTGCTCACAGCCTCCCAACCGAGGCACGAGATGCTTTAAACCTTCTAAAAACAGGTTCCTTAGAAAAGTTAGAAAACTATTAGTATAAGTATAGTGGGCTAATTAGAAATTGTGTTGGTGAAGGGTTTTTCATTTGTTGAGCCAATGTTTGTTGCTAAGTCTCCATATCCCCTGCCCTTACACACATTAATGAATATATAGAATTAACCTTTGATATTAATCACGTTAGACCTTAGGCTAAGTAAATTCTTTCCTTAACTAAAACCCACTACACCCCTCACCCTGTAGGAATGTAACTTTATTTGGGTGGCGTCTGTTTTGAGAATAATCAGCCCTGGAGAAATAAGTGTCCTGATTGACTGACCGCTGTCACAAGGAGAGGGTCAGAATTGTCAGCAGGCCCCCTGGCCAGAAGATGATGTAACACCCTAAGACCTCTGTATACATTTGTGTGAAGCACCTGACTTTAATAAAAGTCAGGACTGCTGTCCCCACGTGACTTTTGTATAACATCTCAGTGTATAAAAACAGACTCTGGAAAATAAAGAATTGGGATCAGTTTCTCAAATACTGGTCTCCCCATGTCGCTCTCTCTCTCACTCTGGTTGAGTCTCCATCTGGGCGCGGAACCCACCATGCTTACTAATTATGCCTGGGCTTCTAAGATCCGACCGGGAGGCCTCAGTGTCTCCTCTCCTTCGGGAGAACGGAAGGGCGCCTGTGGGCCTACGTAAGTGGTGCAAACTTCTTGTCTTGAAGTTTTATTGGTCTCCCAGCGTAAACCAAGCTACTCAGCCTCTTTTCTCCACTGAATTTTCCTACTGAGCTATCCTCATCCTATTACTCTTTATATCTTTGATAAAATATTTAAATAAATAAATAGGTCGCCGACGCCGTCCCGCTTGAATACCCTGGATCAGCGGGGCAGGACCCGGCAACATGATATATTTTTTCCTTCTCCTGGCCTCATCTTTCTGGAATAAACGATGTTTTAATAATGTGCCTTAGAAAAACACAGCATGTGAAATAGTTTCTTATTTCACGATTGCTCATCTAAGCACAGCCAGTGATTTTTTTTTTTTTTTAAGTCATCATACAACACACAGTTCAGATCATGTCTAGCCTAAGAAACATAAGAACAAGGAGTCACAGAGTTCAGGGATGGTGTGGAGAACCAATAGGACTTTGACCACATGTGTAAATGATGTTTAATGGTGATGATAACAGAGAAACGTGAAGCATACAGCTGCTCTTCTTTTTTCTGTGAAATATGGGTTATAACTTTGGAAAGGAATCTATCGAGAGTTCTTTGAACCAAACAAAGAAATTTCCATTTCTGGAATAAGGAATACTGGCTGCAAAGACTTCAGTAGAGGACTCAGGGACTTCCTAACTTGGCCATGCCTATCTGGCTAACCTTATCTCCCAACTTCCTTCAAACACTCATAGATGCCAGGACTGGGTTGGTCTCCTGGTCCCATGCTTTGCTCATTAGCAGCCAATGCCTGCCCTTGAGAGGGTGCCACTGGCAGGAACCACACCCATTTTTTCCATGTGCTGTTTTGCCAGCTTGGACTCCTCTTCTTGGACATCTCTATTTTGCTAAAACTTAAAAATCCTGTAAGAGGCGTTTTCCTTCCCTGAAAGTCATCACTGACTTCTCTCTTCTCCAAATGACAGCATTCGCCATCTCTGTCATGATTGGAAACATGTGTCTTCCAAATTCTGGGCTTCAGGACTGATGCTGAGGCTGAAACTCCAGTACTTTGGCCACCTCATGCGAAGAGTTGACTCATTGGAAAAGACCCTGATGCTGGGAGGGATTGCGGGCAGGAGGAGAAGGAGACGACAGAGGATGAGATGGCTGGATGGCATCACCAACTCGATGCACATGAGTTTGGGTGAACTCCAGGAGTTGGTGATGGACAGGGAGGCCTGGCGTGCTGCGATTCATGGGGTTGCAAAGAGTCGGACACGACTGAGTGAACTGAACTGAACTGAACTGGGGACCCGCTTCTCTGGTCCCAACTCCTTTCTCATGTTTTCTTTTCCCTTTTCTGTATGAGACAGTTGCATCAGAGAAGAACAATGTGGGCAAAGCCCAGAGGCCCTAAAGAACCTGGAATTCAGGTTTGTGGGTTGATGACTTGATGGTTGTGTCCACCAGGAAACAACCCTAAAAAGCAGAGTGTAAACCAGTTTCTTTGTGATCAGAATGATAGCCATATTTTTGCTCCATGAACACAATATCCCATTACAGTGTGACTATCTTTTCCTGCTCTTGCTAGACATTTCAAACCTTAACCAATTGTGACATTTCAGTCTATTAAGCTAAGTGCCTAAATGCCTAACTTGTCTGCTTCAGGGTGAGGCAGCCTCCTAGCTGTAAGGCAGCTGAACCAGAAACATTCTCTTCCTTCTTTCCCCTAGAAGATGATGCATGATGGCGCTGCCTTTCCTTTATGATCCTAACACACTGTTACATCGGGAAGCCTTCTCTGATTTGTGATTGACAGGTTTGCCCAGGGTGATAGCTGGCCTAACGGCTGCCTTACAGATAAGAACGGAAGCTGTTCGGAATTTATCCCACTATCACTGAGCTCTGGATCACAATTTCTTCTTAGCATGTGCAAGATCTGTTGCTCAAAGAAGTCATCTCTGCTATTTATTTTCCCCTCGAACACTTCAAGCTTCAGTTCCACATCACGATTTATTTGTATGCCAGGAGTTATGAGATAAACAGACATTTGAATTATGAGCAACTGGAGATTATTAGGCAGTGAATTTTCCTCTTTTTTTCATTGTAAGTTATCTCCTCCTAAAACATATTCCTGGTTTACTATCACGGAGAGTTCTTGAAAGGCTGGGAGGAGGAACTATACAACACATCAGCTTCCCCTGTATGTTGTGGGCTTATTAATGGCAGGGAGTGTGTTAACTTTCTTCTATATTCCCAGAGTTTTATACTTGCCCTGGGCGCTACAGATGTTTGCTGTATAACCTCTGGGATGGATTAAGATGGCACATACTCTTTGCTATCCCTCTCCTCTACTGCATAGGCAAGTGACACGACTTCTTGATCAATAGAATATGGCAGAAGTGACATCATGTCAAGTCCAGGCCCAGGCCTTCAGGGGTTTCTACTTCCTGTCCCCCAGAACATACTGAAAGCCTTGTCAGGAAAGTCCCACTACCCTGAGACAGCTTTGCTGAAGAAGCCAGTTGGCAGTCCCAGCAAAGTTCAGCCTCCCAGCCATCCCTGCTGAGGTACAAACTTGTGAATGAACACTCCAGACTACCAGTTGGGTACCATTTGCAGTAGAGAATCGCCTGGCTAGGCTCTCCCAGAACTCCCTGACCCACAAAATCATGGGATATTTTTTAAAAAATGGTTGTTTTAAGCCTTTACATTTTAGGATAATAACTTGTTATACCATAGTAACCAGAGCAGAATCCTGGAGGAGGCTCCACAGAGTTTATTCAGCTCTCCAGACATCAACTCGTGTCCTTATAGATGTCATTCACCTGGCTAGAGCAGGGTGGCATATATCTGAGAAGAGTTGGGCTGATTTACTCCAGCTACTTATATGGCTCAACCAATGTTGCTTCTCATCTTGTGGGCTGCTGGACAATGTGGAACAGAGAACCAGACCAACCTCAGGACACAGAGATTGCAAATAGGATTATATCTGGCATTTGGAACCCAAGAGGACTCAGTCATCCTGGTTTTTTCTTCTAAGTGTTGGAAGAGATAGCCACTGAATAGAAATAACATTTCTACCAGAATGGGATAAGATGCAAATTGGATAGAAGACCCAGGCTATTCATGGTGATGATGGAGAGCCCCTGGACTAAATGAATGTAACGACAGAAGGCAGATGCCTTTCCTTTCTCATCTTAATGGTAGGTCCAGAGAAAGACGGTTGCAAATATCCACTGGGGATGGGCTGAAGAATAAGAGAAACTTGAGCAGAAAATGAAGAGGATCTAATCATTCTCTGTGTACTTGGAATCTCTGGTTCAAGCAACTGGAAAACATCTTACCAGCATTTAAAATCTTTCTGAAAACAACTCAAGGGTAAAATAATGACAGGATAGTGGCTTAATAAGAAAACCCTTGGGCGAGGTATTAAGAAATCTCCATTTCAGTCCCCAAACCTTGCAAATGATTTGACTTATCCTAAACTCTATTTCCTTCTTGTAAGATGGGGCCTTAAGGGAACCTATGTGGGCTAAATTGTGGGAGAGGCAATTAAGAAGTGGCTTAGAAAGAAAAAGAAATGAGGTAGGATTAAGAAATATCTATCAACTCTTGAGAAGTTTGTAATACAAACTCTTCAAACCAATAACCTCTTTAAAAAAAAATTAAGATAAATCACTCTTTTACTATTATAT
The DNA here is from genome assembly GCF_027580195.1 of Bos mutus. NCBI lineage: Eukaryota > Metazoa > Chordata > Mammalia > Artiodactyla > Bovidae > Bos > Bos mutus. The sequence goes on along the minus strand of NC_091626.1, from coordinate 25,862,672 downwards.
AATGCCAGTAGTCATGTATGGATGTGAGAGTTGAACTATAAAGAAAGCTGAGTGCTGAAGAATTGATGCTTTTGAACTGTGGTATTGGAGAAGACTCCTGAGAGTCCCTTGGACTGCAAGGAGATCCAACCAGTCCATCCTAAAGGAAATCAGTCCTGGATATTCATTGGAAGGACTGATGTTGAAGCTGAAACTCCAATACTTTGGCCTGATGTGAAGAATTGACTCATTTGAAAAGACCCTGATACTGGGAAAGATTGAAGGCAGGAGGAGAAGGGGACAATAGAGGATGAGATGGCTGGATGGCATTACTGGCTCTATAGACATGAGTCTGAGTAAGCTCCGGGAGTTGGTGATGGACAGGGAAGCCTGATGTGCTGCAATCCATGGGGTTACAAAGAGTTGGATACGACTGAGCAACTGAACTGAACTGAATGCTGATTATTAAGTTTATATAAGATCTTAACTGTGAGGACTTCCCTGGTGGTCCAGTGGTCTTTCACTACAAGGGGCATGGGTTCAATCCCTGGTCAGGGAACTAAGAGCCCACATGCCATGAGATGGTCAGAAGTCATTATCCACTCAATGGACATGAGTTTGAGCAAACTCTGGGAGATAGTGAGGAACCAGGAAGCCTGGTGTGCTGCAGTCCATGGGGTCTCAAAGAGTTGGACAAGACTAAGCAACTCAACAACAACAATGCCATGTGGGATGGCCCAAAAAAAGAGAAAAAAATAACTATGGTTAGATAATGAAAGACAGTAAATGAACCGGAGAGACACATAAACTGCAATACTGTCTAAGAAGAATTCAACGGTCAGACTGTGCTGTATCTCGGACTGGGTGTAATCGCCTTACAATGAGATGAAGATCAGGCCAGCTGCCCCTCTGGGGTTTGGTCACAAAGGAGCCCTAGGAGTGGCCACAGTGGCACTGGTTGAGAGCAGCTCTCCTGGGCTGGTAGGCAGCTATTGTCACTGAGCTCAGATTCCTAAGTACATCCTCAAAAGAAGTCATTTCTTTCACCTCGCAGGCAGTGCCTGTGGATACAGCAGTGAGTCTCAAACTGCTCTCTGTAGCTTTGTAGGCTGCTAAGCATGTCCAATCCTAGGGGCCACCCAGGCCAACTAAGTCGGAATCTCTGACCCCAGGGCCTGGGAACCTACATTTAACAGGCACTCGGGGTGCTGCCTCTGTGTACCCCACAGTGTCAGGCCCACTGCTCTGCATTCTGTTCACGGGTCTGTCCCCACACACACCACATGCACTCCAGCCTCGGTTCATGAGTTTGCAGTTCCTTCCTCCAGGAACTCCCCATCCTTCACTTCCTCCATCCACTTGTTCACCACGTGGGCCAAGATCCACTGACTTCATGGAGCTATCCCCAGCTTCTTGTTCTCTTTTCCATAAACTCTAATTATGCTACTTAATCCTGTCTTATCTTATTTGGTAACCTGTTTGATATGGAGAGCAAATTGCCCTTCATGGCCTAATTCCATTAATTCATGCCCAGGGAAGAAAGATCTCACCTTAAACAGTTCCCCTTCTCCGACAAGCCCTGCCTCCCAGCCATCTTTTATTTTGCATAACTGCTTTTACTTTTTGTCTTCCAAGACGGAGGAAGGATGGGCCTACATGCCACCCCCACCATGGCACTGGGTTTCATTGATTGGACTTCAAGAAGCACAAGCTTTCTTCCATCACTATCGATTGTTCTGGAGGGCTTTTTATCCCTACCTTATCCTCCTCAGCATGAAAATCAATTGAAACTGAAGACGTAATGTTTCTGTTTTCTCCCCAAGTACATAATAATGTGTTTAAAGGCTGAAACTTAGACTTAACACTTCTTACAAAACTCTTCTATCCTGAATATTTATTGTTGCTTAAAGGACCTCTTCTACAGGAACTGCCACCTCTACAAGCTTGTCATGGCTCCTCTATGACAATTTGAGCAACATGACCCTGGGATCCTGGTCACACCTGATTGGGCTAGAGGCAGGCACCCGATCAATCCAAAACTGGGTCAGCCAGATCCTTCTCTCTCCAGGTATTTTGTAAACTCAGGAGATAGTTGAGTTCTGAATTCACCCAGAAGGTACTTCCCTATGTGGACTAAAAAAGTTGAGGAAGCAACCCACAGAAAGAGGGAAGGATGCTCTAGAGGGAGATGCAGAAAGAGAAGCATGTGAGTGATGGAGAGAGTATGGATGACACTGTACAGCTGACCCTTGAACAAGACAGAGGTTAAGGGCACAGACCCTCTGAGTAGTTGAAAATTCAAGTGTAATTTATAGTCACCTATTGATATCTGCAATTGCTCTTTATCTCTCAGATCCAACCAACTACAGATGGTGTAGTACTGTAGAATCTACTATTGAAAATAAACCCATATATAAGTGAATCCCTGTAATTCAAACCTGGTTTTTCAAGGGTCAACTCTATTACTGCCCCCGGGTATCTTCTGGAACTCAGAGTTTTTGGAATGAAGTTCTTATTTTGTGTTAGCTAGTTCTGGAGGCCTCAGAAAGTCTGGAAAAACAAGGAGGGCATGGGAAAAGGGATTTGTGGAAGGTTTTTAGGTAGCCAATCCATAAACTCTAACAAAATGCGTATTATCTCATTTAATCCCACAATCATGTGATTTTTTTTAAAAATCCACCCTTATTACTACTCCTGTTTTAAAGGTAAGAAAACAAAGGCTTCAAGAGGCTTTATCCCAAAGCCACTTGATTACTGAGGGTGGAGGTGGAGGTGGGATTCAGGCTAGATCCTTCTGTCTCCACCAGGCTGAAGTGCCTTTAGGTGGGAACCAATGGGTGTGACACTTTCATTTTTGCTCCCCTAATGTCAGTCTGGGGGCTTCCCTGGTGGCTCAGAGGGTAAAGCGTCTGCTTGCATTGCTGGAGACCTGGGTTCAATCCCTGGGTCGGGAAGATCCCTGGTGAAGGAAATGGCAACCCACTCCAGTATTCTTGCCTGGAAAATCCCATGGACGGAGAAGCCTGATAGGCTACAGTCCATGGGGTAGCAAAGAGTCGGACATGACTGAGCAACTTCACTTTGACTTTTGAATGTCAGTCTGGGCTAGGGGAATGTGAATGAATTCTACAGCTTAATCCGGAATCTGAGTAATCCCCAGGGCTTCCCTTGCGACTCAGCTGGTAAAGAATCCGCCTGCAATGCGGGAGGCCTGGGTTCGATTCCTGGGTTGGGAAGATCCCCTGGATAAGGGGAAGGCTACCCACTCCAGGATTCTGGCCTGGAGAATTCCATGGACTGTGTAGTCCACTGGGTGGCAAAGAGTCAGAGGTGACTGAGCAACTCTCACTTCACTTCACTTGGCAGGGACTGTGATTTGTGCTGCCCTCTAGAGGAAGTACGAAGGAACGCATGACTTCTTAGGAGATGGGGCCGGTTGTTCTGAGAGGCAGAAGCAGCTGGGGGCAGCAGTCCTGAGAGTTCCACTGCCAGCAGGAGCCCCTCACTCGGGTGGCCAGTGCCACGTGCTATGATCAGGATCCGCTCTAACAGTGCCAATCTCAGCCGCCATGAGTGTGCAGCAGGAGGTGACTGAGCAGTGTCCGCCGGGTTGCCCTAGCAACCCACTCCAGTGTCCTTGCCTGGAGAATCCCAGGGACGCGGGAGCCTGGTGGGCTGTCGTCTATGGGGTCGCACAGAGTCGGACACGACTGAAGCGACTTCGCAGCAGCAGCAGCAGATATCTGAGATGGGGCTGTGGAATGGGGGTGAGGGTAGGAGACAGGAGAGGTGAGGGGAAGGTGGAGACCACGCTTAAAAGGGCAAAACCAGTGGGAATGGAGAGAGTTTCAGGAAGTTTTTTCTTTCTCAGAAACAAAAGATTCTCGTCAAGGAGTATAGAGACTCCTTTATGCATCAACACATAAACATTTAGTCCAAAGGGATGGGCCCTTAGCCCTCTCCTTTGGAATTTAAAGAAATGGAAGTCCAGGAAAGTTAAATAAGATTAGAGTTGACTTTGAGTCCAGAAATCTACACCAGAATCCAAGGTCTAGTAGATCTTCCTCTCCTTCACTGGGTGATAATTTCTTTGTGGATCTACAGAATAAATAACAAATTACATGTATTATCTTCAGCCATTTCTCATTCTTGAGTAAATGTACTTATCACTACTCCTCACCCCACCTTCCCATCAATGAAAAGAATCAGTGGAATGGAAGGAGACTTTTAAAAGCTTCATCACTAAAAACTGATTTGGGAAATTCAGGGTGAGTTCCGAGCTGTTTTTTTTGTTGCTTTCAGTCTCTCAGTTGTATTCTACTCCTTGTGACCCCACGGACTGCAGCACATCAGGCTTTCCTGTCCTTCACTATCTCCCTGAGTTTGCTCAAACTCATGTGCAATGAGTAGATGATGCCATCCAGCCATCTCATCCTCTGTCATCCCCTTTTCCTCCTGGCTTCAATCTTTCCAGGTATCAGGGTCTTTTCCAATGATTTGACTCTTTGCATCAGTGGCCAAAGTATTGGAGCTTCAGTTTCAGCATCAGTCCTTCCAATGAATATTCAGGGTTGATTTCCTTTAGTCTTGACTGGTTTGATCTCCTTGCAGTCCAAGGGACTCTCAAGAATCTTCTCCAGCATCACAGTTTGAAAACATCAATTCTTTGGTGCTCAGCCTTCATGGTCCAACTTTCACATCCTTACATGACTACTGGAAAAACCACAGCTTAGACTATATGGACCTTTGTTGGCAAAGTGATGTCTCTGCTTTTTAATATGCTGTCTAGGTTGGCCATAGCTTTCCTTTCAAGGAGCAAGTGTCTTTTAATTTCATGGCTGCATTCACTGTCCTCAATGATTTTGGAGTCCAAGAAAATAAAGCTGTTTTAACATCCTGGGTATAAATGAACTAGCAGCATTTCTTTTTCTTACCTCTTTGCTCTTCAGTAAAGGGTAGATGGCTTTATGACCCAGCTGTGTTGCTTGGTGTGCCCACTGAGGGACACTCTCATCACACACGTCCCCTGCACTCAGAAACACGTCAAGTGTGATTCCTCCTGCAGAATCTCGCTGCGCTCTCCTTGGAAGCCTTGAGGCAGCTGCAAGCTCAAGAGACCCTGCAGTTCCTGGGTCCTTGTGAATGCTGCCTCAGCTCTGGCTGGCAAGGGAACAAGCCAGATGGTTCTAGGAGGCCTCAGCCCACCACTTCCAAGTTATGAGCAAGCCTCTTTTCATTTCTAGGGATTTAAAAAAGACACAGGAGTGGAGAGAGACCTTTCCCCCCCTCCACCACCTTCTTCCTCTGACACATCCTCAACCATGAAATCTGTTGAAAGGACTAAAGAGACAAGGGTGAGAGGAAGGAAATTTCCAGCTCCTGAGAGAATATTCAAGTTATTTAAAAGAGCAAAGAGTTCCCTCAAAGAAAATGCAATTGGAGGGGTGAATAAAAACATTTCAAATGATCCAGAGATGATTTCTTTTACAAATGACTGCTGGAGTCATATGTGCTGATGTCTATACAGAAAAGGGTCAAAAGGATGGATGAACCAGGACTTTGAGTTCTCCTGGGATTTTTACTGAGCCATGGTAACAACAACAACAACAAAATCGGAAAACTAGGAATGGTGTGAACAGCCCAGTGGAGTATGTTTCAAAAGAAGATACCTATGAGAGGGATGAGAAAATTTGTGAGGGTAATTTTAATTAAAATGTGATTTAATATGATATATCAGCAATTATAAGCCACTGCCCCATTTATGACTCTCTTTCTGACCTCCTCTCTGACCCTTGGATTTCTAAATCTCAAGCTTTAAGCATGCTGTAATCTCCTGGTACAAATTTGAATATGTCTCTGCCTTGATGCGGAGAAGGCGATGGCACCCCACTCCAGTACTCTTGCCTGGAAAATCCCATGGATGGAGGAGCTTGGTAGGCCGCAGTCCATGGGGTCATGAAGAGTCAGATACGACTGAAGCGACTTAGCAGCAGCAGCCAGCAGCTGCCTTGATGAAAATCCTTCAATGGCTCCCTGTTGCCTACAGAATAAAGCCCAAGCTCCTGAACATGTCACACAAAGCCCCTTGTGACTAGCCTTTCTTTTCTCTGGCTCACGTGGGTGCCTAAACCCTAGATTGTCTCCATACCCCAGGCCCCAATATCTTCATGGCTCAAAAAGCTCAAGGAAGCTTCCTAACAGCAAGATGCTTTTTTCCCTAATATCAGGTAAAGTCACTTAGCAATTTGGCCTTTCCATCAGGATGCAGCCCTAATTCGCCTTTGCTGTTAAACCTTGTTAATTTATTCCATAAACATTTATTGAATGCCTTGCTTGTCTTTGGAGAAGGCGATGGCACCCCACTCCAGTACTCTTGCCTGGAAAATCCCATGGATGGAGGAGCCCGGTAGGCTGCAGTCCATGGGGTCGCTCAGTCGGTCGGACACGACTGAGCGACTTCACTTTCCCTTTTCACTTTCATGCATTGGAGAAGGAAATGGCAACCCACTCCAGTGTTCTTGCCTGGAGAATCCCAGGGACAGGGGAGCCTGGTGGGCTGCCGTCTATGGGGTCGCACAGAGTCGGACACGATTAAAGCAACTTAGCAGTAGCGGCTTGCTTGTCTTAGGAACTACGCTAGAAAGTGGGGATTTACGAGTAAACAAGACAAGACACATAGCCTGCCTAAGAGTTTATACACTGAGAAGACTCTGTGTATTAGTTTCCTGTTGCTGCTGTACCAAATTACTACAATTTTCCTGGCTTAGAACAACACAAATGTATTGTCTTGCTGTTATAGAGGTCAGAAGTCCAAAGTGGGTTTCACTGGGCTAAAACCAAGCTGTCAGCAGAGCTGTAATCATTCTGGAGGCTCTAGGGAAGAAGTCATTTCCTTTGCCTTTTTCTTGCTTCTAGAGGCTGCCTATACTCCTTGGTTCATGGCGCCATCCTCCCATGTGGAGCGTGATTACCCCTGACTCTGTTTCCATGGTCGGTACTCCTCTGATTCTGATTCTCCACCTTCCTCTTAGGGCTGTATTAGGCCCACTTGGATAATCCAGGATAATCTCCCCATTGCGAGATCTTTAACCACATCTGCAAAGTAACTTCCTTTTTAAGATTTATTTAATTTTTTGGCTGAGGGGGGTCTTCACTGCTGCGTTGGGGTTTCTCTCGTTGTGGCAGGTGGGGTGTGACTAGAGAAAACCCACACAGCTCTAGTTGTGGTGCGAGGTCTTCTCATTGTGGTGGCTTCTCTCGTTGTGGAGCACAACAAGGCTTTAGGGCGCCCGGGCTTCAGTAGAGGTGGCAAGTGGGCTCAGTCGCTGTGGCTCACAGGTTCCAGGACACAGGCTCAAGAGTTGTGGTGCACAGGTTCAGCGGCTCCATAGCATGCGAGATCTTCCTGCAGCAGGGACTGAACAGGTGTCCCCTGCACTGAGGTAGATTCTCGACTGCGGGACCACTGGGGAAGCCTGTTAAGTAACTTTTGCCATGCAAGGTAACCCAGTCACAGGTTCCAGGCATTCTGACATGGAGAACTAGTTTGCCTACCTTACTCTGTTAGCCCTTCTACTTTGTCTTTACAACAGCACCATTTGCTCATTCAGGAGCACACATTGAGCGCCTACTATGTGGCAGACACTGTTCTAGGTGCTCGAAACACAGAAGTAACAAAGTAGACATTCTAGATGAGAGACAGATGGCAAACTAGCAGACAATTAAATGTGGTTGGAAGTGATAAGGACTCCAGAGAAGAAGAAAGTTGAGCGAGGAGCCTAAGGAGAATGAGATTGGAGTGGCTGCTATTTCATAAAGGGTGAGTGAGTGTAACAGTCAAGTTTCAGTTAGGAGAATGGAAACCAGAATTGATAATTCAAAAAACAAAAAAGGAATTTAACATCGCGGAACTGTTATACAGGTGATAGGAGGGCTGAGAGGCCAACCAGGATGACGAGGCAACGCAGAGATTCTTAACTAGGCGGTTGTCACCTTTAGGCTAAAGATATCACCAGAGCCAGGGATAGTTCTTACCCAGTACGACCTGGGGCCAAAGAAGAGATACATTAATATCTGCTACTAAGACAGTGCCTGGGGCAGACAAAGAGGAGGAAAAAGTTCTGCCCTTTCCATGTTCTTAGATTCCTCTCCTGCTTCTCAGCAGATAAACCCAGCCAGCTGAAGGCCCAAGACAAGGAAGCCTGCGAGACACAAGCCAGGCATAGGGGTGTCCACTCCCAGCAAGATATCACAGGAGGAAAGACAGTAGCCAAGAGCAAGACAGCCAACGACCAACCGGGCTACCTTGGAACAGACACCTAAAGGAACTCAGAAAGTGAGGCAAGCAGACACCTGGGGAAACAGTGTTCTGGGCAGAGGGAAGAGCAAAGGCAAGTTTGGCAGGAGGGTGCCTGATGAATTCAAAGAACAGAGAGATGCAGGTGTGGCTGGCATTGAGTTGCTGGGGGTGGGAGGAAGGAGTTGAGGTCAGAGCTCTAGATGGGAGAATAAACAGGTCTCCAGGCCAGAACAGGAACTTTGCCCTTTTCTCTGAGTGTGATGAGAAAGCCTAGAAGGCTTTTGAGCAGAGAAATGACCTGATTTGAGTTGCTATGCTCCACACTCTGGTCCTGCGTATCAAATAAAATATTGAGAGAAAGGGCAGGAATCGACAGATCAGTGAAGGAGACTCTTGTGATAATCCAAGTGAGAAATGACTTGAATCAGAGAGGGAGCGTTGCAGAGGAAGAAGATTGCATTCTGCACATATTTCGAAGGAAGAGCCAACAGAATTCACTGCAGGTCTAATGGGTGCTCTGAGAGCCATAGAAGAGTCAAGATGACTCTAAGACTTTTGCTCTGAACAAAACCCTCTGAATCTCTGGAAGGCTGCCCTTAAGTGAGGTGGGGAACCTGAAGGAGGGCACTGGTTTGGGAGGAATGTCTGGAGCTTCCCAGTTTTAGGCATGTGAAGATGGAGATACCAACTGCACAACCAATCTGAGATGTGGAGTTAGAGGTGGATGTTCAACTCTGGAGTCTGGGGAGGTATCTGGAGATGTGAGTGGAAATTTCTGGACTGGAAATTTGGGAGGTGTCAGTATATAGATGGCTTTTAAGCTATAGGACTGGTGAGATTTCCATGAATTAATAAGAGACCACAATGAGAAGCTGTCTAAGGACTGAGTTCTGGGGACTTCTATGTCTAGAGGTTCAATACTGAGAAGGCCAGAAAGGTAGGAGAAGAATCAAGACAAACTCTTTTTTTAAACAATTAAATTTATTTCTTATGTAGAAAAGACTATTTTTTAAAAAATTCATTGGCTTATAGTTGATACACAGTGTTGTGTTAGTTTCAGTGTATAGCAAAAGTGATTCAGTTATATATTCACATGTAGTCATTCTTTTTGAGGCTCTCCAGGTGGCGTTAGTGGTAAAGAACCCACCTGCCAACACAGGAGACATAAGAGACTTGGGTTCGATCCCTGGGTTAGGAAGATCCCCTAGAGGAGGGCAAGACAAACCATTCCAGTATTTTTGCCTGGAGAATCCCATGGATGGACAAGACTGATGGGCTACAGTCCATAGGGTTTCAAAGAGTTGGACACGACTGAAGCAACTTAGCATGCACACACACTTTCAGATTCTTCACTCATATAGGTTATTAAAGAATATTGAGTCCCCTGTGCTATACAGTAGATCTTTGTTGGTTATCTAGTTTATATATAGTAGTGTGTATAATCCCAGGATCCTAATTTATCCCTCCCCCCCCCATATTATCAGTTTTTACAATTTAAGTATAGTTGATTTACAATGTTGTGTTAGTTTCAGGTATACAGCAAAGTGATTCAGTTATATATATTCACGTATTCATTTTCAGATTCTTTTCCCATGTGGGTTATTCCAGAATATTGAGTAAAGTTCCTGTGCTATACAGTAGGTCCTTTTTGGTTATCTAATTTACATATAGTAGTGTGTATACATCACTGATGACAATCACTCATGACAAACTTAATCCAGAAGCCATGTGAAGTGTTTCAAGGATAAGCATGATCAACCTCTCCCCATAGGATAAGAAGTCAAATGAGGTGAGGATGGGAATTGCCTACTGGATTTAGCAATGAGGCAGTCACCAGGGACCCTGTGAAGACCTGTTTCCCCTGGAGTGGTGAATGAGGAAGGCTGCTCAGAGAGGATTCAAGACAATGGAAGGAGAGGAATAGCAAGTGTGAGAAAAACTTTTGATGACTCCAGTGGCAAACTGAAGCAGTGGAAAGATACGGAATCTGCTGCTAAGTCACTTCAGTTGTGTCCGACTCTGTGCAACCCCATAGATGGCAGCCCACCAGGCTCTTCCGTCCCTGGAATTCTCCAGGCAAGAACACTGGAGTGGGTTGCCATTTCCTCCTCCAATGCATGAAAGTGAAAAGTGAAAGTGAAGTCGCTCAGTCGTGTCCGACCCTCAGCGATCCCATGGACTGCAGCCCACCAGGCTCCTCCGTCCATGGGATTTTCCAGACAAGAGTACTGGAGTGGGGTGCCATTGCCTTCTCCTGATACGGAATCTAGGAAATGTTTTATTTTTTACCAGGCAGATATTACAGCATGTTTATAAGCACTCAGAAACGATTCTACAGAGGGAAATTTTCCTGATGCAGGACAGAGAGGTGACAATTGCTGAATCAATATCCTGGAGTCAAAGAACGGGTATATAGGTGGTGAGGTTAGCTTTGGCTAAGAATATTGAGAATTTATCCTAGGTACAAGGAGGACAGAGAGTACATGCAGACAGATGCAGGTGGGTTGGTAGATAGGGAGGAATGGAGTGTGTGCTAAGTTCTCTTCTGATTGCCTCTATTATACTAAGGAAAGAAGCATAGCCGGGGAGTTCCCTGGCAGTCCAGTGGTTAAGACTCTGCTGTGCTTCCACTGCAGAAGGTGAGGGTTAGATCCCTGGTCAGGGAATTAAGATCTCACAAGCTGTGCTACTTGGCCAAGATGTGAGAAAAAAAAAAAAAAAAAAGGAGGAGTGTGGCAGTTATCTGTAAGTAATAAGCCAGACATTTCAAGGAGGAGGAGAAAGTATGAAACAATCCTTTAGAAGAGTAAGAGAGTGGACAGGAAGTGTAGTAGCTTTGCTAAGGAATGTTCATTGATTATAAAGTAGTTGATGTTTCAAACATGTAATAAATACTTTATTTGAATGGGAGAATGAGGTGTTCTAGTTCAGTTCAGTTGCTCAGTCATGTCCAACTCTTTGCAACCCCATGAACTGCAGCACACCAGGCTTTCCTGTTCATCACCAACTCCTGGAGCTTGCTCAAACTCATGTCCGTCAAGTTGGTGATGCCATTCAACCATCTTGTCCTCTGTCGTCCCCTTCTCCTCCTGCTTTCAAACTTTCCTAGCATCAGGGTCTTTTTCAATCAGTCAGTTCTTTGCATCAAGTATTGGAGCTTCAGCTTCAGGACCAGTCCTGACTGGTTGGATCTCCTTGCAGTCCAAGGGACTCTCTTGAATCTTCTCCAATGCCACAGTTCAAAAGCATCAATTCTTTGGTGCTCAGCTTTCTTTATGGTCCAACTCATACAACCATACATGACTACTGGAAAAACCATAGCTTTGGCTAGATGGACCTTTGTTGGCAAAGTAATGTCTCTCCTTTTTAATATGCTGTCTAGGTTGGTCATAGCTTTTCTTCCAAGGAGCAAGCACCTTTGATTTCATGGCTGCAGTCACCATCTGCAGTGATTTTGGAGCCCAAGAAAATAAAGTCTGTCACTGTTTCCATTGTTTGCCCATCTATTTGCCATGAAGTGATGAGACCAGATGCCATGATCTTAGTTTTTCGAATGTTGAGTTTTAAGCCAGCTTTTTCACTTTCCTCTTTTACTTTCAAGAGGCTCTTTAGTTTTTCTTTGCTTTCTGTCATAAAGGTGGTACCATCTGCATATATGAGGTTATTGATATTTCTCCTGGCAATCTTGATTCCAGCTTGTGCTTCATCTAGCCTGACATTTCACATGATGTACTCTGCATATAAGTTAAATAAGCAGGGTGACAATATACAGCCTTGACATACTCCTTTTCCTATTTGGAACCAGTCCACTGTTCCACGTCCAGTTCTAACTGTTGCTCCTTGACCTGCATACAGATTTCTCAGGAGGCAGGTCAGGTGGTCTGGTATTCCCATCTCTTGAAGAATTTTCCACAGTTTGTTGTGATCCACACAGTCAAAGGCTTTAGTGTAATCAATGAAGCAGAAGCTGTTTTTCTGGAATTCCCTTGCTTAGATGTTCTAAGATACCTAGTATTCAGGTCAATAGAGTTATATCACCTAGGCTGAAACAATTAAACCCTAAGAGTGAAATAGCATTAGATATAATTTAATCTTGAGTGATTTGAGGGACACTTTGGTCCTTCTTTATGGGTGAGTCATTTCTCTGAATATCAGTTAGTAACATCCTATAGGTTATCATGTGAAATGATAATAGGCTGGATAAACCACATTTTAACTGTAAAACATACAAATGTGAATCCATGTTTATAATATTAAAAAGATATATTTTCCTTGCTTGGTAAGACTTTTGTGTTAAAATTCATTCCATATTTGGTATGTTAGGGCATGTTGTTGAGTAGAAGTGAATAACCAGAGGAAATGAATTCAACTGTCCATAGAATTGAAACAAACTAAGAAATGAACAGGGAGGGAGTTCTTATCAGAGGAAAGGTTACACATCCCTGGAGCATGTCAGGGAGGGGGCTGGGCAGAGGTGGATAGAGAGCCAACATAAGGAGTGGACAGGAAGTGGTTGAGATCTAACCTGTGCTTGACAAACTCTCTTTTCCTTTCCCTCTCCTGCTGTCCCTTATCTGTCATTTGGAGACTCCAGGTAGGTCAGTGAAGATGCAGACAGAGTGCCTGATCCAGACAGCCATGAAGCTGGAACCTCAGCTTTGGTGGATTTTTATGTTTCTCAGAAATACTGGTGAAAGTTTCACCACGAATTAGGGGTAAATAGTTGCCTAGGGTATTGAAAGAGTAGTTTCTGGTCCCTAGGACAATCTCTACTATTCCACTATGCATGAAGGTTAGGGAAATTATCTTTGTAATTTGACTCTAATACCTATCTCTTGAGCCTCATAAGAAACATTGAAAAAAGTTAATAGATTTGGCTAGCACTTGGGTCAGTTATTTCCAATGTATCAAATGGCTATCCGGGAGTCATAAAACAGGTAGCCTTGAAATTGTACTGTGTTTGTGGATACAGATTGGAGCCATCCTTTAAGGGCAAAATTATGTTAAAAGTTGAGCCAGGGTGAATGAACAACAGCCTATTTAAGATACAGTGCTATGTTATGAAAGATAGTTCCTGAAAACAGATCAAGGGGATTGATGGTGATGCTCCAATGTGTTTCTTTGTAAAAATTTGATGTTAAAAATACTGGTCTGTGAATTTAAGACTCACTCTTCTTTCTTCCTTCGATTTTTCCTTCCTTGGTTCCTTACTTCTTCCCTTCCTTCCCTCCATCTTTCCTTCTTCTGGTTACTTTTGGAGGGGGTGTGGATGTATTTAGTTTGGGTTTTTGTTTTGAGTTGGCATATTTATTAAATAACAAGAAATCTGTTTTGAGTTAGTGTAAAAGCAAATAAAGAACAATGGATTCCCTTTGAAATTACTGTAACATGGTTAATTATTTTTTTTTATACTTGAGAAAAGAGAACTTTAAAAGCAACCTGTCAACATGTAGCTGAACTTGGTGAAACTCAGCTACTTTAAAATGAAACACTTATTTTAAAAATTGTTTGACATAAATGGAAAATATCTGTTGTTACTGAAAATTTGTATAGGTCTAAAAGCCATAGAATTTTAAACTGTAATGACCTAACATGTGGACTACATCTCATTTTAGAGATGAAGAATCAGAAAGATTAAATAACTTCTCTAGGCGATGGCACCCCACTCCAGTACTCTTGCCTGGAAAATCCCATGGACTGAGGAGCCTGGTAGGCTGCAGTCCATGGGATCCCGAAGCCTTGGACACAACTGAAGTGACTTAGCAGCAGCTTAGCAGGAGACTCAATTATTAGCAAGGCAGAAAAATTCAAATCCTGGTTTCCTGTCTTTGTCCAGTACTTTTTATCACTATATCACTAGGTTTCTAATATAAAAGCTTTCAGTGACATAACATTAAAGTTTGCACCTAACCTAAAAGAATCTTTATGGGTTTCTAGTTCTAAGGGACTGATTTTAAATATTGGTTTTAAAATGATTAAAAAATAATGGTTTTCCCATATTTATGTAAATAGGGACGAACTTTTAAAATTGAGATATAATTCACATACCATGAAATCTATTTTTACTCTCATTTTGATATAAACGTTTAAGCTTAACTTCTAGTTACAGTATCCATTTTACTTAGGAGTGAGTATATAAAATCCCCTGGAGAGGTAAACAGCATTTTCAATATCCTTGCCAGGAAACTTCCATAGATAGAGGAGCCTGCCGCGGGCTACAGTCCATGGGGGTCGAAAAGTGCGCGCGAACAACACACACACACACACACACACACACACTCCCCTAAAAAAAATTTCTACATTTTGGAGTAGGGATGATGGCGTCTGAAGAAGCTTCATGATTCCCCCTCTCCATGGTGAATAGGTTTTTTTTTTTTTTTTGAGACAAAAATGGAAAAAGAGAAAGGAGGGATTATAAATACTGAAAAACAGATAATTCTTTGTAACAAAAAGAGGAGGACAGTTTAACAACGTCAAGAACAAAACTGTGCAGCAGAAACTTACAGTCTAGGCCCAAATATTTCCAGGGAAGGTGAGGGTACTGAGGAGAAGCATAGCTTTTTGCGTGCATTGCCCCGCCTCCGACATTAAATAAATACCTACTATGTACCAAGTCTGTGGAAGCGCTGAGAATAAATACAAAAAATGGATAAGGCAGATCCTCGAGGAGCTCAGCCTGGTCGTGGCAGCCGCGAAAAGGAGTTGGGGTGGGGGAGTGGGGGCAAGAGGTGCGGCGGGGAAGAGCGTATGGAGTGGTTGGAGTAGAGTATGGAGTCGGTGGAGGTTGGGGGCTGAGGTTAAGACAGGAAGGTTGAAAAACTGAATATATGGTAGGAAATTGGGGGTTCACAGATGTGCTGACTTCGGTGGCAGAAATCTGTCCCAGGACCTCTTAAATAATTAGCCTCATGTGCCAAATTCGGCCAGATGTCATGATGCTGGTCTTCTACAGGTAACCCTCTCGAAGAGGTTTAAAAGTCCTTTTCCCGCTTCCAGCCCTTGCTTTCCCCGCCATTATTAGGGCGTCGGGCAAGGGAAGGTGCAGGTTTCCAACCTGCACCCACGTTTGCAGCCTGGGCTCTCTGCAGGAGACAGGAATCCAGGGCTTTGCTGTCGTCATAGCAACTAGGAGTTCCGCGGTCCCCTCCCCCCATCTTCTTCTAACTCGTTCTACTTCCCCCGCCGTCTGGGCTGAGTTGTCGCTTATCTCGCGAGATTTGAGCGCAGCGCAGAACAGCACATTGGTGATCTCACCCGAGACTTGGGGAGGGACGGTGGGAGGGAGCGAAGGAGGGGAAGGAATGGGGCGGGCGAGCGGGGAGGGAAGGGGAGGGGAAGGGCGAGTGCGGCTCTGCCACCGCCGGCAACTTTGTGAGCGAGTTCACTGTGTGCGCGAGCAAGTGAGCGAAAGTCAGAGCGCCGCTGAGTCCCCGGGAGGAGGGTCCCCGGGGAGGGCCAGGTCTGGGCTTCAAAGGCCGTCCACCCCTCCACCCCGGCCCCCCACAAGCCGCTCCATCCTCTCCCGCCTCCGTGGCTCCCTCCCCATTTCCTCCCCCACCAACCCTCCCGGGCCTTCTCGCCCCCCGTCTTGCAGTTACCTGTCCCCTCCCCCCAACTTGGCACGCACCTCCCCTTTCCCCAGCGTCCACCTCGGACCTTCCCCCAACCAGCCACTCCGCACTCACTTTCCGCGCCGGCCGCCCCCTCGGCTCTTTCTTTTGGGGGGGGGGGGCTGGCGGGCGGGATGGGGGGCGCTGGACCTCGGAGGCGGCGCCAGCGGGGACCCGAGCGCCCAAACAATAGTTGATGCCCAGGGACTTGGGGGGTGCACCTCCGCCCCCCCCCCCAACTCCGCCGAGAGCGCAGCACCCCCGCCGGCTTTTCTCCAGCTTGCATTCCGGGTCCCCTACGGATCCAGGCTCGGGAGTTGGGCTGATTGCGCCTCCACCTCCCCCGAGCCCCCCCTCCCCCTCCGCGCGGCGCCCGACCCGGCCTCGCAGCCTTCTGTTATCCGCAGAGGAGGTGGCGAGTGAGCGCGCGCCGACCGTCTACACGGTTTCTCTCTCTCTTTCCCCCCCAGGGAGAGCGCGCGGCGGACGCGCCCGGACGCGCGGCGGCACCGGGAGGCCGGGCCGAGCGGTAAGTGGCTCCGGCGCCCGGGATTCGGGGAGGGGAGTTGAGGGGTGCAAGACTGTTGACAGCCCCTACCCCATTTTTGGCTAGGGCGCGGGTCCGGGGCACGGAGCAGTACACCGGGAGGCCGGTCAAAGTTTTTAATTTCCGATTTGGTGGCGTGCTGATAGCGCAACCCGGCGGGGGCGAGTCCGAGCTGCACCGCGCCCGGCGCGCGCGCGCGCGCGCACCTCGGAATCTGAATCTGCACAACTCTCCGCCAGGCGCCTGTGCGAGAGGCCGGGAGACCCGCGCCCCGGTCCGGGTAGCTGCGCCCACTCAGCCGCTCTCGTTTCCACCCGGCTGACCCTTCCCCTTCAGTCACCTGGGTGAGCGCTTTGCACGCTGTGCTGGAGGGACAGGCCGAGAGGTTTGATCGTGAGAAAGGGGGAAGAGCAGCTCGGTGCCCGTGGGTGGTTCATTTCTCTCCCGGGGGTCTGGTGGGGAGCGAAATCCTAGGATGCTCTAAACCTGCTTTTTCTTGGAGCAAGTAAACCACGAGAGGGCTGAGGCGTAGTGAAGGTACTGCAGAAAAGAACTTTTTCTTCTTCGCTCCATCTGTTTCCAACTTCGATCCTGACCTTAAAGGAAATTTGCCAAGCTCCCTATCGCTCCACGGCATTTCTAGGTGGACAAGTAATCTTGTTGGGCAGGTTGAAATTTCATCGGTTCACTATTTGGAGAACATAGAGACGAGGGAAGTGGCTCACTTTCAAGGAAGATGTTTAATTGAGTTGTTGGTATTCGTTTTGAAGAGAAGCAAAACTAATGGACACTAGGATGCATTTATCTTACAAATTTTATTTTTCTTGACGCGTATTTTAGAGGCAGCACTCAGTGAAATTCTTACTACCTGCTAAACGATTACATTTGTAAACTGGGAGCCTGTGATGCGATGCAAATTTCAGAGTAGAGGTGTCGACTTTCATCAGGTTCCAGGTCTGTCTGGATGAACTGGGGTTGGCGTTTCCTCTATAAAGCAAACCTTTCATGTTGAAACTCTGACTCAGACTCTTAAAGCCATTGTTTTTATACTTGTACTCTGTGGGAGTTAAGTGTCAACTTTCTCTCATTTTCTCATATGGAATATTCATCCCAGGCAAAGATTCTCTCACTTAATATTTTGGAAAAGTACAGGATAAAGTCCTGTAGAACCATTGTCTGCACCCAGTTTAGTAACATAAAAATTATAGTATTAATTTTCTATATAATCCGGATTTAATGACCTTCACTTTCCTCTTTTTCATTTTTTCCAAAGCAACAATTAAGCCACCTTTAGCAGAATTTAAAAATCTGATGGAAATAATATAGAACAGTGGTAACAGGAGTAGTCTCAAATAAAAGGTTTTCATAAAGCAGTTTATGGTCACTGAAGTGTCTATTAGATGCCGTGCCAGTTCTTAAGGAGAAAATTAATGTTAAAACATTTTTCCCATGAAATAAATTATTTATACTTAGGCATTAGCAATTAACAGTGCATTTAAAATGCTTTGGGTGATGATTTGCACATAAATGGTTAGGAGCAAAATCAGAGATTTTGAAGGGTGAATGATATTTTGTGGCTGTTAACTTATTTTCTTACGTTATGAAGAAATAACTTCCCATTATGCTTAAGTAAAGGACTCCTGAAGTTGACTATATCATTATTCTCTAGTTGAGTGAGAGAACAAGTTTGGCAGGTGGCTCAAGACAGTCAGCAGGTGTTGCTGATAGCTTCTCTGTGGTGGCTGGTACTGCTCCTTGAGTTTGAAATTGCTGTTTTGGTGAAGTGAACTTTTTAGATCTGAAGTGTCAGGCAGTATTAACTGTGACTTCATCATAGGATTCTATGATGAGGTTGATGAACTCCTGGTAATAATTGCAATACTAATTGCAAAGCAGCTCACTCAGTTTTATAATAAGAGTCTTTTAACTCTGTCCTTTCGCTGTGATTTCCTGGTTTTCTTACTTTGCTTTTGCATTGAATTAGATGTGTAATTTTGGTGTAGGTCTCTCCACCCCTATCCCTGGCCACAGTTTGAATTTTTTTTAAAACGACTATTGAAAAATACCTTCTAGTAACTTTATTGAAGCCATAAATTGAAGATTGCTGGAGATGAGCGATTGTGCAGAGACTTTGGAGGACCTTGGTTGACTGTGAGTTGGGACGTGTATCTGTTCTATCAGTTAAGAGTTTTTCAATGAATGGCTGTTTTCTCTCTTTGAGCTGTGAAACAGGAGCATGAGGAGAGGCGGAGCATGTTTAAGAGTACAGATCCTCTCAATCTTTGCAATTTAGGGGAATGTATGTAGTGATTGACGATAACATGAATATATGCTTCCTATTGGTCCTCACTGTCCTGCCATCATTTCTATTGGTCCATGTCAGTGTACATATGAAGTATACCTAGCCCGAAGATTTTCAGGTGACATTGCAGATTTGAGCCTTTTGGTAAACTGATGAAATTGGACTTTCTTTAAAGAAGACAGACTAACTCATCCCCATAACATAGAGCTTTGTTGTTCAGTTGCTAAGTCTTGAGTAGATCTAGTCCTCTGATGGGAGAAGGCAATGGCACCCCACTCCAGTACTCTTGCCTGGAAAATCCCATGGGCGGAGACGCCTGGTAGGCTGCGGTTCATGGAGTCACTAAGACTGAGCGACTTCACTTTCACTTTTCACTTTCATGCATTGGAGGAGGAAATGGCAACCCACTCCAGTGTTCTTGCCTGGAGAATCCCAGGGACGGCGGGGCCTGGTGGGCTGCCGTCTATGGGGTCGCACAGAGTCGGACACGACTGAATCGACTTAGCAGCAGCAGCAGCAGTCCTCTGATATAGAATGCATCTTTTTTCCTTTCAACTCAGATCACAGAATTTTATATCTCCAATTCAGAAAAAAAAATTATCTCCATAATATCACTGTATTCCTAATCTTTCGAGGTTTGTAGTAAGTCAAACGGTATTTATTGAGTGCCTCTGTCTGGGAGGCATGCTGTTGAGTTCTGTGATTCCAGTGGTGGGTAAAACTGTGTTCTGGGGCTCAAGAAACTTACAGTGCGGTGGGGCATTTGTAGTGGCCTTCCCTGGTTTGATGTTCTGATACCCTGAGACCCCTATAAAAGTTTTGCATACTGCCAATTATTTTTGAATTATAACATATTTGAATTACTTTTGGAAATAATGGGGCCCAGTGTTTGTCTTTAGGCTTTCCTGGTGGCTCAGGCGGTAAAGCATCTGCCTACAATGCGGGAGACCCGGGTTCGATCCCTGGTTCGGGAAGATCCTCTGGAGAAGGAAATGGCAACCCACTCCAGTATTCTTGCCTGGGAAATCCCATGGACAGAGGAACCTGGTGGGCTACAGTCCATGGGGTCGCAAGAATGTTTGGGTTTCAAATTTTCCAGCTTTGGGATATTAAAAAGTAATCAAACCTTTTCCTGAACTATCTTTCTGGAAAAAATGTATTTTTTTTTTCCTCAGCAAAGCTTCATCTCTTTGCTGCAGAAATTACTGAGAATATGTGTATGAAAGAAACTTGTAAACCATAGTTTTATTTGCAATTGCATGTTCTTACTTTCTGACGAATAGATTCGTAGATTGTTAGAAGGGATTTTGAGCATAAATCATTTAGCCCTTCTCCATTTTCCAGATGAGGAAACAAGCCCAGAAAGTTGAAGTGATTTTTTTTGAAGAGTATAGGAGAACTAGTCAGTGATCATGCAGTGATTGGAAGACAGGTCTTCAGACTTAACTGTATTCTTTTGTTTGCTGTTATTCCCCTCCCCCCCATCTTAGAGTCTATCGTGTTAAAATTTATTTACTACTTTTTCCCTCCACTCAAGTGTTCAGTATTTATTAGATGTCTAAAATGAGAAGAAGCAAAACTTAATGAGACAAAATGTACATGACGATTGAAAAGCCATGAAACACTGCATTGATGTAGTGTTTGGTAACTAAGCTTTAGAGTTACTCAAATTATGAAGTTGTGGAGAAAGAAATTATGAGTTAGTTAAAAATATTTACATCATAGAGCCTGTAGTTTTTTTTTTTTTCAACTCGGAGGATAATATACTTGTATACACTTTAGAGAAGCCAGATTTAATTTGTGGTTGACCATTTTTTCCTTTCTTAAACTCATTTTTCATTTGTAAAAAAGTTGTGCCCCCCTTATTTTTGTAACAGTGGCAACTTCAGGCCTTGTCTCTCAGCTACAGGTAAGGGTTATTGGGAAGTGAGGCTAGGGAGGATTTGTTAGGTGGAGGTATAATTGCACATAAAACAGGAAAATGTTGTAGAAGCTTCCTGTTGAAAATGTGAGTGATATATATATATATGGCCCCACCCAACTTCCACTGGGGTAATCTGAGCCAGGAGAGAAGAAACATCCTTGCCACTTGGGTGACTGCCCTTTTGATGAGGGACTCTCCCTTCCCCCAGGAGGGTAAAGCGTTGTGTTATTGCTTCATTGCTCACACAAAAATTTGTATCTGTTCCACATTCAGTGCTATTTAAAATAGGGGTGTTCCACTATCACTTGAGGGTGACAATCTAAGAACCTTCTATCTATTGCACTTGTAATGTTTGGGTCTGGGAAATTGGCCTCATTGGATTTTTGTTTTTTTTCTATGCTTAGCTAATTGAAAGAAAAAGAAAAAAAAAAGCCAAACAAAACCCACACACTTTTATAGCACTTTGTTTTTGAAGGGTTTTATACAGACTAGGTTAATTATTCTTAGACGATAGCTCATTTATTCGTTCCGCGGGTTTTTGATGAGCACTGGAGCGAGTCGTAGAAACATGGAAAAGATCCCCTTCACCTTGGACCACTTAAACACAGATGGTTTGAGTGAGGGTGAGTAACACAAGTGTGACCGGGTTCGTGATCACCTGGGTAAGAGAATGCACAGGGAGTGTCTTTTGAGGTTAGGGACTGGTCCACATCCACTTTCGCCTTTTATTTCTGCCTGGGAGGAGTGACATAACTCCAGCTGTGAAGAGGACGTGAGTGAGTGTTTTCTTGAGGATCTAGAGAGATGACACCAAATGACACGGAGGAAGGTCAGGGGCTGCTTTCGTTGAACTTTAGTCAACAACAGTGCCTTGAGGGGGTGTGCCACAGAGGCAGGCGAAGCTGTTTCTCTCGGCCTCTGCAGGTTGGGATGAGAATTTTCAGCCTTTGGATTCCTAATTTGTTACTTGTCATGTTGCACCAAGTTCTCCCTCTAATTAGAATTGTAGTATGCCTAACTTTAAATTGTGGGAAACGGGCAATTACATAATGTTAGATTTCCCTTTTTTTGAGTTCAGGAGAGGCATGGGGAGAATGTTTGCTTGTTGGAGAATGCTGACCTGGAGATGGAGAGTTACTGATCTGCACAAACACAGGGGTCACTTAGAGGCGACTGGAGCTGACTGACCAGCCGGCCATGGTGGCCACTGGCTTCCTTTTTTTCTTTCTCCTCCCCTAGAGTAGGTCCCGGTTAAGTGATTTTCACAGACACCAGAGTGAATTTTGGTTATTTTTCTTTTCTCTGTTTTTTCCAGAAAGCCTTTTACCAGAGCTATAAGTATAGTCTATAATCTTTGATTGTTCTTCTGAGGCTCAACGTCTTGCTCTCTTTTAGAATGAGGTCCAGACTTCTCAGGATGAAGCTATTAAGAAATAAAAAGCAAAGGACTGTGTGCTGAATGACCACATTCCTATAGTCAAGACTTGACTCTGATCAGTATCATTTACGTTGGTTCCTATATTATTTTTTTCTAATTCATTTTTTTTTATATTCTCAGTTATTTGCCTAGATAGGAATTATAGTTTGATATATTCTGAGATCTTTGCATTTCCTTTTACAATCTTAGTTCTCACAATTGACTGACTGTTGGTTTTTATGTTTCTTTTCATTTTCTGATGCTTTCAGAGAAACAACTGATGACTAAACTGTGATGTTTCATGTCTTTAAGAACAGAGGGTACTTATATGGAGATACTTATAGGAGGTATATATAATTATACATTAATAGAATGTTGTAAAATTTTCACCCAGTTTGGCTAACTCTGATTCCTTGTTTCACCTGTACATCAGATCAGATCAGTCGATCAGTCGTGTCTGACTCTTTGGGACCCCATGAATAGCAGCACGCCAGGCCTCCCTGTCCTTCACCAACTCCTAGAGTTCACTCAGACTCACGTCCGTCGAGTCAGTAATGCCATCCAGCCATCTCATCCTCTGTTGTCCCCTTCTCCTCCTGCCCCCAATCCCTCCCAGAATCAAAGTCTTTTCCAATGAGTCAACTCTTCGCATGAGGTGGCCAAAGTACTGGAGTTTCAGCTTCAGCATCATTCCTTCCAAAGAAATCCCAGGGCTGATCTCCTTCAGAATGGACTGGTTGGATCTCCTTGCAGTCCAAGGGACTCTCAAGAGTCTTCTCCAACACCACAGTTCAAAAGCATCAATTCTTCGGCACTCAGCCTTCTTCACAGTCCAACTCTCACATCCATACATGACCACAGGAAAAACCATAGCCTTGACTAGATGAACCTTTGTTGGCAAAGTAATGTCTCTGCTTTTGAATATGCTATCTAGGTTGGTCATAACTTTCCTTCCAAGGAGTAAGCCTCTTTTAATTTCATGGCTGCACTCACCATCTGTAGTGATTTTGGAGCCCAAAAAATAAAGTCTGACACTGTTTCCACTGTTTCCCCATCTATTTGCCATGAAGTGATGGGACCAGATGCCATGATCTTTGTTTTCTGAATGTTGAGCTTTAAGCCAACGTTTTCACTCTCCACTTTCACTTTCATCAAGAGGCTTTTTAGTTCCTCTTCACTATCTGCCATAAGGGTGGTGTCATCTGCATATCTGAGGTGATTGATATTTCTTCCTGCAATCTTGATTCCAGCTTGTGTTTCTTCCAGCCCAGAGTTTCTCATGATGTACTCTGCATATAAGTTAAATAAGCAGGGTGACAATATACAGCCTTGACGTACTCCTTTTCCTATTTGGAACCAGTCTGTTGTTCCATGTCCAGTTCTAACTGTTGCTTCCTGACCTATGTACAAATTTCTCAAGAGACAGATCAGGTGATCTGGTATTCCCATCTCTTGAAGAATTTTCCACAGTGTATTATGATCCACACAGTCAAAGGCTTTGGCATAGTCAATAAAGCAGAAATAGATGTTTTTCTGGAACTCTCTTGCTTTTTCCATGATCCAGCGGATGTTGGCAATTTGATCTCTGGTTCCTCTGCCTTTTCTAAAACCAGCTTGAACATCAGGAAGTTCATGGTGCACATATTATTGCTGAAGCCTTGCTTGGAGAATTTTGAGCATTACTTTACTAGCGTGTGAGATGAGTGCAATTGTGCGGTAGTTTGAGCATTCTTTGGCATTGCCTTTCTTTGGGATTGGAATGAAAACTGACCTTTTCCAGTCCTGTGGCCACTGCTGAGTTTTCCAAATTAGCTGGCATATTGAGTGCAGCACTTTCACAGCATCATCTTTCAGGATTTGGAATAGCTCCACTGGAATTCCATCACCTCCACTAGCTTTGTTCGTAGTGATGCTTTCTAAGGCCCACTTGACTTCACATTCCAGGATGTCTGGCTCTAGGTCAGTGATCACACCATCGTGATTATCTGGGTCATGAAGATCTTTTTTGTACAGTTCTTCTGTGTATTCTTGCCACCTCTTCTTAATATCTTCTGCTTCTGATAGGTCCATACCATTTCTGTCCTTTATCGAGCCCATCTTTGCATGAAATGTTCCCTTGGTATCCCTAATTCCCTTGAAGAGATCTCTATTGTTTTCCTCTATTTCTTTGCATTGATCGCTGAAGAAGGCTTTCTTATCTCTTCTTGCTATTCTTTGGAACTCTGCATTCAGATACTTATATCTTTCCTTTTCTCCTTTGCTTTTCGCTTCTCTTCTTTTCACAGCTATTTGTAAGGCCTCCCCAGACAGCCATTTTGCTTTTTTGCATTTCTTTTCCATGGGGATGGTCTTGATCCCTGTCTCCTGTACAGTGTCACGAACCTCATTCCATAGTTCATCACGCACTCTATCTATCAGATGTAGGCCCTTAAATCTATTTCTCACTTCCACTGTATAATCATAAGAGATTTGATTTAGGTCATACCTGAATGGTCTACTAGTTTTCCCTACTTTCTTCAATTTCAGTCTGAATTTGGCTGATCTGAACCACAGTCAGCTCCCGGTCTTGGTTTTGCTGACTGTATAGAGCTTCTCCATCTTTGGCTGCAAAGAATATAATCAATCTGATTTCGGTGTTGACCATCTGGTGATGTCCATATGTAGAGTCTTCTCTTGTGTTGTTGGAAGAGGGTGTTTGTTATGACCAGTGCATTTTCTTGGCAAAACTCTATTAGTCTTTGCCCTGCTTCATTCCGTATTCCAAGGCCAAATTTGCCTGTTACCCCAGGTGTTTCTTGACTTCCTACTTTTGCATTCCAGTCCCCTGTAACGAAAAGGACATCTTTTTTGGGTGTTAGTTCTAAAAGGTTTTGTAGGTCTTCATAGAATCGTTCAACTTCAGCTTCTTCAGTGTTACTGGTTGGGGCATAGACTTGGATTACTATGATATTGAATGGTTTGCCTTGGAAATGAACAGAGATCATTCTGTCGTTTTTGAGATTGCATCCAAGTACTGCATTTCGGACTCTTTTGCTGACCATGATGGCTACTCCATTTCTTCTGAGGGATTCCTGCCCGCAGTAGTAGATATAATGGTCATCTGAGTTAAATTCACCCATTCCAGTCCATTTCAGTTCGCTGATTCCTAGAATGTCGACATTCACCCTTGCCATCTCTTGTTTGGCCACTTCTAATTTGCCTTGATTCATGGACCTGACATTCCAGGTTCCTATGCAATATTGCTCTTTACAGCATCGGACCTTGCTTCTATCACCAGTCACATCCATAGCTGGGTATTGTTTTTGCTTTGGCTCTATCCCTTCATTCTTTCTGGAGTTATTTCTCCACTGATCTCCAGTAGCATATTGGGCACCTGCTGACCTGGAGAGTTTCTCTTTCAGTATCCTATCATTTTGCCTTTTCATACTGTTCATGGGGTTCTCAAGGCAAGAATACTGAAGTGGTTTGCCATTCCCTTCTCCAGTGGACCACATTCTGTCAGATCTCTCCACCATGACCCGCCCATCTTGGGTTGCCCCACAGGCATGGCTTAGTTTCATTGAGTTAGACAAGGCTGTGGTCCTAGTGTGATTAGATGGACTAGTTTTCTGTGAGTATGGTTTCAGTGTGTTTGCCCTCTGATGCCCTCTTGCAACACCTACCGTCTTACTTGGGTTTCTCTTACCTTGGGCATGGGGTATCTCTTCATGGCTGCTCCAGCAAAGCGTAGCCATTGCTTCTTAACCTGGACGAGGGGTATCTCCTCACCACCGCCCTACCTGACCTTTTTCACCTGTACATACTTAGGGAAATAAATGGAAAGGAGTATTTTTGCAAGAAATGTAAATATGTGACTTGTGCGAACCATACTGCCTTTTCTTTCAGAGACTGAAAACAAGTTGTTCTTACTCTTGAAGTAAGAGCTGTGTGTAGTTGATT
This sequence comes from Bos mutus, assembly GCF_027580195.1. NCBI lineage: Eukaryota > Metazoa > Chordata > Mammalia > Artiodactyla > Bovidae > Bos > Bos mutus. Next base: position 25,836,655 of record NC_091626.1, on the reverse strand, counting down.
TAACTCCTCCCTTTCCCCCGACCATACTTCTGGCTGCCCCAACGAAGACCTCAGAAGGTTCTGCCAATATATTTTGCTAGAGTCTATAATTTCTGAGTAGCTGGAATTTCCCGTGTAAAGAGGGCGTGCTCTGTGTGCATATGTATGTTTGGGATGGGGTTTGACTCCTGGCTCAGAACGTGCCCTTGGGAAACCCGTTAGGAGGCTTAAGACTGAAAGTGGTTCCTGACCCTCATCTCTTTTCTGGTTTGAGAAGTGCCTGTGATTCTTCCAAGAGCCTCAGTGTTACTTTATTTATTTATTTTAATTAGGATCTTAGCACTGATATTTGTAATAGGAAATGGGGTATAATAATTGCATGACAAAATAATGTTTCAGTAGATACATGATAGGTTTTAGAGAGCTATAGGATTCACAGAAAAGTCTTATTAAGAGAGCCTCAACCTAATAATCACTTTCAATGGGATTGTTCTGAAGGCTGTCTTCAAGGGAGTATTTAAAAATAGTGGTTTTTTTAAGGGTTTGGATCAGATGTGTAGGGGGTGGTGGAGGCTCACAGTGGCCTGTCGGGTATTTCTCTGGGTGATTGGGTGGTTTGAAGAAACTCAACAGGTGATTCTTTTATGCTCCTCCCCCACTCAGTTGAGAACACAATGGCTTTTATATCGTGTTTGGATTTATGCTTGACAATAAGGTACATGTGGAAACTGCAGTTTGGATGGGTGTAGGAGAGCCTCCGATCATGTGTACTGTCCCCTTGGTTGAAAAAGACAACTTGGAAGAAATTTGGAAATGACTGCCAGCAGCTGAAAGGATCATGCTGCTTAGAACTCCTGCAGTGGAGCCAGAACAAGTAAATCCAATTTGGTGGTTGCATGTGGCACTTACTTTTATTACTGGGGTAAAGAACACATAGCCTAAAATTTACCATCTCAACTGTTGTTAACAATACGGTTAGTCATGGTAAGTATCGGAGAAGGCAATGGCACCCCACTCTTGCCTGGAAAATCCCATGGGCGGAGAAGCCTGGTAGGCTGCGGTTCATGGAGTCACTAAGACTGAGCGACTTCACTTTCACTTTTCACTTTCATGCAGTGGAGAAGGAAATGGCAACCCACTCCAGTGTTCTTGCCTGGAGAGTCCCAGGGACGGGGGAGCCTGGTGGGCTGCCGTCTATGGGGTCACACAGAGTCAGACACGCCTGAAGCGACTTAGCAGCAGCAGCAGCAGCAGCAGCAGCAGCATGTTAAGTATATTCATATTGTTGTGAAACAGAAGTTCCGACTGCTTTCATCTCGCAAATTGGAAACTGTACCCACTACACAACTTCTCCTTTCCCTTCCCCCATCCCTGGCAATCAACGGTCTACTTTCTGTTTCTATGAATTTGAACTTTTTAGATACCTCCTATAAGTGGTAGCATGTGGTATTTCTCTTTTTGTGACTGGCTTATTTCTCTTAGCATAGTGTCCTCCAGGTTCATTCCTGTTGGCAGGTGGTAGGATTTCCTTCCCTTTTAAGGCTGAATAATACTGTGCTTTGTGCTCAGGCATGTTCAACTCTTTGTGACCCTGTGGACTGTAGCCCACCAGGCTCCTCTCTCCATGGGGATTCTCCAGGGAAGAATATTGGAGTGGGTTGCCATGCCCTCCTCTAGGCAGTCTTCCCAGCCCAGGGATCTAACCCAGCTCTCCTGCACTGCAGGCGGATTCTTTACCATCTGAGCCACCAGGGAAGCCCCCAAATACTGGAGTGGGTAGCCCACCATTTCTCCAGGGATCTTTGTGACCCAGGAATCGATCTGGGGTCTCCTGCATCGCAGGTGGATTCTTGACCAGCTGAGCCACCAGGGAATATACATTGTGTGTGTGTATCACTTTTGTTTACCTGTCCATTCATAGGTGGACATTTGGGTTGCTTCTACCTGTTGGCGATTGTGAATAGTGCTGCTGTGAACATGATGCTCACGTATCTCTTTGAGACCCTGTTTTCAGTTCCTTTGGCTATATACTCAAAAGTGAGATTTCTGTATCATATAATAGTTCTCTTTTTAATTTTTTTGAGTAACCTCCATACTCATTTTCATAGCAGTTATACCATTTTACACTCCCACCAGCAGTGTTTTGATGTTATTGCCCTTCTTTGCCAACACTTGTTATTATTTTTTGATAGTAGCCATTCTAATGGGCAGGAAGTAATGTCTCACTGTGGTTTTGATTGCATTTCTCTATTGATAAGTTATATTGAGCATCTTTCATGTGCTTCTTGGTCATTTGCATATCATCTTTGTAGAAATGTCTTAAGTCCGCTCATTTTTTGATTAGGTTATATGAGTTTTTGTTGTTGAGTTGTAGGAGTTCTTTATATATTGTGAGTATTAGCCCCTTGTTGAGTTGTAGGAGTTCTTTATATATTTGTGGGTGTTAGCCCCTTGTTGAGTTGTAGGAGTTCTTTATATATTGTGGGTATTAGCCCCTTGTTGAGTTGTAGGAGCTCTTTATATATTGTGGGTATTAGCCCCTTGTTGAGTTGTAGGAGTTCTTTATATATTGTGGGTATTAGCCCCTTGTTGAGTTGTACGAGCTCTTTATATATTGTGGATATTAGCCCCGTGTTGAGTTGTAGGAGCTCTTTATATATTTTGGGTATTAACCCCTTGTTGAGTTGTAGGAGTTCTTTATATATTCTGAATATTAGCCCCTTGTCAGGTGCATGATTTGCACGTATTTTCTCCCCTTTCATACACCCCCTTTTTATTGCGTTGTGTCAGTTAATGCATGAGAGTTTACAGTTTTGATGTAGTCCCATCAAAAAGCAATCCCTTTTGCTTTTAGCATCGTATCCAAGAAGTCATTGCCAAGTCTAACATCATGAAGTTTTCTGTGTTTTTGTCTAGAAGTTTTATAGTTGTACTTCCTACACTTCGGTCTTTAATCCATTTTGAGTTAATTTTTATATGTAGTGTAAGATGAGGACCCGACTTGCTTCTTTTGTGTGCAGATATCAGGTCTTCTCAGCTAGATATGTTGAAGAGACTGTGCTTTTCCCTTTCAGTGGTCTTACTATCCTTGTCAAAGACCAGTTGGCCACATTCTTGATTGTTTATTTCTGGACTGTCTTCTGTTCCATTGATCTATTTGTCTGTCTCTATGGTACCAGGGCTTCCCTCACAGCTGAGTTGGTAAAGAATCTACCTGCAGTGCAGGAGACCCAGGTTCAATTCCTGGGTCAGGAAGATCCTCTGGAGAAGGAAATGGCTATTACTCACTCCAGTATTCTTGCTTGGAGAATCCCGTGGACAGAGGAGCCTGGCAGACTACAGTCCATGAGATCGCAAGAGTTGGATATGACTTAGTGACTAAACCACCATGTCAGTACCACTTTTAGCTTTTTAGATTATTTTTGTAACATATATTGAAGTCAGAAAGTTTGAGTGATACTTATTTTTAACTTACGCTGTTGTAGGTGTTGAGAAATAGAGACATGATAGAGAAATTGAGAAAACAATTCAAAGAATTCTTCATTTTTTGGGAGGAGACTAGACCCACTTGAAGAATTAAGTAAGATGATTTAAATGGCAGAATGTAGGCGAGGCTGTCAGTTGGCAACTAGTATGATAAGACCTATAGTCTAGCACTTCCTAGTTTACAAAGTGTTTTCACAGATACTGAGTCCTATGATTTGGGAAAGCTTCAAAAAGGTGATGAACCTTGAATTGATCTTGAAGATTGAATGTGTTACCTCAATGGGTATAAATACTTAAACCATCTGTGTCAGTTCTAGCATTGTGCTAAAGAAAATTAACCGTCAGAGTCTTTTTAATGAAAGCCTCTGATAGTAATCTCAAGATTTTCAAAGGGGGTCAGTTATTATGAGACCTTTTACTATGTGGGACTTTTTTCATTGACACTCTTTTGCCTTTCCCATTCCAGTCCAGTAATTGCTGATTTTCCATATCTGCTCAATGAATAGCAGTGGGCCACACAAAAATAGAATACTTAGCCACAGTACTGTTGTATTTTCTAGGATGTACAAAGAACATAAAATTAACCTGGCCGAGTTGTATAGGCTGAATTGAAGGAGAGAGACTGGACCCAGAACAGCAAACTCAGTGGCTACTTTAGTAGTTTAGGCTATGTAAGATATACTTTCTCACCTTAGTAAAAGTATAAGGATATTTTGGATAAGTGTATTCCTTGAGGGGACAATTGGTAGAATTTCTGTGGAGGAAAGATGTCCTGTGCTTGCATATACAAGGCAAGGCATTGATTGGGCATCCCAGCTGGTGCTAGTGGTAAAGAACCTGCCTGCTGATACAAGAGACATAAAAGATCTTCCCTGGGTCAGGAAGATCCCCTGGAGGAGATCATGACAGCCCCCTCCAGTATTGCCTGGACAATCCCATGGACAGAGGAGCCTGGCAGGCTACAGTACACAGGGTTGCAAAGAGTTGAACACAACTGAAGTGACTTAGCACGCACTCATGCACGCACAAGGTATTGTTTAGTGGTTACCAAATGAATCTAAGTCTGCGTGGGTGGGTCTGGAAGGAGTAATTTACTTACTAATTTACTTACTAATTTAATTACTTTATTTACTTACTAATTAATTCATAAGTATTTATTGACTCCTGCTACATGCCAGGTCTTCCCCTATGGCTCAGCTGGTAAAGAATCCATCTGCAATGTTAGAGACCTGGGTTCTGTCCCTGGGTTGGGAAGATCCCCTGGAGAAAGGAAAGGCTACCCACTCCAGTATTCTGGCCTAGAGAATTCCATGGACTGAATAGTCCATGGGGTTGCAAAGAGTCGGACACGACTGGACAACTTTCACTCACTCACTCATTCACTCACATGCCAAGGGCTAGTGGGTGCTTCTAGTGGAAAAAGGATGCACAGCTCCTGCCCTCATGTGGCTGATAATCTTCCAGTGATTGATGTGGTCCTTCTCAGTGATCCGTTCCTCTTCATCTGGTTGGATTTTTCCTTTTTGCCAAAAGCCACCTGTTTCACTTTTGATGCAAAACAATTGTAGCTGTTTATTATGAAAATAGTCCTACATTAAATATTCTTTGTGTGGAGGAAGAAAAAAACACTAGACAATTCTGCCTCTTGGTTTCCAAGGAGATCCGTCTTGGCTAAATTTATTTTATCAAGTGCTTTTCTAAGTAACAGAACTAAAGGAAACAGGCTTTAATGAATTTTGCTTAAGGTTTTCCTGAGGACCCAGATAAGGTTTTCAAATCTTGTTTTTTTCCCCCTACTTCCAAGCCCACTCCAAGGAAATCTAAACACCTAGTTTTGGCTACTTCTAGATTTTTCCACTAATTGTCGGATCTTTAAAGAGTCATATACCCCTTTTGGGCTTCCCTTGTAGCTCAGTCAGTAAAGAATCTGCCTGCAGTTCAGGAGACCTGGGTTTGATTCCGGGGCTGGGAAGTTCCCTTGGAGAAGGAAATGGCAATCCACTCCAATATTCTCGCCTGGGGAATCCCATGGACAGAGGAGCCTGGCAGGCTATAGTGCTCGGGGTTGTAAGAGTCGAACACGACTTAGCGACTGAACTGCTATAGCCTTTTGGATCTTCAGTCATGTGTTCATTCATTCAACAAATCTTCACTGTTCACTTATTATGAACCAGGTAACCTTTTCACTTGTAGTAGGAAAGTTGAGGGTTGAATTAAACTTCCGTTGAGACCAAATGTTAAAATTCTGTGAATGTATTATGTGAAAGTGAAGTTGCTCAGTCATGTCCGACTCTTTGTGACCATGTGGACTGTAGCCTACCAAGCTCCTCCATCCATGGGATTTTCTAGGCAAGAGTACTGGAGTGGATTGCCATTTTCTTCTCCAGGGGATCTTCGCAACCCAGGGATTGAACCTGGGTCTCCCACATTATAGGCAGACGATTTACCGTCTGAGCCACCAGGGAAGACTGTATTATTACGAGTTAGTGAGATTTAGGGCTTTTTTTGCAGATAGTAGACATATTTTTGAAAGAGCTAATGAGAAATTTAGAATTTTTGTTTTTAACTCAAACATTTTAGTGAGAAAATTCTATAATGGTGAATAATTTTAGTATTAGTTTCACTCTGATCTGAAAATAATCAACATTTTAACTCAGCTGAGAGTCTTTCTTCATTTTGGCAGGAGACAGTTCTGAAGCTAGTCTTTCTGATGTTCCTTGTAACACACTAGAAAGTCAGTTCCAGTTTCAGATGATTGGTGCAGTGCCAGTGTGCAGAGATTTAGAAACACTTAGCACCTCTTCTCTTAGGTGCTCACTTCTGAGTCTTTTAGAGCCCTTGTCGCTTTTGTGTGAGCTGGTCTTGAGATATGGTGGCATCATGTCACTGAATGCAGAAGAGTCACGCAGAGGGTCTGCTGACCAATGCTGCAGTAATAAGCTGGCAGTTGCCCTTGCTGCCAGATCTATAGTATTCAGATAACCTAGTGTGAGATTTCATGGCTTTATACAACGATGTTTTCATTTTAATTTGTTGTTAGAAATGCAGCATAGGATTGATTATGTGTTATAAGATTGAGTTTGTGTGTGTGCATGTGTTTAGTTGTGTCCAACCCTTTGTGACTCGATGGACTGTAGCCTGCCAGGCTCCTCTGTCCGTGGAATTTTTCAGGCAAGAGTGCTGGAGTGAGTTGCCATGCCCTCCTCTAGGGGATCTTCCTGACGCAGGGATCAAACCCGATAAGATTGAGTTATCAGATTAAAAATTAAGAGTTTTCTCTCATGTGGATTGTTGGCTATTATAAATCCGGTCTCCATCTTACCGAAGAGCATTGGAAAATTTGTGTCACACTGGCACTGTGACTTTGGCCATTTTCCCTTCACTTACTAATCAGCAATGTTCAATGAACACCTTCTAGATGGCAGATACTGTTCTCATCCCAGAATATAAGGGAAGCCACCGGAGGGTTTTGTCCAAAGGGATTTATCTGACATATTTTTAAGAGACAGAATGCTGATGTGTAGAGAATGGAATGAGGGGTGGGGGCAAAGGTGGAGACAGGGAGAAGGTCTAGCAGTCACCTAGGTGAGATACGATGTGCAGTAGCAGAGGCGATGAGAGGTGGCTGGATTTTGGACTCATCTCAGGTGGGGCTAACGTGGTTTGGTTCACAGAAGGGTGAATGATGTGGACTGAGAGAAAGAGTGGAGTCAAGGGTAACACCAAGATTTGGGGCCTGAGCAACTGGAGTAATGGAGGTGCCATGTATTGGAATGGGGAAGGCTGGAGGAGCAGGTTTGGGTGGGGAGTCGAGCGGAGTGGTACATATTGGGTATGAGATAGTGTGGACCAAGTCAAGTTGGCAGCTGGGCAGGCCTATTAATCCTCACAAGCTTCGCTTTTCTCTTTGATGTGAAAATGGGGAAAGTGTTTGCCCATCTCAGAATTCTTGAGATCAAATGAGAGAGAAAAAAAGTTCAGACTGCTGAAGTAATGTCCTGTCTTGGTGGTATTATTTCTGGAAAGTAGATTGGTTACCATCTTATATACTTTGTGGAACTACTTATGTCATAGGCCAGAATGTAATTGGGGAAAGTTGGCATTTTCCCTCCGAAGGCTGGCTTTCTCTGTGGATAGGTGGAAAAGCATTCTCTTTGATCCTGTGATTCCTGATCCTTTGATTCTGTGATCTCTTTGATTCTGTGATTCCTGAGCAGCTTTTGGGAGAACTTGGTGTCAGGGGGCTTCTTTTGTGTAGAGCCGTTGGGGTGGTAAATGGGTGTGTAGCGCCAGACTTGCCCCTGAGTTAACAGAGCTTTTGGCAAAAGTGACTTTACTTAATATGTGGGAGGATGTTGTAGTGGAAAAGAACCCCAGCTCTTTCCTTTCTCAAAGTCTTTATTGTTTTATGCTTTCTATAACTTTGAACAGTTAATAAATTGGGTCTAATAGACCCGATTTATAAGGGGACCACTCTCTGTATTTCTTTCAGAATGCCTGTTTATGTAATCATATATTTTTGGTTGCTTAAAGTTTTCTTACAGTCAGATGAAATATGTTAAATGTATATTTGAATCCACTGAATTAAAATTTGTTTAGGATCTAAGTAAAAGTGTTGAAAGTGGCTGATGCTGAAGCTCCAATACTTTGGCCACATGATTCAAACAGCCAACTCATTGGAAAAGACTCTGTGCTGGGAAAGATTGAAGGCAGAAGGAGAAGAGGGTGACAGAGGATGAGATTGTTGGATGGCATCACTGATTCAATGGACATGAACTTGGGCAAACTTTGGGAGTTTGGGAGGGACTCCCATTGGAGAGGGACTCTCTCCATTTGGAAGATGGTGAGGACAGGGAAGCCTGGTGTGTTGCAGCCCATGGGGTCTCAAGGGGTTGGATACAACTTGGGGACTGAGCAACAGCAACAAAAAGTCCATCAGTCTTATATTTCAATCAGTGGTATTCTGAATGTATAACGCATCTTTCTTTAGAGGTAGTAGTAAATCGTTGTAGGTTTGAAATACAGTATTTGCTGATAATTGATATTTTCCCAACAGTTAGGATGTTGTTTTAGGAACATCTTCATTTGAGAGAGATGATGGTGGTTCTTGGTTCTTTTGATCCATGAGGCAGTTTGATCAGTAATGCTACTGCTGTTTCTTCACTGCCCTCCTGGTTTACACACTTCATTTGGCATCAGTGGTGTGTGCTCGTTGCAGGTTATGTGATGCAGAAGGTGAAGGTAAAGCCATTTTAAAAGGGTGCCTTTGAGAGCCTGACACATGAAGCGAATATAACTTGATGCATAACTGACAGTCTTTGGGAACTTGGTCTAAAAAATGTTCTAGGTGTTCAATAGAAAGAGAGCAGTAATGGCTTTAACAGTGAAGCAAGGCATCAGGCGAAAGAGGAGAGTGAAAAAGCTGGTTTAAAACTCAACATTCAAAAAACTTAAGATCATGCCATCTAGTCCCATCACTTCATGGCAAATAGATGGGGAAAAAGTGGAAACTGACGGGTTTTATTTTCTTAGGCTCCAGAATCACTACAGACAGTGAAATTAAATGATGCTTGCTCCTTGGAAGAAAAGCTATGACACACTTAGTATATTAATAAGCAGACATTACTTTGGCAACAAATATCTGTTATAGTCAAAGCTATGGTTTTTTCCCCAGTAGTCATGTTCTGATGTGAGAGTTGGTCCATAAGGAAGGCTGAGAGCCAAAGAATTGATGCTTTTAAACTGTGATGCTGGAGAAGACAAGAAGATCAAACCAGTCAGTCCTAAAGGAAATCAAATTGGAAGGACTGCTGCTGAAACTGAAACTCCAATATTTTGCCTACCTGCTGCGAAGAGCCAACTCATTGGAAAAGACCCTGATGCTGGGAAAGATTGAGGGCAGGAGAAGACAGAGGTTGAAGTGGTTAGATGGCATCATCGACTCAGTGGACATGAGTTTGAGCAATCTTAGTGAAGAACAGGGAAGCCTGGCGTGCTACAGTCCATGGGGTTTCAAAGAGTTGGACATGACTTCGTGACTGAACAACCAAGGTATCGGGACAAGAACTGTTTTTCTGTAGGTACTGTGGAGGCAGAGATTATTTGGGTAGTTCTCTGGTTATCTTTCAAGCAAGAGGACATCTCTCCATGTTAGGGTTTTTATCAGGTCTTCAGATTTATAACATAAGTTGACCCATCTGCTCAATAATTGTCAAGTTATGTAATCTTTTTGCTTTTCCTTGCATCTGCTTACTATACATTATTTGATTTAACGTCTAAGAAACTGAACTATAGGTATTCAGTACAGAATCACTTGACATACTTGTCTCATAAAACCTTCAGTCTTTGTCTTTCCTTTTGAAGTACATTTTAGAAAGCTTAAATCAATTGTAAGAAATAATTTAAATAATATTTGTATATTTAGTTCTGTATCTTTTCCATGCTTAATTGTTTTCTCCTAGAAGGAACACAACTTCCTTAAGACTTTCTCAGAACTTTTGGGATTTCCAAATCATATAATGGCTTTTTATTTGAACCCTAGTTTCAAAATCATTTTTACTGGGGAGATAATCTCTAAGCTTCTGAAGTCACAGTACCTATGTATGCACTACTATGCACTACTAAGGTTTTGTTTTTTTAAAATAACCTTTATTGAGTTATAATTCACCTACTGTGCAGTTTCCCGTTGAAGTGTACAGGTCAGTCAGTAATTCGTAAGGTAACCCCCACCGTAAACAGTTTGAGAGCATGTCTGTCACCCCGGAAGAAACTCTAGTCCCATTTCCCACCCACCTCCCTGCGTATCCCTAGGCTGCTGCTGACCTGCTGTCCATTTTTCTAGAATTTGCCTCTTCTGGACGTTTTCTGTCATACAGCATGTAGTCCCATGTGCCCGGCTGCTTTCACCTCGCTTTATCAGAGCTCTTTAACTTTGGTGGCACTGATACAGATTTCAGATCTACAGAAACTATAGCCTGTGCTGCGACCAGGGAAAATAGCAGACCCTCCCTTAGCTGTGTGTGTTTGTGGAGTGAGGAGTGAACTTTGATGTTTCTGTAAACAAAGCTGCCCTGCGCTAATCCACACTGCGCTCACTGCTCTCCTCGCCTGCCTCTGCCTGGCCACTGCCTGCTGCTTTCATGACCTTTTCTGATGCCTCTTAGAAGTTATCTGGGGCTTCCCTGGTGGCTCAGACGGTAAAGCATCTGCCTGCAATGCGGGAGACCCGGGTTCGATTCCTGGGTCGGGAAGATCCCCTGGAGAAGGAAATGGCAATCCACTCCAGCACCCTTGCCTGGAAAATCCCATGGACGGAGGAGCCTGATAGGCTACAGTCCATGGGTCGCATAGAGTCGGACACGACTGAGCGACTGACTTGACTTCAGAAGTCATCTTGGACTCTTGCCTTTCTTTTACCTTGGCTCTGGTCCAGGACCAAGCCTTGCCTTGCCTTTTTCCCCCTTTTGAATTGACTGTTTTCAACTTGTCCTTTTTGTTTTATTGCCACCATCTTATGCAGACCCTTGACCTTTTTTAAAAAATTTATTTATTTTGGCCACAGTACATGCATGCGGGATATTAGTTCCCCAGCGAGGGATTGAACCCGCAAACCCTGCACTGGAAGCGCAGAATATTAACCAGTAGACTGCCAGGAAGTCCCTCAGGCCCTTGACTTTTATACCTGGGTGGCTGTAGCAGGCTCCTTTCTGACCGGCTTGACTCTTGCTGCCCCAGACTCCCAGCATCTTGCCTGATTATTCTTTCTAATGGACCATTCAGGTGCATGTGCCACCCTGGAGGAATTTAAGTGGTTCCAGTACATCAAACATACGCTCTCCTGCCTGCTTTATGACCTTTCTCTTGGGTCGCTCCTTCCCTGTTCCTCTGATTTCTTTGCCCTCTCCAGGACTCTGTCTCTGCCTTCACACACGGGACCTCTGCCTTCTCCTCTTCCCAGCTACCCTGACTTCCTTTGAGCCTTTGTCACTTTCAATTTTAGTTCCATTCAATTCAAAAGGTAGGTGAAATCAGTGTGCTGAGGTGACTTAGCACGAAGGTTTATTTACCCCGGCTTTATCTCTACCCGATCCCTGCATATCTCACCCCTCACCATTATCTTACCCTCCTTGTCCCCTCAGGCAATTCTACCCTCTGAACTTGAGTTTTATCTGTAATTTTCTCATTCTTCAGAGCCTGCCTCCTTCATTGCCATCTTTCTGGTTGCTGTTACCTTGCTGTCTCCCTTGTCTGGAATGCTGTTCTACTGTATCGTATACTTAACGAGCTTACAGTTTAATTATTAACGCACAGTTCATCAAGGGTGCTTAACCTGGAGAAGACTCAGAAGAAACGTCATCCCTGTCTCAGGGATTCAAAGTGAGTCATAGGGAAAGGGGAGAGTTCACCCTTGTCCTCTCAGACCCCAGACAGTGGAACAGCGAGTAAATACAGGTGTTTGAGTGAGTATCAGAAAAGACGTTCCTAGTGGAACTGCACGCAAGTGTGCCAGGCTGTGTCTGTACACCATTGCGTGTATAGGTGGGATCATTCAGGATAGGGTCATTGTAAAGGCTTTCATACATTTCACAGGGGCTCAGTGAGATGCATGGTTCTCAGTCTCCCTTGAGGATCAGAGTCATCTGGACAGCATTTTAAGTGCATGGATTCTCAGCCATCGGAAAGTTCAGACTGAGTTGTGAAGCCAGGCTTGGAAACCTTTGAGGTAGATAACAGCTTTAGGCCTAAGAGCAAACAAGTGTTGCATTTGTTGACCAAATTTTTATTGAATGTGTGCATTGTGTGGCAGTGTAAAATTGTGAGTTTTGCCTTCATCGGACATTGGGTCAAGGGGTGCTTGCAGACAGACACTGAAAAACACTGCCTTCTCCTCAGGTAGGTGTAGATTCTTTGAAGACAGGGACCATTTCTCATTTTGTTTGTTTATATGTCCCAGTGGAATGGGCCCATTGACATTCATTCTTAGGTGGTAAACGGATTCACCTGCTGTTTACTGATTTACTCCCCTGGTGTAAAGAACATAACAAGTATGTTCTTTAACCAATAGTTTCCATTCACCTTAACTTTTCTGATGAAAAGGAACCCCTCTGTTTCCAGTTGCATCATGACAGATTCAGCCTTTTGATTTTGTTGCATCCCAGTAATGCAATTTACATTGTCTACCATTTATTGAGGACCCAGTGTGCCAGACACTTCGTGTCACATTATTGCTAATCTTTATAACAAGCCTGCAAGATAGGTATTAGGACTCTGAGTGGGAGCCAAGATGTTGAGTTCTTGTTACAGAATTTCTTCCTACACAAATCAACAGACACCGCAGCATCCACTGAACTGAGGAATTGTCTTGTATAGTCATCTTTTGGGACCAGATCGTTGTAGTCATGATTTGGCTGTGTGAGTAGAAAGTGTTTTATTGTTGGAATGCTAGAAAGCCTGTCTACATGTAATAGGGTTGCTGTGACCATCACCCTGCAAGTTAAACTTGTAATTTGTTTTAAACACTGTGCCCTGCTGATGATGGAATCTGCCTACCCGTGTCTCTGATGAAAGGCTGGTTTTTCTCGTGTAATTAAAAAAAAAAAATTACTTGGTTTTGGCTGTGCTGGGTCTTTATTGCTGCATGGGCTTCTTGTGGTGAGTGGGGACGACTCTCCAGTTGTGGTATGCGGGCTTCTCACTGTGGTGGCTTCTCTTGCTGTGGGGCGTGGGTTCTAAGTGCGCGGGCTTCAGCAGTTGCAGCACGTGGGCTCAATAGCTGTGGGGCTCAGGCTCAGTTGCTCCATGGCCTGTGGGATCTTCCCGGACCAGGGATCAAACACATCTCCTACATTGGCAGGCGGATTCTTAACCACTGGACCACCAGGGACTCCCGCTGGTGCAATTTTTAAGTATGGGAGGTAGTTTGTAGTTCATCATCCGTCCATGGTGGAGAGTCAGGGATAGTTCTTTGTATCTTAAGCAGTGGTCTGGATTTCCTCGAACTGGCATGTGACCCATTTGGTGGTCTCTTTCCCTGTATCCATTGTAGGACTTTAGCCTGTCAAGGGCACCTCCACAGTGCTCCATTAACAGTGGTTATGAATATCTTTAGCTGAAATCTGCCCACGAACTGGTTTTATTGTGGGTTCTTTACTGATTCCATCTCATTTTATCCTCTTGGAATTCCTTTGAGGTAGGTATTATCAGTATTTAACAGATGATGAAGCTGGAGCTTAGAATGTTTAAATAACTTGCATTGTTTGAGACTCTCCTCTGTTTGCACTTTTCTAAGTGACTCGGGCATGGTTTACATAGGAGTTACACCATTTCTTTCCATTTCTCTCACTTCCTCCTATTGCTTCATCAAGAAAACTTGGGTGGTGCATGAGTGAACTTTTAGCAGTTGAAAAAACAGCGAGTATCTCCAACTCCTATCCAAATTCTCTCCCTTCTAGTGGAGTCAAGATAATAGTTGTCGTTGAATGTTCTCTCTTTGGACAGTTTTCTGAGATGTGGGAAGCCACCTCACAAGAGCCTCCCACCTGCCAGGGAAGTTGCAGGCTCGGGGTTCCTTCTGTGTCCAGTACAAGTTGTTGGAGGAAAAGTAAATATTTATAGTTGTGGCGAAATAAATATAAATTTGCCTGGAGTTTGTAATCACACATGATTTTTTTTTTCTAGTTAGAAACTTTCACTTTACTTCCCAACTTGAAGGCATGACCAGAAAAAGTGAGAAATGTATTTTCTGGGTGAAATGCTTTCATTCCCATCTTTCAGCATGAGTTCTGCTGGGAAGTCATCATCTTGTCACTGACTTCCGCCTATTTCCCTAAAATTATCATGCTATCATCACGTCAGCATCTGTTTTGTTTTGAAATAAGTGTCTTTTAAGAGGCTGGAGACATATTAGAAATACATAGATTAAAGAGAGGTTAATGGAGCTGAAGTTAATTGAAAATACAGAAACAGATGTAAGATCAATCTTAGCAATCAAGTGTGTTTCTGAGAAACACACATTCAATTGATCAAACAATTGAAGTCACTAGTAGAAGTTAATTTAGTTAACTTAGGTCATGGTGAAAAGGGGGAACATTTTCACTGCCCTGCTATAACTTTTCTGTTGAGTTGTGGGCTTTCTATGTTTATTGAATCCAACATACCTTTAAACTTTGCATTCAGGTTATTTCTCCAAATCAAATATTTGATTCTTCTCTTTCATGTTAAATCAGTCCGCAAGATTTTCTGCTTTGGTTTATTAGATAAGGATTTGGGGTGGTATAATAAGGTGGTTGGGGTGGATTTATCTTAATCCCCTGTTTGCTTTTGTATTTAGGCTTATTATTTAATCTTAAGGACAAAGATTCATTTTAAAGAGTGTTATTGAGCTTTGGCTCTACCAGGGCCATAATATGCTTACCAAGTGGGTCACAGAGCCCCAAGGTTGTTTAATGAACTCAGTTTCTGGTGCTCTGGTTTATAGCAGGATGCCCAAGGATCTTAGTCTCTTCACCATCCCCGTCTTGGTTTACTGCTGCTGCAGTGAATCACCTGCGGTAGTTCCCCTTGTCTTCAGGTTACAGACTTTTCATGTTTAACCGCTTTGACTTTAACTGCTTTAACTACCTTTAAAATAATGATACACAACTGCAGTAATCCAAGTTCACTAAGGACGTGTCGCATTTGCACCTTGATTTGCTCACCATCAGTTGACAGAGTCTGTTTCTAAATATTACCCAAATATTCACCATTCACTGCACGGCTACTGATGGAGCTTTTTTTGTGTCAGGCACCTGCCCGTGGACAGGCCCTGTGGTGAGTGAGATGCAGATAATCTAGCAGTCCTGTTCTCAAGATGCTGCCAGTTTGTTGGGGAGCTCAGAAAGAATAAAAGAAAATGTCCAGTAGGAGATGAAGGAAATCATTTCAATGCGTAGTCTTCCTTTTTTATTTTGAAAGCTTAGTAGAAAATTGGGAGAGTACAAGAAAGTTTGAAGAAGAGGAGACAAGTCATCCATCATTCTGCCACCCAGGAATAACCACTATTAACTTTTTCTTGGTCCCTATCTTTTAAAAAATGGCTTCTGAAAACAAGTAAAACAGAGATTTTTCCAGTGAAAGAGGGCTTTTGGGTGCAGTTTGATGGGGAGTAGGAAAAGAGGCTTTGGGAAAAGTACAGGATTCCCAGCGTTGGGGCTGTGACATGGAACACAGCAGCCTTGGAGGGGGTTGTCTGGGAGTCCTCATGAAGAAAATACTGGGGAGCAAAATCAGAGCTGCTTTGACCTTATATTTCTTTTTGAATGGATTCCAGGTACAAGCGTGTTGGGTTCTGACATTTTGTAAGGTGGTAGTTGACGTTCCAGAAGCTTTTCTCCCAACGTTTCCATTTTAATCTGTTCTACACCGGGCAAGGCGGAACCTACTCTCTAGGAAGGGATGTGAGAGATGATTTACAAATTACAGTGTGTCCACTGCCTGCCCAGGGTTTAAGGCTGAGAGAGTTTATAACAGGAGAAGCAAAGAAAGAAACAGTGTTATTTTCCAGGGTCATTCATGTACTAGGTCTTCTTTTGGATATATTGTCTCATTGAACTTCAGTAGTTAAGGTTTGAGGAAGGAGTTTTCCTCATTTTTGTAGTTGAGATTTAGAAAATTCAGAGGCTCAGGTGCTGGTCTGTGATACACAGTGTTTCATAGTAGGTGGCAGTGGTTCATATAGGCTTTGGGACCGGATGTTGGGTTCCATCCTACCAGTGTGACCACTGGTAATTTCTCAACTTCTTCCTACCCGCCCCCCCACTTTTATTTGCATATATATATTTTTTTAGAGTCATTTATTTCCTAGGCCATAAGTTCTTGTTTCTTCTGGGATATCTTTCTCTTCTGTGCAACTTCTTCTCTGTTTTAGAAGCAATCTGCTTTTTCAGTAAGGATCATCTTAGTGTGGCAGGGTGGGCTCAAGAATAGCAGACCATTTTCAGAGGTCACTTAGGCTGCTTCTCAGCCTCTTTCTTCCTGTTTGAAAAGGGGACAGTGCTGATGCTTAACTCACAAGGTCAAGATGAGATGAGACGCTGTATGTAACACCCTTCCCAGAGCGGGGATTTAGTGCCAACAGTTGGGAGCTCTTAGGAGGGCAGTGGGGTGGCAGAACACACAGCGCCTGGCACATAATAGATGTCCAGAGATGTTAGTTACCCATCCTTTCTTACAACCCTCCCAGCCTTTCTGTTTTGCTGGTCAGTTTCCCTTGGATTTTCAAAGACCCGATGGAAAGATACATTTCACTTGGGTTGTAATGGTGGGTTCTTGGATTTATAAAATACAATTAATTTCATGTGCATTTCATCAGTAGTTGTCTTTTTTTTTTTTTTTTTTTAATATTTATTTGGCTGCACTGGGTCTTAGTTATGGAGCATGGAATCTTTCGTTAAGGCATACAAACTCTTAGTTCCAGTATATGGGATCTAGTTCCCTGACCAAGAATCGAACCGAAAGTCTTCGCACAGAGTCTTAGCCTCTGGATCAGCTGGGAAGTCCCCAGTAGTCTTTGAAAGGTCATCCTGAGCATTTCTCCTTGGTGTCAGATGTGGGGAGGTTAGGGTTAGGAAAACTAAGAGCTCAGATAGGGGGAAGGGGGTTGTGAACAGAGGGAGGAATCAGCTTGCTTATTTTCTCAGTTTAATTTGCTCTTTGCCAGCTTCAGCAAGGTCTGTATTGTATCCAAGTGTGGCTGGGATTTCTGACAGTGAGCTGAGTGTAAGAGGGCAGGACGGGAACTTGTCGGGACATAGTTGGTTCTCCTTGCATACTCATGCTTCATTCACATCGTCAGTCAACAAACAGTTGAAACTAGCATGTATTAGGGCACTGTCTGTCCTTGGGTTCAAAGGTAGCATCCGTTTTCATGAGAGCAAGCTAGGCTAACCGATGAGTAACAGAAAATTACGTCTTTTTTTTTTTTTTTTTTAAAGTATTCTGTAGTTTTTTTTTTTTAAATTGATCTTTTTTGCCTGCACTGGTCTTCACTGCTGCACGTGGGTTTTCTCTGGTTGTGGTGCAGGGCTTCTCATGCGCTGGCTTCTCCTGTTGTGGAGCACTGGCCCTAGGTGCATGGGCTTCGGTAATTGCCACTCATGGGCTTAGATGCTCCTTGGCATGTGGAATCTTCTTGGACCAGGGATGGAACCTGTGTCCCCTGCATTGGCAGATGGACTCCCATCCACTGCGCCACTAGGGCAGTCCACAGGTTCTAAGTGCCAGGATAGAGGGAGCTTTGTCAAAACATCTTAACATTTTTCTGTGTTTGCTTCTTTTGCTAAACCTTGAAGGCCAGGGCTGTGTGTTTCGTGATTTTGCATTCCCAGAACCTAATCTTAAATGCATCCCTGAATATGTAAGTTCAAAGCTGACACAGGGATAAGATAGTTTATAAACGGTGCATTTCAACTGTCTGTATATTCGTGGAAATCTCAACCCTATGAATAAGTACTTGACTTATTGGTAGTTCTTTTTTTAGAAGATAGAAGATGAAAATTGTCACTGATTCATACTTTCGGTGAAAGTGGCTATTTTGTCTTGGGGTTTTGCCATGATGAAGAGGATCTTATGGCCTGGATTTTTAGGAAGAAATTTCACAAAGCTCAGAGAACAGATAGTATACCTCTAAGGCCAGGAGAACTATAAAAAGGAGTCTGGTTACATCCAGATGGGTGGGGAGCTCCAGGAAACAAAAGTTGTGATTGTAGGATTTCAAATCCTGCTGATAAGCCAAAATGAGGCCCGCTTCAGAAGTAGCACATCTGTTTAAGGCCATTGCAGAAGAAACCAGATTAAAAACAAAATCAGCTTTATTGATATATAATTCACATACCATACAATTAGCCCATTTAAAGTGTACAAGTCAGTGGTTTTTAGTGTATTCATAGCTGTGTGCAGCCATTGCCACAGTCAATTTTAGAACATTTTCATTGCCTCGAAAAGAAACCTCCTGCCCTTCAGTAATCATCCAGCCACCTCCCCCGCTCCCCTGCCCCTGACCTAAGGAGCTGCTAATCTGCTTTCTGTTTCCATAGATCTGTCTGTTCTGAATGTTTCCTATAAATGGAATCATATATGATCTTTTGTGACTTCTTTCACTTACCATAGTGTTTTCAAGATTCATTCACCTTGTAGCATGAGTCAGTACTTTATTGCTCAATAATATTCCATTGTATGGATACATAACACTTTGTTTATCCATCAGTTAGTGGACATTTGGGTTCTTTCCACCTTTAAGGTATTAAAAATAATGCTGATATCCATGTGTAAGCTTTTGTGTGTACGTATGTTTTCGTTTCTTTGGGGTCTATACCCAGGAGTAGAATTTCTGTATCATACGGTAACTGTTTAACCTTTTGAGGAATTGCTAAGACTGTTTTCCAAAGCAGCTGTTCCCTTTTATATTCCCACCAGCAGCGCATGAAGGTTCCAGTTTACCCGCATCCTTGCCAGCCCTTGTCGCTGTGTGTACGGTTTGGCTTTTTTAATGTTAGGTGGCCCTAGTTGTGAGGACTCCACTTCCAGCGCAGGAGACGTGAGAGATGTGGGTTTGATCCCTGGGTCAGGAAGATCCCCTGGAGTGGGAAATGGCAACCTACTCCAGTATTCTTGCCTGGAGAATTCCATGGACAGAGGAGCCTGGCGGGCTGCAGTTCATAAGTTTGCAAAGAGTTGGACATGACTGAGTGACTAAATTTTCGCTTTTTCACTTCAGCCAGAGTGAGAATGGTTTCTGTACTTTCAAAAATATTGGGCTTTCAGTTCCCATAGGGTTGTGGCATTCTTGGTGCCTGGGGTACAAAGTTGAATGTCAAGTTCCCAGTTTAGGAGATCAGCTTGCAGCAAGTATTCTTTGTACACACACACACACACTTTTTATTGAAGTATAGATGATTTACAGTGTTGTGTTACTTTCAGGTGTACAGTAGAGTGATTCAGATATATATGTATATATTCCTTTTCAGATTCTTTTCACTACAAGATAGTGAATATAGTTGCAAGATAGTGAATGTAGTTCTCTGTGTTACACAGTAGGACCTTGATATTTATGTGTTTTAGTGTATATATGTTAATCATAACCTCCTAATTTATCTCTCTCCACCCCTAACTTTGTTTTCTGTGCCTGTGAATCTGTTTTGTAAATAAATTCATTTGTATTACTTTCTCTTTTTTTTAGATTCCACATATAAGTGATGGCATATGATTATGTCTTTCTGTTACTTCATTTAGCATGATAATCTCTAGGTCCATCCATTTGCTGCAGATTTCTCTCATGGTTTTTGAAGGGCTCAATTGTGGAGGAAGCAGTCTGATAAGTAACTGCCAGATGTATGCAGAGTGCCTCTGAAGCTGGTTGTGAGATGCTTTGTGACATTGTGATGGAGAGTGGAGGACATCTTTGAGGAGGTGGTACTGCTTCTCAGATCTGCACAGACTGAGGGGAAGTGGACGGGGTGGGGAGGGCAGGTAGATGCTGAGACTCGGGTGTAAGAGAATTTCTGCTGTGCAGAATGAAATGATTATGAAAAAGCTTTCTGGAAGTGGGACAGTGTTGCCACTGTTCGGCCTCAGAGTGGAAAGCTTTGCATATCACGCTGAAGAGTTGGGAATTTAACTGTCAGAAGAAAGTCTGGAAAGATTTTGAATATCCAGGAAGCAGAATGGTCAGATTTGCATTTAAAACATTTGCTAACACATAATGTGGAAAAGGGCTTCCCTGGTGGCTCAGATGGTAAAGAATCTGCCAGCATTGTGAGAGACTCTGGTTCGATTCCTGGGTTGGAAGGATCCCCTGGAGAAGGCAATGGCTACCTGCTCCAGTATTATTCCCTGGAGAATTCCATGGGACAGAATTCCATAGCCTGGAGGGCTACAGTCCATGGGGTTGCAAAGAGTCGAGCACGACTGAGCGACTAACTCTTCAAATGTGGAAAATAAAAAGTACTCATCTGAACCTTGGGAGACAGGAAATTCTTAGAAGAGTGAGGTTAGGGATTAGCTGGACCAGAAGACCAAGGAAAGGAGCAGATTTTTGAGGAATTTGGAGAGACTGAAACAAGTCATTCTGTGCTAATCTTGTTTTCTCTCTAAAATAGATTTTAAGAAGGTTTGATAGGTTATTAGTCTGTAGTCTTTTGATTGCAGCAGAGTGTTCCGTTTAACAAAATGCTGTCCTGGTGAAAAAGATGGAGAATATGAAGTGGCTATTTGATGGGTTTGTAGCTCACTGAATAAGTCAACTTAAAAAACGGTAAATTTAATAGATTTGTATCAGCTGGGAGGGAGCTCTTCCTCCTGTAATGTTGCAGTCTGTACTTGCCTTTTGTTGGTTATGACTTTCAGTTTTTTTTTGGCTGCTGCTGGATCTTCGTTGCTGGGTCTTCGGGCTTTCTCTGCTTGGAATGAGCGGGAGCTCCTCTTCGTTGCAGTGCACGGGCTTCTCACTGTGGTGGCTTCTCCTGTTGAGGAGCTCAGGCTCTGGTGCTCGGGCCTCAGTAGTTGCGGCTCGTAGGCTGTAAAGCACGGGCTCAGTAGTGGTGGCACATGGGTTTAGTTGTCCCACTGCATGTGGAATCTTCCCATACCAGGGATTGAACCCATGTCCCCTGCATGGGCAGGTGGATTCTTACCTACTGGACTACCAGGGAAGTCCTCAACTTTCATCTTTGACTAAAGTGGTTTTCTTGTTGACATAGATACTCATGAAGTAGCACTACAAAGGTAGGTAATGTTGTAGTTGACAGAATCAAGGTTTTCAAGTATACATATTCAAAGAAGTGAAATCGGTGGGAAGAGGGCAGAAGTTTATCCTTTTATGTTTAAAGCACACAATACATAAGTACATAACAGATACACAGTATAATAGATACAGAGTGTATCTGTGATATTAAAAGTTTCATGTGGGAGAATGATTAGGAAAAAATTGTCTAAAAAACCTCTTTTGTCAGTGACAGTGAAAAAGGTTGAGAAACTGCTTTAAAGAAAATTCGAGGTTTGGAATGCTAAGCAAAATCTTACCAAGAAAGGTATGTAGAGATACCCTGGAATTTGTACATTTAGTAACAGAAACTTGAAGACCTCATTATAGGATGGGAATATTGCTTGATGCATATGTTTATGTGAAGGGAGAAAAATTAGAGTTAAGTTTCTTTGGTGATTTTATTTGACCTTAAATTCGGTATAAGTTGAGTTTACAGGCTGATATCATAAGAGAAAAGTTGATGTTAGCCTTAGGCTTCATGTGTAAAAACAGATGTTATGGGTTCAGTGTTCTGTTGTACTTAACACTGGCTGGAACCTGATCTGGAGATGTAAAAAACTTGAACATCCAGAGGGTGATCAGAAAGATGGGAGGTCTTGAAACCAGGTTGAGAAGTAACAACTAGAACAGCACCTGGCTTGTTGCTTAAGTATACCATGACGACTGCAAGAATTTATGGCTTGAATCCACAAGCATAATTAAATTGGGCAAGGCCGTATCATTAATAAATTAATTAAATCAGTGTTTATTGAGTGTCTGCTCTCTGCCAGGCCTTGTTTTAGGCAGTGGGGGCTCAGTACTCAGTAAAAAAGGACAAAATACCTTTGTCCTTATGAAATTTGTAGTTTAATGAGTAGAGACAGACAGTAAACAAGATAAGTTTGTAAAACAGACCTGGTGTATAAGATAGTGTGTGAGATATGGACAAGTCCTAAAGGAGAAAAAAAAATAGAGAGGGAGAAGGATGTGAAATATTGGGCAGTGGTGGAAATTCTAGATAGAGAAGTCAGGCTGGAGAAGGCCTTATTGGGAAGGTGACTGAAAAGAAAAACTCCCTCTATTGTACTATGAACAAGCACAGAGAAAAGCGCAAAAACGAGAAGCTTGCGGTGGGATGAATTTTTACAACGTGAATACAGTGATGTAGCCAATGCTCATATTAAGAACAGACTACTATTAGTCTCTCAGAAGTCCTGGTTTCCCTTTCCCAGTCAAAGCATGACCCCCTGACTACTAACACTGTAGCTTACTTTGTTAGGGCAGGGCCAGTTTCAGTGCTTTATTTTATTCGTTTGTTTAAATATTTATTTGGCCGCACTGGCTCTTGGTTGCAGCAGGATCTTCTGTCTTTGGTTGCAGCATGCAAGCTCTTAGTTGTGGCACGTGGTATCTAGTTACCTGACCAGGGATCAAACCTGGGCCCTCTGCATTGGGAAAGGGAAGTCTTAGCCACTGGACCACCGGGGAAGTCCCCTGAGCTTTATTTTAGTATGATCATGCTGGATATATTCTTTTGTTTCTTGCTTCTGTCACTCAACATTGTGTTTGTGAAACGCATCCATGCAAGTGTGTGCGGTTCATTCATTTTGGTTGCTGTCGAGCATTCCTTTGTACGACATTATGACATTTGTTTTCCTGTCTTTGGCTAGTACTGCCATGCACATTCCCGTATACGTCAAGACATCTACGGGGATGTAATAGGAGTGGAATTGTTGGGTCATGGGGTATGAGTATATTCACTTTACTGGATACCGAGAAGCAGTTTTTCCCTAGTTAGTATGTCTCATCGGCGGAGGCCGAGAGCTTCACATTCTTGGCAACATTTGATATTTCCTGCCATTTAACTTGAGCTGTTCTGGTGGGTGTGTAAAACTATTTCGTTGTGGCTTTAATTTGCATTTCCCCAAAGACTAAAGCAGTTGAGGACTTTTTCATGTGTTATTTGACCATTTTGAGGTCACTTTTAGGGGTGATGGAAACTGTGTCTTCATTGTGATGGTGAGAAGTAGTTGAATAGGGACCACTGGGGAAGTCCTCCCCTGAGTTTTGATACCTCCCATCAGCCCCCATTTCCATCACCAATCAGTCTCCAATTTCACTGACTTCTTTTTCTCATTTTCACCAACCTTGGTAAAGAATCTGCCTACAATGCCAGAGACCTGGGTTCGATACCTGGGTTGGGAAGATGCCCTGGAGAAGGGAATGGCAGCCCACTCCAGTATTCTTGCCTGGAGAATCCCATGGACAGAGGAGCCTGGTGGCTACAGTCCATGGGGTCGCAAAGAGTCGGACATGACAGCAACTTTTCAAGGCCACATTTTATGCGTAAGACTGACAAACAGACTTATGCTCATGGCCTAGATATGGAGTGTGAGAGAGGAGTCAGGAATGCCGTTAGGTTTAATTTTCTTTACTTTTCACCTGAGCTGGTAGAAGGGAAGTTGGGATGTTGGAGATGGGAAAGGTGAATATCTGAAGCAGTTGGTACCTAGACTTTGGCATTTTATGCACATAATGGACATGAGTTTGAGCAAGCTCCAGGAGATGAGTGAGGAAGGACAGGGAAGCCTGGCGTGCTGCAGTCCATGGGGTTGCAAAGAGCCGAACATGACCAAGCGACTGAACAACAACAACATGTAATTAGGATTTTATTTTTAGCATTTTATAAAGAAAGGCCGTTTATATACAAAAAGAATAGGAAGGACATAATTTCAGAATAAAGGGCAACCCTTTAAATAAGATATATTATGTAAGACTCATGAACAAGTTCTTTTTTTAGCCCCTCATTTCTCCGAGGACTTACAAATGCCAGTATTGTTTTGCAGGCCAGCTTTGGGAATCACTGATTTGTGGTATTAGGTACACATCCCTTGATTTTGATAGAGTTACTAACTGATCATTGTATCTCTGTCCTTAAATTTGCAGTAAAGATTGAATGGGGTTAGACTCTAAATGAACTTCCCAGGTGGCGCTAGTGGTAAAGAACCCGCCTGCCAGTGCAGGAGACATAAGAGATGTGGGGTCTGTCCCTGGGTTGGGAAGATTCCCTGGAGGAGGGCTGGGCAACACACTTCAGTACTTTTGCCTGGAAAATCTCATGGAGCCTAGTGAGCTGTACAGTCCATGGGGTCGCAAAGAATCGGTCATGACTGAAGTGACTTATCACTCACGCATGCAGACTCTAAATATGAGAAACCATAAAAAACATCAAAGTAGGCCATGTGTCATTTCTAGCCCAGAAAGACTTTCTTTCTTTCCTTTTTTTTTTTCTTTAAAGAGGGAGAACCAGATGCATCCAGAAGACACATATGGCTCATGTGTAATCATAGTAAAGCTTGGTACTCGTCATAGTAACTTCTTTGCTCATAGACTATGAAACGATTGTTTCAAAGATTTTGTTGTGAAGTAGCCTCACTCTTAAGGTTTGTAGTTTTTAATTTTTTTTAAAAGCAAATTGATTTGCCTTGTCCTGAGGGAATATTAGACTTACATTTCAACTTTCCTATATTCCCATTCTCCCTGAAGTGAAGTGAAAGTGATAGCTGCTGAGTCATGTCCCATGTTTTGTGACCCCATGGACTGTAGCCCACCAGGCTGCTCTGTGCATGGAATTCTCCAGGCAGAAATACTAGCGTGGGTTGCCATTCCCTTCTCCAGGGGACCTTGCTGACCCAGGGATCAAACCCAGGTCTCCTACATTGCAGGCAGATTCTTTGCCATCTGAGCCACCAGGAAAGCCTCCCATTCTTCCTCCCAGCAGTGTTATAAAAGTGCACTCTAAAGTATCTGATGAAAGCTATTCGGGGCAGCGGGAGGGGAATGTGGCCCTGTAGTAACAGAGGTGAAGCTAGCTGCTCTGAGTGTCTGTGTACCTGTGCTCCAGAGCCATGTTGGCATTGACTTTGGTGGACTGTCTCGAATCTTGTGCTTTGCTTTGAATTGAATGCGTGCCAAGTTGCTTCAGTCATGTTCAACTCTTTGCAACCCTGTGGACTTTAGCCCGCCAGGCTCCTCATCCATAGGATTTTCTAGGCAAGAATACTGAGGTGGGTAGCCATGCTCTCCTCCAGGGAATCTTCCTGATCCAAGGCTCGAATCTGGGTCTCCTGCACTGCAGGCAGATTCTTTACCATCTGAGCCACCAGGGAAGCCCACTTTCTATTTGGCAGAGCGTTGAGACACCTTGTGAATAGTATCAGTGTGTAAGTGATCTTTTATATGAAAGTTTTGCCTGTGACTCTTACCTGAGAAAGATTTTGTGCGCTCTCATATACAGAGTAATTTGATTATTCAAGGATATTGAATGTCCTTTGTGAGATCCCGTGGCCATCTTAAAGAACAGTATTAATAACAACTGATTACATTTCCCCTCTTTGCTAACTGATTTTATGGGACTTATTGTCTCTCTACCAGGAAGAGAATTTTAGCATGCATAATCACTTCTGAGTGTTTCCAGTCTGCTTTTGGTGTTAGGTAATAATGTCGTATTTTAGTTAGTTGATGTGTGTCTATGGTTTTAACATGATTATCTGGCCTCCTGAGGGATGGGAAAAAATAAGTGAAAAGCTCATTGCTGCTCTGTGAGTTAAGTTGTGCCTTGGCACCAAGTGCTAATCGCTTTGGCATTCAAACACAGCATTGGATCATCTGTCTGCAGTTTAGGAATGTTCTCAAAGTGCTACCTAACTCTTCAGGATGCTCCATAAACTTGAGCTGACATAGGAAGTGATGTTTATTGTATTTTGTTCTCAAATAGCTGGCCAGGTCACTGTCATCAGACTCTTTATTGCTAGAAAATTAGGTAAAAAATCATTTCCTCTTTTTGCATGAAGAGGTGATGAAATTTAAGAGAAAGTACATATAAGGAAAGGTTGGAGGTGTTGATTGTGGATTTGAGGCTTGGCTCAGAGCAAAGGTCTTTTTGATTTATAGTGGACTATTCTGTGGATTCCTTGTGTCTCTCAGTCTCAGCTCTTGTATGGGGAAATGATGAAAGGAATATGTGCCGTGTAAATTGGTCAGGGTTTTTAGTTACAGATTCTGAGATCTATTCTAGTTAGTGTTAAGCAGAAAGGGGCTGATGAAGCGTGCTAGGTAACTTAGAAAATCATCAGGCAAGCTGAAGAAAGAGACTGGGTATGGCTGGCTGTCCGTCCTGCACTGTGAAACCCGTTCTCCCAGGAGGCCCCCGCTTGAGTCAGTTCAGTTCAGTCACTCAGTTGTGTCCGACTCTTTGCAACCCCATGAACTGCAGCACACCAGGCCTCCCTGTCTATCACTAACTCCCGGAGTTTACTCAAAAGCATGTCCATCAAGTCGGTGATGCCATCCAGCCATCTCATCCTCTGTCATCCTCTTCTTCTCCCAGTGTCAGGGTCTTTTCCAATGAGTCAACACTTCACATGAGGTGGCCAAAGTATTGGAGTTTCAGCTTCAGCATCAGTCCTTCCAATGAACACCCAGGACTGATCTCCTTTAGGTTGGACTGGTTGGATCTCCTTGCGGTCCAAGGGACTCTCAAGAGTCTTCTCCAACACCACAGTTCAAAAGCATCAATTCTTCGGACCTCAGCTTTCTTCACAGTCCAGCTCTCACATCCATACATGACTACTGGAATGATGTTCCAAATCAGAAGCCAGAGCCAAGGTCATCTTGCTTTTGTCTGCAAGCCAAGTAGATGCCACACACTCTGCCACCCACCTTACTTTCCCCCGTATTACTCCGAAGCTCCATTCTGAAGGAGCCCCATGTGGTGCGGTTGATGGAACGGTTACTGACTCGAGCCTTTGGACTCTTTAATCAGTAGAAGTTGATAAGAGGCCAGAAGAGAAATTCAGGCACGGCTTTGTTGGGACTTGTAAAGGAGCAGAAACACGGAAAAGGTTCTCTTGGTTGCTCTCCAAGGAGGGCAGGGGTGAGGGTAGGGGTGGAGCAGCGTCAGGCCGGAGGGCTGTCTCAGGTGGTCTGCTCACCCCCTCGGTGGCGCCCTGTGCAGGGATCCTGCAGGGCCCTGCTTTTGCTGCTTGCACCTCAGAAATAGCAGTTGGTTTGTGGCCTTTTTGTATTATTGTTCGTAATTTCCCCAACTGCACATATGTGCAGTTATTTTTAGTTATAGTTTCTTTGTATGCTCTTGCTGGAGGAGACTTCTGTCCAGGTTTAAGTATATCACAGCCTATCTCAGAACTAACTAGTAAGTCCGCCTGTACCAGGGGAAGAGGATGCAGGAAACAGTGCTCCATTCCCAGGATTGTTTCTTTGCTTTTTAAAACCCTGCAGTGAGAAGGTGGGCTCTTCAGGGAACTATTAAACTGTGGTGAGAATGGACCAGAGATTTTAGCCCTCCTGAATAACAAATGCTCATTACAGCACCTATTTGAAATAATATCATAGCAACTAGACTAACGGGTTCCAAATAACTTTTAAGGAAGCCTACTATTTAAAAACATAACTTTGTTTGTTTAATTGGAGGAAAATTGCTTGACAGTGTTGCGTTGGTTTCTGTCATACAGCAGTGCAAATCAGCTGCGACTATGCACATATCCCCTCCCTGGTGAGCCTCCCCCCATCCCACCCTTCGAGGTCATCACAGAGCACCGGGCCGCGCTCCCTGTGTCATACAGCAGCTTCTCACCAGCTGTCCATTTACACGTGACAGTGTAAATGTGCTGACGCTGCTTTCCGCGTCGGTCACAGGCTCCTCCACAAGTCTGTTCTCCGCGTCTGCGTTCCTTCCCTGCAGAAAGGTTCATCAGTACCGTTTTTCTCAATTCCATTATATGCATTCATATAGGATAGTTGTTTTTCTTTCAGACTTACTTTACTCTGCGTAATTTGGGTTTATCAACCTCACTAGAACTGACTCAGATTCATTCCTTTTTAATGGCTGAGTAATACTCTATGTGTGTGTATGTGTGTGTGCATGCCACATCTTCTTTATCCATTCATCTATTGACGGACATTTAGGTGCTTCCATGTCCTGGCTGTTTTAAATAGTGCTGCACTGAGCATGTGGTAAGAACCTGCTTTTAAAAATTGAGGGTAGTAATGCATAAAGAATACATAAAACTCACAGTTTCACTCTTGTGTTACTTTAGAATTTCTTTATTAGTCTGGTCTAGAATCTGTAGATAGTAAACTCAGGACAAGTATATTGCAGATTCTTTTGCTCTTGGTGAACTAGTCAAGACCCATTCTTATAGATATTTTGGTCAGAAAGGGAGAGTGGAGATTTTATACACAGGTTAGTATGAATTGACTGTTGTTACTAGGGGCTTCCTAGGTGGTGCTAGTGGATAAAGAACCTGCCTGCCCACCAGCAGACTTGGGTTCAGTCCCTGGGTTGGGAAGATCTCCTGAGGAGAAAATGGCTACCCACTCCAGTATTCTTGCCTGAAAAATTCCATGGACATAGGAGCCTGGCGGGCTACAGTCCATGGGGTCCCGAAGAGTCAGATACGACGGAAGTGACTTAGCACACACTGTAACTAGAGGAACAGATTAAAGTGTATGGATCTGTGCCAGTGGGTTAGCTGAGTCACAAAGCATAGCATATTATACTTTTTGATACAGGGTTCTTTACCAAAAGTTTTTTTTTCCTAAAATAGACTTATGGACTTATCCCTAGAGGGGACTTAGAAATCATTTGGGTCAGTTGAGGAAATCGTGTGCAGAGCCTTGCTCAAGGTGGAGGAGCAGAGGTCCCACCATGGTAGGACAAGCTCAGTGCCTCCTGGGTTCCTGCACTGAAATTTAAGTCCTGACTTGAAGCCAGGCCATCTCAGTGGGGTTGTTGGGTTGATTAACTTCGGTGCTTTTTAATGTGTCAAATGAGTACTTGGAAATTTCGTCTTGAGTTTTGAGGAATATGAATCACAGAGATAAGCATTTCGTTCAGAACAGCCCTTGTGAGGGAGGGGAGCACACAATGAACATGTCTAGCTGAAGATGTCAGTTTCACTTGGTAGAATGAGCTGCAAAAATGAAGGGGGTTTATACGTGGCTGTCTTCTACTTACTCTTCTGTGTAAGTTTGCTCATACACAACTCTTCTGTTAAGGAGCGTATTTCATACATAATTTGTACAAGGTAAAAGTTACTAGTAAAATGAAATATGGTTCACTTCTCAGCTCCTTCAAGTCTTGGCTCAGAGATGTCTGTGTAATGAGTCTTACCCTGACCCGTTCTATTTAAGGTTGCAACCCATCCTCCCTTCATTCATTCCTGAATCCCCTTATTCTGCTATCCTGGCCTTTTTCTTTTTAAAACTACAGATCCCCTCTGATAGTAAAAGTATATCTCCCATATAATTTGTCTCTGTGTTGTGTTTATTGCCTGTTGTGTATCTCCTCCGTTAGACTACAAGCTCTGCAAAGGCAGACTCATGTCAGATTGTATATCCCCAGTAGGAGGACTAAATAGCGCCTGGGAGGAGACAGAAGTTTGATCCCTGAGTCCGAAAGATCCCTTGGAGAAGGAACTGGCAACCCACTCCAGTATTTCTTACCTGGGAAATTCCATGGACGGAGGAGCCTGGTGGGCTATAGTCTGTGCATAGTAAGTTGCTTCAGTCATATCTGACTCTATGTGACCCTATGGACTATAGCCCACGAGGCTCCACTATTTATGGGATTCTCCAGGCAAGAATACTGGAGTGGATTGCCATGCTGTCCTCCAGGGGATCTTCCCGGGCTATAGTCTGTGGGGTTGCAAAAGAGTGGGACACAACTTAGCAAGTAAACAACAACAAACCATAGTATATATTCAGTATATATGTGTTGAATGAATGAATTTGGCAAAAGCAGCTACTCTTTAAGATTCCTGTTAGTAAAATGACAGAGCTTCAATCCCAGTGATTATTTTATTTGTGAACTCATTGGGAATGGCAACATCTTCAGTTGGTATATAAAGAAAATAGATTATTTTAAGTGTGTGAGTTGTGTTACATACAGTGTTCTGAAGCCTTCTTGCTTATTTGGCAATAAACAAGGAACTTGGATTCAGATGAAAAAAATCATTACATTTTCAGCTTGAATCAGTGAAACAAATTCTTTACATATTAGAACCTAGATAACTGATAAAACTGCACACAGAAATTTTCAAATGTAGGTTTGAACAGTAGCTGGTTTTAAACATGATTAACTTAAAGGTTTTCATTTTCAGCACTGAGGCCAGAAAAAGGGGGGCACGTTTCAGAGTCTCAGGTAGCCTAGTAATTGCTGGTAGCCTCCTGGGAATTTCTAGGACATTGTGTCATTTATAAATGCTCATTTTTGTTATTTGAGAAGATATTTGACTTTAGAAATTCAAGAGAAATAATGATGTTAATTAGGGAACTCAAATGGGGGTTCTGTAATAACCTAGAGAAGTGGGAAGGGGTGGGAGGTAGGAGGGGAGACTCAAGAGGGAGGGGACATATGTACACCTATGGTTAATTCATGTTGATATATGACAGAAATCAAACCAATATTATAAAGCAATCATCAATCAATTTAAAATAAATATTAAAGATGGTAATTAATATCTCAGAAAGTTGTTAAGGAACCTAGAAAATACCTTAGAAATCGAGTATTCTGACTTTTTATATAAGCTTAAGGCCAGAGCCTGAATTATTTGCCCAATATCATACAACTTATGAGTGGCAGAATTGGTACTAATTTTTGTCACCAATTTTCACTGAAGTATCCTTAATAAGAGAGGAGTGTATAAATCTTTCTTTGGAGGTCACCCAGGAAACACTATTATGGATTTGTTTAGAGATTTATATTTTTTTCTTAAAAATTTCAAAAATTTATATAGACGTTTTAAGTTATACAAGTTATTTTCTCTTAATGTGTATAGGCTTTGTGTGTATGTGTGTGTGTGCAAAAATGTGCTTATTTGAGAAACTGACATTTGGAATTTGAGGAGATGAACGGAATGAAAGGACACGTTAGATTATTATTGTCTCAGAAGTGTTAAAAATCAGAGTTTTAAAGAAAACTAACAGGGAAGTAGCTCTACTCGATCTATTCTGAAGGTAAATATATGGGGAAATTAATTATAGTGCAGTGGAAATATTTTATTTAGAAAATATTTTAAACCTCAGCTTGAGAAGATCGGGTTGCTATTTTTGTCGTTTCAACATGCTGTGTAAGTGCAGTCAGATAATGATTTGTATCTTTGTGCTAAAGATACTGGTTTGGAAGGGATCAGTTTTTTAAAAGAGAGAGATGATTTGTATATAGAATTTGAACATATTTTTTCCCTGACCATAAAATTAGACTGCACTTATATAGAGAAAGACAACCAATCCCACCCTACCCTTCCCCAGCAGGGAATACTTGGAAGGTTTTCAGTTCTTGATCTTTAATGTTAATTGTTTCTTTTGTAACACAAGGTTAAATGAGATATTTATTATGCAGTCAAATTGTAACTTGATTTTAATATGCTCCAAAATATTGTTTGCACAACTAATTAGATAGCAGGATGTAAAAGAAAGATCACAGGGCTGGCATTCAGGAGGTAGTGACTTAATCTTATTGGTAAAGGGAGAGTTTTACAGTGATAAGATATTGGGGTCCCTTCCAGCTCCCAAGAGTTTGTGAGCTCTATTAGCTTGTAAGCTGCTTAGTACCTCCAAAAACGTACTTTCTAAAATTTAAATGTACAAATAGCATGCACATTTTAAGTTGTTCATTGCCTCCACACAAAACAGTTCTCTCAAGATGAGTATTTTGGGAGCCAGTGCCCCCTGCTTTCATCCGGTCAGTGGGGTTTTTCTGTCTGACTTCCAGAGGCATCCCTGTGCAAGAACTTGCTGATTGGTCACTGGTGGCTTATAGCAAATCCGTCTCTGCTAAGCAGGGTGGAGTCTCTGAATTTGTATTTGATTCTCATTGGTTTTCATTGGTTGCAGGCGTCGGTGTTGGGAGGCCCGTGTGACAAGTGTGTACGTGATGGTCTTGCTGTGCTAGTACCATCTTAAAGGCGTGCTGTCATGTGGGTTTTCAGTTAAGTCTGTCACACTAGAGAGTCTACTAGTGCTAGGTGGAACGGCAGCAGTCCCCTACAGAATTACGAATTCACATCCCATTCTGGCAGAGGTATATGTTTAGAAGTTCAAATATGGTATCTGTTGGCAGGCATGACTAGACAGCTAGTGAGTGAGTGGGCAAGAATTGCACTTCGAGTGCAGATAACCAGGCTGTGGTCCCTACTCCCAAATACGCAATGATAGCTTAGTACCCAGGAGAGTCACTTTTCAGAAATGATAGCTCTGAAGTGAGAGAGAGCTTTACAGCCCCTGAATTATTTTGTGATTTCATTCTCATTCATTCTCATTTTTCACATCTTCTTGATTTGAAGTTTTGAAGAACTTGGCAGAATGCTAAAATATAGTCTGGACAGAATAAGTCCAAGGTTCCCCAAAGGCTGACTTTGAGGCTGAAGAAAGCCTTTATTCCCCCTTTCATTTCACTAAGGTATGACAGTATTAGAGCAGATGGGAGCGAGCGTTTGAGCTTAAGTTGTGTGAAAACTTCAGCAGCCAATTGGCTGACTCTTAGGGTAAGGCAGGAAGAACCACCCACGTTTTCCATTTTGGATTTGAGTCACAGAGAACAGGTTTCCTGCAGAAACCATTTGGCTTTAACAAGTGTACGGAAATTTCGTCTTTGATCAAATTGATGTTTGTATCTTCATGGTGTGTGTTTCACATTAATTATTTCCCCTTTACAATGCATAGGTTCAGTGTTAAATTAGAATCTCCTGTAGGACTGACTATAAACTAATTTCCCAGGATTTTTGTCTAAGAGGTAGATGAAAAGGATTGTACTTTCAGGTAAGGATCTAGTTTTATTTTATCTTAATAATACGCAGCTCCTTTGACTGAAGTTTAGTGTTTCTCCTACCTACCCTCCTCACATGAATAGAAGTGTAGGTGAATTTTTTTAAAGGTGGCAAATTGAGTTCGATAGACAGGTTTCCACCTGTTTGTGATGACCTAAGAGGTATCAGTCGGCTGACTACTTAGAGCAATTAGAGAAGCAATATGTCATGGTGATTAAAACACACACGTGTTCATTTAAAAAGGCTCGTAAAACTGTTTCAAGTTTTTTTAGGGGGAGGAAATCATCTTTCTGGTACTTACCACTTCCTTCCTAGGAGTGATTGATCAATCTATTGTCTGTCTGTTTTCTATTTTAAAGCTTAAAGACATGGATGGTTTTAAGATTAATTTTTCTATCTCTGTGGCATCCCAAAGTACTATTATAGTTCTGGGCATGAGAATATTATCGAAAAAGATCTATACTCAAAATAATTTGGAATTTATAAAGCTAGTATTTAGGACTGAGTGTTCCCTAGGAAGAAAGAGAATTGTGCAGACAGAAACAACCCCTCCGACCCTCCCAACCCAAATCCAAAAAAAGGCACGTGGCCTAGAAAAAAATATGCTGAGTTGGGATTGTCGTAGTGGTTCTGGATGCAAAGTGAAGTGAAGTGAAAGTGGCTCAGTTGTGCCCGACTCTTTGTGACCCCATAGACTGTATAGTCCATGGAATTTTCCAGGCCAGAATACTGGAGTGGATAGCCTTTCCCTTTTCTGGGGATCTTCCCAACCCAGAGATCGAACCCAGGTCTCCTGCATTATAGGCAGATTCTTTACCAGCTGAGCCACAATGAAAGTGCATTTCTGAGATCAATAATTTGGCTTTTTAATCTGTTACTTAATTTACCTAATTGATTCTGAGGTATGGAATCACTTCTAGATTAATTTTTGTACCTATTTAGAATGGTTACTTTTTAAGTTTAAAACTCAACTTTAAGTTGTTGGCATCATTTGAAGAGGAACAAGACAGTTGAGTGAATAATGCAAAAATCACTTAGTAATGCATTGTAGGATGGCTTCTGGTTTAGTTTCCTAACTATATTACTAGTTAAAATAAAGTTTGCAAAACATTAACACACCAACAAAGCAGCAGCTCGGTAGAAAGACGCTGGCTTGGGATTTAAAACAAGCTGCAGATGACACGTGGACAACATTTCTTTCAAGTGCATCCTGGGATCAGCCTTCCCTAGACCTTTATAGTAACTTCTTATTTATATATGGCTGTGCTGGATCTTTGTCGCTGCGTGGGCTTTCTCAAGTTGTTAGCAGGGGTTACTCTCTAGTTGCGGTGTGCGGACTTGTCATTGCAGTGGTTTCTCTTGTTGCAGATCCTGGCTCTAGGTCGTGTGGGCTTTAGTAATTGTGGCTCCCAGGATCTAGAGCATGCAGGCTCAGTAGTTGTGGCTCAAGGACTTAGTTGCTTCTCTTACATTGGGAGAAAGATTCTTTACCACTGAGCCACAAGGGAAGCCCTGTAGTAACTTCTTAATTTCCCTGCACTGCTCTTTGTAAAGTTGGATCTTATTACTGTCTGCTTAAAACACTCTGCTGCTGCTACTAAGTCGCTTCAGTCATGTCCAACTCTGTGCGACCCCATAGATGGCAGCCCACCAGGCTCCCCGTCCCTGGGATTCTCCAGGCAAGAACCACTGTAGTGGGTTGCCATTTTCTTCTCCAATGTATGAAAGTGAAGTTGCTCAGTCGTGTCCGACTCTTAGTGACCCCGTGGACTGCAGCCCGCCAGGCTCCTCCATCCATGGGATTTTCCGGGCAACAGTACTGGAGTGGGTTTCCATTTAAAACACTCTAGGGCCTCCCTATACCTATAGCAGTGATTTTCAAACTCAAGACACCTTTTATACTGTTAAAAATTGTTAAAGACCCCAGGGAACTTTTGTTCTATTGATTATATCTATTAGTATATACTGTATTAGAAATTAAAATGGAGAAAAGTTTAAAACACAAGAATGTACAAGCTTACATTCTCATTGTGCCAGGTGATGACATCATCAAGTCATGCAGCTTCTGGAAAACACTCGTGAGAGTGTGAGAGTGAAAACAGCATGGTATTATTGTTTGAAAGTGTGATTTATAGAGATATAATTGTGGTGCTGGAGAAGACTCTTGAGAGTCCCTTGGAGTGCAAGGAGATAAAACTAGTCAATCCTAAAAGAAATCAACCCTGAATATTTATTGGAAGGACTGATGCTGAAGCTGAATACTTTGGTCACCTGATGAGAAGAGCTGACTCATTGGAAAAGACCCTGATGCTGGGAAATATTGAGGGCAGGAGGACAGGGGACGACAGAGGATGAAATGGTTGGATGGCATCACTGACTCAATGGACATGAGTTTGAGCAAACTCCGGGAGATAGTGAAGGACAGGAAGCCTGGTGTGCTGCATGTAGTCCTTGGGTTTGCAAAGTATTGGATACAACTTGGCGACTGAACAACAAAAAGCTTAAGTGTAGTCCACCCTTTTTAGTATACAGTTCTCTGAGTTTTGACAAATTAGTATGGCTGTGTAACCACAGTGAAGATAAAAAACATTTCTGTCACCCCCAAATGTTCCCCTGCTGTTAGCCACAGCTCCCTCTGACCTGTTTTCTAGTTCTGTGGTTTTGCTTTTGCCTAAATATCGTGTAAATGGAATCATACAGTCTGTAACCTTTTGAGTCTGGCTTCTTTCATTTAACATAATGTATTTGAGATTCATCCATGCTGTTGTGTGTATCACTAATTTGTTCCTTTTTATGACTGTCTTACTCCAGTGTATGAATATTTATGTTCGTACATAGACAAACATTTGAGTACGTTTGTCTGCTTAACAGTTGGAGGACATTTGGGTTGTTTCTAGTTTTTTGGTGGTGGTATGTCTTAGTATTGTTACTAAGATAGTTTTAACCTCACCGACTCCCTGAAAGGATCTCCAGGATGCCCCGGGGCCCAAGACCTCTCTCTGAGGACCTCTGGCTACCCTGAACCACTTGCTAGCTGAGTGCAGTGTGCTCTCTGTTTGGAATGTCAGGATCTTGCTCAAGGGTCTGTCCTGTACTGCTCTTTCTAAGCCCGCTTCCCACAGTTACCCCTTCATGCCCCAGGGCTGGGCTGGTCACCACCACCTGCTTGGCTGTCATTTGAGGATATGCCAGCTTCTTGAGGATGATGTCTTTCCTCTACATCCCAGCAATGCTGAGTACACAGAAGATGTGCTACTTGTTGGAAGGAATGAATACTGTAACAGTCCCTTACAGGTATAAAGCATTTTATTGTTTATATGAGGCTTCCCAGGTATGATGACTTTCATCCCTCATTTCAACTCCATTGAAGCACATAACACATGAGCTTTTTTTTTTTTCTAGACAAGAATATTTAGTCTTAAAGCTCTAGTCTTAATCAAACTGCACCTTAGAGGAGCTTTTAATAAATGTACCAATGCCTGGAGAATCCCATGGACAGAGGAGCATGCTGGGCTACGGTCCATGGGGTCACAAAGAGTCGGACCCAGCTGAAGCGACTGAGCACACGCACTAATGCCCCAGACCAGTTAAGTTCTGATTTCTGGAGGTGAGGCCTATTAGTATTTTTTCAATAGTGTCATTGTTTAATCTCATGTGTAGCCATGGTAGAAGAGTTTAACTCACTGTGTAGTCTTAGTGGTGATGTAGTCAAGATTAGAACCCAGGCTGACTCCCATTCTAATGCCTTTTCCTCCACATTATGAACTCTCACATGAAGGCAAGCACTGCAGAGGTTTAGAGAACCTCAGTATAGATGCCAGTGTTTCAATTTATGCAGGGACTGTAGTGCAAGAGGGCTTCCCTGATAGCTCAGTGGGTAAAGAAAATCTGCCTGTGATGCAGGAGACACGGGTGTGCTCCTGGGTCGAGAAGATCCCCTGGAAAAGGAACTGGCAACCCTCTCCAATATTCTTGCCTAGAAAACCCTGTGGACAGAGGAGCCTGGCAGGCTACAGTCCATGGGGTCGCAAAGAGCCAGACACGACTGAGTGACTGAGCATGCACACATGTAGCCCAAGAAGCTCAGCACTGAGTTTAGTCAGGGGACCATGTTTCTGCTTTGACTCTGCATTTATTAACTGTAGATTAGTCAATACTTGAATCTGTTCTCACTTGTAA
Organism: Bos mutus; assembly: GCF_027580195.1. Classification (NCBI taxonomy): domain Eukaryota; kingdom Metazoa; phylum Chordata; class Mammalia; order Artiodactyla; family Bovidae; genus Bos; species Bos mutus. Next base: position 25,799,386 of record NC_091626.1, on the reverse strand, counting down.
AGGAAAGATACTACCTTAAATTCTAGAAGCTATCATGGGGATCAAATTAGACAGTGTGTTAAAGGATTTTAAAGGATTTATTTAAAGGATTACAAAATCCTTTTGTAAACTATGAAGTGCTGTCTAATACTAATTTTTACTCGATTTTAGCCTAGTGTATTTATTGGCTAGCTTTCCTGGGGGTTCATAAATTATACAAGTTATATATAAATAGGGTCTCACTGAAATAGTCAAATAACAGAATTATGCAGAGTAAAACCAAGAGGTCACTCTTGGTCGCATACTTGCAGTCCTTGGTGTACACATTTAAGTGCATAAATATGTATGTATGTAACGTAAGTTATTTTTTCAGTTGTCTTAACATAACTAGAGTCTTACTTTATATGTTTTTCTTTTCTAAAAACTTGACAACATGTCTTAGATCATTCCATATTAGGATATATAAATCGTTCTCCTTTTTATAGCTGCATATTTTTTTCATACATTTCCAAGTTGATGGACATTTGGCCTGCTTTCCACTTTTTTGAGTTTATAAAAAATGCTAATTAACATTCTGAGCTCTTATTAAAACATTAGTTTATTATTATTATAAAGATTTATTCTGTTTTCGATATCGGGAGATGAAGTAGTGAATGTTTTATGTATGAGATCTTAGGCATTACCTACTCAAGTCAGACTAGGACCAAAGGGGACTTCACTGGTGGTCCTCACTCTCAATGCAGGGAGCCTGGGTTTGATCCCTGGTCAGGGAACTAGATTCTGCATGTCACAGATAAGAGATCCTGCATGCCACGGCTAAAGAGACCATGTTACAACGAAGATCAGAGATCTTGTGTGCCAAAGCTAAGACCTGACACAGCCAAATAAATGCATAAATATTATTTTAAAAAAGAATAGAACTAAGCTTCTAAAAAAAAATCATGGTAAAATATACTAGACCTTGGGGAATTTTTTGTGTGTTCTTGTATATTTTATTTTTACGATATTCTTATTTCACTATTTTGGATAGACTTTTAAAGTATAGTATATGTATCACTTAAATTTTAACTCGTTTGGGTGTTATTTCTAGATACTTCCAGCTGTGATTTCAGAATTTCGCTGAATCAGAGATGGTGCGTATCTATGACATCACAGTTTACTTTCTAAATGACTTATATTTGTTTATTTTAATACCAGCACAGTTGCACTCATCTCACACGCTAGTAAAGTAATGCTCAAAATTCTCCAAGCCAGGCTTCAGCAGTACGTGAACCGTGAACTTCCAGATGTTCAAGCTGGTTTTAGAAAAGGCAGAGGAACCAGAGATCAAATTGCCAACGTCTGCTGGATCATCGAAAAAGCAAGAGAGTTCCAGAAAAACATCTATTTCTGCTTTATTGACTATGCCAAAGCCTTTGACTGTGGATCATAATACACTGTGGAAAATTCTGAAAGAGATGGGAATACCAGACCACCTGACCTGCTTCTTGAGAAACCTATATGCAGGTCAGGAAGCAACAGTTAGAACTGGACATGGAACAACAGACTGGTTCCAAATAGGAAAAGGAGTACGTCAAGGCTGTATATTGTCACCCTGCTTATTTAACTTATATGCAGAGTACATCATGAGAAATGCTGGACTGGAAGAAACACAAGCTGGAATCAAGATTGCCGGGAGAAGTATCAATAACCTCAGATATGCAGATGACACCACCCTTATGGCAGAAAGTGAAGAGGAACTAAAAAGCCTCTTGATGAAAGTGAAAGTGGAGAGTGAAAAAGTTGACTTAAAGCTCAACATTCAGAAAACAAAGATCATGGCATCTGGTCCCATCACTTCATGGCAAATAGATGGGGAAACAGTGGAAAGAAACAGTGTCAGACTTTATTTTTGGGGGCTCTAAAATCACTGCAGATGGTGACTGCAGCCATGAAATTAAGAGTCTTACTCCTTGGAAGAAAAATTATGACCAACCTAGATAGCATATTGAAAAGCAGAGACATTACTTTGCTAACAAAGGTCCATCTAGTCAAGGCTATGGTTTTTACAGTAGTCATGTATGGATGCAAGAATTGGACTGTGAAGAAAGCTGAGCGCCAAAGAATTGATGCTTTTGAACTGTGGTGTTGGAGAAGACTCTTGAGAGTCCCTTGGACTGCAAGGAGATCCAACCAGTCCATTCTGAAGGAGATCAGCCCTGGGATTTCTTTGGATGGAATGATGCTAAAGCTGAAACTCCAATACTTTGGCCACCTCATGTGAAGAGTTGACTCATTGGAAAAGACCCTGATGCTGGGAGGGATTGGGGGCAGGAGGAGAAGGGGACGACAGAGGATGAGATGGCTGGATGGCATCACTGACTCGATGGACGTGAGTCTGAGTGAACTCCGGGAGTTGTTGATGGACAGGGAGGCCTGGCGTGCTGCGATTCATGGGATTGCAAAGAGTCGGACACGACTAAGCAACTGAACTGAACTGAATCATTTACATATATAGAAATAGTTTGTGCTCAGCAGTATCCCATTTTGTAGAAAATATGGATCAATAAAAATAGTCTATTAATGTAACAAGACAAATGCTTATTGAATGATATTTTGGAGTGAAATGGGAAGTTGCTAAATGGGAAGTTGATCTTGAATTCTATTTATTGTCTAACAGTAACCTTGATAAATAATGCTTTTCCTCACTGGTAAAATAGGTCACTTTATGCTTAATCAGCCATCATTCTTGAGGAACATTAGTATGAATAAGAAATACTTGGGAGAACATTTGGCACAGTGATCTAGATGAGTTGCAAAATGAAATTCTAGTAATGCTTCCTTTACGTTGAGTAATAAGGAGAACATTTCCAGAAGGGTTTGTTTATTCATAACAAATGAAAGATTAAAATGATCTGTCTCTATTGATGAAAGTACCAGAAGGCATCTTTCAAGTTTTTTTATACACACTGAAATGTATTTATGTTCTTATAAATTTATTCTAGGCACAATTGAATATGAATTTTAGGGGCCCTGAGTGGTTATTTCTCAGTAGTGGTTATTATAAATGGATGTTTAGCAGAAATACAGTTTTACATACAGTCTTTGTGTACTCTTGTGTCTTATCTTACTTGAATGATAAAGTAAAACTGGTCTAGGTGCATAGTCCGGAGCCCACTGATGGTGAGTGTCAGCTCCTTATTCCTTCCTGGGTCTCCTTAATTTGTCTCTCCTGTTCAAGTCTGAAATTTGGTGACCAAATGGTGGAAACAGATCTTTTGGTGAACTCTTGGCCTTACAGACTGAAATCTGTATTTTATTAAGAAGTGAGAAAACATGATAAATCACAGTGAAGACATTGTCATACTGTCTCATTCCTGGTTTTTCATTTATAAGCCTTTTTCTAAAAAAAATATATTTGATGATTGACTGACAGAAAGAGTGCATTGGCTCACTCTCCTGTGAGTACTTATTCCCTAAAAATTAGCCTGGCATCCCAATGTGGGTTTAGATCACAGGAAGCAGCTGAGTGGTGGTGACTTTTGGTTGCTATTGATCATGCAAGCAGTTTCAAATCAATAACCCTAGTGGAATCTGCTCAGAGCAATACCTTTAAAAAATGTTCTCAGATTCCTCTTTTCTTCCTGTTTCTAGACTTTCTAATTTGTTTAGCTAGATCCAGAAACAACATTGGCCTTTATTGCCACCTACTTGGAGCTGCTTTCTGAGATAACACACTCCACCCTTCAGAGGAATTCTTTTCCCCAAATTAGAAATTTGTTATTTTTATCCATGCCCCATATTTAGAGTTCCAGCTTTTAGAATTTGAATACTCATGTACATTCTGCCCTGGGGACTGAGAAGCACTGTCTAAGGAGTTCCGTTCTCACCCCGCTGCTTTTCAGTATGGGAACATCACATTCCTGGTCTAGTATTTGTTTTGCATGTGTATTTCAGTGTGATCTTAGCAAGTTCATTCAAGCAGTGGTTGAACTGAGGTTAAGTGTATTAGGGTTGTTTGGCAGGATATGGCCATAAACACTTCTCTTAAAACACAGAATGGCCTGGGGTGACTGTAATGTTCAATTGCATAATCACAGATTCCAAACACAGGAATGAGCACATGGGCTGCATACATCTTCAGTGAGGAATTGCCCCACAGGATGGAGTCTACTTTAGAAACTATCTGTAGAGTTCCCTTAAGTGTTTTCTTAGACAATTATATGAATGTTATGCATTTAATTAGAATGCTTCTGATTGGGTAGAACTATGAATAGTTTCCAGGGTTGCCAGAAAGTCTATTTAACATCTATAGGAATATTGTACATATTTTTCTAAATTTTATCAAATTTTCTCCTATCCCTGTTTTCCTTCCCCTCCTGATGTTGTTGTTTTTTTTTTTTTTTTTGCAAAAGATACCCTCAAAAGTAATTCATGCTCTAGAGACTGGATGAAGGGGAGTCCTCAAATATTGGTAATGTGTCCATTCAATGTGTCTCTGCTGTGAATGCCAGGAACTGGTCTTTGGAGCTCTTAGGGACTATAGGAAAATACTCCAGGTTATTGTGGGCAGCTGAAGAACTGAAAGATGGGTAGCAAGGCCTTTTTGGGCATATTATATATATTTTGAAGCTGATGGGAGTATATTGAGAAAGTTTTTTTTTTTTTTTACTTCCTTAATTACCACTTGTAGTATTTATAGGAAACTGAATGTATTTGATACAGACTCAGTGTTTCTGTAGTCTTAACTTTTACTAAATGTTTTTATTGAACTACTTATTATTCTTCAGTTTATAAGTAGTTTTTAATTATTTGTAACTGCTTACATACATTTCTTATGTATTTTATTCAAACTGATTTTTGTCTCTAAACTTGTTTACAGAAATCAAATTCAGTTAAAAATATTTCCTTGCTAGTGGCCCCAAGGTTGGACACTCTAGGTTTTTATTTCAAGTGTTAATTTTAATTTTTAGTAAAGAAGTAATATGCCTGGTTTAAATAGTAAAATAGTTAATAGTAATACAACCTTGCAGAGAAGGCAGTGGCATCCCACTCCAGTACTCTTGCCTGGAAAATCCCACGGACGGAGGAGCCTGGTAGGCTGCAGTCCATGGGGTCGCGAAGAGTCGGACACGACTGAGCGACTTCACTTTTACTTTTCACTTTCATGCACTGGAGAAGGAAATGGCAACCCACTCCAGTGTTCTTGCCTGGAGAATCCCAGGGACAGGGGAGCCCGATGGGCTGCTGTCTCTGGGGTCGCCCAGAGTCGGACACGACTAGTGACTTAGCAGCATACAACCTTGGGAAAAAAAGTTCTGTCCTCCAGCCTTTCTGCCTCTCTTCAGAGGCAATCATTTTCAAGTTTTTGTTTTTGTTTTTTTAAGCTAGTTCTTTTGGCATTTATTGCCATATATCTGAATAATTTATTTTTACTCTTTTCAGCTTGAGTTTTCAATTCCTTTGGGGATCTTTTATTTTCTGGATTCTGTGTTGTCATATTTCTTTGTTCATTTCTTCACTTTGGGAGGGAGATATATGCGTGTGTGTGTGTGTGTTTGTGTATCTCAATATATACCACTATTCTTATACCCACAAATAGGGCTTAAAAATAAAAGTTTATTTTCTAGATTTTTTACATCAATTTTGTATTATGCAATCTTGCTAAGTTCATTTATTAGTTTTAGTAGTTGTTTTGTGGATTCCTTGGAATTTTCTATTAAAAATGGTTGTAGAATCTTCAGATAAATTTTACTTCTTTTTGGTCTTTATGCCTATTATTTATTTTTCTTGCCTTATTGTGAAGGCTGGGATCTCTGGTATAGGATTGACTAGAAAGTGCTAAATGTGAGCATTCTTGCTTTAATCTTCATCTTGAGGGAAGACAGTTCAGTCTTTCACTTCTGCTGTTTTGGGCCGTGGCTCATGCTTCTGTTGCTAATAAGCAAGCCTGCTCAGTTTTCTGGTTAAGCAAACTTGCTTTCTAGAGTGATCATTAACTTACAGGGGTCTCCCATACTTTTTCTTAAAATCCCCTAATGGGATTAATTGCTTAATAACCTACTTTGTCCCTTTACTCTGTCCCTAATATTGGAGCTGGTGTTTCTGATGTTCTGCTATGGAGGATGAGCTTGGTCTGTGACATTTCATTGAAAGTTCTCAGATGACAGTTTCTATTGATCTTTACTTTCATTGTGTTTCTCCCTTAAAGAATTTTCTAGTCCTTAAAGAATTTTCTAGTCCTTAAAGAATTTTCTAGTCCTTAAAGAATTTTCTAGTCTATAAGTTTGAAGGAGTCTGGCTGTCTGCTATTAACTTGATGACCCAAATTTTTAATATAGAGATTCATTCCTGTTCTCAGTTATGCCTGATCAAATCCTCTCATTGAATAAACCTCAGACAAGCTGGTAAATTGCCCAGTTACTGGGTTTAAGAATTGATTCTTTGTAGAGTCTAAAACCTTTGTTTGCAGCTTCACCCCTTATGTAGTTAATCCTTTCTTGAGTTCTGTGGCTTGAATAGTCTTTCTTCTTCCTAGCCTATTCCTGTATTTTCTCCTTATCCCCACTGGTTTTAGGTTTAGGTTTTAGTTTAGGCTTTAGTTTTAGGTTTCAGCTTTCTCCAGTTTGCTAAGTCAGTTTTTTAGTTACGCATTAGTTTTCCATCTTTCAAAATTTTGTTGGCATCTCTCTTAAATTATTGTTTCTTCCCCCATTTTAGTCTTATTTTTATTTCTTGAGGGAGTGGGGGTAAGCATATATTTGGTCATACATTTTTATCCTTTAGGGACTTTTTGGTTTTAATACAGTAAGTCTTTTGATTGGCATATATTATTTTTAACCTGATCTTTAGATTGTAAAATACTAATTCAGTGTTATCTTTTGCTGTCTGTGGGGGAAAAAAGTGTATAGGTGGATCCATTATGTATGAGCTACTGATTTGAAAACTAATGTATTTCCTTCTGTGGGTTTCATTTACATTAGAATGTCTTAGTGGTGGTTACTTTTTTTGTGCTTGGTTTGGTAGACATTGAGTAGTAATTTGTGCGTTTTCCTTTTTCTAGTTTTTATAGTCATTTTTTGTTGAATGGCTAACAATTGCATAAAATGTTACAAATGATTATATTCTGTTTTTTTTGAGAATCTGTTTTTTTGAGAAGTGTTGCCATATTCTTTCAAGTGCCTTCTTTTTTGAAAATGAACACATTAGGTCTGTTAGTAAAATAAAGAGTTCACAGACTTAAGATTCAAAAGTCACTGAGTTACCGGTTTAATCTAGGTAAACCATTTACATACATTTTCAGTTTCTTCACTTGTACATGGGAAATGTAAACTTCATATGGCTGTTGACAAGAAAGTATTAAAAAAATTACAAAGTAGAATATCTGTCAGGGCTTTCCAGGTGGTTCAGTGGTAAAGAACCCACCTGCAATGCAAGAGATGTAAGGAGACACGAGTTTGACCCCTGGGACAGGAAGATCCCCTGGAGGAGGAAGTGGCAACCCACTCCAGTATTCTTCCTGGGAAATCCCATAGGCAGAGGAGCCTGGCGGCCTACGGTCCACAGAGGTTGCAAAGAGTCACGCACACAGGACAACTACCAAAAGCAGTGTATTGAGTATAACTGATGTGTTCTTGGGTAGTTAGGAATTAAGCTGTTTGTTTTTATACTCTCTGGTAGATGAATGCTTCTTGCTGGTAACTTTTAGTTGAGTATTTTTCACAGTGTAAAACTTGTCTTTTGTTTTCATAATACTCATTTCGTAATATCTCCATGCTCAGGTCCAGTCTTGCATGAAAACAGAATAGACAGCTACCTAAATGCTATTTTTGTTATTACTTACAGGATGCTCAGAAACTCATAGACCTCTAACTTGCTCTGTGTTCAGCCTGGCACTTTGGGGTGCTTTCCAAAGACCACTGTTCTGAAGAAATTCTATCTTGAGAGATGCTGTTTGCCAGTGGTGTGCTAGCTCACTGTAGTTTATCTGGAGGACAGGACTTTAAGGGAGTGAGATGTAGGTCTGTTAAGTTTCTTGGAAGGAAGAGTAGAACAAATCTAAAACCTTAAGCTGTGTCAGAAACTATAGGCCTCGATAGAGAGCCATAGCTGTTACCTTGGGAAGCAAGGACATGATCTCAAGTGCAGTAGGGATAACGTGATTATTTTGTAGTACTTTTAGATCTAACCCTGTCTGATTTTTTAATCATCATCATGCTTCTATGGTTATGGCCATGAAAAGAAGTGAAAGTCGCCAAGTCGTGTCTGACTCTTTGCGACCCCCATGGACTATACAGTCTATGGAATTCTCCAGGCCAGAATACTGGAGAGGGTAGCCATTCCCTTGTCAAGGGATCTTCCCAACCCAGGGATCAAACCCAGGTCTCCTGCATTGCAGGTGCATTGCAAGCAGATTCTTTACCAGCTGAATCACAAGGGAAGCCCAAGAATACTGGAGTGGGTAGCATATACCTTCTCCAGCGGATCTTCCAGACCCAGGGATAGAACTGGGGCCTTGCAGGCATATTCTTTACCAACTGAGCTATCAGGGAGGCACCTAAAATCTATGGCACTTGAAGACCAAAGATACAAATAGTAGTGGCTTGGCAATACTTATACATGCTGCTTATGTAAGCCATTTCAGGTGTGTTTCATATGTGAGGAAAAAATGGAAGTTTTCCCAGTCTTAATTAGGAGAACTGGGGGAAAAAAAAGTTAATAATTGGCTATTACTGTAGCACAATTGGCCTTTGGACAAAGTATCAAGCATTCATCCGTGTGTCACTTATTTAACAAGTTTGGAATCCTCCCCACTCGCCCACCCCAGCACTTTTGTTCAGTGTATTTAGAAGCAGCTGCCTTATAGAGGAAATGGTAAATTTATAGTGATTTTGTTGATTTGGGGATAATGGTGATCAATTTATTAGAAATAGGTTTTGTTTCTTTTTTTAATAGAAAATATAACTATGCCATATATATATATAAAACACAGTCATATAGCGATGAACTTTTGTATTTGTTGATATAAGGTCCTGTGGCTAAGATACCATGCTCCCAATGCAGGGGATGTGGGTTCAATCCCTGGTCAGGGAACTAGATCCCACATACTGAAACTCAGCATTCCCATGCTGCAGTGAAGATGCAACTAAGACCTAGCACAGCCAAATAAATAAATAAATAATTTTTTAAAAAGGTGTAAATAACTTTAGTGCTTGAGAAGTCATGAAGACACTGGTTTTAGAAGCTAAGTTCATTGCATTGCTTTTGCTTATGGCCTTTTTGGTCCTAGAAATATTCAAAATAACCTTTATTATAAAGTAGCATAATTATTATTTAAAAAAGTAACATTGCTTTTGATTAAACAGACTTGCTTTGGTGGCCATGTGATTTTATGGATTTCTGATGAACTTTGTGTTTGCTGGTCTGGTTGCTCCTTCTTGGTACCCTCATCTTTGTGCATGAATTTCTGGAATGACCACCTCACTTCTGTCCTGTGCCTAATTACTTCTTTTGAATCTAAGATATCCAGTGGTTTACTGTGGAGAAAATCATTGCATATATATTTTAAAGACCAGGCAGTATTGAGTTCTGTTTTATTATCTTCTCCTTTTTTTTTTTTTGGTTTGTCTTAATTGTTTAAGGCTCTTCTTTTTGAAAAGTCAAAGTAAATGAAAAAAGAAAAGCATGGTCTTTGAAGATTGTCTTTGAATTGCTTAAATGTACTTTACTGTCAAAATGTTCTTATTCTAAGAGAAAACCTATCCTAGTTAACTTTTGCCTCTGTTAATTAAACAGGATTTTAGTCAAGGTACACTTAGCAGTAATTATGTTTTTGAGTTAGGTGGGTGTTGGAGGAGAGTGGTGGTTCTGTCTTCGAGGGTAATGTCACTAGAGATAAGGGGCACCAGAGATAGGAGCTATGCATAATGTGCAGACACTGTTATTATGGAAGTCAAATGTTCTGGGTGGTTTCAGCTAGCCTTCGTTTGCATGGGTGGAAGAAAGCAGCAGAACTCGGATAGAATAGGCTTTAGAATTCAGATAAGCAGTGAAAATGACGTTGCTCTGAAGGCTTTGTCCCACCTTTTGTCAACATGTAACAGAGAATCTACAATGGCCTAAACAAATTTACCTTAGAACTTGTTCAGAGAGTGAAGAAAGGAGGGAAATGTGCTTACCCAGCAGCCATCCAAAGGTGACTCAGTTTTGTCTGTGGTCAGTCACTCTAAGAACACCATCTTTTATTGACTTTTCTTTAGGATTCACGGACAAAAGAGCTATGTAGAATTGCATCAAGTTTCTCTCTGGATGAGGGTTTTTATTAAGAAGAATGAGTTGGTAGATGTTTTAGCGATTTTAAAAGTTCTTGTCTGTTCTTGACTTAATTAAAGGGGAGAGTGTTTTAATTTGTTCGACAACAAACATTGAGTGCCCGGATGTAAAAAGGACCATGCCAGTTCTCTGGGGAAGATGACAATCAGTGAGATCAGTCTGAGTTCTTACAGAGCCATAGCCTTACAGGGGAATCAGATGCGGGCAACATGGTAATAGAGTGATGAGTGCCCCAAGAGAGACTGTCTGAAAACTGCGGGGGCTCAGGGGAGGGAGAGAGACACATATTTCTTCAGTGAGTGAGGGGGTAACAGGCTCACTGAAGCTTCGGATAGGCCGTGGTACTTAAGCAGTGTCTTGTTGGGTGGGATTGGGACATACAAAGAATTCTTTAGACTGAGGCATGGGCAAATGTTGAGTATAAGAAAAAACACCAATACAGTATACTAACGCATATATATGGAATTTAGAAAGATGGTAACAATAACCCTATGTACGAGACAGCAAAAGAGACACTGATGTATAGAACAGTCTTATGGACTCTGTTGGAGAGGGAGAGGGTGGGAAGATTTGGGAGAATGGCATTGAAACATGTATAATATCATGTATGAAACGAGTTGCCAGTCCAGGTTCGATGCACGATACTGGATGCTTGGGGCTGGTGCACTGGGACGACCCAGAGGGATGGTATGGGGAGGGAGGAGGGAGGAGGGTTCAGGATGGGGAACACATGTATACCTGTGGCAGATTCATTTCGATATTTGGCAAAACTAATACAATATTGTAAAGTTTAAAAATAAAATAAAATAAAAAATAATTTTCAGATTTGCCACAATGTCTGGCATGGAAAAGTCAATAATAATGATAATAGAGATACTGGTGTAGATGTGCCCATCCCCCTTTCCCCAGTGCATTTCCTAGTTTTCAGTTCTTCACTTCTGTAGTGCCTTTTCTGTGAGGCTTTCCTCAATCACCAGGAAGAAGAGCCCTCCTCTGGGCTCCCTGGGCTCTTTGTTGACTTCATTTTTCCCTCATTTGGACTGATATTCCTTGAAGATTATCTTTCTTGCATCCCTGGTGTTAGGCTCATCTTTGTGGCTGAATAAAACTCAGATAAATCTGATTGAAAGGGAGGGTGGTAAATTTTCAGGTGTCATGCTTTTTTTTTTCATCGCTCTCCTGAGTTACAGGTATTCGAAATACCTAGAGAAAGAGAAAAAGTAATATGTGAGATGATACTTTGGTTGGTTGGGTTTCTGTGAGAATGAAGGAGAAAGATGATTCTGAATTTGGGGTTACTGGGATGATTTCTGTGAGAGCTGGGCTTGGGGCCTGGCCCTTCCGGAGGTGTCACATGTAAGTGGACCAAGGGGACAGGGCAGGCTGGCTGAGAGAACAGCGTGAGCTGAGGACACAGATGGGGTCAGATGGAAAGTAACACTGTCAGCCGTGAAACGTGAGCCTCTCAGCTTCCTGCTGTACCCAGCAGTGCATTTTACAGCACAGAGAACCTCTTGAAAGCCCTGGTTTTCTTTACAATCTGCCAGAAAGATGTATGGGCAGGCAAAACATTTGCCCTGTTGTGGCTTGAGTTGAAGGTACGTTCCTAACATATGAAATGGAAAATTCAAATGTTCAAGATAACCTTTTTTGGTAGGAAAAGTGCTATTGAAGGGTAGACCCATTTGATCTAAATTAAACTTACCTTCCAGTAATTCTTTAAAATCTTAGAACAAGGAATCTCACATGTAACGGGCAGTTAGCCAGCCTGACTTGAGTTTCCTTTGCCAGTCTCCTTAGGCCAGTAGAGACTTTGAGATTGCTGTCATGAGCTTGTGTTGTTGAGTTCAGCTTCTTGCTTTTATCTGGGAACATTCTGCTTGTGATGTGGGGATCCAAAGGCATTGAGGGGAGGCAAGGTTAATCGGACCCGTGGAGAAGAAAACGCTCAAGAACTCTTATTGTAAAGGAGGGCTATGGAATCCAGAGAGAGGGAGTCTTCGTTGAGAAACGTCTTCCAACAATTGGAAACCCTTTAAAGTGCTTTAGAGGCACAACCCCAAGTACTAAAAAATGATGACTTCAAACTGCTGATGCTCAAGATTGAAAGCTTTTCTCCCTCATTAAGTTCAGATTATAAGTAGTTGTGTTTCTCAGAAGCACCCAGCAGGGGAGGAGCAGTCTTCCCTAAGATGGTCAGGTCACGGTCACTGTTTTACTGACTGATTATCCTGGGGGACCAGAGGCCCTGTCTTTGACGGAAGGAAGGACTAAAGGGAAGGTATGTCTAGCTGTTGTGCGTGTGGCTTCCATCCCAGAGTCTTCTCTAATGCAAGAGTTTTCTACTGATTACTGAAGATTTTAGGGCTATGGATGTTTAAACATAAGCTCCATGATGTTAGGGACATGGTCTTATTCCCTCATATATGCCCAGGGTCTAGAATAGTGTGCTGTGAAATAGAAATATAATGTAACCCCCCATATATTTAAATTTTCTAATCACCATGCTAAAAGAAAGAGATGTTTAATTTTAACAATGTATTTAACTCAAGTATCCAAAATGTTATCATCTGAGCATGAAATCAACATACAAAATCGAGATATTTTATATTCTTTTGTCCACACCGAGTCTTCAAAATCAAATGTCTAGCAGACCTAGAAAACAGACTTGTGCACACAGATGGGGAAGGGGAGGATGGGACAAATGGAGAGTAGCGTTGACGTATATACACTACCATGTGTAAACCGGACGGCTAGTGGGAGCTCAGCCCTGAGCTCTGTGATGACCTAGAGGGGTGGGATGCGGGTGGGCGGGAGAGGTCCAAGAGGGAGGGCATACGTGTATGCATACAGCCGATTCACGTAGTTGTACAGCGGAAACTAACACAACATGGTAAGGCGATTATACTCCAATTAAGAAATTTTAAGAATCTGGTGTCTATTTTATGTGTACAGCATGGATCGATTTAGACTAGAGCTATTTTGACACATGGAGTGTGTATGACAAGGTATGTGTCTGCCTGCAATGCGGGAGACCCAGGTTCAATCCCTGGGTCGGGAAGATCTCCTGGAGAAGGAAATGGCAACCCACTCCAGGATCTTGCCTGGAGAATCCCATGGACAGAGAAGCCTGGTGGGCTATAGTTCATGGGGTGGTAAAGAGTCAAACATGACTGAGCGACTTCACTTACTTACTTATGCGTACATATGTTTGAAATGATCATTTTGTATGTAACCATTCTCCCTCTCCAGACATTATTCTCTAGTAGGAATGGGTCATCATTTGCCACTCTAGTGCACAGAGTATCTCTTATACAGAGGGAGAGTGACTTAACCAATGTAATAACCCTTCAGTGCATACGTTATTGGAATTAGCTGCTTTCTTGTTTCTCAAGCTATTAAAATAGTTGGTTTTATTGTGCTTTACATGGAAATCAAACCCTAAAGCAGATACTTTGTGTATGATTCAGTGTGTTACGGTTGAAATGCTGGAGAGGAATTGAAGTTAATAATCAGTATAATTTTATGGAAACTTTGCATTTCAGCACCCTTTGGAGAGAGGCCAATGCTGATCACTTTTGTTCCCAAATCCTGCTCTGCAAAGTGTGTTAATGAGATATCAGTGCACAATACATACTTTATCCAAAGTGTTAAAATATTTGATTTTGTGAGAAGTACTTTTAGTTTGCAGAAAATGGCATTTCTTGAGGAAAAAACCAGCCTAAAATATATAAAGCTTTCCCCAGAGTCAAAAGATATGTGCAAAGTATTTTGTTTACTGTTAATCAACTTAAGATGATATACCATGGATTTGAAAAAAGTCATGTGAAAGTTATTCATTAAGTGTCTCTGTAGGTCTTTGTCACAATAAAATCCACTGCCTCGATTTTAATTGACCCAAGCTGTGAGCAAAGAAGTTAATTCTAATTTGTATTGCATATTTGGGAGATTACTCACAAGGAATTTTCTACGAAACCACATGATTATCATCTACCCTCTGCCTAAGAATTTGAGAGTAGCTCCTACACATACTTTGCCTTCTCTGTTCATAGTCTGGGAACGCTGTGAATTCACAAATGTAGACTTTTAAAGTGACTGACGCTTACCCTTCCTGTGCCACACTCTGGACTCCAGAGGCACTTCGGTGGCTTGCAGAGTCACACCTGCTCTTCTTTCCTAGAAGGGAGACTTAGAACCCGAATGGATGGGAAACCTGGGGGTCCTCCCTGCAGAAGGTGGTGGGCTCCTGATGACCCTCGAGTGCAAGGATGGCAGGTAACCGAGGGTCTGGGACAGCAGTGCCCAGCCCTGGATGCACATCAAAACCTCCCGGAGGTGCTCTTAGGACCTCACAGCTGCCCAGACCCATCGGTTTCACATCAAAGTCTCCCTCATGCTGCCTACATTTCAGCCAGGATTTTAATTTCTCATCAGATAGCTTTCTTGAATCTGTAATCACTTGTTTATTAGTAGTGATTTCTGATGAGTCTCCAAACTAGTCAGGAAGGTTGGTTGGTTTATTTTCAAGGCAGGGATACTCAGTATGGGATGAAATTAGCTGGTCCTCTGCAAGAAGTCTTGAGGCAAAGGGACCCCGAGGAGGTGGGTAGGTGGTGGCAGCTGGGAAGAAGAGCCCATGTAGGCAGAGCTTAGAGGCAGTCAGGGCGCAGAAAGAGATGGGTTGTACAAGGGGTCTTTCTGAGACGGCTCGGAGGACTGTGCGTGGCTCTAGACCATCTGGACACTGTGCACTCGTGCATAGTTTATATGCTTCCCTCTAGCCATTCTTTGATTAAGGAAGAGACATGATTGATGACCATTGCTCAGAGAACCTTTTACTTCTATTTGGACAGCTTTTAAGACAGTACTATTTGTAGGAGGTCTGAAATGTATTTAAAGTGGTAGCTTTTTCCATCACTCTTTTATTGTGGCTGAGATACAGAAAGGTACTTTAAAACTCCCATTTCACATTTCCAGTAGATGGCAGGGCACAAGCTAGACACCTTATGTTTCAGAATACTTAATGGCGTTTCCTTCTTTTGTTTTAGTAAAGAAGAGTGTTTGGTGGTTATTCTTAACTTGTTAACCATAGATGAAGGTATCTGTTGATTCAGAGAAAGACCTTTGTTTATGTTCTTAATGTTAAACTGAGATACGTTATCAGGAGCCCTTCCATCCCTCAGTTTGATACGCAGCATGGTGATGCACATCGTTCATTGTTTGAAGGCCCAACTGAGAGTGTGGAAGGGAACTGATGTTCTGTCGACCAGTGTGGTCAACGATACTAGCTTCTGGTTTTTAGTACTACCTGCAAATATAAGTCCTTTCACAGCATTTGTCAAGACTCGAAAAAGTAGATTAGGAAATAAGTACAATTTAAGGGTGTGCAGAGGGATTATTTGTAATATTTCTTAGGGACCGAGATTTCTTATCCAACACTCCTGCTATACCATGTGTGTATGAAGTATGACACTGAAGAAAAACAGTCCAGAAACTTCTTGTGATAAAGCCTGAAGATTTAAAATTGCTATAGCACTTTCTTCTGCAATAGTTAAAATCTAAATATTTCTCTCCAGATGTTGAAGACCTTTGCTGTAGAAAACTTAGAGACTGCAATAAAGTGTAAAAAAGAAAATAAAGATCATGTAATTCTATAATGCAGCAATAGCTACTATTAACATTTTTAACTATTTACTTTTAGGAGTGTGTGGGATGGGAACATATTGTTTTGTATCCTGTTTATTAATTTATTATGAGAAATTTCCCATATAAAATTATGTTCTTCAGAAACATGATTTTCATGGTTGTTTTGTTGCACAAATATTTTCTTTATTTTAAATATTTGATTGAAACACCATTTAGAAATCGACTTGGATGCCTTTTCCCCTCCATGACACCTTTCCTTCACAGAGGAATTTGAAAGATCTCCATTGGGCTTCTATGGAATGTTGATTTTAACATCCCTATTTTGTTGAACGACTCACTAGAAAAGACCCTGATGCTGGAAACTATTAAGAGCAGAAGGAGAAGGGGATGACAGAGGATGAAAATGGTTGGATGGCATCACCGTCTCAATGGACATGAGTTTGAGCAAACTCTGGGAGATGGCGAAGGACAGGGCCTGGCGTGCTGCAATCCATGGGGTCCCAAAGAGTCGGACATAACTTAGCAGCTAAACAGCAACAAAATCATACTGACCATAACTTGCCTCATGTAATATTTTGTCTACATCTAATTATTTAACTTTTTTTTTTTTTAATTATTTAACATTTATTGAACCAGTGCTTTGGAACAGGTACTATGCTAAGACCCCACAATACCATGGTACTGGAAAGGAAATAAGAAGCAAAACATCAAAAGACAGTTTCGTACCTGCATGCAGGTGTGTTAGTCTGTGGGCTGGAGACATGCAGACTTTACTCAGATAATCCCACAAATAAATGTTAACTTATAACTGTGATATGTGATTTGAGGGAGACTTGAATGGTGCTTACTTTTTGACAACAGGTTCAGTAGGACCCAGGTCCTGTGTTTTTGTAAAGGTTGGTGCAACCAAGAGATACCTGGTCCACTTGAAAACCTCACGTGCTTTTGGTGCTCTACCATGGGTGGAGGGCACGTGCTGTGTTTTGTGCCCAGCTCTGACCAAGTGGACTACGTTCTAAGGAGAGGCCCACTCAGGAGAAGATTTTGGAAGGGATTTCAGTAACATCTGACTAGAACTATAGCAAGTGTTGGGGGGAAATGAAGACACAGCAGACATTGTAGCTGTTGTCTGGTATGTTGCCATTTATCAAGGTTGGTAGAAAGGATGCTGGTAATTAATGGGTTTCCTTTTCATTCTAAGATTTCACACTTTTTAAGATTATCTGAAGTCATTCGATATCTGCTGGAGACGCAGAGTACCCCGAGGGGGGTGTGCAGCTGATGGGAATGTCATCCACTCCTCTGCCTGTCCAGTGGCCCATCCTGTCTCCAGGCATGAGGAAGCAACAGAGGCTGGAGGACCTCAGGGCAAGCTGTGACTCCCAGCAGCCAGTGTCCTCCTGCAGATGCTTCAGGAATCCTCAGAACCTGTAGGCTGAAGTCTGAACGCCTTACGTGGCAGACAGCCATCTTGTCTCCTCTCTGTTGTGTGTAACCTCTTCTCACTCTTTGTCACTGAGCCTCGTCTGTTCCAGGGGTGTAGAAATTCCTTGTGTGCTGTGACTTCTTGTCTTTTGCTGCTCTTTCCTTTTCCTTAACTCATTTTGCCTTTTTCTTAAACACTTCTCTTTAATGCTGAATAAGTTCTTCTCTAGGACCACTTAAAGTTAGTGTCAATGGCAACCCACTCCAGTGTTCTTGCCTGGAGAAGCCCAGGGATGGGGAAGCCTGGTGGCTGCCGTCTATGGGATCACACAGAGTCGGACACGACTGAAGTGACTTAGCAGCAGCAGCAGCAAAGTTAGTGTCTGTAGCATTTTTTTGGCTTCCTAGAGTTAGTTTGGGGCTTCCCAGGTGGCTCAGTGGTAAAGAATCCACCTGCCACTACTGGAGACCCAGGAGACCTGGGTTTGATCCCTGGGTTGGTAAGATCCCCTGGAGAGGGAAATGGCAACCCACTTCAGTATTCTTGCCTGGAAAATTCCATGGACAGAGGAGCCTAAGTGGGCTACAGTCCATGTGGTCACAGAGTGGGACATGACTAAGCGACTGAGCACAGACGAATAAGTTACTTACTTTAGAGCATGTATCTTTGTTGCAGTATTTCTGAGATTTTTTTTGTTCAGTTGTTTAGCTTGTGGCAGACGGCCATCTTGCCTCCTCTAGACTGTAAAGTCCTTGGAGCCTGGGACTGTGAATGCTACTATATTTGACTTTTCATTGCCAAAAAGGCACTCGGTAAATGACACATCCTGGGCATTCACTGATTTTTGAGTGGATGACTTTGATTATCATTTGCTTTACCATATTGATGCCTTATTGTGGCTAAGACGCTTAACATCCGTGAGGTACATAGTTGAGATTTTGATTGGTTGAGTAAAACTTTGAGAAGTGCAAGAGTCTGGATTTCTTGAATCCTTTATTATAAAGATGCTAGTAGAGAGGCTATTATTATATTGTGAGACATTCCTGGTTTTGACAAGACCACTTTGTGTTTTGGGTGACTTTGTTTTCAAACTCCTTAAGAGTTATCAAATTATTATAATCATGTTTTTCAGGAATGACCACATTTTAATCAGGACTGAAAAAGGGTGAAATGGGGCTAAGAGAAAATTGAAAATCATTTTTTTTTAGGTAATTGTGGTTAAAAAGTGATAGACATTAATAGAAAGCTACTAGCATTTGGGAATGAAGGAAATCTGTAGTAAGAAATGTTCCAAATTAAATTGGGTTATACTATGGACAATTAAAGCACAGCCTGTATTCTAATATGGTGTGGAGCTCATACTTTGCTAAAGCTAATTTTAAGATGCTATCAGACCACACTTAGTCTTGCAGGATTTGCTTTAAAAAGAGCTTCGTAGTTCAACACCAGTGGTCTGCTTAAGCTAGGGTTGATCAGACTCTGGAAAACCTGATATGCTTAAAAAGAACTTTTTGAACATTGATGTCTACTAAAAAATCAGTTGTTAAGTGCAGTGAGAAATATATTTCCAAGCAGACAAGAATTTTGTAGTGTGATAAGTGAATCCTGTTCCCAGTGGCAGATTTCTAGGGCAGTTACTGTCTTCAGAAAGCTTCTTGGTGTGTCTGTGGCATCAAGACTGGTAATGGTGAAACTGATCAGATATTCCCGCAGGTGGAGCCTAAGACTTGCTACCCAAGTTGTGTTCTTTGTTCCCTGCCATCCTAGATTTCTTCAGGAAGTTTTTCTGCTGGACATTGATCCTTTTTTTCTCATAGCATCTGGCTGATTCTAAGCAAAATAGGGTGAACCTCTCCTGCTGCCCTATATAGCTTCAGTTCCTCTGTTCACCAAATTGTATCATATTCATTTCTAAATATTGATTCATTAACAACTATTATTTTGTAGATAGAGATTTTATAAATGGGTTTAAATTGTAAGGGACTATTATTTTGTAGATAGAGATTTTATAAATGGGTTTAAATTCTTAGATTATTATAGTATCGATCTCTTGTTCCATTAATGCATTCTCTTGGAAGAGACTTGGAAGATCGATACCCAGATTTTTGTTTATAAGCAAGATCATTTCTGACTTTTCTTATCACAGAAACTCTCTGGTTTGATGGTTCCCCCTTTTCCAAATCTACTCTCAAAGTATATATGATATATCCTATGTAAAATGTTCAGTTAAAAATCAGCAGTGAATAGAATGACTGTCATCCAAAAGCAGATATTTTAGTTGAATATTTGAGTTTAAGGACTTGGATTCATTTTTTAAATAAAGTGTTATTTATTTATTTATTTTTGTCTGTGTTGGGTCTTCATTGCAGTACGCGGGCTTCTCGCTGTGGCGGCTTCTCTCATTGCTGAGCACAGGTTATAGGCGCGTGGGCTCAGGGGTTGTGGTTCATCACGACTGAGTTGTGTCTGAGTTGCTCTAGTGCGTGTGAGATCCTCCCAGACCAGGGATCAAACCCGTGTCTCCTGCACTGGCAGGTGAGTTCTCAGCCACTGGATCACCAGGGAAGTCCCTGGATTCATATTTGAATTTAGTGATGTGGATTTGTGTTGCCAAAAAACCTAACACTTTAGGTATTTCTGAAGCTTATAGTTGAATAATATGCTCAAAGCACCTTCTAAAGTTAAGATACCTTCCTTTCTGGCTCATTAAGAAGAAAGGTAACCTGTTACTGACTTCACCCATAGATAAGTAGTAACTGGAAAGTTAAGAAAATTTGTGTGATTTTTTTCCAACTGACTTAAAAGAGGAAATTTATGTTAGAACTTGTTAAAAAATGATTTTCACCTTTTCAGTTATGGATTAGAGGTTTGGGAGGTTTCATCATGTTTTGTAACTGGACTGTATTGTATGATATGATACTGTAAAGTGTGCAAGAGAAACCACACAAGGACATAATTATATCTTGGTCTTTTTTAGAGGTGGAGCCTTAGGAAATTTTTCTCAAAAAGGATCCTTAATGATGCATGATTTCATCAAATTAATAGTACTTCAGATATTATCAATAAAGTAGCTTTGACAGAATAGCAGAGAAAAGCATGCCTGGTTTTGGCAAGTGTGAAAGTGTCGCACACAGAGCAGATGCTCGTGGTTTTATATTCCCTTGCACTGTCAGGGTCCCATTCCCTTTCTCAGTCCTGTGTGGCTCGTTTGTTGTTTACTCACTAAGTCGTGTCTGACTCTTCTGTGACCCCATGGACTGAGGGATTCCTAGGTGTCTCAGTGGTAAAGAATCCGCCTGCCAATGCAGGAGAGATGCAGATTTGATTCCTGAGTCAGGAAGATTCCCTGGAGGAGGAAATGGCAACCCATTCCAGTGTTCTTGCTTGGAAAATTCCATGGATAGGAGGAGCCTGGTGGACTGCTGTCCATGGGGTTGCAGAGAGTCAGACACGACTGCGTGACTGAGCATGTATGCCCGTGTTCAAAGTAGCATGCTGTGTGCTGTCGAAGAAGCACTGTCTGAGTCCTTCTCCCTTGTTGAATCCTGTGTAGTTCATTTCTTGCTGTTGTTTAGTTGCTAAGTCTGACTCGGCGAAACCATGGACTGTAGCTCACCAGGCTTCTCTGTCCATGGGATTTCCCAGGTAAGAATACTGGAGTGGGTTGCCATTCCCGTCTTCAGCAGATCTTCCCTACCCAGGAATTGAACCTTTGTCTCTTGCATTGGCAGGTGGATTAGCCTGCCACCGGGAATTCCCCATGTAGTTCATGCTGTGATTGTTAATTCCTCTAATGTGGGCTGTGCCTTTGGACTGATAGTTGACAATGACTCCAGAGCTGTCCTGCTGTGGACTACATTAGGATTCCTTTTACTGACACCCCTCCTTTGGACTTTATCTTTAAGACCAAGACTGTGTCCTCCTGCCCCTTCCAGTTGTTCCAGAGAGTAAACTACTTGTCCCAGTAAATTGAGAGGTTTATATTTAATAAGTGCTACTACTACTCACGTGCTAGGTACTTGCCAGGTACACTTTGTATATTATTTCAGTAAAGCCTTTTTACAACTTCAAGATTAAGGAATTAGTCTGTGCATTTCCATCATGGAGGAGTAATCTGTCCAGGGACACAGTAAAGGTAAGCCTGAAACTTGGCTTCCCGTCCAGGTGTGATGACAAAGCTCATGCTTTCCCCACTGTCCCATGATATCCTGTATTTGGAGAAAGGAGCACAGTGGCTAGGAGACCATTTCTTGCTCCCTCCCTTCTAAGCGGCCAGGATCACTTTGGTCTCAGTGGGTAGATGAACATTGTTACTAAAAATATCTACTCATCATCCACCATCTCTCCATTCATCTCATAAATATTTATGGAATACGTGTAGTGTGCATTGTGCTGGTTGAGAACCTGGAGATCAGCTGGTTACCAAGCCCTCTCTGCCTTCATAAAGTGTTAGTCGCCCAGTCGTGTCCAACTCTGTGACCCCATGAGCCCACCAGGTTCCTCCATCCATGGAATTCTCCAGGCAGGCATACTGGAGTGGGTAGCTGTTCCCCTCTCCACAGGATCTTCCCGATCCAGGTACTGAACCCTGGTCTCCCGCATTGCAGGCAGATTCTCTACCAACTGAGCCACCAGGGAAGCCCCTGCCTTCATAATGCTTATATCAATTACTCAAAAAACCACTCTACACTGGGTTGGGTGGGAGAGCGTGTCTGCACTTCTTAGCCCCAGTGCCTGACTTAGAGGAAGCTCTCAACAAGTGTTTGCTCTTTTGCTCCTTTTAACCTAAGTTTTATGCCTTCAGCCAACTATTGTCCTTTGTTCATTTCTGGTTGTACTTTGAATCGTTGACTTGGATCTTTGTGTGTGTGTGTGTGTGTGTGTGTTTCCCCAGTTCAAGATCAGTCTCTTAATCTTTAGAAACTAGCATGTTCCACAGAGAGATTTGGTCTAAGTGATTAGTTGCTCTGAATTTGAATATTAAACAAGTGGTATGGGCTACAAACTTTCAGTTATAAGGTGAATAAGTTCTGAAGATAAAATGTATAATGTGGTGGCTATAGTTAATAGCACTGTATGGTACAGAATTTCAATAATTGAATTTTTTAAGAAGTTCTACTTTTAGGAAGGAAAAAAAAGCTAAATATGTGAAATGACGGCTAATTAACACAATGGAAGGAATCCTTTCACAGTGTATACATACATAAAACTACTACATTGTACACTTTAAATATCTTACAATTTTAGTTGTTGATTATACCTCTTGAGTTAGAAAGAAAAGATGGAGTGATATTTTTGCTAAAAAGTTGTCTTTTAGTTCTTGTATTAGGCATTAATCCTAATTACATTGTATAGGTAGGTATACCGTTGTGTTGTTTTGAGTAGCATTGTCATGATTTACCTTATATTAAGCGTGTGTTTTTTAAATGGTTTGCTATCTTTGAAAATGTGATGTAATGAGTTAATACTGAAACTCCTAAACTAGAGCATGAGCCTTAGATTTTGTTGTTGTTGTTGAGTTGCTAAGTCATGTCTGACTCCTTGCGACCCCATAGACTCAGCACACTAGGCTCCTCTGTCTTCCACTGTTTCCTGGAGTTTGCTCAGATTCATGTCCATTGAGTCAGCTTTGCTATCTAACTATAGCATCTGTTTTTCATGATGGAGAATCTTGAGTTAGTCCTATTTTTGGAATGTTTCTTCTGTAGGATATCTCATATCTTTTTGATAAATTCAAGCAATTTCCTGAGAGATTTTCGAGGTAAACTCAGTTGACAAATTTCAAAATGCTCATTTAGAACCAAGTCTGTTGCTTGAACCAGTCTTTGTATGGCTAATGAATGATTTCAGACCATATTGAAGAGAACTATTAAAAACATCAGAGATTCATTAAATGTTACCTTGGTTGCTGCTGCTGCTAAGTTGCTTCAGTCGTGTCCAACTCTGTGCGACCCCATAGATGGAAGCCCACCAGGCTCCCCCGTCCCTGGGATTTTTCAGGCAAGAACACTGGAGTGGGTTGCCATTTCCTTCTCCAGTGCATGAAAGTGAAAAGTGAAAGTGAAGTTGCTCAGTCGTGTCCGACTCTTCTCGACCCCATGGACTGCAGCCTACCAGGCTCCTCCATCCATGGGATTTTCCAGGCAAGAGTACTGGAGTGGGGTGCCATTGCCTTCTCCGTTACCTGGGTAGAAATATTCATTTTGAGAGTAGTGTATGATTCATTAAAGCAGTGCAGTTTCCTACTTGGACAAGTACCACTGACCTCTCCAGTCCTTCAAGACAGAGATTTTAGTTGACTTTGATTTTATTTTTCTCAGTGACCCCATCTGGTAATACCTATCCTACTAGAAAGTAAAGTGAATTTTCTTTCTGTTCATTTCCTGTTTTTCTCATCGTTTGGTTTTCTTCAGTGGACTTGAGTGTAACAGGTATGACTGTTTAGAGTTCTAGGAAATAGTACCCATCCGTGTGTTGTCAGTGTTCTAAGTCTCTCAGATTCCCTCTTTTCTCTGTTCCACTTGGCTAGTTTAGGTTCCAGGCATTTCTTACTGAGGAAATTGCAGCAATTTTAATATTAGCATTTCTGTATTCACTGCCTGTTCTCTTGCAGGCTGTAATGCATTCACTGTTGAAGTTTTCTTGGGGGAAAAATATGTATGTGTCTGTGTGTGTCTGTGTTTGCACACATCTATATGTACACATTTGGTTCTGATTATGACACTCCCTAATAAACCTTTCGGAGAAGGCAATGGCACCCCACTCCAGTACTCTTGCCTGGAAAATCCTATGGACAGAGGAGCCTGGTGGGCTGCAGTCCGTGGGGTCGCTAAGAGTCGGACACAACTGAGCGACTTCACTTTCCCTTTTCACTTTCATGCATTGGAGAAGGAAATGGCAACCCACTCCAGTGTGCTTGCCTGGAGAATCCCAGGGACGGGGGAGCCTGGTGAGCTGCCGTCTATGGGGTCGCACAGAGTCGGACACGACTGAAGCGACTTAGCAGCAGCAATAAACCTTTGGTAGTTTCATTGCCTCTAGGGTAACCTAGGCTCTGTAGCAGATTGTTTAAAACTTTGTGGAGTGGTTCTAGCCTTTCATTGTGAGCAACCCCTCAGCCCTCCTGCCCCTTCCAGTTGGTTCCAGAGAATGAACCACTTTCTCTGCAGTTTGTTGGTAGTCTTGCTTTGTTGGCATTATTTGCCAGGTGTGGTATTCAGACTTGGTTTGATGTAGGCAGCCTTTTAAATGTATAAACCACTGTTTAATCTTGTTTGAACATCTTGTCTAAGTAAATGATGAGGCAGTTCTATCTAAGGTGCAGTTTGTTTTCTGCTTTACAAGGTGTGAAAAATTCCCACAAAGAATATTTTTTTTTTCTTGAAAGGCTTTTGGTGTAAATGGAATTAAATGACTAAAATTCAGTTCTTTAGATTAATTTGTTGAAGGTTATTATTTTCCAATTTAGGTAGTATCTGAAAGTTCTGAACTATTTTTGTATATAAAATTAAGCTTTCTAATTCATTGTTAGAATTGTAACATTCTCTTTTGCTGTGATAAATGTTCATTTATTTGTAACGGTGTGAAGTGATGGGTGGTAACCAAACTTAACATGGTAATCATTTCACAATGTATACATGTATCAAATTATTACATTGCACACCCTAAACTAATATCATGAAAAAGTGAAAGAATGAAGGTGTTAGTCACTCAGTTGTGTCCAACTCTTTGCAACCCCATGGGTTGTAGCCTGCCAGGCTCTTCTGTCCATGGAATTCTCCAGGCAAGAATCCTGGCGTGGGTAGCCATTCTCTTCTCCAGGGGATCTTACCGACCCAGGGATTGAACTCAGGTCTCCTGGCCTGCAAGAGGATTCTTTACCGTCTGAGCCACCAGGGAAGCCCCAAACTAATACAGTACTATATGTCAGTTGTGTTTCGGTAAAACTGGGGACACACACACACACACACTCTCTCTCACTCCGCTGACCTGCCTTTCTCTGTACAATGAACAGAGCACAAAGCTTCATAAGGCATTAATACCATCATAAGTTAAAAACAGTAGTCACTTATATTTCAACTGTCTGATAGAATAACAGGTCCTCCAAGTTTCATTGGAATGCTTACTTTTCTTTATTTAAAAGCAAATGTCCACAACACAACAGTAACTTTGAGTGGCTTGCTGTGTGCTGATAACCAGCACAGTCACAGGATGATGAGAGTCAATGGCCATCTCTGTAGTCATTTGATGATTGATCCCTCACAAGTTCATGGATGCCAGAAACGATGTTGAAGTAGGCATCTGGCTCCCTGGCTTTGTAAAGGATGAGGTCAGAGCTAGAAGACAGCCATTGAATGGACAGTAAAGCCAATTCATCTCCTGTGGCTCTTAGGGAAAATTTCCAGCAGCCTGTAGAGTTTAAGTGTTTCTCTGTATGTTCGATGTTTAAAATGTGTTGCCACGTTTTTGTTTACTGAAATGCCATGTGCACAGCAGCCTTTCCTGCCCTTATCCTCCCCCTGATTTCTTTTATTCTGCCTCCTCTTTGCCCATTGGAAACTAATTCGTTGTTCTTGCTGTTGAGTTGGCCTTTGACCTACATGTTCTTTTGCCATCCTTGAATTTGTACCTGCCAGCACTTTGGTTTATGTTACTGCTCTTTTTGCATCCTCTTTCCCGCCCCATGATTTAGGTTGTGAACTTTTTGAAAAGAAAGTCTGTATTTGTACTTACTATCGTGAAAGTGTGGTTAACGAGACCTGTGTGAATAGTTTGGTAACTACTGTTGTCTCCTTTTTCCCAGATCTGGAATAAGTTGCCATCTTTAAAATACATAACATGTAAGGAGGCATTTTTGAGAGACCTTCACATGTGTGATGAAAAGTGACTGAATATAACTCTGTGTGTGTGTAGATGTATGTATCTCTATTTTGATGTTTCTCATCTGTACATTTTGTGGGTCATCTGTCTGCATCCCTCTTATCTTGGATGTCTTTCTTAGTTCCAGAGAGCTTTCCCATGTTCTTCTCTCCATGATTTTCATATTTTCTTCTTGATTTTAATTTTCAGAAGCACCTCTTTACCAGCATGATGTACCTGCTGTTGTGTATATGTATATTGAATTTGAAAAATATTATCCAAAAGTAATCTTAGTCATATGGTTCTCATACCCCACTTCACCTCCTTTCTAGAGAAAGTTGCATAAATCTTCACGTTTATCAGTTTATGCTTCATTTAAATAGTGGAAGCAATATCCTTTTAATTTTGCGTAATTTCATTTTGAGGTCATAGAAGATGAGTTTACTGGTGAACCCTCCCCAGCTGCGTGGCGTGTTTGCCTTGACTGTCCCTGTTTGCAGTCAAGTTGCCCCTCTGCTCACACCATCATGTTTTCCTGTTGACCACCTGATACGGTGACTCCGAAGTGGCCCTTTTTATTCTAAGATGAAGCTTATGTCCCTTCATTACACACACACACAGCCTGCATGTTGCAGTGAAGAGACTGGTTTCACATGAAGTCAGTAAAAGGAGACAAAAGTGATATATTTCTAACTTTGTCAGAAGGCTAAAAATTCCTGTTTTGGAGGTTGGCTTTTAGGGATGTAAATATAGTCTAAAATTTTTCTAAATTGACATTTGAATGGCTTACTTAAATATCACTTAAGCTCACTGCAGCTCTGTTTACAATAGCCAAGACATGGAAGCAACCTAAGTGTCCATTGACAGATGAACAGATAAAGAAGATGTGGTACATATGTACAATGGAGTATTACTCAGCCATAAAAGAGTGAAATCATGCCATTTGCAGCAATATGGATGAACCTAGAGATTGCCATACTGAGTGGAGTCAGGCAGAAAAAGACAAATACCGTATGATATTTATACATAGGATCTAAAACAAAATGAACATACAAAACAGAAATAGACCCACAGAAATAGAAGAAAAACTTATTTTTTTCCCAAAGGGGGAAGAGGGGAGGTAAAAGTAGGAGGTTTGAGATTAACACATACATCCTGTGCGTGCTCAGTCGCTTCAGTCACGTGCAACTCTGTGACCCTGTGAACTGTAACCCTCCAGGCTCCTCTGTCCATGGGATTCTCCAGGCAAGAATACTGGAGTGGGTTGCCAGGCCCCCTCCTCCAGGGGATCTTCCTGACCCAGGGATGGAACCTGTGTATCCTGCGACTCCTGCATTGCAGGTGGATTCTTCACCACTTAGCCACCAGAGAAGCCCAACACATACAGCCTACTATATATAAAACCTGGAGGAGGAAATGGCAACCCACTCCAGTATTTTTGCATAGAGAATCCCATGGACAGAGGAGCCTGGTGGGCTACAGTCCAGTGGGGTCGCAAAGAGTCAGACACAACTAAGTGACTAGTACTATATATAAAATAGATAACCAACAGGGACCTACTACTTCATAATACATGGAATTTTAATTTTACATCATTTGACCCTTGTGTAATCTTATGGGTTAGGTGGGAGAGGGATTTTCTTCGTTTTACAGAAACTTAGTAGGATTGCTTACATGTCACTAAAAGATGACTCCAGGGTTTTAGGACTTTCACTCCTAATTCCATGCCTTTTATTCAGCGCTCTGGTATTTTCCCATGTTTATCTGGAAATATTTCAGTACTTCGTATTACAGTAGTTATTCATTTATTCAGCAGAGTTTTATTGAGGGCACAGTTTTAAGTTCTAGGCCTTTATGGCTGAATCTAAAGACAAGGTTTCTACTCTCAAGGAAGACTGTCAGTAAATAAGTTGATGAGGTAATTATTGTTCCTGTAATAATAATGATTAACACATAGTAGGTGCTCAATAAATGTTTATCGAATGAGTGAGTGAGCAGAGTGATCAAAAGGAAATAAATGAGTGTTGCATTGCATATGGATAGATTACTGAAGGAAGGAAGGTCTTTCTGGGACATGACATCCAAACCAGGGAAAGAGCATTTCAGATAAAGAGACCAACACAGGCAAAGACCCTGAGGCAGCAGAGAGCTTTTTTTTTTAAATTAATTAATAATTTATTTTATTTTTGGTTGCACTGGGTGTTTGTTGCACACGGGCTTTCTCTGGTTGTGGCAGGCGGGGGCTACTCTTCATTGAGGTTCGCAGGCTTCTCATTACAGTGGCTTCCTTGTTGCAGATCCCATGCTCTGGGGCACGTGGACTTCAGTAGCTGTGGCTTGTGGGCCCTAGAGCAGGGGCCCAGTACTGTGGTGCCCGGGCTTAGTTGCTCCACGGCATATGAAATCTTCCCAGACCAGGGATGGAACCCATGTCCCCTGCAATGGCAGGGAAATTCTTATCCATTGCACTGCCAAGATAGTCCAAGTTTGACTTATTTATGAGGATGCCAAAGATGGCCACATGAAATCAAAGAGAAAGGGATCAATTACGTAGGGCCTGGTAGACCATGGTGAGAAATTTGAGTTTTATTGTAGTGTCGGGAGACAGCTTTCCGTGTGTCTCATGTTTCTGCACTGTCTACCCTTGTTCTGGATGGCCTTTTCAAGGATAATTTGTATGGTCATCAGCCTTGGAAGATAGAGTATGTCTCTCTCCAGAGCAAATAATCAAGCAACTGTTGTCCAGTGGAGTAAAGACACCGTCTCCTTCTAGGGAAAAGGTCAGATGGGCTTACTGCCCATTGTTAAAGACTTAGGTTCATTAAACCCAGGGTTCCTCTCCTGCTAAACAGCCCACCGCTGTGCAGGTGTCACCTGGCCTTCTTCGCGTTGGCTACCTCGTGGGAAGCTGATCCCCCAAATGCTGAAACTCTGGCTATTTCCGTTGCTATTGGTAATGAAGTCCTGTCTCTGACCCACGAGTCTCCTGTCTTCTGCCAGCATCCGTACCACTGTGCAGGCTAACTCGTTAACTTGAAATTAGGGCAAAATCTTACACCCTTCACGTTTCTTAGCATCTCAGAACGTGAAAAGTCCTGGGGGATTTTCAGCAGAGGAATCAAATATAGTTCAAGTTTTTAAAAAGTCAGTGTGACCACTGTGGAAAGTAGTCATGGGTAGAAGGATGAATGAGGAATCTGGGGCAGCTGTCTTGAGAGAACAGTGGCTGAGACCAGTGTGGTGGCCGTGGAGGTGGGGAGGACCGAGGAGTTCCAGGTGGTCTCCAGGAGGTGGGATTTATAGGTCTTGACAGCAGGGATATGGGATGTGAAAGAAAGGGGTGGGGAATAAATTCCAGGTTTTTGCTTTGAGGAAAGGAATAGATAGAGGTAACTTGAACTGAGATGGAGAAGCTTCATGATGATGATAAGCCTGTAAAAGGACTTATTTCTCTTGTCATCACCCCTTTAGCCTTTTTTTCCAGTCACTTTATTTGCTTGACTCTGTATAGAAGTTTTATGCTTAGAGTTATAGGGAAAGGAAGAATAATAACTTGTTTGTACAACTTAGGATCCAAGAACTTCTGATATGTACTTTCCTGGGAAGAACATTTTTCTTGTGTCTTCACCAATTGTCAAGTTTGTTAATGTTAAAAAATTCAAGTTCTGTAGTCCCTCAGTAAGTGGGTTGTCTCAGTAACAAGAAATTAGGTTAGCTTTGGAGGATTTATTTTTCAAATAGGCATATTGATTTTTACCCAAAATTCATTGTCTGCGAGTTTACAATGAAACTTTTTAGTGTGTTTCAAGGTTTTCTCTTTTTGATGTTAAAGTAACACAGTTTTTTAATACGTGTTTTGGGCTTTTCTCTTAATTCTCAAGGATAATGACTGCCCGCCTTGTGATCACATAAACTTAATACAATAGGATGGAAGAAACAAGTGCCTGTGGATTAATTTATTCAGTTTGTCATCCTCGGTGAAGAATTCCTTGGGATAACTTCTTGTCTCTCTAATGTCAGATGTGGATTTCAACAGCACCGGATTGCTTTTTATAAAGAAACTTAAAAAAAGCCTTGGCCCTAAAAAGTTCTTTTAAATGCCTTTCCTTTTCAGCTAGTGGGATTTATCTTTGTGTGTGTGCTTTTCACATGCTTATTGTATTTACAAGATGATTTTACATTTCTTAACCTTTTTGTATGGTGCACAGTTTTACACTGCAACACAGAACTTGACTGAATTTTGAATTATCTTTGTACCATCCACCACATGTCCTCCTGGGCTTCCCTGGTGGCTTAGCTGGTGAGGAATCTGCCTGCGTTGTGGGAGACCTGGGTTCAGTTCCTGGGTTAGGAAGATCCCGTGGAGAATGGAACGGCTACCCACTCCAGTTTTCTGGCCTGGAGAATTCCATGGACTGTATGTATAGTCCATGGGGTTGCAAAGAGTCGGACATGACTGAGTGACTGAATAACAACAACAACAACAACAATAATTTATACTGTACACTGGAAAAACTTAACTGCAGTTTAAAGATAAACTTAGAAAAGGTGAACTAAGATCGCAAAATCATTAGCGATGATCATAAGACTTCTCCAGGCACTGTGACTTGTTATTAAAGACATCAGTAGACTCTGGAAATGCAGTTACAATGTAGTTATTTCTGACTTTTTGAGAAGATAAATACAGTATCTTTTGTTTGTTTTCTTTTTATGGAGACCCATCTTTTGAGGTTTTTACTCCCCGTCCCCACCTCCCTCACCCCTCTGCATGCTGACCCCAGGTAGTAGAGTGTTATTTAGGCTTCCCAGGATGTCTTCGTCCTTCTTTTTGGAATAGTAGTATTCTCCTTTCCTATCCTGTGATATAAATTCTTTAAAAGGACTTGACATTTTATCACTGATTTGACATTTCATGGCTTGCACTAAGTCATGTATAGTTGCACCATATTTAGGCTGTGGTTGGAATTTCATGAATAGATTGCTGGTCATCTCTCTCTTGTCCTCTGATTTCAGAACAAAACCAAACGTCAGTTAGTAGTAAGATTTTACCAGGGCCCTCTGAGGGCAGGTTTTATTAGGTGACTGAATTGAGCCAGCATTTGTAAGCCTATGGAATGTGATGGAAACTCTTCCCTAAAGGATTGCACTACCCTGGCAGTTGAAGTCTCAAGTATGGTGCAGATTTGTGCCCCTGCCTTCTGTCCTTGCCTTTAGGAAGATTTTTAACACCTCTGGTTTTGGGGCTCTGTTTCTCCTATACCCTGAAAACCATTCTGGAAATGGTTCAGAGGCACAGAAGGAAGGAGTCTGACCCTGAGAATCATTAACTCCATTTCTCCTGCCTGTGTTCTTTCGTCTGTTTGAGGAATAGCAGAGGGCTCCGTCAAAAGCATTCAGGTCAGACCTGGCTTTGCATTTGAGCCCTTGTTTGTTAGTTGTGTGACCACAGGCAACGTGCTTAACCTTTTTACGCCTCAAAACTCAAATGTACAATTGAGGATGTGCTAAACCACTGTGCTTTGTGGTTTGGTGAAGCACCGTGGTGTCTGTCAAGAAACTTGTGCTCAACGTTGCAAATTCACACTAAGCACTGGAGCCAGGTCAGTACTCGAAGTTGCTGGGTGTCCCTCTGGGATCCCACCCTCCTGCCTCCTTTGGAGGGGACCACTATCCAGAATTTTATGTTCAGCACTCCCTTGCTTTTAAAAATAAGTATATCTGTACACAATATTGTAGTCCCCCCTTATCTGAAGTTTCTCTTCTTATGGTTCTAGTTACTTCTGATTGGCTGTGCTCTGAAAATATTAAATGGAAAATTCCAGAAATCAATATTAAATGGAAAATTCCATTAAATGGAGAAGTTCATCAGTTTTAAATTGTACACTGTTCTGAGTAACGTGATGAGATCTGGCGCCATCCTGCCCTGGATATGAACCATCCCTTTGTCCAGCAAATCTCTGCCTGTTAAAATCACTTTGTAGTCGTTGCAGTTATGAGATTGACTCTTGTGAAATTGCAGTGCTCCTGTTAAAGGGTCCCTTATTTTACTTGATAATGGTCTCTAAAGTACAGAAATAGTGATGCTGGCAATTTGGATATGCCAGAGATGAAGGGCTTGCCTTAAGTAAAAAGGTGAAAGTTCTTGATGTAATAAGGAAAGAAATACGAATTGAAGATTTGTGGTAACCCCGTGTCAGGCATTTGCTTACTTCGAGTCTCTGTGTCATATTCTGACAATTCTCAAAATATTTCAAGGCTTCCACCAGCAAAAGGATTATGATTCTCTGAACACTTAAATGATGGTTAGCATTTTTTAGCAATATTTTTAAATTAAGCTATGGTAATACATGTGTTTTTTTTTTTTTTTTTTTTAGACAAATGGTATTGCACACTTAATAGACAACAGTATAGTATAGATATAACTTTTATATGCACTAGGAAACCAAAATGTATGTGATTCCTTTACTGAGATACTCAATTTATTGCAGTGGTCTGGAGCTGAATCTGCCGTATCTCCGAGATGTATCTGTATGGGGGTCAATACTGTCCATGGTTTCAGGCAGCCACTGGGGGTTGTGGAATGTGTCCCTCGAGAATAGAAAGGGACCACTGTGTGTTTTTAGCTTTGCCTGTTTGGGCTCTGTGAAAATGTTGTCTCTGAAGAGTGCTGTATCACTGCCAGTGAGTGTAGAACTCTTGGATCTCCACCCATCTTTGCTGATGGGCATGGAGTTGGGGTTACAGTTTTTTTGTGTGTGTGGGGTGTCTGGCTGGTGTAGGGTGATTTTTATCTGTGATTTTTTTTCCTTTTTTGTCTATCCTAGGCTTCTCTCTTACTGGCCTTTAGAGCAAGTCTTCTGATACTGGGTCAGAGGTAGGGACAGTGTGTGACATCCCTGGAGGATGAATCCAGTAAGGAAATAGAAATTGATAGGAACCAGATATACCGTTTTATAGGAAGAGAAAGGGGAAAACCAGGACAAATCTTACAGTATTGGATTGGAATTCAGGGTGTCTGTATGAACGCAGGGTTTTCAGTAGACATGGATATAGAAAGAAATGAAGAAGCAAGTGTGTGTGCATTTAAGTGTGTGTTTTCATTCACTTAGATGACCTTGAAATAGTGATAATACAATTGCAGTATGTGCACCCTGATCTTGGTTTCTAAATACCATTTTTCCCCACTAAAATGGTTGAAATTATCAGACCTAAAAAAACACTTTTTGGTAACTATCATCAAATAATTAATTTGGCCAAGAATTTTCAATGTACAGCAATCAAGTATTGGGTAAAATTTTGTTGAGAATTAAGATATATTTATACAGTCTGAAAATATCACCTCAAAAATACTTATTAATTACAAAGAGGAAAAGAGTCACTTTACAGTGGGGAAATCTGGCAGACAGCACCCTAATCAAGTAATTTAAGTTTGCACTACCAGTCAAGGGGAAAAAAAAAATGGAAATAGCATACCACCTGGTAGGGTATAAGAAGAAGGAACTCTTCTCTGGTATTCCTGCTGAAAAGTCATAACTTGAGACTAGTCATCAGGAAGTTATCAGACAAACCCAACGGAAGGGACATGCTACAAACTGGCCTGACATCCTCAAAATTGTTGAGGTCACGAAAGTCAAGGATAGTGTGAGGAATTCTCAAATGAAACAGAGTATCGAGCTTTGAAAAGTCAGTGCAGTGTGACATCCTGGATTGGATCCTTTTACTAAAATGGACACTATGGGGTGAGTGGAGCAAGTCAAGGCTGGTCTGTGGATTAGGTGACCATACTGTGGATTTGTTGACTGTACTGTTAATTTCTGGGTCCTGATGGTCGTAGTTATTGCAGGTTTGGAGGAGAATGTCCTTGTTTATAGGAATGACTCACCACACTCTGTAGGGGTGATGGACCATGATGTTTGCCGTTTACTCCCAAGTGGGCTTCCCTGGCGGCTCAGACAGTAAAGCTTCTGCCTGCAGTGCAGGAGACCCGGGTTCGATCCCTGGGTCGGGACGATCCCCTGGAGAAGGAAATGGCAGCCAACTCCATAACTCTTGTCTGGACAATCCCATGAACGGAGGAGCCTGGTGGGCTACAGTCCATAGGGTCGCCAAGAGTTGGACATGACTGAGTGACTTCACTTTCTTTCTCAAGTGGTTTAGGGAAATTAAGTTATTCTAGTCTTGCAGCCTTTAAAAAATTTTTTTTGGTAGGTTGGCCTGAGATTATTAAAGAGAAGGAAGAAGACCTCTCCTGTGAGTTTACTTTTTCAAAACTGTTAGCTTATCAAGCCAGTCATATGTAAGGCTGAAGAGATTTCCTTTCTTGTTCTGTCTTGTCTGGCAACTGCCCTTCCTGTGCGGCTTCCTGTCCTATCTCCATTTGTCTTTTGGTATTCCGGTTTGAAAATATTCACCATCATCTCCTTACTATGTTCTTTTCCCGGTTCATTATTTATTTCTCTTCACCAGGGAAAGTATGATTTGCAGAAACTTTGCACTTCACTGTGTTGCAGTTCAATGATAATGCTGTGTTTAATTTCAACTTATTTTCTGGGTACTGTTCTTTTCTCCTCAATTCTCTGGTGAGCTGCTGAAGCTTTTTGCTGCTGCTTTTTTACTATACTGCCTCTGCCTTAGTGCTGAGCATGTTCATGTTCAGACTTTTAGTAAAATGTATTAGGCTGGTTGATTGCTGTCTTAGAATTTAAGTATTCAGAAAGTATAAGCAGGTTTAGGGGAAATTGACGAATTCAGTGCTGTACTGATCCACAATCTAGCTGTCTTATGACTGTGTATGTTAGTGGTTAGCCCCCAGAGGTTTAGGATAAAGGCCCTAGTCTAAAAATTTGTGTGGTTCTAGATAGGAGTAGGATGCTGTGGGGGAGAATGTTTATTGTCAGAGCAGCCTTTTAGCTCAGAGAACATTCCATGTAAGTTATCTATTTGATAGAATCTGCCCTTCCTCCTTAGTACAAAGAATCACAGTGTAAGGCCTTGAATTGTGCACGCCCCCCCACCCCACCCCCGCCCCCTGCTTTCTTTGGTGGAACTAAATCCATCATAGGGCTTGTTTTCCTTAGATAGGTTGGAGGACAGGCTTTTCTTCAGCAGTTACACTAATTTTCATATTTCTCAGAATGATCGAGGAAAAAAGCTTTTAAAACCCAGAGTGGTAGTTACATTGCACTTAGAACACTCCCACACATACAGGCTTTTCTTCAGCATGTTTTTTTTTTTTTTCCTTGCTGCTTTTATAGTGTAGGTGGCCTTCTTTGGATTGCTTTGACAGGAAATTGAGCAACTTTTCTTTTTTGGAACAGAATATATTTTACTGCTGAGAGAGAAAAAAAAAAAAAAAAATGTTTATGTTTTGAAATTTAATTATGAATTTTTGTTTGAAGGCCGATTTAAATCTAGAAAAATGAAAGGAGGGCTTAAATTTTAGATTGTGCACTAATATTTCTGAACCTTCCTATTCATTTTTGGATTTTCCTTTCTTCCCTGGAGAAAGAAAGGAAGACCCCCAAATTACTTTGCTTCATAAAGCTGGAGCCATGGGTGGATGTTAATAAGTTTATCACTACTGTTCTGCTTTTGTCTGAAGCTCTCTTCCTTCCCCAGTGGTCTTCTTTTTGTAGGGGAGGTAGGATGGGCTCTACATTGAGCTAACAGGCATCTTGAGTCTAGACTGTGTGTGAGCCCTACCTTTGGGAAAGCATGTCATTCAGCAAAGCTTCGTCATCATTTGGCTTGTTCTCGGATGCTCACGGCTGGGTGGGGAGCTCCAGATTGGAACCCTGCCTCTGGCACACATTCTGCCTGGACCCCTGTACCCCCTGGTGCTTTGAGATAGGAATACCAGTCTACCCACCAGCTATCCAGGTGCTTGCTGCCTGGGGTGATTTGGGTGAGTTTAATTGAGTAGTTCCTTGATAGCACTGGGGACTCAGGGGAAGAAATCAGACTGTAATTAGAACTTATGGAAATGTTGTCCAGTTGGAATGCAGTAATTCTAGTGGAATCTTTCTAAGTGTGTTTGGAAATTACCTCCTTTCACTTGAGTTTGAGGTTGGCATGTTTGTTCATGTAGCTAAGTAGGTTATAAGTGTCAGGTATGTTTTGTTTATGTAATTAGCTGGTTATAGCTTATTAATTAAGATAAAAAAACAGTACATATTTCAAATATTTCAGGCTTCCTTTCCCATTCTGTAGGTGCAATTTGTAGGGCAGGCATGTAAAAACTGCAATTTTTATTATCTGGGGTATCTCGTGCTCAGAATATTCTTTATAGGTTCTTTTTCCCACAGTCTTTGTCTGATGTTTATACCACTGGTTACGGTAGGGTAGGAAGGACCCGTTGCAGGGTTTTCTGGAACTCTGTTCTGCTGTATTATGTAAGATCATAGTGCTGGGACATGGTAAGCCCTCAGCGAGTGTTGTTTTGAATGCAGTTAACATAAGTTTTGAAGTCCCTTTATATTTGTCGGAATGAGTGATGGGAGTCCAAGGTGACAGGTTTGGAAGAGGAACTTACCACCTTGTCTTCAACAGGAATTGGAAATATCTGTGAGTGAAATTAAGTTTTGATTCTTCTTATTCTTCTAGTCTTCCACTTTATATGTTTAGGAACAGGGTTTGGAAATTAACCCAGTTTGAAATAGTGTTCACTTCCCCAAACATTAAAAAACAGATTTCTTGGAAGCTCTTTTGGACATGTATAGTCTGACTTATTTTAACATTTTTAGAAATAAGTATGTACATGTACTGCCTTATCCCTGGTGGCTCATACTGTAAAGAATCTCCCTGTAATGTAAGAGATGAGGGTTCGATCCCTGAGTCGGGAAGATCCCCTGGAGAAGGGAATGGTTACCCACCCTAGTATTCCTGCCTGGAGAATCCCATGGACAGAGGAGCCCGGTGGACTACAATCCATGGGGTTGCAAAGAGTCAGACACAACTAAGTGATTAACACTTTTCACTTTTTTCACTGTGGGTTTTAATGTTGGGCATGTTAAAGTGCTGCATTCAATGTGCCAGCAAATTTGGAAAACTCAGCAGTGGCCACAGGACTGGAAAAGGTCAGTTTTCATTCCAATCCCAAAGAAAGGCAATGCTCAAGAATGTTCAAACTACCACACAACTGTACTCATCTCATATGCTTGGAAAGTAAGGCTCAAAATTCTTCAAGCTAGGCTTTAACAGTATGTGAATTGAGAACTCCCAGATGTTCAAACTGGATTTAGAAAGGCCAGAAGAACCAGAGATCAAATTCCTAACATACATTGGATCATAGAAAAAGCAAGAGAATTCCAGAAAAATATCAACTTCTGCTTCATTGACTACCCTAAAGCCTTTGACTGTGTGGATCACAACAAACTCTGGAAAATTCTTCAAGAGATGAGAATACCAGATCACCATACCTGCCTCCTGACAAACCTGTATGAAGGTCAAGAACCAACAGTTAGAACTAGACGTGGAACAACAGACTTGTTCCAAATTGGGAAAGGAGAATGTCAAGGCTGTATATTGTCACTCTGCTTATTTAGCTTCTATTGCAGAGTATATCATATGAAATGCTGGGCTAGATGAATCACAAGCAAGAAGCAAGATTGCAGGGAGAAATATCAATAACCTCAGATACACAGATCACACCACCCTTATGGCAGAAAGTGAAGAAGAACAAAAGAGCCTCTTGATGAAAGTGAAAGAGGAGAGTGAAAAAGCTGTCTTAAAACTCAACATTAAAAAAATGAAGATCATGGCATCTGGTCCCATCACCTCATGGCAAATAGATTGGCAAACAATGGAAACAGTGACAGACTTTATTTTCTTGGGCTCCAAAATCACTGCAGATGGTGACTGAAGCCATGAAATTAAAATATGCTTACTCCCTAGAAGAAAAGCTATGACCAACCTAGACAGCATATTAAAAAGCAGAGACATTACTTTGCTGACAAAGGTCCATCTAGTCAAAGCTATGGTTTTC
Organism: Bos mutus; assembly: GCF_027580195.1. Lineage (NCBI taxonomy): Eukaryota > Metazoa > Chordata > Mammalia > Artiodactyla > Bovidae > Bos > Bos mutus. The sequence continues at coordinate 25,761,182 of NC_091626.1, read as the reverse complement.
CAGTCGTTACATATGGATGTGAGAGTTGGACCATAAAGAAGGCTAAGCACCAAAGTTTTGATGCGTTTGAACTGTGGTGTTGGAGAAGACTGTTGAGAATCCTTTGGACTGCAAAGAGATCCATCCAGTCCATCCTGAAGGAAATCAACCTGAATATTCATTGGAAGGACTGATGATGAAACTGAGACTCCAATATTTTGGCCACCTGATGGGAAGAGCTTAATCCTTAGAAAAGATCCTGATGCCGGCCATTGGGTCGCAAAGAGTCAGACATGACTGAGCAGCTGAACAACAGCAATGTATGTCTGATGCCTGCAGCCACAGGAGATGTCTTGTGATTCTGGTACAGTTTATATATAACTTACATGAAATGACCAGTGAGAGGGTTATGGAATTTCTAAATCATCAGAGTATTTGGTTGCTTTGGAACAGATTTCTCTATCTCATCACTGTTGGCATTTTGGGCTGATTAAGTGTACTGTCCTGAACCTTATAGATTGTTTAGCAGCATCCCTGGCTTCTACCGATTAAATCCAGTAGTATATATCCCCTTCCTCTGTTGTGACAACCAAAAATATTTTCAGACATTGCAGGATGTCCCTCAGGATATGGAACTGCCCCTTGTAGAGAACCACTAGGCAAGTCTATCACCAGCTACATCAAAATCACCTTGTGGGGGGCACTTCTTAATCATACAGTTTCCGGGATTTCTCTGCAGACTCCCTGATCAGATTATGTGGGGTGAGGTCCTGGACTGGCAGTCTACGTAGAGGTTGAATAGCCAGGTTTAAGAATTTGTTATGTAAAATGACAAAAAGGAACTTATTTACAATACAGAAAGAAAACAGAAAGAGACTCTCAGGCTTAGAAAATGAATTTATGGGTTGCTGGGGTGGGGCACGGGGGATAGATGGTTAGGGAGTTTGGGATCAGATCAGATCAGATCAGTCGCTCAGTGGTGTCCGACTCTTTGCGACCCCATGAATTGCAGCACGCCAGGCCTCCCTGTCCATCACCAGCTCCTGGAGTTCACTCAGACTCATGTCCATCGAGTCAGTGATGCCATCCAGCCATCTCATCCTCTGTCATCCCCCTCTCCTCCTGCCCCCAATCCCTCCCAGCATCAGGGTCTTTTCCAATGAGTCAACTCTTCGCATGAGGTGGCCAAAGTACTGGAGTTGCAGCTTTAGCATCATTCCTTCCAAAGAAATCCCAGGGCTGATCTCCTTCAGAATGGACTGGTTGGATCTCCTTGCAGTCCAAGGGACTCTCAAGAGTCTTCTCCAACACCACAGTTCAAAAGCATCGATTCTTTGGCACTCAGCCTTCTTCACAGTCCAACTCTCACATCCATACATGACCACAGGAAAAACAACTAGACGGACCTTTGTTGGCAAAGTAATGTCTCTGCTTTTTAATATGCTGTCTGGGTTGGTCATAACTTTCCTTCCAAGGAGTAAGCGTATTTTGCAAGGGACTCTCAAGAGTCTTCTCCAACACCACAGTTCAAAAGCATCGATTCTTTGGCACTCAGCCTTCTTCACAGTCCAACTCTCACATCCATACATGACCACAGGAAAAACGACTAGACGGACCTTTGTTGGCAAAGTAATGTCTCTGCTTTTTAATATGCTGTCTAGGTTGGTCATAACTTTCCTTCCAAGGAGTAAGCGTATTTTGGTCATGTACAAATTGCTGTATTTAAAAAGGATAACTAACAAGGACCTGTTGTATAGCACATGGAACTCTCTCTGCTCAATGTTAATGCGACAGCGTGGACGGGAGAGGAGTTTGTGGGAGAATGAGTACATGTGTGTGTGTGGCTGGGTCCCTTCACTGTTTGCCTGAAACCATCACAGCATGGTTAATCGATTATACCCCAATTTTGTGGTGTATAAATGTAAATTTTATATTATACAATATAAAAGTTCAAGAAAAGGAATGTTGTGTAAATAGAATTGGCTCTTGGTGGTCTTAAATTTAGATATGTTGACTGCACATAAAGAGATTACAAATTAAAGAGGGTTTTAGAGGGAAAGTATAACATTTCACAGCTATGACTTGATTGGTAGCTGTGATTTCCCCCTTTATGACTATTTTCAAAATTTGAGAATAATCTGATCATACTGAAGTTCATAATTATTTTACTCTAGGTTTTGTGAGAATACCTCAAGTTGGAGTTGGAAGGAAGATTTACCACGACTCATGAATCAGGTGAGTTGGTAGATTAGTTACAAAGGATCATTGAACTCAGAGTTTATTGTTAGAAAACCTGCCACTTACAGCAAACTTTTGATTTGGTAAATGTGGATTGTATGTCTTTCCCCACTGTTATTTCCTCCTTTGGTAGCTGAGAGGCAGAAACGGGGAAGACAGGAGACTCTTGTGCAGTTTTTAGTCATTAATTTCTGAAGTCAACATTTTCATCATTATAGAGTAAATTATTTTTCCGGCAACTTAGTAATATTTTTGTTACATGACTATTTTCATTCCATCAGCATTTCAGAACATCTCTGTTTCTTAAAATTTGACGGGAGGTTGTACCCTAACCTGCGTCTAAATAAGAATCGTGTTAACCCTGATGTGTTAGTTTATCATTTGGAACACCAAGCTCCTGAAAAATTAAGAGATGGCTGGATGATCTGTTGGATTGACATTTGCCATTGATTCAGAGTGATTGCATTTGTTTACTGCTGGCTAGAGACCCAGTTCTATCCTGGGCTTATCCCAATGTTTAGTGGATATTTTTCAAATGCTTTATTCAGTTGTCAAGGGACATTCTCATTGAACAAAATAACAGTTTAATTTGATAGAAAGAGACTTTTCTGTAGGCTGAAATGCTGTAATATGCTAAGCTCCTAAATTCAGATAAAACAAGTGATTTGGCATTAGGTAGGCTGCTTTGGTTTTGTTACTTTGTATTTAACCCTGCTCTTAGCCAGATGCTGAAACAATGAGTTTGGAATTTTTTTACCAGCTGCTTTGTCATAGCAAATTGCCTAAGGAGCCAGCTCTTCTGGAGTACTGCATTCTATGAAGGACGGTCAAGGTTATCTGAGCATCTCACCTCTGCAAACCTTTGTGCAGAGCTGAGGGCTTCTTTTCAGATGCCTGCTGGGTAATTGGAGCACTGATTTCAAAGTGGCTTGCTATTTCTGACCTTCCTCAAATTTCAGTAAGAGAAAGGGGAAAATGATTATCTCTAAAAATGTTTTTCAAGTACATTAGGACGCTTTCCTGTTAGCATTGATTTGACCATTCCCAAAATCATTCTGTAAGAGGTGGGACTCCAAAAAAGATTTTTAAATCTCTGTGATTTTTAACTGTTTGAAGAGCTCGAGTTTTTTTTTTTTTAATCAGTAACACAACTGAAAAACTACTTTTGAGAATGTAGCTCTTTGGAACCATCAAAAACTGCTGAATGGTGAAGCAAACAGCCTGCAGGGTTGCTCCATGTAGGGAGCTGTAGCTCATGTACTTTGCCAAGGACAAAAAAAAATCAGTGCATGTTGTTGAGTGCCCTCTGGTTCTCGCCTCAATCTTGGAAGTTCTTTTTCAAGATTTACTTTTTTTCCTTCTTCAGTACCTGTGTACTTTTGAAATGTGCACCTTCAGTGCACTCCCTGTATGTCTTAAAGTATTTTAAACACTCTTAAATAAGGATCAATTCCTGGTTGGTACACTTGAATATGACAGCTAGTGAAAGTATTAAGTTTGAGAGTTACTGTGAGGCCAAGCTTGTGTAGCTTTTATGGTGGAGCAGCCACACCTGCCTTTTGATTTCAGTTGAATTTTTAATGGTGGTAATATCTGATGATGCTGGTACAGGACATCTGTTAGGTGAGGTGGGAGAGTCTTCGCTTATGCATTCATACATGCTGGAGCTGCTCAGACGGCAGAGGGGAAGGAGCCATGATGGAACAGTTCTGCAGACCTACTGGTGGCCTGACGGTGGCTTTCGAAATCCATACTCCTTTCTTAATTTCTATTTAAGGAATATCCAAACCATTCCATTTCTGCAAGGTAAAAATCCAAAAAGGCAAAAAATACCCAAGAAAACCCAAACTCACAATACCTTGTATTTTATATGTGGTCCTGTATGTATCTTGGAGAAGGAAAATGGCAACCCACTCTAGTATTCTTGCCTGGAGAGAATCCCATGGACAGAGGAGCCTGGCAGGCTGCAGTCTATGGGGTTACAAGAGTCGGATACTACTTGGGACTAAACCACCACCATGTATATCTTATTAAGTGCATCATTTTTATACTTTTTATTTATGTTTTGAGTAGTGTTGTTCTGAAATATAACTGAGAAAGCATACTTTTTTCCTTTCCTTAAATTAAAAAAAAATGCTGTGTTTTTTTTAAATACCCAATGAGAAACAGTAATGTTAATCAAAAGTGATGTCTGACTAAATTATGTGCTTTACACTAAAAACATTTGAAACATTCGAATAATTTCCTCCAGTATATTTTTCTTTGGATTTTTCCATTCTTGTATGGACAGTTATTTACTCATAGCTAAGTGAGGTATTACTTACATTTTTTCCCTTTGTTGCAGTGTGGTTATTGGATGCTAGGCTTCTGCTTTTCATGAGAGAATAACTAAGGAAGTTTTTTAAAACTAATTGTATTTATTTATTTTTAGTTGTGCCGGGTCTTCACTGTTGCAGGGGCTTTTCTCTCGCAGTGAGCAGGGGCTACTACTCTCCCGTCCCGGTGCATGGACTTCTCACTGCAGTGGCTTCTTTCGTTGTGGAGCAGAGGCTCTCGGGTGCCTGGGCTTCGGTAGTTGCAGCACGTGGGGCTCAGTGGTTACAGGCTCAATGGACGTGGCACACAGGCCCAGTTGCTCCATGGCATGTGGGATCCTCCCATATCAGATATCAGACTTGTGTCTTCTGCATTGGGCAGGTTCTTTACCACTGAACCACCAGGGAAGCCCCTGAGAAAATTTTATAAAGCTCTCCACTTCTTTTTTTTTTTTTCTTCAAAATAAAAAAGAAGAACACTGGTCACATTTACTTTGACTAATAGCTTGTGGATATAAAACACAAAAGTAAAGACATCCATTTTGTTGTTTTATGGGAAGTCCCAACCACTTAGTAAGTGTAAAAAGGAAAGAAAAAAAAAATTAGTGTATTCTCCTAGACTTTCCTTGGTGTTCTGTGGAGTGGTAGCAAGAAATCTAATAATCAAAATGCCTTACATTGGTCATCAGGATGATAGACTGTCGATAGCAGATTCACACATGAGTTAAGAAATGGAAGCTGGGAAAACATTTTCTCCCTGGCTGTCTATCTTGTAGATTCCCGTCTCATCCACTGATGCACCCTGTTTTCTCATTATTTCAACAAATTATGTCTACCTTAAAACATGAGAGAACTGCTCTTCATATCCAGTACAGTTTCCTCTTTAAACATAGCCCAGTGACAGACAGTAGATTAACTAAAAACAGGAGTTTGAATATATTATTGCAAAGAAGAGCTCAAATATTTACCTGAGTAGATTGTTTAGATTCTGAGGCTCATCCTGAACTGGAGTTTCACAGTGGGATTGAGGGTACAAAAGGGAATCAATATTTTCAAATATATACCAGCTTAAATTTTATATTTAAAATCTTTTATCTTTTTCTGAATTTTTACTTCATATTGGAGTATGTGCATGCATGCTTATCACTTCAGTCATGTCCAAGTCTTTGTGACCTCATGGTCACCTGCCCCACCAGGCTCATCTGTCCATGGGATTCTCCAGGCAAGGATACTGGAATGGGTTTCCATGCCCTCAATCCCAAACTCCTAATTGATCCGTCCCCCATACCTCTCCCTTTTAGTAACCATAGGTTTGTTTTTTAAGTCCATGAGTCTGCTTCTGTTTTGTAAACAAGTCATTTGTATCATTTTTTAGATTTTTTTCAGAGAAATACTAGCTGAAATTTTATTAACTAAAAGTGAATGTTGCTCAGTCATGCCCCACTCTTTGTGACCCCATGAATTGTACAGCCTATGGAATTCTCCAGGCCAGAATACTGGAGTGGGTAGCCTTTCCCTTCTCCAGGGGATCTTCCCACCTCAGGGATCGAACCCAGGTCTCCCGCATTGCAGGCGGATTCTTTACCAGCTGAGCCACCACGGAAGCCCATTAACTAAAAGCTAAGTATAATGTAATATGAAGGTAATAAAAATTTAGAGTAGCATAAGAATGAGTGCAGAGTTTTCCTTTTATCTTTGCTGCTAAGTTGCTTCAGTCGTGTCCGACTCTGTGCGACCCCATAGACGGTAGCCCACCAGGCTCCCCATCCCTGGGATTCTCCAGGCAAGAACACTGGAGTGGATTTCCTTCTCAATGCATGGGGGAAGTTGTTCAGTGCCATTTCCTTCTCCAGTGCATGAAAGTGAAAGTGTTTCAGTGCATGAAAGTGAAAGTGTTCAGTCGTGTCCAACTCTTCACGACCCCATGGACTGCAGCCTACCAGGCTCCTCCGTCCATGGGATTTTCCAGGCAAGAGTACTGGAGTGGGATGCCATTGCCAGAATTCTCTGCCTTTTATCTTCGGCCATGACTAATTTGACTTGAATTTTGTATGCCCAGGGATCACTTCAACATTATTTGATTATGCTAATTTGTTGTTTAAAGGCTTCTTCTTTGTTCTTAAAAAAGAAAACATTTTAACAGCCTGTAGAACTGTTGAGTGACCCCTTCACATTTGCTAATCCTAGTATCACCTTTTTCTTTTCAGTCTGAAAAAGTTTTCGCTGAATTCTTAACCTTTATCTTTAGAACCTGAGAATACAGTTTCCACATCTAATAGAGCATTGCCTCTTCTGAATTCATTCTAGGGATGAATAGAACACATGAGAACAGGAATTAAGTTATCTTTGGCACTGTGTCTTACTTATTAGTACCTGCTCATATTCTGGAGGCCCTGGATTTGTATGGATTCGATTCTGCATGATTATACCATGTTACCCACTTTGTTGACTGTCTAATAAATTAAAATTTGCTCATAAAGTAGATTTGAGCTTCTTACATAAGGAATCAGAGAATAGAGAAGCAAGAACACGAACTGTGTGTGAGCGTGAGTGGAGGTTAGGGTAGGAAGTATGCAGAGCTCTGCTCTGCTCCTGCCTCCCCTTCCAGCCTTGAAAACTAGGGGTGAAAGCATTCTTGAATACCTGGCTTCTGGGAGTGGATCACAGGATGGAATGGGAGGTGAAGCTTGGGGAGAGCTTGCACCTGCCATTTCTTCATGATGCCCTGATGCTTCTCAAAGGCCTTTGGAAACTCTTAGGTGGTGGAGTCTTAATTTAAAACCTGGGCTTTGTTTTAATGTTGTCAGTGAAGCCTGGTGTGCTGCCGTCCATGGGGTCGCAAAGAGTCGGACACGACTGAGTGACTGAACTGAAGAATCTTTTAGATATAAAAGGAAATTGTAAATGTCTTACCAGTGTTTGAGTGGCTATTGTCAAAATCCCATGACAGCCAAATTCAGATCATATTGCGGGTGAAGTCTTATGTGTAGCAATATCCAGTAATGCTGTGCTTTGGTACTCCCTCTCCTGGGAGAAGAACTTTATTATGTCTTTTTGAAAATGGCTTTTAAGCATTGAAGGCTTGAAGAACCACCATGTTCTGTGCAGTTCACATCTTCATAGAACATGTGAGTTTCTAGTGAGTCTGTGAGAGGTTTGGGTGTACAGTCCTTCCAAATAACATCAGCCTTTTCAGAGTAGGGGATGTTTGTCAAACTGTTGTTTGTCTCTGCACACGGCTAGCTCTGTGTTCTTCCCGTAATGGTTTCCTTAATGAAAATGGACTGATCAGTGCCCTGGAGGAGTCTTCAGTAGGTAAATAATGAATGGTTGCTCAAAAACTAATAGACTTTGATTTTTTTTTTCATAGAGTCATTAAAAAAATCTAATTCAGTGACTGACTGCTTTCTGCTACCGACTGATGTTTTTCTCCCCGGTCAGTTGGAAAATAAATGGTTTGAGAAATGGACCAGGTAACATTTGATGGGTATAGGGACCTCTGGGTGTGTTCTGACCTTAAAGCGTTCGTGGTTACAAGCAGTAGGATATTTATTCTACTGCTGTTGCCACTTGTTTTCTCTCTGAATTTATTAGTGGAAAAGTTAATTGTGTACCTATTTAATGACTAATATATAGAGAGAGCTTTTTGCTTAGTGCTGACCAGGAAAAAAATATGAAAAAAAAAAAAAAATGCTTCTTGTTTTCTGGAGGGGGAGATAAGATACAATTAAAAATTGTCATACTAAATAATCAAATGTAATTAGGCCTTTAGTGGAAGTATACGTAAAATGCATTTAGGTGTCAGCAGAGGGAGAATTAAAATCCACAAAGGTGGCATTATTAGAACTGAGCATTGAGAGACCTATCCATCTTTCCAGCCATCCATCTACCATCTGTCAATATATCTCCCAAAAGAGTAATATTTGTTTCTTCAAATAATCAAAGTAATTCATATTTACTGTGTAAAATCTGGATGTTCGTAAAAGGCCCAGATGTCAAAGTAAAAATCACCCAGTTCCCACCAGCTCACCCAGCTGCTTCCACCAGAGACAGCTATGCTGCTGCTGCTGCTAAGTTGCTTCAGTCGTGTCCGACTCTGTGCGACGCCATAGACGGCAGCCCACCAGGCTCCCCCGTCCCTGGGATTCTCCAGGCAAGAACACTGGAGTGGGTTGCCATTTCCTTCTCCAATGCATGAAAGTGAAAAGGGAAAGTGAAGTCACTCAGTCGTGTCCGATTCTTCGTGACCCCATGGACTGCAGCCCACCAGGCTCCCCCGTCCATGGGATTTTCCAGGCAAGAGTACTGGAGTAGGGTGCCATTGCCTTCTCCGAGAGACAGCTATACCTGCAAGCATTTTCACTTTTTATTTGTGAGCTTTTTCAAACATTCACAAAAATAGGACAGCACAGCAAGCCCCCATGTACCCATCAGTCTAGCTTCAACAAGTACAGGCCTCTTACCTTTCTTGTTCATTTATCTTCTTCCTGTTTTATGGTTTGAAAACTTTTTGTTTGTGTGTGTGTGTTAAAGCACAGACCGAATATTATACCATTCAACCTATATCGCTAAGTATTTTTTAACAGAAAATGACTTTAAAGTGAGTCACAATATCATTTCCCTTAATGAGATGAGTGATTATGATTTAATATTATTTGTGTCTAGTTTGTCCTGGAGTCCATGTTCACCTTCTCCTTTGTCTCAAAATTGTCATTTTACAGTTTGTTGGAATCAGGATCCAAACCTGATGAATGCATTGCATCTGTCACTTTAAAGACTTTCTTAATCTGTAACGTTTTCCCTTCTCTCCTTCTTGCTCGTGTGATTTATTGTAGAGGAAACTGGGTCATTTGCTTTTTAGGATTGCTAGCATTTTAAGAATTTTCTTTCATTTTTGTCCTATGTGACTGTACGTTTTAAAAGCAAAGTTGGAATAATGTTTTGCATGCTGTTTTTAACGATAATATAAGGATGACATTTTGTTATTTTTTATTCCGTGATTATTTTTTCTTTTCTGTTAAATCTTATGGCATTAAAATAACTAAAAATGAGAAAGATACATTTGATTGTATTTAAAGTAAATCTTACTTCGATTATATGTAGTTTTACAACAAATTGGTTATTTCTCTTTTTCCTTCCCCACGCCCCCCTTTCTCCCTGCCTCCATCTTTCCTCACTTTAGCAGCAGTTACAGATAGATATAATGTTGGTGAGGTGGTTCCCTAAATTTAGAGCCATTTTATTTTCCCTGAGGAATAGAAGTGCATGGTTGTATAAATGAGATGGTTCACTGACAGGGTTGCAAATAAAGGAAGTAAATGGTGCCCATGCAAGGCCCTGATTTTCTGGGGAGTCCCTACCAGAGGGGGACCCTCTTCGTTGTCAGTGTAAGCTGATCTTTATTAAAAGTTAGGTTTGCATTCTCACATTAATGTTCGTCACTGGTGGGAAAGGATTCTTAGTGGTTAAAAGGGAGCATGACTGTTTTCATTTAGTGATGTTAACACATAATTTTGTCATTGCTATATTAGGTCCTTTTTTGGTTACTGTCAAAAGTTTTTAGGCTGGAAAAAGAATATGTTTACAGGCTCCACCAGTGATAATGTGTTACACCAGCTGAAGCTTCTTGCGGCCATTACGTTGACAGAGTCTTCTGTTCTTCATCAGATAAAACCCCAGCTTCCTTTATGCACGTTGTGGTTGCTCCTGGTAGTTTGTCTTCTTTTATACTTGATTAGATTTTAATTTAGCAGTGTTTGCAGAGATATCTGCAGCACAGAGATATTGTGCCTTATTCTGTAATCCTGCTATTTGATAACCCAGTGACATCCTTGCAAGGTGTTTTTTAAAATTAACTTTAATAAAAGTAATACATGAGTTTATAAGATTTACTCCCTGTCTCCTCTTGCTGGTTCCCCAGAGGCAAACACTTTGTTGATTTGGTATTTATAATATAAATATATTTTGTGTTTTAAAACTTCACATTAACATGTTTCAGGGATCTGTCCGTGCTCGTTGAAATAAATCTAGTTCATCGTTTTAAACTGCTGCTTAGGTTATATGGACTAGTCATGGGAAAATACCATAGTTTTTCTGCCATTTTCCTATTGCTGATCTTCTATATTGTTACCAGTAGTTTCTGAATACAAATAAGGTTGCAAAGAATATCCTTGTCCTTGGCACTGCGTACGTGGGCATATGTTTCTCTAGGCAGTTGTCAGGTCATGGGGTATTGTAATAGATACTCCGAAATTGTTTTACTACCAGAGTGGCTCCCATCAGTAGAGAGGGTTTCATCTAAATATGTGTTCTTTAATTTCACATATTTATCTAGAGAAATGGGATGGGGCAGGGGCTAAATTTGAAGAGCTGACTTAACTTACAAATAAGTAGACCTCATTAACTTCTAAATTTGGTTATGAAGTTTTAAGGCTAGTTTTATTTGTTGGACTCTCTTGCTGCCAGATGTGAATTTATACATACGGAATTGTGCAGTTAAATAATGACAGGTAAATTGTCATAATGGCTGTTGAGCTTTTGTGTAGAAATAAGAGTTCATTTTAGAATCTGCATTGAGGGCTATCTTCAGTGCTTCTGAGGATGGATGGCTCCTTCATCCTTACAGCTCACCCCTGTTCTAACCGCTAAGGAATGTGTTGAATGTTCAGGGTAACACCTACCTCGTTATGGACTCTGCAGGAATGCATAATTAAACGAGAGCCACTGCTGTCACAGGAAGACGTACCATTCTTTGTCCTGCGGTTTCCCTTGAAGGACTTCTTAAGGACACTCTTCAAAGTAAAGAACGTTCTATGCCCTTTCCTTTCCTTTGTCTGGCATGACAGGGAAGATAAGATACAGTTCCTTTATTCCTTTGCTCTCTTAAGAATACAGTCATTATTTTATTAGGTGGTTATGTTCAGGAACTCGGAGTTTTTAAGTCAGTTTTAATATTGTTGTTTAGTCGCTAAGTCATGTTTGACTCCTTGCGACCCCATGGGCTACATATATAGCCTGCCAGGCTCCTCTGCCCATGGGATTTCCCAGGCAAGAATACTGGAGCAGGTTTTCATTTCCTTCCTGCTCCAGGGGATCTTCCTGATTCAGGGACTGAACTCATGGCTTCTGCACTGGCAGGCAGATTCTTTACCACTGAGCCACCTGGGAAGCCCGTCTTAGTATCATGCCCCCTCTTTCTCCACAGTAGTTATCATGCATATTCTTTTTAATGTCTAAAAAAACCGTGTAACCAGAGGTCCCATTGGGATGCTGAGCCTCTCTCTCTTCATCTATCAAATGGGCTCCTAAGACATGCACCTCGAAGGGTTATAGGGTGTTCGGTGCCAGCGCAGTGCCTCCGAGGAAGTGAGCGGTCCAAATCCCGTGGTCTGCCCTTCCCCTGAAACATATAGGAAACCAAGCCTCAGAGTGTGAAGTGACATACATTCTCCCCTTCAGTTTGACTTAATGACTAAGATAATCTCTGCCGCACATCACGTCACACTGTGTCTCTGCTTCTTGAGAAAGTACAGTGGTAGCTCCTACGCACATCTTTCTTCTTGCCTGGCATTTCCTTTTCTTCTCTCCACCTGTCAGGCATCTTTCCTTCTGAGGGAGGCTGTTCTGGCTCACCTGACATGGATATTATCTCATGTCCTCATTCCCTGAGATGTGTCTTTCACTGTGGACATTTGAGCTCATTTGAAGGTTTCTTGGAAAACTCTTCTCTCTCCCCATATTATTTAGAAAGCACCTGTACTGTAAATGCTGGTTATTTAGGGAGAAATAACTGCTTTAGAAGACAGCTATATTTGTTAGCAGCACAATGTTATTTCTGTGTTTTGAAAGGGAAAATTTCAATGGAAAGAGATAAGCACTCAATGTGCATTAAACCATGCTTTTATCACGTTGCTGCTGCTCACAGACCTCTGTTCTAGCTTTTACACTATCATCTTTCAGCCCAGTCAGTTGGAACTAAGGATTATGTTAAATAAACAAGAACAAAACTCTCCTCTGATCAATCGTGTATCATTGCCTATGGATAAGTTTGCCTGTGACTTTCCCCCAGTGTTCCCATCTTTTTTCTGTGCTGTAAAAATATGCACCTGTAAGGATAGCTTGCATATGTTATATGTGGACTAACCAGTACATAAAAGTGCACGTGAAACCCAAGTTAGAAACTTTTTTAGTCTTGAATATGAATGAAAGCACAATTCAGTGAATGTTTCATTGTGCAGCATACATATTTTAATTTCATTTCAACAAGTTGAATAAATCCTTTTCTCCTTGACTTGAGAACTGCTCATATGTGACGCTGGCTCATATGTAGGCCACTCTGGAAATAGGGAGAAAGTAATGTGGGTAAGCTTCTCCCAGTGCACAGACCAAATGGGTCTGTTGATGTGTGAGTTTGTGTGAAAAGACGGCAGTGCCTTAGTTTATATTTGGGGTATGAAGGAAAAGAGGTCTGATAGAATTTGAGATCCAGCAGGAGCCTTAACTGTCATCTGTGCATTTTTGTACCTTACAAAACAGGTATTCACAGAGATCAGTGTCTGCCCCACGTTTTACTGCTTTATGGTGTGGTGTGTAGACTTAAGGCTCTGAGTTGGTGGAAATGGAACAGCACTACTGATGCTTTGGGGACAAATTCATTAGCATTTCTTCACCCATTCAAGGACCTCAGAATATTTCCTAAGTCATTTGTCTTTTGTGTTTTGAATGTTTGGAAAATCAGATGTTGATGAGGTTGGAGGCTAGGATGTTTTTCTTTGGACACTCTTAAAAAAATTTTATTGAAGTATAGTTGATTTACAGTGTTATATTAATGTCTTCTGTACAGAAAAGTGATTCAGTTTTTTATATGTGTGTGTTCATATATATATGTATGTGTGTGTTCATATATATATATGTATGTGTGTATATATATATTCTTTTCCACTATGGTTGTGATAGAGTATTGACTGTATTTCCCTGTGCTGCACAGCAGGACCTTGTTGTTTATCCAGCCATTGTGTATAGTAGTTTACTTCTGCTAACCCCAAACTTCCATTCCTCTCCCCTCCCTCTTGGCAACCACAAGTTTGTTCTCTATATATGAATCTATTTTTATTTTGTAGATATGTTTATTTCTCTTGTATTTTTGATTCCACGTATAAGTGATACCATATGGCATTTTGCTTTCTCTTTCTGACTTCATTTAGTATGATAATCTCTAGGTCCATTTGTGTTGCTGCAAATGGCATTATTTCATTGTTTTTGATGGCTGAGTAATATTCCAGTGTGTGTGTGTATGTGTGCGCACGTGTGCGTGTATGTACATACATTTTTCTCTGGATATATGCCCAGTAGTGGGATTACTTGATCATATGGCAACCCTATTTTTAGTTTTTTGAGGAACCTCCATACAGTTTTCCATAGTACCTGCACCAATTTACATTCCCACCAACAGTGTAAATAAGTGATATTTTTCTCTGAAAAGCATTTCATGGCCATTGTGGAAAACATTTTTGAGAATCCAAGGGTGTTTCACCTTTTCAAGTCTTGACATTAATTATGCCTAACTTTTGCCGTAAGGGCTTCATTTTGTCTTTATAGTCCCTGCAGCTCCAGCACAGAGCAAAATGTTTAGGAAGTGAGGTTGGAGGGTCATTTGTCTAACATGCCTCCATGTTCCTGCCCAGATCGCCATTGAGAAGCACTTCACCCATCTCTGCTCCTTGCTTCCCTTTTCCATATCGTTATGAACTAAGGATCAGAGGAAACTCCTAGAACTGTTTGGATATTTGAAATACAAAATTCCATACTAATGAAAAGTTGAGCATAATTATTTCAGTCTCATTGGTTGAACTCTTACCATGTGGCAAATACTCTCCAAATTCCTTGAGGACAGAGCTGAGCTGGCTTGGCCTCCACCTTTAAGGACCTAAAACCTAGCAGGTGAGGCAGGTATGTATTTAGGTACAGTAATGGAAATATTAGAAGTGTTGAAGCAATACATGTACCCTTGGTGTTTCTCATTAGCAGTATGTAGAAGGATATGAATGCCATGAATGATGAAAGTACAATCACAAAGTAATTAGGTTTTTTAAAATTAAATCTTATGTTTCAAATAATTATTACATGCCCATAGAGTAAAATCCAAAAGGTTACACAGTGAAGCTAAAGTGTGTAGATTTTATTTGGATTTCATCAGTTTTTCTGCTGATGTCCTTTTTCTCTTCCAGGATCCAATCCAGAAATGTCATATTGCATTTAGTATGTATGCTTTTTAAAGTTTGAAGTGAAGTTGCTCAGTTGTGTCCGACTCTTTGTGACCTCGGACTGTAGCCTACCAGGCTCCTCTGTCCATGGCGTTTTCCAGGCAAGAGTTCTGGAGTGGTTTTCCATTTCCTTCTCCAGGGGATCTTCCCATCCCAGGGATCGAACCCAGGTCTCCTGCATTGTAGGTGGATGCTTTACCATCTGAGCCACCAGGGAAGATACTGTACTGTGCTTTCATTCTGTTTCATTCCAGTTTATGATTGTAGTTTATTATCCAGTCTCTTATTAATGGATTTGAAGTTTCTCTGACCTTTTAACATTGTTAACAGTGCTGCTGTGACTGTCCTTGAACCTTTAAGTGAATAGGTTTATGTAGAGGAGTTTCTGGGTTAAAGAATGTTGTTGTTCAGTTGCTAAACCATGTCCAACTCTTTGCGACTCCATGAACTGCATTTGCAGCATTCCAGGTTTCCCTCCGTTACTGTCTCCTGAAGTTTGCTCAAACTCATATCCATTGAGTCAGTGATGCCATCCAACCATCACATCCTGTGTTGTCCCCTTCTCCTCTCGCCCTCAGTCTTTCCCAGCATCAGGGTCTTTTCCAATGAGTCAGCTCTTCTCCTCAGGTGGCCAAGGTACTGGGGCTTCAGCTTCAGCCTCAGTCCTTCTAGTGAATATTCAGGGTTGATTTCCTTTAGGATTGACTGGTTTAATCTCCTTGCTGTCCAAGGGACTCTCAAGTCTTCTTCAACACCACAGTTCAAAAGCATCAATTCTTCGGCACTCAGATTTCTTTACGGTCCAACTCTCACATCCATACATGACCACTGGAGAAACCATAGCCTTGACTAGATGGACCTTTGTTGGCAAAGTAATGTCTCTGCTTTTGAATATGCTATCTAGGTTGGTCATAACTTTTCTTCCAAGGAGCAAGCGCCTTTCAATTTCATGGCTACAGTCACCATCTGCAGTGATTTGGGAGCCCCCCAAAAATAAAGTCACTGCAGATGGTGACTGCAGCCATAAAATTAAAAGACGCATACTCCTTGGAAGGAAAGTTATGACCAACCTAGACAGCATATTCAGAAGCAGAGACATTACTTTGCCAACAAAGGTCCGTCTAGTCAAGGCTATGGTTTTTCCTGTGGTCATGTATGGATGTGAGAGTTGGACCGTGAAGAAAGCTCAGTGCTGAAGAATTGATGCTTTTGAACCGTGGTGTTGGAGAAGACTCTTGAGAGTCCCTTGGACTGCAAGGAGATCCAACTAGTCCATTCTGAAGGAGATCAGCCCTGGGATTTCTTTGGAAGGAATGATGCTAAAGCTGCAACTCCAGTACTTTGGCCACCTCATGCGAAGAGTTGACTCATTGGAAAAGACTCTGATGCTGGGAGAGATTGGGGGCAGGAGGAAAAGGGGACGACAAAGGATGAGATGGCTGGATGGGATCACCGACTCCATGGACATGAGTTTGAGTGAACTCCGGGAGTTGGTGATGGACAGGGAGGCCTGGCGTGCTGCAATTCACGGGGTCACAAAGAGCCAGACACGACTGAGTGACTGAAGTGAACTGAACTGAAAAAATAAAGTCAGCTACTGTTTCCAGTGTTTCCCCATATATTTGCCATGAAGTGATGGGACCAGATGCCATGATCTTAGTTTTCTGAATGTTGCGTTTTAAGCCAACTTTTTCACTCTCCTCTTTCACTTTCATCAAGATACTCTTCAATTCTTTCACTTTCTGCCATAAGCGTGGTGTCATCTGCGTATCTGAGGTTATTGATATTACTCCTGGCAATTTTGATTCCAGCTTGTGCTTCATCCTGCCCAGTGTTTCTTATAATGTACTCTGCATATAAATTAGATAAGCAGGGTGACAATATACAGCCTTGATGTAATCCTTTCCCAATTTGGAACCAGTCTGTTGTTCCATGTCCAGTTCTAACTGTTGCTTCCTGACCTGCATACAGATTTCTCAGGAGGCAGGTCAGGTGTTCTGGTATTCCCATCTCATTAAGAATATTTCACAGTTTGTTGTGTTCCACCCAAAGGCTTTAGTGTAGTAAATGAAGCAGAGTAGATGTTTTTTGGAGATTGAAGAATATGAATCCTTATACTGGTGTTGGAGAAGGCAATGGCACCCCACTCCAGTACGCTTGCCTGGAAAATCCCATGGATGGAGGAGCCTGATAGGCTCCAGTCCATGGGGTTGCTAAGAGCTGGGCACGACTGAGCGACTTCACTTTCACTTTTCACTTTCATGCATTGGAGAAGGAAATGGCAACCCACCCCAGTGTTCTTGCCTGGAGAATCCCAGGGACAGAGGAGCCTAGTGGGCTGCCCTCTATGGGGTCGCACAGAGTCAGACACGACTGAGGCGACTTAGCAGCAGCAGTAGCAGCAGCAGCAGCAGCATACTGGTGTAGCCACTGTGGAAGACAGTATGGAGTTTCCTCAAAAAACTGAAAATACAACTACTCCATGAGCCAGCAGTCCCACTTACTGGTATCTATTGGAAGAAAGCAAAAACACTAATTTGAAAAAATATATATGCACCCCTGTGTTCATCGCATTGTTATTTACAGTAGGCAAGAGATGGAAACAACCTAAGTGTTCATCAATAGATGAATGGATAAAGAAGATATGGTATAGATATACAATGGACTGTTCGTTACTCAACCATGGAAAGATGAAACTTTGCCATTTGCCATAACGTGGATGGGTCTTAAGGGCATTATGCTAAGTGAAATAATTCAAAGACAAATACCTCATGCTTTAACTTATATGTGAAATCTAAAACACAAAACAAAACAAAAAAACCAAAACAAAATTCAGACTCAGAGAGAGCAGATTGGTAGTTGTCAGAGGGGGGGATTTGGGTCGGGCAGATTGGGTAAAGGAAGTCAAGAGGCACAAGCTTCTGTGTATAAAATAAGTCGTGGGAATGTGATGTACAGCACAGAGTATGGTCAGTAATACTGTATTAACTTAGTGTGGTGACAGATGGTAAGTAAACCTTTTGTGGGGATTATCTCATAATAAATACAAATGTCGAATGACTATGTTGTACATGTGTGACGAATATAATTTTGTATGTCAACTATAATTCAGTTTAAAAAAAAGCAAATGCCATTCAGCTAAAAAGGGACCCTGCCAAGAATAGAAAGCAAAAAAAAAGCATTACCATCTGTGACACATTTATGTCTTTTTGGTATAAAATTATTTCCCCCACTAAAAGCCACCTCAACACTTAAGAATGTGTATCTTACACATCTTTGATAAGTATTCCTAAACTATCCTCCATAGACATAGGAATTTACATTCCCATCAGCAATGTATGCCTGCCTTCCTCTTTCCTCTTTCTGGGAGTGTGTGAATAAACCTTCTGATCCTTGTCAGTTTCATAGCTGAACAAGGGGATCTCGTTGTGGCTTTCCTGTGAGTTTTTCTCGTTATACATGAGGTTACACATACTGTTGGGTATTTAAGAATGGTTTTCCTTTCTGTGAATTGACTCTTGTGATCTTTTGCCCATTTATCTAATGAGATAAACTCTTTATTTAAAAAAAGAAATTAGCTCTTTGTGATAGGACCTGCTGATTTTTTTCCCCTGGGTTTATATTTTGTCATTTATTGTAGCTTTTCCATGTGGCAAACTTATTACTTTTGGATAATCAAAATTTATTTATCTTTTATTTTATGGGTTTTGGATTTCATGTCCTACTTAGAAGGGTTTTATACTCTCAAAGAGGATAAACAATATCTCCTGGTTTCTTTTAATAAATTGTAATTTTCTGAATGTTCACATTTTTTGATCAATTTGGGGGGAGTTGTTATGAGTTGATATCCCATTCTCTTGTCTGTACCATTTATTCAGCAATTTATCCTTTTTGCCTTGATTTTGAATGTCACGTTTTATCCTATATCAAACTCTTTGAAGTATTTTTAGAATTTTTATTTTATCCTTGGTTTTATGGTCTATTCATGAACCAGCTTCACACTTTCGTTACATATTTATAACGTATTTTACTATCTGGCAAGGACTAAAGCTGGTTTCCTTTATTACTCTGTTTTTCTTAATTACTCTCATTATTCTTGCTCATTTATTTTCCCATATGAACCTTAAGACTCAGATTCTGAACTTTCATTTGTGGTAAATTTACACATTCATTTAGATTTTTCTAAAGCATTGATCCTCTAGGAATTTTTTGGTATAGCGCAAGTATTTCTTGTCGTCTTCATTTTTTCAGTTGAAGTAAAATTGACATATGACGTATTACTTTCAAGTGTACAACATAATGATTTGACATTTACATACATTGCAAAATTATCACCACAATATGTATGGTTAATGCCTGTTACCATACATAGTTACATTTTTTTTTCTCTTGTGATGAGGACTTTGAGGATCTGCTCTCTTAGCAACTTCCAGGTTTGTAATATAGTGTTATTAAGTGTAGTTGCCATGTTGTACGTTCCATCCCCTTTACTTACTTATTTTATAAATAGATGTTTGTATCTTTTGACCCTCTTCACCCATATCACTGTCCCCTTAGCCCCTACCTCTGGCAACCACCGATCTGTTCTCCGTACTTATGAGCTTGGCATGTTTGTTTCTGTCTTACATTCCACGTATAACTGAGATGATACGTTATTTGTCTTTCTCTGACTGACTTCACTTAGCACGATGCTCTCAAGGTCCATCCGTTTTGCTGCCAATGGCAGTATTTTGTTTTTATGGCAGATTAATATTACACACACACACACATGCCTCATCATCTTTATCCATTCATGTGTTGATGGGCAGTTTGGTTGCTTCCGTATCTTGGCTATTGTAAATAATGCTGCAGTGAACGTATCTTTTCGAATTAGTACTTTTGCTTTCTTCAAGTAAATACCTGAAAGTGTAATTGCTGGATCACATGGTAGTTCTATTTTCAGTCTTTTTGAGGAATCTCCATACAATTTTTCCATAGTGACTACACCTATTTACAGTCCCGCCAGCGGTGCACAGGGTTCCCTTTTCTCCACATTCTTGCCAGCACTTGTTATTTGTTGTCTTTTTGTTAATAGCCATTCTGACAGGTGTGAGATGATACCTCATTGTGCTTTTGATTTTCATTGCTGTGATGATTAGCGATGTTGAATATCTTTTCACGTGTCTCTTGGCTATCTGTATGTCTTCTTTGGGAAAATGTCTATTCAGATCCTCTGCTTACTTTGTTTTTTATTTTTTTTTTATGTTGAGTTGTAAGAGTTCTTTGTATATTTTGGATATTAACCCCTTATTGGGTATATTCTTTGCAAATATCCTCTCCCGTTCAGTAGGCTGCCTTTTCATTTTGGTGATAGTTTCCTTTGCTGTGCAGAAGCTTTTTAGTTTGATACGGTTCCATTCTGCTTTTTTAAAAAGCTTATTTTTAAAAGATTAATTAGTGATAATATAAAGGGCAGTTACTCATAATCTTATATTCCTTCCTATCAGGACAAACTACTGTTTTCATGTATTTTCTTCCGTTTCCTCTACAGTCTTGATGATGATGAGTCATGTTTAGGGTCTTTGTTTTATTAGACTGTGCATTCTGTAATTAGCACAGTGCCTTGCAAACCGTAGGCAAACCTTTTAAAGAACTCACCCAGGTGCTGGGACTTCCTTGGTGGCCCAGTGGCTGAGACTCCATGCTCCCAATGCAGGGGGCCTGGGTTCAGTCCCTGGCCAGGGAACTGGATCCTGTATGCCATTACCAGGATGGAAGATCCCAGGTGCTGCACCCAAGATCTAATGCAGCCCAAAAAAATAAATAAATAAATATTAAAAAAAAAAAAAAAGGAACTCATCCACACTAATGTGGGATCCTTGCTAGAAAGTAATTTGGGAGTATTTATTAAAATTAAAAGTCAGTGAGGCACTGACTCCAGGGGCGATGGCAAGCGCTACTTTTTGGGGTATGTCTGTCACCCTCCTCCTTCCTTTCCCTTTCAGTCGTTAAGTTCTATTGACCACGTGCACTCTTGCAGGACTGGTTCATAGCCCATGCTGAACTCTTTTAATTTGACTCTCTACCTTTTTAATTTAAAAAATCTTTGCAGCTTAGTCATTCTTTAGATGAACATGTTAGAACTGATCCTTGACCCTTTCTGTGCTGAAAGTCACTGTCACAGGCACTGTTGCTGATGGCGGGTCCTTTGATGAGTGCGTTGGGAACGGAAATGCTTTCGGGCCTCGTGGTCCTCCTCCTCTTCCCTGTCCTGCTCAATCAGCCTGAGGAGTCCACTTCACAAAAACAAGTCAGTCTCCATCCACTTTAGCCCTCTTTTCTTCTGCTCTTCATTCCTTTTGGGAATGCAGTTTCTTCATCCTTACCTTGGATCTCAAATCTGTACCCCCGTATCTTTGAAACCTCTGTTTCTCTACCAGAGGAGTCCTTCATTCAGCAAACATTTATGCACAGTGTGGTGGGGAGACATGATTGCTTTAGTACCAAATAGACTTGAATCAAAATTGCAACGGAACACAGAATATTGTTTTGTGCAGAGCCCTAGGAAAAAGTCCCCTTCATTATCTCAGCATCAAATTGAAGGGAGAAAGGAGAGAACCGCCTGGTAACCTTGGGAGTTAAGGGAAGCTAGGAGGTAGACTTGGAGTGTTTAAGCCATTCAGCAGTGATCAGATTGGGTCATACTCTTGTGTGTGTCTGTCTGCAGCACGCGTGCCTCCCTTGCGGACCAGCTGGAAAGAAAACTGTGGGCTGGTTACTATGGGAATTGATGGGTGCTGCTGGCAGTGGGAAGTGGAAAGTTCTTAGAATTGATCCAGAAATCCCAAGAGGGCAGAATTTCCCCTTCCTGGCTTCCCTACGTACTTTTCTTTGATTTAATCAGCTCACTCACTTTTAACTTGGGGAGGACATTTCCAGCGGCTTGTCCCTGGTGTCCTAAGGAGAGTTTGAAGGGGACTCTCCCAGGCAGACTGCACAGAGAAAGAGGGCTACACCAAGGACTGCTGCTTTCTCATGAGTTTCTATTACAGCACTTGGCTCCATGGGCTTCAGTGAACTCAGGATTGAATTGACGCTTCTGTTTCTTTTTACACTGTCAAGGAATGTGCTCCAGACAGGGAGAGAGGAACATCAGTATGTAATTCCAGAACCACAGTCTTTTCCTCTTTACTGCCACCAGCCCTCACTAAAAAAAGGGGTAGGATGGGTAGCATTCTGTTTCTGGTGTAGGTTTGCCGATTCTGAAATGTTAGAGATAGAAAACAGATGTTTTAATGAAGTGATACCCATATTGGAAAAGAGTGAATTCAAAGTGTATTTTGTAAGTCAACTTTCATTAATTTGATTAATCAGTAACTTTAAAAAGCTCTACCAGAGTGTATGCCAGCTTGTTTTTATAACTCCTCATGAATATGGAATGTAAAGCATTGATTTATTTTTCTAAGAAAAGCATTCGGCTTGAGGAGAGAAGAATGTTAAAGGATTGTGAACATTATAAAGTTCGAAAGGACAGTTTTTTCCCCTTGACATTTTTGGTTTCAGTTCACTGTTTTCTATTGTTTCTGATTCTTTTACAACTAATGAAAACCATATCCAGGAAGCATGTTTTCTTCTAATTTTAAGAGATGTTGTTGACTTCCTTCCTGAAAGGTAAGAAGGAGGTCTAGATTTTTTCAGACCTTGACTTTGGGGTCTTGGAGGGGAGGTATCACTTGAATTACCTTGTGATGTGGATGATATATTTCTAGAGGCTTTGACACTCCCTTTGAGTTCATTCAGTTCATGTTCTTTGGTGGGGAGGAAGGACTGGAAAGAAAGACTAGTCACACACAGGCCTTGCCCTCCTCAAGCTCCTGATCAGGGAGGTAAGATGATGGGAAAAATAAAGTCCAGGGAAGGGAAGGTTGTGGGGAGTTGTATATGAGAGGTGAATTGGTGACGAGTGAGGATGCCTCCAGAGTTAAGCACCTTTTTTGGGGAAGATGCAGAAACCATTGTAGAGGAGGTCACAGCTGAGGGCCAGGGCTGCACTCTGCTGCCAGGACTTGGGGAAGCCCCAGCTATTATGACGTGAACTGGAGCTTAAAGAACAAGCAGCATTTCAGTGGGTGTTTTCCTTTGTTTTTCAGCCTTGGAATCTCCCAGCGCTTTGATTTTGTTTGTGTGCTTTGATTTATACTGATGAAGCACTTTGTATTAAAATATTGGAGAAGACAATGGCACCCCACTCCAGTACTCTTGCCTGGAAAATCCCATGGACCGAGGAGCCTGGTAGGCTGCAGTCCATGGGGTCATGAAGAGTCAGACACGACTGAGCGACTTCCCTTTTCACTTTTCACTTTCATGCATTGGAGAAGGAAATGGCAACCAATTCCAGTATTCTTGCCTAGAGAATCCCAGGGATGGGGGAGCCTGGTGGGCTGCCATCTATGGGGTTGCACAGAGTCGGACACAACTGAAGTGACTTGGCAGCAGCAGCAGGGAGTCTAGGCTCAGGCCATAAAGCTGTCATGGGAGGGGGAGCGTCTGATGGTGGAGACAGGCAGTAGTGACAGAGGGGAGCACAGGTGCAGTGGAGCCTGGAGAGAGGAAGGGTCGCTAATCCCATGGAAGGGACATGGGGGTGGAAGGGCCCAGGGCCCAGGAGCCAGGGTTCTGCAGCGACTCCCGTATGTGTGTTATTCTGCTGTGAAATTGGTGTAGCTCCTCCCCCTTGACCAGTGAGAAAGCCAAGGCTCACGGCATGTCAGTTCTTTTCCCAGGGTCAGCACATACCCCACTTGTTAGCACAGAGATTGGAATGCACGTCAGCGAATGTTGGTTAGAACCCCAAACCTTGCAAAGTAGCTTTAGGGCCCCTGTGTTGTTCAGAGTGGGGTTAGTGAAGCAGGGAACCTTGCTTGAGGCCTGACTTGTACGTGACAGAATTGAGATTTCTTTTTTTTTTTTTGGCTTGTACAGACTTTATTTCAGGATAAGCAGATGGCCATGACTGATAAAATTTTTAACAGAAATATTCTACTTAATAAAAAGGACGACGACTTAAACATCCGCCGTTTTGTAACCTCTGATGCAGTAGATGGTTTAAGCAGAGATTGTCAACGGATAAAACCGTGAGATGAATTCCTGGAGCCCATGAATACATTAGCTTATTTGGTGAAAGGAACTTTGAGGATGTGATCCTGAGGTGGGAGATGATCCTGAGTCAGGTGGGTCCAGTCTAATCCCATGAGCCTTTAAAAGCAGAGAGGTGGTACCACTGAAGTCAGAGAGAGTTGGCTAAAGAAAAGGCAGGCAAGGCATCTGAGCTGCTGTTGCGGCTTGAAGGCCAGGAGTCGGGGAATGTGCCAGGCCTCCAGGAGCTGACGGCCGGCAAGGAAATAGGGCCCTCTGTCCTATAGTCGAGTGGAACCGGACTCAGCCGACCAGAAAAAAGTGACCACGTGGGCAGACTCTCCCCAACGCCTCCAGGTTGGAACACAGCCAGGCCAACACCTTGATTTTGGCCTTGGGGGGCCCAGAGCACGGAAACCAGCCGGGCCTGCTGGGCCTCTGACCACGGAACAGTGAGATAATGAACTTGCATGGTTTTGAGCTGCTAAATGTGTGCCAACTTGTTTGGGCAGCCGCTGCTTCATGGGCACAGGTGGTAGTAAGCAGTTTGGGGCCTGGGTCCACAGGGGCAGAGGCCTCCCGCTGCTCCAGGCCCGGTCAGTCCATCCTGCCCAGCCTGTGTCCAGGAAAGGCACAGAATTGAGATTTCAGTGATGTTTTGTCTCAAAGCACATATCTTTGCACATAAGGAGCCCACCCTGTGGACATTGAGCAGATGGGCACTAACAAAGACTCAAAAGAGACCACACTTTAACTAGGCACAGTAGCATGGATACAGTTTGCAATTATAAAGGGTCAGTTCAGTTCAGTTGCTCAGTCGTGTCTGACTCTTTGTGACCCCATGGACTGCAGCACATCAGGCTTCCCTGTCCATCACCAGCTCCCGGAGCTTATTCAAACTTATGTCCATTGAGTCGGTGATGCCATCCAACCATCTCATCCTCTGTCGTCCCCTCCTCCTCCCACCTTCAATCTTTCCCAGCGTCAGGATCTTTTCCAGTGAGTCAGTTCTTCACATCAGGTGGCCAAACCATTGGAGTTTCAGCTTCAGGATCAGTCCTTCCAATGAATATTGAGGATTGATTTCCTTTAGGATGGACTGGTTGGATTTCCTTGCAGTCCAAGGGACTCTCAAGAGTCTTCTCCAACACCACAATTCAAAAGCATCAATTCTGCAGTACTCAGCTTTCTTTATAGTCCAACTCTCACATCCATACATGATATGAAAAACCATAGCCTTGACTAGACGGACCTTTGTTGGTCAAGTAATGTCTCTGCTTTTTAATATGCTGTCTAGGTTGGTCATAGCTTTTCTTCCAAGGAGCAAGCGTCTTTTAATTTAATGGCTGCAGTCACCATCTGCAGTGATTTTTGGACCCCCCCAAAATAAAACAAGTGTCGGTGGGAATTTAAAGCAGATGGAAGATATGAGAAAAGGCATGGAAAAAGGTATAGTGAAGAGTGTGTTTGGTAAGAGAGTAGTTTAGTTTGCCTGGAGTGATGGCTGGGTGAAGAGATATAGAGGGAAATGAGTTGGAAAATTAGCTTGGAACTGACTTGTCTAGGACTTGGTATACCTAGATAAAGAATTTGGATTCTTTTTTACATGAGATACTGAGAAACCATTGATGGATTTGGGGTGAGTGAAGATGGCTGCCCCAAAGGTGAAGCACATGATTTTTTTTCCACAGTGAATTTGAATTTTATCTTTAGTTATATCTTTGAATGAAATTGAATGCCTTTTAAATTATTTAAAGATAGAGCTAGGAGAAGTTAAAATTCAGTAGGAAAAGAATGTAAGTTTTACTCTCTGGGAAAGCGGGCTTCCCTGGTGGTTCAGCTGGGAATCTGCCTGCAGTGCAGGGTCAGGAAGATCCCCTGGAGAAGTGATAATCTACCCACTCCAGTATTCTTGGGCTTCCCTGGTGGCTTATATGGTAAAGAATCTGCCCGCAATGCAGGAGGCCTGGGTTCAATCTCTGGGTTGGGAAGATCCCCTGGAGGAGGGCATGGCAACCCACTCCAGTATTTTTGCCTGGAGAATCCCCAAGAACAGAGGAGCCTGGTGGGTTACATTCCGTGGGGTTGCAAAGAGTCAAACACTACCGAGCGACTAAGCACAGCACAACACATCTAGTAAAGAGGGCTTCCCAGGTAGCGCTAACAATAAAGAACCCGTCTGCCAATGCAGGAGAAATAAGAGACGTGAATTCAGTCCTTGGATTGGGAAGCGACTTAGCATGCATCTAGGAAAGATTTTAAAACCTGGCTATATTTTTTTTTGAACTCTAGTTCTGATTGTATAAATTTTCATAATCTTGTCAGCTTGGTGGGCTCATGGCTATGAGATGACCAGAAATGTGGTATTTTCATAGATCGATTTGAAATAATGGTGTTTCTGTGACTGACTTTATATACACAGAAACTAAGTCTGCTGCAGATGAAGGTTATTTATGGGTCTGTTTCAGATCCAGAGTCTTGTATAGGGAGTCTTTCCCATGGGGCCTAACTCTGGCCAAAGCATTCAAATGAGACCCCTGTATGGACTTCCCTGGGCTGGCTTTTCTAGTCCCAAAAGAGTCAATTCCAGCCAGCTCTCTGGGGGCCTCTGTGCTTGAGTTATTGCCCAGAAGTTCCCAAAGGATTCTGGTTAAATCTTTAGCCAGCTAGATTATTTATAAAGGTAGAGCCATTATACTGCCGTTGGGAAAGGGTTATACTTTTATACTTATTCATAAACATTTCCTGATTTATTAATATTAGTGCGAGGAGAAAATTTGTTTAAATGAGCTAGGGCCGATTGTGAAGCACAGTTCTTCACTGCGTCTAGGAGGGTGGTGGCACAGGAGGGTGCAGTCCCTGAGATTTCTCCAGTCAGGTACATGTTTTGTTCATCATTGTCTCTCCATGGCTGAGTAGATAATGGTCTGTGGGATACAGTAAGTTCTAAATCAATCCCTGTTGAATGAATGCTGGATGAATCTTGGGCAGTTGTGCCAGTGGAGTCATTGTAGTTGACGGGAAAACTGCTTAAGTTTTTAATTAAGACTCTACTTGGGTTCTGTGGGTTTTGGTAGTGATACAGATTTTTAAATACTCTTTTGATATGTTGCTTCAAAATGTGAGTAACACTTTAAACTTCTTTTTAGATAAAGTAACCAAATAGAATCAAAGTTACTAAAAATATAAAATCTTTTAGGTTATATTAAACAACATAGAGCATTTAGTATTGGCATTCTCTTTAGAAAGGGTCACTATCCTAAATTAAGATATCTCCTTTCTCGCCAAGATTTCATTTACTTGACTCAAAGCCCAGAGTAGAGATGGAAATGCAAGAAGGTTTGCCAGAGCATAGAACAGTAATGGGATTTTTTTTTTCCCCTAGCAACTTGAAATTTATTTTTGTAATTCTAGTAATTAATTATGAAAAAGTGCTATTTTGTTAACATTTAATAATGAGAAATTTAAAATAAATATGTACAAGTATTAACTATGATTTGTTTTTCTGATAGAGTGATGATAACACAGTAAGAGGGAAATGTATTTACTTGGGGATTTGGTCATCCTAAGAGAGCCTGCTTCTGACTTTGACATTTTCTTCAAGATAATGTAGCATTGTAATATGGCATGTTGCACATTGAGATGATTATTGCAATATTCTTGGGAAGCTTCTGGACATGATTCATCTGGGAGCCAGTTTATAGCAGCAGGTAGGGAGATAAATTTTGTGCTTACAGCTCTGGAGTTCAAAGAGTTCTGAAATTTTATTTTTATACTATACGGGATGTCACAGTGTCATCTGCCTCTGAAAACCTTTAGCCTTTCGTAATTCCATTTTATAATTTAAATTTTATAATTATAATCCTTTGTGTCCATAGAGAGGTTGGAAGCGCTGTAATACCACACTTTGTGAACGCTCTGGGCACCTAAGAGTTGGTTGTGGGTATTACTTTCTGGTACATGAATGGTTTTAATTGATGCATTATACATAAGACCTTAGTCGTATTGTGGGTTCTGTCTGTTTTTAGTATTTTTCATAAGGAAAGAATTTTTTAGGCTAATCAATACATTGGTTTTGAATCGGATTTAATTTAATTATTGATGAATTTTGCTTTTTGATACTTATTCCTTATAGTCCTCCTGATGGGCTTTTGCTGGGTAAACATGAAATTGGCTTTTACATGGAAGCCCCTTGTCAAATTGAAGCGGAGGACCTTGCAGACATTTCATGTACTTGAGATGATGTATGCAGCAGAACCTTTGGAAAACCAACAAATACACTTGCAGAATTCCTTTTTGGACATTCTCTGTCATGACTAAACAGTTTCTGTTGATGGTTACAGTCTTGTTATGCTAAGCAGCTTAAGCAGAATAATTTCTGTTAAGTAGAATTCAGACTTTTAATACCAGAGTAACTTCAGAATCTTAAATGGTGTTTACAGATGTCTGTAGCTCTAGTTGCCCATACACTGGTGCCACCCTCTTCCACCAGAGACCCACTGTCATCCTCCTGATGCTGAAAAGAACTTCCACAGGGGACAGGACAACCACTTCCCTGGTGGTCTGGTGGCAAAGATGCCATGCTCCCCATGCAGGGGCCCTTGAGTTCCATCCTTGGTCAGGAACTAGATCCCACATGCTGCAAATAAGACCCGGCGCAGCCAAGTAAATTAAAAAAAAAAAGAACGGTGCAGGGACCCCCTCCTCCATGAGCTGTATGGAATCCATCCTTCCTTTGGCAGCTGCTGAAGTGCTGGCAGGGGGAAGGGGAAGAGGAGCCTAGAGTTACAGTTTCTATCTATTGGACCCATAGGAGATAAGTAACGTGAAATCCAGACAATCTTGGAATCGTGTTTCTTTGGTTATCAGTTTCTGTCCTGGCAATCCTGCTATAGTCATTAAAACACAACAGAACAAGACATTTTAGTGGTATTAGAATGTTTCATTTCTTTTGCATTCAGATACTTAGAACCAAGGGGTCTAGTTTCTGTGTATACTTAGCAGGTGCATTAGGGACAGAGCCAGGCAATTCATGTCCTGGAAAGTAAGACCCGCGACCACCTCTTAGGTGCTCAGTGTTCACAAATAGTGTAGAGCTACAGAGCTTCCTGCCTCCCTGTGGACACAAAGAATGACTTCATTCACTTCAGTGGGACCAGTATTAAATTCCCAATCAAATTAGCATTTATTCGGGAAAAAAATGAAAGTATGCCATTCAGTACTTTGCCTTGGGGTGGTGGGAGAATGCCCTGAAATCAGAGCAACTTCAGAAGACAGCAGTTTAAAAAATTCCCAGACTCTCCTGAGTGACAATTCTTGGGACAGGGAGTGGATATGCATCAGACTTTTTCAATGCCTGAGACTATTTCCCACTCACAGTTCCCAGGTTAGTATTTCTTTTGCTCATCCTGAAAGATCAGATGTGTTGATTTATTTATTTACTTGCAGATAGTTTGTGTACAATGCTTAGCAGAACTGTGAGAAACCAGAGTGACCTCTTTTCCTTTGGTTCCTGGAGAATGGTGTTGACATGAGGCCCCATTGAGCCAAGGCCAGGATGTGTGTGCTGTTCACTCCTCTTTTTGCACTGAGGGAACAAGGTTGCCATCTTTAGAGCAGTGGTCCCTAACCTTTGTGGCACCAGGGACTGGTCTTGTGGAAGACAGTTTTTCCATGGACCAGAATCAGAGGGATGATTTTGGGATCATTCAAGCAAAATACATCGTGCGCTTTTTTTTTCCCCCTATTATTATTACATCAGGTCCATCTTAGATCATCAGGCATTGATTAGATCCTGGAAGTTGGGGACCCCTGCTTTTGACTTTACCCCAACACACCGTCAAGTCGCAGTGTTTGTTTTGCATAAGGGAATCTTGAATAATACTGGACACTTCGGAAAAATTTAAAGAACTGATGCTGTGGTCCTCACCACTACATGATGGGAGGCGGTGCTACGGGCCCTTATTCTGTGCCCCTAATAGCATTGCCACCCCAGCCAGCACCTGTTGATGGCCCAGGGCTCTAAGGCTGAGCAAAAGCCAGCAGACACCAAGTTTAAGTGTAACATAATTTATGATGCAAACTTTAAAATATGAGCTTTTACTCTATCTGGGGAGAGAAAACTTGCTCATTGTCACAGTCAGTGGAAGACAGTGCTCAACCTACTTGCTTCATTGACAGGTTTTCCTTATTGAAAGCTAGAAGGAAAACCCGCTGGGGACTGGAACCAGAGGAACTGTTCCATTAACAGTTGGATGACAGATATTTCTATCTGAATTGCTATTGCAAATACATTTTCCTTCCTGGTTATTGTAGTTGTATCAAACAAAATAGGTCCTACTGATATTAGGTAAACATAAACAGAATTTTCAATTAAAATCAAATAGGTTTTCATGCCTTATTTTAAAAAGGAGTCCTTTTTGCTGACTAAGTAGAAAATAGATGCTAATTTTAGCTCATTTGGAAAATAAAAAGGGACAAAAAGAAAGCCTCATTTATATTTCTAATGTTCTTAATTAAAATTATTAAAATATGCAGGCTGTATGAGAAAGTACATTGCCCATTACTGAGTTGATCATGCCGATAAAGAGGGATGGCTTATATTCAGAAAACTTTAGAGGACAGAAGATGTCTGTTTGGTATTAGTGCTCTCTCAGCACTGACCACAAGATGAAAATAGTCCCAGAAGCTTTTGTGTTTGTGTGTTTAAAGTTGCAGAAGCTTGAATTGGAGACTTTACCTTCTGTTAACTTTTATGTTAGCATGTAGGTGAAAGGAAGCTTTGTAGGACATGATAATAGAAAGAGTAATCAGGTGACTCAGTGGTACGGAATCCTCCTTCCAGTTCCAGGAGATGCAGGAGACGAGGGTTTGATCCCTAGGTCGGGAAGATCCCCCAGAGAAGGAAATGGCAACCCACTCCAGTATCCTTGCCTGGAAAATCCCATGGACTGAGGAGCCTGACGGGCTATAGTCAAT
This sequence comes from Bos mutus, assembly GCF_027580195.1. Classification (NCBI taxonomy): domain Eukaryota; kingdom Metazoa; phylum Chordata; class Mammalia; order Artiodactyla; family Bovidae; genus Bos; species Bos mutus. The sequence goes on along the minus strand of NC_091626.1, from coordinate 25,730,296 downwards.
GGGATTGCAGAGTCAGACATGACTGAATGACTGAGCATGCGTGCAATGCTTGAAAATTGCTTTATTTCAGTGTTCATAGTTGAAATAAAATGCAGTTTAAATCTGCTGTACTCTATTTGCTTGTAATACCTAAAACGAGCCTGTGGTACCTTGATGCAGTCGGGTTTGTTTTTTTGTTTTTTTTAAAGCACTTCGAGATCGCCTTCAGAATGTTGGATACTTCCCTCAAAGTTTTGATGATTCTCCTGGTCTAAGGCTCCAGGTATGGTGTTTGGTGTTACTGGGTAGTGGAAAATTACTGTGCTTTTTACTTTTTACCCAGCTGTTGTGGGAGTTTTAAAAAAACTATACTTTGGATTTTGTTGTTGTTGTTGTTGCTGCTGCTAAGTCGCTTCAGTCGTGTCCGACTCTGTGGACTCCATAGATGGCAGCCCACCAGGCTGCCGCATCCTGGGGATTCTCCAGGCAAGAACACTGGAGTGGGTTGCCATTTCCTTCTCCAGTGCATGAAAGTGAAAAGGGAAAGTGAAGTCGCTCAGTCTTGTCCAACTCCTAGCGACCCCATGGACTGCAGCCCACCAGGCCCCTCCGTCCATGGGATTTTCCAGGCAAGAGTACTGGAGTGGGGTGCCATCGCCTTCTCCTGGTTGTTGGTGTTAGGATAGTAATTTAATGTCTGTTTACAGCTCACAGCGAAAGTTCATTGTTTTCCAGTGTTTGTGGAGGCCCTCTGGTCAATGATGGTATATAGTATTAGTGCTGTGTTCTGTGGCTAAACATGCTTTTGTGTGACTTCCAGGACAGCCCGGAGGTCCTGGTTCCAGGAGGATGGAACAGGTGGCCTCACCCCATTTTTCAGGTGGCTGAAGGAGCTTGTCTGATGCCCTTTGGCTGTTATGTGGTGGCTGCCAATCTTCTTTCTCTAAGTACTCTTCCCTTTGTTTTGTTTTTACTTTCCTGGTTGTTTTTCCAATGATAGTAACGACCAGCGCATCAATGATTAAAATAGTGTAAGAGCTGACCTTTATTGATCCATTGCCACATGACAACCAGTGTCGTAAGTGCTTCGAGTGTGTTGACCTTCACTTCAATCCTGTACAGTAGGTATTACCCTCTTTTTAGGGATGATGGGACTGAGAAGTAAGCTGTAACACTTACTTTGTGGGGTAACTGAAGATCTTAAGTGTGTACGATTCTAAGTAAGTACTAAGCTCTCACTAAGTGATAGTAGCTATGATGATTACAGTGCGTACTCAGGTGTCACTCCTGCATATACATCATTGTCTTCATTAGCCATTGAGCTCATCGAGGGCAGTGCATGTGCTATGTTACTATTACTGCCAAGTAATCTATTAAATGTATGTCTGACTGTAGTCTGGGTCTTAGTATTTGGTATCAGTTACGTGAGCGACTGAACTGATGCTTAGGTTGGAGGTGTATTCAGCCCCACTAGACCGGTTGTGTTCTGAGACCTTGACACACTGAACATGGTCTTTGTGCTACTCTAGCTGCTGGAATTCTGTATCCTGAAGGTCCTGACATTTACAGCAAGAAGAACATGAACTTTCTAGATGAAATAGAGAACTTTCTGAACTTGGCTGAAGTGGAATTTGAGAAAGCTGAAAATGTTCTTCTATTAGGATGTTCTGTTTCCCTTGAACTGTAGCCCAGAGACACTCTATATTGCCTGCATTTCAAATCCAATTGTTAAAAAAAAAAAAAAGTGACAACAATATAAATGTAGCTGTTTACTCTCTTAATTTTCTCTTGTTTGAAGTTAGGCTGGGAGAATAAGGCCATTAGTATCAGTGGGATATTTACTTTTTGAGTCAGTCCTTTCTTCCAAGGTGGGGAGTTCCTGATTGATTCAAGACTGTGGGCGACCTTCATGGAGGTGGAGGTCCAAGGGATGCCAAAAAAAGCTGCTGCTATTTTGATCCTAGGGGTTTGATGTTTGGTTTGCCATGGCCGTGTTTTTAATTACCATTAATAAACAAGACTTTACCTGGAAGGAAGGGATAAGGGAAATTTAGAACTCTAATTGTTTGATTACTATAGCTCAATGTGGATGTGATTGGCTGGGAGAGTAAGCTCCATTTAGCTTTTTTCCCCTCCGGTCAAATGAAGTGATGTTAAATTCTCTTGGGAAAGATGGTCGAGCTAATGGATGGAACTCCACCTGGTGAGTAACTGACTCCCTTGTCCCCAGGGAGCTGAGTCAATTCTTCCAGGTCTCTAGGACGTAACTAACGTGAGACCTGAGGCTACAGTTCTGTCAGTGGGAAGTCTTTTGCTCAGATACAGGGCTCCTGGAGGTTGTGGTGATTTTAATAGGCAGCCATGAAATATCGATATCCTTAATTCTATCTTAGGAACTAAGAATAGCTTAACTAGCAGAAAATGACAGCCCCTGGGATGTAGAGTCACAACCACTGACTCTGGTTTGAAGGTGGGATGGAGAGCTGTCTCAAATAAGCACGATTTGCTGGGGGTGCCAGTTTCCTGCTACTGTTCTTTCCTTGTTTGTTCTGCTGTATGTGCTTTATTGGTATTTGCCAACAGAAACCCTGTGGCAGGTGCTAGAAGATTGATGAAAAATATGTGGGAGAAGACGCTCATCAATTTAATTTGTTTTGTGAACAGGGAAGAAAGTATCTGTTATCCTATATTTTTATCAGGAGACTTTCATATCTTCTAGTTAACTTTGTAATCTTAAAAGGGTATATGTTTACTGTAAATAATGTGAGCAACAAAACTAAAAAGGCAAAGTAAAAATTACCCAAATCCTAAACCCAGCAATGTATTTTACCATTTTGTTAAATAGCCTTATGTATTTTTTCTGTACATATATAAAAATACATGTACATATAAACATTTTTATTTGGTTTTATATTCTGTTATGTATATTTTTTTTGAGTCATGATTGATTTTTGATCATTCCTACACTGATGTCATAGATTTAATTTATTTCTCAGGGTGCCCATTTCTAGCTGTAGAGTGTTTTCTCTAAGACTCTGAACTCATTTATACAAAATCCTCAATAATCTTTGTAAGAAGAGGAGTCTATTTATTAAGCAAAACTTCAAAGAAATTATTTATTCTGGGTAGCTAAGTTTTCCATGTAGTTAAGTGTTCATCTAGCTAATGATTACTAAGATTGCTTAAGCAATGTTGATGAAAAAATTTCCAGAGTTGTACACTTTTAGCATTGTTAAGTGTATGCTGGGGCCCTGGGAATTTATTTCTAGGAATGTTTTAATGAAATACAGACATGTGCAAACATGTCTGAAACATGGTGTTTATTCATTGCAACATTACTTATGAAGACAAATTTGAAAATAATATGAATGATTTATGGCTGTACCCAATACTGCATCCAATAATGCAGCCATAAAGCTTTCATTCTAAATATTTGAGAGAAAAGAAAATAGTTACAGTATAACAAGGAGAAAATATGGTATAATAAGAAGAAAATGCCTGTTAGGAATTGTACACAGTGCCAGTTCTATGAAGAAAAAGCACTTTATTCTCTCAAATATATTTGTGTTTTTTTATAGTTAAATAAATAGGCACATGTGCTTATAATTACCTTGATGTGTTTCCTATTAAAAAAAATAAGGTGTAACATTAATGTAGAAAAGCACACAGATTGTAAGTTTTCATCTTTGATAAATTTTTGTAAACAATACACATGTGTAAATATCACCTAACTTAAAAATAAGACTATTACCAGCATTCCATAGACTCATTCACATTTTCTCCCATTTCACTACCCTTCCTCATCCACCAGTACTACCAGAGGTAATCATTATGCTAACTTACATCACCATAGATTAGTTTTCTCTGATTTGGAACTTTATAGAAAACTCTTTGTATTTGTTTTTTGGGCACATATATGTATATTTTTGTTGGGTGTCTACCTAGGACTGGGATTTCTGAGGTTGCATATGTGTTTGTTCAGCTTTGGTGGATAATATGGAACCTTTTATTGAAGTAGGTGCACCAGTTCACTGTCAATAACAGTGTTTGAGAGTTCCAGTGGCTCCATGTCTTCATCAGCATTAGCTTTTAGCATTTAGTTTTAGCCATTCCAGTGGGTCCAGAGTGGGATCCATTGTTATTTAGATTGCATTCTCCTGATGACTAGTGAGAGTTAGCACTTTGACCTGAAGACCCTCCGTTCTGAGGAACTTTTTTGTTAGCTATTACATCTTTTACTAGTTCAACATCATTTCCGTATTAACAGAAACTGTTCATCTTCTGGTGTGGAGGATGTGTTGCGCTCCAAGTTCTCAAATCCCCAGACTGAACGCTGACTCTTCTGTCATTTAAGTGGAGCAGTCACTAATAAGCACAACTTGTCCTGATCCTGTCCATCAAGATTTTCCTGCTTGATGATTGGTTTAATGTGACTTTCCATTCTGTATTAAGTGAATGTTTGAAATTGTGAAATATTTCTAGTTATCTATTCTTTTTGCCGTGTGAGTGATTAAAATGTTGGTCAAAGAGTTCAGTGTAAGAAATTTAAAGGAAAAACTTCCTGGCTTTTGTGCAGTGATTTTCTTTAGACCAGTATATCAAGAATGACTCACCTCCTCCTTTTTTTCTCAGTAACTTTGAAAACAGTCTCACTCTACAATAGAAAATTAAAAGTAAATTTAGTAAACATGGAGAGGCACCTGAGACTGAAGTCTAAGTCTAATTCCTACATAGAATATTTTTAGGAGAATTGTGATCCTGGAATCCAGTTCCTAACTTTTAATATTTTCTCTGATCATGAAATGAAACTGAGAGATCCATCAAATTGTTGGTCTTAGAACAAAGAGGCTTTGTGGTAGAACTTCATCTGCCATTCTGGACTATGGAGACTGAGCAAATCATTTGTACTGGGCTTGGGACCAGGCATTGTCATACAGGTTTTCACATTTGATCCTATCAATACTGTGAGGTAATGTCATACCCATTTTATGTATGAGCAAGTTGAGGTTGAAAAGGTTAGTGGAGGCTATATAATGAGTAAAGGTAAGTGGAAATTCCCTTAACTCTGATTTTTATGATTATACTGATGGAAACTTTTAGTATTTAGGACCTTTGGTTTAAACTCAACAACTCTCTGTCAACTCTGAAGATGTCCTGGGATACCAGTAATGTATAAAAATGGAGTGGTAGTGGTTGGCTCTCAGATGAAGGCTAAGTAGAGTCTTTTATGGAGAGATCTGTTCTAGCTCCACTCATCCTTTCCTTATACTATTGTGTAAAGTTTTCCAAGCATCCCTCTTGATTAAAGATACATATATCAGTAAATGTAACACCACCAGCAGCAGTGATGAAGTTAGAAGTTTATGGCTGAACATCAGTCTTAAAAAAAAAAAAAAAGAATGCATTTATTGTAATTTATCTTGAGCCCTGCAGCTCCTGTAGGGTTTTGTCTTAGGTAAGTCATATATGAATTTGGTCTCAAGGAACCTGAATTATTATGGAGATCTAAGATATATTGGAGGATAACCTTAATATGAGACAGAAAGGGAAACCAGGGAGAGGTAAGTTCAGGCAAAGTGCTACAGGAATTCATGGCAACAGGACATAACTTTTAGCTCAAGCCTATCAAGAAATGCTTTCTGGAGAAGGTGGTCTTGGAAATGTCCTCAAAGTTTGGATAGAATGTGGTTACTTAGAAACTGATACCTGGTTGGGGTAAAACGACTATAGACTGTATCTTTTTTTATAACTCTGAATGAATATGCTGGTCAAATGAAGACTGTAAATAAAATTTAGACAGAAACTTACCTTACTTACAATCAGCAATAAAATGGTATATGTTGTAAAACCACAGTGTATTGGATGAAGATCGGGCAGAGCCCCTTTTAGCTCTGGCCTTGTCTACTTATGGCGTTCCCAGGTGGCTCAGTGGTAAAGAGTCTGTCTGCCCATGCAAGAGACTCGGGTTTGATCTCTGGGTGGAGAAGATCCCCTGGAGGAGGAAATGGCAGCTCTCTCCAGTATTCTTGCCTGGGAAATCCCGTGGACAGAGGAGCCTGGAGGGCTGTGGGGTCACAAGGGTTCGCAAGAGTTGGACACCGCTGAGCGACTAACACTTCTCATGTTTTTTCAGAAGCGTATGCTGTGTGAGACAGGACACCTAAACCGCATTTTCACACTTTGCAAGGATGCTTTTCTCCTTGCGAGGTTAATGTTATTACTGTGTTAATATTTGACTGAGTTTGGTAGGGAGCGAGAAGTAGATAGATCCTTCATGAGTGAATGCATAAATGAACTGTATGAAATATGTATGAAATACCGTATAAAATATAATGTGGTGCCTTTTTACTAAGTTCATATTTTCGTCATGCACAGGTACTTGTTTGGTTAGTTACAACCTGCCCCAGAAAATCATTGTGGAGTGACTGCAACAAGTTGATTTAAAGCCAAGAGGAACTGAGTATGCAGATTTGTGACTTAACATGGAACTCTTGAGCACACACAAATGATTGCCTGTGTGCCATTGTTTATGTGAGTGATTGCTTACAGTGGTTGATCGTGAATGATTGTTCTTCTTCCCTGCCCCCCACACCCCTTCCTTTTCTCAAATTATTTGGACCAAGAAAAAGAAGGGCTTATTCCCACTGCCTATATTGCTAGTTTAAAATTTAAAGTTCTCTTGGTTTCCACAAAGTTCTTGGGATCATGAGATAAATTCCTAAACTAGAAATCTTTAATTGGTATTTTTTTTTATTAAATCTGGTTGTTTTACGTTATAGCTTTTAGTAATTCTGACTCTTTATTGAAGAAATTATAAATTAACTGTAATAATAATAGTTACCATTACAGTGTTTAATGTGTACTCAGAACTTTGCTAAAGATTTCCCTTTCATTGTTTCTTTTAATCCTCATATTCATCCTATGAGATGTTGACAGATATCCTCATGTTCATTTCAGTTTAGTCACTCAGTCGTGTCTGACTCTTTGCGACCCCATGAATCGCAGCACGCCAGGCCTCCCTGTCCATCACCAACTCCCAGAGTTCACTCAGACTCACGTCCATCGAGTCAGTGATGCCATCCAGCCATCTTATCCTCTGTCGTCCCCTTCTCCTCCTGCCCCCAATCCCTCCCAGCATCAGAGTCTTTTCCAATGAGTCAACTCTTCGCATGAGGTGGCCAAAGTACTGGAGTTGCAGCTTTAGCATCATTCCCTCCAAAGAAATCCCAGGGCTGACCTTCAGAATGGACTGGTTGGATCTCCTTGCAGTCCAAGGGACTCTCAAGAGTCTTCTCCAACACCACAGTTCAAAAGCATCAATTCTTCGGCGCTCAGCCTTCTTCACAGTCCAACTCTCACCTCCATACATGACCACAGGAAAAACCATAGCCTTGACTAGACGAACCTTTGTTGGCAAAGTAATATCTCTGCTTTTCAATATGCTATCTAGGTTGGTCATAATTTTCCTTCCAAGGAATAAGCATCTTTTAATTTCATGGCTGCAGTCACCATCTGCAGTGATTCTGGAGCCCAAAAAAATAAAGTCTAACACTGTTTCTATCTATTTCCCATGAAGTGATGGGACCGGATGCCATGATCTTCGTTTTCTGAATGTTGAGCTTGAAGCCAACTTTTTCACTCTCCACTTTAACCTTCATCAAGAGGCTTTTTAGTTTCTGTTCACTTTCTGCCATAAGGGTAGTGTCATCTGCATATCTGAAGTTATTGATATTTCTTCCAGCAATCTTGATCCTCATGTTACTAAGGACTAAATGATTTATATAAGTCACATAACTTGAAAGTGGCTGAGCTGGGATGAACCCAGATCGGTCTGTCTTTAGTGCCTGAGCCACTATGTTGAATTGTTCTTCCCTGTTTTCTCTAAGTGTTTATGCCTCTTTCCTCACATATTGTGGTGGTAGGATGTGTTCTTATTTTAGTTTAAAACAACATGCTTTTGGTTATCAGGAGTCCTTTATAAAGTAGCAGTTTTGGTTGGTTTGACATCTTCGCAATTATCAAAACTCTTTCATTTACTATTGTTTTAATGATACTTAGAAATTGTTTTCATTTTAACAGCTAAAAGGAAAAACTTACTTTGTTTTCAGATTGGCAGTTCAGTCTAAACAGATTCTAACAGTCCTCTGAGACAGAACTCTGGTGTTTAGATATTTCTCCTACTGATTTGTGCAGAACAGCATCTCAAGTTGTCATGTGGTGTAACTGCAAGGGCACAGGGTACAGATAGCAACAAAACAACCCGTTTACACTTGAGGTCAGATAGCAGAGAGAATAAATGAATGAGAAAGCGTGAGGGCACATTAACTGATCTTTCATGTATAGTTTTGCACCTAAAAAACTTGCAATAAATGTCAAAAAAGTCTTATTGTTATAAGTGGTTAACATCTCCATGTTAAAAACAAAACTATCAATTTCATGTCCTGTAATACTACAGTGGAGAACTGTTTATTATATGTTGGTCTGCCAGCACTTATGGGCTTGGGTGGTGTGCTTTACGAAGCCAACTGAATGATATGTCTAGACAGAACCAAATGTATAATTGTGTAAAATCACAGCTCAGAAATGATGGCTGAAAAGCTTTAATAATTATTGGTGACTCTGTGCCATTTTAGATCATTCTGTATCCTTATTTTCTTGGTGTATTGCAGAAGAATTAAAGTTTATTTTTAGACAAAACAAATGTTTACAAAGTGGTATGATACAAATCCAGTTTTTTAACTGAAATGTATTTTCCATGCAAATATATTTGCTTGATCTGGAGAATTGGATAAACCCAAGTAAGAATTACACTTCAAGCATTAAATTTGGATAGAAACTTTTTGAAACCAACTTAATAGTACAAAGCTGCCACTTTTCAAAAACCATATTTCTTTTATGTAAAAAATTGTTTTGGGCTTCCTTGGTAGTCTAGTGGTTAAGAATCCCCCTGCCAATGCAGGGGACCTGGGTTCGAGCCCTGGTCCAGGAAGATCCCATATGCTGTGGAGCAACTAAGCCCGTGTACTACAGCTATTGAGCCTGTGCTGTAGAGCCCACAAGCTGCAACTGCTGGGCCCCCGTGCCTGCAGCTATGGAAGCCCGCGTGCCTGGAGCCCATGATCCACAAGAGAAGCCACAGCTCATGGCTTCTGAGCTTCCGAGCAATGCATGAGCTCATTGCAGTGGCTCATGCACTGCAGGGAAGAGTAGCCTCTGCTTGCCACAACTAGAGAAAGCCTGCATGCAGCAGCATAGACCCAGCACAGCCAAAAATAAACTAAATAAAAATAAATATAGAAAAGGTTTTTATTTTTGGATTTTTAATACAATTGTGTTTTATTTAAAGACTTTCTAAAATTGTCTATTGGCGTGTAGTTGATCTACAGCATTGCGTTAGTTTCAGGTGGACAGCAAAGTGATTCAGTTACACACACACACTCTCACACACACACACACTCTCACACACACACACATGTATTCTTTTCAGATTCTTTCCCCATATGGGTTATTATAGAATATTGAGTAGAATTCTCTATGCTATATAGTAGATCTGTTTTATATATAGTATCGATAGCATGTATATGTTAATCCTAAACTCTTAATTTATCCTTCTGCCCAAATCCATATTTCTTTTAAACTAAGACTTCTTGGCATTCTGAAAGCTTTATTTTAAAAAAGCTCAAACTGCCCTGTCATCTATCTAATTTGTATTTTCTGTCTTTTTCCTCAAGCAGTTTGTTAGGCAGTACTCTCCTCCAGCTACCTAACCCTTAGTTCTGTTTTTATTTTTAATTAATTAATTTATTGGCTACTTGGCATGTGGGATGTTAGTTCCATACCAGAGATTGAACCTGTGCCCCCAGCACTGGAAGCATAGAGTCCTAACCACTGGACCACCAGGGAAATCCCCCCTAATTCTTGACAGGAAAGAAATCTCCTCTTCCTCTGTTGAGCTGTCTCCTCCAAAACAGGCCATTGTGTATATACTGCAGTGAACATTTTATTAGTGAGTTTCATGAGTTCTTTACATAGCCTGGATATCAGTCCTCTTTGTTTTAGATTTATATTTTGCACTGATTTCTCCTCAGTTTTTTTAAAACAGTGTCACCTCATAATCACAAGTTAAAGGTTTGTCTAGTCAAGGCTATGGTTCTTCCTGTGGTCATGTATGGATGTGAGAGTTGGACTGTGAAGAAGGCTGAGCGCCGAAGAATTGATGCTTTTGAACTGTGATGTTGGAGAAGACTCTTGAGAGTCCCTTGGACTGTAAGGAGATCCAACCAGTCCATTCTGAAGGAGATCAGCCCTGGGATTTCTTTGGAAGGAATGATGCTAAAGCTGCAACTCCAGTACTTTGGCCACCTCATGCGAAGAGTTGACTCATTGGAAAAGACTCTGATGCTGGGAGGGATTGGGGGCAGGAGGAGAAGGGGACGACAGAGGATGAGATGGCTAGATGGCATCACTGACTCGATGGATGTGAGTCTGAGTGAACTCTGGGAGTTGGTGATGGACAGGGAGGCCTGGCGTGCTGCGATTCATGGGTTTGCAAAGAGTCGGACACAACTGAGCGACTGATCTGATCTGATCTGATCTGATCCATTTTTTTCTTTTATGGTTATTACAGATTTCAGTGTCTTAGAAAGCCTTTCCCTACTGTCCACTCTTGAAAATATTCTCCTATGTTTTCTTCTGAAAACTGTGATCCATCTTGAATTAATTTGTCCACATGCTGTATTATTGACATTCAATCTTTAAAAGATACTACCTCCATTTTTTAAACGAAGAATTTGGCACTCCAGATACTATATATAATAGTAATCATGAGTTAGAATTTTGGAATATTTTGAATAGGATCATGGTGGAGCTAGGTTACAGCATTTTGGTCAAAACCCTTTTTGTGATGCATCACAACTGTTGTTTAAAAAAATATTGAAAAATGAACAGTTCTTTTGGTAACTGGGTTTATCCTCATAATGAAACCAGTATTGTTAAATGCAGATTAAGACTGAAACCTTGGCATGCATTTATTTTATCAGATAGAGATGTTGTGTTTATGTATAAGTGTTCTATGAAGCTGGCCCAGTGAGATTTGCTTGTTGAGTCAAGATATTTTATCATATTGCGACAAGAAAGAGTGAAACTGGTTTAACTGTTTGCGCTGCTGCTGCTAAGTCACATCAGTCATGTCCGACTCTGTGCGACCCCACAGACAGCAGCCCACCAGGCTCCTCTGTCCCTGGGATTCTCCAGGTAAGAATACTGGAGTGGGTTGCTATTTCCTTCTCCAGGTTTAACTGTTTAACTTGGCCTAATTAATTGGCTTTCGAAGAGACCGTATGGGGCTCAAAATTGCTGTCAGTTCTCCCAGGGTCATCTCTCTTCTTAGTATTTAAAATTTCTTCTGACATTTCAGTAATGTCATCAATGCCAGCATCTAAGTCCAAAGGAGAGTCTCAAGAATTGATATTTTGTTAGTGTATATCGAATTGGCCAGAAAGTTTATTCAGGGTTTTTAGTAAGATGGTACAAAAACCTGAATGGATCAACTTTTTGGCCTACTCAATATTTTGTGTGTTTGCTGTGTTAGCATGCCACAAGCGTTGTATTTCTCAGAACAGTCTCATTTTAAAGAGGAAGTTAAGAAAGATTTTCACAGCCACAGACTTGGGAGTGTTATGTAGGGAAATACACTGAGGTGCTCTGGTAAATTTTCTGAATGGTGGTTTCTCATAAGTCCTTACAAGTGTCTCGAGTCCAAATAGGTAACAGGACCATATACTGGTAACTCAGTTCTGAGATGTGTGTGGAATCCTTTGAGGGAGAGGAGGGGCTCCATGCATTGGCTGTATGTCCAAGGTACTGTGCTGTGGGGGTGTTCAAAGATGAGCAGGATGGAAAGAAGCAAATGTTACCCTAAGGGGAGCTCCATTCAGTTCCTGGGCTGCTGCCCATCAGTATGTACAATCAAACTCATTTTAAACTTCCTGTTTATTGGGAGAAGGGAGGCTGCCCCTTTGTTTTTAGCTGAACAAGTAAACACAGTGAGGACTATTGAGAGACATCACGTGAGGATACAGAGATTCCATCGCAAGGCTAATGTTGCCCTGCTGCAGATGGGCTTGTGTCCATGTAAATGGCGGAGGAAACGGGCCAGGTTCATAGTACCCTTTCAGAGTGGCCTTCTCATTAAGGAAACATTAGCTTCAGTTGATAGCTCTCAAAGAAACTAGGACAGTTCCCAGGCTGTACTTTATTTGTATAGATAAACAACAGGCATTAAGAGAACCATGATGAAAGCCACACTAATAAAACTCAACTGTGTTCTAATTGTGTCCTCTTGGCAAGATGATATTTTTTTAATCCAAGCATGGTGCCTAAAGTAGTTTGTAGGTATGATGGACTAAATTAAATGATTTTTCTTAAAAAGTAATTGTTTGTTTGCTAGTTTTTGGATTAACATGGGTGTTTATAGTCTAAAGCATATTGACTGGTTGGTTTTTATGAACTCCTTCATATCATGTAGAGGAGCCCAATTTAATGGCCTTAGTTATTTGTTCTTTCAATATATTTTGATGCCAGTTTTCTCTGTCATATTTATTCTCTTCATTTTGATCACTGTAGTTATGCTGTGTGAATGCTTTTGACCTATTAAGTATTAGTATATGTAGTAGTGATTTGGTTTGGGATGTAAGTCAAACTAGCTTGGTCTTATAGGTAAGATTTCAGAAGATTTCTACTGAAAAATTTTCTGTTTGAAACAACACTTAACTGTCATGTGAAATCAACCATTCCAGTCATCACCAACTTACTGTCCTTATTTATGTCAACACTGATTACTATTGGTGGGGTGCCGGGGTCCAGCCCCGGTGGATACAGGGAATTCGAAGCAGGGACGGCGTCGGCGAGGATCAGGAAACAACTGCTTAATTAAACTTTAATTAAGGATATAAAGAGTAATAGAATGAGGATAGCTCAGTGAGAAAATTCAGTGGAGAAAAGAGGCTGAAATAAGGATAGCTCAGTGAGGAAATTCAGTGGAGAAAAGAGGCTGAAATAAGGATAGCTCAGTGAGGAAATTCAGTGGAGAAAAGAGGCTGAAATAAGGATAGCTCAGTGAGGAAATTCAGTGGAGAAAAGAGGCTGAATAATTCAGCCAGAAGGTAAGAGAAAGAACGACATGGTGAGACCAAGTTTCGGTGAACAAGGCCCGCACTTTATTTTTCAAAGTAGTTTTTATACCTTAAGTTATGCATAGCGGATAATGGGGGAAGGGGTAGAGTCATGCAGTAAGCCAGGCTTTCTTCCTGCAAACTTATCATATGCAAAAGTTTAGGTGATTTGCATCATCTTCTGGCCCAGAGGCCTGTTAACATTTTAAGACCCTTTCTTCAGAAAACTTATTTTTCTCTAAAGGTGATTGGTCAGGAGCCACCCTCCAAAAGCATTAGATAAAGTTGCATTCCTACAGAGCAAGGGTGTGGTGGGCTATAACAAGAAAAAGAATTAATTCAAGGGTCCCAGGTTACAAACATTAAAGCTACTATTTGCACCAATTATATTAATCAGTACACTGCCAGGGACACAGCAGGTAAGGGATATGGAGACTTAGCAGCAAACATTGGCCCAACAAGTGAAAAACCCTTCACCAATACAATTTCTAATCAATCTTTTAACTGCTCAAAGGAATCTGTATTTAGACAGTTTAGAACATCTCATGCCTCTCACAGTTGGGAGGCTCTGAGCAATCACATGTGGCCAGAAAAACCTATTCAGGCAGGCTAGAGGACTTCCAAAGGAGTTTGTAGGTTGAAACACTGTCACACCCAGGAATTATTAACTGGAGCTGTAAGCTAACTCTTTTTTCAGAGAGAGGTAGTGGGGGACAGCCCCCTGTAAAGTCAGAGGTGTAGGTGAAAGCACAAAGCAGAAAGTAGGCAGACTCTGGTTTTGGGGGTAAATGCTCAAAAATTTCCAGGGGGCTCCTGAGGCTCAATCCCGCCTTTGCATATGCCGAGCCTCCTTCCTCATGACCTTTGTCACGGGTGGAGCTCCTCACGCTGGCTCCCAGCAGTGATAGAATTCCAGTTGAGCTATTCCAGATCCTGAAAGATGATGCTGTGGAAAGTGCTGCACTCAATATGCAATATGCCGGCTCCCGGCAGTGGGGGATTCTTTGAGTCAAAATTTTGTGTAGATATTTACAGGTATCCCATCAGATGCTAACCCACTCCAGTACTCTTGCCTGGAAAATCCCATGGACGGAGCCTGGTAGGCTGCAGTCCATGGGGTCGCTAAGAGTCCGACACGACTTCACTTTCACTTTTCACTTTCATGCATTGGAGAAGGAAATGGCAACCTACTCCAGTGTTCTTGCCTGGAGAATCCCAGGGACAGGGGAGCCTGGTGGGCTCCCGTCTTTGGGGTCGCACAGAGTTGGACACGACTGAAGTGACTTAGCAGCAGCAGCAGCAGCAGCGGCAGCAGCATCAGATACTGCCTTGTCCAAGTGTGTGTTGACTTATTCACAGGTAAAGGACTCTTGTCTTTGTAGATAGCAGGTTGTTTGAATCAAGTAATAATTTGCTTAGCTATTTATACATTAATTATGTTTAGAAAGAAATCCAAGGAGAAGCATTAATCATTCACTATTTGTTTGATCAGGCAATGGCATTGACATTCTTATTGTGTAATCATAAAATAGCTAATTTTGTTATATTCGATGCCAAGAACAGATGTACTTCTTAGAATAAACAGTATGCAAGGCCCAAATATAAGTGCATTATTTAGAAGCACATTAAAATCTTTGTATTTTTTGTGATTTAAAAGAGTAATTGCAGTTTGCAGTGTGTCAAATTTTCAAAATACAATATGTGATGACTGCCACAGTGCAAAAACTGAAGAAGAAGCAAAACTTGGCCCATAAGTTTTCAAGTGTAATGTGTTATTTTGAAAGAGGTGTTTTCGTGTGTAGAGATTGAGTGCATTAACTCTAGAACCAGACTGTCTGGCTTTAGACCTTATCTCTACTACTTGCCAGCTTTGTGATGTTGGGCAAGTTTAGTTTCCTCTTTAGTAAAGTGGTAATAATCGTGATAATGGCATGTGTCTCATAGGATTGTCAGGAGGATGATATAAGCTAATAGAAATTAAGTGCTTAGAACAGTGCCTGACACATAGTAAGGACAAATAAATAGGACTATAAAGACTGAAACAGGTGGATGCGTATGTTACAGAGGCTTCTCCTATACTCACTTCTAATTCTTTTAAAAAATAATTATTAAAAGATGATTTTCTGATCAAATGATATTTGTAGGGTGGCTTTCATGGTAAATATTATTTTAGAATTTGCAGGCCATATAAAAAGAATAAAAGGCCTGGACCCACTCTGAAAGCTTGTACCCTATTTAAATAGGTACCCAAATACAGATATATACAAATGAAATTGTAATACAGCAACACGTAAATGAAAAGATATGAATCTTTTTCCAATGAAAACAGAGGCAATGAAGAAGTATAAAAGGTGGATTTGGGTCTTGGAGGACAGGAACTCTAAAATTCTATCTTGAATAGTCTCAGCTTTGTGACTCTGAGAAACAAAAATCAAACACCTCATTGTATTCATTGTTCTCTTGCAGAGCTGCTCATTGGTTTTAGTCGAGTCCCCCTGTTTTTGTGTAAACATTTCCCTGGTTTTCATTGGTAGCACTTGGTACTCCATAGTGAAAACCTGGCACTACAGCCTAGAGTGCTGGCTCTTCAGGTCTTTTCCCATTTTCAGGCCCTTGTGGAATGCCCTGGAATGCCCATCTCTCTCACCCCAGACTCCCTGTGACCTTACCCCAGGCTTCAAAGTCTCAGCTCCAAGATACCTCTTCCAGCCACCTGAACTGGGTCCCAGGTTCCCCAGCTTCAGCCTTCAGTTCAGTTCAGTCGCTCAGTCGTGTCCGACTCTTTGCGACCCCATGAATCGCAGCATGCCAGGCCTCCCTGTCCATCACCAACTCCCGGAGTTCACCCAAACTCTTGTCCATCGAGTCGGTGATGCCATCCAGCCATCTCATCCTTTGTCGTCCCCTTCTCCTCCTGCCCCCAATCCCTCCCAGCATCAGAGTCTTTTCCAGTGTGTCAACTCTTCGCATCAGGTGGCCAAAGTATTGGAGTTTCAGCTTTAGCATCAGTCTTTCCAAAGAAATCCCAGGGCTGATCTCCTTGAGAATGGACTGGTTGGATCTCCTTGCAGTCCAAGGGACTCTCAAGAGTCTTCTCCAACACCACAGTTCAAAAGCATCAATTTTTCGGCACTCAGCTTTCTTCACAGTCCAGCTCACATCCATACATGACCACTGGAGAAACCATAGCCTTGACTAGACAGACCTTTGTTGGCAAAGTAATTTCTCTGCTTTTGAATATGCTATCTAGGTTGGTCATAACTTTCCTTCCAAGGAGTAAGCGTCTTTTAATTTCATGGCTGCAGTCACCATCTGCAATGATTTTTGAGCCCCACAAAAATAAAGTCTGACACTGTTTCCCCATCTATTTCCCATGAAGTGATGGGACCAGATGCTATGATCTTCGTTTTCTGAACATTGAGCTTTAAGCCAACTTTTTCACTCTCCTCTTTCACTTTCATCAAGAGGCTCTGGAGTTCCTCTTCATTTTCTGCCATAAGGGTGGTGTCATCTGCATATCTGAGGTTATTGATATTTCTCCCGGCAATCTTGATTCTAGCTTGTGCTTCTTCCAGCCCAGTGTTTTTCATGATGTACTCTGCATATAAGTTAAATAAGCAGGGTGACAATATACAGTCTTGATGTACTCCTTTTCCTATTTGGAACCAGTCTGTTGTTCCATGTCCAGTTCTAACTGTTGCTTCCTGACCTGCATATAGGTTTCTCAAGAAGCAGGTCAGGTGGTCTGGTATTCCCATCTCTTTCAGAATTTTCCACAGTTTATTGTGATCCACACAGTCAAAGGCTTTGGCATAGTCAAGAAAGCAGAAATAGATGTTTTTCTGGAACTCTCTTGCTTTTTCCATGATCCAGCGGATGTTGGCAATTTGATCTCTGGTTCCTCTGCCTTTTCTAAAACCAGCTTGAACATCTGGAAGTTCACGGTTCACGTATTGCTGAAGCCTGGCTTGGAGAATTTTGAGCATTACTTTACTAGCGTGTGAGATGAGTGCAATTGTGCAGTAGTTTGAGCATTCTTTGGCATTGCCTTTCTTTGGGATAGGAATGAAAACTGACAGCTTTAGTGCTTAGCTATTAATCTGGTAGGCACTCAATCTATGTGAAATCTCTTTACAAACTGTGAAGTATAGGGCAGACAGAGGGAGCGCCTTTGCTGTCTTTCTCTTGCATCATTTTTTACCTGTTTTGTTTCTCCTGTCATTGCTCTGTACACACCCCTCCACGTTAACTGAGAGCTCCAAGAAGTGAAAAGTTTTAGTGAATCTATCTTAGCCTGTGAAATAAACGACAACAGTGCAACAAAAACAAAGCAGGCCAGCAGGGAGCTGTGATGAATGAGCGCGTGAACTGAAGGACACTCTGCCAGGGGTGGGTAACATGGGCGTGGGGTAACGTGGTTCTCACAAGAGGCCCTGTGGTCAGTGCAGGCAGAGAAGCCAGGAGGACTTCAGTGTAGGTCTGAACTGGGTACTGGTCATCTTTCTGAACCCCTTTGACCGTCCACATTCTCATGTGAAAAATGAGGAAGGCAATGTTGCTGCTGTTGCTAAGTCGCTTCAGTCGTGTCTGACTCTGTGCGACCCCATAGACGGCAGCCCACCAGGCTCCCCCTGTCCCTGGAATTCTCCAGGCAAGAACACTGGAGTGGGTTGCCATTTCCTTCTCCAATGCATGAAAGTGAAAAGTGAAAGTGAAGTTGCTCAGTCGTGTCTGACTCTCAGCGACCCCATGGACTGCAGCCCACCAGGCTCCTGAATCCATGGGATTTTCCAGGCAAGAGTACTGGAGTGGGGTGCCATTGCCTTCTCCGGAAGGCAGTGTTACTGTACACTTTATGGGGTGATGTTTATGAGGGCAGATGAAGAGATGCTTGTGGAAAACCTGTCATGTGAGTTTTAAGGTACTTACTGGTTGGTGTTTCCAATAAAAACAAACGTCAGGGGGAACTTTGGACCACATATTAGATATGTTCATGCGTCATGCCTAGGTATGGCCAGGAGGTTGATGCAGTTGGCAGGTAGGCGCTGAAGCTGAGGGGGAACCTGGCTGATTTGACATCTTCAAGGTCTGGGGGCAACAGCCTGGGTGCCTGATAGGCCCCTGCCAGCATGAGCTTAATGAAGTGATGCCTGAGTCTTTGTAAGCACTAGGGTCTTCAGATTGGGGCAGGGAAATTAAAAGATGAAATCGGTGAGGTAACATTACTTCACTTCTGTGGGAAGTTTACCTTGGGGAGCTTTCTGGGTGGGGCCTTCCATGACTGCATTTGTGATGAACCTTTGAACTATATATATTAAACCAGATGAGTTACCAAATTATGGACACCCCGCTACTCTCTCTTTTTGTCTCTGCCCTGGAAGTTTACAGTAGATTCTGATAGGTAAGGGTTAATAGAAGGAGGAAGCCATGTGTGCAGCAGTAGCTTCCTAGAGTGACTTCAGGATTTTGAATCTGGGCAACTAGACTTTGAATTTTCCGACTGCTGAGAATCTTTGACACTTTAGCTGCCTCCAAACTAGTCGTGGGCTTTCAGGTGACTGTGGAATTGGAGACATGGCAGGAAGTCTCTTGCTGAAAGTTTACTTACATACCCCAAGCGAAAAAAGTACACATCTCTGATATTAACTCCAAATGAAAAAAGTACACGTCTCTGATATTAACTCAGTCAGGTTCTCCAAACACTTGCAAGAGATAAGTTGTATATAAACAAAAGAAGAAGGGACCCAGGAGGTGACTGGTGGGTCTGCTTGTACATCATAGACATTTACATTAGAGGCTGTGTTCTCATGGCCTTAGTTAAATTACATAAACTTTTTGGGCCTTTAAGTTCGCATCTATAAAATAAAGCTGTTGGGGTAGTGGCCTGTTGTCATTCCCCAGCTGTGAGTATTGTATTTTCTTAAAATAAATTTACTGATTTATTTACTTGGCTGTGCTGGGTCTTCGTTGCTTTGTGCGGGCTTTCTCTAGCTGTGCGGAGTGGGGGGTACTTTCTGGTGGCGGTGTGTGGCTTTCCCACCACTGCAGCTCCTCTTGTTGTGGACTACGGGCTCTAGGGTGCATGGACTCAGTAGTCGTGGCCTGTGGGCTCCACAGGATCAGTACTTGTGGCACATGAGCTTAGTTGCTCCACAGCATATAGGATCTTCCTGGTCCAGGGGTTGAACCCATGTCTCTTGCATTGGCAGGTGGGTTCCTATCCACTGTCCCACTAGGGAAGTCCAGGTTATATAGAGTTCTAAATTTGTGGGTCTTCACTACATACATGATATTTGAAGCTTTGAGTCGGGATGAGATCAACTGTTGGCTGAATTTAGATACAAAAGGGAGGAGGGGTGGAGACCAAGCCTGAGATCCAACATTTGCACCTGGATGGAAGAGGGGAAATAGGAGAGAGACCGTGGCCTGTTGCCCTTGGCCTCCACTGAGCAAGTCTGTGTCTGTGCACTGCTCTTCCTTTCAGTTCAGAGGCAGTTTGTGTTGTGTGAATTTATTCCGCATCTACATATAATACATCAGGGTTAATAAATGGCTTTTGAAACGTAATGCTCATTCTCTCAAGGTGCTGAGAGATGAGAGCTCTCTTTGGTGACCTCTGCTTCCCTGCTTCCTTCTGCTGCCAAGTTCATGGTTGTCTGCAACGCCAACACCTTCAAATGGCAGCCACCCTCTAGACCCCCACGTTCTTCGGGGTAGGCTGGTCGTGTTGAATGTTGATCATGAATCAGTTTTGTTTAAAACAAGAACCTGTTTTTGTCTATGGTACTTGGTATTGTAATTGCATAATTAAAATGTTATGTAATCTGATTAAATGTGAGCATTATTTTTCTATAGAAATATGCTAAATACTTTGGAAAGCCTCCAAAGGCAAGTCTCCAAGAGGAATGTTGTTAAGTTAGATATGGTCATGGCAATCTAAAGGATTGCAGGAATAATTAAACTTCTATAAAGATTTTTTAGCTTGAGTCTTGAGAGTCTTTGAGTTTGTACTCCACTCTAATAAAAAAGGGTAATTGGAAGTTGAGGATGATGGTTTGTTTTTTTTGGGGGGATTGTGGTTTGTGTGAGAATGATAGCCTAACCGTCAATCTGGAGACTGATTGTTCATGAAAAAGACATTGACCCTCCATCAGGAAGTTGATAAAAGAAAATGCATCATATTAATGTCAAATGAAATGGCCGAGGTGGGGTATGTGTGTGTTTATGGGCTGCCGCTTAAATCAGCCTTGTTAATTTCTAAACCAATTATTAACCTATTACTGTGGTTAAGTGGGGTTTTACTGCATGAACTTTATAAACGTCAGTTTTACAGTATGTGCCAAAAAATTTCAAACTGGTTATGTCCTACTGTCTAGGACTTGATTCCACAAAGAACAGTTTTATAAAAATTTCAAGAATATTTATTGCTTTAGTATTTATAACATAAAAATTTGGTGCAGTCTACATGTCATATAGTGAAAAAGTGGTTAAATTGTGACATGTACACGTAGAAGACTATCATACTGTGATTAGGCATCTGAGTTTTGAAGAACATAAAATGACAGAGAGATTTGCACAGAATAATGTTAAATTACAGAGGACAGAAAGCACTTTACATAATATCTCAATTTTAAAAGCTATTCAATACTAGCAGTTTATCTCTGGGTGATAGGATTGTGGGTGACTTTGAGTTTATATTTTATACTTATTTTGAATTTTGTAATTTTCTACTTAAAGGGGTGTAATTCTTGTAATTGCATAATAACTTTATTACAGTAATGGATGACTTGAAACTTTATAAAGAGGTCTTTTGAATTTGCTGCTGTTGAGAGTTAGTGCTTCATAGAATGACTTACTAAGGAGAGAACATGAATGAGAACAGTAAAAACTATTTTTAGTCTTTAAAATAATAATTATTTGCAATTAAGAACTTAACAAGTAAAATTGCTTTTCTTTCTAAAATTAATTACATGCAAAGTGTATATACATAAATAAAATTACTATTCATTTGTATAATAAAGATTATAATATATTAATACTTATAGAAAGAAAGCCACTTTGATCTTCATAATTACTGTTAATCTTTCATAATAATCTGTATAATAACCAAGATAGTAAAACAAAATAGAATTTTCCTCATTTTGAAAATAAATGGTCTCGGAAATGGTTGTTTCCCTGGCCCCAAATTACATGGTTGGTAATGGTAGATTTTGAACCCAGATTTTCTGATTGTGAATCTCTTGGTCTTTCTGCGCCTGAAACTGCTTCCTAGTCTTTTCTCAGTTAAGTTACATATGGAAAGGGGTTGTAGGGGTGGTGGGAATCTGGCTTGAAAGTCCTGCTTGTTGATAGAAGGTTAGATAAACTGGGTGAGGTATAGGTTTCTCTTTGAAACAGGAACTTGAATGCAGACATGCTATCACAGAGAACCTAGAACTGTGTTTTCCCAAATGGGTGTGTATGTTGGAGTGCAGGAAGTAAATATTAGAACTGTTAATAAACTATTGGGGCCTCCCAGGTGGCTCAGTGGTAAAGAATCCGCCTGCCAAAGCACACTGGGTTGTGAAGATCCCTTAGAGTAGGAAATGACAACCTGCTCCAGTGTTTTTGCTGGGATAATCCCATGGACACAGGAGCCTGGCAGGCTACAGTCTGTGGGTTTGCAAAGAGTCAGATGTGACTGAGACAACTGCGCATGTAAGCATGCATGTTAATAAGCTATGAAGAAATAAACTGAAATTTACTAATATTAAACATTGGGGTTGAAACTAGGGCCCTTGCCTGGGGTCCTGGGTCTGAGTATGTGTCCCACTAAGAACCCAGCCCTCCTGGGGATTGTGGGAGCCTTCCACAGCCCAGAACGTGGGGCAGGGCTGTCACACCTGTTTGCTTTCCCCCTATTGTGACATTCTGTGTTTACTTAGTAGACTTACAGATTAGGTTAACTAGTTTTAATTAAAGCAGCAGCTACAAATTTGACCTGCCTCTTGAGAAATCTGTATGCAGGTCAGGAAGCAACAGTTAGAACTGGACATGGAACAACAGACTGGTTCCAAATAGGAAAAGGAGTATGTCAAGGCTATATATTGTCATCCTGCTTATTTAACTTATATGCAGAGTACATCATGAGAAACGCTGGACTGGAAGAAACACAAGCTGGAATCAAGATTGCCGGAAGAAATATCAATCACCTCAGATATGCAGATGACACCACCCTTATGGCAGAAAGTGAAGAGGAACTCAAAAGCCTCTTGATGAAAGTGAAAGTGGAGAGTGAAAAAGTTGGCTTAAAGCTCAACATTCAGAAAATGAAGATCATGGCATCCGGTCCCATCACTTCATGGGAAATAGATGGGGAAACAGTGGAAACAGTTTCAGACTTTATTTTTTGGGGCTCCAAAATCACTACAGATGGTGAGTGCAGCCATGAAATTAAAAGACGCTTACTCCTTGGAAGAAAAGTTATGACCAACCTAGATAGCATATTCAAAAGCAGAGACATTACTTTGCCAACAAAGGTCCGTCTAGTCAAGGCTATGGTTTTTCCTGTGGTCATGTACGGATGTGAGAGTTGGACTGTGAAGAAGGCTGAGCGCCGAAGAATTGATGCTTTTGAACTGTGGTTTTGGAGAAGACTCTTGAGAGTCCCTTGGACTGCAAGGAGATCCAACCAGTCCATTCTGAAGGAGATCAGCCCTGGGATTTCTTTGGAAGGAATGATGCTAAAGCTGCAACTCCAGTACTTTGGCCACCTCATGCGAAGAGTTGACTCATTGGAAAAGACTCTGATGCTGGGAGGGATTGGGGGCAGGAGGAGAAGGGGTCGACAGAGGATGAGATGGCTGGATGGCATCACTGACTCGATGGATGTGAGTCTGAGTGAACTCCGGGAGTTGGTGATGGACAGGAAGGCCTGGCGTGCTGCGATTCATGGGGTCGCAAAGAGTCGGACACGAATGAGCGACTGAACTGAGCAAATTTGACACTTGGTTTGCAAAGATGCCTAAAGAACTGTGGTATGAAGGTGACGTTGGTAATACAAACACAAATGGACTGTAAAGAATTGGCAGAGTAAAGGCTTTTCTCTATACACGCTACTGTCAACTTAGAAATCAGCTGTCTTTTTGCAGACTCACTGTGCAGCTCCATAGACCCCTGAAGTGGAGGAGACGGTGCTGAGGCCAACACTAGGAGTGTTCTGAGTACTTAAAGGGAGCAGTGGATGGTGTCCACTGGGGGTTAATGGTCATTTGCATGCAGTTCAGTTTCTTTTGTAATTCTTTCTATTCAGCAGCCATTTATGGAATATCTCTCATGTACCAGGCACCATGCTAGTGTGATGAAAAAGACAATCCCCTTAAGCAACTCACTGTCTAAAAAGGTCTCAATCTTACTCTAAAATTATAGAATGACAGTTTTTTTAGTTGTCAAGGATTCGTGGAGTATCTCTTACAATCCTGTTACTGTTCAGGTGAGGACACCTCTGCTGTGCTTTCCACGGTGAGAACCTAGGAACCATCGGAGTCCCTCCCCTGACTTGGTATCACCAGTCTTCACGTATGACATCCGGTTTTTCCTTTCTTCATTTGTCTCTTTGCAATGACCTTCTCAAGCCTGCTTCTCTAACTGGCTTTTTTAACACTCAGCATAACTAATACACTCCAGCCTGAAAAAAACCTTTCACTTTAGGCTTCAAATCATAAAATGGGAAAATTTTCTTAAAGAAGTTGTGAGTGAGGATGAACTTCTCCTTATTGCTGTCAGTTTGAATGCAGATGTCTTTGCTGGCTAATGAGACTAATGGGAATCATAGCATCGTGGGCAACAGAAAGAGGAGTACTACCGTGGTGGTGTCGTGGGACATCACCTTTCCCTTCTGACATCTAGCAAAGAGCAGCACTGCCTGTGCGTGAGTCAGGCTTCAGTCACACACAATCCGGATGGTTATTTTCAAGTACCTGCCTGAAAGAACCCTAAGAAGTACCACTTTGTAAATATTAAGAACATAGTATATAGTTTAGGCTCGAATTGTCAGAAAGATCTCCTGGAGGAGGAAATGGCAACACACTCCAGTATTCTTGCGAGAATCCCACGGGCAAAGAAGCCTGGCAGGCTACAGTCCATGGGGTCTGATCTTGCTCAGACACAACTGAGCGACTAAGCACACATTATAATCAAAGCGGGCTTATTAAATGTTTTGTCTGTTCCTGTGCAGTGTTCTCCAGCAAGTGAAACAGATCAAAGAGGAGGCTCTCCCATTTAAAAATAACCAGACTCTCCTTATGTTTGTAACTGAATTATTTTTGTAACAATTGGTGAGAGCAATGTGATCTGAAAGTTTACTGTATCTCAACCACGCCCACCCTTGATTTTAGTGGTGATGGTGGGATATTGTATAGATAGAGCTGCTAAAAATTAGGGTTTCCCTAAAAGTATTAAAAGGGAAGTCATAATGTTCATAGTCATCATTTATGGCAGAGAAGGAGTAAAAGCAAAGTTCCACTGTTTTCACATTTCTGTGTAGGGAACCCTCAAGAAGTAAAGAAAAATAGGAAGAAGAAAATTATCCATAGCTTCATCATTAAAATAAAGATTCTGTTTTAAGAATACCTTTGAAAGTACCACATTGGTGATTACTGTATGCAGTCGAATGGCCAGTGCTGAATCATATAGAGCATACTGAGCAGGAGCATCCATGCACGTGGGGAGGGCTGACACCTGCATTACCCTTTTAGTGGCTGTTACTTTCTTTAACGAGATGTCACTCAGTCGTGTCCGACTCTTTGCGACCCCATGGCCTGTATAGTCCATGGAATTCTCCAGGCCAGAATACTGGAGTGGGTAGCTGTTCCCTTCTCCAGGGCATCTTCCCAACCCAGGGATCGAACCCAGGTCTCCCGCGTTGCAGGCAGATTCTTTACCAGCTGAGCCACCAGAGTTATTTTCTTGGAAATAGGCAAAAATGACTCTGTAATAAAATGCTTTGAGGAAATGGAAAACTAACACAGTGACAAAAATAGTGCAGAGACATGTATTAAGAAGACGATTTCACCACAGTGTTTTGAAACTGGGGTGGATCATTTTGGTTTAGCAGTGCAGTTTAGAGCTATTCCTCCCCTCTGCTCGCGCCATTGAGAAGAGCCTCAGTTATAACACGAGGCTTATAGAAATGAGGCTTAGTTGCTGGCAGGTTTGGAGGCATCAACCAGTTGTAGTGGTTGTGGTGACAGAGTGCAGATGTTCTCAATGAAACGGTTTCCTTGACCTTTTCCTTTTGTATACATGGCTCTTAAGGTGTTCAAGCAAGTGGCGTGTGCATTAAATACTTCCTGTTGAGGAAAATGGAGGCGGTGTGGCAAGCCCTGTGGGGATAGAGATGAGACCCGATTGTAGCGGGCAAACTTCAGATGATTTCAAGTTCAACGTCTGTGTCCCTGTTGATTTACCTGCTTTGCAACATCAACAGCTCAAAAGCCAGATGCTTATGTGACTAGCTCTGTTGGGCTCTACTGAGTACTGGCTTTCTGGATGTTTAACAGTTAATTGTGGCTGAGCAGTTAATTTTGAAAAGAGATGATTTTGTGGTGTCTTTTTAAATGTTTTATAAATAAACTTGGTTTAAATCATAATATGACATTACTCCATTGTCCCATTGTCTGTAAAACCCATCTCTTTGGCAATGTGCAGTACAGTATTTACAGAATTTAGTTATATAAGATGTTAGTGTAAATTTGAGGTATTTTTATGTTGGTTAAAAAAATTAACAAGAAACATAAGTTGCCTTTTTTTTAACGTCACACAATTCTTTGGGTTTTAACATGTGTAGATTTGTGTAACTGTTCCCACAACCTCAGAATGTTCCCTCCTTCTCTCCCCACATGTGAATCCTGGCAACCGTTGATGCGTTGTTCATCCCTGTAATTTTGCCTTTGCAAAGATGTCATTTAAATGGAAGCGTTGTTGTTGTTGAGTCACTCAGGTGTGTCCGACTCTTTGTGACCCCACGGACCGTAGCCTGCCAGGCTCCTCTGTCCATGGAATTCTCCGGGCAGGAATACTAGAGTGGGTAGCCATTCTCTTCTCCAGGGGATCTTCCTGACCCTTGAATTGAACTTGGGTCTCCTGCATTGCAGGCATATTCTTTGCCATCTGAACCACCAGGGAAGCCCAAATGAAGGCATGTAGCACGTCTTTTGATGCTAGCTTCTTTTGTGCAATAGAATGCCTTTGAAGTTGTCATCTAAGTTGTTGTAGGTATTGTTAGTACGTTCCTTTTAATAGCTGAGTAGGATTCCAGCTATTAAGAGCATTTGGGTTATGCTAGTTTTCAGGTTTTACAAGTAAAGCTGCTCTGAAGTTTTGTGTCTTTACATGGACATACACTTTCCTTTCTCTTTAGTAAACATCTAGGAGAAAAATGGCTGTATTATTTTGTAGGTGTCTATTTAACTTTCTAAGGAAATTTCAAACCATTTTCCAGAGTTAACTGTATCAATTTGCATTCCCTCCAGCAATGTGTGAAAGAGAGTTTCAGGCACTTGGCATCTTTGGCAGCACTTTGAATTGTCAGTACTTTTATTTTAGCCGTTTTAGTAGATGTGTAATCACGTCTCTGATTTTAATTTTCATTTCTGCAATGTTGAGCTTTTTTTCTTGTGCGTCCTTGAAGCTTACCTGCAGCCTTTGTCGTGTGCTTACTCGTGACCATCTGTATGTCCTTTCTGGTGAAGGGTCTGTTCAAGCCTTTTGCCCATTTTTAATTGGGTTGTTTCTTTTCTTTGCTTAGTTTTGGAGGGTTTTGTTTTGTTTTGTTTTGTTTTTTTTTTTGGTTTTTAACATATTCTGGATACAAATCCTTCATTGAACATGGGATTTGCAAATATTTTCCCCAGTCTGTACCTTATTTTTCCATTCTTCATTAATAGCATCTTTTTCAGAGCAAGAATTCTTAATTTTGAAGAAGTGCAGTCTGTCTTTAAAATTTTTTGGTGGATCACTCTTATGAATTGCCTTTGCATCGTGGTCAGAAATCAGCTGGCTCTATTTGTGCAGGTCATTTGCTTCATTACTCCGTGTTTCCCTTAGGTTCCCTTTCTGAAAGTCCTCCAGACACAAAGGTGGGGCTTTAGAATGGGCATTGTGTTTCTCATGACTGCCTTCATTCTGAAACTAGAGGCATGAAGACAGAATGCAAATGGCAATAGATGTTTTCTACCTTTACATCTCCAGAGCCATTGGTCCTCTGATTAGGGAGGAAGAAAGGTTCCTTTCCTCAGAGGTTTAGTGACTGTGGTCCCTTCTGCCTGCCACCACCTTATGATTGCCAAGAAGCAAGAAAATGGAAACAAAGAAGAAAAATGGGGAATTTCCTTATTCTCTCCAGGGTTAGGAATCCCCTTTCCTGCTTCTTAAGGTGGAACGTAAAAGCATTTGCAGACTTGCTTCCTCTGTCTGCATCCTGGTGATCACTTCCAGGTGTCTGGTTGCCTGGAGTCCAGGCTGGGGCGTTTTGGAAGAAAATACAGAGAAACCCCATCAGTGGTTTGGTGGTATTTTGAGTTTAGCACTGCTCCCCCATTCTGCCATCATCATGTATTTTTCAGAGCCCTCAAATAGCTGCTTCACGTATTCTGTCCAGGTGTTAGAGTGGCATTCAAGGGAGAGAATGAGAGGCATGTGCTTCCGTCATCTTACCTGGAACCACTGCCCCTCCATGCTGCTTTTTAAATACAGAATTTGAAGTAATGTTTTGCACAAGTTGCATAAATCTTGAAACAGTAGCTATTGTCTAGACAAAAGTTTTGTAGACTTTTTTCCTTAAGTCATTGTCTTGGCTGAATTGATTTACATTTGTAAATATGAGAACAAAGTGGAAACCTTCCAGTTTTTTGGAAATTCTGTGTTAAGATTGCTGTGGGCTCTTTCTGTTGCTCCTTTTCCCTACTGAAAAACTGACAGTTGAGGGTAAACCTTTCAGTTCCATATGCCGATTTGCATTTAGTGTCCCTTGATTTTTGTTGCAGGAAGACACCTGGACGCACCTGGGAAGCCTGGAATCATTCACTGATCTGTTTAC
The DNA here is from genome assembly GCF_027580195.1 of Bos mutus. Lineage (NCBI taxonomy): Eukaryota > Metazoa > Chordata > Mammalia > Artiodactyla > Bovidae > Bos > Bos mutus. The sequence continues at coordinate 25,702,069 of NC_091626.1, read as the reverse complement.
CTTGTAGCTCTTAGCTTTGTTACCTCAAGAACTGATTCTAAGTCCTCAATGAGCCAGTCGTCACTCTGAGCCTCTTGCATAAGCTTTAAGAGGATTTATGGAAGTCCGAAAAATAGGGGCTAATTATTAACATTTAAAGTCAGTTCTCTACTGACTTTAAAAAAATGTGGACTAAATATAATTATCCAGACAGCTGGTGAAAAATAAATATAGCTCAGTGGATTCCTAGTGGAAACAACTACATGGTCTGGAAATTAGCTAATTTATTTAAAGTAATTATTTATCAGTAGAAATTCATTAAAAATTAGGGAGGAATCAACTGTAGGTGATCATAAACATCTTGAAATCAACCTCAGGGGGCCATGTTAATGGGATCACAGCGGGATATAGAAGTAGACAATTAGAATGGCCAAGTTGAAGGTAATTAAGACTAACTCATTCGGACACGAATGAGTAACTTAGCAACAACAACAGGTGGCATTTAAATTATAGAATGACAGTAGTATATGAAGATGAAAGATAGCTGAAAAATTGTATGATATCCCTTTATAGATATATCACATTGGTTATTATTAAGTAAGTGAGTAAGTGTTGGTTGCTCAGTTGTGCCCGACTCTTTGCGACCCCATGGACTGTAGCCCACCAGGCTCCTCCATCCATGAGATTTTCCAGGCGAGGATACTAGAGTGGGTTGCCATTTCCTTCTCCAGGGGATCTTCCCGACCCAGGGATCGAACCCCAGTCTCCTGCACTGCAGGCAGGTTCTTTACCAACTGAGGTACAAGGGAAGCCATTACTGGTGTCTTTATGCTTTTAGCATCTGTTTTCTACAAAATGGTCAAGTCTTAAGGCTGTATCTTGAATATTGCCTCCCTTAATGCTTGCATTAAACCTGGCCCATGATTTTTAACGCTCCTACATACCTAGCAAAAATGCTCTTTACCACTTATAAAATGTATAGTTAATTTTTAGTATTTAATTTGGACTTCTCAGTCCTTTCCTTCTGAGAATTGTGTCCCATTCGACGAGGCAGTATTAGAGCTGAAAGGTTAAGAGCAAAGCAAGACTCAGTAGCTAGACCACATGAATTGAAGCCTAAGCACGTGTCTCCTCTGTGCCTGTCTGAACACCTTGCATGGATTATCCCATGTCATCCTCGGTGGGACCCGGTGAAGTTGGTCCTGACTGGGAGGGGAGGAGCCTTGCTTTACTCTTAACCTTTTAGCTGTAAGATTGCCTTGTCACATGGGACAAAATTCTCAGAAGGAAAGGATAGAGAAGTCAAAATTAAATACTAAAAATTAACTGTACATTTTTATAAGTGGTAAAGAGCAATTTTGCTAGGTATGTAGGAGCGTTAAAAATCATGGGCCGGGTTTTATGATTAGCCAGCTTAAACCAAGGTAAGAATCAGAACAGTCTCGGCTTTATGATTCATTATGTCGTCAGGACATTTCTTCTGCGAGTTTTACCCCTGTCAGCTTGATGTAAGTAACCACTTTTTATCACTACCCTTTTCCTGAGTACATGTCTTCAATAGAATTGTGCCATTAATCCAGTGCCAGAGGACCGAACCCACAGGAAGATTTAGAAGAGTTGAGAGGAAGCAAGAATTTGGTGCTTTATTCATATGGGACATTAGGGTCCTGATTGCTTAATCTTTTAAACTTCTTGAATGATATTATGGAGATGGGTCCTTATTGTATTCAAAAGAGATGGTTCTTTCTCTCCATCTTCCTTCCCTCTCACCCAAATTAAGTGTCATACACCAGTTGGTTGAGTTTATGCTTCTAAGAGAGAATAAGACTCTTAGGGATTGAGGAATGGTGTTAACATCCTGTCCAGATGGATATTTGTGCCTGAGTGTTCATGTTTATACATATTTTTCTTTGTGAATGTACAGGCCGCAGCCAACTCAGAGTCAGCCAGACAACTTGTGTGGTATTCTTCCTTTTAATGAACAGTTTCAGTTGATAACTAAGCACAGATAAGAGCCCTCTTCGATGCCCGCAGAGCCATTGCCTTCTTCTACAGTAATAGTTGCAAAAGGCCTAATGTATACGTTAGCACTAAGTTTTCCAACAATGGTAGAAAGAGAATGATAGTATTACTTCCATCTTACAGACGTGGGAACTGACGTCAGAGTGAAGGACGCTAGTCTGCTGGAGGTTTAATGGCGCCCCACTCCAGTACTCTTGCCTGGAGAGTCCCATGGCCAGAGGAGCCTGCTGGGCTGCAGTCCATGGGGTCGCTGAGGGTCAGACACGACTGAGCGACTTCACTTTCACTTTTCACTTTCCTGCATTGGAGAAGGAAATGGCAACCCACTCCAGAGTTCTTGGCTGGAGAATCCCAGGGACGGGGGAGCCTGGTGGGCTGCCGTCTATGGGGTCGCACAGAGTCGGACACGACTAGAGCGACTTAGCAGCAGGAGCAGCAGTAATTCTTAGAACCAAGATTCAGATCTAGGTTTGAATGTAGACATTATGTGCATTTCACTATGCTGTTTTGCCCATAAAGAAAACCGATGTTTGTGTAACGATTCAGCATAGAGCAGGGAGTCCATAGTTGTCTGGTGGTGGTGGCTTAAAAATAGGCTTGTTGTTAGTTTGGCAAAAGTGTTCTAAATAGAAAGAAATAGTTTTGTTTTTTTTTAAGAAATGAACAGAGATAAAAGTGGAAATAGATTATATTCTGTTTAGTTTCTTCATTTGGATTTCATTTCTAGCTTCAAACAAAAGCTGTACCTTGAGTTAAGATGGAGAAGGTAATCCTGACTTTTCTGTAGTCAAGACAGGAGTCCCCCCATCCCCCCCCCACACCATCCCAGGTCCATGGAATTATTCTGTTTTTGTTAGACATAATCTATGGCACATTATGCTAGCTATTTTGGTGGTGGGGGAAGAGGAAGGGGACAATACTATTTCCACAAGAATAATGTAATGTGTCTCACCTGTGTCAAGCAAGTCACTGTAAAGCAACTATACCTTTTTAAAAAATGACAGCGGTATCAAGGAAAATAAGAATGCTGTTACATTTAAGTCTCTGTGTCATTCTCTGTCGACAGCGGCTGCCAGAGATTAGTTTAGATCAAAGACCTCCAAATTGAGTCTTACCTAACAATTCACCAGCTTATAAAACACAATGAAGCTTTTTATAAACAGCTTGTGTTGTGCTGTGTTATCGATGTGTAACTTCCCAGTCCCCCTTGCACACTGCCCCTCATCTCTGCTCTCTGGGGCTTATTCTGCTAGCCCCTCTCACTCTCCCCACTCAGCTCTCAGGGTAGACCAGAAATTTCAAGAACCAGATGTCTTGTGTCCAAAGAGAAAAAATTTAGAAAAGATTTACTTTGATTTAAAAAGGTTGTTTAATAAGAAAGTAGAATGTGTGACTTAGATGAAAAAAGAGAGAATCAGGAAATATGGTTTAATACTGTACATCTAGTTGAAATGGCTTTTTCTTTTTTTTTGGCCAGATCTTACCATGTATGCTTTAAATATTCACTAGCATCTGCAGTGAAATTTGTGTTTGTCTAGTAGAAACAGGAATCTAATTAAACAGGGCTTGATTTTCTCACATAAACTGTCCGTAGGGGAACTGCTTGGATCTGGGGAGGTTTCTACCATGTCCCATGTCATTGGGTGAGTCTTGGGCTCCTTCCAGTTTTTAGCATCCTGAGGATGAGGCCTCTGTCCACGCAACCTCAGGGTGCTGTTGGCGCTCCAGCTGCGACGTCTGCAAGAGGAGGGGAAGGAAAAACTGCAGAGGGGCTTTCTGGAATCTCCTCTCTGACTTGTACTTGGAATTCCTTGGCCACCACTGTCTTCAAGGAGGCTCCAGTGTGGTGTTTAAGTGGGCACATTGCCAGGCCAAATAAAACCAGCTTTCTATGACTAAAGCAGAAGGGGAGGGGAGTGGAAATTAGGTTTGAAAGAATTGACTCTGCCGCCAAAGGCAAACTTTATTTTTTAAGTCATGAATCTGCCTAACCATCTTTTTCAAAGTTGAAAGGGAAACATATTACTGTTGGGATATTTTAAAGAAGTATTTCAGTTTGGGCAAAATTTTTTTCCCCCAGTCCTCTGCTATGCTTTTGTAAAATTCCTAATATCCTTTTATTACTCTCCAATAAGTAATCTTTTAAAATTATAAATATTAATAACCTGGGCTTAAAAATAGAGGAGGATTGATATTGTGTCCTTGAGATTAGGGGATACTTCCATGCCTTTCCTAAAGCCACATGATTTAGAAATAGTTATGAAAAGTCACCAGGTCTTTCTCTCAAAGCCTCTCCTTTATTTATTTATGTTTTTGATTCTAACGGATCTTTTATTTTTTTTTTCCCTTATTGGTTATCCAGTTTAAATATAGCCATGTTTACATGTCTAGAAAAGACCCTGATGCTCAGAAAGATTGAAGGCAGGAGGAACGAGGGACAACAGAGGATGAGATGGTTGGATGGTGTCATCATCTCAATGGACATGAGTTTGAGCAGACTCAGAGATGGTGAAGCACAGGGAAGCCTGGGTGCTGCAGTCCATGGGGTCACAAAGAATCGGACACAACTTAGCGACCCAGCTAAGCTGCACTGAACACGTCTATCCCAAACATCCTTCCCCATCCTTCCCTGTGGCAACCTTAAGCTCATTCTCAGAACCTCTCCTTCAGATATTAGTTGTGAAAGCTCAGTCCCTCAGATGTTTAAAACTACTTAGGGTCGCTATGTTCACTGATCTGGTAGCGGATTCTGCCATGCTCTTCTGATGAACTGTGTGTGGTCTTTCTTGTCTCTGGATGTTTTCGCCTGGTTAATTCTCTGCATGAAACCTTCCACCTACGCCTCTCAATCCGGGAAAATTCTGTTGATCGTGTAACGTGCACTTCACTGCTCAGCCTTTCCTGTCCTCTGTGCCGTCACCTCCTGACTGGTCTCTGCTGTTCGTATCACCGAGAGGAAGTCCAGCAGTGATGGCTGTGGAATAAACGGGATTCTTGGAATGCAGCAGTCTGGGCTGCACCCAGCCTCCTCACAGGAAGCAGGCATCATGTATACTCATCATCTTTTCACATTGCATTGTGATTGCTTCTGTGCTTTTCTCTTGTTTTTCCATTCCTTGAGGATGGTTCCTATGTTTTGTTCATTAAAGTTATTCCTGGCATTCCTGCAGTGTGTGGTGCTCAGCAGACATGTAATGAGAGTGGGTGGGTGGGTGAGCAATAAGAGACAGAAAGGCGGGAGCTCCCCAGTGCCCACTTTCCCTAGCTCAGCCCAAGGAAATACGGGATAATGAGGTCTATATATCCCAGAGGTAAAGAGCAGGACCCCTGAGCTGGCCAGGGAGCAGCAGTATTTCCATGGCTCTTTGTCTTAGTGAGCTGGCCCTCTGGCAGATACCAGGGTATCATGCAGAACTATGGAATTATCTGTCACTTCTTGTTGTTCAGTTGCTCAGTCATGTCCAACTCTTAGCGACCCAATGGACTGCAGCACACCAGGCCTCCCTGTCCCTCATCATCTCCTAGAACTTGCTCAAACTCATGTCTGTTGAGTAGGTGATGTCATCCAACCATCTCATTCTCTCTCGTCCCCTTCTCCTCCCACCTTAAATCTTTCCCAGCATCAGCATCTTTTCCAATGAGTTGGCTCTTCGCATTAGGTCTCTAAAGTATTGGAGCTTCAGCCTCAGCATCAGTCCCTCCAGTGAGTATTCAGAATTGATTTCCTTTAGGATTGACTGGTTTGATCTCTTCGCAGTCCAAGGGACTCTCAAGAGTCTTCTCCAACTCCACAGTGCAAAAGCATCAATTCTTCAGTGCTCAGCTTTCTTTATGGTCCAACTCTCACATCCATACACGACTACTGGAAAAACCATAGCTTCGACTAGATGGATCTTTGTTGGCAAAGTAATGTCTCTGCTTTTTAATATGCTGTCTAGGTTGGTTGTAGCTTTTCTTCCAAGGAGCAAGCATCTTTTGATTTCATGGCTGCAGTCACCATCTGCAGTAATTTTGGAGCCCAAGAAAATAAAGTCTGTCACTGTTTCCATTGTTTCCCCATCTGTTTGCCATGAAGTGATGGGACCAGATGCCATGATCTTAGTTTTTTTGAATGTTGAGTTTTAAGCCAGCCTTTTCACTCTCCTCTCTTGCTTTCATCAAGAGGCTTTTTAGTCCCTTTTCGCTTTCTGCCATTAGAGTGGTGTCATCTGCGTATCCGAGGTTATTGATATTTCTCCTGGCAATCTTGATTCCAGCTTGTGCTTCATCCAGCCTGGCATTTCTCGAGATGTACTCTGCATATAAGTTAAATAAGCAGGGTGACAATATACGACCTTGATGTACTCCATTGTTCTGTGTCTGGTTCTAAACAGTTGGCTCCCTTTAAGTAATTTTTGTTTGCTTAATTTTCTCAGAACATGTATGCTTGTGTCTCATTGGCCTAAACTGTGAAACTGGACTCGTCTAGCTGTAAGGAGGCAATGAAAGATAGTTCTTTAATTAGTTGTCTTGCTTTCCTCAGGTTAATTAGGGGTTCTGTTAGGGAGGAGGAGAGAGTGGACACTGAGTAGTAACAAGCAGCCTCAGCTACATTGCTAGGTAAAGTATTATTTGCCTGACTGAATGAAAATGAAGGTGACTTGATGGAGTCAAGGCTTCTGGTGCAGATTCTGTACATTTACTTTTCATGTTCTATACTTTTGAACCTTAAAATCGGATTGATCATCTATGGGTCTAGAAAATGAAATACTTGAACTTGCTTTGTTCTCTAAATCACAGTGTTAGTCTGTCTTTAAGCATGGTGGACTGGCCAGAATGGTAGGCCAATGAGATAGGTTTTGGTTGTTATATGTGTGTATGTATGTGTGTAATGGGTATGTTTGGTATTTTACTTCCATCTGTGATTAGCAGTAGTTTATTTTACTGAATTCCTGTGATTTTGGTTTAAAGAAATAGGTATATAACTTAGTACTTTCATATTTATAGATTTTTTTTTCCCAGAGACTTATCTGTTTTGTTTTTTCACCTCTGCCCTGGTGGTGACTTGCCTAATGTGAATACTAAAATTGATAAGACATAGTTTCCTAAGTGTTACATGTCCATATACTAGTGCTACCCTTTTTCACTAAAATACTCTTGAAATACAATTCTTTTTAAATTGTAAAAGTTGTGTTTGAAGTTTGCTTTGAGAATGATACCAATTTCCAAAAGTATGATCAATTGGTGCCATAATTATTTAACTGATACTTTGATAGGATATTCATGGTTTTCTTTTTATCTTTTGGTTTCTGAGCCGAAAATCTAAAAGAAAACTCTTCATTGTCAGTGAGGCCATTTTGGAAGGGATTGCCCTGTGAACTTTCTGAAGAGAAATAATGCTGTGAGGAACCTTAAAAATAGGTTTTTGTTGGCTGCTTCTTTGGGACGATGTTCAGGTACTCTGCACACCTTTGAAAATATGCTCTATTCCTTCATTCTGTTGCGCTGAGCAATGGGAAATTGGTTTCCCCAATTATCTCAACCTGAAGAACGGCCCGCTTTTATTGGTTATGTGAAGGAGGACATTCCAGGGACCCTCAGCTGCAGGATGGTCCTTGCTTCACAGCTGCTGCGCTTCCTTTGTGGAGGCTGCCAGTTGCTAAGAGAAGGCTTTGTCTGTTGCATGTAGAATGAGCTTTGTTTGGACCTCCCTCAAGCAACTTAAAGTGTGTTAGAGTCCAGCTGGACATTCCTCACCAGATGATGATTTAAATGCAGGTCAAATTTAGAACTCAACTTATATTAGTTTAAAAATAGATGCGACCTTTAGAAAGCTGACCTCTGGTACATTTGGGGCTTGGGGATCTGCTTGGCCATTTCTTGTGAAGCACACAGCTGTTTTAGACTCTGAAAGGCAGTGCACTGTTAGGCTAGATCGAGCCAGTGTCCTTCTAACTTGGGATCCCACTCTTCCTGCCACACTGGTCTCTTCAGCCCATACGCATGACTTCCAGTAAATTCATGGCAAGATGAGAACATGTAGCATAGAACAGAATCTGTACATTAATTTTGTTAGAGGTTTTCTAGTTTGACTCTGCAAGCTCAAGAAGACAGAAAATCTAAAAGGTTAATTTTAAGGTAATAAGACTGTTCATTATATGGTGTATCCTTCAGTTTTATTTAGTTGAGTCAGACATTTCCCTCAAGGGACAGGGTAACGTCGGCAACCCTACAGATGAGAAAGATATGACTACTGGCAGCTTTTCTCTGGGGCTGAAAGACAGTATATCAAATGATGTTATGTACCGTTTATGACATGCAAGTAAATTATTGGTTATGTAGAATATGGAGTCATTCTTTAATGTCTCATTCATCACCCCCAGGTCTAAAAGTGTATATGAAATGTGTTCAGCAGAAAAGTTAATAGGGTAGGGCTGGGGTTGGGGAGGCATTTGTTGCTAGCTTTTTTAATTATCAGAGAAGGAGACATATTGCATGAATATATTTGAGTTATTGCCTAAAATTTTTGTCCAAAAAATCAAAACGGCAAGGTTAAAGTTTTAAATACTTGAGTTGTTTAGACTTCATTAAAAAATAACCATTAAGAGCAATTTTTTTTCATTATGATTTAAACAGGCAAAAATCAACATTTTTTAATACAGTTAAGATTTTTGTTTGTGGACATCTCTTTCCATATAGTCTTAATGGTTATCCTCTCTCCTGACACCTTTTATGATAAAATGCATTTGTTTACACCTCCCTCAAGCAGCTTAAAGATCCCAACTGGACATTGCTCTCAGAATGGTAATTTAAGTATTCTTTGAGGCTGGTAAACCTCTTTTAACGAATTAGTATTCAACATTGAGCCTTTCGGTACATTTAGCAACATAAAATTATATATTATTTTGTGATCCACCTGTGTTAGTAATGTTATTATTTACATCAAAGCAAGTGTCTTTTAAAAAGAGAAAATGTGCTTGCTTTTTATTTAGAAAAGGGCAGAGTATATTGCATATACTCTGTGTGTGCGTATAGTCCATGTTATTGTATTGATAGTAATTTACATATTTCTAATAGAGAGCTACTGTAAATATTTTTGCATTGCACAAGTAACATTTGGACATTTTAAAGATTACCATGTCATGCTGGTTAGGGTAGAAATGTTATACAGTGACATCGTTGAACACGTTTGTGGAGGCATTTAAAATTATTTCTTTGTTGTGCACCTATTTGGACAAAAGCAAAGCACTTACTTAGCACTTACTTGCTGTAGTCATTTTTCATTATAACATAGCTGAAACCAAAACAGTAGTGTTTCTTTCAAATAGGCAACATAAAGTATGAGTATCTACTTAATAATGTGTTACAGGAAACCTTTTCAAAGTCAGTGTTTTAATAGGAGTCAAGACGCCTGTTCCTCATACTAGGAATTTTGTTCATTTAAATTAGTAGCAATAATATTTATATATATTTTTAATAATTCTCTGAGTGCTTAAGCAATAAACACTCCTTTTGATCCTTAGTATCATTCTTTCAAATAGATAGGGTATCCACATTTAAAAAGGAAAAGGAACCAAATCCACATATTGGATACATTTCTAACCAACTGGGAAAAAAAGTGTCCGCTACAAGGAGATTCTCAGCAGTCTCTTACCCAGTCGGATTTTGTTTTCCTAGTAAAGTCTTCATTACAACAGAAACTCAAGCAAAATGAAATGTGGCTCTTGGAACCTGAGCTGTCTTTGGGAGCAGTTCTCTGAAGGTTAAATTTCAGTTGTTCCCATTGGTGGTGATCATAATTCATTTGCTTTTCTCCTGAGTTCCTTTTTTGTGTCAGTCATCATCCTGCGAGGCTCTGGGGACATTGTATTTCCACAAACTGACCCCACACTTGTCTTCATGGAACTTAGGGCTTAGTGGGAGAGACATGAACAAATAGTGTGGTCACCCAAGTAAATACATTCATGTAAACCAGTAGGTGCTCTAGAAGTAACATGGCCATGAATTTCCAGTAGTATAAAGAAAACCTGATGTTTCATTTAAACACAGACACACGCACGAAGCAAGAGATGGGGTTTTTGGGCTACGTTTCTAGCAAATTGTACATGAACACAAATTACTTAGAAACAGTGAAAATGTACCTCACATCCTCATTTAGCTCAGCATGTGTATGGGGTGAAGTGGCAGAGGAGGCAGAAGGGGCATGGGAGAAAGTGCTTCCAGCACAGATGAGTGGGAATTATCCAGAGTAGGACTTGGGAGGCAGGAAAATATTCCAGACAAACCCCAACCCTAGACAGGAAAGCTGAGTGTGTTTGACAAGCTTTAAGATTAGTGTCACTGGAGCATGTAATTGGGAACACAGTGGCTTCAAAGTTGGAAAGATCTGCTGGATTATCACACAAGGGCTTTTAGACCATGTCAAGGATTTTTAGTTTTACACCCAGGGTAATGAGAAGCCGTTGGATGGCTTTAGGCAAAGGTGTATCATGTTTTGCAAAGGCCACTTGGTTGCTGTGTTGAGAGTACATTAGTCGGTGGCAAGGGAAGAGGGCGCAAAATCAAAAATTAAAAATTGTTTTACTGTAGTGAAGATTTACAGTGTGTGCTTATTTCTACCATACAACGTGTGATTCTGTTATATATAGACACACACACACACACACAGTCTTTTTCATATTTTTTCCATTATGGTTTATCACAAGGTATTGAGTATATTTCCCTGTGTTACACAGTAGGGCCTTATTGTTTGTCTATTCCATTTGTAACAGTTTGCTGATGCAGTTTTTCCTACTGATATTATCCTGGGATGTAAGGGAGTTGACTACTTTAAAGAAGAAAATCCTCCCTAACTAAAGCTGGAATTTTTGCTTTTTGCGTTTGGATGACCTTTAGTGCTGTTCCCAAGCAGACTGTGAGCTCCTTAGGTCCTGAGGATTGGTCTTATTGCCTGTGATGTGCCCATAACCTTGAGCAGGGCCTAACATGGAGAATGTTCTCAGTGAATATTTCTGAACTGACCGATTGATGGCCTGAGAAAAATGCTCTTCTGTTTTCTGCTCATCTAAGTCTGTCAGCGCCTTCTCCTCTGCCACCTGGCGGTTCAGGCTGTATTTAAATCTGTTTAATGCCCACAGGCATTGCAGCCAGGTCCACATAGACCTTGTCCTTGACAACGGGCCTTTGTTTGGATACTTTGGGAATTACTGGCTACCACCAGGGCTGAAAGTGAAAAGAAATGGTATATTAGTTTAATTTTTTGGGCTAGCAGCCTGATGGCACAGCGACAAAAGGGACTTGGCAGTAAGGAACAAATGTGGATTGCTGGAAATTTCAGGGGAGGTCAGGCAAGCCAGAGTATAGGAACATGGTGTTGGTTTTATTAGTTCAGAAGTTTTAAATTTCAGAATAACCATTTTTTCCCAACAGTATAAAGGTTCAACTTGATGTTTTGTTAAGAAGAAGTGAGAAGTGGGGTTGAAGGCTACATTTTTAATGTGTAATTGAGGATTCCTTTTATTTAGGATAAATCTTTGACTTTGAAACAACTTGATAGACAAAGCTCTTTAGTGAAGTGAGCATCGTTGAGGCAGATAGAAGTTTTATTCTGGGATATAGATGATGTTAATATCAACTCTGGTATAAATGATTTCTCTTCTCTGGTTCAGCCTTGGAGACCATGTGACAGAGCCAGGCTCCTGCATTTGGTCTTTCTTCTAAGGCGGGCGTTTGAGGAAGCTATGATGCCTCTGCCCTTCAGGTCAAGAATTGTGGATAAATCCTGAAATGTGCTTTTCCCTTGCCTTTGGTTACTAAGCTTCACCAAGATGGATCTGACGTGGCTTTAATTGCACTTGTAAAGCTTGAGGTACATTTCTTCATTTTCTGTCTGATTGAAGTAGGCGTTTTCATGCGTCTTCTCCCTAGTTGTTGTCCCAGATGACTGGGACTGGGATCCTTTTTACTTCTGTACCCTTCTCCAGTTTGCAACTTAATTCTCGTTAAAAGAGCATGTCTATGATGCCTGCTGCGTGAACTCTTCCCGCAGAAATAGTTACTGAACAACTACTTGTATGGGTACTGGGTATTGTTCTAGTCCTGTGTTTGAACAATAGAAAATTATATATTTTATGTGACTATGGACTTGTGAAATTAAACTGATTGATCAGAGTGACTGAGGAGACCTTTATTTTTATCTGTCCAGGGACAGAGTCTTAACAGATGTAAAAAGGGAGTATTTCATTAAAGTATCACTGTGAAAAGAGCCCTCATCAGAATAGCTCGAGTTCATATGGGAAACTTACATTATTGCTTTCTTTCTAAAACAGTGGAAAAAAATTTATGCATGTTATTATCAGGAGATAAGCTGATGTTGTAAAGCCTATATAATTTAATTCCTAAGGGTTAAGATAAAATTAAAATGTATTAACAATTCAAAAATGTTAATATTTCTTTATAAAGCATCAGCTATTTTAAGATGAATATATTTCAGTTCAACAATTTTTAAAAAATATTTTAGTCTTTAATATATTCGGTTCCTTGCTTGTGTGTGTTAATTCCACTGAGAAACTTTCATATTTGTGATTACTGATAATGTTGACAAGCTAAGCTAAGGGAAGTCCATGGTTTAATATTTACCACACTATAAAGCACACTGGCTCTTGTTTTTAGGCATGAGTTGTCAATTTGGGTACTATGTGTGTGGGGGGCGGTATTGAAAATCTAGAAAATTAAAGCTTGGAAAGCTATCAGCCTTAAGCCTTCCTAGTTTGGGTACCTTTGCTTTTTTGTTTGTTTGTTAGGTTTTTTGCCTTACTGTTCTAGCCAGAATCTCCAGTTGTTGTTCAGTCACTAAGTCGTGTCCAGCTCTTTGTGACCCCATGGACTGCAGGATACCAGGCTTCCCTGTCCTTCACCATTTCCCGGAATTTGCTGAAATTCATGCCCATTGGGTCGGTGATGCCATACAACCATCTCATCCTCTGTTGCCCTTTTTTCCTCCTCCCTTCAATCTTTCTCAGCATCAGGGTCTTTTCCAGTGAGTTGGTTCTTCACATCAGGTAGCCAAAGTATTGGAACTTCAGCTTCAACATCAGTCTTTCCAGTGAATATTAAGGGTTGATTTCCTTTAGGATTGACTGTTTTGATCTCCTTGCAGTCCAAGAGAGTGATCTCCAGCACCACAATTCAAAAGCATCATTTCTTTAGTACTCAGCCTTCTTTATAATCCAACTCTCACATCCGTATATGACTACTGGAAAAACCACAGCTTTGACTATATGGACCTTAGTTGGCAAAGTGATATCTTTGCTTTTTATTACGCTGTCTAGATTTGTCATAGATTTTCTTCCAAGGAGCAAGTGTCTTTTAATTTCATGGCTGCAGTCACTGGCCCCTGTGATTTTGAAGCCCAAGAAAAGTTTCCATTTTTTCCCCATCTTTTTGCCACGACATGATGGGATTGGATGCCATGATCTTACTTTTTTGAATGTTGAGTTTTAAGCCAGCTTTTCACTCTCTTTCACCCTCATAAAGAGACACTTTAGTTCCTCTTTGCTTTCCTCCGTTAGAGTGGCATCATCTGCATGTCTGAGGTTGTTGATATTTCTCCCTTCATTCCAGCTTGTAATTCATCCAGTCCGGCGTTTTTCATGATGTACTTTGCATATAGGGATTCTCTGGTGGCTTAGACGGTAAAGAGTCCGCCTGCAACGTGGGGAACACGAGTTTGATCCCTGGGTCGGGAAGATCCCCTGGAGAAGGAAATTGCAACCCACTCCAGTATTCTTGCCTGGAGAATCCCATGGACAGAGGAACCTGGCAGGCTACAGTCCATGGGGTTGCAAAGAGTTGGACACAACTGAGCGACTTCACTTTAAGTAAGCAGGATTTTTGAATAGAAATGGTGAGAGTGGACATCCTTACCTTGTTCCTGATGTTGTGGAAACACTTTCAGTTTTTTAACATTAAGAATGATGTTAGCTGTAGGTTTTGTACAAATATCTTTTACAGGTTGAGAATGCTCCCTTCTGTTTGTAGTTTACTGAGGTTTTATTGTTTTATATCATGAGTGAGTGTTGTGTATATTGATGTGATCATGTGGCTTTTTGTCCTTTATTGGTATACTCAGTTCAGTTCAGTTCAGTCGCTCAGTCGTGTCCGACTCTTTGCGACCCCAGGAATCGCAGCACGCCAGGCCTCCCTGTCCATCACCAACTCCCGGAGTTCACTCAGACTCATGTCCATCGAGTCAGTGATACCATCCAACCATCTCATCCTCTGTCGTCCCCTTCTCCTCCTGCCCCCGATCCCTCCCAGAATCAGAGTCTTTTCTAATGAGTCAACTCTGCATGAGGTGGCCAAAGTACTGCAGTTTCAGCTTCAGCATCATTCCCTCCAAAGAAATCCCAGGACTGATGTCCTTGAGAATGGACTGGTTGGATCTCCTTGCAGTCCAAGGGACTCTCAAGAGTCTTCTCCAACACCACAGTTCAAAAGCATCCATTCTTTGGCACTCAGCCTTCTTCACAGTCCAGCTCTCACATCCATACATGACCACAGGAAAAACCATAGCCTTGACTAGACGGACCTTTGTTGGCAAAGTAATGTCTCTGCTTTTGAATATGCTATCTAGGTAATGTCTTTTAATTTCATGGCTGCAGTCACCATCTGCAGTGATTTTGGAGCCCAGAAAAATAAAGTCTGACACTGTTTTCACTGTTTCCCCATCTATTTGCCATGAAGTGATGGGACCAGATGCCATGATACTTGTTTTCTGAATGTTGAGCTTTAAGCCAACTTTTTCACTCTCCACTTTCACTTTCATCAAGAGGCTTTTGAGTTCCTCTTCACTTTCTGCCATAAGGGTGGTGTCATCTGCATATCTGAGGTGATTGATATTTCTCCCGGCAATCTTGATTCCAGCTTGTGTTTCTTCCAGTCCAGCGTTTCTCATGATGTACTCTGCATATAAGTTAAATAAGCAGGATGATAATATACAGAATTGGTATACTAAATTCATGTTTTAAATATTGTTACGTTAATTGATTTTCAGATATTAAATCAAGCTTGCATTCCTGGGATGAATCTCATTTGATGATAGTATCTAATCTTTTTTTTAGGTTGCTGGATTTTGTTTACTAATTGAATTTGTGTGTGTGTGTGTATATATTCAAGAGGGATATTGATCTGTTTTCTATTTTTGTGATATCTTTGGCTTTGGTATCAGGATAATATTGAATTTTTAGAAGGAGTTGGGAACAAAAAAGAAAGAGTTGGAAAGCATTCTCTTTTTTTCTGTTTTCTGGAAGAGTTTGTTAAGAATTGGCTTTGTTTAAATATTTGATGGAATTCAGCAGTGAAGCCATCTGCGCCTGAGTTTCTTTTTGTGGGAAGATTCATAATTGCTAGTTGAATTTCTTGTTACAGGTCTGTTCAAGACCTGTTTCTTCTTAAGTTGGTGTTACTACTTTCTATCTTTCTAAGATTTTGTCCATTTCATTTAAATTATCTGATTTGGTGATACACTGCACTGTGCTTAGTGCTCAATCATGTCTGACTCTTTGCGACCCCATGAACTATAGCCCTCCAGGCTCCTCTGTCAATGGGAGATTCTCCAAGCAAGAATACTGGAGTGAGTTGCCATGCCCTCTTCCAGGGTCTCTTGCCAACCAAGGGATTGAACCCAGGTCTCCCGCATCGCAGGCCAATTAGCCCAAGAATACTGGAGTGGTTGGCCTGTCCCTTCTCCAGGGGAACTTCCCACCCCTGGAATCCAATTGGGTTCTCCTGCAGTGCCGGCAAATTCTTTCTTATAATTTTCCTTTATAATCTTTTTCTATAGGGTCAATAGTGATGCCTCCTCTCTGAATCCTGGTTTTGTTCATTGGTGTCTTTTTCATTTTTTTTTGTCAGTCTAGGTAAAAGTTTGTCAGTTTTATTGACCTTTTAAAAGAATCAACTCTGGTTTCATTGTTTTTTCTCCATTTTTTCTGTTTTCAGTTCCAGTAATTTTTGCTCTAAACTGTAATTTCCTTCCTTTTTCATTCTGTGGGGTTTAGTTTACTCTTTATCTAATTTAAAGTGGAAGAGAATTGAAGTTTTTATTTTCTAATGTGGGCCTAAGTTTAAAACTTATAAAATGATGTCTTTAGCTACGTCCTCTACATTTTTACTTTTTATTTTTGTTGTTTTCATTCACTTCAAAGTATTAATTGCTTGATAAAAATTTATTTTCTTTGACCCACAGGTTGTTTACAAATTATTGTTTGATTTCCAATTATTTGGAGATTTCCTAGATTACTTTTGTTTTGATTTAATTCTTTGGAGTCCCAAATGTATTTTATTTTATTTCAGTCCTTTTAAATTTATTGAGACGTGTTTTATGACATTGCAAATGATCTATCTTGCTTCATGAAAAGGATTTGTATTCTAGAGTATTTTGTAGATGCCAGTTAGGTCACTATGATAAATAGTGCTGTTCAAATGTTTATATCCTTTATGATTTTTGTCTAGTTGTTCTGTGACTTAGAGGAGGGGTGTTGAAATGTCTTATTATTGTTGAAGGGTCTCTTTCTCCTTTTGGTTCTGTCCAGTTTTGTTTCATTTGTTTTGGGGCTCTGTTGTTAGATTGCGTATACATTTATAATTATTATATCTCCCTAGTTAATCAACCCTTTTGTCATTTTAAACTCTTTCTTTTTCTACAGTAATATTTTGTCTTAAAGTCCACTTTGTCTAATAGTAATAAAGTTGGCTCTAGCTTTCTTAGGATTACCGTTTATGGTATGTGTTTTTCTGTCTTTGAAGGCTGTCAGAATCAGTCATATGTCAACATGAGAATGTTGCAAAGTCATCATTTCTTCAAATCTGCAATATTTTCCTAGCATTTTATTTATATATATGTGAGCTAAAGGAGGACCCTCTTAAAATTATCACATGGTTTTGAACACATGTGTCCGGTTCTACAAATCTTTAAACACTTTTAGATTTCCCGTAACTTCCACCCCAGTCAGGATTGAGAACAGTTTTGTGACCCTAAAACACTCGCACCGTCCCTTTATGTATAGTCACCTCTCCTCTTCCTACCCCTCCATGTCCTCTGGCAGCCACTGGTCTGTACTCTCATCCTAGAGTTTTGTCCTTTTGAGAATGTCATCTAACTTAATAAATTAGAATGTCATGTAAATAGAGTCATACGGTATTTAACTTTCTAAGACTGGCTTTCCTTCACTCAGCATGCCTTTGCGCGTCATTCAAATGGTTGCATGTATCAGTAGTTCCTTTTTACTGTTGAGTCTCCCATCCTGTGGATGTTTGTTTATACATTCACCCATTGCAGGACACTTGGGTTGCTTCCAGATTGGATAATTATTAGTAGAGAGCTGCTATAAACATTTTTGTTCAGGATTTTCTGTTAATGTAAGTTTTCATTTGTCTTGGGTAGATACTTAGATGTGTGATTTCTTGATCATAGTGTATGTTTAAGTTTAAGAGAAGCTTTCAAGCTGTTTTCAAGAGCAGTTGTATCAATTTGCATCCCCAGCAGCAGTGTTTGAGAGTTCTCCTTGCTTCACATCCTCCCTAGAACTAATTGCCAGTATTTTTCATTTTGGCTATTCTAACAAGTTTGTAGTTGTCATGGCTTTAATTTGCATTTCCCTATCAGTGAATAATTTTGAACGTCTTTCATGTATCTGCCATCTTTGTATCTTCTTAGGTGAAGTGTCCTCTTTAAGCTTTTAAGTTTCCTATGTTAAAGACTTCTGAGAAGAATTATTTTAAGTACAGTGAATATAATCATTTCTTGATACTGGAGTTCATTGTCATGGGCTCTAATTACAAGATGGATTTGGAATTACTGAGAAGCTTTGGAGGACTGTTGAGTCGTGTTGTACTACTTCTGTCTCTTTCAGGCTTTACTTTTCTGCTGTTGGTGTGCCTGATTCTGGCAGCAGTCCCATTTCCTGTCCCCTTTCTGGTTTTCTGCTTTTATGAAATGATCATGAGGAAGTCTGTTAGAATTGTGTTTGGAAAAGAGTAGTAGAGTGCCTCTCAGTAACTGTTGCAGGAGCTCTTCTCTAAGTAAAGCACAGAAACTCTGTAACATCTGTTTTAGTGCCTTTCAAGCTGGAGCCGTGAAACTAAGACAAGGGGTTTGTGAGTGTGTCTTTCTGTGTGCACCAAGTGTTGTTCATAAGTTGACTAAATAACTTGAAATATCTAGTCTACTGTCTTTTAGAAATAATGTGGATGCTTCTGGGCAACTCTGGATTCATTACGATCTTTTTATTCTCCTAGAGTAGTTGCTCTCCCATCTTTTCCTTTTTTTCCTTTTTATTGGCCATTGTGGAATTAGTAGAGGTTGTCATAGGGAGCTTTCCTGATAAGCTAGATATTGATGCTCATGTCTAGCCAGGACAGGATGAAGTGTGCTTTTAGTTTTCAGTTTAACCATAGGTGAGTAGTTAACCAAATGTTCTACCAGGCTTGTATCAATTTTTGATGATGTGATATGGCATACTTTTGTTGAAAGACTTCTTGTAAAAGTTAAGATACTGGCAAGCTCTTTGAATTCTTCAAATAAGAGGACCTATATGAATTGTTATTAACATCAACCTAAACGAAAAAGCGACAAGAAAATGTGTATTCTTCAAGTGATTTTTGCATAAATAAGATCCTTATATCATGGGTTCCATGACTGATTCTTTTTCCATATTTATCATGTCATTTTGATGTACTTATTATAAGTAAAACTTGATTAGTGGCTTGGTGGATCAATATAAAGATAGCAAAGGAAGCTGTGCTTATGTATATAGTTTATATAAACGTGCATATTCCTGAGCAGATTCTTAAGTCTCTGAAATGCTTTGTTGTTTTGCATGCATCATACTGTCAAGAAAGTTCTTGTTCAAAGAATATGTAATTATATCATAATGTGATTTGTTATACAGATATTATATCTTTAAATTATCAAACACCTTCATTTTCCTCAGTTATTCTTGGTTTTCATTTTAGGATGTTAAATGGCATAGTAATTTCTTCTACGTTGCTAGAGATTATCTAAGCAAATATACAAAAAAAAAGTTTGTATACTAAATTATCAGCACCCTCATTTTATTTAAGAGACATTTAGGTCAGGGATATAATGTATTTTGGGCACCCTTTTTGTCACATTTACTTAGATTCCCAAATTTCTTTGAGGCATTCAAATAAAACTTGTATTACGGGACCATTGTTCAAAATTATTTGAATGAGACTAGAAGTTTAAAATTTGGAGAGACTAGAAATTTAAAATTTGACTGGAGTGGAGGTTAGTAATCTGTGCTGTGCCCCACCAGAAACCTGGTATCCAGTTTCTAATCATTTTATATTAAAATGACCCTTACATTTTTTTTATTGTGCAATTACCTATCCTAAGTTTGTTGCAAATGAAAATCTGTTTATGAACTTATTTAAAGTGATTCACTTTCTAAAAAATATTTATTTTTGACTGTCCTGTGTCTTTGTTGCCACACCGGCCTTTCTCTCGCGGCGGCGAGTGGGAGCTGCTCTAGCTGCAGTGTGAGGGCTTCTCTCACTGCAGAGCATGGGCGGTAGGGCGCACGGGCTTCCGTAGTTGCAGCCTGTGGGCTCAGGAGTTGGCGGTTCCACAGCACAGGCTCAGTAGTTGTGGTGCATGGGCTCAGTTGCTCCGTGGAATGCGGGATCTTCCCAGATTAGGGATCAAACCCATGTCTCCTGTGTTGGCAGGCGGATTCTTTACTACTGAGCCTCTAGGGAAGCCCAAAGTAATTCACTTTTTTAAAAATAAAGAGGCCTGTTTTTTGCTTTTGAATTCCATCGAGATTAACCATAAATGGCAAAATGGATACATCGAATTACTCTGAAGTTAAGAATTTCTCTTCATCATAAAACATTGTCAAGAGTGAAAAGGCAAGACATACAGTCAAAGGATATATATGTCAAACAGAGGATTCATATCCA
Source organism: Bos mutus (assembly GCF_027580195.1). Classification (NCBI taxonomy): domain Eukaryota; kingdom Metazoa; phylum Chordata; class Mammalia; order Artiodactyla; family Bovidae; genus Bos; species Bos mutus. The sequence continues at coordinate 25,682,104 of NC_091626.1, read as the reverse complement.
GAATGGATAAAGAACTATGAATCAATAAAAGCCAGACCCTCCTTTCCAACTCTTACCTTCCTCTTGGCCAAGACTTAAGTTTTGAATAGACAGCTCAAGAAAGACGATGCTAAATCATTTCTTAAAAGAAGAATGCAAACTAAAACCATAATGATGCACTATTATATTCTCAGCAGGATGACAAAAGAAAAAGACTGCTAATTCTAAGTGTAGAGCAGCTGGAACTCGTCCACTGTGGTGGCTGTGCTGTGCTCAGTTGCGTCCAGCTCTTTGCAACCCCCGAACTGTAGCCCACTAGGATCCTCTGTCCACGGAATTTTCCAGGCAAAAATACTGGAGTGGGTTGTCATTTCCTCCTCCAGGGGATCTTCCTGGTCCGGGGGTCAAACCTGTGTCTTTGCATAGGCAGGCAGATTCTTTACCTGCTGCACCTCCTGGGAAGCCCACTACTGGTGGGATAGAAATTGGTAGCACCTCTGGATCCAGCACTTCCACGCCCAGATGTGTACAGACCCAGCAGAAACGCACGCATTTGTGCCCCAGAGAACGTGTCCAATTCGTAGCAGCATTATTTGTACTTGCCAAAGTAGAAAAAATGTAGAAATGTTCTTTAGTAATAAATGGAGAAACATACTGTGGTATGTTCATGTAACTCTACTAATGCTTCCTGTTTCAACATAGATGAGATTCATAATGATGAAGGAAAGAAAGCAGCATACTCTATGCCCTCATTTAAAGAAGTTACTTTCCAACCTCATATTTTCTTGTGCTATAAAATGTTCAGTTTGAAAACAGGCGGAACCAGTGTGTGGTGCTTGAGGTTATAATGGTTGCTGGCTTTGGAAGCTATGAAGGTGGCTTTTGAGGTGTTGGTAATGTTCTTTCTTGTTTGAGTACTGTTTACATAGGTGATTTCACTATATGTTAAAGGTGTACACTTAAGATTTGTATATTTATATGTGTATTTTAATTTGTTAAAAAGGTTAACTTAGGAAAATCCATTGAGCATAACTTTGATTTTTCTACTACATATTGCATCCTGAAATGGGAATGAGGAATTAGAATTCTTTGGTGTTAGCCACAACAGTTCCTAAAAATTGTTTTGCCTTCAAGGGCTGATGCTCTTATTTGCCAATTTTGGTTTTACTGCTTTAAGAATTTTTGTGAAATCTGAATGGTTGGAAGGGTCAGAAACAACATTTCTTAGTTATTGTCCAGTTGCTCAGTTGTGTCCAACTTTCTGAGACCCATGGACTCCTGCACACCAGGCTTCCCTATCCCATGTCTGTTGAGTCGATGATGCCATCCCACCATCTCATCCTCTGTCGTTTTCTTCTCCTCCTGCCCTCAGTCTTTTCCAGCATCAGGGTCTTTTCCAGTGAGTCGGCTCTTCACATCAGGTGGCCAGTGTATTAGAGTTTCAGCTTTTGCATCAGTCTTTCCAGTGAACATTCAGCATTGATTTCCCTTAGGATTGACTGGTTTGATATCCTTGCAGTCCAAGGGACTCTCAAGAGTCTTCTCCAACACCACAGTTCAAAAGCATCAGTTCTTCAGCACTCAGCCTTCTTTATGGTTCAACTCTCACACTTGTACGTGACTACTGGAAAAACCATAGCTCTGACTATACGGACCTTTGTTGGCAAAGTGATGTCTCCGTTTTTTAGTATGCTCTCTAGGTTGGTCATAGCTTCTCTTCCGAGGAACAAGCGTCTTTTAATTTCATGGCTGCATTCACTGTCCTCATTGATTTTGGAGTCCAAGGAAATAAAGTCTGTCACTGTTCGCGTTTTTTTCCCCATCTATTTACCATGAAGTGATGGGATTGGATGCCATGATGTTAGTTTTTTGAATGTTGAGGGTTTTTTTTATTTGTTTTTAATTGGAGGATAATTGCTTTACAGTATTGTGTTGGTTGTTGAGCCAGATTTTTCACTCTCCTCTTTCACTTTCGTCAATGTGCTCTTTAGTTCCTGTTCAGTTTCTGCCGTTAGAGTCATATCATCTACATATCTGAGGTTATTGACATTTCCCCTGGCAATCTTGAATCTAACTTGTGCTTCACGCAGTCCAACATTTAACGTGATGTACTCTGCATACAATTTAAATAAGCAGGGTGACAGTATATAGCCTTGTCGTACTCCTTTCCCAATTATGGAATCAACTATAGTGAATTTATTAATATGAAAATGTATCTGTGTTTAAAAATTTTTACAGAGAACTGAAGTCTGGTGTTGATAAAGCCTTTTTAGCCCAGAAAAAATATTTTCCATTTGCAATAATGCAAATCCTATTATAGTCTAATACAGTTCTCAGTTAATGGTATGTCTTTTATTATCTCATAAAACTCCTCTAATGCTTACTGAAAGGTTGTTGTTGAATCACGCGAATACACCAGGATTCTTGGCCCCCGGAGGAGAAGAATTCAATCCGGAGCCAGAGACGAGGCTTGATCGCTCAGAGCTTTTGTGTAATAAAGTTTTATTAAAGTATAAAGGAGATAGAGAAAGCTTCTGACATAGGCATCAGAAGGGGGCAGAAAGAGTACCCCCGTGCTAGTCTTTGGCTGGATGTTATATAGTCACTAGCAGTCTGTTAATGAAAGAAAGGAATGTCTTAAAATTCAGAATGGCACCAGGCCCCTCACCCATAAGATGCATTTTGGGATAATCTTGGCACCAAATGGTTTATCCTGGGCCATAAAATGATTAACTTGAATCTTGAAGAAGGGCAGACCACCATACAAATAGTTTCATTTACATAGATTAGGGGAACAATATCCATACTGGTTTGTCAAGTAGGTTCTGGGCCAAGAGGCGGAACCGACTTGGAGACAGAGTTTGGGGTAAAGGCATAGTACATTAGCATAGCTTAAGACAAACATTTCCATAAGAAAAAGGCATTGGTTATCTCTAGACTCGAGAATAGCTAACTTCAGGCGAAGCCGGGTGTCATTATGGCAACACAATATTTTAAGAGAAACCTCCCTTTAAATTTGTATAGAGAGGGAAAAAATATTGCTAGTTTGTTTCCTCCTGCCGCTTAAGAGAGATAAAAATGTCTGACACTTGCAGGCTATTTCCTCTATTTGGAGACCCCTGGCCTTCCTGCCTGTTACCCTCTCAATGTGCCACGTTATAGGTCTTTATATTTCTTTCCCCTGTATACTGTAATTTTCTTGAGGACAGGAACTGTTTTATGTCTTCTAACATAATGCATTGCTTATACTAAACAGTCAGAAAATGTTGATTGTCTTTACATTTTATTGAAGAGTGATAAAATGCTAGAGGTTTTGAATTCTACTGCGTATTCCCCTTTTCTCTTACTTCAGGCAGAATTAGTTGCAATTTCTTGTATAATGATGTTGTAATATCTGTCCTGGTCAGTGGTCTTGAAATTTTATAGCCATCATAGCCTCTGATGGCCAGTGAAAAACATGTGCTTAATGTATATATATATATGTGCTCTCTCTCTCTCTCTCTGTCTATATATATATATATATATATATATATATATATATATATATATATGATATCAGAATGAACTTTGCCGAAGTTTAACCACAAACTGTAAATAATAGTATTTAAAAATGGTAAGATCTGGAGTTACTGTGTTAGATAACATAGCTTATGTTATCCTAAGAACAATGCTGTGTGAAAGTGCTTTGCAAGTTACAAAGTTACTACAACTAGAAAGTCTGAAGGAATTTTCTGGCAAGGTTCCTGTTTTGGCTTTGATTCAGAGTCCCTATTTATATTCAGAATCACTTTAAAATGTTTTGTGAGTAAATCACTGGCCCAACGTAAGTTGCCGAAGAAACATTTTAAGATGCTAATTTTATTGATTTGGTTATCTTTTGCATGTCCAATATAATATTAGTTCAGTTCAGTTCAGTCGTGTCCAACTCTTTGCGACCCCATGAATCACAGCACGCCAGGCCTCCCTGTCTATCACCAACTCCCAGAGTTCACTCAAACTCATGTCCATCGAGTCGGTGATGCCATCCGGCCATCTCATCCCCTGTCGTCCCCTTCTCCTCCTGCCCCTAATCCCTCCCAGCATCAGGGTCTTTTCCAATGAGTCAACTCTTCGCATGAGATGGCCAGAGTATTGGAGTTTCAGCTTCAGCATCAGTCCTTCCAATGAACACCCAGGACTGATCTCCTTTAGGATGGCCTGGTTGGATCTCCTTGCAGTCCAAGGGACTCTCAAGAGTCTTCTCCAACACCACAGTTCAAAAGCATCAATTCTTTGGCGCTCAGCTTTCTTTATAGTCCAGCTCTCACATCCATACATGACCACTGGAAAAACCATAGCCTTGACTAGACGGACCTTTGTTGGCAAAGTAATGTCTCTGCTTTTTAATATGCTGTCTAGGTTGGTCATAACTTTCCTTCCAGGGAGTAAGCGTCAGGGTATAATAAATCTATTAGCTGGCAAGTTTGGTTTACTGAAAATATCAAAAAATTTGTAGTGTACGTTAATTTGGAGTGATTTATTGTTGTGATTTGGAGAAGGCAGTGGCACCCCACTCCAGTACTCTTGCCTGGAAAATCCCATGGACAGATGAGCCTGGTAGGCTGCAGTCCATGGGGTTGCTGGGAGTCAGACACGACTGAGCGACTTCACTTTCACTTTTCACTTTCACGCATTGGAGAAGGAAATGGCAACCCACTCCAGTGTTCTTGCCTGGAGAATCCCAGGGACAGAGGAGCCTGGTGTGCTGCCATCTATGGGGTCGCACAGAGTCGAACACGACTGAAGGAACATAGCAGCAGCAGCAGCATTGTTGTGATTAGGGTAATTGCCAAAGAAGCTTGATGCTATTAAATGTCTTGTCAAGTATTTTTCTTAAACTTTGCTTTTATCTTTTCACATAAGCTATTTGTTGAAGTTAAAACATCAATGAAATTACTAGCAAAAATTGTTGCTATCAGTTTAACAAATATGTATACTTGTTTAATCGTAGAGTCTTTATTTTAAAATAATTTTAGGTTTACAGAAAATTGCAAAGATGTGAAAATTTTAAAATGCCTAACTGATAGTTCCTTTAATTAGCATTACTATTAAAATTTAATATCTTTAATAAAATATTCTTGCCTCTGATTTTTGTTGATTAGAAAGTTTTGTTTGCATGAAAATTTTGCACGTTGTTATCTGTCCCTGGATGTGTTCCACTGTCTCCTAGTTTGCAGTCTGTGGCAACTAGAATAGAATTTGTATCCTATTGTGTGGGAAAAAAAAAAATGTTTTTAATTGTGTGAAAATTATATACATCTTAATTATGTTGAATTGGTTCACAGACCTTTTCAGGTTTACTATATCTTTCTACTTCTTGTATATTCATTGTATTAATTTTTGAGAGTTTGATATTGAAACTCCAGTTAAATATCTTAACTTATCCTAAATTATCCTTAAATAAATTTTAGGATAATTAAGGATTATCTTAAAAATTCTTAATTTTTAACTAAAAACAATTGTAATATGTAGAACTATGTGTAAGCTTGTTCTATATTTTCCAAGTCTCCTATAAATATACTATTATACTTTCATAATGTAAAAAATAAAAATTTGTTTTAATGTAGATTGTTTTTAAGTGAAAGTGTGCTATTTTAGTTGTCCTTTCCCCTTAAATATCACTTTTCCCATGCTGTAAAATGGCTGTCAATCACATAGAAAGCTGTAAAACATCTATGTATTGATTTATGCTCTACATTTATGAGCATGAATAAACTTTATTGAATCAGGACCATGGGGATCATTTAATTATAGAAACAGGAATCTGCCTGGTAGAATGTTTACAATTTTATATTTTTGTAAAGGAAAAGTAGTTTAAAATTGCATATGCCAAGTTTCTCTTCCCCTCTCTTCTTTTCTCTTGTAGTTATATAATTGAGAGAGTAGTTCGTAAGGACAGAGAGATACCACATTTTCTTGAATTTAAGATGCCTTCAATTGTAAGACATTTCATTATTCTAGTATCTTTAAGGAAGAGACCTTGGCTTTTAAAACTAGTGGTATGACACCAGTAATTGTTAGATGCTTCCTGATTTCAGCAGTGCTAAAATGAATAAAAAAGTGAATTTTAGATCCATGCAAAACATTCATCCCTCTAACACAATTATTTTGTTTGGGGTTTAACTTAGGACCTCTGGCATTTTTAGAAGTTAATGTGAGAATCATTTGTTTAAATTGTGTTGCTTGCTTTTATGCTTAAATACTGTTTGGTGACATGTACTAACAGTGTCTCTTATTTTAAAAAGGTATTAAAGTTTTCATTTAAGTATTTTCTGTAGACAAATTTGAGTACTTTTCAGGGACAGAATATTAATAAAAAGCCAGGTTCCTTTCATGGAAGTTTAGTACTTGTACCGTGTGGCCTCCAAGAGCTGTTGGATCATATTCCTTTCTTCTCTCCTGAATTTTCAATTTTTCTCTCTACTGGTTACTCATTCTTTTTCTAGTTTATAATCTACAAAAATTGTTCTCAATCATAATTATTCCCCAAACTGCTATGTTTCTTTTCTCCCAATGTTACTGCTTATTTCTTCTTTCCTAGCATCGCCTGATTCACAAACTGCCTCACCTCCATGATATTTTAAACAATTTTCTGTGTAAGATTTATGTCTCTAAATCTTTCTTGTTGAAGTTCTTTTTTTTAAGGTACCCAGTACTTTTTTCATTTTCTGAAGCTGGTTAGTTGTTAAACCCCATCTTTCCCTGTACTCTATGGCTGCAGTTTTTGTCTGTGTGTCACTTTTATAAAATTATGAATGACAGATTCTCTTCCAGTTTCACTTACTCTTATTCAGAGAATATTGAAATGTGAAAAAAAAAATGCTGTATTGATTTGTCTTTCCAGTATATATATAAATTTAAAGTATAGTATGGATGCACTTTGATTCTCTATGTAGTATATCTGTTATTGGACAGTTTACTTGTTTCCAGAGTCTGTATTTTGTTTTACTTTGTATCAGAGAGTATTTTCATTCATATAACCTTTTGCTTCTCGTATTATTTACGTAAGTTGTATTTCTAGGAGTACCACTGATGACTTAGCCATCAATCACAAGGATTATGAGCATTTTGCTGAATATTAACCACTTTTATAGATGTCATCCCAATTTACAGGGCCACACGGCATTTAAATTCAGGCTCATTAGTGTCAAATCTAAAAAAAAATTTTCACTAAATACTGAGTCACTGTGCTGTCTACCTGAGATTAATGTAATAGTGTAAATCAATCATACTTCAATCAAAAATTTTCAATCAGGTTAAATTAAAAAATAATTTTGCTAATTTAATAGTTATAGAAGTATAAAATATTACCTTGCTCATTTATTAGTTATAAAATGATGGCTACTTCATTTTTGTCTTAATGTTTATTTCTTGATTTTTAATGAGGGTGAGCATTTTCATGTCTGTTTTATATTGAATTTCTTTTTCCTTATGAATTCTGCCCATACACTCTATCCTGTTTATCTAGTAATCTCGTACAAAAAGTATTACAGAGGAGCCTGTCTAAGATGGCAGTATTTCTAAATTATCCTCTTTTTAAACTAAATGTGCAGAGATATTCCTCCATATTCAGAGTCTGATGGCTTTTGCCACTGTGATGCTTGAAATTCTTGTATGTCTTTTAATGTTAAATGGACTTTTTTCCCCCTTCCCTCGTTACATAAAAGTTTGGAGGAAAGCCTAGTAACTTTTTCCTTTTATTAATTGACCTGTTTCATTATTATGATAATACAAATTATTCTCTGAAAGCAGTTTGTTGTTGAACTGTGCCTAATGTATATTTCTGCCGCTGCTTTTTACTTAAAAAATGCTTTTCATGAGTAAGATGCAACTTACTTCAGATTGCATATGATAATTCTGGCAAATGAAGAATGGCTAAATAAATGGACTCTCACCTCTGTCTTCTTATTTATTTGTGGCTGCACCAGGTCTTTGCTGCGCGCGGGCTTTCTCTACTTGAGGCAGGCGGGGGTACTCTCTAGTCTGGCGCTCGGGCTTTCCATCACAGTCCCTTCTCTTGTGGAGCCTGGGCCCGAGGCGCACTAGCATCAGTCGCTGCGGCACGTGGGCTTCGTTGCCCCGCGGCCCGTGGGATCTTCCTGGAACAGGGACTGAACCCGTGTCCCTTGCAGCGGCAGGTGAATTCTTAACCACTGGACCACCAGAAAAGGCCTCACCTCTTTCTATAGTGCTGGTCTCACAACCTGACAGAATTTTTGCTGTAATCTGTGCACCATCAACTCAGTTCATCTCGAACTCCTACTTGAACCCCTCACTCTTTGAACTTGCACTTATCTTGTTGTTAGTGTTGTTCTTGTTGTCCGTTGCTAAGTCACATTCAGCTCTTTGCAATCCATGGACTGTAGCATGCCCGGCTTCTCTGTCCTCCACTGTCTCCCAGTGTTTGCTCAAATTCATGTCCCTTGAGTTGGTGATGCTGGCTAACCATCTCATCCTCTGCTGCCCCGTTGTTTTGCCTAAAGTCTTTCCCAGCATGAGGGCTTTTTTCCCTATGAATTGGCTCTTCACATTAGGTGGCCAAAGTACTAGAGCTTCAACTTCAGCAGCAGTCCTTCCAATGTATATTCAGGGTTGATTGCCTTTAGGATTGACTAGTTTGATCTCCTTGCAGTCCAAGGTACTCTCGAGTCTTCTCCAGCAACACAAAACCCACAGTGATTTTGGAGCCCAAGAAAATAAAATCTGTCACTGCTTCCACTTTTCCCCCATCTATTAGCCATGAAGTCATGGGACCAGATGCCATTATTATAGTTTTTTTAACGTTGAGTTTCAAGCCAGCTTTTTCACTCTCCTCTTTCACCCTCATTAAGAGGCTCTTTAGGTATTCTTCATTTTCTGCCATTAAATAGTATCATCAACATATCTGAGGTTGTTGGTATTTCTCCTGGCTGTCTTGATTCCAGCTTGTGAATCATCCAGCCCAGCATTTCACATGATGTACTCTGCATGTAAGTTAAGTAAGCAGGATGACAGTATACAGCCTTGACATACTTTCCCAATTTGGAACCAGTCTGTTATTCCATGTCTGGTGCTAAGTGTTGCTTCTTGACCTGTATACAGGTTTTGCAGGAGGCAGGTTAGGTGGTCTGGTATCCCCATCTCTCTGAGAATTTTCCACAGCTTGTTGTGATCCACACAGTCAAGGGCTCGGCAGAGTCAGTGAAGCAGGAGTAGGTGTTTCTGTGGTGTTCCCCTGCTTTCTCCATGATCCAGTGAGTGCTGGCAATTTGATCTCTGGCTCCTTTGCCTCTTTGAAACCCAGCTTGTACACCTGGAAGTTCTCAGGTCATACACGGTTGATGCCTAGCTTGAAGGATTTTAACATTACCTTGCTAGCATGTAAAATGAGCAAAATTGTACAATAGTTTAAACATTCTTTGACATTGTCCTTCTTTGGGATTAGAGTGAAAACTGACCTTTTCCAATCTTGTGGCCACTGCTGAGTTTCCAAATTTGCTGACGTGTGTGTGTGTGTGTGTAGTGCATCACTTTAACAGCATCATCTTTTAGAATTTTATATTTAAAATTCCATTACCTCCACTAGCTTTGTAGTAATGCTTTGTAAGGCCCACTTGACTTAATACTCCCAGATGTCTGGCTTTAGGTGAGTGAGCACGTCATCATGGTTATCCCGGTCACCTTTTTTGTATAGTTCCTCTGTGTGTTCTTGCCACCTCTTTTTAATCTCTTCTTCTTCTGTTAGGTACTTGCTGTTTCTATCCTTTATTGTGTCCATTCTTGCATGAAATGTTTCCTTGATATCTTCAGTTTTTTTTTTAAGAAATCTCTAATCTTTCCCATTCTATTTTTTTCACTATATTTGTTACTATTATCCTTTCTTTTACTGACTTGAATTATGGGCATTTCCTAAAGTTCCATCCATAGTTACTATCCCCTTTTAAACATTCTCTTTTGTGAGCGCAGCCTTTTTCCATGTTCAGTTCAGTTCCGTTGCTCAGTCATGTCCGACTCTTTGCGACCCCATGAATCACAGCACGCCAGGCCTCCCTGTCCATCACCAACTCCTAGAGTTCACTCAGGCTCGTGTCCATCGAGTCGGTGATGCCATCCAGCCACCTATTTCAAAGCTAGCTTAAACCCCAGCTGTAGCCCTGTCTTCTCTTACCAGCCAGAGACCCACGTTTTCAACTGTTGACTCTCTTGTGTTATAGCAGATTCATCAGCTTAAGAGCCTGGGCAACAATGTAAATGAGTAAAAAGCAGGTCTTTGAGTAAGGAAAAAAAAATGTTTTTCTACACTAAGAAAAACAATAGTGTTAGTGGGGTGATAAGTGGCGTTGACATAGACTCAGGGTCAGGAAGGCAGTCTTGGAGATGGTGGAGAGCAGGAGCCTGCAGTCCCCACGCAGGCAGTTAGGCTCTGGCCTTTATTGCTATCTGGGAATGTTGGGCCCAAAGTTACCAGACTCCCAGTTTCTCAAGAGAAGCTGTAAATCAGGATTTGCATGGTAAATACCGTACATTTTCAAGGACAGGTTGAATTTTTGTTAAGTACTGCATGGGCCAAAGAAAACATGCCTGTGGACCAAGTTCAGAACACAGGCTGTTAGTTTATAACAGTGTCTTTCTGTAAAGACACTTTAAATGTTGTACGTCATCATTAGGTTCTCCCCAACCCTCCCCAGGCTTTTTTTATTTCGTTGTTTCTTTAATGGGAGAACCATCCATTTGGTTATTTAAGCCAGGAACTTCCTTGTCACCATGGACATCTTCTTACCTCATTACTTCTTTATTTTGGAGGAGTGTTTTGGGTCAAGAGATAAATAAGCTTTTTATAAATTAATGGAGATTGGAACACGTTTCTTAGCAGAAAGGAAGAGGATAATGGGCAGAGCCCAGAATGTCCACTGGGATGGGATCCAAGGTATAGAATCCAGCTACAGAGCTCCATGATCTGATTCTGATCACCCTTCATACTTTTGTTCCCCAGTTTATCAGGTTGGTAAGGAATCTGCCTGCAATGCAGGAGACCCCGGTTTAATTCCTGGGTCGGGAAGATCCCCTGGAGAAGGGAAAGGCTACCCACTTCAGTATTCTGGCCTGGAGAATTCCATGGACTGTATAGTCCATGGGGTTGCAGAGTCAGACACAACTGAGTGACTTTCACTTTCATATTCTTATTTTAACCCCAAGTAATCATTTTATCTTTGATTTTTTAAATGGATATCATATTTTCTTGAATTTTTTGAGGAACTTTATTCTTTTAAAAACATGTTTGTTTTCTTGTGGTAACTCTTTTTCTTCAGGTTCTTGAATTTAGTATGTTTTTCCATGTTGCTGCTTTCCTTAGAGTGATGATTGCGTAGGGGAGGTAAAATAGGGGGAAAGATTATAAAAAAATTTTTAACATGTACGTGGGGATTTTCATAGGAAAATAAAGACCCAGAGAACCAATTAGGCCTAATGTTTATATATCAAGTTGAACAATGAGTACCGATTGTGAAAAAATAACAAAGATATGTAGGCGGAGGTTAAGGGAAGATAAGGTTAATTTTTAAAAGATTTGATTATGCAGATTCTTCTCAGCCTTGACTCCCTGTCTCTGGTGATCAAAATGTGCTTTTCCTCCAGGTGCAGGGAGAGCATGTTTCACACGGGAATTTTTTGTCTCCTGTTTTCAGGAAGAAAAGGGGAGATCCGAGTGCCTTTTTTGCACCTGTTGTTTTAGTGCCTCTAGCTCAGAATAGTCGGTATGCCAAAATGGTATGTTTCCGAGTAGCAAATTCTAACCCCCTTCAGTTGCTTATGGTAGACTTGTTTGCAGTAAGCGAGAGAACCAGAAGGTTGAGTTCAACGTTGTGGACAGTCTCTCCACCTGTGCCTGTGGGCTCCAGTTGATGGGTGCCGTTGTGGGTGGGCCAGCCACATGGGGTAGAGTGGACTTCCCGAGAAGATGTGTGGGTTCCTTGCCTTCAAAGTGCTGGTAAACTGCAAGTCATCTGGAATGGTCGTCTGTAAGGCTGTTCTCCCCCATTCTGAGTAGCTAAATATGATGATTATGATTTGAGTCTGTTTCCTTCCTGCTTATTTTGAGTGAAAAGATCTGTATGTTGGCTGACTTTCAAGAATTTGGTAAAGAACCTGGCTATTTAGCATTCAGGCCGGATGCACGGTTGCCACTGTAGAGAGGAAAGCAAACATTGCCTTCTGATGATCCATTGTGCTCTGAAGGGAAGAATGGAGAACCCGTGTGGCAAAATTATGGCTCAATAACTTTGGTTAGACTGACACACGAAGTATATACCCCTGAGAACGGAAGTTTCCCTTGACGTGTCTGTAGTGGATTCGAGTGCATTTCATGTTTCTGCTAACCTGTATAATTTCTTCTTACATAAGTAAAGATTGTCACCTCTGCTTAAAAATAGAAATCTTTTCTACGGGCTCTGGGATTGCTCTTTTTCAAAGAGCGTTGTTAGAAAGCAAACAAAATGAATTAGAGCTGAATCAGTTAGAACTGCCACTTGATGTCTCTATGGAACTTACCATCTGTTTTAAAGGTTTTGTACATACACCCACCTGTATAAAATGTGGACCAAGATATTCTAAATTCTGAACACTATTATATAACATTTAAAATCATGGAGAATAGATTGCATCTTAGATGCCAAATTTAAATGCAGAGCTTGCGATTTTTCCAAATTGTTCAAGTTAATTTTATAAGGTATGAAAAACCTTTTGGTTTGAGGATACTTAAGAGGTTCCTGGGCACACTGTACTCTAACCTTGGCCGAGTCAGCTTAGAACATGGTGTCATCAGAGCTCATTGCTATCAGAGGATTGCAGATAAAACTCAGAGTGTTTTACTTACATGAGTGTTTTGTTTTTTAAATGTGTTGTACTGAATTGAAAAGATGGGTTTTTTTGTTTGTTTGTTTGGACAGGAGGAGATAGAAAGTTGTACTGTTTCTAATATATATTTTTAGATGAATTCATAGTCTAATTGGTTTAAGTTCTTAGAAGTAATTTCACTCATCTTGGTAGTGGAGTAACAGAGTAACATTTTTTTTTCCTTTAAATACATAAAGAAAAAATTTGAAAAACCATAAGATAGATGGTGCCTTGGCAAGTGTTTTCAACAGACTTGGGGAATTTTAAGTATGGTCTTCTTAAACAACTAAACGAGATCTGTGGTTTTCTTTTGTTAATCTGGTGTTTGCCGTGGACTAAATATTGTGTTCAAAACTATAGAAAGTTATACTGTTATCTCTTGGAGGACTTAATTGTTTGTATCTTGGAAACATTCAACAATTCTAAGGAAAAAAACGATGGGAAGGTTTTAATGACTGTTAATGAGTATTGATCCAGCCTTCTGTGAGCTTGTAATCTAATTTTTTTAATTAGGTTTATCACTAATCTTTTTCTGAAGAAGTGTTTAAGGATATTATTCCCCTGACTTTTTCTTTACTGGTGCATTTAGCGTTAGAGTTCACTGATACTATTGCAAAGTCATACTTGGGCTTCCTTGGTGGCTCAGACAGTAGAGTCTACCTGCAGTGCGGGAGACCCAGGTTCTATCCCTGGGTTGGGAAGATCCCCTGGAGAAGGAAATGGCAACCCGCTCCAGTATTATTGCCTGGAAAATCCCATGGATGGAGGAGCCTGGTAGGTTACAGTCCGTGGGGTTGCAAAGAGTCAGACACGACTGAGTGACTTCACTATACTTTGTTTTCCTATTTATTCTACTGGTGGAATTTGGGGTGTTTGCAGTTTTCTGTGGCTGTGAATAATTGTATTTGTCTCTGAGTGACAGTTCTCCAGGTGACCATAAACTCAGGAGTGAAATTGCTTGCTGATTGAGTATGTCCGTGCTGGACAATTTTCAAAATGATTGTTCCAGCACATGACTCCCAGTGGACTCTATTTCCATTGCTCCCTATCTTTGCCACACCCTTGACATTGTCTGACTTCTTAAATTTAGTCAAACTGATAGGTGTGTAAAGATGTTTTTGTCTTCCTGTAATTACTAAAAGCACCAAGCATTATTTATTTTAAGGAGCTTTTGTATTTCCTTTTCTAATTTTTTGTCTACTTTTCTATTGGATTGTCTCTCTTACAAATTTTTAAGAGATATATTCTAGATACTTATATTTTGCTGGTTATGTGTTTTCTAACTTGTGGTTTATCCTTATATTTTATGATCTTTTTTTAATGAACCTAAGTTCTTCACTGTGATGCAGAACAAATTTACTATTTTTCTTTATGGTTTTTCTTTCTTATGTTGTTAACCTATTCTGAGACCATAAAATCTACATTTATTGTCTACTAAAATTTTTATAATCTTGCCTTTTACACACATGTCTTCAGTTAAATTGGAAATGACTTTAACACAGAGAGTGGAATAGGTATTCAATTTAATTTTCCCCCATGTGGATAAAACATGTGTGCAAGTACCAATATTAAATAATTCAACCTTTCTGTGTTTATTTGTAATTACTGCTGTGTTGTAATTGATCGTTGGTAGGGTAAGTCTCTTACTACTGTTGTCTTATGGAGTGTCTTGATTCTTCTCACACCTTTGGCTTTTCATGTAAACTTTATGTATAATAGCTTTATTGAGTTCCTTAAAGAATCCTATGGATGTAGACGTGTGTGTATGCATATATGTAGAAACACATACATACATCTGTCCCTCAGCATCTGTGGGACCTTCACAGATACAAAATCTGAGGATGCTCAAGTCCCTTATATAACAAAGCGTAATATTTGAATGTAACCTGTGCACATCCTTCCTCCCTTAAACTTTTCATTTCTAGTTTACTTGTAATACCTAATGCAATGTAAATGCTATATAAATAGTTGTGAATAACATGTACATGCTGTGGAGGGCACATTCACATTTTGCTTTTGGAACTTTGTGGACTTTCCCCTCCGATATTTTCCATCCATGTTTGGCTGAATCTGGGTTGGATGTGTAACCCATGGCTATGGAAGGTCCACTGTATTCCCTAGTTCTGTCACTAAGAGTTCCTGAGAGTAGTCCATGAGAGCAATAAACACGTCTAACATCTGGTCTTGAATTCTTTGTTTTTAATTGAAGTATGATTAATATACAGTTATAATATTTATTTCAAGTGTACAGCATAGTGATACCACATTTATGTACTTTATGAGTGATCACTGTAAGTTACCATCTGTCACCATTTAACGTTACTATGGTATAATTCACTATATTCCCAATTCTGTACATTCCATCCTTATGACTTACTTATTTTATAACTGGATGTTTGTACTGCTTGGTCACCTTCACTTATGCGTATTGGCCTATCATTTTCTTTTTTTTGGGGGGGTAGTGTCTTTGGCTGTTTTTGGTATCAGGGTAATGCTAGTTTTGTAGAATGAGTTTAGAAACTTTCCTCTTTGACTTTTCAGAATAGTTTGAGAAGGATAGGTTTTAACTCTGCTTTAAATGTTTGGTAGAATTCGCTTTAGGAAGTCATCTAGTCTGCTTCTAGACTATTGGGCTTCTATTTATTGGAAGGTTTTAAAATTACTGACTCAGTTTCATTACTAATAATTTGGTCTACTCGAGTTTTCTCTTTCTTCCTGGTTCTTGGAATATTGTTTTAAAAATTTTATCAGTATCTTCTTGGTTTTCCGGTTTGATGGCATATAATTGTTTGTAGGAGTCTCTTATGATCCTTTATATTTCTGTGGTATCCATTGTAACATCTCTTTCCTTTCTGATTTTATTAATTTGGAGCCTTTTTCTTTTTTTCTTGATGAGTCTGACTAAAGGTTTGTCAATTTTATTTATATTTTCCAAGAGTCATCTCTTATGTTGATCTTTTCTATTTTTTTGGTCTCTGTTTTTTTATTCCCACTCTGATCTTTGTTATCTCCTTCATTCTAGTAACTTTGCCTATATCACTGTAAACTTCAGTCTTAAAATTGTTTTTACTGTGTCCCATAGTTAAACGCAACTTCCAACATTTAACTTGTCTCAGGGTATTTTTTTGTCTTTATTGCCCCATTGATTGTTTGGTAGGATGTTGTTCAGTTGCCGTGTGTTTGCCTTTTTTCCGGTTTTCTTCTTATTTATTTCTAGCTTCTCACTGTTGTCTTTGGAAAAGATACTTGATAGGATTTTACTGGTCTTAAATTTATTGAGACTTCTTTGTGGCCTTTTTCAGCTTCTTTTCTTATAAAGATTATTACAAAACGCCTTTCGTATATTTTCATTTCTAGTTATGACCTTTTTTTTTCCTTTTAAATTTAAGTCTTTACTTTAACATTTGCTGAATGGCAGATTAAGTGGTGATGAACTCCTTTAGCTTCTGCTTATCTGGGAAACTTTTAATCTGAATGATAACCTTGCCAGGTAAAGTATTCTCTAAGTTTTTTCCTTGCAGCACTTTGAACATATTGTACCACTTTCTTGTGGTCTGTAAAGTGTCTGCTAAAAAATCAGCTGATAGTCTTATGGGGATTCCCTTGTACATAACTAGTTATTTTCTCTTGCTCCTTTTAAGATTCTCTTATTATATTTAACTTTTGACATTTTAATTATGATGTGTGTTGGGGTTTGATCTCTTTAAGTTCATCTTTTTTGGTGCTCTCTTTTGCTTTTTGAATTTGGACATCTGTTTCCTTTGTCAGGTTAGGAAAGTTCTCCGGTAACTGCAGAAGTACTTTCTCTCTTTGGCTTCTGGGACCTGTATGTGTGTTACTATGTTTGATGTTCCAGAGAGTCCTTAAGCTGTCCTCATTTTTAAAAAGTCTTTTGTGTTTTTGCTCTTCCAGTTTGGTGATTTCTGCTACCTGTTTTCCAGATCATTGATTTGTTTTTCTGCATCATCTAATCTGTTGATTTCATCTAGTATAGTTTTCCTTTCAGTTATTATATTCTTCATTTCTGATTGGTTCTTTTTTATATTTTCTCTTTGTTGAAGTTCTTACTGTATTCACACATTCTTCTCTCAAGTTCAGTGAGCATTTTTATGACCACTGCTTTGAACTCTTTATTTAGATAAGCTAATATCTTATATAACTACAGTAAACTTATCAAAATCAGGAAATTAACATTTATACAGAAATATTTGAATGCTACGTGTATTCATTGCTACAGGGTTATCATTGCTCCTAGTCTTTGTCAGAGCACAGAGCTAGGAAATATATATGTATATACATATCTCTCTCTATCAATATTTATTATCTGCTGAAATGTATATTTAAAACCATGATCTCTCTGATTCCAGTCTAACACCATACAGTTCATTCTGACTTTTCCCCTTTCTTTGTTTATTTTATCTCTAGTCTCAGAGATAAAATAGTCTGAGTTATATATAGTCTGAGTTACCGATAGTCTGAGTTACCCATCGGTAACTCAGAATGAAACACAATCAGTAATAAGTGAACTGCATTACAAAGGTATAAGTAATCACAGTAAGGGAGTACCAAAGAATTAACCTAACTACTTTGGAAACTAGTATCCTGACTATATACTCTGAGACTAGAGATAAAATAAACAAAGAAAGGGGAAAAGTCAGAATAAACTGTATGGTGTTAGACTGGAATCAGAGAGATCATGGTTTTAAATATGCATTTCGGCAGATAATAAATATTGATAGAGATAGATATGTGTATACATATATATTTCCTAGCTCTGTGCTCTGACAAAGACTAGGAGCAATGATAACCCTGTAGCAATGAGTACACATAGCAACCAGTCCATTCTGAAGGAGATCAGCCCTGGGATTTCTTTGGAAGGAATGATGCTAAAGCTGAAACTCCAGTACTTTGGCCACCTCATGCGAAGAGTTGACTCATTGGAAAAGACTCTGATGCTGGGAGGGATTAGGGGCAGGAGGAGAAGGGGACGACAGAGGATGAGATGGCTGGATGGCATCATGGACTCGATGGACGTGAGTCTGAGTGAACTCCGGGAGTTGGTGATGGACAGGAAGGCCTGGCGTGCTGCGATTCATGGGGTCGCAAAGAGTCGGACACGACTGAGTGACAGATCTGATCTGATTGTTTCAAACATCAAAATTATACAAAAAGATATATCCAGGGACCTGTTACTCCCCCTCTATTCTTTGTATTCCATTCTCCTTCCCCCAGTTCCCACCTTGATGGTTCCATAATGCCTGTAAGATAAAATTAGTTACACTAAGTTCATAGTGTAATTGAAAAGTTCCTCCAATCTCAGTCTTAGTTTGTCCTTCTACATCATGTTCTGGCAGCCTCAGATTTCCTGATATTTCTCAAGAATTACTGGCTCATTCATGCCTCTGCATATTCTAGCTCCGTGCCTGGAAGGATGCTCTATTCCTCCTCTTGTCTTGCCCATTTTTAATTGTTCAAAACCCATTTATTTCAGTTTTTCCCTACTATATAATGACTTGTTTTCCTCACCCTCCTCTCCTATTTTCATTTCACCTCTCCTACATTTAATAATTCTCTTCTGTTAAGTCATGGCACTTCTAAGTATTGTGAAACTTTTGTGACATTTGATTTAAATTATTGATGTATAGGCTTTTCATCTTTTTTGTAACTGTGAGCTCCTTAAAGGCAGGAACTTTGGATTTTTAGCATCTAGTTCATTTTCTTCCCTGATAGCTCAGTTGGTAAACAATCTGCCTGCCATGCAAAGAATGGTAAAGAACCATAGGGCTTCCCTAATAGCTAGCTCAGTTGGTAAAGAATCCATCTGCGATGCAGAAGACCCTGGTTCAATTCCTGGGTTGGAATAATCCACTGGAGAAGGGGTGAGCTACCCACCCCAATATTCTTGGGCTCCTCTTGGACTCAGCTAGTAAAGAATCTGCCTGCAATGCCTGGAGAAGGGAAAGGCTACCCACTCCGGTATTCTGGCCTGGACAATTCCATGGACTGTATAGTCCATGGGGTTGCAAAGAGTCAGATACGACTGAGTGACTTTCCTTCACTCATTTTTTTCACATATCAATTACACAGTGAATATAGTACAGTGAGTGGATTTCAGTTCTTTTCGTTTTTTCTTTACTCTTTATTTCACTCGTGATATAATCCTGTATTAATAGAATGTGGTGCCCATGATCTTGTTATCTCTGGCATTTTTGTATTCTCAGCCTCTCCTCATACATTTGAGCAAAACCTTAGTAATTTAATGGCTTCCTGTGATTGCTGGGAAGTCAACAATAGCTAATTACATTTTCTAACACAGTATAGAGGGGTAGTATGAAATCAAGGTACAGAAATTGTTTAAAAAATATGCAGACCTATAAAGTGCAAGACTGTATTATCTGTCAGATCTGCCTCTTCACTTGAAAATCTGAAACTTCCTGCCCCTTTAACCTATTAGATTGGAATAAATTGTTATGCTGGACACAAAATCCTTCTAACAGTCTTTTAAGAGCCCTGGTCAGGTTTTAAAATGTCATTATTTTTGTCCAAAGTACCAGTTCAGTAACCTTGCAAATTGTGTTTCTAAGCTGCTGCCTTTACTTTCTATTCTGTATAGAGTATTCAACAGATTATGTTAAAATGTAGGGGCTTATTTCCATCAGTATCTTGATCCACCATCTGTTACTTTCCTCTCTCCCTCTGTTTTGCATTCTCTTCCTGCCACTCCTGTGTTCTATTTAATCATAGTTCATTCTCCAGAGTTCTGCCTGGGACGGACTCAAAACAGAGGTTGAGATGTAATGTAGTTAAAGAAAAAAAAAGAAAGATAAAGGGGCATGCTCAGTTGTGTCCAACTCTTTGCGACCCCATGGACTGTAGTCCACCAGGCTCCTCTATCCATGGAATTTTCCAGGCAAGAGTACTGGAGTGGGTTGCCATTTTGTACTCCAGGGTATCAAATCTTCCTGACTCAGGGATCAAACTTGCGTCTCTTGTGTCTCCTGCATTGGCAGACAGATTCTTTACCACTGAGCCAGACAGCACACTAAACAAAGGGGTATTGCTTCAGGGCTGTACTCCATGAGAGTGCAAGGTTAACTACTGCACCCAGAGAGTTTGATGTCCTGGGCAAGTGAGCTATGAGAAAGCATTCACTTTACTGACCTAGATGCTTTATAAAGAAAATTAAAATATTTCACTTTTAATTCAGGTATAACACATATAAAGACAAATGTATTACAAATGAGCACTTTGATGAGTTTTCCTAATTGAGTATAATTGGAAAACTACCATTCAAACCAGAGAATCCAGTATTATTAGATTGCCAGAATTCCCCCTTACTCCTCCTCCGCCAGGCTTACTGCCCCCTCCAAAAGGTAACTACTATTCTGATTTACATAGTTTTACCTACTTTTGAACTTGAGTCATGTTGTATACTCCCTCATATATCTGGCTTCTTTGTCTTAATATTATGTTTGTGAGATTCATCTGTGTTATTGCATTAGATATGGTTCGTTTATGTTCATTACTGTATGGCATGCAAACTGTCTGTTTTTATAAATAGTTTTATTGAACACAGCCACACCCTTTCATTTACATGCTATCTTTGGCTACTTTTCTACTCCATAGGCAGAATTGAGTGGTTGTAAGAGGAAACAGAGACCATATGGCCTGCAAACCCTCAAATATTTACTGTCTGATCCTTTGCAGGGAAAAATTGACTGATCCCTGCTGTATAGTATACATTATATGAATGTTCCACAAGTTGCTACCGAGTTTTGGCATTACAAGTAAGGCTTCATTGAAAATATTTTTCTTTAGGACCTATATATGTGCATTCTTAGCAAATATTTCCCTAGAAGTGAAATTGCTGGGCCACAGTTTATATTCTGCTTTATTAGATATTGCTAAACAGTTTTCCAGTTCACACAAGTAGTTTTTGAGAGTTGAACTGCTCTACAGCCTAAGACTTGGTGTTGTCTGACATTTACATATTAGCCATTTGGATCAATATGTAATTTTATCTCATTGTGGTTTTAATTTGTATTTTTATGGTAGTGAATGGTGTCGAACACCTTTTCATACGCTTTTTGGCCATTTTTTATATCCTTTTTAGATAATCTATTTTTTTCTTGGGCTTCCCGGGTGGCACTAGTGGTAAAGAACCCGCTTGCCAGTGCAGGAAACATAAGAGATGTGGGTTCAGTCCCCAGGTCAGGAAGATCCCCTGGAGGAGGGCATGACACTCCACTCTAGTATTCTTGCCTGGAGAATCCCATGGACAAAGGAGCCTGGCAGGCCATCTGTGGTCCATAGGGTCGCAAAGAGTTGGGACACGACTGAAGCTACTTATTAGCACACACATCTTTTTCTTATTTTCTTGGAGTTTTTATATATTCTAAATGAGTCTTATATGTATTTAATACATATATTCAGCAAATATCTTCCTTTCCGATTCTTATAATAATGCTTTTGCTGTATTTTAATGGGGGGATTGGAATATGTCACCCCAAAATTTGCCTCTGTCTTTAAAATTATTTTGGACTGAAAGAAGTCAAGATACAGCAGATACAGGAAGAGCTTTTTGTCCTCATGTGTCAATGCAGGCCATGAATTTCCATCTGTGAAGGTGCACCCATCTCCCATACCAGGGAGAAGAGAATGATTCTTCTAACTCCAGACACTTGAGTCTATGTAACACATCTTACTAAACAAGTTTTATCCACCATACATTTCCTAGTCACCTTCCCACAATTTCCCATCCTTAGGTATCTAACCCCCCCTTTTCCTTTGTGTAGTCACTTCACTATTTATTACCCTTCGTTAAAATGGTATATTCTGCCTCTTTAGGTTTTCATTTTCTGTGGCATCCCCATTCACATAAAAACATTAACATCAAATGACTCTTAAGAGTCTTCTCAAGCATCACGATTCAGAAACATCAGTTCTGTGATCCATGAAGGGATTCTTCTACAAACCATAACTAATGCCAGCAACATGGCAGAATCTTACATAAACTGAGGAAAGTGAAATTAGGCATGGTATTGTAGATAGATGAGAGTGGCTATCCTCAGCCTTGTCAAGGCACATCTTCCCCAGGAAAAACCACAGCATCATTAGAGTTTTATGTTTTTAAAGCCCTTCTGAATTGAATGTGACTTGCTATATTGTTACTTGTCCTGAGGTCTGGATAGGGACAGATTTCTTACCTTTCACTTTTCAATATTAAAAGACATTCCAGGGTCTTAAAGTCCCAGTTCTGTGGCTGTGTTTCTTTAGCATTTCAAGGTATCTGAATATTCAAAGATTTTCCTACGATGCAGTGTCAGATATCTGAATGGATATGTGCATTTACCATTCCCCCACCCCAAGACCACTTTCTTAGATCCCTGAGTGTAGAAATTTAGAAATTGAAGCTGGTTTATCTAGCTTTAAGTTACATTGGACTCAGTAGATTGGATGTGTGTTGTAGGAGTTAGACAACATGATTTTTGAGGTTCGTTTAATAGTTGCTTTTGTTTCAGTGTTACAAGGAGCAGTCCAGGGCAGTGTTAATTTGTTTAAAATGCATTTGTTTGTTGGTGTTCAGATCTACAAAAGATGCAGGTAGTTTTAACTTGAAGATACCTAGAGGAATTCTAATACCACAGATGTTTTTTCTAATCTCTAAGTTCAGCTATTTACTTTTAAAAGGCTGGTTTACTTCTTCCAGAAAAAAAAAAAAAAAAGACTTTTGTCAAAGTTATACAACTATTTTTAATGAAATTTCTTGTGTACTTAACTATTTTTTCTTTTCTTTTTTTTTTAGGTTATATATTGTTAATGTGGATGCTATTGTCCAAATTTCTGTAGCTATGGCACAAGAATATAGTAAGTATTGTACCATACTTCCTATGACCCACATGCTTTGACTTTCTGTCTTTTAAGTTTCTCATTGGAGCAGTGGGAGTATTGAAAGATGTTTTTAAAAACTTTACCTTTTCATTTGGTCATCTGATTTTTATGTTTCTAGCTTTTATATATAACAAATATACAAATGCATCATGATTATGGTAAGTTAATCTGCTAAACACAGAATGATCGGCTAATACTAGCAATCAGAGTTGAATCCATATTATGCATCCCATCTACCACCCATATTTGGGGTTGAGAAACTGACCAGCTCCAGGGTGGGCCCTGATTAGGAGCAAGCCCATCCCTGCTATGCCTGTGCATGAGTCACTCCTTGGGGAGGAGGCATCAGCCAGTGCTGATGCCCAGTGGCATTAACTGGGCAGAGGCCTGGCTTCAGCAATGGTCCTGTAATCTGGCTCTAGCCAAGGAGAGTCCAAAGTAAGTTTGGCAAGCGCTTCTGGCAGAAGTCTTCTCATACTTAAAACACAGCTACCGGAAGTGCCTGCCTCTTTCTGTCTTCTTCTGGATGTTGTTATGTGCTGGTGTGAGGTCTGGTGTGGCTCCAGGCTGAGCAAGAAGTCACAAAGGGTGGAAGACAGAGAAAGCAGCCCTGAAGCCTGTTTCTCCTCCAGGAGTCCAAGCATTTGAGCCAGCAACATTTCCTTCTTGTTTAAGCCAGTTTGAGTTGGGAGCCAAAACATCCTAAGTGATTCACTTCGTCTCCATTTTATTTTTAGTAGTCCATTAGTTTCTCCTTGGGAAACGTGGGAGTAATTGCAAAGGGAGGCAAAATAATGCCGTCAAACTCGACTGGCAGGGCATGCTGGTGTGGACGGGCACCCTCTTCACTCTGAACAGTTCACAGGTAGTGGTTTTGTATTCAAAGACATGAGAATGAAATACACTGCTTTCAGATTTTCTCTTTTCTTTCCCTGGAGGTTTTCGCTTTTAGTCAAACCGTTTGGGCTGGGAGCACTGTAAAGGGTCATGGACTACGGGTCAGAAAACCATCCCTTTGTACAGGTGTATGTTTGACAGTGTGGTGCTGCCCCCGGTGTTTTCTTAAAATAGTCTGTATTCAGATTTCTAATTGTTTGCTTTTGTTCTTCAAAAATTACTGTGAATCTCAAATATAAGAACTCTTTAAAGGTTGGCATAACAGATACTTATATATATCCTCCCCCAACACTCTAGGGAAATTGAATGTTTACCAATGCCATGGAACAGTTAAAACCGTGTGATCATCCTCTCTGAAAGCAGTGCCCTTTCTCCACCTCCGAAGAACGCCTTTCCTGGTTTACATCTTTATTCTTCCCTTGCGTTTGTTTGTGCTTTAACTACATATAGATAGGGTGATTTTTGTATGCTTTTTCACTTCAGGTATATGTAAATACTGTGTGTTTTGTTGTTGAAAATCACAAAGAAGTTGAGAAGAAATTCAGGATCACGGAAAGAAGCTATAAATGCATTCTTAGACACTTGTGCGAAGATCTGTTACAAAGCATCTTGGTGACCCATAATGAAATGTGTAAAACTGTTATTTAATTATTTGGCCCCACCATGTGGCGTGTGGGGTCTTAATCTCCTGGCCAGGGTTTGAACCCGTGCCCCTGCAGTGGGAGCACGGAGCCCTCACCTCTGGACCTCCTGGGGGATGCCCCAGAATGTGTTTGGTTTTAAATGGCTGATGAGTTTAATCAACATGCTTATCTTCTCGAGTCTCATGCTTGTTCTGCTGTTGAGTTCTCTGTCTACACCCGTGCCTGCACTCCTTTAAAGGGTTGGCAAGTGCAGGCCCTACTGAGTCATCAGTGAGCTTTTCAGAGTGTGTAGGTTACATTTTCACTTAAATTCCTGCATTCATCCTGTGGTCAGAATGCATGCTTTTGGTAAATTTTTGCGTTCTTCTGTACTCTGACAATTAGCCATCTTCCTGACAAAATTGACTTCTCTGCTTTCTAAATTTGTCAGCTTGTCAGTTTCCACCTTGTACTGGTGGCAGTAGTTACAGAGGAGGTGTCCACTCCTAAGAACGGCTTATGAAGCAAGGTGCTTTGAATCATGTTATCACATTATTCCCATTGTGCCCCAGCATGAGTCTTGGTGGGCTTCCCAGGCAGTTCAAGTTGTAAAGAATCTGCCTGCCAATGCAGGAGACGCAAGAGGCCTGGTGAGTTCATACTGTGTCAGAGAGATCCCCTGGAGGAGGGCATGGCGACCCACTCCAGTATTCTTGCCTGGAGAATCCCATGGACAGAGGAGCCTGGTGAGCTATAGTCCATGGGGTCGCAAAGAGTTGGACGTGACTGAAGCGACTTAATAACACACATGCATGCATGAGTCTTGGAGATGATTTCATAGCATCCTTGTCTGAAACATTTCTCAAGTCATTTAACTTTTGCATTCAAAAAACCCATTCTTCACCCTTGGTTCCTGTTTGGGATATTGATTCCACAGGACTGAATAGCCATTGCCCCTCAGAGATCATTAATCCTTTCAACTTGGTAGCATAGTTACTGATAAAATGTCAGAGAAAGATTTAGGACAATCAGAAGAGGATTTCCATTTTCTTTTCCTGAACAAAAAAGTAAACTGAAAAGGTTTTCCCCCTTAATTCATATAGATTGTATTTTCACTACAGAAAGGGAAATAAAGACCTCTTTTGTAGAAATGCAATTTTATGTTTTTGTGCTTTGTGTGTGTATTTTTTTGTTGTTAAAAAATGGATCCTTATTTTAATTTTATTTAAATATAACTGTCTTTAGCTTGTTTCCTTATTTGTGGGCCTAGAATCCTGAATTAAAATGTTGCCAATGCTAGAAAATTATAGCCTTCAAATGGAAACAATCAGTGAGGCCCCTAGGAAAAGAGCTAGTAAATCTCTTCCATTGAGAGATGACCAGCCTTCAAATGGAATGCCATTTGAATAGCAGGCCAGATACAGACAGGAAATGCAAGATATTTAAGCTACAGTCCCACAATGTATTTTATATCCGTTTTTTTTTGTTGAAAAAACTTGTTTCTTAAGGGAAAAAAAAACCTGTTACTGACATCATCAGTTCAGTGAACTGATGTTTTTGTTTCTTGTAGAAGGATGTCTTCGTATTTATTTCTTATGTACAGGAATTTGTAGACTTGGCTTGTTTTTATGCCTCAAAATGAAATGGTGCCTTTGTGGGGGATGCTCCACTGGGCTGAGGGAACTTCTAGACAGTGACTCAGATCTGTAATTAGGTCTCGCTTTCCTCGCCCTTGTTGACTTAAAAGCTCTGGCCATAGACCATTTAGTCTGGGGAAGCCATACGTGAATCATCTAAATTGGCACAAATTATCCAGAATGCTACTAAATGTTTTCTACTCTTTATTGTGATTGAGGGGACTAGAAAGGGAGACTTCTTTGAATTTGAAGGTATTCTCAAGGGTATGTATACACATTTGTGAAAGCACATCTCATCCTTAGGGTGAAAAGCAATAGAATATTTGACAGTTGTAGGCAGTTCTCATTTTGCGAGTCTGTTTTAGAACATTCCTTCAGGCTTTGTAGCCTTTCCTTTGGGAAGGAGATAGCAACAGTTGCCTGTTTCCCAGCTCCAGTTTGTTCTCCTTCCAGGGTCTTTCAGGAAGGGAGATCCAGTGGCCGTCTTGCTGCCAATGGTCTCAGCTTAACTCCCACAGCACGGTTGACATAGTTTAGTTTATATTATGTTTGTATTTAGTTTATATTATGTTTGTTTTGCATCTTTTAACTTGAACCCTCTCATCAATATCTTTCATATATATTTAGGATGGAATTTGATAATCCTTTTCTTCTCTTTCTTAAAAGGATGAATCAGCAGACTTACTTAGACCTGCGTCAGTTACCTGGCAGTGAAGTGGGTGAAAGTCGTTTTTTTGTCTTCACTGAATAAGTTCACTTTGTTTCAGCTTATTTTAGTGAAAAACATTAAAATAATCAAATTAATTCTACAGTGGAGGATATTTAAATGTAAGTCATTTAGGAATAAAGATACAATGAGGGCTTTTCTTAGATAGAAAGTAAGCCTTTTAATTAGTTTTTTCTCTCTCTATGGGTTTTCTCTGATGGTGTGTTAAGGATCTTGTCCAGCACTTATTACCTGATTGTTTCTGCCCTGAAGAGAAAAAACAAGCACATTTAGCCAGTCAGTAGCTAAAAGACCAGATTTTCAACTTGTAATGTGAGTTGACTTTTTAATACGTAGATAAATCTTTGTTTTCATGTTGAGATATCTGAGATCGGGCCTTTCAGAGGAATGTGTCTTTTGACATGAAGTAGAAGAAAGCCATGGCTCGTTGCCTAACTGTGTTTTGCAGACCTTAGTGCTGTTCTGCGTCTGTGGGGTCACGTGAGTTGGGCTGTCTTTGTTGGTCTAGGGCATTGCTGTTTGTTATATACTGTCATAGTCATTTTGGAAAGTCAGGTGTTCAAATTACAAAATTATGGTTAGCAAATCGGCTGAGTTAAGTTGGAAGATTTTAAAGTGAGTTTCTAAGAAACTGGTTGGTAAAGTATTCCTAATTACATGGTTCCTTCAGCTCTTTCCCATGATATAAATCACAAAGGACCTTCATATTAGCAGTTTAGGCTGTGTTTATAAAGGATGCCTGTTCACTAAAAACTGCAATCCTGTTTGTCATAAGGACTTGTTTAGTACCCAATTAACCTTTCACTTAATCTCTCTTTAGAATTAGGAGCCAAGAGACCACGCTTCAGTACCAAATACAAACACCCAACCTTATGGCCTTTAGTTTGCACAGTGTGGAAGTAACTGGGTCATGAGCTAACACCTAAATAGAGGCGTGTGAAAGGTTTACCTCCAGTGGGACTTCAGCATCACCTTATGGCTTCTAGGTTACACTGTGTGAGTTATTTCTTCTGTGGCATTCAGTATCTCTCGTCAACAGGTGCATGACAGGCCAGGTCAAGAATTCAAGAGTTCTTAATGAATGGGGACATATCTGGAGTTTTATGCTTGATGATATCTTGTCCCCACAGTAGCAGATGCCTTCTAACTTTCTGGAAATGAAATCTCAATCTTATAATGAATACTAATCCCTGGCAAAAACTTTGCACCGTCTTTTTTTTTTTCTCTCTCTCTCTTTTCAAATTAGTTAAACAGAATTAGTCTGATCTGTAGGGTTAGATGCCCTCTGTGTATTCTGCAAACTCTGCTAAACAATGTATGAAGATATATATCGCCTTCCTCTTGAGCCTCCCTCCCACTTGGTAATCCTATTTTATTACTGCATAGTGGCTTCATTTTAAAGATAGAGACATCAATGGATATCCATCCACTCTGCAAGTGTATAGAGCTTGTTGGTTATAAAAATTCAAGCCAAGGCCCAGCATTCATCGTAGCTAAAATTCTGTTCTTTCATGATATTCTGCTAATCATTTTGGAGTCATGTTCATTTCGTTGTATTTGTTTGAAAGTGAAAGTTGCTCAGCCATATTTGACTTTGTGCGACCCCATGGACTATACAGTCCATGGAATTCTCCAGTCCAGAATACTGGAGTGGGTGGCCTTTCCCTTCTCCAGGGGATCTTCCCAAAGGGATCAAACCCAGGTCTCCCGTGTTGCAGACGGATTCTTTACCAGCTGAGCCACAAGGGAAGCCCAAGAATACGGGAGTGGGTAGCCTATCCCTTCTTCAGCGTATTTTCCTGACCTAGTAACCAAACTGAGGTCTACTGCATTGCAGACGGATTCTTTACCATCTGAGCTTTTGTTTGAAGCATCGAGAAAATCTGGGCAGAGGATGAGATGGTTAGATAGCATCACCAATTCAATAGACGTGAATTTGAGCAAAATCTTCACTAATAGCTTAGTCAGTAAAGAGTCTGCTTACAATGTAGGAGACCTGGGTTTGATTCCTGGGTTGGGAGGATCCCCTGGAGAAGGAAATGGCAACGCACTCCAGTATTCTTGCCTGGAGAATCCAATGGACAGAGGAGTGTGGCAGGCTACCGTCCATGGGGTTGCAAGAGTCGGACAGGACTCTTGCAGGACAGGACAGTTTAGTGACTAAACTACCACCACTGGGGGATAGTGAAGGACAGGAGAGCCTGGTGTGCTACAGTTCAGATATAACTGAGCAATGCAACAGCAGCAACTCCAGCAAATTAAAAAATAACTTTTCCAAAAATAATATGTACCTACAAAAATGCAGGAAGTATATCTGAACATAAAATGAAAATGACCATCTGTAATGTTGCTGTCGAGAAGTAGTTGTGATCAGCATGCACTAATAACGTGCTCTCATAGAACCCAGGGCATACCATTACGGGGGGGGGGTGACCCATACCAGTGGTTAATGAAGGACTGACGTGGATGGTGGCACCCAGAAATTCTTAAATACCTGTAATGGTATGTGTTAAACATAATATCACCTACACTGCAAGTATTTATATGAACAAGTTGTTGACATTTCATTGTAGAATAAAGAGGGAGTCTCTTTAAAGACAAGCTGGGCTCTGGCCTATCCTGGTTAACTTTTGTTTTTAATGCTTTTAGGGAGAGAATTTTGGTGTCGGGTGTATTTCTCTATGTAGGCCTGTGACTTGTTTTTGTTTGATTTGTTTAAGTGAAGGAGCCTTGAAAGTAAGCTTATTATATGGAACAGTAGGAGAACACTGTGTTTTTAAAGGAAATGTCTGTTCCCTGATAGGAAAGGCAAGAGACTAGGCTGCATATGGTAATTCTCCAAGGGTAATTGAGTTCAGGGTCCCTCCTGGACTTGTTTTTAATACGCTGTATCTCTCCTGTGCCACATTCTGTTCCATGTACCCCTTCTCTTTGCTTCCTCCCCCATCCTGTAAGGTAAACAATGCAGCATTGCAGAACCCTGCGCTGACTCACATCTCCAGTATCCCACTTCATGCTTTGGTTTACAGTAAGCCCGGGTGTTGTCTGGTTTTCAAATCACCACACCACAAGGAAACAACAGACATCGCCCTGGATCTGAAAGTATTTGCCCTTTGTGATGTTTTGATCATTTCTGAGGATTTGTTTGCTGGCCTCTTTCTCTGAGGCTCAAAATAACTTGGTATGTATGCCACAGCCCTCTTAGCTTCCAGAGGGCTTCTTTTAAGTGCCTGTCCTTAACAGAAGCATTCTCTCTGAGCAGTGATGCACTTCAACCAGTTGGCCAGTAATGAGCCCCAGAGTTTCTTGTCCTGAAGCCTTAGTGGTGTAAACAGAGCAAATGATGAGAGCTTTGTCCTTTGTCCTCTCTTCCAAGTACAGGGTGTAAAAGTTGTTTTAGAGGAAGTTTGCGTTTTGTGGTATCACTTGGTTTTGGTCCTGTGTCCCTTTAGATTTTAGCCTGGAATTCTTTGGGAAACTCCACCCCTGGAAGAAAAGGAGGATTTTTAAAAGAATTGTGTCAGCAGCTGTCAATGTTGGTAAGAACACAGCACTGTCTTTGCAGATTTTTTAGTTATACAGCAACAGCTTGTGGCATTTTACTTTTGCAATGGCAGTCACTTGCACTGAGAGGCTGATTTGAATTGTATTAGTCAAATAGCTTCATTTTAAATTATTTTATAACTTTGTATTGTTGTAAAACACTCAAACTTTGATTCCCTGATGTTATAAGTGTGTTGTTAGTTTGACATCAGATTAAGATCTTTGCTTTTAAATGGTTGAAGAAAGCAAATTTTAATTTGTTTTCAAAATATTTTTATTAATAAATAGTAATCGTATCTTTTCTACCAGTTTTACTTATGGGTAGCTTCATATGACATTTCCATTTTGCATGATTGTTTTTAATGTTCTGAACTGTTGTCTTTTTATTCACAGTCTTAGGGTTGTATATGTCATTTGATTTTCTTGCATAACGCTCATTAGATGTATTTCAAATTTGTTTATTTTCAAGTCCAATGCTAAAGCTATAAATAACCCTCCTTATTTTTAATTTGCACTTTGACTCTTAACAAGTTATAACACAATCTCTCTATGAGTCGGTTCCTGATTCTGTTAAATTTACTCCTCCTTCACAAAGATAGCTTGATAGGTATTTGTTTGTTTCACATAAGATTTCAATGTAATCTCTTTTTGAAAAGGATTTGGATTAAGTCATTTATTATTGGTTTCTCAATCCTCATTTTCATTCCTTCAAAATGGGTTATCTTTTTACTTCTCCTTCCACATTTCCTTCCTCTTTTTTTGATATGAAAGATACGAGGTGGACCATAAGAAGAGATTTTGACTTTGTTCTAAGTGAAAGATGGGAATGAAGTCAAGTTCAGGTAGAGAATGAAAGGTCAGCCTTATGTGGGAAGAAAATTAGAAAAGAATTCAGGTGAGAAATTTGTCGTCTTAAAACTTAACCCATCACAGGAATTGGTACTGGCACCCCACTCCAGTACTCTTGCCTGGAAAATCCCATGGACAGAGGGGCCTGGTAGGCTGCAGTCCATAGGGTCGCTAGGAGTCGGACACGACTGAGTGACTTCACTTTATTTTTTCACTTCCGTGCATTGGAGAAGGAAATGGCAACCCACTCCAGTGTTCTTGCCTGGAGAATCCCAGGGACGGGGAGCCTGGTGGGCTGCCGTCTATGGGGTCGCACAGAGTCGGACACGACTGAAGTGACTTAGCAGCATTATTTCTTTATCTGCGTCTTTGTTGACCCAAATCATACCAGGTCACTTCCATCTTCTGAGCTAGGTCTTTGTTTTTTCTTAGTAGATGGTCAGTTAACAGAAAGTCTGACTGACTTGCTGACTTGTTAACTGCAAGAAAAAAATAGGCTCCCTCTCTTCTTAAAACCGCCATTCTAATTTCCTACTGGTGAATTCCTCCTTCATGGATTCTGTGAGGAAGTTGAATACCACCCCCTTTTTTTTTAGTTGAATCTTCTTCCCTAATATTATGTAGTAGATCCCTTTTTTCCTAGAGAAGTGTGAGATGTTATTTTGTCTTCAGTTTTCAAAGTAAAAGGCTCCCCTGTTGCCTCGTTTCCAGAGAGGTGGTTTCCAACCATTCCTACTTGAGTTTTTGTGGAACATTGGTCTTCCGTAAATTGGTGGGATTAAAATTGTGTCCTGACATTTTGCTGCATTCTTTGAGATTCTTGGAGTGCCCAGGTGGTCTATGAAACCACAGTTGGGAGTGACTGTGTGGGCGTCCATCCTTTCATCTCTTACATCTGGCAGAGTGGGATCTGGGCTTCAGTGTTTCTCTCCTGCTTCCTCTGGTTTGCCACTTCAGATCTTTTTGGCTTCATTACTAGGTCTCTAAATTTCATTGTCAAGTCCACTTTCTTCCAAATGTTACAAAACAGAACCAGAGCCATGATGCATTTTGGTTTGTGTCTGTTTTTGGCATTTCTGGATACAGAAAGGGCACAGTAGGCCCCTTCTTAACACGTTTCGATGCTTGAAGAACAATAAAACATAAAAGAATAAAAAGTCTAGTTTCTTTATGTTGATATATGGCAAAAACTAACACTGTTGTAAAGCAGTTATCCTCCAGTTAAAAATAAATAACAAAAAAATAATAACACCAAACTGTAATATCTATTTTGGGTGGAAAACTGTTAAAAATAAGTGTATATTTCTTAAAAAAAAAAAAAAAAAAAAGTCTAGTTTCTTGTTAGGTAGTTACTGTCCTTTCCAGACTCCTCCTTTTTTGGTTGTGTTTATTGCATGTAGCCCACCACTAACTGCAGTCATGGGATGTTGCTTTCGCATATGATCTGCAGGATAGTTTCAGATGGTTTCTTAGTGACTGTTCTTTAGCGCAGAAGAAGATGCACTTATTTCAGTTTTGTGCATTTCTCCCTCCAAGTGCACAGGGCCACGTGTTCTTTGGTGCCAGGATGCTTCCTTACAGTTCTGAGAGGACTTGGCCTGTTTTCCCAAATGAGATAATGGACACAAAAATGCTCTCTAGTAAGCTACAAAATGTCATAAAGAGGATACTGTTGTTACCATTATTCTCTGCTTGAGTGGCCAACTATAAATACTCTCTGTTCGTTTCATGACCTCCATCTGAGATCTGGTTGCGTCTGACATTGCTGTTTCCAGGGAATAGCTATTTCTTGATTAGGCCGACTTTTTCCTTCTTAGACCTTTTGCAGAAGAAAAAGCTCCACACATTGAACAAATGTAGCATAACAAATATTACATTCAAGCAAGTGGTTATTATTTCATAATATTTACAAAGAAAGGAGTCCCTGCCCTTTATATACAGAAAAAGTTTCTATTGGCAATGACCCTGAAGTTCCTGGCCCCATGAAAAATAACTGGTTCTAGGAGTCACAATTTCTGGGTGCCCGTCTCACTTCTTACTCAGCAAGAGGACGGTTTCTCTGACAGATGGACTTGTAGATTTTGTTGAGCTTTCATACAGAATACAGCGTGTGTGTGATTTAAATCCTTGCCCTCGAGCTTTTCAATTTGTGCACAGTGATGTTCTTGTGGAGAGGGGTGTGACCTGGACCACAGAGAGAGAACTTACAAGGAGAATAAAGGTTGGGGGTGGGGGGCATTTTCTTCCTCTGCCTCCCATCGTAGCTGGAAAGTGGAAGTGTTGTGGTGAGATGCTTCTTCTGCCGCAGATACCATCTGAGCGGGTGTCTTATTTGTGGGGCAATGCCAGCTCGCATGTTGAAGCTGGCCTAAAAGCTGCTTCTTCATTGGCAGCAGCTCCTCATCAGAAATGCTTTCCTGCATTTCATGGTAAACCACTGCTGACACTGATGGGGAATTCTGAAAAGACCGTGTCATGGTGATTTGACATTCCTTGAAGCTGGTCAATAGTTTACCTCAACAGGCCTTTTGGAATTGTTTCAAAACACTAATCGCACGCTGACAGCAGCTTGCCCTGTTGAGGGGAAGAGTTGGGCTGATTATTGTACGTATTCTAAGACTGCTTGATTAGGGGGGCATTTCTTAGCTTACCCTGTCTGTTCTTTCCTTTCCACTGTAAATGGAACTTAAATTCCATGAAAGACTGTATTGTAAGTCCTAGTTTCTGGACTTATGAAAATTCTGAAATTTGCTTTTCAGAATTTTGGATTTTGTAAAGTACAGTGTTAGCTAGGGCAGACCAGAAAAGTTGTGTCAGTTACCTTGGAAGTGATGTCTTTGTTGAATAAGGAAAAGAAGGATACAGTAGCAGTGGAAACACTTGATTAGGTCCAAGGAAAACATTTTAGCTCTTCTTAGGATACCATTCTCTGCCTTCAAAGGAGAGATATTTAAACTTGCCAGTTACTTAGGCATTTAAAAAAATTCAATTCTCTATTGAATTTGTTACAGTATTGCTTCTGTTTTATGTTTTGTTTTTTTGTCCATGAAGCACATGGGATCTCAGCTCCCCGACCAGGAATCGAACACACACCCCTCCAGCTTTGGAAGGTGAAATCTTGACCTCTGGGCTGCCAGGGAAGTCCCTGCATGGGCATTTTAAGTTGTTTGAAATTACGGTAAAGTCATGTAGTGTTCAAAAAAGGGGACTGAAATCAGCAGAGCATAGAAAGTCCAAGTTGTCGCTTCCACAGAAACCAGACCTTGTTCGTGTTATATGGACTATAATTTCTTATCTCCATCTCTAGCAAGAATAATTCATACTCCACATGAGATAAATTATCGCCTTCATTGGGCCATTTGTTAAAAGTTCCACCTACTGGTGAGTAAATTAACCTAGAGAGCATGTTCTGTATTTAGAATGTTTGACTAATGTAAGGAATCCAGTGTTTATTAGTCTATGACATACATTTTAAGGATAAGTAAATAAAGACCCAAATGCATAGTTATTTGTTAAAAATAACAAAATAAGTCATTTGAAGAGCAGGAAACAGATGGGCTCTTGTATCCTTCTTTCTAGAAAAGCTAATCCATGTTGACACAAGGCATACATCATTCACAAGAGAGATTCTAGTCTTTTGCCAGATATTCTTTCTTTATTTGAGGCATGTATGATACCAATCACAACAGTTGTCAACTCAGGTCTCTCCATTCAGTACATTTTCCATAAGGTAGCACAAAGGAATTAAGGTTCATTCCTTGAATTAGGAACCTTAAGGTTAAGGGAGAGGAAGGTGGCAGGCCCATGGATCCACTGTGCTGGAGGATAAACCTACTTCCCAGCACCCAACGCCCATGGATCCACTGTGCTGGAGGATAAACCTACTTCCTAGCACCCAACGCCTTCCTTTGCTCTGTCCTCCATGCTTAATGAGCTCCTATGCCTTCCCACAGTTGAACTCTTCACCCTGTCTGTCTTGTGGACCCCTCGCCTTCTCCAGATGTGAATCCTCTAGTCCTGGCATTCCCGTCTTCCCCCTGCCCATCTCTTCATGCATGTTCTTTGCCTGTAAATATTCTTCAACTCTCTTTCTCCAGCACAAATGTTCCCACCCCCTCTCAGATCTCTCGTTGTCTCTTTCTTGTTTCCAGTGCAGGAAAAACAAGAAGTGGGGCAAGGGGAAGAACTAGTCCATCAGTGAAAAATCCCTTAATTCTTCTAGTGTTTTGGGAGTTGTTTGAGGGACGCCAATTTATAATACACCTGCATTAATACACATACAGTAAAATGTATAGATCTTAAGTGGCCTAAGATTTGGGTTGTTTCTAGTTATTATTGGCTGTTAGGAATAAGGCTGCTAGAAACATTTTTATAAAGTCATCTTGTAGACATCTTATTTTCATACCTCTTGGGTAAATACCTAGGAATAGAATTGTTGGATCATAGACTAGATGTTTGTTTGACAATATAAGAAGCTGCTGAATGTTTTTCCAAAGTGGTTGTGCCATTTTATGCTTGAGTGAGTAATAATTTGTGAGCCTTCCAGTTGCGTCACATTCTTACTAGTGTTTAATAGTTAGCTTTTTGTGTGTGTGTTGGAAGGTGGAGATATTGACTAATATTCTCTGAACTGAGATGGAACTTTGAAACTCTAGAACAAAACAGGCAGCTCCAAAAAGTGCAATTAGGAAGTTTCTTGTCAATTACTGGGGGCTTCCCTGGTGGTTCAGATAGTAAAGAGTCTCCCTGCAGTGCGGGAGACCTGGATTCAGTCCCTGGGTTGGGAAGATCCCCTGAAGAAGGAAATGGCAACCCATTCCAGTATTCTTGCCTGGAAAATCCCATGAATGGAGGAGCCTGGCAGGCTACAGTCCATGGGGTCGCAAAGGTCAGACACGACTGAGTGACTTCATTTTGTCGGTAACTTACATACCTAGAGAGAAGCAAGTCCACACCTCTAGGAACCAAGGTGGTTCTGTGTGAGCAGCAGGCATTCTTCCAGTTTTCATATCAAAGGCAAAGATAGAGCAGTAGGGCACCTGCCTGGCTTGGGTGCCTTCACTGGGAAGACTAAAGCTACATCACCCAGAAACAAGAGGGCAGGCGGGACTGCAGACATAGGAGGCAGCTGGCAAAATGGAGTCAGTGTGGTTCAGCCACACAATTGTTGGGGTTTTGTTGTTGTTGTTTTGCTCTGTTTTGTTTAATTTTTGCTAATTCTGGTAGGATGAGTCCTCCTGTAATGCGGGAGACCTGGGTTTGATCCCTGAGTTGGAAGGATCCCTTGAAGGAGGGCATGGCAACCCACTCCAGTATTTTTGCCTGGAGAATACTGGCAAGCCCAGAGGAGGCTGATGGGCTACAGTCCGTGGGGACGCAGAGTCGCACACGACTAAAGCACAGCACAGTAGGATGAGTATCTCATTGTGATTTTTAATTTGTGTTTTCCTAATGATTAATAATTTTTATTTGTGTTTTCCTGATTAGTGATTTTGAATATTTTTTCATATGCTTATTGGCTATTCATCTTTTTTTTTGGCATACTCTCTTGATTGTTTTTCTAAAATATTATTGAATTATTGTTATTGATTTGTGAGGTTTTTAAATATGTATTGCCTATACATATTTAAATAATGTATAAATGTGTGCAGATATGTAACATAGACATATATATGTATGTCAGATCCAAAATCACTGCAGATGGTGACTGCAGCCATGAAATTAAAAGATGCTTACTCCTTGGAAGAAAAGTTATGACCAATCTAGATAGCATATTCAAAAGCAGAGACATTACTTTGCCAGCAAAAGTCCGTCTAGTCAAGGCTATAGTTTTTCCAGTGGTCATGTATGGATGTGAAAGTTGGACTGTGAAGAAAGCTGAGTGCTGAAGAATTGATACTTTTGAACTGTGGTGTTGGAGAAGACTCTTGAGAGTCTGAGTGACTGAACTGAACTGAAGCATATATTTATATTCTTTTTTGATTTTTAATTGAAGTATAGTACAATATTACATGTTTCAGATGTGTAACATGGTGATTGATAATTTTTAATATTATACTCCTTTTATAGTTATTTCCTGTGCTGTATAGTATATCTTTATAGCTTACTTGTTTTATATATAATAGTTGGTACCTCTTAATCCTCTACTCCTGTCTCACCTCTCTCCCCTTCCATCTTCCCACTGGTATCCACTAGTTTGTTCTCTGTATCTCTGAGTCTGATACTTTTTTGATATATTCACCAGTTTGTTGTATTTTTTTAAATTTCACGTGAGATACCATATAGTATTTGTCTTCCTCTGGCTTATTTCATTTGGCATAATTCCATACAGGTTGTTGCAAATGGGAAAATTTCTTTTTTTTTTTTTAATGTCTGAATAGTATTCCATAGTGTGTGTGTGTATATATGTGTGTGTGTGTGTATATACATATATAGGTATATATACACCATATCCTTTCTATTCATTCATCTGTCAATAAGACATTAGGGTTGTTTCCATATCTTGGCAATTGTAAATAGTGCTGCTATAAAACTGAGATACATGTATCTTTTTGAATCAGTGTTTTCTCCATACCCCCCTCCACCTCCCCCCAGTTATATACCCAAGAGTCAACTTGCTGAGTCATATTGTAGTTCTATTTTTAGCTTTTTGCGAAACCTCCATACTGTTTTCCACAGTGGCTGTGCCAATTTACATTCCCACCAACAGTGTATGAGGATTCCTGTGTCTCTGCATCCAGACCAACATTTGTTATTTATATTCTTTTTGGTGGTAGCCATCCTGACAGGTATGAGATGAAATCTCATTGTGGTTTTAATTTGTGTTTCTCCAATGATTAATGATATTTAGCATCTTTTCACGTGCCTGTTGGCCATCTACAGTTTCTCTTTGCAAAAATGTCTATTCAAGTCGTCTGCCAATTTTTTAATTGTGTTGTTTGTTTTTTAATATTGAGTTGTATGAGCTATTTATGTATTTTGGATACTACCCTTTATTGGTCATTTGTAAATATATTCTCCCATTCAATATGTTGACTTTTCATTTTGTTGATGATTTCCTTTGCTGTGTGAAAGTTTTTAAGTTTAACTAGGTCCTATTTATTTTGGTTTGTATTTCTTTTGCTTTAAGAGAGAGAGATTTTTATTAATGGTGTCTCTTGATATGCAGAAAGTTTAACCCAATGTATTATTTTTCATGGTTAGTACTTGGCTGTGAGTTATCTAAGAAGTCTTTCCCTTTTCAATAGAGGGAATGTGTTTTTTTGTGTTTACTTAAACATCCGTTAGTGATAACCTACCTTTAATTTTTTTGTATATGAAGTAACATAATTATTGAGGTGTTGTTTTTTCCCCCCATTTGTTTGCTAAAAGATTTTTTTCCTCTTACAGTGAGTTGTTGTCTTGGTTGATAATCAGTTAACCATATGTGTATAAATCTGTTCCTGGACTATTTTTTGTTCCACTGCTCTATTTGTCTTTTCTTATGCCAATTATACACCGTCTTGAGTACAGTAGCTGTATTATAAGTTTTAAATCAAGTAATTAAGCCCTCTAACTTTGTTCTTGCTTTTCATAATTGTTTAACTATGGTAGATCCTTTGTATTTTCTTAGAAATTTTAGAATGAACTTGTCATTGTTTTTTGTTTGATTCATAAAAGCCTGCTAGATTTTGATTGGGATTTCATTGAACCTGTTTTTTAATTTGTGGAGAACAGACATTTTGATAATACAGAGTCTGCTTTCCACAAACCTCTCTACTTAATTCTCTCAAAGTTTTCTAGTTTTCAGTATAGAAAATTTTCACTTCCTTCATTAGGTATATTAGGAATTTTCATTGACATTTTTTCTCCTTCATTTATTCTTATATCAAATATTTATTAAGTAGATATTATGTGACTGATTTTCTTATGCTCCTCAAAATGATAGTGTTTTAAAGTTTTAAGATTTAAAAAATTTTTTTCTACCTTTTACTTGCTAGAATAGAAACATATAGTTGCTGTTTGTAAATTGACGGTATATTCTACAAGACTCCTAAATTCACATGCTAGTTCTAATATTGTGTGCGTGTGTGTTATTGACATACATAGTCATTGCTAGATGTCTGTGAAAATGACAGTTTTACTTCTTCTTTTCTATGTTTATACCTTTTTAAACTGCTTTTCCTGGTCGGACTGAACTAGCCAGAACTTTGAGCTCAAGGTTGATTAAAAGTGTTGAGAACAGAATCCTGATTTTAGCGGGGGAAAGTACTGTATTACTCTGTGGCTTTTGCTCTTAAAGCATTGTAATTCTGTGGTCTCCTTCTTTCCACATACCCAATTCTCAAGATTCTCAGCCTGTGTATTCCTGGGCTTTCTTTTGCTCGTGACAT
The DNA here is from genome assembly GCF_027580195.1 of Bos mutus. Lineage (NCBI taxonomy): Eukaryota > Metazoa > Chordata > Mammalia > Artiodactyla > Bovidae > Bos > Bos mutus. The sequence continues at coordinate 25,642,677 of NC_091626.1, read as the reverse complement.
AATTACATTATCTTCTCTGTTTTCTGCCTCATTTCCCAAGGAGTAACACCCCTCTTTTTTTTTTTTTTAAATTCTTCATCTTGGTTCTTCTCCTTCCATGAAAAACAGCTTCTTTTTTTACTGACTTCTCATCTTCTCATTCATTATTTTTTAAAATAAATTTTATTTATTTGTTTACTTTTGGCTGTGCTGGGTCTTCATTGCTTTGCACAGGCTTTTCTCTAGTTGTGGCAAGCAGGGGCTGTTCTTTGTTGCACTGTGTGGGCTTCTCATTCAAGTGGCTTCTGCTGTTGCAGAGCACAGGCTCTCGGCACAAGACATCCAGTGGCGGGCTTGGCAGTTGTGGCTCACGGGCTCTAGAGCTTGGGCTCAGTAGTTGTGATACACGTATTCAGTTGCTCTGCAACATGTGGATCTTCCCAGACCAGGAATGAAACCTGTGTCCCTTGCATTGGCAGGTGGATTCTTTTTTTTTTTTTTTTAATTGAAGGATAATTGCTTTACAATATTGCTTTAGTTTCTGCCATGAATTAGCCATGGATATACATATATAAATATGTGTGTGTGTGTATATATGTGTATATACACACACACACATACACATATATCCCTCTGTCTTGAACCTCCCTCCCACCTCCCACCCTTCCCCACCCCTCTGGGTTGTTACAGAGCCTTGATTTGAGTTCCCTGAGCCATACAGTAAATTGCCATTGGCTGTCTGTGTTACATATGGTGGAGTATATGCTTCCAAGCTACTCTCTCCATTCCCCTTACCCTTTCCTTCTCCCCACCCCCCCCACCCCCCAGCCACCTGTGTCCAGAAGTCTGCTTTCTGTGTCTGCATCTCTGTTGCTGGCAGGCAGATTCTTATCCACTGTACTACCAGGGAAGTCCACTCATTCATTTCTGTATTCATTCCTGTATTTATTAAGTGGGTGCTTTGTGACTCAGCTGGTATCTGGGGCTGGTATGAAGCATGGGAAGTGCTTTGAAAGAATGGGTTCCTTGGAATTCCCCGGTAGGGCTGGCTGTCTCACCTGGTCGTCTGCTCAGAGAGAAGGCTTGCCGGGGGCGATGATGATGCTGCCTCTCGTCCTTCCTGTGCCGAGGCCCAGGACTAGGGGCTGGTTCTCCTTTACTCCTCAGCATGTCCTCACACCTGTTCTCAGTTGTTGCCATGTCATTTCTCCGGGCACTGTTTCCAAAAGAATAGTTGTCAGAATTATCCTGTGGCGCTCACTGCTTTGTGCCCTGTGTGCTTTTATGTGAAGTGTTCCCTAACAGCTCTTAGCACTGGACAGTAGTAACATGTTTGTCTCGATCTTTAGCGACGCTGTAGAATTTTATATGCGTCAGAAGCTTAAAAATGGTTTTGAAATAAGGAGCTCAGTGAAAAATGTTTTTGTTAATTTGTATCTTATATTTCATTGCTGGATAGATTTTTTTTAATTGCGAAAATACTTTCAAGGTGTATTGATGTCACAGCATAATTTTTTTCTTGAAATACTCACATGGAGGCTTCCTTTCCCTCCGAGGACCTGGGCAGTGGGTGGCTCTCTACCTGGTGACTGTGGCCACAGCAGGCTCCATCTTTGGAGAACACATGTCTTTGAGTGCCCCGTCTTCAAGATTCCTACCTGGAGTTTTTCATTTTGTTTTTTTCACCCAGTGTCTGCTTTTCTCTTTTTGTCAGAATGCCTCTTATTAAAAAGCTCTGCTTATTTTTTTTAAAAGGAGATACAAACTAAAGATTAATATATTTTCAGATCATTAAATTTTAAAGCTATAAATAGTGTCTTAATGCTAATGGAATAGATACGTGAAACATCGTTCAGTGATTTCACTGGAATGAAGGTGAAGCAATTAAATGTACTTAAAAATATATAAATTAAATTATGTATTTCTTGTTTCAGGCAATTGTATTTGCCTTAGTACGCATTAAATGTATCTTTATAGTTTTACCATCCTTAAGCATAATGTCAGAAGTCCATAAACCCAATTATGCCATGGGAAATCTGCTATGAGGATTTTGTTCAGTGAATTTCTATCATTTAAAAAATTTAAATTGCTTTGAAAGATAAATGAAATTTTATTAATTGATTTTTAGAGAGAAGGAGAAGGCGATGGCACCCCACTCCAGTATTCTTGCCTGGAAAATCCATGGATGGAGGAACCTGGTGGGCTGCAGTCCATGGGGTCGCTAAAAGTCGTACACGACTGAGCAATTTCACTTTCACTTTTCACTTTCATGCATTGGAGAAGGAAATGGCAACCCACTCCAGTGTTCTTGCCTGGAGTATCCCAGGGACGGCGGAGCCTGGTAGGCTGCCGTCTATGGGGTCACACAGAGTCGGACACAACTGAAGCAACTTAGCAGCAGAGAGGAATGTGGTGATCATAGAAAGTGTTTATATAGCAGATAAAATCATTGTTTATGAGTATGTTTTATACATATATAAAATGATATTTTTAAGTGCCCTGAAAATGTAGTTATTAACAGTCAGTCAACAGGAGAATCAGTGTTTTAAGGATGTTTTACATTATGTTTGCATTTCTAATATTGTTAGTTTAAAAATAAAATTCGTATTCAGTGTAAAAGTGAAATGAAAAGGCATAATTACATACTGAGACATTGCTTATCCTATTTGATCATAAGCCTTTGAGCCTTACTGTTCTGAGGTTTTTATCATTGTTTTTATTTTTAAATTCAAGTATACTTCTTTTTTTTCTTTATATCTAATTTAAAATGCTTCACTTCTGTTAAACTTAAGAGTTCAAGGTGAATCTGCATGTGTTTTTAAGTGCTAGAGAAAAATTTGGCAAGTCCTTTTGAAGGGTGACCGTGATGGCTCCCTTGGCCCTATAGAGAGCCCCACTCTGGGGAAGGTCCTTTTATCAGTAGATTGGGATTTACTAGATATAATTCATTCCCATTAATTGCTTCTTTCTGAAATTCTACATTTCAATTATCTTTTAGGCAGAGTGTTTTTTGGTGCGAGAGCATCTTTTAAAAAAGTCTTTAATATATATATTTTAAATGTCCTGCATCGTCTTGCTGTCTCTAGCCAGGTTGCTTGCCCTTATAGGTATAGAGCTGTCCCACAGGGGAGCCAGGTAATTCTGCTGTGACCGTTCCAAGCCCCAAGATCACTTTTGATATTTCCCATGTTTCATTCTCTTACTGTCTCTGCCTAGATTGGATAAATAGGGCTAGATTTTACAAGGTCTGCTGCAAACATTTGATATTTTCAATCACAAGTTGGCCGATTGGGAGGCTTCTATTTAGTTACTTGAACTAGGTCACCAGACACATTGTATTAATCCCATCGTTTCAATGGGCCATCTGTTGAGTCACTCTGGTAATTGTTCCTTTTCTAAATACCAGTGTACCCAAGTTCAGTTGCAGCCAAGAGTGTTAGGAGTCTTTTCACGGAGACTAATGCACTGAGCTGTGGTCCCCTCTCAAGTGCAACTTGCCCTTGGAGAGTTTTTATTGTCACCTTCTTTCTGTGTTCCTTTTCCTCATTGTGAGTTTTTGGTTGTGGTAGTTGAGGGTAATGTTTAGGAAAAAGAGGTCAGACATTTGTGAGTAGCAGTCGTAGGATTGCTTTGTGATGAAGCTTTGGGGAAGAGAAGGGAAAGAATGGTCAATAAACAACCCTACTGTGTATATTTGGGCTCTTCTGTGATGCCTGGGAAGGATCTGACATGGCTGTCCAAGCTGAGGCTTTAAGCTAAATGGCTGTTCACCCATTGAAATGTACGTTTTACTTTGTGTTTCTAATTTTCTGGCAAGATCTAGAAAGTAAGAGTCTTAATTCTGAAAGGCAAACGCAGTGTAGATGGGGAACTATACTGATGTAGGCATTTTTTATGTTATCTGTGAAAAAGAGAAATGCTGACTGTGTCCTGGGCTCTCTTCTCTTCTCCCCCATGGTGATACCATCTAGTTCTGTGACTTTGAATGCCACCCATATATCTCTGCGACTCCCAATTCCGTGCCTGCAGCTCAAAGCTCTTTTAGATTAGTGTTTCAAACTGCCTTTCTGATAGCTGTACATAGATCTCCAATAGATAGGCTCAGTATAAACTCTTGGTTTATATCTGGCATGATCAACTCATCCTGGTTTCCCAGGACACTCTTGGTTTTAACACTGCAAGTGCTACATTTTAGTAAGCCTCTCAGCCCCAGACAAAACGAGGATGCTTGGTCATCCTGTTTATGAAATGTTTCTTGCCCACTCTGAATATCTCTGCAGAATCATTCCCCCAGTTGCTCATGAGTTATCCTTGTTTCTTTCTAGATCCATCAGCATGTCATGTTTCTAAACCATGTGTGATCCATCTGTATTCCTTGCTGTCTACCTTCAAAAACACCCAACTCTGTCCATTTCTCTGCATCTCTGCTGATCCTAACTTAGAGCAAACCATTTGAATTTTCTGCTGGCTCATGTGCATAACAAACCCATGGCATCCTGTGACCATTTCACATTGTTCTTACCAAGGTCTCCAAGCTTCCTGACAGTCTGAAGCCTTCTGTCTTTCCTACCCCGTGTCATCCCTTCTGCCCCCTCCAGCCACACTGGCTCTCTTTACCTTGGACATGTGAAGTTTGTTCATGTTTTAGGATCTTTCTACTTGCTCTTCCTTTTGCCTGGCGTGTCCTTTTCTTTGTGTAGCTGATTTCTTCTGGACATTTAGGTCTTATCTTAAGTAACTTTCTTCAGAGAGGCCTTCCTTGACCAACCAATTGATAAGAATATTCAGTCAGCCATCTTAGTCATATTACTTTCTAACTTTGTTTTTCTGCATAACACTTTTCACTCTCTTACGTTATTTGATTGGCTTGTTCTCGCGCTGCCCTTCTAGAAAGTAGGGGAGTGAGGGCTTTTCTGCTACATTCACTATTCTAGCCCCAGGCTTTAGAACAGTTCACAGGGTGGGTGTTCAGGAAATATTATTAGTTGAAGTAAAGAATAATTACCTCAAGCCATGTTATGAGTGGCACTAGTGGTAAAGACGCTAGCAAAGTAATGCTCCAAATTCTCCAAGCCAGGCTTCAGCAGTACATGAACCGTGAACTTCGGATGTTCAAACTGGATTTAGAAAAGGCAGAGGAACCAGAGATCAAATTGCCAACATCTGTTGGATCATCAAAAAAGGAAGAGAGTCCAGAAAAACATCTACTTCTGCTTCGTTGACTATGCCAAACCTTTGATTGTATGGATCACAGCAAGCTGTGGAAAATTCTGAAAGAGATGGAAATACCAGACCACCTGACCTGCTTCCTGAGAAATCTATATGTGGGTCAAGAAGCAACAGTTAGAACTGGACATGGAACAACAGACTGGTTCCAAATCAGGAAAGGAGTACGTCAAGGCTGTATATTGTCACCTTGCTTATTTAACTTCTATGCAGAGAACATCATGAGAAATGCTGGACTGGATGAAGCACAAGCTGGAATCAGGGTTGCCGGAAGAAATATCAGTAACCTCAAATATGCAGATGACACCATCCTTACAGTAGAAAGCGAAGAACTAAAGAGACTCTTAATGAAAGTGAAAGAGGAGGGTGAAAAAGCTGGCTTAAAACATAACATTCAGAAAACTAAGATCATGGTATCTGGTCCCATCACTTCGTGGCAAATAGATGGGAAAACAATGTAAACAGTGACAGATCTTTATTTTGGGGGGCTCCCAAATCACTGCAGATGGTGACTGCAGCCATGAATTTAAAGGACACTTACTCCTTGGAAGAAAAGCTTTGACCAACCTAGACAGCGTATTAAAAAGCAGAGATATTACTTTACCAACAAATGTCCGTCTAGTCAAAGCTGTGGTTTTTCCAGTAGTCATGTATGGATGTGAGAGTTGGGCTATAAAGAAAGCTGAGCACCAAGAAATTGATGCTTTTGAAATGTGGTGTTAGAGAACACTTTTGAGAGTCCCTTGGACTGCAAGGAGCTCCAACCAGTCCATCCTAAAGGAAATCAGTCCTGAATATTCATTGGAAGGACTGATGCTGAAGCTGAAACTCCAATACTTTGGCCACCTGATGCAAAGAACTGACATTTGAAAAGACCCTGATGCTGGGAAAGATTGAAGGAGGGAGGTGAAAGGGACGACAGAGGATGAGATGGTTGGATGGCATCACCAACTCAATGGACTTGAGTTTGGGTAAGCTCCGGGAGTTGGTGATGGACAGGGAGGCCTGGTGTGCTGCGGTCCATGGGGTTGCAAAGAGTCGGACACGACTGAGCAACTGAACTGAACCGATCATTATAGAACATTTAGCAGTGTCCCAAGCCTCAACTCACTTAGATGCCAGTATCATTCCTTACCAAGAGGTGACAACCAGACACTGCTGCATGTCCTCTTGGGGGAAAATTGAAACCGTTATTTTAAGCAATTATGTTTGCCTCTATGTTCTTTACACTGGGAAATTACTAATGCAAAAAAACCAAGTACAAAGCTGGTGGGTTTCTTTTTTTTTTTGGCTGGGGGAGGGGGGATGTATCTGATTTTTAGAAAACTATTACAGAGAAAAAATGTTCATCTTACATCATTACTAAGTCATAAGAATCTATTTTCAACTTGTGTGCCTCTGTAATTCCACATTAAGCTTTGTGTTAGAAACCCTAAAATATTCTGAGGGAATTTGTTCTTTCAGGGTTTCTATATTTTTCGCCTGCTCCCATCACCATGGAGCTAAAACACTTTGAGAGACATGTTAGGTTAAAAACAGTCATGACAGAAGAGGAAAAAATATTTTTCTTCGGCTTTTTTCTTTTTTTCTTTTCAGTTCTTCCTTACCCCTCAGTCAACTGAGTAGGATGATCAGTTTGAATGTTCTTAAATGGGGCATCAGGGTAGGAAAGGTATCTTTTCCAGAGCATTTTTTTCCTCCTGGAAAATGCCAACATAATTTGATCTGTGAAATGATATGCTAAGATCAGGGAAAATGTACCAGAACTATGTAGGTGAACAAGCCTTTTTACTTGGCCTACACCCACTTTATAGATTTATGTGGTTAGGGCTCCTGTATATCATGTCGATTTTTTTCTTTTTTTTCCCAATCTGGAAGTCAAATACCAAAATGTGTTCTAGTTTTTAATGTAGAACTGATTGATTCTTGGAATAAATGAAGTTCTTACCAGCTTTCTTAAAGTGTGACCTTTGCACACTATTGTGTAAGAAATATGAAGTTACCAGAGATAATCTGTTAATTGAAGGATTTGAGTTTCTCATCTCTTTAGTGGAGGGTGCATGGGCTTCGGTAGTTGCAGCACATGGGCTCAACAGTGCGGTTTCTAGGCTCTAGAGCACAGGCTCAGTAATTGTGGCACCTGGCCTAGGTGCCTTGCAGCATGTGGAATCTTCCTGGAGCAGAGATCAAACCTGTGTTCTGCATTGGGAGGAAAATCCCTAGCCACTGGACCACCAGGGAAGCCCCAGTCCTTTCAGATATACCAAGAATTAATATCACATTGATGAGAGAAGTTTTTCACCCTAGTATTTATGAGCAGTAGCATCTTCTGTTAGCTTGTAGGAACGTATCCTAGTATGTTATTTGTGTTCAGCAAGTGTGGTTTGGAGAGTTCTTCCCTTTAAAATGCTGCATTTTTCTAAACAGTTAATATCTTCTGATATGAATTATCAGCCCAATTGTGATTTCACTGTGTTGAAACCCTCAGGCAATTTCAGGAAGTTTAGACGCCTTGTTTCTTTTTGAGCAGTATTACTGTTTCTTTCTGTACAGATGAAAACATGATACTGAAATTTAAGTGGATGGCCTTACAGTAAATTGTGGAATTTAAACATCAGAGACTTAAAAATAATTGCAGTGATTAAAAAACAGTTTAAAAACATATCTGCTTTTGTGATACAGGCTAATGAGAAAGTCTTTTTCTCTTGTATTAAGTGTTTGGCTCCTTATCAGTTAACCCCCAATTTTTAACATAAGGAGACAGTCTTTGCATTCTTGAGTAAACTCACCACAGGGGACCCTCTGTATAAAGAGTTAGAAGGTGCTTTTCTCTGTGCATTTGTATATTGATAAGAACAAAGTTTATAAATTACAACATCTTCTGATTTTATTCTTATAAAAAAATTTTAACAACTTTTTGGGTATTTTATTTCTTGCTCCCCTTAGCTGCTGTACTCAGTTTACCCTACTTTTTACAATATTAAGAATAATAAACATAGATACTGAAAAGTTACTGCCTCCCTCTCCAAGTTTCAGTATTGGTACTCTGGATGTGTGTATACATATATGCATATCTACACACATAGGTGTGTATTTATGAGTGTATATCTATATATGTGTGTTTGTTAATTTTTCTATATCATGTTGTTTTTTTTCCCCCCCTTTGGCTTTAAATTTGTCAAAAGGTATTTCTAAATACCTGCTCTGGGCCATGCTGGGAGCACAGGGATGACTGGGTAAAGACCTTGTCTTCTTAGAACCTGTAGAAAACCTGGAATTGACAGTAGCATATACAGAGAAAGATAATCATCACTGTCAAGTTACAGCACTAAAATACTACTGATTAGTGGTATTCTCCCCATCAGTGTATGTGTTATTGTTAGGTTTTTTCCCCTCTTTGCATTGTTGAGGTCCTGTTGTTCATAGTTTTTGAACTTAACGTTATGTTCTCTCATAAAAGCACCAGTTTTTGTGAGTATATAGTATTTGTGGACATTCCATAATTTATATGGTATAAGAGTGTTTAGGTAGTTTACAGTTATTTTTTATTGTAAATAATGCTGTGATGAACACCGTCTGCATACAATTTTGTCTTCTGGAGTATTTCCTTTAGACATTTCAGGAGTAGAATGACTGCATAAAGGTATGTAAGCATTTTAGAGGCTCTTGATACATATTCCTAAAAGTTGTTTTTTGTTTTTTTTTTCAATAACTTGTTTTCATTCATCCCGGTACCCAATGAGTACATTTTGTAAAAAAGGAAAAAACAACACCTCACCCCCCAAAAAACCCACCTCTTTTCATTTGTATTTATTTATTGAATAGGAACATTTTTCAAATGTTTAGCCAAAGATTTATTGCTTTCTTTCGTGAATTGTCTATTAATACTTATTTTCCCATTTTTCTTCTGGAGTCTTAGCTTAGTGTTTCATCTTGATTGACAGGGACTCTGTAAATTCAGTATTTTACAGAGTATTATGTGTATACTTATTATGTATATTCAGTGCATTAAACCTCTGTTGTAGTTTCCTTACTGGTTTTTGGTTTGCCTTTTAATATATCAATATTTTAAACTTTCATGTAAGCAAATCTATCAGCTTTCTCTTTTATAGTTTTTCATTGCTTTTGCACATGGAAAATCTTTCTCCGTTTATGTATCATATTTTCCTCTTGACATTTGATTAACTTTTTGGCTAAGTTCTTTGCACTCATTAATTCCGTAAGAAAGAAAGTCTGTTACTGACGAGCCAGCAGGACTTTGCTGCCAAAGGGGGCTGCTGCAGGTTGTGCTCTGTACTTCTCTGCATGGAGGGGCTGCTTACCCTGTTTATTCTCTGACTTTACTCTGACTCTTGGTACTGGTGGAGCTGTGTGACTCATTGGACTATGGTTCTGTTAATCTTGGGTCCTTGTGAAAGTACTTTGTTGAATATAAAGGATGGAAGTGAACAAAGTAAAATTTAAACCAAAGTCATAAGACTCTTAGTCAAGATCATACTGTGTTTTTAGGAGGCCCAGAAATGAAAACCGACTTTTTCTAGGTTGTAACAGATATAAAGAAAGCTACCTCACTCACTTTTGCATGCTAGAAATACTATGGATTGTAATGTTAGGCTAGAATTGACTGCCAAAAAGAATGTAAAATATTATTTCTGGCTTATTTTATGATGATAACTACCAATTTTCTAATTTGTACAAGTTGTTATTTTAAAATATGTAACTCAGTTGAAAGGAAAATACTTCCAACTTGCTGGAAAATGAATACTGCTAAACTGCATCATAGGTAGTTCTTAAAAGTGCTGGTTTGTGATACATAAATAAATTGTCTTACATGATTTTTAAACCAAAACCCCACTTTGTTTTGTTTTGTTTTGTTTTTTCAAAACCCCACTTTTAGAACTAATACTCTTGATGGCATTCCAGGTGGAATAGGTTTAAACATATTTCATTGAATGCAAAGCCTGGGTACTGTATGTTGCTTTTACATCATATTTGTCCATTTCCTCTCCCACTAAATGCAAACATTTTTAGGGCAGTAACTCCAACGTGTAGAATAGTCGTCCATTATTTGTTGAGTAATAGATGTTTGTTGAGTGCGTATCGGGGCGTAGTCTGAGAAAGAGAGGAGAAAGCAGTGCTTCTGCTCGAGTGCCCGCGCTGTACCAGGCATCGTCCCAGATACTCACTGTTCTTATAACCATACAGAGAGCCTTGCTTTTCTAAAGATGAACCCGATTTTAACCTTTCTTGTTATTTCCTGGAGATGTTATGAGCACTAGATTATTACAGGACTGCAGAAAACTGCCCAAGCAGACATGTGGGGAGCTCCAACATGTTTGGAGGTAGAAGTCTGTACCAACTGTAATCAGAAGCGATGTGGACGGCTGGTGAAAGCCATGGATGCCGTGGGACTAGCTTGCACATACTTGGAGGTGATTTGCTTTTGAAGGTTTAGTTTGTGGATTCAAATAAGCTAAGTCACCTTTCTGAATTTTCTGAATCATTTTTGGGGGGAGATTTTTTTTTGGGTGTGGACCAGAGTCCACATTTTAAAAGTCTTTATTGAATTTGTTACAATATTGGTCCTGTTGTTTTTTTATGTTCTGTTTTTCTGGGTGTGAGACATGTAGGATTTTAGCTCCCCGACCAGGGGTTGAACCTGCACCTCCTGCATTTGAAGGCAAAGTCTTAACCACTAGCCTGCCAAGGAAGTCCCTAAAGCATTTTGTATGTATGCAACTAGCAGCAGACATAAATATTTTCACTTTCTATTTAATCTTAACTGAAGCTTTACTTTTTGTAGAGAGAGTCACAGTATGACAAAAAAATTTTTTATAGTTTTTCTTAATAATATACACTGTTTATAGTCTCTTCCCCACCACCCAGTGGCGAAGGACTCCCCATGAAAAATTTTACACCAAGATTGTGTTAGACCATCAAAAAGATTCAAGGTTTTTATAATTTAGGGCAGTAATGATCTTACAGAAATATCAATGTAAAATATTGTGAGCTTAGTTTACCTGACAGGTAAATATAGAGTAATAAAGAGAAATTTTTCTTTCTTTTTTTTTAAACCAAAGGATTTGGACCTAGTTGCTGATTCATCTCTAGAGTACTTTGATCTGTCTTTAAAAACAAAACAGAGTTTTCTGCATTTTCCCCCTACCAAATGTAAAATTAAAATTTGAAATTTCCAAAAGCAAGTTTCTTAACTGTTGAGAAAAGAGACGCCAACTCCCACTGAAGTGGGAAAACCATGTAAAACTTGTAAATTTGTTTTTTGTGTGAAGATTCACTTCATTTTCCTGAGCCAGATTTGATGTGGACAACTTTTCCTTGAATACTCATTAAAATATGGGCTGAAAGAATAAGAGTTCTTCTTTAACACCCAAAATTGATTCTTCATGTGAAGATTTTAAAATAATTTTTAGTGGACTCTGATTTCTGTAGGAACTAAATTTAGAGATGCATCTTAAACATCTTGTCATCTACCATTTATGTATTCATTTGTTTCTTCAGCACTTTGTTCTTCCTACAACCTCTTGTTTAAATATCTTTGATTAAAATGTTGTCTGCTTTTGGTAAAAAGTTAAATAGCAAGTATTTGTGAATAACAGTTGCATTAACCGGGGCTTCCCTGCTGGCTCAGTGATAAAGAATCCTCATACCAATGCAGGAGACACAGGTTTGATCCCTAATTTGGGAGGAGTCCACAAACCACGGACCAAATAAGCCCGTGCACCACAGCTGTTTAGCCTGTGCTCTGGAGTTCAGGAACCGCAACTACTGAGCCCACGCACTGCAGCTACTGAAGCCTGCACGCCCTAGAGCCTGTGCTCCCCAACAGGAGACGCCCCTACGCTGCAAATAGAGAAGAGCCCCTGCTTGCCGCACCTGGAGAAAAGCCCACACAGCAGCAAAGACCCGGCACATCCAAAAATAATAAATAAAAATCTCGTTTGCCTAGTCAGATTTATTTGCTATGCTATTGAATGTCAGCCACAGACATTAGAAATCTAGTCTAGTGACTTAAGCAGATGGAGAGAAACAGCCCCAGAAGTCAGCACTGCAGGGCTGGTGCGTCTGCGGCTCAAGGATGCCACAGGGGACCTGGATCTTGGCCCTTCATTCCCTTAGTGTCTTCCCTCAAGCTGGCTTCAGTAGAGTAATGTGCCATTACTCTTCCAGGCCTCCTGTACACCAGGAGGAAGAAGCTGGAAGCAGAAGCTGGCAGGCCTAAGGGCTTGCTAACCCAGTCGTTTACTTTTTATCAAGAGAGCTAAAGTGACCTGAGAAGTTGCATGTTACAAACATCTGCTTCCTTCTCATTAGTCAGAACTACATTAGATAGTTGGCCCTAGACCAGTCACTGGCCAAGGCACCTGAGTGTCCTCAAGTGCTGTGGAGAATTCCTGATTTCTTCCCTGGGGTAGTGGAGAGGATCCCTGCCAGGGTGCTCCATGACTACCGGAACAAATGGAGAATCTCCAGTTTGGGAAGAACTGGGAGGATGAATATGGGGTCGATAATGGCTAGTGTCTGCCACAGCTGCTAAAATGAGCACAGTATGTACCAGGTGAATTTAGAAGCCCTATGCATTGTCAGTTTCCTCAACCCCTCAAATTTCCTGTAATAAATGAGGTTTTTTTCAAAAATGTATTTCAAATATTCTTATTTAGTTAGAGTCCATCTTGTTTGTGAATGAGTAGTGTCTTCCTTAATATTATGATGAGAAAATTGGGAGCTTAGTCATAATACTCTAAAATTGAATTTTGGAATTTTTTTGAAGAATTTTTACTTTTGGATTTCTTTTCAGTAGCCATCTAAAAGATTAATTTTATTTATGAGTAAAGCACCTTGAAGGTGATTCTTCTTCAAAATGCATGGACAAAAAAACCCCAAAATGCATGGACAGTGATCATATATATGGATAAATATTCTTTTTTATTTATTTTAAAATTTTTTATTTTTTTAAAGCTTTTATTGGAGTAAAGTTGCTTTACAGTGTTGTGTTAGTTTCTACAGTACAGCAAAGTGAATCAGCCATGTGTGTATATATATCCCCTCTGTTTTGTATTTCCTTCCTATTTAGGTCACCACAGAGCATTGAGTAGAGTTCCCTGTGCTATACAGTAGGTTCCCATTAGTTATCTATTTTATACATACTATCAATAGTGCATATATGTCAATCCCAATCTCCCAATTCATCCCACCCTCCACTGCCCGCCTTGGTGGATGTCTGTGTGTGTGCCCAGTTGCTTCAGTCGTGTCTGACTCTTTGCGACCCCATGGACTGTAGCCCAGCAGGCTCCTCTGTCCGTGGGATTCCCCAGGCAAGAATACTGGAGTGGGTTGCCATGCCCTCCTCCAGGGGGTCTTCCTGACCCAGGGATTGAACCTGCGTCTCCTGCACTTCATGTGGATTCTTTACCCACCAAGCCACCTGGAAAGCCCAGGCATCTATACATCTCTATGTGTGTGTCTCTATTTCTGCTTTGTAAATAAGACCATCTGAAGCTTAACATTATATTATAAAATATTTCTCATGAAGTTTTATGCTGTTTTAAAAAATTGCTTTGATGTCTTAATTTGCTTAACCATTTTCCAGTTGTACATTTGGTTTACTTCCATTTTGTGTTGCTATTAAAAATGCTGTAATTTACATCTTTATTTGTATGGGTTAATTTTAATGTTGTTGTGTTTTTTTAAAGAATTCTCACTTTTTTATTTTTTAAATTTATTTTTAATTGAAGGATAATTGCTTTACAGTATTGCATTGAAGTGAAGTCGCTCAGTTGTGTCCGACTCTTTGCGACCCCGTGGACAGTAGCCTACCAAGCTCCTCCATCCATGGGATTTTCCAGGCAAGGGTACTGGAATGGGTTGCCATTTCCTCCTCCAGGGGATCTTCCCAACCCAGGGATCAAACACAGGTCTCCCGCATTGTGAGCAGACGCTTTACCGTCTGAGGCACTAGAGAAGGCCCACAGTATTGCATTCAATTCAGTTCAGTCGCTCAGTCGTGTCTGACTCTTTGTGACCCCATGAATTGCAGCACACCAGGCCTCCTTGTCCATCAACAACTCCCGGAGTTCACTCAAACTTATGTCCATCGAGTCAGTGATGGCATCCAGCCATCTCATCCTCTGTCGTCCCCTTCTCCTCCTGCCCCCAATCCCTCCCAGCATCAGAGTCTTTTCCAATGAGTCAACTCTTCGCATGAGGTGGCCAAAGTACTGGAGTTTCAGCTTTAGCATCATTCCTTCCAAAGAAATCCCAGGGCTGATCTCCTTGAGAATGGACTGGTTGGATCTCCTTGCAGTCCAAGGGACTCTCAAGAGTCTTCTCCAACACCACACTTCAAAATATCAACATGAATCAACCATAGGTTTACCCCATGTTCCTGCCTATTTCCCTCCCCATCCCACCTCTAGGTTCCCACCTCCCCAAAGCCTCTAGGCTGTTACCGAGCCACAGTTTGAGTTTCCTGAGTCATACAGCAAATTCCCTTTGGCAATTTATTTTACCTGGTAATGTCTGTTTCCATGTTACTGTCTCCGCCCCTCCCACCCTCTCCTTCTTCCTGCTCAGCTGTGTTCATAAGTCTGTAGAACCCCCATATTTTAATGGCTTTTGAAGCAGTTAGCTAGTTATATCCCAGTGGCACTGTAGTGAAGAATTGATATTTCATTTTTATGATAGTAAGGTGAAATTTTCTACCATATTTTCTTTCTCTTATGAGCCAGCTCTTCCTGTTTTTTTCCAGTTACTTTTCTAAATAAGAAAATATGTTTTGCACATTGGGAAATGATAAATTTTCACTAACATTTGTTAGCCATAGTTGTCACTTCACAAAAAAGTTTATTAACATTTTTTGAACAATTTTGTGCAAGCTCTTTTTGTAAGTAATTATATACTTTATCCCTAACGCATAGTATTCCGCTCAGCTAGCAAAGAATCCATCTGCAATATAGGAGACTCCGGTTCAATTTCTGGATCGGGAAGTTCCCCTGGAGAAGGGATAGGCTACCCACTCCAGTATTCTTGGGTTTCTCTGGTGGCTCAAATGGTAAGGAATCTGCCTCCAATGTGGGAGATCTGGGTTTAATCTCTGGGTTGGGAAGATCCTCTGGAGGAGGGCATGGCAACCCACTCCAGTATTCTTGCCTGGAGAATCCCCATGGACAGAGGAGCCTGGCGGGCTACAGCCCATGGGGTTTCAAAGAGTCAGACATGATTAATTTTGTTTCTTTGTGTGCCTGATAATGTAGTAGACCCTGGGGATACAATAATCAATATAACAGCTATCATGTCCATGATATCAGAAAAATAATTGTCCTTTGTCTCATTTTCCCCCTAATATTTGTGTCATTTTAAGTTGTAGAGAATTATCTAATCTTTAATAGTCAATTGATTTTCTTTTTGATTCTTTAAAATATGTACCAAAAACAGAAATTTGTATAGAATTTTAAATGCCTGCTTTGTGTCTGTTTAGTAATCTTATATGTTTGTTCTTGTTTCAGTTATTATGTGGAATACTAACAGATTTAGTTGTACCACCCCAAATTTCACTTGTGTATGTTGATAAAATGTAAGTTATTATAGTACTTGAGAAACAGTAATTTTTCAATGTGTAAGTTATAACAGTTAAGTTTTCTTTAAAGAATGTTGAGAGTGAAACACTGTTCAGCTGAGGGGTAATTGGGTTAGTTCAGCTTCCAGGTGGCTCAGAAGGCAAAGAATCTGCTTGCAGCGCAGGAGACCTGCGTTTGATCCTGGGTTGGGAAGATGCCCCAGAGAAGGAAATAGCAACCTGCTCCATTCTTGCCTGGGAAATCCCTGTTGGGCTATAGTCCATGGGGTTGCAAACACTGACTCGATGGACGTGAGTCTGGGTAAACTCCGGGAATTGGTGATGGACAGGGAGGCCTGGTGTGCTGCGATTCATGGGGTTGCAAAGAGTCGGACACGAATGAGCGACTGAACTGAACTGAGTGACTAACACTACTTAATTGGGGGTTAGATAACCAGCTGGTTTTTATGTCATGTTTTATTTTGCTTATTTTTTCATATTCAAGTGGAACACATGATTTCTTAATTTAATTAAGAAATTAAAATTTCTTTAAAATGGACAGAATTACCAGCAATCCCTGTGTCTCCTGTATTTGGGGTGTATTTTATTGATAATTTTTTTGTTTCTTCATTAGCTATTTTTTATTCTGCTTAGCCTATTGTGTTTTTAATAGGAAATCATCTATGTCATTGTTTATCTTTCATTTGAAGATTTTTATAAATCTTCACTGATATATATAATGTCCAATTTTTTCCTCATATCTGCCAATGTGATTTCTAGGGATATGAAGATTTTACCGTCTTTATCAAAGAATAATGTTTGAGATACCTTTACTTATTTTATTATTAGCAGTATGTTTGTAATTTATTAAATTTTACTTTTTTCTTTATTAACATTTTCCTGTACTTTTCTGAGCTTTTGAGTTGATTTCTCAGTTTATCAGATCAGTCGCTCAGTCATGTCCGACTCTTTGCGACCCCATGAATCGCAGCACGCCAGGCCTCCTTGTCCATCACCAGCTCCCAGAATTCACTGAGACTCACGTCCATCGAGTCAGTGATGCCATCCAGCCATCTCATCCTCTGTCGTCCCCTTCTCCTCCTGCCCCCAATCCCTCCCAGCATCAGAGTCTTTTCCAATGAGTCAACTCTTCGCATGAGGTGGCCAAAGTACTGGAGTTTCAGCTTTAGCATCATTCCTTCCAAAGAAATCCCAGGGCTGATCTCCTTGAGAATGGACTGGTTGGATCTCCTTGCAGTCCAAGGGACTCTCAAGAGTCTTCTCCAACACCACAGTTCAAAAGCATCAATTCTTCGGCGCTCAGCCTTCTTCACAGTCCAACTCTCACATCCATACATGACCACAGGAAAAACCATAGCCTTGACTAGATGAACCTTTGTTGGCAAAGTAATGTCTCTGCTTTTGAACATGCTGTCTAGGTTGGTCATAACTTTCCTTCCAAGGTAGATTATACTAAAAACTATACATTTATCTCAGTTTGTGATTTTGGCTTAACTCAACAGGTTAGAAATTTTGCTTTTCATTTTTCAGCATTGTACATGATTTCAATATGTTGTGTTTCAATATGCTCTTAGATGTAGTTGTTTTGTTTTTATTGAACACTTCTAGTTTAAACTGTGGTCTAAGAATATAGACTATAGTTATAAAATACATTTTAGGTTTTTTAAATAAAAAACCTTCATGTTTGCTCAGTTTTTGTACACATACCATAGAAAATTGACTAGCCAGTTAGTCCCATTTTTAGAGTGTAGAGGTCAGTATAAGTTTTAATTGTTTAATTTCATCCTTTGTTTTCTTCTCTGGTTACTGTGTGTGTGCACTGGGTCTGTATGACATTGTGTGACTGCCCTGCTCCTTTTCCTCATCATGCTAAGGCAGGTATGTTGACTTCTTAATTCATATCTTTCCTGATATTTTTAAAACTGAGACTCCCAGCATTTGTCCCTTTCCTGCTTCATTATTCTTTATAGCACTTTTCAGCATGTCAAAAATAAGTAAATTTGTTGGTTTGCCGTTGATCTTTGTCCCTAGAATGTAACTTCAAGAAAGGCAGAGAATTTTGTTACTTTTATTCAGAGCTTGGGTGTGAAGAATAATACCTGGTATAGAGTAGATGTGCTATTAATATTTGTCTCACTAATAACTAGATGTGATTATTTTCAGCTGATTTCTCCTATATCTTAGTTTGATTTCATGTGTTAGTGCTTTTTTATATAAATTGAATGATACTTTGTTTTTTAAAGTTTTATTTATTTACCTGTTGGTCTGGGTCTTTGCTCCTGCTTTCTCGAGTTGTGGCGAGCCAGGACTGCTCGTCACTGCAGTGCATGGGTGCCTCATTGTGGTATCTTCTCTTATCGCGGAGCACAGGCTCTGGGTGCACGGGCTTCAGTCGTTGCGTCACATGGGCTCAGTAGTTCAGGCTCCCAGGCTCTAGAGTACAGGTTTAGGAGTGGTCATGCATGTGCTTAATTGCTTCTCAGGATGTGGGATCTTCCCGGACCAGGGGATTGAACCTGTGTCTCCTACCTTGACAGGCAGGTTGTTTACCCCTGAGCCAACAGGGAAGCCCCATTTGTTAGTACATGATATAAAATGTCATTTTATTACAGATATTTCTTTCTTTCCTTCTGAGCTCCCTGCGTGACTTGAGGAATCTTAGTTCCCTAATGCAGGAGACCTGGGTTTGATCCCTGGGTCAGGAAGATCCCTTGGAGAAGAGAATGGCTACACACTCCAGTATTCTCGCCTGGAGAATTCCATGAACAGGATAATTCATGGGGTTGCAAAGAGTTAGACACCACTGAGCGACTAACACTTTCACTTTCAACCAGGGATTCAACTCACACCCTTGGTGGTGAAAAAACATGGAGTCTTAACCACTGGACCACCAGGGAATTCTCTATAGATATTTTCTTTTCCCATAGCACCTAGCTTGATATGTTTTCTTTTAATCATGATACCCAATAATATTGCTTCCTCTGTTTTTTTTTAAATAGTTTTTTGTTAATATCTCCTTTAAATTTTTTTTTCTGTCTTCTTTTGATGTATACGTCTTCAGAATAACATGTTGGATTCTGGGGATTTTTGTTGTATTACCAAATGAGGTTCTTTCAATAAAGTGAGATAATTCACCTTTGCTTCCTTCCAAACGTATCACTAAGTTTTCTTTTTTCTAAATCTGAGAACCTGTATGATGGTTTTGAAGCTATGACTCCTTAAGAATTATAATCAGCTCTCCCTGACACATTGGTCATGATTTGTTTCCTTTTGTATCTTTATATGATTCAGAGTACAATTGCAGAATTAAACTATTTCTTATGACCTTGGATCCACATTTCTTAATCCCATTATTACGATTCTGTATGCTTCGTAGTGCAGTGTGTTAGGGTTTTTTTAGAATTTTTAAAAAGATTTATTTTTTTGGCTGCACAGGGTCTTTGTTGCTACACACAGGCTTTTTTACATTGCAGCCCAGTGGGGGCTACTTGTTGTCGCGGTGCATGGCTCGTTGCAGCGGCTGCTCTTCCTGCGGAGCACAGGCTCTCAGGTGTGCAGGCTTTAGTGGCTGTAGCACGTGGGCTCTGTAGTTGCAGCGCTCAGGCTCAGTTGGTCCACGGCATGTGCAATCTTCTCAGACCAAGGATCGAACCCACGTCTCCTGCGTTGGCAGGCGTTTTCTTTACTGCTGAGCCACCAGGGAAGCCCAGTTGCCGTGTGTTTTCATTCAGTCCTCTCTGCAGTAGCGCGTGCTCCTTTTCCACTCAACTACCCTTTCCAAGCTCTGCATCCAGTTCCATCCTATTTTACTTCCAGGTTCAGCTCATCTGTTTTCTTGGTGAAGCCTTCCCTAACTCCACAGCAAATCTTAGGTACTTGTCCTCTGTAGTTTTACTGCCTCTGTATGTTTCTAGTTACTTTCTTCTTACAATGCACCATGATTTTTAGTCTCTGACATACAGTCAGTGCTCAATAAATATTGCTATCTATGTACTCTTTTCTTCCCTTCTTCCTTAATACTATTTTCTTTTATAACTTACAGTGTCTTTGCACTTTTTTCTTTTCTACACTCCAGACCCACTTTTCTGTGGTTTCATGTGAATAAATGATTTAATTTTTGAGTCTTTTTTAAAAATACAAAGGCCTGCTTTGTTCCAACACATACTCTGCATAGAAATATGAGCAGTATTTCTTCGTCTTCCTTGGTGTCATCAGTTCTTGTCTTTAGTTTCCCTGTTCTCTTCCTCACCCCTTTCTCCACTCAATGTAGTCGTTTAACTCTAAAATAAGTCCTAGTTAACCTTCACAGGTTTTTATCCCTACTTTTCTCTGCTTTAGTTCTTCAGTTAAAGGCACCATTTTTGTTGTTTTCCTTTCATCCCCAATCATGCCCCCTGTCTCTCACTGTTTAGAAAGAGTATTTAGATTTCACAGTAGCAAGTTTGTAAAAAGGAAAAGTTGTTGAACAGAATGTGGAGAAATGGGCTGTCTCTTGGAGAACATTGACCCTTTGCTACTTGTTCGTATTTTCTCTTTTGGAGTTTCTATTTGAAAATTTTCATTTTTTATCCTGGCGTCTTTCACTTTCACAGTAACCCTACTGTCTTTTCATTTTTATTTCTTTGACAGTTTTGGTTTCATTTTATTTCTCAGTCTTCGTTTCAGTTGTACCACACAACTTTCTCAGTTGGATCAGGATGTTATTTTTGTCTGTTCTCTTACTAATTCACTAGATATTGGAGACCTAGTCTTAAAGGAGACTTTCTGAAGTCATTTTCTTTGTGTGCTCTTAGGTAGAAAGATCCCTGAGTACAGTTTTGGGAAGACAGTGGGTAGGTAGGCCTGCCTTATGGTTTTATGGTCTATGAAGGTTCCATCATTCATTTATTTGGTAACCAGATCCAAATTAACAGCATTTTAAAAATGCTCTTGAAAATAAAATCCATCTTTTTTTCCTACTAAAATCACGCCACAGGGAGTATAAGAACACCCTAAAGAGACTTCTCGCCATTTATTTTAGTGAATGTGGCGGACTGGGGGGATGCGGTGGGTAGAGCCCTCTAGGTTGTGGTTTAATTGCTATCTGACTCTTTTGCGACCCCATGGACTGTAGCCCATGAAGCTCCTCTGTCCATGGGATTTCCCAGGCAAGAACAGTGGAGTGGGTTGCCATTTCATTCTCCAGGAAATCTGCCCAACCCAGGGATCGAACCCAACTCTTCCTGCTTGGCAGGCAGATTCTTTACTACTAAGCCATCATTGCCTAAATAAATTACCACATATGGTAAGATTTATTCCTCCTTTAAATATTCTGGCATATTTTCATGATTTTCCAACTAATCTGTCACTACTTTTAATAAAAATTATAGAGTGTGTATATTTTCTTGCATATTACTTCCAAAATCATATGTGTTTTTTTGAAAATTACTATGAAACATATTTATAAAGGAGAAAAACCTTCCTTCCAAAAACTCAACTATTTCTATTATTCCAAGTCCTTATCCTTTTGCAAAGTAGAATATAGCCTTCAAAAAGTGAACTTGTTACATCTTCAATTTAAGCTGTATTAACTACCAGCCAACTCAATAAGGAAAAAAAAGGGAAAAGTTATTTTGCCAATGATATGATTGTGTAACTAAAAAAATTAGAATCATTGAACTTATATTAATGCTAATAAGGGTTCAGTAAGATTACTGGATATGAAATAAATTAAAAATCTATGGCTTTTTAATACACTAGTAACAATATATTAGATAAAGTGATTACATGCATGATCCTGGTCAGAATAATAAAATATTGAAATGTACTGCAAATAATTGTAACAAAAGATATGCAGTGACTTTATGGATTAATAGATTTTAAAGAAGATCTGAATAAAGAGGCACTATATATATTACTGAATGAGAAAACTCAATACTATAAAGAATTTAAAGTTCCCTAAATTACTTTATGAATTTGATGCAGTTCAAAATAGAACAAAGCAGTGAAACCAAGGGAGTTTGCCGTGAAACATGACAGAATGATTCTAAAATTAGTTGACGGAGTAGAATTAATGGGGTCAATAGGGTTTATTATAATGCTAATATTTGAATTGGTAGTGAATTGGCATACAGATAGAGAATAGACCATTCAAACAGAAAAGAGACTTTACAAAGAGACCTTTCTGCCTTTCTAGTCCTGATGAACCTCTGCACTGCAGCAATGGAGACATAGAGAACAGACTTACGGACACGGTGGGGGCTGGAGAAGGTGGGATGAATTGAAAGAGGAGCAGTGAAGCATATACATTACCATATTAAAATTAGACAACCAGTGGAAATTTGCTGAATGACGCAAGGAGCTCAAAGCCAACGTTCCGTGACAACCTAGACGGGTGGGACGGGAGGTGGGAGGGAGGTTCAAGAGGGAAGGTACGTATGTATACCTATGGCTGATTCACGTTGATGTATGGCAGAAACCAACACAATACTGTAAAGCAATCACCCTGCAAGTAAAAGTAAATACTTCTTTTAAAAACAGAGACCTTCATGTTAAAACATTTAAATCCATGTATAAAAGAGTATGGCTTCCTGGGTGGGTAAGCAGTAAAGAATCCACTTGCCAATGTAAGGGAGATACAGGAGATGTGGGTTCCATCCCTGGGTCAGGAAGATCCAGTGAAGTAAGAAATGGCAACCCACTCCAGCATTCTTGCCTGGAGAATCCCATGGACAGAGGAACCTGGCGGGCTACAGTCCATAGAGTCGCAGAGTCAGACGTGACTGAGCAATTGAACGTGCGTGCGTACTCGCACACGTGCACGCACACACACAAGATAGTATACCTTAAACAAAGGTAAAAGACAAGCTTTAGAATGAGAATGCTTTCAGACATGTATGTCTCATGAAGGATTAATATCCATAGTATGTAATGTGTGCATGCGTGTGTGTGTAGTTATGTCTGACTCTTCTCAACCCCATGGTTGAGAAGCCCGCCAGGCCCTTCTGTCCATGGGATTTCCCAGGCAAGAATACTGGAGTGGATCGCCATTTCCTACTCAAGGATAGTATATAATGAAATCCTACAAATCAGTAACAAGACAGAGACCTAGCAGAAAAATGGGCAAAACATAAATAAGTAAGACCAATATGAATTTATTTATTTAGGTTGTATTTATTTATTTATGGCTGTGCTGGGTCTTTGTTGCGTTGCAGGCTTTTCTTTCGTTTTGCAGAGCAGGGGCCATTGTCCAGTCATAGCGTGCAGGCTTCTCATTGTGGTGGCTTCTCCTGTTGCAGAGGCTCTAGGGCCCATGGGCCTCAGCGGTCGAGGCACATGGACTCAGCAGTTGCGGCTCCCGGGCTCCAGAGCACAGGCTCAACAGTTGGGCATGTGGGATTTTCCCAGGCCAGGGATCAAACCCATGTCTCCTGCACTGATAGGCGTATTCTTTACTGAGCCGCCAGGGAAGCCCTCCAGCATGAATTTAAATTCCTAATAGTGATCAGGGAAATGCCAGTGAAGAGGAGCAACATGATAACACTGTATGTGATCATACTGATAATTTAAAGGTGAAAATGTGGCAGCAAATGTTGTTTTATGTGTGACTGTTGGATTGTAAAATTGTTACAGCCACTTTGGAGAGCAGTTTGATAGTATCCAATAATGTTGAAAAACCACTACAACTTAAGGTTTCAGCAGTTCCCATTCTAGAGTTCTCTAGAGAGCCTTTAACCCATGTTCACAAAGAAGATGTGAAGGGAATGGCCTTTGTAACAGCAAAAATCTGAAAGTAACCTAGATTTCAGTCAACAAACCCAAGTATGTACACAGAATGTAAAGCATACAAAAGTTGTTATAAAGGATCTATATTTTTTTTGTAGCACCATGATGAATACATCTGGAAGACTATTTTGTTTGAAAAAATCAAAGTTGTGAAAGGATATGTTCCCAATGATATCATCTGCTTAGATTTCATAAATATACAAATACTTGAGGGAAGGGTGCCTCACATCTTTTGGAGAGAAGTTTCCCTGGAGAGACTGAGAGGAGAATGGGATTGAAAGTTGATATTTTAGCTACATTTATAGAATATCTTATTTCTTTGTAAGATGAAGCAAATTTGGCAGAATCTTAACTTTTGTTAAATCCGGATGAGCACTACTCCTTTCCCTTTGGGAGGGGAAGAATCTAACTGCAGCATGTATTTAACTGGGGGCTGCAATGCTATTAGTCTGAACTGGAAACTTTTAATTATGAAACATTTCCCAAACCCTCTGCCAGTGTTACTGAAAGAACAGAAAAAGATACAAACATCCAAGGTCAAACGGGAGCAGCAGAAATAGGAGCCGATTAGCATTATCAACATTGTTTGGGTCATCAGAGAGAGAGATGTATTGAAACTGAGTAACGTGGAGAGAGCTGCATGTGAAGACCTTTCCAGAGGAATTCTACAAAAATTGAACCCTTTACAGTCCCAGGGTTAGAGACTCCAAGTAGCTGGTAAGATTGCACTTGGAGGTGAAGCTGGTTGTAGATATGTAGTCAGGTCCCTTCCATAAGCTGTTGTAATTGTAAAGGCTTTGGAAACAAGGAGAAATTATTTGAAACTTTTTGGCTGAGCTTGGTTCCCAGAATGCTGGAAGCCAGGCGGAAAATGGAACCATTCTTCTGTGAGAGAGTGAAGCGCATTCTAAAAATGACTCCTAAGTAGTGGCATTTTTGGGTCCCCCCAGTATAGGGGGAAAACCGTCTGTCTGATTTCAGTAGAAAAGGAATTTCTGGAAATAGTATTTAGTAACTTGCTGAATCACTTGGAAGGCTGTATGCCTAGGTTTGGGAAATGGGTAAGCACAAGGGAAGCCAAGTGGCCAAGACGATACTCAGATCGCTCTAGAAAGCGGAGTGGTGCTGCCCCCGAGAACGGCACGTCCAGCTTTGCGTCATCACCGCCAGCGCCTTCATGAGGGTGCCAGTGCACTGTGGCTGCCACTGACGCCACCAGCTTTCATGTAAATAGAGTCAAAGCCTCCTGCTCTCTGCAGACACTGCGTTTCAATTCAGAGTCCAGGGTGTGCATATCTCATTGGCCGAGAGGCAGGTTATGTCTGTACCCTGTCTGTAAGAATGACTTGATTAATTGCAGTATGGCACTTCTGAGCTTCTGTTGTGGAAGGCAGACTCGGCATGAGGCAAGGAATTTCCCTGGATATAGGAAAAGATTACTCAGATGCTGCTGCTGCTTGCTAAGTCACTTCAGTCGTGTCCGACTCTGTGCGACACCATAGACGGCAGCCCACCAGGCTCCCCCATCCCTGGGATTCTCCAGGCAAGAACACTGGAGTGGGTTGCCATTTCCTTCTCCAGTGCATGAAAGTGAACAGTGAAAGTGAAGTAGCTCAGTCGCATCTGACTCTTAGCGACCCCATGGACTGCAGCCTACCAGGCTCTCTGCCCATGGGATTTTCCAGGCGAGAGTACTGGAGTGGGGTGCCATTGCCTTCTCTGACTCAGATGCTAGGCAGTCATAATTATAGTTCCCCTAAGTCCAGTTTCCCCAGGTAAACCTGGGTCCCCATCCAGTCCGCTCCAGGAAAGTCTACTTAGTCGTCACCAGGCCCTGCCCTCACACAGACAGTAAGTGTAAGAGGATAGCCAGTGATAGCAGAGGGGAGACAAAGCCTTCCACGTGAGGACAGAGCTCGCAACAAACAGAAGAAAAGGAAACTGGGGAAATACAGACAATGAATATGAAAAGAACGCTTTAAAATTAGTCTAATGTTAGCAGGGGTAAGACAACGGATCATAGTCATTAAACAACAAAATTTTTTTTTTTGAACAGAAGAAACAGAGGACACAAAATTTTTTCAAATTTGAGTCCAAGAATCAATATGAAAAGTTAAATAGTCTTGTTGGAAAATGAAGTTCAAAACTTACCAAAGTACCTAAATGAAAAGAAACGGGGCAGAGTGTGAGACAAAAGATAAACTGATGAGAAAGTACAGTATCCTTTAAGTAGAACATTTACAAAATGAAAGCAAAAAAGAAAGGAAATTATTACAAATCAAATAATGAAATAACATTTCGCTTAACTGAAAGAGATGTGTTTTAATACTGAAAAGGCCTATTGGATATCCAATACAAGGACTATGAAAGACTTGCTTTCCAAAGGCCACTCCAGTATTGAAAAAATGATCCTAAGAAATTACTGGAAAAGAAATTGTATAAAAGATCAGGAATCGGAATATCGTTGGACCTTTCAATTCCAACAGTTGAAGCTGGAAGATAATGAAATAATACCTTAAAAATTCTAATGGTAAACGTTTTACTGTCTAGAATTTTGTTGTTGCTTAGTTGATAAGTTGTGTCTGACTCTCTGCAACCCTGTGGACTGCACCATGCCAGGCTTCCCTGTCCTTCACCATCTCCTGGAGTTTGCTCAGACTCATGTCTGTTGAGTTGGTGAGGCCATCCAACCATCTCATCCTCTGTCACCCGCTTCTCCTCTTGCCCTCAATCTTTCCAAGCATCAGGGTCTTTTGCAGTGAGTCAGCACTTTGCATCAGGTGGCCAGAGTATTGGAGCTTCAGCATCAGTCCTTCCAATGAATATTCAGGGTTGATTTCCTCTAGGATTGACTGATTTGAACTCCTTGCAGTCCAAGGGACTCTCAAGAGTCTTCTCCAACACGACAGTTCGAAACATCAGTTCTTCAGTGCTCAGCCTTCTTTATGGTACAACTCTCAGATCTATACATGACTACCAAACCACCAGTCATATTAAGGCTGGACATGCCAGGACACAAAACTCCTAACACCTAAGTACTTCTTAGGCAGTTGCTGAATGAGGATAGGGGTCCATCAAAATGAGTGAGTAGACTAAAAATGAGGAAGGTAATGAGATCTGGGAAGCATGGAATTCATCCCAAGAGAGGAGAGAAGGAACTGTCAGGATAATGATGGTGATGATACGTTTCTGAAGATGCCTCAGCAGTAGCCCTAGAGATCAGCAGGGCTGGAATGGAGTGTGAAGATGGAGAGCTCTAGGAGGGAGGTGTCCAGGAAGGAGAAGTGGAATCGATAGGGCACTTGTGGCTTTTGACCACGTGAGAAACATATGAGAAGAAGGGGGTTTTTGTTTGTTTTTGTTTTTTGGGGGATGGTATGATTTATTTTTTTCTTGTTGAGTTTCGAAAGAATTAAGGGTAGGTATATAGAAATTAGGAGAAGGCAATGGCACCCCACTCCAGTACTCTTGCCTGGAGAATCCCAGGGACGGGGAAGCCTGGTGGGCTGCCATCTATGGGGTCGCACAGAGTTGGACACAACTGAAGTGACTTAACATAGCATATAGAAACTAAGCAAATGAAAAAAAAGCCATTATTAACTCCAAGAAAAACAAAGTAAGCAGTTGAGCAAATATAGCTCTAGTAAAGTAAACCCTGATGTGTAAGTGTGATATAACTATGATACACACATAAACACATATACATCTACACATGCATGTTTACATAATACAGAGCAAGGGAAGGGGAGCACACTTTCTGGAAGCATGCTTATTTCTCATCTTCCAAAGCAGAACTCCAACAGAGAATATCTAACGGTGATAAATCAAGAAATAGAGCCTAAGTCTGTTATTTAGGAACATGGAGATACTGGAGGAAGTAATGCTATGAAATGAAAGTGATTGCTCGTAGGAGTAAAGAAGATGATGTGAAGACTATTGTTTGGTTTTTGTTTTTACCTTAAATGCCTGAAGTTCTGTTTGCCTATAACTAGTATGTGTATTACTTTGATTAAAATGTACGTGGAAAATACTAAATAAATAGTGTAGTAGTATCTTAGGACCACAGGTTTTCCTTCTTACAGATGGTAAAGTCACTTCGTGGTTTTTGCTGTACCACTTGTTTTCCTGTGTCTTTAAGCCTCTATTAAAGGCTTAGATACACAAAGTTAAATAAGGTGCAGTCCCTGGCTTGAGATACTTGTGGCTTAGGGGGTGTTGTATCAGAAAACTTCAAAAAAAAAAAAAGGCAGGATGTTCTTTGGGGACCAAGGATATGGGGGAGTGTTGGGGACTGTAGGAGGAAGAGTGGGTGCTTGTAGCTCCCAGGAATGGGAAATACCTGGGGCTTGTGGAAGGAGCAAAGATTAGAGAGGCTAGTGTGAGCGTGAGGAGGAATCCTGAGCACAGCAGAGGAATATCTCTTAAGATGCTGAGCAGCAAATCTGTTTGCAGATGTTAAAAGAGATGTTACAGAGCCCCACAATATGACCATTCTCTGGTTTACCCACCATTTTTTCTTTTCCTGAAAGGGTTCTACTGGTTTCCATTGTTTCTAGCAACACAAGGAGATCTCTTAACTGTAGCTCCAATAACAGTGGGAGGATGCACAGTCCTAGAATTTTTCCTAAGAGGTATAAAATGATGCAGTGTTGTTTTGATTTCTATGTCTTTTGTTGCTTATTATAACCCATGAGTATTATAACACTAGTTAGGCTCTTTTCATGTAAGTGTGCTCTGTTAAGAGATTTTTTTGTTTTATTCCAACATATTCTTTCTTTTAAGTCTGCTTTTATGATAGTTTTGTCCAAAAAATCCTTAAAAATCAGTTGTTTTGTCAAAAAACTTCAAACTGACAGTCCTTCGATTTTTTTATTATTATTGCTAACAGAGCTGGTATTAGAAAGGTGAATGCAGAGTGAAATCATGATTTCATTAAAGTAGAGGATCCCTCTCTTGATTTTTAATCATCCATAAATTACCTGCAGTCCTCTCAAGGGATACTATAAAAAAAAAGGAGGGGGGTGGGTATCCTGTCAGGGGATGGGGCAGAGTGTGGACAACTTCCTGGAAGTGATGATACCCAAATGCAACCTTGATGGAGGAGAAAGAGTTAAACAGGACACAGAGGACGGTTAAGCCCAAGAAAAGAAAGAAAAAGAATTGTGTCCAGTTGTGTTTCAGCAGAAGTTGCCACTTGGTTTCTCCTGAAGGCATTCAAGGTGTGTTCAAATACTTGCAACTGGTTCTCTTACCCTTTTACCGGAGCTGCAGGTTCACAGAGTGCAGAGAGGCTGTACCGTTAACCAGGAAGTTCCAACATGCATTTGGAAATGTTTCCTTTTGCCTTGAGAGCAGAGGGAAGTTATTGTGAGGTTTTGAGCAAGAGAGCGCGTTGGGCTTGCCTGCGTGCACTTTAGAAACAGTCCTGCATAGGCAAAGTGATCACATTTTAAAGTGTGATAACGCAGACATCCAGGACTGCATTTTCAGATTCAATTTATCGTGTCAAGCTAGGGGATTATATTTCACTTTGCCACAAAAATGAAAAAGGGTGGCCAAGAAACAAAAAAAGACTTCTGCCACAAGGCTTTATCGTTGAACATTTGGTCAGTTTGCATTTTACTGAGCTTTTTTTTTTTTCTAGTTTGTCAATGAACATTTAAGTGATAATGTTAATAGGTTTGTGAGTAAACTCTCATTTAGAAATCAGGGGTTTTTAAGTTTGGAGGCAGAAGTAAAAATTTTATTTGAATGTTTTATATATAAAGTGTGTGTAGATTTGTGTATGTATATAATTACTAAAACATTACTAAAATTTTTACATAATAAGTAACAAAAATCTACATAGTTAAAATGAAACTTGGAGGATTGTGGTGTGCATTGAATTAAAGTTATTTCATTCGCTCTTGCCTTAATTTTTGTTGACTAGTTGCCAGAAACATTTGTATAGGGCTCCTATTTTCAGAACCAGGATAAGAACATAAAAGATTGAAAATGTGTCAGCTGTGAAGGGATTCATCCAGTACTTTATGTCAGATTGGCAAGGGAGGTCCTCTGCCTCTCTTGAACGTAAGTAGATTCTTTGGCTCTTGTTTTCTCGCTCTGTCGTATTGAACAAGTACTGGAGTAAGTCTCCTCGGTTGTGAGCTGTTCCCTGGGCTACTTCCCTTCTCCCCCTCTTCTTTTCAATGCTTGTCTTATATGTGTGTGCACCCAGCCCCCCACGGAGTCTGGAAGAATTCATTAACTTTTAGGAGTGGCTGCCTTTGGGGTTGGGATTGGGATGACTTGAAGGAAGACATATTTTTCACTTTTTCAGCACCATTAATTTTTTTTTTAAACAATAAGCATATTCATTTATTTAAAAACAACTTTGAAAAGAGGGGGCAGCAAAAAGGAGACTTCTGTATGGGAGAAGAATTGAGGGTAAAACAGAAAAATTGGTTTGACCATCATTACTTTGACGACAGACTTTAATCTCTGGTTTCTGTTGTCTTCAGAGAAGGCAATGGCACCCCACTCCAGTACTCTTGCCTGGAAAATCCCATGGATGGAGGAGCCTGGAGGGCTTCAGTCCATGGGGGTCGCTGAGGGTTGGACACGACTGAGTGACTTCACTTTCACTTTTCACTTTCATGCATTGGAGAAGGAAATGGCAACCCACTCCAGTGTTCTTGCCTGGAGAATCCCAGGGACGGGGGAGCCTGGTGGGCTGCCGTCTATGGGGTCGCACAGAGTTGGACACGACTGAAGTGACTTAGCATAGCATAGCATCTGTTGTCTTTCCCATGTCTGCTCTGTTAACCACCGTCCTTCTGCTTTCCTGTGGATTAATTTACTTGCTATGATTATTAATAGCAAATTTGATTGTACATCAGTATTTCATGTGATTGTGCCTTATCTCATTCTAACTGATCCACTTCTTTTAAGAGATTTGCTCATTTTTATGGTCATTTTTCATGCACTTTGATGAGGAGTGGATTGAAAGGAGGAAGGTCAAACCGCTGTTATTTTTCATTCACTACTGTTTGAAGGTTAATCTTAAGAGAGAATGATGAAGCTGAAATCTTTATTAAATTTCAGTGGTGGGAGGTGGTTTTTTTTTTTGTCTTCCTCAACACAGTATTTATGAGATAACCATAATTACGTTTTAGATTACAATATAAATTCTGTTAATGTACCAACTAATTTCTAGTTCATCTTAGCTGGGAGCATGTGGCTTTTGTTGCAGAAAATTCCATTTCAAGGATACTGAGCTTAGGTGCTTTGGAGATAAGGATTGGATGGCTCTCTGTCCTCCAGAACCTAATATCCACTTGAGAAAAAGCCCAACCATGTGTAGAGTTAATTGCAGAAAGTAATATTAACAGCAGGAGAGGCATTTTAATAAGGAGGGTGGATGCTTTGGTGGCAGGAGCAGGGCTTAGGGGTCAGACCCAGCAGTGACCCAGTCTCGTCTGAACAGCCCTGGATGGTGGTGGATGACACCTGCCTGCAGAGGGATGTGGGGAGTAAGCCAGGTAGTTAGTGCACAGTAGCTGGTTCAGATGGATGCTCAGACTGTAGTTACAGCTGGTGGCAGGAGATTATTGCAAAAGCAAGTTCTGGAAGGACAGCCCAGTATAGCAACCAGGGCAGGAGTCAGGGCACGAGGAGACCTGACTCCACATGTGGGCTCTGCCTGTTTCACACGGTGGACTTAACAGTTTCTGGCCCTGAGACGCCTTGGGTGGAAAATGAAAGGATCAGACAAGCTATTCATCCTCATAACTCACAATTCTAGATGCTGAATGTAAGGTCAAGAGGGACACCCTCGATTCAGCTTCAGCCATTGTGGAGCTTTATAAAAAGGTGCTGCTTTGTGGAGGGCAGACCCGTTCCTGCTCTTAGAAGGACACCAGGAGTGGATGCCGCCTAATTCTGAGCTCCGGGCCCACTTCAGACGGCAACGGGGCTGCAGTTGAAGGACCTCTGAAGGTGCGCAGAAGGCAAGCGACCTGACCACTGCAGCAGGTTTTCCCCACTGGGTGTTGAGATTCGTGTCTGGATTGGGCTTCAGAAGTAATACTCAGGCTATAAATGGAGGCTTTTTTTCTTTTTTAATGTGTGTTCAAAGCAGTTTTTCTGCTGTAATTCCTCTAACTGCCAGCTCAGTATTTATTAGAGAGCCCTCCACGCTTTTATGTCAGTGCACTTTCCCTCGCTGAAAGGGAGATGTTCACGTCCCGGGGGGCTTATGAGGACTCAGGGGATGCTCACGGGTCACGGAGTGGACAGGATGGCAGAGTCCCGTGCTCTCTGAGCACCGTGGGGAGAGAGTTTATCCTTAGAAGTAAGTGTAGAGTGAAGCAGACGAATAACTCACCAGCAGCTGTATTTAAGGAAACATTAAGGCAAGGTGGAGTGATTTTGTGTTTTAATTTTTTCCTTTTAAGCTCTCTGTCCTTGGGTGTGGTATTTTAAAATCTGCTAAGTGAAACATGGTTACTGTGATTAACAGTGATTAGGGTATTAGAGTTGTGCTTAAAAGGAACTTTCTGTTTACCCATTGTTCTCAGTGGTAAAGAATCTGCCTGCCAGTGCAGGAGACGTAAGAGACGTGGGTTCGATCCCTGTGTTGGGAGGATTCCCCTGGAGTAGGAAATGGCAATCCATTCCAGTATGCTTGCTTGGAAAATTCCACGGACAGAGGAGACTGCAGGGCTACGGTCCACGGGTCACAAAGAGTCGGACACGACTGAGCACACACACACACACCCATTGCTCTTACTGATGTGACTTTCTCTGCTTTTTCTGTGTCTCAAGTGCACTTTCTTAAATTCTTTTTGGATTTTAAATACTCAAGTGAGAAAACCTTGATGTCTTTGACAAAGCCAGTTGTGACATTCTGTCTTACTGAACCCTCTAGTCCTCTTCCAGTTAGATTATAGGGATTTGAGGAAATGTTCCCTCTTTGCTTTCTCTTTCTCAAATGAGAAAACCTTGATGTCTTTGACAAAGCCAGTTGTGACGTTCTGTCTTACTGAACCCTCTAGTCCTCTTCCAGTTAGATTATAGGGATTTGAGGGTGGAAATGTTCCCTGTTTGCTTTCTCTTTTGATAGTGACTGCCTTATGTAGAACACCAATAGCTGGTGCTCCCGTAGCCCATGTGGGCTGCCTGAAAAGCTGTCCTTACTGATGCAGATTCTCAGCTGCAGTTCGTCATATGTGGATCAGAGGCAATTTTCAGAGCTTATCTAGTTTAAACCTGACTTAATGCAGTTTAGACCGTCTCTTTCCCTCCTGCCTTCAGAGAAAGTCAATACTACTAGATTCTTCCTTTCCGGGTTAAATATACAGTTTCCACGAGCCATCGATACCTCAGGATAATATGATAATACTCTCCAGAGTGTTGGTCTGCAGCCCGAACTGTGACCTTCTTCCAGTTTGGCCCGAATGTCTGCAGGAGGAGGGCTGTAAGGTCAAAAGCTGAGAAGCATGGAGTAGGGAAAGGCTACCCACTCCGGTATTCTGGCCTGGACAATTCCATGGGCTGTATAGTCCATGGGGTTGCAAAGAGTCAGACACGACTGAGCAACTTTCGCTTCACTCATGTGTACGTGGGAAAGTAGATGTATTCCAGGGAAGGGCAAGGAGTGATGACGACTCAGTCTGTGCTGTTTAGGCAGCCTCCCCTGATTACCCAGGTCACTGCAACCTTGTGAAAGGGTGAAATGGACGCTCTTAGGTAGGAGGGGGCTTTTGTGTCAATACTAAATATAAAGAAAGCAACGTTAAATACACACAAAAATGAGGAATGCAAGAATCTGTATTAATCATCTGTATGGAGTAATTATTCAAATCCTGTAAATACTGCTTAATCTTATCATCTTCAGTACTTTCTATTTTATGTAGCCCTCCTTTGATTCCGTTTTAATCAGAGGATTTAGCACAAGATCATCTTATTGGAAGGACTTGACATCTGTTGCATTTTGACTCGTTTGGTGATTTGAATGGTTTGAGGTTTTACATGGTGCTGTATTTAATAATTAGTATTCAAGTGTGTGTCCATCATACAACATTCTCAGATAGTTTATTGTTTTTAGTAACAGAATGAGTTGCTTTTTTTCTCCTAAACTTCTTCTTGTTATAAAAGTTATGCATGCTCATTTTAGAAAATAAATAATATAGTTAAATACTTAAAAAAGGAATTATTTATAATCTGTCTACAGACAAGTATTATAACTCCCTTGGTGAATTTCCTTTGGCTTGTTTATATACCTATACAACTAAAAAAATAACTAAATTTATAGCGTATAAACCATTTTGTTTGTATCCTGAGTTCTTCTGAAACCGGGCCTGTTTGTCCTCAGTTACATTCAATAGAATGCACAATATAAAAATATTCTTAAAAAAATAAGTCCATGGCCAAATCAGTTAAGAAATATCTTAGTTTAATAGTTGTGTTGGTTTTTTTTAAATCTGTATATTTCACGGAGCCTTCATATACTAACATGTATTATCAAATCCTAACGCAGGTGGTAGTGTGTCCCTTCCTTAATTATGGAACCCTTTCTTATGAATTAATAACTTGAAGGATTTGAAACACAGTTTAGGGAAAGTTGACAAGCCTTTCTTCCCGCATAGTAGACATTTACTGGTTGTCTTTCTGCGCCGTGTCCATTTCTCATATCCCCCTTCCCCAGACCCTATTTGGTAATTAGATGATCAGTACTAGATCACAGTTTGCAGGATTGATGAGTAACTTTCTAATGGATTTTAAATGAATATTAATGGACAAATTACTTTTTTAAAAACACTCACCTCCTTCATGGATCTAGTCAGCTCTCTTAATACCCTGGGTGCCAGCCACAGAATCTGCATGCCCCTGATGAACTCTGATTTCTTTTCCTTGAAAGTATTCATTTCAGTTCAGTCTCTCAGTCGTGTCTGACTCTTTGCGACCCCATAAACCGCAGCACGCCAGGCCTCCCTGTCCATCACTGACTCCCGGAGTTTACCCAAACTCAAGTCCATTGAGTTAGTGATGCCATCCAACCATCTCATCCTCTGTCGTCCCCTTCTCCTCCCGCCCTCAAGTATTCATTTGCTGTACCTCAAATGCTATTTTTCATCTAATCATTCTGGTTCATGGTTACCTTTCTATTTACTACGTTTTACCGTTTACCTCTTTACTTTAAGCTCCTCCTGATAAAGCTCCTCCTCTTGGCATTATATTAATTGCTTATTGCCTGAGTTTTCTCATATTCAAATATAAGATAAATGTTCACATTTATTTCTGTTCTCCTTTATTTTGCCAGCTGTTGAATCATTTTCTTACCCATCAGTAATTCTTACCATGTGTCTGGCTCCAAACCTTTTAAATTTTATTAAAAAAAATTTGTTTTCAAATCCTTTGTATTTTACCACCCTCTTCTGCCACCAGGCTTGCTGCCGAATTTTCATGTTGTTTCCTTCACCTGCAGCTGCACAAAGCACGTTCAAGCCTTACTAGAGCTTTGAAATGTAACCTTCTTCGTCACACTTTTTGTTTGGAGTGTAGTTGGGAGGCAAATGTTATTCTTTCTTTTGCTCCTTACTCTGTCAAAACAAGCACATTTTAACTTGTTTTCTTATCTCTGAACTCAAATGTAAATTCATCAGTTTATGTATGTTTTGTGTCTATAACTTCTTTATTCACTTTGGTAATTTGAGGGCAGATTATTTGAGTCTACTTTGTCTCCATCAGTGTTGTCTTTTTTAGATAGTGAACATTTGGAGAGCAGGAACTAGACTTATCAACTCATCTCTTCCCAATCCTTCCTGATTTTTGTTGAGATAGAACGGAAATGAAAGAAGGGGGAAATTCCGATCTAAAAAGTTAAATGCTGATTCATAAAGCTTGAATTATCCAGGACGTTGCATGGGGATGTTTGTACGTGTGTAAAGGCTGATTTGAAAGAGTGAGACGTCCCTTTTATCAGAGATGTTACTTTTATGTAATGTGACTGTAATTCAGGAAAGCCAAGAAGGGAGGTAAAGGAAATCATTGGCTTTATTTGGTTATCATAGCTAATCTAATGTCCAAACACTGTGATGTAATATTTCTGTTTTAAAATTAAGTTTCCTGTTATATTCTAAAGAATATTTATGGATATTTTAAGTCTGTGTATATAGCTTAATAAACTGTTTACATTGACACTTTATAAATATTCACATTGTTTATCTGTGTAATCTCAGGGTATTTGTATAGTTATTCATCATCAAAATTTCTTCTATTGCCTGGAATCATTGAGAGTTGGCCCTGTATCTGAGGCTGTGCCGATTAAGGGACCTACCAACATCCAATTTTGAAATACGGAGGTAATTGATGAAGAATGCTACATCTTTTCATGGGCTTTCCAGGTCGCTCAGTGGTAAAAAAAAAATCTGCCTGCCAATGCAAGAGATGCAGGTTCCATCCCTGGGTCAGGAAGATCCCCTGGAGGAGAAATGACAACCCACTCCAGTATTCTTGCCTGGAAAATCCCATGGACAGGGAAGCTTGTCAGGCCCCAGTCTGTAGGGTCCCAAAGAGTTGGACGCAACTAAGCATGCACACTGCGTCTTTTTAGTGAGTGCACCATGTCGTGCTGTAGGTTATTTCAGGGCAGGAACTGTAAGCTGTTGTTAGTTTTTTGTTTTCTTCCCTTCCCACATCTTCTTGTGTAACCTTTAAACTATTTTTATGCCCTTGGCACAAAGAAAGTTTCCCATGTTGTTCTTTTCCTTTGGTTCCTTCAATTATTTATTGTTCTCACTTCCTTATCACTCATTTATTTCTTGGAAAAATTTTATTTTTCTGCTTAATAATTCATGTTGAAAATGGATAAATAAGGAAGATATCACATGAGCACTTGCATATATTTTATCTGTAATTTAAGGGAAAGGGTCATGAGAAGAGATTTGGAGGTAACTGCATAGAGATAATATATGCATAGAGATAATATATTTGAAGCTGTGGGTATCTATGACATCTCCAGACAGTACTGGCTACCGTGCAGCTATCTCTCCCAAGCAGTTTCCTAATTCTGCTTCGTTCAGTTGCACAGGCAACTGATCCAGCCAAGTCAACACCCTGGTTTCCAGAGTAATAGTTTTACTCCAGTGCCCCCAGGCCTGCGATCTCATCCTAATGCACTGGGTGCTCAAATGCATCCTAATAGTAACACCCTTTACAGCACCTTCAAAAACTCTGAAGACTAGTAAGAGAAGTAAGCCAAGGGTACCACCCTGGAATCACTTGCTTTTAAATGGAGCCACCAGTGATCCTGAGGAGGGAGCCAAAAGAAAGAGGCACGGGAAATTAAGAAGAATGTGTTCATCATGAAGGCCTAGAGAAGACAGAATTTCAGGAGGGAGAGAGAGGTCAAGAATATAAATGTCTAAGTGAGCCAGGATGACAGAGACTGATTTTACACCTGTAGCCGCCCTTGGGGGGAGGGGCTGTTTCCCCAAATATCTCTAGTGCCAAGTGTGTGGTCCATGCTCAGAAGTTAATTCAGAAAGACCGGGGGTGATTTACCGGAGAGCAGGAGGCACTTCCTTTGGAAGAATGGTCTTATCAGAAAACAGTGGCACGTTACGTGGTGATAGACCTTGAATGATGGAAAGAGTTTCAGTTAGTAGATGGCGTCTTCTCCTTAGCTGATAGAGTTTCCAGGAGCTCACAGAACTAAACAATGGGATTGATATTCTAGCTAAATGGATCCACCATGGACTCAAATACTACCTAGAGCTGTAAAATTAAACACATAACAAGGATATTTCTTAAATAGTTTACTCTTTGAACAGATAGAGGTGACATACTATAAATTAGCATGTCACTAATGTCTTCTACTTAATTCTATTGTTTTTTTGTTTTTTTTTTGTTTTACCATATTTAGTGATGTTTAGGCAGGTTTGCTGATAACTAAGAGAATTGCTAATCATTGTTAGCATATGTTTGCTATTTCCATTAACCCAAAGGAATAGGTTTCAGATATTATTGATGTGGTGTCATATTACACATGGATGGCATCATTATTTTCAATTAGTACTTGAATAAACACAAAGTGTATATATTCTGTAGGTGCTGGTCTGTGTCTAAGGTTCCTATTGTACCTGAAGGGCTTTGTTGCTATAAATAAGGATGGGAAAGAGAGGAAAAGAGAAAAGGAAAGAAGTCTCCATGACAAGAAAACAAAATCTGTTATTTACCTTAGTTGTCCCATCTTGAACCTCCTCAGATTTTTCAGGTCGTTAAAGAGCGTGGGCACTCTCTCCCCTATGTGCCCATGTATATTTTGAAATTAAAAGATAACACTGAGTTATCATAATCAAGATGTAGCAGGAGTCTTGGCATTTTTTTTTAATACAAAGAAATATATCTCTGTAAGACTTTTAAAATAATTTTATTTGTTTTTGGTTGTGCTGAGTCTTCGCTGATGTGAGGACTTTTCTCTGGTTGTGGCGAGTGGGGGCCACGCTCTAGTTTCGGTGTGTGGGCTTCTCGTTGCGTTGGCTTCTCCTGCTGTGGGGCCTAGGCTTTAAAGCACATGGGCTTCAGTAGTTGTAGCACATGGGCTCAGTATTCGCGGCTCCCAGGCTCTGGATCGCTGGCTCATTCATCGTGGCACACAGGATTAGTTGTTCCACGGCATGTAGGATCGTCTCAGACCTGGGATCGAACCTGTGTCTCCTGCATTGGCAGGTGGATTCTTTACCACAGAGCCACCAGGGAAGCCCACTTGTGTAAGATTTTTTAAAACCTGTTAAAAAGACCCAGGCAGCATATGCGATGCTTCTGAATGGGAGTCCTGTAGTAGTGACCACCAAGGACAGGCATTTCCAAGTCAGTGTTACTTACTGTATTTTAGTGCTGACCTATAACTTCACAGATACTAAAAAAAGAGTCCTGCAGTCAACTCTATTCTAAGGGAAATGAAATGTGGCCCGAATGAGTCTTTACTCTGGGGGATTGGTGCACTGGCCTTTTAGAGAATGTCAGTTCTGGGAACAATAGGTGATTTATTTGGATTTCTGTGAGTTTGTGAGAGACGTTGAACACATCTGATTTTCATAAGAATCTATTGAGAATTATTTTGTATGTCAGTGTATTCTTTCTTTGAAAGCTGTTTCATTGAAATAAACAGCTTCTTTTTTCCCTAGTTACAAAATAGCTCATAAATTGTGGTTTGGGGTTGTCAAAAGACTTTTTTTTTTCTTTCTTTGAAATGGGCTAGTGTTTACTTTGCATTTTGGTTTAGTTGCCCAGTTTCCTTCCATTTTATAAGGAGCACTTCTTGAACCTTGGCTGTGGCCACATGGTCTCTTTCAGACGCAACAGTTAGCACATTATTCCACTTGAAGGTTTATAGTTCAAGAGGAGCCTGGACAGTTCCCAGATATACAGTCAAATTATAGCAATCTGATGGTAGAAGTATCTAGAGAGGTCCAAAGTCAGGTTTCATTGGGTAGCGGTGCGAAACCATTATCCCTTTCACAAAAGATGGTGAAGAGGAGCCAGAGGGAAAACAATTGGCGTTTTTGTGTGGGGCTGGTCTAAGCAGCCCGTGCGAGCCCAGCTGGAGCTTCTTTGGCCCTGTGTTCTGCAGGCGGTGTGCATTTTTGAAACACCCCTAAATGTTCCAGCCTTTAAATAGCAGCGAGTCTTCTAAAATGATGCTGCATAGCGCAGGAGAAATTAAAGCGGCTGCCTGGGAGGCAGGAAGCCGACTAGCGAGATGCTTAATTATCGTGGAAGTAAGTGCTTGTTGCTGGGGAGCGGAGCGCAGCGAGCCCGGGTCGGCCTGGGTGTCAGCCGTGATTTGTAGACAATGCGGCCCCGGCAGCGCAGTGCTGGATCAGCAGCATCTTTGCAAACATGCATTTGGCAGGAATTTAAAGGCCACCTCTTGTGTCATTTGTGGAGCCTTGGAAAAGGGTCCTCTGCCTTTATTTTCAGGATGTACGCAACCATGCAGGATTTTGTGCTCAGAATTTGTGCCTCTTGCCTCCTGATTGACGTGCTCCTGAGGAAGTTGGTTTTCTTTGCCCGTCACCTGGAAGGATGTTAGCAGTTCTCTGTCGTCGACTGGGGGATATGGAAAGGTCTGCTCACAGCAGCTTTTGGTTTCTGCTGTCTTCATAAATTAGCACTGGAGGATGGGGTGGGTTGCAACGCGTAAGGAAATGCAGGCATTTTGCTAATTAGTGAAACGTTTGTAGCTTTAAGGGTAGATAGAAGGAAAGAGAGCTCGGGAAGAGGTGGTGGAAAATGCTGGATGCTTTCTGAAATTCTGCTCTTTGGGGTAAGTAATAAACTAGAGGGCATGACAGAAGCATGCTAATGGGTAGAATTGCTTGGGGAAAACCGTGTTTATTTTCTCTCTGTTGTATTTGCTCTTGCCAACTCTGGTAAGCCTTTGTAAAGAAACAAAACTAAGTTTGAATTTTGAAATACAGAAGAGGTTAAAAAGTAAGTGTTGCGACATATTCAGTAACATAATTTTTCAATTTTTAGTCTTGTTAAAAAGCTGTATGTTGCTCTAATTATCGAACTCTGTCGGTTATGCCTTGAACTTCTGGTCAGCACAGCGGTTCATGATAGTCTGCATTGTTAGAGGTCACTGGAGTCTGTTTGTGGTCTGTACTTGGGCTAATGTCCTGGAACAAGATCCCTCACCGCCTTCTAATGATATGAAACAGTTCAATTAAGCTGAAGTATTCATAGTCTTTTAAAATATATGTAATTTAAATGATGGATATTATTAAATGCTTTCAAATCTGCTTTACTAAAAATATGGGTTGTAAACTGTGAGCCACAATCCAGTTAGTGAATCTTTTATTTGGATGTGTCTGGTTTTGGCAATTGCATATTTATTTTTAGATGTATTTATTAAATGCTAATCCAAAGTGTCCTTCTCTCTTTTAGAGAAAGCATGGGATTATGGCAGTCACAGAGTCCCAGTGATACAAGTTCCATTCAGTTCTTTCTGAAAGAAAGCCATCTCATCAAAGTAAAGCAAAGGAACTCTTGTGGATTATAATGCTCTAAAGCTCTGGATTTTCAGAGATTTGAAAATAAGGAGTTATTTTAACCTTTTAAATGAAAAAGATTAAGATCTCGTGCAACTGCTGTATTTTCTGGAAGCCATTCTCCAAAAGGGAAGTGCACATTTAAAACTTAGGTATGATGGTCCTTTCTGTGGGGATTTAAGTCAAACTGCTTTTGCATCATGACCAGCCTGAAACGGTCACAGACAGAGAGGCCGGTTGCCACTGAAAGGGCATCCATTGTGGGCGCAGATGGCACCCCCAAAGTCCACACAGACGACTTCTACATGCGACGTTTCAGGTCCCAGAATGGCAGCTTAGGGTCATCTGTCATGGCTCCTGTAGGGCCCCCCCGAAGCGAAGGTTCTCACCATATAACTTCAACCCCCGGAGTCCCAAAGATGGGAGTTCGGGCAAGAATTGCAGATTGGCCCCCCAGAAAGGAAAACGTAAAAGAATCTAGCCGTTCAAGCCAGGAAATAGAAACCTCAAGTTGCCTTGAGAGCATGTCCTCCAAAAGCAGTCCTGTGAGTCAGGGAAGTTCTGTAAGCCTCAATTCCAGTGACTCAGCCATGTTAAAAAGCATACAGAACACGCTGAAGAGCAAGACGCGGCCGTCGGAGAACATGGACTCCAGATTTCTCATGCCCGAAGCCTACCCCAGCTCCCCCAGGAAGGCTCTGCGCCGGATACGGCAGCGCAGCAACAGCGACATCACCATAAGTGAGCTTGACGTGGATAGCTTTGATGAATGTATCTCGCCCACCTACAAGACGGGGCCGTCGCTGCACAGGGAATACGGTAGCACATCCTCAATTGATAAGCAGGGAACGTCCGGAGAAAGCTTCTTTGACTTGTTAAAGGGCTACAAAGACGACAAGTCTGATCGAGGTCCCACTCCGACCAAGCTCAGTGACTTTCTCATCGCCGGTGGGGGCAAGGGTTCTGGTTTCTCCTTGGATGTTATAGACGGGCCCATCTCACAGAGAGAGAACCTCAGGCTCTTTAAGGAAAGGGAAAAACCACTCAAGCGGCGCTCCAAGTCGGAAACCGGAGACTCGTCCATTTTTCGTAAATTACGCAATGCCAAAGGTGAGGAACTTGGGAAGTCGTCGGATCTTGAAGATAACCGATCGGAAGACTCTGTCAGGCCCTGGACATGCCCGAAGTGCTTTGCCCACTACGATGTCCAGAGTATCTTATTTGACTTGAACGAGGCGATTATGAACAGGCACAATGTAATTAAGAGGAGAAACACCACCACAGGGGCTTCGGCAGCTGCGGTGGCATCCTTGGTCTCTGGGCCTTTGTCCCACTCGGCCAGCTTCAGCTCCCCAATGGGCAGCACAGAGGACCTGAATTCCAAGGGAAGCCTCAGCATGGACCAGGGAGATGATAAAAGCAATGAGCTGGTGATGAGCTGTCCCTATTTTCGGAATGAGATTGGTGGAGAAGGGGAAAGGAAGATCAGCCTGTCCAAATCAAATTCTGGTTCCTTTAGTGGATGTGAAAGTGCCTCCTTTGAGTCTACACTCAGCTCCCATTGTACAAATGCAGGCGTGGCAGTACTTGAAGTGCCCAAGGAAAACTTGGTGTTACACCTGGATCGGGTGAAAAGATACATCGTAGAACACGTGGATCTTGGCGCTTACTATTACAGGAAGTTCTTCTATCAGAAGGGTGAGTAGAGATCTTTAATTTTCTTTTGCCATACTTTCTGAAAAGGAGTACTGTCTGTCAGGTTTCATAAGGCAGTGTGATGTAAGCTTTGCGTGAACGCCTTATCTTGATGGCGAAAGAGTTAGCTGTTGGCTGCAGTGTATTTTCATTTGCATTTTGTGAGTTACTTTCTCCTTTTAGATATGTTAAATATCTTATATACAGAATATTAATTTTTTTAAGTAAAAAACCTTTGATTCAGTGGATGAAATTGTAATGCTTACGTAGAAGACTTGCTATGTCACCTTTAGGGATAAATGTCATATGAAGTTAAAAATATTTTAAATACAGCTTTTAAAGGGTTTCAAAAGCAATCTTAATGCTGGTTTTTTTATTTGTTTAGTACTTTTACAGTTGGTACAGGGTCATTTCTTTTCTCCCTCAATGTTCTCATTACTAAATGACAATTATAATACATTCCCATTCATTTCACAGGCATTTTAGTGAGAATTTTATTATTTGACAAAAATCTAAGAGTTGGGAATCAAACCTTGGTCTTCTAGATTTGAGTATAAAAGGCACTGGAGTGAGAGGTACCATTAACATGTTGATGACTTCTTTTTCTGCTTTGGGGGAAAATATATGTCTGTATCGGAGAAGGCAGTGGCACCCCACTCCAGTACTCTTGCCTGGAAAATCCCATGGATGGAGGAGCCAGGAAGGCTGGAGTCCATGGGGTCGCTGAGGGTCGGACACGACTGAGTGACTTCCCTTTCACTTTTCACTTTCATGCCTTGGAGAAGGAAATGGCAACCCACTCCAGGGTTCTTGCCTGGAGAATCCCAAGGACAGGGGAGCCTGGTGGGCTGCCGTCTATGGGGTCGCACAGAGTCGGACACGACTGAAGCGACTTAGCAGCAGCAGCAGCAGCATGTATCTATATTGTTGGATTGATCTGTATATACACAGTTTTATCTCATGCTTTTAAGAAAACTCTGTGAATTCACTGACAGGTAGTTTAAATGAACTCTTAGGAGCTTTCTAATAGTGTTTTTGAGCAGCATTATTAATTGAAGAATGAGTTTGTCATGCAAGGACCTGAGCTAGAAGACAAGATGCTCACCAAGGAAGAACGTACACCTGTGGTCCACAAGCTAGCTCAGTAATGTCTGCGTTGAGACCAAGTGAGAGGCCCCCTGTATACAAGCTACTAGAGTGATCTTTCAATTTCCCACCCACTGTTTGGGGGTTTTGGGTCCTTTTGAGATTTATTCTTCCAAAGGAAGTTTGATTTCTAGTACTTCATTCTAGTGCTCTAGTTGTATGACATTGCTTACTTTAAAATCAAATTTATTGTAAGGTTATCGTATGATCGGCTGTATTCACAATGGTTTATTGACCAAAGGAGCCTTGTCTCAGTGCTTGGTATCCATGTCTCTTAAACATCTATGGCAAAGGTCCTGAAACTAATATGATAATGAAAATCCTGACTTCATTGATCACCCATCTTTATGTTCTCAGAAAACTTTGTGGAGTTCAGATTTTAGAAATCACTTCTTTCTTATTCTGTCCTTAAGGCTACAGAGTATTTTTACCTTGCCATCTTGGTATTTGGGACCAGATAATTCTTTGTTTGTTATATCCTATAGTCTTACACATTCTGGGATATAAGATGTTTAGCAGTGTCCCTGGCCTACATCCCAGATGCTGATAGGTACCCTGACTTGTGATGACCTAAAAGGTCTCCATTTGGATATTGCCAAATGTCCTCTAGAAAATTGCCCCTTGCTGAAAATCCCTGTTTTATTGAGCCTGGAGAAGTTTTCCACAGGTGTTTGTGAACTGTCTGTAGAGGAGGCCATCTTCCTAAAGAACTGACATTCCAACACAGGAGAGAACATGTTACTTATAATCTTACTTATGTATTCATAGTAGTTGGCTCTTTTCCCTAGTTCAGTTCAGTTCAGTCACTCAGTTGTGTCCAACTCTTTGCAACCCAATGAATGCCAGGCCTCCCTGTCCATCACCAACTGCTGGAGCCTAACCAAACCCATGTCCGTTGAGTCGGTGATGCCATCCAACCATCTCATCTTCTGTTGTCCCCTTCTGCTCCTGCCCTCAATCTTTCCCAGCATCAGGGTTTTTTCAAATGAGTCAGCTCTTCGCATCAGGTGGCCAAAGTATTGGAGTTTCAGCTTCAACATCAGTCCTTCCAGTGAACACCCAGGACTGATCTGCTTTAGGATGGACTG
The DNA here is from genome assembly GCF_027580195.1 of Bos mutus. Classification (NCBI taxonomy): domain Eukaryota; kingdom Metazoa; phylum Chordata; class Mammalia; order Artiodactyla; family Bovidae; genus Bos; species Bos mutus. The sequence continues at coordinate 25,598,146 of NC_091626.1, read as the reverse complement.
GTTGGATCTCCTTGCAGTCCAAAGGACTCTCAAGAGTCTTCAACACCACAGTTCAAAAGCATCAGTTCTTCAGCGCTCAGCTTTCTTTATAGTCCAGCTCTCACATCCATACATGACTACTGGAAAAACCATAGTCTTGACTAGACAGACCTTTGTTGGCAAAGTAATGTCTCTGCTTTTTAATATGCTGTCTAGGTTGGTCATAACTTTCCTTCCAAGGAGTATGTGTCTTTTAATTTCTTGGCTGCAGTCACCATCTGCAGTGATTTTGGAGCCAAGAAAAATGAAGTCTGACACTGTTCCCACTGTTTCCCCATCTATTTCCCATGAAGGGGTGGGACCAGATGCCATGATCTTAGTTTTCTGAATGTTGAGCTTTAAGCCAACTTTTTCACTCTCCTCTTTCACTTTCACAAAGAGGCTCTTCAGTTCTTTTTCACTTTCTACCCTCAGGGTGGTGTCATCTGCATATCTGAGGTTATTGATACTTCTCCCTGCAATCTTGATTCCAGCTTGTGCTTCCTCCAGCCCAGCGTTTCTCATGATGTACTTTGCATTAAGTTAAATAAGCAGGGTGACAATATACAGCCTTGACATACTCCTTTTCCTATTTGGAACCAGTCTGTTGTTCCACGTCCAGTTCTAACTGTTGCTTCCTCACCTGCATATAGGTTTCTCAAGAGGTGGGTCAGGTGGTCTAGTATTCCCATCTCCTGAAGAATTTTCCACAGTTTCTTGTGATCCACACAGTCAAAGGCTTTGGCACAGTCAATAAAGCAGAAATAGATGCTTTTCTGGAACTCTCTTGCTTTTCTGATGATCCAGCGGATGTTGGCAATTTCATCTCTGGTTCCTCTGCCTTTTCTAAAACCAGCTTGAACATCTGGAAGTTCACGGTTCACGTATTGCTGAAGCCTGGCTTGGAGAATTTTGAGCATTACTTTACTAGCATGTGAGATGAGTGCAATTGTGTGGTAGTTTGAACATTCTTTGGCATTGCCTTTCTTTGGGATTAGAATGAAAACTGACTGTTTCCAGTCCTGTGGCCACTGCTGAGTTTTCCAAATTTGCTGACATATTGAGTGCAGCACTTTCACAGCATCATCTTTTAGGATTTGAAATAGCTCCACTGGAATTCCATCACCTCCACTAGCTTTGTTCGTAGTGAATCTTCCTAAGGCCCACTTGACTTGACATTCCAGGATATCTGGCTCTAGGTAATATAATCACATTAATGATGAACATTTTGAGCACTTACTGTGTACTAGAAACTTACCATGTGGTTTGATGTCTATTTTCTCATTTCAGTGTCTCCATGTCCCCTGTGGTATAGATATAGTTATTGAAGGCATTTTCCAGATGAGAAAACTGGGGTTTGTGTGGCTGGTTTCAGCGGTTAAGCTGTCATTGAAATTAATAGTATTGGAGCCAGGATTTCACATTTGGGGTGTCTGACCAGAGTCATGTTCTTGACTGTTTTGCTCTGCTCTCTACTATATTAGACTAAAGGAAGGAGAATGTTTTTATCTTTAAATCTGGTAGAATTTTGTTCAAAGTACTTTGTCTTTCAAAAGTAAGGAACAAAAATTTGAACACCTGTATTCCACGGTGATCCAGTTTAGATCATAACACTTCATAAATTTAAGAGCTACTAATTCAAAGAAATTTCTCATTTAAACCATTTTTCTATTTATAGACCGACCATACCCTCTTAGCTAACATAATTGGAACTGTTTAGTTGACAAAATCATTAAGATAGGGAGTCTTGCAAAAGTATACATATTCAAAATATCTTATTTTCACTAAACTATGTAATAATAATAAATATATATTTGCTAAATTTTGGAGAGGCCAAGGGTGCTTCTTTGACAGTGATTCTGCTATTTTGAATTCTACATTGTATTAACAGTATAGACAGTAGCAAAACACTCTGAATCTTACAGAATTTTAGATTTAAAATTTTTTTCTCCTTTTTTTATAGGTCTTTCCCACATCTAATCCAATAGCTTTCCTTTTAATGACTTGCTTTTATGAAGTCTTTCCAAAGCCTTCAATTTAGTTTTTAATAAGAAACAAGATTTATCTCTTGTACTTATATTCCATCAACTTTCATAATATTTAATTAAATCTCGTAATTACAATAACAAGTCCACTGGCATAAACTGGTTTGGGAAGACACAGCTTGACTCTTAGTCAGCATGGAGTCCAGCTGGTGGGAGCAGAAAGAGTGTGTGGCTCCAGAGATTGCCGCCTAGTGCCCTTGGGCATTTATCATCAGGGTTTACAGAGGAAACGCAGATCAATAGTTAATACATGAAACTGGTACAGGAAGGCAGTGTCAGAGAGCACCTGCTGTGTTTTCTTGGGCCATACAAACTTTCAAATCAGGTAGATCATTTGTTACAAAGAAGATACAACAGATTGTGGATCTGAATAACTTGAAGCAGAAATTAACCCCCTTAAACTATAACTGTGTATTATAAACTTTATGTAGTATCTGTACCTTTCTTAAAATTTAATTTATTGAAGTATAGTTGATTTGCAAGGTATTAATTTCTGCTGTGCAGAAAAGTGAATCGTTTATACACATATGCATTTTTTTCATACTCTTTTCCATTATGCTTTATCACAGAATATTGAATTACCTTGTGCTATACAGTAGGAACCTGTTGTTTATCCGTACAGTATATAATAGTTTGCATCTGCTAATCCCAGACTTTCACTCCATCCCTTCCCCACCCCCTTTCCCTGGGCAAGTACAAGTCTGTTCTCTATGTCTGTGTGTCTGTTTCTGTTGCATAGATAAGTTTGTTGGTGTCATATTTTGGTATAAGTGATAGCTGTACTTTTCATCACAGTGTAAAATATAGTTAGACAAATAATTCTGTCATGATTTTTAATACATAGCTTGATTCACTGAAATTAGTACACTAACTCGTTTTTCCTAATCAGAACCTGGAAGAGAGTCATCTTGTTGAAGGAGTACATCCACAACAGGTGTAATTTCTCTTCCAGCAACAGGGCGTAGCGCTTCTGACCTGTCAGTCCAACCTCGTAATCACCAGATACTGGGTTTAATGAATCCTGATTTCACTGAGGCTAAATCTCTGGGGGAAAAATCCACATTACTGAAGTGTGTATTGTTGACATGATACGTAAAACTTAACTGTCTTTTTCTGATGAAGCTGCTGTCACTTTTTAAATATTACATTATTTTTATGAACTTCATTATTTTGCAAATTTAGACTTTAGAGCATATTTGTCTCCATCTCATGAGCCCAGTCCTTTGCTGGCTGAGCAGAGCAATCCTCCCATTGTATGCATCTGTTGAAGTAAGTAACAAACCATCAATTTCTTCTTTCTGGTCCTTCCTCTTCCCCACTTCTCTTTGCTGTTTTGCCAGTGCGTGTGATGGTTCTAACTCGCCGAGGATTAAATGACAGTAATAACATAGCTAACATTTATTGTGTTATTACTTTGTGCTTTATGCAGAGCTCCTCACATAATGCTCATAGGACCCCGAGGCAAAGTTGTATTGTGATAAGTCCAAGTGATGCAACCACATCCTTCATAGAGAGGCACAGATGAGGCAGTACACTAACATCAGAATTAATCTGGGCCTCTCCCTTTGAGTACATATGTATTTTGTGTTGAGTTTTCACTTCGTCACCATGATTAAAGTTCCAGGACAGGACTGTTTCCGTTCTGCACTGCGTATACAAGGGTCCGAGACACATCCTCCCTGAATCCCACTGGACCAGCGCACTAATGGAAAAGAGAGGAGCCAAGGGTTGCTTTCACTGTGTTCCTTGTTGCTCCATTGATCAAAAGTGTTGATAGTGATGGAATGTCACTCTCAAAGTCAGGTTACTGAAGATGCTGTGATCGGGCCAGGCCTTCCCTTCCTGCCCAGTGGCCAGAAGCAGCTGCCATTATCAGGTCTAAAGAGCATCTAAGAATATTTTCTCATTCCTGGAAGGGATGAACACTAATGCTCTGCACTTGCTTACTCTTCTGATAACTTGAAGCCACCAGATTTGATTGTTCTGCAGTTCACCTTCCTCCTCCTATACACCACCGCCTCACCCCACCTCACCACACGTGTGTTTGCACACGCACACTCACACGTATACAAGTCAAGTTGAATAGTATGCTGGGCTCCTGGATTATTAGTTTGAGGCCTTGTTGGATTTTGGTTGCTACTGTAATGTCCAGTTTTATTTTCCTTTCACTCTCTTCGAATCAACCATCTTTACCATTTCTTTAGAATATATACTCTGAACTGCATTTGTACTTGAAGTGACAGCTTTAGTACTCTAATATATTCTCCAGTTTTGTTATCAGGCAGTATTCTGCAAGTTCAGATTTTTACATGTGTATCATTACCTACTGTAAGTTTCAGTGGATTATTGTATGGTACATATAGAACATCAGAGGACACCTTAAAGCTCAACTTATTTGTAAAACTCTGTGCTTATTTTATTTCTTCTGTAACTGTAGCAACATTAAGCTTGAGTATAGTACCATGGAATGCCTTGTAATTCAGAGTTCTGAAAGGATAACTAGTCTATGGTTAGTTTTTTGTGAACAGTCGTATTTCAAGTATGGGATAAAACTCCAGAGTCAGCAAGTCTGTTCTCCTAAACCATGTTGTGCTCTGTGTTCTTGAACTTAACGGTGTATTTCTGCCAAAACTAATAGGGAAAGATTTTATTCATGTGTAATAGCTTACTGTTTTCATGCCCTTGTCTTTCATTTTTTATTGAGAGCATATAAACTGTGTTTTATTTGTTTGAAGGCAGCTCTCTAGTTATGTAATCCTTTTCAGGGAGATTTGGGGCACTAAATAACTTCCTGAGAAGCTCACCTAGGAGTGTTTTGCTGCTGTTTCTTGACCTGCTCGGGGCTTTTGGTAGCAAGAAGGCCGTTAGGTAGGAAGGTGTGCACGTTAGCTCTTTGGAAAACAAGCATCCTCTGCTTTCTCGGCCATGATCTCCCAAGCCCCGTGACTGATTGAACTCTGATCTGTGAGCCATCCAGGAGTTCATATTCCCTGAGCCGTCTCAGTTCAGAGGCTTGTGAAGGCTGATTAAAAGGGCATGTGCCTCTCAGCTGCTCCTCTCTGTTTAGTTTTATAAAATCAAGCTAGACGGTCCAAAGGCCACCTTTGCTCAGACACTTGACTTTATTCAAGGTCATCTTGTAAAGATCCAATCATACAACGACAGAGTGTGCTTTTCAATGAACTGATGATGGAGATACTGGCCTTTTTGTCATCCTTTGGCCTTTTAGAAAGTTCCACGTGAGAAATTTATTTTAGAATTTGATGCCAGGAATTATTTTCTGGTAGCTACTAAATGCCTGCCTTTCTGATGATAGGTGTGTTTTATTTGTTTGCTTGTTTTATTTTATTTATTTTTTTCCTGTATCTTCTGTTTTACTTCACCTCCCAGAAGAAAATCTGATGCTCAACTGTGCCACCTTCATTAATAACATATTCATATCCACTTGGCTTTTATTTTCCTATTTCTGTTTGATTAGCACAGTTTACCTATTTCCTTTATAATGAATGACTTCAGAACACTCTTTTTAGAAAAAGTAGTCTACATTTATATCCAAATAAAAGACCTCTGTTCCCAGGCTTTTTCTTCAGTTCTGGCTACATTCCTTATCAGCCTTACCTGCTTCCACTTGGTTGGTTATCTAGCCGGCAGCTTGAAACCTGGGACACAAATTTTGACTGCTTCTCCGTTTTTCTCCCTGAACAAGCCTACCGTCATCGTTGTCCTCATGCTGTAAATGCTACCACTATTATCAGTCTCTGGGATTTGAAACACTGAAGCCCCTTTGATGCCTCTCTTCATTGATGTTAACCTCCAGTCAGTTGGGAAGGCCTCTTGCATCTCCCTCCACATTGTTGCTGATTTCCTGTTCTCTGTGTCCTGGTCCCAAGGTTACTTCAAGCCCTCGTTGCCTTTTGACGCAATTCTTGGCCATTGTCTTAGTCTCTTCATCTCTGGTCCCCCTTACTCAAAATTCATCCTCTTGTCTTTGCCAAATACACCAGTCTAATCACAGAGCAATTTGCATCTTACATGATTGTGTTGATATGATTCAATCATGTAACAGATACCTTATTGATCAAGTTGTCTGAGAAGCAGATGCTGGACAGTATTGGCACGCAAGTGGTTTGTTAGGGACCTGGGGCCATGCCTGTGAAAGAAGAGGGAAGAGGAAGCAGGATTTATCAGGGAAGGTCTTCAGTCCACAGTACAGGTCTGACACTATGAAAGGGAGAAGAAATGAAAATGGGCAGGGGGAGCCTCAGCTTACTGTGTCATGTGACAAAATCTCAACCAATGCCATGAAAGAAAAAGGAACAATAGAGCGGTCCCTTGTGGGCAGTCAGTTCCCCTCCAGGCACACTCAGTCCTGGGGCTGCCCAGGAAGAGTATGTCTGGGCTGGAAAACTACAGAAGATCCGAAGATACTACAGCCAGAGACTCTCAGCTAATTGCATTTCTTGTGGCTGAATTTGTTGTGAGCAATTTCTGAAAGGGAGATATTAAGTATTGCACGTCTGGGACCGCGACATATGCATGAGTGCCTTCATCATACTCGGCATGGTTTAGGATGCTTGGAATGAGAAATAAAATGAAACACCTTCATGGAGCTTACATTCTAGTGGAGGGAAACAGATGATAAACAAATCAAACAAAAGGATATATTACTATGAAAGTTAACAATGCAGAGTTGGAGGTAGTAATCGATCTCCTAATCTCAGTATTTGATTGTAATCTTCTTTATCTTTTCTTTTTTGTTGTCATTCTTGTTTTTAAATTCAGATATAGTTAATTTACATTGTTGTGTTGGTTTCAAGTGTACAGCAAAGTGATTCAGTTATTCATACATTTATATGGATGGATAAGATAACTATACCCAAGATATTGGGTATAGTTCCCTGTGCTATACAGTAGATCTTTATTTTTTGCTTATTTATGTGTAGTACTTTGTGTACCTATGTATTTCTTATATACAGATTTATTACCCAATTTCCTATTAATCAGTGCCCTTAATATTTTTAAGTAGTTTTAAAAATTAACAACTGCACATTCATACATTTATTCATTTATTGCATGATATTTTTAAAGCATCTAGCCTGTGTCAGCTTGGAGGAGAACAAAAGCAAATAAACCTGCCTTCATGGTACTTGAAGCTTGCCCTGAGTACGGTTAAGACAAATGAGAAGCTTTAGAACATTAATTATCTTCCTGATCTTTTTTTTGGTGTGTGTGGGTGGGGGGGCGGGGTGTGCCATGAAGCTTGCAGGATCTTAGTTACCCAACCAGGGACTGAACCCAGTCCCCACCAGTGAAGGCACCACCTATCCTAAGCACTGGACCACCAGGGAATTCCCTTTCCTTACTTTTAAAAACCATTGAACAAATTCTTTTACAATTTCTTTATTTCCTCTACCTGGAACTCCATTTTGATAGATGATGGATTTATCTTGTTTTATCCTCTGTTTTTTTCTTTCATAATTTCAATTTCTTTTTATTTTATATATTAATTTTATCTTTTGGTTCAGAAATTGATATGTACCTCTCTATGTTCTACTCTCCAGCCCTTTCATTTTATTTTAGTAATTGTAGTTTTATTTGCCAGGAATTCATTATTTTTGTTTCCCTGTAGTTATTGTTCTAATAGTTTATCCTTATTTTATATACCCTACATTTCTCCATTGGTATTCATTTAAATAATTTTTTCTAATTTTTTTCCCTTGCATGATCTGTATCTTCTGAGTTGTATTCTCTGTTTGTCTTTTTTTTTTTTTTTCTCTTTTTTGCTGTTGGTTTTCCTTGGTCCATTGATCTTTGCCACAAAGGCCAAGGCAGATTGGTATAGGTGGCAGGCTTCCCTGCAGTGCTGTGTGTCTTTTTCCCCAGCTGGTTTCACCTTCTAGCGGGGAAGTGAGGGCTGGCACTGGAAAAGTAGGTGAGACCCTAACAGGGAGGAGTGTATGGAGCGAGAGGGTAGTGTACACAGTGCTTAGTACCAGCCCACGTGGGTGCCAGGTTGGGAGAGGTTTAGCCTACTCCCCTGCTGCATGGAGCTGCCTTTTCTCCTGTCCATGCATCAGGATGGGTGGGCTTCCTGCCTCTCCTGGGCTTCTGAGTAACCTTCTTCCTCCTAAAGGTGCAGGTGCTTTCCCACCACTGTTCCAGTCACCTGTGTCCCAGTTTCTGGCCAACACTTTCTGTGGTGCCCTGGTTTATAACCAGTCTAAGGAAGAAAAGTTATGACCAACCTAGATAGCATATTGAAAAGCAGAGACATTACCTTGCCAACAAAGGTCCATCTAGTCAAGGCTGTGGTTTTTCCTGTGGTCATGTATGGATGTGAGAGTTGGACTGTGAAGAAAGCTGAGCACCAAAGAATTGATGCTTTTGAACTGTGGTGTTGGAGAAGACTCTTGAGAGTCCCTTGGACTGCAAGGAGATCCAACCAGTCCACTCTGAAGGAGATCAGCCCTGGGATTTCTTTGGAAGGACTGATGCTAAAGCTGAAACTCCAGTACTTTGGCCACCTCATGCGAAGAGTTGACTCATTGGAAAAGACTCTGATGCTGGGAGGGATTGGGGGCAAGAGGAGAAGGGGATGACAGAGGATGAGATGGCTGGATGGTATCACCGACTCGATGGACGTGAGTTTGAGTGAACTCCGGGAGTTGGTGATGGACAGGGAGGCCTGGCGTGCTGTGATTCATTGGGTCGCAAAGAGTCAGACACAACTGAGCGACTGAACTGAAGCAATCCTTGAAGGCAAGGACTGCAATAGATTAGGCTAGGCTCAGCAGTTATTTCACAATTGGAATGTTTGGTACTGATGCAAAGTACAAAGTTTATTGAGTTGGGGAGCCAGTGTATCTTGTATTCATAGCATCAGGTAGACTCAGGGAGGGCCCTCTGTGTATATGACCTTGTGTTACAGTCTGGACACCGGATAATATGTTGCAGTTCCTTTTCCTCTCTTTTCAGGAAATGAGACCCCTGACAAGTCTGTGTGTGGTCATGGTGGTTTTGTGGAAATTAACCAAGACCACCAATTGATCCCCATAAACCCAAAACACCATTCTAGAGACTGAATTTTACTATTGTAAAGCTTCTTAGACACACAAGTGATAGATGCTGAAGTCAGTGGATGACACCTTGAGAAGAAACAAGAGTACAAGCAGGATTTACGTCATCTAAAAGTATCTCCCACCAAAATATTTATAAATCATAAGAAGAATGAGAGTGACTTTACAGTGAGCAAACTGGTACATGCCACCCTAATAGAAGGAACTCTATCATGGTCTCTATCACGAACCTTGAAATTTGAGTATTATAATATTAATTTAGAATATTTAGAATATTAATTTAGAATAATTTAGAATATTAATAAATAATAATTAATTAATAGAAGGAACTCTATCATGGTCTCTATCACAAACTAGAGAAGTTTGAGTATTAGAATATTAATTTCCTGATTTCTGATTAATGAAGATTGTACTGTATGTAGTTATATATAAGATGTTAACATTGGGGAAGGCTGGGTTAGGGATCAGTTCAGTTCAGTCGCTCAGTTGTGTCTGACTCTTTGTGACCCCTTGGACTGCAGCACGCCAGGCCTCCCTGTCCATCACCAACTCCCGGAGTCTACCCAAATTCATGTCCGTTAAGTAGGTGATGCCATCCAACCATCTCATCTTCTGTCGTCCCCTTCTCTTCCCACCTTCAGTCTTTCCCAGCATCAGGGTCTTTTCCAATGAGTCAGCTTTTTGCATCAGGTGATCAAAATATTGGAGTTTCAGCTTCAACATCAGGTCTTCCAATGAACACTCAGGACTGATCTGCTTTAGGATGGACTGGTTTGATCTCCTTGCAATGCAAGGGACTCAAGAGTCTTCTCCAAGACCACAGTTCAAAAACATCAGTTCTTTGGCACTCAGCTTTCTTTATAGTCCAACTCTCACATCCATACATGACTACTAGAAAAACCATAGCCTTGATGAGACGGACCTTTGTTGGCAAAGGAATGTCTCTGCTTTTTAATACACTGTCTAGTTTGGTCATAACTTTCCTTCCAAGGAGTAAGTGTATGGAAACTCCTTGTACTATATATACAACTTTTCTGTCAGTCCAGAAGCAGTCAGAGAAGCAGTCCAGAAGCAGTCAAGATAAAATATGAAAAAGAAAACCTTCAGGTACAGTCAGTAACAGCAGCTAACGTAGGAACCATCCACATGGAAATGGGAATGCTTCCTCAACTTTCTGTGTCAAAGTACATCAGAGCGAATGCCATGCTACTGATTGCTGTATCCCAAAGAATTTCTATTCTTTGTTTTGCAGTCTCAAGGACATAAGGGCCCTTTAGATCTGTTATTTCAGTACAAGTTGATAACATGATAAAGCTTGTCACCTGTTTTTCAAATGCATACCTCATTGTTAATTTTAACCAAAAGTTGGTGCTCAGCAAACATTTCTTTTATCCTACCAATTCCTTTGCTCATCTTCTCATGGAGCCCCTCTTCTGTATGGAGAGGCCATGCATCTGAACCTCAGGACAGCAAGAGGAGGGACTTGCATAACTTCATTCTCAACAATAATGTTGAAGCATCAGCAGAAGCAGGCTCAACAACTCAGAGACAGTCCAGAAGCAGGTGGGCTCTACTAAGTTTTTGAGACACATTGCATGGTCTCGCCCTCATGAGCTACGGTGACTTCTACCTTGACTGAACTTCTGACTGTTTCTGGGGGACTTCCTTTCAGATATTTCAAAAGCATTTTACACAGACATCTTGCTGCAATGTCCCTGATAAGGAGGTACAAAAGGTTTGGGTTTTTTTTTTTTTTTTTTTTAATATATAAAGACATTGAGTTAGAAACAGGTGTTTCATTGTAGTTTCTTTCATTTGAATAATAAATACTTTTTTTTCCCCTGAGCGGGCTTTTAAATTAGTATGAACTAACAATAAGCCTGAAGAGTTACATTAATATGCAACCTTTTAAAATATTCTTTTTACTCAGTGACCATTTGTAAACCATTTTTATAAAAATTGCCATATTTGTAGAAATACTTTTTTTATACTTTTAAAAATCTTCCTATTATAAAAGGTATATATTCATTACAGAAGAATTAGCAACTATAGAAACTAAGGAAATTAATCATGTGTGATTACTAGTTACTTTACTGCGACTGATCTGATCTGATCTGATACTCATTAATTAAACAAGATAAGGATCATTAAATAGTTTTATATATTTTTTCATGGTTCCATGATTGGCTTTGCCATCGTTTATTTAAAGTCTTCCAGATGTTATTAAATTCAAGTTTTCTACTTCCTTATTATAAATAATTCTTACATCAGGTCATCCTAAGTGTTTTTTGGTGCTTAGGATGACCTTTGGGCACTTAGGATGGCACTTAACCCCTTTGGCAATTTGGTGAAACCTATGGACTCTCCTTAGACTAATGTTTTTAAGTGCATAAAAGTACAAAGCAAACCAGGCATATTAAACTACAGTTGCAAGAGTATTAAAAATTTTGTGATATACTAACATAGATGCTTCTTTTTTATTACGTTAACAAAGGATCTAGCATCAGTTCTGATAACTACCATAATTTCAAAGTTGTGATGAGAATAATTGATATTTTGATATGTCTACAATGGCAGTAATATGATATGAAAACATCTCTTGATTTCTGTAGGTGTCAAAGTCACCTGTGCAGCTGATGTTACTGTAGTTGGTTGACTCCCTTTGATGGAAATGCTACATTTCTTTAGAAGGTAGTGAAAATAAAGATAAAAATTTTTTTCATTCAAGTTCATGAACCCCCTAATTTCTTTCCATAGACAAGTTTAAAAGCCTCTGACCTTACATAAATGTTTTTGTTATGTAACTTTTCCCCCCACATGTCCAATTATTAACGTAAGGTAGAGTCCTGTAAGTGAAATGGTGTGAATTTTATGGGAACCTTGATTTTTATTGCCAAATTGTTCTTAAGAAAGCTTAGGCCAGAAAGGTTCTACTCCTATTTTAAGACTGTGTAGTGTTTAACATTTTCTTGGCTACCTTGAGTATTTGCAGTTTTTATTTTAGAACATTTATTGTAGGTCCAAAACATTTCAATTTCATTGATCACAAGTAAGACTGAATAATTTAGATAGAATTATTGGCTATTTGTCATAGATAATAGTCAATTAAAAATCTCCCATTTTGACAGTGATACTGTTTTTCCTTTGTTTCAAATAGAGTTTTCTTTCATCATTTGAATGCAATTCATTAGTGTCAGCCTTACTTCTGTTAAAGTCTACTTTTTATTGGCAGGTTGGGGGGCTTCTGAGACCTGCTTAGTCATGTGAGGCTTTAAGCCTAACAACATGATATAATTTTGTCAAATAGACCACCCTAATTTTTAAGAGCTACATATGGAAAGAAGAATTGGAACTTCAGAGAACTGTGCACTTTGTAAATGTGGACAATTACTCTTATGCAACCATAATTACAAGCTTAGTGGAATGCTTTGGGACAGAATTCTGGACTGTGGCCAGTCCTGTGTAAATATCCCCATCCATTACTCTGACCTGCTTTTGATTATGATGCAAAGTCCCAGGCTATTTAGTTCTCATGGAACCTCCGCCCTTATAATTAGGATGAGCCCTTTGGGGACCAGAGACAGAACCTCTGTTGTTGCTAAGTCACTTCAGTCGTGTCCGTCTCTGTGTGACCCCATAGACACCAGCCCACCAGGCTCCGCCGTCCCTGGGATTCTCCAGGCTAGAACACTGGAGTGGGTTGCCATTTCCTTCTCCAGTGCATGAAAGTGAAAAGTGAAAGGGAAGTCGCTCAGTCATGTCTGACTCTTAGCGACCCCGTGGACTGCAGCCTACCAGGCTCCTCCGTCCATGGGATTTTCCAGGCGAGAGTACTGCAGTGGGGTGCCATCGCCTTCTCCAAGTGGTGCTCTTCTTGGAAAGAGCCATTCTTCAAACACATGAGTCCTTATTACCTCCACTTTGGCAAATTTGTGTTTTCATTTTTAAAGAAGAATATACTGTTGTTGCTTGTGTTTTCTTTTTCATTTAATTCTTTTAGATCTGTTCTCTCTTTCTAACCTAGTTGTCAGTCATATTTAGATGTTGTAAGTTGCATGAAAACAAAGCATATGAACAAATTGAACTCAGTAGGCAAAGATAAGTACCTTATAGAAGCATGTGCTGTGGTGAGTGGTTTTGCAAGTTGCAGCTAGATTCTCTGTCTAATGGAAATATAGAGGGTAGAATTTATGACGTTGACTGCACTGATGCTGACATGCTTGTAGCCCACCAGGTCGACTATTTTAAGGGAAAAAGAATTTAAAATATTCAAAGTGGTGAAATGATTTTAATTCCAGCTAGTAAAGCTGTTGTCATTCCATTCTTTGACCTGCTAATAGATGAGGCCCACGTATGTCTGATTAGTAGTATCTTTAGGACCCCTGTTGTACAGTGAATTAAGAGGCCTTTTTTAGAGGAAATGGAAGAGTTTTCGTTTATCCTTCTGCATAGTCATTTAGGGTGATTAAGATTAGCATGTGACCATTTTGATGACTTTAACATATGTTGCTATAATGCTTTCTAAAATGGTTGGTACCAATTCGTGGTGTCACCAGCAGTGAAGGAATGTATTCCAGCCCTACCAAGGACCATTTTTCCATTCAGAAGTGTTGTTGCTAATTTTTTGAGGCCTGAGATAGTAGCTGTTTTATTTGCTTTCTGTTTCTTTGATTTCTGTGTATCAGTCTATTTCCCCAATTTCAATTTCTAAATTGACAATTCTAAAGAAATATTTTAAGCCATGCACCTCGTGGCTCAGCTGGTAAAGAATGTGGGAGACCTGGGTTTGATCCCCTGGTTGGGAAGATGCCCTGGTGAAGGGAAAGGCTACCCACTCCAGTATTCTGGCCTAGAGAATTCCATGGGGTCACAAAGACTCAGACACAACTGAGAGACTTTCACTTTATAATTGTAAAAATTATATGTAAAAAGATTTATTTTTGTCCATAATTACAAACAGTCCAGATTATGCTGGTCTCTGGAAATGTACAACTGAAATGCTAATGTGAAATCTGCAAATATTATGAAAACCAGTGTAAGCAATCCAAAAATTGTTGGTTGAAGCCCTGTAACTCTTGTCACTTCATTTTTGTTTCCTTCTTTGCAATTAAAATGCCAGGCTTTTAACTTTTTATGCCTGTGCACACATCCTTATCTGCAGCTCGTAACTGGGTAATGTGACTGTACTTGATCTAATCATTTGGAGCTTTGAACTATTGACTATGTTCCCTCTCTAAGAATGTGAAAGTATTATTATTTATTATTGTGACTGTATCAGCCAGAAAATATGGCTATTTGTGTGGAATGTTCTAGTAATAGAACTACTCATTGGTGTTCTTTGTACCATCCCCCCTTGTTTAAATGTAAGAACCAGAACTAATAAAAACTAAGGTTAAAATTTTGTTTAGGTGCTAAAGATGAAAACTAAAACTGAAGGTGAGGGGAATCGGCACTATATGGATAAAATATGAATATTTCTCCCTCTAAACACAATGAAACCTTGCCAATATAGTACATCAGGAAATAAAGCCTTCTGTGTGATCTGGCTAGTCACTCCCTTTGGACATCACATTTTATTTAACTATTTTTATTCATAATACAATTTTAGAAATGTTTGGAAAGATAACATTATATGTAATGCTAAGCAAATGAGCTTTGGAATTGATACTTAATATGTTTGAGTTCTGGTGTTGCTGTGTACTGGTTGTGGCTGGCAAGTGACTTATTCTCTCTAAATCATAATTGCCACATCTGTGAAAAAGAAGGCAATGCCTATATTTTCATAGTTGACATGAATATCAGAGTGCTTGGCAAAGTGCCTCAGCTCAGTGCATTATATCATTCTAGTGTAGTGATTGCAGTACTGGGTTTTGGCATTCCAGTATGCTGGCACAGAAATATCATTATTTTTGGTAGTGTAATCCCCATATTTCAGTCCATCCATCAGCAGATTTATCCATCCTACTCGAGTCTCCAGCCCCTCTTTCCTCCCCTTTCCTTCTTCTGTCTTTCATCATCGACGGCTTCCTGGCCTTTCTTGAGCACTTATCATCTGCATCTCCCCGACACTTGAACCCTCTCTCCCCCTTCCGTCCCTCCACCCAACAAAAGACCAAGCTGATTGTAGGTATGACTGGAAGAGCTCTCTGCGTTTGATGGATACCATGGCGCTAGCAGAGGGCGGAGGTGCTTCCCATACACGGCTGATGGGAAGAAATACACGTGCGGCAGCGTGGAGCCAGTGCAATGTGCTACCCCGAGACTGTGGTCCCAAGAGGAAAGCAGTGTCGTCCAGTGAACTTGAAGGACAGGCAGCAGCAAGAGTGGCCGAAGGACCAGACTCAGGATCCTAAAAGGCTAGCTTTTAGTTACAAAAAAGTCATTTGTTTTGAGATCAAAGTTTAAAGACTCAAAACTGAATTGAAGATAATTTGCTGAACCAAACTTCTCTGTTGGAGAATTACACTTTGCATTCGAATTTTGAAGTGAAAAAGTTGTATTCACATCAGAAGGATTTTTTTTTTCTATTGTTTTGTAATGCTTAGGAGCAGGAAAAAAAAATGGATGGTGGACCAAAAAACAAGGCATTTATTGTAAGAATAATTCTTACTCAAGTTGAAAGACTTTTTGAACAAGCAGAGTCTGATCATGACAGTAGTGAATTTAACACAGGAAACCAGAGCAGTATCTCCATCTCTGTTGATGGAACTGAAATAGATGAAGGCCAAATGGAAATGCTTGCTTGGAAATAACAGCTAGAGCTCTTTTTCAATAAAAGAAGATTGATGTTCCTGAACAAACACACATATAAATTTTTAAAAGAACTTCTCAGAGTTATCAAACTAGAGATGGATTTTTTGAACACAGAGTCTGAAGAAAGTGTTAGAAGTTAGTTTATAAATGGTCTCATCAACGTTCCCTCAGCTCAGAAACATACTTCTTCAGCAGCTGGGGAAAAGCACACAAAAATCTAGCCAGGGCTTGATGATGACACACAAAAAAATTCAAGTGATTCATTTTTTAAAATCAACCTTCTTCATTTTTAGGTAGGATTAGTTTCTTTTTAAATAACACTGTATTATCTGCCAATTTATACTAAAATGATTGTGTTCAGTATTTGTATTTTTATAAATTTATGTTTTTCTGTAGTAACCTTTCTAAATTTTTGCAGTTACAATGTCTTATTTGGTTTCCCTAATTTGTCTTTCTCTTGACAGTCTTAAAGTATTATCATTACTATGCAAAGTACACATTTTCATTTTGGTGCATTGTTCAAGCACTCTCTGAGAAGATGTCCAAATAATATTTCAGATGCAACCCTGAAGGAGGCAAGGACTTAGTCAAGTAAAGAGGAGTTAGTTGGTGGAATGTCCTAGACAGAGTGTTTCAGGTGAGACAGGCACAGTGAGTCAACAAGTTCAGGATGGTTGGTTCTCAGAGTTTAGACGGATGAAAGGTCCAGGTTGAAACTGGAATGACAGGCTGGTGACAGGCCGCGAGGGCCCTCGAGAAGGCTTGAGTAGTATCCAAGGACTGGTGGGAAAGTAGCGGAGGGTTTGAAACTTAATAGTGATGGTCAGGCTTGCATCTTAGAAGCCAGAAATGAAAAGCTAATCTGTCGTAAAACTCACAAACATCCGGGCGAATGATGATGTGGATAAACCAGTGGCGGTGGGATGGAGGAAAAGTAGGTGGATTACAGAGCTCTTTAGGAGCTGGAATTCAGTGGGCATGACAGGGGTGTCAGGCATAAGCAGCTAGAGGAATGTGGTAGCAGTTACTCGAACCAGAGTTGCAGGGAGAGCTGTATCGGTTTGTGTGGAAGGTGATAGGTTCACTTTTACAGATGCCATGGGATAAACAAGTTGCAAGTTTTATATGGTAAAGAAGGGGACATCTTTTCAATGTGAAGATCTAGGGCTCACAGATGTCTGGAGTGGACACGTGGACTCTTGAGAGTAATCAGCGTTGGGAGAGGACAGAAGATTCAGGGCCAGTGGAAGAAAAACCAAGAGAGGCTGGTTTTGGAGAAGCCACTTTCTAGAAGAATGTTTTTAGGGGGAACAAAAGGAAATGCCATTGGCAAGTTATGATGAGTTTGAACAAGATAAGGACTCAGAGTTTCTGTTTGTTTCAACTTTATGGCTGACTGGTGACAGTGCAATGGCAGTCAGATGATAGGAATCCTAAAGTGAAGAATCAGGTATCTCATACAAGAAGTTTCCAGTGGAAGAAAAGAGAAGGGAGATAACCTGGAGGTTGCTAAGGAACCGAGGGCAGGTGATGGGAATGAGCAGGCAGAGAGGGCAAGTTGCAGATACAGGGAGGGTGATTGGGCATCAGTGTCCCTGGGAAGGTGGAATTGAGTGGAGGCTAGAATTTCAGCAGAGACTGGATTTACATTATAAAGCAAAGGAAGTAAAAGTCTGGATCCGGGGAAGTGTCTGTGAGTGATGGTGGAAAGTGAGGCAGTTGCTTCTGAAAGGGCTCTTTATTTTCTTTGTGATGTGGACAGCATTATCTGCTGAGATTGAGAGAAGGTAGATGAGGGGGAGTTTGAAGGAGAACAGAGAATATTTGAAATAATCTGCACTAGAGAACGGGAGTGAGAGCTGACCAGGGACAGCTTGAGGAGGAGTTGAGGTTACGGACGGGAATTAGTACTGGCCCCGTGTCTTTGTGAATTTCTCCAGCAGCAAAGACTAGCAGTCTCACTGCCCTTCCTGAGCTTTGTGGGCTGCGTTTGAGGAGTTTCTGGTGAGGCGGGGTAGAGTCCATGAACAGGATATAATGAATGTCATGGCCATCTTTGCCATGTCCATCGGTGTTCTGTGCTGCAGGGTTAAAATAGTCTCTGAAGTTTTGAAGTGTGTGAAGCCCTTTGCTCCTTCAGTAAATGTCCCCAGACTGCTGTCCTGTTGCTCTTTCAGTTCGCATCTGCCTTTTTATACTGTTTCTGTCTCCTCCCTTTTTGTTTTCCTCCTTATTGTCAGTTGTCTGTCACATTGCTGTCTGCATGCAAGTTTCTGTCAGCCCTGCACTCTGGACTTTGTCAACATCTGGGATTATCACACCTCTGACATCAAGCTGTGGGCTTGAAGACCAGACAACCACGCTTATTAAAATTATGTGCAAAGTAAGAGTAAATAACCTCTGAGTGGATTCTCACGTGCTGTGCTTTGAGGGTGTACGTCAGTGTTCGTACATGGGTTTTGTGCTGTTTATTGGGTTGTTTATCAGCTGTCCGTATATGAGATGCTTGTTGCCTGTGTTCCCATTGTGTTCCCCTTATTTTGAGTTTCCGTGGATTGTGATAATATTCTTAGATAGCTCATGGTATTAATGATTTTTTTTATAATTATTCTCTGGTACTTGCAAAGCATTTTCATATGTATTACCTAAATTTAGAACTATATGGTTAGATATTTTATGCTGTTATTTCTTATTATTCTCGTGGATTTTCAAATACATATTATGTATGAGAATAGCGTGTATTTTCAAATATTGATGTATTTTGTATGAGAATAACCCACCATGTCACAACTCAGTCATTTAAATCATATCACATGTAAATGAAATAGGGCAATGTAAATAAGTATTTTGGAGGTTTGAAAAGTAAGTTATCTATTGGTTGTTTTTTTTTTTTTAACTTTTCTCATCTGTGAACATCTTTTGTCTGTATCAACAAGTTTAATTTTTAGGTGTACAGTAAGTAAATGCACTTTTTACCTTTTCTGTAAATTAATTTACTTTTGACCCCAGCGTTCCTTCTTGTTAGGAGGAAGATAAAGTCAACACCAGTCATTTGGACACTTGCCCCCACCCCCAAGGTTGTTCTAGAGTTTGGAGTCTGGAGAAATGCCAGACATTGAGGAGAGGGCCCTGAGTTGCCATTAGTCGCCTGGCCACACTGGTGGCCTAGGAGAGGCCCTTCTCCCAGCCCTCACGTCCCTCCAGACGCAGCGGCTCTGCTCGATGCCTTTGATGCTTGCTATGCAGGAGCCATTGGTGAGGCCCAAAGCCCTGGCTGTGGGCTTCTGCCTCCCAGGGGCACTCTGAAGCTCTTTCCTCTGAGCCAAGACTCTGTCTTAACCCGGGCAGTGTGGGAGCAGAATGCTGCCAAGTAACTCTCAGACCTCTTTCCTCTCTCTAGTCCGGGAGATCTGTTTTATTTATCTATTTAGGTCATGCCGTGCAGCATGCAGGATCTTCCCTTACACAGGGATTGAGCCTGTCTCCTGCATTGGGATCATGGAGTCTTAACCATCGGATCACCAGGGAAGTTCCGTCCATCCCCAGACTTTGTTCTCAGTAGGTTTAGGGTTGGGGAGGGGGGTTGGTTGATGTGGTTTTTAGTTGATGCAGTTTTTATAAAAGCTAGGAAGCCCTGATACAGTATAGCCTGTTTATAGGGCAATAACACAAATTTCTTTTTTAAAGTAGTGAGTTGCAGAGGAGTAAAAAAACCTCAGCAGGCCACCTCTGTTGTCTTACCACCTCTGAGACTAAACCTACATTGATTGCTCAGTCTTTACTTTTATAATTCAGTGAAGGATATTAATCTTTGTTAAATATGTTTACATTTTATTGATATAATTTCTGAGTGATTTAAATAGTAAGCCGCATATGACATTTTTTAGTGTGCTGTAAATATTCTAATTTTGTTTTGTCTTATTGTATCTAAGAACACTGGAACTATTTCGGGGCCGATGAGAATCTTGGTCCAGTGGCTGTGAGCATTCGAAGGGAAAAACCAGAAGAAACGAAAGAAAATGGATCTCCCTACAACTATCGAATAATTTTTAGAACTAGTGAGGTAAGTCGCACACGAGAAAGACTTGAGGCTTAATTTAAGTGAGAAAAAAATAGAGTCGTAGCGGTAACAAAGCAATTAAATTTAATAGCACATGGTTGCAAATGTCTGTAGAATAAACAAAGACCCCTTTCATTCATTCCAGTGGTGACGGGGGTGGACATCATGATTCGATCGGGACCCTTTCTTCCCATCTAGCTTTGGATAGATGCAATAAATGAATGGGGATTTTGATTCACAGAAAGATATGTTCATTAAGTGTGACCCAAGGAAATTGGAGTCCTCAGAACCCCAAATTGGATATTACATACCCTGCTTGGGCAGCCGGAAGGCAGCGAACCAGCTTGAGGAGCCAGAGGGGGTCAACTAAAACTTAACTCACGCTTTCAAACTATTATTGAGGAAGTTTCTTGACCCAGGAAAAAGGAAAGGGACTCCTTGGATTTTTTTTTTGCCATCTTGGACCTATTCTCAGAGGCTTAAAATAAAGACTTTTGAACTAAAGGCTGTCTAATTGTGGGTAAAATGGGTCCTTGGAGTTCTTTATGGAACTAAGTACACATGATATGTGAGTTTCTATTTTAAAGTCAAATTCAGGTAAAGAAGAGAAAGTGAAAGAAAATGAAAGTGAAGTCACTCAGTCGTGTCTGACTCTGCGACCCCATGGACTGCAGCCTACCAGGCTCCTCCGTCCATGGGATTTTCCAGGCAAGAATACTGGAGTAGGGTGCCATTGCCTTCTCCAGGAGATCTTCCCGACCCAGGGATTGAACCTGGGTCTCCTGCATTGTAGGCAGATGCTTTACCATCTGAGCTACCAGAGAAGTCTAAAAGGAAACATAAAAGAAAATAGCCAACAAAGCATTAAAAAAAACTGGTGACAAAGATGGTAAAGAATCTGCCTGCAATGCAGGTTCCGTCCCTGGGTCGCAAAGATCCCCTGGAGAAGGGAACAGCTACCCACTCCAGCATTCTTGCCTGGAGAATCTTGTAGATAGAGGAGCCTGGCGGGCTATAGTCCACGGCATCCCAAAGAGTGGGATGTGACTGAGCAACCAAATACATATATGTAGTATTCAAATATTTATATATAATATATATGTATATTTATTTTCAAAAGTAAAATAAAAGCAAGCACTAGAGTTTGTCATGTAGAGACGGTTAAAGCTCTGCCTGATTTCCAGATTCAAAAAATGACCTCATGACTATCAGGGACTATGAGGGATTTTTTTGTTTTCTTTCTAAACATGTGTATAGTTATGCCAGCTATCAATTTATTGCCTCTCTGAGCCAAATCACTTTAGGATTGTTGTCATGCATTAATGCCTAATACCCCCTTGAGGTAGGTAGAAAATAATGGTTTTGAAACTAGTTTAAATAGGACATTTGGCTTCATTTCCCCCATTGAATACAAGACAGGTTGTAGGGGTTGGCTTCACTTAGTAATTGCTTCTCAGCTTCAACTCTTGGGAAATTAAAAATAGGATTTTTAAAGGCACGGCCTTAATATCTAACGTGTTATGTTGAGTGGCCCAAGAGGAATGAAGAACCCATATACTCTAGGGTCCTTTTTCTCCAAGCCAAAGCTGATCATTAAGCAGGGTCAGGCCTTTCTTTTGTTGAACACACAGCACAGGGAACACACAGTTTTTGAAGCTGGGTGGAGGTAGCTGCTCCTCAGACCCCACCAGCTTCCCGAGAGCCGCTTACCTCCTCCCACCTGTTTCTGTCCTTCTGTGCCTAACTTTTCCCTGCCTCCTCAGGCCGCTCTGGTTTAAGTCGTCCTCATCCTTTCGCTTTTCTATATTTTTCATTTCATTTCAGTTCCTTCTTGCCCCTATCTTCATGCTGGAGGTTGAGGCTTTCCGAGGTGGCCCTTTCTTTCTTTCTTTCTCAGCTCCTGACTCTTCTGTCCACGGTTGTCCCTTCCAGCTTGCCTTGCCTGCACGCCATGGCTGGTCGCAGCCTCTCTCTCCAGGTCAACTGCTGACCCAGTAAACGTGTCCCTCTGCCGTGGTTGGGGAACCACGCTCGCCTTCATCTGTTTTCTTGCCTCTCCCTGCCTCAGCCTCAAATGCTCCACCTACACTTCCCCCCTGTAATTACAGTTAAATCACACTTAAGGATTCCCTGGTCCTTTTCCTACCAATCCATTGGATGGGGCCCTGGGGCCATTTCCTTACCCTTTGATTGAAATATCCAAGTCAAATGTTGTTTATGGTTCGTTACCACCTACTCTCACGTTCAAACAAATGTTTAACCGATGACAACCCTTTTGTTAGAGTTGTTCAGGCTGGAGGTCCTGTTGGACTTCTCTCTCCCACCCCCACCCCACCCCCAGAGCTGGTCTCACCACAACACTGGTTGACTCTGTCTTCAAAATGTGTCCAGAATTCAACCGCCCCTCCCATCTCACTGCTTCTGCCTGGGCCCAGCCCACCACCATCTTCTCTTTCCTTCCTGCATCTTCCTTTAGGGCTGCGTCCTCTCAAGCCCAGCAGGGATCCTTTAGAAATGCAGTACAGGTCTGTGATTCCTCAGTTCAGAATCCCTCTAGGGTTTTCCAGCTTCCAGGAAAAAGCCCTTCTCCTCCCTAGCCAGGAGTCCAGGCACATCTGTCTCTGACCTTGACCTCGCTTTGTCTTTTCCAGCCGCACTGGCCTCCTCTCTTCTGGGCAACCTGAGGACAGCCCTGCCTCAGGGCTCCAATGGTCCCTATTCCTCGGTAATCATGTTCACCCCCAGGTGTCCTTGTGGGCATCGCTCTCTTTTCCTTCTGGCCTTTACTGTTAAGCCACAGGAGCCTTCTCGGCCAGTGGATCTAAAATTTCTACTGTCTCATATCCCACTTCCAGGCTTTCTTTCTTTCTTCCAGGAACACCACTATCTCACACATTGTACTTACTTACTGTATTCATTTTATGTCTTCCCCCTACTTGCATATAAGCTCAGGGATGCTGAGGACTCCAAGTTGTTCATGGTGGTGGTGGTGGTTTAGTTGCTAAGTCATGTCCAACTCTTGTGATCCTATGGACTGTAGCCCACCAGGCTCTCTGTCCATGGGATTTATGACTACACACCTAACAACTAAAATAGTCCTCCGGCACGTCGTTCCTTTCTTCCTCCCTCATGTTTATTTAATTCATTACCACTGTCTTAGTATATTTTTTTTTTCTTTCCAATAGAAATAATCCTCAAGTGTGGTTTAATTGTAATATCCTTATGAGACTTTTCAAAGAAATATACTAATGAAAGTCCTTTGATAGAAATATCTCTGGATGTTGGTCCTGATCCAGACAGAGCTCTTGCACTTTGTAGGATGGACAGTTGACTGACTGACTAATAAAGTAGGACTTAATTCTTAGGCCTTCGTAGGGATTTCTCATGCTATTAATTTCCCTTTGAGAAAAAAGAAAGCAGTGTCCAAAGTGACATTCCAGTTGCTTCATAAATAGCGTCAAGATAACAGAAATACAAACAGATATTTTTCATTTTAATAGAAACAATCATTGCACAGTATAAAGAAACCAAAAAAAAAGACTTTACATGTATTTGTAAGTGTGGCTGTTTCTTCATGAACAAAATCTCTGACGTGAGTGCTTTTAAGCACAGGTGCACGGGCATACAGGAGGATTCTCTGCTTGTTTCTGGAAGTCATTAGCAAAACATACCAGTAACACTGGTGGTTCAGGTATAAAAATGATTCCTTCTTTTTCTCATCTGCTCAGACTTTTCTTGAGGTGGGCTGCTCTTTTTCTGTGGTCCAGGATTAACACTGCTTCCTTAGCATTCCTGGTCTGGAGCTCTCTCAGTTGGAAATCCGACCAGCCTTTGTAACTTCCTGACCCTCGACAGACATTGTCTCATGAAAGTAGGAGCACAGGAGTTGTTCAGCGGTTTCTCATGATGTAAGAAATGAAACAAAAATCATTTCTGTCAAATTAGATATTAAGCCACAGAAAAGGATTTTTTTTTTTACCCAAGTGTTATTTGAAAATAGACTATACATGAAAGAAAAGATACTAATCAAATGAATAGACTACAAATAACCTCAAGCACCTTCTTCTTGTCTTGAGAGTCAGAGGTTGGTGAAATTGGCTTTTCCTTACCCTCGTCTCTCTTTCCTTCCGTTGACACCTGTTACAGGTTTTACTTCCCCGCTGATTCTTCCTTTGATTTCCATTTTCCCTGGTAATTCTCTGTCACACCATCTTGCCTGTTACTTGAACAGTACAGCTTCTTTCAAGCTGTATTCTCTGCCTGTAGTCTCTTCCTTGGGCAATGGCAACTGAATTTTCTTACGTCATCGTCCCCATGCAAACAATTTCTGAGATGGCCTGTTGGTTCTGGGTGAGATGCTCACCCCTCGAGGTACACTCTGCTGGGGACTCTGGCCCACCCACAGCCCTCTCTGGCTCACTTAGATCCCGCTTAGCTACACTGGTCTCTCTTTCCTGCTCACACCCTGCTGTTTCTCATCTGCACACCTTTGCTCCCTGACACTGTCTTTTTGTACAGTTTTTCCTTGAAGGCCCCTTTTTAGTGCCGCACTTTTCCATGAGGGCCTTTCCCTGTGCCCTGAGCCACAGTAGTCCTGTTTCTGCTTTTGTTACAGAATCTGACTTTGTTAGGTTTTTCTCAGTACACATATCCTCCTGGATGGATATCTCTTAATCTCTCACCCTCTTTTCACACCACACTTGGTCTTCAACATTTGCTCCTTTTGCAGTATAATGCCCTATAACCTACATGCTTAATGGAAACTCATTCAACTTAATGGTTTTGTCTTTAAGTCACCGTGGAGTGTTTAAATTGTACTAACAACTTTGTCACATGAAAATTCTTGAACATGAAAGCTACTTTGCTTCAACAGATCATCATTACTTAGGGAAATGTCTTTGCTTATGTTTATATTTCATAATAATAGCAGAGTTCTCAAGACATAGGGGGAAAGCACAAGTCACTTAAATGCTGTAGACAGTGGCTGCTGTACTAACTATAATCGTTGTCTTATCATAGCAGCATTTCGGGTTAGGAATAGTTTAAGCTGGTCAACAGTGCATTATGAACTTTAAAACTCTTCTCCTGCCCTTACCTCTTACAATTGGTATAACATCCAAATTCTAAGCATTTAGTCTTGTCTCTGGGATATCTCCTTAATTTCCTGGTATTTGTGTAAGTGACATTGTATAGCTATAGAGAGACCTTGGTCTTCCTGAGCGCTTCAAGGAAACGTGTGCTCTTTGGTATGTAAGGACATGTCCTCAGAAAGCTTGAAGATGAGTTCCAGTGGACTAGCCTGGGTCTTGAAAGTACAGGGCGCGTTTTTCGTACATAAAGTGTCTTACCTCACTCCCCTCATCCTTTCTCCCTCGCTGGCTCAGCCGATCAAGTGTCACCTCCAGCTCCCTACGGGGGACCTCACACTGGTTGTGTTTACTCATCTCCCTGGCCATGTGTCTCTTTCAGCTCATGACACTGAGAGGGTCAGTGCTGGAGGATGCCATTCCCTCAACAGCAAAGCACTCAACGGCTCGGGGGCTGCCCCTGAAGGAGGTGCTGGAGCACGTGATTCCTGAGCTCAATGTTCAGTGCCTGCGGTTGGCCTTCAACACCCCCAAGGTCACAGAACAGCTCATGAAACTGGATGAGCAGGGGGTAAGTGTGGCCCCCAGGGGAGGACATTTCTGTTGCTCTGGCTTCCCACTGAGCTTCCAGAATCAGACCTGAGGAGTTCTTTTTTGACGGGGAAAGCTGATACCATTTATTATGAAGGATCTTCTCTTTGCAGTTACTCGTTTTCTTTTTTCTTACCTCACTGAACATTTCTCATCTGATGAAATTCTCTGTGTCAGGATTGGCTGATACGGTATTAAACAGTGTTCAACTCTTTCGGTAATCTTCCATTAAGGCAATGAAGTTTTCAGATACTCCAGTAAGTGATGGCAATAACAGTAGCTGATACTAATGAACATATTCACCAGGCTCTGTTTTAAGTACCTTAATATATTATCCCAACTTATGTCCCAGCTCCAGGAGAATGGTACCATTTTTATCCCCACTTTAAGGATGAGGAATCTGAGACACAGAGAGGTTAAGTAATAAGTCCAGGATCACACAGGTAATAAGTTCAAAGCATGTACTGGGAACCACTATACCATACTGTTCCTAAAAGCTTTAATTTTTAGTCTATTAGTACTACCAGAGATGGATTTTCATCAAGATTTTTAATTACAAAATTCAGAATTTTAAAAAATCTGGATCCTAATATGTAACAAAATGAAAATACTCAAGATTTTCTCACCTCCATACTTTCTAAACCTTAATGTGAGGTCATTGATCCAGATACAAAAGAGTGATAGGATAATTCATATAGAGGGGACAGCAGAGTAGAGAATGCGAACCTGTAATCCGCTAACTGTAGAGTGTATCCACATTCTAGTTGGAATCATTTGAGCATATGGACTAGTTTTGTTAGACGTTGTAGTTATACACTCTTATTTTAACTCTTTGTTTGAATATTTTAGCCATAATGTGTCTTGACTGAGTGGTAATTCCACTGCATTTTTTTTAAAGGGTCTTCCAAAAGTAAAATTGGTCCAGTTATTGAATTCCATTCTATGAACAAATTTTGATAGAATTTTCTTAATTAGGCCAAAATTTGAATTTTATTAAAATGACTTATAATGCAAAGTAACAGTTGCAAGGTATGATTCAGTCTTTTAACTCAGCTGATAGGAATATATTATTAGATATTAGATGTAACTTTTCAAATCATTGCTCCTTTTGTCCATTCATCTTAAGCACAGCTAATGTCTATTCCATATGTATACATTTGGAATATACATTTCAAGTAGACTATGAGTATCCATATTTATAACATGTAAATTTGATCACTTTGAAAATTTGAGCTTGGGGCTTCCTGGTGGCTCAGATGGTACAGAATCTGCCTGTAACATAGGAGACCCAGGTTCAATCTGTTGGTCACGAAGATCCTCTGGAGAAGGGAATGGCTACCCACTCCAGTACGCTTGCTTGGAAAATTCCATGGATAGAGGAGCCTAGTGATCTATAGCCCATGGAGTCGCAAAGAGATGGACACAACTGAGTGACTAACACTTTCAGAAGACTGCTGATACATAAATTTAACTCTTCTGGGTGCTGTGTTCCAATAAATATTTTGAGGATTCTAACAAAGGAAGAATAGAAAAATGACGATTAGATTCAATTTTACAAGTTCAAGGGAAACAACATTTAGACATTGGTAATACAAGGGATGAGATTTGGGGGCTTCCCAGTGGTGCTAATGGTAAAGAACCTGGCTGCAAATGCAGGAGACACAAAAGGCACAGGTTCAATTCCCTGGATTGGGACGATCCCCTGGAAGAGGGCATGGCAACCCACTCCAGTACTCTTGCCTAGAGAATCCCATGGACAGAGGAGCCTGGTGGGCTACAGTCCATGGGGTCACAAAGAGTCACATATGACTAAAGCTACTTAGCATGCACACATACAGTATAATCATATACCGAACATTCTAATTTCAACAGATTAAACATTATTTTGTGTAAAAATAATAAAATAATTATTTTGTGTAAAAAAAAATGAACTTTTTTCCTTTTCACCCAAGGTTTTACTTAAATTAAAAAATGATTGCCCCAATTATAGATATTTTATGGGATCCCTGGCACGTTTCATGCCTCTCTTAGGCTTTACAAAATATTAGACCACAGGTAGTGCTTGCTCTGTGATAAATGCTTTATGATTACATCCACAGGACTTCCCTGATAGCTCAGTTGGTAAAGAATCTACCTGTAATGCAGGAGACCCCGGTTTGGTTCCTGGGTCAGAAAGATCCACTGGAAAAGGTATAGGCTACCCACTCCAGTATTTGTGGGCTTCCCTTATGGCTCAGCTAGTAAAGAATCCATCTGCAGTGTGGGAGACCTGGGTTTGATCCCTGGTTTGGGAAGACCCCCTGGAGAAGGGAAAGGCTACCCACTCAGTATTCTGGCCTAGAGAATTCCATGAACTATCTAGTCCATGGGGTTGCAAAGAGTCAGACACGACTGAGCAGCTTTCTCTTCCACAAAGAAAGATGAAAGCACTATAATGAATTTAGCTTAAAGGTACATTTATTTAATTCACAAAACTGCCCATTATTCTGAAATGATGGGCTTCTTATTTTTGTTTTTGTTGTCCAGTCACTAATAAGTCATTCCGACTTTTTGCCATCCCCTGGACTGCAGCACGCCAGGCTTCCCTGTCCTTCACTGTCTCCCAGTTTGCTCAAACTCATGTCCATAAAGTCAGTGATGCCATCCAGCCATCTCATCCTCTGTCGACCCCTTCTCCTCCTGCCCTCATCTTGGGGATATTAAACTGTTTATCCCTTCCTTCATAAATTATTGATGATCATATGTGTTAAATGTTTCCTATAATGCTTTCTCAGTGAAACTACAGCTTGGCAGTCTAGATAAGTCTCCCCAATTTTATTTTGGAAATTTTACTAGGCAGTAGAATCTAGAAGCTTAAAACCTGCTATTCTGTGCGAGCAGCTCTATATCTGAACTAAGGGATACCACTACTTGGCCTCTCTTTCTGTTTATGTATTCATAGCATTTAAAGCCCAGGATTATACTGATAAAAAGAGGACACAGATACTTAGGGGCTTAGTCTGGGGAGTCGTATTTTTGGTAAGGAAATTTTATTAATGCCTTGGAATCCTTTTGAGAAATTGATTATTCTGGTGACTTTACAGATAACAGATTTTGAAAAAGGAATGTCTCTAGGTGCTTATAATGCATTTGAATCACTGCAGAATGTTGTTAGTTTCCATCTGTGTCATCATTTTTGAAATTTCCTGCTTTGTACATCCTTATATTTAAAGAGATTCATAGTTTGAATTGTGTGTTAGTTGCTCAGTCGTGTCCAACTCTTAGCGACCCCATGGACTGTAGCCGATGACTGAAGCAACTTAGTACAGAAAAACTGAACTCACTGAAAGGAGCCTCTATATCTCCCTTTAAATTTTATTTAAATAATTCCTTTAAAATCTTTTCTATTTTAACAGCTCACATAATTATTCTCAGATAAATAAAACACTATTTGCTTGCTATATTGTGGCATTTTGCCTTTCAGATCTTTGGTACTTTTTTTTTTTCATTTACCATTTTTAAAAGCTAAAATGAACAGAAGAACAGATGTAAGTTATATCTATATGATATAAAAGATAGCATTTCATAAAAATACAAAAATTTGTTTCTCATTTGACCAGACTGATATTTATGTGGGAGCTGAAGTTGACATTTTAATCCCCCAAGTTTTAGGAAATGATCATGCGCTTCGTGGCTTACCCATGCTTTCATGTTCACCTTCCTCACAACTTCCTGCGCCTTTCACTATTGATTGATGTCCATTTCCATTATCATCTAAAGGGCAATCACAAGATGAAATAACCTGCCAATGATTGCACATTCTCATGAATTTAGAACAGCTTGTGACTTAGCAAATTTGAATTAACTCTGGATTTAGTTTTCCCATCATGGTCCTGGATCTTCACTTATGAGATAATTGAGAGCATCTCTTATGATGAAAGCACTTTAGATAAGTATATGTTTACTTATTGCACTGTTCTAAGCTCTTTACCAACATCATCTGCTTTAACCCTCACGGCACCCCTGGATAGTAGGCTCCAGTTATTGGCCTTTTATACTTGAGAGGAGTGAGGCTTTCAGAAGCAGTACTGTTTTGCCTTAGGAGTCCTGAATGCTGGATATGCATTTGCATGGTACTAACTTTGGCTTTTCAGATTTGTAAGTTTTCATCTCTGGCTCAGATGGTAAAGAATCTGCCTGCAAAGTGGGAGACCTGGGTTCGATCTCTGGGTCAGAAAGATTCCCTGGAGAGGGGAATGGCAATCAACCCCAGTATTCTTGCCTGAAGAGTTCCATGAACAGAGGAGCCTGGCAAGCTATAGCCCATGGTGTTGCAGAGCCCGACATGACTGAGCTGCTGACACTCCCACTGTTGCTTTTTGCACATATCAAATTATTTCGATCTTCCGAACTACACTGTGAAGTATTAGGAATTTCATATATTGCCAACTTTTTAATAATACGGGTAATTCAGTTACTTTTAGATTTGCCATATCAATGCTGTTTTTCTTCATCGGTCATTAAAAAACACCTTTCTCTCACCTACTCCGTGCAATGGAGTGAAAAGATGATTCTGTCAGCAGTGAAAGTAACATTGAAAGTGAAAAGAAAGTGCAAGATCATTATTCCAGGCCCTGTTGCAAGGATCTCACACGTGTAGAGCACTTACTGCAATGCCAGGCACATGGTGAACACTGAATGACGATAAAATAACTCGTTAGTAGCCTGTTTACATGCATTATCTCATTTCATCTTTATAAGCATCTTGCTGTTATAGATACTATAATATATCATGCTTACTTTTATAAGTAAAAAGCATAACTTTTCAAATCCAGTAAATGTTCAGTAACCACTCTTTGCAGAGTTTTATTAATAAATACTGTATGCTAGTAAGACACAGTCTTTACCTATGAAGGAAACAAAGTCGTAAATTGCTATAAAAATAAAAGGTGGGTTTAATATAATGAGTGTAATAACAGAACTACTAACAAACAAGCCAGTGGGGCCTAGTCACAATTAATCAGATGGGTCAGGATGAAATGGACCTTTCATCAGTCCAGAAAATAAGCAGTGTGGTGGTCTAGACTCAGAACAATGAGAACAAAGCACAGCAGGCTAGGAGCTTGGGATGTGGGTATGGGACAGCGAGCAATCCCGCTGAGCAGGAGTGTCAGGCAGTTATAAAAATAGATATTTTTTTATTGAGCAGTGACTAAGCCAGGAACTGTGAAGCAATTTACATGAATTATTTTAATTAATCCTTAGAATCCTTTGATGTAGATGCTGTTATTCTTGCTTTGCTGACAAGAGTACTGAGGCACAAAGAGCGTGAAGGACCCCCCAGATCACAGTTAGGATATGCTTAAATCCAAGCATTCAGACTCCAGAGTCTGCTTTCTTACCCAGTACACTCTACACCCCATCTTCCCATTCTCTCCCCTTGAGTAGGAGAAGAAACTGGAAATATGGCTCCAGGTTTTATTGCTACCAGCTGCAGAGCCTAATATTAAGTATAACATGCAAAACCCAAGATCAGAATAGAACTTAAAAATAAAGTAAAATTGCCAGTCTGCAGTAGAGAAAATTGGAAGACCTGTTTTCATTAGGAAATGTCAAGTTTCATGTTCATAGTAGTGATTTTATCTAAATCAATATCTCCACTGTTTTTCTAGATACTTATTAAAAATATAAAGAATGAAAACATTTATTGGATTCTCTGTTCTTTAAAATGTTGCCCTTCAAATTATTGAAGTTAAAGGGGTAAAGTAATCATATCTAATTAGGTCTGCAATATACATCTCAAGAATAGATATAAGGAAAAAAGCAATCTTTATTTGATAATGAATAGTGCTGTTCTTTTGATTTAGGGAATAAATGAAATTTTTTGCTGACTTAGCCTGTTCATTGCCCTGGTGCATTATTTTATTGATGATAAATGAGTTTGACCAGCCACTTTCCTCTTTGATTCAGGCATCTGGAGTTAAAGAATGAACCGCAGGGAAAACAACATTGTCTATGAATGAAGCTTTGGCAAAACAATCAACACTCCTGAAATTTTGATCTTCTTCTAGATTATGATATCAGTTAATACATGTGTAAAGTTCAGAAGGCCACCAGATGGGTTCCATATGTACATTATCAGGAAGAAATATACGTGACAGTCATCAGATCAGGGAAAGAAGCCCGTGGCATTGGTCTCTTTCTCTTGTCTGCACACAAGTAATGATTACTCTGCATGGGCTCATCCATGCTATTTGCCTGGCTGAGGCTGGGGTGGGTGACTGAATGGAGTCCTTTCCAAGGTAAGGTTTATGATTAATATGACTGAAAGCAGTAGTGTTTGGAAGATGTTTGGCTTAGTAGGACTGTAGTTTATAGTGAAGGATCTCAGCATGGCTAAGACCTGCAGTAAGGACTCTTTGGTTCACAATCCAAAAAGACTGAGGAAGTGATTGTAGATATTTCAGTCTTCCTGATTTTAAACTGAATTGTGCTTTAAATTCAGCTTTAAAATAAAAAGCTAGTTTCGCTATTAATAATACCTTCACATGGGCCAAAAATCAAAGTGTTTACATTGAAGGGTCCCATTTCTACCCTGTTCCTATCTCTCAGCTCTCTTCTCCCCTCTAGTTTCCACTGTTATAGTCTCTTATGTATTCTGATGTTTCTTTATACAGATACACCAAAAATGCAGATGTAGTCTTATTTCCCTTTTTCTTACACAAAATATAACATGCTATACACATTTCCATTTTCACTTAGTAATATATTTTGAAGCTCTTTCTATGTCAGTACACAGGAAGTTTTCCCATTGTTTTTATAGCTGCATAATATTCTGTTTAGTTGCTGTACCAAAGTTTATCTAACCAGTTTCTCTATTAATAGACATTGAGATGGATTCCAGTCTTACTGTTACAAACAGTGCTGCAATGAAGAGCCTATTCCTATATAATTGAAATTCATCTTAATATCAAATCAATACAAGTACATAAATCATCAATTTAATAGCAGTATGAACCTTTCTATTTTTGTGAGAACTTGTACAAAACATTATTATAGAATATTTATATAGAATGTGTGTATTGAATATTTCCTTTATATGTGTATAGAATACAAAATGTGTGTCTAGAATATTTCCTTTACATTATGCCAAAGATAAAAATAGAATCTGTGTACATGTATATAAATAATTTTGACAGCATTTCAGACAGATTTTTAAAAAAATGATTTTCCTACCCAGTATCCATATGTCGTTTTTTAAAGCAGTTTGATTTTTGTTAGTAAATTCCAATGAGGATAAAGTTTCTAACTAGCATTTTTTTCACTCCCAACACTGAATTTTTCTAGTCTCTTTGTCATTCTTTTGGAGGACAGTACAGTGATAAATCTTTAGAAAAGTAGTTAAAACAGTTATCATGTTTATGAAGAACAAACCAAAGTAAATGCTGTCAATATGAATCGTGAGGATTTGAAAAATGAGCAAGGTCTTCATATCTAATGGCAGAATAACTTGTCTCAGATCAGTCTACCCACTGCGAATAATCAGTGCTTTTAAAAAATAGGTTTAGACTTTTGCTTCTAGAAGCATGGAATAGATGCATTTGCTAAGTATGGCCACTGTATGTAAAGCAAACGTGAAAGGTGAAAAGAAGGATGCAGACCAGCTGGGGATCTTGGGATGAGAAAAGCCATAATGGCCACAAACAATAAAAACTGAAATAAGAGGAACTTCTTCAACTGGATTAAAAAACAAAATACACCTATAAGACCCCTGCAGCGTACATCATAGTTGATTAAAGAGTTAATGGTAAAGACAAAGATGTATACAGCCACCATTGCTATTCAGCTTGGTGCTAGAAGGTCTAGTCAGTACAATAAGGCGAGAAGAGGAAGGCACGTAGATAAAGGAAAGGGAAATGTGAACGTGTGCCTATGTCAGATAACGTGATAGTGTGTGTACAAAACCCCAGGAAATCTGCCGAAACTTGTTAGAACTGCAGGCTGTGTCCAGCATGGTTGTATGATTCAGCATCAACTCACAAACATCAATTGGATCTCTTTTGATGAACATGGGGAAACAGAAAATAAAATACAGTACCATGTATCGCCCTTCAATAAAAAATGAAATAGAGAAACCGAAAACAGCCCCACACAAATAGATCCAACTGATTTTTGACAAAGGTATAAAAATATTCAGTGGAGGAAAGTCAGGCTTTTCAAACAAAGGTGCTGAAACAATTACATAGACAAAATAATGAACTTGACCTACGTCACACATTATACAGAAATTTATTTAAATGAATCATAGGTTGAAATGTAGAACTTTAAAAATCTGTGACAAAAACATAGAAGAAAATCTGTGACCTAAGGGTTAGTGAAGAGTTCTTACATATCGTATCAAAATCTTGGTCTAGAAAAGAAATAACTGAAAAATTTGGGTTCAACAAAATTAAATCATTTTGCAGCACATTTTTCCTGGGGCATTTGCTGATTTGTAAGAGGCTTGGGGCTAAAGTGTGGCCAAAGTACAGATTAAAAGTTAGGTGGCTACTGTTTAGAGTTTTCATTGATTTCATGGGACCTGCAGAAATAAAATACAGAGGTCAAGGATCACTGGAGAACTTGGATTTGCTTTTAAAAAAATCAGATTGAAATTCTAGAACTGGAGGGGGAAAAAAGAAAACCCCAGAAGTTAAAAATCTCAGCAAATGTTTTACAGAGCACATTAGATACAACAGAAGAGAAAAATGATGAAGTTACCGGAAAATGTTTAATTGAATAATGTAGACAAGAAAACATGAGAAATACAGAAAAGTGCCTAAAAGACATGTGGGCCATAGTGAACACATACGTGTAATGGAATTCCCAGAAAAGAGGAAGAGAAATTAAAGCAGTATTTGGAGACATAATCGATGTCTGAAGAAATACCCCTAGAGAAGTTTCCAAAACTGATGAAACACACACAAGTTAAGACAGAGTCAAGAACTCTGCCTATGGTAAGCAGGGTAGATACAAAGAAAGTCAGATATAGGTCCATTGTAGTAAAAATTGCTGAAATTAAAAAGAGAACAATCTAAAAATAGCCAGAGGAAAAAGTACATTCAAAGAAGAATATAAGACAATTGGATTAAAATTAACCATTTCCTGAGCTGTAAAACATAAAAGGTAGAAGCCACATTTCTAGAAATGCTGAAAAAGAAGAATTCTCACTAGGAATTTTATCTAGCAAAAATACTCATTAAAAATGTAGACGGACAAATTTACAGTTGGAAAAAAATAGAACAGTGATTGTCTGAGGCAGTGATTGTCGGTTGATACAGGCATATACAGCAGTTGGGAACCAGGGGGCTTGGGGTGAAAGAAATATTCTGTATTTTGATTGAGTGCGGGTTTGTTAGAAATCATTAAACCGTATGCCTCAAACATGCAGTTTACTGTCCAGAAATTATATGACTTGAAAATAGAGGCAGATCTCTATTTCCAGCCAAGATTAAAAGAGAAGAACTAGATTACTTTTCCATCCGAAACAACTTTTAAAAACTAGGCAAACCAATGAAACAGTGGTTTTTATGATGTTGGAGTCAGGCAACAAAAGACAATGGGAACCAAATGAATAGTAAAAATCACACCAGCTTTCAGCCTGAGTTCCCAGGCTGCACAGCCAGGAGGGGCCACCCAGTCGAAGCCCAGAGGTCTCCCTGAGTGAAGACTGAGATGTGAGTCCAGGGAGATAAGGATTTGCTGAGCTGGATACTGGTGCTTTACTCGGCCAGTCATGTCCGACACTTTGTGACCCCATGGACTGTAGCCTGCCAGGCTCCTCTGTCCATGGGGATTCTCCAGGCAAGAATACTGGAGTGGGTTGCCATGCCCTCCTCCAGGGTATCTTCCCGACCCAGGGATCAAACCCAGGTCTCCCACATTGCAGACGGTTTCTTTACCATCTGAGCCACCAGAGTAAATGTGAGTATTTGAGGAAAGTATTTGCAGCCAGGGTAGGAACCACCCTAGGATTGAGCGAGGCAAATCCTCAGACCTCTGCCTAGCTGAGAACAGTGTCTGCTCTCAACAGGTAGTCTGGAAAACCTCATAGTTCCCATGGCATTGGGTAAAGTCTTAGAATGACTTTGCCTCAATAATGGGACAGGATTATTCTCAAATTAAACAGTACTCTGATAAGACCTATGCGTTTAAAAGAAAAACTGAAAGGATCAGATTATTTCCAATTAACTGTCCCAGAGCAAAGCTCAAACACCCCTCAAGGGTTCATGGCCCACACTTTGAGAACTGCTAGATGATGAGACACCTCATAGTAAAAGTTTTAAATCCCCAGATTAAAGCAGACAATTTAAAAAGGTTTTGTAAGAAAGGAGGAAGTGGGGTTTTTCTCACCATCTGTGCCGTCCCCAGTGCTGCCTTCTGGGGGTGATGTCAGGAAGAAGAGGCGAAAGTACAGAACCTAAGGAGTCCCTGAGAACTTGGTTATTCAAACCTGTTTCTATTGATGGAGGGCCCTGACGATATCATGCATCTTTCCAGGAACTCAGGGCTGTATAAGCCAGATTGTGCTGTGCCTGCTTCTATGATTCTGTGTTAAAGTGCCTATTTTATGAGAAGGAGAGCAATCCTGAGTACTGTTGCTCCCAGCTGTGGGAGTCCATATCACTTTTCGTGGCTGTTGAAAGACACTTTCATCTCAAACAGAACCTTGGTCCTGTTGGATTGACCATAATCGCTTTTTACAATACAAACACTTGTTGAGAGTCCAAACACTTCCCTCGATGCTCCATGTAAACCGTTGATACGGAGTTGATACTGCAAGCATGGAACTGTAGAGCATGACTCCATGAATATCCAAAAGCAAAATCCTAAACAGTTGGATAAACCCAGCCTGTTTCCAAGATGGCTTCTGGCATCATCATAACTATTCTAATCACTGCAGGAAAGTATTATCTATTCATAGATGTGTTTGTGTCTCAAAAAAAATCCTGTTTTATATAACATCATAACAATTCAAACCCTTGCCAAACCATAGCTCTGACTCCATTTCCAGTTGCTCTTTCTCTTGAAATGTTCGTTATTAGGCCCCAAATTAGGATAAAATTTTAACTTCCCATTAAAATTTACTGATATAAAGGTCAGAGTAGGATATACTGTGGAGAAGGCAATGGCACCCCACTCCAGTACTCTTGCCTGGGAAATCCCATGGACGGAGGAGCCTGGTGGGCTGCAGTCCATGGGGTCGCTAAGAGTCGGACACAACTGAGCGACTTCACTTTCACTTTCCACTTTCATGCATTGGAGAAGGAAATGGCAACCCACTCCAGTGTTCTTGCCTGGAGAATCCCAGGGACGGGGGAGCCTGGTGGGCTGCCGTCTATGGGGTCACACAGAGTCGGACACAACTGACGCGACTTAGCAGCAGCAGCAGCATACTTATGTAACTCCTCCTTTACAACTACTCATGTTCTGGGCAGGGAACAAGGTTGCTAACTAAGGATTCCCAGAACCTGAGTTCAGAGAATGACACCTACCTTGATTCCATTGCAGCAGAAACCAAGGATACAGTCATAGTATCACCTTCAAGGATGGAGCACTGACATTCGGCACCATTTCAAACTGGAGGAAATTTGACATTCTAACAAATTTCCAAATCCTCTTAAAGGAGCTTTCCTTTGACAACAAGCAAATACCAGTCTGTTCTGTCTGCGGGTGGAGTCACCGGGATGTGAGAAACCCGCCTGAAGAAGGCAGCACACTGTCCCATTGTGCTTGCCTTCTGCTCCTTGCAGTGGTTTGGGGGAAGTGTCCTTGCTTATCTTCTCTCCAAAATGAGCTCTTTTGTATTTATAAATAAGTGAGTCCTTTTGAATGTTGCACAGTGAAATCCTAGACCTTTATCTAAGAAGTTTAAAAAGCCACCCACAAATCCAGGGTCACTGAGATGCTTTCCACTGAACAAGGTGACTTTTGTTTTACATTGTTGCATGAGAAGGCTGATCTGGGAGGCACAGAGCCAAATAGCAAATAACTCCAAGCTCCTTCCTTTCTCCAGATTGCTTCCTTTCTTTGGTAGCTCTCCCTGCAGGGAGACAGTAAGGAGCTGGCTGTGTTAAGGACTTCTTTTGTAACAGACAGAGAGCCTACTGCTACTTTTTTATTTGTTGAGACCTAATGGGATACTCAGCTTAATTTGAAAGCCAAGATGAAGGCTCCACCTGTGGGAGTTCCCCTCTGTTAGTCACATTCAGACCTTTGAAGGAGCCCAACTGCCAGTGGCATGTGGCAGGTTTTACTCTTATCTTCTTTTTTTTTTTTTTTTTTTTAACTGCATATGGCATACAAAAAAGATGAACTAAATCCTAAAAGTGTTTCTGTTAATAATTAAAATGAAGCAGCGATAATACAAGGTTGTATGCTATTTTTAAAAAATTCCAACATCGGTAGACACAGTTACTTGAAAGTTTCAGATGTGGAACTTTGCCCTGCACTCACTGGAGTAGGCAGAGGAGAGTTAATTCTGCACAATTACAGAACTCCTAAGCAGCTCTCCTGTCCACGGGTCATGTAAAAGCTGCTGAACCTTCCTTGTCATCTAGTTAGTGAGAAGAGGCTAAAGCAAGCAGGAGTTCCCTGATAAGGTTTTCTAGTTAACCAGCATTCTGAACCATTTGATTGAGAAAGTTGAAAAGAATTGTTTAGGTTCTCAGTCCTTTGTGTAAAACAATAGGAGCAGATACATTTCAAAATTCAGAAAGGCCCAGATTTAGAAGGGTAATAAAAGGCATGCACTTAGAGCGAGTTCCAGCGGAATCTGGGGCAGCACCCCACCATCAAACACATTAATATTTCCAAAGATATGAATATTCACAGAAAGGAATAAATTAGAAGCATTCCCTGTCAGCTCATAGGAAGTTTTGCCGCCAAATATGTTTGCTTAAGTTTGGTTTATACCTTTCGACTGTGGAGTTGCAAATACGGAGCTGTGGACATGTGTTGGAGTGACAGAAATACAGCAAAACAAGCCTGATTCAATTCTGGTTATGTTGAATAGAGCCAAATCACAGGGTTGACAGTTTATGGTCTTGTGTGTCTCTAACTGTTCTCTTTTCTGAACTTCTCTTTGCTTATTGGTCATATGGGGTAATATTTGCAGGCTTTTGTGAGGAAAGCTAATGTAATTTAATCACTAAACAGTGATTGGCAGATAGTGGCTATTCAATAAACGTTAGCTATTAAAATTTTGCTCTCCCCCCTTTTATGAGATAAAAACTTATTGATAACAGTTGTTGCAGTGCTAGTCTGTAAATAGGCTTCACGAATATGAATTGCCCTGATTTCAATGGAGAATTAAATGTCTAAATTTTAATATAAAAATTCATTTCTTAAATGACTAATACAACTTTAAAATTTGTTTATAGGATGGCTAAACCTTTCAATGATGAATAAATGTTTTGATTAATGTTATATTTAAATTTCTTGAATGCTTTGTTTTAATTGTGATTTGCCATATGAGGCCCCTTATAAATTTTCTATCTAGAGACTCATCGTTTAGAAAAATAATTTGAAAAGTACCGTGTTGATGATGCTCATGCCGTCACAAAGGTATAACCAAGGTTTATAACTTAGTGTATTGGAAAAATGGCCTTGGGAGATAAGTCTTTTCCAATTTTACCTCCCAAAATTTTAAAAGAACTTTAATGGGCTTTTAGTGCAAAACAGTTTAAAGTGTATTTTGTAAAAAAAATAAACCCACAGACATAGAAAAGAAACTTGGTTGTTTATTTACCAAAGTTTGTTTGGTAAACTTATGGTTACCAAAGAAGGAAGCAGAGGAGGGATAAATGTAGGAGTTTGGGATTAACATATCCCGAGTACCATATAAAATAGATAACCAATGAGGACCTACGGTATGGCACAGTGAACTCAATGTTTTGTAATAACCTATAGGGGAAAGGAACCTAAAAAAGTATCTGTGTGCGTAATTGAATCACTTTGCTATACACATGAAACTAACACAGTGTTGTAAAACGAGGTTGTTTTTTCCAAGGCATCTTTTGTAAAGTAGACCTTTACTTTTAAATTCATAAGGCCTCCTTTTTTTAGAAGGGGAAGAACAGAAGCAGAAGGATTTCAAGAGAAGAAAGAGGTTAGCTACTTGATGGGCATATGCCCTACAGGACTTACTAGCATTGAAGTGGGCAGAGTGGATCTGCATGTATTTATATGCATTGTATCGCCTGCCTTCACAGCTGAACTATCAGCAGAAAGTAGGCATCATGTACTGCAAAGCTGGACAGAGCACGGAAGAAGAGATGTACAACAATGAATCAGCCGGCCCAGCCTTTGAGGAATTCCTCCAGCTGTTGGGAGAACGTGTTCGGCTCAAAGGATTTGAGAAGTATCGTGCGCAGCTGGACACCAAAAGTAAGAAATACTTATACCCTCCTACCAGGCTTGTTGTCCTCCTGCTGTGTTGATGTTCGCCTGCTAAGTTACCCTTAAAACAACACTGCCACTACGTGTAGAATACCGCTGGTGATGGGGGAGAGGAAGCCAGTCTCGGAACATGTGGCTTTAAGACAATTGAAGACCATAATCAAAGCATTTAGGATTGGAGTGTAAAAAAAAAGTAGTGTTATCAGAAGTGTGGGAGGTAGGAAGCAATGGATGGAGATCGTGCAGATTTCCTCCTGGATAGTGTTACATATGCTTCACTGTATTTAGCTGAACGTTAGAGTGACTAAAAACTCCTGCAACTTACCAACCATCTGATTGTAAGCCCCAGAAGTCTTGACTTTCATTAACTCATTTCATAATCCTTGTCCATATCTGTGTAGTCAGCCATTGTAGGGTTTTCTTAATCACTTTCATATTTTACTGTCTTGAGATATTTTTGTTCATTTTCTGTTTTTACTGTTCATAGTCTAACTTAATCGCCAAGCAAACAGGCTTCTTAGCGTTGGTATTACTTTGGTTCATGAAATGTGTTGATTAAAATCACACTG
This sequence comes from Bos mutus, assembly GCF_027580195.1. Taxonomy (NCBI): domain Eukaryota; kingdom Metazoa; phylum Chordata; class Mammalia; order Artiodactyla; family Bovidae; genus Bos; species Bos mutus. Next base: position 25,557,529 of record NC_091626.1, on the reverse strand, counting down.
GTGCAGCAGTCTGTTTATCTACAGCTCGTGAACATAGAGGTTTGTCCATTCCCTTTTCCCAGGTGGTTAATAAAAGAGTTAGGTTCTCAAGTATCTAGAGTATGTTGACTTCTGCTGTGTGTCTGTGTGGAAGCAAATTTTAAATTTTATCTCAATATCCATCCATAGACACCTGTGACCTGTTTTTCTTTGAGAGGGTCTTTGGATTAGCACGTCTGTATTGCAGTCTATAGTAATCACTCTGATTTTCTGTACAGGAAATTAAATAAGGAGTCAAGTCATGAAAACAGAAAAGCATTCATAAACTCCACTGCAGGGAAGAATTTCCTGTTGCCATGGTTTTGCTGTTGCCAACTTGGAAACGACATGCAAGAGAGCCTATGAAAAACCATAAATAGCCTAGACTCTTAAATATTATTTTAATGTTCCATACTCTGCTTGCGACTGCAGAAAATATTAAATCTCAGTATGCCCTTAAATTCTTTTTATCAACGTATTCTGACATTTACTCTGTAATTCATTCACATTGTCCCAGTTTGTTGTGTTATGTAAATTATAATTACCGCAAAGGGCTATTAAAAGGGTCTGGGAAGAAAATGTAATAAGAGCCTTGATTCTATCAATGAATGGTCAGAATCGGAGTTGGTAAGATTATTTATCATTTCCTGGTCCTTCACTATCACTATGATTTTGCTCAAACTCATGTCCATTGAGTCCATTTATTTGTGTATTTACACGTTCCTAGCCATCTCTTGATGAAAGGACAACATGAGAAATGCAGATAGCAGGGCCATTCTTAAGCAATGTGGCATCATGTAAGGCAGTGGAATAAGCAGAATAAGCACTTTGCACATTTTGCCCCAATATTCCAATAAGTGCAAAGACCTTGATTAGTAAACTGCCTCTGGTGGCACATTTTACAGTTACGCAATACATTAGTCAAGGACAGGTGCCTTCTCACTGAGTTACTCTCCTTTATGGCTCCTTGTAACCTTCTGAGGCATAGCTCCTGAAAAGGAGGGTTCACAGGTTCCTTTTCTGTGCTTTCAGAGGCTCATTTCCTGAAGTCACTGAAAAGTAGGAAAGTGTTTCCACTCTAAAGCTTGAAGAAGACAGTATGCATATTTCTCTCTCTTACTCCCAGCTGAGAAGGACTATTAGCATCATCACTTAAAGGGGTATTAAACAATAATAGACCAAAAGACATAGGGATCAACCAGCCCTTGCAAACCCCAGCAGCCTTCTGCTGGCCATGACACACTCAGAGATGAGACTGTTTGGTGTGCTGTGAGATGATCTTACCACCTCTTACCTAATCTTAAATTGTGTTAAACTCTTTCAATATAATGCTTAAAAAGAGAAGACGCTTTCCAGAACATGTGTTCCTAAAGGATCGCTCCCTCTCTGTGTGACAGTGTAGCTGTCACTTGGATCTGTGGATTTGTAGTCTTAATCAAATTCAAACATTATTTGCCAAGCTCATTTTATTTTTCTGCACCTCATCTTCTGAATCTCCAATTAGACATATATTAAGTCACTTACCGGTTGTGATTTAATTTGTAACATTTCCCCCTTCCCTGCCCCCCATGCTTATATTTGGGAAATTCCTGTTAATATTTTCAAGTTCACTGTGTTTTCTTTTCTTCTACCGTCTCTTAATCTGCTGTTAGTCAATCTAATGACATTTTTATTTCAGATGCTGTGATTTTCAAGTCCAGAAGTTGCATTTGGGTTTTCTCTTTTTTCTTTTCTTTTCTCCATCCCCCTCCCCCCACCTCCGCCGCTTTTTTTTTTTTTCATGAGTAATCTTATATTTTCCATATTCTTCTCATTAGGTTCATGTCCTTTAAAGCCTTGAATGTATTTATAATAGCTGTTTCAAACTATTTGCATGCTAGTTCCATCATCTCTGTCATTTGGGGTCTCCTTTTAACAGTTTCTCATGCTTTTTAGTTAATTTTATTTCTTCATATGTCTGGTTATTTTTGATTGGATACTGGACATTGTGAATGTTTGATCATTGAGGATCTGGATTTTGTCCTCTTCTTTAAACAGTGTTGTTTTATTATTGGTAGGCAATTAAGTTAGTTACAGAACAGTTTGATCTTTATGAATTTGTTCTTATGCTTTTTTAAAGCATAGTTTTTTAAAAAAAGAGTAGTTTTTGTTGTTGTTGTTCAGTCACTAAGTTGTGTCTGACTCTTGAGAACACACCAGGCTTCCTGGTCCTTCACTATCTCCTGGAGTTTGCTCAAACTCATGTTCATTGAGTGAGATACGTCCTCCAACCATCTCATCCTCTACCACCCCCTTCTCCTTTTGTCGTCATCTTTCTTGGCATCAGGGTCTTTTCCAGTCAGTCAGCTCTTCACATCAGGTGAGAAGTGAATATTCAGGCTCTTTAGTTCCTCTTCACTTTCTGCCATTAGAGTGGTATCGTGTGCATATCTGAGATTGTTGATATTTCTCCCAGTAGTCTTGACTCCAGTTCGTGAGTAGTCTATACTCTGGCTAATTTACTGCTCTTACTAAGGCATGACTTTTCTTGCGTCTGAATACCAGCATATTCAGCCAAGTATCTCTACTATGGCTAGTCAGAACTTCAGTGTCTTCCAGCCCTGTGTGAACTGTGAGAATTGTTTGGCTGACAATTCTCTGGTAGTTATTTCCCCAATAGTTTCTCTTTTCTTTCTTTTTTTGAAATTGAGGTATAATTGACATACAACATTATATTGGTTTCGGGTGTACAACATAATGACTCAAGTGTTTTTGTATATTCCAAAATGGTCATCATAATAAGTCTAGTTATGTATCACCATACCTATTTTTTTTTTCTTGTGATGAAAACTTTTAAGATCTACTCTCTTAGCAACTTTCAGCTATTCTGTATAGTGTTATTAACTACAGCCAGCATGATGCACCCTGATGTTTTTTCTTTCCCTGGCTTTTGGAACCGCGCTCTGTGCTTGTGCAGCTTAATATTCAGTCCAAGACTCAAGGGGATCCCTGTGCAGATATCTGAGCCTCTTTCACTGTGTAGTTTCCTCCTCTTCAGTATTGTGCCCAGCAAATATCAGCCACAACTAAGCCTTCCAGACCTCCAGCATACTTTGGCTTCTCTCTTCAAATCCCTACTCTGTGTGATTGTTTTGAAAGTACCTTCGGGTAGAAAGCTGGGTAGGATCATAAGGCTCATCTCCTTTGATACTTCTTCCTCCAAGATCACTATCCAGTGCTGCCTATTGTAAGATGTCTTGAGGGGAAAAAAGTTGTTTCAGATATTTTGTTTATTTTTCTATTTATTTACAATAGGAGAGCAGGTCCTATACCAAGTGCTGTCATGGCCAGAAGCAAAGTCCTAGATACTTTCTATATGTCATCTCAGTGCATCTCCACAAACTCTGCTGGATTCCAGTCATCCCCCTTTTACAGACTAGGCTTCTTCAGATTAACTAGGGTACCCAAGGTTAAGTATTAAGGGGGGAGACCATATCCTAGTGTTATGGTTAATGATGTATTCAGAGAAAGCATAAATGTAGAATTAAGTACAGTGAAGCCCAGAGCTGTGCTTTGCGGCTGTGTCATCCCCTCTCTTGAGCCCTTGGGCTAAAATTACTCAAGCGATCTAATGAGATAGCTCCACTTGTCATTATTCAGAGTTTAGTGCTTTGGAGAAAGAAAGAGGCTTGGGAAAGGAAGGTTTGGTTAAACTGTTGAACCATTTCTTCTTCTTCCCAATTTTCTGTACAGAGTCCCAATTTCCCATTTCATAACTAAGGACTTCCAGCAAACAAGCTACAGTTGTGTCAGGGGTTGGAACAGTTCTGCAGTGAAAAATCTTTCCAGAGTGAATTTTTTTCTCCTTTTTTGTTTCCTTATTTGGATGGCATAACCTCTAGATAATTGCCATCCCCTCCCACTACAGTAAGTACAAAAATAAGCTTCCCACCAAGCAGTTTGTTATTTGAAAGCTGGAGACCACCCTCATTTTAAGTTGTGTGTGTGGATTATTATTTGGGAAATTATTTCCTGAATAAGGTGCGTTTGTCAAGTCAGCATGCAGGAAACTTAGAAACTCTTGAAAAGCATTCCTTCAGAGCTCTGCCTTGAATCATTTGCCACAGTTTTTAGAGAATTCATGTTGCTTCCCCCATTTTTCAGCAGTGTTATAATGATCACTGAGTTTCAGGGTCTTAGAATAGATGTAAGACTTTTCATGAAGAAAATAAATCCTGTATTTCGGATATTTAACCTTTGATAAATAAAAGAATAAAACCAGCATTATTTAAACGCTTTGCACATTTAAAGGACCGTGTGGAGTTGTAGAGACTGATGAATGAAGAAAAGTTTTTTCACCTTCTTAACTTTGAACTGTATTATAGTATCAGGTTTTTCTCTCGAGTGTTTCTGAGATGCAGTTGGCCAAGAAATTGAAATGCTCTGTTTAAGGCAGCTATACTTTTTATTTCAACTGCATAAAATTCTAAATTCCAATCAGCATGTTTCTTAAGCATCTTTTATGGGCTACTATCATGGACATTGTTTCACTCAATCCTCACAACAGTGAGAATGTTGAGGGGCAGAGAAGTAAAGTGACTTGTCTCTGATTATTTAGCAAATGATGCTGGCTGCTGCTGCTACTGCTAAGTCGCTTCAGTTGTGTCCGACTCTGTGCGACCCCATAGACGGCAGCCCACCAGATTTCCCCCGCCCCTGGGATTCTCCAGGCAAGAATAATGGAGTGGGTTGCCATTTCCTTCTCCAATGCATGAAAGTGAAAAGTGAAAGTGAAGTCGCTCAGTCGTGCCCGACTCTTAGCGACCCCATGGACTGCAGCCTCCCAGGCTCCTCTGTCCATGGATTTTTCCAGGCAAGAGTACTGGAGTAGGGTGCCATTGCCTTCTCCAGTGATGCTGGAGACGTTGGAATTCAGATCGTCTTACTTCCAAGTTGGAATCCAGATAATTGCAGGTATTTTGCAAAGTGCTCTGTGTGTAGAAAACGGACTGATTCCTTCAGTACGCACCCCACATCATTGCTTATCCTTTTCTCACAGTGTGTTAGTGGTTTTAAGAAGCCTTCGATTCCAGGCATGTACACACGCACTTTCCTTGAATTAACACAGTGTGAATTCTCCTGTCACGGCAAAGGGTGGTGTTACAGACTGTTCCCATCCTCAGTGAAGCCACCTCCTGATGATGGTTAAAGATGCACTGAAGAAAATCCAAGTAAATATGGTAGATGCCAGAGCAGATGGGATTCTTGCTTTTCCAAATACTTCGTTAGTGAGTAGATGCAGTAGTACTGAAGGGCAGATGCGTGTCTCATCTTAAATGCATGCCAGTGTTCCAGGTGTCAACACTTGTTCCCGACTGTGCTCCTTCCAAGCATTGACCTCTGCATCCCCAAACCCTGAGGCAATCTCGCGTACTAGGGAGAGCTGGAGTCTTTAAATGGATGGTCCTTAGCAGCCAGCTGATGATTATTCTATTGGTATTTCAAACTATGGATGATAATCCGTCCCACTACCTGTCTGGGATTTCGTCTTGTGCATTTTATGTGTTCTACAATGGTGAGGACCTTCACAAACTGAACTTAAGCTTTCTTCATTCTGTTGACTTTCTTAGCCTGCCTGCGTTTAGTTCATGAGATTGATTTTCTCCTTGTAGTCGTAAATATTTTAAAACTAGGAACTTGCACAAAATCAAATTCCTTAGGCTTGTTTTCCTTTATCTAGCTTTTCTCAACTCAAACAAATCTGTTGGTGACCAGGAAGTGATTATGTAAAAGTCGAATTACTTTTTCCTGACTCAGATTTGTACACATCCACCTTTATCATCCAAGTTTTATCCCCCTTAAAGCAAAAGACTTTCACCAAGAGAAGTCAAGAATGAATATGACATTAACCGTATCTGAAACTGCTTCTACAAACTTATTAACCTATACATACCATCTTTAAATAGAAGTGCCTATTGTAAGATAGTCTCACTTATCTACACCTTTTCAAAGCAGCTGAAAGGAATATTCTTATCATTCCTCAATTACTCAGTGCCTTCTTATCATCTAGTTTGAATATTAGAAATTTTACTTTCTATGACTTAGTGTAGAGGGCTGACCTTATTAGCGGATACACACCACCCACTAGTAGTATACTTTGGAGGCCAATCACGTGATTATCAAGATGACCTATAAGATGCCTGAATTTATTTTTTAACTTTTAAAGCTCCATACACATATGAAGGAGCGTTATCTTCTTTTTATCCCTCTTCTATAAGCATATTTTCCCTTTAGAAATTACTCAGTACATATTCTTTTCAACCAGAGGAAAAAAGATTTTTGTCGCAATGATCATCTTCTGTGATTTTCTTTCCTTTTCATTCTGTTTAATTCCAATGCCTTATTCTTCAGAGAATATAACAAACCTTCATTTTCCATTTTCTCCGATAAAGTTTAGCAATGCTGTTGTATACATAGTAATTTCAGGATTTTGGAATTCCTTTCTTCTCAGAGAAGAAAATTTCATTGTTTTGACCCCAGTTTCATCACTAAGAGTTTTAAAACGGCTTCCAAACTGTTTAAAATTATCAGCAAGGCTGGCATTTTCAAAGGTCCCCAGAAGAAGACTGGTCATATAGCATCTGTTGTATAAAATGCAGCAAGCGTAGAAGAGAGAGAAAGGACAATAAATATAAAACAAATTATCTTCAGGGTCATCTTCACTCTTCTTTCATGACAGTAATGCCTTTAGAATTAGAAAGACATATAAAACAAAATGTAATAAAAAATCTTTTTTAGTTCATTAATTTTGCTTAAAATTGACTTGAGACACACATAAGTACTCATCAGGTTGACACATTGACTTGAAAGTTGTAAAATGTGCCTATCAGTTCTGGAGCTATTTATATCAAGAGTCTTTAACAGTGGATACCTTCTTCATACTCAAGACCTGTCTTAAGTTGGTCAGTGATTTATTGTAGTGAATTTGTAGTTTTTTGTGGTAGTGATCATTAACATTTACAAGATATATTTCTTGGGGAGTTACATTTTGGTGCTTGTTTTTGCAGTTTTTCAAAAGTAATCCTTGCTTTATTCTACATTTATCTTGATTTTAAAACTGTTGGCATTTTATGCCCTCTTCAAAATTAAGATCCTCTAAGAAGCTCAAGGTTGAAACTCAGGGCTCTAGAATATCTTAGCAAATCTCTGCAAACTGCTGTTATGGTCTATTCTTGGAACAGTGCCTAAGGGCGGTACAGCTACTGCGTTAAAGTCCCCTAAGGGTATTTATTAAAATAGATCATTCTGCCCAGCCCCACACCTACAGAGCAGTGTTTCTGGGCATGGGGGATGGGAAGCTGCCTTTTAAGCAGCACCCCAGGTGACTCCAGGTACACTCCAGTTTGAGAAGTGCTGCTTTATGGGACATGCCAGAGGCTTTGACTTGCTGCGTCATTCTCTAAAATGCTCCTCAACAATGTGGTTGATGGAGGATTGAGTTTCCCCAGAATGAATGCACTTCCGTTCATTTTGCCTGTTAAGTCCAGGTGCTTTATGGCTAAAGAGACTTCCCTTTAACTGGACAGTTAGTAGTTCTCTTTGGTTTCCAAGTGTTTACAGATGCATTGATTTGACAAAAGTCAAGGAGGTCAAGGTTGTTTTTTTTTTTTTTTTATAAGGAAAGTGAGCGCAGACACACGCAGTCTTAAACTATTAGACCTCGCTATAATACCTTTGTTACTCAGTGTTACAATCTTGTTAAGTTTCCATCTATTTGTTAAGAGCAAAACAATGGTTCTCCTGCTTGAGTCAAAAGTATTGGAAAAGAGATCCTGAACTTGAAGTTTGTGGGCAGAATTCAGGGGTCTGTGAACTCGGGTGAGAAATAATTTTACATTTATTTTCACTGATCTCTAGTTGAAATTTAGCATTACCTTCAATTATGAATCTAGGCAACAAATCGCAGCAGTATAGGCTCCACCTGTGATTTGACTCAAGCTACTGCTTATGCACTTCACTAGGTCAAAATTATAGTATTTATTAGACCTACTGGTAAAACTTTTCACAGAAATCTTATGCTATTACATCATTTTAAAATTATTTTGATAGCAGTATTTTCTAATCCATTGATTTCTGTTGAAATTTATGTATTTTGTCTTTGTTGTTGTTGTTTAGTTGCTAAGTTGTGTCCAACTCTTTTGTGACCCTATTGACAGCAGACCACCAGGCTCCTCTGTCCATGGAGTTTTGCAGGCAAGAATATTGGGGTGTGTCGCCATTTCCTTTTCCAGGGAATCTTTCCCACCCAGGCATCGAACCCATGTCTGCTGCATTGGCAGACAGATTCTTTACCACTGAGCCCACCTGGGAAGCCCATATTTTATTATACCTATGCATTTACAAATATTTTTCTAAGAAGGAATCTATAGGCCTCACTAGACCGCCAAAGGGGGATCAGGTATAAAAGATGGGTAAAAACTCCTATACCAGATCTTCTTGTCTAGGATCTTTTCATCCTAAATCATTTTCTGTCCCCAGCCCCCTTTTGAGATGTCTCTCTTAAATGAGCTGTTTTTTCCTATTCTTAGAATTGTCTCTCTCTTTCTTTTTTTTTAACTGTAGCTGACTCCACTGGAACCCATTCTCTGTACACAACATACAAAGACTATGAGATCATGTTCCATGTTTCTACCATGCTGCCGTACACACCTAACAACAAGCAACAGGTAAGAGATCCTTGTGTTTTCTGTGTTTTTTTCACCCTTGTTTCATTTCCCCCAGAAGCCAAAGTGGCAAGTTTGTAAAATCTTAAACCAGAATTTAATGTTGCACCTGTCACGGCAGCAGGAAGCTTTGTACTTTGTGTGGAAGTAATAGCAAATGAGCTGAAAACAAATGAAGAGACGCAAATTCTAGGTTAACAGCCAGCTGGATGGCTTTGTGATTTAATCATTAGCTTTTCACCCAGGAGGATTGAGATTTTCCTGAAATCTGAAAAGAACAAGTTGAAGTCATGGTGATTAGATGACTCTGCAGGGTTACAGAGAACACATATGAGTAGGTGAAGTTTCATCTCAAGAGGCCAGTGTACAAGGCAGGAAAGTACTGATGTTTCATTTCGGATTTCAAAGGAGGTTTCCTCTACTTACTTGGAGAAAAATTCAAAATAAGTGTCAATGGGATCTCAGAGAAATGGTTTTTGTTTTTCTTTTTTTTAAACATATCCTTCAGGGAACAGCATAAGTAACAATTGCATTTGTGTACCTCATATAAAGATTTCTTTTGAAAAGATCTAAAAGTCTATTACTAAAATGTGGTCAGTGAGATGATAAAATGTGAAAACTAAGAAATGGCAGATGGTTACAGAGCAAGGTGGAAACTGGCAATATAGTTTTAAAGAGTATGTGGTGGTAGTTGGTTTTAAAAATGTTTTAAAACAAATGATACCAAATTGAAACTTAAAAGACCCAGAGAACTAATAGACTCTACTTTCAATAGCTCTTATAAACACAGCAGTCTTAAATCACTTCTGACCTTCAAACGGACATAGATTTTGTTATTGTCGATTGTTGTACTAACAGAACACAGGCCAGCTGCAGAATGAATCACATCCTCTTTCACGGAATTTAACAAAACAGGGATCAAATCTAACACGTCGTCACTTGAATTTGATTACATCACACATGTCAATAACAAAATCTTACCTCTCTTGATTCCCAAAGTAATCAAGAGTAGTTTGAAACAAAGCAGTGAGTCAGCTATAAGTCTGAAATAAACCTATTTTAAGATAAATTCCCTGATCTGGAGTCTGTTGACTATTTTATGCACATTCCAAATTCTAGATTTCTTAGAGGAAAATACCATGCTAAGAAAAATATACTAAACTCACTCTGACCAGACAGTAGAGAGATTTTAAAAACTTTAGCAAATGGTCTTTAAAGGGAAGATGGAGAAATGTCTATTTAGTTCTTTGGCCCATTTTTTTGATTGGGTCGTTTATTTTTCTGGAGTTGAGCTGTAGGAGTTGCTTGTATATTTTTGAGATTAGTTGTTTGTCAGTTGCTTCATTTGCTATTATTTTCTCCCATTCTGAAGGCTGTCTTTTCACCTTGCTAATAGTTTCCTTTGATGTGCAGAAGCTTTTAAGGTTAATTAGGTCCCATTTGTTTATTTTTGATTTTATTTCCAATATTCTGGGAGGTGGGTCATAGAGGATCCTGCTGTGATGTATGTCAGAGAGGACATACAGATGGCTAACAAACACACGAAAAGATGCTCAACATCACTCATTATCAGAGAAATGCAAATCAAAACCACTATGAGGTACCATTTCACACCAGTCAGAATGGCTGCGATCCAAAAGTCTACAAATAATAAATGCTGGAGAGGGTGTGGAGAAAAGGGAACCCTCTTACACTCTTGGTGGGAATGCAAACTAGTACAGCCACTATGGAGAACAGTGTGGAGATTCCTTAAAAAACTGGAAATAGAACTGCCTTATGATCCAGCAATCCCACTGCTGGGCATACACACTGAGGAAACCAGAAGGGAAAGAGACACGTGTACCCCAATGTTCATCGCAGCACTGTTTATAATAGCCAGGACATGGAAGCAACCTAGATGTCCATCAGCAGATGAATGGATAAGAAAGCAGTGGTACATATACACAATGGAGTATTACTCAGCCATTAAAAAGAATACATTTGAATCAGTTCTAATGAGGTGGATGAAACTGGAGCCTATATATACAGTGAAGTAAGCCAGAAGGAAAAACATAAATACAGTATACTAATGCATATATATGGAATTTAGAAAGATGGTAACAATAACCCTGTATGCGAGACAGCAAAAGAGACACTGATGTATAGAACAGTCTTATGGACTCTGTGGGAGAGGGAGAGGGTGGGAAGATTTGGGAGAATGGCATTGAAACATGTAAAATATCATGTAAGAAACGAGTTGCCAGTCCAGGTTTGATGCGATACTGGATGCTTGGGGCTAGTGCACTGGGATGACCCAGAGGGATGGTATGGGGAGGGAGGAGGAGGAGGGTTCAGGATGGGGAACACATGTATACCTGTGGCGGATTCATTTTGATATTTGGCAAAACTAATACAATTATGTAAAGTTTAAAAATAAAATAAAATAAAAAATAAATAAACCTAAAAAAAAAAAAAAAAAAAGGGAAGATGAAGCCTTATTTTACCTGATTACTCAATGGAGAAGGGCTTCCTAAGTGGCTCAGTGGTAAAGAATCCACCTCCCAGTGCAGGAGATGCAAGTTCCATCCCTGGGTCAGGAAGATCCCCTGGAAAAGGAACCTAGCACTCCAATATTCTTGTCTGGAAAATCTCATGGACAGAGGAGCCTGGAGGGCTACAGTCCATGGGGTCACAGAGTCGGACACAACAGGGACTAACCAACCTTCAGCAGAGAAAAGTAACATGGGGAGGAGGAGTAAAACATTCAGTAACAAGATTCAGTTGTTTATATCCAGCTAAATAAGTTAAAGTGCTAAGCTGAGTTAGTTGGCATTTAAGTGGACAGCTAGTCTAAATGATTTAATTTGGGGTCCAATCAAAGCAAAAGAATTATGATCCTGAATCAGAATGAAAGAAATAATCGGTATTCTGCATATTAAGAAATTTTAATTCTCTAGTTAAAGAATTTATTGTAGTCTACATAGATTACATTATGGTTAGAAAAACCAGAAAGAATGTGTCTTAAAATCTTTTTGCAGGTATTGATTTATAAACACTGTCTTTTTTTTCATTATATATATTGCAAGATGGATAGATGGATTTATTTCTGTGTGGGTCGTTTAGTAAGTAAGATAACATATCAAGCCATATTTTGAAGGAAGGATGACAATGCATCAAAAAGCAATGACATCCATGCAGGAATGACATATACATAGTTAGATTGTATTTGAGTTGATGTGTTCAAGATCCTGAATAGATTAATAATCTTTGATAACGGGTATATTTTATTTAGCAGTCAGTAGGGAATAGCCTTTATTTAGGTCACATCTGATAATATAGCATGTTTAGAAATGAAGTAAACAGCCTCATTAAAAGATAATTTGTAATGCTTTAAAATTCCTAAGGTTAAAAGTACATTTCACAAACTTCCTAACTCCCAATTCTCAACCCTAATCTAATGCTGTTGTTTCTCCAGTATTGGCCGACAGCCAATATTTGATCATTGATTTTACTGGTATGTAATCTGTATAAGTTAAAGTCATTGGAGAAATTTTTCTTTAAGATTTATAAATATAAGTTTATCTCTAATGAATAGTTTATGTAAAGGCCGTGTTTAGTTGTTCTCCTCCTGGTAGGAGCCTCCGTGTAATATATATGAGTAATACAAATTTTGTTCAGTTTTTCTTCACATGATTGAGCTAACCTGCTTAAGGACCCCTCCCAGAGAGGCACTGACCTGAGATGATTCATTCGGAGGGTCTGAAATTGAAAGCCACCTTCCCTGAACACCTTTTAATGTGAAACAGAAGGTGGTCTTAAGCAGCATTCACTGTAATTAAAGCAGTTATTTAAACCTGAAATTTAACCTGCTATAAAACTGTTAGAACATTCTGGAATATTATTAATTTCTGCATCCTCAGCGTGTGCCACAAAAAGTATTATCAGAAAACATCTTAGCCCCGTTTCTTTAAATGAAGCTAATTGAATCAGAACATAAATTGTGTTGTAATTACTTCAGCGATTCTCATCTTTAAAAAAATTCTTCCCCGTGGCAAGTTTCTTTCTTACACAAAAGTGGAACAAAACTGTTGTTATGGAAACTGAGGATTTGGAGACGCTAGGACTTGGTGTAATATGCTAGAGATTGGTTAGATCTATTTGAATGGACTATGTATTTTATGCAAATTTCTCAATATTCATTTCTCTAGTCTTCCTTGGAGGAGATGATAAGACACATGCTAAAATATTGACAGTAACTGTGTGGATTTCCTCACCTAATATGCACTAATTAATAATGAATGTTTTAAATACAATTACATAAGGGAATCAAAGAGGAAAAAGCAGAGCGTCATCATTTATGTTGTTTGCTTATGTTTTCTTTTAGCTCCTACGGAAGCGGCACATTGGAAATGATATTGTAACAATTGTTTTCCAAGAGCCAGGAGCACAGCCATTCAGCCCGAAAAACATCCGATCCCACTTTCAGCATGTTTTCGTCATTGTCAGGGTTCACAACCCCTGCACTGACAGCGTCTGTTACAGGTAATGGCTCCAGAGGTGGCTGGATGGGCGTTGGCGGGCGGTCACATCGAAGGCCCCCTCCAGCTCTTCTTTCGGAAGTGGCAATGGGAAGTCTATCGCTATTTATTTCTGCCTTTAAACTGTGCATGCGGATGGCCAAATTCACAGGATGACGTAACCTGGTGGCACTGACATTCCCTAGACATGTTGGTTAGACACCTGCTGTTTCCATTCGCACCTCCTCCTTAGGTGGTATCCTTCATCCACACCATCTGGTCACCAGCTAATTACTCATACTGCTAATTATATTTTGCTTTTGCCATGGCAGAAGCAGAGAAGAATGATCATAATAAGTAGGGAATAGTGAAAGTGAAAGTCGCTCAGTCATGTCCAACTCTTTGCAACCCCATGGACTGTGGACTATACAGTCCATGGAATTCTCCAGGCCAGAATACTGGAGTAGGTAGCCTCTCCCTTCTCCAGGGTGTCTTCCCAACCCAGGGATCGAACCCAGGTTCTATCTGCCTCCCACTTTGCAGGCAGATTGTTTACCAGCTAAGCCACAAGGGAAACCAAATGAGTAGGGAAGAGAAGTTTAATTTTTTTTTAATTATATTTTAAAAATCCCAAACCTTTGCTTCAGGCTGATTTGATTCACTGTAACATTTCTGATCAGTCGTAGAGGCTTTGTTAAGTGTTTGGTGGAATTGTTTCCATGTCCCTCATTGATGTAGTCTCATGAGTTACAGAATTCAAGATCCACCTGCAGTGGCCTCTGCAGGAATCCTGGAGGGGATTAGTGTTGAAGAGAGTAAGAACCTGTGATGCTGGATTGACATGAGAGTCATGCCAAGAAGATGTTTTGAGTATGTTGTAGCATGAGTAAGATGTCCTAAGAGGAATCTGTCCTTTTAGAATATGAAAGTTTATTGTAGTTTTGCATCCCTGAAATTTGGGAGACAAGGCTTTGTTAATTTTGAATAGTTGTTTTTTATTTAATGTAGCCATCTATACAGAAAGTGGCCAACTTAGGCTGCTATTTGGTTTGTTGTGAAATCTACAACTGTCTAATCCTAGGGGTAAGGCAAGTTAATTATAGGAGGACAAGCAAGTTCAGGGAATAGAACAAGTCAAGGTTACTTCTACTGACTGCCATCATCCCTCCCTATTCCACAGTAACTATGTCTGATGAGCCCCGGTTATAAGCCCAGCTCTAGTTTAGGTATCTTATTTGTATTATTACCTCATTCCATTTTTAAAACCTATGAGGCGGCTTCCCTGATGGCTCAGATTGTAGGGAGTCTACCTGCCATGTGGCAGACCCAGGTTCAATCCCTGGGTTGAGAAGATACCCTGGAGGAGGAAATAGCAAACCACTCCGGTATTCTTGTCTGGGAAATCACATGGACAGAGGAGCCCAGCAGGCTACAGTCCATGGAATCACACAGAGTCGGACACGACTCAGTGACTTAACACTTTCACGAGGTGGGTACTGTTTTAATCCCCATTTTCACATGAGAAAACTTGAGTGCTTGAGGATAGGTAATTTGCCTGAGGTCAGCTGGCAGACTATAGGCTTGAATGCACCAAGTCTGATTTTAAAGTCTTGTCTCTTAACCACTCTACCCTGCTGCCTCACTCCATGCCATGTGAAATAGGGTCTTTGCTGCCCCTACTACCAACCTGCAGGCCGTTCCAGAATTTCTCGGATGCCAAGTCTATGTGAAAACCCCAAACCAAGGAGGTCTGTAGTTTCCTGGACTCGGTGGGTAGAAAAGCAAAAGAAGCCTAGATCTAAAGCCTCTTAGCAAGAACGTGGTCTCCAAAAGCTGTGTTAGTTAGGTGTAGAAGGAAAGAATTAATGCAGAACATTTGACTGTAATTGGGATGGATGACTGAGTTTATAAACTACACCCAGGCAATGGAAACATGCTGTGTACTGGATGCCTGCAAAGGATTTCATACAACTTTGTGGATAGAAAGCTAAATCCTGTTTTGAATCATCTCTAGGATGTTTGGGGAATGGAAAGCTATGTACTTTCTTTTGAAAAGAGATTCTTCTTTTAAAGGTCTTTGTCTTAGTGAATTGCTGTCCAGTAGAAATATAGTGCAAGTCACATATTCATTTTATATTTTCCAATAGCCATATTTTTTAAAGTAACAAGAAATAGGTAAAATTAATTTTAACAGTAGATTTTTGCCCAATGTAAAGTGAGAGTCCCTGAGTCGTGTCCAACTCTTTGCGACCCCATGGACTGTATTTTGACCCAATAATAGATATTATTTACCTGTGATATCCAAATATTATAATTTAAACATATAATTTTTAAATTTTAAAAATTATTGAGAAATCTTACGTATTTTTGGACCAAGACAAATCTCGAGTGCATTTTTAATTTACAGCTCGCCTCAGTTAGGATGCTCAATTTTCATTGGAAATAATATGTATTTAGATTTCATAAAATTTGCAGTTGGAAAAGTACATTCGTGATAGCTTATTCCAAACATACTTTTAAAAGACTTTTGGAAAACTGAATCAAGGGACAGTTTTTAAAATGTAATATGATTTAATACCCCTTGACCATACCAGCCACGTTTTCAGTGCTTAATAGCCACTGAAGTGTGTCCAGGGCAAGTCTGAATACACTGATATAAGGAGGAAAGATGTCTGAGCCGTCTTCAATACTTGAGTGGTGGAGGAAGTGATATCTGTTTTATTCTTTTCAAACTCTCCTCCCCAGCCTGAGAATCATGATTTTTGCTTGCTCTTTTTTTCCTCTCTCTCATTTTTAATCTCTTACCTGGAGACTGCATATTCTTAGCCCACCTTGTGATGCTGGATGCCTTTGCAGGAGGACACTGGACACCCCAGCTCACAAGACATGGGCTAGCCCGGAATTCCCTAGTTGCCAAGCTTGCTTGAAGACCCAGTACACTGTGAATTTTGGAACTATAGTACTAGTGATCTTTTCCTGTTAAAAACTTTGGGTACCTGGGTTTTTCTCAGTCCTTCTCAAATTCAGGTCGACATGTTTCCTGGGGTATGTGGTGATGCCAGATGTTTATAGGCCCAGAATAACTAGGGTACCTCGCTTGTAGTCTTTAATGCTTGGGAAAGGGATGTTAAGGTTTATTTTCTCACGAAAATGTATTAGGAAGTAGAATGGAAAATTTGTACCAATTTTAAGATAAAATGTGGGTCTTCAAAGAGTTTTCATACATGTGGGGTTTTCTCATACCCCAGTCCCTCCCCCAAAGTACTAGGGATATGAATTCATAGACCTCTTTCATTAGGGATACTCTGGTGGGAAAGCTTGGAGATACATTTAATTTACACAAAATTTATTTAAATCTACTTTTAATTGTATCTGTAAGAGATGTAGTTAGAATATTCAAATGCTTTTCCTCATTTAAAGTCCCTTGTTCCCAGCTTTCTCCACTGTGAACACTCGACGTTTATTTCCTGACATCCACTTGGTACCCAGAGTGTGGACAGTTAGTTCCTCGAAGGAGTGTCTTGCTGTAATTGTTAGAGAATTCTGGGGTCAATACAGGCTAGAGATACAAAGAACGTTTAGCCAGGAAGATAGGATTCAGTGTATGTTGCGTAGCACAGATGGTGGAATTCAGTGGCAAATTAGAAATAATTCTATGAGTCAGGGGTGGATAGCGGTACAGATGGACACATAAACACAGGAAGGACGCTGGCAAGTGCAGTGAGAAGGCTGTGTTGTTGGAGAGATTAGCGGGCTGTAGAGGCCCTTGAAATCCTAGGCCTTCAGACAACGGTATGTAAATAGACTTTTAGGAAAACTTACTCATTGTCAACATGTGAAGTAATTTATATACAAAAACGTAAAATTTAGAGTTTATTGTTACTCATTTATTTTTCACTAGTTCTTTGCAGCCCTAATCAAAATGTGCCTAGGCAGTATTCTAGGCTCTAGGATTTAACAGGGGAGCAGAGAGGGGGGAAAAAGCCCGATAGTGAATATGGAAATGAGACTCTGAAATAATGTGTGCTGTCCCACCCTGGGAACTATGATAGACTGTTCATACAGGAAAAACTCACTAATCCAAGTTAATTCCAAAGTCTAGTTAACCTTGAATAGTAGACATAGCCAAGAACTCAAATTAATCTCTAAGTCTGAGTACTAAAGCTTATCCCTATACCTGATAAGAGAGCCCTCTGGTCTCTATTATTTTACTTGTGTCATTACAAAGAGCTTAATTGTCTGATTTCAGTTGACAGAATAGATTAGAAGCAACAAATCAAAAAGATGAACCATTTAGTGGCAAGGATGTACTGAAAGCATCAATAAGTGATGACTGATAAGGGAGATACAGAAGAATGAGTCATGTTTAATGTGCAGATTTAATAAGCATAGCAATCCAAGGTCATTTGACTTGGGACCAAACAACCAAATGTACGCCATTCACCCCAAGGGCCTCAATTTATGAAAACACAGTGCAGAAATTTTACGACCATTGCTTTAAACAGCTAATGAATGGATGGATCTAGGCATTGATCATCAAAGACTGCAAATATCATACAAAGAGACAAGTGCGCGTCTCATAATGGAAGAAGACAAGCCCCCTCTAGGATCAGCCTTAACGCTCTTTCCAAAATTGAATGTGAGTCTGATCGGACATCTAGAGAAGCCAAGCTGCAAGAAATATAAAAGACCACACAACATGTTTTTATTCAGGAAAATTCAGGCTCTGGACAACTCTGGAACACATAGCCCAGTTTCTTCAACAAGTACATTGCAAGAAGTAAAGGGGAGGTGAAGTGAAAAAAGTAGAGGAGCATTAACAGAATTCAAAATTTTAAGATCAAATTAATTAATTGTAATGTATGAACCTTATTTAGATCCATTTCAGGCAGACTATTTAAAAATTTTAGAACATCTTTAACAGTTGAAAGTTGCTTTTTGATGAAACTAAAGAATTATTGCTAACTTTAAAACTAGTGTTGTAATAAGTAGTTTTAATAAATACTCATCTTCAAAACAGATGTTAAATTGTGGTCAGGAGCTATGTTTAGGAAGTAGATATATATATATTATTCCTCTTAGGAAGATTTCCATATTCAGTGGTTAAGATGTAGTAAATGTTGAAATGAGTTAGTATGATGTAGTGCAGAAAGCACTTTGAACCAGACCAGACCGTTAAACATCTCAGATCTTAAATTTCCCTTTCTGTGCAGTAGAAAACTGCTTGACCCCAACTTAAAAATGCCCTAAGTATCTGATGTAGGCAGGGAAGTGTGGTATATGTACATTAAATGACCATGCCTTTCTTCTTTCCTTCTCTTGAATAAAAATAAACAAATAAGCAAGCTTCAACTGTGTGTCTCATAGTTGGAAAATCAACTGTGTCTCACAGAAGAAAAGTCAAAGTGGGTCACGTGGTGAGATTCTTTCAGAAAGTCTATCCCAGCCATCATTAATCAGCATCCTTCTTGTCCCATGTGGCTGACCTTTCTATGACAAGATTCTGAAAATGTCCCTCTTGGTGCTGAAAACCATTTAGGCAATATTGAGACTCCCCGGCATAGCCGACCACATGGAGTCCTCCAGGTCTGGCCTCTCTTATCCCTCAGCATCCGCTGGCCCCTCTCCCAGTCCTCCCATCCCCACCCCCTCCCCCATCATGGGGCTACTTAATAGCCCTTCCTCTCCGCACATGCCACTCTCTGGGCAAGAGTGCCTCTTCTCACACACACCCTGGCCCACTTTCATCCAGGAATGCCTGCTCTTTTCTCTGGCAGGGCTCCCCTGACCTCCCAGGACTGGGTAAAGTATCTTTCCTGAGTGTTCCAGTAGCATGCCGAACTTTCCCCAGCAGAGCGCTCAGCCCAGCAGAGGTAGCCCCACACCAGGCTTTGAGCTTCTGGAAGACTGAGCCTGTGACATCTCACCCTTGGTCCTGGCATATAGTCAGGTGTTGGTGATTGAAGACTGTTAGCAGTAGAGATCCCACAGGGAGGGGACGGTGGGTACCCATTTGTTCTGCTGCTCATCTTTCCTGGCCTTTGCCAAGGTCTGCTTTCTTGGAAAGCTCCCCAAGCTGGCAGTCTCATCTGAGCTTCTAAACTCGACAGTTTTGATGCTAAGTCCCCTTCCTTTTAAATGTCATTCTTTATTGCTGTTGCCATGGTGCTTCAGAAGTTCAAGAGTCTTACTCTTCTCACTGTTTTTCATTGAGACCTCTGTTTAGATGTCTCTGCAACATTCCCATGTATCAGCTTGCGACTTCATCCAAGGTCTTTGATGCCAGCAAAGGCCCAGGCCCACTGGCAGCAGCCTAATGGTGATCTCTTTGGCTGTGTGACTCTTGTAGACGGTCCCGTTCGCAAGCACCTTAAGAGGTGGAAATTTAAAAACATAGCCCCAGGGAGTAAATGTGGTCTTGTCACACTGCCGGTTATCCAGAAGCTCAGATTCCCATCCTGGCTCACTCTAACAAGCTCTGGGCAAATCGTTGTACTTCTCCGAATCTGTTTCCTGGAGAAGTGAAGAATGTGTACCAGCTGTTCAAACGGAGGTTCAGGGATGTGTCAAACGACAGAGTGAAAGAGAACGCCTTCCTGGTCCCTCAGTGGCTTCAAGATGAGGGGAACAGAACAGATTTTTGTGTTAAAATGAGTATAGATACTCTTCAGTGGAATGCAAAATCAAGATGAATGTTAAGATGAAACTCAAGATTCTGTTGACAAGAGTTTGAGGAACCCTGACTTCTCTTAAGTATCTTCCCCCCACCCACTGCTAACTTTCCATAACCCTTTCAGCCTTTGATCTTCTGTCTGTCATCCAGATAACCCACTTGAGTAGATAACCCTCCTAGTCCTTGACAGTGCTGAGCATGTAAGGCATGGCTATGATTTTAAAGAATGTATTATTTCTCAAGAGATACAGTATTGCATACTAGGCTAAGTATGGCCAAGAAGCTCTTTGGAATGTGCTTTTAAAAATAGCAAAAGCCATTTATAATTAATTCATCTCAAGTATCTATATATAGCACACTGAAATTCTAGAAAGGCTTCTTTTCTTATGAAGGCAAAAAAAAATTCTTTCTACTTAGCTTAAAACAGACCTTATTATCAAGAGTTCAGAATTGGTGGCATCTAAATTAATGAGCTTTTAACCTTGTAGAAAACCTTGAAAGTTAGATTTACCCAACATAAAGCCCTTTGTTGAAAAGAGCATTCTAGGGTATCATCTTCCTCATCTTCTGTAAGGATTCTATTTCTAATGATGCAAAGCTGATTTTAGTGTCTGTATCATTTACCTCCCTACCGTGATGAATCACTGATAATTATATGTTAAGGGTTCAGGTTTTTTCCCTCATAGTTCATTCTTGAGTCTTCTAATTATCGGAGGGTTTTCAATATACGTTTGTCTAACGTTCTGTTAGCTAATAAATAGATCTATTAGACAACCCGTGAATTTAAGGGGCAAGTGGATGCATGGTGCCCATATCAACACTTTCTGCTAAGCATTTTTCTCTCCTTGTTTAAAATAAAATCTCTGCTATTTCTTGAGAAAAAATAATGATATGAAATTAGCAAGAGAAGAAATTGTCCATTTAAAAAGGAAAGATATTAAGTATTTCTGGGTCCTTCTGGGATTCCTCTTAGAAAAGCAAGTGAATCTGGATTTTAGCATCATCTGCTTGACTTGGAAAAAAAAAAAAAGATCAAATTAAAATTATACAGCTGTCAGCATTCAAGCCAGACAGTTCACATTAGACAGGAAAAACTACCTTTCTAATACTGATGTAATTAGCTATCATGCAGATGGAGGTTTCTGTGAATTCTCATTGCCAGTTAGAAAATGGGATGTTGCCTGCCACCTTTCTTTGTCATGAAATGAACTAGGTAGTCTTTTTTTTTTTTTTTAATAAATTTGTAAAAAGCCATTTTCAGAAATAGGCCACCTTGTGGCATATTCTGACAAAATATATAATTTGTCTCCTGAGGATGCTGATTTTTCTTTATTCTACTTTCACAAGCAATAATCATTTTTGGAAAAGTGAAGCCAAGTATCTTCAAGCAAACCCTTTAAATAAAGAAGAAATTGTGCAAGTTTAATATGAAAGTTGCATGCTCTTTGATTATGTCCTTTCGATTCTGAGAATTCTAGTGAAACAGATTTTGTATTTTTAGTACAATTGCATAATTGAGTCACTTTTAAATAATTGGATAATTTGAAAAGAGGATGTTTGATCTGTTAGAATCATCATTTCCAGTCCTCTCAAACTTTCCTCAGGTCCTAGAAGGAGATCTTAAAATATGATATAAAACACACAACCGCCCCACTTTCATTTAATTCCTGTTGTTGTTTTAGAAAAAACTTAAGTCCTTTTCCTTTTGAAATTAAAAATAATAGATTAGTGTAGATACTTGTAGATCCTTGTCTTGGACCCAATTTTAGCAATATAGATGCAAAGGAAGTGACTGGAACAGGCTTTCTTAATTCAATCTTGCTTAAAGGAATGAGAAAGGAACATATTTTCCTCACCAATTGTCAGAATCAAATACCAAAAGTAGAGAATTTGGACTAAAGAACAGCTTCATTTAAAAATATGATTTTAAAGCACTGTTGGTTCAGTTCAGTTCAGTCGCTCAGTTGTGTCCGACTCTTCGTGACCCCGTGAATCGCAGCACACCAGGTCTCCCTGTCCATCACCAACTCCCGGAGTTCACCCAGACTCACATCCATGAGTCAGTGATGCCATCCAACCATCTCATCCTCTGTCGTCCCCTTCTCCTCCTGCTCCCAATCCCTCCCAGCATCAAAGTCTTTTCCAATGAGTCAACTCTTCGCATGAGGTGGCCAAAGTACTGAAGTTTCAGCTTTATCATCATTCCTTCCAAAGAAATCCCAGGGCTGATCTCCTTCAGAATGGACTGGTTGGATCTCCTTGCAGTCCAAGGGACTCTCAAGAGTCTTCTCCAACACCGCAGTTCAAAAGCATCAATTCTTTGGCACTCAGCCTTCTTCACGGTCCAACTCTCACATCCATACATGACCACAGGAAAAACCATAGCCTTCACTAGATGAACATTTGTTGGCAAAGTAATGTCTCTGCTTTTGAATATGCTATCTAGGTTGGTCATAACTTTCCTTCCAAGGAGTAAGCATCTGGTATTACCACATAAAAATTATAATCCTTTTCTATTATCCAAATTTCAAGTTTCATTTTAAAATTATCCTTATGGGAGAATTCCCTGGTGGTCCAGTAGTTAGGACTTGGCACTTTCACTGCTGAGGCCCAGGTTCAATCCCTGCTTGGGGAACTAAAATCCAGCAAGGTATTTGGTGCAGCCAAAGCAATTTAATAAGGGAGAGAATTAAAAAAAATAAACTCATGCTTTTTGATCTGGTTGCTTCAGGCCTGACACATAGGAAAAAATAATATGTTTACTTTTCTTTTAATCCATTCCTCTTCTTTATATACATATCTTTGGATATTTGCATTAGAAGATGACTTCTGTGGTCATCCTGTCTAAAATGGGGGCTGCATTTGTGTTCCTACAGAATCTATGTTGTTGTTCAGTCGCTAAGTCATATCTGACTCTTTTGTGACCCCATGGACTGTAGCCCACCAGGCCTCTATGTCCATGGGTTTTCCCAGGCAAGAATACTGGAATGGGTTGCCATCTCCTTCTCCAGGAGATCTTCCCAACCCAGGGATCGAACCCGTGTCTCCTCGTGCATTAGCAGGTGGATTCTTTACCACTGAGCCACCTGGGAAGCCCCTATAAAACCTATACTTGTTCTGAAAGGTGTTTATAGTAACCACCCCTCCCCACCTGGGAATAATCACTAAGTATTTTAAATGTTTCTTGTAAAGAATATTACAGTTAAATCGTTTTTTCATAGAGTTATGGTTGATTTACTACCTGCTAATGAAAGTTTTTACCTTAAGTTTTTGGGTATTTTGACCTAGAAAAAATGTTGTTTCGTAAGTCCTAAATACAATTGAATGGAAACTTATGCTCATGTTAAGCAGAAGTGTGTGTTGTTTCTTGTGGGAATATGACAGTTATTTTCCTTTTGAAAGATATCTTTGTCATTGAGAAAGTGTATTTTATTCTCCTGCTGTGAGTCTGAGAAATATTGACCAGCCTCTTTCTCACTGCTCTTTGTCTCTTTAGTGTGGCTGTCACCAGGTCCAGAGATGTGCCTTCTTTTGGACCTCCCATCCCGAAAGGGGTCACCTTCCCTAAGTCAAATGTGTTCAGGGACTTCCTTTTGGCCAAAGTGATTAATGCAGAAAATGCTGCTCATAAGTCGGAAAAGTTCAGGGCCATGGCAACGCGGACCCGCCAGGAATACCTGAAAGACCTGGCAGAAAAGAACGTCACCAACACCCCTATTGACCCATCCGGCAAGTTCCCGTTCATTTCTCTGGCCTCCAAAAAGAAGGAAAAGTCTAAGCCGTACCCAGGAGCTGAGCTCAGTAGCATGGGAGCCATTGTGTGGGCCGTCCGGGCCAAGGATTACAACAAGGCGATGGAGATAGACTGCCTCCTCGGGGTCTCCAGTGAGTTCATTGTACTCATTGAACAGGAAACAAAGAGTGTGGTTTTCAACTGTTCCTGCAGAGATGTGATAGGGTGGACTTCAACCGACGCCAGCCTCAAAATCTTCTACGAGCGAGGCGAATGTGTATCCGTGGAGAGTTTTGTTAACAATGATGACATCAAAGAGATTGTCAAAAGGCTTCAGGTCAGTGTTTTTCTTCCAGTTCCCTTTCCTCAAGCTTTCCATGCAGGCGAGAGCCAAGTTACAGAACCCCATCCTATTTTATTAGGTCCTCTGAAAACTCCCTTCATGGTGGGAAGGAATCCAGAGTTTATGTCACGCTCGCTTCCCATCATTTTTTTCAGCAGGACAAGTAGCAGAACAAGTGGGGGAAGACACACTCACTGTGCATCTTTGTTGGAAACTCATTTGCATGTGACCTGATCCCATTGCCGTGGTGACTGATGATGTAGCCCAGCCAGTCTGCTTCAGCTGGTGAAAACAGTTGTTGGATTGAGTATCTGCTGCTTTGAATGTCTTAAGGGCAAAATGAATAGCAGAACACCCATTTTTCTTCACTGCCAGCTCCCTGTAGGTCTCTGTTAGAGGTTTCCTTGTAACTTCAGAGAAGCCATTGAGTTCTTTGGACACAACAAGTGTGTTCCTTTGGGCCTAATGAATGGAGATTAGTGAAGGCAAAATAACCAGCCTGCTCTTCAGCTGGCATTAGGGTATTCAAAAATAACCCTGCTGGCCACGCATACCACTTAAGACCTTAGTGGGTTCATCAGACTGTGATGTCTTTTGTGTCTTTGTCTAGTTCGTGTCAAAAGGCTGTGAATCGGTGGAGATGACTCTGCGAAGGAATGGGCTGGGACAGCTCGGCTTCCACGTCAACTACGAGGGCATTGTGGCAGATGTGGAGCCCTACGGCTATGCCTGGCAGGCAGGGCTGAGGCAGGGCAGCCGGCTGGTGGAGATCTGCAAGGTGGCCGTGGCCACTCTGAGCCACGAGCAGATGATCGACCTCCTGAGAACATCGGTCACAGTGAAGGTCGTCATCATCCCCCCACATGACGACTGCACCCCGCGGAGGTAGGTCTGAGAGTCCAGGGCCATTGATGTACCATGGAGAACATTCCCCAACTAGGTGGGAGTGTAAGGGGGCGTGTGAAGAGCGCTCGGTTACAGGCGATGCTGAAAGTTCCCTCCACAGAAGGTCTGACTCAGGATACAGCTCCCTTTCAGCATGTGGCAACAGCAGCTGGAAAGAATCACCAGCTTGGACCATTCCCAGGATTTACGTCTCTGGGTGTATAAAGTCACCATCATAGACAGAGAAGTCTGGTAAATATCCCCTTTAAACATCTTGCACCAGTAGCTGAGAAACATGGAATATTTGATGTTAAGAGACACTCATGATGACAAAGTGTCAGACGCTTTTCTTTTGTGTTCCGTGACCCTGATTCTCCTGCATCTCCCATTTGTAGCCAGTTGCTGTCCAGAACTCTTGAAGTACTGCTTTTGACCCCTGCTGTCTCAGCCTGGAGAGCTGAATGTGACTTCCCAAGCTTTTTGTTAAGTGCGTCTGCATGTGTCAGAAATCGACTTCAGACAAGCTAGTCCTGCTCGTAATGCCAGGGCAGTGTAGTTCCCGACTTTACAGAGGGGAGCCCAGGAGCTCCCCGCCCCTCCCAGCTTCTGCCAAGCCTGCAGCACTGTTGAAAATTTAATTTCTCTGTCTCTGGGGAGATTTCCTGATGGAACAGATTTAATCAACTGTTTCTTTTCTCCTTTGAGCATGCACATGCTATTTTTGCTAGTGGTTTTTTTTCCCCCCCCCCCAATCCGTTAATTTGGTTTAAACCCGCTATTTTCTAAGAGTTTGTCTTAAGCTTTGGCAATTAATGCTTAGGCTTCCTAAGGCCAAGACAATATTCTTATGTTATTTTCCCCAAAAAAACATGACCAGTCCTGCACCTGAGCTTTTATAGATTAGTGAATGTCAGATGGTAGAATGTGTAAACAGTTAGGATGGGTTACTTGTGCCCTTTGAAAAGGAAGCAGCAATGGCAGTATCTGCGGACTTGAGTTCTTCAGACCAAGTGTTACAGACCAGACTGTGCTCAGGATAGTGTTTAGCTCAGACCAAGTGTTACAGACCAGACTGTGCTCAGGATAGTGTTTAGCACTGCGTATCTCCTAGGTGGATGTGCCGATGTCAGAGTGTGGTGAAAATCCCCTTCTCTCATAGTTTTAAGAACTGCTCCCTTTCTGATGACTGGATTTCCCTGGAAACCAAAATTTTATCCCGAACGTTTTGTTT
The DNA here is from genome assembly GCF_027580195.1 of Bos mutus. NCBI lineage: Eukaryota > Metazoa > Chordata > Mammalia > Artiodactyla > Bovidae > Bos > Bos mutus. The sequence continues at coordinate 25,531,448 of NC_091626.1, read as the reverse complement.
TAGCTATTTCGAGGGCAGGGAGGGTTTATTCTGAAACTACCTTCATTTCCTTAAGCACATAGTATTAATGTTAAGTATTTTGCTTAACTGTAATTCAAGAATGACTCTTGAGTGCTATTGGAAAGGCAGCCAGGTCCTTGGAGCTCTCTCCAAGTGCTCTGTGATCCTCTTTCTCTTTCTTTGGACTGTTTTCCATCCCGTAGTCTCTCCTGTGAATTGTCTATGTAATAGTCTATACATCTAAACAGGCACTTACAAACTGGAGAAAATAACCAAGCTATGTAACTTGCCTGAGCTTCCCTGGTAGCTCAGCCGGTAAAGAATCCACCTACAACGCAGGAGACCCCAGTTCGATTCCTGGGTCGGGAAGATCCGCTGGAGACATGATAGGCTACCTACTCCAATATTCTTGGGCTTCCCTGGTGGTTCCGTTGGTAAAGAATCCATCTGCAATGCGGGAGACCTGGGTTGGGAAGATCCCCTGGAGAAAGGAACAGCTACCCACTCTAGTATTCTGGCCTGGAGAATACCTAGGACTATATAGTTCATGGGGTCGCAAAGAGTCAGACACGACTGAGTGCCTTTCACTTTTCATGTAACTTGACAGCCTTCCGTACACACAGTACGGAGTTACAGAGGCTGGTCTAAGGACTGACCTCCTCAAAAGGAAGCCTGGTGATCGTCAGGCGCCATCTGTCTGCTCAGGGGTCTTTCCCCGTGTTTCTAGGCTCTTCAATTCATGGGGAGGGGGAAATACATGTGTATGTGAGAGGAAATGGGATGGAATGGGCAACATTACTGACATTGAACTGTGAATAGTAGTTACTAGAAAAATGGATCCATGACAGGAGGTGGTTTGTCTACAGCAAAATACTAGACTAGATATATTTGCTGTGGTGTATTGGTAAAAACAAGTAATATTTGCTGAGTTATTACCTTAATATTGCCAGGCCCTAGAAAAAAGCACTTTTATACTTCACAACCCTGTGAAGTAATAGTATTAATATTACTCGTAGTTAAAGGAAACCCACAGTCAGAAAGGTTAGTAACTCCCCAGCCTCATCTGGCAAATCCAGGTCTAACTTGAGAATCCAGACTCTTAGCTTTGTATGCTTGGGACAGAAATCCTTTCCCTGTGTATCAGTGGAACCTTGGTTTGTAGTATTTGCTGATTCCCATGGTGCAGATATTCCCACTGTGGCTGATTTCAAGCGACCAATATGTCACCCCTGAATGCACACCCAGGATAGATGCTCAAGAGTCTGATCCTGCAAACCAAGGCCGACCAGCTCCAGCACAGCCTTTGTGGATGAGCTGTATTTTCCTTCATCTCCCCTTAACGGCTTCTGGAGCATCACTGTCATCCTCTAGTAGCCATGGAGCCGGCAGTGATGGGACAGAAGAGTGTTAGGAACCTGCCCCCATGAAGGCGTGGGGCGGGGGCTGGTTAGCGCACTGCACAGCCCCGTGGGCCTCAGAGATGCACTCTGGCCCTTTCACTAGGGTTCCCACGTGAGACGCCACGACTGCCCTAGGTGGGTCTGAAATGATGCCCTGTATGCCTCCGGAGGACCAGACGCCCGCTCTCCCCTTCCCTCCCTTAGAGACAACTTCTAAGGAACAGCTGAAGCATTAACACCTTGCTACAGTTTTCAGCAAAATAAGATAATGCTCTTGTCACTTTTTTTCCTTCTCCTCCGCACTTCACACTCCCACGACTGTTTTGCTCGCAGCTAATTACTCTGCTCTTTGACTAGTCACTCTCCCCTCTGTCAGCTTGTGCTGCCGCTCCAAGGCCAGAAAGAGCAGGCCTCCTGAAAACACACTGCCCTCCCTTCCCAGCTGCATGTTTCTCAGGGTCCCCTGGACCCGAGGGTCACAGGGCCCAGCTCCAGCGTGGGGATTGTATGTAATCACCAACATCCATGTATGCTCATTTGGAGGCATCACTAGTTTTAGAAAGGCAACGTTTTTTTGTTTTTTAATGAAAAGGCCAGTTTAATGACAATAAAATGGGGCTTCAGCAACGCCTATAAAGTCCAACTCTTCTTCCTGTCCTCAGGAAATAAGCAGACCCTCCATGATTTCTCCCATAGGAAAGTGTATTAAAGAGCAGATGGGACAGGGGAAGTAAAGCAAAGTTCCTGAGGCCCTACTATGTACGGGATTTTTTTTTTTTAAAGTCGTCATGGCAGCCTCATTTCCTTTGAAACCGTGAGCAGAATGAGGGTTGCAGAGGTTTAGTAACTGCAGAGTGAGCGTGGGCAACTAGGGTGAGGGCATGATGGAAGCAGTCCTGGCAGAAACAGGTTTGGGATTTAGCTGGGACTTCACCGGAAGGCTCCCCCCAGCGGGTGAGATGTCGCACTGCTGGAGCGGCCCCCACCCTGTCCATCACCAGTGGGAGTGTATAACCAGCTGTATGTCTTGGTGTCCGTGACCACTGACTTGAGCAGTCATTCTTGTGGCAAGATGAGAAATACCTAGATAGGGGATTCAGTTGTGATGCTTTGAATGGTATTGCATGGGAGTGGTGGGCCTTCATTCTGCTGAGGGCCACCAGCCTTTGGATTTATTTTCTTAATTGAAATATAGTACTCTTGCCTGGAAAATCCCATGGACAGAGGAGCCTGGTAGGCTGCAGTCCATGGGGTCGCACAGAGTTGGACATGACTGAGCGACTTCCCTTTCACTTTTCACTTTCATGCATTGGAGAAGGAAATGGCAACCCACTCCAGTGTTCTTGCCTGGAGAATCCCAGGGATGGGGGAGCCTGGTGGGCTGCCGTCTATGGGGTCGCACAGAGTCGGACACGACTGAAGCGACTTAGCAGCAGCAGCAGCATGGTTGATTTACATTGAGTGTTATTTTCAGATGTACAGCACCATGATTCATATTCTTTTTCAGATTTTTTTCCCTTATAGGTTACTACAAAATAATTGAGTATATAGTTCCCTGAGGAAAGCAATCAAGGGCCATTCAAGTGGAAAAGCTAAAATCAAGTTACCTAAAGGGACCAAATTATTTTTTAAGTAAGAATCGATTGCAAAGGTTTTTTCCTCCTTTTAAAAAACAAGTATTGCAAAGTGCAGCAGCATCCTGCTTTAGAGTGAGAAGGGCTGTTAGAAACCATCTGGTTCAAGTCTCTAGTTTTTTTAGATGAGGAACTTTGGTTCAAAGAAATTGTTTTTTTTTCCCCAAGCCAAAATCACATGGTTTATTAGAGACATAGCTGTCCCCAAGCACCAAACTTTTCTGATTCAAGAGTCCAGTATTGTGATGTTCTGTTCAGTTATTATAGCGGAGCCAGATTAGTTCTAGCCAGTCATGAGCTGTAAGCATCAAGAGTTTTTGTTGTTCAACGCCAGATTTTACTTGGAGTAATATAACACAAATCCCTTTGTGAATTTTCATACATGTCATGAAAAGCCAGCTTTTTATCTTTGTCCTTCAGTGTACTGCCCACTTCTGGATTCCATATATCATTCTTATATCTTACAGAGATGAGTAAGGGAGCAGAAGCTAGTGGTGGCCTGCCGCCATGGAGGTCAGTCAGAAGTGGCAGGATGGCAAGGGTTTAGCACTGTGTAATCTGTGCTTTTCAGTCTCTGTAAATGCATCTTCTCTCCCTGCTTTGGCCTTATCATACTTAATTCTATAATTATGGAATATGCAGAAGGTTTCTAGTAATATGCTAAGAGTGGTGGGGATGAAATACAGACTATAGAGAAGACAAAATCTCCGGCTTAATGGGATCTTTTGACCAGTTTTAGTTTTAAATGTGATGCAGCTTAAAGAGTACTTGAACTAGAAGAAAATAGAGTAATTATGAATTGCAAGTCTTTCATTTTACAAAGAAACTACGGCCCCAAAGCTGATATTGTCTATTTGGTATTATGTTGTTATTGTTTCTATTTTATTTATTTACTTACTCTTCTATCCTGATGCAGTATGGGCTGCAATCAGCCTATGAAGCTATAGAATTAAAATTCAGTGAGGGGATCTCTGTGTATGTGTGGAAGGGGGTAGGGAAACGGGGAAGGTAAATTGAAAACATGGCCTAGGGGAAAATTTTTGAAAAGTTAATACCCCAGGATACATGGTAAAGTTCAGTACATATTCTGTACTTGTGTTGGTTCCTAGCAGCCAACAGAAAGGGGCGTAGATGGTATGGTCCATTGAGTTTATAAGTTAAATAGACCGTCGCACAGAAGAAGCAAAGCTCACCATGACTTTGAGGTGGAGAGAAACTTTTCCATGTATTATCATAAATTTGTGTTAATATTTTTTTGGCAAGCTGCAACATTCTTGCATTATATTTCCTGATCCAGAACCCTAAATAATGTATGATCAAAAATGAAAGATGCATATATACTACAGTAGCACCTGTGTTAACAGCCAACCACATGGCGATGGCATATTTTTGTCAGAAATATTGAATCAAAGCTGGATACTATATCAGAGCCTAAGGTGATAATCTCTCATTTCAGAGAAAAGGGTTCATTATGTAAGAAGTCAGTAACTTCTGAAAGTAATGTCAAGTGGCCATGCAGTGTTCTGCAAACTGCAGGGCGTAGCTTTAAATAGATCATGAAATCCGTTTAGGAGGTTGTACCCAGTGTATTTTTTTCTTTAATGAAACGGATTAACACGGAATATAGCAGAATGGAAGCTATCAGAGGAGGGTTGTGTGTATTTATGGTTGTGCTGTATCACGGTGTAAAATGTACTTTTCACCCAGATTGTGGTCCAAAAAGTTCAAAAGCCATTGTCATCCAAGCATAAAAGGGGCACAGCAGAGTCTTGGGCATAGGGTCGGATTAGGGTTGACCTAGGCTTTGGCGGGAGTTGGAGGGAGTGGCAAAGAAGCTCTAAGCAGAGATGCCCGTTGGAGGCTTGGGCTGAGGCTGAAGAGGGCAAAGTGACGTCACTCAGTCGTGTCCGATTCTCTGCGACCCCGTGGGCCGTAGCCCACCAGGCTTCTCCATCCATGGGATTTTCCAGGCAAGAGTACTGGAGTGGGTTGCCATTTCCTTCTCCAGGAGATCTTCCCGACCCAGGGATTGAACCTGGGTGTCCTGCATTGCAGGCAGACGCTTTACCCTCTGAGCCACCAGGGAAGCTGGTGGACCCAAGGACCCCAGCAAATCCATGTGCTCCAGAAGCAGTGCTTTTCAAAACCTGCGGCTGTCCTGGGGATGAGGGAGAATGCATTTGTGGTTGTTGGGAGTCTTACCCTGAAATACACAGGCAAGGTCATGAGAAGAGGGGACCGTTCCATCAAGCTCATTTTCCCACCAACAAGAGCCCCTTCCCCAGATCAAAACCAGGCCTTCAGCTGGAGGCTCTTTGGACATGCATGTCCAGTACAAGAGCCGTGAGTCACCTGTGGCTACAGAGCCATTGTAATGTGGCTGGTCCCAAAGGAGCTGTGCTCTTAAGTGTAAAATACACTCCAAATTTACAAGGATGTAAAATGTCTCATTAATTTTCTAAATACTGATTTATTGATCGCTTGTTGAAATGATAGCATTTTGGATATATTGAGTTAAATAAAATGTATTCTTGAATTGACTTTACCTGTTTCATTTTGCTTTTGTAATGTGTCTGCTGAACATTTAAAAATTACATACATGGCTTCTGTCGGTGGCTCATATTGTATTTCTGTTGGGCAGTGCTGGTCTGGACTTTGCTTATGCTGCCTCTAAATTTCCTCTTAAAGGACTGTTTTGCTATTACTCTTAACCTTTCCTTTCAAGAATTTTCCACATGCTTCTCAATCTTCAAAATGTCTTTAAGAAAAAGTCTTTTTTTTTTTTTTTTTCACTTAGTGATGAAATTCAAATGCACAGTTTGAGTTAATGCTTTGGTGAGAATAGATTTTTTCCCCAGTAATTTGCCTATCAGTCAAGTCAGTGATGGATTGAACCTTCCTTGGTTGTTTGGGGAAAGAAGATGGGTTCTTCCTTTCTTAAGGTTTGGGGGTTGGGGTGATGGCACAAAAAGAGGGTAAATGATGGGAAACAGTTGTGTGCCTGCCATTCATTTCACTTAGTCTGCTGCCTGGGGACGGCCCTGCTATGAGAGATTTTTGGCTTTCAGGGGGGTGGGAGGAAGGCCTGATTTTAGAGTATGCTTTGTTCCCCAGCAATTTGATAATTTTTGATTTGATAATTGCTAATTTCAATAACTTGCACTTTTTTTTTTCTCCTCCTGAGCTAAATTTGGCTCTCAATTTGGATTTCAAGATTTCTCCCTACTTATTTTTGACTGTCGGGATTCCAAGAAATTCGAAACCCTTTTCGATCCTTAATCATAAGGGAAGGATCTAAAGCTTCCTTGTGATTAAGGATGGAAAGCCACCTGTTTCCTGCGAGGCCCCATCTTAGAGGTCTGCTCCCCCCAGATACTGTCCCGGCACCGTCCCTCCCCACGTCTCAGTGCTGACTCTAGCCCTGCTCCACCCGCACCCCCACCCCTACCAGGGTGACCATAGGTCTGTCCAAGATTCCATACCTCAGGTCCAGTATTTGGAACTGAGCAAAGGAAAATACGGGTATAATGCTTCCGAGGATTCTGGTTTTTGAAAGGAAAATGATTGTAGGGCCTCATGGTTGAAAGATGGTTTGAAACCGGAAATGAGGCGTTTGCCACTTTTTAACTGTTCGTGAGAATCCGTGTGGTTCTGCCAACAAGCAGAAGCGATATTGATGTTTCTTCTGTCTGTGCCCTCGCCCTAGGAGTTGCTCTGAGACCTACCGCATGCCAGTGATGGAGTACAAAATGAACGAAGGGGTTTCCTACGAATTCAAGTTTCCCTTTCGAAATAACAACAAGTGGCAGAGGAATGCCAACAAGGGGCCTCATTCGCCTCAAGTCCCGTCCCAGGTGCAGAGTCCCATGACCTCGAGGCTGAACGCCGGGAAGGCAGACGGGAAGATGCCTCCTCCGGAAAGAGCCGCCAACATCCCCCGCAGCATCTCTAGCGATGGGCGCCCGCTGGAGAGGCGGTGAGTGTGTCTTCCTAGGTGTGCCCTGAATCTCTGCCCCAGATTTAAATATCTCCAGGCGAGAAGTACCAGTGTTTGAGCTACCCGTATTTTACGAGAAATCAAAAATTAAAACTGAGATGCGTGCACTAGTGGTCTTCAAAGCATGGTAGCGTTCCAGAAGCCAGCAGGATAAATGAAGATGTGTTCCAGCAAAGCATTCGGCCCTGTGTAATGGCATCTAGGCTTTGCTCTTTCATTTTGCTGTGGTTCCAACGGAAATCATCATTGCACACTTATGAACTAGAACTTGGCAGTCTCTTTGAGGTGACATTGACCATATCATCATCTTTGACAGTCTTTGACTTGTAGGGGATTAGTGATATGATTGTAGCAACAGTGAAGGTTTTTGGTTGAGTGTCTGTGTTTGTGTTACTTTGTTATAAAGAATTGTGAGAAGGGAAAGCCTCTAGTATAGTACAAACATACTTTCCACTGTTCTGAATGCAGAAGAAAATAGTGGATGTCAGAACACTCAGCCCTGAGTAAAGTAATTAACAGGAGCTGGGGATTGAGGTATCCTAGAAAGTAACAGACCAAGGTTGCTTGTTAAATGGAAAGTCACAGTGGATTCCCTCACAAATCATAACTGGTTAATTCTTTCTTAACCAGGACGCCCTAGCATTTTTGTCTCAAATTCCCTATAAAATGCAGCACCGTGAACTAAAAACCTAGGGCAAACATTAAAATAGAATAGGTACTCTTAAAATGTAAATACATATGGACTGTATAATTTTAAGTCATTGTACTATAAATTCAGATACTCCAGATTGCCTTGACTGCAGTTTAGCTCAGTGACCTTTTAGTCCTCTGCTAGAAGAAGCTGGCTTCTGTCTGTGCACGCACTGCCATTTCCCCATCATTGGAAACCTGCTTGACTGGATCACATCTCTGCATGTTTTTGTGGTCCCCACACTACAGAGGGGATCAGGAGCCCTCAGAGCTGGCAGGGAGAAGTCTCTGTTCCAGAAGCTGCTGTGGGAAGAAGAAAGGTCCCTATGGAGCCAAAATGTGAGCCTGACTCCAGCCAGAACAGGGCGCCAAGGAAAACGTCCCAGCGATGCTTCAGAAGTCATTGGTTCAGACTGAGAGCAGAAAGTTGGAGATTTTCAAAACCACACTGTGATGTCTTTTATCTTAAAAGACATAAAACATTGTCACTTAACTATTTCAGAAATACTAGAATACCATGTAGAAATAATCTGATCAAAACAGGCAACCAAAAAAACCATAGTTGTCTTTCTCAAATTCCTCATGTAATCCTGGGGATTTATTTACAGAGCCTTGCTATTTATCTCAATAAAAGATTCCTCTCCCAGAGTGGCTACATTCCCATCTGGACTCCTCTTGCTTTCATTATTTTCGGGAAGGAAAAGCATCCAAGCGATCGCTGAATGAATTCTTTGTTCTGCACATTCCAAACTTGGCTCCCTCTGAGGTGTGTGTTAGCTGGAACTCATGATTTGGCCCACATTTTGAAAGATGAACCTAGGAAACCGTTGTTTAGAGAAGGACCTTTTGTTCCTCTCAATGCTATTTTCTTTCTTTCCAAGACAATCATCAGGATTTTATGAGTGAAATCAGTTTCACGTTACTTTCTGTGATATTCCATACAATAAAATAGCAGAATGTATTTTGATGCCATGTTGAATTTAATTTCTGCAACAGAAACTAAAGCTTATGGCTGAATGTTCTGACCTCTGAAAGTGAAAATATTTTTTGTAGCTTATTATCTTCTTAGGATGCAGGCAAGTGCTATAGAATGCATCACTCCATTTATAGATGTTCTTTCTGTGGGTGTTTGTGTGTACCTTTCCCATAACTCTACTCAAAGGATAGGGAATTCTCATGCTGTCCCTGTAAGACTGTAATAATAGCCCTGTGGCTCTCCAAGGCGCAAGAAGAAAGTGGCAGAAGTGAGGCTACCAGTGGTTTTTTGGAAAATTTAACCTCTGCTGAGTCCTCTTAGTGTCACATGTCCTTTAAGACACTGGACTAGGATTTCAGATCTAACGATGGAGGGTTTGCAAACGCTAAGCTCTAAGTTTTCAGATTATTTGTCGCCTCTTCATTTTAAAGGGTGTGGAATTAGATGGCTGTTCTTCTCTTGTAAAAATGTAAAAGTTTGGTGTCCTATCCCATCATTCCTAACTTTCAGTAAAGCAGTATTTCTTATTTAAGTTTTAACTTTGAGGCATACATAGAAGGTATTATTTGAGAAACTTTATGTTGCTACTGTTTGCCGAATGAGTATTCAGGACTCCTGATGTTCACCAGGAATACTTCCCAAGTCCTCCATTAAGACCTAGAGTCATAAAATAGACCTGAGAATATCATTTCCTCCATGAAACATAGTAAAATAAAACTAAAAAATGTAAGCATTCCCTTCCTAGTTCTACTGAGAACAAATTACCTTACTGCAACATGGACGTGATGCTCCTGGCTGGCCATACCTCCCCATCTGACTGTCTTCCTTCATCCCAGCCCTGCCCCTTTGGTACCATCTGCCTTTGTACCTGGCCCACCTGTAGAGTGATACGGACCTTTCGGATGTATCACAAGTGGTCAAAACTGATGCCACAGTCTGCCATTCCTTGAATCTTACCTTACCAATAGTGGCGTAAGCCTGATACTGAGACTAAAGGATGGTCCCTTGGTATCAGTATAGGATTGGTTCCAGAACCTCCCTGGATACCAAAACCTACAGCTACTCAAGTCCTGTAATTAACCCTCACATCCTCGGCAGGTCCGCAGGTCATGAACATAGTAGTATATGTATTGAAAAAAATTTCCTGTAAAAGTGAGCCTATGCAGTTCAAACCCATATTGTTCAAGGGTCAGCTGTATTGCCTTTACATGGTTGGTTTGTTTCATTTTTTTTTTCTCCCCCAGGTCAGGCAAGTTGTATTAAACTGTAGAGAGCCAGCTTATTTAGGATGAAGTGTACAGCCACCTCAAGCCTACTCTGCACATGCTACACAAACCTGCCTACTTCATTCACCATGACTGGACACAGCACAATTCATTTTAAATGAAAACTGAATATGCTGCTTGTAGAAACTTAATTTACTGCTTGTAGAAGCATAGTTTTCTTGAATTGTATGCAAGTTCTCAGACTTAAAGGTCATTAGAAACAATTAAAAAAAAAACTTGTGGAACAGATTATCCTTTTTTCACAATTTTTATGACAAACTCAAAGGTGTTGGTATTTGGAGTTTCTAACAAGAATTATTTAACTGAATTTTGCTCTCTATACATTGATTAGAGAAACTGACACAATAGGAGTAGATGACCCATTTGCCATCTAAGTAGAATAAAGTCTGATTAGATTTGGTTTAAATATAGGAGCTTTATGCTATCTAGGTGGCCTTTCAAGTATAGAATTTTATGGTATTTGTGGGAGAAGTTCTTATTGACAGAATTCTTATTTTTGTTCAGTAGCTAAATTGCGTCCGATTCTTTTTGACCCCATGGACTATAGCATGCCAGGCTTCACTGTCCATCACCAACTCCGAGTTTGCTCAGACTTATGTCCATTGAGTTGATGATGACATCCAACTATCTCCTCCTCTGCTGCCCGCTTCTCCTGCCCTCAATCTTTGCCAGCATCAGGGTCTTTTCCACTGAGTTGGCTCCTTGCATCAGGTGGCCAAAGTATTGGAGCCTCAGCATCAGTCCTTCCAATGAATATTCATGGTTGATCTCCTTTAGAATTGGCTGTTTTGATTTCCTTGCTGTCCAAGGGACTTTCAAGAGTCTTCTCCAGCACCACAATTCAAAAGCATCAAGAACTGACAAAATTAATATTTAACAAAAACAGGTGATATGGTGCAATCTCTATTTTGGCCTCAAATTCATCTTGAGTGTAAGGATAATACTGAAATTAAGTTAGCTGGCTGTGGCACACTGAACTTAACACATTACTGTGTTTAAACATAGTATGGGATTAGTAATAAAACCCTGATCTGTGTTAATGTGCTCAGAAAAGCTTAAGTATTTTAGGGGCTTTGCATAAACAACAGGCATGTTGGCATATAAAAGAATTTTCCTTTCTCCTTTTTATAGATGAAGTATTGCCAAGCTTTCTATAAATATTTAATGTCAGATCATACTGAACCAATGCTCCTTTTGCATTTTACCTGGATGCCATCCTCTCCTCGTTTTTCCACTGCATTTAGCTTTCAGCAGCTGGATGGAGTGTTGCTTCGTAAACAGAGTTACAGCTGGCTATGCTTGCAGCCTCCCTAATACCCTCCTCTGCAGATGTCTGCACTATGCAGGGCTTGAAGATCATGCCTAGAGGATATTGTTGAAACAAATGCAAATAGTTCTTCTATTTCTGTTTCAGTATCCATTAAACAAAAACTCCCCTTCCCCCACCCGTAGGCCTCTACCATTCTACTTTCTGTGAATTTGACTGTCTTGGTACCTCACATAAATAGAAGATTTACGTTAGTGGAATCATCCATTGTTTGTCCTTTTGGGATTGGTTTATTTCACTTTAGCATAATGTGTTCAGGCTTCATTCACGTTGTAGCATATGTTGAGTTTTCCTTCTTGCTTATTAGCTCAGGTTACTGTAACAAAATACCATAGATTCTGTGGCTTATACAACAGACATTTACTTGTGGAGTCTGGAAATTCCAAAATCAAGGTTCCAAAAGGTGTGGTTCTTGGTGAGGACCCTCTTCTTGGCCTGTAAAAACCTTCTTGCTGTGTCCTCACATGACAGAGAGAGGAAGCTCTGGTTTCTTGCTCCTCTTATAAGGGCACTAATTGCATCATGGGGGCTCCACCCTTATGATCTCATCTTAACCTAATTACCTCCCGAAGGCCCCACCTCCTAATGTCATTACACTGGGGTTAGGATCTCAACACATAAATTCGGTGAGGAGTGAGGGTGGGAGGATCCCCGGGGGGCACAGTGGTAAAGAATCCACCTGCCGATGCAGAAGCTGCAGGAGACAGAGGTTTGATTCCTGGGTCAAGAAGATTCCCTGGAGGAGGGCATGGCAACCCACTCCAGTGTTCTTGCCTGGAGAATCCCATGGACCGAGGAGCCTGGCGGGCAAAGAGTCAGACACGACTGAGCGCACGTGCACGCGGGTGGGGGGAGGGGCACGTTAAGTCTGTAACCTTTCCCCTTTTCCAGACGGAGTGATATTCCATTGTGTGTACCACATTGTTTATCCATTCATCCACTAATGCACGCTTGGGTAAATCAGTTTATTTTTATAAAATTAAAAAGCAGGTAAAAGTGAAACACTACAATCTGATAAAGCCATAGAACCGAAGCTTAGATTTAAGTAGAATTTTTGCTTTTTATTGACTAAGTTTAGAATACTGGTATAAAAAGTTATATTGTGAGTAAAGCTGTCTACTGTTGACTCAAAGTGAAATGTGAGTTGTTCTTGATGGAATTTCCTATCATTGGTTTCAATTAGGTTGGAACTGAATTATGGCCATTTTATTTGTCAGCCAAGATAAGGTATAAAGCAGAGAGCTAGCGGTACTCAACTTAAACTCACCCAGCTCTTAACCCTGCTTTGCCCCCAGCTCTTCAAAGGAGTGAGTGCACTCTGGCATCCGCACTGGCGTCACTTTAGATGATTTGCAAGTTCACACTTCTAGAAAGGGCTTTCCAGGTGGCGCTCGTGGTAAAGAACCCATCTGCCAATGCTGGAGACCCGAGAGATGCAGATTCGATTTCTGGGTCAGAAAGATCCCTTGGAGGAGGGCATGGCAACCCACTCCAGTATTCTTGCCTGGAGAATCCCATCAACAGAGGAGCCTTGCGGGCTACAGCGCGTGGAGTCCCAAAGAGCCAGACACAACTGAAGCAGCTTAGCACTCATGCGCTTTTAGATGGGAGTATGAAGGTGTTTTCTATTCACGCGTTCAGGAAAGGGACGCAGTGGCCTGAGCCTGGCACCCCTCCTGGCTCCCTCTCCTTTACAAACCGTGGAGTGACTCAGGGAACAAACCCAGGGTGCTATAAAGCTGAGGTTCTACAGTTACTCTGTTCCATCTGAGCTCGTCGGACGGGCCCGATACATAGTGGGTCTTAGAAAGTGGTAGTTGCGGTCTTGCTTGGTGTCATTTTGTGGGTGCTCTTCTAAACACAGCTGCCTGGGGTTGAAAGGGGGCTCTGGTTCCAGTTGGGGACTTAGGGTTGAGGGTAGAGCCGGCCACACCGGGCTCCTGAGTCAGTCTGCAGGTTGGCCTGCGTCCAGGCCATGCATGTGGTGAGTCAGTGTGTTTCCAAGGAGCGGGTTGTGCCGTCTTCAGCTCCAGTTAACCTTGGTGAGACAGAGGGTGAGTTCAGGAGGCCTGCTGTGCTGGGAACAATCGTGGCGAACTGTGCAGTTGTGGAAGGAAATGCTGCAGAAACCATCTGGTGAGTTGGAATAGCCTGAGAGATGAGCTTGAAAAAAGTGGTTGTTCTCTGGGAAGAGGAGCGAGGTGAGCCGTGGGCGTATTATTCTGTGTCAGAGAGTTGTTCTTCTGAATGTGTCCAGCCGTGGGGTCTTGCCCTCTTATCTCTTTTAAGGGAGTTCTGCCTTAGGAACCACCCAGGGAGGCCTGGCCTGCCCACACCTTATGGGAAGGATCTGAAGGGCCCATGGTGGCCCTGAGGCTTCTTCCAGAAGCACCCCTTGTCCATCCCCCACACCTGCCAAGGGGCAGGCCTTCCCAGAAGCCAGATGTGACCCGTGTCCTGCCTTGTGAGAAGGCAGCAGGAGTCCTAGGCCCTTTGTCCGATGAGGGCACATAACCCATACAGACAGATTTACCATCAGGAATTTAAATAACTCTCAGGGGTGAAAAAAGTGTATCCTGCTCCCTTATATCTGAAACCACTGACATTTTTCTTTAAAATTTGTCAGTTGCACTCCACATGTAAAAAATTTGGAAATTAGTGATACTGAAGACAGGTGAGCTACCTAGACCCACCCCCACGGTCATCAGTGTGACATTTTCCCATAAGCATCTTGTTGGGAACCTGGGGTAATGGCCAGTCTGGCCAAGGTCTGCCTCCACTCATGGCGATCCCTCCCTCCGTGTGGTGAGAAAGGGGCAGCCTGCCATCCACCTGCGTTAAAATATTGGCCATTCCGGCATTCTTACGCGGAAAATTCCACGGACAAAGGAGCCTGGTGGACCACAGCCAGTGGGGTCGCAGAGAGTCAGACGTGACCGAGTGAGCATGAACAGAGAAGCTTAGGGCAGTTGTACAGACCGGGTGGGGGTCTTGGAGACCCCTTGAGGAAGGTGCACACCAGCAACCACAGCACAGAGGCCACCACCGCATGCTGTGTTTTGGCTTCTGCATCACTTTTTTTGTGTGATGCAATGGGATTGAGTTTATTTTTAGTTTCTTCCAGTTTTTAAAAGCCTAGCATGCTCCAGGAGACCACTTAACTTCTTCTCACCAAAGGATTTGGTTGTGACTCTCTTCATGAAGTATTTGAAGGGAAGGGAAGAACCAATTAAAATTAAAGAGGCTAGTATTTGTGGTGGGCTAACAGATTCTTTCTATATGGAAATCTCACTAATTTTAGGCCCATTTCATCAGTTCTCTTGGGCCTTGGCAAAAAATAAAGGACAGTATTTGGTCATTGCCCACCATCGCAGGGGCTACAGGGCCAGCTCTGACCATACTACTGCTTTGCTGCAGAACTTTCTAGGCTGCCCTGTTGCCTAATAGATGAAGTTTGTGCTCCCTCAGTTTACCAAATGTGGGCCCACCCTACCAGACACATTTGTCCTCCTGGTCACAGCCTGCACCAGTATCCTACCTGGGTCAAGTGTTCCAGCCAAAGGTACTGCTGTAGTGGCCACATACGCCCTCCTGTTCTGTGTCCTAACTCTTGACTTCTGTAAAAATCCTTTGTTTCCTACAAAATGAATCTCAAGTGCATTTCCTCACAAAGCTTGCTTTTCCCATAGGATCTGACCTCTAACCTGCCTGAGCTGCCTCTGCATTCAGTTTGAACTGCCCTCGTGACAATAACATTCTACTTGCATTTTGCTTAAGAGCTATAGGCAGCTGTTTTTTTACTGAGCTCATATTCTGTGCCACGCTCTGATCAAAGTCCCTCATGTTGAGTTTTCTCAGTTGATCCGCCCAGCCACCCAGTAAGTTGGTTGCTGTTTATTCCTTTTACAGAGAGATGAAATCATTTGTGCAGGGTCCTTTCTGGTTTGTGGTGAAGCTGATATTAGCACCATCAGAGCGCCTTTCTTAGCCACCATGTCCCAAGAATGAAATCTACCACCGTATATAGGTGGTGCTGAAGAAATACTTGCCAAGTTTGAAAGTGAGAATTAGTAAAAAGTGACAAAGAGAATGAGTGACATGAGTAATCACCAGTATTTGTAAACTAATAGAAGTTGATTTTGTTGTAGATTATTAACATGCATTTCATGTAAAGCATTCATAGCTCAGTTGGTAAAGAATCCACCTTGTAGTGCAGGAGACCCTGGTTTGATTCCTGGGTTGGGAAGATCCCCTGGAGAAGGGATAGACTACCCACTCCAGTATTCTTGGGTTTCCCTTGTGGCTCAGCTGGTAAAGAATCTGACTGCAACGCAGGAGACCTGGGTTCAACTTCTGGGTTGGGAAGATCCCCTGGAGAAAGGAAAGGCTACCCACTCCGGTATTCTGGTCTGGAGAATTCTGTGGACTATATATATAGTCCATGGGGTTGCAAAGAGTCGGACACGACTGAGTGACTTTCACTACTAAAAATATATCATTAAAAAAAATACTTAAGTCTTAGAAAAAAAAAAGAAATACTTGCTAGATAAATGCATTCATGTTTACACGCTAAGGGGGCCCAGCCACATGTAATCAGGGGCAGCTTCAGGTATGTGCATAGGGCCCCACACTTAGAAGGGTCCATGCTGGGTTTAATGCTCTGCTGTTGCTGTCTTGAAAGTTTTAGTATGTTTGAACAAGGAGACCTGAATTTCGTTTGCACTGGGCCCCACAAATGACGTAGCTAGTGCTGTCTGCAGTTCGTTTTTATCTTCTGTTCTGTAGAGTCACCCTTAGATATAAAGTTGACTCATCTTAGGAGGCACCCACGATGTGTGCTGGTCTATGAACGTCTGAAGGCTTGCCAGCAACTGGGAAGTGATGATCCATTTATCTCAGTGTGATGAACCGCGGTACTTTCCTAACTGTACGAGAGTTACTCATGGTTGTAAACTGATCTTGTCCCAGGAGGCTCATCAGAACAGGATTTCAGTGGTCCAGTCTGAATAGCTGGTAGGAATTGTATAGTTAGAAAGCCAGGGATAGCTCTGGTTCACAAAGTTAGGAAGAGACAAAAAGATAGAGGGGTGAGTTGCTCTGATTCGAACACAACTTGTTCAAACCCTAGTCTGAATACAGCAGCCAAGTGATGTTATTACGTTGAATCATTTTAGAGAATTTTTTTTAACAGAATTCTGGGAAGAATCCCGGTTCATATGCATTGCTAAAGACAGACTTGAACTGAATCCTGTTCTCTGGGTGAATAGCGTTTTAATTGCTAAGTTACGGTAAAATGCTGTGCTTAATTATGGACTCGGATATCTAATTTGTCAGTCATCGCTGCTATTTGAAACTCTCTTGGTTGTTCTTGCCATCATTCCGCTGTTTGCACTTGAGATACAGAGGGCCTTATCTCCTTGGACACATCCAAGCACTGCTATCCCTTTGGAGTAAAAGGCAGGAAATGGGCATAATTGAACCCATACATAACTATGCAAGGAAAAAAATTTAGCATCAATTACGCAGATACTAAGAGTTCCTTATCCATAAATTGGAAAATCACAGTCTCAAGAGATCAACTTAATAAGAGCCTTATCAATATTAACATCATATGTGTAGTCCTGTGAGTAGATTCATGGGGAGGGTGTGGTGGGATGTGGGTTATTTCATTAGATAGCTGGATTTTTTTTTTTTTTTTGGCGCTTCTCTTCCTTTTATCTTGACGTGAGAAGGCTTCTGGAAAAATGAAGAACTGATATTGATCTTGGACCATTTCTTCCTAAATGTCCATTCCAGTCAACTGTCTGTTTTCATTACAATGAAATGTACTGCATGTAAGTGGAAAGCTGGCGTTGAGTGTAGTCCTGCAGACTATGGGAGTATTGTCTGTCGGTCTGATGATCATGACTTTTTCAATTGCTGCATTCTTTGAACAGTCCAAAAGCCCCCAGTGTTTTATTTCTGCAGAGGGAAGTCAAAGCCATAGAGAAAATTTAAGATTGGTTACTTTAAAAACATTTAGTTATTTCTCAGCTAAATTGATAAAAATGTAGGGAAGAGAATCTACTGAAATAAATGCTAAAAAGGTTTTTAGATACTTCCTTTCTAACCGTGAACATAGCATTCTCAAAGAAGATTATTTCTTGATTCCAAAAGATGTCACAGCAAGTGACAGATATATTCATCTTAGTCCTATAAACCTATTCAGACATTAATAGGGGCTCGTTAAGACTGAGAGAAAGTAGAAAGATCTGTGTTTATCTCAAAAGAAAAGAAAAGACTTGTGATCCCCTCAGGTAGAGTTGGGGGCAGGGGCTTGGAGGTTCAAGAGGCTAGCATGCTGACTTCCTCTGTGAGCCAATTTGGGGGTTACTCTTTTTCAAAGTATTAAGACAGCAACCAGCCAAAATTCCAGTAATGATCAGCCATGGTCTCTCGCAGTAGACCGCCAGTGCCAGGCAGGCAGGAACCTCCCACTCTCTGAACGAGATATGTTTTCCAGTAATATTTGTGAGCTGGTATCAAATTCACAGTATTTGGAAAGAATACTAAGTCATCAGAATAAGGGCTAATTCTGAATTTTTTTTTTTTTTTTTTTGCCTGCCCTACATACGTCTAGAATCATAAAAACATTTGGGTGGCATTCCATCAGTTGCTGTGTGTGTGGACAGTCCAAAACAATGCCACTATTGAGTTATGTAAGTGCAGAAGAGGCCTGGGAATGAATGCTGGCCTTCTGGAAATGCTATTTTTTCACTTTGGGATAACTCCAGTAACCAAGTAGAATTTTCTGATACATCTGCCAAATAAAAGAGCTGAGGTTGAGAAGTAGCATAAGATATTTAATGTACGTTTTGGAGAGCAGGGTAAGAAAAGCAAGCTCTAAATATAAATACGAAAGTTACATCTTGACTTTGGCTATGGAATCTTGTTGTGACTTCCTCATAGAAGCAAAAACACTTACCATGAATATAATTCAATGGTGTTACTTGTTTATCCCAAAAAGAATTAAAAAAAATCTTCAGGCCCCCAGACATTGGCCCCAACGGTGTTCACATTTCTGCTGTCATCTCCCTTCTTTTCATTTTTAGGTAACACCTCCTCTTCGCATTAAGAAAGGCAAAGCAGCAGCAAAATGAAACTGTATTTGAAGTTTCTCTGTATTGTGCATGCGTGCTACGTTGCTTCAGTCGTGTCCAACTCTCTGACCCCGTGGACTGTAGCCACCAGGCTCCTCTGTCCATGGGATTCTCCAGACAAGAATACTGGAGTGGGTTGCCATGCCCTCCTCCAGGGGATCTTCCCAACCCAAGGATGGAACTCCTGTCTCTTAGGTCTCCTGCCTTGGCAGGTGGATTCTTTACCACTAGCGCCACCTGGGAAGCCCTTCTCTGAATTAGGTGTATCTAAAAACCAAACTCTTCAGGCCGAAGTGGTTCGTGCTGTTCTAGTTTTCTTCTTTGTAACCTCCTCCTTCCCTTCTTCCCCCCACTCCAGTCCCTTTCCAGTTACTTCAGGATAAACAGTGAGAAATTTGGGAGATGTTTTAATGGAAAAGAAGGGATAACAGAATCACACCTGATAACAAGTTTGTCACTGAGGAGAGAGTTGGGGCTCCCCAAGAGAGATCTGCCTCTTGGACATAGACCAACTTTGGGGATCATATTGTGGGGTATCTATCCTTATTCTTTTTCTGCTAGAAAAGCTTCTGAGTGTGATTCTATTATCCCTTCTGTCAGTTTCCTGTACCTGGAGCCCTCTGCTCTATTTCAGAAGGTACGTACGTTCCCTGTAGGAAACTGCCGTGTTTCAGTGAAGAAGGTCCCAGGGCTTCAAAACTTTTGTCTTCAGCTTTAAGACCCCTTTATGTGCAAAATCATCTGACCCTGCAGACCCCTTGCAAGCTGTCTTACTAAGCACAGAAAAGCCATCTTTCTCTAGAGAATAGCAATAGCCTGACGCAGAGTGCACTGGACTCAGAAATTCAAGAGGCCTGGCTTAGTGAAAAAATGACTTTGATTCCCCTCCCTCAACTATAAAATGGAAATGACCTGCCCTGCTTCCCCTTTACAAGAGCCAATGATCTGGACCAGCATTTGCTTCTGAAATAAAATATCATTGTTTTAGCTGATGTTAAGATTTAGCTGACAGATTGTCACAGGCTTCAGCCTCACTTATTAATACCCTGCAGTTGCCCCAGTGCCTACTTGAATAGAGCAAGTAGAGGGCAAAAATCATGTCTCTCCTGACCACAAAGCTCTGTTTTTTGCATCAAGCCAGTCTGCGGGGTGAGGGACCCGTACTTTTAGAAAGAGATGTATTGGGGGCTAGGCAGAGCACACCTCTGCTGTGTTATCAACTCAGTCATCCCAATGAAATTCAGCAAACTGCAGTTCTAGGCACGTTTCCATGGAGGTTTTTATATGGTGATGCTACTATCAACCAAATTTATACATACTAAATAGCAATATCTGGATATTCATTCCAGACCTTTAGTAATAAAATTGGAAAACAAAGAAGCATACAGAGAATGTACTGGTCTCACTGTGGTCATATACTCTGGGAGAGCCAGTGGGGAAATTGAATTAATTGCCATGTTAATGTCACTGGGACTCATTATATTCTCTGGGCTGCCATACTGCAAAATTGCATAAGCATTTCAGCCCTTGAATTCTGGCAGCTTTTGGAAACATACATGTTTTCTTTTTTTCCCCCCTGTTATTTTTTGACGCCCCTGCCCGCTTCAAGGCCTTTTTCCAGCTGTCCCCTTAAGGGAGTAGTTTTATGGGGAAGTTTCTTTTGTGGGCTTCCAGCTGGCTTTATTTTCACTATCCCCACAAAGTGGCTGCGTTTGTCGCATTCATGTGATAGTACCCATCACACCGCCTTGGGATTTTCCCTTTGAGTTGCTGACTTCACGTTTTCTGTTTGCACACACAGGCTGTCTCCTGGTTCGGACATCTACGTGACGGTCTCATCCATGGCTTTAGCAAGATCCCAGCCATGTCGCAACTCCCCTAGCAGTCTGTCTTCATCCAGCGAGACTGGCTCTGGAGGGGGCACCTACAGGCAGAAGTCCATGCCCGAAGGGTAGGTAAAGTCGGCATCACTGTCTCTGCTCCCGTGTGTAACTCAGATGTGCAAAACAGTTTCCATTCAGCCGGACCCAGTTCACGAAAGAGCGAAAGGGGAAATACAGTTATACTCTGCATTAAAAAATGTTTTCATGGCTAGTTCCAACCTCCTCTTAGAAAGTTTATCATTTTGTAGTCTCTAAGGACTCAATGGCAAAGAAATCAAATTACATCGATTCCTCCATTGTGTGTGTTGATCTTGTTTCATCGTATGGATTTTGCCATTTCTTAAAATTTCCTCCAAAGTGAACTTAGGAGTATACTGCTTGCGCTGGGTAGAGTTTGTATTGATGTTAAAGTAGGGAAAATGTTCATTCTGTCCAAAGCTTAAAAGGATTTTTCTCACACTCTAGAAATCTGTGATTTCAGCCTGTGGGTTGTTTAGGAGCTTTTCTCTCCATCTTATTTGAAAACACTATAAACACCCAAAAGTAACTGTCTGCTTCTGACAAGACTTACAAAGGAAAAAGCTAAGTGTATGTGATTGTAAAGGCTACTAAAAAGGGAAAAAAAATTGGCTTGTCTGAAGCTGGAAAGGAATTAGCAGAAAACATCGCGTGACACGCAGAAACCGACTTTGCAGAGAGGGAGAGTTAAAGAACCATCACAGGCCTCCTGCCAGACACCTCTGAAGACCTTGAAACCACTCGAAATTCAAAAATGGCATGTTGGGGGAAAAAAAGATGTTTCTGTTCCAAGCTTTCTCCAAATTATTTTTAACAGATGCACATATGATTTGTTTACTTTCTTGAGATCTTACCATGTTATAAAACAATTCTGCTTATGAGAATAGTGTCATAATGGATATTTTTTTATTCTATGGTCTTTTGTTGGTTTTTACAGCTGTTAAGCATAATTTTGTTGATGTTTTTGGTTAATGTTTACATTAGCAGAAAGTAAGTAATAAAAAAAACTACAGTAAAACATACTTCCCTCCCCAACTCTCTCCCCAAGGAGTCCATTGGTAGTGTGTCTAAAATGTACATTTCTTTCGTTAATTACTTCAGTGACAATTAGTAAAAAATTATAGTTCTTATTGCAGGCCCCTGCAAAAGATTTTATGAGTTAAGTAGTAGTAGTATTCCATGCCACAAGCCCAACTGATTATTTTTTTGTTTTGATTAGTAGATTTTAAATGGCCTTGTTTGACTTCAAAAGTAAGAATTCACTGCAACTTCAGTATATTTAATACAGTAATAAAATATGAATGAGCTAACAACAACAAAATCCTGTTTGCTTCTCCTCTACATTTCATATGTACTCTCAAGGCATACTAAAATGTAATTTGAAACAGTAATTTTTGGTGATTATTAATGGTAGAAACATGGCTCCAATATTCATGCTATACCATTTTTTTAATAAGGTGGTAATTATTTGACTTGATGTTCGATACTAAGCGTCCCATAGCTGGTACGGAGGGTTTCCCCCATCACTTTAAGGTTAACTGGTGACTGTTCACTGTACTTTGTAACATCAGTTTTATCTGCAGTGAACCTTTACAGGAAGATGCTGCTATAGTGTTTTCCTCTAGATCCCAAGTGAATTGTTGTCTGTATCAGCGATGCAAGAGACTTTAGTATTCATAGTCTGATTGACACGCGTTCCTCACGAGCCAGGTTTGATTCCGAAGTCACACTTACCAAGGGAACAATTGTTAGATCTACTCTGCAACTTAGCCCAGTAAAAATAAATAGGTCCAGGGTGACAGTGAAGCAGGAGTGTATGGAGTCTGCTGTGAACTCATTCATGTTAAACTTGGACAAGCTCCAAGGTGTGAGATAGTAACCACAGGTCCATATACACTGATTGTCTGTAAATGTAATCCGCCCCTCTGTCGCCCTCCCTGTGCTTCAGCAGACTCAGTGTCTGCTGGTGTGTGGCGTGTGCCACCCGCTTGCTGGAGTAAGGATGTGGAGAGCATCCAGATCAGTGGAGAGGCGCAGTTTCACGGGCTAGTTAATAAAACTACTCTCCTGGCATGAAGGGGAAAGGGCACTTGCACAGTTTAGGATGGGAATAAGAGAGAGTTAAAGGCAACAGTGACAGACAGACATAGGATAGGGTCTGTTCTGCCGCCCTTGGAGATGTGTTTTGGGGCCACATGCCCTAAGGGATGTGGGCAGAACAACATGTGCAAGAGAGGCGGACTGGGCAGATACGGAGCTGGAGGATCATGGTGTGAGAAACGTAACCAAGGCTGTGCAACCTGCAGGCAGGCTTGGGGAGTCAGGGAGGCCACGATGGCTTTCTCCCAGCGCTCTTCAGTGAGGGATTAAACTTGTATCTAGGGGTAACTGAGATCAGTAAGTGAAAAATCATAGAGAAGACGTTTGGCCCCTTGTAAGGAGGATATTCCAGAGCTGTCAGCCTGCCCTGGGGAACTGTAGACGGACTCATGAGGGAGAAGGTTCTTGGTCATTGAATGCATTTCGTGTATCAGCCAAATGATTACTTAAAAACTCCTTCACATCGGAACTGTGACTCCTAGAGTATTATAAAGTGCTCCTCCAAACAGAGACAATTAGGTTCTTCAAAAAGAGGTACAGTGTAAAGTTAGAACAGGTTTTGTCTGAGCTCCTCAAGGATGGGGCCTTCGCAGCCCTGATGGCCTGGCACAGAGTGAAAGAGGCTTGTGTGTGAGAACTAAGACCAAAAGTTCATTGGGTGGAGCTTTTTTCAAGGCAGAGTTGAAAGACAGACAGGCTTACTTTATCATTTCTTTAAAAGCAGACAGCCAGAAAAGCATTTGGCTTTCCATTTATAGAGGTTTAAAAAGTTGTCTTGGGTTTCCGCTGCTACCAAAAAGTAAAACTAAGATTCCAATTCACTTCTTTCTTTGATCTCTGTGCCTTCTTGAAAAAAAAATTAGTGTACTTAAAATAGGATCATTGGAGCCAACTGGAGGATATTCACAGTTCTTTTAAACAAAGACCCGATTTAGGAAGTGACAGAGATCATAATTAGTGAATTCTTTTTTTTTTTTTTTTTGATGAGCCTTTTCACTGAAATTTTCGTCAATTCAACTTTTCATTTGTTTTTAATAATGGAGGTAACTTCAGTGATGCTTATGAGTTAAGCTTGTAAATAACTGTCATTTGTGCAAAAAGTAACAAGGGAGATATTAGAGTAGGAGTTTTACTAAAATATTTCATAGCCTCCCCTACGTTGCAGAGGCTTTTATATAAGTTTTTCTCCCTGGATCCTTATGAGAGTTGCCATTTTAAAAATAAATAAAGGCAGAACTTGAGTGACTCCGGGTGGGGAAGCTGAACTCAGCTGCTGATCTTCCTCCTCCTAATCTCCTTCTCTTTGCAACACCCCGATTGGTGGTTCTCCCCACACATTTATCAGTTTGTAACAAAGACACCTGTCACACGCATCAGTTAATTCAGGTCCTGTTTTGTGATTTATTGTATCGATTACTTATGAGTTCATTAGTACCCACAGACAGATTTGTAAATTTCCATGTGAATCTTTGAGTATTACACCCTGGCCCTTTTTCCTGGACTCTGTCAGCGTTTACTTTGCTGATGTTACTAATCAAGGCATATACTTTAATTAAGCATATATTATATTACTATTCTACCTAGGAAAAGTTATTAGTAAAATGAGCTCAGTTAAATAGATAAATGTTCTTTCCAGAAATAGACGTTTGCCTTTACATATGCCAGCTCACCCACTTCCAAAGTGCTCTTCCAAAGGCAATTTGAAATTTATACGTCTGGAAAGTGGTCCCTATGTAATGTAAATGATAGCAATCTTTGTCTTTCAGACCCTAGAGTAAGAGCTTCAGAAAAACTTGTTCCAAGCATGAGTGCCTTAGTGATGTAGCAGATTACTGAGTTAGGAGAAACCGCTGGAATGTGCCAGTTGGACAACACACAGAAGGAACACTAGGCCGGTGACGTTTTTCTTCTGGCTGTGAACGAGCGTCAGAGCTTACTACACAAGGGCCAGAAGGCTTTGGTTTTTTACCGTGTCTATTTTAGGTTGGCTCAGTGCTAATGACTCTTGCCCTTGTTCACAGTTTACATACTTAGATACATACTCTGCTGAACAGAGGGATGTATCCCGACCACAACATCCACAGTTCTGGCATCCATGTATGCATGCACGAGACTGAGTCCAGACCTGTGAGCAAAGCTGGTAGAACCTATCATTAGAGCTCAGTGCGTTACACCCAGGACTGCCTTCCCGTATGGGCGAGGTCCCTGACGTTGTCTTTGCCTTTGGGGAAATCCCCCCAGGTTTGGAATCAGCCGCAGATCCCCCGCCTCCATCGACAGGCAGAACACCCAATCAGACATTGGTGGCAGCGGGAAATCCACACCCAGCTGGCAAAGAAGTGAAGACAGCATCGCTGACCAGATGGGTAAGTAACTAATTCCTACAATGAGCAAGGTGCTTTTATACCCAGGTGACTTTGGCTGCCCTGGTTGATGTCATCAGTGCATTCTCTTCTCTAGTACATTCCTGGGTCATAAATAGGAGTGATCATTAAGTCTGTTAATGTGTGTATAAGTCAAAGCAGCAATTAAGACCTGAGAGAAAAGTCAAGGAATTCTATTCATCAGTGACCCTGACTTTGAAGACAGAAAGTACATAGGAATTATTTTCAGCACCAAGGTTGAAATGCCAGAGTAGTAAGACACTTATGTGCTGTCTCCCTCCCCCGCCTTGTTTATTTATCTCTTTGTTTTTGCCTACTATAAAGGCCCTGGGAGATTAGTTGATATTCTTAATGTTGAGTTTTAAAAAATTTAAAAGCTGTGTACAAAATGGGTAAGAGATATAATTGTTCTCTAGTCACCTCTTAAGGATGCCTTTCTTCCCTTATAGGTTTTTTATTCCCCCTACTCTGCTATGAAGCTATCAGCTAAGGAAATGTCTTAGGATAAAACCAGCTGGAAGGGAAAAAGATTTGCATGAGTGAGCCTTCCTTTGGGTTTCTGGCACATGGCCCTCTCCCTCTCCCTGTCTGTCTACACACTTCTCTGATGACATCTAAATACTAGTTGATACAATAACATTTTGCCATGAAACAGGATTGAGTTTTAACACAGTAGCACCAGGGATTTAGCATCAACACAGTTGACACATCAGGGACTAGAATCCAGACTGTTAAAGGTTTTCCCCCCTTTGCCTCTATCTAGTAGCTTTCCTATCAAGGTGGAATAAAAAGAAATCAATTTCAGGGCTGAAAACAGATTGCACTGCAAAGACCTCATCGTTTTATCCTCTCTGCAAACACGTCCTTTGGTTCTGTTTTAGTGACTACGCCCATGTTCCCATACCTGGCGGGGGAGGGCATCCTCAGTGCAGAGGTGGGGTCCATGCTGGGACTCTCAAAACCCACGAACATGGAAGGGAGTGGAGATGCATTCGATTAAGACAGGAGTTGAAGAAGAGAAGCAGAATCCTCAGGTTCTGAAGATAGGCTTTGTTCCACCCCTTCAGTGCGGCGTGCGCCTTGTTATTGAAGCCATCTGTCATTCCCTACTCTCGTCCCACTCCCCACCCCCCACCGAAAACCTGAGCGTATTCGGATCCACTGTTCCGCTCTTGACAGAACGTTTCGAATCCCATATGTTTTGATACCGTGGAAATGGTAACGACACATGTGAACAGGATCCCTCCTTCAGCATGACTTTAGCAGCTTTTTTCGGCTCCTAGTTGCAGGCTTTGAACAAAGCTGCCAGCGGGCCTTTGTGCACTGTTCAGGGTCACGCTTCCCACTCATGTGAAGTCGTACAGGGAACGAAACAGTGTCTTGGGACTGGAGAGGGTAATTAGAAGGCTCGTCCTAGGCCCATAGTCATTCTTTCGCATAAACCTTCCTCTCGTCTTTTTTTTCCCCTTGTATCCACTTTAGTTTGGTGGCTTCTCACACTTCATAGATAAGGTTCTGAAATGAATACCGGTGAATCTTTTTAACACATTGGTTCATCCTCTTAGTAAGCTTATACCTTTTCTCTTAAAAAAAGAAGATACTTCTAGAGCCTGCCAGAGAAGCCTTTTGTTTTTTTTAAAACAAAGACCTTTCTCGATTCAGAATCTAAGGCTACAAAGAAAGTGTTCAAATAAATTTTTATAACTTTTGATATTCTATCATCCCAAAAGGATAACCCAGCCCTTTCTGCCTGGCACTTCAGAAGGAATCTGGGGCTTAGCTGACACAAACCATGCTAGGGAGGAATCAGGACAAATAATTGTTATGTTCTCATTCCTCAGTACACTGTATTTTGTGGACAAGGGACTGACCTTCCTACACTCAATTTGTAAGAACACAATTCTCTAATGACCTTCAGGTCACTGGTTGAAAATGTCAAGCAGATTCTTACTCATTAGCCAGGCTCTCCCCGTCTTTGTCCATCCGCAGATGATAAGCTGATTCCCAGGGGAGACCCAGAGCTTAGCTTGTTGAATTGGCTCACTCATCTCAGTTTGTTTTTCCTGCCTCTCCACTTTTGGACACGGTTGAGAGTCAAAGAGTACACTGCTCAGTCCTGTGCGTATTAGGAATGGCGTTGCACGATTGTTGCCATCAGCTCTTAGGTGTGTTAAAGAGGCGAAGTCGCTTACCTTTCACTTTTGGAAGAGCCCCATCCTGAACGCCAGCGGAGTCCAACAGGAAGCAATTGTTTTAAGTAAACTAGTCGCTGTGTGTCTTTTCTGTTGTGCTTAGCTTACAGTTATAGAGGACCTCAGGAATTCAATTCTTTTGTCCTCGAGCAGCATGAATATACAGGTAACATATGTCCAAAGTGTCATGGTAAGTAACACGCGATTGCATCCATGCCTGTCTAGGTAACGTAGACCAAGGGAGGTTAGCCACACTTTGCAATGAATGGATGTCATAAATTTGATCCATATATTCGAGACTTCCCTGCCTCCCCAAGCCGAAAATTGACTCCTGACTTTGCCGCATTGTTCATGGCCTCTGGTTTGGTGGCACTTGGCTCTGCTCATGTGTATGGTGTCACACACTGTCACCAGCTGCAAGCTTCACCCATCAGCCACTTAGCTCTTGACATGCTGTCTATCGTGCAAACTCTCGACAAGCTTCCCGCTGAAATTCCGAGTTTGCTGGCCAGTGAACTGAGAGGTGCGGGGGCAAGCCGTCCTCATTTGTCAGCCTGTGCCCGCGTCTGTTTAGTGCCTGCACCGTAATGTCCTGTGCTGTGTTCCAGAGCCGACCTGCCACCTCCCAGCGGTATCCAAGGTACTGCCAGCTTTCCGAGAGAGCCCCAGTGGGAGATTAATGCGTCAGGATCCGGTGGTTCATTTGTCTCCAAACAAACAAGGGCACGTAAGTTAGCTATAAAGTAATAAAAATGGTGCAATAAAAACTGCTGCAATGGACAGGAACTTGGGCAGACTTTGGGAGGTGGTGAGGGACAGAGAGGCCTGGTGTGCTGCAGTCCATGAGTCACAGAGTTGGACACAACTGAGAGACTGAACAACAACAACAAATAAAAATGGTAGATTCCCAGCCCTGTGCCTTTCTTGCAAAGTGGAAATGGTACCGGTCTGCTCTCTTATTCTTCCACAGCGTCAGAGGGGAAGTCATCCTAATAGAAAGTGGGCACTGGCTGCCATAGCCCTGAAATGTCTACTGCAATGGCCTTAAGCTTTTTGTTGTTGTTTAGTTGCTAAGTTGTGTCCGACTCCTCATGATCCCATGGACTGTAGCCTGCCAAGTTCCTCTGTCCAGGGGATTTCCCAGGCAAGAATACTAGAGAGGGTTGCCATTTCCATCTCCAGAGCATCTTCCCAACCCAGGAATTGAACCGGAGTCTCTTGCAATGCAGGCGGATTCTTTACTCCTTAGCCACCTGGGAAGCCTGGTCTTAAGCTTGTTTTGAGATTAAATTGAAATTCCTCGTCAGGATGCACCTGCTACCTCCACGGATTTGGATGGAAGGCCATGTGATACCATCACAGACAATCCTAGTGTCTGGAATAGAAATGTACTTGATTAAGATTTTATTTGCTTACACAGTTGCCAGCATGAGATATGAATGGTTGGAACATCAATCAAGGAGACAGACAGCATCCTGACAACTTGCCCTACCGCTTCTCTTTCCTTCCAGGGCTGCACTGATTGTTGTCTCTTTACCATAATTATACACAGTCCCCCATCAGTTACAGGTAGAATTGGGAATAAGAGACTCTCATTTCCTCCCTCTTTAAATGCAGTGGATTTCCTTGGTCTGTCTGTTCACTGGAATGTGTATGTTTATATTTATGTCATTTTATAGAATGAGGGCATAACTGAATTTAATAATCACTGATTTAATGAGGGGGCTCAATTTTTTTTTAAATTGAAATGAGTTTTGAAGTGTAGACTTCACAGGTTCATGAGCAAGCATCCTGTACTGGGCTGTGGAAGAGAGATTTACTGATGAAATGTGATGCTGTCACAGTTCCATTTGTAAATGCGAGATACACTGGTCCATCTGTCAATTTCCCCTCCTTCATTAACACTTTTTATATTGATTACATGGTCAAATACTATTTTGGCTAGATCTGGTTAGATAAAAAATATTCTCAAAGTTAATTTCACCTGTTTCTTTTTCTAAAATTTGGCTAGAGCACTTAAAATTCCAAATGTGGTTTAAGTTATATCTACATATAAATCTGTCACATACTCTACACTCTCAACACATCTGATTGTGGACTGGCCACATTTTTCAGTGCCCAGTCGCCATACATGGCCTGGGGTTAGCAAATTCTATAGCCCAGGTCCAGGTGCTCCAGGGGTTCTGCCCTGTAGCAACTGGGCAAATTAAATGATGGCCTTGTAATGCAAGTAGTTATTGAGAGAAACTAGAGTAGCACCAGTGAAGTAACTGGGAAATCCTTTTGCAAGGGGAGATCTTTCACTTTGAGATTTGTCCTCCTCCAGCCCCCTTTCCGTAGCCAGTCAAGACACACACACGTCTTTCCTCTTCTT
The DNA here is from genome assembly GCF_027580195.1 of Bos mutus. NCBI lineage: Eukaryota > Metazoa > Chordata > Mammalia > Artiodactyla > Bovidae > Bos > Bos mutus. The sequence goes on along the minus strand of NC_091626.1, from coordinate 25,502,048 downwards.
TTCTCTCAATCTCCACCAAGTATCTGAACTTTCAGCCCTCTAATTTAAATACTGTTTTACTCAGATATCCTTTGAAATCATATTTCTTTGATAAATGGTAAAATCTTTCTGAGCAACCAAGCCACTATCCAACAAGCATTCTGCCCACATTTTTTTAAATTGAGATATGATTCACATTATTCACATATCAAAACATTCACACATTTAAAGTGTATTATTTCATGGTGTTTGGTATAGTCACAGAGTTGTGCAACCAGTACCATGATTTAACTCCAGAACATTTTCATCACCCTAAAAAGAAAGCCTAACTCTTCCATCCCCTCCAAGCCATTGACAACCACGAACTTACTTTCTGTGCCTGCGGATGTGCCACAGAATGTCCACATGTTGACATTTCATATGAATGGAATCATATAGTGTGTTGCCTTCTGTGTCTGGCTTCTTTCACTCAGCATGTTTTCAAGGTTCATCTGTTGGAGCATGTGTTAGTACTTCGCATCTTTTTATGACTGAATAATAGGCCGTTGTATGGATATAACAACATTTTTTCATCCATTGATAGACATGTGAGCGATGTCTACTTTTTTGGCTATTAAAAATAATGCTCTTTAAAATTCATGTGCAAGTTTTTCTTGTTGACGTAGGTTTTCATTTCCCTTGAGTATATAATTGCAGCTGTTTTCCCACAGAGCTGCCCCGTTTTACATCCTACCAACAATGCCCACCATCCTTATTGTCTGCCTTTATTCTAGTGTGTATGAAGTGTTACTTCACTGTGGCTTTGATTTGCATTTCCCTAATGACTAATGATACTGAGCATCTTTTCATATGCTTGTTGACCATTTGTATATCTTCTTTGGATGAATGACTATTCAAATCCCTTGCCCATTTTTTATTGGGTTATTTGAAGCACGGAAGTTTTTAATTTTGATGAAGCCCAGTTTATTTTCTCTTCTGTTTTTTTTTGTTTTTTTTTTTTACTTTTTGTGTCCTATTTAAGAAACCATTGCATACTCCAATCGTTTGTATACCTAATTTGTATACATAATCCATGGAGATGTATACCTATATTTTCTTCTAAGAGTTCTGTAGTTTTAGCCCTGACACTTAGGTCTTTGACCTTTTTGAGTTTATTTTTCTATGTGGTAAAAACCCAACTTCATTCTTTCTTGTATGTGGATATATAGTTTCTCAACACATCTGTATAAATTTTACCTCTTAGCATTCCTTAGAAAAGCTGTCTCCTAAATAGATGCTATATGAAGAAAGAAAAGATATCTTTTCTTTCTAAGAAAAAGTCTTACGTTCTGCCTTCTGTTTACTCTGATCAATACGGTCTTTCTAGTTAAAAGCCCCTTGGAAGTATCACTTTCTATTTTAAGACTGAGATATTAGAAGACTCTAATGACAGTTTTGACTTTGCTGGTCACACAGATGGTAAAGTTCCACCTGCAGTGCAGGAGACCCATTCGATCCCTGGGTCAGGAAGATCCCCTGGAGAAGTGGGAACCCACTCCAGTGTTCTTGCCTGGAGAATCCCATGGGCAGAGGAGGCTGGCAGGCTGCAGTCCACAGGGTCACAAAGAGTCGGATATGACTGAGCGACTAAGCACACATCCAGTGTCAGTTTAGGGATGTTTTTTTCCCCCCTGATTAAGACTCCTTCGATGCTATAGTTGCTTCAGCATAAGCTAAGCAAACTAAATAATGAAAAGTGGATTCTAAAACAGCAAAGTTTCCAGCACGTCCTGCCGTGAAATCTTCTGAATAGGTTTTTCCAGGTACCCCCGCCTTGCTTTTAGTCATCATAGAGGCGTTTTTGTGTCTCGAACCCCCTAGGAAGACACATTTCAGAGTCATTCCCCCGGTATTTGTTTCCTGCTCTTCAAGAAGCCCAGCCTGTCGTTAAGGAACCCTGCTTTCCTTGCAGTCCGACAGCCACTACTCGAGCCACTCCAGCAGCAACACCCTGTCCAGCAACGCGTCGAGCGCCCACAGCGACGAGAAGTGGTACGACGGGGACCGCACCGAGGCCGAGCTCAACAGCTACAACTACCTGCAGGGCACCTCCGCGGACAGCGGCATCGACACCACCTCGTACGGCCCCAGCCACGGCAGCACGGCCTCCCTGGGGGCGGCCACCTCGTCGCCGCGCTCGGGGCCGGGCAAGGAGAAAGTGGCCCCGCTGTGGCACAGTTCCAGCGAAGTCATCTCCATGGCAGATCGGACTTTAGAGGCAGAGAGCCACGGCCTGGACCGGAAAACCGAGTCCTCCCTGAGCTTGGACATCCACACCAAGAGCCAGGCCGGCTCGAGCCCTCTGACCAGGGAGAACCCCACGTTCAGTATCAATGATGCTGCTTCCCACACCAGGTAACTGCCCCTCCCGCTCCCGCCTCCTGCATCCAGTTTCTGGCCTCTTCTCACTTTCCTTCCATCAAGAGTATATTTTTTTAAAAGGAGCAGGGGGGCCGCCTTTTGCACAATGGTGGTTAATTTTTATATATTTATTTACCATCCAAATCCTTTATTTCTACCATCCTAGTACATTATTTTAAACTGTGAGAAAGGTTTGCACATCTGTTTTTTTGTAGCTGTATTTGATTTTATAAAAATGTGCCTAACTGCATACCAGAATGAGAGGAGAATTTTGTCCTGTGGCTTCCTGCTAGTGATAGAGAATGTAGAATGAGACAGTCTATTGAAGAAGTAAGAAAATCTGGACCATATTTTTGAAAGGAAGGGGTCTTTTCCAAGACTAACAGGGCATATCATGTTTGATGCTGGACGCATCCTTAACACTCTCTATCAGAGGACGTCGCTTATCCAGTGTTTGCACAGCAATCTGTTTTCAGTAATTGGCTCCTGACAGTGATGTGTTGAGGGCAAGGGGTGTCCAACAGGAAAGCATGGCTAAAATTAGACACAGCCCATCTACCTTTCAGAATAGAAGCGTGCACATTCCCCTGTATCCTCGGTGATCACGCTGATAGGCAGGATAAATACTGTTTTTCATTTCCTCTTTGGTGTTTGAGCCTACAGTCCAGAATATGACAAGCTATTCGTCCTTTTAGGGAGGAAACACTCGTCACTATCTTTGGGGGCCTGTTAATCTCATGGTGGTTTCTCCTTTTGCCTTCTTTTGTTGTCAGTCATTGATCAGCTTGTGTGATAGCATCTAACCTTGGCGTCTTCCAGTCCTCTTTTACTCTTACGCCCTAAAGAAAAGCATCAGAGAAGTTGAGTTTAGTTTTGCTTTTCCAGTGGGAATCCAGGCACATAATCTGTCAGTAAACCCCAGGTAATCTTCACGAGAGAGGACATACTTGACTTAATTTGGATTTGTTTCACTTGATCAGTTAAATAGTCAACTTCTCCCGTTGTCTGTATTGTTACTGATAAGAGGCACACACTTCCCATCTTTTAAAACATTGATGGTATGAAGCATTTCCTGAGTTTTATCTCTGTTTACCATCACCGTGTTGCAGTAATAAAAAGAGATGGTGACAGGCCTGGAAACTGCACGGCCCCCTAAGCAGAAAAGCAATTGGGAAAGTCATCTCAGTATTCTTGGGTAACATGTATCCAATTTCCAGTCCATAATTCAGAAAATAGAATGTTTGGTGCAGATGGATTAAGGAAGTGTTTGGAAAACAGAAAGCCAGGCATCAAATACCATGATAATATAATGTAGATGTAGAATCACTTGACTCAGTTATGTGACTGGCTTGCTGTTTCTAGCACACCCACTGCCTCATTAAGTACAGCCTGTGCACTGACTCAGAACATTTTTCAGTTCACAGTAGTTCCTCTGTGGTTTTCAGGTTTACCTTGACTCCTAGATTTGGTTTTCAGTTCTTCATTCTGAAAAGAGAATGTCTTTTTTGAAGTAGTACTCCATCTGGGGAATGTATCTCTGATCTAATTGGATGGCAGGAGAAAGTCACAGGTCTTGTCTAGAATGGCATTGCTCTGGAATAAAGTTCAAAAGTGCTGGGCCTCTGAAGCCAAAGCATAGAACGTGGGCTGTCCAATCTAACAGATCTACCAAATCCGAGGGGAGGTACGAAGCACCCTCTGAAAAGTCGGCACCTGGGTTAGCATTGTCTGAATGTGCTGACTCGGCTGCCTGAAGGTCTTAAAGGATTAGCCACATTTTCTGCTTCCAACTGACCATGCAGAAATCATTGAAATCATCATTTAGAAATAACTCTTCTGTTGAAAGTCAAGGTTGCTTGGGAAGAATGTGGCCTTTCAGGGAGGATGGCAGGGCTTCCCACCCACTGGTAGGTTGAGTCACATTCATTTGCAACTCTGGTAAATACGGATGCTTTGTGACTCCAGTTTGTTGATCTTGGCAGAGGGAGCTGGATAATCAGAGCTTTAGCAGACTTCCTTTTCTGGAGGAAAGGGGGGACTCAGCCACCAAATGCACATTGCTCGAGAAACTAAAATCACTGCAAATTAGGGTGTTTGCGTCCTCGGAAGACAGGAACAGCAATTAATGTGGAGATCTCTTGACAGTGCATAAAAGAGCTTGTACCTGGGGCTTGGTGACAAAATCTAAATTACGGTGATTAAGCTCCACTGCACATTTCTGCTGGGCTGTGTTCCTGCTGCCTCTGTCCTCCAGTCTGCCTGTTGATGGCTGTGCAGGTTTTGTGTGGCCCTCCCATGAGAACTGCTTATAATGTAGGTTGGTAATTACAGAGGGTTATTCTATCTGGGTGTCACTGAGAGGAGCTGTACACATTGAAAGCTTTCTACAATTAAAAAGTCTATTAATTGCTCTTAAGTGTTACTGCTAGAATACACATTGTCTATGAAGCTTGAAGCTTGGAAATTTAGGGAGAGCTCTTTTAAAACGAAATTTGTTTTTGTAATGGGTGTTTCACTTACAGGTCTTAAACCACTCAGAAAAATGATCCGTGGTGATCATAGGAAAGGTGAAGATAGTTTCAATTTTAGTATACTCTTATCAGCTGGGTTCACTTTGTCTTAGAGTTCTGGTCTTGGAAGTAGGCAGTGTCTATTTGTGTGGTGACCGAAGACTTCCTTAGTTTACAGAACTCTCATCCTGCTGACCACCGGCCACTGCTGAAGGCAGAACTAAGTTCATGACCACGTATTATAAAGCTAAAGGGGAATTCCCTGGCAGTCCAGTGGTTAAGACTCTGTGCTTCCACTGTAGGGGGATTCCATCCCTGGTTGGGGAACTAATATCCCAAATGCTCCACAGTGTGGCAAAAAAAATAATAATAATAAGTTAAAAACCCCACCTTGGACTTGCACACGCATCTCATTTGTAGCATCCTGACCTGACCTGTTTTGAGTGTCCAGACTTCTGTTCCCCACCCCTTATTACCAGCTGTCCTGCTTCCCACAGACCCCCTCAGAGCCCTCACGCCAATTAGTATCCACTTATGTGATCACATGGGGTGGGTGGTGTGTCACCCAGAGCCAGACATTCTGGGGTGTGAAGTCAGTGGGCCTTAGGAAGCACTGCTGTTAATAAAACTGCTGCTGCTGCTAAGTCGCTTCAGTCATGTTCGACTCTGTGCAACCCCATAGATGGCAGCCCACCAGGCTCCCCCGTCCCTGGGATTCTCCAGGCAAGAACACTGGAGTGGGTTGCCATTTCCTTCTCCAATGCGTGAAAGTGAAAAGTGAAAGTGAAGTCACTCAGTCGTGTCCAACCCTCAGTGACCCCATGGACTGCAGCCTTCCATGCTCCTCCATCCATGGGATTTTCCAGGCAAGAGTACTAGAGTGGGGTGCCATTGCCTTCTCTGGTTAATAAAGCTAGCAGATGCAATAGAATTCCAGTAGAGCTGTTCAGAACCCTAAAGGATGATGCCATCAAGGTGTTGCACGCACTATGTCAGCAAATCTGGAAGACCCAGCAGTGGCCACAGGAATACTAGTAAGGTCATGCTTAGCATCTTGCATGTTAGGCTTCAGCATTATGCGAGCCAAGAACTTCCAGATGTCCAATCGTCCAAGCTGGGTTTAGAAAAGACAGGAATCAGAGATCAAATTGCCAACATTTGCTGAATCACACAGAAAGCAAGGGAATTCCAGAAAAGCATCTGCCGCTGTTTCATCGACTACACTAAAGCCTTTGACTGTGTGGATCATAACAAACTGTGGAAAGCTCTTAAAGAGGTGGGAATACCAGTCCCTCTTACCTGTCTCCTGAGAAACTGTATGCAGGTCAAGAAGCAACAGTTAGAACCCTGTATGGAACAACTGATTGGTTCAAGATTGAGAAAGGAGGCTGTCTGCGGTCACCCTGTTTGTTTAACCTGTATGCGGAGCACATCATGAGAAATGCCGGGCTGGGTGAGTTACAAGCTGGAATCAAGATAGGTGGGAGAAACATCAACAATCTCAGATATGCAGATGATACCACTCTAATGAGAGAAAGCGAAGAGGCGCTACAGAGTCTCTTGATGAGGGTGAAGGAGGAATGAAAGAGCCGGGTTAAGACTAAATATTAAAAAACTAAGATCATGGCATCCAGCCCCATTACTGCATTTCGAATAGAAGGGGAAAAGGTGGAAGTAGTGACAGATTTCCTCTTCTTGGGATCCAAAATCACTGCGGACGGTGGCTGAAACCATGAGATCAGAGGACAGTTGCCTCTTGGCAGGAAAACGATGACAAACATAGTCAGTATATGGAAAAGCAGACATTATTCTGCCAACAAAGGTCCATATAGTCAAGGCTGTGGTCTTCCCAGTGGTCACATATGATTATGAGAGCTGGTCTGTAAAGAAAGCAGAGCACCAAAGAATCGATGCCTTTGAATTGTGTTGCTGGGGAAGATTCCTGAAAGTCCCTTGGACAGTGGGGAGATCAAACCTGTCAGTCTTAAGGGAAATCAACCCTGAATACTTGTTGGAAGAACTGATGCTGAAGCTGAAGCTCCGGTACTTTGGTCATCTGATGCGAACAGCTGACTCATTGGAAAAGTCCTTGGTGCTGGGAAAGATTGAGTGTAGGAGAAGAGATCGTCAAAGGAAGAGATGGCTGGATGGCATCATCGATGCAAGGGACACGAACCTGGGCAAACTTCGGGGAGATGGTGAGGGACAGGGAAGCCTGGTGTGCTGCAGTCCATGGGTTCCCAGAGTCGGACACGACTGTGTGACTGAAAAACAACATGTGATCACATATACATTTGGGGAGAGGGACCGGAAGCTTTATTAACTACAAATTCAAAGTTTGTTTGTTTTTTTTAATTGGGGTATAATTGCTTTACAATGTTTTGTTAGTTTCTCCTGTACAACAGAATGAATCAGCTCTTTGTATACATATATTCCCCTGCCTCTTAGACCTCCCTCCCACACGCCCATTCCCACCCACTTAGGTCATCACAGAGAACTGAGCTCCCTGTGCTATACCACAGCTTCCACCTGCTATCTGTTCTACACATGGCGGTATATATATGGGCTTCCCAGGTGGCTCAGGGGTAAAGAATCTGCCCTTCAATGCAGGAGACACAGATTCGATCCCTGGGTCAGGAAGATCCCCTGGAGAAAGGGGATGGCAACTCACTCCAGTATTCTTGCCTGGAAATCCCGTTGACAGAGTTTCTTGGAGGGCTACAGCCCTTGGGATCACAGAGAGTCAGATTTGACTGAGCATAGCACAATGTATACATGTCAACCTCATCTGCCAGTTCATCCCACTCTCTCCTTCCCTGCTGTGTCCACGCATACATTACCTACTTCCGTGTCTCTGTTCCTGCCCTGGAGCTAGTCATCTTCCATTTTTCTTGATTCCACATGCACATATTAATATACAATACATTGTTTTACTCTTTCTGGGTTACTTCACTCTGCATGACCAACTCTAGGTCCATCCACATCTCTACAAATGACCCAATTTCATTTCGCTCCTTTTTACAGCTGAGTAATATTCCATTGTATAAGATGTTTCGTTCAGTCACTCAGTCATGTCCAACTCTTTGTGACCCCATGGACTGCAGCATGCCAGGTCTCCCTGTCAATCACCAACTCCCAGAGTTTACTCAAACTCATGTCTATCAAGTTGGTGATGCCATCCAACCATCTCATCCTCTGTTATCCCCTTCTCCTGCCTTCAGTCTTTCCCAGCATCAGGGTCTTTTCAAACAAGTCAGCTCTTCTCATCAGGTGGCCAAAGTATTGGAGCTTCAGCTTCAGCATCGGTCCTTCCAATGCATATTCAGGACTCTCAAGAACCTCCAACACCACAGTTCAAAAGCACCAATTCTTCAGCACTCATCTTTCTTTATGGTCCAACTCCCACATCCATACATGACTGCTAGAAAAACCATAACTTTGACTAGATAGACCTTTGTCGGCAAAGTAATATCTCTGCTTTTTAATATGCTGTCTAGGTTGATCATAGCTTTTCTTCCAAAGAGCAAGGGTCTTTTAATTTCCTGGCTGCAGTCACCATCTGCAGTGATTTTGGAGCCCAAGAAGAAAAGTCCGCATCTTACTTATTCATTCATCTGTCAGTAGACACAGGTTGTTTCCATGTCCTGGCTGTTGTAAATAGTGCTAGAGTGAACGTTGGGGGATATGTGTCTTTTGAATTATGATTTTCTCAGGGCAAATGCCAGTAGTGCGATTGCTGGGTTATGTTTTTAAGTTCTGTTTTTAATTTTTTAAGGAACTCCATCCTGTTCTCTAAAATGGCTGTATCAATTTACATTCCCGCCAAAGTGCAGGAGAGTTCCCTTTTCTCCACACGCTTTCCAGCATTTATTGTTTGTAAGTTTTTGACGATGGCCATTCTGACCATTTTGATTTGCATTTCTTTAACGATTAATTGGGCTTCGTATGTGGCTCAGTTGGTAAAGAATCACCTGCGAATGCAAAAGTTTCAGGTTCCGTCCCTGAGTAGGAAAGATCCCTTGGAGGAGGAAATGACAACCCATTCCAGTATGCTTGCCTGGAAAATTCCATAGAAAGAGGAGCCTGGCGAGTTACAGTCTGTGGGATTGCAAAGAGTTGGACATGATCGAGCATGAATAAGGAAGGAAAAGTGAATGACGTGGAGCATCTTTTCAAGTACCTCTTGGCCATCTCACATACACATTTTTACTGCCCTCCTGTAAGAGGATTTCTTACCCAGTGTGTTCATGCTAAGCACCTTTGCATAGTATGTGCCGCACTATCCTATGAGCATAAAAGACAGATGCCCAGTGTGCCAGCATTATGGATGCTCAGTACATTTTGATGAGCAAATAGGATTAATTTCTTCCTTAGTCTTCCCACTTTTTCCTGATGTCTCAAGGTCCTTACAAATAAACCAGTTTGAAAATACGACAAATCCTAAACTCCTGACTCCTCTGGAAAACGATTACCATGTTCCAAAGCTTATCGTATAGATGTGTCAGTATCTGCCCAGAGCTTCAGTGCTTTTATATGTAAGTACGTATTTAAGAGTGACCATAAAGTCCTTGTATGGCATGAGTTCTTCAGTAAAGTCACTTCTACATAAGATTTTTTATCCTGCAGAATATAACATGGGGATCCTTTATAACAGCTTATCTACAAATATCATTCAAAATCTGGATATAAGTTGGTGTCTTACCTTCCCTAGAGCCAGTGATTAAAGGCCAGGAAAAATGGCTGCCCACAGATGTTAGTACAGTTTAATTTCATGAATGGGTCTTTTCTTCTGGTTGACCTAATAAGTTAACTATTTATGCCAGAAAGGGTGTATGTTTCTTGAGAGTAAGGTAAAGAAGGACTTTTTATATTCAGTTTACATGGAAGATTAAGAAATGCCTCAGATTACCCTAGCATAGTAACAATCTATGTATGAGTGCCTGTGTGTAATGTGTTCGAGCTTACGAGTTTAAATTTTGTTCTCTGCCTTCTTTGAAACCCTGGGTGAAAAATGGGCCTTCCTTCTTTGTTTAGAGATTATTCTGTTGTCTTTATCTGTAATGTTTCCCTCTTAAATCTCTTCTGCCTGGAATCTTTTTAAATTACTAACATTTAATGTCTCCTACATTTTTTTCTTAGAGTCAGACTGAATTATTTTTCTAAGTTTAACGGACTTAGACTTTAACATGAAGTCTGTAAAATTCCCCAGGACTCCTCTCCAACAGGTAGTTGGCTCTACTTATCATGTTTATGAATCGTTTTCTTTGATAATTGTTGCTTTACGGTCCCACACACTGTGAACATCAGGGTTCTATTTTATTTTGCTTTGACACATCAGAACTCCAGGTGATCTGGCCTGTCTTGCCCCATTTCCATTTCTTATGAAAGCTTATGAGAGTGGGTGATTATTTTAGCCAGAACATTGGTAATATTTGGCTTACCTCAAAGACTGTGAAAATCAGAACTACTGTGGCTGAAATTTCAACATTGAGAAAATGAGAGCTCTCATCAAGCCCCAGATATCAGATTTCTTGATGCAGAGGTCATTCTTAGCAAGGAGAGAAATTCCATAATCTTTCAGAGTAATTTGTCAGTCCCCTCACTCGTCAAAATTTTGTCCTATATCTGCCTATCTGAAATTCCTCTGGCTGCAGGTTTTTCTGAGCTGTCTTTTCTAAAGATGAAGATTTTTCAAATCTTAGATTATGAAACATATCTGTGCCAATAAGAGACAGTTTGAAAATAATGTAACACCATATATCTGGTAATAGCCCTTCACCTCCAGGCAAGTCCAAAGAGAAATGTAGGGGAAATAGATTTGGATCCTGAGATTCAGGTTCAAGGCTCAGTTCTGTCATTGACCAGCCACAGGGCCTTTGGCAGTCCTGTTTCACCAAGCTTGTTCCTTAGATGTGTATGCTCATTTGCTCAGTCATGTTTGACTCTTCATGACTTCCATGGACAGCAGCCTGCCAGGCTCCTCTGTTCAGGATTTTATAGGCAAGAATACTGGAGTGGGTTTCCATTCCCTTCTCCAGGGAATCTTCCCAACCCAGGGATTGAGCCCATATCTCTTGGATCTCCTGAACTGGCAGGCAGACTCTTTACCACTACTGCCACCTATCTGTAACTAATTAATATCTAGTCCATCCCATGGACGGAGGAGCCTGGTGGGCTGCAGTCCATGGCGTCGCTAGGAGTTGGACACGACTGAGTGACTTCACTTTCAGTTTTCACTTTCATACATTGGAGAAGGAAATGGCAACCCACTCCAGTGTTCTTGCCTGGAGAATCCCAGGGACGGGGAAGCCTGGTGGGCTGGCGTCTCTGAGATCACACAGAGTTGGACACAACTGAAGCGACTTAGCAGCAGCAGCAGCCCCTTACTAAATGGCTGTTTCTGTGTTTGTTGAGGGTTTAAAAAAAAGAAAAAGGTTATCAAAGGTATTGCAAACTGTAGATGTACTTTTAAGACAAAAGGTTTTCTGCCATTTCCTTCTTAAAGAGCTTTCTATCACTGAGTGTACTTATCTTGCTACTTTTCCTTCAGTAAACATGTATCTCCCAAGAAACTTTGCTCCTCGAGTTTCCTGCTTTTTCTTTATCCTTTTTAGATGCCAATTCTGGACATGACACTTTTCTCAGCTATGCCTAATAAAATAATAATATTCATAGTTACATTTTATTAGCTCCCTATTCAGAGAAGGCGATGGCACCCCACTCCAGTACTCTTGCCTGGAAAATCCCATGGACGGAGGAGCCTGGTGGGCTGCAGTCCATGGGGTCGCTAAGAGTCAGACTACGACTGAGCGACTTCACTTTCACTTTTCACTTTCATGCATTGGAGAAGGAAATGGCAACCCACTTCAGTGTTCATGCCTGGAGAATCCCAGGGACGGGGGAGCCTGGTGGGCTGCCGTCTATGGGGTTGCACAGAGTTGGACATGACTGACGTGACTGAGCAGCTCCCTATTAACTAGCTCAGCATTGTAGACTTATTCAGCTTGAGGTCCACCATGACCCCTGAGGTCTCTTCTGCCGGGCAGGCCTAACCAGTCATTTCCCAATGCCTTATGTGTCCATGTGTTCTTGCCCTTATTCACTGCTGCTGCTAAGTCACTTCAGTTGTGTCCGACTGTGTGCGACTCCATAGACGGCGGCCCACCAAGCTCCCCCGTCCCTGGGATTCTCCAGGCAAGAACACTGGAGTGAGTTGCCATTTCCTTCTCCAATGGATGAAAGTGAAAAGTGAAAGTGAAGTCGCTCAGTCGTGTCCGACTCTTAGCGACCCCATGGACTGCAGCCTACCAGGCTCCTCCGCCATGGGATTTTCCAGGCAAGAGTACTGGAGTGGGGTGCCATTGCCGTCTCTGCCTTATTCACTATCTCCCTCCTATACGTGAACAGTTTTCTTTACAGCAGTCACTTGGATATCCCCTTTGCCAGCTTCATCATTCCTGCTGCACTTCTTTTCCCCTCAGTCCTTTATAATTAGTGTCTTCAGAGCCCTCCTAAAGTGCAGAGCCAGTATCAGACAGAATTGGCTAGTGCTGCACCCAGTGAGGGGAGTCCTCCCTAATCATTATCCTCCACATTATCTGTCACCCAAAAGATTGTTTGTTATCTGTGCAAGTAATCACAGGAAACCTGATCAGCTTCCAGCCTTTGGGCAGATCTTGCCACAGCCGCTTGACAAGTGACTAATTGCCGCTCTTCCCCTCCTGAAAATACCTTCCAAGGCTCTATGAAATCCACCCCTGTCTGTCATGCGTGGATAGTGGGGACTGCAGGTGTTTTCTTCGGCAGCTCTCAGTGGTACAGAGTGGGGGGCAGATGTTTCCTGTAGGAGGTGGTGGCCTCGTTCATGACCCAGAAATCGCAGAACTGTTTCCCAGGCCGTCTTAGCTTCACCAGTTGGGGCGTTGACTCCTAATCTGCAGGGTACCCTGTCCTGTGGGGATCATCCCTTCCCAAGATCAACAAGCAGATGTCGCTCCTCCTCTGCAGAGTGGCAGCCACCGTAACTAGCGCCCCTTTGGAAACGAGTCATCTAGCATTGTCTCCTGTCAAGTTTGACCGCAGCTGGGAATGTGAATAGTCAGGTTGCAGCACGTTTGTTCATGGTTTCCTTTGAGCAGCTGGTCAAGATGAGAAGTTTGGACAGATTCAGACTCAGATTCTCCGACACCCTGTTGCCTCTTCTCCTCTCTTTATGAGACGAATCTTGCATGTGTGTGTCCTCTCTTTTGTTTCAAAATTCATGTCCTGTGCACACTAGTTCATGGTAGCACTGTTTACACCAGCCAAGACGTGAGGCAACCTAAATGTCCACTGACAGAGGCATGCATAAAGATGTGGTATATTACACAATTGGATGTTACTCAGCCATAAAAAGAAAATGAAATGATGCCATTTGCAGCAACATGGATGGACCCATGATCGTACTAAGTGAAGTCAGTCTGACAGAGAAAGACAGATATTATATGACATCACTTATATGTGCAATCTTTAAAAATACTACTAGTGAACTTACTTATAAAACAGAAAGAGACTCACAGACAAGAAAATAATATTATAGTTACCAAAGGGGAAAGGATGGGGAGGGATAAGTTAGGAGTTTGGGATTAATTCACTACTATATATAAGCTAGATAAACAAGGACATTCTATATAGACAGGGAACTCTAGTCAATATCTTGTAATACCCTATAGTGTAAAAGAACCTGAGAAAGGAGATACATATGTATATGAATCACTTTGATGGACACTTGAACTAACACAGCATTTTAAATCAACTATATCAATTGAAAAAAAAATGTTTTAATTCATGTCCTGGAATGACCAAATAAATCAAATGTTGGTTCATTTTTAAGAAAGGGAAAATGCCCTATACTTCATGTAAGAAAGAAAGCTAGTGTCTCTTCATGTGTAATCCAAGAGCACCCTAACTAAATTCTTGGGCTTCTCTGATAGCTCAGTAAAGAATCCACTTGCAGTGCAGGAGACTGCAGTTTGATTTCTGGGTCAGAAAGATCTGCTGGAGAGTGGATAGGCCACCCACTCCAGTATTCTTGAGCTTCCCTTGTGGCTCAGCTGGTAAAGAATCCGCCTGCAGTGCGAGAGACCTGGGTTTGATCCCTGGGTTGGGAAGATCCCCTGGAAAAGGGAAAGGCTACTCACTCCAGTATTCTGGCCTGGTGAATTCCTTGAACTCTATAGTCCATAGGGTTGCAAAGAGTCGGACACAACTGAGTGACTTTCATTTTCACTTTTTCCAGTTTAGCCATACACACAGCTAGACTCAAGTTTTTCTACAGACAGAAAAACAGTAGATACTGCACTTATCACTTTTCTCTTTTTATTCCATAGTATTGGCTCATTACCTTCTTACACAGTTCCTGGGGAGAGATCTAATTTGCCATGGGCACAACTAGATTGCAGCATACTGAATTAATACGAAATCTCCAGGAAAATGAAACAGCTCAGACACAGTTCCACTTTGAAAGTATGAAGCTGACGGCTTCATTTCAGTTGTTTGTAATTAAAGCCACTTTAGAGATTACTTGGGGAAGTGTGTGGAGGCAGGTCCCTCTGAGTGGTTCAAGGCCAGGAGGGTTGGTCGACTTCAAAGGAGTCCCACCACCCCCCCCCCCCCCCCCCCCCCACACACAGCTGGGCCTGGAGAGGGGACCACAGATGAGGGAGGAGACAACCCATTGTAGAGTAGGAAGAGAACTGTGGGCTAATGGACTTGTTCTTTAGCTCTTTGGAACATGGGTGTCCTTTGGGGGTTGTTAAAATACACATTTCTGGGGTTCAGTGAGATGGGACATGAGCCAAGGAATCATTATTAATATCCACACTTGCAGAGGGCCAAAGTTCACGGCTGCAGAAACACTATTTGGGTGCCTTTCCCCTCTTGATCTTGACTGTGTGAAGCTGGATTTTGATGAAGTCATAATAATATGATAATTCAGCTGGATTCGAGCAGTTCTCAATGGGGGTGCACACTTCGGGGAGATTTTTGCCAACAAACACAACTCAGGCATCATCCCAATTCTGTTATATTAAATCTTTGGAATTAGGGCCTCAGTTCAGTTCAGACACTCTGTTGTGTCCGACTCTTTGTGACCCCATGGACTGCAGCAAGCCAGGCTTCCCTGTCCATCACCAACTCCCAGAGCTTAGACTCATGTCCATTGAGTAGGTGATACCATCCAACCATCTTATCTTCTGTCATCCCCTTCTCCTCCCGCCTTGAATCTTTCCCAGCATCAGGGTCTTTTCCAATGAGTCAGGTCTTTGCGTCAGGTAACCAAAGAACTGGAGTTTCAGCTTCAACATCAGTCCTTCCAATGAATATTCAGGACTGGTTTCCTTTAGGATGGACTGGTTGGATCTCCTTGCTGTCCAGGGGACTCTCAAGAGTCTTCTTCAACACCACAGTTCAAAAGCGTCAATTCTTCGGTGCTCAGCTTTCTTTATAGTCCAACTTTTACAAACATACATGACTACTGGAAAAACCAATGTTTTGCCTTGATGAACCTCTGTTGGCAAAGTAATGTCTCTGCTTTTTAATATGCTGTCTAGGTTGGTCATAACTTTACTTCCAAGGAGCAAGGGCTTTTTAATTTCATGACTGCAGTCACCATCTACAGTCATTTTGGAGCCCAAGAAAATAAAGTCTGTCACTGTTTCCATTGTTTCCCCATCTACTTGCCATGAAGTGATGGGACCAGATGCCATGATCTTCGTTTTCTGAATGTTGAGTTTTAAGCCAACTTTTTCACTCTCCTCTTTCACTTTCATCAAGAGGCTCTTTATTTCTTCTTCCCTTTCTGCCATAAGGGTGGTGTCATCTGCATATCTGAGGTTATTGATGTTTCTCCCAGCAATCTTGATTCCAGCTTGTGCTTCATCCAGTCCAGCATTTCTCATGATGTACTCTGCGTAAAAGTTAAATAAGCAAAGTGACAATATACAGCCTTGACGTACTCCTTTCCCGATTTGGAACCAGTCTGTTGTTCTATGTCCAGTTCTAACTGTTGCTTCTTGATCTGCATAGATTTCTCAGGAGGCAGGTCAGATGGTCTGGTATTCCCATCTCTTGAAGAATTTTCCACAGTTTGCTGTGAATTAAGGCCTAAGAATGTGTATTTTTAAGGCTTCCAAGCAATCCTCCTATGATGACGAATTAGGGGACAAATGAACTAAAGTGCTCGCCTTCATGCTGTGAGTTGTACGTAGTTAAGGAAGAACTACCAGTGCATCGGTTGTTTTTGCTTTTACCGTTGTTCCCAGATCTAATCAATTGTAAAGTAGGGCAGGCCCTGATTATAACCATTAGTGAACAAAAGTGTGCTGGCAGTTCACACCTGGGAGCTGGTGTCAGTTGTCCTGTTCACAAATAAAACCAGTAATCAGGGTCTATGGATAATTAAGCCGTTATCCTTTTAATAATACACTTATAAACAGATACATACTCTGTAGAATAAAATAAAGCAACATCTAGTTTTAAATAGTAAGTAATATACACTATCTTTATGCAAAAATATCCCATGTATTTAAAACGGATGGCTAATTTGTGGTTTATTCAACAGTTTCCTTAAACAAATATTGAGTACCTATAATGGTCAGGGACTATTCCCCAAACAGATATAATAGTGAACAAATGAAACAAAAATGTCAGCCCTCGTGGAATTTACATTTAAACAGGGGCAGACTGTCCTGACCCTGTCCACTTGTGAATGGCTATAAGAAGAATGAACACATCCTGTCCCCAAGGCTGGCCATTCCAGGAGATTTGTAAGATTAATGATCTTTTTACTTTACTTCCTCACACCCCGACCTGTATTCTGTAAAAGACACTGGCATCCAGACTCCAATAAGACACTTTTTTTTTGAGACACTAGTCTGCCATCTTTGCAGTCAGGCAGACTATAAACAAGATAAAGAAATTAAATATATAGTGTGCTCTGTAGATACTAAAGAGAATCCCTCTGTGCGATTAGTATTTTACTGGGAGTCTATTGCATTCTGGCATTGTTAAATATATTTACAAAGATATCCCTGCCTTCAAAGAGTTTATCATCTAGTACAGCAACTTATTAAATGCTTCTCAGAAAGATTATGATCATAATTTAGTTTATAGTGCAGGACAGAGCTCCAGAAACTGTATGTGCTGTACACATTACTCTTGCCTTTGAAGTCCCTTAGCCTTTTCTATAACACTCCCGTTTATGCAATACGTTCATTATGGCTAAAAACGGCATAGCTGTGTCATGAAACATGGGGGAAAGATGTATAAATTAACAGACTGTGCAATTTGCATTCTTTTGCCACGGCTCATTATTTCTATTTCGACCATACATTTAGTCTTTGAAAGCCCCAGGGTTTTGAATACCGATGTTATCACATCAACATACTTGTTGCTGAGAAACGTAAAGTAAGGGCAATCAAATGTACCTGTGGTATAATGGTTTTCAGGGTATGAAATCAGGGCCGCCACATCATCCTGGGAACAAGTTAGAAGTACAAATTCTCGAGTCCCCCACCCCACCCAAGCTCCCGAGTCAGAATCTCTGCGGTGAGGCCCTCAGCCTGTATCTTAACATGGTGATGAGGAAGAATGGCTCAAGTCATTCAAACACGTCACTCACTGGTGGATACTGATCAAAGCAGGTGAAGCAAGTGCGTGATTATCCAAGGTGAGTGCACTAGATCCTGATTTCATGGTTTTGCACTTTTTTGGAATATGCTTCAGACAGTAACCAGGGTTGAGGCTTGAGACATCTCCACATCTGGGTTATGAATGTATATGAGGTGGGTATAGTCAGGTGTATATAAAGTCGGGCTTCCCTTGTGGCTCAGCTGGTAAAGAATCTGCCTGCCTTGTGGGAGACGTGGGTTCGATCCCTAGGTTGGGAAGATCCCCTGGAGAAGGGAAAGGCTACCCACTTTAGTATTCTGGCCTGGAGAATTCCATGGACTGTATAGCCCTTGGGGTCGCAAAGAGTTAGACACGACTGAGTGACTTTGGTGTTCACTGTCATGGTCAGGTGAAAGAAATCTGCTAACCAAAGATTAGATCTTGTCGCTAGGTAACTAACAGATAGTGGCACACCTGTCACATGACTTTACAGGACCCCAAAGTGGTGTTGGAGAAGACTCTAGAGAGTCCCTTGGACTGCAAGGATATCCAACCAGTCCATTCTCAAGGAGATCAGCCCTGGGATTTCTTTGGAAGGAATGATGCTAAAGCTGAAACTCCAGTACTTTGGCCACCTCATGCAAAGAGTTGACTCATTGGAAAAGACTCTGATGCTGGGAGGGATTGGGGGCAGGAGGAGAAGGGGACGACAGAGGATGAGATGGCTAGATGGCATCACTGACTCGATGGACATGAGTCTGAGTGATCTCCGGGAGTCGGTGATGGACAGGGAGGCCTGGTGTGCTGCGATTCATGGGGTCACAAAGAGTCGGACATGACTGAGCGACTGAACAGAACTGAAAGGCTATGTTCTCTTACTATTTCAGAAACTTCTCAGTGTTGATGCTCCCTATGTGGATAATGCATTTGCAGTTAACCTAGATTTCTGGTGTTATTATCTGTGGGTTTGCCTGCCTATATCTTTATGTGTCTTTCACCATCCCCTTGTTTCATCTTTCCACTTTGTCTCTTTTGCATAACAGAGTCCTATTCTTACTATTCTGTTCTCACTGGCTTAATATACTGCGCTTATGGAAGAGTTCTGCATTTCTTTAATTCTTAAAGCAGACAAATGGAGTATTGTTAAGAGGTAAAAACTAAATGAGATTGCATTGCTTTTAAAGTTATGTTGCCCTTGGAGGTTTTATGAAGGGTCTTATGAAGGGTCTTCTCTTTCCCCTTCTCCCTAAATAGAAAAATCTTTGGGGGAAAAATTGTTAGAAGGATTATTAGAGTATGGCTAGGCTTATTGAATTAGTTACAACATTGCTTGGCCAGGAGGCACTTAGGACCTTAGCTTCCGGACCAGGAATCGAACCCACACTCCCTGCACTGGAAGGCGGAGTCCTGACCACAGGACTATTGGTAGTCCTTCCTTGGGGAAGTCCCCTTCATTACTCATTGTTAAGATGATATTTTTTGTAAAGTTTGGACCTGGTTCCTCCTTTTTAGTTGCAGAAATAAAGGAGATGGTTATATTTAATCGGATGTTTTAAGGCCCAGTTAGTGTGGAAAACCCTTGAGATCACCTTTGCCCTGTATCCTGTCCACCCCCCTACCCCAGCTGTGTCCTGCTGTCTTCAGTCTGTTGCAGAGCCTCAGGGACTGATTTAGCCTTCTCCTTTCAAGTCATCTATTTTTGCTTTGTTTTTGTGGACATGTTTTCATTAAAGTGTAACAGACATACAGAAAAAGGCACAGACCATCAGTGTACATCAGAGTGGGTTTTCCCAAAGTGCACTTACCCATGTCATCACTACCCAGATCAAGAACTTGTTGGAACTTGACCAGCATCCAGACACCCTCCCTCCCACATGTCCCCCTCCCCAGCACCTCCCCTTCCTCCCCAACTGAACACAACCCTGAATCCTAAAGTCACACACTCACTCTGCGTATCTGGGGGCTTCATGTCAGTGAAATCATCCCATATGTATTATTCTGTGTCTGGTGTCTTTAAGTCAACATTACGTTGCTGAGATTTGTCTGTGTTGCAGAGTGTTCATTTATTTTCATTGCTGTATTATATATCCATTGTGAACACACACCAGTTTGTTTATCCATTCTGTTATTGAGCGTTTGGAGTATTTCTGCTTTGAGGATGTTACAGGTTCTTGTACATGTCCTCTGATACATGTATGTATGTACTTCTTTTCAGTATATACCTATGAGCGGAATGGCTAGCGTAGGATTTACATATACTCAGCTTCAGCAGAGGCTGTGAACCGGTTTGCCAAAGTGGTTGTAACAAGTACCTCCTGCAGTATGAGAGTGTGCTGGTTGCTTCACATCCTTTCTAGCATTTGATACTGTCTTTTTAATTTTAGCCACTCTAGTAGGTGATCCCTCTTTGTGGAGTTAATTTATATTTTTCTGATAACTGATGATGTTAAGTGCCCATATTTAATGGCTTTGAGATATCTTGTGAAATTCCTTTTCAGATCTTTGCCCATTTTTCTGTTGGTTTGTCTCTCATTAATTTTTAGGAGTTAATTATGTATGGATAAGAGCCCACTATTGGATATGTGTTTTATGTATATTCTCCTGCTCTGTGTCTTTGGATGAATAGAAGTTCTTAATTTTAATGAGTTTCAATCATTTCATTTATGATCCTGTTAAAGAAACCTCTGACTCTGTCATAAGGATATTCTTCCATGGTACAGTCTAGAATCTTTGGATATACATTTAAATATATGTCCAATTGGAATTGATTTTTATGCAAGTTTTGAGGTGAAGTTCAGGAATCATTTTCATATATGCATGTGTGTGTATATCACACACATATATGAAAATAAATATAATATGTGTATATGTGTGTGTATATGCACACACTATATATATATATATAAAATCTCTGGACCATTAGGGTTTTACTTTTTATTGTATTTTTTTTTTTTTTTTTGGTTTTTGCTTAGTTTTTATAGTGAAATTTTTATTTTAGAGTCATTTTTAATTTGCAGTCAAGTTGCCAAGAGAGTCCAAAGAATTTTCATGTACCCTCCTCTGCCCATTTTCCCCTGTTCTCATTATCTTACATCGCTATCATACATTTGTCACAGCTAAGGAGTCACTGTCAATGCATTCTTATTAACCAAAGTCCATGCTTTATTCAGAGCAGGACCATTAGGTTTTGACCAGTGCAAGTGCTGTTGAGGAATGCTTTGACACAACATCCTGTTAACTAAACCTTCAGTAACCAGCTCCACTGGAGTGACTTGTCTTAGATCTCAGCCTAAGTTGAGTAACTCAGCCGGGATCAAGAGATATGAATGTAGGTCCCATGAGAGCACTAGGAAGGAACTATGGAAATCCTGCAATCAAAGGCCCTCCAGATCTGATATCTGGAGAAGGAAATGGCACCCCACCCCAGTACTCTTGTCTGGAGAATCCCATGGACGGAGGAGCCTGGTAGGCCACAGTCCATGGGGTCACGAAGAGTCGGACATGACTGAGAGACTTCACTTTCACTTTTCACTGTCATGCATTGGAGACGGAAATGGCAACCCACTCCAGTATTCTTGCCTGGAGAATCCCGGGGACAGGGGAGCCTGGTGGGCTGCCGTCTATGGGGTTGCACAGAGTAGGACACGACTAAAGCAACTTAGCAGCAGCAGCAGCAGGTCTGACATCACCTTAAACTTTTCATTTCCAGTTTTGAAAATCCTGCCTGAGTTTTAGAAGTACAATAAGCAGTCTTCTCCTTGAGTCCTTCAGAACTTGAATTTTGTAACTTCTAACCAAAGTTTAAAATACACCGATGATGAGCAGCTTTTCATTTTTAGTCATCACGCCTAATATTACATCCCTAGGATTTATCTATCTTATAACTAGAAATTTGTACCTTTTGAACGCTAACCATTTCACCCACCACTCTCCAGCCTCTGCCTTTGACACCCACTGTTTCTAGGAGTTTGGTTTTCTCATTTTAAGAGCAACCTCCATAGTGTTTTCCCAGTGTCTGCACCAATCCAAATCGCTGCCAACAGCAGTGTCATGCACAAGGGTTCCCTTTTCTCCAGATCCGCGCTCAGTCTTGTCATTTCTTAGCTTGCTGATGATGATAGCCATTCTCACAGGTGTGAGTTCTCATTACAGTTCAGGTTTGCATTTCCTTGACGGTTAGTGACATTGAGCATCTTTTCCTATACCTGTCGGCCATCTGTATGTCTTCTTTGGAAAACTGTCTGTTCAAATTTTCTTCTCATTTTTTAAAAATTCAGATTGTTTCCTTTTTTTGTTCTTGAGTTGTATAAGTTCTTTATATTTTTTTGGATATTAACCCCTTAGATATTAACCCCCATCAGATACATGATTTGCAAATATTTTCTCCTGTTCAGTAGGTTGCTTTTTCACTTTGTGGGTGATTTCCTTTGCTGCCCAGAAGCTTTTTGGTTTGATGTAGTCTGTCTTGTTTAGTTTGGCTTTTGTTGCCTTTGATTTTTGTGTCCGATTCAAAAAATGACTGTCAGGAAGCTTACTGCCCATGTTTTCTTCTAGGAGTTTTACTGTTTTGGGTCCTGCATTCAAGTCTTTAATCCATTGTGAGTTAACTTTGTGTGATGTAAAGTGGGGGTATGGTCTAATCTGATAAACAGCTTTTTAGAGAGTGTTACTACCGGGTGCCGTGGGGAAGGAGACCTCAGGATGCCCCTTTGGCCTTGGGCGTGAGCACGTGGAGAGCTCCGTGTCTGGCTCAGTCTTCTCTCCCCTCTTGAGCTCAGGCTTCGGGAATGTCACTGTGCCCCTGAGTTCTGAGGAAGGGAGGACAGGGAGCTCTTGATACTGCCAGGCCTGTTATTGCCAGCTCCCCCCGACTGCCCACACACACACACACATGCCTCTGCGAGACTTCTCTGTACCACACTTCAGCGGTGCTGGTGTACTTCAGAGTGTCCCTGACAGTCTTAACTATTTTTACTTTTGACTGAAAGTGCAGAAGAAGCCCCCGTCACCATGTTGTACTTTGACAGTGGACATTTAAATTGAAGCGAAAAGGCGAAGGCAGGCCAGCCAGCCCCATTAATATTTTATGAAATACTCATTGTTCTGTAACCGGCCGTAACCCGTCCTGGACGATGCTTTTATGGCTGACAGGCCGACCCCAGCAGGCACACACACACCCGGCCGCTTTGTCTCTGTCCCGCCTCTCCTCAGTACCATGAGCTCGCGCCACTCTGCCAGCCCGGTGGTCTTCACCAGCGCCAGAAGTTCACCGAAGGAAGAGCTTCACCCGGCCACCCCCCCGCAGCTCGCTCCTTCCTTCTCATCCTCCTCGTCCTCCTCCTCCGGTCCTCGGACTTTCTACCCCCGCCAGGGCGCTACCAGCAAGTACCTGATCGGATGGAAGAAACCCGAAGGAACCATAAACTCCGTGGGATTTATGGACACCAGAAAGTAAGGACTCTGTTGCTGCTCTTGCCGGGTGTTTTGCTTTTCACATGACAGTGAACAGAACAATTTCCTGCAAGAGAGGAGGCTGGGCTCAAGACTGGGGAGAGGGTGGTTTGGTAGGGAAGTTATTTTTCCTCCCACGTGAAACGTGTCTTAAATTGTTTCTCTGCCACATTCCTTAAATAAGATGTATTGCAAAACCGTCAGATTTGAGAATCTCAAAGTCTCCTAGGAAAGAGTCTGTCTGAAGAACAAACTTCAGAATAATCGCCCCTTGGGTGTTAAGACCACACTTGTCCCTTTGATGCTATTAATCACAGCCTTCCCGTGTAATTCCTAACTGGCCCAGGAGGGACTATTAGAAAGTAAGTGACCACCTCTGAACATAAAGAACTTTTGACAAAATAGTACAGCAAAAAATAAAGGATTCAGTCAATGACATTGGTTTTGTTTCTATAGAGATTGCATTTGGGACTCATACCCTGTGGTCTTTTTTATTAGTAAGTCTGTTGCTAATTTTGGCTTAGTGGAGTTTATAGTTTCCTGTGAAAGAGTGATTTATTCATCAGGCTTTTTATTTTGTATTTCAAACTGGTCTTGTTTCTCTTTACAAGCACTTATCCAAATAGATTCTTAATATAATTGAACAGAAGTAATTCTCCTTTTCTCTCTTCTAATAGCTCTCCATTGACTTACGTCTTTCAGACCCCATCACACCCTTGAGTCCACCTCATCAAATTAACTTCTCCCCTCTCTTCCCCTTCCTTCAAGGCGTCATCAGAGTGACGGCAATGAAATAGCCCACCCAAGGCTGCGTGCCTCCACCAGGGACCTCAGGGCGTCCCCGAAGCCGACCTCCAAGTCCACCATTGAGGAGGATCTCAAGAAGCTCATTGACCTGGAAAGCCCAACCCCTGACTCCCAGAAGAATTTTAAGGTACAGAGCAGGTCTTGGGGGTGAACAGCTGTCAGGGAGAGGCTGGACAGGGCAGTTACATTCTCCAGGAAGTGGTGGTTCCCAGCTCCTCCTCGTCAGACCCTCCGTCCCACCATCACCCAACTGTCTCAATATTTAGTTCATGTGTTTTCCAAATGTCCTGTCCCAGCAGCCACATCTGTGGAGTTTGGGTTTATAGTAACCTGTCCCCACCCCCAAGGCTCCTTATCTTCCACTGTATCCTACTTACGATGCACAAGCTATACTTTCTTGACATTGTCACTCAGACGACATTGCTTCTCGGAACTCTGCAGACCACCCATGGCTCTGTTGTCGGATGGAAAGTTTTCTGAAAGGGCTGCAGTGCTTCTGTCCACAGGGTCCTCCTCCCACAGTAGCCCCCAGGGTGTTCCCTGCCCCGCGTGCGCCCACAGCACCTGCACTCTGGCCTCACGTCTGCCCCTGCCCCTGGCCAGCAAACCTACCAGCCATACACTGCTTGCCGTTGAGTCCAGCAGACAGAGTTTGTGCATTTACCTGAAGAACTTTCCAGACTCTCTTCAGAAGGCCTTCTCTCCGCTCTCAGAATGCCAGACTAGAAATGCCTTCTCTAGAACCCAGCCTCCCTCCCCATCAAGTCCTGAACACTTGCTCAGAGTTTGTGGGTATGTCAGTGGCCAAACGTTTGCATGACCACATGGAAAGATTTTTTTTTCTACCCACCTCACCTTGGGCAGACCCTTCAAGCCCACCTCAGGCTCTGCTTTCTTGTCTCTAAAGTGTGCCAGCTCACTCCCAAATGAGCCAGCAGCTGGTGTTGGCTGAGCTGGGCCCAAAGGTATTATATTTTACACATAGCATAACATGTTCCTGTCTGGAGTGTACTGGGTGGGCCCACGAGAAGAGAGTCCACCGCTCCAGAGGGTCGTGGGTGCACACTTGGATGTTCTCTGTTCTCTGTGTTCTCAGTTAAATGATTTGTAGTCTGTTTGAAGTGACTAAAAAGCTTAGTTTAAGAGGGCCATTGAGAATTGATGCAAAGTGGAAGCTGACATATTTCCTTAACCACTTACCATCCTCAGAGGGCGAGAGACGTGCCCAGAGTGATGAGCTGTGTGGTCTCGTCTCATCTGGGCTTCCTCGTCACCATTCCAGTTCCTGTGCACACACACGTTCCTCTTTGTGTGAGTGTGCCACACACGTGTGTGCGTTCCTCTAGATAGGTCAGGTATACATTTGAAACTGACAGATCAACGTCTCCAGAGATGAAATGTACTCCAAAGACCATTCTGGGGTTTTGCAGAGAAATCACTGAGTTATTAACAAAAGCATTAACATCATAAATCATTTTAAAGACTTAACATTCTGGATTTCTATCATTTCTGTTTCATAAGCCAGCACTTAACAGTTCTGACTCATCACCCAGGGCACAAATGGTTTCCTTAGCAACCCTGCAAAAGATAGTACTTGAAACTTCTTTCTTTATCCATCAAAAACCAAAGAGGTGTATTAAAATTTTTAACTACCAGTTTCAAAAGTATTTCAGATTTTTCCTGAGGTTAAAGGAAAATAAAATCTGCCCTGAAAGGAATCTTTCCTCCAATCCTTAGTTTAACATTTTTGGAAAGGGGTAAGCTCAGAGCTTTCTTTCTTTTGATTTACTCCTGCAGTGAAAATAATTGAAAGCAAATGTCTGTCTTGCCCTCATTCCAGGTCTTGGCTTTTATTTCCAAAGTGAATTACTTTAACATTCCTATTTGAAACAGGAATGCACATGCTTTATGTGGTGACTATATTACCATGAGACCCTCTGCAAAGAAAGTGCTTCTGCTGGTTGAACTATTATGGGGAAAAGGCTGGGAGCAGGAGCTGGAAAAGTGCTCTGTTTTCTCTCTCGTGTCATCCTTTTTCATCTGGCTTCAGATGAGTTCAGCTAAGTAGCTCTGTGTGTCTTCTGAGACTCATGTGAGCGACGTGCCTCTGCTGTGTCAGTGAGGCCAGTGCGCCCTTGCGAGGTCTCCCCGGCCATGCCTGGCTCAGGGCTCCAAGCCACTGCGTCAGGCTTCAGGGTACAAGGAGTATCCTACCCTGGGCAGTGATCCTTGGAACCCACTCACACCACATTGGCAAGGGCTACCTGTGAGCCACCATGAATGTCAACTGACGGATTGTTCCCAGGCTCGTCTGCCAGCAGAGGGAGACGACTGCTGCAGGGCATGGCCATGCTCTGCTGGGCAGGCTGGAGCTGGGAGGGGGGCGGCTGCGAACCTCCAGGCAGCTGCTGTGAAACTTGTATCTCAAGGAAGATGGCAGAGCTGTAACGTTCTGAGAAACCTCATTGGCAGGCAGAGCTGGGATCACCATATTCTCCCCGAGGGTTGAATGCAGTCCGGCGAGTGAACAGAACTGTAGTGCAAACCAAGAGCCCTGCTCTCCAGCCAACACTCTCAGATACAGACCAAAGGAAGAGGTGTCACGCGGGCGCCTAGCGTTTAGGAAGAGATGGTACTTGTTTATCGCAAGTGCAAGAGTGATCCGTTTCACTGAGAGCCGGGGCGTGTGAAAAGAGTGAGGAGAGGGAGGAGGTGGACCCTGATGCAAGAGGCCACCTCTCTAGGCCTGACTCGATCAGACTTGATCAGTGGTGCCCAAATGATTTTAAAGTTTAAGAATCCTTTTGTTTCCTACTAACAGTTACACACGGAAGCCCAGTACTTAGAACTGAGATGGCAGAACTTCTCCGATAGCAAGGATGGAGTGTCTTGGGCTCCTGGGTCCCTCCTGAACACCTCGTTTCCCCAGGCAGTGATGCCGGGAGGAGCCCTTAGGGCTCCTTGTAACAGAGTTGATATCTCCCTTCCTAAATGCTTTCTATTATCCTTTCTGAGTCTGCCACCCGCTGCGTTGTGGTTCTTTCCTGGGGCTGGCAGCACAGGGCAGCACCACTCAGCGATATCAGTATAACCTCCCAGGGAAGGCAGGGGGTGCCCTAGGGAACTGGGTAGGTGCACACACCTTTGAGGCTAGAATTGCAGGGGACTGAAGGTGGGAGCCATCGCATGTGCTTGGACCAGACTAGTCCTGCTAGTTTTTAACAGAAAATATCTAGGCAGACCACTTCCTTCCCTCTCCTCCCTTTAGTGCAAGATGTTATAACTTAATAAATCATGCTGTCCAAAAGATCTCTTCAAGTAGCTGTTTACCTTAAAGTATATTAATATTTCCCAAAGAGGCTGAAATTAGAACTGGTGAAAATTCTCTCTTCTGTAAATTTATCAGGGTGGGGGTATTCACTGGAAAAGGAAATCCCTTGGCCAAACCCAAAGGTGCCAAAAAAGATGGAGAGCAGTTTTTTTAATAGATCTGAGATCTGGGCTGGTAGGCAGGAGCTCTATGTGACAGTTCTGGAACCTTGGGCAGGTGGAGCGAGATGGCCTGCTTCCTCTCTTAATTTACAGTTGGCAAGCCACTTAGCCTCTCTAACGCCCACTCTTGTGGGTGAAATGAAAAAGGAAATCATCATTTCCACACCAAGTCCCTGCTCTCTTACAGACCCACATAGAATTTATCACAGCAGCTTAGTTTTCAAGGTAAGCACATATGTACTTTGGGTTTAACTCACCATGAATTTTAAAAAGCAAACACAATCGGCTACACTTGGAGCTCATTTACAATGCATTTGATTAATAATTTTTTTCATATGGATGTTGCAGCTGTGCCTGCCACATTGTGGACCGCTTTGACTTGATCAGCCCTTGACTTGGTGGATGGAAGTGTGTTAGACCACAGAGACCATTGAATGAGTCTGAGCATCAGCTCTGTTCTCAGCCTCCTAGATGGAGCTGTTGCCGTATCATTCTCTGTCCCTTCAAAGCGGCACGGAAAGTTTCACGGTGGCTTCCTGCCAGCAGTGACTCAGCCCTCCTACTCACATCCTCACCTGTTCCCCACATTGTTCTCCCTGCCAAGGTGAACAGTCGACTAAGAGGAGCTGAATAAGGATAACTCCGTTAACAGACCACATACCCTGTTGGCTTGCAGGATGCTGGATATTTCAACATTGTTAACATGTCTGTTTTTTCCTTCACGAATGGCTTTCTCAGAAACTTGCTGTTTGCACAAAAACCTGAAATAAAAATCGAATCTGGTCACAAGGGCAAAAGACGTTAACAAGAGATACAGCCATCCGGAGCCTCTGTCATTTTATATAACTATATATATACTTGTCTTTTATAAAGATAGCTTCCCTAGTTTTATTTCACCAATAGAAATCCATCTCAAAAAATAATCTCCCAAGCTCATTAAAAATAATGTTAGTTGTTCGAGCTTTCAAGAGCCACCTATTATTTGAGTGACCGTATTGTGAAGATCAAAGGCTCTTGTTGCCTGGCAAACACGCATCGCTTGACAGGCTTCTGAGGATACCTTCCAGCGTCGTGGCTGTTTCCTTGGGGACCATAACATAATTTCGGAACACCACTGATGCATGCCGCTGTGATCAATCCAGCATTGCTTGGAATCCTCAGAATAATCCTGAGCCACTTCCGTGCCCCCATTTCATAGACAAGCCCCCATTTCATAGATGAGGAATTGGGTTCCGAGCAATAACATGATTTGGTCAATGACATGGGATTCAAATAAAACCCATATTTGTCTGTTCTTAAAGTCTTGCTGTAACCATGACACAATAGTGATGCATCCGCTTCATCCCATATCTGAATCTTGTACTGAGCACTCTTCGGCTGCAGCTGACGTGCTGGGCGGTGAGGCTGTGTCGACCAGGAACTCTGATTTTGCCCTTGGGGGTGTAGAGATGGGGGACCCTGAGGCCTCCTTTCTGGGCTCCAGGTTTGAAGGGTTGTGTCTATGAGAGTGATTTTGCTAACCCACCTATCCTGCACCCCGGGTCGTGGGTGTGTGACCCAGAAAGTTGATTTCTGCTGTCCTGATGCTATTTTTCAGTTCCACGCGCTCTCCTCCCCTCAGTCTCCCTTTCCCACCACCCCCACGTCAAGGCGGGCCTTGCACAGAACGCTGTCCGACGAGAGTATCTACAGCGGCCAGAGAGAGCACTTTTTCACCTCGAGGGCTTCACTTCTGGACCAGGCCCTGCCCAACGACGTCCTCTTCAGTAGCACGTACCCTTCTCTCCCCACATCTCTTCCTTTGCGGAGGCCTTCATACACCTTGGGAATGAAGTCCTTACACGGTAAGCCTGTCTTCAGCTGCAGCTAACAGCCCTGCTGCTGATGACCCGTGTCCCCCAAAACACCTGCCACTCAGTTTGCTCGAGGATGGTAATTAGAGGAAGACCTGCTTGCTTGCTTGCTCAGGTTATCTGGGCTCCCTGCCCCGCCATTCAGCCTCTCACCTAGAATCCCAGCCACAGGGTACGGACCCTGAGCCTCACCAGACCACAAGACTCATCTTGGATTAGTTTCAGGTGTCCCACACAACGATTTGATATTTGTATATATTGCAAAATGATCACAAGATTAACATCTGCTGCCACACATAGTTTAAAAGTGTTTTTAAACTAAAAGTTTTAAAAGGTTTTAAAAATTTAAGTTTTAACAGTTGAAAAATTTTCTTTTTGATGAAAACTTTTAAAATTTACTTTTGTAGTAGCTTTTAAATATGCAATACAGTATTAGCAGTAGTCACCATGATATAGATTATATCCCCACGAATGCCTTATAACTGCAAGGCTGTACTTTTGAGTCCCTCCAGCAGTTTCTACTACCCCCACCCCTCCTTCTGGCAACCACCAACCTATTCTCTGTAACTATGAGCTCACATTTTTTTAGATTCCACACATAACCACACATAAGTGAGATGGATCATACAGTATTTATCTTTCTCTGACTTTTTTCAGTGGCACAGTGCCCTCAATGTTCATCCATGTTATTGCAGATGACAAAATGTCGTTTTTTAAAACATTTTTATTGAGTATAGTTGATTTACAACATGGTGTTAATTTCTGCTACATAGCAAAGTGATTGTTTTATGTATATATTCTTAAATTCCATTACGGTTTATCACAGAGTATTGAATGTAGTTCCTGTGCTACACAGTAGGACCTCGTTTTTATCCATTCTATGTGTAACAGTTTGCACTGGAGCAGTATTTTAAATCTCCTGCCTCCCTAGTTTGCTTCCTCCCTGCATCATTCCTGCACCCCTAACCCACGTCCATGACTGTCCCTCTTCATCTCGGTCCTGTTCCCCACACAGTCCCCTTCTCCGGGGCAGACATCCCTCAAGGGTCACACCAGCTTCTCTCTCCTCCCTCTTTATAGGAGGTCCACCTACAGCGTGAACCTGGTTTCTCTTTGCTCTAAAAGTCCACCCTCAACGGATCAAAGTAGACACGTGAACTGACCACACTTGACCATCTGGACACTAGGAAGCGCCTCCTCGTGGTGACCTAAATAGTCACCTTATTTTCTCCCCTTCTCTCCATTCCATTCCTCGTACAACTTCCTGCCTACGTCAAATACTTCTTTCACTTCACCACTTTTTGTGTTTTAACCTTATAGTGATAAAAACAAGCCCTCTGGGAAGCTTTTGTCTGCATGTGGCATGTCACAGTAGGCCCTGTCCTCTAGAAGCTCACATGCTAAGACAGCAGCCTGGACACCGGCCTCCCACCCGTCTTTACTGTCCCGCAGAGGACGCCTGGAGTTGAAGGGCTGGCCCTGAGGAAGGGGAGGGGCAGCCCGCCCTCCGCAGCCCCTCCATCACCTCTTGTTGCTTTCCCGACAGTTAGGCAGCAGCCTCAGTGATCCCATGCCCTAATCTGAGCGGTCCTTGGTGGGCTGCCATCCTTGACCTCATGTGTATGACCACCACCGAGATGCATTTGGGGAATAGGAAACTTCTTTTTTTTTTCCAAATGGAAATTTAGGACCAGAGATTAAAAAAAAAAAAGCAGAAAGATTGTGTTTGACATAACAAAACTGTCTATTCCAAAGAATCTGAAAAATGTGTGTGTATATATACGTAATCACTTTGCTGCACACCAGAAACTAACACATTATATATCAACTTTACTTCAATTTTTTTTAATTAAAAAATTATTCCAGCTTCTTACCCTTGGTGGGAGCAAGTTTAAATAGAACTGAGCCTTTAATATCAGGCAGTATTTGTTGATTTCCATTTTCTCATAGTTCTGGTAATTTTAAGCACATTAATAACTAGCAGCTGCACTGCAGAGCAGTCCTTTATGTAATTTGCAAGGGAAAGCAAGCACTAAATATACTCCGGTTTATAGACTATCATAATTGGCAAAACTTTTTAACTCCTTGTAAACAGTTACTTCCAGAGTCACTTACAGATTTTAACTGAGAGCCTCGCTTTTGGCCCCGTGTCTGAGCGGATTATAGTGTCATGGTCACTTTATGAGGCGGCCCTTCCCATGGAGGCACCCGCTCTGCCCTCACAGCTTCTGTCCCAGTGAGAGCATCTGCACTTCCTGAGCTCTGTGCCCGTCTCCTCCACCTCTGTGAACCTAAACGGTGGCAGTGTGCCCTCCACTGCACAGAGGGGCTCATTGCACTCATTCTGCCCATCCCCAGGCTAAGCAGAGACCGAGTGTTACTGAGTGTTAAATTGGTTAATATTTGTGTTTTTAAAAATTGCCACCTTAGAAGGGGTTTGGGATGTCGGACTGCTGTAAATCGAAAACCGATGCCAAGAGTTGCTTAGCGTGTCCTTGGGAAAGAAAAGGATGCCAACACCAGTGAACCGACGTTAACTCCACTGAGCGACCCAGCACCCACTCTCACATGCTCTAATTTGGTTCTCACACTATCCTGGATACATCCAACTGCAGAAACCAGTGGACCATCCCTGGGACACAAGGCAGACACGAGCCAGGGATATGTCTGTCCCTCAGCAGTCCCAGGGACGCAGAGAGTCCACATGGAGGGAGTCAGATCCCAGGTTCCAAGGCAGATAAAGATTGGCTTTACGGTCCCCTCAAATATGCATCACCAAGCCTCCCTGGTCTGGCTGCAAAATCCAGCGCTCTGATGAAGTAGGTCCCTTCACCCCAGCCTGAATCCCTTGACTCTGAGAGGAAAAGTGAGGTGCCAAAGCTTCCTTGGGTCTCTCTGTTAGACAAGTAGCTCCTGTGAAAGCAGACACATTACCTCAGTGCAGAACTAACTTTTCCCAGACCCACACCATTAGAAATGGGACACTGGGAGGTTACACAAAAAGGAATTAAGATTGGAGGAAGTCAGTTCCTAGTTCTGCTCAGCTTCAGTGTGACTGCTAATGGTCTATTAGACTAGAAACTGATTCCAGGTAACAAATGACTTATCTTCTTTGGTCACAGAGAATGGGTAAAACTTTGAGTGGGTCTCCAGTGGGCCTGAAGCCTCTTATCCCTCATCCATTCCTACAGGAGAGTTCTCGGCCTCGGACAGCTCCCTCACCGACGTCCAGGAGACCCGCAGGCCGCCCATGCCCGACCCCGGCCTGATGCCCCTGCCCGACGCTGCTGCAGACTTGGATTGGTCCAACCTGGTGGACGCTGCCAAGGCCTACGAGGGTGAGTCCGCAGACCATCCCGGCTGGGCCAGGAGCAGTGTCAGTGCTCAGGACTCGCTGACAACACACGCATTTCAGCACAGCCAGAAAGCAGTTGAGCCAGCAGTTCTCAAACACTCAGGGCCCACACTGTTGATTTTAACCAGGTGGAATCCAGGGTTTCCCCTAAGTGGGAATTCGTAACGCAGGTGCCTCACCTCCCCATGTCTGGGAAGGGCAGAGCTCAGCGGCATCCCAGCTATCACTTAACTGAAAATAGCACGTGTCCAGGGAGCGTTTTTCATCACATCGTGAAGACGTCATTGCTCAACGCACAATTGCATCCTTAGGATGCTTGTCCCCGCCCCGGCCCCTCTGCCCTTCTCACTCATCTCTCAGGGGAGTGATGGCGTGTGTACTTTCCTCCTGCTTCATCCCTACATCAGCCCACTGGCAAGTGCTTGCGTTAAGCCAGTGGCCTTGTAATTGCAGGCCCTTATTAGATAAGTGCTGGCCTGATCTGCTGAAATAGAAAAAACTCAAAGTAACGCTGTCTCTGTGGATATAACAGTTGTCATTGTTGTTAGTCTCTCAGTCATGTCCAACTCTTTGTGACCCCATGGATGGTATAGCCCGCCAGGCTCCTCTGTCCATGGGATTTTTCCAGGCAAGAATACTGGAGTGGGTTGCCATGCCCTCCTCCAAGGGATCTTTCTGACCCAGGGATCAAACCCAGGTCTCTTACAGCTCCTGCATTGGCAGACAAGTTCCTTACCACCTGCGCCACGTGGGAAGCCCAGTATAACAGTCTCTGGATCCATCCATGCTGCTGCACAGAAGTTTTGGTTTTTTAATAAGAGATTCTTTTAAAACTTGATTTTGTTTCTTGGCTCAGACTTAAAGTGAGTGTTTTTTTGAAACAGAGGTGGTGTGAACCTAAGCTAAAGCTCACCAAGGTGGCCAGGAGTCTTTTTGGAAAACATACTTCAAGAATCTCAGTACTAGCTCTTTAATATATTTTGTGTTGTCACCGAGTGGAAAGCATTGGTCTGCAAATTTGGCACAAGGCCTGTTTCCAGGGAAACAATAGAATGCAACTTTTATAAGCAAGGGTAAAGCTAGAATAGAAATCAAGTCACAGCAACTATTTTAAAAAGAGAAATCATAATGTTACTATCCTCTTCCAGCTAAAACAGTAAAAAAAAAAAAAAAACTTTCCTACAAGGGAAAGATAAAGTTTCCAATGCATTCTTGCCCCGTGATTAGGTTTGATTGTGCGTGTCAGTCATTTCTTGACTTTTGATAGAGAGGGCCCAGGATGTGGTTCCACAGTGCTGAATGGTTTCTCCTCTCCCTTCTAGTCCAGAGAGCCTCGTTCTTTGCTGCTAGTGATGAAAACCATCGGCCTCTGAGTGCTGCAGCCAGCAGTGACCAGCTTGAGGACCAGGCCCTTGTCCAGATGAAGTCATACAGCAGGTTAGTCACCCGGTGGTGAGGGCACCACTCTACACCATGCATCACCTCCGCTAGTGACGGAGCAGGTGTGGGGAAGGGGCGATGGCGGTCACACCGATTACCTGAGTGAAGCTCATCACTGCAGTGCCCGACATTGCACTTTAGAGTATTTGGCTACAAAGCATTCTAACTAAACACCCTTAAACTGTTCTTGATGACTTAGTCATCATTATGAATATTCATTATTTGATGCCATAATACATTTATGCTATCAGGGTTTATTAAGTAAGAGAAACCGTTTGTGCTAAATATCCTTGGATACTTATCCTATGCATTTAGTCTGAGTCTGTCCATTTTGAAGCTGTCAGTAGGTCCTGCTTGTAAATGAGCCTGCATCTTAGCGACTCCCAACATTCTGCTTTAGACCTACGCTAGAAGTGGGTCACCAGGGTCAGTAAGATTTATGTAAAATAAGACAAGCCATAGCTGAATTAAGAGTATGGACTCTGGCTTCTCCTAACTATGTAGAGGCTGACTTTTTCACTTTCCCATCAGTTTGCAAATGCTGAGGCTGTTGGATAAATGCGTGATGTTTCTATAAATAAAAGCATCCCAACAGTCATAGTAAGCCCTCTTGATGCAGAATGATTTCATCAGTTTGAAATCTCTTAAAACCTTTTGAGGATGATTAAGAATCCAGGTGTTGGGCTCCCAGGTGGCTCAGTGGTAAAGAATTCATCTAACAAGCAGGAGACACGGGTTCGATCCCTGGGTTGGGAAGATCCCCTGGAGAAAGAAGTGGCAACCCACTCCAGTATTCTTGCTTGGGAAATCCCAGGGACAGAGGAGCCTGGTGGGCTACAGTTCATGGAGTCACAGAGTCGGACACAACTTAGTGACTAAACAACAACAAGAATCCGGGCATCTATAAAAACTTAGTCAGAAACAGCCAGTAACAGGAAGAGTGAGGTTGGCATAGATTGTACAAATACACTGGGGACTTGTGCCTGAAGACTGAAGCAAGTCTGTAAGGAAACACTCTTCACAGAGAAAGTATCCGAGTAATGGATCTTTTGTTGTGAGTGTAACAGACAGATGCTTCATTTATCCTGTTGTTGGGACAGTTAGGGAGGTAAAACGGTGGTTAATTTGGCTGTTGGGAACTTTTTTTAAAAATGTGCAGAGTCCAGAGGAGAGCCCTAAATGTAGGGTGAAGAGAAGTCTGAGCGAGCAAAGACTTCTCGTGAGAAAGGGTTATTAAACAGTTCTTAAATCTTTGTAGGATCTGTAGAAGCCTAAGATGAGGGTGATGACTAGGTCTTTGTTCGGTGTGGATGAGCAAATGCAAATAAAGTTAAATGTTTTTAAAGATGATCAGTATAGTCACAGACACAGAACTTTTCTTTGCAAACCTTCAGAAGTCAAGATAGACTACTGAGAGTTACTGACAACCTGCTGTGGCTGTGTCAGCCCTCCCAAAGGTGGGGGAGGGTGGCCTCGGTGGCTTGTGAAGAACAGTCGTGCCCCAGCATCAGTGTTTTCTGCTCAGAACCACTCTTGTTCTGTCACATCTTTGGCCTTCAGTGCATCCAGACCGGCCTGTGAGGTTGTGGATTTCAGCTGAGCACTTCCCTTTTAAAATCCATTCACTGTCAGGTTTCAGTTGGTCATCCTGCCTTAGAAGTTGGGAGGTCATTATCATTCCATTTTATTTACAGCCTTGTGACATCCATGCTGGGCCTGCTGAGGACATGGACACAGTTTATTTTAGGTCAGGGAATTCTAACTTGAAAAAGTAAATTTACTTTAAATAAGCTGTGTCCATGTTTTCTGCTAATTTTAGATCTACAACAGGTGCATGGTGGCATGGAATGTTTTTGGTGTTAAAAAAAATTTTAATTAAAAAACAAAATGAAAAGTACCTCTTATTTCATGATGCCAAGCATTTGTCCAGTCGCCACTTCTTCCTCCCCTTGACCTGTGGAAAGAGGCAGCTGCCTCTTGTCTCTATGGGAACCTTCAGATTCTTTGTTCGTGGGAGGCTGAGGTGGTGTCTTTGGCTAGAATTCACCCAGAAACTTTTGGAGGCTTGAATTCAAGTAGAGAAGAGTCAGTGAAGAAGAGTTGATAGGTCTCCCGGCCCTTGCCCAGCTGTGTGGTCTGTCCAGCCGATTACACATGTTTCTTTTCCCCTAGCCTCCTCTCCTTTTGGCTTAGAAGCATTTTTAGCACTAAAATGAAATGGGAGAAAGTTGTGGGCCTTAGAGTTTGCTGATCATAATAGTAAAGAGCTTAAGACACTAGTAGTAAAGAATTTGCCTGCCAATGCAGGAGACCCAGGTTCAGTCCCTGGGTGGGGAAAATCCCCTGGAGGAGGGAATGGCAACCCACACCAGTATTCTTGCCTGGGAAAATCCTATGGACAGAGGAGCCTGGCAGGCTATAGTCCGTGGGGTTGGAAAGAGTCGATGCAACTGAGCAGTTGAGCGCACGTGCGTATGAAAAACTTCTGAAAGATGTAGTCTTAAGAGATGGACGCAGTAACATAGCTGCCACTGGGTTGAGTGGCCACAGGCTTTACTTACCTGGGTTGCCCCAAGATAAGGCCTTGCCCCACCCAACAGGTACACACAGAGGAGTAACTCTTCTTAAAGCCACTAAAGAGATTCATTTCACTGTTCGACAGTTGTATCTGCCAGAAAGCCCCTCTTGCGCTGCCAAAGAGACCATTTTCACGTATTGTCCCGTATCTTTTTGTCACAAAGATGCAGAATCTTTAAGGAAGCTATTGATTGGCTGTAGTTTACGCTTGTATTACCTTTTGTTCAGACTGCCATTTCCCTTTTTTAAAAATGAAAAGGTACATTGTGTCACCATACTGAGTAATTTGACATTGAAAATCATTTTATAAATACAGCCAACTCCTTTAAAAAAAAAGAAAAGAAACACCAAACAAACCCAGCCACAGAGAACTCCTGCCTACATGGTCTTTTGTTTCTTGTTCCCAGCAGTAAAGATTCCTCTCCCACTCTGGCTTCTAAAGTGGACCAGCTGGAAGGTATGCTGAAGATGCTTCGAGAAGATCTGAAGAAGGTAAACATATTCTCCAAGCAGGTTATCCTGTCCATGCAAGCTGCCTTGAACTGAGAGAGCCCTTTGTCAGCAGTTTCAGTGGAATAAGTTGTGGGCGTTCTCCCTGCTTTCTCAATACACACATTTTAGGGGTCTGCTTGGAGCTTGGTTCCCACTGACACGCACAGTGTGAGAAGGCTTTCATTGTCATATGTATACAGAAAAAGCATTCCTTTTTTTTTGGTAAAATGCCTTTAAACCTCAGCCAGCCCCCTCTGGGCCCTATCCCAATCTCCTCACCCCTGAACCACAGCCCAGATGTACACACACGTCCTTAGTGTTATTCAGGCTCCTGCACCAAAAGAACCAGTTGCTGTTGGTTTCTTGAGTGACTTTATATTAAGACAGCCCTTATAACTTAACAGACATTAAACTATGCACTCATGTGTTTACATTCTCTGTAAGTCCTGTTCCCTGGGTGAGGACATCTTAACATATTCTTGACCGGAGATGTGTCAGTATCTTGTAGAGTGATACAGTTAACATGACCATATACACCGTATGATTGTCATTATCATTCACATTTGGCTGTTAGGTTTTGTTCCAACCTTGTGTATGTTATAAACGCAAGTTTATTTCCATAAAGTTTTCAAAAATGACGTACTGTGAAATTGAGTGAGGAAGAATTTTTCAGTGAATCTGATGCCGATACTGTCTCTGCTTGTCCTAGTGACATATATACTAGCGTCTCAGAAGATAATAGTTCTTCAAATTATACTTCTGATTCAGACGATGTGACTATTAGACTAGCAAAAAGACAAAAAAACCTTAGTGATTGATTCCAATATGGAACATGAAAATGAAACCCACGGTGCTGGAGAAGACTTTACAGGTGTATCAGGTGTAACTATCGAACGTAATAACCTGCAGAGTGTCAGTGAAATAATTTTGGGCCGGCCAAAATAAAAATTGTCAGCCATAGGCTTTAGTTCCTGCAGAAATCCGCCGGTCAATAATGAAGACCCAGCAGCTGGCCCTGTGTCAGCTGTTTAGTAGCGTGAAGGGGGCTTACAGATCCACAGCCACGCCTAGCGGCTGGGCAGAATGGGACCACCCTCTTAGTTCTCTTGCTCTGCTCACCCTCCCAGGAAAAAGAAGACAAAGCTCACCTTCAGGCGGAGGTTCAGCACTTGCGAGAGGACAACCTGAGGCTGCAGGAGGAGTCCCAGAATGCCTCCGACAAGCTGAAGAAGTTCACAGAGTGGGTCTTCAACACCATCGACATGAGCTAGGCCGGAAGAGGCGGCCGCAGGGCTGCCTTCCCCTTAGTCCCGCCCATTGGAGGCGCCCTCTGAGCTCCTGCCCCAGCTTCCGACTTTGCCCCCTTTTGGGGAGTGCACAGCCTGACAATTGCAGATCAACAATCATTATCTGCCTTTTGTAGAAAAGAAAATGAAAAAGGTAAATAAAAATTTTAAAAAAGTAAAATAAAAGTTTAACTGCTAAAATGTGAATGTCTTTATTTTTTTGCACAATATCTTTATCTGTTATGTATTTAAAAAGAAGCTGGGCCTAGGACCCTCCCTGCCCCCTGACACTGGCCCATCTGCCTCTATTACAGCTCTTTCTTATCTATTTCAGGTAATCCAAGCTTTCCTTTGTTATCCTGACAAATGTCATTGTTCCTAGGAAAATAAAGTTTTTTAAAACTGCTTATTTGGGGAGGGGGATTTCCTTACCTTTGTTCCTAAAAATGCCTGGGGAGGGAGGTGCTTTCAGAAAATACCTGCCTCCCTCAAATGGCTTGTGCATGAACTAGTGATGTCTGTCCCTGTCTTACAGAGATCAGCAGTATTGGGGTACTTAACAAATCAATGAACCAGAGAGAGGCAGAGACAGAGCCTATGGGCCACGCCCCTTTTCCATCTTGCATTATGACATCACTACTTTCTCCTACCTTTCCCTGGGAAAATGGTCCCAGGCGCTGTGTGCCCTCTGAGCCAGAGCCCTTTGTTTGGCTTAAGTGAGTCCCTCTGTGTTGGAATCAGCCTTTCTATTGCTTCCTGGGTCCAAACAGTAATTGGTTTCAGAATTCCTCCAAACTAAAAAAAAAATCTTAAGATTTGTATGCATTTTGGTCAAAAGGATAGTTTCTGTTTGAGATTTTTAAAGTTATCAATGTGGCAAAATTGTATTTTTATCTTGTTCAAAATGATCTTACTGATGAATTAGTAAATCCTTCTCTCCAAAGCAAGACTTTACCAGTATTTGTAACTAGGAAAAAAATGAATGTTGAGTTGTGAACTTTAATCCTTACTTGTTAGGAGCAATGACTGTGGTGATGGAATGGCCTTTTGAGACCTGCATGTCCCGTGTACAATTTCTGCCCAGCATTTCCTGCATCCTTGTGTGGCCAGCTGCAGGATTCTGCTGCAGAAGTGATTGATATGCTGCTTTTCTTGTCTAGTGATGCAGCTGCTTTGGGCCCCTGGCCATTGTTCCAAGGCTCTTGGTCCTGCACAGAACAGAGACACTGGGTCACTAGTGTTGAGAGGCCCCGGGAGAGCCCCTGGTGGCCTTGTTTCTTGCCTTCACAGTTGTCACCAAATTGTCACCTGCGCCCTTCAGTGGTGACTCTGGTCTAAGGGAATGTTCAGCAATCCAGCGGTATCTGCTCGGAAGTTCCCTGCCCCAAATAATCTCCACCCATTCCTCTCTCCATCCCTGAAAAAAAATGGGGTGGAGTTCCCCTCTTCTCCCCCAACCCGCATCACCAGACTTTTATGCTACAAATTCATTCATAATTGTGACTTCTTCATGGGATTTTTTTTCTTTCTGGTGACATTTCTCTCATGGAAATAGGAAGATTTCGGAGTGCTTTGTAAAGATCTCAATTGTCTGTCTCTTTCTCCCTTTGACTTGTATGAAGGAGATTGTACATTGCCTGATATTTCTTTGTAAATGAGAAATAGCACTAACATCCAAGCATTCTGAAGTCTTGCTTATCCTTCTGAGTTTAGTTTTTATTTTGTCTTACATTTTGTTTGGGGACTTGGGGCAAGCTATTTATTAGAGTTTTGCAACAGAGTTCTTGTTTGAAGCCTTTAAAGACTACTTGTAAAATTCAAATAATAAAATTCATTTTAAACGCTCTTTTAAAACGCTTTGGTATTATTGCTTGAGGTATTCTTATTTGAAAGACCACCCAGTATATCTCACTGACCCTCCTTGTATCCTTATTTTTCCATCACACTCCATATCACCCAAGATGATTCTTGAAAGTTTGTCCCTTTTAGAATTTTTAGAAATTTTTTTTATTCTCTATTCACATATCCATAGAGAATTCCTGATTTGCCTTTTCTGCTTATGATTTAATATTTGCAGAGCACTTTATAATTAGTTCCCTCTTCATTATCCATATGTGTGTTTTCCATACATTGTCATTCCTTGAGACCAGTACATTTTTGGACTCGTCTTCTGCATCTCCCAGCTCTCAGTGTTAGATGTTATATGCTCAGGGAATACAAATGCCTGCTAATATTAGACTGTGCAAAATATAATTAGGAAAGTTAATCTACTGAAAAAATCATAATGCATTCCAAAGCCAAATGGAACCAAATTTTTAAAATCTGCCACGCCACTGTTCCTCTCCAGTGGTGCAGCTAATTGACAGCAGACAGTTTCTTCCTTTTATTTGGTTCAACAGTCCTACAAATTCTAGAATTATAAGGCAGGCTAAGACTGGATGCCACAGGATACCCTAATTAGCAAGTAAAAAAGTAGGGGTTTTTTTTTTTGTTTTGTTTTACCTGGTTTAGAAGGTTTACACATTGTTTCTGAAGGGTTTGGGTGTGGGTTGACAGTTTCTGGGAGAAAGTGCTGTTGACCTGCATTGATGGAGGATCTTCTGAGCTGACCGGAGGAGCCAGTTGGTTGTGCTCTTGAATCTGCTGCCGGTGGTAAACAGATTGGGTTGGGTTGGATTACTAGCTCCGTACATGAAGATATAAATGGTGACACAAGAGCAGAAGAAATAGGCCCAGCAAGCGTAAGCCATTTGCGTGTAGTTGACAATGACCTGGACAGATGACGGTCGCACAGCAGACACATGTAGCTACCTGGTGCAATCTCCCCAGAGTGAGCAAAATTGAGACTGAAGTGCATGGTGGCCCACTTTGGTCAGAAATGTGCTTAAACAGTAAAGACTTCGGCATCGTTAAAGAGGAGCTGTGTTATTTTAAAAGAGTAATAGCACAGTATTATTGGTTACCTTTTCCCTGTATGAATTATGCCACTACTGAGCTATCCATAAGGAATCAACATACTCTGATAAAGACATCTGACTTGGACTCAAATCCCATCTGGGCTTCCCTCATGGCTCTGCATTAAAGAATCCGCCTGCAATACAGGAGACGCAGGAGACATGGGTTCAATCCCTAGGCCAGGAAGATCCCCTGGAGGAGGAAATGGCAACCAACTCCAGTATTCTTGCCTGGAAAGTCACACGGGACAGAGGAGCCTGGCGTGCTAATGTCCAAAGAAAGGGTTGCAGAGTCAGGCACAACTGGGCACGCATGCAGACCCCATCCATTATGTAGTAGCTGTGTCTTTAGGTAAATTACCTAATAGCTTTGAGTTCGGTTTCCTATCTGGTAAAATTACTATTTTATCTCGTATTATTTTAAGGATTAAGTGGGGTCATGTGTGTAAAGCCAGTGGCTGGCAAATTCAAGGCACTCAATAAACGCCTTTCACTGTCCTCAGCTCCAATATGTTCAGGCTTCTGTGTTGTTTTTCTGAGAGAGAGCCCTGACATGCTAATTGGAGAAGGATGGAAGAGCCAGAATGAGTTCGTCCACTCTGCTTAATATTGGTCAGGTGCATTTTAGAACAGGGACTCAAGCTTGCGTCGCCGTCACCTGGAGGGCTGGGTAAAACACGGGTCACCAGGTTGCGTGCCCAGGATCTGTGATTAGCAGGTCTGGAGTGAGAACTTAGTACTTTTTGCAACTTCCAAGTGATGACTTAGAAGCAGGGTTTTTGAGGAATAGTGTTAACAAGAGGATGTTCATGCCTATTAGTAATTAAGACAAATAGATGCTACAGCACAAGGCTCTTAACTCATTACTAACCAGGGATGTATTAATGTCTTGTTACCCAAATGTTACTGACTGGAGACATTTCAATATTCACTTACATAAAAAATCACCAACCACAGGCATTAGTTTTTTGCAAAAATCCCCCGGTTAATAATATGTTAACAGTGTCCAGACACCTGAGTATTATTTCGACAGGTTGGCTGACACCAATTGCAGGAGGAAACAAGTTATAAAGAGATTTTAGGCAAAATAAAGAACTTTTTTTTTTGTACTAAAAAATAATTTAGAGCCTCCTTTGCATGAAACCTGCTGCCATTTGACTATTTGTTAACTATTCATATGTTACCTGAACATCACTGGAGTGTCCTGACCACCATGAATAAGAGACCACTTACCGGGTCAGCAAGGAATGACCTTGGTAACCTTGAGGAGATTAGAGAGGTTGAACTTGGGAGCCAGTGGGAGAACCTTCGGTCAAGTGCACAGTGTATGTCCTCACAGGTGTATGAAGATGGGAGACTCAGTCCCAGGCTGGGAGCGTTGAATCCCAGTCACGAACTTCCAGATTCAGCCCAGCCTGCTTACCCTAATCTCCAAGAACCTATCAAACCTAAAAGTTACTAGACCAGCAAGTTTCCCGACTGCCCTCATACCTGCTGCAAACTTAAGGAATCTTTAC
This sequence comes from Bos mutus, assembly GCF_027580195.1. Taxonomy (NCBI): domain Eukaryota; kingdom Metazoa; phylum Chordata; class Mammalia; order Artiodactyla; family Bovidae; genus Bos; species Bos mutus. The sequence goes on along the minus strand of NC_091626.1, from coordinate 25,459,287 downwards.
CTAAACCCTCTGCTGCATCACAGCCGTTTTCTGCACCTGTGTACAGAGAGAAGGAAAGGGTTGCTCTTTTCTCTGGGTGCTTTAGGTAGGCTGCAGCTCAAAGACTCGAAGACACTGGCTGCCTTTTCAGAGATCATCCATAGCCTTGGTTTTAGTTGCTGCTTGTCCCCTCACTGCCCTCCTTTTCCTCTCATCTCCCTCGTCTCCCCAGTGGAGAGAGTCTGCCAGTGTCGTGCTCCTTTGTTTCCTTTTCAGATTAGCCCTTCTGGTCCTTCAGCCTTAAAAACCCAGCATCTCCCCTTTCATGCCTTAGGACATCTGAGCCATCATACCTGGGACCCAAGAGAGCTTTCACCTTCCCTGCCTTTCATAATGCCTCTCATCAACCTCCTTCTCCGTGCTTGCCTTTGGTCCTGTGAACATGCTTATCTCAAACATCCTCCTCCTGTTACTTCCTCTAAATGAGCACACCTCACTATGCCCCTTAAAGAGCTGCTCTGCCAGAACAGCCAGCCCCACCTTCAAATACATGCCATTCATTTTATCCTCCAAGTTGTCTCTCTCAGGACCCATGGATCTCCCAGGCAAAATCCCCAAAGCTTTGGGTATCTTACTCTGTGTTGTTAAATGCATTCCTTAACAGGGCTCATCTCGTGTTCTAGGATGCAGGCATCTCTCCTTAACCAAAGTGCTCTGTTCTAAAGGAGCCGATCTCCTTACACATTAGAACACCCCTGAATCTCTAATGAGGCTAGTGGTAAAGAACCTGCCTGTGAACACAAGAGATACAGGAGACGCAATTTCGATCCCTGGGTCCGAATGATCCCCTAAGTAGGGCATGGCAACCCACTCCAGTATTCTTGCCTGGAGAATCCTATGGACAGAGGAGCCTGGTGGACTACAGTTCATAGCATCTTAAAGAGTCGACACAACTGAAGCAACTTAGCAGGCAGGCAGTGGCGCCCCACTCCAGTACTCTTGCCTGGAGAATCCCATGGATGGAGGAGCCTGGAAGGCTGCAGTCCATGGGGTCACACAGAGTCGGACACAACTGAAGTGACTTAGCAGCAGCAGGAATCTCTAATGAGCCCACCCAACAGCACCTCTCCTATGCATTCTATAACTCAGCATGTAGGAAAAGAATCACAAAATGGCTATCAATCAAATCCAGCTCTCTAGGCAAAAGTATAAATGTCTGGGAGGGTGTGGGTTCTCTCACTCAGCACTGACACCTCCACTCCCTACTGCCCTCATACCCCCAACTCACTGCACACGTTTATGTAACTAGACGGTGGGTAGGTGGACATCTGAGTGTGTGCCTCCAGATCGCTCATGCCAAACCCGAGAGAGTCATTTCCTTCACCAAGTCTAGCCGCCACCACTGCACACAGGCACTCCCACCACACCCCTACCCTCACCTATTCCGTGTTCCTGGGAATCTAAGCTCTGAGAAAACAAATTTAAGAAAGGAATTTTACTCAAGTCCAAACAGCAAGCTGCTGCTGCTGCTAAGTCGCTTCAGTCGTGTCCGACTCTGTGCGACCCCATAGACGGCAGCCCACCAGGGTCCTATGTCCCTGGGATTCTCCAGGCAAGAATACTGGAGTGGGTTGCCATTTCCTTCTCCAATGCATGCATGCATGCTAAGTCGCTTCAGTCGTATCCAACTCTGTGCGACCCTATGGACAGCAGCCCTCCAGGCTCCTCTGTCCACAGGATTCTCCAGGCAAGAATACTGGAGTGGGTTGCCATTTCCTTCTCCCAATAGCAAGCTAGAGGTAGCTTATTAATAAAGTTGCCTGGAGGCAGTTCTTCGGTCCCTTGTCACAGTAAAGAGTGGAAATGGATTTGTAACTGACCTAGTAATTTTTCTGAGGAACTTAGGGGTATTTGAACAAGTTACTTCTCTTAAGCCGCTTAAGCATTGCTCCACAATCTTAAGACAATGAATATGCTTAGCAAACTCTTCTGTTGCAGTTGGTACAAAGATAAATTCAGACCTATGTAGGCACAGATAAAATTAATGCGTGTTACCTGACTTTTTTGACCCCATGGACTGTAGCCCTTCAAGCTCCTCTGTGCATGGGATTTCCCAGGCAAGAATACTGGAGTGGGTTGCCATGCCCTCCTCCAGGGGATCTTCCTCACCCAAGCAGCAAACCCACGTCTCTTGTGCCTCCTGCATTGGCAGGTAGATTCTTTACCACTGAGACACCTGGGTATATCAAATTAATGAGGATATGCCTATTAAAACATGTGCTGTAAATGCAGTCTAGCTTAATATTAAAGATTCAGTTGGAGTATGAACATTGAATTTCATATACAGGCACTGGGAGCAAACAATTCTACCCCAAAAGAGAAAAGATCCGGTGGAGGATAGAGGCGTTTGGGGATACAGAACTACTGATCATTATCTTTAAATGCTTGACACTGTGGTGTGAAGGAGAAACCAGCTTTGATCCCTGTGGTACGAGACAGGGAAAAATGGACCGGTGGATGCAAGTTACAGGAAAAAGATTATGTCTCCAAGTTAGTTGATCAATGGTGATTAAGTGCTTTCCCGGGCTTGAAGCCAAGAATTAAGTGAGGCCAGGAACCACTTTGCAAAGATGCCATCTCATCACCTTTTCTAGTGGATTCTGCTCTCCTTAAATAAACTTGGAGCCATGAGTTATAGACTCGAGGTGGAAACAGATCTTCAAAGTTACCTTTCCACCTCCCTTCTCAGTAGTCAGTCTCTTTTTCGTCACACAGCCACAAGTTCAGGCACCTGGGCGGGTTTGAATACATCTAGTGATGGGAAGCTCACTACTTCCTGACACAGAACATTTTATCTTTACATTTCCTCCTCTTCTTAAAAAGTGCCTTTTATTCAGGGAAAATCCATTTCCCTTTCATTTTTGCAACTACCCACAGCCCTATCATTTTGAATTACATAAATACAGATTTCCCTTCCCAGGTAATAACCATCAATATGTTGGAAAATATCAAGTCTTCCCAATATTATTTCTTCCCCAGGATAAGAATTCTTTATTCTCTCAACTTGTCCTCATGTGCCATGGTTTCCAGCCCCTTCTCTTCCACAATCTAATCACATAATATCCATTAAAGACAATTGCCATATATGCATTTGCTCTCTGAGTACTTATAACAGCCCTGTGAGGAGGGTGCTCTAATTGTTGCCACTTTACAGAAATAAGAAACTGAAGCCCAGAGAGATCAAATCATTTGTTTGAATATCTGGTGAATGGTAGAGCTGGGATTTAGACCTAGGCCTCTAATTTCAGAGCCAGTACGTACTCTGTACTTTCTCAGTTATATTATTTCCAACCTATGGGCCCCTTGCATGACCTGATTGTATAGATCATTGCACCAAAGGGATCTAGAAAATGAGCATCACAGACACTGGGCTATAAATGGGGTGGGCCTAGGAGCCAGGGAAGACAACAGAGTGTCCTAAAGGCCAGAGGACTAAGAGGAAACCACCTCCCCTGGGACCCTTTAGCAGAGAGGAAACTGAAAAGTGCTTCAACATTCAACACAGATGTTCTGGACTTCCCAGGTGGTCCAGTGGTTAAGAATCTACCTGCCAATACAGGGGACACGGGTTTGATCTCTGGTCTAGGAAGCTTCCACGTGCTGCAGGGCAACTAATCCTGTGCACAGCTACTGAACCCCACGTGCCTAAAGCCTGTGCTCCAGAACAAGAGAAGCCACCATAACGAGCAACCCTTACACCGCCACCGCCACCCCTGCTCGTTACACCAGAGAAAGCCCTCACACAGGAACAAAGACCTATGCAGCCCCAAATGAAAATGTTACACCGAAGAAACATAGACGTCCTCCCTAAAGTTTCAGTTCAGAGAAACACCTTCGTCTAATCACAGGCCAAATCTGGAGGTAAAGAGGCTTTGAGAAGCTATACTTAAGAATGCATCAGTACCACCTGGAGAGGTGGCCTAATTTCCAATTCCCTGGCCTAGGCCTGAACCATTCTGAGAAACTCTCCTCTAAGCTTTCAAAAATTCTTGGCCAGCTCTTCTGAATAACGGAATGGCATGTAAATGCCAGGTGTTACAGGCAAAGGGGTCATCTGGCTTGACATACCTGGACACCTTGGTGCTCCTCAGTAGGTCGAGCCAAAAGGATAGAGTTATCCTTTGAGCAGCCATTTGTACAGTGGTTGAGAATTCTCAGCCTCACCTCACCCTACTCCCAATTTTTCCTTTTTTTAAAACCGAGAAGCATTTGCTTAGCAGAAGCCAATTAAAATCTTTGTTTTAAAACCAACTTCTAAATATTGTATCTAACACTCTTCCCTCCTTAGGATAAACTGCAACAATGTTAATTTTACACCCTGGTCTAATCACATCTCATTACTGATGTTGCTGTAATAACCTGCTACCAGCTTTGTATCTTTACCAGTGAGCAGATAGAAGTCATGGATTTCAAAGTTGGTCCCTGTTTTTAGCAATTGAAAGTCAAAGAAGAGACTTTCAGCTTATACTTCTAAGCCCATCTGTTGGAAAACCATGCCCAAGGTCTTTGCAGTCTGTTTGCTAAAGCGACAGACTGAGAAGAACAAAACAAGATCAGCTCCCAAGTATAAACCTAGGCAAAAGTCCAAATGCCTCCCGACTGCCTGCCAAGGCTGCAGCAGGACACCTGGGAGTCGGTGTTACCGGCCAGGATCTCTTCCTTCAGCCAGTGCTCTAGTCATCTATGGCCACTTAAGCTTCTTCATACTTAGTTGTTCAAACCACCACCACTGTATTATGCACCCTTTCACAGGTCAGGAATTTGGGCAGGGCTCAGCTGGGTGATTCTTCTCCTCCACGTGGCATTAACTGGGGTGACTCAGTCATATGCAGCTGGACTGGCTTGGAAAGCCCAGTGTGACTTCACTCACATTCCTGCCCCTCAGTGGTAACAGTGAAAGACTGAACCCAGCAGGGCCAGTTCCCCTCTCCATACAGTCTCAGAGCTTCTCCCCGTCTTCTTTCTAGCACAGTGGTTGGGTTGTTAACATGGTACTCAGAGCTCCAAGAGGCCAAGGTGGACAGGGCCAGTCTTCTTAAAAAGTAGGTCTAAAAATGGCTTACTGTCACTTGCCCATGTTTTCTCAAGCCCAGAGTCATGGGGAGGGGAAACAGACACACCCTACTTCTCAGGGAGAGGCTGGTCACAGAATATGCCCTTTTTCTCCCGTAGGCCTCTTCTCCTCTGGTTCCCATGGGTTCAGAGCCATTCTACCTTAAATCCTCAACACCAGAATACAAGGCTCCAGTTCAAGATGGCAATGGAAAAGGATCCTGAACTTGTGTCTTCCCTTGAACACACCAAATCCAAAACCCTGCACTAGATTACATGAATGACTCCTACATCAGGCAAATGAGAAAATCCCACATGGGAAGGACAGGCTGAGACACAATCTCACTATAAACCCACCCTGCAGCACAGGATCAGGAGGAAACTCACAAACCTGAGCTTCTCCCCATGGAGCCAAGGGTTTGGACCCCACTTTTGGCTCCCAAATTATTAAGACCTGCACCTGAGAGATGAATCCCCAAAACATCTAGCTTTGAAAGGCAATGAGGTTTGTGCCCACAAGACCACAAGGCTATAGTGAACTGAGAAGCAGTCCTTAGATGGATCATGCAAGGCTGACAACTGAAAAGCACCCAGAGGTTTTGTAGCTTATCTTAAGGCAATGGCCTTAAGTTCTTAAGAACTTTCCTGTGGCTCAGATGGTAAAGTGCCTGTCTACAATGTGGGAGACCCGTGTTCAATCCCTGGGTTGGGAAGATCTCCTGGAGAAGGAAATGGCAACCCATTCCAGTATTCTTGCCTGGAAAATCCCATGGATGGATGAGCCTGGTAGGCTACAGTCCATGGGGACGCAAAGAGTCAGACACGACTGAGCAACTTCACTCTTACTTTCAAAGCAGTGGTCTGAGGAGCAAGCATCTAACTTAACACACACATCTAGGGGACTACTGAAGTACTCTACAAAGATGGGAGCCAGCTGTTACTATTGATATCTTTGTGTTTTCCCTCTGCTTTGCTCCAACTGGTTAGCATCTCCCAGAAAGGAGCTTATACCCTTGTCCAACACCCCCGGTTTTTGTGGCCACTACCCAGGGGACTCCTCTAGGTCTCCTACCTTGGGTGGCCAGTGGAGTTTATGTACATGGGTACCACAAGATTGTAACAAATGGAGAAAGAGTTCTTAACTGGCCATCATTTGCAGGGCACAGCAGAGAGGTGACAGATGGAAGTGCCCAGCCTTTCTGTGAAAGAAACCTATTAGCTTGTCTTCCTAGTTAAAGCCTGAGGGGTGGCTTCTAATTAAACACACATCTAACGGCCAACTGTAATCCTCTCCAGAGACCGTGGGAGACAGGCACTGTCTTCACACTCTACCTTTGCTGTTCTCCAGAGCACCATTATTTCCAGGAATGGAGTCTGTATCTGATGCCCCAGTTTTTATATCTGGTACTCTGTCTTTATGGCTGTTACCCAGGGGATACCCCTTGATTGCCTGTATCCAGTGGCCAATGGAACTCATATTCATGGGTTCAATGGATTGGCAGCAAAAAAAAAAAAAAAAAAGAAATAGTTCTTAACTAGCTATCAAGTTTCAGCACAGGGAGAAATGCCCATCTCTCAGTCTTCCCTGTAGAGAGGTATATTTGCACAATTTAAAAGCTGCTGCCTGAAGGTCTGGCTTCTAATTAGCCAGAGTAGAGGTGCTGACTGAAATCCTCCTCTTTAGAATACTGGCAGGTGTCTTTACACCCTCAACTATTAGAGGCTGTTAAAAATTTAAAAAGCATCTTGGACAATCATAAAGGTTTGCTCTGAGAAATAGGACAGGGTAGAGCAATAAGGTTCATCCACTACACGAGGCCACTCCTTAAAGACTGAAGAAGTAGCTGTTTTATCTAATGCACAGAAACCAACACAGTCAAGAAGGATGAAGAAACAAAGGAAATGTTCAAAATGAAAAAGCAAGATAAAACCTCCGAAAAAGACTTGAATGAAATGGAGATAGGTGATCTGCCTGGTAAAGACTTCAAATACATTGTCTTAGAGGTGCTTATGAAGCTTGGGAGAAGAATGCATGAGCAAAGTGAGAATTTCAGTGATGAAATTTCATCAGTTTCAGTGATGGAACATGTAAGAAATACCAAGAAGTCACAGAGTGGAAGAATACAGTTACTGAACCAAGAAATACAGTGGAAGGGTTCGACACACAGGTGATGCAGAGAAAAAGATCATTGAACTCAAAGACAGCGCAGTAGAACTCACCCAATCAGAGCAGCCAAAAATAAAAATAGCTTAAGGGACTTATGGGACAAAGTCAAATGGACCATCATTTGTATTTTAAGGGCCCCAAGAGAAGGAGAGAGAAGAGGAAGAAAACTTATTTGAAGAAATAATGGCAGAAAAGTTTCCTAACCTGGATAAGGAAACATACATCTTATTTGAGAGTCTCAGATAAGATGAACCCATGGGAACCCACACCTAGACCTACATTACAAAGTGTCAAAAGTTAAGGAAAAAGAGGGTGGGAGATCAAAATGGCAGAGCTCACCTCCCTTCCATGAACACATTAAGGATACATCGGGAGTAATTCTCACTGAAAGCAATCTGGAGCCTGGCAGACAGACTCATTTACAACCAAGGCTGTAGGAAGGGAAGAGAAGCAATCAGGTCAGGACCTGCACCCTTAGGAGGGGAAAACTGGCTTTCTGGGGAATGAGCCATTTGATTCACATATTTCACACCCCAACCCTAGGGTTTGCCACTGGGGGTATGAATTACCTTTTGTTGTTCAGTCAGTCAGTCGTGTCAGACTCCTTGCAACCCCATGGACTGCAACATGCCAGGTTTCCCTGTCCTTCACTATCTCCCAGAATTTGCCCAAACTTATGTCCATTTAGTTGGTGATGCTATATAACCATGTCATCCTCTGCCTCTTCCTTCTCTTTTTGCCTTCAATCTTTCCCAGCATGGGGATCTTTGCATCAAGTGGCCAAAGTATTGGAGCTTTGATTTCAGCATCAGTCCTTCCAAGGGATATTCAGGGTTGATTGTCTTTAAGATTGAATGATTTGATCTCCTTGCAATCCAAGGGACTCTCAAGAGTCTTCTCCAACACCACAGTTCTAAAGCATCAATTCTTCAGTGCTTGGCTTTCTTTGTGGTCCAACTCTCATATCCATAAACGACCACTGGGAAAACTATAGCTTTGACTATACGGGCCTTTGTTGGCAAAGTGATGTCTCTGCTTTTTAATACACTGTCTAGGTTTCTCATAGCTTTCCTTCCAAGGAGTGTCTTTTAATTTCATGGCTATAGTCACTGTCCAAAGTGATTTTGGAGCCCAAGAAAATAAAATCTGTCACTGCTTCCACTTTTTCCCCTTTTATTTGCCATGAAGTGATGGGACCAGATGCCTTGATGTAAGCTTTTTTGAATGTTCAGTTTTAAGCCAGCTTTTTCACTCTCCTCTTCCACCCTCATCAAGAGGCTCTTTAGTTCCTCTTTACTTTCTGCCATTAGAGTGGTTGGCTGGCTTGAAAATAGAGGAACTGACAGTGGAGCTGTAAGAAACAGATTCTGCTATGAAAAGCATGCACATGCTTACTGCTGAAAGAAGGCAGAAGCAGCGGATTGAAACTGTCCAGGACTCTGCCAGTTCCCTGTGGGTTTCCTGTGACTGCCCTCACACACACCCAGCCTGAGCTGCGCACCCACTCCAGCCCACACTTGCTCTGTTGGTGCAGCTCCACATGGGGGCAGGGCCTGTTGCAGTCAAGGGGAGCACCCTTGAGGGAGCTGGGAGGTGGAACCATCTCAGACCTGGTGCAGCATTTGTACGAGGTGAGGGTGTCCATTGCTGGTGCTCACAGAGGCAGAGGATTGGCAGTGGTTCAGAGCTCTGACTGGTGCTGGAATTGCCAGAGCCTGCACCCACATCCATGTCAAACACCCACTGTGGCTGCTCTTGCTCCAGCAATGCTTCCCTTTTGCCAGTGCTTGGAGGGAGGCTAGCACACACTTAGAGAGAATGAAGCCAACTTGGACCTTGTGTTCAGTGCCCTTGTTTCAGCAGCTTGGAACCTGACCCTACCCCCAATAGGGTGGTGTTGGCCTCTGAGCAGAGAAGACAGCTCACATCTGGCTCTGGCCACAGCCCTTCTATCTCCAGTCCTGTCTCCTACCAAGGTGATAGCTACCAGCCCACCCTGCAGAAGACAAGACTCATGCTCATACTAGATCCAAAGACGCTAGGAACCCCCAAAGCTCATACAGGGATACCCCTTCAAGACCAGGATGGGTAACTGCTTTACCTAATTTCATAGAGATGCAGAAAGTTCAGCAAACTGAGAAGACAGAAGAATTTGTTTCAACTGAAAGAAAAGAGACAACCACTGAGAAAACAATGAGCAAAACAGAAATAAACAATATACCAGGGCTTCCCTGGTGGCTCAGTGGTAAAGAATCCACCCGCCAATGCAGGAGACATGACTTCAGTCCTGGGTTCTGGGAAGATCCCACGTGCCCTGAAGCAGCACAGCCAAAAAATAAATAAATAAAATTATGAAACACAAAACCAAAACGCAGGTCAAATAACTGGTTTAAAAAAAACAATTTTCCAGCTAAAGAGTTCAAAGCGTTAGTAATAAGAATACTAACTGAATTAGAGAAAATAGATATTAATGAATTCCTTGTAAACATTATTACTATTACAAAGAACCACTCAGAACTGAAGAATAACTGAAGTGAAAAAATGCACTAAAAGGAATTAACAGCAGACTAAATGATACAGAATGCATAAATGATCTGAAAGATAGACTAATGAAAATCACTCAATCAAAACAACAAAAAGAAAACCAAGTTTTAAATAATGAGAACAGGTTAAAGGATCTCTGAGACAACATCAAGCATACTAACATTCACACTATAGAGGTCCCAGAAGGAGAAGTGAGAAAAATGGGTCAGAAATGCATCTGATGAAATTACAGCTAAAACCTTCCAAAACCTGAAAAAAGAAATATATCAAAGCACAGAAATCAGAGGGTCTAATACAAATGAACCCAAACATTCATAAAAAAGAATAAAGAATAAACATCTATAGAAAAGAATAAAATTCTGCTATTTGTGTCAACATGGATAAGCCTAAAGAGTCTAATATATGCTTGGTGAAGTCAGACAGAGAAAGAAAAGTAGTGCATGTTATCACTTATACGTGGAATGTAAAACATCTTTTTTTAAAAAACCACAAAGCAGAAAACCTAGAACAGATACACAAACAATGAAAGAAATGAACCCAAGCATACCACTACCGAAAATCAAATTACAGAGGAAGCAAGCAAGAGAAAAAGAAAGGAACAGGAATTACAAAACAGCCAGAAGACAATTAGCAAAATGATAATAGGTACATACATGTCAATGATTACTTTTAACATAGATGGACTAAATTCTCCAAGAAAATACAAGCCCCAACTATATGCTGCCTCCAAGACTCTCACTTCAGATGTAATGAAACAGACAGAATAGGAAGGGATAGAAAAAGATACTCCATGCAAATGGAAGCCAAAAGAAAGCTGGGTTGGGTATCAGACAAAGTGGGTTTTAAAACAAACTTTAATATGAGACAAAGAAGATCCTGACTTAACTCTAAAGGAATCAATTCAACAAAAACATTTCTAAATACTTATGCACCCAACCTGGGAACACTTAAATATATAAGGCAAATACTAAACAGACCCAAAAAGCAAAATGGATAGCAATAAAATAATAGAAAATTTAAAACCCCACTTATATCATTGGGTAGATCATCTAGACAGAAAACTAATATGAAAATCCAAACCTTAAGTGTTGCATTAGACAAGATGGACTTAACAGATACATAAGAATTCATTCAAAAGCAAAAGAATACATGTTCTCTCAAGTGAACATGGAACATTTCTCCAGGATAGGTATGTTGGGCCACAAAGCAAGTCAATAAATTTAAGAAATAGTGAGATCATATCAAGCATCTGTTTCAACTACAAAACTAGAAATCAGTTACAAGAAGAAAATTAGAAAATTTAAATAGATGGAGATTAAACAACATGTTCATAAACAACCAAAGTGCCTAAGAAGAAATCAAATGAGAAATTTTTAAAAATGCTTTGAGACAAGTGAAAATGGGAACATAACATACCAAAATTTGTAGGATGCAACAAATGCAATTCCAAGAGGGAAATTCACAGCCATTAGGGCTATGTCAAAAAAAAAAAAAAGATCTCAAATAAACAACCTCACTTTACATTGCAAGGGACTAGAAAAAGAAGAAATGATGATCAAAGTTTGTAGAAGGAAGGAAATAAATCAGAGCAGAAATAAATGAAATAGAGGCTAAAAAGACAACCAGCAGAAAAGATGCTTCTTTGAAAAGAAACATAATTGACAAACCTATAGCCAGACACATAAAAAAAAAAAAAAAGAGAGAGGACTGAAATAAAATCAGAAATGAAAGAAGAAACTTTACAACTGATACCACAGAAATACAAAGGTTCATAAAAGACTACAATGAGAAATTATACGCTCCAAAAACTGGACACCTAGAAGAAATGGATAAATTCTTAAAAACAAACCACCTACCAAGACTGAATCATCCAAGAAAGAGAAAATGAACAGATCTATTGCTAGTAATGAGACTGAATCAGCAACCACCAACCTCCTAACATATAAAAGTCCAGAACCAGGCAGCTTCCTTCTCAATAATCCCCAAAATAGATGTTCATCAATATCCCTGATGAACATAGATACAAAAAGTCCTCAACAAAACATTAGAAAACAGAATCCAACATTACATTTAAAGGATCATACATCATGATCAAGTGGGATTTATGCCAGGGATGTAAAGACGATTCAACAACGTGATACACCCACAATCTGTCAATCATTGTTATACACCACATTAGCAAAAGGCAGGACAAAAATCATATGATTAACTTAACATATGCAGAGAAAGTCCTTGGAGTTTTCCATGTTCATTAATGATAACTTTCAGCAATGTGATATGGAGGGAACATGCCTCAACATATTAAAGGCCACATATGACAAGCCCACAGTTTGCATACTCAACTTTGAAAAGCTGAAAGTGTCTCCACTAGGATCAGGAACAAGACAAGGATGCCCACTCTCACCACTCATATTTATTATAGTATTGCAAGTTCTTGTTAGATCAATTAGGCAATAAAAAGAAACAAAAGGCATCCAAATTGGAAAGGAAGAAGTAAAACTATCACCATATGAAAATGACATATTACATATAGAAAACACTAAAGACTTCACCAAAAAACTATTAAAACTAATTTAAAAATTTAGTAAAGTTGCAGGACACAAATCAACACACAAAAATTTTGTGGTTCTAATAACACCAACAAATTATCAAAAGATATTAAGAAGACAATCCCACACACAGTTACATAAAAAAAGAATAAAATGTCTCAGAATAAATTTAACCAAGGAGATAAAAGACATGTACACTGGAAAATACAAGATGTTAATGAAAGAAATTGAAGACACAATTGAAAAGATGTTCAATGCTTATGGATTAGAAGAGTATTGTTAAAATTTCCATACCAGCCAAAGCAGTCAACAAATTCAAAGGAATCCCTGTCAAAATTCCAATGGCATTTTTCACAGGAATAGAATAAACAATCCTAAAATTTGTATGGTATCATAAGAGACCCTGAATAGGCAAATCAGGGTTGCTAAAGAATCAAAAAACTGGAGGCATCATGCTGATTTCAAATTTTATTACAGAGCTACAATAACACAGTATGGTATTGGCATAAAACACAAGACACATCAATGAAAAAGAATAAATAGCCCAGAAATAAACCCACACATATATGGTTAACTTATAATAAAGGAGGCAAGAATACACAATGGGGAATGGATAGTTTCTTTAATAGCTGGTGTTAGGAAAACTAATAATCACATGCAAAAGAATGAATCTGTGCCACTATTTTACATCATACACAAAAGTTAACTCATAATGGATAAAAGACTTGAATATAAGACCTGAAACCATAAAACTCCTAGAAGAAAACATACAGGGTAAGCTCCTTGACATCAGTCTCAGTGATGATTTTTTTGGATCTGACGCCAGAAGCAACACTAAGCAAGTGGCACTCTAAACTAAAAAGCTTCTGTACAGCAAAGGAAACCACCTAAAAGTGAAAAGACCACTTCTGAAGCAGAGAAGATATTTGTAAATCATATATCTGATAAGGGATTAATATCCAAAGTATATAAAGAACTCATAAAACTCAATGGGGCTTCCCTTGTAGCTCGGTTGGTAAAGAATCTGCCTGCAACGCAGGAGACCTGGGTTCGATCCCTGGGTCGAGAAGATCCCCTGGAGAAGGAAATGGTAATCCACTCCAGTATTTTTGTCTGGAGAATCCCCTTGGACAGAGGTGCCTGGTGGGTTACAGTTCATGGGGTTGCAAAGAGTCGGACATGACTGAGCGATTAAGCACATCACATCATATACAACTTAACAACAACAAACAAACCAATTAAAAAATGGGCAGAGAATCTTCTGAATAGAAAATTTTCCAAAAAATAATACAGATGGCCAACAGACACATGGATATAATGTTCATCACCACTAATTATTAGAAAAATGCAAATTGAAATCATGAGCTATCACCTCATGTCTGCTTGAACAGCTATTACCAAAAAGTCAAGAAATAACAAGTATTGATGACAATGTGGCAAAAAGGCAACCCTTGTACACTGTTGGTGAGAAGCAACACCAAGAAGAAATCGGTAAAGCCACTATGGAAAACAGTAGGCAGGTTCCCCAAAAAGTAATAGATTAGCACATGATCCAGTTGCCCCACTGCTGGGTTTTTATCCAAAGAGCATGAAAACACCAGTCTGAAAAGATATCTGCACTCCCATGTTTATCATTATTTACAGCCAAGCTGTGGAAACAACCTAAGCACCCATCAATGGGAGAATGGATAAAGGTGGGTGGGGGTGGGGGTGGGTGGGTGGGGGTGGGTGGGTGTGTGTAAAAGTGAAGTTGCTCAGTCATGTCCGACTCTTTGCGACCCCATGGACTATACAGTCTATGGAATTCTCCAGGCCAGAATACTGGAGTGGGTAGCCTTTCCCTTCCCCAGGGATCCTCCCAACCAAAGGATCAAACTCAGGTCTCCCACATTGCAAGCAGATTCTTTACCAGCTGAGCCACAAGGGAAGCCCAAGAATACTGGAGTGGGTAGCTTATCCCTTCTCCAGCGGATCTTCCCAACCCAGGAATCAAACTGGAGTCTCCTGCATTACAGGCAGATTCTTAACCAACTGAGCTATCAGGGAAGCCCCAATATATATATATAGTAATGGAATATTAGCCATAAAAGGATGAAATCTTGCCATTTGCAGCAACACGGATGGACCTCAAGGGTATTATGCTAAGTAAACCAAGATGGAGAAAGACAAATTTTGTATGATTTCACTCATACATGGGATATAAAAAAGTAAAATAAATGAACAAGCCAAACAAACACAAACATGTAGATACAGAAGACAGTAGTGGTTAGCAGAGGGTATGGGTGAAATGGCTAAAAGGGATCAACTGTATGGTGATGAATGGAAACTAAATTTTTGGTGTGATCTGCTCTAGTGTATACAGATATAGAACCATAATGTTATACACATGAAACATAAAACGTTATATACAAATGCTATCTCAACTTTAAAAAATGGGCAGAGGATCTTAATAGACAACTCCCCAAAGAAGATGTACCGATGGTCTACAGGTACATGAAAAGTGCTCAACACCACTAATCAAAGAAATGTAAATCAAAGTGATGAGGTATCGCCTCGCACCTGTTAGAATGGCTATTATCAAAAAGACAACAAACAACAAATATTGACAAGAGTGTCCCACTGTTGGTAGGAGTGTAAACTGGCACAACCACTACGGAAAACAGTATGGAAACTCCTCAAAATACTAAAGATAGAACTACCATATGATCCAGCAATTCTAGTTTTTGGTATTGATTCCAAGGATTTGAAAACAACTCACTTGAAAAGATATACACATCCCCTGCAGCATTATTTACAATAGCCAAGATGCAGAAGCAACCCAAGTGTCCATGGATGGATGAATGGACAAAGAAAAAGTGGTATGTGTGTGCGCACGCATATGGGAATATTCAGTTCAGTTGCTCAGTCATGTCCGGCTCTGCAACCCCATGAATTGCAGCACACCAGGCCTCCTCATCCATCACCAACTCCCAGAGTTTATCCAAACTCATGTCCATCGAGTCAGTGACGCCATCCAGCCATCTCATCCTCTGTCATCCCCTTCTCCTCCTGCCCCAATCCCTCCCAGCGTCAGGGTCTTTTCCAATGAGTCAACTGTTCGCATGTGGTGGCCAAAGTATTGGAGTTTCAAGAATATTACTAGGCCATAAAAAGGAAGGAAATCTTGCCATTGGAGACGAGATGGATGGACCTCTGAAGACATTATGCTGAGTGAAATAAGTCATAAAGAGAAGGAAAAAATAAGATCTATTGATACGTAGAACCTAAAAAAGCAACAAAAAGCCCCCTCCCCCTAAACCTAAACATACAGATACAGAGAACACTTGATGGTTGTCAGATGTGGAGGCTTGTGGGTGGGTGAAAAGGGTCGAGGGGTCAACAGAAATCCCCACTTTCAGTTATGTAATAAATAATATATAATAAATAAGTCATGGGGATGTAGTGTACAGCTTGATAACAGTTAATACTCCCTTACGTATCTGAAAGTTGCTAACAGTAGACCTTAAAAGTTCTTATGACGAGAAAAAAATGTTTAACTCTATGCAGTGATGCCTGTTAACTAGACTTATTGGTAGAGATCATTTTGTAATATACAAATATTGGAACATTATAGTGTATACCCGAACTTAACATAATGTTATATGGTCACTTATTTCTCAATTTAAGTGACCATAAGAAGTTTCATTAGGAGCTGTAAAAAAATAAAAACACGAATACAGACTTCACCTGTGGACAATTCCCTCCCTCCCTCATGTGGTCATGGGGACAAAGGCAGGCCTTTTTCAGTGTCTTTGCTGGACAGAGAGGCCCCATTGCTCCTTCACCACTCTCTCACCACCCCCATCCACATGACTTAGGTTCACCAGTTGATAAACACTGTTTTTTATCCCCAGCTTGGTCCAAGTGCCATGGTGTGCCATCAGAAGAGACTGGCAGAAGATGAGGCTGTCAACCATCACCTCAGCCCCCTTCCCGCTAAGTCCAAGAATCTCCACCCAAACACCCCAGCAAAGTTTGACAGATTGTTGCAGGTCCTAGACTCTGAAGCACCGCGAAAGAGTAGGCTTCCTTGGTCATCCTCATTCCAAGAATGCAGGATTTGCTATATATTTGTGGTAGCCCTTACTTTCATGCGGCTTTCCCATGCGGCTCAGGGGTAAAGAATCCTCCAGCCAAGGCAGGAGATGTAGGAGACTCAGGTTCGATCCCTGGGTTGGGAAGATGCTCTGGAGAAGGAAATGGCCACCCATTCCAGTATTCTTGCCTGGAAAATTCCACAGACAGAGAAGCCTGCAGCCCACGGGGGCCGCAAAGAGTCAGACCCGACAGAGCACGCACGCACGCACACATGAGGATTCAACCTCGAAAAGGCCATCGGAGGACCACCAGAAGGACAAGAGTAAGCAGGGCGGTCAGGAGGTGGCTGACAGGGAAGTGGCACAGTACGGTAAACCCCAGCCAGCAGGCAGCCTGTCTGCCGAGACAGGGAGCCAGTGCCCAGGGCTCCAGGGGAAGTCCCCTAGCTGCCTCTGCAGCACCCGTGACAGCCTCCCTTCTGTTGCCAGGGAAGCGATGCACCAGAATTCCAGTTTGCGGGGCTGCGACACCCTCTGCCTGCTGTCTAGAGGTATGGGAGGCAGCCTGGAGGCCCTGCCTCCTGTGCTTCAAGCCCCGGTGAATTCTGTGTGGGAGATTTGTCAGCTTAATCCCCTAAGTGGTTTCCTCCTGCAAGTCACACGGCCTGTCCGCTGGGCCCCAGTGCTTAACTTGCCAGAGAACTGCCCAGAAGCAGCAGCAGGAAGTGGCATTGAGGGAAGTCCTCAGCTGGGGTGTGGTGAGCCCCCCATCCCAGAGACACACCCCCCAACACGTGACTCTTTATGAAAGAGGCCCTCAGAGGGCACATCCAGGGACATCCACCTCCCCCTGATACCTACATGCCTTTCAACTTCCCAGCCATGTCCATGGTCTCTACCTTCATGGCCGTTAAGCCTCCCTTAGTGGGGGTACCAGGAACCACTGAACTAAGTTCAGGACAGCTTTCCAGGTCCAGCCGTCACCTGTGACTGGCTGTTCTGCAGTGCAGTGGCAGGAGGGACCAAACACAGGTCTTCTCTCAAAGGCAGGGCTAAAGTCTCCCTTGAGGCCAAGAGCGAGACTTGGCATCAGTCTCGCCGGGGCGGCAAAGTACTCAAGAGCATTCCATTCTCAGTACTATAAGCTGCCTGAATGTCCGTAACCTGCCCAAACTGCATTCTGTAGAAGGGATGCTCCCAGGGCTAGAGGATTCTTTTGCATGAAACCCCAAATTGTCCCCCTTGAACTACTACCTAATAGTAAACAAGAAGTACACCCTTTGCAGCCCTTACAATGCTTCTGGTGCTCTGCTGAGCACTTTGTGGCTGTAGTTTGATCCTGTGGGCAGTTCTGGAGCAGAGACAGACCAGCGTCCCTGCTGTACAGCTGAGGTTCAAGGTTCAGAGGGCTAAGGTGATTGCCAGGTCACTCAGCTGGGTTTGCACACAGGTCTGTGGGATGCCCTGCACTGACTCTCCTGCCAGCCTCTTGGGCCTGGCTCTGTCCTCTGAAGCCCCAACGGAAAGCACCACCCCGCTTTCTCTAGGTCTCTCCACACTCCAGTCTTTTCTCCTGGACCAAGCATCCTTGGCCTTCTCATTGCCAGTTACCAACCTTGGCCTCAGTCCCCGTGAGGACATCCTGGCCGCTTGCTTGCCTGGGCTCCCTTCAGGGCAATAGGCGGAAATGGACGCAGTGTTCAGCACTGTAACCACTTCTTCACTCCTGGGTCCCAAATGCCCTGTGATGCAACCTGTGCTATGTACTCAGACACTCAGTTGTGTCTGACTCTTTGCGACCCCCTGGATTGTAGCCTGCCAGGCTCCTCTGTCTATGGGATTCTCCCAGGAAGAATACTGAAGTGGGGTACCATTTCCTCCTCCAGGGGACCCTTCCGTCCCAGGGATTGAACCCGCTTCTGTCTCCTGCTTTGTTTGGCAGGAGGGTTCTTTACACTAGCGTCACCTAGGAAGCCCAATGATACAACCTAAGATTACTCTTTTTTTTGGTCTCTATCCCACGTGAGCACAGAAGCAACTCCAACATCCGATACTTATTCACATGCAGTATTTTAGGTGTTCCTTCTGCATTCAAAATTTTACATTTATCTCAATCACATTTCATCTCATTAGATTTGATTGTTTCAGTCTGTTGAAAACTTTTACAGTGCTGATTCTGTCACTTAGCACAAACGCCATCCCTCAAAGTGTTACCACTCAATGTGGCCTCACGAAGGACAGTGATGACAATGCTGACTGGCTGAGGACAGGGCCTTGGCCACCACATACCATAGTCAGACTGGAGTCCATTGCTTTTCAACAGGGTCCCTTGGGAAGCACCGTTCAGCCGCATGAATCCATCACTGTATTCCACCCGAGTACTCACCCCCTTCCTTCCTGGTTTCCTCCTGGTCTCCGCTGCTGGCTCTGGTTTCTTTGTTAAATATCTGTTGATGTCTGCCCCACATCATGAAGCTGTGTTTTTTTTTTTTTTTTTTACCTGCAGTCTCCCAACAGGAGTTGAAAGTTGTGGAGCAAAGTTGTGGAGTAATGCCCCGGAGAGGATCAGGGTGCAGGTGACTGAGACCTGGATAAACAGCCAAGTTTTTCATCCACCGCCGTGGCTGAAGCAGAGGAAGGGGAGGCAGCTGTCTTGGAAGGTGAAAGCAGAGGCGCTTTTGAAACCCAGAGTCGAACTGCAAGTCCTGATCTCAAAAACTTACAGCACCCTCTGGGAGAGCTCTGTGGGGACCCTGATGGGAGAGGCAAGGAATTCTCAGCGGAGGGAAGGAGGGAAGCGTCCTGGCCCGGCAGAGCCTACAGGCTTCTGGTGGATGGACGCTGCCTCCGCTTCTTTTCTTTACATTTTCCTCCAGAGGCATTTCACCTGGGCTTCGCCGATTGGGTTCAGCCCCTCTTTAAAATGATGTTACTGCATCACAAAGCATAGGGGTCTCACCTGAAGAACATCTTATGCTGCTTAATACTCTGTAACAGCCTAACTGGGAAAAGAATTTGAAAAAGAATAGATACACATGGATGTATAACTGAATTGCTTTCTGTACCCTTGAAATGAATACAACATTGTTAATCCACTATACTCCAATGGAAAATAAAAAGTTTAAAAAGCCAGATAGTTGCCTAAGGGGTTGATTAGCTTCATTACCACAAGGTGTGTCTTCTAGATGATTCAGGGTCCTCAGAGCAAGTTCCCCTGACGCCTTTCCAGGTGTCTATACAGGTTAGCCATTCAAAGAGGACCAGGGGAAAAGAGCCAAATATTTAAGTTCCAGGGGGAGGGAAGGGATTGCCTAATGCACGAGAGTCATAAACGAAGGTAAGTTCCCTCCATAAATCTGAGGGAAAACTAGCCTTAATAGACGAAAGCTGTATTTCTATCTGCTAATAACACAGCAACTGTGAAAAGATGGGTTGAGTTGGGAGAATGACACAGGTGATGAATTTGGAAGGAAACCACGGTGGATCCTCGGGAGGCATTCACTTAAGTCAGCGTGTATTTTCCGGGCGCTCTGGTTCCCAGGGAAAGAGCCAATAAACCCTTGGAATACTTAGCACTCTTCAGAAGCCGGGCCTGGATGCCAACAGCAGGCTGCTGACTCCCTCTGCTGGACAATTTGGAGTTTTGTTCCCAGGGAAGACGAGAGTATCAGCAGAAAATCTGAAGGCACGGACTTGGCCTGGACCCTGGGGCTTTCCCAGGGCTGGTATAGCCCCTGTTCTGGATTTGAGCAGGACCCACAGTCCTGTCAGTGTCTGGACTCATGGGAAGGCTGGGAGTGGCCCACTCATTGACCAGGTGACCCCCAGAGCACAGATTCTTTCAAAACTTTTCTGGGTACCTGGGATGGTGGTGAAGTGGCTGTCTCTGAAAGCAAAGATATCCACAGAGCAAATGATAAAGACATTGCCTCAACCTGAATAGGTTTATTTTTACAAAGCATATGGTTTTGTACATTACATTCGGATGGCTGACAGGCACGTGAAAAGATACTCAGCGTCACTAGCCATCGGAGAAATGTGAATTAAAACCACAGAGGTCACCTCACACCTGTCAGAATGGCCATCATCAAAAAGTCTACAACACATTCTGGCAAGGGTGTGGAGAAAAGGGAACCCTGTACACTGCTGGTGGGAATATAAGTTGGTGCAGCCTCTGTGGAGAACAGTAAGGGAGGTTTCTCAAAAAACTATGGTAGAACTACCATAGGACCTAGAAATACCACTCCTGGGTATATATCCAAAATGACCCAAAACACTAAGTAAAAAAGATACATGCTCCCCAGTGTTAACGGCAGCATTATTTACAACTGCCAGGATATGGAAGAAACCTAAGTGTCCCTCAACAGATGAATAAAGAAGATGTTGTGTACACACACACACACACAATGCAATACTACTCAGCCATAAAAAACAAAATTTTACCATTTGCAACAGCATGAATAGACTTGGAAGGTATTATGCTAAGTGAAATAAGTCAGACAAACACTATATTTATATTATACCACTTGTATGTGGTATCTAAAGTTTTTTAAATGAACCTAACAAATATTATGAAAAAGAAATTGACTCACAGGTATAAAAGAATAAGCTAGTGGTTACTGGAGGGGAGAAGGAGAGATAAGACAGGGGTAAGGGATTAAGGCATACAGACTACTATGTAAAATAAATAAGCTACCAGGATATATTATACAACACAGGGAATATAGTCTGTATTTTGCAATAACTATAAACGGAGTATAAGCTTTAAAATTTTTGGATCACTGTGTTGTATGCCTGAAACTTATTTGGTATTGTACATCAACTGTACCTCAATTTCAAGGAAGACGTAGCTTCAGCCCAGAAGGTGTTCAGAAGACAGAGAACTTCTGCTGATGGCTTTACATACTTTCCTGCCCAGAGTCTCCATTTTCCTCCCTTTTCCCTAGTGGGAAAGCCTCCCTCTCTCCACCAACATCTACAAGGTCGGGGGGATCCAGAGCAACTCTGGGAAGGACAAGGGAGTGAGGCAGGGATGAGTGGCCAGGGCACTGATTTCTCTGGCCAGGAGTTCTCCACAAAGTGGTCTGCTAAGTACCCAGATGCAAAAACACAGATTGCTTTTCCCTGGAAGTAAGTTCCAGAAACATCAAGGGTAGTCCAGCAGGGAAGGCCCTGGAAGCCACCCTTCCCCAGATTCTGAGGTCCCCCCACTTCAAGAGAGAAAATGATGTGAAGAGCGTCAGGATTCACCAAACTTATTCATGATTTTATCGAACAAAATGATGTGTAAGAAATGTCACATTTCTTTCCTTTCTTCTTGATCCAAATCTAGCCTCTCTGCCTTAATCTGGTTATGTTGAAATGGAATTTCAGCTTGGTAATGATCAAGTCTCTCTCCTGTACTCCCAGCATCATATAAGGTCCTAGGGGTCCCACCAGGGAGGTCCCAGGTCTTCTGGTCACCATATCACATTTTTTTTTTAGTAATTTAATTTATGTATTTGTGGCTGTGCTATAAATAGCTTCTAGTCAAAGCTGTGGGTTTTCCAGTGGTCATGAATGGATGTGAGAGTTGGATATAAAGAAAGCTGAGCACCGAAGAATTGATGCTTTTGAACTGTGGTTTTGGAGAAGACTCTTGAGAGTCCCTTGGACTGCAAGGAGATCCAACAAGTCAGTCCTAAAGGAGATCAGTCCTGAACATTCATTGGAAGGCCTGATGCTGAAGCTGAAACTCCAATACTTTGGCCCCCTGATGCGAAGAGCTGAGTCATGGAAAAGACCCTGATGCTGGGAAAGATTGAAAGTGGGAGGAGAAGGGGACGAGGATGAGATGGTTGGATGGCATCACCGACTCGATGGACATGAGTCAGAGTAAGCTCCGGGAGTTGGTGATGGGCAGCGAAGCCTGGCGTGCACGCGTCCATGAGGTCGCAAAGAGTCGGACACGACTGAGCGACTGACCTGAACTGATGGCCGTGCTGGGTCTTCCTTGTTG
This sequence comes from Bos mutus, assembly GCF_027580195.1. Classification (NCBI taxonomy): domain Eukaryota; kingdom Metazoa; phylum Chordata; class Mammalia; order Artiodactyla; family Bovidae; genus Bos; species Bos mutus. The sequence continues at coordinate 25,436,862 of NC_091626.1, read as the reverse complement.
CATGGATTTCTCTCTGTGCTGAGCTGGGGCTGCTCTTTGTTGCGGTGTGCACGCTTCTCATTGCAGCGTCCTCTCGCTGCGGAGCGTGGGCTCTAGGGTGCACGGCCTTGGTAGTTGCAGCGCGGGGGCTCAGTAGTTTCGGCTCCCAGGCTCTAGAGGACAGGCTCAGTAGTTGTAGTTGTAATGCACGGCCTAGCTGCTCTGCGACATGTGGGATCTTCCCGGATCAGGGATTGAACCCATGTCTCCTGCATTGGCAGGCAGATTCTTTACCACTGAGCCACCAGGGAAGCCCCATATCCTGGTTTGATATGCTCCCTGTTGTCACCTGCTGAGCCAGGGCCTGGAGGTCACTTCCCAGCCAGCAGATACTTCCCCTCAAGGTCCTGCCACATCCCCAGGATGCTCTGCTCAGAGCCTAAGGACTCCTGTCCCCCTCTGGGCCTAGGGGAAGCTCTCAGAATTTCATTCTAGTCTTCCTGTTTCTTCATGCTCAGCATAGCTTGAGGCAGGGGCACCCCCCAAATGGTCCTTCACTCTCAGCACCACCCTTTAAACCTGGGCAAGAAGGGCATCATGCTATATAGGGCCCACAAGTCTTGCATGTATGCACACTACACACACATTCACATACACACATTCACACACACACACTCGATTTGCAATCCCCAGTGCTGGCGCAGAGTCTCCTGTAAACCCTAAACACTCACCTTACTAAAAGCCATCAGGCCTCAGAGAAATGCCTGCCCTTGTCTTTCACTCTATGGCTTCAAAACAAAAGGTGGTGGTGACAGAATGCTTGAAGGGAGCTGGGTGTGTCTGTGACACGGGAAGGAGTTGAGCACTGCGAGTCTGGGGTGGAAAAACACATTGGACTTGCCAAATATGTCCTCTATAGTAGCATCAAAGGAATAGTATGCACAGCAAAGAGTTACTTCTTGGTAGTGCAAAGTGTCCGTCTTCTAGCTTCTCTTCATGATCCGGTTCATGGTTCCAATTCTGCAACATTCACAACAGGTGTGTATGGCAACTGAGGACCATTTTGCACTATTAAACAACTCATATTACTCTTCAGTGTGTGTATGTCAAGGTCTAGGGGTAACACATTTGAAGTAATATACTAAATTCTTTTCATCTTTACATTCATGGTACTTTAAAGTTTTGATAGATATTAAAATTGTGTGCATTTGAGGTTCAATTCCTTTCAATTTTTCTAGATCCTTGAAAATAAGAGAATGAACAAGGATGATGAAAAAATAGAAAATCTGACAGAGGAACTCAGGAAGAGAAAGGAAATAGAAAATCTTTAGAGAAATGGACAGCTTAAATTTTTTAAAAAGCTGGAAACATTGAAGATGAGTAGGTTTTCAGGTCAAAATGTACTCGGGCCATTGTGAAAACAGACAGAAGACTGGATAAGCAGTCAACAGTCAAGGTATTCGACAATGACAAGGAAACAGGTGTCAAGCTTTGAAATATTATAGTCCAATATTTAGCCAAATTGAATGATGCTTTTGATGGCAAGTATAGTGCAATATTTATGGAAAACAAGTTTAATAGAGATGATTTTGAAATGTGATGCTAGAATAGCCAAAACATTCTAGCATTACCTGGGAAGCCCAAAAAGACCCATACATGTATTCAATTCAACTAGATTGAACTGGGGAGGGACGAAATCATGATGCATAACACTTTTATATATATCACTGAGCCACCAGAAGAGAGGGACTTCCCAAGTGGCGCTAGTGGTAAAGAACGCACCTGCCGATGCTGGCAGACGTAAGACATGCGGGTTCGATTCCTGGGTCAGGAAGATCCCCTTGAGGAGGGCATGGCAACCCACTCCAGTATTCATACCTGGAGATTCCCATGAACAGGGGAGCCTGGTGGGCTACAGTTCATAGTGTCACAAAGAGTCGGACACAACCGAAGTGACTTAAGCATGCATCAGAAGAAAAAAAGGAAGTTGAAGTTAACGCTTTTCATTGATTTTGCAAACATTGTAAAAGATAATACTCTTGTTCTAAGAGAAGAGCTAAAAAAGTTTAAGTTTTAGGCACCCATTGAAAGCATAGTTCCACAAACTTTTGATGTAAAGGGCTAGATCATAAATATTTTAGTCTCTCTAGGCTAGATTGTACTTCCAATCCTTCCAACTCTTTCAAGCATAAAGCACAGGTTCCAGTATAAAACTGGGGTCAGCCAGTCCCAGAGGAAAAGCTGTAGGAAATGCTGAAAGAGATCACAGAGTTCCTAACCCAGGATGCCTGGCACAGTTCCTGTTTACAAATGAGCCCCGCTAAGGGACTCCTGCAGACTCAGAGACCCCAATCTCAATTTCTCAACATCCTGTTTACCATCTGCCACTGGAAGGACAAAATTAGACATGTCTGTGGTGCATAATATTTAATAATTTCTTACTAATGCTGCATATTTTCTTTGTGGCTATTTTAGGACTTTTATCATTTAACTGGATTCACATATCTTCTAAGGAATCCCAAGTTATTTGATCGATGAAGTTGTCTTTACATTGCAAATTCAATGTAGAAGAGTTTCCTAGTTCTTTTACATTTTTTAGCTTTCTTTAGGTGGTCCAACCCAGCACTTTCATATTTCTAGAAGAAGGAACATGAAAAAGAAAAAAGCCCTTACAACTTCATAGAGATTTCTAGCAGCACAGCATGCTTAAAGAAAGAAGATAGCAGAGTTCCAGATAAAACTTTAAAAGTTTAGACCATATTTCACTCCATGTTAATAAACAATTTTGTTTTTTTTTTTTCCTCTAACAATACATGCAAAATCTCCTTTGAAGTTATGGAAGGGACTGTGTGTGTGTGTCCTTGCCATTTTTATTTTTCTTAAAGTTCTGATAGGCTGGCCTGGGCTGGGATTGGATCGAGAACTTCAGAGAGCAAGAGTAGAAACCACTGTCTCTTGAAGTTTGCCTGCTGGCCTCCTAGCAATTGCCTTCTTGTTGGAGGTGCAGTCGAGCTGTGTGGGGACTTGGAGCACTGTGAAGGGACGCAGATTTGTTGTTATACTGTGTAATGACATTGTTTGTAATTAACACAAACATTCCATTTAAGACGTCATGAAGGAAAGAGGGAGAGTTTTCAGAATGAGCCTTCTCTTTCTTTCTTTAAATTCTTTTCTATTATGGTTTATTGCAAGATAGAGTTCCTTGTGCTATACAGTATGTCCTTATTAGTGATCTATTTTACATACAGCAGTGTGTGTATGTTATCCTACTTTATCCCTCCTCCTTTCCTCTTTGGTAACCAAAAGTTTGTTTTCTATGTTTATGTTTCTATTTTGTAAATAAGTTGATTTGTTTCATATTTTAGATTCCATATACAAGTGATATCACGTGGATATTTGTCTTTGACTTTTTTTTTCAAAAAAGCATATTTATTTACAAAGAAATATGAGTATACTAAGGAGCAAAGTAAATAAAAAGGTGGGTGTATATATTTACATAGCAAATAGAGGCAAAACTTATCAAGAAGTTTCTTTAAATACTTCTACAATATAACATTTAATGGTGAAATCAGCTTCTAAAAATAATTCTTTATCACTTCAAGAAGCTTTATTAGGAGGTTCAATTTATGATTCACAGTATTACTATCTTAGTGAAAAAATTGTAGTTTTATATTCTTTGGAAATCTCCAAGTTGCTAGAGGCCAAGTAAACCAGATTAGTACCAGTTTTTAAAAGATTCAAAGGTTCTTAAATTCAGAAGTCATAATTGCTTTAAGAAATTGTTTCTTACAACCCAAATGTGCTATCATCAGCTGAGCAGTATAATACAGACTTAGTATGATAAGGTCCATCCATGCCCTTCTTCTGAAGTCTTTATAGAACTGAAGAGTCCAGGGAGGACACAGACTGCAGAGGAAGGGCATATTGAGGGTTTTCACTGGGAGAGGGGAGCGGGGCAGAGTGAGCAGTGGTTTAACCCAGGGCACAAGCAGACTTGTAAAGCTGAGTTCTGCTTCTGAGTGGGCTAGAGTAGGTCATGGTACACCAACTCACTTACTGACAAAGAGCAGAAAAAAACTGGATAAATAACAAAAGTTATACTTTTAATGGCATTAGAAAGTTGAGGAAGCTACAAGGATCAATGGACTAAAATTTCAGAAAGGGGAGAACTGTCTGGAGGTGAGTGGATAACTGGCTGCCCCATGTGTTCCTGGGCCATTTTCTGATTCTGGGCTGAGCTCCATGCCAGGGAGGGAGCAACGAAACTCAGTGGCCCTGTGGGCTGCACTGCTCAAAGCAGGGGTTTTAGGAGTCTTGAACTCACGGCTACAAAAAGCTTTTCTGAATCTGAGGCAGTGGGAGTGATAAATGAGTCAGGTGACATGTTTTAAAAGACAGAATGAAATATCCTATGGTCTGGAGGTCCTGAAGAAACTAAAATGGCCAAGTGGAAATGAACGGAAAACAAAAAAGCCACAGATGAAAGCTATAGGGAGAGGAATATGCTGACACTCCATAGGTCCTTTTAACCCAGGGTCACTTATTAATTCTGGAAGCTACTAGAGCCTGCGAGTCAAGACTTGTCCCTAAGTCTGCTGCTGGAGAGCAAAGAGTGTATGATATTCATGAGAAATTGGAGGGGGGTGGGTGATACAACTGAAGACCAGAGGAACCTCACAAGGACGGCTGGGCGCTCTCTGAGGAAATGTACTAAACTTTGAATTTGTACACTACGAGATGGTACAAAGCTAAGTGGCAAACCTGTGAAGGGCAGAGTTGAATCTCCTTTCGTCTCTGGGCTTGATAGATGGGCTCCAGGCTGGGGATTTACAGCTAGCTTCCTGTTTGCGCTTGGAAATAGAAATAACAACACAAACAGTAAATAGCCAATCTTTGTCTCCTAAGGACACTTTAGGATAACAGTCGTGGCAAAAACAGAGAGGGGCTAAACCTTATTTGAGTAAAAGATCAAGAGGTCATATATTTCCCATCCTTGGGGAAAGGGAGACAGTGCACATGTACATAAAGGCTCCTTGAGGTCAAAAGTGGGGGACACCACCCCAGAATATGCGATGCCAAGGCCACCCCATAGGCCTCTGGACTGGAGTCCATCTTGGAAAACTTTGCACACGTGTATCCAGAAGGATCCTAGGGTAGGTCAGGTGTGGAAAAAGACACCAGATAATTGGCCACAGGTAAATAAAGGCCTGGCAGAACTGTCCTACATGAATTATTTAGCCACCTCTTTACCATGCTTCTCATTAGGGAGGATGCCCACACCCTTCCTCTCTGGGTGTGCATCTCTGCCTGGCTTCGGGTCAACGAGAAGTTTCTCTGTGTGCTCGCTCACTTGTTGTTGTCCTGTGTTTCTAATAATAAACTTTGTACCTGTTTTTTTTTTTTTTTTTTTTTAATAGATTTTACCTCCTTGGGAAATGTAGTTTTCATTGAGAGCAAAAATCCAGGGAAAATTTGCCTCTAGCCTTTAGGCCTTGATGCTCTGGTGGTTAGGATTCCTGATTTTCATCCAGGCTACCCAGGTTCAGTTCCTGAGGAGGAAACGAGAATCCTGGCTCATGCCACCGCTTACTGGTGGCTCTCCAAGAACAGGCTCTAACTGAAAACTTTTCAGAGTTACACCCTTGGCACAGGGGTAAGCTGGAGGTAGACTGAGTCTAACCAAAACAGCTTCCAAAATCACATCCAAGCCCTGATTCAGCTCAATCTGTGATGGACAATCTCCTGCCTGATACCTAGCGGAGGAAAAGGGGAAGCTAACATCATTTGGTGTCTTTCATCAAAATGTCTGGCATAGGATAAAAAATTACCAAATATGTGAAAACCAAGATTGTATCTCAGGTAAGATATTAAAAACTTAGACAATAGAAATAAGCCCATAGATGGTTCAGATATTAGCAAATAAGAATTTTAAAATACCTATGATGAACATATTCAAGAAAGTAGAGGAAAGAGATGACAATTTTACCAGATATTTGGGACATAATCTATAAAAAGAAGAATCAAATGGATATTCTACAATAGGAAAATACAATAGCTAAAAATAAGAACTCAATGAATCAGTTTAGTGGTAGATTGTGAACATAGTTTGCCAACTAGTTGGAAGACAGGCTATTAAAAATGTTTAGTACAAATTATCAGAAGAAAAAATATGAAAAACAAACATTAACAGCATGACAAGTGGGGTCATTGGAATCTCAGAAGAAGCAGAGAGAGGGAATGGAGAGAAGCAATAAAGGGGTTATGCTGGAAATTTCCCCAAAATGATGAAAGACGGATTCCCAGAGATTCAGAAAGCTTAGCAAACCCCGAGCAAGATAAATACAAGCTTGTGGAGCATTTATGTGCTGTTTTTAGATCCTGGACTGAGTACAATAAGAAATAAGGACTTTGACTTAGAGAAAGAGATTTATTCTAGACCATAGACCATCTTTCAGAGAAGGCAATGGCGCCCCACTCCAGTACTCTTGCCTGGAAAATCCCATGGATGGAGGAGCCTGGTGGGCTGCAGTCCATGGGGTCGCTAAGAGTCGGAAACGACTGAGTGACTTCACTTTCACTTTTCACTTTCATGCATTGGAGAAGGAAATGGCAACCCACTCCAGTGTTCTTGCCTGGAGAATCCCAGGGACGGGGAAGTCTGGTAGGCTGCCATCCATGGGGTCGCACAGAGTCGGACACGACTGAAGCGACTTAGCAGCAGCAGCATAGATCATCTTTGGTTAGAAAACTGACATATTTCATAAACTTGAATGATTACTCTCTATTTCCTGTGGCACTTTGAACACTGAAATCTCCCTGCTTGGCTGTTGCTTTGGTCTCTACTTTGAATGGGCTTCCCTAATAGCTCAGTTGGTAAAGAATCTGCCTGCAAGGCAGGAGACCCCAGTTTGATTCCTGGGTTGGGAAGATCTGCTCGGAGAAGGGAAAGGCTACCCACTCCAGTATTCTGGCCTGGAGAATTCCACGGACTGTACAGTCCCTGGGGTCACACAGAGCTGGACACGACTGAGTGACTTTCACTTTTCTACTTGGAATGCTCCCTCTCACCCACCTGTTGAACCTCTGGCCTTCAAGCCCTGTGGCGTGTGATGCTTATCCCTGCGGATCATTTTGGGTTCAAGGGGAGGGCACTCCTGTGGCCTTTGCCAGAGGGAAACTGTGTTGCAGGAAGACAGCTGGCCCTTCTCTTTTCCTTTTGGCTGTATCTCCTATAGAAGGAGGCATGATTCATTTGCCTGGAGAAATTAGACACCCTCCTCCACAGTTATATTTCTCTGTTTGATGAGGCTAACAGGTTAAAATAGTCCCCACCCATGGCCTTTCTCTTTCTTCTGCGCTCATCTTGTGGGTTGCAGTTCACCAGCCCGCCTGCTGCTGGCTCAATCTGCCCTGCTCACCTGGTTTTCTCACGAACTCCCTGTGTGCAGGTCCCAAAGTCTAGACTATGAGAGAAATGTGAAGGTTTTTTTTTTTTCACCCAAAGGCCCACACCTCATTCTCAAATCCAGTTTTACATGCAACATTTCACTCCCTATTCTATGTCTTAATTGGTTCAAACTCCAAGGGGATGAATAAGGTTTATTATCACCCTTAAAACCCCAATAAAACACATCTCAAAAGTTCCACCTTGTTTTAAGCTTTTCTCATCCTTTCTAAGCAGAACACACTACTCCCTTTATGGCTCTGAGGCACTTAACCAGAGTACCATATTGCATGGCAATTATTTCTTAATCTAGTGTCCTTCTCACTGGGCGCAGCCTCTGATTTCCATATCCAATTTCCTCATATCACCTTACACCCCAGGTATTCCACATTTGTTTAAAGAACACAAGTCTGCAACTTCACCAAAGATTCCTCTGTGAGAATCGCTATCATTAGAACTTTGTTCTGCCGTTGTTTTCTGTCTTAGGTTCATTTTATTAATTCAGAGTAACCAGTAATTGGCTGTTTAAAAAGGCTAACTCTTAAATACAATATTTTCTTCTCTAAATGCCAATGTTTAAATTTCTTTTTACCTGTTTGAATGAAACTTTTTCATATATACATAAATATATAATTATTATATTATTTCTCTGCTCTTTGAAATAGAATATCCTGAGGATAACATACTCTTTCCAAGTCTCAGGGCCATGATTTGGAATAGGAATTCTGTTTCTATAGAACAAACTCCCAAGTGCCTATTGAGATATGTTTCTTTGCATCTGCGTTTTTTTAAGTGATAGCTAGGATAGATTAATTAAGTGATAGCTATGATTTTCAAGTTTAGGTTTTCCTACCTTCTCCCTTTCCATTACCAGACGCTTGTAATCTCTGATGGGAGCTTACCTCCATCAATGAGTTAGCTACTTCTAGTATTGTGGTCGGAGAAGGCAATGGCACCCCACTCCAGTACTCTTGCCTGGAAAATCCCATGGACAGAGGAGCCTGGTAGGCTGCAATCCATGGGGTCGCTAAGAGTCGGACATGACTGAGCGACTTCACTTTCACTTTCATGCATTGGAGAAGGAAATGGCAACCCACTCCAGTATTCTTGCCTGGAGAATCCCAGGGACAGAGGAGCCTGGTGGGCTGCAGTCTATGGGGTTGCATAGAGTCGGACACGACTGAAGCAACTTAGCAGCAGCAGCAGCAGTGTTGTGGTGGTGAGAAAACTACATAACTATGTGTTAAAAACAGAGGTTAAAAAAAAAAAACTTTGATTAAGAAGCTCTTTTAAAGAATCAAGAGTCTGCCTTTAGAGCACAGACATGATAGCCACGCACACATAGTGATCTGCTCTGCAGGGTGACTCCTGTCTCTGTTACCAGCCCTCCACCCAAACCAACACCACCCTCCCCACTCCCTTGGAAGGTGAAACTCCTGGCTCTGGAGTAAGCTGATTTCTTAAAGAGATAATAGGTGTGCAGGAAGGGAAGCAGAGAGGGTGAAAAGACAGGTGTTGAAACCACTTCCAGGAGAAAAATTGGATTTGTTTTGCTTTTATTGATGAGCTCACACTTAGCAGCGACTCTGAATTAATTGGAGAAGGAAATGGCAACCCACTCCAGTGTTCTTGCCTGGAGAATCCCAGGGTCGGGGGAGCCTGGTGGTGAATTAACTTACCTTAAACATTTAAAATACAGCACGACAATATAGTTTAGCACCATGAACTGAGCAATCAGCCTTTCCAGCCTGAGCTGGCTTGGGAATTAAGATAGAGTCCTCTAGGGCATTTAATACAGAAGACATTTGTCTTATGCTGTAAAGCAACACAATTTTTAAATTTAGCACTTCTTACTAATTACTAGGGAAATGAAGTATCAGCTTTGGAATCACTCAGGTCGTTTGGGCCAACATCAAATATACACAGATTCCCACCCTGGATTATACGTGCTTTGGGAAAGATGTACACAGGCACTTCCTATCAACAGTGTTAACATACAAAGCAGGGAAATTCGGGAATGATATACAAGATTTATTTCACCTTTATACTTATATAAAAAATGTTTTTTGTTTCATATAAAACTGTTATAGTTTTCTTTGGGATTTTTATTGACAGTGTATTGACAAGTGTAGCTTAATGTGTTTTCATTTGACTGAGAGAAATCATTCTCTTGTGAATCCGTCTTTGTTGTTAAATTATAGAGAAGGTTGGCCTCGTGCATCTAGATTTAGGGACAACAAGATTCCTGAGTTTTTTGAAAGTCGTAGAAAAAGCTACCTTATCCCATGTTAATCAGAGTGGATTTCCAAGGAGGAAATGAACTGATGTAATCATCCTTGTGTTTGCCTTCTTTCTTTCTTTTTTAAAAAATCTATATTGTGATAAGATCACATGCCATATGTTAGTCTGCTCGGGCTGTTATAACAAGATAGATGGGTGGCTTAAACAGCAGATATTTATTTCTCAAAATCCTTGAAGCTAGGAAGAATAATATCAAGGTGCCGAAAGATTTAACTCTTGGTGAAGGCCTCCTCCTGGCTTGTAGACAGCACCTTCTCACCACGTTTGCCCAAGTCCTTTCCTGAGTGAATGCGTGTGTAGCGAGGACCTCGCCGTCTTCCTTATAAGTGCACCAGTCCCATCACAAGGGTCCACCCTCATAACCCAACATAAACCTAATTTTTTCCCAAAGGCCCCACCTCCAAACACTGTTAGGTTGGGGTTAGAATTTCAACATATAAATTTGGGGAAAGATACAAGCATTCACCCCAGAACACCATGCAATTAACCCATCTAGAGTATACAACTGGAGAAGGAAATGGCAACCCATTCCAGTATTCTTGCCTGGGAAATCCCATGGATGGAGGAGGCTGGTGGGCTATAGTCCATGGGGTCACAAAAGAGTCAGACATGCCTTAGCGACTAAACGACAGCAAAGTATAGTATACAACTCAATGAAGTTTCAAATATGCACTGATATGCCCAACCGTTGCTACAGTCAACTGGAACATTTTCCTTATCTCAAAAAGAAACCCAAGGACTTCCCTGGTGGTCCTGCAGTAAAGAATCACCTGCTGATGCAGGGGACACAGGTTCAATCCCTGGTCTGAGAAGATTCCACAGACCATGGGGCAACGAAGCCCACGCACCACAACCACTGAGCCACACTCTGGAGCACAAGTACCACACCTACCGAGGCCCACGCACCCCAGAGCTCGTGCTCCACAATGAGAGAAGCCACCGCAACGAGAAGCCTGCACGCAGCTAGAGAGCAACCCCTGCTTGCTGCAACTAGAGAAAGCCTTCCGAAGCAAAGACCCAGCGCGGCCAAAAGTAAAATAAATACACTGTATACCACCAACGAAGAAAAGGTTATTTTAAAAAAGATAAAATAAAAAGAGACCCCTTCTCTCTAGTTTCCACCCCATTCTCTTCCAATCCCCAGTCCTAAAGCAACTTTCTGTCTCTATGAAAAGTGAAAGTTGCTCAGTCATGTTCAATTCTTTGGGACCCCACGGACCCATTGAATTCTCCAGGCCAGAATACTGGAGTGGGTAGCCTTTCCCTTCTCCAGGGGATCTTCCCAGCCCAGGGATCCAACCCAGGTCTCCCACACTGCAGGTGGATTCTTTACCAACTGAGCTATCAGGGAAGCCCATAAGTTTACCTTCTATACGAATGGACTCCTATAATACGTGGTCACTGGTGACTTAGATGAACGATCTGGTTGAGGGTCTCTCATGAAAGTGCAGTCAAGATGTTGTTGGGGTCTACAGTTATGTGAAGACTTGTTTGTACCTGTCTTGTAGAATGGCTGTCTCACGTGATCACTGGCAGAGGGCCTCCGTTCCTCCTCACGCAGACCTCTCCACAGCCTGCTGGCGTGTCCTCACAGTATGGTAGTTGGGTCCTCCTACAGCAAATGCCCTGAAAGAAAACAGAGGAAACTGAATTCCATTTTAGGACTTAAAGTCTCAGAAGTCACAGCCCATCACTTTCACCTCATTCTATTTGTTAAACAGGGTCATTAAATCTACACTCAAGGGGAGAGGAGTAGGCTGTAATTCTTGAAAGAAGCAGGATTAAAGAATGCGTGTCTGCTAGTCATTCAGTTGTCTCCGACTTTTTGCGACCCCATGGACTGCAGCCCATCAGGCTCCTCTGTCTATGAGATTCTCCAGGCAAGAATACTGGAGTGGATTGCCATTTCCTCCTCCAGGATGATCAAGAAATATGTAGATATATTTATAAATCACCACAGATATATTACTGGGTTAACAATTTAAAAAACTAGCACCATTTTTTATGCCAGCAACAATTAACTAGAAAATGTAAGAACAAAACATGCTATTTACCATAATATCAAAAATAAAAAGTTTCTAAAAATTAATCAAGAATACCAAGTCTGCAACAAGGGTTTATAGAGAAAGATCTGATAAATGGAGAGATATTCTATGTTATAGGATGAAAGTGGTTAATGTAAGCTCCCCTGATGCCAAATGAATTGTCTAGAACCAGTCTAATTCCTGAATTAGTTGCCAGGGGACTCAGCTCCACAAACCTGCACAAAGGAGACTCTCTCTGAGACCTTCCATGTGATGTGGAATCCTACTAATGTAGCCATGGCCATCTGAAATAGTTTGCAATCTGCCAGATGAGTTAACAGAGAGGTTTCCAAGGAGAAGACATCCCTAGCCTTGTTCCATACCTGGATCAGGGTGGGGTGGGCAGGTTTGGTGAGAGGTGGGATAAGGATTTTAGCTGCTGATATACACCATATACCATCTACCATGTCTCCAGGGAAAAGATGGAGCTAAGGGACCATGTCTGGCAGCTATGGAAAGCAACGGGGTGGGAGAGAAATTAAGTGAGTGTTAGTCAATCAGTGGTGTCCAATTCTTTGTGATCCCATGGATTGTAGCCAGCCAGGCTCCTCTGTCCATGGGATTCCCGGTGCAAGAATACTGGAGTGGGTACCCATTCCTTTCTCCAGAAGATATTCCTAACCCAGGGATTGAACCTGGGTCTCTGGCATTGCAGGTGGATTCTTTTCATCAAAGAAGACCTGCGCTTCCCTGGTTGTCTGAGCCATCAGACGTCATTCCCAGGATGCCTGTCATAGCTGGAGTGATCTTCATGATGGACAAGTTCTGATCTATGCTGGGAAGGTCTCCCAGCATGGGCTTTGTTACACTGGGAAATGACAACAGTGATAACAGCAACCGTGATAGCTAAGCTTGACTGAGTACTCTCTAGATGTGAGGCCCTGTTCTAAGGACTAACTCATTAACCCTCCCAATCCCTCCATAATTATCTCTGAATATCTCCACTTTACACAAGAGGAGACAGACACAGACAAGACAGTAACTAGTCCAGGGCAACACAGCTAGTGAGGAGCCTCTGGTTACGTGGACGGACAAACACGGGAAGGACACACAGACTTCAGATTACAGCACCCATGCTGCTTCCACATCTCCCCTCTGCTGGTTGTTAGAAGGGCTGGGGCAGTGAACAGTGTAGTCTGGGGTGAATGAAAGCAAACCGTGGAGCCAGATGGCCTGAGTTCCAGTCCTGGATCTACCACTCATGAGTTGGTCTACCACAAGTTAGGTCCACAGCAACTTAGGCTCTTCAGGCCTCAGCTTCCTCGTCCTTAAAAAGCAGCTGGTTATACTAGCATCTATCTCTTAGGTTGTTATCAGTATTAAACAAGATAATGTGTTAGTTCATTCCAATGATACTGGATATTGGAGCTATAACCCACACGTTGTTTGACTATATTCTATCCATATATCCCTTTATATCCAGACAGCAGGAAGAAGGAAGGTAGGAAGGACTAAAGATGCCTTCTCTTTTTAAAGGAACCCTTCAAGAAGTCCTCCACGACTTGCCTGCTTCCATCTCCTAGGGCAGGTCTTAGCCCCATGGCCACTCTAGGTGCAAAGGAGATTGGGAAATACATCACAGCCCTGGACCCAGGTTCTGAGTCCCAGGAGGAGGGGGATGGATGATGAGTAGGGAGACAGCCATCTCTGCCACACTCTTCCAGATGTGTAAGTTCTCAGAAGAGAATTCATCATGCAAGTGGTGATACATTTGATCTTACATTCGTAATAGAAACTTCTGGTTGCTTACTCAATGACCATTCTCACTGTCTCCCTTTCTAGCAGAATCCCATTTTGCAGGGAGGGGGATGCAATCGTGAGTAAAAAAGGCTGTTTTCTTTACTTCATATGACTCAATCTGATCTACGAGGCATAAGCCAACATCTTCTTAGTATTTCTGGGAAACCCTTTGGTTCTTAGACAGAAATTCTGGAGCTTCCTTTCCTTCTTCCTGCTCAGAATACGGACTTGATGGCTAAAGGCAAAGCACAACCTTGAGACCAAAAGGGAAAGGTCCAGTGAAGAGAGGAGGCCTTAGTTCTAAAATCCTGAAGCCTCTCACCTAACGCTGGTGACCATGCACGCAGACTCCTTGTGTAAGCAGAGAAACCTAAGCCACTGCTGGCTGGCTTTCCATTTCACGCAGGTCATAATACCCTCATAGACACACTTTATCTAGGAAAGAACCAGCCATTGTCAGTTTCATCCATGGGACCAGAACCCTCATCAACAGACACCAAGGCACAAATTTATTCCAAATGCTGTTGCCCTGCTAGTATTCGGTGGAGGGGAAAAAATAAGACTGAGGTGCAAATATTTGCAAGGCACAGAAAGGACTGATAAGATCAAAATGGATGATTTTGGTAGGGAGTCTCGATTTTTGGAAGAAAGAGGGGAAAGGTCAGGGAAGAAGACAACACAGGGTAAAGCACTATAGAGAGATTCACCCTCTGTCTCCTCCTTTCTTTCTACCTTTTTGTCATCTCTGTTTTTCATACCTCCAACCTCTTTCTAGCTGCCATTCTCCTAGTACAGAATTCCTGTAACTTTCTCAAGCCGAGTGTTTTAAATTCATCCCTTAGCCCATTTTTATAAATGGTTTAAATTGCTGTAATATACAAAGGGCCAAATAGTCCAGGTGATTAAGGCAAAGTGCAAAGGAATACATTTAAGAAACTTAAAAATTCCTCTGTGGGGACATGTATAAGACTTGAACAAATGGAAAAGACAAAATATCTCCACAGAAGAAAATTAAGGACATCAATTTTATCTAAAGTCATTTATGCCACCATCCTTGGTTTCAAAAGATATGTTAACTGGATATTATTGAGAAATAGGCAAGCTGGTGACAAAATTCTTTTGGAAAAATAAAAGGGTCATGGAGTTGGACAGGGTTAGGGGAGGAGCCTGGTGGGATACAGTCCATAGAGTCCCAAAGAGTTGGACATGACTGAGCATCTAACATTTTTTTCCTAGACTCCTTCCTGAGGTTTAAGCAGGTTAAGTAACTTTCCCCAATTCATATTAGTTACTATCAGGGCTGGGAATCAAACTAGGCAGCAAGGCATCCCAAGCCTAAGCTCTTTTCTCCACAGCAAGTTACATAATAGAGCTGGGAGGGAACTTAGACCTGACCTAGTTTTACCCTCGACCGTGAAAGGCTTGCAGGCTTTTCCTGGACCAGGCATTGGTCTCTGCTCAATTACATGTACTGCCTCCCTGACAAATGGACTGGCTGATTGTCCTCCATATGAGCAAACTGAAGTCCCAGGCCTCTGAGTAACATGCCTGAGGTCCTGTCCTAGTCAACCGCAGACGTGGAAGGGGCCTGTGTCAGTTTATCGCTCTGTCTCCTAGGCCACCCTGCCACGATCCTCTTCTCTCCTTGATGTGAACTTATACCAAGCCATGAAATCCCTCTTGTCAGAGGGTAAGTCCTTTATCCTTCACTGTGAGGGTTAAATATGACTGGTGGGCAGTTTTACAAGTAGTAGTAACTTCACAGAAAAGTCTGGCTTCTCATAAGAAGTCGTAACTTCTGAAGCCTGACCAGCTACACTTTCTTGTCTTTTTTTTTGTTTTTTTTTTTCACAATATAGACACATTTTTGAAAAAAAAAATTTTTTTTTGGCTACAAGGCATGTGGGATCTTAATTTCCCCCACCAGGGATTGAACCTGAAACCCCCCACCTTGCAAAGACAGCATCTTATCCGCTGGACCACCGAGGAAGTCCTATACTTCCTTCTTGATTACCCCCACTCTAGACAAGAACAAAGTTTTCTCTGGCTTTCCTTCCTCCTGGAATTCAGTTTGGAAACTGCCCTTTTCTCCCAACTCCTCACATCTGGAACTGGTTTCTCTCTCAGCTACTTCTCTCCAAATCTGGACTTTCTCTCTCTCTTTTTTTTTTTTTCAATTAATTATTTCTATTGTGACTGCACTGGGTCTTCATGGCTGCATGTGGGGTGTCTCTTGTTGCAGCGAGCGGGCGCTACTCAATGTTTCTGTGAATGGACTGCTCATTGCAGCGGCTTCTCCTATTGTGGCCCCCAAGCTCTCGGTATGTGGGCTTAGCAGCTGCGGCACACAGGCTTAGTTGCCCCGTGGCATGTGGAATCTTCCCAGACCAAGGACTGAACTTGTGTCCGCTTCACTGACAGGCAGATTCTTAATCACGGGACCACCAGGGAAGTCCTGGGCCCTCTTAAATGGTCATTTCCTTGCACTCCTAATCTGAGGCCAGACCCACTTTTGGAGTAATTCCAAATACCTTCTGCCTGGTAACTAGCCCTTGCCTTCCCTGGCAGTCATGGGGACAATCTGACATTGGGCCAGCTGCGTCGTGAGCTTTCCTGCAGGGCTTTGCCTCCTACGAGAAAACTCTTACCTATTGCTAATTTGCAGCTGTAGAACACCAGCAAACCCCTTACAGACCCCCTACCTCCTTCCTATTTCTGTGGGTTTGTTCTTACCTGCCCCTTAAGACAGATACTTTTATAACACCCCCAGAACCAGAGGGTTCTTCATCACAGCAGACTGAAGCTGGCTTCACTTTCGCCTGTTGGGAATGATTCTCCTGAGGCACAGGACGGAATAGGTTGGTATCAATCATTAGATACAAGAACCAAACCAAAACAACTCATAACCGGAGGCACTGGAGAGCTCTAATTAAAACCTCTTTAAACAGAGTTTTGAGAGGTAATAATTATCTCGCTAAGTAACCTCTATTTAAGGTGGCCTCCAGAGTAGGAAAGTTTTTGTCTGAATAGGCCAACAGCCTTTAAATTTTATATGGATGAAACAAAAGTTATAGAAATGAATAAAAATGGTTCCTCCCACTCATATATTTGACTCTGAAAATAATATCTTTCATTGCAAGTAATATTATGTGATGTCTTAAGGCTCTGGAGTTGGACATTTGGTAGTATAATTATCGATATGTATTGGTATTCACTTTTGTGCGCTCAAATCTTATTTTTGAGAAAAATACTGTATATCCAATTAATCACAATGTAATTAGGCCCTAAAAAAATCTCAATGAACCAGCAACAAACACTGTAACACTTACTATCCAGGATCACATCTTTAGTTAAGCCCTGAAAACAGATCGTAGGCCCGAAAGGACAACCCCTGCTAAAGACTGCAGCTCTCTTTCTACCAGAGGGATGATTAGGGGCCACAGAGCAGCCTTGAAGCCAAATCCAACATCTATGAATTTCCCATCCCAAGCCCTCTGATTATTCCTCTTCCCAGGAAGGAAAGGAAAGTCAGATGTCCTCTTGACAGGAAGTTGGGATGTGAAATTCACCCAAGGTGAGCAGTCAGGGAGGAAGCTCTGTGGTGGGCAGAGAAGATGGAAGAGGCAGAAATCAAAGGTGCTCCCTGGACTCGTGATCAGGGCAAGGTGGCCATGCCAACAACCTGTCATCTGTCTGGAGGCCACTCTCCAGGTGTGAGGGACCAAGGAGAAGAGATAGAAATGCAGGACATGTGGAGGGTGTGTGGCACCTGGCTTGGGAACAGCAATTCCGGGATAGATCACAAGTATGGGGCCAGCACAATGAGGATATGCTGTATTGGAGAAAG
This sequence comes from Bos mutus, assembly GCF_027580195.1. Classification (NCBI taxonomy): domain Eukaryota; kingdom Metazoa; phylum Chordata; class Mammalia; order Artiodactyla; family Bovidae; genus Bos; species Bos mutus. The sequence continues at coordinate 25,419,467 of NC_091626.1, read as the reverse complement.
AGGCAGGGATAGAGGCAGAGTGAGTGCTGGCTCACTATTTTATTGCAATAAAATAGTGAGTGGAGAAGCCTTTTATAAAAAGGTAGTGTAGTCATGTTCGCGGATTTCCAGCAGCTCCTTGGACAAGCAAGTGCAGTGGGGTGATGGTTTTCATTTCCATAACTTCTCTTGGTCCTTAACCCTCCTGTTAGCATTGATCAGACTTTGTTCTTAGGATAGAGTTGTTAGAGTGATGGGCAAAGGAAAAACCCACCTATTTCTTGGGTTTTTAATCCAAAGGGACATTTACATTTCCAGTTGGAAGCAAACCCAGCTTTTGAGTACCAAAGCCAGTGTTTGTGCCATCCACGATAGGCGTGGGAAGGTGGCCCGAGGCTGTAACAGCCAGTCCTCCTATCCTAGGTCTGAGCTGGGGAGAGAGATAAGAGCCAAGGTGCTGGTATGTGGCCCTGTACTCTTGCCCTGTCCCTGCCCTCTGAGGGCTGAGTCCAGGGGAAAGACCACTTGCAGGTTAGGCATCTAGAAAGAGAGCGGACGCATGTCTTGCTATCCATCTGGTGCTCTACTCGCCTCACAAATGTGTGTGGGGAGGCCACAGGAGGGCTGGATCCTGGCCAACCCTGACAACCCTTCGGACAGCTCTGAAGTGAGTTTCCTTGTGCAGAGACAAAGGGATGGACTCAGAGTGTTAGCAGGAGAAATGGCAATAGAAAGATGCCTAAGGCTGTTCATCTATGCAGGGGTCCGAGTGTGGGCGACAAAAGATGAAAACCCTTTGGGGATTTACTCTTTTCATATCTTCCCGGGATCAGGAATTTTGCAAGTTCATCCGTTCATTGGTGTGATAGTTTGCCTGTTATTATTTCAATTCTTCACTTGTTCTCACAGGTTTTAGCATCTACTATATTTCTAGAATTTAAATCTTGTAGCTCCCAAACCAGCTCTTTCCAGCTTTAAGGCATGTTCCCTTATCTCATCCCGGGAAATGGTGATCAGTTCTGAATGGCCCTGCCCAGACTCTTCATTGGGTTTGGATACTCTGAGCAGACTGACTTTCAGCCTGAAAGGTAAAGTTTCAGAAATCTTAAACAATGGAACAGAACCTTTGCGAGGGCACACTGAAGAGAAGGAAAACACACATTCGCTCTCTTTAGAGTTCTCTACAGCTCTGGAATGACTTCACTTACAAAAAAATAGGAAGGAACATCTAATTTTCAGAAGTCAAAGACATTTAAACTCTTACCTGTCAGGAAGGCAGACATTTAACTTCTTTGTGCGTCTCAAGGTCATACAGGCTCAGAGAAAATCCAAACTTCCTTTTAACTCCAAGCCCCCTGACTTGCTATTAATCCCTTGGCACTGAGATTTTGGAGCAAATAAAGTGGTGGCTATGTTCCAAGCATATGTGAGGAATAAAGTCTTTACAAATGTTGGCGATGCAGTCAGTAAGCTATAGAAATGTAAGTGATCTAGGGACAAAAGTGTAACCCTTCCCGGAGACTGTCAAGAACTGTTTACCTCAAGCTCCCTTTATTCTTAGGATTCTCTGGGAGAAGAATGGGTGGCAGGTGTATTTATAGACCACACCTTGGATGGATCCTCAACCTTGCTATTTCCAGAAGAATCCATTAACATGGCATTAGATACTGCATATATCCTGCCTCCTGTGTGTAGGATAGAAGGCTATTTTCTACACATTTCCAAAGGAGAGTTTGTATTTTTCAATACCTACTTCCTTACTGTAAAGGAAAAGAAAAATAGGGACTTCCCTGGTGGTTCAGTGGTTAAGACTTTGCCTTTCAATGCAGGGGTTTGTGAATGTGATCCCTGGTGGGGAGCTAAGATCTCACATGCCTCAGGGCCCAAAAACCAAAATAAATAAATAAATAAATAAATAAACAATATTGTAACAAATTCAGTAAAGATTTTAAAAATGGTCCACATAAAAATATCTTTAAAAAAGCAAAAGAAGAGTGACTGAGGGGTATTTGTTTTGTCTGTGAAAGGCCATGGATGTCCAGCTAGTTACTGCAGTCATTGGAACAGCAGGAATGAAACCAGCGGTTTGGCCCATACTTCAGCCTGTTAGTTTCGACATCTGACCACAAATCATTCTTCTCACATGATTTGCAAATGCCCCATACTGGTCATGAGAACTGATTAAGAAGTACAGATGGCTCAGTGTGTATCCATCACCCCCAGTGGGAAAGTAATGCCAAGTGCATGCTGTTAGCTCATTCCAGGCAGCAACAAATGGCTTCCTTTCCAGTTATACTGAAAGCCAAAGGTTTTTCTTATTATAAAACAATGCTATTTAAATTATTGTTTGCTTTTGGTCTGACGTGAAGAGAGAGAGGAAAAAAGTGTGGGATTGCAAAGACCTTTTTCCTGCTGAGATGAAATGGAGAGGGATAGGCTGCAAACTGAGAGGGCATATGTGGTCTCTGTTTGGCTCTAGATCCTGGGGTAGCAGAAAGACACCTTCATTCCATTGGAGGGGTGATGCAGATTCAGAAGGGAAGTGCAAAAACCTCCAAGGTCATGGGCTTTCTCTGAGAGGAAAGAAGAGCTAATGAAGGAAGCCACAAAGTGATGGCAAGGGAACCGAGAAGGAATGAATCCGTCAATAGTAATTTGCCATCTGCTTTTGTTATACACAAGACAATTAGGTGACATCTAAGGCTGAGTTCTTCAAGGGCGGTCATAAACAAACAGAGCTTCTTCAAGCATCTGTAGTAGGCGCACAGATTAACTTGGGCAGTGATTTATTTGCAACTCAACTGGTGATCTATGGTCTGGCAGCTGGCTCTCTGGGCTTTGAGGAATTCTTAAAGATATTTAGTAAGTTGAAGAATGATGTTCAGAGAATAGTTGGTGTCAGTTAAGGCAGGGCCCCTCGGCAGAATCTGAGCTTTACCCTGAGCAAATCCACACATTTGATTTTGGTATGTGTGTTCCAAAGTGAGCTGACCCAAGGGACTGACTTATACTAACCAAATGCATAAGCTGCTAAGTTGCTTCTGTGCGACTTAGTGTGACTAAGTCCGACTCTGTGTGACCCCATAGACGGCAGCCCACCAGGCTCCCCTGTCCCTGGGATTCTCCAGGCAAGAATACTGGAGTGGGTTGCCATTTCCTTCTCCAAAATGCATAAGAGGCAGATACAAAAGCCCAGCTGATAATTCATTAATCTTTAGCAAGAAACGTAACAGTTGACATACTGTGCCAATTGGTCAGCATATTGGCTCTCTGGAGGGATGCGAAACTCCAATGTTCATGGGACCAGGCAGGTAAAGAAATGAATTGACCAGGTGTGAGGTAAAAAAAGGGGACATAGGAATTGTGTTGAACAGAGGACCCTATTCCTCTTCTAAACAATGCAGCCAGTATGATCTCCACCCAAAGGCTGCTGTTCAAGCGGTGGTGTGTACAGAACTTCTGATTTTTAAAGAAGATTCAGAGTTATATAAGAAATTTCCTGATTTATAAATATTAGTAATTAATGTTTAAAAGTTTTAAAACCCACGGTATAAGCCAAATATGCCTACACGCTTCTCATTTGTAACTGCTCATTAAATTATAACCAGAATTCTGCTTTGAGAGCCAATTTCAGGTCAAGGGAGTTAGTTGGTTGAGCTCGGTATTTAACATCATCAAACTGTAAAAGCCTGGTGTGTCTGTTTCTATTCAATGCTCAGGCCAAGAAGGGTTTAAGTCTTCTGTGGTCCAGAAATACATATGTCTCATATGTCTCAACTTCACAGGTTTCATTAAAACCATCAACCCCTGTGCTAGCAACATGTGCTTTATTTACACTATGGTGTTTGCCAAGTAAGACCCCACATTTCTGGACATCTTCTGGGTTTACCCCCATCATCTAGAGTTTACCAAGCCCTGCTTTTACCTAAGGATCCAGGAGCACTTTGTCCAAGAGGATACACAATCCTATCCACTAGGTATTGATTTTTTGGTTTAATTTTCCAAAGGAAACAATGATAGTAATAATAGTATTATTTTATTCAACAAGTGTTTACTGAACTCCTGCATTGAACCAAACATTGAGCTGGATACTAGGGAGGGTTGCATGAGCATACAAAAGAGAACTCAAGGAGCTTACATTCTAATTATTGCCAACACTTATCAAGACCTTTCAATGTACCAGGCTCTGCGGGAGACACTTTATGTAATTATCTCATTCAATCTTTAGGTCAACTCAAAAGCCTGTATTATAAATATTTCTGTTTTATGGTTAAGAAATTGTGGCTAATCAAGATCTAATGACCCCACCTCCACTATCCAGAGAGGTAATGTGGGTCCCCATCTGTCAATCTTAGTGGCTTCCTAGGCACTGAGACTCAACTTTCCCCACCATGCTGTCTTGGGACTAGACTTGGTAGATGTGAAGTGGGCAGGGTTTTCTGATGGGAATTCCATGTTATGTGTTAAGTTCAGCTCAGTCGCTCAGTCGTGTCTGACTCTTTGTTGACGCCATGAACCGCAGCATGCCAGGCCTCCCTGTCCATCACCAAATCCCAGAGTCCACCCAAACCCATGTCCATTGAGTTGGTGATGCCATCCAACCATCTTATCCTCTGTCGTCCCCTTCTCCTCCTACCCCCTATCTTTCCCAGCATCAGGGTCTTTTCAAATGAGTCAGCTCTTTGCATCAGGTGGCCAAAGTATTGGAGTTTCAGCTTCAACATCAGTGCTTCCAATGAACACCCAGGACTGATCTCCTTTAGGATGGACTGGTTGAACCTCCTTGCAGTCCAAGGGACTCTCAAGAGTCTTCTCCAATACCACAGTTCAAAAGCATCAATTCTTCGGCGCTCAGCTTTCTTTATAGTTCAACTCTCATATCCATACATGACTACTGGAAAAACCATAGCCTTGACTAGATGGACCTTTGTTGACAAAGTAATGTCTCTGCTTTTGAATATGCTATCTATGTTGGTCATAACTTTCCTTCCAAGGAGTAAGTGTCTTTTAATTTCATGGCTGCAGTCACCATCTGCAGTGATTTGGGAGCCCAGAAAAATAAAGTCAGCCACTGTTTCCACTGTTTCCCCATCTATTTGCCATGAAGTGATGGGCCTGGATGCCGTGATCTTAGTTTTCTGAATGTTGAGCTTTAAGCCAACTTTTTCACTCTCCTCTTTCACTTTCATCAAGAGGCTCTTTAGTTCTTCTTTAGTTTCTGCCAGAAGGGTGGTATCATCTGCATATCTGAGGTTATTGATATTTCTCCCGGCAATCTTGATTCCAGCTTGTGCTTCTTCCAGCCCAGCGTTTCTCATGATGTACTCTGCATATAAGTTAAATAAGCAGGGTGACAATATACAGCCTTGATGAACTCCTTTTCCTATTTGGAACCAGTCTGTTGTTCCATGTCCAGTTCTAACTGTTGCTTCCTGATCTGTATACAAGTTTCTCAAGAGGCAGATCAGGTGGTCTGGTATTCCCATGTCTTTCAGAATTTTCCACAGTTTATTGTGATCCACACAGTCAAGGCTTTGGCATAGTCAATAAAGCAGAAAGGTCTTTCCAATTTAGGAGCTCTGAATACTCATTATTAGAAGAGATACCATTTTCTAGGTGCTTACTTTGTGCTAGGCTCCATGCTAAGTATTTTACATATATTCTTTAAATACTCAAAGATATCCACAAAGTAGGTATTATTGTACCTTTTTTACAGATGAAGAAATGGGAGCTCAGAGAAGTCAATAACCTGTCCAAGGTTACATGGAGGGTAGCTGCACATCGCTGGGCACTGACATTGTAGACTGTGGAGTTAGGCAATACATGACCTAGTCAGTTGTTCACAGAGCTCACAAATGATGGTGATGAGCACTGACCCAGAACAAATACAGTCAGATTGAAACACAGGTGAAGGGACAAGTGGAAAGGAAAGAGAATTCCAGGAGGAATTTGAGAGAAACCCCCAAAAGAAGTGGGAGATGCCACCCACATGTGAGAACAACCTCTCCAACTTCACAGTTTTGCTTGTGGTCAATCCAACCTATTGGAACAGTTGGCTTAACTAATTGGCTAAAAAGACAAGCAACTGGTTTCTTCACTTATAAGAGAGTCTTGCAAAACTGTTGGACTTGTTCGGTTTCTCTGATCTTACCAATCTGGGAATGGAATTGACCTCCTTGACAGATATTTTGGCATTATGTGGACAAGGCGGAATAAACAATCAACCTAAGATCCAAAATGTCTACGTCAAGATAGAGTTAAGAAGAGTCAGAGTGTTTGTAGATCGTGAAGCTTTCCGTTTATGGTTTGTCCTATTGTCCTAGCTGGCTTGAGGAAGGAAACATTCTCCTAAGGTTTAAAAATAAATAAGTAGGAGGCTATCAAAAGTCATCAACTAAAAGAATCCTTGGAGAACAGCCAACAACAGGACTGTTATCAAACAGGGGCAGCTTTCCTGAGCAACTCGTCAGATCCTTGGCATGTCAAAATGGATTGCAAATGGAACTAGTAGTCTTGGAATTCTAGAATGTTAGATCTGGAACAGGCTTTAGGGGCCAGCTAAGCCATCTCTCTTATTTTCTAAATGAGGAAAAACTTAAGGACCACAGAGACAGAATGTCTTACTCAAGGTCACAAAGCCGATGATGGAGGAGCATTAGAGTGAAGGCTTCCTAAAGCTCCAGCATATCCAAATCAACAATTCTTCTTCTTTGAGGACTACTTAGGGTTATTTGGGGAGGGGTCTTTAAATAAATAGTTTATTTATAATGTCACAAATTCAAAAGCCTCTCTAAACTTTTACATTCAATTTACTTATATTTTTACTTATCAAATAGCCCAATTTAACCCAGTTAAAATTCTTTTAAATCTATTCAACATTAATGTAAAGGTAAGATAATTCATTTTCATTTTTAAAGGTTTTTAAGTGCATAACTATATATAAGCAATTTTCTTAAATATTTAACCCTAACAAATCTTATCCAAGAGAACACATCTTTGCCAAGAGATTGCACTGGTCATAGCAAACACTCCCTTCCAACAACACAAGAGAAGACTCTACACATGGACATCACCAGATAGTCAATACCTAAATCATATGGATTACATTCTTTGCAGCCAAAGATGGAGAAACTCTATACAGTCAGCAAAAACAAGACGAGGAGCTGACTGTGGCTCAGACCATGAACTCCTTATTGCCAAATTCAGACTTAAATTGAAGAAAGTAGTGAAAACCACTAGACCATTCAGGTATGACCTAAATCAAATCCCTTATGATTATATAGTGAAAGTGACAAATAGATTCAAGGGATTAGATCTGATAGACAGAGTGCCTGAAGAACTATGGACAGAGGTTCATAACACTGTACAAGACGCAGTGATCAAAAACATCCCCAAGAAAAAGAAATGCAACAAGGCAAAATGGTTGCCTGAGGATGCCTTACAAATAGCTGAGAAAAGAATAGAAGTTAAAGGCAAAGGAGAAAAGAAAAGATATACCCATTTGAATGCAGATTTCCAAAGAATAGCAAGGAAAGATAAGAAATCCTTCCTCAGTGATGAGTTTAAAGAAATAGAGGAAAATAATAGAATGGGAAAGACTAGAGATCTCTTCAAGAAAATTAGATACCAAGGGAATGTTTCATGCAATAATGGACACAATAAAGGACAGAAGAGGTATTGACCTAAAAGAAGCAGAAGATATTAACAAGAGGTGGCAAGAATACACCAAAGAACTATACAAAAAAAGATCTTCATGACCCAGATAACCACGATGGGATGATCACTCCCCTAGAGCCAGGCATCCTGGAATGCAAAGTCAAGTGAACCTTAGGAAGCAACACTATGAACAAAGCTAGTGGAGGTGATGGAATTACAGTTGAGCTATTTCAAATCCTAAAAGATAATGCTGTGAAAGTGCTGCACTCAATATGTCAGCAAATTTGGAAAACTCAGCAGTGGCCACAGGGCTGGAAAAGGTCAGTTTTCATTCTAATCCCAAAAAAAGGTAATGCCAAAGAATGCTCAAACTACCACACAATTGCACTCATCTCACACGCTAGTAAAGTAATGCTCAAAATTCTCCAAGCCAGGCTTCAACAGTACTTGAACCTTCCAGATGTTCAAGCTGGTTTTAGAAAAGGCAGAGGAACCAGAGATCAAATTGCCAACATCTGTTGGATCATCAAAAAAGCAAGAGAGTTCCAGAAAAACATCTACTTCTGTTTTACTGACTACGCCAAAACCTTTGACTGTGTGGATCACAATAAACTGTGGAAAATTCTGAAAGAGATAGGAATACCTTTGTGCTCAGGAGGCAGGTCAGACCACCTGACCTGAGAAATCAGTATGCAGGTCAAGAAGTAACAGTTAAAACTGAACATGGAACAACAGACTCTTTCCAAATTGGGAAAGAAGTCCTTCAAGGCTGTATATCGTCACCCTGCTTATTTAGCTTATATGCAGAGTACATCATGTAAAATGCTGGGTTGGATGAAGCACAAGCTGGAATCAAGATTGCTGGGAGAAATATCAATAACCTCAGATATGCAGATGACACCACCCTTATGGCAGAAAGTGAAGAAGAACTAAAGAGCCTCTTGATGAAAGTGAAAGAGGAGAGTGAAAAAGTTGGCTTAAAACTCAACATTCAGAAAACTAAGATCATGGCATCTGGTCCTATCACTTCATGGCATATAGATGGGGAAACGATGGAAACAGTGACGTTATTTTTCTGAGCTCCAAAATCACTGCAGATGGTGACTGCAGCCTTGAAATTAAAAGACGCCTGCTCTTTGGAAGAAAAGCTATGACCAACCTAGACAGCCTATTAAAAAGCAGAGACATTACTTTGTCAACAAAGGTCCATCTAGTCAAAGCTATGGTTTTTCCAGTAGTCATGTATGGATGTGAGAGTTGGACTATAAAGAAAGCTGAGCACTGAAGAACTGATGCTTTTGAACTGTGTTCTTTGGAGAAAACTCTTGAGAGTTCCTTGGACTGCAAGGAGATCCAACCAGTCAGCCCTAAAGGAAATAAGTCCTGAATATTCATTGGAAGGACTGATTTGAAGCTGAAATTCCAATACTTTGGCTACCTGATACAAATAACTGATTCATTGGAAAAGACCCTGACTCTGGGAAAGATTCAAGGTGGGAGGAGAAGGGACAATAGAAGATGAGATGGTTGGATGGATCCACTGACTCGATGGACATGAGTTTGAGTAAGCTCTGGGAGTTGGTGATGGACAAGGAAGCCTGGCATGCTGCAGTCCATGGGGTCGCAAAGAGTCAGACACAACTGAATGACTGAACTGAACTGGACAAATCTTATAAATCTAGTAGAATCATCAGTGATTATGAATCTTAAATGCTCCATAAAATTGTAAAATTCTCTTAACAACTATGAACTTAAAAAATCACAACCTAAAATTAACTACTCCATTCTTATCTTTTTATTATTTTTTGGCTGCACCATGCGCCATCCAGGGATTGAAACTGTGCTCCCTGCAGTGGAAGCTCGGAGTCCTATCCACTGGACCTCCAGGAAATTCCCATTCCATCTTACTTTTTAAACTGGAATCCCAATGCAGTGTCTTATTCCTTAATATTCCAAATTCTCTTAAACATTTTATCATCAAATATACAAGTTTTTCCAATATTCACAAAATCTACTCTTAAACTGAATCAGATCAGATCAGATCAGTCGCTCAGTCGTGTCTGACTCTTTGCGACCCCATGAATTGCAGCACACCAGGCCTCCCTGTCCATCACCAACTCCTGGAGTTCACTGAGACTCACTTCCATCGAGTCAGTGATGCCATCCAGCCATCTCATCCTCTGTCGTCCCCTTCTCCTCCTGCCCCCAATCCCTCCCAGCATCAGAGTCTTTTCCAATGAGTCAAGTCTTCACATGAGGTGGCCAAAGTACTGGAGTTTCAGCTTTAGCATCATTCCTTCCAAAGAAATCCCAGGGCTGATCTCGTTCAGAATGGACTTGTTGGATCTCCTTGCAGTCCAAGGGTTGATTCTATGAAATGGATGGACTTCACCATCTCCTTAAGACTAAATCTTTTCCAGGCTACGGTTATCATTTCAATGAACTGAGGTTGCTAACTAAGGGCCATGAAGGATTCGGCTGTGATGAGCAGTCTAGACCAGCAGGTATGCAGGGGAGTCATCCCTGGATATGCACTACATTTTGGACTCTTTAAAACTGTTGCACCGATAGATAACGTGGTCTTGTAGCCCAAGGTTCTCTGGTTTGAAATAATTAATTCTCTCTTTTCACTTACATCTTCATTCCCTTTCCACTGTACAAGTGCACTTTGCAGCTTGATTGGATTCTGTTCATCTGTTTACTGCCTTATCGTGTTCCAAAGCTTGTTTCCCTTTGTTCCTGTTTCTCCTTGCCTAGGCCACAACTCTTAGAGATGCTTAATGACATCTGTTTGGATTCTGTATGGATTTCTCAGAGCTTTGTCAGGTTCTGTGGTCACTTAATCCAGTGACAGCTCAGAGGTCTTTCCATCACTTGGCTTTCTCCTGTAACAAGGAGGTCAGCCACTAGGCAGGATGTGGGAGTGGCTTCAGTCTCTCCTTCCTCTCTTCCAGGAAAAATACCCCTACTATATGCTAAAGTGTCTTATAGACCTCTGAGACAGAGCCTGATTCTCCCCAGGGCTCTGGGTCTCAGTTGGATAAAGCCAGACTTATTATGGCAGTACTCTTCTATGGGAGAGATTTCAATGCTGAACTTTTTAAGATAATGAGAGTTCAAGTGTCTCCTAATACTTCATTTGAATATAAAATTTAGTGGGTATGCTTGGGTGACTTAAAAATAAAATAAAAGGGGAATGGTGGGAGGGATGGATAAATTAGGAGTTTGGGATTAACATATATAAACACTGCTGCTGCTAAGTTGCTTCAGTCTTGTCCAACTCTGTGTGACCCCATAGACGGCAGCCCACCAGGCTCCCCCATCTCTGGGATTCTCCAGGCAAGAACACTGGAGTGGGTTGCCATTTCCTTCTCCAATGCAGGAAAGTGAAAAGTGAAAGTGAAGCTGCTCAGTTGTGCCGACTCTTAGCGACCCCATGGACTGCGGCCCACCAGGCTCCTCTGTCCATGGGATTTTCCAGGCAAGAGTACTGGAGTGGGGTGCCATCGCCTTCTCCCTATATACACACTATTATACATAAAATAGATAAACACCAAAGACCTACTGTAAAGCACAGAGAACTCTACTCAATATTCAGTAATAACCCATATGGGAAAGAATCTGAAAAAGAATGGATATATGTATAGTTGAATCACGTTGCTGTATACCTGAAACAAACACTGTAAATCAATTACATTCCAATATGAGACAAAAATTAAATTTTAAAAATAAAAGTTATGTGATTTGTTCCAATTTTACTTTGAAAGGTCCGGGGATGTCCAAAGTGAATGGAAATCAGACTTCAAAGAAGCAGAAACTCGGATATTACTGGAAGCCCAAATAGATTTCTGGTCAGGATTAATCTATGCATTAAGATTCTGTAAACAGAGAAAACAAGCAAGGATTTCAAATAAAAATTCACCTTGAATGACAGGTGTCAGTTTTCAATGAGCTGCTTTTCTCCTGAGCATATGCCTGGGTACAGGGTGACTGGAGAAGAAAGATTAAATACAGCTTTACTGATTCTCCAGCATGATACTGGGTTAGCCTGAATTTATTTTCTGTATATGTGATTATGCATATACACGCCACAGGTATACGTATATATCTTTCAAATTAAAGAAAAGAATTAAACAGAAGTTCCTTAAATTTTTATTTATTTACAAAATATTTAGCTGAGTTTGACAAAACTTCCGAGTGTGTGCAACAGATGTTGTCAAATTGTTCTACTCCGGCAAAGTCCAGCCTGTAGATGGGATTCATTCAGCCTATCAGCAAGAGCTCATGTGGTGTAAGAAAAAAAAGAATCAACATTTAGGCGTAGGCAGGTAGCAGATAAATATCTGGATTTCTTGGCAGTAGGAATGCCTGGATGCACAGCCAGGGTTCCCATGTGGTGACCGTTCTCTCCCCACTGGATAGGGCTTGTACTCTCCTGGCCACGGTCCCCATCTACCCCTATGTCTACCTGACACTGAGTGTCAGTTGCTATTTATCCTCACACCTGCCTTGTTATTTTTCTGAGAGTAGCATTAAGAAGCAGCAGCATCCTTCTAGCAAAAATAGAAAAAGAAAAGACCAAGAGAGTGGCATGTTTCAAGAAAGAAAAGCAGGCATATTTCTATGCAGAAATAAAGGCTTTTCCTATGTTTTTTCACATGCAGGGTTTTCTTAGACCTGGACAGCATGAGGCATTGACTTGGCCTCTGGGGTTCCTACTCGCTTGTGAATATGCAACCCCTGATTCAGCTGTGGTTGCGAGTCCCTGACAAGTGTCACCATGCTGTAACCCACTGAAATACTCATGGCCGGGAGGGTGGGTGAACTTTATAAACTTTAGCAGTTCTCTCTTTAGCTTTTTCCCTAAGGACCTCCTTTCTCACCAAACTTTCAAGCCCGTCACACTAACTCCACTTCACGCAAACATAATTGTCTTCACTGGTACCTTTTCCCTTTCCAATCTCCCTCGAAATAATTGGGTTATAGCACTAGACGTGTTCATGGTCACGAGAGACTTAAAAGCTAATAGAGATATGTAACACAGAAGACTCAGCTCTCCCTTAGGAAATTATTGTGAAGTATAGTTGAAAGGAGAAGATATTAAAATCAAGATTATGTTGAATAAGATTGAAAAGGAAACACTGTAATTGGGGAGAGGGGAAAAGAGGGTAGTTGAAGGGATTTCTTGATTTTAAAATTCATTCTATTAAAAAGGTATTGTCAGTTTAGAATAGGCCCTACGCTTAGCTTTTGATTAAAAGGTCAGGAGAAGAAATGAATATTTCAAACTTTCATATGGGCAGAAATAGCATTACAGATCACTCATTTCAAAGGGGAAAGAAGAATGAATGTTTTCTTGGAGTGGTCCAATGAATGCTAGAAAAGAGGCAATTTTTCAGACAACGAATCTACTTAAATTCAGGGTCTGGAGAAGCATGAAAACATAAAGTCTTAGGGAGTCACTCTTATCATGATCTCCTTTCTTTCCTATACAAGACTTCTATAGGGAATGATAACCTTCCATAACCAATGCTATGAACACAAAGGATTGACCTTTTAAGTTGCAGCCCCAAATAACTTTAGTGGCCCCCCCACCTCCAGGTCCTGGCTCAGATCTGCTCTGTGCAGCTCCTTTCCCTGACTTTGGGATGAGAGCTAGGGTGGGCCAGCCTGTCTTGGTCACCCAAAGATAAGGAAAAACCTTCTGGTCACCTGAAGTCACAAAATCAGGCTCATCTCAGAAATTAGGATATTTGATTCCACGAAGTAGTTAACACTACAAGTACATTTTGAGTTACAAGTTCCTTTCTCCTTGAAGTCAGGCCTGTGCTGTGCTGTGTGTTGTGCTTAACTGCTCAGTCCTGTCCAACTCTCTGCGACCCCATGGACAGTAGCCCAACAGGCTCCTCTGTCCATGGGGATTCTCCAGGCAAGAATACTGGAGTGGTATACTCCCCTGCTCCAGGAGATGGTCCCAACCCAGGGATTGAACCCAGGTCTCCCGCATTGCAAGCATATTCTTTAACATCTGAGCCACCAGGGAAGTCAGGCCTGCCCCGGGAAAAGCAGACCTGATTGGATTCCCCAACCTAGCACTTATACCATCCTCCTTTCTCAGTGTGCTGACCACAGAGTTTGTAATCATTCCAGGAAGTAGAGGAGAAGAGAATTAAGATGCAGGAGAGGTCTCACCTGACATGTATCGATATGGCTGTCATGAAGGCTGGGATTAGGACATAAAATTAAATAGGCTCCCCAAATTAGAAATTGAGATAAATAACATTTTAATCCAACATGTTAAAGAACTAAATACAAAAATCCCTGGTGAACAAAATGTCAATGTTTTAAATACAGAATAAGATTAATTTTAAAATTATTTCAAATAATCACACAAAAGAAATTGCCAAACATAGCAATTCTCTCAAGTGAAAATAAGTTTAAAAAAAAAGCTGATTTTGAAAATATTATTGATGAGTTTGTGTCCATTAAAGCCAGGAAATTAAAATAATAGCAAATCTGTTGGGGGTATAAATAAAATATTTGAATTTAAAGTAATGTGGTTTCAAAACACTCTTCCATTTCTCAATATTTTTTTCAACTATGCTAATGTTCTGGGGAAAATTAACCATTAAAAAGATATATTAAAAATGTATGTATAGGACACACGTCTTTCCTTTCACCTCTGGCTCTAATATGGCTTGCTGCAACACTGTTACCAATTCTGCCTTAATTTAAAATATTAATACTTTGTTCATCATGAGTGCTTTCCCACTAATTTTGATTTTAAAAAATATTATGTCATTGGGGAATGTAAATTAAATCAACAATGAGCGACCACTACATCTTTTTATGTGCTTATTTGCCATCTGTATTTCTACTTTGATGACATATCTGTCAAGTATGACTTCTGGCCCATTTTTTAAGTGGATAGATCATTTTCCTATTGTTGAGTTTAAAGAGTTTTTGGCATGGTTTGGCTAACAGTCCTTTATCAGATATGTCTTCGAAAATATTTTCTCCCACTCTGTGATTTGCCTTCTTGTTCTCTTGACCTAATGTCCTTTTCTTGTTCTAGGCTCCCATCTAGATTACTACATTATATTTGTCATTTCTCCTTAAGCTCCTCTTGGCTATGACAGTTTCTCAGACGTTCCTTTTGGTGATCTTGACTGTTTTGAGGTGTACTGATCAGGTATGTTGTAGGATGTCCCACTACTGGAACTTGTGTTATGTTTTGGTCATGATCACACTGGGGCTATAAATTTTTAGGAGGAATGTAAAAGAGGTAGAATGTCATTTTTATCACAGCATATTAAGGGTATAGATTACCAACATGATTTATGACTGTTGATTTTGAACTTGAACACCTGACTGAAGCAGTGTTTGGCAGATTTATCTACTGTAAAATTACTCTTGCTTATCTTCTTCCCATACTGTACTCTTTGGAAGGCAGTCGTTATATGCAGCCCATACTTAAGGAACAGGGAGTTATGCTTTCCCAGCCACTGCTCCACTTTAGAGTGAAGTATCTACATAATTTATTTAAAATTTTCTACATAGAATATCCGTGATTCACTAATTTATTCAGTAACTTAATTGTATCAGTAGGACTCATGTATATTTATTTATTTATTGTTATATTTTTATTTTTTTAACTTTTTATTTTATATTGGAATATAGCCAATTAACAATGTTGTAATAATTTCGGGTGCACAGCAGAGTGACTCAGCCATACATACACATGTATCCATTTTTCTTTAAAATCCCCTCCCATCCAGGCTGCCACATAACATTGGGCAGAGTTCCCTGTGCTATATAGTAGGTCCTTGTTAGTTATGTGTTTTAAATTAGCAGTGTGTTCATGTATATAATATTTATTTTATTTTTCTTTTGTAATGTAGATGTTTATAGCCATGGATTTCCTTTAAGCACTACTTAACTGCATTCTAAGTGCAAAACTAGTTTTTAACCAACTCCTGAGCAAGTCCTTTAGAGTGACTATTTGCTAGCCATGTCTTGGGGCTGAGCTAAAACTGGACTGAGTGTCTTTTTAACATCCTGGTACACTTACGACAAGGTTCTTTGGCACTTTACGAACAAACTCTTCCTTTTTGAAGTCCATAATAGATTTACATCTATTTTAATTTCTATTATATTGAGCAAAGTCCCAGGGCAAGAAGTATTGTGGGGTTGAGGATTGCCATAGCAGAAAGAATTCTAATGTTCACAAGGGTTACCCTTAGTATGATTTGGGCATATCCTTAGACCAACTGCACAGCTGCAATTAAAAGTTAAGCAGAGTAAACAGACATATTTCTTCTAGATCATCTGGTTAACTTAGACCAGCTTGTGTGTTTACATGTGGAGGAAATATGGATAGAGGGATGGAGAAGTGGAGAAAGTAAATATTTGCAATCACTGAGGTCTGGCTCATAATTCAGAGAGGAGCCCAGACTACAACCAAGGGGCAAAACTCTCAGGCAGTCATAGTGACCTCAGGAGCACGATTGCTTGAAAACTCTCACTGGTACAAAACCAAACGAGTAGCTTATTTGAAATAGGATTATCCTGGTCCACTTCCTTGTGCCTTGGCTCTGAAATAAACCAAGGTTACCCTTGGTTCTTAGAAGACTGACTTCCCAGGAGTAACTCCTGAGAAAGCTGGTATCCCATGGGGAGTGTATTGCCTTTGAGGCTTCCCTGGGCTGTGATATGATCGTGCCATCCGTGGCTGCTCCATAACTTGCTGTGTGACCTTGGGCAAGCCCCCTTAACATCTCTGAGTCTCACTTTCCTTACATAGAAAAATGAGACTGGAAAGATAGAGGAAATGATTATCTAGAGTCTCTTCCAGCTCTAACATTCTATATCAGATTTCCTGGCTGGTGTTGGCCCATCTTCCATGATAAAATGACCCCCAGAGAAACAGAGGACTAGTCCATATTTTCCTCCCCTCCCTTTTTTCTCTCCTCACCCTTGCCCAAACTATTCTTCCCTGTATTTTTCCAAATACCAAAATTTCCCTTGAACTTGAAACTGGGATGGAATTGACAAAAGATGTGATGTTTCCCATATATGTTTAATAAGCTAGAATGACTGCTTCAGTTAGGGAGATAAGACCTCGGCAAGCACAGCACAGCACCAGAAACCCAGTTCCTAAAGGGCACGTCCTCATTATGTTTTCATTCAGCGCTTTTTCAATGAACGAAAGATAGTTAACAATGAAATAGAAGCAAAGCAAATCCATTTGTGCCCATCTGCATCCTCTTCACAGGACAATGTCTAATTCTGGAAGCAATGGTAAAAAATTACAGCAAAGAATGCTGTTGTGATTCAACAGGGAGACAGCACAAGTGAGTTTCTTTCAATATGCAAAAGGTTGAAGCAGGGGTCGAATATGATTAGGTTGCAAGAGGTTTGTTCTGCAAAAGCTCAGGGAACTTTTCATCCATGTTGTAGCTGGGGTTCCTGAAATTCCCTGAAGTATCTATTCTGCTAAAAATGTTTCAGAGAATGTTTTGGGGGGCACAGGGGAGGAGGAGAAGGCAAAAGAGAAACAGTGTCAAGGAAAGGCTCAACAATCTGGTTTATGCCAGAGAAGGCTCGGAATTAGATGTTTCTCAAGGACGACAGTACAGTGTAGTGAGAAGCACATTGGATTTGGAGTCCAAGTCAGAACCTGAGCCTCCTCACTCGCACAGAACTCCACCTAACACTTGCTCACGTGTCTGTTGTAAAGGTCAAAAAGAGATCTGTTTAAGGGCTTGGAAAACAGCAGCTACTCACATTGGCCATTGTCATGAAAAGGTCATGCTCTTTGGAAAGAGAAATGCATTTTAAACTAAGCAGGGTTTGTTGTAAAGGAGGCTATATTTGGGGATGAAGAGGGCTTCAGGGATCTGCACCTGCTCTTTTCCATAGGTGTCTCTTCCTACAGGGACAGATTGCTTGTGGCTGGTGAGGCAGGGCCCTGCGGGGAATTATGCTGGGAGGGCAGGGGAAGCAGCCATGTGGACTCAGGCTGGGGAGTTATCTGGGGACCTTGAGAGGTGCTTGAGAGAAGGGCTAGTGCACCACAGGGAATGGCTGCAGCCCACGTGCTGAGGGCCAGCTCACCCCTCCTTCTAGCTACACCTGTTAGATGGATGATTATCATGATGTGATTTCTTTTGTGCTATGATTCCTACCTCATCTTATGTGAAGCTTGCATGATTTCAACTATATTAAGATATGTTAAATAGTTAAAAATGGAGTCCCAGTGGCCAATGTGAACTTCCATATTTGTTATTTTGAAACATCTGCTCTAGGACTGCACATTTCTTAGGGTGTAAATAAGAGAATTATTTTAGATAAAAAGTACGATGGGCAATGTACGTGCCTGGAACAGAAAGAGGGACTGATAGCCAAGACCCCTTCCCTAGGGTAATGGTTACTCCTTAAAAAGAAACCACTCAGCTGAGGCACTCGATGGCTCTTTGCTGGGGACCTGACTCCACACTGCTGAGAGTTGTTGCAGGCAAAGTCACCCAGGGACCTGCTTAGAAGGTGACTTGCAGCTCACACATCACCAGACCTGCTGCCACAGCAGAGACTGCTGGTCTTGCTGAGATGCCTCCTTCTGGACTCTCCTTGGGGTGGTGCATTACCCTCTTTTTCCTACTTTAACTAACACGTGTGGTGGGCTAATTGTCTATAATGAATCAAGTGATTCATGAGTGGAACGATGGCTTCTGTTCCATCCATCTCCAATTCCAGTAATTTTTACCTGCTCTTCCTGCAATGAGCATTAAACCTTCCCTCTCTGAAGGGTTCAAGTAATCCTCCCATGGAACTACAGATTCAGAGGTCTAGGGGCTGCTGTTCCTCTCAGTTAACTCATTTCCTTCCACTATCTGATGGTCTTGTCTCTTAGCCTTCCAGTATGCTTCAGTTCAGTTCAGTCACTCAGTCATGTCCGACTCTTTGTGACCCCATGAATTGCAGCACACCAGGCTTTCCTGTCCATCACCGACTCCCGGAGTTTACCCAAATTCAAGTCCATTGAGTTGGTGATGCCATCCAGCCATCTCATCCTCTGTCGTCCCCTTCTCCTCCTGCCCCCAATCCCTCCCAGCATCAGGGTCTTTTCTAATGAGTCAACTCTTTGCATGAGGTGGCCAAAGTATTGGAGTTTCAGCTTTAGCATCAGTCCTTCCAAGGAATACCCAGGACTGATCTCCTTTAGGATGGACTGGTTGGATCTCCTTGCAGTCCAAGGGACTCTCAAGAGTCTTCTTCAACACTACAGTTCAAAAACATCAATTCTTTGGCAATCAGCTTTCTTTATAGTCCAACTCTCACATCCATACATGACCACTGGAAAAACCATAGCCTTGACTAGGCGGACATTTGTTGGCAAAGTAGTGTCTCTGCTTTTGAATATGCTATCTAGGTTGGTCATAACTTTCCTTCCAAGGAGTAAGCTTAACTCCTCCCAAATTCATTGCCCTCTATCTCTTTCTTGTTTCAGGTCCTTCCTGTAGGTTCTCTGTCTCTCTTACACACACACATACTGTCATTCCCCAGTCCTTCCTTTTGGGCAGTCTTCCAACCCTCCTAGAGAGCTTCATTCCTTCCTACATAATAAAGAAGTCCTGACCCCATATTCTTGTGTCCTGCAAACTCTGACCACTTGGATTTCAACAGGAGGCTAGTGGATGCTTGCCTGTGTTGACCCTACGTGTGTTGGTAGGTAGGTGGGGGGCAGCAGAAGGGCCAACTGGATATGGAAAGAAAATGTTACATAGTTATGGGATAAGATGTGGTTTTCTAATCCAGTTCTGCTTAGATGCTGCACCAAAGGTGGGCTGAGTCCCCTCCTAAATCAACCCACAAGGAAATACATACCTTGGTATTTCCAGACAAAAGTAGAGAAAGTTGTGAACGTGTGTGTTTGTGTGTGTGTGTAAAAGAGAGAGTGGGGGAGAGAGGAAGAAGGAGAGAGAGAAGGCGAGGGGTTTTAATGACATTCTATTTTTAAGTGGAATACTTTTAAATTTTAATTTTCAAATTTTCAACTTGGAGCCTGGATAGATGGCTAAAAACCATTTAAGATCTTGTAAGCTTTAATGTCCACGTGATAATGAAGGACAGTCAGAGCAAACTGAAGTAAATGATAATTACAGCAGATTTGATATGATCTTGAGGTTTCATAGTGAATCTCCATAATGACTAGCAAAGACAGCAGTACCAAGTATCTATAGCAAGTATTCCACATAGCTCATTAAAAATTTAACTTGACCAAAAAAAGTTTTCAAAACAACACGCTTTCATCCACGTATCATTTAAAATGGAGCAAAACAAGTACACTAAAATGTCAGATTCATTAATGGCTTTAGTTTAATGAGAAGTAAAAACGTGTTGACTTTATTTTAGTCTTTCAGTCAGAGTTCAGGTACGTCTTTTGAACGTATAAAAATGCATCATTTCAGCTTGGCCGTTTCTTCTTGAGCCTAAACCCAGATCCACAATCCACGTCTCTAACAAGTTTTCTCCTATTCAGTGATTCTGAAACTTTGAAAGACACTTCGAGCAATTTTCTTTGTTCCCATCATCTTATTTTTAGCCCAGATGTGTTTTTTGTTAGCCACAAGAATTCTTGAGACTCATTCAAAATTGCATAATTGATTTTTCAATGTTACTATAACAATAGTTCTTTATTGATCAGTTTTATGTGTGACAAAAACTCCTGTGTAGGAGTTTAATTATATAAAAGTTTGTGCTCATTTGCATCTCTACAATTATAAAGCGTAGGTTTAACATAAGCATCTGAGTACCTCCTACACTTTAAAAACTGTCCACAGCTTACTTGTTATGGTTTTGGAAGCACCATCTTCTTTTTCATAAGATTGTACCTAAGAGGTAGTGAGCATGCATTCAACTAGCATATATGTCTACTCACGTCCACATGCAGGCAACACTCAGGAGAATCAGCCCATGCTGAAGCCACTACCATGCACCAACAGTTACACCACAGTGGTTTAGATCATCTTTCCTCAAAGGGTCGGTTTTAGGGTTTTCCAGACAAAAGACCAATAGGAAATACACAGATACATAGAATGAGATTTATTGTTAGGAATTGGCTCAGGCAATTACAGAGGCTGAGAAGTTCCATCTGCTGCCTGCAAGCTGAAGTCCTAGGAAAGCCAGTGGTGTATAGTTCTAGACTGAACCTGAAGATCTGAGAACCAATGGAGCTGATCTAAGTCCCCATCAGAGTCCAAAAGCCTGAGAGTGAGGAGTGCTGATGTCTAAGGGCAGATATCCTGGTGTAGGCAGAGAGCAAATTCACTGTTCCTCTTTTTCTTCTATTCAGACCCTCAACAGATTGGATGACACCCACCTGCGTGGCTGAGGATGCTCTTTCTTATTCAGTCTACTGATAGATACTGGATTCTGTCCAGTGTTAATCTCTCCGGAAACACCCTCACAGACACACTCGGAAATAGTGTTTCACCAGCCATCTGGGCATCCCTTACCCGAGTCAAGTTGACACAGAAAACTAATCATCTCAGGGTCTGAATCTTGATCTTCTCAGTGGCGTCTGTGTTCCCAGTTTCCTCACTGGTAAAAATAGTATGTAAACTCTGTAAAGATTGGTGGTTTGAATACTGACTTTTCCAGAGGAAGTTGAAAGCTAATACCTTCATAAAGACATAGCACATGTCTATATGTCTTTTCAGCTGGGAGAAGGTGCTCATTAAAATTTTCAGGCAAAGAATTAAATGGTTGTTTGTCTTTGTGGCGAAAACGTGACCTTGAGGCAAAGGTAAAAGTGTGACTAGCAAATGACTTTGTCGTTGACCTTGACGATGAAAAGTAACTTGCAAAGTTGCCTTTTTGTGCCAGATACTGTTTTTCATGGCTGACTGAGCATGCTCATTCAACACAAAGGCAAAAATAAATATTTTAAATTGCACTTGATCACAAGTAAAAATGTAGGTTGAGAGTTGGATAAAGGCAGTTGGTTGTAAGGACTATGATCATTTAAGACTGTTTACCGGGCATCAAAAATTACAGCCCTGTTGGTAAAATAAACAACAACATTGGTAGCGATCTTTTATAAAAAGCCACTTAATGATTATTTTCTGGGGTTGTTAAGCCTGATAGAGGCTCCTTCAGAACAAAATGTGACATGAGCGACTTGACCGCTTTAAGATATATTTAAGTTTGCATCAGCTGAGTTTCAGTATCCTGAGAACATTGTCCTGTGTACCTCTCAGTACAATAGCATCTTTCCTCAGAAGTTACTGTGATGTTTAAGTTGTAAAAAAAAAAAAATTGTATCCATCCTGTTTATGTAAATCTGTATTTATAAATATTATGACACAAAGAGAGAGGGGAGAAATTGCAGCGATGGTGAATCTGCTATGTGTCTCTCTCTTGCACCCTAGCCCGCTGTCCTGCCCAGGCAGCTGGTGGTTTTCACTGCTCAGCTCCATTTCCCCTCTGTCTCCTCTTTCTTTCAAACCCCTGGGTAAGCAGGTCGTGTGATGACCACTTCCTCTTTGTGCTGTAGTCAAAGGACTTCTTGACCCAGGGATCTTTGCAAAGTGCCTGTTAAAATCTTTGGGCTCAATTCTCAGTTTATCTGGTAGATACTGTTGAACGTTTGCTGTTGAATGTTGTTCAGCTGTGTTTTGTGGGCTTTCCCATTCGGGGTACTTGGGCTCTCACGCCAGTGTTTGAAAGCATTCTTTTCATTATGGCACTCTCTTTGACTTTGCTGGTTTTGAGTGCCCGGTATTTTTGGTCTTTGGCTCAGTCTTTTTCCTGGGTTTCTAATAAGTGGCTTTTTAAATAGTCTCTAGGCTTCCTGTGGGTTTGCTTGCCTGATTTTTTTTGTTTGTTTTAATTTGTCTTGTAACTCTTCCTTTACAATTTTTTCCCTAACTATCATCCACTAGTGTCAAATTTTCCCTTTTTGACACTGGATATCTATGCAATGGACATGCTTTATTTTCTCTCTCCCT
Source organism: Bos mutus (assembly GCF_027580195.1). NCBI lineage: Eukaryota > Metazoa > Chordata > Mammalia > Artiodactyla > Bovidae > Bos > Bos mutus. Next base: position 25,396,821 of record NC_091626.1, on the reverse strand, counting down.
CTGGATAGTAGGAGAGGGTTAGAGTTGGAAATGAAAAGAGAGGACATGTATTATATACACAGTATATATAATTACATGTAATTTTATTTAATCCTCACAAATGCTTATGCCCAAGATTATTTATAATAACTGCCAATATTTACTGAGGATTTAGCACCTTACTAGAGATCAAGCTTTTGTTAAATTGTGTGTATTATCTTACGTGATTCTCATGACAACAATATGAGGTAGATTATATTATTCTCACCATTTTAAGTATAAGGAAGCTGAGGATCAGAAAGTACAAGTGACCTGCCCAAGGTTACACAGCTAGTAAGGGGCAGAAGTGGGCTTCACATTCAGTCCAGAGCTTAGGCAGCTGTGCACCTGAGTACTCTCTTAACCCGTGTTGAAGCTGGGGTTCTCCACCAGAGTTCACAACCAGGTAGGACTAGTTATGATGGCCTTGTTCCTTCTACTACAGCACCCCTGCCTCCTTTGGTATTATTTGCTATTAAATTTAACTCCAGAGTGTGTAATTTAATAGCCTCATGATTTCTGGCCCATTGTGGAAGGTAATATCCCAATGTTGTCTCTAAAGATGTTTGAAACTATGATAAGGCTAAAGCTATGACAAAACTAGACAGCATTATAAAAAAGCAGAGCTTAGCCCACTTAGCCCACAAAGGTCCGTCTAGTCAAAGCTATGGTTTTTCCAGTAGTCACATACAGATGTAAGAGTTGGACTCTAAAGAAGGCTGAGCACCAAAGAATTGATCCTTTCAAACTGTGGTGTTAGAGACAACTCTCGAGAGTCCCTGGGACTGCAAGGAGATCAAACAAGTCTACCCTAAAGGAAATCAGTCCTGAATATTCATTGGAAGGACTGATGCTGAAGCTGAAGCTCCAATACTCTGGCCACCTGATGCAAATGGGGGACCCACTGGCAAAGACCCTGTTGCTGGGAAAGATTGAGGGCAGGAAGAGAAGGGGGTTATAAAGGATGAGATGGTTGGATGGCATCACCTATTCGATGTACACTGAGTTTGAGCAAACTCCAGGAGATAGTGAAGGACAGGGAAGCCTGGCGTACTGCAGCCCATGGGGTCACAAAGAGACATAACTGAATGACTGAAAAACAAAAATGTGCTGTCTTACTTCTCCACGTCTTCCTGCCTAAGTCTGTGATGTGGTAATAGTAATAGTCAATACTTCTCTTGGATCACGGGAGCTGGAAACACTTCTAAGCTTTACTATCTCATCTCATCAATCCTTGTAACAATCCCTCTGCAGTGGGGTCTTCAGTCACATCCTGGTCTAGGTAAGGTGAGCCCCACTTCTGTGCTGGACCTCTGAAGCACCCCGAGCAATCCTCTGTAAGTTTTCACTGAACAAGGTGTGAGAGGAAGTTCAAAATCACGAGAGGAGAAAGCCTCCCAGTTCCTGAACCATTTAGATCATATCACCTGGGTGCATCGATGCCAAACACTTCCCCGTGGACCCTCCTATTTCTGCCCTACTTGATCATGTCTCCTTTTGGGTCTTTTAGTATCTTTATTTTATAACATTTAAAAAATTGAAGTAAAGTTGATTTACAATGTGCTAATTTCTGCTGTACAGCAAAGTGTCTCAGTTATATGCATATATACATTCTTTTTTATATTCTTTTCCATTATGGTTTATCCCAGGATATTGACTCTAGCTCCCTGTGCTATACAGCAAAAACTTGTTTATCCATCCAATATGCAGTCTTTTGGTAACTTTTAAACATTTTCTAGGAGAAGGCAATGGCACCCCACTCCAGTACTCTTGCCTGGAAAATCCTATGAGCTGAGGAGCCTGGTAGGCTGCAGTCCATGGGGTCGCTAAGAGTCAGACACAACTGAGCGACTTCACTTTGACTTTTCACTTTCATGCTTTGGAGAAGGAAATGGCAACCCACTCCAGTGTTTTTGCCTGGAGAATCCCAGGGACAGGGGAGCCTGGTGGGCTGCCGTCTATGGGATTGCACACAGTGGGACACGACTGAAGTGACTTAGCAGCAGCAGCAGCAAACATTTTCTTCATATATCCTTGTATACTTTTTGACCAGAATATTGCTTGTACTATTTCTACTATTTGAAATTTATTGAGGTTTCCTTTGTGGATTTAATATATGATCAATTTTTGTGAAAGTTCCATAGGTACTTGAAAAGAAGGCATATTTTAAATTATTTTTAGGATGCACAGTTTGATATATATCACTTTAGACATATCATTAATTATTTAGGTACTTTATATCTTATTTATTCTTTGCTTTACTTAGTGCTTTTTGGCTTAAATTTTTGCTTACCTTGTATTTAAGACCACAACCTCTGCTTTGTTTGGTTTATTTGTGTTTGCCTAATATGTCTTAGCATAAAGACATCTCTTTGCTGTATAACTCTTTTTTTCAGGTGTGAACTTTGTGTGCTGCATAGAGATAATTTTTGCTTTGTGATCCAACCTGAAAATCTTTTTATCTTAATAGATAAATTAAATCATTTGTATTAATTGATGTGACAAATATGTTTGGCTTAAGTTCTATTATTTTAATTTATGTTTCCTGAATTTGGAAAAGTTGTGTGTTGTTCCCTGGGTAGTATTTCTGATATATAGAAAGGAATCTATTTTCTGTTTTTTTTTTTTTTTTTTAAGAAACAACAACTTATAATTTCTTTTAATGCCCTTAGTTCTTTGTTTCTTTAGGAAATATCCATTTCTTGATGAGAGAAGTGATAAAGTCAACACTCTTCCTTTTACTTCTTCTTTCCTTCTTTTCCTTCATCACCTGATGTTTGCCAATATTTCTCAGCTTTTCTTTTGAATCATTATGTATACTTATACTTTGATTACTTATTAATTTATTTTAAGTGATATCTTTGGCTCTTGTTTTTACAAATGAGACCACCTCTGAACTTTCTCTATTACCTAACAACTTTCCCCCTTTCTCTCCCATTTTTTATTGCATGCTTTTTACACTGTCAGGAATAAAATAAGAGTTTCCCTGACATACAGTGTATCATTTTAACATGTGGATTTAAGAAGGATCAATTTCTTGAATTTTATCTTTGAATGTTCTTCTCTTTCATTGTCTTGATTGTCTTCCTTCTTTCAACTAAAGGTATATTGGTTTTTTTCAACCATTCTCCATGTTTATCACTGTTCTCTTTAATCCTTTTTAGTTATTCTTTTGTTGCTTTTTCATTTCAGTCTTTATTTTTATTTCTACCTTGTGTCTCTTATTATGTTTTTCTGAAATGTCTATGTTTTTTGTGTGCCTTCCAAATGTTATGGCTTTTTTCTTTTATATTTTGAGTTTTTCTTTTTTAAAAAATGGAAGTAAAATTGATTTACAATGTTGTGTTAGTTTTCCTGAGTTTTTATCGTTCATGGTTTTTTTTTTTTAATTGAAGTATGGTTGATGTACTTTTTTTTTTTTTTAATTGAGGCATTTCAGTTCAAGTTTTTGGAGAAGGCAATGGCACCCCACTCCAGTAGTCTTGCCTGGAAAATCCCATGGATGGAGGAGCCTGGTAGGCTGCAGTCCATGGGGTTGCTAAGAGTCGGACACGACTGAGCGAATTCATTTTCACTTTTCACTTTCATGCATTGGAGAAGGAAATGGCAACCCACTCCAGTGTTCTTGCCTGGAGAATCCCAGGGGTGGGGGAGCCTGGTGGGCTGCAGTCCATGGGGTCGCACAGAGTCGGACACGACTGAAGTGACTTAGCAGCAGCAGCAGCAGCAGCAGTTCAAGTTTTATCCCCTCTTGAAGTTTGCTAGCTCTTCCTTGATTTCTTATACCTGTGCTCTGTATTTTCCTTTGTAGAAGCGTTTTTCTGGTGGCAATTATATCTGTTGATAGGTTTTACTGCTCTTTTCCACCATGTTTTTTTTCTTATAGTATCTTTGTATCAATATTGTGTCAGCTTCTTTAAGATTACTTACCTTTGAGTGAAAAGAATTTGGAGGAAGCTCTTTGCAGGAGATTTCTTTGGGGGTAGGGCAGCAGTAACTTTTAAGGCTTCATAATTCAAAGGTTCTCTGCTCTCAGCTGCAATTTTCTGCAAATTTGGCTCATCTGGTGATTCCTTGAACAGTCCGTCTCCACTGCTTCTCTGATGCAGCCAGACCAAGGGGGTCACCTGTCACCAGTGCTGCTCATCTCAGTTTCCATATTTCTAAAGAGAGAGTTTTGCACCTTGGGTGAACCCGTCACTTTCAGGAAGATTATTTGATGACATTTTCAGAGATATGATACCATTGAACCTTCTTGCAATTCTTTATATTTCCTGTCTTCACTTTCTACTCTTAGGTGCTTTGGGGGCATCTTTTAGCATATTTTGAAGGCTGTAAATTGTATTTGTCTCCTAGTATAACTGAAACTGAATTTGTGGGTTTTCTTTTTCATTTTCTCTTTGGTTCTGTATATTTTTCAGGAGAAAGGAAAAGATACTGATTTGCATAACTTTGTTTATATCAGAAGTTCTGAAGAATGATTTTTTTTTTAATTGAAGTATGTGATAGTCGCTCAGTCATGTCTGACTCTCTGTGAACATCATGGATTGTAGCCTGTCAGGCTCCTGTGTCCATGGAATTCTCCAGGCAAGAATACTGGATTACGTAGCCATTCCATTCTCCAGGGGATCTTTCCAACCCAGGGACTGACCCTGGGTCTCCCGCATTGCAGAAGATTCTTTACCATCTGAAGTAAAGCTGATTTATAATGTTGTGTTAGTATCAGTTGTTCTGCAAAGTGATTCAATTATGTATATCTTCTTTAGATTCTTTTCCATTATAGGTTGTCACGAGATATTGAATACAGTTTCCTGTTTTGTAGAGTAGGTCTTTGTTTATCTATTTTATATAAAGTAGTGTTTAAGGAATGAGCTTCTTAGAATAAAAACCAGATCCTGTCATTCCTAGCTTAAAAATTTTTGGTGGTTTCACATTTCACATAGAATAGAATCCAAATTCCTTTGTATTAATAAGTCTCAGGTGATGGTCTAGTCTCTGTTTAGCTTTCCAGACTCACCTGAAGTCTCTCTCCTGCACACCATACTCCAGTCATGCTGATTTTTTCGGGCTCCTTAGAACATGCCAGGTTCTTGCTCGCTAAGGGTTTTGTCCATTAAACACTCCCTTTGCCCTGCCCTCTCTGGCCTCAGCATTCTTTACTTTATTAACAACCTTCTCATTTTATAGGTCCGAGCTTAAATAACACATTTTCAGAGATGCCTTCCTCGGCCATCCTGTTCTAGCCCCTAGCTTGTGAAGGGGAGCAGAACACGTCACGCCCAAACAGACCATTTCTGTTGGTTATGTTGAGCTTTAAATTCCTGAAAAGCAGTTGAGGCAGGCAGACACTTTCTCAGAACTCCCCCTATTTGTCAAATGACAGATCCTCCAAAAGGAACTCACTTGTCCTAGATCGCCTCCCTGGGGTGGGGATGGGGCTTCATTAACTGGGGAAGAGTGACTCTTACCACAGAGGGGACACTGGAGACGGACTGCACACCCAGACAGATTTTATCACAAACGATCATACCTCACATCTATCCTGCTAAGGGCCCTTCATCTTTCCTTAAAACCATTCACCCTCCCCTAAGAGGCCTACATATTCCCTCTCCCTCTTAAGATGCTATTTAATTCTGCTATTTAATCCTGAATTTGAAGTCATTTTGGGGAGTTACTCGGTTTTCCTGGGGGTATCACCCTTGTCTACAAGAGGTATACCTGATAATAAACTTTTGATTATCCTTTTTAAAAATTTTTATTTCATTTTTCAGAAAGTTATCTGACTTCTCCAGGTCTTGGTTGCAGCATGCAGGGTCTTCAGGTGCAGCGTGTAACCTCTTGGTTGCAGCATGCGGAATCTAGTTCTCTGAGCATGGAATCTTAGCCCCTGGAGCACCAGGGAAGTCCCTGTTTTTCTCTTCTTAATCTGTCTTTTACTACAGGAGTCTCAGCTAAGAACTCAGAAAAGTAGAGGGAAAATTATTTTTCCTTCCCTAAACTTTTTCCTTTCATAGTACCTCATATATTTTGTATTTTGTCTCTTTCCTTTTGATGAAATAAAATTCGTAATTTATGGCAAGACAAGAAAAATTTAAATGTACAGTGTTTCTCTGCTTGTTTGGGCCTCCTCCCTCCCCTTCAGTGTGTATGAAGCATCTGCATTAACCAGATCTCTTTAGGAGATACCTTCCTTCTTAATCTTTGGGCATACAGGCCTCAATTGTGAAAACTGTCAACACATCATCTGATGTATAACCCTTTGTCTCGAAGACGTATATTACTGTACTTTGGTGTCAAATGGGTGGAATAGTCTTCAGAGCTTTCTAAAAGACTGTCTCCAGGTTATCAATCCTCAGCTTGACTCGAATAAAATTTTCTAATTCTTTCTTAGATTGACTATTGATCAATTTTTCATTGACACCTTCTTCCCTTCTCTCTCTCTTTCCCTTCTTCCTTCTTTTCCTTATTTCTTCCTCCTTCCTTTATCCTTCTCTCTCTCTTTCTATAACCTTTAGGAATAAAGGAACTGTGATTATCTCATTCTTTACATTCACCACAGTGCCTGTCATTAATATGCGCTCAACAAACACTTGTCAAGAGAGTAAATACATTAGGCAGTGCAGATTGTTTTCACACATGCTGTCATATTTGAATAGGGAAATCAATAGGGTCTGTTGTTTGCCCTGGAGAACAAACAGCTTGGGTGGCGGTCTGGAGAATGATTCTTAGAAGGTTTGATGCTTAGACGGTCTGGTTACAGGAACAAAGGATATTTCATTTTGGAAAAGAGAAAAAAAAATTGAGACAGAAACTAACAGCCTTCAAATATAGGCAGTTTAATCTTGTAGAAAAGTACTTTTCATCAAAAGAATCACCCGAGGAGATTGTTGAAAACATGGAACCCCCGGCTCTTCCCTGATCTTTGAGACATGGGATAGGGAGTAGTGCTAGAAAATCTGGTTTCGTTGTTTTGTTTTTATTTCATTTTTAGGACAAGCGCCTCAGGAAGTTCTTTATATCAGAAAATGTTGGGAAATGCTACTTTATAAGAGGCAGCATTGTCACTGTGGGAAAAACTAGGACTCATGGGCTAAGTTATAGAAAAGCAGACGTTGACTCAACACACGGAAATTGTTTCAAGCTAGAAGGGCACCCAAATGGATGAGGCTGCCTCTCTGGATGAACCCAGTAGAGACTGTCAACCCTCCAGGGGCTAGTCTTGCCGTGGGTCTTGCAGGGTGTGAGTGAGATACAGGCTGAAGTGACTGAAATCTAGGGTTCAAGGAGATGCCAAGTGCTTTAAATACTTGGGGCTAGCAGTTATTCTAAAAGTGAGGAAAAGGAGGAAACAAAAATAACAACAACAAAAAAACCACCACACACACAAAACCATGGGAGATTTCAAAGAAGGAAAAAGGAAGGAAAAGAGTGGATATAATTAAAACCTCAAAGGTCTGGAAGACCAGAGGAAATCTGACATTTATATATATATTTAGACCCACAGTACAAAGAATGAGAACAAAGTGAACTGTATCTTGGTTATTAACTAGATTATCTCCAAGTGCAAGGCCCTCAGCAATGACCATACTGAATCATCACGCTTTTGCAAATGAAAAATTAGGAGGAAATGGACTGTGGACCAGTGGGTTCCAGGCTGCAGAAAGATGAACTTGCTAGAAATTGTTAATCTGTGGTCAGTAATTCCCAGGTAGCCCTGGAGCAGGAGGAAGGTATGTGGCCACTGACTTCCTGCAATGACAAATCAGAAGTCAGAAGCCACCTGATACGTTTCTGGGTGGTGGTGGAGACTGCTATAGAAACAGGGACGAGTTATAGAAACTCACTCTCAACTGGCCTGATGGAGACTCAGAAAAACAGAGGTGAGCATCTTCACTGTTTTTTTTTTTTTTTAATATTTACGGTTTCTCATCTATTGTTATTGTATATAATTTAGTTCTCATAAAAATTAAAATGACAAACTTACTCATCTCCATTTTATGATGAGGAAGTGAAGGCTCTGAGAATTGCGCAACTTGCCCAAATGGACATAGCTATTCCCTTAACAAAAGCTTGTTGAGTATTTTCTAGGGGTAAGTGGAGGAGATTCTAGATTTTTAACTCCTCTAACTCCAAAGCCTACACTTTCTGTCCTTTATAACAAAGGGTGAGTTTTAATAACAAAGTGTTATTACAAACCTATAAGTAAAATCCCAATAATCCAAAAGAAAAATTGGCAAACAACCCCAAAAAATGAACTGTCCATGACCCAATAACGGTCAGGTCACCAAAAAATTAATACCAGTAAGTTTAAAGGACATGAATGAGGACATCGCAGTGAAATGAACGCAGGGAACAAGCGTGGGCATATTTATTGGGGGGTGGGGTGTAAACTAGTGAAGCTAGTTTTGTGAAGCTTTTTAGAGGACAGCCTGGCTATAACCATGAGGATTTTAAATGTACATTCCCTTTGGCCGAGCAGTTCCATTTTAGGATTGTATTGTATATATATGAATTTATATATGTACTCTTGCCTGGAAAATCCCATGGACGGAGGAGCCTGGTGGGCTGCAGTCCATGGGGTTGCTAAGAGTTGGACACGACTGAGTGACTTCACTTTCACTTTTCACTTTCATGCATTGGAGAAGGAAATGGCAACCCACTCCAGTGTTCTTGCCTGGAGAATCCCAGGGACGGGGGAGCCTGGTGGGCTGCCGTCTATGGGGTCGCACAGAGTCGGACACGACTTAAGCGACTTAGCAGCAGCAGCATATATGTTATCTATATATATCTATATATATACACACACAGATACATATAAAGACGTATCTGAAGACACTTAGTGTTGTTTGTAAGACCAAAAGACCAGAAGCAACTCAAATAACCTTTAGTTGAGGATGTGCTAAATACATCATGATAAAACCTAAAATCAAATTTACAAAGCCCACACTTAATTACTGGGTGATTCAGCTCCTTGATAACAACTAGGAGACTCAGAGATAGTCACTGCACCTTCTAGAGAGATGTTAAATTTTGTGATACTTATAGATCACTTGCAAGCAGACTTTATTTTGAGCCTTTCAGCAACCCCAGGAAGCACACAGAGCAGGTATTATCCCATCCTGTGGATGGACAAGGAGACAGAGGCTCTGCGGGGTTAGTTGTTCAATATATTGGTGAGAAATAGCAGAGGCCTGGAAGGCAGATTTTCAGACTCTTTGCTGGGTGGTTTTCCCAACACCTAGTATGTAGACAGTAGGCATCTGTAGAGGAAGAGCCACCATCCTCTAGGAGAAGGGACAAGATGAGTTATGTTTAGAGTTGATGTGGAGAGGGCCCCCTTGGAATGGAGCATGTTTTGCTCTGCTAACAGAATGGTTTCTCCAGTCCCTGGTGAAGCCTGCCCTCCTGTCCCATCCAGGACGTGGACAGCTCTGAACACTCTCACCTGTGGGCTGAATATCCAAAGAAGAGGCCATTTTGGGACAGATACCCTCAAATGTGGAACTTGCCCCTCTGCAAATCCATAGAGGCTTTTCTAGCTTAAGAGCAAACACAAGGAGGAAAGGGAAGTAAAGCTGAGTCAACTCAGAGCAACAGAATCACATCCCGCTTTTCTCTATGTTAGGGCTTCCAACCCTGGCAGCGTATTGGACCCATATCGGAGAAGTGATGCTTTGGAATTGGTATATATTAGCTCACGAAAACCAATTCAGAAAATTTCAGAAATTTTGTGAGCCACTTGTTGGATACACCTGTTATTAAAACTGAATTATATGCAGAACTTCCCTGGTGGTCCAGTGGTTAATAATCTGCCTGCCAATGCAGAAGACACAAGTTCAGTCTCTGGTCTGGGAAGATCTCGCATGTTCCAGAGCAACTAAGCCTGTGCACTGCAACGACTTAGCCTGCACACTGCAAGTACTGAAGCCCGTGTGCCTAGAGCCCGGCTCAGCAACAAGAGAAGCCACCGCAATGAGAAGCCCATGCACCGCCACTGGAGAATAGCCCCTGCTTGCCACAGCTACAGAAAGCCTGTGCAAAGCAACGAAGATTCAGTGGAGCCAAAAATAAACAAATTTTAAAAATTAACTATATGAATGATAATTAACGATATTATATTGAAAATAAAGCCCATCACTTCCTAATTTTTTTACTCTTCTCTGTGCTCTTAAGGTTATTTGTGTCTATTGTACCTATTGAACCTTTTTGCAGGTTGGAAGTACTACATAATTGTTTGCAAGCACTCATCGCTTCCCAACTCCTGTGCTCAGTGATGTCACACTGTTACCTTAAAAGTGACCATTAAGGGAATATTCACACCACGAAAACTGGCAAATACTATAAGCAGTTCTTGATCTACTTTCGTGTTGATTGTCTAGACTTAAGGAAATGATAGGAAAAAAAGTCAATAATGCAGATTAAATGTAAAGGTATGTCCTGTTTATATCTGTTACATTGTGAATAATACAAAAAAATTGTACATTCCTCCAACATTCCAAATTATTATCTGATTAAAGAAGTTACTCATATTATTGACAATTGAGGAAAATTCTGACCTACATCTACATGTTTCATTTTCCTCATTAGCATGAATGAAAATATCAATCAACATTCATGTCCGAACTGTACTCATTTGTCAATTGTAGCAAACACAATTTGCTGAATACAAGAGTTCAGGAAAAATAAATACAAGAGTTCAATAAAAATAAATTAAAGCATTTTGTGAGAATCAAAGGCTAAGTAAAATAGAGTCTTGTGTTTTATTTTTACATGTAAGTGGTGTGCTAGACAGGTTTATGTCATGAAAATTTATAAGCTTCCCAGGTGGTGTAGTTAGTAAAGAATCTGCATGCCAGTGCAGCAGACACAAGAGATGTGGGTTCTATCCCTGGATGGGAAGATCCCCTGGAGGTGGAAATGGTAACCCACTCCGGTATTCTTGCTTGGAAAATTCCATGGACAGAGGAGCCTGGCAGGCTACAGTCCATGGGGTGATAAAAAGTCGGGCATGGCTGAACACACACACACATATGTAAGTATATAGTGACTTTTTTCTATTGGAGAGCTTGTTGTTAAACATTACCACCACACCACTACTGCCTGGGAGCTTTAAAAAAAATCACTATTACCTAGAAAGGTGTCATCAACAAGATGGTGGAGTAGAAGATAGCAGCCTTCAGTCCTCCCATATAAAACCACAGTTAGACAGATAACCATGAACAAAAACAGCTCTGGGAGGGCTCAAGTCCAATTAAGAACATGTGGCAACACAATGGAACATCAACAACATCACATCATCTTCAACAACAACACATGAAGAATAAGTGCACAGAAAGGATTGTTGGGGAGATTTGCATAGCTGAGATGTCTGGAGATGGTCAAGAACAAAGCAGCAGCCTGGAGGCTATCAGTGATACCCACTGACATGGTGGTTCCTAGTGGCCTGCTCTGCTCTGTGATGGACCCCAGCATCCTTTGCCGAAAGAGACTTCAATAGCCCCAGCAACAGCTACAGGCTCCCTGCAGCTTTCACAGCAGAGGAAGGTCTGCTGGCACACACCCCAGTGGCTTGTTCCACAGAGGACTCTTTATTGTAACCTCCACTTTTCTAGGTAACCGACAGTCACCGCAGGCATGGACCCCCGCTGGAGAGGGAGTTGCTACTGCGCTCCTATCACAAGAAGGAGCCACTGTTGTCCCTCCCGGGGTCAGGGCCGACACCCACCTCCCACTCTCATACATGCCCTGGACTCAGGAGCCATGGTTGCACTAGTTCTGGACCCCAGGTTGCGGCCCCTCTGTGAGCACTGTGGAAACCAGGGCGCCGATGCAACAGGTGTGCCGCACCCTGGCCCACAGAGCCACAGGCACTCTGCTCACCCCTGTGCCCTAGATTCTGCCTTCAAAGCCACTCTGTGAGGGCCTGGTGCCACCACCACTGGGAGTACATCCAAAAGCCAGACTTGGTACCAAGGTTCATTCCTTGGCCATAACTTCCCTTGTGGGAGAGAAGAGATCCAGAAAAGCCCAGAAGCCTTTGCCATGAAAGACCCCAATAGCCCTCACTACCGCTCTGGCCACTTACCACACTGACTGCAGAGGATCCCTGTAGTCTTTGCAAAGGCTGACCTCAGCTGATGGACAAGCACAGAGACTACAGCCCTGTGCCCTCCCTGGAGTAGCAGCTGCCACATCCCACCCAGCCAGTGCCCATGCCCATTACCCATCAGCAAAGTCTTTCCCCATTGAAACCAGTCCACAGAGTCTGGTAGAAGTAAATGCCCCATTCAATGCATACATTAACACAAGGATACAATAAATCTGAAAAATCAAGGTAATAGGACACCACCAAGGGAACACAATACTATTCCAGTAAATGACTCCAGAGAAATGAAGATCTACATATTGGTAGACAAATAATTCAAAAGAACTGTTTTCAGGAAGCTCAATGAACTATAAGACAACATAGACAACTCAATGAAATCAAGAAAACAATATAAGGACAAAATAAAAAGTTCAGCAAAGAGGTAGAATCACGAAGGAGAAACAAACAGGAATTCTGGAGTTGAGGGAAACAATGAATGAAATAAAAAGTATGAAAGACAGCATCGGTAGCATACTTGATCAGGCAAAAGAAACAATCTTCAAACTAAATGGTAGGTCATTTGAAATCACCCAGTTAAGAGGAACAAAAAGACAAAAATGAAAAAGAGAGGGAAAAGCCCATGGAGCGTGGGGTACCAGTAAACACCCAACAAAATGAAAAGGCAACTTATAGAATGGAGAAAGTATTTGTAAACCATATATCTGATAATGAATTAATATCCAAATCATCTGGTTTGCAAATGCTATCTCTCATTCTATAAGCTGCCTCTGGTTTTATTCTTCCTTTACACTCTATTTTTTCCGTATCAGTTTCTTTCTTTGATTTTATATGACATCTTACTCATTATTGTGGAAAAGAATCAGAGTAACTACATGTTCTTCCCGAGTCTCCTCAGGGCCAGCAGAATGTCAACAAGCTGGCCAATTATCTCAGGTTGAGGTTCTCAGCCAGGCAGGAAACCAGAGATAGAGGTCTCAAGGAAACAAAAGGGAAAAAGAGTGTTAAAGGGCCAGCCTATGCCAACATCTTCTTATAATCAAACTCAAGTGAAATCCAAAGAGATGTGCAGATTGACTGAAGCCTGTGGGAGATGGGTGGGAGGGATATTGAAAAAAGTCCTGTTCTTTGACTCACAAACCTCAGGGTACTGCAGAGAGCCTAGCAGAAAAATGCAGAGCAGCCTGGATTATTCAACAATAATCCTCTGTCTTCTATAATTCAGTTAGACTTGACTTCAGTTCTGTGTATCTTTAGACATACTTAAGAGATGAGGATCGGAGAAGGCAATGGCACCTCACTCCAGTACTCTTGCCTGGAAAATCCCATGGACAGAGGAGCCTGGTAGGCTGCAGTCCATGGGGTCACAAAGAGTCGGACACGACTGAGCGACTTCACTTTCACTTTTCACTTTCATGCATTGGAGAAGGAAATGGCAACCCACTCCAGTGTTCTTGCCTGGAGAATCCCAGGGACGGAGGAGCCTGGTGGGCTGCCATCTATAGGGTCGCCCAGAGTCGGACACGACTGAAGCGACTTAGCAGCAAGAGATGAGGATTAGAAGAGGAAATTGGAAAGAACTAAAACCAGCTGCTTCAAACAGCGACTGCTACTTATTCCCCAATTTATTAATTCTTGATTCCTTTTTAATACAGACACCATTTCTCATGTAAGCAAATGGCTACCTAAAACAAAACCCCCTCTGTGGTTTGTTGAGAACTTAACGGCAAAGTTCTAAGGGCACGTGAGATTCTAGGGAGTGTCCTTGAAGAGAGGGCATGCGTTCTTTGTCTCTTCCTCCTTCACGTTGGAAATGACTGGAATGTTGGTAGCCATCCCGGACTCCTGAGGAAGGTGAAGAGGAAGAAGGAAGGGGCTGGAGTTCCAGTTTCTGGTAAGATGGAGTAGACACTGTACCTTGTCTCTCCCCCTGAATGCAGCTACATAACCTGGGAAGAATCCTTAGAACTGACATCTGAGGACTCTAAAAAGTAAATGATACCAAGAAGACAAGAATTCGAATAATCACCAAATCACTGATGAACCCCTCCCCACTTTTCCTGCATTATCCCCCAGCCTAGACTCAAGGCAGCCTGAAACCAGTCCATAGGCACCGAGGCAGGAGAAGCCCTCTAGTTCTGGCTTGAAGTGTGGGAAAGGGGAGTCCTAACATATTAAGAAATGCGCCATGTCTCTGTTTTCTCAGTCCTCTTGCACCCTAGCCCCGACAATCCTGTCAGGGTGGGGCAATGGCAATGCAGAGGCAGCAGTGGGGCCCGCAGGCACCGCAGCCTGAGGGATGCGAGGTCACAGGTGCTGTGATCCAAGAGGGTAGGATGCACCTCTATTTTGGTTTGTTTCTCTTTCTACCATTTGTGGCCTCTGTGATAGGTGCGGTTGTGGGAAATACACAACAGGGACCAACGAAAAAGTCCCAGTTTTCTGGCCAAACGACCATAAAGGCCCTAGAGGATTGGAAAGTACCAGAAATGTAACAGAGAGGAAGTGAGTGGGGGAAAAAAATCTATAAGGCTCCTGGGTTCACCTGCATTTTGTGTATCCATAGACCTGACTCTACACAGCACACTATAAGCTTGAAAACGAAGTACCAGACAGACTACCGCCTGAGTCCCTGACTGGCCACTGGGTGGCGCACATGACAGACAGATATGAAAAGCACAGGCAAGACTGAAATCAGAATTGACACTGGAATTACATTCTACAGAAGACTGGTCAGAACTCAAATGCCTGAACCCAAACAGGTCTCTGTCCTGCCACAACAGAAATGTCAACATTCTCTATAGGATTTAAACAAGACTTGGAGTCTCACGACACCATATCCAAAATGTCCAGGACACAATCTAAAATAATTTGACATATTAACAACAAGAAAAATCTCAATTTGTATAGAAAAAGACAATCAACAAATACCATCTGTCGAAACGACGCAGATATGGAGATTATCTGATTAGAATTTTAAAGTAGCTATTACAAATTGCTTCAAGAAGTAAGGGTGAATATTCTTGGAAAGATAGAAAGTTTCAGCGAAAACAAAAACCCAGAAGATATAAGGAAAATATGAATGGAAATTTTAGAACTGAAAAATACAAAATGTGAAATAAAAATTTCAAGGGATGGATTCAATAGCTGAATGATGATGACAAAGGTAAGAGTCAGTAAAGTTGCAGATAAACCAATAGAAATTATCCAACATAGATTAGAAAGAGAAAAAGATTGGGAGAAAAATTAACAGAGCCTCTGGGACCTAGAGGACAATACTAAAAGTGTAACATTTGTGGCATCGGAGTCCTAGAACATGCAGAGGAAGAGTGTGGTACAGAAAAAAATAAGTGAAATAGTGGCTGAAAACGTAGCACACTTCTCAGAAGACATAAAGCTATAGACTCAAGAAGCTCAGTGAACCTCAAAAAAGATATAGGAAAGAAATCTATGTCCAAAGAGGTCATAATTAAACTGCTGAAAAGTGAAGACAAGGGGAAAAGATCTTAAAAGCAGCCTGAGAAAAACAGCACATACTTTCAGTGGGAAACAAGTGGCTATGGATTTTGCAACAGGAGTCATGGGCAGGAGTAAGAAGTGAAACTGCTTTTCAAAGTGCTGAAAGAAAATGTGTCAACCCAGAACTGTACTCCTGGAGTAAACCTAACTTGTTTATGAAGTGGTCTTGATTTTAGGCTTTGCTGGATTTGGTTTGGGAGTATTTTGATTTTTTTCCCATTTGTTCGTGAGAAAGATTGGCTTGTAATTTTCCTTTCTTGTATTTTTCATGTCAAGTTTGGGTTTCAAGATTCTTTTTTCTATACTTGGCAACAGCTTGCATAAGATTGTTATTTTATTCATACTTAAATATCCTTAGTAGAACTAGCTAGGAAGCCATCTGGGACTCAAGTTTTTTTTTTTATGGGATTCAAAAAATTGATTAATTTTCAAAATGGTTTTAGAATATTCAGATTTTCTATTTCTTCTTGAGTCAATTTTGGTAAGTTATTTTTTTCTAAATGTTTACTCATCTAAAGTTTCATATGTATTAGCACAGTTGTTTATAATACCTTGCTATCTTTTAAATGACTGCATCATCTAGAGTTGATGTCTCCCTCTTTATTCCTAACATTATTGATTTTGCCTTTTCTTTCTTTTTTCAGGAATCTTTCTCGAGGGTTTTTTCAATCATGAAGTTTCAAGAAATCAGCTTCTGATTTTGATCCTATTTGCTATTCCATCAATTTCTGTTTGTTTGTTTTCCTTCTTTTGGCCACACCACATGGCATAGGGAATCTTATTTACCTAACCAGGGATTGAGCTCACATCCCCTGGAGTGGAAGCTCGGTGTCTTAAGCACAGGACCACCAGGGAAGTACCAATTCGTGTTTTTTTTTTTTTCCTGTGTTCCATTTCCTTTGAAATGCTAACCTTTTTCTAAATCTTTATCTCATTTTCTAACTATATATATATATATATATATAAGCATGTAAAGTTAAATATCCCTGTAAGTTCTGTTTTGCCCTACACCTTAAGTTTTAATATGTAGTGTTATTTTTATGATTATCCAACTTTAAATAGCTCTAATTTCTTTTACGATGAGAAAGTGTAGAATTTTGATTGTTTGTGGAATACAGGGATTTACTGATTGACGGCAGCACTCCAGGTTGTATGAACTTGGGTAAATCACTTCACTCCTTGGGAGTATTGATTTCTTTGTTTGTAGAAATGAGAGAAAATAATGGCTACCTAAGGTGGATTTTTGTGCAGATTAAATAGAACCTGGCACACAGTAGGAGCAATGTATGTGAAAGCTGTTATGCGTTAGCTGTTATTATTTCTTTGAATCGTTTGTTATCATTCCTTAATTTCCAAATGTTTTTCCTAGGTATCCTTTATAATTTATTTCTAGTTTTATTGCATTGTGATTGGAGAACATTTTCTGTATGATTTCAACTACTGTATGACCCAGTAAATGGTCAAGGCCAGAAAAGCGTGTGCTTGAAAATAAAAATGCATTCTGCAATGTGGAGTGCAGTGCTATCATTTTGTCATTTAGCATCCTCTCAGGGAGATGGAAACCAGGTTAGGTATTTTAAACAGAAAATTTAATACAGTGAATTGATCACAAATTAGTTAGAAGTGCTGCTGCTGCTGCTGCTGCTAAGTCGCTTCAGTCGTGTCTGACTCTGTGTGACCCCATAGACGGCAGCCCACCAGGCCCCGCCGTCCCTGGGATTCTCCAGGCAAGAACACTGGAGTGGGTTGCCATTTCCTTCTCCAATGCAGGAAAGTGAAAAGTGAAAGTGAAGTCGCTCAGTCGTGTCCGACTCTTAGCGACCCCGTGGACTGCAGCCTACCAGGCTCCTCTGTCCATGGGATTTTCCAGGCAAGAGTACTGGAGTGGGGTGCCATTGCCTTCTCTGTAGAAGTGCTAGAAGAAAAAAAAAAAAAAAAAGGGCAGGGGATGGGGCGGGGCGGGAACAGGGAGCTTAGCAAATGCAGAAAACAATTAGCAACCTACCGCCTCAAGGAGAAAAAGTTAGAATGACTATGTCCAGAGCCAGGATCCCTGCACAACTCAGGGTGCTAAAGCACCACTTTGCCATTAGAACCATTGCTGTTCTTTTGTGCAAAGCACGTGACAGATGTTGCAGGAGCCCACCAACCGGAAGTCACGTGGATTGCTGCTGCTGTTGCTGAAGGTGCCATCAGAAACAGAAAACATAAAGGGGCTTCTTTTCTTCTTCTGCCTTATAATCTCTGTCAAGTGCCTCTCATTGGAAGCATATAAATTGAAGCAACTGACCAAGCAGTATGAAGAATGTACTTTTTTTAAGGATTTAAGCCTGTTTTGAGACAAAGTAGTGCTTAGAGCAACTGGAACAAGGCAAGAACAGAAGGTGAATGACTGACCAACCAAAGCGTGTTGTTGAAATCTTCTGTATATTTAGTGATTTTTTTTTTTTTGGTACTGCTGTTTTTTAATCAATTATTGAGATAAGTGGATCATTATATGTCTTCTTACAGTTCTGTCCATTTTTCCTTAATTATTTTGAGGCAGTATTATTGGATGCATACAAATTTAATATTTTCAGAGCTTCCTGGTAAATCGGATCTTTTAAAAAATGATGAACTGACTCTCTTTATCTCAAGTAAGCATTTTTGTCTTAAAGTCCATTAATGTGATATTATTATAGTTTATCTTAGGTTGGGTTCTCTAAGAGCAGAGCAGAGATAGGGATTCTCTGCAAAGTTTACCATTTTCCCATTTGTAAGTGTGTATCTACTGGCGTTAGCATTCACATTGTTGTGTAACCATCATTCTATAGATTTTTTGTAGATGCCCACCGTAACACTAAGGGACTTCACATTTTTTCCCCGGTTTGTGAGAGTTGTTATCATAAATGGGTTTCCCTGATGGATCAGTGGGTAAAGAATCTGCCTGCAAGGCAGGAGACACAGGAGATGTGAGTTTGATTTCTGGGTTGGGAAGGTCCCCCTGGAGAAGGAAATGGCAACCCCCTCCAGTATTCATGCCTGAAAAAATCCCACAGACAGAGGAGCATGGTGGGCTACAGACCAAAGGGTCACAAAGAGTTGGACACAACTGAGTATGGTAAATAATAGTAGGTTATCATAAATGCATGATGAATTTTGTCAAATGTTACTTTTTCTATATCTGTGAGATAATTATGTTTTTCTGTTAGTCTATTAATTTGCTAATTCATACTGCTTTGTTTTAAAATGTTCCATCAAGCTATTTTGGTTAAAACCCACTTGTTCATAGAGGATTACCATTTCACTATATTGACATTCAGGTATTGCTCTGTGGTTTCTCTTTCTTTTAATATCTTTGTTAGTTTTGCTATAGCTATGTTGGTCTCAAAAAACAAGTTGGGGAATATTTCTTCTATTATGTGAGAACTTTTTGCAGTTAAAAACCTTTTCATAAAAATATACTAGGTGTACATGGATTTACTGATGCACTCTATCAAACATTTAAAGAAAAAATATTTCTAATCTTACTAAGAACCAACTTTTGACTTTAAAAATTTTCATTGCTGTTTTTTATTCTCCATTTTAAAATTATTGCTCTTTATCATTTTCTTCCTGTTGCTTGATTTGGGCTTAATTTGTTCTTCTGCATCTAACTCTTAATCTTAGATCATTATATTAAATCTTCCTTTTCTTTTAAAAATCTGCATTTATAAATTTTCCTCTAAGCAGTGCTTAAGCTGCATCTTACAAATTTTGTTGTATTTTCAGTATTCTTCCAGTTAAAATATTTTCTAGTTTAAGATTCCTTCTTTGACTCATGGGTCATTAAGAAGTACATTGTATAATTTTTTAAAATGTAGAGCTTTTATAATAGTTTATTGATTTCTAATTGAACTCCATGTGCTTAGAACACATACTCTGTATGATTTCAATATTATGAATATTTTTATTATTTTATGGCCCAGAAGGTAGTCTCTTTTGGAGGATGTTTCATGCACACTTCAGAGAATATTCTACCATTTTTGGTCATTGTGATCTATAAATATTAATTAGGTTGCATTATTGATAGTGTTTATATTTTCTGTATTCTTACTGATTTTTAAAAATCTACTTGACCTATCGTTGAAAGACGGTGCTAACATTTTCAGCTATGATTGAAAATTTGACTATTTCTACTTTTAGTTATGTCAAATTTTGCATCCTCTGTTTTGAAACTCTATTATGAGGTACAAAACAATTTAGAATTACTATATCTTCCTGGCGAACTAATCCTTTTGTCTTTACAAAATATCCCTGGTCATAGTCCTTGTGATCTTTCCCTGATCCAAGACAGTTGATTTTCCTTATGGTCTCCTCCTTGGGGCAGGATGGCTTAATCTTATACTAACAGTGTAGTTATCTGGGGTTCTGGCTCTACAAGTGGTATAATAGATGCCACTTCTTTTGAGATGAAAAAAGCTAAAATAGAAAAACAGCATTTTGGTGGGAGCAGGGAACAGAGCTCAGATGTAGATATTTTGTGTTTGAATTTTCTAAGAGCTATCCCAGGGACGGGGGAGCCTGGTGAGCTGCCGTCTATGGGGTCGCACAGAGTCGGACACGATTGAAGCGACTTAGCAGCAGCAGCAGCATACAGATACGAGCAGAGATAAATTTTTGAACCTTCTCTATATGACAAGCACAATCATAATCTTACTTTACATGTACTAAGAGATTTAATATTTGTAGCAGCCCTGTGAGGAGGATAACATTGTTATTCTCTTTTTATAGATGGGAAAATGAGACTCAGAGAAATTAAATTGCTTGCAGAGCTAATATAGAAGAAAGAGGTAGAATGTGGACCCAGGCAGTGATGCTCAGGAACCCACCTCTGAACCATGATGGCCATGGGTTCCTTTGTTGTTCAGTTGCTCAGTCATGTCCAACTCTTTGCAACCCCACGGACTGCAACACACCAGGCTTCCCTGTCCTTCACCATCTCCCAGAACTTGATCAAACTCATGTCCATTGAGTCAGTGATGTCATCCAACCATCTCGCCCTCTGTCATCCCCTTCTCCTGCCTCCAGTATTTCCCAGCATCAGGGTCTTTTCTAAAGAGTCAGCTCTTCGCATCAGGTGGCCAAAGGATTGGAGCTCCAGCTTCAGCATCAGTGGGTTCCTATTGCTCAAGAAAGGGCTTGACACATAATGTGCTGGTGCTCACTCAGTTGTATCCGACTCTTTGTGACCCCATGGACTGTAGCCCACCAGACTCCTCTGTCCATGAGATTTTCCAGTCAAGAATACTGGAGTGGATTGCCATTTCCTCCTCCAGGGGATCTTCCTGACTGAGTCTCCCGCATCTCTTGCAGTGGCAGGTAAGTTCTTTACTACTGAGCTTCCTGGGAAGGCCTTGACACATAATAGTCCTACAATAAATATCTTTCAACTGTTTCAGTCCCAGAAGGTAAACTGGCATCTTAGAGACATAGTTCTCTCTCTAGGCACAGATCAGATCAGTCGCTCAGTCGTGTCCGACTCTTTGCGACCCCGTGAATCACAGCACGCCAGGGTCTCTGAGAATTTGGAATATCTTACAAACACTTCAGGCACTATGTAGGGCTCACATCCATTATTTAATTCACTGTCTGAGAGTTTGGTTTGCGTTCTCCTGGGACCAAGCCTCTGAAGATGAGATTTCTGAAACTTCTTGCTTTATGAAGTTAGGGAAGCATTTCTTGTGGTATTTTGACCTCATAGATTCCAGTAACATCTGGAAACAACAAATGCAAAGTCATGTATATTTATGAGAGATAAAAATGGCCAAAGCTATGAAATAATCCTTTTTACAGATTCTAAATAAATTTGTTTTAACCAATGAGAAGAGGGCATAGGGAATATTATTTATACAGAGATTGCCTTAAAGTATGAAATGGATGCCAGCAAATCCCTGGTACCCCAAAGTATTTCCTTGATGCTGCCTCAAATTCCACTTACAGCATTTTGTATAAAGGCAATTGCCTCTTTTGAAATGCAAATATCATCAGGGGTTGAGGGAGGCAGAGCTAAAGGAGATAGCATGATGAGCTGCTTTTAATGTCCATTTGTTCAATTTTCTTTTCACCATTTTGTGTGAATTAGTAAATCATCTCCTTCCCAAACTGGCAGATAAGTTGGGAATAGGCTCTAGGAGGAGTAAAAGAGAAAAAGACAAGAGAAGGAGTTACTGAAGTGCGATCCCTTTTGGAAGTGGGATGGAGAATCCTGAGTACCAAGCAAGCAGGGAATACCATAGAATGCCAGGGAAGGAGAAACACAGCCCTGTAGAGGCAGGAAGGAAGGCTTCAAAGAAGTTGCATCTAGTTCACTGTGTTTCCAGGGACAAGTTTATCAATTTCATTCAGCTTTGTTTAATGACCTGCACATAGCCCTATCTATCTGTGTATTAACTTGAAAAAAGGGATTTGTTTTTTTGAGAAGAGACAGCTTTATTGAAGTATAATTAGCACATGATCAACTGTACATGTGCACTTTAAATTTTATTAAAATAAAGTTTGATATACAAATACACCTATGAAATTATCACCACAATCAAGATACTGAGCATAACCATCACCCGCTAAAGTTACTTCACTCCTCTTTCTAAATCCTTCCTTTTGGCCCTTGCCCCTGTAGAAAACTGATTTTTCTTCTTTTTTGGGGGGTGTTTATCTCTTTTAAAAAATTTTATATTGACGTATAGTTGATTTGCCAACCAAGGTCCATCTAGTCAAAGCTATGGCTTTTCCATTAGTCATGTATGGATGTGAGAGTTGGGCTATAAAAAAAAACTGACTCCCAAAGTATGACTCCTGACACAGTTTTGAATTGTGGTGTTGGAGAAGACTCTAAAGAGTCCCTTGGACTGCAAGGAGATCAAACCTGTCAGTCCTAAAGGAAACCAGTCCTGAATAGTCATTGGAAGGGCTGATGAGGAAGCTGAAATTCCAATACATTGTCCACCTGATGCGAAGAACTGACTCCTTGGAAAAGACCCTGATGCTGGGAAAGATTGAAGGTGGGAGGAGAAGGGGACGACAGAGAATGAGATGGTTGGATGACATCACTGACTCGATGGACGTGAGTTTGAGCAAGCTCCGGGAGTTGGAGCATGTACAGGGAGGCTTGGCATGCTGCAGTCCATGGGGTCGCAAAGAACTGGACATGACTGAGCCACTGGGCTGAACTAAATTGACAGTTGATTTACAGTATTGTGTTAGATGATTTGCTTTCTATCACTATTTATTGAATTTTTCTATAAATAGAATTATACTATGTGTATATACAAATGTGTATTCCTTTCATTTGGCATAATTATTATGAGACTCATCCACGTTGTTTACATTAATACTTTATTGCTTTTTTCATTGTATAGATGTGCTACCATTTGTTTATTCATTTACCTGCTGATGTGCATTTGTATTGCTTCCCAGTTTGATCTATTACAAATAAAGCTGCTATGGACATTCATGGATAATTCTGTATAAGTCTCGTGTGGACGTGTGCTTTTAGTTCTTTTGGGTAAATACAAAGGACTAGAATGACTGAGTGATACATTAGGTATATTTTAACTTTTTAAAGAAACTGCCAAACTCTTTCCAAAGTGATCATATGATTAAGTTCCCATCAGGAGTATAGGAGAGTTCCAGTTTCTCTCCACTCGTGTCACATTTGGAATGGTCACACTTTTTAATTCCAGTCATTCTAACACTGAGCAGTAGTATTTCCTTGAGGTTTTAATTTGTATTTCCTTAAAGACTGATGATGTTGAGCATCTTTTCATGTGCTTATTTGCCATCTGTATATCTTCTCTGGTGATATGCCTATTCAAATTCTTTTCTCATAAAAATTGGATTGTTTTCTTATTTTTGAGTTTTAAGAGTCCTTTATATATCCTAGGTATAAGCCTTTTATAAAATATACTCTGCAAATATTTTCTCAGTCTTTCAGTAGTCTTTTGTTCTCTTAACAGTGTCTTCTAGAGAACAGAAGTTTTAACTCTGATGAAGTGCAATTTACAATTTTTGCTATTATGGACTATGCTTGGGGTATCATGTCTATGAAAGCTTTGAACCAAAGTCACAAAGATTTTCTCCTATGTTTTCTTCTAGAAATGTTATAGTTTGTTTTTGTATTTGGGTCTGTAATCCATTCGAGTTAATTTTTGTGTACGGTAGAGGACTGGACAGGAGCTCTACATTTTGGTTATGGTATCCAGTGGTTCCAGTACCATTTGTTGAAAAGATTAGCCATTCTCCACCTAATTTTCTTAGTAATTTTGTCAAAATATAGCTGTCCATATATGTGTAGGCCTATTTCTGAACTCTATTCTCTGCCATTCATTTATTTTCCCAGTATTTATGCTAATAGCTTATTGTCTTGATTACTGAAGCTTTATCATGTCTTGAAATCAGGTAGTATTAGCCTTCCAAACTTGTCTTTTTCAAAGTTATTTTTGGCTAGTCTAGAACCTTTGCATTACCATGTCAAATTTAAAATCAGCTTGTGAATTTCAACAACAAAAAATCCCTGCCGGGATTTGAATAGGAATTGCATTGAATCTATAGAACAACCTGGGGAAGACTGAAATCTTAACAATTTTGAGTCTTTTCAACCTATGAACAAAGCATATTTCTTTATTCATTTATGGCAAATTTTCCTCAGCTGATTTTATAGCTTCCAATGTACATGTTTTTAATATCTTTTGTCAGATTTATTCCTAGATATTTCACATGTTTGATACTATTATAAATGATAATTTTTTTTAAATTTCAGTTTTTGAATGTTCATTTCTAGGGAATAGAAACATTATTATTTTTAATATGGCTCTACATACTGCAATCTTGCTAAATTCACTTATTAATTCTAGTAGCTTTTAAAAATAGATTCTAACAGATTTTCTAAACAATTGTACCGAATGTTGTCTATAAATAAAGATAATTTTACTTCTCTTTTCTCAGCCTGGATGCCTTTTATTTCCTATTCCTCCCCTGCTATACTGACTTGAATAAACTTACACAATAGTACAATGTTGAAAAGACTTTACAAGAACAGATATGTTTGTTTGTTCTAGATCTTAGGAGAAAAACATTCAGTCTTTCATTATTAAGAATAATATTACCAGTAAGTTCTTCTGGATTACCAATATCTGGCTGAGAAAATTCAATTTTCAATTTGCTGAAGATTTCTTTTTTAAAAATAATAGACTTTAATAATAGACTTTTTAAAAAATAATCGACTTTGTCAGTGCTTTTTCTGCATCTATTTAAATGATCATGTAGTTTTTCTTTTCAAACTAACTTTTTAAAAATTTGCTAATAGGCTGAATTACATCAATTAATTTTCCAGTGTTAAGCCAATCTTTCATTCACGGAGTGAATTCTATTTGGTCATGATGTATTATACTTTTTGTGTCTTGTTGGCTTCAGTTTGATAACATTTTGTTTAGAATATTCGCAAGCATGTTCATAAGAGATTTTGATCTGTAGATTTTTTTTTTTATTGTAATCTGAGTTTTGGTGTCAGAGTAATGCTGACCTTGTAGAATGAGTTGGGATATATTCCTTCCTCTTCTTTTATGGAAGGAAGAGTTTGTATAGAATTGATATTATTTCTTCCTCAAGTATTAAGTAGAACTTCCTTAAATATTCCATGAAGCCACCTGGGCTTTGGATTTTTCTTTGTGAGAAGGTATTTAATTACAAAGTCAAGTTTTCTTTTTTTTTAATAGATAAACAGCTATTCAGTTTGTCTATGTCTTTTTGAGTAGGTTTCGTATTGGTCCATTTTATCTAAATTACTAAATTTATTATCACAAAGTTGTTTATTTCTTTATTAGTTGTTTACTATCTGTAGAATGTTTAATGAAGTAGCTACTCTCACTCTTGATATTGGTAATTTGTGTTTTCTTTTGCAGATCAGTCTTGCTAGATGTTTATCAGTTTTATTGATCATCTCATAGAATTAGCTTTTAGCTTTACAGATTTTCTTTATTGTGTTTCTGTTATCTATTTCACTGATTTTAATATTTGTTTCATTTCTACTAATATTTTTTTCTAGTTTCTTGAGCTGAAAATCAGTCATTGGTATGATACCTTTATTCTTTTCTAACTTAGGCATTTAAAGCTATAAATTTCCCCCTAAGTGACACTTTTGTGACAGTCCCCAAATTTAGGTATGCTGTATTTTCATTTTTGTTCAAACTACTTTTTAGTTTTTCTTTGATTTCTTCTCTGACTCATGGATTATTTAGAAGTATTTAACTTTCAAATAATTGAAGATTTTCCAGAGATCTTGGTAATTTATTCTATTTATGCTACTTTGTTTTCAAAGAGCATCTTTATATGACTTGGATGCTTTTAAATTTATTGAGACATATTTTATGGCCCAGAATTTGGTCTAGCATGGTAGATTTTCCTTGTGCACTTGAAAAGGATGTGAATTCTATTGCTGGGGGCGTGTCAATCAGGTCAAATTGGGGATTGTGTTGTTCAAAGTCTTTACTATTTTTACTGATTTTTATCTCTATTTGTTCTACTAGTTATTGACAAAGGGGCTTTAAGATCTCTGACTATAGTTATGGATTTGTCTATTTCTCCTTGAAGTTCTAACAGTTAAAATCATCATTTACTTATTTATTTTGGGTGGGCCACGCAGTTCATGGGATTTTAGTTTCCCAGTCAGGGATTGAATCTGGGCCCTTGGCAGTGAGAGTTCAGAGTCCTAACCACTTTACTTCCAGGGAATTGCCTCTACAAACTTTTATTTCATGTATTTTGAAGCTCTTTTATTAGATTATGATGCCTTTTTGATGAAATGATCCTTTCATCACTATGAATTGACCTTCTTTACCACTGGTAATATGCTTTGCTGTGAATATTACCGATATTAATCTAGTCACTCAGTTTTCTTTTGATTAGTACAACATGATAAATATTTTCCATCTTTTTACTTTTAACTTTATAGTGGATGTTTTTTATAGGTAGCATATATGCACCTTACTTTTTCCAACCCATCTGACAATTTCTACCTTTTGATTTGAGTTGCATGATGGTTAGTTTAGTCAAGGCTTTCTCACAGCTCATTTTTAAAATTCACTTTTTCTATTTCATTGGTAGCTTCTACTGTTATGCTCAAGTTCAGTCTTTTCTTCTGAAATGTCTAATATGCCATCAATTTCATCCAGCTTTTTTTTTTTTACCATATACATTACAGGGTTTTTTTTGTATTATAGTTCAGTTTGGGCCATTTTATTTCTTCCATATGTCTACCTAACTCTTTGAACATATGGGATGTAGTTATGACTGTTTTAATATCCTTGTTGGCTAATTCTTACTTCTGTGTCAGTTTGGGGTCAGTTTTGATGCACTGATGATTCTTCTTACTATGGATCATATTTCCTGCTTCTTTGTAAAGCTGTTAATTTTTGACTGGATGTTAGACAGTGTGAATTTTACATTGAGTGTGGGATATTTTTGTCTCTCTAAAAATATCCTTGAACTTAGTTTTTAGATGCAAATTACTTGGAAACACTTTGATCCTTTAAGGTTTAGCTTTTAAAATTCTTTAGGTGGGATCAGAGGGGCCCAAGATCCTTCTGAGTAATCAGTCTATTTCCTTATCAGTGCTGAGGTTCTTCACTCTTTCATCTAAGCAGTTCTTTCCCTGGCCTTTAATAGTTTGCTCACATGAATGTGCTGAGTTCTGAAGGCAGACCCTTTGAAGAGCTGCAGGGTTCTGTCTCTCTATAGCTCTCTCCTGTTTGGTTTTGGTACTGTCCTGCAAGCTCTAACTGATCTGGTCTCATCACATGATCAGCTCCATCTCTTCAAATCTGGAGTCTCTGCCAGGCTCTGTTTGGGTTCCCTCTCACTGAGCCACAGCTTGGGAACTCTTTTAGGACGATAATCTGGGGTGACTATAGGGCTCAGCATCTCTTGGGATGACTGTCATTTTCTGATGTACAGTGCCTTGAATATATTTTTTTATATTTGTGTCCATTTTTCTGGTTGTTTTAGGTTGGAGGATTATTCTAGTCCCTGCTACTCTATCTTGTCTGAAGTGAAAGTCCAAGGGATTCCTTTTTAACCTATAACATTAGGTCTTCATACTTGCCTCCTCACGGAGTTCCTAGAGAACAAACTCAAGACAGTCAGATTTAATCGCAAGGAGGTCCTTACATAGGATTGTTTCCAGACCTCAGCTCCTTCATTGTCAAACCTTAGATTTCTGATGGAGATTAGTATTTAGAATCACAAAACAGATTTCTCTACAAGGTCAGGGAAATGCTTTATTTAAATGGGAGTTTTGAGATGAGATGTCAGGGTTATTCCTCAGATTAAGATTAGGAATAATTTTTTTTACTGTTATCCGTTTATTATAAAGGCACGGGAACAGCCAATGGAAGAGATGTGTAAGGAAGGGGATGGGGACGGATGGGGTGTTGGGGGGCTTCCTGCCATCTCTGGACACATCGCCCTCCTGCTCCTGGTGAAATTGAGGTTCTCATTACAGAAATAATGAAAGGGAAAGTGATAGGTAAGAAGTGGATTTATTTAGAGAGAAAAACAGTCCTCAGATAGATAGAGTGGGCCATCTCAGAAGGAGAGTGCAGGAATAAATTTTTAAATGACAGTTTCTTTAGTTATTATAGTTGATTCAAGAGTTTCCTTAATGTATACTTCAGGTTTTCTTTTTAAAATAAGATCCCAAAACTCTTAACAAATTTAGCAATCAATATACAAATTAGGATCACAATCAAAGGTTTTTTTCCTCTCAGTTCTTCTCTGCTAGGCTATTATCTATCTCACACACATTTTTCTCTTTTCGCTCACCCTTCCCTGTGTTTATCTCTAATCCTTTCTCTTTCTTATGACCTTGGGACGCAAGACATATACACTCTATTCCTAGAATTATTACTATGTCCAGGAAACACTGGCTAAGTCACTTCAACCCACGGGCTATTTTTTAAACATTCATTTATTTATTTGGCCATCCGGGATACAGGATCTTAGTTCTCTGACCAGGGATTGAACATGTGCCCCTGCAGTGGAAGCATGGAGTCTTAACCACTGGACCGCCAGGGAAGTCCCTTAATCCATTGGCTTTTAACAAAATAATAAAGGTTAAATTAGTTGCCACCCCTCTATCTGTAGGAATCCTGGTGCTAGGTGATGTAGATAAAGATAGAGGTTCTCAAGTTTAACAGATTTTATGTGTTTAATCCTTCTAGGTAACTGTCTCTTATTAAAAATGCTGACAGGGGCTTAGGGCTGGGGAAGGTGCTACTGGGGTAGTTTTGGGTGGTTCGTAGAAAGAACTATGAAGGGAAAGACACCTCCAGGCGGTTTTTGATCTCATAATGCTATCCTCTTAAGTGCCGATTTTGTTTTGGGCTCTTAGAAGAGTTAGGGCCCATTATAATTGAGTAGTCTTTATTACAAAGAAGGTGCTTTTGTGTGTTTGTGTGTATGTGCAACTGACCTAACATATGTGCATGTAGACACTAAGGAGGTTTTGAATTTTTAGCCAGTCCCTTTGTAGCCATTATACAGAGATTGACCCAGGCTGTCCCAAATGGGTCCAGGATAAATATCTTTGCCTGGCTTTCTGCAGCCACCATTTTCAATTGTTTCTTTCAAATGTAGCAGTCAGATTACATTGGTTTGTTGGTGCTTTAAACTCGGGCAGGGCAAGAACCTCTAAGCTTTTGTTTCTTCTTCTGAAATGTGAGAACATTCTATTTCCTACACAGGGTTGTTGTGGGAATTAAATGAGATGCTGCATGTAAAGCATTTAGGACAGTGCCTGGCATATGGCAAACTCTCAGTTACTGTCAGCTACTACTGTTATTCATGACTGAGTAACAAGTAAGTATGAAGCCCTGGGCTGGGTTCTCAGATGTTCGAGTGAAAAACCATCACCTCTGCACTACAGTCCAGAGCAAGGTCAGGAAAGTTTTCATGAAGGGCCAGAAGGTAAGTATTTTAGGCTTTTGGGGACATACTATCTCTCTCACAACTCCTCAAGTTTGCTGTTATACCTTGAAAGCAGCCATATATAAGATATAAACAAAAGGGCATGGTTGTGTCCCCAAATCTCCAGTAGTTTGCCCACCCCTGGTCTAGAGGGAACACAGATATTCAAAGAGGCCATTACTATACAGTGTGATAAGCGCTCTGACAAAGGAAGCAGGGAATACTGTAATCTCTTACTACTCAGAGAATGGTCCTTAGACCAGCAACATTGCTATAACTACAGAGCTTGTTAGAAATGCAAAATCTCAGGACTTCCCTGCTGGTCATGTGGTTAAAACTCCACACTTCCACTGCAGGGGGCACAGGTTCAATTCCTGTTTGGGGAACTAAGATCCCACATACTGTATGGCACAGCCAGAAAGAAAAAGAAACAAAGGAAAAAAATAGAAATTCAGGATCTCATTCCATGCCCCAGAAGTGTTAAATCAGACTCTGCATTTAATAAGAGAAGCTCTGGTAGGGGCCCACTACATAGAAGGAAGAACATCTGACCTGAAAGCTGGACAAGGTTGGGAACACATTTCAGGCAGAAAGCACTGTAAATGCAAAAGCTTAGAAATGAGAGAGAACATGTTTGAGGAGCTAAAGAAGTTGAAGTCAAACCTTGCTGACGTTGTTTAGATGCTAACATTACTCTTGCTTAGAAGAGATTTAAGCAACCTAATAGTCAAAAGCAGTGACTCGATTTTGTTTAGATCCCGTTTTGAAGAAACCAATGATTAAAAGATTTTTGAGACAATTGGAAATTTGAATATAGCGTGGGTGTTAATACCACTGCTTGTGAAAATGGTTGTGTGTTTATCAAAGAAAATGCCTACTTACTAGGCATACATATAGAAAGATTTAGGGGCAAAATGACCTGATCAGGGGAATCAGAAAAATATTCACAAAAAAGAAGACAGATAAAAAGAAATGGATGAAGCAAGTGGCACAAAAAGTGAGTAACTGTTGAATCAGAGGATGGGCACATGGATTCATTATATTATTCTCTCTTCTTTTGTGTACTTTTGACAACTTTTATAATAAAATGTTAAAAAAAGAATTTTGGACCTTACCAGATCTCTTATCTTTGCTTTTATGTGCAGTTCATGACTAAACCATCCCAAGAGCTGTACACAAAGCAATATTTTCTTTCTTTGAAGACAATTCGGAGGCCCTTGACAGAAGGTCACTTTGAGCCCCAGTGGATCTACATGCATTTTCTTTTGTTGGAAAGATCAGAAAAACAATCACTTTATAGAGGTTTTGACTCCATTTCTTTAAGCCGATGTGCCTGGGCACAGGAGCCTTTGCCCAGAGGTAGCACAGACCTTTACCCAGAGGGTGCTGGTGTAGACACAGATAGAACAGCAGCCTGGTGGGCAGCATTCTGCAATGACCACAAGAATAATGTGCACTTCTGTGTGCCTGGGTTCGGAATCATGTATATATAATAGTGGGTTTCGATGGGAAGGATTATAGATTTTTCAATGAGGGACATTTACTGTATCTCAGAGCAGATCACTAATAAGGAAATGAGAGCAGCTAAAGGGGATGGCTTTGGAGCCACCATTTATCAGCTCTGTAGCCTTGAGACAGCTATTAGGTTTCTCAAGGTCTCATTTCATCATCTGTAAAATTATTTCACCTACTCAATTGGGTTGCTGTGAAGATTTAATGAGATAATTTGTATAAAGGCCTGGTTTTATTTGGAGCTGTAAGAAGTAATCAATAAAAGCATGTTTTTTTTTTTTTTTTTCCTGAGTTGGACTTCTTGGTACTCTCCCTTATTTCTTATGTGGTTTGGAAAGCCTATTTTTGGACCCCAAATTTTACTGTTCCCCTGGTACCCTGTCTTCATCTCTAATGCAAAAAGTGGCCTATTAGCATGCATCTCTTTACCTGGATCTTCTTCCTGCCCGAATGTTGACATGATTCCTAGAAGTGCGGCACCCATCTTGCCATCCTGAGGGTTAGCTTACAACCGAGGGGTGTCAGAGCAGAAGGATCGAAACCGGGGTCCTCCAGGGCAATGTGGGACTGCACCAGGGCGGCACTATCCACAGAATCTCACCTCTAGAACACATGTCCTGGAATTTTAAACTCCAGTTGTCTCTAACATAAGAAAGAAAGAAAATAGGTGTAGGTAAGGAAGTGTGGCAGAATTTTGATAAATGATGAATCCGGAGAATAGATACATGTGTTCACAATGTTTTTCTCTCTACTTTGTGTGTGTGTACACATTTGTGAAAATCTTCATAATAGAAATGTTTTTTAAAAATATGAACTTCAAGAAAATTCCCACCTTTTTGTGACATTTTGTGAAGCTCCAGCTCATAGTTAAGGTCTTCCCAGAGCAGAGCGCAATGGTTTCCTGTTGGTAGAGTTTCCGCTGGCCTCATCCTCTCCAGGCCTGCCTCCATATTCCTGCCACACTGCTGCCCTCTGCAGGCCCTTACCATCATGTGTGCCTGAGGTTAAGCTTTCCTCCATGTCCAGCGGGTCCTGGTTGTAAGCTGTCTCTGCTGAACCTTTTCAGGGAGAGATCGGTCTCTTGATTTCAGATGACATTTAATAAGTGAGTGTTCCTTCTATTCTAAAATTCTTAATGCCTGCTTTTGGCAAGGCAACATGAGTCCCCCAAAATGGCATGTAGGGAGATACAAGAGACATAAAACCCTGCCTTTGAGGTTCATGTTATGGGGACGAGGATTCATAGCTTCCCAATGGAGCTGATGCTCTCCTTTTCATTCTCACTTCTCTGACTTCTTCAATTTTCTACTCATAGAGATGCTCTGGGATATATTTCTGAAACCCCATCCTTTTTATTTACTCTTAGGTTTCATGAATGTGATAGTGGTGAAACATTTGAGAACAAAATGGCTATTTAAGATGGACCAGCTCAAGAAGCAACAGTTAGAACCAGACATGGAACCACGGACTGGTTCTGAATTGGGAAAGGAGTACGTCAAGGCTGTATATTATCACCCTGCTTATTTAACTTATATGCAGAGTACATCATGAGAAATGCTGGGCTGGATGAAGCACAAGCTGGAATCAAAATTGCTGGGAGAATATCAATAACGTCAGATATGCAGATGACACCACCCTTGCGGCAGAAAGTGAAGAAGAACTAAAAAGCCTCTTGATAAAAGTGAAAGAGGAGAGTGAAAAAGCTGGCTTAAAAATCAACATTCAGAAAATGAAGATCATGGCATCCGGTCCCATTACTTCATGGCAAATAGATGGGGAAACAATGGAAACAGTGACAGACTTTATTTTTGGGGGCTCCAAAATCACTGCAGATGGTGACTGCAGCCATGAAATTAAAAGATGCTTGCTCCTTGGAAGAAAAGCTATGACAGACTTAGACAGCATATTAAAAAGCAGAGACATTACTGACAAAGATCCATATAGTCAAAGCTATGGTTTTTCCAGTAGTCATGTATGGATGCGAATTGTACCATAAAGAAAGCCGAGTGCCAAAGAATTGATGCTTTTGAACTGTGGTGTTGGAGAAGACTCTTGAGAGTCCCTTGGACTGCGAGGAGATCCAACCAGTCAATCCTAAAGGAAATCAGTCCTAAATATTCACAGGAAGGACTGATGCTGAAACTGAAGTTCCAATACTTTAGCTACCTGATGTGAAGAGACACCTCATTAGAAAAGAAGGCAGGAGGAAAAGGGGACAACAGAGGATAAGATGGTTGGATGGCATCACCAACTCGATGGACATGAGTTTGAGAAAGCTCCGGGAGTTGGTGATGGACAGGGAAGCCTGGCGTGCTGCAGTCCTTGGGGTTGCAGAGTCAGCCATGACTGAGTGAGCTGAACTGAAAATGGACCAGGAAGAGATAAAGGGCTGGGTATATGTTGCTTCACAAAGAGGCAATGGAATAATTTCTATGATTCCAGAACAAAATAGAAATTGTACCACTAGGTTGACTGGCAAGAGAATGAGGAAGTTTCACTTTCTAGATGAAGAATAAATGGACAAATTCATATCTCCTTAACATTATTAGGTTGTGGAAATTGCCTTGTAGAAAGGAATTTTTGATATGCACTTCATCAAATTTCCCATGGCTTCTGGGTAACTAAAGGGCTTTATGAGCAGGTTGTATTTTCTATGTCCATTCATTCAGGAACAGGTAAAAATACAATTGTTCTGTTATTCATGGCAGATAGAAGCTATCTAATCACTGGAAAAGGTGAGTTTTCATTCCAATCCCAAAGAAAGGCAATGCCAAAGAATGCTCAAACTACTGCACAATTGCACTCATCTCACATATTAGTAAAGTAATGCTCAAAATTCTCCAAGCCAGGCTTCAGCAATACATGAACTGTGAACTTCCAGATGTTCAAGCTGGTTTTAGAAAAGGCAGAGGAACCAGAGATCAAATTGCCAACATCTGCTGGATCACCAAAAAAGCAAGAGAGCTCCAGAAAAACATCTATTTCTGCTTTATTGACTATGCCAAAGCCTTTGACTGTGTGCATCACAAAAATCTGTGGAAAATTCTGAAAGAGATAGAATATCAGACCACCTAACCTGCCTCTTGAGAAACCTGTATGTAGGTCAGGAAGCAACAGTTAGAACTGGACATGGAACAACAGACTGGTTCCAAATAGGAAAAGGAGTACATCAAGGCTGTATATTGTCACCCTGCTTATTTAACTTTTATGCAGAGTACATCATGAGAAACGCTGGGCTGGAAGAAGCACAAGCTGGAATCAAGATTGCTGGGAGAAATATCAATAACCTCAGATATGCAGATGACACTACCCTTATGGCAGAAAGTGAAGAAGAACTAAAGAGCCTTTTGATGAAAGTGAAAGAAGAGAGTGAAAAAGTTGGTTTAAAGCTCAACATTCAGAAAACTAAGATCATGACATCTGGTCCTATCACTTCATGGGAAATAGATGGGGAAACAGTGGAAACAGTGGCTGACTTTATTTTTCTGGGCTCCAAAATCACTGCAGATGGTGACTGCAGCCATGAAATTAAAAGACGCTTACTCCTTGGAAGGAAAGTTATGACCAACCTAGATAGCATATTCAAAAGCAGAGACATTACTTTGCCAACAAAGGTTCGTCTAGTCAAGGCTATGGTTTTTCCTGTGGTCATGTATGGATGTGAGAGTTGGGCTATAAAGAAAGCTGAACGCCGAAGAATTGATGCTTTTGAACTGTGGTGTTGGAGAAGACTCTTGAGAGTCCCTTGGACTGCAAGGAGGTCCAACCAGTCCATCCTAAAGGAGATCAGTCCTGGGTGTTCATTGGTAGGACTGATTTTAAAGCTGAAACTCCAATACTTTGGCCACCTGATGAAAAGACCTGACTCATTTGAAAAGACCCTGATGCTGGGAAAGATTGAGGGCAGGAAGAGAAGGGGATGACAGAGGATGAGATGGTTGGATGGCATCACCGACTCAATGACATGTGTTTGAGTGAACTCCGGGAGTTGGTGATGGACAGGGAGGCCTGGCATGCTGCACTTCATGGGGGCGCAAAGAGTTGGACACGACTGAGCGACTGAACTGAACTGAATTCCTTTTTACTTATGGAAGTGAGGGGGTACATGTTAAAGATAGAGGGGAACTTTCAGAGATGATCTAATTTACAGTTCTCATTTTATAGACATGAAAACAGAGGTCCTTGTCAGAGTGGGGATTTACCAGATGTCCCATTGCTAATTCAGTTTTAGGCAGGCACTGGAGTTTAGCTATCTTTATAAGTACACTTGAAACATTTTCCAGGATAGATTATGTTTTGGATCATAAAAGATACCCTAACCAGATTAAACGGAGAAGGCAATGGCACCCCACTCCAGTACTCTTGCCTGGAAAATCCCATGGACAGAGGAGCCTGGTAGGCTGCAGTCCATGGGGTCGCTAAGAGTCAGATACGACTGAGCGACTTCACTTTCACTTTTCACTTTCATGCATTGGAGAAGGAAATGGCAACCCACTCCAGTGTTCTTGCCTGGAGAATCCCAAGGACGGGGAAGCCTGGTGGGCTGCCATCTCTGGGGTTGCACAGAGTCAGACACAACTGAAGCGACTTAGCAGCGGCAGCAGCAACCAGATTAAAAGAATTGAAATCATACAAGTACATTCTCTAATCATAATGGGTTTAAAGTAGAAATCAATAATAAAAATTTGAAAAATCCCCAAACATTTGAAAAATCAAACCCTTCTGAATAATCCATGTATCAAGGAACGTCTTAAAGTAGGAAATATTTTAAACTGAATAAAAATGAAAATATAACATATTGAGATTTGTTTAATGCCACTAAAGCAGGAGATAAAGGGAAATTTATAGCATTAAATGCTTATATTAGAAAATAAGTGTTTCAGATGAATAATCTCGACTCCTATCTTAAGGAACTGGGAAAACAACAACAAAATAAACCCAAAGCAAGCATAAGGAAAGAAAGAAAGATAAAAGTAGAAGTTACCTGAAAACAGGACAAAACGAAAAATCAATAAAATAAAAAACCTGGTTTTGATAAATATTCATAAACTTGTGGACAAAGAATGTCACCTGCCATATCAGTAAACAAAAGATATGAGGCCATCAAGCCATCAGCCACTGCAGCCACCCTCAGTCATGCAGCGTGAGGATACTCAGATGGAAGAGCATAGGCTACTGGCCCCAGATAGCTAAGGTGCATTCAAGGGAATAATTTCAATAAATCCAGACTCTTGCTGGGTTTATTTCCCATATAAAGACATTGAGTTCATTAATGTGAGATGTCTGATTTTCCTTAATTAAAAGTAAATGTTTGGACTACCTGGTTTCTGTGCAAAAGCTTCAATATATCCTGATACCTCTCTCACCACTTTGAAACAATACCTCTCAGAGCTATCCGAGAGGCTGTCTCCATCACTTAAGACCTCAGTAAATCCATTGAGTAACACATTAATTTTCAACTTTTATATTGCACATTTTTTTTTTCCCATCGACAATCTTACAGTAAGACTGCCAAAAGTGATGGGGAAAAAAGAGGATAATAATCGCTGCCTTTCAGATTTAGCAGTGAAAGTCCTGCATCCCAGGAAACTCCCCATTCATGAGCAATTTGGGATGGTGGGTCACCCTACAACATATTACCTAGGGATGAAAAAGATATCACTGCAGACCCTGCAAAGAATAAGGGAATACTAAAACAACTCTAGAGATAGAAACTCAACCAATTCAGATGAAATGGACTTTTAATAGTTCTTTGAAAATCACAAATTATAAAAACTCACCCAAAATAAAACAACTTGAATAGCCTGATAAGTACTAAATAGATTGAATTTATAGATAATGAATGACCTTCTGGTAAAAGAAATCTCCAGGCCTAAATAGTTTCACTGGCAAATTTTATCAATCATTTAGAGAAGAAATAGCACCAATTTTATACTCTCTCTTTCAAAAAAAAAAAAATTGGAAGGAATATTTCCCATCAATTGTATGATTATTTAATTACTCTGATTTCAAAGCTAGGAAAGAGATTAGAAGAAAACTATAGACCAATATCCCTTATGAACATAGGTGCAAAATTTTCCAGTGAGGTATTATAGAATTAAATCCAGCACATTCTATCTATCCACCACCCATCTGGCTATTTATCTGTCTCATTATGACCAAGTGGATTTTATCCTGGTAATGCAAGAAGACTGATTCAATTTTCAAACAGCAATCAATGTAATCCACCATATTAAAAATATAAAGAAGAAAAACCATATGATCATACAGTCTTTTTTCTTATTGCACTAGCTGAATTTCAGTACCATGTTGACTAGGAATGAGGAGAGTAGATATCCCAGTCTTAGTTCTGATCTTAGAAGGAAAACATTCATTTTTTCACAAGTATGATGTTAGCAGTACAGTTTTTTTCTTATAGCTTTTTCTTATCAGGTTGAAAATATTACTTTCTATTTCTAGTTGATCAAGAATTTGTATCATGATTGAATGCTGCATTTTGTTAAAGTTTTTTTCTTTACCAATTGGTATGATTGTGACTCTTTGTGAGTTCATGGACTGTAGCCTGCCAGGGTCCTCTGTCCATGGAATTTTCCAGGCATGTATACAGGAGCAGATTGCCATGAGCAGGTTGCCATTTCATACTCCAAGGGATCTTCCTGGCCTGGGGATCATACCACATCTCTTGTGCCTCCTACTCTGGTAGGCAGATTCTTTACCACTGTGCCATGACTCCCCGCCAAAAGACAAAGACAGAAAGAAATATTGGTGTACAAATCTAACAAAACATGTAGAGATTTTGTACACTGAAAAACTACAAAACTCATGAAAGAAAAGACCTAAAAAAATGCAGATATAAACCTCAACATAGTAAAAATGTTAGCTCTCTACAAATTAATGTACAAATATAATTCCAATACAAATTTCATATGAACATTTTGTAGATATGGACAGCTTATTCTAAAACTTATATAGAATGCAAAGAAACTAGTCTAACCAAAACAATTTTTCAAAAGAAATAGTTCAACCCTAAAGACTTCACACAAAAACTACTAGAACTGATCAATGATTTCAGCAAGGTAGCAGGATACAAGATTTCTATAAATCTGTCACATTTCTTAACACTAACAATGAAATATGAGAAAGGGAAAGTTAAAAAAAACTTTTAAAATCACAACCAAAAAAAAAAATATTTAGGAATAAGCCTAACCTAAGAGGTAACAGAACACAGGCATAACTATAAAACACTGATAAAGGAAACTGAAGATTATCCAAAGATGGAAAGATATTTCATGCTTTTGGATTGGAAAAGTATTGTTAAAATGGCCATACCACACAAAGCAATCTACAGATTTAATACAATCCTTATCAAGTTACCCATGAAATTTTTCACAGAACTAGAACACATAATCTTAAAATTTATATGGAGCCACAAAAGACCCAGAATTGCCAAAGAAATGCTGAGGAAAATGACAAAACCTGGCAGCATGCCCTCCCAGGCTTCAGGCAGTGCTACAAAACTTCTGTAACCAAACAGCATAGTACTGGCCAAAACCAGATGGGATTCAATGCAAGAGAAGGGAGAGACTGGAAACAAACCCATATACCTACAGTTAATTAGTCTTTGACACAAGAAGCAAGAATATACAATGAAGAAAGACAGTCTCTTCAGCAAGTGGTGTTGGGAAAGCTGGACAGCTGCATGTAAATCAATGAAGTTAGAACACTCCCTCACACCATACACAAAAATAAACTCAAAATGACTTAAAGACTTAAATATAAGACATGATACCATAAAACTCCTAGAAAAGAACTTAGGCAAAACATTCTCTGACATAAATCATGGAAAAAGCAAGAGAGTTCCAGAAAAGCATCTATTTCTGTTTTATTGACTATGCCAACGCCTTTGACTATGTGGATCACAATAAACTGTGGAAAATTCTGAAAGACATTGGAATACCAGACCACCTGATCTGCCTCTTGAGAAACCTATATGCAGGTCAGGAAGCAACAGTTAGAACTAGACATGGAACAACAGACTGGTTCCAAATAGGAAAAGGAATATATCAAGGCTGTATATTGTCACTCTGCTTATTTAACTTCTATGCAGAGTACATCATGAGAAATGCTGGGCTGGAAGAAGCACAGCTGGAATCAAGATTGCTGGGAGAAATATCAATAATCTCAGATATGCAGATGACACCACCCTTATGGCAGAAATTGAAGAGGAACTAAAAAGCCTCTTTGCCGGGGTCCAGCCCGGTGGATCCAGGGAATTCCAAGTGGGGATGGCATCGGTGAACTGGATACAATAGCTTTAATTAAATATTAATTAGAGATATAAAGAGTAATAGAATAAGGATAGCTCAGCAGGAAAATTCAGTGGAGAAAAGAGGCTGAATAACTTGGTTTATGTGGAAAGTTAATAAAATTCCAAGGCAAGGAATTTATGTCACCTAGGTAGGCCGCAGGCATCCTCCCATCCTCCCGAAGGAGAGGAGACACTAAGGCCTCCCTGGTCAGATCTTAGAAGCCCAGGCATAATTAGTAGGCTTGACGAGCCTCCATGCTCCAGATGGGAATTTAGCCAGAAGGTGAGAGAAAGAACAACATGGGGAGACCAAGTTTCAGTGAACAAGGCCCGCACTTTATTTTCCAAAGTAGTTTTTATACCTTAAGTTGTACATAGAGGATAATGGGGAAGGGGTAGAGTCATGCAAGGACAGCAGTCCTTGATCCTAATCAAAGCCAGGCTATCTTCCCGCAAACTTATCATATGCAAAAGTTTAGGTGATTTACATCATCTTCTGGCCAGGGGGCCTGTCAACATTTTAAGATCCTTTCTTCAGAAAACTTATTTTTCTCTAAAGGTGATTATTCTAAAGTCAGGCACCACCCTCGGAAAGCATTAGATGAAGTTGCATTCCTATAGGGCAAAGGTGTGGTGGGCTATAACAAGAAAAAGAATTAACTCAAGGGTCCAAGGTTACAAACATTAAAGCTACTACTTACATTCCTATACACCAATTATATTAATCAATACACTGTCAGGGACACAGTAGGTAAGGGATATGGAAACGTAGCAGCAAACATTGGCCCAACAAGTGCAAAACCCTTCACCAATACAATTTCTAATCAATCTTTTAACTGCTCAAAGGAATCTGTATTTAGACAGTTTAGAACATCTCATGCCTCTCACGGTTGGGAGGCTCTGAACAATCACATGTGGCCAGAAGAACCTATTCAGGCAGGCTAGAGGACTTCCAAAGGAGTTTGTAGGTTGAAACACTCTTGTCACGCCCAGGAACTTTATTAACTGGAGTTATAAGTTAACTCTTTTTCAGAGAGAGGTGGTGGGGGACAGCCCCCCATAAAGTCAGAGGTGTAGGTGAGAGCACAAAGCAGTAAAGTAGGCAGACTCTGGTTTTGGGGGTAGATGCTCGAGAATTTCCAGGGGACTCCTGAGGCTCGATCCCACCTTTGTGTATGCCGAGCCTCCTTCCTCATGACCTTTGCCACAGGCGGAGTTCCTCACGCTGGCTCCCGGCACCTCTTGATGAAAGTGAAAGAGGAGAGTGAAAAAGTTGGCTTAGAGCTCAACATTCAGAAAACTAAGATCATGGCACCTGGTTCCATGACTTCATGGGAAATAGATGGGGAAACAGTGGAAACAGTGGCTGACTTTATTTTTCTGGGCTTCAAAATCACTGCAGATGGTGACTGCAGCCATGAAATTAAAAGACGCTTACTCCTTGGAAGGAAAGTTTTGACCAACCTAGATAGTATATTGAAAAGCAGAGACATTACTTTGCCAACAAAGGTCTGTCTAGTCAAAGGTATGGTTTTTCCTGTGGTCATATATGGATGTGAGAGTTGGACTGTGAAGAAAGCTGAGCGCTGAAGAATTGATGCTTTTGAACTGTGGTGTTGGAGAAGACTCCTGAGAGTCCCTTGGACTGCAAGGAGATCCAACCAGTCCATTCTAAAGAAGATCAGTCCTGGGTGTTCCTTGGAAGGAATGATGCTAAAGCTGAAACTCCAGTACTTTGGTCACCTCATGCGAAGAGTTGACTCATTGGAAAAGACTCTGATGCTGGGAAGGATTGGGGGCAGGAGGAGAAGGGGACGACGGAAGATGAGATGGCTGGATGGCATCACCGACTCGACGGACATGAGTTTGAGTGAACTCCGGGAGTTGGTGATGGACAGGGAGGCCTGGTGTGCTGTGATTCATGGGGTTGCAAAGAGTCGGACACGACTGAGAAACTGAACTGAACTGAATGTTTTCTTATGTCAGTCTCCCAAGGCAATAAAAATAAAAGCAGAAATAAATCAATGGGACCTAAGCAACCTTATAAACAAAGGAAACCACAAATAGAAAAACAACCTATGGACTGGGAGAAAATACTTTTAAGTATTTTTTCTGACAAGGGATTAATTTCCAAAATATACAAACAGCTCATATGGCTCAATAACCAAAAATAAATAAATAAATAAAATAAACAACCTAATCAAAACATGGGCAGAAGACCTAAATAGACAGTTAGATCTCCAAAGACATCCAGATGACCAACAGGCACATGAAAAGATATTCAATACTGCTAATTAGAGCAATGCAAATCAAAACTACAACAAGATACCGTCTCACGTGGGTCAGAATGGTCATCATCAAAATGTCTACAGATAACAAATCCTAGAGAGGGTGTGGAGAAAAGGGAACCTTCCTACACTGTTGGTGGGGAAGTAAATTGATGAAGCCACTATGGAAAACAGTATAGAGGTTACTCAAAAAAACTAAAAATAGAGTTATCATAAGATCCAGCAATCCCATTCCTGGGCATATATCCAGAGAAAACTGTAATTTGAAAATACATGCACCCCAGTGTTCACAGCTACACTATTTACAACAGCCAAGACATGGAGACAAACCACCAACAGATGAATCTATAAGGAAGATGTGGTATACATATACCACAAACAAGAGTCAAGTAATGCCATTTGAAACAACATCAATGGACCTAGAGATTATCATGCTAAGTCAAACAGAGAAAAAAAATATCATATCATTACATGTGGAATCTAAAAAAATGTTACAAATGAACTTATATACAAAACAGAAGCAGACTCACAGACATAGGAATACACTTATGGTTACTAAAGGGGAAAGGTTAAGGGAAAGGAATAATTAAGGGAAAGGATAAATTAGTAGTTTCAGATTAGCAGAAGCAAAATACTCTATACAAAATGAGAAAAACAACAAGGTCCTACTACATAACACAGAAAACTAGTATATAATATTATAAACTATAGTGGAAAAGAATCTGAAAAATAATATATCTCTGTAACTGAGTCAACTTTGTTCTATACCATATACTACACAACATTGTAAATAAACTATACTTCAGTAAAAGTAAATAAAGTTTGAGGAATCACACTATATTATTCTAAGACTTACTATACAGCTATAGAAATCAAGATAGTGTAGTACTGGTGAAGAGGCGCACAACAGAGCAGTGAGACAGCATAGAGAGACCAGAAATAGATTTACGCAAATATGATCCACTGATGTTTGAAGAGGTTCAAAGGCAATACTAAGGAGAAAACATCTTGTCAGCAAATAGTGTTGGAACAACTGGATGTCTATGTGCAAAAAAAAAAAAAAAAAAAATCAAACCTTCACACTTGTATGTGTGTGCTCAGTCATTTAGTTGTGTCCGTCACTTTGTGACCCCATGGATTGTAGCCTGCCAAGCTCCTCTCTCCATGGGATTTTTCCAGGCAAGAATACTGGAGTGGGTTGCCATTTCCTACTCCAGGGGTCTTCCTGACCCTGGGATTGAACCCAACTCTCTTACATCTCCTGCACTGGCAGACGGATTCTTTCCCACTGCACCACATGTGAAGCTCCATAACCTTCACACCTACACAACAATTAAGTCAAATTGATCACAGATCTAAGTGTGAAACATAAAACCATAGAACTTTTATAGGAAAACATTGGAGAAAGTCTTCATGACCTGGGATAGGCAAAGAATCCTGATGTAACACCCAACGCATATACACAATAGAAAATAATGATAAATTAGACTTCAACCAAAATTTAAAAGTTTTGCTCTAATGTTAACAGAATGAAAATACATACCACACACTAGGGTAAAATATTTGTAAATCACATATAAAGGTCTTGTATGCACAGTGTATAAAAAACAGTCACCATCATAGGTATTTTCCCTAGAGAAATAAAAACTTTTGTTCATGCAGCTCTATTGAAAGTTGACCAAAGCTGGAAATAACCCATTAAAAGATGGATCACTAACAAACTATGGTATGTCCACACAATTGAATTTTACTCAGCAACAAAAAAGAACTGAATCTACTGATACATGTAACAACCTGCATATTCTTCAAGACATCATGTTAAATCAAAAAAGCCACTATGAAAAGATTATCCATTGTATTATTCCATTATACGATATTCTTGAAAGGAGTAAAGCATAGTGACAGAACAGATTACAGGTGGTGTGAAGGTGTGATTACAAAGATAACAGAAGCCACTGTTTTGAGGGTGACAGAACTATTCTGTATCTAGACTGTGGTAGCAGCTACTGAAATCAATATATATGTTAAAATCCATAGAACTGTACATACATGTTAATTTGAAAAAATAAACATAATAGACATTATTTAATTGCTTCCAATATATAAATTTGGGTAAAACTCAATCTCAAATGCTGAAAAGATTATAGGATTATTAGAGAGGATCGTGGCATCCAGTCCCATCACTTCATGGTAAACAATGGAAACAGTGACAGACTTTATTTCTGGCTCCAAAATCACTGCAGATGGTGACTATTGTCATGAAATTAAAAGACCCTTGCTCCTTGGAAGAAAAGCTACGATCAACCTAGACAGCATATTAAAAAGCAGAGACATTACTTTGCCAACAAAGGTCCATCTAGTCAAGGCTATGGTTTTTCCAGTGGTCATGTATGGATGTGAGAGTTGGACTGTGAAGAAAGCTGAGCACTGAAGAATTGATGCTTTTGAACTGTGGTGTTGGAGGAGACTCTTGAGAGTCCCTTGGACTGCAAGGAGATCCAACCAGTCCATTCTGAAGGAAATCAGTCCTGAATATTCATTGGAAGGGCTGATGCTGAAGCTGAAACTCCAATACTTTGGCCACCTGATGTGAAGAACTGACTCCTTGGAAAAGACCTTGATGCTGGGAAAGACTGAGGCAGGAGGAGAAGGGGATGACAGGAGGAGATGGTTAGATGGCATCACCAACTCGATAGACATGAGTTTGAGCAAGCTCTGGGAGTTGATGATGGACAGAGAAGCCTGGTGTGCTGCAGTCCATGGGGTCTCAAAGAGTCGGACGTGACTGAGTGACGTAACTGAACTGAGAGAAGAAAGTAGGTGTTAATCACTGTTCAGTTCAGTCACTCAGTCGTGTCCGACTCTTTGCGACCCCATGAATCGCAGCACTCCAGGCCTCCCTGTCCATCACCAACTCCCGGAGTTCACTCAGACTCACGTCCATTGGGTCAGTGATGCCATCCAGCCATCTCATCCTCTGTTGTCCCCTTCCCCTCCTGCCCCCAATCCCTCCCAGCATCAGAGTCTTTTCCAATGAGTCAACTCTTCGCATGAGGTGGCCAAAGTACTGGAGTTTCAGCTTTAGCATCATTCCTTCCAAAGAAATCCCAGGGCTGATCTCCTTCAGAATGGACTGGTTGGATC
This sequence comes from Bos mutus, assembly GCF_027580195.1. NCBI lineage: Eukaryota > Metazoa > Chordata > Mammalia > Artiodactyla > Bovidae > Bos > Bos mutus. Next base: position 25,351,952 of record NC_091626.1, on the reverse strand, counting down.
TCCTTGCAGTCCAAGGGACTCCAACACCACAGTTCAAAAGCATCAGTTCTTCGGTGCTCAGCCTTCTTCACAGTCCAACTCTCACATCCATACATGACCACAGGAAAAACCGTTAACACCTGTTAAAACAGCCATTTTCTTTAACACATGACACAAGAAAAAGATGGAAAAGAGTAAAGAGTCATTCTAAACTTATTAGAACTCATTGGCATTTTAGTTAGGAGCTGTTTTGACCACCATCATTTAAACACAATAAGGACCTCAGCCTTCTATTTTTCTACTCCTTCATCCTTAGCGTACAGTATACATCCTTAGGGTCACCTCCCGGGTCTTAGCTGATGGACTTCCAACCAGTTTGTTTACCTTCCAAAGGAACAAGAACGATGAAGGGGAGGATTTGCAAAAACCTTTCAACTGAATCAAGTCCTTTTAATGAGTTTTCTTTGGGAATGCATATATGCTTCCTCTCATTGGCCAGATCTTAGTCACATGGGTAGCCAAATCTGCAAGGAAAGTTGGGAAATGTAGTTTTTTAGCTGGGCCCAATGCAGCCCAGGGTAAGATTAGAGTTGTCACTAGTGAAGGAGGGGAATGGATGTTGGGTAGCCTCTGCCCTGGTGTAGCAGTAGGTTCTCCCCATGGGAGTGAGGGTTAATTTGATCATGAGGAAGGGTGGGCAGAAAGGCAGTCTGCAATAGCCCAGAGAAGAAATCATCTTTCAGGGGGATTATCTGTTTGAACATGCGGCAGAGAACAATGGTGCCTCAGTAAAAATCCCTTTACTGGGAGGACTGTCAAATGACCAAGAGAAGATCCTCTTCAATCTGTCAGAATTTTAGAATAAGAACAGTCTTCTGTTTCTGAAAGCTTCCAGGAAGAATTACAAGTTGTAGCCCCATGTGACTAGGTCTTGCTTGAGTCAAGGACACATGAGGTCACCTCCTGCCTCGCAGATGAGGTAGGACAACCTAGCAGTCAGGACTAAAGGCTGGGTGGTCACTCAGGATTTGCACACACCAGGGCGAGCATGGGCTTCCAGTAGCTCTTCACTGACCCACTTCTGTGGAATTTGGAACTTCTCTATCATTTCCTCTCCTCTGTGGTGACGCAGCTGGCCTTAGGGAGGGACACAGGCATTTACAGTACTGAACTTTGTTGCTACCTTCCAGGACTCCATTCTTGGGAGTCTGTTAATGCTGTTTCCTGGAAAAGCTGTGTCTCCTGTTTGCATTCTCTTCTCTTCCCCAACTCAGCCTCTCCTTTTCAGTTGTGTCTTTACTTCTAATCTTTTCCCTCCCACTATGCTTTTGTGATGGCAAGTAAAATATGGAAAAATACATGTGTAGTAGGCAGGGTTCTCCAGAGAAACAGAACCAATAGGATATTTATAAATAAATACATATAAATAAATAAATATATTTTAATGTATATACAATTAGACTTCCCTGGTTGTCATTGGTTAAGAATCCACCTACCAAGGCAGGTGACATGGGTTCAAGCCCTGGTCTGGAAGATTCCACATACTTTGGGGCACTAAGCCGTGTGCCTCAACTACTGAACCTGAGCTCTAGAGCCTGTACTCCACAGGAGAAGCCACCGCAATGAGAAGCCCACACGCCACACCTAGCCAGTAGCCTCTGCTTGCTACAACTAGAGAAAGGCTGTGCACAGCAACAGGGACCCAGTGCAGGCAGAATAAAAAAATATTTAAAAAATCTATATATATTAGAAATTGACTCACATGATTATGCAGGCAAGGAGTCCCATAGCTTGCCATCTGGAAGACAAGGGAAGCCAGTGGTGGACATCAGTCCAAGTCTGAAGGCCTGAGAACCAGGAGCACTGACCTCCAAAAGGGGAAAGAGAGAAATATCTGGGCTCAGGCAGAGAGCGAACTCACCCCTCCTCCACCTTTTGGTCTTTTTCAGGTCCTTAAGAGAATTGATGATGCCCAGCTGTGCTGACGAGGCTACCGGTCTGCCAATTCAGATACTAATCTCTTTCAGAAACACCCTCAAGGATGCACAGAGAAATAGTTTTCCCAGCACGCATGGTTACTGCTACCCATAGAAGATGGGGGCCATTAGTTTAGGACAAGCAGCACTGCACACTTCAGGTGGCCCAAGTGCCTCAGTGTTTATAAAATTGTAGACAAACTGTTCTAACTTCGAGATCTTTCTTCTTCATCTGATCTGCTAATCCACTGCCCACTACTGTTGCCCAGGTGTAAACCCTTCTTACTCCTTGCTGGGATCATCAGTAACCATTTATCAGGCCTCTTTAGCATCAGGTTTACCAGTCTTTAATTCGTCCCCACTGCTGTTGCCAGCGGAGAAGGCAATGGCACCCCACTCCAATACTCTCGCCTGGAAAATCCCATGGACAGAGGAGCCTGGTGGGCTGCAGTCAATGGGGTCGCTAGAGTTGGACATGACTGAGCGACTTCACTTTCACTTTTCACTTTCACACATTAGAGAAGGAAATGGCAACCCACTCCAGTGTTCTTGCCTGGAGAATCCCAGGGACGGGGAAGCCAGGTGGGCTGCCGTCTATGGGGTCGCACAGAGTCAGACACGACTGAAGCGACTTAGCAGCAGCAGCGGCAGTTACACTCTTTAATTCGTCCCCACTGCTGTTGCCAGTGGTGAAGGCAATGGCACCCCACTCCAATACTCTCACCTGGAAAATCCCATGGACAGAGGAGCCTGGTAGGCTGCAGTCCATGGGGTCACTAAGAGTCAGACACAACTGAGCGACTTCACTTTCACTTTTCACTTTCGTGCATTGGAGAAGGAAACGGCAACCCACTCCAGTGTTCTTGCCTGGAGAATCCCAAGGACAGGGGAGCCTGGTAGGCTGCCGTCTATGGGGTCGCAAAGAGTCGGACACAACTGAAGCGACTTAGCAGCAGCAGCAGCTGTTGCCAGAGAGATTTTAACATGCGACCAAATTATGCTTAAAATCGTTCAGTAGCAGTATTTCCCAACCAAGGAATGTTGCAAATGTCCTAGGGGGTTATGCCCTTAAAGAATTTTTATTTCCTGTTTCAGATTCTGTTTTTCTGAACTTGAAATATGAAAGTTAGAATTACTTAATTATTTCCACTTGTGAAAGTAGACACATCTGCTCCCCTCTGAGAGGGTGTGCACTGTGGTTAATAAGATGGGAAGAAGGAAAGCTCTCTTGAAGCTAGTATTCTCTGGGATATCAGGGGACCACGGATAGCCACAGTGGGAGTTTTAGCTGGTACACTATTTTAAGTTGTTTGTATTTTTGGTTATATATTTTAAAATTTATACCCATAATGGATTAATGGCTAAAGATGGGAAAAATTTAGGTTCTCATGTCAAAATGCAACAAATGAATTAAAAAAAAAAAAATAAAAAGACATTCTGTAAATCTCTTCAAGATGATTTCATCAGATATAGAAGTTTCAGTAATATAACAACACTTGTTATATAGCATATCAAAGGTTTTCTGATACTTGTAACTGTTACATGTAATCTCGTGTCTAGTTTACTTGGTATAAAGATCATTAATACCTACAAAGTGTTCTTGGTTAGAAGACCTGGGAAAGGGCAGCCTGAAGCCCTTTCCTAATTTCACCATTTAGAAACAAACATGAATGTTTCAAAAATAAACCAGTTGATTTTTTTTTCATAGCAAAGGCAAGCATTCCAACATTAGGTCATGAAAGCAGTTTTAATCTATTTTTGCTACTGTAAAATGTAGTCAAAATCATTCTATATTAGGTGTGCTCAATCTCAAAATACACCCACAATACAAGATATTAATGGTAAATGTACTGGTCAAGAAATTGTACTTTTACTTACATAATTAACAAGGTAAATTAAGAAGCAGGTGTTGCCTATTAGTGGAACAAAGAAGAAACTTGTCCTCTTAAATATTATTAGACAGTTATTAAAAGTGACTCTTGTAATATAGTCTGTAATCTACTGCCCTAAAACTATTTTTTAACTCAAAAATATTTTTTCTTTATCTTATGCCATGTGTAAATGACATTAGATTTTTAAAATCCGCCAAGAGAATTACAAGCTTATCTATTTGAGAGGCATTCAAGGGTCATAACTAGACCTTTTAGTATGACACACTAGCCTTCTGAGACTTGGTTGATAACATTCCTGCCACTCACCAATGCATACTACCTCTTGGCTAATCTCAAACCATAGGAAGTTCTCCCAAACATGTCCTCAAATTCTGGGTTTTTGCATGTGCTTCTTTCTGCCTGAAATGCTCTTCCATCATTGTTGAACCATTTTTGAACCAAAAGAAGCATTTCTTACCTAATCCTTGAGATCAATTTATCTCTAAACATTTCCCTTTCTGAAAGCCAGGAAGAGTTAGGTGTCACTTTCTGTGTTTCCAAACCGTCCTTTTCATAATTCATATAATTATCAGGAAGTTTTGTAAGTAGTTGAGTAATTTTCTGTCTCTCCCACTAGACTATGAGTTCTTGGTGGTGGGGTTTTTGTCTTATTCATGTTTACATCCCCTGGGCACAAAAATTTGACTCTCAATAAGTGTTTAAAATGATGTTTCATAAGGTGACCCCCATCAAGAAAAGGCTTAACTATATTTTTAAAATAATGTTTAGAAAACTGGAAAGTATAAACTGTATTTTGAAAAAAAAAGTCTCAGGTGACTGAAACAGAAACAAAAATGTTGATATTTACAAAGGTGCCCTCTCAAATCTTCAGGGCACTGAGCTTTTTGCAGCTCAGTCCCTAAGGGATCCTGGGTACACAGGCTGTGCTTAGAATCACCCCTTTTTTTCCCCACATGAGCTCAGCTGTGTCTATCTGATGGATGTGTCCCGGGGTTAGTCCTTTTATCCCTTACACTGGCTTTTACTTTCTTTTGGAGTGGGCCCTATCGCTGCGGTGAATGAGGTAAAGGCAGAAAAGGACAAAGGAGCCGGCTGTTATTGTCATGTTATTTTAGTGTCTCACGAGGAAAGAGGCCCTCAGAGGAGTGAATCCCTGTATGTAAGCACGAGAGATAACACGTAATTTCATTTCAGAGAAATCCTGAGAAAAAACTATAGGAAAGCAGTGGTGTATTCTCTCTTTCTAGGCCAGGAATCAAGAAGATGCACGTGAAAGCCTCCTCATTCCTCATAAATCAGGGCCAGGTGGATCTGCTGGGCGTCCTCTATACCTGAAGACTGTCAGGAAACCTCTAATTAATATTCTGAAGGTGCTCTAATTCTTTTTTGGAATCTTGTTTGAGCAAAACCCGAAGGATGAGGAAACAGAAGTCTTCCGAGTGTACCTTCTCTGTTCGAAAGGGCACCAGTGCATTCTGCCAGCTTCACTCTAACACTTCCCTGAAGGGGTGCAGGTTAAGTGGGGTGCCCTTGTACCTTCCAAGAGAGTTCAATTATTTAACCCAGGGGCAGGTAATTTGGCTTTAGGCAGTTGGAACAAAAGCAATCTGATCGGAGGTAATTTGGCCAGTAAGATAACTTTGGTAAAAAATGAACGCTTCTTGACCATTGGTTTTTCATGTATTAATCATTCTGGCAGACTAGGAGGGAGGTCTTGCAACCCTTAATGTATTGTTGGCGCAGTTTTTTGGTCTCCTCTCCCTGTCTTTTTTAAGTGCAGTAAGTTTTTTTTTTCTTATTCTTTGGATATTTTATTTTGGAATTAATTTTCAAAAATTTATTCCAGCTTTGCACTGTATATGATAATGAAAAATTAGAAACATTTTAAACGCCTAGTGAAAGAAAATTAGTTGAAATAAACTCCATGTCCAACAATAGGTGGATTGCTTAAACATGTTACAGTATATTTCAAAGGAGTATGAAAATCCCCAATGATCCCCCAAATTAGCTATTTTTCAGGACTCAGATTCTTATAAAAAAGACATATGGACACACACAGGAAAAAATCTGAAAGTTGTATGCTTTGGTGATTGCTTCTAATAGGTAGATTTATATGGGAATACTTTACAGTTGCCTTTCTATTTTTTCTTTTTAATGAATGGCTGTTGCCTTTTTAATATGAAAAATAATTTGAGAAACTTTCTTAATAAAATAAACTATAAGGATGACCCGGAATTTTTGTGCTTTGGGGGTGTGATGGAGACTTGCAGCTGGCTACATCGTCATCAGGTTATTTGAGGCAGCAGTGCACTCAGCCAGCGGGCTGCCTCTCCCAGCCTCCCCTGTAGCTGCACGGGCCTTGGGACTGGGTTTTGACCTCAGCAGAGGGCCTACGTGATCTTTCCAGAACATCTCCTTAAAAGGGGTGGAGCGGGCCCTTGGCCTTCCCATCTTCTGTCCTCTGCCTGAACTTGAATATGATGGTTGACACTCCAAGAGCTAAGGCCAGGGATAAAGGACTGAAAATGAACTAAACAATTAAGGAAGAAACAGCAAATTCCCTCACCAAAACATGAAAATATTTAGAAAAACAGAAAATCATAGAGGCTGCAAAATCACCCCCACCAAAAGCACTAGAATTGTTAATATTTTTTTTTAAAGTTAGCAACTGGAGATATTTATGTAACAGGATGAAGATAGGTGCCAAGTGGGAGTGTTTTCTCATATTAGTTGGAACTGATAACTAACTTTACTGCTGAAACAAAACCTCAAGTTTCCCCACAATGTAAGAGCAGAGACTGGCCAGCCACTGGGGATGGCGGCTTTGCAGAATGACTGGCTAAGAGGCAATACTTTCAGCAGGTCCCATACCACCACCAACTCCAACCTCCCAGCATCCCTCTGACCCCATCCCAGACGCACACACCATCTCCTAGTATAGGACTTTGAGGGAAGGAGAAGGTGTTTTAAATAGGAAAATATTATGAAGAATAGAGATGTCTCATTTTCCTTATGCCCCTTGTGGGGACTGGGAGTAAGCTCCAAGACAAGTGGAAGGGGCAGGAACTGGAGAGATTCATTTGTACAACTTGGGAGTGTCTTCAAGAAAGGCAGACTGACATCTCTTCTGATTAGGAAGAAAGAGCCCTGGGAGAGATGATGAGAAGAGATGAATGGACCAAGTGGGAACAAGGGCCATCCCTTTAAATGTCCCACTCCTAGAAGTATAGAAAATAGATTCTGCTTGTGTCGGCAGATTCAAGGGTTATGAGCCTCCTTGAAATGATGAGGTGGGGATAGGGCTCACTGGGGAGCGTCAGAGCAAATAGCAAAAGCCTAGGCCTCACATGAGAATAGCTCAGGTTGCCCATGGGGGTCATCCTGAGGATGGGGTCACTCCTCTTTAGGGATCCTGAGAAACTGTTGCACATTACTAAAGCCTGTTGAGATGGTCACCCAATCACCCATCCATACCCAGACCATAGAAAACTCCTTACAACAAACCATGGCAGATGCATACGCCCGCTAGGCCTTTCTGGAAATAGTGTCATTTTCCTGTTCTCTCCTCCCACCCCAGTACTGGAGGGAAAAAAGGAGTGGGTGTGTCAGGGAGAATTGACCATACCCCCATTACATTTCAACTAGCCTGGGCTTGGTGGGGGATGGGGAGGATGGGGAGCTTTGAATTCAGTGTGAGATGGAATCGCTAAGTTGTGTCCAAATCTTTTGTGACCCCATGAATTGTAGCCCACCAGGCTCCTCTGTCCATGAGACTTCAGGCAGGAATACTGGAGTGGGTTGCCATTTCCTTCTCCAGGGGATCTTCCCAACCCAGGGAAGGAGCCTGCATCTCGTGCATTGCAGGCCGATTCTTTACCGCTGAGCCACCAGGGAAGCCCCATGAAATGGAAAATTTCAAATAAACAAGACTGAACTTCAAGAATTAAAAGGAGATGACTTGGAGAATTGAAAGTAATTGAATAGCTAGAGGCTTTAAAGGAAATGTCAGTAAGGAAGTTCACTCCTCCAGTGGGAAGGGGTGTTCCATAGAGCCCGGTAGAGAGCAGGCATGGAAAAGTAGGCCTATTTCATGTTTCCACTCCAGTGTGGGATTTCCCCTCATTAAACCAATTATACTCCTTTTCAAAAAAAAAAAATCCAAATGACTATATTGTTTCATGCCATCCCGAAGGCTAGACAGGATATTGTAATGAGGTGGTCACACAGCACAGGTATGGAAGAAAGTTCTGGAAAGCCACCATGTGGTATGATGTGCTAGATACACTTTTTGAACCATTTTGGATCCTCTTGATCTCACCTGCCCCAGGGACCCTTGACCACTTGACTGTTCCAGGAAACATTTTCTCAGGGCCTCAGTCACCTTCTGGAGAGCCCAAGCCCATAACCTTGTGGCCTTTTGATCTTCTAGACTCTTAACTCCTGCCATGGGGCATCCCTGCTGGTGGGGAGCCCCAACTCTGCCCTGAGGTTTGCTGGGGTGCCAAGGAATGACCCACAGTGGTCACCTAACAGGAGATGGACACATTCTCCCTTCCTCCAGGGACAGGCTGCCTCGAGCTACAGTTTACAGTACCCCTTGGAGGGGGAACCTTTGTGATTAAGCAGTCACATCTGACACCAACAACCCCCACCTTCCGTGCCTCACCCCTCTTCTCCCCACTCCCACTTCCTGGGGATCGTATTCTTTAATAAGGAGCAGTATATTAGCCTTTGCCTCAGGCCCTGCTTCTGGGCAACTCAGACAGGGATAGGTGTGCAAACCTGCCTGGATTTTCAAAGTATTACTCCTCTGGTTCCTGTGCCACATTTGCCTTGAGAATCGGCTTGAACATTGTGTTAGGGCCAAAGATGCTGCCAGCTAGAGGCAGGCGATGGACCAAGTGCCCACTGTCTGCCAGGAGAAAGTGGAATCAGACACGCTGTCAGACACCAACTCCGGTGTGCTTACCACGACTGGACTGCGGTTCCAGGGGAACCTTCCCAAACGGAGGAAAAAAGCATCCTTCACTTTGCAAATGGAGTGAGATGAAGATGACAGCCATGGGGGAAACAAACATGGCCTCTAGACATTGTAGCTATCTCTGGCCCCGCAGAGACTAAAACTGAGCCTGATAGGCTTTCCCAACAATGGAAAATGACTTATCTTTCCATGCGCTAAATTAAAAGCAAAGTATCCACCTTGAAAGCGAGAACAGTGTTCCAGCTACAGAATGCCTCCTAAGGAAATGAGGCAAACCTTTGGCTAAAACCCCCCAAACCATTGGGTCGCCTATCAAAACTTGACCCAGTGTGGTTTTCCAAAAGAAGGAGCTGCTAAACTCCAGGCCAGGGTTTTGGAGAATCACCCAGTCAGTCGGTTGTGCAAGCATACCATGACCACTCCTGGGTAATGAGAGGCAAAACCATCTCTACAGATTTTTAGCTTTTTTTTTTTTTTCCTCATTCAACTATTTGCCCCTTTGCAAACCAAACTAAAGAAAGCTGGGTACGAGTCAGGATAACAATGACATGAGTCTCATTCACCTCCAACGTGGGAGGAAAATAGAATGGAGAGTCCTCAGTGTTAGTAAGGGGAAGTTAACGTCCTTGCTAGGAGATGGCCAAGGCTGTTGGGGAGCAGGGATAGGGGGTGATGGTTGCTGATGACCCTTTAGCACTATCAGGGTAACCAAAGAAGTAGTTTAAGGGGTTGATGCTAGACATCAGGGGAGTCTCAGAATTCACCCAGAGTGGGGGGCTTCATGCCTTCCTCACTGAGTGAGGCGTCAGATATCTCTGTGTATGATTCTGGCTTGGTGTTCAGAAAGGACCCCAAGGCTGCCGAGAGTCCCCAGAAAAATTCCGAGACAGGGGCCTTGGCTGCTATCACTGCCCAGTTCCTGCGGTCCCCTGGCACAGAACATCTGGAGGGAGGCCACTTGCAGGCAGCAATGCCACCCAGCGGCCCAGGGGAGTGGCAGCCAGGGTCCTGCCCCCTCCAGTATGCTCCCAGGACACCAGGACTGTCCCTGCAGATTGCCCAGCTAAGGGCTGCACGAAGGAAGTGAACTCCATTTAGTGGCCTCAGGCCTCCCACCTGGTTACTGCGTAAGGTGGACGTAGCTGGATGCTTGTACCTCTGTGAGGTGGTACAGGTTGTTTACAAGTCCTCCTGGGAAGAGGGACAATGCAGTAGTGAGGCAGAGGCATGGGAGAAGTCAAGTCATCTGCCCACCGGTTCTGCTAGCTTTCCCATGCCCCAGGCCGCCTGCTGACCTCTGGATGGGAAAAGAACAGTGGAGGGAAAACTTTCTCCGCTGAGACCCGGCTCCTGAGGAACATTCTTCCTCCGGGCTGAGGAGCTGGTTGGTGAGTGAGTCTGGGGGTAACCTGAATGGTTGAACCAGACAATATGCTCTCAAAACAATGATGGGGAAAGGGAATGGAGGGAAAATCCCAAACCAGACCATTTCCCCCAGAATCTTCCACTCCTACAAAAGGAGGCCAACCCAAGCTATAGGAGCGGCTGGTAGAAGCCAGTATGCCTGCCGAAGACTCCAAATTCCTTGTCTAGTTAGTTCTGATGACTTCCGTGTTCTTCCCTCCTATCTGTGCCCATTGCCCACCCTCCTTCACGCCACACGCTGTGTATACCCAAGGTTTACTCCTTAGCTCTTGGCCCTGATGTTTTTCTCTCTGAGAGTAATTCTCAAGAAGCTCACTCCTCCATCACCTCTGTGGACTCCTCTAAACCATCTCTAACTCCTGACCACCTGGGACCATTCCCCCTTGGATGCTCCTGAGACCCAAGTGTCACCAACAAACTCCGAACCTGGATGTGCTGGGCCCTGAACACCATCTGCTCCACCCACCACGTTCGGCTGGCCATCAAGGTCAGACGACTTCCTTCTTCCCCTTCCTCTTTCCTCTTCCTACATCTATTGCACTGACCCAGGTCTCCATCCTCTCACACTTGAGTTACTGTCAGGGGACTTAGCCGGCAGCACTCTTTCCTCTCCAGCTCATTTCTCAGCTCGCCGTTGGATGAATCTTCTGGAGCATCTTTTCCCCTGTGCTCTCAGCCACTTAACATCAAAACGTCCAAGCACCACCATTTCCCCGTGCAGCAGATCTGAGTCTGACCTGTTGGGAGCAGAGGGGTTGGGCAGATGAGCGGGGAGGTGAGGGAGCAGGAAGGCAAGCATTCCTCCTCGACAAGCTTTCCCGGAGCTGCCCGTGGGCAGCCGCCAGCAGGGCTCTGGCTCCGGTTTCAGCTGAGGTTTATTCGATTCTAATTACAAGCGAACACAATACCACCCCCATTCCTTAGCCGCTAACTCCTGTACTCTCGCTCAGAGGAGCTGAAAAACGAGCAGTTTGCCACACTCCCGCCCACAGGATCGGATAAAAGAAGAATCGATTCGGTGACTCAGGGCTTCCTTCTCCCACTGACAGTCCCACCCTCTTGCCCGTGGTGCGCACAATTTCCCGGGATTAGGTTTCCGTGATCCGCGTGGCATGGCTGGATTCTCTGATCAGGAGGGAGCAGGAATGATCCCCTTTCTGCCCTGCGCTATGAAATGCGTCCTTTTCTCCTCCTTGAGTCTAATCTGGTTTAAGGGGTGCTCCCGTTAATGGGTGCTCCCGTTAAGGGGTACTCCGCGACGGACTGTCACGGACCCGGAAGTCTCATCATTTCTTTTGTGTGAAAGTCCCAGGGATTTCTTGGTGTTAAGGGGAGTTTTTAATCTCATGCTGTAAGTGAGTAGAACCTAGCAAAACTGAAGAGAAAGTATGTGTAAATGTAGATAATATATTGCAAAACCTAACAGAAATGAGGTTTTCTTTTTTTTTTTTTTAATTCATCAGTTTGTTTTATCCTGGCCATAGCTCCCTTCCCTGAGGGATGCTGATTCAGAATTCTATTTATTAGAGTCCTACCAAAACTTTGCTTCTGTCTGGGTTTGTACCATTTAATCAGACATTTTGGGAACAGCTGTTCATTTTTCTGGATGTCGTCCACTTCACAGGTTATTCTCTTTTCTGCCCTCCAAAGACGCCTTGTCTGGGTTCTTAATTCTTCAGTGAGCCTGAGGCTTAAGAAAAGGGAGAAAAAACTCACTGAGAGCAGGGCTTCAAAGCTGTCGGAGCTCACAGGGCAAAAATTCACTGTGGATTTACGGCACAATGCTACTTTCATTCCCCCTTTTTGAAAGCACAAAATGAAAGAGCTTGGAGATGTAGCAGGTAATTCTAAAAATTACTTTATTATTCACAAGTGAAAGATCTGTGGGGAAAGAAGAGGCAGTAGAGAGGAGTGGTTATGAGCATAGCCTTTGAACGGAGACAGAACTGGCTCTGCTGTATTTCTTAAGGAAACTGACTTAACCTCTCTGAATCACCATAGCTGATCATAAAATAAGCAGATAATCCCCACAATGCTGTGAAGATTAAATGAGTTGCTTAGCACAGCGCCTGGTACATAGTAGCAGACAAAAGTCACAAACCCCAAAACTAAAGGTGAGTCCAATAATTAAACAGCACTTTTCCCTTTCTTTTCTCCCTTCCTTCCTTTTTTATTATGGTAAAATAATACATACCATAAAATTGCCCATTTAACCCTTTTCAAATGTACCATTCAGTGGCTTTAAGTACATTCACATTATTTTCAACTGTCACCACTATCCGTCTCCAGAACTTTTCATCATCTCATGCAAACTCTGTACCCGTTATATTAACTCCCCACTCCTTTCTCCCCCTAGCCTCTGGTAACCACTATTCCACTTTCTGTCTCTATGAATTTGATTATTCTAAGGACCTTGTATAAGTGGAATCAGACAGTGTTTGTCCTTTGTGTCTGGCTGATTTCAATTAGCATGTTGTCCTCAGGTTTCATCATGTTGTAGCATGCATCAAAATTTCATTCCTTTTCATGGCTGAGCGACATTCCACTGTGTGGATATACCACATTTGTTTATTCGTTCATCTGTCAGTGAATATTTAGGTCTACCTTTTGACTATTATGAGTAAAGCTTCTGTGAATATCAGTGGACAAATATCTGAGTCCTTGCTTTCTGGACAGCACTTTTAAAAGATGTGGTTTGTTATTAAAAATTATTCCAAACTTGGAAACAGGCAAAAGGAACGACTGGATGTCCTTTCAGTACAGTGCTGTGTGCTGTTTAATAGTCTAACCTCTGTGGGGATAATCTGATTTTCTAGGAATGTTTAACTTTGTTTGGTTTCCTATTAATGATTGATTCAGTTATTTTACAGCTCTATAAGAGTAGAGGTTAGTATGTTGAAAATCAGCAGAATTACAACTTTGTTTTTCTTTTTTATTCAATTACAATGCAAACAATTTCTGCCCAGGAAGAAAGAAAGTGAACTCTAGGGTTACAGGTCACACCTTGTGAAATATTTTAGCTGGTTTAACAGGTAATGAAAGAAATAGAAAATCTGTACAACTTTAATAAAGATGGTTTTGGCTTCTTGGTCTGTCTTGCTCAGCTTCCCAAAGAGTCCCCAACAGAGTTTGTCTTCTAGACTCGTTCAGTGCTTCATCTGCCTCCCAAGAAGGGTAGCTAGAGGTTAGGGTTTTTTTCCATCCTCTTGACTACTTTTTTGGTCAAGAACTCTTATCCTTCATTGGAGCCTTAATTTCTTATGGAGAATCCTGCTTTCTCTTTGAACAGTAGAGATGTTATTTCCCATTCTAGTTCATTCTATGACTTGTGCTTGTGTCTTACTTTAGTTTGGCAACAGACAGGGTTGTGGGTCAAAATGACAGGTTGGGTATTTGTAACCAGCACTTTTTCTTGCTTTGGGGAAGTATCTCTCTCTCTTTTAAGCCAAGACACACTTTATTCTTCTCAACCAGAGAATGAGGTCTCTATTTTTTTTTTTTTTTTTTTTAAATTTTATTTTATTTTTAAACTTTACATAATTGTATTAGTTTTGCCAAATATCAAAATGAATCCACCACAGGTATACATGTGTTCCCCATCCTGAACCCTCCTCCCTCCCCATACCATCCCTCTGGGTCATCCCAGTGCACTAGCCCCAAGCATCCAGTATCGTGCATCTATTTTTTTTTTAATTTTAATTTTTCTTTCAGTTTTATTGAGGTATAATTGACATATACCTCTCTCTCTAGCACTGAATAGTTTAAGGTGTAGAGCATAATGATTAGACTTCACATACATCATGAATTACTATCACAATGAATTTAGTAAATGTCCAGAACTGTACAGTTAAATATGGTTAAAATGTATGTTTTATATTTTGTGACTTTTCAGTTCATTTCAGTTCAATCACTCATTGTGTCTGACTCTTTGCGACCCCAGGGACTGCAGGACTCCAGGCTTCCCTGTCCATCATCAACTCTTGGAGCTTATTCAAACTCATGTCCATCACGTCAGTGATGCCATCCAACCATCTCATCCTCTGTTGTCCCCTTCTCCTCCTGCCTTCAATCTTTCCCATCATCAGGTCTTTTCCAATGAGTCAGTTCTTCACATCAGGTAGCCAAAGTATTGGAGTATGTGACTTTTACCACAATAAAAAATTTTTTAAATAATTTTTCAGTTGCAAAATAGAGTCACTGGTATGACATGTACAGTGTGAGGAATACAGTCAATAACTATGTAATGCCTTTATAGTGATGTATTATAACTAGATTTATCCTGCTGGTCATTTTGAAATGTATGTGTGCTAAGTCACTTCAGTCTTGTCTGACTCTGTGCGACCCGATGGACTGCAGCCCACCAGGCTCCTCTGTCCGTGGGATTCTCCAGGCAAGAATACTGGAGTGGGTTGCCATTTCCTTCTCCGATGCATGAAAGTGAAAAGTGAAAGTGAAGTCGCTCAGTCACGTCTGACTCTTCACGACCCCATGGACTGCAACCTGCCAGGCTCCTCCGTCCATGGGATTTTCCAGGCAAGAGTACTGGGGTGGGGTAGTTGTGGCTACTGGGCTCTAAAGCACAGGCTAAGTAGTTGCTCTGAGGCATGTGGATCTTCCCAGATCAGGAATCGAACCGTGTTTTCTGCATTGGCGGGCAGATTCTTAATCACTGAGCCACCAGGGAAGCCCAGGCATTTCTCACTAACATAACTAAGCTAATTTTATTTCCTTCACAAAGTTGCCAAACTAACTCAGAATATAAAGACATGTGATATTAGTTTCTAGGATGCCTGAGCTAGGTGATATTATAGCCTTCTCTGGATTTTAGAAATTAAAGGTATCCTTCACTTCAGTTCTTACAAGGATACATGCTTTAAGAAGCAGCTTGCTCTGTTCTTGAAGCTCACATGGTGGAAAGAAGGCAGAGCCCATGTGGAAAGTCTTAGTGATTCTCCCAGGATTCAGGAGAGGTCACTTAGGGAGTCAGTAACCACATCAGAGAACCAGAGGGGATTTGAGGGGTAACAACGATTAGCCTGTTGGAGGGTTTGAAACACAAACGTGCTGCAAAATTCATAAAGTACATTCTTTTGAGCATAGAAGAGCTCAGAGGCTGTTCTCCTGGGGTATTAGCAGTTCTTTCCAGCACCGTCTACTTTCATAAAAGACCCTCCCCCCAGCCTTGTTTCTCTCCTGTGTAGCATTTCTGTTCGGCCAGGGAAGAGGAAGGCTATTTAACAGGGGGGATAAAATTCCTTCTTCTTGCTCTCTCCCTCCCTCCCTTTCTTTTTCTGCCTTTATTTTCTTCAGAAATACATGTAATCCTCAGACGTAGAGCTCAGACTTGTGGACACAGCCAGGAAAGAAGAGGGTGGGATGAATTAAAAAAGCAGCATTGACATATATACACTGCCATGTGTAAAACAGACAGCTAGTGGGAATCTGCTGTATAACACATGGAGCCCAGCCTGGCGCCTAAAGGGGCAGGAGTGGGTGGGGAGAGAGGTTCAAGAGGGAGAGGATATGTATATATATGCGTGTGTGTGTATATATATAATATATATGTATACATATATATTTATGTATGTATGTGTGTGTTAGTCGCTCAGTTGTGTCTGACACTTTGTGACCCTGTGGACTGTAGCCCACCAGGCTCCTCTGTCCGTGGAATTCTCCAGGCAAGAATACTGGAATGGGTTGCCATTTCCTTCTCCAGGGAATCTTCCCAACCCAGGGATCGAACCAGGGTCTCCCACATTGCAGGCAGATTCTTTACCATCTGAGCCACCAGGGAAGTCCACATATGTGTATAGTTACAACTGATTTATGATGTTATAGGGCAGAAACCAACACAACATTGTAAAGCAATTATCCTCCAATTAAAAATTAATTTTTTTTAAAAATTAAGAAAAAGAAATGCATGTAATAGTAAATTCAAAAAAGGAAATTGACCATCTAATTCCTTGCTAGTCTTTAGAAAACAATTAGTTCTCAGAACTTGGACTGTTTAGATTGATGTGATTATGTTGACATACATGTTGATATACTGTCAATAAACTATACTTACATATGGTCTTCCAGGCTTCCCTGCTGGCTCAGATGGTAAAGAATTTGCCTCCAATTCAGGAAACCCAGGTTAGATCTCTGGGTCAGGAAGATCCCCTGGAGAAGGGAATATCAACCCACTCCAGTATTCTTGCCTGGAGAATTACGTGAACAGAGGAGCCTGGTGGCCTACAGTCCATGGAATTGCAGAGCTGGACACAACTGAACGACTAACATACACACACATATGGTCTTCCAGGAATCCCCCAGGTGAAGAAGCTTCTTTGCCTATTATACTTAGCACTATCTGAATTTTTTGTTTAAGAGCTGATTGTCCCTTCCACTAGAAGTTAAGCTCACTGAGGGCAGTGACTGCCTTATGTGTGGAATAAAGATCCTCACTTACTATCACTATGCCCATTCCAGAATAGGCCATTAATATTGGTTAAATGAATGAATAAAATAAGCGTGTGAATGAGTTGCCTTCCAATAATGAGTCATCTAAGTAAGTAGATAATAGTGGGATTTCATTCTCTCATTTGGTCATCATTCTCTCCAGGACACATTTGTAGACATATGCCAGGCAGTGTGCTGGGCACTGAGGTTAAGGCAGTGAGCAAGAACCCCGTGGATCCTGCCTTTATGGAGTTTGGAGTCTAGCGGGAAACACAAGCAGTAAACTTGGGCTTCCCTGGTGGCTCAGCTCGTAAAGAATCTCCTGCAATATGGAAGACCTGGGTTCGATCCCTGGGTTGGGAAGATGCCCTGGAGAAGGGAAAGGCTACCCACTCCAGTATCCTGGCCTGGAGAATTCCATGGACTGTATAGTCCATGGGGTCACAAAGAGTCGGACACAACAGAGTGACTTTCACTCACTCACTCAAATAAGTAACTTTGGTGCACTGCACTTTTTGTAAGGTAGAATTTAATTTTGTTTGTTTGGGAGAAAAACAACTGAAGTATGACTTGAAGGCTATTGGGTACAGTTTGGCAAAATGCGTGAGAGAAACCCCGAGCTTCTGGTGGGGCATATCCGTTAGAGACTGCTTTTGCCTGCACATGACATAGTCCTGACTGTGGAAGTTTAACCAAACTGGGATTTATTTTTCTCCATATAGCAAACAAGTGGCTCCACGATGTAGTCAGTGTTTCAGGAGGTTTCTATCTTCCTGCTCTGCTATCTCAGGCATCTCCTCTCCTCAAGGTTGCAGAATGGCTGTTCCACCTTCAGTCTGATGCTCGCTCTCCATTTACTAAGAAGGAAAGGGAAGTGACGTGGTACCAAGGGAGGTGCCTGTATTGGGAAATGAGAATCTTCCTTCAAGTTACTTCTTTCAAACCTGTGTCATGTGGGCAGCCTCAGACCCAAGGAGTTAGGGAAGTATAGCTTTTAATTTAACCTTGGGCAAAAGCTGTATTGGGTGGGAGGATGGCAAATGCTACTCCATTACAAAAGCAGGTTTCCATTAGTAAGGAAATGAAGGAGAAAAATATTGGGAAACAAGCAGCAATGAGCAGAGTCTTGCATAGACGACTGATTTCCTCTTGAACTTGTTGAGGTAGACGGAGCTGGCCTCACTATGGGTTCATGACTGGAAACAAGAACTTTGTGAGTCACACAGGAGAATACATCTTCGGAATGCTGACACTTCAGCAGGCGGTGACAGCAGACTTCAGCACCAGCAGCAAAAGCAGTGACATGGTCCATAGAGACATCTCTCAGTATGGTGACAGCAGGATTTCAGAGCAGGCAGAGAAAACAAGGAACAGATTAGGTTATATAATCAAAGAGACTTTAAAATACAGAGGCTTGAGCAAGGTGGAAAAGTTACCCCTCTTATGTAGGCCTTATTCCAGAGATAAGCTATCCAGGGTTATCTGAACAACTCTGTCATTTCCAACTTGTGGTTTCTATCTCAAGACAAGGAAGCTACCACAGATTTCTTCAGCTCTTAGCCAGAATGAAGGAGAAAAGGACAAGAGATACATAAACCAATCCTTTTAAATGCAAGACCTGGAAGTCTTCCAGCCTCGAAGAGCTATCCTGATTTCATTAGTGATTCAGGAATATGCAGATCTGGCTCTCTGTAAATTACTAAGCTTTGGAGTGGATGAGAGGAGAAAGAGTCCAGTAAGATTGGCAGACTTTCTATAAACTGGGAGATGGGAGTTCAAGTCTTGCACTTAGTGATACTCCTGGAAAGCTGTTCTTTGTACTCCATTCTATGAAGTGGAACTCCAGGCCTCAATAAAACAGGCTGATTAAAAAGAGAACTATCTTAGCCTGAGCACTCCAGAGCCTGAGGCAAGGATTAAGGTGCTAACCCCCTTTATAGGGAGATGCAAGCACAAAGCGGGAGAGGAAAAGAAAGAGAGACTTGATTCAGGAAGACGGGAAGTGATGTGATGCAAAGCATTACACACTGGTCACCATCCCACAATGAGCCACAGAGAGACAAGGGACACAGCAGCTGTGTTCACTCAGTACATGCAGCATTTTGCCCATGTGGATGGCAAAGAAGGAACCCCACCTGGAGTAGCTAAAAAGTGGAAGAGAGGAGGAAGCATTGATCAGCCTAGCCGCTCCCATTTCCTATTTCTCATTGATGGAGGTTCACCCCACAGAAAGCAAATGCTCCCTCTCTTCCAGGATCACCAGCTAGCCCCTCAGCTGCTCAGACTAGATCTTAAATGGCCAGATCCCTGGGCTTCCTTGTGGGCTCCGTGGTAAAGAATCTGCCTGCCGATGCAGAAGACACAGGTTTGAGTCCTAGTCTGGGAAGATCCCATATACTGCGGAGCAACCAAGCCCATGTACCACAACTACTGAACCTGTGCCCTAGAGCCCAGGAGCCACAACTACCGAAGCCTGCACACCCTAAAGCCCATACTCTGCAACAAAGAAGCCACCACAATGGGAAGCCCGGGTACTGCAATGAAAAGTAGCTGAAGAAAAGCCCGTGCAGCAGTGAAGACCCAGCACAGTCCCTCCTCCCATAAAAAAGCCAGATCTCGTGCTCTACAACTGGGTGTTTAAGTCCTCAAGTAGAGGAGTAACTTGGCACAGGGAGGATACCCGTAAGGACAGAAAAGGAAGGAGGTGGGCAAGGGAATTTAAGAGAGTGTGTGCAGGTGTCTGAACTAATTACAAGGCCATACAGGCTGTGATGGGAAAGCAAATGTTGAAGATTTACTTTGGTCTAAAGGGTCTAAAGGGTCAGCTGAGCTGCCTTGATATCTGCTCAGTTTGGCTCCTAAGGAGCTATATATATATATATATATCTTCCTTAACATTTATATTGGAGAAGGCAATGGCACCCCACTCCAGTACTCTTGCCTGGAAAATCCCATGGATGGAGGAGCCTAGAAAGCTGCAGTCCATGGGGTCGCTGAGGGTCAGACACGACTGAGCGACTTCACTTTCACTTTTCACTTTCATGCATTGGAGAAGGAAATGGCAACTCACTCCAGTGTTCTTGCCTGGAGAATCCCAGGGACGGGAAGCCTGGTGGGCTGCCGTCTATGGGGTCACACAGAGTCGGACACGACTGAAGTGACTTAGCAATTAGCAATAGCAACATTTATATATATATATAAACATTATTATATATATATATAAACATATATACAAATATTTATATATATAAAAATGTTGATATATATATATAAATATATATACATTTATATAAATATGTATATATATACACATATATACTTATATCTTTACATTTATCCCTGAGAGTTACTGCATTTTTGGAAGCAATGGAAAAAGAAAAACCAGCACCAAACTATATACTTGATACAAACTATATGCTATCTACTTGATACTCTTCTCAAAGCTCCCTGGGAAGAACACTAAGTCAGGAGTTTGTGCTGTAGATTTTCTCTTGACAGCATGCATGTTGTCTGATGTAAGTTGAGTGTGGAGCCTGGCATGTCAGAGGTACCAAAGAGACACAATGCTGTCACTGCCCCACATCGAGAGAGAGAAGCAAGTCATAAACAAATGAGTAGCTCTGTGACACCGCAGGGACTAAGGGCCAAATGAGTGATAAAGAATTCAGAGGCGGACACTAGCACCAGGGCTTGGGTTGGGGGAGAAGGCTTCACAGAAATGGTCCGATTTGATCTGAGTCTTAAAGGAAAGCTGGACTTCAGTATGTTTGGAGTGGGAGGAGGGCATTCTGGGTCAAAGGCAAGGAACAGACAAAGATATGGTATTTTGGGGAAAGTACGTGGTGAACAGCAACCAGAAGATAAAGAAGAAGTGATAAATAGTAACTGCCTTTGTCTGGAGAAGGAAAGCATGAGAAACATAGCCATCAAGAGGGGTTGGATCTTATAAACTGTTACTCTTAAATACCAAGATAATGGAGTTTGAGTTTTTTTCCCCAAAGACCTTGGAGGTGTCAGAGAGGGATTTTAGCATTCAGAGAATGGGAAATTGGAGGGACAACTTTTGGAGGGGGAAGAGGAGTTGGAAAAGTCCCATTGTGAAAATTGTCACTTATCAAGGATGGTCAATCAAATAGGTTACATGTACTTGCTCAGAGAGGGGACAGAGAAGTGTATAGGTCAATGGGGGTAGTGTGCTTCAGGGGGTGTAAAGTACAGAAAGGAAAAGCAGAAGGGTAATGAATGTGATTTTTCTATGTTGTGGTTTTGCCAAGTTTTGGCTGTGAGCTGACCAAGAGATTTGGTCAGCCTGATTCATGTTGGGTCCTTTTAATGTTATGTGGGAGGCAAAATCAGTGCAGGAGGGTCTCCATGAAGAACTATAGTAAACAGAAGTCTGATTTTATGGCCCTAAGATAATTTTCCAAGGAAGAGTGTGTGTGTGTGTGAATGAGAGAGAGATCTTATTTTGAGGCTGAACTAGACTCTGCCGGTACTTCACGCTTCCTTCCAATGCCTTATAATTCCAGGGCATCCATCTTCCTGTTGGGCCAATCATCAGATGCTTTTCTGTGAGCATATACCTTTGTTCTACCCTATTCTTTAAAATGTTATTTTCCAGATTATTCCATTTCTAACCATGTACCTGCTGCTAATCCTCAATGCAGTTAATTCTAGGGCTGCCTGCAGATCCTGCCATGGATGTTTTATAACTGTTACAATGTATTTTTCAAAATCATTTGGGATGTTTTCCCTGGAGTAACTTACCCTTCCAGAAAGTCTTTAGCTGCTACCCACACACCACATGAGTCACAACAGATCTTGATTCAGAGCTGGTGAAACCTTTAAGAATAAAGCTGTTATTAGTGAAAAAGGCTTAGTTCAGGAGCAGCTAAGAAGGATTTGATGCAGTTTGATCTTAAAAACAACAAAATACTTAAAAATTTTTTTTTGTTTTTATATCTCAAAAATATATGTTTTGAGAAAATATTTTAGTACTCAGTGGGATTTTTGACATCAAATATGAGAAAATGGCTTATAGAGTGAAGGATAATTTATTTGAGTTTTATTTAATATCTGGAGAAGAAGGGGACTTTTCTGGATCTGGAAAAAAAAGAAGGTGCTACAGTTATTCAGACAGTTTGCCAGAAAAGCCACTTTGACTTTTTCTTTCTTTTTTTAATTTAAATTTATTTATTTTAATTAGAGGCTAATTACTTTACAATATTGTATTGGTTTTGCCATACATCAACATGAATCCGCCACGGGTGTACACGTGTTCCCAATCCTGAACCCCCCTCCCACCTCCCTCCCCATCCCATCCCTCTGGGTCATCCCAGTGCACCAGCCCCAAGCATCCTGTATCCTGCATTGAACCTGGACTGGCGATCGTTTCTTATATGATATTATACATTTTTCAATGCCTTTTTCTTTTTAAAGTTTGCCTGATGCAGTCCCAGAGTATTCTGTCTGTAAAATTCACACTCAGATCTCCCACAGGTCAAGGAATCAGTCTTTGTTTCGGTTACCATTGCTGTAAGTTAAGTTGCCCCAGGGCCAGAAATTCTGAAGGGCTTAGCTGGGAAGTTCTCACTTAGTTCCTGCATGCAATTGCAGTCAGATGTGTCCTGGGTGACAAACATCCAAAGGTTCGACTGGGCTGGACGTGCAAGATGGACCATCCCGTGGCTGGCAGCTGATGCTCCCTGGTGGCTGATAAGGGTCCACACACAACGTCTCCATTAGTCTTAGAAGAGTCAAGACTCTTACATGGTGGCTGGCTTGCAACACAGAACACACATTGCAACAAAACCAGGTGTAAGTTATATGACCATTTCCAACCCAGCCTCAAAAGTCACGTGGTGACTGTACCGGGTGATGCAGTCATAGGCCCGCCCACACTCACAGGGAGGAGGCAAAGACCCACTTTTAATGAGAGGAATATTGGATATTTTGCTGCCGTTTTAAAAAAGCAAACTGTTACAATCCTTTATTCCCAGCCTTAAGATGTCTCTGAGGATCTTTGTAGGGATTCTGACTAAGTTCATGTCTAAGGCTGTTAGCATCCTGATGTCCTATAGACTGTCTTCTCCAGCTTTTCCCCAGTACCTCCTTGTCATACTTGTCTTCCTTTTCTGTCTATCTACTTGGACAAATCACCGTAGGTCTCTCATCTTCAATTTTAAGGATTTTTCTAACTGAATTGGTTCTGATCGGTTAATGGATTCCTAACTTGCACGTAGAATGCCTGTCATAAAATTTATTTTTATATTAATAGCAAAGCAGAGATTTTAATATAATAGCTCATTTTTTGAACTATCTTTCACATGACTACATTACACAGGAATCATTATAAGACACATCATTTCAGTGAAGAGTGTTTTTCATCTTAACAGCATCTAATCGGCCTTCTATCTCAAACAACACAATGGAATTTCTTTATGATAAATTACTGTGGACAGTCCTTTGGAAATAATTATAATGGGTTGGACCCATGTTAGAAAAGGAAAGCTTCTGGGAGCTGGTTGAATGCCTGAGAAATTGTATTCTGTTGAATATTTTCAAGCAATTAGCCACCAATAAGCCTCATAAAAATAGATTCTTCCCTGCCTAAGAAAACTGGATAATTGCCAGTAATATTCAGCCAGATGGGTACAGCCCTCCTACAATCACCTTAAATTTTCCTTTTCAGTCTTCCTAGGTCAGCCTCAGAATTATGCTCACATTAGCTGTTTAATAATGAATGAACTGAGATTGGCAGGATGGAGCTCACCCACTTCTCCTACCTGA
Organism: Bos mutus; assembly: GCF_027580195.1. Classification (NCBI taxonomy): domain Eukaryota; kingdom Metazoa; phylum Chordata; class Mammalia; order Artiodactyla; family Bovidae; genus Bos; species Bos mutus. Next base: position 25,328,469 of record NC_091626.1, on the reverse strand, counting down.
GTGAAGGATGGACAAGTGGCTCCTTCTACTGTAGGGGGAAGTTCTGAAGAAGGATGGTGCCAGTGAAGAGGAAGTGTCAGAGTGTAACCTGAGTATGTCACACTGAGCATGTCCAAGGGTGTGAACACGGATTTGCAAGCTATTTAAACTGTTCTCCAGAGCAAAAGGAAATGGTCAATTTAGAAGGAAGAGCATGCCCCTGAGATGGCAGTTCAGTTCAGTCAGTTCAGTCGCTCAGTCGTGTCAGACTCTTTGCAACCCCATGGACTGCAGCACTCCCAGCCTCCCTGTCCATCACCAACTCACAGAGTTTACTCAAATTCATGTCCATGGAGTCGGTGATACCATCCAACCATCTCATCCTCTGTCATCCCCTTCTCCTCCTGCCTTCAATCTTTCCCAGCATCAAGGTCTTTTCCAAGGAGTCAGTTCTTTGCATCAGGTGGCCAAAGTATTGGAGCTTCAGCTTCAGCATCAGTCCTTCCACTGAACATTCAGGACTGATTTCCTTTAGGATGGACTGGTTGGATCTCTTTGCAGTCCAAGGGACTCTCAAGAGTCTTGTCCAACACCACAGTTCAAAAGCAGTAGGGTTATTCAATAAACTATGAAGGTCTTCTTAGAAATTAAACGCAGTTTATCTAAGACAGTGGATTATTAGGGATTTAAAAATATAATATGGTTTCTGTCATACAATGGCATTTTTATGGCTTTTCATGATGATTTTGTATCAATGTTGAATATGCAGTTTTATGTTATAGATTGAGTGTAACAAGACAGTAAAAACATGCTCTATGTACAGATGAATAAGCGACCTAAGCAGACCTCATGGGATGGCAGCGTTCTGTCCAAGGGAATTTATCTGTCATATTGTTTGTACTTTTAAAACATTTCTGTGTAGACACTGTAAAATCTATATTAGTTGCTTTTTATCTACACTTCAGAGGCTGTTAGTTAATATTTGAAGTACTCTAATCAGAAATTATACACTAAAGGGATGGCTAGTTAGCATTTGAAAGTTCTAAAAAGTCTATACTCCTGAGACAGATGATAATGGAGGGAACTCAGCATTCCTTGTCTGTGATCCTCACTAGAAGCTTTGATGAATATAGCGGATCTTAGAATTCTGTCACCAATGAAATGAGTAGTCTTCAAGTGTGTGGATGTGCTAGAAATACTGTGTGGGTGCTCCTACCTTTATATAAACAGGGATCTAGCAAGGCCAATACATTTCACTAGGATTTGATGACAAACTTGTCTTGGGCCCAGATGCTGATGAGATAATTTTTGTGATCATACTTTGACTTGGCAACTGAATTTGCTGCTACAATATTATGACACTGGCTTTAAGAAAAATTTTCATGGAAGTTTCTTTCCCAGTACCCCAAAGGACAGAAAACTGAGACTTCATCATTTATGGAATAGAATGTGTGACTCTTTTTGTGTTTATGTGTTAAAGTAACTTGTCAGGCAAACTAATTGCAACTATACCTCAAAGGTATTTTTCAAACCCACTCCAGAAGAGGCTTATGAACACACTAACTTACGTATTTCTTAATTGATTCATACATTTAGGGAAAAATAGTTTAGATAATCACTACTAGGCTGCATTTTTAAAAAATGTTTGTGCATATACCCTAATGTTGATTATAGCACTTTTTACAACAGCCGGGACATGGAAGTAACCTAAATGTTCATGGATGGAGGAATGGATAAAGAAGATGTGGTACATTTTTACAATAGAATATCACTCAGCCATAAAAAAAGAACAAAATAATGTCATTTGCAGCAACATGGACAGACCTAGAGATTGTCACACTGAGTGAAGTAAGTCAGACAGAAAAAGACAAATATCATATGATATCACTTATATGTGGCGTCTTAAATGAACTTACCTCCAAAACAGAAGTACAGCCCTAGATGTAGAAAACAAACTTATGGTTACCAAGGGGGGAAAAGAGTGAGGGCAGGAGATACACTGGGAAATTGGAATTGATATATACACATTCCTGTATATAAAATAGATAACTAATAAGGGCCTGTTGTATATAGCCCAGGGAACTCTACTGAATACTTTGTGATGGCCTATATGGGAAAAGAATCTAAGGCGGAGTGGGTATATGATTTGTATACCTAACTCACTTTGCTGTACAGCAGAAACTAACAGCTTTGTAAATCACCTGTGTTGTTGCTGTTGTTCACTCGCTAAGTCATGTCCTGCTCTTTGTGACTCGATGAACTGTAGCCTGCCAGGCTCGTCTGTCCTCCAGTATCACCCGAATTTGCTCAAATTCATGTCTATTGAGTCGGTGATGCTATCTAACATCTCATCCTTTGTCACCCCATTGTCCTCTTGCCCTCAATCTTTCCCATTATCAGTCTTTTCCACTGAGCCAGATGGTCAAAATACTGGAGCTTCAGCTTTGGAACAGTTGCTGTCTATGTTTGTCATAGCTTTTCTTCCAAGGAGCAAGTGTCTTTTAAGTTCATGGCTGCAGTCACTGTCTACAGTGATGCCAGTAAAAATTAATTTAAAAAATAAAAAGAATGTTTAAAGATCGTGATACACTCTGGGAGACTGGTCATAGGTTGCTAGACAACTCAAGAAGTTGATGGTGGTTGTGTTTAGATCTTGGTAGAAAGCAAATGGCTCACTCAAAACAGGTGATGTGAAGACAGTTGGAGAGAGGTTGTTTGTTATGCTATGTGTGGGGTTTGGGGATACTAACAAGGGGTATGCCCCTCAGGGCTGGCAACTGTGGAAGCCTTTGGTACTCTTACTTGAAGGGACAAGGCAAGGGAGCTGGCACTAGAGCAGAAGAAGGGAGCTATACAGAAGGTGCCATCTTCCAGAAGCAGAAGCCTTCAGTAGAGGCGTCTAACCAACCCATGGCATCTCTACAGGGAGAGAGAGCCAGGGAGTAGATATCCAGGCTCACTCTCTTTCTGCCCTTTGCCCTCCAGTCTCCTGCTGGTGCTTCTCACTGGCCAAACCCATCCCAAGCTGGAAAGCCAGGGAGCCCAGGAAGCAGTCCATACAGGCTACCTTCCAGGCTCATGAGTGTGGTGAAAGGTATAGAGTGGAGCTGGAGGGACAAACAGAAGACTCTGTGCACAAAATTTTCTAGGCAGGACGCTTGAGCTCATTGAAGTCCAGCAGAAATAGCCTATGTGATTTATCAGAAATGGTAATTACCTCTCCAGAGGAGTAGCTAACTTACATCAGACTACAGAGTTCTGCCCCTTCAGGAAGAATTTTTCTTAGTATGTGTAGCAAAAATTGGTCTGACCTGACTTTTGTTATCGCTTCATCTACTTATAAGCAGGGGCAGCTGTCGGGCAGAGATTAGCATCGTGATACTGACGTTGTGAAGGGCTGGATTGCATTATGTGAACTCAGTTCAGTTCAGTCACTCAGTCATGTCTGACTCTGCGACCCTGTGGACTGCAGTGCACCAGGTTTCCCTGTCCATCACCAACTCCCAGAGCTTATTCAAACTCATGCCCATCGAGTCGGTGGTGCCATCCAACCATCTCATCCTCTGTCGTCCCCTTCTCCTCCTGCCTTCAGTCTTTCCCAGCTTCAGAATCTTTTCTAATGAGTTAGCTCTTCGCATCAGGTGGCCAAAGTATTGGAACTTCAGCTTCAGCATCAGTCCTTCCAATGAATATTTAGGTAAACTCCCTATATCTCTATACTCTGCAGCCTGTTCTTTTCCCTTATTGTACTTGTTGCCATTCAGATTATACATTTATTAGTTTGTTCATTTGTTTGTTGTCTTTCTGTTATCTCACTTCGGTCTCTGAAGGCCAAAGAATATGTCTCTCTACACTGTCTATCATGATACCAGCCACAGGGTAGGTGCTCAATAATTATGTATTGAATGAATGAATACTCTTGGTGATCTGCTAGTAAGACAGCATTAGTGAAGTGGAGAGGATGCACATTCTGGAATAAGGAAAAACTGGGTTTGAATCTTGGTCTAGTTAAGAGTTGAGAGGTCTTAGCAAATTGCTTAATCTCTCAAAGCTGCAATTCCTTCCTCTATAATGCGGTGATTATAAAATTTACTCATGTGGTTATTAATATCTGAATCAGATACACTGTTAAGTGCCCACAAGGACTGGGAACATGAAGGAAATGGACAAATAGAGTGATATGTGCTTCTGGTCTCATCTACCTATTGTTAGGGTTTGTTAAAGAATGTTTACAGAAAGAGAGGACTCATTTCAAGTGAGTAATGCTCGTTAAAACATTTTTTTTTCCTTGAAGGAGGAACCACGGGCTTAGGATATAATATAAAGGCTTTATCTTTTTGAGGGTTTTGGAAATTTCTTTTTAAAATAGTGATAGGTCACTGGGGTTTAGTACAATTTAGTGGATATACTGGAGTTTCCCAGGTGGTGCTAGTGGTAAAGAATCTGCCTGCTAATGGAGGAGCCCCAGGACAAACAGATTCAGTCCCTGGATTGGGAAGATCCCCTGGAGCAGGTGCATGGCAGCCCAGTCAAATATTCTTGCCTGGAGAATCCCATGGACCAAGACTGGCGGGCTATAGTCTGTAGAGTGGCATAGTCAGACACAATTGAAGCAACTTAGCATGCACGCACAGTGGGTATATTGGGTTGGCCAAAAAGTTTGTTTGGGTTTTTCCATAACATCTTACAAAAAAGCCCAAATGAACTTTTTGGCCAATCCAATACTTTCAGTTGAGTCTGAAGCCATTAGCATCTATGAGACAGGGTGTCCTATGGAATTAGCATGGGATAAATGCAATAAAAATGTTCCCCAAAACATGTAAGCATATTTTTGACAATGATGTCATATTTAAATGCATTAGGAATATTTACCCTGTGGAGAATTCTTTTCTAATTCTAAGAGTGGCTCTAATAGTCTTTTTAAAATCCAATTTTCTTTAAGTAATGCTAATGTGGGAAAACCCATATGCTGATGATGTCCTCTAGGCTGACTTTCCAAGTACTTCTCAATAAGGCCCCCTTTTTAAGGTGGCCTTTAAAAAAGTGCTTGGTTTAAGCAACAGAGGCCTCAAACAATCAAAATATGATATTCCCTAGCCACAGAAGTTGACTTGTGGGGGGATCCAATCAGCTTGTATCTTGAGGCTTTTGCTGGGAATTCTGCAAAATAAAGTTTTCTTTTTTGGATATGGAATGTGGGTGTATAATACATTCTAGCCAATACAATATGAGGAAAGCTTTTTTTTTTTTCAGGGCTTCTGGAAAAGAAAACGTTTCTCTTAAAAGGCAAATAGGGATGGAACATTTTGTCCTCTAGCTTTGATGTGTTCATATGTGAACACAGGTGGCTCAGTGGTAAAGAATCTGCCTGTTAGTGCAGGAGATGTGGGTTTAACCCCTGGGTTGAGAAGATTCCCCTGGAGAAGGAAATGATAACCTACTACAGTATTCTTGCCTGGAAAATCCCATGGACAGAGGAGCCTGGTGGGCTACAGCCCATGAGGTTGCAAAAGAGTTGGACACAGCTTAGTGTCTAAACAACAACAGTGTTTGAGGTTACTGCACTCATCTTTCTATTGTAATGTGTCAAGTCCGAGAAGAGAATTAGTGTTCTAAGGAGAAAAGAATCTGGTTTTTGATGGCATTATTGATCTACTGGAAACCAGCCTGCCTCAGACGGCTTGCTGTACAGTTAAGATTAAATCCCTTTATTTTTCAAGCCATTTAGAGATGAGTGTTCTGTTGCTTACATCAATGATTCAACTGTAGAATATGAATAACCTATTTTCTCTTTGTAGATGTTTTTCCTTTTTATTTGGAGAGAAGGAGGCTATGGAAAAACATGAATAGTTCCACTCATTCTGTAGACAAAAAAATTACCAAAGGTTCTTTTGGAAACTATTTTCATATATTCCATATTTTTGAGTGACATCAAGTCTTATTAGGCCTAAAGAAAATGTAAAACCTTTGTTTCCTGTTAGATGTGGAGATTAGGGTACCTCAAAGAGAACTTTGGGTATCTCTTGGGAGGTTTTACTTTACTGGCACAGTTGCAAAATGTCTGAGTGCTCATGAACAATAGTTTTCTTTTGAGGTATGTTCCTCAGGAATAAAATTGTTTGGAAATACAAGATTCAGACAGAGAAAAATCCTCTTCTTAGGGAGAGAAAGAAAAGTTCTTGAAGCTACAACTTCTGGCAAAGTCAATATAGTCAGAGAAATAGAAAGAATAGATGTTTTTGGACCATATTATGACAAAGGAAATAAATCAAATATATAAACTTATTTGCCTTTTGAAAGGAAAGGATTGTGTGGTATTCACTTAAAGGCAGATCAATCCTTCTCCCAGACTAAATGAGGAAGAGATTAATTGAAATCCTAATGAAACATAAAATTGGGCATTGGTGATATTGCCTGCAACCATTGTAGATTGATAAATAATGCAGCCAGTCTGTTTACCTTATTGGAATGAGCCCTGGGGAGGCCATAGATCTGACTCCTAATCTGAGAATCAAATCTTTACTCCTTATTTTCTCTTGACAGGCTAATTTCCTTTCTCACTGGATAAATCAGGTACATTTCCAGCTTCCTTTGTTTCAGCCTAGGGAAGATTTAATGATTTAATGACATTTGTCTACACATGGGGAGGTAAAGTCCAACGCTATGTTAAAAAGAACTGGGGTGCAGGAAAACCTTGCCCTATTAACAGCAGTGCTCCCTTTAAAACAGCAGAAGGGGAATGATGCCTTTTGAATAAAGCCCAAGTTATCACCATCCTCTGCTCTCTACACCAGTCATCTTTACAGTTGCATTGTTGAGCTCTATGAGGGCAAGACTCTTCCCTTGTGAACCTCCTTATCTCCCTCTTCCTGTCATGGTGCTCTGGACATTGTGGATGTTTGAGAAATCCAAGTTGGCTGATAATTGAGCCAACCTGTTCTCCAATCCACAATATGAAGGGTTGGGTTCATTACCACTGAGCCTCTAAATAAAGATGGCTAGGGATTAACAGATTGCACTGATAGGGCCAGACATCCTGGGGTGAAAAAGAAGGTGAGTCTTCTACTTGGATGAGGACAGTTCCTGAGTGAGAAGTCTTGTATCAGATAGTCATAGCATCAGATAGTGAATCTAAAGGGTGCTGAGTGGGAACAAGAGATGGAGCAGAGAATAGGAGGCCAGGAGCCAGAGGAGCAAATGAGCAAGTGGAGTTCACACTCTTCTCTTGAGACCCCTATTACCATTACCATGGAGGTCTGACTTCTGAACTTAGCGAGGGTGTCATTGCCAATCTGTATATCAATACGCAAAATGTTAATAAAGCTTCCTTTTATCCTAAAAAATTAGATAAGAAAAATAACTAAAAAATCTACTATTATCTTCATGCACCACACCTTTTTACACACATCCCACTTTAAGATGGCTTAAAAAGCAAAACAGCTGTCTGGGGAGGCCTTACAAATAGCTGTGAAAAAAAGAGGAGTGAAAAGCAAAGGAGAAAAGGAAAGATATAAGCATCTGAATGCAGAGTTCCAAAGAATAGCAAGGAGAGATAAGAAAGCCTTCCTCAGAGATCAATGCAAAGAAATAGAGGAAAACAATAGAATGGGAAAGACTAGAGATCTCTTCAAGAAAATTAGAGATACCGAGGGAACATTTCATGCAAAGATAGGCTCAATAAAGGACAGAAATGGTATGGACCTAACAGAAGCAGAAGATATTAAGAAAAGATGGCAAGAATACACAGAAGAACTGTACAAAAAAGATCTTCATGACCAAGATAATCACAATGGTGTGATCACTGACCTAGAGCTAGACATCCTGGAATGTGAAGTCAAGTGGGCCTTAGAAAGCATCACTACGAACAAAGCTAGTGGAGGTGATGGATTTTCCAGTTGAGCTATTTCAAATCCCGAAAGATGATGCTATGAAAATGCTGCACTCAATATGCAAGCAAATTTGGAAAGCTTAGCAGTGGCCACAGGACTGGAAAAGGTCAGTTTTCATTCCAATCCCAAAGAAAGGCAATGCCAAAGAATGCTCAAACTACCGCACAATTGCACTCATCTCACATGCTAGTAAAGTAACGCTCAAAATTCTCCAAGCCAGGCTTCAGCAATATGTGAACCGTGAACTTCCAGATGTTCAAGCTGGTTTTAGAAAAGGCAGAGGAACCAGAGATAAAAATGCCAACATCCGCTGGATCATTGAAAAGGCAAGAGAATTTCAGAAAAGCATCTATTTCTGCCTTATTGACTATGCCAAAGCCTTTGACTGTGTGGATCACAATAAACTGTGGAAAATTCTGAACGAGATGGGACTACCAAACCACCTGACCTGCCTCCTGAGAAACCTATATGCAGGTCAGGAAGCAACAGTTAGAACTGGACATGGAACAACAGACTGGTTCCAAATAGGAAAAGAAGTACGTCAAGGCTGTGTTTATTTAACTTATATGCAGAGTACATCATGAGAAACGCTGGGCTGGAAGAAGCCCAAGCTGGAATCAAGATTGCCAGGAGAAATATCAATAACCTCAGATATGCCGATGACACCACCCTTATGGCAGAAAGTGAAAAGGAACTAAAGAGCCTCTTGATGAAAGTGAAAGAGGAGAGTGAAAAAGTTGGCTTAAAGCTCAACATTCAGAATACTAAGATCATGGCATCTGGTCCCATCACTTCATGGCAAATAGATGGGGAAACAGTGGAAACAGTGTCAGGCTTTATTTTTCTGGGCTCCAAAATCACTACAGATGGTGACTGCAGCCATGAAATTAAAAGATGCTTACTCCTTGGAAGAAAAGTTATGACCAACCTAGATAGCATATTGAAAAGCAGAGACATTACTTTGCCAACAAAAGTTCGTCTAGTCAAGGCTATGGTTTTTCCAGTGGTCATGTATGGATGTGAGAGTTGGACTGTGAAGAAAGCTGAGCGCTGAAGAATTGATGCTTTTGAACTGTGGTGTTGGAGAAGACTCTTGAGAGTCCCTTGGACTGCAAGGAGATCCAACCAGTCCATTTTAAAGGAGATCAGTCCTGGGGTTCTTTGGAAGGACTGATGCTAAAGCTGAAACTCCAGTACTTTGGCCACCTCATGCGAAGAGTTGACTCATTGGAAAAGACTCTGATGCTGGGAGGGAGTAGGGGCAGGAGGAGAAGGGGACAACAGAGGATGAGATGGCTGGATGGCATCACTGACTTGACGGACATGAGTTTGAGTGAACTCCAGGAGTTGGTGATGGACAGGGAGGCTTGGCGTGCTGCAATTCATGGGGTCGCAAAGAGTCTGACACAACTGAGTGACTGAAGTGGACTGAATTGTCCACATGGATAAACAAAATAAACATAGTCTCTCCCCTCCTAGGGGTTATAATCCACTGGGGAATATTAATAACAAAACAGATCATTATAATAATAATATAGTACCCATATTCAAATACACACTTTCATATTTTATACGGAGTAATAAGTATGTGAATATTAGCTGATAGTAACATTTTTGTATAGTTAAATAGATGACAATATTTCTCAGCTGCTGTAGTACATAACTGTGACTTCTGCTCCCAACCTCTATTCCCACTTTTTCTGGGAAGAACATCCTAGAGTTTTTTGTTAGGGTAACACCTCCCCTTCCCCATGTACTTAGTCTACCACTCCCTGCCCAGATCTAGGGGTGGAGAAATTATGCAGATCTCAGCAATATGATTTTTTAATCCCTGACCAGAAAGATTGTTTCAGACGTAGTCATGAGATCCATGTAGGCTAGTCCAATCAGAAAAAGTTCTGGGATTTTTTTTTTTTTTTGAGTAACTTAGAGTAGTTCTCTTTTCTAGACTTGGAATCGAGTATGACAGCTTGGGACTCCAGACAGATATCTTCTCCTCAAGAAGAGATATGAAAAGAGAATCAAGACAGAGGAAATGTAACATTCAAGAGGTGAAGGCAGAGGGACTGAGTTTTGATGACATTTGAGCCATGAATCCCTGAAGACCAGATCTACATCTATACCTTCCATTGATGTGAACCAATAGATTCTTGATTTTTTTTTGCTTAATCCAGTTTGAGTTGGGCCTTCTCTCTCCTAACCAAAATTTTACACCAAATTTACAATGTGCAGCTACTTTCAATGACTGCTAAGCTAACCTTGGTCTTATTTGAATGGAGCTCACCTTTTTAACATCCTAATTTTTTCTTGGATTTATACTTTAGCTAATATTTGTCTTTTATCTCTGAGTTTTAACAATGATAATGGCTTCTGAATATCATTATCCTTCCTGGCACCCTCCACTGTGATTTTAGCTGCTTTAGCGCAGTTTTTCCTTCGGCTGCTTTGGAATCATGAGATGCCCATTGAAAAGGCAGATACTGTGAAGGATCTGACAATCAGAATTCTTAAAATGCTCCAAGGTGTGTCCATTATGCACTAGTCTTTGAAACCAAGTTCTAGTACTAGATCCTCATCTATAATTACTTTCTGCTCTCCCTTCCAAACTCTTAGGTGACTCTTTCCCCTTGATCAATTTCTTTTCCCATCCACAGATAGAAAGTGAATGAGAAGCAGAAGAGCTACTTGGACTTCCTATGGGTCAGTGGGACCCTGCCCTTTCTCAGTTGTTCACGTAACTGGGAAAAATTTCCCAGATGAACCATCTCAAAACTCAGCTCTTTGCCCTTTGGAAATCTCAACTTACGTTTCCTAACAAGTGTACTGATTGATGTCTTGTCTTCTGTACTTTTTGCAGCTGTAGTTTTTGCAAGGGGCACAGAATTCCTAAAACTCAGCCCACATCAGAAATGGGAAAACATGTACATAAATAGAACCTAACAAGATATTTAAATTTTTCCATTTTCTTCCCCCTTCTATGAGAGGCAAAAGAGGTCTGAGGCTGAAACCATCCTCTCTTCCGTAAAATGAGCCCGCTTATCTCATGGACTTGTATGGCAGTACCATAACAGGGTCTTTAAACGAAAATATCCAGTGATTTCCTCAAACTTGATGGGACTGTTGATTGTGAAACATGAGGCTGAAGGAAAAGTTATGGGACAGTCATAGAAGCCAACTTTGAACTGGAAGCCTTTCCCATGACCTGTGCCCCCAAAATAGTAGCTCCCTGCCGGTGACCATCTGCAGCCCTGATCTGACCCTGCCCCAAACTTCTGGCATGTGGAAGCTGGCCCAGCTGTCACAGAGCAGGCAGATCCATTTTCCAGTGTTTACAGACTTCCCTTGGCCTTGTGCATATTCTCGCAGTAATCGCTGTTTAAAAACACCCAATAAAACTCGAGAATGTGCCAATAATAACTCCCTCATCACAGGCTGGGCTGAATTTGCAGCGCACCAGATGCTGAATGCTCTTCCTCCAGGAAAGGCCGAGCAGGGGGCTAGTGGTGGTCTCACCCTGGCCCCCATGTCCATCTCACTCTAAACTACAGGCCTGGTCCACTTCAGGTCAGGGAGATGTGGGTGTGGGCAGAGTGGGTGAGGAAGGAAGTCTCAGCTTGTACACCAGCTTTTTTACCCTCCTTTGCCCTGCAGGTCCTATTGCTCATCTCATCATCCCTGTCTCCCCACCTCTCACCCCCTACCATGGAAATAGATGCTTTAAAATCTTCATGTGAGTCACCTCTCCCAACCCTGTAAATTCTCCTTCTGCCCTTCTTCCCTAAATCTCCTCTACAAGTGAGTCCCCAAGACTTTGTCTGCAGTGAGATGTTAAAAGCATGTATTTTTCACTTATGGAGGAAAATGATATGTGAGCTCTACCACTTGAACTGAGAAATTGAGAGAGGCGATGTAAACCACATTTAGGGACCCTTCCTTCAGAAGACCCAGGCAGAAGTCAGCACTTCTGGAAATTCAGGGACCACCTCCTTCCCCATGAATTGTATACAGGAGGTTTCCTGTCAAAAGGACTAAGGTGAGGACAGCAAGGGATAGGAAACCAGGGAGTTCATGGGGGTGGATTGAGGTAAAGGTATAGTTAGATGGGGTGACCCTTTTATTTCTCCTGGGAAGGACCTCTGCAAGAGAGGAAGGCTTGGATCTGCCAGGGTGAACATTTCTATCTTTCAACAAGTATTGATTGTCCCATACTGTGCCAGACAAGGTATTGGATGTGGAGGATACAAGGATGGGTAAAGAGTTGTAGTTCCTGCCTTCACAGAGCTACTGTTGGGAGGGGTAATGCTAGTAATCAATTAATCATTAAATAAACGTGCACATGAGGTAGTGGTAAGTGCTGCTAAGGAGAGGTCTGTTGGGCTAGGAGAGGCAATTTCAGAGAGGATTTGGCCTCTTCTGAGGGGTCAGGGAAAGCTTTCCTAAGAAAGTGCTGACCTGATTGAGAGCTGAATGATGAATAAGAATAAGGCAGCTAAAGAAAGAAGGACGGGGCTGCAGCTGGGGCCCCAAAAGGGGCCTGACAGGCAGGAGGCACCAGAGTGAGGACAGTGGATTGGAGTTAGCAGAGCAGACGGGGTTGGGCTGAGGAGGCCGGAGAGGTTCTCGGGCACGGGTTAGGGAGCACCTCTCTTGTAAACCATGTTGAAGGTTCTTGTCTTTATTATATAAGCAATGAAAAGCCATTGAGCCATTTTTATTGGTGGTGGTGGTGGTGGTGTTCATGGTGTTCATGGTCATGGCAGGGGATGTGTTCAGATTTTGTGTGGGAAAAGGTGGTTTTGGTTACAATGTGATGGGTTGGGGGAGAGGGGATAGATTCAAGATAGAAAGAAGAGGCAGTAGCCAAGGCAAGAGATGACGGTAACTTGGGCTAAGTTGGTGACAGTAATGGCAAGAGAGATTAGAGGCAAAATCAACAGAAATTGGTATGTGTGTGCCCTTATCACCTTCAAGCTTCCTTGAGTGTAAATTTGACAGGAGCCTGAAGGTAGCATGCGCGCTGGTGCATGAGAGAGCAGGTCACAGCTAAATTAGATTTATCTGAACACACAGCTCTGGTGCTGGATCCCAAGGAGTACTTTCCAGCTATCCTGCATCTTCAGCATGAGCAGGCACTGAAAATGAAGTGCTAGCGAAGGAAGCAGGCTCCTGGGTTATTTTTAGCAAGCTCTAGGAAATAGCCAACATTCTCATTTGAATCCCTCTCATTAAAATCCAGAGCCTCACCCCACAGTTCTTGTTGCTAATGTCTGCAAACTTCTCTTTTTTCCAGATAATTGACAATAGGCCCCCATGGAAGTCTTCTCAGCATTTCTGCAAAAATTTAGGAAACATTAGGTTTGACACCATCATCATGTTTGCCAAGACAGCAAAAATCCCAGCCTGCAAAACTTGAAGTGTGATGAAGCGGAAGTACAGGGACAGCACAGAATGACTGATCATCTCAGGATGTTTCCAGTGTTGGCATTTTCCCTTGTCTTTGGAGCAGGAGCAGGAGGCAATCGTGGCTTTGGGGACATGCCGAGGTGACGTAGGTAGGGTTTATCCTCTTCCTTTTCTGCCTTTCCTCTCTGCCCTCAAACAATTCCTGGATTTTAAGTTATCCCCCCACCCCAGATCTGTTTTTTATTAATTGATTTATTTTTTATTGGAGTATAATTGCTTTACAATATTGTGTGGGTTTCTTCCATACATCATCCCCTCTTCATATCTCACTGACTTATTCTATGTAATTTCAACATGTGCGCATGCATGTCGCTTCAGTCATGTCCATCTCTTTGTGATCCTATGGACTGTAACCCGCCAGACTCCTCTGTCCATGGGGATTCTCCAGGCAAGAATACTGGAGTGACTTGCCGTGCCCTTCTCCAGGGGATCGTCCTGAACCAGAGATCAAATCTGCATCTCTCATGTCTCTTGAATGGACAGGCGGGATCTTTACCACTAGCGCTACCTGGGAAGCCCATACTGAATTTTAAAACTGCTTTTACTGTTGTTAAATAAAGCTATTAAAATAACTTTAAGCTAGTTTCAGTTCAGTTCAGTCACTCAGTTGGGTCCAACTCTTTGCGACCCTACGGACTGCAGCACGCCAAGCCTCCCTGTCCATCACCAACTCCTGGAATTTATTCAAATACATGTTCATTGAGTCAGTGATGCCATCCAACCATCTTATCCTCCCCACCTTCAATCTTTCCCAGCATCAGGGTCTTTTTCAAGGAGTTAGCTCTTTGCATCACGTGGCCATAATATTGGAGTTTCAGCTTCAGCATCAGTCCTTCTAATGAATATTCAGGACTGATTTCCTTTAGGATGGACTGGTTGGATCTCCTTGCAGTCTAAGGGACTCTCAAGAATCTTCTCCAACACTCCAACAGTTCAAAAGCATCAATTTTTTGGTGCCCAGCTTTCTTTATAGTCCAACTCTCACATCCATACATGACTGCTGGAAAAACCATAGCTTTGACTAGATGGACCTTTGTTGGCAAAATGTCTCTGCTTTTTAATAAGCTGTCTACTTTGGTCATAAGTTTTCTTCCAAGGAGCAAGTGTCTTTTAATTTCATGGCTGCAGTCACCATCTGCAGTGATTTTGGAGCCCCCCAAAATAAAGTCTATCACTGTTTCCATTTTTTCCCCACCTATTTGCCATGATGGTGGGGAAACAATGGAAACAGTGATAGACTTTATTTTGGGGGGCTCCAAAATAAAGTCTATCACTTTTATCACAATATTTGCCATGAAGTGATGGGACCAGATGCCATGATCTTCGTTTTCTGAATGTTGAAGCCAACTTTTTCACTCTCCTCTTTTACTTTCATCAAGAGGCTCTTTAGTTCTTCTTCACTTTCTGCCATAAGGGTGGTGTCACCTGCATATCTGAGTTTGTTGATATTTCTCCCTGCAATCTTGATTCCAGCTTGTGCTTCTTCCAGCCCAGCGTTCCTCATGATGTACTCTGCATATAAGTTAAATAAGCAGGGTGACAGTTTACAGCCTTGGTGCACTCCTTTCCCAATGTGGAACCAGTCTATTGTTCCATGTCCAGTTCTAACTGTTGTTTCTTGACCTGCATACAGATTTCTCTCGAGGCAGGTCAGGTGGTCTGGTATTCCCATCTCTTTCAGAATTTTCCACATTTTATTGTGATCTACACAAAGGCTTTGGAGTAGTCAATAAAGCAGAAATAGATGTTTTTCTGGAACTCTCTTGCTTTTTCGATCCAACAGATGTTGGCAATTTTATCTCTGGTTCCTCTGCCTTTTCTAAATGCAGTTTGAACATCTGGAAGCTCACAGTTCAAGTACTGTTGAAGCCTGGCTTGGAGAATTTTGAGCATTACTTTGCTAGTGTGTAAGATGAGTGCAATTGTGCAGTAGTTTGAGCATTCTTTGACATTGTTTTTCTTTGGGGTTGGAATGAAAATTGACCTTTTCCAGTCCTGTGGCCACTGCTGAGTTTTCCAAATTTGCTGGCATATTGAGTGCAGCGCTTTCACAGCATCATCTTTTAGGATTTGAAATAGCTCAACTGGAACTCCATCACCTCCACTAGCTTTGTTCATAGTAATGCTTCCTAAGGCCCATTTGACTTTACATTCCAGGATGTCTGACTGTAGGTGAGTGATCATATGATCATGATTATCTGGGTCATGAATATCTTTTTTGTATAGTTCTTCTGTGTATTCTTGCCACCTCTTCTTAATATCTTCTGCTTCTGTTAGGTCCATACCATTTCTGTCCTTCATTGTGCCCATCTTTTCACGACAAGTTCCCTTGGTATCTCTAATAAGTTATTTTAGAACACTTTATTTAAGTTTCTTTTAGAATGGTTAGCACCTGATTCTTACGTTTGCCTTCCAGGCCGTCCATGGGTGTGACCTGTGTTCTTTAGCTTCTTTGGGTCTTAATTCCTTTGCTGGAGATGTGAAGAGCTGCTGCTCCAGGTTGGCATTGCTCCACCTTCAGTCATTCAGGCATCATCCTCATCATTGCATGTTGACTTTTCACTTTCATTATTACTTCATTAAGATTTTTCCTCTAAATTGACATTTTTTGTTTATGTAAATATGTTAAAAAAAAAAAGTCTTGACTATAATGTATGTGAAACTGTAGGACCGATCTGATAATGGTTTTTTAAAAATACACATAAATAAGCATATAATTAAAATAAAAATGTTTCAAACAACATTTCACCATGCTGGTATTTAGACACCACTCTGGGAAATTCTGGGTAAGCTGACTTCTCAGCTCTCTTGCAGTACTAACATATTATTGTTCACATCTGGCCTGACTTACCAGCCTTATTTCCCATGGCTTCCTGAAAGAAAACATCAAGTTTGGCCAAATCGGTGTCCTTGGTGCTCCTTGTAGACAGTGTAAGCATGCTGTTCCCTTCATCTAGAATCAATAATTTACTAAGGAAAGAAAAACTTTGGCCTAAGAAGGAAAAACAAGTTAAGAAAGGTCATGATTGCATGGACAAGCTACCCTTGACCAGTTGGTCAAGAAAATCCTTTTGGGCTGGCTGTTGTTAGATGAAGGTCAAGTGTAAAGAGTTGAAGGATCTGTCATCTGTGGGTTATTTTTTCCTTTTAAAAAGAGGGTTACCATTTACTGGGCAAATTTAATGGACAAAGTTTTGAATGCCCCCCAGGGTTCTTCAACTTCAGGTTGGCATTTTCCAACCCTTCTCTAACAGAGAAGAGAAAATCGTATTTGACTGTTAGTGTGAGTAATCATTATTTGCTCTAGAAATTAATTAGTTCACTTATTTACAATGCATGGTGTTTTATTTCATGCAGTCACTGGATATACAAAGATCAGTAAGACATTTATCTACCCCCAGGAGCTCCAATTTAGGAGGAGACAGAAAGTAAATAGGGGAACATGATAATGCATGTTCAGGCCCCAGAGCAGAAATGTGTCCAGGGGACAGTGTGGCCATTGGAGACACAGTGTCAGCTTTATGGAGGCAAAACTTCCTAGGGGTTGTAAAATGATTTATAAGTTGCGTCTTGACTTATTAGCCACTGTTGGTTAGGTGAATGGGTAGTGAGGACAGAATGCCCTCCCAGGGAAAATAAACACTGTTATAAGCTTATCTGGCATACTCAGTAAAACTGAAACGTGAATGCAATTTAATGGGGGTGGAATGTATATTAACCTGTGTGTGTGTGTGTCTAAGTGACAGAGAGAGAGAGAGAGAGAAACAGAGAGAGAGACAGAGAGACAGAGAAGTTGAACTATAGTCTCTATTCAAGAAGGAACTATTGAAGATTTTTAAGCAAGAGGGTGATGCATTCAGAGCTATATACTGAAAGCTCACTCAGGCAGCTGGGTAGTGAATAATTGGGTTGGGAATTGTTTCCAAAGTACAGGCAAAGAGACCAGTTAAAACGCTATGCAGTGTAAAATACGTAGCTAATGGGAAGTTGGCATATGACACAGGGGGCTCATCCTGGTGCTCTGTGACAACCTAGAGGGATGGGATGGGGTGGCAAGTGGAAGAGAGGTTCAGGAGGGAGGAAACATGTGTATCAGTTCAGTTCAGTTCAGTTCAGTGGCTCAGTTGTGTCCGACTCTTTGCGACCCCATGAACTGCAGCACACCAGGCCTCCCTGTCTATCACCAACTCCCAGAGTTCACTCAAACTCACGTCCATTGAGTCAGCGATGCCATCCAGCCATCTCATCCTCTGTCATCCCCTTCTCCTCCTGCCCCCAATCTTTCCCAGCCTCAGAGTCTTTTCCAATGAGTCAACTCTTCGCATGAGGTGGCCAAGGTACTGGAGTTTCAGCTTTAGCATCATTCCTTCCAAAGAAATCCCAGGGCTTATCTCCTTCAGAATGGACTGGTTGGATCTCCTTGCAGTCCAAGGGACTCTCAAGAGTCTTCTCCAACACCACAGTTTAAAAACATCAATTCTTCGGCACTCAGCCTTCTTCACAGTCCAGCTGTCACATCCATACATGACCACAGGAAAAACCATAGCCTTGACTAGAAGGACCTTTGTTGGCAAAGTAATGTCTCTGCTTTTGAATATGCTATCTAGGTTGGTCATAACTTTCCTTCCAAGGAGTAAGCATCTTTTAATTTCATGGCTGCAATCACCATCTACAGTGATTTTGGAGCCCAGAAAAATAAAGTCTGACACTGTTTGCACTGTTTCCGCATCTATTTCCCATGAAGGGATGGGACTGGATGCCATGATCTTAGTTTTCTGAATGTTGAGCTTTTTCACTCTCCTCTTTCACTTTCATCAAGAGGCTTTTTAGTTCCTCTTCACTTTCTGCCATAAGGGTAGTGTCATCTGCATATCTGAGGTTATTGATAATTCTCCCGGCAATCTTGATTCCAGCTTGTGCTTCTTCCAGCCCAGCGTTTCTCACCATGTACTCTGCATATAAGTTAAATAAGCAGGGTGACAATACACAGCCTTGACGTACTTCTTTTCCTATTTGGAACCAGTCTGTTGTTCCATGTCCAGTTCTAAGTGTTGCTTCCTGACTTGCATATAGGTTTCTCAAGAGGCAGGTCAGGTGGTCTGGTATTTCCATCTCTTTCAGAATTTTCCACAGTTTATTGTGATCCACACAGTCAAAGGCTTTGGCATAGTCAATAAAGCATACCTATGGCTAATTCATGTTGATGTATGTATACAACATTGTAAAGCAATTATCCTCCAATTAAAAATAAATTAATTTTAAAAACCTCTATTACCAGGTTCCAGGTAAGAGAGGATGACAGCAGTAACAGTGTGTAAAGAGGGAGGGAAGTGAGGATGAGAGATCGGATGATGTATATGAAGATGCCAAAATTTCCAGCTTGGGCAATTGGGTTGTGGTGCCACTCAAACCCAGGAAGAAAGATGCAATTTGTGGAAACATGAATTTCCTTTCTTTAAACTTTTAATTTTATACTGGAGTGTTTGCGTGTGTGTGTACTAAATCACTTCAGTTATGTCTGACTCTTTGTAACCCTATGGACTGTAGCCTGCCAGGCTCCTCTGGCCATGGAATTCTCCAGGCAAGAATACTGGAGTGGGTTGCCATGTGTTCCTCCAGGGGACTTCCCGACTCAGGGATCGAACCCATATCTCCTGTGGCTCCTGCATTGCCTGTGGATTCTTTACCACTGAGCCACCAGGGAGACCCGTAGTGGAATATAGTCGATTAACAATATTGTGATAGTTTCAGGTAGAAAGCAGAGGGACTTAGGCATATATATGCATGTATCCATTCTCCCCCAAACTTCCCTCCCATCCAGGCTGCCACATTAACTGTGCTATCTAGTAGGACCTTGTTGGTTTTCCACTTTAAATATGTTAATAGCAGTGTGTATGTGTCTATCTGAAAGTCTGTTCTCTAAGAAAACACGAATTTCTTTTGGAATTATATTCCCTGGGGCTTGCATGAACCAAGTGACAGAGTATAGACTAATTACGCCTAAGTTTTATTTTTTTTTTTCCATCTCTGTTGGTATGAGTGTGTCTGACTTCCCAAGGTCTCTTTGTCCATAAAACACACTACCTGCTCTGCTCTGACTTGATCTGAAGTCTCAAAGAAAAGACATGCGAAAGTGCTTTGTAAATGGCTTCGCAAATGTAAATATTTATGTCTTCAGGGAAGTGCAAGGTGTAAAAGGCAGAGTCATCAGCCCATGTAGCTTATAAATGGGCCCAGTGCAGGGCTGCTTTGCATTGTGATCCAGTATCCAGCAGAGATTTCTCTGTGAAATTGCCAATATCACTGCTTGTTGTCCTGACCACGATGGCTTAATTCCTATGAGACTAAAATGTATTACTTTGCCCTGCAACAGCCCAAGGAACATCACACATTTTATTTTTCTAAACCTTATTAAATTGCTTTTCCATTCCTACTTGCTAGGGTGGCCTAAACATCTATCTTCAGTCAGAATTGAGAGTTGCATTGGATTACATAAAATCATATTTTTCATTAGTGAAATGAGTAGGGTGCAGGGTATGTAGGTAGATTAAGAAATATTGCATAGGAAGCCCCCATCCCTTTCCTTGCATGAACAGGGTAAACTAGTTGTCATAGGTTTAGGTAAATGCCTGACACCTATTAATTCAGGCCCAGGCCTTTGAGATCCATTGCCCATAGAGCTGAGAAGAAAAGCCTGAAGACACACCCAAGACATACCCAAGACAGTTCAGCAGCTTTATCATCCAGACCCCCAAACTAAGCATTTACTTTTGGTTGCTTCTGGGTTCACAGTTTGGTGTGAAATAATCATACTTCTTACAAATGAGGAGAGTTGTAATGTCAACGGGGTGAGGAGGGCCACGCTGGTGGAGGAAGCCCCAAAGTGAATCACTGGGGGCAGACACTGCTGAGGAGGGCAGAGGGTTGAGTGCTCATGATGGAGCTGAGTTTACTAAAGAGAAAGAGGAAGGAAATACAGACTTTATCTGAAAAGAGGCCAGAATGGAGAAAAATAAGAATAAGAAAACATTTTGTGTTCATCGAAAACCTTTCTTATAATTCTTGCAAATTGTTAAACTCTCAACTTAGGGACACTTCCCTTAGAATAAACATTTTTGATCAGAGTATTTTAAATGCTAACTTAACTCCTGGGAAGAGAGAAACCCTCTCCCCACTCTTAGAACAGCGTTTCTAGAGTGAGATACATGGACCACTGGTGGCCTATGAGATGATTGTTGGAATTAAACATGGGAATATTCCCTGACAGCTCAGTTGGTAAAGAATCCACCTGCAATGCAGGAGACCCTGGTTCAATTGCTGGGTTGGGAAGATCCCCTGGAGAAGGGATAGGCTACCCACTCCAGTATTCTTGGGCTTCCTCTGTGGCTCAGCTGGTAAAGAATCTGCCTGCAATGAGGGAGACCTGGGTTCGATCCCTGGGTTGGGAAGATTTTCTGGAGAAGGGAAAGGCTACCCACTCCAGTATTCTGGCCTGGAGAATTCCATGGACTGTACAATTCATGGGGTCACAAAGAGTCAGACATGACTGAGTGACTTTCACTTTCATTCTTCTGTATAATAGTTGTATATTTATTTTGATTATCATATCTTTGGTGACTCATGATAGTTTTTTATTTAAAGCAGTGACACTTTAAAATTTTTTTTATTTTATATTGGAGGGAATGGCAACCCACTCCAGTATTCTTGCCTAGAGAATCCCACGAACAGAGGAGCCTGGCAGGCTACAGTCCATAGAGTCGCAAAGAGTCCAACGTAACTGAGCAACCAAGCATGCACGTGCAGATAGTTGATTACAATGTAATAGTTTTAAGTGTGCAGCAAAGTGATTTAGTTACACATGTACATATATAGTCCATAGTGTTGCAGAGTCAGACAGGACTGAGTGACTTCACTTCTTTCTCCTATACATATGGTGGTACTAGAGGTAAAGAACCCACCTGCCAATGCAGAAGACATAAGAGGAGTGAGTTCGATCCCTGGGTTGGGAAAATACCCTAGACAAGGGCATGGCAACCCACTCCAGTATTCCTTCCTGGAGAATCCTATGGAAGAGGAGCCTGGCAGCCTACAGTTCATAAGCAAAGAGTCAGACACGACTGAAACAAGAGCATGCAGGCATGCGTGCATACATCCATTCTTTTTCAGATTCTTTCCCCATATAGATTATTACAGAATATTGAGTAGAGTTCCCTGTGCTAAACTGTAGCTCCTTGTTGACTATTTTACATAGTATGTATACATTAATTCTAAACTCATAATTTATCTCCCCCTCCACCTTTCGACACTTTCTTTTCAAATAAATTTAAGGAAAAAAAGTGAACTGACTTACAGAAGAAAATATAAGTATTTATTAAAATAAACAGGTGATAGTATGGAAAAAAACAGAAAGTAGTACTAGAATGACCAAAGTTTGGGAAACATCAAAAGTTGTGCTACATTTGGGTGGGGAAGCAGGAAGGAAGTAGCTTACACTGTTTGTGATGACCACAGATAATTTCTCGCCAGGTTACTTCATTGCATCAGCTTTTGTCTCCTGGAGATTGTTGTCTAAAAATGCAAATACTCTGAGAGCATCATATTATAACATATAATAAGCACATTCCTATTTATTTATTTTTTGGATGCCTTACTTGGCCTGTGGGAAATCAGTTCCCTAACTAGGGATTGAACCCAGGCCCGCCGTGGCAGTGAAAGCACTGAATCCTTACGACTGGACGGCCAGGGAACTCGATAAGCGTATTTCTCAATGTTCCGCTTTTACACTCTGGCCGGGACAAATCTGGAGGGAGAAAGGCTGGGCTGCAGCAGGGATGGCGTGGAGTGGACTCCAAGGCAGTTTACCAACCTCATGATTTTGTCCAACACTTGAGCAGAGAGAGTCCTTGGATACTGCCTTGAGCAGTGGCTGATAAGTAGATTGAATTCAAATAACATGAGGTTTAATTTCAAAGTGATGATGACCACCCCTTGAGGGTAGACTTGAGGCATTGTGACATTTTTTTTTAAATATGTAGATCCTGCAGTCTCTAGAAGAGTGCTTGGCGCATACTACATAGATGCTTAATAAATAATTGCTAAATCAAAGAGTGAATGGCTGTGAAAAATGCACAATAGTTTATATTCATACCTGTGAATGAGTAGAGAAATGAGTAGAAAGGTTTGCAATGATACGGACCTGAGTTCATATCCCATTTCTGTCCTTTTCTTGCTGTATATCCTTGGGTAAGTTACTTGACCTCTCTGAATCTCATCTATCAGATGGAACTAATCAGTGATACACCGGCAAATGTTTCACAACTGGCTCTCCAAGAAGAAAAGCTCTGCTTTGTAGTGCTTGCTGATTTCTGGGACATAAATATTCCCATCAAGCTAACAACTGTTAAACAGCTAGCCTGCAAAATCCCCGCAAACCTAAAAATCAACTGTCATAAGTGACAGGATACAGTCCACCACTGGAGGCTACCCCATAGGGGTGTCAGTCATTTTTGGAGCACATGCTACCTGGTAGCCCATGCTTAGATTATTTAGTTCTCATAGCAATGCTATGAGGTAGAAACTATTATCCATATTTTAGGGGTAAAGAATACTGTTGGAGTAATTAAGGGATCTGTGTATGGACACATAGCCTGTATTCTCTCTACTAGACCGTCCCTCTGCTCAGTGAATTGAATCCAAAAAGAGCAAGTACCACAAGGCATGTAATAGATACTTAATTAATATTACTTTCCCTTCCTTCTTTACCATTTCTATGAAAAATATATTGGTAGGAAATGTCCCAGACCAGATCCCAGACATCCCTGGAAAGGTCTGGTCATAGAACAATCCCAGAAATATTTTTTAAAAAGGTATTTTTGAGAATATACACTAGATATTGGGGAAGGAAAAAAAAAAAGAACAGAAAAATTGTGAAGATACAATAAAGAGCAGGTGTAGTTTCAAGTACTTCAGGCATCACATTGTTGTCTAATGACCCATTTAACATCCTTCCTCGGTGGTTCAGCAGATAAAGAATCCGCCTGCAACGCAGGAGACACAGGAGACGTGGGTTCAATCCCTGGGTCAGGAAAATCCCCTGGGGAAGGGAAATGGCAACCCACTCCAGTGTTCTTACCTGGAAAATCCCATGGACAGAGGAGCCTGGCACCCTATGCCAGTCACAAATAGGGTCACAAATCGGACACGGCTGAGTGACTGAGCACGCACGACCCATTTAACAAGACAAGGGTTTAAACATGAATGCTTCCTCCCAAGGAGGGCACAGGCTACCTTCACTAACTTCTTGCCCAGTAAGAGGGCTTTGTCATAATTTACCAGCTAAATGAGAGCCTCTTCCTTCCCTGCTGTTGGTGCACC
Source organism: Bos mutus (assembly GCF_027580195.1). Taxonomy (NCBI): domain Eukaryota; kingdom Metazoa; phylum Chordata; class Mammalia; order Artiodactyla; family Bovidae; genus Bos; species Bos mutus. The sequence continues at coordinate 25,304,764 of NC_091626.1, read as the reverse complement.
AGGCAACGTGAAATTCACAGGTGTTTCTAAGAGTTTGATACACAGCTATCATTAAATATTTGGATCTAAGCGGATGGATTATTATACATTTTCTGCCGAAAGAGTATGAGCATTTTTCCTCCTGTGGAAAACTGTGAGCATAACTTGGGTTGGAGGAAACTCGGTCGGGAGGATTTAGCTAAGGCGATTGGGTCTCCTACCTGCTGGTCATTCCCTTCCCACCTTCTCCTGCATGAGAGAGTCGTCTCCATAAGATTTTGGAAACGCCAGGGACTTGCTTATTGGAGAAGAAAATGGCAACCCATCCCAGTGTTCTTGCCTGGAGAATCCCAGGGACGGGGGAGCCTGGTGGGCTGCCGTCTATGGGGTCGCACAGAGTCGGACATGACTGAAGCGACTTAGCATAGCATAGCATAGGGGCTTGCTTGAAGGGAAGATGGCCATGTAACCTACTCAGTTCTGACCAATGAGACTTGAGGGGAAATGTGTGAAGCGGCTTCTAGGAACAATTTTCTTTGGTGAGAAAGTTAGAAGCAAGCATGAATGAATTCCATATCTCCTTAGTTGCTTTTGACCTTGTCATCTGAGGGTGACAGATTTGGAGTCTAACTAGGTAGATAGCCTGGAAAATATCTGCCTCCCTATTTCTTGTTAAGCAAGATAAAGAAATATCCTTATTGTTTAAAGCCTTTTGTCATGTATTCTCTACTTTGCAGCCCAAAGCATCCTATACCAATTAAATGGATTATCAAGTTTACCCACTAGAATTTTAGTGTTAGAACCCATGGTCACCAAAATCCTGTGCGTAAGAAAGCATTCTGCTGCAATTAATTCAAAGTCCTGACTCCAGCAGCTTCATATAGGGAAGTTTACCACTTCAAGTGGCAGGAAGCACAGAGTCAGGACAGGCTTTAGGTGGCAGGCATGCCCCAGCTTTACGTCTCTGAGACTCTCCTATTCTGCCCTCCCTCGTGGCTTTGGTCCTCAGACCAGCTGACTGCCAAGTTCTAGGCACCATAGCCCAACAAGACAGTGCCTGGTTGAAGAGGAAGACTTGTCCATTCCTGTGTCTTTTCAGAGCAGTCAGGACAGTTTCTCTGTCAATAATGGTTCATTTTCCATCCTTTCCTAAGTCATTCTCTGGTAATGGGAACATAAGACCCCCATGGGCTACATCTGGGGTAGTGGGAACATAAGACCCCCATGGGCTACATCTGGGGTAATGGGAACATAAGATCCCCATGGGCTACATCTGGGGTGGCATGGATTTAGAGGAACCCACACCAAAGACCAAGTGTCACTTCTCTTCCCTCTGCTTGGAGATCTTTCATGGACCCTGGGGAGCTTGTTTTCTACTTAGAATCTCTGCAAGTCCTAATTGATCTTTTTTTCCCCTTTCTCTTCTAACTTAGTTTTGAGCTTTAGCTTACTCAGATCGCTCCTAACTGACAAGTGGTTTCTCTTAAAAAAATATTGGATCCTTTCTGTTTCTGGGTCCTGAATCTATGCCTGCAAATGGTAAATGGGTATAGTTTTAAAAAAACAATTTGATACCAATTTCTTCAAAGGAAAAAATCTCGATATACGAACTACTATTTTCATGGATAAAAATGTTTTACCTTGATTTGTTCTTCTGAAACTAATCAGGAACCTGTGATCCTTGCCCCCCAGGCCCATGTCCTCTGCCTGTCTTTTGTCTGTGGAAAAACTTTATCCAGTGAATAAAGTTAACCAGAGAAGTGAGAGAATGCAGAAATAAAGGAAAACAGTCAGAGGAGACTGGCTAATAACAGTTTAGTCATTAACCATAGTCAAGGACCTTTAGTTCCCTCTCAAGGGCTATAGATAATATTCTGAGCCATATTCTATGAGCTGTCTTATAGATACTGAAACCCTCACCACGTGGAGACGTTAACTGCATGATGACCAGACTGTAATCATGACATAAGCTGCCACAGTTTCGAGAACTGGCTTCAAAGAAATGGAAACAAACTGACCCTGGAACTGAAGATTAACTGTACCTAAAACAACTAAGATGACACTGGTCAGACCACCGATGACCAATCTGAAGATGACTGTCAGAGCTAACTGTGCTGTTTCTGCATGGAGTGCCCTCCCTCTGTCTACAAAAGCTCTATCCCCTGATTGCTGGGGTTGGAGTGAGTGGCAGTTGGCCTTCAGATACACCGTCCTCCCTACCCCAGCTGGTAGCCGGCATCCAAAACAAAGAAAACTTTCTTTTCCACCCACCTGGCCTCTTTATTGACTTTTGAGCAGCAAGCAGGCAGTCCCTGCTTTCTGTAACACTTCTTAAGCATATTTTTATACTTACCAAGAAAATAGGCACCATGCCTTTAAGAGGAATTGTCTGTCAGATTTCTTAAGTGATATAAAGTTACTGGAGGAGCCTGGTGGGCTGCAGTCCATGGGGTCACGAAGAGTCAGACACGACTGAGCGACTTTCCTTTCACTTTTCACTTTCCTGCATTGGAGAAGGAAATGGCAACCCACTCAAGTGTTCTTGCCTGGAGAATCCCAGGGATGGTGGAACCTGGTGGGCTGCCGTCTATGGGGTGGGACACGACTGAAGCAACTTAGCAGCAGCAGCAGCAAAGAATAAGAAGAATTAGATGTGAAGTGACTTTTATCTGGGGAAAACTTCAAGATTGAATTTGGAGGCAAGAGTGAGTACAGAAGAGAAACTTGTGTGTTGAACGAACCCTTTCCTCTTTGGATGAAAGCCCTGCTGTTTCCATTACCCCTCACGTCTCCTTCGCCTGTGTTCACAGGTAGCCGATTAGCCACCAAAGACTTATTTTGTGCCTGATTTCTACTGCTTTTAACCAGAGGATCCCCTGGGTGAATTTGGGGCTAGCACTAGCTGTTTCGGTGGTCGTTGTAAGACTACCCTGTACCCCGTTCCTCCCTTCCCCCATCCTAAAGGACCCAGGGTCCACCCCACCCCATACAGCCTATGTTATTGGGGGACCCCATGCCTGTCCCCCCAGCTTTGGGGTCGGGGTAAGTCAACTAGGATTCTGCAGTCATTGGCTCCGAGGAAGCCTGTAACAGACATGGCCTAGTCAGGAGAAAGCGAGGATTATTTTGCTTGAAATGTTATGGCAGACACAGTCTCTCTCCCTCTGTGGATATGGAGTTGGGTGTTGCTTACACTCTGCAAGGCAAAGAGAGATTGAAAACAAAACAAAACAAAGCAAAAACATGGAAAGAAACCGAACCAAGACAGGCTTGAGGCCTGCCCTGGCTCTGGACCTTGCGGTGACCCGGGTCAAGAAATCTCTTTATTGTTGATTGAATTTTCCATTAGCAGCCACCCAAAGGGCCACACGGACGGAATGGCTGATGCCATGGGCTGAGGGAGAAGCTGCTTTCAAGACATTCTAGTAAGTAGGCTTATGTGTTTCATAAGTCTAGGTTCCTCAAGGCAAATAGGCGTATTGCTCAAGAAAGGGAGGAAAATGAATCTTTTGTGTTGGAGGGTTGAAAAGAGAATTAGCCTGATTTCAAGCCTACAGCCACCGGCCTGGGAGATAAAAATGGTTTAGGAATTCTTCAGAGGCAGAGCCCACACCCATTCAGAGGCAGCCAAGGTGTAGGGGGGTCTCCAAGGGGACCAGCTGAGCAGGCGCCTGAAAGGACCAGGGCATCCGGGGCTGGGGTGAGCCTGGCAGAATGGCCATGGAAGAGCCTGTTGCCTAATCAGGAGGCTTGTCTGTGTCCCGATTCAGCATGCGGGGCAAAGGGTGGAGGATCAGTGATCCTCAGTTACACTGTTTGTTAAAATGCAGATTCCCAGGACACTCACCAAAGCCACTGAATCAGAACCCCTGGGAGCACAGCCTGGAAACAAGCATTTCCAAAGGCATCCCAGCTGATTTGGGGATGAACACCATTTGAGAAGGGCTTCCCAGGTGGCTCTGTGGGTAAAGAATCCGCCTTCGATGCTGTAGCTGCAGGTTCAATTCCTGGGTCAGGAAGATCCCCTGGAGGAGGGCATGGCAACCCACTCCGGTATTCTTGCCTGGGAAATCCCACGGACAGAGGAGCTTGGTGGGCTACAGTCCATGGGGTCACAAAGAGTCGGACACGACTGAAGTGACTGAGCACATACCATTTGAGAACCCATCTTAGAGTGTGCCGAGGGTTAAGCTGAGGAAACAGCCCAGTTGTCATCAGCCAGCCAGGAGAATGGCTGAAAAGAAGTGGCAGGAAGCCCAGAGTCAGGGTCCTAGCTGACCAGAAATAGAATGCCATCAGTCACTATTTGGGTCAGATCCTGGGACAGGAGAGGTCTTAAAATCCCTTAGAGTTAATTATCTACACTTCTGCTATTAGGACCACCTTTTGTGTCACCAGTGACCTTAGACGCTTGTCCTGACTGGATCCTCTGCCAGCTTTGAGTGTGGAGATGCAGGTGATGGTCATACTGGCTCTGAGCCTGTCAGAGTGTGGAGATGCAGGTGATGGTCATACTGGCTCTGAGCCTGTCAGAGCTCCCTGACTGGTGTCAGGGTCACATGGTCCCCGTGACGGACTTCACTGCAGACTGGCTACAGCGTTGACGTCATGCAGCCTCTTCTGCTGCTGTTTTAAAAGTACACATAGGGCGGTTTGGCAGGGCAAAGGTTTTTACCGCCACTGTTTACAAAGGAAGAGAGAAGCATGGAATTATTATATTTGTCCAAGGTCAAGCAACAGGGAGTCTGGGGGAGGGGTGGATGGGAACCAGAGTGGTGTCTACCTGTGACCTGATGAGCCCTCAAGTTCGAGGGTAGTAGAGGTCACAGCCTAGGCAGCAGACCCCCACATGGGGCAGCCGCTCCCTCTATCATTATTTGAGTCCTGAGTGTTCTTCAGTTAAACAAGCAACACAAATACAAACAACAGGGAAAACTTTTTAACAAGCACCATTAAGAAGAATGCAGGGCTGGAATCCGGAGAAGGCAATGGCACCCCACTCCAGTATTCTTGCCTGGAAAATCCCATGGACAGAGAGGCCTGGTGGGCTGCAGTCCATGGGGTCGCTAAGAGTTGGACACGACTGAGCGACTTCACTTTCACTTTTCACTTTCATGCATTGGAGAAGGAAATGGCAACCCACTCCAGTGTTCTTGCCTGGAGAATCCCAGGGATGGGGGATCCTGGTGGGCTGCCATCTATGGGGTCGCACAGAGTCAGACACGACTGAAGCAACTTAGCAGCAGCAGCAGCAGCAGGGCTGGAATCAGGAGAATGGAGTTCTGCTCCCAGCTGTAATCCTTTCTGCATTTCATGATCCTTTCTGAGCCTCTTCTTTCATCAGCAGAGTAAATAGCAGGAATTCATGGCAAAATTATCATCTAGGACTTCTAATGGTAGGTGTTTCCTTGTCAAATTAAGCTTCTCTAATAGAATCCAGTGGTCATGTATGGATGTGAGAGTTGGACTATAAAGAAAGCTGAGTGCCAAAGAATTGATGCTTTTGAACTGTGGTGTTGGAGAAGACTCTTGAGAGTCCCTTGGACTGCAAGGAGATCCAACCAGTTATCCTAAAGGAGATCAGTCCTGGGTGTTCATTGGAAGGACTGATGCTGAAGCTGAAACTCCAATACTTTGGCCACCTGATGCAAAGAGCTGACTCATTGGAAAAGACCCTGATGCTGGGAGAGATTGAGAGCATGAGGAAAAGGGGATGACAGAGGATAAGATGGTTGGATGGTATCACCGACTCAATGGACATGGGTTTGGGTGGATTCCGGGAGTTGATGATGGACAGGGAGGCCTGGTGTGCTGTGGTTCATGGGGTTGCAAAGAGTCGGACAAGACTGAGTGACTGAAGAACTGAACTGAACTGAATAGAGTAACTTAGAAGAATGCTCTGTGTACATTTTATTCTGGTGGTTTTTAGATTTTTCAGCTTCAGTTAATCTCCTTTGGACCATACTTCTCATATTCATCAGCACAGTGAAATTAAAGAAGGCTTCATTCACCATTTACAGGCTTGTTTTCACTTGGTACATGAAATCAGTTGCTAAACACTTGATCCCATGAAGGGATTAGCTAAGGATAATAGAAGGGATAGACCCCTTCTCTTAATGTTGCATAATTTCAGAGACCTCCCAAGGGAATGAAAATGCATAGTTTATTAGGATTGGAATTTTATTGCTGAAATTCTTCATTAATTGAGAGGAAAGAGATACAAACAGGGATCTAGTTTACCACCAAATAATTTTGTGTTTCCATTTTATTGGATTCAGTAGTTTAAAAAAAAGAAGCCTCCTACTTAAAAATATTCCCTCAGTGTAAATATTTATGTGTGTATATTTTCTTAAACCTTGATCTTTTTCCATTACATGAGATAGTTTTCATTCTTGGTATGTAATTTTGTTTAACAATCTATCATTCTCAAAACTAAGCACTCTAAGAATTTCCTTGGGGATGAGTAGTTTTTCCTTTGCAACAAGTAAGTAAAATATTTATTGATTCCGAGTCACATCAAATTTACTTTCTTGACCAATGATTGTGCTATTTTGGGTATCAATCAGTGCCTAAAGACACTTCCTCTACAATAAACTGATTTGTGAAGTTGTCGAATTCCTGTGGGAATGAATTCCATTTGGTCATATTAAACTTATTAGTACCATAACTACTGGTATATAATAATACTTGAAAAAAATTTTTATTGAGATATAGTTGATGTATACGGAGAAGGCAATGGCACCCCACTCCAGTGCTCTTGCCTGGAAAATCCTATGGATGGAGGAGCCTGGTGGGCTGCAGTCCATGGGGTCACTAAGAGTCGGGCAGGACTGAGCGACTTCACTTTCACTTTCCACTTTCATGCATTGGAGACGGAAATGGCAACCCAGTCCAGTGTTCTTGCCTGGAGAATCCCAGGGACGGGGGAGCCTGGTGGGCTGCCGTCCATGGGGTCACCCAGAGTCGGACACGACTGAAGCGACTTAGCAGCAGCAGCAGCAGCAGTAGCAGCAGTTGATGTATAATATTATATGTTTCAGGTGTACAACATAGTGATTCACAATTTTTAAAAGTTATACTCCGTTTATATTTATTGTAAAATATTGGTTATCCTTCCTATGCTATACAATGTATCCTTAGTAGTTTATTTATTTTATACATAGTAGCCTTTTTGCCTCTAATCCCTTGCGCCTTCCTTGCCCCTCTCCTCTCCCCACTGGTAATCACTAACATCTATGTCTGTGAGTCTGCTTCTCTGTTATATTCACTAGTTTGTTTTATTTTTTAGGTTCCACATATAAGTGATATGTCTTTCTCTGATTCACTTCACTAAGCATAATACCTTCCAAGTCCATCCATGTTATTGCAAATAGCAAAAGTTCGTTCTTTTTTATGGCTGATTAGTGTGTGTGCATATATATATATATATATATATATATACACACACAAATATATATGTGTGTATATATGTACAAATACATATGTACACCATATCTTCTTTATCCATTCATCTGTTGTCGGATACTCTCTGGAGATTAGTTTTTAATCTTCATCTTAGCTGTTCTATTTTTTAGGAATAGTATAATTTTACTGTATTATTTTAAATGTATAATCTGAGGTATAGAATGGGCTTCCCAGGTGGCGCTAGTGGTAAAGAACCCACCTACCAATGCAGAAGTCCTAAGACAAGTGGGTTCAATCCCTGAGTTGAGAAGATCCCCTGGAGAAGGGAATGGCAACCCACCCCAGTACTCTTGCCTGGAGAATCCCATGGACAGAGGAGCCTGGTGGGCTACAGTCCATAGGGTCGCAAAAGAATTGGACACGACTGAATAGACACAGCACAAGGTACTGTACAACCACGGTTTCTAGGCAGTTGCATTTAAAACATTTAATTCTTCTCCTCTTCTTGGTTAAAGAATAATTTTTCATTTTCCCAGAAAGAGATACTCCTAGTCAAGTCATACACGATCCGCCCTCAGGCTGAGGTAAACCAGAAGGGGACCAAGGGCCCATTTCCTTTATGGTAATGTGCTTGGAAAATCCTGGGAAATTCTGGATAAGAAGTGGGTTCTGTCACCTGCAGCTCATAAATCCTCCAGAATTGCTCCTAACTTCTCTATGGCTACTTGTATTAATACAGTCGCAGCCCCTGAAGGGAGGAAGAATGAGGGTGGGTTCCTCCCTTGGCTCAGTTTCCCAGAGCATGTGCAAGTCGGGGGCAGGGCAGGGCCCCCTCCCCTTTCTCTCTGCCGCAGGAATCCTCAAACTCTAGGGGGCATCAGAACCACTTGAATTACCCACAGCGCCTGGTAAATGGCTGACTTTCAGTCCCCATTGCCAGAGTTTCCAATTCATCAGAACTTTGAGGATGAGGAACCTGCCGTTTAACCCACAGGGCAACAAGATTTTTATGTATTAGATGCATAGGTGGACAGAGAAGCAGACAGTTAATATTTGAAATATCCTAGAGGAATGCCTATTCCGGGAGTAGAGAATTCACAGAGACTGTCATTTAAAGCCCACGTGTGTGCATGTGTGTGGGGGGGTGTTGGGTGGGCTTATTAAACACAGCTTCCATTATCTTTATCACCCATTGCAGAGGATTTGTTAATTAGCACAATGCACATTAGAAATATTTATTTCATGGTGTAATGAGAGGGGTTCAAAATATGTAGATAGGCTTAAAAACACAGAGCCTTCCTTTGCATGAACAGGGTACTGATTGTAATAGTTTTAGGCAAACCTGTGTGTGTGTGCTCATGTGCATACGCATGTGTGTGCCCAGTTGTGTCTAATTCTTTGTGACCCCACGGACTAAGGTCCGCCAGGGTCCTCTGTCCAAATACTGGAGCTGCTTGCCATTTCCTTCTCCAGGGGATCTTCCAGGGATCAAACCCATGTCTCTTGCATCTCCTGCATTGGCAGGTGGGATCTTTACCAGCTGGGCCACCAGGGACCTCAAATAAACCCATAACACCTATTAATTCAGACCCAGGTCTTCGAGATCCATTGCCCATAGAGCTGAGAAGAAGACCGGCCTAAGCTACGCATACCCAAGACAGCTCAGCAGCCTTATCATCTGGACCCCAAAACTGAGGATTTATTTTTAATTGCTGTTGGGTTCACAGTTTGCTGTGGAGTAATCATGTTTCTTATAAATGAGGAGAGTTATACTGTAACAGTGTGGGGAGGGCCAAGATGGCAGAGGAAGCCCGAAAGTGAATCACTGGAGGTGGACACGGCTGAGGAGGGTGGAGGGTTGAGTGCTCATGATGGAACTGAGTTTACTAAAGAGAAAGAGGAAGGAAATAAAGACTTTATCTGAAAAGAGGCCAGAATGGAGAAAAATGGGAGTAAGAAAGTATTTGGGGTTAATTAAAATGAACTCAGAAACTTTCTTATAACTCTTCCTTGCAAATTGTGAAAAGATCAACATGGGGCAATCACCCTTAGAATAGCATTTCTGATTAGGGTATTTTAAATGCTAAGTGCCTGCTTCTGTGTATATTAAACCTAATGGACACACTTATATCTTGCTGAAATGCATGTTAAAATGCATTAGTTTCTGATGCCCCAGTTGGACGCCTCATAAGAGAGACAAAAAAGTGATTTTCAGTGGGAAAGGAAGGCCCGTAGGCTTGTATATGTGTATGTGTGTGTGAGGGTAAGTGTAATTAACACAAATTATAAAGTGAAAGAGGAGAGTGAAAAAGTTGGCTTTAATGCTCAACATTCAGAAAACAAAGATCATGGCATCCGGTCCCATCACTTCATGGCAAATAGATGGAGAAACAATGGAAACGGTGGCTGACTTTATTTTTGGGGGCTCCAAAATCACTGCAGATAGTGACTGCAGCCATGAATTTAAAAGACGCTTACTCCTTGGAAGGGAAATTATGACCAACCTAGACAGCATATTAAAAAGCAGAGACATTACTCTGCCAACAAAGGTCCGTCTAGTCAAGACTTCGGTTTTTCCAGAGGTGATGTATGGATGTGAGAGTTGGACTATAAAGAAAGCTGAGCACTGAAGAATTGATGCTTTTGAACTGTGGTGTTGGAGAAGACTCGTGAGAGTCCCTTGGATTGCAAGGAGATCCAACCAGTCCATCCTAAAGGATATCAGTCCTGAATGTTCATTGGAAGGACTGATGTTGAAGCTGAAACTCCAATACTTTGGCCACCTGAGGCGAAGAGCTGACCCATTTGAAAAGACGCTGATGCTGGGAAAGATTGAAGGCAGGAGGAGAAGGGGATGACAGAAGATGAGATGGTTGGATGGCATCACCAACTCAATGGCCATGAGTTTGAGTGAACTCCAGGAGTTGGTGATGGACAGGGAGGCCTGGCGTGCTGCAGTCCATGGGGTGGAAAAGAGTTGGACATGACTGAGCGACTGAACTGGAGAAGGCAATGGCACCCCACTCCAGTACTCTTGCCTGGAAGGTCCCATGGACGGAGGAGCCTGGTGGGCTGCAGTCCATGGGGTCACTAGGAGTCAGACACGACTGAGCGACTTCACTTTCACTTTTCACTTTCATGCATTGGAGAAGGAAATGGCAACCCACTCCAGTGTTCTTACCTGGAGAATCCCAGGGACAGGGGAGCCTGATGGCCTGCAGTCTGTGGGGTCGCACAGAGTCGGACACGACTGAAGTGACTTAGCAGCAGCAGCAGCAGCAGAGCGACTGAACTGACTGATATGCTTTGAGGATTCTCTCAAGCTTTTTGACCCTGTTTTGCTCTCTGTAGATAATGTCACTGCTACAGGAAATTCTCTAAGTTCCATGACTTTAAATCCCATCCATATTACATCTGCAGCCCTCATTCTTCCCCCAAAGGACAGAAATGAACATACAACTTCCCAGCAGACATGTCAGACCAACACGGTCCTAGTCTGTGTGCTGGTGTCCAGCACACCTGTTCTGTCTCACTGTTCACTTTGGTAAATGGTGCTATCCTTTTTCCTAGTTTGTAAGGTTAGAATCATTCATGACTCTCTTTTTCTCATAATCTTTATTCAGTTTATCAGCGAGTCATCAGTTAAATTATATCCTTGAAGTCAATGATTTCTCATTACTTTCACTCTGTCATTCTAAGCTGAGACAAAACACCATCCTCCCTTACCATACTGATTACTACAATAGCTAGTCCTTGGGCTTTCCCCCCAGAGTCTGTTTAAAACACAGCAGCTAGAATTTCAGTAATAATTATGATTGTTGTTCTCCTACTCAAAGGCCTTTCCCCTCCCAGCGGTTTTCCACTGCACTTAAAATAACATCCAAAGTCTTTATCATGGTCTCAAGGTTTGCCATGATCTGAACCCCAGGTATTTCTCTGAACTTTTCTCCTTCTACTCTTTCTTCCTTGTATTTCTGCTCTTCTTTGAACATGCCAAGCTCATTCTCACCCAGAGCCTTTGCAAAAGCTGTTGCTTCTGTCTCACTAGATTTTACCCTAGATATCTACACGGCTTGCCCACCCTCTTCAAGTCTGTGCTCAAATATCACTTATCATCAGAAAGGCCTTCTGTAACCTCTGGCTGTAAAATTACATTATCCAGCTTTATTTTCTTTATGACATTATTGTTACTGACAATATATTTATTTGATTCTTTCTTTCCCTTTTCTTTCTATTTAACCTTCCTTACTACAAGGCAGGTGCTATGAGGACAGGCTTTATGTCTGTTTTGTACATGATATATTTCTAGCACCTAAATTGTGCCTGATGTTTAGTAAGAACTCAATAAATATTTGTTGAATGAATTAATAAACTCTCAAAGCCACCCTGAACAAATTGAGGTGATGCCTTTTAAGCCATAAATCACAAAAGCCTTATAACTTTCAAAATATCCTATGGACTTAAAATTTTTTTGGAATAATTTTAGAGTTATAGAAAAGTTCCATGATGGCACGGAGTATTTCCATAACTGCTTCACCCTAATGTAATGTTTCCATATACACCTTCCCCTAATGCTAACATCTTACATAACCCTGGTACACTTATCAAAGCTAAGAAACTAACACAGGTGCAATACTGTTAACTGAACTACCAGCTTGATTCAGGTGTCATACGTTTTTCCGCTATTGTCCCTTCTGCATTCCAGATGCAATCCAGGACGCTGCATTGCACTTACTCACATGTTTCCTCTGATTTGTGTCAGTTTCTCATTCTTCCTTTGTTTATCGTGATCACGATAGTTTTGAACAGCACTGGTCAGGTATTTTGGAGAATGTTCCACGTTCTTTTTGTTTGCCACAGAAGTCAACGTAATAGGAATTCACCAAAGGGGAACCCCAACACCCATTGAAAAATTTTGCTCTAGCTTACTTCTTGAAGGCTCCTGTGAGAGCAGGAACTCATTCACATATGTAGGAGATTGTGGGGGCTAGGGAGATCAGGAGAACAGGGATTAAAGGCGAAGAAGCTTTTTTTACAGTAGCTCCCAGCAGATTTTCCATCAGGTCCCTTTTGTCATACGGCCACAGAAATGGAATCACCATGACTAGCTTAGTTTAATGAAGATCCACTCTGGATCTAGATCATCCTTGACTCATGTTGCTAGAAGGGGGAGAAGCCAGCAAAGATGAAGGAGGAAGTTGAGGAGCATCAGCGATTGGGATGGGGCAAGGAATGGGTTTGGTAGACAACAAACTTTCTGTTACAGAGTCAATTTATATGTTCTGTGTGCCCATAAGGCTCAGATAGGTTATGGCCTCCTAGGAATAGAACATATCACAAGCGTGGTGCTTATCAACAGATGGCTGGTGTGAACAAACAAACTATGGTATAAATCGTACAAGGAAACACTAGCCAGCACTAAAACTGAATGGGCTGCTGGTACATGGAACATCATGGGTGAATCGCAAAGGCATTATGCCAACCAAAAGAAGCCTGATAGACAAATGTGTACTGTATGCTTTCAATGATATGACTTCTGGAAAATGCAGAACCACAGGGACAGAAAACATCAGTGGCTGCCCAGTGAAGGTGGAGGGAGGTGATTGGATGCAAAGGGGTATGAGGGAACTTTTGGAGGCTCATGAGAATGTTCTCCAGATTAAAGAGAAAATGGCTATTGGGTCTTGGGTGATGGCACGAAAAGGGGCAAAAGAACATTGTCGAACATTTTGAGCATCGGGTACAGTTCTGTTGTCTTGAGAAATAGTCATCTACCTAGGCTTTGGTTTGGGCAAATGGTACAAATTTCATTTCTGTGTTCTTTGGAACGTCAATTAGGAGTTGGCAAACACAAGACTGCAAGGGCTGAGAATACCCTATGAGCTGAGCTCTGGTTCTTAAATATTTGCAAAAGATCTTAAATTAATTAAAATACAGTTCTATTAAGGAGAAAGCTTTGCCACGTCTGGCAGAGGGGGTTTCACGGAGGGTTTTACAGAGGATGGTATGTGTTCAGTTGAGGGAGATGGGGCTAACTGCTTGTGTGTGCATGCACGCTAAGTCGCTTCAGTTGTGTCTGACTCTTTGCGACCCCATAGACCATACCCTGCCAGGCTCCTCATGTCCATGGGATTCTCCAGGCAAGAATACTGGAGTATGTTGCCATGCCCTCCTCCAGGGGATCTCCCCAACCCAGGGATCGAACCCACTTCTCTTATGTCTTCTCCGTTGGCAGGTGGGTTCTTTACTGCTAGTACCACCTGAGAAGCCCAACTGTCAGTAACTGATGGATTTTGCCTCAATAAAGGATCTTTCTAATTGAAATACAACACTATTTATCAAGGTCCTAACCAGATGTACCTGTAACTGCTTATCAAAAACTGTGGGAATCCCAGAAGCTAGCAGCAGGGGGACAGAGTAGAGGTGAGGGACAGATATTTTTGGCTGAGGTGACCAGTGCAATATTTCAGATCACATCACACAAACAGCTGCCTATTCTGTGATGATTCTGGCCACAAGATCCTAGATGGGGGTGCCTGAAATCATGCTTAGGAGGTGATCTGATGAAGAAGCATGGTCCAAACAACTGATGTGAAGAGAATCCCATGGTTTGTTTGGGGCTGGTGTAGGTTTTCAAAAACTTGTTATTGTTGATGTAAATTTTCTCCTCTGTGCATTGGTTGTATACATACATATCCTGACATCTTGATTACTAGACACTGCTGCTGCTGCTGCTGCTACTGCTGCTAAGTTGCTTCAGTCGTGTCCGACTCTGTGCGACCCCATAGACAGCAGCCCACCAGGCTCCCCCATCCCTGGGATTCTCCAGGCAAGAACACTGGAGTGGGTTGCCATTTCCTTCTCCAATGCATGAAAGTGAAAAGTGAAAGTGAAGTTGCTCAGTCGTGTCTGACTCCTAGTGACCTCATGGACTGCAGCCCACCAGGCCCCTCCGTCCATGGGATTTTCCAAGCAAGAGTACTGGAGTGGGTTGCCATTGCCTTCTCCGGCTACTAAACATTGGGACTTTGTAAATATACGTTCCAATCTGACATAACATTACTTCTGAGTTTCAAAACATTACCATTCCAGCCCCATGATATAAACACATTCCCAGACACACGACGTTCAAAGCCACAGACCAAGTACTAAACTGTGTAGTTGTACTGGAAAGAGAGAAAGAAAATCCTCTTCATATCACAATTAGCTTGCTTGCCAGAGACCCCTCCTGAGAAGGAGATTATGCTGTTAGTAGTAACAGAAATGCTGGGCATTCTATGAACGAAGTGACTCACAGGTTGTGGGTTGGTCACAAGTTGTTGGAGGAGGTCACAGTGAGGATGTGACCTCTGGTTGACTTGTGAGCTGAACCTGGGCGATCAGAGGCTCCTCCCCATCTCCCCATCCTTGGAATGAACATCCTGCCCACATTATTACAGTGTTCCAAGAACTGTCACCTTGACAAAGTAAGGTATTGTTGAGGCCATCCGAATGGTATACATGACTAAACCCAGATAAGACCTCTAGGTAAGATTTCAAGATTCTGGCAGGGTATAGAAATCTGCTTGCCTTACAGCCGCCCAAAGACAAGCCTCTCATGTAAATTCCTTTGCTTGTGACAACTGCCAGCTGCCAATCTGGAATGGTCTGCCTCTTTCTTCAGTCTCTCCCTATCCTCTAGGGTCATTTTTCAAACCAACACAAATGTTTTTTCAATGGCAGAGCCCCAGGTCCCATCACTAGAAATTTCTACTTAGCAGGTGTGAGGAGGTACTCTTTACTGCTAAGCTGTAGTACCTCAGGTGATATGGATGCTGTGGCCTTCTAGAAAGACCCTTTTGAGAAAGACCTCTTTTTAAACTATCTAACCAGGAAATTTATTTTCTTTTAGGGTTTGCTGCTGCTGCTGCTAAGTTGCTTCAGTTGTGTCTGACTCTGTGCGATCCCACAGACAGCAGCCCACCAGGCTCCCCCATCCCTGGGATTCTCCAGGCAAGAACACTGGAGTGGGTTGCCATTTCCTTCTCCAATGCATGAACGTGAAAAGTGAAAGTGAAGTCGCTCAGTCGTGTCCAACCCTTAGCGACCCCATGGACTGCAGCCTTCCAGGCTCCTCTGTCCATGGGATTTTCCAGGCAAGAGTACTGGAGTGGGGTGCCATTGTCTTCTCCAGATCTTTCAGGGTTTAACAGGGGGTAAAATTTAACTCAGAATTTTTTTGTCCTTTTATTGCCAAAGTGCAAAGAAAATCTTCAACGTGTTTAATATCTTACCATTTAAAGGAAAACAAATCCATTACATTAATTTCAGTAAGGCCCACAACTACATATAAAAACTGAAGATTATGATCCAAAAGAAAACAGCTATTAATTCTCAGACAAGAAGACTATACTAAAGAGGTGGGGGGAAGATGAGCACTTGAGGAAAAGCAGCATCAGCTGTCAAGTGTCACAAAATCACAGTCCGCGGAAATAGGCCACGTGGTATCAGACTCATTATCCTCGGAAATCCACTGCCATAAACACGTGCCCCAAATGCACTGATCCCACTGTTTTCCTACCTTTGCCTGCCAATGCAGTTGAGACTAAATTGTCAACTCATTTTCATTCTTCTGTGCAATTTATCACCCTGATTGAGGGCTATGCCACAGTCAATTCTATTACATACTTTCCAGCAACTCCTTACTTGTTAATAAAATAATCAAAGGATTCAGGATTTTATCTATACATATATTTTACTTTATACTTGAGTTTGGGGATGACCCAGATAATCACAATGCTGTGATCACTGACCTAGAGCCAGACATCCTGGAATGTGAAGTCAAGTGGGCCTTAGAAAGCATCACTACGAACAAAGCTAGTGGAGGTGATGGAATTCCAGTTGAGCTATTCCAAATCCTGAAAGATGATGCTGTGAAAGTGCTGCACTCAATATGCCAGCAAATTTGGAAAACTCAGCAGTGGCCACAGGACTGGAAAAAGGTCAGTTTTCATTCCAATCCCAAAGAAAGGCAATGCCAAAGAATGCTCAAACTACCGCACAATTGCACTCATCTCACACGCTAGTAAAGTAATACTCAAAATTCTCTAAGCCAGGCTTCAGCAATATGTAAACCGTGAACTTCCTGATGTTCAAGCTGGTTTTAGAAAAGACAGAGGAACCAGAGATCAAATTGCCAACATCCGCTGGATCATGGAAAAAGCAAGAGAGTTCCAGAAAAGCATCTATTTCCGCTTTATTGACTATGCCAAAGCCTTTGACTATGTGGATCACAATAAACTGTGGAAAATTCTGAAAGAGATGGGAATACCAGACCACTTGATCTGCCTCTTGAGAAATGTGTATGCAGGTCAGGAAGCAACAGTTAGGACTGGACATGGAACAACAGACTGGTTCCAAATAGGAAAAGGAGTACGTCAAGGCTGTATATTGTCATCCTGTTTATTTAACATATATGCAGAGTACATCATGAGAAACGCTGGACTGGAAGAAACACAAGCTGGAATCAAGATTGCCGGGAGAAATATCAATAACTTCAGATATGCAGATGACACCATCCTTATGGCAGAAAGTGAAGAGGAACTCAAAAGCCTCTTGATGAAAGTGAAAGTGGAGAGTGAAAAAGTTGGCTTAAAGCTCAACATTCAGAAAACGAAGATCATGGCATCCGGCCCCATCACTTGATGGGAAATAGATGGGGAAACAGTGGAAACAGTGTCAGACTTTATTTTTCTGGGCTCCAAAATCACTGCAGATGGTGACTGCAGCCATGAAATTAAAAGACGCTTACTCCTTGAAAGGAAAGTTATGACCAACCTAGATAGCGTATTCAAAAGCAGAGACATTACTTTGCCAACAAAGGTCCGTCTAGTCAAGGCTATGGTTTTTCCTGTGGTCATGTATGGATGTGAGAGTTGGACTGTGAAGAAGGCTGAGTGCTGAAGAATTGATGCTTTTGAACTGTGGTGTTGGAGAAGACTCTTGAGAGTCCCTTGGACTGCAGGGAGATCCAACCAGTTCATTCTAAAGGAGAGCAGTCCTGGGTGTTCTTTGGAAGGAATGATGCTAAAGCTGAAATTCCAGTACTTTGGCCACCTCATGCGAAGAGTTGACTCATTGGAAAAGACTCTGATGCTGGGAGGGATTGAGGGCAGAAGGAGAAGGGGACAACAGAGGATGAGATGGCTGGATGGCATCACTGACTCGATGGACGTGAGTATGAGTGAACTCGGGGAGTTGGTGATGGACAGGGAGGCCTGGCGTGCTGAGATTCATGGGGTCGAAAAGAGTTGGACATGACTGAGTGACTGATCTGATCTGATCTGAGTTTGGGGAAAGACCATTATGTGCCGTATGCCCTTAAGAAGTTATTGCTGAGTGAGTGAATGAAATGTTGAGCTGAATCACATTATTGTATATATTCCCAAAGTAGTAAATCAAATTATATTTTCAGTACAGTGAACAGTGAGTTGATTCTTAAAGAAAACTCATGGTGAACATTTTTGAAAAGAGATGATTCTGGTGGGGGCGGGGGGAGGAATGTATCTTTTTTGAAAATCTTTTGTTTTGCAATCATTTTAAATTACAAAAAGTTGCAAAAACATTTCAAAGAGCTCCCTTACACCCTTAGAGTTGTAAACATTTCTGAGTCATCTGAAGGTAAGTTGCAGTTGTGATGTCCCCTTTACTCCCTCATAATTCAGAGTGAATTTTCTAAAAACAAGAAAACTGTCTTAAATAAATGCAGTACAATCTCAACATCAGGAAAATAACATTGATCCAATTTAATTCAACAGAATGCATTGAAGTTTTGCTGTTAATATCATTTACAGGTCTTGGATGCCATTCAAGACTCTTGCATTTAGTTGTCCCTTTAGCGTCCCTCAATCTTAAACAATCTTTAAAGATTATACATTATATCAGGAGACAACGCAGGTTGATTTTTCCCATTACTGTTTTTTGTGTAAACTTTTGCCAGTTGATTAAGATGCTAACTCCCAAGTATTATAGCTGTAATGTTAATAAGTATTTCATGCTTGTTAATTAATAATGAATATATATTAATGATAATTAATGAGTTTTTTAGGAACATGCTTTGAGATTATAAATATTGTCTTGCTTATCAAAAGTTTATCCACTATTTCTAGTATCCATTGATGATTCTGGCCTGAATCAATTATGGTGATTGCAAAGTGGTGATTTTTTAATACTGTCTTTCCTTCTTCTATTAATTGTTTTCCACTGGTGGAACTTCCTTTCTCTCTTTCTATTGGCATGGACGCATTGATTCCTATTTCACACAAAGGTTGCAACCTGTTCCTGTCATTATTTATTTTGATGCTTAAATGGTCCTGGATTTGGTCAGCAGGCACCCCTTCAAGCTGCTTCTATAGTCTTTCATTTATTTTTTTTACAGTAGGATCTTGCTGGTTATCTATTTTAACTACAGCAGGGTGTACATGCTCAATCTCAAACTCCCAATCTATCCCTCCCCTCCTCCTATACTCCCCCCCTCCCCCGGCCCTTATTTTTTTTGACATATCTTTGTAACTCTTTATGGAGAAGGAAATGGCAACCCACTCCAGTATTCTTGCTGGGAGAACCCCATGGACAGTGGAGTTTAGTTGGCTACAGTCCATGGGATCGCAGAGAGTCAGACATGACTTAGAGACTGAATAGCATAGCTCTTTAAGTAGCTTATTTTATTGCTCAACAAAGTATTCCAGTTTCATTCCCTACACATGGAGCCATAGTTCCTCTTGGTGGAGAATGGTATTTAGAAAAGGAGTCTGAGTTCCAGGCGTGTTCACTGTAGTAGCGGTGCTATTGCTCTCTCAGTGGACAGAGCTAGGAAATACATGTATGTTCAGTTGTTCAGTCCTGTCCGACTCTTTGCGACCCCGTGCGAACCTGGCAAAAACACTAGAGTGGGTTACCATTTCCCACACCAGGGGATCTTCCTGACCCAGGGATTGAAACCGCCCCGCCCCGCGTCCCCCTTCTTGTGTCTCCTGCATTGCAGGCGGATTCTTTACCCACCGAGGAAGCTCCTTCTAACATCGATATTGCACACCGACCCCATGGTTACCGTGCGGAACAAACAATCTTGTTTTATTTCCACCTGCAGCTTCCTGAATCCTTAACTAAGCATAAAATTTCAAAGCTCCCACATCAAAGAAGGCCCTCAGTTACCCTTTCTCATTTTCTGTCTCCAGCGTTTTCCTTCTTTCTCCGAGATTATTTGCAGACTTAAGTTTTCTTAAAAGTTCTTTCGTGGCGTACTCGAGAAGATTCATACACCTCTCCAAATGCAGCCTGTGGTGTAAGTGGTGAATCATAAAAATGACGAGGTGAGTAAAACACTATCCCTGACGATCGCGGCGGCCCATTTTAATTTAGAGGGTGCCAGCTACACGTCAACGAGGGATTCAAAAGCTACCAGGCAAACCGCTCCGGACCAGGAATCCCTAAGAGAATCCTGGCGCCACCGAAGTTTCCAGTGGTGGCCAGCTCTCGGAATTGCCGGAAGGAGCCTCCGTCTCTCTGAGCCGCTTCACCAGTGTTCTCGCCGGCGCTCGTGTCAGAAATTTCTAGTTTCCCCCCCCCCTTCCTCGGGCATATCTCCGTCTGGACCTTCCGCAGCGCTGGGAGCAGGTGAGCCGGGCGGCGGCGCGCTGCGGACGCGCCCAGGTGCCTCGGCCCCGCCCCGCGCCTGTCGGGGCCCAGGTGCCGGCGCCCAGGTGCGCGCGGCGCGGGCTGCAGCTCCGCCCGACACCCGACAGCGGGCGCCGCTGCAGCAGCTCCCGAGCGGCGGAGCTGAGCGCCTTCGCGACTTGGGGCAGCTCCTGCGCTCGGCCCTGCTCGGCAGCGAGAGCTCCGCCCGGGCGCCGGGTTCCCGGAGCTGCCGGAGCGGGCGGGAGGGCGCCGAGGGGGCGGACCGAGCTCCGCGGACCTCGCCGGCCTGGAGCGGGAGAGGCGGGCGATCCGGGAGCGCCCGGGAGCGCGGAGAGCGGGGCCAGCCCCTGCGCGCTGGAGACACCCGAGCGCCCCGTGCCTTGGCACGATGCGACCCGCCGCGTCTCTGCGCCGGCCTCGGGCTTCGCTTTCTGCTCGCTGAGCCCCGGCGCTCGCCACCGCGGAAACTCAGAAGGACCGGCGAGACGTGGGAGAGCCGCGCGGAGACGCACCCAGACGGACCCAGACGTCCCCTCTGCCCCCAAGAGGCTGCCGACCCCTCGATTCCTGGGCTCCTCTAGCTTTACCATGAACCTGGCGCACGCTTGGCGTTAGGAGAAATTTCTGAAGCCGGAGTGGGAGTCAAGGAAATTCTTTGGTTGCTAAGGTAATTGTAGTTGTGACAAAAAAAAGGGGCAAGACACAAACGGGGGAAAAAGATGTTTTCCAACGCGATGCCCTCCACCCCTCCGGCTCCTGTGTGTTTTCATTTCGTCTCCCGAGTGTGGATGCTTGTCCATTTCAGATGCGTGACAGGTGCTGGGGTGTGTGTGTGTGTGTGCAGTTTGGGACTGTAGAGGCACGAGCTTACATAAGTGGTTAGGCAAGCTGGCGTGTGGAGTTGTGTGGGGTGGGTGCAGGTCTGCACAGAAATCCTGTTCCTGGGTTTCTGGGTGTGAGGCACTCACCGGCCGGGGCGAGCTTGTAGAGGGTACGTGCTTTTAGGGACTTCCAGCCTTCTAATTCCGCGATCTCAGGTGGGGCAGCTTTACCTCAAAAGCAGTCGTTCATTAACTTTTTCTCTGGATAAGCGCACCCATTTGTGGGTTGGAAGAAAAGAAAGCGGGCGGCGAGGTGTGGAGGAGGGATGGGTGGTGAGGTTGGCTGGTTTGGGGACTGCGGCAGGAGGGGCCGCGTGGATAATTTGCTCCGTGAGGATGGCAACTCGGGTTGCGTGAGGGGATCGTGTTTACAGTCACTGCCAGGCTGCGTAAGAAGTGGCCCAGCGAGACGAAAGGACAGTGACCCAGAACATTTAATTTTGTTCAGAATGGAAGCTGCTGAATTTTATTATTATTATTATTTAATTTGATGGAATAGGAACGTTGTTTCTTTGTCTGTTGTTTCGAGGAGTGGCATTTCTGCGCTACAAATTGAAGATATTTTGGGTCTTGTTCTTGGCCTGAAATTGTTCCCTCAGCATTTATCAATGCTCAGCAGCTGGATCTGCAGGTAGTTTCTGATCAATACCTTTTAGCGGTCCCAGAGTAAAACTGCAAAAATAAGCACTCCTAGGTAAAACCTAACATTGGACCTTTTTCTTAGCAGAGGGTGATGAGAGATGGAAGAATAAAAACTGGGCTTATAAGTGTCGGGATGGAGGGATGGAGTTAGAGACTGAGCTACAAGTTTGTGTGTGTTGTCAAAAAAAAAAAAAAAAAAAAGCTAGCCTGAAAGGAAACTGTCAGATTTGACTTAATAGGTAAGGCTTTTCTAGATCACTTTTCACAGGCAGATAAGTAATTATATGGAGTTGGCACTGGGGAGGTTGGTGGGAAACTTTCTCTGAGCGGTATAGTCATTATAGTCTTGCTTCTTTATTAATTTGTTGTTTTTGCAATGGGTGGGGAAAGCAAGCAGAGAACTGAGGGAAATTGGAGATTCTTCAGAGGGTCCTTGTAAGCAAAGGCTCACATGCTGAACAGTGAAAACCAAGATGGTAAATCTGTTCTGAGTTCTCCAATACTAAGCAGAAATGTTGTGCAGATATGGTGATCTTATGTACTGTAAATGTTGGCATATTACTACATATATGTATATATAGCCTAAATAATTTGTCCTTTCCTGAAAGTGTAAGTTCCAGAAATGTCAGCTGTGGTGAGGTATTTGGATGAACTAGGTAGCCACCGGTGTTTCCTTTTCCATAATAATTACATTTGTTCTTAACTTCACTTTCCTGTCTCCTTTAAGAAACTTTAATTAACACGCACTGAATTTATATTGCTGAGAGTTTCAGTGAAACAATGCTAGATCTTCTTCCAGCAACAAATTTGTCTTATCGAGTGAAACTTTACAACAATGCTTTTGTGGCAGAAATGTCTCTTTAAATGAGACAGCCCTTATTTTGTTAATTTATGATTTATGGAATGAGATAGCCAACATAGTTTTTTTTTTTTTTAAACTGAGCAAACATTTCTTGAGAAAGAAAAAAATAAATTTAAAGGATATTTTGGGCAATGAAATGTGCCAGTAATTTTGAATGTCTTAGTGTCCACAAGGACAGAATTTGACGTGACCGTAGGTTCATTCTCCTTCTTATTTCTCTGGTATTCTCCCATGCATTTTATCCCCAGAACTCCCAAGACTTTGCCAGGAATTGCCAGACCTTCTGTGTTGTGCCAGGGGTTAAACATCAGGGAGATATGAGTAAGGAGCTATGTGTCACATCAACATTTTTCAAAAGAGATGCTCTCAGAGATCTCAGTACTGGGATTAGTTTTTCCTTTAGCTGTACAGTCAGCTTGTCTTAATTCATAGTGCTTTGAACCTAGGGAAGCATTTAACCTCTTCATTTTCAGTGCCAGCTGGAAGGAATGTATTTACAGAATTTCATCTTCATTGTAACATATGGCATGATATAAATAATTACTACACACACACTATCCTGCTGTATGGAAAGAAATAGAATTATAAAATAAACCTTCATGTTGAGTGATATGGATGTAACATTTAAAAAAAAAACAGTTTTACTTTTTTCTTGATTACAAAAGAAATAACCATTGGGAGAATTTCAGAAAAATACACACCCATAAAAGATCATTTGTAATTCTCCCACAAAAGGTGAATCACTGTTGACATTTCGGCATACTGTTATGTTCCTGTAGGCTATGTTCTGATCATATTCTGATCACATTATTCCTTGAATTTTTACCGTTCTTCCTATTCTCCCGCCCCCATTTGTAAATTGTAAATGAAACTTGGATGTGTGTTAGAGGTTTGGGAGATTACTACTAGTTTGATAGATGGCTTTGATAGATCAGGTTTTAATTTTTGTTATTGTCTTTATTTTAAAAAGGAGGAAATTGGCTTCCCTGGTGGCTCAGACGGTAAAAGTGTCTGCCTACAATGCAGGAGACCCGGGTTCGATCCCTGGGTGGGGAAGATCCCTGGAGAAGGAAATGGCAACCCACTCCAGTATTCTTGCCTGGAAAATCCCATGGGCGGAGGAGCCTGATAGGCTACAGTCCATGGGGTCACAAAGAGTCGGACACGACTGAGCGAGTTCACTTCACTTATTTTAAAAAAGAGTAGTTTCTCTTTTTTCTGTCGTCTTTGAAAACCAAGGTTTGCATTTTCGATTGGCAATACTCCCTATGAGATTTAGGGTTTAAAGTATCAGAAAAGAAATAGAGCATTGGCCATGCAGAGTGGGGGTAAGGTTGGTGGTGGGAGACCTGAGTTCTGGTTTCAACTCCTCCACCAACTCATGTGACTTTTGGCCTCTGGGCCTGTTTCCTTAGAGGACAAATGACACTTTCAGATTTAGCTCAATAAGCTAACCCCGTATTTGTCAGTTTGACGTTTGATGAGGGTGATCTTTGTTTGAAGCCGGCTTTTTCAAATGCGGATGGCTAGGATCACCCCTTGAGTTTTGGACTTGGTTGGTCTGGGGTGAGGCCTGAGAATTTACATCTCTAACAGGATGATCTGCAGATGATGCTGATTCTGCTGGACCACCCTGAGAACCAGATAGTAAGCTCCTTGGGGGCGAAACACTGTTGCAGCTGTCTTTGCATCCATCTGCCCCATGCCTAGGAATGTACCTGCCGGTAGGTGCCTAGTAAACATTGTTGAATTCTCTTATCAGTTTTCTGCTTGGGGAAACAACTTTCCGAAGCAGTCTAGATAAAAGAGCTCATCACCCATCATTTGGAACCATTAAATCTGTAATAAGAATAATAATAAGTCATGAAACCCCGATCTTCCAAGTGCAGGGAGAGCAAAAACTGTTCACTAGTAGGCAATTAAAATGCACATTAAACCTAATGAGTTACATTAAGTAACAACTCAGAGTACCTGCTTGAGAAACCACAAAGCTCCTCCAGTGCTTCATGGCTGCCTCCCTGAGACCTGTAAAAGGCAATTCATTTTCTACCACATTCAGATTCCAGTAAGGGGAAGGAAGTTCACTATTAATTATCCCAAGTACCAAGGCAGTGGCTAAAGCAAGCAGTGGTCCAGACTCCACCCCTCACCCCCCAAAAGGCAGACCTCCGCTCCTTAGCTCATTTTGACCAGTCTTCGACCACGTAGGTCTCCCTCTTATGACCGAGGAAACAAGAGAGAAGGGTGGTGAGAATGCGTTTATTAGCTAGGAGGTTCCAGCTGGCTGAACCATCCGTCAGAACTTGTTGATCTTCCTTGTGGCTACTTTGTGGGTAAAATAAATGTATCCTTTTCTTCTACTTCCATGTTAGAAACATAGGGTGCAGAGGACACCCATTTTTAAGGATGGAAATGGAAAAATATGTCAATAGTGAAATACAGACAGAGCAGGTGTTCCTGTGAGTGAGGCTTTTCAAGTGAGTTGTGGTGGAGACAGCTGTTCAAGCTTTTGAAATACTTTGGTAAAACCATTAAAGGAAAAAAATCACTTTTGGCACAAAAAACTCCCTTGTCCGCTGCTATCTGCCCTACCCTGGAGGCTATTTTCTTGCACGGGGGTGGGGGGCAGGGAGACACACACTTCCAGGAGAGCATCCTGAGATGAGAGTGTCCTGTGTGAACCTGGACCGGCGGTGGCAGCTCTTGGAGGTCCCCAGATGCCTGTGTTGCTCTCGATATAGGCCAGCCCTGAGCTCACACAGAGCTACGATCCATAGCTCTTCAAGTAGCACAACAGGCTTTTCACACCCCATTCATTGTGTCCTCGTCTGTAAAATAAAAATAAAGAATATACCCCTTGAATATGTGTGGTTGTGATGAGAAAAATAGGATCCTGGGCAGAGGAGGCCCAGTAGCTGGAGAAGATGGGCCCTGTTACGTCATAGTTGTTGGTTTCTGATAATTTTGATAATGAGTTATTCACAACCCTGGTTGTTCCCTAGGCGAGATCTGAAACCAGCCCCCAGACACGGAGGACACGGAGATGGAGGAAAAGAGGAAAACGCAGCAGATTGGTAGGCGGCAAATGTAATAAGCAAGGGAACTTACATAAGAGGCTTGTCTTAGACACTGCAAGAGGGGTAGCTCCTTGCACCCACCCGCCAGTACCTTCAAAATTATGTTTTTTTCAGGCCTGTGTTTCTGTTTTGAGGCTCTAACTGGGATCAGTCACATCTTTAGTCCAGACGGTCTCAGCAACTTACTGTCTCAAGGTTATGGTCCTTGCAAATGGCTCCCTAGGGGAGGGTGGGCAGAGTGTACATTCCAGGCACAAGGAGGGGTGAGAAGCCTCCAAGTGCCCATTCAGCTTGCAGGTCAACTGAAAGCCACGGCCTCTACATGACCTCCTCCCGTGGGAGTCTGGTGGGAAATTGGTATTTCAGGGCAATGGTTTCCGACTCTTCTGTTCCTGTGGACCTGCTCTATCAGCCGAGTATTGGAGGAACTTCTGAGTTCTTTGGAGCAGCAGTCCCCAACTTTTTTTGGCACCAGGGACCAGTTTCGTGGAAGACAATTTTTCCATAGACTGGAGGTAGGGAGATGGTTTGGGGATGATTCAAGCTTGTTACATTTATTGTGCACTTTTTCTATTATTATTAAATCAGTTTCAGTGCAGATCATCAGGCATTAGATCCTGGAGGTTCCCTACCCCTGCCTCGGAGAATGCTGCTCTGTGATTCTGACCCTGGAGGATGTGGCCCAAACATTCAGGGGAAATGTGGAGTGGAGGATGGCCTTCCCTGTGGCAGCCAAAGATTTCCTTGAGCCTAAAGGTCACTGGTCACCAGCAGGAAGAGAAATGAAACACAGGGGCTGCAGCTGCATTGATATCTCTTGTGCCAGACGAGGCCGTGTGCTGTTTTCCTCTATTTCCTTGGTGTCTCTCACAGCACCTGTGCATGGTAGGGGTTTGGTAAATATTTGCTGAATTGTTGACCTGCAGAGTGACAGGTCTGTAGGGGGGCGGGATGGTGAAAATGGAAGGCAGGATGGACTAATAGTAGTGCAGTGTAGACTGGACCCGGTGTGGGGGCAGAGACCTTTTCAAGGGTGGGTGCATGGACTGGTTTGGGTGCGGGTGCATGGGCAGTTACACAGAAGATGCAAGGTACAAGTGGTTATGATCCTTATTCTTATTGCTTGCTTGATTCTGCCTGGCTAGATTCACCTGAGAGCCACAATATAGTGAGGTCCTCCAACCTAGTTTGCAATTGTACATCCATGTTTGTCTCTCCCACTGGTTTTTTCTTGCCCCACTGCAAGGCAAGACACAGGATATGCTTGAGAGAAATTGGATTCCTAAGCCCAAAGTTGCCCAGCATACAAAGCTGTGGAGCTGTCGTATGGCAGGGGACTGACCTTATAACTGTCAGTACATTAAAGAAGGGGACTACAGAGGATGAGATGGTTGGATGGCACCACCGACTCAGTGGAGATGAGTTTGAGTAAACTCTGGGAGTTGGTGATGGACGGGAAGGCCTGGCGTGCTGTGGTCCATGGGGTTGCGAAGAGTCAGACACGACTGAGCGACTGAACTGAACTGAACCTGTAAAGCCATTGGAGAGCAAAGTTTTTGATAAGAATTAGGTGGTATCACTCCCATTTTACAGATGAAGAAACTGAAATTGAAGAAGTGGTTCAGCCACTTGCCCTTGGTCAGATAGTTATTGAGTTATTAAAACCAAGATTTAAATCCAGATCTTTTCTGACCCAAAATCCCGAGTCTTGCGGATATATCACTAGGTCAGGGATAAACAGAGACCCTTCCCTTGAGATCAGTTCAGTTCTTTTGGAGAGAAATAGAAATGAATAGAAAATAAACAATAAAAGATGTTAATTGATGATTTAGGAGCATAATGCATAGAATTTCATGTCAGATTATGTAGCAAGTAGACGATGAAGCCAGTAAGTACCGTTTAGTTCAGAGAGAACACTGTATAATCAGACCTGGAAGAGAGGCTTTGGGAGAGAGGCAAAAATGTCATAGGTGAACAGAGGGGATAACAGCAAGCTTTTCAGGTAAGAGGTATTAATAATAATAATTAAACCAATTGTTAAGCCAATTATTGTTTGCTTTCAGAGTAAGAGCTAATATTGTAAAATCTTCATTATCATGTCCTCCCAGACCATCGTAGCTAAAATAAAACTCCTGCTTCCCTGCAGTGCTCTTTATTGCCTTATCTTCAGCTTTATCACCATGACATTGCACTATATGTTTTTCATTTGTATAATATTGTCTGTCTCCGTCCACTAAAATGTCCACTCCCTGAGAGCAAGAACTCTGTTTTATTCCCTCTTGTTGCTTCACCATTTGTCAGATTCTGGTTTATAGTAATTGCTTGAGAGCTGATTGTAGAATGAATGAAGGGAGGAAAAAGCCTTAGAAAACGGGTTGCAAACTCAAACACAGAGCCAGTTAGGTAAAGCAGATGAATGAAACAAGTGGGGTTTCTTTCACGTAAGCTTAAGTTGTTGCATTTTTTGACCCATCCAAATCATGCTTTATGTGTGAAACATGTAGAAAGTTTTTACTCCCAGAAAGAAATGTACTTATCCTCAGTTTTCTTGAAACCAGGGGCCCTCTGCCACATTTTTGAAAGAGAGATAGGAGCCGGAAAACAATTTTGCTTTTTTTAAAAGCCCAACAGCCATCCATGTGTGATGATGAATGGCATCTGGTGCTAGACCTCAGGGTTGAGAAGTGTTAGGGTAGGTGAGGACTGTGTTAAAGCAAAGGGTGTGTGCTGCTCAGAAAGCTGTTGTCATCCATTTGTTTCATCCAGTTTTAGTCATTGGCAACTAATTCCAGTTAGAAAAATATTATAGGGATCTACACTGCCCAATCCAAATAGAACACTTGTTTGAGCTGGCGGTTGTTTTTTTGTTTTTTTTTCCTTCTGCTTATGACCTCTGTAGAAGAAAGACAACAACTTAAATATCCTATATATCTTTCTCTGAAGCCACTATGTAAGTGTTAACAGTATTTAGATTCCAAACCGAACAGGAAGCTGCCATTATATTATTTTGCTGACCATACATCCTAAAACAAAGACTGATTCAGCAGCTGGTCAAAATAGAAAGGATGCATTCACAAAGAATACATTTATTGATTATATTTGAGTTTTTTTTTTTTTTTTTAAGGGAAGGCACTTTAACTTTCAGAATGGCAGGTAGTTTAGGGGCTTGACTGCTGGTGACATTAGACAAAACCACTTAATGCTACTGATCTGTGTTCTCCCCAGGTGCAGAACAGGGCTGAAAAATTATGATTGCTTTGAGGGCATTCTTGAAAGGGAGAGTATTCCTGGAAATCTGAGGTTTAGTCAATTCTTAGTTGGGGGCTGGGGGAGGATACAGGTCCCTATCCTAAGTCACTGTTGATCTAAAGTCTCTGGTGTTCTTCTCTGCTCCTTGTCTTGCTTGTTCATCGTGTCAGCGGTCCCACTACTGAAGGCCCTTTTGCAGATGATGATTAATCAGATGTGGCTCTGGTGTTTAGGAAGTTTTAAATTCTGTTGAGGGGGAAAAAGATGGATTAACAGGATGTGGTAAGACAGGCATGCTTACATGGGATGGGGGAGGGAGACTTCACTGAAGAGGCTGAGTGGATGAGCTGGGTGTTGGAGGACCAACGGGTTGGGGGCCTGCAGAGATGTGGCAGAAGACGCAGGTGGCCAAAGTGTGCTTCAGGCAGTTCAGTGTAAGTAAAAGATTAGAGGTGACATAGTGTGCAAAGGATTTTTAATACCTCTCTTTTGAGTCAGGTACTTTCAGTCTGGGTAGATGAGCTTAGAACTTAAGGGGAAATAGGGAAAGGTAATTTAGGTTGTAAGGAAAATTGTTGACTATTTATGTTTACTGCAGGTAAAATGAGAAAGCAAGGCAGACTGAGTGACATTTTCCTCACCTGATGTTGGTAATGGAGGATATGTCACAATGAATTTCTAGTTACTTCTCACTGTTATCAAGGAGTTTGGTCCCCTGCAGTGAAACGAGAGAAAATGGGTTTGCTTTATTACAGTCAATGCACAGCTTCCATGCAAATGGGCATTTCTACCCACTGTGTCAGGCTCACTTTCCAAATGTTCAATGCCTTTTTGACTTTCGGACTGAGAGAGTGACCACTGGCTCCCGGATCGTCCTGTGGCTCAAGGGGAGAGTGGATACATCTTGGGATAAACTTAATTTAACTTGCTTGGCATGACCAGTTAGGAAGTTCTCAGATGTCTCACCCTAACACATAGGGTGTTTAGCTTTATGCCAAAGCATATGCTGTCGATTCTAGGTTTTCCCTTCTTTGGCTTCCTTTAGCTTTCAAAAGCTTCTCTGCAAAAACCACTTACCCAGCCTGCCATCTGCCATACTCCCCCACTTAAAAAAATCCATTTCTAATCCCCAGTTTCTTATATTTTCTAATTGTCCTTAACAGGAATGACCAGTTGACTATCAGAAGTGTTATTTGGAAGTAGGCTTTTTTTTAAGTTGAACTTTGCTTATTGAGAATTCTTGGTTGAGGAAAGTTTCCTGTGGTTGAAATTATTCATATTGTTGGTTATACATGGAGAAATAGTGACTGACAAGACAAGAAGTGAAAATTGGGGCCAGTCTATTGAAGGAATTGAATGCCACATGTATATAATAATAATATATAATAAAGGTAACAGTGATAATGATGATTCAGAGTTCTCTTGGATGTAGACAAAAAACAACTGCACTGAAACAAAATTCAAACCAACTGAAGCAAAAAGGAATTACTCGGACTAGTAAATCTTGGAATTCAGGCATGGCTAGATCCAGGGACTTAAATGATACCATTAGCACCTCTTACTGACACCTCATCATCTTGATATCCTCCTTCTGTGCCACACAAAAAAGGTAGTCATTAATCTCCTTCCCTTCATAGGGTTTCAGACTAATCCCTCATGGGGAAGGGGACTTCTTTCTTCCAGTGTTCTTATCTTACCCCTCAGAGAAGGATCTTGATTGGTCCTGATTAGACTCACATGTCTGTCTTGCTCCAATGAGTGTGCCCTGTGGTATGGCATACTTTGCTGAGGACAGTTCACGGGCCCATCTTTCTCCGACAGAAGAAGTAAACTTTACACACACATACACACACACACACACACACACACACACACACACACATATATATATATATATACTGGGCAAAAAATACAGTAACTCAAACTTCTAAACTGGCTGAAAGACTTTGGATATATTTGCTGGGGAGTAATGGGCTTCCTTGAAAGCTCAGTTGGTAAAGAATCCGCCTGCAATGCAGGAGACCCCAGTTTGATTCCTGGGTCAGGAAGATCCACTGGGGAAGGGATAGGCTACCCACTCCAGTGTTCTTGGGCTTCTCTTGTGGCTCAGCTGGTAAAGAATCTGCCTGCAGTGCAGGGAGACCTGGATTCGATCCCTGGGTTGGGAAGATCCCCTGGAGAAGTTGGGCTATACCCAACTCCAGTATTCTGGCCTGGAGAATTCCATGGACTGTATAGTCCATGGGGTCGCAAAAAATAGGACACGACTGAGCGACTTTCACTTTCAGAAAGTTATTAAGAACAAGTGCAGAGTATTTCAACCACTCTTTGGAAGTTCTGAGATATTTTGTAAGAGTTGGAAGACTTTCGTTATCCAAAATAAAGTCTTTGGGTAATGTGAAGCATTCCTTAAGTAGTGTGTTTCTAATCTTGCTTCACTTCTGTATCACTTCTCTAGTTCTGTGATTGTTGCTCCTGGTCTATGCCTACACACAGAGTAATTGAGTATGTATATAGTCGTGGCAGATACAACCTCTAGCTCCTCCAGCATCCCTGCAACCATATCTCTGCAATGTCATCACTTTTTGCATTGCTTTAGATGATGTGAGTGCTACCTTGAGAATCAGAGATGCTATATCCTTTTCCAAGAATATTTGCGTTCTTCCTCGAAAAGTACACAACTCATTTCTCAGTGAATTTTCAAAGAGTAAATACATCTATATTGTCACTCCCAGGTTAAGAGAGAGAATATTACCATTGCCCCCAAAACTACCTCTTGCACCCTCCCAGTGGTACTACATGTTCTCTTTCCCCAGTGGTGACCACTAACCTGATTTCTAACACCATATCTTTCTCATATTTGAAATATGTGAAATATATATGGAATTATATGTATGTACTCTTTTTGTTTCTTCTTAGGCACAATACTGTTTGAGAGATTCATCCACGATGTGGTATGTAGCAATAGTTTATTTTTGCTGCTGTATCGCAACCCACTCAGTTACATTTCACAGTTTATTCATCTGTTGATGTGTATTTGGGACATTTCCAGTTTAGGGTTACTGTGAATAATGCTTCTGTAATTTTTTGTGTGTGTTTTTTGGCACACGTATGAATGGGTTTTTGTTTGTTACACTCCTAAGACTGGATTTCTGGGACATGTATTCAAATTTAGGAGGGCCTTACAAAGAGATTTTCTAAGTGGTTGTACCAGTTTATGCCTCCATCATCAGTTTAGGAGTGTTTCGATTTCTCCAAATGCTTGTCCACACTTGGAACTGTCAGACTTTTAAATTGTAGCCATTATGGTGGGTGGGTAGTTGTGTCTCATTGTGGTCTCAGTTTGCCTTGGTGACTAATGATGTGCCTTGTTAGTATTTTTTTTTTTTGGTCACTTTTATTTAATCTTTTATAGTCCCTCTTCAAGTTTATTGCCTATTTTTCAGTTGGATTATCTGTTTTTATCAATTTGGGTTTTTAAAACAAATTCTGGTTTGTTTTAAATGGTATCTTTTAAAAACATCCTTTTCTGATGATTTGTTGTGGGTATATAGAAACACAGTTGATTTTTATATATCGACCTTATATCCAGTGATTTTGTTAAATTCACTTGTAAATCCTAGTAAGTCTGATCGGTAGATTATTATGACTTTTCCATAAACATAATTAAATTACATGCAAAAAGTTTTTACTCTTTGTTTTGCAGTCATTGTTGGCTTCCCAGATGGCTTAGTGGTAAAGAATCTGCCTGCAGTGCAGGAGATGCAGGTTCAGTTCCTGGGTGGGGAAGATCCCCTGGAGAAGGCAATGGCAACCCACTCGAGTATTCTTGCTTGGGAATTCCCATGGACAGAGGAGCCTGGTGGACCACAGTCCATTGGGTTGCAAAAGAGTTGGATATGACTGAGTGACTAAACAAACAGAATTGCTGCCTTTGTGCCTTTTATGTCTTTTTCTTGTCTGTTGCATTGGCTGAGACCTCTAATATAGTGGTGAATAGGAGTGGTCATAGTGGGCATCCTTGTCTCATTCCTAATCTCGGTGGGAAAATTTTTGAAGAGTCCCTATATGTGTTTTTAATATATCCCTTATCAAATTAAGCAAATTTCCTCACATTTACATTTTGCTCAGAGTATTTTCATGAATGGATGTTGGACTTGACAAGGTACATTACAGCAATGTTGCAGAAATGTCCACTCCCTTCTAAACTTCCCTCTTCTCCATATGACCTCATTGCATTGGGAGCTCTCTTTTCAAAATTTTATCCAACTTTTCTAGTTGTTCTGGGGGGTGTGTGTATGTTCTGCTATAAGACAGACCTCTAGTGTAGGATATGGTACATTCTGATTGTACTATTTTTGTCTTCCATCTACATAATATGAATAAAATCGTACCCTTAGGAATCTATCTTCTTATTTCTTTGACCTATATTTCTCCTGCCTGATGAGCCTTATGAATAGATCTTTCTTTTGTCAAGTCTTGCTGTCTCCAGAAGGGGAAATGTCTGTACACTCCACGTGTATGCACTGCAGAGTCATGAAAGAGATGGATCCCTTATTTTTCAAAAAAAAAAAAATTTATTTAATGTATTTGCTTTTGCCTGTGCTAGGTCTTGTTGCTATGCTTGGGCTTTCTCTAGCTGTGGTCCACACGCGTCTCACTGCGGTGGCTTCTCTAGTTGTAGACGACGGGCTCTATGGGCTAGAGCTTCTGTAGTTGTGGCGCCTGGGCTTAGTTGCTCTGTAGCAGAGGGACTCTTCCCAGACCAGGGACTGAACCCATGTTCCCTGCAATGGCAGGCAGACTCTTAGCCACTGGACTATCAGCGAAGTCCTGGACCCCATATTTAACTGCCTAGTTTTAGAGTATAAAGATACTGACTTTTACCTGTTCTAAAAATTAAAAAAAGAAGAAAGAAAAGACCCAAATCCCAAGGAGTGAAACTGACATCCTCTAAAAAAAGAAGCCAATTGGAGTGCTTTTCTTCTTGGTCCCCTAGGAACATGTCATCCCCTTCATCTCTCAGTCATCCCCTTCTTGTGCATAGAAGCTGGCAAAGCTTCTCTGTAACCCCTGTTTCTCCTCTGGTCGTCACACTATCTTTCATGTGAAATAAGACAATAATAAAATGTTACTTATGCAGTCCCTAGAGTCAGTAGTATTAGTCAGTAGTATTAGACACTACGATCTTAAAATCTGTACTTACAAAATGTAAGTCCTCTTGGGCACTTGGATCTGAAGACTTGCATTTTCACACTGGCTCTGTTAACTGACCAGGAAAGTGACATTCGAGTGTAATTCTGTCTCCCAGGCCTTGCTTCCAGCCTCTGAAAAATGAAGTGATCAGGCTTGTTCAGGGAACAGAAAAAAAGTTATGTGAAGGATCAAAGAGTAAATACTTTGGGCTCTGTGGGCCACTTCAATGCTGCTACAACTTCTCAGCCCCGCCCTTACAGTATGAAAGGAGCCAAGGCAATAAGTAAACAGGTGGGTGTTGGTAAAACTTTGTTTATGGCACAGAATATTGATTTTATGCAGTTTTCATGTGTCACAAAGTATTCTTCTTCTTTTAACTTTTTTCTACCATCTGAAAAGGTGAAAACCATTCTTAGCTCACAGACCATATGAAAACAGGCAGAAGGCTAGGTTTGTCCCAGGGGCCCTTGTTGGCTGACCCTTGAACTAGTTGATTGTCTGGGGAGGGGGCTACTCCCGAGCTCTGTGTTAGGCACTGATAGGCTAATCTTTAAAAAAGTTTTTTTTTTTTATTTTTCTGGCCAAACTAAATAAAAACCTCATGTGGAAGCCCTGGTTACCTCAGTTCCTGTTACCTGATGCATTGTGTTTGGCTTTCAACAAAAAATCACAAGCCATGCTAAGAGGCAATGAAAAAACACAATCTAGAAAGTCTTACTCTCTTCTTCTAGGTCAATTAAGAATAATAAAATACAAGATTTTATTTCCCTTTATTTCTTCCCTGATGCTTGCTCTTTAATTTGGTAGATCCAAGTTTCTGACCAATAACATTTTCCTCTGCCTGAAGAGCTTTTAGCATTTCTTGCCAGCAAGTCAGCTAGTGATGAACTCTCTCGGTATTTATTGTTTGAGAAAGTTTATTTTTCCTTCCCTTCTGAAGGATCATTTCACTAGATGTAGACTTCCAAGTTGGTGTTTTTTTCTCTCCCAATATTTTTAGTATTCAGTTGCACTCATGTTTGTGAGATTTCTGGTGAGAGGCCCCATGTAATTCTTATCCTTGTTTTTCCATAGCTAAGGTTTTTATTCTTGTTTCTCTCAAGATTTTTCCTTTGTCTTTCATCTTCTGCAGTGTGAATATGGTATGTCTCGGGGTACTGTTCTGTTTTAATGTGTGCTGATTGGTCTCTTATCTTTCTGGATCTGCGTTTTGTGTCAATCATTAACTTTGGAAAATTCTGTCAATATCCCTTTAAATATGTCTTCTTTCTCTTTTTTTTCCTCCTGGTACTGCAGTTATACTTATACCTTTTGATGTGTACCATAGTTTTTGTGTATTCTCTTCCATTAAAATTTTCTCTTCCCGCTCCCCCCCTGTTTTTTCCCCCACTTTTGGAAGTTTCTGTTGACCTCAAGCTCACTGAATCTTTCCCTGGCCATATAGAGTCCACTCGTGAGCCCATTGGAGGCATTCTTCACTTGTTGCAGTGTTTTTGACTTTTAGCATTTCCTTTTTAAGGGTTTTTGGAAGCATTTCTACCTCTCTGCTTTCATTATCATCTATTTTTCTGTTAGAACCTTTAGCATATTTGATCATAGTGATTTTAAATTTCTTGTCTGATAATATCAACTTCTGTGTCATATCTGGTTTTCACAACTGCTTGTCTCTCTAGATTGCGTGTTTTCCTTACTTCAGCATGGATCATGATTTTTTTTTTCTTGAAAGCCGAATATGATGAATCAGGTAATAGACACTGAGGTAACCAGGCCTTCCCCGTGAAGTTTTATTTAACTTGGCCAGGAGTTGGGCTATGCTTAATGTTTGTTGTAGTTGTAGCTGCTAGAAGCTTCAAATTCCCCTGGTCTTCTTGTTTTTGATTTCTCTTGACTTAACATTTCCCTATGACTCAATGGACATGAGTTTGAACAAACTCCAGGAGATAGTGAAGGACAGGGAAGCCTAGCTTGCTGCAATTCATGGGGTCGCAAAGCGTTGGACACAACTTAGCAACTGAATAACAGCAACGATGTTGTTGTCTTACACTTCAGAGAGTAAGTGTCTTGGAGGTCTTTGAGGTGTCATCTGCTGTTATCATATTGGAGCCTGTCAGTGTGGTGAGAGGGTGTAGTTGAGAAGCAATGTGCTATCTATCACCTTCCAGTGAAGAGCAAAAGCAGAGCAACTTCCCTTTAGTAAATGCAGCAACGTTTCTATTGCAGTGGAAAGAAGACCAAGAACTTGGTGGCTTAGGTGAGGCTGTCTCAAGATGAGGGACTTGCCTTCTTGTTGTTGTTCAGTCGCTAAGTCATGTCCGACTTTTTGCGACTCCATGGACTGCAGAACACCAGGCTTCTCTGTCCTTCACTGTCTCCTAGAGTTTGCTCAAACTCATCATGTCTGTTGAGTCAGTGATGTCATCCAACCATCTTATCCTCTGTCATCCCCTTCTCCTCCTGCCTTCAATCTTTCCCAGCATCAAGGTCTTTTTCCAGTGAATCAGCTCGTCCCATCAGGTGGCCAGAGTATTGGAACTTCAGCTTCAGTATCAGTCCATCCAATGAATATTCAGCATTGATCTCCTTTAGGACTGACAGGTTTGATCTCCTTGTTGTCCAAGAGACTCTCAAGAGTCTTCTCTGGCACCACAGTCTGAAAGCATCAATTCTTCGGCTCTCAGCCTTCTTTAAGGTTCAACTCACATCTGTACATGACTACTGGAGAAACCATAGCTTTGACTATATGGACCTTTGTTGGCACAGTGCCTTGCCTTCTGCTGGCTTCCATTTCTTCAGTGGATTTCTAACTGAGCCCATCAACTGAGACCATGAATGAAGCTTGAACAAGGAGAAGTTGTAAGATAGCCAATTCAGAAGGCAAGTTTGGCAGGAAAACCTTTTAGGTTTGGTGAGCAGAATTGACTTGCTTTCTTTTCCTTTTTGTTTTTCCTTCCTCCCTCCCTTCCTTCTTTCCTTTCTTCTCATTGAAATTTTGTGGTCATGAATCTAAACTGCAGCTTGTCAGCCTGGTGGTGTGATTTCCTCCCCACCTTACAGTGTTCACCTGCCCGATGTGAGCTTGGATATTCAGATATTGTGTGGCGGAGAGTTGGGTTCCACCAGTGTTGGAGTTTTGTCAGCAAATATGGCACAGAAAGGGGGACGTGAGGAAGTGGAGGCCATTTGCAAGAGAGTGATGACGAGTGAGTGAAATATTGGAGCCAGGGAGAGAAGAACGTGAAGGCAGAGTGAGGAGCAGTAAGGATGGTGCCAAAGGTGTGGTTGAAATGGATGGAATGTCTAAGGATGAGGAATGTTTGCTGGGAATGTAGAGTAGGTGATCTGAAAAGAGGGGCAGTGGGAAGAGGGTGCCCTCTTGGTTTGTACTGGGACTTGAAATGTTACAGTCACCAGGGATGGCAAGATTCAGCATGTGGCCATGTGAGATGGTCACTGAGGAGGAGGAAGGGAAAGAGTTCAGATGAGGGAAGAGAAGGGCAGACAAACCAGCTCTGGCTCTTAACATTAAAGTCGCTGAGTTGACCAAGGGATGGAGAAAACCTCTGAGACCTGCAAGCTGGAATCTTCAGGAAATGCAAAGGCTTAACAGGAGAGGATGGGTGGCCTCACGCCTTAACAATGGCATGGCTGATGGTCTGAGTGTTGCAAGAGAAGTTTGGGTAGAGCGACAGGAGGGAAATCACTGAAGCAAGAGTGGAGAACAAGGAGGATGCTTGCCTTCCTTCCTGGTCTTGAGATAGGTAGGGTGAGGACCACTACGTGCAGGGCAGGGGATGTTTTGAGGGGAGCCAGATTGCCATGAGGGTCACAGAAGGTTCGAGTTCAGAGAGGAGGTGGAAGGACATAGCGGGTATACTGTTAACAGAAGAAAAGTTCAAAAGGCAAGAGGAGTCAGCTAAGAATTGGCAGGGTCTGCACTGTCCAGAGCTGTGTGGAGTTCACAGCCCCTGGTAAGAGAGGATGCCCTCAACTCCAAGCACAGATTATAGTAACAGAACCAGAGGCATGTCACATGGCCAAGCGCAACCTGCTCTGTGAAGAACTTTCCACTTCTCCCTCCCAGCTTTTTAGGACTTGTATTTAATATAAGGAATGCAAAAATATTTTTCTTTATAAGCAGCTTTGGTTGATTAGTTTGTTTAGGCTGTCAGGCAGCTGAGCAATTTAGGATTGTATTTATGTATATGCCTTCAGGTAGGGTTGATAAGGGGACATCCGCTTCACTGATGTCATTAAGAAAGAGCCACTAATTAGTTGGGAACCTGCTATGTACCAGTTGTATCATGTACCAGAAGTACCTGCTACTGAGCATGCTGTAATTAGTCTATGTGTGCTAAATACTGTATATTTAAGTATATACTGAAATTTTGTGTATTTAAAAATTTTTGTTTTCAATACTTTGTATCAGTGATTTCACTGGAGACCAAGCTGACTTGTTGGAGAAAGTTTGTGGGCCTTGAAGTCTGTGGGATTTAAATTCTAGATTCTTGACTGACAGGCTGTTTACCTTTGGGCAAGTGGCCTATGTTCTTGAGCGTCAGTGTTCTCATCTGTAGTGTGGGAGTGATAACATCCACGTGTTAGAGTTGCCGTGAGTCATTGCCTAAGTGATTCTAATGAGCAGGCAAAGTGGAGACCCACTGGTACAGGTGAGATTAGCCCTGCGATTTCTTTGGAAGGAATGATGCTAAAGCTGAAACTCCAGTACTTTGGCCACCTCACTCGAAGAGTTGACTCATTGGAAGACTCTGATGCTGGGAGGGACTGGGGGCAAGAGGAGAAGGGGATGACAGAGGATGAGATGGCTGGATGGCATCGCTGACTCGATGGACGTGGGTCTCAGTGAACTCCGGGAGTTGGTGATGGACAGGGAAGCCTGGCGTGCTGTGATTCATGGGGTCGCAAAGAGTTGGACACGACTGAGCGACTGATCTGATCTGATCTGATGGAAGAGGAAACCAAGGCTCAACGAGGCTAAATAAGCATAGAAATACGTTGTTTATGGTTGCACGGCTCTTAAGTAGTGTGGCCAGGACTGAGAGCCAGTTCTTTGACTCCAGGATCCTAGCTTTATCCATCACAGTGAGTTTCTGGCAGAATTCAAGGGAAGTTAAAGAAGCCCTACCTTAGCATGGCTGCCCAGCGAGTCAGCAGCATGGGGCAGGATGGGAGTGATCAGGTGAAGAGAAGGCAGACTCCATGGGATCTAAGTCACTAGTTCCCAAATCTGACTGTGCCTCCAAATCACCGGAGGGACGTTTTCATTTATAAGTCTCCAGGGACATCCTTTGAGTTGTAGTGCTGGAGAAGACTCTATAGAGAGTCCCTTGGACTGCAAAAAGCTCAAAGCAGTCAATCCTAAAGGAAATCAACGCTGAATATTCATTGGAAGGCTGAAGCTGAAGCTCCAATGTGTTGGCCACCTGATGCAAACAGCTGACTCATTGGAAAAGACCCTGATGCTGGGAACGATCGAGGGCAAGAGGAGAAGCGAGCAGCAGAGATGAAATGGTTAGATAGCATCACCAACTCAGTAAACTCTGGGAGATGGTGAAGGACAGGGAAGCCTGGTGTGCTGCAGTCCGTGGGGTCAGAAAGAGTTGGACACAATTTAGCGACTGAACAACAACAAAGGGACTGTCCTAGGCCTACAGGATTAGAATTTCTGGAGCATGGGAACCAGGAACATGTATCTTTATCACCGCTCTCCCCCCCCCCTCCCCCTCCCAACCTGGTGATTCTGAGGCTGCTTATCTTGTTCAGGTCCTTGAATCAGCTCTTGGGAATCCTTAAGTTCTAACTGAAGCCCTAAAATGACTTCCTTAAAATGAAGTCCCAAGTGACTACAGCCTAGTAAAATCCTGGGTACCTGGCATGCCAGCAAGATTGACCCCTAAGGGTTGAACTATAGCCTATAGCCCCTTGTTTTCAGATCTTTGGTGCATTACTTGAAACAGACACTCAAGCCGTCATGGAGTAGCTGAACTCTGAGTATATAGGAGACATCAAGTTGGCAGACTCTGCAGTAACAGAAAGCGTTGTTTGTTCTTAAGAGCTGTTGCTCTTCCTTCTTCCCCCTTGAGGTTCCTGCCCACTCAGTCAGATTAGAGCTGTATAAACAAGATTGTACTACCGAGCTAGCACACATCTTGTAATTTTTTTTTTTCTCTAAAGTGCTCAACATTGCTGATGTCAGAAAAGAAATCCATTGGATTTTAATGGGCCGAGGCAAACAATATGAATTGGATATAATATGGGGGAGAGGAAATAACATCAACAGGAGTTCTTATTTGGCAGCATAAATATTTAGACTATATCACAAGCAGGGTTTGATGACCTCTTCTACAAGGTCTTTCCCTGAATAGGGCTCTGAGGGCTGGGCGTTTAGGGGTGGTGGGCACCATATTTCAGGCTTCTTGCTGCTTGTGATGCTGGTTTTAGTGGTGGTGCAGTATAAATGGCAGCCCACTCCAGTGCTCTTGCCTGAAGAATCCCAGGAACGGGGGAGCCTGGTGGGCTGCCGTCTATGGGGTCGCACAGAGACGGACACGACTGAGCGACTTGACTTTCACTTTTCACTTTCATGCATTGGAGAAGGAAATGGCAACCCACTCCAGTGTTCTTGCCTGGAGAATCCCAGGGACAGGGGAGCCTGGTGGGCTGCCGTCTATGGGGTCGCACAGAGTGGGACACGACTGAAGCAACTTAGCAGCAGCAGCAGCAGCAGTATAACTGTAGTGGTCTGCTGTTTAGTTGAGCATCAGGATCACCGGAGAAGCTTGGGAGACTGCTGGTGGCTCCATCTCAGATACTCCGAGGACCTGCTGTGGGGGAAGGCTTTCTCCAGCGATTCTGGTGTCATTAGTCGGGCAGTTTCACTTGGCCAAGCACTGGTCAAAAACAAGACTGCTGGTCAGTTGCTACAATTCATTCTTTGCCAAGGAAATTTGTGTGGCTTGTTTTATTCCTTCTTCAATAGCAACCCCTGCAAAGTACAGGATTCTCTGCTTCCAGGCAAAGACCCGAAAGTGTAGGGTGAAGGAATCAATTGCCAAAGGCCACACACACAACAGCCTTGATGTGGCCAGAGCTGAGACGCAATTCCTGGTATGACTTTACAGCTCCTCCCTTTCCCACATCATCGAGGTCCTTCCTACCTGCCCTGCTCAGCATCAGTGTCTGCTGACCCCTAGGCCACGCTTGCTCTAGAGAGGCCAGCGTACAATGGAAAACAGCTGGCACTGGTTGTAACTGAAGCTACAAATGCATTGTATGTTTGGAATGAATTGCAGTCCTGACTTTCAGAAGATTTACTAATTAGAGTTTGAGTCACAGATGTTCAGTTGTTTTATTATTCACAGGGTCTCTCCTCATATACTTTCTACCCTCCCACATATTCCCTCTGATCTAAATTGCGCATGGATTCCAAAAGTGTATTCCTGAGTTAGGGCGGGCCCATATCAATAAGGAGAAGGCAATGGCACCCCACTCCAGTACTCTTGCCTGGAAAATCCCATGGATGGAGGAGCCTGGTAGGCTGCAGTCCATGGGGTTGCTAAGAGTCAGACACGACTGAGCGACTTCACTTTCACTTTTCACTTTCATGCATTGGAGAAGGAAATGGCAACCCACTCCAGTGTTCTTACCTGGAGAATCCCAGGGACGGGGGAGCCTGGTGGGCTGCCGTCTATGGGGTCACACAGAGTCGGACACGACTGAAGTGACTTAGCAGCAGCAGCATATCAATAAACCTTGGGGAAAGTCTTCATGTGTGATTCCATCCATGGGTCTTTGTGGATAAAGAACCTTCTTTGCTGAGCAGTTTTAATGGCTTGTTAACCAGATGAGTGTTCTTGATGGGATATACTGCATCTTAGTGAAATCTTACCAGTGCTGTCATTCATTTAAAAATATTTAAGTACCTTCTAGATGTCAGGAATTAGAGGGGTCAACCCCACTGACAAAGACTCTGCTCAGGCAGAACTGCCTTTCTAGCAGTGGTGATCCTTGATAGACAAGTGAGCAAAGTCATATGAATTCAGATAGTTGCAAATCCCTGTGATTTCAGTCTCCACATTTGACTGACTCCCACTTAATCTCCTTGACATCACATCACCGTTATGTTTTTTTTTTTTTCCTTTCGAGTGTCTGCCAGTTCTGTGGCTTCAGATGTCCATACCTGTGTTGTGACCCAGGCTGGAAGGACCTCTTCTGCCTCCCCGACTCCTCCTGTTCATCCTTCTGATTGTAGTTGTCACCTCTTCCTGGTCTGTGCGGTCGTAACTGAGCACCCACACATTACAATTTCCTACATTTCTGGACATGTCACCCCTCCTGGACTCTGAACATTTTAAAGAGGGACCATTTGTGTCTGATTTATCTTTATATCTCCAGAACGAAGCATGAAATTTTGTGCCATTGGATGGATGCTCAGTGTTTGCGCCAAGATTAAATGTTGAGTCCTACGGCACCTAGTGGCGGGTGCTGGTATTACAGGAATTGCTTCGTGGGGAGGGGAGCTAAGTCTGGGAGAGGGCACGCTAGCCTATCAGTTGGGTGATTTTTTGAGTTCAGCATGAATATGGCCATGATTAGAGGCGACGAGCTAATACATAGGTAGTGGTGATGGAAGAGAGGCAGCATGGGACATTCTGTGAGTCTCTGAAGAAAAGTTAGAAAGTTGAAGTTCTGAGTTTCTAAGGCGGAACTGGAATCCTAAGGACGTGTAGCTGATGTCCGGTTCAGATCAGATCAGATCAGTCGCTCAGTCATGTCCGACTCTTTGCGACCCCATGAATCGCAGCATGCCAGGCCTCCCTGTCCATCACCAACTCCCGGAGTTCACTCCTACTCATGTCTATCGACTCAGTGATGCCATCCGGCCATCTCATCCTCTGTCGTCCCTTTCTCCTCTTGCCCTCAATCCCTCCCAGCATCAGAGTCTTTTCCAATGAGTCAACTCTTCGCATGAGGTGGCCAAAGTACTGGACTTTCAGCTTTAGCATCATTCCTTCCAAAGAAATCCCAGGGCT
Organism: Bos mutus; assembly: GCF_027580195.1. Taxonomy (NCBI): domain Eukaryota; kingdom Metazoa; phylum Chordata; class Mammalia; order Artiodactyla; family Bovidae; genus Bos; species Bos mutus. The sequence goes on along the minus strand of NC_091626.1, from coordinate 25,261,749 downwards.
GATCTCCTTCAGAATGGACTGGTTGGATCTCCTTGCAGTCCAAGGGACTCTCAAGAGTCTTCTCCAACACCACAGTTCAAAGGCATCAATTCTTCGGCGCTCAGCCTTCTTCACAGTCCAACTCTCACATCCATACATGACCACAGGAAAAACCATAGCCTTGACTAGACGAACCTTTGTTGGCAAAGTAATGTCTCTGCTTTTGAATATGCTGTCTAGGTTGGTCATAACTTTCCTTCCAAGGAGTAAGTGTCTTTTAATTTCATGGCTGCAGTCACCATCTGCAGTGATTTTGGAGCCCAGAAAAATAAAGCCTGACACTGTTTCCACTGTTTCCCCATCTATTTCCCATGAAGTGATGGGGCCGGATGCCATGATCTTCGTTTTCTGAATGTTGAGCTTTAAGCCAACTTTTTCACTCTCCGCTTTCACCTTCATCAAGAGGCTTTTTAGTTTGACCTGGTTCCAGCAGCTAGGTAGTTGCAGATCAGGTGAGGCATCCAGGCTTCTCTGTTTAGAGGGCTTTCAACTATGGTGGGGCTGTGGTTTGTGACAGATAAGAAAACAAAGGCACAGAGAGGTAAAATAACTCACCCCAATCACTCAGCTAGGTGTGGAGCCTGGATTCAGACTTAGATCTGTCCAGTGACAGAGGCCAGCTCGTCACCACTAAGCTAGCATGTCTCTCTTTGGAGATCGTGAAGTGCATGGTGGTAACTCATTTGCCCTTTTTCTCTTTTATTAGCTGAAAATGAGTGTAGAAAAATATTATTATTGACATGTTTTCTTTCTATTGCATGTAGTTGGGTTTTTTTTCAGAAAAACATTCACGAATGTTACAAATTGCTGTGTTTATATACGAGTGTATTTAAGTAACATAAAGAAGGTTTTGTTTTTCTCCACCACTAAATTTAAAAGACTCTTACTTCATTTTATTTAAAAGTAAATTTTATGCTATACTGTAATAAATGAGAACCTAGTTCTTTAATTTTAGGAACTCCAGCTCTATAGTCAGCGATTTAATTAGAACATCCTTACCTACACCTTTCACATCTTGTACTGTCTAACATCTGTTGACATATAGACTAGAAAGTGCTTGCATCACTATTTTAGAAATGATTCTTTCTAGACATAGGAAAGTTAAATGACTTGTCTGAATTTTAAAATGAGTTGATAGGGAATCCAAAAATAGAAGCTTTTCTACTACATATTAGACTCACTAAAGTTCCAAACTAGAGGCTATTTGCATTCACTGAGCAGTCTGAAGTCCAGAGCCTGGTTCACCAGCCGGTTTTAATACATAGGGCTGTTGCTGTTGGGGGTAAGGAGTGGCCAGGGAAAGGCGGAAGGAGGGCTGACACCTTTGTTTTCAGGTCATTTCCAATCTTGCTATTATTGCACAGTTTTTTGGGGCAGAGAGAGAGGGAGGGAGATAATATGCTCATCATAGTGAAAGTGTTCATTTTGAAGTAAAGCGATAGAAACCCACGATGGGTCTGTTACATAGGTAAATGAGATACATAAATAGATTTAGTTTTTGTTTTTAATGCTCAGTCATGTTCTGTGTTCAGATAAAAGAGTAAGTAAGTAGTTGTTTAAACATGAAACTGCGTGTTGTTCATTTAACTGTAAGAGTGACTGATTAGAATAATAATGAGTGTTTCCATGTAGTACAATATTCATAGAAATACTGACATTATAGTGGGTAGAGATAATAGAATGATGTTCTTTATCTCTGCTTGTAATCTAACTGTTAAAATGCAGACTAATTCATAAATGAAGAAGAAAACAAGCAACATTATTCAAATGAGATACTTGGGGCAATTAAATTCTTCACATAAATTGCAAATTCCTGTCTCTTCCCCATCTTCTGCCCAAATTTGTTTTTATGGGATGACCTTTGGTACCAACTTATTTTTGTAATAAATGTTTCCTGAGTTTATATTTTAAATTGAAATGGCCTTTTCTGTCAAGTATGGTATTTATAAAAGTTTTCTTTGATGAAAAGCCTATGAATTTTGTGCAAACAACCCAGGCAGGGTCTTAGATTAGCAATAACATTTGTATAGGACTTTTATGGCTTGATACGATACTTTACACTCGATTTATTTGACCCTTACCTGTGAATACGCAGTGAAATTCACATTTTACTGATGAGAGCAATGTAGGGAAGGTGACTTGGCATGCTTCTGGGCACTAGTGGGCATTCAGCATGTTTGCTTTAAAAGAAAGTTAGCAAAGGAAACCAGTAGGGTATTTAACTTGTTCGAAGTCACCCAGTAAATAGTGCATCATACCAAGAACTGAATTTGCTTCTTTAACTAAAAAATTCCATATGCTCTCATTGTCTACTGCTGTCTTTTCAGGCTGTTTAAAAATAAAAAAAAGGCCAAATTAAAAATATTTATTTTTCTTAATTGAGATGAAATTTGCATAACTTAAAATTAATTTTAAGGTGTACATTTCAGTGGCATTAAGTGCATTCACAGGGTTCTGCAGCCCTTGCCTCTATCTAGTTCAAAAATGTTTCCATCATCCCCAAAGAGACCCTACATCCATTAGACATCCAATCCATTTCCTCCTCCCCTCAACTGCTGGTAACAAGAATCTGCTGTCTTTGTGGTTTCCCTATGCTAGATATTTCATGTAAATGAAATAGGGACTGTCTTAGTCCCTTCAGGCTGCTATAATAGAATACCATAGACCCGGTGACCTATGAACAACAGAAATTTATTTCTCACAGTTCTAGAGACTGGGAAGTCCAAGATCAAGGCTTAAGTAGATTTGATGTGTGATGAGAAATCAATTCCCTCTTCATGGATGGCTTTCTTCTGCTTGGGTCCTCACTTAGTGGAAAGGAACACTCTGGGATCTCTTTGATCAGGACACAAATCCCATCACACTCTCTACCTCTTAGTTCTACCAGATTTGGGATTAGGATTTCAGCGTATAAATTTTAGAGGGACATAAATATTCAGTCCATCTCAGTAACCTTTTTTGTCTGATTTCTTTTACTTAGCATAATGTTTTCAAGGCTGTTCTACGTTGTAGACTGTATCAGTACTTTATTACTTTGGATGGCTGAACTATATTCCATTGTAGAGACAGACCATATTTTGTTTAGCCATTCATCAGTTGAGGGATGTAGAGTTGTTTCCATTTTTCAGTGGATAGTGCTGTTCTGAACATACGTGTTCAAATATTGGTTTGAATGCCTGCTTTTAGCTCTTATGAGTGGAATTTCCAGGTTATATGGTAGATTCTATATTAGACTTTTTGAGGAACTAACAAAATGTTTTCCATAGTGACCGAACCATTTTACATTCCTATCAACACTGTACAAGGGTTCTGATTTCCCTACATCCTTGCCAATGCTTGTTTGAGTTAAAAAATTATTATAACCATGCTGGTGTGTGTAAGTAGTATCTCCTAGTGGTGTTGGTTTGCATTTTCTTTGTAAAATATTCATATTTTAATACCTAGAATTAATCATGAGATTTGATAAGACAAAATAAACATCCAAATGATTGACTTCATCTATCTCCAGGAGATTTTTTAAGATTGCTATCTGATCACCCTTAAAATGTATGATTCTGAGCTGAAAACAAAGCACGCAAACCATGTGGCTTTGGAATGAGAAGCATGTATGTGGATAATCAGACAACAATTACCCCTGACTTGAAAAAAATACCAGTTAAACTAAGGAGGAGCCAAAAGCAATTACATCATGTTTCATTTCCATGCCACCTGCCAACAGATACTTAGTTCTTTGTGTGGCAAAGTTTTCTTTACGTAATTCTTTCCTGTCTTAATGATCTATTCATTTATTTTTGCAGTGTGAGTGAAGACACCCAGGATGGCTCAGGGATCCGGGGATCAGAGAGCAGTGGGGATCGCGGACCCAGAGGAGAGTTCTCCAAATATGATAGTCTACCGCAAAGTAAGGCATCTGGTTCAACGCTGGGGGTGCTGCTGCATGTCTGTAATCTGTGGGGTTGATGGTTGATGGGCGGCTCGACAAATGTTTTCTGCCTAAATGGCCTTGACTGATAATTGAACATAATTTCCTTCTCAGACCCTCTGATTCCCCAAGTTTAAAATTCAAGGAAGCTAGGCTGGTATCGAACATTTGAAAAACATTATGTGGCTTAGTTTTCTTTAAACCAAAGAGTACCTAAAAGTGCAGATGGACATGTATTGTCCTTTCGTGTAAAGGCCTTTGTGTAACATTAATTAATCAAATGTTCTTCAAACCTATAGTACTCATAAGATCTGTTCTGAATGCTAAAAATGCTAAAATGCTAAAAGGACACAGAGGTGTGTTTGTATTTGGTGCTTTACAGCTGATAGGAGACGTAAGATGTATGCAGATCACTGTTATAGAGTCTAAGTGTTTATTTCTGAAAGAGAAGTGCAGGTAGAGTGTTCCATAATCTCAGAGGAGGTGGCCAATTACTTCCAACCTCAGAGATCTGGCATGGGCTGTGGAGGAGAGGCCTTTGAACTCAGTTTTAAAGGCTCCACAGGATTCCTTTACGTGGAAAGCAGAAGGGTAGAGCAATATTCTAGGCAATGAATGAAATGCTTTTGCAAAGGCAAAGAGCGGGAGTCAGTGAAGGGCAACCAGAACCGGTTAGCTTGGGCAAAGGATGACTTGCAAGTAATTGGAGTAAATGGAGGTGAGACTTAGAGCAGAGTCTGGATGGAGCCAAATTTTAGAATTTAATCATAAAAACTTTAGTGCCAGGAGTTGTACAAACAATGTTTTTTGGGGGTTATGATCCTTGCCCCGGTGTGGCTCTTATCCCCAAGTGGACTATCATCAAGGGTGGATTGGAGGCTTTCACAGGGGTGGCGGGGTTGCTTCTATATCCCCCCTTGGAAATGAGCAGGACTGAGCAGGAGGTTTAAAGAGTCTGAATTAACAAAAACTTGGAAACAGAATGAATATAAAATCATAAGGTGAATGGAGAGTCAAAGATGACTGGGTTTTTGCCCTTGGGTGATAGAAGGGCATCAGTGCTGTTAATTCAAATAGAAATATTTGGAAGCATATGTTTTAAAAGAAGGAAAGGTGGCACATTGGTTTTACTTGTGCATTGCTGAATTTGAGAAAATAGTTGCTGTTTCTCATATACCATTTTGATGTTTGCATGTTGGTGCAAACTGAGCTGAACTATGTCATATATATTATTAAAAATAAGGAAAATAAGATCATACTCATTCGTTTCACTGAATATTTGAGCTGTCTGCTGGGTTCTGTGTATTCTGCAAGACTCTGTGTTCTATCTATGTTAATCATATGAATAGTGTTGAACTAGATATTCCTGGATGATCAATATGGTGAATTTTTCTCTTCTCCTTGTAAAAATAGAACTCTCAGAGTACTCTTGCTTTTAGTGCTATATTCCTTAATCCTTTGCTTTACAAAAGAATGCTTGGTTAACCCATCTCTAAGAGAGAGGCTTATTAAGTTGTAGTAAAGAAAAAAATTAGTGAGGCTAACCAAGTTGTGAGACATGTAAAATAACATAAAGAAATTTATTCCTTACCTTCTTAACCCACCTCAGACCAGGAGACCCTGTGCCAAACTTGCAGGAACATGGGGTTTGAAGTCAGACCTGGGTTAAAATGGCAACTCCGCCACTTCCAAGCTGTGTGACCTGAAATCGTTAAATAACTTCTGTGAGTCTCTGTTTTTTTAATCTATAAAAGCGGGGGAAACGGTGGGAGGAAAGATGGTACCTCATGAAGTTATTGTGAAGATTCATTTGGATAAAGTCAATGAAGCATCTCACATCCTGCCTGGCACAGAGGTAGTCCATGATGAAGGCTTCTTTTCCTTTTATCTTTTTTCTCTAGAGACGGTGACACTTGGAGAGGAAATAAATTATGAAATTGTATAAATGTTGGTGCTGTTAAAAAGGTATATTCATACAACAAGTTGCCTTATAAGACACAGGAAAACAATGCAAATATTTTTATATTATTCAGGAGATTGCAAATCAATAGATTATTAAAGGTTAATAGGAGATGTAAAGGTCATGCAATCCAAACACCTTTGCACAAGAACGTTTGGTATTATGTGGAAGGGGATAACTCCCTACAGGTTTGTGGGAACTTGATTTTTACTTTTTGAGTGATACCAAGGCAATGGCACCCCACTCCAGTACTCTTGCCTGGAAAATCCATGGACGGAGGAGCCTGGTAGGCTGCAGTCCATGGGGTCGCTGAGAGTCAGACATGACTGAGCGACTTCACTTTCACTTTCCACTTTCATGCATTGGAGAAGGAAATGGCAACCCACTCCAGTGTTCTTGCCTGGAGAATCCCATGGACAGAGAAGCCTGGTAGGCTGCAGTCCATGGGGTCGCAGAGAGTCGGGACACGGCTAAAGCGACTTAGCAGCAGCAGGGGCCTCTTAATTTTTTAGTGTAATTTAGGGATAAAGTTGTAAAATCCTGTAATTTTTCAGAGAAATGACTACTAGTTATTTGGTTTCTACATTGGAAATCTGTCTTGCTTCCTCATGACAAATCTGTGGTGGGTATTTTTGTGTTCATGTTATTTGCTGTGGTCATTAATTGATATAAAAGAGACATTGGATCTATTCAATCTGTTAGAAAGAAACAGATACACTTATCACCCAGTATGGGTCCAGGACCTGGAATCATTTAAATCTAGTTCATTGGACTAACTTAAGCCCTAGTTGTGCTTGACACATGGGATATCCACCTTGTTCTCTGCTGTAGACTGGCCACTGGCTATGACCACGACTTACCCAATGCAGGACACTATCCTCAAGGTGTGGGTAAAGGTGGAATCGTGAAACCAAGGTTGATTAAAAATATTTTCTATGGAAGTCCTCTTATGTAATGATTAATTCAAGGTCAGAGCTATAAAATCAAACGTTTTCTCAGAGGTCTATAACAGAAATTTACATTTAAAAATGCGCAAGTAGTGCTTTCATTTTAATTTTTGTTCTCTTCCTTGTTTGTTTCTTTCTCTTGTCAGATGTTTTCTGTGTGAAATTTTTGCCTGGACTGTGTTTTGTTGATTCAGATGCTGACATTTAAAAAGCTAAATCTAGAGAAATGGAGCTTTTGAGTAAACCTCCGATTAATAAGTGGGGTGATTATGTCCATAGTGTTGTTGTGACTTTTAAATGCCAGTTAGGAGGGTAACCTTCTGACATATGAGTAATGATGGGTGGGTTTCTTAAGCCTACACTTTTCAGAGTACTCTTCATTTTCTTTTCATGTTTTCTATGTCATTAACTGTGAGAAGTTGGACTTTCCCAAGGCATGGTTTATTTATTGACTTGAGCAGGCTTTCTAATTTAGTTTTTTAAATCCTTCATATTCACATTTTGGATAGGAGGTGTTGCATGAAAAATGTATTGGTCACATTAAAAAATCTATTTAAAAGAAAATATTAATTATTAATTAAGTTGCCTAGACCTGTTAACTTTTTTTTTTTTTTTTTTACTGTTCCTGGATCCAAAAGATCCTGGGGGCCATTGAACATGGCTGTATATCGGATCATTTAGGGGTACTTTATAAAAATACTGGTCCCCAAAGGACCCTTGGGCTTCCCTGGTAGCTCAGTTGGTAAAGAATCTGCCTGCAGTGTGGGAGACCTGGGTTGGATCCCTGGGTTGGGAAGATCACCTGGGGAAGGGAATGGCTACCTACTCCACTGTTCTGGCCTGAAGAATTCCATGGACTGTATAGTCCATGGGATTGCAAAGAGTTGGACGTGGCTGAGCGACTTTCACTTTCAAAGGACCCTCAAGTTGTTTTTGTCTGAGCTGTTAGGTCTGAGCTGGATCCTAGGAATCTGAGTTTTAAAGTGTTCTCAAGAGAATGTGATGCCCAGCTAAGTTTGAAACCCATTTATTTAGTGTCTTTTAATATATCCAGGTGGAGTGTGCATTATAAAGTCATGGATAAGTTGGTATCTTGAAGGGGGTTTTTGATTCTGTAATTATTTGCAGATCTTATAAGATGTAGAAAAAGAAGGCTCTTATTGAGTTAGAATCAAGGAATTTTAGTGACTTCATCTTAAGAGATTTTCTAGTCAATATTCTCATTTTAATAGATGGGAAAACTGAAGTTTAGGAAAGATTTATAACTTGCTGAAGGTTACTTGGTAATTTCCCAGTGAACCTGTGATGGGGTCCTGGTAACTTGACAGGCCCAATTGGTGTCCTCTCTCCCATCGACTTATCAACCACTAACTACCATTTCTACATTGTTGGGGCTGAAAGCCATTAGTTAAACTAATGAAAATATCATGTGGCAGATCTTTGATTTTCGAGGTTATTCTCCACGGTGTGACTGGGGTACCTTTGAACATTTGTAATGCTCAAGCTTCATTCTGCTTGCTAGTGCTCTTGTTTCTTGGGTGAAGAAGTTCTGAAATGTTTGCTTTCTTTAATAACTAGTAATTCTTTTGAGTGAGAGTAGGTTGCTTTCTGATTTTATTTGGTTCCGAGTGGTGTTGATAATGTCTCTTGACAAATTTCCACCTGGGTTGGTCATTTGACTTGGTAGAACTCTGGGAAATTAAATGGTAGGTTTTTGTTGTTTAGTTGCTAAGTTGTGTCTGACTCTTTTACAACTCCATGGACTGTAGCCCACCAGGCTCCCCTGTCCATGGGATTTCCCAGGCAAAAATACTGGATTGGGTTGCCATTTCCTTCTCCAGGGGAGCTTCCCGACTCAGAGATTAAACCCACGTCTTCTGCACTGGCAGGCAGATTCTTTACTGCTGAGCCAACCAGAGAAGCCCCCACATGGTCGGTACACAGAGGAAATTGTGGCTTCTTGTGACCCAGGTTGGGAAAGTCATTATGGTACATTATGTTGGAAGATGCCAAACAGGGAGCTGAGAGCTCTGGCTCACTTAATGCTCTGGTTCTCCCGATGAGGAACTTCATCTTCCTGGCTCTGTTTCTTATTTTGCCTTCCTCCTTCCCAACTAAGAAACACTTCTTACCAAAAAAAAAAAAAACAAGAAAAAAAAATAGTCTACATAAAATAGAAGCTTGATAAAATTAACCCTGTTTACCCACAAGATAAACGTAATAAGTAAACTCAAAAAATAAGATACTGTTTGGCTTCATTTCCTCTTATGCAAAGTGATGGGGTTGGACTAGATAATGTGCACAGAAGGTTTCAGCAGTGATTTCGAGAAAGCTAGCAACAGGACATTGCTTCAGAATTCACTGAAGGCAGTTGTAGAGGTTGTACGACTGAGAGTCGGAACCTGCAGACCCTGGTGACCAAGGCGTGATGAGGGTTTTAAACTATTTAGTTAGCAAATATGTATTGAGTGTCATTTGTGTGCCAGACACAGATGCTAGGAAGGCAGGATGGATGCTGTTCCCTGAAAGAACCCTTTGGCCAGTGGGGCAGAGGTGGTGGATAACTAGACAATTGCAGTGCACAGAGAGGTAAGCTGAGGGGTCCGGGAGGAGATAGAAGGGTCAGGAGGCCCATATCAGAAGAGGGGATGATGATGTCATAGAAGGCATCCAGAGAGTTGGGTTCCTGCCTTAATTCTTGAAAGATAAATAAGAATTAACCTCGCAGACAATGGGAGAAGAAGTGTGGAGGCAGAAGGACTAACACGTGCATAGGGACAGAGTTGGGATATTGTATACTGAGTTCTGGAAGCTACAAGTGCCTGCTTTCTTGGTGCTAGGTTTCTGTGATGAAGTGTTGAGAAATAAGGCTGGCTAGTTAAGTTAGGGCCAGATCATAAAAGAGCATATGCATCAGACAAGGAGTGTGGATGCTCTGTCGGGATCTTCTCTTTGTGTCTCTACACCCACGCTCCACTTGGACTATGTCTAAGGGCTCCCAGAACCTCTGACTTTCAACTCAATGGTCAACAGGGGCCTGGAAAGACATGGGAACAGGAAAGAAGAGGAAGGTCAAGGTATTTCTTCCTTTGACTCCCTCTTGACAAAGTTTGCCATGGACTATGTCCCATGACTGAAAGTCACTGTTTGTTTCTAGGCAGACTGCTCTCCTCCTCTGGGTCCAGACACATTTTTCTTCTGCTCATCCTTTTGGGCCTTGAGATGGTTCCAGTTTGTATTAGTATTTTACAGCTGTATAACAGATTACCCCAACCTCAATGGCTTAAACAAAACATTTATTGCCACAGTTTCTTTGGGTCCATAATCCCAAGTGCAGGTTAGGTGGGTCCTCTGGCTCAGGGTATCTTACAAGCTACAGCCAAGATGTAGCAGGTTCATCTGAAGGCTCAACTGGAGAAAGACCCACATCCAAGCTCACTTACATGGTTGTTGGTGGGATTCAGTTCCTCAAGGGCTTTTGAATGATGGCCTAAGTTCCTCACTGTGTGTTGTCTGGAGGTGACTCTCAAGTTCCTTGCCATATGTGTCTCTTCATAGGATGAGTCACAACGTGGAAGCCTGTTTTATCAGAGCGAGCAAAGAAAAGGTGGAAGGGGGTGGGTGGCAGTGGGAGTCACGCAATTTTAGAACCAAATCTTGGACATGACGCTCCATCTCTTTCATTAGGGACAAGTCATGAGGTCTAGCCCTCAATCAAGGTGAGGGGTTTGCGCAGGAGCACAAATACCCAGAAGTGGAAGCCATTTACTACGTGGTTCTACTTCCACAAGTCAGAGGTTTCTGAATGTGCCCTTATGGTTCCCCTGTGCCCTGCCACTTGTTTATACTTAGTCCTTTTGGAAATAAACCTTGCATGAATTGCCTTATATTCTATGTGCCATCTGTTTACAGATAAGCCTCTGACTCATCTGATCCCCAAAGTGAAGGAACCCACTGAGATCCTATTTTTCTTCATGAGGAAATTCTCCACGAAGTTAAATCAGGGAAGTTTTGTGTTCAGTGTGCAGAATGGGATTGTGGAGGGAGGCTGTAAGAGAAACAGTGGGATTAGTAAGCAGAGGAATAGTTTGGTGCTTTTACAGGAGTTCATGGGAGGAAAAAAGATGATGTCCAAATCAGTGGCAGGGATAATGTAGATGAAGGGAAGTGCTTGAGAGCTGTTTAGGAGGTAGAATCTATAGGACTTGGTGGTGGGTAAGATCCAGGGCAGATTTGAGGATAATGAGGGGGAATGAGAGGGGTTTTTCACTAGGTTATACCTGAGAGTTGTCAGAAGGTCTGGGACCAAGAAAATTTGGAACCAAGTAACTGTGGAACTGGTTTGCCTTCCCCCTCCTTGTATGTGAATAAATCAAGAGTGTCATAGAAAGAGTTTGTAACTGGACCAGCTTATCTGGCTCTTTATCGTCACTGCCCCACTGGTTCACTTTTGGCCGTGCACAAATTGCTTCTATGTTTTATTAAGTTAAGTTTTGTCCTTTGTGAAGTGAAAGGTTAACTGGGCTGAATGATCTCCAAAGTCCTTCCAGTTCTAACATTCCAGGGCTTTGATGATCCATATTACAGAAATCCACATTTTATTATGTTTATTCTTTCATAGCCCCCTTTGCTTTCTTTTTCATTTTCTTTAAAAAGTTAACCCAAGTTAAAATTCAAAAACAAGGAAGCCAGTATGTTTAAAACAAATACTTTTTGGCCTCAAACATAGGCTGTCTTTCATCTATTCTTTTTTTTTTTTAGCATTAAATAAAATTCCCAAGGACAAACTACAGAGAGTGTTCTGGGTAACTAATTTAATTGTTCAATCTGCATTTTAAGATTCCTTTCATTAAATATTTTGAAGGTTCTTAATTGCCTTAGGAAAAAACTGTTCTGTTTTCCTTTTCCCCTAGGATTAAACTTGTGAGGGGAGAAGCTTCCCATCACATTATCTTGGTTGGCAGGAGACAGGAGCGCAGGCAAGTCCCAGACCAGTGGTATCAGTGTCCACAGATGAAAGGGATGGTATTTTTAGTCTGGAGAATAGCTCAGTGTGGTTTAATATGATGTATTTCCCTGAGTATAACTTTCTAATTTGAAAGCCTTTGGTGTATTTAAGGTTTCATTTCATTGTTTTCAAAAATTTCCTCTCACTTCGTTTCAAAGAGCCTAAGATTTTACACTTTGGCAGACAGTTTATTACTCTAACTATTGATATTCCTGTATCGTTACACTATGGAGAACCTTAGTGGTCACAGAATAGATTCCCCATTTGCAAGGTTTTGAACAAGAAAAACTAAAAGCTGATAAATACCTGTGAAAGGAAAATGTGTGTATGTGTTAACTTGCTCAGTCGTGTCCAACTCTTTGTGACCCCATGGACTGTAGCTCACTAGGCTTCTCTCTCCATGGGGTTTTCCAAGCAAGAATACTGGAGTGGGTTGTTATTCCCTTCTCCTGGGTTGCTATTCCCTTCTCCAGGGGATTTTCCCGACCCAGGGATTAAACCCAGGTCTCCCGCATTGGAGGCAGATTTTTTACTGTCTGATCCACCAGTGTATTTAAATCATTGCAGGGTAGGAAGGCTATTTTTAAAAAATCTGTTAGCTTGCCATTACAAATCAAAACTGAAAATGGACAATGAAAGAATGGAAAAAATATACAAAGCTATAAATATAGATATTGACATATAATCACTCCAAAAGAATGTCCATACCTCTTTGGTGAATAATAACCAAAGCTGTAAATAAATCAAATGTCTCTTGAAAGGGGGTTAGTTAAATAGTTATTCATATTTGGCATGACCCCACAGTTAGGTTACTGGACTACTTTTCTGGTAGACCTAATAATTGTCTTGAAAGGGAGATGGTTACTGACATCCCGGGATATGGTCAGATTGACTGTTCTTTATTTTTAAAACCCTAAAAGACTTCACCATTTTTGTTCTATTTGCTAAATATAATAGTTATATAGATGTACTAATATGATTGTTTCCAACTTTTAAATTATTTTCTGCACCTCTGTGCTTACATCTGAAGTCCGTTTTCTTTTGTCTGAAGAACTACCCTTTGTATTTTCTTTAGTACAGTTCTGCTGGACATACCTCCTAGGTTTCTGTTTGTCTAAAAATAACTGTTTCATCTTCGTATTTTGGAGGGTGTTTTTCCTAGATATTGGAATTCTAGTTTGTCAGTTATTTTCTTTCTACACTTTGATAACTTTCATTGTTTCTTGGCTTCTATAATTTTTGTCCAAAAGTTGGTTTTCGTTCATAAGTTACCTATCAGTTTTATTGTTACTTTGTTGACTGTAATCTCTTTTGAATTCTTTGACTGCTTTCAAGATTTCTTTCACTTTGGTTTTTAGCAGTTTTACTGTGAGGTATTATTTTCTTTTTATTATTCTTAAAGTTAGTAGCAATTCTTTATATCTGATCGGTGTTTGGAAAAATTCTCAGCCATTAAATTGTCAAGTATTGTTTATGTCTAGTTTCTCTTTTTACTCTTCTTGAGATTTTGTTCATATATTATGACTTTCTCTTTGTGTTTCATATTCCTTATGCTCCTTTCTGTATTTTTTATTCCTCTTTTTTTCAACATGGATATTTTCTAGTGACTTATTCTCCAGTTTTACAAATTCTTTCCTTAACTGTATCTAATCTGTGGTTAAATCCATTCAGTGGAATTTATAAATTTAACTATTGCTATTTAAATTCTAAAATATCCATTAAATTACTGTTGATAGTTTCTAGCTTCCTGCTAAAATTCTGTTTTGTCATTTAATTCCATAAAAATATTAATCATAGTTATTAAGTGAGTATCTGATATGTCAAAATCTATATCTCTTGCTGGATTGTTTCTATTGTCTTTAAATTTTTTCTAGTTATTTTTTATTAAGTTCAAAACATTGTACAACTAACATTGGAGAGGTAATTTTTAAGGCTCGGGGGGAATATTATCTTATTTCCCCAACCAGGGATCGAACTGGCGCCCCCTACAATGGAAACATGGAGTCTTAGCCATTGGACTGCCAGGGAAGTCTTAGATAGGACCTAGTTCTGTTTTTGTTTTTTTCCTTTTCTGTCAGTCAGGCAAGTGGTAGATTACCTTAATCTAACTCCATACAGAGATTGTGTAAAGCTGGATTTTAGTTCTTGTTAGAGCTAGTATATTTCTAGATCACCTTTTCTCTTGGGTGTGAGCTCTTCTGGTCCCAATAAAAACCCAGGATGTTTGCTCATTTCCTCATCCTTGACTCTGACCTTCAGTTATTGTCCCTTAAGCTCCATGAGACTGCTGAAAGCACCGATCAGCTTCTTGGTCATGCCTTTGGCTCAAGAAATTGGCAGTGTCCTGAGAGGAAAAAGAAACTCTAATTGCCAGGCTCATCTTCTTGGCTCTCCTCTTGCAGATCTTGGTTTAAAGTTCTTATTGCCTTGGTAGTGCTCCAGTACCTTCAAACAAATTTAACAAAACGGTTCTCAGTCTTCCTGGTTGCTCTCAGCTGGAGGGTTATTCTGAAGCATTTAGTCATTGACAGAAGTAGAACCTCAGAGCACTGACTTTGAACATTATCTCTGATAGCCTTGGTTTGCTCTTAAAATGTTTTAGAAAAGACGTTTCCTAAGTGGTTCATTGGTCGAGGGTGACAGTGGTAGAGATGAGAAAAATTTTGGTATGTTTAGGAAGTAGAATTGACTTGAAGGGTGAGAGAGAGGATTGGAGGCTGATGACTCGGATATGGGCCTGGGTGTCTGGTGGCACCAGTCACTGGGGTAGGTAGGAGGAGGAGGAGGATTAGGCTAAAGTATAATACCACTGCAGTACCCAAATGGCATTTATTCACCCCAACCCAGTTCTGCAGAACTCTAGGAAGGGGGACTGTGCTAGGCAAATAACTCTAATATGAAATGGTCCTGAAAAGAAGCTTTATCTCAAGGAAATCTTGTTGTTGTTTAGTCACTAAGTGGTGTCCTACTTTTTTGCGACACCTTGAGCCCACCAGGCTCCTCTGTCCATGGGATTTGCCAGGCAAGAATACTGGAATGGGTTGCCATTTCCTTCTCCAGAGGATCTTCATGACCCAGAGATGAAACCCATGTCTTCTGCTTGGCAGGCAGATTCTTTACCACTGAGCTGCCAGGGAAGCCAAACGAAATCCCACCTGGCTCCAAAGACCTTTTTGGTCTAGAAAACAGGACATAGCTTATATCTGTCAGTATGACACTCCTGAATATTTCTGTGTTAATTTCCTAGGGCTGCTCTAACAAATTACCACAAACTGCGTGGCTTAAACTAATAGAAACTTGTGCCGTCACAGTTCAGGAGGCTAAATGTATAAGGTCAAGTTGTCAGCAGGGCCACACTTCCTCTGAATGCTCTAAGGAAGAATCCTTCCTTGCCTCTTCATAGATTCTGGTGGCTGCCGGTAATCCTGGGTGTCCCTTGGATTGTAGCTGCATCAATCCAATTTAGTTTCCATGTTCACGTGGCCTTCTGCTTCTGTGTCTTCACATGGCCTACTTATGAGGACCCACCCTAATCCAGTCCAATTCAGATCTCATATTCACTTAACTAATTACACCTGCAAAGGCCCCATTCCCAAATAAGGTCTCATACACAGGCACCAGGGCTTAAGATGTCAACAGATCTTTTTGGGGGACACGATTCAACCCATAATAGTTTCTAATTTTTCTCTCCCTGAAGCTTAGTGCTCCTTGCAAAAAGAAAAAACCTGATCAACAAGTAGTGTATATATTGAACATCTGCTTCTGGTAAGGCACTGTGCTTTATTCCCCCACACACTTTTGTAGGGGAATAAAAAGTAGGATACCACATGCTCCCTGTCCTAGACAATTGTACAGTCCATTTGGAGAGCCCAGGAGTGGTGCAAAATTAAGGAAGAAACTAAGCATTTACTGGCTCCTCACTGTATACGACATGCTATCCTGAGTGCGGTACATACACTGAATCATTTACTCATTAGAATAGCTTGTTAGGTAGGTGCTGGTCACCCTATACTCCAGATAAGGAAACCGAGTTTCAGAAGGATTAAATAACTGATATGGGTATTTGAATCTGGGCTTGCTTTATTTTAAAGCATGTGTTTTTTTTTTTAAACAAATAAACTGAATTATGTAGAAAAAGAAAAAAGGGAAATCTCAGGACATTTGTACTTATTTACAGGAGAGTTGGCATGCACAAGATGGGCATACAGAGGAAAAGGCATTTGGAGAGAGATCAGTTGACTTACATCTTTAAGAAAGGGAGGAGTTGGTTTGGTAGAAAAAGAGCCAAGAAATGATTCTAGGTGATGGGTGCTGTATGAGATGATAAGAAACCGTAAGATGTATTTAGGAGATAGTATATTTTATAATACTAAATCCAGGAGTTGTACCTGATGTAATAATAGCCTCAGTCTTCATATGGAGACCCTGAAGCAAGAAATCATAAAACATTTTTAGTTCTGAAACCCACATGGCAAGATATCAGTACAGCTGAGCTTTCCGCCAACTGATTTTCTTTCTCCTCTCCCTCTTAAAAAACAACTTGTTTTCCATTTTAAAAGTAATAACTCAATTTGAAAGAATCAAAGCATGAACTATAGAAAAACATCTACCATGCAAATATGTTAATATTTTGTTAATAACATCTACCACACAATTAATATTTTGGTCTGTTTCCTCCCAGCTTTTAAAATTTGTAACAGCAGCATATATATTACATGTTAACCTAATGGATAATCACAGCACATTAACTATTTTATGTTTCCCTACCGTGTCTTAAGCATTAATCTGTGCTACAATATGTTATCATAATTTTAAAGGTTGCTTAATATTCTAAGCGGATAATGTCCCATAATTTAATTACTTAGTCTCTTGTAATTAATAGCAGAAGTTAGAATTGCGAGGTCAAAAGGCATAAAGTGTATTGTAACTCCTGATCCACAAATACATACACATACTTTTCTCTAGAAGAGCGATCTTAGTTTTTGCATGGATAAACTGGGTTTCCCTGGCCACTATCACAATTCTGTTTCAGCAGACTACAGAAGAGAGTGGAGGGATGTCTACTAATCAGGGTCAGTGTTTTCTTCACTCTCAACCTCTAAGCCAGATTCTCCTAGTCCTGGTTCCGGACTAGCTTTGCAGCCCCACCCTTGTCTCGAAGAGCCCTAGTGCTAAGGGGATTCAGAAACTTTCAACCTGGAACCTTTCCAAGCCATTTGCTATTTTGTCCTCTATTTGTTTTTCTTAAGCAACTAACTAAATAAGAATAACATCTCAGCCTCTTTCCATCCCCCACGGCATTTTCCCTGCCTGCGACCCCTCTGCCTACAGTTTAACCATGGGGTTGCTTCTTATATTTTAAAGCTCAATACAAAAGCACAGTCCTGAGAAGCAGCCAAGTTCTGCAGCCAAGTTTGAAGAATAAAACTTTAAAACAGCTCTTCTGTCACACACTGGAGAGGGGAGGCAGGCTTTGCTATAAATAAGTCACATTCCATTTCTATCTCATCCTTTGCAGTCCTCTTGGGTAATGCTTTTCGTATATAACTACAGTGTTCTCAAACTGCCCACTCAGCCTTTCAACTTGCCATCTTATATCTCATTTTATTTAAATGTTCGGTAGTTCTGGAGTTTAAGGACCCTGCATAAGAGGGGATAGAACTTTTCATCCCCCAGGGATAGGTGTCGAGATAAATTGGCCAACTTGTTAGAAACTATAGTTTACCTGGAACACTTTTTAGTAGCTTCCCGAATCAGCTTTCTACTGCTGCTGTAACACATTATCACAAAACTAGCAGCTTGAAGGGGCTTCTCAGGTGGATCAGTGGTAAAGAATCTATCTGCCTCCAATGCAGGAGATGTGGGTTCTATACCTGGTCAGGAAGATCCCCTGGAGAAGCAAATGGCAGTTTTCTAGCCTGGGAAATCCCATGGACAGAGGAGTCTGAAGGGCCACAGTCCATGGGGTTGCTAGGACTTAGCGACTGAATAATAACAACAAAAACCAAGCAGCTTGAAACAAAAAAGATTTATTCTCTTAGAGTTCTGGAGGTCAGAAGGCAAAAATGATTTGGCCGGGCTTCATTCTCTCTGGGGGCTCTGGGGGAGAATCCATTTCCTTCCTTTCTCTGGAGGCTGCCCACATGCCTCTCCTCAGGACCCCTCATCACTCTGACCTCTGCTTCAGTCACTGTGTCTTTCTCTGACTGTCCCTCCTGCCTCCCTCAAATAGGAACCCTTGATTACATGAAACCCACTCAGATACCCCAAGTTGACCTCCCCATCTCAAACCCTTAAGTTTGTCATATTTGCAAAGTCCGTTGTGCCATGGGAGGTAATGTATTCACAGGTTTTGAGGATGAAGACGTGGATATCTTTGGAAGGGGCATTTATTCGGCTGGTCACACTGTCTGAGGAAAGGGAAGGAAAAATAATTTTGGAATTTTATCTTTTTTTCATAGCTAGGGAGAAGATGTGCTGGGAAGGAAGGATTGTTATTCCTTTCAGTGTTTAGCAGATATGTGGTGGGTTAATTAAGTCTGGGATATCCATTTGTATTGGGTCAAGTCCATTAGAGGGCAGATATGAGAAGTCTTTCAGCAATTAGTGAGGATGGGTGGGTGTTTCAGTCAAAGATCTTCCTTCTTCTTCACTGGGTATTCAGGACACAAACAAGCTCTTACTAGTGGAGGTATATGAAGGAGACTTCCCTGGTGGTCCAGTGGTTAAGAATCCCCCTTGTAATGCAGAAGACATGGGTTTGATCCCTGGTTGGGGAACTAAGATCCCACATGGCATGGGGCAACGAAGACCTTGGGCCTAAGTTACTGAGCCTGTGCACTCTGGAGCTGGTGTGCCTCAATAAAAGATCCTGCGTGTGGCAACTAAGACCCAATGCAGCCAAAGATAGAATTTTTTTTTTTTTTTTTAAGGGAAATGACGAAGTAGGTGCATTCAAAATCAATGAAGGAAAACCTCCTTTATTGTAGCCCCAGATGGTGTGACCTCCTTAGAGGACTGTTTGTCTCCAGTTATTTTCTACTTTAGTACGAGACAGCAAAAGAGACACTGATGTATAGAACAGTCTTATGGACTCTGTGGGAGAGGGAGAGGGTGGGAAGATTTGGGAGAATGACATTGAAACATGTAAAATATCATGTAAGAAACGAGTTGCCAGTCCAGGTTCAATGCACGATACTGGATGCTTGGGGCTAGTGCACTGGGACGACCCAGAGGGATGGTATGGGGAGGGAGGAGGGAGGAGGATTCAGGATGGGGAACACATGTATACCTGTGGTGGATTCATTTTGGTATTTGGCAAAACTAATACAATTATGTAAAGTTAAAAAAAAAAAAAGAATCTATAAAAATTAGGGTACTGAGCAATATAGTGAATAAACACTTTCCTCATGGCTGGCCAGCCAGGAAAGTCTGAAGACCATGACCTCACTTAAAAAAAAACAAAACAAAACACAAGAGGAGTGCTGGCAAAATGCACTTGCCTTAGCCTGAGAGGAATGTCAGCCTGCTGGTGGACTTTCCTGAGGCCTCTCTTTGCACCTTTATCTGGTACTGGCAAGGAGCTGTGACAAGTCATGGCCAACAGCCGGCACACAAGTGCTCATGTTGGCAGTAAAACTGCCCATGGAGAGCATGACCCTGGACACTAGAAGGATTCATGGCAGATGAGCCCCTCCAAGGAGCTAGTCGAAGAAGGGGATTATAGAGCCTAACTGTCAGGAAGGGACTGGACTGAGTGAACTTTTTCTTCCTGAAAGAAATAATTAATATCAGTAGCTTCACTGCCTTCCTGGGAAGGAGAGGTCAGTAGCTGGGGAAAAAAAAAAAAAAGCTGCTGCAACTGATAACATGTTACAACTTTAGGACAGTGGTCAGCAAACTAATCCAGGCCACTTTGTATTCTTTTAAAGCTGTGTCAGGGTCTTAGTTGTGGCATGTGGATCTAGTTCCTTGACCAGGGATCAAACCGAGGCCCCCTGCTTTGGGAGCGTGGAGTCCCAACCTCGGGACCACTAGGGGACATCTTGCCAGGCCAGTTTTTGTGTAGCACTTGAGCTAAGGATGATTTTTACATTTTGAAATGGGTGGGAGGAAACAAAACAGGAACAATACGTGATGTGTGAAAATTATGCAAAATTCCTATTTCAGTGTTCATAAATCGCATTTTATGGAAACCAAGCCCCGCCATTGCTCTGCCAATTGTCTGTGGCCATTTCTGTGCCACGGGGGAGGAGTTGAGTGGTTATGACAAGAGACTGACCATATGACGGGCAGAGCCTAAAATATTTACAAACTGGTCCTTTACGGAGCGTTTGCAGCCTCTGTTGGGGGATCTGGAAGAGACTGAAGAAGCATCTGCCAGCGTCCTTGTTGGGACAATATTTCCATAGGAACCAAGACCCAGAGACGCCGCAGAATGTTGGCTGGTTGCCGGGAACCCACGGAGAGTCGAACTGCAGGATGGACACAGGCAAGAACTCGGGGACCAGGGTGCATTCACGTGTCTCAGGAACACACAGGTCCTGCCATTTTCCCCCAGAATCCTATCCTCCACTTTACTGAGGGGTCACAGACTTTAAACCAGGACTTTATTGAAGAGATTTTGTTTGCCTGGTTGTTTGTTTTTTTAAAATGAAAAAGAGCATATTGAGCCGTTGGAAGTGTTGGGCTGTGCGTTCTGAAGTGTCCTGGTAGGAAAAGCATTAGCTACCTACGTTTCAGATGCAGCGTCCAAATGGCTCTCATTCCTCCAGGATCCACTGTGTCTGGGTGTCTGGCCAGGGCTTTGGCGTGTGATTGCTCACAGTGATAGCACCTCACAAGGTGCACTGTTGTTGTTCCCACTCTGCCTGTGAGGAGAGGGGCTTCTAGAAGGTAAGCGCATGCCTGGAGTTCCACTCAAGGTGTGAAGCCACTTCACAGACCAGGCTGTTGTCACAAGACCTGGAAGAAACTGGCCAACCGCCTAGGGAGTTGGGTAATTCTGGCCTTTTCTCGAGGAAAGCAGAGCTACCACGGGTCATAAGCAAAATGTCCTAATCCCTGAGTTATAGTCTTCAGGGATAATAGTAGCTTCCATTAACAGACACTTGGACTTCCCAGGTGGCTCACTGGGAAAGAATCTGCCTGCCGATGTAGGAGGCCTGGGTTCAGTCCCTGGGTTGAGAATATCCCCTGGAGAAGGTATGGCAACCCACTGCAGTAATTCTTGCCTGGAGGAGCCCATGAACAGAGGAGCCTGGTGGGCTACAGTCCCTGGGGTTACAAGAGAGTTGGACACGACTTAGCTAGCGGCTGAGCAACAACAGCAGCATCAACAGGCACTTAGGTTGTTTCCATGTTTTGGCTGTTGTGACGAACGCTGCTGAGATCCTGATTCTGTTTCGTTTGTATATATACCTAGAAGTGGGCTTGCTGGATCATATGGTAGTTCAATTTTTATTTTTTTGAGGAACCTCCATACTGTTTTTTCACATTAGCTGTACCTACTCAAATTCACCAGCAATGAGCAAGGGTTCCCTTTTCTTCCCATTTTCCGCATTTTTGCCAACACTTGTTGTCTCTTATCTTTTCGATAATGGCCATCCTAACAGGTGTGAGCTGATGTTTCATTGTGTGTGTTTTTTTTAAAATAAGATGACTTGTACTTATTTATGGACAGAGGTCCATAATATTGTACAGGAGGTGGTGAACAAAACCATTCCAAAGAAAAACAAAAGCAAGACAGCAAAGCCTCTGAGGAGGCTTTACGAATGGCAGAAGAATAAAGAGAAGTGAAAAGCAAGGGAGAGAGGGAAAGGCACATCCAATTAAATGCAGACTTTCAAAAAAATAGCTAGAAGAGACAAGAAGGCATTCTTCAATGAACGGTGTTTAATAATAGAAGAAAACAGCAAAAGGGGCAAGCCTAGAGATTTCTTTAGGAAAATTGGAAACATCAAGGGAGCTTTCTGCCCAAAGATGGGCACAATAAAAGATAGAAATGGTAGAGGTTAGTAGAAGCTGAAGAGATCAGGAAGAGATGGAAAGAATACAAGGAAGAACTGTATAGAAAAGATCTTAATGAACATTATGTTTCTAACAGTCCTGAGGTGTTATTTGTCTGTACTTTGTAGATGAGGAAACTGAGGCTCAGAGAAGTTAAGAGACTTGTCTAGTATCAACCAGCTTTTAGTTGGAAGAGCCAGACCTTCTGACCCAGGGTCTGGTGTCCTTATACACTAATTCCTGTGGCTTCTCTATGAAGCAGGGCCTGGCCTGACCACGTCACTGAAACTGATCTTAGCCGAGGACCATGCTAGCCATCTAGCTCAACCTCAATGGTGGTCACCAACAGACCTCCAAAGACAGATTTCACATCCTAGGTATTTTTGGACATTACTTTAAAATTGTGGCTCTGTGGCATACAGTGTGCTGCTGAATCCCATTTTTTTCCCTCATCACCAACATCTGTTGCTTGTGTTTTAGCCCAAACAAAACAAAACAGAATAAAACTGAAAATGGACTCCCATTCCTGTGATCCTTACCGAATGGCATAATACACACGTTCTGCTCAGTAAAAGGCTGAAAAATCAAAGGGGAATGCAGCTTCAAAGAAGGTTTGTGTTCTTTAAGACACAAGGATATATCATTAATCAGAACTGCAACTTAACAGCTGAACAAGTTATAAAGACATCTCATCTTAAGCAAATCTTAAATACTGGCACACATAACAAGCCCTCTGTCCTGGTTTTGCCCCAGTCTCGTGCATTCCTCTCAGTAACTTCCTCCACCCATCCCAGGACTCCTCAGCCCCCTTCTTTCCTGCATGTGGTCTGGGGGCAACCTCCTGTACTCGGTATACTGATCTGGGGATCCCCAAATTGCCGTCCCCTCTCCTAACTCCAAAAACCCTACCTCCAGCTACCAGAAGGACACCTCTGAATTTTCCTTGTTTACTGCGGACTCAACTGATAGAACATAAATATATATTTGTTTGCCCTCCTGAAACCTCTCTCTTGGGTTTAGTGTAGCACCATTCACCAATTAATATCAGAGTAAAAACTCGAACCTGATTCTTTAACAAGAACCATCACTCACCCCTCCGTGCCATGTAAACATTTTAATTTTTGTGTGTGTTACGCTGTGTCTTTCTTGCTTTGATACTGTAAAAGCTTGGCACCAAGTAGGCACTAAAAGAACTGGTGAACAGACCTGTTGATTAAACCTTCCTCCATCATATCCCATTATCTTTCCCAGATGAGACTGAAGGCCAAATGACTTCTTTTACTGGGTGGATCCGGTAACTCAGTCTTTGGTTCTAAGATCAGTAGCATCTCTCCAAGCTTTGCAAACTTATTTCTTAGGAATTATGGGATCTGGCTGCTCTCCATGTCATGTAACTATTCTGCGCTCACATTTCCCTCCTTGCTTGCATTCTTCCCTCCCCCTGATCTTTCACATTCCAGTCTGTGAGAGAGAAAAAGAAGAAGAAGAGAGGAAGACAGAAATACAAATCCATATTTTGCTAACCAGTTAAAAATATCTTTCCAGCTTGTTTTACCATTAAATGTGTTGTCTTCTCTCTGTGTCATAATTAAAACAGTTTCTTCTTACTTTTAAAAAATGTTTTATTATTGCAGAAATAGTTCCAGTTTATTGTAAAAAAAATTAAAAAATTATAGATAAAAGCACAAGAAGAAAATAAAATGTGTAAACCCCCATCTCTTACTCAGAGAGCTATAGGTAACCTCTGATGTACCTGCTTCTATACATTTTTTCTGTATGCATACTTGAACAAAAATGGAGACTTTCTATTCTTGCTTTTGAGAAACTTGTCACTCAATAGATTGAGAACATTTCCCCATGATTTAAATACTCTTCTAGATCAGGGTCAGCAAACTTTTTCTGTAAAGAGTGAATATTTTAGGCTTTGTGGGACATAGTGCTTCTGTTTAAACTACTCAACTCTGCTGTTGTAGTGCAAAAGCATAGATAATATGTCAGTAAATAAGTACAACTATCGCTAGTGGTAAAGAACCTGACTGCCAATTCAGGAGATGTCAGAGATGCCGGTTCGATCCTGGGTGGGGAAGACCTCCTGGAGGAGGGCATGGCAACCCACTCCCATATTCCTGCCTGGGAAATCCCATGGACAGAGGAGCCTGGTGGGCTACAGTCTATAGGATGGCAAAGAGTTGAATACAACTGAGCACACACACATGTGTTCCAGTAAAACTTTATTTACAAACCAGGCAATGAGCCAAGTTTGGCTCATAGGTTGGACTGTAATTTGTGCATGTTAGCTCTGCTGCTGCTGCTGCTAAGTCGCTTCAGTCGTGTCCGACTCTGTGCGATCCCATAGACGGCAGCCCACCAGGCTCCTATGTCCCTGGGATTCTCCAGGCAAGAACACTGGAGTGGGTTGCCATTTCCTTCTCCAGTGCATGAAAGTGAAAAGTGAAAGTGAAGTCGCTCAGTCGTGTCCGACTCTTTGGGACCCTGTGGACTGCAGCCCACCAGGCTCCTCCGTCCATGGGATTTTCCAGGCAAGAGTACTGGAGTGGAGTGCCATTGCCTTCTCCGCATGTTAGCTGTAGAATATCATTTTTAATAGCTAAATAGTATTCTACTTTATCAATATATCATGATTTATTTAACCAATCAGAATGATAGCAACTGTTGTTTGAGGCCTTATGCTGACCTTGGCACACTGCTGGGCTTGCTGTATGTACTCTTACTTTTCTTGCCTATAACCCTGTGAAGTGTAGGTATCATCCTTTTTATTTGACAGATGAGGAAACTTGGCCTCACCTTAGATGGCTAGTAGGTTGAAAAGACAGAATTTAAATTCATTTGATTTTGAGAGGCCAAGCTCTTAACCACTCACTATGTTTCTTTGCATATTGGTGGTTATTTCCTTTAGGATAAATTCCTGGAATTAAAATAGCAAGTGCATTTTAAGGCTTTTGATCTATGTTGCTGGGTTGATGTGTAGGCCATTTCCCAGGTTATATATAACAGGGCTGTGTTCTTCACACCCTTGCCTATAGTGGGGACTCTTAAACCTTTCTGCTATCAGACCTCATTGTTTTAAATCACATTAAAAATTATAAACAAAGATAAACACTAATCTTATGCTTATTTCTCATCTATATATTTTTAATTAAAGTATAGTTGATTTACAATGTTGTAAGAGTTTCAGATGTATAGCAAAATGATTCGGTTTTATATATACACACACACACAGAGTATTTCCCCTTATGAGTTATTACAAAATATTGAGTATAGTTCCCTATGCTATACACTAGGTCCTTGTTGGTTACCTGTTTTATACATGAAGTGAAGTGAAAGTTGTTCAGTTGTGTCTGACTCTTTGTGACCCCATGGACTGTGCCGTCCGTGGAATTCTCCAGGCCAGAATACTGGAGTGGGCAGCCTTGCCCTTCTCCAGGGCCTCTTCCCAACCCAGGAATTGAACCCAGGTCTCCCTCATTGCAGGCGGATTCTTTACCAGCGGAGCCACAGGGAAGCCCAAGAATACTGGAGTGGGTAGCCTATCCCTTCTCTAGTTGATCTTCCTGACCTGGGAATCAAACCGGGGTCTGCTGCATTGCAGGCAGGTTTTTTGCCAACTGAGCTGTTAGTGAAGCCCCCATTTTAGTGTGTATATGTTAATGTGTGTGTGTGTGCTTAGTCACTAAGTTGTGTCCAATTCTTTGTGATCCCTTTGACCATAGCCCGCCAGGCTCTTCTCTCCTTGGGATTTTCCAGGCAAGAGTACTGGAGTGGGGTGCCATTTCCTCCTTCAGGGGATCTTCCCAACCCAAGGATCGAACCCGTGTCTTCTGCATTGACAGGTGGATTTTTTACTCCTGAGTCACCTGGGAAGTAGCATATGTTAACCCCAAACTCCTAATTTATCCTTCCCCTCTATATGTCTTCTTAGGTGAATTTTTCATTCATGTCTTTTCCTCATTGTTTTCTAAGATTGTTTGTGTCTTCTATTGATTTGTTGAAGCCTTTCAAATAAGGGACTCCTTTGGTGTTCAAGTAAATGTTACACTGCTTGGTATGAAAATAGCCTGTTTACTTTGAAGAAATATTAACCTTTACAATTGAAAAGAATTAATGAGAAAAGAATACTGCTGTTAACGTAATAGCACCAGTCAGACTTCTGGAATTAAAAAACAAACAAACAAATATCTATAAGTGAAGAGATAACTTCTTTCTTCTGGGGAACTTGTTCTTTAGTCTCTAACTCTTAAGTCACTAAGGTTTGTGTTCTTCAATTGGAACTACTACTTTTCTGTGGCCATGGCAACACATCTTAGCTGCCATGAACAGCATACACCTTGACAAAATATTTTTTTAGAGAGTGGTTTTCATTATCCAGTGTATTCATGGAGAGTCTAAATGAATTAATGGGTGTAGACCCATCATTGTATAATAATAACAGTCATAAAAATAGCAAAATTAACAGTTACTATCTACTGATCACTTACTGTATTCCAACCACAATGCTAAATGCTTTGTATTGCTTTAATCTGATCTTCACAGTAATCCTAGGTTGTAGCTATTGTTATTTTATACACGAAGAAATTGACACAGCAAAGAGTTAGGTGGCTTGTCCTGGGTTATACAGACGGTAAGTGCTGGAGCTTAACTTCAACTCCGATGCTATACTGAGTCTTTTCGGTTTATTCCAAAAGGATGTTGTTGGGGGTTTGTGTTTATTTAAACAGTGTGAGCATGCATGGCAAATAATCTTGATTGTAAAAGCTGGAGTTAACACTACTAGCCTCTGAGACAGCACTAGGTAGGATCACTGGTCACAGTGACTCTGCCAGGATTTCAGAACCGATGCTCTTATAAAAATCAGAGTTTTGATGTTTCATTAGATTTAAAGAGCTCAAAGGGTAGCTGCTCCAATATATTCTACCCTGGGCTTCTCTTGAGGACCATCAATTTGGAAGAGGGTCTCTGATGGGGAAAATGGGGAAAAAATAGACTTGTAAGGCATCCTAGGCACTAAGACAGAAGAACCACTTTTCTTCTTGCAGTTTGATTGAGGTATAATTGATCAAATTGTGTATGTGTATAAAAAACTCAACGTGATCATTTGATTTGGTTGTACAGTGTGAAGTATTTGCCACAGCAAAATTAATTAAACATCTGTCACCTCACATGGTTACTTTTTATGTGTGATGAGAATGCTTGAGATGTATTCTGTGAGCAAATCTCAGGCGTATCATATAATATTATTTAACTATAGTCATTATGCCATACATAGATCTCCAGAACTTAGTTATTTTATAACGGAGAGTTTGTACCCTTTGACCAATATCTCTTCACTTTCCCCCCGACAGCCACTGTTCTATTCTTTTGTTCTGAGTTCAGATTTCACATATAAGTGATGTCATACAATATTTGTCTTTCTGTGTCTGGCTTATTTCACTTAGTGAAATGTCCTCCAGTTCATTTACGTTGTCACCAACGGCAGGGTTTCCTTCTTTTTATGGCTGAATAATATTGTTTTCTATTTATTTGTTTACATTCCTACTAATAATGTACAAAGGTTTCCTTTTCTCCACATCCTCTTCAGTGCTTGTTATCTCTTTCTTTTTTTTTTTTTTTTGATGCGAGCCATTCTGACAGGTGTTAATTGATTCCTCATTGGGATTTTGATTTGCCTTTCCCTGATAATTAGTGATGTCCAGCATCTTTTCATGTATCCATTGGCCACATGAATGTCTTCTTTGAAAAATGTCTATTTAGGCTCATTGTCCATTTTTAAATTGGATTATTATTATTGCTATTAAGTTGTGTGGGTTCCTTGTATAGTTTAGATATTAGTCCCTTATAAGATATAATTTGTAAATAATTTCTCTTGTTCTGTGGGTTACTTTTTCATTTTATTGACTATTTCCCCGTTGTACAGAGGATTTTTAGTTTGTCATAGTCTCACTTATTTATTTTTGCTGCTATTAACTGTGCTTTTGGTGTCATATCCAAAAAAAATAAAATAAAAATCATTGCCTAGAACAATGTCAAAGAGCATTTCCCCTATATTTTCTTCTGGGATTTTTATGGTTTCAGGTTTTACATTTGTCTTTAATCCATTTCCATTTAATTTTTGTGAGCGGTGTAAGAGAGGGATCGGTTTCATTCTTTGGATGTAGATCCCAGTTTTCCCAGTGCCATTTATTGAGGAGATTATCCTTTACCCATTGTATGCTCCTGGTGCCCTTGTCGATGACTAGTTGACTGTATCTGTGTGGGCTTGCTTCTGGGCTCTCTGTTTTGTTTCATTAGTCTGTGTGTTTGTTGCCGGTACCTGTTCTGATTACTATTATTTTTCTAATGCAGGGTAAAATCAAGAATTGTGATGCCTCCAGCTTTTTCTTCTTTCTCAAGATTGCTTTGAGTCTCCTAGGTCTTTTCTGCTTCCATATGAATTTTAGGATTGTTCTTTCCTAATTCTGTGAAAAATACCATTGGAGTTTTGATAAGGATTGCATTGAATCTGTAAATCATTTTGGGTAGTTGTATATTTTCCAATCCATGAACTTGGAATCTTTTCTTTTCCATTTACTCATGTTTTCCTCCATTGCTTTCATTGATGTCTTATAGTCTTCAGTGTACAGGTCTTTTACTTCTTTTGTTAAATTTATTCCTAGATATTTTATTATATGATATAAACCTATCATAAATGGGTTTGTTTTCTTATTTCTCTTCCAAGTAACTTATTTTTAGTGTATGCAAAATGTAACTGATTTTTGTGTGTTGATTTTATATTCAGCAACTTTTCTGAATGTTTTTATTAATTCTGATAGATTTTAGGTGGAGTCTTTAGAGTCTTCTATATATAAGATTGTGTCAACTGCAAACAGAAACAGTTTTACTTTTTCCTCCCCATTGTGAGTTCCTTTTTATTTATTTGTTTATTTTGCTAATTGTTCTGGTTAGAACAATTGAGGTCCTGTTAGGACCTCAAATACTATGTTGAATAGACTTTTTCTTGACCTTGGAAGGAGTCTTTTCAGCTTTTCACTGGTGAGTATGATGTTAGTTGTGGGCTTGTCATACATGTCCTTTATTATGTTGAGATATATTCCTTTTGTACCTACTTTGTTGAGTTTTTTTTTTTTATCATGAATGAATGTTGAATTTTGTTGAATGTGTCTTCTGCATCTATTGAAATGATCCTATGATTTTATTCTTTATTCTGTTAATGTGTTGTAGCATATTTATTGATTTGCATGTGTTTAGCCATCCTTGCCTCCAGTGATAAATCCCACTTGATTGTGGTGTTTGGTTCTTTCAGTGCGCTTTTGAATTCAGTTTGCTAGTATTATGTTGAGGATTTTTGTATCTATGTTTATGAGGAATATTGGCTTGCCATTTTATTTTCTTGCAGTGTCCTTGTCGGCCTTTGATACTAGGGTAATGGTGCCCTTGTAAAACAATTTTGGGAGGGTCCCCTCTTCTTTAATTTTTTAGAAGAATTTAAGAAGCATTGATATAAATTCTTCAAGTATTTGGTAGAATTCACCAGTGAAACCATCTGATTTTGGGCTTTTTTGTTGGGAAATTTTTGATTATTAATTCAATACCCTGACTCATTACTGGTCTGTTCAGATTTTCTGTTTTTTGTTTTTTTTTTTATGACTCAGTCTTGGAAGGTTGTATGTTTCTATGCATTAATCCTTTACTTCTTGGTTATTCAATTTGTTGGTGTATAACTGCTCACAGTAGTCTCTTATGATCCTTTTGTTTTTGTAGTATCAGTTGTAATGTTTCCTCTTTCATCTCTGATTTTGCTTGTTTGTGCCTCTCCTTTTTTTTTTTTCTTAGTGTCACTAAAGTTTGTCTATTTTGTTCATCTTTTCAAAATACCAGCTTTTCATTTTGTTTATCTTTTCTATTAATGCAGTCTCTGTTTCATTTACTTCCATTCTGATCATTGTTATTCCCTGCCTTCTAACTTTGGACTTAGTTGTTCTTTTTCTATTTTCTTGAGGTATAAAGTTAGGTTGTTTATTTTAAATCTTTCTTGTTTCTTAAGACAGTGTTTGTTACTATAACCTTCTCTCTTAGAACTGCTTTTGCTCCATCCCATAGGTTTTGGTATGTAGTATTTCCATTTTTGTTTGTTTCAAGATTTTTTTTTTGATTCCCCTTTTGAGTTCTTTCATGACCCACTGGCAATTCAGAAATGTGTTAATTTCCATATATTCGTGAATTTTCCAGCTTTACTCCTGTTATTGATTTCTAGTTTCATACCATTGATTTTGGAAGAGATACTAGATATGATACTAATCTTCCTAAATTTCTTAAGGCCTGTTTGTTGTCTAAGATATGATTTGCCTTGGATAATATACGCACTTGAGAAGGTTGCGTATTCTGCTGCTGCCGGCTAGAATATGTATGTATTTTAGGTCTATTTTATTAGGTGTAGTTTAAGTTCAGAATTTGCTTATTGATTTCCTGTCTGTATGATCTATCCGTTGCTGAAAGTGGAGTATTGAAGTCTCCTACTATTACTGTATTGTTGTCTATTATTCCCTTCATATCTCTTAGTGTTTGCTTAATATGTTCACGCACTTTATGTTGGGTGCGTATGTACTTACAGTTATTATATACTCTTGATAAATTGATCCCTTTGTTATTAGCTTATGTTATTAACTTCTTTGTCTCTCTTACAATCTTTGACTTAAACTCCATTTTGTCTGTAAGTGGAGCTTAACAAAACCTGCTCCCTTTTGGTTTCCATTTTTGTGGAATATCTTTTTGCTCCCTTCTCTTTCAGCCTATGTGCATTCTTAAAGCTGACATGAGTTCCTGGTAGGCAGAGTATTCAGTTCAGTTCAGTTCAGTCGCTCAGTCGTGTCCGACTCTTTGCGACCCCATGAATCACAGCATGCCAGGCCTCCCTATCCATCACCAATTCCCTGAGTTCACTCAAACTCATGTCCATCGAGTCGGTGATGCCATCCAGCCATCTCATCCTCTGTCGTCCCCTTCTCCTCCTGCCCCCAATCCCTCCCAGCATCGGGGTCTTTTCCAATGAGTCAACTCTTCACATGAGGTGGCCAAAGTACTGGAGTTTCAGCTTTAGCATCATTCCTTCCAAAGAACACCCAGGGCTGATCTCCTTCAGAATGGACTGGTTGGATCTCCTTGCAGGCAGAGTATAGTTGGGTCTTTTTTTTTTTAACCCATTCAGTTACTCTATGTCTTTTGATTGGAGAATTTAATCCATTTACATATAAGCGATTCATGAATTGGTAAGACTTATTGGGCTTTCCCAGTGGCATTAGTGGTAAAGAACTCACCTGCCAATGCAAGAGACTTAAGAGATGTGGGTTTGATCCCTGGGTCAGGAAGATTCTCTGGAGGAGGGCATGGCAACCCACATCAGTATTCTTGCCTGGAGGATCCATGGACAGAGGAGCCTAGCAGAGGATCCACAGTCCATAGGATCACAAAGAGTTGGATACAACTGAATGACTTAGCTTGCAGGCACACATGCAAGGACTTACTATTGCCATCCTGTTATTATTTTCTGAGCATTTAGTAGTTCCTTTGTTCCTCTCTTGCTGTCTTCCCTTGTGATTTAATGATTTTTCTTTAGTGGTGTGTTTATATTTCTGTTTCTACTTTGTGTATCTATAGTAGGAACCTAGAATGTTAGGTCCATGAATCAAGGTAAATTGGAAGTGGTCAGACAGGAGATGGAAAGAGTGAAAATCGACATTTTAGGAATCAGTGAACTAAAATGGACTGGAATGGGCGAATTTAACTCAGATGACCGTTATATCTACTACTGTGGACGAGAATCCCTTAGAAGAAATGGAGTAGCTCTCATAGTCAATACAAGTCCAAAATGCAGTACTTGGGTGCAATCTCAAAAATGACAGAATGATCTCTGTTCATTTCCAAGGCAAACCATTCAATATTACAGTAATCCAAGTTTATGCCCCAACCAGTAATGCTGAAGAAGCTGAAGTTGAACAGTTCTATGATGACCTACAAGACCTTCTAGAACTAAGACCCCAAAAGATATCCTTTTCATTATAGGGAACTGGAATGCAAAAGTAGGAAGCCAAGAAATACCTGGAGTAACAGGCAAATTTGGTGTTGGAGTACAGAATGAAGCAGGGCAAAGGCTAACAGTTTTGCCAAGAGAACGCACTGGTCATAGCAAACACCCTCTTCCAACAACACAAGAAAAGACTCAACACATGGACATCACCAGATAGTCAATACCAAAATCAAATTGATTATAGTCTTTGCAGCCAAAGATGGAGAAGCTCTATACAGTCAGCAAAAACAAGACTGGGAGCTGACTGTGGCTCAGATCATGAACTCCTTATTGCCAAATTCAGACTTAGACTTAAGAAAGTAGGGAAAACCACTAGACCATTCAGGTATGACCTAAATCAAATCCCTTACGATTTTACAGTGGAAGTGACAAATAGATTCAAGGGATTAGATCTGATAGACAGTGTGCCTGAAGAACTATGGATGGAGGTTCATGACATCATACAGGAAGCAGAGATCAAGACCATCCCTAAGAAAAAGAAATGCAAAAAGGCAAAATGGTCGTCTGAGGAGACCTTACAAATAGCTGAGAAAAGAAGAGAAGTGAAAGGCAGTGGAGAAAAGGAAAGATATACCCATTTGAATGCAGAGTTCCAAAGAATAGCAAGGAGAGATAAGGAAGTCTTCCTCATTGATCACTGCAAAGAAATAGAGGAAAACAATAGAATGGGAAAGACTAGAGATCTCTTCAAGAAAATTAGAGATACTAAGGGAACATTTCATGCAAAGGTGGGCACAATAAAGAAATGGTATGGACCTAACAGAAGCAGAAGGTATTAAGAAGAGGTGGCAAGAATACACAGAAGAACTGTACAAAAAAAGATCTTCATGACCAAGATAATCACAATGGTGTGATCACTCACCTAGAGCCAGACATCCTGGAATGTGAAGTCAAGTGGGCCTTAGGAAGCATCACTATGAGCAAAGCTAATGGAGATGATGGAATTCCAGTTGAGCTATTTCAAATCCTAAAAGAGGATGCTGTGAAAGTGCTGCACTCAATATGCCAGCAAATTTGGAAAACTCAGCAGTGACCACAGGACTGGAAAAGGTGAGTTTTCATTCCAATCCCAAAGAAAGGCTATGCCAAATAGTGTTCAAACTACTGCACAATTGCACTCATCTCACACACTAGCAAAGTAATACTCAAAATCCTCAAAGCCAGGCTTCAGCAATACGTGAACTGTGAACTTCCAGATGTTCAAGCTGGTTTTAGAAAAGGCAGAGGAACCAGAGATCAAATTGCCAACATCTGCTGGATCATTGAAAAAGCAAGAGAGTTCCA
Source organism: Bos mutus (assembly GCF_027580195.1). Classification (NCBI taxonomy): domain Eukaryota; kingdom Metazoa; phylum Chordata; class Mammalia; order Artiodactyla; family Bovidae; genus Bos; species Bos mutus. The sequence goes on along the minus strand of NC_091626.1, from coordinate 25,228,482 downwards.
GAAACACATCTACTTCTGCTTTATTGACTATGCCAAAGCCTTTGAGTGTGTGGATCACCACGAACTGTGGAAAATTCTGAAAGAGATGGGAATACCAGACCACCTGACCTGCCTCCTGAGAAATCTGTATGCAGGCAAAGAATCAACAGTTAGAACCAGACACTGAACAACAGACTGGTTCCAGATCGGGAAAGGAGTACATGAAGGTTGTATATTGTCACCCTGCTTATTTAACTTATATGCAGAGTACATCATGTGAAATGCCAGGCTGGATGAAGCACAAGCTGGAATCAAGATTGCCAGGAGAAACATCAGTAACCTCAGATACACAGATGACACCACCCTTATGGCAGAAAGTGAAGAACTAAAGAGCCTCTTGACAAAAGTGAAAGAGGAGAGTGCAAAGTAGGCTTAAAATTCAACATTCAGAAAACTAAGATCATGGCACCCGGTCCTATCACTTCATGGGAAATAGATGGGGAAACAGTGGAAACAGTGGCTGACTTTATTTTTTGGGGCTCCAAAATCACTGCAGATGGTGACTGCAGCCATGAAATTAAAAGACACTTATTCCTTGGAAGAAAAGCAATGACCAACCTAGACAGCATATTAAAAAGCAGAGATATTACTTTGTCAACAAAGGTCTGTCTAGTCAAAGCTATGGTTTTTCCAGTAGTCACGTATGGATGTGAAAGCTGGACTATAAAGAAAGCTGAGTGCCGAGGAATTGATATTTTTGAACTGTGGTGTTGGAGAAGACTCTTGAGAGTCCCTTGGGTGGCAAGGAGATCCAGCTGGTCGATCCTAAAGGAAATCAGTCCTGAATATTCATTGGCAAGATTGATGTTGAAGCTGAAACTCCAATACTTTGGTCACCTGATTCGTAGAACTGACTCCCTGGAAAAGACCCTGATGCTGAGAAAGATTGAAGGTGGGAGGAGAAACGACAGAGGATCAGATGGTTGGATGGCATCACTGACTCAGTGGACATGAATTTGAGCAAACTCCGGGAGTTGGTGATAGACAGGGAAGCCTGGCATGCTGCAGTCTATGGGGTTGCAAACAGTCAGAAACGACTGAGTGAACTGAACTGAACTGATAATGGTTTTTTGCCTTGAGGTTACTGTAAGACTTACATAAAACGTCTTATAACAGTGTTTTTTAAAATGATCACATACAGAATCTGTACCATTTTACTAACCCCTCTCCATTTTATGTTTTTGATGTCACAATTTACATCTTCTTATATTACAGTGGATACATGTGTATCCGTTAAATCATTGTGCCTATGGTTGTTTTAAATCATTAAAAAAATTTTATACTAGAATTAAGTAATTTACATATCACCTTTACAGTATTAGAGTATTTTGAATTTGACTATATAATTTCTTTTACCAGGGAATTATATGCTTTCATATGTTTTTATGCTATTAACTAACATCTTTTCATTTCTGCTTGAGAACCCTCTTTAGCATTTATCTTAAGGTATTCCCAGTGGTGACCTTATTTGGAAATAGTCTTTGGTAAATATAATTAGTTAAGAGGAGGTTAGTGCAGGAAAGTGGGCCCCTAATCCAATACCACTGGTGTCCTTATAAAAAGGAACACTTGGACACAGACACATACACAGAGCACCATGTAAAGACTGGATTTATGCTGCCACAAGCCAGGGAGCTAGGAGAAGTTAGGAGGATAGCCTGGAGCTGATGGTTCCCTAGAGCATTCAGAGGAAACAGAAGCCTGCTGACTCCTTGATCTCAGACTTCTGGCCTCCAGAACTGTGAGACAGTCCGTTTCTGACCATCCGTTTGTGGCACTCTGTTACGGCAGCCTCAGGAAACTAACAGCAACCTGGTGTTTTCTCCATCCTCAGAACAAACGAGATGGGGTGTTTAAAAGTATTTTTCCTCCTTTTCTATGTGGAATTGAGGCCTGGGGTAGGGGTGGCCAGATAACAAAGTAACCAGAGCCTTCTCTATTATCTGCATCTCGGGTCCGCAGCTCCAGCCTCAGAGATCTTACTGTCTCCTTGGCAGCTTGAACACCAGAAACTCAGCAGGTCCAAACTAGATATGCAGGCTTTCCCTTCCAAATCTCTTCCTCCGTCTTAAGCGCATCTCAGTTATTGTTATTGTACTCCTCTCAGTCCCTCTGGCTAAAGCATCCTGTGATCCCTCCCTTTCCTCATCTCCACTTTAAAAAAAAATCTAGACTTCCACCTTCTTTTGAAAAATAGGAAGATTTGGGAACAGGTCATTACTGCCTGGTGATAACTGGCCAGACTGAGGGGCTGCCCCTTAACAGGGGGAGTGTGTCTGGTCCTGCCCCTAAACCTCCGTCTTCCTGGGAAAGTCAGAAATCAGGGCAGAGCTGCTCACCCTGGGCTCTGAGTCAGCTCACAGCTTTGCCTCCTGCTGCGTCCCTCACTGGCTGGGGGTGGCGGCGGGGCTCCCAAGGGAGGCTCCTTAATCTCACTGGACCTTTGGACACTAATCTGGAGATGAGATAATAATGATCCTTGCCTCCTAGAAACCTTGAGAAGATTAAATGATTTAATGCATATCAAGAGGTTAGACCCGGGTCCCAAACAGGCACTCCACAATCGTTCACTTGTATTTCATAGATTCAAGAAAATCTTATTGGCACTTATCCAACCTGTTTTATTACTTTTCATGAAGGAGGGTGTGGTTTTTCTTTGGTTTTCTCCCCATCCTCCACCTGTTTCACACAGTAACATGGTTCCCAACATTTTTGGCACCACGGACTGGTTTCGTGGAAGACAGCTTTTCCACGGGTCGGGTGTCGGGGCTAGAGGGGATGGTTTCGGGATGATTCAAGGGCATTGCATTCACTGTGCACTTTGTTTCTATTATGGTTACATCAGCTCCACCTCAGAGCGTCAGGCATTAGATCCCAGAGGTTGGGGACCCCAGCAGTAAGAGAGGTGGGGGTAGTTATGCAGGAAGAAGCAGGGAACTTGGAGTAAAGCTCCCAGGCCTCTCCTGGCAGCCGAGCTCCTGGTGCTTACCTGTCTTCTGTTTTGTTCAGCTTCCAGGGACCAAAGGCCCAGCTTGGTGACTGGCCTCCTGAGGCCCCCAGAGTCACAGGGATGGGGGGAGGTGCCTCTAATTGGGTTCACAGTTGAGCACACCGGTATTTACCCTGGAGGCAGGACAGACTGCTGGGAATAGCTGCTTAACACAAAATGCAGCCAGCAAGTCTGGTGTTAGTTAGAAGCCTGTTACTTATGAGTTGAGGAGTTGGCAGAGCCCAGACAAGCAAAAGGTGAGGAACCTCCCCCATCAACAGACACTGCAGTTGTTTCCATTCTGTTTGCCTTATAGGGCCCCTCCTAAGCAGAACTGACTTTTTCAGCTGATATTCATTGACTGAATCTTCATTAATCAATGGGGATTTACTACGGCAGGGGTCTCCAACCTTTTTGGCCCCAGGGACTAGTTCCATGGAAGACAATTTTTCCATCTGTGGACTAGGGGTTGGGGAGGATAGTTTAGGGATGATTCAAGTGCATTATATGTATTGTGCATTTTGTTTCTACTTTGATTACATCAGCCTCACCTCAGATTGTGAAGCGTTAGATCCTGGAGGTTGGGGACCCCGAAACAATTCCTGGATGCTAGATACAGTACCAGCTGTCAATAATAAATAGAGACAGGTAAGACACAGTCCTGCCTACAAAGAGTTTATAGGCAAAGATGGGGAAGATGGATGACACAAAGGCTGGGGGAGCACAGGTGCGGGTTTTGGATCCCAGAGTGGGAGATCCTACAAGCCTGGGATTGACTGCAAGCAGTTGGGAGATCACCATACTGGTCATTGTTGATCTAATGTCCCAATAAGATTAGCTTTGTCAGGACAAGAATAGTGACTGTGTTTTTATTGCTCTGTCTCTAGGGCTAGCCCTGTGGTTGGCATATAATAGAGGCTCAGTAAACATTTGATGAATAAGGGAATTAAATGACATCTAAGCTGAGAATGGAAGGATGAGGGACTCACCAAGCTGGAGCGTGTGTGTGTGTGTGTGTGTGTGTGTGTGTGCAGAGGCAGGAAGAGATGGAGTAGAAGGGAGTGGCAGTAGGAAATAAAAAGGTGAGGAAGGACATTATGAGGAGGAAGTGGCATGAACTCTTTGGAGGAGGGACAAAGACTGGAACTCTGGGAACTGTGGCTCACGTGGTGGGGCGGAATAGAGACATTTCAGGGAGGCATGGGGCAGGCTGATGGTGAGGCTTTAAACAGAGGACAGGCATAATTAAATTTGCTATACATGTTTTAATGGATTGAAGCGGACAGAGTAGAAGCAGAGAGGCCAATTCGATGCCTTCTGCAACAATCTTGATTAGAGATGGGGGTGGCTGGACAAATTACTGATAACTGAGATGGGGATGCAGATAGATTGAAAAGCAATGAGGGATGTATTAGAATCGTCAGAACCTGGTATTTTTCTATGGAGAAGGAAGGAAAGGTGTCTGAATGATGCCCACACCTTTGGGAGATCTAACATCATTTGCTTACATGTAAATAACAGAGAAAGAAGAGCAGCGAAGAGATAAAAGCACAAGGGGACATGTTGAGTTTGGGTTGCTGGTAAGAAGTGCATACATTAGTCCTAACCTGACAGGAACGATCTGGCTTGAGATACAGGTTTGGACATTCATTGGCATATGAAGGCAAAACCTGGAGGTCCAGAGATATAATTCAACAGGCCCATAAGTCTCAGAAATTTCTTTGAAAATTTAGTGGATGAATGTTACACTGGAGAGTTTGTTTTGTATCAACTTTCCAAAGGTCCTTGTCTCCAAGTAAGTTATCCTTTGATCTGTGTGGTTATTGATGCTGGAAGGAGAGATGAAGCTTTTTAAGCACAGTGGGAAGGGAAGAGAGATGACAGTGGTGCTGAAGGCCTGGGAGGCCCTGTGCTAGGTTGGAAGTGAGCGGGGGCAGAATATGGGGAAGGAGATGAAGACTCCCAGAAAGCATTAGCTTGACTGTTTATAAAGCACGCTCACAGAAATGTTATTCATGCGTCAGTAACTCAGCTAGGTATTTATCACTTGGCTCTGGGTCAGTTAGAGGGCAGTAGAAGACACAGAAACTTGGCTGTGAGTTTTAAACAAGAATGGATTTAATACAGAGAGTTAGGTGCTTAAAAAAAAAACACAGGTCAGCCACATGGAAAGGTTTCCAGAACAGTCTGGACCCATGCTCAGACTGCATGTTCTCCTGCAGCTGCCATCCCAGCACGGGGAACCTGGGACCGGAAAGCCACTATGGCCGCCACTGCTGCTGCTTCTGGACATTCAGGAAGCTGGAGAAGGGGTGCTGGGATGCTGCTGAGGATGAAAGGTCTCATGTTTCCATGACCTTCCTTGACAGCAGTGAGCAGTCAAGAAGGAGTCAGAAATGATCCCCGTCTTACTTATACCTTCTAGAACATCTTCCATGAATATATCTAATTAGTGGAACCTAATGAACTCCTTCCCCTCTCCTCCATCCCACCAATTCAGGAAAATCTGGAAAACATTTCTAACAGTTGCTGTTCAGTTGCTAAGTCGTGTCTGACTCTTGGATCTCATGGACTGCAGCACACCAGGCCTCCCCGTCCTCACTGTCCCTAACTATTCCACCTTAAAAGAGAGCAAAATGGAGGTAGAGGTGGGGGCCTTTGTCTCTAAGGGGCTAGATTGCAAATAATTCGGTCTTAGGGGGCCATGTGCTACTCATCTTTATCTTCATAGTGCAAATCAGCCATTGAAAGTACATACCAAGAAATAGGTGAACATGGTTGTGTTCCAATAAAACTTTATTTCTGAAAGCAAGTGGTGGGTTGGTTTTGGCCTGGGGGCCATAATTTGGCCACCCTTGAGGTAAGAAAGCCAATTCACAGTAATTTTCAGAGTTTTTTTTTTTTTTTTTAACAGATGATGGAACTAGAATTGGAGTGATTCAGGGTCATTTAGCCAGTGCCAGTGTACACACACCCCGGTTATTTTAGTTTCAAAGTTCATGCTCTTTTCAGCAAACCATGATGCTGAGTCTCCCTTTGGGAGACTCATGATCTAAAATAGGAGAGAAAATGTGCACTTCATTGTTGCAGACCGTGGTAAAAGCCCCAGGGATGGTGCAGAATATTTTTGCATATGAGACATTTTTTAACAAGAGGATTCAGGACACATTTCATGGTGAAGTAGTTTAAGCTAGGTGCTGGAGAAAGCTGTGACTTTGACAGGTGGACGTGCTGTGAGGGTAGAGAGGTAGGGACCAGAGAGCATTTTAGATGGAGGGAGAAACTTCAAGGCAAGTTTAGGAAGTTCAGTTCAGGTCAGTTGCTCAGTCGTGTCCGACTCTTTGCACCCCATGAACTGCAGCATGCCAGGCCCTCCCTGTCCATCACCAACTCCCAGAGTCCACCCACACCCATGTCCATTGAGTCAGTGATGCCATCCAGCCATCTCATCCTCTGTCGTCCCCTTCTCCTCCTGCCATCAATCTTTTCCAGTATCAGGGTCTTTTCCAATGAGTCAGCTCTTTGCATCAGGTGGCTTCAACATCAGTCCTAATAAACACCCCAGACTGATCTCCTTTAGGATGGACTGGTTGGATCTCCTTGCAGTCCAAGGGACTCTCAAGAGTCTTCTCCAACACCACAGTTCAAAAGCATCAATTCCTTGGCGCCCAGCTTTCTTTATAGTCCAACTCTTACATCCATGTATGACTACTGGAAAAACCATAGCGTTGACTAGATGGACCTTTGTTGACAAAGTAGTGTCTTGCTTTTTAATATGCTGTCTAGGTTGGTCATAATTTTCCTTCCAAAGAGTCTTTCTATTTCATGGCTGCAATCACCATCTGCAGTGATTTTGGAGGCACAAAAAATAAAGTCTGACACTGTTTCCACTGTTTCCCCATCTATTTCCCATGAAATGATGGGACCAGATGCCATGATCTTAGTTTTCTGAATGTTGAGCTTTAAGCCAACTTTTTCACTCTCCTCTTTCACTTTCATCAAGAGGCTTTTTAGTTCCTCTTCACTTTCTGCCATAAGGGTGGTGTCATCTGTATATCTGAGGTTATTGATATTTCTCCCGGCAATCTTGATTCCAGCTTGTGCTTCCTCCAGCCCAGCGTTTCTCATGATGTGCTCTGCATATAAGTTAAATAAGCAGGGTGACAATATACAGCCTTGACGTACTCCTTTTCCTATTTGGAACCAGTCTGTTGTTCCATGTCCAGTTCTAACTGTTGCTTCCTGATCTGCATACAGATTTCTCAAGGGGCAGGTCAGGTGGTCTGGTATTCCCATCTCTTTCAGAATTTTCCACAGTTTATTGTTCAGGAAGTTTAGGAAGACAAGAATCCAAACTCTTCTGAATACTGTGACTGTAGAGGGTTTTAGCAGAGATAAGGCTAGATTATAGAGAAGCTTAGATGTTAGGATTAGGCATCTAGAAAGGAAATTAGGAATTTCCAGATTAGGAATCTGGAAAGCAGAAGCAGTGACAATTTTTGAACAAGGCTGTGGTAACACACATGGTATTCAGTTGCCCAGTTGTGTCCAACTCTTTGTGACCCCATAGACTGCCGCACACCAGGCCTCCCTGTCCCTCAGCATCTCCCAAAGTTTGCCCAAGTTCATGTCACTTGCATCGGTGATGCCATCCAGCTCTCTCATCCTTTGACGCCCTCTTCTCCTTCTGCTCTCAGTCTTTTCCAGCATCAGGGACTTTTCCAATGAATTGACTGTTTTCATCAGATGACCAAAATACTGGAGCTTCAACTTCAGCATCAGTGATTCCAGTGAGTATTCAGGGTTGATTTCCCTTAGGATTGACTGGTTTGATCTCCTTGCTGTCCAAGGAGATCTTTTCAGGAGTCTTCTCCAGCATCACAGTTGGAAGGCATCAATCCTTTGGCGTTCTGTCTTCTTTAGGGTCCATAACCACCCAGTGGTCACGTAACATACATTACTTCAGGAAGAATTATCTGGTACTGTGATGCAGAATTTTTTGAGAGTCAGAAGATCATGGTAACAAGAATCCACATAAGTTACTGCAACATCTTTGCATAAGGATACAAAGGAAGCAGTGAATATGAGGGACATCTTGAGCCATATCTGGGACTTGGAAACTTTTAAGTGTGGTAGGTCTAAAAGGATGGCTTTTATGAAAATGAGAATAATAATAATTCTAAGAAGAATAACTTAGAAGTCTGGGGACAGGAGTCTGGTTTTTGTAGGAAAGGTGTTAGGTTCCACCTTGGATAAAAAGGGCTGAGGAGATAAATGGGAAAATGGAGCAGGCAAGTGGAAATATGGGCTTGATCTTCACAAGAGAGGTGGTGGGGAAATGTCACATACAGCTGAACAGAGAGCACAGAAGAGCGCAGGTGTCTAAGGGCGTGTGGATAGTGGGTGGTGCACAAAGCAGACTTCAGGGGACTTGGGTCCTCGAGACCCAGAAGAGGGAGTGCTAAGTTGCTTCAGTCATGTCCGACCCTTGGCAACTCTGTGGACTGTAGCCTGCCAAGCTCCTCTGTCCATGGGATTCTTCAGGCAGGAATACTGGAGTGGGTTGCCATTCCCTTCTCCAAGTGATCTTCCCTGCGTTGGCAGACAGGTTCTTTACTACTAGTGCCACCTGGGAAGCCCAGGAGAGGGAGGGGAAGATGGAGCAGGAGGGGAGGTGGAATGCCAGGGTGCGTGGGGCATCAGAGGAGTCGAGAGAAGGGGCTGTCTCCAGGGGAAGGACCCACAGGTGGTGTGGCATGCCATAGGGGCAGAGTAGGGTGAGTAAATGGAGACAGAAGGCTGGGTACTGTTCTCATAAAGAATCTGACACAGGAGGAAAAGAGGAGAAAAGCTGGTAGATTGAAATTTTTGTTTTAAAGTTGATTAATTCTGCACTGCCTATACACCACACGTGATTTAGCGTGTCAGAATGTCTCCTGACTTCTCCACTCCCCCACCAAAGTGGGTGGAACGAGGAATATCATCTACATCTGGATTCCAGGCTTCATTCTTGGGCCCCTTGTTTGTGTCTGAATTGACTATGCCTTTGGCTCTGCTGGTGGTCTCTGCTGACAGCCTGTGAGGTCGCACACAATTGTGGGCAGTTGGTAGGCCTCTGCTTAGAGCCGTGAGACCCGGCTAATACATTTGGAACACGTACTGGTTCCTTTCTCAGTCTCCACTCAGTGGGAAGAAATCAGCCCCTGACTTTGAAATTTCGGAGGTTATACATTTGTGGAATACCAAATCAGTGTGTTGATGATTTTTGTCTTACCTCACAGGATTCCTTTTAAGTCGACTAGAGAATGGCTATGCCTGGCTATGAAAATTTAGTCTCCCCAGGGTTTTGTGTTTTTTTTTCCCCTAGAAAAATACAGGTATGCCCAAACCCCAAGAGGAACTAAATATTTTTACATCAGTGCTTTCTGTGATAATAAACAAAAGCAACACACTCAACAACAAAAATGTCAAGCCAGACAAACTCTGTAGAGTTTCACATGGAAGCGATTTCATCAGTCTAAATCAAGGACATTTTCCCTTATTTCCTTTCACACCTCGGTCTTTGGCTTCTACAGCATAATCAGCTTGGTCTCAAATGAGTTATGAAATGGATGTAAGGAGAGGTGACTTGGATTAATATTTTTGCCTCGGAGGAATTCACTTCCTCGCTCTCATATTTAAACAGCTGTGTTATACTTAAATGGCCCTGAGCAATGTTTCTCCAGAGCTCTTTAGAGATTAGAAGTGTTATAGTACTCTTTCCCATGTTTACAGAACTTCAGTTGTTGAAGTGTTTAGACAGCCATTAATCTCATTTGACCTGACAACAATTTATGAGATAGGCAGTGTAAGTATGACCATGAAGCCCATTATTGCAGATAAAGGAACTGAGATTCAGAGTGGTTAATTAACTAGCCCAGGGTCACACAGGTTGGGGGCAGCAGATTCAAGACTGAAGGTCAAGTTTCCCACCTCCCAATTCATTATTTTTTCCTTTGTGCCTCGGGTGGCATTTTTCACATTAGCATTTTCTTTCATTCTTAAGCACTTCAGAATATAAGGTTTGTGTAACATCAGGTTGGTTTCTGGTAGTACATTGATTGTGGAGGGCCAGAAGCAAGAAACCACAGACTTTAAATGACGGGTACTCTTATTGGAGGTTTGGCCTTTATTGAATGGAGGGCTCTTGTTAAGGGAAGGTATGCATTGATATAAAAGGCTGGCCAATCTTTCAAACAATGGAAACTTCTGGGCTCCTTGGGGATGGCTAATGATGATTATGGAGGAGTCTGCCAGTGTGAAGTACTTTATAAACCCTGGAGGAGTGGCAGGGGACTGTGTACTTCTGGGGAGATAGATTTTTACATCTCTTATTCTCTGGGCACTGCTGCCTTTGGCGTGCACGTGTTCTTATAAATAAGCCTGTTTTGCTTCTCTTTTAGAAATGGTCTGTTATCTAGCTCCATGGTGGTTTTCTGTACGTGTGAGCTTGTGGTTCAGTTAAATTAAACACTCATGCTACTGCAAAACTGAATTTAGTGACATTGCAAATATCTTAGCCCTCCAGTAGTCTTTAAACATTCTTAACCCTGGGAGCTGGCCCAAGCAACAGCTTATTATCTTTCCTGTACCACTCAGCACGAATTACTGCTGACCAAAGATATGTAAAGTACAAATCAATGAGCATTTTGTTTCTGTATTTTAGGGAATGAGATAGTGAGTGAAAGAAAGCCCCTCTATGAGGGCTTAAAAATATTGTCATTGTTCTATGGACTCATGGAGCTGAGGCTGCTCTTTTACTCATTTGTTGACCACCTTGTCTTTACATTGCTCTGGAAAGATTTTTTTAACAGCTTTATTGAGATATAATTCACATATCAACAATTCACTCATTGGTTTTTAATTTTTTTTAATTTTTAAAATTTTAAAAGAGATGGGGTCTTATGCTATTGCCCAGGCTGGAGTGCAGTGGCTATTCACAGGCACTATCGCACTACTGATCATCAAGGGAGTTTTTCCTGCTCCATTTCTGACCTGGGCAGTTCGCTCCTCCTTAGGCAACCTGGTGGTCCCCAGCTCCCAGGAGGTCATCATATTGATGCCAAACTTAGTGCAGATGCCCAATTGGCACAGTGCACTACGGCTCAGAACTCCTAGGCTCAAGTGAGCCTCCAGCCTCAGCCGGCCTGAGCAGCTGGGACTACAGACGCACATCACTGTTCCCAGCCATTCATTTATTTTTTAATTCTATTATTATTTTTTTCTGTGTGTGGAGAACAAGTGGTTTGCCTTATTATTATTATTTTTTTTATTGAAGTAAAATTGGCTTGCAGTACAGTATTAGTTTCAGGTATACAAGATAGTGATTTTTTATTTTTGTACATTATGAAATGATCACCATTATAGGCCTAGTTACTGTCATTATACAAGATTGTTTTCATACTATTGACTGTAATCCCTTTGTTGTGCATTATTTCCCCATGAATTGTTTATTTTATAACTGGAAGTTTTGTTTGTCTTAACCCCCTTCATATGTCACCCAGCTCTCCCCAACCCTTACCCCTCTGGCGAATTCCAGTTTTTTCTCTTTATCTATAAGTCTGATTCTGTCTTGATTTATTTGTTCCTTTTTTAAAATTTCACATATAAGTGAAATCATATGTCATATAGCTTTCTTTGGCTTATTTCATTTAGCATAATACCTTCTAGGTCCAGCCACGTTGGCACAAATGGCAAGATTTCATTCTTTTTTAATGGCTGAGTTCAGTTCAGTTCAGTCGCTCAGTCGTGTCCGACTCTTTGCGACCCCATGAACTGCAGCACACCAGGCCTCCCTGTCCATCACGCCAGGCCTGCCTGTCCATCACCAACTCCCAGAGTCCACCCAAACTCATGTCCATTGAGTCAGTGATGCCATTCAACCATCTCATCCTCTGTCATCTCCTTCTCCTCCCGCCTTCAATCTTTCCTAGCATCAGGGTCTTTTCAAATGAGTCAGTTCTTCACATCAGGTGGCCAAAGTATTGCAGTTTCAACTTCAACATCTGTCCTTCCAATGAATACTCAGGACTGATCTCATTTAGGATGGACTGGTTGGATCTCCTTGAAGTCCAAGGGACTCTCAAAAGTCTTCTCCAACACCACAGTTCAAAAGCATCAATTCTTCAGCACTCAGCTTTCTTTACAGTCCAACTCGCACATCCATGCATGACTACTGGAAAAACCATAGCCTTGACTAGATGGAACTTTGCTGGCAAAGTAATGTTTCTGCTTTTTAATATGCTGTCTAGGTTGGTCATAACTTTCCTTCCAAGGAGTAGGAAGTTCTATATTTGGCTAATTTTTTGGTCAGCTTCATGATACTTAAAATCGAGACGATTAAAAACTTTTAAAATTGTGTGACTCTTGCCGATCCCTGGGTTCTCTCCTTGCCCCCCATACATGTCTCCTCTTCTGCCAGAAAGATGACAGGAGTAACCTGCTGAGCAGTTGCAGAGCCTATGAATGGCTGAGTAATATTGCATTATATATTTATTTACATGTGTACATACGTGTGTGTGTCTGTGTCTGTGTGTGTATGTGGGTGCTTAGGTTGCTTGCATATCTTGGCTGTTATAAATAATGCTGTAATGAATGTCGGGGTGCATATATCTTTTTGAATTAGTGTTTTCATTTTCTTTGGATGAATACCCAGAAGTGGAATTAATGAATGATATGGCTTCCTAGGGAGCACAGTGGTTAGGAATCTGCCTGTCAATGCAGGAAGGAGTTGCAAGTTTGATCCCTGGTTTGGGAAGACCCCCTGGAGGAGGAAACAGCATTCCACTCCAGTACGCTTGTCTGGAAAATTCCATGGACAGAGGAGCCTGGTGGGCTACAGTACCTGGGGTCGCAAAGAGTTGGATATGACTGAGCACACACCTTAGGAAGATTTCAACATGGCTTTTTTTTTTTTTTTCAACTCTGAGTTCTTATTTATGTTCTGCTGATAACATTTTGCTTCCAGGGTGTTAGAAATGTAAATGGTGTGCATCTAGTTAGGAGGGCACTTATAAATCAGTAGAAAAACAGTGAACACTTCCATGAAAATTTGGCAAAAAGCATGGATGTGTAATCACAAAGAAGAAGTTCAAATGATCTTTAAACATTTTAAAGGGTATTATCTTAATGTATTGTTTGTTTGATGTTTGATGATATGAAAGTTAAGACTGCATTAGCTTGTAGTACTCAGAAATGCTGAACGTGGTGGCTGGTGACATTTGTACCCTCTTGGTTAGGGTGTTGGTATAACCCTATGTTATTAGGGTATTGGCGTAACATTTATGGTGGAACATGCAGCAATCTGCATAGAAGTTCTTCAAAAGTGAATTTCTTTTGATATAACATACCTAATTCTAGAGGTTTATCTTGATGAAGTAACTGCTAAGTATGTAAAGGTGTGTGCATAAAGGTATCAACACTGAGCTTTGTTGACAATGATGGAAAATTGGGAGCAGCATAAATGCTCATCTGTAGGGATTGGTTATGTAAGTTATGCTACATACCTATTCTGAAACTCCGTAGTCATTCAGAATATTGCCAGTGTACATGTGTCCACAGAGGAAGATAGCCACCGTATACTTTTAAATGAGAGAAGCAGTTAACAAACCAACATGAGCAATTTTTGCATTAAAATCATATTTGCATGTAATGTGCCTATAAGAAAAAGACTTTGTTGCTGGGAAAGAGTGAAGGCAGGAGGAGAAGAGGGCAGCAGATAGAAGGTTGGATGGCATCACTGACTGAATGAACATGAGTTTGAACAAACTCCAGGAGATAGTAAAGGACAGGGAAGCCTGGCTTGCTGCAGTTCATGAGGTCGCAGAGAGTCAGATATAACTTAGCGACTGAACAACAACAATAAGCAGTGTATTTTTTTCCGACTGGACTTCCCAGATGGCTCAGTGGTAAAGAATCTGCCTGCCAATGCAGGAGACACAGGAGATGTGGGTTTTGATCCCTGAGCTGGAAAGACTCTCTGGAGGAAGAAATGCAACTCGCTCCAGTATTCTTGCTTGGAGAATCCCATGGGCAAAGGAGCCTGCTGGGCTACAATCCATAGGGTCACAGAGAGTCAGACATGACTTAGCTAACTGAGCACAAAAGAATTACAGGTGAATTCTGCTTTCTACCTCACACCTTTCTAGCTTATACTCCTCCATAATATTTAGACTATAAAAAGCACTACCTGGACATGAATTTAATATTTGTGTGTTAATTTTATATTCATGAAAAACATAGAGCAATTTCCAAAATGACATATTTCCAAAGTTACACACACACATATATACATATATGCACATCTATACATACATATATGTGTGTGTGGTATGTGTATGTCTCTCTACCTGTCTATCCAGCAGTCTAAAAAGGTACAATCTATAATCCAATTAGTGGTTATCTCTAGAACTTAGTTATAAAGAATCAATTCCTGGGTTGGGAAGATCCGCTGGAGAAAGGGATAGGCTACCCACTCCAGTATTCTTGGGCTTCCCTTGTGGCTTAGCTGGTAAAGAATCCACCTGCAATGCAGGAGACCTGGGTTCAATCCCTGGGTTGGGAAGATATCCTGGAGAAGGAAAAGGCTACCCACTCCAGTATTCTGGGCCTGGAGAATTCCATGGACTACAGTCCATGGGGTTGCAAAGAACTGGACACGACTGAGTGACTTTCATTTTCACTAGACTTTAAGGTCGTGTGTGACTTTCTTATGCTTATTTACAGATTTTTGTAATAAGAGTGTATCACTTATAATGTTAAAAGAAAAAGTAATTGCAAAGAGTCAGAAATGACTGAGCGACCGAACTGAACTGAACTGAAATGATGCGTGCCTGACCTAGTTTTCATCCACTATTTAAATGGTGCTTTGCATCTGTTTCATGTGAAGGGTCCTTTGGTTAGCATTTCTTTCTTCATCTCTGTCTTTTTTCTTGCCTTCTTATTTAAATAATCACTATTATGTGTTGAAAAGTTATGTAGTTTACCAAATTAGGGGCATTTATTCCAATTTTCACACTTGTTATCAAATGGTGTACTTTCCTTTTATTCACCATATTTCCTCCTTAAGTTTGACCTTTACAAGAGGCATTTCCAAGTACAGCATTTGTCATCGACCATTATGCTTTTGAATCATCTGTTAAAAGGTAATGTGTCCTCCAAAAATATTGATAATAAAGTAAGTTGTTCCATAGCTGCTCTTAGGAAGAGCTTTGGGGTTATTGAATTTACCAAGCAGGTGGGATATGCAAAAAGAGAAATGCATAGGAAGCTTCGAGCAGGCTGAGGCCCTTCCATGTGTCTGACAGATCTCAGTCATCCCTTTCGAGCCCGAAATTACGTCCGCATCACCTCCTCTGGCCCAACAACTTGACTCCTGAGGGTAAGCTGGTGGTAACTTCTCCCATGTGTTTTTTAATGGCCCCTATTAATTTTTTTTGTAAGTAGTTGTTGATGGCTGTCATCCCGTTAGACTTCCAGAAGGCAATGTGCTAGCCATCCACCAAGATGGCCCCCAGTGAGCCTCACCTCCTGGTATTCATTATTTGAAAAATAGATTACGACAGAAGTGATAGTTTCTCATGTCCAAGATTAGGTTATAAGTGACTGAGGTTTCCATCTTGGGCTCTTTGTCTTGGACCACTCATTCTATGGAAAGCCAGCTGCCGTGCTGGGAAGATAGGCAGGCAATGGATGGAGACACACTCAGTCATGTGGCAGCAGCTAATAAGAAACAGGGGCTGCAACGACCACCTGAGTGAGTTTAGAAGCAGATCTTGCCCCTGTTGAACCTTTAAATTTTACAGACACTGCCCATCACCTTGACTGCAACTCATGAAGGACCCTGAGCTGACCATCTGTCTAAATTCAGGCTCCCAAGTTCTGACTCTCAGAAAGCATGTGAAGCTACTGAAGCTATAGATGCTTATTGTTTTAATTGAGGTGGCTTATTCACAGCTATAGGTAACCAGTAAGATTCTGGTAGTAGAAGTGGGGTGCTGATGTAAGAGAACACTAAAATGTGGTAGTGGCCGTGAATCTCGGCAGAGTGCAGTGTAAAAAGCTGTAAGGACTTTGAGGAATAGGTTAATAAAAGCTTAACGTGCCTTGAATACATTGTCTATAGAACTTTGGGCTTTGAGGAGGCTGCTAGTAAAGGCTTACAGGAAAATCATACCAGGAACAGGAAAAGGGAGAGCCTCTGTTATGTGGTGGCAAAAAATTTAGCAGTACTTGTGCCTGCAATAATGTGGAAAGTAGAAAATGTACCTAATGAGCTAGGTGATTTGGTTAAGGAGATTTCTAACCGAGTGTTGAAAGTGCCTTCAATTTTTTTTTTTTTTTCCTGTTGCTTATAGTAAAATTGCAAGAAGAAAGAGAAAAGCTGAAAGCAGAAGCAGTCAGCAAAAAAGAGCCAGGACTAGCTGTTTTTGAAGACTAACAGCAAGAATTGGCTTCTAAGCAAAGATCAAATTTAGGCCACTTTTAGGAAAAACAAGTTCCAAAAGTAAAGCCAAGGGTGTGACTGTAAAATCTTTTCTTAAGATCTGAGGAATCAAAGATGATGTCTCACAGTACCAAGCAGCCAGCCAAAAAGCCCTCCAAAGAGATTAAGGTTTTGCCTTCACAGATCCTCTAGATCAAACCACAGCGTTTCTTGTGGCCTCAAGGACGTGGTACCCCAGCAAAAACCCAAGATGAGGAAGGACCCAATGCAAAGTGATTGGTGGGTGGGCTTTGGTCTAATGGAATAAAGCCTAAAAGGAGTCACAGAAGACCTTCTAAGTTTTTGAGTCATACTTGGAGAGATGCCATCAGATTGAAATGAAAGAAGCATAGGGAGAACGAAATGGAGAGGTCTTTGGACGCCCAGGGATCAACAAGTAGGAGTCAAGCTGAGGACGCTACCCAGCTGCAGATGTGTTCTACCCTTCATGAAAATGGAAGGGTGGCAGAGAGGCCAGAACCAAACGTCCAGAGAGTGGGGTCAAGGGTCACAGAGAATTACTCTCAGACCTTAATTCTAGACCTAATCACGGAACTCAAGACATTTGCTTAGGATTCAGAACTGCTACCCCTGTGTGTTCTCCATCCCACCCCCCCACTTTGTGAGCAGGAGTGTTTATAGGGGTTACCTTGTGCTTGTCCCACCATTGCATGTTGAGTGTGTGTTGCTATCGTGACTCATGTCTACAGATTGAGAAGAACCATATGTTAGGGGCTACAGTGAAGGAGTCTCATCTGTACCTGAGTTAGATGACAAGGGTCTGGACTTGGAACTGATGCTGTGATGGGATGAGACTTTTAGGGACTGTGGGAGGGGTGAGTGTATTTTGCAGGTGGGAGGGATGTGAATCATTGGGAGCCAGAGGCCAGGCTGTGGTAGGCAGCCTCCAAGACAGCCCAGCATGACCCCTGACTCTTGGCACCCCCTCTTCCCACATTGTACTAGACTTGGTCTTTGTGACCAGCAGTGGAAGTGATGCTATGTCACTTTGAGATAAGTTCATTAAACTAGGGCTTCCATTTGCCTCAGGTACTTGCTCTCTTGGATGACTCACCACGGGGAATGCCAGCTGCCATAGGTTGAGGATGTGCAGGCAGCCATGAGGATCCCACAAAAGGGAGAACTTCTAGCCTGTAGCCATGTGTGAGAACTTTCTTATGAGCATACCTCTAGCTCCAGTCAAAACTTCAGATGAGGGCACCCAGCTGACACCTTGACTGCAACCTCATGGGATACTGCGTATAAAAGAATTCACACGGCAGACCTGACAGTGCTATCCTTAGAAAGCTCTGTCTGCAAGATCGGCTCTTGGCTGGCATCTGAGAGCTTGGATTTAGGGAGGGTTTCCGCCGTTCTCTGGGGCTTCCCTGGTGGCTCAGCAGTAAAGAATCTGCCTGCAATGGAGGGGACATGGGTTCGATCCTTGGATAGAGAAGATCCCCTGGAGAAGGAAATGGCAACCCACTCCAGTATTCTTGGCAAAATGATCCCAAGGACAAAGGAGGCTTGTGGGCTCCAGACCATGGGGTTGCAAGAGTGAGACATGACTTAGCGACTACACCACCACCACCACCACCCAGCATTTCCTAATTGACGGTGAGAATGGTTTACTGTGCCTGAACTGTGCAAGCACTATTTTTTATTGTAGACACCTGCTTCTATTAATATCTGGGAGCTTGGAATTTTGGTATGTGTTAGACAGACAGTGGGTATGAGAACAGCCACCAATAAAAACCTCGGGCACTAAGTCTCTAATGAGCTGGTGTGGTAGACAGTATTTCACAAATTGTAGTCACGCTACGATGCTGGGGAATTAAGCTTGTTGGTGGAGAGAAGACTCTCAGAAGCTTGCGCCTGGTTTCCTATGGACTTAACTCCAGACCTTTTTTGCTGATTTAGCTGTAATAAATCAGAGCTGAGAATAATACTATATGAGTCCTGTGCATCCTTCTAGTGATCACTGACCCTGGGGGCTGTTTTGGGGACCCCCAACACAGGGCCCTGAGCCAGAGCTACCTCCTCCAAAACTGTGAGATAACAGTTGTTATTTTTAAGCCACTGAGTCTGAGTAGTTTTAATCCCCACAGCCACAGATAAACTAATACAGGAAGCCAGTCATTTCCCTCCCCCAGCATTTAGCTTAGTGTCTGGGACATAGGTGTTAAAGAAATATTTGTTGAGTGAATTGATATTTCTACCTCTGAAGAAATTTATAGCCCATCTGGCTGCTTTGTGGGAGAAATCGCAATCCTGGCATGGTATAAGGAAGCAGGCTTCCCTTCGTTTTCCTTTGTCTGGAAGAACCAGTCTCAGGGGCAGTCGTCCACCTTATAGTTATCACTTCTGATATCTTCCTTTTTGGAGAAGACCCGTATGTATAAGAATTAGTGTGTGGCCATCAGATCGTGCTTCTTCTCTCTTACTTCTTAGGTCCTCTGATTTTTTTCTGTCTCTCCTGTGCCTTGGTGATGATGACTATTCTCACCATTGAAATAAAACCTTCTTCCTTCTAAAGAATTAATTACCAAGGGTTTCAGGGCCTTATGAGATATTAACATTTCTCTATCCAGTCTCACCTATTCCTCATATTATTGCCTCGACAGAAGTTGAGACAAATGAACTTTTCCTGTTTTACATTGTTCCCTCCTCTGCACACTGTCTCAGAATAGAGTTATACACGGAGATAGCAACCATTTAGGCTAAGGAAGGTTTAATGTGGGAGCGGAACCTAAAATATATACTAGAAGTAGACTTCCTTGAGTTATTTATGGTTTCTTAGAGAAGTATTTTAATCGGAGGGTGTGTGTGTGCTCATATGTGGGTACATGCGGGTACACACACACGCACACACACACATACACACACACCCTCTATTGATTCCTGTGGTCATCATCAGAACCTTTTCCTCTCTTTCAAATCTCCTTCAGTCTTGGCAGATGACCTTGATTCCTATTTCCCTGATAATCTCAAGGTGATCAGATAGGATCTCTCTCATTTGATCTCCTTTCTACCTGATTAAAAAATTCCCCCCTTTTTATGAAAACATCATCTATCCTCCTTTTAAAGGGTTCCCTCTCTAGCCTTTCTTTTTTCTTCTAGAACATTATTTTCTGCTTTTCATTCTTGCATTGCTTCCTCTCTCTACCAGTTTCTATAAGGATGTTCAGATTTCTCCAACACTAAATAGAAGAACTGTCGTTTTCCTTAGACTTGCTTTCTCTTGGAGCTGGAGATCTATGTGTTTCCTTTATTTTCCTGCCAAGCCTAAAGTTAGTCCCTTCTGCTGGCTGCCTCCGCTTCCTCATCACCCATCCACTGCTTCCCACAGAAAACCCACTGTTACCCTTGCCACTCTGAAATTCCCCTCCAGGGTATTTTAGTGACCAAGTCTGTTAATCCTCCACCTACCCCCTCGCCTCCGCCATCATCCCATGCGGATTGTTTACCTTCTGAAAACATTTATTGCTTTCCAGTTGTCAGCGTCTGCCATCTTCCTTTCTGCATGAGGTTCATGTGTATAAGGATTTGAGTGTGGTCATCAGATTTTACATCTATCTCTTTTGTCCCTGAGGCAGTTTTATATGTGATGAAGAGCTTGGACCAGAATTTGTTTCATTTATTTTTACTGGCGTATAGTTGCTTTATACTGCTGTAATAGTTTCTACTGTACAGCAAAGTAAATCAGCTACATGTTTACATATATACCCTCTTTTGGGGGATTTATTCCCATTTAGGCTGCCGCAGAGTATTGAGTAGAGTTTTCTGTGCTGTACCACAGGTTTTCATTAGTTATTTATTTTATGCATGCGTGCTAAGTCGCTTCAGTCAAGTCCAACTCTTTGTGACGCTGTGAACTGTAGCCCCTCAGGCTCCTCTGTCCATGGGATTCTCCAGGCAAGAATACTGGAATGAGTTGCCATGCCCTCCTCCAGGGGATCTTCCCCACCCAGGGATGGAACCTGCGTCTCTTATGTCTCCTGCATTGGCAGGCGGCTTCTTCACCACCGGCGCCATCTGGGAAGCCCCTTTTTGTTTTACACATAGTAGCAACATCAATAGTATGTATATTGTCAACCCCAACCTTTCAATTCATCCCACCTTCGCTTCCCCCTTGGTATCCATATGTTTGTTCTCTTTGTTGGACTAGAATTTGAATTGTGACTTAAATAGTTGCTAGCTGTGTAAGTTTGAGCAGGTTCAAAGCACAATTTATCATCTGTAAACTGGGGATAAATCAATACCCACATGGCTGTATCTTGTGAAACTAAATGAGTTATTATGTAGAAATACTTAATAGTGCTTGGCATAGAGTAAGTAAATAAGAAACTTTAGCATTCTTTGTCAGCGTCTGTCCCTTGTGGAGTAACACAAGTTAATCATCCAATAGCTCCTGTAAAGTTAAGGTGGTTACATTCTTCAGTAAGATAAGTTACATATTAAAGACTCGATTTCCCAGGTCTGATGCCCAGGAACCGTGAACATGGCAATCTCAACATGTGGTCGTTTATAGCAATATTGTGTAATCTTGCAGATTTAAAATGTTAATTGGAGCCCTTTTGTAGGCAGGCCTCTGTCATGACAAATGAGGGGAGAACTAAAGCATTCTTGGAAGAAATGTGTCATTGGTTTTGTGAACAGCGTAGTTAATTTACCCCTGCACTTGATGAGGGTAGGGACATGGCTGTTTGATATCACCATTAGTACATCAGCCTAGCACTCAGCATAGTAGGCAGTCAATAAATGGACTTCTTGGTAGTCCAGTGGCTAAGAATCCACCTTGCAATGCAGGGGATGAGGGTTCCATCCCTGGTGGGGGAACCAAGATCCCACATGCTGGGGCAACTAAGCCTCTGTGCCCCAGAGCCCAGGCAACACCACTAGAGAGTCTGCGTCACACTGAGGGGTCCACACGGTATAGGAAGGATCCCGCATGCGGCAACTAACACCCGGCAGACCTAAATGTACATATTGAGAAAAGATACTCCTGAGCTAAATATTCACGAACAAACGTATCTCTGCTTTGTTGAATGTATTGCACTGTATGTTTTCAATAGAATGCAAGGTTTGTGCTGAACTGGTGATGGACACGGGAACTCTTGTCCGCAGAGTGGGATGGGGGCTTGCAGGCTTTTCTCTTGATTTTTACTGGACTTGAGAATGGACAGCTTCAGAAATCATGCAGTTGCTCTTGGTGCATGGTGCATGCCTCCTTCTAAGCTGATCAAGTTCTCTGGTTCCTCTGACATTCCCTCGTTTTCTCGTGGTGTCTCGTCCTTATCGCAGCTGCTGGATCCGATCTAACTGTGAAAATAGTGTTTCCTTTCTACTGACCCATGGGGTTCAGTGTTTGATTAACAACTTTTCCATTTTCTGTGCAAAATGCCTAAGTAAATCCCCCCTCTGGATGCTGCGAGGATCTGCAATAATTCACAACCACTGCGTGAGCTCTGTGTTGAATGGCATGCTCTTTGTAAGGATATGGTGTTGTTTATAATGCTGGCTCCAACGTTACTTCTAGCTGTGTGATGTGTTGACTCCCATGTTAGGTGACATTGACAGTCAGGAGAGGAGTGACTTTAGTTGCTGCTGCTGAGTTTTAAAAAAATCAGATTTGCAGTGTAAATGGATTTTACTCTCTTCAAAGTAGTGACCTTGGGATAGATGTAATCCTTTGATGCTTCCATTGATGTGGCTATTGCCCCAAACATTTCCGGAATCCTGTTTTTTTTAAGTTGTCTTCTGAGCCCGTGGCATATTCTTGGGAGTATTTTCAAGTCTGACAAATAGTCATCCTTTGTAGGAGGCTTTGATTTTTGGAAAAATGAAAGCGTCGTTGGCCTTGAGTCCAGCACCTACAGTGGGTGATGGGGCCAAGGAGCACTGGTTCTGTCCAAAGCAGCATAGGGTTTTAGATGTCTTTTCATCATGTCCTAAGACTGGTATGTTTTTATTTCAGACAGTGTTTCTTTTATTATTTCTGTTGATAAACATATCAAGCCTGTAGAACACAATGGGACTCTTATATGACAGACAGGTATGTTCCCAGCACTGATGTTGAATGAATGCTATTTTCCCCCCAAGCCAATTAGTAGTGTGAGCTTAAGTTTCAGTGATGCAGGTTAATCATTACCAGCTCAGACCACAAACCAGATGTGAAGATGATCCCAACTGTGCCTGGGTCAGTGTTGCACTGGAAGAAGGGAATCCAAGTGGCTGAGTTTGCATTCTCTGGCTTGGCAGGGAGTTTTCTTAAAGACTTGTATGCCTCCCAAACAAGCTGGGCATAAATTTAATTCTTCATTAAAATAAGGGTTGCTGCTACTGCTGCTAAGTTGCTTTAGTCATGTCCAACTCCATAGACGGCAAGCCCACCAGGCTCCCCCGTCCCTGGGATTCTCCAGGCAAGAACACTGGAGTGGGTTGCTATTTCCTTCTCCAGTGCATGAAAGTGAAAAGTGAAAGTGAAGTCGCTCAGTCATGTCCAACTCTTAGCGACCCCATGAACTGCAGCCCACCAGGCTCCTCCATCCATGGGATTTTCCAGGCAAGAGTACCGGAGTGGGGTGCCATTGCCTTCTCCATAAGATAAGGGCAAAAATTTTCAATTTTTACCTAATTTGCCAATTATGTACACTGTAGATATTCCTTTTTGTGATCAGATGCTAACATTTTGCTCTATTTTTTGTGTTCTTTCTTGTTTTTCTGAAAAAAGAAATGTATTTTAGGCATTCTTAAAACCCTCCCCTGCCCCCCGTGCCCATATGTCACCTACCCTCGCTCTGTGGTCACGCCCTGCCAAATGCAGGGTGTGTTCAGGTTTTTTGGAGGTAGTGTTTTAAAATTGACATGAATCATATTTATTATACTGTATGTGGTTTCCCTCTGACTTTTTTTTCCTTTTTTGGAGGCTTATCCGTGTTGATTGGTTTAACTGCTCTGTGGTATTCCACCTTCAGGATTGTTTTGTCACACCAGGCTCTTTCAAATATATTTGAAATATATTTCAGGAATGTGGAAGCCTTATTTTACTTTGTTGAAATTGCTCAGATGTTTTACAGATACATTATGAAAATTTGTCCTCTTATGATAATGTCTTCTCACCCACAAACATGTTATAGCTGTGTTTATTTAGTTCTTTCTTAATGTCCTTCAATAGAATTTCATGGTTTTTGGTATGCTTTTCTTATATATCTTTATTAAATGAATTTTTAAGTATCCTATACTCTGTATTACTATTGTTAACGGCATCTTTTTATTATGTTTTCCTGTTGTTGCTGGTGTATAGGAACATTGGAGAAGGCAATGGCACCCCACTCCGGTACTCTTGCCTGGAAAATCCCATGGACGGAGGAGCCTGGTGGGCTCCAGTCCTTGGGGTTGCTAAGAGTCGGACACAACTGAGCGACTTCACTCTGACTTTTCACTTTCATGCATTGGAGAAGGAAATGGCAACCCACTCCAGTATTCTTGTGTGGACAATCCCAGGGATGGGGGAGCCTGGTGGGCTGCTGTCTATGGGGTTGCACAGAGTCAGACACGACTGAAGTGACTTAGCGGCAGCAGGAACATTATTTGTTTTTGTATATCTCACTAAACTCTCATTTATTTTCATGGTTTATCTGTAGATACTCTTGCATTTCCTATGCATTCAGATATGTTAACTTTTGATAATGATATATATATTATATATATATATGTATTTATACACACACACACACACATATATATATATATATATAGTTTCTGTGATGAAAGGAAAACTGTCTCTCTACTGACAACACATGTGTGGATTTCCCACATATTTCAATTCTCTGATTTTCAGTGGACCAACTGGATATCCTACAATTTAGTTCAATTCTGGCATTAACTACCTGGAGTTAGCACAGACCCCTCAGAACTGCCCTCTCTTCAGATGCCAATTACAAGTCTGGGCCTCCCATACTTTTGACCAGTAGTTTCCAGTGACCCCCCTTCTGAGTTCAATAATTTGCTAGAATGGTGCTTTTTACTTAAAAAATAATGCACAATGTGAGAGTTGTGAGTTAAGTTTTATTTGGGGGCACAATGAGGACTATAGCCCGGAGACAGCACCTCAGCTACCTCTGAGAAAATGCTTCAAAGAGGCAAGGGAGCAGGCCAGTATATATGTGATTTTGATGAAGGGTGAATACATGCAATCAAGCACATATTTTTTTGCAGAAGATTTCTGCTAGTCATGAGGAGCAGTCATCGTCATAAAGGATTTCAGTGCTTTTCTAGATATGTGGATATACAAGAATTGGGCTCATAAAATTGGCTCCTGAAAATATCTAACTGTCTGAAGACTGTTCTGCCAGTTTTTCCCGGAGCACAGAGTGCCTCATTTCTGCTTCCCTCCCTGGACTCCTTTCATGGAAAGATTGAAAATCAGCAGTTATAAGAGCACATGATTTAATGCTTATAGAGGTAGATGGCTAGTGACAATGAGAAGTGTCAGTTTGTACTTGGCAACATGCAAATCTCAGGAAAGCACTGTACTTACTATAACCGGTTTATCCTAGGGATACAACTTAGGAACAGCCAAATGAAAGAGATATAAGGGCAAGGCATGGGGGGAGGGTGTACATGCGGCTTCCAGGCTCTCCTTAGGCACATCACCCTCCCAGAACCTCCATGTGGTCACCTACCCAGAAGCTCTCCAAACCCTATCCTTTGTGGTTTGCGACTCCATGCCACCAAGCTCCTCTGTCCGTGGGATTCTCCAAGAATTCCCTTCTCCAGAAGATCTTCCCAACCCAGGGATCGAACCCAAGTCTCCTGCATTGCATTGCAGGCATATATATATATATATATTTTTTTTTTTACCATCTGAGCCATCAGGGAAGTCCATGTTGAACATCAGGAGTGATAGTAACCTTTCTCGTCTCATTACTGACTTTACATGGAGAGCTTGTAATGTTGTGCCGTTAAGAGTGATGTTATTGAGACTTCCTTGGTGCTCCAGTGGTTAAGACTTCACCTTCCAATGCATGGAGTGCAGGTTTGATCCTGGTCAGGGAGCTAGGATCCCACATGCCACTTGGCCAAAAAACTAAAACATAAAACAGAAGCAATAGTGTAACAAATTCAGTAAAAGCCCTTAAAAATGGTCCACATTGAAAAAAAAAATCTTAAGAGAATTATGCTATCCATAAGTTGGTTAGCATGCAGCCTTTATTGGGTTAAGAAAATGTCCTTCTAATCTTAGATTTGTGAGAAATATTTTCTTGTTTACTAAATTCTGTTTTCTTTAAGAAATCATAAGTGAATGTTGCATTTTATCAAACATGTGTTTGATGTCTGAGATCTTTTTTTTTTTCCCCCTCCTTTTAAACATACCTAAGATGAAAGTGAAAGTGGAGAGTGAAAAAGTTGGCTTAAAGCTCAACATTCAGAAAACGAAGATCATGGCATCCGGTCCCACCACTTCGTGGCACTGCAGATGGTGACTGCAGTGAAATTAAAAGACACTTACTCCTTGGAAGGAAAGTTATGACCAACTAGATAGCATGTTCAAAAGCAGAGACATTACTTTGCCAGCAAAGGTCTGTCTAGTCAAGGTGATGGTTTTTCCAGTGGTCATGTATGGATGTGAGAGTTGGACTGTGAAGAAGGCTGAGCGCCAAAGAATTGATGCTTTTGAACTGTGGTGTTGGAGAAGACTCTTGAGAGTCTCTTGGACTGCAAGGAGATCCAACCAGTCCATTCTGAAGGAGATCAGCCCTGGGATTTCTTTGGAAGGAATGATGCTAAAGCTGAAAGTCCAGTACTTTGGCCACCTCATGCGAAGAGTTGACTCATTGGAAAAGACTCTGATGCTGGGAGGGATTGGGGGCAGGAGGAGAAGGGGACGACAGAGGATGAGATGGCTGGATGGCATCACTGACTCGATGGACGTGAGTCTGGGTGAACTCCAGGAGTTGGTGATGGACAGGGAGGCCTGGCGTGCTGCAATTCATGGGGTCGCAAAGAATTGGACACGACTGAGCGACTGAACTGAACTGAACTGAATTATATTCTCTCAAATTTTTCTATTATTTCCAGTTCTTGGAGCCCCAATCCTCCTGTTCAGTGTGGTTTTCTCACTTGTGAGTCTCCTGAGTCTGACTTTTCTGTGGGAATAGTCTGCAGCACGGGTTGTGGGTGCCTTGCTCTCATTTTTCCCTTGCCCATTATTGGCCCAGGACCAATTTTTATGCTTATTTCTTAGGTTGGGAATTTCCAAACTGTAGCCTAAATTTATACCCCAAATTTCCAGAGGAGAGATATAAGGTTCAAATTTTGCAGGAAGCTTTTAGTTTTCCTCTCCTGAAGCCAGAGATAGACAAATGAGCTGAGCTGTTAGGGAGATTCTTTTCAGCCCCCCTTGCCTGTGATCACAGCTCTTTGCAGGGCCTCATTTTAGGCAGAACTCTTCTCCAGGGGCAGGACTCTTGGGCTTTGCCTCCTGTTCGCAGGTGTGAGTTGACAGCTACACCCTTCCTCACCCTGGTTCATTGCTATTCTGTTCCTTCCTCCGCCTTGTAGTGCCCCTCAGTCCCAGGAGTGGCTGCCCAGTTTGATTCCCATGCTTATTTCTGGTTTTGTTGTTTTGTTTCTGGCACCCGGTTAATTCCTCTTTATTGCAGGTTCAGGTATGCATTAAAAATATTGTATCTGATATCTCTAGGTGTTTATAGCAGGAGTGTTTGAATGTGTACATCATCTTAGCTCAACATCTTGGTGAAATGAGAGATTGCCATATAAATGCAGTTTCAGCATTTAACACCCAAAAGCAAAACAAAACCCAGTGAAACAAAAATCAAAACCCCAAATCAGATCTCTAAATGAACTGATCATGAACTGGGCAGCATACAAAGTCTTCTGATATTAGCTCGTGTAATCCTTACGAAGACACCATAACTCTTTGCAAATGGAGAACTTGAGTAAACTGGCCTAACAGCTTGTCAGGGGGCAGAGCCAGGTAAGGAACTTGGCTTTCTCTGACATTCCCTCCTTTCAGTGGTCTGAACATCAGTAACACTAAGTATGAAGTGTGCCCCTTCTCAAGGTGACTAATCACCTTGAGATCAACACTCTTTCCCATCTCATATTCCTAATATATTTATGCAATCATCTCACCTGGTAATTCAGGAATAGACTCATGATTGTGTCTGTGTATGAGAATTTGCAATTTTGGGTGCATTTAAATGAAAAATCTGAAAATCAGTTGCCTGAGGGCTTTTAACAGTTGCAAAACGGAACATGAAAACACTTCTCTGAGCACAGTAAAGTGCCAGGGAATTAACAGGGGCCTATTGTTTTCCATGTTGACTTTGGAGAAATGTACCTTACTCTAGCCTGTTAAAACATGTTTTAAGGATGTATTGTCATGCATGTGGTGTCTGGAAGGCCACATACAGGTGAATTTTTATATCCCCTTTTGGTTCATTTACTCATCCTCTGAAATCAAGGCCTCAGCAAAGATAGAGTCAATGGTCATCATGTTTTGTGATTAGGGGTTGTCGGTGGCTGACGTTTTAGTCTTGGTTAATGGCTGAGGACTCCAGGGCACTTCAGCTTGTTCACAGTCTAATTTAGCAGCATCTTAATTTGAGTTGAAAAATCACCTTAAGAATTTGTGCTTGGTGCTTGTACAAGCATTTTGGAACACTGCATGTTACCTGATGCTACCTGAGAGGAGGGACTTGGGCAATCATGGCTTGTCTGAGCCCTGATCTCTTGGGGGAGGTTGAGAAGTGGTAGAAGTTCTATCCTAACCAGCAGCATAGACCCATATCACTATGAAATTGTGTTAATGACTTTGCCAGTAATTTTCTCAATGCACAGTAGGCGTATTTGCTGGAGGAGCTGATCTTGCAATCCCCATATATCTGGAGCAGTCAATTATGAATCTGTTAATTAGCTTGATGTTTGGTCTCCCAGCTAAGTGAGCTCTTGTGAACTCTGCCAGAACCTGAATTTACAAATGATCTGACAAGAGAAAAGGGAAAGACTGGGCCAGAGAGGCCATTACAGGTTAACTTCGTATAATCAGAAGTTTACTCAGCACAAGTGCCAGCCTTTTTTTGTAGCCACAAGATACCCGTTCTCCTTTCATAGCTGCTAACCTGTCCCTGGATGAACTGGTTTTGCCTCCCGTTTTTTTGTTGTTGTGTTTCTCAGTATTAACACTTGTAAAAACCTATGGCCACGTGGTCCAAGGCCTCCCCAGGGGCACTTCTCTTCCCTGCTTTCAAAGGCAGCCCAAATTTCTAATCGTGGAGAGTCTGTTAATTCTTCCTCTTCCTGGTAAGAAAACTGGAGGGACTTTTCCAAGGTTCAGCACTTTCCATCTGCCTTTCTCTTTACAACTTTTGAGATGTTCACCAATAAATGCTAGTATTTACTGAACATGTTTTCTGTGCCAGACACTTTTGAAGCACTTTAATAACAATGCTCATATTACTCAAAGAGTCGGCTTCACTTTCATATTACTGAGCATCTATTGTGTGCCAGGCACTGCTCTAGGCCAAGGATGTGGAACAAACAAAACAAAGGTCATCCCTCCGGGATCTTGCATTTTATTGGGTAGACAGCCAGACAGTACAACTCATCAGTAAACAACACATACTATATCAGACAGTTACTCACAGGCCCTGAAGGAGAAACGGGGGCAAGTGACAGTTTATGTGGGGCTAGCTGGGGAAAGCTTCTTGGGTGGGGAGAGAGCAGAATCTCGGAGGAAACGACAGACCAAGCCGCCTGGGCTTCAGGTCTCTTCCCTGAGTCTTGCTGACTCAGAGCCAGTGGGATTGGGAGTCCTTCCCTTCTCTCTCTGCTCACTGCATCACTTACTTTCCAGATCCTAGTCTCTAGGCTTGAGTCCCAGCCCTTCCCTCCTCTTTCCTTATCCAGTCACCACACGTCTTTGACATTCCCTGGAAGTCTTTGTGGCATCCTTTCCCCTGCCTTTGTGGAAAGGAGACCACTGCTTGGCCGAGAGCCTTTCTGGTCCATTTTAGAATGACGGGAAGTAGAAGTTACTCAGTCATATCCAACTCTTTGCGACCCCATGGACTGTAGCCTGCCAGGCTCCCCTGTCTGTGGGATTCTCCAGGCAAGAATACTGGAGTGGGTTGCTATTTCCTTCTCCAAGGGATCTTCCCGACCCAGGGATTGAACCTGGGTCTCCTGCATTGCAGGCGGATTCTTTACTGTCTGAGCCACCAGGGAAGCCCTGAATGACTGTAAGTGATTTTTAAGCATTCTCTCTGGGCTTCTAGGCTGTCTTCTCACCAATCTGTTATCACCCAAATGCTGGAATATACATGCCATTGTTTGTTTATTCCATAGGGCACTGGATCCCCACAGGAAACTTATGATCATGATTATATTATTATCCCCATTTTACAGATGAGGAAACAGACTCCCTCAGAGTCACTCACTGATCAGTAAACAGTTCAATCAGAATTGACCTCAGGTCCAGCTGAATCCATAGGAGTCTTCTAGCCAGGAGCCCAGGCTGCCTCTCCCCTACCCTTGTGTGTGATCAAGACCCTGCTTTGATCTCTCCTTTGCTTAGAATCTTTCGTGCTTCCCATTATCTGTGGGGGGAAGTTCAAATGTTTTGAAATAGTTTTCAAAGTCTTTCACCACTGGGCCAGGTTTCACTTGTCTCCCAGTTTTATCTCTGAGTTCTCTCCTGTGACAGCTTCTGCCAGGCACACACCGGTGTGTCCCATTGGCAAGCACAGCTACACCCGTGCTCACACAGTGGGCACATTTTCAATTTCTCTGTGTTGACTCACCCTCCACGCACCAGCTCAGACTGCCTCCTCTCTTACCTTCATCTGTGTCCGTCTTTATCTCCAGCCTCAGAAGAAGAGTCCTGTTTTAAGCCAATCCAAACATCCAAGGATGCTCTGGGCCATCCTTTGACCACTGGCAGTCTTAGTTCTGATCACCAACTGGCCATTCCCATTGATTTCCTTAGTACTTTTCTGTGTGTGATCCTAAAATACTGAGAAGACTTATATGTCCAAAGTGAGCATAGCTTTCTAAGGAAAGGTCTTGGGAGATACATACTTATTTCACTCAACCTTTTCAGAGCTCAGAGCACATTTGGAGGAGCCCTGTTTGCTAAATTGCCTTCCAGCTACCCAAGAAAGCCAATTTCCTTCTTTTAATAGCTGAAACTCATTTTTGGACCCATGATGACATGAATCCAGTTCACTCACCCATCTGAATCATCAGTAGGGACTCCATTTAAAAATCTGACAATTTCCCTAAATCACATCCTTCCTCCTGAGATTAAAAGTAGATATTCACTAGACTGTGCCGCAGGAAATTCTGAAATAAGGGTTCTGAAAATGTTGGTTTAAAATGCCAGGGGCCGAAACTAGGAGAAAGGCAGGACTGGAATCTTCCTCTTATTCCTTGATTCACTGTTCCTCACTTACCTGCCTCTTGGCGGAAGGCAGAGAAGGAAACATGGAAGGAAAAGGGGAGCTAATCAAGAGACAGTTTGAATCATGGGGACCAGTTAAAACTCACAAAAAAGAAAATGAACAAAATTTTCTGCTGAATCCAAGCCTTCCTCAGGGGAGGAGGGAGCAGGAAATTTAATTTTGAAAATGGAATGAGGACCTGTCCATTGCAATTGGAAAGATGAATGATAGGAGGAATGAGATAGAAAGGCCTGGATACCCTGGGACAGAGGAGTGCCACTTACTTACAAATAATTCTCTACAGATAAAGGAGAGGATTGCCCGTGGGGTGGGGTGGGGGGCTAAGGAAGAGAGGGCTTGGTCCAGTTTGGATCAAGAGCTTGGTCTTCTTCACTCTCCTCGTTATATGCAACACCACTACTCCACAGTCTTCTCTACAATGAACTCGCTGAGAGCTGCCACTGAATTTTATTCTACTGTGTACATGCAGTACTTAGCACTTGTACTGGGCCCTAGTAAGGACTCAGTGCATATTTGCTGAGTGAATAAATACAGAACACTTGGTTACTTACTGGAAGAGGCTGAGAGGCGACTTCTGCGTTATCATTTCTGATAGTGGCCACCAGGTGGTGCCTTCCGAAGTAAAAGTGGCTCAGTTACATCCGACTCCGCGACCCCAGCAGACTCCGCGAGCCTGTAGTCTGCCAGGCTCCTCTGTCCATGGAATTCTCCAGGCAAGAATACTGGAGTGAGTCACCATTCCCTTCTGCAGGGGATCTTCCCAACTCAGGGATTGAACCCAGGTCTCCTGCATTGCAGGTGGATTCTTTTTGTCTGAGCCACCAGGGAAGCCCTTCTAAGCGCAGGAGCAAATGAGATCTTGAATCTCGGGTGGAAGTTTTGTGAGAAGTCTTGGGTCTCACCTGGAACTTGTGTGGAATGTGTGCCCTCTGGCAATTCATCACACTCTCTTAATCCTCTTGTCGGATGTGCCTGCAGAGTTCAGACAAGTGGCTAGCCCTGAATTTCTTTACTTGGAGTCCGTGTCACAGGAGGCCCACAAGAATCCTTCAGAAAGGTTTCATTTATGGCTAACCTTTGGGACATGAGACCCATCCCACCTGAGGCCACTGTGTCCTGTGGGTTCCTTTTGTTTCCCATTACCCTCCCTGCTCACCCAGAGAACATGTACTCCCATGGATGCTGTATTTTCTCTGACCTCTTCCCCCATAGTCATTTATGGCCTTACACCCAGCTCTGACAGCCTGTGGGTTGAAGCACTGGGCACCTCTGCCTACTTTAAGCTGCTGCCTGGTGGATCTCTGCCCTCTGCCTGTGGTTTATACGTTTACAGTCTCAGAACAGTGCCACAAGACAGGCAAAGCAGAGTGACATGGCCAGTCCTTGGGAGAGGAGATTCAAGCCCAGGGCCAGCTGCCCATGGGTCTTAGTGCATTTCACATGCTGTGAATGCAGTGCCTGTATCAGTATCCGCATGTATCAGTTCATGCAGATCGAGGGCCAATAATGACCTAACAACATCCACATCCCGAGAAGCCAAGTCTTCCAGGAGGATAAGTGTATCAGCAGACACCCTCAGCTCTGGTCAGTGCCTCTTAAACAGTGCCAGAGGCATAAATACTCAGTCTCCTTTGCGCCTATAGACCTAATAAAGGTCCTAGAGGTTTTGACTGGCAAGAGCTGGGGATGGAGATGCTGAGCGAGATTGTATGTGTGCTTGTGTGTGAGAGACAGAGAGAACATTAAATTTTATGAAGACCTAGAAAATGATAATTTTTGCCTGGACTTGATTTGGGCAAAGCCACAGAGTACACGGACTTTATCATGACCCTCCAGCCCCATAGAGTCCTCTGCCTACAAAGAGCCAATTTAGTGTCTGAGCACCCCCTTTAAAACTTAATCCGTCCTGTGTCTCACTGTCTCTAGTTTCTGTTACATAAATTGCAATAAATTGTACAAGGTTAATCAAATAAATAGATCAACATATGTGTGCATGCACTCTCAGTCGTGTCCAACTCTTTGTGACCCCATGGACTGTAGCCCGCCAGGCTCCTCTGTCCATGGGATTTCCCAGAGAAGAATACTGGAGTGGGTGGCCATTTCCTTCTCCAGGAAATCTTCCTAACCCAGGATCGAACCTGGGTCTCCTACATTGGCAGGCGGGTTCTTTCCCAGCTGAGCTACAGAGGAAACCTGGATCAACATAAAGCACTTGCTAAATAGTGGCTCTTTGGGGAGAAAATGATTTAGCTTAAACTATCTCCAGGCAGAGGGGAAGCCACTTTTGGGACTATCAGGAGTGATGGGTCTGTGAGGTGACAGGGGAGTTGGGGGAGGAGGAAGAAGGAAGGCAGAAACCCCAGGGTCATGATGGAGGCCGAGGTGAAGGGCAGACCGGAGGGAAGCGGATGGGAGGAGTTGGGGTCAGGAGTGCCTCTTGGAGTCTTTTATTTTAGACCTTACTCTATGCCTTGTATTGGGCCAAGCATGATCCTTCTGGGTTTTTATGGGCTTCAGTATCTACTTTGAGCCTTTCAGGAACTCTCCACATAGTAATATATGTGATTTATGCCTTTGAACAATTAATGTGCTAGAAACTGGGCATTATTTCCACAATCCTTAGAGAAGCCTTGGGGGAGATACTGTTATTCTTTCCTCCTACCCTTCTTTCAGTGAATGAAATGGAGATTCAGGAAGTCCATAAGCTAGTAACTGTTAGAGCCAAAATTCAAAGCCAGGACTGTGTGATTATAAAGCCATGCACTTAACAGCTATATTGTGCTGTGAGAAAAACATGGCAAATCTTAAAATAGTGCTTATTATGAGTTATCTTGCAACCCCCCCACCCCAACTGATTTACTCATTCAACATGAACGTGCCAGGTGTAGTAGGTACTGGGGGTATAAGATGAATGCAATAGGCAAACCTAATTGCATGGAGTTTACTCTCAGAGAATAATAAAAGTTCCCGCCAACTTAGGAAAACTCTGATTGTTCTGTGACCATGGTAACAAGTAGCTAGCAGAACCAATTTTCAGTCTGTTCATTTGGTCAACAACACTTGTCTTTGTGAAAGCTGGTTTTAAAACCAACTGGTGTCAGTCCTCCACTTCTGAAAGTCAGCTAATCACAGACAGATGCTGTCCAGAAAACTTGCCAATCACCATGAACCTTACCTGAATACCCCCCCATGATGTCAACCCAGCCTCTGAGCATCTGTGAATCACACAGTTCCATGCTTCCAAAACCCTCTGTGATATCAGTCACCTGTTCTGCTTGGAGAGACCTTTTGGCCAGCACAGCTCTTCTTGTTATTTGAGCAATAAATTCAACCTTATGGTTCGATTTCAGATCTTGAGCAGTGTTCTCATTGTCCTGTGACAAAACAGATAGGTACCCACATGTCAGGAGATCTGACTGCAGAGGAAACAGCACTGTAAGAGGTTGGAGCATGACGGGGTGGGAGGCTCTGGAGAGCCGATTTGGTGATAGAAGATTTGCAGAGAGTCCAGAATGAATTAAGAACGGTCCGTGCGTGCGTGTCTGGTCACTCAGTTGTGTCCGACTCCTTGCAACCCCGTGGACTGCAGCTCACCAAGCTCCTCTATCCATGGGGATTCTCCAGGCAAGAATACTGGAGTGGGTTGCCATGCCCTCCTCCAGGGGATCTTTCCAACCCTGAGATTGAACCCAGGTCTCCTACATTGCAGGTGGATTCTTCACCAGCTGAGCTGCCAGGGAAGTCCCAAGAAGGGTCCCAGCGTGTGCAGATCTAGACCTAGAGCTTTTAGAAAGAGGCAAGGGCCCCAGAGGAAGAGAGGATGCCCTGTGCATTGGGAAGAAGGAGAAGAGGCTGGAGTGGAAATGGGTGGAGGCTGATTCTCCAGGGCTTCAGGAGTTTGGACTTTGCTCCAAATATAACGGGAAGGCAGGAAACTACCCGAGAACAGACAGTGTCCTCTGCTTTTAAAAGAATGTGCACACACTTGCACGTGTGTCACACACGCGCGTTCGGGATTGGAAGACCCTTTAGGTCTATCATAGTGGTTATGCCCTGGAACGTGTGAGTCAGAAGGTCCTCTACTGCGTGTTGCTGCCTCTGGCCATGCCCTCCCCTTCGAGTGCCAGACATGGGGTGATTTCTCTACCACTGATGGGGTCCAGTGACAGGCGATCAGTGATGTAAAAAGTATGCGTCTGAGAGGTGGTTGACTTCATTGTAAGGCTGCTGTGTTGTGTCAGGTAAGTAGTCTAAGGCCACAGTAAGGCCCCAAACTACTGAAGCCTTCTCAAGTCCAAGCTGAGGTTGGTGTGCTCCTAAATATATTAGCCAGTTGTTTTTCTTAGTCATTACATGAAAAGCTCTTGTCTGTTTCTCAATTAGGATTTATCCAGATGACCATTGTTATAGAGGGAATAGGGGCCCACGGAAGACTGAAATAGGCTTTGTTTTTATTCCTCTTACATAGTTATTCTTCAGAAGATGGTCCCCTGGTCAGTGACAGGTGGGGGGGGGTGGGGTAGCGGTGGGGTG
The DNA here is from genome assembly GCF_027580195.1 of Bos mutus. NCBI lineage: Eukaryota > Metazoa > Chordata > Mammalia > Artiodactyla > Bovidae > Bos > Bos mutus. Next base: position 25,192,910 of record NC_091626.1, on the reverse strand, counting down.
GCACGCCTTTGTTAATTCATGAAGCCTGACGTCAGTTGCTGCAGGATGTGAATGTCACGTGCTCCTTGTTTTTGTTTGGGGACTGCCGCTGCCCTGGAGGACTGCCTGCGGGTGCTGCGGCTCCTGCTGAGGCTGCCATTGGGTTTATGCCGCTGTGTGACGACAAGGCCAATCTGGCAGTTCTGCGGAGATGGGTAGGGTACTCTTTCATTCCTGGCTGCTTTGTTCTTCCAAAAGCATTAACTCCAATTCAGTTGGAAATCATTCTCCTTTTCATCAGCCCCAACTTCTGAACCCATTCCTCCAGCCACACCTCCAGACTGCTTTGGACACTTTGTGGCGGGGGAGCGGGGGCGGGGGGGAGTGTTTTGCTTATTCTTGCTTGAGTTGCAGCCTGGTTTGTGGACACTCTCTCCCTAGATTGTCAGTTGTTTGCAGAATTCCCAAGTACCAGGAAGTACTTTCTGATACTTGGGAAACTTTCCTGCCCAAGTACCTTCATGGAGTGGCAGGAAATAAAAAGACAAGCAAGGAACTAGTAGAGCTGAGAGCATAGCCCTTTATCATTCTTCCTTAGCTAATACATCTAATAGTTATCTTGGAAAGGAGAATTTATTTAAACATAGTAAATACTGTGGAGAGTGACTTTTATGTTTGTCATAGTAATAACACTGCTAATGCTACACTTCAAGGCACAGTGAATAAACCTTTGAAGAAATATCCTCATAATATGGTGTCAGAGGACATGCATCCTTCTGGGACACATTGCTAAAGTAGAGTTGTTGTTTTTAAAATTAGCATGGAGAGACTCTGTTCTAAGGCTGTATCTGTGCTCCACTGTAATTTGTCTGTAATGGGTATAAAGTCTTGTGTGATTCAACACGGATAGCTGAAATAGCTAGAGAAGACTTAATGCTCGTTTGTTTTTGTGGTTCTGGTGAATTTCTCAGGAGATGAGTTGAAAAATCGACAAGGGTTGACCTCTCATTGTTGCTTTTGGTTGAGTCAAAAGGCATGTACTCTTCTTGAAGTCTTTCTGCCAGTTCCTTATTTATAGATCATGTTATAATTGAAAAGAATCTTCCTGCAACGCAGGAGCCCCAGGTTTGATCCCTGGGTTGGGAAGATCCCCTGGAGAAGGAAATGGCAACCCATTTCAGTATTCTTCCCTGAAAAATCCAATAGACAGAGGAGCCTGGCGTGCTATAGTCCGTGGGGTTGCAGAGTCGGACACGACTGAGCGACTAACACCACTTTCCACTAACATTTAAATAGTTGGAGTCATAAAAAGTAGAATTTCTGTGACACGTGAGCCAGTTTCTAGCATCATACTGATTCTTAAAAAAATAAAAATTATTTATTTATTTATCAGGTCCCAGTGGGGCACTTGGCATCTTCCTTGCATCATAGGGGATCCTCCTTTGGGGTGCATGGACTCAGGTTGTGGTACAGGCTTAGTTGCTCCATGGCATGTGGGATCTTAGTTCCCTGACCAGGAACTGAACCTGCGTCCCTTGCACTGCAAGGTGGACTCTGAACCACTGGACCACCAGGAAAGTCCCATACTGACTGTTGATGTTGGGATTCCACTGATAAGTTGGGCAGAATTATACTTTAAGAATCTCATGGGGAACACATGTATACCTGTGGCGGATTCATTTTGATATTTGGCAAAACTAATACAATTATGTAAAGTTTAAAAATAAAATAAAATTAAAAAAAAAAAGAATCTCATATCACTTGGGTGGATAATGTGTTGGATATGGACATTGCTTACAAGTCGCAATGCACTTGTAAACATTTTTAAGTATTACATGTAGCAGGAACCAATTTTTCATGCTCTGTCTTGCAGAGATTACTCGCTGGGTCTCTGTCATGGAGGCCTGCAGTATAGTTTCAAATAAAGCAGCACCTGCATAATCCTTGTCACCCAAAGCTGGCAGGTCTTGCCAGAAGTTGTGTAATAGTGGCCTTGCTGATAACTGATACACATTCATCTGGTCATATGGCCATGTGAAAAACTGAAGCCATCATTGTGTTTTGATATCTCAGACTCTTGTGTCTTCTGAATGTGATTCAACCCCTGGGTTTCTTGGTCGCAGAGGTCACCTGATCAAGCTCACCTGATGCTCCTTGAACTACCATGAAAGTTCCCAGGCTTATTCTGCTGGGTTTCTAAAGTTTCATCCTTACAGAGATCCCTTCCTCTTGCACAGTTTATGTACAGCATCCATAAGTGCTGTCTTTTGCTGCAGGCTCAGGAACTGAATCGAACTGCAGATGTGGTGGGGAATGGTGTCCTAATTCCTGCTAACTAGTGGTATGATGTGATAAATAAGCTCCAGTGCAATGCCTCTTGGAAGGTCCCCCAAACTCATGTGATAAAAAACATTACTCTCTTTTTCTTTGGATAGAGAGAGGCTCTTTGAATAAGAAAAGACCAATGTTCCTGGGACTGCAGATGGGAAGAAGGTCAAGTGTTTTATTTTTTCTGTGATGAGAATCACCTCATTACAAAACTGAAAGTGAATGGTGGATATCAAATTTAAGCTAATGCTTGTGTTGAAGTCTAAGTAGTGATGGATTTTTTTTTTCCCCTTGAAGAGGCCAGCAGTGTGATCCCAATGATAAAGCTACAGACAAAATATCTAGCCTTTTCTTGTCCTCAATCATTCTGCTGCTGCTGTTGCTGCTAAGTCGCATCAGTCGTGTCCGACTCTGTGCGACCCCATAGACAGAAGCCCACCAGGCTCTTCTGTCCCTGGGATTCTCCAGGCAAGAACACTGGAGTGGGTTGCCATTTCCTTCTCCAAAGCATGAAAGTGAAAAGTGAAAGTGAAGTCACTCAGTTGTGTCCAACTCTTAGCGGCCCATGGACTGTAGCCTACCAGGCTCCTCGGTCCATGAGATTTCCCAGGCAAGAGTACTGGAGTGGGGTGCCATTGCCTTCTCTGCTCAATCATTCTAGAGGATTAAAAATAAGGAGTTTCAAGGTCTTTGCATTATCTTGGAAGAAATATAAATATCAATCAATATTAGTCTTTGATAAGTTAATGACACATGTTGTATTGTTAGAATAACCCCTAAAGAGTAGTAAGAGTATATAATTTCCATGCCAATAGGTTGAAAACAAAATAGTCAAAAATAAGCCAATGGGAATGAAGGAGAAAGAGAATTTGAACATTGGGACAAAAGTACTGCACACAATGGTAGATAAAATCCTAATATTTCAGTAATTATATTACATGTAGTGGACTGAATGTTGCAATTGAAAGACAATGACCATGAGAGTTTAAGTTTTGAAAAAGAAAAAGATGGAAAAATATATCATGCAAATACTAACCCAAGGAGAGCAGGTATCATGTTGATCATATCATGGACATGGTTGATGATGGTATAGATTTGTGCTTTATGTTGTATGAGTTTCTTGTAGGTAGAAAAAAGGATGAATTTTATGATTAATAGAAAACATTTCATAATTATAGCTGATTTCTTTTTGTTTTTGATAAAGATGTAGGTTTTGTTTTGCATCTGAAGAGATCTTTCAACCATTATGTAAACTATGTACCATTATGTAAGATAAGTGGAACAGAATATTTGTTTAAGCCATTGTAATTTAATTGGAAACATCTTGTGTTAACAATATCATTATCTTAATGGTGAAGGGGCAGGGAGAATGCAGTAGAAATCAGATTCCCTGGGGCATAGGCTCTACAGCCAAAGTAGAGTCATTTTTTTCCTGACCAGTGACTTAACTTATTTTTTAGTAAAACAACTCAATGGTGTTCTCTAAATAAAGTAAGATTTAATTGGGTTTCTTTATAGCTGATGTGGATTTGGGTGCCTGAATAGAACTTGGGTATTGAGCTAGGAATCTTGAAAGGATAAGAAATAAGACCTTTAGCGACAAAAAATATCTAGGGTTTGAGATTAGTTACCATAGGATACAAGACACACAGAGTTAGGTTGTAAATTTGTAGATAAGCATAAATATATACTCCATAAATTAAAACATCAGCCCAGTAGCTCCCATTTTCCATGGGGGCATGTTGATATGAAGGGATAATCTCTTCCTTCTGGAAAACTTTCAGTTCGCAAATTTTAAATGATAGAGTTCTGTTCTGAACTTTTTTTGTGTGACTTCCATGCTTTTTAAGGAATGTTATTTTACCCATTAGAGATAATCTATGAATGCATGCTATTTAAAAAACAAAGAGGTAGGAAAATTTCCTACCTATCCATCAAAAGATAATCATTATTAATATTTGGGGGTATATGCTTTTAGTCTTTTTTCTAGGAATAAAATGTAACATATAGATATAGCATATATAATTTTATTGTATTCTTTTATACTAACCATTTAGTGTAATTAGCATCTTTCTGATGGAGTAGAGATACTGTATCAGTCTAGATACTGTGGTGACACAACTCCTGAAATCTTTGTGACTTAACAAAGATTTCATTTTTGCTCTTGTTACATATCTAGTGTGGATCAACAGGGAGACTTTACTCATTCAAATTCAGGAATCTCAGGGATACATGATGACTCTGATGGAGGCTCCGTTTGGACACAAGCATTCACAATTACCAAAGCAAAATAAGAGAATGGGGTCACTCTTGCACTGGCTTTTAAAATCTTCCTAGAAAGGAAACATCACTTGCATTTCATTGATCAAAGCAAGTCACATGGTCATGCTAACCTCAGAAAAGGTGAACTAGTGCAATCTTACTATGTGTCCAGGAGGAAGAGCACTGAAATATTTGGGAACAGCTCTAATAAAAACCCCAAATGGCCATTGAAACACTTTTAAAAAAGTGATTGGGATAATATTCCTGTGAACACCTATGCTGTAGTTTACATTGTAGCCCTTCTATCTACATTTCCAACTCTCATACTTTATTAATATTGCTGAAATGAACATTTTGGTATGTCATCATACCGCCATCCTGCCCCTCTTTTGGGGTACTTGAATTAATCCTTATGGATTACAAACTAGATTAATTTCCCTCTTACAGAGTTTAATGGCCAGTTGTATACCTACTTTGTAGTGCTAAATTTCTGCCTCCACGCTGTAAGTCAGGATCCCTAGATAGGGATCATAACTCTTTTTTCTGTGCTATGTCCTCTCATTGGAACGTAATAAATATAGATATTCATCGATGAAGGAAGGAATAAATTAGGAGAGAGGATGAAATTGTATCCTCAAAGCATAAAATAGTAAAGCTATTTTAAAGATTTTTTTCTGGGTATTGTTAAATTGCTTTCCAAAAAATTAAAGCAATGAATGTGTCAGTCAGCCAGGATTAGTCAACTCACTGCCTGTTGCTGTCATTGGTGATTTTTCTTTGCTAGATGGAAAGGCAAGAAAATAGTATTTAAGCATTTTTTTTGACATTTTAATGGGCATGTTTTTGATTACCAATAAGACAGTATTTTTCATACTTTTTTCCTTGTGGGAAAAATCACATAACGTAAAATTTACCATCTTAATGATATACAGTACAATAGTGTTAACTGTATGTACATTGCTGTGCAACAGATCTCTGGAACTTTTTCATCTTGCAGATTTAAAACTCTATATCCATTTAACACTTTTTCTCGCTCTTCCGAGCCCCAGACAACCACCATTTTGCTTTCTGTTTCTAGGAGTTTAACTATTTTAGATACCGTATATAAAGAGAATCATTCAGTAATTGTCTTTTTCAGTTCAGTTCAGTTGCTTGGTCGTGTCCAACTCTTTGCGACTCCATGAACCTCAGCACGCCAGGCCTCCCTGTCCATCACCAACTCCCGGAGTTCACTCAGACCCACATGCATTGAGTTGGTGATGCCATCCAACCATCTCATCCTCTGTCGTCCCCTTCTCCTCCTGCCCTCAATCTTTCCCAGCATCAGGGTCTTTTCCAATGAGTCAGCTCTTTGCATCAGGTGGCCAAAGGTTTGGAGTTTCAGCTTCAACATTAGTCCTCCCAATGAACACCCAGGACTGATCTCCTTTAGGATGGACTGGTTGGGTCTCCTTGCAGTCCAAGGAACTCTCAAGAGTCTTCTCCAACACCACAGTTCAAAAACATCAATTCTTTGGCGCTCAGCTTTCTTCACAGTCCAACTCTCACATCCATACATGACTACTAGAAAAACCATAGCCTTGACTAGACGGACCTTTGTTGACAAAGTTATGTCTCTGCTTTTTAATATGCTGTCTAGGTTGGTCATAACTTTCCTTCCAAGGAGTAAGCGTCTTTTAATTTCATGGCTACTGTCACCATCTGCAGTGATTTTGGAGGCGCAAAAAATAAAGTCAGCCACTGTTTCCACTGTTTCCCCATCTATTTGCCATGAAGTGATGGGACCAGATGCCATGATCTTCGTTTTCTGAATGTTGAGCTTTAAGCCAACTTTTTCCACTCTCCTCTTTCACTTTCATCAAGAGGCTCTTTAGCTCTTCATTTTCTGCCATAAGGGTGGTGTCATCTGCATATCTGAGGTTATTGTTATCTCTCCCAGTAATTGTCTTTTTATGACTGGCTTATTTCACTTAGCATAATGTCCTCAAGGTTCACCTGTATGGTAGCATATAATAGTATTTTCTTCTCTCTTGAAGCTGAATAATATTCCTTTGCATATATATATATATATATATATATTTTTTTTATCAATTCATCCATTGATAGACATTTACTTTGCTTTTGCCTCTAGGCTGTTGTGAATAATCTGTAATGAATACAAGTGTGTAGCTATCTCTTTAAGGTTCTGTTTTCAATTCATTTGAATATATATGCAAAGTATATAGATGTGTGATTGCTGACTCATATGGTAATTCTATTTTTAATTTTTTGAGGAACCTCCATAGCAGCTGTACCATTTTACATTCCCACCAACAATGAACGAGAGTTCCAATTTCTCTATATCCTTGCCAACACTTGTAGTTTTGTTGTTGTTTTTATAGTGGTTATCCTAATGGATTGAGGGGTGGTAATATCTCATTGTAGTTTTGATGCCCTGATGATTAGTAATAGTGAGCATCTTTTCATATTTGTTGTCTATTTTAATATTGTCTCTGGAAAAATGTCTATTCAAGTCCTTTGCCCATTTTTACTTTTTAAAAACCATTTGGCTGTGCCAGCTCTCAGCTGCGGGCATGCGGATCTTTTAGTTGTGGCATGTGGAATCTATTATATTCTAGTTCCCTGATCAGGAATCAAACTCAGCCCCCCTGCACTGGGAATGCAGAGTCTTAGCCACTGGACCACCAGGGAAGGCTCCTTTTCCTCATTTTAAAGATCAAGTTATTTGTTTGTTACTGAGTTTTAGGAATTATTTATATATTCTGGGTATTCTAGATAACCCTTATCAGGTACATGGTTTGCAAATATTTTCTCCCATTTGGTAGGTTGCCTTTGATTCTGTTAATCATTTCCTTTGCTGCACAGAGTTTTATAGTTTGATGTAGTCTTCTTTGTCTATTTTAGCTTTGGTGATGTATGATTTTGGCATCACATCCCAGAAATCATTGTCAAATCCAGTGTCATATAGCTTTCCTTTATGTCTTCTAGGCATTTTATAGTTTCAGGTCTTATATTTAAGTCTTTAATTTACTTTGAATTAATTATTATATGGGCTTCCCTGATAGCTCAGTTGGTAAAGAATCCGCCTGCAGTGCAGGGAACCCCGGTTCGATTCCTGGGTTGGGAAGATTCCCTGGAGAAGGGTTAGGCTACCCACTCCAGTATTCTTGGGCTTCCCCTGTGGCTCAGCTGGTAAAGAATCTGCCTGCATTGTGGGAGACCTGGGTTCAACCCCTGGGTTGGGAAGATCCCCTGGAGAAGGGAAAGGCTACCCACTCTAGTATTCTGGCCTGGAGAATTCCATGGACTTTGTCGTCCATGGGGTTGCAAAGAATCAGACACAACTGAGTGACTTTCACTTTCAATTATTATCTATAGTATAAGGTAATGGCTCAGTTTTTTTCTTTTGCATGTGGATATCCAGTTTTCCTAGCACAATTTGTTGAAAACACTACTCTTTACCATTTGTGTAGTCATGTAACCTGTGTTGGAAATCATTTGACTGTGTACCATAGGGTTTGTTTCTGGCTTGTCTGTTCTCCTACGTCACTCTATATGTCTGTGTTTATGTGACTACCATATTGCTTTGATTACTGCAGCTATGTAAAGTGATTTCGAATTCAGGACGTATGAAGCCTCCAGCTCTGTTTTTCTTTCTCAAGAATGTTTTGGCTATGTCGGTTCCTTTGAAAGTCCATATGAATTTTAGGTTGTTTTTTCTACATCTGCAAAAATAGCCATTGGAGTTTTGATAGAGATTGCTTTGAATCTCTATAGATCTCTTTGGGTCTTACAGACATTTTAACAATATTTTTTTGTTTAGTCACCAAGTCGTGTCCGACTCTTTTGTGAGTCCATGGACTGTAACCTGCCAGGCTCCTCTGTCTATGGTATTTCCCAGGCAAGAATACTGGAGAGGTTTGCCATTTCCTTCTCCAGGGGATCTTTCTCACCCAGAGATTGAACCCACGTCTCCTGCACTGGCAGGCAGATTCTTTACCACCGAACCACTAGGGAATCCCTTTAATAATATTAAGTCTTCTAGTTCATGAATATGGAATGTCTTCCCATTATTTTCATTGTCTTTAATTTCTTTCAGCAATCTTCTTATAGCTTTCAGTGTATACATTTTTTTTTTTTGCTTCCTTGGCAAAATATTTTATTCCTAAATAAAATGTTCCTAAATATTTTATTGCTCTTAATGCTCTTGTAATTGGGATTTCTTTTTTAATTTCCTTTTTAAATTGTTTATTGTTAGTGTATAGACACACAACTAATTTTTTGTATATTGATTTTGGTATCCTGCAACTTTGCTTAATTTGTTTATTCTAATACATTACCATATTATAGCATTCTGTATTTGTTAACGTATTTAGAGAATTTTATATTTCAATAGAAAACTTCATATTTTTATATGCTTCCATGTTGCTGTTTAGTGTCCTTTGATTTCAACGTGAATTAGCATTTTTTTGTATGGCAGGTCTAGCAGTGATAAATTTCCTCAGCTTCATTTACCTGGGAAAGTTTTTGTTTCTTTTTTATTTTTGAACAACAGTTCTGCCAGATACAGTATTCTTGGTTGGCAGTTTATTTTAGCACTTTGAATATATCACCCCATTCTATTCTAGCTTGTAATGTTTCTGCTTAGTCACTGATAATCTTTTAGGAGCTTCCTGGTACATAATGAGTCACTTCTCACTTGCTGTCTTCATTTCTTTTCTGTTTGTTTTTTATTTTTGATAGTTTGATTATAATGTGTCTCAGTGTGGGCTCTTTAGGCTTATTCTAGTTGGAGTCCATTAAGCTTATTGAATTTGGATGTCTATTTTCTTCCTAATGTGGGAAGTTTTGGGCCATTATTTCTTCAAATAATCTCTCTGCCCCTTTCAATTAGCTTCTTCTGGGACTTTTATAATGTGTTTATTGGTACATCTGACATTATTCCATCAGTTCCTTAAATACTCTTTACTTTTCTTCTTTTAAAAAATTTTTATCATTTTGCTCCTCTAATTGGACACTTACAAATGACCTGTTTTCAAGTTCACTGATTCTTTCTTGTACGTGACTGAATCTGCTATTGAAGCCTGGTGGGCTGCCGTCTATGGGGTTGCACAGAGTCGGACACGACTGAAGCAACGCAGCAGCAGCAGCGAAGTTTTCAATTCAGTTACTGTATTTTCATCTTCAGAATTTGTTTTTTTTTTATGGTTTGCATTTTTAAAAATTTTAGTTGGAGGCTAATTACTTTACAATATTGTGGTGGTTTTTGCCATACATTCACATGAATCAGCCATGGGTGTACATGTGTTCCCCATCCTGAACCCCCCTCTCACCTCCCTCCCCATCGCATCCCTCAGGGTCATCCCAGTGCACCAGCCCCCAGCCCTGAGCACCCTGTCTCATGCATCGAACCTGGACTGGAGATCTATTTCACGTATGATAACATACATGTTTAAATGCTATTCTCTCAAATCATCCCACCCTTGCCTTCTCCCACAGAGTCCAAAAGTCTGTTCTTTACCTCTGTGTCTCTTTTGCTGTCTCGCATATGGGGTCATCGTTATCATCTTTCTAAGTAGTTTCTACCTCTTTGCTAGTATTCTCATTTTGTTCATTCATTATTTTCCTATTTCATTTGCTTGTCTATCTGTGTTCTCTTATTGAACTTTTTTTTTTTTTCCACCATGCTAACTTTTGAATTCCTTTTTAGGTAGTCGATATATCTCTATTTCTTTAAGATCAGTTCTGGAGATTTGTTTTGCACGTTTGATTGAGCTATGCTTCCCTGCTTCTTCCTATACCTTGTTTTTGCTGGGATTTGGTCATTAAAAAACAAATACAAAAACAAAAACCACCTGTCCTAGTCTCTACAGACTGGCTTCATACAGGAGATCTTCCCCAGTCATCCTGTCTAGAGAATCTGGAGACCTCTCCAACATTTTCTGGGATGCATCTTCTCTGGATTGATGTATATAATTTCCCAATTAGAGCTGTTGTTTGGTCGTTATGTTGTGTCTGACTCTTTTGAGACGCTATGGACTGTAGCCCACCAGGCTCCTCTGTCCATGGAATTTCCCAGGTGATGCTAGTGGTAAAGAACCAGTCTGCCAGTGCAGGAGACATAAGAGATGTAGGTTCAGTCTCTGGGTTTGGAAGATCCCCTGGAGAAGGAAATGGCAACCCATTCCAGCATTCTTGCCTGGAGAATCCCATGGACAGAGGAGCCTGGGTGAGGTAACAATCCATAGGGTGTCAAACAGTTGGACACACTGAAGTGATTTAGCAATAGCAAATACTAGAGTGCTTTGCCATGTCCTTCTCCAGGGGATCTTCCTGACCCAGGGATTGCACCCACCTCTCCTGCTTGGTAGAGATTCTTTACCACTGAACCACCCGGGAAGCCCCCCCAATTAAAGAGGTTTGCTTATTTATATTTCTAGAGCTCATGATCGCTTGCTCTCTCTGGTGTTTCTTTGCAGGTTCTTTGTTGCAGTGAGAAGCCACCAAGCTCTCCATTGTTCTTGGTAGTCCCCAGGCATCCTGTTCATGCCAGTTCCCCACTAGTGCTCTGAGCTAGGCCCTCAGGTAGCCCCTTGAAAAGTCAGAATGTTGACTCTACATTTTACTCTCCTCTTTCCCTCCTGAACCACAAGTTGGGTGTTTTCTCTTGACCACACTAAGCTGTGCCAGGGAAGACCTGTTGAGGATGAAATGCAATGGCTTTTTCTTACCCATTTTGATGAGACTGTTTCTGGTTTTGTGCTTTCTTGGGAGTACAGGTTTCTGGAGATCTCATAAAGGTTCCTGAATCATTGATAAGTCAGTATCTCATGGAGAAATAATATATGGGGCTTCCTTTTCTGCCATCTTGCTGACATCATCTCTCAAGAAGATAAAATTTTATACCTCTCAATGTAGGGTAGTGGAAAGGTTTTTGTATTGAAAGTTTCCATGTTTATTTCTGTAACTAATGGTAGAATTACTGCTATCTTATAAGACTTTTAAATGGTGCTAGAATAGAATATCATTTTGTTGAAAATAAAATCTGAAGGATTTTATCACTTATTTTTGCCTATTCTCAGAGTTTTAATAGTAAAAAAAAAATTCCTTTGATAATTTTAGTATTTGGGGGACCTCCTTAGTGGTCCAGTCATTAAGACACAGCACTTCTACTGCAGGAGGCATGAGATCAATCCCTGGTCAGTGAACTAAGGTATGGCGTGTATGGCATATGGGAACTTATTATTATTTTATCTTATATTTTACATTGTGTTTATTCATGGTGCTTTTGCCTTCATCTTCTACTACATTTTTATGTAACATAGTGGACCCAAGACTATCTGTATTTGAGATAAGAAGTGAGGAAGATAAACATATACATTACCATAGTTTACATAGATAGCCAGTAGAAATTTCCTATATGACCCAGGGACCTCAAACCTGGTGCTCTGTGACAATCTAGAGGAGTGGGATGGGATGGGAGGTGGGAGGGAGATTCAAGGCAAGGGGACATATATGTACACCTATGGCTGATTCATGTTGATGTATGGCAGAAATCAACACAACATTGTAAAGCAATTACAATGCTTTACTTTCAATTAAAAAAAAAAAAAAACGACTATCAAGAATTGAGGAAGAAGTGAATCAGAGCAGCTGCATGAATAGTGCCCCATGGAGGTGTGCAACATGACAGCCTTGATTGGAATCCATAGTAACCAAAAGAAAAGAATCTCAATATATTTTAAGAGAAAGTCTAAGGGCTAAGATATAGAAGTCCAGGCAGATATGACCTGGTGAGTCCAGATTTTTCAGAGTCAAAGCCTAGGATACACTGGCTTGGCCCTGAACACCAGATTCCATCCTGAAAAGTTTTCTACTTGACGTTCTTGCACACTCCCCGTGCCTGCCACTGAAGCTTCCTGTGCTGCAGGTAGTACATATCGCTATATCTTTGTGCACACAGCCCTGTCGACCTAGAATTCACTTTTCATTGAGATCCTGGGCTTCTTTCAATTCAGTCCGTAAGTCTTCTCCTATCGAAAGACCTTTCTTATTTATTTCCTTCACCCATACCAAACTAACTTGCCATTTTTGGGTCCCTGTGGTACACATTCCCACCATCTACTGCACATGCATGTATGACTGTGTAGAACTGTGGGACATTCCTCAAGAGATGGGAATACCAGACCACCCTAGCTGCCTCCTGAGAAATCTGTATGCAGGTCAAGAAGCAACAGTTAGAACTAGACATGAAACAACAGACTGGTTCAAAATTGGGAAAGGAGTACATCAAGGCTGTATATTGTCACCCTGCTTATTTAACTTATATGCAGAGTACATCATGAGAAACGTGGGGCTGGATGAAGCACAAGCTGGAATCAAGATTGCCGGGAGAAATATCAATAACCTCAGATATGCAGATGACACTACCCTTATGGCATAAAGTGAAGAAGAACTAAAGTAACTCTTGATGAAAGTGAAAGAGGAGAGTGAAAATGTTGGCTTAAAACTCAACATTCAAAAAACAAAGAACATGGCATCTGGTCCCATCACTTCATGGTAAATAGATGGGGAAACAATGGAAACAGCGGCAGACTTTATTTTTTTGGGCTTCGTAATCACTGCAGCTGGTGACTGCAGCCATGAAATTAAAAGACACTTGCTCCTTGGAAGAGAAGTTATGACCAACTTAGACAGCATATTAAATATCAGAGGCATTACTTTGCCAACAAAGTTCCGTCTAGTCAAAGCTATGGTTTTTCCAGTAGTCATGTATGGATGTGATAGTTGGACTATAAAGAAAGCTGAGTGCTGAAGAATTGATTCTTTTGAACTGTGGTGTTTAAGACTCTTGAGAGTCCCTTGGACTGTAAGGAGGTCCAACCAGTCTATCCTAAAGGAAATCAGTCCTGAATATTCATTGGAAGGACTGATGTTGAAGCTGAAACTCCAATGCTTTGGCCAGCTGATGCGAAGAACTGACTCATTGGAAAAGATTCTGATGCTGGGATAGATTGAAGGCAGGAGGAGAAGGGAACAACAGAGGATGAGATGATTGGATGACATCACTGACTCAATGGATATGAGTTTGAGCAAGTTCTGGGAGTTAGTGATGGACAGGGAAGCCTGGTGTGCTGCAGTCCATGGGGTTGCAAAGAGTTGGACACGACTGAGTGACTGAACTGCACATGAGTGTCTGTCTCTTTTTCCATACTAAATCATGAACTGTGTGATGGTCTAGCTCATTACTAGGTTACATGAGCCCAATACAATGGACTTTCAAATAATCAGCATTTGACAATTTATTTATTGAAACCTACAGTGTTTTGGTACTCTTTTAGCCTCTAGGGTGTCACTGTGAGTCAGACAAAGGTCTTGCCTCACGGGGCAATAACCACACACAAAATAGCATCAGAGAGTAGTAAGCACCTTGAAGAAAAATAAATCCAGATATGGAGATTGAAGGTGATGAGGGCAGGAGAGGGGGTGGTTAGCGGGGAGGAAGGAAGCTTTGGGGTAGGGTGGTCAGCAAAAGACTCTCTTAGGACATGATGTTTGGGTACTCACTGGAGAAACATGAAAGGAAAGTTCAGAAAAAAATAAGAGAAAAATGTTAACTATGGGATTTCTTCTTAGGGAGATTTAATCTATTTGTTTGAAAAAATGTGTTGGTCAGCCAGTTTGAAGTAGCAGATGGGGCCTCCAAAGGGCTGACTCAGAAAGATGAAGAGGGGCTGGTTTGGCCCGGAAGCACAGTGGGAGGAGCAGACACAGGGGAAAGAAGGGGGCCTAGCAGGGGGCAAATGACCCTGTGTGTGGCCCCCACCCCTAGTCTTCAGTGAAGTCTCTGGACCCATGAACTGCTTGGTGGGCACACAGAGAAATAGAAACAGCACATGCAGTTGTAGGAGCCCAGAGTCAGACAGACCTTGGCTGAGACTCAGGCAGGCAGGTGGGTAGCAGGTTATAGAAGGCAGGCAGGTTGAGACATAGGCAACCCAGAAGCAGGTCTAGAGAGTAAATGGAAGACCAGAAAGTAGCGGTGGAAGCTGGGAGGAGGGTCCATGGAAAGTCAGCACTGCCCAGCAGCTCCTGAAAGGGCAATTTCTAAATTTAAACCCAGCCACTCTATCTACTGAAAAGTCTGTAACATTAGTACTCAACTCCAACGTGAACTGCCAACATGCTTCTATCTTGGCTTCTCCTTATCCACATAGCATCTTGACATGTTCTCGGAGATCTTGCTGCTCTAGGGAGTGAAAGCAAATGCTGCTGTCTTAATCTGTGGTGACCATGGTTCTGGGCACATCCTGGAACTTGTGGGGTATGTGCCTTTGTGAGCGTGTGTCTGTGTGTTGGTGGGTGGGTATTGGGAAAGTCAAACTGTCCTCCAAAGAGTCAGGTGGCAGTGAAGTTCTTGGATGTGTTAGGTCTCTCTTTATGCCTTAGAATCTCAGTGACATCATCCATTCTTGGTAACACAGATCAAAATGTTAGTTGACGTTTTCTCTGGAGAGTATCTATTTTTTTTTCCCCCCAAATTGCTAGGCTAGTGTGAGAGACAGCTGAGAGTTGTTTTTTTTTAACCCGATTATGGCTGTAATGGTGAAATTTCAGCTTTGACTTTTAGGTATGGACATATGCACATCTCTTATTTTCTTTAATTGCTTTTTAAATTCCCATGTCCAGTGCCTACTTTTCATCTTATATTTGGTAACTTGAAACGTTTTATTTCTAAAACTGCTTCTCTTAATTATATAGCATTTACATGGCTTATGATAAAGACATTATTAGAAAGAGTCTAGGATCCAAGTCCTAGTGTTTTAAGAGTAAGTGACTTATTTTGGCTGATGTGGGTAGAGGAGGTTGACAAGCTTCAGTATGCACTGCATGTGTGTGTGTCTGTGGACAGTTCCTCCATCCCCCTGTATCCTTCTGCTCTTCCTACTTCTATTCCTTATACCCGCCCCCACCAAGGAGTTATACTGGCATTAGAAATACCCCTTAATGACTATACTTTTCAGATATTATCTCAGAACTTGCTACCTGATTACAGAGAGATTCTAGGACAAATGTCATATGGAATCAGACTCTGAGCTCGGACATGGAAGAAATATATTTCTCTATTGAAATCATACTAACTTTCAGCCATGCTGAGCAACTCATTACTCCTGATATTGACAAATAATAAAAATTGACTGTACATAATAACATCTTTATTTACCTAGTCTCATGGCCATCTGATTTTGTTACATGATCCAGTTGCTGAAAAATGCACCAGGATTAATGTTCAAATAGTAAATCCCTGTTTTCTTTACAGTAGATGCTTTCTATCCCAAATACAAGCTCTAGTAGTCATTTGGATAGGCAGCTGTTCCTATGACCTTATGTTATAATGTAAAGCTAGTGCTGTGGCTGCCCCAGATAATACTCTACTTTGGCAAACTCTGGTATCTGCAATTTCTTCCTAGCTGCTTTCAACTGTTAAGCCAGAAACGTCCATGATCAAATTGTGTTGTTTCTGGAAAGAGTGATGGAATCAACAGAAATGGCTGTTATGAAGTGAACACTTACCATGTGCCAGGTCCTGACCAAGGGCTTCATGTGCCTTTTTTTTTTTTTTTTTTTTAAATCCTCACAACAGACTTGGGAGGTATTATCTCCCCTTTGCGTATGAAGACACAAAGATCAAACAGCTTAATAAGTGGAGCTGGTAATAAGCCCTGTTCTAGCCACTGATACTTATTAACTCCATCCTACAGACACTTTTGTTTAAGTTGTCTAGCCAAGTCACATGATTACTGTTGGAATGAGGCAAAGGAGAGGTAAGTGATGACTGAGCACACAGAGCAGAGAAAGATTCTTTTTTTAAAAAATTTATTAAAAAAAAGTTTTTTTTTGATGTGGACCATTTTAAAAATCTTTATTGAATTTGTTACAGTATTGCTTCTGTTCTATGTTTTGGTATTTTGGTCAAGAGGCATGTGGGGTGGGTCTTAGCTCCCTGACCAGGGATCGAGCCCGCATCCCCTGCGTTGGAAAGCAAGGTCTTAACCACTGTGCAGCCAGGAAATTCCCAGAGAAACATGCATTCCTATAGAAGTGTGAATCTGGAGATAATGCCTAACAGATGTGGCAGCGGCAGTGGTTAAAGGCTTATTCCAAGTGTAATATATGACCTTTGCCTTTCCATCATGGTCTGAGTCTGCAGGCTTCAGATGGGGAGGGTATCGCCTTGTATGTGTGAAGCTCACCATTGAACTAAGCTGACACAAATACCTGGACAAGAATCTCAAATGCTACTGAACCAGGAGTTCTTCAGGCAAAGTGATTTGAACTGAGAAAATGTTGATTCAGATTTTTTCCTGTAGTCACACTTCCAACAGGTCATCACAGTATGTCCTAGGGTAAATAATAGCTAAATTATCCCCCAGCTTTAAATGTGTTCACTTTAATGGGGCTACCAGATGGCACTTTAGCCCTGATTTTCCATCAAGCTTCGGAACTACAGACTTTTTTCTTAGTCTCTGTCTTAGGATTATCTAAGTTAGTGAGGCCCTCAAAACATTTCTTCAGTTATCACAACTCCTGCAGTCTTTTCTTTGCCATAAACGCGTCAATACTGCCTTCTCCTCACACCTTTTTAGTGCCTTCTCTGGTGGCTCAGTTGGTAACCAATCTGCCTGCAATGTAGGAGACCCTGGTTTGATCCTTGGGTTGAGAAGATCCCCTGGAGAAGGAAATGGCAACCCACTCCAGTATTCTTGCCTGGGAAATCCCATGGACAGAGGAGCCTGGTGAGCCACAGTCCGTGGGGTTGCAAACAGTCGGACATGACTTGGTGACTAAATGACTACCACCTGTTTCCCCGAGTTCCCTGCTGCCTGCTGCCTCCCCTGCAGTGCCATAGAAAGATAATCATACGGCAGTATGACACAGGGGACTTTTCTGGGCTGATTGTCCTTTTGAATCAAAATGGAGATTTATGATCATCCTACTTCCCATAAAGTATTTACAAGTTTGAGGCGATTGGCGCTTGTATCAGTGGTTCTTGTAGGTAATATTCGGTTAGCCTGTTCTCCACACAGACCGTCCCTTGTTACAGGGACACTTTTTCTTAAGCAGAAGAAAGAGTTGCAAAATAGTTTCCTCAGTCACTAAAATAACAGACAAAACCATCATCATTCCTATTTTGTTAAACTTTTTATTTAATTTCACCAACAATACAGGGCAATTATAGTCATTTTAAAAAAATAGAGAAAAGCTGAAAGAGAAATAAATCCCTATATAACTGCACTACCCAGGGATAAGGGCTGACCTTATTCACTCATAAGTTCTGTGCAACTATTGCATTCTATGTAGCCTACTCATTAAATATTGAGAGACTAATATTATTTTTATTATAATGGTGATTTGTAAATAATTGCCCAGAGTTAATTCACAGAGATTTGAAATTATGGTCACAATAGAAAGTTAGGATTTTTGTTTTCTCAATTGAAAACTAGATAATAAAAACATGTAACCATGAATTGTTTCCCAGCAAACCCCCAAGGGTTTGGGAAAAACCCAAAGGAGAGTGCCACTGCAATAGCAGGAGGAATGGAAAATAGCAAGTTGAAGGACGTTAATTTGGAAACTGCCATCGTTTGGAACACAGAAGAACTGGCCATGGCATTGGGCTCAGGCTTTACCTCTCTTTACCAGGTTCAAAATCAAGGAGGAGCTTCCAACCACAGGCTAGGATGTCGGAAAAGTTCAGCAAAATTGTGTTAGGTCCCTTATGATACCTAAGTATGATACCTACAACCTTCCTTTGGTAAAAACAGATCTAGTCTTTTGCAAACCTCTTAAGTTCCCACCAGTAGAAAATGAAGAAGTTGATGAGTCAGGAACAGTCAGCCAGGAGCGAACAAACAGGTTTGGACGTGACACTCCAGCAGCTGACATTGAGTGGCCTGCTACTAGACTTGCCCTTTGAATGTCCTTGGTGATCACATTTGAATAGAGTCTCAGCTGTGTCTCTGAGCTTTGTCTTCTTGCCTTCATCTGCCTCATTTGCTGGTGGGTTTCTCTTCTTGAAATTCTAAAAGGGAATTCTGTTGACCCATCCTTAGTTTTCAGACAGAAAAGGACTTGAAATTTTATGTGCTATGCGTTGTTTCTGAAAATTTCTTTGAAGACATCCTGTATCAAAAGGAAAAAAAAAAAACAATTTAAGAAAGTGAAATAGATAGCAAGCAAACAAAAAGTGACACGAATTAAAAAAAAACAAAAAACAAAACTCAAACAGCTGAACTGTAGTCATGTCTAAAGCTGACCAGCTAGATGATCTTGGTGATGGAGTAAAGGCATGTTTAGCCTGTCAAAAAGAGAAAAGAAAGGCAACTAGAAATTCTTGGAAAAAAAAAAAATTTGCAAAGGAAATCCCAATTTAACTATGAAGTAAATTAAACTGTGACAGAATTCTGAGTAATTGATGTATAAAGAGAAAAGAATACATTTGAACTTAATGCTTGGAACTGGTGTAGAGACAAAGGATAATGTCTCATTTAACTGGTCTAGTTTCAATATCTGGATCTGTACTGAATGAAAGTACTTACCTAATTGTAATATTGGACTTCCCTGGTAGCTCAGATGGTAAAGCATCTGTCTACCATGCGGGAGACCCGGGTTCGATCCCTGGGCGGGAAGATCCCCTGGAGAAGGAAATGGCACCCCACTCCAGTACTCTTGCCTGGAAAATCCCATGGACAGAGGACCCTGGTGGGCTGCAGTCCATGGGGTCACTAAGAGTCGGGCACAACTGAGCGACTTCACTTTCACTTTTCACTTTCATGCATTGGAGAAGGAAATGGCAACCCACTCCAGTGTTCTTGCCTGGAGAATCCCAGGGACGGGGGAGCCTGGTGGGCTGCTGTCTACGGGGTCGCACAGAGTTGGACATGACTGAAGCGACTTAGCAGCAACAAGGTAGACTGAAGCATAAAGGCACACAGTTTCTCCTACCTCATGATATGTAATGGACTTACCTTTTCTCTTGATAAGCAGAGAAATAAAGATGTAGCTCTATGATTATGTGATTAAGGTAACCAATAAAAGATTATTTGCATATGAAGGAGACAAAAGGAAAAGATGTCTCCTAGAATCTTTTTCTCTCATAGTGGGGAATCAATATAAATTGCTTAAAGTTTATACAGGCTAAGGGGCAAGGAAAACACATACTTTTCATTCTATGTCCTTGTTCAAGTTAAAAAAAAAATAACCCATATGCATCTTACAAAATTAAAAAACAAGATGAATACATTATCTCTAAGAAACTGTGATAGGAGTTGCAGTAGCAAAACTTGGCTAAACTTCCCTATTAGAAGACACAGGGTCTCAGATACAATGCAGCAGCACAGTCTGCCTCCGTGTTGTCTACTGGACAAACGGGCACCGAGTTTGACCAGAGGTTGACAGGCACAGACTTAGACAAGTGCCAGGCAAAAAGAAAGCAGGGACGATATCGAGGCAAAAAGCACTAATGGACAAGAGGGGATGATTTTTTTGATGGTAAGAGTTCCTGGCCACCAAGAAATTGCTTTAGTCATGATCTTTACATATGGAAAAACAGCAGAAAAGCAAAAACTATTAGCAGATAAAACAATTAGTAAGATCGAGAGAATGTTAGCATGCAGAAAATCAGAATAACAACTAAGTGGCTCAATTTCAGATCAGTCTTGTGGACTCTGTGGGAGAGGGAGAGGGCAGGGAGATTTGGGAGAATGGCATTGAAACATGTGTAATATCATGTATGAGATGAGTCGCCAGTCCAGGTTCGATGCACGATGCTGGATGCTTGGGGCTGGTGCACTGGGACAGCCCAGAGGGAGGGTATGGGGAGGGAGGAGGAAGGAGGGTTCAGGATGGGGAGCACAGGTATACCTGTGGCGGATTCATTTCAATGTTGGGCAAAACTAATACAATATTATACAGTTTAAAAATAAAATAAAATTTAAAAAATAAAAAGAAAAAAACTACAAGAGAATAAATGAATGTTGCTTTAAAAAAAAAAACACAAAATCAGAATATACTTTAAAAAAAAAGTCTGCATCTACAAAGGAATCTTGAAGGCAAGCCTCTGGGGAGTGGGAGGTGTCGAAGTACACAGGCAGTTTATCCTACTCATGGGTTGCAGTCACTTTCTAGAAGAAGGAATGAAAAGTTTTATTTCTGTGACATTTTCTCATGGTAAAATTCCATAAAGTTGAAAACTTTGAGATAAAGGTATTATCAGGAGATACTGTCATGATATTTAGTGTGTGAGCTCTAAATTCTGTTATCACCAGGTCACTGAGAAGCAAGACTGCTGATTTCCCCAACTTAGTAAAACAGAATGACCCAATGAAGAAACGATTCTATTGACCTTCATTCTTCTCCATCCAACCCCAGTGCCCTTCCTGCTTCTATAGATTCTAGTCAATATAGAAATTTTAGTGGCATGGCTCGTTTCCTCTAATAGAAGTGAAGGTTGAAAGCAGAAGAAGGTCTGCTTGGTACCTGTGCAAATGTCAGCGGGAGAGGGAGGCAGGCAGGAGACTAAGAAAGATGTACTTTGAGTACCAGGAAAAGCTCTTCTGGCACCAGAGACTTGGAAGAGAAATTTCCATCTAAGCCCAAAGAATACTTAAAAACAAAAACAAAAACAAAACCCTCCTGGCTCATACCTTTTAATCAAATTGCACTGTTATCTTACTATAATCTGTGGACAATAAATGTTTTCTGCACCTTTGGTCCTAAACATAGAATGTGTTAATGTGCCATTTTATCAGAAACCTTTAAAGGGGTTTATTGCTGCTGCTACTGCTGCTGCTAAGTCACTTCAGTCATGTCAGACTCTGTGTGACCCCATAGATGGCAGCCCACCAGGCTCCCCCGTCCCTGGGATTCTCCAGGCAAGAACACTGGAGTGGGTTGCCATTTCCTTCTCCAATGCATAGAAGGAAAACTGAAAGTGAAGTTGCTCAGTCATGTCTGACTCTTAGGGACCCCATGGACTGCAGCCTACCAGGCTCCTTCGTCCATGGGATTTTCCAGGCAAGAGTACTGGAGTGGGGTGCTATTGCCTTCTCCAAAGGGAT
Organism: Bos mutus; assembly: GCF_027580195.1. Taxonomy (NCBI): domain Eukaryota; kingdom Metazoa; phylum Chordata; class Mammalia; order Artiodactyla; family Bovidae; genus Bos; species Bos mutus. The sequence continues at coordinate 25,171,221 of NC_091626.1, read as the reverse complement.
TTATTAATGGACAACTATTAATAGATATTCATGACAGAAGTTCTTTACCATCACCTACCCTGTACATACTTTTCATAATTTCCTGATTTGAAACACTTGTGAAATCAATACGGACAAATTAGTGAGTGCCTGCTCCCTGGTGTCTGGCTGCAATGATGAGAAGGTTCTCTGTGGATGGACTTGATACCAGGTGGTATTTGTTGTTTAGGCACTAAGTCATGACTGACTCTTGAGGACTGTAGCACTCCAGGCTCCTCTGTCCTCCACTATCTACTGGAGTTTTCTCAGATTCGTGTCCATTGAGTCCATAATGCTATCTAACCATCTTATTCTCTGCCACCCCCTTCTCCAATTGCCTTCAGTCTTTCCCAGCATCAGGTTTTTTCCAGTGAGACAGCTCTTCACATCAGGTGGCTTATTTCAACACATGGACTGAAAATAGGGCAGATCAGTGATTAAAATCTTACCTGTTTCAGTGTCTTAGTCTTTTAAGATGTCAAGGAACTAGATTCCCTAGCATGAGGAATTTTTCTTACTGGATTTTTAAATGCCCTTATTTGGCTGTGATTTTTTTTGAATTCAAACATCAGGAGAGCTAAGAAAATAGCCTTTTCAAGTGATTAAAACTGGCCTAGCTCTGTATTTTTTTTTTTCCTTCTTGTTTAGTCCTTTAAACATTGCTAGCAGGTTATATGCTGCTGCTGCTGCTAAGTCACGTCAGTTGTGTCTGACTGTGTGACCCCATAGACGGCAGCCCACCAGGCTCCTCTGTCCCTGGGAGTCTCCAGGCAAGAATACTGGAGTGGGTTGCCATTTCCTTCTCCAATGCATGAAAGTGAAAATTGAAAGTGAAGTCGCTCAGTCGTGTCCAACTCTTTGCTACCCCATGGACTGCAGCCTACTAGGCTCCTCCATCCATGGGATTCTCCAGGCTAGAGTACTGGAGTGGGTTGCCATTGCCTTCTCCGAGCAGGTTATATAAGTAAGAAAGAAAGCTGAGACATTTTTGCAAGGGCATTAACTCTCAAAGGCCACGAGAGTATCTTTTTAAATGTATTGATAAAATTGAATGGATACCGTATCAGACCCTCAAGGGTTCTTTCCGTGTGTCTGATGTCCAGGACAAACCATGTGTTTGTTTAGATTTATACTGTAAGTTGTAAGATGATGTTTTCTATGAGGTATGGTCCCGGGTCTAGCTTCCTGGTCCCATGACCCAGATTCTGATTCAGTAGGTCAGGTGATACTTTTAGGAATCTGCATTTTCTCATGGTCTCTGGGAAGTTTGTAGGCATCCCAAATTTGAGAATCACTGCTAAGGGCCATTATTTTTCCACAGGCAAACCTATTTTTCTGTTTTCACTTTATGTCACACGTAAGTAGGAGTTTAAGAATTTATTTTTGGTAAAACTGGAACACGGTCTTTAAATTAATAAGAGCCTTGTTGTGTAGGAGAAAGCATCACTTCAAAATTCCTCTATGAAATTGATCTTAAAAAGACCTGCTGACTCAAATGGTAGACAAATCCGTCCTCTCTCCGACTGCTGCCTGTCAAAATTGCTGACCTTAAGCTTATGTATTCAAATGCTTCCTGAAAGTCAAAACATATTTTCCAAAGTTTCTAATGGAAAAGAACTGAGCCTGTCACTCAGTTTAAAAAGAGAGAAATTGAGATAAGACAAAATGGTTCGGATAAACTTTACATCTCAGGAGTAGAGGGAAGAAAAGAATAAAAATCCCTATAACTGCTATCAGTTATCTCTTGATGGAGGGTGTCATAACTCCTCTCTCCCCAGGCCACAATAAATATTAGATATAGCCATCTGCCTAATGATTCCTGCTGTGTCAGAGATTAAACTACATTAATTTCTCATAGAATGATGAAGAATATAGCCCTTAAAAAGTGGGAATTGTTACATTAGAAATTGGGTGTTTTTTTGTTTTTTTTTTGCTATTGTTTGGGAGATTATTTTCCTTCCTAGTTATTCTCAATTAGCTACACCAAAGGCACCTTTTGCTGGCAAGGAGAAGGTGCCACTGTGCTCAAGGGTGACAGCTCAGTACCACGACCTGACAACCTTGAGATTATTGCTTCTAAAGGGAGACAGAACCTGCAAGACAGAGTGATTCTAGCTTGTGAGTATTTGATTTTAGAATCATTGAAAGTCCCTTGAATTTCCTTCTTCCCGGATTGGGTTCTCTTGTCTTTACTGAGAGAATTTTTTTTTTCCTCTGATTCTTTGGAACTCTAGTGCACAGAATTAGAATGACCTTAATTAGTTCATGACATATACCAACTGTCCATGCATGCCTTCTTTCATTTTACTTATTTTAGAAATGAAGACATTTTAAATATGAACACATTGCTTGATCTAAGAATCAGAACATTGTTAGTTGGTTACATTCATCTCTGCAATTCTCCTTTTCTTATTTTTTTGCCTCTCCATCCTTCGGCCACCAGAGGTAACCCCTATTCTGAGCATTGTTGCAGTCTTGCTTTATCCCCTCTTTATCTACCTGTTTGCCAGAGTGACACATTGTTTCATTTTGCCTGGCTTTGGACTTTATGAAGAGGAGTCATCCCTGGCTTATCTAGTCTAGTGAGACTTGCTTTTTTTCACTCTACATCTTGCTTCTGAGATTCATCCACACAGTCCTTGCTGTGTAATATTTTGTTATTATATTACAGTTCATCCATAAATTACAGTGTGATTTATACCATGACTTTTCTATACTCCCGTCACTGGATGTTTAGGGCATTTCCAGGTTTTGCATCCATGACCAGGCTGCTCTCTGGTATGAGCTTTCTCTTCTAAAGGTAGAACAGCAGCCACTGCCAGGTGGCAAGATGTGAGATTGTTCAACTGTGCATGATAACATAAAAGTGGTTTCCAAAGTCATTATATCAGTTTACACTTCCGTTAGTGGTACAGGGAAGCGAAAAGCAAAGGAGAAAAGGAAAGATACAAGCATCTGAATGCAGAGTTCCAAAGAATAGCAAGGAGAGATAAGAAAGCCTTCCTCAGCGATCAATGCAAAGAAATAGAGGAAAACAATAGAATGGGAAAGACTAGAGATCTCTTCAAGAAAATTAGAGAGACCAAGGGAACACTTCATGCAAAGATGGGCTCAATACAGGACAGAAATGGTAGGGACATAACAGAAGCAGAAGATATTAAGAACAGGTGGCAAGAATACACAGAAGAACTGTACAAAAAAGCTCTTCACGACCCAGGTAATCAGGATGGTGTGATCACTCACCTAGAGCCAGACATCCTGGAATGTGAAGTCAAGTGGGCATTAGGAAGCATCACTACGAACAAAGCTAGTGGAGGTGATAGAATTCCAGTTGAGCTATTTCAAATCCTGAAAGATGATGCTGTGAATGTGCTGCACTCAATATGCCAGCAAAAGTGAAGAAGAACTAAAGAGCCTCTTGATGAAAGTGAAAGAGGAGACTGAAAAAGTTGGCTTAAAGCTCAACATTCAGAAAACAAAGATCATGGCATCTGGTCCCATCACTTCATGGCAAATAGATGGGGAAACAGTGGAAACAGTGGCTGACTTTATTTTTCTGGCCTCCAAAATCACTGCAGATGGTGACTGCAGCCATGAAATTAAAAGACACTGACTCCTTGGAAGGAAAGTTATGACCAACCTAGACAGCATATTAAAAAGCAGAGACAGTGCCAACAAAGGTCCATTTAGTCAAGGCTATGGTTTTTTCAGTGGTCATGTATGGATGTGAGAGTTGGACTGTAAAGAAAACTGAGCACTGAAGAATTGATGCTTTTGAACTGTGGTATTGGAGAAGACTCTTGAGAGTCCCTTGGACTGCAAGGAGATCCAACCAGTCCATCCTAAAGGAGATCAGTCCTGGGTGTTCATTGGAAGGACTGATGTTGAAGCTGAAACTCCAATACTTTGGCCACCTGATGGGAAGAGCTGACTCATTTGAAAAGACTCTGATGCTGGGAAAGATTGAGGGCAGGAGGAGAAGGGGATGACGGAGAATGAGATGGCTGGATGGCATCACCAACTCGATGGACATGGGTTTGGGTGGACTCCGGGAGTTGGTGATGGACAGGGAGGCCTGGCGTGCTGCAGTTCATGGGGTCACAAAGAGTCGGACACGACTGAGCAACTGAACTGAACTGAACTAGTGGTACAGAAATGATTTTGATCTTTGATCCAGATCTTTACCAACCCTTTACATTTTCAGACTTATTTGATTTAGCTAATTTTGTGGGTGTGAATCTACTGACATACTTTTAAAGTAGTGTTCAGTATTTTGTCTATCACTTAGAATAAAGTATGGCATACAATTTGATTCCCTTCATGTATAGAGAACATGGCTAGAGAACATTATATGACCATGCCTGCTTAGTTTAATGGCACCCCAATTTTTCTCCCAATTATCTCACTGTATGTAGTTGACATTTTTTCCCTATACTTGCTAAAAAATATTAAAACCTTGGCTGCACAATGGAATCATTTGGGAAATTGTTAAAAGTACTAAAGCCTAGACCCCACCTCCAGAGACTCTGATTTACTTGGGTTGCAGCCTTGAACATGGAGAGTTTTAAAAGCTTCCCAGCTGACCTGAATGTGCCATCAAGGTTAAGAATCACCGCTTTCAATGATATTAATAGAAATCTGGAAAAGTAAGTGTAAGCGCAGGGTAGCCTGATGCTGTTACTTTTTCAGTTTTCTAAAGTATAAATTTTATGTTGCTTTGGAGTGTCCTCTTACTTGTAATTTGAGAGGGGTGTGTGTGTGTGTGTGTGTGTGTGTGTCTGTGTGGCTAGTAGAAGTAAATAGTAGTTGACATTCAGTGAAAGTTTTTATGGGCTGTCAGTTGTGCTTGTCACTTATTTTATGCTTCCAAATCTGGATCTCAAAGTTCACAGTGCATAAGACTCTGCTAAGACATTATTTTGGTTGTTTTTTAGAATGCAGACTTTGATTCCAAGGTCTGGGTTTGAGCCCAGGAATCTGCCTTCTGATTAGCATGTCAGGTGATGATGACACAGGCAGGTCTGGGAGCACCCTTAGAGGAAAGCTACGTTCTCACTACCCTGCAGTGTGCATTGGGTTCTCATTGTAGATGAGGGAATGAATGGGAAGCTCAGAGGAAGTGAGGAAGCTGGACCAGGTCATGCAGCTGCCGAGGGGTCAGCCTTTGCCCTGTTTGTTGTTAGCCTTGCTTCTACAGCATCTCCAACAAGGCTCCCAGCACATGGGGAAATCTGCCTGAGTTTATTTATTTTTTGATTTTAGTTGCTTTTAGGGTTGATTTTTTTTTTAAATTTTAATATTAAAAATTTTTTTTGGCTCTACCAGAAGGCATGTGGGATCTTGCTTCCCCAACCAGGGATCAAACCCGTGTGCCCTGCAGTAGAAGCATTGAGTCCTAACTTCTGGACTGCCAGGGAGTACCCAGTTGGCTAGAGTTTAGAACATGTGTCATCTTCTCTACATTTAATGTTCTTTTTTTTGATCTGGGCACAATTCTCCCTCCCCAGTCCTCAAATAGCATTTAATGTCCTAGGAAAATTCACCTCATTCCTGTGGGCCATTAGGTCAGCCACACTCTGGACATGGCCCTGGGTGCCCTGGGTGCCTCATTCTATAGGTCTGTGTGTGTGTGTGTGTGTTTTGTCTCCCAGTTTCTAACCAAGAGCAGATGTTTCCTTTGAGACTTAGGTGTGTAAGTTTCATTTACCCTTGTGTTTCGATTCTTTTAGGATAGGTTGGATTGCAAGGGAGAGGGTATCAAAGCGAATAGGCAGAGGGGAACTTATGGGTTGTAACACAGAGCCAGGGTGGGGGGACAGCTGGGGCTCAGGGACCTGTTAGCACTAAGGACCCCACGCCTCTCTCCGTGTCTGCACGATGGTGTCCTTCTGTGACTGGCTCCTCCCACTTCGTGACGGATGTGGCTTTTGAGCAGAGTGCCATCTTGTCCTGCACAGCTTCATGGAAAGGGAGTCCCTCGCTTTCCCAGCTCCCGAGTGTTCACCCTGGGAAGGCTCTGGCCTGGTTTTGGCTGCATGTCTGCCCCAGGATCAGTTAACTGCACAGAAGGTGGGGCAGTATGATTATCAACCTTATGGGGTGAACATAGAGAGGAACAGTTTTCCTGTGAATGGGGTAGGGGTGGGTGTCCCAATAAGGGGCTGGGGGCTGGTGGGCAGTCAGAGTGTCGGAGATCTAATTCAGGTGCCTGTGGCTAATTTTGGAGGGGCAGGGTCACTTCATGGCGTTATGGCCCGTGGCTTTTTGATTAGCGATGGTGTTGAGCATGACCTGTGTATAAGTAACTCTCCAGTGTACCTGTCCCCACAGGTAACCGATGATAAGGCTAAAAATGTGTAGTTGCCTGCCATTGGTTCAGGACGCTTGATTTTGATTTTGAGGTGGATTATATTTTCTGAGGAAACTGTACATAGAGACTTTATTAAAAACTGAGGTCGAAAAAGCAAAAATCAATGTGTTAAATTTTTGTTCTTATTAGGCCCTCAGCAATGGCTGTAGTTGATAGTGACTTCCCTGCAACTTTAAGAATTCCTCCTAAACTCATGCACAAGTGGGTGGAAAGATTTCTGTGCACGTTTTAAAACCTTATATTCCGTGCATGCTCTCCTCCCCAAATTGGGACTTTGCCATGAAATCTGGGCCTTTGGCCTGTGTGTTTTAAATTATATTTGTATTGTACTACATCTGCGACTGTCTATAATACAGCTGTGTATTTCCACAAGAAACACGATGTGCATTTAAGTTTCCATTCCATTTGTGAACGGATGGTAGCTGGTCAAGGAAACATCACGAGGCTGTTTTTGGCCATATTTTGCCATGAAAACCTTATAATCACTCTCAATAATTACATCTGCTTGTGTTACCTGTAATAAATGCAGTGCCATCATATATGCTGGCATTGTGATATAGATTCCTAGTGTGCAAAGAATGTTTGCTACTGTAGGCACATTTGTGTCCGGACTGTGTGAGGTATCAAGGGGGTTTTCTAGTTTGCATCTGTAGCCACTTCAAGAAGGATGTCGAAGGGTCCGTGGTTATGCTCTTGCATGAGCCCCTGACTCTGGCAACCCCCAAACTGTTATTTGTTTCTATGACCTTATTTTTTTCTCCTTTTAAGATTTCACATATAATATACAATATTTGCTTTTCTGTCTCCATCTTAGTTCACTTTGCATAATGCCCATTAGGTCCATCCATGTTGTTGCAAATGACAAGATTTCCTTAATTTTTTATGGCTGAATTATGTTCTTTTGTGTACATATACTGTGTCTTCATCTGTTGATGGACACATTGTTTCCATATCTTGGCCTGTGAATAATTCTGCAGTGAACACAGGGTGTATGTATCTTCTCGAGTTACTGTTTTTGTTTTCTTTAGGTAAATTCTCAGAGGTAGAATTGCTAGATCATATGGCACCCCACTCCAGTACTCTTGCCTGGAAAATCCCATGGACGGAGGAGCCTGGTAGGCTGCAGTCCATGGGGTCACTAAGAGTCGGACACGACCGAGCGACTTCACTTTCACTTTTCACTTTCGTGCATTGGAGAAGGAAATAGCAACCCACTCCAGTGTTCTTGCCTGGAGAATCCCAGGGATGGGGGAGCCTGGTGGGCTGCTGTCTATGGGTCGCACAGGGTTGGACACAACTGAAGTGACTTAGCAGCAGCAGTAGCAATGGCAGTTTCAGTTTAAACTTAGTGAGGAACCGCTATACTGTTTTCCACAGTGACTACACCAGTTTACATTCCCACCAACAGTGCACAAGCGTTCCCTTTTCTCCACATCCCCACCAGTATTGGTTTTCTGTTGTCTTTTTGATAAAACCTATTCTAACAGGTGTGAGGTAATGCCTCATTGTGGTTTTGATTTGCATTTCCGTGATGAGTAGAGTCTCTTTTCATGTACCTTTGGCCATCTGTGTGTCTTAGGAAAAATGTCTATTTAGATCTCTTGCCCATTTTTAAATTGCATTGATTTTTTGTTTTTGCCATTGAATTTCACAGGCAGTGAAATCTTTTCAAATGACTTTTTCAAAAGGCTTCATTCATTCCAAGGCCCCTTTGAGGGTCATTTTGTACTTTTTAATGCTCAAATGTGGTACAGTGTCAACTAGTCAAGAAATACTCCTGTCACCCATGATCTCTCAAAGTTCTCAGTATGGTCAAAAACTTAAGAATTTCATTCTTTGTAGAGTTTACATCTGGCTTGGCAATTCATGCTGTATTAGCTCCGTACAGCTCTCTCCAAGTCTCTTGAAGGAGGTGCTAACGTTTTCACTGGATTCTGCTCAGGATCACAGTGACATCTAGGAGTAACTGCCCCTAGATCTGCTGCCATGATAATGTATGCTTATCCTGGTATTTGATGCTGGTTATCATATTGTCAGTGCATGACTTTTTTTTTTGCTTTTCATCTTCATGTATTTCCAGAGCACAGTCATTGATATGCAGAAGACACGGCTGTAATCAATCTAGTTTTCTGAGATGTGCTGAAGCTTCAGCATGAGTCTTAAAAAGTTGTGTTAGAATACCCATCTTCAGAAAATGTTCTTTGAAGCTGAAGCAGTGAAACAACTGCCAACTGAGCCTGTGTTTTGGAGTGGTTTTCCTTTTGTGGGAGTGTATGCTCATCCTCACTCTCTTTCCGGTATCCTTGGCATGAAAATTTTCAGAACTGGTCAGAATTGGTGGAGAGGTCCTTCTTTGGTCATGAAGTGATGATGACACATTCTAAAATCACATGGCTGTTCATCATTAAAAGCATTTTTAAAAATCCATTAACATATTTATTCTTTATAACAGGCTCTGTGAGGTAGATATAAAAATGTTTTTTGTTTTTGTTGCCAAGTGTTATTTAAAAATAATCATAAAACTTAAGGAAGGAAAACCTAATTAGCAATTACTCAGTCTAATTCTCTTACTTTACAAATGAAGAAACTGAATCCCATAGTGGTGAAGTCACTTGCTTGTGACTCCATATCTATTTAGTGACCTAACAAATTATTTTCCACCTCAAATATGGTTTCATGGATAAAAGTACATTGGTTGAGATCTGATTCTCATATTTTTGACTGGATGATTTTTTTCCCCCAGTTGTCTAACATTTCTTGGTCTCTGTTTTTTCATCTGTAAAATGGATTGTTGTGAATATTATATTAGGCTGCATCTGAAAAAGTAGTTAACCCAGTGCCTAGCAACAAGTAAGTAGTTAATTTATGTTAATTGTTCACAACTGGATTTATATTTTCAATATTCTCTCAGGGTCCTCGGGAGCTAGAGCAGTATAGCAAATTTTCAGCTTTTCCATCTTTGGAAGCCTTGCATTTATGCATCGTTTAAAATTTTCCTCATGCATTTTAGAAGGTTTTCCCCTGAAAGAAGAGCAGGGACATTGTTTGGGAGAGTTTGATGAGAACTTGTTATGTGTTTGGTTCATTCAAAAGCTGAGTTTCTTTCTTTTTGCTTGTGTATCTTCATTTAGCTGTGAAGTACCTTGGCACTTAAAATAGGGTACCATATTGTTTGAAACCTGGAAACCCAGTGATGTGTTTTGAACTCATGCTTCAGAGAAGAGTCTGTGTTTCATTATCACCCAGTCATGCCTTGTGTTATCACTTGTTACAGGCTAAGTAAGCCATCCTCACCCCCACATTCCCCTTCCCCCTAACTCCAGTCACCAGTTGATATGTTAAAACTTTAACCCTCAATGTGATGGTATTTGGAGGTGGGGATGTTGGGGGGTAACACACGTTAGGTCAGGTCATGAGGGTGGGGTCTTCATGGTGGGACACGTGGCTTTATAAAGGGGTGACTGAGGTGGAGGGAGAGAGGGAAAGGGAGACTGAACTCTCCATTTGAGCAGAGGATAGACCTTGTGAAGACTCGGTGAGAAGAAAGCCATCTGCCAGCCAGGAAGAGGGCTCTCACCAGAAACTGAACACTGCCATACTTTGATCTGGACTTTCCAGTTTCCTGAGCTGTGAGAAAAGAAATTTCTGTTGTTTAAAGAGTCGAATCTGCGGGATTTTGTTAGGGCAGCCAAAGCAGATTAAGACATTTCTGCAGACGTGCGTGTTATTCAGCCATCTACTTCCTTGTTTACCTATACAAGGTTTTGAATTGGTCTCCATGATGGAAGAAGTACGACTGTTCAGAGGCACTGAGAATTTTCTCTTTATCCACCAGCGTGGATATACGCCACACTGTGAGGGCACACTGGGCCAGACACTCAAAGGAGCATCAGCCATCAAATCCCTTTCCATCAGGTCTTTGATGATTTAAAATTTCCTGTTAGATAAACCAAGCGGTTGGACAAGTGTAAATGTTCAAAGTTGAAGTATAGAGCACGAAAGCTTTGTAATAAAATTATTTTATATATAAATGGTTTCCTGCAAGTATTTACTCTTCATTTCCATAACTGTTTATAATCTTTTCTTTATATTTAATATTCTTTACACCCCTCCCCACCATATACACACATACTTTTTTCTTTAAAACCACGATCCATATGTTTTTATGTAACCTGAGCTATAAAGACTGGAATACTGAAGTTATTCATCCACTTGCATTTTACCTATTGCATCTGTCATTTTCTTAGGAGGAGTACTTTGTCTGTACAAATCTCTGCAGAGACACCAACACTTTTTGGCTATTCATTAATCTTATCTTGTTCCTTTGGCTTCTGTTTCATCTTTAGCTGAATTTGTAATCATCTGAGGTCAGTGCTTGTTTTTATTTAAATAGATAAGGTGCAGCTAAACCTGTATCATAGCCAAGAAAGAGCTTACATAAAATACCTACAAGATTAGAAGTATTACCAAGGAAGCATCAGCAGAGTTTTGTTTACTTGTGTCTTATTCTTAAGTAAATTTTATGCACTGGTGATATAAGTTTTGGGTTACTATTGTGAACCTCCTAGGAATTTCACTTTAAATTTTTGAAACATGAATTGTTTCCTTCCTTTATTCTAGGGATTTCAGCCTGAGGGGCTGGGGCTATTCATTGCAGGCCGCTTGTGAGTTTACACATGTCACTGGGTAGAATGTATGAAGTAAACAGCAGTGTCTCTACTTGCTACTTTTAAAAAGTTATTATTCCTCTGAGGCGAATGTGGCAATCATCAAGGCTGCAGATATTCTGACAGGATTGTAGAATTTCACCTTCCCTCTTCCTTTAAAGATAGGAAGGAATCATGTGACTTTCTTTGGCTGGTGAAATGTTGGACAATGAGCAAAGTATTGGAGGCCTTAAGAAGTAGTGGATGGCAAGTAGATCATACTTGTAAAACCATAAATGGAAAACATACAGTAGATTCACAAGAACCAAAAAGAAGAAAGTACAAGCATAATATAAAGGGAAACAATCAAACCACAAAGAAAAAAACAGAAAGGAACAAAGAAATACAAAGTCAGTTGGAAAAATTAAGATTTAAAATGGTGATGAATACATATCTATCAATGATTACCTTAAATGTTAATGAACTAAATGCTCCCAGTAAAAGACACAGAATGGCAGGTTGGATTAAAAAAAAAAAGAGCCTGCCTACAAGAGACCCACTTTAGGGCAAAGGACACACATAGACTGAAAGTGAGGAGATGGAAGCAGATATTTCAAGCAAATGCAAATGGCAAGGAAATGGGGGTAGCAATAGTCATATGAGACAAAATAGATTTTAAACTAAAGGCTGTAAAGAAAAATAAGGAAGGATACTATATAACGATAAAAGGATCAATACAAGAAGAAGTTCTTATATTCTAACATATATGTACCCAATATAGGAATATCTAGGGCTTCCCCGGTGGCTCAGATGGTAAAGAATCCACTTGCAATGCAGGAGACCTGGGACATCCAAATACATAAAACAAGTTAACAGACATGAAGGGAAAATTGACAAGAATACATCAATGGTATGAGGCATTAACACCCCACTTACCTCAGTGTACAGATTTTTTCAGACAGAAAATCAATATGGCAACAGAATTCCTAAATGATACTATGAAACAGTCAGACCTAATTGATATTTTCAGGATATTAGCTCCCCCACAATAGAATGACAATTTTTTTTTCAAGTGCACATGGAACATTTTCTAGGACAGACCACATACTAGAATACAAAACAAGTCTCAAAAATTTTAAGAGGATAGAAATTATTTCAAGCATCTTTTCTGACCACAATGACAGGAGACTAGAAATCAATGACAGAAAGAGAAATGAAAAAAAAATCGATTACATGGAGATCAAACAGCATGCTACTAAAAAAACCAATACATCAGTGATGAAATCAACAAGGAAATTAAAAAATATCTTGAGGAAAATGACAGTGAAAACACAACCATACAATATCTATGGGATACAGCAAAAGCAGTTATTAAAGGGAAGTTCATAGCAATACAGGTCTTCCTCCAAAAACAAGAAAAATCTCAAATAAACAACCTATCACCCAAAGGAATTAGTAAGAGAAGAACAACCAAAACCTGAAGTTAGCAGAAGGAAGGAAATAATAAAGATCAGAGAGGAAATAAATAAGATAGACATTAAAAAACAGAAAAAATCAATAAAACCAAGAGCTAGTTCTTGGGATAAACAAAATCAACAAACCTCTGGCCAACCCTACGAAGAAGAAGAGAGGGCCTGAATAAACAAAGTACGAAATGAAATAGATGTAACAACCAATATCGCAGAAATACAAAAAACCATAAGAGAGTACTATGAGCAATTATATGCTAATAATTTGGACAACCTAGGAGAGATGGACAAGTTTCTAGAAACATTCAGCCCACCAAAACTGAATCAAGAAGTAATAAATAATTTGAATGGACATCACTAGAAGTGAAATAGAATCTATAATAGAAAAATTCCCTGCAAACAAAAGTCCAAGACTAGCTTGCCTCACTGTAGAATTCTTTCACACATACAAAGAGGAATTTATACTGATTCATCTTAAACTATTCCAAAAGATTGAAGAGGAGGGAACACTCCCAAAGTCGTTATATGAAGCCATCATCACCCTGATACTAAAACCAGAGACAATGCCAAAAGGAAATTACAGGCCAATATTTTTGATGACTGTAGATGCAGGATTTCTCAATGAAATATTAGCAAATTGAATCCAGCAACACATATAAAAGATCATATGCTGTTTCATCTCCATGTAATGTATGTAGTTGGATTCATCTGAGGATCACAAAATACACAAAATTTAACATGCACATAATTCAACAGACACAGATCAATCAATGTGATACATTATATCAATAAAAGAAAAGACAAAAACCACATGATCATCTCAATAGATGTAGAAAAAAAGCATTCAGTAAAATTCAACATCCATTCATGATAAAAATTCTTACCAAAGTGAGTATAGAACATGTTTCAATATGATAAAAGCTGTTTATGACAAATTCACAGCCGACACAATATTTGTCAGTGAAAACCTGAAAGCCTTCTGGCTAAAGTCTGGAATTAGACAAACACACACTCTCTCACAACCTCTACTCAAGATAGTATTGGAAGTCCTAGCCACAACAATTGGTCAAGGAAAAGAAATAAAAGGTATCCAGCTTGGAAGAGAAGAGGTGAAATTGCCATTATATATAGATGACATGTGGAGAAGGCAATGGCACCCCACTCCAGTACTCTTGCCTGGAAAATCTCATGGGCGGAGGATCCTGGTAGGCTGCAGTCCATGGGGTCTCGAAGAGTCGGATACAACTGAGTGACTTCACTTTCACTTTTCACTTTCATGCATTGGAGAAGGAAATGGCAACCTACTCCAGTGTTCTTTCCTGGAGAATCCCAGGGATGGGGGAGCCTGGTGGGCTGCTGTCTATGGGGTCACACAGAGTCAGACTCGACTGAAGCGACTTAGCAGCAGCAGATGACATGATGTTGACACTATATATAGAGAACCCTAAAGACTCCACAGAAAAACTACTAGAACTGATAAACGAATTCAGCAGGGTAGCAGGATACAAGATTGAGTTACAGAAATTACTTGCATTTCTTTACACTAACAGTGAGAGATAAGAAAGGGAAAGTGAAAAATACCCCCTTTTAAAATTGCATTAAAACATAAACCTGACCAAGGAGGTGAAAGACTTTTATGCTGAGAACTATAAAACACTGATAAAGGAAACCAAAGATGGTTCAAAGAAATGGAAGGATATTCCATGCTTTGGATTGGCAGAATTAATATCTTTAAAATGGCCAAAGCGATCTGCAGATTTAATGTGATCTTCGTTTCCCAGGTAGCACAATGGTAAGGAATCCACCAGTCAATTCAGGAGACGCAAGAGACATGAGTTTGATCCTTAGGTCAGAAAGATCCCTTGGAATAGGAAATGGAATAGGAGATAACACTACAGTATTCTTGCCTCGAAAATTCCATGGGCAGAGGAGCCTAGCGAGCTGCAGTCCATAGAGTCACAGAGTTAGACACACATAAGCGACTGAGCACACCAAATGACCCATGACATTTCTCACAGAACTAGAGCAAATAATCCTAAAATTTATATGGAACCATGAAAGACCCAGAATTGCCAAAGAAATCTCCTGAGGAAAAGAACAAAGCTGGAGCTTTAACCCTTCCAGACTCCAAACAATACTGCAAAGCCACAGTAATCAACATATCATGGTAATGGCACAAAAATAGATTGATCATTGAAATAGAAGAGAGAACCCAGAAATAAACCCACACACCTATGGTCAGTGTTTGACAAAAGAGGTATGAATATACAATGGGGAAAAGACAGTCTCTTCAGCTAGTGATGTTGGGAAAGCTGGATAGCTGCATGTTAATCAGTGAATAAGAACACACCCTCACACCATGCACAAGAATAAATTCAAAATGGCTTAAAGACTTAAATATGTTATGACACCATAAAACTCTTAGAACAGAACATAGGCAAAACCTTGTCTGACATAAATGATAGCAATGTTTTCTTATGTCAGTCTTCAAGGCAATAGAAATAAAAGCAAAAATAAACAAATGGGACCTAACCAAACTTATAAGGTTTTGCCCAGCAATGGAAACCACAAAAAATGAAAATATAACCTATGGATTGGGAAGAATATTTTCAAACAATGCAACTGATGAGGGCTTAATCTCCAAAATATATGAACATCTCATACAACTCAGTAACAACAATAAAAGAAACCCAAACAGCTCAATCATGAAATGAACAGAAGACTTGAAAAGGCATTTCTCCAAAGAAGACTTCAGATGGCCAACAGACACATTAAAAGCCACTCAACATCACTAATTATTCAGTTCATTTCAGTTCAGTCGCTCAGTCGTGTCCGACTCTTTGCGACCCCATGAATTGCAGCACGCCAGGCCTCCCTGTCCATCACCAACTCCCGGAGTTCACTCAAACTCATGTCCATCTAGTTGGTGATGCCCTCCAGCCATCTAATCCTCTGTCGTCCCCTTCTCCTCCTGTCCTCAATCCCTCCCAGCATCAGAGTTTTTTGCAATGAGTCAACTCTTCACATGAGATGGCCAAAGTACTGGAGTTTCAGCTTTAGCATCCATCCTTCCAGAGAACACCCAGGACTGATCTCCTTTAGGATGGACTGGTTGGATCTCCTTGCAGTCCAAGGGACTCTCAAGAGTCTTCTGCAACACCACAGTTTAAAAGCATCAATTCTTCAGCGCTCAGCTTTCTTCACAGTTCAATTTTCACATCCATACATGACCACTGGAAAAACCATAACCTTGACTAGACGGACCTTTGTTGGCAAAGTAATGTCTCTGCTTTTGAATATGCTATCTAGGTTGGTCATAACTTTCCTTCCAAGGAGTAAGCGTCTTTTAATTTCATGGCTGCAGTCACCATCTGCAGTGATTTTGGAGCCCCCCAAAATAAAGTCTGACAGTGTTTCCACTGTTTCCCCATCTATTTCCCATGAAGTGATGGGCACTAATTATTAGAGAAATGCAAATTGAAACTACAATGAGGTATCACCTCACAATGGTCAGAATGGCCGTCAACAAAAAGTGTACAAACAACAAATGCTGGAGAGGGTGTAGAGAAAAGGAACCCTTCCACATTGTTGGTAGGGATGTAAATTGTTGCAGCCACTAATGGAAAACCATATAGAGGTTCCTCAAAAATCTAAAAATAGAGTTGCCGTGTGACCCAGCAATCCCATTCCTAGGGGTGTACCTTAAGGAAGCTCTAATTTGAAAACATACATTACCCCAGTGTTCACAGCAGCACTATTTACAATAGCCAAGACAAGGAAGGAACCTGTCTATTGACAGATGAGTGGATCAGGAACATGTGGTGTAGATGTGCAATGGGATATTACTCACCCATAAAGAGCATGAAGTCTTGTCATTTGCAGCAACATGGATGGAGCTAGAGATGGTCATACTAAGGGAAGTCAGAAAGAGAAAGATAAATACCATATGATGCTGCTTACATGTGGAATCGAAGATATGACAGAAATGAACTTATTTATGAAACATAGACTCACGGACGGAGACACAGAATCACTGCACTGTACACCAGGGACTAATACAACACTGTATCAACTATACTTTGAAAAAGAGAGAAGAAATAGAAAAGAACTGGTACATGGTTCACCGCATCGTTGCCACAGTGATTATGAAAGCAAGTGTTGGGATGGAAACTGTATCTTTCTAGGTCCTGAATTGACCACGATAAATTGAATTGTAGCTGACCTGTATTAGACATGTGTCTTCAGCAATATTATTTTGTTGACATTTTGTTAGGATAAGGGACTATGATTTAGCATACCCATCAAAGCCTATCCTATTCTGACTATTACAGGAGGTCAAAGAAGAACCTTACATGCAGGGAGCCTGTGATCTAGTTGGGCAGAGAAAATGCATTTCCACAGTCAAGAAAGAACTAGACACCTAACTATACCTTTTATTTAGCCACATTTATTACTGAACAAGAGGGAAGTTGACTGTAGCATGAATTGAGCCTTTTAGCATATTCCCGAGACCATAGTTTCAACTGGGAAAAATAACTTTTTAAAATGAGACTTTCAGATCATAATTGATCAAAACACCTATCCAGGGGATTAAGATCTACTTTGATTAGCTAATGGATGCATGATATCTTTCATCTGAGACTAGGGATAAGAAGACCAATTATGAGTTATATCTCTATTGCTCTATCTTGATATTATCTACCTAGGAAATAGAATTAAAATCTTTAAACAACAGATTTGCTTTGATGGCATCTATCAATCAAAATTGTACTTAAGCTTTTTGGTATGTGGGGGCAGCCTGCCTGACTGCACATACTAATGGCTAATATTGGTTAAATTGGTAATTTATTTATTGCTTAAATTTGTAATTCATTCAGCAAACAATTTCTGGGTATCTGGTATGAACCAAGCCCAACACTAGATGCTATGGATACAATAAGGAACAAAACAGAGCCTCTAACGTCATGAATCTTACATTTTAGTGAGGAAGTTGGGGAATAAACAGGTAAACAAATAACATGATATCAGTGAGTGACTGCTGTGGATACAAATAAAGCAGGAGGATGGCATCAGGAATGGCAAGGTGCATGATTTTGGATGCAGTGGACAGAAAAGTCCTCTCTGAGAAGGGGACATTTGAGCAAGACATTAAAGGAAGTGAGAGGAAAAAACCCTGTGTATACCCCAGGGAGGAGTATTCCAGGTGACAGCAATAGCAATTGTGAAGGCTCCAAGGTGGGGACATAGTAGAATGTTCGGAGGCTAGCAGGAAGGACCGGAGAAGGCGATGGCACCCCACTCCAGTACTCTTGCCTGGAAAATCCCATGGACGGAGGAGCCTGGTAGGCTGCAATCTATGGGGTTGCACAGAGTCGGACACAACTGAAGTGACTTAGCAGCAGCTTGGCAGCAGCAGGAAGGACAGGATGGTTAGGGAGGGGTGAGAAAGAAAGAGACTGGGAGGAGTTAAAGTCAAATCAGTCTGTCAGCAGCTAGGTAGCCAGGGCCTCTGGATCTTTTCTCCATCTAATGGGAAGCCATAATGGTTTTGAATGTGGGTGAGCCATGATGTACTTTATGTTTTAAACAGATGACCTCAGAGTAGTAGTATGTAGAGAACAAGAAAACAAACAGGAAGATGAGTTAGGAGGCTTAAGTGTGAGTCCCGGTGGGAGACGATGGGGCTTGGATGCAATTGGTAAGTGGTGGTTGTAAGATGTAGCTGGACTCAATACATATTTTGAAAGTTTTGTTGTTAAGATTTGCTGACCAAATTTGGACTTTGGCTTGAGCATCTGGCTGAATGATGATGCCATTTTCCTAGATGAGGAAAATGTTTGAGATGCCGTTACCTGTTCAAGAGAAGGTGACCACTGCATCTATGAGCCTTGAGTTCAGGGGACAGGTTACTGCTGGAGGAATAAGGTTGGGTGTTCAGCTGGTAGGTAGATTTAAGTCCACAAGACTGGATGAGATCCCTAAGGGAGTGGGTCAAGAAAAGATACCTGAAGACTGAGTCCTGGGGTCCAGCATTTAGAGGCTGAGGAGCTGAAGAGGAACTAGTTAAAGGGGACTGAGAAGGAACAGTCACTGAGGATAGGAGGATGGTCAGGCCAGTGAAATGTTGCAAAGCTCCAAGAAGAGAGTGCAAAAAATGAGAGAGGAGTGAAGAACTACAGGAATGCTACAGAGCGGTCAAAGACACGGACCATGACTTGAACACTGCAGGTAGCAGCATGAGGTCACAGTGATGTTGACAATATCAGTGTCAGCAGTTGGTTGGAGGAAAAAGCCTGATTGCAATTGGTTCAGTTGAAGATGAGGATACGTGGTTCTTGAAGATGAGGATACGGAGGGAGTAGGGGAGAATAGCTATAGAGGATGTGAAGTCAGATGTATTTATCTTCTTTATTTTTAAAGATAGGAAATACTATAACATGTTTGAAAATTGATGGGAGTTTTTTAGTATAGAGGAAAGAATTGACAGAGAGTCTCCTTTAATGGACAATGGGGGGATGAAGCTAAGGCATTGCATATTCTAGATTTGTACAGATTCATATAGATGACTACACATAGTTGTGAGAAGATGCAGTGTTATCTTTTGCGTGCTCCTATTTTCTGAGAAAAATAAGAATCAGCATCATCAGTTGAGTGTGAGGAAGAGGCAGAAAGTATTGCTATAAAATAGTTTTCTAGCAGTAACAGGGGTAAGCTAGTCAGGGAAGGGTGGTAAGACCATTAAGGGGAACTGAAAACCTCTTGAGATTTGTGTCCAGTTTTTAAAGCAAAGCCAGCCAGTATAGTTGTTTATTTTCTCTGTATTGAGTTAGTTTCTCTGGGATAGGGAGAGAATCCAAGGATAATTGTATTTAATCAAGGCTGTAGTTTTGCCAGCTGAGTAATATGAAAGCAGAAAGAGGCCAAGGTGGATTGGGGACAAATGCAGGCGAGTGATTATTGTGTAGTGTGATGGGTCAGGTGGATGGCAAGGAAGGTGAAGCCGCAGGGCTTCATGCAGGGCTGTGATTGACCGTGAAGAGGTCGTCAGGTCAGTGGATTGTGGGGCCACTGACATCGAATTGTTGAAATTGGGGCCTTAGAGGAAATGAGCTGGAAATGCATTTGAAATAAAAAATTGGCAATGTTCCTCAGGCCCAATCTCCAAAAGAAACATTAAAAAAATTACTTACATTTAGCTGCATGGCTGGGGAAAACTGTATTTTTCAAATATGACTTCCAACTGATTTTGTATCAGGATATTCACCCTGATATTCTTGGACAAGTTATGAAAATTAGGCAACTATTTCTGTGTCTTCACTCATAAAAGAAGATGAGTGAGAAGGCAGAACTGAATACTTAGTGATTGTTGGATTCTACTGAATTTCACTGCTTTGTTGCAGTTTAACTGACAGGCTAGAATTGCAGAAATGTCATTTCAGTTAAGCCATCGAGCCTCACATAAGAAGATGAAATTGGAATACAAGGTCGTGGTTGGCACAACAAAAGAAGCTTCAGTGTGTCACAAATGAGAGATCATTGGATAGATGTCATCTATTTGATTGTTAAATAAAGCACATAAAGAAATCTCCTTCCCAAAGATTTGTCATGTGTATTTATCTTGTGAAGCATCAGTGAATAGAAAACTTTCTTCGGAAATATAAAAATGTTCTCATCGAAGATATGGCAGTTGTAAAGTTTGTTATATATATGAAAATATATTTAATGTCAGATGAATCTTGCTATTATTTTTTACAGTATCGGCATAGAACTATTACAATAGTCAGATTCATTTCCCATTTATTGAAAGCTTCTGTAAGCATTCTCACATGCATTGTGTTTTTAGGGGAAATTTTAGATGATTAACATATGTTGCCTAGAAGTAGAGCTTTCTGAATTGAAACTGAAATAAGATAATTGCCACTTTTATTAAATATCCAGCTGGCACACTTTGAAAATGTTATCCCCCAAAGAGAGAAAATGTTATCTCAGCATCTAGCATTGGTTTTATTTTGGATTCCAACTTCCCTATTTATTTTATTCTGTTAGGATAGGGGAGTTAGGGTTACAGATTTTGTGTTTTCCCTGTATGACTGATCAAGATTCCTAGGTCTGTCGACTTTATTCCAGAAATACTGACAACAGTTATTTCTTGAGATAGTTTTAGATTGATTCCTACTTTAATATATGTTTTGAGGTGAGTGAGTGCTACGTAATACCTTTGGTCTTAATATGAACACTGGTTTAATTTGTTAGTGTTAGGATGAGGCTACTCATTGCTTTATTTACCCATCTTTGACTGCCCAATAGAATCTCTCCCATTTAGAATTATCTTTGTATTGCCATATTCTTCTTGTCTTTAAAAAAGAATGAGTGAATTGAGAGATTGGGATCGACATATATACCATGTATGAAGTATGTAACTAATGAGAACCGACTGTAGAGCACAGGGAACTCCAACTCAGTGCTGTGTGGTGACCTGTTATGGAAGGGAAGTCCAAAGAGGGGATATGTGTGTAGCTGATTCACTTTGCTGTATAGCAGAAACTAACACACCACTGTAAAGCAACTATACTGGAAAAAAAAAATGACCTCCAGCAGTAACAAACCCTCAAAAGTCACTGGGATCATCAGGGTGTTTCTTTTCTTTTCAAACCTTTGGCACAGAGTCTCCTGATACTGAGGTTTTCAGACTGACTATTTGCAAAGGAGCAGGGAGTGGAAGGCACTTGTGTATCATGTGGCTTTTGAAAGTAGCCCTCGTCATCAACTCATGTCTCTGCTTGTTGATTAGATGTTAACTGTTGACTGTATGGACTGAGGTTAGAGTATCTGCTGTAAATGTTTGGGAGTAGTCTTCTTTTTTTGTGCAGGTTGAGGTTTAAAAGTCCTCCGTGAAATGCACAGGAATCACAAAAGGAACAAATGTGGCCAAGCCTGATGCGACTGCTTTCTTGATGCCTTCCAGGTGTGTACTTTTAACCTCTGAAGGTGTGTGGTTTGATTGTGGGGAAGGAACAGGTCACTGGAGACCTCACCTTTGCTGTCTCGTCTGTCCAGGTTCTGTGCTTTGTGAATACAAGGTAGATCATTTGGCAAAACCCTATATAGGGCCAAAGATTTTTCTACAAATTTTTAGGTCTGTATTTAGTTCTGTATGTTACTACTTCAGGCTCAGCACCTGGCAGTTTTGGTTTCACTGAGATTGTGTTTTCTTTAAATATACAAGATAATAGCACTTTCATACAAACTACATTATATACATTTATTTAATCTCATCAAGAGGTTTTTTTCTTTAACTAGTTTTAAGCCGATTTTTAATCAGTTTTAAGCTGATTTCTTTAACTAGTTTTAAGCTCTTTTCAAAGAGTAGCATATCCAAGGAAACAGCTCTGCTTGGAAGATGCTCAGTGGCTATCTACTTAAAAGTTGAAATAGTTCAGTATTATTTTGTCTTCAGGTAACAAAAGTGAAACCCCAAGTGAGTAATGACTTGGGATTTTCCTTAAGTACTTAATTTCCTGAAGAAAAGATAGTTTGAGATTGAATAATTATTATGCTACTGAATAAGTACATTTTCTTCTCTGCTCCCAGTGTTCCTAGACTTTAGAGACAAATGTTTGGGTTTTTTTTTTTTTATTTTAAAAAGACCAAAAACACTTCTGGGACAGATGTATTCTGGAATTTGGGTTTTTTTTGGATTTTAGGAGGATCTCATGTGGCACTTTTTAATCAAACACACTAGAATTTCTGCAGCGAACTGTGAATACTCACACTAAGTGAGATAAAGCTGACAGTAACCTCACGTTTGTTCAGGGAAGGCTTTGCCCCCTGTAGAGCCTTGGTGTCAAACTTGAAAAATCAACCAACCAAAACTGTTTTTAAGCACTATGTGCCTGACACATTACCAACTCTGACCTTGAACATTAAATGTTCTGCTTCAGGGTTGTCCAGGACCCTGATGACTGTATGAATTTGTGCTACAAATTTGCATGGGCTTTGGTTTCCTATAATGAAATTTTAGGGTTGATTTATTTTCTTCTTCCATCCATGGCCAAGATTTGAAGCAGGTAGGTTTCCTGGTGTCAGGCCTGTGTTGTTTGTGGTGATGGAGCTAGCTGTGCTGTGCTGGGAGGATCTCCTCTACCTGCGAGCACACAGCTGGTCAAGGCTGCACAGGACAGATTTCAGCTCAGCCCTGTTTGCTGTGGCCTTCCTGATGGGTCTTCAGTCAAAGCTCAGGGAGCCTGGAATTAGCCAAGTGACCTCATGGCAAAAGCCAGTTTTGGAGCTTAGCTTATTTCACAGGAACCATATATCCATATACATATGCAGATATATGGGCTTCCCAGATGGTGCTAGCAGTAAAGAACCCACCTGCCAATGTAGGAGATGTAAGGGACGTGGATTCGACCCCTGGGTTGAGACAATCCCCTGGAGGAGGGCATGGCAACCCACTCCAGTATTCTTGCCTGAAGAATCCCATGGACAGAGAAGCCTGGGGGGCTACAGTCTACAGGTTTGTAAAGAGTCAGACATGACTAGTGACTGAGCATGCACACAGTGCTTGGATTCACACATTTGTTCCTTTAATCAAATGTTCATCCCCCATCCCCTCCATTTTGGGGGAAGAAAGTAAATGTAGGTCTGGGAAGCTTGATGTGTTTTAAATTAGGGTGTAGGAGCTCTGTTCTGAGAAAGCAGTGGTTTACTTACAGTCCTTTCAGGTAATCACCTGTCCTCCACTCAATTAGCAACTTAATATATGATTTGCAGATTAAGTTAGTTTCAAATAGGTGTTAATTTTCATGTCAAAATATATTAAGCAGCTTGCCATCAGAGTGAAGGTGAGCCTAGTAATCAGAGCGATATGGAATCGTGCTGTGGTTCTCATATTTGGCTGCACGTTGGATCTATCTGGGGAACTATAAAAACCTGCAACCTGAGTGTCACTCCCAGAAACTGTGATGTACCTGGTCTGGATGTGGCCTGGGGCATCAGCAGTTTTAAAACTCTCCCAGTGCTTCTAATATGTGTTTAAATTTGAAGATTACTTGGCAGTAGTTAATTATATGGGTGCCACATTCAGACTAATTCAGTTCAAATCTTGGCTCTGCGACTCATGAGGTGTGTGACCTTGGCAAGTTTCCCAATGTCATTGTGGCTCAGTTTCTTCATCTGGAAAATAGAGGTGATGAGACGATGATGGTGTCTCCCTCTCAAAGTGTGGTCATGAGGATAAAATGAGTAAATGCATGTAAAATGCTTAGAGTAGTGGCTGGCACAAAGTAAACCTTGATTGTTGTTCTTTTAAATGTACTGCTGATTCAAAATTACTACTATTGTTGGATATTTTCTGTCTCAAAAGTATTTGGAGCGGGGTACTTTGACCACCTCATGAGAAGAGTTGACTCATTGGAAAAGACTCTGATGCGGGGAGAGATTGGGGGCAGGAGGAGAAGGGGACGACAGAGGATGAGATGGCTGGATGGCATCACTGACTTGATGGACATGAGTCTGGGTGAACTCCAGGAGTTGGTGATGGACAGGGAGGCCTGCGTGCTGTGATTCATGGGGTCGCAAAGAGTCGGACATGACTGAGCTACTGAACTGAACTGAAGAAATTAATTCAAATAAAATTTTATGTAGTACCGACCTGAGTGCCTGGAGAAGGCAATGGCACCCCACTGCAGTACTCTTGCCTGGAAAATCCATGGACAGAGGAGCCTGGTAGGCTACAGTCCATGGGGTCTCGAAGAGTCGGGAACGACTGAGCGACTTCACTTTCATTTTCACTTTCATGCATTGGAGAAGGAAATGACAACCCACTCCAGTGTTCTTGCCTGGAGAATCCCAGGGACGGGAAAGCCTGGTGGGCTGCCGTCTGTGGGGTAGCACAGAGTCGGACACGACTGAAGCGACTTAGCAGCAGCAGCAGCAACCTGAGTGCCCAAGAATTGATGCTTTTGAGCTATGCTGTTGGAGAAGACTCTTGAGAGTCTGTTGGACTGCAAGGGGATCCAACCAGTCCATCCTAAAGGAAATCAGTCCTGAATATTCATTGGAAGGACTGATGCTGAAGCTGAAAGTCCAGTACTTTGGCCACCTGATGTGAAGAACTGACTAATTTGAAAAGACCCTGATGCTTGGGAAGAAGGCTGGAGGAGAAAAGGGCGTCAGAGGATGAGATGGTTGGATGGCATCACCGACTCAATGAACATGAGTTTGAGTAAACTCTGGGAGTTGGTGATGGACAAGGAGGCCTGATGTGCTGCAGTCCATGGGGTCGCAAAGAGTCAGACGTGACTGAGCAACTGAACTGAACCTGACAGTCTGATATCTCCAGTTAGATATCATTAAGAAAATTATCTATTTTCTAATAGTATTTAAAAGTAAACCAGGACTTGTGACATTACACTAATCAAAGCATTTATAAAATATTATTTAATTTCTTGGTTCTCATTGTAAAGTCAGTTTTATTAAGTTGTAAATTCATTTATTCATTATTATTTTTCCTAGCTTTTATTAAATGAGCATAAATGTATTGAAATATCTATATTTTAGAATAGCTTTCTTTTTAATTAATGTATTTCTTAATTGAAGGATAATTCTGCTTTACAGAATTATGTAGGTTTCTGCCAAACATCAACGTGAATCAGCCATAAGTATACATATGTCCCCTCCCTCTTGACCCTCCCTCTCACCTCCCTCCCCATGCCACCCCTCTAGGTTGTTACAGAGCCTCCGTTTGAGTTCCCTGAGTCATACAGCAGATTCCCACTGGCTATCTATTTTACGTGGTAATGTAAGTTTCCATTTTACCCTCTCCATGAAGTGAAGTGAAGTGAAAGTTGCTTAGTCATGTCCAACTCATGGACTATACAGTCCTTGGAATTCTCCAGGCTAGGATACTGGAGTGGGTAGCCTTTCTCTTCCCCAGGGGATCTTCCCAACCCAGGGATTGAACCCAGGTCTCCTGCATTGCAGACAGATTCTTTACCAGCTGAGCTACAAAGGAAGCCATACCTCCCACTCTCCATACCTCCCGCCTGTACCCAACAAGATGATGTGATACAGTCTTGTACTTAAGGATTTTAAGGTCTAGGGAAAACACACACACACATACACACAGCACACACCATGTCTGAAGATATGAACAGATATAAGATGAAGATAAAATTCAATTTTTATATTTGTCAACAAATATATTTGTTTTATTTTTGGCTTTTATATTTTGTCTTTCCCATAAACTAGTTTTTGCTTCTTACTTAAGTAGAATAGATTACTTTTTATTATGAACATAATACATGTTCACTGTAAAAGAGAGGTAATTTAGAAAAGTATATAAAAGAGAAAGTTACCTATGGTCCCACCACCTAGAAGTAAGAACTATTGTTAATGTTTTTGTTATTCATTCTTATAAATTTTTCTGTGTATGCACAGGCTGTCACTTTTTTTTTTTTTTACAGACATATTCTCAGTGTATTCTAGGCTGCTACAATTGTTCCAATGCCATACCAGCCTATGCAGGTCATTAGCATGAGTTCCTACCATTTCTCAGTCCTGGGTACCTTGTATATCCTCCAGACATCAGTACAAGTGTTGGAACTGGTAGGCTGATGGGATTATGCGAAACCTAATTTATTATATTTATACATCTGACTGAAATCAATGAGATGAACAAGTTGGTGATCCCCAGGAGTTCTATACTTGACAGGGCTCAAGGTCGCTTGGATGCATTCCTCAAATTCCTCCTTCGAAGACCTTTGGTTTCTTTGGAGGGCAACAAGCTCCCAAACTCCTACCTAGACCTTGTCTCCAAGAGGTCCTGGCGAGGGCACATGGGAATTTACCTCTGTCTTTCTAGCTTTTGCATTTTGCTTCTTCTTTTTATAAAGCCCTTACTAGAAGGAGAGCAGAGTGCTGTCAGAGAAGCTGGAAGTGATGCTTTACTGTGCAGCCTCCACAGACACCTTGCCCCTGCGTGGTTAAATTCTCATCTCTTCACTGCATTGGGGAAAAAACAGGATAAAGTATGCTGGAGCCATACCCTTTCTGTTCTTGTTTTGTCTTCCTCACTCTAACTTTATTGCTTATCTTACTAGGTTTTTAGTAATTAATTTTTATTTTTTATTAAAAATGTTTTTATTGAAGTATAGCTGATTTGCAATGTTGTGTTAGTTTTAGGGATACAGCAGAGTGATTCAGTTATACTTACATATATATCGGGGTTTTTTTTCATATTCTTTTCCCTTACAGGTTTATACAAAATGTGGAATATAGTTTCCTGTGCTCTATAATAGGTCTTTGTTGGTTATCAGTAGTGTGTACATGTTAATTCCAAACTCCTAATTCATCGCTCTCTCCCTTTTCCCCTTTGGTACCCATAAGCTTGTTTTCTTTGTCTGTGGGTCTATTTCTGTTATGTATATAAGTTCATTTGTATTATTATTTTTTTAGATTCCATATGTAAATGATATCATACGATATTTGTCTTTCTCTGGCTTATTCAAATTGACAAACATTAAAGACAAAGAGAAAATATTAAAAGCAACAAATAACATACAAGGAAATCTCCAAAACTATCAGCCGATTTTTTTAGCCAAAACTTCAGTCTAGAAGGGGGTGGCATGATATATTTAAAGTGATGAAAAGGAAAAATTAGTTTTTAATAGTTATAGACATACCCTTATATAATCAACTACTTGTATAACATTTTCATTATTTTTAGTTTTTCAATATTCTATTTAACTCTACAATGAATATTCTTTTACCTGGGACTTGTTTCTAGATAGAGAATTACTGGATTTTAACATGTGCACATGTAACATATGTGTGTGTGTATGTATTTATATATATATATATATATATCTTCAAATTTTCCCACAGAAGAATTGTGCCAATTTATATTCCTGCAGACAGGGCATTATAGTTTCCTTTTCCAAGAGCCTTGCAAGCAGTGGTTATTTACAATCCTTTCAAGCTTTGTAATTCAAATAAATAAAAGTATATTGATACATAATTATTTAATGGTTGAGTTGAGAATCCTCCCACAGTTTTCTTAGACTTATCATTTCCTCCTATTGTCCTCACTTTTTCGCTGAGTTGTTTTCCTTTGTGATTTATAATGGCTCTGTGTATAATAAAATTAGTCTTTGCCCGTTCTACATAGTGCAAATATTCTTCTCAATTTTCCATCAGTTGTTTAACCTAAGTTTGGTTTCATTCGTCCTTTTGGAATGCCAACTTTATGTAATCCTATTTTTCAGTCTTTTTTTTTTTTAATTGTTTCTGACTTTGACGGCATGGATAGAAAGCCCCTTCCCATCCCAAGGTTATAAAACTACTGGAAAGTGATGTTGAAATGCCACTTTTAATATTTATTAGATGCTCTTGCAAAATCTGGTCTAATTCTTCCTTTAACTTGTCTTTTTTCTGTGTCTGTTCCTCACCATTGTGACTACAGCAGGATATCTATTTATATCTACCTATAAAGCCATATGGGTTCCACAAATACACCTGTTACTCTTTAAATTTTTTTTCAGTCTACTCTTGAATGTTTATTCTTTTAAATGAGTGTTAAACATTTTGTAAAGTTCCAAGAACTTTGGTAGCTGTATTTAGACTACATTAAGTGGTTAGCTAGTTCGTGGGAGAATCAGTATCGTTGTAGTATTAAGTCTTTTGGCCGAAGCTAGCCTACAGGCATTACCTGTCTTTATCCCCTCAGGTTCTTTTTTCCCCAAATTCTCAATGAGGGTGTCAAAATTCTCAAATCCCCCTACAGCAGGATTTCTCTCCCCTAGAGCCCTGTGACAATTAGCCCAGTGAAACGAGCCCAGCCCCACAATGTCAGCCTGCCACTACACTGAGACCACCCCCTCACTCTTCTGCATCCATATCTCAAACTTCATACACCTGTTCCAGTTATAGCTCATGTCTTTCATTATTTCCTCCATCTTCTTTTGTATGTAAGTGTTTCTATTTTTTCCTTTTGTACTTTTACTGAATGTATTAGAATTTGTACATTTCCTTTACCCCTAGTGATTCTTAGCTCAATTAAAAACGTCTATTTTGCCAATGCTTATCTTCCTGTTTTTAACAGTCCTATATCAAACCATATTTCTCCACAGATACACCAAAATTAAAGAACATCTTAGATGTTCTACACCAGCTAAGGTGTTTATTATTAGGTTCTAAACCCACATGGATGTGCACTCAGTCACTTCAGTCCCAGCTCTTTGCAACCCTGTGGACTGTAGCCTGCCAGGCTCTTCTTGTCCATGGGATTCTTCAGGCAAGAATACTGGAGTGGGTTGCCGTGCCCTTCTCCAGGGAATCTTCCGAACCCAGGAATTGAACCTGTGTCTCCTGCATTGCTGGCAGATTCTTTACCCCCTGAGCCACCTGGGAAGCCATTTAACCCACATTCTCTGAATTGAGGAAAGGTATGTACAGGCTTCTGTGTCATTATTTTTTTCCCTCTACTCCTTACTTGAAAATTCTGGGGCTAGTTGAATTAATTTAGAATTGTAGTTTTAAGATAATATTAACTTTTTAACTTTTCTGCAGCATGCTTCTATTGTTTAAAGGATCAAAGCTTTTTAAACATATCACTAGTCACATGTATATTATCTACTTTGACTTAGCTATATTATCATATATTTAACCTATTTTCCTAAAAAAGTACTTCTCAGCACTAATTCTTATATTCTTCATCTTCCCCTTGAGATCTTTGCTTTTGTTTAATTTTTATTTGATGGGGATATACTACCTTAGAGCCCAGTGCTTGTATGCTTTCTTGAGCTTGTTTCCAAAAATATCTTTTTTTTCCCTCAAATATGTATTTTCCTGTTTCATTGGTGTCTGTCATCAGTGTTGCAGATGAGAAGTCCAATGTTGAAATTATTTTTCCTTTTTAAATTACTTGCTCTATCTCTATGGAAGAGTGCAGAATTTTCCCCTTTCCCCTTGAAATTTCTCCAGAATATGTACGGATGACTTTTTTTTCTTATTAAGCCTGAGTAGGATTTGTGAGCCCTTTTATTCTCAAAATGCAAGTCTGTCTTCATCTTAGTAAAGCTTTTCAATCTGAAAACTGAAGTTATAAAGTTGGTGAAGTGTTCTCTTTTTAAAAATGATTATTACCACACCTACTTTTTCTTCTTATATTTGTTAACCTTGAAAAAAAGAAAGAAAACAGTTCAGTAAGTTCTCATTTAGCCCAAGCAAGAGTTAAGTATTAACCTCTTGTTATTATTTTTAATCTTTTTTTAAAAAGTATAAACTATGGTGCTGGAGAAGACTCCTGAAAGTCCCTTGGACAGCAAGGAGATCAAACCAGTCAATCTTAAGGGAAATCACCCCTGAATACTCATTGGAAGGACTGATGCTAAAGCTGAAGCTCCAGTGTTCTGGTCAACTGATGTGAACAGACGACTCATTGAAAAAGTCCCTGATGCTGGGAAAGATTGAGGGCAGAAGGAGAAGAGGGCATCAGAGGATGAGATGGCTGGATGGCATCACCAATGCAATGGACACGAACTTGGGCAAATTTTGGAAGATGGTGAGGGACAGGGAGGCCTGTCGTGCTGCAGTCCATGGAGTTGCAAAGAGCTGGACATGACAGGGAGACTGAACAACAACAAACATATTTTAAAATATTGTCTAGAAGACAGGAGTTACAGCCATTCAGTTATTTCCTAATGGTACTTAGACAATTGTTTGTGATTTAGAGGATGATAACAGGAATGCTTCAAGCAGCAGAAGGAAGTTTTAGGGGGGAAATAAGCATAATGATAGTGTTTTGGAACTTGAATCCTGGATGTCAATATGGTTTTATAAGTATTTGTAAAGGATAGTACAATAGGATATTTTATTAAGATGCCTTTGACTGAAAGTTACAAAAATCCCCAACTCAAATTGGCTTAAAGAAACAATTTCATTCCAGTAACAAGAGCTCGTCAGCTTCACCTCAGGCCAGGTCCTCATGCGGTCACCCTATCTGCCCAGGAGTCACGGGTGTGCTGACACCTGGGTACACGCCTCCGGATGTAACAGTGTCTGCCTTTCACATTTCTTTTTGTTGTTTTTCACTCTGTAAGTCGTGTCTGACTCTTTGCTAGCTCATGGACGGCAGCACACCAGGCTTCCCTGTCCTTCAGCATCTCCCAGAGTTTTCTCAGGTTCATGTCCATTGAGTCTATCTAACCATATCGAACCATCTTATCTGCCGCACTCTCTACTTTTTCCTTCAGTCTTTCCCAGCATCAAGGTCTTTTCCAGTGAGTCATCTTTTCACATTAGGTGGCCAAAGTATTGGAGCTTCAGCTTTAGCATCAGTCCCTCCAATGAATATGTAGGGTTGATTTCCTTTAGGATTGACTGGTTTGATCTCCTTGCTGTCCAAGGGACAGTGAAGATACCTTTTCTAGAATCCCCCTAGAAAACTCATTGTAAAACTGGTCCAATGCTTACTTGTACTGAAGGATGTTGAAAGCTTAATGGCAACGTACTCCAGTATTCTTGCCTGGAGAATCCCAGGGACGGGGGAGCCTGGTGGGCTGCCGTCTATGGGGTCGCACAGAGTCGGACACGACTGAAGCGACTTAGCAGTAGCAGTGACCCAACTTCAAACTTGTATTTCAAGGTAGGAGGGTGAATGAATGACGTTCATTGTTTTTTGGGGGGTGGGGCGTTAGAGAAAGGAGCTTCCCTGGCAGTCCAGTGGTTAAGACACCACAGGGGGCACGGGTTTGATTCCTGGTCGGGCTACTAAGAACCTGCCTACTGCACAGTGCAGCTGAAAAACAAAAAATAAAAACTACAAAAAAGCATCCAGAGAAAAATTGAGGCTCAATTCCATCCCTGTCTCCCAGCCACAACATAACTATATAAAAGAAATACTTAGGTTCTCAGTACTCAGAATTCACTCACATGCTTAAACCAACCTTAAGAAAGAACGAAATTCCCGTAACTGGCATAGAACCAGTGATTCCCAAGCACAGCCGATTTCACCCCCAGGTGACACTTGGCTGGGTGTGGAGACAGCTCTGGTGGTCACAGCTGAGGAGTGCTATTGGCATCTATTGGGTGGAGGCCAGGGAAGCTACCAAACACCCTACAGTACCCAGGGCAGGCCCACAAGAGAGAGGCCTGCAACTCAAACTGTCAGGGGCGCTGAGAAACCCTGACAGACAAACCAGAATTTCACCCCTCAGAGCTGAGGAGACAGCTACTTTCTGCTGAAGTACAAGGCTGAAGAAGGGAGGGTTGGGTGTTGTAGAGACCACCAAGAACCCTCTGCCACCCCTGATGCTCCCTTTTATGAGGCTGGTCTCCTGAGGTATCAGAAAGGACAGCTCCAAGCTGTTGAGTTTTAGACTATTACTAAAAATTAACGGATTGCATTGAATTTCATGCTATTCTCTATTTCATTCCCAGTCTTATTGTTGGCCAGACTTTCTGCTAAAGATATTTCTAATGAATGTAAGCAGGTTCTTATTAAAAAAAAAACAAAACAGATCCAAGAGCCTGTGTATTGCTTGAGCAGGAGCCAGAAGTGACACGTGGGAAAATGGCCTGAATTAGACAGGCTTGCCTGTCCATCTTGTACTTGGGGACTGAGCAGCCTGGAAGACAGGGAGGGAGGTCATTCTAGCTTCACAGTGAAGTTCGTTAGCACCGATACTGCAAAGCATCAGGGTTGAGAATTGTCAGTAATGGCAATGGTCATGTGTTGAAATTCCATGTTGCATAGACCTTTGCCTTTTTTTCCTGCTAAAAACACAGTGGTTTTGGAATGAGTCATAGACTAGAATTTTCTGGACTAAGCACTTAAGGTCTCTCTGCAAGTCTGCAAGACTTGACTGGTTGCAGCTTTGGTACTCATCTATAAAATAAAGAAATTGAATTATAAGATCGAACAGATCCTGTAATTCCCCTTGCCTCAGATGAAAAATAGATCCCTTTCTCAGTTCAGGAGAATGCATGATTGTGATGCAGCTACT
Source organism: Bos mutus (assembly GCF_027580195.1). Taxonomy (NCBI): domain Eukaryota; kingdom Metazoa; phylum Chordata; class Mammalia; order Artiodactyla; family Bovidae; genus Bos; species Bos mutus. The sequence continues at coordinate 25,138,712 of NC_091626.1, read as the reverse complement.
GTGAGCATTTGCTTCGCTCTTTTATTGTTTTTGGCAATCAGAGGGAGACTCATTAGGTGAACTGTCTCAGGCCTGCCTATATTGGGTCAAAGCCCGTTTATTGATTTTTTTATGCTGAAACTTGCACATACATAAAAAACTGAAAAACCCAAAGTTAATTTTCAGCAACTCCGTGTCTGGATTGTGGTTACTTGTCTCCCCAAAGCCTGGGTTGTTCTCAAATGGTAAACTAGACTGTAAAATCTTTAAAATATCTAAGCAGGTGGAAAGCATTTCTGGAAGGATCTTCAATCTGAAATCCCCTGGCCTCACCCCTGATTCATTTCCTAAAGAAATCTACCGCATAAGAAGCTCAGTACCTTGGACATCATTAGCTTCAAGGTTAACATGAATTATGCTAATTAGGTTGTTAATTAGTGGGCTTTATTTGGACTCCATACATGCAGAATGACTGAGAGTCATTTTCTTTGCAAAATAAGACATGAGGATAAGGAACTAAGAACATAAAAGGGAAAGGAATTAACATTTATCGAATGTTCTCTTCATGACTCCCACACAGATATCTTAATCATTTATTACATGCTCAGTCATATCTGACTCTTTGCGAGCCCATGGACTGTAGCCTGCCAGGCTCTCCTGGCCCATCATTTCTTAAAAAGATTAATTCCAAGAGTGCAGAAATTGGGACTGTATGTGTCTTTTCCCCCTCCTCTTCTTGTAATGCCAGGCCAATTTGATGTATATTTCTGGTCTTTCCCCTTAGAGACATACCAAAGTCATTTTTTTTATTTTTTAAATCTCAGTAATAAAGTACACTGAATGATCACTGTCTTAGAAAAGGCTCAAATGAAGCTGCCTGTGCATCCAGAGAAGCAACAGGGGAACCAGTTTCTACCTCCCGTTCCCTGCTGATAAGATGCTGTGGGAGATAAAACAGTTTCACCCCTGTGTTCTGGATCACAACATCATAATATTTGCTGGAGGACACCTGTGCATTCTTTTGGACTAAAGGCATCATTTTTTTCCCCACAATGTTTGCCTTTGTTATTTTAATTGTATGGGTTCTTCTCTTTGGTTTGTGCCTCACTCTTTACATCCAGAAGGAGCGGTATAGACATTTTACTCTAGGCTGGGCATTGCTGCTTTGTAACTGTGAAAATGTTCCCAGCGACATTTTGCATTTTCTTAAGGCCTTCTCTAGGCTTTCCCAGTGGCTCAGTGGTAAAGAATCTGCTCGCAGTGCAGGAGACACAGGAGATGTGGGTTCGCTCCCTGGATTGGGAAGATCCTTTGGAGAAGGGAATGGCAACCCACTCCAGTATTCTTGCCTGGAGAATCCCATGGACAGAGGAGCCTGGTGGGTTACAGTCTATGGGGTCACAAAGAGTCGGATGCAACTGAAGCACAAGGTCATCTCTCTTTCTTCTTTGCTCTAACATCTTCTCCTTTTACCTTATTGTACTGTATTAGAGCATATTTTTCTCCCTCTCATCTCTCCCCCTCAAAGGGAACCCTCCTACACTGTTGGTAGGAATGTAGGTTGGTGCAGCCACTATGGAAAATGGTATGGAGATTCCCCAGGAAACTAAAAATAGGATTACCATATGATCCAGAAATCCCACTCCTGGACATATATCCAGACAAAGCTATAATCCAAAAAGATATATGCACCCTTATGTTCATAGTAGCACTATTCACAGTGGCTAAGACATGAAAACAACCTAACCATAAACAGATGAATGGATCTGGAATACTACTCAGCCATAAAAAGAACAGCAGCATTTAAGCAACATGAATGCAATGAGAAATTATCATACTAAGTGAACTGAGTCAGAAAAAAAAATACAAATACTGTATGATATCCACTTATATGTGGCATTTAAAACGTCACACAAAATGAACCAATAGATGAAATAAAAATAGACTCACGGAGAACAGACTGGTGGTTGCCAAGGGGGAGGGAGTTGGGGCTAGCAGAAGTAAACTAGGGTATACAGAGTGGATAAACAGCAAGGTCCTACGGTACAGCACAGAAACTGTATTCAGTATCCTATGATAAACCATAATGGAAAAAAATACTAAAAAAAGAATATATAGGTACAGCTGAGTCACTTTGTGATACAGCAAAAATTAACACAATACCGTAAGTCAACTATATGTCAATTAAAAAAATATTTTTTCTCCACCTCAGAAAAATCTGGAGAAGGGAATGCAAACCACTTCAGTATTCTTGCTTTGAGAACCCCATGAATAGTATGAAAACGCAAAAAGATAGGACACTGAAAGATGAACTCCCCAGGTCGCTAGGTGTCCAATATGCTACTGGAGATGAGTGGAGAAATAGCTCAAGAAAGAATGAACAGATGGAGCCAAAGTGAAAACAACGCCCAGTAGTGGATGTGACTGGTGATGGTGTAAAGAACAGTATTGCATAGGAACCTGGAATGTTAGGTCCATAAATCAAGGTAAATTGGAAGTGTCAAACAGGAGATGGCAAGAGTGAACATTGTCATTTTAGGAACTGGTGAACAAAAATGGACTGAAATGGGCGAATTTAATTCAGATGACCATTATACTACTTCTGTGGGCAAGAATCCCTTAGAAGAAATGGAGTAGCCCTCATTGTCAACAGAGTCCAACATGCAGTACTTGGGTGCAGTCTCAAAAATAACACAATGATCTCTGTTTGTTTCCAAGGCAAACCATTCAATATCACAGTAATCCAAGCCTATACCCAACTAGTAATGCTGAAGAAGCTGAAGTTGAATGGTTCTATGAAGACCTACAAGAACTTATAGAACTAACACACAAAAAAAGATGTCCTTTTGGTCATAGGGGACTGGAATGCAAAAGTAGGAAGTCAAGAGATACTTGGAGTAACAGGCAAATTTGGCCTCAGAGTACAAAATGAAGCAGGGCAAAGGCTCACAGACATTTGCCAAGAAAATACAGTGGTCATAGCAGACACCCTCTTCCACCAACACAAGAGAAGACTTTACACATGGACATCACCAGATGGTCAACACCAAAATCAGATTGATTATATTCTTTGCAGCCAAAGGTGGAGACGCTCTATACAGTCAGCAAAAACAAGACCAGGAGCTGACTATGGCTCAGATCATGAACTCCTTATTGCCAAATTTAGACTTAAATTGAAGAAAGTAGGGAAAACCACTAGACCATTCAGGTATGACCTAAAGCAAATTGCTTACAATTATACAATGAAAGTGACAAAAAAAAAAAAAATGAAAGTGACAAATAGATTCAAGGGATTAAATTTGATAGAGTGCCTGAAGAACTATGGATGGAGGTTCATGACATCGTACAGGAGGCAGTGATCAAGACCATCCCCAAGAAAAAGAAATGCAAAAAGGCAAAATAGTTGTCTGAGGAGGTCTTACAAATAGCTGAGAAAAGAAGAGAAGTTAAAGGCAAAGGAGAAAAGAAAAGATATACCCAATTGAATTTAGAGTTCCAAAGAATAGCATGGAGAGATAAGAAAACCTTCCTCAGTGATCAATGCAAAGACGCAGAGGAAAACAATTGGATGGGAAAGACTAGCGATCTCTTCAAGAAAATTAGAGATATCAAGGGAACATTTCATGCAAAGATGAGCACATGGACCTAACAGAAGCAGAAGGTATTAATAAGAGGTGGCTAGAATGCACAGAAGAACTATACAAAAAAGATCTTCATCACCCAGATAATCATGATGGTGTGATCACTCACCTAGAGCCAGACATCCTGGAATGTGAAGTCAAGTGGGTCTTAGGAAGCATCACTATGAACAAAGCTAGTGGAGGTGATGGAATTCGAGTTGAGCTATTTCAAATCCTGAAAGATGATGCTGTGAAAGTGCTGCACTCAATATGCCAGCAAATTTGGAAAACTCAGCAGTGGCCACAGGACTGGAAAAGGTCAGTTTTCATTCCAATCCCAAAGAAAGGCAATGCCAAAGAATGTTCAAACTATCACACAATTGCATTCATCTCACAAACTAGCAAAGTAATGCTCAAAATCCTCCAAGCCAGGTTTCAACAGTATGTGAACAGTGAACTTCCAGATGTTCAAGCTGGCTTTAGAAAAGGCAGAGGAACCAGAGATCAAATTGCCAACATCTGCTAGATCATCAGAAAAGCAAGAGAGTTCCAGAAAAACATCTATTTCTGCTTTATGGACTCACCAAAGCCTTTGAGTGTGTGGATCATGACAAACTATGGAAAATTCTTAAAGAGATGAGAATACCAGACTACCTTACCTGCCTCTTGAGAAATCTGTATGCAGGTAAAGAAGCAACAGTTAGAACCAGACATGAAACAACAGAGTGGTTCCAAGTTGGGAAAGGAGTACGTCAAAGCTTATATTGTCACCCTGCTTATTTAACTTATATTCAGAGTACATCATGAGAAACGCTGGGCTGGAGAAAGCACAAGCTGGAATCAAGATTGCTGGGAGAAATCAATAACCTCAGATATGCAGATGACACCACCCTTATGGCAGGAAGTGAAGAAGAACTTAAGAGCCTCTTGATGAAAGTGAAAGAAGAGAGTGAAAAAGCTGGCTTAAAACTCAACATTCAAAAAACTAAGATCATGGCATCTGATCCCATCACTTCATGGCAAATAGATGGGGAAACAGTGGAAACAGTGGCTGACTATTTTTGGGGGTTCCAAAATCACTGCAGATGATGATTGAAGCCATGAAATTAGAAGATGCTTACTCCTTGGAAGGAAAGTTATGACCAACCTAGACAGCATAGTTAAAAGCAGAGACATTACTTTGCCAACAAAGGTCCGTCTAGTTAAGGCTATGGTTTTTTCAGTAGTCATGTATCAATGTGAGAGTTGGGCTGTGAAGAAAGCTGAGCTCTGAAGAATTGATGCTTTTGAACTGTGGTGTTGGAGAAGACTCTTGAGAGTCGCTTGGACTGCAAGGAGATCCAACAAGTCAATCCTCAAGGAAATCAGTCCTGAATATTCGTTGGAAGGACTGATGCTGAAGCTGAAACTCCAATATTTGTCCACCTGATGTGAAGAACTGATTCAGTGGGAAAGATCCAGATGCTGGTAAAGATTGAAGGCAGGAGGAGAAGGGAACAACAAAGGATGTGATGGCTGGATGGCATCACCGACTTGATGGACATGAGTTTAGGCAAGCTCCGGGAGTTGGTGATGGACAGGGAGGCCTGGCGTGGTGCAGTCCATGGGGTTGCAAAGAGTTGGACACAACTGAGCAAGTGAACTGACTGAAGGTTTCTAACTGGAAGTTAAAAATAAACATTTTCCTCTTGATTTTTTTTCTAATCAGTCAGCTAAATAGTGTCTGAATATCTGCAGCTAATGAACAAAGCCCCAATTACTCTAGCTGCTAAATATCTAAACCCTAGTTTTCCTGAAGTATTATTATTGTGTGTTCTTAGGACCATAATTATGAAATATAAGTTAGATTATTTTGCTCTGAGTATTTTGCCTCCATCAGATAAGATGAAAACATTTAAAAAAATATGTAACTCAGTGTAGGATTATAAAGACATGAAACGTGAGTGAAGTATAGATACTGTCAACATGGATAAATCTTAATAATGACTGGGAGTTTAAAAGGAATTCCAGAAGAATGTAATGAGTATAAAACTCTTTTCGTTAAATTCAGAAACATCCAACTTAACAATACATTTTTTTTTTAAGTAGGAAGCACAAAATTTGAGATAATGGTTATGTTGGGGAGTGGGATAACTAACTATTAGTAATGTTCTAATTTTTTCAAACTTTTTATTTTATATTGGAGCATAGCCTATTAACAATGTTGTGCTACTTTTGGATGGACTGCAGAGGAACTCAGTCATACATATACATGTATCTATGCTAAGTCGCTTTAGTCGTGTTCAACTCTCTGCGACCATATGGACTGTAGCCCACCAGGTTCCTGTGTCCGTGGGATTCTCCAGGCAAGAATACCGGAGTGGGTTGCCATGCCCTCCTCCAGGGGATCTTCCCACCCCAGAGACTGAACCTGCGTCTCTATGTCTCCTGCATTGGCAGACAGGTTCTTTACCACCAGTGTCAGCTGCAAAGCCCATACATGTATCCGTTCTCCCCCAAGCTCCCCTCTCATCCAGCCTGCCACTGTAATGTTCTAATTTTTCAGATTAAGTCCTAGGTTTATGACTCTCCACCGTATTATTATAACTGATTTTTTTTTAGGCACACATGTGGATTAATGATGATGGTTTCTCCTGATTATGAGCAATCAGTTCTCATCATGCAAGATCTTTTGAAATAGGTCCCATGAATGAGCTCATCCATTCCAATTTTGAGATTTTTCAAGTTTCTGCTGTTCTCTATTTTTTTGTATTCATAGCTATTATCTTCATAGAACAGTGAAAGGAAAAATTATTCAGATACTTATTAAAGGTAGTAAGCAGGACCTTATTTAGGGGGTGGGGGCCTACCACAGTGGTTACATAGAGAGGTCATCAGGTCCAACTCTGAATACAGCGAGGTCAAGTGGGGATTTACAGCCAAGGAGCAGAGTGAGGAGGTTGTGGATGGGAAATTATTAAGGACAGCAGTCCCAAATCTCTTTGGCACCAGAGACTGGTTTCATGGAAGACAGTTTTTCCAGGGACAGGGTGGGAAGGGGGATGGTTTCAGAATGATTCAAGTGCCTTACATTTATTTATTGTGCACTTTATTTCTGTTATTACTCAGATCATCAGGCATTAGATCCTGGAGGTTGGGGGCCTCTGATTAAGAGGAAATGACTTAAGGACTCAACTCGGTGACTGAACAACAACAGCTGACTTACAGAGTTGCATCGTTTCAGGCATACAGCAAAGTGACTCAGTTATCCAAGTACAGATATCCATTCTTTTCCAAATTCTTTTCCCATATAAGTTATTACAGAATATTAGGAAAACTGGACAGCTACACATGAGAGAATGAAACCAGGACATTCTCTAACACCAGCCACAAAAATAAACTCAAAATGGATTAAAGATCTAAATGTGAGACTGGATACTATAAAATTCTTAGAGGGGAACATAGGCAGAACACTCTGACATAAATTGCAGCAAGATCTTTTTGGATTCACTTCCTAGAGGAATGAAGGTAAAAGGAGAGAGTCTTTGTTACAGCAAAGCAGCCTGTAGCTACTAACTCTAATGGCAGAGATACAGATCAGAGAAATTTTGGAATCAGGGGCCAGGTGGGAATGGGCAAGCTGGTAGGTAGGAACTTGTGAGGAGGTGTAGGAGCAAAGAGAAGACTGTCATTTTGAACTGCCTAATTCTCTGTATTTAACAGGAAACTTCATTCTTAAAGGCACCAGTCCTCTGAGTTGCCAGCAGCTGAACTTCCTTTGGTCTCAGAGTTTTGATTAAATAGCATGCTTTTGCTCATCGTTGACCCGTGGGGCACATTTTCTTCCTAAGAAATAAATGTGGGTGGCGTTCATTTGAATCAAGGGTGAAACTGCCAGCTGTGATGCACTCCTGTTTCCGTGATCACATCAGTGGTTCTGAGTGACCGGCTCCTGGATTCTGCAGGCGCTCTCCCCTTCCAGGTGCCGGCTGAGAGAGAGGTTATCTCAGCCCAATGCTCACCATGTATCACTGCCTTTCTAGTAAGGCTTCTGCTGTCTTTGGTGAAACAGGAGTGGGACTTCATTTGAAGTGATTCATTGAAAGGCTATAAAGAGGGGAAGGGGACCATCTAATGTAACAGTTATTGACATCAAGTTACCATCATCTTTTGTCTGAACAGTTGTGAGGCTTGCACAGCTCCCCTGTCTGTTTCTGTCCCCAGCCACTGTGATCTTTAGAAGGATTGAAATAGACCAGATCATTCTCTGGCTTAAAAACTCTCCAGTGATGGAATTGTGGGAGGGACAGGATGAATTGGGGGATCGAGACGGATGTATGTGAACTGATGTGTGTATAACAGCTAGTTGTAAAACAGCTGGTGAGAACCTAAGGTATGGCACAGGGCATGTAGGCTCATTCAGTCATGTCTGACTCTTTGCAACCCCAGGGATTGTAGCCCACCAGGCTCCTCTGTCCGTGAAATTCTCCAGGCAAGAATACTGGAGTGGGTTGCCAGTTCCTTCTCCAGGAGATCTTCCCAACCCAGGAATTGAACCTGCGTGTCTTACATCTCTTGCATTGGCAGGTGGACTCTTTACCATCGTCGCCACCTGGGAAGCCCACATAGCTCAGGGAGCTCAGCTCAGCTCTCTGTGGAGGGGATGGGGTGTGCGGGGGAAGAGGTCCAAGAGGGAGGGGTGTGTGTATGCATGTGGCTGGTTGGCTTCGTTGTGCAGCAGAAGCTGCACGTGGCTGTATGCCAATAAAAAAATTAAAAATGAAAACAAATTGATGATAGGGACCAGGATCACAGTTCTGAGTATGTCAGCACTGAATAAATACTCATTTGATTGATGGCAGACAAAAAGTCCTTTCTAGTGGTTTGCCATTGCCCTTAGAATAGCATCCATGATTTCACTACATGCTGGTGGGACCACACTCTGGCCCCTGCCTGTGTTCCCTACCTCATCTTGTGCTGTTTGGCCCTTTGGTCTCTGGGTTCTTGTTGTTCATTCACTGAATCGTGTCCAACTCTATTCCAGCTCCATGGACTGTAGCCCACCAGGCTCCTCTATCCATGGGGTTCTCCAGGCAAGAATACTGGAGTGGATTGCCATTTCCTCTTCCAGGGGATCTTCCTGACCCAGGAATTGAACTTGAGTCTCCTGCTTGGCAGATGAATCTTTTCCACTGAGCCACCTGGGAAGCCCAGGTTTTTGTTATCCTGGCCTTTTCTCTCTTCCTCAGTCACCCTGAGTTCATTCCCTCCTCAAGGCTTTTGCACATTCTGTTCCCTCCCTAGGATGTTCCTCCTCCAGATCTTTGCAACACTGTCATGACTCACAGAAGGGAACCACTGTGTCTAAAGTAGCCCCCATCCCTGCCCCCCGCTTCAGGGTCACTGTCTCACTGCACCTTCATATTATCTTCATCGTCCTTACTGCTCTCTGAGATTATTCTGGTCACATGTATGTTTATGAGTGCCCCAGTCAGGATTAATTTCCATAGGAATCTTGACTGATTCCCCACTGAATTACTGGCACCCAGGATACTGCCTGGCAAATAGAAAGTGTTCAGGACATGAAAGCAGAATTAAAGATGGAAACTCACTGTTATGTGTTCTGTCTCACAGATCACCTCCAGTGAGCATGGGGGAAAACCTTCCCATGTTTCCAGAGTAAAATCACAAAGCACAGAAAAGAAGAGCACACAGCTGAACCACACTTAATAATGCTGTGACCTGCTAGTGTGCATTTGAATAAATATTGCCAAAAGAATTAGGCCAACATCGGATGATCTGAGTTTATATTCCTACACACTGTGTATTTGTTTCCTGATGATCAAAACTGGGTTAATTAGTCTATGCTGTGTCTTTTCTGTTAGGGATATGAAGATGTCTGCTCTATCCAATTTGTTTTTTCTCAGCTGAGGAATCATTGTTGAATTTTAAAAGCGACTTGCTTGGCCCTGTTTCCTGATCTTTTGATGGAAATGGTTTAGTGGGGAAAGAATGTTTACTAGGACCAGATAATTAAATCGTTTTATGTATTTTTCATATGCTAATACTTCATTCCTTTGAGGGACAGCGCTGTCTGTCTCATCCTTTCTCCCAGCCTCCTCCCTGGGCCAGGTCTGGAACTTCCTGTCTTCCTCAGCTTACAGTTCATCGTCTCAGGTTTCCACCAGACAGTTTTTCACCATTGACACCCCCTCGCACTTCACCAACTGCCATCCACACACAAGGGCTCCAATTCCTAAGTGGGCTGATGGGAAAGGAGATTGGAAACAGCTGTATAGTTAACTGGTGATTTTATGAGGCACATTGCAAGATACTTGCATGCATGCTAAGTCACTTCAGTTGTGTCCCACCCTTTGTGACCCCATGGACTGCAGCCCACCAGGCTCTTCTGTCCATGGAATTTTCCAGACAAGAATACTGGAATGGGTTGCCATGGCCTCCTCCAGGAAATCTTCCCAACCCAGGGATCGAACATGTGTCACTTATGTCCCCTGCATAGGCAGGTGGGTTCTTTACCCCTGGCGCTACCAGGGATTGCAAGATGTGCTGAACTGTAATCAGTATCAAAGCTGCAAAGAACAAAGAGCTTTATTTGGGTTGTTAAGGGTTGCATGAATGGATGTGAGAGTTGGACTGTGAAGAAAGCTGAGCGCCGAAGAATTGATGCTTTTGAACTGTGGTGCTGGAGAAGACTCTTGAGAGTCCCTTGAACTGCAAAGAGATCCAACCAGTCCATTCTAAAGGAGATCAGCTGGGATTTCTTTGGAAGGAATGATGCTAAAGCTAAAACTCCAATACTTTGGCCACCTCATGCGAAGAGTTGACTCATTGGAAAAGACTCTGATGCTGGGAGGGATTGGGGACAGGAGGAGAAGGGGACGACAGAGGGTGAGATGGCTGGATGGCGTCACTGACTCGATGGATATGAGTCTGAGTGAACTCTGGGAATTGGTGATGGACAGGGAGGCCTGGCGTGCTGCGATTCACGGGGTCACAAAGAGTCAGACACGACTGAGCGACTGAACTGAACTGAACAGACTGAAGGGTTGCAGTTTGGGAGACACAGAGTCTGGTCAAACCAAACAAGCGTTCTGGGGAAGAAGAGGGATCAGGTGCTTCCAAAGGCAAAAAGCCACATGGTTGTCCAAGAATTCTGGTTGACCCAGATGCAAGAAAGGAAAGATTTGTCCTTAAGGGATAGGTTGTCATGCGTTGTTTTGGGGTGAAAGGGCCCAATAAGTATCTTCAGTTTTTGGAACATTGGGCAGATGTTCTGGAAGCCTGCATTAAGGCAATCACTAGTCAAAAGGTCAGATTCCAGCCGAGCTGAGATGTGCAAGTCACACTTCCTCAACGGCCTCCTGGCTCCGTTTTGTTTATCTATTTTAGTTCAGTTTTGTTTTTGGCTGCATCATGGAGTACCTTATTAGTCCCCTCACCAGGGATTGAACCCTGCCTCCTGCAGTGGAAGCAGAGTCCTAAGCCCTGGCCCACCAGGGGATTCCTCCTGGTTCCATTTTAGAGAGCTCTCTTTTTAGCAAAACCAACTCCATTTTAAAAAATTTATTTTAAATTGGAGGATGATCGCTTGACAATGTTGTGTTGGTTTCTGCCATACGACAGTGTTAATCAGCCATAAGTATACATATATCCCCTCCGTCTTGAATCTCCCTCCCACCTCAACTTCATTCCAGCCCTCTAGGTGTCACAGAGCACTGGGTTGAGCTCCCTATGTTATACAGCAACCTCTCACTAGCTATTTTACATGTGTTAATGATTTTCCTTTCACACATGATAGATAAATGTAACACAGCAAGTTTTATTAACAATAATAATAATTCTTTAAGAAACTTCGTTTCTGGAGAGTAAATATCTTAGATTTTCTTTAAACCAAAATTTAGGTAAATCTAAAAAGGAATAAATAAGTAAATGGCTAGAGTGGCATCTGGTTGATAATTATCAACCTGGAGCCGGATAACTAGAATATGAGTTCTAAGCAGAGAAGCAAGGAAAAGAGAGCTCATGGGTATTAACAGTGTTTGCCAGCATGCTGGGTGTTTGTATATATCCCAGTTCCTCCTCATGTCTCCATAATTATGGAGATATTATGTGTTCCATTAACAGTCATGCAGACAGAGGCCCAGTGGTTTGATGCAACTTGTTCCCAGTCGCAGTGCTAGCATAGACCCCTGAATTTGCAGGCAGAGTCTATCCTCAGTCCATTCCAGCATCCATTCTCCATCACTTAGTTGAACTTTTTACATGTTAGTTTCCTCAAGTGTGGAAGCAGTAACAATGCTGCGTTACCCACTTTCCAAGGTATTCTGAGAATTGCATGGAATGTGAAACTTTAAAACTTAGGTGCAACTCTGCAAACACAGGGATAAACAGAATGATCACTAGGTTTTATTAGCAAGAGAAGTCAGATCCACATCCCCCACAGTTCCTTCTCCTTTTCCTCTTTGCATTGTCTAACCCCTCTCCCCAATTCATCTCTTCCCTCCTCCTTTCTGTCCATTTAAAATTGTCTGATAGGAGGACTGAGCTTAGACCCTAAATGTCCTCTCTTTCTCTCTTGGTTAGTCTTCAACTCACTGCAGTAGGGCTTTGCCTCCTGCACTCCACTGAAACCACCAGTTTCTTCACCAGAACACGTGGTACCTTTGGCCCAATTAGGAAAAATGCCACCATTCCTCAAAGGGGATGCTTTCATGAGCACAATGCAGGCTGGTGTCCTTTTTCAGTCAATAGCTTGTGCAACCATCTTTGGCCAATGAGCACTGCTTTGGCCATGTCCTCAATGATCTCCTGACTCCAGCAGATGAACTTCATCTTACTGAAGTTCTCTTTATATTTGATGTTGTCGAGAATTCCCTTCCCCAGTGAAGCTGATACTGGTGTTGCTTGATACTCCTCCTGAAGATCTCGTATTTTCTTAGTCTCCTTCAGAGGCTCTTCTTCCCGGAGAGTCTTCTAGGTTCTATCTGTCTTGAGTCCTCTTTTTTTCTCACTCCATCTTCCCCCACCCCAATTTTTTGGAAAGGCTTCAAGAGTGGCTGGACATAAATGCTGAATCTCTTTAGAATTCTTGCAGTGCCTTCAGAGTTCCTTTATACTCTGTGGGTCCTTGTTGGCTCTGGGTCCTTGTTCATTGTTTTTTTATAGGCAGCTCCCCTTTAAATGATCAAACTCATGCACAGACCAGTGAAAAAAGAAGGTCTTCTTAGAGAAGATTAAAGGGAAGGGAGGGCAGTTCCCACAAGTTCCTTTTTTGGAGACCTTCAGGCCATGTCCTTGGTAGAACACCTTCTGCACATGTGCATACATTCTACCTTGGGATTTGGGGCAGGAGGATTTCTGGGTGTCAAGTCTTATCTTTGACAAAACAGTGTATTCATTCATTTAATAAATATGGAGTGAGCACCTAAAATGGGTAAGAAACTCAACTTGGCTCTGGAGGTGAACAGAACAAGAATAATCCCTCCTTCCTCATGGGGCTTATAGTATTATTTGGCAAGACAACCACATTAAAGATTTAATTAAAGATACTTATGAAGTATATAAGTGTGTTATAAAAATATAGAACATTAATTAGTGTTGTGTGCCAGAAAAAAAGATAAAGGTTATTGACAGATGGTGAACCTTAACATTTATCTGGATGTTGTAATTTACCGTAAGAATTCCTGACAAGGGGAGTGCTGCTCTCGTTAATCTATGTACTTCCTTTTATCTCACAAGGGAAGCACTGTGAAGCAAAGAGTTTCCTCTTTTTGCCGTAACCACTAGGAATCTCACATCAAAATGCCCAGTAGTGCCCAGCTGCAGTGACTGGCACATCCCAGGACCTTCAGTGTGTTTACATTTTGGCTTTTTAATAAAGGGTTTTCTTTTATTTTTATATGCCTTGTTTTACATACCACATCATTTTGAAAGTAACCAAGGTAGGTATATATCTTAGAGAGGAGATAAGATGTTGACATCCCCATTTTTAGCTTTTTGTAGATGAGATGGCCTTCTCTTTCTGGAGGCTAAAGGTGTTTTTGTAGGGGTCTCACGGTATTGGCATGCTTGCTTGATTCCAATGTGAATTCTCCAAATTAGTTTATTATCCATCAAGAGGCAGTTTGTTCCCTAAATACTTCACTTAGATGATTCTTCTTTTTAATCACCACCAACACGCACACAAACAGAACTCCTTAGCAATTCCTCTTGGCTCTACTGCTATTTTTAGGAACGTTTGTCTTGTCTTAACTACTCTTCTTATAAAGACATCTAGTTTTTCTGTGACATTGTTTACTTTCATTATGCCTTAATTATGGGATTCTGATAACCATGGAGGAGTAGAGAGACAATAAATGGGGTTTTGTGGGTGATTAAATGCTAAATCAAAGCTGAGGTGTTTGATAACCACAACAGTTGTTTCTGCAAGTATATTCCAAAAAACAGGAATATTATGGCTATTACACAGCAAGCAAGGAAAAAGCCTCCCACAGATCACTCTGCTACTTTTCGCAGCCACCGAGCTTTTGAAAGCCTAATGCTCTTTTGTCTGATTTCTTTTTTTTTTTTTTTGATTGTCAGTCTGAGTAGTTGGCTCTTGGCGGCAAAATGCTATTTAAAGAACAAGTTCTCCGTGTGAATGTGTCACTTATCTAAGTGAGTGGTGGAAGTGGGCAAAAATGTACCTCATCATCAACCATGTGGAGCGTAGTATAGTCTGAGGAAACATTATATTTGAGGATCTGTAATTGAATGCAACCTTACAAGGGCTTACTAGGTTTTAATGAATAACTTAGCATTGTCACAAAAAAATGCATGTGACTGCAGGTAATGGAAAATGGAATCAGTGGCAGTTTTAACAAGTAGGGTTTATTTTTCTCACATGACGAATCTCAAGAGATAGGCAATTTCTAAGATTCATTTAGTTGCTTGGCAGTTCCATCAGAGACCAGGGTTCTTTTTTGCTTTCTGTTCTTCTCTTTGTAATGCGCTGGCATTCATCCTTATGCTTATTGCCTCATGATTGCAAAATGGCTGCTGCAGGTGTCACGTCCATAGTAAAGGAAGGAGATGTGAGGTGGTGATGCTGGCCCTAGTCATCCCCTTTTTATCAGGAGAGCCAAGTTTCATCATAACGCCCCCCCACCCCCAGCAGACTTGCTCTTGATTCTAAATGGCAATAAAGGATTCACGTGGGTATTGGAAAGCTCAGAATGCTGGATATTTAACTGAGACATTAAGGTTTCAAACAAAGTGGAAGGTATCGACAAGGAACACAGAGGGAACGGATACTGGCAGGATAGCTGACAATCATCAGCCTATCACATATTGCACCCGAGAGTTTTGCTGTTAAGCATGTAATGTAAAAATGAATGCCATCATTATGAAAATGGAAAACCGGTACATTTTTATGTCATGCCAGTTCCACAGTTAAAACGGAAAGATAGCAAATCTGTCGCACTGCCTGTATCAATGTATTTGCTTGTTGACTTTACAGCATAAAGGTTGCTGGTGGAGACAACCGGATCTGGCTTTGTTTCCGAAGATTTTGCTTTTATTTTTCCTTTTTGTTTCTGACCTTGAAGATAATTAAGAAAGAAACACAGACATGAAATGCAACCTGTTAATTCCGTTTATATTCTTGGGAAATGCATACTTTTATGCCTTGATTGTCTTCAGGTGGCCACTAGGGAAAGGAAGCAAGAGATAATTATTAACTACATTCAATTAAAAAAGTGAAATTGGGCCACAAATTTCAATCTCATTCACCATGTTGCCACAGGTTACAAAAAACCCACTTTTGAAATGTCAGGCTTCCCTTTGCTGCCCTTGGCCTTCCTCTTCTGGTTGTATCTTGCTGTGTAGTTAGCCACAGCTTTGTGGGTTGATGGGGCCAGCCGAGACCTCTCATGCTCAGGCTCTCTAGTGGCAGCTGGGGCTGGCGTCATCTGAAAACTTGGGCTGAGCAGATGTCCAGGATGGCTCATCACATGGCCTCTTCGTGTGGATTTTTCTCACAGTCTAGTGGCTGGATTCTGAAGCTAAAGGTTCCAAGAGATCAAGGCAGATGCTGCAAGCCTTCTGATCTTGGAAGTCAGGCAGCATCCACCTTGTCAGTTATGAAGGACAGCCCAGACAAAGGCAGAGTGTGAGGCATGGTCAACTGGGGACCATCTTTGGAGACACGGTGCCGCAGTCTTCTTCTTTTCTTCCTCTTGGGGATTGAAAGAGCCATCAGAAGCTAGTCAGACAGAGAAGAAAAGGGTGAGGGTACTGCTGCATGTAACAGGCAATGAAGCCAGGATGCTACAATTTGCCATCCTGGTACCCTAGGGTATCCTTTCCATGCCGTTTTGAAATATGACAGTGGTAATTATGAGTGGAGTTAAAATCTTCAGCTTTTATCTTTTAAATTTTCCATCCCGTTCAGAGGAAAAAGAAGCAAATGTTAACCTTGAAAAAATATTTCTTTTAATACTAACAGTTGCAAATAAAACATAAAACTTACGACAAACCTAAGCTCAAGTCAAAACCAACTCTGAACTTTGTTCTGATGTATGATTTCTAGTCTTGATATGTGAATATTTCCTCTTGTATTGGAGGCCTAGCAGAGAAAATTCTAGTCCAAAATAAATGAGCTCAAAATTGATTTTATTAAGAGCATCGTCTTTCTTTGTGTCAAGACCATAGGGATACAGTTAAATATATCTGCATGTAACATAGGCACTTGAAATCATTGTCTTTATGTTGGCCTTTGGTGATTTTTTCATCTTTGCTGCCTTTGCATGTGAATGAATGGCAAAAGCAGAGCAAGTTTAAAAAATCTATAGGGATCCTCAGAGATTCCTATCTTGCTGAGACACAGGAAGGCCATAATTAACAAACAGACCAAGAATGAAGAGGTGGAAAAGAGGGTGGGTATCTTTGCTGCTATAAACTACTAGCTTTCACCATTCTGAGCCTTGCCTGTGTCGCTGCTGCCACCTGGAACAGCTTTTCTCCCCCTTCTTTGCCTGGCAGGCTCCCACTCACTCCCAGATGCAGCCCAGCTGGTGCTTTCCATATGAAGCCATCTCAGCTGCCTGGACAGGGTGCTCCACAGCTCCAGTCCCCACGTCTGTCACCTAGGCTTATCCCTCTTTGGATCGTGGCTTCTTCTGGGCAGGGACCACCTCTTAGCTTAACACTATCAGTCAAGAAAGCAAAGTTTTCAGGGGCTCGGGAAAAGTTTGAAAGCAGACTACACAGTCAACTACACTGATATACAGGTCATTTTTATGGTGACTGGCAGTCATTGCATTAGTTGGCTTATATCCTGCCCTGACCAAAACAAAATCAACAAGCACTAAAACAATAAACTGACCATACACACTTTTCCAAGGTCGAAGATGAGAGTGACGTTAGAATAACCTGAGACAGTTGTGTGGATGCTCATTTGGTCCCTGTTACTAAAGGTCCGTATAGTTACAGCTATGGTTTTTCAAGTAGTCATGTATGGATGTGAGAGTTGGACCATAAAAAAGGCTGAGCTCCGAAGAATTGATGCTTCCTAAGTGTGGTGCTGGAGATGGCTCTTGAGAGTCCCTTGGAATGCAAGGAGATCGAACTAGTCAATCCTAAAGGAAATCAACCCTGAATATTCATTGGAAGGACTGATGCTGATGCTGAAGCTCCAATACTCCTGCCACCTGCTGTGAAGAACTGACTTTTTGGAAAAAGACTCTGATGCTGGGAAAGATAGATGACAGGAGGAAAAGGGGACAGTGGAGTATGAGATGGTTGGATGATATCACTGACTCAGTGGAGATGAGTTTGAGCAAACTCTGGGAGATAGTGAAGGACAGGGAAGCCTGGCATGCTGCAGTCCACGGGGTCACAAAGAGTCAGACACAACTTAGAGACTGAACAATGACTAGAATGTACTCCTCTATCTCCTCCAAAGGCTCCCTATCATCCTCGTCTAGTTCAAGAGACACCTTCCTTGTGGTCCTCTTGGAGCCCCCAGAACCTTGGAGTCTCCCTTCCCCTAGATCCTTGTGGAGTTTTGAATGGACACCACACAATCGAGCAGTTATAGATAGCCTAACGTTTGCTGTCATTTTACTTGCATGTGTCTGGCTTCTCGACTAAGATATAAATGCCCATCCTTACTTTTTTCTGGTCCCTGAAGACTAGGTAGGGTGGATATGCAGCAGGCACTCACTGTAATTGCCCTTGACTGCCTGGAGCCCAAGCTATGCATGGATATGGCTGAGAACTGAGACTTAACACCTTCATACCTCCAGTGTTCTTACCTGGAGAATCCCAGGGACGGGGGAGCCTGGTGGGCTGCCATCTATGGGGTCGCACAGAGTCGGACACGACTGAAGCGACTTAGCAGCAGCAGCAGCAGCAGCCTGGAGCCCAAGCTATGCATGGATATGGCTGAAAATTGATACTTAACACCTTCATATCTCCTTTTAGTGGGAATTGATTCTTTGGAAGATGTGGCCTGGGAGACATTAGTTTGGGGATATGGTTTTTTATGAGGCAGGGGAGTTATATTTTTCCCTTCAAGCTTAAAGCACATAAACTGTAAGCGGGTTCAGCCAAATTTGTCTCGTAGATATAATTTGATTGACCTGCACAGGGTATTTAAAAATAATTGAAGAGTTGTGAACATACCATTGGGAGATTGCACATAAGAATCCAGAATTATAATTTCTCTTGAAAATTTGGAAGATTTGGCAGAATTGGACCTTGATTCCCAGTTAGCAATTATTGCTTCTAACCAAGCAGCGACTGTTCCCTTCAGACAGAAAATGAGCCTCCCTTCTCTCTTTTCCTCTAAAATTGTACCCCATATTCTCTTTCCTATTTGTGTTACCTGCCTTGTTCTTGGATAAATTATTCTGGGAATTGCCTATTATATGTACTGTTGTTGCTCAGTCACTAAATCATGTCTGACTCTTGGTGACCTCGTGGACTGTAGCACACCAGGCTCCTCTGTCGTCCACTATCTCCCAGAGTTTGCCCAAATTCATATCCATTGAGTAGGTGATGCTATCTAACCATCTCATCCTCTGCTGTCTCCTTCTCCTTTTGCCTTCAATCTGTCTCAGCATCAGGGGCTTTTCCAATAAGTCAACTTTACGGATTAAGTGGCCAAAGTATTGGAGCTTCAGCAATAGACCTTCCAATGAATATTCGGGGTTGACTTCTTTAGGATTAACTTGTTTGACTAAGTGCAAAAAGCCCTAATATACACAAGACTACCAAAAGATGTGCGAACAGCTTACATACAGACTTCTTTCTTTTGTATTGTATATATTTTAAGAGGTGTCAAGGTTCCTGTGCATCCCTTAGAATTGTATAGTGTTTACATCAGTTGGCTTATTTAACAGTGATCATAATAACAGCCTTTTTTATTTGAGGACTTACTGTGTACTAGTTACTCTTCTAAGCACATATTAACTCACTAATCTCCCAATGCCCCTGTGAGATAGGAGCTTGATTACTCTCATTTTCTAGATGAGAAACCAATAACTTAAGCCTCCAGGAATTGACCTAGCCAGCTTCAGACTCAGGCACAAGTGGAGAGAGTTATACATGTTTAAGATTGATTTCTGGGACAGTAAAAATTTCTTAGATGGCTGTTTCATGGGCATTTAAATGTGCTCATGAGCCAGAGCAGGACCCTTTGGTCCTTCCGCATCACCCTCTGCCCCGTGTCCTCCATCTGCCCTTTGTAGAAAAAACTTTAGCCAAAGAATACGCTTAATCAGAGAAGTGAGAAATGTAGAAACAAAGGAAAACTGTCAAATGAGACCAAATAATAGTAGTTTAGTCATTGGATAATGTCAAGGACGTTAATTTCCTCCTCAAAGTCTGTAGATAATATTCTGAGCCATATCCTTTGAGCTATCTTGTAGATACTGAAACCCCCACCAGGCAGAAGAGTTAACTAGGATGACCAGACTGTAGCCATAATATAAGCTGCTACAATTCTGAGAACTGGCCTCAAAGAAATGGGAGCAAACTGACTCTAGAACTAAAGATTAATAGTACTAAAAACAGTCAAGGTGACACTGATCAGACCACCACATGACCAATTTCAAGATGACTTCCAGAGCTAACTATGCTGTTTCTGAGTGTAGCCCCTTCCCTCTACCTATACACCACTGAAACTCCCCTTTCAAAGCTCTTGCCCACTGATTATTGGGGACGGAGTGGGGAGGGGTGGTGGCTATCAGTCTTTGGACACAAGTCATCCTCTAACCATCTGGCCTTCAAAATAAAGTGAACTTTTTTTTCCACCAACCTTCAGTTCAGTTCAGTCACTCTGTCGTGTCCGACTCTTTGCGACCCCATGGACTGCAGCACGCCAGGCCTCCCTGTCCATCACCAACTCCCAGAGCTTGCTCAAACTCATGTCCATCAAGTCAGTGATGCCATCCAACCATCTCATCCTCTGTCGTCCCCTTCTCCTCCTGCTCTCAATCTTTCCCGGCAGTAGGGTCTTTTCTAATGAGTCAGTTCTTTGCATCAGGTGGCCAAAGTATTGGAGTTTCAGCTTCAACATCTGTCCTTCCAATGAACATTCAGGACTGACTTCCTTTAGGACTGACTGGTTTGATCTCCTTGCAGTTCAAGGGACTCTCAAGAGTCTTCTCCAACACCACAGTTCAAAGCATCAATTCTTCAGCGCTCAGTTTTCTTTTATAGTCCAACTCTCACATCCAAACATGACTACTGGAAAAACCATAGCCTTGACTAGACGGACCTTTGTTGGCAAAGTAATGTCTCTGCTTTTTAATATGCTGTCTAGGTTGGTCATAACTTTCCTTCCAAGGAGTAAGCGTCTTAATTTCATGGCTGCAGTCACCATCTGCAGTGATTTTGGAGCCCAAAAATATAAAGTCTCTCCACCAAGTTGTCTTCCACCAACCTTACCTCTGTAGTATTAACTTTAGAGTGGTGAGTGGTGAGCCAGACCACACTTTCAGTAACAAAGTTAGATCTGTTTTGTTGTTAAGCAGTCTGCTCTGAAGAAAGTACCATTGAGCATGGAGAGGGTATCCTAATGTTTAAAGTATGCAGTAGAATTGACCCTCAGAAGCCATAATCTTTTTTTGCAAGACTATAAAAGAGAGATTAGTAGTTAGAGAATTATAGAATGAGGGGTTATCTCTTCTTTGAATCTTTTCTCTGAAGCCACTTACTTGTAGTGCAAACTCCCTACATGCTTGAGACTCTGGGTCTTGTTTTCCCTTCTCTCTCCTCCAGGATCTCCTACTTCCTTTGTTCCTTTTTTTATTCTGCTCTTTTACCTTTCTTCTTTATCTCTGCCAAAAATTTTTACTGAGTGCTAATGCGTCAGGGAAAAATATGATGGTTTCTGCTCTCAGAAGACTTAGTTTTGTGGAGGCAGGCAGACATATAAACAAAAAATCACTTTTTTTTGAAACTTCACATTGTAGTGCATCATTTTTCATCAGTTCTGGGCTCAAGAATACAAACAGAAGAAAGTGATTACTAATGTTGGCAAAAACTAAAATAGAATGCGTCTTCTTGTACATTAACAGAACATATTTGAGAATTTGAAAAGTATGTAATTTTTTTATATCATCCAATGTATTATCAATCAAACTTTCAGAGACTTCAAATATACTTTCTAAAACACAGGTAAAAATACGTTAGTTCCGTGAGACATAGACACACAGCTCATCCTTGAGAAAGCTCCGTGAAGAGAAGGGGGACTCCAAGGTACACCTAAGGTACAATTTTTGTGGGGGATCTTGGACCAAGGTAAGATATTCTGGATGTCTTGAGAAAATTGTGTGTTTCTATAGAGTAGATTTTCCACAGGCGGTATGTAGACAGCAAGGAAATTACAGCGAGTGAATTGAATGAATGCTGAGAGTAGACAGAATGACTTGCTTAGAAAATGACAGATGAAAAGGGATACTCATGCATCTATATAAGAATGCACCTACCAGTGCAGGGGCCACTGGAGACCTGGGTTCGATTCCTGGATCAGCAAGATCCCCTGGAGTAGGAAATGGCAACCCACACCAGTATTCTTGCCTGGAAAATTCCATGAGCAGAGGAGCCTGGCGGGCTACAGTCCATGAGGTCACAAAGAGTCGGACCCAACTGAGCAACTAAGCACACGCATGATGTTCTCATCAAAAGAATCTGACAATCTGTCCAGAGCCATCAGTGCTCCTTCTTTCTGATCCAGTAATGCAACTTCTGGGAATCTAATTTTAGGAAATATTTCAAAATATGGAAAAATCCATATGCATGGAAATTATTCACTTTGGTTCTATTTATAATAACCAAAATGCTCTGTGTGTCCCTCAGTAGAGACATGCTTATGTAAGTTAAAAACATTTTCTTCATGGAATGTTATGCAGCAATTAAATGATGATCTTAAAAGACTGTGAAGTAATTTGAAAAATGCTTAAATAATTCAAAAATAGGATAATAATTGTGCACCATGACCAAAACTATGTAAATGTTCTTGGGGACACGAAAAAGATAGGCAGGAAATAGAGCTAAATGTTTATAAGTATTGTGTTAATGCAGGACTATGGGTGTAAAATTATCATACTGCCTGATTGTATGATGAATTTGTGATTACTTTGACTATGGAAATGGTCCATATTTAAACACTGAACAATCGAAGTAGATGTAGGTGCCTTTCTATGATATGTGAGCAGAGTCAGTGGAGGTTTTCCCTGGGACGTATAGCTATAGTCGAGTCAGGCTTAAGTATTTTGCCAGTCAATCCTAAAGGAAATCAGCCCTGAATATTCATTGGAAGGACTGATGCTGAAGATGAGTCAGGTGAAAAGTATGGCTTAAGCCAGTGGTCTAGGAGATGACACAGAAGGGCCGCAGAGGGAGGCAGAGGTCAGACGAGGCGGTCATGCTGATTTGAGAGTGTCAACTTTAACATGTTATTTGTATCCCAGACATCAGAACCCCATCCTGCCACAGCTGGTTTGCCCAGGGAAATAATGATTTTTTTCTCTGCCTTCTTTGGAGACCTTTTGCCCCACTTGATTGGCTCAGTAGTTCTAGGATTTGCTCTCTTCAGGAGCTATTGATGCCCTAGAAAAAGGTTGAGTCAGATGTATTGATGACTCTGCCACTGTTCTTGTGAGGAATTTGCCTCCTCTCTTTCCTGTAGCTTTAGTTAGAATTATTTGTCTTTGGACTCATTCCTTTTTATGGAAATGATAATAGTGTTCATTATGACAGCAGCCATGACTAACTTTATAAGCGCAAATTATGTCAGATGAAGAAAGCACTCACAAACTCCCCATTTTTAGAGGGACACATGAAGGCTTAGATTGTTTAAGTAACTTACTAGGATTATATAACAGGTGAGTGGTAGAAATACAATTAACTTTTAAAGATGTGTTCATTATCTTTTAAATATCTTTATTGGCTAAAAGTTGGTAACTTAATATCAGTCCCTCAATTATTATTTTTCTCCCCTAAAAGTCCACCTGTTCCTGAAATCACTGGGCCTTGGAAACCCTGGATTATTTTTTGAACCCAAAACTCAGGGCCCGTGATTTGACAGTGGAAGAGAATACTTTAAATAGGAAAAGTGCCAGAAAACCCCAACTACAAGATTGCCATTAGGTTCAGAAGAAGAACCAAAGATTCAGCTTGCTGTTCAGAGTTTAACACTGTGTACAAAACATCCTAAGAAGAATTTGAGAGCTCCATTATTTAAGATGTAGGAAATAGACATTTCTCAGGCCTTGTGCAGGAAATGGTAACCCACTCCAGTACTCTTGCCTGGAGAATCCCATGGATAGTGGAGCCTGGCAGGCTACCGTCCATGGGGTCACAAGAGTTGGACACGACTTAGTGACTAAATCAATCAGGCCTGTGCAATCCTGCCTGTCTCTCCATAAGCAAGGCCACTTCACCATGCATTACAGCCAGCGCCGTGCCATCCTTTCCCATCAGGAATCATCTTTCAAAAGTCTCCAAATTGCAAACGTGTGGCTCTGAGTATCAAGTGTGGCATGCACTGTATTTAAGTACCACTTAGGAAGAAATGCAAAAACCTCAGCACTTTTAAGTGATTTTTAAATTATTATTTAGGGGGAATTTCTGTCTTATCTATGCAACTAAACACCTTTTGTGTAATTTTATTCAAGTCCTTGAAAACACGGCATGAAATCCACTTTCCATTGTCTCCTCTTCCCCGATAGCAGCAATCAGCAAGCTAATGTCTACTGTCTGCTCTTCCGGGGAACTTGCATATCTGTGTACATACAACTTAGGGAAAAAATGAGAAGATAATGTTTTCCCTAAAAAAAATTACAGAAAATTTACATTGAGGGGGAAAGAAAATCAAATTTCAATAAAATTATTTTCCAGGTTGAAATGAATATGCCTAGGCTTGTTCCCATTGTAGAGACTTCTGGGAGTGTGCTATAAGCAGGCAAGGCCACTGGAAGCCTAGACTCAGAAATGACACATTCTACTTCTTCTGAGTTCTATTGGTCAAAGCAATTCATCGAGACCTGCCAGATTCAAAGTGTGGAGAATCAGAATCCATCTATGAGTGAAGGAGTGTGGCCGTTTTTACAGTCCATCAAAGGAGTGGCTTTGTCAGAGGTTATTAATAGAGTTAAGTGAGTTAATGTAGGTAAGAGGCTTAAAAGAATGCCTGACATATAGTGTTACCCATCAGGGTTCTTGACCTCCTTAATTAATAGAAATTGATCAGGAGCCAGACTAGAAAATCAGGCAAGGCTTTACTGGGGCCCCTGCTGCAGAGGTGAGAGAACAAACACCAGATTCCCTTGCTTGCCCCCTCCCCTGAGTCAGGCCAAGCTGGTACCTTATATGGGATGAGGGTAGGGGTGCATCTAGGGGTCTGGCCGGAGGGTTGGCTTAAGTGTTTTGCTAGTCAATCCTGAAAGAAATCAACCCTCAGTATTTGTTGGAAGGACTGAAGCTGAAGCTCCAATACTTTAGCCACCTGATGCGAAGAGCTAACTCATTGGAAAAGACTGATTCTGGGAAAGACTGAGGGTGGGAGGAGAAGGGGATGACAGAGGATGAGATGGTTGGATGCCATCACCAACTCACTGGACATGAGTTTGAGCAAACTCTGGGAGATAGTGAAGGACAGTGAAACCTGGCGTGCTGCAGTCCACAGGGTCGATAAAGTTGGACACGACTTAGCAGTTAAACAACAGCTACAATAGATGGTATTGAGTGCAGTGTGCATGCTCAGTACCCTGCCTTTGTTCTGACACCCAGTTTTTGCTCCAGGCTCTTCAAATTGGCAGTAGGGTTTTTGGTCTCTTTGTATCCCTGGAGTCCAGAATTTGCGCCAGCTGAGCAGGCACACAGTTATCTATAGTCCTATACAGTTTATGTATTAATATTTTGTTGCTCAAGGACTCCCCTGGGAGCTCAGCTGGTAAAGAATCCACCTGCGATGCGGGAGACCCCAGTTCAATTCCTGGGTTGGGAAGATCCCCTGGAGAAGGGATAGGCTACCCACTCCAGTATTCTTGGGTTTCCCTGGTAGCTCAGACAGTAATGAATCCACCTGTAATGAGGGAGACCTGGGTTAGTCCCATATAGTTTATTTGTATTAATATTTTGTTGCTCAAGGAGAAGTGTGTCCAGGTGCAAGCACTGTAGCAAAGGGTCCCAGATCCCAGGACTGTCTCAATAGTAATTGCTGTTTTGCTACTTGTTATTTATATTTTACTCCTATTATCTCTAGACATTTCCATGAGAGCTTATTGCTGCTGCTGCTAAGTCGCTTCAGTTGTGTCTGACTCTGTGCAAACCATAGATGGCAGCCCGCCAGGTTCCCCCGAGCCTGGGATTCTCCAGGCAAGAACACTGGAGTGGGTTGCCATTTCCTTCTCCAATGCATGAAAGGAAAGTGAAAGTGAAGTCACTCAGTTGTGTCTGACTCTTAGCAACCCCATGGACGGCAGCCTACCAGGCTCCTGCATCCATGGGATTTTCCAGGCAAGAGTACTGGAGTGGGGTGCCACTGTCTTCTCTGGAGAGCTTATTGAGTATCCTTTAATTTTACTTTTGTTTTGTTGTTTAAAATATGTGGGAGGAGGAACAGCGGTAACTCTTCATCTAGAAAATGTTAGTTAAGGACTGCTATCCTTTGTCACTGGAAGTGAAGATGTGGGGTAGGAGAGATGTTTCTAAATGGAGTGGTTTCCTGACATCCAGGCATCCTGTTTCTTCCAGCTTTTTCCTTTCTTCTCTGTCAAAATTAATTCCTATCCTTTATTTTAACCACTGTATTGTTTACCAAATCTGAGTGATATTTCCTTTTTAAAGGGAAAGTCTTGTGAAGTCAGGTGTGAATTTATATTTTTATTATAATGTTACTTAACTGTGTACAAACATAAAGCTATATGTAAGCTAATTATGTTTGAGTATAGCTTTTACAATGTACAATGTGTTCAGTCGCTCAGTTGTGTTCGACTCTTTGCAACCCCTTGGACTGTAGCCCTTAGGTTCCTCTGTCCATGGAATTGTCTAGGCAAGAATATTGGAGTGGCTTGCCATTCCCTACTCCAGGGGATCTTCCTGACCCAGGGATCGAACCTGAATCTGTTTCATCTCCTGCATTGACAGGCAGGTTCTTTACCACTAGCACCATCTGGGAAGTTTGTGTATAGCTTTTATGCATCCATAGAATAAAAGATACTTTGAAAATGATTTAAAAATTAAAGGCAAAGCAAGGGAGATATACAGTAGGAGTTTGGGATTAAAATATACATGCTACTATATATAAAATAAACAACAAGGACCTACAGTATAGCAAGGGAACTATACTCAGTATTTTGTAATGACCAGTAGTGGAAGAGAATGTAAAAAAAGAAAATATAGATATCTGTATAGCTGAATCACTTTGCTGTACACCTAAAACTAACACAACATTGTAAATCAACTGTATTTCAATAGATTAAAAAAATAAAGGCAAGAAACACTTCAGAATTTCAAAGTAATGGCATTAATCTAATAATGACAACGTTGCTTTTATAAAACCATTCCTAACTTAAAACTGCCTGCAGTAGTAGATATAATGGTTATCTGAGTTAAATTCACCCATTCCAGTCCATTTCAGTTCGCTGATTCCTAGAATGTCGACCATTATATCTACTACTGCGGACAGGAATCCCTTAGAAGAAATGGAGTAGCCGTCATGGTCAACAAAAGAGTCCAAAATGCAGTACTTGGATGCAATCTCAGAAACGACAGAATGATCTCTGTTTGTTTCCAAGGCAAACCATTCAATATCACAGTAATGCAAGTCTATGCCCCAACTAGTAACGCTGAAGAAGCTGACGCTGAATGGTTCTATGAAGACCTACAAGATCTTTTAGAACTAACATCCAAAAAAGATGTCCTTTTCATTAGAGGGGACTGGAATGCAAAAGTAGGAAATCAAGAAACACCTGGAGTAACAGGCAAATTTGGCCTTGGAATACAGAATGAAGCAGGGCAAAGACTAATAGAGTTTTGCCAAGAAAATGCACTGGTCATAGCAAACACCCTCTTCCAACAACACAAGAGAAGACTCTACACATGGACATCACCAGATGGTCAACACCAAAATCAGATTGATTATATTCTTTGCAGCCAAAGATGGAGAAGCTCTATGCAGTCAGCAAAAACAAGACCAGGAGCCAGCTGTGGCTCAGATCATGAACTCCTTGTTGCCAAATTCAGACTGAAATTGAAGAAAGTAGGGAAAACCACTAGACCATACAGGTATGACCTAAATCAAATCCCTTATGATTATACAGTGGAAGTGAGAAATAGATTTAAGGGCCTATATCTGATAGAGTGCCTGATGAACTATGGTATGAGGCTCGTGACATTGTATAGGAGACAGGGATCAAGATCATCCCCATGGAAAAGAAATGCAAAAAAGCAAAATGGCTGTCTGGGGAGGCCTTACAAATAGCTGTGAAAAGAAGTGAAAAGCAAAGGAGAAAAGGAAAGATATAAGCATCTGAATGCAGAATTCCAAAGAATAGCAAGAAGAGATAAGAGAGCTTTCTTCAGCGATCAATGCAAAGAAATAGAGGAAAACAACAGAATGGGAAAGACTAGAGATCTCTTCAAGGAAATTAGAGATACCAAGGGAACATTTCATGCAAAGATGGGCACAATAAAGGACAAAAATGGTATGGACCTAACAGAAGCAGAAGATATTAAGAAGAGATGGCAAGAATACACAGAAGAACTGTACAAAAGAGATCTTCATGACCCAGATAATCGCAATGGTGTGATCACTGACCTAGAGCCAGACATCCTGGAATGTGAAGCCAAGTGGGCCTTAGAACTCATCACTACGAACAAAGCTAGTGGAGGTGATGGAATTCCAGTTGAGCTATTTCAAATCCTGAAAGATGATGCTGTGGAAGTGCTGCACTCAATATGCCAGCAAATTTGGAAAACTCAGCAGTGGCCACAGGACTGGAAAAGGTCAGTTTTCATTCCAATCCCAAAGAAAGGCAATGCCAAAGAATGCTCAAACTAACACACCATTGCACTCATCTCACGCGCTAGTAAAGTAATGCTCAAAATACTCTAAGCCAGGCTTCAGCAATATGTGAACCGTGAACTTCCTGATGTTCAAGCTGGTTTTAAAAAAGGCAGAGGAACCAGAGATCAAATTGCCAATATCCGCTGGATCATGGAAAAAGCAAGAGAGTTCCAGAAAAGCATCTATTTCTGCTTTATTGACTATGCCAAAGCCTTTGACTGTGTGGATCACAATAAACTGTGGAAAATTCTTCAAGAGATGGGAATACCAGACCACCTGATCTGCCTCTTGAGAAACCTGTATGCAGGTCAGGAAGCAACAGTTAGAACTGGACATGGAACGACAGACTGGTTCCAAATAGGAAAAGGAGTACATCAAGGCTGTATATTGTCACCCTGTTTATTTAACTTCTATGCAGAGTACATCATGAGAAACGCTGGACTGGAAGAAACACAAGTTGGAATCAAGATTGCCGGGAGAAATATCAATAACCTCAGATATGCAGATGACACCACCCTTATGGCAGAAAGTGAAGAGGAACTCAAAAGCCTCTTGA
The DNA here is from genome assembly GCF_027580195.1 of Bos mutus. Classification (NCBI taxonomy): domain Eukaryota; kingdom Metazoa; phylum Chordata; class Mammalia; order Artiodactyla; family Bovidae; genus Bos; species Bos mutus. The sequence continues at coordinate 25,109,998 of NC_091626.1, read as the reverse complement.
TGAAAGTGAAAGTGGAGAGTGAAAAAGTTGGCTTAAAGCTCAACATTCAGAAAATGAAGATCATGGCATCTGGTCCCATCACTTCATGGGAAATAGATGGGGAAACAGTGGAAACAGTGTCAGACTTTATTTTGGGGTGCTCCAAAATCACTGTAGATGGTGACTGCAGCCATGAAATTAAAAGACGCTTACTCCTTGGCAGAAAAATTATGACCAACCTAGCATATTCAAAAGCAGAGACATTACTTTGCCAACAAAGGTTTGTCTAGTCAAGGCTATGGTTTTTCCAGTGGTCATGTATGGATGTGAGAGTTGGACTGTGAAGAAGGCTGAGTGCCGAAGAATTGATGCTTTTGAACTGTGGTGTTGGAAAAGACTCTTGAGAGTCCCTTGGACTGCAAGGAGATCCAACCAGTCCATTCTGAAGGAGATCAGCCCTGGGATTTCTTTGGAAGGAATGATGCTAAAGCTGAAAGTCCAGTACTTTGGCCACCTCATGGGAAGAGTTGACTCATTGGAAAAGACTCTGATGCTGGGAGGGATTGGGGGCAGGAGGAGTAGGGGACGACAGAGGATGAGATGGCTGGATGGCATCACTGACTCGATGGACATGAGTCTGAGTGAACTCTGGGAGTTGGTGATGGACAGGGAGGCCTGGTGTGCTGCGATTCATGGGGTCGCGAAGAGTCAGACACGACTGAGCGACTGAACTGAACTGAACTTAAAACTGCAGTCGCCTTTGATGCCTCGGGTCTCCCTTAGTTTTCTCTGTTCAGATGACTGCAAACTCTTCCGTTGCACAGTGTACTGTGACATCATTTGACCTTTGTTTGGCATGAAAACATCCTTTAGATATCAAGTCCCTCTCTCTTCCTTCTCTTTAGCCCATAAAGATTAGAACAGCGCCACTCGGTATCAACTTGACTGTAAACACTGTAATCGGTGAAGTTACCTGGCAGGGCATGGTTATCAGATGACTGCCTAATTTAGTGCCTTTCGAATTTTAATAGGCAGATGAATCACCTGAGAACCTTGGTAAACTGCAGACTGGTTCAGTACGACTGCGGTAGGGCCCAGGATTCTGTATTTCAGTAAGCTCTCAGGCGATGCTTGTGCTGTGGTCCAGGGACAGTGCTTTGAGTACAAGCCTCTGATTATGCCTCAACAATATCTTTTAGATTATTATTTAAACAAAACATGCAAACATTTAAAGGTTAGTAGAAAATTCACTTGTCTGTGGATATGTCCTGGGTCCCCAACCTAAGAATCACTGTGCTGAAACACAAATGCAGTGAGATTATCAGACTATTATACTGGCCCCATAGGAATCAAATCCTAACATAAGTATGAAACTGCGTGTATTGAATACTAGGCATCAGCCAGTAATGTAAGAGGAAATGAGGCTTGAACAAAGCCTCCTCTGGATATTCCAGACATAACTCATAGATGATTCCTCTGCCAATGGGACAGGCCAACTGTGTTTTTGCCTCTAATAAATCAAATCTCTCTTTTTTTTCTTTTGTACCTCTATTATATGACCACTCACGTTTTGCCTGGTCTTAGAGTTTAAAATTGGTGGAGATTTTTCAACTTTAATGTCCTGAGGGCAAGGATTATGTTCTATTCATTTTTGTACTTTCACATAGCAGGCATATAAACAATTGTAGAATTGAATTTATGAGCTAGATAAATCTCGTGAGTGCCCTTTGATATTGCATAACCAAGGCCTGATTTTCTTAAAATTCTAGGAATTTACTCTCGCCTTTGTATTTTAGGACACTTGTTATTTTATTTACTACTCTTTTTTTTTTTTTTTTCTTTCTAGGAAATATTCTTAAAACTTAAATGACTAAAGCTTAGTTTCTGATATTTGAACTTACATCACATTTTTATTCTTGGCTGTCAGGTACACTTTGCCTTTTGTTCTGGTCTGAGGATGAACATTGAGAGGATAAGAAATGCTTTTAGGTATGTACTTGATAATTTGTGAGACCAGGATTTATCTCTTCTAAATAGTTCCGTAGAAGTCTTCTGGGGAAAAGTCCTGTCAGAAGATGCCGTAGAATGAATTTTTTTTAACAATGAAGTGTAAGATGGTAGAGAGATATCCAGATGTAGGCTTTGTATATACGTCTTTTCTATGAGGAAAAAGAAAATAGTGTCTGACCTTATTAGTAAACCATTATAAAATGTCTTCTACACCAAGAACAGTCCAGTTCTTCTTTGGTTTGGAAAACTTTCAGATAATGATTGAGAAAAAACAGTCCAGAAGTCACAGTGTGATACCTAGCAGAAATAAGCTGTAGCACATTACTAAACAGGGAGCGATCAGGCGTATATGAATGGTAAGGCAATCTTCTCAAGGTATTAATATGATTTTTCCTAGTTCCATTGATTTTGTCTGTCTGTCTGCCTGTCTTTACACCCATCGAATCCATCCACACACCCAACCCACCCAACCAATTCAATCTATTCATCCCATCCATCCATCCGTCCCATCCTTCCATCTATATATCCCATGCATCCCACCCAGCCTATACATCTATCCATCGATCCATTATCCATCCCATCCATCCATCCATCCATCCCATCCATCCCACCCAGTCTATCCATCCAGCCCATCCTTCCATTCATTCACTTAACCTTTTCATTGAAAAATAAAACACAAACTGAAAAAAACACATAAAACAAATATGTCTTAATGCAAAGATTCTTATAGTATGGACTACAGAGCTGCAGCATCAGCTTCAGAAATGCACACGTTTGAGTTTCTGTGGAAGCTTATTAGATCATAAACTATGGAGGTGGGGGGTCTTTTAAAACAGGTTTCCCATGAGTTTGAGAACCCCTGGCTTAGTGAACTAGTATATAGTAGACTGTTTTTGTAACTACCATCTAGGTCAAGAAGTAGAACTTTTCTAGTCACTTCAGAAGCCCTTCTATGTGCGCCTTCCCAACCACAGCTCCTTTCTCCTTCCGACAAAACTGCTGTCTTGAGTTTTATAGTAATATTTTCCTTATCTCTCTATAGTTCTATCACTGAGTTGCATATCCCCAGATACTAAAGTCTAGAGTTTTCCCACTGATATTAACTTTTTGTCTTTCAACCTACAAGTTCCCTTCATTGTCACTTTCTTTATCATACAATGTTTCTGTTGAAGAACCTAGATTGTTTGACTGTTGGAACTTCCCAGAATATAGCTTTTGCTGATTGCATACTTGGTTCAATTCAATGCATTCCTCTGCATTTCCTGCATATTGGCAGCTGGGTATAGAGGCTTTAACAAACCCAAGACTATAGGTGGTACTGAGTCCTTTCAACAGGAGGCACATGATGTCTAGTTTTACTGTTGTTTGATGTTGACAACCACAGATGCTCAATATCTAGATCTATTGGGAGGTGCATATTGGCATATTCTTCCATTTAATTATTTATTAGCTAGATTAATTCCTGTGGAATAAATTTATGTCACTAGATGGCTACTCAGTGACAGGTTTCATACATGAAAGCTGATCAAATGTTCATCTTTCCTTTTATATACCTAGTTTCAAGATGGTGAATTGTTTTCCTTGACATGTCTGTCTATAAGATGACCAATTATATTTTTAAAAAACATTATGAAATATTATGTTTAGATATATTGGAAGGGTATCAAATAATGCAAATGTTATCTTTATTAAATCTCCAACTATTCCATTCATTGACCAGTGGGAGTCTCTTCAACCTGGTTCCTGATTCCTTTTGATATGACTCTAGTACTCTGATTCCTTCTGTGTTCCAGGCTCAATTTGTACATTTCTTGCCTGAGACCATTCTTCAAGAAATCTCTGTCACTCTTAATGGGAAAATGGTTTATCAAGCCCACAAATTAGGCACTCACAGCCATTGCCTCTGTCCTGTTTCTTGCATTAATTTCCGTGATGGAGCTAGGAAATACTATCAGACTGATGTACTACCTACTGCACTAATAAGGCACCTGGACCTAGGAAATGTTTAAAAATATATGAGTTTCTTTTTCTATACCTATATATATATATATATATATATATGTTTTATAGTTAAATATATATTTAACTATATGTTTTTATAGTTAAATATATATTTAACTGTATGTTTTTATAGTTTTTATAGTTAAATATGTATGTTTTTTATAGTTAAATATATATTCAGATATATACAAAGTTAAAATACCTCATATGTTTATTCTGAAATTTACACTTGAGCACTGAGAGTTTTTCATTTAACTTCTCCTGTATGGCTTCTGTAATCTCCTTTCCTCTACCTCAAGAATCTTGGTTCTCAAAGATGTGGAGAATACTAGATTAGAACATTTCATAATTACTCAGTTGCTCTATTCTACATTACACATACAATATTGTTGCTGCTGCTGCTAAGTCACTTCAGTCGTGTCCGACTCTGTGCAACCCCATAGACGGCAGCCCATCAGGCTCCCCCATCCCTGGGATTCTCCAGGCAAGAACACTGGAGTGGGTTGCCATTTCCTTCTCCAATAGCACCAATTATGATTACTAAAAAGAGTTTAAAATTTGGGGGCATATGCTAGTTCTATTCCCCCTAATACTTTATGGTAATATCTAATCTATGTTATCAGATAATAATTTTATATGCTATACTCTCTCCCATTCAACCTTCATTTAATGTTAGTTCTTAATTTTGTATATTTAATGCCACTATCTTTATATCAATGACTGTCTAGGTTTTCTGAAGCTTATTTTCTGGTAGATTCCTTAGGAAGGGCTTATGGTTTCATTTTGCTAGATATAAAATCCTTGGCTTATATTTTTTTTCTTGAGTGCCATAAATATGTTACTCAATTTTCTTCTGACATAAAATATTGCCTATAAAAGTTTTACTATAATTCAGTTTTCTTTCTCTTATTAAACATATTCTCTTTTTGGCCTAGAAGCCTGAAGTTTTTTTCTGAAAGTCTTACAATTTCTAGTAACATATGTCTTGGTACTTTTGGGTCATTATCTCACATATGTGAACCTATAAACACTTTCTTGTTTTACTTTCAAAGTGTTCTGGGCAGCAAATAATAGCCTTCTAACCTCTCTCCTCATCACTGTGGACAGCATGGTCTGTGTCCTCAATCCCCTCCGCTTTCTGCCTCCCTAGAGACATGCATGTGTGTCCATGTGCACACGCATGTACAGGAGAGAAGTGTCCTGAATGATTGTCTTGGGAGGGAGTCTATTCTGTCAAATGGGTCTTTAGGAGGGAGGCAGTCCATTTTGCTTTCTTGCCTTTTCCCTTCCCATTTCCCACCCTGCTCAGCAGTTCATTCACTGAGTATCACAGCATAGATGCGGTGTGCATTCCTTACTCATGCCAACAGCACGTTCATTCTTGTGCCGTATCCTAATGTAAAACTTCTGCTTGAACTCTTTACAACCCCTTGCTTTGATGTCTAGGGCTGTAGAATGAGCAATAACTAAACCCAGAAATGCTTAAAGAAAGAACTTTTTGTCTGATCCTTTATGTCTATTGGTCCAAGCCTCACAAGGACCACACGGAGCCGGGGGACGGGAGACATGCACAGGAGCCTGCACATTGCCAGGCCTCCATCTTTTCCAGGGCTCATCACATCCACTAACTTCCTCACTTGTCTTTTTGTCTTGACCTTTATCTTCCTCAACTCCATCAAATACTTGAACCAACCAAGGCCCCCAGATTCTTCTTTCACCCACTGATAATTTTCTCCTTGTTCCCCAAATCAAATGAAAACTGCTTGACTTTCAAGCCTCTCCCATCGTTCTTCACTGAGCTCTTTACTAGGAGGGCTGGAGGGCTAGAGTTATGATGGTCTGTAATCCTTCTCTTCCTTCCAGACTGCCTCTCTCTGCCCCCTTTTGCTTGTAGTGAGTAACATTTTCTTTTCCATAGTTACTGTAAAAAGAGATCGATTCTTTTCAGCTAAAGCAAATGACATCCAACTCCCCTTACATGGAGGAAAAAAGGCACTAAAGTGCTGACAGATACAATCTCGGGAGTGGATGGATGTTTTTGCTGTTTTCCTTCCAGGATGATGAGAAACAAAATTTAACTGGTGAATGGCCATTTCATATGGAGAACAAGTGGTAACTCATGCTAAATTAGTATACCTCCCAGTAGAATACACAGTATTTCTGTATGATTTGCCACTTACAGATTACAAATATAATAGAATCTCAAATGGAAAGACAGGATGAGTCATATACTCTGTCTACATTTCTCTCTTTAAAATACCTTTTGAATAACAGAGCCACAAAAACATGTTAAAAGGCCTGTTAAAATTTCTAGAACATAGAAGAACTTCAAGAATTCCCTTTACCATTATACATTATTCATGGCACCCCCAACAGGGTTTTGATAACATGCCTTTCCCTGACAGAAGACACTGCCAACACAGATCAAGAGACCTGGGGAAGGACCACACTTGCACGTGTGTGGCCAGCAGCATCCATGGGGTGGAGTGAGGGGGTACATGACTGGATGGAGCTTCAAACATCCGTTCACCAGTTGCTTAAATCTTTGTATGCCCATAAAAAGTGGCAGGCGACAGCTTCAACTAGTGACCTGGTAGTTAATCCATGTCTACAGTGTTTCTTAACTAAAAATGTTAAAGGAGCTGTGTGGACCATTCGCTACTGCCAGTTCTGTTTTGCGCTTCTCCTTGACTACACTGCAGCTTGTGTCTTTGGTATAATCCCTCTGAGAGGTCAGAATCCACTGGCAGGGCTCTGGGTCTTAGCTGTCAAAGGCATGAGGTTTATTCTGCTGGTACTTGTGACGGTGGGCAGATGGTGGCATTTACCATGTTGATCAGCAGGGACTGTCTGCACTCCCAGCCAGATGGGCAGGAGGGCCTCCCGGCAAGATCACACCCACCCCCTCTGACACACCACGGCAGGTAGTTAGCTGCTGCCTCTTTTTGTTTCTTTAGCCCTTGTGCTTGTGTTTCTTTCATGTTACCCATTGGTGGTGGTGATGCCAACCTGTCCTGATGGGTACGCCTCTGAGGCTGTCAAGTCTTCAAGGGCAGGGACCTGGCTTCTGCTCCAGGGCTTAAGCAGTTCTGTACTATGCTCAAGGTCACCAAGCAGCTGAGTGGCAGCCGTGCAGGGTCTCAGCCTCATTCATCAATCTCCAAAGCCCAGGCTCTTAATTAGGCCTGTCATGTCATCGAAACAATAATGGTCCTCTGAGGGCAGAATAATGGGTGTGAAATAGTCCACCGTCCAATAATAATTACAATAGTAATTGTTTATTGGGTTCTTAGAAGCTGTACTAATCATTTTGTAGATAATCATTTCAGTTAATCCTTCCAACAGTCCTATGCCTAGGTAGCATAAACACCATTTTCAGTTGGGGAAGAAGTTAAAAGACTTGCCAACCAGGTCACACAACTAGTAAGTAGGTCCTACTTTAATCCGAATTGGTTGGATTCCAAAGTTCTTTTGTTGTCTGCTAAGCTTTAGTGCCTCTTGGCACAAACGTGGGCCTTGGACAGCTGAGAAAAAACTCCAGCCTGGGAGCCCCTCATCTGTATGTGTCTCTCTTGCTTCACCCAAGTCCAGACTCTACGGATCATTTGTTGTTCCCTTGAGCGTGAGAAAACACACAAAGTGATAATAGGCAAATGTTTATAGACAGATAGATATAACGTGTCACGCACCTGAATCTAATTGTAGAAAATAACATTGTGTAATTTTCAGGTGTACAGCAAAGTGACTCAGTTATACATATTCGTGTCTCTGTTTTTTTTTTTTTCAAATTCTTTTTCCATTTAGGTTGTTATATAATATTGAGCAGAGTTCCCTAAATTATGACCCAGTATAAAATAAAAAATAAAATACACCTGAGTCCAATTTAAAAGGTTGTAGAAAATACTTTTTCTTATCTGTCATCCCATGGTTCATTTGAAGTCAGTGGGGAGCTTGGAGGGACCATTGAAAACTCCCAGCTGCAGCCTCTCTTGAGCTCCCGGACGCACCCTTAGATGTGAAGGGAGTGACTCTGGCGATCCCACCCCACCACGTGGGTGATTATGGAGCGACTGACGGTGGAGATGGCAGCAGTGATATCCTGCATCAGCGTGCCCTGTATTTTTACACGTATTCTTATCTGGTCCGCCTCACAGGTTGGTTGACCAAGTATTACGCGTTATTCTTTTTTTCTCACCTAGGAGGAAACTGGGTCTCAAGGGTGGTTAATTGATCTGGAGTTGGATTTGAACTCAGGACTCCTGTTTTCTGATCTAGTGTGGTTTCTGTTGGAGTCCTTGCTTTCAAGCTGTGGTGTGTGAAGACGCTTCAGAAGCTATCGTGATGGGTGGGGGTGGGGGCTGGGGCTCAAGGACCTACGTCCTGCCTCAAATGGAACAGAGCCCCCTTCACGTGCGTGATTTACAGGACTCTGCATGCAATTTTATTTTATAAAAGGGTTCTGGCATTCTCAGTTTGCTATTTGTATAACAAAGCCCTTCCAAAATATAGGCAGGTTGGCAGAGCCTGCCGTACCTCAGGCTGCAGCAGTGGGGCAGCTCTGCCAGGCCTGTGGGTCAGCCAGGGTGGCTCTCATCCCTCCTGGACCAGTGGGCCAGGCAGACTTAGGCTTGGAACTGGCCTGCCATCCCTTACAAAGCAAATCACATGGCCAAGCCCAAAGTCACGGGGTGGGGCGGTTCATGGCTCACAGTGTGGCTGTGAGCAGGTCATGGGTGCAGAGATGGTTGAAGAGTTGGGGCCAGTAATGCAGTCAACCCCAACCACATTTACAAATTGTAGTATCGTTTAGTGTCTAAATATGAAAATGATGAAAGGTCTTCAAGCCACGTGTACCTATAGGAGCCATAGGAGGTGGCTATATAGTAGAGGACGGGAGATTTGGACCCAGAGATTATCAGGCCTGCAGAACGTTGCCTGTGAGTGACTGCCAGTTTTGGCCCTCATCTTTTCATCACTTGCTCAGGTAGGGTGATGTTTGAGTACATACATGCGAGTGTAAGAGACAAGAGACAGAGACGCAAGGTACATGCGTGCCCCGCCTGCCAACCTCGTCTGCTTCCGTCCTTGTTTGACCTGAAAGCTTTATTCTGGGTTTCACCTTCCCTCCCGCCCCTGCTCCTCTCCCAGCATTCACATGTAAGTAGCCTCCTCTGCCTCCCTCTCCTTGGTTAGTGTCAGCCACATGTCTACGTTCTAAGCTTTACCTTCTGAAAGCCAGTCCTGGGTGGTTTGTGCCTTCTGCCCCTCGACTGGCTAATTTGCCTTCATAAACTGTCAGATTCTGTGAATTCATTTAAATCTGTCTTCTTTGTAATGTGGTTCAAGAAAAATGGCCAAGAGGTCACAAACAATGAGAAATCTGCCCTGAACACGACATGCCAGTGGTGTTCCAATCATCATTGAGAAATATGATGCAGGAGTAACCAAGTAGGATATTTATGACAATGGACTCAAGGAGTTTCTAAGAACAGATGCAAAATATTTTAATCACAAAATAAAAATTAATTCTGGAGGATTAGGACAGACAGACTCTCCCCCATCTTCCTACTGCAGTTTTTTTCCCAGTATGTTTAATTACTTGGGTGACAGTCCTTGAATCACACATTATGCATGCCAAGTGATTCAAAGGCTTTTCACCAAACATATGAGTGGGAGGTTGATCACCTTGGGAGACAAGTGATTATGATAAAGGAAAACAAGTAAATCATCAGATGATACAAAAAGACACGTATCCAGTCTGTTTAGACAAAATCAATTTCAATGACGTTTAAAAAATGGAAAGAATCATAACCATAGGCACTGTGTAAGTACGACCACTTTATCTGAGCTAGCAAGTTATTTTCTAATTATCTGGAGTCACACTGAATGTATCTACATGCTAAAATTCATTTCCTTCTAATAAGATCTCATCCACCTGTGTCTCAATAATGTGACAGTCTTGTCAGTGTGGAACATGTCTCTGATTACAGAAGGAGGTGGGAAGGCCACCAAATTGCCAACCCCTGTGTCTCAGCCAGGATGTGATCAGGGAAGCAGTCACCAGACTTTCTGATCTGGATCTCACCGATGCAGTTGGAGGATCTGGTTAAACAGTCAATAGAAGGTTGTTGTCTCTGTATCTGTCCCTGGTGCCTGAGGTCAGCAGAGCAGGCACTGGGAAGGAAAGATGGAGTGAAGTGGAGGAAGCAAAAAAGTGCTGGGATCCTTAAGGATAAACCAGACTCCGGGGGATGGACTGGAACCCACGTTGGTCTCTTGTTGCCTTTGCGCAGCTTCCATGATGGGGACCACTTCCAGGAGCTTACTGACCTTCACCATGGGACTAGGCAAGCACCTGGCCAGGGGTCAGAGAAGGCAAAGGCAAGTTCCTGAAGTGTTGGACAGACCCACATGCTGTGTCTCAGCAGCTGGATGGTCCACAGACAGATGATAACCCTGTGTGCTACAGTGGCCTCTGGCCACCTGCACTGACTTACTTCTCAAATGCAAAGGCCCCCTCGCTGCTGCTCCGCTTCCTTCTTTCAGCTCTCACAGAAAGGATGTCCCTTGTGGCCCATGTCAACTACACAGGAGAGGGAGGTTTGGGGAACAGTTCCCATTTAGCTGGGTCACATGATACAGATCCACCACAATTAGTCTCACAAGCCCATTGGTCTTGTGTGGCCCACCTGCACTGGAATGACCCCTGTTGGTTCACTGTTTTGTAAGGGCCATTTTTCACCCGGTTTGCCTAGTTAGGGCGCTAGAGTATTGGATGCAAACATCAGTTCTGTACTGCCCGTGAAAGATATACTTGTTGGGTGTTTAGTTACTAAGTCATATCTGACTCTCTTGTGACCCCATGGACTATAGCCTGCCAGGCTCCTCTGTCCATGGGATTTGCCAGGCAAGAATATTACTGGAGTGAATTGTCAGTTCCTTCCTCAGGGGATCTTCCTGACCCAGGGATCAAACCCATGTCTCCTGCATTGGCAGGTGGATATTTTACCACTGACCCACCAGGGAAGCCCCATAAGATCTGCTCTCCTGATGGGAATCTTTTTTTTTAATATATTTGAAGTATAGTTGATTTACAATGTGTTAGTTTCAGGTATACAATAAAGTGATTCAGTTACATATATAGATTATATACATGTATATATACTATATATATTATATAGGTTATTACATATACATTATATTAATATTATAGGTAATTATATATATTCTTTTTCAGATTCTTTCTCATTGTAGGATATTGTAAGATGTTGAATATAGTTCCCTGTGCTGTACAATAGGTCCTTGTTGTTTATCTGTTTTATATTTGGTAGTGCTCAGTTGCTCAGTTGTAACTGACTCTTTACAACCCCACAGACTGTAGCCCACTAGGCTCCTTTGTCCATGGGATTTACCAGGCAAAAACACTGCAGTGGGTTGCCGTTTCCTTTTCCAAGGGATCTTCCTGACCCAGGGATTGAACCTGTGTCTCCTGCATTGGCAGGTGGATTCTTTACCACTGGTGCCACCTGGGAAGCCCATATATAGTAGGGTGTATTCATTAATCTCAAACTCCTAATTTATTCCCTCCCCCCGTGGGACCCTTTTAACTCTTGACTTTGGGATGACATCAGAATGGTTATTTGAGAAAAACTGATAATGCAGTGTGACACACTCCACTGATAGTCATACCCGATGGGGAGATATATAAGCATAAATGGATATGAATATTATATACACGTATCTGCTACAAGTAATATACTGCCATTGGTATAACACAGTGTCCTGAAGATGCCTCACCAGCGAAATCCAGGAACAAGGGTAGCTTAGTCCTTAACAAACATTGAATGAGCACCTACTGTGTGTCAGGTAGTGTTAAAGGCACAGGGGATTCAGCAATTAATAGAGCAATGATGGCGCCAAGGTGTTTCAGTTCTTTTTACAAAAAAATATCAATTAATTTGACTGTGTGGTTTCTCAGTTGTGTCACGCAGGATCTTCACTTGCAGCATGTGAACTCTTAGTTGCAGCATGTGGGATCCAGTTCCCTGACCAAGAATCGAACCTGGGCCCCCTGTATTGACAGCACAGAATCTTAGCCACTGGACCACCAGGAAGTCCCAGGGTGCTTAGGTTTTCTCCCAGGGCATCACAGCCAAGGTGCTATTGACTTTGCTGGCTGGGTAATTCTTTGCTGTGGGAGATTGTTCTGTGTATTGCAGAACATTGAACTGCATTGCTGGCCTGTACTTACCAGATGTCAGTATTCCGCTTGCTCCTCTGCCAGGGGAGCCAAGCAAAAATGTCTTTAGACACTGTCAAATGTCCCCAGGGGGATTCACCCCCAGTTGAGAACTGTTGTTTCAGGGAGAAAGGCAGATAATAGATGCCACTGACATACTTTCAGGCCCTACAAGGTACCATTGAGAGTATAAAGTAGCACAGCATGGTTCCTGACCACGTTCAGGGTGGTTGAAAAGGCCTTGCAGGAGGAAGTTGGCATTTGATTTGAGATGCAGGCAGCCCTTCAGAGATCTGGGAGCAAAACACTTCAGGCAGAAGACAGAGCCAGTGCCCGGACCCTGGGGAGAAACATGCTTGGGGTGTTGGCGGGCAGAAATGCCAGGGGACGTGGAACACCTGGGAAGCGGGGAGAGAAGTGCCTGGCGTGGGGGGCTTGACATAGGGGCTTTGTTGCAGGGGTCATGGTACACAGTCTGCATTTAACCTTGGATACTCTGGGAAGTCCTGGGAGAGATTTGATCAGGGGAATGAGGTAATGTAATTTATTCTTAAAAGGACCACGTCACCACTTTGTGGGGGGTGAACAAACGCCTCGTTGTACTGCAGTGTCATGCCCCCAGTGACCTACAGGGATCCACGATAACCCCCTGCAGCTGGCTGTTCCATCTAATAAGCAAATGGTAGTTTTAAATCTCAGAGTCTGCCAGTGATCAAAATTGGACTTGAAAATCTGGCGCTTTCATCATTGACATTTCTTGAATGCTGGCTGCTTCAGTTTCTGGGCCTTGTGTGTACACATCAGCATTCTTGCTCAAGGGCTTGGCTCCACCCTCACCCCCCTTTTAAAAACAGGCCTTCTGCAGCCTTTGGTGAGCATCAACTTTTCCCTAAGGCTGTGATGGTAACAATGCACATAGATTTTGCATTTGGGTAGAATATGAAAATCTCCTATCTGATTATTTCCTATAATATTCTTTTCTTTTTGATCAGAAAACCTTCACCCTGGGTTATTTCTCTCCATCTGTCTCCCTTCCTCTCTTCCCCAATACCCCATACCCTTGCAAGATTTTACTGTTTTTTAAATTAATGAATTGTTTCTGGCTGCACTGAGTTCTTTGTTGCTGCGAGCAGGCTTTCTCTAGTTGCGGCGACTGGGGGCCACTCTGTAGTTGTAGCGCACGGGCTTCTCCTTGTGGGGACTTCTCTTGTTGCAGCACTCTGGCTCTAGAGCAGGAGCTCAGTAGTTGAAGCACGTGGGCTTAGCTGCCCCACCGAATGTGGTGTCTTAGTTTCTGGATCAGGGATTGAACCACGTCCCCTGCATTGCAAGGCAGATTCTTGGTTATTTGAGAAAATCTGATAGAGTAGTGTCACACACTGCACTGATAGTCATACCCGATGGGGAGATACATAAGCATAGATGGATATGAATATTATATACACATATATGCTACAAGTAATATACTGCCATTGATATAACATGGTGTTGTGAAGATGCCCCATTGGTCAAATCCAGGAACCACCAGGGAAATCCTGATTTTACTGGTTTTATGCCCATTTATATTTGAATTACATGGCATGAGATGTTATACTCTTCATTCAGGAGAGGCACTCTGTCCTGCAAAAATGCTTTACTTTGATTTTGGACCCTATTTAAATACATGATTGTCTGAGTAGAAGCAGTGGAGTAAACGGCAAGAAGAGTCGTGTTCCAGGCTGTGGTGAGATATGGAAATCTGACAGCCGGTGAGCAGGACAGGAGACCCAGGATTCAAAGATGTCTTCCTGAGGTCAGTACAGGGTCATTGGCCCTGACACCACCATAACTAAGTCATCTTGAAGCCTCCTTTGTATGATAGTCCAGCATGGCAATGGATTTCCTAATGAAGATCATGAGACATCAAGATGAAATTAATGTCTTTTTAGTGTAGTCTATCTAGCAATGCAGGGAAATGTTACCCTTTTCAGTTACTCTTTAATTTAAATTGATTAAAAAAAAATAGTGGTTCTGATGCTTAAAGAGTTACTTGAGGAGAAAATTGATTACCCAGAGTGCCTCTGTAAAGGTTACTCCTCAAAATTTTATTATTTGGCGTAGCTTTCAGTAGACTCTTCCAAAAGGCAGCAATCCATTCTCTTGCTTCAGTGCATGTTTTCTTGATGGATATTATCTATTTTCTGTTATGTTGTAAGGTTTCCAGGACACATGAAAGTTGCAGGATATATGGTCAATGCAAAATAATTCTGTAGAGTAATGAGATTGATTTGGGGAGGTAATTTAAAGAATACAGATGCCTTTCTTTCAGTTTTCCAGAGAAGATGTAAAATGAAAGGGAAGGAATAGTATCTGAAGCTAAGGAAAGAAACATTTGAGCTGAAGACTAAATAGGAACATATTGAGCTTTTTAACACAGTTCCAAATAGCAGTTGACTTAGACCAATGGCAAAAACGAGCACTGCAGGCACTTGGGAAGCCTTTTAAAAAATATATTATTGGGCTTGGACAGGAAATCAGACCCCAGTTCTCCTAAAAGAAAATCAGCACTAGTTTCCATGGGCCATTTGTGCCAGTGGTAGTTTTGTGGGAGGCATGATTTACAAAATTGACCACGTATTTGAAAGGTCATTGAGGGAGGTAGCTTTGTGAGTGAATGTTCCATGGATGTCCTTTATGATTTCCCCCTCCTGTGAACAGGCTGAATTTTTACTTGGTTTAAAGATTGAGGGAAATAATAGCTATACATACTCACAAATCACATTTGGCCAGTATTGATTTTAGCCTTATATGAGCAAGGACTATTTTTGGTGGTGTACATGAATCAAAGGAGAGTGAGACAGGGAGAGGGGGAGACTCTCTCTGGCTCTTGAGATTTGGAAGTCAGGATTCAGTTACATGTATAAGAGTACACACTCTCTGATTCCATATATGTGACATCTAAGAACTTGTCAAACTAACCAGTGGGGTGAGGAATTAGACGGTGGTGGCCGGCATGGCAGGAAGGGGGACGGACCCAAAATAGGCACAAAGGGACTTTCTGGAGCGTTGGAAATGTTCTGTATCTTGCTTTGTGTAATGGTTACATTTGTGTATTCACTTGTCAAAACTCATCAAACAAGATGCCAAAGATGTATGCATTTTACTCTATGTTCATTGCACCTTAATTAGTAAAAGTTGAGTTACCAAAGGGTCCTTTTTAGGGAAAGCTGCCCGCTTCCCATGTTACCAGAAAGACTAGTGGCTGGAGCTTAGGTTTCCTGGCTTCCTAGTCCGGTGCTTCTCACCATATCCTCTTCCCTCAGACTCATGCATCCTCTTCACCGATGCATCACCACCTACTCAGCATCACCTGCAACCCCCCTGCCCCCAGTTCACAGACTTCACTGTTGCTGAGACGTATTAACTTGACGGTACTGTAAAATTTCTGACTCAGCTTTTAAGATTTTTCTACAGAGAGACCAGAACTGGCAAACACAGCCACATTTTTCTTAAACCATGCTTCATCGGTATTGCCAACCCACTGACAAGCAGTGTTCTATCCCATAGCCTTGGGGGGCTTGTGTGACTTAGCCATTTTTTGCCAGATGGAAAGGAGGAAGGGGGAGAAGGCGCTGGTGGCTTCCACTGAAGACCTGTCTACCCTGGGGGAAGGTTACCTCTCAAGGCACACCTTGCTGTTGCGTATCCAGAGGCTCACCTACAGAGATGTGCAGTTCAGCTGCATTAGTGATCACCAATCAAGGACAACACGCTACTGTGCTAATTGGCCTAAATGTGAAGAGCATTGTTCTAGGAGAAGACGGTGGGAGGTGGTGAGAGTTTATTACTGCCTTCTTTCTCATGGAAACATCGGACAGCCCCAGTGAGTTTCTGACTGCTTTTCAGGAGGATCTACCTTTTTTTGCGCTCCTGAGCCATTGTTCATAGTCTCTGCCTGCAGTGTGCCAGGCTGAATTTCCCATCCACAATATCACACACATTCACTCTACTGAGAACTTTCCAAAGTCTGGGACTGTGTCTTTATCATCTTTGTGTTCCAAGAACCGACAACAGTGCCTTCGTCTGGAAAGATGGGTCTTAACTAAGAGCTCTTTTGTGCCCATCACCCCAGGGGATATTTTGCAATGTCTAGAGGAGATGTTTTTGGTTGTCAAAAACTGGGGCAGGGTGTTACTGGCATCTGCTGGGTAGAGACCAGAGATGGAGCAAATAATCCTATGGTGTACATCACAGATCTCCATATATGGAGTAAAAAATTTACTCAGCTCAAAATGTCAATAGTGCCAAGGTTGAGAAACCATGATTAAGAATATACTTAATTGTACAAAAGATAACAAGTAAACAACATGGTGAAGTCATTGCTTGTAGCTGTGTCAGAGATTTCCATTATGATAAATGTCTCAGCTTCTGTTACCATTCTTGATTCTCTTAGCATCATGGTCGAACTCTTGGAGATGAAGGAGTGTATGACAAAGTCAGGAAGCCACTTTCCAAATTGGAATAACCGGCCCATCTCAGTCTATCTCTCATTAGTGCCTTGACTCTGGTGGTCCAGTGGTTAAGACTCCATGTTCCTACTGCAGGGGGCACAGCCCTGGTCAGGGAACTAAGATCCTTTATGCTATGTGACATGGCCAAAAAAAAATCAATATTACCTTGATTCAGTTTGGGTATTTCATCCATTAATCTGTAGCCTGATAACAGTGATCTTGGCACAAATCTTGGAGATCTGCCTGCTCTGCTTAGATGGGATCTGTGGGCTTAAAAACGTGGGTTAAATTTACTTGCCTAAGGCCACACTCGGAGAAGGCGATGGCACCCCATTCCAGTACTCTCGCCTGGAAAATCCCATGGACGGAGGGGCCTGATGGGCTGCAGTCCATGGGGTCTCTAGGAGTTGGACACGACTGAGCGACTTCACTTTCACTTTGCACTTTCATGCATTGGAGAAGGAAATGGCAACCCACTCCAGTGTTCTTGCCTGGAGAATCCCAGGGACGGGGGAGCCTGGTGGGCTGCCATCTCTAGGGTCGCACAGAGTTGGACACGACTGAAGCAACTTAGCAGCAGCAGCAGCAGCAAGGCCACACAGCTAGTATGTTTTGCCTTCCAAAGTCATCATTTGCTAATATACATGTTTACTTTTTACTTTCTTGAATTTCACTAAATGTTCCCACCTCTCCTTGATAACAGTGATTTCCCTCGTCCCAGACTCTCTGGGAATCTTGGTCTAGGGCTTAGTCTCTTAAATCAGCACAGAGATTCCACCTTGTTTGTTGGAAGTTGTCGTTTCACCTATTCGGTTCCCAATCAGGCCAGCACTCAGGGTTCTAGTTTATCTTGTTCAGTCTGCACATTTCATAAGAATCTTTTTAAATTTAGGGTAAAAGTTAAAATGTGGGGGAAAATGGAATGAAAGGAAAAAACCAAACAATTTTAGTTAGGTTACTAATTTCATATTACTAAGGGCAAGTCATTTACAAATCTCTCATTTTTTAAGTGACAAATAGGATTTCTTTCTAGATCTTAAAATTTATGATGATAAAGCTAGTTTTTTTAAATTATAACATAACTATTTTCCTTTGTTTAAATTTTAAACAAAATCCACTTTTTTTTTTTTGTTTTTTTGAAGGTCAATTTGGATGAATGATGATTTTTTTTCTTTTTTTTTTTCTTTAATTTTATTTTTAAGATTAAAAAAATTTCAGGTATACACGTGCTCCCCATCCTGAACCCTCCTCCCTCCCCCCTCCCATACCATCCCCTGGGTCGTCCCAGCCCACCAGCCCCAAGCATCCAGCATCGTGCACTGAACCTGGACTGGCATCTCGTTTCATACATGACATTTCACATGTTTCAATGCCATTCTCCCAAATCCTCCCACCCTCTCCCTCTCCCACAGAGTCCACAAGACTGTTCTATACATCAGTGTCTCTTTTGCTGTCTCGTATACAGGGTTATCGTTACCATCTTTCTAAATTCCATATATATGCGTTAGTATACTGTATTTATGTTTTTCCTTCTGGCTTACTTCACTCTGTATAATAGGCTCCAGTTTCATCCACCTCATTAGAACTGATTCAAATGTATTCTTTTTAATGGCTGAGTAATACTCCATTGTGTATATGTACCACTGCTTTCTTATCCATTCATCTGCTGATGGACATCTAGGTTGCTTCCATGTCCTGGCTATTATAAACAGTGCTGCGATGAACATTGGGGTACATGTGTCTCTTTCCCTTCTGGTTTCCTCAGTGTGTATGCCAAGCAATGGGATTGCTGGATCATAAGGCAGTTCTATTTCCAGTTTTTTAAGGAATCTCCACACTGTTCTCCATAGTGGCTGTACTAGTTTGCATTCCCACCAACAGTGTAAGAGGGTTCCCTTTTCTCCACACCTTCTCCAGCATTTATTATTTGTAGACTTATGGATCGCAGCCATTCTGACTGGCGTGAAATGGTACCTCATAGTGGTTTTGATTTGCAATTCTCTGATAAGGAGTGATGTTGAGCATCTTTTCATGTGTTTGTTAGCCATCTGTATGTCTTCTTTGGAAATGTCTGTTTAGATCTTTGGCCCATTTTTTGATTGGGTCATTTATTTTTCTGGAGTTGAGCTGTAGGTGTTGCTTGTATATTTTTGAGATTAGTTGTTTGTCGGTTACTACATTTGCTATTATTTTCTCCCATTCTGAAGGCTGTCTTTTCACCTTGCTAATAGTTTCCTTTGATGTGCAGAAGCTTTTAAGTTTAATTAGGTCCCATTTGTTTATTTTTGCTTTTATTTCCAATATTCTGGGAGGTGGGTCATAGAGGATCCTGCTGTGATGTATGTCAGAGAGTGTTTTGCCTATGTTCTCCTCTAGGAGTTTTATAGTTTCTGGTCTTATGTTGAGATCTTTAATCCATTTTGAGTTTATTTTTGTATATGGTGTTAGAAAGTGTTCTAGTTTCATTCTTTTACAAGTGGTTGACCAGATTTCCCAGCACCACTTGTTAAAGAGATTGTCTTTAATCCACTGTATATTCTTGCCTCCTTTGTCAAAGATAAGCTGTCCATATGTGCGTGGATTTATCTCTGGGCTTTCTATTTTGTTCCATTGATCTATATTTCTGTCTTTGTGCCAGTACCATACTGTCTTGATAACTGTGGCTTTGTAGTAGAGCCTGAAGTCAGGTAGGTTGATTCCTCCAGTTCCATTTTTCTTTCTCAAGATCGCTTTGGCTATTCGAGGTTTAAAAACTCTCCAGAAAGCAGGAATAGAAGGAACATACCTCAACATAATAAAAGCTATATATGACAAACCCACAGCAAACATTATCCTCAATGGTGAAAAATTGAAAGCATTTCCTCTAAAGTCAGGAACAAGACAAGGGTGCCCACTTTCACCATTACTATTCAACATAGTTTTGGAAGTTTTGGCTACAGCAATCAGAGCAGAAAAAGAAATAAAAGGAATCCAAATGGGAAAAGAAGAAGTAAAACTCTCACTATTTGCAGATGACATGATCCTCTACATAGAAAACCCTAAAGACTCCACCAGAAAATTACTAGAACTAATCAATGATTATAGTAAAGTTGCAGGATATAAAATCAACACACAGAAATCCCTTGCATTCCTATACACTAATAATGAGAAAACAGAAAGAGAAATTAAGGAAACAATTCCATTCACCATTGCAACGAAAAGAATAAAATACTTAGGAATATATCTACCTAAAGAAACTAAAGACCTATATATAGAAAACTATAAAACACTGGTGAAAGAAATCAAAGAGGACACTAATAGATGGAGAAATATACCATGTTCATGGATTGGAAGAATCAATATAGTGAAAATGAGTATACTACCCAAAGCAATTTATAGATTCAATGCAATCCCTATCAAGCTACCAACAGTATTCTTCACAGAGCTAGAAAAAATAATTTCACAATTTGTATGGAAATACAAAATCCACTTTTTAACAGATTGCTTGCACACGTACATGCTCAGTCGTGTCTGATTCTTTGTGATCTCATGGACTATAGCCTGCCGGGTTCCTCTGTCCATGGGATTTCCCAGGCAAGAATACTGGAGTGGGTTGCCATTTCCTCCTCCAGGGGATCTTCCCAACCCAGGGATTGAATCCAACTCTCCTGTGGTTCCATCATGTCAGGCAGATTCTTTACCACTGAGCCACCTGGGAAACCCATTTAACAGATTTGTTGTTCAGTCGCTCAGCCATGTCTGACTCTTTGTGACCCCATGGACTGCAGCATGCCAGGCTTCCCTGTCCACCATCTTCCAGAGCTTGCTCAAATTCATGTCCATTGAGTCGGTGATACCATCCAACCATTTCATCCTCTGTCGTCCCCTTATCCTCATGCCTTCAATCTTTCCCAGCACCAGGATCTTTTCTAATGAGTTGGCTCTTCGTATCAGGTGGCCAGAATATTGGAGCTTCGGTTTTAGCATCAATCCTTCCAATGAATATTTAGGACTGATTTCCTTTAGAATTGACTGGTTTGATCTGCTTGCCATCCAAGGGACTTTTAAGAGTCTTCTCTAACACTACATTTCAAAAGCATCAGTTCTTTGGTGCTCAGCCTTCTTTACAGTCAAACTCTCACATCCATACATGACTACTGGAAAAACCATAACTTTGATTAGAGGGACCTTTGTTGGCAAAGTCATGTCTCTGTTTTTTTTAATGCACTGTCTAGGTTTGTCATAGCTTTTCTTCTAAGAGGCAAGCATCTTTTAATTTCATGGCTGCTGTCACCATCAGCAGTGAATTTGGAGCCCAAGAAAATAAAGTCTGTCGCTGTTTTCATTGTTTCTCCATCTATTTGTCATGAAGTGATGGGGCCAGATGCCATGATCTTAGTTTTTTGAATGCTGAGTTTTAAACCAGCTTTTTCACTCTCCTCTTTCACTTTTATCAAGAGGCTTTTTAGTTCCTCTTCTCTTTCTGCCATAAGGGTGGTGTTATCTGCATATCTGAGTTATTGATACTTCTCTTGGCAGTCTTGATTCCAGCTTGTTCTTCACCCAGTCCAGAATTTTGCATGATATACTCTGCATATAAGTTAAATAAGCAGGATGACAATATACAGCCTTGACGTACTCCTTTCTCAGTTTTGAACCAGTCCATTGTTCCATGTCCGGTTCTAACTGTTGCTTCTTGACTTGCATACAGGTTTCTCAGGAGACAGGTAAGGTGGTCAGGTATTCCCATCTCCTTAAAAATTTTCCACAGTTTGTTGTGATCCACACAGTCAAAGGCTTTGGCATAGTCAATGAAGCAGAAGTAGATGTTTTTCTGGAATTCTCTTGCTTTTTTTTAAAGATCCAGCAGATATTGGCAATTTGGTGTCTGGTTCCTAAGCTGTAGGAATTAAGAAAGAAAAACTGTGCTAAAGCAGGAAAGGTAAGGTTTCATGCAATTGGTAGAAATCATGAAATTCAGTTTTAAATGTTGAGTGTGGATTGGGAAAGTATTTATTTCTCTAAGGATACTTTGCTTCTCAGATAATCTGCCTCAGTTTCTGCATGCTTTAATGCGAGGACTAAACAGGGAGTATAATCAAGTGTAATGTGCTCATAATGAACATATGACTGGCACTTTGGAAACCTAGTGTGGCAAAAATCACCTAGAATCAGGTAAATTAGGGATCATCTCTTATTCTTGTGATGAGAAAGTGTTTGCAATGGTGAAGAATTAATAAAAAACATTCTTTAAAATGACAGACCCAAATTTGAATTTTAAGCAATGCAGTTTTCAAAAGTTTGACCTGTACCAAGCCTTTCATAAGCACCTTATGTAAAGCAGGGGTTCTGTGTCTCTACTGGGAAAGAAATATTCTTCAAAACTTTGAAAAACATTCAGATGAAAAACATGGAAATGGAAATGCCCTCTTCTTGACTCCATGACAGATATCCTCAGGGCTTGATCTGCTCAAGGACTGACTTGATCCCAAGCTGGCCAGGGCTTCATTCCTGTGGGTAATGATCACAATGACCCTACAATATCAGTAACAGAATATAGGGGATCTCCATAGATAGCAGCCGTTTAAAACTTCCCCTTAAACTGCTAGGTGAAGCACTAATGAAGATCTGCAGTGGAAGCTGGGTGACATGTGCTTTGCGGTCTCCTGGGGCCAGAGCCCAGGACCAAGCTTTTTTTTTCACTCACTGTCTAATGATAATAGCAGGCACGTATGGGGTCGCTAGGAGTAGGACACAACTGAGCGACTTCACTTCCACTTTGCACTTTCATGCATTGGAGAAGAAAATGGCAACCCACTCCAGTGTTCTTGCCTAGAGAATCCCAGGGATGGGGGAGCCTGGTGGGCTGCCGTCTACGGGGTCGCAGAGTTGGACACGACTGAAGTGACTTAGCAGTAGCAGTAGCAATCTCTTTGCTGATCCAGTCTCTTGCTTTCCAATGTTGTTTATTCCATGTGAGCTTTTGATATTAGTTATAAAAATGTCACTGTGTCTGCAGCTGCATTTGTCATCCTGTAAACTCCCAGGGAACTCATCAATTTAACCTGCTTTGTACAGTATGTGCAAACCACTGCAGGCAAGATAGGCTTAATCAAACTTTTTTCTTTATAATGAACACATTACTCTGGAAAGCATAGCAACGAATGAGCCTGGACTTCTAGGTAAAGACTTACTCTATGAAAATCTATATTTAAATTAAGGGCTTTGCAATAGAATTCTTAACTAACTGTATGAGCGAAATCACCATAGGATGCCTCCGTGTCCTAAGCATTTGAAATAGAATTTAATCTATAAACAGTTTACCCTAGGCTTTAAGCAATTCATTGCTGGTGAAAAAAAGTCTGGATTCTTTAAAGTAGAGATATAAAAGCATTTGTAGTAACTGGCCATTGTTGCAGCTACAGAAATATAATTTTCTTTTGTATAATTTTTGGATTATACATTGCTTGTCTTTCTGTAGTAACTCACTATAGAAAGGACTCTTTCTTGCTCAGTTTACATAAAAGTGTCTGGAACAGTTTGGTGACACAGATGTTAGAGGTTAAGGACTTTCTCTGATAGCTCAGTTGGTAAAGAATTTGCCTGCAATGTAGGAGATCTTGGTTTGATTCCTGGGTCAGGAAGATCCACTGGAGAAGGGATAGGCTACCCACGCCAGTATTCTTGGGCTTTCCTTCTGGCTCTGCTGGTAAGGAATCCACCTTCAATGCGGGAGACCTGGGTTTGATCCCTGGGTTGGGAAGAGCCCCTGGAGAAGGGCAAGGCTACCCACTCCAGTATTCTGGCCTGGAGAATTCCATGGACTGTATAGTCTATGGGGTCTCAAGAGTCGGACATGACCGAGCGACTTGCACTTTACTTTCTTCAGACTGAAGCTTTTTCCCCCTTCCCCTCCCCACCTCCCAGACCTTTATCCAATACTAAGTAGTGTAAAGGCCAAAGTCAGATGAAATGATGTAAAAAGAGAAGGTGACCGCACCAGGGACAAGAGTGAGGCTGCCTGATCTAACGGAGAGACACCAGTTGACATTTTCCAAAGAATTTTAATGATAATCATCTTCAAAGGTTCTCTTTCACTAGTCAACAAATATAAACTTTCGTCAACCCCCTCCAGACACCAAATGTTTGTAATAGAATTAACAGTGCTCCAACCTTTGTTTCCTGCCAGGGAGGTCCTTGTGGGCACCTCAGGCTGGACCATCATAATTCTTCGGAGAGCAAGCATTGCCTGGTTTCAAGGGAGGTGTCCAAGGGGATTTACTCCCATCAGGTGCTGGACAGAGCTTTTCCAGACTGCACTAACCTGGCCGGGTAACGACGGAGCCTGGTCTGCCCCCTCAGCCGTGCTGTAGAAGTGCTGAAGCCTCAGTTTTTGAATTAGGTCTGGGCGTCCGGAATTGCTAGGTGTGCGCTGAGAATGTACAGATGGGCTGCCTCCTCACCTTTCCCAGCACTCCCCAGCACCTTGCCGTGCCTCCACCCTGCTTTCATGAATCATAGGTAATCTGGCTGACAAGTACAGTGAATGAGTAGGATCCAACTATTTCTTGAATCCTTTTCTGAGAAGATTGGGGTGAGAACGTTTCTTCCTCTTCGTTTCCCCTTCAGACAGAAATCCTCGTTTTCCTGACTTGTTCATTAGTCTGCAGTTAGTAGAGAGTTTTAGTGGGTGTATCAGAGAAGGGCTGCCTGACCTCCTAGCAGGAGCCACTGTGCAGTAATGTAGCCATGCCCCCTGGCAGCTGTCAGGTGAGGGACCGAGCCCCTTTCTGGTGGCATAGACTGCTGTTCACAGGAACCACTGGCTCCAGAGCACAGGAAGACATCCAGTTAGATTTGCTGTGTACAGTCATGGTTGTCTCAAGCCTTCTCGAAGGCTTCCCTTGCTTACACAGGGCCTTTGGTAAAGGGATGGTGCTCATTTTCCTCACAGGAGACGTGATGATGGTTTTAGGTCCTGCTTATTAGTCTTTGGACATCATGAGCTTTTGTGTTTCCTTATTGTTTGGTCAGCTGATACCTTTGAATTTCTTCAACCTTTTGGGGTAGGTGCTAGTTAGATAATTCTTACTAAGAACTTAGAAAACACTTGGTTCCCTATTTTGCATGTGGTGATCTTTAAATCAGGGCATTGGAACTGACTGATTGACTGTAGCCAATTCCATGAGGCTTTTTTTTTTTTTTTTAAGTGTAGTTGGTCTACAATGTTGTGTTAGTTACTGGTATATAGCAAAGTGAATCAGATCTTTTTCTGACTCTTTTCCATTATAGGTTACTTCAAGACATTGATTATAGTTCCTATGCTATACAGTAAATCCTTGTTTATCTATTTTATATACTGTAGTTTGTGTCTGTTAAATCCAAGCTCCTCATTTATCCCACCCCCACCCTCTTTATCCTTTGGTAACCATAAGCTTGTTTCCTATGTCTGTGAGTCTGTTTCTGGTTTGTAAATAAATCTGTTTCTGTTTTGTAAATAAATTTATTTGTATCATTTTTTCTAGATTCCAGATGTAAGTGATATCATGTGATACTTGTCTTTGTCTGACTTTCTTAGCTTAGTATAATTTCTAGGTCCATCTGTGTTGCTACAAATGGCATTATTTCATTCTTTTTATGCCTGAGTAATATTCTAGCGTGTGTGTGTGTGTATATATATATATATATGTATGTATGTATATATTTTGTTGTTCAGTTACTCAGTCATGTCTGACTCTTTGTGACCCCATGGACTGCAGCACATCAGGCCTCCCTATCCCTCACCATCTCCTGGAGCTTGCTCAAACTCATGTCCATTGAGTTGGTGATGCCATCCAACCATCTCATCCTCTGTTGTCCCCTTTTCCCCCTGCCTTCAATCTTTCCCAGCATCAAGGTCTTTTCCAATGAGTCGTCTCTTCACATCAGGTGGCCAAAGTATTGGAGCTTCAGTTTCATTATCAGTCCTTCCAATGAATATTCAGGATTGATTTCCTTTAGGAGTGACTATTGATCTCCTTGCTCTCAAGAGTCTTCTCCAACACCACAGTTCAAAAGCATCAATTCTTTGGTGCTCAAACTTCTTTATGGTCCAATTCTCAGATCTGTATATGACTACTGGAAAAACCATAGCTTTGACTATATGGACCTTTGTTCACAAAGTAATGTGTGTGTGTGTATGTATGTGTGTGTATATATATACACATACATTGTATTTATATATACACACATATACACACCTTCTTTATTTACTCATGTATCTATGGACACTTGGTTTGCTTCCATGTCTTGGCTCTTGTAGAGACTGTCTGGATTGGGAGGACATTTGGCCTGCCCAGAAGAGGGTCTTGAGAATATGATTTAAGATTAAAGTGAAAAGGAGGTGATAAAAATAGGAAAAAAATGCTTTGGATTTTTTTTTTTCTTTTAAATTTTATTTTATTTTTAAACTTTACATAATTGTATTAGTTTTGCCAAATATCAAAATGAATCCGCCACAGGCATACATGTGTTCCCCATCCTGAACCCTCCTCCCTCCTCCCTCCCCATACCATCCCTCTGGGTCGTCCCAGTGCACCAGCCCCAAGCATCCAGTATCGCGCATCGAACCTGGACTGGCAACTCGTTTCTTACATGATATTCTACATGTTTCAATGTCACTCTCCCAAATCTTCCCACCCTCTCCCTCTCCCACAGAGTCCATAAGACTGTTCTATACATCAGTGTCTCTTTTGCTATCTCGTACACCAGGTTATTGTTACCATCTTTCTAAATTCCATATATATGTGTTAGTATACTGTATTTATGTTTTTCCCTCTGCTTTGGATTTAAAGTCATCAACCTGTTAAGGCACTTTGATAATGGTGGACAGAAACAGCAATATTACTAAAAAATGTAAGACTTATTACCTGAAGGAAAGTTACATGGCTCAAAATAGCCCAGAGTTAAAACTCCCCTCCAGGTCTTCCCCACCACTCTATATAAAACAAAGAACTCTCTCACTCAAAGAAAAAAATGGACATTAAGGTTGATTACACCCAGCTCCCAGCCGGTCCCGGCCTCTGGACGATCTCCAGAATTCCTTGCCCCAGCCGTTTAAGAGATAACTAATCCAGACAACCTTGGAGAAGAACAGGCCCCCTTGACAGTAGCTTTCCACATATATGCCTACATATACTTACTCTTTTCTTGGGTTAGTGCAGCAGCTCACTAATCTGACTGCTGCCCCTTCTCGCCTCATTAAAGGTGATCTAATGGCACCCCACTCCAGTACTCTTGCCTGGAAAATCCCATGGACAGAGGAGCCTGGTAGGCTGTAGTCCATGAGGTCGCTAAGAATCGGACACAACTGAATGACTTCATTTTGATTTTTCACTCTCATGCGTTGGAGAAGGAAATGGCGACCCACTCCAGTGTTCTTGCCTGGAGAATCCCAGGGACAGAGGAGCCTGGTGGGCTGCCGTCTGTGGGGTCTCACAGAGTCGGACACGACTGAAGCGACTTAGCAGTAGTAGCAGCAGTAGCAGTAGCAGTTCTTGTAAAGTGCTCGTCTCGTTCTTTCTCTGAACCTCTCTTTCTCTAATCCACTTACCCTACATTACCTTTACTTTGAAATTAGTATGGAAAGGAACATTTTGTTTACTCCATTATTCTTTATCTTTAATTTTTTTTTCTGTTAGTTTTATTGAGATATAATTGACATACAGTACTGTACACATTTGAAGAGTGGTTTGACTTAATGTACATCATGAAATGACTCTCAAAGTTTAGTGAATATCTATCATCTTGTATAGATATTAAATAAAAAACTGTCTAGTTATTATTTGTCAACATACAGATATCACATACTTATTGGCTATATTTCTCATGTTCTATATTTCATCCCCAGGACTCACTTATTTTGTAGCAGGAAATTGATTCTCCCTCACCTACTTCTCTCACTCCACAAGCCCCTCCCCGTGGTAACCACCTATTTGTTCTGAGTCTATAATTCTGTTTCTGAATTGTTATGTTTGTTCCTTTGTTTTGTTTCTTAGACTCCACATGTAAGTGAGACCCTAAGTTATTTGTCTTTCTCTGCTGACTTTTTTCACTTAGTGTAATACCTTCTGGGTCCATTCATGTTATTGCTAATGGCAAGGTTCCATTCATTTTTTGTGCCCATCCGTGTTATTGCTAATTCCAAGGTTTCGTTCATTTTTTGTGGCTGAGTAATAGCCCATTGTGTACGTGTCTTCCTTATATCCATGGGTATTTAGGTTGCTTCCATATCTTGGCTACTGTAAATATAGTAACGCTGCTATGACCATCAGGGTGCATGTTATCTTTGCAAATTAGCATTTTTGTTTTATTTGGAAAGTGCTACCTAGAAGTGGAATTGCTGGATCTCATGTTCTATTTTTAATATTTTTGAGGAATCTTCATACTGTTTTTTATAGTGGCTGCAACAATTTCCATTCCCACCAACAGTGCATAAAGGTTTCCTTTTCTCTACATCCTTGCCGTCACTTGTTATCTTTGTGATGCCGTTTTGACAGATGTAGGGTGGTATCTCATTGTGGTTTTGATTTGCATTCTTCTGATAATTAGTGATGCTGAGCATCTTTTCATGTGTCCATTGACCATCTCTATGTCTTCTTGAAAAAATGTCTATTCAGGTTCTCTGCCCATTTTAAAATTGAGTTGTTTATTTTTTTGATATTGAGTTGTATGAGTTCTTATATATTTTGGATATTAACCCCTTATCAGACATAATGTTTGCAAATATCTGGTCTTATTCAGTAAGTGGCATTTTCATTTTGCTCATAGTTTCCTTGGCTATGCTAAAGTTTTTAGTTTGAAGAAGTCCCATTTTTTAATTTTTGCTTTTGCCTCCCTTGCCTAAGGTGACAGATCCTAAAAAATATTGGTAAGAATAATGTCAAAGAGCTTATTGCTTATGTTTTCTCCTAGGAGTTTTATGGTTTCAGGTCTTATATTTAAGCCTTTAATCCACTTTGAATTTATTTTTGTATATGGGATAAGAAAGTGATATAATTTCATCTTTTGCCTGCAGGTGTCCAGTGTTCTCAACATCATCTATTAAAGACACTGTCCTTTCCCCATTGATAGTCTTGCCTCCTTTGTTGTAGATTAATTGACTATATAAATGTGGGTTCATTCCTGGCTCTCTGTTTGGTTACATTTGATCTATGCCTTTTTGGGTGCCAGTTCAATACTGTTTTGGTTACAGTAGATTTGTAGTGTAGTCTGAAATCAGGGAATGCAATACCTCTAGCTATGTTCTACTTTGTCAAGATTGTTTTGGCAATCTGAGGTCTTTTTATGGTTTCATACAAATTTTAGGATTATTTTTTTCTAGTTTGTGAAAAATGCCATTGGTATTCTGATGGGGATTGCATTGAATCTGTATATTGCCTTGAGTGGTATGATCAGTTTAATAATATTAATTCTTCCATGAGCTCATTAATCCATGAGCACAGTATATTTTTCCATTCATTTGTGTTGTCTTCAGTTTCTTTCATCAGTGTCTTGCAGTTTTCCAATTCCAGGTATTTTATCTCCTTAAATTTATTCCTAGGTATTTATTCTTTTTGATGGAATTGCAAATGGGATTATTTCCTTAATGCCTCTTTCTAATAGTTTATTGTTGGTATATAAATGCAAGATTTCTTTAAAGCAAAATTTCCTGTAAAATAAAAACAGAGCATGTAAAGGAGCATTTGGTTTACTATACCATTCTTCATCTTTAATTTTTAAATTGTGAGACTTATGTCATCTGAGTACAGCCTGAATACATTCTAATATTTAATTGTTTAATTTCTCCTTAAACTGTGATTTAACAGCAAGTGATAATTCTTAAGCTGGGTTTCATTACTTTGGGAACAGTGTTTGCTCATAGAACACATTAATGGTTTTTAAATGTGAGGTAATGAAAAATTTGTTTTCACTTAAAGTTGCAGCAGAATTCCAGCACGGGATACAATTAACTAGGACTTTTAAAAAAATAAACTTTTAGTTTTGAGATAATTATAGATTCATGTACAGTTGTAAGAAGTCATACATGGAGATCTCATACTTCCCTTTGCCTTGCTTCCCCCACTTGCCATGATAATGTCTCACAAAACTATAGTACAATATCACAACCAGGAGTGATAATCGGACGATTCACATGGATACAGTGACATATAGAATGGTTAGCAGACATTTGATACTGTCTAAAATGTCCAAAATAAAACATTCAAAAGGTCCTTGAAATCTGGTCCTACCTGAAATGTCCATGCCAAATGGTTATGGACAGGACGAAATGTCAAGAACTTTTTGGCATGGACAAATGTCTCCATGGACATTTTGGATAGGACCAAATATAACCAAATATCAGGTACCTTTTTATGTGGACCAAATGTCTTGGACATTTTGGACAGGACCAGCTGCCCTGCAAGGGTACAGAATGGTTCCATTAACACAAGGCTCCTTTAAGTTGTTATTTACAGTCATACCCCCTCCCTCCAATATCTGATCTCTGGAAATCTGTTGTTTCTGTAATTTGTCATTCCAAGAAGGGAATCATACAGCGTGAAACCTTTTGGTGTAGTTTTCTTTCCTTAGCACAATTGCCTCATGGTTTATCCAAGTTGTTGCATGTGTATTTCATTTCTTTTTCTTTCTGAGTATTATTCCATCATGTGGATGTGCCACAATTTGTTTCTGCAACCACTGAAGGATACCTGGGCTGTTTGCAGGTTTTGCCTATTAGAGAAAAATAAGTAGGACTTTCGAAAAACAGAGGTATAGAGATACTTATGACTGTGTTTTATTACAGAGTATTTTTTGGGCTGGAGAGAGTAAGATTAAAAGCATGGAGTCATTTAGGACTAAGACGTACATTAAAAACTATGACAGTCTAACTCAAAGTAGCTTGATTCCATAAATGTAGTTTGCAGTGTTTAATCAAATTTATTATTGGCCAGTGTCCATCAATACAATTTGTGCCCATATTTTCATTTCTGCTCTCAACCTAAGTGATAGCTCAATGTACATTAGAAATATTTGCTTTTATTAAGCGTTGCTTACACATTGCATTGTTTTTGTTCAACCTGGCAACGTGAAAGCACGTGATTGTGTTGATTTTTTGCTGCCAAGCCCAATAGTTAGATGTTTTAAAAGCATTACATACCCTTATGCACTTGGAGTCCCTGATGAAGGGGCTTAATTAAATAAACATTCCATTATGAATAGAAGTGCCAGCCCAGGCTAAATTCATGAAATGCACTGTCTATTGATGGATACTAGGTAGTCAGTCAAGGGACACTCAGGAACGTGGTTACTATGGTAGGAAGTAGAAGGAGCCTGTCTGCGCCCCATCGGATCCTATAAAGGATCTGTGTGCATTTGCTCATGCGCCACGGTAGCCTTCGCAGGGACAGAAAATCAGATAACTGGCGTCTTGTCTGCCCAGCAGATGATTCTTCCCATGGTCATTTGCTGATGTTGCTTTTAATGCAATTCACAGAATTTCTAGGCAGACATACCTTTGAATGGCCAGTAAAATGTAATCTGTTTAGGAAATTTTTCCTACAAGGTATAAGTTGTAAAAAATATGTCTGCTTTAACCTCATAACAATCTTTTGAAAATATTGTTAACTCCCTTTGGACCTTATTTAAAGTTGGAGAAATTGAACCATAGAAACCAGGTGGGTCTGGGAAAACTTCACAGACAAAAGACAATGAGTTGAGTCTTGCTTGCCCTAGAAAGTAGGGAATCTAAAGAAGAAAATAGTTTCAGAGGATAAAAATTGACAGCTTTGTTGAAGAGGGAGAAAAGCGAATGAGATGATTGGGTTGAAAACTCCCTGAAGGCAAGAATCGTCTTTCATCTGTGCACTCATTACCTACTTAGAGCCCAGCTCCTGGAAAGAGTTCAGTAAATGTTTGTGTGATGCATAAATAAACAAAGGGATGAACAAACAGACTGAAATGATTTTTTATGTTGTTACTAAAAAAGCCTTTCTCAGACTATTCGGTATACCTTGCCCTGATTGTCTTGTTTGTGTTAAGTAGCTATGGCTGCATAGGAAACTACTCCAAAACAGAGTGACTTATACTAACAGCGGTTCTAGAGGTTCACTGGGTTCAAATCCTGGTTATCCAGGGTCTCTCTCTTGCAGTGGGAATGGAGTTTCTGGGAGCTCCATTTGGTTACAGAATATCAAGCCTGTCTCCCTCCGTATGGGTCTCAGGGATTCTCTTCTTCATGTGGCCTTTGCCACAGAGAAACTCTACTCCTGAAGGCGGGGCTGAAGTCTCCTGAGTACAAAGCTGAAAGCTACCAGGCCTTTCAAAGTCTTTGGCCTGAAACTGTCACTGTGCTCCTCCTTTAGCTTCATTTCTTTAAACCATCATGGGGTCCAACTCAGCCTTAAAGGAGTGAAATACACTCCACCTCCTCATGGCTCTCTACCTCTTCACGGGGCTCCATTGTGGTTCCCAACAATCTCTAGTACCAACTGGGTGTCCTGCAGTCCACATCAACTCTGATTCTACCTGGAGTTAGCACAGACCCTACAGGTGAAGGGCTCTGTCCCATAAGATCCCCCTCCAACTGTCACCCACTCCAGGCACCAGCCGCAACTGAGAGAGTCCCAGCTACCCACTCTTCCACCCAGCCCACTGTGAATTTGGGGTTCCCCCAACCCACTCCAGGTTTCATAACTCACTAGAATGATTCATAGAACTCAGCAAAGTACTATATTTAGGATTACAGTTGATTGTAAAGGATATAAATAAACAAGCACACAAAGAGAGACATGGGATGAGGGCCAGAGGATTACTGAGTGCAGGGACCTCTGTCCCCTCAGAGTAGCGTGTTCCTCGTACAGCATGTTCACCCATCAGGAAGCTTCCCAAACCTCATTGTTGGGGAGTATTTATCAAGGCTTCATTGCCTAGACGTGTTGATGATGTCATCCACGGTTGGTGGCTGAACTCAATCTCCAGCTCCTCCCTACTCCCCATAAGCGGGGATACAGCTGAAAGTTCTCACCTGTAATCAGGTGTGGCCAGGCCCTTACCTTGAAACTAGCTAAGGGCCTACTTTGAGTCACCTTGATAAGATAAACTCAGGTGTAATCCAAAGGAGTTCATGATCAAACACATCTCCATCACCCAGGAAACTCTTGACACTCTGTGCCGAGAAAGAAGTGGAACAAAGACAAACCGTATATTTTTATTATACCACAGGGGTGATGACAAAGAGCTTGTGGCCACTTTTAGTCCACCGCACGTCCTCCACGAGCTCAAGTTGGCCTGTTACCGGACACAAAACGGATGACATCTTAAAACTGGCTGTTTTCCTCATTGGCTGGAAAATGGCCCTACTGTGGATTTTCGATGTCACTAGGGCAGGCTCCCAGAGAGCTGGTGCTATGCCTCACCGGCATGCATGTCAGATACATACAGGGATTTATCAGAACCAGCGTGTTGAACTGATAGGCGTGGAGGAGAGGACGGTGACGGGAAGTCCTTGTGACAGGTCTCCGTGTTGGATCCTGGATCCTAGTCACGGCTACTTGGCAGCGTGCTCCTTGAGCACCCAGCTCCCTTGTCTGCTAGGCTCTGTCTGGAGGAGATAGCGAATGATTCTGGTTTCCCTGAACTTGACTGTCTCCATCATTTCCCTCCTCACCCTTGTCTTCCAATCACCCAAGCCTGAATCAGGTGTCCTAGTTTTGACCTTGTTTGTCTTCTTCTGCTCACAGATTATTCTCTTGGACTGGATTTCTGGCCTTCCAACTCAGTCATTTTATTCTGGCCTCTCAAATATTTCTTTCTTTTTTAATCCGATCTTGCTAAAAAGCTATTTTGGGGTTTGACTGCAGCTTTGGAGCATCATTACCTTACCAGGTCTAGCTTGGAGGCTCCCCTGGGGTTTTCTGGCTGGAATCTTGTCTTTTGAGAATTTCCTTGTCTGTGTTAGCTATAAATGTATAATAATTGTTTTGTCCTGAGAAGAACCTTATGATCTCCATTCACATATTTAAAAATCCTTAAATATCTGCATCTCTCTGCATCTAGAGTTTTACTTTTTTTTTTTAAGGGACATTTTCTGATAAGCTGCCAGTGGTAACCTGTGACATGGCCCATCTACCTTTTGAGTTTAATAGTAATCTTGGTGAGAAAATTTTATCCCCTTCTGTCTCACTTTGTAACTGAAATCCTCAAGAAACATTTGTATCTCTCCCACATCCCAGAGCTAGCTTGGAGCATGGCCTCAGGCAGCAACCAACAGACAGTGCCTTGAAGATAATTCTCTGGGGAGTTAATTAGGGTTGACTGAATAATTTAAGAAGCAGTTTTGGTGAATCAAATAGAGACGAGAATTTCAGTGTCAAGGGTGAAAGCATCCCCTCCTCCATCATTTCAGGTCTTAACCTCTATTTTCTTAATAAACATTAAAGAAAAGCATCCCAGTTTTATTTATTTATTTTTGTGTGTGTGTGTTTTCTTGGCAAAACTCTATTAGCATTTGCCCTGCTTCATTCCATATTCCAAGGCCAAATTTGCCTGTTACCCCAGGTGTTTCCTTTTTTTTTTTTGAACTGATATATTTTATTTTATTTTTTAAAAAATTTAATATATATTTTTATTAGTTTTTTCATTTTACAATATTGTATTGGTTTTGCCATACATCACCAGTTTTATACATTTGATACTAGTAATTTGTTTGGGTGCTTACTGTGGGCTCACTGTTGGGCTAGGCTCCATGAAAGTTTGAGTTGTGATTATAAAGAAAAAATTTTTTAAATATATAGTAAGATTCTGGGCAATCTTTAAGACCCATCCTAGAAGCCACCATCTCTTAAAAGTCTGACTGGTATTCTCCAGAATTGGTCATTCTCTCATCCTTACTCCTTATAACTCTTTACACAGCCAGACTATAATTTTTCAGGCATCATATTGTAATTGTTTGCAATTATTTGTTTACCAGCCTGTCTTACCCATCAGACCTACTTAACTCAGTGGTGGAAACTGTCAGCATCATCCTTTTATCCAGTCACCTTAATTAAGCACCTGAAATGTGTCAGGACTGAATTTGGTCCATGTTTAAAAGAAGGAAGGCAGTGCTCATTTTGGTTATTTCTCTATGTTGGTTTCATTTGTCAGTCATTTGGCAGCTGTATATCCACCTGACATGCTGTTTGTCTTATCCACAATTAAAGAAATCTAAGCGCTTTGAAGAATTACTTGACTATGATTGTGGGTGAATGTTCTCTAAGCTTTGTTAACACATCTCCAGTCAAAGGTTTCAAAGCTAGACTTGCTATGTTTATAGACTTGTCTCTGTCAGAAATATCCTGCACCAGTGGCTTCTGATGAACATTTTGGGGCCAGAGACATGACTTTGTTGATCTCAGTTTCTTCAGCAATGTTTTGCTCATTGAGCACATTCAGTGCTAAGTAGACATTTCTCCAAAGAAGACATACAGATGGCCAATAAACACACGAAAAGATGCTCAATACTGCTTATTATTAGAGAAATACACATTAAAACTACAATGAGGTATCACCTCACACCAGCCAAAATGGCCATCATTAAAAGACCTACAAACCATAAATGCTGGGGAGAGTATGGAGAAAAGGGAACCTTCTTGCATTGTTGGCGAGAATGTTAAGTTGAAACATCCAGCATGGAGAAGAGTATGGAGATTCCTTGTTATCATTCAGTTGCTTGTGTCTGACTCTTTGTGACCCCATGGACTGCAGCACACCAGGCTTCCCTGTCCATCACCAACTCCCGGAGCTTACTCAAACTCATGTTTTATTGAGGTATAATTGACATATACCTCTCTCTCTAGCACTGAATATTTTAAGGTGTAGAGCATAATGATTAAACTTCACATACATCATGAATTACTATCACAATGAGTTTAGTAAATGTCCAGAACTGTACAGTTAAATATGGTTAAAATGTATGTTTTATATTTTGTGACTTTTCAGTTTAGTTCAGTTCAGTCACTCATTGTGTCTGAATCTTTGCAACCCCAGGGACTGCAGGACTCCAGGCTTCCCTGTCCATCACCAACTCCTGGAGCTGACTCAAACTCATGTCCATCACGTTGGTGATGCCATCCAACCATCTCATCCTCTGTTGTCCCCTTCTCCTCCTGCCTTCAATCTTTCCCAGCATCAGGGTTTTTTCTAATGAGTCAGCTCTTCACATCAGGTGGCGAAGATTCCTTAAAAAAACTAAAATTAGACCACCATTTGACCCAGCAATCCCACTACTGGGCATATACCCTGAGAAACCATAATTCAAAAAGACACATATACGCTAATGTTCTTCTCCTTCCCAGAAGACCACACCTAGTTGTTCTAGGGTTGCCTGGCATGAAATTTTAATACTTCAAAAATGTTGAGGCTTCAGAGTTAATCCTATGGAGGCTTTTCCATTTTCTCTGGTTCTATGGGAACAAACATAATCATTAATTAGATCTCTTGACACAGAAATTAAAGTGGGAATGTGCCATTTAATATGCTTCCCACGTGTTTTTAAAATAGCTTAATTTCTCATCTGTTTCTTGTATGTGTGCAGTGGTTGAGTTACAATCTTATCCTTTGAGTTTGCCAACCACTAGGGCAGGATCAATGTCTTGCTCTGGATGGCATTTAACACAGTTTCACAAAAACCTTGGCCTTAAGCATTTTTAAATGATAAACTTCACCGTGTCTTGGGGTCTTGAACTTCCTGGCCTGTGGGACAGGAGATTGACTTGGCACAGTGCTAACTGGCTGCTACTGTGGGCTTCACCCAAAGACATGGGCGTCAATTGTTTTAGCCGGAAAATATGAGGATGGACTTGAATCATCACCAAGCTCCCTTTCAGCTCTAAACTTCTCAAAGTCCTCCTTTCTCAGGCCCTGTGTCCTCCACATTCTGGCCTTTCATATCTAATATTATGAATTTGTCCCCACTTTTAAAGCTATTTATAGGATGAGGATTTACAGGCTTCCCTGGTGGCTCAGACGGTAAAGCGTCTACCTGCAATGTGGGAGACCCGGGTTCAATTCCTGGGTCGGGGAGATCCCCTGGAGAAGGAAATGGCAATCCACTCCAGCACTCTTGCCTGGAAAATCCCATGGACGGAGGAGCCTGATAGGCTACAGTCCATGGGGTCACATAGAGTTGGACACGACTGAGCGACTTCACTTCACATCATAGGATGAGAAACAGGTGAGGAATAGTTAACAAAATGGATTCTGAGAAGCCTAATTCTTTTTTTTCCTGCCAAACTTCTCTTTCCACCTCTTCCTCCAACACTTTGAGCTGGGGGCTGTAGGTGGTGGTTGGATGGGTGGGTGGCTGTGGGTGACTGTGGTGATGCTGATAATTCAGAGAGGAGTAGGGAATACAGGATTGCAAGGGTTCATAACAGATGGGTATATGGTGTCATTTTAGGAGGGTTATTAAAATAGCATCTATTTTCCTGACTAGTAGAATGTCTTAAGTGTTTTGGCTTAAAACCACTGTGCAAATAGAAAAAGGAGGAGGAGTCAAGGAAACATAACTAGAACATTTTTACATTGTCTCAATTTTCTAATTGTTCCTGAGTAGTAGTGTTCATACCTACCATATAGGGCTGTAGAAAGGATTTTCCAAAAGAACACAGGTAAGGCCCACAGTATTTAATTTAATTTTGACTGCAAGGAAATTTGTTGCACCGTTTTCTGGCAGTCATTATATTTCCCTCTTCTAAATCCTGCTTTGCTGGAGCTCCTTTTGCCCCTTGCCTGAGAGACTTTGTCTGCCCATGTCACAAAAGCAGTGGGTTGGCGCAACCTGTCTCCTGAGGAATTATATCAGACTTGAGATGGATCCAGTTCATGCTCCCAGTATCCCCCAAAGGAGACACTTTCTGTGTTGATAGCTACAGAATAGGAACTGACCTCATACCTCCAATGCGGAGTGAATATATGGCTTACGTTGGATGTTCAATAAAATATTTTTAACTGAGAGAACTGAAGTGTGAGGAAGTGAAACTTATCAAGCTTGTTTAGGAAAGCTGTCTTTGAACTTTTTTTTCCCCTATTCATTGGAGTATACATGCATGCATGCTAAGTCGCTTCAGTCATACCCGACTCTTTGCAACCCTATGGACTGCAACCCACCAGGCTCCTCTGTCCATGAGATTTTCCAGGCAAGAGTGCTGAAGTGGGTTGCCATGCCCTCATCCTCCAGGGGATCTTCCTGACCCAGGGATGGAACCTGCATCTCTTGTGACTCCTGTATTGGCAGGCGGATTCTTTACCAGTAGTGCCACCTGAGAAGCCCTCATTGGAATATGCCATCCAATTGTCACTTTGGTGGATTATCGTGCAAACATTAAGTTACATTGACCTGTTTTCCTTCCTTCCTTCCTTTCGTGTATCTGTTTTCCTTACATGCTAACTTAAGGACCTACTCTCATGAAAGATGTTATCCTGTGTAGTTTCTATGTGAAATGAACAGAGGCTGTCTTAGACTATGACTTCTCTCATTTTTACATTCCAGCTCCTTTGTCTTTCTAACCCCACCCTGCATTCCTTCCAGTGAAGGGCAGTCATTTGGATGGTACTAGCTCATGGCCCTTGGTGAGGGGCCTGCTGAAACTCTAGCTGCTGCTGCTGCTGCTGCTAAGTCGCTTCAGTCGTGTCCGACTCTGTGCGACCCCATAGACGGCAGCTCACCAGGCTCCCCCGTCCCTGGGATTCTCCAGGCAAGAACAGTGGAGTGGGTTGCCATTTCCTTCTCCAATGCATGAAAGTGGAAAGTGAAAGTGAAGTTGCTCAGTTGTGTCCGACTCTTAGCCATCCCATGGACTGCAGCCCACCAGGCTCCTCCATCCATGGGACTCTCCAGGCAAGAGTACTGGAGTGGGGTGCCATTGCCTTCTCCGGCTGAAACTCTAGAGGATCCCCCAATTCTTAAACACTACAAACTGAGGTGCAAACA
This sequence comes from Bos mutus, assembly GCF_027580195.1. Lineage (NCBI taxonomy): Eukaryota > Metazoa > Chordata > Mammalia > Artiodactyla > Bovidae > Bos > Bos mutus. Next base: position 25,071,312 of record NC_091626.1, on the reverse strand, counting down.
CTGGCTGTGAAGCCAGATTTCCTCACCGGTTTCATTCCCATTTGTACTGGGGCCTTACTTGTGTTCTTTTGTAAAATCCTTCCTACAGTCCTATATGGTAGGTATGAACACTATTGTAAAGCACCACTACAAGTAAAGGTTACACTGTAAGAACAGGAGACACAATATAGAATCTTCAGATGCCAGGGCCTGCTAAATGCTCTAAATGAGATGGTAACTTATGTCACCTGTTACTGAAAACCAGAATAGCAGTGTGAAACTGACCAAGACCTCTGCAGAAGTGGAGAAGGTTGATTTCTTTCCAACAGCATCATGAAAATGGACACCGAGAGTACACCAAGGGGGAGGGTGGTGCCTTCATCACTCTTCCTGTGATCCAATTACATTTGCATCCTGGCTGGTGGAAACACACTTCATTGTGGTAGGTCTTTACTTGGGTTTTCTTCCTTGGAGGGACAACCCTTCTATCTCAGAAGTTCCATCTCCCTGTGTCCTGGTGGCTAGAGCAGGGATCTGTTACCTGGGCTTAGCCCATCAGGGTTCTGATTCTGGACTTTGCCCCTGAGGATGGTGTTGTAGAGGCCAAGGGACACCTGAGAGAGGTTTAAAGGCAGCAGCATTGCTGCGAGAAGCTGCCTGCAGGCCAGTGGGCCAGTGCCAGCTACCACGCTGTAGACAGGTAGATCTTGGGGCAGCCAGCCTTAGTTTCTGCCTGGGTCTCTAACCCTTCTGTCAGTTCTGTTCTTCAGCTCTTCCCACACATCCCTTTTCTGTTGAAGACAGCCGGATAGAACTTCTGTTGCTCACAACCAGTGACCCTGTGTAATTCAGTCTCAATACTGTGTGGTTTGTGTAGTCGCCTGACATAAACAACCTTCTGCTCACGCAATTTAGCAATGTCTCCGGTCCATGTGCATCTCTATTAATTTAACTTTTATGTTGAAAACTAGTCCCTTGTGGGGAAGCAGGGTTATTTTGGTTTGTGTTTAATAAATAGAAAACAGAGAAATACTATTGGCACTGAGCATTGAAATATAAAGCAATGAAGTTGCTGATAGGTAAAGTCTCAGCTAAGCTCCATAGATTTATTTGTTTATAGTTTCTTCCTATCCATTCAACAGTAAGAACTAGGGAAATCCATGAAAAAGAGAAAATAAAGCAACCAAGAGGATAAATGCTTAAATCTTTCACATTCATTATGAGAGTACTTCACATTTCTCAGGCAAATTTTTTTCCATCGCTTGGTATTATCTGCCTACACTTGCATATTTAAGTAATAATTTAAACACCCAAAAAATTGGTCAGGCTTTTCTTCCCCATTTGATTCTCTGTTATTTCAATTCAGTGAGACTTGTTATGGAAAGCATTTAAGAGTTGTAAATGCTACTAATTCATTCCAAAGTAAAGATGAGAAATTCTCTCACCAATTCTAGGTTAAAAGGTCCTGACATTTCTTGATGAAATTGGCCTTGAGTGATCATTTATTAGTAACTATCTTACTCCATACTGAGCTGCTCCCCCTGGAATGGCTTTATAACAAGGTAGAGAGAAGCTTCATGGGCACCAGTGGCCATAACCAGCTTATTGAAAAGCAAATCAAATTCACCTTTAGCTTGAGTGCTGGGTAAGATCTTTGGTAGGTGAAAAAGGAGCTAGAACCCTAATACTGTTTCAGCTATTAGGCATCAAGTCTTCAGAGTTGAAAAAGGCTTTATAATCATTTTCAGTAGTGGTTTCTCTCCAAAGCCCTGGGTGTGACATGACAGGCACCTTTGTCTAAGAACACTGTGGTTAGTGGGCTGGAATTGCCACAGGATGCTAGGTGGTGATGAGCTGGTGAGAGCATCAGAGTGAGCACTTACTCCATAGTGTGGTAAACCCTGTTGTCTTCTTATTTTTAGAGGCCTAGGTGGGATGGAGGAAAGCAGCTGATGAGTATTATTGTTATAATTTAAATGGGCAGAAATGATTTCTAAAAACATCATTACAAATGTTGACAGAAGTCCATTACAGAATTAAAACAGAGTTAGGACTTCCCTGATGGTTTTAAGATTCTGTGCTTCCAATGCAAGGGGCAAGGGTTCGATCCCTGGTCGAGAAACTAAGAGCCCAAGTGCCACACAGCATGACCAAAATATATATAATAATAACAATGGCAACAAAATGAAAGCAGGGTTTCTCAAAACAGTCACGGACAGAAAAGCATCCCTAATGGTAGTCAACCTCTAGCCAGCGACCAGGATCACATTTGGCTTTGCCCCTTTCCAGAATGGCTGTTTGTACAGGCTTCTTGTCTTGACCTGAGAGTTTGCAGCTGGGCTTTTGAGAAGACTGGACTTTGACCCTGCGAAGAGAGCCCTCTTTGTAGTGGGCTCCTGGCAGGCCTGTCTCCATCCTTCACTCATAAGCATGGACTTCACCCCTGGTGCCTGTTCTTTGACTTGAGAATGGTTATTGGACCATTTTAACTCCTGGGTAACCTACAGTGGTCCTGGTCAAGGCATAGCAAACTATCAGAACGTGCTTTCCTGATTACTGTTGTGTGCAGATGGGAAGCTTTATGAGAGCAAAGACTCTGTTCTTCTCTGTTTACATCGTAAGCCAGCATCCAGAGATGTGGGCTTATTCTGAGTCTGTACTGTTGATCAAAGCCCTCACCTGGAGTTTCTGGGGCCATTCTCCCGCTCAGTAGTTGGGGACATTGGCAAAGGTAGGGGGCAACATTTAGTGAAAGAGCCTGAACACAGGTCTCTAGTGCCATATTCCTCATCTTGCTGACTCATCTGTGACACAGGAAGCCCAGTCATCATGCACATCCCATCACCCTGAGGACTGATTTGAGGAATATTACTCCCCCAGCGTTCTCTTTCTTCTCAGCCACAGCTCTGGAACTGCTGCATCCATCCGCCTCTTCAGTGCTGATGTTTCTCAGTCTTCTCTGGCCGATGCCCAGTCACAGTACCCCCGTGGGCCCAGTAGGGCCAGCTCTGAGTTTCCACCGCTCTTTGCAGGAGCTCATTTTCTAGGCACTATCTTAACCGAGGTCTCTAGGGCTGCAGAGAGACAGAAAGCTCTGATAAGTCTCATTTTGTCACCCTGGTGGTTTTCCTAGAGCTTGTCCTCCACTGGACAGTGAGGAAGAGACAGGCCACGTCCTTGACTCCAGGTGACTTCTCTTGTTCCCAAAGATCTTCCTTTCTGATGAAAAGCCCATCACTTCTCATTGGCTGTGTCCCTGCTTGGGTTCCTCCACGCGTGTTGTCAATCCTGAACACATCTTTGAATATTCCTGCATAGGACCTGGGACTCAGAATAAACGTTAGTGCTAGAAGTAAATGTCAGACACCCATGTTCCATAGGGTTCCTTATGGACTCGAATTACATTCCTAGATTACAGATTTTATATTTAAAAAAATTCCCAAAGGATCCAGGAGCACATTGGATCCTTAATAAATGCTTGTTAACAATGGAGAATCCATTAAATATATGTCCAGGTATTTTTTGCCTCCCCTCATTGCCCTCTCTTGATCCTTACTATTAACTTCCCCACTTTGGGGAGTCACTCAGACAGTACTTTCTAAGAGAGAAGAATGGGTATATTTAGTAGTCATCAGATAGTTACTGTTATGGTGCTGAGTTTTTCAAAACCTGTTAATTGTACTTGCTTAAGGCTAAATTACATGTTCCTCTCTTCATACAGTGGTGATGATTTTATAAATGCTGGTTGGATAGCGCTGTAATTAGTGAGCACCAGCTTCTATTTTGGTTGACAATTTATTCTTATACCACATCGAAGAGGTTTCTTTCCTGTGGTCACAAAGAGGTAAAAAAAAAAGGCATCCTTTCTAATAAGGCATCCCAAGCAGTCTAAGTTCGTATGAATCATAAATGAAAACTTTTCAGTGATTAAAATAAAGATCCTGATGCGCCCATTCTGTGTGTCACTGTTTCTCAAGGCCTACATGCAGATGACTCAGGGAAGTCCCGTGGGTCTCTGAGATCACTTCCATCTGTTTCATGCTTTTTTAAAAAATATATTTAATTGATTGATGATTGCTTAACAGTATTTGTTTGATGTCTATCATACATCAGCATGAATTAGGCGTAAGTGCACATACGCCCCTTCCCTCTGGAACTTCTCTCCCACCCTTTCCCAGCCCTCTAGGTTGTTCCAGAGCCCTAGTTATGGAATCTGGAAAGATGGTACTGACGAACCTATTCACAGGGCAGCACTGGAGCTCAGACACAGAGGACAGACTTACGGATAAGAGCAGGGGAGAGAAGGAGAAGCGAGATGACTGGGGAGGGTAGCACGGAAGCATATATTCTAGTATATGTAAAATAGATAGCCAATGGAAATTTGCTGTATGTTTCATGAGTTTTTATGATGTGAATCAACAGGAATCGAGGGCAGTGGCATTTCAGCTGCTTTGAGGAGAGGGGCTTACTCTTCCCAGCAGAATCAGTAGCCAATTACTGATGGTCAGAGAGCGCCCCTGGGTCCCACTCCTCAGTCTTAGAGTCATGGTCCCCTAATAGAACCCAGTCCCTGTTTTCTTTCCCCAAGAATCAATTTACAACATATAATTTTCAAGGATGATCCCATTCCTTATTTTTTCCCCCACAGGTGAGGCTTCATTTAGTAGTGGCAGTGGCAGGTAAGGGCAGGTGCTGGGACAGATGGTTTCAGGCATTGATAGCTGCAAGAGAGGCTCATACACTGAGAAATCTTGAAGACGGTCACTCTGAAGTAAGAGCTGAACACAGTGTCAGATGGACACAAGTCAATATTAATTCATGTCATTTCTAGGAATTCTTCTTTTCCTTCTCTCAGAGCAAAGCTCTCACTGTCACCAGTGGCCATTGTGTAAAAGATTGGTAGCAGAGGAATAGCCCTCAAAGACCATAGGAGGTGCCAGAGAGAAGGGGGAGGCCTGGGTGAAGAGGGAACATTTCCTAGTTCTACTTCTTCTTCCTTGCCCTCCATTTCCCTTTTATTTGATCAGTTTTTGATTAAATAACATTAATTTCGGTTGCAGAATTGTACGTAAGAGATTATTGGCCTTTTGCTGTTCAAACTGGAAATGAAAAGTGATGAGGGTTGCAGGTCATTGGTTCTAAAATGGCCCATTTTGCCAACATGATGAACAGCTTTGGGGGAGCAATTAACGTCAAGGTGAAAGCAGTGAAGCCTTCATCAAAGGGGAGTGAGCCAAGAGAGTATTCACTTAGCCTTCTGTAGACCTTTCTCTTGCCAGAATATGTCTTTTGTAAGGTCCAATGTCTAACATTTTTGACTTCTTAATTCAAAGTTTTAATGTACTTAAAGTTCTTTTGATAGTTTGTTTACTTGATTAAATCTTTCTTAAACAATGTATGTAACAGTAATGCACGAAGTTGAGTTCAGTTCAGTTGCTCAGTCATGTCTGACTCTTTGCGACCCCATGAACTGCAGCACACATGGCCTCTCTGTCCATCACCAACTCCCGGAGTCTACCCAAACCCATTCCATTGAGTCGGTGATGCCATCCAACCATCTCATCCTCTGTCGTCCCCTTCTCCTCCTGCCCCCAATCCCTCCCAGCATCAGAGTCTTTTCCAATGAGTCAACTCTTTGCATCAAGTGGCCAAAGTATTGGAGTTTCAGTTTCAACATCAGTCTTACCAATGAACACCCAGGACTGATCTCCTTTGGGATGGACCGGTTGGATCTCCGTGCAGTCCAAGGGACTCTCAAGAGTCTTCTCCAACACCACAGTTCAAAAGCATCAATTCTTAGGTGCTCAGCTTTCTTTATAGTCCAACTCTCAAATCCATACGTGACCACTGAAAAAACAATAGCCTTGACTAGAGGGACCTTTGTTGACAAAGTAATGTCTCTGCTTTTTAATATGCTGTCTAGGTTGGTCATAACTTTCCTTCCAAGGAGTAAGCATCTTTTAATTTCATGGCCGCAATCACCATCTGCAGTGGTTTTGGAGCCCAGAAAAATAAAGTCAGCCACCGTTTCCATTGTTTCCCATCTATTTGCCATGAAGTGATGGGACTGGATGCCATGATCTTAGTTTTCTGAATGTTGAGCTCTAAGCCAACTTTTTCACTCTTCTCTTTCACTTTCATCAAGAGGCTCTTTAGTTCCTCTTCACTTTCTGCCATAAGGGTGGTGTCATCTGCATATCTGAGGTTATTGATATTTCTCCCTGCAATCTTGATTCCAGCTTGTCCTTCCTCCAGTCCAGCGTTTCTCATGATGTACTCTGCATATAAGTTAAATAAGCAGGATGACAATATACAGCCTTGATGTACTCCTTTTCCTATTTGGAACCAGTCTGTTGTTCCATGTCCAGTTCTAACTGTTGCTTCCTGACCTGCATACAGATTTCTCAAGGGGCTCGTCAGGTGGTCTGGTATTCCCATCTCTTTCAGAATTTTCCACAGTTTATTGTGATCCACAGTCAAAGACTTTGAACATGGTGCTTAATGAAACCTTTAAGTCAATAATATTTATTATCTCCAAATTAGGACCAAGGTAACATCAGATTAGCAAGCTGCATATCAATCACAGACCTTTTAGGGATGTGAAGTAAACAAGACCAAAGAAGTAGAAGAAACCAATGGCTTCATCTTTGGAGAGTTTCAAAACTATCAGTGAGACATGGACAAAACTGGGAAAATTATTTCTGAATCTAGAACCAATGTTGTCCCATGATCAGACCATTTGGCTATCATGTGTTTAGATAGCCATCATGTTTCTTTGCATTTTTAATCTAAAAAACTTTTATCCTAAAAATTAGAGAAAAACTACAACCACAATAAATTGGTCTCATTTGCATGGATTCATGACACCAGTTTCTTTCCATTTCTTTCTGTATAGTATTGTTTACAATACTGCCCACTTAACAAAATAAGAGTCTGTAAGGGACAAAATAAGTGTCTGTAAAGGAGATCAGCCCTGGGTGTTCATTGGAAGGACTGATGCTGAAGCTGAAACTCCAATACTTTGGCCACCTCATGCGAAGAGTTGACTCATTGGAAAAGACTCTGATGCTGGGAGGGATTGGGGGCAGGAGGAGAAGGGGATGACAGAGGATGAGATGGCTGGATGGAATCACGGACTCGATGGACATGATTTTGGGTAAACTCCGGGAGTTGGTGATGGACACGAAGGCCTGGCGTGCTGTGATTCATGGGGTCACAAATTCGGACACGACTGAGCGACTGAACTGAACTTAAGGGACAAAATACTAAAGCTATTAGGCCCTTAAGGAAAAGTGTGCAAGTTACATCTTCTGTTTTTAAGCCGCTTTCCCCCTTGTCATAATCCCTTGGAGTGTTGCCTTTTAAGAATTCATGGATCAAGAGCTGGAAGACGGTTGTATTTCTGAACTTTGAAGTTCAACTCTTTCTCTTCTAAGCTTTATATGCTGCAGGAACTTTTTGGAGTAATTCAAAATAACCTCACCACTCATTGATAATTTATTGAAAATCTATTTGGAGCAAGGTTTTGAGGTAGATTTAAAGATAGAGGACAAATGGTTCATTCACTCAGCATGTAGATGTTGTGCATACATTATGTGGTTAAGAACTAGGAATAGAGTAGAGAGCAAAAGAAGCCACCATTTCTGCTCTCTTGAATTTGAGTCTAGTAGAGGAGGCACCCATGAATCAAAAAACCACACAGATCAATACTAGTGTAGCATGCAGCATGAGATGTAAATGGAGGAATCTCTTGTCTGGGGCAGAGGGCTTCCTTGAAGAAGGGATATTTAAAAGAAGACCAAAAACTGAAGAGAGATTAACTCAGGGAGGAGTGGGGTGCAGAACTGTATGGCAGGTGCTGGTGCTGATGTTCTGTGGTGAGAACAGCAGGTCATTTAAAAAGGGTCTTGGCCATGGTGCTGGAGTCCAGAGAACAAGAGAGGACTCAGGGTGAGATGAATTTGGAGTAGAGGTGGAGACCAGACCATGTAGGACCTTATAACCACTTTAAGGATTGGGGGTTTGATCCTAAGAGCAGCTGGAAGTCACTGAAGGGTTTTAAGCAGGAGGTAAAGGGAACCCATTTGTGGTTTACGGAAACCACTCTAGTGCCATTGAAATGGAGAGGTAGCGTGCTCAGTTAGAGCACTGTTGCATCCAGGTGAGGGATGACAGTATCTCAAGTGGACGTTGTAGAGAAGGGAGCCATGAATGGATTTTGAACACATGGAAGAGTCAGAAGCAATGGAACTTGGGACTGACTGACTGTGGTTGGAGGAGGGTTGTAAGCATGACCCTTAAGTTTCTAGCTTGCTTATAGGGCGAATGGTGGTCCCAGTCACTGAGACAGAAAACTGGGATAAAATAAGGTTTGGGGGAAAGCTGAATTTTACTTTGGACATGTTGGATTTGATCTGTTATATTGTGTTGTAAAGTAGACTTCTGTTATGTAATCTAAAAACAGTGGATTTTAGAAAGATTGAGATGGCTAGAGGTAAAGTGCTCCAGTTATTTAATGTTGTGTGACAAACACCTAACAGTTAATGGTTTCCAACATTTATTTTGCTCATGAGTCTGGAACACTGGTAGGAATTTTGGAGTTACAGATAGCTCATCTCTGCTCCACTTGGTGTCAGCTGGGGTAACCTGAAGGCCAGGGGGCTGGAATCACTAGAGTTTGCTCAGTCTATGGTGGTGGATACTTGCTGTTGGCTGGTAGATGGAATTAGTTCAGGATCTGGAGATGAAATCATCCTGAGTTTAGGGTGGACCTAAGTCCAGTGACTCCTTTGTGAGGAGAAAGGACCCAGGGACAGAGGGAAGAAGGGCATGCACAAATGCAAAGGCAGAAATAGGAGTTATGCACCTACAAACCAAAGGTTGCCAGGAGCCACCAGAAGGTAGAAGAGGCCAGGAAGGATGCTCCTCTAGAGCCTTCAGAGGGAACATAACCCGGTCAACACCCAGTTTCAGACTTCCTGTTCCCTAGAATTGACAGAATAAATTTCTGTTTTTTTTTTTTTTTTTTTTTTAAGTCAGTATGTGATGATTTATTATGGCAACTCTAAGAACCTAATATCAGGATTTGGAGCCAAGCATAGAAAACATTGATGTTAGTTTGCCAAATGCCAAACAATTTTGAATCTGCTCATAATCGGGTATCATTTTATCACGCTTAGCTTCAGGAAATCAGAGAATTGAGCATATTTCTAAATGTGCTGCCTACGTATGGTAGCCTGGAAGTGGGGATATGAAGTGTAAACCATGGGCTCAACCAAAGCACCCTTGTAAACTTCCGCCTGGCCCTGTAACTGCCCTGGTAGATGGTCAGCATGAAGGGAAATGGTCCCAGGAAGACTCACAGGTGGAAGCTGATGCCCTGCGGTCCATTCAGGGCAGGAGTCTCGGTTGTGTACAAGGAGGTAACCTGGTTCTTTGTCTCTATTATGGTAAATAGAGAAGAAAGCAGGCCTTCCTACAGCAGCAAGGGATTGTTAATGAAGTAAAGGAAACAGAAGAAATGTCCCAGTGGAGAAGGAAGTGTGTCAAAAACAGATTGTGCACGTAATTACTTTCTCAGACCTTCCTGACATTATCAGCAGGAGTGGTGTTTTGATGAGAAAACTTAATTAAAACTTAATTTTTTTTAAGTGGAAAATATTCAGCATGGTTACAGGAGGATTGAAATCAGGATATTGTGTAATTTTAATCGCCTTCAAGAGATGTGCCTCACACAGGTGAGTGTGAGGAGAAAGCAGCCAGAGGGACAGAGGTGAGTGGCCCTGTCACATCTCCAGCATTGGCAGGTGGTGGAGGCCGTGTGCTGGGGTGGAGCTTTCCCTATGCAACCTCAGGTTCCATTGTTGGCACATCTGCCCAGAGCAGGGGAAGTCTTGGGTCTGTTCGGGAGTGTACTGGCAAGGCCCCATTTGGATTACACATTGTAGGAAGAATGTTGATTTTTAAAAAAATTTTTAAATGTATTTATTTGGCTGCGTCAGGTCTTAGCCGCATGATGTGGGATCTTTGTTATGTCACCATGGCGCACGAGCTTAGTCACCCCAAGGCATGTGGAATCTTCCCAGACCAGGGATCAAACCGATGTCCCCTGCATTGGAAGGCAGATTCTTAACCACTGGACCACCAGAGAAGTCCCAGAATGTTGATCTTTAAATTATAAGGTTTGTTCTCCCCAAAAAGGGAAGCTAAAAGTTGAGGAGGTTAATGCTCCACCTGAGGCAATAGTTTTTAAATGCTGATCTCTGAATCAGTTCTGTCAGAATCATCTGGTTCCAGTTCACTAAATCTGCTTGAGAACCTATGTATTTCTGTTTTTAAAATAGATCTTCCCAGGGGATTCTGGGAGTCAGGTGTGGGAACCGCAGGTTTGTAATGAGAGGAGCGTGAACTTTGAAACAAGTAAATGTGGACCATGCCCTTTACTTCTTGTGGAGAGTCAAGCTGATTGCTCGGCTTCCTCCATCAAATGGGAGTAATAAACTTACCTGATGGCATTTTGTGATAATCAAAGATCACACCAGTAAGTGACTGAGACACAGTAAGTGATCTCAAGATGATAAAACTGTATAGGAAGAATTGAATCAGGCTCCTTGCTAAATTTGGGGAGATAAGGCAGCTTTCTTCAAATATTTAGAGGACAGCTGTGTGGAAGGGGTAGGCAACTCATATCTTGTGCCCTTTAGAGGTCATACTCAGGTCCAGCAGGTGGAAGTCAGAAGGAGATAAATTTCAATGCAATATAAAGTGGAACTTTCTAGCGAATGGTTCAAGGATGACCCAGGCTTACTTCAGAGAGCAGTACCTTCCTAATCCCTGGAGCAATTATGTTTGTTTGTTGTTTAGTTGCTAAGATGCGTCCAACTGTTTTGGGTCCCCATGGACTGTAGCCCCCCAGGCTCCTCTGTTCATGAGACTCCCCAGGCAAGAATACTAGAATGGGTTGCCATTTCCTTCTCCAGGGGATCTTCCCGATCCAGGAGCTGAACCTGAGTCTCAGGCTGTGGTAGGCAGATTATTTACCACTGAGTCCACCAGGGAAGCCCCAGAGCAGTTATTACAGCTAGCTGCCATATTGGAGCTGTTGCTAGGTAACCACCTGGATCAGTTCTTGGTGGGATCTCTGATTTCATGAGGAGCAATGGCCAGCATTCCATTGTTTTATAAACTAATAACACTTGCCTGAAGGAAGTTTTAGCAGAAACCATGCACAAATAAGATACACACATGTAGAGATGCTCTTTCAAGTGTTCTCTCCCTGGACATTATTGACACCCTTACCCTGGGTCTTTCAGAAAGGAGGCATATTTAGGTTTCTCTAATGACTAGGATTGCAGCCATGAAATTAAAAGACGCTTAATCCTTGGAAGGAAAATTATGACTGACCTAGACAGCATATTAAAAAGCAGAGATATTACTTTGTCAACAAAGGTCTGTCTAGTCAAGGCTATGGTTTTTCCAGTAGTCATGTGTGGATGTGAGAGTTGGACTGTGAAGAAAGCTGAGCGCTGAAGAATTGATGCTTTTGAACTGTGGTGTTGGAGAAGACTCTTGAGAGTCCCTTGGACTGCATGGAGATCCAACCAGTCCATCCTAAAGCAGATCAGTCCTGGGTGTTCACTGGAAGGACTGATTTTGAAACTGAAACTCCAATACTTTGGCCACCTGGTGCAAAGAGCTGACTCATTTGAAAAGACCCTGATGCTGGGAAAGATTGAAGGCAGGAGGAGAAGGGGATGACAGAGGATGGGATAGTTGGATGGCGTCACCGACTCAATGGACATGAGTTTGAGTAAACTCCGGGAGTTGGTGATGGATAGGGAGGCCTGGCGTGCTGTGGTTCATGGGGTCACAAAAAGTCAGACACGACTGAGTGACTGAACTGAGCTGAATGACTAGAAACTCTAGTAGCATTTTAAAAAGTTCTTTAAAGTTTTTTTTTAAAAAGATTTCTTTTGACATGGACCATTTTAAAAGTCTCTATTGAATTTGTTACAACATTGCTTCTGTTCCATGTTTTGGTTTTTTGGCTGTGAGGCATGTGGGATCTTAGTTCCCCAACCAGGGGTCAAACCTGTACCTCCTGCATTGGAAGTCTTAACTGTTGGACCACCAGGGAAGTCCCTCTGCTAGCATTTTACAGGTAGGGATTAGAGCTATAAATGAGCTGAAAAGATTAAGACAGTCCCCAACAGTAAGACATTATCCCATCCCAAATAGCAACATGGTCTATGGGAAAATGACACCTTATTGAAATCCAGTTGGTCCCCCTAAACCAGCCTCTGAGGGTTGTTTTTGGAGCAGAGGGCTTCCCTGGTGGCTCAGACAGTAAAGAATGAACCTGCAATGCAGGAGACCCAGATTTGATCCCTGGGTTGGGAAGATCCCCGGGAAAAGGGAATGGCTACCCGCCCTAGTATTCTTGCCTGGAGGCTTCTACCTACAGAGGAGCCTGGTGGGCTACAGTCCATGGGGTCGCAAAGAGTTGGACATGACTGAGTGACTAACACTTTTACTTTGGAAGCCTCTGGTGTAGAATGGGCTGGGTTACAGGGCCTTCCCTCTTGGCATTCCCTGGGGCCACAAGTTTAAACCCTAGTGACATAAAGAAGGAGGCCTGGGCCTGGCCTAAAGCAAGAATAATGGGGTGTGAAGTGGCTTATCTCCTTTTCACTGGAGCCTTATGCACTGTATGCTGACTCACTTTTGAGAAGCAGACTTAACCGTTTTCCCAGTCTATCCCTCTTGTTATCAACAAGACATTGGGGGAACCGTTTGATGGGGATGAGGGGAGTAGTTTGTGTTCATGAAGTTTGATCTCCATAGTACTGTGTGAGGAATCTGATATCTGACTTTGGCCTTGGCATCAGACTCCAGCCAACTGACATGAGAGCCATTTGTAATCAATTCCATCCCGGCTAACTGAAGTTTCTGAATCTTTCCTTTCTAAATAGCTGTTCCTTCTGCCTGCCTTATTTTATTTACTTATTTATTTTTGCAAATGCCTGTCACCAACTGTTACGTTGTTTGCTGTGATGGCTATTTTCCCAGTAAGTGGGAGGACCTCGTATCCCTTCTCCGTTGGTGTTCCCTGATGAAGCTGGTTGTTGCAGGGGAACCTTGAGGAGTTACAAGGGCATGACCAAGTTACCAAGCAGCACAATGAGAAAAACACTTCTCAGGGGTGCTCCACAAGCCTAGGAGAGGTGACACAGCCCTTGGCGGTAGAAACTAACAAAAGCCCTAAGTGAATTTGAGCTTCCCTAGGACGGTGATCAGAGGCAGGTAAACATCTCTACATGGCACAGTTCACTCTGCAGCCTTCATTGTTGGCTTTCTGGGAAGCCAGGAAGCAAGGCAGAGAAACAAATTATTCCCTTTGGAGCACAAGTGCTCTTCTCACCCACACTGTCTTCCTGGCTGTCACTTGGAGTCACACCCCCGGCTTTCTGGAACCAGAATGATTGTCTCTGGTCAGCTCATGTCTTGCAGTGATGTCAGATCCAACCTGTGACATTGTCTGAACAGCAGGGCATTCTGTTCCTCCTGGCTTCACTCTGCAGAGCAGAGGAGTGGCCCAAGCAGACTGCAGCTCATTCATTTTCTTCCTAGCATTCTCTAGAACCCTCAGGGCTTGTCACCTGAAATCAAAGACTTCTCAGCACTTAAAGGTCATCTCAGTCAATCTCCTGCCCAGGATATGATCTTCCAGAACTAACCACCCACGTGGCACATTAGTGATACTGTATGTGATTCCTCAATGCAGTTGTGTCATTTCAGGAGAAGTGACTTGTCCCCAGGGTGTCATCAGACGCAGTGTAATGAGCTGGGCTGTGACAGAGGTTGACTCTAGTCTCCAACCTTAATTATGAGTGGTTTGGATCCTGTAAGTTTATGATGGGTTTTCTGATTACCAATTATGATGCACTACATGCCATTTTTTGAATATAACATGAGGCTCTGACCCACTTTCAATAGCACAGCAGCAAATGCCCAGCAACTGGCAATTTCCTCCTCTAATATCAGCTGTCTGGATCGTCCCATCTTCTGCAATGGCTGGGGACCAATTTTATTCATTCCCTGGCTTTGGTGTTACTTTCTGATGCTTGTCATTACCTACCTGGGTGCAGCCGTGTGCCATGCTGAGACCTCAGCTCTGTACCAGTGAGGAAATGGTTCCACTGGGGAAATGGCCTAGAGCCATTGTTCTCAGACTTGACTGCAGAGTAGCCACACGTGGGGACCGTTACAGAAATGCTGATGCTTGGGTTTCACTCCTGGAAATTCTCATATAATTGTCTGGGGGCAGCCTGGGTTTCAGGACTTTTATCATCTCCATGGATAATTCCAGCGTGCAGGCAGGCTTGTGAATCTGTGGTTGGAGGGACTGGCCGTCAAGGAGAGCAGTGCATGTTGGTGGATCGGGGGGCTTAAAAATGGACTGGTGATGGGTAAGAGCCTTGTCACCCTGGAGGTCTAATTAGGCGGTAGCGGGGACAGCAGGGAGAATGTTTGCTCATTAGATTGGGTATGCAGTGGACAGGGACAGGATGTGGCTGCTAAGGATTAGAGTGATGCGAGGATGGGGCGGATTGACAATTCGCTAGTAAATAAGATGGATCTGCAGTTCCTGCAAGAAAAGGTCAGGGTTCAGGATGGGGAACACATGTATACCTGTGGCAGATTCATTTTGATATATGGCAAATAAAGATTTAAAAAAAAAAAAAAAAAAAGGAGCTTGGACACTGGGAGGTGGTGTGGGCTGTGTCCCAAACTGTGCTCAGAGGACATGACTGCAGCTTGCTTGTCGTGCTCACCTTGGGCTGGCTCCTCTGACAGACAGCGAGGCTGCCTCCAAGAGTCTGCCTTCTGGCTGGGTGATGGGGCTCTTCATTTATCTCCAGGCTCAAAGCTGAGCCTGTAGGACAACAAAAACTGGAGTTCTTATGTCATCCAAGACAGAGACAGAGAAAAATCAACTTGGAACCAAGGGAGTTCAGGATAAAAAGGTTGCTCTTAGTCTGTTGTAATGACCAGGGTAGTCATTAGGACTCGCAGGAAAGGTGATGTTCTTGGTTGTCTTGTGAAAGTAATTTCCTCTCCCAAACCAGGCTGGTAAAACACCCTTCAGCTCTCGTGTAGGACGTGTTGAATTAGGTAATATCTCTAAAGCTGTTTCCGGATTCCTTAGAAGAAAGATCATTTGAACACATGTCTAGACAGGAAAGAAAATGCAATTTTCCCAAGTACTGCACCATATCAATCTTCACCTATAAATGGACTTCTGGCAACTCGAAGCCAAAGATTTGATATGAGAAGGCTGGATATTTGTCCGAATAGAAACTGGGATGTAGCTCAGGATTTGAAAGCATTAGAAGTCTGAGAATCTTTTGTTTACCAGATGTGTATGTTACCCGCTTGAAACTAGGGACAGTCTCTTGTGTAGAAAATCTTGCTCCTTGTCCCTTGGCAGCACGGGTGGTCTGTGAGGGCGTAGAATTTCCTCCTTGTTCTGGAAGATGACTGCCCAACTTTCCTTCACCACGACGCCTGTGTGCGCCTGCAGGACGATGTTGCCTGTTCAGTAGCTTAAAAATGACAAGGGAGTTTTCAGGACCCCTTGGTAAGATTTTGGGCTTTTGCCTCAAGACAATGGGGGAGCTGCTGGAGGTGTTTGGCCAGGTGGGCAACATGCTGAAAGAAATATTTTAGGAATATGTACTTGGCAGTCATGTGTAGGTGGGGATAATAATACTTAAATGTTGGCTGTTGTGAAGAGAAAATGAAATGACATGACTGAATGTTCAGATGCAGGACTACCATTCTTTCATCCATTCTATTGCTTCCTCTGAGGCCTGGTGCCCCCCAAGGACAGAATAATCTCTTGACTAGTGTATTAGCTTCCTAGGGCTGCCACAGCCAAATCCCACAGATTGGGTGGCTTAAATGACAGGAATTGCTTTTCTCACACTTTTGGGGGCTGGTTGTCTGAGATCCAGGTCTTGGCACAGTTGGTTCCTTCTGTGGGCCATGAGAGAAGGATATGTTCCAGATCGCTCCACTTGGCTTGTTAATGGCCATCTTCTCATTGTCTTCCCTCTGTGTGTGTGTGTCTCTGTCCAAATTTCCTCTTCTTATAAGGACTCTAGTCCTACTGCACTAGAGTTCATCCTAATGACCTCATTTATATTGACTTACCCTAGAAAGACCTTACCTCTCAATATGGTCACGTTGTGGGGAACTGGGGCTTTAGCACTTTAACATACAAACTAGCGGGGGGAAACACCATTCAACCCATAACACCGAGTCTTTTTGGAGACTTTCTTTTTCAGGATCTTACACTTAGGTAATTACTTAGGTAATTAATTACAGGCTATCTTAAGAGGTATTTCAAGATCCAGGTGCCCCCTCCTCCACCCACCATATGCCCCAAATTATGTTCATCTCTTGACTCCTGTTATTCCATCACTAGAATTACTCAGTGAAATAAAGCAGTGATTTAAGATAATTTCTGTAAGCATGCACTCCTTTTATACCAGAGCAGTGAAAATAGCAGCCAATGAACTACTGGGTGAATTTGTTTACCAAATGGCAAACAAGTACTAATATGTGAGAGCTAGTTTGGGAAGCTATGATGTGCTACACAGTACAGCACATTTGGAACATCCCATGGAATGTCGTGGAAGACTGAAGGCTCTGGAGCCAGGCTGCTGGGGTTTGAATCCCAGCTCTGCCCTGTTGTGCCTCTGTGACCTTAGGTGTATTAATCGCTCTGATTTTTATTTCATCTGAGCAATGGGCACAATAATAGCACCTGCCTGGTTGATTAGAAGATAAATAAGATAAATAAGCTAATATACATAAAGTGCCATGTCCAGAGTCAACTTTCAATAAATATTATCTGCTATTATTGTTATAATTTCATATGAATTACAAAGCACAACCCTTCTTGGCTATTTGTTGATAGAGGCAATCTTTGAATGAGGTGGTTTCCTATATCAGATACGTGGAATCCAGTTGCCTCGAATTTCCCCATCCTATGTCGGTTCTGCCAGGTGACCTACTAGTGTGGGTTTTATGATGTTTTCCGTCCTCAGCATATAGCCTGTGATATATTTTCTAGGACCCCCAATGATAAACTCAATACATTAGAACAGAAAAAAGTTCCTCCCTGTTCTCCAAAGTGTGGTTCTCACCAGGGTACTTATTGCATCCTCAAGCATGCAGTGCTTGCTTGAGGGCAACAAAAATAAATGGGGAGAAATCAGCATTCTCCTAGTGATGAGGCAAGGTTGAAGGATGACATCATTAAAATGACCACGTATCGCCAACTTGGAACTTTGCATGTCTGCAAAGATGGCCGATCTTGCTAATTTCAAATTTTAAATTTCAATTTAAAGCACTTTGTAAAATTATTTTTTATCTTATGAAGTAGGTTTAGTTCTTTATGTATATGTCTTTTACCCATTAAATTATGAACCAACTCGTGGGTAAGCACTAAGACCTACTTTGAATCAGAGCTCAATGATGTCTGGGAAATAGTAGGTGTTAATAAATGACAAATGTTCAATTGAATCAAAAGCTTAGGTATAGTCTGTACCACCTCCCTGGGTAACTAGGAATACCTATATTATGCCTCAGAGCACACTGAATTCAGGTACAAGAATAGAACTGATTTTAACAAACCCAGTGTGCTTTAATAAAGGCAGAATTATAGCTATTTCTTTTCTCTTTGATTATCAAAGCAACCTATGAAATTGGAAGTGCATAAATATATAGGAGAGTCATCAAATGCCATAAGAGAGAACTGCTGTTTTACAAATGATTCCTGTCGTTTCATTGTGTGTGGCAAGGATGGATGGAGGTGGTGTTGGGTAGAGAAAGACTTGCCAGTGAATTATTGACCTTGGCTACTGTTATAGTTGATTTGTGTTCCACCGAATTCATATGTTGAAGTCCTAACCCCCAGTACCTCAGCATGTGACTGCATTTGGAGGGCCGTGGAAGAGGTGATTAAGTTATGACAAGCCCTAATCCAATCTAACTGGTGTCCTTATAAGAGGAAAGGACATTTGAGGACTCAGTGAGAAGGCAGCCGTAGCCAAGTAGAGAGGAGTGAGTTAGTGAAAGTCACTCAGTCATGTCTGACTCTTTGCAACCCCATGGACTATAGGAATTCTCCAGGCCAGAATACTGGAATGGGTAGCCATTCCTTTCTCCAGGGGATCTTCCCAAGCCAGGGACTGAATCCAGGTCTCCCACATTGCAGGCGGATTCTTTACCAGCTGAGCCACCAGGAAGGCCCAAGAGTTCTGGAGTGGGTAGCTTATCTCTTCTCCAGTGGCTCTTCCCGACCCAGGAATTGAACTGTGGTCTCCTGCATTGCATTACAGGTGGATTTTTAACCAGCTGAGCTACCAGGGAAGCCCAAGGAGAGAGGAGACGCCTCCAAAGAAACCCAACCTGCTGACACCTTGATCTCAGATTTGCAGTCTCCAAAGCTGTGAAAAATCTGTTTTCATTGTTTAAGCCACTCCGTCTGTGGTATTTTGTAATGGCAGCCCTAGAGAACAAATATGAACCACCTACTTTGCAGCCTTTGCAGGATCCAAGGATGAGAACATGTAAAATAAAAGGGGAGGGGATGGTAATAGATGTAGACCTTTACTTGTTAATGGAAGTTTTGTAAGTATCACAGTGGACAATGAAAGAGTCTATGTGAATTTTGCTTGTTTCTTTCCATTCTGACCCCAAGGCGTCTTGAAGGAGGCCAAATGGGATCTTCCACCCAGATGCCATGGACTGGGGGCTCAGAAAAAAACACTGTGATGAAGTCATTACTGAAATATTCTGTTTCTATCAGGTTTCTGCCTGTCATTCTGGGTCCTCTGCCTCCAACCATAGCAAAACTACAGGAGTGCTGTGCAGTGATGCCTTCCACCTAGAACTGTGTTTGTGGTCAGCTTTGAATTAAACTGTTTGACCATATCCACCGACTAGAGGGCTGGATAATGAATGAGGAAAATGAAATGTGAGTTATTTTTTCCACTGTATGATGGGGCTTCTGTTTTGTTTTCCTCTTGTTCTTCAGTTCTATGGTAAACCCATGGGAAGTAAGAGGTTCTATCCAGGGTATTTGACTTCAAATCACTTCATCTCTTCTGTTCTTTCTCTCATCTATTCCACTGTGTTTCTATAATATACTCAAGGGCAACATTAATAGCAGAGCAGAATTCCGCTATGAAATTTGAGTGACATGAATTCTTTATCAAAATCTCAAGAATCAAAACTGTGACTACAGTCCAGCCCATAAAACCTTGTATGCACTTGATGTTGTAAACAGACATTAACTGGCGGAAAATGCCGAATGAGTGCAGTAGAAAGGGGAAAACGTTATGTGGGGAAGAAGAAGTGATTGCTCTTCTGTTACTCATTGGAACATTCTGTTACTCATTGGAAGGAAGGACTGGATTTATTTCAATTTGTTATTTAGGTAAATATCATTGATGGACTTTCTGGAGTGTGAAAGGGGTAGACGCTGTTCTGCCTCCATTCCCTGCAGTGTTGTCTGGAAGGATGCTGCAGAATAGACATAAGGCTGAATTACTCTGCAAAATGAAGTTGAAGAATTTAATGAGTTCTGGGGAGTGGAGAGAAGAGGGATGACTTATGATGAGAATGTGGGTCTGGGTGACATGATGTCTGGAGCAGCGGACAGAGAGCTCAGCCAGGAGGTGGTCCCTCAGGCAGGGGACAGGACAGCAAGGAACAGAAATGCCTAATATTATTAATATAATACTAAGCTTTGCTATTCTGTAACCTCTGTTCACTATACTCCCCCCAAACCTCCACAAAAGTCTAGTGTACATACCAGGGACTTGTTTCTTGGTAAGTAAAAACTCCAGTGGATTTTTATGCTAGAGTTCGTTTGAGGTGGCAAAAGAGAATGATGACAAGAGATAAAATGCAGGTGAAATTTAATGGGACCCACAAATCAAAGTCAAGAGATGGCAGAGACTGTAAACCCACCAGGAATCCACAGAATTTCCAAGAGGACTCTGGATCCCTGCAAGTATGTGAGACTGGTGAGGGTTTTGTTTGAGCCATTAAAAATAAATGCTTGAATAGTAATGACCAGAAAGCTGGAGATCTTGGGGAAAACCCAGGCGAGAGATTTGGGTTTAAACAAAACTGCAACTGTAGAAGCTTTGAGATCCCTCCCGTGAAGCTAAGGGAAGAGATTGTTTCTGCTAAAGTACTATTTGAGACATGGGCGATTACTCTTTTCCAGGGGAGAAACAGGAGGAAGGAAATTCCCTGGTGGCTCAGACAGTAAAGAATCTGCCTGCAGTGTGAGAGACCCAAGTTTGATCCCTGGGTCGGGAAGATCCCCTAGATGAGGAAATGGCTACCCACCCCAGTATTCTTGCCTGGGAAATCCCACTGGTAGGCTCCTCTGTCCATGGGATCGCAAAGAGACAGGCACAACTGGACGACTAACAATACTGCTACTAGCAGAAGAGGTGCACAGCAGAAGGTAAATAAGATGAAAATATTCCATGTGTTAGTAATTGGTCACCTAAGAAGGTTTTAGGTAAGAAAAAAAAAAAAGATCTGTTCTAACCAGCAAGCTGATTGATCACACCTGCCCTCCCCTATGTCTCCTTGCCTGCCTTTTCATTTGTAGCATTTTGTATTCTTTTAAGCAAAGAGATTTGAGAGGGAAGATGTTATCAGTCTCTGGGCACAGAGTTTTAGAAGGGTACTGCTCTGGGGTCATAAAAAGAAAACTAAGTCTTTGATTTGCAGGTGGTTTGTTTTGCTCCTTGTATCAAGTGAAACAGATGGAATATTTCATCCTGCATCTCTCTGGATGTTCCCTGCAGCCTCTGGTCTGAGCAGCCCCCCGGGGGGAGGGTGCAGAAAAGGAGAGAGGAAGGAGAGAACAGGACCTGGAAGGAGAGAACAGGACCTGGAATTCATTGCTGGAGACCTTCTGTGTGTCAGGTACCTGGAGTGATCAGCTCCTCAAATCTCTAACACAACCATTGGACAGAGGAATGTTGTTCCATTTTATAGATGAGGAGACCAAACCTCAGTTCAGTTTGACTCAGCAAGTAGCTCACAGTTACCAAGTGGCATGGTGCAGTTATGGGACTGAAACCCAGGGCTCTTTGATCAGAGGTGGGGCATTTCATGACTTAACCCTCCTTCCCTCCATTCCTTCTTCATCCCTTTCCTCTTTTCCTTCCTCCATTTCACCTTCCTTCTTTCCTCTTTTTGTTGTCTTGAGACAAATAGTGATACCTCTTAAGCAGTAGAGGTACATTTTGAATAAGTAATGACTTCAATTTGTAACCATCTTTTATTCCAGAATTTTAACAAAGGCAGCATGTTTGAAGTTGTTTTCCAACAGCCCTGATGAGGTGGTGTGTGGCTGTGACTGTTATTTATTTTCTACTGGTAAAGACAATGTGTGTGTGTGTATGTGTGTTAGTCACTCAGTCGTGCTGACTCTCTGTGACCCCATGGACTGCAACCTGCCAGGTACCTCTGTCCATGGGATTCTCCAGGCAAGGACACTGGAGTGGGTTGCCATTTCCTTCTCCAAAAGACAATGTAAATATGAGGTATACTTGCATATGTCTAAAGAGGACAGGCCTGGGGGAGGGCGTGGCAGCCCACTCCAGTATTCTTATCTGGAGAACCCCATGGACAGAGGAGCCTGGAAGGCTACAGTCCATGGGGTCGCAGAGAGTCAGACATGACTGAAGCGACTTAGCACACAGCGAAGAGGACAGGGTGTGAGCAGCCAGCTAGGGCTGGGGTGGAACCAGGAAGGTAAGATCTCCTAGGTACACGTGTTCTGTTAAGGGGCACCTACTTCAGTGATAGTGTTAGTCACTCAGTCGTGTCTGACTCTTGCAACCCCATGGACTGTAGCCCACCAGGCTCCTGTGTCCATGGGATTCTCCAGGCAAGAACACTGGAGTGGGTTGCCATTCCCTTCTCTAGGGGATCTTCCTGACCCAGAGACTGAATTCGGGTGTCCTGCATTGCAGGCAGATTCTTTACCATCTGAGCCACCAGGGAAGCCCAATTCATACTTTGTGAGTTCTGACAAGGAGCCAGGAACATGCTACGGAGAAGCCAGGGCGCTCGCCTTGCATTGCCCACTGAGCCAAGAACATGAGTCAGGCTCAGGTGAGGAAGAATCCCATTACACGTGATTCTCCAACCTGGAGATGCAAGGATGGTGTTGGAAGGACATCGACCTAATGGGTAGATTCACTCATGGAGAACAGTATGAGGAGCAGGAAAGCAGTTTGGGGGTTGCCTCACCATGAGGACTCGTGTAGTTTTTTTCAGTCTGGCCTCACCTGTGGTGAGCAGGATGGTCTCCTAGCACCTCAGCTGTAAGTGTTCTGCTTTACAGCCAATAGCCTTCTGGGCACTCATGATTTAAGAGTGTTGCCGGGTATCCTTCGGGGCCCTGCTTTCATTTGTTGTGGTCTCGTGGTTTGTTCTGGCACAGTGTCCTGCATGGGTTTTTACAGCTTTCTTAGTGCATGGGCATCTTTCCACCCAGGCAGCATGTTTACAAATGCCAGCCCTTCATTTTCTGAAAATACCGCTGAAAAGAACAACTGCACTGGGCTGAGCCGTGTGTTGGAGGCCAGGCTGCCAGCCACCACCGGCGTGGGCTCTTCCTGGTGGCCGGTATGCTCGCAATCACTCCTCATTTTGCCTCAGTCTCTGGGACTCTACAACCCCGAAATGGGCCTGTCGACTGTTGATGTGCTGTTATATTGGAAAATAAAACCCTTTCTGGCAGTTTCTGCTATGCTTAGTGTAATAAGGCCCTGATGTGAATTTGTCAAACATTGTACAAAACCTCTTTGTATAAACTCCATATATATTAGTGAATGTATCCAAACTCCTTAGCATATTTGAAGAGATCCTAGGTTAATGAACAGTAACTAATCTGAATGTTTTAAGATTTGTGTTTTCTGTGCAAGTCCCTTCAAACCACTCCTCCATCTAGCCTCTTTTTTGAAAGATAGGCAGGAAGGCAGTCAGACCCCACCGTACCTTACTGGTTTTTAACTGATGGTCAGAACTTCCTCCCATTATCTTCCTGCTGTCAGAATCTCCACTTCTATTGTAGTTTGCTCTCTCTCTTACAGTATTTCTTACTTTCAGAGACATGTAGGCGAGTGGAATTCAAAGGCTTCCAGTCATTTGTCGTACTTGTGAGCTCTTTTCTCTGTGTATGTATTTCCTCAATGTTACTCCTGAATACAGATTAGTAAATGTATACGGAAGAGAGAAAGCAGGGAGTTAAGGCTTTTCACACACTCAGGAGTTGACCAATTCGGGGATTGTCTGAATGGGAAAGATTTCACTATATGGTGACACTAACCAGCCAAGGGCGTTATGGAAACCTGTCTGTGACAGACTTCAGAAATAGACCAAACACGGAGGGGGTTTTGAGAAATGTTAAGGAAGCATAAACCCATTCTTAAGGTTTGAGGTCAAAACTGATTGGTAGCTATGAGTCTATCTCACAATTTGAAAATGCTGTCAGGGGAAAAAATGCACTATTCTATAGACCTGTTAATTTTATTTTTGTTTTTATTTCCATTATTCTGGGAGCTGGATCGAAAGAGATGTTGCTGTGGTTTATGTCAGAGAGTATTCTGCCTATGTTTTCCCCTAGGAGTTTTAGTATCTGTTCTCACGTTTAGATCTTTAATCTCTTTTGAGCTTACTTTTGTGTATGGAGTTGAAGAATGATCTAATTTCATTTTTTACATGTGGCTGTCCAGTTTTCCCAGCGCCATTTGTCGAAGAGACTTAGACCCGTGAATCTTGGCGGATATCACACAGATGGTGGGCACAGCAGCCACCCTCCAGACCCCCGACATTCTGTGTTCTTCTTTGTCATGGGTTCTCAATTTACTGTGAATGTTTTTTCCTACCTCATTTTTGGTGGCAATATTAGAGGACTGGTAGTTGGGCTGATTTAATTCTTCTTCATTCATTTGTTTATCAAATCAAATGATTTTGTGTGGGTTTTTGCCAGGTGGTATTTCAAATATTGGGCACAGCTCTAGATACAGTAATTTAACTTCTTTCAATTCCTTACCAGCCCCCCTGGCACATTTCAAATGAATAAGTCATTTTTGAAGGGAGAATTCGTTTTAAAGGGAGAATGTTTGTAGTTTCTACTACTTGTTCTTTGAGGGGAAGTTTGGAGGTGCAAGGAGGGGTTAAAAGCACTGTCTGATAAAGCAAGAGGTGAATCCTAGCATCTCCTCCCCAGCTCAGCTTGAGTTTCTTAATACCGCACACCTAGTCCCCACCCCACCAGAGTTCCTACCTGTGAGACGACAGGGCTAGACCCTCAAGGGGCCCTTTCTTGCAAAGTTAGTGCATCAGACCTAGTGGACTCATGTTTTATTGCCTTAACAATCTGATCCTGGTTAGAAACACAGGATTAACATTCTAAAAATCAGAGTATTTTCTTGGACACACTGTGTTTCTTGTAACAAAATGGTCTCAAATCTATTGTACATTTAAGCTAGATTTTTTTTTAATTTATGAAAATGAAACATGAACACAGCAACAAAGCTAAAATAATACAAAAAGTTATACAAACACAGTGCTTGTATAACTTCTTTTTCTCCCTCTGAATCTTGGTCTCTTTCTCTCAAGGTAATACCTCTTGAGATTTTCTTACTCTAAACATTTTCTATACATGCACACACTTGCATGTGTATATATTAATATGTATGTATACATGCATTTTTATACATTTCAACCAAAACATATTTGCTAACTTTGTTAGCTATGTATTTATAACAAAGTACCACAAACACAGATGCAGATCACACACACTTGTGATCTGACAGTATCTGTTGGTCAGGAGTCTGGGCATGTCTTAGCTGAGTCCTCTGCTTCAGAAGGGTCTCATGAGGTCCTCATCAAGGCATTGTCCAGGACCAAGGTCATGTCTAAAAGCTTGCCTGGGGATGAGCCACATTTAAACTCATTTACATAGTTGTTAGCAGGATGTAGCTCCCTTTGGACTGTTGGACTGAAGTCCCTCAAGTCCTAGCTGGCTGTGGGCCAGAGACCACCCTGATTCTTCACCAAATGGTCCTCCCCATCATGGCAACTTGGCTCATCAAAGGCAGCAAGGAAGGGAGTCTGCTAGCATAACAGGAGTTACAATTTGATATAATGTAGTCACAGAAGTGACAGCCCATCACCTTTGTCATATTCTGTTGGTTAGCAGCAAGTCATAGGTCCTGTCTACACTTGGGGAGGGCATTACATGAGCGTATGAATACCAAGAGGCAGGGATTATTGAAGGCCATCCTAGACTCTGTCTTCTATGCTGTCTGAACACTGAACAGTAATTTTGTGTTAATTATATCTGTCCTTCTACATAAGAGTACTCTGCAGAGGAGAATTCACTGACTGTCAGATGATACCTCTGATTTCCTCTATTCATCTTTCCCCTGCACCCAAACTAACAAAACTTTGGGACATATCAGCAGTAGAACAGAACCCTTATTTAATAGTCAATAGAAATAAGGACCATTTGCTTATTGTGGGTAAACTAAACATCATCACAAGAAAGAGTGGGTTAGAATATGCAAAATACAGTTCAGTTGCTCAGTTGTGTCTGACTCTTTGCGACCCCATGAATCACAAAATACAGTAGCTAATGTTAAATAGTTAGGGGTGATGCTTAGAATAACGAGCAGCCTATATAGCAGGAATTCCCAGGCGGCACTAGTGGTAAAGAATTCACTTGCCAACGCAGGAGATGCAAGAGACGTGGGTTTGATCCCTGGGTTGGGAAAATCACCTGGAATAGGAAGTGGCACCCCCTATAGTATTCTTGCCTGGAAAATTCCATAGACAGAGGAGTCTGGCAGGCTACAGTCCATGGGGTTGCAAAGAGTCAGACATGCCTGAGCACAACACATACAGTAGGGATGTTGATCAGTGGCTCTGGCCTCAGGAGCAGCTGCCTGGAAGAGCCTGGCTGTGCCTAGTGTTCACCCATCAGTTGCTGGATAGTGGGGAGATTTTTAGGGGGGATTCTAGGGAGGGGGATTTGGGGGGATTCTGAGTGCAATAATAGAGGACTCTGAGAGAGCTCAGGACAATTACTATTAAAGACGTATTTTAATAACTTAATAATCAGTATAGCAGAACCAGCACATAGAGCTTGAATATCACTTCTCTTGTTAATAGCCAACCCTTATTGAGCTCTTTCACCATATAGAATATTGGTGACGTACAGAAAGGAATGCAGCCAGTTTTCCCTGTGCCAGTGTCTAAGCCCTGTTAGAGGGTCTAGCAGTGATGTGATCTACAGTTTTCTGTATACAAAGAGCCAGTAGTAGACGGGACAGTTTCTTCGTTCAGCAGATGGCAGAGCTGGGGAGAACCAGCTCCAACCTGAATCCTTCTCCCCTTCTTTTTGCACCCCTGCCCTCCTTCATTGTGCAGTGCCCAGCACACATGCATGGCACCCAGGATACATATTGGAGCTCCACCCACACCCTCTTCAAACAGCTATTCTGTGGTTCCCCTCAGACCTCAGATAATAAGGTCTGGAAAGGTGGCCCTGGGAGTGGACAAGGGATCCTGTGAGGGATTCCAGGGCCTGTGACCCAGAGCCTGGTCTGGGGCTTGCTGCCAGACACAGTCCCCAACATGTGACCATGGAGTGCTGGCTGACATGTGCTATACACGGAAACACACACTGGACTGATCATGAAAAGTGAAGAATGTAAAATATCTCTTTAATATCATTATATTGGCTACATGTTAAAATGATATTTTGCAGATGTTGGGATAAAATATATTGTTATTAATAATTATAAATTATATCAAGTATTATTTAATAATTTTGCCCATTTCTTTTTTAATATACTAAGTAGATTTTTAAAATATATTTATTTTTATTTGTTTGGTTGTATTAGGTCTTAGTTGCGGCATGTGGGATCTTCATTGCATCATGCAGATCTTTTGTTGTGGCCCATGGACTCTCTTAGTTGGAGCATAAGGGCTCCAGAGGGCGTGGGCTTCAGTAGTTTTTGCTGCACTGGCTTAGTTGCTCCACAGCATGTGGGATGTTAGTTCCCTGACCAGGGATCGAGCCCACCTCCCCCTCACGGCAGGGTGGGTTCTTAACCACTGGACCACCAGGGAAGTCACTTCCTGTTTCTTTTTTATTTTCTAATGTGGCTACTTACAACTTAAAAAGTGTGTATGTGGCTCATGTTGTGGCTCCCTTAACATTTCTCTTGGGCAGTGCTGACCTACAAGGAGGACACAGAAGTCTGCTAGGACCCAAGGCCTTTGGAACCTTGGGTTCCTTGTCCTGAGAGGAGAAAGAGCCAGAGTAGAGACCTGTAGAGTGTGGGGCCCCGCGCAGGGGCCCCTCTTGCTCAAAGATGGTTTGGTTTTAAGATCATGTTCATAGTTAATTTGCTTCTCTACCCTCTCACGGCTAAATGATCTCCAAATCTTGCTCCGCTTTTCTCACAGGAGATTTTACTGTGAGATTTCACAGTAAATTTCTCACAGGAGATTTCACAGGCAACAAAAAGGCTTCCCATCCCCCACTGCTACATCACAGTTACTTTTGAATCAGTAGTATCACCAACACAGGAAGTAAAATTGGTATACATTAACCATTATCTTTTGAGAAGCTGTTATTCTTTGCATAAAGTGGAATCCAATCACTAAGCAAATTTTTTGTAGGTTCTTAGCCTCTTCCCTCCCTCTCCCTTTAGTTTGGAGAACACATTAATCTTTCTGAATTGATTCTTCTGGTAGGGTGATGACATAAGGGTCAGGAATACCTTTTTGGGATTCAAGGGGTGAACATTCTGCTGTATGTTTTAACATCATACAATACATATATTAGGACTTCCCTGGTGGCTCAGATGGTAAAGCATCTGCCTACAACATGGGAGACCGCTCACCTGGAGAAGGATATTGCAACCCACTCCAATATTCTTGCCTGGAAAATCCCATGGACAGAGGAGCCTGGTAGCTAGTTGCAGTCCATGGGGTTGCAAACAGTTGGACATGACTGAGCGACTTCACTTTCAATACATATATTTTCTAAGAAGAAAATCTACTTATCCAATCTCTAGAGAAGAAAACTTTAGACAGTCCCTTATGACTTGCTTAAGAAATTCATGGGTAAGGTAAATTGGTTTATGACAGCTTTAAGAATATACAGTGAATGTTTTAGATTTGAGACTTCAGTGTTTCAACAGAAACAATGACTTATTTAGGGGGCTTGTGCCTTTTGCTCCTGAACAAATCTGATTTGAGCTTGCAAATAGAAAGGATGAATGATTTAGATGTTTGAAATCTCTTTAGTTTGTTACTTCTCTTCTTACTGTGGCAGATAGTGGCTAACTGTTAATAACACTGTTTTTCCTCCTGAACACAGAGCTGATTTACATTACCCAAGCTCCCTTGTAGTTAGGTGTGGCCATGTGACTGAGACTGGCCAATGAGGTGTTGATAGAAGGGATAAATACCTGCCTGCACCATCATTTACTCTTTCTCTTTTTCTTCCTCTGTTTGTAGACACAGAGTATCCAGGTGAGAGATTGAGAATGTGCATTTTAATAAGGTCCCCAGGTGATACCTATGCACAGTAACTTTGAGAAACACTGTCCCAGGAGATGACAGAGCCATTAGCAGGAAGGAGCATGGGTTCCTGCCTTGTAGCTCAGAGGAGAGCCACCCAGGAGAGTTGCCCCTGGGAAGAGCCATCTTAGATTGGTATATGTACTAGAAACCACCCTTTATTAGTATTAAACCAGAGGTTTGAGGGTTGTTTGTAATTGCAGAACTCTGTGCACCTCTAATACATCCCCTTCTTACAAATAGCATACCAGAATGATCTCATTATCCAAATTATTTAGTATAAAAGATCAAGGTAGATCTTAAAAAGTGACATGAGTGAAACCCTTGTGGAGAATTTTTAGAAATCACCAGTTACAAGACACTGGAAATTTGCATTTGCCATATAATTTTCCTCTCTTTCCCTTCTTTCCATCTTTTTTTTTTTTTTTCCAACTGCCTCCTTCACTTCCCAGTAGCACCAAAGTTAATGGGTTAAGATTGCCTTTGCATCCATGAATGGGTGAGGAAGCCACTCTTTTGCAAAATCCCCATGGAAGCTGAAAGATAAAAAGATGCAGATGTAAGAATATAAATTTTCATTTCTCTTAATTCCATTGTCTTATTTTCCCTTGATTATCTTTAATTTCTTTAGGCCAACATTGATTTATTTAACTTAAATATAGAACTTAAAATGATAAAATGTATCTTTCTTTAAAGGTACAATTATTTATATATTCATCTATTTATTCATTCATTCCTAGTACAGAGAATAGTCCAATCAAGAATAATCTCTTCTGCCTGTGACAGGTAGACAAAGGCTCCCAGAGATCAGTCTCTAAAGTGTTCATTAGAGATTTACTATTTTTTTTCTCTATGGATCTGGAGATGCAAAATATCCATGAGATGGATGAGTTTATTGGATGTATATGTGAATAGCTGTCATTGGATTATGCAGAGTCAATCTTTTAAAGCTTCATCAGAATTTTTTATATTTATACATTTTAAGAAATCCAGGCAGTTTTTGCTTATTGGCTTACATTATTCCTAGAACTAAATTATTAAAATGCCAGCATGTCTAAGCCTCATTATTTTTCTTAGACACACTATGTAGGCACATACATGTGCATGAATATACACGCATGTGTGTATATATACACACTCACACATTTCCATGCCTTCCCATACACATGTGCTGAAGAAAAAGGAAGCTGAAAGAATTTGTGCACACACATGGACAGCTGTGCATTTGCACACATGCATGAACACACAAATTCTTTCAGCTTCTCTTCTTTCTTTTCAGCCAATTATTGTAGAGAGGGATGACATCTATTGTAAAAATTCAAGCAGAAAAATGTAATATACAGGAACCACTAGCCTAGTGGTAGAGAAAAGATTATTTGAGGCTTTCTGTAGTTGCTCTACACTAACAATAGATCATGTTTCCCAACACCAGGGAATGGGGGATGCGTCACAGTGTTAGGGAGATTAAGTACCATTGTGATAAAGGTTTTATCACATTTGAACTTTCCTTCACCTCTGACCTAAAATATCTTGGGGGTGATATATGGAGATATATGGAGATTTTGTTTTTATGGGTGAGATGTCTCTTTCAGAAACAAGAGGAGAAGGAAACTTGTGTCCTCTGGTTTTTATGATAAGGCTTCATAGCCTAATAGCCCATCTTGGCTTCATTGTTTTTATGTTAGTGGCAGAGAAGGGGAAACAGTAAACAGTACCCACATAATGTGAGTTCATGTAACCTAAGTTTTTATCGAAAATTGAATTATTAACAGTGCTATATGGGCATTTCTCATTTAATCCTTAAACAACAAGCTTATAAGATGTGGACTATCTTTATACCATTTTTCTGAGGCAGAAACTGAGGCACAGAGAAGTTAAATACTGCCCAGCATCTCTTGGGATTCTAATTCAGGTCATCTGGCTCCAGGAGCCAGGGTCTTATTCACGTTCCACTACTGTGGACTTGATGAGCCTACCCATGCCTCATGACCATTCTCTCATTCTTTGTACTTTGATTCTGGGTCTGGGTAACTCACTTAAATGTGGAAGTTTTACAAAGATTCAGGCTGCTCAGGGATACAAAAATGACTCATTGGCAGGGTGGAGCTTTCAATGAAGTCAATTTCATTCCCTTCCTAATGGGCTATGCGAGTTTGCAAAAATCAAGAACTGTGATGATTTAAAATGGGTCTGAACTCTTTTAGATTTCCATAGAACCTCACTCAGCAGTCCTTTTGCAGTGATGTCATAGTTCTTCTCTGTAAGCTAGTAATGCTTCCAGGGGAGGAAGCCAACATATTTTACAAATGTTATCTTATCCTTACAACACCCTTGAGGCTTAGTGAATGGTATTTAGTTACTGTTTGGGGGACTATAAAAATTAGGTTGTGGTTTTTAAAGTTTATTTTTGTATCATGAAGAACTCACACACTTACATGCATGTGCTGTCTATATAATATTCTAGGGACTTCTCTGATGGTCCACTGGTTAAGACTTTCACTTTCAGTGCAGGGGGTGTGGGTTTGATCCCTGGACAGGGACCTAAGATCACACATGCTTCAGGGCCAAAAAATCAAAACATAAAACAGAAGCAATATTGTAACAAACTCAACAAAGACTTTAAAAATGGTCCACATCGAAAAAACTTACAAAATTCTATGTTATGTGTTATATACACACATACATGTACATGTATGCAAATACTTCATGAAACACTCTTAGTATATGTGATACACTTTGGTGCATTGCATTCTGTTCCATTCTATTCCCCTGAGAAGAATGCTGCTTGTGACCTACACAGCTGATTTCATGACCTACCAATGGGAGGCAACCTACAGCTTGAACACCATGGCACTGAGGGATTCCCCAGCATTTATGGACATAACTCAGGAGGTGCCCTGCTGACTCCCTTCTGGTATTTTACCGCTATTACCCACTGTGACTTGAAAACATCAGCTTTTGAAGTAGCTGAAAAGTTAGCAGTGTGGCATTAGCTCTCGTGCTGTTGTAGAATCCCTTTCAGATGCTTGGTGAATATTTATTGAGTGCCACCTGTGTGCCAGGCACTGGCATTACCGCAGTGACTCGCTGAGTCACAGCAATGGAGAACTTGACCACCTAGTGGGCAGAGCCAAAGAGGAAGCAAACTCATCATTAGTTAGGTGATGGTGCCTGCTTCTCCAGAAAAATAAAGTAGGCTGAGCTATAATGACATTGCTGCTTCCCCACTCTCACCTTACCTGAGGCCTTTCTTGCTCTCAAGCAGTGGTTTTCAACCAGGGGTGATCCTGGCCTCCTAGTGTCACCAATTCCAAGCTCTTTCTACTTGCCGCTAGACAGGCTAATAAATACGAGACAAGGTGTTGGGATGAGAAAGGGACTTCGTTCCGGAGCTGGCTGACGGAGAAGATGGCAGGCTAGTGCCTCAAAAGAACCATCTTGTCAGGGCCTAGTTGCCAGGTTCTTTTATGGATCAGAGATGAGGGGGAGATAAGGAAACAGTGAAGTGAAGTGAAAGTCACTCAGTCAAGTCCACCTCTTTGCAACCCCTGGAGTGGGTAGCTGTTCCTTTCTCCAGGAGATCTTCCCAACCCAGGGATCGAACCCGAGTCTCCTGCATCGCAGGCAGATTCTTTACCATCTGAGCCACCAGGGAGGCCCAGGAAATAAAGTACAAAGAGTGTTCAATCCTTGCAGATGTCCCCTAGAACGGCAAGCCTCAGGCAGGGCTCTGTATTCGTTTCACTTCTGTGCAGTCCTTCACAGGTGGGCGGCTCAGGTCACTCCCTGAGGCAGGCCATCAGGTACGCCCACAGGAACAAAAGCTGCAAAAGGAATGTTAAAGTCGAAGAAGCAGATCCAGCATAAAATCAAAATTACCCTTCCTGGTTACACTAAGGGACACTTAGCAATATTTATTGTCACAACTGAGGGGAGGGGGTACTGCTGGTATCTAGTGGGTAGCTCCAGGCATGTGGCTAACATTCTACAATGTACAGGGCAGTCCCCCACAACAAAGAGTTTTTGAGCTCAGAATGTCAGTAGTGCGAAAGTACTCAGGAGACATGCTCAGGGGTCCGGGAGACTTCCTGAAATGAGCATGAAAGGGCACAACTCCTTTTCCTCTGGGATCCCGTTTTCCGGCCCAGGCAAACCTATGCCATAGCCTGTCTCGGTGACAGAATTGTTTTCTGTTGAGTCCCAGTGTTTTGGCATCATAATGCTGCCTTCATATTTAGACTTGCCAACGAGCCTCTCAAATGAAAAGCATGTCCAAGGAGAGACAACATTGTGACGTGGCACGTTTTTCCATTCTTCTCCATCACCTCAT
This sequence comes from Bos mutus, assembly GCF_027580195.1. Lineage (NCBI taxonomy): Eukaryota > Metazoa > Chordata > Mammalia > Artiodactyla > Bovidae > Bos > Bos mutus. The sequence continues at coordinate 25,038,290 of NC_091626.1, read as the reverse complement.
GCCTTGAACCAGTGATGGGCATTTCAACAGGGGCTGGTCATCTGGGCTTTGGGTCTTGCATGAATTTTGTTCAAAAATACTCAAATTTAAAAGGAACCTGAGAGTCTTGAAATCAAAACCTATGGACAACCTCTTACCTACTCCTCTCGATATGCTAATTCAATAGAAGCATCTTTGTTAGGGACGTGGCTCTAAAAGAAAAGCAAAACTCATTTCTTCTTCAACAGCACTTTATCAGTTCAGTCAGGTCAGTCACTCAGTCACGTCCCACTCTTTGCAACCCCATGGACTGCAGCACGCCAGGCTTCCCCGTTCATCACCAACTCACAGAGCTTGCTCAAACTCATGTCCATTGAGTTGGTGATGCTATCCAACCATCTCATCCTCTGTCATCCCCTTCTCCTCCTGCCTTCAATCTTTCCCAGCATCAGGGTCTTTTCCAATGAGTCAGCTCTTCGCATCAGGTGGCCAAAGTATTGGAGTTTCAGCTTTAACATCAGTCGTTCCAATGAGTATTCAGGATTGATTTCCTTTAGGATTGACTGGTTTGATTTCCTTGCAGTACGGGGGAATCTCAAGAGTCTTCTTCGGCATCGCAGTTGAAAAGCATCAGTTTTTCAGCGCTTAGCTTTAGACCTTTATACAGCACAAATGGCAACCCACTCTGGTGTTCTTGCCTGGAGAATCCCAGGGATGGGAGAGCCTGGTGGGCTGCCGTCTATGGGGTTGCACAGAGTCGGACACGACCGAAGCAACTTAGCAGCAGTAGTAGCAGCAACAGCACTTTATACCTCTCCCTTTTATACTCTCAGCTGCTGGAATTTCCCATGCACATGTGATTTGAGAAGATACCCAGGCTACCTGGAAGAAAAAATATGCTTTTACTGTCCTAGGGCCCCAGTCTCTTAGGCTGTGTATAGAGTACACCGGCAGGCCCCTTACCTGCACCAAGTGTGCAGTGGGGGCAGTCAGTACGGTGACTCCTCCCTTCTGTTGTGCCTCAGTCCCAGGTGCTCCCGATGGACAGAAGACCAGGCAGGACTGTTAAGCAGCCTGGTACAGAACCAGATGCTCTGGTATCCCATCATTCTTGGGAACAAGCTCTCTGCCTCCCAGCCATAAGGCACGGAAGCTCAAGGATGGTTTTAGGCATAAACTTGAGAAGAGGGTCTCAGGGAAAAAACAAAACAACAAATAAACCCTCAGAATATCCCCTAGAACCTAACTCTTGGGGAAATACCTGTCTCCATCTCATTATCTAGCTAAGCCTGAAGTGGACCTGGTCAGGATGTAGGACTGTTTGCTAAGGCTTCTGTCCTATTCCTCACCCCTCCTGCAGCCCAGGAGCCTCCCTACCACCTGAAGATCGGGAGCAACTTGTCACCTGGACACAACTTAGGTGACCACTCACTCATCAGAGCTGATCCACCAGGTGATGGCATGGCTGTGAGTCAGAGGGGCACAGTGACATCCCGAGATGGCAGTTTTGTTGAAGGCCTTTGCAGAGACCCTTGCACATTAACTGGACCCTATTGCATTTACTCACTGGATAGAAAACAGAAAGGAATACAGGACATGCCATGCTGCCCAGGCAGGGAAGGAGGCAGAAGGGCTCCCAGGCAGGTCTTCTGTCTGGGGAACAGAGTGAGGGGTTGATCTATCCTGCCTGGAGCTGTTCAAGATACTCTGACTGTGCTGTGTGTTGTGGAATTGCCTTCCATAAAGCAGAGCTTTTTTTTTTTTTTTTTAACTATTGCAATTACTAAATGTTTTCCTGGCAATTTCTCTACTTTAACCAAAAGTACCCCCCTCCACCACCACCACCACACCATCCTCTCCAAACCCTGGATAATCCTTTTATTCTGTGCCATTTTCATATCATGTACCTAGAACTCTTGGCATCTGCATTGTCCCAACACAGGAAAGAGGAAGCAAAAGAAGGCAAGAGAGGGTGTCTCTGAACAGACTATGCTTTTTTAAAATTTTCAGTCATAATTATATTTCATGGCCTCTATGTCAATAATCAACTTTTTAAAAAAATAGAGGCAAAGGGAGGAGTGTTGTAACCTGTTATATCTACATGACTGGCTTCGTTTGTTTAGGCATACATGCATTCATTCAACAAAATTTTACTGAGTGCATGTTATGATCTAGGCTTGGGACTAAGCTGACTCTGTGGGAAGTACAAAGATGAAATAAGGCACATTCCTCTCAAGTTTGAGTGGAATGGAGATGATTTGATATTGGTTTAGCAAAGTATAAACTCTCCTAGGAGGCAGTAGTCTAGGATGAAACAAAGAACTGTGCAAATGTTAAATGCATGCTCAGTTAGCAAGACTGGGTCCGGGGTTCCTTGGGGTTGGGGACTGTGCTGAGGAGTTGCTGGGTTGCCTGGTGGCTAGCAAGTGACAAATGAACTCTGTAGAAGTGTAGAGGGGGGTGAAGTGAGAAAGTTGTTTTCTGGCACGATCCATGAAAGACAGGAGTTAATGAGACTGGCTAAGGAAGATGGGCAATGCTGGTCCCCACTCTTTTTAAATCTGATAATGAACAAACTTTCAATGCGTGGGATTTGGCTGAACGTCTCTGTATCTTGAGGTCATGAAATATCATTAACAGAAGTCCGTCCTTGCTCCCCTAGGTTACTGCCAAGGCTCCTGTTCCTCCTCGTCCACATCTTAGGACTAATTGGAAGGACATGGAATCCAGTGGAGGGAACTTTCTGTTGAAAACAAAGACAATAAATTCCAAGTGGTACATCTCATGTGGACCCCAAGTCACTGTGCAGATTCTTCTAATTTACACCTTAGTTAGAATGAAGTGGACTTTAATGATCTATAGCTGCCAGATAAATCAGTTATTTCGAGCAGTGTGCTTGGGTGGTGGGGAAACATCCCTTTTGTAGACCCACATTTGAGGACCTCAGGAATGTGATACATTGTCTCTCCTTCCACCCACCATGGGGAGAGATGACAGGCAAGCTTCCCTGCGTGTTGGCAGTCTGTGCAAGAAGGGGAGAATGGCGTGCTGCTCCTTAACTTAGGTTGCTGAGGATGGACCTGCAGACCTGTTCCTGAGTTACTTTCAGAGTGAGAGGGAAAGACCACAAAAACAGATGCCACCAAAAGGGTGCAGAATTCCAGTCAGCACATGGAGCCGGTTGAGGACATGACCATGAAACAACTGTTCTGTGTTCTGTTTCACTAGCATGCCTTTACCCACATGCCAGACTTTTCTCTGTCTTTGCAGCCAAAAAAGTGCCAAGAGTAAGCCTGAAGTCTGCTGAGAATTCAGATGCGAAGAAATAGGGGGAGAAGGCTGGGAAAGAGCCAATTTAGGGCTGTGAACGGTGATGAGTTAATGAAACTGAATCTGCCTGAAAATTTACCGAGAGCATTGTAAGACAGAAAAGGCTGAAAATATAAAGTGCACTAATCTTTTCTGTCATAGTGAACTTCTACACACATACATACACAGACACACACAGACACGCATACCTCCGTATATAAGCTTCTTTTGTGTCAAGGTATAGAGCTTCCCACCACCCTAGATCGACTGCCTTGTGCTCCTTTTTCTGTCACTATCTCCCCAATGTAACCATTATTCTGACTTCCATCACCACTGATTAATTTGGCCTATTCTTATTCCTGAACGTCACTAAATGAACTCATGTAATATGTACTCTTTTGTGTCTGGCTTCTTCCCCTCAAAAGAATATTTATGAGACTTTTCAGTGTTGCTGTATTTATCAGTATTTTCTCTCTTGAAATTCTGTCTACAATCCATCGAATGAATAAAGAACAATTTGCTTATTTATTCACCTGTCGATGGAAATTTGAATTGTTTCCAATTTTTGGTGCTTTGGAATAGAACTGCTATGAATATCCCTGAGCATATCTTTCAGTGGACAAAGGCACTCATTTCTCTTAGAAATTTATGTAAGACTGGGATTATGCATTGTAAGGTAGGTGTAGGTATAGCTTTCTACCTGGTCTGTTCTATTCTTCAGCCCAGGTCAAAGGTAATAAACAGAGTGTCTGAAAGCAGGGAGGTTGGAAGGGCTTGTGTGAGCAGGGTAAGCTGATGGCTTGTGCAGGGGCAGAGGAGCAGGTGCTGAAAAGACCCCCAGAGGGGGCCTGATGCCAATTCAACAAGAGATTGGGGGGAAGACTCATTAGGAATCAGCTTTAACTTTGTCTAGGCTCAGGGAAAGCTGAGCCAAATGACAGAGGGATAGATTTAAAAAATTGCAAGATTTTTAGTCTGCATTCTAGTTTTGCCCATTAGTGCAACATAAAATAGTTGACCGTGGGCATATAAGGATCCCTCAGATCCTGTTTTCTCATTTCTAAATAAAAAGGTGATCCCTAAATGACTCTTATGAGCTCATAATTGTTTGAATAGTGGCTTCGTTGTCAGTGTAAGAGACAATCACATGGAGATTACTAAGAGAAGCCTTCAGGTACTTCCTTCCATTGTCTTAGCATCTATCCCTGGGTATTAAAAGAATATGAAAATATATTCTCAGGGCTTTCATCATTGACCAGGCCAGCTATGTGCCTTTAGTCCTTCATGGAGAGTGGCTAAGCCTCTCTCCTAGTCCCGCAGTCTTTGTGTCCCATCAGGGAGCACTGGACCTCAACAGCCACCCCTCACAGGTGCTAGTCCATTTCCTCCCCAATCTCTCACTGATTCAGCCACTGCTTCTGGATAGTCTACTGGTAATTCTGTCACACTCACTGAAAAACGCAACTCAGGATGGACGTAGGGAGGTGGACCATTTTCTTTCATTCATTTTTCCAATCACAAAGTAACTCCAGATATGGCCCCTGCAGCCAGCACCTTACACACTGAACTGTCTCTGATACCCATCCCTGCCTGCTCTGAGATACGGCCCAGACCTCTGTCTCCTGTCTTGAGCTAAATCACCAAACAAATCAGTATCCCCCAGAGGACACTCCTGTATCTTAAGACTTCTCCCTCTGTCTTTCAGCTCAGGGACTGAAGGAAACAGATCAACCCCAGCTTTGCTGATGCCTATCAGGTGCTGTAAAATGACTCCCCTGCCAAGATGGGGTGGGGGTGGGGGCTCTGGAAAAATAAGATAAGGCTCTTAGGAATTGCTAATTCACAGCCTCCATGATGGAGCCCACACTTGTGATACCTCAAAATGCTTCCTCCACCCCTACAGCCCAACCTCCTCTAACAGGGAAGCCCTCTTTTTCCTCAATCTGTCCAGGTCCTGGGAATAGGGTATCCCCAGAGGCCATTTGTTCCTGACTCGTCCTACCTGAGAAGTTGTAGATCTCACTAAGTTCTAGTTTGTTGTTTCTTTCAAGAGCTGCATTGAAATATTTTTACAACTTGTGTTTATTGTTTGTTAAAATTTAGCTATTTATAATAAATAATTATACTTGTGATAATGTAAGGGCTATGTCCTCCTGCATGGATCACAGCCTTGTCTTGGTGAGGGGGCTTGCATATCTCAATGAAGCTACAAGCTATGTCGTGCAGCACCACCCAAGATGGACGAATCTGACCAAACATGGTCTGCTGGAGAAGGAAATGGCAACCCACTCCACTATTCTTGCCTGGAGAATTCCATGGACAGTATGAAAAGGGGAAAAGAAAAGACCCCAGATGTCCAGTTCAATGGACATTAATTTGAGCAAACTCTGGGAGACAGTGAAGGACAGAGGAGCCTGGCATGCTACAGTCTATGGGGTCACAGAGTCAGACATGACTTGGCAATTGAACAACAAAAGGCTATATCAGTCCATATTTCTGTTCTTGGTTCCTAGCTTGATATCTAGTGAATACAAACTCTTCATACCGAATAAAGAGAAAGTGGAAAGTAGTTTTGTCAAGAGCCCTACTCAAGGCTGAGATGCTAATATATCATCACCCCCTGGTGACAGATTACCTGAATTGCAGGAATATGCAGCAAACAGAATATTCATAGTGAACGTTTCAGGTAATAACACAGAATTTTTTAAAAAAGAAAAAGTTTTATAATTTCTATAAATAATTCAGAGCTTGTGAGAGCACTTGTGGCCATGCTCTCATAGGTCAAGAAAAAAAATTGAAAGTCCCTTTCTTAAATTTGCTACTATCAGTATATATAATCTTGAAACATTTACATACCACATTTTTTTCATGTGGAATCCAGCACATAGGTCTGATCCAGCGAAAGCTAAGAGAAGCTCCGTCATAAAATTAATCAGAAAATTATAAAATAGAAATCTGGCCCAACACTTTTCTTGGGAAAATAAGATGCTGTTCCAGAAATGAAAAATGAGACCCAGCACTGTAACAGATTATTCAAAAAACTGCAAGCAAAGATCTTTTTCCCTGTTCTGCAAGTTTGTCTCCTTATCTTCTTTTCTAGGGATAAAATATGTGCTTAATCTGCATGTGACTGCTAGTCTCAGGTTGGTGGGCCTGCTGGAATCCCTCAGATCCAGCTGGTGTGATTCACAAGGGCTATCAGGCTAGGTTTCATGTTTTCTTGTTTTAGCCATCTTTGCCTAGCCACCTTGGGCTGGCAGGCACTGCTCAGTTAACAGTGCCTGGCATATGGCAGGTCCAGTGTTGAATGAACTAAGCAGATACTTCCAAGTGATACAGACAACAACCCTGGCAGTTAGCGGTAACATAGCCCCACAGCAGGGACCGGAAAGGCAAGCCTTCTCTGAGCCCCTGCTGCACACAGAGCATGTCTCTGGGCACCCAGGAAGCCAGGGATCTTCAGCCAATTATTTGCACTGATATCTGGCAGCATTTTGTAGGACCCAGGTCTGCACAACCCTGCCCCTACCCCTGCCAGTGTGCTGTACTTTTAGGTTATTTGTGAATTGAGTCCTCTTATAACAGTGATTCCTAAAGATTTGTCCCTGCACCAGTAGGAGCCAGGATCACTGGGAACTTGTTAGAAACACAGGTACTCAGACCCCACCTCAGACCTACTGAATCAAACATTCTGGAGCTGGGACCGGCTATCAGTGTTTAACACGCCCACCAGGTGATTCTAATGCACATTCAAGTTCCTGAACTACAACCATGTAAGCATCACTACCAATAATCTCACATCACTGTCAGAACACGACTATGAACCCATTTGTTCTGATGGATCAAGGGGCTCTCTGTGGCTGGTTCTCGGGCAGGTCTTCTCTGCTGAGAATTATTTGGGTTTTCAGAATTTGAAATGGGAAGCAAATGAGTGGTTAAGAAGGAAGTTTGGACTTTTACTGGGGAGAGAATCATGAGCTCTTTTCTTCTCTGTCACTTATGTAGTGATGAAAACTGCTGAGGACTGCAGCAATCTTTTGAACTTGGGTGTGTTACACTTCTGCTTACCTGTTATTTGCCGTGTTGGGTGTTAGCGCTTAAGCCACAGACACATCCCCCAGGAAATGAAATCTCAGCACCAGAAATCTCAAGTTGGACTAGGCAAAAGCACTTCACATAGCAGCTGTTGTTGGGACCTAATGTAAGAGACGCTCAATCAATGTTCCTTTAATTGAGTAGAATGGATGTAGTCCTTGAGTGGCTCTCTCTAAACTCTATGAAAGACAGATGATGGCAGCTTTGATCTCAGCCTTCATAATCCTTAGCCTTTCTTACTTTTCTTGAGAAAATCTTGGTCTCAGGCCATTACAGACTCAGGCTGTCATAGGAGATTCAGTCTCAGAAATGCTCCAAAGTCTCTTCTGAGGCATATTTTGGCTCATCATCAGTTTTAAAAATGGAAAATTTGCCCCCCTATGTCTTGAAGGGAATGGCTACCCACTCCAGTATTCTTGCCTAGAGAATTCCATGGACAGAGGAAGTTGGTGGGCTATATATAGTCCATGGGCTCGCATGGGTGTCCCAGGTGGCTTAGTAGGTAAAGAACCTGCCTGCAATGCAGGAGACGAAGGAGTTGAGGGGTTGTTTCTTGGGTTGGGAAGATCCCCTGGCGAAGGGAAAGGCTACCCATTCCAGTTTTCTGGCCTGGAGAATTCAATGGACAAAGGAGCCTGGTGGACTATAGTCCATAGAGTTACAAAAAGTCAGACACGACCGAAGTGACTAAGTGCGAGCACATGTCTTGAATAGCCAGGGCAGCCAGAAGGTTAAGAAACCTCCTTTCTCGAAACTCTCTACCTCTGTTTGTATTCGAGTGCTGTCTTAATTCTGGAAAGTCTGGTCAGAGGACAGGAACTTGACCTTGTAGCACATCCCTTTGGTGTCACTACAGTGTTGATTTAATTAAAAACACTGCTTTATTTGTCCCTGTTTGATAATAATCCACCTCTTTAGGAAGCCAGCCTTTGTTGGGGTACTTTGGTCAGTTCAGTGTGGGCAATGGGATTTCCCATCCTTGACCTTCGTGACTAGGTGAATAGCAGGTGCTTGGTGGTTATTATGCCCCTGGGATAACTAAGGCTCAGTTACCTGTTGTTTTGATCCAGGCCCTGGTAATTGCTCTGCAGTGTTCAAAGCCAGATCCTTCCTGACCATGACGTGCTGACACGACACTCATTTTCGCCATCATTCAGAGCTCTGCAAGAGAGCAAATTACTTGTTACTGAAATGTGTTTGCCTTTGATGAATAAAAAGCTGAATTGACACTGCTGAGATCTAAGCCTCCAGGTGTAGGGATTTGGGAAACCTGAGTGTGCCATAGGATGAGGCTTAGCAAGACTATGCTGATTCCTTCAGCATCATGTACTGTATTATTAAACCCATCTGCATTGTGTGGAGTGAAGACCTTTCTTCAAGCAGATTTGGAATTTTCTTGAAAATATCTGGATGATATGATAAAATAATCAGGTTCTCTCTAACCTTGAAACTTAACTAGCTCTTCCCTACTGACAATACGAGGTTCTTTCTAACCAACATTCAGTGCCTTTTATATGCCTAATATAGGGTGCAAGCGTAGCTCACATTACAATTAATTTGAGTTACCAACAGCTTGTCTTTATTATACAAATACAGAGTGGCGACAATAAGAGTGATTGTCAGGCTGCATGTGTGTATACTCGCAGATTACTAAGTGACCAATTTACTATAAAAAATGGAAGGAAAATTACTGAGATTTGTTGCTTTTTGCTTCTTGTTTTGCATTACAGTTCAGTTGGAATTTTCACAATTCAGAAATGAAAATTGTTTTTACGTAATGATACCAGGTTTGAGTTTTTCCCCTATTTTTTTTTCCTTTAGAAAATATACAGCTTATATTTTCCCTTAACTTCAAAAACCCTACGAATTTTAAAATGCTAGGTCAGTGCTGGGGGTACAACCCGGCAGGCAGACTGTGGCTTTTTAATTCACAGAGAGAGAGATGGTGGATGGGGTATTCTGGGAAACCGTCGACAGGACCATTCATCCACATCCAAAGTTGAGTGGAAACATGGTCCAGAGGAGAGCAAATTAAAATATGGATGACGTTTTCAAAGAAGCAAGGAATAAATCAGGGAAGAACACACACTATTTTAGATAAGATCCACAATAATTTTCTAGTGTGTAAAAGGGGAAAATCCATTCTAGGGAACTCTGCCAATGACTGTTTTTGGTTAAAGGTTGGAATGAGCAAAATTTAGCAGAACTTTAAAAAATGTATTTTGAAGCAGTTTAGAAGAACATCTGATGCTCTGGTCATTTTTTCCCCCCCTTCATACTGTGTTTTGTTCAGGATATCTGTGAGTGAATGAATAATGTTGTGTCTGTTCACATCCCAAGCCTACCCTAAGCTAGTACCTTTTTCAACCTTGTGGTAAATTCCCCAAAACATTTGATGGAGACCATGCAGGTCAAAGGTAGAAGCTTCTCTGGCTGTGTTGTGGTAAATGCATTTTCCCTGGCCTTCAGATACACTATTAATTACAGTTCAGCAATCCTCTTCTATCTGATCTGATAGGATAGCCTTGCTTTATGTCACCTTAAAATGAGGTCAAGCTAAGTGCTGCAAGATATCAAGTATTCAGTGGCAGTACTCCTTTCCTGCAGGGGACAAAGCAAGCCTGACTTAGGTAATTGCACTGTAATGCTTGAGCCGGGCTGAATTGTTTCTGCCCCCTGCAAACCACTCCTCTATCTTTTACATTTACAGGCTTACATCTCTTCTGCATGTAGATCTCAGACCCGGTGTAGCCTCTTGTATAATTTGTGTGATTAATGAATTCTGGGTCTGGCCTATTCCTCGCATTGTAGGTCTATAAATTACCATAATAATATAGGCATAATTGCAGGTACATTTTTATATCCATCTGGTTCTGCAGTGGTTTTATCATTCATTCACTGAGAACAATTATTAATCTTCAACCCCAAGGCAGGACACCCAGTTCCAATTTGGCCCGTAAATAGTACATCAGTTTACAATAGGATCGGGGGACAGACAGTGTAGTTTAAAGGGAATAAATAATATACTAAACCTGGGGGTAAGGAGGGGCATGCAGCAAGTGGGGCAAGAGGTTGCAGAGAAGTTTAAAAACAAGGAAAAAGTCAAAATGTCACAGCGAAGGTGCTCATATTTCAAAGAAGCTGTGAAGAATTCTTTTTCCTTCTTCTGTGAATCTGAACTGCCTCTCTCTGACTATGTGGGTCTGGGGATCCAGAGGTTTGTAAGTAATAAAAAAGAAGATTTTTCATCTTAGAAGGTGCATTTGCTTGTGTTGGCTCAACTACGGGTAAGTATCTTAGATGATTGATGGACAAAAGCCTGATAACGCCATTTTTAAGGGATTGTTTATTTGAAGATGATACATTTTTAAGTATTTCTTGCCAGTTTGCACCCTCTGTAATTTCTGTATCATTAGTAGTGTCAGAAATTTGCTTTGATAAGAATTTTCTAATTAAAAGCAAATTTGTTGTCCCTGTGCCTTGTCCCTGCTGCTGCTGCTGCTGCTAAGCCACTTCAGTCGTGTCCAACTCTGTGCAACCCCATAGACGGCAGCCCACCAGGTTCCGCCGTCCCTGGGATTCTCCAGGCAAGAACACTGGAGTGGGTTGCCATTTCCTTCTCCAAGGCATGAAAGTGAAACGTGAAAGTGAAGTCGCTCAGTTGTGTCCGACTCTTTGCGACCCCGTGGACTGTAGCCTACCAGGCTCCTCCATCCATGGGATTTTCCAGGCAAGAGTCCTGGAGTGGGGTGCCATTGCCTTGTCCCTGTTGGAGCCCAATCGAGACATTTGAGCTTTTGAGACACTTCAGATGCTGTTCCTCTCTCAAGGAGTTTCTTAATGGGCAGGAACTGGGCCTCATTCATATTTGTGTTTTATATGAGGCTTGCCACAAATATTTATTGAATAAGTGAGCAATACAATTTTCAAAGAGTCTCTGAGGCTTACAAACACTTTTTTTTGCTGTGACGCTTGTGGGATCTTGTTCCCAGACCAGGGTTCAAACTTGGGCCCTCCACAGTGAGAGTACAGAGTCAACCACTGGACCACCAGGGAATTCCCCCAAAACACTTCTCCAAGGTAGTTAATAAAGCAATAAAAACACTAGCATTTAGTGATTACTTGTTCATATACATACACAAAACCACTCAATCTAGCAACCACTGAAGGGAAACCAATAAAATGATATCATTGTTGCTGGTTACTGAGTTTATAGTTGATTTATGCTTTCCTCTGAGTATATATTATATTCATTATGTAAGAGCTACAAGTAAAGGGTAACCATTTCTATGCCTGTCACAGGTATTCTAGTTTAGAAATGCTCTGTTTGAGCCAATAGGCTGGAGAAGAGGACTTGGTTATATTCCTTTATGTAGTTAAGCCTTGGCTTATTTATTGAGTAGACGCAAAAATGCCAAATTTGCTTTTCTGTCTTTTGGCAAAGTTTATTATTTTCCTAAGACAAGAAGATATATACTTTTCTCCTATTGACACAAAGTTTTTGTTTGTAACAAATCTAGAATTCTGTGAAATATATATATATATATATATATATATATATATATTCCTATCTGAGTGTTTCTGTAAAAAAACATGCTTCATTTTGAGACGAATCCAATCCTATTAAAATACCCTCATAGAAAACTGTTGATAACTGTAATAATTATGTCCAAGTCCTCTCAATAGCAAATTTATTTCTGTCAGTATTTACTACCACAAAATGGCAACCCTACTACAAAGGAAAGATAGGATGTGATTATAATGTGGAATGTGAACTGCTTGGACTAGATTGTAAAGTAGACATAAACACCCTACATGAAAGAAGTCGCAGTAATTATAAGTCATAAAAATGAGCATTTGTAGATGATTTTCTGATGTATCAACCATTTGCCAAGCACTATGTCATTGATCTTCAAAATAGCCCTTGTGAGCATGGTTGTTATCTGTTCTATAAATGAAAGAAATGAGTCTTGAATTCAGTGCTTTTGACTCCAAAACCTATGCCCAGAGATGTCTATCAAGCCTGCCACCCTCTTTTTCAGACACCAAAGCAGGTGTCACCACCTAATCCCGTTTCTTTCTCTCTGAACCAGATGAAATGCACATCTGCCTGCTCTCCTGCCCTGGGTTCTTTCTAGGTGTATTTTGCTGGGCACAGGTGGAGATAAAATGAAGCCCGAGTTTGCGTAAGAACCACAAGATCCTACAAGCTGCCTTTGATCGAAGGAGGTAGAATTCCTGTAAAAAGCTTTGGTATATTTTATCTCCTCTGGGAATTTTGGTCTGTGTCCTTTGGGAGGGGAGAGGTCTTCTGCTCAACACTGACTCCCTTTATTTCTTCCTTCATAAAAACTTTACTCTAATTGGCCAACTTGGAGTGTGCTGAGGTGACCTATTTCTGTCTGGGATAACAAAAACATTCCAGATGACTGACGCCTTTTACTGGGGACAATTTGACCTGATTCTAACCCTCCTGCTCTGTTTGCCAAGGAAGATGATCACTGACAGGTCTTAGCGCCGACCTCTTTTTATTTCTCATCTACAATGTTTTTTCTATTTTCTTGCAAAAATAGCCAACTTGTCCAAGTGCCTAACTACTATGGCAGTAAGTGCTATTTAAATAGATGCTGAATACATGTGTCCCAGCTTCAGTGAGTCAGTGAAAATAGTCGTGGAATCTGATTGCATAAATGCATGGGAATAGTGTTTGTCTCTGGGGAAACAGAAACTCCTTTAGAGACCTTGAGAGGACTGTATGTAGACGCAGAAAGGCTGAGGTAATGATCTTACACATTCAGGTAGAAGAAGGGGTCAAGTCCCTCCCTAAATGGAAAATGTCAAGAAATGCCTATTTGAATTTTCTGCTTTCTAATCATAGCCAATGCCTTAAGAATAAGAGAATGAGCAAGGAAATGTCTCAGAAGTTCTAATAGGCTTGGAAAATGTGTAGCTCTTACAACTGGTTTATGGTCTTTATTTGCCTAAGCAAATGTCCTGGATTATTCCAACATGTAGATTGATATTTTTTTTTAAGTACACAATTGACATTAAGAAACTTGAATCTAAAGAGACGAACCTTGCCTTACAGAACACAGTCGAACACGTCTTGGATAACTGGGGAAACCACACCACTCTGCACAGTTACAAGGGCAGGACTTTGTTGATGCAAAGATGACATTTTTCGAAGAGGCCTTTATCATGTGACTTTCAGTGTGTTATGCTAATTCTACCATCCTGAAATGTTTAGGGCACACAGGTGGTCTGTTAGTGCTAGTCAATTACTAATCCTGCCATAGAGATATGGCGTGGTTCCTAAGATTACATTCTTTCAAAGTTGGCAGTGGAGTTGAGTGCACAGAGATTAGCAGTCTTTTTTTGGTCTTGGCAGTAGGCAAGGAAATAAGGAACAGGCTTGAAATTTCAGTCGAACAAGTTCAACATTAGGAAGTCTTTCTGATTTTTAATATCCTCTGAACTCCCCTTTTAAAAAAAAAAATGGATCTTACAAACTCCCACTCCTCCCTCCTCTCTCCTCCTCTTACCTTTTCCTTTTCTTCAGAGACTCATCATCTATAAAATGGGGGAGATAATAATACATTTTGTCTTCATTATTCACAGATTCCATACTCATGAATTCACTGCTCACTAAAACCTTCATGTGATCCCAAAGTCAGTATTTGCAGCACTTCTGTGATCATTTGCAAACACACAAAAAGCAGAGAAAAATTTGAATCACAAGGTAACACTCCGTCAGCTTGTGGGTGTGTTCTTTTTGCCCTCTATTTGGTGCTACGTTTTTCACATTGGTGTTGCTTTTGGTTGATTTCACTGTTCAAAGTGGCCTCCAAGGCGAGTGCTGAGGCGCTGGCTAGTGTTCCTAAGTGCAAGAAGGTCGGATGTGCCTTATGGAGAAAACGTGTGTGTTAGATAAGCTTTGTCTAGGCATGCGTTACAGTGTTACTGGCTGTGAGTTCAGTGCTAGTGAATCAACAATATACATTACATAAACTAAGGTTTATGTGTTGATTGGCTGATGAAAATGTGACCAGAGGCTGGCAGGAACCTAACCTCGTATTTCTTGTAGGAGCGGTGGTGCAGTATTCGCTGACTCAGGATTCACAGCAACTTTATAGCTCACGGTTACCACAAATGTGAGCACTGACCATACCTACCTCTTAGTGTTGTTGTAAGGATCACCTGAGTGGGTGTCTATGAAATGCATGTTGCCTGACAGCTGTCACTGGTGTCACCATTATTACCAGTTAAAACCTGAGAAAAGAAAACAAGTAGCTCCACTATTTTATCTGAACACCTGGCTTCATTCTGCATCTTCCTCAGCCTTTGTTCCTCCATATTCGCATTTTGACAAAAGTGCATCAAGATGCATGCGATCTCAGGTGATTGTTTTTCACCCACCATACTGTCATATGTTCTGTTCTGTGTTGTGACACAGCCTTCATTTCCCTGGTCTTGTTGACTGAAAGTGTTGAACATTTTCTTCCTGGGATGACTTAAGAGCAATCCTTTTTCAGTGTGAGGCTGATTAATCTCTCACGACCCTGACAAGCTTTAAAATTCTGTGATTAATGCTAAAAAAAAAAAAAAAAAAAAGAACTTAGCAATAGAGAGAAGACTCTTACTGAGCAGGAAAATTTATTATGCAATCTTTTTTTTTTTTTTTTTATCTCCAGTGGAAAACTGCATGTGTTAAGCCAGAGGGTCTAGATCATTATTCAGTGGAACATGAATGAAGTGCTGAGGGTAAACAAAGGAAGA
This sequence comes from Bos mutus, assembly GCF_027580195.1. Classification (NCBI taxonomy): domain Eukaryota; kingdom Metazoa; phylum Chordata; class Mammalia; order Artiodactyla; family Bovidae; genus Bos; species Bos mutus. The sequence continues at coordinate 25,023,131 of NC_091626.1, read as the reverse complement.
GTAATTCCAATCTTAGTGAGAGTGTTGGTCTAGGACAGGGATGGTACACCTTTTTTATAAGCGGCTGGATATTAACTGTGTTGGATGTTGCAGGCCGTATGGGCTCTGTCACAGCTACTCACGTCTGCGCTGAAGCTAAAAGGTAGGTACAGATAATACATAAGACACACGGCTGTGACTGTGTTCCAGGAAAACCTTGTTTACAGTTGAGGTTCAAATCAAACACAATGTCTGATCACCAAAGAAGGCGGTTCCTTCATTGATTCTGTTCCTTCCACAAGATCTGTAGTATGTGTCAGGTTTTACCCTGGTTGGGAGTAACTTCAGGAAGGGCAGCAAAACAAGACTTTCTGTGTCTTATGAAGTTTACGGTCTGGAGGGGAAGAGAGGGGTCTTAATTGTATAAATTGATGTGCAGTTTACTCAAGTTGATAAATGCCATGAAGGAAGAGATTAGTGGGCAATAAAACTATACAATGTGAGAGATTCAGGCACTAAATTTAGAGAAGGAGCTGTACCTTGAGGCTATCATCAGTGAAATCATAGAGCCTTGCTCATTGTGAACTAAATGATTTTTGTTAACAGGAAATTTAATGATGTACATAACTAGCAGGAAGTAGATGGTAACTCTTAATGTATTTTCAACAGTCAATTGGTCCTTGAACCAGGATGAGGAAAAAAAAAAAAAAGGCAGGGGGCTTTCTACCTTGAACTAATAATCCCACAAATAACCCCTTAATTCATGTGTAGATATAACAATCATGCCATCTGGATTCTTATTACAAAACTCAGATTTTGGGGGTCCTTTTTATGTAACACCCTTTTAAAAGATAATGGTTTTACTTGCCAGCTCCTTATTTGCTGAGTTGGGAATGGATTTATTTATATCAGCCACTTCCTTAGTATTTTATTTTTTTGTATTATTGGTCTTTCTAGGGAGAAATGTACGAGGTTGAGAAATGTACAAGAATCAGGGCAACAGCAGCTGCTCACCAACTCTGATAATTCAAGGGCAATGCGGAGTCAGCAGACCCTAACTCTCCACAGGCAGCACTGGGGCAGAGCCTGGGCATCCTCATGGGCTTCCTGGGATGAAATGTATTTGTGAAGCTATGTGGGAGAAGCCCAGAGACTTCTAGAAGTATGTAGAGGAGAATCTAGGGGGTGCAGTGTAGGGGCTGAGAATTTGAGATGTGTAGCTTATTACCATGAATATGATCTCAGCTTTCCAACAAGATCCCCTGGTGGCTCAATGGTAAAGAATCTGTCTGCCAAGTAGGAGACTTGGTTTCCATCCTTGGGTTGAAGAGACCCCCTGGAGGAGGAAATGGCAACCCACTCCAGTATTCTTGCCTGGGAAATCCTATGGACAGAGGAGCCTGGCGGGCTACAGGCCATGGGGTTGCAAAGAGTCTTAACTTAGCGACTGAGCATACAAGCACACCCGCAACTTTTCAGCAGGCCATGCAGACCCTCAAAGCATGGGTTACCCTATTAACATGCGGGAATTCCTGATTGTGTCTTTTTTCTAGCTGTTCAGTCCTTATATTAGTCCTTTTGAAATCTCCCTAAATCCTTGAGATTAGAAATGTAAGTTGTCCCATATATTGAATTTGGCAAAGTCCTTCTGGGCATTGGTAGAAATAGATTCCTCCCTCCTCACTAGGCAATATGTTTCCTTTATTTGGTGGGTTTTTTACCCTTTGCTAATTTTCCGTGTCAAAGCTCCCTTGTTAACACATTTAAAAGGTTGTCTCATCAATATTATTCCAAGTGAATTTTGCAGTATCCTTTAAAGGGGGGAAAGAAAGTGAAAGTGAAGTCGCTCAGTCATGTCCGACTCTTTGCGACCTTATGGTCTGTAGCCCTCCAGGCTCTTCCAGCCATGGGATTTTCCAGGCAAAAATACTGGCGTGGGTTGCCATTTCCTTCTGCAGGGTATCTTCCCAACTCAGGGGTCGAACTCGGATCTCCTTTGCAGGCAGACTCTTTATGTCTGAGCCACCAGGGAAGGGAGAGGGCAACTATTCATGTGATTCCCTTGCTTAAAACCCTTTGATTCCCCAGTGGTGTTAGGATTAACTGAGCTGGGGCCAGGGCGCCAAGTAAGGGAGTGTCCTGAGTCAGTAATCAAGATTAAAAAATACTGATTGCACTGTTTTCTAAAGATCTCATAGGCATCAATGGCTTACATCTGCATTTGTAAATGAGGTCTTGAGCCACGCTCTTGATGTCTCTGAGAGGCCACCACTGTAGGCTTCATCACATGTCCTGCCTCTCTCCATTCACACTGACCTCTGTGGCCACTTACTTTTCTGGAGCTCAGCATGCTTCCTCTACCTCATCTGCTCTCCAGGCCCTTGCCCAGATTGTTGCCTTTCTAACACCTCCCAGGGCTGGCCCTCCTGCTCATCCTTCAGAACGTGCTCAAGTCCCTTCTCAGGGTCAGCTCCTCTGCTGTGTGTCCTCATGCAAGCGAGTGCCCTTCCCTGAGAGCGTGTGCCCAATGGACACGCATGGGCTCATTTTGTTTACTGACATCTAACTCCTCCAATTGGTTGCAAGTCCCACAAGAGTAGCACCGAGTTTGTTTGTAACTCTCCTAGCACAGTGACTCACACACTGATGATTCATGAACAGTTGATGGACGTTTATCTCACGTCCTTCTGGTGTAAGGCCATGATATTGGACTGGAGACTTTAAGTGTCATAGTTGTTTCCTGGTGGTAGACGTGTCACTGTCACCTGTTCATGGTTGCAGAGTACTGCTCCTTTTCACAGTAAGTCTTGTGTTGTGACCTTTGTTGACAGCATTTGCAAACGACTGCTCTATTTAGAGGAGGGAGTAAAGTGGTTAAAAAAAAAAAAAAATGAAAGCACCCCTCTACAGATGAGGAAAATGGCAGTGAACTCACTTGCCCAGGAGTCTGTAGCACAGCAAGAACTCCTCCTTGGGTTTATGACTCTGAGCTTTGTCCTCATTCTGCTTCCCTAGGCTCCGTCTGTCAGGGGAAAATACAGGAGAAGATTCCCCTTTGCGTTTGCAGCAAAAGGACAAAGGAGATTAGGAACCTTTTCTTAGCATGAACACCTTGCCAATTTCTAGACCTTTACTCACTAATCCCTTAAAACATCCAATTTGCACATCTCTGCTCTTAGAGGCTGAGTGTTTGGTGTAAGTTCCACAGTGGATAAAAGGCAGTGAAATAAATAAATAAAAAGTAATAAAAGGTATCTCCTGGCAGAACAAAATATTCTTTCTCTTGTTCACTCTCTCAGGCTTACTTTATCCTCTTCACCATGAAGGGCTTAATTGGAACTGGCTCTCTTATTAGCCTTCCAGTTAAATCACTGCCACGGAGGGACTTTCCTCCTATTAGACTTGTTTGCTTGACAGACCTTTGCAGGAGTTAAGCAGAGACTGAAGTAGTCACCAGAGTAGGGACCCAACACAGGGTCTGAATGGTTCCATGTGGCCTTGGCTGAAGACCTTGGCTGCTATTTCTACTCCTGCCTGAACCCTGGGCTTCCCTGGTAGCTCAGCTGGTAAAGAATCTGCCTGCAATGCAGGAGACCCCAGTTCGATTCCTGGGTTGGGAAGATCCCCAGGAGAAGGGATAGGCTACCCACTCCAGTATTCTTAGGCTTCCCTTGTGGCTCAGCTGGTAAAGAATATGCCTGCAATGCGGGAGATCTGGGTTTGATCCCTGGGTTGGGAAGATCCTCTGGAGAAGGGAAAGGCTACATAGCTCCAGTATTCTGGCCTAGAGAATTCCATGGACTACAGTCCATGGGGTCACAATTGTACACGACTGAGTGACTTTCACTTCACTTCACTTCCTAAACCCTGCTGTGGTTCAAGGTCAGGCCTTAGAAATAGTCCTTTTGTAGCTGTCACTCTCTAATACAAGGCCACATCCTTTCCTCTATAGAGTGTGCAGGCCTCAGAGAGGATTAAGTGCAACCTCAATGGGTGTTCAGGCACTTAACAAATATACACTGGCCATCCACTCTGTGCTTGGCATTTCTGAACCCCAGAGACACAAACAGCTGAGAGACCCCTGTCCTCTTGGAGTTTGCATCCTCATGAGTCAATGAATAAGTAATCAGATAAGTTTTATTTTCAGTAATAAGTACTATGGAGAAAAATGAATTAGAAGGAATAGGTGTGACATTTAATGCTGGTGGTAGGTGGCAGATGGGGTGGTCAAGGAAGGCCTCTCAGTGGGGCAACATTTGACCAGAGGCCTGAATTAGAGCCATACTAATGTCTGGGGGAAAGTGTGCCAGGAAAGGTATAGAGCTTGTGCAAAGCTCTGAGTCCAGAGGAGGTTGATTGCCCACCAATCAGGAAGAAACCAGTGTGCCTAGAAAGCATGGAAAGAGTGAAAGGAAGTGAGACCAGAGTTGTGGGCAGGGGATAGAGCAGGAGATGTTCTGCAGAACATGTTCCATTATGGAAGGGCACTGCAGAGATTTGAGCTGGGGAGGGTCATGGTCATAATTTATTTGTACGTTAAAGAGGCCATTCTGGCTACTGTGTACAGTGAAGAATGAATTTGAGTGAAGCAAGACAGGAATGGGACAGGGAGATCCGATGAGAGGCTGTTAGAATAATCCAAGTAAAAAGATGAAGGTGACTTGGAACAGGGTGTTACAGTGGAGGTGATAAGAGGTCACATCTTTGTGTGTGTTGAGAGTGGGCTCATTCACAGATGTTGCTGGGCCAGACGCGGGCTATGAAGGAAAGAGATGAGTCAAGCCTCACTTATTAGTTTATTTACAAATGTTTACTGATACCCTCTCAGGGACCAGCCAGTGTTATATGTGCTTGAATATACCTGTGAACAAAATAGAGATTCCTGCGTTTGTAGAACTTACATTCTAGCAGGGGAAAGAAGAAACAGAATAAATGTAAAAGGCAGCACATTATATTGCATGTCTAGAAGATGATGCATGTTATGGTAAAAAGAAAAAATAGAGGAGGGCTACTTGGGAAGGGGAAGCAGTTGCGATTTTAACTACAGTGGTCAGAGCAGGTCTGTTTAAGAAGTCACTGAAGTTTCTGGCCTGAGTAGTTAAATGGAGGATGATGCTATTTAATGAGATGTCTAAAAAGAATAAATAAATAAAACTAGAGGAAGAAGGAGATTGGAGGTTAGCGTGATGTAAATAAGTACAGTTGACTCTCAAACAACATAGGTTTGAATTGTGTGGGTCCACTTATATACAGGTTTTTTCAGTAAATACATATTACAGTGCTACATGATCCGTGGTTGGCTGTATCCATAGATGTGGAACCATGGATAGTGAGGGTGGACTGTAAAGTCATATGGGAACTTTTGGCTACATGGAGAGTGGGAGACCCTAATCCCTGCACTGTTCAAGGGTCAGCTACAGTTGTTGTCTCTAAGTATTGAGCCTGAGTTGCCTCTTAGTGAAGACATTAAGTTGGTGGATATCCAAGTCTGAGCCTGAGGAGAGGTCAGACCTACAGTTGTAAATTTCAGAGTCATCATAGCCTAGAAGGTTTTTAAAGCCAAGGGACCAGTGGGACTTCCCTGGCTGTCCAGTGGTTAGGAATCTGCCGTCCAGTGCAGGGGATGCAGGTTTGATCACTTGTTGGGGAACTAAGATCCCACATGCTGAGGGGCAACTAAGCCCATTTTCAGCAACTATTGAATCCACGTGCCCCAAGGCCCATGCTCTGCAACAAGAGAAGCCTGTGCCCTGCAACTAGAGAAAGCCCAGGTGGCACATCAAAGACCTACTGCATCCCCCCCCACCAAAAAAAAAAACAAATAAATTTAAAAATAAATAAACCCTTGGGACCAGAGGAGCTCTCACAGTGCATGCATGTAGAGACTGAGAAGAGAGTCAAGGGCTAGTGGGTCCTCCAAGGGGAGGAATGAAAAGAGGAGTTAGCAAAGGAGGACCTGAAGTAGCAGTTGGGAAGGCAGGAGAAAGATGAGCAGTGTACGAAAGAAGAGTGTGAAGGGGAGAGAGCAATCCACCTTGTTCAAAGCCTCAAATAAGATATACGAATGGGTCAGGGGAAGGGAACGTGGAGATCATTTTATAGGCTACACCGCTTGAGCTGCCTGCCAGTGATCAAGTCACCAGTTACCAGGTTGTTGCCATTGAACTACAGTGCCTAGAGTCACAGAAAGGTATCACCTCACTGTGCATCCACCAAAAGACCAGGACTAAGAGCCCTCTGTGCTGGCCGGTGTTGATGTGATTGACTTAAGAACGAATACTTCTTCTGCAAGGCAGAGCAGCTGGCGCAGATCATGGAGGCTCTGAGTATCATATAGAATATTATGAACTTAATTTTATAGGGGTGTGTGGGGGTTGAGGTAAGATATTTAAGCCAAAGAGTGACATATCGAAGCCCATTTCATATAGATATTTTGGGGAGCAGAAGGAAAGATGAGTTGAAGTGGGGAGAGTGATAGGGAGACCTGGTAAGGAAAACTGTTTCCCGTTGTTAAGGCATGAGATGGGGTGGGGATGGTGGCCGGCTGAGTCAGAGGAGAAGCAGGGAGAAGGCAAAGGGGAGGACACGTCAGAGAGACACTGAGAAGGTGGATTTCGAGGCATTTGGTAAGCAATCAGGAGAGGACATGAAGGCAGGAAAGCTGGAAAACAACTCCAGAGTTTCTTTCTTGTGTGACTGGGGTGGGGCATAGATCGCACTGTGGATTTTTGCTGGGAGATCAAGGGAAGGAGTTGATGGATTAACCGGTTTATGGATTAATTATTAAGACACAGCAAGGCCCTGGGAGCAACCTTCCTTACTAATTAGTCAGCTGGTAATTAGGCAGCGGCTGATTAATGCTATCGCCTGCCCCCTGGGGGTGGGAGGAGAGGAGTTGGGCCCCCACCCCCTCCCAGAGTGCTGTGCTGCATGAAAGAAGGGGGACCCAGCATCCCTGTCATTATCGGATGTCCCCACCATCCGCCCAGAAATCCAACTGTGAGGGGATATGCTTGACACCAAATTTTCTCTTCCCGTAACCCTTCAGATGTTCTCTGCCTAATGGGGAAAAAGCAGGGAAAGAGGGAAATCTGTGTACCACGAAATTCTCATTCTCAGAAGCGGTGTTTTGCAAAAACGCCATGGCAACCTTCCCCTTCCACTACTCGGGATCTGATTTTCATGCATCTGTCAAATGCACATCAGAGTTTAATTTTCTGCTTTGGAACTACAACGTGGGTTCTGCTTCCCCCATCCTGCGCTTCTGTCCTCCTGAAAAGTGCCTGCTATGACGCGAAATGGAACTTTCCCAAGGCTGACGTAGCAGGTGAATGCTGAGCGTCTGAAGGTAACCCAAAACAGAATTTGGTAAATGCTTTAAAAAAAATCTATAAATTTCCTAGAGACCCAAGTGACTTTAATTCATGAGGCACATCCTGCCCTCCTGTTGGAGCAGTGTGAGAACTAAAGGGGGGATTGTTTAGAATCCCCCCTCCCCAGCCGCCCCCTAAATTCCAAACATTCTCTGATGATTTAGTTCAAGTACTCATGTCTGAGTGCTATTTCAGCGTTCATTAAAAATACCTGTCTCAGGCAGGAGTCCTGCATCTATAAGCTTCTCATCCGGTGATGGACACTTAGCCAGAACTCTTTGCAGATGCAAGAAGCAAAGGTCCAGAGGACCAGAGGGCAAAGAGCAGAGAGTGCCAGGGCAACGGATGGGATAGATGAAGGCTTTATTTATTTTAGTATTTTCAAACATTAAAATGAAGTGCTAAAATTTAGAAATCCATCATTTTTTTTATTTAAAAACTCCAATAAATCCTCCAAATCCCAAGAAATTAGAGGTGTGGGATTAACAAATGCACACTGTTTTTGTTTTTTTTTTTTAAAGTGTCTGACTCTGCGACCCCATGAACTGCAGACTGCTGGGCTCTTCTGTCCATGGGATTTCCCAGGCAAGAATACTAGAGTGGGTTGCTATTTCCTTCTCCAGGGGATCTTCCTGACCCAGGGATTGAACCTGCATCTCCTGCCTTGGCAGGGGGATTCTTTCCCACTGAGTCACTAGGGGAGCCCAAAAAATGCACACTATCATATACAAAATAAATAAACAATAATGTTTTACTGTGTAGCATAAGGAACCAAATTCAATATCTTGTAATAAACTGTAATGGAAAAGAAATACAGAAAGAATATAGATATATATGATTTAGTATATGTATAACCAAATCACTTTGCTGTATACCTGAAACTAACACAATATTATAAATCAAATATACTTCAATTAAAACATTTTTTAAAATTTCAAATACTCAGAAGTCATGGCACATTGGGACCCCAATTTCCATTTGTCAGATGTCAACTAGAGATGAGTTGTGTGCTTCAGAACTCAGGGCATGCGTGGTCCCCAAATGTCACACCTCCCACCATACCTTGCTGTCTCCACAATGCTGAGGAGCCATAGGATTCACTGATGAGTGGTGTTCCTCCAGAAGACTTTATTTTTTTTAATTAATTAATTTATTTTAATAGGAGGCTAATTACTTTACAACATTGTAGTGATTTTTGCCATACATTGACAGGAACCGAAGAGCTGACTCATTTGAAAAGACCCTGATGCTGGGAAAGATTGAGGGCAGGAGGAGAAGGGGACGACAGAGGATGAGATGGTTGGATGGCATCACCAACTCAATGGACATGAGTTTGGGTGGACTCCGGGAGCTGGTGATAGACAGGGAAGCCTGGTGTGCTGCAGTTCATGGGGTCGCAAAGAGTCAGACATGACTGAGCAACTGAACTGAACTGACAGGAACCAGCCATGGGTGTACATGTGCCCCTGTGCTGAAACCCCCTCCCACTTCCCTCCCCATCCCATCCCTCAGGGTTGTCCCAGTGCACCGGCTTGAGTGCCCTGTTTCATGCATCAAACTTGGACTGGTGATCTATTTCACACATAGTAATACACATGTTTCAATGCTGTTTTCTCAAATCATCCCACTCTCGCCTTCTCCCACACAGTCCAAAAGTCTGTTCTTTATATTTGTGTCTCTTTGCTGCAGAAGACTTTCTTGATCCTCCAGGTAAGGGTCAGTTGCCTACCAGTACTTCTAACATAGCCAGAGCAATTTCTATTTATATATATAATATCATATATATATATATTATCTATAGTAAAATACACTATGTGTAGTAAAAATCACACATATAAAATTTATGTTTTAAAAATTTATAATTTATATATATATAAATTTTACTTTTTACTATATTTGTGTATATATAATTTATTACTATTATATTATAATTACTTGCTGATTTATCTCAGTCTCCCCTCACTGTAATTTAGGCTCTGTAAGAGCAAGTATTTTGTCCCATTTGCTATTATACCTGGGTTTCCCAGGTGGCATAGTGGTAAAGAATCTGCCTGCCAGTGCAGGAGATGCAAGATTCATGGGCTTAATCCCTCATTTGGAAAGATCCCTTGGAGTAGGAAATAGCAACCCACTCCAGTATTCTTGCCTGGAAAATTCCATGGAGGGAGGGGCCTGGCAGGCTACCATCCATGGGGTTGCAAAGAATCGGACATGACTGAGCATGCAACACACACGCTATTATATCTCCAACATCTTGCAAAAAGCCTAGCCTAGAGCAGTTACTCTTATATATAAATTTATCAAACAGGAACTGTAGCCTAAATGATCTCCAGGGTCCATTTTAGTAATGTCCTGTTGCTCCCACGTTTCTTTTCAAATGACCAAGTATCCACGTCGTTCCTACTATGGGACACATTTTGCTTGCCTCTGTGAACACCTAGTTACCGATACTGTGCTTTGGTTCAGTTCCCTCTTATATACCTCATAGAAATAGCTACTATAAGAGATGGAAATGCCCTTGGAGTTCAACCACCTAATTTGCAGGTGGGGAAATGGAGGCTCAGTGAAGAGAAGTGACTTTCTTGAAGTCACAGTTATAACTCAGCGTAGAAAAGAGCTGCTACAGAACAGCCCACCTACCTTGTTCTGTAGTCTGGAGGAGCCACTGACCAATGCAGAAGGAAGGAATAAATGCCCCGTGTCACCTGAATGGTGAAAGTAACACATGCTAGAAAGGTTTCAGAATCATCACTAGGTTTAAGGAATTCGGTTTCCATAGCAATAGTTCTCAAACTGGGGTGCTCAAATCCATTCTCAGGGGACTCTGTGTCCTCTCTGCAAGCAGGGATTATGCATACATTCTGATCATCTGCTGCTGAATTTCAGAGCTTTCATTGATTTCCATTAGCAGGTATGAGGCTATCCTGGCCGATGAGGTGGGGAAAGAAGGGGTATTGATTTGTAAATGACACGTACACACCAAGGGAAAACCCAGGGGTGGCAGGATGGTGTTCGGCAGCAGTCAGGGACTGTGGCGGTTTATGACTTTTTTACATTGCAGGCCGTGATTTCACTGCAGCAGGATACCATGACCCATTGCAATATTTTATTTTGGTTTCTGAATTGCATAAGAGCTATAAGCAAAAGCACTTGGTATTGAATTGTGTTAGTTTTATACATATTTAAGCAACATTGCGATAAAAGTAATCTAAAATGATGCTGAAGGTCCAGGAGATGTTATCTTTCTTTTCAAAGGCTCCTATGCATTATTCAAGGGTGTTGTACACTGACTTCCTTTCACATTTGTATTTAAGTTATGAGAATATATTGGCGTGAGCAAAAATTTTTGTGGCATGAGCTCTTTGGCTGTCAGAGCAAATTACTTATAAGGAACTTGGTGTGGGACGTGTGACGTGCTCTATCTGCAGTAAATTACTGTTTCTACAGGCACTTCTGCAATCTAGGAGCTAATTCTGACTACTGTTTGCTAACTTTGAAACCTAATCCTTTGGAAGATGTTATGATGTACATGGTCTGAGAAGTGAGAAGGTGTATCTTCTCGTTGATACACTGTAAGCTGCTTATTTAACTTATATGCAGAGTACATCATGAGAAACACTGGGCTGGAAGAAGCACAAGCTGGAATCAAGATTGCCGGGAGAAATATCAATAACCTCAGATATGCAGATGACACCACCCTTATGGCAGAAAGTGAAGAGGAACTAAAAAGCCTCTTGATGAAAGTGAAAGAGGAGAGTGAAAAAGTTGACTTAAAGCTCAACATTCATAAAACGAAGATCATGGCATCTGGTCCATCACTTCATGGGAAATAGATGGGGAAACAGTGGAAACAGTGTCAGACTTTATTTTTTTAGGCTCCAAAATCATTGCAGATGGTGACTGCAGCTATGAAATTAAAAGATGCTTATTCCTTGGAAGGGAAGTTATGACCAACCTAGATAGCATATTCAAAAGCAGAGACATTACTTTGCCAACAAAGGTCCATCTAGTCAAGTCTATGGTTTTTCCTGTGGTCATGTATGGATGTGAGAGTTGGACTGTGAAGAAGGCTGAGCACCGAAGAATTGATGCTTTTGAACTGTGGTGTTGGAGAAGACTCTTGAGAGTCCCTTGGACTGCAAGGAGATCCAACCAGTCCATTCTGAAGGAGATCAACCCTGGGTGTTCTTTGGAAGGACTGATGCTAAAGCTGAAACTCCAGTACTTTGGCCACCTCATGCGAAGAGCTGACTCATTGGAAAAGACCCTGATGCTGGGAGGGATTGGGGTCAGAAGGAGAAGGGGCGACAGAGGATGAGATGGCTGGATGGCATCACTGACTCGATGGACATGAGTTTGAGTGAACTCCGGGAGTTGGGGATGGACACGGAGGCCTGGCATGCTGTGATTCATGGGGTTGAAAAGAGTTGGACACGACTGAGCAACTGAACTGAACTGAACTGAAGCTAGAGGTCAGCAAGCTATATAGCCCGATGACCAAATTTGACCTGCAGAACCTTTTTGTAAATAAAGTTTAATTGAAACTTAGCCACACCCATTTGCTTACAAATCGCCTCTGACTGCTTTTGCACCGTAATGGCAGAGTTGTGAAATAGAGACCCTGTGGTCTACAAAGCCTAAAATCTTTACTATCTGACAGATCCCTAGGTTACAACACCTTCTACATACCATCATTTCTACACTGTGCTTTCAGCTCAGGTCCATTTCATTTGTTTGATTCTCTAAAGTGTCTTAATTCATCTATTCTGTTTGAGCAATTAGGAAATTCTAGATGGCTGTTGCTTTGTGTCAGATTCCTTGATTTCTCTAATGAAGGCATCTACTGTCCTCTCAATGTTGACTGCTACTTTTCTTAAATTGCTGGGAAATTGGAGGCTGGTGAGATGTTGCTTTAACTGTGGACAGCTACCTGGTGGAGGTGGCCTGGGGCTGAGCTGTGAATTAAATCCTTGTGTTTCTATCTGTCCACCCACCCTCGCTGAGTCTCCCACTTTCATCCTGTCTTTCTCTCACCATCAGCAGTGCCCTCAATTCTTTCTTGCCTCTCAGCCATATCAAGGAAGGCTCAGATACCTCACTTTTATCTCCATTTAAATTCATTTAATTTGTTCACTTCTTAGTTCCTCCAAGGCTATTCAGACTTAAAGCTTTTTGCTCCAACTAATGAATAAGAAGCTTTTGCCTCTGTGGAAGATTTGACCAAGTTAGAGGTGCTGAGGAAGTTTGGAAGGATGGGGGTAGCACCAAGGAGAGTGGGTGGGAACAGAGATTTTCCTGAAAATGGCCAACCCCCGCTTGATGACTATGGTTGGATGCCCTGAATCTTGAGTTTGCTGTGAGGATCAGAGTCTACATCTCCCTCACCCCAAAGCCCCAAATCTTCAGGGGGATCTCAGACTTTAAAAATAAATTCTCTCAGTGTGGTTGGCTTATTTGTGGAACCACCCAAGACAGGCACAAAAAGCAGAAAATTCAAATGCTATTTGGGACATTTGACTGGAGATGACTTCCTTAGCAGTCATGCCTAGGGGCATCATCAAAGATTTAGTAGAGTATTATAGGATTTAGGGACATTTCCTAAAAGAAGCTATCTATTGCTGAATATACTTTGCTAGAGAAATTGAAAGACATCGTTGTTGTGAGTAACCAAAATAAGGGAAGACACTGGAGCTTTCGTAGCCAACTGAGGCTATTCCTGATCATGCCAGCAACCTGTCGTCTGAAGATCAGGTCAACCATGCTGGGCTGGAGCAGAACAATGGTACCTCAAGGGGCCGACAACTGAAGAGCAAAGGCTGGTGGCCACTGAGGTGCTTACTTGATTCTGGTTGTTCAATATGTAGAGATAATAATCCTGTTGTGTCTTTATGTCCACCTGGTGTTCTTACCACGGCAATACCTCCAGACATGTCAGGGATTGAACCCAGGTCTCCCGCATTGCAGGCAGATTCTTTACTGTCTGAGCCACCAGAGAAGCCTGAACATGTCAGAATTGTTGCCAATTCATCGCTTATTCTGGAAACTAGTAGTTTGTCACATATGCCCTGAGAGTTTCTTCAACTAACATTTACTGAGCACCTACTGTATACCAAAAGAATTGGCACAGTTGTGAATAAAGTTTTCCTGTCTTCGAGGAGCTCAGGATCCAGTAAAGGTGACAGGTCTGAAAAATTGCAGTCTAGACCAGCAACATTAAGAACATTCCCCTTAATAGCGTGTTCCTTTCATTTCTTTTACACGGAATTTGATTTTTTTTTTTTTTTTTGCCTTTCATTCTTCATTGGGGTTTGGGGGTAGTTTTTTTGTTTTTATTTATTGAAATATAGTTGATTTACAATGTTGTGTTAGTTCCAAGTGTGCAGCAGAGCGATTCATACATATATATATACGTTCTTTTTCAGATTCTTTTCCCTTATAGGTTATTACGGAATAGTGAAAATAGTCTCCAGTGCCATACAGTAGCTCCTTGCTAGTTATCTATTTTATATATAGCAGTGTGTATATGTTCATTTCAAGCTCCTAATTTATCCCTCCTTCCCACTTTTCCCCCTGGTAACCACAAGTTTGTTTTCTATGCCCGTGGGTCTATTTCTGTTTCATATATAAGTTCACTTGCATCATCCTTTTATTTCAGATGTCGCATATAAGCAACATAATATGATACTTGTTTTTGTCTGGCTTATTAAACTTCCGCGTGGTGATTTCTAGGTCCATCCATGTTGCTGCAAACAGCATTATTTTTCTCTTCTATGGCTGAGCAGTATCCCGTTGTATTTACATAGGCCACGTCTTCTCTGTCCATTCTTCTGTGGACGGACATTCAGGTTGTCTCCATGTCTCAACTATGGCCAATAGCGCTGCAGTGAGCACTGGGGTGCATGTATCTTTCTGAATTTGACTTTTTAAATTCAACAGCAATCAACTGAAGCCTAAGCTGTTTAGCTTTCTAGAAAACATTCCAAGTGAATCTATAAGAATTTTAATTAAAGAAGTGAATTTGAATATGTTCAAATTGTGGCTCATAGAATAACAACTTTTCTGCTATGTATCCTCACCATTCTCACATGCCAAATAAATTTGATGAGGTAGAATAAAAGAGTCGAGACCAGAGGTTGGCAAACTACAGTCTGAGGGCCTTGTTCCTCCTGCTGCCTATTTTGATGAATAAAGTTCTGTTGAAACACAGACATGTCCATTCATTTAGGCAGTATCTGTTGTCTATAACTGCTTTCAAGCTACAATGACTGAGTGGATAGTTTGAACAGATATAGTCTGTGGCCAGTAAAATCTAAAATAATTCCTATCTTGACCTTTACAGAAAAAGTTTGTCAACCCCTGGTCTAGACTATATTAGACACCATATAAAGTGTAAAAATATTCTGCATTTCTGACTGTAAAACAACTTAAGAACTAGTACATTTTTACATTTTAACATTGATTTGAAGTCTAGACAGATTAGGGTTTAAATTGAAATCAAATATCCACTTCTTCTATGGTAAGTATTCACATGGGAAGTATTTAGCACTCATGTACTCTAAGTTTCTCTTGTTTTTGATGTGTCTATTTATACAAATTAAGGATTGCTAAATGCATTTAGGAAGCAAGTCATCTTCACCAACCAGAGAGTCAGTTCAGTTCACTTCAGTTCAGTCACTCAGTCGTGTCTGACTCTTTGCACCCCCATGAATCGCAGCACGCCAGGCCTCCCTGTCCATCACCAACTCCCGGAGTTCACTCAGACTCACGTCCATCGAGTCGGTGATGCAATCCAGCCATCTCATCCTCTGTCATCCCCTTCTCCTCCTGCCCCCAGTCCCTCCCAGCATCAGAGTCTTTTCCAATGAGTCAATTCTTTGCATCAGGTGGCCAAAGTACTGGAGTTTCAACTTTAGCATCAGTCCTTCCAAAGAACACCCAGGGTTGATCTCCTTCAGAATGGACTGGTTGGATCTTCTTGCAGTCCAAGGGACTCTCAAGAGTCTTCTCCAACACCACAGTTCAAAAGCATCAATTCTTCGGTGCTCAGCCTTCTTCACAGTCCAACTCTCACATCCATACATGACCACTGGAAAAACCATAGCCTTGACTAGACGGACCTTTGTTGGCAAAGTAATGTCTCTGCTTTTGAATATGCTATCTAGGTTGGTCATAACTTTCCTTCCAAGGAGTAAGCGTCTTTGAATTTCATGGCTGCAGTCACCATCTGTAGTGATTTTGGAGCCCAGAAAAATAAAGTCTGACACTGTTTCCACTGTTTCCCCATCGATTTCCCATGAAGTGATAGGACCAGATGCCATGATCTTCGTTTTCTGAATATTGAGCTTTAAGCCAAATTTTTCACTCTCCTCTTTCACTTTCATCAAGAGGCTTTTTAGTTCCTCTTCACTTTCTGCCATAAGGGTGGTATCATCTGCATATCTGAGGTTATTGATATTTCTCCCGGCAATCTTGATTCCAGCTTGTGCTTCTTCTAGCCCAGCGTTTCTCATGATGTACTCTGCATATAAGTTAAATAAGCAGGGTTACAATATATAGCCTTGATGTACTCCTTTTCCTATTTAGAACCAGTCTGTTGTTCCATGTCCAGTTTAACTGTTACTTCCTGACCTGCATATAGATTTCTCAAGAGGCAGGTCAGGTGGTCTGGTATTCCCATCTCTTTCAGAATTTTTCACAGTTTGTTGTGATCCACACAGTCAAAGGCTTTGGCATAGTCAATAAAGCAGAAATAGATGTTTTTCTGGAACTCTCTTGCTTTTTCCATGATCCTGCAGATGTTGGCAATTTGATCTCTGGTTCCTCTGCCTTTTCTAAAACCAGCTTGAACATCTGGTAGTTTGTAGTTCACGTATTGCTGAAGCCTGGCTCAGAGAATTTTGAGCATTACTTTACTAGCATGTAGATGAGTGCAATTATGCAGTAGTTTGAGCATTCTTTGGCATTGCCTTTCTTTGGGATTGGAATGAAAACCAACCTTTTCCAGTCCTGTGGCCACTGCTGAGTTTTCCAAATTTGCTGGCATATTGAGTGCAGCACTTTCACAGCATCATCTTTCAGGATTTGAAATAGCTCAACTGGAATTCCATCACCTCCACTAGCTTTGTTCATAGTGATGCTTTCTAAGGCCCACTTGACTTCACATTCCAGGATGTCTGGCTCTAGGTCAGTGATCACACCATCGTGATTATCTGGGTCGTGAAGATCTTTTTTGTATAGTTCTTCTGTGTATTCCTGCCATCTCTTCTTAATTTCTTCTGCTTCTGTTAGGTCCATACCATTTCTGTCCTTTATTGAGCCCATCTTTGCATGAAATGTTCCCTTGGTATCTCTAATTTTCTTGAAGAGATCTCTGCTGCTGCTAAGTTGCTTCAGTCGTGCCCGACTCTGTGCGACACCATGGACTGCAGCCCACCAGGCTTTTCCGTCCATGGGATTCTCCAGGCAAGAACACTGGAGTGGTTGCCATTTCCTTCTCCAATGCATAAAAGTGGAAAGTGAAAGTGAAGTCGCTCAGTTGTGTCTGACTCTTAGTGACCCCATGGACTGCAGCCTACCAGGCTCCTCCATCCATGGGATTTTCCAGGCAACAGTACTGAAGTGGGGTGCCATTGCCTTCTCCGAAGAGATCTCTAGTCTTTCCCATTCTGTTGTTTTCCTCTATTTCTTTGCATTGATCACTGAGGAAGGCTTTCTTATCTCTCCTTGCTATTCTTTGGAACTCTGCATTCAGATGCTTATATCTTTCCTTTTCTCCTTTGCTTTTTGCATCTCTTCTTTTCACGGCTATTTGTAAGGCCTCCCCAGACAGCCATTTTACTTTTTTGCATTTCTTTTCCGTGGGGATGGTCTTGATCCCTGTCTCCTGTACAATGTCACAAACCTCATTCTATAGTTCATCAGGCAGTCTATCTATCAGATCTAGTCCCTTAAATCTATTTCTCACTTCCACTGTATAATCATAAGGGATTTGATTTAGGTCATACCTGAATGGTCTAGTGGTTTTCCCTACTTTCTTCATTTTCAGTCTGAATTTGGCAATAAGAAGTTCATGATCTGAGCCACAGTCAGCTCCTGGTCTTGTTTTTGTTGACTGTATAGAGCTTCTCAATCTTTGGCTGCAAAGAATATAATCAATCTGATTTTGGGATTGACCATCTGGTGATGTCCATGTGTAGAGTCTTCTCTTGTATTTATTAACCAGAGAGTAATAGTAGTCAAATCACTGATGCTGAGGTGAGAAGAAAAAAGACTGAGCATTACTCCTACCACACAGTTAGAGGAAGGGCTGAAAGAGTCAGCCGAGGGCGCAAAATCTCACTGGAAGAGATGGCTTCAGAGGAAGAGTACATGTAACATCTTCCAGTGAAGCTCCCCCTGTCTTCCAGACTCCCCAGTGGGTCTACAAAAAGTTTGCCCTGTAAGAAGGCCTCTCCCTGGATCTGAGAAGCTCAGCCATTCCACAGGCCTTTCTTTCAGGGAGCTAGGGGAGAACTTATACAATAGTCTGTGCCCTGTGTTTCACAGAACAGTTTTAAACAATCAGTTCTCCTAGTTTTATACCTGAACTCAGTATCAGCAAGGTCACTTCCTTTCCCAGAAGAGCAGCAAGGCAAGTGCCCAGATATCCCTGCACAGTGACTTTGCTTCTAGCTTTGCTAAAGGCTGGAAATGCATGTCTCCACAGGAACTGGAGATGCAATCCCCTGGGAGGAAGGAAATGGGGAGAGAAGGTGTTAATTCCCCCATTAACACCTGTTAATGGGGGAATAGGTGGAAGCATATACAGATTGCCTATTTCTGCTGTAATGGCAAGTTGGTCTCCTGATAGGAAGCCAGAGATTATGCAGAAGGGGTCTGTTTAGGAAAAAATAGGCTATTGATACATCACTGTATGTATTGTCCCTAGCATGGTGTATACCTGGTACATAGCACAAATATATATTTGAGTGAATGAATCAATGAATGAATGAAGACCTTAGACTCTGAGGACAGGCAAAATAGGATCTAAATTGTAGTATTGCCAGTAGCTATCAGTTATCAACTGCTGTGTGACAAATTACCCCCAAATTTAGCAATGTAAGTTTTTATCTCACAGCCTACACTGGACAATGCTTATTAGCTCCTATGTTTCCATCATATCACCTCTGGGAATTGGTCCATCCCTTCCCTCAGTTGCTCATGTTTCTGTAATAAGCAATCAGGTCCACTGAGTACCTCAGTGCAGGGTCTTTCCCAAGGCCATAGCCATCTCAAGCCTCAGCTGGAGGAGGACCCATTCCCAACCTTACCTGTGTGGCTGTTGGCAGGCCTCAGATCCTTGATGGCTGCAGCCAGCAGCATCAATCCCTTGCCACCTGACCTTTCCAAAGGGCTGCTTACAGCATGGCAGCTGACTTTCCCCAGAGAGTGGAATCACAGAGAGAATCCCAAGATGAAGCTATAGTGTTTCTTTTGTTTTTTGAACTTCTAAAAATTGTCCATATGTATATTTTTAATTGTAAGTGTATGATTCAGTGGCATTAAGCACATTCACAGCCACTACCATTATCCATGTTCAAAACTTCATCAGCCCAACCAAAGCTCAAAGCTCTAAGGTCTTTACCACCTAATCTCAAAAGTGACATACCATCACTTCTAATCTGCTCCTGAGTTACTAAATCCAGCCCACACTCATGGGAAGAAGATTACACAGGGTGAGAACACCAAGAAAGTGGGTATCCTTGATGACCATCCTAGACGCTGACTACTATAGAAGCTTTGTGATCCTTTTGTTAAGCTTTTTGACTTAACCTCACTAAGCCTCAGTTCTATCCTTTGTAAATCAAGCATGATATCTACATCGTAGAACTATGTTCATGTCCAAGGGAAAAACCACCACACTTTCTGCATGTTAGCATGAGATAAAATGCATGTCCTTCAGCCATGATGTTTGACCACCTTGAACTGTGTCTTTCTGCACAGCCTCTTATGTTCTCTATGATGATTCAGTAACTGTCACATCTTCAGACCCTTGACAGCATGAGAAGAACCCTGGCGATACAGGCAGCAATCTCTAAATATTCATAGTATAATCTTTAGGCAGAGCCAAGCTTCCTCTGAAGAAGCCTATGCTGGACAATACTGCGTTTATATGTTCCCATTGTATTACCTCTGGGAATTGGTTCACCCCATCCCTCAGTTGCTCGTGTTCGCCACCACGATGGTCTCCTTGTTCCATTATGGTGTACTGTCTTTCTTCCATGCAAATTCCCAAACATCCCTTTAATGCATCTCCTCTCTTTCCTGATGAGCTGTCCTGTGCAGTGAATAAAAAGCAGCCAGTACCTCTTCAACTCTCTATGTGGGATTATGCAATGAGCAAGCAGGCTGCTTTTAAAACTATCCTTTAAATTTTTCCAGAATGGCAACATATATTTCCATTTTTGTCCCCTCTCAAGGTTGATCCTAAACAGGTCAGGGATCATTTCAAATACCAGTTTACAGGTGAGTTCTGGGTTTACCATGCATTCAGCCGTGTCTTTATGCATCTTCTGTAGTTCTTTAAGGGACTATCAATTTCGATCCAAAGCTAATCAGCTGTGTATCAATTCCATTGTACTTTTAAGCCAAAGAAGTAAATTAATATTCTGTACCAAGTTTTCCAATGATAAGTATTTTGGGAAGACTATTAAAAACATTTGAAATTAAAATAGTTGACTGGCTAATGCTCAAAAACCAAAAATAATTACTGAGCAGTGTTTTCCAAAGTGTGGGCTGTGGAATGAAATGTTATTTGTTTGCCCACTGACCAAAATTAAATTGATAATCTCTAAAGTGGATGAGAATATGGTGAAGCAGTCATAGATGGTTTGCTGCTGGGAGTATAAATTGGACTTGTCCGTAGGGAGACAAGTTGGCAGCTTCTATCAGAATTGAAAATGTATGTGTCCTTTGACCCAGAAATTCAACTTTTGGAAATTAATCTTAAATCATCCTTGGCTTAGTCCTTTGGCTTAGTCACTTAGTCATGACTGACTCTTTGCGACCCCGTGGACTGTAGCCCACCAGGATCCTGTGGCCATGGGATTCTCCAGGCAAGAATACTGGAGTGGGTTGCCATGTCCTCCTCCAGGGGATCTTCCCAACCCAGGGATTGACCCAGGTCTCCCACATTGCAGGCAGATTCTTTACCATCTGAGCCACCAGGAAAGCCCATAGGTCTCCAAACCGGGGTCTCCTGCACTGCAGATTCTTTATCAACTGAGCTATGAGGGAAGCCCTTAAATCATCCTTGCATATATACAAAAGGGCACATATTCAAGGAGTTTCACTGCTCTATTGTTTGCAGTAGTAAAAAATCAGAAACAAGTCAATGGTCATCAATAATAGACCAGGTAAATCCATTACAGCGTGCCTCTATTTTGGAGCACCATGGAGCAGTCAAAATAATGAAGCAGATTTATGTGCCTGCACCATGAAACATAGACACAATAGTCTGTTACCTGGATGAAGTAAGTCATAGAGAAGTATCTAAGTATGATCCCTTCTGTAGGAAATGTTATGTATATTTGAATGTGATATATGAAATCACACATATGTATACATATGTATACACACACACACACACACACATACCCACCTAGATTTGTGTGAAAGGATACACAGCAAAATGTTAATAGTAATTATTCTTCTCTTGGGAAAGGAATAGAATTTTCTGGAGGACGGGAAGGTTGCTTCCCACTCTACTATATATACTTGCTTATAGTTGTATCTGACTTTTTGTGACGCCATGGACTGCAGCATGCCAGGCTTCCCTCTCCTTCACTATCTCCCAGAGTTTTCTCAAACCCATGTCCATTGAGTCAATGATGCCATCCAACCATCTCATCCTCTGTTGCCCGCTTTTCCTCCGCCCTCAATCTTTCCCAGCATCAGGGTCTTTTCTTTCATAAAGCAATTTTAAAATTACCTTTCAAACTTATTATAGAAGTAACATATATTTATTTTTGAGCAAAGAAGAATTATAGTTTTAAGCAAAGAATTACCCATATCTTTTTCTACACATGTACTTACTGTTTTTTTAAAATGTAATTATTTTACATAGACTGTTTTGTAATCTACGTATTTGAATTTAAAATATGCAATAAACATGACTATTCCCTAAAATACTATATAATCAACATATTTATGTGCCAGTAGATACCAGGGACGGCGGAGCCTGGTAGGCTGCCGTCTGTGGGGTCGCACAGAGTTGAACATGACTGACGTGACTTAGCAGCAGCAGCAGATATTAAATTATAATATGTCTAATGGTTATAATATTATGATTTTTAGGTACATGAGATTGTTGGCAACTAGGAATTCAAAATGGGGCAAGATAAACTTTTAGTACAAGAGCCTTTTACCTGGTTCCTTGCATTCAGGCTTGTCCATCCCTATGACCATAGTGCCCATAGTCTATACCTAAGCTCTGTCAGTGTCTTGAATAAAATCTTCCATGGCCATCCATTGCCCTCATGGTGCAATGTATGGGCCACATACATGGACGCTGTGTGGACTACAGGGTCTCTCATTTTCAGGCTCATGTTTATCCTCCAGCCCATCTTTGGTCCATACCTTTACCTCCAAGACCTGTCAGCCTCCCGCCTCACCCTGACTTAACTCTCATGCCTCCATTGCTAATTCAGTCACTTCTCTGATTCCCCCCGCATCCTGGACTTTCCCTCGGCCCTGGACATCTCTTGCTTTTGCCACCCGACACTTCCTCTCCCTTTTCCTGACATAACAGTTCATCATGTGTGGAGACCTGGAGTGATTAAGGTTATTAACCAATCCTGCTTCAAGCTCATCATCTATTGATGGGATAAAAACAGTCTCAACCTCCTCAGGTCATTAATTAGAGGAAGCTGATGAATACCTCTCAGCAGCTTGGATGTGCCAGACACATGGTAAAGTCTCGCTGTATGTGGCTGCAGGTGCTGGTATTGGAATCACCCATCTTGTACTCAGTCAGTCTGGTTTGGTTGGGATTGGTTCCACTTTCTGCCCTAGAGGTAGATTCCTGATTAGCTAAAGAGATCAATTAATCTCTTCCTCCTAGACTGTGTAATTGATATGCAAGAGGACACAAAACCCAAGTTGAGCCATTAGGAGTCATTATGAAAACTTTTAAATAGAGAACTTTTTTTTCTCTCTCTCTCTAGGCTTGAGCATATTGTAATGAAAGTGAAAGTCACTCAGTCGTGTCCGACTCTTTGTGACCCCACAGACTATACAGTCCACGGAATTCTCCAGGCCAGAATACTGGAGTGGGTAGCCTTTCCCCTCTCCAGGGGATCTTCCCAACCCAGGGATCGAACCCAGGTCTCCCGCATCGCAGGTGGATTCTTTACCATCTGAGCCACCAGGGAAGCCCTTGTGCACATTGTATGCCAGCTTATTGCTGCTGCATGGAGCCAGCACAGAAGCAAGCAGAGCAGAGCTAAGAGAAAGCACTAGAACACTGTGTGGGGCCCTTTCATGAGACCATCGCTGACCAGCTCTTCCTCAGCTTTCAGTCATCTGAGCCAAAATATTCCTTGTTTGCTTAAACCACTTAGGGCTGGATTTTCTGTCCCTTGTGACCCAGAGTTCCAGGGCATGTATCCCATGTCTAACCAATGTACATCGCAGTATAATGCTCTGTCTACTGGTCTTTCCTTCTTGCTAGATTTTAAGTTCTGTGAGGAAAGGGCCTGAGTCATATTCAGCTTTGCATCTGCAGCCCCGAGTGCAGTGCTTGAGAATATTAGAGGTTAAGCATTTGTTAAGTGAATAAAATACCCCAGAGTCTACCTTGAGTGTTTCAACAGAAACTTTTCAGTGCTGCTGGCTTATCCAGGCTTAAAATTCTGCTGATTGACATAATAGGATGGGAGGGGAGAATTAACACTATTGAATGCCTAATTAGGAGCCAGGTAACATATACAATGGGCTTCCCAGACGGTGCAGTGCTAAAGATCCATCTGCCCTTCTGCAAGAGCTGTGGGTTCAGTCCCTGGGTCAGGAAGATTCCCCTGGGATAGAAAATGGCAACTTACTCCAGTATTCTTATTTGGAAAATCCCAGGGACATAGAAGCCTGATGGTTTCAGTCCACGGGGTTGCAAGGAGTCGGACTTGACTGACTAGGTACACACACACACACACACAAAACATATATAATACATTCCCTTGTGTCATTTAATCAAGAAGACTAATTTCTCTTTCTCCTTATCTGCTCTCCAATGATAGGGGAATGATTTTGTCTGTCAGTGAAATAATGTAAAATAATGAAGTAATCATTTGCAAATCAGTGATTTTATCTGTTAATGAAATAACAAAATATGAGCTATCTTCAGGCATCTAATATAAATGAAAAACAAATTAAAAGCATACAAGTTCTATTATTTAAAAGGAAGCAATCATTTGAGTTTTTTGAGTTCAAGATGCTATATTTTATAAACTGTTACTATTGTTTTTGAAAGGAATGATTTCATTAACATATGCCATTTTAATTGCAAAGCATTTATTTCAAAATCCCCTAAGAAACAGAAAGTGAAGTACTTAATTAATTAAGGGAAGTGATGTAGTTGTCTATGTTTAGACAAATTAGAAGGTCATAGGAACCCTCTGACCTCTCCATGTTGCCAGTTTATTGTCCCTTAATTGATGACATTCAATCTGGGGACTCTTGACCAGGACAGAAACACTGAAGAGCCTTCAGTCCAGAAGGTTTTCTGTGCTGATTTTGTCCCTGATTTCACTTGCTCAGAGAGCATTACAGTAAGAATTGTAATGCTTGTCCTCTATCTGTGTGCAGTTTATATTTTTTCAGGTTAGTTTTTCAGAGACTAAGAATGAAGATTTCAGTAGAGCCCATCTCTTTCTTGTGTAATTACTCTTTATAAAGCAATCTATAGAAATATATTGACTGAGTAAAAACAGTTATTAATCATTGAGTTATCTGCATAATGGTACTTAGGAATTATTGACATCAATTATTGCTATGTTTATTCAGTAAATATTTTAAGAGCATCCTTCTATGGACCACACTTTGTTGAATACAAAGATACCTGGATATGGTAGATTGCTTGCCTGCAAGGAGTGATAATCAAGTTGAGTTGTTCTTGAATTGCCTTTTTCTTTTATAGTTGAAATTTTGATGGATGGACAAATTCATCCAAAAAGAATGTTGAAGTAGTTCATCTGCACATGTCAGTGAATTAAGGATTAATATTTAGTGAGAGCCATAGGCAGCCTGAAAGCTTCCCAAGTGGTTCAGTGGTAAAGAATCCACCTACCAAGCAGGAGACTGGGGTTCAATTGTTGGGTTGGGAAGATCCCTTGGAGAAGGAAATGGCAACCCACTCCAATATTCTTGCCTGGGAAATCCCATGGACTGAGGATCCTGGCAGGCTACAGTCCATGGGGTTGCAAACAGTCAGACACGACTAGGTGACTGAACGACAACAGGGAAGGACTTGATAGCATATTATGAGTATTTTTAGGTGGAGAATCTTCAAGGGAAATAACTTTTACATCATTTGAAAGACAGAAGAGTTTTCATTTTGAGTCACTTCAGTTCTTATAAACTGAAGTGATTTTGTCATGTCTGGTCTTTGTCGTGATAACAGATTCAGTCTATTTAAACTCTGTCAGTGAGAATATTCCTGGGTGGGGTGGGAAAATAAGATGCACGTGAGTGGTAGAATGCCCTTTTAGGACTGATCTACTTGATCGTCTGCTTTTACTTTTCTCCATCCTTTTCATCATAAATTCCCAGGTGCTCCATCTCAGAACTTTTCTAACTCTACTGACTGTCCTTCTCTTCTGTCCATTCCTAGTTTAGCTTTTAATTTTTCCCCATCTTACAAAGTGATAGCTCCCAAACACTTGTTAAGTGAGCAATCAGTTCAGTTCAGTTCAGTTCAGTCGCTCAGTCATGTCCGACTCTTTGTGACCCCGTGAATCGCAGCACGCCAGGCCTCCCTGTCCATCACCATCTCCCAGAGTTCACTCAAACTCATGTCCATCGAGTCGGTGATGCCATCCAGCCATCTTATCCTCTGTCATCCCCTTTTCCTCCTGCCCCCAATCCCTCCCAGAATCAGAGTCTTTTCCAACGAGTCAACTCTTTGCATGAGGTGGCCAAAGTATTGGAGTTTCAGCTTTAGCATCGTTCCTTCCAAAGAACACCCAGGGCTGATCTCCTTTAGAATGGGCTGGTTGGATCTCCTTGCAGTCCAAGGAACTCTCAAGAATCTTCTCCAACACCACAGTTCAAAAGCATCAATTCTTCGGCATTCAGCTTTCTTAATAAACCTTTATTTGTATGCACCAATGTTTTCAATCAACATACTTAATAACAAAGTATCAATAGAACATGAACAGTGTCAGATTTTGTTGAAAATCCAAACCCTCTCTTTTACCCTTTTCTTCCAAATATGGGAGAGCCTGAATTCCTAAGAAAATGCTAAACATATCAAAGAAATGGAGACAAATATATGTGAACAGAGAAGGACACTGACACTAATCTTGGCTGCAGCCTGGAGTTACTTGAAAGTATATCAGGAAACAAACCTTGGGGATTTCCAAAGTCGAGAAAGAAAAACCTGGGTATTGGAGGAGGAAGAGGTCAAAGTGTCAAAAGGCTACTAAAATATCAAGTGTGTAGAGAACTGAAAAGTACAGTTTGGATTTAGAAACTTGGAGTTATTAGTGACCTCTACAGAATTGTTTTTGGGAAGTTGTGAGGCTTGAAGTCAAATTGGTAGCCCAAGGAGTGAATGGAAGATAAGGAAACTGTTGTATAGATACGGGTGCTTCCTTCAAATTGATTGTAAAGAGGGTAATAGGATGGTAGCTGGAGGAATGTAGGGACTTGAGGACCAGGAAATGCTTTATTTTATCTGGGAGATACTTGAACAGGTTTAAAAGCTGATGGGAAGGATTCAGTCAGAAGGCAGCGGTTGAACTGAAAGGCCTAAAGAGATGATATAATAGATGATGTTAAGTTCCTGAGATCTACAATGACCCCAAACCCAAGAATCATTTAGAATAGACCTGAAGTTCAAGGTTCACCTAGGAAAGAGTCTACTTTCAGATGGCCTCTGAATTTAGGGCTGAGGTTCAGCAGCCTGTCCTGAAGTGTGGAAGGAAAAAGAGAGCCAAGTTACCATTGGCTTCTCCTCTGACTCTAAGGGACGCAGTTCATGTTCAATGTTACATCAAGCTTTGGAAACTAAGGAAAGGAGTGGGTAGTGAGGACGCATAAA
Organism: Bos mutus; assembly: GCF_027580195.1. Classification (NCBI taxonomy): domain Eukaryota; kingdom Metazoa; phylum Chordata; class Mammalia; order Artiodactyla; family Bovidae; genus Bos; species Bos mutus. The sequence goes on along the minus strand of NC_091626.1, from coordinate 24,996,485 downwards.
GATTAAAATAAAAAACTAGACACGGCCAGTAATTTCATCACAGGTCAGTCCGGCTTTGCCAGAACCTGAGAAAGCTTGGTTAAGCGGCTTGGTTTTATCTCACGTTGGACTTGCGGATATTGAAAACTGTCACTGAGGAAACCAGTGTGGAATCAACACATTAGTTGGGGAAGAATGCCTAGAGCCATGGCTCTATTACCTAGGAAAGTGAAAGTCGCTCAGTCATATCCGACTCTCTGCGATCCCATGGACTATACAGTCCATGGAATTCTCCAGGCCAGAATACTAGAGTGGGTAGCCTTTCCCTTCTCCAGGGGATCTTCCCAACCCAGGGATCAAACCCAGGTTTCCCATATTGCATGCGGATTCTTTGCCAGCTGAGCCACAAGAGAAGCCTGGGAAAGGCCAGAAATAAAATCATTAAAGTAGCTGTGACCAAACAGCAGTGTCCTCCTGACACCTGCATTGTACATCACTTCTTTGCTGTCCATCCTGAGGGCTCACCATCCAGAGTTCTAAGCCTGAATCACCAGGCAGTGCTTGAGGGATGTGCCAGTGCTAATTATGTTAAATATACATGATTAGCTGTCTAATCTTATAGTTATATTGATAGCTTAACCTAATCAAAGACTCACTTCAGCCAAGCTGACCTTGCTGATTGCCTGTGTTGGCCGCCAACAATTTCATCAGAGAGGAGAGTAATAGGGAAACTGGAGGCAGATTGTATTATGATTTATGTGGGGCCATGAGGGTAGTGTTTGTATCAGCAGGAGCTGTGAATAGATGCTGTGGGTAGCTGGATATGACAGAGATTTTTCAAAAATTGGCAGGCATGTTACTTTTGGAAAATTTCCAGTGAAACAGAGATTTAGTAGTTTTTTTTTCCTTTCTTTTTTTACAGTTTGCTTTCTGTGACATCTCTCTCCTTTATGCTTAATCCATGTTTGTTTCCCAGTATGTGTTTGTCACTGTTCTGAGTTTGGGAAGATGAAAGAAAAACTCCAAATTAATACATGCCATCCAGAAGTGATTCTCTAGGTTTTTTTTCTGTTGGACACAAACCCACAAAATAATCCCTTTTGTAGACTAATACAAGAGTAAAAGAATCCAACTTCCCTGATTGTGGGGGACAGGTTAAATTCCAGTGGATGTCTGTTGGTACCCTGTAGATCAGGAGAGAGACAAGAGCATCTTCCCTGCCCATTTACATGATTTTCTGAACAGAGAGAGAACGTCCAAAGGCAGGACCATACTCAGATCTTTGACTGTTTATCCCTTTTGAAAGCCCCTCCTCTTAGGTCTGTAAACTGATTGGATTCCATTGTCTGGTATACTCCTTGTCTGGGTAAAGGAGTATAGAGGGAAGGGGTGGAGAGGAACCAAGGCTGGTAAGACCAGTGTTCCCCTGGGTTATTTTATAGTTGCTCGTGCTAACCCAGGGAGCTTAACCCTTAGGAGTCAGGCCTGTGGTTATGTAGTTTCTTCTTGGGGGAAAATAGTCTTACCAGCATTTTCGGGCTGCTTTCCCAATTGTTATCACTACTCCTGTATATTACCCTTCAGGAACTGTGAAATGGACAGAATGACTGCTCCACGCTCTCTATGAGGGCCTATTTGATGTCCTGCAATGGGTCAAGAGAGAGACCCTAGAGTCAGGTTGGACGGGAGGGAGAGTCACCTATTCCCGCCCGTCTCAGGTTGCACTCTGTTGTGCTGTCCACCCATGCTGGCCAGAGGGTCCCATGAAGCACCTGGGGTACCAGCACCATCTAGTGGGAAAGTGGGCCCTTCTTCCCCAAAACTTTTGCATCATCACCACATCCTTATGGACAACATACCAAGAGTCAGTGGGTGAGGGTGGATCTTTAGATTAGTGCCCAAACTGTAATATATCGGCAGCTGCAGTTCCCTAAAGTCTGAATATCAATCAGTTCCAGGTAGGTGATGATTAAAATCACAAGAGTGGTTTTGGATTTAAATGAAAATCTTTTTTGTCTGAACTACTGATGGTGTTGAACTTCACCTGTGATTCTGGAAAACAGTGGCAACTAAGAAACAATCTTCCACCCTCTTGTGTTCTGGGACAGTTTCCTGCACAGTCACCTCCCCCACGTGACTCACATAAGACTCATGGATGACCCCCTTGTTTACTTGTGACAAGGCCAGACACAGACCCTCCAAAATCCGAGTCTTGGCCTCCTACCTGATTAAGTGAATGTGTGCCCCTGTGTGCGTGCCCACTGACCTCTGGACAAAATGCCTGTTCATTGAACATGAGGCCAAACTTTAGTTAAGCCCAGAGGTTGAGCAGACCTTGAAGCACACAGCAGTCGCTCCTTGTTGGGCCCTTCCTAAGCTCTGCCAGCTGCAGGTCACGCCCCCTGCTCACCCCAAGCCTGCTCCGCCCAGCCTTGTTGATTCCTCTGTGTTGCAGAAAGGCCCTTTCTGCCTGTACTATGATCAGACAGAGGCGTCTAGGTCTTAGGCCCTGAGCCTTGTCCCCACTACACTAGTTCCCCTCCCTCTTTGAAACAGTCTTTTTAAATAAAATCTTTTCTTATCTAAGTCTGGAATGGTTTTTCCTTGACACTATTTTATTTGTTAATACTGTCTATTGAATTGAACAGACTTTTTCTTAATGACCTGACTTCCTCCTTGAGACTGTGAGTCATGGCATTATGCCCAAGAGGTCGTTCTTGGTGATAAAGCTGATGCTGAGATGTTGGCTCATCTGGAAGTAATGCTGGAGTTGCTGTATTTAAGGGATGAGCAGCTACTTTTCTGTCATGTATCTCTGAGTTACACTGAGCTTATTTGGGTCAAATAACATGGGGACCTTTTACTTGGTCAGGAAAAAAAAAAAAACTAAAACACTGTCTGCAGAGTTTACACTGTACACTAACCCCTGTGTATGTACACAAGCATATGCACACAGGCTTCCCAGGTGGCACTGGTAGTAAAGAACCTACCTGCAAATGCAGGAGACATAAGAGACACGGGTTCGATCCCTGCATCAGGAAGATCCCCTGCAGGAGGAAATGGCAACCCATGCCAGTATTCTTGCCCAGAGAATCCCATTGCCAGAGGAGCCTAGCAGGCTACAGTCCATAGGGTCTCAAAGAGTCAGACACGACTGAAGCGACTTAGCATGCACATGTGCACATTCATATATATATATATATATGAATATATATGTATATATATATACATATATATATATATATATATATCTTGGAGAAGGAAATGGCAACCCACTCCAGTATTCTTGCCTGGAGAATTCCATGGACAGAGGAGCCTGGTGGGCTGCAGTCCATGGGGTCACAGAGAGTCCGACATGACTGAGTGACTAATACACACACACACATATGTATATACATATACACACACATACATGTATAGAACTCTTGTGGCTAATTTCTGAATTAAGTTTGTATTTTATGTAGGTACATATAGGTGTGTGTGTATATATGTGTGTGTATATATATATGCTGCTGCTGCTGTTAAGTCGCTTCAGTCGTGTCCGACTCTGTGCGACCCCATAGACGGCAGCCCACCAGGCTCCCCCATCCCTGGGATTCTCCAGGCAAGAACACTGGAGTGGGTTGCCATTTCCTTCTCCAATGCATGAAAGTGAAAAGTGAAAGTGAAGTCGCTCAGTCGTGTCCAACTCCTAGTGACCCCATGGACTGCAGCCCACCAGGCTCCTCCATCCATGGGATTCTCCAGGCAAGAGTACTGGAGTGGGGTGCCATTGCGTTCTTCAAGTATATTTATATACACACACATATATATTATGAACTCTTATGCTTAGAAATTAGCTATAATAATCAGATAATGTGAGCTAACTTTCTGAAAGGCTATTGAGATATAACGTGGGCATCTGGCTGCCATCTTATTTTTACCCCTCAACACATGAAATGTTAGCAAAAAAAAAAAAAATTAAGTACCAACTGAGAGTATAATTGCTTATTATACCTATAATGTCTGGTAGAACATGTAGGTACAGCCCTTTATCAGAAAGAGGGTGAGGAAATAAGCAGGTAAAAGTAGAAAAAAAAAACATCTTGCCATGAGGCTTTAAGAGCAATGTGATATCAAAACTATTCCCATTTTACACATGAGAAAGATGAGACTTGAGAAACTGTGATTTGCATGAAATCACCTGACCTATAAGAGGCAGAGCCAGGATTGAACTAGGTTATCCTATTTTCTAGCTTAGGGCTCTCACCAGCCCGCCATGAGGGCTGGCTGCTATCCACTCCTTTTCTAGTCAGTGTTCTTATTCAAGCAAGTAGGAGCTTATTGCCTTCCAGCCAATCAGAGGCATGAGACCTATTCTGTCCACTATCTCTTTGGGGCTGTGTCTATTTCTGAGTACTTGGGGGGGCTGCCGCTTTGCCGACAGAGGTGGGAATAGATAAGAGAGGAAATTCTGTGTTCCTTACTCAACTTCCCAGGTCTTCTGAAAATCTTCCTGAGGTTCTAGAAGACAGAAAGTAACCTAGGTACGGAAATAGTACTGTATTCCACTCAGTATCCATCCTGTCATCACAAGAGCTCATGGCAAACAGTGCACGCGAGCATAGTCTGCCCTGTGCAGTGGAGCCAGATTCTCTTTTGAGAGTTACACGGCCTTCAAATCTAGTTTATCCCATGGAAATAGCATTTTCATTTCAAAGAGATTGAGTGATATCCTCAGAGCCTCACTTGTAAGGTGCAATGTCTCACCCAGAGCAGGCTACTGCCTTCAGTCTAGCCAGCCTCACTGGATGCTGCCCGGTATTTTAGCTGTCAGATCAAGCTTTCTGCAAAGGCAAAGGTGTCATGTATATTATGAAGGGACCACAGATGGATTTACAGCATGCAGGTTTTGCCATTTATCTGAACTTCTCCTAATGGTTACTGCAGAGACAGAAAAATAAGAGCAAGATGCAGTCCTGATACAAGGAGTTAATCAATCTTGTTACTGAGGGGAGAGCAGAATCCTTCCATATAGAGTAAATCTCTTTCCAGGCTCTCTAAACGTGAAATGTAATAAGATATTTAAAGATCAATTCACTAACACTTAAAGGAAAATACAAACACGTGCACATTAAATTGCAGGTCTCACAATTTTGGTACTAAGGAAACAGTAATTAAAGTACATTCAAAATGATACTTGCTAACTGGGAACAGATCAATTGAAATAAGGGTAGAAATAACATGGAAGAGCTAATCAGGTTTAATGCCCCTCCACACCTCCCCCCTTTCTCTCTGGCTGTTGCTCATCTCTTGCTTTTACCTTCCACTTGGCTGTTTTCTGTATCTTTCATGAGACACATGGTTTTTACATTGGGCAACAAGTCTACCATTCTCTTTAATAATTACATAGACTGAGAATATATTTGCTTTTAAAGGGAAGAAACATTTGCTTTATAAATGTAGAAAAGAAAGCAAGAAGTCGGACTTTGTGATAAAGATAGCTAAGTCCTTTCTTCAGCGTTGGAAAAGGCTGTACCTTGTACAGGGAACAAGGAGGGTTGTGATTCATTTTATAGTGATGGCTTCTCCTAATCTTCTTAGGCTTCTCCTAAGCTTCGGGCTTCCCTTGTAGCTCTGTTGGTGAAGAATCTGCCTGCAATGCAGGAGACCCAGATTCGATTCCTGGGTTGGGAAGACCTCTGGAGAAGGAAATGGCAATCCACTCCAGTATTCTTCTCTGGAGAATCCCATGGACAGAGGAGCCTGGAAGGCTACAGTCAATGGGGTTGCAAGAGTCTGACACAATTTAGCAATTAAGCCATCTCCTAATACACATCTTAAAAGGAAAATGACAAAGCTGTTGTTTCACAGGGCCAGCAGCAGTCACCTCCCCCAAGAGCTTGAAGAGAAGGAAAATCAAGGTGCCCCCTGAGGGTAAATGAGATAAACCCACACACAGTGGATGTCATTAGCCATCTGTGGTGGGAAAGGAACAGATTCTCAATTAATGCCTGGTTAAGAGTTGGAAAAATACCCAGAACTCCAGTCAAGGTGATCTAGGAACCATCTCATCAAAGTAGAATTGAATGGTGGTTGCATTTAACTCTGACAACCTCATTGGTTGTATTCCCATAGGAAGAGTGTATGGATTAAAAGGTGATGTCAGCCCAGAGCTGGGTTCTCACAGTGTGGCAGGAAGACCACCAGCCTAAGAATCTCCTGAGGTGCCTGTGAAAATGCAGATTCTGGAGCTTCATTGCACAAACACTGAACATTTGATTGGGACAAAATAATCTGCATTTTCTTTATATTCAATTGAATTTTCTTTTTGATATTTTCTCTGTAATTAAAAAATGTGTATATTGTAACAAAGGTTGAAACTATGGTAAAAGAAATCTTACATGTTCAGTTCAGTTCGGTCACTCAGTCATGTCCGACTCTTTGCGACCCCACCATGCACTGCAGCATGCCAAGCTTCCCTATCCATCACCAACTCCCAGAGCTTACTCAAACTCATGTCCATTGAGTCACTGATGGCATCCAGTCATCTCATTCTCTGTCGTCTTCTTCTCCTTCTGCCTTCAATCTTTCCCAGAATCAGGGTCTTTTCCAATGAGTTGGTTCTTTGCATCAGGTGGCTAACGTATTGGAGTTTCAGCTTCAGCATCAGTCCTTCTAATGAATATTCAGGACTGATTTCCTTTAGGATGGACTGGTTGGATCTCCTTGCAGTCCAATGGAATCTCAAGAGTCTTCTCCAACACCGCAGTTCAAAAGCATCAATTCTTTGACACTCAGCTTTCTTTATAGTCCAACTCTCACATCCATACATGACTACTGGAAAAACCATAGCTTTGACTACACGGACTTTTGTTGGTAAAGTAATGTCTCTGCTTTTAAATATCTTACATGACCACTCTGTTTTTTCCTACCCTGAGGTAACAGTATTAGTGGGTGGTAAGCACCATTCTACCCTCTCTGTCCACGATACTCCTTCAAAAATATATACAATTTTAGAAGTGGTGGCGGTGGTGGTGGTTGTTTTACTTTTGCTGTTTATTTTTATAAACTGGGTCATATTATACATATTATTTTGAAATTTGTATTTCTCAAGTCTTAATAGAAAACCCTCCAGGTTGAAAAAAAATATGTATATATGTACACAACACACAGAGTTTGATTGGAAATGCAGGTCAACTCCATCTAACGTGGTAAACTCCATCTAAAGCCAAATAATAGCATGATGGTTACCCACTACCATAAGAAAAAGTTGAAAAAAAAAACCTCTGGAGAAATGTATATATAAATTCTTTAAAATCAGTGTGTAATTTTTCATGGTATGGATATAGTAAGATATTTAAGCATTTGCCCATCAGTGAATGTTCAGGTAATTTCCTAATGTTGTTTTGTTTTGTTGCCATTACAGTAAATTTTCCTATTTTGGGAGGATAGATTTGCAGAAGTGGCCAAAAGCTACATTTGTTCTTAATTTGATTAGTATTGGAATATTAACTTTCCTAAAAGATCGAGGGAGATCATAGTTGATTATCGTTCCACTTAATGTCCTATGAAAATCATTGTGAACCCTAAAGTAGTAAATACTAAATCAAGCTTGTGGTCAACATTTTTGTCAACCAATTTGTAACCTTGTTTTATGTGTTTCTGTTTAAATAATTTTTATCAACCAATTTGTAACCTTGTTTTATGTGTTTCTGTTTAAATATGGCTTATTTATTATATATCATTGATTCATTAACATTGAACTCGCAGCCAACAGCACTGTAACTCATGCCTGCCCCAAGTTTATCTAACACACATATTTTCTCTGGAAGCACGTCACAGCTTTCTTTTGTTTAGAAATGTTAGCTTATACAGCAAAGTCCCTTTTTGCAGGGCAGGAACAGAGATGCAGATGCAGAGAATGCACTTGTGGACACAGCGTGGGAAGGAGAGGGCGGGACGAATTGAGAGAGCAGCACTGGCATATATATGCCACCATGTGTAAAATGGACAGCTAGTGGGGAGCTGCCATATAGCAGAGGGGTGTGATGGGTGGGAAGCAGGGCCAAGAGGCAGGGCATATACTTATGGCCGATTTGTGTTTTGTTGTATGGCAGAAACTGACACAACATTATAAAGCAATTACCCTCCAAGTTAAAAAAACTTACATAGAATTTTATACTCTACAAAAGAATATTTTATACAATAAATATATTCTTGGGTAGCTCAGCTGGTAAAGAATCCACCTGCAATGCAGGAGACCCTGGTTCAATAAATTCTGGGTTGGAAAGTTGCCCTGGAGAAGGGATAGGCCACCCACTCCAGTATTCTTAGGCTCCCCTGGTGGCTCAGATGATAAAGAAACCACCTGCAATGTGGGAGACCTGATTCAATCCCTGGGTTGGGAAGATCCCCTGGAGGAGGGCATGGCAACCCACTCCAGTATTCTTGCCTGGAGAATCCCTATGGACAGAGGAGCTTGGCGGGCTACAGTCCATAGGGTCACAAAGAGTCAGACACTGAAGCAACAGCATGCACGCATACTCTGTAAGAGTGCGGTATAGGGTTTAGCCAGTCCCTACGGGAAGTAGCCAGTCCCCTTCTTTCCTGAAACCAGCTTCTGGTGGGGTTGCAAAGAGTTGTACATGGCTAAGCACAGCACAGCAGCACATACAATAAAATGAACTTGGTTTCCAAAAAATTAAAATGAAAAAGCAAAAATAAAATCAGGAAACTTTCAAACTAAATAGATGCTGAAAAGGACTCTTTATTGTATATGAGCTGAAACAAGAAAACAGAAGATGGCCTTGTTTGACCTCAGTTGGAAATGTACCAATTGAATGACTAATTTTAGTGTTCTGCACATGTCCATGAATGACTCCATATGACTGCAAAAGCAATTCAAGTGTTGATTTTTGGAGTTACAGATATATTTTAGCAAATAGGTGAATTTGTAAATATGGAATCCACAAAATGATAAGGATTGGCTATATGCTCACCAGCAATGTGTTTTTCATGCTCACTGTCCTTCATCTTTACTAAATGTCATTGTTTTTAAAATATTTGTGAAGTTTTTGTGAAAAATATTTCTTTGTTGCTAGTGAGATTGACTATATTTTCTTGCATTTCTTATACATTTTCATGCCATCTGTGACCACTTACCTGTTTCTATCCTTTACCCCTTTTCCTACTAAGTGGCTTATTTTTCTCATCAACTTATGGAAACTTAGGCTATTAGAGATGTCATCCCTTTTTTATATGTTATGCGGATATTTTTCCACTCTATTAGTTTTCTTATATTGGCTTGAGTATCTTTGCCACATTTAATAATCAAGTATGCCTATTTTCCTTTTGTGATGTAAGATCTCCTATCTTATTATATCACTAAGATTACCTAGTCTTCAAATTATTCTTCTAATATTTTTATGGTATAATTTATATTTAAATTTTGAATTACATAATTAAGATCAACCAGCCCATGGAAGAGTAAATAGAAACCTGATAAGCCACAAGTTGGAAGGTCTGATTCAAGCACTGCGTAGGAAAAAGAACACCCTAACTCAAAGACATGATCTGAATGTCTTCCTGCTAAGTATGTCTCTTAAGTCAACTAGGACTCCATGTTGCAAACATTAAACAACAAAATAGACATGGCATAACTAATAACATATTCAATCACTCACCTCACTGGATAATTCAAGGTAGAATGGGTTTTTCAGTTGCTTTCATCTAGTTCAGTTCAGTTCAGTCACTCAGTCGTGTTTGACTCTTTGCAATCACATGGACTACTGCACGCCAGGCTTCCTTGTCCATCACCAACTCCCAGAGCTTGCTCAAACTCATGTCCATCGAGTCGGTGATGCCATCCAACCATCTCATCCTCTGTCATCCCTTTCTCCTTCTGCCTTTAATATTTCCCAGCATCAGGGTCTTTCCCTGTGAGTCAGTTCCACTGAGTCATCAGGTGGCCAAAGTACTAGAGCTTCAGCTTCAGCATCAGTCCTTCCAATGAATATTCAGGACTAATTTCCTTTAGGATTGACTGGTTTGATCTCCTAACAATCCAAGGGACTCTCAAGAGTCTTCTCCAACACCAGAGTTCAAAAGCATCAATTGTTCAGTGCTCAGCTTTCGTTATAGTCCAACTCTCACATCCATACATGACTATTGGAAAAACCATAGCTTTGACTAGATGAGACTTTCATCTAGTAGTTCAATATTTCAAAGAAGCAAATTCTTTCCACTTGTGCTTAGTCTTCCCTAAGGTCAGCTTTAACCTAGGATTGGCTTTCCTTGTGTTCACAAGGTGTTCACCAACAGCAAGAATGAGGGTGACATTCTTTCTTGTTCAGGCAGAGTGGCTGTGGTTGACATGGTTCTTCTGCGGTGGTTGTTACAAGGTTCCTAGGATCTAAAATCAAGTAGCGCTGATGTCTTATAAGGGCGATCAATGTCAGTGTATGATGCGGTGGAGTGTTTTTTCCTATCTGGGTTGTATCTGCAGCATCCAAGTCTGGTTCCCAGGTCCTCCCAGAGATCCTGTGTGCTACTCAGCCTGGTTAAAGTTGATTCTGGTTTCTTCAACTTAATTTTGCAGTGAAGAATAGTAAGTGGTGCTGAAAATGTTTTCACATAACATATTATTAAGGAAATGGGAATCTGAGATTAGTTATTTTATCTAGTTCGGTTTAAAGGCATGTGGAGTGAAGCATTTTCTTAAACATTGGCTGTGGTTAATTAGAGTGAAGTGCCCTCGAAAGATAGGCTTCTGTGGGCTCAAGTGGCTGTTTTCATATACTATTCTAAAGAAATCTGGTTGTACTACTTACATATAATTGGGCTAGAGAGCTTAGAAAAAGAAAACGGGTTTTCAATTCTTGCCTCATTGTCGACTCAGAAAACAAGGCAGTTTCTAGGTCTGACTTAAAAGAATATCATCTCTTATAGCCACTGAATTGATAAAGCCGAGTATCAAATATATGCTCTGATCCTATTGTTGTTCAGTTGCTAAGTCATGTCTGACTCTTTGCGACCCCATGGATTGCGGCACACCAGGCTTCCCTGTCCTTTACTATCTCCCAGAGTTTACTCAAACTCATGTCTATTGAGTTGGTGATGCCATCCAACCATCTCATCCTCTGCTGCTCCCTTCTCCTGCCCTCAATCTTGCCCAGCATCAGGGTCTTTTCCAATGAGTCAGCTCTTCACATCAGGTGATCAAAGTATTAGAGCTTCAGCATCAGTCCTTCCAATGAATATTCAGGGTTGATTTCCTTTAGGATTGACTGGTTTGATCTCCTTGCAGTCCAGGGGACTCTTAAGAGTCTTCTCCAGCACCACCAAATTCAAAAACATCAATTCTTTGGCACTCAGCCTTCTTTAAGGTCTAAATCTTACATCCATACCTGTGAAAATGTGAAAGTGTTAGTCAGTCAAGTCTGACTCTTTGTCACCCCTGTAGCCTGCTACTCTCCTTTGTCCATGGAATTCTCGAGGCAAGAATGCTGGAGTCGGTAGCCATTCCCTTCTCCAGAGGATCTTCCTGACCCAGGGATGGAACCTGGATCTCCTGCATTGTAGGCAGATTCTTTACCATATGCGCCACCAAGGAATGACTACTGGAAAAAGCATAGCTTTAACTATATGGACCTTTGTTGGCAAAGTCTCTGCTTTTTAATATGCTGTCTAGGTTGTCATAGCTTTCCTTCCAAGGAGCAAGCATCTTTGAATTTCATGGCTGCAGTCACCATCTGCAATAATTTTGAAGCCCAAGGAAAGAAAATCTGTCTCTGCTTCCACTTTTTCCACTTCTATTTGCCATGAAGTGATGGAACTGGATGCCATGACCTTGTTTTTTGAATGTTGAGTCTTAAGCCAGCGTTTTCACTCTCCTCTTTCATCCTCATTAAGAGGCTCTTTGATTTCTCTTGTGGTTTGTTGTATTACAACATGGGCTGAATTCACAGACTTGCTGGTTCCTCAAGTGAAAGTTAAAGCATTGGGATGAAGAGAATGTGACCTTGTAAAGGGAAATGGAGACTTTGGGGAGGATTCAGATAACTCATAGCTCACCCACACCTGAAGACCCTGTAAGAAGATTTTCTTTTCTTTTTTTTTTTTTTTTTGGCTATGCCACACAACTTGTCGGATCTTAGTTCCCCAAGCACAAATCAAACTCAGGCCCATAGCAGTGAAAGCAACAAGACTTAACCACTAGACCACCAAGGAATTTCCTATAAGAGAATATTGATTCCTCATTACCCACTCCTATGATCCCCTTCATTTGCTTCGATTTGTCTAACTGAAATCCGACATAAAAGTGTCACAGAGAGTTAATTGTAAACTCATAACTTGGAAGAAAAGCATTTCTTCTATCATTGCTACTCTTATAATTTTTACATGCCAAAAATTATAAGATTTTTCATTTCATATACGCAAAAATCTTTATAGTGTTATCCATCACACACTTTAATTTCCTTTGTAATTAACTGGAACACCTGTTTTTTAACAACTCAGCTGAAATACTACATTCTCCAAACTTCTTGATTAAGTGATGTAGCGAAAGAGACACAAGTGTAAGTCTGCTGATTATTTCTTTAAAAGTTTTGCTTCCCAAAGTGCTGCCCTTTCTTCTTGTACCTTTCTCTTTATTCCCTGGAGATGGTCATAATGTTGAAGCTGTAAAAGTCATCTTATCCTCATGAGGGAAAGGCAAGGAGAATGGCTAAGACTTTAGAACTGACCTTTTTAAGCCCCTGAACAATTCACAGTGGTTACTTTCAACTTTTCTTCTTGATTACTTAATAAAATGGAAAAAGAAACCAAATTTGTTTAAATCATTTAGTTGACTTTACTTTTACATCTAGCCAAACACAATCATGAATAGCTAGTGCAGCAGATAGAAAGCATCTATTTCCCCCTTAAAAAAGGAAAAACCCCTTAGCTTCACTGATTGGGTCAACTTCAGTTGCATATCAACCCTATCTCCAATTACTTTGGCAAGAGAGATGCTGTGTGCTAATTGGTTTAGTTCAGTAAGGACTCACCTTTGGAGGTGGGGTCAGTCCCTTTAAACCAACTTGTTTGCAGCTCCATGGGGTAAGTACAGGAGAAAGAAAGGGAAGTTTGGGTGTGAAGTAGGCAGGGAGCATGTCTGCTCCATCTCTATTGTAGATAAGCCTTTAAAATTTATTACTAATTATTCTTAATCTACTGATCTGCCAGTTAGATTTGACTCCTGTGTAATTTATAACAGAGAGATTGGTGCTGCTGATCTGAGCCATGTGGTCTGACTGGGTTAATACATTCAAATACAAGATTTCATCAATCAGCATCTCTGAGCTTAGTTAAAGGGAATCCTTCATCCTCGCCTCTAAGGTATGGATCTAGTCTACCTGTAATAAACCAGGTCTTGAAGCTGGGAGGTAGGGACGGATCCCAGACCAGGGAATTCTCCAGTTAAATGGCATGTTCTGAGCCATCTGGGCATCCAGCTCGTTGCCTCCTAGGGCCTCCCTCTGCTATGCTCCTCAGCCTCTCCTTGAACCCTTAAAACTGTCATGAGTGCCATGTGCGTTCCATTCTCTTTGTGACAGATTTCAGCAGGACGTTTGCTCTGTCTCCAAGAGAACCCAATATGCAGTGCAGGGTGGGACAGATCCAATTTCTGTCTTCATAGAGTCAGGATGAGTCCAGGATCTTCACCACTGTAAAATGGAATCACTTTGATCAGCTGAAATTCAGTTTACGGGTTCTTGGAAGATATAACCAGGTTTAAATAAATCACAGAAATGTAGAGTGAGTTTGAAAAGAAAAAAAAAGATTGATTCTGTAACCAGAACCCAGCAAAAAAAAAAAAAAAAATGGGCTATAGGTAACTGGCTAATATTTATTGAGTTTAAAAGATATACATCTGACTAATAGTGATCTTAGCAATAGTAATCAATAGGATGAAGGGAGTTCTGGACTGGAAGAGAAGAGCCTTAAGTGCTAATTGATTTAATATGCACTGTGCAGCTGTGAATGAATCACCTCAATAAAATGATCTTCAAGTTTCCTTTCAGTTCCAAAACTGAGTACTCATTAAGGTTAAACATTTCCTGAGCAGTTTTATTTATCTCATTAATTTTCTTAATACAGCTTTCCACAAAAGTTCAAATTTATTGTAATTTTTTAAAACCAATTATAACAAATTCTATGTTTGTGGAATCCAAATTAATGAGGTCTTACTGCATGCTAATTAAAGCTGCTTAGAATTCTATGAAGACATTCCCTTCAAGAGTTCAGATTTGTTGATGAAAATTTCTCATTAGTCTTCATGACGAGCTTGAGAAACAAATGATCAGTCTGTGAACCCTAAAAAGGAAAACTCTGGGATTTTCTTCCCAGTTTTTACTGTGGAAGGCAGTAAGAGAACAGCAAAGAAACTTAGCCTTCTGGTTTTAACATCTTGCAGATAACTCATCTCTTAAAGAGATTCTTGTAATGATCTAAAACCAAACTGTAATGTAGCTGCAAAGCTCAATTAGCAGATTCATTAGTTGGGTCTTGATCACAATTCTGGTTGTCACCCCTAATAGATTAAATTACAGTGTTCATTCACTACGGTCATTAGTCCCTGTCAGTGATAAGAAGAAATCTGTTTGTGTTCAACTTCTAATGAGTGTGTTAAGTGGTGTCTCTGCTTAGAACACGTATCAGTTGTGGTTCAGGGTGGTGTGATCTATTTAAAAGCCATATTCCTGCAGGTAGAGTATAGGAGGTTTAACTGGAACAGCTGAGAAAAGGTAACACTACCCAATCTAGTAGTAATAGAAGGGGATAATTTGGAAGGCCAGATCTTCCAGAGTCAGGAAGGAAGGTAGTTTACACCGGAGGGAGAGGGTAATTGCTTCATCCCACCCAGAAGGGAATTTTGCAATTGAACAAAGGCTTACATTAGGCCAGGTTTTCCCTAGATATAGTAGGAAGACCATTTGCATCAGGATCATTTGGGAAGTTTGTACAAAAAAAAAGAAAAAACAACACTGCCAGCCCTTGGGCCACAGTCCAGGCTACTGGGGATAAGGTCCAGGAATCTGTGTGGTTAATAATAATATTGTTTCCGGGCTGACTAAAGATTGAGATGATGCCTGCAAGAAGAGACAGAGAGGCAAATCAGATGCAACAAAAACATCAGAGCATTTTGTAAGAAAGTATTGAGGAACCTTCTCCCCACTCCAGTATTCTTGCCTGGAAAATCCCACGGACAAGAGGAGCCTGGCTGGCTACACAGAGTCAAACACCATTTAGCAACTAAACAACAGCAACAAGGCCTAACCCAGACCTTCAAATCTTTGGAATTGCCAAAAAAAAGAATTGTTATGCCACAGGAATAGTAGGAACTTAACCCATCTTGGGTGGCATGTTCCAGATTTTTCCCCTATTAGCTTATCAAGGCCTGGTGGAAACCACTTTTAAAGGCAGGTTTGATGCATTTTGTCCTCCCCATTGAGGACCTTGGGCTCTTTGTCAGTTTTAACCTCTGTATTTATATTTTATTACCGTAAATGAAGATGGTGTTTTCTAGCATCTGGGTTTTTCAATCTCAGAGTTTAGTCTAGGGATATGTGAAAATGGCCCATAGCTTAGTCTGGGCCCATTATAAATCAAAAATTTTAAAGACTATTCACTTCAGAAAAAAAGAAAAATCAAGTCTCCTATAACACCACTGCCAAAACCACCAAATATTATTTGGAGTGTGTTACTCTAGCATACATTTTTTTTTTTCCAAAAATAGGATCATACTATATTTAGTGTGATCAAATCTGATTTATTCCCTTAATATATCTTATCTATCTATATAAATAGATACATCTATTTTATTATGTTTACTGACTGCTGGTATTCTGTAATATTTATGCATATACTTTATTTAATGAAGTGCCTGTTAATGAACACTTAGGCTCATTCTGTAAATTGGATTTTCTAGTAGCTTTCGGAGCTTATAGCCATTAAAATTTAGGATTCTTGCTACTGTTATGGCTCATCTTGAAGTCTCTGAAGAAACAAGTGCTTTGTAGAATAGAATCCAATTTTCTTGCTTAAAAAAAGAATTCCTCAGAGTCAAGGGTGGTTTAGATGTAATTTTCACTTTATTCTGGAAAGCTAAGAATAAGTAAAAGTTCAAATCTATAACCAATGCCCACCCCTCTCATGAAAGTAATCAGCCTCTGTCTCTGGAATTTCAAAGGAAAAAATAAAAAGCTGAAAATGTCACTGAAATCATTTTTAATTAGGCATTTAGCAGTTTCTAAAGCAAGTTATAAATTGGCCTTCAAATGTGGTATTTTTTAAAGAAAGGAGCATTTTAATTGGTATGTTCTTGTTTAGCATTTCATGTCAGATGGTAAAGTTTTAAACTTTAGATGTCGTATCTAAGTGTACCAGAGCAAGAATATGATTTCGTCTGTCTTCTAATGAGCTAAACCATGACACCTAAGTGGATGTGTCTACATGGTCTATGGGAGGAAAGGGAAACTTTTCAAGCCGTGACGTCATGGCTTGACGTCAGGTTTGGGGGGCCTGGAACTAACATTTTTATCACGTAAGCACTGTAGAGGCTCTTAAGATGTGGTCCGTGGACCATGGCATCAGCAACACCTAAGAGCTTGTTAGAAGGGGTCCCCCCCCCACCCCTCCTGAATCAGAGTCTTCATCAGTAAGAGCCTCAGGTGACTCCCATATGCTGTAAAGTCTGAGAACTACTGAAGAGGACACCCGATAAATCAGACCAAGCAAATATGTACACAGCCTCCGTCTACTGCTCTCCACTAGATATGCATCATTTCTTTCAAAGGGATTGATTCTTGCAATTGTGTTTGTCAAGCAACTTAAACTATGAAGCTGTTGTTTGACATTAATGTTGGAATGCATCTGTTCAAGTGAATTGACATAAAGGAAAACTTCTATAGAGTGAATCTTATTTCTCATTTTATTTTTATAGTAAAATTAGATGCTTCCAGTTTGAAAAATACCCTGATTTATAATATTATAATTTTAAAAAAAAAGAGTGAATTAAGGTGCTCACCAAATCCCTGGCACTTTGGGTGTCAGTGACCTTAAAAAGCTTGAGTCTCTTCCCAATACCAAACTATTCATAAGCACAAGAGTGTTCCTGGTACTTCACTGGAGAGGAGGGAAAATCAGTTCGTACACCAATAATTATAAAGACAGAGGTGTCCTGGGATTAGAGAGAGCACCTAACTTTGTATGAGGGGGCCAGGAAAGCCAAATGGTGGAAGAGGTGTTTGAACTGAATCTTGCTAGGTAAGGAGGAGTCCCTAGGGGAGCCAGGAAGACAGAACACATCAAGTAACTGAGGATGAATATAAACATACAAAGATAGGTTGCTATGTTAATAATGTGTTCTTCCTCCTGTTGTTAGTAGGGAGCCACTGGCAGATTTTAATCAGAGAAGTGACATAAGATTTTTATTTGATAAAGACAATGCTTGTATTCAGCAGAAATAGAGCAAGGAGAGGTTGGCGGGACATCAACAAGGAAGTTGTGGCAACAGCAGTGGTGGAACTGAGTTCACAGAGATGCTAGAAGCAGAATGGACAGGATTGGAGACAGAGCAAAGAGATAGGACAGGAAAGGAAAAAGACAAAGATTTCCAAGATTCCAGCTGGGCTAATTTGATTGCTGTTGGTGCCATTAAAATGAGATGGAAATTTAAGGTATTTTCCTACTCTTTCTACACTTCTTCTATGGTTGCTCCTGTTGTATCTTCCTTCCTTGTGAGACCAAAGACATAAAGAAAAGATTTGTAGATACATCTGCAGGAAATAATACAGAGAGACCTTTGTATCCATAACCTATTATCTGTGAATGATAGTGTTAACACCTTGCAAAACCACAGTAAAATAAACCCTCCTAAAAATGTTATTATCTTGGGGCAATTTTGAGTCAAAACACCCATATACTTTCATATTTATTTAGTTATTATCTTAAAGGTTTTTTGGCCACACCATGCAGCATATGGGATCTTAGTTTCTCTACCAGGGATCGAACCTGCATCCCCTGCACTGAAAGTGTGGAGTCTTAACCACTAGGGAAGTCCCGTATACTTTCACTTTTAAATAAAAATTAAAATGGTCACTTCACTAATCTCCCCACACCCTCCCTGTCCAGTGCTTCCAGTAGATCTTAATCCTGGTGTGGAAAATCACATCATTTTGTGGTCATTAGTGTCCCTCTGTCCCCAAAGATTGGCACTGGCCTTTGTATGCTGGTGACTCCCAGAGCCACCCTCGGGTATGTGCTTGTAAGGACAGCATTCACAGCATAGCTCTTTACCATGTTGGTAAACATGTGGTATGGCAGGGCATTGATGCTGGCTCTGGCTCTCCCAGATGACGGACAGAATCTCTTAGGTCCTTGTTCAACATTTCCAAAAAACCTGTTCCTATGGTAGTTAGCACTTTGGTATGCCAGTGACAGACCCATGGATCAGATTAACTTAAAACATGAAGTGTATTGTATTCGCTTAATGATCTGGGAAGTTTGGGAATAAGGCTCCTTTCTGAGACTTCTGGGACTCAAACAATATGATCAGGACTGTTTCCCTCTCCCCTTTTCCTTGTGTGTTGAACTCATGGTCTTCATATGGCCACTGGTGGATCCCGATTCATATCCTTACAGCTCAGAGGTTTGTGTGAGGGCTAAGATTTGTACCTCCACCATCAGTATAAAACCCTACTGGGGAAGAGTTCTGTTTGACCTAAGTTACATCCTATGCCAATCCCATGGACCAATCACTTGTTCAGGAGCATGGAGTATATTATGAAGTACTCAACTCTTTATCATCTACTCATGATAACATGAACTTCTTGTTTTCTATCTATGATAAAATGAGCTACTCATTATCTGATGGTCATGGGATTGGGGTATCATGTCGGCAGCTGACAACCAAATGGAAAAGGAGAAATGATTCTTCCAAAGGAAGGGATACTGCTGGACTGGGCAGAACAATGTTCCACTTGCACTGGGCAGCTTCTCTCTAGGTGAGGAGAAAGGGGATGTCACCTGGTACCGATAGCTGTCCCCTCCAGGAATTATGGTCAGTGTTGGGAGAAAAAGACAATGATGACTGCAAGCAGAAAGATGTTCATATGTGTGAAGGTGGAGTTGTAAGGAGTTTAAATCCAATAGCTGTAATTCTTTGTGAAATAGAAAACAGCATCTCCTACTGAAAGAGAGTAGAGCAGAGTGGGGAGTGTGAAGAGCTAGTTGAAGGTTTGAGGGGTGTTGAGAGATGTAATGGATCCGGGACAGTGAAAAGAATTGCTGAGAGGTGTGGAAGACCCAATGAGACTGGAGGTGAAGGCGAGTCAGGGTCCTCTGGAAAAACAGAACAAATAGGATGGATGTACAAAATATGTCTGTGTAATCACAAACACATATATGTACCTACACATCTATAGAAAGAGAATTACTTCAAGGAATCGGTTTACTTGGTTGTGGAAACTGTATCTGTAGAGCAGATGTCCAGGGTGGAAACTCTTAGACACAGGCAGACGCTACAATCCATTAGCATTATTGAGAACAATCTGCTTGGCTTAAAGTCAGCTAGCTGTTGCTGACAGACACATCTACAAAATACCTCACAGCGACAGCTAGGCTATTGCTTGATTGAATCACTGGGTACAGTAGCCTAGTCATAATGGCACGGAAAACCACATCTCACAGAAACCATAAGCTCTGCGAACCAATTTGCATGGTATTCAATTATTGTTTTCCTCTTCAGTTCATCAGAGCTAAGTGTCCAGCATATAGGAGTAGAGGTAAACTGTTAAGTACAAGATGAGGGAACTGTCAGGATAAGAATACTGAAGGCTACAGGGCAGATGATGCAGAAGATGCTGTTGAAGAATGGTGGAGCTATGCCCCTCGGGGCCAAGGCTGCACTGAGAAGTTACTTCCCAACTATAAAGTGTCAATAATAAGAATATCAAGCACATAGGTTAAAATAAATAATGCATGAAATAATGTTGGTCACTGAACTAAGTACCAGATTAATTTTGAATTGTTAGCATTATTGTGGTTTCATTTAACTATCAAGGAATTGATAGTTTCTATAAAGTCAAAAAGGAAAGTTATGATCAACCTAGATAGCATATTGAAGAGCAGAGACATTACTTTGCCAACAAAGGTCCATCTAGTCAAGGCTATGGTTTTTCCAGTAGTCATGTATGGATGTGAGAGTTGGACTGTGAAGAAAGCCGTGAAGAGCGCCAAAGAATTGATGCTTTTGAACTGTGGTGCTGAAGAAGACTCTTGAGAGTCCCTTGGACTGCAAGGAGATCCAACCAGTCCATTCTGAAGGAGATCAGTCCTGGGTGTTCATTGGAAGGACTGATGCTAAAGCTGAAACTCCAATACTTTGGCCACCTCATGCGAAGAGTTGACTCATTGGAAAAGACTCTGATGCTGGGAGGGATTGAGGGCAGAAGGAGAAGGGGACGACAGAGGATGAGATGGCTGGATGGCATCACCGACTCGATGGACATGAGTTTGGGTGAACTCCGGGAGA
Source organism: Bos mutus (assembly GCF_027580195.1). Classification (NCBI taxonomy): domain Eukaryota; kingdom Metazoa; phylum Chordata; class Mammalia; order Artiodactyla; family Bovidae; genus Bos; species Bos mutus. The sequence goes on along the minus strand of NC_091626.1, from coordinate 24,975,949 downwards.
TGGTGATGGACAGGGAGGCCTGGCATGCTGCGATTCATGGGGTCACAAAGAGTCGGACACGACTGAGCGACTGAACTGAACTGAACTGACTGATAAAAGTCAAAACATTTCTCCAAAGAAGACATACAGATGGCTAACAAACACATGAAAAGATGCTCAACATCACTCATTATCAGAGAAATGCAAATCAAAACCACTATGAGGTACCATTTCACACCAGTCAGAATGGCTGCGATCCAAAAGTCTACAAATAATAAATGCTGGAGAGGGTGTGGAGAAAAGGGAACCCTCTTACACTCTTGGTGGGAATGCAAACTAGTACAGCCACTATGGAGAACAGTGTGGAGATTCCTTAAAAAACTGGAAATAGAACTGCCTTATGATCCAGCAATCCCACTGCTGGGCATACACACTGAGGAAACCAGAAGGGAAAGAGACACGTGTACCCCAATGTTCATCGCAGCACTGTTTATAATAGCCAGGACGTGGAAGCAACCTAGATGTCCATCAGCAGATGAATGGATAAGAAAGCTGTGGTACATATACACAATGGAGTATTACTCAGCCATTAAAAAGAATACATTTGAATCAGTTCTAATGAGGTGGATGAAACTGGAGCCTATTATACAGAGTGAAGTAAGCCAGAAGGAAAAACATCAATACAGTATACTAACGCATATATATGGAATTTAGAAAGATGGTAACAATAACCCTGTGTACGAGACAGCAAAAGAGACACTGATGTATAGAACAGTCTTATGGACTCTGTGGGAGAGGGAGAGGGTGGGAAGATTTGGGAGAATGACATTGAAACATGTAAAATATCATGTAAGAAACGAGTTGCCAGTCCAGGTTCGATGCACGATACTGGATGCTTGGGGCTGGTGCACTGGGACGACCCAGAGGGATGGTATGGGGAGGGAGGAGGGAGGAGGGTTCAGGATGGGGAACACATGTATACCTGTGGCGGATTCATTTTGATATTTGGCAAAACTAATACAATTATGTAAAGTTTAAAAAAAAAAAAGGCAGATTTATTGGAGGTAAGAGAGTGAATGTGGTACAATGGAGTTTCTTTATTCTTCCAACAGTGATTCAATAACCATGGTTGGTGAGCACTCTTTTAGGTGCTGGAGATACAGAAGTGAGTAGGCAAAGTCTCCGTGCCCTCATGGGGCTTATGTTCCATTGGTGGGAAGAGGCATCAGCTAATAAATAATTTTAACAAATAAAATAGCTGCTGGTCCAGTGGTACATGTGCTATGAAGTAAAATAAAGTGATTAGACAAGATAGAGCAATGTGGCCAGGCAGGGCAAGAATTGGGATGATATAATCATAAGGAAAGCTTTCTAATAAAGTGACGTTTAAATAGGAACCTGAAGAACTGAAAGGAGGGGGTGTTCAGGGAAAGAAGCCCTGAGGCAGGAGCCTGTTCCTCCCTGTAAGGAGGAGAGAATGGTGGAAGATGGTCCAGGAGGAGAAGGTGCTTCCTCTGTGCTGACCCAGGAGCAGTGGGCGCCTTCGTCTGTTGCTGTCTAAAGGCAAAAACCCTATGTGTCCACAGAGGCCTGCTATAATCGGAGTGACTGACCACTCTGGGTCAATCTGTACTCAAAATGACCTATTTCAACTTTTATTATTTTCTATTTTAATTCTTATTTTCATAAGCTAAAAAGATCAAATCCCAAAACCTTTTGAAATTACAAACCAATTTTCTTCTTAAAAAAAAAAAAGAGAGGAGGCACCAGGACAGGTCAAGCTGGGTGTGGCAGGTCATCATAAATTCTCTGGTGCTCACTCTCAGTGAGGTATGCAGCCAGTGGAGAGTTTTGAGCAGAGAAATGAAGTGATCTGACTTACCTTTTATGGGGGTCATTTTGGAGACATTGTGAGGACTGGACAATAAAGGGATAAAGGTAGAAGGAAACCAGTTAGGACGCTGTTACCATAATCCAGGCAAGACAAATTTATGATCTGAAAGCAGTAACTGGTATGAACAAGGCTGGGTTGTGACCAAAGGGATGTATTACTGAAGTGCTTGCTGGCAAAGATCAAGGTGGCCCAGGACCTTAGAAAGGCATTTATTGTGGGGGAAAGCAGGGGGCGGTGGGAGGGGTCTTCAATGTTGATACAGACCTTGGGGGCAGAACAGGTAGGGGTGGGGAGCAGGACCATGGTCCAGGTTTCAGAGTCCTCCCTGAGTCAGGGAGTAGGACTAAGAGGGTGGGAGCAGACAGTTGCAGAGGGGCATAAAGACTAGGTTTAGCTGAATGTTAGGTAGGCTCTTGACTGAGGACCTTTGCATACATTGCTTTCTTTCCCTGGAACATTCGCTTCCTAATATCCTTGTGATTCACTCTCTTCCTTTCTCCCTTCAGGTTTCTATTTAAAGAGATCTCAAGGCTGTTGATCAGGAAATGGTACATATAAGAACCAGGAAAACGCATGCTCCTCTGGGCCTGCATCACCTAGAATGTGAGAGAATGGGCACCTTCCGCCTGAGAGGCCTGACACGGAAGTAGTGTCCTCAGGGAAGGCTTGGCAGGTCTGGGTTGAGGCCAGAAGGTGGAAGAAGTGTCCTGTGAAAGATGGAAGAAGGCCGGGGACTTCACTGACCACAGGTCAAGGGTTTCAGCAGATATGATGGGGCAGGAGGTATCAGAGGGAGATGAGTGGAGGGGGAAGGATTCAATCAGGGAGAAAGTGATGAGGGGCCTGGAGAAGCCAGTGATGCAGTGAAAGCTGAGGCTGCAGACAGTGGAGCAACTGCCCTTAGAGGTCCTGGCAAGACGGAGGCTGATAGTGTGTGCCGCCTCCACATTTCCTGGGGCACCGAACAGAACATGGGTGCCCATGAGGGGTAAGTGTGTGGTCCGAGGGGGTGTGAGGAGTGATGAGATAGCTCCTGGGATGCATAACTCTTGAATGAGCTGTGGCCTGGGGTGGTATGAAGGCCTGAATCCATCCTGGATGAAATTAGCAGAGAGGAACTCAACCCAAAGAGGTCTCTATCCACAGTAGGCAAACCCTTCATACCATCACACTTCAGGTCCCAACCTTTCCATTTTCGATGCCAACATCTTTGCCCTTATGTTTGTAGAGAAGTGAGTTCCTTGTCATTGAAGGTATGTAAACTATAAAGTAGACGACTTCTGGGAAGGAATATAGAAGATGGAAGCTCAAGCATTTCTTGAGGGCTAAGCCAGATAAATTTTATTTGCCACTTGACCTTTTGCATCGGAGACTCTCTGGCTATCGCACGCTGTCTTAGGATTTATCTCCGTGAGGATAGAGCACAGGCAGTTCTCAGGTGGGTCAATTATTTATGGACTGCAAGGACTGTGGAACTTTAAAAACTGTATATCAATGTGGAAACCATATTAAAAATGAATTGAGATCAGCAGCTCCCACAATCTCTGCCTATGAATCGTCACTTCAGTTTAAATACACATCAAAGGATCTGGGTTGATCCTTTGTGTCCTTGAAATGAGCACAGTTCTTATAATACTGTTTTCAGTAACTGGGTAGTAGCTCAGCAGTAGAGAATCTGCCTACCAATGCAGGAGACACAGGTTTGATCCCTGGGTTGGGAAGATCCTTTGAAGAAGGAAAGGGTAACCCACTCCAGTGTCTTGCCTGGGAAATCCCATAGACAGAGTAGCCTGGCGGGATACAGTCCATGGGGTAGCACAGAGTCAGACACAACTGAGCAACTAAACAACGTTTCTTAGTGCATGCTAGGCACGGATGTTTCTGTATGAGCCCTTAGAGAGAGAGAAGGGACAGCGTGGTGCCTACCTCTGGTTTCACGGTGAGCTGGAAGGGAAAGGATCACGGGCTTGTGTGAGACAGACCAGAGGCTAAAGTTGGGGGGAGCACAATGAGCCTCTCTGCCTGTGATAAGAGCATCAGTTAATCTGGGCTCTGTAGGAGATAAGCACATCTCCAGGACCATGGCTTTTTGCAGTGATGGTGTGAGACATGTGGCAGCTAGACATCTTTCCTGAGTATCCGTAGGCAGGAGGATTTCAACCCCAGCATTCACAGGTGGCGGCTGTGCTTAGGGTTGGTTAAGGGAATGGAGAGGCATGTTTGTGGTTTGCTTGACAGCAAAGTTCTCTGTCTAGAAAGACTGCGAGCTGAATCCTGATAGTGCTGTGTGGCTTGTATATTTTATTGAGCACCTGTTATGCTCCTGTGTTGGTAAGCACTTAGCATACACCACTCTTAATTTCCCCACTCAATTTTGCACTTTGAGTTAGGCAAGAAGTTAAGGCAGGCTGGCCCCCTGACAGGACCCCACATAATGACTGTACCTCTAAAGGGTAATCATTTTCTGAGATCTGGATCTCTACTGGGTAGGTTCAAAATTCTGGTGTGTAACCAGAGATGAATGGAATGTTTAGGAGACTGACACGCTATCTTGACTCATAAAGAACTCATGTATGAAAACAGGACTTCCTGGTGGTATGGTGGGTAAGAATCCACCTGCCAGCGCAAGGGACATGGATTTGATCCCTGGTCTGGGAAGCTTCCACATGCTTCAGAGCCACTAAACCCATGCGCCATACTACTAAGCCTGCACTCTAGAGCCCACGAGCTGCAACTACTGAAGCCTGTGTGCCTAGAACCTGTGCTGCACAGCAAGAGAAGCCACTGCAGTGAGAAGCCCATGCACCGCAACTAGAGAGCAGCCTCTGCTCACCACAAGTAGAGAAAGCCCATGCACAGTGATGAAGACCCAGCACAACCAGAAATAAATTTAAAATAAAAACAGGACTGTTAGCCACTTATCTTACAGTGATAAAGAAAATAACCCTGAGAACAAGATACATGTGTTCTCTGATCAGAGCACCTTCTCCAAAGGCAAGGTGATATGAGAACACCACTTAAGATCAGAAGGTTAACTTTTGAGCATGCAGCAGCCAAGGTTGGATGAGGTAGGAGATCTTACAGGCTGGGCCATAGACCTGTGAGAGTCTGAGGCTGAATGTTACAGCTCCTCCCATGGTGAGGGGACGTCCAGCCTCTCTCAGTCTCTGCTTTCAGGACCTCCAACACTGGTTGGCATCTAATTGAGCTAATACAGGCTTTCTTTAGATATTTTAATACTGGCTCCTAAATCGAGTTGTCATCTTACTTTGAGAGTATGTTTTCTCTTTGTGATGTCTTTGCATATCACTGTTTTAGTCCATTATTTTTGTTTTATGGCTGTAAGATGTTGTTGTTCCATTTCCAGATTTGTGGGGAAGGATAACAACAGTGGGAAAGCATCATACTGTCACCCTTAACTCCCACTGGAAAGAAGGTATTATATTCCCTATCTTAGAGCTGAGTAAACTAGGCCATGCCGACTACAATGCCATCCTGTGTAGTAGGCATTTAGTTGCTTGTTTATTGTCAGTTTCTCCCATTTGGCTGTAAGCTCCACCACAGTGGGATCTCTGTTTTATTCACTGCTATGTTCCCAGCACCTGTAACAGTGCAGGGCACCATGTAGGTACAGGCAAAATAAATATGTTTTGGGCGGATGGATGATCAGACACACGATTCCAGGTCTATCTGGCTCTGGAGAAATGGTGCATGCGTGTGCACTAAGTCACCTGAGTTAGTTGTGTCCAATTCCTTGTGACCCCATGAACACAGCGCACCTGGTCCTCTGTCCACGGGCTTCTCCAGGCAAGAATACAAGAGTGGGTTGCCATGCCCTTCTCCAGGGATTCTTCCCGACCCAGGGATCAAACATCTATCTTTCGTGTCTCCTGCATTGGCAGCTGGGTTCTTAACCACTAGCACCACCTGGGAGCCCTGAAGACGTGAAACCACACCCCAACCCCTAGTGGGGCAGTGGAAGGGACGGAAATCTAACAGTACCTGAGTCAAATGAAAGTCAAGTGAAGACTCAGGGCATTTTCTAGGGGGACTGGTGTTCCTGTGCTGTGTGCTCAGTCGCTTCAGTCATAGCCAACTCTTTGGAACCCTATGGACTGAAGCCCACCAGGTTCCTCTGTCCATGGGATTCTCCAAGCAAGAATACTAGAGTGAATGGCCACACCCTCCTCCAGACGATCTTCCCGATCCATGGATTGAACCCATCTCTCCTGTGTTTTCTGTATTGCAGGCGGATTCTTTACTGCTGAGCCACTGGGGAAGCCCACTGTATTCCTCTTATTAAAGCACCAGGCTAGCCTAGTGGGGACTAGAGCTGGTGACGCACAGTTACACAAGAAGATTGAAGGCTTTTCTTGGGCATGATTGAAATAAACTTTGATGCTAAAGAAGGAAACAATTTGTCCTTCTTTTAATATTTTTTAGATGATAGCTGGAATCATGTATCATTCACAATTTCTACTTCCTTTTTCATTTTTGTTTCAAGTATTTTCATCTATAGTGTCATATCCGAAGGTGACATTGTTTACCTGGTAGAAATCTGCATTTCAGACATTAATATCTAAGAAAAAGAAATTGTCCAAGAGTTGCCTTTTTGTAACCCCAAATCCAGGATGGATTGTATGACTCTAATATACTCTGCTAATTTGCTAGTTGTTAATAACTGGTTAATGGATGTAGATGTATACTCTATATTTTATTCTATGGCTAACCCACAGAACTTTAATTCGTATCCAGTACTTCATACCAGATGAACCTTTGATATAGAGATGCTAAATTATCCTGCATTTATTATATTAGAGAGTAGGATTATTTTCTCTAAAGATTCTTAAAAGCCATTAAAATAATATCTTATTCCAAATCAAATGGAGCTACTTACTGCCAGAATTTTGTACCTTTTTCAATGATTAAAGAAAGCAAGCAAGATTTATAGACAATGCAATTTTCATGACACATCAAAAAATGTGTTCTTATAGCTGTTGTGTATCATACTGTCATTTTATTAATATCTTAAAATTGCTTGGCAAAATGAGAGGGAGGCGAGGGTGGTGATGAACCCTCCCAACATTTTATTAGGATGCTTTTCAAACAAACAGAAAATCTGAAGAAATTGTACAGTGAGTACTCATGTACCTGCCACCTATATTTTACAAGTAACATTTTGCTATATTTGTCACTGTCTATCCATCTGTCCATTTCTCTATTCATCTTATTTTTGATACATTTTAAAGTAAGTTGCAAAAATCGGTATAGTCGGCCCTAAACATGTCAGCATCAACTGGAATTTAATATTGATTTATGGTTTTTATTTAGGTAAAACTTACGTGCAATGACATACACAAATTTAAATTTTCTGTTCAGTGAGTTTTGACAAATGCATAGTCCTGTGTAATCCCTCACAAAGAGGTAACCAGTGTTCTGATTTTTCTCAATAGGCATTAGTTTTGCCTCTTCTTGAGTGTATACTATTTGGGATAATTATATAGATTACACATGTGTAAGCCTTTTGTTCTGCATATTTTTGAGATTCATCATTTTTTTGCATATATCAGTAATTGGTGTCCTTTTTAGTCCTGAGTAGTATCCCACTGTTGGAGAGACCATAATTTGTTTATTCATTCATCTGATGATGGTTACCTGACCTGTATCTGGTTTGAGGTAATTAGGATAAAGCAGTTATGGACTTTCTTATATAAATCTTTTTTTAGACATATGCTTTTTGCTTACTTTGGAAACCCCTGGAATATGTAGCCTAATAGTGACTTTAGCCCCCATCTCCAGTGTCCCTGTAAAACTGGCATTTCCACGGAATCTTGAGTTTTTGGATTGAGGGAATTCTTCCTATTAGTATGATTTTCTGCCTTTACACTTAATGCTGTTAGAGCTCCAGCCCTGATGCTTATCACCTTTTATTCTCATTGACAGCAAACCAGTGAGCAGGCAAATCAACTGTGAGTTAACCAGTGGAAAGATTTACCGAAATTCATTCCTTGGGGATTTTTAAATGCAAGTCTAATGTTTAAATGCAGCTCTGATACGGTTCTTGGCTCTCCGAAGTGACTTCATTTGGACAGGGAGCTTTTTTTACTCAGGGCAAACAGCACAGAATCTGAGCAGCAGCGTAATGCTTTCAAGTGATTCTTCAGTCTATTAAAGTGCAACTCACTTTGTAACTATTGCTCTTAATTAAGTTTACAGCCTCATTACTAGTTCCTGGCTCTGCTACTGTTATTAATTATGTTGATAAAAATTTATGATAGTAGGCAGTTCCTCAGGGAATCTTTTTAAGTTGTATATTAAAATTAGAAATAATAAATATTTAAGTTTCCTTACCAGTATACTAAGAAGCCAGGAATTTTATTTCCAGCACTTTCTACATTAGAAAGATGGTGTGATGATTGGAGAGTTGGATTTTTAATTGTATTTCCTCTCCTTTCTAAAATGTTATCTTTATGGTTTGCAGCAGAAACTTCTGTAACACATCCCTGTGTGGTTTAACATTTTAATGTTTAACCCATTCTGTGATAACTTGTAGTTTATTTCAAGAATGAAAATTTTGTCTTTACAAGAGAAGGAAAAGTAAAAGACGTTGATGGGATTTTATATACAATGGGAACTCAAATTGTGTTGGGCAAATATGAATGTAAACTAGTTTGTTTGTATATTGATAATATTGGGGAGAATTTTCCTCTACTCTTCAAAGGTTCTTTCAGCAGGTCTAATAATCAGATAGACATGAGACAGATTAACAGGAGAAAAACAAATTTAATTTCATACATAGGAGGAACCCACATAAAGAGAGGTTCAAAGACAGAAGGGTAAAATGAAGTGTATATTGCCATCCTGTGCTAAGGAATGGGAGAGGGGCATGGGGTTTCAAAGGGTGCTAGAGGGCAATCCACAGAACAATAAGAACAGATGTTTGGTAATTAGATGTTTGCTTTGCTATATAGGTGGGTCGCTCAGATAAAATATATCTGTGGTAATAATTCTCAATCTGAGAAAGACTGACAATTGAAATTATTCTCAGTAGTTAAGGGAGAGGCAGAAGTTTCTCTTGAGCCTGCAAGTCTCAATTGTCTTTAGCTCAAAATAACCCACATGCCAAAGTGGTGCATTTGGGGGAGGCTTGTTCTGAATCCTCTTCAAATAAAACAGCCCTTTAGTTAACTGTACTGTGCCCTTTATTTTTATTTTTTTATTTTTGAAAAAGCTTTAAGTCCCTGCAATTCCTTGATTCAACTCTCCAGACAGTGTTTACTAACTGGGTCCATAAATAACTATGGTATGTGAAATGAAATATTTCCTGCCATATAAGTGGGCAAAAAATGCCACAGCTGTCACTGATTTTGGGTTGTGACAAATTTATTAGTTGACAGGTATATTTTTGTTGGTTCTTTTACCAAAGCTTGGCCTTTTATTTTTTTATCTTCTGTTAAGAAGAAACAAATCACTCATAATCCTCCATGTTAGAGAAAACAACTATTAGAATTTTTATTATGTATTTCCTTCTAAATGCCTTCCCAAGCATATATATCAAACTAAATTTAGATTATATCCATTTTTTTGTCTTTATTTTACTGCTTAACATTTTATTTAGGTATTCTTTATTATTGGACATTTAAGTTGTTAGTAAGTTTTGACCTTGAAAAATAAATATATATTGTGTTGAGTAGCTCTTTAAGTAAATATTTGAGAACATATCTTATTATCTCCTTAGATGTCTAGAAATGAAAATTTCATGTCTAGAGACACATACATTGTTAAAGCTCTTGGTACTTATTGAAAAATTGCTTTCCAGGAAATTGTATGAATTTCCTGTCCACTGGAAGTATTTTGAGGTCCCTGGTTCACTGGAACCACACCACTTAATACATCTAGTAAGGTAATAATAATATTATCCACTTAAGTTATCCACCAAACTTAAGTCTGCTCGCCTGTGCATAGCAAACCCAATCTACTGTCATGGGCTTGTGGTGAAAGAAAGTACAGCATTTATTACAGGGCGCCAAGTGAAGAGAGTGGACAGCTAATACTCAAAAGGCTTGAACTCCCCAGTGACTTTCAGGAAAGAATTTTTAAGGTAATGTTAGAGGTGAGAGTTGCAGGATGTGTAATCAGTGCATGGAGTTTCTTCTGATTGGTCAGTGATGAGATAATAGAGTGGCGTTTTGGAAATCTTTGTCATCAACCTTCTGCTTCCAAGGAGTCTGTGGTTCTTGTGTTTGTGGTGAGCGTGCTGCCACCACCCTCTACCTGAATGAAGGTCTTAGTTTCTCCAGAACAGCTCAAAGATATGCATCAGGCTATTATGTCTATCCCTAGACGAGAGACTAGGGCTCTGTTTCATCATTGAACTATTGTTTAAGCTATCATTACTTTTCTTGTTGATTGTTTTTGTTTGTTTTTTTCTGCATTTCCTCAGTTCCTTAATTAGTAACTGCCTGAGTTTGCTCTTTGGAACTCAGGGAAGGCCTAAGAGACAAAGCCCTTTTCTACAAACAAGAAATGGGAAACACAGATGGGTCTGTCACCAGGAAGGCCCTTCATGGGTACTTCATGGTTTCAGTATTCACTTATTAACTTAATCGTTTTTGAATTCAGAAATTTCATGAATGAAATGCACTGGAATATCAATTAATATCCAATTTATTTTCAAAAAGGCTTCCCTGATAGCTCAGTTGGTAAAGAATTCGCCTGTAATGCAGGAGACCCTGGTTCTATTCCTGGGTTGGGTAGATCTGCTGGAGAAGGGGTAGGCTACCCACACCAGTATTCTTGGGCTTCACTTGTGGCTCAGCTGGTAAAGAATCTGCCTGAAATGCGGGAGACCTGGGTTTGATCCCTGGATGGGGAAAATCCCCCAGAGAAGGAAATGTCTAACCACTCCAGTATTCTGGCCTGGAGAATTCCATTGATTACAATCCATGGTGTTGCAAAGAGTTGGACATGACTGAAAGAGATGGGAATACCAGACTACCTGACCTGCCTCCTGAGAAATCTGTATGCAGGTCAGGAAGCAACAGTTAGAACTGGACATAGAACAACAGACTGGTTCCAAATAGGAAAAGGAGTACATCAAGGCTGTATATTGTCACCATGCTTATTTAATTTATATGCAGAATACATCATGAGAAACGCTGGGCTGGATGAAGCACAAGCTGGAATCAAGATTACCAGGAGAAATATCAATAACCTCAGATATGCAGATGATGCCACCCTTATGGCAGAAAGTGAAGAAGAACTAAAGAGCCTTTTGATGAAAGTGAAGAGGAGAGTTAAAAAGTTGGTTTAAAGCTCAACATTCAGAAACAAGGATCATGGCATCTGATCCTATCACTTCATGGCAAATAGATGGAGAAACAGTGGAAACAATGGCAGACTTTATTTTTTTGGGCTCTAAAATCACTGCAGATGGTGACTGCAGCCATGAAATAAAAAGACTCCTTTCTTACTCCTTGGAAGAAAAGTTATGACCAACCTAGACAGCATATTAAAAAGACATTACTTTGCCAACAAAGGTCCGTCTAGTCAAGGCTATGGTTTTTCCAGTAGTCAGGTATGGATGTGAGAGTTGGACTATAAAGAAAGCTGAGCACCAAAGAATTGATGCTTTTGAACTGTGGTGTTGGAGAAGACTCTTGAGAGTCCCTTGGACTGCAAGGAGATCCAACCAGTCCATCCTACAGGAAATCAGTGCTGGGTGTTCATTGGAAGGACTGATGTTGAAGCTGAAACTCCAATACTTTGGCCACCTGATGCAAATAGCTGACTCATTTGAAAAGACCCTGGTGCTGGGAAAGATTGAGGGCAGGAGGAGAAGGGGACGACAGAGGATGAGATGGTTGGATGGCATCACCAACTCAATGGACATGAGTTTGAGTGAACTCCGGGAGTTGGTGATGGACAGGGAGGCCTGGCATGTTGCAGTCCATGAGGTCGCAAAGAGTCGGACATGACTGAACGACTGAACTGAACTGAACTAAACTGAGTGAGTTTCATTTTCACTTTATTTTCAAAGCTTCCCTTTGCTCTTGTTGGGAGGAAAATTTTTCCTTTTCAAACTTGGGACCTGCAGTTTGGGTCCTGCAAATTAACTGAAAACAGACAGACTAACAGAAGAAAAGAAAAACTTTATTTACACATGCAATAGAGAGCTGCTGAGCAACTTACCAAATAACCGGAGATAAGTGTTCATATACCATCTTAACAACAGGCATGGGAGTGGGGGTGGAGGGGTGTTAGGGCTTTAGTCGGAAAATATGGAAGGTTCTTTTGGGCTTTTGTGATGCAAATGGAAGGAGGCGCTCAAGTCGCCATGGTGGCTGAATTTGCAGAAAAGTCCCTCAGAGGGAGGTTAATAGCAGCTGTATTTTGGGGAAGCTCTGCTTTAGTCCGATAAAAGAAGTTTAGATAAGATTTTAGATAAGATCTTAGATAAGATCTTCTGTAGCTCAAATGTTTTCATTTAAAAATCATCTTTATACTAACAATGGGAGTCTGAGGGGGGTCACCACAATTTTTATGTTTCTAATATTACAAATGTGCTCAATGATACATTTTCTATCATGAATTTTACTGAGAATTAGTATTAACAGTGTTTTATGCCATTTTATACAGGGTAAAAAGTGCCTGCAAGAGGTGATTTTGAAGGATAAAAGAGGTTTGTTGCAGGAAGAGGGACCCTTTCCAGGGTATTAGAGTGGGCTCTTGTCTAACACTCAGAAATGAATTGTCCAAGGAGGCATGTATACTGACAAAGCAAGAGACTTTACTGGGAAGGGGTGCCCAGTCAAAGAGCAGCAGGGCTGGGGAACCCAGGACAACTGCTCTGCCATGTCGCTTGCAGTCTTGGCTTTTATGGTGATGGGCTTAGTTTCTGGGTTTTCTCTAGCCAATCACTCTGTCTTAGGGTCCTTCCTGGTGGCATGCATGTCACTCAGCCAAGATGGATTCCAGTGAGAAGGATTCTGGGAGAGCACATGGACTGGAGTAGCCTCTCTTCCTTTTGACCATTCCCAAATTCTTCCAGTTGGTTATAGCTTGTTAGTTCCATGTTCCTTATGAGGACCTCCTGTTCTAAGATAACTCGTGCAAGTGGCTACTGTCTTGCCTGGCCAGGGCAAGTGGTTTCAGTTAGTGTTTTCTCTAACAGTTTCGAGGATAATTTTTATCACAAATATGAATATTTGCTTGGAATTGACAACTACTTTCAGAAGAAAATTAGGCAAAAACTGACTCTAGTGTATGGAGATAGGGAGGGATAGTAGTTGTAGGTTTCAAAGAATGTTTGGCATACCCCTTCATACAGAATTACCTGGAGTTCATTTATTTCAGTTTTCAGTCATGGAATATGTTTAAAACTTCTGCGTGACACTGTTTGGAATAAATAGTCATAAATACCAGAGTTGGACAGTTAAATTAGTTCCTCCTCATTCTAATGCTCACCTAGAAAGCAATTTGCTCTATATATATTATTCAAACAAATCTGAATTCCTGAATCTTGGCTTTTGTAGCCCTTGATCTGATGAACATCCATCACATAGTGGGGCTTCCCTGATGGCTCAGTGGTAAAGAAAACACCTGCCAATGCAGGAAACGCAGGAGACATGGATTCAATCCCTGGGTTAGGCAGATCTCCTGGAGAGGAATGGCAGCCCACTCCAGTATTCTTGGCCTGGGGAATCCCTTGGACAGAGGAGCCTGGCAGGCTGCAGGTGGCAGAGTTGGACACAACTGAACGACTGAGCACACACACACACACGCATTATCACACAGCAGCTCTGTGGCATGAGAGACATAATCAGAAGGCTAAACAAGTAATAAAAGGGGTTCATACCTCAAAACAAACCTAGTTATTCATAACATAGAAGGGATGTAAAAATGTTCCCTTCTTCAAGGTTCTTTGGCTGGTCTAATAATTACACTGACATAGATAGATTAACCAGAGAAAAATAGATATTTGTATGCCCAAGAGCCCTGTGAAAGTATAAGACCCAAAGGACAGACAGGTAATTGAGGCTTAAATAACATCCTGAGCTAAGGAAAGGGGTAGGAGTCTGAGGTACAAAGGGATGGAAGGCAGTTCACAGGATGGCAGAGGCACTGTTTGGAAAACAAAGGCTGCCCTGCTACAGAAATTTCTTAGGTTAGAAAGGTATCTCTGATTATAGCTCTTTTCCTGGTATAGGGCCCCATCCAATGTAAATGTAGGCAGTTGAGGGGAGGTGAGGAGCTTTCCCTGAATCTGCTAGAATTTGATTGCCTTTAGCTCAAAATAATCTTCATGCCAAAGTGGCATATTTTGGGGTGACAAATTGTGCTCCCCTTCAATGTTATACACTATACATGTGGATCATTTTGGGCTCTTCACTGCATGCTTGCCACATAGATTCATTGCCTTCCAACTCTTCCCAGATCCTTTTGCAAGTCCTAAAGGCATAAATCACTTGCGTTGGAGGCAGATAAACTCCTTCCCCTTTTTTAGATTTCATATGAAGGCTAAATACATTGTTTACAATGAACCACCTGGTTGCCTTTTATTTTATTGAAGGGGAGGGGTGGTATTTAAGCATTTCCTCTAGGAAAAACACCTTTTTGTCTCTACCTTCATAACCCTGGTATCTAGTGTCACTAATTCAGCTATTCAGCCTAGGACAAAGGGACTTTTAAGTTTCTAGAGCGATGAGGAAGCTATAAAAGGAATGCCATTTACTCTGCTAGAGAAATAACAGCCTGGGAGCTCAGGGACTAGAAATGTTGCTCTCCAAAGGTTTGTTAGAGCTTTACTTTGAATTTTATTCAATATTTTTGTTGGTCTGAACTAGTGACTCTAATTATATGTAGAAGATATAAACAGCAGATATATTTAGCAAGTTAATAGAAAAATCCCTACAGTCTATCCTAGGAGCAGTTAAACATGGGGAGCCAACCTGAGACTCTGAAGACCCTATTAATTCCCTAAGAGATATTGATGGCTTAATAGCCCAGGGAACACAACAGAGCTGAAACACCAGACAAGAAAGGTCATCAAGGGATGACACTAAGAAATCACATCTGACTGTAACCAAACTGAATGAACTTGGGTCCATTCACCCGCAGCATAGCAAAGCCAATCTAATTTACTGACACCGTATTGTGGTAAAAGGAAATTTGGTGTCTATTTGCAGGATACCAAGCAAAGAAAATGGGCAACTCATGCTCAAAAGACCCAAACTCCCTGATGGCTTTCAAGGAAGGTGTTTTGTTGATTTAATAAATAGTCACAACCCAAAAGTTGAGAGTGGGAATTTTTAGGACTTCAAGCCTGAGAGACAGCATCTCAAGTCACGCTGAGAGAGCTGTTCTGAGAGGGCAAGGGGAAGACCCAGGTTATATAGAAGTTTTGTAGCCTGAACATCAAAAGATTATTGTTAAATGAAGGAAGCCAGATATCCCAAGTTAAGGAATTTAGTGCTTTTCTTTGTATGAGAGAGTGTAAGAGCCTGGGCTCACTGATATCATTGCTTTCATAAGCATCTCAGCTATCTGGGCCAGTGTCCTGTGTTGTTCATATCCTGAGCTCCACTGGGGCTCACCATAGGGAGTGGCTGCAGTCTGATGGCTGCCAGATGGCAGGTGTTCTTCTCCTTCCTGTGTGCCCTTAGGGCTCACCAGCTCTTGTTGAGGGTCCAATCACTGATGACTGTCACATCCTTGTTTACTCATATGGCATACAAAACTCCATTTCTCAGTTTTTGAAGGCAACCTTGGGGTAAGGTTTGCAGCTCATGATCTTTCTTCTGATTGGTTGGTGGTGAGGTAACATGGTGATGTTTCTGAAATCTTAATCATCACCCTTCTCGTTCCAACTAGTCTTGGGTGTATATACTTATGGTGAGCATGTAGTCACCATCATCTGTCTGATTGGGGCGGGGTGGGGGGTCTTACTTTCTGCAGAACAACTCAAGGATATGCATCAGATTGTTATATCTATCCCTTGATTAAGAACTAGGACTCTGTTTTATCATTGAACTATAGTTTAAGCTATCATCACTTTTCTTGCCTGATTGCTTTTCCTTTATTTCTGAATTCCCTCTCTTCCCTAACTATATCTTTTCGAGTCTGCTCTTGGGAACTCAGGGGAGACCTGGGAGAAAATCCTTTTTCTGCAAACAATAAATGGGGGACATGGAGAGGCTTTTGTAACCAGAAGGGTCCTGCTTGGTTTCACAGCCAATCCCCTTCTCCTTGAGGGAAAACTGGGAAGCACAGGACAAGGAATAGACAGGACCATAAAGCTTGGGAGCGCTTATCCCCCTTGTAGCCGTTTGCTCGGGAAGTAAGCATGGGTTGTTTGCTTAGAGAGAGGTAGGTAGGATTGATGCTTGAGGAAAGTAATAAAAGGCTGATACAGAAAATATCCAAAATTTAAAACGTAGACAAATAATAAACAAAAGCATGGGGTAGCAGCTGGGAATTCTTCTGGAGGGCTTATTAATGACTTTTGTCCCAGACTGAATAGTTGTTGTCTCTTGAGCCTCCACTGGGAAGTTGCCCCAAGAACAGTCAGTCCCCACATGAAAGCCACTGGTTCCTTTCCTCCCACCAGAAAGCCAGTTACAGTCATGAAGGAACTGAAGGGAAAAAAGATGGGGGGAGCTCTTGTGGGGCCTAGAGTAGGATTTTCCCATCCTGTACCCCACATTCCTACTCTCCCCTTCTATGTTCACTCCTCTGGTGGTAAACCTCAGTGAGGCCACAAGTGCACCTGGCCTCAGATGCAGTAAATAAGGAGTGCATTGTCTGTGGAAGTTTTAAAAACATTAATGAAACTGACTAAAAGTTGATCTGTATTTTGTTTCCTCCATGTTCTAAACAATTCTAAATGAATGTAATATTCCTCCCTAGAAAACTTTTTTTAATTAAAAACTTTTTGTATTGAAATATGGTTGATTTACAATATTATATTGTTTTCAGGAGTACAACGTAGTGATTTGTTATTTATATTCATTATACTTTAAAATAACTTTAAATGGAATATAGTCTCTAGAAATTCTTTTGTTATCTAAGTTCTAAACAATGGCTGCAATGACTGTTGAGTCTTAATAAAATAGCATATTTATGACTTATTCTTTCATAAATATTGTCTTATACTTGGAATTTAATTTGTGGAACTCCCAGTTTTGTCATATGACTCCCTACACATTCAGACTCAGCTATACATAATCAAGTGTGTGTTGGTTAATTTTATGTGTCAGCTTGACTGGCCATGAAGTGCCCAAATTAAATATTATTTCTGGGTATGTCTATGTGAGGGTGTTTCTGGGTGATATTAGTATTTAAATCAGTGGACTGAGTAAAATAGATCACCCTCTTCAGTGTAGGCAGGCATTATCTGATCCAATGAAGGCCTGAGTGGAACAAAAGGCAGAGAACGAGGAATTCAACCCTTTTCTCTGCCTCAGCTTGAGCTGGAACATCTCATCTCATTGTCTACTCCCCTTGGATTAGGATTTATGTCATCAGCTCTCCTGGTTCTCATGCCTTTGGACTTGGTTTAAATTAGCCACTGGCACTTCTGGGTCTCTAGCTTGCAGATGGCAGATCATGGGCCTTCCCAGCCTCCATAATTTCAATCAGGCTTCCCTAGTAGCCCAGCTCGTAAAGAACTCACCTTCAATGCAGGAGACCCTGGTTTGATTCCTGGGTCAGGAAGAGCCACTGAAGAAGGGATAGGCTTCCCACTCCAGTATTCTTGGGCTTCCCTGGTGGCTCAGCTGGTAAAGAATTCGCCTGCAGTGTGGGAGACCTGGGTTTGATCCCTGAGTTGGGAAGATCCCCTGTAGAAGGGAATGGCTACCCACTCCAGTATTCATTCTGGCCTGGAGAATCCCATGGACTGTGTAGTCCACAGGGTCGCAAAGAGTTGGACACGACTGAGCGACTTTCACTTTCAATAATCTCCTATTGGTTCTGTTTCCCTGGAGAATCTTGACAAATACAAAGTGTAAGTTTATAAGGATTGGAATCAATTGAGTTTGCTTCCAGCACAGTCTGTGTCTCTAAGCCCTGGAACACGACATACTTCTGTGTTTCAAGGGTACTGTAAATTCAAAATGAGGAAGGCTAACACAAGAACGGTACGGGCACAGAAACAAGGTTGGGCTTACTGCAACTTTATGTGCGAATCTTTCTCTAACCCTTGTGGAGCTCACTCCTTTCAAAGTGCTTCTTTTCTGTGCCTTTTGAAGAAATACTTTAATTAAAATATTAATCCATGACCTTTCCTTCTTTTTTGTCTTGTAATAATTATGGGCCTCATTATATATACAAAACTTAATAAAAGACAATTTTTTATGTTTGCATTTCTTTTTTGGTCTTTATTATTACTCATTTTATTATAAGATCATTTCTGAACATAATCGTGTTCTGTCGAGGAAGGAGGTCTTCAGACCCACTCTGGAGATGGTCATGCCTCTGTCCCCCTGACCTCATACCTTCCCCTCCCCATTTTCATGCCTCTGTAAATACCTAGCAAAGCTTTATTTCTTCTGTGAAGTCTTGCCCAATTATTCTTCCTCCTTTCTTTCTTCTCTGAATTCTTCTAACATGTCATAGTTTCCCACAAGATGTAACATGTAGTTGTTTGCCAACTTAGACTTGTTTCTAAGATTTTTTTTTCTAAAATAAATTATCAATGCCCTGAAAGCCTGAGTTAGGCCTCCTGTTTCCTCTCTTATGTTCCACTTATCACACCCAAAGAGGCGGCCATGACAGAGCATGCACACATGTGTGCATACACACACACACACACACACACACACAACACACCTCATGGAAATATCTGATTGATTAAGATATCTGCTCTGTAGCACTAACTCAAATCCTTCCAAAACAACTCCTCCACTCTTAAAGACTTCACTGTCTCTCATGACTTTATATCATTTTTTTTTATCACATTTTTCTGAAACCTTGATCTGGGTAACCAAATGCAACCACTTATCTTCATGGAAACATAGCTTGCTTCAGGTATTCATTCTAAAGGCACATGAGGAGACAGAAGGAAAGTCAATAGCAACAGTTAATTTCTGGCTTTACCTCCAAGATAGGTGTTTTTATAACACTGTAGAGGTACTCAGTGAAGAGATGCTAGCAGACTCTATATCCATGAAAGCCATCTTTATATGTATCCCTGTCTTAGGCCAGCAGTTCTCAAAGTATGATCCAGAGACCCCCAGGAGTCCCAGAGACCTTTCCAGAGGTTCTATGAGATCAAACGATTTTCATAACATTGTCCTGACGTTGTTTGCCTTTTTCATCCCCCTCTCACAATCTGAGCAATTAAATTATAATCCAGTATGGACCAGGCACCTCTCCTATATTTTTACAGTTTTGGTGAGGTGATTTTGATGCATAGTGAGGATTAGGAATAGACAATGACACAGTTAAATATCTGATCAGACAACCAAACAAAGCACATAGTTTTTAAGTATATAGATTCAATCATTTATTCATTTAAACTTTATTCAGAGCAGGGACCCACCTGGAGATTTGAACTCAAGTCTTGTTTACTCATAAGTTTTTTACAACCTTATAAATTGATTGCTAACCTTAGTGAGAAACTTGTTGAAGGCGGGGATAATATTTTTAATTCCTCAATTATAGCTTACTCCCTGTGTGAGCAATACTGTTGGAATAAAGACTCTGAACTAAATTAGAAGGAATGTGTTAGACTAGTTTTTGCACTATAGGACTGATTTCCCTGTTTCTTTGGTGCAGTAATCCTGACTCATGGCCAGAGATCCCTGAAGGCTGTGAGTTGTAAGTAATGAAAATCTATCCAAACATCAATAAACCAACCATGTAATGTGATTCACTTACACTTATGTTAACCATTCTTTTTTAAAACGTATGCATGGACTTAATTGTCAGAAAAGATAAAATTTATTTTAAAACATTATAGAACACATGATTCCTTTTATTAATTAGTCCAGAAATATTTAATGAGCATCAACTATGTACTAAGTTCCTAGAATACAGTATTGAACAAGACAGCCTCAAGCCACAGAGACACACAGATTAATGGATGATTGCCATCTAGTGAATTTAGCGCCAGTCCCTTTATAACTATCTGTGGTATAAATTTAGGCATCTGTAATTCTAGAAAAACTGCCTTTAAAGCCATCCTGTCTGCTCCCATCTCCCTATTAGCCTGTACAAATCTTTTCAAGTGTTAATTAGCAATCCCAGAGGAGAAGTCCTGTCATTCATAATTGTCTCAAGATTACCTTTAGATACAGTAAACAGTGACTTGCAGTTGATGAATGTTATGGTTTTAGCCAAAGACATTTTCTCAGTCTATAGTGACTCAAAGTGGTTGTCATGGTGGGGGAAGGAATTGATGTTCAAAATGTGTCAATATGAAAAGGTTGAAAATGGTGATGAAATTTGATTACCTCATTTTATAGAGAAGGACTCTGAGGCTCAGAGAGAGACTTATACTAGATCCATGGTCTTTTAAGAATTTTTTCATAGTGCTGAGCTGACACTTGCACACCAGGATTTCTTGAGATCCTTGAGATCCATTGGTTCTGTTCCCCCCAAAACTGCTCAGCTGATCAGTTGTATAATTGCTCCCACTTACTGTTCTTTCTCTGTGTGAGTATCACACATCCCTGCACATAATCAGGTAACTCACAGAGCCTCCTGTGGTGGAGAGTTCAGTTCTCTCTCCAGTGATGTCAGGCTGGGCCATGTGATTTTCACTGGCCAATAAAACGTGGGCAGAAGTAATGTAACTGTGTACATTCATGGTTAAACTTTAAGAGCCATTGTGAGATTCAGCCATGCTCTTTTCTCTCTGCCACAAGCATGGTATATTCTAATAGGGAATACTTCATCAGTCCATGCAAAAGACCCAAATCAGAGCCACAGCCTTCTCACAACTGATATGTAATGAAAGTGAGAAAGAAACCTTTGTTTTTGTAAGCCCCTGTGATTTGGAAGGTAGTTTGTTATTGCAGCATAACCTAGTGAAAGCCAACTAGCACAGTAGGTCAGAGATCTGCAAACTTTTTCTTAAAGGACCAGATAGTAAATACTTTAGGCTGGTGGGTCATATACAGTCTGTGTCACAGCTACTCAGCGCGATGGCCAATATAGCTACAGACTGTATGTAAACAAATGGATATGGCTATGTTCTAAAAAAGTTTATTGTGGCACAGTCGGTAAAGAATCTGCCTGCAATGCAGGAGACCCGGGTTTAATCCCTGGGTTGGGAAAGTCCTCTGAGGAAGGAAATAGCAACCCACTCCAGTATTCTTGTGGGAAAATTCCATGGACAGAGGAGCCTGATGGGCTACAATCTATGGGGTCACAAAGAGTCGCACACGACTAAATCACTAACACACACACACCAGCATAGTTGGCTGGCCAGTGAGCTATTGTTCGCAAACCCCTACTGTAGCTTTGTATTTTCTTATCTCTTCAAAGTTGGATGTGACCAATGAAATTGGGTGTACACTAGCTGAGGCTGGTTGAATACAAGTCATTTGAAGATCTGGTGCATGTGATGGGTGCTTTGTCAGCTTGCATCTTGGTAGACAATATCAGAAAGCTGAGCACTGGCCAACCCCATTGGATATGTAGTATAACTAAAAATAAACCTCATTGTTTTAAATCACTACGATTTGTGGAATGTTTGTTACCACAGCATAATTGCTTATCTTCCCTGCTGTAGGTCTGTCTGGCCTGACATTTTAGGGAACTTCTATTCCCTTCCCTTCCATTCCCTTCTCCTACCATCCCAGTAGACCCCATGTGATGCTCTAAGTTATTGCTTCTTTCCCATGGCTCAGCTGGTAAAGAATCCACCTGCAATGCGGGAGACACAGGTTCAATCCCTGGGTTGGGAAGATCTCTTGGAGAAAGGAACGGCTACCCAGTCCAGTGTTCTGACCTGGAGAATTCCACGGACTATTCCATGGAGTCACAAAAAGTCGGACATGACTGGGTGACTTTTACTTTCACTTTCACTTTTTTCATAATGGTAGAATTTACTTAGATGATGTTTTGATTATGATAGCAATGTGTAGGATGGATTATTCCAATGAATCAATACAATTTCAAATCTTTGTAAATAGATAAATTAACTGAATGAGTTCTTAAATATTTTCAAAAGTGTGAAATCATCTGAAATAACTTTTAAATTTGTGGCAGATGAAATCTGTTAGCAGTTTGGTTCCCTAGGCTGGGGTCTTTGAAAAAACTCAAATCAGACTGCCATAATATCCATATTTCCCTGGTGTATAATGGTTAATTATCAAATTCATGCTTGGTGATGAAAATGTGAGTTCACTGAAGTCATCACATTACATGACCGGGAGCAGCCCTTATTCCCTACTGTCTGATCCAGGTCTACTGTGTGAGGGTCTGCTTAGACCTGTGGCCTCCTTTTTCTTATCCTCTTTCCATGTCCGAGCTCTGTCTGCTTCTCAGATGGGCATAAACAGAGCTCTCCTTTTCACAGCTCCCATCCCTCTCCGAGGTCTGCCTAATTGCTTCTCTGTGTAACATGTCCAGCTTAAGCTTGCCAGAAACCCATCTGCACTTAACTCTGTGATCTCAACTGTTATTTCTGGAAAACTCCCAATTCACAAGGGGATTTCTGTCTCCCTTCTTTATGCTCAAGGGAAAACAAATCAGAGAGAAGCAAACTACAGTGTCTGTGTCTCAAACTACACCTCCTGGATGGAGCCACAAAACAAAAGGCAGAATCCCATTGTTGCCCAGAGAACATCCAGTCCTGGTGGGTTCGGCGCAACTGGGCCATGATAATGGCTTATGCTTTCCAGACATTCCCTATAGCATCTCCCACAATTAGTCTTAGAGTTTTTGTTTAAAATGAAAGGTAATAGGCTAGGGTTATGATCATATTGCCTTGGATGAATTATGGTGAGGCCAGATGTAGCTCAAGAAAGAGAAACCAAAAAGAGCCTTATAGTCTTGTCACTTACAGTCCCCTGTGAGCGAAGGCACATCACGTAGGGTCACTCTGGGGAAGCAGCAGGGTGGGTCACCAGGCAGGAGGGTGGGAAAGACAGCGGTCAAGTCCATTTATCGTGTGGTTTCCACAGGACGGAAAGGATGAGGCAGAGCTGTAGGTTTGCTGCTGCTGCTGCTAAGTCGCTTCAGTCATGTCCGACTCTGTGCGACCCCATAGACAGCAGCCCACCAGGATCCCCCGTCCCTGGGATTCTCCAGGCAGGAACACTGGAGTGGGTTGCCATTTCCTCCAGTGCATGAAAGTGAAAAGTGAAAGTGAAGTCGCTCAGTCGTGTCCAACTCCTAGTGACCCCATGGACTGCAGCCTACCAGGCTCCTCCGTCCACGGGATTTTCCAGGCAAGAGTACTGGAGTGGGGTGCCATTGCCTTCTCCGGAGCTGCAGGTTTAGGAGTGGCTAACTTGAATAATTTCGGCAGACTATAGAGCAAAGGGGCTGACTCTGGTTGTCTGGGTCCTGGCCCCAGGGTGGTTAGGATGGGGGCACAGTGGCCTGGCATATGAAATATGTTATGGGATGTAGTTGGGAGTGTGGACTTAATTAACTACAAATGAAGTAAAATTGACCAGCCTTTGGCCAAGGCCTCAAAACTGGGTTAAAACAGCACCGAGAAACTATGATATAGCTCGGACAGATACTAAAATGCTGGGGGCCTTGTGCCTGCCTCAATTATGCTACCCACTGAAGTATTATTACATCTAATAAAAATGAGACTAGTGAAACATGAGACTGAAGTCTGTGTTTGTTTAGATGGAGATTCTGACTTTGTTTCTTCATTGGTTCCCAGAGATGGACAGAGACATGTAACTGCCAGGAAAGATATGAATGGGAAACTAACGTTCTTTCTTCACTTGATACTTTTTAGTGAAGGCATCAAAAACACTGGGTTTTTATTACTAAAAATTTCATACTTCTTTCTGAATGTTCACAGTAAGATTTTAATATATACACTATCTATATGTGTGGACTTCGTCGCTCAGACATGTCTGACTCTATGACCCCACGGAAGGTAGCCTGCCAGGCTCCTCTAGCTGTGGGATTTTTTACACAAGAGTATTGGAGTGGCTTGTCATTTTCTCTTCCAGGGCATCTTCGTGACCCAGGAATCGAACCCTTGTCTCTTGTGTCTCCTGCATTGCAGGTGGATTCTTAACCCATTGAGTCATTGGAGAAACATACACTATCTATAAAAGAACATTTACTTATTTGGAAGACTTTTATTTCCATTTCACATTTTGTTCCCACTTCTTACAAACTAGAAGGAGTTGTTCACATTCAGTAGGGATAGAACTAATAACCTACAAAGAAAATTTTATTCAAATATGTAAATTTTTACCTGGCTTGTAAGTCAGTATAGTATTTCCCCTTTTCTTACAACTTTCCTTTGCGATGTATTTTGTAATTTCAGAAATATACATTTTATTTGACATTTACTAAATGTTTTAAAATTTCAATGGTCAAATAAACTGCTTGTTTCTCCCCTTACAGTGTTATCCTATGCTTTATTCAGTTTCAAAATTTCATTTGAGCATAACTGATGACTACAAGTAGCTGTCAACTTACTGATGGTGAGGTTGGGGCAAGGTCTCTAGTAATACTACCCTGTAATATACATGTGTACCCCCAAAACATGCTATATAGACGGGTTGACTCCAGCAAGAGGAGTGCTTTTTTAAAAAAGTCAAAAGAAGATGCTTTATACTTCAGTGGGAGTTTTGCCAGTGATGTTAGAAGTTGCTGTGGAAACCAGAATTAGCTGGTACTATATTTTTGGTTTGTAAATATATTTGGTTTGTACTATATTTTAGTGATGTTGTAATGTCCCTCATAGATTATCACCCAGCATGAACCGTGGTCGATGGAACCCGAAGATTCTCCTAAAGTACTTTAGATGTTTATGCCACACGAAAGCAGGCTCAGTAATAAGATAACAGCTGAGGAGCCCTGAGGGCTGGCCACCCTAGACAAGAGAGGGGAAGGGTCAGGCTGTCTTTAAAACAGCTCTGACCCAAGAAGGGCAGCCCACCACGCCCAGCCTGCAAGCCCCCTCCTAATAGTCACCCAGCCACAGAGACTGGAGTTGCATGAAGTGCTTAGAATAAACAGTTCTACTGCTTAAAAGGTTTAACCACCAAACATTCCTTATGAGAAAAGAAACCAAGAAGAAGAACAATACTGAATCTGAACAACTAATTTCTTAAGACCTAGGAATGTCATGTGCTCATATAGTTATAATTTAATCCAAATACTTTGCAACCATGCTGTGATTCAATTCCAGGCAGAGAACAGAGTTTTGTACATGGCAGATTCATTTTGGAGCCCTCTCTGGGGATTTGGTTATAGGAAAATCCGCAGGCCTTCTTTGTGTTCTCTCCCCCTTAAATCTGCCCCATGGCCTGGATTTGAGAAGCAGCTTTGCAGCGAGGGCCTCTCTACGACAAGCCATGGGAAACACCTCTTTTATCTTCACAAGACACACTTGAATTGTATCCTAGTGTGTACACTTGTTATACTTGCCCAGATTCTATAGCCTAGTTCTCAAACTGGGGTTCCATTTCAGCCCATTAATGTGTTGTTAGCACAGCAGGTTTTAATGCCTTCAGAAACAATGTACTGTATACACTGCACTCAACTCCAGGGGATACCGTTTATATTGTGATCGCCCTATGTGCTAGGGAACTATGCCCATTCATGGTATAGTGGCTCTGGGCGAGGCCCTCTCCAGCTCCTGCTGTACAGTAAGTCCCCTACATGTGAATGAATTCTGTTC
Source organism: Bos mutus (assembly GCF_027580195.1). NCBI lineage: Eukaryota > Metazoa > Chordata > Mammalia > Artiodactyla > Bovidae > Bos > Bos mutus. The sequence continues at coordinate 24,950,243 of NC_091626.1, read as the reverse complement.
TGAGAGTGCGTTTGTAAGTTCAGTTTATTCATAAGTCCAAAAAGTTAGCCTATCTACTCAACTAATACAATCAGCTGTATAGTACCGTAGTACTGTAGGAGGTTTATAATACTTTTCATAGAAATAGTATATAAAAAAACACAAAAAGTAAGGATTTTTTAATCTTACAGTACAGTAGTCCTGTAAGATTAAAATAGCTGGCATACAGGGGCTGGCACTGAGTGGACAGGCAAAAAGAGTTACTGACTGGAGGAGGGAGAGGAGGTGGGACATGGTAGAGCTGAAGGATCGTCTGCAGTGGGAGGTGGAAGGCAAGTTGCCATGTCACTCACACTTGATGGAATGCACATTCACATTTTTCAGAGTTTGCAACTTGAAAGTTCATATGTAGGGAACTTACTGTATCCAAGTCTGGGTTGCATCTAAGTTTGAGATCCTTGTTATGTGACTGCTAGTCAACAGAGTACTGGGAGCCAGAAGACATAGGTTCAGTTCAGTTCAGTTCAGTTCAGTCGCTCAGTCGTGTCCGACTCTTTGCAACCCCATGGACTGCAACACGCCAGGCCTCTCTGTCCATCACCAACTCCCGGAGTTCACTCAGACTCACGTCCATCGAGTCAGTGATGCCATCCAGCCATCTCATCCTCTGTCGTTCCCTTCTCCTCCTGCCCCCAATCCCTCCCAGCATCAGTCTTTTCCAGTGAGTCAACTCTTCGCATGAGGTGGCCAAAGTACTGGAGTTTCAGCTTTAGCATCATTCCTTCCAAAGAACACCCAAGGCTGATCTCCTTCAGAATGGACTGGTTGGATCTCCTTGCAGTCCAAGGGACTCTCAAGAGTCTTCTCCAACACCACAGTTCAAAAGCATCAGTTTTTCAGCGCTCAGCTTTCTTCACAGTCTAACTCTCACATCCATACATGACTACTGGAAAAACCATAGCCTTGACTAGATGGACCTTTGTTGGCAAAGTAATGTCTCTGCTTTTCAATATGCTGTCTAGGTTGGTCATAACTTTTCTTCCAAGGAGTAAGCGTCTTTTAATTTCATGGCTGCAGTCACCATCTGCAGTGATTTTGGAGCCCCCAAAAATAAAGTCTGACACCGTTTCCACTGTTTCCCCATCTATTTGCCATGAAGTGATGGGACCGGATGCCATGATCTTCGTTTTCTGAATGTTGAGCTTTAAGCCAACTTTTTCACTCTCCATTTTCACTTTCATCAAGAGGCTTTTTAGTTGCTCTTCACTTTCTGCCATAAGGGTGGTGTCATCTGCATATTTGAGGTTATTGATATTTCTCCCAGCAATCTTGATTCCAGCTTGTGCTTCTTCCAGCCCAGCGTTTCTCATGATGTACTCTGCATATAAGTTAAATAAGTTAACTTATTCATATAAGTTAAATAAGCATGGTGACAATACACAGCCTTGACGTACTCCTTTTCCTATTTGGAACCAGTCGGTTGTTCCATGTCCAGTTCTAACTGTTGCTTCCTGACCTTCATAGGTTTCTCAAGAGGCAGGTCAGGTGGTCTGGTATTCCCATCTCTTTTAGAATTTTTCACAGTTTGTTGTGATCCACATAGTCAAAGGCTTTGGCATAGTCAATAAAGCAGAAATAGATGTTTTTCTGGAACTCTCTTGCTTTTTTGATGATCCAGCGGACGTTGGCAATTTGATCTCTGGTTCCTCTGCCTTTTCTAAAACCAGCTTGAACATCTGGAAGTTCACGGTTCACGTATTGCTGAAGCCTGGCTTGGAGAATTTTGAGCAGTACTTTACTAGCGTGTGAGATGACTGCAATTGTGCGGTAGTTTGAGCATTCTTTGGCATTGCCTTTCTTTGGGATTGGAATGAAAATGTTGTACTTCCTGATTCATGTGTTAATTATCAAGTCAGTTAACCTTGTGGAGCTTTGGGTTATTGACTTATCAATGAAACCTGTAATATCTATTTCACAGGGGTTGTTGTGAACATCATTTATACCCTGCTTTCCAAAGAGGATTTAGAGTGGACCCATATGGTTTCATAAAATACAGCAAGATAACATAAATTAGAAGTAACTGAGAAAGAAAAAGGAGAAAAAAAATATTCTTCTTACAAATACCTTAACTAAAGGAGACTGCTCTCAAGTATCTGCATAGCAGGGACACTGCATAAAGGAGCCAACAGTATCTGCTACAGAGAGAGGTTGCAGACTGACAGCCCAAAGAGGTCAGCATTTGTAGTGGTTAGTTTGGGTTTGTTTTGGCTTGCTGTCTGAAAAACTTGAATGGAAAAAACTAATGGAATACAACAGTGAAAGAATGGAATACAACTAAAAATTCCCAATGACAAAAGAATATTTAAGAGTGTCATGTTTAGCCATATTATAAAGCCCAAAAGAATAAAACATTGAATTAGGCCACAAAGTTCATTCAGTTTTTTTCTGCCAAACCAGTATGTATTTGTTGATCTTGAAAAAGAATTGTCCTAACAGTTTTCACTGGAAAATCTGATTATAAACTTAATGATCCAACTTCTGTTATTTATACATATGCATAGAATGCAATTCTGATGTCATAAAACAATGCTATAAATAAACAGTATTTCTAGGTTTCTTTTAGGGATACTATTTGTGTTTGTTTTTATATAAAATATTCATGACCTATTCTATAACATCCTTTTTGCAGGTTCAGTAGTGTTTTCTCCTGAGAGGACTGACTGAGAAAATGAATGGGGAAATGCTGGCACATGATAAAACAGTGTACTGCAATGGAAGTGGAAAATATTATTAAAATCACACCACTGAAGGTTAGAGTCCTTAAGTGAATGAGTGAGAAGTAGCTAATTAATGGAATTTCAACAAATTCATGAATTTCCCAGAGTATTCTGCTGTTAGAAAATAGTTTACCCAGAGTATCTGTTCCATTTGCTTTTTAATAAAAATATTTTTTAAGAATTTTTATATTAAAAAAATGGGCTTCCCCTGTGGCTCAATGGTAAAGAATCTGCCTGTCAATGCAAGGAGATACAGGAGATGTGGCTTCAATCCCTGGTCTGAGAAGATTCCCTAGAGGAAGAAATGACAAATATTCTTGCCTAGAGAATCCCATGTACAGAGGAGTCTGGGGCTGCAATCCATAGGGTCAAAAAGAGTCAAACGTGAGTGAATGACTGAGCATGCACACATACATATAAATAAATAAACAGAGCTATATATTTTAATCAGAAAATAGTGTTATAGCAAAGCCATGTTTTAATATGCTTTTCCATGTATAAAGTATGATTGTTAGACTCTATTATATGATTGTAATGGTCATTACTTTTACAGTTGAATCCTAGTAAGGTTGGTATTTAAAGTCAAGATTCACTTCTGACTTGTAGACTCATTGAGTCAAGTAGTGCTCTTAGCACTGAGTTGCTAATTTTCCAGAAACATAATTTGAAGTCAGGATGTTGATGGGACTTTTCCAATTATCAGAAAGAATTAATACTCCAAAGTAGAAAATGAGTGATAATTGTCTAATGTTTCTGAAACGTAATGTTAGACATGGCTACGGAGTCTTTAATAGAAGATATCAGCATCAGTCTAGTGACTCCCAGCCCCCAAGTTCTAGCCCACGTTAGAGACAACTCGTGACCCAGAAGGAGATTAAAGACAGTCATCTCAGGAAAGAGTCACGGGCCTCATCAAGAGTGCTGGGGCGTTCCACCGCTTAGTGCCATGGAGAGAGGAGAGGAGGACTAGGACTCTCCCTGAACCCCAAGTCAAAGGAGAGGACCTCCAATCTAGAGGTTGGGGCCACGGCAGCAGTGAGAGGTTGACCTTTCCTTTCTCTCCCCAGGCAGATGACTGCTGAGCTGCCTCTGGTTCATCCAGGTGGAGCACGGTCAAGACTTTGAGGATGTGTGAATAAGAGACAGGGGCCTGCTTCCCACATGCAGGACTTGGTAGCTGGGAAGTGGTTAAAGCAGCTTATGAAACTGAGACCAGCCGAGGGTTGTCAACACTGAAAAGCTCAGATTCCACCATTTGGTTGGGAAAGATGTGTATATTCTTCTTGAGTCAAGCAGCACTAGGAAAGGTTGAAAGTTTGAGCACTTGTTGCTGGACCTTGCCAAGTAGGTGGACTTTGGAGTGAGCTGACCCAGGCAGGGGACACAGACTGCGAAGTCTATGAGGAGGCTGGAGGTGTATGTGTGTATGTGTGGTGGGAGGGTTCACAAAAGGCCAGTCAAGTGGCTTTTCAAACACATTAGGAAACTGGGCAGGGGAAGTCCCATGTGGCACCTCCAAAGAACCTACAAACACACCCCTTGAGTGTATCAATATATGACTGTCACCTCACACAGACAACTTTGTAGACGGAGGAGAATTGCAAACAGCACAGACTGGTGTCCAAAGTTGCACAGCCCCCTCTGCATCACTTCCTCTTGTGTTGACCCTTGAGGAGCTACAAGCAGCAAGTTGGTGCAGGGAGCAGTGAATGAAGTAGGGCAGATTAAAAGGGAGGGCCATGGGTCCCTCCCTACTCCAGGCCGTGGAGATGGGGCAGGAGGAGAGCAGCTTTGGATTGGTTGAATTTGGATATGAGATCACTAGACCTTCAAAAAAATGAGTGAGTCTTGGTTTTCACAGATAAGGCTGTTCTCATAAGTGAAAGTGATTGAAAACCTACAAGATCTTTGTGAAATGCTCTCCAGCCTCAGGGAAGGGAGCTCCAGCCCGACATACAACAGAATATGCAAAGACAGTGATGAGAGAAAGGTGAGACCATATCCTCAAGTTCCCACCATTCCATAAGCCATAAACTATGCAATTCATATTATTTGATGGGATTCTAATACGAACCTTCCCATGTCTCTTCCCCACCAACTTTATAACCGGCTTTTGTGGCAGTGTTTCTTATTCAAAATTAAATTTTTGTAACCAAAAAGTCAGAATCATAATCTTCTAGGCTTTTCTTAAAAATATTTTCTCTTACAGTTGAATTGGTTGACTTGCTTAATTAGTGTCAAAGGTGAATCTATTCTAGACATCATTTCTGAGTCATGATGTATAATAGTTAGCAACTATTTTGATTTTAATCTTCAGTCACGGTGATTTCAAATGGGATAATTAAATCATTGTAATTTCATGTTTTGTAGAAACTGTGAAGAAATTAATATAAACCATCTTGGATTGCTTCCTTTTTTTGTGTTAATTCATGAGTACCTTCCAGCAGTTCCAGTTTAAAGGGAGGTAGACTCTGGTTTTCTGTTTATCCACCTCATGGTTTTTCCTTTTGGTAGTAGAGAATTCAGGGCTAAGGATAATCCTTACCATGTGACAAAGCCCCCTCTGAAACTTCATACGGAGTTTATTAGCTGGCTTAAGTTGCTATAACAAAATACCACAGGCCAAGTGGCTTAAATAACAGAAATTAATTTTCATGTAATTCTGGAGGTTAGAGGTTCAAGATGGAGGTGTCATCAAGGTTGGTTTCTGATGAGACATCCCTTCCTGGCTTGTACATCGTCACTTTCTTGCTGTGTCCTCACATGGCCTCTTGTCTGTGCAGCCAGAGAGGGAGAGGGAAAGAGAGAGACAAAGAGAGATATGGAGAACAAGCCAGAAGCTCAGGTCTCTCATCCTCTTATTGTAAAAATGCCAGTCCTGTTGGATTAGGGCTCCACCCTGTGACCTCATTTCACCTTAATTACCTCCCTAACGTCAAAGTCAGAGTGTTAGTCACTCATTTGTGTCTGACTCTGTGATCCCATGGACTGTATGTAGCCCACCAGGCTCATCTATCCATGGAATTCTCCAAGCAAGAATACTGGATTGGGTTGCCATTCCCTTCTCCAGGGGATCATCCCAACCCAGGAATCAAACCTGGATCTCCTGCACTGCAGGCATATTCTTTACCATCGGAGCCACCTGGGAAACTAGTTACTTTGACCTTCCTAAAGACCGTAACTCCAAATATAGTCACACTGAGGCTCAGGGTTTTAGCATAGGAATTTGAGGAGAATATAATTCAGTTCATAACAGGGAAGGAGGGAGAGATTCTTTTAAAGTTTTCTCTTCTTAAGATTAATGTTTCTAAAAAAGCAGATTCTTTAATTTCAAATTTAGGAGACTTCTAGGGCCAGTTACCTATGGAATTTTCTTTTATAAGTGTCTGAAACTCTGCTCGAACTAGTCAGAGAAAAACTGGTCATTTTTGGCATATGGCCAAAGGTCACATATGTCAGCCACAGCTGGATCCAGGGCTCCATCGTTAAGTGTCTGTTCTCTGCCCCAGTCCTATTTTCCGCTGGGTTGGCTTCCTCCTCAGGTAGGTGCTCTCTCTGGAGTGGCATTGGTGACCTGGGGCAGCTTCAGGCTGACCCAGTCCTTAATGTTTGTAACTTTAAAAGGAGGGATGCTCTCTCCCAAGGATCAGTTCTAATTGCCCCTGCATGGGGTAGGGATACTTGCTGATGGCCTGGACCCTCGCAGGTGGGAGAGGCCCAGCTCTCAAACAGAGAAGATTCAGGGTAGATTCAACTGGAAGACATGCCACAGTCTTGCCCTTCTAAGTTTCTGAGATAAGACAATTTATTCTTCCTTTTCTAACTTGTATAATTTTGTAATTGCCAGTTCAAGGAAGTTTCCAATTAGTTCATCTTTATCATATTTGAAGAGATTCTATTTTAAGGTTGTTAGAATCTTTTGGAAAGCCACTTGGCATAATGTTGACCTTTGCACGTGTCTCTCTACAGATCCTTCAGCAGATTTGGCTCCTGTGTCTTTGCTACCTGCAGGCTGTCTGCTGGGATGGCCGGAATCTCTGTTCTCTCACCTCAACCTCTCTGCTCCCTTCTGCACACCTGGTGTAGCCCCTCTCATGTGGGTGAACATGCCTGATCCCACATCTGAACTTCTTGGGGTCAGACAGAGCTCTCATTTTAGAAAAGTCACACGGTACATATACTGTAGATATATAGATACTCCCAGCAGGATCTGGGGTAGTACCCAGATTCCATCTCATTAACATTTCTGCAGGGCAACATGTGAATGTTGACACTAAGTGGGAATAATAAAAGTCTACAGTAGCCTTGAGACAGGCTGGGACCTGCGGGCTGGGACCCTTTGCTACAGTGCTTGCGCCCAGACAAATGAAAATGCAAAGAACTTATGAGGGACTAAAAATAACTGTATGTATGCACAGTTGGGGCAAATTATCAACAAGATAGAAAAAAGACCGAAAACCTAACTGCCACTTCTGAAGAGCTGGGAGTAAAAAACAGGGTGTCAGGAGCAAAAGTAGGGTACTGTGCGTGTCCCCTGCTCTCAACACCACCAAAGGGGTGGGCAGACCACCTAAACCAGCCTCTGGTCCAACCCCTGAACCTGCCCCTACCCTCACCCACATATGAGCCAACTCACTGGAGCGGAAGGAGTTCTCACTCCTTCCTGCTGCAGCAGGGGCCCCAATAAAACTTTGCCTGAGTTTCTTGTCTGGCCTCTTATCAATTTCTGTTGATGAAGGAGGCCAAGAAACGTGATCAGCAACAGCCTGGTATCAGTTCAGGCCAGATTTGACCACTAAATAAGTTATGAGAGATTTATTTTCAGGGAACACTTTATGTTTCAGATTTGTAGGCAAGGATTCTGGACCTATGTTTGCATGTATGTAGTAAGTGCTTGTGAGTACCTCTGCTGGAATCTCAGTAGCTCTGACTGGTCTCCATGAAATTTAAAACTTAAGAAGCATTTGAATTTAAAGAACATAAAGTCGTGCTTTCTAGTGTCTTGAGTTTATACGTGTATCTGTTGGGGGTAGATAGCTATAAAGAAAAAACAATTTTGTGCTGATGTCTTTACTTTGAGAGGTTCCTGGTGGGTAAATAGTTAGAAAGGCACGATACTTGAAATTAAAAGTTTTTCATTTATTCATTTTATTTTTAAGTACTACTTACCATCCAGGGGAAGGAAAGCATTCTCACCAAAAATGGTTATTACCAAGTGAACTGAGGTCAGCGTGAAATTCGTTCATAACTTTCTATTTCAAACCCCTTGTGGGGTTTTCACAAGAGGATTTTCCATGTGCTTTTGTCTTTGAGCACAGAAATTAGAGAACACTCTTACCAGGAGTGAAAGCAATTCAAGCAACCAAAAATAAATTATTTTACCATTTGGAACCAAGAAGTTCAAGAGAATTTTTTAAGTTTACAACTCTTGGGCTCTCCCAGGGAGAGACAGAGGGCAAAATTGATTCCAATGTTTGCTAATGTTCCTGCCAGCTTGTGTCAGCCATTTACCATCATGATGCCTCCGTTATCCCATCTGTCAGCACCAAGAGTCTTTGCTGTATTTCAACATGTCATGTTTTCAAGAACTTCTCAATGCTGCATTCTGGTGCCTGGCAAATGTTGTGGGTGAATTTGCTGTACTTCTCTCTGATGCCTGCCGGGAGGGAGCTAGAGGAAGGATTTAGAGCATCTTCTGGTAAATCCAGATGATCACACATACTCTGCCATTGAGGTGAGCAAATGGCGTTAGGGCAGCTCTCTCATTAGAACGGTAAAAACTGACTTTTTAAATGCTCTGTATGATGAGTATGGGGTTGGCTATCTACATAGGAAATATCCTGATCTGGAAAACACTCTAGGATTGATAAAACTAGTGGGTTTTTCAAATGTGATTGGTTAGAATGGTAACACAGGATTCAGCATCTTTGCATTGTAAATGAGGCATCAGAAAGCTGGCACGCCAAGGAACTTTGGCAGCAATGTGACATTTCGGGTTTGCGCCCATTGGCACTGTGTTTCTCTCCACTTCATGGGGAATCTGCCACCTGGTTCAGCCACAGGCCTGGAGGTTCAAATGGAGAATTTCCTGCTGGCTACTGGTCTGGGTACTAGAGGGCAGAGAAGACTTCTTGGAAAGCTTTCCTTTCAGATTCAACCCAGTTTCTTCCCTTTCTATAGCTTTCCCTAAATACTCCAACCCATATTGATCTTTTCCCACTCTAAATTTCAGTCATGCCACTTTTTGCAGGAGAAAGGAGAGGGGAGTGCATCTGTTCATATTTGCTGTTCTGCTTATCTATGCTATGTAACTACCCCCAAAGTTTAGTAGCTTAAAACAGGAAATGTTTTCTCATGTCTCCTGGGTTTGTGGATCAGGAGTTCTGGCAGATCTCAGGTGGGAGTTTCTTTGATCCTTGTGGACCCCAGTCGAGGTCACTCAGTGGTTTGTTGGCAGATGGCTGATCTGGAGGAGGCTAAGCAGCTTCACTTACATGCCCAGTGCCTTGGTGGAGTGGCTGCAAGGTGTACTCAGCTGGGATGTCCCCAGACCACTTACACCTACGCTTGGTGGTCTCAGACTGATTGTATGGCAGCTGATTCCACCCATGGGATCACTTCAAGAAAAGGAAGAAGAAAAAGGAAGTGGAAGCTAAAGTATTCTAAGCCTGGGCCCAGAGTCACTTCTGCTATATTCTAATAGCCAAGCAGTTACAACTCCCAACTTTAAAGGAAGAGACCCTAGTCCCCACCTCCTATAGCATATTTGGCCGCCACCTTTAATCTTCACACTTACCTTTTTTGTTATCCAATTTTCTTCAGTATTGTGCTGCTTTCTCCAAATTAGATTGTCTCATAAATCTTCAGTACGTAGGGCAGGATTCAAGGAATACTGGTTTGAAATGAAAAGAGTTGAAAGTTTCCCTCTCTAATCACTTTCTCAAGAGATGTCCAGGCTTTGGGAAACAATTTAGGGATATCTTTTCTAATCACATCGCTCAGAATGAAGCTCATAGGCATTTCTAGATTTCTTCCCAGGCTAAGGAATATGTTCTTTCTATCTGGGGCTCAACGGTATCAAGGCTGAGCTAGGCTCAGTGAAGGCTCTTTTTCCTGATAGTTCGTTAGTTCAGGGCCCAGCAAGTTTATTTGACACAAGTTTATTTTGTGTCATTCCAGCTCCGTGGAACCTGTGGCTAACTAAACACACTCATTACTTGTACTGCAAAAAGAGTGAAAGACGTCTGTGGCTAGTCTATTCCTGACACTTGAATCTCTTCAAGATTAAGGATTCTTAAGATAAGCAAAAAAAAAAAAAAGGCATTTTTGTCACCATAGCCTATTAATTTCTACCCTGAAGCATAGAATGTGGTTATTTCTATAATGATCTTAGCTTCCGGAGTAATTGATGATGGTTCAGTGACATACATAAGCACACACTCCATGTGAACATTTATCAGAAGAATCTGACTTAGCTTTCAAGAGTGATCATTTCCCCCAATTATTCTATACATGGTGTTTAGAGAATTTGTAGTTTATATAGAATTAGACATGACTTAGTGACTGAACAACAACAAATATTGAAATTTGCTGACATTTAGGCTTGTCTTGTAGATTGTTATTCTAGAGTCCAGGATATCCTAGGAGAAACTCATCATTAAGAATAGCTGCTGTGGTTCCTGGCAAGCCCACCTTTGGGAATATTTCTGTCCCCACCTCACCAAGCCTTGAGTGTCCCTCTCTTGTTAACATAAGGATAACAAGCTGATACTCAAAGGTGAGTTTTTTCCTAAGGTATCATAATTGGAATCTTTCTGTCTCCTCTTTGCCTCTTCTATACTATTTTTTTTTGTTCTTTTAAATTCCATAGCAATTTTGTAAAAACCTCCCCACACAGTTTGATAGGCAATGAACTTTCTCTTCTGGGTGGTTTCTACCTGAGGGAAATGGAATAGCACACCCGTGATATTTCTCTGACTTCCTCCCACTCTGCCTCGCAAATCAACGAAAAAGAGGCTGCTTCGGGGCTCTGAGCTCTGGCTTTGTGGCATGTGAGTGTTCAGTCACTCTTCCCCAAAATAGGATTTCATTCACCAGTTGCTGTAAGTTACTTGTGACTTCTAATAGACTTTGCAGCAGTGATTCATTTAGCCTTGGCTCAGAGAGAGAGAGATTTTAGGTGAGGAGGGATGGCTGGGACAGGGGAGGTGGGTAGGCAGGACAGGTGTGGCAGAATCCCTCCCCAAGGGTGATAACAACCTTCAGCGTTATGCTTTATACCAGGCACGCCACCTTACACGTTATCCTGGTTGAATCTCTCAACAGTTCTGTGGAGTAAAAAGGCATTACTGAATACAGAGGGAAGTTGAGGTTCAGAGGGGTTAAGCGACTTGCCCAGTGATATATAGCTGGTAATTAGACCCAAGCTTCCTGTCACAACATATTCCTTCAGGCTTCTCCATTTCACTGGACGGTACAGCGATGTTCATATTAAACACCTAGCTGCGATGGGACTTTCTCCCTTATTTCTCTCACATCCTGCTTTTGGTGTAGCAGTGAATCCCTGCCAGCTTCACTTTTTCTTTTTTATTGGTTTATGACATCATATAAGTTTGATGTGTACAATACTGTATTTTGACTTCTGTATACCCTCCATCATGTCCATCACCAAAAATTCAGTTTCTATCCATCACCAAACCCTTTTCCCATTTTGCCCTCTCCCGCCCCCTTCCCCTAAGGTGACCACTATTCTGCTTAAATACACCCAGAATCTATCTCCTCTGTCACTCCTACCCTGATCCCAGCCAGCGTCCTCTCTCTGCCTGACCACTGTGAGAGCCTTGGCCCTGGTCTCCCTGCTTCTGCCCTTGTTCCCCTAAAGTCGGTTCCCAGCACCCAGGCAGGGAAGTCTGTACTAGGGCTACAATCTGCCTTCTACCCCCATTATTTCTCTGGCCTGCCTTGCCATCACTGCTCATGCTTGTTCACTTTACTTCAGTCGTGTTGCTATCCTTGCTGTCTCTTCAAAAATCATGGCCTTTGCATTTGCTCTTCCTTCTGCCTGGAATCCTCTTGTCCCAGGGAGCTACATGATTTACTCTCTAACTTTTATGTCTTTGCTGGAATGATGCCTTTTTAATGATGATCCTGTGTAAAAACCTTTCCCATTCCCTCCCCGCACAGCTAGAATTCCTCCTTTCTCCGTAGCACTGTATTTTTTCCCATACCACTATCATAATCTGGCTTACTGAATATTTTACTCATGTATTTGTTTACTGTCTGTCTCCTACTAGAATGTAAGGGCCATGAGGACATGACTTCAGTGCTGGATTCCTGGTAGCTCTCACAATGCCTGGCACATAGTAGATACTCAATAAACTTGAGTGGTAAATGAATGGGTTATTTAATCTTAAGACTTTAAATCCCACCATCTCTGCTCTTTCCAGATGGTCACCATGCTGCTGGTTAATTTTTATATGATTACATTGATAGAAAACAACTCATTTCAGGAAATAGCTGAAGAATGCATGTACAAGAGAGGAAACTGGCCCCTAACTTCTGACATCCATTTGGACTTTGATATTCTGTGATTAAAAGGCTGATTTTGTGATACAAAATTGTTTCTGTGTCCCAGAGGACAGGGTGTCCTTGGGCTGTGGATGTCATCTCTCTGGTCCTTAGCTTTCTTGTCTATAATATATGCAAATTGGTAGATAATCATTACCCTTTTCCCACATTAAATATGATAATTTGGCCCACTGAGTTAAATAAAAGGCCCTACTGCTTAGTTTGTGTTGCCTCCTTCTGAATGTGTTGTTGTTAAGTTGCTAAGCCATATCTGACTCTTGCGTGTGTATCAAAGGCTTAAGCTCTCTGAGAACCAACACTAACTTTTCCTTTAGTTGGTTTATTTCATCACAATCCCTAATGTGATGTTCTATACTCAGCTGCATGTCAACATGCTTTATTGACACAACTAAGAACCAAATCACACTGAGCGCTGAGCTTCCCTGTAATCTGAAGTTCCTTGGTTGATACATTCCACTACATTTCTGCATACATATGATGGCACCCACAGTCACCCTAATCAATGCTTACTTTTATTTGGCAAAGTTAACTCCACATGGAGATCAACAAGCAGGCTATCAAGAAATAGTAGAACTGTATGCATTGAAGATCTTCATGCTGAAACTCTTAGGATTCTGTGGATTGGTATAAGCGTCCAAGTTTAAAATCTGCCTTGAATGAAGGGATGAATGTTGAGTTACCAACTTGGCTTGATCAATACTGACAAGCTATTGCTTGTTGTCTAAGATTGGAAGAGAGTGTATATGGGAGAGGAAATACATTTCAGTGTCCTAAATCCACAGCCTCAAAAAGGTAAAGATATTGGAAATGTTGAAAAGAGTGTTAAAGCTTGATGGACCTCTAATGGCTGTAATCCTGTCCTTAAGATTTTTAAGAAACTCAGGACAGATCTGTTTTAATGTTACCAATCACCACATTTTAGTAAGAACTGGTTGACTTCCCTTTTAGTGTGAGATTTTGAATAATGTGTGTTATTTCAATATATCATTTTATAGATGGACAGGATGTTTTCTCCTTCCAGAGGAGTACTTCCTTAATTTTACAGGGAAAATGCATATTAAAAAGAGCTCATGTTCAAGCACTCTTTCTTTCTCTCCCTTCCTCTTTCTTTCCTTCTCTGACTCCATATACACACATTTTATCTCAATGAAGTGCCGTGTACTTTTAACTTAATACATCAAATATGGACTTAGTCCCTACTGTGTAAACTATTCTGCTGGAATATTAGAGGAAAGAAACGGTGAAATGGTGCACATATCCTACCCTCAGAAGTTTACATTTGGAAAGGGGAGAAAATAAAAAGCTAGCATTCATTGCGCATACGGAAAAAAAAAAAAAAGTTGCAAGTCAAACGCTTTGCAGGGAGAATCTTTTGGCAGAAATACCAAGAGATTTCCTGAAGGAGGGATTCACAGAGGAGACCGAGGTGACGGGATAATTTAGATCAGGTTCCCCTCTGCCACGTGCTGCTCTTTGCATCAAAACGCTTTAGTTTGCAAGATATCAGCTCCTGTGCAACTTTTCTGGGACTCAGGTTCATGCTCACAACGTTGGTCTGTGGAGAAGAATGAGACTGGGTGACAGCCAGAACAAATGGAATCCTCCAAGGCAGGGAGAAATATAGAGAAAGGAAATGAAATGACCTGATCCTAGGAACTGCCACAGGGAAAGGGTGGGAGAGAGGAGAGCGGGCAAAGACTATTCATTGTCAACTGTCCAGCCTTTCAGATGTCACCTGAGGACACGGCCACAATTAGCATGCAACCAGACAGTGCACAATGAATGCACATTTTGGCTTGGTTGGCGGCAATAGTTGAGACTCAGACAAAAGCAGTTTCAGTTGCAGAGCTGGTGCCAGGCTTTCAGAGAGAGAATAAATTAGGCTGCTGTGACAAGCTGTTCCATTGCAGCAACAATAGTTTGGACTTGCAACGCGGCCTGTCAACCAGGCCTCAAAATACATCTTCATTTGTTGTTGGGCAGTTGGGAAAGACGAGTCATTAAAGAATTCTATAATACATCAAAGGCCATGAATTCCAGCTTTCATACAGTCACACCTTACCCCAGCCCTCATTCTGCCAAAAGAAACTCTTCAGTATACCAAAAATTACGTGGAGTCTCTCTCCTTTATTTAGTGCTATTTATAATATGCTGTGTGCCTAGTTCTTTGTGAACTGTGAGAGGAAAAAAAAAAAAAATCAGCCATTCTCTTTAGGATTGAATTTGAGTTCTGCAAACATTCATTGAACACCTACTGTTTCCAAGCATTATGTTGGTTGATGGATTGATGGATGAAAAAGTTGTGGTTGGAAAGCCCAGGCCTATTAGTCAGGCTGTTAACAGCGCAAGAGAAGTAGCACCAGCAATGTGTTGGGTGGTTAGGGGAAGGAGAGGTTATGGTTTGAGAGAGTGAGAATTCATTGAATTGTGGATCTGACCAGGTTCACACCTGGTTAAGAGTCAAAAGGAGCTGGTTGGAGAATGGAGCATTTTAACATGTGATGATTTGTGTGGAGTCATTCCAACTTTGCATTGCTTTTCTGCAGCTACTATAACAAATTGTCACAACACAAATGATTACTTTACAGTTCTGGAGATGAGAAGTCTGACACGGGTCTCAGTGAATTAAGATCAAGGTGTTGACAGTGTATGCTCATTCTGGAGGTTCTGTGGGGAATCTTGCCTCTTCCATCTTCAAGAAGTTGCCCACATTTCTTGGCTCATGGTCCCCTTCCCTCTTCAAACCCAGCAACAGTGAGTTGAGTTCTTCTCCCACGGCATTACCCTTTTTTTTGCCTCTTATGTGTAAGGACTCTTGTGATTACCCTGGGCTCACTTGGATAATGTGGGATAATCTCCCTATTTAAAGGATAACTGATTAACAACCTTAAAAATTCCATTTACAGCCTTAATTCCCTTTGCATATGACCTAATATAGTCACAGGTTCTAGGGCTTAGGATATGGATGTATTCAGTGGGTAGAAGATGGGCATTATTCTGCCTACCACGCTCTCATCCAGCCTCCAAAATCACAGATTGTGGTCAATTGGATAAGGACTCAGGACATGTACTCTGGGCCCAGGAGAGAGGAGGGTTACCTGATCTTTGCTAAGAGTAATCTCATTTCACCATAGCCAGTGCAATTGGGGCTACAGATCCAGAGGAAGAAGGGGCAACATGTTATGTGGGAAGAGCACCTGCCTGGTAATCAGAAGACTTAGATTTTGGTTTTTCTTCTGTAAACTAACTGCTAGCTGACTGTGGCAAGTCACTGGACAAGTCTGGATTTCCACTTCATCCTCTATAAAATGAAGGTGATGGATTGTGCTAGTGTAAATCATTTTAGTCGTGTCCAACTCTTTGTGACCCTATGGACTGCCGCCAGGCTCCTCTGTCCATGGGATTCTCCAGGCAAGAATACTGGAGTGGGTAGCCGTTTCCTATTCCAGAAGGTGGTGGATTAAATGTTCTCAAATCACTGTTCTCAAATGCCCTTTCAGTTTCTAGCTCTCCATGACTCTTTACTAACAAATGTACTGAAAACACAGACAGACTGGCCTGTTGAAAATGTCTTGCCATCACTACAGCATCAAAAAGCTAGACTAGTGTACAAAATATTGTCTATCCACAACTCAGGCTCTGTGCCCCTTTTACTCCATCCTGGGTGCAGCCCCATCATCTTGTTCCCAGTGACTATAATGCGCTGTGTCCATCCCTATTCTATTTTCTTAAACTGGAAATTCTGCCAAAAGAGTCATGCCAGCAAATTAGGTGATTAGAGATAAAACTGGTTCTGCCGGCAATGTGGGAGACCTGGGTTTGATCCCTGGGTTGGGAAGATCCCCTGGAGAAGTGAAAGGCTACCCACTCCAGTATTCTGGCCTGGAGAATTCCATGGACTGTGTGGTCCATGAGCCACAGAGTTGGAGACAACTGAGTGACTTTCACCTTCACAGTTGAAACATGGCTTTAAGGAAATTAAATTGGAGATGTATGAGGTCAGGCTTCCCTGCTGGCTCAGTGGTAAAGAATCTGTCTGCCAATACAGGTCAGGAAGATCCCCTGGAGAAGTAAATGGAACCCACTTCAGTATTTTTGCCTGGGAAATCCCATGAACAGAGGAACCTGGCAGGCTATAGTCCATGGGGTTGCAAAAAGCGTTGGACATGACTTAGCGACTAAACAGGAACATGTATTCATATGAATACATACATATGAATTCATATGAAATACATTCATATGAATTCAAATGAATACATTCGTACATAATTGAAATTGAGCATTCTAGAGAGACTTGAGAAGGTTGGTTCTGCCTTTTAGAGCTTGCATTATGGGCAAGAAACCTGAGCCTAGGAAGAAATAATATATATGTGGGTTATTAGGCAACTTCTTCATTACCTTTTTTCCTTTCATCAAAGAACTATACATATGCAAGTAACTAGATCACCTCCTCTCTTCTTTTTTCCCTTTAATCACAACTGAGAGGGAAGTTTCCAGCTGGGCATTAAATTAGGTCAACAGCTAACACAGCAGGAGTATAGGTGACAGGGACAGCAAGAGGCATATACACAGGAAATAAAGGGCACTGTGTAGCCAGCATGGGTAAGCTATGGAGTAGTGCACGGGCCCCATTAAGATTTAAAGTAAGAAGAGATGAGAGGAAATACGGTTACCAGCCGTTGATAAACACTCCTGCCTTATGAAGGTGTTAATTTCACTCACTGGCTCTTGATGCCTCAAGTATAATCTCTCGTGGCGACCTTTATCCCCCAGCGCAGGCCTAAAGGACACCTAGGAAATGTCACCTTTGTAGTTGCTCGAAGAATAACCTTGGGTAACTGCGGGGAGACCTGAATACTTCAAGTATGGCAGGTGTATGGAGTTTCATCCATTTACAAAATTGTTGATTCAGCTTAAGAAGGTATGAAAAAGATGTCCTTGACCCTGGTATGTGCAGATGGAAGTGGCATTTCATCAGGAGTGTATATGGAAATGTGCCTGGCTGCAAAACGGAAGATATTTTCTGCTCAAATATGTAATCATTTGGAACCATTTATTACTAGTGAACAGCAGTGTTTCCTCCCCGTGAAACCGCTAATATTGGACTAGGACAGCCTGTCCCACCAGGAGCACTGTCCAGATTGTTCCTGGAGGTGAGGGAGGGGGCCATGCCTTCCATGCCATACCCAGTTAGGAGTGTCCCAGGAAGTCATTTTCCCCTGCCAATGGATTGGGGGCAGTTCTAGCGTCAGTCCACGTTGGGTGCAGAAGCATCCTGCCCCTCTGACTTAAGCACAGTCATGCTCTCTTTGAGTCTATCAGGTCAGTCCCAGTTCATATCCTCACCCTCCAGTGCGACTGGAACTCGGGTTCATGTTCATGAGCTCTCAAACCAGAGCCCCATCAGGGTTGCCTCCAGGGCCTGAGGTTCTACTCCCTGCCGTCCAGTCACTGCACGGTTAGCGCAGCTCAGCCTTCACCACCGGTACCACCCCAGACCTTCCAGAGTGAAACCAAAGGCCACGGGAGTTTGTTTTCATCGGGCCAAGGCTCACACAGTAGACAGAACAATGGCCACCGTGGATGTCCACTTCCAAATGCCCAGAGCCTTCGTATTAACTGTCTTGCATGACAGAAGGGACTTTGCACATGTAAGTTCAGGATCTTTAGGTAGGGAGATTACCCCAGATTATCTACATGGGCCAAATGTAATCAATAAAGGGATAATGGCAGGAGGCTCAGGGTCAGAGAAGTGTTGTTGTGATAGAAGCAGAGGTCAGGTTGATGCTACTATTGGCTTTGGAGAAGGGAGAGGCCACACGCCAAAGAATGCAGGCAAACTCAAGAGCTTAAAAAAAAAAAAATAAGCAAGGAAATGAATTTTTCCTTTAGAACCTTCAGAACAATCACAGCCCTACCACCCATTTTAGACTTTGGACATCCAGAAGTGTAAGAGAATTAATTTGTGTTACTTTAAGACCCTGAGTCTGTGATAATTTGTTAATGTAGCAGCAGGAAACAAATGCAGGTTACCAGGTTCCATGACTCTGCATTAACTGCTTTCTGGGTTAATTAACAAGAATACATCTGTTTCCTTTCACAGAAAATTTATCCTCACCCACCAGAGTGAAAGTTTGCTACCTGGATTCCATCAAATCCCAAAAGCACTGTAGCATCAACTGAACAAGTCAACAATTAACAGAATGTCTGTTTTGTGTGGTGATTACAGTTGGATATAGTGAGATGACTACTGTCACTGTTCTGATTTTCTATATGTGTTTAATGACCATGGGTTATTATTTTGCAATTAAATGACTTAATAAGTGAAAATTTTAAAGGAATAGAGAAATTTCTCATTTTTATAGTGCTACAATCTGTTACCTAATTATTCATGAGAACATGAGTGTTGTTTGCCCAACAAAAAGGTAGAAAAACAGTAGAAGAGCACCCCTATGAGTGAAAGCAGTTACCTATATACCAGGAACAGTGCATAAGAGTGAGTCTTACCTGTAGATTTCTAGACCATCATGAGTTTAATAAGGGCACTGTAGTAAGCAGAGTTCTGAGAGCCTCCCAGAGCGTACCTGCTTTGCATAATATCTGGATCTTTGAATGTAGGTCTATCTCTTTATTTCTAGGATCAGATATGTTATACAGCACAGACTTTTATAACATGGGGATCATTTGACTGGGCTTCACCTCCCATGAAGCCTTCAAGAGCAGAGTTTTCTCTGGCTAGTAGCAAAAAAAGAACTCAGCCTTCAAGCACGAGAAGGATTTTTCTGGCTGTCAATGGATATGTAGGGTATATTGGTAAAGCTGCTCTTTCACTTCTGCCCTCTGATTTCACACATGAAGGTCTCTTATGGCCCATTCTAGTCAGAAACATACAGAGCAGGAAATTCTGGGAAAGGTAGTTAGCCTACGCAAGGTGACAGCAGAGTCTCGAAAGAGAAATCGTGTCATGAGTCATGGGGAGATGGGAGCCATTAGCAGACTTAGATGAATGATTGATGGCCCAGAAGCAGACCTACAAAGGGCCAGAGGTATTCCTTAGAAGGAATTGGCTTGTGCAGTTGTAGAGGCTGACAAGTCCCAAGATCTGCAGGGTGAGTCAGCCAGCAGGAGGCCCAGGAGACCTGATGTGTAGTTCCAGTCCAGTGACCCACAGGCTCAAGGCCCAGGAAGAGCCAATGTTGCCAATCAAGACTGGATGGCAGAGGGGAAAATGTTCTATCTCCAAGGGCAATCTGGCAGGGGGAATTCCCACTTAATCAGGGATGGTTGGCCTTTTGTTCTATTCAAGCCTTCACCTGATCGGATGAGATCCACCCACACCCTGCTTTAGTCAATCTACTGACCTAAATGCCAAACTCATCTAAGAGCACCCTCTTAGAAACACTCAGAAGTGTTTGACAAACCATCTGAATACCTTGTAGCCCGCTCAAGCTGATTCATCAAATTAACAGTACAAAGAATGTGAGTGTTCCAGTTAAGTGTCAGTTTTGGCATCCTGACCAGCCTTTTGTAACCTCAGGCTCTTCACATGTAAAGTGGGGGTGATGTATTTATCTCTCTGAACAACTGTGAGGACCAACTGCTAATATAACTACTCAACAAATGTAGTGAGCACCAACTGTATACTAGATGCTGTTCCCCACACTGTAGACACAGTTACGAAGAGAGAAACTACATCCTTGTTCTCATGGAGCTTAAGGTGTAGAGAGAAGAGATGGATCAAAGCAAATCAATCAATAATTATTATTTAATCACCCAATGCTCAACGTAATAGAAGTTCTACATTCATTTGCATCCTGGGAAGTAGTTATGATTTTCCTTTTCTAAATGCTGAAACAGAGGTTACTTGCCTCAGATCTCTTCTACCAAGGGTCAGTTGGAGTCTTCTGACTCCATTCCAGCACTCTTTCTACAAAGCCCTCTTCCAGCAGAAAACATAAGCCTCAAGTTCTCACATCGTTACTAAACTTAAGTGGAGAATCTTATCTCATATGGACAGATGGCTATGACTTTATACACTAAGAAAACCTACTTAGGCAGGTGTTTAGGCTATAACAAGAAGTGGAAACATGACCCTTATCCTAATTTAATGGGTTTGCTGAAAGTTATTGGTTGCTACTAATACAGAGATAGTTATTGGTGTATTAATGCAGAGAGATTGAGACATATGTAACAAGCTAAAAAGTAAGGGATATAACAAGATTCTCGGGGCAAGAGAGACCACTGGGAACTAGACACATTTGTTTCATGAATTTAAATAACATTGAGTTTCTATTACTAGAGTGATAAATGCAATGAAGAAAATAAAAGTAAGTGATGGGATCAAGTGGCTAGGGGAGGGGCCCTCTTGATACAGGTTGGTCAGGCAAGGCTTCTGTGAGCAAGTGACTTCTGAGACAGGACTGCAGAGGCAGATCTGCAAAAACCTAGAGGAAGCTCATTGTAGGAGAGGGATTGCAAGTGCAAAGGCCCTGACGCAGAGCAAGTATGATGTGCTTGAGGAATAGGGAGAAGAGTGGCTGGAGGTTGCTGAGCAACTGGGACGTGGTAACCCATGCATCTGGAAGGATAGAGAAGAGCCAGATCCTACAGGGCAGTATAGCCTACAGTGAGGGATTTGAATTTTATACAATTCAAATTCCAGTGAATTTTATACAATTCAGTTCCAGTTACACTGGAAGCCATTGAAAGATTTTAAGCAGAATTAAAATGATCCCCTTTGTGTTTAAAAAAAAAGAATCACTGTAGCTGACATAAAGGTCTCATCAGTTATATGGTATTTCTAGACAATTTAGCACTTTTTAGAGATTATTGTGTTCTGGATCATTCATGTATTCCAAACTTGAAATGGACAAGAAAAATGAAAAGCTTGTGAAACACCAGTAAAGACTTCTAGGATTCTGGCTGTAATGCAGACCTTTGAGTGGTGGCATCCATGCGAAATGGATGTGGCAGCAGGAAGGGCATGTTTGTCCCTTTTTTCCATCAAACATACCTGACCTTCCTATGACCCTTTTTACTGATTGGTGACTGGGTACCAGTAGATTAGAATTGATTGGTTTTCAGGAATCTATAACGGATAGTTAATGTGTTACCCTTTTCAGGTAATGGGGTTCCTTAAACCATTTGAAATGCCCACATTGCCCGGAAGTCCTTAATATGTGACTGGCTCAGGGTTGGGATTTCCAAACCTGCAATGTGTCATTAGGAGGGGGTCGAAAGACAACACAGACCACAGAGGCAGCCATGGCCACCTGCTCTGCCCATGTCTCTGCTTCCCGGGGTGTAAGACATGAGCCAACTTTCTCTTTAGCTGATGTGGATAGCTATTCCCTTCTCTAGGGGTTCTTCCTAACCCAGGGATCGAACACAGGTCTCCTGCCTTGGCAGGCAGATTGTTTAACATCTGAGCCACCAGGGAAGCACCTTTAGCTGACAGGATAACATAAATGTTATATTTTTTGTTGTTCAGTGACTCAGTCATATCTGACTCTTTGTGACTCCATGAACTGCAGCCCACCAGGCTTCCCTGTCTTTCATCTTCCAGAGCTTGCTCAAACTCATGTCCATTGAGTTAGTGATGCCGTTCAACCATCTCGCCCTCTGTCATCCCCTTCTCCTCCAGCCTTATGTCTTCCCCAGCATCAGGGTCTTTTCCAATGAGTTCACATTGGCTACCTTCACATCAGGTAGCCAAAGTATTGGAGCTTCAGCTTCAGCATCAGTCCTTCCAATGTATATTCATGACTGATTTTCTTTAGGATTGACTGGTTTGCTTTCCTTGCAGTCCAAGGGACTCTCAAGAGTCTTCTCCAACACCACAGTTCAAAAGCATCAATTCTTCAGTTTTCACCCTTCTTTATGGTCCAACTCTCACATCCATACATGACTACTGGAAAAACCAAAGCTAGTTGTTCTTCAAAAGATACTAGAAAACTCAGTTCTTTCTTTCAAGACTCTTTCATTAGTCTGGTGTCTTGGCTTAAGTAATGCCATAATACTGAATTCATTTCATGATGCTATTGAATGAAAGGGATCTGTGGCTGGAAATAGACTTGATATTTGACCAGGTAGGTTAAATACTTGGATAAATTAGCTAGGGGGCTGCTTTCAAGGGTAATAAGCAGAGAAGAAGGTCATATTGGTCTGCTTGGGATGGAAAAGGAATAACCCCAGTGGTCTTCCAGAGTCTCCAAGTCAAAGTGGAAAGATGGAGCTTGCAGGCTGGAGGGAGATCAGAGTCACCATCTAGGGAGAGAGGGTGCGTGTTGAGCAGAGGTGTCTACGTATTGAGCAGACACCACCGTGTCTGCAGTAGTGTATGTAGTGAGGTTTTCTAGACAAGGAGACATAGAGAATGAAGTTAGGAAGGAGGCTTGAGGGCAAAAGAAAGGTCAGATACTTTAGAAGGCTGAGAGTTCTAGAAGCATGGACAAGAGTGTTTGGCAGAAGGATGGCACCTTGAAGGTGGTACATCAGCATGCTTTTGTCACGGATGGCTCACCCTGCTGGAAATGTCTTGCTAAGATGGAAATTTTTAAAGGGAGTTAGTTTCCCTGGCTTTGCTCTCTCTGGGTACCTGAATCTTGATTCTAAGATTTAGGTTAGTTTCCCTCGTCCTACGTATTTACAAATGCCAATAACAAAGGGAATCCTTGAAAATAGTAATATCATGAAGATGACCAAGGGCCCTGTTGAGCCACTAAACTCACACTTTGAAATGAGGATTGTAACCAATGTCTATACAATAAACTAGAAAGGATTATATGGTATTTTCTGATATCAGTCTTTAAATTCTCCCTACCAAAGAATTTGTGTTAATCCTTAATCAGCTGCTCTGGGAAGCATGTCTAGCCCAGTGAGGATCTTCATTGCTCTATCTCCTCTACTGTCTGATGACTGCTTTCTATGCACTTGATCTGGAAAGTGATGGCTGATTCCAGGTCGTGTAACCTACACACTCTCCCACTCTCTTCCCTTTGGCTCCCATGTTCTCCCTTTGAGATTAGCATTTTCTCTTTTTCTGCTGTGGAAGCTTGTTGTCAGAATGAGCCCCTATTACTTAGAATACAATCTACTGATGAATTGCCCTCATGAATGCCATGTGCTGCTTCCTGGCAATACAGTTAAATTGCAATCCCCACCCCTACTCTTATCAAATGTTCCTTAGGGCAGCGTTGTTTAATTGCGCAGTGCCCAATGTCACAGAAGTTATACAGTCCACTTGCATCCTGCTGCTGCTGCTGTGTCTGACTCTGTGCGACCCCATAGACAGCAGCCCACCAGGCTCCCCCGTCCCTGGGATTCTCCAGGCAAGAACACTGGAGTGGGTTGCTGTTGGGGGCCAGCGTGAGGCACTCTGCCCATGGCAAAGGTCATGAGGAAGGAGGCTCGACATACGCAAAGGCGGGATCGAGCCTCAGGAGTCCCCCTGGAAATCCTCGAGTGTCTACCCCCATAGCCAGAGCCTACCTACTTTACTACTTTGTGCTCTCACCTACACCTCTGACTTTACAGGGGGCTGTCCCCCACTACATCTTTCGGAGAAGGAGTTAACTTAGAGCTCCAGTTAATAAAAACTCCTGGGCGTGACAAGAGTGTTTTAACCTACAAACTCCTCTGAAGGTTCTCTAGCCTGCCTGACAGGCTTGTCCGGCCACATGTGATTGCTCACAGCCTCCCAACTGTGAGAGGCACGAGATGCTTTAAACCTTCTAAAAACAGGTTCCTTAGAAAAGTTAGAAAACCATTAGTATAAGTATAATGGGCTGATTAGAAATTGTATTCGTGAAGGGTTTTTCATTTGTTGAGCCAATGTTTGTTGCTAAGTCTCCCCTGCCCTTACACACATTAATGAATATATAGAAGAAATAAGTATTAACCTTTGATATAAATCACGTTAGACCTTAGACTAAGTAAATTCTTTCCTTAACTAAAACCCACTACACCCTCACCCTATAGGAATGTAACTTTATTTGGGTGGCGTCTGTTTTAAGAATAATCACCCCTGGAGAAATAAGTGTCCTGGTTGACTGACCGCTGTCACAAGGAGAGGGTCATAAATTGTCAGCAGGCCCCCTGGCCAGAAGATGATGTAACACCCTTAAGACCTCTGTATACATTTGTATGAAGCACCTGACTTTGATAAAAGTCAGGACTGCTGACCCCGTGTGACTTTTGCATAACATCTCAGTGTATAAAAGTAGACCATGGAAAATAAAGAATTGGGATCAGTTTCTCGAAATACTGGTCTCCCCATGTCCCTCTCTCTCTCAAACTATGGCTGAGTCTCCATCTGGAGTGCGGAACCCACCAAGCTTACTAATTATGCCTGGGCTTCTAAGATCCAACCGGGGAGGCTTCAATGTCTCCTCTCCTTCGGGAGAACGGAAGGACGCCTGCGGCCTACGTAAGTGGTGCAAACTTCTTGTCTTGAAGCTTTATTGATCTCCCGCGTAAACCAAGCTACTCAGCCTCTTTTCTCCACTGAATTTTCCTACTGAGCTATCCTCATTCTATTACTCTTTACATCTCTAATTAATATCTAATTGAAGCTATTGTATCCTGATCCTCGCCGACACCGTCCCCTCTTCAAACTCCCTGGATCAGCCGGGGCTGGACCCTGGCAGGTGGCACCCGAACAGGGATCCTTCTCTAATGCATGAAAGTAAAAAGTGAAAGTGAAGTCGCTTGGTCATGTCTGACTCTTCACGACCCCATGGACTGCAGCCTACCAGGCTCCTCCGCCTGTGGGATTTTCAGGAAATAGTTATTACAAATGCTGAAACAAAGGTCCCTGGCTGGAGACCTCTTTGCTACCAAGTGTCAAAAGTGAGACTCAGCCCACGTTTTCTGACTCCATGTCCAACACTGTTAATGCAGTCAAAGCCCTTTTC
The DNA here is from genome assembly GCF_027580195.1 of Bos mutus. Taxonomy (NCBI): domain Eukaryota; kingdom Metazoa; phylum Chordata; class Mammalia; order Artiodactyla; family Bovidae; genus Bos; species Bos mutus. Next base: position 24,924,985 of record NC_091626.1, on the reverse strand, counting down.
TGACAGAAAATATAAGCCTCACATCCTTATAAAACTGAAGCAGTGTATTATCTCATGTGGACAGATGGCTATGACTTTATACACCAAGAAAACCTATTTAGGCAGATGTTTCATTGACGACAAGAAGTGTAAACATGACCCTAATTAATGGATTTGCTAAAAGTTATTGGTTGCTCCTTGTCAGAACTGTTGTTTTTCCTGTCACTCCTCAGATTGGATACATAGAGAAAAATTAAGCATGAAGAAAATTGGCATTTAAAATGTGTTTATTCTTTGCCATCAAGCCAAATAGAACTTTTCATTCAAAAAAAGGAATAAAGAGTTCATTGTGCTATGGAAAATCACATGTGAGAAGACAGAAAAATTCAAGTAAGATTAATACCACTTTTGACAAAATGAGGAAATAGAAGTCTCCTTGCCAAGAATTCTGCAGGAGCATAAAGGCTAAGATTGGACCGATCTCCAAGTTCATGGGTGATCCCAAATCTGTGCACCCTTTGGGTTTATTCTTAAGAAGGCAACATCATCCCCTTGTCTCCTGCCTAGTCCACCAACGATGCAAGCCGTTCTTATTCAGCCCTGGCCACTCCCAAGCGACTCCCTAATGCCTGCATTAACTTCAAACCCAGTAAACGGTCAAGTTTCCTTCAGACTGTCAGCAGGCCCTCTGACCCCCAGCTCTATCCCTTTCTACAACTTCAGCAGAAGGTATTTGCAAGCTCTTTAAACTGATCCTTGCTGAGAAAAGCCGTTTTATGAGTCTTGGGCTTTTAAAAGGTCTTGGAACTCACAGGGCCCCCTCTTTGAGGGCTGACTTGCTGATACATCATTATTGCTTACCCTGCTGCAGAAGCAGGTGGGCGGCTAGGCTTGCAGTGGGAAAATCTGTTAATTAGAAATCGGTCCTCATAGAGGGTCGTAAGGGAAACGTTCAATTTGCACCTCTCTTAGCGGATCCTCCCTAGAGTTAATTAAAAGCTATTGCTCCCACCAGTGAAACCTTCATGGCTGTGCTGAATTCTCTGCAGCTGCCAAACATGTACAAAGGGGAGAAAGGTTTCAAGCTGGATTCCTTCCCAGGAGGAAGGTTCTTTCATTGTGCAAATTCCAGGGAGGTGGCATCTCAGGGGAGAAGACAGGGAGGAGTAGTTGGGGTGAGTTTTCCTCCTGTGTTTGCTCTCCCTTCCCCTCTTCCTCCTGTGCTGAGGTTTGTGCTCCCTATCCCCATCTGTTCTGGCCAGCTTCTCAGTGATCTTCGAAGAGCCAGTGTTTTCAACTTCTCCTTCCCTACTTTGTTATGTTCAAGCTCTGAGCGTGGCATTCTTCTGAGACGTCCCGTGTCCACCTCCACCCCCGTGTCCTTCCATGAGTTTAGGAGGCTAGCCATAGTGGGCAGTGCTTATGTACTCTCTTCCCAGGCCACTGCCCCAGCCAAATTGCCCTTTCTGTCTTCCCCATGTCAGGAAGTTCTATTAATTCACCATGGCTGTGTTCAAATCCACTTCCTCCTCTCCCGGCTAAGAGCTCATTGTTCTTTTTGTCATGCTCCTAAAATACGCCTCTTATTTGTAATGCATTGTAGCCCGCATTTGTCCGCATCTGGGTTACAGGCATTTGTGTGGTTTTCTCCCCATTGAATGCAAAGTTTTCAAGGTTTTGGTCCTCATCTTATTCATCTCTGTAACCTCACAGTACCTAAGAGAGTTCTTTGTACAAACCCAGTGTGCAGAAATGTTTGTTGGATTGAGAACAGCAGGGCAACCTTTCTGATGAGCCAGAAAGATGGAGCAGATTAGCTTTTCTAAAGTTGTGAAGGGCAAGGCTGATGAAAGACTTGTTCTAAGAAAGATTTTCCTTTAGGACCCTCATCACTTCTCCATAGCGGGTTTGAAAAGAAAGTCAGGGCTGAGCACATCAGCACTGCCTATTGAGTGCGCGTCTGTACAGGGCCAAACGTGGACAACAATAGAAAGGCACAAAGAGAAAGAGCACGTGCTTTTGTATCTTAGGAGCTAAGCATTTTCCAATGATTTTCATCTCAGGCCCCAAAGTACATTTTGTTGTTAACCCTGGAATAGCTGTACATGAATGCCCAGCCAAACACACATACAACTGTGTGTATACATGCATGTATATGTGTGTCTACCATAAGTATGTGTTCAGTTCAGTCACTCAGTCAAGTCCGATTCTTTGCAACCCCATGGACTGCAGCACACCAGGCCTCCCTGTCCATCACCAACTCCCCGAGTTTACTCAAACTCATGTCCATTAAGTCGGACATGTGTATTCAGTTTAGTTGCTCAGTCGTGTCTGAATTTTTGTGACCCCATGGACTGCAGCATGCCAGGCCTCCCTGTCCATTACCAACTCCCTGAGTCTACCCAAACTCATGTCCATTGAGTTGGTGATGCCATCCAACCATCTCATCCCCTGTCGTCCCCTTCTCCTCCTGCCCTCAATCTTTCCCAGCATCAGAATCTTTTCCAATAAGTCAGCTCTTGGCATCAGGTGGCCAAAGTATTGGAGTTTCAGCTTCAACATCAGTCCTTCCAATGAACGCTCAGGACTGATATCCTTTAGGATGAACTGGTTGGATCTCCTTGCAGTCCAAAGGACTCTCAAGAGTCTTCTCCAACACTACAGTTCAAAAGCATCAATACTTCGGTGCTCAACTTTCTTTACAGTCTAGCTCTCATATGTGTATATATGTATATATGTGTTTATATATAAGTATGTGTATATATGGGTATTTGTATATGTATGTGTGTGTGTATATTTGTGTCTATTGTGTATGTATTAATATATTTGTGTGTATATGTATATATGTGTGTTACACGTATATGTATTGTGGGTATATGTATGTGTACATATGTGTTTATAATGGGTTGGCTAGAAAGTTCATTTGGGTTTTTTCATACAATATGATGGTATGAAAGAAAAACCCAAATGAACTTTTTGGTCAACCCAATAATGTATAGGTGATGTATGTGTGTATCTATATATCTCTGTATATATGGGTGTATATAAGGGTTTCCCTGGTAAGCTCAGCTGATAAAGAATTCACCTGCAGTGCAGGGGACCCTGGTTTGATTCCTGGGTCAGGAAGATCTGGTGGAGAAGGGATAGGCTACCCACTCCAGTATTCTTGGGTTTCCCTGGTGGCTCAGCTGGTAAAGAATCTGCCTGCAATGCGGGAGACCTGAGTTCAATCCCTGGGTTGGAAAGATCCCCTGGAGAAGGGAAAGGCTACCCACTCCAGTACTCTTGCCTGAGAATTCCATGGACTACACAGTTCATGAAGTCGCAAAGAGTCAGACATGACTGAGCAACTTTCACTTTTATGTATATATACATATATGTATGTATATTGTATATATATGTATTATGTTTATACATATATGTTTTATATGTATGTATATCATGTGCTATGATTATACATATGTATGTGTGTATGTATAAGTGTGTGTCTATGTGGAGATGCACATATGCATCTGTATGAATGTGTGTGTGTATATATATGCCAATCTGCTTTTAAAAAGCTGATGTTAGGTAGCACATTCCAGATGAACCCAAAGCTAAGAGACTCAAGCCTGGGAACTCGACTGGACCCACTGCTACGGAACAGCCTGGTTCACAGCATCCTGAGCAAACGGTAGTGGAGATCCTTACCCCAGGAAATGTGGAGACTGCCTTCCCCAGGTTGCTGGTTTTCTCTGACAGAGTGGCATCAAGTTAATCCCTGCCGGGCTTCAAGCCTTGTATTTAGTAAATTTGTATCCCAGTCACCAGCGCAGATTTGACACTTCGGGGTGGTCAGCTCCGCCTGCCATCTGCCCTGCCCTTCTCTCTTCCGGTGCAGTGGCTGGGATGGGGTCTCAATGTCACCACACTTCACTTTCCCTGACCACAGGCATGAAGGAGGAGGGCAGCCACATCTCCCACTGCCAGGGAAGCAGAGAAGTTGAGACTCCAGGCCAACAGGATGAAGACTGAGCCACGGCGAGGAGGACAGTGGAATTAAAAATCGCCAGGGGAGTTCCTACACTCAGAATTATCCCTGTCTGCAGACTGGGGGAAAAGCAGTTGGTCCGGATAATAAAATAAACCTTTAGTCCCCCTACCCATGTATTTTCCGTTTACTGCAGTTTTCCCCATCACACTGTTTTAACAGTGCGCTCTACAGGCTGTTTCTAAAACTTCAGTGCTCTGCAGGCTTTACTTGTCCACTCGTTCAGGAATGCCTTCTGCCGGGTGGGCTGAACCCAGAGCTTTCTGTTTTTATTTTTCCAAATTAATTTACTTATTTTAATTGAAGGCTAATTGCTTTACAGTATTGTAGTGGTTTTTGCCATACATTCACATGAATCAGCCATGGGTTCTTGATGTAAGAAATATATTTCTAACTTGTAGGTTCTTAAGAGCATAAAAGTGAGCCATCCCATCTAGCTGGAAGGAAGGAGGGGCTCTCATAAGAGATTTCTTTGTGAACATCCACCAGGATTTCAGTCTCACCTCCTCCTGAACTGGGGAGAGAGGCCTGGAGGGGTTCTGAAGACGTGACACGGGAACCCTGACACGGGGTGATGGATTGAGAACACAGTCGCATTTTTTGAACACGTCGCTTTGCTGACAGCCCTTAGTCTCCTGTGAAATGCTCTTTCTCATCTTTGAAGCATACTAGTTTTTCTCTGGTGACGTTTTTATTGTGGTTATTCTGCATCTGTCAACATTTCATCCTCTTTTAACTCATCCCTTGCAAAAAAAAATTACTCTGGGCTTGTTAGTTTCTTCTGCTGCTGCTGCTAAGTCACTTCAGTCGTATCTGACTCTGTGTGACCCCATAGACGGCAGCCCATCAGGCTCCTCCATCCCTGGGATTCTCCAAGCAAGAACACTGGAGTGGGTTGCCATTTCCTTCTCAATGCATGAAAGTGGAAAGTGAAAGGGAAGTCGCTCAGTCGTGTCTGACTCTTCGCGACCCCATGGACTGCAGCCTACCAGGAAACTCCATGGGAGTTTCCAGGCAAGAGTACTGGAGTGGGGTGCCATTGTCTTCTCCGGCCATTGTCTTCTACTTCCTCTTAAAGAAACTCTAAATAAAACCCTACTTATAGTTACAGCCAACAGGTGTTTCTTACTAGATATTCCCACCAGAAGACCACACATATATCTATTTTAGTTCATTCTAAGCCACTATCATGTAACAAACTCAAGAAAATTGTATTTTCATCCCCAGTTATTATTCACGATCTCTCTGCCTATTGAAGATCATTGAAGCAGCACAGAAAAATAGTAAAGCAACAGATGAGGCCTTCTTTCAAAAAACCTGTGAAACTGGTATACAGCATTCCTTGAATTATGATTGGGGTGAGACTTTGAAAGTTTCTTCTGATGGCTTAGAGTTTTGCTTTTCTTCTCTCTCCCCAAACCTTAAATAGAAACAGAATCATATGTATTCTTATAATCAATAAACCTGATTTATCCTGCCAGAGAATACACTGCTCAACCTTTTGTAGGGGGAAATGAACTTATATAGGATTCCAGCATTACATTGTGTTTTTAAGCAAATGTTGACCAAGTGACCCAAGTACCCATTCAGTTCCAGCACTTGAGATGCATTTCCTGTACTCAGTGGTAGATTTATTTCATTATTTACAGTGGATCTTTAGAAAATGAATATCAGATACAGGCTAAGCCTAGGGTCAGTGAACTTTTTCTGTAATAAGTATTTTCAGCTCATGAGCCTTACAATCTCTTTGTTGCAACTTATTAAGTTTGCAGAAGCAGCTCACAAATGGGTATGATTGTGTTCCAGTAAACTTACTCACAGAATTAGGTGGCAGGCTGGATTTGGCCCACAAGCTCTTGTTTGCTGACTCCGGCTCCACTACTGGAAGGCTACTACTGATTGGTGTGGAGGCTGGGCTTTGTCTGATGGAGCCCAGCTAAGGGAGACCCAACATCCCATCCATGCTCTGCTTCTCCCCACCTCTGACCGCAAGGGGCACTTGCTCTAATTCACACAAAGGTACCATCTGCTCAGGCCATGTCCACTCAGGACGAACATCCTTCCTAATGTATTAGTCAAGGTTCTCCAGAGAAACACAGCCAATATGATGTATATAAACAGACAAGATTTATTACAAGGAATTGGCTCACACAATATTAGAGGCTGGCTAGTTCCGAGAGCTGCAGGGTGAGTCAGCAAGCAGGAGACACCGGAGAGCTGATGGATCATTCCCATCAGAGTGTGAAGTCCTGAGAACTAGAAGAGCTTATGTTTTACTTCCTGTCTGAAGGCTAGTGGGCTCAAGACTTAGGAAGAGGCAATGTTCTGTTTTGAGTCTGAAGGCAGGAAAAATTCACCCTTACTCATAGGAGTTGTTGTTATTGATCAGTCGCTAAGTCGTCCAATTCTTTATAATTCCATGGACTGCAGCACACCAGGCTCTGTCCTCCACTAACTCCCAGAGTTTTCTCAAATTCATGTCGATTGAGTTGGTGATGCTATCTAACCATCTCATCCTCTGTCACCCCTTTCTCCTTTTGCCTTCAATCTTTCCCAGCATCAGGGTCTTTTCCAATGGGTTGGCTCTTTGCATCAGGTGGCCAAAGTATTATTGTTTCAGCAACAGTCCTTCCAATGACTATTCAGGTTTGATTTCCTTTAGGATTGACTGGTTTGATCTCCTTGCGGTCCAAGGGACTCTCAGGAGTCTTCTTCAGCACCACAATCAGCCTTTTTGTTCTATTCAGGCCTTCAAATTATTGGATGAGGCCCACTCACATTAGGGAGGGCATTCTGCCTTATTCAGTCTACTGATTCAAATGTTAATCTCATCCAGAAATATCCTCAAAGACTCCAAGAATAGTGTTTGACCGAATATCTGGACACCTCGTGACTCAGTCAAGTTGACACACCAAATTAACCATCACACCTAATTTGCAAAATGATGCCAGATATTCTAACAGTAGTGCTAAGTACTTTGCTTTCTTTGCTGTGCTTTATTTTCAAACGTAGGACCTCACTACGTCTATTTTAGTGTCCACATCCCTTGTTATAAACAAAATTATTGTCCAGACAGTAAATAAGTGGATGCCATCATCAGGACCATAGGACTGCAAGGATTGGAATTTCATTCTAGCCCCCAAGTCAATGGAGGGTCTGAAAAGAATGAGGATACTGAAGCACAGCAAGCTATGTGGCGTAGGAGGTGGGAAAACTGTTTCCTTTCATAGAACCACATGTGGTCCTCACATCCTTGCCTCTCTATTTCTTCATTTTCTCACCCTCTTCTACTTACACATGGTCTGCCCCAGCCCTAGCTCAGTGGATCCTTTCATTTCAGGCATTTGGCTGTCTTACCTCCAGCCATCCAACTGATCTACTACTTGTTTTCACAACCCTAGATCGACGAGAGAGGGACAGAATTCTCCTGGGTTAAGATTAAGTCTCTCATGAATCTAATCGACTGTTACTGAAATGAATAAGGTCAAATGATTCAAATATGACTTCCTTGACTCACACCTAGGGACTCGGAGTGGGCAGCCAGAGAAATTTCAAAATATACAGGCAACTCCTGCAGCTTGACTCCGGAGAAATGAATGACCCAGTCAAAGAATGGGCCGAAGAACTGGGTAGACATTTCTCCAGGGAGGACATGCAGATGGCTAACAAACACCTGAGGGGATGCTCAACATCACTCATTATCAGAGAAATGCAAATCAAAACCACTATGAGGTACCATTTCACACCAGTCAGAGTGGCTGCAGTCCAGGGGTCTACAAGCAATGGGTGCTGGAGAGGGTGTGGAGAAAAGGGAGCCCTCTTACACTGTTGGTGGGAATGCAAACTAGTACAGCCACTATGGAGAACAGTGTGGAGATTCCTTAAAAAACTGGAAATAAAACTACCTTATGATCCAGCAATCCCACTGCTGGGCATGCACACTGAGGAAACCAGAAGGGAAAGAGATGCGTGTACCCCAATGTTCATCACGGCACTGTTTGTGGTGGCCAGGACGTGGAAGCAGCCTAGGTGTCCATCAACAGATGAATGGATAGGAAAGCTGTGGTGCATGTGCACAGTGGAGTATTGCTCAGCCATTGAGAGGAATACATTTGAATCAGTTCTAATGAGATGGATGAAACTGGAGCCTATTATACAGAGTGAAGTAAGCCAGAAAGAAAAACACCAATACAGTATACTAACGCATATATATGGAATTTAGAAAGATGGTAACAATAACCCTGTGTATGAGACAGCAAAAGAGACACTGATGTATAGAACAGTCTTTTGGACTCTGTGGGAGAGGGAGAGGGTGGGAGGATTTGGGAGAATGGCATTGAAGCATGTATAATATCATGTATGGGGCGAGTCGCCAGTCCAGGTTCGATGCACGATGCTGGATGCTTGGGGCTGGTGCACTGGGACGACCCAGAGGGATGGTATGGGAAGGGAGGAGGGAGGAGGGTTCGGGATGGGGAGCACGTGTATACCTGTGGCGGATTCATTTCGATGTTTGGCAGAGCTAACACAATATTGTAAAGTTTAAAAATAAAATAAAATTTAAATGTCAAAAAAAAAAGAGAAATAGACTGGACAAGTACCCTAGGTAAGGGGAACCCTGAAGAATGTGAGTTCATATGGTTAGTTCATATGGTACCTGTGGTCTGAATATTTGTGTCCTAAGCTTCATATGTTGAAAGCTAGCCCCGCAAGGTCATGGTATCAGGAGAGTGGGTATCAAGAGAGGCCTTTGGGAGATGATGAGGTCCTGAAGAGGGAACCCCTTATAAATGAGACTTAAAAACCTAAAGAAAGATCCCTATCCCTTCTGCCATATGAGGCCACAGCAGAAACACAGCCATCAGTGAACAAGGAAGCAGGCTTTCAGTTCAGTTCAATCACTCAGTCGTGTCCGACTCTTTGCAACCCCATGGACTGCAACACGCCAGGCCTCCCTGTCCATCACCAACTCCCGGAGTTTACCCAAACTCATGTCCATTGAGTCAGTGATGCCATCCAACCATCTCATCCTTTGTCGTCCCCTTCTCCTCCTGCCCTCAATCTTTCCCAGCATCAGGGTCTTTTCAAATGAGTTAGCTCTTTGCATTAGGTGGCCAAAGTATTGGAGTTTCAGCTTCAACATCAGTCCTTCCAATGAACACCCAGGACTGATCTCCTTTAGGATGGACTGGTTGGATCTCCTTGCAGTCCAAGGGACTCTCAAGAGTCTTCTCCAACACCACAGTTCAAAAGCATCAATTCTTCGGCACTCAGCTTTCTTTATAGTCCAACTCTCACATCCATACATGACTACTGGAAAAACCATAGCTTTGACTAAACAGATCTTTGTTGGCAAAGTAATGTCTCTGCTTTTTACTATGCTGTCTAGGTTGGTTATAACTTTCCTTCCAAGGAGTAAGTGTCTTTTAATTTCATGGCTTCAGTCACCATCTGCAGTGATTTTGGAGCCCCAAAAAATAAAGTCTGCCACTATTTCCATTGTTTCCCCACTTATTTGCCATGAAGTGATGGGACCAGATGCCATGATCTTAGTTTTCTGAATGTTGAGCTCTAAGCCAACTTTCTCACTCTTCTCTTTCACTTTCATCAAGAGGCTCTTTAGTTCCTCTTCACTTTCTGCCATAAGGGTGGTGTCATCTGCATATCTGAGGTTATTGATATCTCTCCCGGCAGTCTTGATTCCAGCTTGTGCTTCCTCCAGCCCAGCGTTTCTCATGATGTACTCTGCATGTAAGTTAAATAAGCAGGGTGACAATATACAGCCTTGATGTACTCCTTTTCCTATTTGGAATCAGTGTGTTGTTCCATGTCCAGTTCTAACTGTTGCTTCCTGACCTGCATACAGATTTCTCAGGAGGCCAGTCAGGTGGTCTGGTATTCCCATCTCTTTCAGAATTTTCCACAGTTTATTGTGATCCACACAGTCAAAGGCTTTGGCATAGTCAATAAAGCAGAAATAGATGTTTTTTGGGAACTCCCTTGCGTTTTCGATGATCCGGAGGATGTTGGCAATTTGATCTCTGGTTCCTCTGCCTTTTCTAAAACCAGCTAAAGACTTCCCTGGTGGTTCAGATGGTAAAACATCTGCCTACAATCTGGGAGACCCAGGTTCACTCCCTGGGTTGGGAACATCTCCTGGAGAAGGAAATGGCAACCCACCCCAGCATTCTTGCCTGGAAAATCCCATGGATGGAGGAACCTGGTAGGCTTTCCGTGGCTTTCACCAGACACCAAATCTGCCAACACCTTTTTCTTGGACTTTTCCAGCCTCCAGAACTGTGAAAAGTAAATTTCTGTTGTTTATAAGGCAGCCAGTTTATGGTATTTTGTTATAGTAGCCTGAAAGAACTAAAATAGGAATTTTGTTAGTGGTGAAAATTTTGTAGTGAATTGACAAAACCAGAATCCCTTCACAAAGTATGTCCTTGTCCAAAAATTATGATTTAGGCCACCAGGTTCTATCGTAGAATGGTAGAATATTCAAAGTAGGTGGAAACAAAGCATACTTTTTCAAATTTCAACATCAGAATCCTCTTTCTCAAATAAGATCCTATATGGTACTCGAGTATTGATAACTGAGAAAGGGGGCGTTGTCTGGCACAAGTGGGCAAGAAAGATGAAGAGCGGTCCTCATTGTTCATTTCCCTCCTTGGCCTCCCGCCTGGCCCAGAGGTAGCCGCTGAAACTGCTCTAAGGAACCAATTTGAAAACCTTGGCTATCACTCGGAGGTGAAATAATTGGGGGGTAATAATGTCTTCTACCAGCTTTTGTGAGCAGAAAACAACCTTTTCCTTTCAAATTCTTCCACTCTCAATTTTTTTGTTGCACATACATTTAGAATATTTTATAGAGGTTAATATAGAACTGTACGGCTGAATATAATGTTGGTATTTGACATTCGGTTGGATCTAAGCAGCTAGGGGAAGAGGTAAATAAAATTAAAGGAAAGGAAATGGCTATTAGTTTCTGTTGACATGTGCATGAAATAGCATGTCAGCTGGGCATATAAACATCTTGATAGAAGTTTTTTCAGTTATTTGTTTGAGACATGTTTACAGAAAATGAAATGCATAGCTTTTAAGTGCAGTTTGATCTTGTATTAACAAATGCATATAGTTGTGTAATCCTCCACATTATAAAATATACATTTTTGTTGGCTAGGATATGGAGAAAAGGGAACCCTTGTACACTGTTGGTGGGAATGTAAACTGGTACAGCCACTGTAGAAAAGTATCACAGTTGCTAAATAAACTGAAAATAGAACTACCACATGATCCAACAATTCTAGCTCTAGGTGTGTGTTCAAAAAAACAAATATACTAATTTGAAAGGATACATACATCCCAATGTTCCTAGTAGCATTATTTGCAATAGCCAAGACATGAAACAACCTAAGTGTCCATCAAGAAATGAATGGATAAAGAAGGCGTGGTAAATGTATGCCATGGAATACTACTCAACCATAAAAAGAATTTAAAATTTCCATTTATGGCGACATGGGGGACTTGGAGGGCATTATGCTAAGTGAAATAAGCCAGACAGAGAAAGACAAGTCCTGAATTATATTACTGATATGTGAGATATAAATAAATACAACCAACTAGTGAACCTAACAACAGAGAAGCAGACTTACAGATACAGAGAGCAAACTCTTGGCTACCAGCAGGGAGAGGGAAGAGAGGGGGGCAATCAAGGGTAGGGGATTGAGAGGTACAAACTATTATTATAAAATAAACTGCTAAAGTGCAAGGATGTATGGCTCAATGTGGGGAATATAGCAAACATTTTATAATGACTGTAAATGGAGTATAACCTTTTCTGGATCAGTATGTTGTACACCTATAACTTATATAAGATTGTACATCAATTATACTTCAATTAAAGTTTTAATGGAATTAAATGTTATATATATGTATTTTTCATCCTAGAAAGTTCTCTCTTTCCCCTTCCCCCAAATTGAACTCCCCCCCTAGAAACAACCACAGATGTGATTTCTATCATCATGATCAGTTTTCTTTCTTTCTTTTGAATTTAAATGCTTTTATTTAGGAAATGTGCTGTAATACATAAACTAAATAGAGAGGTTAGAATGCCATAATTTGACAGTATAAGAGCAATTGCTTAAATGTTGACTCTATGAAAATGTTGATAACTCTGCCCCAGAAGCTCAAGAGTAAACTGCAATGTCATCCTATTGCACACTCTCCAAAAGAGTTGAAGATAAATGTAAGGAAAATCAACATGGGCTTCTTGATTTGTGTTCTATTCTAGAACATCATGGAAATGGAACCATACCATATACACTCTTCTGTGTCTGGCTCCTTTAACTTAGCATATTATTTTGAAGATTCTTCCATGTTGTAGCATAACATTTCAACAGTACAAATACAAACTAATTTATTTGTCTTGTTCATGATTGGTAGATATTTAGTTTCACTCTTTGGTCTTACAGCACTGCTCTGGTGAATTTCCTTGAACAAAAGTTATCTGATATCTGAAGGAGTGACTATTTAGAAGTTAAAGTGTGGGTCAAAGACTATGCATATTTAAAATTTGGATAAGCATTGCCAACTTGCTCTCCATAAAATATATACCAACATAGACTGTCAGAGGCCACATCTGAGAACCTGTCCCCCACATCCTTGTCAACTAGGATGTCATCAAACTGTCTAATCTTGGCCAAGGTGATAAGTGAAAAATGTCAGGTTGCTGTGCTTTTAGTTTATACTCTTCTTATTAGAAGTGAGTGTAAGTGTCTTTTCATATCCTTAAGATTAGTTTATATTTCTGGTCTTTTTCTTACTGACTTTACGAAGCTTTTTCTATATTAAGTAAATTAGCCCTTTTTTCTATAATATGGAGTTTAAATGCTTGTAGTATATTATTTGACTTTGTAGATTTTGCTGTCCAGCCTTTTTTAAATTTTATTTTATGTTGTTACATTTATTTTCTTACATGGATTCTGTTTTTGTAGATCACACACAGAAAGAGCTTCTCCACTCTACAGTTGTATAAAGAAATTCCCCTGATGTTTCTATGTGGATTGTAACGATTTAGTGGTTACATTTAAATCTTTGATTCATCTATGCTTTTGTGAAGTATAAGATAAAGATCTGCAACTTTTCTTTTTTCAGCTGAACACCTTGTTGTTCAGTCACTAAGTCATGTCCAACTCTTTGCAACCCCATAAATTGCAGCATGCCAGGCTTCCCTGGCCATGAGGCATATGGGATCTTAGTTCCCTGGCCAGGGATCAAACTTGCACCCCCTGCATTGGAAGGCAAAGTCCTAACCCCTGGGCCATCAGGGAAGTCCCTCTATAAGAACTCTTAATGAACTTCCTTGGTAGCTGAGCAGTAAAGACTCCACCTGCCAAGGCAGGAGACCCAGGTTCAATCCCTAGGTCGAGATCACCTAGTGAAGGAAATGGCAACCCACTCCAGTATTCTTGCCTGTAAAATTCCATGGACAGAGGAACCTGGCGGGCTACAGTCCATGGGGTCACAAAGAATCAGACATGACTTAGAGGCTGAACAACAACAATGAACTCTTAACTCATCTTGTCTACAACTCCATGGGTAAATTTTATTGCTATTTTTGTTGAGATTATTATAAACATATATTAAATTGAGAGCAATTAAATCTTTAAGATTCTGAGTTTTCCCATCAAAAGATGTGATACATATTTTATTTCTTTAAAGCTCTTTATGTCCCAAACAATGTTTTAAAGTTTAGTTTATACAGGTATTGTACACTTCTCACTACATTTATTCCTAAATATTTATAGTCTTTTCTTTCTTTGAGATTTTTTAAACTAGTTATAATTTGCAAATATTAAGGCTACTGATTTCCAGATATGAATTTCCCATAGCCATCTAATTCAATTTCATGTTACATGTAATAGGTTTCCAGGTATACAATCACATCATCTCTAAATAATGATGATTTTACTTCCTTGCTTTTCGTTTTTATAGTCCTTATTTATTTTCCCTTGTCTGTTTTGGGCTGGCCTTCACAACAATATTGAGTAAAGGATAAAGGATGCCTTTATCTTATTCTTGACATCAGCTTCTGTGGTTTCACTACACCACACAGGAACAGAGTAGCCACTGTGTTCTGGGCACCAGGATAGAGCAAATCCAGCCGTCATTCAAGACTCAACCCAAACTCACCTTCTTCCAAAGCCCCTTTTGATCATGCAAGCAGAAGCTGTCTTTGTCTCTTCTGAGCTTCACTTATTCCTCCTCTGTCTCCCTTCCTACTGTTTATCCTGTTTCAGAGTTATTTGTACCCTTTTCTTATATAGCTCCCTATAGTTTCTTATATAGTTCCTTTTCTTATATAGTTTTTCTATAAGCTAAAGAAGGCAGGGTCTTTGACTGACCATCCAGTTGTGCTCAGAATTCTGGCCTTGCACATAGCAAATGCCCAACCCTGTGCTGCTTAATTGATTAATGAATGTCAAGGTCTGCTCAAATAAACTCTAAACCTCTGCTGAAATAAAATGTGGGATCTTCATCAGTTCAGTTCAGTCGCTCAGTCGTGTCCGACTCTTTGCGACCCCATGAATCACAGCACGCCAGGCCTCCCTGTCCATCACCAACTCCCGGAGTTCACTTAGACTCATGTCCATCGAGTCAGTGATGCCATCCAGCCATCTCATCCTCTGTCATCCCCTTCTCCTCCTGCTCCCAATCCCTCCCAGCATCAGAGTCTTTTCCAATGAGTCAACTCTTCGCATGAGGTGGCCAAAGTACTGGAGTTTCAGCATCAGCATGTTTCCCTCCAAAGAAATCCCAGGGCTGATCTCCTTCAGAATGGACTGGTTGGATCTCCTTGCAGGCCAAGGGACTCTCAAGAGTCTTCTCCAACAAAAGCAATGCCAAAGAATGCTCAAACTACCACACAATTGCACTCATCTCACATGCTAGTAAAGTCATGCTCAAAATTCTCCAAGCCAGGCTTCAGCAATACGTGAACCGTGAACCTCCTGATGTTCAAGCTGGTTTTAGAAAAGGCAGAGGAACCAGAGGTCAAATTGCCAATATCCGCTGGATCATGGAAAAGGCAAGAGAGTTCCAGAAAAACATCTATTTCCGCTTTATTGACTATGCCAAAGCCTTTGACTGTGTGGATCACAATAAACTGTGGAAAATTCTAAAAGAGATGGGAATACCAGACCACCTGATGTACCTCTTGAGAAATCTGTATGCAGGTCAGGAAGCAACAGTTAGAACTGGACATGGAACAACAGACTGGTTCCAAATAGGAAAATGAGTATGTCAAGGCTGTATATTGTCACCCTGCTTACTTATATGCAGAGTACATCATGCGAAACGCTGGACTGGAAGAAACACAAGCTGGAATCAAGATTGCCAGGAGAAATATCAATAACCTCAGATATGCAGATGACACCACCCTTATGGCAGAAAGTGAAGAGGAACTAAAAAGCCTCTTGATGAAAGTGAAAGTGGAGAGTGAAAAAGTTGGCTTAAAGCTCAACATTCAGAAAACAAAGATCATGGACTCTGGTCCCATCACTTCATGGGAAATAGATGGGGAAACAGTGGAAACAGTGTCAGACTTTATTTTTCTGGGCCCCAAAATCACTGCAGATGGTGACTGCAGCCATGAAATTAAAAGACGCTTACTCCTTGGAAGGAGGGTTATGACCAACCTAGATAGCATATTCAAAAGCAGGCATTACTTTGCCAACAAAGGTCCGTCTAGTCAAGGCTCTGGTTTTTCCAGTGGTCATGTATCGATGTGAGAGTTGGACTGTGAAGAAGGCTGAGCACCGAAGAATTGATGCTTTTGAACTGTGGGGTCTTCATACAGAACACTTAACCAGAAGTAGTAAACATAAGTCTCGCTGACAAAATATGCACGTACATGTTCATATTCATCACTAGCCACAAAGGGCTTCAGAGTTTACCTTTCAGTTGTTACAGAGGAAATAAAATAGGAAGGAGAAGCCATTTGCACCCAGAGAGCTGGGAAGTGTTGAACCTTGATCAGTTCTGTAAATCTAGACAAATACTATAAATCGTCAAATCATTTCATGCCTGTTAGGTTTAACCTCAGAATCTTTTTCCCTAAAAAGCCTCTCTCGCTGGGGATAGTAGAGTAAATGACCTCCGTATCAGTGTTTGCTGTCTTTGTAGTATGCAATTTGGTTTTATCTGGTGTTGATTTTAAACTCCTATTTTTAGCTTCTCCATATTTTGTGTTATGTGTTCACTCTCACTCTCCACCCCCTCACACCAGGGATTTACCCACACACCCTCTGTAAGTCTCTATAAAAAGGCTTCAGGCAGAATTGGAGCTGTCTGGGGTGACCTGTCATCAGCCTGCTGACACCTGGCTCCCCACAACCTCAGGACCTATGTGAGGATGGCATGTGGACGTGGATGTGCAAGCTTGGATTTTCTGACTCCTCTAGTTATAATTCATCATAGGAAGAAAGTGTCTCGAAACCAGGAACCATGATTTAGCTGCTAGAACCTAGCACACTGGCTGGCACACATTTGACTCTTACAAACGTGTGTTCAGTGAATGAACAGCTAAGTGAAAGTCACTCAGTCATGTCCGACTCTTAGTGACCCCTTGAACTATACAGTCCATGGAATTCTCTAGTCCAGAATACTGGAGTGGGTAGCCTTTCCCTTTTCCAGGGGATCTTCCCAACCCAGGGATCGAACCCAGGCCTCCCGCATTGCAGGCAGATTCTTTACCAGCTGAGCCGCAAGGGGTTCAATGAATGAACAACTAAATGGACAGTGAATGAGTGAACACCCTTGAGTCTCAACAGGAGATGAATCACAACCTGATGTTTTCTTTTGACTCTACTCACTTTTAAGATATGATTGAAATTGGCAGCTTGTACATTTACACTTGGTTTAGAAAAGCTCCATTAACCTGGTCCTCCTGCAATGTCGTGAACTTTAGGTTGCTTACTTGACAAATATGGCTCCATTATTAATTCATGCATCTGAAAGAACACACACGTTGGAAGCAACAGCAAATCCTTTTAAGTTCTGTACTCTGGTGAACAGCTTCTTTCTTTCACACTCAGGAGAAAAAAAAAAATCACTGGTGGTGATGGCAGCAGACTGGTGCCTTGAATCTCTGCTCATAGTCCATGGAGGAGAGAGCCCACAGGGGCAGGTTACATGTATGGTCATTTCTGTGATTGGCCAAAATCGTATGCTCAGTATTCAACTCAGATTGGAGACATATTCTGGGAATTGCAGTTGTTAGTTGTCCCAACTTTCTTTTCCAGCAAATCATTCCTTCCTCTCTTCCTTCCTCCAGCATTGGTATAAACTGAGTTTGTGGGTGCACAGCTAGGTGCCTATATCAGTTCCCTGAGAGGACAGCTCCTCCCCTGCCTGCTTCCCCCTCCCTCCCCCTCCACCAGCTCTTCACACCCTACGGGCCATCCATTATTGATGATGCTTCAGCACCTTGTCCCCCCCAGGGTGCCCGAAGGCCTTGTGCACCGCTGAGGAGCGGAGTCCAGTGCAGGATCTGGTGGGGGGCCGGCACTGCTGCTCCAAGGCTGTTGGGACACCTTTCTCTTCCTGCAGCCAGAGAGGACACTTGGCACTAGAGGGGTGACAGTGGTGGCGGCGGGAGCCAGTGCCCAAGGGGGGTCGTTTCTCTCCGTCTCTTCTCTGGGAAGCAAAAGGTTAAGCTGTTCATTTTCAGAGACCTCCTGGGGGTATAAAATCCTGAGCATCATCTTCCTGGAGTGCACTGATTCCTAGGCTCTTGACCTTAACTCCAGCACGTCTGCAGCCCATCCCTTAGAAAGTGGGTTTCTCTCCTATTTGGTCAGGACAAAGGAGGCTCAGGTATGCTGTCAGCTTAGTTACTGGGGACAAGTACTAGCAGCAAAGAAACTGATTCTCTGCCTTTCCCCTGTCTTATTCAGGCAACTTTTAACAAGCTGCACTGGGGTGATAATTTCCACAGCAGATTGTCTGCTCAGGGATTCCTCAGAGAAGGCTGGAGCCCCACTGGACCTGTCTACCTTTTCCCGTTTGTATGCATGATTTACACACTTTGGGCTCCGTCCACACATCCACAGGCGGCCTCCCCGGGGCTTTGAGAGACACAGGCTGCTGTTTCAGAGGATGTTAGAACCAGACCCTCGCAGGGACTCATCTGACTGATTTCTCCCAACATGATTAGATTTCATATTTGAGAATTCAGAATTCCAGGGACCAGGGTCATTTTAGGAAAAGGCAACCAGACCTCTGCTTCCCAGTTCCCAGAAGGTAAATGAAAGTGTTAGTCGCTTAGTCACGTCGGACTCTTTGTGACTCCATAGACTGTAGCCTGCCAGGCCCCTCTGTCCGTGGGATTCTCCAGGCAAGAATACTGGAGTAGGTTGCCATTCCCTTCTCCAGGGGATCTTCCCAACCCAGGGATTGAACCCGGGTGTCCCCCATTGCAGGCAGATTCTTTACCATCTGAGCTACCAGGAAAGCCTTCCCGGAAGGTAAAACAGGTGTTATTCTTGACAGAATAAGGAGAGCAGGACCCTGCTGTGTCCCAGGAGGCGCTAGTGATAAAGAACCCACCTGCCAATGCAGGAGACATAAGAGATGCAGGTTTGATCCCTGGGTCAGGAAGATACACCGGAGAAGGAAATGGCAACCTATTCCAGTATTCTTGTCTGGAAAATCCCATGGATTCAAGAGCCTGGCAGGCTACAGTCCATGGAGTCGCAAAGAGTGGAATGAAATTTAGCATTCGGACACCCAACAGACTTGACTTAGACTTATTCCAGAAAGTAAGGGAGTGATTTCTTTGCTGACCTTAGCTAAGGAGTATGTGGAGAGAAGGGAGGACCATCTTTTTAGTCCTGACCTCCTACCAGGGACTGTGTACTTAACACTTTTCCAGCCTTACTCAGGATTGTATCAAAAAAGGAACAGTTCTTTGCCCCACAAAGTATTTTAATGAAAGTAATACAGGGACTAAGAGCCTCAGGTAATACTGGTCCTGGCTATTTCACACCTTCAAAGGCCTTTAATGACCTCCATTATGTGGTTATGTGATTTTTATCACACAACCTCAGACTCTTTACATTTTTAAAATAATTCACCAGCAAGTACTGATGTCAGAACTAAATGCTAATAAGATTTGGTCTGATTCTTAATGTTTAATGCACTCACATCAAAGTGGGATAATCCTGCTGCCGAAGGTCAAGAGAGCTTTAAAAAAAAAATAGATGAGAAAACACAATTGTAGCTGTTCTATTTTTCTCACTCAAATAAATCTAGTATAAATGTATTATAGCCAGGCCCAGGAGAGACATTTCCTGGCAATCTGGCAATTTCGCTTGTATGGTTCATGTGGTTCATCTATTTCTTCTTCCTCTTTGTTTCTAATGATGATGATGAACAGCATCCCTGGAATATGCCATGCCTCCCAAGTGCTTCTCTCATTGTCACTCAGAAGGACCGCTCTTAGGTTTTATTACAGTCATTGATAGACACAGTTCATTTGCATACAAAATTGTGGTTTGGTTTCAGATCTCTGGTGATGGAAGTTACCACTGCTGATGAGAAAAGGAAGAATGACCTTCAGCCATGCAGTAGGAAATTGCAAAGAGTTCCACTCCTGGTTCCCTTGCTGGATCAAAAGATTACAAGGGTCAAGATCGATTTCTTCATTTTCTTTAGGCAGCATTCTGAAGAGGCCCCCAGCAGAAAACTCCAGCTGTAGGATTTCTAGTAATTGAAAAAATAAGGAAGTGTTCTTGGGGACCATGTGATGCCCATAAAAGGGCACCAGCTCTTGGGGGGCAGCCTGGAGTCACTGGGTTCAGTTTGTGAATGCAAACAGATGTCCCCTGCAGAGTTTCTGTAGGGGCAGGGCACCCTGATGCTCTGTATTAAGATTCCACACAAGCTTATAGAGTTGCTTTATTTGGCTGGTAAATATTTTCTTGGTACTCAGATCTAATTTTCTCTGGCAAATCTTGTTCCCATAGCTTTTTTTAAAATTTATTTTTAATTTTAGGAAAATTACTTTACAACATTGTGTTGGTTTTTGCCATACAACAACGAGAATCAGCCAAAAATTATGCATATATCCCCTCCCCCCTGAGCCTCCCTCCCGAGCCTCCCTCCCATCCCTGCATCTCACCCCTCTAGATCATCACAGAGTGCCAGGCTGAGCTCTCTGTGTTATATAGCAACTTCCTATAGTTTTGAGATAAATGCACCCACTGAAAGCTCTGGGATAAATCCTCATGTAGTTCTATTATCACTCATCATTTTGCCAAGTAACATTGGTGAAAAAAGCTATAAAGTGGTCAATTAAGTTTTTGTGTTTGTTGTTTGTTTCGCCTTTGCATCCTTTTTGTGTTTTAGTAGGGGAAGTATCTTTATCAGATGAAAAATTCAGGTTCTGATTTCAGCTCTGCCCACTAACTTAATGTGCTTCTTTATGCAAAGGTTTGAATCTTTCTGAGAATTAATTTCTTTGTTTGTTAAATGACCTAATAATACCTGCCACAGTTGACCTACAGCATGGTAGTATGGATGAAGTAAAATCACAAATGTGAAAGTGCAATGGCACCCCACTCCAGTACTCTTGCCTGGAAAATCTGAAGGACGGAGGAGCCTGGTTGGCTGCAGCCCATGGGGTCGCTAAGAGTCAGACACAACTAAGCGACTTCACTTTCACTTTTCAGTTTCATGCATTGGAGAAGGAAATGGCAACCCACTCCAGTGTTCTTGCCTGGAGAATCCCAGGGATGGGGGAGCCTGGTGGGCTGCTGTCTATGGGGTCGCACAGAGTTGGACATGACTGAAGCGACTTAGCAGCAGCAGCAGCAGCAGCAAAAAGGTGATTAGGAGGATTGAATGTCAGAAGACTTAGAGGAGACCCTGACACATGAACTGCATGCACCATGTAGATGGCAACTGTAGAGGCAACCAAGCAGAGGGGGTGTTAGCCCTCCAAGGCCCTTCTGTAACTTCCTCTGGGCTTCCCAGGTGGCTCAGTGGTAAAGAATTTGCCTGCAGTGCAGGAAACACAGAGATGCAAGTTCAGTCCCTGGGTCGGAAGATCCCCTGGAAAAGGAAATAGCAATCCACTCCAGTATTCTTGCCTGGAAAATTCCATGGACAGAGGAGCCGGGTGGGCTATAGTCCATGGGGTCACAAGAGAGTCGGACACCCCTGAGCAACAGAGCGTGGTATTGTTTAATCACTAAGTCATGTCCAAATCTTTTGCCACCCCATAGACTGGAGTGGGTTGCTATTTCCTTCCCCGGGGATCTTCCTGACCCAGGGATCAAACCCATATCTCCTGCATCGGCAGGTGGGTTCTTTAGCATTGAGTCACCAGGGATGCCTATTTTTATATATATATACATATATATATATATATATAGAGGAGGAAGAGGAAATGATGGGGAAGGTAAACTGAGGTGATCAAAAAAAGAATAAAGGAAAATAATGGTATTAGGAGAAAATACCTATACTTCATATAGGTTATCATTTTGCTACCATGTGTCTAAGCGCAATTGATGTAGATTAGTTATAAAATCACTTCTAATACTTCTTTCCCCAACTTTTGGCCATATCTGTGAAACAAAGCAACCAAATATTTTCTGAAGGTCTGATTCCCTTGTCTGTGAACTTTCTAATTAACAAAGGATTTTGTTATGCCGTGTTTTATTCAGAATTCACAATATCTGTGTGTTTGGACATGTTATGTCTTCATTTTGTAGAGGAGAAGACAAAGTAACCTTCCAGAGTTACTGGGTCAGTGGGAATATTTTGCTTCTGTGTAGTAGAAAATATGAATTACTCTGTCTGTATTTGGTGGGGAGAGGTCCTCATAATAAGAGTCTTAGAAGCAGACCACCGCCTCAGAGGCTGGACAGCATCAGAGACATCATGGTTCTTTCCTGCTATTCTCCTGGTCTTTCCTTTAAAGTCACAAGATGACTGTTTTAGCTCCAGGCATTACAGACATGGTCAAGAGAAGAAGAAATGTAAGAAGGAGCAGTATCAGCCATCTTATTTTCTTTTCTCCTGAAAGTTAAACTTCCTCAGACGTCCTCTGGTTTGCCTTCTGACATAAGACGTAAGACTGCTGCTCATGTCTAATTGGCTAGAACTATGCCTCATGGAAGTTCTCAGCTACATAAAAGTCTGCTGCTGCTGCTGTTGTTCAATCACTAAGTTGTGTCCGACTCTTTTCGACCCCATGGACTGCAGCACACCAGGCTTCCCTGTCCTTCACTGTCTCCTGGAGTTTACTCAAACTCATGTCCATTTACTCAAACTCATGTGAGATGCTTGGATGGCATGAGTCAGTGATGCCATCCAAGCATCTCACCCTCTGTCACCCCCTTCTCTTGCCTTCAATCTTTCCCAGCATCAGAATCTTTTCCAATGACTCAGCCCTTTGCATCAAGTGGTCAAAGTATTGGAGCTTTAGCTTCAACATCAGTCCTTCCAATTAATATTTAGGATTTATTTCCTTTAGAATTGACTGGTTTGATCTCCTTGCTGTCAAAGGAACTCTCAAGAATCTTCTCTGGCAACACAGTTGAAAAGCATCAATTCTTCAGCACTCAGCCTTCTTTATGGTCCAACTCTCACATCCATACATGACTACTAGAAAAATCATAGCTTTGACTATACAGACCTTTGTCAACAAAGTGATGTCTCTGCTTCTTAATATGCAGTCTAGGTTTGTCATAGCTTTTTTTCCAAGGAGCAAGTGTCTTTTAATTTCATGGCTGCATAAAAGGCTGAGAGCGTGTTTACTTTTCCAGCCTTTGTACTGGTGGTGAGATAAAGGGTGTTGAGACACTTCTTGGGTGAAGCATACAACAGCATAGGCTCTATGACACAGACAGCAAGTGGGAGGGCCAGAGACTGAACTTGAGTCCTCTGAGCCTGAGTTTAGTGATTTTATCACTGTGCCATATTGTACTTCTTTAAAAAAATCTTTCAGCACCATCCCACTTGGATATTTTCTGCTGAGACAAGCAGACAGAAGTCACTCCACATTATGGAAATCTTAAAACAGGGAATATATTTACTATGTCTTGACTTAAGTTTCCTCAAAGAGAAATTCTTCCAAGTTATGTAAAACTGAGAGATAGGTGGCATACAGACAATTTATTCCTCCCCTGAGAAATCCTGTGAGTTTGAAGTTTCAAGGAACTAGTTGTTATATATTTGCAAACATGTAACAGAAACTGTGTAAGATTTCACTTCAGGCTCTGTGCCCTTTCAGCCTTAAGCTGCCCCTCCTCCCACCCTGCCTCAAACCACAACTGACTTGTTTTTTGGTAGGAACTATTTACATATGAAGATCAGATTTGAATGTCCTTAGGAATTTATTAAGACCAGAGTCAAAAACATACATAAATATCAGTTGGAGAGATTAGAAACAAAAACCAAGATTGAATTTCTCCACTATAATCACCACATGCATTTACCACAGCAGGGAAGCTAAGTTAATTCAGTCCAAGGTAGACAAAGAACAGAATCTCGAAATGTAAATATGTTTCTGTTGGAGGTACTTGAAGTCACATTATTGCCAGTTTCTTCTTTCTTTTAGATGGAGAATGTTGTGCGAGGAATTTTTGTTGTATTTTCTTTAAATGCTCCTGGCAGTAAATTGGAAATATAGCACCTGCTAAATGTTTAGTTAGTAGTTGAAACATTGAATAAATCATGAAATCTGTAGGTGAACTGAATAAAAGCTGCCCTGGAGAGAACTGTAATTCAGTGTTGACAAAATAAGTCTCCTTGCATTCTTCTAGGGAATCTTTTGTTTTCAGCGAGGGTTTGTGATACTCCTAAGTCAATTAAGAGTTTTGACAGATTGGAATGTTACTGAACCTGGTGGTAGTGTTTAAGAACTGCCATTTATGTGCTAGGGATCAGGTTAGGCAATTGTGTAAGCATTGGATTTTTTTTTTTGTGTGTGTGTGTAATAAAGTTTTATTAAAGTATAAAGGAGATAGAGAAAGCTTCTGACATAGGTATCAGAAGGGGGCAGAAAGAGTACCCGCTTGCTAGTGTTAACAATGAAGTTATATACTCTCCAGTGAATCCAAAGAATGTCTGGAGGTTGTAAAGACCTCATCAGACCTACTCCCATAATTTACATTTTAAGATAACAGAATTAGCCAGAAGGTTTAATCCAAAGACTGTCCTTAATCCAGAGACTGTCCTCAGGCAGGATACATTATTGTAATTCTCTTCCAGCACTGTATAGTTCTCAGCTCTGTCTCTCTCAATGAATAACCAAGACCCTGAGAGGCTGTGTAAGTAGTCCAAGACCAAGGCTAGGCAGGACAAAATTTTCTGCCACTTCTTCATAAAAAAGTAAGTCCTTTCCAGGATGATTGGTTTATTTAACCCTTGTTACAGCTCATTCTATTTTGTCTGCTCCATCCACAGAGGCCAGAAACCTCAAATTCTCAGGCTTCCTTGTGGCTTGGCTTGGGTAGCTGGTAGACACAGTTCTGTCCAATGATGTGTGGGCAGAATTCCCTAGGGAAACTTCCCTCTCCCCCCTCCCCCAGTAATTAAGTCTCTTTGCCTCTTGCTCTTTGTTCAGGAAAAGAAGATTGGCTCTCTAGGCATTCAGTGCTTACTCTTGACAATGAGAAGGGACGTTGCAGGAAGTCCAGTTCCTTGATGTCATTCTTGACCACTTATACTAGCCCTAGACTACCTGATGTTAGAATCCTTGTCACACAAGAAAAGTAGTAATATCTTCTTGTATTCAGTAGGCCATTGATGGGTGGTCTGTTTCCCTGCCCAGTCCCCACCCACCTACAGCCAAATCAGTGCATCAAGATTTCTCAAAGTGTAGCTCCTGGTGTATAAGTTGCTTCTGAGGTAGGTAACTGAGAAATGTGATGGTGTATGTATGTAGTTAATGTTGCTCTTAGGATGCAATTCCATTAAAATGATAGTATAAACTGGATAACTGATGACTAATAGTGGTTACAGTAAGCCGTGTAGTAGTTGGGTGGGTTCTAGTGCTGGATGGAGCGCTCATCGGTTATGTGACCTTGAACTAGACAGTGAAACTTTCTAAGTCTCAGTTTCTCATGTATGATTGGAAGTATTCAATAATAGTAGCCCCACGTTGTAGGGATTTGGGTCGGGGGGAGCATTTAGCACTGGCTCAGGCATATAATATCCACACAGCTGGTGGTATTATAATTGCTGATAATAATAATAGATTTATTCAAGACATACAGACTGAGGGAAAAGTTATGAAATGTATAACAACCAAGGTAAAAGTATTCTAATTTTCTCTCTGGATTCACCTGTTATGGTCCTCTTTAAAATTCCATCTAACGTTAGTATCCTTCGAGAATTAAATCAATCTTTCTTAAATGTCAATGATTTCTCATCCTAGAGAAGCTTCTTTGGGCCTCTGGGGAATGGGGAAAATGTCTATGTTTGCCCCTTGTCTTTATTTTCATTGTCAAAGGTCTTAGCTACTTTGCCTAATTATTGTAGCCAGCCGCTTCCTGGTACATTTATGACCTCAACTTGATTTGGTTTCTTTTGACACTTAGTCCCCTGTGTTGTGTTGATTTGTAAAACTGAGATTCTAAACCCTAAACCAGAAAGAAGAGCCACGAGTTTTTTATACACTTTGGAGTAGTAAACACAGCATGGTGTCCTTTAAATTTTAAGATTTTATCAAAAGAAAGCTCTTTCCATTTTCTTCTTGAAAGTTATAAAATAAACAACAAAAAAGAGTAAAAAGTATAAATTCGATTTTCAGTAAAGCTAGGAGATTCTGTATCTGTGAACCACAGTCTGTGACATAGAACTGGCCAAACTGAAGATTTCAGGAAGAGCTGAGACAAAATGACTGTGACCAGGCTATCAAGTTCAACGAAGCAAACAGAAAATACAGCTCCAAAATCGGCACTACAGAGTAAGCATATCCTAAAGGATGAAACCAACAACCCTTTGGAAAATGGCAATTGTGCTACAAAGCTGGAAACAAAAGCATCCTTAGACTCTACCTGCTTAGTAGCAGATGAAGCCAAAAAGGAAATGCACAAGCATACCATGTAGATTGGTAAGGCATTGCTGTAGCCTGTTAGCTGAGAAGAAGCACAGCTAAAATAACTCATAAATACTTAAACCTTTGTAATGAGATTCACTGGTGAATCAGGGCAAATTTTTACCGATACACAGTAATGTCCTGCCTCCTCCCCATATGAACTTTTTTCAAGTATCTGGATTAAGAACAAGTCTCCACATTCAAATAACAGTGACAATAAAAAAAGGAACCAGCCCAGAACACTATAACATACTATTTGCTATCACAAAACTGTTGCAATAGAAAGGGAGAGAAAGAACTGGAAAAACAAATGGTAAGAGGAGGACACTGATGACTAGTGATTCTAAAAAAGTAATGTTTGACCATGAACGCAAATTAAAGAAGTCACAGACGAGTTCAAAAGAGATGGAGAGGTCGTGGGTGGTGTGGTAAAATGAGGGTAGAAAAGGAATACTTGATGTAGCTGACTAAAGAGGTGAAGTAGGAAAATCAGCACGGATACGAAGGTGATTTTGAAGCAACACCGAGGAAAATACACACTGCTAAAAACAGAAAAGGAACCCTTACAGGCAGGATTCTCAAAGCAAATAAAGTAAAAAGGAACTAAGAGTTTGAAAGGAGTAGAGATGAAACAGTAGATTTGACTGACAAAGAAGGCCCCACAGATACCTAATAAAATATCGCTGAAGAGAACTAAAAAAATGAAACACAAAGTAGTCAAAGATATAAATCCACACAACTTTGAAAAAAGATGATAAGAATTTATAGATTGAAAGGATCGACTGTGTTCCAGGAAATTTTGCATAAAAGCCATCAATACTAATCTGTGTTTTAGGGGTGTTAATAAACTTTAGAGATAAGTAATCATTTGTCCAAGAATACCAAGTAACCTATATAAAACCAGAAGTTTTTTAAAAGTCAGGCTAATTAAAAAGAATGAAATAATGCCATTTGCAGCAACAGGGATGAACCTAGAGATTGTCATACTGAATGAAGTCAAACAGAGAAGGTGAAATATCATATGACATCCCTTACATGTGTAATCCAAAAAGAAACCATACGAATGAACCTACTTAGAAAACAGAAAGAGACTCACAGAATTTGAAAACAAACTTATGGTTGTGCGATACGGGGGTGGAAGGAGAGGGGATGTGATGGGGAATTTGGGATGGACATGTGCACACTGGGGAATGAGGAAAATGTCTATGTTTGCCCCTTCTCTTTATTTTCATTGTCAAAGGTCTTAGCTACTTTGCCTAATTATTGTAGCCATCTGCTTTTATTTAAAATGGATAATCTACGAGGACCTATTGTATAGCACATGGAACTCTGCTTAATGTTATGTAACAGCCTGGATGGGAGACGAGTGTGGGGTGGGCAGGAAATGGGTCCAGGTATATGTATGGCTTGGAGAAGGCAATGGCACCCCACTCCAGTACTCTTGCCTGGAGAATCCCATGGACAGAGGAGCCTGGTGGGCTGCAGTCCATGGGGTCGCTAAGAGTCGGACACGACTGAGCAACTTCACTTTCACTTTTCACTTTCATGCATTGGACAAGGAAATGGTAACCCACTCCAGTGTTCTTGCCTAGAGAATCCCAGGGATGGGGGAGCCTGGTGGGCTGCCATCTATGGGGTCGCACAGAGTCGGACATGACTGAAGCGACTTAGCAGCAGCAGCAGCAGCAGCAGCATATCTATGGCTATGTCCCTTCACTATTCACTTGAAACTATCATAATATTGTTGATTGGCTATACCCCAATAGAAAATTAAATGTTTGAATTTTAAAAATTCAATAGAATTTTTTAAATGTTTGAATTTAAAAAAAGAACAACAACAACAAAAAAGTCAGACTAACCTAAGGCTTCCTTACAGAAACATTCAAAAATAGTGGAGATAATGCCTACGAATACCTCAGTGAAAGAAAAAAAAGTGGGTGGCCTAAAGATTTTACACAAGCCACTGTCAATCAAAATAAAGATAGCAGATAAAACTTGTCCAACATTTAAGAACCCAGAGAAGTTGGTTCTCATGAGTCATTCTTTTAAAAAACTATTAAAGGAGAGACTGTAGCTGACTAAGAGATGAATGGAGAAAATCTGGCAAAAGAGCTTTCAAGTAAACACTGAATACATTTAGCTTTTGGATTAAGTCTAAAATAAATATGGAAATTTTGGTTGCAGAAAAGCAAGTATAAGTCCTGACTATATGTAGATATTAAGATTAATATAATAAGAATAGAGAAGTCAGAAGGTGACATGTGTTGATTTTTTTCATCATTTACAGATGAAAATCAAAGGCTCTCATTTAAGCATGATCAATCAAGAAACTGCTCTATAAGGATATTAAATATACAAAGGTTAAAAGTATAACATTATATATATGTGTGTGTGTGTGTGTGTGTGTCTATTTGCTGTGCTCAGTCATGTCCAACTCTTTGTGACCCCATGGGCTATAACCTACCAGGCTCCTCTGTCTATGGAATTTTCCAGGCAAGAATTTGGAGTGGGTTGACATTTCCTACTCTGGAGAATCTTCCTGACCAAGGGATCAAACTCATGTCCCTTGTGTCTCCTGATTTGGCAGGTGGATTCTTTACCACTGAGCCATCTGGGAAGCCCGTATGTGTGCTTAGTTATATATATATACATGCACACACACACTCACATATGGTATCCTCCCTGATGGCTCAGACAGTAAAGAACCTGCCTGGAGTGGTTCAATCCTTGGGTCCGTAAGATTCCCTGGAGAAGGGAATGGCTTCTTACCTGGAGAATTCCATGAACACAGGAGCCTGACAGGCTACAACAGTCCATGGAGTCACAATGAGTCAGACACAACTGAGCAACTAACACTCATTTTCACATACATACATATATAAACATATGTATAGTTATACATACATTATATACCTTTACCTATATCTATGCTAGGAGTCAGACACCACTGAGCAACCTCACTTTCATTTTTCACTTTCATGCGTTGGAGAAGGAAATGGCAACCCACTCCAGTATTCTTGCCTGGAGAATCCCAGGGACAGGGGAGCCTGGTGGGCTGCTGTCTATGGGATAGCACTGAGTTGGACATGACTGAAGCGATTTAGCAGCAGCAGCAGCATAGCTGCATATATTTTAAATGAAATTTATTTGATGGAAGGAAGAGAAAATGGAGAACAATTTTTTAAAATTGAGGTTTAGTTGATATACAATATTATATGTTACAAGTATACAACAGTTTTTATTGTTCAGAGTGGGAAGTTAAACATCAGCATTTCAAGAAATAGAGAATTTATATAATTATAAAGTTTAGTTATAAAGGTGATAACTGGAAGAATTAATCATAACACAAACCTGCCCAGATAGTACAGGGAACACTCACAAAAGCAAAACAAATATAGACTTAAGAGTATAAGATTTTAACAAATAAAGCAATAGAAACATAAAAATGACACAAAATGTTGTGAATTAAGAATAAACACATCTGTCATACCAATAAATGTGTAGGCTAAACTCACAATTGAGTAATTAAATAAAACTTAACCATATGTTATATACCAGACACATACCTAAAGCAAAGTGGCTCAGAAACTTGAAAGCAGAAGGATGAACAAAGGAATATCATCAAATGTCAACATAAAAGGCCATGAACTCAGTATAAAACAAGGTTTACTTTAGATCAAAAAGTGTTGGTATTGTTGTTCAGTCTCTAAGTCGTGTCCAACTCTTTGCAGCATGCCAGGCTTCTGTGTCCTTCACTATCTCCCAGAGTTTGCTCAAACTCATGTCCATTGAGTCAGTGATGCCATCCAACCATCTCTTCATCTGTTGCCCCCTTCTCCTCTTGCTTTCAATCTTTCCCAGCATCAGGGTCTTTTCTAATGAATCGGCTCTTCTCATCAGGTGGCCAAAGCTTCATCATCAGTCCTTCCAGTGAATATTCAGGACTGATTTCCTTTGGGACTGACTGGTTTGATCTCCTTGCTGTCCAAGGGACTCTCAAGAGTCTTCTCCAGCACCACTGTTCAAAAGCATCAGTTCTTCAGCACTCAGCCTTCTTTATGGTTCAGATCTCACATCCATACATGACTACTGGAAAAACTATAGTTTGGAGTGTATGGATCTTTGTCAGCAAAGTGATGTCTCTGCTTTTTAATACTCTGTCTAGGTTTGTCATAGCATTAAGCAAAAAGCATTAGACAAGAAAGATAAAGATACTTTGTATGATAAGGTATATGTTCCAACAAGGAAGGTCCAGCAATCATAAGTATTTCTGCACCAACTAAAGTAGCATGAAAAGTTATTAATCAAAGCTATAGAAAGTAAAGGAAAACTAGAAATAGTTTAGCTATAGAAAGTTTAACAAATAAAATGGACCAGCAATACTAATGATATAAATGGCCTCAATAACATAACAAAGCTGTGTGTGTGTGTGTGTGTGTGTGTGTGTGTGTGTGTGTGTGTGTGTGTGACCCTGGTAAAGAATCTGCCTGCAATGTGGGAGACCTGGGTTCAATTCCTGGGTTGGGAAGATCACCTGCAGAAGAGAACTGCTACCCACTCCAGTATTCTGTCCTGGAGAATTCCATGGACTGCATAGTCCATGGAGTCGGAAAGAGTTGGACAGAACTGAGCGACTTCATTCACTCACTCATGTATATATATATATGTGTGTGTGTGTGTGTGTGTGTGTGTGTGTTAAAATAATTTCTAAAAACAGAATACTTCATCCTTTTCTGCATGTCCATAGAACATTACCCCAAACTGACTGTACTTTAGACCACACTGAAGTAGAATTACTTTTTAATGTGCCCCTTCTCTATCTGTTAAATTTCATATGCTGTGTATGTGTCACCTATTCAAAACTTTAATCAACTTAATTTAAATCCCAATTCAAATCCTATGGTCTTCTATTTTCAGCTTTGCGATCTTGTGCAAACCATACCCCCTTTTTCCTCTCTGTGGAGCAAGAATGATCATAATCCCCCTCCCCAGCTTGTGATCAGAGTTACATGAGATTATCATGAGAATGTAGCCAGCACAGAACCTGACTGCTGCTGCTAAGTCGCTTCAGTTGTGTCTGACTCTGTGTGACCCCATAGACGCCAGCCCACCAGGCTCCCCATCCCTGGGATTCTCCAGGCAAGAACACTGGAGTGGGTTGCCATTGCCTTCTCTAATGCATGAAAGTGAAAAGTGAAAGTGAAGTTGCTCAGTCGTGTCTGACTCTTCGCGACCCCATGGACTGCAGCCTACCAGGCTCCTCCGTCCATGGATTTTCCAGGCAAGAGTACTGGAATGGGGTGCCATCACCTTCTCTGACAGAACCTGACAGTTACATGTAATTGCTTAGTAAATACCCTCCACCTTTTTCCCCTGAGAATTCAATTAATTTGCTGTAATCTATTCAGTTCAGTTCAGTCGCTCAGTCGTGTCCGACTCTTTGCGACCCCATGAATCACAGCACGCCAGGCCTCCCTGTCCATCACCATCTCCCCGAGTTCACTCAAACTCATGTCCATCGAGTCGGTGATGCCATCCAGCCATCTCATCCTCTGTCGTCCCCTTCTCCTCCTGCTCCCAATCCCTCCCAGCATCAGAGTCTTTTCCAATGAGTCAGCTCTTCGCATGAGGTGGCCAAAGTACTGGAGTTTCAGCTTTAGCATCATTCCTTCCAAAGAACACCCAGGACTGATCTCCTTTAGAATGGACTGGTTGGATCTCCTTGCAGTCCAAGGGACTCTCAAGAGTTTTCTCCAACACCACAGTTCAAAAGCATCAATTCTTCGGCACTCAGCCTTCTTCACAGTCCAACTCTCACATCCATACATGACCACTGGAAAAACCATAGCCTTGACTAGACGGACCTTTGTTGGCAAAGTAATGTCTCTGCTTTTGAATATGCTGTCTAGGTTGGTCATAACTTTTCTTCCAAGGAATAAGCATCTTTTAATTTCATGGCTGCAGTCACCACCTGCAGTGATTTTGGAGCCCAGAAAAATAAAGTCTGACACTGTTTCCACTGTTTCCCCATCGATTTCCCATGAAGTGATGGAACCAGATGCCATGATCTTCGTTTTCTGCATGTTGAGCTCTAAGCCAACTTTTTCACTCTCCTCTTTCACTTTCATCAAGAGGCTCTTTAGTTCCTCTTCACTTTCTGCCATAAGGTGTCATCCGCATATCTGAGGTTATTGCTTAATAAACTGTATAATTGGGCTTTACTGTAGTTTTACAGCACTCTTTTCTGTAATACACAAATAACTTAAACATCTGCTTTCCTTAGGCACAATTACGTAAGAGGGAAAGCAGTGTATATCATCAATCAGGCAGTCTTTCCTTGTTCTAAAAATAACACTTTTTACTTAAGAGCCAAATCTAGGTGTTAACCAGTCCTTGAAACAACTAGAATAAGGTTAAAAGACTAAAGCTGCCAAAGGATAATTATGTGCTGGCCTTGGATTTCAGAAATCTGTGTTCAAATCCTGCCTCCATCACTCCTGACTGCCCCTTAGGGGCTGTTTATCACTGGAGATATGTTATTACTTCTCTGCCTTTCCATAACATCACTTTAAAATGAGAACAACCACCTCACAGAGGTGCTGTCAGGATTAAAGTCAGTCTGTCTAGAAAATCACCTGATACATACCAGGCACTTAACAGATATTTTTGGAAGAGCATCAAACAGCGACTATGTGCAAGGATGAGGAAATGATTCCTACCTTCACCTTACGCATGAATATGGGGGAGGAAACCATGACTCAGATGCTTACAGGACCAAGCCATTTAGTGGAAGAAAATGAAATGAGAGGGTAAGCACAGCTAATAGGGTCATCGCCAGTGAACCAGTGGTCACTCGGAATACCAGGGAAGAGGAAAACCAGCTTCTGAGGCCAATATATCAAACTTGCAAGCAGAGGAGAGACTCCTTCCCACATGGTGACGTATAAACTCCTTCATGGTATCACATACACTTGTGTTCTCCACAACACCAGACACAGCAGCTGTGCAGTAAGCATTAGCATAGGGCTGACACTGTCCGTGCAAATGTTTCACCAGCATCAGGAGCCTTGCCAGCATCTGCCATCAGGCTCCAGATCCCAGATGATGGTTTTAAACATTCCAGTCCACTTCCCCCAGGTACCAGTCTTTGTTCAGGACTGGTATTAATGCACTGCCAGTCCTTGACAATGCTTTAAATGCCCACCATGTGCGTGTAACACACAGCCAGTGGGTGTTAGGGTGACCCCGCAGAAGGAGCCACACTCTGTCTTGGCGTGCGTGTAATTTCAGCATACTTTGCTGCGTTCTCCTCTGTAAGGGGTCGGCGTAGATAAGGAATGTTTGAGAGCCTGTGTGAGTTCCTCAGGCCACGCACTCTTAACATCATGAACCGGGGAAATGGGGCATCCAAGGAGGATGAATACCCTCTTAGCATATTTTCCCCAGCTCTTGCCAGGGAATTTGTTGACAGGTTGAAAAATCAAGGCTTCTGCCATATTTTTCTGAGTTTGATTCGTCTGCAAGGGCATCAACGTTTCATATGCCTCAGCTAAATGGGATTTTTAAAACCCATGTTTGTGACACGATATTTAATTTCAGATTCACAGGACCCACATCTAAGCTTAATGTTGCAAGCTTGTCAGAACAAATTCCAAACCTTCTCTTAGCAGCTGTCTATGGGACCTAGAGACCCCTGACAGATGAGGGTGTCAGGGGTTCCATCTCAGCTTTCAACTGAATACCTGCAAGGTGAGATGACCTGTCAAAGTTTTTGATGTGGCCTGTCTACCCAGATAGCATTTATGATTCCATCAGTTTTCATGCTTTCCAGGGCCCCAGGTCTGTCATGGAGTGGGGCTTCCCCTGC
Source organism: Bos mutus (assembly GCF_027580195.1). Lineage (NCBI taxonomy): Eukaryota > Metazoa > Chordata > Mammalia > Artiodactyla > Bovidae > Bos > Bos mutus. The sequence goes on along the minus strand of NC_091626.1, from coordinate 24,890,998 downwards.
CCTTGATTAATCAATTTCTTGTAGATGATGCAGACCAGATGCTGGCCCAGGCCACCAAGGGCTTTCAACTGAGACCATCTGGAGGGTGAATCTGGAGAAGGCAGCCAACAGGCCAAGGACTTTGCTGGACAGGGAGAGGAGACTGCTCAGCCAAAGGCAGAGATCAAGAAGACTCGAGGAGAGGTTAAGGGTCCACCCATTACATCCACCTGCGCTGGCTGACTGGGAAACCAGCTCAGGTTGTTCAAGATTAAGCTGTTTGCCTGTGGGCTTTGAAGACCTTCCTTGCTGAGGGTAGCAGTTTGTCAGAGAAGTGACCAGGCATTCATATTTCACTTACAGTCAAGGAGTATGCACAAGGCCAACAGACTGTATATTCTCGAGGGCTCTCTTCATGTCCTCTGCTTGGTGAGATAGGTCTGCCTAGCTAAACTGTGACTGGAGAGGGTTGAACAGGATGAAGTGATCCTTGGCAGACAGCCCACAGAGCTGTATTTTCACTTGATGTCCACAGGGGCTGCCTGACCTGGGGCTCCAAGTCTTTCAGACTAAGATTCCAAGGTCAAGGGTGTTCTGCCCTTTTGTTTTCATCCTTGCTGTCTCCTTTCTACTCACTGTTTCCCCATCCCTTTCTTTCATCACCTCCAGCATTCCCTTTGAAGTAAATCACAACTGGTACCTCCCACCGGCCTTGAGGACCTCTCTGTAAGGCTACTCACCTCCCCTCCAGCCCTAGCAAAGGAGAGTAAAGGGAAATATGTCCAATTTATCATTGTAACAAATGCCCAATTTTGTTTTTTTCCATGGGTTGTCCAGCTGAATGCTTCCTTCAAGTTTGAGTTTGCCATATTTTCTTCCTTAGAGACAAGAAAGCCATTTACGAATGTGAAATTATTCTGATTATCTAATCTCTGTTGCATTCCTTGGCAACGCAAAGAGTTAAATGATGCATGGAATCACATGTCAGCCCCCACTGGACGGGGCTGTGTTTACGTATCCAGAGGTGGCCTGTGAATTATTTAAGCGAAGGGGCTCTTAGCTCTGGGGCCAACTAGACATGGTTCAGCCTGAGTTACTTTGGAGGCGCTGTTTGGGGCCCCAGCTTCCACTTGGCTCAGGAAACTGTCTGACAGACACTGCAGGCTGCTGCCAGCACTGGGTCTCCTTGAGAACAACTTGAACTAAGCTCCTACAGGCTCCAGATGGCTTGCAAGCAACAGCGGAGTTTGCAGAGTCCCCCAAATCTTCACCAAAAAAGAAAGTTGGCGATATTTCAGTTCATGTGGTAGGTTCACCCTCATGCGGTGGACCCGAGGATTATTTCTGGGGCTTCAGAGACTCTGTTTACTAACAGCCCTGACCCCCATCTGCATCTGGAAACAGTGAGAGAGAGAAAGAGAGGAGTGGAGGCAAGTAAAAGTCCAAGTGTCAACTGTAATTAATGTGTGGCTCTACCGATGTGAACTGTCCAGAATAGGGATATTTATATCTGTGTGCTGGGCTTCGTCGCTCAGTTGTGTCCGACTCTTTGCAACCCCATGGACTGTAGCCCGCCAGGCCCCTCTATCCAAGGAATTCTCCAGGCAAGAATACTGGAGTGGGTTGCCATGCCCTCCTCCAGGGGATCTTCCAAACCCAGGGATCAAACCCAGGTCTCCTACATTGCAGGCGGATTGTTTATCATCTGAGCCATCAGGGAAGCCCTTATATATCTATAGAGAAAGTTACTTAGTGGTTGCTTAGGGCTGGCAGACATGGCCGGGTGAGGGAATGATAGGCAAGAACTAGAGGCGCTGCTAATGGTTATCGTATTTCTGATTGGGATGATAAAAATACCAAAATTGATTGTGGCAAGGGGGCTCAGACGGTGGGCTGGTCCTGGTTCCTTTTGCCCCAGAACAGGGAGCAAAAATGAGCCATATTTTCTGTAAGCACCAGGCTCCTAAGAAGCAGCAGCCAGGGACCATTTCTGTGGCCCATAAGCTGACCCTCCATATCAGCAGATTTCTATCCTAGGTTAGTTGAACCCATGGATACAGAGAATTGACTGCACTACACCTTTTTAAGTCCAAGAAAGGGACTTGAGAATCCTCGGGTTTTGTTATCTGTGGGGTCCCAGAGCCAATCCCTTTGGATACCGAGAAATTACTGTACTCATTTTTCAGGTAAGCTTTCTCCACTCTCCTGTTGGGAAGGGGGAAGGTAGAGGCTGTGGCAAGAGACATGTCTGGAGGGGAGCCTTCCCCTGGGGATACAGCATTTCTTGTATGTCCTAAGGGGACGTGTCAAGCTGAAGATTTGGAGCAAGAAGATTATGAGATCTGGAGAGGATTTTGGAAGCCATGGAATGCTTTTATTTGCAGAAGGAAACTGAGAAATAGACTCACCCATGATTATTAGCGAAGAGCAAGGCTGAGCTCTGTGTGGCCCCCTCCCTGGGGTGTGCAAACACCTGCTGGATGGCACAGCAGAGGGCTCTTCACCCCAGAATGAGGAAGATGGGGAGAAGAGGGCACCGCGGAGGCCCCCTACTGCCTCTTGGTCCATGGGGGCTCCACACATGGTGGGTCTCAGGCCACAGACCTATCCCTACACATCTACCCGGCCTCCCCAGAATGGGATATGCATAGAGGATGCACAGTGTAATCTCCCTGCTATTTGAGGCAAATTAAAATGTAGGAAAAAAAGTTTAATATCACGAACTTGAGTCAAATAAAGGTCTTTGCCGATGCTTTGTCCTTGAGCTTTTTCAACTCTGAACAGACAGTTGGGAATGTAATCAGCTCCTGCCTGAGCCATAGGGCAGCTTCGAGGGAGGTAGAAGAGGGGAGGGGACCTAATTGGTATGTCAGTGGGAAGATGCTGTTGCCTCCCAGTCAGACAGGGATGGTCGTCACGCCTGCTTCTGCAAATGCTCAAACCTCCAGGCAGCTCTGCAGCTCCTTTCTGTCTTCTGGACACAGTCCCCGCTGCTCTGTTTACCTCATCGATAGTTCCCACTGTCAAAAATCACATTTCTCCCGGCTGCTCACTGCGTTGCTTGATTTGTGCCTTGTGGTTTGCTGGTGTCCGGGGCTCAAACCCTGAGCTGCTCTGGCTTGGCCTCTGTGGAGCAGCCACGCCGTGTGCTGGAGACACAGGAGGGGGCTTTGTGACCGTGGGGAGGTGACGCCTTTGCCATCACACTCCCCAAGAGCTCTTGTGCTCTCCCTGCCAGAGGAGCCACTGGAATCCAAACACCTACTGGCTGAGTTTTATTTCTAGCCCTGCAAGGTCACAGGATTTTACACACACACACACACACACACACACACACCAGATTTCTGACCTACGTGTGGACAAAGGCTTTTTGTCTGTCAGAATTCATATCAGATGGAAGTTTTCTGTCTTTGCTGCACACACATTATCACAAGTGCAGGTGGTATAATATTTTCTCCATCTCAGCCATTCCCCTCCCCTGAACCTTCTGCACCCTCCACCCCACCCCCAGGCTCTTAAATGTCAGAGGAGAATGTCTGAGGGCAGCACGTAACTGGTGTCCAAAAAGAGGTCTTTGGGGAACAAAAAGGACCTGTTTTAGGGCACTCATCCATATTTTTAAAATATCTTTTTTAAATTGACATACGGTTGACCTACAGTGTTGTGTTAGTATCAGGTATAGAGCAAACTGATTAACATTCTTTTTTCAGATTCTTTTTCATTACAGGTTATTGTAAGATACTGAATACAGTTCCCTGTGCTATAGAGTAGGTCCTTGTAGTTTCTCTCTTTTATATGTGGTAGTGTGTACGTTAATGCAAAACTCCTGATTTATCCCTGCCACCTTTCCCCTTTGGTATCTGTAAGTCTGTGTTCTATGTCTGTGAGTCAGTGTCTGTTTTGTAAATGAAAGTTCATTTGTATCCTTTTTTTTAGATTGCACATATAAGTGATATCATGATATTTGTCTTTCTGTGTCTGACAAGTATGACACTCTCTAGGTCCCTCCATATTGCTGCAAATGGCATTATTTCATGCTTTTTTATGGCTGCTCACCCATACTTTCAATGGTGCTGTCCTTCCCCGTAAGGCCCAGTGCAGGGTAGCCCTCCAATCATGCCAGAGCTCACCCACCCTGAGGCTCAGGCTGGACCTCTCTGCTCTCCAGGGCAGTGGGCATAGAAGCTGGGCCAACAACACCCTCTCCCAGCTTTTGAAAGAGCATCCGTGTACATCTCATCTGAACCCTGCACCAACCCAGGGAAGCAGGCGGGCACAGAGGCAGGCACATGGTGGGCAAGCCAGGGAGTGCTTCTCCTTCCCCCTCCCCTCTCCTGGGAACCATCATTCATCTTGAAGACAGGAGGAAGGACTCCTGGTCTGGAAAGATCCAGAAATCCAAACAGACCCATGGAGACATTTGGATATCAGGGAAATGAGGGATGTCTGTCTTAAACATTGTCTGCAAAAATGAGTTCCATGATGGAGCTTGTCCAATCATTTATGAAAGTGAAAGTCGCTCAGTCATGTCCGACCCTTTGTGACCCCACAGACTATAGCCCGCTAGGCTCCTCTGTCCATGGGGATTCTCCAGGCAAGAATGCTGGAACGAGTTGCCATGCCCTCCTCCAGGGGATCTTCCCAACCCAGGGATCGGACCCAGGTCTCCTGCATTGCAGGCAGATTCTTTACTAACTGAGCCACCAGGGAAGTCCAAGAATACTGGAGTGGGTAGCCTATCCCTTCTCCAGGGGATCTCCCCGACCCAGGAATTGAACTGGGGTCTCCTGCGTTGCAGGTGGATTCTTTACCAGCTGAGCTAGCAGGGAAGCTGAGTCATTTATAAGGAGATTGATACCCTCAGAAGGGGCGTGATTTCCTTGTGACAAAGCAAAGGTAAGAACCACATGCAGCTACTCTGAAAGGCTTTTTGAGATGAGAACGTCACCCTCCCCCTACTCAAGTCAGCATCTTGCCTCTGTCCTGGACACTCTTCCCCTCTGGGGGCCTGGCAATCTCAGGCTTTCCCTGGCTCTGGAGGGGCCCTTCCATGCCACCCTCACCCATCCCCTCTCACACAGCCCACTTTAGAATTCAAGCCTCAGACTCCACCCCTCCTCCTACCCCTCATCTCCCACTGTCCCTAGCCCTTTAGGGGGCCCGGCTCTCTGGCTGTTTCTGGTGATAACTCACTCATCTGATGGACTCACTCATCCCAGGGAGGATGCGAGTAATAGGTTAACAGGTTTCCCTTCCAGGCTGACCTAGTTGCATTTTAAGGAATGGAAGTGACTCCTAAGGGACCAGGGCCTTGGCTCAAGAAGTGATTCTAGAGCTTGGCAGTGATAGATCAAATTCTCTATATAGGAAGGGCCAGGGGCTGCAGGCCTTGTTTGGAAGCTGTGTTTACAGAGCAAACACACTGGTTTTTGAAAATATAGTTGATGTACAATATTATATGTAACAGGTTACAATATAATGATTCATAATTTTTAAAGTTTATACTTCATTTACAGTTACTATAAAATATTGGCTTTATTCCCTATGTTGCATATCCTTATAGCTTATTTTATACCTAATGGTTTGTACCTCTTATGCCCTTACCCTATCTTGCCCCTCCTTCCTCCCCTCTCCCCATTAGTGACCATTAGTTTGTTCTCTAGATCTGTGAATCTGTTTCTTTTTTGTTATATTCACTAGTTTGTTGTATTGTTTAGATTCCACATATCAAATAGTATTTGTCTTTCTCTAACTTATTTCACTTAGCATAATGCCCTCCCAGTCCATCTGTATGCAAATGGCAAAATTTCTTTTTATGGATGAATAGGGCAATGGCACCCCACTCCAGTACTTTTGCCTGGAAAATCCCATGGATGGAGGAGCCTGGTGGGCTGCAGTCCACGGGGTCGCTGAGGGCCAGACACGACTGAGCGACTTCACCTTGACTTTTCACTTTCATGCATTGGAGAAGGAAATGGCAACCCACTCCAGTGTTCTTGCCTGGAAAATCCCAGGGATGGGGGAGCCTGCTAGGCTGCCATCTATGGGGTCGAATGGAGTCGGACACGACTGAAGTGACTTAGCAGCAGCAGCAGTATTCAATTATGTATATAGACCTCATTTTCTTCATTAATTTATCTGTTGATCGATACTTGGTTGCTTCCATACCTTGGCAATTGGAAATAATGTTACTGCAAACATTGGAGTGCATGTGTCTCTTTAAATTAGTACTTTTGTATTTACCAGGAGTGGAATTGCTGGGTCATGTGGTATTTCTATTTTTATTTTTTTGAGAAACCTCCATATTACTTTCTACAGTGGCTGCACCAATTTATATTCAGTGTAGGGGGCTTCCCTCGTGGCTCAGACAGTAATGAATCTGCCAGCAATGTAGAAGATCCAGGTTCGATTCCTGAGTTGGAAAGATCCCCTGGAGAAGGGAATGGCTACCCACTCCAGTATTCTTGCCTGGAGAATTCCATGGACAGAGGAGCCTTGGCAGGCTATGGTCCATAGGATTACAAAGAGCCAGCCACGTCTGAAGTGACTTAGCATGCACACACTCACAGATAGTTTTAGAACAAATAAAAACCAGCTCTGGTAATGCTCCTCACTCCTCATTCTAGGAAGTAACGTTTTGCTGCACCTCTGGTTCTGAATCTAGTCTCAGAACCTGTATTTACTCTCAGCTCTAACATTAGACAAGGTCTTGGCTTTTTAAAAAGGCAGAGTTTTGAAGTAGTATGCTGTGTGGCTTCCTGGGAATTAGACAATATGCAAGATGTCAAATAAGTCAGTCTGGCACATGGCACTTTGTCTGATCTGGAAATAATTAGTCATCGTCTCTTGAAGAGAGAGAGAGAGAGAGAGAGAGAGAGTGTGTGTGTGTGTGTGTGTGTGTGTAGGGAGAGAGCAGTGGAGAGAAGGGACCATGAGAGGAAATTATTTTCACTGCATGCTGAATGGAAGGAGTTGGAAAAATTCATTCCTCTGACCTATAAAGTCACTGAGGAGTGTTAAGTTTGCTAGGGCTGCCATAAGAAGGTATTAGAGATGGAGTGGCCTCAACAGCATAAACTTATTGTCTCAAAGCTCCGTGTCTAGAAGTTTGGGATCCGAAAGTCCACAGGGCTGGTTCCTTCCGAGGGCCGTGAGGGAAGGATGTGTTCCAGGCACTCTCCTGAGCTTGCAGATGACTGTCATCTCTCTGAATCTCCACATGGACTTCCTGTTCCCTGTCTCTGTGTCCGTATCCCTTTTTTGTACCGACAGGGTTGTCAGATTAGGACCCACCCTAATGACCTCATTCTAACATGATGGCCTCTGTAAAGATCCTGTCTCCACATCAGCCCACACTCTGAGTTACTGGCGGGTAAGGATGTGAAGGTAGGACTTTGGGGAGAACAGAATTCAGCCCGCAACAAGCAGATTCACGACAGGCTGTAATAAGAATGTCACAGCGGGAAGCTCCTGTGAAGCCCGTAGAGCTGCTTGTAGAAGTCCCACTGGAGATGTGGCCTTTCTGATGTGATCCTGCTCTGGAACTGATCCAGTTCCCACCAACCATATACCTATTCCACACTCCTGCCAATCATTTGAGGCCCTGTAACAGCCTTTCTTCCTAGATGGCAGTGGGGGCTGTGGGGAGAAAACCTCTCCCTTCCAAACTGCTGTGATCATGGATTCAAATCCAGCAGTTTCTCCCATTTGTGTCCCTCCTCTTCACCTCCAGTTCCATGCAAATCCTCCCACCACAAGCAGAGGAGGGAAAGGGTCATCTTCATTTAGATGGGAGGGGCCAGGTACCCTACTTAAAACTTCTCCTCTCAAGTTCCTCCTAAAGGCTGAGTGGGATAGACTGTAGCATCTCTGTTTAAACTTGAAAAGCTAGGGCATGTGGGCAGCTGAATGACTGTCAAGTTGCAGGACAACTCTCCAACCACCCTGTCTCCCCTGGAGGTGGGGGCTGGGCACCCAGTGGGTGCTCCTAGGTCCTGCCTGATAGGCCTGCAGGCTCCGTCTGACCCTCACTTGCCCTCCTGTTGTAGAAGAGCTGCACGGAGATTGCAAAAATAGTGACTACAAAAGTCACTTAAACCCATGTGGTTAGCAGAAGTCATTGGCAAACGATCCCACTGCCCTCCCAAGGGACGTGCAGGGTTTATTTTCAAGTGTGGGTGGTGGCTCAGATGGTAAAGAATCTGCCTGCAATGGGAGAGACCTGGGGTCAATCCCTGGGTTAGGAAGATCCCCTGCAGAAGGGAATGGCTATCCACTCCAGCACTTTTGCCTGGAGAATTCCATGGACAGAAGAGCTTGGTAGGCCACAGATCATGGGCTCGCAAAGTCAGACACAACTGAGCAACTAACACTTTCACTTCCCTTCAAGGGTGTTTATCCCACAGATTTTCAGTGTGTGGTCAGCAGAGCATCACAAGCTTCCCAGAGTTTCTCCACTCCTTCTTAGATTAAAATTGGAATTACGCCAGGTGGATATATACTGTATTTATCTCATTTTCTTGGGAATAAAAAACAAATTTATCTTTCAGGTCATGATTTCAGAAGTAGGAGGCAAAGGACATAGAAATAAAAAACACCTATTCCTGGGCCTGCAAAGCTTGTCCTTTTCCAGACCTCCCTTGGCAAGGTGCTACCAGTGGCCAGGAAAGTTCTGCTGCTTATCCAGCCACATGGTGGGACTTGGGTTGGAAGGTGGTAAAAGAAAGGCTGCTCACGGAGCCCAGGGGTGATTCAGAGTTGGTTCATGGGCAGACCTCTTCCATGGAGTTGGAAACCTACAGTAAGTGGGCTCATTAGGTAGGAAATGACTTCAGTGACAGCTCTTTGGAAAGCATGGCTCTTCATCTCCAGCTGCCATCTGCTGAGGTTTCTGTAGGGGACTGAAAACAAAGGGTCAATCACATGCATCTGAAGGGAGTGGTAGAATCTTCTGTCGTTACTCATTTCCTTCAGATAGAAGAAGAAATTAAATCTGTTTTGGAGGAGGGGAAATTAACATTTATTGGAAGCAACTATCTATGTGCCAGGGACTGTGCTAAGAGCTTTTGCCTACACCGTCACTTAAATTTTAGAAACAAACTGTAATCCCTTAAAATTAATAAAAAGTAGTTCATGAATATTTTTAAAAGTTGGGGAAATACTATAAAAAGGTGAGTAAAAGTACCCATCATGGCTTAGTCCCTTCTGTTTAATCCTTTGGTGGCTGGATTGAATGAAAGGAGAGACCATTCATTGCAGAAAGAACAGGGGGACCTCGTGCTTCTTTCTTATGTAAGGAAAGAAGGGACGGGGCACTTACAGTGCAGGAACGCAGTGAGGAGAAGGATGTAGACTCTACAGGAGAGACAGCAGCCTCAGAGCATCAGTTACACAGCAGAGAGGGGCACTCTGGCATGACTCAAATGAGTGTTCCAGAAAGCAGTATACCGGGGTGTTCCAAGCAGCATTAATTATCAGCAAGGAGACGCATCAGAGGCTTTCCCAGGTGGCTCAGATGGTAAAGAATCTGCCTGCAATGCAGAGACCTGGGTTCCATCCCTGAGTCAGGAAGATCCCCCTGGAGAAGGAAATGGCAACCCACTCCAGTATTCTTGCTTGGAAAATCCCACGGACAGAGGAGCCTGACGGGCTAAAGTCAATGGGGTCGCAAAGACATGACTGAGCAGCTAACAGTTTCACTCTTCAGATGCATGAGACTCAAAACCCAAAACAAAATCGTTGCTGCTGTCCCTCTGGCAGCACAAGCCAGAGTTGCCCTGGGTCCCACCCAATAGTGTGGGGACCCCAGGTTGCTGAGGGCAGTGCTCAGGGGCACCCTCAGGAGTGGAGGCAGGAATTACCTGAAGTCAGCAGTGTAACTGCCCCTCCTGCATGGCTCCTTTGGGGCTGTTCCTCTGCTTCCTTAGGCTCATGTAAAATCCTTGAGGACCTCTGCACTGAAAGGTAAGTATGGAAGGAAAACCCTTCTGTCTGGTTTTCTAGTGAGCGTACAAATATATTTGGGATCAGTGATGATTCGCCTCCTGTTTCTCCTTTAGGACTGGGCCACCTGGCTTTGCCTACTGGTTTTTCCCAGTCTCCCTTTCCTGGGGGTAACTCTCCTGTGCTCACTGGAGCATCTGGGGACATCAAACCTGAAGAATGATGTCACCAAAGAAGAAAATGCCCCGGAAAGAAAAGCAACAGGATCAGCAGCAGTGGGGCCAGCGCCCAAGGAAATGGTGAAAAGACAGGGTCCCCTCGGGACAGGTGGGGCCGGGCCAGGTGAACCACAAGCCCAGAATCAGAGTCAGAAGGGCTGAGGGGAGTCCTGCAGCATCTCCCTCCCCGCTGGAGGGAAGGGTGCTGTCGTCATCACCAGCAGTGAGCTGTTTAGCACCACGTGGGGGAGCCACCCTGGCTTCTTCTGAGTATGGACGGCAGTTGTTCTGAGCAAATCAGACAGGAGCTTCGGGGGACAGGCAGCTGAGCAGTCTTCAGGCAGCCCTGTTGGAAGAGGTGTGCACAGAAGTGAGAGGGGAGATCGGGGATGCTGGGCCTCAGCTGCAGCCCTGCTTTTTCTTTTTTAATTCTCTAAAACGTCTCTAGGTGTCCTGGGGTTTGCAGTTGCTGAGGAAATTTCATTCTAGCCCTTCTTGATCCATCTGGAAATTCTCTTCTCTCTGAAGCTCTGGGAGACTGAAGGGCTGGCTCTCTCATTATCCTGAGATTAAGGGATGAGTCCTTCCTGTTTGAAGGGCTGACTGTTATCCTCTGTTTTCTTTTTCCATTTGACGGGGCCCAGGTACAGAAGACCAGGTCCTGTCTTCAAAGATGAGAACTGTCTCTCCCCTTCAGAAAGTTATGGTTCAGAGGGAAAGAAGCAAAACTTCAGTAACAGAAAAAAGTCCCAAGTGGAGGCATATGGCACTTACCATTGGAGCAAGGGAGAAACATTATGTTTTGGATCTTACCTCACATCCTTTGAATGGAAAAAGGGAATAAAAAATATAAGCATTCATTTTGTTTATCCATTCTGTATATAATAGCTTACATTTGTTAATCCCAACCTCCTGCTCCATCCCTCCCCAGTCCTCTTCCCCTTGGCAACCAAAAGTCTGTTCTGTATGTCCGGGAGTCTGTTTCTGTTTCATAGACAGGTTCTACATGAGCTATTATATAGAGAATGGATTAAACAACAAAGTCCCACTGCATAGCACAGAGAGCTCTATTCAATATCCTATGATAAACCATAATGGGAAAGAATATTTTTTTAAAAATAATATATATGTATATGTATAACTGGATCACTTTTCTGTACAGAAGAAATCAACACATTATAAGTAAAATGTGTGTGTGTGTGTGTGGGAAGTCGCTCAGTCATGTCCAACTCTTTGCAACCCCAGGGACTATATATAGCCTGCCAGGCTCCTCGGTCCATGGAATTCTCCAGGCCAGAATACTGGAGTGGGTAGCTGTTCCCTTCTCCAGGGGATCTTCTCAACCCAGGGATTGAACCTAAGTCTCCTGCATTGCAAGCAGATTCTTTACTATCTGAGACACAAGGAAGCCAAGTAAAATATACTTCAATAAAAATATAGACATTCTTAATGCATATGTTGGAGAAGGCAATGGCACCCAACTCCAGTACTCTTGCCTAGAAAATCCCATGAATGGAGGAGCCTGGTAGGCTGCAGACCATGGGGTCGTGAAGAGTTGGACACAACTGAGGGACTTCACTTTCACTTTTCACTTTCATGCATTGGAGAAGGAAATGGCAACCCACTCCAGTGTTCTTGCCTGGAGAATCCCAGGAACAGGGGAGCCAGATGGGTCATCGTCTGTGGGGTCGCACAGAGTCGGACATGACTGAATCGACTTAGCACCAGCAATGCATATGTATGCGTATGCTGGAAAAATCAAGTGACATTTCCTAGAGGAGATTTGTACAGGGCCTGGGAGGGTGATGAGGACCCAGTGGGTTTGCAGTGGTGGATGAATTATTACTGCATGAGAATACAGAGAATTGTTTGCAGGTCGGTGTATCCAAGGACCAAAAGTTTGGAGAGCTGATGCTGGAAAGGTAGTTTGATAACAAATCATAGAGGACCTTGAATCCCATAAGAGGAAACTTGGCACTTATTCTGTAGCAGTAGGGAACCACAGCAGATGATTTACATGAATGATTCTAATTCGCTCCAGTGACCAGTTCAGTTGTTCAACTTGAAGTCGGGGAAGGTGTTGAAGAGTCAGAAATGGTGAATGATTCCAGAGTCCAGGATGTCCTTGCGGGGGCGGGGACGGGGGGTAGAGGGGGAACAAGTCTTATGTTTCTTGTTCCCCCTCCAGGAGGAAGAATACATAGTGAGATTCCAAGATACTGGAAGGACCAGTTTTCTTTGGAAACTAAGATATTGACTTCTCCTTACTGAGGGAGGTAAGGGAAAAGTGATGTACATGTTGAACTAGAATCTTTCTGTAGAAGGCTTCATGTTCAAAGTTGGAGCATTTTATGATGCTGACCTAATTATCTACATTGTGTCTCCACTTGATGTTTTTTGTCCAGTTCTCCTTGGTAGGCTAGACTGAAGAATGTGGCAAGGGAAGATTGGAGATGAGAAATAAGAAAGGATATTTGTTTTTCCATGTGTAGATTGTAGTGTTGAAGTTAATTAGTGGGCTGCTGTGACCTATTTAAGAAGCTCCTGGAAATAACCTCTGAGCCACTCATCTAATTGGTCCCAGTAGGCCAAAAACTGAAGCATTTAAAATGTCATGGAAGCAATTACTTTGGGTTAGAGACAGACATCTTCCCTGTCCTCATCCCTGACATCTTCCCCAAGCAGACAGCCACAGTTCCTGGTTGGCCATGGGTTTGGCAGTTAAACTGTGCAGAAAAAGCAGAGAACAGTGGAATGTGGGAAATCTACCCACTTACTCCCCGGAAGGAAAAAATATTAATCTGTTTTGCAATACAGAATAATGCTTTTCCCAAACATTTGTTCTTGAGTAGGGGTCACTGTTGCTTCTGTAACAAATTACACCACAATTTTAGTGGCTTAACCCAACATACATTTGCTATTCTATAGTTCTGGGGCTCAGAAATCTGAAATGGGTCTTTCTGTGCTAAAATCAAGGTGTTGGCAGGATTGCACACCTTTCTGAAGGCTCCAGGGGACAATCTGTTTCCTTGCTTGTTGTAGCCTTTAAAGTCCTCTCACATCTCTTGGACTCTGGCTCCTCCTTCCATCTTCAAAGCCAACGAAGTCAGATTTCTCGGACCTCTTTTCTATAGTCATCTCTCTCTCTCTCTCTCTGTCTGACTACAGCTGGGAAAAGTCTTCATCTTTCAAGAACTCATGTGATTATACTGAACCCACCTGGATAACCCAGGATAACCACTCCATCTCAGAGCCCTAAACCCATTACATCTACAAAGTGTCTTGCCATGTAAGGCAATAGTCACACGTTCCAGTGATGAGGATGAGGACATCTTTTGAAGGGAACATTTTTCTGCCTTCCCCACTGTGTACTAAACTTTTAAGCACAAGATGTGGCCCCATCTTTTGCATCTCCTTGCACTCAGCTAAAGCCTAAGGTTAAGCGAAACCTCCCTGGGAGCTGCCCTGGCACTGGTGTAGAGACCCAGGGAGCCAGCTCTGGATCAAGGCTGCCAGGGTTTCTTATCAATAATCTCACTATTCAAGTCTCATTTGGCCTTGGACAGTTTACCTTCCCTAAGTATCAGTGTGCTTATTTGTGAAAGGGGGATGGTTCCCAATTATAAGCAGATGGCACACTCAAATTACAGTAATTTGAGATTATAATAAAAAGATTTTAGGTCCTCTGACGTCTCTAGAATGTGTCATTGGTCAGTGTCCATTTTCCTCATTTACGTTGTATCTGACCTTCCTCAATCAGAGATTCTTTATTCTGTGGCTTGCCCAAAGCACCAGCTCTGCTCATATTTCCAAACAAACAATAGATTCTTCTACAAGAGAGACGATGCCTTCTAAGGCTTCACTATTCTAGCCAAGCTCAAGGGAAAGTCATTTCCTCTAAAGTATCATCAATAAGCTATTTGTTCACTGACCTAGAACATCATTCTTGCCTACTTTTTCTCTTCAGTGAAATGAAGAACAATGTTTTCCATAAAAGTAATTTATGAAGCAGTACATATGGTAATATTAAAACCATAAAAATAAACTTTCAGGAGACCAAACAGTGCAGTTTCATCTTTCCAGCCTAGCACTGTCCCTGGGTGATGTTAGGCTCAGTATACTGGGTAATTGGCTCCTGGCTTAACTAGTACCTAAATGCCTATTTAGTAATTCCTTGAATGTTGTTGCTAAGGTTCAAGAAATCTTGAAAATTCTACTTATTTAACATATTTCCAAAGCAGAATTATCTTAAAAATGTAAATGCCAAATTTACTTTAAATTCCAGATATCACTACCCCTGAGACCCTAAAATATTAAGTATCCTGTTCAATGCTGGATTCCAAGATAAAGTTGTTTAAGAATATAGCACTCATGTCATTTACTCATTCATTTACTGATGAATACATTTGATTATAGGACTTTCCTGGTGGCTCAGTGGTGAAGAATCTGCCCGCAATGCAGGAGACGCACGTTTGATCCATGGGTCAGGAAGATCCTCTGGAGAAGGAAACGGCAACCCACTCCAGTATTCTTGCCTGGGAAATCCCATGGACAGAGGAGATCTCACAGGCTATAGTCCATGGGGTTGCAAGAGTCAGACACAACTTAGCAACTAAACCACCACTGCCACATTCAATTATTCATTAATATGTATTTACTGAGCACTCACAATTAGGATTAAGTGGTAAGTAAAAAAAAAAAAAAACAAGCTAATAGGAAATGCGAGTACAAATTATGGTGATACAGGCTGCATGCAGAGAACAGATGAGAGATGAATCAAGATCTGCCCAGCAATCCCTCATGAATGTTCTTTAATACGAGGTCTTAGTGGTAGGCAGCATTACTTAGTGAACTGCACCCCATTTCCACTCCCCTCTTCCCTACTTCCATGTGGTGAAGAGGCTGGAAAAGTTAACTGCACTCTTCCCAGCTTTCTTTGCAACCACATGTTGCCATGTGACCCTGTTCTGGTCCATGAGACAAGAGCAGAGATCTGTTGGGATCTTCTGGGAAGGAATATGCTTTTCCAGATAAAAGGAACAAATATGGCTGTACCACTGGTCGCTGGTTCTTCCCACATTTCTACTTCTCTAACGTAGAAGTGATGTCTAGCGCTGGGGTAATCTTCTGGAAACCATGAAGGAATGGCCAAGATGGTGATTCAGGTAGAATTGGATAACTACAGTAATGCCGCAGCCACCCACATGCTGATTGCTTGTTATATGGGAAAAATACAGTAAGTCCCCTACATATGAATGAGTACCAAGCTGAGAGTGCATTCCTAAGTCCAGTTTGTTCGTAAGTCCAACAAATTTAGCCTAGGTGTCCAACCAACACAATCAGCTATATAGTACAGTACTCTAACAGGTTTATAATACTTTTCACACAACACATTAAAAAAACAAAAAATAGAGAAAACATTTTTAATCTTGAAGTACAGTAACTTTAAAAGCACAGTGCAATAACTTCTTAGCAGTGACAGCAACATCTCTGCTGCTTTTATGCTTGCTTCTAGACATCCTGGGCTTGAAAAAAAGATACTGGTCTATTGTTCTCCAGATAGTACTGTACAGTAAAGTATACAAAAGCACAGCCACTTGTGGATGATGCACACATGTGACAATGTATGCCAGGCATGTGAACTAACTTACATGGCTGGACAGGCAAATACATGTTTGCATCTTTGAAAGTTCACAACTTGAAGGTTTGTATGTAGGGGGCCTACTGTATCCCCTGTGTTTGGACTTTAAAAAAAATTTATTGAAGTGTGTATATATATGTGTGTGTGTGTGTGTGTGTATTCTTTTTCAGATGCTTTTCCATTAGAGATTATTATACTGAATATGGTTTCCTGTGCTATACAATAGGACATCTTTGTTTATCTGTTTATAGCAGTATATATGTGTTAATCCCAAACTCATGACTGATCCTCCCTGTCTTTCCCCTTGGTCACCATAAGCTTGTTTTCTATGTCTGTGAGTCAGTGTCTGTTTTGTATGTAAGTCCATTTGTGTCATATTTTAGGTTCCACATACAAGCAATACCATATGACAGTTGTCTTTCTGTCTGATTTACATCACTTAGTGTGATAATCTCTGCAAATTGCATTCATTCTTTTTATGGCTGAGAAACAGTCCACATACATCTGTATGTACACACTGCGTCTTCTCTGTCCATTCTTCTATTGGGGGACAGTTAGTTCGCTTCCATGTCTTGGCTATTGAAAACGGTGCTGCTGTGAACATTGCAGTGCATGTATCTTTTTTAATTATAGTTTTCTCTGAATATATGCCTCGGCATGGGATTGCAAGATCATATGGTAACTCTATTTTTAGTTTTTTGGGGAACCTCCATACTGTTCTGAATTTGGATTTTTAAAAACTTCTTGTCAAAAGCATTCTAGGCTGTGACAGAGGTTCAAAAGTAACTTTAACTGAACACAAATTAGGAGGCACTGCAATCTTGTCGTAAGTAGCACAAGGAATCTCAAATTCTGCTCTTGCCATTGAATGGGATGGAGAAAAAGGGAGGAAGCCTTTATGGTTCCCTTTCTGAGGGCTTCTGAAAGTGATATTCCTTAGTGTTTCCAGCTTTTTTTGGAACTCATACTTGGCTCTGCTATCTCCAACACAGACTAGATCCCTGAATCTTTCTGAAATTTATTAGTCCATGATGAAGAGGAACAGATTTGTCTTTTACCTGCTTTTTATAACCATAGAAACTAGATCAGGGCCTGGCACTCTGTAGATGCTCAATAAATGTTCACTAAACCAGTAGGTGAAGCTGAGAACATTTACAAGTTTAGAACAGCAGTGTTCTGTGTTTTTAAAAGTAAGAGTGAGAAATGGCCTGATCTTATGGAACACATATGGGACAGAGCATGCTCAGTGAAGCATGCCCATTTTGGATTAAGAAATATGATTATCATTTGCCAGCTCTGATTCCTGCCTCCAGGCTGATAAGATGTGTCCAAAGAGTCATTTTCACTCATTCGCAGACACCAAAACAGAAGGGGTTTTTAATGAATGCAGGAGCTGAAGTGACAGTCATTAGTAGCTAGAAATAGACAACTGATTGCAAAGTCAAGATGAAATGCTTCAATAAAAAAGACCCTCGTGCCTGAGGCATGCTCTGTCTTCTTTGCTGAAGTTGGGGTGGACTTTTTTTTTTTTAATAATAGCAGCATAGTTGGCCTATTCTTGAAGTTTTCTAATCTTCCACTGAGGAAGAATTGGAGGAGCTAAATAAATTAGTTTTGGGTAATTAATTTACACAAACAAAACTAATATTGGCCGTTAGTCATTTCTGTTAGGCATGCCATCTATCCAAGTAGAGATGGAGCTGGCCATGAAGGGCAGTGTCAGGGCCTCTTTGGATCATGTCTCTGTCTGGCTTCTGATGCCATCTGTCCAAAATGATTTCTCAAAACATCAAAACTCCCTGGTCCTGCCCAGGGACCTTTCCCTCACCTTGCACTGCTCAGCACAGGGAACGTCAGCACAGGGCAGATGGGCAGAAGGGGAACCCAGCAGCCTGATTGCTGCTCCTAGTCTTTCCTCGCAGACACAGCTTTGTATCTGTCAGGTCAGAGAAGTCTCGCATGTTTTAGAATTAGAAATTTTAGTTTAGCAACCAGGGCTATCACTGTAGAGATGAGGGACCTAAAGTCCAGAGAGGTTAAATAACTTGTCCAAGGTCAACACAGCAAGTCAGTGAAACTGAGGCTGGCATTTCTCTTGGGCCTCAGACCAGTGTTCTTCCTAGCATCCTGCTGTGGCTTCAGTTTGTAAACAGAGGATTGCTTCTCCTCACTCCTCTCTTAACACCGCATGGCTATTTCAGTGAGTTACACCTACAGTCGTCCTAATAGTCCTCATTTCAGAGAAAACCCACTATGGTACAGTGAGTGGCTTCCATTTTTCCTGCTGTTTTACGTGCTTGTCAGTGCTTTGAGCTTTGAGCTCCTTGAAGAGGGGTGTCTGGTTGCTGTGAGCCATCCAGGCAGAACTGGTCGAGCTGGCCATGTGGTTTCTCCGCATGGCTTGGCTGTCAGATAAGGGCCACCTGCTTATTGATTGGCTCAGTGTCACTTAGGTCCAGCATGCTCCCTGGTGACACAGAACGTCATATTAAAGGATGACAGGGAATTGATGTTGCTCTTCTTCAGGAACAAAAGGTACCAGAAGTTAGACGGAACTGAATAGTCAAGAAAACAAAAGTGTATACCTCCCCTCTCCCCACCCCCAACCCGGAAGCTGTGATCTACCAATAGAAGATAAATCCAGTCAAGCCCCTGAGACCAAGAGGGAAAATGCTGAGTAACAAGATACCAGCAGTCGTTGGACCAGAATAAACCCTGAGAGGGTTGAGAATCTGATTATCTGGATCAATTTCTTTTTTCTCCTATACACTCTTAGGCCTGAACTAAACTTTCCCTTCAATGCAAACAGTATTAAGTGCTTTCTATCTACAAAGCATGTTGTCAGGCACTGGTTGAGGATATAAGATGAATCTTAGATTTGATAGAAAGAACTTGGGCATTGGAGATAAGAAGAATTGGGTAAGAAATCCTGGCTTTGCCACTTTCTAGCTATGTGTCCTAGGATAAATCACTTAACCTTTCTGAGTTTTAGTTTCAATATCTTTGTTAAATAAATTTTAAGACAAAGAATATTGATAGTTGATTTTAAATACCTAGGATTGATCATAACATAGATGTTCTGAAAATGTTTGCCATTATAATTTATATAAGCTCCTGGGAACCCACTTTTGAATTTTTGGTGGGTCTGTACTCTTAGCATTTCTCTGTACACAATGAAAAAGAAATTCAAAGACAGTATTATTAGCTGATGTCACAGTGAACCATGCTATGGAATCAAACTCAGCGACCGCAGATTTGCCTGACATAATGCTGGTAGAATTGACCTTAAGAATTTTTAATCACATAATGAATAGGGTAGGTAGAATTTCTACATTCTTTAAAAGGTTTGGATTCTAGGATACTACACCTCTAAAATTTATTGATTCTTGTTACTAGGTATTTGTATGGCTTCATCAATTTTGAAAATGCATGTTTTCCCCAGAGCTCTACGTATCAGTCAGCAATAGCCACAACTTTCCTGCATAGTAAATCACTCCAAACTCAGTGGCACACAACAAGCATGTATTTTTCACTAACAAGTCTACAGCTCAGCTGACTTTTAACCACAGGGAAGTTGGACCACTGTCTTACACGATCTTTGACTGATCTACCTATGTGTTGCATCCCTTCTGCTCTGGATGTCTCTCACCTTCCTTGGAACAACAACCATCTGATGCAGGAGGGTAAGGGAGGAGGGTGAGCATCACCATCCAGGTATATTGAAAGTCTCTGCTCATATCACAGTCAGTAACATTATATTAGCCATGCAAGTCACATGGCTAAGCCCCAAAGTAAAGAAGCAGACTTTTAGCCCATCATGAAGCCAGGGTAAGGATCTGGGTTTACATTAATACTGTGAAGGAATTAGGAACTAGGGACCAATGAAACATTATTCTACACCTCCGATGTTATAAACTATTACTGGAACATTATCCCCTTTCTGGTCACTTAAGGTGATTGTCCTGTCATCTCTGATGAGTGATCTAACCCATGGTACATGGTGGGCCACCATAAGAAGATGGATCTTCTTCTTTAGTAAATAAGTCCTTTTAAGATTCAATGGTGTGATAAAGCCACTAAACAGAGCAGAAGAAAAAGAATCATGGAGATGACCTCTGCCAGTCTTTAAATCCAGTCCATATCACTAAAATGGAACTTTTACCAATTAGTGTCAAGTCAGAGGTCTAATTGAATTGAAATATTGGCTTTCCTCTAATTCCGAGTAATTTTCAAGCCATAAAAGCAATGATGTAACTGATACTTCTGGTTTCACATAGCACACTAAGCCAAAAGCATAGATTATTTTGAAAATACAATCACTTTTCTAGGAATAACTCTCATGGACTATCAATAAGTAGTAAATACTCAAACTATTTTGAATCACTGGGTTGAGTTTATAGGACAGAAGGTGGGGCCCTAGCTGAGACTATGAATAAGACTATGGATGAAAATCCTCCTGTACAGAATACAGGTCTTCAGAGAAGGACCCTTTTTCCTGGTGTTATATATTCAACCACTGCCTAAGGGACCAGGAGCTTAAGTTCTTTCTCACTGTCAGTCCTTCTCAGGGAAATCAAGGAATATCCAGGGGAGAATGGTCTCCTTGTTTGGATTGTTTTCTGAGACTCTTATTGGGTGACGGAGCATCCCAGGGGTCAGAAGCCTGATCTCTGGGGTGTGCAGCTGGATTCAAGTTCAGGGCTACCACCGGGTATCTGTGTGACCTTGGGAAGGTGGTTTAACCTCTAAGGTGGTCACTGATGCTGCTCACAGGTGGTCAGCTCCCCTCCCTTCCTGGCACCCAAAAGACTGTCTCCTTTGTGGTTGGGTGTTGACTCATTTTGTCCAAAGAGCTGTGACATTATTATATTAACGTCTGGGCTATAGCATGTAATAACTCATGCAAGAATCTTCAGAATTCTCTCTTGTCCCTCTAACACAATGACCAGCAACATTCAAGATGATGGCTGCTCCATCAGCCTGGGTCCCAAAGAAACTGCAATGAGCACAGTCCCCCTTTTGACCTCTAATAACTTGTAGCACTAGAGAGAAAAAATTGGTTATATTAAACCATTGTGATTTTGAGAGTTATTTGTTACCACAACTTAGCCTAGTCTAGCCAGATTGATACATCTCACCAAATCTCAATTTCTTTATCTAACAATGAGGATAATAGTGGAATTGAAGTTGTGGAGTACTCAGGGGAATGAAATAGGATAATATGTGTCTAGTACTTAGAAGAGTACTACATAATAAAGTCTAAATATATTTTGGCTATTGTATGTTATTATTACATTATGTCTTATCCTAACTTTGTCTCTATCAAGTTATCTGTTTCTTGCAAATAAGTTATTAGTCATGTGACCTTGAGAAACTCACCCACGAATTGCTATGCTAGTACATTAGACTAGCTAAACTACAGCTTTAAATTCCTAGACTTAAAATTATGTGACTTATATGGAAGTACTCAGAGAATCCATCCTGGTGTTTCAACTACATTCTGTTGCTTAGGGGAACAAAATAAGTGATAAAGCTAAACACTATCTTCTCTTCTTTTCCAGTTGCCCTCCCCTACCACTGGACAAACAAAAAGATCTATGTCCTTGTTACAGGCTGCTCTCCATCCTATTCTGAAGATTTCAGCCCAGGGAATTACATGCCTTGTAAATTCTCAGCTACAGATTGGTTTTCCAAGTTAGACACCTGTATTCTTGGTCGTCCATCTCCTCTCTCTGTTCTTTTTTCAGTATATGTACACAGTATCTGGTTTCATCAATACAATTTCACCTGGCTCCAGGCCATAGCCCACCATGGCCTTTCTCCTGATAGCGTGGTCTTCCCTAGTCCAAAAGGAGAGGATCCTGTTCTTGGCTCGAGGCAACCCCCTTCACACCACCACTCACAACCGTGAGACTTGTCCTCCAACTTCTCCAGATCAGCACTTTCCATGTCTTGATTTGGATACTTTTTCTCCTGTGCCACTCTGGCTGGATTCTTCTCTGGTCCCAAAGGCGGCCCTGCCTATACTTCCAAACAGCTGTGTGTTAATATATTAGAGGAAATTTCCTTTTCTTTAGGTTGAATATGGCAATTTCATGTGATTCAAATTATATATAAATCCAGTCTGGGAAAGAGGAGGAACTTCATCACATACATACTGAATTACACGTTGGATCCCATCAAGAATTTTTTTTCTCCCTACCTTACTGAACTGGGGGCACGGCCTTGTTCTTACAGATCATGCTTTTTGCTCTTTATATATAACCCCCCGGCCTCTGCATCCCCAGCACAAGACCCAAAGCAGATCCTGCTGCTATGTTTATTGACACAGCAGAGGCCTTTCCTGGTATCTCTTGTTGGCGTCCATGTTCCCACATTTTGGCTGTTTATAAAAGTACCATTTGCTATTACTTTGTGAGATGCAATAACACTTCCTTTCTTTAATCTCTTTCAGATTGAAGACATCATTACAAAGATGCAAGATGACAAGACAGGGGGTGTGCCCGTCAGAACAGTGAAGAGCTTTCTCTCCAAAATCCCCAGTGTTGTCACAGGTAAATGTTCTCCTTACAAGGTATTGATGGCAACAAGAAAAGATTGCTGAAGTGTTGTGTAGCCTTGACTGTGACCTGGGAGGCGCCTAATAATTTGTGAATGACAAGCATAATATGTTCAGTGTGCTTCTTACATAAAGTCAAGTTCTCGTCCTGGTTTCTAGGAAGAAGCTACTCTTTGTCAAGTCATTAATATCATCAGTAAGTAATAATATTGAAAAAGAATGGTCTGACCAGCCTATGGTTGAGGCTTCTGGAAAGAAATAAGCTCATTAATAAGCTAGCCATTTGCCCTATGGGATGTGTACAAACATATAGTATTAAAGAAATTATTTTATATTTAAATAAGCTTCAAGAAAGTCTTATATTCTTCTACGAAATGCCTTTAAGTGTTCTAATTGATTGTACTTGAACTTCCAAAAGAAGTGGTTGTAAGTTTTTCTGCATTACTTTGGGGTTTGTGTGTTTTGTGTGCTCAAATATCTCTTTAAAAATTGTTAATTGTAAAATCTATCAAACACATGGGTATAGTTTCAAGAATAGAACTGTCACATGTACCACCTATACCACCATGGCGCTTCATAAATAATGCATAATAGGTATCTTAGAGACCCTGGGGAGCATAGTGGATGGCATCTACCTCCCTTTCCATTGGAGAAACCACTATCTACTTCTATACTAAACATATTGTTGCTCTTCTTCACAATCTTTCCACATATGGGTGTATCCTTTACTATCCAAACAAGTAACCAAATAAATTAAAATAAAATTTTAGATAACTCCCTAACTATTAAAATCTGGCTGTTTGCTTTCCAATCTGGGGGAACCAAAAGGACTAAGTATCTACTGCATACCTAAGAATGGCTAAATAAAAATCCTGACAATACCAAGTGGTGGTGAGTTTTTGGAGCAACTGGAACTCTTGTTGGTGGGAAGATAAAATGATGCAGCTATTCTGAAAGTTTCTTATAAAGTTAAGTATATGCTTACCATATGACCCAGCAATCCCTAGGCACTTATCCAAGAAAAATGAAAACTTGTATTCAGACAAAAACTTGTCAGTATTCATAACGGCTTTATTAATGATCTCCAGACTGGAAACAACCCAGATGCCTTTCAGTGAGTGAATGAATAAACAGACTGTGGTGCATCCAAATCCAGCAATGAAAAGGAGTGGGCTACTAAGATATGCACCAACTTGGATGGATCTTGAAGTTATTTGTCTGAATGGAAAAAAGTCAGTCTCAAAAGATTACATACTATGGTATTCCACTTATAGGACATTCTAAAATATAAACAAACCAAAAAAGCACAAAACCTATAGTGATGGAGAGTGGCTCACTAGTTGAGAAGGACTGGGAGTATGATGGAATTCCATGAATTCCATAGAACAGTTCTGCATTCTGACTGGGTCGGTGGTGATGACACAAATCTAATCATAGGTCAAGGTGCATAAAACAGCACACCAGAAAAGTCTTCATACTATACGTTACTTTAAAAAAGAAATACACTCAGTTGAAGTATCCACAAATATGCCAACTGATTATTTAGACTGTCACTGTCTGAACTCAAGTACCAAGTGGATTTGGATAATGAACAATGCTTGTATTCTTAGTGTTCTCTAATTTTGAAATTTATATAAATGGAATTATGCCCTAATATTGGCCATAATATATTTTTCATACTTTTCTGGATTTTACTTGATAAACTCTTGTTTAGGATGTCTATCTATTTTCGTGGGCAAGATTGGTCTGTTGTTTTTCTTACTTACCCTCCTTGCTGGTTTTGTTACCAAAGTTATGCTAGTTTCAAAAGTCTACAAGCAATAAATGCTGGAGAGGGTGTGGAGAAAAGGGAACCCTCTTACGCTGTTGGTGGGAATGCAAACTAGTACAGCCACTATGGAGCAGTGTGGTGATTCCTTAAAAACTAGAAATAGAACTGCCTTATGACCCAGCAATCCCACTGCTGGGCATACACACTGAGGAAACCATAATTTAAAGAGACATGTGTACCCCAATGTTCATCGCAGCACTGTTTATAATAGCCAGGACGTGGAAGCAACCTAGATGTCCATCAGCAGATGAATGGATAAGAAAGCTGTGGTACATATACACAATGGAGTATTACTCAGCCATCAAAAAGAACACATTTGAATCAGTTCTAATGAGGTGGATGAAACTGGAGCCTATTATACAGAGTGAAGTAAGCTAGTTTCATGAGATGAACCGTGGTGTACATCTCTTTTGTTGACATTCTGTTGTCCTTTGAAAAATAATTTTACCCTTAATCTAGTTTTTAGATATTTCAATTGTTTTATTTTTATTTGTAGATGATGTTCCATCTGGTTCTTCTTTCAATATGTGTTCTCATTCATTCAACAAATATTTACTGAGTATTTACTATTTTCTAAGCATTATTGGCACTGGGAATTTAGAAGTAAATTGAATAGATGAAAATTTCTGCTCTCATGGAATTTATATTCTAGTGGAGGAGACAGCAAAATAATAAGGAAAGTTTTTAGAATTTCAGTAGTGAGAAAGACCAAGGACAAAAATTAAGTATGAAGAGGGGGATAGGAGTGTTAAAAATCTGGAACCAGTGGCCAAGCAAGGACTTCCTGAGTAGGTTACATTTGAGTAAAGATGGAAGGAGATGAGGGGTTGAATTATGTGGATGTTGTGGGAAAAAGCATTCCCAAAAGCCAGAGCTAAAACTCCAAAGTTAGTATGTTCCTGGAGTCTTGAGGAACTAAGAAGAGGGAGCTACAGCAGAGTGAAGAATGAAATGTCCCTGGTGATCCGCTGATTAGGATTCCAGGCTTCCACTGCAGGGGGCATGGGTTCAGCTTCTGGTCAGGGAGCTAAGATTCCGTAAGCTGCATGGCACAGCCGAAAAGGAAAAATGCAGTACAGCGAAGGGAAGAAAGGATAATAGAGATGAAGTCAGAGTGATAATAGTGAGCCAAATCTTGTAGCCTCTAGGTCCTAGGACGCCTGGAGGACTTTGAGCATGAGTGACATGCTCTGACTTATGTTTCAGTAGGATCACTCTGTTTCTTTCTGCTTACTCTGAGGAGTTTGATTGTTGATTGGATTTTTTTTAATATTGAGCTGATTGTATATTTTGAAAATTAATCCCTTGTTGGTCGCACCATTGGCAAATATTTTCTCCCATTCTGTAAGTTGTTTTTTAGTTGTGTTATGGTTTCCTTTGCTGTGCAAAAACTTTTAAGTTTAATTAGGTCCCATTTGTTTATTTTCATTTTTATTCCCATTACTTTAGAAGACAGATCCAAAAAGATATTGTGGTGATTTATGTCAAAGACTGCCCTGCCTATGTTTTCCTCTAGGAGTTTCTATAGTATTTGATCTTACCTTTAGGTCTTTAATCCATTTTGAGTTTATGATGTTAGAGAATGTTCTAATTTCATTCTTTTATATGTAGATGTCTAGTTTCCCCAGCATCACACATTAAAGAGACTGTCTTTTCTTCATTGTATATTTTTTGCCTCCTTTGAGATTAATTGTATGTTTATTTCTGGACTTTCTAACTTGTTCCATTGATCTGCATGTCTGATTTTGCAAAAACTTCATTTTTAGACATACTAAATTTTGGGGACCTATTATACATTCAACTGGAAATAACAAGTAGGCACTTGGGTTTGTGGATGTAGCTTTTTAAGGGAGAGACTGAGCTGAGACATAAGTCATTGGCATATGGATGGTATTTAAAGCCATGGGATTAATGAGCTCACCAAGGGAGTGAGCACAGATAGAAAACATAGTCTGAGTCCCGAAACTTGGTATACACTAGTATACAGAATCTAGTCATGCAGAAAAGAAGAAATCAAAATAAACGGAGAAAGCACAGTTGGAGGTGAGGAATATTAGGAAAATATGTTTTCTTTGAAGCCAAATTTTCTAGCAAGTATTTCCAGCAAGAGTAGATTTGATCTACTATATGAAATGTAGCTGATACTCAAATAAAAACTGAGAATCAACCACTGAATTTAGTAGCATTGGCTCCACTGCTGACCTTGGTAGGTTCATGTTCTATGAAGCATTGAGAGCAAAAAGTCTTATTGGAGGGAGTTCAAGTCAGAATGGGAAGAGAGTGAATCGAGTTTTTTAACCTTTGTAGGAGTTTTTCATAACAGGGAAAAGTGCAAGTAATATCTAAATAGGGAAATGAGATTAGGATATGTAGGTTTTTAAATTAATATGAAAGTCACAGTATGTTTGTATGATGATGGGAATGATTCAATAAAGAGGAAAAATAGTGCAGGGGAAAGAGGGAAAATTCAAGGAGTGATTTCCACAAGAAGGTAAGGGATTGAATGTGATGCACCAGTACGTGGGTAGCTTTAGCCAAAAACATATACAGGGTATTCATAGGAAGAGGAGGGGAGGCATAGCAAATACACAAGGGTACAAATAATTGTTTAAATGTTCTTAGTAATAATGGAAGCAAAAAAGGTAGAGATGTTAGAGGATTGGGGAGAGATTAGAAGTTATGAAATAGTCATTTAGGGGAGTAAAGGGATTGGACGAGGGAAACAGAGTTTTGACTCCTAGGTAGCATTAGGGACCCTCTTGATTGTTATTAATATTTGTGAATTTAAAGAGAGGCAAATCTTTCTCCAGCCACATTCAACTCCCTTGAGTTTGAGCATGTATCAAGTAGAAAATTAGACTTCATTAGAAGTCCTTAAAAGACTATAGCAAGCATCAGAGTGTGATAAATCAAAGAGAGGCAAGAGAATAACTAAAATGATTGACCATTAAATTTTAACTGAGTAAGGGGGAAAGTGAGAATAAGATGGTAAAGAACAGTGAAGAGTAATGATTACAATAAATTTCTAGGTTCCAATGGCAAAGGAGTTTTGGAGCTGGAGGTGTGAGAAAGAGAGCCAGAAATATAAGAGATGGTGATTGGATAGTAGAATATCTGAAACTGAGGTTGTAGAGGTTGCAGTCAATTGGTGATGACAAGATGGAAGGTATGACCATGGGAATAAGTGACTGAGATAGGGTGGGAGTCAAGGAACTAGGAGGTCGTGATTTTGGAAGAGTGAGCTCTCCAGATATTGAAATCACTTCTGAGGAGTGTTAGAGAGGGTACTTGTAAGTCTTTATATAGAATGAGACACAAGGACCCACGAATCAGTATGTGACTGTCACAGCAAGGGCTACAGGTGATTTAATCCAATGTCAAGAGAGTAAAAGCTAAGTGTTCTTTTGAGAAGAGGGAGGGATTGAAGACTGAATGAAACCATGAGAAACAGAGATTGTTTACCTATCTTCAAACCCTATAGAATAACAGGCATGGGGCAGGGAAGATAGCCACCACCTAAGAGGGCTACAGGGAAGCAGGGCTATTGGGTAAGAGCAAGATATAGGAAATATTAACTGAAAAGGCTAAGGATATAAAAAAAAATCTTACCATGTTTTTGAGCATATGTTCCAGAGAGCAGATGAAAGCATTTCAGGAAATGGTGAGTCTGTGACCTGGGCAATAAATGCACATGGTTCCTCTGTACCATGCACTAGGGTGGGCATGGGAGATGTAATGGTGAATAAAAACTTCATCTCTGCTTTTGAAAATTTTTAATCTAGTGAGAGAAACAGATACAGGTAGACCAATAGTTATATGAGCTATGTGCTATTATAGAAGATTACCCACAAAGCCCAGAGGAGAGAATCATGAGTTTTCCTTGAGTATATCTAGGACATTTCCCTAAGGATGTATCAGTTCACTTCAGTTCAGTCGCTCAGTCGTGTCCGACTCTTTGCGACCCCATGAATCGCAGCACGCCAGGCCTCCCTGTCCATCACCAACTCCCAGAGTTCACCCAAACCCGTGTCCATCGAGTCGGTGATGCCGTCGAACCATCTCATCCTCCGTTGTCCCCTTCTCCTCCTGCCCTCAATCTTTCCCAGCATAGGGTCTTTTCCAATGAGTCAGCTCTTCACATCAAGTGGCCAAAGTATTGGAGTTTCAGCTTCAACATCAGTCCTTCCAGTGAACACTCAGGACTGATCTCCTTCAGAATGGACTGGTTGGATCTCCTTGCAGTCCAAGGGACTCTCAAGAGTCTTCTCCAATACCAGTTCAAAAGCATCAATTCTTCAGCGCTCAGCTTTCTTTATAGTCCAACTCTCACATCGATACATGACCACTGGAAAAACCATAGCCTTAACTAGACGGACCTTTGTTGGCAAAGTAATGTCTCTGCTTTTTACTATGCTGTCTAGGTTGGTCATAACTTTCCTTCCAAGGAGTAAGCGTCTTTTAATTTCATGGCTACTATCACCATCTGCAGTGATTTTGGAGCCCAGAAAAATAAAATCTGACACTGTTTCCACTGTTTCCCTATCTATTTGCCATGATGTGATGGGACCAGATGCCATGATCTTAGTTTTCTGAATGTTGAGCTCTAAGCCAACTTTTTCACTCTCCTCTTTCACCTTCATCAAGAGGCTTTTTAGTTCCTCTTCACTTTCTGCCATAAGGGTGGTGTCATCTGCATATCTGAGGTTATTGATATTTCTCCCGGCAATCTTGATTCCAGCTTGTGCTTCCTCCAGCCCAGCGTTTCTCATGATGTACTCTGCATAGAAGTTAAATAAGCAGGGTTACAATATACAGCCTTGATGTACTCCTTTTCCTATTTGGAACCAGTCTGTTGTTCCATGTCCAGTTCTAACTGTTGCTTCCTGACCTGCATACAGATTTCTCAAGAGGCCGGTCAGGTGGTCTGGTATTCCCATCTCTTTCAGAATTTTCCAGTTTATTGTGATCCACACAGTCAAAGGCTTTGGCATAGTCAATAAAGCAGAAATAGATGTTTTTCTGGAACTCTCTTGCTTTTTCCATGATCCAGTGGACGTTGGCAATTTGATCTCTAGTTCCTTTGCCTTTTCTAAAACCAGCTTGAACATCTGGAAGTTCACGGTTCACGTATTGCTGAAGCCTGGCTTGGAGAATTTTAAGCATAACTTTTCTAGCTTGTGCTGCTGCTGCTGCTGCTAAGTCGCTTCAGTCGTGTCCGACTCTGTGCGACCCCAGAGACGGCAGCCCACCAGGCTCCGCATCCCTGGGATTCTCCAGGCAAGAACACTGGAGTGGGTTGCCATTTCTTTCTCCAAAGCATGAAAGTGAAAAGTGAAAGTGAAGTCACTCAGTCATGTCCGACTCTTAGCGACCCCATGGACTGCAGCCCACCAGGCTCCTCCGTCCATGGGATTTTCCAGGCAAGAGTACTGGAGTGGGGTGCCCTTGCCTTCTCCTACTGGCTTGTGAGATGAGTGCAATTGTGCGGTAGTTTGAGCATTGCCTTTCTTTGGGATTTGAATGAAAACTGACCTTTTCCAGTCCTGTGGCCACTGTTGAGTTTTCCAAATTTGCTGGCATATAAAGTGCAGCACTTTCACACTGAGGATGTATATCAGTTATCTATTGCTGTATAACCAGCTACCACAAACCATAAAGATTTTTCATCTTTCACAATTATGATTCTGTGATTAGCAATCCAGGCAGTTCTTCTGCTGGTCTTTCCCATGTGGTCCTAGTCATCCACTGGTTCATTTGAGGCTAGAGGGTCTATGATGGTCTCAACTCACTTGCTTGGCAGCAATGCCTTCTCTTTTCTGAGGCTTCTGTTCATCGCCACATTGCCTTGTATCCCATGGTATGCTACACTGGGCTGCTTCACAGCCTGATGATGTCCAGAGTTTCAAGAGAGAGAGGATGAAAACAGAAAGGCTTCAGACCCAGGCTCCAGAACTCATACAAGGTCAAGTTCACCACTGTCTATTCTTTGAAGCAAGTCACAAGACCAGCCTAGATTGAAGAGGATGGAGAAATCAATTCCATCTGCTGTTGTAGGAGTAGCAATGTCACACTGACATAGGGAGACATGATTCATTGGAGGCCATTATCCTAATGACCTACCACAGGAAATAATTTTAGAACTAAGTGTTACTCAAGAGGAAAAAAATGACCTGGGGAAGGTCATTTCAAGTGGAGGAAATAAAATTTTCATAGGTTCAAATACAGGAAAAGTATGCCAGGTCTCAGCAGGGATGAGCTTGTTTATGTGTTCGGAGTTTAAGATTCAGTTATGTATGTTCAATCCCTGGGTCAGGAAGATCCTCTGGAGAAGGAAATGGCAACCCACTCCAGTACCCTTGCCTGGAAAATCCCATGGACGGAAGAGTGTGGTAGACTACAGTCCGTGGGGTCGCAAAGAGTCGGATACGACTGAGCGACTTTCAATTCACATGTATGTTTGAGGAGAGGAATGCACAGGAAGGACAGCCACAGGAATTAAAAGGATATTAGATTTAACCTTAATAACAGGTTACAAAGAAACCTTGACTTGTGGATTTTATCCTAAAGATAATGGACTGCCATCAGAGGTTTTAAAATAGGAGGATAAATCATAGTTATATATTAGAAGTGTATGAAAGATGGAGCAGGAAGAGATAGGAAATCTGAGACTACTTAGGGGATCTTTAGAAGAGGGGTCTAAGCAAAAACTAAGGAACCACCACCACAGCTCTGCTGAAACAACTTTAGAAAAATCAACTTTAGAGCCACACCTGATTTAATCTTCACAGAAATCCTATAAGAGAATAATTGGTATCTCCATCTTATAATCGAAGAACTGCAAATTCAAAGGCAGACATTACTTTTCCAAGATCACACAGCTAGTTAGTGGCAGGACCTGTGCTTTGAGGGCCCACTGTGAAAGAATGTAAGATTTAAGACATCTGAGGAAAAGGTTGAATATAAGATCCATAGGACTTGGTGACTAGATGTGGGGCATAAAATCCATTTAAAATTGAATCCAAGTTAACATGATGGATTGAATGCATACATCTTTTCTCTTCTGAAATGACACAAAAATCATGATAAAGGAATTTTTTAAAAGATGTAATCCCAAAGTTGGAGGCCATTAGTATAATGATCGAACATGGAAAGTAAACATCATCCTTGGATTAAACAGCGTTGAGAAGATAGTCCAGTAAAAAAAAAAAAAAAGAGGAAATAATGCTTCACTGTCTAGATGCAACACTATGGCAGAGATCCATGGAGAGTTGCTTTCAAACGTAGGAGATAATGACCACAAAATTCAGGAATCTGAAAAGCTTATAGATGAACCATAACTAACAATGCTGAGACAACCTAAACCATCACTAGTCAATGGAGAAAGTTAAGAAACGGCTCTGTTTAAATGATGGAGTCCTCAGAAGACTCACACTAGTAGCGTCAGTAGACCATTCTATCGAGTTAGAATGTATTTTACTAACATACTCACCTTCTGATGAATCACCACCACTTAACCAGACACTAACTTAGTGTCTACTGTCAAGTAAGATCAGGTCCCTTACAGCCAGCACAGCCCAGGCTGGGGTTGAGGTGGCCAGTCAAACCCCAGGATAGGAGGTAAATCTCATACTCGACCTGTCCAAAGTATCAAACATATCATTCAGCCAGGACCTGTCATGGCACAATAAATAATTACCAGTTAGACTACAGGAAATTCATTCGACAACTCCAACCAGTACCCAAGAACTTCAGCCTACACCAATGAAGATTTCCATTACAATTCTTTTGATGGAGCCACAGTTGCAGTCAATCCCAAGAGTGTTATGTTCAGACCCACAGCCTGAGCTAGTACCAGCACAGCAGCTCCAAGCTCTTCACCCCTACCAACCACCTCTAGAGAAAACCCTGGGATGGTATTTCAGGAAATCATTATTCCTCTTCACTCTCCTAACATTGCTTGTAGTAGAGTGGAGAGCCACATACAGAGAAAATCTACATTGCTGAGACTTTTGGATACCAAACCCAGTAGAAATCCACAAATATATGGCCACTCTATTACTATGCCAATGGAGGCTTTATCTACAGAACAGTCATCACCTTTTTCTCCTGCTCAGCAGACTCCCCCAGCCTTTTAACCCTTTGTGAAGTAAGCAGTCTCCCATCACAAACCAGCAAACACCCTTTCAAACATTTCTGGAGTTTTATCACCTCCAGGAGGCAACAGCTGGGAGTAGCCTTATCTCTTCTGTAATGGGAATCCCTTTCCTTACTAAAGATTGGAAGGTAAAGATTAAGAATAGATGTATGTATATGTATTCCTATAACCAAATCACTTTGCTACACAACAGAAATGAACAACTTTGTAAATCAACTATACCTCAGTAAAAATTAGAAAATAAGAAAAACTAAAATGACAGTAACAACGGAAAAGAATGATGAAACTGATTTAACGAGCATAGTGTTTCTCTCTTCCACTGCTAGACAACAAACTGTCCACACCTACGTGCGACCAACCCGTTGGGAAAATAGTGATTTCAGTAGGAGAGAAGAGACAAATAACATGATGACAAAGGGCCTCTGGTGAAAGCTGAGAAGGGCAAGTTTCCTCCCAAAGACTGTGCTACTGAGGAGCAGGTGTGTCCCAGTGCATCCAGGATACCATCACTAACACGAGCTCTAGGAAACGACCGATCACCACTTTCTCAGCAGCCTGGTGGAAATCAACGATGAGAAAAGTACTCGTCAGCAGGAAGTAGCCCTGTTGGAAGACCCATCTTGGTGCTGTCCAGCTATACTGAGTTGAAAACTTCACCAGCTTGTCCAAATCATCCAAAAAGTTAAAAAAAAAAAGAAGCAACTATTATCTACACCAATAAATAAACATGATACACAGAAATATGCAGATATATACATCTGTAGTGGATCAAATGAGTGAGTCTGGGTGAGAAACTCCAAACTGAAGGCATTGACATATAAGAAGAAGGTCCCAGAACAAGAATATATTTGCAAAAAAGAAAAAACAACATTGAAATAAAAGAGGGATATGGACTTTGAAAAATAGAATTAGGGAAGAATGAGGATAGAGGTAAGGGAAAGATATAGTTGTAAGAAGAGCAGAGCATCAAAATAAAGACAGTTTTCTAGAATTCACAGATAGCCATCAAAGGGATCCATGGAACTCAATGACACAAAAAAATCAGAGCTCAGTGGATTTCTTTTTTCAGATGACTCCCTTTTGAAGCAGACTTTGTGGTCCATTTATTTACAATTTTCCTAATGTGTTGGTACCAATCAATTGGAGTCAGTTACACAAGAGACGGTAGGCATTTCTTGATCTTTTACCCTACAAATTAGGTTTATCTGGTGAATTCCTAGAGGACCCATCCAGGGTATTTAGGTGGCATTGTCCAGGAGACAGCTGAAAGTGAGGGACTGAAGTTCTGCAGAACATTTTCTGTAAGACATATGGGTTTGGGAGTCATCAGAGCCTAAGTGGCAGAGGTTTTTCAGAGACATATTGTTGTTGAGTCACTAAGTCGTGTCTGACTCTTTGCAGCCTCACAGACTATAGCCCGCCAGGCTCCTCTGGCCATGGGGTTTCCTAGGCAAGAATACTGGAGTGCATTGCTATTTCCTTCTCCAGGGGATCTTCCTGACCAGAGATCATCTGGTCTCCTGAGTCTCCTGCATTGGCAGGTGGATTCTTTACCACTGAGCCACCTGGAAATCCCTTCCAGGGACATGACTGGGTACTAACATTTGTATCTTCATTTGTAAGCTATGTGCCAGTCTTATTTAGCCTGAGATAATTGCTAACCCACCCCCATCCCCTATGATTTTGATTTAAAATTTCCCTGCTAACATCAAGACATCTCCTTCACCTCTCAGGAACTTACAGGTGAATTCACAGATCTTGGTAAAATGGAGACAGTAAAGGGATGCCCATTGGTTCACCTGGGGACCAGATGTCTTGGAGTTAGGAAGGCCATCCCAGGGAGTAAATACACCAAGGTAAGGAATAAGTATATTTATAGAAGATCAAACATAAGAGCCATTAGAATAGAATTTCTTTCTCAAAAGTGAAAAATTAAGAGCTCTAAGGGGAGGCTTAGCAAATTTTCAGAGAACATAGCTGGAAAATTAGAGAAAGAAAAATAGGGAATTAAGAGAATCCAATATTAGATTAAAAGCCAAGGCTTATTGGCTTTTGAGAGGGAAGCCTCATTCATAAGAAACAAAGTTGCCAACCCATCTCACCTTCCAGAGGCTTGGTATTTCCAGGCAAGGTGCCCACAGAAAGGGCACTTTTCAGGACAGTAGATCAGTCTTCTTGGGCCCTCCTTCCTGAACATTAACTAGGTTTCAGAGATTGTGGTTGGAGCCAAGATGGGGAGGTTTCTGAGTTTCCAGCTTCCAGCCTGCCAGCCCTCTCTACTCCCCACCTGCCCTGCGTGTGACAGACATATCCTGGGCCAAATGCCTGCCAACTCCAGGAAACCAGCCAGCTTGCACGGCCTTGCCCAGCTGTCTTAGACAGTCATTCCAGGATAATTCTCCGTCATCTGAATGTCATAAGGAATTTTCCAGGGACTTTGAAGATTAGTTTCTTCCAGGGCATCATCAGAAAAGCAAATTCCTACCTTGTAAGTGCCATAAGATAAGTAGCACTTAATTTTGCAGACAGGAAAATTGAGTCTCAGAGACATGATGTCATGTGCTCAGAAATCACACAGCTTGTCAGGGTCCAAACCAAGACAGAATCTGGATTCCTTGTTACCGTTACAGTGCTGGTTCCATTACCTTATGGGGAAAATTATAGACTCTTGAATTGGAACAGTTCCTTATAAGTGTCTGATGCATTCCCTGTGAACAAGAATCTCTTAGGTAGCTTATCAAGGATACACATCTAAGAACATCCCTATGTTCCTGGGCTCAGAAATCTTTGCTTTCAGCATCTACCCAGATTATCTGATGCAGCCTGTTTGAATTTGGGAATTAGTACAATCGCCACATTCCTGCCAAGTGCTCTCCAGCTTCAGCTTTAATAACCTCCAATGATGAATGTTATCATGCCTCATTCCCACTTTGGATAACTTTGACTTTTAGAAACTTCTTTTTTGTAGCCAATTGAAACTTATCCACAGCCAGCTTCAACCCATTAGTCCCAATTCTACTTCTCTCTCACAATCAAGAAACAGAGGAATGAATTCAATTAAAAGTATATCTACATAGCTTTCCTTGTGAATTTTTACTATACAGTAATTTTCAGATTGTAATGCTAGGTATATACATGATTTTTATTTTGTTGGTCTGTATATTTCTCACTTCATAGTCCACAAATTTCTTGAGTGACTTTATGGTCACATAAACATTTAAATTATTAATGATGCTATAACAAATTTTATTTATTGAGGTCCTAATATAGTATACTTTTTGGATATTGTAAATAACCCTATTATTCTTATATTTGTGATGATTTAAATTAACCAATTAGTAGTATATAAATATAACTTATTTTTAATTAGCATATCAAAATTTATACATATATAGATGTTATTCCCTTCAAATAGTTTCCCTGAAAAGTTGCATATTTATTTCAAGAATACTGTCATTGATTTGATTATTTCCAGAATTTCTCTCTGACAAGAACTTTTAAAGCTTCTAGAGTTTGTTAAAATATCTTCAGGAGAAGCACAGTCATAAATCCATATATGTATGTATACACACACACACACACACACACACACACACACACCTACATATACTCTGCTTTGGGAACTAAAGTTTTGCATAGGAACATTCTGTGCAAACCAACCATCTAGCTGAGAGCAACCAGAAAAGTTGGGGGTGGGGAGGAATCAAGTTGATACTACTGGAGACCTAGTAAGAGTGAAGAATTATCGGACCAAGGTTTACAATAATATGAACATCCATAGATGGAATCCTGGCTTTAGGAACGGTTTTTATACTCGGGACATTGGACAAGCCAAACAGGTAACTGCAAAGCTGAGGAGTACCTTTGATAACATCATGGGATGAGAGTAACTAAAACTGGAATCTGAAGACCACTGAACATGAAGACCCTGAGAAATTCACCATACTTTCAGACAAGGCTCTGAAAGACTGAAAAGTAAAATGAAAATATTCAATCTTCATACAGGCTGAAGACCAACTTCCAGTAATCAGGATAGGCCAGAAAAATCTAAATTCTTGATTTTGGTGAAAAGTGATTCCAGATCATTAGTACCCATGGGCACTTGGATGCAGCAGATACAAATACTTTCTAGAAGAAGTTAACTTTATTCTAGTCCTCAAATTATTTCCACCAATGACTTTCCAAATATAAAGTTAGTACACAGTCTGAGATAACAGGCACATAAGGGGATAAGTTAACAGGAATGAGAACTAGTAGAAACAATAGATGATTGAAACAAAAGAGCTCCAGATAGTGAAATTACCAACTGTAAAATAACTTTAAAATAACTGTCTTTACTCTGTTTATCACATAGATAGAAAGCAAAAGAGGAAATTTTCAGCAGAGAACTACAAAACCACTAAAAAATAATCATAACACATTTTAATAGAAATTCTAGAGTCAGAAAATTGTAATAACCAAGATTAAGAACTCTGGTGCATGGTTTTAATGGCATACTAAATGTGGCTGAAAAAAGAATTGCTATACTGGAAGGTAATTCAGAAATAATCAGAATTAAGACAAAATGAATAGGATGAGCAATTGAGAATAGAGGATAAAAGGCATAGAAGTATGAGAAATTTAAATGTTTAATGGAGTCATATATGTAGAAGAGAGAATGAGTCAGAACCAATATTTGAAGAGAAATTAAGAATCTTTTCAAAATTAATAGAAGACACCAGCTCACAAAATCAGGAAGCCAAACAATCTTCAAGCAGAAAAAAAAAAATTCACACTTGTACATCATAGAAAAATTATAGAAAGCCAAAGATAAAGATAAAATTTGTAAAGACAGCAAGAAAAGAAAGGACAGATCTAACTTCAAAAAGGCAATAATTAGACTGACATTTAATTTTCTTGAGAAACAGTGGAAGCTGAAAGATAATAAGCTGATAGCAAATAACTGTCAATCTAAAATTCTATACAAAGCAAAAATATCCTTATACCAACAAATTTAACAGCATATATGAAACGTAAAATCCCTTGAAACACAAATTACCAAAACTGACTTATGAAGAATTTTAAAATTAAATAGAACTACCTGTTTAAAGGAATTGAATTTATAGTTAAAATTTTCCCCACAAACAAAACTAGGGTCCCATTTGGTTTCCCATGTAAAGATTTAAAGGAAGAAGTAATATCCACTCTACATTGAGAAGGTGAGAGTACTTCCCAACTCATTTGATGAAGCTAAGATTATCATGATACCAAAAAGAGACCATGGCATTCAAAAAAGAAAAGTGCAATACAATGCATTTCACAAAAATAGATGCAAAATTTTGAAACAAAATATCAGCAAATTGCATCAAGTCATATATGAAAGTCAGAAATTGGCAAACTTTTTCTCTAAAGGCTGGTTAGCAAATAATATAGACTTTGTGAGCCACAAAATCTCTGTTGTGGTTATTGAGCTCTGCAAAAAAAAGCCACAGATAACATGTCAATGAGTGTGTCTGTGTTAATCGCTCAGTTGTGTCCAACTCTTTGCAACCCCATGGACTGTAGCCCACCAGGCTCCCATCTCCATGGAATTCTCCAGGCAAAAATACTGGAGTAGATTGCCATTCCCTTTTCCAGGGAATCTTCCTGACTCAGAGATCAAACCTGGGTCTCCTGCATTGCAGGCAGATTCATTACCACCTGAGCTACCAGAGAAGTCATGTCAACAAGTGGGCATGGCTATGTTCCTATGAAACTGTGTTTTCAAAAATAGATGACAAGGCCATAGTTTGCTTACCCTTACTTTAGATGGATCTAATAAACAAGACATTGAGTAAAGAAGGCAAATGCAGAAGGATATATACTTTATGATTTCATTTATGTAACATGCAAAAACCCAACTATGGAATGATAGCATTGAGGAATATATAACAGGTGATAAAAATGATAGAAAAAGGATGAAAATGACTACTGTTTACCTACAGGGAGGTATTGTGATTGAGGTAAGACAGGCAAGGAACTCCTGGAGTGTCGGGGAAATTTCTTTAACCTCTGTCACAGTAACATGAGTATTTTCTCTAAAGAATTTAAATAGTATATATTGTATGTAATATTTCATGATTAAAATTAAATTTTCTTTTCTTTTTCTTCATTAAAAGGTAGTTTGAGTTCAGTTTGGTGAGTAAAGTCTGTTGTGCTTAGTTATTCAGTTGTGTCTGAGTCTTTGCGACCCCATGAACTGTAGCCTGCCAGGCTCCTCTGTCCACAGAAATTTTCCAGGCAAGAATACTGGATGGCTTCTCATCCAGGGGATCTTCCCAACCCAGGCATCCAACCCAGGTCTCTGACACTGCAGTCAGATTCTTTACTGTCTGAGCCAGCAGGGAAGCAAGGAAGGTCTGGGTAAGGCCAGTTGCTAGGGAAGAATGCCAATTTTGCTTTAAATAAGGAATGATTGAATAAATGAAGCTGGTTTCCTTGTTGTCCTTAGAAACTGGTGCATAAGTTTATTTCTGAAGAGGATTTCCAAAAATATTTGTAGCACAGCCAGTACTGCTTGAAATAAGGATGTAGCCTCCAAGGGGCCAACTCTGAAAAAAGACAATGCTTAATTAAATATTGACTATGCTGTATTTCCCTTAACAAATATAACTCTTCTGAAACACATTTTCCTTCAGAGTGTGCATTTTCACTTCTTCTTCTGAAGTTCACTTCAGCGAACATCCTGAAATCCTGTCAAGTTATCATTGAGAAAGTAAAAGGCATAACTCTGATATTCTTGGCCTTGGTGCCATTAAAATCTTACTCTAAATGTCACATTAATTCATCTTTTCATATTTTTCCTTGTTTGATTTTTTTCCTTCAAGAAGAAATGGTAAGTGGAATGAAAAAGGAAAAGACAGCTCATTTATTAAAAGTGAAAATACACCACCTGATCCTCTAATTTGGACTCTAACATTTCTTTTTTAACACTTCTATTAAAAAGTCTGGTTCAAAGTGGAATAAAATTTAAAGAGAGAATGAAGTCCAGATTTATTTTGGATTAATCTGGAGTCACTGAGTCTTTTTAAAAGAAAGTATCAGAAACTATCATGGGCACTGTGCTTATAACAAGGGGTGGTAGGTTAGCAGCAATTATTGATTTCATGAATCAACTGCTATAGCACAGAACTCTTTACTCTAAGTTGGCTGAATGTGTTGCTGGTAGGTAGACCCTAGCAAAATCATATTGCTGGCAGGAAGTCTATGTAAAGATTGTGAACATTTAGACCATTAACTTTCAGCCAAACTCCTTTTTGCAGTTTATTTTGTTATTCTATTCTACAATGGTAGCAGATAGAACTTTAATTTATGGAAGCATAAAACATTTTACTGGCATATTAAAGTAATTATGGTACATGTTATATATTTTAAAATTTTAAGCCTAATTTAGATGTTGTTATTGTATCATCCACAAAGGCTTTTTTTCCCCTTAAACACATTGACATTAATAAGGCATGGTCTACACAGATAAAGCCTAATTCTACCCACAGTTGCTGCCAGAGGAAAATTGAAATTGTTTTAATATAAAACTTGGATTATGACACTTAGCCTAATTTTGGGTTCTAAGACATCATTTTCTAGGTCCAAGAACCACATCATTGGCTCAGGAACTTCTACAGAATCCAGTTCTACCCTGGATATTGTTTAGATAATATGCCCTTAGGGTATTATTTTCACGAGAATTAATGATAGCGATATTTGTAGAGCGTATCATAGCTAGCCCTTGTTGACTATCTCTAGTGTCTGAAACACTCCCTCCCACCTTTATCCTGATGTATATAAGCAAACTGCTGGGATGGAGAGTGGGCTGGGAAGTCCAAAGAGCGCCCTCTTCAGAGTCGCTGTTGTAGGTTTTTCTAAACAACACTTCCTATATCCAGGTATTTCCCCCTCTAAACCAAGTGAAGCGGGCTCCAAGAGAATCACTGGTGATGATTAGGACTGCCACAAGAAGTGGCACGTTGGATCCTCCGTCTAACTAGGTTCTTACTGAACTCTTGAACCCATGCATGCATGGTAAGTCACTTCAGTCGTTCCAACTCTTTGCAACCCCGTGGACTGTAGCCCACCAGGCTCCACTGTCCATGGGCTTCTGCAGGCAAGAATACTGAAGTGAATTGCCATGCCCTCCTCCTGAGGATCTTCCCAACCCAGGGTTTGAACCCAGGTCTCCCACATTACAGGCAGATTCTTCACCGTTTGGGCCACCAGGAGAGCAAGTTCTTTCTTATTTCTGCCACCAGGAAGAAAAATATGGAAAAATTCATGGGAAGCTTGGCAAGTATCTCTTTGACTTTGTGGATATATATAAACTAAGAGTGATGTCTGCTTCTTGAAGCTAAGAGGCTGGATGGGGCAGTGTCTGCTTCCTGAAGCTAAGAGGCTGGATGGGGCAGCTCACACCAACAGGAAAATAGGGACCATGTGTGGTATGCTATCCAAGGAGAAAGATATGGATCATGGTCCTCAGGATCCCTGTGACCCTTGGAGTCTCAAGGAAGGATCTCCATGAAGACTGAAAAAGAGGGAGAAAGAGGAAATATCAGTGCTCACCCAATTACAAGTCCCTCTCAAAAGTACTGGTAGAAGGAAAAGAAATAAGATTTAAATTGGGATTAAATTTTAAACACAAGTGACCAGAAAGCTAAAGGGTCTACCCAAGATGTCATTGTTGTTGTTCAGTCGCTCAATCACGTCCAACTCTTTGCGACCCCATGGATAGCAGCATGCGACGCTTCCCTATCCTTTACCATCTCCCAGAGTTTGCTCAGGCTCACGTTCCTTGAGTCAATGATGCCATCCAACCATCTCATCCTCTGTCGTCCCCTTCTCCTCCTGCCCTCAATTTTTCCCAGAATCAATGTGGCAAAGGAGATCTGCCTTTACATGTTTGAGGGCAGTGATTAGAGAAAAGTGAAATCATTTCAAGGAAGGATCTGCATGCTGCAGTCCATGGGGTTGCAAAGAGTCGGACACGACTGAGCAACTGAACTGAACTGAAAATCATTTCATGTTTGTCCCTCAGTGAGTTCAGACTGTGCAGTAAACCAGATATAATGTTTAGTGATAAAAGGAATTGGGGACTTCTGTTGCTGGTCACACAGCTAACTAGATGTCAGAAGGACACGCTTTGTTCAGAACACTGAACCGATAAGAAAGTAAGATAAATCTTTCAAGGCTATAATCTAGATAGTGAGAATCCAGAAAAGTCAGCTAGAAGAGGATTAGCCTTTTAGGGGACATCTATCAATCCCAGGTAGTCCAGGACCTGGCTTTTTAGAGCCTATGCATGTGGGTCTTAAGAAATAAAATTGAGTAGGGAGACAGTCACTTTAGAGACCCCTGAAAGGCAATTGCATTTTTGGTTGAACTAGGGTTAAAGAGCTTCAGAAAGGGAGGTGACAGGAATAATCATTTCAGCCTTGGTTATTATTAGAGTGAAAGGAAGAAAGAAAAACATCTCCCTAGATAATTCCAAATCCTAAATCTCACCCTGCTGGTGTGTCTCACCAAACCCCGTATGCCCCACACCCCCGCCCCAAAAAAGACAAGCAAAAAAATATAAAGTTTCTCCATTTCAGTACTGCTCCCAGGTACCTGGCAGAAGCAAACACATCTCCTGTCTGAAGGAACACACTTTAAATATGGACCTCAAAAATTTCCAGAAAAAAAAAAGCAAAAATCTCTAGAAATGTAAGAGAGCAAGCTAGCATGAGTCAGCAGAAAGTGCAAATGGAAGAATCCAACCCATAAAGACTGTGAATGTTGGAATTATCATATATAGACTAGTTGTTAGGTCAGAGAATCCAACCCATGAAGACTGTGAATGTTGGAATTATCGTATATAGACTAGTTGTTAGGTCAGAGAATCCAACCCATGAAGACTGTGAATGTTGAAATTATCATATATAGACTAGTTGTTAGGTCAGAGCATATGAAGTTGTCAATTTTGCAAGTCAAAACTGGTCAATATCTGATATTTCATATATTTTACCTAGTATTTTTAAAGGAATAAGGGAAATTGGAAATATCTTGAAGGAATATGCATTGTGTACTCTCAAAAAGGACTAAGAGCTTTGATAAGGAGCCAAATGAAAATTCTAGAAGTGAAAAATAGAATAATTGAAATTAGAAAGAATAGAAATGTTCAACAGCAGATTTAGCTTAGTTAAAACGAGAAATAATGAACTATGAGATAAAGCAGATGAACGTTCACAGGATATAGTATGGAAAGGCAAACGTAGAAGTAGTATAAAAGAAAGATTGCAGAAAAAAGTGAGAAATCCCAACACCTAATCAAATTTCCAGAAGGAAATAATAGAAAAATGGGAAGGGTCATTCATCCCCATTTGTTCTATTCCTTCTTGATTTCAAGATACTTTGTTGACAATTTTGCAGAGTTGATTAAAAACTTCAGACCTCAGCTTCTAAAACTCAAGCAAATTCCAAGCAGGACAAAAGAAAATAAATTTATATCTAGCTACACTCATTTCACATTGGAGAAACACAAAAATAAAATCTTCAAAACAACTAGAGAGAAAAGACAGACTGTTTATTCAAAAAAATGACTGACAGGTGACCTTTCATATAAAAATGGGAGATACAGGGCAATGGAAGAAAATCTTCCAAGTGTTTAGGGAAAATAACAGCCACTTAAAGATCTACATGTAATGAAGCTATCTTTCAACAAGAGCACAATTATCATATAAAAATGAAGGGAATGTATTATTAGCATACATTGACCAAAGGAATTTCTATAGAATATACTTCAGAAAGAAGGAAAATTACCCCAGAGAAAGTCTAAGATGCAAAAGGAAATAGTAAGTAAGGGACAGAGTGATTAATCTTAAAAACATGAACTACATAAAACAAAATCAATTATCTTCATTCTAAGTACTCAATAGCCACCTGTGGTCAGGACAGTAATACAACATTCCCATAATTGCAGAAATGTATTATTGGATAATACTGCTATGGATGTTAAGATTTATATCTGTATTAGTTTGCCATTGCTACTATAACAAATTAAATTTAATAACAAAATCATTGAATCAACATGTACTTATTATCTTACAATGCTGGGGTCAGAAGTTCAAAATGAGTCTTATGAGGCTAAAATTAAGGTATTTGGTAGGGCTGTGTTCCCTTCTGGACACTCTCTGAAAAAAATGTGTTTTTCGCCTTTTCCAACTTCTAGAGGATACTCACAGTCCTTGACTTATGACCCCTTTCTCGATTTTCAAATCCAGCAACACCTAGCCAAATCAACCACTGAGTTTTCTGTCTCCCTCTTCCATGTTAAAGAGCCCTTGTAATACACTGGGCCCTCCCATCCCCCCAGATAATCCAGGATAATCTCCTCTACCTCAAGATCCCCAATTACATACGCCAAGCCTCTTTTGTCATATAAGGTAATATATTCATATGCTATGCTATGTTAAATCGCTTCAGTCGTGTCCGACTCTGTGCGACACCAGAGACGGCAGCCCACCAGGCTCCCCCGTCCCTGGGATTCTCCAGGCAAGAACACTGGAGTGGGGTGCCCTTTCCTTCTCCAATGCATGAAAGTGAAAAGTGAAAGTGAAGTCGCTCAGCCGTGTCTGACTCCTAGCGACCCCGTGGACTGCAGCGCACCAGGCTCCTCCATCCATGGGATTTTCCAGGCAAGAGTACTGGAGTGGGGTGCCATTGCCTTCTCTCCAGGAAAGGAATGTGAATATCTTTGGTGGGGAGGGAACCGTTATTCTACTCGCTACTGCGTTGTGTCTTAAATTTTCTAGGGAACTTCCAGAAGTACAGAAATAGGATATAAACATCTTCTCCTCAGAGAGAGAAGAAAAACCTCAATCCAACAGGCATGAAAAAGGAAACTGTGTGTGTGTGTGTGTGTTTGTGTGTATACACACACACAAACAGAAAAGGCAAATCAAGAAAATACATAATATATGCTAGTGAGAAATTGGTCTAAATACATGAATAATTGCAATATACATAAATAGTAAGCTCTGCATTTAAAAGAATAGGATTGTGAGACTGTATTTTTTCATAAAGCAAACTATATGCTATTTATAACAGATTTTCCTAAAATACAGTAAAGTGAGAAAAATAGACCAAGTACTAACTAAAAGAAAGCTGGCATGACTATAGTAATATCAGGAAAAAAGTAGAATTTAAGACAAAATAACATAACTAGAAAAAACACAGGTAAGTAAATACAAATAAAAAGTTTTGTTTACCAAAAACATATAAAAATTCTAAATTTGTATATACCTAATAACATCGCTTCAGTGTATTTGTTGTTCAGTCACTCATTCATGTCCAACTCTTTGTGACCCCATGGGCTGCAGAATGGCAGGCTTCCCTGTCTGTCACCAACTCCTGGAGCTTGCTCATACTCATGTCCATTGAGTCAGTGATGCCATCCA
Organism: Bos mutus; assembly: GCF_027580195.1. Lineage (NCBI taxonomy): Eukaryota > Metazoa > Chordata > Mammalia > Artiodactyla > Bovidae > Bos > Bos mutus. The sequence goes on along the minus strand of NC_091626.1, from coordinate 24,846,227 downwards.
ACCATCTGGCCTTCTGCTGTACCCTTCTCTTCCTGCCTTCAATCTTTCCCAACATTAGGGTCTTTTCTAATGAGTCAGCTCTTCACATCAGGTGGCCAAAGTATTGGAGTTTTAGCTTCAGCATCAGTCCTTCCAATGAATATTCAGAGTTGATTTCCTTTAGGACTGACTGATCTCCTTGCAGTCCAAGGGACTCCCAAGAGTCTTCTCCAACACTACAGCTCAAAAGCATCAATTCTTCAGCATTCAGCTCTCTTTATGGTCCAACTCTCATATCCATACATGACTACTGGAAAAACCATAGCTTTGACTAGATGAACCTGTGTTGGCAAAGTAATGTCACTGCTTTTTAATACACTGTCTAGGTTTGTCATAACTTTTCTTCCAAGGAGAAAGTGTCTTTGAATTTTGTGGCTGCAGTTACCATCTGCAGTGATTTTGGAGCCCAAGAAAATAAAATCTCTCACATGTTTCCCCATCTATTTGCCATGAAGTGATGGGACCGAATGCTGTAATCTTCTTTTTGTGAATGTTGAGTTTTAAGCCAACTTTTTCACTCTCCTCTTTCACTTTCATCAAGAGGCTCTTTAGTTTTTCTTCACTTCTACAACTTTTTGTAAGAGTGGTATCATCTGCATATCTGAGATTATTGATATTTCACCTGGCAATCTTGATTCCAGCTTGTGCTTCATCCAGCCCAGCATTTCGCATGATGTACCCTGCATATAAGTTAAATAAGCAGGGTGACAATATACAACTTTGACATATTCCTTTCCCAATTTTGAACCAGTCCATTGTCCCATGTCCGTTCTAACTGTTGCTTCTTGACCTGCATACAAGTTACTCAGGAAGCAGATAAGGTGGTCTGTTATACCCATCTCTTTAAGAATTTTTCACAGTCTCAATGTATGAAACACCAAAAATGATAGACCTGCAAAGAGAAATGAACATATCCCTAATTATGATGGAAAATTCTAATACACCTAAGTATAACTGATTAGACAAGCAAAGAGTAAATGAGAAAGTACCATATAGAAGATTTGAACAGCAAAACGAGCAGGCTTGATCAAATGAATATCTATTTAAAACATAGCCAATAACTCAGAATTCACACAGAAAATGTATTATAAACTAACCCCATGGCTCAACGATAAAGAATCTGCCTGCCTATGCAAGAGACTAAGAAGCATGGATTCGATCCCTGGGTTGGGAAAATCTCCTGGAGAAGGAGATGGTAACCCACTCCATGTGAGATCATATGATATTTGTCTTTCTCTATTTCTCTTAGTATAATGCCCTCAAGGTCCATCCATATTGTCCTAAATGATAGGATTTTCACCTTTTTTTGGCTGAATATTATGGCATTGTATATATATGCAAATATACATATGAATATAGACACTATATATATATATATGAAAAACATTTTCTTTATTCATTTATTGACCAATGGGGATTCCTTTTATGCATATTTTGATGTGTTTTACAATGAACTTTTTTAGGTGTTTGCGAGATACCTTATCTATGCATATATTATAGTTACAGCAATATAAAAATTATGTATATATGCACGTGAGCATGTATAGGTTTATGTGGCTAGGAGAGGGGAGAGAGAGAGAGATAGGGATATTTTAAAGGAACATAAAATAAAAGTATGTCATGAGATGGAGGTAAATGAGCATGTTTACTTTTAGAAGATGAATTGGACTTTGCTGTGCTTTGGGATTATACCCTGTCTAATCCATCTAACTTTGGGCTTTTAGAAGGCAGGAGACCATTGAAAATCATTCAAGCTTATATATTTCCAAACTGGCCATTCTACTTTGGGTACTGTATACTTCATCCACAGTGTCAAGATTCTGTAAACAAACCTGGAACATGATCCATCTAACTGACTGCTCCCTAGTCATTATCCAGTTATCACCCATTCCACTTACTTTCAACAGGAGATATTCCTGCCTGCAACTGACACCCTCTTTGATAGGTCCCATGTCCAACTCTAACCAAGACTGTGAAGGAAGTAAGCAGAGTTCATTTTCAAAACCGAGCTCGCACCTATTCCTTCTGTTCTCACACTCTCCAGGGAAGGTCATCAACCCCCCCAGTGGTGAGCCACGGGCGGGTCTGGCTGTAGGAGCCCTCTACTCCAAAGGCAGCCACTGAGGATGTGGGTGTGGGGAAGGGGACACTGTCTGTTATTGTTTTAAAATAATAGTAAAACTGAATGACAGTTGTTCTACTTTATACTTTATCTCCAGTTCTAAATAGTGAAGTCACTCAGTCTGTGTCCAGACTCTCTGCAACCCCAGCAACTATAGGCCACCAGACTCCTCTGTCCATGGGATTTTCCAGGAAGGAATACTGGAGTGGGGAGCCAATTCCTTCTCCAGGGTATCTTCCCAACCCAGGATTTGAACTCAAGTCTCCCACATTGCAGGCAAACTTTTTACCATCTGAGCCACCAGGGAAGCCCCACAATTCTAAATACTGTTGGTGTTGTTATATGCCTGTCCACAAAAGTATTTTTTTTTGATCTAAGAGTTCTTAATTGTAACACTTACTAATGAATAAAATGATATATGTATGTGTATATATATATATATGTAAGCTTCAAGTTAGCACATTTTAATACCTCTTCTTAATAACCTCATATTCTACACAGATGTTAATTTAGAGAACCAGGAGTCTTATAACTCCTAGTATACTTAGCAGCAAGCATTCATTGTGAGAGTAAATGTATGACAGTTTGGTATTAGGTACAGTCCATGTCTTAAACCTCGTTTGGCAGTATTGAAATGACTGGTGAAAATAAGCATTGATAAAACAGAGATGGTAAAGATGAAGAAGCAGAACCTAAGTTATTTCTGTCACTCTATGTGACCACTAGGAATTTATCCTTGTATTTAATACTTTTGTATCTGAAAACAGCGAGAACTGTGGAAACTGCAAAGGGTTGTATTTTTCTTTGGTAAATATAAGTTTCGGTTCATGTATGAAATATACACTGAATTTTAGAAGGAGCTCTAATGATCAAATGTATTCTCTTTTTTGTTGTTTTTTGGGTTTTGAAAGTAAAAACACACACAAATCAAGAAATTAGACTTTATATGACAGAATGGTATGCTGCTACTGCTAAGTCACTTCAGTCATGTCCAACTCTGTGCGACCCCATAGACGGCAGCCCACCAGGCTCCGTCGTCCCTGGGATTCTCCAGGCAAGAACACTGGAGTGGTATGATCTAGCCTAAATTGTGCCCTTTGTGGGTGTTTCTGTTTTATTAAAGTTCATTTCCTGGTCATTGTCAGTAAGCAAAGGGTGTTATGGGGTATTCGATACATAGATGTTGCCTGGAATCCTCTTTTCCTTTCCCCTCCCAAGGAGGTCAGTGGGAAATCTAGAGCTAAGGGCAAGAGGAAGAGGGGTGCCTTAACTGGAGGGGACTTGGTTGGATGTTTTTAGGGGAATATTCAACTTGCACATTTTTTCCCAGAACTTGGCCCACCCGAAAGCATACCTTGTTTGCCATTTCGCTTATACGGTTGTCCTTTTCTGTAAACTGAATGATTCAGATCTCCAAGATCTTGTCAAAAACGTACATCAAGCTTGGATGTCATATCCCTCACACCTGTAATTACATCCTCATAGCCATTTCAATGTCATTCTAAATGTTTAGATGTTATCTTAAAAATACGTAAGGGGGTGCCTCACTTTGCAAAATTCTTTCAAGGATGACTCGGGGAGGAAAATCTGAAGACTGCTGTTATAAAATAGTTCTAGCAGACAGGGCACACATTTACGAGATTTCAGCAGCCAGTAGTCAAGTCTCCTCAGTGTTTGTCATGAAAGAATTCTTAAGAAAGAAATTTCAGGCAATTGACATGTATCCCTTCAATCACGCAGTAGCTCTTGGTGAACCAGCCCTTGATAAATGTCTTCTTATTTAATACTCCAAACAACAAAGGAACACATCGCTGTGGGGCCCTTTTGATGAAGGTGAGGCTGGGGGTCAAGGTTCACTCCTGACTCACTCTGCTGGGGGACCCCAGACTGGTTGGTGATGGGCTGAGATTTTCACCCAGTCACCCACTGGCGTCTTCCTCCATTATACTTTTTATTTACAGGGAGGTGAAAATAAAATGTAAAAGGAAGCATGAGTTGGGGATCTGACAAATCTCTGCTGGAATCCTGGTGCTGTCCTTGTGACCCACTGGGTAGAGGCCCCTCGTCTGTAAGATGTCCTGTGTTTAGACCTGGTTTGGACCTTCAACATGATGCTGGACAAAGGATTTCAATGGGACAAGAGGGGAAGACAGCACTGAGCTGCCCTTTAATTTGTAAACATGGCCCAAATCTCTTTTCAACCTGTCCTCTTTCAGTCATGAGTGATGGTGGAGAAAGTTTCTGTTACGTATTAACCTTTCATTCTGCCGTGGAGAAGCTCCTTGTGAATGTGCTGAAGAATTCGTTTGTGCCAGAGGGCTTGGCAAACCTGGAGAACTTGGTGCTGTCAGATGAGCATTTCTCCTTATGAGAGTAGTCACGGGGTTTTCTTTCTAGGGTCACACCCGTGCAGGCAGCAATGTAAGGAAGCTGACCGGCATCTTGGGCAGCAGGGCTTGCCTGCCTTCTGTTTCCAGTCCTGGCACTGACGGACCCCCTCATGTTTCTGTCTCGCTTCCTCCTACCTGAAAATCTTTACAGAGGCCTATCTGATGGCCACCAACTTAAAAAAATTTTTTTTTATTTTGTACTGGGGTGTAGCCAGTTAACAGGTGGCTCAGCTGTACGAAATCTGCCTGCATTTCAGGAGACAGAGAGACATGGGTTTGATTCCAGGGTCAGGAAGATCCCCTGGAGAGGGAAATGGCAGCCCACTCCAGTATTCATGTAGGATGAAAAAAGAAAGGAACTTAATTTTTGGCTCAAAATTGGCCTAAAACTATGAATATATATATTATATAAATATATATTTATAAAATGTTTATGAATATATATAAATATATATTTATAAATATATATTATTTATATATATGCCCAAACTGTATAGCCTAAATATAGGGTGAGTCTTCAGGTTTGGCACAGGTTTTGAATTCCAAAAAGTCCTGGTCCTCTTGAGGCAATGTCTTTGTGAACAGCAAATACAGGGAACTTGCCCTATTTGTGACCCACTGAAAAACTCAGAGGAAGGGAATTGGTTTTAATCCAGGGCACATCATGTCTGTAAAGAGAACCCACCCACCACTTTCTAAGCAGGTTGTGGATACACATCGAGACAACATCTCACAATCCTGCCCAAGAGGGAGGTGGTGGCAGTAACATCTTACAGACAAGAGGTCTGTGCCCAGCGGGTCACAAGGGCAGCACCAGGATTCCAGCAGAGGTTTTTCAGATCCCTAACTCATGTTTCCTTTTGCATTTTTACCTCCCTGTAAATAAAAAGTATAATTGAATAAAGGGAAACATTGCCTTTTTACTTAATAATCTCAAACATAAAGCTAATATTCCAATTATCTGAAATTCTATTAATAAAAAAGGCAAAACTATCATGAAAGAAAGCAGATCATCGGTTGCCTAGAGCTACAAATGAAATTGGAAAGAGAATCCATGATGAAGGGGCCCCAGGGAACTCTGTTAAGTTTTGAGAACTTCTTTAGCTTGATTGTGATGGTGGTTATACAATTGTATACAGTTACTGATGTTCATCAAATGGTATGTTTAAAATAGTGAATTTATGATACAATTATACATATAATTTTTATGCATAAAAAGTTTATAAATTTTTAAAAAGGTATACATGAAGATCGTGGCATCTGGTCCCATCACTTCATGGGAAATAGATGGGGAAACAGTGGAAACAGTGTCAGACTTTATTTTTTGGGGCTCCAAAATCACTGCAGATGGTGACTGCAGCCATAAAATTAAAAGATGCTTACTCCTTGGAAGGAAAGTTATGACCAACCTAGATAGCATATTCAAAAGCAGAGACATTACTTTGCCAACAAAGGTCTATCTAGTCAAGGCTATGATTTTTCCAGTGGTCATGTATGGATGTGAGAGTTGGACTGTGAAGAAAGCTGAGCGCCAAAGAATTGATGCTTTTGAACTGTGGTGTTGGGGAAGACTCTTGAGAGTCCCTTGGACTGCAAGGAGATCCAACCAGTCCATTCTGAAGGAGATCAGCCCTGGGATTTCTTTGGAAGGAATGATGCTAAAGCTGAAACTCCAGTACTTTGGCCACCTCATGCGAAGAGTTGACTCATTGGAAAAGACTCTAATGCTGGGAGGTATTGGGGTCAGGAGGAGAAGGGGACGACAGAGGATGAGATGGCTGGATGGCATCACTGACTCGATGGATGTGAGTCTGAGTGAAATCCGGGAGTTGGTGATGGACAGGGAGGCCTGGTGTGCTGCGATTCATGGGATCACAAAGAGTCGGACACGACTGAGCTGAACTGAATACATTTTAATAGTTATTTTAAAATATAAATATTTTAATATATACATCTCTTTCTACCCTCCCTCCCCCAAATGTGGGAATGAAAAAAGAATTCTGGTTCCTGGAAACTCATAGAGAGTAAGAACAGTTAAAGATGGCATACTCGTTTGCTCATGCTGCCATAGCCAGGTACCATACGCTAGGTACTTACACAGTAGAAATGTATTTCCTCACAGTTTGGAGGCGGATGTCCCAGCTCAGGAGGCCTCTCTCCTGACCTTGTGGATGGCCATCTTCTCCCTGTGTCTCCACGTCGTCTCCTTCTGTGTGTGTCTGCGTCTAAATCTCTTCTCAGAAGGACATTATTATATTGGATTTCAGCCCACCCTAATGGCCTCATTTTAATTTAACTATCTTTATAAAGTTCCTGTCTCCAAATGCAGTCACATTCTGACATTCTGGGGGTAGGATGTCAACATGCAAATTTGGCAGGAAGGGGACACAGTTCAGCCCACAATAGACAAGGAGTGGTGACTGAGGTCCTTCATTTACTCAACTTGGTCGTCTTTGAATTTTTTTTTTTTTTTAACCAGGAGCATGTGTTTATAACTTAAAGAATATATGTGGCAGAAGCATTTTACATATGTATTTTTTTTTTTCAAACAAAGCAGAGAAACATACGTATGTATTTTCTTTCAAACAAAGTTGGTAGACTGTGCTCATTGGTCTCCATGATTTATACCTCGTAAACTGTTACCTTCCACACGGATGCCATAACTTGTACAGTCCTTACTTGCAGCTATGCAAGAAATATAGCTTTACTCTTCTGTAACTGAACTTTATTTCTGTGTGAGATGCTTTTTCTCAGAGTGGCATCTGAGTTTGTGGGGCAGGGGCACAGTGAGGTCTCCCAATATGGAAGGTGGGCAGCTCTTCTGGACCTTGGCCAGAGTCTGTGGTCATTTCTCCAGGATGGCATCCGTTCGCTAGGCTCCCCTCTTCCTGTCCTCCAAGTCCACGTGTCATTGCTACATCCTCTTTGTCCTAACTCTAAGGCCTCTTCAGTTTTGCCTCTGGAGCTGGATTCCTTAGATTTGCATCCTAGCTCTACTTATTACTGGCTGTGTGTCCTGACCTCTTTACTCAGTCTCTGTGTTTCAGTTTTATAAATTAGAGCTATTTATAGTAGATACCCACTTCATAAGATTGTGGGGATGATTAAAGGAGTTAATATGTAGCAATATTTAAAACAGCATCTGCTACCTAGTAGGAGCTATATTCCATAAAATGTTTGCAGTTGTTTGTACCAGCGGTAGTGATATTTCTTTCTTGCTATTTCATTGCTTCATTGGTCCTTTATTTGGAAGCACACAAAATACCAGATTTACCAGTTAGCTATGAAAACTCTACTGGGAGTCTCGGGCCCATCTGCCAGACACCTTCATTCTGCTCCTGCATTGTGCTGGGAATACAGATTGTGAGGACAGGGGTGCAAAGAGGTGTGGGACCTCACAGATTCACTATATTTCCCTTGGGAGGTTGAGGGATGTGAATTATTTATGTCCCAGATGCCCAAATCTTTGTTCTTTCAACTGTGCAGCTGGGTACCCCTGCCGCTCAGGGGAGGTCGGCCTCTCTGCCTCTTTTCCTTCTCTCCTGGGCCACCAGTCCACACACAGCCTGCTTTTCCTGGGGGCGGCAAAAAATGAATGGGCTGTTGAGACTCAGACTCAGAGATGCTACTCTTGGTCTGCTGGTTCTGCTGAGTCACTCCCTCCCAAGACAATAAGTGAGATTTCCCTGACTGTTCCCTGGGGTTAAGGGCAGGCACCAAGTCATAGTGTGGTGAGGGACAATCACTTAAATTGATGTACAGAAATATTCCCCCCAAAAAATACCAGGGAAACTTTGTAAAGGTCCTTCCAGCATCTGAATGTAAGACTATCACCTGTATCCCGCCACCGGATCCCCAGGGCCTGATGCATGGTCCCGAGGATATTAGAAAACTAAGTGTCGTGAGTTATAATCTCCTCGGTGGTATACTTGTTTACTTCCCAAGATCCATCAATAATTATGGCTGCTTTGTATTTTCCTGTCATTTAGACACAAACTGTTTTTTGAGACTCAGGGAGAAAAAAATCCCACAACAGAACTCTTTGGATGGCTTGTATTCAAGTTTGAATGCTCTGTGCAAATTATTGAAGCTGAAGCCTATCTCATGTGAATAAAAATCTTGGAGTCACATTAATTAAATGAGTCTATTGAATTAATTTTCATAAATTCTTCTGAGTCAATTACACATTCTCAAATTAACAATAAAAGTCAAAGTAGAATTTAAAGTTTGGGTCCAGGGAGAGCACATGCTGAATAAACATACTTGTGTAGTTAAAGACTCAACAGCAGATGGTAGGAACAGCAAAGTGCAGGAAAACTACAAAAAGTTTTCTTAAAAAATTAAATGGGTCCTTAAAATAGATGAATGCTAAACCTCTATTGCTGAATAAAACAGAAGAGTTTAAAGGGCCGTGATTCTTAGTGTAGACTGAAGCCTCTCACATCAGCTATGGCAGTGCCTGGACAAGTCCCAAGTATGGATGTGAAGAAAAGGTTTAGTGGGGAAAAGAAAGAGAATGTTGGGACAATGGTGAAAAGGTTTAATTATAAGCCCATTATCATGGGAAAGATAGAGATAAGTACTAATTTCATAAATTTCCACCAATCTTCCCCAAAGTCATTGTATTTGTCTAATAAAAGTCATTTACCATAATAGCTGTCAGAAAGGGTACATGTAGAATCATAATATACTAGAGTTTAAGGGTCCTTTGTGATCTTCTGCTTAGCTGACTCATTTTACAGGCAAGATAATGGAGACTCGGAGTAGTTGGCTAAGTGGACTCTGCTGGGTCCCATGACGAGTTAGGAGTGGAATCAAGGACTAAACCCAGATGTCTGGCTCTCAGTCCAGTTCTGAGATGTACACTTGATCCTCCAGGTTGCTGGAGACTTCCTTGTGGGGCCACAGATAAGCACTGGTCTTCTAGAACCTTCCAATCAGACTTCATGTGCCAGGGTTGTGTCCAGAGCCAAGGAGGGTGCTTGTCCTGGCGGGAGGCAGGGACCAAAATTCAAACATGCTTTGGCAGATAAAAACACATGGGAAAAATCAGCTGAAATCAAGGCAGAGGGCTTTTCTTCTTTAAATTATCACTGGAAAGAAAGGTGAACACTCAACCGTAATTCATGAATGTGTTCATTTTTTTTTCCCATAGACACTAATTTATTCTGAAAAGGATGATATATTTCATTTCCAAATTCTACTTTTACTTTCAAGAAATTCAGAGTTCAAGAGAAGAAAAAAAAAAGGTTCAACTCTATATAGTGATTGCTTCGATAGTTAGAGATATCAGTGCTCGTGACTTATATTTGGCAAAACTAATACAATTATGTAAAGTTTAAAAATAAAAAAAAGAAAAAAAAGGAAAAATAAATAAATAAAAATACACATGGAATAGTAAAAAAAAAAAAATCATTAGCAAAAATTGGCCATGAAAAAGGGAAATCTGTTTTAGTGCATAACACCCATCCATCTTACATGAGTTAATAATTCCTTATCTCTTGATGGAGAAAAACACAGCAACCAACTGTGGGCCGTCAGGATTGGCCTCCCCACAGTGGCTGACCCTGAAGAACCCCCTGGGCTGGCCGGGCTCCGAGCCTTGCCTTCCGGTACATCTCATCCCTTAGTTGTTTCCTGCTGCTCCTCTGCCATCTTCTTCATCTGCCGAGCATCTTTCATTTATTCATTTATTTCACTGAGATTTCTTGTGCCAGGAAGGGAAGTTAATTGCATGCCAAGCAAGGTATTAGGTGTAAGGAACACACAATGAAAAGGAAAATCGCCCACACCGCCTTCCTGGAGCTTATAATCCAGTGGAGGGAATATTGGGCAAGAAGTCCCACAGATAAATGAACTATTGTGCGTGTGACAACGCTCAGAGGAGAGGGACGTGGTGATGTAAGAAATCACCATGAGAGAATTTCACTAGGCTGACATTTGAGCTAAAGATGTGAAAGATTAAAGCCAGGTAGAGATGGCTAGAAAGAGAGAGCCAGGCAGAGGGGACCACATGTGCAAGATACCACCGCAAGTAGGGGACTAAAACATCATGGAGGTGGGAGCAGAATACGGCAGGGCAGCCTGGCCTGATGGGAGGCTGGAGGGATGCCTAGGGACATTGATCTTGAGAGCAGTGGGAAAACACACTGGAGGTTTTAAATAGGCATGACGTGATCAGATACGAATTTTGAGAAGGTCACTCAGGGCTCAATCAGAGAAACAGAAGCTCTAGAACATAGGACTCTGTGTTTGAATATCACTGAAGTATAAATATGAATATATGTGTTTTTTTTTTTCTTGGCCGCACCACATGGCTTGTGGGATGTTAGTTCCCTGACCAGGGATTGAACCTGTGCCCTCAGCAGTGAAAGCTCAGAGTCCTACCTGTTGGACCACGAGGGAGTTCCCTGAACATATGTATTTGCTACAGGGGTTTGATGTGACCCAATTGTGGTTGCTAGTTGAGCAGTCTCTGTAAGGCTATTGCCTTCCCATCTAGTCACCTGATGTTGGATCTCGGAGTCTGCAGGATGGGCATTCAGGAGGGAAGATGGATGTAAGATGGAGAGAGAGGAATCACTGGGGTCCCCCACACGCTGGAACCCATAAGACTGGAAACATGTTAGTTCTCGTCACCTCCCTTAATGACACAGTAGTCCTGCTGGCCGATGCTCCCATCATCAGAGAGATGATCACTTGGACCAGGAGTCAGAGGAGCTAAAGGAAAATCTAGGGGAATGTGGGAGTTGCAAGCCTGGCTGCTGTCCCCCCTCCTCAATGATGTGCACCCCCAGATAAGGGCCAACGTGTGTGTTCTGCCGCTGCCCTTCCACTCTCAGCACAGGGAGTCCCCACCCTAGCTGGAAACACTGGGGGAAAGCAGCCTGGCTGCAGTGTGGAGACTGTGTGCAAACCTTCTGCCTTCCCCTCTGGCAGCTCCCACCCTGCCTCCTGGGTCAAGTATGCACTTTGAGGGGACATACCTTCTCCATCTGCATGCCAGTTGGTTGGGGGCAAATTCAGAATTCCCAGGTGAGCTGCCAACAGGCAGAGATTGGAAAGAAGCAGCTAATAACATTACAAGTCCATTTGGCAGCAATGCACACTCCCTCCATCACAACGAGAGCAAGTGGAGGGGAAGAGACTCTCTTAATGGCCCAATCAAATAAGGAGTGGCAGCTTCTCAGAAACAGAGACACAGACTAGAGAAAAAAATGTATGGACACCAAAGGGGAAAGGGCGGGGGGCGGACACGAACTGGGAGTCATGCCATGTATATATACTATGTATGTGTATATATTGACGTACACACTATATATAAGATAGATAACTAATGGGAACTACTGTAACACAGAGAACCCTATTCATTGCTCTGTGGTGACCTAAATGGAAAGGAAATCCAAAAAAGAGGGAATACATGTATACGTATGGCTGATTCACTTTGCTGTACAGTAGAAACTGACACACCAGGGTAAATCAACTATACTCCAATTAAAAAAAAAAAAAAAAAAGCAATGACTTCTGAAGATAATACCAAACCTACATGGTATGTCCTTGAAACAAAGAGTCTGATGTCATTCCCCTTTTGGTTTGTCTGATCAGATAGCTAGGGTGATTTTTACCTTCTGCCCGAGGATCTCCAGGCCACACACCACGGGAGAAACTGATACAGTCTGGCCACCTCTTTTCTCAGAGTGTTGGGGAGCCAGGACGGAGCCTGCAGCAGGATAGTCTGTGATGTAAGATGGATATTTTTGATTATCAAGTAACTTAATGGTCCTTGAATCTGACTATATCTTAGAATCACCTGAATAGCTTTATAGACTTTACAGTATCTAAGCTCCCCAGAGCTTGGGATGGGGACAAGACATCACTAATGGGTAAATCCTCCCAGGTGATTTGAACATACAACCAGGGTCAAGAAATTCCAGTCCTCTTGTTTCCAGATAAGGAAACTGAGTCAGAGAAGTTGGGTGTGTTGACCAACAGGGCTACAAGGAATAGAACCCAAGCCTCCTAAGTCCATAACTCATCACTTTTCACTGGGAATCCTGCCATATCTCCTGTCTAAGATAAATTAAAACAGCATTCTCTAATGTGACCTAAGAATGTGGTGATTTTGAAAATATGTTATTTATGAAGATAGGTAGTGAGAGTAATACTCACTCATTCATTCAATTGGGACTTCCCAGGTGGCTCAGTGGTAAAGAATCTGCCTGCCAATGAAGGAGACGTGAGTTCCATCCCTGGGTCAAAAAGATCCCCTGGAGGAGGAAATGACAACCCACTCCAAAATTCTTGCCTGTAGAATTCCATGGACAGAGGAGCCTGGTGGGCTGAAGTCCATGGAGTTGCAAAGAATTGGACACAACTGAGCAACTAAGTATATATTCATTCAAACTCCTAAAACATGTAGACAAACATGTGTGACCCAGTGATCCTAATACTTCCAGGCAGACCCAGGCTATTCATTTACCTTGTCCTTAGCATGAGAAGAGAAAGGAAAAGAGACAAGTCTAGGAACATATTGTTCAGTGGAATGCATTCTGCAATGATTCTATAAATTACAGCCTTAATAGCCAATAATTACATCTCCTAAAAATGCAACCATCTTAACTAGTTTATGGCCACATGCTCAGTCTAAGACAGACCCCAGAGCCTGTGTGCCAGCCTGTTTCAAAAAGAACAGTAGAAATGGTGAATCAGATTAAGACAACTTTCGTGAACCAGCAAAGCAACATTTAACCTACATTCTTTCCTCATAATTGTCATTAATTCTTTCTTTTAAAAGACACAAAACCAAATTTTTGGACATTTTCAATCTGTGGCAATAACATGATATACCAGTATCCACTTTTACTATCATCTTATTTTTGTAACTAAATAAAAATTGCAGTATTGTTTGTATTAAAAAACGTACATACTCCTTCTAAAGATTTCAACAGTTTCTGAAAAGTACAAAGTAAGAAGTAATCTTCCAGATCTCACCACCCAAAAACAGCAGTATTGAACATTAGATAAACATCAGTTTAGAATCTTTCAAAGAGAGGGAGAGAGAATATATATATGCATATACACACAGAAACTGGCTGGATACCTAGACACACATAAAATTGGGATCATATGCTCAAGCCTTTAAAAAATTTAAATATAGATAAATTTTTATATATATTAATATATTAAAAATATATATATATATTCAGATCAATTTTACTTATGTACAGAAGTCAAGGAAAATGAAGTAACACTGGAAAGATTCTGAAACTCATTTAAGTATTTCTTTACTACCTAACATGTTGTTTCCCTAAAGATGCTTTAACAAAAATTATTATAAAAGTCATTGTGGTTATAAAATTTTTCTTAACTACATGGTTCGGTTTTATATAGTATCAATTAACCCCATGCTATGGAAGGATATTAGCTTCTTCCCACTTCTCTAACCCCCTCCTCCCAATTTCTGTAGCAGTTTATCCTCATTTTTTTCATTCAACACATGTTCACTGAGGGTCTGCTTTGTGCAAGTCCCTCTCAAGGTTCTGGGCCAATAGCTATAAGCCGTAGACAGAACAGACAAAATTCTCACCCATCATGATCCTTGCACTTTCATCGAGAGGAAAAAATAAATTGCAATGTTGACATTGTACAGATTCTGTTCACTAGCCATAAGTCCCATGATTGCTCAGTATTGTTTCTATATTCAAGTTCATTTGATGCTTGTATATAGGTGGAAGTCTGGCAGACTAGACAGATAGCCAAAAACACGTTTTTGAAAGTGGGATGATGCTATAAATTCACTTTCGTCCTGGAAAGTCAGCCCTGTCCTTTGTGTGCCTTCTTACATTCATTGCTCACCACATACTTCTCCACTTCTGCCTCTTTGGAAGGGAAAGTCCTCTCCTCTCCAGATTCACGGGGAACACTTCCCCATCATGCTAACTCCCAGGTTTGATTTTCAGGCGCAAGACTGGGCTGGCGGTGGCAGTTGTGGGCTGGGCCTTTCTCCACTGCTTCTCTGCAGAACCGCCCTGACTGCCAATTTGGAAGTAGGTGGCCTTGTATTATGTCCCTTTCCATTTTTGGTTGCTGCTGATAAAAATTTTGACTGGTTTTCACTATTTTTGATGTTGTTGTTTTTCAGTTTATTAAGTATCATTGAATTAGAGAAATATTATGATCGGTTTTAGCTGCCCTGTTTTTACCCAAAGTCTAACTCTTTAAAATACCACAATGAATACAAACCCCTGATATAAAATCTAACCATCCTATGCTTCCTGGAGTAGGCATAGAAAGATATTTAGCTAAATCTTCCTTGTCTGCTTCTTGTTGGATCAACTCCTAAAGAATAATTTATATTCCATCTCTTGTAAGCTTTCCCAGCCCTGGCTTATTCTCCTGAAGAGTTCCAAAGCAGATGGGAGAATCTTTGATAACTGGCAAGGTTCACAAGACTCATTACTGCAACCCACCCCATCATTTGCGAGGGTATCACAGCTAAGTTGTTACTAGAAATAAAGAACAAAAATCACAAGTGAGTTTATATGTGTGAGGTGTTGCCACATGAGAGGACATAGAATGAGAAGAGATTGACTAGGTGACCTCCAAGGACCTTTCCCACCTGGAGATTCTGTGACCGTTTGGGATTTCCAAGTGATTTGAATGAGAAAGAAAAGGAAAAATATCCAAATAAATCACACAGCTATATAGGAAACCCTCTGAAGAGTCCAAATATTAGAAGGATGCATTCAACAAAGCAAGGAAGGTAAAGAAATAAATATGTCTGATCCTGAAAGAATGATATTCAGATAGGCTAAATGCTAAGG
Source organism: Bos mutus (assembly GCF_027580195.1). Classification (NCBI taxonomy): domain Eukaryota; kingdom Metazoa; phylum Chordata; class Mammalia; order Artiodactyla; family Bovidae; genus Bos; species Bos mutus. The sequence goes on along the minus strand of NC_091626.1, from coordinate 24,830,853 downwards.
AAGGTTGGAGTCTTGCAAACTCTCCCAAGGTCAAAAAATGACAGCAGAAAGAGACATTATTTGGAGTGACAAAAAGGATGAATGAGGGTCTCAGAGGAAGTAATGGTTCACTGACAATATTCAAGGATATTTTAAAGAAAAGATTTTTTTTTAAAGTATGGAAAGAGTTTAGAAAAAATAACATGATATGGAGCGAGTTGGAACCTATTGAGAGTAATTGTTTGAGAAGGGACTCAAGACAGAAGCAGTGGCTGTCAGTGGTAGACCCCAGCCAAACCATGGAATCAGGCAGAGAGTGTGCTGACCCCACCATCTTTGCATTCCCCCACCTCCCTCTGGTGCCACCTCCTTTTGGCTGAAGCCACCCAGAAACCAGAGGGCAAGGGGACCCATTAACACTCCCCATCCAGGATAACTTCTCTAGGCTCAGAACAGGGTGGATAAATGAGATGATTCTGAGACACAAGTTGAAGATATCCAGCAAAAAGGACAGACAAAGATCAGGGTTACTTACTACTGAAAGATATTGAGTTATTGCTGCTGCTAAGTCGCTTCAGTCGTGTCCGACTCTGTGCGACCCCAGAGACGGCAGCCCACCAGGCTCCCCCGTCCCTGGGGTTCTCCAGGCAAAAACACTGGAGTGGGTTGCCATTTCCTTCTCCAGTGTATGAAAGTGAAAGTGAAGTCGCTCAGTTGTGTCTGACTCTTAGCGACCCCATGGACTGCAGCCCACCAGACTCCTCCATCCATGGGCTTTTCCAGGCAAGAGTACTGGAGTGGGGTGCCATTGCCTTCTCCAGATTGAGTTGTTATGGTACCTGATAATAAGAAAGCAGATGAATTCAGTGTCTACTTCATGTTTATCTTGTCTATCAGAGACCGTGATCTAACTAGAAAGAAAGGAACAAGATTGAAGGCAAGGTGAAACCAAAATGATCAGGACCATGAACCAACACTTAGCTATTTCAAACCTGCTCAGTTTGTGGGCCTCTGTGAATTTTTATCTGAGTGCTGAAAAAAGTTATGTTCAATTTTCAGAGTAGTGTATTATTGAATTTAAAATAAAGTTATTGAAATTAAAAGGAATATCTCAAATAGCTTAGGAAAATATTTGATGGCTCCTCTCACGGTCGTTTGGGAATATTGCTGGAGAATGCTGGTGGACAGTAAAGTGGGGTTTACCCCTGGATAAAAGTAGTACACAATGAATAATTATTAGTAGTGATGCGTGCATAACATAGAGGAGAGAGGGCACAGGATCCTCTCTCTGATTCACATTTTTGTAAAGGATATATATATTCATATCAAAGTTATAACTGATTCAAAGAAATGAAAAGCAATTCTGAGCAACTCCCTTAAGATGACTCAGGATATAGGAGGGGAGGAAGTCCTGGGTGGATGGAAAAATACTGCCTGAAGCTTGAGAGGAGGTGTTTGATGACGTTAGTCTATTATGCATTGGGAGGAATCAGAGCCAGAATGACCCTTCTTGGTTGGACTAGCACTGCCCCTGAGCTCCAGATTCTAGCTCCTACAAATGGCTCTACACCCCTCAGGGAAGCCCCCGTTGCCCTTCCCTCTGACACCAACCTGGATGCTGTGTGAACAGTCACCACAAATGCAGAGATGCTTCTAGCAGCCTTACCTGCATCAGGACCCCCCACCCCGCTCTGTGGTCCCATAGGACAAGCATGACAAATAGGCCAAATGAAAAAATTTTAGAAGATCCCAACTGATAGATCACATTAAATGAAATGTTACATAATGGAATTTTATGGTTTATAGAGCTACTTTATCTATCATCTGCTGAAGATGAGCCAGACTGAAGGCTGAAAGTGACAAGGCTGCCGCTGCTATTGCTGCCACAGGTGGAAAAATAGTGTCTAAATTAAGAAAAGTGACAGTCCTCTTGTATTCTGACAAAGCAAGAGTGCACCAGAGGTGCTGTCTAAATGGCAATGAATTCATTTTCAGAGAACAGTGACAAAGCTCAGCGTCTCACTGGAGAGTGACCAGCAGAGTGGTGAGGCTAGAAAGTCTGTCAATGTGAAGACCAGTGAAAGGACCTGCGGACCCCGGAGTAGAGAAAAGCTGAAGGAGATTCACAAGAAGTTGAACCGCCATGAGATGAGGTTGCAGGGAAATAGATTTTAAGATCAGTGAAAGGAAAATCCTTGACAATGAGAGATGTTTCAAAATGGAATCAGCAGTTCTTTGAGATGGCGTCACTACAGTGAGTATGGAGAGAGGGCTGGGTAACACCTGTCAGAAAGGCTGGAATTTATCCCTGCAAGGTCTTGGCTGCCTTCCAGTCCACTTGTTCACAAGCCTCTGAGTCATGAGGGGGTGTGGAAGGTAGCATGGAAAAGAGAGGGAAGAGAACCTTCATCTTCACCCTTCCTTTTCCCCAAAAGATGACTCGTCAGTCTACTCTTAGAAGGATAGACGGCAAACTGACCCAAAACGACTACTAAATAATAATGACAATCCCTTATGTTTGTTTAGCTATTTAAAATCCTGAAAGGACTTTAACAAGACAGAGACAAAAGAACTCACTTTTAGGAGAACTGGGTTCAGGATCTGCTCCACCAAAGACTGTTTCACCTTGGGCAGACACCCAAGTCTTAACTTCCCTCTTGGTACACCAATGCCATCCACCTAGGTTGTCCACTGAGAGCTCACACATGATGACTTAGACTGTATTTGTATATGTATTTATACAGACATGAGCATGTAGAAATGGTTGTTGTTCAGTAGCTAAGTCTTGTCTGCCTCTTTGTGACTCCATGAACTGTACCACCCCAGGCTTCCCTGTCCTTTACTATCTTCTGGAATTTGCTCAAGCTCATGTCCATTGAGTTGGTGATGCCATCCAACCATCTCATCCTCTGATGCCTCCTCCTCCTGTCCTCAATCCTTCCCAACATCAGGGTCCTTTCTAATGAGTCAGCTCTTTGCATCACATGGCCAAAGTATTGGAGCTTTAGCTTCAACATCAGTTCTTCCAGTGACTATTCAGGGTTGATTTCCTTTACGATTGACTGGTTTGATCTCCTTGCTGTTCAAGGGACTCTCAGGAGTCTTCTCCAGCACCTCAATTCGAAAGCATCAATTCTTCCACGCTCAGTCTTCTGTATGGTCCATACATGACCACTGGAAAAACCATAGCTCTGACTATATGGACCTTTGTTGGCAAAGTAATGTCTCTCTTTTTAATATGCTATCTAGGTTTGTCACAGCTTTTCTTCCAAGGAACAAGTATCTTTTAATTTCATGGCTGCAATCACCATCTACAGTGATTTCTCAAAATAAAATAAAATCTGTCACTGTTTCAACTTTTTTTCCATCTATTCACCATAAAGTTGATGGGACTGGATACCATGAGCTTAGTTTTTAGAATGTTGAGTTTCAAGCCAGCTTTTTCACTCTCTTCTTTCACCCTCATCAAGAGGCTCTTTAGTTCCTCTTCGCTTTCTGCCATCAAAGTGGCCATCTCTGATCCCTGCAACCTCATGTTAGCCCAGGTGAACTCACTGAAGCTCCCAGTGACTAGGGTTTGGGGGAAGCACAACCTTACCACTGACATTGGGTCTCCTTGCCTGCCTGCAACCCTCAGCTGAAGGAATCACTGCCAGGGACATCCTTCAGTGATGGGGTTTAATTTTCTATTAATTCTTCCTAAAATGTAATCGGCTTTCACTTCCAGCTGTGATCCTTGCCTTGTAACCTTTCCAAAATCAGAATGTCATTCAATTTTTCAGGGTGACTGTCTTTTTCTACAACATGGCCCTCTGTTTTCCATGTGTCCTTGGGTTGCTGAGGATATATAAGTCCAGGGTCAATAAATGGGAAAGGGAATGGGTTAGGGGTAGAGTTTAAATATATCTGGTGCTGGAAAGCTCAGTCCTATCCAGCTCTTTGCGACCACATGGATTGTAGCTCACCAGCTCCTCTGTCCTTGGGATTTCCCAGACAAGAATAGTAGAGTGGGTTGCCAATTCCTTCTCAAGGGGATCTTCCCAACCCAAGGATTGAACCTGTGTCTCTTGCATCCCCTGCATTGGCAGGTGGATTCTTTACTGCTGAGCCACCTGGGAAGCCATAAATAAATGTATCCAAGGTGTAGGGAGAAGACTCTTGACTGCAAAAGAAATGCTACTTAGCAGAGCATCAGCCAAGCATTTTATTGTACCCATCTGAGTTTTTCTTGTGAAAACTGAGACAGCAGAGGTGGTATGAGGATGTAGGTGACCAGGGACTGGAACAGCACAGACACTGGTGATTGTTTATGAGCGGCACATAGGCTGGGGCTTCCCTTGTGGTTCAGTTAGTAAAGAATCCTCCCACAATGCGGGAAACCTGGGTTTGATCCCTGGGTTGGAAAGATCCCCTGGAGAAAGGAAAGGCTACCCACTCCAGTATTCTGGCCTGGAGAATTCCATGGACTGTATAGTCCATGGGTCGCAAAGAGTCGGACATGACTGAGTGACTTTCACTTTATAAGCTGGGGCATCGTTTCTATCACCGGCTATCAGATTTATCCCAAAGATAGAAAGAGCCCCACCTGTAGTGACAGGTTCCAGTTTGTGTTTTCTTTATGTCTGACACATCTAATCTTTCCTTGTAGTTGAGGTTCAACTATTTGAGTATCTTAACCTGAGTATTTTGGGGCTAAGACTACAGCCAACTACACAAGAAGATGTCCGTTGGTTACGGGTGAACTGGCAGCAGCCACCACCTGGGATTTGCCCAGCAGGGGCCTCCAGTCTTGATTTCATAGTTGGGTTTGTCCATGTTGTTCAGATATCTACAGGCATCATGAACTCGGACTTTATACAAATAACTCATGAGAACGACTGAGGTCACTTCTGGTAATGAAAATTGTATGGAGGTTTCTTCTGTTACCCTGACATTGTTATATACTGTTAATAATCAACTAAAATTGATGTGTAAGTTATCATGTCATATTGTATTGTAGATTCTAATGCCAAGTCTCAAGGTCTTCCTTTCTTCAAGACTGCTGACCACCTTTTAACTCACTGGCACAGCACTGATAGTTCTAGAATGATCCGGGTCCTCTCCGGTATGTTGCATACAGCACAACTCCCCGCCACCTGTGCCAGGCTGCCTGTGTGTGTGTGTGTGTGTGTGTGTGTGTGAGAGAGAGAGAGAGAGAGACTGTCTTAGTCTCTGCTTAGGCATGTGTGCAGGGAACCGTCTTTCAGCAATGAGTCTGTACTGGTTACTGTCTATGGAGACCCTCCGGGACATCCAGCTGCTTTCTGTCCCTGCACCGACTGCTGTATTGCTCCGCTGTCACTCTCACCCCAGCACACTCAGTATTCTTCCAGGCAGTGACCTGGAATAGCTTCCTTTTAAAGTCTCCTATGTCAAGAAACACTACTTCCTGTTAGAAGCTGACTTTGTGTGGAAACACAGATGAGATGCCATGACCTTTCCAATGCAATGGCAGATGAAGCTCAGCAGTTGAAGCTCAAGAGAAAGGACCAGCTCACAACCTCTCAAGAGATGAAGAACGCCACTGCCCTTGTCATTTTCTTAACTTCGGCTCCACTCTTATGTAGTATTTGTTGCAGTCTGTGTTCACTGGAGGTGACCAGTGTACGAAAGGGGGGCCCGGACTTGAAATAGTAGAGGAATATATATATATATATTATATATATATGCATATATATATATATATATATGCACACACACACACATATTAGCTAATACCACCCAAACAACTAAGTGCTGCTGAGGGATTTCAGTATCTGTATTCTCAGTCCTGCAGGTAACTTACACATCATCTAAAATGACATCATTTAACTTTAAATATTTGCAAGGCATATCTGGCTGTCATTTGGTTGACAGCATCCATCTTGTTCTCACTTTATACTGTACTGGAATCTATCACCAGGTGCAGAAGTGAAACTTCTGTTTTGCCATGATATGTACAGTTGAATGACATTTTTATAGACTGGGGGTTCCATTTCTTAGAGCAGTTAATGGATTGATTTGGCATGATGGAAATGACATAGCACATCACAGTCATATACAACTTGAAGTGTCAGTCTAATGATAAAGGACAGAGAGGGGCAGATTAGGTAATTGGTACATTTCTGCTAAATGAAGTCATGGCAAGTTGAGCAAACAGAAGTTTCACAGTAATTTGGAAGGATGAAAATGACGCAGAAATTGAGTCATCACAGGGAGTGTGTCCTGTGGCATCATCCCTGGTTTACCTTGCTAGTGGGTATCTCCTGGGTTCCATCTGAGTATGTAGCATCTTAGCAACAATTACAAAATGACTCTTACTTTGGTTAAACAAAGTTTGGGTTTCTTTCAGTTGAAGTATAGTTAAGTTACAGTGCAGTATCAGTTTCAAATATATAGGAAAGTGATTCAGAGATCAGATCAGATCAGATCAGTTGCTCAGTCGTGTCTGACTCTTTGCGACCCCATGAATCGCAGCACGCCAGGCCTCCCTGTCCATCACCAACCCCCGGAGTTCACTCAGATCACGTCCATTGAGTCAGTGATGCCATCCAGCCATCTCATCCTCTGTCATCCTCTTCTCCTCCTGTCCCCAATCCCTCCCAGCATCAGAGTCTTTTCCAATGAGTTAACTCTTCACATGAGGTGGCCAAAGTACATAGATATGTATAGATATATATCACTGCAGACCATGCAGGGAAACTGCAACCATGAACTTAAGAGATGCTTGCTCCTTGGAAGGAAAACTTGGACAAACCTAGACAGCATATTAAAAAGCAAAGACATTACTTTGCTGACAAAGATCCATATTGTCAAAGCTATGATTTTTCCAGTAGTCATGTACAGATGTGAGAGTTGGGCCATAAAGAAGGCTGAGTGCATGCCAAAGAATTGATGCTTTTGAACTGTGGTGCTGGAGAAGACTCTTGAGAGTTCCTTGGACAGCAAAGAGTCAAACCAGTCAATCCTAAAGGAAATCAACCCAGAATATCCATTGGAAGGACTGAAGCTGAAGCTCCAATACTTTGGCCACCTGATGTGAAGAGCCAACTCATTGGAAAAGACCTTGATGCTGGGAAAGATTGAGGGCAGGAGGAGAAGGGGGTAACGGAGGATGAGATGGTTGTATACCATCACTGACTCAGTGGACATGAGTTTGAGCAAACTCCAGGAGATAGTAGAAGACAGAGGAGCCGGGCGTGCTATAGCCCATGAGGTCAAAAAGAGTCAGATATGACTCAGCAACTGAACAATAACAACATTATATATATATATATATATAAATATGCTTTTTCAGATTCCTTTCCGTTATAGGTTATTGTAGAATAGTGCAGATAGTGTAGTGTCCTGTGCTATACAGTAGGTCCTTGTTGTTTGCCTATTTTATAAATAGTAGTGTGTATCTGTTAATCCCCCTTGGTAACCACAAATTTGTGAAACAAAGTTTTTAAATATGTGTTTCAGGGCACACTTGGATGGGTTCCATGGGAAAAAAAAACTAGTACATTATTTAAAAATAATAACAGGAATAATAATACAGACTCCAGTGAGGCGGTCCATCTTGTTCAGAGTCTAAGAATTGAAGTTAACAAAAATGAAATGCGTAAATTCTTTTTGCCACTGTCACGTATGGTCTACAAAGATGCAGCTGGACTTACTTAGGCCTTTGAAGCACAACGGTGGCAATTTAGTACCAGGGTCCAGCCCCAACAGGATCCAGGGATACCCTCAGGATGAACGGCGTCGGCGAGAGAGAAAGTAAAGGAGAGAGAAAGAGGCTGATATTCCTTGGTTCACACAGAAATCCAATAAAGCCCCTGACACAGGACTTGCTCTGTTCACGGAGGCCACAGGTACCCTCTCGATGAAGCGAAGACACAGAGCGCCTTCTCGAGAGGGTCTTAGAAGCCCGGGCAAAAAAGTGAACTCAGAGGGCCTCTGCACTCCAGGAGATCAGCCTGAAAAAAGAAGAGAGAGAAAAAGAATGACACAGGGAGACCCAGCTTAGGTGGAACGGGTCTGCAGCTTTATTTTCAGAAGGGGCTTTTATACCCTGAGTTACATATTTCCAGAAGTGAAAGATAAAAGTCATGCAGAGTCAGCTCAACATTACATCAGTTTCACCTTTATCAAAACCAGGACATTTTCTGCATAGCTTTTCATAAACAAGGGTCTTATGTTGTGCACATCATCTTCCGGCCCTGTGGCCTGCTAACATTTTATAACTCTTTCTTGATAAAGGTTGGTCAACCAGAAAACCTGCTTTCCCTTTATCTTTCCAGTCTGCAGTCCCCCTCAGGAAACAGAGCTACATTCTTATGGAGCAAAGGTGCAGTGGGTTACAATAAAGAACTTATTAACTCAAGGGTCTTATGTTGCTAATGCCAAGGCTACTGCTTGTTTTTCTTGAATACCAACTATACTACCTAATGCACTCCCAGGCGCACATTGGGTAAAGGACAAGGAAACTCGGTGGCAAACATTGGCTCAACAATGCAGTATTATTCTAATAAAGCTTTTTTATCACTCGAAGGTTATGCTTGGGGTTTTGTGAACAATCATGTGCGTTAGTTGCAAGAGTGTGGATAAACCTGCCAAGCAAGCTAAAATAGTAACAGAGGGGTTAGAATTAAAATGCTCCTTTCAAGCCCAGGAGACTTATTAACTAGAGCCTTAAGTTGATTTTCTTCAGAAAAAGGTGGTCGGGGAGAGCCCCCTGTTAATGTCAGAAGAGTTGGTGAAAGGCATAATATAGTAAACAGTAGACAGACAGACTTTGGTTGGGGGGTCAATGCTTGAGCAGGTCCAGGGAGTCCCTCGAGTCCTGATCCGCCTTGCCTGTCAGGTCTCCTCTGCATGACCTTGTCATGGGTGGGATCTCCTGTGCTGCTTCCTGGCAATTTAGTGTCAGAAAAGCAGGATCCCTCATGAGAATAAATTCCTAATTTGAATTTTACCCACTGAGCGACTTCAGTTTCACTATTCACTTTCATGCATTGGAGAAGGAAATGGCAACCCACTCCAGTGTTCTTGCCTGGGGAATCCCAGGGACGGGGGGGCATGGTGGGCTGCCATCTATGGGGTCACACAGAGTCGGACACGACTGAAGTGACTTAGCAGCAGCAGCAGCAGCAGCAGCAGCAGCAGGGCTTCCCTGGTAGCTCAGATGGTAAAGAATCTGCCTGCAGTGCAGAAGACCCAGGTTTGATCCCTAGGTCAGAAAGATCCCCTGGAGAAGGGAATGGCAACCATACTCCAGTATTCTTGCCTGGAGAATTTCATGGACAGAGGAGCCTGGCAGGCTGCTGTCTATGGGATTGCAAAGAGTTGGACACAACTGAGCAACTAAGACTTTCACTTTCTTTTCGTTTGCATCTCTGTATTTAGTTGTGCATTCACTTGTTGTACATTTGTATAAGAGCTAAAAACATAAGAAGTTTAATCCTAGTATAATGTTTGTAACATTGAAATAAAAATCATGTAAATCAGTGCCAGAGCATTGTAAATTAGCTATCAGTTCAGTTCAGTTCAGTCACTCAGTCGTGTCTGACTCTTTGTGACCCCATGAATCGCAGCACGCCAGGCCTCCCTGACCATCACCAACTCCCAGAGTTCACTCAAACTCACGTCCATCGAGTCAGTGATGCCATCCAGCCATCTCATCCTCTGTCGTCCCCTTCTCCTCCTGACCCCAATCCCTCCCAGCATCAGAGTCTTTTCCAATGAGTCAGCTCTTTGCATGAGGTGGCCAAAGTACTGGAGTTTCAGCTTTAGCATCATTCCTTCCAAAGAACACCCAGGACTGATCTCCTTCAGAATGGACCAGTTGGATCTCCTTGCAGTCCAAGGGACTCTCAAGAGTTTTCTCCAACACCACAGTTCAAAAGCATCAATTCTTCAGCACTCAGCCTTCTTCACAGTCCAACTCTCATATCCATACATGACCACAGGAAAAACCATAGCCTTGACTAGACGGACCTTTGTTGGCAAAGTAATGTCTCTGCTTTTGAATATGCTATCTAGGTTGGACATAACTTTCCTTCCAAGGAATAAGCATCTTTTAATTTCATGGCTGCAGTCACCATCTGCAGTGATTTTGGAGCCCCAAAAAATAATGTCTGACACTGTTTCCACTGTTTCCCCATTTATTTCCCATGAAGTGATGGGACCAGATGCCATGATCTTTGTTTTCTGAATGTTGAGCTTTAAGCCAACTTTTTCACTCTCCTCTTTCACTTTCGTCAAGAGGCTTTTTAGTTCCTCTTCGCTTTCTGCCATATGGGTGATGTCATCTGCATATCTGAGGTTATTGATATTTCTCCTGGCAATCTTGATTCCAGCTTGTGCTTCTTCCAGTCCAGTGTTTCTCATGATGTCCAATCAAAATAATCAGCCCTTTCTTGCGACCCCATGGACTTACAGTCCATGGAATTCTCCAGGCCAGAATACTGGAGTGGGTAGCCTTTCCCTTCTCCAGGGATCTTCCCAACCCAGGGATCGAACCCAGGTCTTCCGAATTGCAGGCGGATTCTTTACCAGCTGAGCCACCAGGGAAGCCCAGGAATACTGGAGTGGGTAGCCTATCCCTTCTCCAGTGGGTCTTCCTGACCCAGGAATTGAACCGGGGTCTTCTGCATTGCAGATGGATTCTTTACCAACTGAGCTATTAGGGAAGCCCCAAATCATGGAGAAAGGGCTGATTAGTATTCTGGCCTGGAGAATTCCATGGACTGTAAAGTCCATGGGGTCGCATGGAGTTGGACATGACTGAGCGACTTTCACTTTCACTTTTTCACTTTCTCCATGATTTATGTTATACATGTGTTCTCCCAGTTGGTCAGTTCCTTTTTTCGCTTTGCTTAATCTTTTTACTATCCAATAATTTTAAAATAGTTATGTAGATGAAAAGTGTCAATTTATCAATATTTTATTTTATTGAATAAAAATTAAGGAGAAATTTAAAAATCGGTGCTGGAGCACCAGGAGCGCTCTAGATACATGACTTGGTTTTGGGAAACCTTGAGTGGAATCTGATTTCGGTATTGACCGTTTGGTGATGTCCATGTGTAGAGTCTTCACTTGTGTCGTTGGAAGAGGGTGTTTGCTATGACCATTACGTTCTCTTGGCAAAACTATTAGCCTTTTCCCTGCTTCATTTTGTACTCCAGGGCCAAATTTGCCTGTTACTCCAGGTATCTCTTGACTTCATACTTTTGCATTCCAGTCCCCTATAATGAAAAGGACATCTTTTTTTGGTGTTAGTTCTTGAAGGTCTTGTAGGTCTTCGTGGAACCATTCAACTTCAGCTTCTTTGGCATTACTGGCCGAGGCATAGACTTGGATTACTGTGATATTGAATGGTTTGCCTTAGAAATGAACAGAGATTGTTTTTGAAATTGCATCCAAGTACTGCATTTCAGACTCTTTTGTTGACCATGATGGCTACTCCATTTCTTCTAAGGGATTCTTGCCCACAGTAGTAGATATATTGATCTTCTGAGTTAAATTCACCCATTCCAGTCCATTTTAGTTCGCTGACTCCTAAAATGTCCATGTTCACTCTTGCCATCTCCTGTTTGACCACTTCCAATTTACCTTGATTCATGGACCTAACATTCCAGGTTCCTATGTAATATTGTTCTTTACAGCATTGGACTTTACTTCCATCACCAGTCACATCCACAACTGGGTGTTGTTTTTGCTTTGGCTCCATGTGTTCATTCTTTCTGGAGTTACTTCTCCACTGTTCTCCTTAGCATATGGGACACCAACCAACCTGGGGATTTCATCTTTCAATGTCTTATCTTTCTGCCTTTTCATATTGTTCATGGGGTTATCAAGGCAAGAATACTGAAGTGGTTTGCCATTCCCTTCTCCAGTGGACCACGTTTTGTCAGAACTCTTCACCATGACCCATCCGTCTTGGGTGACCCTACACAGCATGGCTCATAGCTTCATTGAGTTAGACGAGGCTGTGTCCATGTGATCAGTTTGGTTAGTTTTCTGTTATTGTGCTTTTCATTCTGTCTGCCCCTCTGATTGATAAGGATAAGAGGCTTGTGGAATCCTCCTGATGGGAGATACTGACTGAGGGGGAAACTGGGTCTTGTTCTGATGGGCAGGGCCATGCTCAGTTCAGTCAGTTCAGTCACTCAGTCGTGTCCGACTCTTTGCTACCCCATGGACAGCAGCACGCCAGGCCTCCCTGTCCATCACCAGCTCCCGGAATTTACTCAACCTCACATCCATTGAGTTGGTGATGCCATCCAGGTATCTCATCCTCTGTCATCCCCTTTTCCTCCTGCCCCCAATCCCTCCCAGCATCAGAGTCTTTCCCAATGAGTCAACTCTTCGCACGAGGTAGCCAAAGTACTGGAGTTTCAACTTTAGCATCATTCCTTCCAAAGAAATCCCAGGGCTGATCTCCTTCAGAATGGACTGGTTGGATCTCCTTGCAGTCCAAGGGACTCTCAAAAGTCTCCTCCAACACCACAGTTCAAAAGCATCAATTCTTTGGCGCTCAGCTTCCTTTATAGTCCAACTCTCACATCCATACATGACTACTGGAGAAATATAGCTATAACTAGATGGACTTTTGTTGGCAAACTAATGTCTCTGCTTTTTAATATGCTGTCAAGGCTGGTCATAGCTTTTCTTCCAAGAAGTAAGCATCTTTTAATTTCATGGCTGCAGTCACCATCTGCAGTGATTTTGGAGCCCCCAAAAATAAAGTCTGTCACTATTTCCATTGTTTTGCCATCTATTTGCCATGAAGTGATGGGACTGGATGCCATGATCTTAGTTTTCTGAATGTTGAGCTTTAAGCAACTTTTTCACTCTCCTCTTTCACTTTCATCAAGAGGCTCTTTAGTTCTTCGCTTTCTGCCATAAGGGTGGTGTCATCTGCATATCTAAGGTTTTTGATATTTCTCCTGGTAATCTTGATTCCAGCTTGTGCTTCATCCAACCCAACATTTCATATGATGTATTCTGAATATAAGTTAAATAAGTAAGGTGACAATATACAGCCTAGATGTACTCCTTTCCCGATTTGGAACCAGTCTGTTGTTCCATGTCCAATTCTAACTGTTGCTTCTTGACCTGCATACAGATTTCTCAGGAGGCAGGTCAGGTGGTCTGGTACTCCCATCTCTTGAAGAATTTTCCACAGTTCGTTGTGATCCACACAGTCAAAGACTTTGGTGTAGTTAATAAAGCAGAAGTAGATGTTTTTCTGGAACTCTCTTGCTTTTTCGATGATCCAACGGATGTTGGAAATTTGAGCTCTGGTTACTCTGCCTTTTCTAAATCCAGCTTGAACATCTGGAAGTTCACGGTTCACGTACTGTTGAAGCCTGGCTTGATTTTGAGCATTATTTTACTAGCATGTGAGATGAATGCAATTGTGTGATAGTTTGAACATTCTTTGGCATTGCCTTTCTTTGGGATTCGGAGAAGGCAATGGTACTCCCAATGAAAACTTGCCGGGGTCCAGCCCCGGTGGATCCAGGGAATTCGAAGTGGGGACGGCGTCAGCGAGGATCAGGAAATAACTGCTTAATTAAATGTTAATTAAGGATATAAAAAGTAATAGAATGAGGATAGCTCAGTGAGGAAATTCAGTGGAGAAAAGAGGCTGAAATAAGGATAGCTCAGTAGGAAAATTCAGTGAAGAAAAGAGGCTGAATAATTCAGCCAGAAGGTAAGAGAAAGAATGACATGGGGAGACCAAGTTTCGGTGAACAAGGCCTGCACTTTATTTTCCAAAGTAGTTTTTGTACCTTAAGTTATGCATAGAGGAATAATGGGAAGGGGTAGAGTCATGCAGCAAGCCAGGCTTTCTTCCTGCAAACTTATCATATGCAAAAGCTTAGGTGATTTGCATCATCTTCTGGCCCGGAGGCCTGTTAACATTTTAAGACCCTTTCTTCAGAAAACTTATTTTTCTCTAAAGGTGATAAGTCAAGCGCCACCCTCCAAAAGCATTAGATAAAGTTGCATTCCTACAGAGCAAAGGTGTGGTGGGCTATAACAAGAAAAAGAATTAACTCAAGGGTCCCAGGTTACAAACATTAAAGCTACTATTTACACCAATTATATTAATCAATACACTGCCAGGGACACAGCAGTTAAGGGATATGGAGACTTAGCAGCAAACATTGGCCCAAAAAGTGAAAATCCCTTCACCAATACAATTTCTAATCAATCTTTTAACTGCTCAAAGGAATCTGTATTTAGACAGTTTAGAACATCTCATGCCTCTCACAGTTGGGAGGCTCTGAGCAATCACATGTGGCCGGAAAAACCTATTCAGGCAGGCTAGAGGACTTCCAAAGGAGTTTGTAGGTTGAAACACTGTCACACCCAGAAATTATTAACTGGAGCTGTAAGCTAACTCTTTTTTCAGAGAGAGGTAGTGGGGGACAGCCCCCCATAAAGTCAGAGGTGTAGGTGAAGGCACAAAGCAGAAAATAGGCAGAGATGCTCGAGAATTTCCAGGGGGACTCCTGAGGCTCGATCCTGCCTTTGCATATGCCGAGCCTCCTTCCTCATGACCTTTGTCATGGGTGGAGCTCCTCACGCTGGCTCCCGGCAGTGATAGAATTCTAGTTGAGCTATTCCAGATCCTAGAAAGTGCTGCACTCAATATGCAATATGCACTCAATATGCAATATGCCGGCTCCTGGCAAAAACTGACCTTTTCCAGTCTTGTGGCCACTGCTAAGTTTTCCAAATTTGCTGGCATCTTGAGCACAGCACTTTCACAGCATCATCTTTCAAGATTTGAAATAGCTCAACTGGAATTCCATCACCTCCACTAGCTTTGTTCGTAGTGGTGCTTCTTAAGGCCCACTTGACTTCACATTCCAGGATGTCTGGCTCTAGGTGAGTGATCACACCTTCGTGGTTATCTGGGTCATGAAGATCTTTTTTGTATAGTTATTCTGTGTATTCTTGCCACATCTTCTTAGTATATTCTGCTTCTGTTAGGTCCATACCATTTCTGCCCTTTATTGTGCCCATCTTGGCATCTTCGCTGCTGCTTATGAACAGGGAAAAGAACTTAGCCCTTCAGGCATGGATCAGCATTGCATGCTGATTGTGACATCTGCATAAAGGGAAGAAATGGATTGTAGCAGCCAGTGTTCTGATTTCAGGAATGCTCCCTGCCAACTGAAGTGTGTGATAAGCACCAGGCTCTGAATAAACTGCAAAGATCTATTGCGATATTGATTATGACATTATTAAATAGTTTTTTTTTTTCTGATTTATGGAAAGACCTCCCAACTGGTAAGCCTGGGAAGGTTCAGTTCCTCTATTTATTTATTCATATCCACTCCCTCCTTCAGCCAACAGCTGACCAAGCTTCAGTGCATTTGGGAGAAGGCAGCAGTCAAGCCTGGAAAGACGATTTGGCATTAGGCTAGGAAGGGGCAGAAAATCAGGCTGAAGATCTCAGGTTTATTTGCTTTTTTGTAATCCCTAGGGAGTCTGAGTTCAGAGACTTCTAGATGCTCTAGCACTCTATTTATTAACACTGCTGCTACAAATAAATCACTCATGGGGAGACAGGACCACTCAGTGGAAAGTATGAACTGTGGAATTGGTTCTGGGTTCAAATCCTAGCACTGCCACTCATTAGCCAGACGAACTTGAGCAAATGACTTAGCAAATATGAATGCCGTTTCCTCGCCCATGAAATATACATGAAATACACACACGATAGTACCTCACAGGGGTTGTCGTGAAGCTTAAATGAGTTCTCTGTGTACAACACGTGGAATGGTGCCTGGCACATCAGTGGAGCTGCACTGAGGCTGTTCCTAATCCTCACCTCTTTGGACCTCAATCTCCACACCAGTGATAAGAAGCAAATGGACTGCATACTTTTACCTCCTGTTTTACTTGGGGTTTTGATCAGCAGATCTAAGGCTGTGCTTTCAATTGAATGTGGTGGTCCTAGAGTAGCCAGGAGGAGGTACAAGAGCTTGGAGGCTGCCCCTGCTTTACCGATCTCCCTCCTTCCCTCCATACCCCCCACCCCCAGCCCCAACTTCCCTGCAGAAGGCCTTTTACTGGATCCAGGCAGCGTGGGAGTCATCCAGGGGACATACATCACCTATCTAACAGCACTCCACTGTTTAATGCCAGTGTCTAAACTGAAAAGAAACTTCTTTGTCAGGAAATTGAATCAGGAAGAAGGGGAGAAGGAAATTAGTGCAGGGTCAGAAAGATATCTTTTGGAAGAAAAGCTCTGACAAACCTAGTTAGCATATTAAAAAGCAGAGATATCACTTTGCCGGCAAAGGTCCATCTAGTCAAAGCTATGGTTTTGCCAGCAGTCATGTACAGATGTGAGAATTGAACCTTAAAAACGTTGATTGCTGAAGAATTGATGCTTTTGAACTGAGGTGCTAGAGAAGATTCTTGAGAGTTACTTCCACAGCAAGGAGATCCAACCAATTCTGAAAGGAAATCAACCCTGAATATTCACTGGAAGGACTGATGCTGAAGCTGAAGCTCCAATACTTTGGCCACCTGATGCAAAGGGCTGACTCATTATAAAAGACCCTGATGCTGGGAAAGATTGAGGGCAGGAGGAGAAGGGGGCAACAGAGGATGAGATGGCTGGATGGCATCACCGACTCAGTGGACGTGAGTTTGAGCAAATGGAGACAGGGCAGGACAGGGAAGGCTGGTGCACTGCAGTCCATGGGGTTGCAGAGTCGGACACAACTTGGTGACTGAAGAACAACAACAGAAAGATAAGAAAATGGTTTTTAGTTTTATGTTTGTCTATAATAATAGTGCACCCAGGATGCAGACTGAGCAGGCTCAAGCACAGGGAGGCAGACCAACAGCTGAGAGAGCCTGCAGCCCTCCTTCTCAGGAGACAACTGCAAGCACACTTACTCTGTGGGTTGCTGTTCTTCCTCCCCTCTCTTCATCCCTGGCACCGTCTTCTTCTGTCCTTGAACCTCAGGGGATAAAAGCACAAATCTGCTGAGAGGATGCCTGTCACAGTGGTCGGATGAATGACAGCCACAACTCCACATAGATAAGCACCCAGGTTGGTGCCTCAGCTTGGCCTGGGAGGGGGCAGGCAGTGGCGGTGGGGGGACCCTCACTATTATCAAATTGTGCAGTTTAGCAAATGGGTGGTGGCAGGCTGGAATGATGGTGAGTTAATCTGTTTTCCGTGCACTCAAGGCTTTTGCCAAACAGAGGTTCTCTCTGAAGATGCGAAGCTGGAGCCCACCCAGGGAGCAAGTTGCTGGGGTTGCATTTCCCAGCCCGCTGCAGTGGATGCCATTGGAGCTGGCTGGAGAGATGAGCCGGCATAGGGATAAACACAAGCATTCTTTTTCCTTACTGTGAAAGAGAGATACTGCTAATTGGCAAGAAGTCCTAGGGTGTCTGTATTGTAATTAATAATAATAAAGATACTATTCAAAGCTAGCGTTTATTGACAGCTTGCCTTACATGTGGCACTTTTTCAAGTGTATTACAAGTGCTTGCTGCTTTTATCCTCACAGCATCCATGGAAAGTCACTGCTGTCATTATCTTCAGCACAAGGGTGAGGCCAGGTGGGAGGAGGAGGGGTACTGGTTAGAATCAGAATAGATGCAGAAGTCAGCCAAATGCCTCAGTATACAGATGATGGACCCAGGATTTGGCCAAGTGCCTGGAACAATGCAGTAATTACTGAGTGGTAGAACTCAAGTCTCAAATCTTGAGCTTGCCCCAGATTTTCTTTGTCTTCTTCACCCAGTGCAAACATGTGGGTAACCAGGACCTCACAAAGCCAGAGAAGCATCACTCTCTAATAACCTGTTTTCTCTGACAGTCTCCAGTTACATGGCCTGTGTTTGGAGTTAGTCTTAGCCAAATAGTGCCCAGCGCTGCAGACGAGGATCAGCATCACATACACTGGGAGAAACCGAAGATTTGAGGACTCGAGGTTTGCTGCAGACCCTTTGAAGAAGCTGGGCCTCCGAGCCACTGAAGCCACTGGCTTAATTACACTTCTTTAATGACCAGTCATCACAGTTGCATAATTTACGAGGTCCGGTGTACCGTTTCGTTCCTGTGTGGTTCTGTTCGCTTGGCTTCCCCCTACCACTGTCCCTTAATAAATCTACAACTTTTCTTTCCTGCCCACTCATTTTTCTCCCTTTTATCTTTCGAACCAGCACAATTAGGATGTTAATTTAATCCACAGCAGGTCTAGGAACACTTTTAAACTGATGAAAAACCTTCACAAGCGACTTTTCGCTGTAACCAAGGTTTCCCTTGGCCTTCATTATTTGCCTCTGGAAAATACTATAAGTGACATCAAAAAGATTTCAGATCTTTACCTCTGGAAGTAAGAAATTAAGCAGTTATTCAGAACACCAATGATTATTAATTTAAAAGAAAGAAAATCAATTTCACAATCCCAGATCCTAGCATTTTTTCCCTAACTGGAGAGACAGCCTGCTGAAGCATTGCCGCTTTCAAGAGCAACAGCGCCCCTGTGTGGTCATAATAAACATTGCGCCTCAGGAGTAATGGAGAACTCGGTGCTCAAAATCCTCCCAGCTAGGCTTCAACAGCACCTGAATGGAGAACTTCCAGAAGTTCAAGCTGGATTTAGAAAAGGCAAAGGAACCAGAGATAAAATTGCCAACATCCATTGGGTCATAGAAAAAGCAAGAGAATTCCAGAAAAACATCTACTTCTGCTCCATTGATTATGCTAAAACCTTTGACTGTGTGGATCACGACAAACTGGAAAATTCTGAAAGAGATGGGAGTACCAGACCATCTTACCTGCCTCCTGAGAAACCTGTATGCAGGTCAAGAAGCAACAGTTAGAACCGGACATGGAACAACGGACTGATTCAAAATTGGGAAAGGAGTATGTCAAGGCTGTATATTGTCACTCTGCTTATATAACTTATATGCAGAGTACATCATACAAAATGTCGGGCTGGATGAAACACAAGCTGGAATCAAGATTACCAGGAGAAATATCAATAACCTCAGATATGCAGATGACAGCACCCTTATGGCAGAAAGTGAAGAAGAACTAAAGAGCCTGTTGATGAAAGTGAAAGAGGAGAGTGGAAAAGTTGGCTTAAAGCTCAACATTCAGAAAACTAAGATCATGGCATCCAGTTCCATCACTTCATGGCAGCTAGATGGGGAAACAGTGAGAGACTTTATTTTCTTGGGCTCCAAAATTACTGCAGATGGTGATGGTGTGGCCATGTAGCCATGAAATTAAAAGACGCTTGCTCCTTGGAAGAAAAGCTATGATCAACCTAGACAGCATATTGAAAAGCAGAGACATTACTTTGCTGACAAAGGTCCGTCTAATCAAAGCTATGGTTTTTCCAGTAGTAATTATGGATGTGAGATTTGGACCATAAAGAAGACTAAGCGCCGAAGAATTGATGGTTTTGAACTGCAGTGATGGAGAAGACTCTTGGGCGTCCCTTGGACTGCAAGGAGACCAAACCTGTCATTCCTAAAGGAAATCAATCCTGAATATTCATTGGAAGGACTGATGCCAAAGCTGAAGCTCCAGGATTTTGGCCACCTGATGCAAAGTGTTGACTCATTAGAAAAGACCCTGATGCTGGGCAAAAGACAGGAGCAGAAGGGGACGACAGAGGGCTAGATGGTTGGATGACATCTCTGACTCAATGTACATGAGTTTGAGCAAGCTCCAGGAGATGGTGAAGGA
The DNA here is from genome assembly GCF_027580195.1 of Bos mutus. Classification (NCBI taxonomy): domain Eukaryota; kingdom Metazoa; phylum Chordata; class Mammalia; order Artiodactyla; family Bovidae; genus Bos; species Bos mutus. Next base: position 24,811,124 of record NC_091626.1, on the reverse strand, counting down.
CAGGGAAGCCTGGCATTCTCATGGGGTCAGAAAGAGACACAACTGAGTGACTGAACAACAACAAGTTGGAAGAAATGCTGACTTCAAGCAAGGACCCCAGTTTACCCCCCGATAACTTCTGCTTTGAATCTACAGGCTGTTTGTATAAAAGAAAATATGAGTGCAGGTAGATTTTATTGTGCTGATATTCTGTCTTAAAATTTGGAGATTTCTTTTTTTTTTTTTTCCCCTGTGAAACCAGGAACAAAAGCAGAGAGCCACATGGATTGATTGGAATAATTCCCATGATTTGAAAGTGTGGGGTGAGTGGAAGGGATGGGATTGGAGAGAGGGATGAGTTGGCTGGATGGAGGGATGATCAGTGCAGAGATGAGGCGTGGCAGGATGGCCTGGGAGACAAGGAGTGGAGTGGGGATGGGGTGAGGTTTACCTGGTAAGAAGTACGGAACACGTAATCTTTGTATTTTAAACTAAAACAAAAGCTGCACAGAAATGCCTTGCACCCAGAAAGGAGAAGTACTGTCACCAAAATTCAGAATTCCCAGTTATAGTATGATGCCTTCTGACCCCAAGCTGACCCTCCAGCTTTTTTTTTTTAATCTATAGATTTCATCCCCTTAAACTCACCAATAACTAAACTGTAAGGACTATAAATCTGATAGAAGCACATACTTTGAACAGTAAAAGAGGAGACAGCAAATTGCAGCATGTGCTGGGGGCAAGGGCCCGGAGGGTGAGACCACACCTGCCTTTTTTGGATCAGCAGCCCTTCAGGAATAATCAGGAACCTGTAATGTGGGCGCTTGTCTTATTGCTATGATGCCCATCCCAACCCTCAGTCCCAGTTATCTCATTTTAGAAAAGCCTCTGACTCAGGTCCTTCTTGGCCTCCATGAGGGGATGGTAGGAACACCGCCCCTCCAGAGGTGGGGTGAGAAAGGATTGAGAAAGGATGTATAGTTTCTCCTGACTGAGCTGAACGTGTGGGATGCGCCCCTCCAGATGCATCTAAAATCACCTTGCCCTGACCTCTGAGGGGCCACAGAGGAAAGGAAAAGCCCTGGAGTTGAAACTCCAAGGCCGGGTTCTATTCCCACATCAGAGGGGTCCCCAGGGGAGAGATATTCATCACTGATATTCTCATTGTTCTTAAATTCTCTGTGGACAGTACACTCGATTGCCTGTCCCCTGCCTACAACTCCCACTGCCTCCTACCTTAGAGGCCACAGCACTACTTGAAAGCTGGGGCTCCGGTTTCCTCATCTGAAAATTTGAGAATAACACTCCCTGTGGACCTCGCAGTCATGTCAAGGTTAAATGGGCCGTTGAGAATGAAATTCTTGTGTCACTGTAACTGTAATGTGCAATTTTGCATCTGATATGTCAAGTAAATAAATATATAATATAAAAGATACATATCTTTATTGTATATTATAATAAAGGAGTAAAATAACTCAATGTGAGTTTGAGCAAACTCTGGGAGATAATGGAGGACAGAGGAGCCTGGCGTGCTGCAGTCCATGGGGTTGCAAAGAGCTGGACATGACTGAGGGACCTAACACCAGCAAGGTGCAGGAGGCCAAATGCAATGGAGTCACTTATGAAGAATATGAAGAGGATTGGGAGAAAGGCCAGTGTGGGGACAGACGCAGGTGAGAATTGGAGGGATGCAGCTACAAGCCAAGGAACACCGAAGGTTGCCAGAAACCGCCAGAAGCCAGGAGGGAGGCATGGAACAGATTTTTCCCTCCCAGCCTCTAGAAAGAACAACTCTGCCAAAACTCTGATTTCAAACGTCTGGCCTCCAGAAGGTGATCCTTCAGCCATGTTTTAAGTGAGAAAGACAACTTTGGAAGGATTCTTTCAGCAACCATTAGGGTCAGGGCTGGTATAGACCAGATTGTAAAATAGGGAGGATCAGTCTCATTTACAGGGCCTTTGCTTTTCCACCCGTGTTCCATCCATGTAATATTTGCCTGTGTCTCATGCATATGCTGAATGGCCTTGGGCTGGCTTTCTCCTCTCAAGAGTGAATGGCTGCCCTCTAATTCTAAGACATAATATAACATAGAAATAACAGCAATTTATTCATGGCAAAATCCATGATTGCACACAAGTCAGGAGTAGGGCGCTGCTCCTTTCTCCTAGGAATTCATAGACCAGTGGAAAGCTTCATTCCTATCCACTCATTCACTCGGTGCTGAACTGGTCTTATGATGAGCAAAAGTAGAGCCTGTCCCTGTCTTCAGGTGGCTTCCAGTCTCCTGGGGATATTTATTCAGGTGATGAGGCCATACAGATGGCATTTCAGGCATGAGTTGGTTCCAGTAGATAAAGGTGGGAGGTCTTCTTGGGTTGCTGTCTGCTTGGGGCTTTTCCTGGTAGGGCCTGGCGCTCTGTCTGTACCTAGACAAGCCTGTTTATCCCCCACGAAGGCAGACTGAGAGGTCTGTCCTGTACCGTCTTTGCTAGAATGTCCCAAGTACTATGGGCTCGAGTCCTTCATATTTCCTCCAGGGCACTAATTTGGGGGTGAGTCTTCTGAGAATTTATGATGGTTCACTTCCCCCCAAAATTATGAGATCAAAAAATGTAAAGCATAACCAATAAATAGTCTGAGTCTTGCTCAGTTTTGAGATGGCAAACTGAGGACCTTGTGACTTTTCTTGAGTTGATGAGGTCCAGCCAATGGGCAGTCATCCTGAGATGCTGTTTGTTGGACTTTTGCAGTGAAAACCTTCAAACAAAGGGTAGTTCTTTCCTTGTTGAGATTCTGCGATTCAGAGGAACTTGAAAAAGTCCTAGGGCATAGATAATGTCTGCCTTAACAACTTACTAATGAAATGAAAAATTATATCATAGATAATTCTTCCTTGGTATGGACCAAATGCTTTCTTTGGTGTCATTTCAAGCCTTTTCATTCGCAGATGTTCACATACCTATCTCCCTAGCATTATCCTGCTTACATAGATGTTGTTGTTTAGTCGCTAAGTCATGTCCAACTCTTGCAAGTCCATGGACTGTAGCCAGCTGGGCTCCTCTGTTCATGGGATTTCCCAGGCAAGAATACTAGAGTGAGTTGCCATTTCCTTCTCCAGGAGATCTTCCAGAACCAGCAATCGAATGCACGTATCCTGCATTGCAAGCGGATTCTTTACCGCTGAGCCACCAGGGGCACCTATATAGACGTTACTCATCACAAAATGCCCTGAGAGCCAGGAACTGGAGTTCTGGGCAGCATCACTATAATCTCTGCTCAGAGTCGAAATATTCTGTGCAGTTCGTCTTTGAACAGAGTGGGGTGTGTTGGGGGTTTTGTTTATTTCAGTTCATAAACCCTTCTATGACAGATGTTTTCATTCTGAGTTCAGCCCTATGCTTTAGATGATGCTTCCGTGTTTAACAATGCCTGGCATGCAGGAAACATCCAGTAAGTATTTGTGGAGTGCATGAGTTAATGAATTCAACAAAAACTTATAAAAGTTCTTTGTCAAAAAGTCTTGACAATATTGCAAGCACATCAACAAATGCATAAACCATAAAAGAAAGTTGATATATTTGAACATAAAATATTTAAAAGCTCTAACTCTAGAGGCACCTTAAATGTAAATGACAAATTGGAGGAGGGAGAGCTGTGTAGCACAAATTTCAGATAAAATGTTATATCCTTAATACTTAATGAGTTCCTATTGATAGATATAAAAGATAGGTACCCCAACAGAAGATACATATGGTCAATAACTGTATTAGAAACATTGAAATTTCACTTTAAAAAACAGAGTGATTGTCTGAAATGGGCTATCATTTCTCCCAGTCAGGTTGACGGTGATAAACAAGAATACTGGCTAGGGGTAGGGGAACGGGCACGTGTGTGCACTTCCAGAGAGAGGAGAATTGGGTTCAGTGTATCCTGAAGGCCAGTTGTATCGTAGAGTCTGAAGCCTTGAAAGTGATCCAGAAATTTCACTCGTAGAGATTTGTCTAAAGGAAATCATAGGAGGTATGAAAAATTGCTGTTTACTGCTTTATTGCTTATCATTGCCCGCCCCCCAAAAGTGGACAACTATTTCTTTGAAGGGAGCTAGATATAATATAAAACTAGAAAATTTTATTTTTAGAAAGAGATAACAGATGGAGAATCTAAGAGGGAAATTTTATGTGTGATTTTTATTTTCTTCCTTATGCTTAGCTGGCTCTTCTAAGGTTTTCACTGAAATAAAATATTTCACTTTTGTATTCACAAAAACATATTTTTACCTAAAATAAAAAATTAAGACTGCTTAGATAATAATATAATTATTACCAAGTGATATAACCCGTACTACTGAGCCCTTACCATAAGCCTTTGAGTTAACCTTTGATATAACCTTTGAGTTACATCAAGTCCTTACCATAATTCTCAGGGTTAAGCAAGGCAATTAGCCTTATCCCTGAGTGAGTGAGTGAGTGCGTGAAAGTTGCTCAGTCATGTCTGACTCTTTGTGACCTCTTGGACTGTTGCCCGCCAGGCTCCTCTGTCCATGGGCTTCTCCAGGCAAGAATACTGGGGTGGGTAGCCATTCCCTTCTCTAGGGGATCTGCCCGACCCAGGGGTCGAACCTGGGTCTCCTGCATTGCAGGCAGATTCTTTACAATCTGCGCCACCAGGGAAGCCCAGCCCTATCCCTCCATATGACAGAACTGAGGCTCTGAAAATTTAAATGGCTATTTAATATCACAAAGTCAATGAGTGAAGTCCAGGGTGCTGCACCCACAGCTCAGTACGTGCTTCCCCCTCTATGGTCTGTTGATTGCTTTAGAATAAAAATCCAAATGACCGCTAGACTGTTTTTGGTCTCCAAAGGTATAGAGTGAAGTGTTTTGTAGTTTTGGGAACACTTACTCAAGTGTATGCCTATTATATCATTAGTGTCAAGCAGACAAGAAAAACATAATATTCCCATTTTACAGATGGGGAAGCTGAGGCTCAGGGATGTTCCATGACTTTCCCAAGGTTGTACACAGTAATGATGAAGCTTGGATTTAAACATGCTTTTAGTCCAAATCCCTTGCTCTGTCTACTTGAGTTTGGCGTAATAAGCTTTCTCAACATCTCTCAGTCTGTCCAGTTGTGTTTCTAGAGGTTTGTGACTGGCTTAAGTCGTGCTTAAGTGCCCTTTCAATATGGTTGTCATGAGCTAACAAGGCTTTGGGCCTACCTTTGTGTGCCAGGTTGTATTTCTAAAGATGTCTGGAATAATATCTTTGATCCCAGATGATCTTCTAGAACTTTGGTACCACTCCATCCCAAAAGATAGAGCCAGCAGAGTATAACACGGTGCTCATGTTAGCCAAGGCTGAGTCATAACAATGGCACACACCTCTGCCTTGTTTTCATGGGATGTTTGCTATTGGAGTGCAGTCACTATGCTGTAAGAAAGCCCAAGCAGCCCACGGAGAGGCCCACGTGGAAAGGAACTAAAGCCCTCAGCTTACACCCTTGGTTGAACCCCCAGCCATCAGAAAGAGCTAGCTTGCAGCCATTGTTCAGTTTCCACTTGAAACGTGCCCCTAGTAAAGCCACCTCAGCTGAGGCTGCAATGTGCAAAGTGAGTTGAACTCATCAAACTCTGCCCACATTGCAGATTTTCGAGCAAGATAAAAATTATTTTAAGCCATTCACTTTGAGGGCATTTTGTTAAACAGCAATAAAAGGCAGATACATGGAGAACTGAATCACTCTTTTAAAGTTAATTCTGTGTGAAAAACATATTCATATTTTTTAAGTGCCTATGATGTGCCAGATAGTCTTTTCCAGGTGCTTGGGAGTATCAGCAAACAAAAGTGATAAAGATCCTTGCCCCTATGAAGCTTATATTTCAGTGGGGGTGGGGGGGACAAACTAGATAATAAGCATAATAAATAAGTAGCATCTAGTATGTGAAAAGGGATAAATGCTTCTGAAAATTTAAAAGGTGAAACAGAAAGAATCAGGAGAGCAGATTTGGAGCAGTTGCTGTATTTACAGTGTGGTCATTAGTTATCTATGAGAACCATAGTGCAGGGGGAGAAGAGGTATACTCTGTTTGTAGGACAGATATTAAGTTAGCCTTCAAAATGCATTCCAGTACACATCAGGGACTTCCCAGGTGGTGCTAGTCGTGAAGAACCTGCCTGTCAATGCGAGAGATGTAAGAGACACAGGTCAATCCCTGGGTCAGGAAGATCACCTGGAGGAGGGCATGGCAACCCACTCCAGTATTCTTGCCTGGAGAATCCCATGGACAGAGGAGCCTGGTGGTCTGCAGTCCATAGGGTTGCAGTGGCCAACTGCTAGTCCTCAGAAAAGAAATATAAGAAACAAATATAACATGCTGGAAGCAAAGCCATATTATGAAGCAATTTAAGATATAATAGAAGTGACTTAAAGCACAAAGATATAGTGGGTATAATGGGAAAAACACACACAAAATTAAATGTGAACTAAGTCGCTGAAGACGAGGAGTGAGAGATGGAGTGAGAAGTGATGAGGGTCAGGAGTCCACCCTACTTGTCTAGCTTTGGACTTAATGGGTTTTAAAGGCCCATTTTTTCCATGAATGTTTATTGAGTGGCTACAGTCTTGGACACTGAGCTTGGCACAGGAATTTAGAGATGAATAAGACACAGGGCATCTCTACAGGTGGCTTGTGGGTAGTGTGAGGAGCAGGTACCTGGACAGGCAGCACAGTGCAGTGTGACAAGCAGTGTGATAGAGGTAAAAGTGTGTGGGCTGTGGGACCACATGCAGTGGGGTGGGAGTAACATCTGGGCTGGGCCCTGAAGGCGGTCTTAATGGACCAGCATGTGCAAAGGCCCTGGGGTGGGCAGCGAGAGGCTGGAGATGTAGGCTTGGCCCTCTGTAGGTCCTGTTAAGAGTCCTGAACCTTTCCTGTCGAAAATAGGACTGCTCCCACTTGATTGGAGGCTGAAATGTGTTTGGAGAAGATGCGATTTCCTAAGAGGGAAAAGGTGTTTAAGTATTTGCACAACCTTTAACAATCATTACCGTGTATTTTTCTAAATTCTGGGGCCGTGGAACAGAACCCTAGCCACCCTATTCAACTCCGACTCCACCTGGAATCTGTGCAATTTACAAACAGGAGGAGTAAGATGATTTGAATGTGAAGATCATTGGAGTAGAGGACAGGGAATTGAGAAGCCGACATATTCATTAGGTTTCCCACACAGATAATGATGTCATCGAGAATAATAGCAGGATTTCGGGTAGAGAACAAGATGGTGATCCAGGCACCAAAGTCTTCCACAGATGAGAAGAAGTTAATAAGACTAGAGAGAGATGATAGACCAGAGGAGTAGAGAGGAAACTAGTAGTACAGATAAGCCTCAGATAATCAGAAATTTTTACATAAGAAAAGGAGAAATATCATAACAGGCAAGATGATGCCTACTTTCCCTCTGAACCCCAAATTAGGTGGTGGAGGGAAGTGGCAGTAGGAGGAAGGGCACTGGAAACGCGATGATCCATGTAGACCAGGAGATAGAGGGGCCCGTCTGTGCTTCTGTGAAGGTTATGCAGGAGCTTTATTCACCAGTGGAGCCAAAGAACAGAAGTTCCAGATATGGGCATGGGGAATGGGTCAGGGACCAATTAGGGGGAGAGTACGCTCAGATCAACATGGAGATGAGCTGAAAAATTAATGGGTCCCCAAGGCACTAGGGTTTTACCCACTGAGTAAGGATGAGGGGAAAGTAGCTGGTGTCAACATTTCTAATAGCTATAGGTATAAAGTTATAGGTAATCTAACACATATTTGTGAGTTAGTTGGATGGACGGATGGACAGATGGATGGACAGATGAGGGGACTTATTTATCTCTGGAAGGCTCTATCTCACCCTTAAATGATGATGTTTCTAAGAGAACTCTGGCATGATTTGTTCTCTCCCAGGTCCTCATGGCATGGTGGAAGCAATGGATGGTCAAGGGGAGGCCCCCATTGAACATTCTTAGCTCTCCCTGGAGACTGGTTTGTTCTTGAACTTGGCCTTACCAATCCTAGGGCTCTCTTCTGATTTTATATCCTAGGGCTTTCATGGAAGAAAGCCATTTCTCCAATGGTCATTGGAGAAATCCCCCTTGATGTCTTCTCTCAAAGGTGGACTGGGCATTTCAAGTGGAGGGAACCACGGAAACAAAGGCCTGAGGGCAGGAAGCCCAGATGTGTTAAGCAGTGTGTCCAGTCACAGGCTGAAACGGACCAACCTGCCGAGGTAGCTGAGGTCACATTGTGAGGGCCTTGCTTAGCTGTTGGCACCCGTAGCCTTGGAAATTCATTGGTCTCTCGAGAGAGTCAAGCTGCTTGGATTACGATATCTGACCCTACTTATTAAGACTCTCTCCCCCAATAGATTGCAAATTCTTCGTGGGGCCAAAAGTTTACTTCTCTTTGACCCAAATTAATCTGTCTTCAATCTAGTGACATTTCTCATGGTACTAGAGAACTTTGTATTTCTCTTTCTCCCTACCAGATGTTAGCACTTTGAATCCCTTCCAAATGCCTTCAAGTTTCCTGCCACCACTTCTAGGTCCTTCAGTGATTCAGACGGGGCAGGGGGAGGGGGGCTCTCCAAGCAGGTGTCTACCTTGCCCTCCAGTGTTGATCCCAGTTGGGCTACTTTTCCTCCTTTTATGCTGGTGGTGGTCCAGGAAATCTTTCTGCTTTTTTTCCCTTAAGACCTCACCCTGGTCTTGGCCTTGGATTTCCCATTCATGGAAAGAGCAGGAAGCATAAAGGATGTTTGTCATTTATTTTGGCTATCCAGCATCTGAATATCTTGCTTTGATTATGAAACTCCCAAATAATGAATGTCATGGGGCGGCGGGGAGGGGGGCGAAGACTACTCCCAACTATAGACAAAGGAAGTATTAGACATTCTCTTGTCCTGCGCTGGGTGCAGCCAGGACAGATAATGTGTTCCAGGCTCTGCTAGTCAGATGCGCCTCCCTCCCCTTGACTTTTACTTAGGAGCCAGAGATATAGGAGACAGAGTAATTTCCTCCCCAGAGCCTGTTCTGGGCCATGTGGATGGGCATTTTCCAGTTGCCTTGTCTCAGTCTAGTTTTCTAGTCTTCATCAAGGCAGACTCTGTAGAACTCTACATGGTGCAAGGACATGAGGGATGTCATTTAAGGAGAAAGAGACGGCTTTGTCCCTGGCCTCTCACCTTCCTGGGGAAGACATGTCTCAAGAAATGGGCAGCTCTGAGCTGGGGTCACGGCTACAGTACCTAAGGGGAAACCTACTGGAGAAGATAAGACATCCAAGACAGGGGTAATGGAAGAAAGGTCTTGCATCATTGCCTTAACTAGAGCTATTGATCCATTTTAGTCTGTGTCAGGAAATATGGACTAAAACATCTTTCCTTTGTACAGTAACTCCATCATGCATCTCTGAGGACCCCACACTGCCCTTGTTTCTGTCCACACCCACCTTCTCCAGGTGAGCAAAACAGGAGAAATGTCTCCATCTCACTTTGGTTAAAGCATTTCTGCTTCCAGGGAGGGTGAGTGAGTGAGAGTCATAATCCTGAGAAATAAGCTGTGTGCACCCTTTACTGGATTTTGGGTTGTTGCTTACTTTAATGAAATTTATGTGACCCCAGAACCAGGCTTCTAGGAGTAGCCACTTGAAGCAGAGGAAATATTTAGTCACATTCTACAACTGCAACCCAAATATAATGGGAGCCAGTTGGTTACTCTAAAAAGGGAGTGTCACAATTCAATCAGGATGATTGATCATCATTCTACCCTGGCTTATCTGCATCTTCGGAATAGAAGTCTTAGAATATAAGTGTCTCAGGAATTCCCTGGTGGTCCAGTGGTTAGGACTCAGCACTTTCACTGCTGGGATGCAGGTTCAAACCCTGGTTGGGGAACTGAGATCCCTCAAGCTGTCCAGGATCTAAATAAGTAAATAAAGATCTCATTCTTTTCTTTAGCTTTGCACCTGCCAATTCACCACACGTAGCTTGACTGTAAAAGAAGTGTTTACAAGGTAGAGGCTGTTTGCAAGGTGTTTACAAGGCTGAGTCAGAGATGATAAAGTGGTTTTCTGTAATGCAGATACTTTGCCACACTCTGTCTGTTTTCTCTGTTCCCTGTCCTAATTGCCTCTGGACAGATCATAGGTTGAAACTGGAAATGAATTCCTTCTCCCAGGCAGCTTGGGAACTAGCCACTCTATTTCTTATAGTTTGGTATAAGATAGTCCAGGAAGCCAAGCAAAGCCAAACTATAAAAGTCTTTGGGGACAAGAGAGCATCTTAAGTAGGATTTAGAGAAAGGGAAAGTATTAGTTGCTCAGTCGTGTCCGACTCTTTGTGACCGATGGACTGTAGCCCGCCAGGCTCCTCTGTCCATGGGATTCTCCAGGCAGGAATACTGGAGTGGGTAGCCATCCCTTCTCCAGGGGATCTTCCCAACCCAGGGATTGAACTCAGGTCTCCTGGATTGCAGGCAGATTCTTTACCATCTGACAGGATTTAGAAAAACTCACCCTTAAATGGGAGAAGGCAATGGCACCCCACTCCAATACTCTTGCCTGGAAAATCCCATGGGCGGAGGAGCCTGGTGGGCTGCAGTCCATGGGGTCGCTAAGAGTCGGACACGACTGAGCAACTTCACTTTCACTTTTCACTTTCATGCACTGGAGAAGGAAATGGCAACCCACTCCAGTGTTCTTGCCTGGAGAATCCCAGGGACAGAGAAGCCTGGTGGGCTGCCGTCTGTGGGGTCGCACAGAGTCGGACACGACTGAAGCGACTTAGCAGCAGCAGCAGCAGCACCCTTAAATGACCTGTAACTTTCAAGTTCTGGCCCTGCCTGCCTCCTTAATTACGCCCTCCCCTCCTTCCTAACCCTCCCACTGAACGACGCAAAATGACTGACTCTGAGCAATGACCGGAGTCAAAGTGCCTTGGTTCAAGTCCTAACTTCACAGACCATGTGACCTCAGCAAGTACCTACCTGCTCTCTGCCTCACTGTCTTCATCTGCAAAATGGGATAATGACAGTAACTGCTTCATCAGGTTGCTGTGCATATAAATGAGTTAATATCTGTGAAGTGCTTGGAACCATGCCTGGCATATAATAAATGGTATATAAATGTTGATTTCAAGCTATAGCGGCTTACTGTGTGACTTTACCAAGAGGAATTTTAGAGACCAAAGGTCTTACTGATAACTGTGCAAGTTACTTCTCTCAAATTCAAAGCCCTGCTTTAGACTAGAGCCTTCACAGCCGGGCTCAGACACACCTGGTTAGTAAGTTTCAGCTCTTCAGAGAATGTTCTGCCTAAAGAATTACTTGAATCCTCTTTTGAATCAGTGGCCACAAATCCAATGGCACCCCACTCCAGTACTCTTGCTTGGAAAATCCCATGGACAGAGGAGCCTGGTAGGCTGCAGTCCATGGGGTTGCTAGAGTCGGACACGACTGAGCGACTTCCCTTTCACTTTTCACTTTCATGCATTGGAGAAGGAAATGGCAACCCACTCCAGTGTTCTTGCCTGGAGAATCCCAAGGACAGGGGAGCCTGGTGGGCTGCCGTCTATGGGGTCACACAGAGTTGGACACAACTGAAGTGACTTAGCAGCAGCAGCAGCATGTTGCCTTCTAAGGTATGTTTCCTCAATGTGGATTCAATCCTGTTTTGAGAATACTTTTCTGTTCTGCTAAATGTAGAGAACCTTGCATTTGCGTAACAGTCCTGCCTGGCAGTCTGCTATTCCTGACCCCAACATCTATTTTTCCTTTCTGACTCAGTAATATGGTCCCTCTTTTGGCTGAGCATCCTATAACTCAGAATAAAACTATTTCCTAGGTTGTCAGACCACTGAATTCTAGTGTCTGAATCATGTGTGTATTCATTTCCCATCTACAGCTACAACAAATTGAAATGGCTTAAAACAATACAGTGCAGATGTATTAGAGTGCTGGAGGTCAGGAACCTGAAGTGGGTCTTACAGGAGTAAACGTATTAGCAGAGCTATGTTCCTTCTGAAACTCTAGGGGAGAATCTGTGTCTGTGCCCTTTCCAGCTTCTAGAGGTTGCCTGCATTCCTTGGCTCACGGTCACTTCCTCTACTTTCAAAGCCAGTAGCTAACAAGCACTCTCTCCACCCCAACCCCTCTCTCTTCCTCTACCCTTCCCCAAGCACTCCTGTGAATACACACTCATGTGCAAGCCCACCCACACTTCTGCTTCTGGCATCACATCACCTTCTCTCCCTGACATTCCTATCTCTCTCTTATAAACAGCCTTATGACTACATTGGTCCCGCCCGGATAATCTAGGATAATTTCTCCATCTTGAGGGCCTTAATTTCATCTGCAAAGTCCTTTTTGCATGGAAGGTAGATATTCAAGTTCCGGAGACCAGGACATGGACATCTTTGGGGACCCATTATTCTGTGTATCACAATATGTGAACAGAAAAACGGGCTTCCAGGAAATGTGCTTAATGGGAGGGGTCTCACCTGGGAAAGGCACTCTCTAGCTTTCTGCTTTTCCTTCTACCCGCTGCTTGATGCTGAGATGTGATGGCTGGTATTTCAGTAGACATTCTGAAGCATAAGTTGACCTTGGGGGTGAAAACCAAGCACTTGGAGGATGGAAAAGAAATGTCAAACTGTGGATTCCTGAGGATCCTATGGAGCCACCTCCAGACTTCTTTTACCAAATACCTTCTATCTTGTTTAAGCCACTATTATTTCGCTTGTTTATTTTCTGGAATGTAGAACTGAGCATAGTCCCAATTCCCCAAAATTATACATGACTGTCTCCTTAATGAACTCCAAGTATGGGTCTCTCAATCTACTACCCTCCCCAAAGCATGGATATGACCATTGCTGAGAAAATTTTTTAATAAAACAGACAGTGTTTTTTATCACGTTATTTGATCAGACACCAGCCTTTAGTTCAGTCTGTGTTGAGCCATACAACCTCAATAGTTGCCAACAAAGCAACTGACAAGGGATTAATCTCCAAAATAAACAAATAGCTCAAGCAGCTCAGTATTAAAAAAAAAGAATGACACAATCAAAAAATAGGGGGAAGATCTAAATACACATTCTTCCAAAGAAGACATACAGATGGCCAACAAACATGAAAAGATGCTCAACATCATGAACTGTTCAGTTCAGTTAGTCAGTTCAGTCACTCAGTCGTGTCTGACTCATTGCAACCCCATGAATCACAGCACGCTAGGCCTCCCTGTCCATCACCAACTCCCAGAGTTCACTCAAACCCATGTCCATCGAGTTGGTGATGCCATCCAGCCATCTCATCCTCTGTCATCCCCTTCTCCTCTTGCCCTCAATCCCACCCAGCAACAGAGTCTTTTCCAATGAATCAACTCTTCGCATGAGGTGGCCAAAGTACTGGAGTTTCAGCTTTAGCATCATTCCTTCCAAAGACATCCCAGGGCTGATCTCCTTTAGAATGGACTGGTTGGATCTCCTTGCAGTCCAAGGGATTCTCAAGAGTCTTCTCCAACACCACAGTTCAAAAGCATCAATTCTTCGGTGCTCAGCTTTCTTCACAGTCCAACTCTCACATCCATACATGACCACTGGAAAAATCATAGCCTCGACTAGATGGACCTTTGTTGGCAAAGTAATGTCTCTGCTTTTGAATATGCTATCTAGTTGGTAATAACTTTCCTTCCAAGGAGTAAACATCTTTTAATTTCATGGCAGCAATCACCATCTGCAGTGATTTTGGAGCCCCAAAAAATAAAGTCTGACACTGTTTCTACTGTTTCCCGTCTATTTCCCATGAAGTGATGGGACCAGATGCCATGATCTTCATTTTCTGAATGTTGAGCTTTAAGCCAACTTTTTCACTCTCCTCTTTCATTTTCATCAAGAGGTTCTTTAGTTGCTCTTCACTTTCTGCCATAAGGGTGGTGTCATCTGCATATCTGAGGTAACTGATATTTCTCCTGGCAATCTTGATTCTAGCTTGTGCTTCCTCCAGCCCAGAGTTTCTCATGATGTACTCTGCATAGAAGTTAAATAAGCAGGGTGACAATATACAGCCTTGAGGTACTCCTTTTCCTGTTTGGAACCAGTCTGTTGTTCCATGTCCAGTTCTAACTGTTGCTTCCTGACCTGCATATAGGTTTCTCAAGAGGCAGGTCAAGTGGTCTGGTATTCCCATCTTTTGAAGAATTTTCCACAGTTTTTTGTGATCCACACAGTCAAAGGCTTTGGCATAGTCCATAAAGCAGAAATAGATGTTTTTCTGGAACTCTCTTGCTTTTTCCATGATCCAGCAGATGTTGGCAATTTGATCTCTGGTTCCTCTGCCTTTTCTAAAACCAGCTTGAACATCTGGAAGTTCACAGTTCACGTATTGCTGAAGCCTGGCTTGGAGAATTTTGAGCATTACTTTACTAGCGTGTGAGATGAGTGCAATTGTGCAGTTGTTTGAGCATTCTTTGGCATTGCTTTTCTTTGGGATTGGAATGAAAACTGACCTTTTCCAGTCCTGTGGCCACAGCTGAGTTTTCCAAATTTGCTGGCATATTGAGTGCATCACTTTCACAGCATCATCCTTCAGGATTTGAAATAGCTCAACTGGAATTCCATCACCTCCACTAGCTTTGTTCATAGTGTTGCTTTCTAAGGCCCACTTGACTTCACATTCCAGGATGTCTGGCTCTAGATGAGTGCTCACACCATCGTGCTTATCTTGGTCATGAAGACCTTTTTAGTACAGTTCTTCTGTGTATTCCTGCCACCTCTTCTTAATATCTTCTGCTTCTGTTAGGTCCATATCATATCTGTCCTTTATCGAGCTCATCTTTGCCTAAAATGTTCCCTTGGTATCTCTAATTTTCTTGAAGAGATCTGTAGTCTTTCCCATTCTATTGTTTTCCTCTATTTCTTTGCATTGATCTCTGAGGAAGGCTTTCTTATCTCTCCTTGCTATTCTTTGGAACTCTGCATTCAGATGTTTATATCTTTCCTTTTCTCCTTTGCTTTTCACTTCTCTTCTTTTCACAGCCATTTGTAAGGCCTCCTCAGACAGCCATTTTGCTTTTTTGCATTTCTTTTCCATGGGGATGGTCTTGATCCCTGTCTCCTGTACAGTGTCACAAACCTCAGTCCATAGTTCATCAGGCACTCTATCTATCAGATCTAGGCCCTTAAATCTATTTCTCACTTCCACTATATAATCATAAGGGATTTGATTTAGGTCATACCTGAATGGTCTAGTGGTTTTCCCTACTTTCTTCAATTTAAGTCTGAATCTGGCAATAAGGAGTTCATGATCTGAGCCACAGTCAGCTCCCAGTCTTGTTTTTGCTGACTGTATAGAGCTTCTCCATCTTTGGCTGCAAAGAATATAATCAATCTGATTTCGGTGTTGACCACCTGGTGATGTCCATGTGTAGAGTCTTCTCTTGTGTTGTTGGAAGAGGGTGTTTGTCATGACCAGTGTGTTCTCTTGGCAAACTCTATTAGTCTTTACCCTGCTTCATTCTGTATTCCAAGGCCAAATTTGCCTGTTACTCCAGGTGTTTCTTGACTTCCTACTTTTGCATTCCAGTCCCCTATAATGAAAAGGACATCTTTTTTGGGTGTTATTCTAAAAAGTCTTGTAGGTCTTCATAGAACCGTTCAACTTCAGCTTCTTCAGCGTTACTGGTTGGGGCATAGACTTGGATTACTGTGATATTGAATGGTTTGCCTTGGAAACGAACAGAGATCATTCTGTCGTTTTTGAGATTGCACCCAGTACTGCATTTCGGACTCTCTTGCTGAATGGCTACTCTATTTCTTCTGAGGGATTCCTGCCCGCAGTAGTAGATATAATGGTCATCTGAGTTAAATTCACCCATTCCAGTCCATTTTAGTTCACTGATTCCTAGAATGTCGACATTCACTCTTGCCATCTCCTGTTTGATCACTTCCAATTTGCCTTGATTCACGGACCTGACATTCCAGGTTCCTATGCAATATTGCTCTTTACAGCATCGGACCTTGCTTCTATCACCAGTCACATCCACAACTGGGTATTGTTTTTGCTTTGGCTCCATCCCTTCATTCTTTCTGGAGTTATTTCTCCACTGATCTCCAGTAGCATATTGGGCACTTACTGACCTGGGAAGTTCCTCTTTCAGTATCCTATCATTTTGCCTTTTCATACTGTTCATGGGGTTCTCAAGGCAAGAATACTGAAGTGGTTTGCCATTCCCTTCTCCAGTGGACCACATTCTGTCAGACCTCTCCACCATGACCCGCCTGTCCTGGGTGGCCCCACATGGCATAGCTTAGTTTCATTGAGTTAGACAAGGCTGTGGTCCGTGTGATCAGATTGGCTAGTTTTCTGTGATTATGGTTTCAGTGTGTCTGCCCTCTGATGCCCTCTTGGAACACCTACCATCTTACTTGGGTTTCTCTTACCTTGGACGTGGGGTATCTCTTCATGGCTGCTCCAGCAAAGCGCAGCCGCTGCTCCTTACCTTGGACGAGGGGTATCTCCTCACCGCCACCCCTCCTGACCTTGAACATGGAGTAGCTCCTCTTGGCCGTCCTGCGCCCGCACAGCCGCTGCTCCTTGGACGTGAGGTTGCTCCTCTTGGCCGCCACCCCTGACCTTGGGCATGGGGTAGCTCATCTCAGCCTGTTCTCTCACAAACTGTTAGAGAAATGCAAATCAAAACTATAGTGAGGTATCACCTCACACCAGTCAGAATGGCCATCATCAAAAAAACGTACAAACAATAAATGCTGGAAAGGGTGTGGAGAAAAGGGAAACTTCCTACACTGTTGGTGGAAATGTAAATGGTTCACTATGGAGAACAGTATACTCAAAAACAGAATACTCAAAAACTAAAAATAGAACTGCCATATGACCCAGCCACTCCTGGGCACATACCCAAAGAAAACCATAATTCAAAAAGATAACACTCATCCCAGTGTTCACTGTAGCACTCTACGATAGCCAGGACATGGAAGCAACCTAAGTATCCATCAGCAGAGGAATGGATAAAGAAGATGTGGTACATGTATACAATGGACCATTGCTCAGTCAAAAAAAAAAAAAAACAAAATCATGCCATTTGCAGAGACATGGATGGACCTAGAGACTGTCATATAGAGTGAAATAAGTCAGAAAGAGAAAACCAGATGTCGTAGAATTTGGCTTATATGTGGAATCTAGAAAAATGGTACACATGAACTTATTTGCAGAGCAGAAGTAGAGACACAGATGTACAGAAGTGAAAGATTGGATTGATATATCCACTACTATGTATAAAATGGATGGCTGATGAGAACACACTGCGGAGCTCAGGGAACTCTACTGTGCTCCGTGGTGACCTAAATGGGACGGAAATGGAAAAATGGGGGGATACATGTATACATATAACTGATCCACTTTGCTGTACAGCAGAAACTAAGACAACATTGTAAAGCAACCACACGCCTGTAAAAATTAATTGTAAAATTTTTTCTTTATTTTTTGTGCTTGTTTTCTATGTATTATTTGTGTGAAAAGTATTGTAAGCCTATCACAGTACAATTGGCTAACTTTATCTAGGCTAACTAGTTATCTAGGCCAACTAGTTATCTAGGCCAACTTTGTTGGACTTACGAACAAATCAGACTTATGAATGCGCCCTTGGAATGGAACTCATTTGTATGTCAAGAACTTACGGTACAAGGTTTCTCAGTTTGAAACATGTTCTCTGAACAAAAGCCAGCTTCTCTTGGTCTGGAGCTGATGGAAACGAAATGAGGCTTGTCCACTACAAAGACGGCATTCCTCCCCAGAGTCTGTAACCCCGGGTGGGATGTGAAGCTTGACGTCACTCCCGGGCTGTGTTCACCCAGCAGAGCTCAGCCATGGGCCAGCTCCAGAGCCCCCACAAGATGCTTTCGGGGAACTTGGTGACCAAAAAGCCAGAAAGCAAGTTTTTAAACTTAGTTATAAACCAGAAGAGAACACAGGAACCCTTAGCTGCCTCTCTGGCTTGGGCGCTGGGCAGAGCTGTCAGGTGCTGGGGTACTGGGGAGTGTCGACTTTCCCCTGAATCATGACGTGAGCAAGAAAGGGAGGTGGCTGGAAGGGTGGGTTCCAGGAGGAGCCGGCAGAGGGTCCGGAGTTGGAGCTCATTTATCCTGCTGTCTCGCAAGGAAGACGCATCACTGGATAAGTCACATAAGAGAGAAGCCCAGCACTCAGGGTAATAGAAGGCATTCCAGAGCGAGAAAGGGCAGGCTTGGGTCCCCAGTCAGCCATGCCACTGCCAGGCCCAGGGTTTGGTTCCAAAGCCCTCTCTTCTCTGTCTACATGTTCTCCTCCAGTGATCTCACCCAGCCACCCTCCTTGAGGTACATTCTACCCACCAGTGACACCCAAATACAATCCCAGGTCTGCTCTGTCCCTGAAAACTCAGCCTCCTATGTCCACTGACAGACTCAACATCACCACTTGGATGGCTGCTGTATACATCTGATTCAGACAAAACATGGCCAATAATGAACCCGGGTTTCCTCCCCAACCTGCTTCCCCATCTCAGGTAGGCTAAGCTCCACCTGCATCCAGTTAGTCAAGCTAGAAACCAGAAGTCAAGCCTGACTCCTCTTGTTTCCATACTCCAGGTCCCATGCATTCAAAGGGGACCAGGAGCCCTGCTTCTGAAACAGACCCAGGCCCCATTTTGCTCCTCTCCATCTCATTGCCGCTAGGGAGCCCAGCCTGCGTTAGATTTCTTCTCAAAACCATGAAAAATGGCTGCTGGCTGGTCTCCTGCTTCTCCTTCCCCTCTGCAATCCCTTCTCCACGCAGCAGCCAAAGCAGCCTTTAAAAACGCACAGACCGCTCCCCTGCTCCAGCCTTCCAGAGACTTCCAGGGGGTGCAGCCCCTCCGTCTCCCATCACACCTCCAGTTGCCTGCACTTTCTTCTGCTTGTTCCCACCTCACTGCTCTTCATCCAGATGCATCATCTTCCTGCTCTCAGGCCTCCATGTAAATGTCACCTCGCCCACCTCCCAGTCTTCACAGCATCCAGGCCCCTCATTATCTCACTTTTTTCTTACCTAAATGGAGTTAGGGATTTCAGGAGGAAAGACCAGGGCAGGGAAGGTGGGCAGTGTAGCTTGACTGCCACCAGCTTCCCCATGGACTGGTGCTCCTGTTTCTTGCTGACAACTTGTTATCCAAGGCCCTCGCCAGCCCTCAGCAGGGTCAGGACACATAGTCCTCTGCCCAGCTCCTATCACTCCTGCCACTGCTTCTGTTTCATGGTCATCAACACCCACTGCCCGCCGCCCCAGACAGCCCCGCTCTCAGCCCCGAGCACTCAAGGCTGTCCTTCAGGGGAAAGTCAAGGGGGAGTAGTCCGTGGAGGCAAGATGGCAGCAGACCCCAGAGAAGCCCAAGGCGACACCCTTCCCTAAAAGATGATGGCGAGCAGAAACAATGGTGGTGTCCCACACATGAGTCCCTCTGGGTTTGGGGCACCTTGCTGAAGGCAGCTGAGCAGCGATCTGGGATGGTGACCAGCAGCAGAGGCATGAGGGATGCAGGCTGACCCAACAGCATATCACTTCCTGAGGTCAACTGCAGGCAGAGATCAGGGCACCACTGGCAGTGGCCGTGAGGCCCAGGTTGAGGGAGGGATCGAGGGGAAAGGCCAGCATCCTGATGCCAGGAAAGCATGAGCTCATTCCCCGGCAGTTCTGACATCATCTCCCTGCAGCTCTTTAAGCCTGGTTCTTTTGTGATTCACGCGTGACTCTCAGCCCCTGGTGTCTGGCTCAGTGCTTCACATATAAGTGATGCCCGAGCATGTTGTGACTTTTGCCCTTCAAGACTCTGTCCCCTTTCACAGAGACTTGCTGTTCAAGCCTGCATGTAAATGCTAGCTGTCACATGGTACTGATGGTGTGATTGCTCTGGATGGCTTTGTTCTTGGCTCTACATCTAATACTCTCCTCCTTAATCTTTTCTGTTTCTCACTGATGCTAAGCACCTCCTTCTTTGTGAACTGTCTCCTGAAACTGGGTGGGCTGGAATTACATACTCTTTCTGTGGCCTATGAACACTCCCCACCAATACTCTAGTCCGGCCCTTGTAGCCCACGTGTGCACTTTTTTGTTTAAGAACAGAGCCATCTTATAAATCACTGCAGATAAAGGAACGAGAGTGGTCCAATCGGTAGGAATAGCAATAATAATAATGATGATGATGAAGTCAGCCCATGCTGATCATTTCCTCTGTGATGAAGGACACATGTTGAAGCTTCTACAGGAATTATCCCACGCCTCCTTCTCAGACGGTGCTTTTATCATATCCTAGAGAAACTGAAGCCTATAAAGAGTACAGCACATCCCCAAGGTTGCAGAGCTGCTGGGAGGGGGAACCCAGACTCAGACACAGGATTCGGAGTCATGGCCCACCCTGGTGGTAGACGCCAGGATAAGGGCTTGGCTGTAGCTGGGATGGAGGAGAGATGTTGGGGTCCCTTGGGGTTCTGTTTTGCCTCAGGAACTTCAACTTGAACTGGGAGTAGATCTTCTACTGATGGAGAAGTTTCCAGATCAGTTTTTAAAAGTATGGACTCATTCATCTGAATGAAACAGAGAAGCTTGAAAGATGGAAGCTAGAGCCAGCTCTGAACTGTCTAGTCTAGGCCTGCAACACAGGCTGGGGGAGGAGCCAGGAGGAAGGCTTGGTTCCACCTAAGGCTCGCTGCCCAGGAGGTGAGCTCCAGGCCAAACTCCACTCAGGGCAGACGGAGGTGTGCCATCAGCTGTAAGCAGAAAGGAACCAGAACTCCCCATGGATCGGGGTGCCCACCTCCATTTAAATACTCATAACACAGTCTGGGGTGGGTTCTGTGATGGACCCATTTTGCAAGTGGGTAAACTGGGTGTCAAGGTGGTTGAATAACTCATCCAAGGTGATCAGCTAGAAGGGGCAGAGTCAGGATATGAACCCAGGTCTGTCTGATGACAAAAACCAACAGTGCTCCAGGAAGCCAGAGCTCCAGGGCCCCGGAGCTAAAATGAGTGCAACACGGATTCAGTCTTTGCCCAGGCACCTGTGTGTCCCAGACTCCGTTTGAAACCTGGTCTGCTCACACTCCCTGCTGAGCACACCTTGCCCTTCCCGAGGTGATGGCAGGTGTCCAGCAGCACTTTGCAGACGTAAGTCTTAGATCAGTGCTGTGGAAGCGTGTCAGCATTATCCCCAAACAGTGCAGTCAGATGGATCAGATTCCAGGTAAAGTGATTGCAGCCTGCACACCTGGGCGTCACAAAGACTGCTTCTCCTACTCCCTTCCAGAAAGCCTGAGCCTCTTAGATTAATTTCAATATCCTCAGACCACATTTCAGGTTCAAAGGCGCACAGATGAGGTGACCAGTAGACAGCACCTGCCCTGACACCGTCCAGCCTTGGGACCCCTCCAGCCCTCCTGGAAAGGAGCCACAGTCCTCAGAACGTTTGTCACGCTCTCTCCAATGTGGCTAGTGGACACCTGGCATGAGCTCACTTCTCCCTCAAAGCTGCAAATATGCTTGTCTGTTTTTCATTTCTGCCTTCGGATGGGGCGGAAGGCAGGCCTGGGCGGCAGCCACCCTCAGAGAGCAGGGGCTACCCGCCCCCCCACAGAGGCCGAGATCATCCGTCTCCCTGTGCGAAATGTATAATATGTGTAGCACAGCCAGCCTCCCCTTTAATAAGCTGATCGTTGAGCTAAATCCCGGGTGTGCACCTCCGCGCCCTGGACGCTTTTGATTGACAAAACTAATCTCTCCTCCACCCCCACTTCTGCCGCCGCCTGCATCCTCTTGCAAATCATGTACTCGGCGGGTGACAATTAGATAGAAGACTTGGGATTCGGACGCGGAGGGTTATGAGGTTATGAATCAATGGTGGGGGCCCCGGGTGAGATAACAAACCGGGGGGAGCCCGGCTCAGACACCTCACCACAACCCTCAGAGCTTCCCAGTTGATTTATGAGTTGGTAATAACCTCGCCCGGTCTCCTGCCCCCTATTATTTTTCATAATGCATGGGAAGCAAGCGGGGAAGGCGGTCTGAGCCGGGGGGGGGTGGGCGGGGGGGAGGGGGGGGCAGGCAGGAGAAGGCCCACCAGGGGGTTCCCCGTGGCTGGCTGTCTTTCCCACTGTGGGTCGCTGTGGGGCGCAGTTGCCACGTGCCCATGGAGGTGGGCAGGCCTATGTGCCTGGCCTGGAAAGAAGACACCAGGGAGGTGGGCCTGGCCCCGCCCTGGGTTAGGGCTGAAGAAGGCAGTGATGCTTGGGTATTACCGGCTCAAAATCATCGGTCTGTGTGTCTGGATTTAATTGCTCCAAACTGTTCAAGTCAGACTGGCACAAAAGCCTCCTGTTAAGAAGGGAGAATCAGCGCCGATTCGAAGCCGGTCGCAGGCAGTGTGAACTCCGCAGCCAGAGAGCCGGGGGCCCAGCGCAGGGCAAGGACAGAGGAGGGAGGAGGGGGTCTTTCAACCTGAGACGAGCATTGAAGACCACCTTTCCTTCTACTGGTTGTCCTCTCTAAGTGACAGCCAGGGTTGAATGAGGAGAAGGGGGCAGTTCAGATTACTGCCTACTGTTTTGGGTTTTTTATTGAAGTATAGTTGATTTACAACGTTGTGTTAATTTCAGGTATACAGCAAAGTGATTCGGTTATACATATATGTGTATGAATAGGTATCTGTTTTCTTCTTTGGTCCTTTTCCGACTCATTGGAAAAGACCTTGATGCCTGGAAAGATTGAGGGCAGAAGGAGAAGGGGGTAACAGAGGATGAAATGGTTAGATGGCATCACAGACTCAATGAACGTAAGTTTGAGCAAACCCGGGAGATAGTGAAGGACAGGGAAGCCTGGTGTGCTGCAGTCCATGGGGTCACAAAGAGTGGGATAGGATTTAACGACTGAACAATTATAGTTTATTCCAAGATGCTGAATATAGTTCCCTGTGCCAGGCAGCCAATCCTGGTTGTTTATCTATTTACCTAATGTTTTTTAAAGTGTTTGTTGAGATCTTTTTACAGGGAAAAAGGTGGTTTTTGAAAGCAAATGTCAATGGATGAAAAACCTTAAACTTTCCTCTAAAGCAGTAGTTGCAAAATGCCCAACACCACAACTGGTGCTGGCCTGTGATGAAGTTTTTATGTGTCACAAAAAACTGATTAAAAATAATTTTTTAAATGTAATGAATATGTGCAATATGAATGGCGTTGTATTATATGATGCCCATTTGAATGTAACTATTGATCAATAAGCATTAATTAAACCAGCTTCATGACAGGTTTTTGCTTGGTGCCGGAGATGAAAAAATATGAGTCCTGGTCGCTCAGAACGATTGTTATGGGTTGAATTGTGTCACCCCCAAAATTTATACGTCGCGGTCCTAACCTCCAAGCCCTTAGAATGTGACCTGATTTGGACACAAGGTTATTGATGTGTAATTAGTTAAGGTGAACTAGTTTAAGTGGGCCCTCATCCACTATGTCTTTAGAACAAGGAGAAAGTGGGCACAGGGACACGCACACAGGAAGGGGCCGTGTGAAGATGAAGGCAGAGGTGGGGGTGATGCTTCCACAAGACAGACCCACCGAAGACCGCCAGCAAACCTCCAGGAGTGAGGGGAGAGACTGAAACAGCTTCTCTCCCAGCCCTCAGGTGAATGAGCCCTGTCCACGTCTGCGTCCGGGATTTCCCGGCTCCAGAACTGAGAGACGATACATTTCTGTGGTTGAAGCTGCTCTGTTTGTGGTGCTTTGTTAGGTGGTCCCAGGAAACAGATACAGGGGGGAAGCAGACACTGACCAAATCATCACATCGTGAATGTCTAGTTCCAAACTGAGATGAGTACTCCTAGAGAAGGTCCTCCCTGACCCAGAAAATGTCCTCTGAGGAGCAAGGCTACAAAAGCTGCCCGAGCGGGTCCCCCGCCCCCTAGCTCCATGAGGCCCCGCCCCCTAGCTCCATGAGGCCCCGCCAGCCCCGTAAAGCTTGTCTGCTGCAATGCCCTCCCCTTCTGTCCATCAAGAAAACCCTTCCTAAAAAGTATCAGAAGACCTTTGAGATTCTCTGAGGCCTGAAATGAAAAAGCAGGCAGATAACAAGCAGTTCAAGTTGTTGCAAGCCATGCCGATGACTTGGTGAGACGCTTGGCTCCAATGTGAGTGTAAAACACAGACTGCCTCCGTAGCTCACTCGTGTTATGCATATTACATTCCAGGCACTGTGCCGGCATTGTCCATACAGCGTCTCCTTTAACCCCAGAGCCTAAACATCAGGTCCTTTTTATTATCGTCCTCATTTTCATACAAGAAAAAAATGAGGGCACAGAGCAGGTAGGTGACCTAATAAGAAATTTCAGCAAAACCACGGGTCAGGATTTTGGTGAGGGTTTCTCTTGTTTTATCCTGGAAGCAGGCAGAATTTCCCCCAGTTAACCCATGAGTATGGAGATTGGAGTGGGTGGTGGTTAAGGCACCTGCCCAGGGTCATACAATTTGGAAATGATGTACCATGAGTGGAACTCAAGTCTGCCCGACTTTATAAGCAATGTGCTTTATTGCTTCATATGCTTGGGAAGCAAGTATATATCTGTTAAATGTGTCACTATTTTCCTTGGAAAAATCAAGCCCATTGATCAAACAGTACCCCTCAAAAATGCCACTAGGCTTTCCCACACTAGCCCTTCTACCTGCATTTCCTTCTCTCTTACTGCCAGCTAGTCACTGTGTCCACCCAGCAAAGCCCAGGTAAATGTTTCCTCTTAAGCTTTCTCTGATAGCTAACCGTTATATTTTATTGTTTTATAACTAAGTCATAAAAGAATGGCTTAAAACTGTAAAAACTTCTCTACTTATAGAGTGTCCTTCAATTCATCTGCAAAATGGAGATAATAATCTGTTTATATCATGAAATTATTATGGTGCTGGTGGTAAAAGAACCCGCCTGCTAATGCAGGAGAGACAGGTTTGATCCCTGGGTCAAGAAGATCCACTGGAGGAGGGCATAGCAACCCACTCCAGTATTCTTGCCTGGAGAATCCCGTGGACAGAGGAGCGTGGTGGGCTTACAGTTCAAAGAGTCGCAAAGAGTCGGACACAACTAAAGTGACTTAGCGTGCATGCAGTATTATAGTAGAATCATTCCAAAACTTCAAATAGAGAAATCACTCAATAAATTATTAGCTTAATAGCTAAAGCAGTAATTATTATTATGGCTAAACTAGTGTCTCAGCTTCAGGAAGACAGTTGAATATACAAGATAACTTTTCCAGTTGTTCTGTGTACTACTTGGAAAGTTATTCAGAGATAAGAGGAGCAGAACAGTGTAGTGGAAATAATATTAGACATGAGATATTCTGAGTTCCAAACTGGGCTGCATTAAGTACTAACATGTGACCTGGGGCCTCTCTGGGTCTAATCTCTAAAATGGATGTGAGTTACTATATTTTCCATATTGTCAAGGTGACATATGACAACAGGGTTAAGTGTCTAGTGCTGGCCTGGTACAGTGGGCACTGGGGATTGTCATCCTTCTGGGTGGACACTGGCCTGCACATGGCACCTGCATGCATGATGAGATGGCATAGAGCTACGTTCTCACTCAGAGGAGCTGCTGAGACCTTGGCAGTTTCATGAAAATCCAATGGAGGATGGAGTCATATCCTTGCCTAAGGAGTACCATCTTGTCCTTGGTTGGGCTCCAGAAAAAAATAGTTTACTCAAATGGAAGTGTCTTTCCCCAGTGGGCAGGACTGATGAGTAAGTTGTTAATTGCTTCAGTTACCAGAACCATGATATACAAGCTACCAAGTTGCAGGGAACTTGAAATTTGCAGGTGACTAGAACCAGTCTTTTGTCAAGTTTGCATTAGTCTAATTTGGGTTCAGATTGATACAAAACTTTGGGGGAAATGAAAGAAGCGTGTCATCATAGGATCTGCTTGGGTTCTGACTTATTTCAAAAGAAGTTCAATGTATCCCTTGTTCTTTCAGGGAGCTTAAAACACCTGAAGCTGAGCCCAGAACAGAATGCTTTTATAATAAGGGTCTCCCCCACGCCAGAAAGAGAGCTCTCTAAAATCTTGGAAGGTCTTACTAGCTTACTCAAATCCAGTTTATATTGATCTAGACTTAATATGACTTGGGAGGAGGTCACTGAGTCTCACTCTACCCAAGTAAGTAAGTACACAAATGCCAGGGAGCAGGGGCTCACCCTTAGTCCATCCCCATTGGAGTCTACAGAAGGCCACTCTGAGACTCAGGCCCAGCCAGATGGCCAGGGAGCCACTGATCAGAGGCCCATGACAAGCCTCCTGCTCTACTTCCTCCTCAGGAAGTAGACAGATTTGCAAGTCCTGTCTTCATTCCTCTGCCCTTTCTTGTGTGTGTGCTTGGTTGCTCAGTCATGTCCCATTCTTTGCGCTCCATGGACTATAACCCACCAGGCTCCTCTGTCCATGGGATCTTCCAGGCAAGAATACTGGAGTGAGTTGCCATTTCCTCCTCCAGGGGATCTTCCTGACCCAGGGATTGAACCTGCGTCTCCTGCATCTCCTGCTTTTCCTGCATTGGCAGGTGGATTCTTTACCAGTGAGCCACCTGGGAAGTCCTGGGGGGCAGCAAAAGTGCCTGGCCTGGGGCAGCAGGAGGCTGTGCTCCAGACCCGCTCCACTTGGGACTGCAGCTTGACAAAGATAAGAAACAGAGTCCAGTAGTCCAGAGTCCAGATGGTAACAAAAGGCAACCATCAATTTTGGATAGAATAGAAAAATAATCTGCCTTGATTTCTTACTAGAATAAGAAGGGAAGAATGATTGGGAGAAGGGGGAAAGAAGGAAGAAAGAGAGGAGAAAAAAGAAGACTAAAAATGCTTTCCCCTGATAATGATTTGGACTATTTTCGCTTGATTCTACAGTGTAATAATTGTAGCCATCTTAAAGGACATAATATTATGACAGGTTTCCCTTCCTTGTTCCCGAGGCTGAATCTGCCACAAGGCTGAGGCTGGCCCTTCCTGGATTAGCCTGGTGAAGCAATAACCCATGCCCACGAGAATGAGACTGTCCACAGCCCCGGGCATCACTGTGTGTGCTCAGGTCCCCCAGGCAGGGCCCACACGTGTTGAGGATGGCAGTGGGGTGTGTGCTGCTGCAGACTGAGGGTGGTGGCCTCGACACCCAGGGGCAGCAGCTTGGCCCCATGGGGGCCTGAAGATGGTCACCCGGCTCCTCGAATGGAATGATGACGGTCATGATGGCTGCACCATGACAAGAAACCCAGGTCTGTGGTCCCCGCAATGCCAGGGGAGAAGGCCAGGGGCTTTTGTGGTTTTCCTTTCTTTACCAAAATTGTGCTTACATGTGATTCTTGAGCTCTGTGAATGCAAACCGGAGCCTGGTGGACAATTAGGCCGGACATGAGTGCAGAAAGCCAAAGCAGGACAGAAACCCAGACAATAGTGCCGAAGGCCCGGGTAGGGTGGGGGGTGGGGAGCGGATATGATAGCAAGGAAGGAGTTTCAGTGTGAATGAATACTAATTAGTGACATGGATATTAATGATGACAGTAATTAACAGGGGAAAGGAAGGGCTGTCATTGTCCCAGGGTGAGTAATCAATCTTGGCAGGTGATAAATAATGGTTCAGCAAGCTCAGCAGAAAGATAATCCTCCTGCCCGGGGGAGAGCTGTTGCTGATGCTGGAAACCTCTCCGTTTCTAGGCAACCCACACACACAAAAAAAGGACTATTTTTCTTTTGAGGGAAAAACAGGTTGGAGTCTCCCCACCCTACCCCCAACTTGGGATTACAGTTCTTATTTGATTTCTGCTTTGTTCTTCATTTCCGAGGACAAATGTTGAACTTGTATAATTTGGAGGAAGTGGACACACACACATACATACTCACCCTTTCTCTCAAAGAACATGAATGAATAGGAGTGTTTTCAATCCAAAGTTTAGCTCATAGATGCCATCCAGGAGCAAGAGTGGAGCAATGCTTAGAAGTCCTGCTTTTGAGGTTGAAATGCCGGGGACTTGCAGGGCTGTGTCAGTGGAGGCTGGTCGGTGGAGGCTGGAGGGTAGGGTGGTATACAAAGAACCAGACAGTCTACTCTGCAAGATTCCTTCTCCTTCCAGAGAGCAGCAAAATGTCTAGCACTCAGGCCTGTACTGATCTCACTTCTCACCCCCAAATTTCTGAGCAACTTTCCTTTTGGAAAACGGGAACTATTTGTTCAACCCCTCTGCTGGTTCTCTGGTGTTTCAGCTGGGAGTCAATCCGAGGAGAGCTGATGGCAGGCCCTCTCCTCCACTGCACGACTCAGGCCCATGACAAGACTCAGGTCTCTGGAAACACTGCCCCTTTCAGATTGTTTTCCATCTAGCATTTCATCCCAAGGTGATAAAGTACAGACCTTTGAAGATCTGCACTGGTTTAAAGCGAGATATGGAAATGACAATGGTAGATTGTCCAGAAGTTCAAAACCTCCCAGAAAATTGGGCTCCTCTACCCCCACATGAGGGCTTCCCTTGTGTCTCAGAAGGTTAAGAATCTGCCTGCAATGTGGGAGACCCAGGTTTGATCCCTGGGTCAGGAAGATCCCCTGGAGAAGGAAATGGCAACCCACCCCAGTATTCTTGCCTGGAGAATTCCATGGACAGTGGAGCCTGGTGGGCTGCCGTCCATGGGGTCACAAAGAGTGGGACACGACTGAGCGACTGCACTTTCACCTTCACCCCCACATGCACTGCACTTTCCTGAGAACGCTGGTCCTAGGCGCCACATTTAAAGGGAGGCAAACAAAAGCAAATATATTCAGAGAATATTGACCACAATGGTGAGAAACCCCAAATCATATCATGGGAAGAAACAGCTGAGGAATCCAGGCATGTTTCACCTGGAGCAGGGGAAACTCTAGGGTAGCATTGCTAATACACCGAGTGTACTGTCCATATAATTGAAGGACTGTCTCACAGAGTGAGAGGTCTGAGTCCTCTTTATCATCAGAGGGCAAAACTAAGACTGAAGAGAGGAATTCAGAGAAGGGCCAATTTCAGTTCAGAGAAATTGAAGATGACTTAACTGGGACAGGCTTGCCAGGAAGGAATTTGTGAGTTTCCAGGCACCTGGGTTTTTTGTTTGTTTGTTTGTTTTTTTCTTTAATGGAAATTAGAACACCTCTTATCCAGGGTATTGTGGATGATGTTTGGCTAGTGTTGGAGTAGATAAGGTTTAAAAGTCCCTTCTGATTCCCAAGATTTACATTAGTTAAGGTAATACTAGATACTAAAACAGATAACTCTCAAATGCCTGGGTTTCAACATCACAAGTATATTTTTCAATCAGGTCAGAGCCCCAGACGGGCATCAATCTTCATGTCTGTTCAGGATCCCAGGCTCCTTCCACACTGTGGCTCTGCCCTCTCTCCCTTCATCCAGCAGATGGGGATGAAAGGGTGTGGGATGTGGAGGGACAGACAGGAGTTTTTATGGTCCGAGTCTGGAAATGGCATATGGCATTTCCACCCACATTCTTTTGTCAGAACTCAATCCACACGCAACTGCAGGAAGGTCTGGAAGTATAATCTAGTTGTCGCCCAGGAGATGGAGGACAGAGGTTTGGATGAACACACAGAAGTTTCTCCCACAGACACAGGGGCTTATTCATTCAGGATAAGCCCAGGCCAGAAGAAATTAGAGGTTTATTTTTTTTGTTTTTCAGGAACCTGTGTGGTCATCTCTGTTGGGCAGGCCTTGTCAGTTGGGGATAGGGAGATAAAAGAAGTCTCCTCCCTCAGGAAGTGTTCTGGAGTGATAAAACGTCTTCTAGCCTGTCATCAAAATATGTATTCCCAGAAAGTCCCCTCCCGAAGCTCCCTAGAAATGTGGACAAAGATCATCCTGAGTCATCAGACGTGGATTTTTTGAGGAAAAGAATGGGATTGTGACTATGGAAGCATCCTAATGGGTGGAAAGAGTTGGTTAGGATGGAAAAGTATCAGTATTACCTGGCTCTCCAGGTGTGTGCTAATTGGACCTAGGGATCTCTCGGGCAACCATGTTTCCTCTGGCACAGAGTTAAACATCCATGAGGTCTTCAATTGAAATTGCTTTACTGTTGCAGGTACGGACATTGTACAGTGGCTTATGAAGAACCTTTCCATCGAGGACCCAGGTACTTGACCCTCAACCCTGACTTGACCCACATATTAGTGAATAAGCCATACCCAAGTTCCAAACCAGTTTCTCCTACCCTCCTGAGACCTGGGCTTATACAATTGAATTCCAAGATGTGGAATCACTCCCTTTACAAACAAAATTAATTTATTTCCTCCACTGAGTTTCTGTCTTTAAATTTAAATTACCCTTGGAGGAAATGAACAACCATTTAGAATGCCAAAGAGCCCAATACAATAACATGGACTCTGGTTAGCCACAGCAATTAAAGATAAGTTGTAGCACTGTCACGGAACAGCCTTCTATAGCCAGCTCTTAAAATTAGATTGCCTGATCCACAATTAAGAGGTTTAATTATTTGCTAAGACTCCTTCTGTTCTCTGCTTCTGCAAGAAGTGAAGGAGTGATTTTTTTCAACTTTAATTGTGCAATGCAATTAGGAAAACCTCACCAGAAAAACAACAGCAAACCCTGGCCAATAAAGAAGTTTTCAAATCTGTGCTCCCACCAGCAAATAAGCAATAAAATTTGTTTTTACAGCACAATTAGAAAAATGGAGGTGGGGGGGTGGTTCCAGGAAAAAAATAAAAATTCTAGGTAAGTAAACTTTTCTGAAGTTATTATACACTTCCCATCTTAACTAAGTATTCTTGATGCCTGAAAGTCATATTTACAAACATCCAGTAATGTATTCTGATGTTCTTGGGGATTAGATCTAGTTGCCTCAAATTAAATGGCCTTCGATTGCTCTGCTTTTTAAAGATTTTTTTCAAGTGCCCATTCTAGGTGTCTGACCTTCAACTGTGATTCCTTGCTGGGGTCACCATGACAGCTCAAGCATTTCTGTATTTTAATCTGATGCTCTTACTATTAATAGACTATTTTTTTAGTAATTTTTATTTAATTAGTTTTGGGGTGGTGGAGAGCTGTGCTTGGTCTTTGTTGCTAAGAGGGCTTTTTTTTCTCTAGTTGTGGTGTGCAGGCTTCTCACTGTGGTGGCTTCTCTTGATGCAGCTCCCAGGCTCTAGAGCACAGGCTCAATAGTTATGGTATATAGGCTTAGTTGCTCCTTGTCACATGAGATCTTCCTGGGCCAAGAGTCAAACTCATGTGTCCTGCAATGACAGGCAGACTCTTTGCCACTGAGCCACAGGGAAGCCCTTAATAGACCATTGACTATGGAAGTGAAAGCATTAGTCACTCAGTTGTATCCAACTCTACGACTCCATAAACTGTAGCCCACCAGGCTCCTCTGTCCATGGAATTCTCCAGGCATTAATCCTGGAGTGGGTTGCCATTCCCTTCTCCAGGAGATCTTCCTGACCCAGGGATCAAACCCAGGTCTCCTGCACTGCAGGCAGATTCTTTACCATTTGAGACACCAGGGAAGCCCAATTTATAATTTACATAGAATTCAATTAAACATAGTTGCCAAAAATCTGAGTGCCAGAAAAGGTCAGAACAGTGCCAGAAAAGTGCCAAAACATGAACAGAAGTGACACTAGCCTTTCTGTCCATCATGACTAGTGACCACTCTCATGTCAAGTGGAAATTCTTAATTCTATTCAAGTTCTTAAACCACAGGAGAAAACTATAAATGCTAATCCTTTTAAGGGAAAAACCCATATTGACTACCTAAGTGTTTGCCTTATGCAGCCTGGACTTCTGATTATCTGCTTCTGAAAACCAGACTGTGTAAGTCTCTACAAGTTTAGTTACATGATGAAGAGTCACCCTTCTTCATGGTGGGTTTTTTCTCTTCCAAGAGTACTGTTTTCTTTGCCCTTCTGGAATGCTTGTCATACTTCTGACAGGTATTTTATCATTATCTTCAGTGGTAGTAGTAGCAGCAGCAATGGTATATTCTGAGAGCCCTGAACCATGTAGTCGTAGAACATGCTGCGGAATCCTCTGGTCCTGATGAGCAAAGCTTCTGTGAGAGGTCCTGAATGATACAGGTCTTATCTCTCATGGTCTATTATACTTTGATGCCCTTGGGAGGATATCAAGGTCTGGAACCCATCTGGACTTCTGAGAAGTAGTTGAGCAGTAGTTAGGACAATTCACCAGCAGAAATGAGGCCAACAAAAACCCTGGGAAATCAGGTGGCCAAAATCCGCCCTCTCTCCCTTCTTCCTTCCCATCGGCAGCATCTCTAAGCACAAGCCTTTTGAAGAATAAAGTGAGACTTCTAGCTCCAGACTGGTGACATGAAAGTCCCCTTCTTACTGGGTTTTGTTCTTCCTTCTCTGAAGAAGGAGCAGGTGATGAAATGTCCCTTTTCTGCTGGACTCATGGTTCTTGAAGCATATAGATTTCAGAACCAAACTGGTTATCACTAAGCAAGTAAAATACAATTCCATTCATCCCAATTCTACCAGTGATAAATGTATGCAGTCCTTCCAAAGAAAAGTAGCAGATTCTCAATATGCAAAATGACTGGATCATATACAACCTCTTGAAAGTTGTAGCACTGTCACTGAACAGCCTTCTAGAGCCAGCTCTTTTTTTTTTTAATAAAGTTTTATTAAAGTATAAAGGAGATAGAGAAAGCTTCTGACATAGGCATCAGAAGGGGGCAGAAAGAGTACCCCTAGAGCCAGCTCTTAAAATTACATTGCCTGAATCACAATGAAGAGGTTTAATTACTTGCTAAAACTCCCAAAAAGTTTGCAAATAAAGCCAATACAAGTCACTTTAAAAGCTTCAGAACTTATGAAATTAATAATTCCTAGAGACTCCCTGAATATGTCAATAATTTCTACAGTCAAAAATTAATTTTTATTGATAAGAATACTTTTAGACTTGTGAAAGATTATCATGTGGGCTTCCCAGGTGGCTAGTGGTAAAGAACCCACCTGCCAATGCAGAAGACATAAGAGATACAGGTTCAGTCCCTGGGTTGGGAAGATCCCCTGGAGGGGGATCCCCTGGAGGAGGGAATGGCAACCCACTCCAGTATTCTTGCCTGGAGAATCCCATGGACAGAGGAGCCTGATGGGCTACAGTCCATAGGGTCACAAAGAGTTGGACATGACTGAAGCGACTTAGCACGCACACATCATATCTGATAGAAGCATCTAAATTTTTTTTCCTTAGCTCTGCTCAGAGTAAATATAAATTCTTAACTATTTATGTGAATCTACTTACGGCTGGTGCTAAAGTAACAAAACAACAAGTTGTGGCAAAAATATCAATGTTTGTATTAGGTTGGCCTCCCTATGCTACTGCCTTCTCTTCCTCTAATTCCTCTTTATCCATAAGAGAACAGTAATACCCTCCTCATCGCTGGTAGGATTCTCATGTCAGGAAATGCAATGTGAGTCTGAAGACTCTGTGGGCTGCATATTCATTGATGGTGGTGATTAAAAAAAAAGAGAGAATGAAACTAAAACTATGAATCAGGGCTGCCAGCACTTACTGGGCACTTACCATGCACCAGATTCTGCTAAGCACTTTACATGAAGCATCTCACTTGTTTACAGACTTCCACACCAGAGCTCATGATCCTAACTGGAAGCTAAACTTTTTTCTGGAAGTCTTAGGGGGTTAAACGATATCAGACGCTCAGAGCTGGGATCCATAGGCATCTCAGACACGTGTCACCTTCCCAACCATTGATATCTCCACCCAGCCCAGTGCAGTCATTTCAGAAATTATCAACCAATCATGCTGTGATCTGGGGGTGATGACAGTTGACTTCCAGTTGCCTTTCTGCTCACCCTACCCCATCCCACTTACACTTCATCTAAGCAGCCCTGCATTCTGATAGTTTTGCAATAACTTCTCTTTCTTCTTCCCTGTCCCTTCAGTTGAAGCAATACACTTGGGAAGCCTTATAGCTGCCCAGGGCTACGTCTTTCCCATCTCGGACCATGTTCTTACCATGAAGGATGATGGCACCTTTTATCGTTTCCAGGTAGGCCTTCAGTTTCTCCTTTTCTTCTCATCATCTGATCTCAGATTGCTGCTGCTGCTAAGTCGCTTCAGTTGTGTCCGACTCTGTGCGACCCCATAGACGGCAGCCCACCAGGCTCCCCCGTCCCTGGGATTCTCCAGGCAAGAACCCTGGAGTGGGTTGCCATTTCCTTCTCCAATGCATAAAAGTGAAAAGTGAAAGTGAAGTCGCTCAGTCATGTCCGACTCTTAGCGACCCCCTGGACTGCAGCCTACGAGGTTCCTCCATCCATGGGATTTGCCAGGCAAGAGTACTGGAGTGGGGTGCCATTGCCTTCTCCAATCTCAGATTAGAACTACCTAAAAAACTGATGGTATTTAAGGAAGCAACTCCTACCTCCCACCAGCTCTGGGAAAGCAAACTTGTCTGTGCTATTTTTTGCATTCCCCCCACATAATAGTAAAATGCCCTCATGGAGAACTTACCATTCACTTGTTGCTTTACACATATCTCACTTATTCTGAAGAACAAACTTTGGGGGGATAAATATCACCCATTTCACAGTTGCAAAAACTGAGGTACCTGGAGAATTAATGGGACATTTCGTCAATCCAGGGGACAGCCTTGACTGGAACCTAGATCAGCTGGATAGCAAAGTCCTTAATCCTACTGCTATATCATGTTATATATACCTTCTTGGTGTGAAATTTCTATTCACTACCTAGTAACACTTCCCAAACATTTTCCTCTCCTTTTCTCAGATCCTGTCCTACAGTGAATTTGAGCAGAGCATAAGGAGTTGTGTCAAGGTCTAAACCAAAAGGCTTTGGAATGGAGTTCTTCAGACAGGGTCAAAGAATGTCTGAGTTTGCTCAGCCACCATAAGAAAATATCAGTACCATAGACAGGGTGGCTTAAACAGCAGAAATGCATTTCTCATAGCTCTTGAGGCTGAAAGTCTAAGATTAAGCCTCAAGTGGGGTTCAGTTTGTGAGAAGAGCTTTCATCTTGACTTTCAGATGATCAGTTGTCACTGTGTCCTAACATGGTAGAGAGAGGGAGACATAGTGACAGAGGTTTTTAGCTCTCTGGTGTTTCCTCTTACAGGGACACTAATCCTGTGTGATCAGGGCCCCACCCATGTGATCTCATTCAACCTTAATCACTTTGTTACTCCACATCCAGTCACACTGGTATGTGTGGGGGGGAGGGGCAGGTAGTTTAGGGCTTCATCATAGAAATTCAAGAGGGCACCATTCAGTCCATAGCAAAGTGATAAAGGAACTTGAAGCTTGTGCCCCAGTAAACAGTGCTTGTCTGACTCCTACATTAGACTTATATTGTTTCAGGATATGAAGTTTTTGCCCTGCAAACTAAGTTTCTCATTTTTGCATTTATTTGGCTGACCTGAGATTTTCTTTCTCAACACTTAGATTAAAATGTTGACTGGCCTCAGCTATGCTAAGAACAGGAAAGAGTCAGGGTGCAGTGGCAACACAAAGGACGTGCAGACAGGGCCTGTCAGGGAGGAATCCTCCCTGGGCCAGGGGAGGGCTGCCCATGGGCCCCTGGCAGGGGAGGGCACGAGTTGGCATCCTCAGTCCTGACGCCTGTGCTCTTTTGCAGGCCCCATACTTCTGGCCTTCAAATTGCTGGGAACCTGAAAACACGGACTATGGTGAGCACTGAAGCCATGGCCCACACTTACTAGGAATGCAGAAGACACATCTTTGCTGTGTGGATGACTATGATGAATGGGGAGGAGGGCCTTTGCCCTGCTTAGCCCTTTCTCGTATTGTTGACAGGTGCTGTTCCACATACTGATGAAAGGCAGGGCCCACTGAAGGAGGCAGCCATTGGAAGGGAAGGTGGGAGGGGAAGAAAAGTTTTCTCAGGTCTGTCCAACATGCTCATTCTGTGGGGCCATGGAGAACTGGGCCAGTGGCCGTTGACCACTACTTCCTGGGACAGGGTTTCAGGCAGGGCTGGATGCAGGGGCATATCCCCCTGGCCATTTCCTTTCTCACAGACTTGTTAAGACTTTTTAATAATTCATTGGTGTTTTTGATGGTTGGAGGTTAGAGGGGAAGAGTAACAGGCCATGGAGGGATATACAAAAGTTACCCTACCTGAGAAAACGAAGAGTGGGTGAAGCTGGGCCCTGGGTAAGCAGGGAATTACCTCTGTCCAAGCAGGGATTTATTAGACTCTTGCCCTGTATTCTCCATGAAGACTGTTTAATATATCTATGTGTCAGTCTTCTAAAGTTATACTATCCCTGTACTTCAGATACGGCTGAGGCCTAGAGAGGCCACATCCTCGCATCTATCACACTGTACTCGGATTGGATGCCCGGTCAGTCATCAGCTCCATGAGGGCAGGGCTGGTCCACCTCACTCACTTCTATTATCCAGTGCATAGTGCATTCCCAAGCCGTAGTGGGCACTCAGTAAAGATTTGCTGATGGTTCTGGTTCTTTGACTGTGTGGATCACAACAAACTGTGGAAAATTCTTCAAGAGATGGGAATACGGGACCACCTTACCTGTCTCAATTCTTCGGCACTCAGCTTTCTTTATAGTCATGTATGCAAGTCAAGAAGCAACAGTTAGAACCGGACATGGAACCACAGACTGGTTCAAAACTGGGAAAGGAGTACATCAAGGCTGTGCACTGTCACCCTTCTTACTTAACTTATATGCAGAATACAGGGCTTCCCTGGTAGCTCAGTTGGTAAAGAAACTGCCTGTAGTGCAGGAGATGTGGGTTTAATCCCTGGGTCAGGAACATCCCCTGGAGAAGGAAATGGCAATCCACTCCACTATTCTTACCTAGAAAATCCCATGGACAGAGGAGCCTGGTAGGCTACATACAGTCCATGGGGTAACAAGAGTCGGTCCTGACTTAGTGACTAACCCACCACCATGAGAAATGCCAGGCTGGATGAAGCACAAGCTGGAATCAAGATTGCTGGGAAAAATATTAATAACCTTGGATATGCAGATGACACCACCCTAATGGCAGAAAGCTAAGAGAAACTAAAGGGCCTCTTGATGAGTGTGAAAGAGGAAAGCGAAAAAGCTGGCTTAAAACTCAACATTCACAAAAAGAAGATTATGGCATTCAGTCCCATCACTTCCTGGCAAATAGATGGGGAAACAATGGAAACAGTGACAGACTTTATTTTCTTGGACTCCAAAATCACTGAAGATGGTGACTGCAGCCACGAAATTAGAAGGTGCTTGCTCCTTGGAAGGAAAGCTATGACAAACCTAGACAGTATGTTAAAAAGCAGAGACATCACTTTGCTGACAAAGGTATGTCTAGTCAAAGCTATCGTTTTTCCAGTAGTCATGTATGGATGTGAGAGTTGGACTATAAAGAAAGCTGAGTGCCAAAGAGTTGACGCTTTCGAACTGAGGTGTTGGAGAAGACTCCGGAGAGTCCCTTGGACTGCAAAGAGATAGAAGAAGTCAATCCCAAAGGAAGTCAACCCTGAATGTTTATTAGGAAGGACTGATGCTGAAGCTGGAGCTCCATACTTTTCCCCCTGATGTGAAGAGCAGATTCATTGGAAAAGCCCCTGATGCTGGGAAAGATTGACGGCAAGAGGAGAAGGGGGAGACAGAAGATGAGATGGTTGGATGACATCATCAACTCAATGGACATGAGTTTGACCAAACTCCAAGAGATAGGGAAGAATAGGGAAGCCCGGCATGCTGCAGTCCACTGGGTTGCAAAGAGTTGAACACGACTAAACGACTGAACAACAACAACAACTGGTTCTTTATCAAAGGTGATTCACAGACACTCAGTAGAGGCAGCAGAATTTGAACTCAGATGCTCCTTTCATGGTCTGCCCCTCCACACAGCACCCTCATCACTGACTCAGCTGCTGGGGCAGTCCACAGCTGCTCTCCTTGGGACCGGGGCACACAATGAGAACTGTAACTTCTTGGATTCTTTGCGGGATGGTTTTCACAGGAAGGTAGAGCCAGCTGCAGCTGGATGGTACTCCAGGGACCCTGTCCTGAGACCTTGTGATAAGCTACACGCTCTGGATCACACTTCTGAGGGAGGGGAAACCAGAAACTGGAAATAGTTCTGTGGATAGAATCCTGGCAAGCCTCTGCCCTACGAGGCTACAGTGGTTCTGTTTCCAAGTCTGGAGCATGGCCCTGATGTAGGGGGCAGGGCCCTGTGACTGTCTCATCAGCTATCTGCAGGCATCACCACGGGTCCCTCTGGAACTGTGCTGCGCCCTAAATGATGTGATAAGTGGGTCCAGCCAGGTTTCCGGCTTGAAACGGGAGCAGCATTTGGCTGCTCATAAAACAAGTGCTTCTGGGGCTGAAATACTGCTCACAAAACCCAACTCGGAATTTGAATAATTGTAGCTCGGTTCCATGCAGCAGCTGTGTACCCTTGTCAATGTGAAAACCAATATTTTTCCAGGCAATGGAGAGGGTTGGGAGGATGGTGGGACCAGAAAACCTGGGCCCAAGTAAAATTCAAATATTTGCCTGAATATAAACCCGCAACCATCAGCCATCTTACCCTGCATACAGCAGGACACCATTTCCCTTTCTCTACAGATTTTTGTAATTTTAGCTGGGTAGTAAGAACAGGGATAAAAATAACAATTTATATCAGGCTCTCACTGAAGCAAAATTATTTTGAATTCCTGTACCTCCATTTTGGGAAATCAAATGGAGAAGTTAAAGTTCAGGATACAAAATACTCATTGCCTTTTCCTGGTTAATCAGAAAATCAGTATTTACCAAGAGAGAAGTCAGCACAAAGGGCCCATTGTCGACTGGTTCCACTAGCTGTGTGATCTTGGCAAGCTACTTAACCTCTCTGTGCCTCTGAAATCTCATTTTAAAAGCAGAATAGTAATAGTACTTCTTGTGTTGTTGGTTAGGATTAAATTGTTTCATTAATTAGAAATATGTGCAAATTTTGGTGTATGGCACATAATACGGAGCCAATAAAAACCATAGTGGGGGTTGGTATTAGTACTCGCAGGATGATGTTCGATCTTATTTGTTCTGTGGCAGCCCTCTTGCCAGAAAGTATGTGCCACTGGAGCTAAGAATTCAGAATAGGTGTGGCTTGGATTGAGGAAGAACCAGAAACTTCCCTTCTTTCAACATCTACTTTGTGTCAATTGCTCTGTCACAGATTTGAGTGAGTAACAGGCTTGCCCTCCAAGCATCCCAGGCTGAGAGAGAGACCATGATGTGCAAGCAAGAAGAGGATGCTGAGGAATTTGATCCAACTACTCAAAGATTTTATGTTGCTGAAGCATGATAACAAAGGTGGAATACTTTGAGATGGACAAGTGTATGAAAAGGTCCTCGTCGTTGAGGAGAGACATTTAGAATAGGTTCAGCAGCTTCCCAGAGCCACTGTGGGTCTCTGAAAATGGGGAATAACCTGAAAAATTCCCTCACCTATGAAAGGAGGCTAATAACAGAACTCGCCTCATAGGTTATTACGAGGATTAAGTAAGTAGACATCTGGGAAGTCCCTAGACTACTGCCTAACATTCAACAAGCTCCATATATGTGGTAGGTGCTAGTGTGGTGATTTCCCTAGGACCTAAAATATTGCTTGGCACATATGTGAAAGTGTTAGTCGCTCAGTCGTGTCTGACTCTTTGTGACCCTATGGACCGTAGCCTGCCAGGCTCGATCCATGGAATTCTCCAGGCAAGAATCCTGGAGTGGG
Organism: Bos mutus; assembly: GCF_027580195.1. Taxonomy (NCBI): domain Eukaryota; kingdom Metazoa; phylum Chordata; class Mammalia; order Artiodactyla; family Bovidae; genus Bos; species Bos mutus. The sequence goes on along the minus strand of NC_091626.1, from coordinate 24,771,267 downwards.
TTGCCATTTCCTTCTCCAGGGGATCTTTCCAACCCAGGGATCAAACCTGTGTTTCCTGCATTACAGGCGGATTCTTTACTGTCTTAGCTACCAGAGAAGCGGCACTCAAATTTACTTTAATTGGAGTTTAATTGCTTGACAATATTGCATTAGTTTCTGCTGTACAGTGAAGTGACTCAGCTATATGTATACATGTATCCTTTCCCTCTTGGGCCTCCCTCCCACCCCACCAGCATCCTACCCTTCTAGGTCATCGCAGAGCGCCAGGTTCAGCTCCCTGTGCTATATAACAGCCTCCCAGTAGCTGTCACTTATACATGTCAATGCTACTCTCTCAATTCATCCCATCCTCCCTTTCCTCCCTATTTTTTCTTCTTGCCCATTCTATGCATTTTTGTCTCTTTACCCACCCTGAAAATAGGTTCATCCATACCATTTTTCTAGATTCCACATATATACATTGAGGCACTCAGATTTTTAAATGGGAGAATGAATGAGTCAGTGAATAAGTACACGGAGCAGTGAATGTCATAGTGGAAAACTAGACCTCAATTCTAATTCCACCTCTACAACTAACTAGTCCATGAGTAAAGCACTTCAGCTCTCTGAGCCTTTATTTTTCCATCTATTAGTGAGGGGTCCATACTTGATGGTCGCCAAGGTTACTTCCAATGCTAAAATTCCATTGTTCTAAAAAGTAATTAGAAGGTATGGGGGAAATAGAGAAATAAATGATTTGTATGTACCTTAGTTTAGGAGACTGAGATATATTATGATGTCACTAGTAGAGAGACTAGTAGAGACCAACCTAGACATTATATTATAAAGCAGAGATATTACTTTGCTAACAAAGGTCCGTCTAGTCAAAGCTAGAAAGCTGAAGAATTGATGAAGCTGAAGAATTGATGCTTTTGAACTGTGGTGTTGGAAAAGACTCTTGAGAGTCCCTTGGACTGCAAGGAGATCAAACCAGTCAATCCTAAAGGAAATCAGTCCTGAATATTTGTTGGCAGGACTGATGCTGAAGCTGAAACTCCACTAGTCTGTCTATCTGATGCAAAGAACTGACTCATTGAAAAAGACCCTGATGCCGGGAAAGATTGAAGGCGGGAGAAGGGGATGACAGAGAATGAGATGGTTGGATGGCATCATGGACTCAATGGACATGAGTTTGAGCAAGCTTCGGGAGTTGGTGATGGACAGGGAAGCCTGGCGTGCTGCAGTCCATGGGGTTGCCAAGAGTCAGACATGACTGAGCGACTAAACTGAACTGAGTAGAGACAGAAAGTTTGGAAAGGGAGTCAATTTTTAAGGACATTGAAATATGATAGGTTCAATGTTTTTTCAATGTTTAATTGCACATGTAGTACATGAATCTATTGACTGTAAAAATTTTTTATTGCATTCTGTTTTTGTCCTGGTGGGATGCCGGTGAGCTTGAGATGGCAGTGGGTATCCAAGTGATATGCTGGCATGAGGGCAAAATAGACAAGTATTTTTCCAATGAGAAATCACATATCCATAAAAAAAAAGCCAGCATCTGAGCTTAAAGCAAGTCCCCGGATGCCCTGTAAGAGGACTTGGCTTTTGTTGCCAGTGGTCACTTGATGGGTTGGGTATCAGAGGGAACACTGCTGAGCCACTGAGGAAGCACACAAGCCCCAGGGAGGGCCCCTCAACTGCTGCTTGCTGCCTCCCCAGTGGGGTGGACAGACTGCCCAATGCATGACATTCACTGCACAGGAAGGGGCCCAGCATGCCACCATATAACTCATGCTCATCAGGAGAGGTACCTTTGCCTTCTGCGCATGGTACTTTACTTCTCAACTTAGCTGATCCCTTTTGACCCAGATGGGCTGGAAATTTCTTGGGATGATCCCACTTAAATAAAGACCAAATCTGGGTTAGACTTTCCAGAGTTTCTAATTTGGCCAATACGAAATACTGTGAGGGACCTCCCTGGTGGTACAGTGGATAAGAATCCGCCTGCCAATACAGGGGACACAGGTTTGATCCCTGGTCTGGGAAGATCCCACATGCCTTGGGCACCAAAGCCCACATACCACAACTACTGAGCCCTCGTGCTGTAGAGCCCGTGCTCCGCAACAAGAGAAGCCTCTGCAGTGGGAGGCCCGCACACTACAACTAGAGTCGCCCCCACTCGCCTCAGCTGGAGAAAGCCCATGTGCTGCAACAAAGACCAACGCAGGCAAAAATCAATTAAAAAATAACCCCGTCCAAGGCAGTGCTGCCAAAGCAGCTCCAGTTATACTGCTTAAGGACCACTGAGACCAGGGGCGGGTGACAACTTCCCGCTACAAGTTGCCTCCAGTTCCACAGGCCGCCCAGTTGGTGACCCAAGAGACCAAAGGAGGTACCTTTTAACACAGCAGACACCCCTTATCTGACACAGAGCAGAGCTGTGGCTGTTTGTTTCACTGGAAAAGTTGGTTAGGAGAGAATCATGAAAAAGTGATACATGCATACCTTAACCACTTCAAATGAATGGAGAATATACCAAGGAATATTCATTCAAGAGCCTTTTGAGGTAGGACCAAAGATTCTCTTTGATTTTCGGTCCCCATAATTTGAGTTTCTTTCTTAAATAAACCACACTTGAAATAAACCACCCAGTTTTGACCTCCTTAAAGTACATCAAGAATTTAAAAAATACTTTTAAAGCAACTGTATGTTGACCTCTTTCATATTTTTATTCTTTTTTTCATGGTTTTTTTTTTTTCAATTATCTTACCCATACCAAAGTTATCAGCAATTGTCTTAGCTGACTCTCCTTTATCAAGTTGTTCCAAACCATTCAGCTAGGTCTTCATAGAAACAACTGTACTCTCTCTTTTCACATTAATTTCATCAGTGTGTGTAACATTTAGTGAATGTACGTTATTAGAATAACAGGTATGCCTGACATAAGCAGATTCGAGAACAAACACAACTGACCCTCACTCGCAAACTCGAATGATGTGAGAAATGTGGGCATACAGAGGAGACTTCTGCCAGAAGGCTCCAGCATATTGTAGTCTGCATCAGGAAAATTTTCAGACCATGTGAGCAGGTTGGTTAACCCAGCAAGGAGTTGACTAGAGTTCCTGATATAATTAGGTTGTCAAACAGCAGATCAGTCCTGGTCCTCTCTGACCTTCTCTCCTAGTCATCCTATTACTCATTCATACCATTTGTCTATTGTCTCCCCTGGGTCATTCTACTTGGCACTGGAGAGGGAAGGAGATACTGAAGAAGCGGAGGCAGGAGAGGAAGTGATGAAGGCCATGTTGGAGGAAGAATATCCTGACAATTGTAGGCCAATAGCCCTTCCTGAGCTTGGGAAGAGACACCTAAATTGCCTTCCCTTCCCACTGTCCACTCACTCGACCTGGCAGGCCCTGGAGCTTGGTGCAGGGGTCCATGCTGAGTAGGACACAGCCTCTGCCCTAGGAAAGCCTTCAGCCTGGAGCAGGGACAGCTGGTAAACTCACAAGTACTGCACAATTGAATTAGGTCCAATGGTTGAGGATGGATAGATGCGATCAGGAACACCAGGCTGGATCTTCAAAGTGGTAGATGGTTTCCAGATGGAGGGAAATAAGACGGCAGAGGATAAGGTCTCCAGGCAGTGGACACATACACAGAGAAGTGGAACCGAAAGGGTTTGGTAGCCTCACATGCCTGAATACCCATTGGAAGGACTGATGCTGCAGCTGAAGTGCTAATACTTTAGTCACCTAATGCAAAAAGCTGACTCATTGGAAAAGACCCTGATGCTGGGAAAGATTGAATGCAGGAGGCGAAGAGGGCAACAGAGGATGAGATGGTTAGATGACATCACTGATGCATTGGACATGAGTTTGAGCAAAATCCAGGAGATAATGAAGGACAGGGAAGCCCAGTGTGCTGCAGTCCATGCAGTCACAAAGAGTCAGACATGACGGAGCAACAAGAGCAACATGCCTGAATGAGGGAGGGAAGAGGTTGATAAGACAAGCAGAGGCTAGATCTTGAACAAACAAACAAAATGCCGCCTTTAGAAGCCTGACCTTTCTTCGAGGTCGCTAAGGTGTCAATGCAGGAAATTTAGGCAGTAAGGTAACATGGTCATATTTATGAAAGGTCGCACTGATGGAGGATGTTTGGGATGAAGCAGAGTGAGGAGGATGAAGGGAGGTTGTCAGGATCGGATGGGGGGGTCCTCATCCTATCCTGACCTATAGAAATATTCCTAGAGGTCAGATGGCATGCATCCACAGAAAAACATATTCTTCACCACACAGTGCTGGGCATATAGTGAGGGCTGGCTGGCTGGATGAGTGGATGAACAAATGAGTGGGTGGATTATGATTCCACCATACTGCTAGTCTTACATGTGTTGTAATTTCTCTTCCTTCAGCCATCTACCTCTGTAAGAGGACAATGCAGAATAAAGCAAGGCTGGAACTGGCAGATTATGAAGCAGTAAGTATGATTATTTTCCAGGTACGGTGTAGGAGGAGAGTATAAACTACCTTCAGCTCTGACTCAGCTTGCATTTTTCCCTTTTTCTTCCCCCAACTCCTTCAGACAGTGGAAAGGAAGTCTCTTCTATTTCCCTTTTTTTGTTCTCAGCTCTTCTTACCATCACAATATAATCATATCTTTATATAAAGGACTCTCAAATCTCAGCAATAAAAAAACAACTCAGCCTAAAAATTGGCAAAGGACTAGAACAAACACTTCACCAAAGAGGGCTTAAGTATGACAAAGAAGCATATGGAAAGATGTTCAACAGCCATTAGAGAAGTACATACTAAATCCATGATGAGATGCCACTACACATCAGAATGGCTAAAATTAAAAGTACTGATAGTTCAGGTGCTGATAAGGATGTGGTGGGCAACTGGAATTCTCCTATATTGCTGGTGGGAATGCAAAAGGGTGTGGCCACTCTGAAAAATGGTTTGGCAGTTTCTCATTAAGTTCAACGCACACGTACCATATACAACCAAGTAATCCCACTTTAATATAACTACATACATACCCCCAGAGAAATCAGAACTTACAGCAACACAAAAACCTGTACACTAATGTCCATGGTAGCTTTATGTGTGATACCTCAAAGATGAAAACAATCCAAATGCACTTTTACAGATGAATGGTTAAATGAACTACTCTACAGCCTTGGAACAGAATACTATTCTACCCTGAAAAGGAATGAATTATTAATCCAACCACTTGGATGAGTATCAAAGACATTATGTTGAGTGAAAGAAGTCAGTCTCAAAAGATTGCAAACTGTGATGTTCCAGTTATGTGAAAAAGCTGTCATGAGGGAAAACAGATCAGTGGCTGCCAGGATACATGCAGATATAAAGAGATGGCATGAAGGAATTTGTGGGGTGGGGGGCAATGATGGAACCATTCTGTATCCTGATTGTGGTGGTGGTTAACCATGCATATACATGTGTTAAAATTTATATTACTATATACCAAAAGAAGAAAAACAAATTTACTATATGATCTTTTTTTTTAGCTTAATATATGATAATTTTTAAAAATTGCATCTTCAGACCCAATTCACCAGTACTTGGCAGTAGATGCAAAATCTTAGGACCAAATCCAATCCAGAAGACAAGACGGATGTCAGATGGAGATATACACTCCCAACTTTCCTCCTCCGTCTTTCACAAGGCATGATTGCTTGCAGAAACTGGAGACCCCACCGCGCTCATATCCACCCCCATTTAATAGAGCCAAAGCACAGCGAACTTGGAAGAGTCACAGATAATGTTTTAAGTATTTAAAACCTGGGATTGCAAGATCTTTTCCCCCAAACCACTGTTTGTACAGGTCACAGAAAACCTAGAATATTGGCTGGCTTTTCACAGGCCCTCCAGGGGAGGCATTGTGGAGCCATGAAATGACTGAAGGGCTGACAGCCAGGAGACGGGGAACATCAGGGGCAGTGAAGACTCCTCACCCCTGGATACTCCAGCATGAACAGCTCCTTCAGATTCACCCGTCTCCCCATGTCCCTCCCACTCTCATGGCCTCAGTCTTCTGAAGCAAGAGTGAGGCCCTGCTCACCAGACCTTGTCACTCATGGGTACCAGCACCCAAGTCCACCCATCCACTGAGCCACCACTCCCTTCTCTGCAGCCCACGGGGCACGTGCCTGCCCTCAGAGCACATGGGTTCTATGGGTGCATGAGGGCACCTCCCTCCACTCTGTGGTCCCACTGGCATCACAGGACCTGTGGGCTGGCAGGGAGACAGTAGTGCAGGATGCAGAGCAGAAGTTCACCGGAAGCCTTGGGCCCTGGCTAAAGTTGGCTTATCCATGGGAGCCAAGAAACATAAGTGGGTTGGGACTTTATGATCTCCCCAAGCGTCCCCAGCCTGGTAGTTTATGGCTCTGAGCGTCCTAGGCACCCAGTCCCACCCCCCTATCTGCCCTCATGTGCCAGCAACCACCCCTCTCCCAGAAGACCACTGCCTGGCTCTTTGGGCGTCAAGCACCAAGTGCTTTAACTTGGACATGACTACATCCCTTCCAGAGTGCAGAAGCACGTGGCCCCTCCATCCTGTGTCTCCCCTCCCAGTAGTTCCCGTGTTTTTAAAAAAGCTCCTGAATAGAAACACAACAGCACCAACTCCTAACATACTTTACTCTGTTTTCTATTCTCTTGCCCTACAACATTCTGCTTTGGTATTGGTAAAGAATATGGCATTAAGATGTTCTTTCACATTGAAGTTCTGTCTAAAAGTGGTTAGAAACTAAAAAAAAATTTTGTTTTCACAATTCAGTAATTATATTATTTTTATGTATATTATATAATTTCATTATTTTTTCCTGATGGCATAGTATCTTTGTAAAAACAAAAATTTAAACAACAAAGAAAGCAGAGAAAGAATCCTGCAGTCCTTTTTTCTATACATACATTTTTTTATAATAAACTTAGATCACACTGTAAACATTTATTGTGTAAGCTGCTTCTTTCTCCAGTCATATACTGTAAGGATGTTGAGACTTTTCCTATAGCAGCAATAATAATCTACAGTCTCATTTTTAATGGCTGTCTAGTATTCCATGGTATGACTGTATCATGATTTAGGTAACTGCTTCCCAGTTGACTGACATTCAGGCTTTACCAGCTTTGCTTCTTGTGAACAGTGAAAAAAACAAAAGTGGAAAAAAAAGTGAAAGTTGCTCAGTCACATCCAACTCTTTATGACCCCATGGCTATACAGTCAGTCCATGGAATTCTCCATGCCACAGACCTGGAGTGGATAGCCTATCCCTTCTCCAGGGGATCTTCCTAACCCAGGGAATGAACCAGGGTCTCCTGCATTGCAGGCAGATTCTTTACCAACTGAGCTATCAGGGAGAATCAAATGGTTGATTTTTTGAAATGTTTACACAGCAAGCCTTGGTAATAACTGAGTTTACATGCATTGGTCTTCAACCAAAGCTCCTTTTATATTAATAATCCACTAATGAGGGTAATCAATTAGTTTTGGCATGAGCTCTATGAAAACACACAGCATAATGTGGGCTCTTGCCTTGCATTCCATCAGAATTAGGCGAGTCATTAAGGGACCTGTCAGACACCCCGCCTCACTGTCCTATTGTGCCACTAGGTTGAGCAACAGACTTTGCCAAAAGGCTTCTTCCCTCTCCCTCTAAAGGTGACCCAGAATGCCTTTTCTTTCCTATGGTTTTTGTGTTTTCCTTTCATGAACATCACAAACCTGGGCACTCCCTTCTTTCCCACCTTTGAATCTGGACTTTCAAAGTGATTAATGCAAGGCCCTCTGGGTTCTCCTTTTCTGCCACCTTCTAGCCCCCTGATTGCTAGAAGACAAATCTTGAGAATTCCATTCTTGGTCTTGCAGTCAGTTGCAAAGACCCCTCTCGTTCCTTCCCTAAACCCAGCGTGTTTGAACAATCACATCCAGTCTCCCTGTCTTCAGTGGCCTTTATAAATGCTGTGTGAGTCATGTTCCTGTAAAACACACAAGAAAAGAAGAATCGGGGAACCACACAGACTTCAGCCTTAATGGACGTGTAAATGAATATTAATAGTTCTCTGTACAACAGGGTCTGGTGCAATGTCAAACTGGGTTCATGTCCGGTGGATTTAAAGTAGGGCCCTGCTGTTTTGTTGCAAGTAACCAAAATAGATGGCTGCCTTGTAATAAGTATCGATGTGCAAACTCACGATGATTAATGCCTTCTTGTTGATTTTCATTTCTCTTTAGGAAAACTTAGCAAGACTCCAGAGGGCCTTTGCAAGGAAGTGGGAATTCATCTTTATGCAAGCAGAAGCACAAGTCAAGTAGGTGAACTTCACAGGACCCCTTGCAAAGAGAAAAAGACTCTCTGGAATTTAGAGGTGGTGTGAGAGTGAGGTTTCCTTCCATCCAGCCGTGGTTGGTCACTGTCTCTCCATGACAACAACTGGGCAGAAATCAAGGTCAGGATGGATAAGTTGCATTTCTATCACCCACGACACCCTGAAATAATCTCCAAAGTGTGTGTTCCAGCAGGTAATGGGGTCCCTCCCAAATGTATAACTCTGGTTCTAAGAAGCTGTACCTAATTCCCAAGGAGATTTCCAAATCTTCTGTGCTTGGAAGCTGAAAAACACTAGACCCACTTTATTTGTTGGTCTGGAAATTTCATCTTTCTAGGAAAACATACTGGAGTTTTAGGAAAGCCAACAAGCGGCACCTCCTCCATCTCTCCTAAGGGGAAGGGTTCAGAACCAATCAAAAACAAGGCAAAGAAGTCAGACATTTGGAGTCCAAGATGTCAGACTGCTACTCATAAAACTAGTGATGGGACATGATTTTGGATCTATGACCACAAATCATTGCCCTAGAATTACAGTGTCCCATCCAGGGCAGACCTGGGTATCTGTAGTAACACCCCCTGATCTGAGGGCAGAGTCAAGCCTGTAAGTTTACTGCCTGCAGAGAACAGCTGTCCTGAGAACAGACTGACCCAGATGGACCAACCTCAGCTTTCTCTATTTCTTTTTTCAAATGTGCCAATAAGTTAAATCAAGAAGAGATGAGAGGAGGAGAAAGTCAGAGTGTTTTTTCCATATTCTTCCCTCCCAGGGAGTGTAGTGGAAATGCCTTTCTCTGTAAGGAAACAGAAGTGGGCAGTGAATGTCCCCCAGCCCAGAAACATGGTCATCAACCAGATCCTTTTGATTCTGGGAAACGGGCTTGCTCAGGTGGGGTTGTCTCTTGTCCTTTTCGGCAGCAGGCTCTGATTTAGCTGCAAGTGATGATAGAAGAAATGGGACAGAGGAGGGGGTGGGGAAAGGATGCTGAACTGGGAGGAGGTGAGTATCTTTTCTCTGGGCACCACTTGCACCTGAGGAGCCCCCGTGGGTCTTCAAAGGGCCCCTCCCCACACTCTGGGCAGTGTTGCAGCCCACCCTCAGGGCTGTGCTCAGGCTGATGAGCAGTCTGCTTGCAGCTGGAAACGACATGAGGTTCTTGGGTCCCATGAACTGTATCCCTCCTCCCCTCCCCCTGCAACCTCTGCCCCCTACCCATGATTCCACGTGCACGCACCCTGACCTCAGTGCTCCCCACAGCCCCTGAGGAAGGAGAAGGCAGGCGGGTTGGGGAGGGGTGAGAAGGAGGAAGAATTGAGCCAGTGCACTCAGGAACCACTGGGAAGAGAAGGTCTGATTTACACTTTCAGGACCACACAGCATCATCGCACGTTATAAAAGGAGGGGGAAATACCCCTTTGTATATATATAGTATTTCTCGATTCCCTGTTTTGATTAACTCTGTGATTACATTATAATTCTGGGCCGTTTAAGTACACAGCAATTCTCACAAAAATCACAGGGTTATTATGACTTTATTTTAGTCTAGTAAACTAAAGTACTCCCAAGAGAGCCAAGAACCAGGAGTTACACAGCAATTAATTGAAGTTACTTTCTACTTAGATAACATGGAGTAATGCAGGCTGCTTTTTAAGGCTCTTACCTATGCTCCTGATCACAACATGAAAAATCTGTCTGTCTTGCAATTTGTGCCTCCCTCAGCTGAGGCCAGTGATATTTGCCTTCTGGATCTTGTCATACACCAGGGCTATTACTTTGCTTTTAGAGAACCAGATGGTTTATGTAACTTTTAAAACATGTGAAAAGTGTGTTCGTCCCTCAGTCATGTCTGACTCTTTGCGACCGCATGGACTGTAGCCCGCGCCAGGCTCCTCTGTCCACAGAATTTTCCAGGCAAGAGTACTGGGGTGGGTTGCCATTTCCTTCTCCAGGGGATCTTCCCGACCCAGGGATTAAAATCAGGTCTCCTGCATTGCAGGCAGATTCTTTACTATCTGAGCCACCAGAGAAGTACTATTTTAAAACACATAACTGCAGCATTTTGAAGACATTTCTACTGATTCTGAAGCTAAAGCAAACTTTCGGATTTGAGGATGAAAGATTACAAGCCTATGGTTATATTCCTTCTCATAACTTGAATATGCAGTGTCCTTTGATAAGGTGGGGGACGGGGGAGAATGACAACAACTAATGCAGTTCTTAATAATCCAAATCTTAATAATTCAAAAGGACAGCTGCATTCCTGAACACTGGATAGGCTCACCCTATTCATTATACGTAATCAGTAATTTGCACTCTAGCTGAAAACACGCTCTCTTACCATGTGTGGGCTTCTTGAGGGTTCCTTGAGGAACTAGCACCCATATCATACAGCTCTGCAGAGAGCAGGAGCCACACAGGTGCCAAGAGCCCTATGTACACTAAGCTCCTAAAAATGGGACCTAGAGCTGGCACGTGGATCAGGAAGGAAAAACAGAATAAAAAGCCTCTGATTTCCCTTTTTTCACTCTTCCAGGATTGATCGGAAAAAGGATAAAACAGAAAGGAAAATTTTGGATAGTCAAGAACGAGCCTTTTGGGATGTCCACAGGCCAGTGGTGAGAAAGCTCTGCTTGGTTCTCTATTTTTCAATTTTCTCTCTTCCTTCACTTAAAAGAAAAGACTGTCTTTAGCCACGAGGCATCTCACTCTTAAGAAAATTGCTAAGCTTTGTGAAATTGCTTTTGCCATTCACTTGGATCATCTCAGTAGATCTTCTGGTATGTATATCAGTTCCACCTTTTAAAAATGATTCATTCACGAAATATGGAATTGCAAATGGTGGAGCTGTGGGAATTCCACCCAGGGAACTTTGGGCCCCAAAGTTTACAGTCCTAAAATAAGCTTTTCCATTTCTAATGTTATTCAATTCCAACTTCTAGTGTATTCTCTTTCAAATGCAACCGATTGATGTTACTCACAGTCACTGGTCATTGAAAGCACTGAATTAATGGATTCTGAGTCATTATCCTGGGAGAAATACAGGGTTAGTTTCTTGCAAGCCTCCAGTCACATTTTCATCAACCAATCAATACAGAACCTAGTTTAAAGTGTGTTTCAGCTTAAAGCCACCTTATTTAATGTATATTGTTGATCACTGACTTTGAACTCACAGTGCACGCCTGGATGGCACATATCTTACACACCTCTTTTTCCATAAAGCAAACCCCAAGCCTTCGTGCCCTTAGGAACATGAGACAGCACATCAGCACTGGGCTTCGGGGCCATGTTAAACAGCCAAATCACCAACAAAAAACACAAAAATGTGTAAAACACAGTGCTAAGTAGACCATGAAAGGGACACTTGTTTACGGCAGGAGAGGAAACAAGAAGGCGCCTCCCAGGGAACATGCAGGTCAGGCAGCTCAACATTTTTGCTGCTCTGTGCATATGCACCAGTGACCATGAAGTCACCACGAGCATCAGTGTGGGAATTATAAGTAGATTTCAGCAAGTAGGCAGATTCACAAATACAAAATCCATGAATAATGAGATCTGATGCATTTCCAATTTCATGTTATTAAAACAAATTTTGCATTTTCCTCATGAAATGAAACTAAGATGAATAAATTATGTCAGCCTTCCTCAAGTCTGATTAGAAGCAAAACCATAGCCTGCCAGGCTCCTCTGCCCATGGAATTTTCCAGGCAAGAATACTGGGATGGGTTGTCATTTCTACTCCAGGGGATCTTCCCAATACAGGGATCAAACCGGCGTCTCTTGCATTTCCTGAATTGGCAGGCGGATTCTTTACCACTAGTGCCACCTGGGAAGCCCTTACGTGGCTAGGTGTGTGAAATAACAACGGCTCTAATTGAAGCCATCCACTGCTTTGAATAATGAGTTTACTCGTATAAACTGTACACTGTACCGTCTACATATCATCTTTAGATAAAATGAGCTATGTTATTTTATTTCATGTGAGAACTCTGTGGAGGAACACATATTACAGATGGAAACACCTTTGTAAAAACAAATTGTCAATGGCAAAATGGAGGTAATCATGTATTATGTGTAACAGGAAAGACAAAGACTGGTTCTGAGGGTGTCACTTGAGCCAACTTGGAAGGTATGATTGTCACTTAGTAATTTATATGATTTTTTTTCTCAGCCAGGCTGTGTGAACACAACAGAAATGGATATCAGAAAATGTCGACGTTTGAAGAACCCACAAAAGGTTAAAAAGGTTCGCTAGTTTAGCTGAATTAAAATTCTTGATGAGAATTGCCCTTCCATTTTGAATACTGTTCAAATAACAATTTGCTATTTGTAATTCTCCCTGTTTCATCCTTGGAAACCATTTCATTCATTCTACAAGTGTTTATGGAGTGGCAGGTGTGGGCTTGGCTGCAGAAATACAGTGGCAAGTCCTACAAGTGAAAGTGAAAGTCACTTAGTCATGTCTGACTCTTTGGGACCCCATGGACTATACAGTCCATGGAATTCTCCAGGCCAGAATACTGGAATGGGTAACCTTTCCCTTCTCCAGGGGATCTTCCCAACCCAGGGATCAAACCCAGGTCTCCTGCATTGCAGGTGGATCTTTACCAGCTGAGCCACAAGGGAAGCCCAAGAATACTGGAGTGGGTAGCCTGTCCCTTCCCCAGCAGATCTTCCTGACCCAGAAATTGAACTGGGGTCTCTTGCATTGCAGGCAGATTCTTTACCAACTGAGCTATCAGGGAAGTCCCTAGCCCACAGCCTGGTAGGCATGAAGCAAGCCACCAGGCGATGGTGGGAAGTTCAGGATGGTTCAGGAACACCAGGAGGGGGCACCAGACCAGGGGCTTCCCAAGGATTTCCATAGCAGTCTCAAGGGTACAGAGGTCCAAAGTAGCTCTTGACTCTGGGGAGGCAGTGGAGAGGAAAGGACACATAAGGAACCATAAGTAATGAGATCCCACAGGGCCTGGCTTGATACTTTGACACAAGTGAAAGTCTTAGTATAGTTAGATCTCCCCCAAGTCAAACCACCAACTCATCCAGCCATGAATGATCCTGTGGCCATTTGTGTTTCACTGCACTGGAAAAGGCAGTGATTCTCTCTCATCTATATATGTGTCATGATGTATGTATCAACTCCTTCATTTTACTTATATATTTTGTTCTCATTGAGTTATTGGTACCCACTGTATTATTCTTTTTTAAAATCTTACATAAAAGAATCTTTGTTATTATCATTGCAGTCAGGAAAGTATGCAAGTGTGTTGCTGTCATTTCACAATACCAGGGTAATGGAAGGCCAGAATAAACAGATGACAGATTCAACATCTTCATATTTTTATGTTAGTCTTAAAATGTCCTCATTTTATCTTTAAAGACCCCCTAATTCTAATATTCCAGAATTTCATGGAGCCCATGTGCACATTATCTGAGCCTTCCATGATATTATAGATTTCAACTATAAACTGTACCCTTCAAGGTTATTTTTCTTTCCCAGAACAAAGAGTGTCTTTAATGTGTTTCTAACAAAAGGAACAGATTAAAAGTAGCCATACCTGTGATTATGTGGGAAAACTGAGTCCAGAAAACTGGTCAGAAGAAAAGGAACAAATATGAAACCCTCCCATCTCAAGTTTGTACCAAAGAGGCATAACCGATAGAAAGTCTAGAGGGGGTCTCTTTGTGCATAATGTTTAGCTGTTCTTGAACCTTCTTGTGTCTCAGAATCACCTTGAGCATTTGATAAAAGTGCAGGCTCCCCAGCTCTACCCACAAAGATTCTGGTTCAGTGAGTCTGGGCTAGAGTTTGGCAATGTGCATCTTTACCAAGTACCCAAGATAATTTTTTGCAGATAGTCTATGGACCATATTTGGAGAAGCACTGTTATGCAAGGAGACCATCAATGAAAGGAAGGATTTTCTAGCAGTGATAACCCAAAGATGGGACCAGTTGTCTCAAGAGCCAGAGTTCCCATCATTGGAGAAATTCAAGCAGAGGCTGATGACTTATTGTCAGGATGTCACAGAGGAGCACAGAAGCATCAGATGAGTGCTCAAAGTAGCTGACCCTTTGGGCCTCCTTCAGCTCTTGAGGGTGCTTGATTCAATGGTCTCGTTTCTTCTCTAGTCTGTGTACGGTGTGACTGAAGAATCCCAGTCGCAAAGCCCAGTGCACATCCCCAGTCAGCCAATCAGGAAAACTACAAAAGAAGACATCCGGAAACAAGTGAGTGAATTGGTTGCTGCACTTGCAAAGGGAAACATGGCCAGTTTGAAAACCTTTTGAATGTTCACAGGGAGCTTTAAGTTCCCGGAAAGCACAGTAGAAGCAGCTGTGGGTGACTTGAACCTTCGAGCACTGTGTGTGAATAATTTATGGAGGCTCAAGAGTCAGTAGAAAAGGACATAATGAGTTACCATAACACCATGGGCTGACTGCTGTAGTAGGGTTTTCTACAAGATGCTGTAGGAGCTGGGGGGTGGGGGGGTAGGGTGGGGTGGGCAGGGAGCACTCATGTCACAGGGTCCTTAAAATTGTAATGCACTTTCAGAGTAAACCAGCTCAGGACCACCAGCTTCACTGCTCTGATTCAGAAGGAAAGCTGACAAATAGAGCAAGCCCTACTCCCAATGCCATTGCACCATTATTTGGTTCCATGTTATCAGCCTCCATGATGAGGAGTTAACTGGTCAACCCAAGTCAACAGACAGTAGCTGACTAATTACATTACTCCTTTCCAGGCGTTCACTGGTGACTTGAGGGGCTACTTTTTACATTATGCTTTACTGGCTTCTAGGGGGCTCCCAAAGGCATAAACTGTGAGGTGCCTGACCTTGACAAGTTTATTATTGTGTGGGGGAAGGGAAATAGATTATGGAAAATAGCTACTCAGTGATTCCAGGTAGGTACACCAAGCACACAGGTGTGATGTAGGTGTGAAAGTTGGGTAGGAGATCACTGGACAAGAGTCAAACCAAATAGTTAAAGCTTTGTAGAATATAGACTGTCTTTAAGTTAGCAATCACTTCCGGGAATCAAGCCTTAAGCCATAACACAGAACAGGAGAATATGTGATGTAAGCTAAACAGTAAAATGTATTTCTTGAGTGTGGTAAGAATTTCCAAAAGAGGAAAGTAGTTGCTGGAGTGAAACTTAGAGGCCTGGAGAAGTCTGTCCAGAGGATGTGTTTGGCTGTTGGTAGAAATACAGGATTTGGGTTCCTGGGGTGAAAGGGTGAAAATATTCCAGTTTAGTCTTAACGCTTCTGTTCTGTCTTTCCTCAGATAACATTTTTGAATGCACAGATTGACAGACATTGTTTAAAAATGTCCAAAGTGGCTGAAAGGTATGTTTCCCCTTACTGTTATTATTTTTTTCTAATTCAACAAAGGAGAAATGTGCCAGGATTATGGCTGACGAGTGTGTATCAGGAGGCAGACCACAGTCATTTCTTACACTGATGGGTGGAAACACCACAGGCCTGTTTGAGTATAGCTAAGATAGCAGACCTCCCTTGAGTGATGCTAAAAAATGTTCTGTTGCTAAAGCTTTTCAGGAGGGTGGCTGAGAGACCTTGTCAATCAAGGAAGAACCTTAAAAGCTACATAATGCACATTTACCTTCAGCCTCTTGATTAATTCAAATGGAATCGCTCCCTTTTCAGCTGTAAAACGCCCAGATTCACTTTATAGGGGGAAAGAATTATGTGTGCCCTTTGAGGTCCTGGCTGCGCAAACAGGGGGGACTGGACCATCAGGAGGCATTCCACCTCCACACACCATCAACCGCCCAACTGCATCGAATCAGCTGGAAAGAAAATATTTGGCACCTGCAGCCTGGCTTCCGCAGGAGCCTTAGTGCTACAGTCTGCACCAGGAGTCGGTTCCACTCTGTTAACTCATGGGAGACTTGATTTTGTCAATGAAACAGTCTGTTTTTGAATGTTTTTAAAGACGGGAGACCCCCTGGAGAGTCTATATGGAATAAATCTGAGCAGGTAACCCCAAACTAGAGGTTTATTCATCCATATGCTACTGTTAAAGTGGCAACCAGTATCTGAAGACTCAAGGGCTTGAGCTGGGTCTTAGTATTTATTGGTCATCACAGTAAAGTGGGTCCTTTAAGCCCACCTGACACAGAGGACTGGCTGTGTGTTCAACCTGTAAGCCTTTTCTCTGCTGGCCCCTGGGTTCATCCACATCTCCTTTCTAGATAAATAACAGCAAAAAAATCAAGCCAAAGAAAACTCCATACACAAACGCCAAACTGGGATTCACACTTTGCCCTTAAGTGGCCAAGGACATCCTTGGATATGGGCTCATCTCTTTGATGGCATCTCGTATCTATCCCGGGACTTCTCAGTAGTGTCACAATTGACATTCTGGACCAAATACTTGTTGGTGGCAGGAGGCTGTCCTGTACATGACGTTTTGCAGCATCCTTGACCTCTACCCACGTATGTGTGCTGTGACTCAGTCATTTCCTACTCTTTGCAACCCCATGGACTGTCACCTGCCAGGCTTCTCTGTCCATGGGATTTCCCAGGCAAGAATACTGGAGTGGGTTGCCATTTCCTTCTCCAGGGGATCTTCCGGAGCCAGGGATCGAACCCACGTCTCCTGCACTGGCAGGCAGATTCTTTACCTCTGCACCACCTAGGAAGCCCTTGACATCCACCCGCTAGATGCCAAAACCCCACCTCACAGTTTATGACAACAAAAATGTTCTCACACACCATCAAATGTCCCAGGAGGGGGCAAAATCGACCCCACTGAGAATTCCTGATATTCCTATTTTCCCCTAATGCACATGCTTGAGAAGGTTGCCATGGCTGGAGCTCACCTCACATTAGACAAGTGTTCTAGGGGTCACAGTTTTAGCCTGGCAGGCTGGGGAGCCTCCTCACCCCACCCCATCATAATGTGGGGCTTTCGGAGTACCAGGCTCTGAGGTTGCTTTTCAAACCTCGCTGTGGTTGTCTTCATCCCAGCAGAGTGCTTGTGAGTGAAACAGCTGGGAGGACCTGGGCTCCCCTGGTGTCGTAGCCTATGAGGAACTGCAAGCTTCTTTGTCTGTGAATGGGGGACAGTAATGTCTGTCCTGGCTGTCCTAGGATCAGAGCTAGCCGTGGAAGGACACTCTAAAGTTTGCAGACCTGGGAGAGCATGTATGTGGGTGTGTCTTTCCCTTGGTCTGCTTGCTAGGGTCAGTGGTTTTGTGCCTGATCATCCAGGTCGGGGATGGGGTTAAGACTGGAGAGTCTTAAGCCATCGTGCTAGGAATTAGACTCAGTGATTCAGAGTAGACCAGGGAAACTGTGTTTTGAATACCCCATGGTGGACTGACCAGGTCTCTGAGGATTTGGGGAAGCTACTACCCACCACGCACAGAGACCTGAGAGCTCACATCAGAAGGGACACCCAGCCTGGTCTCATCTTTGGGGTGGAGGGAAAGATCCCAACCCCGTCAGCACAAGGGTGGCCAGCTGGGTGGGTGTGCATGGCAGGAAAGGAGACAGCCCTGGCGGGGGCGGGGAGCCTGAGCGGTACATTGTTTGTTTACAGGCCTCACCTGGTACCATCTAATTATGCTTGAGAGCCTGCTCACACCCGAAGAGATTATTCATTCCGACCCTGCCCTCCTCACTCCCCAGCCTGAAGCTTTCACGAGTCTCCGCCCCGCAGAGACTGCATTTTATTCCCAGCAGCAGTAACTGGCAACTTTTCAATGTGACACAAGGGTTTTTCATTAGAGCCACAGGAAACCCCCAGATAGGGAGGAGGAGGGAGAGGAGACGGGTGTTAGCAGGAGATAAAGCAGCCTGGAGCCTTGGTCTGTCAGTGGCTCGGTGGGGGGTGAGAATAGGGAGGTGGTGCTGGCAGCTGGCCTTGGGTGCAACTGCGCTGCTCGCCAGAGGTAGCAGCTGAGCTATCACAGGTGGGCAGACCTGGCTTCCCTGGACCCACTCCAGGCGATCGTGGTCATTAGCCAGAAGCCACAGGGCAAAGGACCGCAGCCCGCCAAGAACAGGCACGTGTGGTTTTCCCCTTAGTTCTCTGAGAACTGAAACTGGGGAGAGGGCAGGAGGGCTGGTGATCATAAAAGTCCAGTTCTGAAAAAGGCAGAAGTCAAGATTGAGTCAAAGGATGCAGCCGACGCAGCTGGGAAGAGAAAAAGGAACCTTTGCAAAGTAAATGAGCAGAACCACAGTGCAGGGGATGGATGTGGAGCCAGCCATCTAGGTTTGGATTCCGCCTCTGCCATTGTCCAACTGTGTGATCTTGGGCAGGTTGCTTCACCTCTCTGTGCCTCGGTTCACCTCTTGAAAGGGGAGACAGCAGTGGTGCGTAACTAACAGGGTTCATGAGTTAATCCTCTTCGAGAGCTTGATCTAGTCCTTGGCACTTGCAACACTTGCAGCGAATATGAACAATTATTATTTTCCAGTGTGATGCTTTGGAAAGGAGCAGAATTCAAGTACATAAAATGGCATGAACCTGCTGTGTGGTGTCCAGAGGGACAGAGGACAGGCCAAGGAAAGAGGCTGGCCCTGCAGATGGCAGTTCTTCCCACCTCTTTCATTTCCACTCTCCAGCACATTGAGTCCTGCAGGCTGCCGAAGGCTGGCCCTGCAGCCTCCAGTCTGTGGGTCTCCCTGGGCTGCCTCCTCTGGTACCATGAACCTGGAACCTTTGAGGAAGGAGGTTGGCTCTTCTGTGCAGATTTTCCTGGGTCATCTTGATTTCACCTCTTCTGTCTCATTGTCCCCGTGAGTGGTCAAATGTCCTAAAATGCCTACATCATGGCCACCAAACTGCATTTCCTGGAAGCGGTACCAAAGCCCATCTGAAATGTCACCCAGTTTTGGCTTTAGAAAATATGGTCCCTGCACACACAAATGAATTTTCCAGACAAATAATGCTTAACACCTTGAGCTTTTCATTTTAAATATTTTGAATGAGAATGTTGCTTTAAAATGCCCTTGCCTTCTTAAAGAAAGAATACTGCCTTTCAGTTAAGTTTTCTGGATAACTCAGGGTCAGTGTTCATATATTATGCTTTAAAATTCTGTCAGTGATCAAGGTCTTACCAAAAGGTTTCCCTTTCCCCTAGTAAAGCAAAAGTGCGGGTCGTTCAGTCATGTCTGATTCTGTGACCCCACGAACTGTAGCCCGCCAGGCTTGTCTGTCCATGGAATTCTCCAGGCAAGAATACTGGAGTGGCTTGCCATTCCCTTCTCCAGGGGATCTTCCTGACCTGGGGATCCAACGTGGGTCTCCTGCATTGCAGGCAGATTCTTTACTGTCTGAGCCATCAGGGCCCCAGACCAGTATGTTCTTTGAGTCTCTGTTTTTGCTTTTTAGTTGCTGCCTTGTTTTCTTATTTCTGTCAGCATGGCTTGTCTCCAGTGGCCCTTCTTCCTCTCTAAACGATTCCCATTTCCAATATGTAGCAGGCCAGGTGTATCAGTTAGCTATTGCTGAGTAACAGACCACCTGAAAGCATAGTGTCTTCAAACAAGTGGCATTTGCTATTGCTCACATGACTACCTGCCAGTCTGTGTGCTCACGTGTCTGTGTACATATGTCTATGTCTGCTGGACCACCCTCATGTCTGTGCGCCTCTGTGGATTCGGTTGGCTGCTCTACTGATCTTGCCTGGGATCTCTCACGTGTTTGGTTCAGCTGGTTTAGGATGACCTCGGCTGGGACCATTGGGCAGAGCTTTGCATGGTCTCCCATCCTCCAGCAGGCCGGTTTGACCTTGTTCGCCTGGGGACAGAAGGATTGCAAGCAAGAGAGCAGAAACGTGCAGAGTTCCTTGAGGCTTGAAACTGGCATTCTGACACTTCTGCTGCCTTTTATTAACAAAAGCAAGTCACAGGCCCAGATCAGATTCAAGGACTGGGGAAATACACTCCATTTTTAAAACAGATCTACCGCACCAGAAAATCAAATAATCAAGTTCTTCAGTCTCCATCCAAAAGCAAGAGGAAAAGAGTCTTCATGAGGTGTGCTCTTCTTAATAACAGGCATTGAGCCTTGGGGCATATGTTATTTCATTGTAGACTCTGCTCTGAGGCCCTTTTGGTCATTTATCTATGTTTCCTCAAGAGGCGAAATTGCCAAATAGATGAGGTCTTGCTCTTCTTTGCAAGAGTGCTCAAGGGGATCCACTTTTTATTCAGCCCAGCTTTATAGCACTAGGCAAACCAACTTTGAGAATGCAAAAATCTATACATTTCAGTTCCAAATTGTTGGAAAGTCTCTATATTTTGCTATGTTTCTCCACCTTTAGTGGCACTGAGCTCTGGCCAGTCACTGCCCGGATCATGCAAAGCTGTCCCACATGGAGAAATAGTGTTGTGTGATTTTTTATCTGCTCCTGCACTTAGCTTATCCTTACCTGATCCTTGGGAGCCATGTGTGCATCACAGCCAACTGCTGAGTTGATTTTTTACCATCACCTTGCCTGCCCATGTCCGAGATCACTGCTGCCCCCTGAAATTATAGCAGGCTCCTCCTCTGCTTCCTGACCCCTCTATGATCATGAAGTGTAATTCATGAAATGAGATAATGAGCAAGGGACTGCAGATCCTAAGGGTCTATTAAAAACCTGCTGAGGTGATAGAAGTCTGTGAACTTACTGTCTAATGACAGTTTCAGGGAGGAAAAAATGGGGACCGAAGAGGTCATTACAACAGTGCTTTTATGTGATTCCAGATGCCTCAGAGTCCTTGCTTCTCGTTCCCAGCTCATGTTAGGTGATAGGAAAGAAAACACCAGAGGTAACACTGTAGACAGGGTGCCTGTATCCAGACCAAGACCTAGAAAGGCCGTGATAGCTGGCCTGGCTTATGCTCTTCTGTCTAAGGGGCCACATTCACCTCCATGGCCCTTCCCTCAACCTGAGTTTCTCTGTTGCATATCTTTTCTCTGGATGGCCCATAATTAAGGAATTCTTTCTTTATATTGTCTTTCCTCCCCATTTTCTCCCACGTGAAGAAAGAGAGATGAATGAATTAATAAGAAGCAACCTTTTTTCTTCTGTGTCTGCTGTGCTGCTCTGCTTTTCATTCCCTTCCCATTCAGATCCTCTTCCTGCCCGGTCCCCCTTTGTGCATCATCATTTTGAAAGTACACGTACCAAAGGGGATGCAAACTCACTCTCCTGTTCACCCTTCTCACATTCTGTCTCCGGCTTTCCTTCCCACAAGAGGCCCTGATCTCCTAGGGAATGCAGCAACACATTTGCGTTGTATTTCTAAAGTCAGAATGATGATCACTCTCCCAGAATGCTTTGTATTCCATGCCCTTGCTCCCCTTGAGTAATCACTTCCCACAGCTGCAAGCCAGCCCTCACTGCCCATTTTCCTTGGAGCCTGACAGCATCTCTCCTTCTTCCCCCTCATATACTATGTACCTATGCCATGTATATACTTCATTCTTGGGATGCTGTGTAGGGAAAAAATACAGTCTTCCTTTCTCTGTGTTTTCCCTTTACTCTCACGCCACCATGGGCTTCCCTGGTGGCTCAGACATTAAAGAGTCTGCCCGCAGTGCAGGAGACCTGAGTTCATTCCCTGGGTCGGGAAGATCCCCTGGAAAAGGGAAAGGGTACCCACTCCAGTATTCTGGCCTGGAGAATTCCATGGACTGTAGAGTCCAAGGGGTCACGAAGAGTCGGACACAACTGAGCAACTTTCACTCACCCCGCTTCAGATGCCAGTCATAACGAGTCCGTAGGTTCCCCACAACTTTTGTCTGACTTGGCTATAAACAGAAGTTCCCATGACCCCTTCCTTGGGTTTGGTTAATTTGTTCAGTGTCTCACAGAACTCTGGGAAACACTTTCACTTACCAGTTTATTAAAGGATACAGATGAACAGCCAGACAAAGAGGTACATAGGGCCAGGTCGGGGAGGGTCCTGAGCCCAGGAGCTCCTGTCCCTGAGGGGCTGGAGTGCATCACCCTGTCTGTCTGGATGTGTTCACCTCAGGAAGCATGAAATTGGCCCATGTGGCAAAGGGATGCCTGCCCTGGGAGCTATCACAGCACCAACTTACCTCTTGATCCCGCTATCACAGTGCTCACTTAGAGCCCCTGTGCCTGTCCATTCTCACCTGAGACGCTGGACGGCTTGTATGGATGAAGCCTCGCCCACACCAAATGTACCACCAGCAAGAGATTTTACAGGACCGTGGGCGTGAACTGCCCATCTTGGTTGCAAGCATCTATCTTATAGTTGTGGGGTAACTGGAGGACTCTTGAAATGCTTTCCTGTTCTCTTATCAAAAGGTCCTGAGGGCTCATCAAAGCCATTAGGTAATATATGGTGAACTTGCCTTATAGCACACCAGGCTCCTCTCTCCACCGAATTCGCCAGGCGAGAATACTGGAGTGGGTTGCCATTCCCTTCTCCAGGGGATCTTCCTGACCCAGGGATCAAACCTGGGTCTCCCCCATCACAGGCAGATTCTTTACCTTCTGTGCTACCAGGACAAAGACCAGTTCAGTGGCTCACCGAAGAACCAGAAACCAAAGCTTTTCAATTTGGTCCACTGCTCCTCCCACCCCCGTGGGGTTACAGTCCGTGCATGAGACAATGTGTTTAAAACTTAAAGTATCACAGGCTCCTTCATCTTCATTTGATGAATAAAACATCCTGAGCCTCTCAGAAAATTGAAGAACGGGATGTGGTGCTTCCCAAACTTGCATATCGTTCACCTGGTGATCTTATTACCAATGCAGATTCTGACTCAGTAGGTCTGGGTGGGACCTGAGCTTCTGCATTTCTTACAAGCTCCCAGTGATACCTGTCCCGCGCTTCATGGACCACGTTTTTGAGTAGCGATGAGATGGAACTGCCAACGAATTTCTTCACATTCTCAGAAGCAAGCTACTTGGCCACGCCTGCTCTTTGCAATTCAGTAGCAGGAATTGTGACTCTGAATCTGCCATTACAGGGGAAGCTGGTGACACTCAAGATGGCAATGCTTACGGGAAAGTTTTATTGTGGATCGATAACCATAAAAAGATTTATACCTGCTGGTCCAATAATTCCACTTATGGATATTAATTCTAAATAAATAACCTAAAAGGCAGAAAAACTTATGTGAACAATGCTGTTTTACTGTAGCCAGAACTATGTATACTAAAAGAAAGAAAAAGTTTATGTCTAATATAAAGGAAATGATTACATAAATTATAATAAATTCATTTAAGATACTAATAATATTGTGGACAAATATTTGTCTTCTCTCTCTCCCCAAAAGTAACATGTCAGTAAAGGAATATAAATAGTATAAACTCACAAGCTCAACAAATGAATGAATGAATAATTTCCACACATTTTTCCAAGATCACAAGTGTATGGAATTAAGGAGCATGACCACAGGCTTCTGTCTCTGTTTGTAATGTTGTGCTTCTTTATATTGGGTGGTGAGTTCAAGGGTGATACTCTTATAATTTTTATGAGAAATGTTTCAAAATTTAATAAAAAATAGATTGAATGGGGACAGAATGAAGAACATCATGACCTCTTTGTTAGGGGTGGGAGAATTATAACAAAACCAGTTTGCCCAGCAAAATCTGGCTTTGGTTCTTAAAGGCACCCAGAACCATGGGAGGCAAGAATGAGGCATGGGGTAACCCCAGAGGAATAGGTAGTCAGTCTCTGGACCTTCTGCATCTGTGATTCCAAGCCCACAAAGAGACCCTCTCTCCCCATTAATGACAAACGCAGGAGGTGGGCACTTAATTCTCTGGAGAAATTGAATCCCATTAGCTCAGAACTCAGACACATCACATCACAAAGGGCAAGCTGAAAGCAAGAGAATTACTGAGTGAGTTGCATACAAGCTCTGGGACCCCTGACTCCTCCCATGCCTTGGTCTCAGGAGCCAGATGTAGATGCCCATAGGCAAGAGACCACTAACTATAACACGCAGGCCAAATCCATTCCACTCCACTCCCTGTGTTTGCAAATAAAGTTTTATTGGAACACAGTCACACACATTTATTCATGAATTATCTGTGGCTGCTTTTGTGCCATAATAGAAGAGCCAAGTAGTTGCAACAGACACCATCTGGTCTGCCAAGCCTAAAATATTAACTATTTCAGTCTTGCAGAACAAGTTTGTCTACCACTACTTTGGCTTTCTCTGGTGGCTCAGAGGTAAAGAATCTGCCTGCCAGTGTAAGAGACTCAGGTTTGATCCCTGGGTTGTGAAGATGCCTTGGAATAGGAAATGGCAACCTGCTCCAATACTCTTGCCTGGAAAATTCCATGGACAGAGGAGCTTAGTGGGCTACAGTCTAGGGGGATGCAAAGAGTCGGACACGACTGAGCACACAATATCCCCAGAAACCTAAGAAGATATTTCATTCATAAAATGAGAACTAGATACCAAGATAAACAAGAGTGAACTCTGGAAATGTAAGAAAGTGATAGTCCATAGTGGAAAAAATAAAGAAAATTTCAGAAGAACCAATAGACAAGAAGACGAGAAAAAAAAATAGAGAAAATTTAGAAATATTGGATTATCAATTCCAACATTTAATTTAAAATAATTATAAAAAGAGAAGACCAAGGAGATGAAGGTTATGAAATTACTGAAGAAATACCATGAGATTTCTGGGAAATATATATATGTGTGTGTGTGTGTGTCTATATATATATATTTTTTTTTTTTTTTTTAACCTATTGATTGCCCATTGTGCACAGTAAATAAAAACTACCAGCAAGGGTCGTGGGGAAATTTGAAAGCACTATAGCAATAAAGGGAGAAGGCAATGGCAACCCACTCCAGTGGTCTTGCCTGGAGAATCCCAGGGACAGAAGATCCTGGTGGGCTGCCATCTATGGGGTCACACAGAGTCAGACACGACTGAAGCAACTTAGCAGCAGCAGCAGCAGCAGCGTAGCAATAAAGAGACGACGCTAAGCTTCCAGAGAGAAAAGAAACCAAACAAAAGAACAAAAATTAAAATGGATTCAGACTTCTCAATAGTATCATAACAAACTGAATATCAAAAGAAATGGAGCGATGCCTTCAAAATTCTGAAAGAAAAATGATTTTTAACTCAGGGTTCTATATCCAGCACTGTGAGTGAAGTATGAAGTAAAAGCAATTTTAGGCCTGCAAAGACTCAAAATATTTAGCTCTTGTGTATCCTTTCTTAGGAAACTGCTAAAGGATGTGCCTCAGCACAGCCAGGGAGTAAAACCAGTAGGCAGGCGTGGAATCCAGGACACCAGGGCTCCCACAGAAGTGAAGGAAGGCCTGAGATGACGGTTTTGCGTCAAGCCTATAGAACAAATGGTTCAGAATAGAGCAAGAGGACTCAAGACTTTGGGAGAGGGCCTCCAGGAGACAGAGAGACAGAACTGATTGATTATCTGATGTGCTGTGGGGAAGTATTGCTAGGTGTTTTTACACATTTGTTAGAACACTTAAAAAATGTAATACACTCCTGAGCCCAGTGGCAAACAATTATTATACAGTTTAATAACATGAACACTGACTGCTGATATAACAAAAGTGTTACATTTGGAGGAAATGGTGGAGGGAGTTGGGGACTGGTAAGTAGAAAGTTAATCTTTGTTTAAAATTGATAATCAAAAGCAGGTATGAAAATGTATAATTTAGGAATATCCGTGGCCACAGGACTGGAAAAGGTCAGTTTTCATTCCAATCCCAAAGAAAGGCAATGCCAAAGAATGCTCAAACTACCGCACAATTGCACTCATCTCACACGCTAGTAAAGTAATACTCAAAATTCTCCAAGCCAGGCTTCAGCAATCGTGAACCGTGAACTTGCAGATGTTCAAGCTGGTTTTAGAAAAAGGCAGAGGAACCAGAGATCAAATTGCCAACATCTGCTGGATCATCGAAAAAGCAGGAGAGTTCCAGAAAAACATCTATTTCTGCTTTATTGACTATGCCAAAGCCTTTGACTGTGTGGATCACAATAAACTGTGGAAAATTCTGAAAGAGATGGGAATACCAGACCACCTGATCTGCCTCTTGAGAAATTTGTATGCAGGTCAGGAAGCAACAGTTAGAACTGGACATGGAACAACAGACTGGTTTCAAATAGGAAAAGGAGTTCGTCAAGGCTGTGTATTGTCACCCTGTTTATTTAACTTAAATGCAGAGTACATCATGAGAAACGCTGGACTGGAAGAAACAGAAGCTGGAATCAAGATTGCTGGGAGAAATATCAATCACCTCAGATATGCAGATGACACCACCCTTATGGCAGAAAGTGAAGAGGAACTAAAGAGCCTCTTGATGAAAGTGAAAGTGGAGAGTGAAAAAGTTGGCTTAAAGCTCAACATTCAGAAAACTAAGATCATGACATCGGGTCCCAACACTTCATGGGAAATAGATGGGGAAACAGTGGAAACAGTGTCAGACTTTATTTTTCTGGGCTCCAAAATCACTACAGATGGTGACTGCAGCCATGAAATTAAAAGACGCTTACTCCTTGGAAGGAAAGTTATGACCAACTAGATAGCATATTCAAAAGCAGAGACATTACTTTGCCAACAAAGGTCCGTCTAGTCAAGGCTATGGTTTTTCCTGTGGTCATGTATGGATGTGAGAGTTGGACTGTGAAGAAGGCTGAGTGCCGAAGAATTGATGCTTTTGAACTGTGGTGTTGGAGAAGACTCTTGAGAGTCCCTTGGACTGCAAGGAGATCCAACCAGTCCACTCTGAAGGAGATAAGCCCTGGGATTTCTTTGGAAGGAATGATGCTAAAGCTGAAACTCCAGTACTTTGGCCA
Source organism: Bos mutus (assembly GCF_027580195.1). Classification (NCBI taxonomy): domain Eukaryota; kingdom Metazoa; phylum Chordata; class Mammalia; order Artiodactyla; family Bovidae; genus Bos; species Bos mutus. The sequence continues at coordinate 24,744,132 of NC_091626.1, read as the reverse complement.
CCTCATGCGAAGAGTTGACTCATTGGAAAAGACTCTGATGCTGGGAGGGATTGGGGGCAAGAGGAGAAGGGGACAACAGAGGATGAGATGGCTGGATGGCATCACTGACTCGATGGACGTGAGTCTCAGTGAACTCCGAGAGTTGGTGATGGACAGGGAGGCCTGGCGTGCTGTGATTCATGGGGTCACAAAGAGTCGGACACGACTGAGTGACTGATCTGATCTGATCTGATCTGAGGCCGTCTATGGGGTCGCACAGAGTCAGATATGACTGAAGCAACTTAGCAGCAGCAGTAGCAGCAGCAGGTAAATGCTAAAAATAAATAAATAAAGACAGAAAGTAGGTGCCTCTGTGAGAAGGGATAGGAGAAAAAAACATTGCTGTTGCTTTTTGTACAGGAAAGAGTTTAGCACTATTTTATCATTTTAACTATATGAACTTAAAAAAAATGAAATTCTATTTAAAAAGATTATGATTTTTTAAATTATAACTGTAAAAACTGAGTTACTTTTTGGGAAAATCCTTTATATAGGTTAACTCCTTTTGGTCTGCCAGGACTTTAAAGGCTTTATAGTAAAGAAATCCATCCAGCTGGGAAGGAATACTGGGCTGGCAGCCTTGAAAAAGTGTAGCGTCTGCTGTGTGCCCCAGATGCCCTGAGATCTGCAGTCCCCATGGGAGGGTGATACACAGGCAGGTTTGGACCAGTGTATCAGTAAAGCTAGCATAACCAGGGAGGGATGCACCAAGATTCAGGGAAAGAGTTAGGTGGGGAAAAGATACAAAATTTATGTGTGTACTATGACTGCAATAATGCAGAAACAATATGTCCATCATGGGGAGAGAGCAAGGACAAATGAAAATAGTTTGAGTTGTCAGAAGTGGGAGCGGGGGTCATACTTTTTTCCCTTTAACTTGGAATTATATGAAGATTGATATGATGTTTATGTTAAACAGAATACCTGTTGTTATGGGAAATTGGTGGTATTCTTTGCTCTGCTTTCCTTCTACAGCTTAATTGCTTACACGGAACAGTACATGGAATATGACCCTTTGATCACACCAGCTGAGCCGTCCAATCCCTGGATCAGTGATGATATCGCTTTATGGGACATAGAGATGAGGTAAAAAAAAACAAAAATGTTTTAATGTTTGGAAGTGGGGGGAGGAGCACAGTGCATGAGAATAGGAGATTATTATTGTACCCCATCTTAATTTGACTCTTTTTAATCAACAGAACAGAAACTCCTCCTGTAACCACCCAAATGATTTCCTTGCTCATGGTTTCTACCTCTTTATAGTATTGTATGTGGATCCTTTATGGCTTCCCTCTGACCTCTCTCTGATTCTATGGATGTTATGATAACTGGGACAGTCCGTCATAGTTGCTAGTTCTGACTTCTGGAGGGCAAGAATCTGTGGATCATTTGCTTTTCATACATTAGCAACAACAACAATAATAGCTAGCATTTACTCTGTACTTCAGAGAAGGCAGTGGCACCCCACTCCAGTACTTTTGCCTGGAAAATCCCATGGACGGAGGAGCCTGGTGGGCTGCAGTCCATGGGGCCGCTAGAGTCGGACACAACTGAGCGACTTCACTTTCACTTTTCACTTTCATGCATTGGAGAAGGAAATGGCAACCCACTCCAGTGTTCTTGCCTGGAGAATCCCAGGGACGGGGAAGCCTGGTGAGCTGCCGTCTATGGGGTTGAACAGAGTCTGACACGACTGAAGCGACTTAGCAGCAGCAGCAGCACTCTGTACTTGGCCTCTAGTAAGTATCTTCCAATGAGTCACCACAACAGGTAAACATTATTCTCAGAATTGAACAGATGGAAAATGGGAGTTAATGGACTTGCTCGAGGTCACACAGCAAGAAGGTGGTAGGATTAGGATTAGAACCCAGGCAGAGGGCCCCAGAGCTGTGGTCTTCATCCCTCTGCTCTTCTGGAGTAGCAGGCACAATGGTTCCGTTCAGAAGTTTCCTTCTGGATGAGAGAAAAGTGAAAGTGTTAGTTGCTCAGTCTGACTCTTTGTGACCCCGTGGACTGTAGCCCTCCAGGCTCCTCTGTCCGTGGAATCCTCCAGGCAAGAACACTGGAGTGGGTTGCCATTTCCTTCTCCAGGGGATCTTCCCAACTGCAGGGATCGACCCTAGGCTCCTGCATTGCAGGAGGATTCTTTACTGTCTGAGCCACCAGGGAAGCCCATACAGATGAGAGAAGCTAGTGTGTTTACTTAATAGCTAAGCAACTAAAGCCAGGGGGGTCTTAGACCACATTGGAGATTACGGGAGGAACCCAGTATGTTGTGCCTTTGCACCCTCTGCCCTTGGCTAGACAATTCTTTATTTTGTTCTTCATTTCTTTGTATCTCTCTCATTCACTTTCACCCTTGTCTTTTTTTCTGACTTCTTTTCTTAAGATGGAAACCTTGTAAGAAGGAATAGAAGTCACAGATGCTCATTATAAAAGGTTCAAACTGTCTTTGTGTATGCATGCATGCTCAGTTGCTTCAGCCCCATGGAGTGCACTCTTTGCAGCCCCGTGGAGTGTAGCCCACCAGGCTCCTCTGTCCATGGGATTCTCCCAGGCAAAAATGCTGGAGTGGGTTGCCATGCCCTCCTCCAGGGGACCTTCCCAACCCAGGGATTGAAGCTGCATCTCATGTCTCCTACATTAGCAGGTGGGTTTTTACCACTAAGGACCACCTGGGAAGCCCTTCAAACTGTTAAATGTATATGAGAAAGAAAACTCTCTCTCGCTCCATCCCAATCTCACTTTCCAGAAAGAGCCTTTGTTGATAGTTTAATGCCATGGTTCCCAAACTGCACCCAAGCATTCTGGGCTGCTGCAGGGAACTCACAGGATTCCCGGGAGACATTCTAAATCATTAAGGAAAACACTGATGTTCAACCTATGTCAGATACTGTATAAATGACTAACTTAAGGTGTTCCCTGTTTTCAACGTTAGATCACATTATATTCCTTTCAGTGATGCCATATCTTTGCAAATCCGGGTGTTCGGGGCAGTTGCTATGATAAAAAGGAATTATTGGGCAAAAATCAACACGGAATAGGAAATGAAGGTGGTGGGGTTGAGAAGACGTGCAGCGCTCCACAGCACGTGTGTGCTCATTTAGGAGCAAAGTAAACATACTATATTTTCTTCCAATTTATATATATTTCAAATAACTCTGAAACAACTTAAAAACAACCCAAGCATTATCAATCTTTTTCATCTTTGCAAATCTGACAGATTAAAATAAACATCTCATTTTGCTTATTTTTTTTGTTAAAATACTTGAGGATCTATTCTTATGATTACTAGATACTCATTTTTCTTTGGTGGCTTGCCTGTTTTTTGTGTGTGTGTTCTTTGCCTTTTTTCTAGTGATGTGTTTTGCCTTGGACATGGGGATAGAAAGCAGTCACATTTACTCAGATCACATAGTTAACATTTTTCTCAGCTGTTTGTTTTCTGAATCTAATTTTTCTCCTTGTTTCTTTTTCTCTTCCTTGAGTTTTACTTTATTAGTCGAGTTTTGTGTTAGCTAGTCGTGTGTGTGTGTGTGTGTGTGTGTCCGACTCTTTGTGACCCTATGAACTGTAGTCTGCCAGGCCCCTCTGTCCATGGAATTTCCCATGCAGGAATACTGGAGTGGGTTGCCATTTCCTCCTCCAGTGGGTCTTCCTGACCCAGGGACTGAACCCATGTCCCTTATGTCTCCTGCATTGGTCAGACGGGTTCTTTACCGCTAGTGCTGCCTGGGAAGCCCCATGTAAGAAAGACAACTTCTTTTTAATTATTTCTGACATGCCCTTGGTAGTCCCTTTGATCTGATCCAAGAATTTACATCTTTCTTTAACTTGCTTCTCTTCTCTCTCTCTCCCTCTCCTTTATTGCTACTCTTTTCTCTCCATTCTACCCTCTCTTTTCAGGAAATCCTTTGGTAGGAACTCTGGTCATCTGCGGTGTAGTAGCACCATCTCTTATCTTTTCTCTATTAAAAATTCCATCTCTTAGTCTTTTTCTTCTATATTCAAGAATAGAATCTCTTGAGTTACTCTTCAGAGTCACCAGTCTCAGTGGTACCCATTCTGTGACTTTATACTTTAACGAGTTTTTTTTTTTTTTTTTCCTACTGAGTGCTGGGAAGGGTAGTTGACACTTGTGCTTTTAATTTCCAAGAATTTATAATATTCTTGGACTGCTTTTTCTTCACAGCCTGCTCTGTTCTAGTGATGTATATCCTCTTGAATTGCCCTGGATGGAATTCAGACTTTTTTCATATCTCCCCTCTATTTCTGCCACTTAGTTTATTTCACAGGGCATCATTGATCAGAGAATCATTGTTTCTGTTCATTGTGTCATTAATCCGATCACTGTTCAGAGCAGATCAGTCCTTTCAGACAATTTGGGTACTACTGGTTTTCATAAGTGAAGGTCTTGGCTTTCAACTTTCACTATATGTTAGAACCACCCGGAGAGCTTATTTGAAAAAGTACCAGTGCCTAGTCCCCTCTCTGGGTCAGTTAAGTGCGCCGTTTCTGGCAGCGGTGGATTGCGTGTTTGTTTAATCTTACGCTAATTACAGGCCTGACCTGGAAGCCCAGCCTTTCCTCGGCCTAACGTTCCGGCAGCCAGGTGCGCCACTCTGTTTCGGGCCTGATGCGTTTAAGTCACTCAGTCTCCTCTCCACGGCGCACCCCAAGAAGGACACTCTTCTCCCATCTGTTGAGGGATCTTAGGGGGGCACAGAGAGATCTGCAGAAACCAGTGAGCAGCAGGAGGAAACCTCAGCATCTTTGGAAGTCTCCCTGCCTTGCTGAGATGTTTTCTCATCCATATTAGGTCTACCAGCCTTAGGTTACACAGGCACCACCCTCTGGCTTTACTTCCCATGTGAGAAGCTGGCCAGAAAATGTCCCCCTTTTACTTAGAGACCCTCTTGGCCCAGGGAACCCGTGTCTCATATTTCTGAGTTCCTGCCCTATGCCCCCCCATTCACTACCTGCCAACTGCCCCTACTTCCAGTCTTGCTGCTCAGGGCTTGGGATTTTCCCAGGCTTCTGCTGGTAACACTCAGTCACCTTATTCCCAGATGGCCCCACTGGAAGCCTAGGTGGCCCACGCTCAGCTTTGTCACCAGTTCACCTGCTTCGTAAGTTCCCAAAGTTCCTCAACGTTTGTCCTCTGCTGATAGGAAATTTATTTGCCTCTTACACTCTATGTTTTATTTTGGCTTTGATAATTCACTGAACTCCAGATTCTTATCTGTTCCCTCCTCCTGGACCACTCTCACAGACCCGCACATGACTGGCTTCCCTTTTCATTCAAGCCTCACTCAGCATTGGTGTCTTTTTCTCAGAAAGGTCTTCGGTGACCACTCACTCTGTAGAGGCCACCCAACATCCATCCAGTCTTTCTAGATCACATCCTCCCCCTGGATCTCTTTCTAAATAAGACTTACAGTTATTTTAGCACCTAGACCTGTGTCTGGCATGTAGTAGGTACTCAGAAAGTATAGGTTGGATGGAGGGTGAATGGAGAAGTGACCATTTTGTTGGTAATGCTGTTGGCATTTGGGAAAGGAAGAGAGGTTAAGTGTGTGAATTTAATTCACCTTGATGACATTGGCATTTCCTCCTTCTTTCTTGTAAGTCAGCAAAAAAAAAAAAAAAAAAAAAAAAGCATGATAGTTTGGGAAGATGGTGGCCACCTGGCCTATTGGTTTATTCAAACATATCAGCACTTTGTCCCCAAGGGACTCACTGCCCCCACAGCTAGGTTCTGGCTCTGTTTTTACAGCTCAGGCTTCTACTGTCATCATAACATCTGACCTAACACCTACAGTGTTCTGTTCATCTTCAAGCTAGTTACACAGATACAAGGGAGAATGACAAGAATGTGAGGCCCTCTTTCTTCTCCCAGCAGGACATTCCCACCCAGTCAGACAGCTGGCAGTGATTGGGAACCTGCCTCTGGTGATACAGAGTCAGGGATCAGCGCCAACATACTTGTTCAGTCTAGAGACCAAACAGCCTTTGTGCATGAAGCAAGGGCTGAATGTGACCAGCAAAATAATCCAAGGTCATCTTTTTCTCAGTTTCAGTTTAATTTAGTGTAACTAATAAAGAGTATTGAGACCTGTGCTATCTTCTAAGTAAGAAAGTTTCTCAAGATACCCATGTAGCAAAGTGAATAACATGCTGTCTTACCTCCCGGCTCCAGGATTCCTCCTTTTTGGCAAAGGACATTAATGTCACTCGGGGCACAGAGTCAGGCCCTAAGAACAGGAGTGTTGGCAAAGATTCAACAACAAGTGGAGAGGTTGTGCCCCATAAGAAAATGAGATGAATGTACTTTTTGTCCCCAAGAGGGGAGACCTCAGGGCTGTGAAAAGTGAGGGTGGAAAGAAGAACAGAGAGACAAGAGAGAGCAAGCCTCCATTCAGAGCCATGAAAACCCCTAGTGCTGAGGTGTCCGAGGACTTTTCAAAGTGGAAATACTGAATATGTGATTTCTAAACTGCCGGGGGTTGGATGGTGCAATGTGTACCCCCTTCTCAAGACCCTCCAATTTCAGTAAAGGCTTCTACCCTCTCAGACACTTTATATGAAGTTGGTTTTTGGTGAAGATGGGTGAAGTTGTATGGAAGAGTCGAGGCAGCATGGGAGACAGTAGGGGTCACTTGGGACTTCATGTTCATCTGAGGTGAGCTGTGATTTCTCCTGGGCGTGAGTAAATGGGTACAGACTCTTTCCAATGCCCAGGGCAGAGGTCATCACAGATAACGTCTGGATTCTACAGAGTTGAACATACTGTCTCAGCCATGTAGGGTTTATAGACAAACCAGTCAAAGACAACAACAGGGATTAATAGAATAATTGGCAGGATGAAGCAGGATGTAGCATAAACAGTATGAAATTGTGCTTTAATCCTCTCTCCTTCTCAGACAAACTATTAGATCTAGAAATCCAAGGATGAGAAAAGGAATGTTCAGGGGGCAATACAAGACTGCCTCTTTAAAGGATATACCTGAAGTTTATTCGGTGAAAATTCTGAGAAGTCAAATTTAGATAAAGAAGATAGTGATTGCCAGGGCTCATCACTGAGAAAGAATCAGCCCCAAATTGCCAGATCTCAGTTGGAGAGAGCTCTGTCATCTGAGGGCTTCCCTGGTAGCTCAGTTGGTAAAGAATCTGCCTGCAATGCAGGAGACCCTGGTTCAATTCCTGGGTCAGGAAGATCTGCTGGAGAAGAGATAGGCTACCCACTCCAGTATTCTTGGGCTTCCCTTGTGGCTCAGCTGGTAAAGAATCCACCTGCAGTGTGGGAGACCTGGGTTTGATCCCTGGGTTGGGAAGATCCCCTGGAGAAGGGAATGGCTACCCACTCCAGTATTCTGGCCTGGAGAATTCCATGGACTATATAGTCCATGGAGTCACAAAGGCTGAAGTCTCACTCACGTGACTGAGTGACTTTCACTTCACTTCACTCCACTGTCATTTGAATACCACCAGGAAAGTGTCCCTGGGAAGATGCCATCAGCAAGATAGTGGCTCTAACAAGAACCTGGCATTGCCTGCAGGATTGGGGTTCATGATTTGCCCTCACCACATGGTATTGGTTTGACCTTCTCTCTTTGCTGGGCAACAGGCACATGAGCAAAGAGCTACAAGGAACCAGCTCATCCTACTTGGTCAAAGGCATCCACTCTCAACTAGCCCAATGTGCTGAGGGGCAGAGACGATCACTGAGCTACTCAGCAAGTTTGATAGAACTGTAATCCATGGTATTAGTCGATCTCCCTCCCTGTGGTAGTCAGTCTCCATATATAGCCCCATCAGGGCTTTCCTCTTTGTATACAGGGACTGCTTCTTCTATGGAAAGGGGACACCTCCCCCACTTTTCATCCAGGCTGGCCTTGATGTCTTATTTAACCGACAGAGTATGGCAGGAGTAATATTCTGGGAACAGATCATAAAACAGCTCTTGGTCATTTGAAACATTTGCTCCTAAGACATTCTTTCTTAAAAACCTATTGGTTATGAGAAACCCAAGTGATCAGGGAGATCGTGGAGGTTGAGAGCATTGGCTGAGCTTCTGGCCAAAAACCAGCATCATCTGCCATGTGATGAGCCATCTTGGATGTCCAACCCAGTCCACCCTTCAGATGACACCACCCCCAGCTACTGTCCATCTACAACTCTTGAGAGACCCGAAGTGAGAACCTCCCAGCTGGGCCCAGTCAACTCATGGGATGCTGAGAGAGAAGAATAAGTTGTTGTTTCAAGCCACTGAGTTTGAAGATGGTTTGTTCCAGAGTAACAAACAACAGGACCACTCCTTGTTGAAGTATTAGGACCCTCAGGTTTTCTTGGAGCATTAAGTAATATTGTGATTGTTTCTTCAATAACCTTCATCTTGAGATGGACTCATTGGTTATTCACTCTTTAAGGAACAATCCCTTGTTTCATAATTTTTCCAGTAACTCGAAACCTTTTGAAGATAGCTTGATGTTTTTATAGATAGATGCTTATTCTGAATCTGGCTTTATTGTTCTCAATTTGGGAGAACAGCTGGAATGAAAGACAGACTCCCTGGGAGAGCCACCTGTCTTGGCTGTGTTAATTTGGGCTGCTCAGTGGGAGGCTGGAATTTGGTGAGAAGCAATGGGCATGGAAGAGAAATTAGAGTTGGAAAAAGGCATCTAGCTAGCAAATAGAAATATAAGGACACATCGATGTCAATATAAAGACACATCATCTACATTACTTACTGTACACATTTTCTTACTGATTTCCCTTTAGTGTTAAACACGTGCTGTGTGAAAAGCACTATGATAAATACAGAGATGTGGTCTCTGCCCTCAGAGAGCTCACAAGATAGCTGCAAAGACAGTGGCATAAACCCTTTAAAAGTTAAGTGATGGTACAAAACCATAATTAGAGATGTGTCATGAGAAAGCCTTTCTATACAATGGATGAAAATAGAGGGGCTCTGAGTTCCATGGATTATCTGAGTGAGACCAAGGGAAAGTTATGGTACTAGTCACCTGGGGATGGATGTCCAGAGATAACTTTTCAGAATTATTTTATAACCACAGAGACCATTCCATGGTAGCAACATGTTCACATCTGATCTTGAACCTTCAAAGGGATGGTTCTTCAAATAACCAAGAGGTACAAGAAAGACATGTATAGGAAAGTTATATCCAAGAAGCTTTTAATAGAATAGATCCCAATGACCAGATTATTAGAAGAAAAAGAGCAGATATAGGGTGCCCAGACACAGAAATAGGATTGTGAATAATGAGTAATTGAAGGAACCCAGATGTACTAGGTTGAATAGTGTCACCTAAAAATTCAAGTCCTTCCCAGAATCTCAGAATGTGACTTTATTTGGAAACAGGACCATTAAAGATGCAATTAGTTAAGATGAGGTCACCCTGGGGTAGAGTAAGCTCTTACTCCAATATGTTGCTCTTGTTGTTTAGTTGCTAAGAGTTGTGTTCAACTCTTTTTCAACCCCATGGACTGTAGATCGCCAGGATCCTCTGTCCATGGAATTCCCCAAGCAAGAATATTGGAGTGAGTTGCCGTTTTCTTCTACAGGGGATCTTCCCGACCCAGGGATTGAGCCTGCGTTGACTGCATTGGCAGGCGGATTCTTTACCACTGAGCCACCAATTGGAGGGAAGTCCAATCCAATATGACTGATGTCTTTATAAGGAGAGAAAACAGAAACACTGGCACATACAGAGTAAATGCCATGTGAAAAACCAGATACAGAGGCAGAATACCATGTGATACAGATACAGATACAGAATACCATTCTAACAGAGGCAGAATACCATGTGATGACAGAGGCAGAGATTGGAGTAATGCATGAGCAGGCCATGGATGCCAAGGATTTCTGGCAGCATCAGAAGCTAAGAAGAAGGCATGGAACAGGTTTTCCTCTAGAGCCTTCAGAGAGAGTGTGGCCCAGTTAACACCTTGATTTCAGATTTCTAGCCTCTAGAACTGTGAGAGAATCAATTTCTATTTTAAGCCGTCCAGTTGCTTGTATGTTGGCCAACTAGGAAACCGCCACACCAGGGTAGCCTGTCTCTCCAAAACTCCTTGTTTCTGCTGAAGGCTGAGCTTGCAGCTCCCTGTATATCCAGACATCTGTCCTAGGCCATCTAGAGACACCCCTGGCTCTCTGGCTTACCCCCAAAATGGCCCTTATCCTCCACCACTCTTCCCCCTGCCACCACCAAGGAACCTGGTGGGATGAATACGGCTCACTGCTTGCAAACCAGAAAGTAGTGATGCTGGTGGTGGACGTGTGTCCATAACACAGTCACGACAAAGACTGAGCACCTTCCCACACCTGGCTCTCTGGGCACCGCCACTGATTGGGGTATAGCTGTCATCAGCACCATCCCCGAAGAGCCCTGCAACCTTGTGGCCATCCCAGGTCACAGCACGATCCTGGCAAAAGCAGATGCGTTCCTGCAGCTCGGTGGGGCTTCCATTTGTTGCTTGCCTCAATAGTAACAGCGCTTTTTGTCCTCCGGAAAGCTGTTGAGTTTGATTCTGTGGCTTGAGTTTGAGAGACTCTAGGATCTGTCTTCTTGGCTCATTACAGAAAGCCCAGCCTTGAACACTGGGGGAAAAAAAAAATCTATCTTGGAATTCCTCATTGTTGGTGGCTCAAATGGTAAAGAATCTGCCTGCAATGTGGGAGACCTGGGCTTGATCCCTGGATTGGGAAGATCCCCTAGAGGAGGGCATGGCAACCCACTCCAGTATTCTTGCCTGGGAAATTCCATGGAAGACATCATAAAAAAAGTTTGTGTCTATTTTTAAAAAGAAGGGAAATATGTGGATGTGATCGCTGTGTGTGAGCTGTAGGGCTCACAGCTTAGTGCTTGCAGATAAAATGCACCTTCCTTACATCATTTGCGGAGGCTACAGTGTAGTGGTTCTGAACCCTGTGGGCAAGAGCCTTTTAATGTGGCTAGCATTCATTCCACACCAACACACTTTCTGTTTCCACCTTCCGTCCTTGGCAATAGAGCTGCATGGGGAGCATATGTTTGGACTTGGGGAGTGAAGAGACGACTACTGTTGAGCTCCTGCAAAAAGCCTGAAAATGAATGGAATATTTTCTCCACCGGTTTTTGAAGTTTTCTTGTATCAAGCCAGATGACAATGAAACTGTTCTGTGTTGTGCTTAGTCACTCAGTTGTGCCCGATTCTTTGCAACCCCATGGACTATAACCTGCCCGGTTCCTCTGTCCATGGGGATTCTCCAGGCAAGAATACTGGAGTGGGATGTCATGCCCTCGATGACAATGAAGCTACATACTTCGTTATTTGGCTCTCCAGAGATATACCTTCACCACCCTAGAATTTAATATCATGCTTTTGACTTTTGTTGAAAGCATTTAATTCACAGACACATGCTGTTATCTCCCACTCAAGTGGTGGACCAGCAGTGGGATCTTAGCCCCACCTCAGACACACAGAATTGGAATTCCCAGCTTAACAAGATCCCTGAGTGACTTAAGTGCACATTAAACTCTGAGAAGTTTGCATGTTATGAAAAAACTCAAATGAACTTTTTGGCAATCCAATAGCTGTATGTAAAAGTTTCCTGCACTTTTTTTTTTAAATAAAGGTATCAGAAATATCATTCATTGTGTTTCAATGCTCCTTATGTAAAGACTTGTGAGGCACTTCCTCTTATAATTCAATACTAGAGCAAAAGTTGTCTTTACTGACAAACTTAACATATTACCTCTTTCAAACATTGAAAGTGGTTCAATCCATTCAAATCTCTTTTTATCTTGGCTCCAAGGAAGCTCTAAAAAATGTTTTTGTTCACTGGCAGTAGTTCCCCCAGCCTAGGTTTTCTGGTATAATAACCATCCCCTACTAAGACTTATCATCACTCGTTTTTATTACTATTCTTTTCTATATTGGGGTGTCCCTGGTGGCTCACTGGTAGAGAATCCACCTGCCAATACAGGAGACATGGGTTCGATCTCTGGGTTGGGAAGATCCCCTGAAGGAGGAAATGGCAACCCACTCCAGTATCCTTGCCTGAGAAATCCCATGGACAGTGGAACCTAGTGAGCTACAGTCCATGGGGTTGCAAAAGAGTTGGACGTGACGTAGCAGCTAAACGACAACAACCAAGATTCACCATTACTTGTTCCTATTATCATACTTGCCTATGTTTAAGGGTTTGGGGATTTTGTTATTGTTTTGATTTTGTAATTGTGTGTTCTTGTAAACCTCTGATTCTTTTTGGACCTAAGTTAAACATCAATAAATCAATGGATATCAAAAAAGGGGGGGGAAATAAATATTGGTAGACCAATGTGTCTCAGAGTTTAATGTGCACTTAAATCACCCAGGGATCTTGCTAAGCTGTGGATTTCAATTCCACGGGTCTGAGATGGGTCCTGAAGTTCCACTGCTGGTCCACAGACTACCACTTGAGTGAGAGATAGCAGTATATAGCTCATGAACTAGAAATCTGTTGCTGCTTAAAGAAGTCAGAGGAGTAAATGCAGCAAAGGAACTGTAAATGGAAAGAAGCGGAAGGAAATATTTTCATCTTCCAACACCAAATGAATAAGACCAACTAACTCTCTGTCCCCCCTCCCTGCACTTTGGTTTGGAGAGAGTCCCATGGACGTGAGGCAGCATGGCAAAGCTGAGGGCTGTGTTCTGGAACCGCACAGTCTGGACTTGAGCCTCAACTCCATCCCTTCCTAGTGTGTCTTTGGGTAAATTGTCACCAGGCCTCAGTTTCCCTATCTGCAGAATGGGGACGGTGTTAGTACATTTTTCACAGTAGCTTCAAGGACTCAGTGAGTTAACAGGTGTGAAGGCTGGGAACGATGCCTGGACCATTGTAGACACTGTGCAGGTGGTGGTTAAATCAATGAATGGATGCAACATTCTGCTTCTAAGCACCTGTATGGGGTTTATCCTGGATGAGTTGATGTATTTCTGATCAGTTGAACATCACTTGGTTCTAAACTGGACTCTGTTTTTCCCCTGGGAATTGAGGAAGGGGCAGGAGGTGGGGGCAGCATCTTTGATGAAAGATCAGATTCACAAAGCATCCTCAGTCTTTAAGTGAAAAAAAATAAACGTATGGAGTCAAGAGTTGGACCTATGACTGACAGGAGTGGCCCAGGGAAGCCAAATCAGCAGAGTTGTTGTATGTCCTGTAAGCAGCACTTGGCGAGCATCCCCTCGACGTGGCCCCTTTCAAACACTCTTTAAAGAGACTTTTACCCTTGGCTAGTGTTGGTGTAAAAAAGACCACATTAAGCATTTGTACAGGTTTGATGGAATCTGTCACTTAAATGAGACATTTCCCTTTGGCCTGTGACAGCTAAATAAATTTGAGTTGTTGAAGAAACTGTGCTACAGGTTTCTGCCTGGTATTAATCACCTTTTAAACCTTTGTTCCCTCTCCCAAAGCAAAGAGCCCAGCCAGCAGCGAGTGAAGAGATGGGGCTTCTCTTTCGATGAGATCTTGAAGGACCAGGTGGGGCGGGACCAGTTTCTACGATTCCTGGAGTCGGAATTCAGTTCAGAAAACCTCAGGTACATCTCTCCAAGGTTTGAGTTGTGCGCAGAGTATCTGAAGAAATTTACATCATCAGTTTCCCTCGCCACCTCCCTTTCTCAGTCAAATGCTATGGCTCAAATTCAAATTCCAATTAATGTGGCCAAGGTTGGAGAACAAACTTTATGTTCAAGCTTTATTATCACTGGATGAGCACCCACCAACACCACAGTGTTTGGTTCTTTAAATCCAGATGACATGTGTTCAAGCTATTGGAAACATATCTTCAATAATAAGTCAATGGTCGAATGGATTTAATGACACCATCCTTACACTAAAACCATAAAACCATGGAGCTCCATGGCAGAAAGGGAGCTCAGAGACCTTTCCCTTTAAAACTTTCCAATCTCTGGGGTCCTGAATACTTGACAGGCTAACGAGAAAAAAGAGGGGTCAGTGGGTTCACTTCAGAATTTCAAGAAGTCACAGTTAATACTGTTCAAGAACTGGAGATGTAACTCTAAAAGCTAATCAAAATATACTTTTCTTTTTGGGGGGAGTTCTAGCAACTCCATGTAGTGGTTGCTTTGGTCACTTGATGCCAGTGAAAACATTGATTGTTCTATTGGTCTGTGAGTAATCAAGATGGGGAAAATGTACTAATGTGCTGATAGTTACTGTCTAGTAGAAAAAAAAACTTTTAAAACATGGGGTTCATTGTAAGAGAAAAGAAAGGGAGCTTGTAAAAAGGGGTAGGGATGGTGGTCATGCAAAACTGAGTAACCTGGGATTTATTCAGGCTTTCATTGTATTAGATGTAGAAACAGAGACATACAGAAAATGTGGCTTATCTAAGACCCTGACTCATCTTGGCCAAGTGTTGGCTTCTCAGTGGGTAAGATGGAAATCTCAGTGTTTTCTGGGCACCAGGATCTCTTTTACATACAAGGTTAATTCCCGTCTTCCAATGGCATTTTTCCAAAGAGTGACTTTATTAATTTTTTTTTACTTTAAAAAGACCATATGCTGTGAACAAAAGACTGTGTGCTATAGTGTTAATGCGCAAAATCCATGTTATATATTCGGAGTTGGAGACCATATCAGTTCTGTACATCAATCAAATGATATTTATCACACACCTATGCTGTCTCCAGCCCCCAAGAATCTGCTGAGGGGGTGTAAGAAAGACAAGATGCATGATCTTTGCCTGCAGCAACCTTGTCGGTCCTTGAAGAAAACACACAAGAAATCCTTAAATCATTAAATGAATATAAATGAGTGTAAACTCTGAGAACCATTTTGGTAATGTTTTCAAAACATCCTACCAGACTAGGCACATCATAAGCTGGGCTTTGAAGAGTGTACAAGATACTGATGTAGACAAGAAAGAGGGAGGGGGGCTGCTCTCAGCTGGGAGACCCTGAGAGCGGAGCTGTGGTGGGGGGACCCTCGCACACCACGCAGTCCTGGGAGGATGGGTAGATGCTGATTAACTGGACTAGCGAGGCTGTTCCAGGTGGCTGTGTACCTATTGTAAACCAGATAAGGTTGAATATCTGATTTCAGGTTATAACACAGAAGAGCTCTTTTCTTGTGCTGAGGCATTATTCTACACTTTGCTTCAATTCCTAATTGAGTATTTGTAATAGAAGGCTTGACTCTGGACCACTTTATCAGGATGGTGCTCAGACCAGCCTCCTAGGCCGTGCCTGCAAGTGTCCTGGGTGGGAAACCACCCCCTCTGTGGCCAGCATGCTGTGCCCAGGCAGACTCTGCATGACTAGTTCAGCCTCAAATCCCACCCTCAGCCTGGTCCCCATGAGCTAGCCCTGGGGGTTCTCCCCGTGTTCCCTGCTCATCCCTGTCCACGGGGCCCCAAGATGGAGTGGTGCGTGGTTTGTGGTTTAGTCACGAAGTCATGTCCAACTCTGGGCAACCCCATGGACTGTAGCCAGACTCCTCTGGCGTGTGTTGCCATTTCCTTCTCCAGGGGATCTTCCCCACTCAGGGATCGAACCTGGGTCTCCTGCATCACAGGCGGATGCTTTACCAACTGAGCTACTCCAAAAGCCCGTGGAGCTGTATAGAGGCTCCCTTTACCTGGCTATTTCTCAGCCACCTGCACTATTGTGGAGATGTGGAAGGAGGACCACAGCATCCTGGTCCTTGTGAGGGGCCCTGAGTGAGAACATGAACTGGTTCAGCACTGCCTTGCCCAGTCTGAGTGTAGCCAGGGCCATGAAATCTGCATGCATTTCAGGCCAGGAGCACACAGTGGAGGGTGTCCCTGGCAGGTGTCAGGGCCTCCTCCTGCCTTACCGCCTGTACTCTGCCAGCGCCTCGCTCCAGGAGGGCTGCAGTCAGTCCTGGGTGAGAGAGTGCATGTGAGCGGGTGTGAGTGTGCAGTAACTAATCTCCTCCCCCAGCGTGAATGCATAAATCCAGACTTAAAGAGGGTCCCTTCTGATCTGTGACAGGAGAGCGGATAAAGGAAATAGAACAACCTGAGATAAAAAGTATAGCCCAAGAGCTTCTAAAATCCTCTCTGCAAGCCCAAATTCTACTTGTATGATAGCATAATTGGATATATAGGGGAAGCTTTGGTTTTAAATCACACAACTTTAGGACTCTTGGGTCACCTAGAACCAGGTCCTTTCCTCCGCCTCCATTTGCAGTCATTCCTGTGGCCACAGATACCAGCCTGGCGTCCACTGTGACCCAGGTCCTGAGGGTGCAGAGTTGAATGCATCTCACCCCTCACCCAGGGCATCCTCGGGGGGCCCTGTGGCTGCACCTCCCCTGTGGTCCCTGTGAAGGGTGGATGCCAGGGCCATGCCATGTGGCACAGTTTGAGGACACTGCCCATCTGTGGTGCTGGCCATGCCGGGATGGTCCTTCCTCCCCTGGACTGGTCAAGCCCAGGCAGCTGGCCTTGGAGCAGGGGAGAGAAAGAGACTGACCGGGACTCAACTGGATCCACTGCAAAGGCTTCTCCACGTCTGTCTCCCCAAGCTCCTTTGCATCTCTCCAGTGAAAGGGGTACTTAGAGCGTGATGTTTTTGCATGATGCCTAGAAAAATCTTGCCAGCTCACCAGCCAAGTGGTTCAGTCTCTGCCAGTGCTTCAGAATACAGAGAAGAGGAGCCCCAGAGAGGCATAGGTGTTGCTTTCACCACAGCAAAAGGTCACCCTGGATCCTTTAAGGAAAGAGGTCTATGGTCATACAAGTTGACATCTTCTTTCATCATTTTTTGGGGGGTGAGCCTGTGAGATGAGGGAGGGGCAACACCTCCAAGCACTGGAGGCCACATGGCCAGGGCATCTGCGGCAGACAGCAGGGCTCATGGTTGTGGGCTGCTTGTAGGCTGAGCCCAGGGCTCCATTTGGATAGGGTGGGCACCCCCACGGGAGACAGCTGTTTGCTCAGAGCCTCTAGAACACATGCAAGGTGGGACCTCCTGGTTCTGAAGCAGAGGGTCCCAGGGAGTGGTCTGGCTTGGTCCCTCTCTTTTCTCTGTGTGCTTTCCTAGAAGGGTGACAGGAACCCCTTGCCCCTTGCCACCTTTGCCCCCTCTCTTGCACAGCAAATCTTTTTTGTTTTGTTTTGTTTTTGGTTGTGCCGAGAGGCACGCAGGATCTTAGCTCCTGGGCCAGGGATCGAACCCACACCCCCTGCCGTGGAAGCACAGAGTCTCAGCCACCAGACCACCAGGGAAGTTCTACGACCTGCACAAGTCTTCATCCTCCCTGACTTGACCACCACTGCCTCTCGGCAGGGCACGAGTTAAAAATCAAAACCCGCAGCCAAGAGCATCCCCCTTACATTTTTTATGAGCTGTAACGTCTCCTGAGAGAACGTGGTTGTTCTTCTAACCTGCAGATTGATTATCCTGGTTCCACACAGTGTCAGCTGAAGGGAGAAGCAATTAAAGACAGCGCAGGAGTGTTAGCAGTTTGTCCCGGAGCGCTCCAGCCTCCCAGTTGCCCCAAGTCCTAGGAAGACTCCGGGAGGTGGGCCAGGCCCGGTGGGCTTCCCCGAGAACCGAACACATGGTTCATGGGGACAGAGGTACTCACACGGCACTCAGACAACCTGTGGCATTTGGGCCACTACCTCGTGAATGTCACTCAGCTCGGGTGGTGCTGCTGGTGGTGAGATCCCAGCCCAAGCAGAGACCAAGTCGAGTGACAGCGGTTGTTCCTGAGTCTCTGTTGGCCAGCAGAGGGCACAGAGGCCCTTCCTTCTGCGTGGAGCTGGCTTTTCCCGGGAACAAACGAAAAGCTGGGTTTTTATAACACATGACAATCCTAGTTGATGAGAAGATAGGTAAGCAAAGAACCAGGGCCTGGCCAGACCTCCTGGAAGGACGGAGCGCCGCCCACTGCTTCATGGTTCCCCTTGTTGCAGCCAGCCTTGAGGAGGAGACCCCATTCCATGTTAGCACCCTGGCCCCGCGGGAGACAGAAGGCCAGCTGGAGCAGCCCTGGATGGCCCTCAAGTCCCATCCCCAGCTGCTCGGTATGGGGTTGGGGGGGGCGTTCTGAGCCCAGGCTGCCTCCCCGAGAAGGCCAGTTGCCCCCCCACCAGCATTCCTAAGCCAATGACAGGAATCGGATGTCGGCCCTGGGCTGCCTCCCCCGTCTCTGCTGACTCCGGCAAAGCAGGACAGGTGATCTCCCTGGTACCCGCGCATCTGCCTGGCCTGCCAGTCGTGACAGCCCTTCTGCTGCCAGAAGCCACGGAGGCTAATGCAGGGTGGCTGATCCGGGGCCGCTGACAGTCTCTCCTCCCCGCTGGCGTCCTGGAGAAGCAGTGGTACCTGCGGGCTTGTGATAAGAGCAGGACCGGCGCAGGCCTCAGTGGGCCTCCCATCTGTCTGTAAGAGATGGGCGAGGGGAGCTTCTAGGGCTCTTTCGAGGGGAGGGTGGCCAGGCAGTCGGGGCTCAGAGCCCCCAGCTCAGGTCCATGGGCTCACAGATGGCCAATACAAACCAAGCCTGTGAAAGTGAAAGTCGCTCAGTCATGTCCAACTCTTTGCGACTCCATGGACTATACAGTCCATGGAATTCTCCAGGCCAGAATACTGGAGTGGGTGGGTAGCCTTTCCCTTCCCCAGGGGATCTTCCCAACCCAGGGATCGAGCCCAGGACTCCCACATTTTGGGCGGATTCTTTACCAGCTGAGCCACAAGGGAAACCAAGCCTGTACTGAATTTCAAACTGGCACAAACGTTCTTCAAAGCCAGTGATGGGAAACACGTATGGGATGTCAGGATAGGGTTGTGACAGCATTTTTACTGTCACCTGAGAGAGATAAGGCAGCTCATCTCCAAGGCAGATGGAAGGCCGAGAGGGTCCCCATGCGTGCAGGGAGAGAAGACTGCTGTCTGGGGGGTGTCATCCCTCTTCCTCTCCATCCTCCCCGTCCCCGTCCTCCCCTCAGCTCCTCCTTCTGTTTCTCCTCCTCCAACATGCCTGTTGTTTCTTTTTATACTTTTTTTTTAATTCTTGGTTTTATATGATAAAGGGAACCTTTTGATTTTTTGTGTATAAAAGTTGATTAAATTTGATTCAGAAATTTTCCTTCCCACCCTCCCCAGACTTCTCTATACCCAGCTGAATGATGTGCATTAATGTGGCTCCCAACTCATTCTGCCGAAAGGACCGCTGAGGCCTCAGGAACCATGGGGAGCCTGCGGCTTTCAGAAGCTGCAGGGTCCTCGAGGCCTCCCCAGAGCTCCATCTCAGAGCAGACTGAGACAAAGGACAGAAGGTGATGCCCACATGACCCTGACTGAGGCATCAGGAAATCACCTGGGTGTCCTCATTTGTATGAGAAATTGCAGAGTCCGGTAGGCTTGGGATGGACCCTGGCCCAAAGGAATTGCTTCCAGCCCAGGACTCAGCCAGAGGTGACTCCCTAGGGCTGCCAGGGACTCACCAAGCTGCACGTCAGTCCTCCTTCCAGGCCTTCCAAAAACCAACACTAGCTCCTCTCTTTAGAGCCGATTTCTTAAATTTTACCTGCCCATCAAAAATGGTCCTCTGGGAGAAGAAAGCCTTTGTAGGTTCTGTCTTCACCAGCTGACCATTTTCACTTGAAAGCACTCGGCCACCTCCTTCATTTCATGGCAGACCTTGGTGGGAGTCGGGGGGCAGAGAGTCCAAGGGAACCTTAGGGAATGGCCAAGGGGGTAGAGGAGACCCCCCTCCCAGCTGAGCTTCAAAGACCCTTCTGAACAACTGAACAGTTAACAGCCCCCTTTGAACTCTGCCCAACTCCCTCCCCGCTCCACCACCACCACCAGTCTGGACTCTGGTTAAAGACTGGCTACTGTTTCCCTCACCCTGGGTGGCCAGAGGACATGATTATGAAAGACCTGACGTGAGCAGAAACATAGAGGGCTGCTGTTAAAGGGCAAGTGAAGCCAACGTCAGTGGCAGGAGCCCCAGGCCTTACCATCCAGCCCCTCCTGACCTGTGGTCACCATGAGGCTGCCCCTACAGCACAGCACCCACCCACGGGGCCTGAGAGTATTGCAGAGTTACACCGGGATGGGACGTGCTCAGACCAATCCACATACTCCTCCCCCTGCTCTGTACCCACTGCGCCAGGAGGAAAGAAAGGCCCAGAAAGATACAGCGATGCCAAGAGGGCAGCACAGCTGGGAGCAGGACTTCCTCATCTTCCGGTTGAGTGAAGCCGTCAAGGCTCCTCCCTGCCTCTTGGTCTTGGCGAGGAAACCATGAGGGTTTTCGTTAGCGAGATCATCAGAATCCCAAATGGTACATCAAGGAGAGAGTTGGAGCTCACAGAGCTCTTGTCTCGCACAAACACAGACCCACACGCAGAGACCACTCCCCCGGCCCAGCCCCCCAGTCTTCTTTCCTGGTGGAAATGAAGCTACGTTACCCGAGTTGGCCACTGGGTGGCACCATTAGGCCATGCACATGGCTCCACACACTTCTCTGAACAGCAACAGAAAAACATGCTTAACCTTTAAAAAAAAAAAAGAGTGCCTCTTACTTTGGGTGAAATTCGATGACAGAATGAATGCACCTTCCTCCATGTCATGGTTCAGCTTCTCTTGTTCCTGCCCTTTCGTTGACTTGAGTATGTGTGATTCCCGTGGCTGCAGGAACCACAGAGCCAGGGACCTGTCCTCTCGTCTCATTGATGGGGAAACTGGCCTGTTTTGTTCACAGGACAGAAAATATGCCACCCAGACCTGAGTCCTGCTGAAATCCCTCTCCAGGGTTGCCTTGGGAACCATCGTCACGACCCAGGGAGCTGTTGTCCAAGCCTTGGCCCTGGCTGCTGCTGTTCTCAGCAGAAAAGAGCTCACAGTGCATGCCCAGCCCCTCCAGCACCATGCACCATGCTGAGGGATTCAGGAGAGGCAAATGTAGTCGTGAACAGGAGGCTTCTCTCTCCAGCAGTCCCTGGAGAATCTTTTGTAGAGGGATCCCCGATATATGTCCCTTCAGCTTTGTTCCAGATGAGCCCACCTGAAATCCAACAGACATTTTCTGAGCACCTGTGCTGCGCTGTGCTTAGTCACTCAGTTGTGTCCAACTCTTTGCAACCCCGTGGACAGAGAAGCCTGGTGGGCTACAGTCCAAGTCCAGTCCTTGCCTGGATTCTCCAGGCAAGAATACTGGAGCGGGTTGCCATGCCCTCCTCCAGGGAACGTGCCAAACACCATGCCCACATTGATGCTGCAAATAGGCTCAGTTTCTCCATCAACAGCATGTATGGCTGGGTCCTTCCAGCTCAAATATTCTTAATGGCTCCAAGATACTGTTGCTTCTGGGATCTTTCTTTCATTTGAATACCTCCAACTGATCCCCACCAGATATGGAAAAGGGACTCACATTGTCTGGGTCGTGGCTTCTATGTCAAACAGTGGTTCCCTCCCAAGGGTGAATTTACCTCCCAGAAGACATTCAGTAATGGCCAGAAACTTTCTGGTTGTCACAAGGGCGGAGAGGATGCCCCTGGAATCTGATGGGTCAAACCCAAGGTTGCTGCTACATATCTTTCTATGTACAGGGCGACTCTTACAACAGAGAATTATCCAGCCCAAAATGGCAACAGTACCGAGGCTGAAAAACCTTGAGGTAGAGAGAGTTTTAAAAAATTAAAAAAAAAAAAAAAAAACCTTGAGGTAGAGAGAGAAAAATCTCTTTTTGGTAACCGGAAGCAAGGCGATCTTCTAACATACATTTAGTGCAATGATGGAGCACCTTTGTATTCTCAGCAGTCCCTGCAGCCTTCATGACCTGGGACATGGCTACTGGGACAGCCAGGGGACAAAGAGTGAGTGCCATGGGATGTCAGTTCCAGGACCACGTCCAACAGAGCAGCTACTGATGGAGCCCCTGGAACGAACTGTCCTTGCACTTCTGTTTCAGGTTCTGGTTGGCAGTCCAGGATCTCAAGAAACAGCCCCTGCAGGATGTGGCCAGGAGGGTGGAAGAAATCTGGCAAGAGTTTCTGGCTCCCGGGGCCCCAAGCGCAATCAACCTGGATTCTCACAGCTATGAGATAACCAGTCAGAACGTCAAGGATGGAGGGAGATACACATTCGAAGATGCCCAGGTTTGCTCATCTCATCAAACATTTCTGTCCCAAGATGTTCATGTGTCAGCTCCACTACCCCACTCCTTGAACACACATCTGAGGTGTCGTATGTAGTTATAATCTCAGCCTTTATTTATGAGGCCATCAATGGGGACCATTCCAGGTGGATGCACAGTGCAATTCCAGGAGGACTGCTTTCCTAAATGAGTTATGTTATTACGTAGAAATAGAAATTTACCATTATGTGTATGTCTTTTCCAGGAAAATCTCAGAAGTGTTTTACAAAACCCAAAGTCCTATAGTAAGTCATAGTAAAATCTGGAAAGTAGAGCACAGCATCAGCAAAGTGGGGAGAGTGGGCTGGAGGGCCAGAGGTCAAGACCATGCTCATAACCACCGCCCTGCACTGTGACCGCCAATCCCACAGTGATGTTTGGGGAACACGTCTGAATTCCATGCCGTGTGCCGTGTGATGAGATACCATCAGAAACAGACCAAAGCCCCTGCCCTCGAGGAAGTTAAAGGCTAGTGGGAGAGAAAGGCAGGGAAACAGGCAATGTCACCAATAAGTGAATGAGCTCTGGGGTGTAAGGAACCCATGAGTTGGCGGGCAGGGGGGTGACAGGGAAGGACACACGACTCTGCACGGCACCGTTAGCACACAGATGCTGGTGAAGCTGGTGGAAGAAACAGAAGCCACCCTAAACGGCAAGCTTAACTTGAGGGCTGGGAGACGCCATCTCTAGAGATAAACATCAGATCCATTTCACACTTCCTGGCCGCTAAGTTTTGTTTCCTCCCACCATCCCACACCCGGTGATAGGGCTTAAGGTTTTGCTCTGTCTCCTCAACCCTCTTTATCTCTTGCACCTGTGGGGTCCCCAGGTGAGAACTGCCCTCCCACAGCCATTATCATCTAATTTAGGAAACTCAGTCTCTGGTGCAGATAACGGCATGAGAAGGGAAATGGTGTCCTCATCATCCCAATTTGCCTTGTTATTTGCTCAGAACTTCAGAATGGAAACACTTGGCAGCCTCAACACCACAACTGTCTTTCATGTGACCCCCTGGTCATGAGTTCCACCGAATGCCTGGGCCAGGTAGATTTGGTTTTGTAGAGTTCAGTGACTTAGCTTTATGAAATCCCGAGTCCCTCACACCCTTTGCAGCTTCAAAGTGAAATATTCAAGTCACGAGAAATCCTTTTTTTTTTTCTGATAGATTTTAGTATGTGTGTGTGTGTGTGTGTGTGTGTGTACCAAGCACATAGTGACATTATCCTGGTGAGGAGAATGATGGAGAAGCTTCATAAGTGATGGAGAAGCTTCATAAGTGATGGAGAAGCCCCGTGGGTGATGGGGAAGTCCCCAGATGAACACTCTGAAGCACAATCCTCAACTCTCCATCATTCATGAAACATGTTTCATGTTTTTTGAGATGAGATGTTTCAAAGGTGTATTTGTCAGAGCCATCATACTCCCTGCCCAGTATTATCACTCTGAGCAAGATGTCAGAAAGGATTTATTTTAATGTTTTATTATTGAAACTTGTGGGCGTTTTTCATGGAAAAGTAGAAACTTTGTGAACCCTCATCCAGCCTCAACAATCATCAATATAAGACCGATCTCATTTTATCTGTGTCCCTGCCTACTTTTTCACCATTAGTTTTAAAACAAATCCAAGACTTAACCATTCCATCTGTAAATACTTAGGTATATATCTCTAACAGAAACTGACCCTTTGGTCTTAACATTCCCGCAATACCTTAAGAAATTAGCAATTATCTCTTAATATCATCAAATGTCGTGCAACTGTTCAAGTTCATAGTATTTCCTAAATGCCATTTTTAAATTCTTATTCAAAATCAGAATCCAAATAAGGCCCACACATGTAGCTCGCCTTGTCTTTTAAGTACATTGTAATCTACAGGCTCCTTTTATGTTCTCCTCACCCTTGAAGTTTATTGAAGGAAGAAGTTGGGTCTTTTGTGCTGGAGAGATCCCGCAGTCTGGATTTTTCTGTTTGCAACCTTGTGTTGCTATTTAATGTGTCCTACCATCTGCATTTCCTATAAATTGCTAGTTTGACTTGGATATTTAATCAGATTTTAGCTTGATTTTTGTGGGCAAAACTACTTCCTAGACTGTGCTGTGCTCTCTTGTCAGAAGGCGTATGATGTCTAGCCATCTCCCTTTGCGGTTTTCACAGCCACTGATGCTCATAGTTTAGATCCGTCAGTTAATTAGGGGTTACAAAATGATGTTCTAACCCTGTCATTCTTTCTTCATTTATTAAGTGAAATACAAATAGTCAAATATATCTACTGTTTGATTATTTAGTAATGCAATTCACATAAGATGGATGGAATATATGTTTGAATCATTTCCTCTATTTGCCAATTTTAAAAATAATGAATAGTTTACTGTCATCTTCCAATGATGACCAATTAGGGTGTTTTTGTGTGTTTGTTAGTATCCTTGTAAACCCATGGGTTTAAGCATATTTGCTATGTTTTAACCCATTTTGTTTATTATTGTTATTGCTGCTTGCATTGTGCCATCTCTGGCCAGTTGGCTCCTTCTGACATGACCCTGGTAGTCTTTGATGTGATCCAAATATCAGGAAAGCTAAGATGATCCAGCCCTTCCCCAGATATGGAATCAGCTAGTTCTTCAAGAATCTAAGAATCCCTTGTTTTTGTTAGTGGGAAATATTTTTAGAGACGATAATCTGGGCATTTGGGGGCACTCATTGTTCCTGGGTTGGTTATCAGTTTTAGACTTTTCCAGTGGCCAAAACTAGGAAATAGGTGGTGGTTGTTTCTGATGAAAATACATCATGAATCATACTGATACTCTGCATTCAAATTCAAAACTACAGGGGATTTTATTTAACCTCTTCTTTCTTAGGTCTGTGCCCCTTTTTCTAGAAATCTGATTCTCAAAGGCACTATCGATGACAGCGTTAGTTCTTCATGTTATTCGCTTTATCCTCCATCACCACAGAGCAGCCTCAAACTCACAACGCCAACGAGCAGCAGCAGTATAATCATATCAGTAGTACTCAGTCATTGCCTGGTGGTGGCACTCGTGGTAAAGAACCTGCCTGCCAATGCAGGGGCAGAAGAGATGTAGGTTCGATCCCTGGGCTAAGAAGATCCCTTGGAAGAGGGCATGGCAACCCACTCCAGTATTCTGCCTGGAGAATCCCCACAGACAGAGGAGCCCCATGGGCTACAGACCATAGGGTCGCAGAGAGTCGCACGTGACTTAACACACGCATTTCAAGTGTGGAAGCACCACAGTTTAGTCAACTGACTATTGAAATTTAGTCAATATGCCTATCAAATATTTCTTGACATTTATATTGTTACTAAGTCAAGAAATATTTGATGGGAAAGCTTGGGAAGTCAGCACATCATGCCTTGATGTGCTTCTGGATATACAGCCTCCATTAGCACAGTTCTCTGCCATTTTTCAGGTAAATACTCACAAATATTGGGTTGGCCAAAAAGTTCCTTTGGTTTTCATTAACATTGTACAGAAAATCTCCAATGAACTTTTTGGCCAACCCAATGTATTGTGTCTCCTTACTGAAGTAGACTAGACATGTAGATACCCAAAGAAAGCATTTGTAACCTCCTCATCATCTGTAAGACTGGGATGCTGTGACTTCTAGTAAAGCACTCTTCCTAAACCGGTTTCTCTTTTCAGCACATTCCGTTTTGTTTCTCAAGTGTGCTTTCATCGTAAGTACACCAAGTGCTTCTCCCTAGCACTGTGACCTTGGGCAAGTTCCTTAAACTCTGAGTTTTCTTCCCTCATCTGTACAGAGATACAATGGTACCTATGCTGTGGAAAGGGAATTAGGTGAAATAAAACATATCAACGACTAGCAGTGTCTGGCCCACAGTAAAACATTGCAAGTTTGTCTTATTAATGTCATTAATATTCTTTTCTTATACTTTTGTGTTTAACAAATTTGCTTTAAAAAAAATTCACATAACTGTATGTAACCTTAGTACCCAGAGATAACCCCTGTTCTAGTACTTTTTCCTCTTTCTCAATTCATGTGTATAGACTGGCTGTGCAAATAGGTTGATTCTGTAGCCTGTCTTTTACACTAAGAGTTGGTTTAAAAGGCTGAATTTCTTCTGTGAATGGCCAGACGGTTTAAATTTTGAGCTTTGTAGGTCATAGAGTCTATATTACTGGTACTCAGTTCTGCCATACCAAAACAGCCACACTGTCATAGTGTAACAATGGAAAATACATCAATAAGTGGGCACGGCTGTGTTGAAAACCTTTATTTTTGGACTCTGAAAGCTCATGAAACATTATTCTCCTTTTGAGTTTTCTCAGTCACTTAAAAATATAAAAACCATTCTTAGGACATAAAGAAGTAGACAGCGGGGGCAGAGTTTGAGATCACTGGGCTGAATAATATACCATGAAAATCATTGAAACATTTCAAGAAATCCAGAAAGATAGAAGATAACGGGTTGGGAGCCATTAATCTTTCATTTATATGGGAGAGAGGGTTAGAGGAGACCTTGGTATAGTAACAGTAACCCACCAACCTCCATGAGTGTTTCTGCATTGGGGTTGAGTATTCTAGAGCCCGCGACCAAGGGGAAGTCAGTCGGTAAGTACCATGATCCCCACCCTGCCTGGCCAGCCCTGCTGCCTGCACTGGCTGCACAGGTGTGACTTCAAGGTTTCCAGGTAAGGGGGAGAGGGCTAAAATCCAGCCAGAACTTGCTCTCAGATCTCCCAACTTGCCAGTCAGGTCTACTGCTCAGATAGCACTGCCCCTGGGTTATCAGAGCTGAGGGTCTGGTTGTCATGCAGAGACCTGGAGAAACTCTGGTCCCCAGAGAAAATCCCCAAGCCAGGGAGCAGGCTCTGATCCTAGCCACATGCTCTGTCTAGGCCTGTAGGATTGTTCCTGTAAGCCCTTTACGCTTGCTTGTGGTCACTCAGTTTGCCCATCTGAGAAGTGGGAATGATGACACCTAAGCCCTTTGGAACACCCCCCACTGGGATCAGAAGCCACCCAACAGTGGTCAAAGAACCAATAAACATGTGAATATCTGGGGTCAGTAGCTGGAGTGAAGACTGAGACACGGTTGTGGATTCATTTGAAATGGGCCCCCGGGGAGGGGGTGTAAGCTCTCTCTGAGGGTTCTGTTTTTCCATGTGACCACAGGCATTGTTACAGCAAAGTTAATTGCCTGTGTTTGCTTCCTGTGGAAATATCCCACGAGACGCCCTGTCAGCATGGGCCCAGCATTTGCATTTGTGTTTTGCCTATCCATTTGGCTTCTTTGAAAATTTGGGCCAAGATCAAATCTTCCATAAAGGTCTGTGGGCTGTGACCATAGCCCTCAGCTGTTTGCTGTGTTGTTCCAATTTCACAGATTTAGCTTCGTGAGGGGAGAAAAAGAAGAAAAATGAGCCATGGCTTTTTTTTATGGACTCAGTTCTTTATGCTAGGGATTGAGTTCTGTCTTAATGCTGGGGCATCAGGAGAGCTACATTGCCACCATTTGCCTTGTCGTCTCAGGCAAGGATCTTGACGATTTGTGCCTTAGTTTTCTCATCTGTAAAATGGGGATGATGTCTTCTCTAAGCCCTCTAAGGGTTTTTGAGAAATCAAATGAGCCAATAGCCCTGAAAACTCTTTGAATAAGTGCTATATCCTTATATGTGTGAACTCACAAAAATTAATGGCTTTAGTATTTCCTGAGGTCTCATAATTCCAAGCTAGATCTAAACTCCCAAGATGTCTGCTCTTGGAAGGAGTTCCTTATGGGGAAAAGCAAAAATAAAAGGTATGTAGGAGCCAGATCTGGGGCACCTTGGGTGTCTTCCTAAGGAATTTGAATTTTCTCACCCTGAAGACAGTAGGAAAGCATTGAAGGCTTAGAGCTGAAAGAGGAAGAATCAAACGGTGGTAGGCAGAGCAATAGGAGCCAAGAGAGACCTGAATCTCTGGGCTTGTTGTCTGAAGCACTGCTGGTGGGTTTCGAGGAGAGAATGAAACCACAGGAAGTATCGTGAGCCTAAGGCTTCCTCTTAGGGCTTTCACGTCTTCCCAGAGCCTTTGCAGGTGGCAGGAGGCAGGCGGGAGTCAGCTGGCTGGTACACAGGCTGCCTGGCTTCAGTTTTAAGTCTCAGAGTATCTGAGAATGTTGAAGCCTGGCTTGGAGAATTTTGAGCATTACTTTACTAGCGTGTGAGATGAGTGCAATTGTACAGTAGTTTGAACATTTTTGATGTTTGCCTTTCTTTGGGATTGGAATGAAAACTGACCTTTTCCAGTCCTGTGGCCACTGCTGAGTTTTCCAAATTTTCTGGCATATTGAGGGCAGCACTTTCACAGCATCATCTTTTAAGATTTTAAATAGCTCAACTGGAATTCCATAACCTCCACTAGCTTTGTTCATAGTGAGCTTCCTAAGGCCTACTTGACTTTGCATTCCAGGATGTCTGGCTCTAGGTGAGTGATCACACTATCATGATTAGCTGGGTTGTGAAGATCTTTTTTGTATAGTTCTTCTGTGTATTCTTGCCACCTCTTCTTAATATCATCTGCTTCTGTTGGATCCATACCATTTCTGCCCTTTACTGTGCCCATCTTTGCATGAAATGTTCCCTTAGTATCTCTAATTTTCTTGACAAGATCTCTAGTCTTTCGCATTCTATTGCTTTCTTCTATTTCTTTGCATTGATCACTAAGGAAGGCTTTCTCATCTCTCCTTGCTATTCTTTGGAACTCTGCATTCAGATGGGTATATCTTTCCTTTGCTCCTTTGCCTTTTGCTTCTCTCCTTTTCTCAGCTATTTGTAAGGCCTCCTCAGACAACCATTTTGCCTTTTTGCATTTCTTTTTCTTGGGGATGGTCTTGATCCCTTTCTCCTGTACAATGTCACGAACTTCTGTCCATAGTTCTTCAGGCACTCTGTCTATCAGATCTTCGTGAACTTCCAGATATTCAAGCTGGATTTAGAAGAGGCAGAGAAAAACCAGAGAGTAAATTGCCAACATTTGTTGGATCATCGAAAAAGCAAGAGAGTTCCAGAAAAACATCTACTTCTGCTTTATTGACTACACCAAAGCCTTTGACCACGTGGATCACCACAAACTGTGAAAAATTCTTCAAGAGATGGAAATACCAGACCACCTGACCTGCCTCTTGAGAAATCTGTATGCAGATCAGGAAGCAACAGTTAGAACAGGACATGGAACAACAGACTGGTTCCAAATCAGGAAAGGAGTACGTCAAGGCTGTATATTATCACCCTCTTATTTAACTTATATGCAGAGTACATCATTAGAAATGCTGGGCTGAATGAAGCACAAGCTGAAATCAAGATTGCCGGGAGAAAGATCAATAACCTCAGATATGCAGATGATACCACCCTTATTGTAGAAAGCGAAGAAGAACTAAAGAGCCTCTTGATGAAAGTGAAAGAGGAGAGTGAAAAAGTTGGCTTAAAGCTCAACATTCAGAAAACTAGCATCATGGCATCTGGTCCCATTACTTCATGGCATATAGATGGGGAAACAGTGGGAACAGTGACAGACTTTCTTTTTTGGGGCTCCGAGATCACTGCCGATGGTGACTGCAGCCATGAAATTAAGACACTTGCTCCTTGGAAGAAAAGTTATGACCAACCTAGACAGCATATTAAAAAGAAGAAACATTACTTTGCCAACAAAGGTCCATCTAGTCTAAGCAATGGTTTTTCCAGTAGTCATGTGTGGATGTGAGAGTTGGAGTATAAAGAAAGCTGAGGGCCAAAGAATTGATGCTTTTGAACTGTGGTGTTGGAGAAGACTCTTGAGAGTCCCTTGGACTGCAAGGAGATCCAACCAGTCCATCCTAAAGGAAATCAGTCCTGAATATTCACTGGAAGGACTGATGTTGAAGCTGAAACTCCAATACTTTGGCCACCTGATGCGAAGAACTGACTCATTTGAAAAAACCTGATGCCGGGAAAGACTGAAGGCAGGAGAAGAAGGAGACGACAGAGGATGAGATGGTTGTATGGCATCACCGACTCAACGGACATGAATTTGAGTAACCTCCAGGAGGCTTGGCGTGCTGTAGTCCAAGGGGTCGCAAAGAGTCGGACACAGTTGAGCTACTGAACTGAACTGATCTGAGGATATTCCAAGAACTGTGTCACTGGATCCATTGAGTCACTTGTCCATCTCCCCACCCATCCATTTCATGAACATTCATTCTCCCATTTGAGTTGAGAGACCTTGACCTGTGGGCTGTGAAGTTCTACACCAAGGGAAATGGCAAAGGACGTAAGAGGCCTGGATGACTTTTCACCACTGGGCACAGCTTGTCCAAGAGCACATCATTCTTTACAAACCAAATGAAACAAGCCTAAGAAAATGCTGCATTGAGATTGAATTGGATTGGAAATCTGTCTGGCAGATGGATTGGCAGTTGAATCTGGTGGACCAGTCCAGCCTGTTGACTTTAGTCCCTGCAGGTTCCCATGTAGGTTTCCTAGGTGTTCAAGCCCCTCTGCTTCCCTGACCTGCAGTAGCTACTGAGATGCCCCATCTAGACCTGCAGTGTCTAGGCTTCCAGCACCTCTGGATTTGAAGTTCTTCACTGGGAGCAGTCAATTGGTTTTCCTTACCTTCTATAAATCCCTATGACACTAAAATAATGCTCTGCAAACAGTTGTGGTTTAGAAAAATTTTTTTCTTGACAATTTGGTCCAGAATGATAACAAACTCAGCTGTACCTATCATTAAAAAAAAAAAAAAAAAGGCAATTTGTTCCTTAGCTTTCCATTCGGAAAAGTCTTGCCACACGACCTTGGAAAGTACATAGAGGAGGTGATTGACAAATATCAGTTGAATTCAATTTCTCCAATATGCCAATTCAGCAAAACTTGGAATATCTACTAAGGGTCAAATGTTCTGGACTCTGGGAATATACAGATAAGTAGGCTTTTCTCTTAAGCAGACCCCAGTCTAAGTTACCGAAACTCTACTTGGCCATCATCCATGCATGGAAAGATCAAAGACCAACCTCAAGGTCAAAATGAGGTCAGGGTGATATAAGAGCTGAGAAATACACCATCAAGTTACACCCACTGTGAGCAGACAAAAAGCCTCGAGTCTAGAGTCTCTATTCTTACCTAAATGTAGATGTTTAGAAGCAACTTGATTAAGGAATGAAAGTCTTCTAACGTTTGCTTTGTTGAAACGTCAGAGCCCAGGGAGCCCACGTTTACATTTGCCCCAGATGAGTCAGAAGCAGACGTCTTCCTAGCTTGGTGAAGGCTGTTAATCTTTGCCCCAGTGGTGGAGGTGGTGGCATTGTGTGTCAGTATCACAAGACTGCCCCAAGTTTCCTGATATTAATCCTCATTTGGAGGACACTTCCTGGTAGACTTCCCATGCCAGACATATTTTAATAAAATATGCTATGGAACTGCTTACTCCAGGAATTACTCATTTTATTCTGTGGGTGGTTTTATTTTAGGGAGATGAACAGCAGAGGGAGGCATGCATTTTGAAAAGAACAAATCAGTTGTTTGTGAGAGGATTCTGTTTATTACCACACAGAAGAGTAGTTCCTGAAGAGAAGGCGTCAGAGAACCAAATTCCAAAATTTCTTTGTTG
This sequence comes from Bos mutus, assembly GCF_027580195.1. Lineage (NCBI taxonomy): Eukaryota > Metazoa > Chordata > Mammalia > Artiodactyla > Bovidae > Bos > Bos mutus. The sequence continues at coordinate 24,712,297 of NC_091626.1, read as the reverse complement.
ATGCTTCAGAGCAGAGATCTCCTGCACCAAACCGCATGCCCTTGAAGAGGAGAAGGAAACATTTGTCTAAGTTAATACCCATGGTATTCGGGTAGGTGAAAGAAAATATGCAAAGCTGCCTTTGAAGCTACTCTTATCTAAGAACAGGGATTGAACAGCATCACAATACTGTGCCCTTTGGCCAGTTAAATTGAACATGTTTATAAGGATGCTTTAAAGGCAAAAGATAATTCACTCTTACACTCTCTTAGGGCTTGAATGTTGCATTCCGTGTAAACAGTGACTCACACATCCTGCTTAGAAGGATAAAGAAATCCAAATGGGGGCTTCTCATTTAAGATCCACGGGACCCTAGAATATTTTTTTTAAAGAATTTATATATATTGATATGTATGTATACATGTATGGGGCTTCCCAGGGGCACTAGTGGTAAGGAATCCGCCTACCAAGGCAGGAGACATAATGAGCCGCAGGTTCCATCCCTGGGTTGGGAAAATCCCCTGGAGGAGGGCACGGCAATTCACTCCAGTATTCTTGCCTGGAGAATCCTATGGACAGAGGAGCCTGGCGGGCTACAGTCCATAGAGTTGCAAAGCGTCAAATGGGACTGAAGCAACTTGGCACACACATGTATATATGTATAACTGAAGCACTTTGCTATGCATCAAAAATTAACACAACACTGAAAAACAACTCCATTTCAGTTTAAAAATAGAAGGGAAAAACATGGGGAAAAAAAGATTCACAGAATCCTGGGATGATTGTCCAAAGCTGCATCCTGAGGACAAGAGGCTACTGTCTCTCAGTGAAGTGGTTGTTCACATGGCCGTGGAGTCTTTGCTATGTTTATTAAGCAGATAATGACTTAGGATCCCCTTCAATTCTCTACCCTAGTGCAGGCCCACCTTCTGTCCTCCTGCAGGACCCATGATGAGAAAAAAGTGTTCATTTTCCCTAGACTTCAGCAAGCCAGGCATAAGGTCTGAAGGCCTTTGGCTTAAGATATCCTCTTGAAAGATGAGACTCAGGGATCTCTTGGGTGACTTTCTGTGACACAGACTTGCTGCCTATGACTTCTCAGGAGTCTGATCAGCACTCAGAGCTTTGCCAGGTTGGCCCTTCCTGCTGGTGCAGAAGGCAAGCTGGACACGATCTGTGAGGTGAGAAACCAGAACCTGTGTCATCCTGGGTGACTCAGCCGTTGTTGTCACTGACGAGTGGGGCTGGTGAACAGTTCCCAAGAGAATGGTGAGCAGTGGCTGCATCCACCCCTGGGGTGACTCAGATGAAAGCTTGAGAGGAGGCTCCCAACGTTTCTGCTGACCATACGTTGAGGACTTTGTCTCAGCCACACAACCTGGCTCCCTTGAAACCCCAACGGAAGGACCATGAGCAGCAGCAGGTGCCAAGGCAAGAGTGTGAGCTTTGGGGGGATCACAGAACACTGGGCTCAAATCCTGACTCTGCTCAGACAAGGCACTCAAATTTGTAGGGCTTTAGTGTCCTCATCTGTAAAAGGAAGCTGTTTAAACCTAAACACCAATTCTGAGCAAATAACAACAGCAATGAAAGTAAGACAACTTTCCTCCTTCCCCAGGAATCTTTTGGTTTTTGGTCTCCTCCCCAGCATCCTCTCTGGCAAGGGCAGTCCCATCATGTAAGCCAGTTATCATCATTACTTCGCTTGTGTACAGTTTTTGTAATGGGTTCCCCTCTATTTCCTTGGTTAACTGTGTGCTTGGTGGGGCTGGAAAAAGGTGAGTGGGGACCTGAATCCAAGCCTTTGACCACCAGCCTGGTCCCCCTTCCAGCATCTCACGCAGCAACATCACATCTTGCAGCACAATCTTATCTTCCTTCAGGGGACTACAAGGGACTCAACGGTGCCCAAAGCCTGGATGTTGTTCCAGGAAGGGTGGATGTGGAAGACAGAGACAAAGAAAGAAAAATAGGACACTTGAAAATCCCAAGAAGGGCTCTTGGCAGCTGTGCAGTGCTCCAGCTGAGTGGCCTCCCATTCCAGGAGGATGCTCTAAAGCTGGGGAATGAGATTGTAACTGTCTTAGGAAGCCACAGCCAAGAGGAGGACGTAAGGGTGTTCTTAAGTCATCCGGCCGCTCCGGCACGCTCGGGGCCCAAGGCCTGGCATCTGTCCGATTACCTTCCCCAGCACTCGTGAGGGCCACTGGGTTTTGTCCAAAAACAAAGGAGCTTTCCAGCTGAGGACTCTCCCTGCAAAACACTGATTTGTAGCAGGTGTGGTTCTGAGACACTGAGACACTGCTCACCCCCTCCACCTCCTGCATGTGTCTTGGACTCCACCGATTCTGGTCATCTTGAGTTTTGGGGGGTTTTCTATTTTCTTTCTCTCCGTTGCTTTCTTTTCTGAAAGAATCTTTCTTTTTGAGTACCCTTGATTTACAAGATTATATTAGTTTCAGGTGTACAACATAGCGAGTCAGTATTTTTATAGATTATACTCCCTTTAAAGGTTTTATAAAGTGCTGCCCATAGTTCCAGCTGGTTTTGCTTCTGCCTTAGCAGCTCAGGCATGCAAAGCTCCTGTCCCAGGGCCGAGCCCAAGAAGGGAAATGAGGGTGGAGGGTCTCATCAGGGTGACACCCCTGATCTATCACTGTCACCCACCACGAGGGTGTGACCCCCTCCCCGCACGAGAATCGTGGCTGAGATGCTCGGTGTGACTTAGGGCCTTAGAACGTCCGTTTCTCTACCAGTGAGACTGAGCCTCTCCCCGTCTGGAGCAGGTGCCTCCCCACACGGCAGGAAGGCGGATGTGGACCCTGGTAGTTCTGCGTGTTCATAGTTAACTCAATCATCTCTTTTTTTAGACAGAGGGAACAAGGGAGGGGTCTAAGGAGGGAAGAAGGAAGAAAGGAAGGAGAAATAAAGGGGCAGAGAGGAGGGGGAGCGGGGAGGGATGAAGGGAGGAAAATAAGACAAGAAAAAGCAAAGAAGAGAAATGCAAACTTCTTTCTCTCTGGCCCCTTGGGAATTCTCTGGGTGGGGGCTCACTGGTTTTGCCAGCAGCTCCCCTGCTCTTAGCAGATCCTGGATATACATTTTCCTTAAGACTGGTTGTCTGCAAAGCAGGGGAAACAAACCAGAACCCCTCATAAATCAGTCGGGGTCACTGCCAAGAGCTTTGTACACTTGCTGTCCCTGGCAGTGATAAACTCATTGCATCTGGGAACCGGCCAAAGACCCTGAGTCCTATCTTAGTTCTCATTCCCAGAAAAAAAACCTCAGTGCTGCGTTCCCCCACCCCCTGTTTACTGTCTTTGTGTTTCTTAGAAAAAGCTGGCGAGGAGGAAGGAACGGAATTCCATAAGTGGGTACAGCAAAGGCTCTGCTTCTCCGCTTCTTTGCTTGAGGGAGGAGAGGAGGGCAGAGGAGAGTCCTGGATCCATAGACTGTGGGGAAGGAGGCCCCAGCCAGAGGGGCCCGAAGCCACAGTAGGGGGCCTGAGGGATCTGCGTCTTCGATTCCATTTTGCTCAGACCATGACTTCCACCTGCTGTGGTTGTGGTTGTTCCCTCACAGGGAAATTTGAGATGGTCATCGTGATGGCCAAGAGCTAGCAATAGGGTTGGCAGAGTGCGACCACCTCGTGCAGCCCACCTCCAAGAGGCCGTGTTCTCTTTACTGTCTCCCCACATCATCCCTGCCTTGGCTCTGGCCTTGGCAACAAATTGTCAAGATGCCACGTGACATTAGGACAAGAGCAGAGCCCAAACTGTCCCTCTGACCCATGTTGACCCCCGCCACCGAAGAGGGGACCACTGTCTGCTGCGCCTTCCTCCTCAGCCCTGGATCATCCTTCTTCCTCTGGTTGACCAAACCAGGAACTGCGAGACACTTCTTGTCTCCTTAGCTCTTCCTGCCATGACGAGGCTCTTTCTGGTTGTTGGACCAGCATTCCCCACCTCTGGCAGGGAATTCATCTTCAATTTTACCCATTCATAGCACCTTGAACCTGAACTTCTTCCTTGTAGCCCTTAGCTCAGTTAGTCATGCACACCCTTGTGCAATGAAATCCAAGATTTATGACAGCAAGGACCTCTTTTGTCTTGATCATGCTGTGAGCTCAGTGTCTGACACAATGCCAGGCACCTAAGAAATGCTCAACAAATATTTTGGGGAACAAATACTGAGTCATCTGCTTTATTCTGTTCTTTCTCAGTTGACAAATTCTTTCTTTCAATGGGTTTTCTTGCCTATGATGAGTTGGAGGAATTAGCTGGATTGGGGGTGAAATTTGTTCTCAAGGCCAGAAGGGTTGAGCTAGGAGAGGTTTCCTTACTCCTCTTGGGGCAGAAGGGGGAATTTTGTGAGATATTCCTGGGCATTTCAATTCTTGTGACAAATCGGAGCAACAAGCAGGGGGCTGTGGCCTTGGAGAGGGGTTTGGAGAAGGTCCAGGCCTGAGGGACAGGCCTCTCCAGATGACTCAGGAGCCACCTGGCTCTGCTGGCCAGACAGAAGCCATGCCTGAGACAAGAAGAAGGAGACAGTGAGCCATTTTTGCTCTGGGTTAGCATCTGTACCTTGTTGTTCAGCTGCTCAGTCGTGTCCTACTCTGGGAGCCCACGGACTGCAGCATACCAGGCTTCCCTGTCCTTCACCATCTCCCGGAGTTTGCTCCAACTGATGTCTATTGAGTAAATGATGCCATCCAACCATCTCATCCTCTGTCACCCCCTTCTCCTCCTGCCGTCAATCTTTCCTAGCATCAGGGTCTCTTGTAATGAATTGGGTCTTCCATATCAGGTGGCCAAAGTATTGGAGCTTCAGCATCAGTCCTTCCAAGGAATATTCAGGGTTGATTTCCTTTAGGATTGACTGGTTTGATTCCATTGCAGTCCAAGGGACTCTCCAGAGTCTTCTCCATTCATACCTTAGATGTAAATGTTAGGCCACTTTGAAGAGACAAGAAATGCAAAGACCCTGATGTCTCTCGGTCTGGGCTCTGAGACAATTAGGGCTGAATTAAGATGCCCACATAGGGACCTCCTCTGAGTTGAATGTGATCCTCCGTCTCCTTCCATACAGAGAGCAGAAACTGATCTAAACCAAAACAAGTATGGAGCCTGTAAACTTGCTCAGTATTTGCAGGCTCAGACCAGTATTTTGGTGAACCAAAAAGCCGCATAAATTCCGCTAACATTTAACCCCACACTGGATGCTATGCACATAAAAGAGATTAAAAACACATTGTTCCCACAAGGAACTTAAACTAGCGTGGGCTGGATTTTTGTCTGAAATTTGCAGGAAAACACTCACCAACACGTGTTCTCATGAAGCTTATTAACTCAGAACGTATCTGGATCATCAAAGCAGAGTCAGATCGAAGCCAGTGCTTCGCTTCCCTTGGCTCCTTGCAGTGGTCCCATTCCCATGAGGAGTGCTGCACCCTGCTTTTGTAAACATGGGATCATCTGTGCAAGAATGAAGCTGGTGCCCAAACGGGTCCACGTGTGCCCCCACTTAAGATGGCCAGAGAGGGACCCACACGGCACCAAGTTGATGGTTGCTTTCTGCCTTCACTTTCTTTCTGTTTTTTTTTTTTTTTTTTTGGCTGTGCTGGGTCTTATTTGCTGCACATGGGCTTTCTCTAATTGTGAGCGGGGAGTACTCTCTACTGAGACAGGCTGGCTTCTCTTGGGGCGGCTTCTCTCACTGCAGAGCACAGTATTCTCTGTTGTGTGGGCTTCAGTAGTTGTGGTACACAGTCTTACTTGCCCTGCAGCATATGGAATCTTCCCGCAACAGGGATCAAACCAGTGTCCCCTGTATTGGCAGGTGGATTCTTAACCACTGGACCATCAGGGAAGTCCATGCCTTCACTTTCTTTTGAGATGGGTAGGGAGAGGGTTTTAGCAAGCCCTGGATGTAACCCAGCTTCCTCTGGGATGTACCAGCATCTCAAAAATGGCCAGGTACCTCTACAGGGTGCCCCCAACTGAGGAAAGGTCTCTACCTCATCCATCCCCTGGGAAGAATACCCGAGGAAGAGGTCATTAATGACAAGTCCAGCCTTTCCACTGAGCATCCTCTTCACTGGCCAGCTCTTCATTCCTCCAAGCCCTGGGGCCCTTATCCAGCTTCACAGGACGGACAGGAGTGTACATCAGAGAAGATGCTTCCCCGCCTAACAATCACACCCTCTCTAGGGAAAGCCCACCCTCCTTTTAACAGGTCCTCTCTTGGGACAACCAGGCTTTCCCATGCAGCTGTGCTACCTTACATTTCAACTGATAAATAACCCTTTTTCAATCGATAAGCTCCCTCTTGTAATGAACCTGGCTTTCCCTGTCCTTAATGAGGACAGATGTATTAGAAAGGGATCACGAGGCTACAGGAATTAGCTAAAAGTCAAGGGTAAAATCCATTGCCATGGCCAGAATGTAATGGCTCTCGGAGCCCAGGAGGGCACCATGCCACAGCCTCTGGCATATTTGCCCACAAGACCCCATGATCTGGCTCTAAGAGCAGTCTTCCGGGATGGGATGGTGGCCCTGATGTGCATTAACTGACCCAATTGCATCATTGCCTGTGGACTACTTTTTTTAATTAATCTTTTTGAGATACTTTTAGACTCACAAGCACTTATAAGAAATACTATAGAGACATACCATTTACCCAGGTTCTCCTAACAGTAACATCTGCAAAAACCATAGTACAGTATCATGGCCATGATGTTGACGTTGCTACATCCCCTGAGTTTATCAGATTTCCCAGTTTTTCTTGTACTCACATGTACGTGTGTGTGTGTGTGTGTGTGAGGTTCTATACAACTCTATCACATGTGTAAGACGTGTCAAGATACAGAACTGGCCTTTCACCAAAGAACCCTTCCTGTTGTCTGTTATAACCGCACCTCCCTCCCCTCCTGCCCCTCTCCCATCCCTGAAATCTGGCAACCACTCATCTGTTGTCTGTTTCTACAATTTGTCATTTTGAGAATGTCACATCAATGGAATCATATAGTGTGTAAACCTTCTGGGGCTTTTTTTTTTTTTTTTAATTCGTGATAATTCCTTTGGGATTCATCCAAGTGGTTGGATCATCGGTAGTTTCTTCCTTCTTATCGCTGAGCCTGTGGTTTTAATCATTAAGCAACAGTGCATCTCAATGTGGCACCAAGGCCCAATTACAAAGCTTCCGGGACATGATCTTCAAGGATCTTTTAACGCTGAGAAAGAAAATAGGTTTTAGGTGATGTTTTCTGAGTCGGGGAGGCGGGGAGGAGAAACAATGAAGCAAGCATGTTACCTGTTTTTCCAAGTTCACACCAGCATACTTTGGGTTGTTTGTTTCTTTCCTAACAGTGGCCAGTTGGGTTGCAGTTCCCTTTAGTGTTGGGTGACAGTTCTTTCTTGTGTCTTCCCGTCTCCCACCTCCCCAGGAACACATCTACAAGCTGATGAAGAGTGACAGCTACGCCCGCTTCCTCCGGTCCAATGCTTACCAGGACTTGCTGCTGGCCAAGAAGAAGGTATCCCTGGAAGGGCAGCCTTGCCTTTCTTAGCTCTATTGACCTTTGCCTGCTGCTTGCTGCTGGTGTGACGTGAGAATACCATCCCTGGGGTTTTCTTTCTTTTCCCTTTTCTTCTTTCCCTTCTGTCCCTGCTTCCACTCCAATAGAAGACAATTAGGATTGTTACCACCCCGGCCCATCCCGCTGAGGTCCAGGGTGTGGCCTCCTCTCTCCCAGTACCCAGCATCTCCATCTGCCTGTCTGCCCATGGTGGAGGGAGTGACCACCTAAGCGGCCCCTGCAGCTCAGCCCAGGAGCAGAGGGCTGGCTGTGACATCAGCGAACCCCTGAGCAAACCACTGCCGGGTCCAGCCCCCTCCCACAGAATTTCCTGCCCTGATCAGCGCGCAAAGATGAGTGTGAGGCAAGGATTGCAGCAGCCCCCTCTGCATAGAAAGGCTTAGAGTTCTTCTGGGGTGATGGGGCACCAGAAATCCTGCCTGGGGTTGTTGCCCTTTGCTCTCTCCCATCTGCCACCTGTCCCAGAGCATTTGCCTTTTCTTTCAACCAAGAAGAAATGGCATCCTAGCTCCTCCACTCTGAATGAAGTCTTGGTTCCCTGCAGCCCTCGGGGTCTAGATTTGGGGGTGCAGGGACACCCCCCCCCAGCATGCAGGCAGTGAGGGGTGACTGGAACAGGAGTGAATGTGGCTGGATTTCTGGGAGGAGGGAAGGCAGAGCTGGAAGGACAGGGGGTGAGGGAAGGGGGTTGGCTCATGGTTCGTGTGCCAGTGAACACTCTGCACTTTGCGGGTCTGATCTGAGCTCCACGGGGGTTCAGTGTGGCTCTCCTCGCGCCAAACTCCAGGACTCGCGTGCCTCGCTGCTTAAGACCACGTGCATCCCTTTCTTCTCCCTCTTAGCCTCCCGGTGGCAGTCCCCTAGCCTGTGATTGTCCAGCCACACACTGTCCAGTGGCCTCTTTCAGTCATGCAGCCCCTCTTTCTGTGTGCTGTGACCTCATGGGCTGGGAGCCTGTCTGTGTACATGGCTGGTAACCATGTCACTCCCTAGACCAGGAGAGCCCTTGGGTAGCCCTGAGGCCATCCCTGAGAGTCTTAGAAAGAGAAGTAGATTTGGGGGACACCCAGAGTGTCTGAGACCCAGCTTTCTGGGCTTGCATCCTTTCCATCATATGTCACTCCTCTGATGGACAACGTGAAGCCCAGCCTCCAGCCACTCCCTGGCAGGAGGGTGGAGGTGGAGGGGCCCTGATAGAGCGGGCTGACATCCCCCCAAATAATGGTTCTGATACCCAGTTTTTCAAGAAAGGTGAAGACTTTTAGTATCGGCAGCCCAGATCTCAGGGGAGAAGGTCAAAGTGAGCGTTCCTTATTTCCTGCAGCTCGAGACCCTGAACCAATCCCAGTGTGGGAAAATTGTGGGCTCCCGCAGTTGGGGTCACCTGGGCCTGTCCACATGCATGTCCACACACATAGAAGAAGCCAGAGGCCGTTCAGTCTCCTTGTGAGTCTGAGTGCAAAGGGAAAACACACTGCTGCGCAAGGAGTGGGACTGAGAGGTTCCTGTGTCCTCAAGTCCTCCTGTACAAGAAAAGCTTCACAGAGGAGGTCACTCAAGTGAGGCAGGAACAGATGGCCTGCCTGTGACATGTCACCAATGAAATTTATTAGAATTTTCATCTCAGCCCGCTCAAGGGGTGTCCTTGGCAGTTGAAAGCTCTTGTCGAAGCCAATGCCCTTTCAATATTCAGGGGGTAGATGTTTCTAAAAACAGTGACAAGCCTACATTTTCTTCTGTTTCCCCCTGAGCTCCAGGCATAGACTGGAGTTGTAGCTCAGCACTTCCAGGTAGACCCAGAGTGTCTTCTGTTACCAGGGGTGGGCTCACCATGAGATTGACATGTCCAGGTCATGAAGGGATGTGAGCCATAGTCCCAGCTAAGAGGCGGGCTGTAAAGCGGCCTCACTTTTCTGCTCACAAAGTCCCCTGATGCACCGTGGGGGCACAGCCCGCCGATCCTTCCTCCCTAATCCATCCTCTATCCAACTGTCTTAGTCATTCTGATGAGCCAAGTCCTCAGGGGACAGGTGAGCTGGGCTTGGAGGACCCCTCAGGACAATTTGAGGACCCCTCCAGGACAATTTGAGGACCCCCCCAGGACCCCTCCAGCTTCCCTGGTGGCTCAGACGGTAAAGAATCCACCTGCAGCGTGGGAGACTTGGGTTCAATCCCTGGGGTAGGAAGATCCCCTGGAGAAGAAATGGCATCCCACTCCAGTATTCTTGCCTAGAGAATCCCATGGACAGAGGAGCCTGGTAGGCTATAGTCCACGGGGTCTCAAAGAGTCAGACACGACTGAGGGAATAAGCATAGCCAGGAGGCTTAAGTATGATTTTCCAGGGCAGCTCCAAGGGCCTCTGCAAGGCAGAGGAAGCCAAATGAGTCAGGCTGATGGTCCCTGTCTGTGAGTAGCCACTCGATAGCCAGGGAATGAGAAGGACAGGCACAGAATTCCAGCTTTGGGGCCTAGGACCAGCCTGACTTGAGCCACATGGATGGCCCCCAGGTTGCCCACTGGATTGAAGCTGAGTGCTGCCATCCCCGAGTGCAGACTGGGTACGGTGCCAAGCCCAGCACATATCCTTCAGTGCCGTGTCTGAAGGACAAAGACCAGCCTGGCTCTGCTGCTGTGTGTCGTTCGTGTCGCACTCTCCTCCTGCAGTATCCTCTCTGTCTTCAGCAGCCAGCCTAGGGGATAGCACATGATGGCAAGGAAGCCGTCTGACTTTGTCCCCAGTGACACGCAGTGACTGCCTTTTGCCCCCTCGGCTTCCAGCACGTCCTGCAGACCCACAGACCCCCAGCTGCTTCTTCAGCTCTCTAACTTCCATTATTTGCTCTGTGTGTGTCTGTGAGTATGTGTGTGCGTATGAGGGTGTGTGTCTGAGTATGTGTGTCCATGGGAGTGTATGTGTCTGTGAGTGTGTGTTTTGTGTGTCTGAGTATGGTGTCCATGTAAGAGTCTGTGTCTGTGAGTGTGTGTCCATGTGAGTGTGTGTACTCTCCAGATTTCCCAGGCATGGATTCAGGACCCCGGAACTGGGCTCTAGGAAAAACTAGCAGGTATTTGGGATGTAATTCCTCCCCCCTTGGAAAAGCAGGAAACCTGGGGAAAGGGTCAGATACATGCCACGCCCCCTTCTCCATAGAGGAGAGCTGCCTGGCCTGGGGAGTAAGCAGGGCTTTGCCCCCCTTCCTTCTCTGTGTATTGTGGGGGGAGTGGGGGTGGCAGGGAGGGGGTGCCCTCAGCTGAGACTCCCCAGGAGGCTCCTGAGCTGCCTGTCATCTGCCGCCTGCTATGAGTAAACCTTGGAAGGAGTCACCTGCCCAGGTACCGGAAGAGTATTTTCTGTCCAGAATACTCCTTCTGAGACCCGAGACCTCTGGGGTTGCAAAAGACATGGGCAGAGAGAGCCTCCTCGATCTCAGCATACAGAAAGAGCGTCCTTAGGGGGCCTCAAGGATGTCCTGGAAGTTAGCAAACTTTCTGGCTGGAAGATCTCAGAGAAAGTCCTAACCCAGACTCACGGAGGACTTGATGACCTCGCCTTGCGCACGGCCATTTCCTGACATCTCAGTAGCATCCCTCCCGACACCCCACTGGCCCCGGGAGCTGGTCTGGACTGTGTCCCCAGTTGAGGCCCCCAGTTGTTCCCTGCACGGGGGCTTGGCTCTTTGAAAGCAATGATCAGGCATCGCCCAACTGTTCCCAAGGGCCTGGCTCCCAGCTCGGTGGCTCCCACTCCAGCCCAGAAGCAAGATGAATGACTCTTCTAGAAGCAAACAGCCCTCTCCCCTTGCTGCTCTGAGGAGGCAGCCCCATCTCTCCTGGGCTTCTGTTTCTTGTCTCTCCCACTGACTCCTGCATACAGCTCTGGCTGCTTCTCTCTTCCTGTTTTTTTTTTTTTTTCCTCCGCCCTGTTTTGCTTTTGTTTTGGTTCATTAGCTGCGGCTGCTGCTGTTTAGAATCCATGTGTTATCTGAAGAATTTTTTTTTTTCTGTATTTTTCTCCCTATCTTTTTTTTCCCTAAAGCCAGAAAGTGAGCAAGGTCGTAGAACTTCCTTAGAAAAGTTCACTCGCAGTGTGGTAAGTTCAGCTGGTTTTCTTTGGTTTTTTGGCTTTCTTTCCGTTTTTCTCGGTGGTGGTTGTCGTTTCCTTCGGGAGGGGAGGGAGCCCAGTGCTCTTCCCTCAGCACACCCACCCATGGTCTTCTGTGAGTGTCGGTGGCTTCTCTCCTAGGGACCGGTTTGCAAAAGACAAAAGGCCCAGCAGCTCCCCCTGCAGACGGGTGCACGGCCCTCCCCCGCCTCACCCAGCCCCTGGCCCAACATTTGCTCTCCTGTGCAAGGGGGCTTCGAGAAGGAAGGACCACCCCTGCCCCACCCTTGGGGCTGCTCGGTGGATGCACCTTCTGCAGCAGCCCAGGGAGAAGGCCATCTAGCTGGACCATGAAATAAATTGGCTCAGAACTGTAGCTCATAAAAAAAAAATCCAAATTTCCCTCTGGGACTCTGGCAGCCACGCGGGTGTGGGAGGCTAGCTGCTGCTGCTGTGCCGGTGGCTTTTGTGTGTGCAGGAGGCGGCCGTGCTGCATGGGTTCTGGCGGTGAGGTCCAGCTGGCGTGTGTGCGTGTGCGTGTATGTGTGTGTTGGTGGCCTCTGCATGAGTTCCCATGTCCCTGACAGCCCCTTGTTAGCCTCCTTTGCATAGCGTGACAGGGCAGTAGCCAGGGGGTGGCGTGGCCGTGGTGGGGAGATCATCCCCGTGGTGACCGGTGCAGATTCTGAACTGTGGTCTGCAGTCAAGCACAGACTCATCTCCTTTTTCTGTAATGTTCTCTGTAAGATTGGGCTTCCCAGGTGGCTCTAGTGGTAAAGAACTCGCCTACCAATGCAAGAGGCATTGGCAGGTTCCATCCCTGGCTTGAAAAGATCCCCTGGAGGAAGGCATGGCAACCCACTCCAGTATTCTTGCCTGGAGAATCCCATGGACAGAGGAGCTTGGCGGGCTACAGTCCATAGGGTCACAATGAGTCAGACACTGAAGCAACAGCATGCACACATACTCTGTAAGACTGAGGTATAGGGTTTAGCCAGTCCCTACGGGAAGTAGCCAGTCCCCTTCTTTCCTGAAACCAGCTTCTGAGCTCCTACAGCCCAGCTTGCACTGTTCACATGGAACCAGCGAGCAGCCAGGGAGCCAGCATCCCATGCATAGAATTTGTCAAATTTCGCTTCCCAAAGCGTAGAAACCCACTGATGCTAACTTGCCTTTTTCCTCCCTCTGTTGCAGGGGAGAGTCCTTGTAAACCTGACTACTGTGTGATTAGTATCTTTATTTTATCCTTTTAACATAAATTCTAATAATTCTGGGTGGACAGCAACCTGGTCGTTTACCTGGCATAGCTAGATGCATCTTAACCAAATGTAAACAGTTTTGAATTTGCTAGATGTCAGCTTCACAGCAACTCAAGTAGGTGGCAATTACAATATGGGTGCTCATCCCATCTCTTCTTTGGTCTTCTCTCTCTATGGTCTTTCCTCATGAGAAATCAGAACTTGCAGAATGTCAGGCCTGTGATCCCCTGTCTGTCTTCATGGCTGGTTTGCCGCAGCCATACAGCTTCATGCACCAAGAAGCTGCCACGGGCTGTTGGAGGCAAGGCCGTGGGAGTCCCTCCACCCCTGATGGCTGATAGAGAGTGATGGGAACTCATTGCTCCCTCTCTTCTGAGGCCTGGAGGCTGCAAGTGGAGGTCAGGGATTTTGTTGACAAGCCCAGAGTATATTATGGAGAAAGCAAAACTCCTGCAACCCTGGGCAGGCCCTTCAGGTTGACCACGTGGGCTGAGGCTGTGAGAAGAAGCCTGGTCCTCAGATGAGGCATCCAGATCTCGCTAGGCTGCTTTTCATGAGAAGTGGGTGTTGGGAGAGCAAACATGATCTCGATGCAGCTCCGCGAGGAGCATTTATTGACGTCCCTTCTTCCCAGAAGTGGTGTTGGTTCAGTGGTTCTCCAAGGTCTGTTAACAAAGTGTTTGGAATGAGAAAGCACCAGACACCTTCCAAGCATTTGAAGTGTACACCTGGGAGAACTTAGAGAGATGTTTTCAGGGCCAGCTGAAGGAGAAAAATCTCCTAAGCTCCTAAGATTTTTAGAATCTATATGAGAGAAAGCCCAACCTTCCAAACCAAAACGTTCCTAAGTTGCCTGTTATTTTTCTATAAAGACTCTAAAGGGTCATGCATTCTGATTTTTTGTTTCCAGTAGTAGAAATAGAGATGGACTTGTTTCGATCCATCCATCCTCCTTGTGATCTTGGGATAACACCACCTGGGGTAACCAGATGAGGCTGAGTTTGAGGAAATGACCCACAGCTCTAGAGCAGTAGCAACTCTCAGAATACTTGAGGTTTAAGAATGTCATTTTCACAGCCCAGTATTCTAATCAAACAAAATTAACTAGTCAGCCAATATGTCTTGCAATTTGATAGCCATTTTCTGGATCTAATATACATAAAGTGCTTGATTTCTTTGAAAGAAGGTCTACATGAATATTTCATCTTCTGTATACTGTAAACTATAAAACCCAATGAAAGGCTAGTACAATAGCAATAATGGTCCTGGGAAATACATGAAGAAAGACCATCCACGTCATGGGAAAATGAGGGAGTGAAGCTGGGCAGTCCTTGGACCAGGGATGTGAGGCCAGCTGCCATTCAGGACTAACTGGTGACAGGAAATGTTGATCCAGATCGTTCATTATCTTGGTCGGCTAACTTCCTATCAAGACTGAATCTGGGTCCAACATTTCTCCCATGCAGTACTCTTTCTTTTCTTAGTAAAGGAGGAACATTTGGAGAAAGCAAATTGTTCTTTCTAAGACTCCTATATCATGATATGGAGGGATTATCTGTGGAAGGCCACAGAGGCCCTCTTTGACATGGAATCCTAGAAGGGAGTTCAGTATGGTTCATAGAAGCTGCTGGAGCCATGCTAGTTTGAGTGCAGAAGGAGCCTTACGATCCCCAGCAGAGGCATTGTTTTTCACATGGCTCCTTTTAATGGAAGCTTCATTCTGAGTCATGCAGAACTGGAGTAGCAAGTAGCAAATAGGGGTTATGCTGTGCCAAGGCACTGTGTACTTTGGCCACCCAGAGCCATAGAGCTGGCATAAAGGCCTGCTTTTTGATAGGACCAGCCCAAGTTCAGAAGCAAATATCATTCAAAGTCCATGGCATGGTGCAGCCAGCCCATAGTGCATCTTTATCCAGAGCAGAAAACAGGATCCTTCTGATGGGCCCAACCCCACAGATGCCCAGCTGGCCAAGCAAAGTGCAGCTGGATTTCAGCCCCTTCTCAACCCTCATCTGCCCTTGTACAGTGGATGACTCACACCATCATACAGGGGGGCCCTGGTCACAAGAGCCCTGGGCCCGGGAAGAGCTATGACACATAGCAGGTTCTTAAAGTGAGGGGGTGGGGGGCTGCTCAGACCTGGCCTCAGATCAGATGAACGGAGCCTCTTTCCTCCAGCTGTGTGCACTGGGAAGCGTCCTTTCACAATGGCTATAAAATATGAAAGCCATAATAGGAAGCTTCTGTAGACTGTGTTTGCATTGCCTTCCATCTCCTCCTCAGACTCTCTGGTTGGAAGTCCCTTCAGTCTCTAACTGAAGACCACTTCGCACTGCTCAGGACCAACCAGCCTGCCATTCTCTGCCATCTCCCTGGTTTTGCAGTCAACAGGTGACCTCGAGGGTGTGAAGGGGGCCAGAGGGGAAAGACTGTCCATTCCACTGCTCTCTCTTGGGCGTGTTCATTCCTTCACAGTCTACTGCAAAGCAAGGGCCAACTCGGACACAGAGGACAGAAGGATGTGTGGGAGGAAGGCAAGAAGTAGCAAAGGGCCATTAGCCAAGACTCAACAGCAGCAACTGGATTATTCCTCTTCGGGTGGTGGCTGAAGCCATCTGGTGAGAACTCCAGAGGAGGAACTCTGAGGAGGAGAAGATAGAAAAAGTCCTCCGCATCTTTGTACCAGGGACAGCACTTAACTTAGAAGTGGCAGCCCCAAGGGACGGTGGCATCAGCCTCCCTGGACACCTTTGCCTGGGCGCTCAGCTGAAGCCCCAACTGTCCTCTTGAGAGCCTCATCGGCTGTAGCCTCAGGCTCCCAAGATGGACAAAGGAACAGCTGGTGCTGGAGGCCTCAGAGGAGAGCAGAGATGAGAACCAGGTGTTCATCCTTCTCCTAAGAAAACATCACAGTTGGTCTTTGCCAAGGTGCTCCTAGGAATTGAAACAGTAAGGGCCGGGAGCTGAGGGAGCCTTGGCATGCACCAAGCGGCATCTCCATGACAAGCATTTCAGTCCTGCCTGCCAAGGAATGCAGCGGGGAAGTCAGATGGAGACCAGGAAGCCCTAGGAGCCAGCTGTCACCCGCCTTCCATCTCCCTTTCCCCCCGCCCCGCCCAGAAGCCAAGGAAAAGCTCTTGAGAGTAACCTCCCCCCACCTTCTGGGCAGCTCTGCACGCAGAAACCCCCAGCCCCAGGCCCAGGTGTTGAACCGGAAGTGGAAGGCTGAGGCCCTCCAGGCAAGGCAGAGGGCAGGCAGCCAGGGTGATCAGCCCACCCCCTCCACCCACCCACACACAGCAGTGCCTTCTCCCTGCCTGGAAGCGGCTTCCCCTCCCCCTCAGCCTGTCGGGGCAGAGCCTTGGGCTCTGCTGAAATGAGCTCTCAAACACCTAGACAGCAGAGCCCCTAGAGGGCCTTGACCTCAGTTGAACAGATCCTTTCAACAAGGAACGGTCGGCTAAAAATCTTTAGAATTGCTTTTGATTGCACACAGTCCTTGGGCCCCGTTGGGATGTTAGGGTCACAGGCTATATAGTGCCAGCCTGCTCCCATCGGATCTCAGAACCCTGTGATCGAGCAGCAGTGAGACCCGGGTCTGCCTAGAGATGGAGGTGAATTTCACAGCTGTGCTTGGGAGGGAAAGCATGAACTGGTCTTTCCTAGGAAGTGAGGACTTCCCCTAGGACTCTGGGAAACTCTGCAGAGCCGTGCCCAGGGTGACTCCTGCTTCCAGCCTCAGCCTGCTAGCAGTGTGACCTCAGGCCCATCGCTAGCCCTCTCTGAGCCCTGGTTTTGTCCTGTGTACATTGGCATGGACTGAATCATCTCTAGGACCCTTTGAAGCTGGGACGTTCTATTGGTCTGTGCTTCTCTCCGTCCTGCGATTTTCGAGTTGTGCTAATCATCCCCCAGATGAGAGAGGAGCCTGCCCGAAAAGTGGCTGCCCACCCTGGAGGCTGGGAATTAAACCAAGGAGAGAACTGAGTTCGGTGTCCATTTAAAATCCTTTGACAAGGATTTGAGGATCAACACTGGCAGAACTGAGTGCCGCAGCCCCCTGACCCCACAGGCCCCATCCCTCCATCGTTTGGGGCTCATTCCGCACCGTGACCCCTGGACAGCAGGGAGAGAGAAGTTGCAAAGAGCAGGTTAAGCACCGCACATCCTGTCAACCACGCCAGTGCTGCAGTGCCCACCCTTCTGGGACGGATGCCCAGCTGGGTGTGTGTTGGGAGGTGGGGTGAGATCAGTTGGGCAAAAAGGTGGGCCCCATGCGGGTACTGCCACGTCACCCTGGGCATGGGGCAAGGGCATGGGAAAAAATGAAGTGTGAGCATCGGGGGACCTCAGCGTCACGCTGCTGCCCTCCTGCAACCACCCCTTCTGGGTCCCTGGAGACCTCTGGGCTGGCTCGCCACTGTCCTCTCAGAGATGCTCAAAAAGAGGTCACAAGAGGGCGTGTTATCCTGGTCACAGTCAGCCGTAGGTTAAGTCTCTTCCAGTCTCTATTCCTCTGTCTCCATCTTGGGTCCAAGTGAAGTTTGAAAAAGCATGTTTACTCTTTTAGTTTTGTAGCTAGAAAAGGAAAATGTAAAAGTCTGATTTTTGCAAACCAACGATAAAATGTTAAGATGGCTGAATCAGTTTGGCTGGCAGGATACAGAGGCGACAAAGAGATAAAATGGTTCTCCATGAGGGCCCTGGAGAAGGTCTTTCTGAAACCCTGGGGAACGGGGAGACTTTTATTTATCAAAAAGGTCAGAGGTGGTCATTTTTGAGAAACCCAGCCCTAGACCCTGCCACTCCTCTGGGAAGGAGGAGCCCCCAGCTATTGTAGCTGATGGTTCATCTGTCAACCAAAAGCAGCCAAAAACCCTCTCCCTGCGGAGTGCCCACTCGAGCAAAAGTGCACCAGTGACTCAGCCCCCGGACACAGGGGAGAGCTCGGCACTGCAAAAACCGCTCCCTCCTCCTCACTCTCCCCCACCCAGCCAGCTCCTGCCTTCCCCAGACCCCAATGTGCCGAGCAGTCAAGTGAAAGACTCCTGTGAGGCAGAAAGGCACAGCTGTGTGTTTACAGCCACTGATTCCGATCCAAATCGCAGCCCTGCCAGTCTCCCGCAAGGCAGGCTGGGGGCAAGCCGGGGATGGATGCGCCAAGCGGGAAGCTATTTCGGGAGCTGACCTGCAGCCCTTTGCCTTCCTACCACCTCCCCCCAACCCCCCACCAACTCAGGAAAGACGTCCTTCTAGAAGGAGCTCCCACTTGAGAAGCGGCTGATGGGGTTGTGGGATTTCAGCCTGTTCCTTGTCACTTGTGAAGTCAGATTTCTGGCACCTGTCCCCAGGCAGCCACGCGAGGACAGCCCAGGGCTCCCATCTGTCCAGTGAGAAGGCAGAGGGTGAAGGTGACCGACGGCAGGGCGCTTGGCAGGATGAGCAGCAGGGAGGGCAGGCCTGAGTGGGGGACGGGTTGCCTGTTTCTGCCCAGGACAGAATCTGCCTTGGACCTGCCAGGGGAGATGTGGCATCACACAAGGGGCAGGAGAGAAACCTCCGGGCGCTAGCCAGGCTTTGGAGTAGCAGGAACCTAGGAAGCAGACCCGGAGAAGGCAATGGCACCCCACTCCAGTACTCTTGCCTGGAAACTCCCATGGATGGAGGAGCCTGGCGGGCTGCAGTCCGTGGGGTCGCTAAGAGTCAGACACGACTGAGTGACTTCACTTTCACTTTTCACTTTCATGCATTGGAGAAGGAAAGGGCAACCCACTCCAGTATTCTTGCCTGGAGAATCCCAGGGACGGCGGAGCCTGGTGGGCTGCTGTCTTTGGGGTTGCACAGAGTCGGAAATGACTGAAGCGACTTAGCAGCAGCAGTAGCAGGAAGCAGACCAGACTGCCAATGTCAAGGTCAGGGAGAAGAGACCCAATTCTGCTTGTGTCCAAACCGGAGGGTTGGAAGTCAGAGTACTCAAGGTCTAAGGACTTCAAAGGCTGGGAAGTAAGATGGCCGTGGCATTCCTCCAAAATGAGCTCCTGATGAAAAGCAACGTGGGAGTCTTCCCTGTTTGAAGGAGCAAATGAGCACTTTGGTTCTAACTGGGAAGCGCGGTATTCTGGAAGAAAGGCAGGATACAAATCCATAGGAAGGAACAATCCCTAAAATGTTGCTATGAGGCAGAATGCTAACTGGGACACCACAGGGGAGCTGAAAAGAGCTTGGAGCAGTGGGATCTTGAGTTCAGTGATATTACCCGAAGGCCTAGGAGAGAAAGACCCTGGAGTGTTTGTTTTTGGGCTCCCCAAGGGATGAGAGTGGCTCAGACGGTAAAGCGTCTGCCTACAATGCAGGAGACCCGGGTTCGAGAAGGAAATGGCAATCCACTCCAGTACTCTTGCCTGGAAAATCCCATGGGTGGAGGAGCATGGTAGGCTACAATCCATGGGGTCGCAAAAAGTTGGACACGACTGAGCGACTTCACTTCACTTCAAGGGATGGGATGGTAGGACGGGGTGGAGAGTGTATAGCTACCCCGGCAGTGCCAGTGTCCAAATGGCTGGTGAATATATAGATCTATGTCCATGGACATGCAGTTTCTGATTGTGGCCGCAAGGGTCCAGCCACAGCCCTGTCTAGTCCAACATCCTTTTTGATGACTCAGATGAAGAGACAAACATGCCAGTCATATTCAAAGATGCACACCTAGAAGGTAGTGCTCATTTGACAGGTAGTATGGTCTGCCATGTTAAGACCATCTCCTTCAGGTGGAATGATGGGTCCAAACAACCAGGTAAATTTAACCAGATAAAATTTATGTTAAAAAAAAAATTCAGTCTCACAACTACAGGATGACATTCCTAGCCTTCACTGTAATTCAAGTTTTAAAAACTCTGGGGGTTCTAGTTGACTGCAAGCTTGATAGAAGTAAAAGTGGGAGGCAGTCACTTTTTTAAGTATCTTTAGGTTGTAATAACAAAGTGGAACGGTCAGAAGTGCTCCATTGTTCTCTGTGTTGCTCTAGACTGTGTTGAATCGTGTTTCCAAGCTCTCTTATTTTATCAGGAACTTCAACAAACTAGAGACAATTTAGAAAAGAATAGCTGGGGACTCTGGAAGCCCAGTCAGATGAAACTGAAGTAGATAAACATGTCCTGCCCTGGCACTAGTGGTAAAGAACCTGCCTGCCAATGCAGGAGAAATAAGAGACGCAGATTCGATCCCTGGGTGGGGAAGATCCCCTGGAGAAGGGCATGGCAACTCACTCCAGTACTCTTGCCTGGGAAATGCTGTGGACAGAGGAGCCTGGTGGGCTACAGTCACAAAGAGTCAGACGCAACTGAAGCGACTTAGCACGCATGCAAGGAGATTCAGACTCCATCAGGAACTATCTGTGTGTTTGTCTCCCAGAGCGAGTGGGCAGTTCTGGATTGTTTCAGACAGAGCTAGAACAAATGGATAGAAGACATGGGCAGGGTCACTCTACTAATATTCTAACAGTATCAACTTTCCAGGGGTGGAATATGTCACCTCAAGGAACAGGGAGCTTTCTGGAAACAGTCAGATGTTGAATGGCCAGGGATATTGTAGAGCAGGTTCTATACTGGATTACACCCACCTCCTCCAAGGAGAATCCTCAGATGCATTAAATATTTGTGAAACATTGCATGTTATCATAGGTTTATAAATAAACTATGGGAAAGGAGAACAGATCAAATGGAGTGAGTTTGCTGAGACTGGAGAAGAAGGATCCAGAGGAGTCAGGTTTGACTCTACCTCGAAGGAAAAACTAAAGCTAGATTATGGTAAAGTCAGAGCAAGACCACTGTCAAGAAGTGGAATTGCTGCCCTTCAAGCAATTGCAACTCAAGCAATTGCAATTCAAGCAAGACAACATCATCCTTGCCTTTTGTTTTTGGTTGTTTAAGCCAATCACTTGAGCCCTGGGCAACAAGGCTCTCTCCCCAAATGCCTGGGAGGAGATTAGTGAGCGGAGGACACTCGTACCCATGGGCTCAGGGAGGCTGAGCACAGCCGGTGCGTTCCCTGGCTCTGCACTGGAGAAAGCTTGGCCTGACATCATCCCCATCCAGAAAGGGTGTTTTGTTGAGAGCAGAAAAGAAGATCGAGCCGGTCACCTTTACCCGATGGGACTTGCTGGTTCCAGTGGACAAACTGGCAGCCACCTTTCTCAGCCGGGCCAAGAGCAGAACACACCCCTGAGACTTTAGAGCAAGGGAAATTACGCTCATGGGCCCCTCCTCCTGGGCCCAGCCGTAAGGACTCATCTTCAGCCCAACTCGGGGAAGGGACGAGCTATCCTGTCACATTCTTTCCCGCTGTCCTGAGGACCAACCTGATTGCAAATGACACTCCCTCCTCTCCCAGGCTTTGCCAAGGCTGCTTTCCACCTCATCATGGAATTGTATAATCATGGTGATTACAGCTTATGGCTTTTTCCTCTCCTCATCTTTTGCTTTCAAATTCTTTGAGGCCTCTCATTAAACATGGCGATGCCAATAAAGTCAGCGAAGTTTTAATAAGATGCATTTTGAAGCTAAAGAAAGCCCAGTCAGAGTTGATTGTTACTATGTCCCCTCCTGCTGCTGCTGCTGCTAAGTAGCGTCAGTCGTGTCCGACTCTGCGCGACCCCACAGACGGCAGCCCACCAGGCTCCCCCATCCCTGGGATTCTCCAGGCAAGAACACTGGAGTAGGTTGCCGTTTCCTTTTCCAATGCATGCATGCAGGCTGTCGCTTCAGTCGTATCCGACTCCGTGCGGCCCTATGGACAGCAGCCCTCCAGGCTCCTCTGTCCACAGGATTCTCCAGGCAAGAATACTGGAGTGGGTTGCCATTTCCTTCTCCCGTGTCCCCTCATAACAGGCCTTTAAAACTCTATTGTGGGTGATTAATGCCTGGATATCAGAGGTAGGGGAGAGAGAGATATGGAGATCCAGAGTGGGGAGCGTGACTGTACTTTTTCACAGGGCTGGAGAATGGTTTTACTCCCTGCCCCCTGGCCTTTCTCATTTACACCAAGAGCATGGTGCATCTGAATCCCCACCCCTAATGGAAAAAGATGGACTGTCAAGTAAGGATGGAGGACCTGGCATTTACATCATAGCAGGTTAAGTTGGCAAATAGACATGGAGCAGTTGACACAAAACTCAATCAAACCTTAGGAGCTGCAGCAAAAAGTAAAGGGGAACTGCTGGTGGATTCTCTGTCTTCGACAATGGTGGAAGGTTCTAAATATGTAAAGGATCCAACCTTTAGCATTTGACAGGGGTCACCATCCTGTGGTCATATCCTCAAGGATGGTTTCCTTGGTAATGACAGCTTCAGAGCCCATTATTTACTGGCCCTCAATCACAGCTTTGCTGAACTGTTTCTAGATTTGCAGGATGTTAGGAGAAGGATCACCAGGAAGGCATGTGGTAGGGGTGGGGGAGAGACAGGGTGGCCACCAGAGTCCCCAGCTTGCCCTTCAACAGCTTTGTACAGGTGTGATATCTCAGTCCCCTTTATTTCCATCCTCCCCAGGTCTGTGTGGAGAACTACCCAGCAAGGTGCATCTTGCCCTGACAGGAGTCTCTTTTGAGAGGCTCCAACTGTCCCCTGAAAGCTGACTGCCCTGAACCATCACACAGCTCTTTAGCCAGCTGGTAGTTGGCTATCTGGGATATGACTGAGTAGCACCAACCATCTGGGGTTAAATGCTGTTGAAAACCTGGCATTGATATTTCCCCCAACTGCATTCTCATCCCCTACTGAAGATGACCTACTTGCTCTGCCCCCGAGAACAACGTCCCTTTAGTGCCCACCAGAATATGGAGAGTGGGCTCGAGCTGGGGGTTGGGCAGGCCCAGTTGAATTCTATTTCTCCACCTGGAGTTGGGATAAGACCCCAGGCAAGTTGCTCACTTGCCCAAAGGGTACAGTGACGCCTGCTGCCTGGGGTGGATGTTGTCACTAAATGAAAGTGAAGTCTCTCAGTCGTGTCCGACGCTTTGCGACACCACGGTCTATAGCCTATCAGGCTCCTCTGTCCATGGGATTTTCCAGGCAAGAGTGCTGGATTGGATTGCCATTTCCTTCTCCAGGGGATCTTCCGGACCCAGGAATCGAACCCGTGTCTCCCGCATTGCAGGCAGACGCTTTACCGTCTGAGCCACCAGGGAAGCCCGTCACTAAATGAGGGCATGGCAAAAACAGTTGCCGTGTCTTGGGTACTCACAGTGTTGGCATCCGTGTCATGCAGATCTTGGCCTGAGAGGGACTTAGGTTCTCCTCCAGCTCCACCACTTAACTCTGTGACTCAGGCAGCACCTCCAAGCCTAGGTTTCCACACCTTGTAAAAGGGAGATAAGAGGAAATGATCAAGGACTTCCCCGGTGGTTCAGTGGTTAAGGCTCAGCCTTCCAGTGCAGGGGGTGTGAGTTTGATCCCTAGTTGGAGAATTAAGGTCCCACATGCTATATAGGCAGTGGCCAAATTAAAAAAAAAAAAAAAAAAGTAAGTGATGAGGAGGGAAAAAATACATAAGATGCTTAGCATAGTGTTTGCAGTATATAAGCTCGAGCATAACTCTTTGTATTGTTATTATTTTCTATTATGATGATGTTACCTGCAGCCCACGCTTAGCTCTTATTCTTTATCTGATTTCCAACAGTGTTCTGCAAAGTAGGTATTACTGTATTTATTTAGCAGTTGAGGATGGGGACACAGATATCTCAAATACGACAGTATGTGCAAAGCACATCCATTTATTAGAGCAACCAGCTCATGACCCTACTCAATAAATGGTAGCTATTATTACTGTCTTATTTTTAAAGTCAACTCAGAGAGCTGGTTTCTCTGCTTTCCCTCAGAACGGAGGGACTGTGGTACCAAGCAGACCGGCTTCTGCCCTGTGGTCTATTTCCCAGGGCCCCTTTGCTCTTCCCAAGAAGCTGTAGGACTCCGGGGCTTGCAGCAGCATGGTGCCAGGACATGGGGAGGGCCACCAGGGAAGCACTGCCTATGTTGCCAGGATCTGGCATTTGCTCCCGTCCCCTGAGGTGCAGGACCCTAAGAAGCCTCCTGCTTCCAGACCCAGACCAAAGCTAGTTCTCCCCTAGCAGAGCGTGAACTCCAGTTCTCCAGAGGAGGCGCCCTACATGGCAGAGCCTCATTCCCAGAAACCCTCACCTCGCCGCTCGCTGCCCAGCTGGAGCCGCCCTGAGCCACGCAGCCTCCCGTGCGTGGTTGTTTCCTCTGCCAGATAAACAGAGGCTTCTCTTTTTTAAGTGCTGTATTACAAAGAGGGGTTGTCGGAGGAGTTAGGACCAAGTGGCTTTGAAATCCAGGGATGCCTTGAAATCCCTCGTAAACCAGCCCCCTGGGGAGCACACTCCCCCTACTTGTAGTATGGACAGAAACAGAAGCACAGAAGCCATTTCCTCTGACACAAATGGCTTTGTCCTGAGGAAAATCGGGTTTATAGATGTCTCTTAAGGTAAATGCTTTAGATGGGCATCTTAGGAGTCTGAGGTAAAGCTCTACAGCCAAACACGTGGTTGCTTATGAACCTTGCACGAGACGCTCTTGTAAGTGCCTGTGGTGTAAACACGCACATGGGCGTGTGCACGGCTGCGTACACCAGTGCATGTGCTGCCTGGCCGCTGCACGCTTCCGTGTCCAGTGTATGGTGTGTGCAGCACACACGCGGCACACCTGCCTGTGCCTCCGCGGGGGGACCGCCTGCCCGCTGCTGCTGCTGCTGCTGCTGCTGCTGCTGCTGGGTGCGCGTCTGGGCAGGGGCTCCCCTAAAGCCACTGGTCTTCACGGTTTCAGCTGGATAAGTTGTTCTTCACTTCCCTTCCTAAAAACACAATTGCCTAGTGCTGCTGGCGCAGAGTCAGAATGGCCGCTGCATTTCACCCCCGAGGCGGCTTCCTTCCAGCAGTGGGTGAGTGATCCCGGCGTCCGCACGCTCTAACCTTCCTTGGGGGCCTTCTGCAACAGAAGGTGCTCCCCAAACCAGAAGAGACGATCTGTGTGTCCATGGCCTCATCTCCACCCACCCCTCCTGCTCTCGCGCCCTAGTTCCATGGACAGTTAGCAGCATCCTTTTTTTGATGTTCCCTTTTTTTTTACACTATAGTTTTTTGTTTTGTTTTTGTTTTTTCTTCCTGAGAAGCAAGAAGCCAAGGGCTCCAGAAGTGGCAGGGAGATGAGTCTGTTGTCCCAAAGGCAATGTTCAAATAATGTCTTTGGGTGCTGATCCTGCCACTCATTCCTGGGCCCCTAGCAGAAATGCCCACTACCTTTGAAGATGCTTTTAAATCCAACAGCAGCATCCTTAAGCTTAGTCCCCACCTTACCGCTTCCATTACCCTTCATCTGTGGCCCAGGGCCAAGTCCTGTAGGAAACCGGAAAATCTTACCTTTCTACCTGCTAGACCACCAGAGGAGAAGAGGGCTAAGGAACCAACTCATCACCTGTCCAGCATTGCAGGGACATGTGAAAGGGGTTCAGAGGGAAGTAAGAAGGTTCCCGGTGGCTAGGAATTCCATCAACCCAGAGATGTCTTGAAAAATGCTGCTTGACCTGTCCCCTGTTGTACTTTTTCAGATTAGGAATATCTGTCTGATAAATGCCCACCTAATTGCATTCCTGATAATAAGGAGGAGAGAGAAATGAGTCAGCCCTCTTTGCATATGCTTCTAAAAGAACCTGGACATCCCCAGAAAGATGATGCTTTGGGGCGGTGGGAGACAGTCAGCATGTTGACCACCTCTGCCTTCGAAACCCTGCCTTGGCAGCTGGCTTAACCAAGGACCCCAACCCATGGATGTGTTCTGCGTGAATGTGTTCACAGGAGATGAGACGTGCCCTTAGGAGGGTGGGGTGCCCTTGATGTCCTCATGGGTCCTGAGAAGAATCAAATGCACTGCCCAGCCAGTGACCCCCCTGCTGTCTCATCCACTAAGCTTCAGCAGCGCTCTCCCCTGTGGCCGTAGTTGGGTCACTTGAACTTCCTAGTTGGGAAAAAAGTAGAGTCAAGTTGTTGCCAATTGCAACTGAGCCATGTCCCTGTTCCTTGAGTCTTTTGGCCCTTGCCTACCTTGGAGTGAACCAACGCAGAGATGCCAAAGTACATTTAAGGAGGAGGAGGAGAGGAAGAGGCAAGCCCAGAACCAGCTACAGGAAGGCATGCTATTGAGGGGCCTTGTGAACAGAATAGCCGCCTCTGCTCCACCCCTGCGTCCACCGAGAACTTGGGGCAGGCTGCTTATAGAAAGAGCACCGGGGTTATTCAATCAGAGCTAGAGGAAGGAGATAAGAGATCCAGTACTGAAAGAGGGGATTTCTCCTGCCTACAGAGAAAAAAACGCAGCAGGGAAAGTGGAAATGCACAACTTGGACAGGAGGCTGGGGAGTCTGTGCCTGGGCATCGTGCCACCCATGTCGGGCACAGCTGCTGAGCCCCTGTCACTCTCGGCATCCCTCGTGCCTGCCCAGTGGCTGATTTGTCCCTGCACAGATGGGGACTGTGGAGGAAGTTCTCCCATCACCCACCAAAACTAACAGGTAGAGGTCGAACTTTGCAAAAGAGCCCCAGAGGCGATGAGCGTGATGAGGGGACAGGAGTCAGGAACGCCAGGAACAGCAGCTAGGAAGGGCTTCCCCCAGCCAG
This sequence comes from Bos mutus, assembly GCF_027580195.1. Taxonomy (NCBI): domain Eukaryota; kingdom Metazoa; phylum Chordata; class Mammalia; order Artiodactyla; family Bovidae; genus Bos; species Bos mutus. Next base: position 24,685,672 of record NC_091626.1, on the reverse strand, counting down.
CCTGCTGCGGGGATTTGGTTCTAACTGGAGTGAAGCATCTGCCTGCCCTTCCTTAGGAAAGGTGAACATCACACCTGCCTTTCTCCTCCCAGGACTGTTGCTATGGAGATCCCAGGGGCATCAGCACCTGTAACACAAGGTCACAAACAGAAGTGGCAGCCTCACTGGCCTGTCCAGCAGCCACCACTTTAAATCCATGAGCACCAAGCAGCAGTGAGCTGTGCCTCAGCTTAGTCCAGCAGCCAAAGTCAAAGGGAAGCCCGTCAGGCAGAGCAGAAATGTCCTGGATGTTCTCAAGTTTATGCCCAAGAGCTGAAGCTTCTTTCTCAGTGAGGTTGAGAAAATCACCTCGGCCTGCCCAGAGAGGTGGCCTGGTATGGGTGGGCCTGGAGGAGTCCCTAGTCCTGAGCATTCCCACCTGTCCCCTTCCTTGGGAGTGATGGTCATGTACCAAGGAGATGGTGGATGAGCCATCAAGGCCACTGACCAGCTGTATATGTTCAGGCTAGTAGCTCAACCTCATGTGTCCAGCAAGTGTTAAAGGGAGACCTAACTGGCAAGGATGCTGTGGACATGGGCGCAGGTGTCTGTCAAAGGCAGAGCGCACTTGACACACAACAGCTGCTCAATGTTTGATCAATGGATGGCCGTGGGTAACTGTCCTTGACAGCTAACCTGTGTCTCTTGTAAGGGGACCGTCCCCATGCTGCTACCATCAAGGTCTGGGCAAGTACAATAGGGGGGCACTTGAAAAAGGAGGGAGCAATGCCACCCCGTGCAAGAATAAAAAATTCAAACAGAAAGTCCCTGGGAGGTAGGACATAGAGGTTGGTCCTCTCACATTTAGTTCAGACAGGAGGGCTGGCAACTCATAGTTGCTAAATTTAAAAAAATAAGTTAAAAAATAAAGCACTGCTAGTTGCCAATACGGAGTAGAGTGAGGTGTCTTAACCTGGTAATTGTTCCAGGAACATTTTGTGGGAATTGCTTTCAGCATGCGTGAGTCCACAGACCCACTGTTGACATGAGAAAATGTGACTACTTATTTATATTACTGTACATAAGATGGTGGGCTGTTACAGAAGAATCCATTGTTTTTATTTTGACCATATTCCTTACTTTTTAAATAGGTTTAATGTGCGGTGCTAGTGGTAAAGAACTTGTCTGCCAAAGCAGGAGATATAAGAAATGAGGTTCGGTCCCTGAGTCAGGAAGATCCCCTGGAGGAGGACATGGTGACCCACTCCAGTATACCTGCTGGAGAATCCCATGGACAGAGGAGCCTGGTGGGCTATAGTCCATAGGGTCACAAAGAGTCGGACATGACTGAAGCGACTTAGCATGCATGCACATTGTGTATTAATTCTTTATCCAGTGAGTTTTTTTTTTTTTAATTAATTCAGTTTCAACCTATCTTTTGATTTGGGGACTTGTTGTTTTATATTTGTGGTATCTGATTTTTAAACAGTTGAATGAAGAAAATATCTTAAAACCAAATAAAATGCCCTTCAGCTCCTGAGAGAGATCAGAAAGCTTAGCAAGGACCCAGGAGTAACACAGACCCCAGGAGAGGATCTTGCCACAGGGGGCCTACCCTCCCCCTCCCCAGCCCCACCCTACTCCCATCCCCTCAAAGAGTGAGAAAGCCAGAAGCAACCTCTCTTCCCCAGATGCTGCTCCAGCCTAGCTCTGCCATGGATCAGCTGTGGGTAACCGTTGGCTAGTTCCCACTTCATCTGCCCATCTTGCTGATGATGGAAGAGGAGAGTCAAAGTGTTTTCAAAGGATTCTCTATCACATGTGGATTTTCCCACAATCCCCTGACAAAGCTTCTCAGCCCTAAACTATCCCGAGCAAATGGCACTCTCGCCCCAATTTTAACCATCATCGAGAAAGGAGATGCCGCAGAATTCCTTACATTTCCTTTTGAAATCATCCCTTTTGCCTTGCTCAATGGAGAAGGGGCACCAGGGTGACCAAGCTCCAGGGAAGTCACCTAGGAAGTCGGGCAGGTCCTTGGCCTCCACCTCCTGATAAACGCAAGCAGGACCTCTCCTTTCTACCCAGCTCTTAGTCAGGGGCTGACCGCTCTCCCCAGTGAGTCCCCTGCAGACCTGTGACTCCACACACACTCCTCGTTTATGGACTTGAGCATCAACTACTCATAGGTAAACTTTCAGTCTCCTTGAAAGGACAGCTTATCTCTGGGGCCTCCTACGTCTTGCCTGCTGAGGTCACCTCATAAGCCCTATTCAGCAAAACACCATTTTTCATTAGCAGGGATGAAAAATGTCTGTGTGTCACCACAAGGTGATCGGCTAGGATCGATGGAGACTAGAAATCATGTTCCAAATTAGTTCTATTGCAAGTTCTAGTTCCTCAAGCAGAGGAATCTGGGTTTCCCCCATACCGGAGTGGGAAGCTTTGAATTCAGCCAAAAGGCAAGGTTGCTGGGACAGCAACTGAAAAAGAGTAAGGGGTGGAGAGTTTCAAAGCAGAGATGTGATAGATGGATTATTTTTAATCTTTTTTTTCTTTTGAGGCATAATTACACGTGGCAAAATCAATAGATCTGAAATGTATGGTTCAATGAATTTAACAAATGTATGTACCAGTGTAACCTACATCCCATCACCCTAGAAAGTTCCCTCATGCCCCTTTTCAGTCAATTACATCCCTCTGCCCTAGAGACGACCGTGGTTGATTTCCATCCCCCTTGTAGCCTGGGTTTGGACTTAGTGGACTTGCAATCTGTAACTGTGGTCTTAGGTCATCTGGACAAATCAGCAAGAAAATCTCATCAGCAGCTCAGATGTCTCCACTTTCTTAGTGCTGCAAAAGGTCCTGCCCCTGAGCTGCCAGTGCTTGGCTCCTCTGTCCCCAGTGTGCCATCTGACCCCCCAGGGCTGCCCTCTGAGCCACAGCCCTTCTCCCAGTCAAAGAGGTTAGCACCTGTCTCCCAGGTAAGTGAGTGGTGAAGCTCTTGGTAATGGTGACGATGCATGCTTTGTTGATTAATACAGGGACGTGCAATGCACAGAGCCACGGCATGTCAAGCAGCATGTTGATTTTTGCTGAAGCACCATACAAAAGGGAGCTCTTCCTTTTGTGCATTTCCTTTTAGAAACAAAGGATTCCATGACCACCTTCTTCCAGGCTTCTAGCCATCAAGATGGCTGCAGAGCTGAAATGATTAGTAAGCGAAGAGACTGGGAATTGAATGTGTGTGGGTGTTTGTGATCCCAGTCCTGAGCCCGTGGTCCATGAAATTGAAGGATCCCAAATTCTATTGGATTAAACTTAGCCAAATGTCTCGAAGGTGAAAAGCGCTTTGTCTGAATGCAAAGCTTTGGTGTCTCTGAAATGTACCTTCTGCAGCTCAGTTCTTAATCACCGTATATTTTTTCACTTGGACAAAGGCTGCCGGCTAATAGCATTTTCAACCACCTTCAGCTGCTTCACTCAACTACGCCAAGGCCTCAGGCTGAGCTGGTAGCAGTTTCCTGGCACCGTGATCCATTCCCAACTGACCAGCATTGAGGAACAGCACACATTCACACCCTGAAAAAAACGCCTTCCCCCTGTAACTATGCAAAATGCCAGGCAGAGGCAGAATGACTGCTCCCCTCCCTCAGTGTCTCCTGCAAACCCATCCAAACTGGAGGATGGGGGTGAATAGGAGGGAGGAAAGAGCCCTAGATGGTGCAGGGCGGGAACTCTTCTCTCTCTCTGGGCAGTGAAGGTAGCTGGGAGCTCCCAGCAAGCCCATAGCAGCACAGACCTTGAAGCAGCTCATCTCTGAACACCTCTGCTGTCAGATTTCACTTTGATCCCTGAAAATTATAAGAACCTCAGCTCTTCAGAAGAGAGGCAGCTGCTGAGCCAGGGTGATTGCAGGATTTCTTTCCCCCAAGCCGGAAGGCAGGCATGTAGCCTTGCCTGCGTCCTGCATGAGTAACCACCTTCCAGCCTCACCTGCGAGGTCGCTGCCTAGTGAACAGATTGCAGTTGGGCTGGGCTTCCCCTGGGCCGCCCTGAACGCTCACGACCTCCTTTAGCAGCAGAACTGGCATTTGGTAAATGCACAGGTGCAAGAGCAGGCAAGGGAGGCAAAAAATGCCAAGGAGCACCACCTGAATGGCTAGAGGTTGGGAACATTCTCCAGGCTGGTCATCTGCACCCCACCCCTCACCCGTGAAGCCCCGAGCCCTGGAAGCAGCTGGGGGAGAGGAGGGGAAGGAGGGATGGGCTGGCCACAGGTCTTTGGAGTCAGAGCTGTGAGGCTGAGCTCCAGGACTTAGGCAGGAAGAGATTAATTAGCGCCTCCCAGCCCAGCCAGCTCTACAGAACAGGGAGGTGTGGAGGGTAGGGATCCTCAGGGCTAAATTCACCTCCAACAGACAGACACACAGTCATCCAGAAATAGAATCTCTAACCTCTCTCAGCCACAGCCCCCTTTCCAGCCAAAATGACCTCACTAATGAGAATGAAGCTGTAATGAGGGTTCGGATGCCTGGTAAACCTTACCTTCTTTGTCTCTGGGCTTTTACCGTACCCACTGGCAACAGACTGTTATAATTCAGAAGCTTTAGTGATTCCTTTTGTTCACAGCCACCAGGTAAATCAGAGCCATGAAGGCCGTTGTATGGCAGACCTACAACATATATATTTGAGTACTCAATACGTAATGTGTGGCCCTGTTGGAGGAGGGATAGAAAGGAAAGGGAGGAGCTGGTATTTGGTGTGTGGATTCCACAGCAGTGAGCAGTACCCAAGAGGAAAGTGACCTTCCTTGGTGCATTTCCTGTAAGCAAGGATGGACAAGGGTGAAAGGGACTAGGGGAGGTTTGGTAGAGCCCCCCGGACTGGAGACCTCTGGACTCATCAGTCCCTATTTCCCTGTGCTTCCTGTCTTCAGGGGAGCTTCCCTGATGGCTCAGCAGTTAAGAATTCACCTGCAATGCAGGAGACACAGGAGACATGGTTTCAATCCCTGAGTCAGGAAGATCCCCTGGAGGAGAAAATAGCAACCTGCTCCAGTATTCTTGCCTGGAAAATCCCAAGAACATAGGAGCCTGGCGGGCTACAGTCCATGGGGTCGCACAGAGTCAGACATGACTGAGCGACTGAGCAGACACGCACGCACCTGCCTTCAGGCCTGCACGGAGAAGCCACAGTCCCAGGTGACCACCTGGATGAGAAATGCCTCCAACTCCGTGTAAGAAAGGGCAGTCAAAAAAGTCTCTGCTACATGTGTGCTTAGAACCAGGCTAGAGGGAGTCCTTGCAGATCAGCCTCTGCCACCTATAAGCTATTGTTGTACCTAACCCACTGCACACAGAGGAGGAACCATCCTTCTTTTAGTGATTTGCAAGAACTGGCACTTGAAACCCTCTAAGATTTTTTTTTTTAATCTGATTTTAAAAATCCTTTAGCCCAGTATAAATGTATCCGGCTGCAGGCTAAGTTTAGTGTATCTGAAGACTCAGATAAGGTTGCTGATGGGGAGATTGTGTGTGTGTGTGTGCGTGTGTGTTAAGACAGAGGAGGAAAAAAAATGAAAAGTGCTGTCCAACGAGCAAAAATGAGGAGTGAAAGGGGGGAAAACAGAGCAAAGGGGAGGTAGATGCAGACTGTCCAACCGTGCCTGAGGGTGTTTCCATTTCTGGACAAGCTCCCATCCATGCCATCGGAATTCTCAAAGTCAAGCTGGCACGTCCTTCTGTGGCAAGCTTAGCCAGATGACACATTGTCTTGTGTCCGGCAAACTCACAGCCCGTATTGTTCGTTTGTTGGAAATGCCCATTATCGGTCAATTCATCAATCAGCAGGTTTATTGAGTACCCTACCAGGCTTCACAAACCTGATCAATTTTTTCTAATTACATCCAGCGGACATGTAGCCAAGCCCAGTAAACAAGACGAGCCCTCACATCCCACTTGGAAATGAACATGAGGAATTGCCGGCCCTTGCAACCTCACGCTGCCAAACGCTGCAGCACATGCTGACGGGCGAGCGCGTGCTACCCTCGCAGATGGCGCTGGTGTCGCTGACCCACTGTCAATAATAAGATGAGTTCTGAGTGCTTTCTCAGACACAACAATCCATTTGCTTAGGTCCAGCCATACTCTCGTCTAGACCCCTCTCTAATGCTATGGATTTCAGTGGAGAGTGAGCAGGGGATGGGTTCAGACTATGGCCGGGAAACAAGCAGGGGACTGAGCCTTGCTCATTGTCCTCCTGGTGTCCAGCCCCACATCAGAGGCTCCTCAGCTGCCTCCTTCTGGGCATGTGGACAACTGGCCTCTCACAGGAGGCCTCTATGCCCCATGTACAGTAAGTCTTTTTTTTTTCCTTCCCAAAAGAACAAGAACGGCTATGTAGTTTGTAAGTGAAGGGCTGGTAAGACTTCCTGAAGTGGAGTCATCAAAGTCAGCCTCTGAGTAACATAGATGGAGACCAACATAGGAGCGCTTTGCCCTGTGTCCTGTAGCTCAGGCCCCAAACCTTGGCGGATACCCCCAGACCTTCCCAGTCCCAGAACTGGTCATCAAGAGGCCCCAAGGAAAGGGAATTCCTTGGGGATCCAGGGATTAGGACTCCGTGGTTCCACTGAGGAAAGGTGGGGGTGGGGGGCCTGGATTCAATCCCTGGTCAGGGAATTAAGATCCTACAAACTGCATAGTGCAGCCAAAATAAGTAAAAAATAAAGTTTCGATTAAAAAAAAAAAAAGGATCAGGGGCTTTCCTAGGGTCTGGTAGCTAAGCGTCCATGCTCCCAATGCAGGGGGCCCAGGTTCAATCCCTGGTCAGGGAACTATTAATAGATTCCACATACTGCAACCAAGACCCAGCACAGCCAAATAAAAATAAATTTTAAAAAAATTTTTAAAGAAGGGATCCAAGGAGAGCTCAATCCTGCATTTCAAATAGAATTCCTTCTTTCTTCTTCAGACTAGTTAATTCGTTAGTTCCAAGTCACCCAGATCCTTAGCCATCGTCTGCTTGGGTCAATCTGACCCCTGGGTCTTACTAGTCCCCCAGCCAACCTTTCCTCCCTCACTTGGATTAAATCAAGTTCAGAGGCAGCTCACAGGCATTAAGAGATACTCCAAGGGTCGAAATCCCTGGTTGGGGAAAGTAAAATCCCCACACACTCAAAAGAAGACCAACAGCACACCCTCACCCTCTAACCTGGCCCCCTGAGTGCTGGTTGTCCAACTGTCTGTGGTTAAGGCTCCCAAACCTGGAGATCAGAGGGGTTGGTGAGCTAAGTGGTTTAGCCTCCGTGGCTCATGCAACAATTAACCCACCTGTCTGGCTCTCTGTGTCTGTCCTGTGCGTGTGTGCGTGCGTGCGTGCCTGTGGTGCCCTCTGTCGCTGTCTCTGCAGGGAAAGTCACTGGCGGGCAAGCGCCTCACCGGCCTGATGCAGTCCTCCTGACGGTCCCCGCCGCAGGGCCCGGGCCCGAGGACCACGCGGGCAGCCGGCGGCGCTCCACGTCTGCGGACAGAGCATCCCTGCGGGGAGATTTGGTCACTGTGAAGGAGAAGGAGTGAGGGCCGGGCCACGGTGGGGAGACGCGGAGCGTGAACCAGAGGGAGGCCAGAGAGAGCCCTCGGAGGCTGGGGTCTGAGGGGCAGAGGCCCCTGTTTACAAACCCCTCTCCTTGTACAGTCGTGCGCCGACGCCTCGCTCTGTAGGAGGCCCCAGTCCCTCCCGTGTTCTGGGGAGAGCGCCCGGCGGGGCTCCTGCCGTGACTGTCCCCTGAGGTTCCATTCTATCATACTCCTCCCCGCTGTCTGGAGGATCACACCTTCCAGCAAACTCGAACTCGAGAGGACCCGCCGCCCCCAAGCACATTCAGTATTACAACCCACCGCCTGTGGTGCACCCGCGGCGCCCGCCCCAGTCACACCACTGTGTCCCAGCTGCCTCCCGCCTGCCCCATCGCTGCGGCCACCGCGTGTAAGGAGCCGAACCGGGCTGCCCTCACACCACGCCCCCGCCCCCCCAAATCACACCGTCAGCACTGAGCCACCTCGTGGATCGCAGCACTTCACGTTCTTCCAACCCCCTTTGAGGCCACCTTCAAAGGGGTCACCACAAGGCACTGGCGGCTGCCCCCTCTCCCGTCAACCGTCTTGAGGATCCAATACCAGAGGAGGCACTGATGTCGATGAAAGAGCTTGTGGTTTAACGGCCCTGAAGGTCCTGACCATCTTTTAAATTTTTTGATTATTTCGTAATTTATTCTGTTGCATCCCCTCACTCCTTGGTGTGTCCCCGCGTGTCTTACTTAAAATAAATGTGGCGGTGAACTTGGGGGCCCTTGGGATCCTCCCCTCTGACAGCCCCACGTGGGAGCTGGGGGATTCAGGCTGGGAGTCCTGGGTGTGGCCGGGCCCCCGGGGCCAGGTCTCAGTTGTATCTGAAGCCGGGGCAGAATCTGTGCCCAGGGGGGAGGCCAGGACCCACTGGTCCTCTGATGGCCTAGCAAAAGCGCTGTCCTCCACAATGCCCGTGATCATGGAGAAATGCAAGCACAGAGCTCAGCCTGCAAACACCTACATAAGATCCACTTGTGTGTGTCAGAACGACCATCTGCCAACTTGGCGGCGAGGGAGTCATGCAGAGCATGGAGTCAGGTGCCTGGCGCACAGTAGGTGCTTGGCAAATGGTAGCTATTACTCTCATTGATGTCACTGTCATTATTGTGACTCCCATGAGCCCTCGGACAGAGCGGTATAAGCCACGTGCTCTTGAATTCAGACACTCACCCACCCCACCCCATACCCTCTCCCCCCCACTACTATGACCATCTTCCTTTGATGTATCTTGGCCAGAGGTAGAAAATATCCTTCGGGATTGTATAAACAGCAAACACAGAAGCAAAACAGCGATCACTGGTATTTCTTTACTTACGTGGGCAGATTCACCAGCTGGTGAGTCTCATAAGCTTGTTTGCAGGCACTGCCTCCTGGGTGCTCCTCTAGGACCACCTTTCCAAGCCCACCTTTGTGCTGTGTCCCCAGGGCACCAGCTTCCATCCCTCACAGCAGGGCCACAGAGGGCATGAGGGGTCGTGATCATGGTGGCACCCCAGCGGATTCTTGAGCCCTGCACCTCAGTTTCCCCCATGGCAGTAGTTGGTCTCTTTTAGAAGTACAGTGGAAATTAGAGACATTCTGTTTCATCCTCAGAGTGTCTCCAAGGGGGTGCTATACACCCAGGTTCCTGGCAGACAGTCCCTGCAACCCTTGCTCGTTCCAGGAGACCTGGACACAAAACCAGGCGCCTGGCAAACATCAGGCAACTGCTTGATGAGGAAATGAGTTCCCTGAAGCCTTTTCCCATGTTGTGAGATCTGCTGACCCCCCTCCTCTCTTCGTCACATGCTTTTGAATCCCCTTGCTTTTCATACCGATCTCCTGTTGCTCAGGCTCCCCTGCACCCAACATTGCCCCAAGGAAGCAGCTCCTGCCAAGGTGCCCCGTCCATGCTGACACTGATGCACAGGGTCTGTGGATACTGGCAGTTCTAGAACAGCAGGTCCCTCTGTGCCCTTAGTTATCCTGGGCAAGATCCTGGCTGCCTCCTGTCCTTCCTCCTGGCTGCAGTCAGGGCCCGGGTGGTCTCCCTGGCCAGGATGTTGGTGCCACCCAGCTGAGGTTCCTGAGGCTTCGCCTACCCTGGAGCTCCCCAGAAGGGTCAGAGACAGGTGGACTGCAGCCCTGAGAAGGAGCGGGCTGAGGGCATCCTGACACCTCTGGGGACATCCCGCAGGCTCGATAGACGTGAAGGCAATTTTGGATGGATTCAAACCCAGAGCAATAACCCCCTCATCCTGCCTCACAACCAAGGCACACTCTGTCTTGTGACCACCATCACGTGCCACCCCCGCCAGCAGGTCACACCCAGAAATGGGGGAGAGAACAGGATTGTGCCACCCAAGTTGGCTAATCCAAGGGCAGCCTACTCGACCTAGTTCACATAGGCTGGGCACTTAGTCCAAGGGCAGTTTACCATGCAGACCTTAGAATGCAACTACATTTAGAGAAAGTTTCCCAGGTGGCGCTAGGTAAAGAACCCAGGCAGTTAAAGAAACTGCCTGCCGGTGCAGGAGACAGAGACACGAGTTCAATCCCTGGGTTGGGAAGATCCCCTGGAGGAGGGCCTGGCAACCCGCTCCAGTATTCTTGCCTGAAAATTCCCATGGACAGAGAAGCCTGGAAGGCCATAGTCCATAGGGTCGCACAGAGTCGGACACAACTGAAGCAACTTAGCACACACACTTGGAAAATCTGGTCTTGGCCAGTTCCCCACTGGCTTGGTTGACACAACCAAAAATTCAGACCTAGATTAAACTTTTGAAGGAGTTCAGTTCAATCACTCAGTCATGTCCGACTCTTTGTGACGCCATGGACTGCAGCATGCCAGGCTTCCCTGTCCATCACCAACTCCTGGAGGTTCTGTAGCAAAACAAACTTCACTTTTTTTTGCCCTGTCTTGCCTTAGGTGCCCTGACTGGGCATGGTCTCTGGGTCTGGAACTCTTCCTGATTTGGGCTCACAGAGCAGAATACCATGTCAGCAGCCCCACAGCCAAAGCATCAGGGCCGTCTTAGAAGTGACCACCCACCCGTTGGGGCAGACACATAGGCGCCAGACACTGGGCATCTGACTAGCATAGACTTTGCCTGTATGGGAAGAGTCAAGCTTGTAGATTGGCATGGGTCAATGCCCAGCAGCAGCCACAGGGCCTGTGCAGAGCAGCAGGAGCTGTCTGGTCAGAGGAGAGAGCTTCTGCTTTTCCAGGAAGGGATGCTCTGTCCTGCTGGGAAGGGGTTGCTATGCCCCAGGAATTTAGCAAAGCTGAGCCCACCAGGGCCATCAGAGGCACTGTGCTCCAGGGCCACCCCTTCCAAGGGTACAGGCCAGCACCTGGGAGGGACCTCTTAGCACTCCAAGTTGCTTCTCTGAGCAGTGAATCACATGGGGACGTGCTCTGGGGGCCTTCCCTATAGCGAGGTTCCTGGTTTGTTCAAACTACCTCACCAACAGGGCATGACCCAGGAGCCTACCACCCATCTGGCTCCTCGGTTGGTTGTAGAAGTTGATGCTTTTCCTAAAACACACCCCTCTCATGATGCTTCAAGTGCATGGGCTTCAAAAGCCGCCACTAGGAAGTTGTTCCAAAAGCCCAGAAAAGACTGAGCGCTGCTGGTCTTTGAGTCTGCAAGGGAGATCTTCCAGCAAAGTCCAGGAGCTGAAAAGTCCCAGGGGGGAAGTAACATGTCACCACCCCCCAAAAGGGCTGGCTGAGCTGAGTATGTAGCAAGGACCGTGTGTGGCACAGTCCAATTGTGGCCAAATGAATCCCTGAGAACTCACCACAGGGCCCTCTGAAGAGAGGGCTGTGCTCATGTAACCATGGCAACAGCAGATGCCAGCAGTCTACTCCTTAGCACCACCCACTGATAAGGCAGCCCCCCTGGGCACAGCCCAGGGGCCATAACGTAGCAAAGTAGCAAATGTAGCAATAAGGGGCCCAGGCAGTAAAGGGACAGGGTCCACACGACCCGGCCTCGGCCCTCCCCTAAGTCCCTCGTGAGGGCTCAGAGCCAGCTGCTGTCAGCTGTCCGAGGAGGGAGGCCCTGCGCCCCGCCGAGCGTGCCCGGTCTATATCTCTGCCCACTCACCGCATGATCACGGACACGTCGGCATGGCCTTCTCATAGTGCATGTGGTTCTCATTAGTTTATTTTTCTGGAATTTGGGGATTGGACCCCAGAACCAAACATGCTGGTACCGTCTACAAATAAATGACTTGAACCCACTATAACCAGTTAACTCTGTGTGGCTCCTTGGTTTGGGGGTTTGTCGGGCAGGATTTACCGCTAGAAAAAAATATCTACCACCCCTCCCCGCTCCTCCCCACCCCCTCCAACACACACACAGCCTGTTTCCCCCTCACTCCCAAGCAGGATGCTGAGAAGCTCTAGGGTGGGGAATACCTCCTAGTAGGTTAGGACAACTGTTTCACGGGAAGGCTAAAATGCCCCTGACTCTGCCGGGATGTCCTTGGCTGCGTGGTCTCTATGCCCCATTGTCTGGGCCCGACCATAAATCCCAGGGGCCTGGTGAGCATCAGCAGTGGCCATTGCTGACTTTCAGTGGCCAATCTGACTTTTTTAACTGAAGTCCCAAGATGGAAGTCTGTTACACACAGATGGGGATCTTTACAGGGAGTCTTGGTTTCCTGAGCGACCAACAATCTCATCTTCCACTCACACCAAAGCAGCAGGGCTCTGAGAACCTGAAGTCAGGCTGACAAGGGGAGGAAGAGAAGGAGGTATAAAAAGGAACCACGGTACTGCAATTCTTTAATGATGAGGCTGGCACCTGTCAGTTTGCTTCATGGCAGAAACTCTGCTCCTGAAAGTAGAAATGATCTCGGAAGTGTGGGAATGGGTCTCCCGTGCCATTGGCGTGGGAAATGAACTTGTCTCCCAACCCCTGAGTCATCTCCCAGAGCAAGACTTCCTGCCCCACAAGGTCAAGACCAAGGTCACACCTGCAACAGCCCCTACAGTGTCGGGTGTGTAGCAGACCCCACTACAGGTCCTGACCCCACCACAAAACAGCCATACTTTCCTGTCCTCCCTGATCATGTCCATCTCGTCCAGAAAACTAGAACTCCTCCTTCCCAGCCCAGCCCTCTGGCTTATTTCCAGATCTTTGTTCAGCAACCTGTCACTGCACACAATCCCACTGACCACCAAGGACAGAGGTCTGCTTGAGGTCCAAGGTGGAGGTGGGCATTTGGGGCTGCCCGTTACAGCACTAAGCTGTGCCCACCCACGATTTTCTGGCTTTCCCCCTGAGTGCCTTCTCTCTCCCCACATCCTCTGGGGGACTTCTGGCTGAACGGGCATGACGCTGTCCCTTGCCTTGGTTGTTGCTCAGTCACTAAGGCGTGTCCGACTGTGAACCCATGGACTGCAGCACGCCAGGCTTCCCCGTCCTTCATTATTACCCTGAGTTTGCTCAGACTCATGTCTGCATTCCTGGTCCCCTTCCCCGGGCTTCCTTTCAGCATTCACAGTGAGGGGTTATAGGATATTTCCCCAACCTGCACAGCGCAGAGCAGGCCAACGAGAGGCTGCTGGCTCTGGCTTGCTTTCAAGAGGCTTCGAGTGGGGTGTGTTCCCCGGTGAGAGCGCCCTCTGGCCTGGAGCTCTCTGTGAGGCTCCTAGCCCTTAAGGCAGGTCTCTATGCCCTCAGAGGCTTGGGCTGGCCCAGCCCCATCTGGCTTATTTCAGCAAAGCGAGTAACATCTCCTGATGGCAGCTGCTGGGACACACACCTCAGTCTGAACACTGGTTTCCTTCACTGTAAACCAGGGAGAAGCATTTCAGAATCCTGTGGTAGTCGTGAATTAATGTAGAGAACTTCGCCTATGCCTGGTACATAGTAAGTACTCACGAAATGAGTGCTGGTATGAACTGTTGCTGCATCTGAGAGATGCTCTGGGAGGCAGAGGCGGTGAAGGTGGAGGGCCTTTGCAACCCCCTGCTAGGCAGCTTCCCAGCCCTTCTTGCCAGAGAGGGGTGTGGGTTTTGTTTGCCTGTGCAGGAGTGGTCTCTCTCTGCCTGTGACAGGCCCCTCGCTCTCTTCTTCCCGGAGAGGGCCTTGTTCCCTCCCTGTGTGTAACCTGAAGGGCCTCAATCAGTAATCCCACATTAGGCCTCAGTAAATAGCAGGGCAGAGACGTGGGGGTGAAGGGGAGAGGGTTTGGGGAGCATTGGGCTGGGGAGGCTTCCTTCTGCAGGCGCTGGAGGAAAACAGAAGCGGAAGTGTGAGTTCACCATCTGCACTCCTGCTTGTCTGACAAGCCTCTGTGGCTGCTTCACTGGGATTTGGATTCTGAGCTCTTGTTCAGAAATATTGCATTTTGTGGTGCTCACTCAGACTTCAGGGGCTTCCCAGCTGGCTCAGTGGTAAAGAGTCCTCCCGCCAATGCAGGAGATGCAGGTTCGATCCCTGGTTGGGAAGATCCCCTGGAGAAGGAAATGGCAACCCACTCCAATATCCTTGTCTGGGAAATCCCATGATTAGAGGAGCCTGGCAGGCTACAGTCTACGGGGTCGCAAAGAGTAGGACATGATTTAGTGACTAAACGGCAATAACAACAACTCAGACCTCAGACCCAGGATGAGTGACTGGCCAGTGCCTCCATCCTCGGAGAACATCCATCAGCCGCATGAACACACCCACCTCCCAGAGGAAGGGCCTTATTCCTAAAACGGCCCAGCACACCAACACAGCCTGTTTTCCCTCTTTCTCCCATTAAGGCAATGAAGACTCTTGAGTTGGAGAGGAGGAGGTGGGATCAGGGAAAAGTTTAAAAACTAGAGAAGGCCCTGGGTATCTCTTGCTGCCACCGTTCCCATGACCACACCCATAGTACAGAATCAGTGAGTATCAGCACTGAGAGTTCCTTGGAGATTTTCTTGTCCAGTTGTGAGTGTGTGTATGTGCGTATGAGTGTATGCATGTGTGTTTTACATTTTGATTGTTTATTGAAGTATAATTACACACCCGTTTTTAGATATAGTTACAAGTTTTGACCAATTTATACAATGATGTAACTAACCACCAGCCCCAAATCCAGAGAGTAATTCTATCATCCCCACAATTCCTTCATGGTTAATCCCCTCTCCCCTACCCCATTCCTGGCAGCTATTGATCTATTTTCTGATCCTGTAGTTCACCTCTTTCAGAAAGACCCATGAAGAGGATCAAACAGTATTGGCCTCTTGTGTCTGGCTTGTGTCACTTTGTACAATTCATGTTATTGCCTAGATCAGTAGTACATTCCTCAATGTTGTTTTTATCCATGAAGAAACTGAGGCCCAGGGAACTTCCCTGGTGATCCAGTGGCTCGGACTCTGCTCTCCCAATGCAGGGGGCCCAGATTCGCTCCCTGATCAGGGAACGAGATCCCACAAGTTGCTGCTAAGAGCGCGAATGCCACAACTAAAGATCGCACGAAGATGGGAGACCCCATGTGCCACAGCTAAGACCTGGTGTGGCCAAATAAATAAATATTGAAAATAAAAAAGAAAGAAACGGAGGCCCAGAGAGGCAAGGCCGAGAGAAGGTGGAAGATCCAGGCCTGCTGTCCAGGCCCTCACTGCCATCCACCCCTCAGGCCCCTTGGCCACAATTTCTTCAGTAAAAAGTTATCTCTTTAATCCCTCAAAGTCCATGAGCCCCTATATGAGGAAGCACATGATCCCAGAACCTGCACCATGAGGACAATGCATGATTCCTCACCTAACAGAAGCAACTTAGTGCTAAATCACTTTAATCGTGTCTCTTTGCGACCCCATGGACTATAGCCTGCTAGGGTCCTCTGTCCATTGAATTCTCCAGGCAAGAATACTGGAATGGGTTGCCATTTCCTCCTTCAAAAAAAGCAGCTTCAGTTCAGTTCAGTTCAGTCACTCAGTCATGTCCGACTCTTTGTGACCCCATGGAACGCAGCATGCCGGGCCTCCCTGTCCATCACCAACTTGAAACAAAGGGGAGCAATAGTGCATATTGGAGCCAGGCATCATTGATTCACTGAGCAAGAAGTGCTTCATGGCCCTTCTGCCTGCATGCATGCTTAGTCACTCAGCTCAGTTGTCCAGCTCTTTGCAATCCTTGGGACTGTAGCCTGCCAGTATTCTCTGTCCATGGGATTCTCTAGGCAAGAATGCTGGAGTGAGTTGCCATACCCTCCTCCAAAAATCTTCCTGACCCAGGGATCGAACCTGAATCTCCTGTGTCTGCTGCATTGCAGGAGGATTCTTTGCCTGCTGAGCCATCAGGGAAGACCCTCATAGATCCCCTACCAACAGGCAAAAGATCTCTATAGACATTCCTCTGAAGAAGATATACAAATGGTCAACCAGGATCATGAAAAGAAAAACTCAGCCTCATTAGCCATCAGAGAAATGGAAATCAAAAACACAATGAGATGCCACTTGGCACCCACTAAGATGGCTATAACTAAAGAGACAGATGATAACAAATGTTGGTGAGGGTGTGGAGAAATTGGAGTTCTCATAGACTGCTGGTGGGACTGTAAAATGCTTCAGCCACTTTAGAAAAGTCTGGCAACTCCTCAAAAAGATAAACATGGAGTTGCATGTGACCCAGCAGTTCCACTCCTAGGTATGTACCTAGGAGAAAAAACTATAGCTATACAAAAATTTGAAGACTAATGTTCATAGCAACATTATTTACAATGACCAAAAAAGTAGAAATAATATAAATTGATAAATGTCAATTGATAAATGCATAAACAAAATGTGACACATCCATACAAGGGAGTATTATTTGGCTATAAAAAGGAACGCAGTACCGATACATGATACAGTGTGAATGAGCCTTGAAAAACATGCTAAGAAAAAGCCAGTCACCAAAGACAATTTCATTTAGATGGAATGTGTGGAATAGACCAATCTATAGATACAGGAAGTAGATTTGTGATTGCCTAGGTTTGGGGGGCGGGTGGTGGTCACTGCTAATGGGTGTGGGGTTTCTATTAGGGGTAATGAAATGTTCTAGAATTGATTGTGGTGAGGTTTGCACAACTCCAACTCTGTGAGTATACTAAAGACGATTGACTTACACACTTAATTGAGTGAATTGTATGGTATGTGAATCATATCCCGGTAAAGCTACTGGGGGAGGAGGGGAGGGGAGAAGAGGAAGGGAAGGAGGAATGAAGGGAGGTGAAATAGCTGTAGACCAGGAAGAGATCCAAGCCTGTTTTTCTAAGTCAGCAAGAGAACAGGGCTGCTCCCTAGAGAGAGCAGGGGAAGGTAGCCACAGACAAATCTGAAGTCCTGCCTAGTGTCAAAGGCAAGGTGAGCAGGTGCCGGGTCGTCCCAGAGAAAGTGGTTCATTTCAGCCATCTCTGCCTGTGCTGAGAATTCAAGCCCCCATGTAGGGAAATAATTAAATTAGGTGGATTAGCAGTCTGCAGGATAAGCCATCCACTCAACACTCTCCTGCATCCAATATGAGCCTTGTTTCCAAAGCTTTAAGCCCCAGGGACATTCAGGCACATTCCGGCAATGTCCTGGATCGAGTCAGAAGACTCCTGTGTTACCCTTGCATTTGCTACCATTTGCTGTGTGGCATTAGGCAGCTCATGGCAGCCCAGCCCCACCCCACCTGGGGAAAAGTTAAAGAGAGTCAGGCCCCACCTCTGGAGGTTCCAAATGAGAAGTTCTGAGAAGAACCCCAGGAATGTCTGTTTTTCATAAATAATCCTATCTGCACAGCAAAGGAAGCTATGAACAAAATGAAAGGCAACCTATGAAATGAGAGGCCACATTTGCACAGCATATATATAGGGAGTTCACAGCCAAAATACATAAAGAACTCATGCAACTCAATAACAAAAAGACAAACGGCCCAATTTAAAAATGGGCGGAGGAGCTGAACAGACATTCCTCCAAAGAAGAAACACAATTGGCCAAAGGGTGCGTGAAAAGACGCTCAACATCACTAGTCATCAGGGAAACTCAAATGAAAACAGCTGTTCTAACAGTGAGATACCTTCTTATACCTGTTAGAGTGGCTATTGTCAAAAAGATAAGAGATAACAAGTGCTACCGAGGATGTGGAGAAAAGGGAACCCTTGTGCACTGTTGGTAGGAAGATAAATTAGTGCAGCCACTATACAAAACAGTATGGAATTGCGCAAAAACTTAACAGAACTACCACAAGATCCAGCAATTCCACTACAGGGAATATATCTAGAGGATATGAAATCACTGTGTTGAAGAGGTACTTGGACTCCCGTGTTTGTTGTTGTTTACAACAACAAGCCCAAATCTCTTGACCCAATGGACTGGAGCCCACCAGGCGCCTCAGTCCATGGGATTTTTCCCAGGCGAGAATACTGGAGTGGGTTGCCATTTCCTACTCCCGGGGATCTGCCCAACCCAGGGATCAAAACCCTGTCTCCTGCATTGACAGGTGGGTTCTGTACCACTGAACCATCAAAGAAGCCCACTCCCATGTTCATTGCAGATTTATTTACAATAGTAAAGATATAGAAACAACCTAAGCTCCCGTCAATGAATGAATGGATGAAGAAAACATGGTGTATATACACAATGGAATATTATTCAGCCATAAAAAAGAAGAAAATCCTACCATTTTAGACAACATGGGTGGAATGAAATGTTAGGCAAAAATACCACATAATCTCACTTACACGTAGAATCTGAAAAAAAAAAAAAAAAAAAACCAAACTTGTAGAAACAGAGAACAGATTGGTGGTTGCCAGATGCAGGGGTAAGGAGTGGGGGACATGGGTGAAGGTGGCCAAAAGGTATGAACCCCGCATTATAAGATAAGTTCTGAGGATCTATCTACAGCATGCAAACTATGGTTAACAATAAATGTGTTATATACTGGAAAGTTCTAAGAGAGTAAATCTCACAAGCTCTCATCATAAGAAAAAACTTGTAAGTATTTGAGGTGATGGATGTTAACTAAACTTATTGTGGTGACCTTTTCACAATATATACATGAATAAAACCATTCTGCTATACACCTTAAACTAACATAATGTTATGTGTCAATTAAATCTCAATAAAACTGGAAAAAATCCCAGGTGATTCTGATACACAGGCAGATAAGAACCACTGGACTAGATGATTTCTATGTTTTCTTCCAGCCTGAGAGCTGTACAGGAAGAGGGTTTGATTGAAGTCCAGAAAAGACATATAACTCCTCTCTACTTCTTCTCCAACCAAAGACACCTCCCTCCATCTTCCCCAGGATGAAGGTCTTTGCACTGCTGTTTGGCTGCACCCAGAATTTTCCTAAACCAACTCCAACACCTTCTGCTGGCTCTCTGCTTGCCACCCTCATAAACCCATCCTGGATTCCCCTCCTGGAAAGCAAGTCCATCATTTGGGGGTTAAGGATGCTCCATGTATACACAAAAAGAGAGAGAGACAGGTACACGCACACGCACTCATATATATGCCCGTGACTATGAGCTAATGTATTGAGTAAATGCTTCTATTCATGCAACGCTTTGCCAAAGTGAACTCACTGAGCCTGCAGATGAATGCATCACATCAGAAACAAAGGGGGAAACGCTGGGATCAAACCAAAAGATAAATTACAAATTGGATCAGAGGCTCTTCCTCTCGCTGTGCTGTGGAGGCACGTTATTAGCTGCCTGGACATGCCAAGTGACTGGCAACACCCACACACACTGACACACACAGCATCCACAAGTCCCCTCCCCTGGTCCGGCACGAAAGCAGAGGTGACCTTGACACTTTTCACTCCTAAGCCTTGAGCACTGAGACTCGTGACTGCACTCAGGACTCCGAGCTTTGGGCAGGAAAAAAATGAACTTTCCTTTTGGCTCTCTCCCACACGGTACCAGCTGGTGAGCCCACAGAACTTCTGCCAGTTCACTCACACAGCGTTCTGTGCAATCCCCGGTCCCTCCTGCCCCCTCCCGCCCCCTCCACAGCCCAGCCTCAGGCTTGGCAGAAGAGGAATGGCCAGCAAGTTGTCCCCACAGAGGAAGGAGTAACTGGCAGAAGGCAGGCATGCATCTGCCCCCAAAGAATGTAGGTGGGAATGAGGCAGGATTTGGTGGCTGACCTGATAAACGACCCAGGGAGCCAGTTCTGATGGAAGGCACGTCCTGGGAAATTTGCGTCTATAAATATTTATTGTGATTGGCCGTGTGGCAGGTGTGGGGCTGGCTGCCAATCTTACACAGTTGAGGAGAAGTGGTTCTGTCCTCGAAGACCACACCTTCTGGTGGGAGGTACAGACATGGAACTAACCAAGTGGCACACAAAGCCAAGGGCATAAGTACAAAAAGCACACACATTGCAAGAAGCAACTGATTCTGTCTGAGAAGAGATGAAGAAGAGGGTGGCTGACCTGTTCAGGGAGCAGTGAGTGGACCCCCATGACTTGGGCGTGCAGAGTATGGAGGACTAGAGCCGGTGTGAAGGAAAAAGAAAGGTCAGAGCTAGACACCAAAGAAAGATGTCGTGATGCCTCAAACCAGGGTAGGGCCTGGCAGTGAGGAGGGAGGGAGCGGACAGACTCACAGGATGCTGTGGTAGACTACAAAGCCCTTGGTGACTCAGTGAATATGGGGGTTGGAAATCAAGAAATGAGTATTAAATACTTCAGAGGATTTAAATCAGAACAGAAGAACAGTGTGGGGTCAGTAGACCTACTGCTGCTGCTGCTGAGTCACTTCAGTCGTGTCCAACTCTGTGCGACCCCATAGATGGCAGCCCACCAGGCTCTCCTGTCCCTAGGATTCTCCAGGCAAGAACACTGGAGTGGGTTGCCATTTCCTTCTCCAACGCATGAAAGTGGAAAGTGAAAGTGAAGTCACTCAGTCGTGTCCGACTCTAGCAACTCCATGGACTGCAGCCCATCAGGCTTCTCTGTCCATGGGATTTTCCAGGCAAAAGTACTGGAGTGGGGTGCCATTGCCTTCTCCACAGTAGACCTAAGGCTGATCCAAAAGGGGACTTCCCTGGTGGCCCAGTGGTTGGATCCCACGCTTCTACTGCAGGGGGTGAGAGTTTGATCTCTAGGCAGGGAACTAAGATACCACATGCCTCACAGCCAAAAAAAAATTTTTTTTAATTTTTTTTTTAGAGACTGATTCTAAAGGGGGAAGCTAGGAGCAGGTTTCCTGGGCATAAAAGCCATGAAGGGAGTGAAATGATAAGAGGTAGTGTTTAGAAATTCTGGAGTCTATTGTATCAGAGCAGGGAACAACTTTGAGGCAGCCAGGGTATGGCTGTAGCTGAAGTGGAGAAGGGCAGGAAGGACATGTGCAAGAGGTAGGGGTCATGCCAGGGATGCTGAGGTCACTTGGAAGGACAACAGAGATGCAGTGGAGGACAAGCCTAGGAGTTGGGGAGTCCTTGTCCCAGGGGAATACAGAGATGTGACCTGGAGGCCCATGGATGCTGTTCCTTCTGCAGGAGAAGGCTCTGGGACAAAGATCACAGCGGGGTAGCCGGACGGCAGCTGTGAGGAGGGTGGGCATGCCTGCCTCCAGGTTCATCCAGTTGCCCACAGAAGTGCACCCAGGGTGAGCCCTTCTCCACACCTCCGTCACTTCCAGCAGTAAGCCAGTCTCCTTGGGAAGCCCTGTGGCATGCGGGGCTTGGCCTAGGGCAGTCCTCAGGCGGGGTGACTTCTGCTCGGGACCTCGTTCCCATCTGCCCAGCTTCTCTCTGGAAAGTCGTCCTGCTGCTGCCCAGGCTCCCCGTCCAGGTCGTCAAGGGCCATCTGTGGGCTTGCCTCTCAGGAAAGCAGTCTGATGACGATATCCCTTTGACTTCTCAGTCATTAGACCCCTCGATAGGGTTCAAGGGGACCTGCCTCATATCCAATCTCAGTCTCGTGAACACAGCTGAGGGAAGAGTCTCAGCTCTTTCCTCAGGGTTGAGGTTCTCCTGTCACCTTTTGCTTTCTCTTCCACACAAGCAGCACATGTTTTTTTCTCCCAGTTTTTCTATGTAAGGCATTTCCTCCAGTCTCTGGCCATGTAAAGGTGGGCATCTATGCACGTAGCCCACCACATGTGGGGCTCCCGGCAACCAAACAAGATGGCGGTGTTCTCCTGCCCAGAGACTGCACACAGAGTCTTCATGGGAAAACATCATCCTGTAATCTGCAACAGAAAGGAAAGAATGATGATAGTTCATAGCAAATGGACCGTGATCTCCAACACAACAATGCCATTCCTTGCAGGAAGCAGCTGCCAGATCAGGTCACACTGGTAATCTCACACAATGCTTACTGCACCTTGAAGCATAAACCCTTTTGCCTGTTTGTTTCAACCATTTGCACCAGAAATGTCACTTCATTTGCAGACATGTCATCAGAGTGAGTATCTGGAACCACATAGGTGGGTGCTACAGGGCTGTCCTTAGACCGTGGTATGGTCTCAACCATGCAAGCAGGCTGGGAGAGGGGGAACCTACCTCCCCTCTTTCTCACTATCAATCGGGGCTTCTCAACGGCCCTGTTCTTGGCCCTCAGTGCCCCCTCAACCTGCTGTCCACTCTGCCTTGGAGAGAATGAGAGATTTTCAGAGGAGATCTGAAATCAAGCAAGTATCATTCATGATAGTAATTTCCACTGAATTCTAAACCAGGGCCCTGGTTTGAGAGCCTAAGGCTCTGACATGCCTTATGTCCTTCGGGTGAAATAAACACATGGGCTTTGCGACAGCGCTGAACTTGGTTTAAACACCACCTCGCTTCTGGAGCCACAGGCATGATCTTAAGAGTGAGGCTGCTGGTGGGCCCCCAGCGTCCTGAGGCTGCCCGCCTTTTGTCTATTAAGGTCACCTTCCTGCATATCTGTACTGAACTTCCCAACACGGGGCTGTAACAGGCAGAGACATTATTGACACTAACAACAGAACCCTAAACTACCCCTGACTCAAGAGCAATTTCTCTTGCCCAGAATTCTATATTCATATGCATATGAAATTCATATCGCTATGAAAATTTTCTGAGCAAATTCATTGAAAGTTTGAAAGAGTGGTCTACTGTGATTAAGTCCCAGATAATTTGAACAAAACCTCCTAAAGAAGAAACCTAATTCTCTACATTTAAATACAGCCAGGAGACTTCCCCAGTGGTCCAGTGGTTAGAATTTGCCTTCCAATGCAGAGGATACAGGTTCAATCTCCAGTCCAGGAGCTCGGATCCCACATGCCCCATGACCAAAAATAAACAACAACCAAAAGAACAAAAACATAAAACAGAAACAATATTGTAACAAATTCAGTAAAGAGTTTTAAAATGGTCCACATCAAAAACAGAGAGAAAAATGCAGCCAGAGTTCTACATCCTTGCAGCGTTGCCAGCTCTTAGAACCTACCTCTTATCTATGTCTCCCCCAGCCTCCCTCCCTCCACAAGTGGCCCGTTTGGGCCCCACCTCTGAAAAACACATGCATTTAGTGCAGCTTCATTTTCCATGACAGGGCAATAGCTGAAATGTCACCAGGAAACATCTAGATGAGCACCATTTGAAGAAAGCTGCGTTAGGTTGCCCGTGTCTGTAATAAAAACTCGCCCAGGGAGAAGTGTTTTCACACCATGCACCCCTCTAAATCATAACCCTGGAGCTCCAGGCACACGTGACATCCGAAGCCCCACCTACCACCCAAGGTTGAAAGATGACTTATGTGTCCCCATGTCCTTGAAAGAAGCCCAGTGCAGCCCCTACAGGAGAAAGCATTTCCTCATGTTGCTGAGCTGTTCCTGCTAGGTCTGAAGGACACAAGAACAGCTCAGATTAGTGGCGGTCTAACTCCAGGCCATCGGCCCCAGTCACAGAGAGATGTTGCTTTCAAACCCCCCAATCATATCTTGATTGAATTAGAAGTTGGAGTGGGTCACCTTCAAGCCAAGCACATAGGCTCAGTGAGTGGTCTGGGAATCGGCACAGGGTAAAAGCCACTCCCATGCCTCCAGGGGCTGGAACTCTTGACCCTCAACCACTCATCCTTTACAGCAAGTGGCTGAAACTAGCTAACTCGCTTGATACCTGGATTCTGACTCATGGCTGGTCTACTCCTTTCTCGGAGCCAATCTACTGCTCTGACCATTAGAATTTAATTTCCCTCATTCGAAAGACACTCATTTTACTCCTTTGGAAAGGAAAGAGCTCTTTGAATTGTTCTTTGGTTTGGGAGGACCTTTGCTATCTTCTGGGACACACCCATGTCCTCCTGTTCTCATAGGAAATGCCTCGATGACAACCACAGACCCCACTTCCTAGCACCTGGGAGTCAGCCTCTGGTGCCCCCTCTCCTTCAGCCTTCACATCCCATCTGATATCCAATCCTGGGAATTCTGCTTCATTCTTTTCTCCCCTGAGGTCCAGAATGAGGCTAGTTGCAGTCACATTTCTGTCTCAGACAGAAGACTTCCAGCACTATCCAAATACATTCATTTCCTGCTTCAAACACCTTGATGGCTCCCATTGGGCATCAGAATTCACTCAGTTCAATTCCGCAAATGTGTATCTTGTACTCACAACATGGCAGCCTAGTGCTTAGGATATAAAGGCACACTAAGCAGGTCCGTGCCCTGAAAGGATTTGCAGCAGTCTGCCAGTGGGATGGGCACTTACAAGAATGTGGCTTCATGTGAAAAGCACTCAAGTGAAAGGAATCATAAAACATCTTGGAATTCTGGGAGTCAGGGATTAGGAGAAACTACAAAAGACTGGGACATTTCAGCTGAGGCTCAGGGGGTAATAGGCATTTGTCGGGAGGACATTGATGAAAGGCATGCTGAGGGATCTTTCAGGAAAAAGAAACGACTTGGGCAAAGCCATCGAATTATGGAAGCCCAAATGGTTCAGGACCTCTGAATGAGCAGTCATTGTCCCTGGCCACCACTGTCACATGTCACATGTCCCATCTTTAGCAGAAAACCATCAAGATTAGGACAGAGTACAGTACTGTCCCAGCTGCCACACCAGGTGGGAAGCCAGTCATTCAAACAGCAAACCCAGTGCAGAACGCTAAAAAGTCCCTACAGACCATCCAAGGGGCTACGGAAAGGCAGAAAGAGGAGGAAATGTCTGGCCCTGATTCTCAGAGACACTGAAGAGAAACCCGTGGATCAGTCTCTGGTGGCATCTCTCTTGGGATGAGGCACTCCTATGGCCCTCGGAGAGTGATATCCAGTGACAATGACCACTGATGCCCTGGAGACTCTTCCCTTAGAATGCTCTGCTCAGCATCAAGCAAGTGCCACAGGAGACCCCTGATGGACAGAATCGGGCCTTGGCCCTGAGCGCAGGATACTCACAATCTCAGTGCAAAGATGAGGCCCATGCAGCACACGGAGTGGGAAGGAGTGTATGAGGATGAAGTGGGTATGTGACAACTGCAGGCCACTGCAGTAACCGACTCTTCGAATAGTCACCGGTGTGGGCTGGCATCATCAGGGTGGGCCCAAGGAGCAGTTGAGTGGGGGTACAGACTGAACCAGGGAGGCTGAGTGGGAAAGAAAGAAATAAAGATGAAGAGCGACCTGAGGGAACACCATCAGCTAATGCACGAACCTGGACCCAAAGCCCCTCAGAACAGGAAGACTTCCTGATGCTCAGCCATCCGAATTCTCGGCCATCACAAAACCCCCCTGCAGAACCCCGACCATCCAGGCTGCTGTCAGGGCACAACAAAGAGAAACTGAATGGAGAGACCAGGCAGCCAACCCGTATCTCCCTGTGCTGCCTCTCCTGATAGAGTTTCCTCCAAGGGGCCAGCATCCTAAATCTCAAAACATCTTGCTCTGGGTCTCAAGGGACAACCCTTCCCCCCCCCAACCCTCTATCTTAGCAAAATTCCAATCCCCACCCCCAACCAGGGTGACAGCTTTGCCCTGCAGGACAGAGGCAATCAGCCTCACCCTCGGCATCCATATTCATGGGAATCACTCAGGCTCTGACCTGTAAAACCCTGTGTGGGCTGTCAGCCGGGGAGCCGGGGCTGATGGTCCCCAGAAGTGCACTTCAGGAATGAGCCCACAGCCATCTGCCTCCCCTCCAAGTAACTCGGGCCCCGGGAGGAATAAACAGCTGTTGTCACTGCCATCCCAGAGAAGCAGGAAATAGGGCAAGGAGGCAGGGGCGGCACCTTTCAGAGCCCACACAGCTCCTGAGAGTGTTGGAAGGTTATTAGTGTGGCTATAATCAGGCCGTTAGCCAAATGCAGGTGGAGAATGAAGTGGCTCTGAAATTGCT
The DNA here is from genome assembly GCF_027580195.1 of Bos mutus. NCBI lineage: Eukaryota > Metazoa > Chordata > Mammalia > Artiodactyla > Bovidae > Bos > Bos mutus. The sequence goes on along the minus strand of NC_091626.1, from coordinate 24,659,818 downwards.
TTCCAGAGAAAGCGGAGCCTGCATTGGTATTAATATAATCTATGCATACGATCTCTTTCAAGTAGTTCTTCAGCTTCCTACACAACCAAGAAGCTAGGAGTCGGGTTCCCAGCTAATCTAGGGTGAGAACTGTGCGCTTCTCTGAACTTCAGAAGGAATCAGGGCTTGCCAGCCAAAGCCCTGCCCTCTGTCTCTTCCACCTGCCCCGTGAGAGCCAGTCCGAGCCATGAGGTCCTTCTAGTATGCCCAGTCGGGGGCCAGAGACCCTGGGGGCTCATGCACAGGCAGGCGGTCTCATTCTGTGGGCAGTGTGCTGTGCCCAGTCTGGCCAGCCCAGCCCCTGCAGGCTTCCCAAAGGGACTTAACAGCAGCCTCCTTTCAGGGGACAGTATGCTGATGAGAAGAGGGGGCCCTTAGCATACCCTGTAGACAAAGCCTCCTGGAGCCCAGGGCCTCTTCTTCTGAGCCTGCAAAAAGAGGACAGAGTGTCCCCACCTGCTCCTCCTTGAGGGTCCTTGTCTTCACTCATGGCACCCCCAGCCATCCATGTCACCAAGTCTTAAGGTTGAGTCTCATTCTCTCCGTCATCCTCCTCCACAGCCAATCAGATACAAATTCTATCCGTGTATCAGTTCTGCCCAACCACTCTCCTCCTCCCCGCTTGCCCTCCAGTTGCTTCTGGCTCCCACCACACAGCCTACCTGGGCCCTGTGCATGCAGTTCCATCTCTCTCCAAGCCACTTTTCAGGCTGTAGCCATGATCATCTCCCAGACATTTCAGGGCTGATCCTCCAATACCGCTGATCAATCTTCCATAGCTCTTGTCCTTAGGACATTGTCCAAATGCTTTATGTGACTCTTTCTCTCTCCATGAGCCTGTACTGAGGCCGCCTTGAAAGTGTTCATTGTGCCCCGAAAGGTCTGCTTTTGCTCACCAGCAGGCTGTGCACATGGCTCCATCTTTGCCTGAAATGCTTTCCTTTCTCCTCCCTTCTAGATTAAATCCTCTTCTTCCTTCAGAGCTTGGCTCAGGTGTCCCTTCCCCCACCTTCAAAGCCTTCTCTGATCTCTCCTCCCCGCAAGTTTGGGATAGTTCAGTTCAGTTCAGTCGCTCAGTCGTATCCGACTCTTTGTGACCCCATGAATCACAGCACACCAGGCCTCCCTGTCCATCACCAACTCCTGGAGTTCACTCAAACTCATGTCCATTGAGTCGGTGATGTCATCCAGCCATCTCATTCTCTGTCGTCCCCTTCTCCTCCTGCCCTCAATCCCTCCCAGCATCAGGGTCTTTTCCAATGAGTTAACTCTTTGCATGAGGTGGCCAAAGTATTGGAGTTTCAGCTTCAGCATCATTCCTTCCAAAGAACACCCAGGACTGATCTCCTTTAGGATGGACTGGTTGTCATTTTGCCAGCATTGTATTGAAAACATCTGCCAGCTGTGAAAGAGACCTGGGGAGACCTGGGGGCACTAAAGTGGATCGACAAGGGACTCTCAAGAGTCTTCTCCAACACCACAGTTCAAAAGCATCAATTCTTCGGTGCTCAGCTTTCTTCACAGTCCAACTCTCACATCCATACATGACCACTGGAAAAACCATAGCCTTGACCAGACGGACCTTTGTTGGCAAAGGAATAGCTCTGCTTTTCAGTATGCTGTCTAGGTTGGTCATAACTTTTCTTCCAAGGAGTAAGTGTCTTTTAATTTCATGGCTGCAATCACCATCTGCAGTGATTTTGGAGCCCCAGAAAATAAAGTCTGACACTGTTTCCACTCTTTCCCCATCTATTAAGGACTTGTTGCAGTGGATGGCAGATACACGTCTCTCCCCTGCCTGTCTCTGGGCTCCTTTAGGGCAAGGATGCTCTTGTAGGCAATTTTGTCTCCCTTATGGCTATTACAGCACACAGCACTTAAGAAGCATTTCAAAAGCATCAAATGGTGGAATTCATAAAATAAAATAATGGAAGAGGCTGAAAAATTATTCAGGGACCCAAAGGGCCAATCCCTTGGAATGAGTGTAGCTGGAGATTAAGATGGGAGAATCAGGGGCTTCCCCGGTGGTCCAGTGGCTAAGACTCCACACTCCCAGGACAGGGGGCCCAGGCTTGCTCCCTGGTCAGGGAACCAGATCCCACATGCCACAGCTAAGCGTTCACAAGCTGCAACTAAATATCCTGCGTGGCACACGAGGCCCAAGAGCCCACAACTAAGACCCAGCACAGCCGGACAAATAAATACATATTTTTAAAAAGATGAGAGAATCACACATGCAAACCACACATGCAGAACTAAGAAATGTTTTCAGATGGGGGACCTTCAGCTTCAACTCAAACTTTCCCCTACACTTTTGATGGATGTATCCCACTGGTGTGTGTGCTGTCGCCCAATCGCTCCAACTTTTTGCAACCCTTTGGACTGTGGCCTTCTAGGCTCCTCTGTCCACAGGATTTTTCAGGCAAGAATACTGGAGTGGGTTGCCATTTCTTCCCCCAGGGGACCTTCCTGACCCAGGAACTGAACTTGCATCTCCTGCATTGCAGGCAGATTCTCTACCACTGAGCCATCGGGGAAGCCCTCTAGTCCCATTCAGTCTAACGTGCTGACTCTTGGTTCTGTGAGTCCTATCACTGACCAAGGATGAACCTTCTGTAATTAGCACATAGGTGTAGCCTGACTAGTGTTGGATGAATGACTTGGCCATGATGCCAGGACTAGGATCATAACCATAGCCTCCAGCCCACATAGTCCCCTTACCACATCATATCTGATGTGCTGGGATGTGTTTTTCAACCTTGGGTTGGGTAAAATGACCTTTGACATAGTCACTGTATTCCAAGTAGTCTGATGGAAGTGAACTAAGAAGTCTTCTGAGCCTGTATTTTCTGGTTTCAAGAACAAGTGGAGCCAATTGAATTATACCCTGACTCACAACAGTAGAAACTACTCCGTCTAGCTCAGCCTTTTTCTTGGGCCAGTTTTTCTGTCGATCCACTTTAGTGCCCCCAGGTCTCCCCAGGTCTCTTTCACGAGCTGGCAGATGTTTTCAATACAATGCTGGCAAAATGACATACAGATGGTCACCCATATGGTGCCAGTTTGGATCTGACTCCTGGAGAAAATTCTGGAAGCCCACTCAGCTATGAAGGACACCCACCAGCTTCCTGCACTGCATCCAAAGCTGACGTCTCACAGGGACACAGGTGGGAAGCAGGTGTTTCACATGAATGGACCACCCTCTGCTAATCACCACCAATCAAGCTAGTGGTGCAGGAGAGAACAAAATGAGACAGAATCATCATCCAGGAGATGAAATGAACTGGTAGCCAAAGCATGGGGGGATCTGAAGTCCCAGAACATAAATGGTCATATTTCAGGTAGGTTTTGCTTCCGAGACTTCAGGTTTTGCCAGAAACTTGGAGACAGAGTGTGAGGGTCTTCAGATTTAATTCCAGTTAATGCAATTTCTAGGGGTGTTCAATCAATTACATTCCATCTAGCCAGCATCCGCAACTGCCAAAAACAGACTCAGTCAGCCAATCATTCAATGTTTACTGAGCTTCCGATATGTGCCAGGCACTTACAAGACACCTACCATGTACTAGGCACTATGCTGGGTCTGGGGACAGAGTGGTAAACGATTACCATGAAGGTCATCCTTTTTAGAGACTTACATTACTGTCAGGGGAAGACAGAGAGACAAGCAAACAAATGAGAAAGTGTTACATAAGTAATAAGGATGATGTGATAGAGGATAACTGGTGGCTACTTTAGACTGGGTGACTAAGGGGGTCCTCTGTGAAAAGCTGACACTTGAAACTCTAATCTGAATGACAAAGAGGAACAAACTAGGCACACACGCATCAAAGGAATAGTGTAAGGCTCAAGGTGACACAGGTTGATGCCCAAAGATACTTGGAACAGCAGTATCCTGACAACGAGTGGGGCTACAGAGTAAAATTCTGTTTGACAGTGGGAAGGTCGAGAAAATGATACAGACATGGAGCGAAAGCAGCACCACGTTCAGCCAAGAGAGTCTGGAGAAGGCAGGGATTGACAGTGACTGGCTCAACAATCGGAGAAGGCAATGGCACCCCACTCCAGTACTCTTGCCTGGAAAATCCCATGGACAGAGGAGCCTGGTAGGCTGCAGTCCATGGGGTCGCTGGGAGTCGGACATGACTGAGCGACTCCACTTTCACTTTTCACTCTCATGCATTGGAGAAGGAAATGGCAACCCACTCCAGTGTTCTTGCCTGGAGAATCCCAGGGACGGGGGAGTCTGGTGGGCTGCCGTCTATGGGGTTGCACAGAGTCGGACACGACTGAAGCGACTTAGCAGCAGCAGCAGCAGCTCAACAATATTTACCATTGAGATACTCAGAGTTCTAAAAGGGATTCACACCAAGAGTAGGCTGGGCATTGGATCACGGAGACAGGGAGAAAAGCCAGGTCTTGGGGCATTGGGTCAAGGCTAAAGTGAAGTGGACAAGTATAGGAGAGACTGGAGCTGAGGTCTGAAGGATGGGGTTGAACCAAGCCCAGGGTCAGAATCTAAGGGAGCAGGGCTGACAGCCAGAATAACTCGATGGGTCAGGAATTCAGGATGCAGTCAGGACCCAGACATTAGCCAAATGGGAAGAAACCCAAAGATCATGGCACTTTCATTTCCAGGAAATTTGGTATATGCCCCCTGTTGGGAAAGGCATCAATTCAAGACCTCAGCTAATCTCAGAACACTACTGGTTCCCAAATCTATACTTGCAATGTACACATTTCTTTTGAAATGTAGTCTGAACTTTCCAAAAGTCTCAGGAAGTTCAAGCTCAACATTTCCAAGTTTAAACTCCCTCCTACCCCCTTCGAATCACCTCCTCTTTCTGAATTCCACTCTGCTAACAACCAGGGAGCATGACATCATCCACTACAGGTTTGCATTTTCCAGGAAGCAGCCTCTTAGATGACGGTTGGCATAAGGAGACATACCAGAAAGTGCTCTTGGGATCTTCACCTGTGGAAGGGAAGGTTGAAAAACAGGATTGAGAAAAGAAGATGCTGAACTCCAGTGAAGCCTCAACCATGGTTTCAGAGCCCACCTCTCAGGGGGCTCTGATGCTGGCAAGGCCCTCAGAGTTGTCTCAAGGTGGGTCTGAGATGTTGCTTCTATACCCTAACATTGTCGTTGGATGCAAACTATCTAGGAAAGAGATGTGGATTGTCCAAGAGAACTTGGACAAGGTAACTATTTTCAACTGAGGGCAATTGTCCCCGCAGTTGGAGGACCAAGTCCTTCAGCCCTAGAGTTCCAGGTGGTACATCAAAGCATCTACTTCTTTTTGCCTCACTCCCACCAACACATCAGGGATGAGATGTGCCCAGGAGGTCTACCTTCCATACATGTCTCCCACCCATCCTCATCCTCTTCTCCCCTTCCACCTTGCCACTAGTTCAAGACTCACAGTTTCTCAGCTGGGCTAGGTCTTTATTCTGCTGTCCCTGGCCCTCTCTCATCTATACTCCACATGGCTGCCACATGGCTGTCATATGTTTCCAAGACAAATCTAAGCCCATTACTCTACAGTGTGAAACTCTTCGGCAGTTATCTTCAGAATACAATCCGAGTTCTCTACAGGATTAAATCTGAATTTCAGATCACGGAATTGCAGATCCTTCATGACCTGGCCCCATTGACATCTGTGTCCTCCTTTCTCCACACCCCCACCCCTGGACTCTACCTTCAGTCTTTCTTCATGACGCAGAGTTCCTTAAATGTTTCTTTGGACACGTGGCTCTTTGGGCCAGAAAGGCCTTTCCAGTCTCCACCTCTCTGACTTGTAGGACTCACTGCAAGTGAGTCCAACACCCTCAGCTGAAAATAGTTACCTTGTCCAAGTTCTCTTGGACAATCCACATCTCTTTCCTAGATAGTTTGCATCCAACGACAATGTTAGGGTATAGAAGCAACATCTCAGACCCACCTTGAGACAACTCTGAGGGCCTTGCCAGCATCAGAGCCCCCTGAGAGGTGGGCTCTGAAACCATGGTTGAGGCTTCACTGGAGTTCAACATCTTCTTTTCTCAATCCTGTTTTTCAACCTTCCCTTCCACAGGTAAAGATCCCAAGAGCACTTTCTGGTATGTGTCCTCACTGCAGGGCTCACTCTGTCCTGAAACGATAGAGCCATCGTGATCCATCCACAGCTCCCCCTGACCCCCAGGTCACCTTGGTCTTCCCTCTACCCCAATACTCACAGCTCTCTCACAATGCCCTGATGCCTTGTGCCACTTGCCTGTGACACACTGAGATTCTGAAGAACAAAGACTGTATCATAGTCTTCCTTCCATCCCCTAACCCTGGCACAGTACATGGCACATAATAGGCACTCAGTACATATCTGATAAATGAATCAAGTGGTCAACCAAGGAGAATAAGAGAATAAATTAGTAATGTTATCTATTTAATATCAAAACAAGATGCTTTAAGGACACAGTATAGAGACACAGTAGCCACAAGAAGGGACAGAATGAATCGTCATGCCAGGGCAACAGCTCCCAGAGGGTGTTGGACTGTGTGCAGCCGTGAAGACCCGTCATCCCTGAGCATGGGTTTAACCTAAACAGAGGGTCAGCAGTGTCTGTGTGTTTCTGAGAAGCTGGGTCTATGTCTGTGAGAGGCCTACTGCAAACCACCTAATACTCATGCCAAACCCCTTCTTGCACTTCCTGCACTGCAGAGACTGAAAACCACACCATTTCTAGACCTCACGTGACCTACTTTCCACCAGATAATCAGAAAATGGAAGTGAGTAATGTGAGGCGGCAGCCATGTGCTAGGAGGTCAGAAGGGGTGGCAGAGATGCTGGGTATTTGGAAAAAACTGTGGGGCTCCTATTCACATATATGAATGTACAAAGTTAAATTTATTTTTCCCCTGTTAATGTGTCTTATGTCAATTTAATAATTACATTAGCTAAAGAACTTCGAGGGGAAGAAGGGGAAGTTTTTCTTCGCCTACAACATCCACCTGATTGGCTAAAATTAAAAAGATTGAAAATACGAAAATAAACTCAATTAAAAAAAAAAAAAAAAACTGTAGTGGAAGTTCTACTGCCTGGTCCCTACCTCAGAGAGAGGGGGAAAAAACTGGGTGTAGGTGGACCCAGCATGGGTTTGTGCTCCAACAGTCATTGGGTGTTTTTCCTGGGTGGTTTCCTTACTCTTCAGTAAAACTGATACCACATCTTGTAATAAACCCCTTAACTGAACAATACAACCAGTTATGAGCAAGCCTGCAGATTTTCCTTGGGGAGGGGTTCATCCTGGGGGGAGAAGCAGTGATGTGATAAACTTAGCCCAGCGAGAAATTAGCTAATAGAATTAGCCCAGAAGGCTAATTGTGTCCTTCGGATGTGTCTCTGGCCCAGCCCACCAAGACTCCTATCTGAATCCCAGTAAGAACAGAACTGTCAGTAAAAATAGAAAGAACTGTCGACAAACACCATATAACCCACTGAGGCACAGCCAGCCCAGCTTGGCTACCCTCCAACAGAGGAGAAAAATGGATGCTACCCCACTTGGCTTCAAATGATTCTGCAGCTTTGCCATCCCAAAGGCTCCAAAGGCTTCCACTAGAGGAGGGCATCATCCCCCACCAAGGGATGGCAGTGACCTCATCCAATGTCCAGTGGGAGGCACTAGAGCTCAGGGAGCCCAGATTAGGAGCAACAACCACATTGACGAGGGGAGGTCTTGTTTGTTAACTCAGGAGCAGCTCTCCCGGGGGACTCCCAGGAATACCTGGGCAGGGGAACTTGCTAGGGTACAGAGGTGAGACACCACCTGGGGAACACCATAATACTGGGGGCACTCTTATCTGCAAGATGCTGTGGGAACTTCCCCTGGGAGTTCCCAGAGATACTTGGGGAAGATTTGTTTGTGAACTGATATATGGGGTTCCCTGGGGGCTCTCATAAATGCTGTCAAGGGGTCTCTCATCTGCAAGCACACACAGGGTGCCCTAGGGATTCCCAGAAAGACCTGTCAGTCATGAGCTTCTGGAATCCATCCCTGGGGACTCCCACACCTACATGAGAAACTATTGTGAGAATTAAGTGAGTCACTCCTGGGCTCCCAACATTCAGGCGGCCCTTCGCGGGGCTTAAGACATCCTGCCTGATCAATTTGAGGCAGGATCCAGTGAAATCTGAGGATTACGACCCATGGGACCTTTTTACCCACAGGCCCAGGTGCATTTTGACATCCATTTTGATACTGAAAACAGCGCCCCTCCCCCCACTCTAGGGGGACAAACTTATTATTGAGGCCTGGCAATTCCTTTGTTGAGGTTGCTATCAAAACTTGCTGGCCTGGGGGCCATTGTAACCCTGTCTGGCGACCTTGCCTATCACAGTTGTGCTCCATTAGGCAGAAAGTTATGATTTAAGGCTCAGAAGGCAAGCTTTTGTCCCTCCTTTAGAGGACTACGTTACCCTCTTACTATTTACAGAAATAAAGGCCAGCTTTCACAAAGTGGTTGGTCTGTGTGAAGGAAGGTGTGTGCCGGGTCCCCCGGGGTCCAGGGTGCCCCTCGGAGCCAGCACCCCGCTCTCTGGTCAGCTGCTGGCACATTTCTCTCCTCCCCTGACTCCAGTACTGAACACTCATCTACTGTAAGATCTGTGCAGAGCTGGGAAACCTGACTCAGAAACCCATCTGAAAACAAAAGAGATGAATAAACAATTCACAGAAGAGGAAAGACAAATGACTACCAAACACTTGGAAAGGTATCCAACCACACTAAAAATTTAAGAAATGCAGCTTAAAATCAGCCACCATTACCACCTATTAAGTTAGTAAAAAAATATATTAAAAAAATGTTTTCAAGTAAGGATATTCAGAGCCGGCAGCAGTGGCATAAAGTGTGATTTTCACCTGCCACTGGTGACACTTTAAATTGGTTCAAACTTTTGGGAAGAAATTTGGCAGTAGATAACAAAAGCCCTTAATATGCACTAACTTTTGAACTTGTTACTCTGCTTCCAGGAATCTATCCTAAGGAGAAACCAGCTTTCTGTAAAAGGATACATATTAGAATAATCACAAAATAAAAGTTGAAATAGAAATGTCCAATAAAAAGAGAATGATTTAATAAATAAAGACACATTTGTATGGCAGAATATTAACAAATAATAAATATGTTTTCAAACCAAGTAGTTGCATGGAAAACTGCTTACAATACAATATTAAGTTGGGAAAACACAAGATTCAAAAACACATGGGACTATCTCACAAAAGACTTGACTCCAAAAAAACAAAATTAGAACCAAATGAGACGATAACCCAGTTAAAAAGTGGGCAAAAGATTTGATGACACTTCACAAAGGAAGTTATGCAAATGGCCAATAAGCACATGAAAAAATGCTCAACCTCAGGAATCATCAGAGAAATGCAAACTAAAACAATGAGATACCATCACACACCAACCAGAACGTCTGACACTGAAAAGATGCATAATACTAAGTATCTTGCAAAGACATGGAGCAACTGGAAACTTCATTTATGAATGATAGGAATTAAACATAGTCCAGCTTTGGAGAGCAGTTTGTCAGATTCTCATAAAGTTAAGCATACTCTTACCACAAAACCTAGCAAGTCCGCTCCTCAGTATTTAACCAAGAGAAATAAAAGTATATGTCTACAAAAAAGTACTTGACTATGAACACTCATTATCACTTCATCAAAGCTGACAACAACCCAAATGTTCACCAGTAGATGAATGGATGAACAATTGTGGCATTTACTTACAATGGAATCATCTTTCAGTCGCTAAGTTGTGTCCGACTCTTGAGACCCCATGGACTGTGGCCTGCCAGGTTCCTCTCTCCGTGAGATTCTCCAGGCAAGAATACTGGAGATTCCTTTGCCATTTCCTTCTCCAGGGGAATCTTCCCGACCCAGGAATGGAACCCAGGTCTCCTGCATTGCAGCAGATTCTTCATCGACTGAGCTATGAGGGAAGCCCCATAATGGAATATTACTCGGCCATAAAAATAACACAGTATTGATATGTACAACAACCTGTAAGAATTTCATAAACATGACACCAAGAAAGCGAAGCCAGACACCAAAGTTTACATACAATATGTAAATTACCCTGAACCTAGAATTCTGTACTTGACACAATAATCAATCTACTGTTATGGTAGAAGAGCCAAGGACTCAAAAAATGTACTTGCCTTCACACCAAGTTTTTGGAAGTTACTTGATGTATTGCAACCAAACAGAAACTTAAAAAAAAGGAAAGCAGGCAATCTGTGAAAAAGAGGAAGCGTGTCAGGAAGAGTTTGAGGCTCTCAGCTGGGGCCATGCAGCAGGCTCAGGGGTGGTCAGTCTAGATGGGAGCAGGACAGAAGACCCTGGAGGAGAAAGAGCCTACAGAACAACAAACAACAAACCTCCAAGACAACAAACTGTGGATACTGGTTGGATGGAAAAGTTAGGATGAAATAGGGAATTTGGTAAAGACAGATGAAATAGACAGCAAAAATCTAAGCAAACAGAGCTGTTCAAGCAGCAGATGTATCCCAGGAGCACTGCATGGCTCTGCAGAGAACTCCAGTGACACAGCGCGAACGACATACACACAGTTTACTGAGTTCTACTTTTCCAGATGAATTTATAGGAAAGATGGAAAACGTTATTGTCGTGGACCACCATGAGCATGGATGGTATGGGTGGTTTAGTTGCTGAGTCGTGTCTGACTCTTGCCACCCCATGGACTTGTAGCCCGCCAGGCTCCTCTGTCCACGGGATTTCCCAGTCAAGAACCCTGGAGTGGGTTGCCATTTCCTTCTCCAGCAGATCTTCCCGACCGGGGGATCGCACCCACATCTCCAGCATTGTAGGAGGTTCCCTGCATTGCAGGTGGATTCTTTACCAACTGAGCGCCACCATGTACATGTCGACATGGAAAAAGGCAAAGTACTGTAGACAGAAGTTAATCTATGGAATATAGAGAAGAGAGCTGAAAAAGGGTGTGTGTGTGTGTGTGTGTGTGTTTGGGGGGAGGGGTGTTAATACCCTCCCTGTAGAAAATGAAGGGTCAAAATAACTGTATACAGTTAATAAACCAAGATTAAAAAGATGTAAGTTTGATGCTTACAGTAAAAAGTAACCAACAGAGGAATTCCCACCATGGAGGAGATGAGGCTGGAGACGCCACACTGTGAGAGCAGGAAGTCTAGCAGATAAAGTCTAACACTGATAAGCAGGAAATAGCAGTAGACCCTTGTCAACTGGAGATATGCGCTGACATAACCACCAGAAGAAAATACCACAAGGACAGCTGCCTCTGAGGATCGGAACTGGGGACAGACTTTTCCTCCTAAGCAATTCTATACTTGCCATTTTTATTTAACCATGTGAACAATTAAAACAGAAGTATTTAAAATAAGCTACATGTAACATAGGCTTTCCTGATGGCTCAGTGGTAAAGAATGGGCCTGCAATGCAGGAGACGCAGGTTCGGTCTCTGGGTCGGGAAGATCTTCTGGAGAAGGAAATGGCAACCCACGCCAGTATTCTTGTCTGAAAAATCCTATGGCAAAGGAGCCTGGCGGGCTACAGCCCATGGAGTCAAAAGAGTCAGACACGACTTAGCAACTGAAAACCAACAACACAGAGCATACTATTGCCAATACTGTCAGTGCATATAAACACATTCATAGAAAAAAGACTGGAAGGAAGTACAGTAACTAAGTCTGGGTAAAAGTCTTATGATATTATTTTGCCTGTTGTTTAAACTTTTCCATTTTTCTACATTTTCTATAAGCATCCATTATTTTTATAAACATAAGAAACATTATAGAATCAAAATGACTTTAGGGACAACTTTTAAATGATATTGGAAATGAAGTAAAGGAAACAGATTTGCACATAAAATGAGTATGATTATTTAACAATATACATAAAAGTAGAAATATTTAAGAAAATATTACATTAAATATCTCAGTGGTGAAATATGGGTGATTTTTTTTGTCTTATCTTTCCTTTTTTCCCCACCCAATATGGTTTCTTCATAATAAGCATATTAAACCAGGTTTGACTGGAGAACTAAATTTGATCTCTCCATTGGCTTCAGACCAGAATAACTATGTAATACCTCTGGGGTGGCGCTGACACTTTGAAAGCCCTCACACTTGTGGCATTAATGGAACTAAATGCAAATGGGGTTCTCTGGTGACTGCTTCAATTGAGCCTATTGGCTTCGGTCACCCACTCAGCATTCATCCAGTGCCTACTGTGTCCTTTGACTTGCAGGAGGGGCTGCGTGGTTGTTGCAAACGGGAGGTGCTGGCAGACTCTGGTCTTATGTAGCAGCGGATCTTCCTGACCCAGGAATCAAAGCAGGGTCTCCTGCATTGCAGGTGGATTCTTTACCAACTGAGCTATGAAAGAAGCAAGTGAGTGAAGTCTCTCAGTCTTGTCCAACGCTTTGTGACCCCATGGACTGTAGCCTACCAGGCTCCTCCATCCATGGGATTTTAACCAGGCAAGAATACTGGAGTGGGATGCCATTTCCTTCTCCAGGGGATCTTCCTGACCTAGGAATTGAACCCAGTTCTCCCGCACTGCAGGCAGACGCTTCACTGTCTGAGCCACCAGGGAAGTTCCCCTATGAAAGAAGCAAAGTAAATATAAAAAGATGTTAAGTTGAAAGTTTTGCCAGAAGCACCATGATACAATAGACATGACATCCCAATTTGGTGCCAAAAGAAGCAGCACATTTTTAAGGGAAGATCTAAAAATTTGTTATGGAACTCAAACTTCTCACCTACACCCACATTGAGGGCATAAAATACTCTGGCTTTTAGAAATTGAAGGAGAGAATTTGTAGAGAAGATTAATTTAGGAAAAAAAAAAGCATTGACGTACTGTGAACTTCATTCCTACCAGGAGGAACAGTGAGAAGTTCCCATGTCTCTTCTCAAATACAGTGAAGGGAACTTCAGGGGAAAAGCTTGGTAAGCATCCTTTGTGATTCAGGGGACAGAGTGAACCCGCGTTGGATTCCTGCCTGGAAAGCTAAAAGGCAGGGAGACATGGGCTGGCTGGCTGCTCCCACCATGGCTGGAAGGAGATATTTCTGCAGCTTTGGGACTCACCCACAAACTCCCAGAGTGGGTCTGGGCAGGGACACCTGGGTGTCTCCCTTGGACCAGATGTGAGCCACTGGTGCAAGAGAGAGTTGGTGTGGTCACCTTGGACCAATCCGAGAGAAGCCTTCCCAAGAGGTGAACAGTCCTCAGCAGGGAGAAGCTGAAATGATCACCAGGTCCTGTGAGCTATGGGAAGATTTCTGTGATGAGCTAGAGGAGACTGACTGCCCTGGACAAGAGAGCTGCAGCAGACAGTCCTGGTGATGGAGAGCCTCCTAAGGACCAATCATGAAAGAACATCAGTCTTCCTTACGGCCAGTCAAGCAAGAGCCTCCCTGCCCCTCTCCTCTCTTCTCCCCTGCCTGCTCCATTTCAGGACCTTAATTCTACCTGGGGGACTAGAGGAGGAGGAACAAAGAAAGGAAGAAGAAACTCTCCATTCCCACACTTTTATCACCCACAGGCTTCCCACCTGTAGTAGCCCTGGCTATTGAGCTGTGGGGTTTGGGTAATTGCATGGGTCTCAACATTCTAATTTCTGGGTTGAGACACTATCCGATAACTTAGCATGACTTCAGGAATTTTTATTGTCAAAGAGGGTGCAAAAAAGTCATGGAACTGCATGAGTTCTTGTCTAGGGTAAGGAAAAAATTTTCCTCCATGAGTACGTTTGAAAAGGACAATAGAAATAAAAATAATGTTGCTTTATACTTACATCTCAAGATTCTTGCTCTTTCAAAGTCCATATCACCCATTCTGCCATGGAATCTATGACTTCTCCAAATCCAAAGAGTTCCCTGCCTTACAGCTGAATTCTATTAGAGTCCTTTATATAGAGATATAGGCTAACTACTAAAAATGTTCCAAGGGACAGAAGAGGAGAATGTGAGGAGGATTGTGAATGTGGGAAATCCTACAAAGGAAGATATGAGGCCGTTCAAGCAGCCATTACTGTTCTCAGGATCTGGATATTCTGCAGTACCAAGACAGGGGGTCTAGAAAGTTCTACCAGCTCTACCAGCAGCACCAAAAGGAAACAACCATAGATAGAATTACAATAACAGGGTGGGGGGAAGAAGGAAAGAATGAATCTAGGGTTTTGGTGAGCACTTTACACATACCAGTAACTTTTATAGTCATCTCATTTAATCTTTGGGACTGTCATGAAAAGTAATACATTTATCCCCATTTTGCAGAGGAGATGCGGGGACTCCAGAAGCTAAGTGACTTGCTCTTGGTCATTGTCTGCCTGTAGAGCCCATCTCCCTTCCACCATTTCAGGATACCTCTCATATTGTTATATATTTAGGTAGTGACTCTAATGGGTGATGTAATGCAAGAGGCTATGGAATGCTTGGCTAATGGCTCTATGAGTGATGCCAGAAAACCAATACAGAAAGATAGCCCCTGCTAAAGGACTCCTTCCCACAGTATTTTGCTGAGAGAAGCAGATCCTGGACTACCTGACCTTCATCCCCAGCTACTGTGTGGATTGACCTAAGGGTCAGAGGCCTAGGAAGGAATCTTGTATTAGTCAGGGTTCTCCAGAGAGATAGAACAAATAGGAGATTAGATACAGCTATATGCATTTCAGGCAGATTCTTTACCAACTGAGCTCTCAGGGAAGCCCATATGGAGAGAGAGAGAGAGATTTATTATAAGGAATTGCCTCATGTGATTATGGAGGCCAAGAAACCCCAAAATCTGCAGTCATTAAGCTGGAAACCCAGGAGACCCGTTGTGAGATTAATCCAGTCCATTCATTATCAGAATTTTACAGGTAAGGAAACAAAGACTTTGAAAGCTTGTTGCTGTTGTTCAGTTGCTAAGTCATGTTCAACTCTTTGTGACCCATGGACTGAAGCATGCCAGGCTTCCCTGTCCATCACCAACTCCCGGAACTTGCTCAAACTCATGTCTATCAAACTGGTGATGCCAATCCAACCATTTTATCCTCTGTCATCCACTTCTCTTCCAGGGTTTATTTCCTTTAGGACTGACAGATTTGATCTCCTTGCTGTCCAGGGGACTCTCAAGAGTCTTCTCCAGAACCAGTTTAAAAGCATCAGTTCTTCTGTGCTCAGATTCTTCATGGTCCAACTCTCACATCCATACATGACTACTGGATAAACCATAGCTTTGACTAGATGGACCTGTGTTGGCAAAGTAATGTCTCTGCTTTTTAATATGCTGTCTAGGTTTGACATAGCTTTTCTTCCAAGGAGAAAGCATCTTTTAATTTCATGGCTGTAGTCACCATCTGCAGATGGTGCCCAAGAGCCCAAGAGAATAAAATATGTCACTGTTTCCACTTTTTCCTCAACTATTTGCCATGAAGTAATGGAACTGGATGCCATGATCTTATTTTTTTGAATATTGGTTTTTAAGCCAAATTTTTCACTCTCTTCTATCACCTTCATCAAGAGGTTCTTTGGCTCCTCTTTGCCTTCTGCCATTAAACTGGCATCATCTGCCTATGTGAAGTTGTTGATGTTTCTTCTGGCAATCTTGATTCCAGCTTGTGCTTCATCCAGCCTGGTATTTTGCAAGATATACTCTGCATATAAGTTAAATAAGCAGGGTGACAATATTCAACCTTGATGTGCTTCTTGTCCTGCATACAGGTTTCTCAGGAGACAGGCAAGGTGGCTTAGTATTCTCATCTCTTTAAGAATTTTCCATAGTTTGTTGTGATCCACACAAAGGCTTTAGCATAGTCAACGAAGCAGAAGTAGACTTTTTTTTTAATTCTCTTGCTTTTTCTATGATCCAATAGGTGTTGGCAATTTGATCTCTGGTTCCTCTGCCTCTTCTAAATCCAGCTTCTACATCTCGAAGTTCTTGGTTCACACAGTTGAAGCCTAGCTTGAAGGATTTTGAGCATTAACTTGCTAGCACGTGAAATGAGCGCAATTGTATGGTAATTTGAACATTCTTTGGCATTGCTCTTCTTTGGAATTGAAATAAAAACTGACCTTTTCCAGTCCTGTGGCCACTGCTGAGTTTTCCAAATTTGCTGGCATATTGAGTGCTGCACTTTCACAGCATCTTTTAGGGTTTGAAAGAGCTCAACTGGAATTCCATCACCTCCACTAGTTTTGTTCGTAGTAATGCTTCCTAAGGCCCACTTGACTTCTCTCTCCAGGTTGTCGGCTCTAGGTAAGTGACCACACCATTGTGGTTATCCAGGTCATTAAGACCTTTTTTGTACAGTTCTTCTGTGTATTCTTGCCACTCTTCTTAATCCCTTTTGCTTCTGCTAGGTCCCTACCATTTCTGTCCTTTATTGAGCCCATCTTTGCATGAAATGTTCCCTTGGTATCTCCAATTTTCTTGAAGAGATCTCTAGTCTTTCCCATTCTGGTGTTTTCCTCTATGTCTTTACATTTACACTGTTCACTTAAAAGGCTTTCTTATCTCTCCTTGCTATTCTCTGGAATTCTGCATTCAGTTGGGTATATCTTTCCCTTTCTCCTTTGCCTTTCACTTCTCTTCTTTTCTCAGTTATTTGTAAGGCCTCCTCAGACAATCACTTTGCTTTCTTGCATTTCTTTTTCTTGGGGATGTTCATTAAGCCCAGCTTGTTCCTAAGTCCAACAAAGTTAGCCTAGGTACCCAACTAACACAATCGGCTCTAAGATGCTGTACTGTAATAGGTTTATATACTCCTCACACAAATAGTACGCGAAAACAAACACGAAAATAGGGAAAACATTTTTAATCTTACATTGCAGTACCTTGAAAAGGACAGTGGCACAGTACAACAGCTTGCATACAGGGGCTGACATTGAGTGAACAGAGAAGAAGAGTTACCGACCAGAGGAGGGAGAGGAGGTGAGAGATGGTAGCGTTGAAGGATCAGCGGCAATAGGAGACGAAGGGCAAGTTGCCATTTCCCTCACGCCTGACACTGACGGAACAAGTGTTCTCATCTTTGAAAATTCGCAACTTGGAGGTTCATATGTAGGAGATTTACTGTGGAGCAAAGATTCAAAGCGGGGTCGTCCGGCCCCCAAGTGCAGCCCTCCTCTTCCTCATCCTCTTCCTTTTCCTGCATACTACCTCTCCAACAGGAGGTCCGCTGTGATTCAAACACACCTGGAAAAAGTAAATGCATTTCCCCTTAGCTATCGACTGTGAAGGAAACAAAAAGCCTAGGTCCAACTGTGCCCTTGGGCAAACTCCTGACAGTTCTTCAGTTAGCTGATTGCTTTCCCCAGCCTTCTAGAAAGATCTTAACAAGTTCTATTTATAGCTGACCCAGAGAGCACGGATTCTCTCCTTCTTTGGGCTCCCGAGGCCCCTATCATTAGGCTATCGCAGTTCTGATAGTCTGAGTGTGGGCAGAGTGAGGATTAAAAAAACTTTCTGCTGGTTACCCAAAAGCCTTGATAACATCACACCATCTTTCACCGGGTGTGCTAAGAGGAAACCACTTCCTCCCTCTCCGGAGCTACTTGCATATTTACAAATTAATTGTCCAAACCTCAGTGATGTTGAATTAACTGCTTTTTCATCTGGCCTCTCCTCCTCTGGCCTAGAGTAGGAATATGGAAGAAAGTAAGGCAAAGGACCCCTTCTTATGTGAGGGACCCTCACAGTGTGGGTACCACAACAGGGTGACTCCTGAAAGCCAGCTCCCTCGGGCTCATTCTCCGCCCGCACATTTTCCCTTCCACACTAAATCTTTCCAGTTGCATGCAGGCCCATGTGGTCAGTAGTCATGCTTGAAAGCCATCCAGAAATAGTGACTGAGTTGCCCTTACCAGCCATATTTTCATCGGCTTTGCTAAGCACGGTGTCTTCCATAAATGATTCATGGGGGAACTCTAAGTGCATTTTATTTTCTAATAACCATCTCTCTCTGCCAGTCCATTATAGATGAACTAAGATACGGAAGAGTAGTGAACCCTTATGAAAGATTATGAAAGATTACACCCTGCGTACCCAAAATGACCAGGCTGACCTTAGCAATATTAATCCCTGGTCCAGTTTTGCTGAATATGTCATACACATCATCAGGTCACTGGAACTATGGTTCAGTGTGTACTAAGCATCTGTACTAAGCAACCTGTGTATAAGGTTTAATCATGAGTGCAAATGTGCAGGCTGAAATCATAGTATTTGATCCTAGAATTAAAAGGTGACATATATTATCCAAGGAGGAGGGCATGGCAACTCTGGTATTCTTGCCCGGAGAATCCCAAGGACAGAGGAGCCTGGTGGGCTATGGTCCATAGTGTCACAAAGAGTCAGACATGACTAGAGTGACTTAGTACACACACACACATACTGTCCACGCGTGCATACTACCCAAAGATCATCTAATCCATCCCTTGCATCTCCAAATGTATTGCATAAATCGTTCCAGACAAAGTCCTATGCAACCTCTAGTTTAAATTAAAAATTTAACCCCGGGAAAAAGATGTCCAACCTTTTTCTGTAATCTGTTGTAATCTTTTCAAAATCTGTTTCTGTTTTGTTGCTTATTGGGTCTCATGAAGGTCCTTACACCATTGTGATGGATTTCTTCCTGTCTTTAGTCAGATGGAGAACGGCCCACTGAATGAATAGGCTGATTTACCATCAGTAAATTATGAGATGATGCCTATGTTTACACTTCTATTCCCCATCAAGGCATCTGTTTATTTAATTGATGGCCTCCGGCCTTCTTTAAAGGTTACTCTGATATTTAGCAGGGTTGCTGGGAGAGGCTGAGGAGTGATAAATTACACCTGCATTTACTCTTCTCCATCATCGCCACCATCATACAATCACCAACCTTTGCAGTCTAGACTCCATCCATCCGTCTGTGCTACTTAGATAGCTTGAAAAGTGAAAGTGAAAGTCACTCAGTCATGTCTGACTCTTTGCCACCCCATGGACTATACAGTCCATGGAATTCTCCAGGCCAGAATACTGGAGTGGGTAGCTCTTCCCTTCTCCAGGGGATCTTCCCAACCCAGGGATGGAACCCAGGTCTCTCACATAACAGGAGGATTCTTTACCAACTGAGCCACCAGGGAAGCCTTAGATAGCTTACCTCTTGGGAAAGTCACCACTGAACCAATAACTGCTAAACTTAACAGTCTCTTCTTAGTTCTGATATGGCTTGAACTCTAAAATGTTCACGTGAGGAGCACTTAAAGGAACCAGGGTTGTACAGCCTAGAGGAGAAGACAGGGGAACAAAATGCTGGATTCAAAGATCTGATTTCCTTGGAATGCCCCTGTATTAGCTTTTCTATTCACTATTTCTACTTTCTGTTCTATTTCTATTAGTTTTTCTATAGCTATGACAAACACAATGCCTTATATATGGAATCTAGGAAAACGGTACTGAAGAATTTATTTACAGGGCAGCAGTGGAGAAACAGACATAGAGAACAGACTTATGGACATGGGGAGAGGGGAGGAGAGGGTGAGATTATGGAACGAGTAACATGGAAACTTACATTACCGTATGTAAAACAGATAGCCAACAGGAATTTGCTGTATGGCTCAGGAAACTCAAACAGGGGCTCTGAATCAATCTAGAGGAGTGGGATGGGGCAGGAGATGGGAGGGAGGTTCAAAAGGGAGGGGATATATGTATACTTATGGCTGATTCATTTTGAGGTTTGACAGAAAACAACAAAATTCTGTAAAGCAATTATCCTTCAATAAAATTTTTTTAAAAAAACACATAGATGTATTATCTTTCAGTTCTTAGGGTCAGCGGTCCTAAAATCAAGGTCTCAAGGGCTGCATTCCTTTCCAGAGGTTTTACAGAATCCACTGTCTTGCCTTTTCCAATTTCTAGAGGTTGCCCACAGTCCTTGACTCACAGCCCCTTCTGTCTTCAAAGCCAAGAATGGCCGATTGAGTCTTTCTGACATCATGTCACTTTGAAGCTGACTCTTCCGCCTCCTTCTTCTATCTCATAAGGACCTGTGTGGTTATATTAAACCCATCTCTATTTTAAGGTCAACTGATTCCTTCTTCAGTTCCCCTTTGTCATGTAACATAACAGATTCTGAGACTAGGACGTGAACATCTTTGAGTCATGATTCTGCCTACCATAGCCCCTAACTGATAGAGCTAGGGCCAGTAGATAGAAGTTACTGAGAGTCCAGTTTCATTCTAGTCCAAAAGCTCAGGAAATAAAGAACTTTTTAATAGTCAGGACTGCCTACAGGTAGAATTACCTGCTATTGAAGTTACTGAATCCCCAGTCCCTACAGGACTTCAAGCACTGGCCAAAGAGCCACTTCACCCTAAATAAGTGGTTACTACATGCCAAGCACTCCACCAACCACTGGTCATACCTTACATCACTAATCTTCACAATAGTCCTGCTGAATAGAAGTTACTGTTTTAGAGAAGATAAATCTGATGCTCAGAGAGACTCAGGTGAGAATCTCAGCTGTATAAGCTGCATGACCTTAGGCAAATTATTTAACCTCACCAATCCTCAGGCTCCCCATCTGTAAAATGGGTTGTTGTTGTTCAACCACTAAGTTGTGTCTGACTCTTTGAGACCCCATGGGCTGCAGCACACCAGGCTTCTCTGTCCTCCACTCTCTCCCAGAGTTGGCTCAAATTCATGTCCGTTGAGTAGGTGATGCTATCCAACCATCTCATCCTCTGCCCTCCCTTCTCCTTTTGTCTTCAATCTTTCCCAGCATCAGGGTCTTTTCCAATGAGTCAGCTCTTCCCATCAGGTGGCCAAAGTACTGGAGCTTCAGCTTCAGCATCAGTCCTTCCAATGAATATTCAGGGTTGATTTCCTTTAGAATTGACTGGTTTGACCTCTATACAGTCCAAGGGACTCTCAGGAGTCTTCTCGAGCACCACAATTTGACAGCATCAATTCTTCAGTGCTCAGTCTTATTTATGGTCCAACTCTCACATCCATACATGACTACTGGAAAACCATAACTTTGACTATATGGACCTTTGTTGGCAAAGTGATGTCTCTGCTTTTTAATACATTGCCTAGGTTTGTCATAGCTTTCCTTCCAAGGAGTAAGTAAAATGGGCAGAATAATGAAACCCACTTGCAAGGATAGCTGTAAGGACTAAATGTGATAATAACAACTAATTCACTGGTTTGTTGAACCTTGTAGGAAATGTTTAGCCCAGTGTCTGTCCTATTGTAAAGACTCAGTAGCTCTCACCGTAATCCAGCACTTTATACTTAGTAGGATGTGGTGGACTTCTTTTGTGTCTGCCCAGCCCCTGGAAACCTTCCCTCAGAGTCCGACTATGGGCCTCAGGCAGCCATGTGTTTCCTCCATGTCCCTGGCCTCCTGGCTAATTGGACCAGTGGGATCACCTGATTCAAGCCAGACCATTAGTTGCTCTCTTCTAGGAACCTGGAATCAGATGCCTGATAGACATTTGACTCAGTCTCTGTGAGTTACTCTCCCTGGACTTGGTATTGAGGGATATTCATTTTCATTGAGGAACAGAGAATAATCAGTCTCAAGAAACACAATTAAAGCCGTTGCCCAGAAGAGAGCTAAAAGAAGAGATGGGGGAGACAGTCCTCCCTACCCTACTTCCCCTCCCCTTCTGAACCCGTCATTGCCAGTCCTGTGTACTTGAGACACCCTGTGTCCTCCTAATATGTCACTCTATTTCAGCTCAGTGGCCTTGTGTTGCTATGTGTGTTTTTTACAACCAGACACCCTTAATGCACAGATGTTCACAAACATTTGCAGACTGTTGGAGCCGAAAAGGGCCTTCAGTCCCTCTCTTTGTTTACTCATCGGTGCACTTTGGCACAGAGAGGTTAGGAGGCTGACCTCAGGTAACCTGGAACCAGCGGCAGAACGGGGATCAGCACCTAGAACCTCCTGGCTGCCCAGGTTGAACTCTACCCTCTAATCTTGGTTATCTCCAAATCTGCTTCTTCAGCTCTGATTCCTAGGCTTTGAGAAGCTAACACAATTGGAATGGGCTAGAGCCGGGGCCTGAGGACTGAGAAAGGTACCAGGGACTTAGGAGTTCAAAGGAAATTTCACGTTGGAAGACCAAAAAATACCCTATTCAAGAGGCTTATTTTGATGCAGAATCTGAGGCTCTTCCAACAGCACCTGGGTCTGCCTGGATAACGCTGGAAAACAGAGGAGCCAGGCATCATTTGCATATATGTAAATGAGGCCATCAGCAGCTGCCCAGAAGCCACCTCTGCTTGGAGCACTGGCTCAGCGGCTGGGGCTGTTTTCATCTGTCTACTCAGCCTTGAAAGATAGAGAGACAGGCTTGTCAGAGCATCCCACCAGGCTGACAAGGACACAGAGTCATCCCAACACCCCTGGGTTGGAGGAGCAAAGAGTCTAAACCTCCAGAAGATGAAACTGAAGGTCTCCCTTCCACCCCTGCCCTTTGTCCCCCGACCCTGTTTCCCTGCTGAGCAGGAGCAGAAGGACCCAGGATTCTAGCAGCTGGGCAACGGAGAGAATTTCCCCAGGCTTTGCTGGCAAGAGAGCTGCACTCCTGGCTCTCAGACATCATCCTTTCCCTGGCTTCCAAAACCACCCAGGCCCATCACTTCTCCTCTGCAATGCCTTTCCGGCCTTCAGAAGCCAGGGAGAAGGAAGAGATCAGACAATTGGTCTGAAGTTTGGGAGGCCTGACCTGAAAACCAGCCCAGATTCCCTGTCACCTGCAGCAAGCCTCAACCTTGGTTTCCCTTTCTATAAGGTGTGTGGTGGGGGCAGGGTGGGGGGAGAAGAAGCTTAGAATTCGTGTTTTTTTAGCCAAGGAGCTCTTTCCCCCCACAAAAATGCAGACGGGAGGCCAATTAGGCACAAGTGTGCTTGCTCCAGCTGCACACCTGTTCATCTCAGGGAGCCCCGCGAGGTCTGTCAGAGCTCCACTTTGAAAACCACTGGGCCGGTCCCTCAGGTCCCTTCCTGCTGCCAGAGTCTGCGATTTCAGAGCCAGCAACGGCTGCCCTGTGAGTGTGGGAAAGAAGAGGTGGTGGGACTGAGGGGAGTGAAGAGAATACGAACTAACGGCAAGACCCAGGTTCCAGACAGCAAGCCCTCGTGTTCGTGTTTGTGGAGAATTCTGGTGGTGGAGGCCCTAAGCCTCCCTTCACATCCGTCAGGCCCCAAGGCCCTGGGCAGCAGCAGAGGAGGGCCGCCCACGTCCTGTGCCCCTGGGGTGCCCATCTTTTCCTCCCCTACTCCGCACACTCTCCCCTTGTTGCTGTCTTTAATCTCTCTCCCTTCCCTCCCGCTCTGCCCCACCCCCACTCACCCAGCCCAGTCCATCCCTGGGAAAAAACTTGAACAATACCTGGAGGAGGAGATCAGGTGTCCTGGGGGGACTGGCCCCCACAAAACACACAGATGGTTAATCCCTGGGCAGTTCTGGGCTTTCCTTTCTTCCCTCTCCCCTCTCTCTCTCCTCACTGTTCCCACCCCTGGGTCAGCTCCCAGCACCATGGCTCTCCCGGCTCTCCCAACATACACCCTTTGCAGAAGAAATGGCAAGTGGCCCTGGCTGGCAGTTAACCAGCTGCGGGACCCAGCGAGTCAGGCTCCCTCTCCAGGCCGAAGTTTCCTCATCTGCTTGGACAAGGGGTGCCTCCGCTCTGGGGGGGCTGCAGATCCCGTTGAGAACCTGAGGAAACCAGACAGACAGACACACACATGACTTTACAGCCAAGTTTTGGAAGCCCATCCATGGACTAGAGAAGGGTTATCCAAGGGTCGGACGTGGGGCCCAGCTCCCTGACACCATGAGAGCTACGCCCCTCGTGACCTGGGCTGCAGACCCCAAAGGACTCACAGGAGGGCGAGGCCAGGCCAATGGGACACACCCTGGCCATCCCAGCTCCCTAGCCTTTCCTGTTCCCTTCCCAATCCCAGCAGGGTCTCTGCCCCTGTGTTCCTGGTAGTTTCCAGCCCTCCCCCAGCCTTCAGCAGCTCCAAGAAAGAGAAAGAGAGGAAAGGAAGGGAGGAGGAGGTGTAGAAAGGGCAGAGAGCAAAGGGGCTGCAGCCTCTGGCCCTCCTTCTCAACCCAAACCCCCTGGCTTGGGCACTCCCGCCCACACACCCTTGGCATCTGGCCTTCGCCCAGGAAGTCTGTCCTCCTGTGGTCACCAGCAGGCTCTGACTGACAGGGCCCTGGTCGGAGAACCAGGGGTCTCCCTCATCCCCACCTCAAATGCAGAGCAGTTCACAAATCACAGGGGCAGTTTACACTAATGCCTTCGTACTCAGGGACCTTTAACAGCTTTCCTTCAAAGCTCCCTGCTCCGTCCCCTCACTGAAGGCTTTCCAGGTCAGACTCCAGCCCCAGGCTTCCCTGCCTCAGGTATTAAAACTCCTTATACACTGCTCAGCCTGGACTGCCAGTCACATTTTCTTGTATTTTCTTGTCTCCTCACACATGCCTGGAATGATCTCCCTCTTCTTCCTCCTCCCATCACCTGATGTGTGGAAATGCCACCTCCTCTCTGAAGCCTCCATGGCTTTCTCTCCAGTTGGAAGTCCTCTCCCCTGAACTCTCATGGCACATCGTCTGACAGCTCTGTGACATTTGCCACATTCCCCTCACTTGGTGAGT
Source organism: Bos mutus (assembly GCF_027580195.1). Lineage (NCBI taxonomy): Eukaryota > Metazoa > Chordata > Mammalia > Artiodactyla > Bovidae > Bos > Bos mutus. The sequence continues at coordinate 24,635,094 of NC_091626.1, read as the reverse complement.
AATCTTAACCATATGGGACCACACAACTATTTCGTGGGCACCTATCCAGTGCCAGGTACAGACCCAAGATCTCTACCTGAGTAGTCTCATTTCATCTTCTACAAATGCAATATACAAGGTGGAGGTAATTATCTCCATTGAGAGACAAAGGCAAAGCCACCTGTCTCAGACTCCCCAGCCACATATTTTCCTTGGCCCTCTTGTGCCTCCTAAGTTTCTTAAGGGACAAGATCTTATTTACCTTTTCTCCTGGATGGAAGAGATTGTCACATCTGTCATTAAAGTGTGAGAGAGTGGGTGGCAGGAGAAGAGAGAAGAAGGACCCTGTGCACCAGGCACTATACACACGTCACTGTCTTCAACCTTCACAGCAACTCAAAAAGTGGGTTTTTTGTCATCGTACCCATTTTACAGGTAATGCAACTGAGGCTCTCGGAGGTAATGTAACATTCCTGCCAACAGTTACTTCAAGTGGCAATGCCAGCCTTCCTTTCAAGCATTCTCAGGCCCCAAAGCCCCTCCACCAGCAGTTTTGAGTTTCATAGTGTCCACTGAGGCAGCCATGAACTTTCCTGGTGTCTCCTTCCAGTCCACAAATGGGCCTCCAAGTGTTAGAGTCCAGTGACTTTTGTAACTGAAATATATTTTCTCACTGACTTCCATTAAGTAATTGGGACTATATCCCCAGGGGTAATAGTTTTGGCCTCAAAACATAATTAAAAGCATACGGTTCTGAGAACAGTGTATATTTTAAATGGCATAGCTAGAGGAAAGCTAATGATTTTATGACACAACAAAAGCACAAGATCACCCCAGAAGGTGCATCCACCCCTTCTCCAATGTCAGTTCTAGTTGGAGGAAGATTGTGTCCTTTAAAATCAAAGGGTAGTTATAAACCACCAGTTTTAAACCTTGTACATTTAGGTGTTCTTTATCAATGACTTGAGTTTGTGCTTAGATTAGAGGGACTAATCTAACCATCTATTTTTTTTCCAGGGTCCTTTATGAGCTCTTTAAAGAGAAAGCTGGTCTTTTTTACCCCAGAGAAGCATGGAGATCGTTTTCATAATTTATTATTTCTTTAAGTGCAAGTGGATTTCCTTTAAGAGGAACACAGGGTGGCCCACTTAATATAGATCCTGTTAATAATGCAGTTGGAGAATGAAATGGCAACCCACTCCAGTATTCTTGCCTGGAAAATCCCATGGACGAAGGAGCCTGGTAGGCTGCAGTCCATGGGGTCGCTAAGAGTCGGACCTGACTGAGCGACTTCACTCTCACTTTTCACTTTCCTGCATTGGAGAAGGCAATGGCAACCCACTCCGGTGTTCTTGCCTGGAGAATCCCAGGCACGGGGGAGCCTCGTGGGCTGACGTCTATGGGGTCGCACAGAGTCGGACACGACTGAGGTGACTTAGCAGCAGCAGCAATAATGCAGTGGGACTCGAAGGATTCAGGTTTTAAGTGTGCTGCAGGCACCCAGCAGAGAGATGAGTAAACGCTCAGCCACCCAGTCCTTCCCACCCAATAGAGCCACCTTCTCCCAAGAAGGGCAAGTGCCCGTGCAAACCTGCAGCTAATTTTGCCAAGGCCTTTCCCCAGAAGGAAAAATACCTATATCTCTGAAGCCAACTATGCTCCACACCCCTCTACACATACACTTTATTTCCTCTGGTTTGCTCATTCACTCACTCACGTATCCATCCCTCTAATCATCCATGTATCCATTCATTCATTCACTGAACATGTACCAGGGTAGCTGGGATTAAACCATGAATAAGACACAGCCTTTGCCCTTAAAAAGCTCAGCCTGATGGGGGAGTCCAGCAAGAAACCTCACAAATGGGGCAGGGAGTGCCAGGCACTGTAAGAGAGGTGTGTACCAGTCATAGTTGGGACTCTAAGAAAGGCATGGCTGTTCCCGGGGCAAGTCAGAAAAGGTTCCATGAGGACAGAAGGCTGAGTGGAGCCTTTAAAGTGTCTGTGTGGAAAACCCGGGGAGTGACATTCTACGTAGAACCAATTCAGACACATTGACCAAAGACAGAATGGAAGGGTGGAGAAGCTCTGAGTAGCTGTGGGAAATGAAGGTTGAAAGACACCGCCTAGTAAGGAGGCACACTAAGGTTTGAAGAGCTGGGCACAGTATAAGGAGCTGTCCTTAGGGCAGATGCCTAGAGGAAGGGGAGAGGACATACAAGTTACAGGATCCCAGCCCACACGTCAGGTGAAATGATAGGAGAGTTGCTGGAAGACCTCAGACTCATCTCTCACAGGTTAAGGACTCAAAGCCTCCAACACCAGCTCTCAGCCTCTGTGCGGTCTTGACAGCAACTAGGACTCCATGGAAGAGTTTGCCCTAGATCCAAGAGGCAGCCTGGGTCTCAAGACCTACGATACAGGTCTCAGGCCAACCTAAAGTTCCTAGAATAAAGCAGCAGGGGGCGGGGGGTGGGTAGGGGAGGCCTTTGTTCCCATCGTCCTTTCCACTTGGAATTCAGCCCACTGCTGAATCCCAGATCACTGCTGTTGTAGTCCTGAGCATCCCTCCTGGTTCTGCTCCAACGCCCCAACCTTTCTGGACCTGTTCTCCCTTACTGCGTACACTCAGGACCATCACCCCTCATTCCATCCTGAATTAGAACCATTTGTGTACACACTGTCCCCACAGCTGGCAGGTGGTGCTCATGGGAAACCTCTACTGTTGACACCGAGCTCTAGATGACCTCACCCCCAGGCTGCAGCCCACAGTAGACATTGATGTTATATTAATCAGATTGGCTGAGATGACCCCCTCTGAGCATCTCCATGAACACAGAGCACTCAGAGGTGTGAGGACAGCAGAAAGGAGAGATGACCGAAGGGTCTGGGACCCCTGCCAGGCCCTCCTCAGGTCCCTCAGCCCCCCAGGGAGACTCTCTGGAATTGTGTTTTCCCTCTGTTTTGGGGCTGAGCCTCTATTTAGTCCCTGGAGGGGGCTGGCATTATTTTCCTCAAGGTTTCAAGGGGGTTGAGGAACGTTTCATGTTTCTCTGTTTGGCAAATAGTCCGTCCCCTGCCTCAGCTTCCAGCAATCAGGAATCCCAGACACGGAAGCCAGAGGGACTCAGGTTTCTTCCTGAGGAGGGGCCGCCCCAGCAGATGCCAGTCGAGAGAGCCGGGAACTCCCGCCAGGAGGTGGAGGGTGCAGGTGGCGGGGTGTGCACAGGGCCTTGGCTTTTCTCTGAAGGGGTGGGAAGGGAAGAAAGGAACCGCTCTGGATAAAAAGCTCCAGGACGCAGGCAGAAGGCAGGCTCAGGCCTCCTGCTCCCATGAAGACCTCTTTCTTTCTGAGCTGGTCTGGGGGTCACAAGGGCCAGTGGCAGCCATTCTGCTCCCTCCTGAGGGCACGTTTCTCTTTGGATGGAAGAGACTCCGAGCTTGCTGGGCTGGAGAGAGGGGCGGGAGGGGCGAGTCCCAGCTGAGAGCGGCGGGCCGGCCCAGATGCCAGCAGACTCGGCTTCTGAGCAGAGGCTGGGCGCTGGCAGGCGGGCGCGGGTGTGAGGAGCAGCGCTGACACCTGAATCTCTGCTCGCCTCCCCCTGGAGAGCACTTTAATGAGGCTCACAGCTGTAATATCACAGAACGAGCATTAACAATGCTAATTACCTCAAGTTTAGCCCAAACTGGTTCTCAACCCACCCGTCTTGGGAACACACTGTTGTTCTGGCCCCGCTGGAGCACGGCAGGGGCTGCGGCTTGTGACAGGAGGTGACAGGGGAGCGGCCGTCTGAGCCAGGGTGGGGAGGGGCGCGCTGCAGGGACCCCCAGCAGAGGAGGAAGTGAAAGCCCTGGTGGTGAAGGATGTTGCTCCGGCTGTTTAAGACAAACCCAGGGGAGGAGCGTCCAGCGGCAGGCCTCCTTTGGAGAAGGCTGGGACCAAAGGCGGGGTCCAGTCATGTCTGGGCAGAGGGTGGTGGGCCCACAACGGCCTCCTGAAGCCTCAAAGGCTCCTCCTATCATGAAAATCCAAAGATGTTTTTACACGGGTGTGTGTGTGTGTTTAAAGCAGCAAACAGCAATATATGAAATGGATTAAATCAGAACCGTGTGCTAGTGACGGCATGTTAAAAAGCAGAGACATTACTTTGCCAACAAAGGTCCGTCTAGTCAAGGCTATGGGTTTTCCAGTGGTCATGTATGGATGTGAGAGTTGGACTATAAAGAAAGCTGAGCGCCAAAGAATTGATGCTTTTGAACTGTGGTGTTGGAGAAGACTTTTGAGAGTCCCTTGGACTGCAAGGAGATCCAACCAGTCCATCCTAAAGGAGATCAGTCCTGGGTGTTCACTGGAAGAACTGATGTTGAAGCTGAAACTCCAATACTTTGGCCACCTGATGAGAAGAGCTGACTCATTTGAAAAGACCTCGATGTTGGGAAAGATTGAAGGCAGGAGGAGAAGGGGATGATAGAGGATGAGATGGTTAGATGGCATCACCGACTCAATGGACAAGAGTTTGAGTAAACTCCAGGAGTTGGTGATGGACAGGGAGGCCTGTGTGCTGCAGTCCATGGGGTCACAAAGAGTCAGACACAACTGAGCGACTGAACTGAATTGTGTGCTAGTCATCATTTGCTTCAAGTTCGGGGCTTAGGAACCTTTTCTCCACCCCTGCCTCACGACACCTCTGGACATCTCCAAAGTCCCTTCTAGAAGCCTAGGCCCCTGTACTTGAAAACCCAGTGTTGTAGAATGACCCAGCCTTCCAGCTTCCTGGTGTCTGGCATGAAATCATGTCCTTCCCAGGGCTGCTTGGAGTCAGACATTGCAGGACATCCCAGAGCCTCTGACCCAAGCCAGAAGGACAGGCACAAGTTCTCCACATGGGTACTGCCCTGATCTGTTGGCTCCTTCCCCAAGCCTGCCTAAGCTTGGGGCTGGCTTGTATCAGTCTTGGCTATATCTACAAGTCTAAGGTCACCCAGCAAGATAACATGAGACTGAGACCTTCTGACTCCTTTCTGCTCCACCAAGAAGGAGAAGTCACACCATCTCTGTCACCAGCCCACCCCCTTCAACTCTCCAACACCAGGGGTTATCCCACCCGTCCCTTCTCCTTAGCCCCTCGTCCCCATGCTTTCTCCTCTGACCAGGAACAGAACAAAGGAAACCTGTTCTGCTCTGAGTTTGCTTGAGCATAATGTGGGTCCCTCCAGTTTTCCTCTCCTTCCCTCATCCCTGCCACCCTCTGAAGCAACATCAGTGTCTGATCTGTATACTAGGTCACTTTCCCGGGCCCTAAGACCCATTGCCTCCCCAGGAGCCCTCTCTCAGGAAATGGTGGATTGAGTCTGGGATGTAAAGCTGGTTCCCCGGTCTCAGAGTGGAAACATCACATTCCCTACGTGCAGATCCCCTGTGTTTATGCCATCTTTTCCTGCCTGAACTTGGTTACGAACCTGAGTCCCCCAGTCCTGGAATGAGCAGCTCAGCATTACCCGCCCAGCTCCCACCTTAGACCATCCTGGGTGAAGGCCTGGCCTTTCTGCTCGACAGCCTGTGTCTGCAACCATGATCAACGTCCCCTCTGCTAGAAAGAACTGCCCCATACCCCACTTCTGAAAGGAAAGGCTGAAGGTGCGTGATGACATTGCAGGACAGTGGAACATTTAATCATCAGATCCCGTCTTTCCCCACTGCATGTCCTTCTGTGTCTTCCAAAAAACACAATAGACTCCAACTAAAAGCACACTGAGATCAGAAGTCCCTGCTTGTGGTCTGGCTCCCCAGACGTCCCCTGGACTGCATCCCTCTTATGTCATATTATTACCTATGTGGTTTGTAAGCTCCATGGGTGTGGGGTCTTATTTCTCTGCTGTATCCTGAGTGCCTAGCACATAGTAGAAGTTTTACTTACTTATTTACCTTGAATGTGTTTAGACTGATACCCAAGATGTAGCCTCCAAAAACCACTTCTACATGGTTCAGATCCTGCACCCAGAGGCTGTGCCTTTAAGGAGGTTGCTAAGCAGGCTGGGGACTCTGGGCAGACTTGTCTCATGTGAACTTCCTGCCCCTCACCCAGGGCAGCCATCTCACTGCCTACAGGCGACGACCTGACAGGGGAGGAGCAGTGATTCAGCTGGTTTCTAGATTGGTCCTGAGCCTGAGGTCTCTCTTTTCCCCACTGCTGCAACCACCTCAGCTGTGAGTCATCTCTGAATCATCGGCCTTACCTCCCCCGGAAACTTCAGGGGCTTCTTCTCTTCAGGATGCCCTGCCATCTTCTCAGAGGACTCATGAGATGGCGCTCGTGGTGGAGCTGCCTGCTGTGCCCATGAAAGCTACCATGACCGTGTCTTCACTGGAGCTTGTGTGTGATGGGGTCAGAATTCCATCCGCAAGAGCAACTGGGACCTGGAAGACTCCTCGCCTCTGGAGTCTCCTTGCAACCTGGAAGCTCCAGCATTTCCCTGGAGCCTAGCACACATGCACAGGCATGTAGTCCCACTGGACACCCCAGAACGAAAGGGGTCTACTCACACAGGCTCTATACATTTGCAAATGGTTTTTAAAGATGGGGAGCAGCAGGGGGCATGGGAAGGTGGGTGGGGAGAGAAGAACCAAAAATTGCCAAGAGTTTTAAAACCTTTTATTTGTTTACACATTCTCTAAATTGCAGACAAAAAGATTCACTACATAGATCGTCAACACTGCTAACCAACCACAGAACAAGATACAACCACAGCAAGTAAGGGACATGGCCTGTGACTCAGTCTTTGTGGAGGTTCAAGGGCTCCATGGAGGGGCTAGGATGTCCAGGGGTCCCCAAGATAAAGGCTGCTCGATGCCCACTTCCCATTGGCTACGGGACTTGACCTCTCCTTGGCGCCTCTCCCAGAAGCCAGGTCAGGACAGGAGGAAGGCAAGGGGAGAAGGCAGCATCCTGGCTCACAGGCAGCCCTCCCAATGGCCCTCTTCTGAAGGAAGCAGTGGACCCGGCTTCTGGACAAGTCCTTGCCAGTGGATCCAATTCCGGGTGTGGGGTGCTTCCCACCTGGAGATCCTCCCGGACGCTCACAGTACACCCACTCTCTGGGAAGTCACAGAACCTGCGTGTCCTCTTAGGACGCTGGGAGATGTAGCACAGCCTCATCTCCAATACTGAAACACTGAGAGACGTTGTAATATCCCTCAGACAGGGCAGAAACATCACAGCACTGTTCACAGCAGGAGCCACGAGAGTGGGAACTTAACACACAGGAGAAAGGAGCACCCCCAGAAGACAGAGGAGCAGAGTGGGGCACACACATCTACAGCTGAGACGACAATCACATCACACCTGAAAGAGGCTGTGGGGTGGGAGAACGGGGGCTTTTGTCTGTCTGTTGCTGTGGTGGCTTTTTAGAGGTGCCAACGGAGATCTCCTCGGGCCATTGCAACTTCCTAAGTCTGGAGCCCTTCTCTCTAACCTCATGAAAGCTGTGTCTACGTCAATCCTGGACATTGTCTGAGGTACTCAAGTGGCTCAAGGCTGGACAACTCTAAGTTCTCCCATCAAGCAGGAGGTAATGGGTGTTGGATCCCAAGGTCCAATGAGGAGGGAGTTCAAGGGAGCATAAAAGGAAGACCTTTGTTAGCAGGCATTCCTGTTGCTGGAGGTTAACTCTCTTGGCCATTCATTTATGACTAAGAGTTTTGCAAAGAGTTGAGGCAGGGTGAGTAGAAGAGTAGGGCTTCCCAGATGGCTCTAGTGGTAAAGAACCCACCTACCAACTCAGGAGATGTAAGAGATGCGGGTAGAAGAGACTAGAAGGTATTTTGGAATAATGGGCATACACTGTGAAAATGGCCTCCTCTTTTGTGACCACACCTGAAGAAGTGACACCCAGTTTGCCTCTTATCTGTGGGTCTAGAGGTCCAAATGGACCCTTGGCAATTGGAGGTCATTGGAACATCTCCAGGGGCCACCTTTCCAACCACAGCCCAGAGCAATCCGAGGATGGTAAATTCCTGAAGCTGTGAGGCACAAGGGTCTCTTCACCAGCTGGGTCAGGCAGTGTGAAAGCTCGAGGAACCCCTTCCCAGGCTCCTCACGCTCTCTCTTCAACCAGAGCCTGCACAGGCCTGAGCCTCCTCCCACGACACTGGGGCCAGTGTCCCCTCCTGTGGGACCCCCTTCAGCCTTCCTACCCCTGGGGCCACAGCTTATCCAGAGGAATCCCAGGAAGACATCAAAGCTGCCACAATCAGCCTCTCTCTGAGGAGAAACATAGTGGGACTTCAGGCAGCTAGAAGAAAATCAATTTATCTTCATTTCCTGGCAGAGATATTCCGTTTCTTGGCTCTCAAAGGGTAATGTCATCAAAACTGGGCTTTAAAACTGCCCTCGATCTAAACACATTTGGAAAGCGAGATGCAGACCCAATTGAGGACTTGTGACTCTTAATCCAGTGGACTGTGTGATGTGGATGGGACGGTCCCTCCCCCAGACTTCCACTTCCTAATTGGCCCAGCGGGTCACCCTCAGACTGGGAATGGGTCTGAGCAGACTGTATTCTCAGCCTGAGAGTAGACTTGAGTAGAAGAGGAGGGAAGACCATCTCGGGGCTCAGCCCACTGGGCCAGCAGTGTCCACCCTTCATGGAGCCAGGGGTAGGGGTGAGGGTGGGTTGTGGGCTCAGGGTCTGAGGCCGGCTGCCTGGGGGAGGTGCTGCCAGTCTGGCCTAGATGGGATCCAAGTCAGATGGCCTTCCTCTCTCTCCTCCTGCCGGCACAAGACACTGCTGAAACTGGGTCAATAGGAAGAGCCTTGCCCAAAGGCTTTCAAACAGATGGGTAGATCAAGCCCCAGAATGCACTTCGGGTTCTCAAGCACTTTAAAACCAGACCCTCAGCCAAGCATCATGAAAGCCTCGTGTCCCTGACTCTCCACAGAGATCACAAAACCACCTTCTGGGAGCCAGTGCTGTCCAGGGAAGAGCGTTTCCCAGAACCTGCCCAGCGGAGGAAGTGAAGGCTGCTTTAGGCCAACTCTGAGCTGATACCAACCCAGGGGCAGATACGAGCTTTCCCCTTAGCCCAGGTGCTCAGCCTGAAAGCCAGTTTGGGGCGGCTTCTTCAGGGAGTAGCTAGAACTGGAATCTGTCTGTGACGTGTGTAGAGGAAGGACGAGCTGGAACAAATAGCCAATTTCTGATGCTGTCAGACAGTGGGAGTCTAGTGGAGCATGAAGCTCAGATCTGACGAGCACCTGGCCAAAGGAGGACAGAGAAGGTTTACTGAAAACACCTTTGACATGCCCTCCCCCACCTCCAAGCCAGAAATGCTGTGCAGCTGGGACAGCCTGGCTGGGGTCTCCGTGGGAGTCCACCCAACCCACGCATGAGGCCTGCGTCCCACCAATCTTCATCTCTGCTTCCTCCAGTGGGGACTGGACAAGGCCATCGTGAGGGTCCCTTTCGACCTCTGATCAGGCCCTGCCAGTTGCACCTGCCTGCCCATCACCCAGTGGCCCAGAGGCAGCTTCTGGAGGCCCAGGCTCTGAGTCCCTCCAGCTGGCAACACACTCCAGCCCAGGTGCCTTCATCATCTCACTCCCATTCCTGTTAAGGCTGCTCATCTTCCCAGGGCAGCCAGTGCTTCAGAGACTTAAAAGCAACCGGGCTGATGTCAACTGCGCTCCTCTCCCCCAGCCCCAGAGGGTGAGAATAACGGGACGCCTAGGCCTGCTCATCTTCTACTGACCAACATGTGTCCTAAACAGAGAGACCAAACACACTCATACCTTCCCTGATGGCATGCCATCTGACATGTGATCAGGGTGGTTTGAGGGGGTGGAATTTTAAGGCTGAAAAGCAACTGAAAGGTTGGGCCAGGATGTACTTTATTCCTCCAGACCCTGTGGTATCTGGCACACTGCCCAGCCTGTAGTACATACCCCACCAAGTGTTTAGGCCGGTACCAGCCTGCCCAGCAGTCCTTCATGGCAGGCAGGAAATGTGTTCATGCTCCTCTGGAGGAGAGATGCCCAGAGTGGGCAAATGGAGCAGATGAGTGGTGGGCACAAGGATGGACACGTTCCATTCCCTGGTCCAGGGCACGAATGCCCCTTAAGCATCTGAGCATCTCTTGCCAAAGTGTGACTCTCTGCCTTCCCAAATGCCACAGGGGCCAGATGCATTGATGAGCCAGGACCCTGCCTCCCTACCCTGCCTCTCTCCAGCCACCTGCCCCCACCACCTCTGCTCGGGGATAACTGTTTTATGTTTTCATGCTCTCACTCACATATTTGTGTTTTCCTTTTTTTTTCTAGTACCTAATTTAGGCCTTCAACTACATGGTGAAAATGTGCAGGGAGAAAGTGTTTTCCTTTTCTTTTGGGCTACTGTTTCTTTCCACTACCACTCCATCCTGCAGCATCCAGCCTGGCAGGAGGGAAGGGAGGGATGGTGCGGGAAGGGAGAAGGCTGGGTAAGGAAGAGGAGAACCCATGTCTCGGTGGGGAATGATCATAAAAGGGCAAAGTCAACAAAACCACAACCCCAGTGTTACCCAGAAAATCTTCACATCCTTTCAACAGAAAGCAGAATCAAGACTTTTTCCCAGGTCCCCAACTATTGCCAAACATCTCCCCCAAGGAAGCAGAGGAGAGGGACGAGAGAGTCCTCACTGCCAATGACTTTCCAAGTGCAGGGATTCCTTTCCAATTCCCTGTGGTTATGCAGGGGCTGGAAGTTGGGGGAGCTGGCCTGCAGGAACCTCGGGGAAAGAAAGCATCTGGTCTGGTGGCTTCTGGTTACCAGCAGGTTCTCCTTCTCATTCTGGAGCAACATAAAGGTTTGCTTTGGTTCCCTAAGCCACGGGTGTGTGTGTGCATCTGTGTTCTCATCATCCGTACTAATAACATAGATAGGAATTATAGAGATGCAGAGAGACAAGCAAACAGGATGCAGTCTATATGAATACAACCTGAAGACTTGAGGGGTGGTGTTGAGAGAGAACAGAGATCTTAGGGGCTCACACCCCCGCCCCTCATTTCGTACAATGACTGCTTACCCTCTCTCTTCCCCACCACAGCAACATTTTTTTTTTTTTTTGGCCATACTGGGTTGGTGCCGTCCTGAATGGCTGCTTTGCTCGCTGCCTGGGCTAGAGGTCATGATTAGTCATTATATCTCTGTCGAAGAGGGTTCTGGCTGCCGGCCAGTCCCGGTCCCTGCCTTCCTCTGGCCTGCCTGGGAAATGTCACCATCAGCACAAATGCTTCCTTCTCTTGGTGGGGCCAAAGAGGGGGAAGGCCTGCAATGCCTCTCTTTCAAAGCACTGGGGTGAAGAGAGGGAGGCAGTTGGGAACAGATACCATGACCAAGGGTGTTCCTGGGGCCTCTGACCCCTGTTCTGCTCCCCCAAAGCCTCCCACCCAGGACCCTGGGGAGTTACCTCAGTTCTCAGTCATCTGAGGGACACAGGCAGGGCCCCCTGAGAGCCCCGAGGGTGCCTCCTCTGGGAACCTGCCCCCTTCCAAAGCTTTCCCAGCACACAGGGGGCCTCTGTTCCTTCTGGGAAACCACGACCCTCCGCCTGACAGTTTCCTGGAGGTGCTTCCTGTGGCCTCTCCTCCCAGCAGCCTGGGGAGGGCGCCCTGAAGCCACGCCCTGCCCCGAGCAGCTGCTGAGATGCTCAAAGGCCAGCCAGCCCTGCTCCCGCAGCCAGGGCACCTGGGCGGGCGGCACCCAAGGACAGCTTCCTGTCCCTTTGGCCTCCCTCCCAGAACAATTACCTCAGCTGTCCCGCCTCCCTAGAAAGGACCCAGCTCCCCACGGTCAAAGCCCCCTCAAGTTCCCTGGAAGGCCCTGAACTAACCCACCTGCTCTGCTCTTTCTACACCCGGGGCTGGTGGCTGTGGAGAATCGAGACCAGATCCCCAAGCCCTGGGAATGTTCAGGAACGGGGGGAGGGGGGAAGGGGGGAGTCATAACCCCGCTGATAGCTGCAGAGCCCTGCCTCTGACCACTAACCAGTTAGACCTAGGAAAACCCGCAGGGCCATGGGGCTGGGTGGGGAGACCTGAAGGCCTGAGGCAAACGAAAGCATCTGTGCTTCCACCCTCTTCCCGACTCACCTGGTGTCCAGGGGAGACTGGGCTAACGGGGAAACCAAAAGCATCCTTTTGGGGATGGGAGTAAGATCCTCAAAAGGGGAAGCAGACAACAGGAAGAAGAGGAACCCCATCCAGCTTGCTGGGCGGTGGGGAGGACTGGCCAGGTCCCCTCTTTCTTTGGGTCCCAGCTGCTGGCCAGCTGGGCTTGGGGACCGGGTCAGGGAGGGCCTCCCGGGCCTGATGCCTCTGGAGGCCGCACCTGGCAGTCCTCCACTCCCAGGGTGGCAGGCAGTGACCCAGCCTGGCTTTTGCTACCACCGCTTTCTCCACCACGCCTCACCTTCCATCCAGACCAGGAGGACCTCAGCAGCTCATCTCACTAATGAGTGTCAAAGGATGCTTTTTCTATGGGGTTGGGAAAATTCACAGCGATCAACCAGGAGACCCACTGTACCTCCCACCTCCAGCTGGATGAAGGGCATCACTCTTGCCTGCTTTGGTCTCTGAAGCGCCCCACCCCCAACCCAGGGGTCCAGAGGCCAGGGGGTCTCAAAAAAGGTAGAGTCGGCTTGGTGTCCAGAACTGACAGAGGTTGAGCCTTTGGGGAAATAAACAAACAAAAAAACATGTTACCAGAATCTTAGGCCTTTAGGGAGAAAATAATGAGTTATAACGACTCTTTCTTCCCATGCCTTCTAGTTATTTGGGTGCAGGATTTCTTCCTAAGGGGAACCCAGGTTTCTGGCCCCCTCCTCAAAGGCCCTCCCCCAGCCCCAATTCTCTTCATTTTACTTTGCCTAAAGTGAAAATCTTTGACCCTTTCCACTCCTTCCTCAGGGCCGCCTCTTCCTCCCTCTCCAGGGATGTGAGCCTGCTCTAGGTGACACCAGTGTCCAGCTCGGAAAAGGAGGCAAGCAGGGCACCTCCATCAGGAGTGTGAACTCAGCTCTGACCCAGGAAGCCATGTCTCCCGAAGGTTGGGACACAGGCACACCTTGAGCAGGGGCCCACAGTGGGTGGCAGGGGAGAGCCTGGGGGTTCAGGGAGTGAGAGAGGAAGGGGGCTGTGGTCCCAGCACCTGCATTTGGACTGAGAACCTCCTAGGGGGCAGAGAAGGGGGTCCTTAGGGCTCCCCCCTCACCTCCTACACAAGGACTCAAAGAAGATACCAGAGGCCCCTCTTCTCTGAGTCGGGAAGCCTAAGGGTGCCCATAATTTTTCTTCAAGAGCATAGATCTATCTCTTAAATTTGCCCCTATAGGAAGAGTAATAATAATCATCTCATTTTTCTTCCTTAAAATATCTGAACTTTTAAAGGGAAGGGCATAAAGGAATCATGCTGTGTTCAAAGCACAAAGACTCAAATGCAGCATGAGCGTAAACTCTCCAGGGTATCATGAAACCATCACTGTGAAAGCCAAACCCTCCCCCAACCTTAAACCTGCTCTCCTCCCCAGCTCCGAAGGAATCTGGCCTCCCTCCCACGGGCTTGCTATCCTGGTTGCAGACAGACTGAGCCAAGTCCAGGGAAGCAGCTGCCCCCAAGGCCTGTGCAGGCCTCCTACCTGGCTCCGGGGCATTGACAGGAGCAGGGGCGCCTTTGGACTGGCTGGCTCCTGCCTCAGGGGCTCTGAGTCAGTGCGGGGTTGAGAAAAAAAGTCAGAAGGTGAACATCCCACCAGGGGCCTTGTCTCTCTATTTCCTCACTCTGGTGCCTGCACTGGATTTGCTGCAGGCCCCAAAGGCAGCGTTTTGAAAATACCTACAGGAAACAGAGGGTTTCAACTTCCAGCTTGGACCCCACAGCTGCACCTTCTCTCTGGCTAGCGGGAGCCACAGCATCAGGGTGAAGCTGAACCAGGGCACCCTGGCTGTGCCTGGGCTTTGAGCTGAGGGGCAGCAGCATCCTTACCTCCACATGGTGGCCTCTGTGCAGTGACAGGTGCTACCACGGTGCAGGGGAGACCCCCCCTCTGCCCCCCCACCAAGGAACCCAAGCCCCGTGCCAGGATCTTCAGCAACATTGCCTCTAGTCCCTGAAAGAACCCTGCTGGATAGGCCAGATCCCTCTTCTCAGATGTGGAACATGAGGCCCAGAGAGGTTAAGCCATCTCCCCAAGTCATTTCTGCTAGAAACTAGCAGATCTGGGCTTTAAAAACCAAAGTTTTTAAGCGACTGTTACACTGAACTGAATGACGGCCCTCCCCAGAGGTCAGAGCTCCGTTCTAGGCTGCACTGACCTTATAGAAGGGAGTATCTTCATTCTGAAATCCCCAGCCCCAGCATCCTCACCTTTCACCACAGATCCATGCTCAGTCACAATAGTCTTGTCACAGCTTGACCTAGTGACCCTGACCACAGGCAGCCTGTTCCTTAAAACATAAACCCCCTTTGGTCAAAATGGCGATTCCAAGAAGGCGTCTAACCTTGGCTAACTCACACGAGAAAGTGGGTGTGAAAATCATTTTTGGGGGTCCCCACCTGACAAGCCCAGCTTTCCAGTGATGACTTATATAACATTATGCCTTTTAAGACTCCCAATATCACTATGGAACAGGCAGGACACGTATTATCTCCATTTCACAGATGGGCAAACTGAGGTTCAGAGACATTCAGTCCTTTGCCCAGGGTCAAACAGCTACTCAGTGGCAGGGGTAAAACAAAAACCCTGAGCATCCATATGCACCCACGATTCCAGCTCATTCTCTGGGGCTCAAAAAAAGAGCAGTTGTTGACCAACACCTTCCTTTTTTCAATACACAAAGTGATCAGTGTGACCATGATTTTTGCTTGCATTATCCTGCAAGTGCCATCTCATCAGCTGGCTTTGCCATCCCCATTTTCCAGATGGGGGAAACTGAGGTCTCGAAAGAAGGGATTGGGCCCATCCTGCAGGCAGTGAAACTGAAAAGGGAATTCTGGGCTTTCCTGATGTTCAGTGCAGAGTCCTGGCCACCCTCACCCCTGTGGAAGGTTCCAGCACCTTCCTTGCTCTGCAAGACTCAATCACACCTTCATAGCTTCTGTGGCAGCCAGCGTGTCTGGAGAAAGAACACAGTCCCCTCCCCCCCACCCATCAACTGTGTTGAGGTGGGGAACACTCTCCAAAGAGGGTCTGTCACATGCAGGGTCACTGTTTTGGTTTCAGATTTGCTTTTTTAAGCTTTTAAGCCATTTGTGGCTTTTGTGAACAGCTTGATGACTTTTTTCCTAAAATTAAATCAAAGTGACTCTTCAAAACCAATAACCATTCTTTGAGGATGCCCACTTTGGGTTTTGTGGGAGGACAGAGAGCCAGGGCCGTCAGGGGAAGAAATCCGGCCCTCTGATGTGACCCTCTTGGGTAAACGGATGATGGTGTGACCACACGGCAGCTTCCCAAACCCTCCCTGGGCCTCCAGAATCCAAAACGGGTGCACCAACCAACAGGGGGAAGGAAATCCCTCCAGAGGAAGATGGAAATCCAATCTGGTCAGCCCTTTAAACGAGATCATTATGTACCCGTGGAACTCCCTCCAAGGCCGCGGGCCCCTGCAGGGGACTGACCTCCGCCTCTGGCCACAGGTCACCCTGCAAAGGACCCGGGGAGAGATCCACACAGCTTGGCTCCCCGCCAGGCTGCCCCGGGTCCACTGGCCAAGAGCAATTAGCCAGGAAGGAGGGCTCTTGCCAAATCCTGGCGAGAAGGTCGCAGCCGGGCAGAGGTGGCCCAAGTGGCTGGAGCCTCCAGGCCTCTGGAGGGCTTTTTTCAGGAGCTGAAGTTCTAAAAATAACTTGGGTCTTTGTTGTAAGCAGCCAGACCACAGAAATGGAGCTGATTTCAAGGAAGCTGAGCACACGTGAGGCTCCGGCTCACCGAGACCTGCCCTTTGGGCAAATGATTTTTCCAGAAATGTGTCAGTTACTGTGTACTGCTGCTGTTGCCACTGCTGCGGAGATTCAAAGGTGGCCGGGCCTGCTCCAGCCCACGGGGCTGACTCCCAACACAGACTTCTCAGCATCTGAGTGCCTCCCCACCTCTTTCTTCTCGACACATTTTTTTTTTTCAAAGGGAGAATCCAGCATGGACTGGGGACTTTGGAGGCAAGAGCAGCCCTCGAGCTGAAGGTTCTGCGTGATGGTCACCCTGGTCATAAATAATCACATCATCCCAGTTATTTGTTTAGGGAATCATCATTTCTTCCCCCATCCTAAAACTCCCAGAGTCGGGTCTCAGCAGACAATGGCAAACGTACACGATGCAGAAGGAAGGAGTTACTCGGGAAAAGGGATCCGTGGTGCCATGTCAATACTGAAGGGTTTCTCAGAGCTGCAGTCCTCAGGACCAACACTCAGATTCTTGGTCTGGCAGCCTTCACTCACCTTCCCGGGTTCTTGGTCCACCTGGGAAAGCTCCAGACCCAGACCGAGTGGAAGGCAGAGTCTTGACCTCTTCAGAGCTCCGCCTACGCTGTGGCCGGTCTCTCTTCAAGGATGCCCTAGCTCTGACAATCTGGTCCCAGGCAAAGCCATTCCTGATGGACAGCAAATACTGATCGGCTGTGACAGGGCCTCAGAAGTACCTTCATGGCGTTTGCACCCACCTCTCATGGCCTCCCCCACCCTCCCCAGCACCATCTAGAGACCCCCCCCCCCGGCTGTCACTGATATCACTGGATATCTGCTGGGGGTGCAGAAAGCAGCAAAAAGTTCTTCTTCAAAGAGACGGGGGTACCAGGAGGGATTTCAGGGCTTCATCATCTAGATGGCCTCCAGGTCCCGAGTCTAGAAATTTCCAGGGAGGCTTGTAATAAATAAAAACTTCTCTGCAGCCCTTTGTTCCTCTGCTGAGTTCAGGATGGAAAGATGAAGCTGAGGGCAGGGAGGCTGTGTGAAGGTTTCTTGGAACACGATAGATATTACAAAACACCAAACCACACAGGATTGACGGGATGGGTGGTCACAAAATGGGACCTTAAAATGGGGAGCCAGTGAGAGGGCCTGGTGCTAGGATAAATGTGAGGGAGGGTCCACAGGGCTGTGGCTGAGATCATTCTTCAAGAATTTACCATCTTTCTGGCAGAAACAAGGGATGGGGGCTGGCTGAAGAACGGAAACCTGCACATAGGAGGTAAGCAGACACCTCGCCCCTTGATGCCCTGTGTCCGCATGCTCTGTGGTTACTGATTGGTATTCCTCCTTCCAGTTGGTCTGTCTGGATATATGGGAGTAGGGGCTTGATCGGGTTTGAACTGGGCTCTGCTTCAGCCTCTCCAATGGCAAGTCACCTTATATGTGTGACCGGGGACCCTAGGCCTGGCAGCCGAAGGCAGAGGCTTTTTCTTTGAGCAGCTCCCAGCATAAGTGGCAGCTCCAGCTCCCTACAAGAAAAAGATGGCATTACAAGCAGCCTCTCCCCAAGCCTCAAGCCCCGCCCCTTGGCCCTAAACTTTTTATCAGCCCCATTTTATTTTGATTTTCATGATCCAGAGACCTAGTCCCAGTTCCAAAAACGTGCTGAAGTCTGTCGCTCAGCAGAACAACACTGCTCAGAAAATAGTGCACAGAGATTGGCTGAACAGCAGTGAAGACCCTGCTTCCTCGGTTGTGCCTCTTAACCAGCATCACCGGGTCTGGACCAGTTTCCCCTAGAAACTCACACCTCTTCCACCATCTCAGTCATAAGCCAGGGAAACATCTCCTTGGCCTTCAAGCTGGAATTTCAGCTGGTTGAACTGGGCCTCAGTTGCATGATCTGTAAAATGGGAGTGGTCATACCTACTTCGAAAGGTTATGACAATTAAATGAGACAAGATATGTGAAGCCCTTAGCACAAGGCCTGCACTTTAGTGAGGGCTCAGGAAGTGGTAGAAGTAGCTGTTATTGTTATTGGTGATCTCATCATTATTACCTTCTGGGGGCTCAGCCACGGGGGGATTTAAACAGTACATGTGGTAGCCACGGTCACAGTCATCGCAGAAGAGTAGCTGGTCCTGGTGGAACACAGAGTAGAAGGAGAGGAAGAAATATGGAATTATTTAGGTTAATTATTTTTCTGGCCCCAGTGGCCTATGCCACCAGCTTATTTCCATTAATCAAGTTCCCTGGATACCCATTTCCCAGCCCCATTTGGAGTCCTTGCTTCCCTCTGAACAGCCACGTGCTTTGCCCACACCTGGAATTCCCCCATCTGTCTTCTGAACTACGCAAACCCTACTCCCACGTAAGTGTTCTCTTCAAATCATTCCTCCTCCAAGAATCCCCCCTAGCCCACCATCTCACATCCAAGCCTAAAGGGATTCTTTATGCTTCTGAACTCACATCACCAACAATTCTGCCTCCATAAGGATAGAAAATTAATTTAATGCATTTCTGTATTCCTCAGGATATTTGCCTAGTGAATAGACAGTACTTTAAATGTTTGTAAATCTTAGTTGCTCTGGACCTCACTCTTTCCATTTATGAAATGGGCAGCATACTTGCTTGTAACATCCATAACACCTCAGAACCTTTTCAGGGTTTCATTACCAGAGAAATGCAAGTGATATTATGCCACCTGTCAGCTCCTAAAAGCCTCCTTGGAGGCTGGAGGTTGGAGACCAGATGAGAATAGGCCTTTCCGGCACGGTGGTTAACTTCCAAGGACGCAGTTGACATCTTTGCTCATGTAGTTCTCTCTGTTTGAAGGCTCTCCCAGTCCCTGGCCCCTTCTCTTCTGGACTATTCCCTAACCACCCTTCAAGTCTTCAAACACTTCTCTGCTACAAAAACTTCACTAATCTACTCAAATGGAAGTTCTCTGACCCCTCTTGCATCCTCATGTACTTTAGCTTTCTTATGACATTTAACTGCACTTTATGCTGCCAAGCCTGGCATGTGGTAGATGTCTGCACACAGTCCGTTTGGAACACGGCTCTTTTGTCCATGCCTGTACAGGTTGCACAGCCCTTGGGGCAGACCTTGTCTTACTCATCTCCACATCTCCTTCAGAACTTCCATGCATAGGAGCTACTCCGTAGGCGTTTGTGACCTGGACCCCATCCTCCAGGTTCAGCCCTGTTCTATTCAGTTATCTTTGGGTCTGCTTTGATGGCTTATAAAATGTCTGCAAAGTTTTGTATCAAATCTCACCTTGGCTTTCCCCAGTTTAGAGATCCTGGAAAAAGTAGATATAGAAGTTGGAAACCCCTGTGAGCAAGCAGTGAGGCAGGAGAGACCATGAAAGATCTCTTTTTTTATCATGCTAAGACCTTTCAATAGGACACAATGGGAAGCTTTCAAAGGGTTAGCAACAGAGGAGTGACATGGTTAGACTTGCAATTTAGAAAGATCTCACTAGCTGCTGTATCTTATTGTATCAGAATAGATGCCCAGGTGGAGAGAGATTGGTTCTTGAGGCCGGAAGACCACTTAGGAGGCTACTGTAGTCATCAGGTAAGAGATAACATATGATGATGGTCTGAACTAGGGTTGTGGGTTAGGGGAGAGAAAAGGGGCCTGCTTCCATTTGAGAGTCATTGATTAGCTGTAGATAGTGAAAAGGAAGAAATCAAGGGTGTCTCCTAGGTTGTGGTCTTGGTCAGCAAGCCAGATGAGGTAGCCATCCATTAAGCCATGAGCAAAAGAGCAGGCCTGTGGGAGGCAGAAGGCAACTTCAGCTATAAACATGTTCTGTAGATCTACAGATCACCTGGTGAGGATGCCCTGAAGGCAGCTGGAGATCAGGAGAGAGGCCTGAGCACGAGATATGGGTTAGGGAGTCTTTGGTGATGAGATGGCAATTAAGGTCTTGGGAGAGGAAGCCCAGAGTATGTGAAAGCAGATGTTTTTGAACTTGTGCTCATGGAGAGGTATCCATGAACTTCTTGAAATTAAAAGTACAATTTTGCATATAAGTCCAAATGTAGATTTTTCTAAGGAAAAAGTAAATCCATAGCTTTCATTGAATTTTCTGAAAAACCAAGAACTCAAAAAAGTTACTGAGGAGAAGATCAAGAGTAGAGGCTTGGGGAACACCAAAGTTAAGGACAGGCAGACAAAAAAGAGGCTAGGAAGCAGCAGTTGGAAATGTAGGATGAAAATGAGAATCTATTCCAAGGGTTACACCATTATTGTCAGAACTCAAGTAAGCTAAATTGCAATATGATTTAGGGATGATATGAGGGAAAACAAGTTAGAAGAGGGACAAGAAACAGGGAGAGACAAGAAACAATATTACTAATATCTGAAATACACTGACAACTCCTACTTTTATAAGAAGACAGGATATCCTGGTTTAGACTTTCTCAAAGGGAAACCAAGGTATCTGTAGGTTTAAATGTATCATTCATAGGTTGATAATTGTCTAGCACCATAATCTCTTCTTTTCCATTTGCTTCTCAGATAACTGCCTGCCAATATTACAAAAAAAAAAAAACCCAGCCCATGCTATCCCCCATGAGAAACACATTTTAAGGGTTTCTTGCTCCTAAGTATTTAAGAACTAGAATTCATGTATGGCTACAGTTCTAAGTATTTAAGAACAAGAATTCACGTATGGCTACAGTTCCAGTAGAATGGGAATCCTTTTCTGGGATGTACATTCCCACCCACTCTGACAATAACCAGTCACTCTGACAATAACCAGTCTCTCTAGTTTCTTTATCCTTCTTCTATTTCTCTTACACAGTTAAAAAGATATATGTATATTTTCTTATGCCTTTCTTACAAAAATGGCCATGTGCTATAGATAATATTTTTACTTTGCTTTTTTATTTAACAATATATCCTGGAAGTCACTCCATATTAATTCATAAAGATGCTCTTATGTTGTTTTCGCTTTACAGTACTTCATTGTGCCATCCTTTATCCACTCATACTGTGTATGAGCATTTAGGTCATTTCCAATATCTTACAAATATAAGCAATGTGAAGAACCTTATGCATATGGGTGTTTTCACAGTGTTATGGGTGTATCTTTAGGATAGGATAGGTGAGACAGCCCAGTCGAAAGGTAAGTGCATGGTGGTTGTGTTCGGTACTGGTAGGACAGAGGGTGGTACCACTTTGTCTTCCGGCTGACAATGCATAAGGGTGCCAGCTTTCCCACAACTTCATCAACAGAATATACTGTCATACTTTTTTCCCCTAATTTTATGGGTAAGAAAGGATATCTCAATTTTGTTTACAGTTAAATTTCTTTAATTATGAATGTGTTCAAACCATTTTTCCCCACATGTGTAAGGGTCATTTTTATATCTTTTGTGAACTATCTTTCACATTTTCCCCATTTTCTATCAAGTTTATGATCCTTTGCCCTTCAAACATTAAGGGTCCTTTATGTATAATATGTTGCCTCCTTTATCTGTAGTATATGCTGCAAATATTTTCTCCCAGTTTGTCAGTAATCTATTTATGTTATTCTGTTTTTTAGTATGCAGATGTTTATGTGGTCAGATTTGTCAACATTCTCTTTTATTCCTAGCGAATTCTGAATCACAGAAAATCTCACCTTATATTTAGATTAGAGAAGAATTCATCCATGTTTTCTTCTGATACTAATATGGTTTTACTTTTTATATGTATATCCCCAGTTCACATGAAGACTGCTATTCTGTATTACACAAGATATGGACCTAATTTTATCTTTTCCCAAATGGTCATCCTATTGTCCCAGTACCATTCATGAAAATGTCTATCTTTGATCCAATAATTTTAGATACAACTTTTGTGTGTGTGTGTTAGTGTGTTAGCTGCTCAGTTGTGTCCAACTCTTTGTAACCCCATGGACTATAGCTCAGCGAGTTCCTCTGTCCATGGGATTCTCCAGGCAAGAATACTGGAGTGGGTTGCCATTCCCTTCTCCAGCAGGTATTCCCAACCCAGGGATCAAACCTGGATCTCCCACATTGCAGGCAGATTCTTTACCATCTGAGCCACTGGGAATACCAGACTTTTATCTTACACTAAATGTCCATATGTAATTGGGTTGATTTGTGGGTTTTCTATTCCATTCCACTGGTCTTTTTGTCCATATTGTTTTAATCTCAGAGGCATTATAGTGTGTTTTAATGTCTGGTAGGGGTAGACTCCCTTCATAATTTGTTGTCTTTCAGTGTTTCATTGGCTAATCTTGCATTTTTTCCACATGAATTTTAGAATCAACTTGTCTAGTTCCATTAAAAAGCATGTTGATGAATTTATTGGGTTTAAATCAAATTTATAAATTAACTTAGGAAGAACTGAAATCTTTACAATTTGAGGCTTCATTCTTTCCAAGATCGTAAGGAAAGGTAAGTCACTTCAGTCGTGTCCGACTCTGTGCAACCCCATAGACGGCAGCCCACCAGTCTCCCCCGTCCCTGGGATTCTCCAGGCAAGAACACTGGTGTGGGTTGCCATTTCCTTCTCCAATGCATGAAAGTGAAAAGAGAAAGTGAAGTCGCTCAGTCATGTCTGACTCTTTGCGACCCCGTGGACTGCAGCCTTCCAGACTCCTCCGTCCATGGGATTTTCTAGGCAAGAGTACTGGAGTGGGGTGCCATTGCCTTCTCCGAGATCATACCACGTCTTCATTTGTTCAAATCTATTTCTATGTCTTTTCAAAAGCATTTAAAATTTTTCTTTATTTAGGTCTTATGTACTTACAGCTAAGTTTATTTCTAAATATTTCTCCTTTTTTGCTTTTGTAAGTGGAGCTTCTCTACCATAATGTCTTCTAACACAAATAATGTTATTATTTGTGCATATGAGGGCTATTAATTTCTGTATGATAATTCTATATATTGTTACCTTTAATGTTTGAGTTAGCTTTATTGTTGATTCTCTAGAGCTTCCCGGATATACTATCATAGTTTATGAAATAGAGAAAAACTTTCTAATTTGTTACCATTCTTATTGTTACTTATTGTTATCTCAAGTACTTATTGTACTTATTTTTATCTCTTACCTAGTTGCATTAGCTAATATCTCTAGAGTAATGAGTAGTAATAGCATTAGTGGGCATCCTTACCTGGTTCCTGATCTTAGAAATGCCTCTAGCATTTCTCTATTAAATAAGATAATGGCTTTAGTTCTAAGATATGAAAAATTTATCATGTTAAGAAAGTATCCCACAATTTCTATTTTCTTGAGTATTGTGATCATGAATAGGTGTTGAATCCACTCCCTTATTTTGAAAACTGATGAAGGAAAAGAATCAAGTGTTTATCCTGCTTTTTCTAAATAATCTATAGCTGAGGGTAACCAAATACAAGGCTTGGAAGTTTCTCTTTATAGAATTACTCCAGCTATTAAACAAAGAAGAAGAAATCATAGATTAAGAATATCACTATTTACAATCCTTAATAAAATGGCTATCTGGGGAGGCCTTACAAATAGCTGTGAAAAGAAGAGAAGTGAAAAGCAAAGGAGAGAAGGAGAGATATAAGCATCTGAATGCAGAGTTCCAAAGAATAGCAAGGAAAGGTAAGAAACCCTTCCTCAGCAATTAATGCAAAGAAATAAAGGTAAATAACAGAATGGGAAAGACTAGAGATCTCTTCAAGAAAATTAGAGATACGAAGGGAACATTTCATGCAAAGATGGGCTCGATAAAGGACAGAAATGGTATGGACCTAACAGAAGCAGAAGATACTAAAAAGAGGTGGCAAGAATACAGAGAAGAACTATACAAAAAGGATCTTCATGACCCAGATAACCACGATGCTGTGATCACTCACCTAGAGCCAAACATCCTGGAATGTGAAGTCAACTGGGCCTTAGAAAGCATCACTACGAACAAATCTAGTGGAGGTGATGGAATTCCAGTTGAGCTCTTTCAAATCCTGAAAGATGATGCTGTGAAAGTGCTGCACTCAATATGCCAGCAAATTTGAAAAACTCAGCAGTGGCCATAGGACTGGAAAAGGTCAGTTTTCATTCCAATCCCAAAGAAAGGCAATGCCAAAGAATGCTCAAACTAACACACAATTGCACTCATCTCACACTCTAGGAAAGTAATGCTCAAAATTCTCCAAGCCAGGCTTCAGCAATACATGAACCGTGAACTTCCTGATGTTCAAGCTGGTTTTAGAAAAGGCAGAGGAGCCAGAAATCAAACTGCCAACATCCACTGGATCATCGAAAAAGGAAGAGAGTTCTAGAAAAACATCTATTTCTGCTTTATTGACTATGCCAAAGCCTTTGACTGTGTGGATCACAATAAACTGTGGAAAATTCTGAAAGAGATGGGAATACCAGACCACCTGACCTGCCTCTTGAGAAACCTATATGCAGGTCAGGAAGCAACAGTTAGAACTGGACATGGAACAACAGACTGGTTCCAAATAGGAAAAGGAGTACGTCAAGGCTGTATATTGTCACCCTGCTTATTTAATTTATATGCAGAGTACATCATGAGAAACGCTGGGCTGGATGAAGCACAAGCTGGAATCAGGATTGCCAGGAGAAATATCAATAACCTCAGATATGCAGATGACACCACCCTTATGGCAGAAAGTGAAGAGGAACTAAAAAACCTCTTGATGAAAGTGAAAGTGGAGAGTGAAAAAGTTGGCTTAAAGCTCAACATTGAGAAAACGAAGATCATGGCATCTGGTCCCATCACTTCATGGGAAATAGATGGGGAAACCGTGTCAGACTTTATACTTTTGGGCTCCAAAATCACTGCAGATGATGACTGCAGCCATGAAATTAAAAGACGCTTAGTCCTTGCAAGGAAAGTTATGACCAGCCTAGATAGCATATTGAAAAGCAGAGACATTACTTTGCCAACAAAGGTCCTTCTAGTCAAGGCTATGGTTTTTCCAGTGGTCATGTATGGATGTGAAAGTTGGACTGTGAAGAAAGCTGAGCGCTGAAGAATTGATGCTTTTGAACTGTGGTGTTGGAGAAGACTCTTGAGAGTCCCTTGGACTGCAAGGAGATCCAACCAGTCCATTCTAAAGGAGATCAGTCCTGGGTGTTCTTTGGAAGGACTGATGCTAAAGCTGAAACTCCAATACTTTGGCCCTCATGCAAAGAGTTGACTCATTGGAAAAGACTCTGATGCTGGGAGGGATTGAGGGCAGGAGGAGAAGGGGACAACAGAGGATGAGATGGCTGGATGGCATCACCAACTCGATGGACATGAGCTTGGGTGAACTCCAGGAGTTGGTGATAGACAGGGAGGCCTGGCGTGCTACAATTCACTCGGACACGACGGAGTGACTGAACTGAACTGAACGAATAAAATAGTCAATGTTTGAAGATCACCAACAGTTGCTACCTTCACAAAAAGAGAGATACCAGGTATTACGTACCTCGTGATGAAAGTATACACCACTGTTTATTAAGTAGTCTTACTATTTTTATATACTAAAGAGGCAGAGAAAAAGAGAGAACCTGGATGTGATGAAGCCTCTAGCTCTAAGCACCATCGTACAAGAAACAAAAGAGACAGAAGAAAATGTCAGACACCACCATAGGAATACAGTCAGTAAAATAAAATCACGGGAAACTCTATTGAACAAGTAAACTGATTTATTTAACAAAAAAATCAAAGGGGGAAAAAAGAGCAAACTGAAGGGAAACCCTTTGTATTAAAAGAAACTTTAAAGACATACCAATTAACTGGCAATGCATGGGCCTTATTTGAATCCCAATTCAAATAAACCATAATAAAAACATTTGGAAACAATTTAAGATAATTAAGACAATGTTTAAGACAATCAAGGCAATAGAAATATTGACTGGATGTTTGATTATATTAATTATTGATTTCTTAAATCTATGCTAATATTTTGGTTATTTTTGTTAAAAAGTAAATCCTTATATGTTTTCAACTTGTAAAAATTATATTCACAATCTTTTAAAAAGTAGTCTTTATCTTTTTGAGATATGTATGGAATATTGTCAGGTGAAATGATATTATGACTAGCATTATGATTTCATGCAAAAGAGGTGGCAACATTTACAATATAAGAGTGGACATGTACTGATCATTGTTGAAGCTGGTGATGGGGTACACAAGTCTCATTATCTTTTCTATCTTTGTATATGTTTGAAATTTTCCATAAAAAAGTGTGTTTTTTAATTCTGCATTTATTATGCTTAATATTTAGACCAAATGACATGACACATTCCAGAACGTGGTGTAAAAACCCAAGCACATCCCAACAGTAAGCGATGGGCACCATTGTCTACCATTGACCCCTTCAGGGCTAAAGGCCAGCAAGGCAGTCTCTGGCCATTACCTCCTGCACCTGTTTCTAAAGGCACAAAGAGTAGCCAAGGTCATTGTCGCACAAGGGTCCCAAGGGTCCTCAAGGCAAAAGTCAAGGGGGGAAGGGTCCTGATGGATATTTTCCCCAGGAGCCCAGGGATGAGAATCCCACCTTCCTCTCCATCCTCACAGGACTCCCAGCCCCTTGGATTTCCCCTCCCATGTGGGAAACCCACACTCACATCATTCTCCGAGGTCCCACAGAGGATGCAGGACTTGCATTCTATGCACTGCCACTTGTAGGTCTTGACAGCCTCGGTCATGTTCAGGGTGAACTGCAGGCAGGTGGGGTGACCTGGAGGAAGCAGAAATGGCAGCATTAAGGCCAGGGGTCTGACCTGTCACCCCCTCAACACAACATTATGCCTCACTTGGAGGGAGGGTGGGGTAGCATGTGTTGGGAAGCAAACTGGGGGCCTGGACGGGACCCTACCCGCCTTCTTCACCACCACCCACAGTTACAGTAGATCAATGCCCAAAGAGAGGAGTGAGGATTAACCCTTTGCTGGGGGGAGATGTCACCCAAGTCCTCTTGCCCTAAGAGCCGCGTCCCCCCAGAGGTGTAACCAGGTGATGAAGACCGAAAGTGGTGATCATAGAGAATGAGAAAGGAAATCACACAGCACAAGGCGATGCTATGAGAGTCAGCAACATCATCTCCCCAGCATCAGCTGTGGTGGCAGCAACATAAGAGCTATTTGGAGTTGATCCTTCTGACCTGCAAAGTTGTTCATGCTGCCTCAGGGTACAGGGGAAGAGACCAGAGAGAGCGTGTGAGCCTCCCAGGGACAGAGCTCAGGGGCACTGGAAGGCTCTGCACTGCCACCTAAAGTGTCCCTCCGTGCCCACGACCAGGGGACCAGCAGAAGTCCACACCCTGCACAGGAAGAGCAGGGAGGCTGGAAAAGTAGAGCATCGTTGCAAGGATGTCCAGGTCTGTCCTGAACTCTTCTCTTCATCCCAAATATCATGTCAGCCAAGCCAATAGCAAGAGCAGGGAAGGACATTAATGTGACCTTAGAGCCCCAGCCCCAGTGGTCCTACACCAGAGGCTTGGCCTGCAGGGCTGAGCTCTACCCTCAGTTACAGCTCACCCAAAAGACAGAGGCCAGCAGCGAGAGAACAACTGTGAGCCCCAGAATGCGAAGCCTTTGACCTTCTGTTTGACAGGGACGGGAAAACTGGAAGAGGTCCCCAGGTCACTCAGGGTTGTGAATCAGAAGGCAGAACACTCAGGGTGAAGCCTGTTACAGACACTGTCACAAAAGAATGGACAGTTTGCCTATTGCTGGGGGTTCACCCTTCTCCAGAGCTTCCAACTCTGCCAAATCCACCATATCATGAATTGCTTGGCCTCTATCACATGAAGGATTGTAAGCTTCCAAAGGAGAAGAGTATAGATGGGCCTCCAGTTAGAGGCAGTTCTACCAACCCAGTGTCCCCCACAGAGAATCAAGATCTACATGGTAACACCACTCCTTGGCAAAGTCACAACTCAGCAGGAGACCCCCATTTCCCCTTTTCTATATTCTCACAAAGCTGGTTCCATCATGGTCCTTTGGGGGACATTCTGTCCATTCAGTCAACAGACAAACCCTTCAGATCTGGGGCCCCAGCGACACACACCACACCGAGCTATCTCTGAGAGTGAGAGTGGAGACTCGTGTTGAGGGAAGCTGGGGACACTTCACAAACAGCAGGTGGGAACATTGAGGTGGGGAGGAGCCTAAAAGCTTTTCTAGGACTTCTCAGAGGCCATCCAAGGTAGAAACCCCCAAGGCTCTGAACCGATAACTTGCTCAAAGCAACACCATACCAGTGACCCAGGGGAGAGAGACCTTACATTAAAAGATTGGATGAACATCCAGATGATATCTGATGGCTTCTCAAAAATCTAAGGATGCTGGCCAGGGTTGTTCCCTACCCCGCTCTCTCACACGGAGTAGTGGGATGGGAATAGGAGAGAATATACCAGCTTGAGATTCTGAGTGGTCTGCGCCAGAGATGCCCATGTTTGGACACCCAGGAAGTTTGATGATTAATTCATGGAGCAGATACCTAGATTAGCAGGTTGTCATTGCCCAGTTCCACAACCTCAGTGCACACCCAGCCACACCCAGCCAGCTTCATGAACAAAGATTTATTGGACATCTGCTAGAGCAGTCACGGTCCCAGACAGAAAAGATACACTGGTGAGCAAGACCACACACATCCCTACCTCCAGATCCCTCTAGTCTGATCAGAGAGAACTCAAATTAATAAACTACACACATACCTATTTACTTACAGCTGTGTGATAAGTGCCATGAAGGAAAATCATAAGTGGCAATGAAAAATCACAGGAGGTTCGTATCTAGTCTGAGATGTCAAGGAAACCTTCTCTGAGAAAGATCTTGGAGTTGACACCTGGCAGATGAGGAGATTAGCTGGATGGGTGAGGGAGAGGATTCCGTGTGTGGAGGATGGTGCATGGAGGGGCAGGGCACTGAGCCATGGAGGAACTGGGCAAACTCAAAGGAAGGGAAAAGCCAGTAGGCAGAGGCTCACAAGCGAAGCAGGAGGGGAGGCGGATGAGAAGCACCCGGAGACGAGCTAGAGTCAGACTACCCGGGCACGTTGTGCCCCTCATTAAGGATTTGGGGCTTTAAAACATTTAAGCCTTTGGGCAAGGCAGTGACTAGATTACTCTGTGCGTTTTTCTAAGATTATTAGATTTTTCATTTTTTAAAAAATTTTATTGGAGTATTGTTTTACATTGTTGTGTTAGTTTCTGCTGTACAGTAAAGTGAATCAGCTATACGTTTACATATATCCCCTCTTTTTTGGATTTAAAAGAGCATTCCTTCAGCAAGAGGGAAACTTTGGATGGTGAAGCAATTCTGAACCTTGATTGCAGTGGTAGTTATGTATGTGATAAGATTGCATAGAACAATAAACATACATGCATAAACACATGTGTGTGAGTATAAAACCAGTAACACGGATAAGGAGGTCTGTGATTGCATGGCTGTCAATCGCCTGGTTTATAGTGTACTGTGGAACAGAGTGTACTATGGTTCATAGTGTACCTGGTTCATAGTGTACTTACATACCTACAGAAGTACTATGGGTATGTAAGATGTTACCATCAGGGGAAATGAGCAAAGCATGCATGGGACCTCTCAGTAATGTAATTTATAACTTTCCATGTAGTTATAATTATTTCAAAGTAAAAAGTTGAAAAGACCTTTTTAAATAAGGAAAACACACAAAAAAATTGTCATCAAAAAGGAAGAAAGAAAAGGGAGGGAGGGAGGGAGAAAGGAAAGAGATGCTGTCAAAGGAAAGAATTGGGGGTGGAGGCAAAGGGAATATAAAGATGTAAGAATTGTTGCCAGGAAACTAGTTTGAAGACAGATGCTGCTGGCAGGAGAAAGGCAAGCATGATGGAGGTGAAGATTTGAGAAGTATTAAAGAAATCATTGGCAGGACCTGGCTATGATTTGAAGTTTCAGAGTGTGGGAAAGAGAGATGATGAGAAGTAGTCTCAAGATTCCGACGTAAGAAAAGAGGTGGGATGCAGTGAAACTTACACAGATGAGGAAGACTATGGAAAGCACAGAGGGACCAAATGCAAGAGAGAAGCACTCTGTTTTGAGTAGGTTGAATTTGGGAAGTCTGTGATATTTAGGGTGGAAACATCAAGTGGATGAGGTCAAATACAGGGGTTTAAAGCTCAAAAGAGAAGTACAGACCAGACATATAAATTTAGGAGTTTTTGCTAAATGGGTGTGTTAATCGCTCAGTTGTGTCCAACTCTTTGCGACCCCATGGACTGTAACCCACCAGGCTCCTCTGTCCATGGGATTCTGCAGGCAAGAATACTGAAGTGGGTAGCCATTCCCTTCTCCAGGGGATCTTCCCAACTCAGGGATCAAACCCAGGCCCCCTGCATTGCAGACAGATTCTTTATCATCTAAGCCACCAGGGAAGTTTTGCTAAATAGGCAGTCATTAAAACCATGAGAATTAATGAAATTATCTAAGAAAAGAGAAAAGAAGAGGAAAGAAGAGAGAAAAAGATCTAGTACTGAGCTTTAAAGAACTGTTTGAAGATCAAAAGAAAGAACCAACAGAGGAAATTGGAAGGATGGCCAGAGAAAGGTAAGACCAGCAAGTATGGGTCACAGTGTTCCAGAGGAGGAGAGGGTGGTCGGTCAGCTGTGTTGACTGCCAAGGTTCGTGGGTTTGTCATTGTTCAGTAAGGACCCTGAGTGAGGGCGTGTTGCCAGAGCAGAGCAGAAGCTGCTCTACTAATAATAACACCCTAAGTGGTGCTGCCTTCCCTGGAAAGGAAGGTCAGCACATTCCAGAGCGTGACCTGGAGCCCCACAGCCTGCTGGACGCCCCTGAGGGTGGGCGGTGGCGTGGGGGGGTGCAAGCTTCAGGCAGCCAACTGCACTTCACAAGTATCTACTGAACTCCAACTCTGTTCAAGACCTCTGCAACCGGTGTGCTGAGCTCTGAAGACATTTTCTAGAAGAGCTTTGGACCAGTGAACGGTAGCAAGTGGGCTTGAGAAACTCCTGTTGGAAGTCCACCCTCCCCCCCGAAAAAAAAATCCGATGGGCTTTCTCTGTATTCCTGTCTTGAGACAGTCACTAGCCTCCTCGCTAAGACTTTAAACCCAAAGAATGGGAATGGAGCTCACACAGCCTCCACCCTGGGTAAAATTCAAGGCTCCGAGTCTGCTGGTCCATGGGGTTGCAAAGATTCGGACACAACTGAGTGACTCACACTTTTTCACTTTCAGAGTCGCTTCAGCTCTGCCTACAGAGCTCCTTCACTCAGAACTCAGACTCGAGTGGGAGAGGAAAGACAATGATGCAACTTCTCAGCCCGGGAGGGTAAGACGCAAAGAGGTAAGTCACCCAAGCTGCCGTTAGCAGGAGCAAACGCTACACCCAGAACTAGGTTCTGATTTCTGTGCCACCAGAACAGTTGCCTGTCTGTGCCCGTCTCTACAAACTGGAGAAGGCATCTCCTTGATAAAACTGCAAGGATAAGGCTTCTTATCTACCATGGACATGACTGGAATAATGCACACTGTTGGACAAAACAAGAAGTTTCGAGGAAAACTACCAGAAGCCCAAACTTTGACTACTAGAATTCCTTATTTAGGTCAGGACAAATTCCTAAAATCTTTAGAAGTGGGTAATGGTCTTTCCAATTCAAAGCAATAGTGGCTCAGTTGTGTCTGACTCTATGTGACCCCACGGACTATGGAATTCTCCAGGCCAGAATACTGGAGTGGGTAGCCTTTCCCTTCTCCAGGGGATCTTCCCAACCCAGGGATCGAACCTGGGTCTCCTGCATCGCAGGCGGATTCTTTACCAGCTGAGCCACCAGGGAAGCCCTTCCAATTCAAAGGTGGCACAAAATAGAGGCACACTGGCAATAAAGCAAATTATGGTCACTCACTACTTAGGGATTTCCGTCCTTATCTCTTTTGTAAAGTTAACAATCATTCTTTAATGTGCTTCCTTGGAAAATCTGAGTTTTCCATATTTCCAGTCTTCTTAAAGCAAGGAATACCTGCATTGCTATTTGAATATCCTAGTGGAGTGAAGTCGCAAAGAGTCAGACATGACTGAACATGGATGCGCGCCTAGTGGAGTGAAGGGGTAACATCCTTTCCCAGGTCCCCTGGGTGAGATGATTCAACAGGACATTTATAAGATACCAATTACCAAAATGGATTTAGAAGGTGGGGTGGTATGCATGAATCATCTTAGCCAGATCATTAAAAACAAGGCCCTTCCTAAGTGCTCCTCCAAACTGGTTCTATCAGGAGGCTTCGATAAATCTGCCCAGTTGTTTACTTGGTCCAGTGGTGAACTTTGCATAAAGAGACATTCTAAATCCAGCCCTGTGCTGTGCAGGTCACTTCAGCCATGTCCAACTCTTTGCGACTCCATGGACTGTAGCTGGTCAGGCTCCTCTGTCTTTGGGATTCTCCAGGCAAGAATACTCGAGTGGGTTGCCATGCCCTCCTCTAGGGGATCTTCCTGACCCAAGGATCAAACCTGCATTTCTTATATCTCTTGCACTGGCAGGTGGCTTCTTACCACTAGTGCCACCTGGGAAACCCTACCACCTTCCAAAACGGACCTCAATCTTCCCTACAAGCTGAAACAGAAAATGTAACCCCTGACCACCATGTCCAGAGACCTAGCTTCTGGACAGGGGTTTCAGACAACAGAGATTTGGCTTCAGGGTGCTATTTCAGCAGCTGGGTAGAAAACGGAAACCAGTGTGGTGTGAGAAGCTTCTCAGAAAGAAGACTGTTCACGAGATTGGTATGTACGAAATTAGAGTCTCCCTAACTCAGGGGAATAAAGAAGGCAGGAGAGACTATCACACATAGTGAAGTAAGTCATAAAGAGAAAAACAAATATCGTATACTAACGCTACATGTGGAATCTAAGAAAAAAGGGATAGATTATCTTATTTGCAAAACAGAAATAGACACACAAATATAGAGAACAAATTTATGGAAACAAAGAGGGGAAAGAAGAGGTGGGATGAATTGGGAGACTGGGATTGACTTACAGACACTATTGATACTATGCATAAAACAGACAATTAATGAGAACCCACAGTATAGCTCAGGGAACTCTATTCAGTGCTCTGTGGTGACCTAAATGGGAAGGAAATCCAAAAAAGAGGGCATGTATGTATATGTTTAGGTGATTCACTTTGCTGTAGAAACTAATGCAACATTGTAAAGTGACTGGACTCCAATAAAAAGTAATTTTTAAAAAGAGAGAGAGAAGGCAGGCATCTGAAAACAGGAAATGCCCCCTTGCCCCCTGAAGGACACATCTCGTGTCTTTCCAGAGCGCATGTGCATAGACGCAGAGAATGTTCCAGGGACAGTGAACAGGAGCTGTGGTATTTGAGTGCGAAGGCACACAGACAAATATCCAGGCAAAACCAGTGTTAGTTTTATATACACAGCTACCCACACATGCTCATACACAGGATATTTGCAGCATTTTAGGGGTAAAATATGTAAATATACCTTGTTGATTGAGTTCATATTACAATTGTGACTTAGATGCTCACAGAAGTTAACAGTCGGTGTCACTCTACAGGTACTCAGCACAGTGAGAGAAACACAGTTCATTTTCAACAAACCCTGGGCAAAAAGAAATCTACAAACTACTAGGACATGTGTCTCTTACATTATGATCCTTATTAAAAGAGTTTTTTATTTCATTATTGCCAATATTTAATTTGGACTAGGCTAAGCCACATCACTGATTAAATTAGAGCTCCAGGAAAAAAAATTATCTCTCTAGGTATTTGCTGAAAACATAAATAAAATAGATACAAATAACTGTGGAAGTAGCATGGTCTATTATTTATTCATTGTGAAATTATAAACATCCAATTATATTTTATTACCTTATTTATCAATGTTGAACTCTTAAAAATTAATTTCTCAGGAAAGGAAAACCTAAATATCCCTGGTTCTCAGGCAAGTAACTGCAAAATTCAAATTTGTGCTCCTCTGTCTCATGCCTGGTTTATAGAAATCATATTATGTAAAAAATATAGGATCAATTCCAACCTGAAATAGCACCAAAAACAAGTCTCCATAAGTATTCATTAGAAAATACTTTGGCTCAAATTTCTAGCAGTTCTCTATATTCATACACACATACAAGTTCTAATATTTACATATTGCAAAAATACATAAGAAGCTTCAGCTATAGAGAATTCATGCACAGTGCAATCAAATCTGAATCATCCACGCTAAAGAGTAATTTGAGGAGAAAAAATACTACTACCCCACCTGGGGAAACCCTCTCACTCCAATCAGACCCATTCATTTCCCGTTATTCTCTCTCTCTCCTTCCCTGTCTCTCTGTCTCTATCTCTCCCATTCTCTCTTTCTCTCTTTCTCTCCTTCTCTTTCAATCCCCCTCCACTTTGAGACCCAGTTTGTCAAAAGGAGGGAATGTGGCTCTGAGTCTTTATACTTAGTCTGTAAAGGGGGATGGAGACCAATTCTGAGCAGTCAAGAATTCAAACTTTGTGCACCTGTATTGTGACAAGCTTTTACTCAGGCACTGCTTCCCCATCTAGATTACTTCTCCAGCCCTTCTTTGCAAACCTTCTGCAATGGTCTCAGGCTCACCTCTCATCTGCCCCAGATATTACTTCTAACACTAGGACATCTACAAATCTATGACCACAATGGCATTCCAGAGACATCTGCCTGGCTCCCTTTTTCTCATCATTTTGATGTCCTTCAACAAGGATGAAGAGGAGAAAGAAAGTAGAAAGGATAAGACCAAAGTAACAAAAACACACTCAAAATAAATGATGGTGAATGCCACGGCTACCTCTTGCTGGGCTAAAACACTACCATCAGCAAGTTCAACCCATCTTAGAGGTCTGCTTATCCTCTCTCAAAGCTGTCAAACTCAAGGCACACAGGTGCCACACAGGAGGCAAGCCACAGGGATTGTAACTTCAATCACTGTCATCAATAATCATAGAAAACACATTCATGCAAGAACATTGAAAAGTGAAAGTGAAGTTGCTCAGTTGTGTCCGATTCTTTGCGATCCCATGGACTATAGCCTACGAGGTTCCTCCATCCATGGAATTTTCCAGGCAAGAGTACTGGAGTGGATCACCATTTATTAGGAGTGCTTTTAGTGGGCTAAACCATTAAGGGCTTCATATGGTGCCATTCTCAAATGGCCCTAGAAATTCCCCCAAGTTTTCATGGTCAAGTGTGGTCTGAGTAGTCTCATCTATAAACCTGCAGTTGGTCTTTGTAAAGCAAAACCAGGGGGTGGGTGAGCCTTGACCTGGTTTTATATAGCTTACCTGACTGGCCCAGGTTGTGACCAAGGCACCAGAAAGATGTCAATGACCACAGTAATGATCCCAGCGCCTCTAATTAGTCACTGCAACTGAGGACCAAGGATAATTTATTCATTTGCTCATTCCCTCAACAGTATTTGTTGACTAAATAATTGTGGCAGGCACTCTTCTAGGCACTGGGGATACAGCAGTGGGAAAATCAAAACCTGCCCTCATGGAGCAAGTACCACAATTTGAGATATGATGCAGCATCTGAGTCCCTGAGACAAGTCACTTTGTCTCTAGCACATTAGTTTTCCAACATATTAATGAAAGGATAGGACTCTACTATCCAGGAAGCTGTGACTCTGCCTATGCCACTCATCAACACTATTTTTAGAGATATTCTTGATCCAAATTTCGTCCATCTGGTTGGACAAAACAAGCCTTCTAAAGTTTGCCAGCTGATACTCAGAGTAAAAGAAACTAAGAAGGAAATGTAAATAATCAGTTCTGCTACAATTTCTGGCAACTCTTCCACTGAAATAGCCCACTCCTAGCCCACTCCTAGCCCACTCCTAGACCAATACCGTGACAAAAAGCACAAGAAATCTAGACACTGAAAGTGCTCAACTTTTCATTAATTATAACACCCAACTGATGCAATAAGTCTGCTGCTAAGTCACTTCAGTCGTGTCCGACTCTGTGTGACCCCATAGATGGCAGCCCACCAGGCTCTGCCATCCCTAGGATTCTCCAGGCAAGAACATTGGAGTGGGTTGCCATTTCCTTCTCCAATGCATGAAAGTGAAAAGTAAAAGTGAAGTCACTCCGTTGTGTCTGACTCTTCGGGACCCCATGGACTGCAGCCCACCAGGCTCCTCCATCCATGGGATTTTCCAGGCAAGAGTACTGGAGTGGGGTGCCATTGCCTTCTCCAGATGCAATAAGTCGGGCCTGTACAAATGGACTGCCAGTGAATCTGGAGGCAGCCAAGGCCTTGGAAAAGGTTTTACTCATGAGCAATACTAGATCCGGGTTGAGCTGGCTGTGTAGCGGTGGGCAGATATTTCCAGGCAGGGAGTGGAAGAAGAGAGTCACCAACATGAGCAACTCAGACTGACTCTCTTTCTAAATCTTTAGCTGGAACTGTAGACTGTAGGCAATTATCTGCCAAAGTGATGCTTGTCCCACAGCAGTGCACGGAGGCCAGCCTGAATCATCCTCCAGAGCCCAACATCAGTTTCTGCTGTGAATCTCTGACATTGGCTATGCAGTTCAGACCTCTCTGGACATCATGAGCATCCAGCCACGGGTCCTGGCTAAAGACTCTGAATTTTCTTTGGAAAAGTAAACCTGAAGAAGAAATTGTTGTACAGAGTGGAGATCCTAAAACCTTCCTGGAGGATTTTATGGCTTCATTGATGGTAGTAGCAGAAAAGAGCAGTGATTAATCAACACTTGATTATCTGTGATCCTCCAACTGCTGATCTTCCATGAATCAGCAGATGGATTCATGGGTGGTCTAAGTTTTTGAGTTACCTAAGGAAATTTGAGATGGTATTCCATTTCTTTCTTTTGAAAATATTTCAGATCTCTACCAAGTCAAATGGAGTAGCCATCATGGTCAACAAAAGAGTTCAAAATGCAGTACTTGGATGCAATCTCAAATATGACAGAATGATCTCTGTTCATTTCCAAGGCAAACCATTCAATATCACAGTAATCCAAGTCTACACCCCAACCAGTAATGCTGAAGAAGCTAAAGTTGAACGGTTCTATGAAGACCTACAAGACCTTTTAGAACTAACACCCCAAAAAAGATGTCCTTTTCATTATAGGGGACTGGAATGCAAAAGTAGGTAGTCAAGAAACACCTGGAGTAACAGGCAAATTTGGCCTTGGAGTATGGAATGAAGCAGGGCAAAGACTAATAGAGTTTTGCCAAGAAAATGCATTGGTCATAGCAAACACCCTCTTCCAACAACACAAGAGAAGGCTCTACACATGGACATCATCAGATAGTCAACACCGAAATCAGACTGATTATATTCTTTGCAGCCAAAGATGGAGAAGCTCTATACAGTCAACAAAAACAAGACCAGGAGCTGATTGTGGCTCAGATCATGAACTCCTTATTGCCAAATTCAGACTGAAAATGAAGAAAGTAGGGAAAACCACTAGACCATTCAGGTATGACCTAAATCAAATTCCTTATGATTATACAGTGGAAGTGAGAAATAGATTTAAGGGCCTAGATCTGATAGATAGAGTGCCTGATGAACTATGGACTGAGGTTTGTGACATTGTACAGGAAACAGGGGTCAAGACCATTCCCATGGAAAAGAAATGCAAAAAAGCAAAATGGCTGTCTGAGGAGGCCTTACAAATAGCTGTGAAAAGAAGAGAAGTGAAAAGCAAAGGAGAAAAGGAAAGATATAAGCATCTGAATGCAGAGTTCCAAAGAATAGCAAGAAGAGATAAGAAAGCCTTCCTCAGCAATCAATGCAAAGAAATAGAGGAAAACAACAGAATGGGAAAGACTAGAGATCTCTTCAAGAAAATTAGAGATACCAAGGGAACATTTCATGCAAAGATGGGTTCAATAAAGGACAGAAATAGTATGGACCTAACAGAAGCAGAAGATAAGAAGAGGTGGCAAGAATACACAGAAGAACTGTACAAAAAAGTCTTCACAACCCAGATAATCATGATGGTGTGATCACTCACCTAGAGCCAGATATCCTGGAATGTGAAGTCAAGTGGGCCTTAGAAAGTATCACTACGAACAAAGCTAGTGGAGGTGATGGAATTCCAGTTGAGCTATTTCAAATCCTGAAAGATGATGCTGTGAAAGTGCTGCACTCAATATGCCAGCAAATTTGGAAAACTCAGCAGTGGCCACAGGACTGGAAAAGGTCAGTTTTCATTCCAATCCCAAAGAAAGGCAATGCCAAAGAATGCTCAAACTAACACACCATTGCACTCATCTCACACACTGGTACAGTAATGCTCAAATTCTCCAAGCCAGGCTTCAGCAATACGTGAACCGTGAACTTCCAGATGTTCAAGCTGGTTTTAGAAAAGGCAGAGGAACCAGAGATCAAATTGCCAACATCTGCTGGATCATGGAAAAAGGAAGATAGTTCCAGAAAAACATCTATTTCTGCTTTATTGACTATGCCAAAGCCTTTGAGTGTGTGGATCACAATAAACTGTGGAAAATTCTGAAAGAGATGGGAATACCAGACCACCTGACCTGCCTCTTGAGAAACCTATATGCAGGTCAGGAAGCAACACTTAGAACTGGACATGGAACAACAGACTGGTTCCAAATAGGAAAAGGAATATGTCAAGGCTGTATATTGTCACCCTGCTTATTTAACTTATATGCAGAGTACATCATGAGAAACACTGGACTGGAAGAAGCACAAGCTGGAATCAGGATTGCCAGGAGAAATATCAATAACCTCAGATATGCAGATGACACCACCCTTATGGCAGAAAGTGAAGAGGAACTAAAAAACCTCTTGATGAAGGTGAAAGAGGAGAGTGAAAAAGTTGGCTTAAAGCTCAACATTGAGAAAACGAAGATCATGGCATCTGGTCCCATCACTTCATGGGAAATAGATGGGGAAACAGTGGAAATAGTGTCAGACTTTATTTTTCTGGGCTCCAAAATCACTGTAGATGGTGACTGCAGCCATGAAATTAAAAGACGCTTACTCCTTGCAAGGAAAGTTATGACCAGCCTAGATAGCATATTGAAAAGCAGAGACATTACTTTGCCAACAAAGGTCCACCTAGTCAAGGCTATGGTTTTTCCAGTGGTCATGTATGGATGTGAGAGTTGGACTGTGAAGAAAGCTGAGCGCTGAAGAATTGATGCTTTTGAACTGTGGTGTTGGAGAAGACTCTTGAGAGTCCCTTGGACTGCAAGGAGATCCAACCAGTCCATTCTGAAGGAGATCAGAATTTCTGGGATTTCTTTGGAAGGAATGATGCTAAAGCTGAAACTCCAGTACTTTGGCCACCTCATGCGAAGAGTTGACTCATTGGAAAAGACTCTGATGCTGGGAGGGATTGGGAGCAGGAGGAGAAGGGGATGACAGAGGATGAGATGGTTGGATGGCATCACTGACTCGATGGACGTGAGTCTGAGTGAACTCCAGGAGTTGGTGATGGACAGGGAGGCCTGGTGTATTGCAGTTCATGGGGTCGCAAAGAGTCAGACACAACTGAGTCGACTGAACTGAACTGGACTGACCAAGTCAAAAGAAAAATGATGTTTTCTTGCTTTTCTGGCCTTTTCTATGTGAGACTGGCAAGCAATCATAGACATGCCTAGAAATAGAAGACTTAGAGTGTATCCATGACACTTAAACACTGTCTTACATTTTATTTTTTGAAACATTTTTCAGTCTAATTTTGAGAGTTCTTCTGATTTAGCAATTCACTTCATTGTGATGAGGTTTGTACAGAAAAATAGTTCTACTGAATTTGACCTAATTCACTGAGTACTTGCACCTTCCAGGAACTGTACTAGGTGCTGAAATTTCAAACATGAATGAGGCATGGAGCCTACCTTGAGAAGCTCAGGTTAGGGAGGCATGACAGGCAGCCTCTGAGATGACTATCAGCGATCTCACTTTCCTGCTCTTCGTAAGCATATGTAATTCTCTCTCCTTGAGGGTGGGTTGGACTTACTGATTCACCTCTAGCAAGTATGATATGACCAAAGTGATAGGATATCACTCCTAATATTAAGTTTCATCTTTGACACTCTGTCTTGTGCTTTCTCACTCATTTGCTCTTAGGGAAGCCAGCTGCAGTGTTGTGAGATGTCCTTGAAGAGGTTTCAGTCCAATAACCTGGGAGGAAATGAATCCTGCCAAAAACAATGTGAGAGAGCTTAGAATTGGATCCTCTCCCAGTTAATCCTTCAGATGAGACCATAGCCCTGGCTGACAATTTGACTGCAGCTTCGCAAGAGACCTTTATCCAAAGGCACTCAGCTTAAACCACACCTAGACTTCTAACCCAGACTAACTATGAGATAATAAATATTTATGTTTTCAGCTGTTACATTTTGGATTAATTTGTTATACAGCACCAGATAACTATTATAAGTTATATACACACACACATACACACACACACACATATATAAATGGCTATATGCTATGCTGTGCTAAGTCACTTCTGTTGTGTCCTTCTCTTTGTGACCCTATGGACCATAGCCTGCCAGGCTCCTCTGTCCATGGGATTCTGAAGGCAAGTACACTAGAATGGGTTGCCATACCCTCCTCCAGGGGATCTTCCCAACCCAGGGATCAAACTTGTATCTCTTAAGTTTCCTGAATTGGCAGGCAGGTTCTTTACTGCTAGTGCCACCTGGGAAGCCCGTTAATGACTATCATACAATTCAATAAGTACTATAATAGGGGAAGAAATAAAGTGCTTACAGATGGAGTAGCAGTAAATAATAGGGAGCTTGGGGAATGTCACTGAGAGGAGGTAGCATTTAAGCTGGGCCTTGAAGGATGAATAGGAGCTTTCTAAGAAAAAAAATAAAGAGAATTACAGGGAGAGGAAATTGCAAGAAATTTAAAGGGCATGGTTCGTCTAGGCAAAGCAGAGTGTCTCAAGAGGAGCAGGGGAAAAGGGAAATGGCAAAAGATGATGTTAGAGAGGTAAGAGGAAAGATGCATAGGGCCTCTTATACAGATATACAGATCTGAATGTGACCCTGTAAGCAGTGAGAAATCCTCAGTTTTTTAAGCAGGGACCTGATTTGCTTGTACCCATGCTTTAGAGAAGCCACGGGCTTCCCAGGTAGCGTTAGTGGTAAAGAACAAGCCTGCAGGAAACATAAGAGACATGGGTTCAATACCTGGGTCGGAAAGATCCCCTGGAGAAGGAAATGGCAACCTAGCCCAGTATTCTTGCCTGGAGAATCCCATGGACTGAAGCAACTTAGCACACATGCTTTAGAGAGATGATTCTGGTGGCAGGACAGAGGGTGGATATAGTGGAGACAGCTCCAGGTACAATATCCATTTATTCAAAAAGTTTTTTTTGAACACTTGCAATGTGCCAGGCACTGTGAGAGGTGCCAAGCAGTGAGTAACACAAATAAAAGCTCCTACTCCTATGCAGCTTATGTTCTAGTGGGGGCACTAGCCAGGACCAGCCTAGAAACAGTGGTGATAAATGTAGGAAACATTTGAGAGGTAGGATTAATCAATGGGACAGGATACCTGCCTAGACATGGGTGTGAGGAAGAGGGAGAAGTAAAAAGTGACACTGAGATTCTTAGGTTGAGACACAGAGTAAATGATACCCCTGTTAGCTGAGGAGACAGCAGGCTTGCAGAAAGTAACAATAGATTCAATGTTGGCATATTGCATTTGTTGTAATGAGATATTCAATGGAGTTGTCCATGGGTAGCTGAGAAAATGCAGGGCTATACTCAGGAGAGAGGACCAGGCTGCAGATATAGATTTAGGAATCATCAGATGTGGGTGGTAGACAAAGCCTTGGCACTTAGTGAGATACTCAGGGAGGGACTGTGCTGTGCTCAGTCGCATAGTCAGGTCCAACTCTGTGACCCCATGGACTATAGTCCACCAGGCTCCTATGTCATGGGGATTCTCCAGGCAAGAATACTAGAGTGGGTTGCCATGCCCTCCTCCAGGCGATCTTCCCGACCCAGGGATCAAAACCAGGTCTCCTGCATTGCAGGTGGATTCTTTACCAGCTAAGCTACCAGAGAAGCCCCAGGGAGAGACTACAGAGTGAAAAATAAAAAGTGGGGAATGGTGGAGAGAGTAACCACTGGAACTGAAGGCATTAAAGGGCATCAGGAAGAGAACTCAGTGAGAAAGACTGAGACAATGGAGTCACAAAATGAGAAGAACCTGGAGAGAGACCTTCATGGCATCCAAGGAAGAGGATGGGATGGCCACCGACATGAAGGGAGAGGTTCAGCAAGAAAAGAACTGAGTATTACACTGTGAGTCAGTGCTGAATAGAACCAGGTAAAGTGATCCCCAGGAGCAGTGGACCCTCATCCCTCTCTGGATGACTGGGTGGTTTCAGCATTGCAGAGAGAAGAATTCACCAGTAGATAATCTCACAACGTGCTTCTCCTTCCACAGGCTTTGTCCATTAGGCTAAGTTTATAGTGTTTATATGCAAACACCATATAAAACTGTCTTAGGAGTATTGCCTTTATCTGATGCCATTCGTTGATAGCAGGGGTCATTTTTTGATGTAGATTCCATGGCCAAAGTGAGGCCCTGCTAGAATCACTTTCCATCTATGCCCTAGGAGCTGCATCCAGTCTCTGGAAGCCAGTTCATTCCTCCCGACCTTGGATTGAAGCTCTTCAGTCCCGGGTGTCAGAGCCCCACCTGCAAGGCTGGGGCAGATCCTGGCGGAGGCTTCAGAATCTGGTCATGTGGCTGTGCGTGTTCTCTAAGAAAGGTCAGATCCAGGAGGGTTGTTGGCACCACAGGCAGGAGAGCGACTCTGCAAGTCAGACTGAGCAGTGGGGAGGAAGGAAATGATCGCCAGGCAGTAATGTTGGTGACTATGGTGCTTTTTAAAAATACCCTCGAGTTAGTCAATCCTCCTCTTTTCAAGAAATGAAGGCTATTCCCCAATCTCTCAACATGG
Source organism: Bos mutus (assembly GCF_027580195.1). NCBI lineage: Eukaryota > Metazoa > Chordata > Mammalia > Artiodactyla > Bovidae > Bos > Bos mutus. Next base: position 24,592,248 of record NC_091626.1, on the reverse strand, counting down.
GCTGACTTGTTTGAACAAATACAGTAAAAAGGAAGTGACAATATGCAACTTTGGAAGCTAAATAATAAAAAAGGCACCCCCCTCTTCCTTCCCTCTGTCCCTCTCTCCCTGTCCCTCCTTGGGAAAAAGTCAGCTGCTATGTTATAAGCAGCCCTATGGAAAGATCCACATGACAAGGAGTTGAGAGCAGCCTCTGACCATCAGCCAGTAAGGAACTGAGGCCCCCAGTCCAACAGCCTGAGATGAGGTGAACCCTACCAACATCACGTGAGCGGGCCTGGAGCAACATCTTCAACCCCAGTGCAGCCTGGAGATGACCACAGCCCCACCCAACATTGTGACCGCCACCTCCTGAGAGAACGCAGTCTTACCGCCCAGCTGAGCCATCCCCAGATTTCTGATCCTCACAAACTGTGACATGAGAAATGTTTGTTGTTCTAAGCTACTGCATTGCAGGGGGATTACACAGGTCACAGATAACTAAAGCAGTGACAAAGGAGAAACAGTAAGAGGTCTGTGGGAAAGCTCTAGAAAACCAGGTACTTGACAGGACTCCCACTTAGGCAAGTCCCCGCCACAGAAGGGCCAGCGCTGGCCTGAACAAGGAAGGGCAGAAGTGGGGTCTGGGGTCTTATCTCACTTCTCCTCCATGTAGGGCTGTTACTTTTTAAATGAATCGTCTTTGAAAGAGCTGATACTAAAAATTAAGACAGTTTATGCGACAATGTGAGGGTGACTAAAAAAAGAAGTAAATAGGTGTGAAACCTCACTGGGCAGCAAGAGCACATCTGCAGCTTCCTGGGCCCAACATGTCTGCTCGGTGTGGGCCAGAGGGGGACTCTCCACCAGAGAGGCTGCCACCTTGGCCTCTGGGCTTGACCTCTAGTCCCCTCTCACCCTCAACCTGCTCCACCCTCCTTCCACCTTCCTGAGCCCCTCTCTCACCTCCAACGAGCTTTCCATGTAGGTTCCCTGGAACAAGGACCCCCCTGCCCTTACTCCCCACCATATTAGAAAGCCAGAGACTCCCCAGAAGTTCCACAAACTGATACGGCCACGTATAGCCAGTGTGTGGGCTAAAGAAAGCAATGCTTAGACATCTTAATGGTAATTCTCATAACACCTTTCTACTCACTGGTCTACTTGGATTCTCCTTGCTGATCATGTGAGGCAGGCGGGACAGATACAAATACGCCTGATTTACAGGTGAGGAAACTGAGGCTCAGAACGGCTCAGGCAGACAGCAAGTTGTGGAGCCAGGGCTAGAAGCCATGTCCTCACAGGCTTGTCCTTTGGACTCTTTCCTTCCCACCTCCACCCCGCGCCATGGTCACCCAACACCAGTGTGGTGGCCCAGCTTGAGTCACCTCCGTACTTGAAGCTGTTAAATCTGACAGCGCATCCCCCTTTTACTCACAAGAAGTTGCCTAAGGCACTGTCAGGTAGGTCACTGAGTTCCTCTTTGCCTCAGTCTCCTCAGTTGATACCACACAAAGGTGACTATTTGTTCCCGAAGACCCTTCTGGGCCTCAGTGTTCCATGCCTCATGCGAAATCCCTCAGGAAGCCAGGCTTGCTCACACAAGGCCAGGCATTGAGTCCTCACCATCTGGCAGTGACTAATCCTGGAAAACCCTGGGGAAGACTTGCTGTGGAGTGAGCCAGTCCAGCCCACGCCAAGAGGGCCTGAAGGCTGCAGGAAACCTGTGGACATTACTGGGCTTCAGCACCCGAGAATCTCAACAGATGTGACCTCACTGGCCACAGCTCCTCGGCTGAGGTGAGGAGGTGTCCTTCCCCTCTCCTCGGCGCACCATCCCATACAGCCTTGCTGGGCCAGCTGTCAGTGGATAGGAATGCTCCTTACTCACCTTATTTAGAAGCACAAAGAGCAGAAAAGGCCCCCCTTTCGCATTCATCAGACTGCATCACAGTCAAGACACCTACAATCCTACCTCCCCACTCTGAAGCCGCAGCAAGTGTTCACCAACTCATCATTTTCTCTCTTCACCTCCCATTTCCTCCATGTCACTAATCTGCTTTCCAAGTCATGATGGCAGGAGAATGAAAAATGAGGGTGATGGTGGTAAGAACCGGGTTCCCTGAAGCCTTTCACCCAGGCTCCTTGAAAGTCCCTGAGGTCCCTGATATCCTTCAACATCCTCAACAAGAAGGAAACAAAAATCATGCAGAACTAACCCTACTTAATGGAGACACATCCTTAGTTTCCATGGGAGTACGGCAAAATCCGGCACCATCTGTCTGGCCTTGCATTAGCTCAGCTAATGCAACCTCCAACACAAAGGCAGCATCAGCTCTGTACTCATCCTGCATCTTTGGGGGGCACTCAGTCCAACTCATAGATCATTTTCCAGCAGCCAAATTCTCATCTTAAGATTAATCTGACTTTTCCTTACAATCAAACAACTATTTATCCAACAAACTCATGAATGAGAATTGATCTCGCTGTTTATTTAGAAAGCTAGAGGGGTTGGATTTACATGGGCTTTATATTTTTCCTCTAGATAAATTAAGGAGTTGTGCTAGAACAAAAGGAAGCAAATCAATGGCTATTTCCAGTGACCAGTGATCTGTCTTCAGATTTAACAGAAATGATGCCCTAAGACACATAGTTTATTCAGTACAAAAACACCCATCGATATTCAGTTAGTCAGTCAGTTCAGTCACTCAGTCATGTCCAACTCTTTGCAACCCTATGAATCGCAGCACACCAGGCCTCCCTGTCCATCACCAACTCCCAAAGTTTACCCAAACTCATCTCCATTGAGTTGGTGATGCCATCCAGCCATCTCATCCTCTGTCGTCCCCTTCTCCTCCTGCCCCCAATCCCTCCCAGCATCAGGGTCTTTTCCAATGAGTCAACTCTTCGCATGAGGTAGCCAAAGTATTGGACTTTCAGCTTCAACATCAGTCCTTCCAGTGAACACCCAGGACTGATCTCCTTTAGGATGGACTGGTTGGATCTCCTTGCAGTCCAAGGGACTCTCAAGAGTCTTCTCCAACACCACAGTTCAAAAGCATCAATTCTTCAGCCCTCAGCTTTCTTCACAGTCCAACTCTCACATCCATACATAACTACTGGAAAAACCATAGCCTTGACTAGAAGGACCTTTTTTGGCAAAGTAATGTCTCTGCTTTTTAATATCGATATTAGAGTAATGCAAAAGAGCCCTTCCTGGTACTTTGCAAATGTAGACAAGAGCCTTGCAAGTATTTGAAGATTCACAAAGTTCTTCTGGTTAGATGGCGATCAACACCATTCCACGACCAGGGGAATTAAGGATTGAGTATCTCTAAAATGGCTCTGGTTCACCTGAGGAATAGGTATGAGGGGATATTCATCACCAGAAATCTGACCTCCCTTCTGAGAGAGCTAAACAGGGGGCAGCATTCCATCCCATGCTGACAGCAGACATCATAAATCATGCAACATTCTCTTCACCACACTGACAGCAGACATCATTAATCAATGCAGCATTCTCTTTACTCTTCATGCCGAGACCCTGGCTCCTTCTCCAGTCCACCATGACCGGCCTGTGAATTCTCATGCAAGAAGAAACCGAGCTGCTACCTCTGAGCGGGAAGCTATTAAGCTTAATAGGTTAAAATCTCATGTGAAAATTAACGATTTGAACCTTCAGGAAGTCACCAGCTATTTAACTCCTGTTTCCCTTTCTGTGAGTCAGAGACCCTAATCAAAACCACTAAGACCGCAAACCAGATGGTGGCCTTGTTCTGTGGTTGGACTAACAGACAGTATTCCTACTGTCGCATACTTCTGTGTGCACAGAAAATCATCGCAAAGACCCTTTTTAAACAGAAAAGGTTTTAAAAGTAGTTCATTTTTTTTTTTCTACTTCATCAGTTATGAGGTACCAACCCACCCCTCCTTAAATAATTCCAGCCTCTCTCATTGCTCACAGTGGGAAGTAAGCTCCTTAGTGTTACAAGCCTCTTTGCTGCCTGGTCACAACTGCCCTTTTTAGACTCGTTTTCTTTCCTGACCACCGACTCGACCACGTCTACACCCTCTGCGACAGTCTCACACGGAAAAGTTTTGCAGTCACCCTCCCTCTCCCCACCCCCATTCCCCAAACTCCCTTCTCTCTTTGCATTTCGCACTTGTGCACACAAAGGTCTCTCTGACCCATCTCTCAACTCCCATTCACAGCCAAACCTGTCAAGCAAGTAGTCTATACTCTGGTTACATGAAGTGTAGGCACATGGACCAGGGGTATGAGAATCACCTGGGGGCTTGTTAGAAACACCCACCCTAGACCTATGAACTTAAAAGCTACATTTTCACAAGACACACTGTCCTAAACTCACTCCCTCCTTTCCTGGGAAACCCCACCCAATCTTCTTTCTCTCTACTCTGACTTCCTCCCTACCTCTCCATCAACAAGACTCTCACCAAATGAGTGGCTCCATCCATTCATATATGAATAAAAGGATCCATTAAATATGACTTCCCCTTGTGCCCACCCTAGGAACTTCTATTCAGCCTTCAAGTCCAGCCCAAATAGTCCACTTCTAGGAAGACATTTCTGCTCTCCAATGCAGACAAGGAAACCAAAGGGCTGAGAGGAGGCTGGGCAAACTGTCCAATCACAGCCAGCGTACCTGCTATGTGCCACCTTTAAGAATGACAGCAGAAAGAATGCTCACAGCCTCCCTACAAGCACCCCGTGGCCACTGTCAAGGGCAGAACTCTGTGGCTGAGATGGGGATGGCAAGTCGAAAGTTGCTTTGTGGATGAGGCCCCAAGCGGGCTGATCTAAACCAGGTTACCTTGTTCGGGTTCTTACCCACCAGGGCGCCCTCTACCCAGTCTCTCAGTCTCCTTGAAGATCATAGTCTGCTCCCTTTCTTCAACACACATTCCGAGAACACACCTCTTTCACTCTCCTGTCCTCAGGGGGAATTTTTCCTTTTTCTTTGGAGAACAAAGAACGCAGAGAGGACATATTAGTTGCTGCTGCTGCTGCTGCTCCAGCAGCTAAGTCGCTTCAGTCGTGTCCCTATAGAAGTGTCCCCAATAGAAGTTCCTAGGGTGGACTCTTCACGACCCCATGGACTGGCCTGCCCAATTTCTCAGGCCACCGCAAGGCCATTCCACTGACCCAGCGGCTCTCCAGCTCCAGAGTACCCTGGAGAGGGCTTAAACACGCAGACCCTGATGCCAGGTCCTTGGGCTGCACTAGATGACCCTCTGCTTTCTAGATTCTCCTTGAGTCTTCCGCACAGGGCAAGCTATGTCATGACGCAGGTATGCAGGACCACAGATAAGTTGACCGGCTACTCTGACCTTGAATCTGTCTTGGTCAAATGAGGGCTCCAAAATCTTTCTGACCACCTCATCTTTCTATTGTGAGGATAGGGTATGTGCTCCTGCTTTACTAAAATGGAAAACATTCTTTCCCAAGGCAAGGTTTTCCCACTCTTTGGCTTTGTCTTGGCACTAACAAATAAACCTCTATTCCCATTCCCAGAAACTCTGTATTTCTCTCAACCTCAGAGCCTACTGTCAACATACTCTTAAGTGTTTCAGGCAGTCCTGTGATTGTTGGATACAAAGGACATCAATTCATACTGGCCAGTGTCCAGACATAAGCTGTCTTCCTGAGAGCATTTCTGTTTGCCACCGACCTGGGGGTCTTGTGCATAAACAGGAGGCCTTAGCCTCCTCCCAGCAGCCAGAAAAAGACAACACACACTCCGTCTCCAAGATAAGGCCTTTCAGGCAGCAACACACTTAGAATATCTCCTTTGTGTTAATGAGAACAAACACAAGTGCCCATCCCAGTGTTTGTGGGACTGATCTGACTGGGGTAGAAAAGACGTAAGATGTCATTTCCACTGTGTCATCATGAATCATTGAGAATCTTTGCAGCCTAATTAAACTGGACTTTTTGAAAGATTAGTGAATCCAACAGCCCTAGAACAAGCATTGCTTTTCACCATTTACTATTTTAGTGTTTATTCAATTATTTTTAAGAGGGATATACCTGAGCTAAAATCAAAAGAGCACAACTAGTAATAACCAGCTTGGTTCTAACTTACTGAGGATGCCATCAATTCATGGGTCAAGGGTGCCAACACATTGACTTCACACTTTGTACTGCTTATCATCCTCTCAGTCACCACCTCTCATAAGCCCATAGCCATCGACCCCATATCCATCCCTGAAATCACACCCTTGCATCTACCTGCTCACCTCTTTCTCCCTCTTTCTTACTCACCCTAACTCCAGATAAGCCCAACCCACCATGGGCTCCATGATGAACCCAGGTATAGAAAATCACACCACTGAGCTAACCAGTCTACACTGAGTGGTGACCACAAAACTTGGCAAACCATTCTCCCACATTGTTCCAGCTTCTCAAATCTCCCAGACCTCATGGCCCTTCCTCACACTCTTCTTGTTGACTTATACATATTAAAAAATACATAAGTGATAAGAATAAAACTTTCTCATCTTCTCCAAGTGCATCCATCCACCTCCTCGCCCCAGTGCCCCTATACTTGTCTCCTTCTTGATACCAGGAGCAACTCTCCCAGATCCTACTTGTGCCTGGAGCCCGACTTCTCACACCTTCCTGGGAACTTTGTTTCTTCTATAATTACCTCTTGAAACATCAATTTATTTCTTTCTAGTCAATCGTTCTGCCAGCATACAAATATGCTGGAAGAATGGGGCCAGGGCAGTGGCGGGGAGAAAGAAAGTACAGGCTGTTTATAGGACATATAATAAGTTAACCTTAAAAATGCATTCCAGTGAAAAACTGAAAGCATTTCTCCTAAAGTCAGGAACAAGACAAGGGTGCCCACTTTCACCATTACTATTCAACATAGTGTTGGAAGTTTTGGCCACAGCAATCAGAGCAGAAAAATAAATAAAAGGAATCCAAATTGGAAAAGAAGAAGCAAAACTCTCACTGTTTGCAGATGACATGATCCTCTACATAGAAAACTCTAAAGACTCCACCAGAAAATTACTAGAACTAATCAATGAATATAGTAAAGTTGCAGGATATAAAATCAACACACAGAAATCCCTTGCATTCCTCTACACAAATAATGAGAAAACAGAAAGAGAAATTAAGGAAACAATTCCATTCACCATTGCAATGAAAAGAATAAAATACTTAGGAATATATCTACCTAAAGAAACTAAAGACCTATATATAGAAAACTATAAAACACTGGTGAAAGAAATCAAAGAAGACACTAATAGATGGAGAAATATACCATGTTCATGGATTGGAAGAATCAATATAGTGAAAATGAGTATACTACCCAAAGCAATTTATAGATTTAATGCAATCCCTATCAAGCTACCAACGGTATTCTTCGCAGAGCTAGAACAAATAATTTCACAATTTGTATGGAAATACAAAAAACCTCGAATAGCCAAAGCAGTCTTGAGAAAGAATGGAACTGGAAGAATCAACCTGACTGGCTTCAAGCTCTACTACAAAGCCACAGTCAGCAAGACAGTATGGTACTGGCACAAAGACAGAAATACAGATCAATGGAACAAAATAGAAAGCCCAGAGATAAATCCACGTACATATGGACACCTTATCTTTGACAAAGGAGGCAAGAATATACAATGGATTAAAGACAATCTCTTTAACAAGTGGTGCTGGGAAAACTGGTCAACCACTTATAAAAGAATGAAACTAGAACACTTTCTAACACCATACAGAAAAATAAACTCAAAATGGATTAAAGATCTAAACATAAGACCAGAAACTATAAAACTCCTAGAGAAGAACATAGGCAAAACACTCTCCGACATACATCACAGCAGGATCCTCTATGACCCACCTCCCAGAATATTGGAAATAAAAGCAAAAATAAACAAATGGGACCTAATTGAACTTAAAAGCTTCTGCACAACAAAGGAAACTATAAGCAAGGTGAAAAGACAGCCTTCAGAATGGGAGAAAATAATAGCAAATGAAGCAACTGACAAATAACTAATCTCAAAAATATACAAGCAACTCCTACAGCTCAATTCCAGAAAAATAAATGACCCAATCAAAAAATGGGCCAAAGAACTAAATAGACATTTCTCCAAAGAAGACATACAGATGGCTAACAAACACATGAAAAGATGCTCAACATCACTCATTATCAGAGAAATGCAAATCAAAACCACAATGAAGTACCATCTCACACCAGTCAGAATGGCTGCAATCCAAAAGTCTACAAGCAATAAATGCTGGAGAGGGTGTGGAGAAAAGGGAACCCTCTTACACTGTTGGTGGGAATGCAAACTAGTACAACCACTATAGAGAACAGTGTGGAGATTCCTTAAAAAACTGGAAATAGAACTGCCTTATGACCCAGCAATCCCACTGCTGGGCATACACACTGAGGAAACCAGAATTGAAAGAGACACGTGTACCCCAATGTTCATCACAGCACTGTTTATAATAGCCAGGACATGGAAGCAACCTAGATGTCCATCAGCAGATGAATGGATAAGAAAGCTGTGGTACATATACACAATGGAGTATTACTCAGCCATTAAAAAGAATACATTTGAATCAGTTCTAGTGAGGTGGATGAAACTGGAGTCTATTATACAGAGTGAAGTAAGCCAGAAAGAAAAACACCAATATAGTATACTAACGCATATATACGGAATTTAGAAAGATGGTTAACAATAACCCTGTATACGAGACAGCAAAAGAGACACTGATGTATAGAACAGTCTTTTGGACTCTGAGAGAGAGGGAGAGGGAGAGGGAGAGGGAGAGTGGGATGATTTGGGAGAATGGCATTGAAACATGTATAATATCATATATGAAACAAGTGGCCAGTCCAGGTTCGATGCATGGTACTGGATTCTTGGGGCTGGTGCACTGGGACGACCCAGAGGGATGGTACGGGGAGGGAGGAGGGTTTAGGATGGGGAACATGTGTATACCTGTGGCGGATTCATGTTGATATATGGCAAAACCAATACAATATTGTAAAGTTAAAAAATAAAATTTAAAAAAATAAAAAATATAAAAAATTTAAAAAAATGCATTCCAATATACATTGCATACATGCCTGCTCAGTCACTTCAGTTGAGTCCAACTCTTTGGGACCCCATGGACTGTCGCCTGCCAGACTCCTCTGTCCGTGGGATTCTCCAGGCAAGAATACTGGAGTGGGTTGCCACGCCCTCTTCCAGGAGATCTTTCCAACTCAGGGATTGAACCTGGGTCTCCCGAATTGCAGGCAGATTCTTTACCATCTTAGCCACCAGGGAAGCACCAATATCCATGAGGTGCAGACAAATACTGTTTGACACCACTTATACAAGATACCTAGACTAGTCAAACTCCTGGAGTCAGAAAGTACACTGGTAGATGCCAGGGGCCAGAGAGTGGAGGCACTGGGGTGGGGGGGAGTGGTTTGGGGACTTAGTGTTTAATGGGGACAGGGTTTCAGGTTAGGAAGGGGAAAAATTCAGGAGACAGATGCTGGTGAAAGTTGCACAACAATGTGGATACACTTAGTGCACTGAACTGTATGCTTAAATGTGGCTAAAATAGTATGTTTTATGTGACTTTTACCACAATAAAAAAAAAAATCTAAAAAATCCAAATATGCTAGAAGAGCACCCATCCCCCAGGGAGACCCTGACCGAGCATCTGCCTCCATCAAGGGCCCAGGTCCTGCTCCTCTTTTTAGCACAGCTCCTTGGCAGGGCCTGTGCTTCCACCTGCCTGGACACTCTCTCCTCAGCACACTCACCTGCCTTCCTCCCGTCTCCCCACTGCCCTTTCTCAGTCTCCTTTGCTGGATCCTCCTCTTTACTCCAGACTCTTCTCTTTATCTAGTTTGACTCAATTCCCTCAAATATCATCTCACACTTGTCATTCCCAAATTGATATCTGCAGCACAGACCTCTCCGCTGAGTTACAGACTCACAAGTCCACTGCCCTGGTAGTGGGGAACCCGAAGAATAGAAAGTAAGAACCAAGATGGCAAAGGACCACTGTGGGAAAATTCTCATCTCCAGGGGGTGGCACAGACCCTGCAGCCAGGAGGGGAGCCCACAGCCAGAGGGCTGCAGTGTCTTCCTGGGGGTGAGAGGTGGAACTCACAGCGAGCAGAAAGGCTGATGGCACCAGCTTTCAGAACTGCCAGGATGCATTTCAGCTCATGAATAAGAAAAGAAGTCATCACGGTTCCAGCATCATGAGAACAGAGAGGAGAAGGAGAGACTGAGAAGTGGAAGAATTAGTCCATGCTGGGGCAAGGACCGGGGAAGGAAGAAAGGAGACACAGAAAGAGGTGAGAGACAATGAAGAAGGGAGGTAGAAGGAACGCGTAAGAGAATGAAAATAAGAACCTAGAAAAGATTTGGGTCCTTGCTGATTCAGGAGACACAATCAAAATTCTAGCTGAATTTTTAACAAGATGCAGAAACTCAATTCTGAGTCTTCCCTAGAGGGATATTAGTATGATTACTACTAATGGCTACCATTTATCAACGTGCTTCCTGGGTGCTAGGCACTCTGAACACAGGTCCTCATTTAATTCTTAAAACGACCTGCGACTCGGGTGTCACTGTCCCCATTTGATGGAAACTAAAGCTCAGTGCAGTGAGGTCATTTATTCAGGACCACCAGAGGCGAGATGCCGACCACATCTTACCCCAACCTCCCCTCAGGCCAAAGGAAACAGGAGTGGGAGAGACCTTCTCCTGACACACAGTCAGGCGGTCGGGGTGCGATGAGGGCCCTCCAGGGTGCACTGACCATCCAGCAGCTCCCCAGGTCAGAGGCTGCCCGCCTGCGCCGAGGTCCTGCTTCCCTCTCCACCACAGGCTGTCCCCTGTCCACTCTGCAGGCTGCTTGGCGAGGGGGGGCCAGGGTGACGGGGTGCGGAGAACCTGAGGGCTCTGCAGGGTGGTGTGAGGATCTGGGGGGACGGCTTGTCCCAGCCTGGCAGCTAATCTAGGATGTGGGATTAAAAGCAGTCCTGAATTACCCTAGGGCAAAACCAGGTCAGGCCCCCTCCAAACCCCACCTTCACAGAGTTAAAGGTGAGGAACTGGAAGGGCTTAAAAGGCAAAGGAGTTAATTAGCTCCCTGAAACCAAAAGGGGGAGAAAACCAAGTCTAAAGAAAGGGGCAGCTGGAGGCTGGGGAGAGAGTGCTCAACTGGGAGTCCAGAGCCTCATGCCCACTGCACCACACCCCCCTTCCCTGGAGCTCTGAGGTCTCTGCAATGACTCTCCCGTGTCTGCACTTCCTCCTCTTTTGGATTAGGTCTGAGGCCTCTGCACCCGACGACAGCCTAAGACAGGGCGACGCTGGGGACCAACACAACTTCGTCTGAAACAGGCCCAGAGGGTGGGGCAGCAGGGCCTGACTCTGGAAGTCAGAGCTGGGAAAACAGCAACGATTCTCAAATCTCGGCAGGTGTGCATTCCGCAGGCGCCCAGACCCACCGGGAAGATGCTTGTCTACCTCTGACCCAGCCGGGTCTCCATCTGCCTCTTCAGCCAGGGATGAGGTAGATGGAGCGGAGGGGCCGGGGGAGTCACGGGGGCGAGTGGACAGAGAGGATGGAGGAGGCGTCTACACCTCCATGATTAGTGGTCATGCTGGGGAGTAGTTGAGAGGGCAGGGATATAAACTGCCACCTCCCCTCCACTGACCCCTGTAACTGTGCCTGAAACTTCCACCACCGAAGCGACCCCAGGGCTTAAAAACCTGACCTCCAAAAGGCCGCAGTTAAAATGCAAACCAATCTCTCAGACAGGAGAGGCGGATGTCACATTTCTGACTTGCTCCACCCAAGCCTCTGACCGTCAGCACCAGAGTGAACTTTGGCCACTTGGTCCAACCCCTTCTTTAAAAAATACAAGGAAACTGAGGTCCAAATTGTGAAACGATGGGCCCTGGGTTGCATGGCATGGCGGCAGCAAGGCTGGGATCCTCACCCAGGCCTACTAAGTCTTCACAGCATGGATGGGCCCCTGGGAGCATCCCCCGGAGGGGGGCTGGCGTCCTGCTTCCTGCTGACCCTCTCTCATTCATTCACCACTGCAAACAAGAGCCCCTGGGACCTCACCAGCTGACTCCTCCCAGACTCTGCCTTCCGGAAGGATGAATGCACATCAGAACCCCGCGGCCAAAATATTCCTGGGTAGCACCCACTCTGCATCCAGCTCCCTTTTCAACAGACTCCTGGAAGGTAGAAGTTTCCAGAAGGGATAGCTCTAAGGCTTTCACAGATGGGGTACTCAACAATGAGAATAAGGCAGGAAGACAGGGGGATGGAGGAAAAACGTAATTTTTTTTAAGGTCACATTCTCACTAAAATGGCACCCTGGAATTTTCAAGATCCTCTGACCAATACCAGGTTGGATTCCTTAGTTAACAAAGATGGAGATTGAGTTTCTTTGGAAGCAGGTCAACCAAATGGGGCCCGGGGGTCTTAAAAAGAAGTAATGAAAGAGAAAGAAGTCCCAGGAAAGGAGAAGTTCCCTGCCTAGAAGAGAGAGAGAACTCTCTGCTCTTCCGACAGGCTCACAGCCACCTAAAATGGTCCTATGGAGCTGCCCGGCACAAGGAGCCTGACCAGGGCAGCTGGCTTTTTGCAACTGCCAGTCTGTCCTTTACTGGGAAACCTGCATTCATTAGCATATGCCTAAACCCGTAGAGCTGGCCAGCCAATGGGTAACAGGACTCCCAGTGAGGATGGATTCGCCCTGGAGCCAATGAGACTCTGGTTTCTACAGAAAAAAGTCAGGTTCCCGGAGGAGGCTGGGGAGAGGAAAAAAGAATGAACAGAAGCCGAAGGAGAGAGGAGGAAGATGCGGGATGGTCTCCCTCCTTGGACAATGGTTAAAAAGGAAAGAAAGAAAGAAAAATGGCAAGAAAGAGCACAGCCTTTGAAATCAAATAGACAAATGCCTTTGCCGAGTTTGGAGCAAATTAGTATTTAACTTTTCTCCACTTCAGTTCCCTCAGCTTGTAAAATGTGCCCAATGTCACAGGTCATTAAAGGAGGTAAGGAAATTAGAGAACCAGGTGGCTCTAATGGTAAAGACTCATCCTGCCATTGCAGGAAATGTGAATTCAATCCTCGGTCAGGTAGATCCGGAAATGGCAACCCACTCCAGTGTGCTTGCCTGGAGAATCCCATGGACAGAGGAGCCTGGCAGGCTGCAGTCCATGGAGTCGCAAAGGGTCAGACACGACTGAGCGCGCACACACAATGACGTGCAGTTGGTGCTCAGTGAGCCTGGTCTCCCTTCTCTCCTTAGCATCCAAAGCCAGCCCCACCTGGTCCCGGGAAAAGCACAAGGGGAGATTCTTGCCCAGTGAGCCCTGGACAAGGCACAGGGGCCTTCCTGGGAGGAGAGTGACGGTCCCAGTGGCGAGGGGCTGACCCATTTGGCCAACCATCCTTCACTTCCTTCTCTTCTGGGAGCCCTGGAGCGCTCTTCCCCCAAATGAGGCATGCAGCAGAAATGAGCTGTGATTAGCACAGCAGAGAGACCAGGACGTTGCAGAAGCAGGGGGAGCAGCTGCAGACTTTCCTGGAATTAATGGAGAGGGAGCAGGGAGGGCAAGTTGCCGTCTCTGATGCTCTGTCTCCCTGCGTCAATCATCAGGCAGAGAGACTTCTCCAGAAGCCAACCTTCTCAGCCTCTGAGGGGCCAAACCCCCTCTCGGCCCTGCCTGTGATAGACCTCACTCACCATTAGAGGCAGGCCTGGGGTGTTCTCTGCGAGGCATACAGCGAAATTTCAAGCCAGTTTGTAGGTTCTATAGGTGGATGCATGAAACTCCAGGAACATCGCACTGCTGCTGCTGCTAAGTCGCTTCAGTGGTGTCCAACTCTGTGTGACCCCATAGACGGCAGCCCACCAGGCTCCTCTGTCCATGGGATTCTCCAGGCAGGAACACTGGAGTGGGTTGCCATTTCCTCCTCCAATGCATGAAAGTGAAAAGTCAAAGTGAAGTCGCTCAGTCGTGTCCAACTCTTAGCGACCCCATGGACTGCAGCCTACCAGGCTCCTCCATCCATGGGATTTTCCAGGCAAGAGTACTGGAGTGGGGTGCCGTTGCCTTCTTGGAACATCACACTAGACGCAGTTAAAACTCAGCCCCAGAACACTGCCTACAACAGATTCCTGGCAATGTTACAGTCTGAAGGCAGATGAAGGGGAGAGCAATTTTGAAAGAGTTTGGTGAGATGGTGTTGTAAGAGGCCCAGGTGCTACATCAACATTGGGGAATGGGAGGGGAAGGGGTAGATCCAGAGGCTGCCATCCAATCATTTTTTCCAGGGAAGGTGGATATTCTTCTATTATGGGTTTCAATTCTGTGCTGTCAGATAAACGGTTTTTTCTTTTTCTTCCCCCCGCCCCACTGTGTGGCATATGGACTCTTAGTTCCCTGACCAGTGATCAAACCTGAGACCCCTGCAGTGGAAGCACAGAGTCTTAACCACTGGACCACCAGAGAAGTCCCAAGATTACACACTTTTTTTTGGTTTTGGCCATACTGCACAACTTGTGTGATCTTAGTTCCCCAAACAGAGATCAAACCTGGACCCTTGGCAGTGGGAGAGCAGAGCCCTAACCACTGAACTGCCAGAGGATTCCCAAACAACCTTTTCAGTCCAGGGCTCTTCCACCTTTAGCTGTGCCTAAAGCCGAGGCAATTGTCACTGAACACTACAGGTGAGTGACAAGCATGCAAATGCACTCATGGAAATATCAGAAAGAAGACCGGGAAGCTCAGTCTGGGCCCTCCCACTTCTGTGTAGATTTGGCCAAGTCATTTAACCCTTCTGAGTTTTGGTCTCTCATCTAAGTGGTCCAGGGCTAACCCTGTCCAGGTTGATAGGAAGATACCATGGAGAATGTAATGGCTGTGGCTTAGGAAGAGCCAGCCATCCTTGGCCACTGTGGCCCATGGTCTTTGGACTCATAATCCATATTCCTCACACCTGGCTACAACTCTTCCGGCCCTGGGGGCCAGTGAGGAGCCCGTCAACAAGACGAAGTGTGGAGTACGAGCCTGGGATAGAGACACTGAAGTGGGGACAGGAGATTGCAGCCTCACAACTTCGTGATCCTCCAACATGTAAATCAGCTAAGGGTATCCAGACAATGGTACCGAAAGGAGCTTCTACACCCAAACAAAAGCCATGGCCAGAACCTAAGCCTGGGTTCCTTGATTTTCCTCACTGACCTTTCAGTCTAAAGGGTACCTATGCAAATAAACCCTTTCTCTAACTTGACTAGCAAGACAAGTACAGATTTTGATCCCAAATTTCAACTGGTCTCTAGATACAAAGCTCTCTTGAGCCAACCAGCCTCTAGGGATATCCCACACTCCTCTCCAAATGCATTGCAAAGCAGTCAGTAGTATAACAGCAAGTTCTCTGGTTTCAGGATATACTTAGTGGAAAATGCCCACAGAACCATTTGATACCAAGCAAGATGAACCTTTCATCAGCTGGACAGTGTCATACAGAAAACAAGATATACTGGGGTTCTGTTACAAGTCCTTTCAAAGGAATTCTGATCGCCTCTTTTCCCCATAAGCGTTAGGATCCTACAATCAGGACAGGGTCAGAGGCAGTCTAGTGGGAAGCGTGTACAAACCCAAACTTCTTGACATGCGTAGGGGGGCTCTGCTCACATAACCATCTTAAACATCACATTCTGCGGCTCAAGAACTCAAAACACCCATGACTTTCTCCCATTCCTGATTTTCATTTGCTGTGGATCAAGCCCCACCACAATGCGGATGCTACTTATATTACCAAGTCTTCTCACTATAGCCCAGGACCTCCCCCATGCCCTTCAGGCTCATCTTTATGGGCTTCAAACCTAGTGTCACTGGCACCTCTGAACTTTTGTTCTGGCATTCCCCACTATTGCCGTCAGCTGCCTGCCTTCTCTTTGCCCACCTGACTCTACTCATCTTTCCTTGAAGACCTACTTCAGCCAGCACTCTGCTGATACTTAGATTTTGCACCAACTTGGCACAAAATTAGGTGGTCTTGTCTTAAATAATATACTAACCACCTGTCTCTCCTCCTCATGAGCAGAAAAGATGTCTTATACAGTGAAGAGAGTCTCAGGGCCAGAAAATCCTCGATTAGAAATAGCAGATGCTACCAGTTGTAACTGCTATATCAATTCCATCTCCCTGAGTTCCAATTTCCATTTCTGTGAAATAGGAATAATAATCTTAAGTTGAAAAGACTAAACATGGCCTTCACAAGCTAACATCTATAAGAAGCCCACTGATGACTAGCACATCAGATCAGATCAGATCAGTTGCTCAGTCGTGTCCGACTCTTTGTGACCCCATGAATCGCAGCACACCAGGCCTCCCTGTCCATCACCAACTCCCGGAGTTCACTCAGACTCACGTCCATCGAGTCAGTGATGCCATCCAGCCATCTCATCCTCTGTTGTCCCTTTCTCCTCCTGCCCCCAATCCCTCCCAGCATCAGAGTCTTTTCCAATGAGTCAACTCTTCACATGAGGTGGCCAAAGTACTGGAGTTTCAGCTTTAGCATCATTCCTTCCAAAGAAATCCAAGTGCTGATCTCCTTCAGAATGGACTGGTTGGATCTCCTTGCAGTCCAAGGGACTCTCAAGAGTCTTCTCCAACACCACAGTTCAAAAGCATCAATTCTTCGGCGCTCAGCCTTCTTCACAGTCCAACTCTCACATCCATATATGACCACAGGAAAAACCATAGCCTTGACTAGACAAACCTTTGTTGGCAAAGTAATGTCTCTGCTTTTGAATATGCTATCATAGTGTTAGTCATTCAGGCGTGTCCAACTCTTTGTGACCCCATGGACTATATAGCCCACCAGGCTCCTCTGTCCATGGAATTCTCTAGGCAAGAATACTGGAGTGTGTTGCCATTCCCTTCTCCAGGGGATCTTCCCAATCCAGGGACTGAACCCAGGTCTCCCGCATTGCAGGCAGATGCTTTACCATCTGAGCCACCAGGGAAGCCCTTACAGCACATAGAAAGTATCCCCCAAAGTTTGTTTCAATTCCCCTTTGCTCATCTTCTATGTCCTGCAAAACCTAGCACAGTATTGCCACACAGAAGGCATTCGATAAATGTTTGATTAATTGATCAGTAGCATAAAACAAGCCAATAACTAGAGAGTCATTATGCAAACTAACAGTATGTGGTCAAAATGCATTGATCTATTTTTCAATTATAGATGAAATGTTGATGTCTAGGGAGGGAAAACAATCTATTTTAACTAAAGAAGTTTTCAAGATTTCAAACCACCAGCCAAGTAGAAGTTTCAGCGTAAGTGTTAATGCTAGCAATTCATCACGCCCCTCCTCCACCCCTTTTTACATAAGTCACCTTCATTTCCAACCTCTTTTATACTTCTGGACCACAGAAAGTTGACTTCATGCACTAAATGCAGTGAACAATCTTTGCTACTTCTTTAAATCAAATACCAAACAAAACTAATCTATAGGCATTCTTGTCTAAGTTTAGAAAGCATCCCGATCACCCCCTCTCCCAAACAGAATTTTTATAGAATACATACAGATATAAAATTAACCTTGTCTTCTAATAAGACCTTTCTTTCCCCACCAGGAGAAGGAAATGGCAATCCACTCCAGTGCTATTGCCTGGAGAATCCCATGGACAGAGGAGCTTGGTAGGCTACAGTCCATGGGGTCGAAAAGAGTTGGACACGACTGAGGGACTTCACTTTCACTTTTCCCCACCAAGCTGGGGAGAAGACAGTACACAACCAGGAATGTCAGCGAGGTCATTCAACCAAAATCCAGCTGAGAATAATTTCCAGACCCCATGAGCAACTATGAAGTCCATGTGCCAAGGGTGACACTGGACATGGTGGGGTCCAAACACATGAGAAATGGGATTCAGATGGAGTTTCAGCAGAACCGTTTCTACTTAGTGGCCTTTTGGCCTTACTATCCCTTTCTGCTGCTTTTCACTTCCTTTTACCCATACTGGGTATTTCTCTGAAGGAAAATGTCTCTTGCCACCACGTGCACTCTCCAGCTGGTGTCTCACACTATCCAAACCAGAAGAGTCCCCATACAGGCTTGGGACATTGCTCCAGGGTGCATAGGAGCAAGCTTAGAAGTGTATTTTAGTTAGTAATCATAATATGCATTCATGAGACTAATTTTTCCCTGGTCTCCCACTCCATGGTGGTGAGTCAGGCACTCTTTCAGGTTGCCCAGCTGCAACTCAAAGCATTGCAGACCCAGGTTGGCCCCCAAGAGGTAATCTGGTCCATGCCCCTAATTCTACGCAGGAGAAATGCTTGACTAGTAGCGAGTTCTATTTCAGCCTCAATTGTCAAAAACCCTTGATGGCAAAAGAAGTTCGTCAATTTGTTTGAAGGCCCAAGGTGTTCCTCTTGTCATCTCTAGAGACCAGAAGCAACTGGTCAGTCTCTTTTTTCTCAATGATACAAATAATGATGGTTATTAAATGACCCATTAATCTCTTCCTCAAGTTAAACAAGCACAAATCCTTTAACCTTTCCTTAAAGGATTTATTTTCCACCCCCTTTAAACATGTTGTTAATAATCTTTTTTGCATCTTTTGATTTTTCCACAGTTCAGTTCAGTCACTCAGTCATGTCCGACTCTTTGTGACCCCATGAACCGCAGCACACCAGGCCTCCCTGTCCATCACCAACTCCCAGAGTCCACCTAAACCCATGTCAATCGAGTCGATGACGCCATCCAGCCATCTCATCCTCTGTCATCCCCTTCTCCTCCTGCCCTCAATCTTTCCCAGCATCAGGGTCTTTTCCAATGAATCAGCTCTTTGCATCAGGTGGCCAAACTATTGGAGTTTTAGCTTCAACATCACTCCTTCCAATGAACACCCAGGACTGATCTCCTTTAGGATGGACTGGTTGGATCTCCTTGCAGTTCAAGGGACTCTCAAGAGTCTTCTCCAACACCACAGTTCAAAAGCATCAATTCTTCGGCCCTCAGATTTCTTTATAGTCCAACTCCCACATCCATACATGACCCCTGGAAAAACCATAGCCTTGACTAGACGGACCTTTACACAGTTATTTTCAGCTAATTTGAACATGGTGGTATCAAATATTAAACAGGGGTGGAAAAGTACTTCCCAGCCTTGCACAGTATTCCCAATATAACACATCCTGGTATCATGCTTACTTAAAAATAAACAACACACTCCTTCAGCTAATGTTCTACTAGGACTTCCAGAGCCATCTCAGCTATGATTATACCTTGCCAGGTGATCACTAATAGCACAGTCAACATAATTGTTATCAGTTAGATTGGTGCTAAACCATGGATGACCACTGTTATCACCTCTCATCAAGTATTTTCTACTCTGGTATAAGGAAATACCTGGTGTAAGCACAAAAGGGAGGGTGCTGCTCACACCATGTTTATGTAAAATATAAACAGAATTTTCTTTTATTTATTCATTTATTTTTAATTGGAGGATAACTGTTTTACAATATTGTGCTGGTTTCTGCCATACATTAACATGAGTCATAATAGGATTTTCTAACTTTTGGTCCGAAGACTCTTTCTCCTTCCAGTCTATGCCCAAAAACTGACAAGTGGGTGAACTCAGATGTGCTCACAGAGCAGAGCTTACAGCAAATGGAGCAAATATACAACCTATCCAACTCAACCCCTGTCTCTTTTAAGGAAACTTGCAAATGATTAGGGGAATTTAGCAATAAGCACCACTAAAAGTTATCCTGAGATCTGAAAGTTATGTATGTTTCCAAACAATTGAGCTTCTTTTAGCAAGGGCTAAAGAGGACATCATGGATAAATTTGACATGGATGCTGCCACTTAGCATGACTAGCTCATAGGCTACCCTTCAGGATAATCTCCTATTCAATTTGTAAGGTTTTAATTCAATAGGATGCCTAGCATCAGGAATCTTCTCCACCATCCAAGGAGGGAAATGATTTCTTATCAGTTCTTAGGGGATGTGAAGTTAAGAAGGTGGGGGAAGTCTCCTGATTCTGAATGACCACGCAGGAGTCTGAATTCTTAGGAATAAAGGTATCACAGTAACATCCTCAATACTCCCACGATGAACAATTTCAGAGAGCCACACAATCACAGAAGAATCGGTAGTCACCAGAGAGAGACCATTTCTCTAACTACAGCCACTCCACGCCTTCCATGTCAGGTTCCACTAAATGCCCTTTATCATTTATCTGATACAGATGACACACCACTGCCTACGCTCACCAGGCCTGTAGGCACCATCTGCACAAATCTAACTATTCTTAAGTTGGCCTTTTTTCCTACTTAAGTTACCAGAGATGAACCATATCAGTCATCATGTCCCCAGAGTCACTATTATATATGACTAGTACACAGGCTGGTTGGATTATTGACAGATTCTTTAGGTAAGCTCTGCACTGTTGTAGTTTATATTCAGCACTCAAACTGGAAATTCTAGTAGACAGCTCTCTAAAATCTTGTGATGGAATTTTTGGCTCTGAAACATTTCTTCACATAGATCTCAATACAGCAGACGTTGCTGACCCTGGAATGCACTCCTAGCCCTTCACCTGATGATTTGAAATTCTTCTTTTCCTCAGTCCTGAGACCTGGAAAATACCTTAAAATTATCACCACCCAACTTAACAGTATAATAGTTGCTTTCTAAATCAGGATCAGCAAACAATGGCCCCTGAGCCAAATCTGGTCAGCTGCCTGTTATTGTAAATAAAGTTTTATTGGAACACAACCATGTCCATTCATTTACGTACTAACTCAGGCAGCTTTCATGCTACAACTCCAGAGCTGAGTAGTTGCAACAGACGTCTGAACTACAAAGTCTGAAATATTCACTGTCTGGGTCTTTATAGAGTAAGTTTTCAAACCCTCCATTATAAACCACAAGGGAAACAAATTGCTTATTCGGAATAACCTTCTTTCCACCCTGACAAAACAAAAACAAAAAACAGCTGTGACCCAAGTGACTAGTTTTTGCATACTGCTTTGCATAAAATGGGCTTCCCTGTGGCTCAGACAGGAAAGAATCTGCCTGCAATGCGGGAGACCTGGGTTTGATCCCTGGGTCAGGAAGATGCCCTGGAGTAGGGATTGGCAACCCGCTCTAGTATTTTTGCCTGGAGAATCCCATGGACAGGGGAGCCTGGTGAGCTAGACAGTCCATGGGGTCGCAGAGCGTAGGACACCACTGAGCAACTAACACAGTTTCTTCACTTTCACTTTGCATAAAATCTGGTTTGACTCTCTTACAAAGTGTCCTCTGAAATAAGATACATAAAAGATATAAAATACAAGAGAAATCTAAATAAAAATTCTAGAATGATAATAATAATATATAAAATACACTTAATATGTTGTTGTTGTTTTTCAGTCTCTGAGTTGAATGCAACTCTTTGCGACCCCATGAACTGCAGCATGCCAGGCTCCTCTGTTCTCTACTATCTCCTGGAATTTGCTCAAATTCATGTCCATTGAGTCGGTGATGCTATCTAACCATCTCATCTTCTGCTGCCCCCTTCATATAAATATAATATAGTATCAATATACATTATATAATACAATATAATTATACATAATATATATATCCCTCCAGAATTTTTGTTATTTAAATTTAAATTTAAAGTATTTTACATCTCATGATATATGATATGAAGTCATTTCAGTCATGTCCAACTCTTTGCAACCCCATAGACTGTAGCCTGCCAGGTTCTTCCATCCATGGGATTTTCCAGGCAAGAATACTGGAGTGGGCTGCCATTTCCTTCTCCAGGGGATCTTTCCGACCCAGGGATCGAACCTGGGTCTCCCACATTGCAGGCAAACCCTTTACTGTCTGAGCCACCAGGGAATCTCATATGTAACTTATTTCAGAAGAAATTTTGTAAGATATCATATATGTATAAATATGTTTTATTTAAATCAAAAGAAGTTGTGAATTTGCTGGTTTGGGGATACAATAAAGTGAATTCAGTTCTAATCATATGGGATAATTTGAAGTTCTTAGAAAAAAAAGGATAAAAGGAATGTGATATAACAGATAACTCATCATCAATAATAATGTGAAATAAAAAACATATCTTTAAACTGACAACTGTGCCCAGAGTTTTAAACAGGAGATCTTTCAGAGGGTTGGATGGGGGAACATTTTTTCATGGAACCACATCCTGAATTCCTAACACATGATGAATAATGACCTAGCTCCATCCAGAGGGCCACCAAACAACCGTTCCCAGCATGTAACAGGTCTAAGTCAGGATACCACCAGACGCACTCACAGGCTAAGTTAAGGATCTGCTGTCGTAATGGAGTTTGGTCCAGGCAACCTAACCTCAACTTCTTCAACTCTCACCACCTGGTAGCCCTTGGCAAGCTACCCCACAGCCTTCAAAGGGTATCTGCTACATGCTCACAGTGTTTTTAATTTACATTAAACATTTTTAAAATAGGGAGATCTCCCAAATATTTAAAAATTTTGGCCCCTCTTGAAAAACCAGAGGACATGGGTACCCTGGGATCATGTTCTTGCAGGCAGCACCACCTTGAGCTGTGGGAGCTGCCTCATTCAGGGCACAGGTGCTCTCAGGAGCTTTCTGGCTCTCCATACCCACCGCCAACCCTCTCTGTTATCCCCCCTGTGCCCAAAGCTGAGCATAAAGGCTGCTCCCTGTCTCCCTGGCACTGTTCATTTTCTCATCCTTGGCCTGTTTTACTCATTAAAGATACCTGCCCTGTAGGCACCTGAATTCAAACCCAGAGCTAACTCTTCAGACAAATTAATATAGTGCGTTGGCAAAAATGCTTGTTCAACTTTTTCCAAAACATCTTACAGAAAAACCCCAACAAATTTTTAGGTCAACTCAATATTTCCAAATGGATGAGGAGAAATGACTTCTTTTTCTCACTCTCTGGCTCACATGTACACGTTCCCCCACCCTCCTGGTCAGTGACCACCAACAGACCGAAAGCATACGCGTACTTTGCCAATAACAAACTGTCAGACATTTAGAAAAGGCAATCTCTGCCTCATGACTTGCCATTAGAGACATTAGATTCTGCGGGGTCTCCTCTGTCCTTATTTACAGCTCCATGCTAGACATCTTGTCCCTACGAGCATCCCAAAGACAGTCTCTACAGAGAAAGCCTTAGTCATGAAGTAAAACACACTTTATATGGGCTTCCCAGGTGGGGCTAGCAGTAAAGAACCTGCCTGCCCATCAGGAGACAAGAGAGACGTAGGTTTGATCTCTGGGTTAGGAAGATCCCCTGGAGAAGGAAATGGCAACCCACTCCAGTAATCTTGCCTGGAGAATCCCATGGACAGAGAAACCTGGTGGGCTAAAGTTGAGGGTTCACAAAGAGTAGGACATGGCTGAAGCGATTTAGCAGTAGCACAAAACACACTTTAGGTAGAAAGTATTTGCCCTTTGGAGGCAAAGTACCCTCTTCCAGGGTACAAAGTAGAAGAATTTCAGGTGCAATCACTTCCCTCCTAAGAAGATATTTAAATCCCTAGGTAACTTCTGAATTTAGGCATCTCAAATCTGAGTCACTGTAGGAAGTGGGTGGGCTTCCCAGGAGCATTAATGGGAAAGAACCTGCCTGCCAATGCAGGAGACATAAGAGATGCAGGTTCAATCGCTGGGTTGGGAAGATCCCCTGGAGAGGGCATAGCAACCCACTCCAGTATTCTTGCCTGGAGAATCCCATGGGCAAGGGAGCCCGGCGGGCTACAGTCCATGGGGTCTCAAAGAGTCGAACACAACTGAAGGGACTTAGCATGCACACACAGGAAGTGGGTAGTGTGTAATAAATGATCAAAACTTCTACTTCAAGTATCTATAAACAGATGAACAGATAAAGAAAATGTAATATATACATGCAATGGAATGGTATTCAATCTGAAAAAAGGAATGAATTTTGACATGTTACAACATGAATGAACTTTGAAGATATGCTAAGAGAAACAAGTCTGGCAAAAAGGACAAATACTGTATGATTGTACTTAGATGAGGTACCTCAAATAATCGAATTCATAGAGACAGAAAGTAGAATGGTGATTGACAGGAGCTGGGGAGGGGAAAATGGACAGTGTTTAATGGATATAGAGCTTCAGTTGAAAAAGACGAAAAAGTTCTGGAGATGGATGGTGGGGATGGTTGCACAACAATGTGAGTGTAGTTAGTGCTACTGACCACACACTTCAAAAAGTTAAAGTGGTAAATATCATGTATATTTCACCCACAGCAAAAAGAAGAAAACCCTAAGGAGGGTATATCGGGGGGAATATCCTTTTTACTGCTAGAGAAATGTATAAAATCCATAATGTCTAAAGGAAGATGGAACGTGCTAACGGCAGCGTCATAGTGTCCTGTTCCATCTCCATCTGGCCTGTGTGTGAGCTGGCAACGCTCAGGGGGCAAACCTGGCCTGAGAGGCTGGCCTGCTTCACTCTGACCTAGAGGACCCATCAGAGAAGTGTCCACCTTCACACTCAAGGAGATACTTATCTTGGGTGGGGGGCAGGTTAACAGCTGTGCCAACTGGCAGCTTGGGGAGGCTACACCACTACCTTCCAAGAAGTGGAAGCATTAACCTCTCAGCTTTTGCCAA
The DNA here is from genome assembly GCF_027580195.1 of Bos mutus. Classification (NCBI taxonomy): domain Eukaryota; kingdom Metazoa; phylum Chordata; class Mammalia; order Artiodactyla; family Bovidae; genus Bos; species Bos mutus. The sequence goes on along the minus strand of NC_091626.1, from coordinate 24,567,570 downwards.
GCACACACTACATTGTGCATTATTGTGCAAAACTATCTTAGCACAGGGTGTGACAGCAACATTGGATGGGTATCTTAAGTCAGTACACATAACCAAGCTCTCCATAGCTCCATTTTGGCCATGGAGAGGGTGGCAGTGGCTGTGGTGATGGTGGGTGGGTAACAGCAACTCTGGACTCAAAGCTCGGATGCTGGTACCAACCCTGGACATTGTTCACTTTCCAAGTCACCATCTGTCAGCCAAGCCAGTGGCAGCCTCTGTTCTGGACTGTGCTTCTAAACAAAACAATGGGGCTCAACAGATCCTGGGCATGAGAATGGGCAGAATCCTTTCAGGAGCCCCTACTATAGGCCAGTGTGAAAGTTGAACTCATGGAAGATGAGGATGGAAAAGCAACATTTACAGAGATGCTATAGGAGCATTGGAAACAGACTTTTATTTTAACCGAAACTTACACAAACTTGATACAAACCCTACATTATGCAAAACTTTATCACAATTCTACGCATGTTATAACTTGTGGGAGATGGTTGGAGAGTGGATTATTATAATTATCATTTTGATAAAGGACATTTTCTATCAGAAAATGTCACAGAAAGAACAAAATGATAAAAAAAAAGAAAAAGAAAAAGATACTCTTGGTGATCTCCCCCAGGGACTGGCCTTGAACGGACTGGCAAGAATTCTGTGCCCCTCCAACTCCCCTCGCTAAGGTAAAAGAGATATTCTCGGGCTCGGAACCATCCCACTAACACTGTCACCCAAGACTTTTCCTGAGAGGAATATCCAGTGTTAGATGGTACATTGATTATTATGACTCTGCTCAGCAGTGAGGGAAACTCAAGAGGCTGAATGTATAAGACCGGGAGCAAAGCCCAGTGGCCCAGCCAGTCACCCCAGCTCCTTCCCTAGGCTGCAAGACACAATGTTGAATGTGTTTCATAGGTCACATTCACGTCCACTAACATGGCCATAAAAGGACCGTTCACCCGCCTTTCTCCCCATCAGCAACTGAACATGTGAGCTTTCCATCCGTCAGGCTGGCCTTCCTCACCCTTGGGGACATCTAGAAGCCAGATCAGCAGAAGGCTCCCTTTGCAAGTCTCCTCTAGGAGTTGTCAGGGAATGGACTCAATATCATCCCAGCAAATGCTTATTTTTTGTTCTCTTTTTTTCCTCCTCTTTCTCTTTCTTCACTGGGTTATTTTAAACAAAGCTGTCTGTGTTTAAATCTGTTGAACTTGCAGAGATATATTTAATCGCTAGATGGAATTCCTTTCAGAACTAGGCCTCATCAGACACGATAACCAGGAGGCAGGCTGCTTCTTGACATCAGATAAATGGGGCTTGCCTGGGGTGAGGGGAGAGTTTGTTTGTTTGACTGTTTTAGGGGGGAGCGGAGAGACTGCTGATGGCCCTTGTGGCTAATTTATTTCAGTCAAGTCTTAACACATAATCAAACACTTTCAATAGACTTTTGAAGAAGAAAAAAAAAAACTGATCACTCCTCACTTACCACTTCCAACTTGCAGAAATAAAAATACCTAAAGAACATACATGAATGGCTTTTTAAAAAGCCTGAGAGAGCAGAGTTGATCTTTATTCTCTTATTAAAAATGCGGGGTATTTTTCCTTAGAGTTAATATTCAGTCTTTATTTTACAGTAAGTCCTCTATTGATTTTCATGTCTTCACAAAAATTGCTTTTAACTTTTAAAGTTGAAGGTACTTTAAACAAAAATACTGTGCCAGATCAGCACCTTTTCTTTTAAATATTGAAATAAATAAAATAGTTAACTCTTTTTTTTTTCCCTGTAAGTCTGTTTGTGTTCAGTTCTTTCTACGGTAGAGCGATTCCAGTCTGACCTGGATATTTTCTCACAGACACTTTAAAAAAAAAAAAAAAAATGTAATGGAGAATTAAAAAAAAAAAAAAAAAGTCTTCTTATTGCACAAAGTGAGGCCATTCCCGAGACTTCTCTGAGCCGAGCTGAGTTGCGCTGGAGGCTTGTCCACAATCCAGGCTCCTGTGTTGGCGGAAACGCATGCGCAGGAGGGGGCCAGGCAAGGGAAGAGGAGGAGGAGGAGGAGGAAGAGGAAGAGGAGGTGCTGATTCTCGTGGCTTCTCTCCACCTTCTTCACGGCTTGCTTGAAGGATGCCGGAGTCTCCAGGTCAGAGCGTTGACTGCAGAGGGAAAGGCAATGAAAGATAAAACAAAAAACAACAGCATAGGACAACTGCCTAAAAAAGAAAGATTTCAATTTAAGGAAGTGGTGGAAATGAAATGAATCGGGGCGGGGGGGGGGGGGGGGAGCTGGACGGAAACAACTAACAATTTGCCACACGAATGAGGCCACGCTATGCACAACGAGCACCAGACTAGCTGTCTCTCGTGCCTTCATTCAACACCAGCAGCTCAACATCAGCCAGGAATAGGAGAGATCAGCTGCTCCTGGACAACAGAATGACACGAAAAACAGAGGGCGTGCCTGGATTTTTAATCCCTAGGTGGCGTAGCAGGCAAAACTGGGTATTAGCAAAATGTGGCTCAGACAGTAAAGCGTCTGCTAGCAATGCGGGAGACCCGGGTTCGATCCCTGAGTCGGGAAGATCCCTGGAGAAGGAAATGGCAACCCACTCCATAAAATATCCTTGCCTGGAGAATCCCATGAACGGAGGAGCCTGGTAGGCTACAGTCCACGGGGTTGCAAAGAGTCGGACATGACTGAGCGACTTCACTTTCACTTTACTTTTTTCTCCTCTACTTAGAAATGAAACAATCTTTTCCCTGTTGAAATACTCCAGAAGGACCATTATGATAGAATCTGTCACCTGTCACTTAAATGGAAATGAGTAGTATCTATGCTACAGGACCAGTAGTAGTCACAGCAAAGCCGAACGGGTGCCCCATTTGGTCTAAGGCGAAAAAGACACTGCTTCATTCGCACGCTCTCATCCCCCAATCCTGCCCCAGGGTGTCAGAATTACTCAGAGAGAAAATCAAGCCAAGATATCTGTTCCAGTCCTCAACTAGCCCAGTGATCCCCGGAGTCAGCCTTGGAACATAGCGGCAGTTCAAACCAGGTGGGTCCCTTTAGCCTGGATGGAAACCAGCCGGGCAAGGATTTTGCTTCTAGCTGAAATGAAGTCTGCCAGGTTATTTTGGTCTTTGGAATGGAGTAGTCGGCACAAAGGAATAAGCAATAAAACTAAGAACTATCACATTTCACCCCAAGAAGCAGTTCCTGAGGGCAGAGATGGGTCTCCCCATGGTGTCCAGCTCACTCTGACTGGTGAGAGGAGGAGAGGGGAGGGTTCAACTGTAAAGCGGCCAAGCCAGCAGGGAACAAAGTTCAAAATCTAATGAGCTAAAAAAAAAAAACCCCAAAAAACCAAATGAGCTGCTCAGCCTCTTCCAGGTTTCACCTCCCCTTCCCATCCCCCATCGCTTCTGGTACCCAAGGCATCACTGGTCAGGGGTACAGGACTGGATTTGATGCACTTCCAAAGCCAGGACTCTATCCATCCACCAATGCTTTTAAAGGGAGACTGAGAAGGGCCTCATTTCCACCTGCTGCCAAGCCCTCCCTACACCCCTGTTCCTGAATCTTTCCTCTGCATCCCATCCCATCCCACTGTCCCCTTCTCAGATCTGCTTCTGTGCTGTCCCTTCCCAGGCTCCCCTCCTCACCCTCCCCTGTGCTCATCTCTTCACTGTTCCATCTCCTCCAGCCCCTTCACTCCAGCAACAGAACCAGCTGGCCTCTCTCCAGAGCCCCCAGAGAGCGCTTGCCAAGTTGGGCATCCATCAGACTTTCACCCTCTGCCAGGAGTCTTCCAGTCCCTCCCCCAGTGGCCCAGATCCCCACCCACCCAGCCTTGTTTCATTGCTTGCTTGGTGAGTCTGTCTCATAACCATACCCCACATCCTTTCCATTTCCTCAAATTTCTACCTTTGACCCCCCCAACACACACACACAAACACACTCACACACACATTCTTCTTCTACCCTAATTAAGCCACCTAGAAAGTAGTTGGCTGCTTCTCAACTTTTTGCTCCTACATCCATTTTCTCTTTCTGGGCCAAGTGTGGGCCACTGGGAATGTCCTCTTACATCTCAGTCTTCTGCTCTCAGCCGCCTTAAGGAGACTTACTTTGCATCACTCCACAGATCTCCTACTTGCCCCTCACCCCATCTTCATGTCCTCATTCTCTCTCCCTCCCCACCCCCCACCACTGCCTCTGGCTCTCATTTACCTCCTTCACTTGACCTTAATGCTGTGTCCCGCTATGGCTTCAACTTTTCTGCCAAGAAAATTTCTTGAGCATCCACTGTGTATAGAAGGAGACGCTAAATCCTTCCACTAATTAGCTCAGAAACGTTGCTCAGTTCTGTTTATCTCAACAAACAATTATGGCACAATGGTGTCGGGTACTGTCCGAGGGACATGCATGACATCATTTTGCCCTCAAGGAAACACACCATCTGTTTGATGAGAAAGACTACCAAAAAAATCACAATATGTTTTGATAAGCACTAATGCTAAGGACATGGACAAAATGCTGAAGAACAATACTTAAGCACTTTTTAAAAATACTGTGATTTTTGCCATTTTACATTTCAGGCTGTGATTCCCAGTTTTGCTTTTTATTCAGCACTATCTTCATTCTCTCTCACAATAGACACCCTTGCCTACAGATTAAATAGCAATAGTCAAGCTACAGCTCTTTGTTGATCTGGATGACTTCCTCCAAGAAAATCTCCCTGACTACTGTGATCCACAGCAAAAATACTCACATACCATCCCTTGAAACTCTTATATGTTTTTAACTACTTACTAATATCTAGTTTGCCCAGCTAGATTCCAAATAAATCCACTGACCCTGTGTTTAATTTCATCCTATCCTTCACAAGGCTGAGCTGCTATTACTCAGTCCCTAGCCACTAAATGAATGAAAATATTATACTCTACAAACATACTAGTTTAAACCTCAGCTTAAAGGCAAAATTTCTGAGTCACTCATAATGGAGTAAATCAATCATGAATAGAGTCTATAGATTGTAGTACTGCATCAATTTGGATTCCTTGGTTATGATCATTGTACTGCAGTTAATTGAAGAATCTGGGTGAAGAGTATGTGGAAAATCTTTGTATAATTTGTGCAAGTTTTTAAGTATGAAAACTATTTCAAAACTTAAAAAAAAATTTAAGTCAGTTATTGGCGAAGGGCCAGTGTTAAAACACTTTGAAAACCTAATTGCAAATGCTTTTTAGCCAATAATTTCATTCTGACAAGGATCTTCTGTCATTCTCAGCTGTTTTATAAATCAATCAAGTTGAACGATTTTCCCTATATGGTTTTTCCTATTTTGAGTAAATGGTCAGAAATCACTTTTATTAAGCACAACAGAATCGTATAATTCAGTGTTTCAGTGTTAGAAGTACTTGGGTATGTGACCAAAACAGAGTCTGAGGTCTTCACTCCCTGCCACCTCACCCCTCCACCTACTCCACTCCAATGTCACCACCAGCAATCACACTGACCATCAGTCAACCTCAGTTCTTTGGGGAAGTTCATGAAAACTTAGACACTGCCACCTCTCAACAGGATTCTAAGGGGATAATAGGCTGGGATTTAGGAGTTCAGTTTGGGTTGGGTTGGGTTGATTTGGTTTGGTTTTTACAGCATCAGATGCCTCCTTTCAATCCAGTGAGGTCTTGAGTGAAAGACCTTAAAGCCCTTGACTGATCCTACTCAAGAGAGACCCAGACACCACCTACTGACCCTGGAACTTCAGACCAGTCATTTAACCTGATCAAACCTTAGTTTCCTCATCAGCAAAATGGGTATAAAGAAAATCTATTTTATCTCACGGGGTTGTCTGAAGAATCATGGTTAGGTAATGTTGATTATGTATTGTGATAGGGTAAGGAATGTCCAGGCCTTCCATGGTGGCTCAGATGGTAAAGAATCTGTCCGCAACGCGGGAGACTTGGATTCGATCCCTGGGTTTGGAAGATCCCCTGGAGAAGGGAATGGCTACCCACTCCAGTATTTCTGCCTGGAGAATACTCCAGTATTCATTCCTGGTAAATTCCATGGACAGAGGAGCCTGGCAGGCTACAGTCCATGGGATTGCAAAGAGTCAGACATGACTGAACAAGTAACACACACAAGGAATGTCCATATTCTAGGGATAGAGAAACCATGGCAGAGATTCATGGAAACAAACTCATAAAGGGATTAAGTTCAGACTTTTCTACTCTAGGCTTCTACTCAAAAAATGCCTCACTCAGAAAATACATGGCACAAGTAACTTCATTTCCAGAAGAGTCAACAAAATCCCCCATAGAAAAATTCCTAACACACAAGTCTGCTCAAACTTTAAGTACAAGTTCAAGATGATATTCATCAGACATAACAGGAGGCATATTGGGATAATATTAATTAATTTTATTCCACCATGAAGTGAGAACCTCCAAACAGCCTTTAGTTCTCTCCCTAAGTAATAATCTTGTGTTCCCTCAAGTGCTATATAAAGGCAATACCAGGCTGCAGCCCATTAGGTGCAAAGAGAGATGCAAGGTAAGCAGGAAGACTTAAAGGGATACTATTGATGTGAACATCATGTTTTTATTAAGTCTTTCTCTCTAAAATACCAGTAGCAAATCGCATTAGTGACTTTAAAGTACCTTTAAAAAAATTAAATGCAAATTTCTCACTCCCAGTGTTAATAGTGATTAGAGGGTCTGCTCTCTACATAGTCTCAGTAACAGATGTAAAGGATTAGACTGTCCTAGGTAGGAAAAAACAACAGGTAGACAACAACGATAATCACCTTTACAGAAAGAGTTCCCCCCAGGGGTTTTGTATGTTGCAACAAATTTAGAAGGTTCTACTATCTTTGATTCTCCTATCTTTGGGCTAGGATTCAGAAAATTAGGTGACATTTCTGAAGGATTTGGGGTGACGCTTTACTGAGCTGAGGACAGAGAAAACTAATCAGACCATTTTCATCCTATTGATTCTAATTTATTTTGTACTAATATTTGAGTATCGATACTTAACAAAAGCAACAACAAAACAATAGATATGCTGACTACTCACACAACTCTTGCAGTTTCTGAGGTTGCAAGAAAGTAGATCTTTGTCCCTAATAGGCATCAGGAGGGAATGTCTAGAAATGGTAGTTTAGAAGATGAGCTCTCTATAAAGCTGTGCACAGAATTTTAATTGGAATTATCTTTGGGGGATCTAACTGCTTACTCTTCAGTTTTGAAATTCCTTTTAATAAGACTGATTACCTTTTAAAGTTCTCAGGTGGACCTGAGAAAAAGGAAGAGAGATATATCTATATATACTTATAGTCTATATATGGCACATGCAAGGAGCAATGCAGAATAGTATTAAAAGTAAATAGTATAAGTGCTGGAGTCAGGTTGCCAAGGATCAAAATCTGGCTCCTTATTAGCTCTAGGACTTCAAGTACCTTCCTTAATTACTACCGTTCAGTTTCCTCATCCGTAAACTGTGGGTAATACAAGCACCTACCTTACAGGTAGTCAAGAGGATTAAATGAACAGTTCCAGGGAAAACAGAACAAGGCCTGGCATATAAATGGTTTGCCATTGCTATATAAAGAAAGGAGAATAAACTATAACATCGACCATCAAGGCACTTGGAAAGCCAGGACAGCCAGCTTCCTCCTCCTAAGCTCCCTTTTAGAGTTTTCTTCGTTCCCCTTAAGACATCTGCCTCCCAGCAATGTCCATTTCCTTCTCTCGAATGTAACTCAGTCTCTCTGGGTTGATCTTTCCCAGTGAAAAGTGAAGAACTTGAACCTGATCATCTTCAAAGTCCCTTCCAGTTCTTTTCCTGTTTGTTTGTTTTTTTTAAAAGATTGTAAATTCTGATACTATAAGCAAGATAAGGTACTCAAGTAATGCTAAGAGGCATGATTACATTCACCTTTGCTACACCAACTAAGAAAGATGAGAACATCTACCACCCTAAACAAGAGACACTGAAGATCAAGTTATGCCAGTAAAACTAAAATAGGTGAGCAATAGCCATCCTCAGATAAATCTTTGCATGGGAGTTTGTTTAGACAGTTCATTCATGGCTCCCCTTCAGAACCCCAAGCTAGACTCTGAAATTAGATGAACTTTCATAATTTGCTTTGATTATATGCATTTTTTTTTAATTTCAAGTTCAAAGTCAAGCTGTCACTGAGAATTTCAGGACTACAAGCAACTACAAGATTTCAAATGACCATATAGATTGGTTGGATGCATTTTTATTAGTGTAGAAGCTTCCATTTTACCAGTGGGAGCAAGTTGTAAGTCTATGAATCCAATGCCCAAGTCAAAGTAACAGAACAGATGAAGTAAAGGGGTAAAGAATGACAGCAAGAGCAGGTTGCAAGCCCCTCAGCAGAAATCAATGGTAACCAGCTACATTGGCTTTTTCCCATGTGAGCATGCAGGAATATTACAATGTTGGAGGTTTATGCCATATTTTCTAAGAACAGGGCCACATACAGATCAGGCAGACCATCTCTCAAGTGGGTGAGGTAGTTACCCTCATTCTCTCACAACTGAGCACAAACGCCCAGGAAAGCACTTACATATTTAAAGCAGGAGAAAAGTGGAAGCCCTTTCTGTCTCAGGCTACCAGAAAGGGAAGCATAAAGAGTCCATTTGTGGGTTTCTTTGCTTGGTCCTTGCTTCTGTTGGGTTGGTATATTAGTTTAATGAGAGGTCTAATTCATGAGGCTCTGCAAAGGCTAGATTGTCAAAGCAGATCCTTCCAGACACTTACAGCCTATTGCCTGGGTGGCCTCTTAGGTCTCCCAACCCAAGCCAAGGGGCAGTGCCTACGTCTCTGCACCTACACTTTCATGAAGGCCGGAGACCCTGACCACACTTAGGCGGGAATTCAGAATCTTCACATCAACTGGGTTAAATGTTGTACCTAATCAGAGATCTTCTTTTAATTGGCACCTAGAGCAAAGAATTCCACCCTAGACATGCAGTCCCCTCACTCCTACCCCAGGACAACAGCCAACTCCAACCTCAGTTCCCTGGGTTCTGCTTCCAGGTGTAGCCAAAGGAGACAGTTAGCTAAGCACTCCCCCAGCCATTTCTCTTGCAGTTGAAACCCCCCATTCTCCACATGGAGCCCCCTAGGGTCCAAACAAGACTCATATCCCACACCTGGGCCCGGGCCCACATAAGTATGCATGCACACACAGACAGTAGATGGCTGGGTATAAAGATGCTCCAGGGGCCACTCCCACATGAGTAAGGGGGTCCAAACCCAGAAAACAAAAGACAAGTTAGAAGAGGGGAAAGGAAAAAAAGAAAGAAGGAAAAACACAAAACAACTAGGATGGTATTCCCTCATTATAAGACAAGTCAGCCAGGACATACCTTTGGACAAGGACCGCACAGCCGTTATCCTTGGGACTGGCAACGAGGTGGATGGTCTTCATCACCCCAGGGGCCTTGAGCAAGTGTTGCTTTGGTTTATTTCAGGAGGTGCTATTGGAAACATAAAACAAAGTGCCTGGAGGGCACTATAAAAAACAGAAGAAATATGGGAGACTCGATCATCCAATGGGTATTTATATGTTTTTAGACAGGGGCGAGGGGAGAGGGAACTCTACGGTGAGGTAACGTTCTTTCTTCCATGAGCACAGCCTCAGGTGGTTTTGTCACTGCTGAGTCCATGACTTTCTGCTCAGAGTCCATTCCTGAGTTTGGGAATCGCTCTTTGCCAGGAGGAAGGCGAGGAAAAAACCAGCAACAACAAAACAGCAGCTCTGTTGATGGAGGAAGAGGATCCCGCAGCCACCGCTGGTTGAGGCCCAGGCACTGGACGGAGGCCACACATGGGCGGCCCAGCTTCCCGGGAGCTGCTGACACATTCTTGCAAGCAGGGAGGAAGATGGGAAGGTCGAGGAGGAGAAGTAGGGAGGGGTCTGCTGTGGGGAGCCGCCGACTCCATGGGGTACAGATGGCGCCACCCTCTCCGACCGAGGACCTCCTCCTGATGAGGTCGCCTTGGATCAATCCTCCCCCACAGAGGCTTTCTTCTACATGGAATATTACTTTCATTTATTTGATTTCCCTTCTCTCTCCCTCTCTGTCTCAAAAAAAGGAGGTCTACTAATATTAGCTAGAATATATAAATAATCATTTTTTTTAACATTATTGGTTCTTTGTTTCCAAACCCAATGTTCTTCCTCTCTTCATTTTGCCAATAAATAGGGAAACTGAGGAAATCAACTCTGCTCATGTCAAAAAGATTCTCCCCACCCCCAAAAAAAAAAGCTAATCCACCTAACTTCCCATATCTATGGAAAATAAATAGTACATCACAATGCCATCTCTCTGAAGGACTGTTAATTCTGCTCTTTGTTCTGCTTCCTTTCAGTAGTTTGTGCTTCTGCTGTGCATACCCTAAACAGAGGGAAAGGAGGGGAGGAACGTGTGGAAGGTGAAAGGAATAAGCCAGGATGAAGGGAAAACCTAAACTGTCTTTCACTTAAAAAAAAATACATCAGAACCAGAACAATGACCAAAGTCACAGGGTGATGGCTAATTGCCCAGAGAGTCTGTCCCGTGCGTTTAGCAACTGCCCTTTTTATCAGCTGTGGGCGAACCCCGGCCACTGCGACGTCCTCGGCAGGAGCGAGGCTCTTCCAAATCGTCCTCGTCAAAGCCGTGGAAAGTTGAGGTGTCACTTTCTGACGTGGAACCGAATAAGTCCTCCGTGGTGCGTGCCGCGGCCGCTGCCTCCTTCTCCTTCCTGCCTTCTCCTCCCAAATGAGCTGACATGTATGATGAATATATCAGCACATGGGTTAAGCAACAGACAGCATTATTAATATTCTTATTACATTATTACAGTGTTATTCTTAATAGCAAGACCATACATCATTCCACACCAAAGGGATTAACTGGGAGCGTCACCTGGTGACAGGGGTTTGGGGTAAGAGGACAAAGCCAACATCTCCAAGGAAAAGGGTTCTCCCCTCCCCAGAAAGGCATCGTCTCTACTACAATATATTTGTCCGCAGCTCTGACAGCGCCAGATTCAACCACGATCTTTTTCTTTCTTCTCTTCGGAAGGCACACATTCACATGCACGCTCGCTCCACCCGCCCCAGACAATGAGTTTTCTTGGTGGTTTTTAAGCCTGGTTGGTATTTCTTTGGTGTTTTCAGCTGGCGGTTCTTTGCACAATGTTTGTCCTTCATTTTGACAGTCAGCTTTACAAAGGTATTACTGTCAGATAACCCGGTCAAGGTGGTTAAGCCTCCATCCGTTTTATTTTTATTTTTACCCGTTTCTAATCCCATTCTTCCCAAGCCCTTTCAATTCTGCCCTTACAACATGTAGTTCATTTGCACTGAACGCAAAAAGAAGTTGGAAAGTCTGATAAGTGGTAGGTATTCAAAGAGCCTCTTGCTTTGTTTACCCCTGGAGGACATGTCTGTGTGCTGCACCCACACACATGCACACTCACAATCACACATGTGTGCACACAGGCATGCAGGCACGTGAACGCACGCTCCACGTCTTAAACACGCCCAGGTCTAAGTTACTCCACAAAGTCTGGGGTTGTTCAGTCTAACTCAGAGCACTCAGAAAGTGGGAACTAGGGGTGGCAAAGCTGAATAAAAGACAGTATCCTGAAATCTATAAAACTTGGGTACAAACTCTTTCACGTTCTAAATGGGCCCCAGGACTGCCCCCTATTGAGGTCACAAGGCTCCACTTACAGTGTCAGTTTCAGGAATCTCATTTTTTCTCCCAGGAGAAGTAGGTAGTGGAGTAGATGGGAAGGAAAAGACAGCTTTCCCAAGCTCCACACTCTTCCTTGGAAGGACTCCAGGGAGGCCCTAGAGAAGTATTCACCCACCTGCCTTCACAAAGCATATCCCATGGGCTAATGCCACCTGTTTATTCCCCAGGTGTCAACTATTTCAGGAACATCAGAGTCAGACCTAGACTAAATTATCCACCAAAACTAATCCTTGGCGAATGCAATGAGAACACCTAGGCTGGTATAAAATGGCCCCCTGGGTGACATAGCAGACAGATCCTGGGAAGAATAAGCGAGTTAAGGCTGTGGGAGAGAGAGGCTTTGGGCAGGAAAAACCAGCTCGCCACTTCTGGTCCCCCTCGGATCACATTCAAGTACCCCATCTTTTGTAGGAAAGGAAAAGGGGACATCTCAGCAGTTTTCACTGAGAATTCTGAAGCTGCCCTCTCTAACCCATCTTCAACCCACAGCAGTCCATACAATTCTGACTAGAATATCTCGCCACCAAGTAACTCTGCTTCTGGTGGTAGAGATTTTGCCTGATGGCTTTCTCTTTAAAAATGCTGAACTGAATTTCATTTGCTTCGTTTTCTTTCTGAGTTTGCTTCGTTTTCGAGTGTCTAAATCCCAGAGTCCACTGTCACATGGGCCCCCTCGTCTAAGCTGGCACCAGTAGAATAAAAAGTTCAACATTAAGTATCACATTTGGCAAGTAAAGGAACTGACAGAATTGCACAGATGGGCCACCCTGTCAGGGTCCTTAAGCATTAAATGTGGGGGTTGTGTGCAGTAGAAACCACAATGCTTTTCTAGTTATTGATTTGCCGTCTTAAACCTTAAACAATCCAAAACCAAATATTAAAGGACTAAAAGCTACAGTCTGTGGACAGAGCCAGGGAAGAATTGAGCTGCTATAGTAAAGCCAGGTGTGGTCATCCCAGGCCCTCTCTCAGGACTAGGAGTTGAACAGATGCTGTGTAGAAAGGTGGGAAGGAGCCATGACTCCCAGCTGCTGGAACCAACCATCCAGCAGAACTGAATTTCACCTACTAGTTAGCAGATGATGAGACTAAAGATGAGTCTGAAGCTTTCCTCCCTGCCTTGCACTTGAGCCTCATTACAACACAAAACAATATGAAAAGCCAACCATGATCCAACATGAAACAGCAAAACAAAAGCCTGAAGACTGAACTCATTTTAAGGACGAAAGAACAAAACCAGGTTTAGTCTTTGAATAGATTAAAGATGAAAATTCAAAACATCCCAAGCCTACTCCAGAAGAGTCCTAAGAACACCTGCCCTTTTGCCTCCTTGATCTTCCAGGCTCTCTTTGGTTTTCCACATGAGAAAATGGGATGAGTGGCCAATGGAGGTGGTATTTATGCTGCTACCCAGAAGCCTAGGGGTCTCTGATTCCCCCACAACTCTAGATGTGGCAGCTCTCTCAACATTCATGTCTCCACATTCTTCCGGTTTGCCCCGGGCACTTCCACAGAACAAACACGTCTTTTTGTGACGTGCACATCACCCGATACAAGGAAGCACACTGCTTCTGTCTCCGGCTGTTTCCACACTGTCTCACCGTCGTCCATAACAACACACACCGAGAAATATCCACCTCATGGAAAGGCCGGACAGACACAAGCCCACACCTTCTTCTTTCCCTTTTCCCTAGATCTCAGAACATAGATTTTAGTTCTTAAGACTCAAGAAGGAAAAAAAAATCCCCCTTGCACTTGAAAAATCACCACCATCACTTCTGGACCCACCCTTCAGTCCCTGTCCCCGACAAGATGGCAGAGGAATGAGAGTGGAAGAGGTCCTGGTCTACGGGCACACAATGAGAGAAGGGGCCACACTCACCAGAGCGTCCACAGTCTGCACAGGATACCAGCTCCTCCGGCCTCCCACTCTTCTTGTTCATATTGGAGCCCCCCAAGCAGAAGTCGCAGTAGTTATTGGGAATAACTGTCCCATCCGGTCCTTTCTGGGCTGTGGAAACATTTTTAAAAAAAACCAGTGTTAGACTAAAGTGAGTCTCCACTGGCCCCTCTTCTCCTGCTGGTGTGGCTGAATCTGCTCCAGAAAGAATATGAGGTTTAGAATCTGAGGTTTGGTTACAACCAGGCTGTTTTCTTGGGCCAAGTTTTATGATTCTCCTCAGTTCAATGGTACTAATGTCTTGAAAGCCATTCAGAGCCGAGTTTGATTTTTGCAATATTTGTTAGTTCTGTGTTGGTAGAGAAATAACCCTGCTCCTCTGATTGCATCCCTGGATCACTGAAGCATCCAGAGAGCCTACGAGTCAAGTGAACTTCTCTCATCCCTGAACAACTGGCCCTCAGGGTCCAAACATCAGATGACAACCATCAGTGGTGCTGTGACTACAGGGAAGGAGAAAGACCACTACCTGGGCCTTGCCCTACCTAGGGAAAGAGGCTCCTGTTTAGGAAATAGTCCTTCTGTCTCTGAAAAGGAAAACAAAGAAGCAAGGATGAGGGAATCATTCCAGGAAGGACCCTGAAGATGCTCTTGGGGACTCTGATACACATGTTGGCGGGTAATAGGTGTCCACTCTTGTTCAGCCTATCCATCTCCCTAAAGTCCAGACTCATTGGTTATGGAAAGCACACAGGACTAGTTAATCAGCAGATCCCTAGAATCAGAACTGGACACTTAGCTCAGTCTCATACTGGACATCAACCCTGAATAGTCATTGGAAGGACTGTTGCTGAAGCTGAAGCTCCAATACTTTGGCCACCTGATGCAAAGACTCAGCACAGTGGAAAAGACTCTGATGGTGGGAAAGACCAAAGGCAAAAAGAGGGCAGCAGAGGATGAGATGGTTGGACAGTGTCACCAACTCAATGGACATGAACTGGAGCAAACTCTGGGAGATAGTGGAGGACAGGGAAACCTGGTGTGCTGCAAATCCACAGGGTTGCTAAGAGTCAGACATGACTTAGCAACTGAACAACAGCACACCAGATATGGAGTGAATGGTGAGTTAATGAGCATATCTTGAGGCTTAAGATTTTCACAAGGCACCCTTGCCGAAAGGCCTTACACAAAAGCAAAGGAATATCCTGGGACATGATTTTTCAAAACAAAGCTTGTGAAAACAGCACATGTCCTCGAGCACTGAAATCTCAGTTTCTAAGGGCTGGTTTAAAAGCTTTGGACAGGTTCTTTGTATGAGGAGAAATGTTTTCATTTTCCTTGTTTTTCGATCCCTATTGTGGACACTTCTTTGTCATATTAACACTCTCTGTCTGTGACAAAGAAGAAAAGTCTCTCTGTTTATGGGATCAGCCTAAACCACAAGGGTACCTTCCTCCTCCCCAATTCCAACGTCTGCCACTATCTTTCATTATTCACTGGCTAACATTAATCAGGGTCCCGTAGGGTACAAATCTGTAAAAGGAAGCAGATATGTGAGCAGAAATACCATCCAGACAGTAAGTGATAAACGGATTCACCCTCTTTAATATGATTCCCCCTGGCCTCTGCTTCCTCCATGCCTCTTCTTTGCCTCCAGGAATAGAAAAACTTACCTGGGGAAGGCGGAAGACAAAAGCTCACAGAATTACATTATAGAGGGTTAATCCATTTATCAGTTGCTATTTGGATTGTTCAATCAGTTTCTAAGTCATTGATTTTCATCTTCAGGGAGGCAGACAATTCTCTGCAAGAAAAGTGGGGGCTGACTGGGTAAACAGAGAAGGGGGCCACACCCTGTAGCCTCTGGGAATGTGAGTTTTTCTTCATCAGTCACTGCATCTCAAAGACAGATGTGCATCATACAGAATGGTTTTGCAAATAATCTCCAAAAAGCAGGATGTCCGCAAAAAGTTTACTCTGCCTGTAAAATTCATTGCCCAAATCCAGAAGGAAGTCCCTTTCTTCTTCTTTTTCACTCAATGGCCATCTTAACCATTTTTAGAACTCTCTCAAGGAAATCCAAGTATGTTTATGAAACAAACAAACTCAGGTTTCTTCATTAAGCAACTATCATGGAAATCAGTCAAAAGATGAACAGAAAGAAGTGGGTAATTTCAAATGGAGGTGTTGAGTGTCAACCAAAGCTAAGTTTCATGACTGGTATGAACTAGATATAAAATGTGGAAATGCCAATCACAACTTAGGTAGCTTCCTGAATGGCGAGAGATCAAAGAACTCCATGTACATCTTCACACCGAACCTCTCAGGAGGCCCAGTCTCATCACCCTTTTCTTTCCTGCTCTCTTAGGGACTCCTTTTTATGTCAGACTTCTCCCGTTTCACAAAATCTG
This sequence comes from Bos mutus, assembly GCF_027580195.1. Classification (NCBI taxonomy): domain Eukaryota; kingdom Metazoa; phylum Chordata; class Mammalia; order Artiodactyla; family Bovidae; genus Bos; species Bos mutus. The sequence continues at coordinate 24,551,441 of NC_091626.1, read as the reverse complement.
TAAGCAACCAAAGGATCTAGTTTTTCTCCAACATACCGTATCCCTTGTGATTTATCAAAATGAAGACATAGAATATAGAGTATAAGAATGCCCAGAAAGGGACTTCCCTGGTCGTCCAGTGATAAAGAATCTGCCTTCCGATGCAGCAGGTGTGGGTTCAGTCCCTGGTTGGGAAGCTAAGATCCCACATGCCACGGGGCAACTAAGCCCATACACCTCAACTAGACAGCCTGTGTACCACCAACTACAGAGCCCACGTGCTCCAGAGCCCACGAACCACAATTAGAGAGAAGCCTCTGAGCACAACAACTAAGACCCTATGCAGCAAAAAAACAAAAAAGAAAGCCCAGATAATTCTTTAGTTTTTACCACCAACAGACCATTGGTAGAACACCGTATTAAACTAGGGACTTGAACCTGGCAAGAAATAAAAAATTCAGAAACAGTCTAGTATAGCATAGCAGACAGTGGTGGAGAAATCAAACCTACAGGGAAAGACCAAAGAGGAGAATTGAATTCATCTGATGAAGCAAAGCTTCCGAGGAAACTGAACCAGAGCAGGGTCTCCACGTATATTTGTGGACTGAGCGACCTCCCTTTCACTTTTCACTTTCATGCATTGGAGAAGGAAATGGTAACCCACTCCAGTGTTCTTGCCTGGAGAATCCCAGGGACGGGGGAGCCTGGTGGGCTTCCATCTATGGGGTCGCACAGAGTCGGACACGACTGAAGCGACTTAGCAGCAGCAGCAGCATACCAGAGAAGGCAATGGCACCCCACTCCAGTACTCCTGCCTGGAAAATCCCATGGATGGAGGAGCCTGGTAGGCTGCAGTCCATGGAGTCGCTGAGGGTTGGACACAACTGAGTGACTTCACTTTCACTTTTCACTTTCACACATTGTAGAAGGAAATGGCAACCCACTCCAGTGTTCTTGCCTGGAGAATCCCAGGGACGGCAGAGCCTGGTGGGCTGCTGTCTCTGGGGTCGCACAGAGTCGGACACGACTGAAGCAACTTAGCAGCAGCAGCAGCATACAAATTCCCAGCCAAAGGGATGAATAAGGTGATAAACTTCTAACTGCAGGCCCTGGTGTGTACAGCTGTGACAGGCCAGGTGGATGGGTACAGTTTTATCCCAGTGAGGGCCCAGTATAGAAAGTGATAGTCAGCAGTTAGACTTCATTTTCCAGTGAAATCCTTTCTACTTCAATTCCTACTCCCCTCTCATGACAGTGAGCTCAAGCTTCCATCCATCTTGGTAAAATGGCATGGGATGGACTAGCCAACAGCTTTCTCATCTGGTTCTCTTCTTACTCTTTGGGGGTCTTTAGGATTAGTTTTACAATGAGGGTTCTCCCATGGAGCGCTCCCAATTCTCTGGCCAGAAATGACCAATCAGGCCTTGGGGAGAGCATGCTGTTGAAGTCACTTCTAGGACCTTCCCCCCGTCTATACATTTGTACACTTGCCTCATCCCCCCATAGTCAATGATTTACTCCTTCCAATAGGGGAGTATACACATCCAACTCATTGTTAGAAAACCAACACGTCCTGCACACAGGAAATGGTTAACAATGATGTGTGAGATGAACAGCTTAGGAAAGGATAGCAGAGAGGTAGGTAAGCAACCCAGGGATGCCTCAGGAGCCCCTCCTAGGGGGACAGAGGCAGAGTTACCAGTCACTCTGAATAGCCCTCTCTGCCTAGGTTATTTCCCTAATCCCCAGAGAGAAGAGCTGGTCGTGTCCAAATGGATTGATCGGTCATCTGGTCTGGGTCATGTCTAGCTAGCTCCCAGAGTACACAAGAGTGGGTAGCCAAGGGCCCTGGGTTGCTGGAAGAGTAACACTAGACTATACCCCCTATTACGGAGAAGGCAATGGCACCCCACTCCAGTACTCTTGCCTGGAAAATCCCATGGACGGAGGAGCCTGGTGGGCTGCAGTCCATGGGGTCGCTAAGAGTGGAACACGACTGAGCGACTTCACTTTTACTTTTCACTTTCATGCACTGGAGAAGGAAATGGCAACCCACTCCAGTGTTCTTGCCTGGAGAATCCCAGGGACGGGGGAGCCTGGTGGGCTGCCGTCTATGGGGTCACAGAGTCGGACACGACTGAAGCGACCTGGCGGCAGCAGCAGTGTACCCCTATTACAGTAGGTACAACGTTGTCCTATACACAGACACACAAGGGAAGTAAAGACCAGGATTGTCTCATGACAAGGGAACAACAGATTGTGCCTACCCACTTAGCCCCCTATTCAACCACTTTTTGAGAAGATAAAGAAGCAGACATATATGACAACTACAAGATGGTAACATGTCTTACCCTGATGCTTTTCATATACTATTTCATTGATTCTCACAACATTTTTGTGAAGTAGGGAGCATCTGACAGATGAGGTAACTGAAGCCCAAAGAGATGAAGGGGCTGGCTTCAGGGCCTAGTTAAGATGTGGAAGAAGCGGGATTCACCCCCTGGGTTGTCAGTATTCCCAGAGACTCTGTCTCTAATCACACTTCTCTGCCTCCAGGAAGTCCAGAGCCAATTCTGCATATAAAATATTTCATAAATCTCTTTAAAGTCAATGTGATTCACCCATTACTTTACTTGGGAAGCCCAAAGCAATAAAAAGTATTGAGATTGGCCTGATAAAAGCGGAAATTCCCTTTGAACTTACATTTAATGTCTCTACCACAGTAATCCATCCTGGTGGCCCTGTTTATTGTCATAGACTCCATGAAAACACTTCTCCAGAGGATTCCAGAGGCTCATGAAGGAATTTTTTAAAGTAAAGCTCACACCATGGCTTTATTGGCCTTTGGCCTGACCCATCCGTGAGCAATTTCCTGGCACCATCTATGAGGTCATTATAAAAAGGATTTTACTATAAATAGGAAGCTTGCCCAGACCTTGCCAGTAGTATTTAAATAGACATTCCGCTTCTGCTTATGGGAAATTGAGTCCCGCTTCATAGAACAGGATGACGGAGAGGCCTACGACCCGAGTGGCATGTCGATGGCAGAGTCTGCAATGATGGATTTGGTTTTCTGTTGATTAATGTTCATGGGCTGAGATCATATAAGTGAGACAAAGAAGCTGCTGAGAAAATAAAGTGAGCTTTGAGAGAGCTTCCTTCATGGCTCAGATGGTAAAGAACCCACCTGCAATGTAGGAGACCCAGGTTCGATCCCTGGGTTGGGAAGATCCCCTAGAGGAGGGCATGGCTACCCACTCCAGTATGCTTGCCTGTAGCATTCCATAGACAGAGGAACCTGGTGGGCTACAGTCCATGGGGTTGCAAAAAGTCAGACATGACAGCGACTAACACTTTCTAACACTTTGAGAGTTCAGGGGTTCACCTAGCGGGTGAGGGGGGGTAACTTTAAAAAGTTCAAAGGAAAAAAAAATGGAAATCAGGAACAAAGTTCATGAAAAAATGCCAAACAATAATAATAACAAAAGGTGGGAGGGAGTATTCAGATAAATCAAGAGAAAGGAAAAGCCAGGTCCCAAACAATCCCACCAGCACCCTGGGGAAAGGGTGAGCCAGCCTTCAGGAAAGGTGTCAGAGCACACCAGCACATCACAGGACTTCTGACTTCAGCCAGGACACATGGCAAGCGCAAGCAAGGCCCCAAACCTTCCACCGATCTACTACCAGGACAGGGCTGTCTGGCCCCTCTCTTGGTCTGATTGCTGCAGTGACGCGTCTGCCACTCAGGAGAAGAATGCATGGAGACCACAGGCTGGCCACCAGCAACAACCCTTCACCTGCTTCCGCCGAGACCAGAGCCTCCTCCCTAGGGTCCTAGGGAAGGAGGAAGCCAGCTGGAAGTTCAGGCTCCTCCATGGCACATCCACAAAAGCATGACTTCACGTCCCGAGCAGATGCTCCGACCGCCTGCCAGGGTGCACAGCCTCGGGGCCGTGTTCCGTGCCCACCACCCAGCCCCACCCCAGCCCAGGCCCGCAGCTGTCTAGCCAGGGCCGGCTAGCAAGACGGTACAGCTGCTCAAGGAACCCAGGGCGGGCAGGGAGAAGAGCCCTCCAGGAGGCGCTGTGCCTCTCCGCGCCCCCCTCCCCAACCCCTCCCTCGTTCCCCCACCACCCTCCACGACTGACAGTTCCCGTCCCTCCACAGGTCTGACATGTTACCATGGCAACCGGAATCCTGGGCTCCGGCAGCCTCTGGTCTTGCCACCTGTTATTACTTCATCTCTCAAGTGTAAAGCATCCTAGCCTGGTGCCATGTGGCTGCACAGAGCACATCTTCAGAGGATGGAGTTAAAGAGAAGCGAGAGGCAAAGAGGGAGAAGGTGGAAGGCAGCCCCAGACTGGCCACACAGGGCACACCGGACAGGCTGGGCTGGCGGAGGAAGCTGCAGAGACGGGGCGGGAGGTGTCGGGGAGAGCCAACGTGCCTTCCGTTCAGAATCAGCGAGCAGGCCTCAGCTGGAGGCCACCGCCGCCGCCTGCTCCCTTCCACCCAGCCTTTAATGAGGGACCTGGGAAGGGAGGGGGAGGCGGCGGAAGGCTGGGGCTGGGAAGAGATCGGTGCTGGGCCCAAGTGGAGCAGAGCCACGAGAGGGTTAAAGTGATGAGATAAAGACTGTGGGGAAGGCTGGACCAGAGGGCACACAGAGCCTCCAAGCCTGGATAAATGGCCTTAATTCTCATGCTCCTGCTCACCCTACTCCTTACGTGTTTACTCATATAAATTATCCCCAAGGCCTGACACCTTTTTTTCATTGCTTCCCTAGAACTGATGAAAAAATAAATCCCACAGATCCCAGGAATAAAAATGTTGGGATTCCATTCAGGCTGGTTCTTCTTGGCCACCTAATAGCAACTCCGGCCCCACCCCAGGACTCCAGAGGGAAGACAAACGATGCCCTCCTCCATGAATGTGGAAGACGGGGCAGCCGGGGAGCCCAGGGGAAAACAGACACCTGGATCCACTCAGCACGTGATCCACTCATGCGCCATCTTGCCACCTGGCATTGAACACAGTGTGAGTGTGTGACAGGGACTTGGGAGACGTGCTGCTAAGGCAGAATGACTCCAGGCCCCCAGAGGAGTCCTTCTGGAGACGAGAAGGCCGAGGGCTGATTTAATAAGTCTTTGGGGTTATAGATAGGCCTAAGTCGCCGACTCCATATTGTCCAGGACAACGGGAGACAGGAGCTGAAACGGCAGCACGCTGCTGTCAGAAAGCTGGACACGAGCGCGGCTCAACAGGTGAAGGCCTGGGTGGAGGAGCAGGCTTCTTGGGAGAGGCCTCTGCACCTGGGAAGATGTCCCTGGCCCAGGTTTGTTTGCATGTGTGCCCATCTAGAGGCAAGAGAATATACGAGATGTCGTCTTAAGGCCCCCTTCCGGCCTACTATCTGAGGATTATAATAGGGTGAAAGAAGAGACAGAAAAGCGAAGTTTTCCAAACCCCAAGGAACTCAGCCTTTCATCCCTGCTTCATGTTTGTGTACGCGTCTCTCTCCACGTTAGCCGTGAGCTCCCTGAGGGCAGGAGCGGTGTCTTTAATCTCTGAATCCCCAGCACCTGACACAGTGATTGACACAGAGCTGACAATAAATACTTAATGAAAGGATGGGCAGATCTTCACAGAGGCTTTTGGGAGGGGAAGAAAACCAACTGCCGGGAAAAGGGAAGTCAAAGATCAGGAACTCAGGGGATGCAAAGTGTCTCCTGAGCACTGACTGACCGTCCTAAGGCACTTCCAGCATCAGTCCTGGCTGTAACGGGGGAAGTAAAGACTGGGGGTGGGGGCATCAGAGAGAATAAAGCAGTGGTGGAGGAAGTCGACAGGTCTGCACTCCTGCGGGAAGCCTCTCCCTTAGGCATTTCTTGGAAAGCCAAGATGGAAGGAGTTAAGAACTCGCAGCCTCAGTTGGCCCCCAGGGCCCCTTAAACCCCATGTTTGCTGTCTTGCCAGGCGCCCTGAAGTAGCCAGTGAGAATATTAGGCCCTGACTTACTATGTGCTCTGGTGGCTGTAGAATCTTCCTGAAAATGTTAAGTATATGCCAGTCATCCCAGCCTTCTTTATATCTGTCTTCTTCCCTCTATCTTTATAAAACATAAGATTCAAACCATTAGACACAGACCTTGCAAATATTTACTCCAAGACACTGTGCTGTAGAATCAGAAAGCACACGTCTGTTCACACTGACGTCTCCCTCTTAATGGATGTGTTTGGTTAGAGTTGCCATTTGCCAGGAGTTTGGACCCCACATCCCCAGTTCTGGGACTGGACGGTCACATGACCCGACAGTAATGTCCTTTGTGCTCCAGCCTCAGGCCAGCAACCGGGGGTCTGTCACTGAGGCTTCGGAAGAGTGAGAAAAAGACGAAGCAAAGCGGATTACTTTTCTCGGTGCTGATAAAGGAAAAGCACAAGGAGATGTTTCCATTTTCCAGCGGCAGGTCATGTGGGTCAGTTCGTGCCCTGGCGTAGCAACTTGTTATTGCCACCAAATGAGTCAGCTGAGGGGAAGAACGTTTCACTTGGGAGGAACAATGTCAGAAAGGCTGTGAATGAAGTGGCGTCGTTCCCCTGAGAGAATGGCAGGCCATCCCGGTGCTGTCGAGCAGGAGAAGCCTGGTCCGCTTGACTCGTCAGGATATTATTATCGTGATGGCAGAACTCGGCAAGCCCCCTTCCTCTCTTCCTCTCTGCCTTGCCCCTCTCCACCCCTCCTCGCCACCACCTCCATGGGACTCAGGCCTGTCAACCCCACTGGTCTGCCAAGGACCAGCATTTTCTGTGTCTTTCAGACTGAAAAACAGTACTCAGGAAAAAGAAAAGGATGAGCCCAAGCATCAGACCTGAGGAGGAGGAGAGAGTCAAGGACCACGGAGCTGATGGGCAGGCCAGCCCCGGGGTAAGGGCCCAGACGAGGACCACACCCAGAAAGCAAGCCGGGAAGCGGGTGCTGGGAGCCACACAGACATTGCCTTCGGTAGGACAGAGTCCTAGGAAAAGGATCAAAACCAAGTTCCCCCTAGATTTAACAGTGCCACATCATTCCTGGTTATGTGACTCAGTGCTTCCAAAAGAAAAAAGAATTAAAGGCAAACACTGATTGCTTAGAGGTTTTTGAAAGCTCTACCTCTCTAAGGCAGTGGTTCACACAGGGACTTCTTAAAAATGCTAATTCTAGGCCTCCACCCCAGACCTATCTAATCCAAAATTCTAGGATGGGATCCAGCAGTGTGTGTGTTTAAGGAACAGGTGTTCCTGACGTGCTCAGGCTGTAGGACCACAGCTCTAACGAGACACGTCACAGACATACCACACTGTGTCATACATATCTTCTGTCAGTGCTGTACTATATACTAATTCACTTATTTCACCATCACATAACCCTGTGGTGGAGATGCATTAGGGCTTCCCTGGTGCCTCAGTGGTAAAGAATCTGCCTGCAATGCCGGAGATGAAGAAGACTCAGGTTCAATCCCTGGATTGGGAAGATCCCCTGGAGGAGGGCATGGCAACCCACTCCAGTATTCTTGCCTGGAGAATCCCATGGACAGAGGAACCTGGCGGGCTACAGTCCACGGGGTTGCAAAGAGTCAGCTAGGACTGAAGCAATTGAGCACAAATAGATGCATAAATGTTCTCATTTCAGACAGGTGATAAGGCAAAAGGAAGCTTGTCTAAGGTCAAGCTACATGGGCCTTGAGCCCAGGCAGTGGGGCTCTTAGCTGGCCCACCTGATACTACCTTGCCACAGGCACACACAACCACACACCCGAGGGAAGTCAAGTCAGAGTGGCTGGCAGTCCCTGGAGGCTAGGGCTTCTCAAATTTGAGTGCGGTGCAAGCAAACCACTTAGGGATCGCATTAAAATTCAGATTAGGATTCATAGGCTCAGGAAGGGCCTGAGAACCCACGTTTCTTATAAGCTCCCCCTCAGGGTAGCCAAGTATCCAGGTGTGCCTGCCACTGAGGTGTTTTCAGGGCACAGAACTTTCAGTCTAAAACTGGGAATGTCCTCAGCCAACCTGGACAAGCTGGTCACCGGAGTCCCAGGTGATACTAAAACTGCTGACCACACTTTGAGAAGCAAAAATGTGGGCCCTCAAGATGAAGAGTTTGGATTGTATTCAAGTATGATGAAAGTTTTGAGAGCATGGCATGGCATAATCTACCTTATACTTTTAAAAGATGACTTTGGCTACTCCATGGAGAAGAGACTATGAGAGGTAAGAATAAACACAGAGAGACCAATAAAGAAGTTGCAATGATCCAAGCAGGAGCTGAAGCTGGTGGTGTTGGAGATGGAGAAAGGGAGCCAATATGGGTGGTGAGCCAATATGGGTGGTGAAGGAAAACAGCGCCAAGGATGAGTCCTAGGGTTTTCACTTCAGGTACAGCATTATCTTTTTAAAGAACAAGGCCAGAAAGAAATAAAAAGAACTTGGAAAGACTGAGCCATAGAATGAGAGAGAAAGATGCAGGAAAATGGTTGAACAGAGAGATGTGTGATTTTTTTTTTCCATAGCAAAACTCATTTACAAGTCTCAAGCAGAATTTGTAAAGGAGGTTCCACATAATGTCATAAATAGCTTAAATTTGTTCTGAAGATTAAATATGCCTGCTATGGTCTAGTCAAGGCTATGGTTTTTCCTGTGGTCATGTATGGATGTGAGAGTTGGACTGTGAAGAAGGCTGAGTGCCGAAGAATTGATGCTTTTGAATTGTGGTGTTGGAGAAGACTCTTGAGAGTCCCTTGGACTGCAAGGAGATCCAACCAGTCCATTCTAAAGGAGATCAGCCCTGGGATTTCTTTGGAAGGAATGATGCTAAAGCTGAAACTCCAGTATTTTGGCCACCTCATGGGAAGAGTTGACTCATTGGAAAAGACTCTGATGCTGGGAGGGATTGGGGGCAGGAGGAGAAGGGGATGACAGAGGATGAGATGGCTGGATGGCATCACTGACTCGATGTACGTGAGTCTGAGTGAACTCCGGGAGTTGGTGATGGACAGGGAGGCCTGGCGTGCTGTGATTCATGGGGTCGCAAAGAGTCGGACACGACTGAGCGACTGATCTGATGGTCTGAATTGTTTCTCCCCTAAAATGCACATATTAAAGTCTTTACCCTTCGTGTGATGGCATCGAGAGATGAGGCCCTCGTGGTGGGGATTAGTGTCCTTATAAGAGACACCAGAGACTTTTCTTCTCTCCACCTACTTGTGGGGCTTTCCAGGTGGTGCCAGTGGTAAAGAATCCACCTGCCAAAGGCAGGAGATATAAGAGACACAGGTTCGATCCCTGGGTCAGGAAGATCCCCTGGAGGAAGGCATGGCAACCCACTCCAGTATTCTTGCCTGGAGAATCCCATGGACAGAGGAGCCTGGTGGGCTGCAGTTCCATCAGAGTCACAAAGAGTCAGACACAACTGAAGGGACTTAGCTCACCTGGCCCTGCAGCAACATGTACCAAGAAAAGGCCATGTGAGGATATAGCAAAGAGATAGCCATCTCCAACCCAAGGAGAGAGTCCCCACAAGACACTGACCATCTAAAAGACACTTTTAGAACTGTGAGGAATAAATTCCTATTGTTTAAGCTACCAGTCTATAGTATTTTGTTATATAACCCAGGCTGACTTCAATATTGCCCATTAATACATTCATTTCTTTTGAAAAGTCACTATGCAATGTGATGCACTTGATAATTGACCTATAGGGGAACATTAAGGGTCATCAGTAGGACCACAACAAACATCCCAGGTTGAGACTGGGATTCATCACTTGAGGTTCCAGTGTCCTGACATAACTGAATGGTGTCCAAATTAAGCACATTCACATCTCAGCTTCTCATCTTGCTGTGTGACCTGGAGCAAGTTCCTAAACCTTTCTGAGCCTCCGTTTCCTCAACCGTAAAAATCAGAGGGAAGCATGTACCTCGTGGACTTGCAGACATCACATGAGATGATGCGTATAAAGTGCCTGGCACCATTAGGTATTCCACCATGTCTTTCTCACTTCTTCTCCTCTGTAAAACAATTTTATTTCTGAAAAGGCAGGAAAAATAGATCACAGTAATAAATAAGTAAGCTTTCCCAAGAAGCGACACATGACTGAAGAATTCACATTCATGCTCCGTGTCCAAGGGCACATCCCTCAGTCTCTGGGTGCCTTGGTGTCCTCTAGGAGACATGACACCTATCTTATAAGGTTACTGTGAGGAATGAATGAGATAAACACAGCACGCCTAGCACAGTGTCTGACACATTCAAGGAATGTCAGCAAGTATTATCATCCTTGTCACTGATCAAGACCATGGGACTCTTCAATCCTGAACATTCTAGGTAATTAGGCCAAAAATGTGAGAGAAATAAGAGGCTCACAGAAAGGCAAGTGGCGGGTAGATGCCCGATCCTGGGGAAACAGGAAGGGAAATTCAGGGCCAGACACCGGCTAGATTCCACCCCACAGCTTCCTCCTACCCGGTGTCTCATATCCGTCTCATTTCCTGGGGCCAAGACTACGTGTTCTCTTTTAGGAGCCCCAGTTACACGTGGCCCCATGAGGGCGTATGCCCAGTAAGTGCTCAGTAAACACTCACATTTAGCTTATGTGGAAGGATTCGTGCACCATGTCTAAGAGTTAGCAAAGGTTGTGCCAGGACTGAGTCAGGCTCTGACAGTTTCGCCTGAGGCCAGTGAGACCCCCATAGGCAGTCAGCTTCTCAGCATCGCATAGCCACAGACAGGCCGTGACTCAGATCGTCCATCTGTGGTCTGCACATGCTCTGCTGGCCCAAAGGGCATGGAGGCGGGATGTAGGCACTCTCATCAAGAGGGCCAGGTGCCAGACACCCACATCGCCTAGAGACTCATAACAACCCCACAGGGGCAGCAAGATGGTTCTCTCTGTTTCATGGATGAGGCAACAAAGGAGCAGAGAAGTGTAACTGACCCACATCCATACACAGAAGATGGCAAGGTGGCCAGGTCATGATTCGCACATGGGCCGGGCCAACTCCAGTGCCATTTTCTCAGCCACAGGGTCCAGAGTGTGGATGATCCACCGGTTTGGAGAGCTGACTCTAAGTATACCTTCGAGGTCAGAGCAACCCCTCAGATTCTTCTTTGCTTTGGAATCTATAAACTGTTCAGTAAAATAATAATTCACCTAAGGAACACCCGTGTTCCAAATTTGCTCTTTAGGGAGTGGGCAGCTCACTTTTTCAGACAGAGCCCTGGATCAAAGCCTGAACTTCCTGTGTCAAGGTTGGGTAAGTGGTGGGGTGGGTTGTGTGGGTTATAAAGCTTCTCAGGCACCTTTCAGAGTGATCCAAAATTCTTAAGCTCATGCAAAACATAACTTTCACTCTCTCTCTTGAAGCTGTATCTGCTGCCCCTGGGCCATATGCTAGAGGACAGAGATGTCAGAAGACTAACATCTGTTCCATCTTCCCCATCAGTGTGGCAATGACATCATATGCTTCTTTTAGATAATTTGCACATTATCAGACTAATTTTCAGATTATCTAATCAGCCGACATTACCCTTAATCAACTCAGCTCTCCTCTTTCAGTTCTGCAGAGTACAGCGTGCCCTCCACAGGCACACTGGGGTGGGGACTTTTCTTCTCTTGACAGATATTGAGAGCCTAGCTATATGCCAGGCCACCGCTATTAAACAGAAGACTGAGCCCTCTTGGGACTGAGGGCAACCCGACTTCCATGCCAGGAACCTGAGACATAGGCTTGGAATAAATTTTATAGATCCATATATTAAAACACATTTCCTTCATAGAAGCTCCAAGTATGTTGTAGAGAGCATTCTACAATCATTTATGCTATTAAATAAGAAAGAGATGCCACACCACCATTAATAATGTGTGTGTATGTGTGTGCACGTGCGTGCATACTGTTGAGTCCAACTCTTTGCAACTCCATGGACTGTAGCCTGCCAGGCTCCTCTGTCCATGAAATTTTCTAGGCAAGACTGCTGGAGTGGGTTGCCATTTCCTTCTCCAGGAGATCTTTCCAACTCAGGGATTGAACCCCCATCTCTTGTGTCTCCAACATTGGCAGGCAGGTTCTTTACCAGCTGAGCCACCACAGAAGCCCAACAGTTAATAATACACCACATATATTTCTCTATAAATCATTTATTCTTACTTCTAGTGATGACTCTCCTTTTCCTTTGTTGTTCAGTCACTAAGTTAAGTCACTAAGTCATGTCCAGCTCTTTACGACCCTGGACTGCAGCAGGCCGGGCTCCTCTGTCCTCCACTGCCTCCTGGAGTTTGCTCAAATTCATGTCTATTGAGTCGGTGATGCTATCTAACCACCTCATCCTCTGCCACCCCCTTCTCCTTTTGCCTTCAATCCTCCCCAGCATCTGAATCTTTTCCAATGAGTCAGCTCTTCACATCAGGTGGCCTACTTCAGCATCAGTCCTTCCAATGAATATTCAGGGTTGATTTCCTTTAGAATTGGCTGGTTTGATCTCCTTGCAGTCCAAGGGACTCTCAAGAGTTTTCCCCAGCGCCGCATTTCAAAAGCATCAATTCTTCAGCCCATAGCGCTCTTTATGGTCCAACTCTCACATCCATACATGACTACTGGAAAAACCAGAGATTTGACTATACAGACCTTTGCTGGCAAAGTGATGTCTCTGCTTTTTAATACGATGTCTAGGTTTGTTATAGCTTTCCTTCCAAGAAGTAAGCATCTTTTAATTTCATGGCTGCAGTCACCATACACAGTGATTTGGGGGCCCAAGAAAATAAAGTCTCCTTTTCCTATAGGATGACAACTACCCAGCCTGGCAGAGAAGATACTTAAAGCTGTGGCCCTTGCCCATGTTTCCACCATTTCTGCAATGCCACTGTCAAACCCAACTACTACTAATTGTCTGAACACAACATGCTACTTCACACCTCTGCCCCTGTGCACACAGTTCCCCGTGCTTGGGAAGCTCTCTCCCACCCAGTCAATTTCTCCTTGTTCTTCAAGGGCTAACTTGAAGGCCACTTCCTCAGGGAAGCCTTTGCAAATCCCCTCATGTTTTTTAAATGTTCTCATGTTCTGAAGCTTTCATTGTCCTGCAGGACTTTTTAAAACCCAGATTGCTGGGGCTTCACTGGTAGCTCAGTGGTAAAGAATCTGCTTGCCAATGCAGGAGACATGGGTTCGATCCCTGATCCGAGAAGAGCTCACGTGCTGTGGAGCAACTAAGGCCGCATGTGCCACAACTGTTGAACCAGTGCTCCAGAGCCCGGGAGCTACAACTACTGAGCCCATACACCCTAGAGGCTGTGTTCTGCAGCAAGAGAAGCCACCAGCAACGAGAAGCCTGCGGCCCCCAACTAGCAAGTAGCCCCTGCTCGTCGCAACTAGAGAAAGCCCACGTGCAGCAACAAAGACCTAACACAGCCAAAACACAAATTAACTAAATAAATAAAATTATTAAAACACACACACACACAGAGTGCTGACCAGCACCCTCAGAGTCTGTTTCTGAAGGTCTGGTGGAGCCAGAAAACTGCATTCCCAGCAAGTTCCCAGGTGATGCTGAAGCCACACTTAGAGCACTGCTGCCCTTGGAGTAGAAAGTGTGCCATGCTCTTGAGCCCTTGGCTTCCTTCACCAGACTCTGTACAAACCCTATTACACATTCCTGCTCACGACTGCGTGCTCTCCAAGGTCGGGGACCAAGACAGTATTTGATACATGATCGTTAAACCAACAGATGGATGGATGGATGGATAGATGGATGGACGGACTGATTAATATACTAGACTGAATTTATTCACACAGCTTTTTCATACAGGTCCATGACCTCAGAAATGCCCATACTCGCACCACCCACAAAGAAAGATACCTTGAAAACATCGTCTATAATAGATTACCACTGTGCAAAGAAGATAAAAAGAAATTCAAGAAGAGCTTTGACATTGTGAGCCTGTGTCAAAGGAGTTTTGAATTGTAACCCAGTGCTGTTTACCAATGGAGAAGGCAATGGCACCCCACTCCAGTACTCTTGCCTGGAAAATCCCAGGGATGGGGGAGGCTGGTGGGCTGCAGTCCATGGGGTCGCTAAGAGTCAGACACAACTGAGCAACTTCACTTTCCCTTTTCGCTTTCATGCATTGAAGAAGGAAATGGCAACCCACTCCAGTGTTCTGGAGAATCCTAGGGACGGCGGAGCCTGGTGGGCTGCCATCTATGGGGTCACACAGAGTCGGACACGACTGAAGCGACTTAGCAGCAGCAGCGGCTGTTTACCAAGGTGGCATTGACGGAGTCACAACAGGACGCCCCTGAGTGGCAGCTGTCAGAGTCCAAACCTGCCCAAACCTTCCCTCCATCTATTCACATAAATACAGTCTATGCATGTGTGTGTGTGTCTGTCTGACTGTCTGTACGCATATAGGCACATATGTGCGAGTGACATTTGTAGAAAGTAGATGAAAGGGTCTAATGGTGGTCTAGTGGCTAAGATGCCTTGCTCCCAAGGCAGGAGGCGTAAGTTCGATTCTTGGTCAGGGAACTAGATCCCACATCAACTAAAGATCATGCCACAGTGAAGATCAAAGATCCTATGTGCCAAAACTAAGACCCAGCACAGCCAGATAAATAAATAAAATATTTTTTTAAAAAGAAGAAGAAAGTAGATGAAGGTGGGCAGAGAAATATTAATAGAAGAAGTAGGAAGAATCCAGCCTCCTACAGGGAGGAGAAGGGTAGCAGCTCAGGCAGGGAGGACCCCATCAGAAAAGTCCTGTCTGTCAAGGAGGGGTGTCTGAGCTCCACACAGCCCTGCACTGCCTGGAGTTTAGGCAGAGAGGGAAGGGCACATAGCAAAGGGGACAGATGTGCGGGGAGGCAAGCAGCATATATCCAGGAGAAAATGCGGGCCCAGGAGAGGAACAAAGGCAGCAGAGCTGGGAGGCGGCGGGAGGCCGGAGAAGCACAGCACAGGGCAGCATGGGGCGGAGGGCAGGGGCAGTCAGAGCCGGTTCCAGCACTCCACTCTGCCCTTTCAGCAGCGGCAGGAGCAGGGATGAGCAATGGGCTTTGCTGGAGACACAGCTGGGGGGAAGCACAAGGGACAGCAGGAGGACCAAAGTCAAAAGGTCTCTGCGGCTGCAGGTGGTGCAAAGGCAGATGCCCGTGACATCTCCAGTGTCTGTAAGGGCAGCTTTTCCCACAGGCCTGTGCTCACAAGCAGCTGGGGTCACCCTGCAGCTCTGCTCAAAGGGGAAAAAGTCAGCATTCCCACCTCGCTGGCATCCAGAACCTTTTCTGGGGGGGAACTGGAGATGAACCTCCCGGATGGAGCGCTCCTGCCTCCCTCCCGCACTCCAAAAGCCTTGCCAAGGGAGGATCACAGGCTGAGACCTTGGAATGCTGCCGAAGCTTGTCACCTTCGATTCCCCGCACAGCCCCTGTAGCATTTAGGGGCAGGATGGGTGTCCCACCACCAAACAGCGGGGGCAGCTAATGACTAGGTATTGATGATGCTGGCAATTAGAGCACATGGGAACATGGTGAGGGGGCCGCTCACCAGGGACGTGTGGGAGGGAGCAGGGCACACACTCGGAGTGGCAAACAGTCAGTGTTTGTGTGCAGGGGGCCCAGGAAGAGAGCTGCTGTCTCTTGGATTCATCCAGAGAAATTGGGGAAGAGGGGAGGGAGGGCTCTGTGGACACTGAGGGTATCTCTGTTGCAGCCCATCTCCCCTATCCCTGCTAGTAAAATTAGAGTTAATCACAGACTTCTCAGAGGCCTTGGGAGGAGATGTTGTCAAAATGGTGCTTGTGAGGGTTCTTGAACCTTCCTCGTATGAGAAGGCCCTGGATGAGCCCAGCAACAGCTGTTGTTTTTCTATGCAGTTTAAACCCCTCCAGTGGTTGCATGATCCTTTATGAAGAACCCAATTTCTCATGACCAGGATGAGAGGAGGGGGATGGAGCAGGGCTGGAACAAGAGTGCTCACTGGCAAACCCCCCGAGAGAGGGGAGCACATGGCTGGATACTCAGGGATTCGTCTCCATCCAGGAGAAAAGATGCAGCTTCCTCCCTAAGCAAGGCTGCCCAGCCTCACGGTGAGGACATAAGGACAATGACCCACAAGACTGCGTGAGGAGATCCCGGTGGACGGAGAATAACAGGGGCCAGTGCCCACCTTGGAAGTCAACAGACAGCTGGGAGGGGCCCGCAGGAACGGCTAAGGAGGAGTCCACTTGGGGCCCATGGTATACCTGGAGGTCACAAGGAACCCTCCTCTGTGGCTGCCATCACCATGCACACACACACAAAAAGATCCAGACCAAAGAGAGGCACGCCTAACCCTGTGGCGTGGGGAACAAAACGGCCTGTCATTTGAGAAGAGATTTAAAGGAGATACCCAGGTGGCTCAGTCGGTAAAGAATCTGCCTGCAATGCAGGAGACCTGGGTTCTATCCCTGGATCAGGGAGATCCCCTAAAGAAGGAAATGGCAACCCACTCCAGTATTCTTGCCTGGCAAATCCCATGAACAGAGGAACCTGGAGGGCTACAGGCCATGGGATCGCAAAGAGTCAGACACGACTTAGCAACTAAACCACCACTACCATAAAGGAGATAAAGTGTCAGTCACTCAGTTGTGTCCAACTCTTTGTGACCCCATGGACTGTGGCCCACCAGGCTCCTCTGTCCTTGGAATTCTCCAGGCAAGAATACTGGAGTGGGTTGCCATTTCTTTCTGCAGGGGATCTTCCCGACCCAGGGATTGAACCCAGGTCTCCCACATTGCAGGCAAACTCTTTACCAACTGAGCCACCAGGGAAGCCCTTAAAGGGGAGATAAGCCAGCGCCAGTTGCTGTTGTTTAGTCACTAAGTCATGTCCAGCTCTTTGTGACCCCATGGACTGTAGCCGCCAGGCTCCTCTGCCCACGAGATTTTCCAGGCAAGAATACTGGAGTGGGTTGTCATTTCCTTCTCCAGGGGGTCTTCCCGACCCAGGGATTAAACTCATGTCTCTTGCTTTGGCAGGTGGATTCTTTACCACTGAGCCACCAAGGAAGCCCACAAGCCAGCACTGGGGGGAGTGGGAAATAACACCAAACGATAAATAGTTTAGAGAGAGCAACCTTTGCTAATCAATGCCTCCCAGATAGCAACCTAAATCAAAGGAAGGCACTCACGGCCTCCTCGAGGCAGGAGACAATAGCTATGCCTTGGCCACTTAGATCAGAGACAGGAGGAGAGGAGAGATGGCAGAATGCAAAACCCAGCTGATTGGTACGGGTCAATGTATATTCCTTTCTGGAAGATAAGGGTGAACCAAGGGAACCTCT
This sequence comes from Bos mutus, assembly GCF_027580195.1. Lineage (NCBI taxonomy): Eukaryota > Metazoa > Chordata > Mammalia > Artiodactyla > Bovidae > Bos > Bos mutus. Next base: position 24,534,111 of record NC_091626.1, on the reverse strand, counting down.
CCCCAGGGAGAAGGCAGAGACCTCAGCGTTGTGACTACTCAGAAGCTGACATGCGGAGGAGGGCACCTCCTGCCTGCTTTCAGGTTCTGTCCAGATAACAACAGTTGGTGAGAAAATAAACAGTCGGGCTTGCACCAGAAGAGAGGTTCACGAAGGGCTTGAATTCTTAAAGAGACTGAGAATTAAAGAAGGTGCTATGGTCTGAATCATGTCCCTCCCAAACTCACATGTTGAACTCTAACCCCCAGGATATGACTATATTTGGATCTAAGACCTTTAAAGAGATGATGAAAAAGCACAAGTTAGAATGAGACTGTTAGGATGGGCCCTAATCCAAGCTAACTGGTGTCCTTATAAAAAGAGGAAATCTGGACACACACATAACCTCAGAAGTACATGTGCACAACGGGATGACCACATGAGAGGCAGCAGGAGGGCGGCCACCTGCAAACCAAGGAGAGGGGCCTCCAAGGACACCCACCCTGATGACACCTTGATGTGGGGCTTCTAGCTCCAGAACTGTGAGAAAACAAATCACTGGTAAGCCAGTCAGCCTTTGGTACTTTGTTGGGGCAATCCGAGGAACTAAGACAGAAGGCAATGCTACAAAGGGAAAGTGGGTTGGGGGTTAAGGGAGAACCCAGACTAATCCAAAGAAAGGTTTTGGCCAACATGTGTTCATTGTCTCAAACACTGGCTGAAGGCAGTCAATTCACATCAGTTGACTGAGTTGACTGACTGACTTGCACAGGAGTCATCCTCAAACTCCAGAATCTGAATATTTTTAAAGGTCTGATCCCTTGTATTTCATTGACTTGTTCGCTAAAGGAACCCCTACCACAAAATCTTCTGAACAAAATAGAAAACACTGGCATGTCCACAATTATTCCTCACCCCATCATCCTAGAATGACCCACATTTTGAAGCAAGCCCTAAAGATCCCATCATCCCATCCCATCCTGAGTTTGGGGTGGGTCCAGAAACCTTAAAGAATGTCGTAGAGGGAAGTCACGTGGTGAATGCTAAGCCCTTTGCGACTCTCTAATTCATAAATGGAAGCTGAAGAAGGAAAGAAAGAATAGAAATGGAAACACAAATTTCAGAATCATTTTGGCTCTCCAGAGCCCAGCATCCCCAATGACAAGCACACCCAGGTCATGTTTGCTGATTGAGGGATCAAGAGAAGAGCATGGAAACTCTAGGGTAGTATTTTTTTTACCCAAATTGTCACCTTACGAGAGCCAAGACGATGGATCAAGAATATCCTGTGTCTCTTATGGCCAAGGAGACATTTGGAAGGTCTGTCTGAACTGACACACCCCAGAGCTTTGCCCAACTCAGATTAGCAGCTGTGAATGGATCTTCTAGAGCTGGGGAAAAAGACTGCCAGGTCTGGCATTTGACGATAGCCAGGTAAAGAGGTTTCCCTTGGCCTTAACACTTACCTTCTGTCCTCTGGGAACAGAGCTGGGTGTGCCACCCCTGCTCAGCCCACTCTAAGCCTGGGGCTCCGCTGACCTACAGGGGTATTTGGGAGGCTGAAATAGCCAACTCATCACAAATCATTGAGACCAATCCACAAGTGCCAGCAGACAATCCCACAGGTGAACAGAAAGGAAAGCTTGTAGCCCTGCCCATCCACCTTACCACTCACCCAACCCAACACCTGGGAACTCACGTCTGTGGTTCTCGTTTCTGTGGTTGGGTGGGGACCGGGTCTCCTGGTCTTGGGCCTCATCCCCCTCCTCGCTGGCCAGATGAGTGTGAGCATAGTGGTAGCTGAGTCCTGGCCGGTTCTTGTAGCGCTTGCCGCAGACTAGAGAAGAAAAGAAGAAAGGAAAACAAAAATGTCAGCAACGTCTGCAGCCGCTGCCATCAATCTCCCAGGCAGTGGCTCATCCATCCACCCCAGAGCCAGTTTCCTTGAAAAAGTGTCTCCCACTCCCAACACCCCTCACCCACTGGACAGAACCAACAGCACTATAACAGCACGGACCCAGGTAAAGAAAAACCCCAGAAGTTGAACTGAGTAAGAGCACCATCATTTCCTAGCTGTGAGACCCTGGGAAAGTCACTTGCCCTCTCTGCCTCAGGTTTCTTCAGAGGAAAAATGAGAATCACAATAGTACTTCACTCTTGAGTTGTTATGATGAGTTAATCTCTGTGCAAAGCACTTGAGAACAGAGCTGGGCACACGGGAAGGGTGGTCGTTATTATAACTTTGAAGTTAAAAGGTATTAGGAGTCTATTTTGGCTTCCCAAGTGGCGCTAGTGGTAAAGAACCACCTGCCAATGCAAGAGATGTAGGAGGAGCAAGTCCAATCCCTGGGTCAGGAAGATCCACTGGAGAAGGGCATGGCAACCCACTTCAGTATTCTTGCCTGGAGAATCCCACGGACAGAGGATCCTAGCAGGCTGTAGTCCATAGGGTCACAAAGTGAGACATGACTGAAGCGACTTAGCACGCACAGACTGGAGTCTATTTAATTTAATCCAATGTCCCGTATATGGATGAGGCAAGTGAGGCCCAGCAAGGCTAAGCGATGTGCCTGGGAACACACAGCCAGTTATGGATGAGCCAGCCACCGGAACCCAGGCCTCCTGGACTCCTGTGCAGTTCTCCTTCTGCCACCCTCTGGTTGACTCTGTATGAAGTACAAAAGCTTTATGTGGACCATATTTTTGATGTGATTTTTGTGCCAGAAAAACACATTCCATTTCCACCATGAAAACCATAAATCCAAGGCATCCTTGGTAAATGTGCTAGCCAGGAGCTTGTGTCTTTGATGGCCCAAGGAGTCTCTGATACCCCAAATCTCTAAAAAATGTGTCCCGGCAGGCCCTACTACTCAAGTGGACAGTCGGAGACAAGGGCAACAAGCAACACAAATATGGTTTCTTGGGGCCAAAAAGATGAAAGGGCAGCTCCCTTGGTTGTCTGCTCAGCACATAAATGGCTAAGACTAGACCACTGTCACCCCCCTGCCTACCACAAAGCCCAACATCCCAGCCCCTGGAGGGATGGCACTTCTGGTGGCAGAAGTCTTGAGGGTCTTCAGGTAAAAATCCTGTGCTGACCCTCTCATCTTGCCCCCACCTCTCCCCAGCAGAGCAAACCCCACCCAATCTGCTGGACCAGCTGAAATTGGCAGCTTTAAGAGACTCTCCCTTCACATGCCTGGGTTATAGCTGTGATAGTAAACACTTCACAAGGTGGAAAGAGCACAGGCTTCATCATCAGACATGGGTTCAAATCCCACTTTCAGGGGCCAAAGTTGACCAGCTGCATGACCTCCACAGTATAGAGAAGAGCTGTGACACAATGCTCTTACCAGCCTCCCTTATTATTTCTGGTGGGGTTTCCTTTCTTTCCTCGTGGCTTAGACAGTAAAGAATCCACCTGCAATGCAGGAGACCTGGGTTCGATCCCTGAGTCAGGAAGATCCCCTGGAGAAGGGAATGGCTACTCACTCCAGTGTTCTTGCCTGGAGAATTCCATGGACAGAGGAGCTTCACAGAGTACAGTCCACGGGATCTCAGAGTGGGACATATCCGAGCAACTTTTTTTTTCCTTTCTTACTAGATTCTCTTGGGTTTTTCAAGTATTATAACCTCAGCAAAAATAGATAATGTCATCTCTTCTTTCTCATATTTATACAAACTATTTTATCTTCTTAGCTTAATTCATTTGTAAGAATCACCAAGACCATATTCTAAAACAGCAAAAGTAAGTTTTTCCTATTGTAGTGAAATTGCATTTAGTGATTCGCTGTTTAGAATTCACTGTAAGTGACTAGGCTGTATTCTCTATCAAGTTTAAGTAGTTCGTCTTATTCCTGGGTTAGTTTTATTACAGGAGAATTTTACCAGCTAGCCTTTCAGCATCTACTAATATATGATGCTACTTTAGTTTGTTGATATGGTGAATTACATTGATTTCCTAATGCTTCCAACTATTGAGCCATTCTTGCATTCCTAGAATGTACCCCCTTTGATTGGAGCGTATTATCTTTTTTATATGCTGCTGCATTCTATTTTCTAATTTTACATCTACACTCAGACTTGAGATAGGTCTATAATTTTTCACCTATCTTTTATCTTGCTTTTCAGTCACATAGTTATGTTGACTTCCAAAAACGAATTGAGTTCTCTGTGAAATTGAATAAGACACATAATCCCTACGTGACTTTTTTTTTAATCTGAAAACAACAATAGTACTACCTACCTTGAAGGATTATAAGTAACATTTGTAAAGTATCTCATTCAGTACCCATCACCTAAAAGATGCTCAAGAAACAGTAGTGAGGGGTGAGGGGCTTCAGTGTGGTCTACCACAGGAGACCACAGGAGGCGCCGGACCCTCCTGAAAGAGGGGCTTTCACCTTTACCTCTACTACGGAATCTGGCAATTGTCTGGACTATCTCAACAAGGTGAGAGTCTGAAATTCAAGTGTTGATCAAGTTGTTGACCTAGTAACTATAAATTCAAGTCCTGCAATTGGCTTCCCTCTCTCTCTCTCCTCTTCACGGGCACACATAAATATTGCAAAAAAAATAATAACATGGCACTACACATCTCAATTCCATTTCACTCAGGAAATGGGCCCTAAGGAGACCTCTGAGGCACACTGTGGGCCTGCTTGTGGCTTTTTCTATTTAACCTTTTAAATGATCTAAGGGCAATAAACAGCAAATTACGGGGTCACTGGACATAAATTCATTTTATTACCAAGCATATTACTGGTGAGGAGTAAATGTGTTTATTAAAATAAGGACAATAACATCAGTACTGATACGGGGACACCTCAGCCGCCTCTGCAGCTCTCCCACCACACGCGCCTCCGCATTTTATTTGAGTCGTTTTGTTGTGATTACAGCTTGTTGTTGTTGTTTTAGTCACTAAGTTGTATCTGACTCTTTTGTGACCCATGGACTGTAACCCACCAGGCCCCTCTATCCGGGGGAGTTCCCAGGCAAGAATACTGGAGTGGGTTGCTGTTTCCTTCTCCAGGGGATCTTCCCAACCCAGGGATCAAACCTGGGTCTCCTGCATTGATAGGTGGATTATTATTTTTTTAGTTTATGTATTTATTTTAATTGGAGGCTAATTACTTTACACTATTATAGTGGTTTTTGCCTTATATCAATATCAATCAGCCATGGGTATACATGTGTCCCCCCATCGTGACGCCCCCCCGCCTCCCTCCCCACCCCATCCCTCTGGGTTTCCCAGAGCACCAGTTTTGAGTGCCCAGTCAGGTGGATTCTTTACCACTGAGCCACCATACTGTCTTCCTTAATCACAGAATCCCAGGATCTTAAGAGTCATGTGGTCTAACTAGCTATCCAATTGTTTTATTCCCACGAACATTCTAGATGCTTTTCTGGAACAACTCCACTGATGGGGAACTCACTACCCACCCGAGCGGACATTTCTTCTTTGATTTCCTTAAATTATGGCCAGGACTGCACTGGAGGGCCTCTCCTAGGACCGTTTCATATCAATTTCCTCTTGATGGCAACGACTCTACCTCTCATGCTGCCAAACACATTTTACACCTTCAAAACATACCCACTGAATAGCTGTTGAGTGAACCCAGCAACACTTTGTAGAAAACCAGGAGATCGGGGAAGAGGTAGGTGTGCAGAACCGGCTCCATCTATCCACATTAATCTCACACTGCTAATGCTAATGCTAAGTCACTTCAGTCGTGTCCGACTCTGTGCGACCCCATAGACGGCAGCTCACCAGGCTCCCCAGTCCCTGGGATTCTCCAGGCAAGAACACTGGAGTGGATTGCCATTTCCTTCTCCAATGCAGGAAAGTGAAAAATGAAAGTGAAGTCGCTCAGCCGTGTCCGACTTTTAGCGACCCCATGGACTGCAGCCTACCAGGCTCCTCTGTCCATGGGATTTTCAAGGCAAGAGTACTGGAGTGGGGTGCCATTGCCTTCTCTGAATCTCACACTAATAGTTCTTAAAAGCTACAAAACCAAATCCAAGCAAAAAGCTTCCCTTATCTCCTTCCCCAACATCACAGACAGTAACTGTCTTAGAGCAGATCCTTTTGCTAGAAGAGAGATTCTCAAAGAGTAATCCCCAGACCAGCACCTTCAGCAGCACCTGGGAAGCTGTTAGAGACGCAGATTCTTGGGTTCTGCCCCAGGCCTACCAGATCAGAAAGTCTGGGGTAGAGCCTGGCAATCTGTGTGCTAACAGGCCCTGTAGGTAACTTTGAATACACACTACAGTTTGAGAACCACTGTTAGAAGATTGAATATTTTGAGGCTTGACTCCCACCCTGCGTCTGCCTGCCCTTCTGGATGGATGGTGGTGGCAGGCAGGGGCAGTGGGAGCAGCCCTGAGATCTGTGTTCCACTATTAGAAGTAACAGAACCAGACGGCACATGGAGGTCCTGGAAGCCAGACCCCTTAACCACGATCCCTACATGCAGAGCTTTCCAGGTGGAGCTTCATTTTTTACCACCTGCTTATACAATGTCATCCCTTCGTCACCAGGTCTTCAAGAAAACATTTATTAAACACCTAGTGTGTGCCCAGTCTTGAGGTACCAGAAGAGAAAGATGAATGAGCCCATCTCCTCCCTCCAGGAGTCCGCAGTCTAGCACAGGGGATACACACATCAGCTAGCAAGGAGGGAGGTGGGACCCATGCACCACTGTGAGCCTGTGCATGGCACAGAGGAGGACCCAGTGCCTGGGCTTGAGGCAGGGATGGGGGGATGGCTTCCCGGGGGAGGTGGATGAGCTATGGCATGTGAGATAGCAGGACATCACCAGGCAGACAGAGGACGAGGGCCTGTGGGCGCCAAAGCACATTTCACCAGCACCTCTGGGACCTGCAGGATGTTTAGTAAAGCCGGTGGGAAGCAGGCTTCGGGGTGGGTGTGAGGAGACTAAGGAGAGGAAGGTGGGTGGGACTTTATTCCGACAGTGGGAGGCCAGGGGAGGACTGTGTGTATCCGGAGGACCTACTTAATCAGATTTATATTTTAGAGATACCGCTTAAGACTCTAGTGTGAAAGATGGATTTGGAAATGGCAGGAGGCTATTTTAGGGCTTCCCTGATGTCTCAGATGGTAAAGAATCTGCCTGCAATGCAGGAGACCCAGGTTCGATCCCTGGATGGGAAGATTTTGTGGAGAAGGGAATGGCAACCCATTCCAGATTTGATGTAACTATAAAGACATCCTGAAATCACCTAAATCTAATGTCAAATTGAGTCGGACATGACTGAGCAACAACAACAACAGAGGCTACTCTAATTTTTAATGTGTGAACAATGAGGACTTCAGCATAGGAAGGAGGTTAAAGAGAGAGAATCTGGTAGAAGTGGGAGCAGGTGGGAGGAAGCAGCAAGGAGGAGCCTAAAAAGACTTCGGCCAACTTGGCTTCCTGGCCACGCACCATCCAGCACCCGTCCACCACCCCAGCCTCATCTGGAGCCACATTCCACCTCCTTCTTGGACTTCCTGCCCACTGACCTTTCATTTCTTAAACAGTTTTCTTTCCACCACAGAGCCTTTGCACAAGCCTCTACCCAGAATGTCCCCCAGCCCCAGTTTGCCTGATTAACTTCAGTTAATGATCCTGCATGATCCTTCAGTTCTCCAGTATTTCCAATCACAATTAGGACCCTGGTGTGTTATCTTCCCAGGATGAGTCATGTGTCAGTACTTGTCTCTCCCACTAGCAGCAAGCATGGCAGGCCCTGAGTGTCTGGACACTGATGCAGCCCCAGTGCTCAGCTCGGGGCCTACACTTGATGTCAGCTAAGGGAAGCAAATGCAGATCATGGCATCTGGTCCCATCACTTCATGAGAAATAGATGGGGAAACAGTGGAAACGGTGTCAGACTTTATTTTGGGGGGCTCCCAAATCACTGCAGTTGGTGACTGCAGCCATGAAATTAAAAGACGCTTACTCCTTGAAAGGAAAGTCATGACCAATCTAGACAGCATATTGAAAAGCAGAGACGTTACTTTGCCAACAAAGGTCCATCTAGTCAAGGCTATGGTTTTTCCAGTGGTCATGTATGGATGTGAGAGTTGGACTGTGAAGAAGGCTGAGCTCCAAAGAATTGATGCTTTTGAACTGTGGTGTTGGAGAAGACTCTTGAGAGTCCCTTGGACTGCAAGGAGATCCAACCAGTCTGTCGTAAGGAGATCAGTCCTGGGTGTTCATTGGAAGGAATGATGCTAAAGCTGAAACTCCAGTACTTTGGCCACCTCATGCGAAGAGTTGACTCATTGGAAAAGACTCTGATGCTGGGAGGGATTGGGGGCAGGAGGAGAAGGGGACGACAGAGGATGAGATGGCTGGATGGCATCACTGACTCGATGGACGTTGAGTCTCAGTGAACTCCGGGAGTTGGTGATGGACAGGGAGGCCTGGCGTGCTGCGATTCATGGGGTCGCAAAGAGTCGGACACGACTGAGCGACTGAACTGAACTGAACTGAAGGGAAGCAATAAAAACACCCAGGCTTCTGATTTGGGCAGTGGGGTAGAAGCATGTAGCAGGAAACTCAGATTTAAAGAAGGAAGGGAATGAGTTCAGTCTGGGGTGGAGATTTTGGATTAAGTTATTCCAAACCGCCACCCTCACCATGGAAGAGCTGCCACAGTTAAAGCAGGATTCCCCAGTCTGCGGCTGGCTTGTACACTTGGAGTTTTAGGAAGGAGATGCGGATGTTGGAGCTGGCAGGGTGGGAGTAGGACTTACGGATCAGGAAAGAATGAGGAGAGGAAGAAAAAAGGTGTGGACACAGGACAGAACTCAGAAAACACCAGTATCTTAAGAGTCTGGTGGAGAAAGAGAAACCAACATAAAATTTTTGTTAAGAAAAAGTTACACCCACCAGACTTCCCTGGTGATCCAGTGGCTAAGACTCCACCTTTAAATGCAGGCAGAGGGGTTTGATTTCTGGGTGGGGAACTAAGATCCCACACGCCAAAACTAAGAGTTCGCATGCCCAAACTAAAGATCCACATGATGCAACAAAGACGGAAGAGCCCGTGTGCTGCAACTAAGATCAGGGACAGCCAAATAAATAAAAATAAAGAAGAAGAAAGAAAGACTCACACAGGAGTGAGTAACCTAGGACAGAGGAGCAGGGTTTCCAGGTGACATTAGAGAAGACACCACCAGTCTCGGTTCCTGCTAACAGCTACTGATTGTGTACCACGTGCCAGGCCTGATCTGGGGCTTCGAGGACATTTGCTCACAGCCACACGCATCCTCATTTTCTAGAGGCAGAGCCTGGATAAGGTCAGATGCCCTAGAGGGTCAAGAAGGATGGGGCCTGAGAAGAGACCACCGGGCTATTAGTAGGTCACCTAGTGAGCACGGAACCCACAGACTCCCAGAGGATAAGGTAAGGCTGCAGTGAGCTAGGATGCTTCTGGAAATGAGGAAGTGGTGATGGGGGTGACAGACCATTCCTTCCAGCATGGCTGCAGAAGAGGAAGGAGTCAGCAGGTGGATGGATGGGACTGTGGAGTCCACAGAGACCGAGCAGGGCTTGTCCTTTAACAGAATAGATCCTGAGCAGGCTCGGAGGCTAAGGGGAAAGAGGCAGGAGGCAGAGGGGAGTTTGAAAGGCAGGGTTAGGAGAGACTGGAGTTCATGGGCAAGATGTGCTGTGTGTGCTTAGTCACTCAGTCGTGTCCAACTCTTTGCAACCCCCTGGACTGTAGCCCGCCAGGCTCCTCTGTCCATGGGGATTCTCCAGGCCAGAATAGTGGAATGGGTTGCCATTTCCTCCTGCAGGGGATCTTCCCAACCCAGGGATGGAACCCAGGTCTCCCGCATTGCAGGCAGATTCTTTACCATCTGAGCCACCAGGGAAGCCCATTGAACAAGACGCCTGACCCCAAAACAAAGCTGCTGACCCAAGTCCCAGTCCTTCAGATGACTTCATCCTAGGGCCAAGAGATTTCTAAGATTTATTTTGGCTGAAGTGCATTCTAGATCAGACTGCTGCATCAAGATGAAAAGAAATGCCTTGGAAATCCTGCTTTGACTGGTTTGGAAGAGAAGGAACATACAGCATCGTCTCACCTTCTATATGGATTTCATCACATCTTCCTGCCACTCTGAACACTTGTGAACCAGTTTTGTAAACGGGAGACCAGTGCATTCAGATAGGGTCCCGGGGTCAGGAGGGCCCCACACTTAGTTTAATGTTTTGCTGTCATTAAAGGTAAATGTTTGCTGTCACCTTGAAATTTTTAATACTATGAAATAAAGGGCCCCTTATTTGCATTTTGTACTGATCCCTGCAAATTATGCATCTGGTGGACTTCCCCTGTGGTCCAGTGGTTAAGATGCCACCTTTCAATGCAGGGATCATGGGTTCAATCCTATATGCTGCATGATGTGACAGATAAAAAAAAAAGCATCTGGTCCTGGAAACCTATGGAAGCAGGGGGTGGAGATCTGGGACTGTCATTCCAAACAGCCACCCTGGTCATGTAAGAACTGCCACAGTGAATGCAGGACCCAGCCAGCTCTAGTCAGGAGTAAAGTTCCCCTCTGAGGTAACTATTAATAGGAAACCTGGCCAGAGTGGTTAGTCACTCAACAGTGGGCATTTTAGTGCCAGTGACAGCTCTGGACCTGCTTCTAGGGCAACCCTTCCTTCAGAGAGACAGGATCTGTCTTGGAATATGGGTAAGCTGATCTGAATTGCCTGGGTTCAAATCCAAGCTCTGCTGCTGATTGACTGTGTGATCTTGGGCGAGTGGCTGAATCTCTCTGTGCCTTAGCATCCTCTCGGGAAAACAGGACGATCGCGGCAGCCCACCTACCACACAGCTGGGAGGCTATGTGAGAGAATACATGGAAAGCAGTGCAGGGCTTGCAGTAAGCCTCAGCCGCTGTCAGCCATCGTCCACACTGCGGATCCACAAAGGGAATAAACCCTAAAGGCGAGGTTGAGGGGGGTGAGAGGAACTAGCAGTTTCTCCTCTGAAGTCTGGGGTGAAGGAGTTGCAAGAAAATAGAATGTTGGGAAACATACATTCTGAAAATAAAGTATTAGAACCATCTGCTATCCTTTTATCACGTCAGCAATCTCACTCTGGAATTATCTGTCGTGCAGAATCAGACTGAGCCCCAAGACAGCTGAAGCATTCAGAGAGGGCTTCGCCCCCTCCTCCGGCTCCCATCTCCCTCCCCAGGGCAGGCTCCTTGGCCAGGCGCCTCTGAAGCCAGCACCCTGGGACCAGTCAACTTTGCCTGTGCACAACCTAAGGTCCTTCTTTTCACCTTGGCAGCTCGCACCTGGATCATGTGTTCCCAGCACGGCGCACATGGAGAGGGCCGGTTGTGACAACGAGGAAGGTCTAGCTTGCCTCCCTCTCTCTCCTTCCCCTGGGGCAAATCCATCTGTCAAGCTGCAAAATGAGAGCTTGCCCACTTTCCCTACCAGAGCTGGAGTCTCCAGGCAGGACCTCCTGTCTGGAGTTATGAATACCTTTAGGGCTGCCCCAGAATATTTACAGCACGATGCCACCACCACCTCCCCCAACAGCACTTCAACCCTACATCCCTCACTCCTTCTGAGGATGAGGGAGGATGGGGAGGCAGGGGAGGAGGGAGGAAGAGGAGGAGGAGGAGGAACAATCAAGGGCAGTGTGCGTGAACAAAGCCGGCTGCAGAGACAGCAGAATCCTTCCTGCCGGGGAGAAGCGGCCGCCTTCCCCACTGATAACTTAATGACTCTGGCACATTTTCATCAGCCCAACTTGGAGCACGCAGTGGGTATCTGAGCCAGTGGTTTCCGAGAGCCTGAAAGCAGCGACTGAAAGCAATTACGGGATGAGTGTCCAAGAGACAAAGCCTGGGCCTTGGGAGTCACCAGGCTGCATCTCTTTCCCAGCTCTGCCCCCTGGCACTTCCATACAGCCCTCAGGATGCCACTTCCCTTGCTCTGCAGCTCAACTTCCCCTTCTGTAAAAATTGACCCAGCGGGGCCTGTCACCTGCCAATGCCTCCAAGGCAGCCTGCTTACAGACTATCGGGCAGGCACACATTCTTACACGGAGCCTCACGATAGCTCAGGAGGTAGGGACTGTCACCCCATCTCACGGAGGAGGAAACTGAGTCTGGGGGCACTGAGACCACTCACTGAATGGCAGAGGTGGAATTTGAACTCAGGCCTGTTGAAGCACACAGACCCAAAGATGCGCTATTCAGTCTCCATGCACTGCCCCTCCCAGTGCCCGGAGCTGACCTCTACGGCCTCGTGCCCTCTGCTTCCGGTGGAGTTTGTATTGGGAAGGATGGAGGGTGAGAAGAGAGGCACTGGGGATCTTCTCCATGCCTGTCCCTGCTCAGGCAGCACCCCTGGAGCAGGGTGACCCTCCCCCCACATCCAGTCTCCCCTGTGAGCCAATGTCCTCCCTGCTCCTTGGGATTCAGGATGGGGAGGGTTCCCCCTCCCTTGCTGGTACCTTTATCCTGCCCACACCTCCACAGTCACACCGTCATCAAATTCTCTGCCATTCAGCCCTTCTAAGGTTGAACTCTATGGCCAGCTGGGGCCAGGACATAAAAAAACAGGGGCCATGTAGACAGGGGACTCATACTAGTAGGACCAGGCTGGTGCAGGTGTTTGGGGACACCCACACCTTCCTGACTTCCCCAGTGGTTCAGATGGTGAAGAATCTGCCTGCAATGCAGGAGACCTGAGTTTGATTCCTGGGTCGGGAAGATCCCCTGGAGAAGGGAATGGCAACCCATTCCAGTATTCTTGCCTGGAGAATTCCATGGACAGAGGAGCCTGGTGGGCTACAATCCAAGCAGTCACAGAGAGTCGGACACAACTGAGCAACTAACACTGACATCTTCCTGACAACTGTCAGTGTTCTCTCTGGAGAACCATCAGGGGGTGGTGCAGGAATGTCTACACCAATCCTCCCTACCTCCGCCCAGAGTGAGGAGAAGCACCAAGTGAGAAAAGCCCTGCTGTGAGTGAGCTTGGGACTAAACCCAGGGGACGGCAAAAGCCATTAGCTCAGACTAGTGCATGCAGGGTGGAGTGTTAATCCCTACGACTAAGTTAAACACCCAGTCTTTTCTCAAGAGTCAATAATGGCTGTCTAGAACTCAAGCAATGAAAGTGATGGCTTCACCAATGAATGGCCCAGGTCTTGTAACATTCAGGCACCAAGAATGTCCTCTTGGGCAAGCCCAGGTGGGCTTCCCTCCCCCATCCTCTCGAGCCAGAGGCTGGCAGTGCGGGTGGCCCTCTGCACACCTGGGGTCTGGCCTTGGTGATGACACTAACCCATCATGTACCCTTACACACACACAAAAAAAAAACCTTTCTGGGCTTGGTTTCCCTATTTATAAAACATGGCAGTTGCCTCCGACCATCTCTGAGTCTTCCCATTCTAACACTGCACATCTCTTTGTTTCTCTGGGTCCTCTGGGTCCTCCAACAGCAATGACTCCCTCAACTGTGACAAAAAAATGACGTAGGTTCCCAGCAACAGGATCCACCCAGCAGCTGCCTCCGCCCCTCCCCACCCCACCAAGCCAGGTCGGCAGAGGCCTCTCTGTGGCCTCATGTTTCTTTCAGGCCACCCTTGGCACTTACTTTAAGCTGAACTCTTCTGGACAGAAACACAAGGGTCTGGAGGAGGGGTAGGGTGTAACATCTGGATTTTTCAGAGCCATATTTCCCAGGGCCTGCACTGACCCACGTATTAGGAGAGAGCCCAGAGCCAGGATCTACCAAATGCCAGTGATCCACAAGTCCTGTGTCTGCATCAAGGGAGAACGTTCTGCATATTTGAGGAATTTACTGTATGTGAATGTGGCTACAGGTTTAACAAAATAAAATACAAAAAGAACGGAGATAAGCAGCAGGGCTTCCATTTCAAAATACTCTATAACCTGATTCTGTATCCCCAGCAGAGAAATGCAGAAACTCCCCACACCAAAGCATTAAATGTGTTGGTGGAACTCTTTATTGCACCGTTGAGAAGCAGGGTAACATAATTCTGGTGAACTCTGAGGTGAGTCGTCCTATGCCAGTTAATTGGCTGTATGACCTTGCTGCTAAGTCACTTCAGTCGGGTCCGACTCTGTGTGACCCCATAGACGGCAGCCCACCAGGCTCCCCCGTCCCTGGGATTCTCCAGGCAAGAACACTGGAGTGGGTTGCCATTTCCTTCTCCAATGCATTAAAGTGAAAAGTGAAAGTGAAGTCACTCAGTCGTGTCAGACTCTTAGCGACCCCATGGACTGCAGCCTACCAGGCTCCTCCATCCATGGGATTTTCCAGGCAAGAGTACTGGAGTAGGGTGCCATTGCCTTCTCCGGTATGACCTTGGGCAAGTTACTTAATCTCTCCAAACCTCAGTTTGTTTGACTGTAAAATAGAGATAACAATAGTTTTATACCTCATATGGATATTGTCAGAACTGAATGAAAGTGAAAGAAAGTGAAAGTCGTTCAGTCGTGTCCGACACTTTGTGACCCCATGGACTATAGAGTCTATGGAATTCTCGAGGCCAGAATACTGGAGTGGGTAGCCACTGTTCCCTTCTCCAGGGGATCTACCCAAACCAGGGATTGAACCCAGGTCTCCCACATTGCAGGCAGATCCTTTACCAGAACTGAATGAGTCTGTCCTTTAAAGTACTTAGCACACTGCCTGGCACACAGCAAATGTTTACTAAACACTAGCCATTTCTGATCATGAATTTAGCTCTATCAGAATGCTTCCCTGGACCCTCACAACTCCAGCAGCCAGAGCACAGAACACAACTGGGGACTCAGCCTAAGTGTGAAATAAGTACCCTTTCTTGACCTAGTACAAAAAATAAATATTTATTGAGCGTATTTATGAACCAGGCAGTGAACTAATGGTTTTCACACATAACAGTCTCATTTTACCCTCTTGAAAACACTCTAAAGTCAATCTTATTGTCCTCACTTGACAGAAAAAGAAACTCAGGCACAAAGAGGTTTTCATGATTTGCCCAAGGTCATGGCTAGGTTATGTCGTAGTAAAGATGCAAATCCTGGGCTTCTGATTCAAGAGCCATCTTCTTAGGACCTTATAGAGATGCTGCCTTTGATTCTTTATTCTAGTGAATCATACATTAGCCCATCCTTAGCTTCCTGGTGGCTCAGTGGTAAAGAATCTGCCTGCCAATGCAGGAGACACGATTTCACTCCCTGGGTTGGGAAGATCCCCTGGAGAAGGGCATGCTACCCACTCTAGTATTCTGGCCTGGAGAATCCCATGGACAGAGGAGCCTGGTGGGCTACAGTTTGTAGGGTCGCAAAAGAGTCGAACACAAGTTAGCAACTAAACAGCAACAACGATTAACTTAAAGAGTAAAATATCATTCTTTTTTTAATCTTCATTGAAAATAATTTCAATAATAAATATAACCATCCACAGTTCTGAGGAAGATAAACACAGAAAGGTTAAAAAAAAAATCAGATGCAATATCTTAAAGTGTGGCAGCCCCCAAACATTTGGGAATCTGGCCAGTGTCCTCTCTTATGGGATATCTGGGTGAATATCTGACCTAAATGCTCCCTCAGATGCTTTATTTATGAGACCCAACCTACCGAGTACGTCTCAATGAACCTTACCTGAAGCAGGCCCCACCCACCCATGACATCAGTATAAGTCCCTCACTAACTCTGGGGAAACACGTGTTCATTAGCATCTATGAGACATCCCTGCCTGGATATCCTGCCACGTTACCTCCTCCTCCTCTAGAATATTGCAGTTAAGCCTCCCTCGTGTCTCCACTACTCAGGCTCAAGACTTCAAGAGTTATTCCTGCCACCTCCCTCTCTCTCGCACCCTACACCCTGTCTGTCCTCTGCCAAGTTCTGCGAGTTTCTTTTTCATAAAGGCTCGCCTGTCTGCCCCATCCATTTTGTTCCTGTTGTCACCACCATCCAGACTTCATGTCTTCTCCTTCCCAGAAGAGGCTCCTGTTAGCCACAGGCTTTGGGCTCTCTTCCCTGAACACCTAACCCTAGAGATGAACCGTTCCAGAGATGTCTCCAGGACCATCCACAACTGACCATGGACATACAGGCCAAACTCTAAGCACTTCCACCTGGTGTTTCAAGCATCCTTATCCAACCCTGTACCTCCCAATCTCCCTCCCCAAACACTCTGTGCCAGCCACGCTGGTCTATCTTCTATCCTGGTGTGTGCAACCCACATTCATCAACATTTTGGGAGCAACCACTGGGCTGGGTCTGGGATGCAAGTTGCATATGACACAGCCCCTCTCAGAGGCTCACCGTCCAGCTGGAAGAATGGACAAAGAGACAAACTGTTATCATGCGATGTGAGAGGCAGCCTGTGCAGAGGGAGATATAAGGCAAGGCAGACTCCAGGAGGAGGTGAGTACCAGTGGGGGATAGCGAGATCACAGAGGACAGAGACTGCCCACTGGGATCAAATCTTGGCTCTGCCAGTTACTCACTGTGTAACCTCAGGAAAGTTAAAAAAAACCCTCTCCTCCTCAGAATCCTTATCTGTAGGATGGAGATGATCACACCATCTATCTCCTAGTACTTTCTCAAGGATTAAAGAATTAATATAGATGGGACTTCCCTGGGGGTCCAGTGGTTAAGAATCCACCTGCCAATTGCAGGTGACGCGGGTTCAATTCCTGATTCGGGAACTAAGATCCCACATGCTGCAGAGCAGCTAAGCCCATACACCATGCACCCTGAAGCCGCCCTCTAGAACCTGTGAGCCGAAACTACTGAAGCTGTGCCATCGAGATCCTGTGCTCTGCAACAAGAGAAGTCACCGCAACGAGAAGCCCGTGCACCGCAGCTAGTAGCCCCGGCTTGCTGCAATCAGAGAAAGCTCTGGCATAGCAACAAAAAGTAAATAAATATTTTTAAAATATTTTATTTAAATATGAAAAAAAAGAATTAGGATAGATGAAACCGATGGAACATTCCAGGCCCATAATATAAATCAGCAGACTTTTGCCTTTACTATTACTACCTCCCTGCTGACTCCCACATACCCCTCCATCCCTGGAGACCTCAGTCAATTCAGCATACCCTCACCAAGGACCTGTGTGGCATCCTAGGGAAGCACCCTCTGCCACCTCAGTCCCTGGCCCTGGCCATGCCCTCCCCTGGATTCCTATGGTGCTCACTGTCTTTCTACTCAAAGAAAACTGCCTGTGTTCTCTCCTCCTGTGACAGCAGCCTTCTCTTGCCAACAACACTGGAGACAGAGGAAATGAGGAAAAGGCAAAGGTGGAAGAAACAGTCATTAAGCACATACCATGCATGTGCAAGCATTTTTATAGACATTATCACAGGCAGCTTTCTCAACCGCATCCATCCCCGGTTCACACCTAGGGACAATGGACACTCCCAGCAGCAAGATGATTTTCTTGAAAAATTCCGGATAACAAGCTAACAAGCGGCAGGGCCACAGTCTGACCTCAGGCTTCTCACACCAAAGTCAGCACACCTCCTTCTTCGTGCAGCTCTTGCTAACCCACTTCCCTGAGCCCCAACCAGGACTTGAAATAAGAGAAATCAAAAGGCTGTGCACCAGGCCCTTTGACCCCACAGTTCTGCTTCTGGGAAAAATAAAAGCGTTATGCAAAGATAGAGCTGCAAGACTGTTTCTAATCACAGACAAGTTTTGGTCCAAACATCCCATAAGTGAAACAATGATTGGGCAAACTGGGACATGGCCATATCATGGAACACCATATGGCCCTGAAATGTTGTCATAAAAATGTCCCTATTGACATGAAAGGATGGTCCATGTGTGTTGTTGAGTGGGGGTGGGTTAACGCGGTACATATTATTTATAGGGGAGAGAGGGTGTAGTAGATGGAGACCATAAAGAGAACCCTAAAACAAGATACAACGAAATAAAATTCAAGTTATCTCTGAAGAGTAAGATTATGGGTGATTTTTAGTTTTCCCTTTATGCTTATTTGTAACTTCTGATTTTTCCACAATAAACGTATGCTATTTCTAACTGGATGACAAAGTAATACAAAGGGCTTGCATATAGGTATAAAACAAACTTAAGGTTACCAAAGGGGAAGAGGGGAGGGATAAAATAGGAGGAGTACAGGATTAACAGATGCACAGTACCATATACAAAATAGACAAAACAGCAGGATTCACTATTTAGCACAGGTAACTACTGGGCTTCCCAGGTGGTGCTCGTGGTAAAGAACCCACTTGCCAACGTAGGAGACATAAGAGACGGGGGTTCAATCCCTGAGTCAGGAAGAGCCCCTAGAGGAGGGCATGGCAACTCACTCCAGTGTTCTTGCCTGGAGAATCCCATGGACAGAGGAGCCTGGCAGGCTACAGCCCATAGCATCCCAAAGAGTAGGACACAGAAGCGACTTAGCGCTCATGCATAGGGAACTATATTCAATATCTTGTAATAACCTATAATGAAAACAACTGAAAAGAGAATATATAGGATACATAAATATATAAAACACATGTACATATAATCGAGTCACTTTGCTGTACATTTGAAACTAACACAATACTGTAAATCAACTATTTATACTTCAATAAAATAAAAAGAGGGTGTGGGTTACAGGCAAGGCAACCCTAGGTTTGGTGATCAAGGACACGGTTCTTGAGAGAGTGAGAAGGTCTGAGGGCATGAATGAGAAACTTCAATCACTCCCCAGCCCTGTCTCTGACCAGCCCTGCTGTGACAACCTGCAACCTGAGTCCATGATGCGAGGACACTTAAATATTTAAACAATCCCAGCTTTGCAGGAACAAATGCACAGGGTCTCTAGGGATCAATCCCATGCCATAGGCCCTGCTCCACAAATCACGTTTCTGGGGCATGGAGCCTGTCCCACCCCTCCCCCGCTGCACCCCACACAAGGACCTGCGAGATAATATCCGCAACAACTGAGTGATGAGCCCGGCTTCCCTCCAGCGACAAGGGCAGCCAGCCTGAAGCCCACATTATTGGCTTTTCTGCTGCAGCTCGAAGCTAGAAGCATGTGAGCCTTAGAGAATGTGGGGCCTTAATGCCCTCAGAAAATTTTTAATAAGACTGCAGTGGTCATCTGATTCTTCCTGTGCACTCAGGTACGAGGGGAAACGGCAGTGATTTTTAAGGAGGCTGAGGTCAAGCAGCCCTGGAGGAGCACACGGCAACCCACTCCAGTATTCTTGCCTAGAGAATCGCATGGACAGAGGAGCCTGGCTGGCTGTGGTCCATAGGGTCACAAAGAGTCAGACACAACTGAAGCGACTGAGCACGCACACACACACGCACAAAGTCAAGTAAAGTTTCTGAAACTGTGGGAGCAGCTGGGGCTGCTCTAGGCCCCTGCATGTCGGTTTCCTAATGTCCTATACCCCAACATACTATGTCCCAGGGAAAGAGCCTCGCTATTAAGCCTGGGAAGAAAGGAGCGCATGATGGGGGAAAGGCAACTGACTAAGGAGGTCTAGAGACTCAAGAAAGGAGCTGGGACTTCTGCGGCGGTTTAGTGCTTAAGATTCCGCACGTCCAATGCAGGGGGCCCAGGTCTGATCCCTGGTCAGGGAACTAGATCACGCATGCCACAACTGAGATCCAGCGCAGACAATTTTTTTTTACAAAAGGAGCTCCCAGGGCTTCCCTGGTGGCTGCGTAGTGAAGAATCATCCTGCCAACTCAGGAGGTACAGGTTCAATCCCTGATCCAGGAAGATCCCACACGCCACAGAGCAATGAAACCTGTGTACCACAACTATTAGGTCTGTGCTCTGGAGCCTGGGAGCCACAACTGCAGAAGCCTGAGCACCCTAAAGCCCGTGCTCCACAACGAGAGAAGCCACTTCGATGAAAAGCCTGGGCTCCACAGCCCCTGCTCGCTGCAACTAGAGAATGCCCGTGCAAAGTAATGAAGACCCAGTACAGCAAAAGTGAATACAAAAAATTTTCAAAAGAAAA
Source organism: Bos mutus (assembly GCF_027580195.1). Lineage (NCBI taxonomy): Eukaryota > Metazoa > Chordata > Mammalia > Artiodactyla > Bovidae > Bos > Bos mutus. Next base: position 24,514,133 of record NC_091626.1, on the reverse strand, counting down.
AAAAAAAGGAGTTCCCCATCATTGACAAATGAGAAAAGTGGTGTCATAGCCACTTGAGGGGTGGAATCAAGGTAGATCAAGGGGGTCTACCCCCAGATCCTGCTTTTTGTCCCAAACATGCTCCCTGGGGTCTATCACCTGGAAGACCCAGGCCCTATTCTGACACTGGCCGAACTGGACAGAGTTACAAGCCCACCAGGTTTCTAGAAGGGAGGCAACACAGTGAAGTTATGCACCACACAATCAAAACTACACTTCAGTGGGGTGAGGGCGGTAGGGGACAAAGTTCTTGCTCATATGGAGACCGAGTTGAGACTGACAAGACTCAGAGGTGAGTCAAGTTCCCAGGAGGGCTTCCATCACATCTGTGTGCCTTCTGTCACTAATCTATCCTAATAACCCAGTTAGGGTGGGAGGTAGAATGATTTTAATAGATTTAAATTGAAAAGGCTCAAAATTATGTAAACTATTCCATTCCACTTCAGCTATAATTACTACCTGATTCCAGCTTGCCAACCTGACACCGGGAAGCCGGCTGTCAACAGTGGACAGGGCTTCACCTCATAAATAAAATGTGCTTGCTCATTCATTTATCGTTAAGGCATGTTGTTTCCTCAGCTTTCAGGAGAACCCACGTCTCTTTCGGTGTGCAGCAGGACATATTTGTTATTGCTGTTGTGTAGTCATTAAGTCACGTCCAAATCTTTGCCACCCCATGGAACGCAGCACACCAAGGCTCCCCGTCCTTCACCATCTCCTGGAGCTTGCTCAAATTCGTGTCCATTGAGTTGATGAAGCTGTCTAACCATCTCATCCTCTGCTGCCCCTGTCTTCTTTTGTCTTCAATCTTCCCCAGCATCAGGGTCTTTTCCAATGAGTTAGCTCTTCGCATCAGGTGGCCAAAGTATTGGAGCTTCAGCATCAGTTCTGCCTATGAATATTCAGGATTGGTTTCCTTTAGGATTGACTGGTTTGATCTCTTGCACTTCAAACGACTCTTAAGAATCTTCTCCAGCACCACAATTTGAAAGCATCAATTCTTCAGCGTTCAGCCTTCTTTATGGTTCAACTCTCACATCCATACCTGACTACTGGAAAAAACCTAGCTTTGACTATACAAACTTTAGTCGGCAAAGTGATGTTTCTGCTTTTTAATACACTGTCTAGATTTGTCATAGCTCTCCTTCCAAGGAGCAAGCGCCTTTTAATTTCATAACTGCAGTCACTGTCTGCAGTGATTTTTGGAGCCTAGGAAAATAGGAAAATAAAATCTGTCACTGTTTCCATTTTTTTTTTCCCCATCTATTTGCCATGAAGTGCTGGGACTGGATGCCATGATCTTCATTTTTTGAATGTTGAGTTTCAAACCAGCTTTTTCACTCTCATCAAGGGGCTCTTTTGTTCCTCTTTGCTGTCTGCCTGTATAGTAGTATCATCTGTATATCTGAGGTTGTTGATATTTCTCCCTGCAATCTTGATTCCAGCTTGTGCTTCATCCAGCCCGGCATTTTGCATGATGTACTCTGCATATAAGTTAAATATGCAGGGTGACAATATACAGCCTTCACGTACTCCTTTCCCAATTTGGAACCAGTCCGTTGTTCCATGTCTGGTTATAACTGTTGCTTCTTGTCCTACATAAAGGCTTCTCAGGAGACAGGTGCAGTGGTCTGGTATTCCCACCTCTTTAAGAATTTTCCACAGTTTGCCGTGAGCCACACAGAACCAAATTCTCTATCAGTGTGGATGAGGGCATATTAGCCAGCAGTCTGTGCGAAGATGTCTTGGGGTGTGTCCGTTCTGGAGCTGGAGAAACAGGATTCACACCCCAGGTTTAGCATTAACTAGCTGTGTGACCTTGGATAAGTCCCCTCACCTCTCTGAGCCTGTTTCTTTTCGGTAAAGTGAGCTCAATTGTCCCTGTCTCTCAAGGTTGGTGCTGGGATTTATAGAAGCAATGTATATAAAATGCTTAGCACCGTGCTCTGCACACATAAGTACCCATTAGCAGATGCTATCACCATAATCAGAAAAGCCTGGGAGCAAAAGACAAGTGTTGGTGAGAATGTGGGGAAGTCGGAGCCCTTGTGCACTGTTGGTGGGAATGCCAAATGGTGCAGCTGCTGTGGAAAACAGTACAGAGATTCCTTAAAAAATTAAAAGTAGAACTACCATATGATCCAGCTGTCCCACATCTGGATATTTATCCAAAAGAGTTGAAATCAATATCTCAAAGAGATATTAGTACTCTGAGGTTTGCAGCATTTTTCTCAGTAGCCAATATGTGGAAGCAACCTAAATGTCCATCAGTGAATGAATGGATACAGAAATGTGGCACACACACACAATGGAGCACTGCTGCTGCTGCTGCTGCTAAGTCGCTTCCGTCGTGTCTGACTCTGTGCGACCCCACAGACAGCAGCCCACTAGACTCCTCTGTCCCTGGGATTCTCCAGGCAAGAATACTGGAGTGGGTTGCCATTTCCTTCTCCAATGCATGAAAGTGAAAAGTGAAAGGGAAGTTGCCCAGTAGTGCCCGACTCTTAGCGACCCCATGGACTAGAGCCTACCAGGCTCCTCCGTCCATGGGATTTTCCAGGCAAGAGTACTGGAGTGGGGTGCCATTGCCTTCTCCGAATGGAACACTAGTCATCCTTTAAAAGGAATATTGCATTATTCAATATATAATAACATAGATGAACCTTAAGAACACTGTGCTAAACAAAATAAGCCAGTTCTAGAGAGACAAATGGGCTTCCCTGATGGCTCAGATGGTAAAGAATCTGCCCACAATGTGGGAGACCTGGGTTCCATCCGTGGGTTGGGAAGATCCCCTGGAGGAGGGCATGGCAACCCACTCCAGTATTCTTGCCTGGAGAATCCCCACGGACAGTGGAGCCTGGCAGGCTACAGTCCATTGGGTCACAGAGTCAGACATGACTGAGCGATTAAGCACAGCACCACACAGAAAGACAGGTATGGCATGATTCTACCTGTATGAGTTATCGAAAGTAGTCAAATCCATAGCATCAAAGACTGGAATGGCAGTGCCAGGGGATGGTGGGGAATGGGTGATAGGAAATAGCTAACTAACGAGTATAAAGTTTCCATCAAGCAAGACGAGCAAGCTCTAAAGACCTGCTGTATGACGATGTGCCCCTATTCAACAGCCTATAATGTTCACTTAAAAATTTAAGAGGGTAGGTCTCAGGCTAAGTGTTTTTCCTACAATGTAATTAAATTTAAATTAACTTTTTTTTAAATTTTTTTAAAAACAGAGAAAGAAAATAATAACTTCACAAATCACTTCTATTGTGCCCCACAGAAGGGCAAATGGGTGCATTGTTCCTCCCTAAATGACTGAAACTTAGAGACAAATATTCTCCCTCTTCCTAAACATCATCCCACCACCACCATCTTCTTTCCCATGATGCTCCTTGAACATGTGAAAGTGAAAGTCGCTCAGTTATGTTCAACTCTTTGTGACCCATGGACTATACAGTCCATGGAATTCTCCAGGCCAGAATACTGGAGTGGGTAGCCTTTCCCTTCTCCAGGGGCTCTTCCCAACCCAGGGATCAAACTCAGGTCTTGCGCATTACAGGCGGATTCTTTTCCAGCTGACCCATGAAGGAAGCCCAAGAATACTGGAGTGGGTAGCCTATCCCTTCTCCAGGGGATCTTCCCAACCCAGAATCGAACCAAGGTCTCCTGCATTGCAGGCAGATTCTTCATTGACTGAGCCATCAGGGAAGCCCCGAGAAAATGGGAAAGTGAGTCTCTCAGCAGGAGTCTGCTGTAGTCATGAAAAGAGAAAATCCAGAGCTGGGAACAGTTAGGAAACAAAGTGGCAAATGCCTGAAATGATCTTTAAAATACTCTAGTGGCTCAAACCCAAGATTTCTCACACAGATCTATCCTCTGTCACCATCCCACCTATAAAAGGGAGTAAATTATATTACTGGGATTTAAAGCTATTGAGTAAATTAAAGTCAACTGCTGGGTTGCTGAATTTTATATTAGACTACTGAGTTTTATAACAATGTTGAAAGAACAGGAAAGACTCTAAAGAGAGCAACTAAAACAGAAATGCCAGCCAGTGACACTCTGCCTGGAGAATTCTTGGAGCCTCCAGGACGTTCAGATGCGAAAAGCAGGGAATAATAAAAGGGCTGATCAGTCACAGGCCAGAAGCCTTCGGATCTGAATGAAGTAGAAGAATCATTCCCAGTATTCCTAAGTATCCCCTGAGAAGCTCTCAAAAGATGCAGGTTTAATAACATCTCAGATATCTTTGCACAGGTCGCCCAGGCCCACACTCTGACCAACACCGATAGCCTTTCCTACAAAGTCTTGTGCAGGTGCTTTACTTGAAGAGATTGAACACTCTCTCCCCTTCAGCAAGAGATTAAAAGGGAAGAAACAGAGCTATAATCCTGAAGCTGGGTAGACTTTCAGGATAATTAATAGAGATTGGTTACTTGCTGGAAAATGAAGGATTGGGTAAAAAATAAATTATGTTTAGATGATTGAATATTTCCCTGAGATGGAATAAATTCAAGGACTGAGTGAAAGGTAACAAGTAAACTATCCATCACCCAAGTTAGCAGGTAAGATAATATTTCAACCACTCATCTTGAAAGGGAACCTTGGACTGAGAACAGAGCAGGATGACTGTATAGGAATAGACACCAGGAAGGGTTAAATACAATCACACCTGAAAAAAACTAGCTACAAGGACTCCACAGAAACCTGAGAAGAGGCGGTGGGGTCCAAGGTGGCCTAATATTTTTATAAATAACTCAAAATATGCAGTGGGGATTATGCAAATCAAACCACACACAATACAAAAATGGCAGGGATTGCGAATCTGTGAAGAATGAAATTTAACTACTGGGCACTGTCTTTAAATTTGCCTTTATTGAATCTTGTATATTGAAGTCACATATTATTGTATCTCTTTATGGAAACTCAATAGGGCTGAATGCAGAGTGATTTATGGAAGCAGGAATAATCAAATGCATAAGTAGAAAAGAGCACACACCTGGAGAGGCATTAGCCCGGGGTCAGGACAGGCACCAAGTAGGAAATGGTTGAGACGGTGCACAGTGCGAGAGGGTGGCCAATTACTTCTGCTCTCTACAGATGCAGGTGGTGGTAAGAGCCAATGTGTAAAATAAACAAGGAAATGTGTCTGTTACTCTTTGAACCACCTGGCCTTGGTACTACTTTCAATGAGAGTACTGAGTTTAAATTAAACCTGGAAGGGGATTCAGAGCAGGGCAGCACAGAAATTATGCGATGTATTCCTAGGTAAACCAAGAATACAAGGAGATGTGAAGAGGGCCTCCAGTACAGATGAAATGCTGAATGTGCCTATTGGTTGGGAAAAGATGCACAAAGCTAAGCGGGCCTGTAGGAAAGAAAAAATTCAGCTCCTATTAAGGGAAAAAAACAATCATTCAAAGCACAGTTGGAATCATGGAAGAAAGGGCAGCTTATGGTAACACCATCCCTGGGGACATTCGAGGAGTTGACCAGACACCTCTCTACTTAGGATGCATTAGAGATTATTAAAAGCATTCCCTGCTCAGATCAGGGGTGGGAGGTGGGCCTTGCGACCTCTCCAAAGGTCATTCCTATCCCAAAGGATCACATGTCTGAAGGGCACCAGATAAAAATAAAGTCTATTAATCACTGAGCTGCCACAGTTTCCTAAGAGAGCCAGACTAGAGAAGGGCAGTTCACTGCGGACCTTGTTCCATCGAGGGAGGAAAAGGGAGCCCTGTGTAGGCACAACCAACTGCAGAGACTTCCAGAAAGCCTGTAATCAGGCCTCCCAAGCACCACAGGGAACACAGGAGGAGGAAGAGACCCCACGGGGAGGGGAAGGAGAACCCGCAAATGGCAATGAGAGCCCCTAAACAAAGCCACAGAAGCTGGGGGAGAGGGTGTGAGCCAGGCCAGGTGGGGACACCCACAAAGGGCACATCCTGGATTTAACGCTAGGGAGGCAGACCTTGGAGACAAAGGAGCGAAGACAGGAACCGAGGGGAGGATGGAAAGGGGTGCACGGGTATGTCTGGGATTATTATGGGCTGGGAACCTGATGAGAGCTGGAGAGACAGAGCAAAAGGTAATCCCACTGTCTGTGGGGGCAGAAAATCACCTAAGAAAATGCAGGCTTTTAAAAGAGCTGCAATGTCCCAGCTCCTAAGCAGCTCTTGGCATTCTTGATAGCTGGGCTGCTCCAGCTAGACACAGCGGGAAAGCCTGCTGCCGGGGCGTCTGAAGCACCCTTCCCAGCCCTGAACCAGTCTCCCGAGGGGCTAGCATGCTTGGGCTTTTATGTGTCAGAACAAAACTGAACACCTTCCAGGAAGCAAAACCCAGAAGGAAGCAAGCACTTCCCGGCACTGCCAAGAGACATCAGACCCCCATGCCCTGCTCCCTCCTCATCCTGAACCTGGGTCCCCTGGGCATGGAGAGGACTCGTCTCAGGACTGTCATCTGCCCGGTGCACTAAACAGTCAAATGGGGGTCATGGAGTTTGAGTTCTTCTAGCAAAATGTTCTCCAACCAGCAGTCACCCCACCAGTCACAGAACAACTTGTGGAAATCAAAAGAGGCCAGCGAAGAGGGAGGAAACACACGCAGCACCCCCGATGCACTGCCTGTGCCCCGCAGGGTGGGTGGGGCGCCCGAGGGACCACTGTGCCCAGCCCAGCCTCAGTGGTCCCACCGCAGTCTCTTCTCACCCATGGCAGAGCTCTGCGTCCTCAGAGAGAAGGCAGGAAGGGAAGATGGTCAGGGAGGGCGGTTTCAAGGGCCGCCCCTGCCATGGAGCGAGCAGATGGTGCCCGATCTGGTGAGGAGACAACTAGGGCAAGGATCTAAACCCACCGTGGCCCAGTGCTCTGGTGGGTGAGAAAGACAAAGCCCTCTCAGGCTGACAGCAGTCCCTCCAAAAGCTGCAGGTCTCCAAGGTCCACCTGCTGCCACTGTTCCCACAGCTCTGCCCTCCTCAGTCCCTCCCCAGCTCTGTCTGCAGACCCTAAACCCCGGAGCCGGGGAGTCACTTGTCCAGAGATGTTCCTGAAGCCAGTGAGGAAGGCTGGAGATGGATCGCAGGCCATTTATTAAACTAAGTCATCGTCAGAGAAAGATTCATAACCTGCCTTACCTAGGACAGGAGAGAGAGAGAAAGGAGAGAGAGGAAATTAAAGGGAAACAAATGAAAAGCCGCTGGAGCCAAGCACCTCTGTTGGAGGATTTTGAGTTATGTTTTTGTTTGTAATTCTCTGAAACAGAAAAAGAAATAGAGGATGAGCCTTACAGAGACAGAGAGAGTGAAAGAGAGGGAGCCAGAGGAAAGCCACGAAGGAGGCCACTTCAGGGAAAGGAGCACAGGGCAGGGAGGCCCCCCAGGCTGGCTTCTCCCTCCTGCAGCAACACCAGGCCTGGGGGAGCGGCCAGAGGAGGTCAGGTGTGACTGCAGTGAGGTAGCAGCCGGCAGGTAAGCTGAGGTCTGGGCCCGAGAGGAGGAGCCAGCAAGCTCCGGGCTGGAGCAGCTCAGGGAATGGTGGGGGCCCCAGCAGGAAGGTGGCATCTACTGTACTTACTGTCACAGACGTAGGGCTTGTCATGGTCTTCCTGCGAGGCAGCGTCATGCCTCCTCCTGCCACCTGCGGAGCCACGGGCCTGGGGAGACACGGGAATATCGGGGTGCTTGTTATGCTGACAATCACTGTGGTTCCCCAGTGTGTGTTCTGTGAGGCCCTGAGCACTTCACCTGGATCTCCTCATTCAACCTTATACTCCACTCGTACCTATACCAACCCCACTTTATGGGCCAGGAAACTGAGGCCCAGAGAGGCTAGGTAACTTGCCCAGATGACTCAGGAACTCACTTGCATCACTTCATTAAATCCTCACAACTCCAAAAAGCAGGTGCAACTATTATCTCCATTTTGCAGATGAGAAGACTGAGGCAACAGAGAGGTGAAGCAGTTCACCCAAGGTCACTTGGTCACTAAGTGCTGAGCCAGGACATAAACTCAAGACAGTCTGACTCCAGAGCCTTGGGCAGTCCGAATTCCCATCCTCTACTGTTGCCCCCAGGACCTCTTTCTCCAACTCCTCAGCCCCCAGGTTTGCTGACACCGCACGCAGATGCCAAACCCGCTCCCCTCGGCAGCCAAGATGGTGGGGAAATGAGAGCAAGCAGCATGAGCGTGCAACTATCACCCCAGACTCCTGTGTTCACACCCCCTCCACCTCAAGTCTCTCAAGAGCGAGCCAGGTCCAGAATTGGGGCAGGAGCCCAGGCCCGTGGGGCACTCCCCTCCCCACTTGCTCAGCCTACTCCACGGGGTGGGCATCTGCTGAGGCCTTCCTGTGTGGTCTGCCTCCAGTCTCCAGCCAGTGGCCAAGACCTTGACACCTCAAAGTCTCCTGGGGCTGGACTCTTGACATCCCCACCGTGTGTGCATCTCCCAGAAAGGGCCAGCATCATCTGGAGGTTGGGGGGCGGCATGCAGGGGTGGGCTCCACCTCCAAGGATTGACAAGAGCAGCCAGAGAGGAAGCTGGCAGCTCGGCAGCCCTGGGACAGTGGCTAAGAGAACATGGCAGGGTTTATTTTTAGACCTTTGTGAGTCCTACAGCGGTCACGTGGGTAGCACCCTAGCCTCCTCCGGGTCATTTTCTGGTAATGAGTAGCACTAAACTCCCAAGCAGGGAAAGGGCCCGCTGGGGTCTTTGGGGACAGAGACAGGAAGGCGCAGTGGAAGAGAAATAAAACATGGCAGCACCTGGTGTGCAGAGCAAATGGGACCTGGCCTGGAAAAGTGGTCCCGGGGGGCTTCACAGTCAAAAGGCCTGAGATGCTCTCTCTCTCTCTCTCTCTCTCTCTCACACACACACACACACACACACACACACTTTCCCTGGGGACATCATAGCGGAAAGGCCTGTACCCCAGTCGCGTGATGTACACCCTCTCCCCAAACACACACAGTTCACAATCAACAACCACCCGCCAAGCTACCGCGGCCACCACCTCCTTGGTTGTCTCTCTCCAAAACAAATTAACAAAATTCCCCCTCCCTCCTCCCCTCCCTCCTCCCCTCCCCTCCAGGGTGCTTTCCCGCCTGGCCTCCCGCCCCCCCACCATCCCTGCACACCCCGCCAGCTAGCAGCCCCCTCCCCTCACCCTCATTACTCAGAGTTGACCCCAAGAGGGAGCTGTGCGGCCCTGGCAGCCACCCTCCCCCAGGCACTGACAGGCCTCCCTCCCTGCCCACGTTGAGGGTGGTCACCCTCAGCTGCCCGCGCCCACCCCCCAACAACGTCCCCTCAGAGAAGCCAGGGACAGCTTGACGTGTGCAGCCCGCAGCCCTGTCACAGCCGCCTCGGAGCAGGTGAAAGCAAGTCAAGCAGAATGACAGAGCCAAAGGCAGACTCGGGGAGGGGGCTCGGGAGACTAAAAATACTTCCCGCCCGCCAGGGAGGAGAGGAGGGGAGCCAGAACTGGGAGCAGCCCGAGAGGGAGGGGGGCCCCCGTCGAGAGCCAGGGCTTGATAACGCTCTCACTCTCTCCCTGCACCTCAGTTTCCTCAACTGCAGACAGGGATCGTGGCTCCAGGGCATCGGGGACACAGGCCAGGGATGCCTGCAGTGGCTGGTATGTATGTATGTGACAGTTGCTCAGTTGTGTCAGACTCTTTGCCACCCCATGGACTATAGAGTCCATGGAATTCTCCAGGCCAGAATACTGGAGTGGGTAGCCTTTCCCTTCTCCAGAGGATCTTCCCAACCCAGGGATCAAACCCAGGTCTCCCACATTGCAGGTGGATTTTTTACCAGCCGAGCCATCAGGGAAACCCAAGAATACTAGAGTGAGTAGCCTATCCCTTCTCCAGGGGATCTTCCCAACCCAGGAATTGAACCAGGGTTTTCTGCATCGCAGGCAGATTCTCTACTAACTGAGCTATCAGGGAAGCACTCTTCCAGTCTCCTCCAACATATCAAGCCTAGAAACTCGGAATCCTACTTGTCTTGCTCACATGTCACCTCCTCAGAGAAGCCCTCCTGACCAATGTATGTTCACGCATGCCTTCCATCCTGCTTCATGTCACAGCACTTGGCATTATCTGGCATTATACTGGGCTTCCCTGGTGGATCCGATGGTAAAGAATCCACCTGCAATGCAGGAGATCCAGGTTCAATCCCTGGGCCGGGAAGATCCCCTGGATGAAGGGAATGACTACCAGTATTCTTAAAGGCTTCCCTGGTAGCTCAGTTGGTAAAGAATCCGCCTGCAACACACAGGAGACCCTGGTTTGATTCCTGCATTGGGAAAATTTGCTGGAGAAGAAAGGATAGGCCACCCACTCCAGTATTCTTGGGCTTCCCTGGCGGCTCAGCTGGCAATAAATCTGCATACAATGTGGGAGACCTGGGTTCATTCCCTGGGTTGGGAAGATCCTCTGGAGAAGGGAAAGGCTACCCACTCCAGTATTCTGGCCTCAAGAATTCCATAGACTCTATAGTCCATGGGGTCACAAAGAGTTGGACACGACTGAGCGACTTTCACTTTCACTTCACTTTTCGCCAGTATTCTTGCCTGGAAAATCACATGGACAGAGAAGCCTGGCAGGTTACAGTCCAAGGGCTCACAAAGAGGTGGACATGACTGAGCAACTAAGCACGTACACACAATGTTATACTATGTATTTGTTGGTGTACTTGCTGGTTTTCTGTTTCCCCCACATAAGTGTGGAAAATGCACTATTTGGGCCACCATTATACTTGGAACCTGGCACAGGGCCAGCCACCTAAACAGCACTTAATAAATGTTTGCTGAATAAATGAATTGGTCCACCAGCCAGTCAGTAAGTTAATTGTCTTTGGTTCTCCTTCATTCTCTGTATCCACCTGGTATTGTCTTCCTTCAAAGGACATCTTAGCCTTTGCATTTCCCTTTTACTCCATATCTTAATCCAGGGGCATCAATTAACCCTTGAGCTGCTCAAAGAACTCACCAGCTAGGGTTCTGCCTCTGTGTTGCCCTACCCAATGCATCCTGCATGATACTCAGACTCATGAGACAAAAGAAGAAAAGGACAGGAGCCCATGGTCATTCATTCAATCACATACTCAGTCACAGCCATCCGAAGTCTACTGATTTATCCAAGGATATCCTAATACCAACCCCACCACGATCACCTCATGCTCATGCTACATCCCAGTCTTTGTTTTGATTGATCCCTGTCATGGATCAGCCCCTACTCTGCCCAGCCATATCTGGTCCACGCTTTAGCCTTGTTAACATGCCACTCCTCCGAGAATCTCCCCCTTGCCACACTAAGGAGTAAAGCATCAGTTTTAAAGTCAGACGGACATATCTTTAAACACTAGCATGTGTTTTTGGACAAGTTACTTGTCTAAGTGTCAGTTTTCTCAGCTGTAAAATGGGCAGAGCAGCATCTTTATTGCAGAGTTGTTACAGAGCTAATAAGGGGGTGTGAAACCACAGGGCACAATACTAGGTCTACAGGAAGTACTCAATAAATTATTTCCCATCCTTGCCCAGTTGATTTCTCTTTCCTCTGAACTCTTATTGCATTTGGTAAGTGCACAGTCAGAAGCCTGCTGCGTTCTAATTGTATCATGACTATTAGCATTTTCTCCTCAATTTAATTCCAAGGTCCCGGAGAGCAAAGATGACACTCCATATTTTATTATAACCCCTGACACTTAGTACTATGCAGGGCACACAGCAACCAAAGTTCTTTCTTATATATTACCTCAGTTAATTCCTACAATACCATCTGAGTTTAACCGACTAATATCATTCCCATTTGGTACTTGAAGAAACAGGTTCAGAAAAGGCTCATGACTTGCCCATAGTCACAGAGCCTATGTGGAAGACGGAGGCCCAGGTTTCCAGAATCTGTTACAGAAGACTGATGTCCAAAAAAACCACCCTCCCACTCTGAGAACTGCCCATCTCACTCCACTCCTCCCCACTCCACCTCCCATTCACACACTGGTGGGCCATGGCAGCCTGATTGCACCACACGACCCTGCCCCACTGGCTACTGTTGATTGGCTGATCAGAAGTAGACACATGACCCAAGCTGGGCCAATCAGATTCTACCTCCAACAGACTTCAAATTGGACAATAGTGACTCTAGTTAGTACAGGTCACTTGAACTAGGGACCCATAAATTCAGGAACTATGGGGCCACATGCACAGAGAAGCAGAAGAGGCAATCTTGTAAGAGAAGAATAAAGGAGGAAGGAATAAAGACCAGAAACTGCCTGGGTTCCTTACTTTTTCCCTGTCCTAAATCCCTGCCACTTTCTGGTCCTTCCTGAATCTTCCAAAATTGCTCAAATCTCGGGCAATAGCTCAGCAGCTTTTCAAATACTTCCCATTTTTGCTTAACTTGTTGAGTTTTCTACAACTAAAAGATTCTCAACTAGGATAGACTCAGTCCCAAGCAGAGAGTTAGTGGCTCTATACCAGTTGTCCTCAAATCGTGGTCCAAGGATCTTTGGGAGTCGCTGAGACCCTTTCAGGGAGTCTCTGATGTCAAAACTATTTTTGTAATAGTACCAAAGTGTTATCTGAAAGTTTTCACTCTCATCCTCCCACAAGTGCACAATGGCGTTTTCCAGGGGCTACACCGCACAATGATGTCATCAGTCTATGCGCTTGTGTACTCTTAAGTTTAACATTTTTCTGTTTGTTTCTAACATGGGACGTATCACTGGTTATGAGCCACCAGAACAACAGCTTTGGGGGCTCTCAGTAATTTTTGAGTAAAGAATCCCTGAGACCAAATAAATATTGAGAACTACTGTTCTACACTCTTGCTATTAAAGTGCAGTGCTCAGAGCAGCAGCACTGACATCATCTGCGATACTGCTAATTGAGCAAGATCTCAGTCGCCACCCACCAGACCTACGGCATCAGAATTTACGCTGGAACAATATCACCAGGTGCTTTATATGCACATTAAAGTTTGAGAAGCACTGGACTACACCATTCTGCATCATAAACACTTACTGATTGATCAACTGATTGATAACACTCACATGGATGACTCACAGGAATTTCATGAATTTTAAAGAGCTTTAATTGTTGGGCTAAAGTTACCATGGACTTATAGTAGGGCTTATTGTTGCATTAAAGCTACCAAAGACTAGGGCCAATTATTAATTGTTGGGCCTAAATTCCCTCTCAGGGAATCTCCATTGTCAAAGTCAGAGAGCTATTCCCTTTGCTTGTCCTCTCCTAATAATATATCACCTTTATTAAGCACTCAAAATCAGTTGTGAATTACTAACTCAATTTTCATGATGAAGAAACTGAGACCCACAGTACTTACATTATTTGGTCAAGGTCACAGGGGCTACATAATTGACCCAAACTCTAGTAAGTGGTAGAGCTAGGATTTGAACTCAGAGTTCAGACAAGGTAGAGACTGTTCTTGCCATCACTACCTCAGCCCTGACTTCTATGAACACACAGAGCATCTGGGGGTCTTGTTAGAGTGCAGACTCCAATTCAGCCCCATGGGGTGGAGTCTGGCATCTGCATTTCTAATGAGCCCCCAGGTGGCACTGATGCTGAAGCCCAGGGACCGCACACTGAGACAGCCTTAGACTGCATCTCAGTCCTGACAACAGAAACGGGAGTGACTGTCCTCCAGGCGCCAGCAGCGGCTTGAATACACATTAAAGGGTAGCCGCATTGAGGTTGTGCATGAAGCAGTCTCCACTCCTTATTCCAGCACAGGCAGGCTCACCTGTAACTTTTAGGTCCTTCCATGGTTCCCACCATGGGTGACACGTCCACCATGTTCCTGCACAATGTAGAGCCATTTGCCCCTCAGCCAGCATGGATGGGCCCAGAGCTAGCCTAGGCCCCATGTAGCTCCCTTGCTGTGTTCAGGCCTTTTCTCAGCTCCCAGAAAGCTCAAATAAGACTTTTTGTTCTTTTCCTATCATTAAACCATTCATTCAACAAACTGGCCAATGGCCACATGCTGGGCACTGGGCCATGCATGACCCAGTGGAAAAGTACAGACCTGTGTTCAAATCCTCACTTCTTCCTTACTGGGTTGGACAACCTTGAACAAGTTCTTAACCCCTCCAGAAGTAATAATACCAACTTATAGAAAAGAAAGAAGCAGTGCTGACCAAGAGAAATACAAAGGGGGTCACATGCCCTTTTAAATTTTCCAATGGCCAAATTTTTGAAAAGAGTGAAAAGAGAAAAAGATGAAATTAATTTTAGTAGTATATTTTATTTAACCCAATCTATCCAAAATATCTTTATTTCAGTATGTAATCAATATAAAATCATTAATGAAATGGTCACTGTTCTTTTTATACTATGTCTTCGAAATCTATGGCTTCCCTGGTAGCTCAATCGGTGAAGTATCTACCTGCAGTGAAGGAGACTCGGGTTTGATCCTTGGTCAGGCAGATCCCTTGGAGAAGGGAATGGCAACCCACTCCAGTATTCTTGCCTGGGAAATCCCACTGACAGAGGAGCCTGGCAGGCTACGGTCCATGGGGTCGCAAGAGTTGGACACGATTGAGCGACTAAACTACCACCTTCAAAATCTGGTGAATATTTTACATCTACATCATATTTCAATTTGCATGAGCAACATGTCAAGTGTTTGGTAGCCACAGGTGGCCAGTGGACAGTGAAGAAATACAGAATGCAGCATAAAGGACCTACCATCACTCTCAGTAAGGTAGTTCTTATTGTGAAGAGCCTTGTCATTGCCTGATGTATAGGAAGTATACAGTCAGTACAGATGACTGTTGCTGCTGCTTCTGATGGTGTTCTTACAGAGAAGACACCCAATTCATATTTGCTGACTGCAAGTTCAATGCCTAGATTTCAGGGAGTAGAGATATTAAAACAACCACTGTCTACCATCTACTAGAGTAAGTTTGCTTTGGGCTAAGAGAAGGGATGGAAACCGGCTTGCAGGCATACAGCAACTGGTTTCACAAAAGGCCCAGAAAGCCCACATTCTAAAGTCTTCTTTAACAATCATTCATTACTTTGTAACCCCCAATGAAGGCATGGGTCCAGGCAAATTTATCAGTGGCCACTAAAAAGACTAGGTAAAAACATGATGAGGCATGTTTTCTAAGGAGAGCTCTAGCTGACAACATCCAAATCCACTGATCAGTTTTACCACCACTGAAATCAGAACCAGTGGACAGCAGACGCCTCCAGATGTGAAGCAATAAGAAACACACATCACTCCTAGGAAAGAATCTAGCCCCACCAAAAAGGTATTTACATACACACACACGAATATCCACAATCTAATTGTCTCTCATCAAAACACTAGTTTTCAGGAAATAAAGAGGATCCAGGGACACATTAGATACCACCAGTCTGCCAACTCTAGAATATGAAAAATTCTACAAGACCAACCACCCAAGTTCTTCAACAAATAAATGGCATGGAGGTGAAAAAAAGTATGTATGTGACAGGGGATAGCAAGGAAGAAGTATGTTATAGAATGCAAAAGGCAAGTTTCAAACTGCCAAAGCCGATTTTGAGAAAATCAGGGGGAAATGATCAGGGACTGGATACCAGAATGGTGGTGGTGTAGTCACTAATTCATGTCCGACTCTTGTGATCCCACGGTCTGTAGCCTACCAGGCTCCTCTGTGCATGGAATTCTCCAGGCAAGAATACTGGAGTGGGCAGCCATTCCCTTCTCCAGGGGATCTTCCTGACCAGGAGTCAAACTCAGGTCTCTTGCATTGCAGGAAGATTCTTTACCGACTGAGCCACCAGGGAAGGTGGAGGATACTAGAATAGTTATTTTTATTAGGTATGATAATGATGCCTGTTAGAGATATACATTAAGATATGGCACAGGTTAAATGAAAAAAAACAAAACAAAACAAAACAAAACATCTAGGACTTGCATTGAAATAACCCATATACAAAAAAAAAAAAAAAAAAAACTACACAGAAAAAAACAAACTTACAAACCAGCCGAAAGTGGGAGCAAAGAAAAGATTAAACAAGAATGTCCAAGCATTGATCATGGAGGAAGCTGAGCTGTGGCATCAGCAGGTGGCCCTGTCCAGACTGAGAAATTCCAGCTCCTGTCCAGGTCAGAGCACCGTAGCTCAGAGTGGGCACTGCTGGGCAGCCTGCACCAGTCACCTAGGAACCTGCTTACAATACAGCCTTCCAGGCCCAACCCCGGACCTCCTAAATCACAACTTCTGGGAGTGGGTCCTGCAAATTTGCATTTCGATAGGCTCTCGCGGTGATTCTGATGTGTGCTCAGACTCAAGAGCCACAGGGAATAGAGAGCCTTGCCATAATCACCACTTGACCCAAGCCCAGAGGACATCTAGGACCAGCCTCTCATCCGGGGAAGGAGTTACCATCCGTGCAGAGCCTGAAGGAGCCAGACTGGCCTCAGAGCACTAATTCTCCAGACGGAAAGTGGCAGCCCCTCCCCACAACACCTGCTCCACCGGGTTATTTTCAGATACTCCTGCAGACCCCTGAAGATGACCACAGACAACCCCTCGGGCCTTGAGCGTGAGGACTCTGGAGGACCACCCCAAACGCCTGAGAGCGCCACTCACATTTGGCTCCCTCCCCCCAAGGGTCAGCCTCATATTTTTATTCCGTCCACCATGGATTTCCCATCTGCTATTCCTCAGGCTTCTGGCCTTTTCTTGCCGCATTCCAGGCCCACACACCTCCAAAACTCTTACCACAGCTGCCATCAGCTATGGCCCCGCCATGCTTTCCCAGTATGCTTCTGCTCTCTGCCTGGTGAAAGGTATGCCAAAGCAGTACCTGTGAGACTGGGACAGCCCTAGGGACAGGACACTTTCAGCCTTCTTCTACGACTGAGGAATGGGGCCGGCAGTCACACTCTCCTCATCTTCTACCCTCGCCCATACCTCACTCTCACCCTCCCCATCCCCTCGCTGTGCCCTCTGCCACTTCTCTCCCTCTGCTGCTGCTGCTGCTAAGTCGCTTCAGTCGTGCCCGACTCTGTGCAACCCCATAGACGGCAGCCTACCAGGCTCCCCCGTCCCTGGGATTCTCCAGGCAAGAACACTGGAGTGGGTTGCCATTTCCTTCTCCAATGCATAAAAGTGAAAAGTGAAAGTGAAGTCACTCAGTCGTGTCCGACTCTTCTCGACCCCATGGACTGCAGCCCACCAGGCTCCTCCATCCATGGGATTTTCCAGGCAAGAGTACTGGAGTGGGTTGCCATTGCCTTCTCCATCTCTCCCTCTAGCCAGCTCTAAACTCTGGAAGGTTACCACCTGGGACCAGAGCTCTTCTGGCGGTTTCCTCTCCGAGTGTTCTGTGAGGAAGACCATGGATACACTCTCTATCCAGCTGCAGCTGGGTTCTGAATCTGGGGTCCAGTTGTCTGACAGGCCCCCCACCTCCCTGATCTCTTCCCTCCCTCCTGGCATCCCCAGCTTACCCGTCCTCTGGTCCGATTCTTCCGCTTGGGAATATCCTCTTCTAAATCCTCTTCTTCATTCCCTTCTTCTACATTTTCATCATTTTCTAAAACCCTCTGAAATAAGAAGAACATAGAAGCATTGAGAAATGAAGCACAAAGGAGAAGATCCTCAGAGGGTAACGAGGAGGGGGTTGTGTTTTGTTGTTATTTTTAGCACAGTGAAGATGCTGCCGTGGCTCGGCCTCCAAAACACTGGCCAGGAGTTGGAGCTCCTGTGTACCGACTCTCTCTCCCAGACCCTTCCAGCCAAGTCCTCCCAGAATACCGACCTTTTCAACACTTTTTGCCCACAAAGTGTTTTCTAAAAAGAGAATACTCTAGTAAGGGTACTCTTCTATGTAGGCCCAAGATGTCTGGTCAAAACTTCAGTTCAGTTCAGTTACTCAGTCGTGTCCAACTCTTTGCGACCCCATGGACTGTAGCACTCCAGGCTTCCCTGTCTGTCACCAACTCCTGGAGCTTACTCAAACTCATGTCCATTGAGTTGGTCATGCCATCCAACCATCTCATCCTCTGTCCTCCCCTTCTCCTCCTGCCTTCAATCTTTCCCAGCATCAGGGTCTTTTCCTAAAGCTTACTTTAATGTAATTTTCCTTTTGTCCCTCAAGGGCCACCTCAAAGATATGAAAATACGTCTCTCCTTTCCCTGGCATTCTGGAATGCTGCCTAGTTTGACGAAAACAAGTAACTTCCTATCCATCTGACCAGAATTTGACATGCATGTGTTATTCCTCATCTCCCATTGTTATTTCTTTTAAGAGAATTGGATTGTCATTACAGCACTTGTAATAGAGCTTCAATTTAATTCTCTCTCTCCAACAGCCCTGCAAGTCATACTGCAGCAGAGAAGCCAACTTCCATCTTACAGGTAAACAAACTGAGGCTGAAAACAGTTTCGACTGCTCAAGATTATGTAGCAGAATCCACAACCAAAGCAAGGTCAGGTTCATCAGCTCAGTGTTTCCATTTCTCTCCTAGCTCTTGTGTCTGAGAATTCCAAGGCATATTATGATACTTCTTAGAGGACCTGAGCACCTCACTCACTTGGTGGGAGACAAGAAAATGGAAACCTGTATCTCCGGGTTTAAGGGAGGGATAAGAGACTATGGCAGAGGACCAGCCTCCCCTCCCCCAGGGTAGAAGTGGGATAAGGGGAAGGGGAGCCCATGGATTCCATGTCAGGGGTCCTAGGAGCTTCTTTGTAAGCTGATTGTGTGACCCTGGGAGAGTCATCATTGCTTCATGCCTCAGTTTCCCCAGTTACAAAATAGGAACTCATTCATTCAGTCAATCAACAGACATTTATCTAGGGCTGACTGCATGGTAGGAGCTGTCCTAGATCAGCCACAGTGTGGCTACAGACCTGGCCCCAGTGGACTCCCCAGCCTAATGCAGGGAAGACAGATTCAAACAGCATACATAATCATATAATTATAACTGCTATGAAAACAGTGGCAAACAAGTTCAAGGCGCTGTGAGAGGCTGTTAGAAAGAAACTTTACCTTATCTGAGGTCAGGTAGGGCTCACCTGGGGAAGTGAACAAAGGGTGTTGAGACGTAAAGGATGAACAGGGACTAACCTTGGGAACAAGGACCAAGGGCAGAAGAGAAGGGAAAGTATTCCAGGCAGAGGCATCAGCATGAGCAGAGGCCCAGAAGCAGGGAGGTGAGCACAGCTTGTCCAGGGAGCACGAGGAGGCCAGTGTGACCAGCGCTCAGCGGCTCAGGGAGACTGGCAAAAGACGATGCTGGAAAGGGGGGCAGCGCCAAGGTATACAGGACACCAGCATCCACCCATCCTGTGGTGATGGTGCGACAATCACACAAGCTATGAAAAGGCTTAGAAGGCAGCATGCACGGTACTGATTTCTAGTGTCACCATCACTGTTCAGGTGGCCTCCTGGGCCATGCCCTTGGCTTGCCCTCAATGCAGGAAGCCCAGGGGTGAATTTCCAGTGACCTTCTCCCACTGCCTTCTTGTCAGAGTGTTCCATTTCCATCACTGTGGTCAGGATATTGCTAATTAACCAAATCTCCCAAAGAACTCAAAACAGGTATAGTAAATCCGTCTCTGGCTTCTCTACCAGGTTCATATGGGAAACCATCAGCTGATAGCACTGAGGCTCTCTGAGCCAACCTTACACCTACAGAGCAGCAGCAGCAGCAACTGGACACAATCTCTGGCCCGCGGCTCCGGGATGCTGGTCTCGGCCCAGCGCAAGCAACCCAGCCTCTCTGCGCCTTGGCTTCCTGAACCATCAGGGGGAAGACCGGTGGGACAGTGACAAGTCAGGTGCTCTGCAGCCTTCAGTGAAAAGATGTAGCATAAATACAAGATGTGCTCTTGCTGTTTGTAGAGCCACCTTGCAAACTTTCTGGGTGTTGAAAGTCATTTAATCATGGTAAGTTCTGAGTGTCTTGACTTTAAAGGTCATTGCCTCTGGCATCTCAGTGCAATTCTGACTCCATTCGAATTTGTTTTATTATGAAGGTGTTTATTACCCACCATATAGACTCTGGGTTAGAAGGCAAAAGCTGGGGAGGGCAGTTGCACTTGTCCCCAGACACACTGCACAGTCTCAACATCTGGGAGGAAACTGACTTCTCCCTCCCTCTTCCCATCAGCCTCCCTGCATCTCTAGAACCTCTGGTCTGAGCTTCGGGCCTCACATGTGACAGCGGCATTTCCCGTGCTTCTGCGTTTCCTGCAACGTGGCCCTGACACCAGAAAGCACAGGAGGAGCCAGGAGCTCTTCACAAACAGAACTCGTATTCAGAGCTCAGGAAGCAGAGGGGGCATCCTGTACCAGGAGAGCAGGGCAGTTGTGTCCAGCTAGGGACGCAGCTCACCCCCCATGACATACCTACATTCCCTGGCCAAGGGTATTACTTGGAAAACAAACACATTTTCAAATAACTTTTCTCCCTGAGACTCTAAACAATGTTTACAGAGATGGTAATGATCATTTGTGATTGTGCTTTTTGGCTTTATTTAAAAAGGAGGAATTTTTTTATTTTTATTTTTTTGCATTTCAGAGGAATTCTTCTTTAAAGACTCCAGTATCACTGGTTGGAACAGTGCAAAATTCTCCTAGTTGATTTCCCTCCTTCCACTGCAGGCCCTGAATCCAGTCTCCTTTCCACACAGCAGCCAGACAGGTCTTCAGGAAACACAAATTCACTGCCCTGGTTAAAACCCCTCGAATGGATTGCTTTTTCATGTCCCATGAAATCATGAGTCTCTTCCAGGTCTGGCCCTGCCCGCCTCTCCAGCCCCATCCTGGGCCCTTCCCTCCCTGGCACCCTGCTCCAGCTGCACCAGCCTCTGTTTTTTTCAATGCAATGAGCTCAGATCTATCATGAGAACTTCAAGAGCACCATTCCTCCTCCCAGAAAGCCCTTCCACAGGTCCCTCGTTTTGCTGACACCTCCTCCTCCCACAGGACTGGGGGAGAGCCCTTGTCTGCCTTAGGACACCACCTAGAATCTGTCCCTCCTTTAGACGGAGCCTTGGCGCTCTGTTCTTTTCATGGCGCTTATCCTGAAAGGCAGCTGTTTGACTCATTTACTTGCTTTCCATCTATACGTCACACTAGAACACAAGCACGAGAGGTGGGGACAGGTCTCTCCTTGGTTTCCCTGTTTGCCCAGAACCCAGCACAATGCCTGCTCAGAGGAGGCCCTCAATAAATTTTGGTGGAATGAATGAAAGAAAAGAAAATGAACAAAACGGTTCCTTTGCCACATGCATACTTTATTTTAACAATCAAAGTCAATAAAAACATGTACACGCATCTGGCTTTTGGACCTGGTTTTGGCTTCTAGCACAGCAGATGGCAGCCCTGTGCTCTGCACACAGTAGGCTTTCAGTTTACAACAGGGATGAGGGCGATGGTGATGATTCAACAATGACAACCTGCACACTGGCCTGATGCTGCCCGAGAAGGACTCACACTCATCTCCAGCTCAAAAAGAAAGGGCTGCCTATCACTGGAGCATCAAGACTTCTGAGCAATGGCTCTGTCCCTCTCACTGACTTGGTCAAATTACACTAACTGTGCAAAAATACTCTTAACCGGCATTACAGATGGGACAGACAGTGACTTCAAAGACCTAAAAGTCCAAAAAATGGGGTATAATACATGAAGAGTAAAAAAAAGCAGAGGAAGAAAAAGAAAATACTAGGTGCTCTAAATGCCAGGGGTAAAAAGAGAACTAGGGGGTGGGTGTGATCAAGAAAGGCTTCACGGGGAAGGTGCTATTGGGGCCGAGCCTAATAGATGGGAGGAATTTGTACACGTGGCGATGGAAGAAAAGGCTCGCCAGATAAAGGGCACAGCATGACCAGAGGCACGGAGGGAAGAAGGCCGGAGAACAGAAGGAGTAAAGGAATCGTGGGAAATAAGCCTGAAAACTAGGTTAGGAGCCAAGAGAGGAGGCCCAAGAAGATCACACTCATCATTTTGCATTTATTTAGCAGGAAACAAAAGCGTGTTAGGCTGAGTTTTTTAAACAAGGGTATGGTACAAGCAGAGTTGCATTTGGGGGTGAAAGGTCAGCTATCAAAGCAGGACATGGAGAGGGGATGGACGGGGGATGGCAACTCACAGGAATCTGTTCACTCGTGCATCCACGCAATGAATATTTATTGTGCGTCTACTGCAGTCCATGGGGTCGCAGAGAGTCAGACACGACTGAGCGACTGAACTGAACGGAATTGAACTACTATGTGCCAGACGCTGTTTAGGCTTTGAGATACAAAAGAGGTGCAGACAAGACAGACAAGAGATTTCTGCCCTCGAAGAGTTTACATTCTGTTGGAAACAAAAACAGAAAACAAACAATAGGATAATAAATTAGTAAACTGTAAGTTATGTTAGATGATAAACCCTTGGGGGGGAAAGAAAAGGAAAGCAGAGTAAGAGAATGGGGACTGCTGGGGGCTGGGGAGGACACAGGATGTGGTATTACATTCAGCGGTCAGGCGAAACTTCACAGAGCAGAAGAGACAGGGGCTGAACTTGAAGAAGGTGAGGGTGAGAGCCGAGCAGACTTCTGGGAAGAGGACTTGGCAGGCAGAGGAAGCAGCCAGAGCACAGCCAGAGGTGCAGCGTGCCTGGTGTAAGAGTGAGTAGCGAAAGATCGGGGTGCCTGGAGCCCAGTGAGCCTGCAGAGGAAGCAGCGAGTCAGAGGGAGGGGACAGGACATGACTTTTACTCGGGAGAACAGGGGCCAGTGCAGGGCTCTGCACACAAGGAAGGCCCCCGTCAGTCATCAGCAGGGGCTACTCAGAAACCAACAGCAACAGTTCAGACAGGAGGTGCGAGAGCCTGGACCAGGGTAGCAGCAGGACATATGGGGAGAAGAGCTACTCTCTGGATTTGCGTTAAGGGAGCAGTGGATAGGACACCTGATGAACGCATACTGGGTGTGGGAGAAAGACAGGGTTGAAGATGACTCCAAGGTATGTCAGACAAATAAAGTTTTGCATCAATAAGGATCTGTAGTAGGGCTGTAACTCTGAGAAGCCATGCTGTGACGACCAATCAGAAGAGACTCGACCATCCAGTATTCTTGCCTGGAGAATTCAATGGACAGAGGAGCCTGGTGATTAATTGCTCAGGCTCTAGATAGAACAGAGCCTGTTCTCTTTTGGGGCTTCCCAGGTGGCGCTAGTGGTAAAGAACCGGTCTGCCAATGCAGAAGACTTAAGACACGGATTTGATTCCTGAGGCTGGAAGATCCCCTGGAGAAGGAAATGGCAGTTCACTCCAGTATTCTTGCCTGGAGAATCCCATGGACAGAGGAGCCTGGCGGGCCACAGTCCATAGGGTCTGCAAAGAGTCAGACACAACTGAAGCGACTTAGCACATATTTACCTGAAAGCAGGAATGGCAGAGGAGGCCACATTCATGGACTCATTCAATGCCTTTATTGTGACCTAACTCTGCTGGACTCATGCAAGGCCCCAAGGGTACAGTGGTGAACACGAAGGCCCCGTCCCCAACTGGACAGAATCCGCATGCTGGCGGTCCTTACAAAGCAGACCAAACATGTAACTGGTAGTCATTTAATTACCATGCTAATAAATTAATACATAAATATTAAATTGAATGCAAAATTAATAATAAAGATGTAATTTTATAGCCATATACATGTACAACATAAAACATCAAATTTTAATGCAAAGTATAAACGTGATTTAATTTTAATAATCTCATTATGCTTAATTATTAAACACTAGTATTTCATATTTGTATTAATATTATTACAATTTGCTGTGCCAACAATGGAGACTCAAGAAACATAAAGAAACAGAGTGCACCATTTTAAGGCTGCCTGGTGACCCTGCCTGGTGACAGCCTTAGCTGGGCTATGCACAGCGGTTGGTGGACGCACGGGGACAGGAGCCACCAACCCCGCCAGGCAGGGGGCGGCGTGACTTCTAAACTGGCCTTGAAGGAGCAGTGGCGGGCTGGGGAAGGACAAGGCAGCCAGTGAACTAGAGCGGAGGAGGATAGGGAGTGAGGCAGGGGTTGGGGGGGAGCTCCCTGGGAGGCTGGCTGCCGTCCACCCAAGCTTTCTGCTGCTGGCGCCCCGCCATGGTGAGGACTCGGTCAGTCTTGCTCATCACTGTGTCCCCAGGGCCTAGCACAGTGCCTGGCACACACAGGCTCCCAAACTCCATTTTGAGTGGATGAACGGGGAGACAGAGGCCAGCTTCCCAGCCACAGTGCCTCGGAGCAGTGGAGACGCGGTCCTGGCCCTGGAGAGGAGGCCCCAACTTGGGACTGCAGTTCTGGAGGCAGGGCGGTGATGCTCGGGCTCACCGCCTCCCCCGCTGGCCCCCGCTACCCCACAAGCACAGAAATACCTGTATTTCCTGGATGTTCTCCTCCTCCCTGGCGTCCACTTTCTTCTCCACCCCCTCACCGCGGAGCAGGGCTTCCAGGGTGGTGCTTTCTGAGGTGAACCCATCCTTCTTCAGGGGCAGCTCCACTTCTGAAAAATAGAAAGGCAGCGTCAGCCCACTCAGGACAGGAGGGACAGGAGGGGGGCAAGCAGGAGCCGCAGCATCTGAGAAGGACTTGAGGCGGCCTGCGTGCTCTCCCCCTGGTCGAACGCAAACACTGGAGTTGGGTCCGGCTTTTCCATCTCCAGTTCCCAGTCTCCTAGTCAGAGCCCAGCCCTGCCTGCTCCCTCAGAGACAGCGGAGGCTGGGTAGGAGGGGCACCTGATGGACACAGGGTCAGACGGGCAGGGTCTCTGTCCTGCTTCTGCCACTCTCCAACCCTGTGACTTTGGGCAAGGCTCTCAAGGACCACCCCCAGCCCTTTTTTGCACATCTACAAGTGAGGATGACAATGCCCAGCCCCCCCACCAGGCCATTTTGTGGAGCATAAATGTGTTCCTTCACATTGAAGCACTTTGAAAACTCTAAAGCGGTGCACCAGTGTTGGCCTCAAGTCTTATTATCCTCTCCCTCCATGCCAACTCTCATCTGTCAACTCCATGACCTCCCCGCGGCCATGCTGGCTGCCCAGCTCCAGTCTGCTCCGTGAAAAGCTATTTCAACCTCAGAGAGGCTGTTCTAATCAACTCACCGGGGAAGTAAAGGCCTCTGAAGCCCAAGGAAGAAACAGAATGAAAGAGCGGATGCCTAACAGGCCCCCAATCAGCAGCCAAGAGCTGCAGTGCCCGCACATCGGGCCGTGTGTTCTGAAGACATCAGAGTTTGATTGGCTTCCTGGGGCTGGAGGTCATGGGGTCACCTGAGCAGTGGCAACCAGAGCCAGCCCTGCCCATGAGAGAAACCAGAGAGAGACACTGAACCCCCTTTCTCGAGAAGTCCTCCCATCTCCTACCCAGAGGATGGGTGGAGGTCTTCTGGTCAGTTTTGTTGTCGTTGTTTCACTAAAAACAGAAACCTTAGGAACAGGTGATCGCACTCAGATTAACCACAAAATATCCTTCCAACCCTCTCTTTGGATCCTGTACCTCATACCCCCAGACCCTGCAATTAGACTCATGGTCCCAACCTTCTATCAGGAAAGATGGTGCAAGACCACAAGGGTGAGGTGCCCCAGAAAATGGTTGGGGGAACGAATGGCCCATCTGTATGGAGTCCAGTGTGGGGACTATTCACAGAAAAGTGGACAGGAATGAGGGGACAGGAATGGGGAAGCACCCAGGAGGAGTTAACAGTAGGGAGTTATGAGCATTGCTATTCCTGGAGGGACAGAGAGAGTGTGTTTGCAAGACCTAGAGAGAGCCTGGGCAAGCTCTTGTGTAGGAGTTCTGTGAGCCTGTGGGCCAGAGAACCCAGGCACACACGCCCAACCGCTCTCTCCTTCCCTGGTCTTCCTGCTCCATCCTTCCGTTGGCCAACCTCAACCGGAAGCCAAAGGTCAAGGGAACCTCACTGAGAAAGCCACTGAGGTCAACTTCCAGGGGCACAGGGCAGTGCAAAGAAGGACAAAAAGCAGATCTGGGGGAGCAAATGGAAAGAGTCAACACAACCAAGCCATGTTCCATTGGGCTTTGTATGGGTGTGCTCAGTCGCTCAGCCACGTCCAACTCTCTGTGACCCTGATGGACTATAGCCCGCCAGGCTCCTCTGTCCATGGGGATTCTCCAGGCAAGAATACTGGAGTGGGTTGCCATGCCCTCCTCCAGGGGATCTTCCCAACCCAGGGATGGAACCCAGGTCTCCCAAACTGCAGGCAGATTCTATACCATCTGAGCCACCAGGGAAGCCCTCGGGCTTTATTCTCCCTCAAATGAAACCCCACGTACCCCTTCTGTCTCTTCCACTAGAACCAAATGCAGGCTGACCAGCCCATAAGGAAGGGCACTCAGGCAGCCCATCAAAACTGAAGAAACTCACACGCACGTGTGATCAGACCCCAGGAGATGATGATGGGAAGGAGAAACAGTATCTAACATTGTGGAAAGGTAAGGTCTTTGGGATTTTTCTTACCAAAAAAGGCAAGCAGAGGGTTCACTTCTATCAAGAAGCACTACCACCAAGCCAACCGCCCCTGAAACTCATTCACCCATCTATTCATTCTGCAAACATTTACTGAGCACCTGCTATGTGACAACCACTGTGCTAGAACAGGTACACAGGCGATGAGCCAAATAATGACCAATCCAGCTTTTACATGGTTTACAATCTAAAAGGACAGACATTAAGTGCTAAATGAAGTGAAGTGAAGTAGCTTAGTCGTGTCCAACTCTTTGCGGCCCCATGGACTGTAGCCTACCAGGCTCCTCGGTCTATGGGATTTTCCAGGCAAGAGTACTGGAGTGGGTTGCCATTTCCTTCTCCAGGGATTCTTTCTGACCCAGGGATCGAACCCGGGTCTCCTGCATTGTAGGCAGACGCGTTACCGTCTGAGCTACCAGGAAAGTACAAAATAAATGTGCAAAGTGTCATGAGTGCTATGGAGGAAAACAACAGGGTAAAATGTGAAGGAAGAATATGGTGCTGGGGGCCGTGGGGGGTGGGGTATCTATTTAAGATCAAGGCTTCAGGGAAGGACTGTGTGATGAAGTTACATCTCAGTGTCAGAAAAATAGCCAACCGTCTGCCTTGATGAGTTCAAAGTGTGCAGCTCTAGAGCCTGCTCCAGTGACACATTAGTCTTTCTCCCAAGTCTTCCAAATGTCTAATCTCAAACAATTAAAATGTGTTGCCTCATGCCCTGTCCTCAGCCAAAAGAGAACAGCTGTTCACCATCCTTCAAACTTATAAGAATCATATATATATATATTTATATATATATACGAAGTTCATATTTTAGTATCCCCCTCAGCCTTCTCAACACTAAATAAATTCTATTTCCAGAACTGCACAGTATTTTACAGTTGAGAAGGCCTTACAGATCGTCTGCTTTAATTATCTCATTTTATAAACGAGTCACCCGAGGCTCAGAAAAGTTAAGTAACTTCACCAGGAGCCACTCAGCAGGACAAGAATGCAGCCAAATGATGTTTCCTAGACGCAGTAAAGACGGTGACGAGAGCCCCACTCATTGAATTAGCAGTAGTCTGCAGGCTCAGCCCCAACGAGCACTGATGTGTTTGTGCACACGCAGAATGCCTGGTGGTCGTGGTTTAGTCGCTAAGTCGTGTCCGACTCTTACAACCCCATGGACTGTAGCCTGCCGGGCTCCTCTGTCCATGGGATTCTCCAGGCAGGAATACTAGAGTGGGTTGCCATTTCCTTCTCCAGGGGATCTTCCTGACCCAGGGATTGAATCCGGGGCTCCTGCATTGCAGGCAGACTCTTTACCGACTGAACTACAAGGGAAGATAAAAACACAATCTACATGTGGCAGAATGCCTGGTAGGTAGTAAACACTCAAACTGTGTCAGCTGTTACTGCCGTGTATCACTTAATCCCCACCACCGCCCGAGAGGTGAGTACAGTTATCATCCCATTTCAAGATAAGGATGCTGCAGCTTAGGGAGACTTAGAACTTGCCCAGTATCAGAAAGCTGGTCAGGGGCAAAATCCCGCCTTATCCCCAATCTGCCTCAGAATCCATTCTTCTAATTGCTAGTCTGTATGAACTTCACCTTGCCTCGATCTGGTCCTTCCATGAAAAGTCTTTTTCCAAACCTTCGTGCATGTTCACTGCATTCCTAGACCCTCTCCACAGTTTTCATATTTCAAGATAAAAGGCAGACCTTTGCTGAGGCCGAGGGCAGAGCTGTGTCAAGGTCTTTGACTGTGTTCTATGTGAACATCTCTATGGGGTGTTCACTCAGCACAACAGTACTGAACTCACAGAATTTTTCATCGCTAGGAAACTTTCTCTTCCTCCTCCCCCTGCTCCTTCTTCCTCCCCCACTAACTATTCCTCCATCCTGCTTTCTGATCACTCAATCCACCCTCTTGGTCTTCTGGTCCTGGCGCTCTGAGATGGGCACAAGGTCAGAAGCAAGAGGGAGAAGAGAAGCAAAATGGGAAGAGTTGAATGGGCTCTCCTACATTTGAAGAGCTAGAAGCGACCCCCCAACAGCATCCAGAGTCCAATCACTTCATGAGAAATGTGGGGCCCAGAAAGACATAGAGACCTTCCCAGGGTCACAGAGAAATTTTCCAAAGTACTTAATCGGCTCATAGATGTTCTGCTTTCAGAAACCCTGAAGTCAATCCCTGGCCCTGCTATGTTTTAGCCAAAGGACCGCAGGCTGGTTACTTCAACCTCTAAGTCTCTTTTTCCTTATATGTTAAATGGAAATTATCATAGTATCTATTTCATAGTATTAGCATGAGAATTAAATGTGGTAGCATACCCCATAAAGAAACTCTGAAAAGATCCCCACAAAAACTAGTGTGTGAAAGAGTGGGGAAGAGAGGCTATCAATTTTTTTCCTCACCCTTTTCCTATTTAAAACTTAAGATTCACACTTAGATCATACATGTAAACAGCCTGGGGTGTTTTAAGTGTCTTACAAATGCTATATGTTATTATCATTGAAGTTTGAATGATTCTGACTTAATGGCACAGCAACACTGTCAAACAGAAATATAATGCAAGCCATTCATGTAATTTTAAATTTTCTAGTAGCCACATTTATAAAAGCAAAGGGCAATAGGTACAATTAGTCTTAAAATACATTTTATCTAACCCAATATATCCAAAACATTATCACTTCAACGTGTAATCCATATTTTTAAATTACCATGATATTTTACATTATTTCACTCACATTAAATCTTGGAAATCTAGTGTGCATTTTACAGTTTCAGCACAACTCAATACAGACTAGCCACGTTTCAAGTGTCCCATGGCCACACGTGACTGGTGGTTACCCTATGAAACACTACAGGTTTATAGCATTAAAAGCAACATTTGCTAAAATTTGGCTTCTCAAAACTGGGAGGACATTTTAAATACAGTTCTTAGCATTGTCTACCTGATACCCATCTGAGAGCCATTCCCAAACAGCATTCTAGCTGACCCCTGGCAAACATGGTTTCAAAGCACTCTGGGTAAGGCCTGCAAGGTCAGAGTGACCGGCTAGACAGTGCCCTCCCCATAAGGCAGCAGAAGGTACACTCCCGGCCTCTGGACCACAGGAGGTCCCAGCATGAAGGCGAAATAAAGTAACAGGTCCAAGCTCCTGCACAATGCATGTCCTAGACACGCTCCCTACGAAGCCCGTAGGGACATCATTGATTCAGTTTTATTCTAATACAGTTCATCTGGATATAGGGTTTAATAATTTTTAAAAAGCATATTCATTTTGATCCTCAAGCAAATTTGGGGACCACATAACCTGACAGGAGCCATCAAACACTTAACATTAAAAGAAAATGGTCTAAAACACACACACATAATTCATCTTTAAATTAGCCTGATTTTATACACATGGATATAAACCCACGGATCGTTACTCTCTCCAGAGCGGCAGCAGCTGTCACCCAAGCCAGCCGCCTCTCCGGGCCCCCATAGGCAGCTTTGCCTCCACTTCTAATTGGGAACAGAGATACTCCTTGGGTGACTTCCAGCACGATCCATCACACCAGAGACAGCTTCTGTGCAAACCGAAGCAAATCGGTTTCCAAATAAGAAAAAACCTCTTAGACAAACAAGGATTGAAGCATAGAAGTCTTTTTAAAAAAGAAAAAGAAAGAAAAGCACAAATAAAAGCAAAACAAAACAAAAAAAATCACCAGTGAAGAGCAGTGACTTCTCTCCAGGGCTGTGGATGGACCAGGCATCCTCTCGGGTAAAGATCAAAGCCACAGACTTTTGACATAGGTGCCCCAAGCCTGCCACCCAATGCACCAAATGCAAGGCTTCCACTGGGTTGTTGGAGCCACTGAGCTCATTAACAGGATGCAGGCAAGACGAACCCGAAAGTGCAACATGGGAGTACAGTGAGTAATTAAATCCCAGGTCATTTAAAAATGCTAACGCTCAGATGTCACGGACTCATGGAGCCTCCGACTCCTCGTGCATTTTTTTTTGGCTCAGGATGGAGGACTGGGAACCTCCAAGTCATATATGGATTATAATAAAATATGCCATATAAAAAAACAGATTAAGACAGTTCTTCTTTGGGGAAATATACAAAGAGGGGAGCTGTCTGTTAGCTGTCGAGTTTGCAAGAGATACCATCTTTGGGGAGGCTGTGCTCTGCCGACAGACAGGCTGCCCCAAGGGAAATCGTGGTGAAACACCCCGACAAGCCACATCCATCCGTCCATCCATCACGGGCTCTCTCTGACGCAGGAGCCTGGAGATAGAGCCATGGTGCAAAGGAGGGAGAAATCCCACAGACAATGGCAGACAGTCCTCCTGCTGCATCATGAGTGCTCAGATTTTTTTTTCCCTCACCTGACTCGTTTCTTTAAAAAATACAAACATGCAGTCTTCTATTCTGGTTGCTTATTATTTTGAGGAGTTAAGGTCATCACATTTCCTTGGATTTATACAAGGAGCAAAATGCTTAAGAGTCATTATTTCATTTATGCCCACCAGACTCTCAGGCTCACAGGGAAGGAGGAGGAGGGGATTGCTATCACTCACCCCACGGGGGAGGAGACTGGAGGGGACTGAAGCCCTGATTTCCTGAGATGGTGGCGGGCCCCCGGAATCCATCTGCTCATTCCTTAGGGGTGCCATTTTCTTGGCTACATTTGACTCCCTGCTTTGTGATTCATAAAGCTCAAAATAGATGAGGTTCACAATGAGGACCCATCACCCAGGCTGCACCCTGCAGGTCCTTGTTACCACTTGTTTTAGAAGCCCAGGATATCCACACCACAGGAGGACTGATCATGCCCCCCAGAAGGCCTGTGGCGCCCACCCTCTGCTCTGCCAACTCCCTCACCCCTTGCCAACATGCAAGGATGAGCCCCTGGAAGCAGCACCCAGAGGTTGGCACCACAGATAAGCAATCTCCCACCTCTGAGACACAGGAAAACACCCACGCTGTTGAAGGAAGCTCACCACTTTGCTGGTTAGTGGACCAACCAAGTTGATAGAACTTAGCGGGAAGGTGCGGAGAAGGCAATGGCACCCCACTCCAGTACTCTTGCCTGGACAATCCCATGGACAGAGGAGCCTGGTGGGCTGAAGTCCATGGGGTCACTGAGTCGGGCACGACTGAGCAACTTCACTTTCATGCATTGGAGAAGGAAATGGCTACCCACTCTGGTATTCTTGGCCTGGAGAATCCCAGGGACGGGGAGCCTGATGGGCTGCCGTATATGGGGTCGCATAGAGTCGGACACGACTGAAGTGACTTAGCAGCAGCAGCAGCAGTAGGAAGGTGAGGGAGGGGAAGGACAGCAGGACTGGATGGAGTGATGAAATGGTTCAAGGGAATACGGATCACTGGAAGGTGCAAGAATACCGATCACTGTCTGGGGTGAAATCTCAGGTCTCGTACCCTCACAGCACACTTGGCCTTGCTCTCCTCATCTGCAGAACACAGTCCACTTCCCAGTGTTGTTATGGGGCCAGATGAGATCACAGACATAGAGGGTCTGCACAGGGAGATGCTCGGTTCATGAGAGCCCCTCTTTTTCACCTCCTAAAGTCTTCCTCTCCTTGCACTTATAAGCAAAACTCCTCCCCTTCTAACACACTCAGACCATCAGATGTGGTGAGACACAGCTACCCCCACCTGGACATGGGCCCAGGGGGAGTGGACGCAAAGAAGCCAAGTATGGAGCAGAGGACAGAGGAGGCTGAGGGTGGGACTCGGCTCGGAGCTGAGATGCTGCTCCAATTTTGGGGTGGAGTGCAAAAGGGGGATGCGTCCAGAAGATTTGGAGGTCACAGCAGAACCACATGGACGAGACTGTGGTTCACTTGACAAGTAATTATTGAGCATTTACTGTGTACCAGGCTCTGTTCTAGGTGCTGAGGACACAGCTATGAACAAGAGACAGAGATTCTTGCCCTCATAGAAGTTATATTCTAGTGGCATAGAAACAAGACAGAAAATAAACAAGCAAGACCCATAGAATGGCAGATAGTAATCATCGTTTTGGAGATAAACAAAGAGGGGGTGGGGGGGACAGCGATAGGGGAATCTGGAACATCAGGAGTGATAGGAGGGTGGGTCCACATTTACATGTGGTCTGGAAAGCACTAACCTGAAGGAGCAGGGAGGGGGCCACACTGCTCATAGGGAAAGGATGTTGTAGGCAAAGGAGCTAGCACAAAAAGGCTCTGAATCTGGGGTCTGTCTGCCCAGAGCACAGTGAGCCAGGGGGGAGAGCAGGAGCCGTTCAGAGAGTGCTGGGGCCTTGAAGGGCTGTGTAGGCCTCTGCAAGAATGCTTACTCCCTTGGACTGCAAGGAGATCAAACCAATCAATCCTAAAGGAAATCAACCCTGAATATTCATTGGAAGGACTGACGCTGAAGCGCCAGTACTTTGGCCACCTGATGCGAAGAGCCGACTCATTGGAAATGACTCTGATGCTGGGAAAGATTGAAGGCAGGAAGAGAAGGGGAAGACAGAGGATAAGATGGTTGGATGGCATCACTGAGTCAATGGACATGAGTTTGAGCAAACTCCAGGAGAGAGTGAAAGACAGGGAAGCCTGGCATGCTGCAGTCCATGGCATCACAAAGAGTCAGACACGACTGAGCAACTGAACAACAGATTCTGAAGACACCGGCAGTTTCGAGCAAAGGGTGACAATATGATGTATATGTCTCAATAGGAACATTCTGAAATTAACTGAAGGAAGGTAGATGTGAGGGGACCACCAATGAGCCAGTGTTTAGGAAAGGGCCCTGTCCTCATGATGCCTACATCTGGTGGCTAGATACATCCAGAGGGCAGTCCCCTGACCCCTGAGCAGGGAACATCCCCACACAGTGAATCAGGATAGAGGCTAGGTGTGGAGAATGGGTGCCCAGTGCCAAGGGGCAAAGGAATGAAGCCACACCAAGGCGAGTCCACAGAGGAGAGGTTCTCGGAGAAGGCAGATTGGCCTAGGCCAAGGGCAGGAGAAAAGACCCAGCCAGTCAGGCCCAGCCTAGCACCATGGGATGACAGGTGTTTGTAAAACAGAGAGGAAGCCTTCCAAGTTTATCTCTGTGCTCCCTGCAGCGGATGCCAGAGGACCGAGTCCTGGGACACAGGGGTGAACTTGGGCAAGCTGTGGTTCTGGGAAAGGCAGATCCCATAACCAGATGCCAGGTCTTCTCAGGACAGAAGGTGCTAGCCTTGGGCTTTTAAAGACTATAAGGCAGAATGTGTTCCCATTCTGGCCACATGGCACACACTCTGCCAGCTGGGCGGTGAGCTGCCTGCAGTGAGCACGCACTGGGGACAGGAACAGCATCAGCTGAGGTCCCCTCAGCCCACCCAGCAGCGCTACATGGGGGTGGCATCAGCGGTGCCTCTTCACATCTGCCGAGCCCTCCAGCCCTACCTTCCAGCGGGACTCTTAGAAAAATCCCAGCAAACAAGCAGAGCAGCTCCCACGATACACATTTCACAGATGGAGAATCAAGGCCAGAGTGGTTAGGTGACAGCTCAAAATCACACAGCCAGGAGTGGAAGGATCGGTACTTGAATGCTGGTCTTGTGATTCCTGTTGGAGGCCTTTTCTCCTGCAGAGCACAGCTGTTCGACATACTGAAGGCCCCTCTGTGAGCTCAAACCAAAGACAGGCAAGATGGTAAAGCCGGGACAGAACCTCCCCACCACTGCCCAGGCCAGTCTGGGCAGTGGACGGGAAGGCCAGGTCAGCTCTAAAGGCTCCCCTTCACCCGCTCGAGCTCCCTCCTCTGTGCAAGGGGCATGATGAGAACCAAGCCACATTCTTCAAGCTCAAGATCAGAGACCAGGAGGCCCTTTTCTTTCCTTCATCCTTTTAATAAATCTTTGCTGTTCACCTACTATGTGCCAAGTCAGGTACTGGGTGTTGGGGATACAGATGAAGTACTGAATGGGCCTCTGAACTCAAACCGTGCACCTTCCAGGAGGGAGAGATACAAGAGCACAGGCCCTGGTGTAACAGGGCGACAGTCTCACAAGCTGTGTTCTAAACGTGGGACCGCCAAGCCCAACTGCAAAATCCAGTCGTGCAATCCCTGCAGCCACTATGCACACAGCCCGGCCGACTCCCAGCGGCTGCCCAATTCCTGGGCCAGCCCCGGCTCCCAGAGCCCTACAGGTCAGTGCCAGAGTCCCAGGCCCCTTTCCCCAAACCTGGCGCCTGTCCCCAGGCTACCAGGAGGGCACGAAGCGGGGGCTGGAGGGGCCTGCCCACCTCTCTCCGGCTCACGAGGCCAACAAGAGCTGAAGAAGCTGCTGTTGCCGGCCTCCAGAATGGATGGCTGCAGCTCTTGACACTGCAGGAAAGAGATAAATGACTGGTCATTTCCCCCGATGCACTTGAAGGCATCCATTCTCTCGGCCGTACCACGCTCAGGCAACCCCCCGCACAGGGACAGATAAGCACTGACAGATGGGGTGGGGAGCCCAGCGTCCTTTCCCCTGCGGAAGGACACAGCCGGACCTCTCTGCAGACCGGGAGAAGGTCACGCTGTCCGTTGGCTCACACCTGGCTGGGGGCTCTACGGGTCCTTCCCCTGCATGCCCCCATCTCGCCCACCGCCCTCCCACCCTCCACCGGCTCATCCCTGTGAGGAGGAGAGGGGGAGGTGGGGGTGGGGTGGGGGGCCAGAGGGAGCCAGCTGACAGGCTCATCAATCTCAGGCTACATGCTTGGCACATCGGCGTTCCGTAAGTTGTTCCCGGGCTGGGAGGGTGCCGGAGGAGTCGGAGGGACTGTCTCGAGGAGAAGAGAAATCGAGCCGAACATCAGAGAGCAAATGGTGGAAGAAGCCCGGAGACTATTAAAATGTGGGCCATGTACAAAAGCAGTAGGGAACTAATTAAGATGCAGGATTTTCAAAAGCTGGGGAAGTTGGCCACGGCCCGCTCCCATCTGTAGAGTTCTGGCAGTTCGGTGCGGCAGGGACAGCACCCCAGGCGGGCGAAGCAGGCTGCTCCATCACTGCCCCCGCAGGCAGGACTCAGGCCTGGACTGTCCCCTTAGGAGGCACCCCCACGAGGGTCCCTGAGACTTGCTTGGTGGCCGGCTGTGGCACACACTGCTTTGGGCCGTACCTTCAACTACCATCCCCCAAGGGTCTCTGCCGGACCATTCATGTTCCCTCAATAACATGTGGGGGAGGTGGTGATTATCCTGGTCAATCATGCCCAGTCATTGAACAGCAGCCAAAAAAAAAAAAAAACCCCAAGAGAAAGAACCAGAACCCTATTCCTGGCTGCCTTCCTTCCCATCACCCTTGGAATCTGCAAGAGATATG
This sequence comes from Bos mutus, assembly GCF_027580195.1. Classification (NCBI taxonomy): domain Eukaryota; kingdom Metazoa; phylum Chordata; class Mammalia; order Artiodactyla; family Bovidae; genus Bos; species Bos mutus. The sequence goes on along the minus strand of NC_091626.1, from coordinate 24,478,243 downwards.
CTGGTCCCCAAGGGTCCTGGAGCAGAAGGAGACTGGCCTCGGGTACATTCCAGGAGCCCTACTGAGACCCCAGGGTGGATGTGCCTGTTGAGTCCCAGAGCAACATGGCGCCAGTTCCAACAGGTTCCCCACAGGTTCCTTTCCTTGGCTTCACCACAGGTGCCCCTTGGGAAATTCACTGCCTAATTCCTTGCCACAGTGTCCCAACCTCTAAAACAAAGCCTGTCCTAGACCACGAGGACCTAAAGGTCTGGAACGAGAAGATGCTAAACTGATCTAAGCAAACTATCTGAGCATTTAACCCAGAAGGACACAAGTTTGCTCCCAGCCCTTTTTCCTTATTCAAAAATAAAGTGAAGTTAAAGGCTCTTTCTCAATCAGCTGGCTTTTGCCCAACATCTGCCCCACTCTTCAGGGCCTTCTGATGGATATTTACTATCCACCTTTCTCTCTTGCCAGCTCAGCTTCCCCTTTGCAAGGACAGAGCTCCATTCCTGGGGGCCATGGTCCAGGGGAGGCCCCTCCCCGGCACCAGGCCCCTGCCTGTCTTCACATTGCCTGAACTGCGATGGCTGCGCCATTACACACCTTGCATTTGCCCCTGCAGCCAAACGCAAGATGCAGAGAACACTGAACTCCATTGTCAGTCAGCGGAGAGAAATAATGCTGTGTGTGTTGTCCTTCAGACGCCCAGGCAAGTAGGAGGTTGCAAGATGTTTATTCAAGACTGATTGGAGGGATGATGCTAGGCGTGAGAAACACATAGGTCCAGGGACGCTGAGAATGCTTTCAAATTCCAAAGAGTTCGCCCCAGCTCTCAGCCTCATTCCACCCCCACACAGACACATTTTTATTTTCAGCAAGTAGTAAAGAAACATGGGCAGGATGGCATATTCACAGTGAGGGAGATGGGAAGAGGACAGCAGGCCTGGGGAGTACTCCATCAGCATATAATTTAGCCCAAGAACAAATGACTTCACAGCAGCCACCATCGGCTCCCAACTCCCCACTCCCCACCCTGCGATGTCACGGATGAGCTTTGGGCTGTGTGGGGCTGAACCAGAAGTGGATGGTTCTGCAACCCTGGCTGAGATCTGCTCCGAAGTCCCTCAAATTTCCTGGGTGGATCCCCCGCCCCTTATCCTGACCTGGTTTCCTGACAAAACTCTTAGCTCTGAAGACCTGGGGCCAAGGACAACTCTAAGCCACATTCCACCTTGGCCTTTTTTTTTTTAGCTGAAAGCTGCCCACCGCTGGCTGGACTCAGGCAGGATCACAAAGGAAGACAGGAGGGACAATCCGGGTGCTGGCATGATAAATTGCTTGTGGCAGCTCCTTACCAGTCATGGAAAGGTCTGAGATGGAAGGAAACTCATGCTTTGAGACAATTCCACTCCAGGCCAATGCCCCATCTCTCACAAATCAGGGGAACTCTTTGTCTCTCTCTCCCCAGAGGACTCGACAGGCTGATGGTGGAGCCCAAGGAGGCTCCAAGAATCACAGACATAACTGCATCCCTAGAGCCTGTCGAGCGGAACTCAGGAGAACCCACACCAGGAGGCTGGGAGGGAAGACAGAGGAAAGGATGGGCAGCCATGGGGACTGGGTGGCGGAAGAGTGCCAAGGGTGGTTGGGTCACTCATTCCTTTTTTTCCAACATAAACTCAATCTTCCAGTTTCCACAAATTTAAAGAGATTCAGCCCAGAATGGACAAATTGATTATCAGTTTTCACCAAGGTTTGCCCAAAGAGGATTATACATAATGTTGGGCAATTTGCTTTTTTCTTTCCACTAAACAATATAGCTTGGATGTCTTTCCATTTTTTTCTCCTACTCATTCTCTTAAAGGACAAAATACTATTCTATTTTACGAATGTATTCTATGGTTAACTAGTCCCCTGCCAAAAGACCTACTAGTTGCTTCTATTCTCTGTTTGCTGCTGCTGTTACAAACAATGCCACAATGGACAACCTTACCCACTGGGAGTCCATATTTATTTATAAGATAAAATTCTCTAGCCACAGAATTTGTAGGTCAAAGGGCAGGTGATTTTTAAATACTGACAGGCACTTCGCATGAACCTTCAGACAGGTTAGACTCAGCTCCACTTCTGCGTGTAAAAGAGAGCAGATCCCTAGCTCCTCATCTGTTCCCTTCAACTGCCCCCCATTCCCAGGGAGGTCTGCCTCCATCCACCCAGTTGACTGCCTCCACCTACTAGAAATTTGCAGCAAATTCCCCCAGGAACTCTGGGTTCAGTGGTTCTACCCTGAGTCACACTCGAAAGTACAGACCAAAAAAAAAAAAAAAAAAAAAAAAACCCAGCTCTCTTTGAGACCAAATCAAATGGAATAAAAATAAGAAAGAGTCATTTTGAAATATTGTCCAAGTCGATTCTGTGCTTTGGGAGGACATTCCCCCCCGCCACCATAAAAGGGGAGAGGTCCTCTCAGCTGAGGACTGTGTATTTTATAAATGACGATGGCAGAGCCTCTCAGAGGTGGCATGTGTTACCTACGCAGGGACACCTGCCAAGGGTACAGAAGAGAGCTGAGATCCAGAATGTGCCTCGTAACCCACCAGAAGGGGCATCATTTATAAATGTCTGCCCAGCCAGGGGATCTTTTTCTACTTTTACACAAAGGTGCCATACGGGTGATCTGAGGCTCTGGGTGAAGGACCTTTTCTGAAATGTTGGCTTGTGTGAAAAATTCAAAGGCAAACGTGTGAAGCCTCCAGGAAGAGGGTGGTACATTTTTTTTTTTGATCATGCTGCTTCATGTTCTCTGGATAGGCCCTGACGCTTTGAGGTTCAAGCCGGAGGCTCCTTATCTCTGACTCTCAGATGCTCCCCTGGCATCTTTACTCAAACCTATAGCCGCAGGCTGGTGAGGTGGTACACATCCTGAGAGCCAGGCCTGCCCCGGTGGTACACAATCAGAACTGGATACAGAAATGACTGACATTTGGCCCAAGGTCTTGGGGGTTTTATTTTTGTTTTTAGCAGGCTTAAGAGTAGGTCTGATTACCCAGAGAGGGAACAAATTCACCTGAGATGGATCTCTTGTCATTTGCAAAGTTGTTGATTCCAGCCCTGGATTGTTGAGTTTCTCAACACTTAGGTGCAGGTATGGGGGAGCCATTCTGCCTTGGGCGGGCCTGACTTGCCTGGGGTCTTCTGCCACCTGAGGATATGATTACACCTCTGAGGGCCCATCCTCAACCAGGCTGGTGCTCATCCTTGCAGAGAGGGTCCTCCCCCGGGACCCTGGCCGTCTCTGAGCAGCCACCTTGGCGTCTACTCCAAGCGTGAGGACTGAGCCCCAGGAAACCTCTCGAAGATCACAGATACAGACACGGTACTGCTGGGCACGTGGCTACAGGCCACCCCCCTAGGGGCTCTCCTTTTCCTTTCCCTAGACCCAAGGATGGGGCAAGTCCAAAGTCAGTCGTGACCCCAGCTGCTCTACGTTCAGCTTCCTGGAGACCCACGTGCCTGAGTACATGTCTGTAGCCAGAAGGACCAGACGCTGGTAACGTAGCTTCTTGCCTCAGTCCCACCAACAATGAGACTCTAAGTCCTCAGATATATGAGCAGCATAGTAGATGCTCCTTGGCTTTGCCAGAAACCTGACTTCCCTGACTTATAAAATGGGCTTATAACACTTTTACCTCTCCCTTCCCTCTCTCCCTCCAGGGCTATGGTTAAAGACCAAAGGAAGTGGCAAATGATAAATGAAAACATTTTGTGTGTGTGGGTGCTAGTCGCCCAGTTGTGTCTGACTCTTTGCAACCCTATGAACTTTAACCCACCAGGCTTCTCTGTCCATGGAATCCTCCAGGCAAGGATACTGGAGTGGGTTGCCATTTCCTTCTCCAGGGAATCTTCCCAACCCAGGGGTCAAACCCAGGCCTCCTGTATCGGCAGGCAGATTCTTTACCATCTGAGTCACCAGTGTATTGTTCAGATACTGGCTACAACGATGATTCGACCAGAGCGCTCCATCCGCAGGTGGCTCTGATGGGTGGAGTGAATGTAAACCCAGTCAGCTAATCAGTCCTTCCAGGGATTTCTCCAACACAGATATTGAAGGAGACTGCCTTTCTGCCAGCTGTGTTGAGTGCTGAATCTGGGCTGCTAAGTGGCCACCTTGCATTCCCCGTGAGGAGAAGACAGTGTTAGAGGTGGAAAGAGACACACAGAGCCCCCACTACAACATCTGAGCCCCTGGATGAAGCTGTGCCTGAAGCCCAAATCCACTCTGGGATTCACTTTTCTGTCAACCACTTCCCATTTTTTGCTTAGGCAGATTCAACTTGAATGTCTGGTATTTATGACTGAAGGAATTTCAACTATCTCTTGGATGCATTTTAATAATTAATATATTAGTTTTCTAATCATAAAATAAAGTTTTTAAGGGAAAAATCTTGATAACTTTTAAGTTAGTACACCTATCAGCAACATGAGGAAGCAGAAGAAGCACTGAACAGAGAAATCAAGCAACCTGGATTCTCTGCTGCTTCCCATGAGAATTGCTGTGTAAGTTTGAGCAAATCTCCCAACTTGTCTGAAAGTGAAAGTCACTCATTCATGCCAGCTTTTTGCAGCCCCATGGACTATACAGTCCGTGGAATTCTCCAGGCCAGAATACTGGAGTAGGTAGCCTTTCGCTTCTCCAGGGGAGCTCCCCAACCCAGGGATCGAACTCAGGTCTCCCGTATTGCAGGTGGATTCTTTACCAGCTGAGCCACAAGGGAAGCCCAAGAATACTGGAGTGTCTGGACCTTAATAAAATAAAGAATTGGAGTTAATGATGTCTGACATGTTTACAGTGCTAAACATTTTTGATTCTATAAAAGATAATCCAATTAGTCTGATATAAAGTATTCTTAATAAAGGCTTTTTAAATAAACATTAAGAATAAAGACTTTAAAAAAGAATAAAGACAATTTCAAGTTGATGTCAAGCATTTATAATAAAATCCTTTAACAAATTACATATGAGATGCCCTTATATAGTCCGTGGGATTGCAAAGAGTCAAGATAGGACTGAGCAACTAATACTTTCACTTTCACTATATACATGTAAAATATTCATTGCATCACTGCTTAAATTGGAAAAATATCCCTGGTGGCTCAGACAGTGAAGAATCCGCCTGCAGTGTGGAAGAACTGGGTTTGATCTCTGGGTTGGGAAGATCCCCTGGAGGAAGGCATGGCAACTCACTCCAGTATTCTTGCCTGGAGAATCCCCAAGGACAGAGGACCCTGGCAAGCTATAGTCCACAGGGTCACAAAGAGTTGGACATGACTGAATGACTAAGCACCTGAGAAATGAAAATTGGGAACAGTTTGGGTAGACTCCAGGAGTTGATGATGGACAGGGAGGCCTGGCATGCTGCCATGGGGTCACAAAGAGTCGGATACGACTGAGCAACTGAACTGAACTGAACTGGTTAAATAAGTTGTGGTGCATTCATACAATGGAATATCGTGTAACTGTGGAAAAGAAATGAAGAAATTCTTTACATATTGACATGGCCAGTGCCTGAGGCACATTTTTAAGGGAAAGGGCAAAATGCAAGGTGGTTGTGCTGCATGAAAAAGAGGAAGGGAAAGTCATACAGATGTAATTCCTGTGTGTGCATAACCTGTGTCTTGAAGAATCCCTGAAGACTGGTACCATTGATGCCTCTTTGGAGCCTGGGTCTTATTTTTCACTATAAAACATATCCTTTTATATCTTTGGGATGTGACTGCATTACCTACTCAGTTTTTTTTAATTTTTAATTGAAAGGGTAAGAAATGGCAAATACTATTACATATTGCTTGTTTGATCCTCATGAGGAAGCTGCAAGGCTGGCTAGGAATCCCAAGTACCACTGTGCTATTTACAGATGCAGAAATACACCCAGAGGGTTCACATACTCCAACACAGAGACACCAGCGACAGACACCCGAATAGTCCCCTCACTCAAGTCTACACAGCCGACGGGCATGGGCTCACCCTCTCACTATAGCACCTACTGCAAAGCTCTGCTTAGGGTGGAATTAAAATGGGTCCAGGTAAGGCTCAAGTCAGGGATTACCTCTTCACTCATCAGACCACTTCCAGATCTGGAACAAGAGAGGAGGGAGCCAACACCTCCAAAATAAATTGTTCATATTGATAATTGTTTAATAAAGGCATGTAGATGGTGTGGAGTCATGCCATCCTGACTTGTGGTCCAACCACCTGTACATCTTCAAACCTCAACATGTGTTCTAAGGACGCAGTCCTTGGGATTGGATAAAATGCAAATTCTAACTCAGCAGGTCTGGGGTGAGGACCAAAGGCTCCCAAGTGATGCCTATCCTGATAGTCAAGACCATACTTGGAGTGTAATTCTAGAACCATACCAGCTGACATGGTCACCACTAGCCACGTGTGGCAGTCGAGCTCTGAATGCAGCTAGCTTACAATGAAATGTGTTAAAAGTTTAAGATACACACTGGAATTAAAAAACTATACCAAAAAAAGAAAAATATCTCATTCATAATTTTTATCCTGATAATATGCTAAAATAATATTATTAAGTTAAACAGAATCTATTGTTTAAAATTACTGTCACCAGGTTTCTTTTTCTTTTTTTTTAATGTGGCTACTAGAAAATGTAAAAAGATACATGTGGCTCATAATCCTGCTCCAGGAGACTTGGTTCTCCTATAACCTGCATCTCAGGGAGTTTGGGACCACCTCAGTCATCACCCTGGAGTGTCTGCAAGGGTCTGTAAATGAGGCAAGGCCATTTGAGAACTTGGGTGGAGTACCTACCCCTAACAAATAAAACTTTTTCACAAGTGAAATCTGGGTTAGAGTGAGCAGCTGAAGCATGCTTATCAATGGAACTGTAAGAAAGCATCCAAATAACTGGTTTAGCAGAGATTTTTCAGGAAAAAAACGCAGCCTTGGGAGCCAGTGTGGAAAGGCAGGCGTGAGGTAACTTTGCCAGACAACCACCCCTGCCAGGTCTGTGCTGTTTGGGGCCAGTGGAAGGGGGCAAGTCAGCTCTGCCTTTATTCCACTTAACAGCATTCCTGAGTCACATCCCAGCTCCAGCAGCCCCCAAAGCAGAGGTTCCCTTAAAGCCAAGGACCCAGGGCCATCACTTGGCCTTGCTGCAGCCCACAAGGTCTGAAGACAGCCATCTGTTCAGAAGTGTAATAATAGACCAGTAAAGAAACTAACCAACTCTTTCTGCAGGGCCACAAAGCCATCAGTGTCACCTAGAAGCAAATCCTGAACTCAAACTCTTTTATTTCTATGTCCCAGATGGGTTCCATTTTTAGTGACTGGCCCTTATTGTGTAAGATGCTCCATTAGTTCATTCTCAGTGAGGTGGGAGAAGGTGCATAGGGCACTGTTCTCCTCAGATCACAGTCTGGGACTAGGTTTCTTTACTTGAAACCCCAGGAAGGTATCACCCAGCCCCAGATAGCTGCAACTCCTTCAGCTCTGCTGGAAAGTCGTTCATCCTGGGCCTGTTCCCGCCCTGCACCTGCTTGCTGTCCTCTCCTGGGGTAGCAAGAGAATGACAAAAGGAAGGGGAAGGCCTGAGACCCACCCCCCAGAGGGCGAGAAGTTTGGGGGTGTTGGGTGGGGGGCAGGTGAATGTGTTTATTTCATGAAAGCGCCGTGTGGGCACATGCACTCTCTCGGAAAACTCCGCAGAGCAACTTCGTCCTTGGCCAGCCCAGCACTCCCTGCCTCTCCTGTCTCGGCCCAGCCAAGTTCCACCGGGCACTCACCAGGTTTTATTTCTAGCAGCCGCAGTTTCGGATCCTCAGGCGGGTGCAATCGTCTCTTCTTACGCCAGCAGCGGGCAGGGTATGTGTACAGCTGGCCCGGGCAAGGCCTGTGGACAGAGAAGACATAAAGGTTAAAGGCTCCAGGCTGGATGGGGCCTTGGAAACCACCCTGTCTGACCTTCTCAATCACAGTAAGAATGAGGCCCAGAGAAGTGAAGGGGCGTGTGAAGGTCACACACCTGGTAAATGGTGGAGCCCAGGCAAAATCTAGGTCCCCTGAGCCCAGGACCCTGGGGCTCTGACTGCTCTCCATTGCTGTCTCAGTAGGCACATCCCAAAAGTGAGCCATCATTGTTACCAAAATCAGTTCTGCTCTCTTAGCCTAGGGAGAAGATCAGGAGGACCTCAAACCACAGGAGGGACTTTTCCAGATTTATCCCCATCACGGGGTTTCCAAGGCCGTGTATGTCCAGCTACTTTCCATCAACTGCCCCTCTGCCCAGGCCAAGCAGGTGCCCTTCAAGGTGGGCGGCAGGCGTCATTCTGTCTACCTGCGGACAGTCTGGATGGGGAAACATCTCAAGGAAACAGAGTCAGGCTGCCAGATCTCCTACCCGCTGGCTTCTTCCACCCACTGACAGCTGCTGGCAGCTTGCTGAAGCCGAAGGGAGTCCCTGGCAACCTCCTTCAGAATATAAGCCTTTCCTGGGAGCAGGCTCCACGCCTGCACAGCCGGCATATCTGTACATCCCTGTCTGAAGTGAAGTGAAAGTCGCTCAGTCGTGTCCAACTCTTTGCGACCCCCTGGACTATACGGTCCATGGAATTCTCCAGGCCAGAATACTGGAGCATTTCCCTTCTCCAGGGGATCTTCCCAATCCCCTGGGATCGAACCCAGGTCTCCCACATTGCAGGAGGATTCCTTACCAGCTAAGCCACAAGGGAAGCCCACATCCCTGCCTGGGCTTTACCAAAAAGAAACAGGCTGGAGCCCAGTGCTGGGCTTATGGATCACACAGTCTCCCAACAAGAACCTCCACTTGGATTTGGCCTTTGACACGAAAGCGCCACACCTGTCGTGTGTCAGGCCAAGCACCCCATGAGGAGCCATCCTGCTCATCAGCCAACACTCTTGTGGCTCACGTGGCACACAGTGAACACGGAAGATGTGGCATCCAGAGGCTTGGAAGAACATGGACTTCCCACACTAGACCCTGGTCTGTTTCCAGAGAAGAGGGCAGGGGATGGAGGCTAAGGGCAGAGGAACAGGGCTGAAAACTGGTTAGGTGATCTGCAGATTCAAAAGCCTGCCCGATGCACCCCCAAATAAACCAGCAAGTCAACTGACCCACCCCCACCATTAGAGAGAAAAGCCTGACATCAGAATCCCCAGAACTGGAACCGTGGATGACACAGAGAAGAATCAAATGAAACACTTGCCGAGTGAGTGAGGGAAAGAATATGTTCCAGTTCACGGAAGTCACAACTCCGTCTTCTGTAGATGAACATGGCACGTGACAACTGTTAGAGACAGGCAGCCCCCCTCCCCAACAAAAGGGGCCCTTCCTAGACCTCGGACCATGGGTGCAAAACATCAGGACCCTTTTCCCGTCTTCTGTCTTCCATTTTGGGGCTTTTAAAGTTAAGAGAGGGCCTTCCCTGGAAGTCCAGTGGTTAGATTTCACTTTCCAATGGCAGGGCTTGCAGGTTCAATCCCTGGTCAGGGAGCTAAGGTTTCACATGCCTCAAAGTCAAAAAACCAAAACAGGAAACAAAAATAATATGGTAACAAAGTCAATGAAGATTTTTAAAATGGTCCACATCAAAAAGTCTTTTAAAAATTAAAAATAATAAAAGCTGAGAGAAAAAATGTCTTCATTTTTGCATTTTTTAGAGAAAAACCTACAAAAGTTTCACTGTTATACCTCCATTCATTCATTTTTCATTTGTGTTGTCATCTATACCCATACACTGGTTTAGGTCCAGAGCTGAGGTGACTACTCCAGCATTAAAGGAGACAAAATTTTGTTTTGTTTGAAAAGTGAATGAATTTATGATTCCTATAAATGGGTACATTGAGTTGGAGTCCCTTCCAGATGTTTTGGCCACTGCTGGGGCCGGTGTTCCCCAGGATCCCAGAGAAGGCCAAGTATAAGGGCTGGCCTGCTGCTCCATATCCCAGAACTTGTCCTTAAAATGCCCCCTCATCTTGGATGAGCAATTCTTATTCCAGGCTGAAGCCAAAAATTACCTGGAGAACTTACTACTAACACCAATGCCCCAAACCATGCCAGAGCTACCCCGTCCACATGGAGGTTTGGGGGGAACTGAACACCTCTTTGTTTTAACACACTTTACAGACTGTCATACTGTCTGACAAAGAAACTCTGGATGTCTAAGCACCAAAAAGTTACTACTTGGATATTCCCTCTGATGTACCAAGACCAGTCTAATCATTTTTCCAGTAGGTTCCCAAGGTTTCCTGTAGTTTTCCCAAGCCATTGTCATTAACTGCTTGCTTACTAGACTGTCATCCCCACTGGTTTAATAAGATGCAAGGTGGCAGGAGTCATGTCCATCTCAAGTATCCCCAAAGCTTAGCACAGTGCCTGGCATTCTCAACCAGAATGGTTGAGTTTCAGAAACACAGGAAGTGGATGACCCTTGGCTCCTGCTGTTTCTGACTCCAGGAGACTCCTCCACCCGCCTCCAAACCATCCAAGAGGGACCTGTTGCACTGAACACAAAACCCACCCCACCCACCCCAAGAAGGGAGTCTCTGTGCTGTAGGCTCCTTCTTGCCCCACAGGCTGCTTTCATGGTATTTCCACTCTGACCAAAAACAGGTTCATGAAAAGGAACTGGTCCTGACCAGCACTCTCACAAAGGTCTAAGTGACCGGAGGTTGAAATCATTAGCCCTTGTCCAAGTCATCCACCCTCCTTGAGGCTGCCATCACCACACTGCCTGGTCAGCTGCCTCGGGCCACTCAGCTACAGGTCCATTCTCCCGAGGGAGTCCATTTTAGGAAGTACTTTGAATGCCCAGAAGAAGGGGCTGTCTTTATTTCCTTCTGTAACTTTCTCTGGTGGATGGAGGAGCCCCACGGTGCAGAGGATAAGCAGGAGTCCTCATACCCCGATTCGAGTCGCCTTGGGAATTTCACCATACCTCTCTGAGCCTGTCTCCTTGCCTTAGGATAAAGGTGATAATAATACCTACCTTACAAGGACTGTTGGGGGATTAGCTTATATTCAAGAAGAAGCTCTTTATAGACATGAAGTCTCATACAGACATCAGTTCTTAATTATCAGGAGTTAGCTAACTTAAACAAGCCTGGACTCTGCCCATGTGGCCCCCATCTGGCATGACATGACTGCTCTTTGCTCCTCTAGCCACAAGGGGGGCAACGGGCTCCCCTTTGATGCCTGCTTCAACTCCTATCAACAAGCAAATGCCCCTAAGAGCTCTCTCAGGGCTCCTGCACCCTTCCTTGCCCTCCTCCCTGGGCTGACAAGTACCAGGGTGCCTTTATAGGGCAACACATTCAGCCCTGGAGTTCCACTTACACAGGGATGAGCAGAGCCCCATGAGAATTATGTTGTTTATCTCATTAGAACAGGAGGCACATAACTCAAAGCCCATGTGTCTGTGTGGTAGGATGGAGGAGGGGGTGGGGAAAAGGGAAGCACAGCTGCAGCTGGGGAAATTAACCTGAAGGAGGAAGTCTGGGGATGAGGGAAATGAGATGGATATAGAGGAGAGGAAGGCAGGAGACAAGAGGAGGTGACCAGCCTTCCCAGTAACCAAGACCACAGCAATCCCTCCACTCACACACCCCACTGAGCAAACTGTTTTGCTATTACTTTGAGCTGCAACTCCAGGCACACTTATATACAAGTGTGAGCATGGCAGACACACACACACACATACACACACAGCCACTCAGGAACTCACCCACTGGCTGCGGGAAGAACTGGCTCCATAGGAAGATTCAGCAGGATGAGCTGGGTGCCTGCACATGTAAATTGCTTGTCACATGCATGGCCCACGTTCAGCAGGTGGATCCTGAGTGTTATGAGCCTCTCTGACAGACACAGCATGAGCCATTAAGAATTCAGAAGATGAAATGGGATGGGAACAGATTTGAAAAGAAGAATCAGAATATCTTCCTCTTCCCCAGAACAGAGCTGAGCTGTGGCAGTTCAAGCCCACCCAGAGAAGGGCTCTGCCCACAGCAGCTCAGAGAGTGGCCCGAGGTTCCCTACTCATTGCTTCACAGGACACACTGCCCCACTGTCGGTCACTGTCGATGTGACAGTTTCACCTCGTCCTTATTTGAAATCAAAATCTACCTTCCTGTTGTTTACCTATGCCAGTTTGTCGACCCTTGATCCCAAGAGTGGACAGGTGTCATCTGCATCCCGAACGCCCATCCCACCCACCTGCTTGGGTTCGGAGGAGAGCCAGCTGAGAGAACGAAGAACCAGAGGGCATTAAGAGTAGAGGAAAGAGGCGGTGACTGCACCTGCCCGAGAGCCTGGGACTCTCCACCAAGACAGGGCGTCAGAACTGCAGAAGTCGGTATTGAAAAGGGGTCCAGCCCAATCCTTCCAAGCAGAATAGGAGAGATTCACCAAGGCAGCTGTAGTTTGAAAACCTCCCACATAAGGAACTTGGCACTAGATCAGATCTTACTCATGTTTATTTCCCCAGGGCCCACAGATGATAGGTGCACTGTTTGTGGCTGAAGATGACAATTTGGACCAAGTCTGCAGAGCTGGAAGGATGAGTAATAAGCCCCAGGTAGGGCTTGAGGGGCAGGGAAGATGTATTTCCCAAGCACTTACAGCTGCGTCACTTCTTGGTGCTCTGTCCTCCTCTCTCCTCTTGGCTTATTTAAGAGCTGCCCGGATCGCATGGACTATCTCTTCAGTAAAGCATTCCTGAACTATCCCAGGCCACAGTGCCTTTTCTCTTCCCTGAAAGTCTGGAGTCCTGGGTACCTGGCAGCTCAGCCAGCAGCCAGCATGGCTCTCCATCTGGCTCGCCAAACATCCCCTCCCAGCCTCCCCTCCTATTCTTGGGAGCTCCTCTCTAACATTCAAGTGCAGTGTCCCATGTGACAGGACTGCGCAGGCAAGGTAGACCTCAAATCCAGAATGCTGCCTGCTTCTTCTGGCCCAGAGATCTCCCCAAAGTCCCTCATAACATTCAAGTGCAGTGTCCCATGTGACAGGACTGTGCAGGCAAGGTAGACCTCAAATCCAGAATGCTGCCTGCTTCTTCTGGCCCAGAGATCTCCCCGAAGTCCCTCACTGGTCTCATCACACTCAAAACCTGACACAGCGGAACTTGCCTTGTGCTCCCGTGGTTACAGCTTTGCCTTCCAGTGCAGGGGCGCAGGCTCACTCCCTGGCTGGGGAGCAAAATCCCACACCCATGCCTGTGGCCAAAAAGCCAAAACATAAAACAGAAGCAAAATTGTAACAAAATCAAAAAAGTCTTTAAAAATGGTCCAGGTCAAAAAAAAAAACCTGCCACAGGACAGTAGCTAACATTCACTGAGCTCTTCATCTGTTCCAGGCTAGCATCTCACGGTCACTGCTATCTCACTGTGACAACAGCCATTCCATCGCCGGTCCATACGCAGCAGGCTTGAAACACAGAGCCAAAACGCTCAGGAAAGGAACTCTGGCCCTCCTACCCACCCTCATCAAGCCACTTCTTGTGGAATTTATTTCTTCTTTCCTATCACATCACCAACTAAAATTGCTCATGGGGAAATGCATCTTGGTAATACAAAACATTATAGTAGAGTATATAAAATGTGTGGAGAATCAGATACTGACTAGGACATTCTTTCTAAATTTGTCAGAAATTTTTACAGTATCAACATTATAACATGGAACGGGAGCTTAGAAGTTATTGAATCTGATTCTTACCAGACACAAGAATTGCTTCTACACTATCCCTGACTTGAGTCTCCACTCTGGCCTCTGTTTCAATAATTCTAGTCCTTACCCTTCCACGAAGCAGTCTCCTATGCTGCTGAAATATTTTATTGTTAGAAATATGTCTACCAATCTCATCCACCACTGGTGAGAATGCAAAAGGGCTCAACCCTCTGTCTGAGTTTCTGGTGTCTCAGACAGTAAACAATCCACCTGCAACGCAGGAGACCCACATTTACTCCCTGAGTGGGGAAGATCCCCTGGAGAAAGAAATAGTTACCCACTCCAGTATTTTTGCCTGGAGACTTCCATGGATAGAATATCCTGGAAGGCTACAGCCCATGGAGTCGCAAACAGTAGGACATGACTGAGCAACTAACACTATGAAAGAGAATTTGGCATATCTAACAAAACTGCATACATGTTGCCCTTTGACCCAGCAATTCCACTTCCAGGAATCTCTATCACAGATTCACACACAAAAATACAAAAACATGCATTCATCGTGGTATATTCAATACTAGAAAAAAGGTGAAAGCAATTCAATGTCCATTATAGGGACCTGGTTGAATAAATAATGGTACAGCCTCATAATGGACTATAATGAAGTTATGGAAAGAAGTGGGGGGAGGAGATAGTGGGGGCAGGGGAGTATACACTGCAATGGAATATATCATTAAGTGAAAAATGTAAGGTAGAGAATAGTGTGCATATTATATTATCATTTCTTTAACAAATGGGGATATACACACACAGATGCATACATACTGTGTTTTTACATGGCTTTTTTTTTAATGGAAAGATAAACCAAAAACTATTTTTTAAAGTTGCTTACAGATAGAACAAAAAATAATAATAATAATAGTAACAAGAAGAAAAGAAAGTTGTCTTTTCTTAGAAAAGGAAAAGAAAATAGAAAGAGGAAAGGAACAGGATAAAAGAACAGAGATAGAAGAGGGCTAAACTCTCTGAATATACCATGCTTTGTAGATTTGACTTTAAAACCAGTAAATATTTGATATTATTACAAAGGAAAATTAAAATATAAAAGCAAACTAAGATCATGGGATCTAGTCACATCACTTCATGGCAAATAGGGGAAATATGGAAACAGTGGCAGATTTTATTTTCTTGGGCTCCAAAATCACTGAAGACAGTGACTACAGTGATGAAATTAAAAGACTCTTGCTTCCTGGAAGAAAACTATGACAAACCTAGACAGTATATTAAAAAGCAGAGACATCATTTGGCTGACAAAGGTTCATATAGTCAAAGCTATGATTTTTCCAGTAGTCACATATGGATGTAAGAATTGGATCATAAAAGGGCTGAGCACCAAAGAATTGATGCTTCTTACTATGGTGTTGGAGAAGACTCTTGAGAGTTCCTTGGACTGCAAGGAGATCAAACTAGTCAATCGTAAAGCAAATCAACCCTGAATATTCATTAGAAGGACTGATGCTGAAGCTGAAGCTCCAATCCTTTGGCCATCTGATGTGAAGCGCCTCCTCACTGGAAAAGACCCTGATGCTGGGAAAGATTGAGGGCAGGAGGAGAAGTGGGTGACAGAGGATGAAATGGTTGGATGGCATCAATGTACATGAATTTGAGCAAACTTTGGGAGATAGTGAAGGACAGGGAGGGAAGCCTGGTGTGCTGCAGTCCATGGGGTCACAAAGAGCAGGACACACCTTAGTGATTGAACAAGAAAAGCAAACATCTGCCTCTGGCTAAGATGCATATCAAGGGCCAGGTTTACCTTCCCACCTGAAGCCAAGATAGAAAAAAAATGAAACAAGAGTTTTCAAGATACTGGACATCAGGCGATGAAGGACAGTGATCCTTTAGATACTGAAAATGAGCAAGGTGAGCCCTGTGATTGCCCTAGCTTACTCGCTTGAGAGTCTCCAAAGTGCAGCACATCGAGGAGGAACATGGGTAGAACTCAGCTGACTTCTTGAGTTGAAAAGAAAGAGCTGAGAGTCTGGGAAGACCAAGGTGACTAGAATTTAAGGAAAAGAATAGTCAACAGGGATTTCCCTGGTGGTCCAGTGGTTAAGAACTTGCCTTCCAATGCAGAGCATGTGAATTCAATCCCTCGTTGGGGAACTAAGATTCCACATGCCAAAGAGCAACTAAGTCTGTGTGCCACAGCAAAAGAAAGCCCACGTGCCACAATGCAGAGTCCATGTGTTGCGACAAAGACCTCGTGCGGCCAAAATTTAAATAAATAAATAAACACTTTAAAAATAATTTAAAAAAAAAAGAACAGCAAACACAAGAAAGCTGCTCAGAGAAAGAACTGTGGAGATACACAAAGGGTCTCCTTCAAGTATTCAGCTCAGTATTGATCACAGCATGCTTGTGAGGAACCTACTAAATGCCAAGAGAAGAACCACCTGAAAGAACATAGGTGTGCCTGGTGTGCACTAGGGGCTGGGAACAGTCTGTTCCCACCAGCACACTGGAAACGCCTCATGATTCATGGAGCACTGGGCAGGGTACAGAGAATGGTCTTGCCTTGCTAATGGGGAATCAGCCCTAGATTAAGCACTGTTCAAGTTCAAAGTAAGACAAGAAAAGATCAAACTGTTTCCAAGTAACTTGACAGTGACTCAAAACAAAGTTCCAGAATATCTATAGGAATGAAAAATATATACAGTACCCAGCAAGGTAAAATTCACAATGTTGGGCATCCAATTCAAAATTACAAGGCATGTAAAGAAGCTACAAAATGGCCTACAATGAGAGGGGAAAAAAAAACAATTAAAACCAACCCAGAACTGACACTGATGTTAGAATTAGCAGAAAGACACTAAAACAGTTATTATTTATATTCCACATGTTTAAAAGCTTAAACAGTCTGTTTTAAAAGACTCAAATTTAACTTATAAAAATGAAAACTACAATGTGTGAGATTAAAAACATACCGGATGGAATTAAGGTCAGATTAGATATTAGAGAAGAAAAGATTAGAACACTTAAAAACATAGCAATTAAAATCTAAAATAAAAATCCATGAGAAAATGAGAATTTAAAAAAAAAAAGCAGAACAGCATAGTGAGACAACTTCAAACAACCTACTATGTGTCTAATTAGCATCCCTAAAGAGAAGAGAGGGAAGAAAAAATATTTGTAGAAATAGGGCTGGATATTTTCAGTCTGATGAAAACTATAAACCTGCTGCTCCAACAGAACTAAGTATAAGAAGCATGAAAAAAAAAAACTGTAGCAATGTATATCACAGTCAAAATTGCTCAAAAACAGTGATAAAGAGAAAACATTAAAAGTAGCCAGAGAAAAGAGCTATATTACAAATAAAGGAACAAAGATAAGGATGATTTCTCATCAGAAACTCTGCAAACAAGAAAATAGTAGTTCAATCATTGTAATACTGAAAGGGAAAAAAGAAACGTGTCAATTTAGAGACTATACCCAGCAAAAATAACTTTTAAAAAACTAAAGCAAGCTAAAGATATTTTCAGATACACAAAAGTTGAAAGAATTAATCATCAACAGACCTAGACTACAAGAAATGTTAAAAAACTTTAGGCAGAAGAAAATTGATACTAGATCTAATTAAGGATCTACACAAAGAAATAAAGAACATTAGAAATGGCTTTTAGTATATCAGTAATCATATAAGAAGAACTAAAAAGCCTCTTGATGAAAGTGAGAGAGGAGAGTGAAAAGTTGGCTTAAAGCTCAACATTCAGAAAACGAAGATCATGGCATCTGGTCCCATCACTTCATGGCAAATAGATGGGGAAACAGTGTCAGACTTTATTTTGGGGGACTCCAAAATCAATGCAGATGGTGATTGCAGCCATGAAATTAAAAGACGCTTACTCCTTGGAAGGAAAGTTATGACCAACCTAGACAGCATATTCAAAAGCAGAGACATTACTTTACCAACAAAGGTCCGTCTAGTCAAGGCTATGGTTTTTCCTGTGGTCATGTATGGATGTGGGAGTTGGACTGTGAAGAAAGTTGAGTGCCTTAGAATTGATGCTTTTGAACTGTGGTGTTGGAGAAGACTCTTGAGAGTCCCTTGGACTGCAAGCAGATCCAACCAGTCCATTCGGAAGGAGATCAGCCCTGGGTGTTCTTTGGAAGGAATGATGCTAAAGCTGAAACTCCAGTACTTTGGCCAACTCATGCGAAGAGTTGACTCATTGGAAAAGTCTCTGATGCTGGGAGGGACTGGGGGCAAGAGGAGAAGGGGACAATAGAGGATGAGATGGCTGGATGGCATCACCGACTCGATGGACATGAGTTTGAGTGAACTCCAGGAGTTGGTGATGGACAGGGAGGCCTGGCGTGCTGCGATTCATGGGGTCGCAAAGAGTTGGACACGATTGAGCAACTGAACTGAACTGAACTGAATCATAAATGAAGTTTTTCTTATTATTCAAAATTCTTTAAAAGATGTGGACTAAACAAAATAATGACAATGTAATATGAGGTTTACACCATATATAAAAATAAAATGTATGACAGCAATTGCACAAAGGTCAATAGTCAATACTTTTATGTTAAAGTACACTTGTATTAGTTTCCAAATGCTGCTGCTGTAAAGAATCACCACAGAGAGTCTTAAAACAATATGAATTTATTATTTTATAATTCCAGAGGTCAGAATTCCAAAATTAGTCTTACTGAATGAGCTAACATCATGGTGTGAGCAGAACTGCATCCCTCCTGGAGACTCTGAGGGAGAACCTACTTCCTTGCCTTTTCAGACTTCTAGATGCCACCTACACTCTTTGGATGGTAGCCCCTGCCTCTGTTGCATCGCTTCAACTTCTGCTTCTGCTGTCACATCTCCTACTCTGATTCTGACCATCCTGCCCCCTCTTTTAAAGACCCTTATGATGACATTGGGCCCATTTGAATAATCTAGGATAAGCTCTCTATATCAAGTTCATTAACTTAATCACATTAACACAGTCCTTTTTGCCATGTAAAATAACATGTTCACAGGTTCCAGGGATTAAGCTATGTGCATCTTTGGGGTAGGATAGTATTATTCTGTTTACCACCATACTATTGTAGTCCTTACACTATTCACCAAGCAGTATAATATCA
Source organism: Bos mutus (assembly GCF_027580195.1). Lineage (NCBI taxonomy): Eukaryota > Metazoa > Chordata > Mammalia > Artiodactyla > Bovidae > Bos > Bos mutus. The sequence continues at coordinate 24,459,411 of NC_091626.1, read as the reverse complement.
CTTAAAGGTAAACTATAATTAGTTAAACGTGCATACTATAAACACCAAGCAAACATTAAAATAACAAAGGAAAGAGTTTTAGTTAATAAGCCAAAAAATGAGAGAAAATGGAGTCAAAAAAATTAATTAATCCCTGAAAGAAAATAAGAAAAAAAAACAAACAGATGGATAAATAGGAAACAAATAGCAAAATGATATTTTTATAGTTAGGATTTAAACCTAACTATAAAAATAAGCACATTAAATTTAAATGGTCTAAATACCCAAATTAACAAAAAAAAGATCATCAAATTACATTTAAAAAGCAAGACATAGCCAAATACTACCTATTAAAAAATCTACTTTTAACATAAAGTCTCAAATAAGTTAAAAGTAAAAGATGAAAAAAATATACCATTTTTTAATGCTAATCAAAGTAGACCTGGAATGGCTATATTAATATTAGAGAAAGCAAATTTCAGAATAAAGAATATTAACATATTTCAAGGGTCATTACAAAATGACAAAGCAATCAATTTATCAAGAGAACATAATAATCCTAAATGTTTATGTATCTAATAATAGAGCTTCAAAATATACAGAGCAAAAACTAAAAGAATCACCAGACAAAATAGTAAAACTCACAATTACAGTCGGAAATTTCAATTTACTCTCTTGATAATTTACAGAACAAATATAAAAATTGGTAAGAATGTAGAAAATTTGAACAGTACTATCAATAACTTGATTTAATTGATACTTATAGGAAAATACACATTCTTTTCCAGATTAAAGAGAACATTTATCCAAGACAGGCCATATTCTGGGTCATAAAACAAGTCTCAGTAAATTTAAAAGGATCCAAGTCATACAGAGCATTCTCTGACCATATGGTATTAAAGTAGAAATAAATAAAAGGCATATCTCTGGAAAATCTCCCAACTGTTTGGAAACTAAATAACATACTTCTAAATAATTTATGGACAAAAGGAGAAATAAAATGGGAAATTAGAAAACATTTCAATTGAATAAAATGAAAACAATACCAAAATTTATGAAACAAGGCTAAAGAATGAGCTAAACCCTCATTCTTAGGGAGAAATTATATCACAAAAGAAGAAAGACTGCAAATCATTTACTTCAGTTTCTACTTTGAGAAATAAGCAGAAGAGCAAATTAAATCCAAAGTAAAATATAAGAAAGGAAAACTAAAGATCAGAACAGAAACTATAAAATATAAAACAGAAAAATTTGAGAAAGTCACTCACACCAAAAGCTATTTCTTTCAAAAAAATCAATAAAATCGATAAACTTCTAATCAGACTGATCAGGTGAAAGAAAAAATTCAAATTTACCAATATAAGGAATAACAGAAGACACACCACAACAGATTCTACACATAATAAAAAGATAATACAACAACAGTATGAACAATCTTATGCAACTCATTTTGCATAACTTAGATGATGTGGACATGTCCCTTTAAGTCACAAACTACCAAGGCTCACTGAAGATAAAATAGCCTGAATAGCCCTATATATCTATTAAAGAAATTAAATTTAGCACTTCCCTAGTGGCACAGTGGGTAAGAATCCACCTGCCAGTGCAGGGGAGACAGGTTCTATCCCTGGTCTGGGAAAAGTCAACATGCTGCCAAGCAACTAAGCCCGTGTGCTACAAATACTCAGCCCAAGTGCCGCAACGCCAAGGGCCATGCGCTCTGGGGCCTGCAAGCCACAGCTACAGAGTCTGCATGCTACAGCTACTAATATCAATTCTACATATAAACTCTTCCAGAAGAATGAAAAGGAGAGAATATTTCCCAACTCATTAAACGAAGCCAACACCAATCCAAATACCTAAACCAGACAGAGACACAACAAGGAGAAGAAAAAAAAACAAACCATAGACCAATATCTGTCATAAAGATAGATGCAAAAGTTCTAATTAAACTTTAGCAAAGTGAATCTGACAATATATAAAAGGATAACATGTCATGACAAAGTAGGGTTTATCCTAGGAATGCAATGTTAGTTTAACATTCAAAAACCAATCAGTATAACTCATCATATTAACAATTAACAAAAGCAAAATCACATGATCATCTTAATAGACTCAGCAAAATCAATTGACAAAACCAATACCAAATACTGATTTAAATAACTGTCAAACTAGAGATAGGAGCATCCTCAATTTGATAAAGAGCAGCTATAAAGAACCTACAGCTGGGACTTTCCTGGCAGTCCAGTGGTTAAGACTCCATGCTTTCAGTGCAAGGGGCCAGGGTTAGATCCATGGTTGGGGAACTAAGATCCTGCATGCCGTGTGGTGCAGCAAAAACAAACAAAACTACAGCTAGCATCGTACTTAAAAATGAAAGAATGAATACTCTCACCTTAGGATCAGGAACAACAAAAGGATGTTCACTCTTAACACGTTTACTTAATATTGTCCTGGACATTCCAGTACAATACTTGTTATTTTACATAGATAGTACTTGTAATTTTACATAGACAATATGTCACTTTACATAGACAAGTAAAATAAATAAAACACATCTATATCAAAAAGCTTTGTTCATTCACTAGCATAATCAACTATAGAGAAAATGCTATGCAATCTATAGAAAGCTACTAGAACTAATAAATGAGTATAGCAAAATTGTAGGACACAAGCGAATACACAAAAATAGTTGCATTTCTGTACACTAGCAAAGAAAAATCAGAAAATTTAAATTAAAAAAAATCTATTTATAATATCATCAAAAATATTAAGTATATAGAGATAAAGCTGACAAAAATGTGAAAGACCTGTACACTGAAAACTAAAAGTGATTGATCAGAAAAATGAAAATAATAATAATAAATGGGGAGATACATTATATCCATGGGTTGGAAGATTCAACATTAAGAAATGTCAGTTTCCCCCAAGTTGATCTATAGACTCCACACAATCTCAATCAAAATTCCACCATGTTTTTTGTAGAAATTGACAAATTGATTATAAAATTCATATGGAAGTGCAAAGAACCTAGAGTAGCCAAAACAACTTCAAAAAAGAAGGACAAATTTGGAGAGGTCTTGAATCTAATATATATAAAGAACTATCTATTTTCATTAATAAGAAAACCAACAAACAACCCAATTTTAAAATGGTCCAAGGGTTTGAACATTTTACCAAAGGATGGTAAAATAAGCACATATAAAGATCTTCAACATCATTAATTAGGGAAATACAAAGTAAAACCACAACGAGATACCACTGTATAAAAATAAGAATAGCTAAAACTTTAAAAAGTTGACCATACCAAGTGTTAGCAAGAATATGAAGGAACTGGAACTCTTGTACATTGTTGGGGTGGATATAAAATGATACAACCACTTTGAAAAACAGCCTGACAGTTTCTTAAAATGTAAAATACAGACCTTCCTTATAGCCAGTACACTCCTAGGTACTTTACCAAGGAGAAATGAAAATATACGTCCATGTGAAGACCTACACACAAATGTTCACAGCAGCTCTATTTATAACAGCCAAAAACTAAAAACAAATCAAAATGTCCACCAACAGATGAATAAACTGTGATGTAGCCATATAATAGAATATTACTCAGCATAAACAACAAATAAATCATTGATACATGCTAGAGCATGGGTGATTTCAAAATAATTATGCTGAGTGAAAGAAGTCAGGACCTTATCCACCAGTCACCAAAAAAAGAAGTACATACTGTATGATTCCAGTATAGAAAGCGTGACTAGGGTTTGGGAGAGGTGACAGGTAGAGGGAGGAGGAAGAAAAGGGGGGATTACAAGTGACACAGGGAAGCTTTGGGGAGTCAGAGATATGTGCATTATATTGATTGTGGTGAGGGTTTCACAGGTATATACATGTCAAAACTTGTCAAATTGCACATGTTAAATATGTGCAGATTGCTGTATGTCAGTTATAATTCAATAAAGTTGTTAACTTTTTTTTTTTTATATATAAAAAGCAACCCAGGGACTTCTGCTTCTGGAAAGACAGAGTAGATATACTCTCCCATATTCCTCCCACTAAGCCCAACTAAAACTCCTAGACATTGTTTATACAACAAAAGTAAGATACTGAAAGGTAAAGAGAATGATCAGCTAGGGACTTTCAGACCCAAGAAACGACAGGGCGGCAAGTTTTGGGTATTTGTTTGTTTTGTTTTATACACACCAGACTGAGTTGTAGAAAAGCTGATTATCCAGAAACACCAACAAAGGTAGACCCAAAAAAGCCCCAAGAAAATCCTGCTCTCTCTAGCTGAAGGACCAGGGAAGAGCCAGTCCAGCAGGGCATCCTAATATCCTTGCTGGTTTAGTGTCAGAGGAGGGCAAGTGACACCCCATGGCGTCAGTGGAGGCTGTGTAGGGACCAGTAATAAGGCATGCTTCCTCCTCCCAACTAGGGAGGCACTGGTGAAGGCTTAGTGGGGAGTCTGAACTCTCACCTCCACCCAGCAATAATGAGGTACTCCTCCCGCTCTGGGGTGTCAACAGAGACTGAATGGGGAACCTGGACCTCCACATCCATCCAACAAGGGGCACCTCTCTTCCCCTGTCGGCACAGTGTCAGAGGAGGTGTGTGAAAATAGATTTAAATAACATCTGGAGTCTCACAACATTACAGCCAAAATGTCCAGGATTCAATCAAAATCACTCCTATGAAGAACCAAGAAAATCTCAACTCGCGTGAGAAAAGACGACAGACTTCAACACGGAAACACCACCACGTGTTAGAATCGTCTGACAAGATTTTTAAAGTCACCATCATAAGAATGTTTCAAACAAATAATTGTTAATGACTGAGACAAATGAAAAACTACAAAGTCCCACAAAGAAATACAAGATACAAAGAAGAACTCAAAATCAATGAGAGAAAAATGACACCTTACTTTCAAGAGAAAATAATTTGAATGACAGCAGATTTCTCATCACAAACTACTGAGGCTGAAAGGAAGAAGCAAGACATTTTTTAAGTGTTAAAATAAAAGGACTCTCATCCCAGAATTTTATATCCAACAACAAAATAAATATCCTTCAAGGAATGAAGGGTGAAGCTCCCTGGTGGCCCAGTGGTTAGGACTCTGTGCGTCACTGCAGGGGGCACAGGTTTGATCCTGGGTCAGGGAACTAAGATCTCATATGTTGTGTGGGCATGGCCCAAAAAAAAGACAAAAAAAAAAAGGGAAAAACAGGAAAATCAGGACACTGTCAGAATAAGGAAAACTAAGAGTTGTTACTATCAGACCTACTTTAAAAGAATGGTTAAAGAAAACACTTAATCAGAAAGGAATTATAAAAGCAGGTGTCTTGGGACATCAGAAAGGAAGACGCGACAACAAAAGAGCAAAGATATGAGGAAATACAATAGACACTTGTCTTAAGTTTTCTAAATTATGTTTCACAGTTGAAGCAAAAATTAGACGTCTGTCTGACGTGGTTTTGAGTGTATGTAGAGGAAATGTTTAAGATACTATACTACAAATGCAAGAGGGTGAAGGGACTTAAATGCAGAGAGAAGAGGTGGGTGTGACCATAAAGGGCAGGACGAGGAAGACCTTTGTGGTGATGGAATAGTTTTGTATCTCAACTGTGGTGGTGGTTCCATAAATCTATACATGTGATAAAATGGCATCGAACTACACACATACATGTCACCAGTGTCAGTTTTCTGGGTTTGATATTCTGCTATAATTCACAAGATATATCCCTTAGGGGACACTGGGTGAAGGGCACAAGGGGCTCTCTCTGTACTACATTTACAACTTCTGTCTATCTACAGTTATTTCAAGATAAAAAGTTAATTTAAAAAAGACAAGGCGATTACATAAAATAAAAAAAAAAGTAAAACCTAATAAGTGAAAGCAAAAATGAAACAAATAAATCCAACTGTGTATTGAGTTAGTACTACAAACACACTGAGGAGCTATTTCAAGCGACCTTAAAACACAGTAATTTGACTCTACATCCTTACAAAGAAATATGCTAAAGACAACAAAAAACTGCAAAGAAAGAAATAAAAACTTAAACCATCTCAGTCACCTTATTGCTGGTAGTCTCATTTTATTCTTATATTGTTGTGGGTCTATTGCAGAATAAAGCAAAAAAACTATGCTGGCATCATGAAGAGCCAGTATTCTTTTCAATGTGGGAGAGAGGAGATAGAGAATGAAGATAGTTAAATTAAAACTGGGTAAAACTGAATTGAATGGGCTATATCAGTAAATTTAACAATGTGTTTTCTCTTAAAAAGAGAAACAAGAAAAAAGAAACAAGAAATCATATTTCTTAGTTCTGCTCACTGAAAAGTCCTAGAATCAACAACCAGCCCAGGAGCAACAGGCGCTACCAGACTGTAGTCTCCAAATAAAAGTCTTTCAAAGAGGAAATGGGGCTTCTTAAAGAAATGGCTGATTCAGGGTCTGGGGCAGGATGTGCATAAGATGAGCCTGAAACATCTGTCCCAGTATTAGGACAGCAAGAATGCTACAGAAACTACTAGGCTGTTTCAGCACACTAGCACTGGACATAAACCCTACTGTCCAAAGTGAAAGTGAAAGTCGCTCAGTCCTGTCCAACTGTTTGTGACCCCATGGACTATACACGGCCCATGGAATTCTCCAGGCCAGAATCCTGGAGTGAGTAGCTTTTCCCTTCTTCAGGGGATCTTCCCAATCCAGGGATCGAACCCAGGTCTCCCACATTGCAGGCAGATTCTTTACCAGCTGAGTCACAAGGGAAGCCCAACAACACCGGAGTGGGTAGCCTATCCCTTCTCCAGCGGATCTTCCCCACCCGGGAATCAAACTGGGGTCTCCTGCATTGCAGGTAGATTCTTCACCAACTGAGCTGTCCAAAGATGGGGGCAATTTAAGCATTGATAAGAATAATAGCTGCAATGGATTAAAATTATCCAGTATGTTTAAGTCTGTGGATTCATGATGGTACTCAAGATAATCATAATAACTTTATTGATCATCTTTGGAGAATACAAGGGAACCAGCTCATTATTTTGAAAACTGATAACTAAAGGGGGGAAATCATTTATCTGTACTTTCATATGTGCACTATAACCCACAATAACCAAAATTTTAATAAGGAGATGCTTCTCTTTATAAATGATGTAGACCCAATAAATGAAGAAATAATGATAGCCTCAAATTGAATGTCATCCTTAATGAAGTAAAGCATCTAGGCAATTTTCATCAAGGGCTGCTAACATCAATAAAAGAGAAATACCCAGAACCCATGAGGCTCCTGATAAAAGCACACACCTCCACTTAGGAACTGTTCTTGCCCCAAAATTGAACCTGAATCTGTTTTTACCAATTCACAGGAATAACACCATGGGGATGCAATCACAAAATCCAGATGCTGGGAAACCCTACAGTGCAAACAACCCAGTTTCTTCCACAAGTAACAAGTGAGAGAGAGAGACCTACAGATTTAAAGAGACTTAAGAGACACATCAGCCAAGTTTAATGCAGAGGTCCTATTTGGATCCTGATTTCAATTACACAGAGAAATAAATGTTGAACAAATATTTGATGCTATTAATGTCTCATTTTTAACTCTGAGTTTTGATAGATATGGCCGGTATGTTTATGTTCTTACCATTTAGAGATACAGACTGAAAATTTTACAGACGAAATAATATTGCTGTCTTGATTTGCTTCCAAATAACCTGGGTTCAAGGAGGAAAGTGGAAGGTGAGTATAAATGAAATGAATGGCTATGAGTTGATCACTGTTGGGGCTGGGTGAACAATACACAGAAATTCATTTTACCCTTCTCTCCACTTTTGCATGGCTTTGAAACCTTTTATAATAATTTTTTTTAATATGCCAATATAGAGCCAGAAAACTGTGTTAAATTACCTCCCTGATCTCCACCCAGGGGTCTTTATTCTGTTCTCTGACGCCTAGAAGACTAGTATCACGGTAATAACAATAATAATAATAATAACATCAACAATAACAGGCAGCATTTTTGGCAAACATACTTCGTTGTTTTGGTCGCTTAATCACTAAGTTGTATCCAACTCTTTTGGGACCCCTGGACTGTGGCTCACCAGACTCCTCTGTCCATGAGATTTCCCAAGCAAGAATACTGGAGTAGATAGCCATTTTCTTCTTCAGGGGATCTTCCCAACCCAAGGATCAAACCCGCATCTCCTGCATTAGCAGGCAAATTCCTTACCACTGAGCCACCAGGGAAGCCTTAGTAATACTATGTGCCCAACACAGGTTATGAGTTGTTTATGAAGGTTTTCATTTAATCCTGACAAGGTCCCAAAGTAGGTACTATTAGTATCCCCATTTTACAGATGAAGACCCTGAGGGCAAGAGGTTTGATGACAAAGCTCAGCCTCAAACCAAAATCTGACTTCAGATTTCCAGCTCAGAACCACTAAGCTATACCAACACACAGAGTGAAAGGTGAAGCAGCTGTCATGGCCTTAGTCTTCCCTTTTAGGGATTAAACATCCCGAATTCTTTCCCTCTGCCCCTTCCTGCCAGTGTGGCTTCAACGTCCTGCATCATCCTCGGGGCACGTGCCAAGAGCTACAGAAGCAGTTGAGTTTCTTGAAAGTACTCCAGGCTCCCTGTACAGCCTGTCCCACCTCCATGCCCACCCAGGCTGCAGGGATTCTGGACAAACTCAGATCAGCCTGCATCCAGGCTGGGAGCCCGAACGTGAGCACATCCCAGGGTGGCATGGCTCACCTGGGCCTCGATGCCTCTTCTCCATCCAGATGTAGCAGTTGTTCTGGGCCACCCCGGTCTGCGAGTCCAGGAATGGGAGGCGCACGCTGCGCTCTGCGCACAGGCGGGAGTTGTAACTCCGGCAGTGTTCAATGGCTTCCTTGTAGAACTGGTCCCCAAGCCTGCAGGGAGACAGAGTGCAGGGGAGGTAATGAGGCCAGGAAAAACCAGAACACACCCAGAAGGAAACTGAAGTCACCCACCCACCTGCCAGGGAAGATTTTGCTATTATGAAGACCAAGACAATGGGGATCAAGAGCTTTGGCAAGCAGCAGAATCCAACTCAGCTTCAGGTCTCCAACAGGTTCTATTTCCTGTACCAAATCCACCAGGGAACTTAGAGACCCCATTAACGGAGAAATTAGGACCCCGAGAATAAACCACCAGTAAAAGTAATATGGGGCTTCCCAGGTGGTGCCAGTGGTAAAGAACCTGCCTGCCAGTGCAAGAGACATAAGAGACTCAGGCTTGATCCCTGGGTCAGGAAGATCCCCCGGAGGAGGGCAACCCACTCCAGTACTCTTGCCTGGAGAATCTCCTGGACAGAGGAGCCTGATGGGCTACAGTCCATGGGGCTGCAAAGAGTTGAACACAACTGAAGAGACTGAGCACACACACAAGAGTAACATGTCCCTGTCCCAGGGAGCATGAGGTCCCCCTCCAGAAAGGAGGTAGCTCTGGTACAACCTTCTGCATGGGGTCTGCTAGGACATTCAGCTTCCAGAGGCCCCTGCCCCTTAACATGCCCCATTAGCCACACTTATTCCTCAGTGGTAACCAGCAAAGACACTCCAGATTGGACTGAAACCACCAGCATGGATACAAAGACTTCCATTACAATAGAAGAGAAACACCCCATAGAAAAGACTAGAGGGTCAGAGGAAACACCCTGTAAACACAGAGCTATTATAGGGGCGAGGAGATGAAGAAGGACACGCACCGATCTTTTAAAGCCACACACTTGAAGAAGAATAACTTTCTGATAGAAAACAAATGAAAGAAGCATTTAAAGCAATAACAGCTGAATTTAGGGACTCAAAATAATTTGATTCCCAGAGTTTAATCCACAAATAGAAAGACCTTTCAGGTTTGCTGGAGTGGTGATCTGATTAAGCCCAGTGAATTTTAGGTTCCTGAATCTTTGGTATCCTTGGGTGATGCTACTAATTTTTAAGATACTGTCCTTTTCAAAGACCAAAAACATAACATTGATATAATCGATCAAATGTAATAAAACACAATCAATAAGATCAAATACCTAACAAACCATAGGCACATGACAGAGGTGAATAAATGGTCCCAGGAATTGCAACTGTAATAACATAATGTCTACCAGGTAAAGGAGAGATTCTTAGAGAAGAAGTGGAGGAAAAGACAGAAGGAGGAGAGCCACAGGACTTGCAGAGCCAAAAGGGAGAATCAGATAGCTCATTTTGAAGGGACATTATGAATGCCCCTTTGTTTTGGTCTCTGGAGACACAGAGACATTAAAATGGGGGGTGGGGGGGTGGGGGGAGGTCTAAGTTTAAAATATTTCTTAACCAAAATATTTAGAGGAGCAAAAAAAAAAAAAAATTTAAGTGGATTCTTCTGTCCTCTTTTATATTGAAGTGTTGTTGATGTATAATATTTTATGTTACAGGTGTGCAATATAGTGATTCACAATTTTTAAAGGTTATATTCCACTTACAAAATATTGGCTACACTCCCTGTATTGTACAGTATAACTCTGCAGTTTATTTTATAAAAGTTTATGCCTCTTAATTCCCTACCCCTGTCTTGCCCCTCTCTCCTCCCCTCTTCCCTCTGGTAACCACTAGCTTGTTCCCTTTATGTGTAAGTCTGCTGCTTTTTTTGTTCCACTCACTAGTTTGTTGTATTTTTTAGATTCCACATATAGGTAGTTATCACATAGTATTTGTCCTCTTACTCTTTTTTAAAAGTCAAAGTGTCAGATTCTACCAAAAAGTTTAAAGCAAATTCCTTATTCTGGGAGGATACAATCACTGAAGCTTCTGAGGCATCTTTTGGAAGCTACTTGTGGACAAACCTCCTTTTCTACCTCTGGGCATCTTCCCTCTCACAAGAACGGCAGAACAGCTCAGAAAGCATCTAGCAGTTGCAAAACCTAACTGTAATCAAATTATAATAGTCACCCAGCTGACAATGAATTGGAAGGGGGAATGAAAGCCCATCAGAATGCCGTAAAACAGAAATGCGCATAAGCTGATGTAATCAAAGTTAGTAACAAGGACCATGAGATTGATCAAAAATGAACAACTGTTTCCTGGGAAGCATTTGCGACTGTGTCCCTCCAGCTTAACTGCCTCCCTCTGCTAAGGCGATGCAGCTCACAGAACTGTTGAGGGCAGCTCGGACACACAGCCTGTCCGGGGTGTCCTGGGGGCTCCAGCTTCCCTCCACGGAACAGAGACCAGCCACATCACACGGATGAGAATTGACAAGAACGCACAACCGAGAGCCGTCCTAAGCAAGGAGCCGCTATCTGGCTTCCCATGATCTTCTGACAGGCTGCCAAAAAAGATGTTAACTCTTCCAACTCCAGAAATTCTGCTGCAAGAGAACCCATGGAAGGAAGGAAGGAAGAGAAAGAAAGGGAGAAAGAAAAAAAAACTGTACACTAAAACTCATCGACTGGAGAGAAGAGGGTTTCCATTTAGAAAAACAAACTTCTGGAAGCCAATACAAAAGAAATGTACAATACGATCCCAGATGAGACTTCTCTCGATGTGCCCGGAACTCATTTCTAACAGCGTCAATCCCAAAAAAGAGAAACAAGGAGGTGAACTTGCTGACAATGAGAAGTGCATTTGGCCAAGTCCATGCCCCACACCGAATGGAACGAAAAAGTCAAACAAAGTGGCTCGCTGGGTGAAAATTAATTTCATCTTAAATACTTTCCACTTTCATAACATGCAATGTTATTAGTAACAGGCATGCTGAGGGGGAATGTGTATTTTTAAATGTAATCTTTGTGTGAATGATACCTCTTTTATGTAAACACAAGAGATTTTCTGAGGACTGGAACAACTGTATTGAAGATTGAAGTTACAAAAATATGACAACCATCACCCTTTGCCATCATCTCCAGGGAAGTCATTTTTAAACAGGCCAGGCGTTGGCAGAGATTCGGAAACAAAAGTTTAAAGCCTTTTTTAAGACACTGGAGGGGAAAAGAGACTTCACCCTTAGATAAATTCAAGCGGCACTTCTCCAAAAGTTAATTAGCCAAATCTGCACAGGGCTTGCTCTGTTCTCTAGAAGAAAATCAATGGCCAGTTCTCCCTAACCTGTGAAAAGCAAGTTAAACAGGAGAAGGGGAAAATGTCCTTTTCCGCACGGTATTTCTTTTTGTTACTGAAGTCCCAGGTGGCACCACTGGTAAAGAACCCACCTGCCAATGCAGGAGACCTAAAGGACACAGGTTCAGTCCCTGGGTTGGGAAGATCCCCTGCAGGAGGCCATGGCAACCTACTCCAGTATTCTTGCCTGGAGAGTCCCATGGCAGAGGAGCCTGGTGGGTTACAGTCCATGAGGTCGCGTAAGAGTCGGATGCAACTGAAACAACTCAGCACTCACAATTTCCGATGTTGTTTACAATGTTGTATTAGTTTTAAGTGTACAGCAAAGTGAGTCAGTTATACAGATACATATATATATATATATATCATAAATATACGTTATATATTTATATATATTCTTCTCCAGATTCTTTTCCATTATAGGTTGTTAGAAGATACTGAGTATAGCTCCCTGTGCTATACAGAAGCTCCTTGTTGTTTACCTCTTTTAAATGTAGTTGTATGTATATGTTAATCTCAGACACCTTATTTATCTCTTTCCCCACCCATATAGCATTTCTTTTTAGGAAAAAAAAAATCCTACTTGATAGGATCCCAGGGGTGGGTGACATTTGCATGAAAGCCGCAAGGGGCAGAGGGAGCAGGGAAAGGCTGACAGTGAATGATTCACTTTGCGGAGTGGTGACCGGCGCACCCCGGGGTGGGTCAGGCATGGCCCAGCCTCAGCCATCACCTGTCTGCCCCAGACCGAGGGGCTAGACTTTCCCCCAGATGATAGATGTCTTGGGCTTGAAGAAGCTGGCACAAGGCACAGGAGAAGGATATTCTCATCAACACTGACTTTGGGCCACTCAAGGCTTCAGTCAGACGCAGGGAAGGCAGGGGGACAAACTGCTGGGCCCTCAGCCAGAGCAGGAACCCCCTGGCCTGAAGATTGGAGCAGAGCTGGCTGCAGTTCCGGGCCTTCGTGAGGGGCTCTGTGGGATCCTGAGCCATCCCTTCTGGAGGGGGAGAGCCATCCTACCTCTGAGAGCTTTCCAGGCGCCCTCCTTGAGCATATCTGTGGAGAAATGGATTCCAGGCGCCAAAGGGGATTCAGAGTGGAAAAAATAAGACTTCTCCAAAATGACTGCCAACGAGGCTCCACGTGTGATTTGCAGAGCCTGCCAGACCCCCTCTAAGACAGCAGCTCCTCATCCTCACGGTTCCACCTCCCTCTCTCGAAAACCACACCTGCTCTCTCCCTCTTTTTTTTTTGGCCATCCTCACGGGTAGATGGGATCTTAGTCCTCCGCGCCCCTGCCCCAACCCCACACCAGGGATTGAATCTGTGCCCCCTGCATCGAAAGCACAGAGTCTTAACCACTGGACCACCAGGAAGTCCCCCACGTGTGCTCTTAGATTCCACGTCCACTGTCCTGAATGGGCTCTCAGCTCCGACCCTCCAACCCAGACCCCTGGGGCCCCCTCCCTCTTCAGGGTGCCCCCCTGTTCCCGTGTGCTGACCCGGGGATGGGTGTCCGGCCCTACCTCACGCCTGTGTCCAAAAGCGAAGTCCTCACGTCGGACCGGAGCCTTGCTCCCTCCCCGGTCTCCAGGCTTTGAGGGGTGGCAGCGGGGACCTGAGAGAGCCCAGCCCTGCTTCTCCCAGGCCCGGTGTCCTTGGCTCTCCCCTGCCCTTGCTCGCGGCCAGCCCCGAATTCTTTCATGTCTCCAGCAGCTCCCCTGTCCTCTCTCCTTCCCTGCTCCATGGCCACGGGTCCCTTCTGGCTGTAAAAATCAGGACCTTGGCCCATCACAGCTATTTGTGCTCAGAAACAGAGATAAGCCAAGATAAGGAGGAGCCCGGGCCATGGCAGGATCGCCGGCACCTGGCCTTTTCCTGCAGGCTCACTCAGCGGCCCACACATCCACAGCCGCCCCCCGCACACACACCCAGTAAAACTCAGCTCTGCCAACTTGCTGCCTTCCTCCTGTTTGCACTGAGACGTGTTTCACTCTGACGGTGGCGTGGAAATCGTCTCCCATTTGTGTCATGTTTTGTAAGAACTAGCGAGCAGGGGACAATCTTTGGCAAGGTGTTGGGGGGAGCCTCTTCGTTTTCCTCACAGTTAACTGTTCCTAAAGCTTCCCTTGAAAGAAAACCAAGTTTAGTGCTTGCTGTGGACTGAACCACATCCCCCTGTCTCTGAAATTCAGGTGTTGATGCCACAATGGATGGGATTTGGAGATGGGACTTTGGGGAGGTAATTAGGTCATGAGAGTAGAGCACCCACGATGGGATTCATGCCCTTATAAGAAGAGACACGAGAGCGCTCACTTCCTCTCCTCTCTCTCCTCTCTCCCTTCTCTCTCCTCTCTCCCCTCTCTCTCTCTCTCTCTCTCTCTTTCTCTCTCGTCTCTCTCTCGTCTCTCTCTCCCCGTCTCTGTATCTCTCTCTCTCCTCTCTCACCTCTCTCTCTCTCTCTCCCTCTCTCTCTCTGTCTCTCCTCTCTCTCTCTCTGTCTCTCCTCTCTCTTACCTCTCTCTCTCCCCTCTCTCCTCTCTCTCCTCTCTGTCTCTCTCTCTCCTCTCTCTCTCCCCTCTCTCCCCTCTCTCCTCTCTTACCTCTCTCTCCCCCCCTCTGTCTCTCTCTGCTCTCTCTCTCTCTCCCCCTCTCTCTGCTCCCTCCTCTCTCTCTCCCCACCCCTCTCTCTCCCCTCTCCCCTCTCACTCTCTCCTCTTTCTCTCTCTCTTCTCTCTCTCCTCTCTCTCTCTCTCCTCTCTCTCTCTCTCCTCTCTCTCTCCATGTCTCCTCTCCCCCAACCCTCCTGTCTCTCTCTGTCCTCTCTCTCTCCCCTCTCTCTCCCCTCCTCCCCCTCTCTCCTCTCTCTCTCCATCTCTCCTCTCCCCCAACCCTCCTGTCTCTCTCTGTCCTCTCTCTCCTCTCTCTCCCTCTGTGTGTGTGTGTGTGTGTGTCTCTCTGTCTCTGCCATGTGAAGACACAGCAAGAAACCAATTATCTGCAGCCTGAAAAGAGGGCCCTCACCAGACCTCACCTAGACCATGCTGCCACCCTGATCTCAGACTTTGCTGCCTCCAGAGCTGTGAGAAATAAATGTCTGTTGTTTAAGCCACCTACTCCATGGTCGTTTTGCTATAGCAGCCCCAGTTAAGACAGAGTTTCTTATATAAAACAAAGACTCAGGACTTCCCTGGTGGTGCAGTGGTTAAGAATACACCTTGCAATGGAGGCTCTGGGAAGGGGCTAGAAGGTAAAGCGTCTGCCTGCAGGGCAGGAGACCCGGGTTCGATCCCTGGGTCAGCAAGATGCCCTGGAGAAGGGAATGGCAACCCACTCCAGTATTCTTGCCTGGGAAATCCCTTGTACCCAGAAGCTTGGCAGGCTACAGTCCATGGGAGTCACAGTCAGACACGACTGACTAACTTTTACTTTCACTTTCACTTTGCAATGGAGGGGACGTGGGTTCCCTCCCCGGTCAGGGAACTAAGATCCCACATGCCACAGGGCAACTAAGCCAGTGCTCCACAACTACCAAGCCCCCGAGCTAAGAGTACTGAGCCTGAGTGCCACAACTAGAGAGAATCCGCAAAGCGCAACAAAGATCCCACATGCTGCAACTAAGACCCAACACAGCCAAATGCAATAAATAAATATTTCAGAATAAATAAATAAAATAGGAAGGGCTACAGAGTTGGATACAACTGAGCACACACTCACACAGAGAGAGAATGAGTAAGAGAGAGAATCAGTCCCCTTCCTCCTCATTCTGTCTTCTTCCAACAAAAATAATAATACTATTAATAATGTCACTTTCAACTCAACTCAGTGTTTAATATTTGTCTCCCCTACTAGACTATAAACTCCATGAGAGCAGGGCCACTACACACAGCCACTTAGTTTTTGCACTAAACCACACAAGGGGGTGCGTTTCATATTAAACTTCAGTGTGAATGGCACTCCCCAGAGCCCTGCATAGCTGGCCTTTTCACCGATTCACTTCCAACATCTGGCATGGAGCCCAGCACACAGTAGGTGCCCAAAACTCCTTGGTTGAATTGCTTTCAACAACTCATATTTCACTCATTTATGGTAGATGTTTCCATCATAGCAGTAAAGTATAGGTTGGTGATTGAGATTATACAACTGTCTACTGGCAACCTTAAAAAATCAAAACAATGTCTGCAGGCACTTTCACTCAGTCCTCAGCATGACCCCCTGGTTATTTCAGCAGTCTACTGAATGCAGTCACTCCAACACTTTTCCTCCCCAGCTGACAAAAAGAAATCTCCCTCATTCTCAGTCTTCAGTTTTGTACTCAGTACAGAAGCCACGTTGGCGCCCAAAGGTCCTAAGTTGCTCCACTGAGCTTCAAGGCCCTTGGAGAGTCTTGATATTGGGGTAGATCAGAGACTTGGAATCAGGCAGGGCTGAGTCCAGCTCCACGGCCCACTGGCTTCACAGCCCTGGGGTAAGTTACTTACCCTCCCTGAGCCTAAATTCTCCTTCCCACAATAAGCTCCTACTTCAGGTCTGAAATGATTATTAATAGATGAGATAGAACCTCTAACTCAGAGGTAACCAATGGTGATTCCTGATCCTTCCATCCAAGAGCAGTGTTCCCTGCCACTCAGGCCTCTGCCTGAGCCAGCTGACTGCCCTCCACGTGACACACACGCACACAACAGTCACACCGCGGCGTCTCTGAGGCTGGCAGGCACCCAGCCAAACCTCCATCCCAAGACATCTGGCAGTGGGGTGGCGAGGCCAGCCTCCAGCATCAAGGAGAGCAGAGTAGACCGCACAAGGATCGCAGGGATCAAAGCCTGCCCCAGGGCAGACACCACACCTGGCTCTGTCCCCAAGCCCAGCACAGAGCTTGCTGTGTTGGGTTGATGACGGAGGAATGAGTGAACGGGTGAATGAATAAATCCTTATCTGACCTTCCTGTGTATATGAAGCAGACAGGCCTTCCCTCAGTTCACTTCAGTCACTCAGTCGTGTCTGACTCTTTGCGACCCCATGAACCGCAGCATGCCAGGCCTCCCTGTCCATCACCAACTCCCAGAGTCCACCCAAACCCATGTCCATTGAGTTAGTGATGCCATCCAACCATCTCATCCTCTGTTGTCCCCTTCTCCTCCCACCTTCAATCTCTCCCAGCATCAGGGTCTTTTCAAATGAGTCAGTTCTTCGCATCAGGTGGCCAAAGTATTGGAGTTTCAGCTTCAACATCAGTCCTTCCAATGAATATTTAGGACTGATTTCCTTTAGGATGGACTGGTTGGATCTCCTTGCAGTCCAAGGGACTCTCAAGAGTCTTCTCCAACACCACAGTTCAAAAGCATCAATTCTTCAGCACTCAGCTTTATTTATAGTCCAACTCTCACATCCTACACATGACTGGAAACACCATAGCCTTGACTAGATGGACCTTTGTTGGCAAAGTAATGTCTCTGCTTTTTAATATGCTGTCTTCTTTAATATGCTGGTCATAACTTTCCTTACTTCCTTCCAATAACTAAGCATCTTTTAATTTCATGGCTGCAGTCACCATCTATAGTGATTTTGGAGCCCAAAAAAATAAAGTCTGACACTGTTTTCACTGTTTCTCTATTTGCCGTGAAGTGATGGGACCAGATGCCATGATCTTCATTTTCTGAATGTTGAGTTTTAAGCCAACTTTTTCACTCTCCTCTTTCACTTTCATCAACAGGCTCTTTAGTTCTTCTTCACTTTCTGCTATAAGGGTGGCATCATCTGCATATCTGAGGTTGATATTTCTCCCAGCAATCTTGATTCCAGCTTGTGCTTCATCCAGCCCAGAATTTCTCATGATATACTCTGCATGTAAGTTAAATAAGCATGGTGACAGTATATAGCCTTGACATACTCCTTTTCCTATTTGGAACCAGTCTGTTGTTCCATGTCCAGTTCTAACTGCTGCTTCCTGACCTGCATACAGATTTCTCAAGAGGCAGGTCAGGTGGTCAGGTCAGGCCTTCCCTGGACTCCAACAAAATACTTTACTCAGAACCCTCCCTCCCCACCTATCTGGAATTTTCTTGCCTCCTGTCCTCGGCCTGGCTGATCTCACCCTATTCAAGGGCTAGCTGAAGTCCTGTGTCTTCCAGGAAGCTTCCCCAGTTATTCCAGCCAGCGGTTCTTGCTCTCTACCTCTCTCAGCTCCTTAATTGTCTCATTCATGTTTGGCCAGTCTCTACCACTGTCCTTCTTTCTCCCCACCCATCTTGAAGACAGGGACTAAGAGGTCTATACTTCTGTGCTATCCCCCACCAAGCACTGTGCTGAGAATGTAGAAGCTTGTGATAACTATGGATTGCTTGATGGAAGCGTCATGCCATTCTTAGCAAGCTCATGAAGTATCACAGCTGAGGGATGCGAGGGGGCCCTCTTTCTCCATATGAAAATGAGGTGAGCCTGAAGTTATGTGGCTTCTCCAGGGCACAGGATTAGGCATCTGAAAACAGAGATCCTGTAAGTTCAAATCCTACTGAATTCTCTTCATCCTCTTTAAAAAGGCCACTTCAGCTCTTGAGATTGTATTTCTCCATCTACAGCATTCACACCAAGATGCAGAACTAACCCTCCTCTTCTCTGAACTCCCTGAGTAGCTCGCTGAATGCCGTGCTGTGCTATCATCAGACCACCCCCAGGAAGACTTGCTCTGGTGATGCGGGAAACACCCCTTCTGTGCTTATCAAGAACGCCATCACCTCGCCTTCCAGAAGAATGATCTAGGGCAGTGGTTCTCAATCTTTGGTTCTGTGTCAGAATCAACACAGGCGGGAGGGTGGGTGGCAGTGTGAAATGTTGATGCCAGAGCGTGCACGTAATCCAGACATCTGGATATTTGACAGATCCCCCAGCGATTCAGAGAACAATGAAAATCGAGTTTTGGGTTTTCTTTAAGTACATTTATACTGTTTCTGTTTGTTTTTTAATTATGTATTTATTTGGCTGCATTGGGTCTTAGTGCGGCACGCAGGATTTCTGTTGGAGGCCCACGGACTCTCCAGTTGCGGTGCACGAGCTTAGTTGCTCCACAGCACGTGGGATCTTAGTTCCCTGACCAGAGATCGAACTCGAGTTCCCTACCTTGCAAGGCAGATTCTTAACCACTGGACCACCAGGGGAGGTCCCAAGACTCGCGGATTGAAGTACAGCTTCCCTAACCTGCAAAGCAAGGGCACGAACAAGGGAGCCCTGTGATACCCTTCAGCCATGTTTTAATAGCAGAGTGCGAAACCCTGGTTAACTGACTTTAACTCAGCTTGTTTTGTTCCTGTGGGAGATGTTTTCAGGCAACAGGCATGGATTAACCTGGCAGCACTCAACTGCAGCCGACGAGTCCCACAGAAGTCCTCATCTCGCACAGAGCACCCACGAGACCTGGTTGAGGCAATTGTACAGAGATTCTGACTTCCTTAGAGTGGTCCCTCTGGAGGTGACCCTGACCTTCCTAACATCACAGGAAAGGCGTCTGGGGGCTGAGGGTATCGCCTTACAAAAGCCAAATCAGACGAAGAATCTGAACCCTAAAACGCCCATCATGGCCTAAAACGCCACTCAGTCTTGACGTTCAGGCCTGCTAGACCCAATAAATCGCTTTTCCGGCATCTACTCTGGTGAAGACTTTTCAGGGACTTATTATGCAAAGCTGCCTAAGCAAGACGGAATTTATATTGAACCTGGCCATGATTTCTGAGCTGCCACTGGGTGTTCTGATGACATACACAACTCAGGGTGGAAGTCAAGGGGCTGCCAAGGACAGGAGACTGGAGGCAGGAGGAAAACAGAGTGATTCCTTCCAGTAAATAATGGGAGGGTGGGGGCGGGGAGTCGGAAGAGGAGGATGCTCTGGGGAGGAAGAAGACCGCCGCTTTTCTGGTGTCCAAGGTTTGCCTTTCAAATGGCATCCAGACGTGACAAAATAAATCTCTCCTCTGGAGCCTAAAGAATGTGTAGAATGCAACCAACTTTCAAAAGTGGGGAGGGGGATGCTTTATTTAGGGTGAAGCATACTTAGAAAACACACACCCATCACATCCTCATTCATTGATTAAGCAAGTATCTTTAGTTTCTCTGGTTCATAGACTGAGTCCTCTCTGAAACCCCAGCTGTGTGCTGGGCACCAGCATGCTGTCTCCCGAGTGTGATTGCCAAGAGAAGCCGACCATGGATTAGAGTCAAGTCTTGGGCAAATACATCCTCAGACCCCATCTTTCCCGCTGGAGTAGAAGAGCCTCAGCGCTGCCCTCCCCAGTAAAAGGAATATTCGTCTGGCATTTAAAATACAGCCACAAAGAACACGTGCTCTGTAGTCAATTCTCAGTGCAGCAGACCAAGTGATCTTTTTAAAATGAAATCTGATCATGGCATTCTCCTCCTTAAATCCCTCCAATGGCCTCAGTGCACTTAGAATATAATGTGAACAACTTCCTGTGGCTATGGGGCTGTGCCCAACTTTCCTCCTTCATCTTGTCTCCTGCCCCCTCGTCCCTGCACTTCTTCTGTCCCTCTAATAAACCAAAATCACCTCACCTCAGGACCTTTGCACATGCTTTTTCCTGTTTCTGGTATATGATTCTTCCAGATCTCGTGGCTGGCTTCTCTTTTATTTAATCTAGGGTAGCCCAACCTACTCTCCTCTTGTGCTAACTCTTACTATCTCATATTCTTTTTTTTTTTTTTTTTCCAAACTATCTATCACTCTCAAAAAAAGTCTTTCTGTTTTCTCTTGGCCTGCTGATCATTGCCACATAACAAAACTGTGAACCCTGGATGAGCAAGGTCTTTATCTCACTGCCTACAGCTGGATCCCCTACACATAACACAGGGTTGGCACATAGGAAATGCTCATCAGATAACGCTGAACAAATACAGAAAGATCCAGGCCAACCTGCAGCAGAGAGTTTGCAGGGTGTGGAAGCCCAGCCTTCTGGGGGACAAGAAGGTCAGTGCTAGGGAGAGGCTCCCAGCAATGCAAGAATCACACCAGCATCTTCTCACTTGTGATCTTCCCAATAGACTCAGCAGGTTAGACAGTGGGGGAGTCTACTATCCATGCCCAAATCCTGCTCATGACCCCACAATGCCACCTACACAACCCAAAGCCTGAAGAGAAGTGGGGCCAAGCGGATAAACGCTGCCATTCATGCCATCAGCCACTCCTTTCTACGCCCGAAAAAGGACATTCCAGGACTGATATCGGCACTGTAAAGCAGCAGTGGCCAGAACATGGTCTCCAGAGTAATTTGCTCCAGTTCCCTGAAAGGGACTCTCTCTGAATTAACCTCCTCTGCATGTTCTTTCTTACAGAGCAGATCCGTGTCCTCGTCCAGAGCCCAGAGCCCACGGGTGGTGGCCGGGGCAGGATCAGCATGGGGGTGGGGAAGCACCACTGGACGGGAAATCAATGGGAACCTGAAGGTCATCTGGAGGGCGCTGTCTCCCCATCATGCACCTGCTGGGATGGGATTTGTGGTCCTGACCCTGCTTGGGGGCCTCTGCCTTCCTGTCAGAGTTGGTTAAAATCAGCCTGCAGAAGCAAACGCCCTGCAGACTGAGTGATCTCTGGGCTGTCCTTCTAAGGGACGTCAAGCCGAACAAAGGAGAACTGAGTCTCATTTAACCTGCTGCAAGGTTGAGAGTCACCCCAATTTCTCTTGGCAGCCCCCTGGGAAAACTGTCTCAGGTCTGCTGTTTTTGGAGGCACAAAGCTGTAAACCTTTTAATAAGGACAGAACGAAGCCAGGCTAATATGATCAGCCTGTCCTGAAATTTAAATTCTCTGGTGGAAGAGGTAGAAATATCTTGAAAACTCAAAACCAAACTGAAAGGTGAGTGCACTCTAGAAATACCTAAATACCTCATGACCTCTACATCCCAGGATAATGACAAAGGACATCAAAACCTCCATCCTGCTTGAAGGAGGTCTGTTTTTCTTCCCATCCCTACAAGAATCAGGAAACATGAATGTGTTTAGAACCTGATTCTCCTTTCCTCATGGACCTATTTTCCCAAGTCCTCTCCCTTCCTTCCCTCCTCGCTACCTCCCTTCCTTCCTTCATTCCTTTTCCCCTCCCTTCCTCTCCTCCCATGCCTTTCCCCATTTTCTTCCCTCAGTCTTTCTACCTCATCAAGAGTCACTTAACATATAGGACGGGAGAAAAGCATTCAGGCCACATCCATAACCCAAAAGTTGAAGATGACTCTGGTATAAAAATGAGAATGAGGGACTCCCATGGCAGTCCAGTGGTTAAGAATCCAAGCTTCCGCTCTTTCCGCCATCTTTGCGTGCTGCCAGAATGGTGCGCATGAATGTCCTGGCTGATGCTCTCAAGAGTATCAACAATGCCGAAAAGAGAGGCAAACGCCAGGTCCTTATTAGGCCGTGCTCCAAAGTCATCGTCAGGTTTCTAACAGTGATGATGAAGCATGGTTACATTGGCGAATTTGAAATCATTGATGATCACAGGGCTGGGAAAATTGTTGTGAACCTCACAGGCAGGCTAAATAAGTGTGGAGTGATCAGCCCTAGATTTGACGTGCAACTCAAAGATCTAGAAAAATGGCAGAATAACCTGCACCCATCCCATCAGTTTGGTTTCATTGTACCGACAACCTCAGCTGGCATCATGGACCATGAAGAAGCAAGACGAAAACATACAGGAGGGAAAATCCTTGGATTCTTTTTCTAGGGATGTAATACATACAAATAAAATGCCTCAGAGCGGGGGAAAAAAAAAAAGAATCCAAGCTTCCACTGCAGAGGGCAATTGGTTTGGTTCCTAGTCAGAGAACTAAGATCCTGCATGCCACACACAGTATGGCCAAAAAATAAAAATAAAAACCCTGAGCTTCTAAAATATCCTTCAAAAAATAAAATAAAATTTTTAAATGAAAAAAATAAAAATGAGGAAGAGACACCCTCTACATATTTACAGAGGAATGACAACATGATAATGATCATGGAAATAACAGGGGCAAGGTTTCCATTTACTGGGCACTCACTATGTATGCCAGGCACTGTTCCAAGCACTTCACACGCATAATCTCATTTCATCCTCACAACAACCCCATCTTAATATTTCCTCTTATTCCACAGGTTAGAAAACTGAGGCACAGAGAGTTTTAAGTGATGTGCCTAGGGTTTTAAGTGGCGCTGTGAAGACAGAAGCCCAGGCAATTTCAGTGCAGAAAACCTCATTCTTGGCCACTACGCTATCGGCTCCAATGGGGACACCGCTACCGCTTCGCAGAGAGTAGAGCCTCCAGAACTAGAATGACTTGAGCAACACTTCCTTTTTGGAGGCATCTGGTTTCTCTAGCATCATCACCAGTTTGCTGGGTAATCTTAGTTGTTTCTCTTTGGGAGCCTCTGCACATAGTCCAGAGGTACCCTCCTGTAACAGAGTCACCCTCAGTAACTCCAGAAGTAAGGCGGGGGCTTTCCTGGTGGCTCAGTGGTGAGGAATCTGCAGGAGACGTGGGTTTGAGCCACCTTCCTGAGTCAGGAAGATCCCACATGCCATGGGGCAACTAAACCCACATGCCTCAATTACCAAAGCCCAAGCCCCCGAGAAGCCCATGCTCCACAACAAGAGAAAGCACCGCAGTGAGAAGCCCGATCACAACAACCAGAGAAAAGCCCTCGCAGCAACAAAGACCCAGAACGGCCAAAAATAAATGATTTTTTTTAAAGAAGTAGGTTTATGATGGGGTTGCCTGAGAAGATGCCATCAGAGAAATACAAAATATTACATATGTGGTCTTCTTGGGTGGTGCGGTAGTGGAGAATCTGACTGCAATGCAGGAGACTTGCGTTCAGTCCCTAGGTCAGGAAGATCCCCTGGAGAAGGAAATAGCAACCCACTCCAGTGTTCTTGCCTGGGAAATCCCATGGACAGAGGAGCCTGGTGGGCTACACAAGAGTGTAGCTCCCCCGCCCCCTACAATGGGGTCACAAGAGTCAGACATGACTTAGCAACTAAACCACCATCACCACCACTGTGTGGTTTAGAAACCAAATGCATCCCAAAGGTAGACAGGTGGTTATGGCCTCTGAGAGGCCCTGTGGTTCTGAACATCCACTGCAGGGAGGAAAAGAAAGATTCCAGGTTATCATAGGCTAGAGTCGGATTTAATACTCAGAGTGTTAGAGATCATCTGGTCTGATGCCTTTGTTCTATTGCAAGGAAAATCAACCACCAGAGAAGTGAGGTGACTTCCTCCAGTCACACAACAGCAGGGCTGAGATTCAATCCTCAGTCTTCAGGCTCCTAGTTTAGGAATTTCTCCTCTGTTTACAGAAGGGCCCTGAAAACTATAGTCCCTGGGCCAAATCTGGCCCACCATGAATTTCTATAAATAAAGTTTTATTGGAAGACAGTCACACCCATTCGGTCATGCATTGTCTGTGGCCACTTTCACACTGTAGTCGTAGAACTGAGGGGTTCCAGTAGAGACCACACAGCCTGCAAAGCCTGAAACAATTACCCTCTGGATCTTTACAGAAGAAGTGTGCCGACTCCTGGTTTATAGCATGAGCCTTGAGTAACGAAAAGACTCCATCTTTGAAATGAAAGAAAATAGAATGGGAACCCTAAGAGTCTTAAGCAGATAGTTTTACAATTATCTCAGCTGGGCACAACTTAATAAAAACCCATAAATACAGTTAATAATAAGGAAAACAAGCACTAGCTCACCCTACCTATTTAATAATTATCGTTAACCACAGTGAGCAAACCTCATCGCTGAAAACTTTTTTTTCCAAGCCTCCCTCAAAAGCCCTTTTTCACTTATGAAGCACTCTGAGTCGAAGGGCAAAATGATGCTTCGTACTGTTGCACAGACCTCATTTCCTTCTGGTGAGCTAAAGGCTGCTGCTGAGACAGCAGAGGGATCAGGAGCAGTGCCCCTACCTGGGGTGCTCTCTGTCAAGGAGGAGGCGTCAAAACTCACTCGTCCCCCATCACTCCAAATAAAATTGCAGGAACAACCAGGCACAGCAGATACTCTCACTCATGCCTCTTCTGCCTCTCGTGCCTCCCTGCCTCACTCATCATCTCTGTCCTCTCCAGAAAGTGATCAGGATCAGTACAAGGCTGACAGAAGCATCCCAGCTCTTGGCCGTTTTGATGAGGATGGTCCATCCCGTCGAACAGAGAGGGATGGGACTTGGCCCCTGATGCCTGAGGTGGAATCAAGGCTGGAACCTCGGTTCCAGGTCAGAGATGGAACTTAGGCCCTGTGGGTAGGCAAGTCTCTCAGCCTGGCTGGGCCCCCAGGTCCTGTCTGTAAAATGGAAGAGACTCACCCTCACATATTGTAAAGGATGGACAACAGGCAGAGCCAAATTAGGGATAAGGCAGGCCAGCCAGGCAGCACCACCACCCGCCCCCCATCACCCCTGTCCAATCTCTAAGTCATACTAAAACACCACCAGGACTGTAGAAAGTTGGAGAGGCTTTTATTTACCAGCATCATCTTAGGCAAAGAACTTCAAGAAGTAGGACCCAGTTTGTATGGAACAGTCCTGGTTCACACTGAGGTCTTTGCGTAAAAGTTAATACCTGCTTTCCCTCTCAAAAGTGCCTTTGCCTTGCTGACAGATGATCAGGTCACCCTATGGATAAGCTGTGTAGAGTCAGAGAACGATAAGGTCCCCCCATTCAGAACTTGTCCGTGATGGCAGTAAGTGGGCTTCTAAGCCAGACAGGTCCAGTTTGGTCAAGAGTCGGGGTGCAGGTCTGGGACTAGAACCGAATTGTTTGGGACAAGAAAGGAGAGACTCCCCCAGCGACCCTGCTTCTCTGGCGGCCCCTTACCCAGCCCTTTGCCTCTTCTTATATTTGTTACATAAATGTTTACAGAATATCAGCCAAAGCCTGGGAGGCCCTGGAGAGAAGAGAGGGCTTCAGAAAGTACTGTAAGAGCAGAGATGTGCCAACGGGTATCTACAACCTGCCTACACTGCTAAGACCTGAGCTGCAATCCCCGGATCAGGTCCGGTCCTGGCCCTTCACAGAGCCTGACCCTGACTCATTCTGGGGGCCCTGACCCAAGTGAAGCTAGAGCCTCCTTCCCATCTTAGAAACTCCTCCTCACGGGGCTGCCCCTCCTCCACCAAGCCTGCTGAAGCCAGGTCTTTCAGGAACTCCGCCATTAAGAGAGCTGAGAGGCAGGCAAAAAGAAAGTTCCAGAAGAGCCAACATGGACCAGAGGCTGAGGTCTGCAGGGAGGAGGGACGGGCAGGGCAGCTGATTAGAGGAAAGGTAACAAAGGAGGAGGTCCTGAATATTCACTGGAGGGACTGATGCTGAAGCTGAAGCTCCAATACTCTGGCCACCTGATGCGAAGAGCCGACTCATTGGAAAAGACCCTGATGCTGGGAAAGACTGAGGGCGGGAGGAGAAGGGGATGACAGAGCATGATGAGATGGTTGGATGACATCACCAACTCAATGGACATGAGTTTGAGTGAACTCCAGGAGTTGGTGATGGACAGGGAGGCCTGGCGTGCTGTGGTTCATGGGGTCACAAAGAGTCGGACACGACTGAGCGACTGAACTGAACTGAACTGAATGAAGGAGAAAGAGGAGAGGGAGGAGGAGGTGGGACAGGAGTCAATATCGCAGAGGGAGCAGCCTGCAGCACAGGCCTGCCCCAGGGCCATCAATATCTCTTCTGAGGACAGGTTATCTGGGGAATTTATGCTCTCTAATAATTACCTTGCAGAGGGTTCCACTTATCTTACCAGAAGAATCTGCCAGTTGCCAGACAACACAGGGTTCTGGCTAATTCCACCCACACTGCCCTCCACCTCCACCCTGGCCCTCCCAGCTTCCCAGCTCCTGTCCTCTGACCTCTAACCTTTCCTTCTCTCTCTGGCCTGAGGGAAGTTGAAAGTAGAAGAGTCTCACAGCGTCCAGCAGGTTGAAGGAGGTTGTGTGTGTCAGGGTGGAGGAGGGGGAGCGGGGGTGGGGGGGGGGGGGGGCAGTGAGCTGGGCCCTATTGATAGACGTGAGAGGGAGGTTGAGGCAGGGCCTGGGGAAGCTGGCAAAGGGCTGCACAGGAAAAGCAAGAGCAGTGCTCTGGGGCAGACCAAGTGGACTATTTTTGTCTTCACCTGACTGATGCCATCAGATCTGGACAGCATTTTTTAAAAAGAAATTTTTGTTGTTGTTGTTATCTTCCCACCTCTCCTTAAAGCCTTCTTGTCCACACCCCCCTGCCCCGCCCCCCAGCCCTCCGATGACACCTCCTCCAGTAATGGTCTGGCTATTCATGCAGTAACCATCATACACTGCCTTGAGGGGCTAGGGTCTCTTTTTTCCCCTTTGGCCTCAGCTTGTGGGATCCTAGTTCCCCAACCAGGGATTGAACCCCCGGCCACAGAGTGAGAGTGTGATGTTCTAACCTAGCCGAGCCAGGGTGCAAGCAGGCAAGTCTGTCTCAGAACTGTGCTCTTCAAACACTCCACTAGCGCTGCCTTGATAG
Source organism: Bos mutus (assembly GCF_027580195.1). Lineage (NCBI taxonomy): Eukaryota > Metazoa > Chordata > Mammalia > Artiodactyla > Bovidae > Bos > Bos mutus. The sequence goes on along the minus strand of NC_091626.1, from coordinate 24,431,790 downwards.
TAAACATTTGCTAATCCATGGGAACGTTTTACATTGTACCCACTGGACTGCAAGGAGATCCAACCAGTCAATCCTAAAGGAAAGCAGTCCTGAATATTCATTGGAAAGACTGATGCTGAAGCTGAAGCTCCAATACTTTGGCCACCTGATGCGAAGAACTGACTCATTGGAAAAGACCCTGATGCTGGGAAAGATTGAGGGCAGAAGGAGAAGGGGACGACAGAGGAAGAGATGGTTGAATGGCATCACCGACTCAATGGGTACGAGTTTGAGTAAGGCCCAGGAGTTGGTGAAGGACAGGGAGGCCTGGCGTGCTGCAGTCCATGGGGTCGCAAAGTCGGACACGACTGAGTGACTGAACTGAACTGAACCTACTTACACCACCCTTTTCTAAAATAATAATATGTATTAAATACTAAGAAAACCAGCTAATGGTCACTGCGCATGTGTAGACGCCAGTCCTCCCCCTCACCCTAGATGGTGACACCATGATCCAACCAGTGCCCAGCTCCCCGCAGCCTGTCTGCCTCGAGACGCCATCCCCCTCCTGGCTGGGGGCCTGCAGCCCCCTCTACAGGCACCCTCTGGTCGTTACAGGGCTGGCTGCTTCTGCTCCTCCTGCTCTGCTCAGCCCACCCCCTCAGAGAGCACCCATTCTTCCCCCATCACTCTGGTTTATGGCCTTTTCAGCACCTTGCCAACTATTAAAACATATTTTATTTATATTTACTTACTAGCTGTCTTCCCCCCGCTTAGATACGTCAGCTCCTTGGAGGAAAGACTGGTCTGGCTTATTCACCCCTGTATGCCCAGTGCCTAAGGCTGGGTACCTGGCAGAGGAGGCACTAAGTATCATGTGGGCACTGGATAAATGATACCCTCTAGGCCTTACACAATACATGGCAGCTGCTCAGCTGGACACTTTCATGTGAACGCAGCTGATCTGTTTGATCTTCATTTACAGTACACAAGGAACCTTGCTGAGTACTTAGTATTTCATTGTACCCCAATGCGGCAGAGACTGTCTTTACCTTTCCCATTTTACAGATGAGGAAACTGAGGCTTGGAGAGCTTACACACTCCCCCAAGACCACACAGAAGTACACTGAGTTCAGCCCCCATCCTGTCTGCCTCCCCGAATCTCTTCCATTGGCCCTTCCGGGTTCTCCCTCTGCCATGCTTCTCCCTGCCAAGTCCCCCCAGGAGTCCTGCACGGTCAGCCACTTGCTCCCTCCCCTCTGCCTCTGGTGGCCTGGGCCAGCCACAGGTGCCAGGGGCAGATCAGAGAGAAGGAAAAGAGTGAGATGGGGTCTGAATACCCTCAGCCACCTCCTCGCTGGGAACTGTTGGGTGGCTGCAGCTTCTACTAAAGGTCCCAGCTCCTGTCGGGCAGCCTCTCCACACACAGCCATCCTCTGCCATCCCAGGGACTGTCCCCTCTCCCCTTGACCTCATCCTGGGGTGCTGCCATCTCCTTGTACTTTCCCCTGTCCACACTTTAATAAATAGCCATCTCCGGGTGAAGCAGCAGCTTTCCGCTGGAACCCCGAGTCTCCAACACGCAAACTCCACCCAGCCTCTGCACCTCCTCCAGACCCCCCACTGCAGTCACTGCCCCCTTGGCTGCCCCTGCTCCCTGCAGCTGCCTCCACCAGGCCCTTCCCCACAGCCTTGGGGCTGTCTCCCTCCAAGACCTATAAATAAATGGTGACTTGCTGGCTGAAGGTTTTCCTGGCAGACTCTGCCCTTTGCCAACCACGGAGGGGGAGAGGGCAGGGACCACAGCCTCTGCCCAGGACTGGAATGGGAAAGCACAGGTGATCGCATCCAGGGCAGGGGTGTCCTTTGCTGGACTGAGGTTCCTTGGTGGCAGCCTGCTGGGGACCCCTCGGATGGTGCGCCGGTAACTCACACAAAGCTGGTGGCCCCCCAGCCTCAGCGATCACACGTGTAATCCTTAAGTGTGGCAGGTATGGGACTCAGCTGCCACGTGTGGACATCCTCCCTGAAACCAACAGATAAGGAGGTTGCAGCTCAAAGAGGACAGGGAACTTAACCAAAGCCACAAAGCTACTAAGTGGCCGAGGAGGGAGATCAAAGTACTTATCAGTCCGTATCCTCAGACTTTAATTTCCCACCAGTCCAGGCGACCTCACAGGCCAGCCCCTTAACTCGGCAAGAAGGTCACAGAATCAAACCCAGTCTGGGGAGGCAGTCCAGAGTCACCAGCCACCCAGGGGCAGAAGGGAGTCAGGTGGAGTGGAGGTATAGGCCAGGGAAGGGAGTGGAGGGCTCCAGGCTGCCTGGAATGACATGCCCCCACCGCTCCTTTCTGCAGAGCCAGCAGGGAGCTGTGTGCTCATCCTGGGGCACACACCAGCATTTCAACAAACCCACCCGCAGGCTCGGACCCTCCGTGTCCATGCTCCAGAGAGTCTCAAGGAAACTCAAGAGGAGGGCGGAGGGACCAAGTGGCAACAAAAAAGGAGAAAGCCTTCCTGCTGTGGGACCTAATATTCCCCATTAACACAATTCAAAGACTAAAGACTTGTTTTCTTTTTTGGAAGGCAATGGCAGAAAAACCACACATTTTTAGTCTTGGGAGTGATTTTTGGAGGATATAGACTCATAATGATGCACACACACACACACACACACCCCAGCTCTGCCACCACACAGCCCAAAATAGTCCAGACTTCAGTCCTGGCTCCTGGGCGCCTGGAGAACCCAGCTCAGCAAAGTCTCCTGACCTTGGTCCACATGACTGCTGGCCGGCTCGTTCCCCAGAGTAACAAAGCACTCCCAGGACCCACAGCAGTGACACCTGCACACCCAGACCATCCCACCCCCACCAGGCCCTGTCTGATGTGTCCTGACAGGACGAGGTCCAATTAGCGAGGACGTTTCCGGTAACCCAGCATGAGATGGGCCCCAAATCTCCAGAGCCTTCCTGAACCTTCTCTCCCCTAGTCCCTCCTAAATCTTAAATCATTGATGTGACGTCTCTAGGTGAATGGCTCCCACAGCATTTTATAGACTGTTTGGAAAACATCCAGAACAGAAAATATTCTTTAAAAAAAAAAGACCATGTTGAAACACAGAACTCAGTTTTAAATCTGTGCACTACTGGAATTTGAATACTTTCACTCTAATCAAAAATATTGCCTGCCCAGGACTTCCCTGGCAGTCCAGTGGTTAAAAGTCTGCGCTCTCAATGCAGGGGGCACAGGTTTGATCCCTGGCCAGGGAACTAAGATCCTGCATGCCACATGGTACTGCCAAAACAAAAAGATTCCCTGATCTTCCCTTTAAATACCAACAATTTAATCTTCCCTGAAGATAGGAGAGGGAGAAGGCAATGGCACCCCACTCCAGTACTGTTGCCTGGAAAATCCCATGGATGGAGGAGCCTGGTAGGCTGCAGCCCATTGGGTTGCTAAGAGTTGGACACAACTGAGCGACTTCACTTTCACTTTCCACTTTCATGCATTGGAGAAGGAAATGGCAACCCACTCCAGTGTTCTTGCCTGGAGAATCCCATGGACGGAGAAGCCTGGTGGGCTGCAGTCCATGGGGTCACACAGAGTCAGCCATGACTGAAGTGACACAGCAGCAAAGATAGGAGAGGGCTTCCCTGGTGGCTCAGCGGTAAAGAATCCACCTACGAATGCAGGAGATTCGGGGTCAATCCCTGGGTCAGAAAGATCGTCTGGAGGAAATGGCAACCCACTCCATTATGTGTGCCTGGGAAATCCCATGGGCAGAGGAGCCTGATGGACTACAGTCCATGGGGTCACAAAGAGTCAGACACAACTTAGCAACTAAACAACAACAGCAAAAGAGCAAAGAGTCAGACGTGACTTAGCGACTGAACAACACAAAAGATAGGAGAATGGCAAACATGATTAGATGGAGTTAATATTCAGAGAAACCGAGAACAAAAGAAGGAAAATCAACATCTTTGCCTTGCTCTGCCCAATGTTGCACATAGAGTAATAAGTTGTGGGAGGCCTGGAGAGGAAGGAAATCAAAACTGTCAGACAGCAGTCATGAGGCAATTTAATGAAGCAGCATCGTCCCATACAAACTGGCTGGGCAAAGACGACCACTAGGGCTGACAAGACATTCCTGGGGATGGCATAGGGCAGAGACAGCTGGGGTCACTTGCCTTGTATTCATTATCTGGCGTGAGGCTCATCAGTGGTAAATTCTCTCTCACAAAAGCAAGATATAAAAGAAACCAAAAGGGAGGAAGCAGCCACACAAGCTGCCAGTTTATTAGGGACGTGGGTAATTTCTAAGCAAGTGAAGGCACGTGGGCTCCCCTCCAGCCTGCAGCTTCACACTAAGTTTAACTCCATCCTCACTCTTTCCTCCCATCTCCCTTCCATACTCGAGAAGGAACAAAGGAAATTAACAAACCCACACTCAACTCCCACCCTAGCTGGGCCATTTGGAGCACCTAAAGACGGGTGAGGGAAGCCCTGGGAAAATAGAGACCTTGAGGGATCGCCACCCCCATTTCCTGCTTGGCGCCTGACATCAGCAAACTCAAGAATTTAGTCAGGTCCACCCACAAGCCCAGGTACAAGATGCTAAGCAAGACAGCCAGCTCCATGCTGTCTGTGCACCTGCAGGAGTAAATTCCTCGCTGTCCAGCTGGGCTTCCTGGAAGCCCCTCAGTCTACTCTGAATCCCCGGATGGGGATTCACAAAGCTGCCCCTGGTTTGCCTGAGTGACGGCCATCCAATCATTGACCTAGTAGGCAGGAGTGCCTGCTCTGGGCATGCCACACCACGGGAGGGGCAGCAAAGCATTTCAGTAAAGGGCTGGGCGCTGGCATTAGGAGGCCAGGTTTGAGTCCTGGCTTCTCATTTATTTGTTGTGTGACCTGTTGACCAGTCTGAGCTTCACTTTCTTCCTCTGTAAAATGGGATAATATACTGTCATCATAGGCCTCTCTGAACAGATGAAATAGCCTCACTCTGAGTGATCAATCCATATTAGCTGTCATTACTATGATGTGGAGGCCCACCTCCACTTGCTTCTACCACCAGTGGCAGAAAAGACAGCTGGGGGTCATTCCCAGACAGTACTATCTGTTTCACAGGCCTCCCCGTCCACAAGGATGCAGAGCAGCAGAATATATTAAAAAATAAAATAGCTCAATGGCTCAGCTAGACTGAGCGATTTCACTTTGACTTTTCACTTTCATGCATTGGAGGAGGAAATGGCAACCCACTCCAGTGTTCTTGCCTAGAGAATCCCATGGACAGAGGAGCCTGGTGGGCTGCCGTCTGTGGGGTCGCACAGAGTCGGACACGACTGAAGCGACTTAGCAGCAGCAGCAGCAGCAGCAGCAGCAGCCCCCTACCACCAGTCAGCTATCTAGCCAATGGGATCCATGCTCAGAAGCACAACTGTATGCGAATGATTCCATGCAAACTAGCCACACCAGCAGGAACCTAACTCATGGCACAGACCTTCCCTAGGGGTGGGTCAAGGGCTTCTAGCCCCTTTCTGATAGGGCACTTGGTCACAAAGGAGGGAAAGCCTTAGCAGGCTGGAACTTCAGACTATCCAACAGGACACGTGGAAAGGTGGTGTAGTGGTTTCCCACTGCTGCTCTAACAAGTGGCCACAAACTTAGTGCCACAAGACAAGGCAGAATCTGACAGTCCTGGAGGGCAGAAGGCCAGAATGAGTCCCAGAGGGTTAAAATCAAGGTGTCAGCCAGGTTGCATTCCCTCTAGAGGCCTTAAGGGAGAACTTGTTTCCTTGCTTTTTTCACCTTCTAGGGCGGCCCACATTCCTTAGCTTGTGACCCCTTCCTCCATTGCATCACTCCGATTTCTGCTTCCACTGTCACATCCCTATGAGAGTCTGAGCCTCCCACCTCCCTCCACCAGGACCCCCGTGATTACATCAAGCCCAGCCACATAATCCAGGATAACCTCCCCTTCTCAAAGTCCTTAATTTAATCACATCCGCCAACTCCCTTTCTCCATATTCAAGGTTCCAGGGGTTAGGGTGTGGACATCTTCAAGGGGCTCCTATTCTGTCTGCCAAAGGTGGGTTCTGCAGCGAAGAGCACTGGAAAACTCTTACAGCAATGGTGAGATTCTGAGGAGTAAGGTTCTGCCCTAAACTAGAGAATATTGAAGGTGTACATTGAAACGTACATACTATTGTATAGCAACTCTACTTCAATTTTTTAATAAATTTGAAGCAAAAATCTAATTCAGGTGGCAGGTGTACAGTGCCTACATGCACAGGACATCCACCTCCCACTCCACAACCTAGTGGCCGTGTCAGCTTCTATTTCCCCAACTAGAAGTACATACTAACTCTCCACTTACAGCATAAGAAATAAAAAATGAAACACACCCTTCTCTCTCTTCTGGGTTCACAATAAATGCTTAGTCAATGGCAACCAGTGAGCTGCCCACTAGTCCACTGGTCAGTTACTCTGCTCTGATCAGGTCCAGTCACTAAATAAACCAGTTTGATATGAACTACTTGACTGTCCACAAACACCAGCAGACCCAGTCAGACCCCAGGAAGCAGAAGGGCCACTCAGCCCAATGCAGACTGATGCTATGAGGCCAGAGGGACCCAGCAGAGACACCCAAAGACTTAAGATTCGTGCTCAGAATTTCCTAGTTGGGATACAGTCCACAAACAGGAAGCTCAGTTTACTTTCTGAAGAAAGAATACATGCACAAAGCCCAAGCACTCTCCTGCACAAACTCATACGCCATTTCCCATGTGTGTTTCTCTTACAGATAATTGAGTATTATTTTAATTTGTATTGTGATTAATCTGGGCCGCAGGTTATAGTCAACAGTTCCCATCATGATTCTTTCTACCTTCCCATTTTGTGGATGAGCAAACTGAGGCAGGGACCAAAGGAAAAAGGATTTTATCTTGCAGCCTCATCCTGGGTTATTTCATTCCATCACTGAAGCATCTCAAATGAGGTTAAAAGAGGTTTAGAAGTTGAATTTCGGAACTCCTGCTAAATTAGCTATGTGATTTCTGGGAAATCATATAACTTATGTGAGCATCACTTTCCTCATCTGTAAAGGAGACAGGAAAACTTGCCTCTCACATGGTTTACTAGTTAAATATCATGTAACACCCTTGGCATGTTGGATTCATAGGGACCTTACCATGTTTTAGACACTATGCAAGGCATTGTGCAAATTAATTCATTTAATCCTTACAACAACTGTATGAGGTAGGCTTTATTATTTCCATTTTCCTAGAAAGTAGACCTCTTTGTGCATGCATGCTAAGTCACTTCATTCATGTCTGACTCTTTATGACCCTATGGACCACAGCCTGCCAGGCTCCTCTGTCCATGGGATTCTCCAAGCATGAACAGTAGAGTGGGTTGCCTTGCCCTCCTCCAGATCTTCCTGACCCAGAGATCGAACTGGCATCTCTTATGTCTCCTGTATTGGTAGGCAGGTTCTTTACAAATATTACCACTTGGGAAGGGTAGGGATACTTTTAACATCTTCAGCCCCTAATTCAAATACCTTGTGAGTGGTATATGCAATGAGTATTATTGCCAATAAAAGGAACTGAGAGGTCAGTTGACTCTACAATCACCTCCAGAAGGTTTTATGAAGGTAGAATCTGAAAGGTAGGTAGGATTAGAGAGAAGGAAAAAGGAGAGAGGGTGGGTCTTCCCAATGGGGTAGGATGAGGTGTGGAGAAGTGACAAGAGAAGCAAGACAGAGGACTAAGCATAGCACCTGGAGAAGATACTGAGTACTGTGTTGGCCCCAAAGTTCATCTCTGGTGGCTCAGACAGTAAAGAATCTGCCAGGAGTGCAGGAGACACAGGTTCAATCCCAGGGTCGGGAAGATCTTCTAGGGAAGGGAATGACTACCCACTCTAGTATGCTTGCCAGGAGAATTCCACGGGCAGAGAAGCCTGGTGGGCTACAGTCCATGGGGTCACAAAGAGTCGGACATGACTGAGCAACTAACAAAAGTTCATCCAGTTTCTTCCATGAGATGGTACAGAAAAACCCAAATGAGCTTTTTGACCAAGCCAATATAATAAAACTGTAGTTGAAGAGTCTGCTAGGATAACCTCATTGACTTGCTTTGACCAGTGGACTACAGTGGCAGCTAGGTAGTGCCGGTTCCAAGCCCCAGCTGCAAGAGGCCTTTCGAGCTTCCACTCTGCTCTCCTGAAAACCTGCCTTGTTGCTTGGGATGTGAACAAGCGTGGACCAGCCTGCTGGGTGAATATAGAGGAGAAGCAGAGATAAGCTGTCCTGGCTGAGGCTATTCTAGTCCAACCAGCCCATAACCTACCCAGCAGCTGACCAGAGACACAGAAGTGAGCCCAGCCCAGATCAGAAGAACCACCCAGCGGAGCCCAGATCAAACTGATAACCCACAGAACAGTAAGCAAGATAAATGGTTGCTCTTTGAAGTCACTAAGCCTTGGGGCATTTTGTTAAGAAGCAAAACTAATAGGAATCAGTGTCTCTTTCATCCTTACGTCCTCAACAGCCAATAAAAGGCCTGGTGTGTAATAGTTGCACAGTAACTGCTTTATGAATAAAGTACTGAATCAATGAATCAATAAAACTGGGAATTAATGAATGCCATCCTGGAAAGTCGAAACTATGTTGGATTGCATAATCCTATTGAGATGCTATGGTTAAACCATTTTAATATTTTTCTGATTTTTTTCAGAATATTTTCATATTTAGTTATGTGATACCTAATAAAAGACTCACTTTCTTTAATATTCTCAGTCAGCATTCTTTTTTTGGAAAGTTTATAGTAAAGTGAAAAAGAAAGTTTCACATGAACTTATAATGTGGTGGTGATGGTTTAGTCACTAAGTCGTGTCCAACTCGTGTTACCCCATGGACTGTAGCCCACCAGGCTCCCCTGTCCCTGGGATTCTCCAGGCAAGAATACTGGAGTGGGTTGTTGTTTCCTCCTCCAGGGGATCTTTCTGACCCAGGGGCTGAACCCAGGTCTCCTGCACTGGCAGGTGGATTCTTTATGGACTGAGCCACCAGAGAAGGGTGTGGTGATTTAAAAAACAGACTAATTGTTTAGAGATTTAAGTTCTAGACTCAACCCTTCAAATACCTGCAAGACTTTGCTAATTTTCTTAATCACCATTTCTACCTCTGTAAAGTGATATTAAAAAGAAAACGACCTTTCCCTGTCATTCCCTCACTGGGTTGTTGTAGCAAACAAGATAGAGTGTCAAGTCTCCTGAGTGCTTTCCGCTATCGATAATTCTACTTCTTAACAGAGTTTTACTTATTGACAGTTTCAAGTGCTTTTATAAATATATCCTTCTATGAGGTCTATTTACCCTTTATCTATCTGCCTTCTCACATTCCGCTGTCTGGTCACCATATTTTCAACAACAACAAAAACAAGGTCGGAAACAGTTAAAGTTATCCTTGATGGCGAGGAGAAAACTGTTGCTCAATCCAAGAGGTGGTATTTCTGGCACTGAGGATTCCATGTGACTAAGGTCGGACCCAACATCAGCCTGACTTACTCTCTGGGACCAAAGTCCCAACGGAGAACTCTGGGTCCTCTCTAGGCTGCACCAGGGGCTGCCAGCTGCTAAGGATACAGCCTGGTCCTGCTCCTCTTCCAGCAGCTTCTGCCCAGGATGGAACCAAAGTCTCCATATTCCTAAGAATGACTCTTCCAACAGCCTCAGTTCCTGCATTGGGCCACGTCATGGGATCAGCCTAGCCAAGTTCTGAGCCCAAATCAAGCACTGCTGAAACCAGTCTCAGCAACTCCTCCTACAACAGCAGGACCAGGTTGGAAGATTACAGAGTGCTCTGAGCACTTTGGGACCCTCTTGGATTACTGCCCTCTTCCAAACTCCAAAACCTTTGGAAGTCATAATTCTGAGGTGAGTACCAGGTTTCCTTGGGCTTCCCAGGTGGCGCAGTGGTAAAGAATCTGCCTGCCAATGCAGGATATGTGGGTTGGATCCCTGGTCTGGGAAGATCCCCTGGAGAAGGAAATGGCAACCCACTCCAGTATTCTTTGGAAAATCCAATGGACAGAGGAGCCTGGCGGGCTACAGTCCATGGGGTCACAAAAAGTCAGACACAACTGAGCACACATGCACACACACACACACACACACACACACATCAGGTTTCCTTAGAGCCAAGAGTCTCAGAGCAGAGGGGAGGCAGAGCAGGAGAGCCGCTGCCCACGAAGCCCAGGGCTACCCTCATCCTGTGCCTGATGAGGGCAGGACAGAAGGGAGGGGTGGCTGCTACTGAAACCAGGGGGCTAGAGCTGAAGGGGCGAGCAGCTCTGGTCCTGCTCAGTGTCCTGAGTCTTGCTTACAGTAAGGGCCCAGTCTGTGCATCAGCCCATCCTCCCTGTCTATGGTGGCCATGGGTTATCTGTTGAGCTGCCATGCCACCTCCTTCCAGTAACAACACCTCAATTTTCCTCCAGTGAACCAGCTCTCCCCACCATCAATTGAGTAAAATCAACTCATTTCCATCCCTCAGCTTTAGGGAGAGGGTTGTGACCCAGCCCTGGCCAATGAGAAAACCACCTCCCCAAGCCTTAGTGGTTGCATCAAAGGTAAATGAACATGTGGTGCAAGGCAGGCAAATTCGAATCGGTCTTGGAATTTCTGAGGGAATGAGGCACTTTCTCTTGGTATGAAAAAAAAGCTAATAAAAATGTGTATCTGATGCTGCTGGGAGACTCCACGAAGCAGGCCTCTCTGCAAAGGAAGTCAGTGTAGAAGAAAGCAGAATTAAGAGAGAAAGGAGAGGTGGAGGGAATCCAGACGACCTTGCTGAGCCCCTAGATTCAGTCCCAAGTGAAGCAGATATACTCCTGAACGTTAGGTACACGAGCCCATACATTCCTCTTTATGCTTAAGCAGTTTGAGTTGAGTTTCTTGCCGTTTGCAGCATTTAAAAGCCCTGACTAGTGCACAGTCCAGGGTTTGGTTTTACCGAAAGACCCTGCACAAGGCTGAGGAAGAAGCCTGGGGCCCCATCCAAACAGATCTAGGCGGACAACCTAAGTGCTTGTGAGATGAGGATGTTCACTGGAGCCATCAGTGTTGCCATACATCAAACCTGAGAGGAGGTCAGAGTCAGGGAATGCTGTATACGGCAGCTCAGTAAACTGCACTCTCCAGCTTACCACAGTCCCCACCACTCCCTTCTGTATCTAACAAGCCCATTTTCCTCTTTGTACTTTACCTTTCTGGTCCCATAAGTTTACCATCCATCACTGGATGGGTGGGCAGATGGATGCATGGACAGATGAATGGATGGATGGATCAGTTAATCAATCAATGGATCAATTAATGGATGGATGAGTGGATGGGGCCGACAGGCAAGTGGCTGCATGTGTAAGTCGCTTCAGTCATGTCCACCTCTGTGCAAGCCTATGAGCCGTAGCCCACCATGCTTCTCTGTCCACAGGATTCTCCAGGCATGAATACTGGAGTGGGTTGCCATGCCCCCCTCCAGGGGATCTTCCTGACCCGGGGATCGAACCCACCTCTTTTACATCTCCTGCATTAGCAGGCAAGTTCTTTACCACTAGCACCACCTGGGAAGCCCTGGCAAGTGGTTATGTGTTTGCAAATTGAGCCTACATACAAACAGGCATGAGACAAATAATACCCTCATGCCACTGCAGTCAGGGATCACTTGATAACACAGGAAAGAAAATAGCCATGGACTTACTTCCATGTGGCTCTGGTCTTTGGAACACTGGGGGACAAGACATTCTGGCACTCACCCCCTAGTTATTCTCCTCTTGGGGAGGATACTTGGGGGCCAGAGTAGTTAACATAATCCCACCAATACTGCTGTACAAGAAGAAACCATTCCTAGCATTCACAGGCACTACATCACGTGAAAAAACCGGCCCAATGCTGTAACTTCCTTCTATTCTCAGCATCCACTGAGATCTGGGCGGCAGCCACAGAATTACTGAGGATGCGGCACTGTGCTCTTATGTCTGGATCTGGAGTCACTGCAGGCAGATGTCCACAAACATATCTATGGGGCTCTGGCCTTGAAACAAGGATATGAGGAGTCCAGATGGCCATGGAGGGACAGTAAGTGGCTCGAAGAACTGAGAAATAGAAACAAAGAGATAGCAGCGAGGGAGAGGATGCTCAGAGCAAGGACAAGGCCTGTTCCTCTGCCACCGGGCTGATGGCATCACCACGACCTTGAGGAGGTAACTGGTGATTCACACAGAATCACACTGTGAACTATTCACTGTGTTGTGCATGCTCACACTTCAGGCAGTCACTTTAAGAAACCATATACCCCACTACGAATCATGGTCCCCCTTTCACGGTCTTTGTGAAGTCACCACCAAGTTCTGAGCAGAAGGACCTTTCCGGGGATTACTGAGGGGTGATCCTATAACCAGGCAGGTTCAGCTGTCTCTTTGTTCGGGATGCAGGTGCTCAGTGGGGACGACCAGGAAACCAGCACCCAAACTCAGCACACTTGGACAAGACTAGGTTGGCCGCCACAAAGACGAGGCACTAACCCAAAATGTGAGGCTCTACATCCCATCTCTCCTTACAGCTGGGAAATGACTGCTTACAAGAGAGAGGGAAGATAAGAGCTGCACACAGAACCACTCCAAGAATGGAAAAGAGGGGTACTTACTGGGGGTAAGAAGTACTAGCTTCCTCAGGAATAACCCCAATGATAGATACCATCCCCAGCCAGCTTCCGCCCTCAGGATGACTCAGAGCCAGAGCCCGGGAACCACAAACATCGGATGAGCCATGGACAAGAAACACCCGCAGAGGAGCAAAGGGGATGGCACCCACGAACGGCAGTGTGTGGGTACCAGCCAGCAAATGTGCTCTCGCTGGTCACAGCTGGTCAGTTCCGAGAGTTCCTGGTTTTCAGACTGGCTCATCTCCAAGGACCTGCCCAGTGGTCACACACTATGCTTTTTAGAATCACATAGAAAGCCAAGTTCAAGTTAACTCCTGGGAATGGGCACAAAGATGCTGAGCCCTCAGCCCCTTGTATCTGTCAGCACCCACTTCTAGGCACACGCCCCCAAGCAGCCGGGGGCCTGAGACACACTTTTGAGCACACAGACTTTCAGCCCTGGGTGTTTGTTTTAACTCACCAGGAGGAAAGAATTTGGGTTCTTTTTAAAATATACACAAAGGGAATACATCTGTTTATTTTATGGAATGTATCTTCAGACATGATTGGATAAGAAGCAAGGCTAAAGACCACTCTTTTTCTCTTGGCTCGTGCAAGTGTGACTTCTCTGTGGTGACTTCTCCAAAGGCCACAAACAGCAGAGACGTTCAGTCTCTTGTCTTCTGATCGATCTCGTTTGATACCTGCCATCACACCACCTTTCAGAACCTCGGGGCTCCAATAACCCCATCCTGCCGTCATCAGCCCCATGGGGAAGCAGAGGCCCTGCCCAACTGCCCACCTTTCCACCCACCCCGTCCTGTAATGTCGCCAGATAAAATAAGCACTCCCAGTTAAAGCTGAATGTTAGATAAAGAGCATACATTTTTAGTATAAATTCACCTTTCCAGGTGGCAAAACTGAGGCAGGTTCCTTCCAAGGATAGAAAAGTGCTTCTCTCTTCTCAGTTTGTTCATAGAACCTCAGCTCAGTGGCCCTCCTTGTGTCCCCTGGCTTCAGTGAAACCTGTCCTTTGCATCTTTAAGAGTGAACTGAGAAGGCCATGGCCTCTGAGGTTCATGGTAACATAGGTAGTCCTCCCATTCAGATGCCAGTGGTGCTTGTGGGTGGACTCCAAAACATTTCTACATGTAACCCCCAGCCCCAGTGCAGAAGAGTCTGGTGAGAGGCGGAGGTAGGAGAGAGGGAGAAATGAGAGGCAGGTATTACCATAAAAATCTCCAAGGGAGATCTCAGTCTGAGAGATCTCACTACCACTTTAAAAAAAAGAAAAGAAAAAAACAGTGTTGCCTGGCCCTGGCTGGCACATGGGCCATGAAGATCTGGTCCTAATTTCTAGCTTCAAGAGTCGATGCCAGCGTGTTGCCCAGCCCTGAATTCCGCAGGGGTCAAGTGGACCTAACGATACCTGCAGACCTTTCACCTGCCTACATGGGCACCTGGAGTGGACGATCCATGAGGGCAGGACTGGTGCCCTTTTCTTCTCATCACTATATACCCACCGCCTAGCCCAGGCACTAGCCTCACAGCGAGCGCTTGGCAAGCTTATGCTGAGTGAGTGAATGAATGAGTGGATAGATATCCAATATGTCCCAGAAGTAACACGAGCTTTGCAGTGCAAGGGCTCTGAACAACTCAGATGTCCAGTGAAAGGGGTTGGCCTGGATGACCTCTGAGGTCATCTGTAACACCACAAGCCCTTGAGCCATCAGACTCGGGTGAATCACTTCACCGTAATAATTTTAAACACTTCCTTCAAACATCCTAGTTCAGCATCTTTGGCTGAAGTCCTCAAACTAGGCCCAGGGATAACCCTAGGAGGGAAGAGTATAGAGCAGCCTAAAATAGGACCTTGGTGAGGGAAATCAGGGATGAATAACTGGGGAAAAGAAGGCACAGGTGGCTAGGGATTCAAAGAATGGAATAAGAAAAATAATTCAAGATCCAGCATGGCTGTCCAGGACACACACACTCACACCAGCACAAAGATCCGCCTTCCAGATCCACGCTGCCCGCCTGCGCCCCCCAGCCCCTTCCCATCACCCTATGACAGTGCTTCTTTGTGGAAGACAACAATAGCTACATTATGCCATTCTGTAATGATCCTAGGAGAAGCGGTTGTGAAGTCAAGGCATTGCGTGAACACTGGGCTACTGCACACCAGCCCACAAGAACAACAGCAAAACAACGACAATCCTCAGAATCCCTAATTTAAATAAAGACTGAACACTGCCCAAGCCACTACCCTCTCACATTTATCTGAGGGCAGGACTTTTTTTTTCCCCCATGTAATTATTTATGTACAAGGCCTTCTTTCACTGCAATTGATAAGGTGTCAGGAGGTTGGTTTTTTGTTGTTTGTTCGTTTTTCAATAAGGAGGCAGAAAGAAGAGGAAGTAGCGGGAAGGGGGCCATGAGGAAGTGCCAAGGCTGGGGGATGACACGCAGGAAACCCTCAAAGGGACCCGAATCTGCTTCTTCTCACTGAATCCATCCTATTAATATAGAGATGTCATTTCACTACTCCAGCGAAACTGTTTCCAGGGACTTTAGTATAAAATACACAGAGCCCTGGATGGTGTCATGGAAAATACAGTGGCCAAAAAAGGAAAAAAAAATCAGAATATCTGAATTCTCGTCACTCTGCCGTAACTAGCTGTTTCCTTGGTTTTTTTCAAGAAACAGAGGTTCTGCGAGGCATCAAGCTAGCAACTGAGGGAAACAAAGATGCAGCCACTTTCCTCCCTGAGCTTAGCTTCCTCCTTCTCCACAGGAGAGCCCCTGACCAGCCCTGAAGACACACACACCTCTGCGTTCACAGCGCAGCTCCCAGCCCCGGCCGGGACCTATTTCCACAGGGAGGAGGAGGATGCCTGAGCAAGGAGAATGCCTGCTGCCTCCAAAGCTGAGACGAAGCCTGAACCTGGAGGAAAGGAGCAGGAGCCACATGATAACGGGCACATGGGGTCATCTTGGTGGGTCCTGGTAACAGCTAAGGTATGGAAAAGATGACCGTCTCTAGTCCCTAAGGAAAAAGTGTCTCTTGTCACCAAAGAAGCCAGTCCCCCTGAACCACAGACCCTGTGTTATGCCTCTCCTGGACTCCAGGCAGGGCTTCCTCCGGCTCAGGCTTCCACACTTCCCAGCCTCCTTTCCTCTCACCTGCCCCACACACTAAGAGGGGGACTGCACGATCACTCTTTGAAATCGTCAAAGGCCCTTCTAGTGATGACCCCACCTCGTTCCTTACATTTCCTGAGAAGCTCCTCAAATACACCATATTCTCGTCTGTCCATTCTGCAGAGCTCCTACCCTTCCCCAGAACTACTTTTTCACAGTCATTAATGCCTCCCTTTTTTGCCACTTCCTGGTCATGATGCTGCCTGACCAACATTTGATAAGTATTAACCGTGTTCTCCTTGAAACCCACAGAACCTTGATTTTAATCTTTCAGTTAGTTCCCTCAATGAAAGTTCCCTCGGCGGGGGCCAGGTTGAGAGGCTCAGGCCATTGTAAGACCCAATCCTTACCTCTCTACCCATCTCTCCACATCCGCCACCCTGGCTCCAACCCTCACCCCACATCACTTCCACGTTCATCACCTTTAGCAACAACAAAGTTCAGCCCTGCAAACTCTGAAAAACATTTTGCATTATAATAATTTCTTTCACTGAGAAAGAGGAGGGGTTGCTCTTGCAAGGAACGCCATTTTGGAAGTGCCGAAAACCTGTAGTGGCCGTGCAACTGTCGCGTGAAAGGGGACCCCTTCCAGGGCCCGAGAGTAGGCTCTTGTCAAAACATTCAGACACTTGCTGACAAAGCAAGAGATTTTATTGGGAAGGGGTACCCAGGAGGAGAGCAGCAAGATAAGGGAAATAGGAGGACGGCTCTGCCACGTGGCCCGCAGTCTCGGGTTCTGTGGTGATGGGGTTAGTTTCTGGGTTGTCTCTGGCCAGTCATTTGATTCAGGGTCCTTCCTGATGGTGTACACATCACTCAGCCAAGATGGATTCCAGCGAGAAGGATTCTGGGAGGACATATGGACTGGTGTCTCCACTCTCCAATTTGACCTTTCCCAATTTCTTCCCATTGGTGATAGCTTGTTAGTTCCATGTTCCTTACCAGGACCTCCTGTTGTAAGATATCTCATGGAAGTGGCTACTATGGTGTCCAGCCAGGGAAGGCGGCTTCAGTCAGTGGTTCTCCTAAAAACCAAGTGACTCCTGAAATATGACATGATTTTGTGTCACTCTCTCCCCAAATTCTCCACTCTCCGAGCCACTGTCCCTTAGCGCACTGTCCTGTGCCTTATTGCAGAATTAATCACGTCAGTCTCATCTACATTGTGAGCTCCTGGAGGACAGGCTGGTCTCTTTTTTGTCCCCATACTGCCCAGTTCAGTTCAGTTCAGTTGCTCAGTCATGTCCAACTCTTTGCGACCCCACGGACTGCAGCACGCTGGGCCTCCCTGTCTATCACCAACTCCCGTAGTTTACTCAAAATCATTGAGTAAATGATCAAACTCAAATAAATCATTGAGTTTTGAGTAAATTTACTCAAAACCATTGAGTCGGTGATGCCATCCAAGCATCTCATCCTCTGTTGTCCCTGCCATACTGCCCGGTGCTTAAATATTAATTAAAATGAAGCAAGATGAGGGAGAAATTCAAAACCAAATCCCATCTCTATCCCATTTGTCTCTTTGGAAAGCTGCTCCCAGGTTTATTTCTAGCATGGCCCAAGGGAGTACTTGCCTACCTACCTACAGGGTTAAGGAGGAGAGTTTTCTCTGATCTTGAGCATTTCAGAGGCTGCCATCACACCGCACCAAGATATCCAAGCAGGCCCACCAGCTGGACATCCACAAGGGGGACCTTGAAGGAAACACTTCACTTATTCAGGACACAAGTGTCCATAATTTTCTAACTGCCTTTCTTACTCACTGTATGCCCTTGAGCAATTGCCTTAAGATGTTTGTTCCTGTTTTCCCACCAATAAAATAAAGATTAAAATATCTGACTCCTAGAGTTGCTGTGAGGATTCGACAATAAGTACTAGAGAAAGTGCCTAATGCCACACTTAATACATAACAAAGGCTCCATAAATGCTTTATTATTATTATTATTGACAGGTTAGAAAGGGGGCATGATACTGACTCCTGCATAACCGTCATACTGCCCTTTGACTTGGCTAGTTTTGACAGAAGGGCCTTTTGTCATTGCCTAAAAAACAAACCACTAAACTTTCAACTTTTAAAAAATACCAGGTAACCTAAGACAAGGAAAATCCCTCTCCCTCCCTGAGGCCATCCTTCTCTGACCTCACAGATGGGAAAAGATAAGCTCAGAGATGGGGTGAGGGATGTAGTGAGGGTTAGAACCAGGGGAAAGGTCTAGGACAGAGTGAGAATTAGGAAAAGGAGTGGGTCAAAGACGGATGGAAGATCTGGAAGCGGGGAGATCAGAAATGGAGTAAGCGTCAGCCTAGGAGGTCAACAGATCGAGGTGAAATCAGGACTATCTGACTGGTGCTTACATTAATCATTTTACCTTTTCACCACCACCCACTAGAAAGTGTCCTGCTTTGTAAAGGAGGAGTGTGTGTGTTGGGGTAGGGGGGTGAGGGGCAGAGGGGAGAACCCTGAACTGAGTGAACATTTTCAAACAAACAAAACATTCTGAACTCAAACAGTAAAAGTCACTGAGCTGGTCAATCCCACTGGTCCTTCCCCACAAGTAGAGCTGGCAAGAAAGTTCTAGAAACTAGCTCTGCCCACAGCATGTAAAAGCCTGGTGAATTTTGCATTCCAAGGACAAGAGTTTTCCAAATTAAAATTTTAAGAGTGTGTGAAAATAGTTCACCATTTACTTTTAGGATGAGGTAGTGTTTACAATGTCAGCCTAGAAATCCAAGTACTGTTTTCAGAGATGCTGTCTATTCTGGGAGGGGGAAAACCCTTCCGAAAAGCTTTTTGCTTCCACCCAAACTTCTGAGATCTTGGACCCAGAAAGACAGAAGGGTCTGAACAGCTTCTTCCACCAAGGAATCAGCCAGAGGTCTCTGGGCTTATAGAATATACTTCAGAAGCCATGGCTTGGATTTTGATAGTCTGGGGAGCTCAGGAACGGTCCTATTGATTTGAGTTCCACCCCCCAGGCCAGACCACCTACTTGCTATGCAAACTCAAGTGAATGATTTCACCTCTCTGAGCCTCTGTTTGCTCTTCTGGCCAAGCTGAACTTGGCAGTGCCTTTCAGCTCTGATATTCATTCGGTTGAAAAGAAAAAAAAAATGTTCACTGAGCACCTCTTACGTTGTCAGACACCTTCTAGACTCTGGGGTACAGTGGGTTCCTGCCATTACAGGGCTTACATTCTAGCTCCAGTGTACTGTGAGCTCCTAAGAGCCTATGAAGAACACACCCTGTATTTTGAGCTTGTATATCTCAGAAAAAGAAATGGGGCAGGGGCTCCACAGGATAGAATGTAAAGCTTATGGGTGATTAATTGCCACTCCGTTAGTAAGTAGGACAACAGTTCATCTTCCTTCTAAAATGTTTTAAGCTGCTAAAATGTACTGAGTTTTTGTGGATTTTGTTTTGGTGCTTTTTTTGTTTGTTTTTGATGGGGGTATATTTTTTGGTAATGGTGTGTTTTTTTCTGATAAGGGGTTGCAAAATCGAACTGTGGATATGGGAGAGAACAAAGAGCCTTGAAGAAGGTCTAATGTGAGCAGAGGACAGATGTGGGACAAAACAGAGGTGCTCAAAGAACCCCACACTTCCACTAAGATCAAAGACTTCACTCCAGAATATTCCCTCTCTTTCAGTCACCGGAAACTTTAATACCATTTCCAAACAGGGTGCAGGGCTGCCTGATGACTCAAGACCCGGTCGCTCCACATGAAGCCTTGGGGCAGAGTGGAGCAGGGGAAGGATACGAAGACATGGGGAAAGAGTCAGACAACAGCAAGTGAGCACAGGTCACCAGCCACCCTCTTTTCCAACCCATATGCAAGCCCGTGTCTGGAAGGAAAATCAGTTCTAGGTTCTTTCGGCTGGTCGAAGAATTACCTTGACACGAGACAAATCAATAGGAGAAAACCAAACAAAAATTTAATAACATGTACACATGGGGGAAACTCAGGAAGACTAAGTAACTCCCCAAAATGGCCAAAGTCCTCACCTTAATTACCATTCTCGGCTAAAGACCGAAGAGAATGCTGGGGGAAGGCGGTTGCGGGGGCGGGAGTCATCTGTGGGAGGTGAGCAGGAAAGTACCGTAAAAAAGGATAAGGTTGTCGCACAGCTTGAGGTCATCGCCTTCCTCGTGGGTAGTGTTTCTGGAGATCTGGTCAGCTTCTTTTTGGTACTGTGAGGGGGAAACCCTTATGAAAGGAAATTTCCCTTATAAATGTAAATATTTCTTACAAAACAGTAACTCCTACTCAGTGTTCAGTTTGTTTTTCTTTTCCCTGTTGGCTGTTTCTCAGAAAATAATCAGCTTAAAATAACTAATATGCCAAAGAGACATATTTGGGGGTGGCAAATTCTGTTCCCCTACACCTGACTGCCCTCTGTCCACCAGAACTTCCAGATGCTCAACCCCAGGGAAGGAGGGAGGGCGTCAGGCTGCAGAGCACAGGTGCCCTGCATTTCAGACCTCAGCTGTGGGGAAGGGCAGGGTCTGGACAGCCAGAGTGGAACCAGAAGCGAAGAAGGCTCTGGAGAGGAAGTAGGACCCTGGGAGGGGTTCTCAGCCCAGGTGTGTACAAGAGTCCCTGGGGAGCCCTTGTCCCACCCCACCCTCTCCTGATTCAGTGGAATAGGGTGGAGACTGGGAGCTTAACTTTTCACTGTGCTCTTCAAAATAATTCTGACGCAAGCAGGCCATTGCCGACCCTTTGAGGACCCCTGTGAATAAAACAGTAAAACTTGAGGTTCTACTTGAGAACTGTATACATCTCTCTTTAGGTGAGTGGTGTGGGAAGTTTGTTGTTGTTCAGTTGCTCAGTCGTGTCCAACTCTTTGCAACCCCATGAAACACAGCACGCCAGGCTTCCCTGTCCATCACCAACTCCCGGAACTTGCTCAAACTCATGTCCACTGAGTCGGTGATGCCATCCAACCATCTCATCCTCTGTCACCCTCTTCTCCTTCCACCTTCAATCTTACCCAGCATCAGGGTCTTCTCAAATGAGTCAGTTCTTCGCATTAAGTGGCCAAAGTATTGAAGTTTCAGCTTCAACATTAGTCCTTCCAATGAGTCTGTGCTTTTTAATATGTTGTCTAGGTTGGTCAGAGTTTTTCTTCCAAGGAGCAAGTGTCTTTTAATTTCATGGCTGCAGTCACCATCTGCAGTGATTTTGGAGCCCAAGGGAATAAAGTCAGTCACTGTTTCCATTGTTTCCCCATCTATTTGCCGTGGACCGGATGCCATGATCTTAGTTTTTCAGATGTTGAGTTTTAAACCAGCTTTTCATTCTCCTCTTTCACTTTCATCCAGAGGCTCTTTAGTTCTTCTTCACTTTCTGCTATAAGGGTGGTGTCATCTACGTATCTAAGATTATTGATATTTCTCCCAGCAATCTTGATTCCAGCTTGTGCTTCATCCAGTCTGGCATTTCGCATGATGTACTCTCCATATAAGTTAAATAAGCAGGGTGACAAAATACAGCCTTGATGTAATCCTTTCCCAATTTGGAACCAGTCTGTTGTTCCATGTCTGGTTCTAACTGTTGCTTCTTGACCTGCATATAGGTTTCTCAGGAGGCAGGTCAGGTGGTCTGGTGGTCTGGTCTGGTCTGGTAGTCTGGTCTGGTCTCAGGAGGCAGGTCAGGTGGTCTGGTCTTCAAATCTCATGAAGAATTTTCCACAGTTTGTTGTGATCCACACAGTCAAAGGCTTTAGCGTAGTCAATAAAGCAGAAGTAGATGTTTTTTCTGGAACTCTCTTGCTTTTTCGATGATCCAACGGATGTTGGCAATTTGATCTCTGGTTCCTCCGCCTTTCCTAAATCCAGCTTGAACATCTGGAAGTTCTAGGTTCACGTACTGTTGAAGCCTGGCTTGGAGAATTTTGAGCATTACTTTGCTAGCGTGGGAAACTGTGGTGGGGGACAAAGAGGATGACAAAGGGAAACAGGAGGGAAGGGGGCAGGGCACAGTCCTTAAAGAATAAATTGGGAATACGACATAAACTAGTTAGAACCAACTAGACCCAAAACAACCACAGATTCAACTTCCAGAGGACTTTGAGCCTCAGTATTTGTTCATTGTACACATTAGCATGTGTAAAATGACACACCCACAGGTGCTATGACAGTTCTGAGGCCAACCATAAATAACCAAAAAGTGGGCAGTGGCCCAATTCCTGGAAATCCCTCCCCCTTCTCCAAAATAGTTGGAAAGATCTGCCTATGAAATTGTTACTGTTTAGTAACTAACTCATGTCTGACTCTATGCAGCCCCATGGACTATAGCCCACCAGGCTCCTTTGTCCATGAGATTTCCCAGGCAAGAATACTGAAGTGGGTTGCCATTTCCTTCTCCAGAGGATCTTCCCAATTCAGGGACTGAACATGCATCTCCTGCACTGGCAGAAGGATTCTTTACCAATGAGTCACCAGGGAAGCCCAGCCTATGAAATTACCCAGCCCATAAAAGCTGCTGCTGCTGCTGCTAAGTCGCTTCAGTCATGTCAGACTCTGTGTGACCCCATAGCCAGCAGCCCACCAGGCTCCCCCATTCCTGGGATTCTCCAGGCAAGAATACTGGAATGGGTTGACATTTCCTTCTCCAATGCATGAAAGTGAAAAGTGAAAGTGAAGTCACTCAGTCGTGTCCGACTCTTCGCGACCCCATGGACTGCAGCCTACCAGGCTCCTCCATCCATGGGATTTTTCCAGGCAAGGGTACTAGAGTGGGGTACCATTGCCTTCTCCACCATAAAAGCTAACCACCCCATACTTCAGGCTGCCCTTGCCTTTTGCAATGAACCTCATCCAGTCTGTGGAATGTATGTCTCTCAAAATAAATTCACTTCTTACATATCACTTTGCCTCTTGCTGAATTCCTTCTGCACTGAGACATAAAGAATCTGAGCTTCATTAAGTCCTCAAACAAAGTGAAAGTGTTAGTCACTCAATTCTCTTTGTGATCCTGTGGACTGTAGCCCACCAGGCTCCTCTGTCTATGAAATTTTCCAGGCAAGAATACTGAAGCGTGTTCTCCAGGGGATCTTCCCGACTCAAGGATTGAACCCAGGTCTCCTGCACTGCAGGCACATTCTTTACCATCTGAGCCACCAAGGAACTTAAAAGTTAATGGGTCCGAGTCCCAGTTCAAGTTTTGGCTGAGTAAAAGTCTCATCCATGGGTTCAAATCCCAATCTGAAAGTTTGGGGCTGGTTTGAATCCCATCTGAGTAGTGTAATTTCAGAAGGAGGAAGGGAAGGGCAGAGAATGGGAACCACATTTACTCAGCAGTGTCCTGCTTTGACACCTGAGCACCCACAATTCCGAGTTGGAAGAAAGATGAGTCTTGCTTGTATGGGGAACAATCCACTTCCCCAAATCTGAGAATGGTAGTATAAAATGGGGTCCCTTACCCAATAAGGCCCTGCCTCTGCATCAGAACTCTTTTCCCAGTCAGGCCTGGCACACTGCCTTGGTCTTCCCTATGCTACGTTGGCCCCTGGGCTCAGAAGATCCCTTGCCTTCCATGTCAGGAAATAGGGCTATTAAAGATGTAATTAGCTAGAAAGAGGTTATGAGGGTGGCTCGTAATCCAACATGTCTGGTATCTTTACATAAAAAGGGGGAATCTGGACACAGAGACATCTGTGAAGATGAAGGCAGAGATAAGGGCAATGCCTCTACAGACCAAGAAACACCGAAAGTTGCCGGCAAACCTCTAGAAGCTAAAACAGACCTAGAACAGAGTCTCCCTCACAAGGAACCAGCCTTGTGGGCACCATCATCTTGGACTTCCGGCCTCCAGAACTATGAGGCAATAAATGTCACCTCAGACCCCTAGTCTGTGATATCTGGTTACAAAAGCCCTAACAAACTAATACACCCATAACCTTACTTCTCTTCACCACACTGACCATCAATGGGCAAGTGAGAAACTTCCAGAAAGTCATCATATTTACTTTCCTATCCAACAAACCAACATGGTGGAAGAAATTCAAAGATAAACAAAACAGAGTCCCTGCCCTCCAGGGGCTCACAGAAATGCAAATGTTTGCCACTATCCAAGCGCTTTCACGTGCATCCTTCTCTCGCACATCCCAGATCTTATCCTGAGGTACGGGTCGGTGGAGGGGTGTGGGAGAGGCATCAGGTCACATGATCCCCTCTACAGATGGAAACAGTGGAGTTCTGGAGAGCTGGTGACTGGCTCCAGAGCCCTCAGCCTTAAGTGGCCGGACAGCCACTGCGGCAAGGTCTTCTGAGTCCAGGAAGATGTCTGGTGGGGCTGTTTCCTTTCACTCTGCCTTGCGGCCTCTTGCCTCTCCTGCAAGCAGAAGCCGCAGCACAGTGGCAACTGGAAATACGCCGCCGGCATCCAAGATCGGTTCCAAGCAAGCTCCAGAAGGCAAGGAGGGAGACCAGCCAAGGAGAAAAGACTGCTGCGCCTACCACCCCAGCCCCCAGGCCCCCCGCCACTTCCAGCTCACAGGCCCTGCAGGTTCCTGGTAACGGTGCCACCCAGCGTTGTCAAAATAGCGAGCAGCTGGAAAGAATTCCAGAATGAAATCTATGTGCCTCTGCAGCTTCCTAAATGGCTGCAACTGTGGCGGCTAAACCCGCTAATGTGCTAAGCATTTTCTGGCAGGGCCGGCAGGCAGGACTGGTATTTTGGGAGCTGGGAGGGGCTTGGAGGCGTCATCCTTGGCAAGTTCTAGAAGGAGGTGGAGGCAAGGAGAACCAACCCAGAACGCTTCCCGTGAAGTCACCGGGAGCCACCAGGAATCCCTGGAGCACTGGGCGCTGGGCGTGGGGGGCAGCACCGGAGGGCACAGAGGCCTCCTGGGGCAACGGGGAGGGGCTCCAGGGTGCAGGTGACAGCGGACGCTCTTTCTGCTGACACAGAGCAGTGTGATGCTGTCCTCGAGGCCAGCAGCCCGGCCAGGCCCTGTCTGTTTGCCTCTGAGGTGACAGGGCAGGGCCCATGGTGACCAGGCAAAGGACAAGAAGCCAATGCCCAGGGCAAGCCAGCAAGGCTCACTGAGAGGGGTCTGAGGATAAGGTCATTCCATGTGGTCGGGACATCAGAACAGGGTCGGAGACAAGGGGAACTTCCATACATGGTGACCTCGGATCTCACCCCAGCCCCTCAAGCAGTAACTTCTCACGGCGCCCTGGTGTTTGAGAGCTCTTTTAAAATATGAGCCTGGGGACTTCTCCCATGGCCCAGTGGTTAAGACTCTGCCTTCCAATGCCGGGGGTATGGTTTCGATCCCTGGTTGGGGAATTATGATCTCATATACCTCAGGGTATGGCCAAAAAAAAAAAATTTAATTTAAATAGATTAAAAAACTTGCAAAATTATTTTTAAAAAATATGATACCAGGAAAAGAAGCAAACCCCCAAATGTGGATCAAAAGTAGGTCCTGGCGTTCCTTTGTCCCTGATGTGCTCAACTTCTTGGAGAAACCAGAGGGTTCTGACAGAGTGACGAGGCGGATGTTGGGGACCAGGAGATGGAGCTGGTGAAGAACCCTTTCCCGAGGAGATACCGGGGACAGGAAGTGGTGAGAGGACAGAGCCGTGCAGCTCAGATGACAGAGACACAGGTCAGTCTGGGAACACAGAAGCCAGTAAAACCCTGACAGGATTCAGTCTGGAGGGAAGAAAATCCCAACTGATAGAAACTGCTGAGAGCTTGCAGCTTTTAAAGCCCTTCTAGCAAAAGGATCTTTGGAAGCTTTGCAAACCCTGACCACACAGCCAGTCAGCCGCAGCCCGGCCCACAGAGCAGAGTGTTTTTGCTAAATCAGAACAAACCCACTCACAAATATCTCATCCTGACCTCCCCATGGCACCCATTCCTTTCCTGTCTGTGTGCCTGCCTTCCTCAGAAATGAAGTCGTCTCCGAGCCGAGGGGGAGAGTGCCGGAGAGGCCAAGGGGAGCTGGGGGCCCGATGGCAATCTCAGCTCCATTACTCACTAGCCACTGACCCTGGCCAAGGCACTGAATCTTTATGAGACTCATTTTTTAATCTGCAAAAGTGGAGATAGAGAAGCTGCGACTGGGGACTTTCCTGGCGGGCCAGTGGTTGGGACTCCTCGCTCTCAGTGCAGGGGACATGGGTTTGATCCCTGGTCAGGGAAATATTAATAAGATCAGGCATGCTGCATGGTATAGCCAATTTTTCTTTTTTTATTTTAAAGCTGTGACTGGAAGGTTGGTGGGAGGACTGAGATTGAGAACGGAGCCAGGAGTGCTCCAGGAGGGCTGGTTCCCCACCTCCCCACCTTCCTCTCCAAGGCCTCCAGAACCTTATTCAATGTGGGGAGGATGCAGATCAGTGAGAGTTAATTTAAAAGTTGGGGAGACAAAAGGATATGTATATAAAACAACCAGTCATGAATTTAATTGAATCCCCTCTAACAGCACCCTTGCCCCCATAGTCTCTCAGCTGGTAGACCTGTTTTAGCAGGGCCTCTATGTTTACAACTCTCGGTGGACACCATCCATGTTCTATTCTGTGAGCCCAGAAGAGAGCATCATTCAACAGACATTACCCCCAGGGGTGAGCAAAGTTGCAGCCCTGCTAAAGCACTTTTTTAGTGTTACCATCTTCAGGAAGGCTTTTCTGAGGCTTCCCATAGCTTCCCTCTTTCTTCTTGCAGTGCCAGAAGCATTTCCTTATTGAGCTCATTAAATTCTGCCTTTATAATACTTGAGGTATGTTTATGTGCATGACTGGAGCAAGGGTTGGATCTGACCTTTATATTCCCTGCAGCACCTAGTAGGATACTAATTCATTTCACAAGGCCAGCATTAACCTGGTACCCTAACTAGTCAAAGGCATTACCAATTTTTTTCATTTTAAAAACCTCAACCCTTACCTCACACCATATATAAACATTAACTCAATACGGATCATACAGCTGAATACAAGAACTGAAACTATGAAACTTCTAGAAGAAAAGGAGGGAGAAAATCACTGTGACTTTGGACTAAGCAAGGATGAGAAAATGGCAACCCACTCCAGTATCCTTGCCTAGAGAATCCCATGGACAGAGGAGCCTGGCAGGCTATAGTCCATAGGGTCACACAGAGTCGAACACGACTGAAGCAATGTAACACAGCACTCAGAAGCACAAAGATTTCTTAGACAGGACGCAAAGTGCATAATCCATAGAAGAAAAAAAATTGATACACTGGACTAGATCAGAATTTAAAACATCTGCTCTTTGAAAGGCACTAATAAGAAAATAAAAACACAAGCCACAGACTTGAAGCAAATATTTGCAAATCATATATCTGATAAAGTCTATGTAGTCAGAATATATAAAGAACTCTTAAAACTCAATAATAAGATAAATGACCCAATTTTTTAATGGCCAAAAGAACTGAATAGACATTTCACAAAAGAAGTGATACAGATAGCCAAAAAGCCTGTGAAAAAAAAAAGTTCAACATCATTAGTCATCAGGAAAATGCAATTAAAATCACAATGAGATATCACTGAACATCTATTATACTGGCTAAAATTAAAAAGACTGGCAATACCACACATTGGCAAGGATATAGAATAACTGGAATTCTCACATACTGCTGGTGGGAATGCACCACTTTGGAAGGCACTTAGCAGTTTTTATAAAATTAAATATACACTTCTGACCCAGCAATCCCACTCCTAGGCGTTTGCTGAAGAGAAATGAAAACATATGTCCGCACAAAGACCTACATATATAAATGTTCAGAGCAGCTTTATTTATAATGCCCCAGACTTGGAAGCAGCCCAGGTGCTCATCAACTGATAAATGAATACACAAGTGGTGAAAATCCATACAGTGGAATGCATCCTCACATGCAATGACTTGGGTGAATCTTAAGCGCATTGTATTAGTTTCCTATTCCTGCTGGAATGAATTATCACAGGCTTAGTGGCTTAAAACACTACACGTTTACTCTCTTATAGTTCTAGAGATTGTAAGTCCAAAATCAGTCCCCTGGGGCTAATGTCAAGGTGTCAACAGAACAAGATCCGTCTAGAGGCTCTGAGGAGAAAACCCCTTTCTGTTTTTCAGTCTCTAGAGACGACCTGCACTCCTTGGTGCATGTCCCTTCCTCGAGGCCACCAGTAGAGCATCTCTCTTCCCCGCCTCCCACCTCTGCTTTGAAGGAGCAGGAGTTTCACCAAAGGCACAGAGGCATAGCAAGTTTCGGGAATTTCAGTATTTCCAGGGTATATGTTACATCTCAAAGATAAGGAAACTAAGATTCAGAGAAATCAAGTATCTCACCCCAGGTCTAGGACATGGTGAAAAACAGAGATCAAGACCCACCCCAAGAAAAAGAAATGCGAAAAAGCAAAATGGCTGTCTGAGGAGGCCTTACAAATAGCTGTGAAAAGAAAAGAAGCAAAAAGCAAAGGAGAAAAGGAAAGATATACCCATTTGAATGCAGAGTTCCAAAGAATAGCAAGGAGCAATAAGGAAGCCTTCCTCAGTGATCAATGCAAAGAAATAGAGGAAAACAATAGAATGGGAAAGACTAGAGATCTCTTCAAGAAAATTAGAGATACCAAGGGAACATTTCATGTAAAGATGGGCTCAATAAAGGACAGAAATGGTATGGACCTAACAGAAGCAGAAGATATTAAGAAGAGGTGGCAAGACTACACAGAAGAACTATACAAAAAAGATCTTCATGACCCAGATAATCACAATGGTGTGATCACTCACACTCACCTAGAGCCAGACATCCTGGCATGTGAAGTCAAGTGGGCCTTAGGAAGCATCACTATAAACAAAGCTAGTGGAGGTGATCGAATTCCAGTTGAGCTATTTCAAATCCTAAAAGATGATGGTGTGAAAGTGCTGCACTCAATATGTCAGCAAATTTGGAAAACTCAGCAGTGGCCACAGGACTGGAAAAGGTCAGTTTTCATTCTAATCCCAAAGAAA
This sequence comes from Bos mutus, assembly GCF_027580195.1. Classification (NCBI taxonomy): domain Eukaryota; kingdom Metazoa; phylum Chordata; class Mammalia; order Artiodactyla; family Bovidae; genus Bos; species Bos mutus. The sequence goes on along the minus strand of NC_091626.1, from coordinate 24,402,936 downwards.
GGCAATGCCAAAGAATGCTCAAACTACCGCATAATTGCACTCATCTCACATGCTAGTAAAGTAATGCTCAAACTTCTCCAAGCCAGGCTTCAGCAATACGTGGTGAACCATGAACTTCCAGATGTTCAAGCTGGTTTTAGAAAAGGCAGAGGAACCAGAGATCAAATTGCCAACATCTGCTGGATCATCAAAAAAGCAAGGGAGTTCCAGAAAAACATCTATTTCTGTTTTATTGACTATGCCAAAGCCTTTGACTGTGTGGATCACAATAAACTGTGGAAAATTCTGAAAGCGATGGGAATACCAGACCACCTGACCTGCCTCTTGAGAAACCTGTATGCAGGTCAGGAAGCAACAGTTAGAACTGGACATGGAACAACAGACTGGTTCCAAATCAGGAAAGGAATACGTCAAGGCTGTATATTGTCACCATGATTATTTAACTTATAGGCAGAGTACATCATGAGAAATGCTAGGCCAGAGGAAGCACAAGCTGGAATCAAGACTGCTGGGAGAAATATCAATAACCTAAGATATGCAGATGACACCACCCTTATGGCAGAAAAGGAACGAAAGAGCCTCTTGATGAAGGTGAAAGAGGAGAGTGAAAAAGTTGGTTTAAGGCTCAACATTCAGAAAACTAAGATCATGGCATCCAGTCCCCATCACTTCATGGCAAATAGATGGGGAAACAGTGGCTGACTTTCTTTTTGGAGGCTCCAAAATCACTGCAGGTGGTGACTGCAGCCATGAAATAAAAAGATGCTTACTCCTTGGAAGGAAAGTTATGACCAACGTAGACAACATATTAAAAAGCAGAGACATTACTTTGTCAACAAAGGTCTGTCTAGTCAAGGCTATGGTTTTTCCAGTAGTCGTGTATGGATGTGAGAGTTGGACTATAAAGAAAGCTGAATGCCGAAGAATTGATTCTTTTGAACTGTGGAGTTGGAGAAGACTCTTGAGAGTCCCTTGGACTGCAAGGAGATCCAACCAGTCTATCCTAAAGGAGATCAGTCCTGGGTGTTCATTGGAAGGACTGATGTTGAAGCTGAAACTCCAATACTTTGACCACCTGATGCGAAGAGCTGACTCATTTGAAAAGACCCTGATGCTGGGAAAGACTGAGGGCAGGAGGAGAAGGGGACAACAGAGGATGAGATGGTTGGTAGGCATCACCAACTCAATGGACATGAGTTTGGGTAAACTCCAGGAGTTGGTGATGGACAGGGAGACCTGGCGTGCTGTGGTTCATGGGGAAGCAAAGAGTCAGACATGACTGAGTGATTGAACTGAACTGAACTGAATGTTCAAGCCCAAGGCCTCAGAATCCAAATCCAGAGATTTTCCCAGTACATGTGAGCCGTCAAACATCCCCACACTGACCTTGAAAGCCTCCGGCCTTGGGGGCTGAATGGGTACTTCCACCACGTCTCAGAGCCCTGCGCCCCCTGCCCACTCCATCAAAGATGACCCCTGCCTCCGGACACCTAGAAGCAACTCAGCCTGTGGCATCAGCATGACCTTGGGTCCTTGGCTTTCCCCACCCTGGGGCCAGCTGATCCCCAGCCCCAGTTGGATGAAATTATAACCTGAATAAGATTGATATTTGCATCCTGCTTTTTATATGTCAGCACTCGTTCAAGTAGATTATTTTCCTTGAATTTCCCATTGTGTGAAGCTAAGGGTGCAGCTATTATCAATCTCACTTCATAGATCAGAAAGCTGAGGTGCTGGGGATGGAAGAAGGCTGGCCACACTCACGCGGCAAGTGTGTAAAATCCAAATCAGAATTTACTGCGGGCTTTCTGCTCCCCACGCCATGTACATGCGTGCATGCTAAGTTACTTCAGTCAACCCTACGGACTGTAGCCTCCAGGCTCCTCTGTCCATGGGATTCTCCAGGCAAGAATACTGGAGTAGGTGGCCATGTGCTCCTCCAGGGGATCTTCCCGACCCAGGGGATCAAACCCGTATCTCTCACGTCTCTTGCATTGACGGGAGGGTTCTTTACCCTGGGAAGCTCTCCCACAGCACAAGGGCCTATAGCTCAGAGAACAGAACTGGGGCAAGCCTGCTAACCTCACTGAGCCTCACTTTCCTGACCTGTAGGATGGATAATGGGGTAAAGTCTGCCCTGCCTATCACACAATGCATAAACAAAAACGTTTCAAAAGGTAGAAGAAAGTATATAAAAGTATTTTGGATACTCAAAATGTACAAAAGGTAAGGAACTGTTCTGATTATATCCTCAAGGAATGTCATTTTCTTTGTTTCTTTTATTCCCTCGGAAAGCCAGTTTCTTCTGCCTTCTTTATTTCTGGTTAAAGCAGAGAAGTTCTAACCAACTGCTCATCTTGAATCTCAAGGTCAATGTTTAATTCTACCTTCCAGTGTCACCCTTTCGGGAATCAAGAACTGGCAATTCCCCACCCCCACCCCCATCCCATCCTCTCTTTAAAGCTAGAAATTGCCAGGTCTCACTTTCTGTTCTCATTCCCTCTTGTCTCTCCCCAGTCAGAACCAACCTACACATTGCTAAAGCAACACTCCCATCATAACTCTCAGTGGCTTGCGCCCCCCACCCCAGGGGACAGAGTCTGGGGGTGCTCCACAGGCTGCCGCTGCCCCTGCCAGCCTCTCTGATTTGTCTCCCACAACTACTTCTCAGCAGGCGAGGCCAGGTGGCCCCCATTTCACAAAAGCTCTACCCTCTGCTACCTTATACCCCCACTGTGTGTATCTGTGTGTGCTTAGTTGCTCAGTCGTGTTTGACTCTTCACCACTCCATGGACTATAGCCCAGCAGACTCCTCTGTCCATGGGATTTTTTAGGCAAGAATACTGGAGTGGGTAGCCATTTCTTTCTCCAGGGGATCTTCCTGACCCAGGGATCGAACTTGCGCTTCCTGTGTCTCCTGCATTGACAGGAGGATTCTTTACCTGCTGAGCCAGCAGGGAAGATATATCTCCTGTAAGAACTCCCCTTCCCACTATTCACTCAACTGTTGAGGGAGAATCAAATGAGTCCTTCAACTCTTCACATAAACCTCAACACATTCCAAGTGAATCAAATAATTGAGGTTAAAAAAAAAATTTTAAAGAAAGAATTATATAGGTGATTATCCATCTGATAGCTGAATGGGAGTGTGGAATTTCTAAGATAAACAGCAGTGAAATAAATCAGTGGCTCACAAAAGAAAAACAGTAACATCTACTAAGCTCTACTTGTTTTAAGTGGATATCACTATCAAAAATAAGTAAGTAAAATCAAACTTGACCTCATGTAAATACAGAAAGTAACTCCAAATTGATTATAGAATTAAATTAAGCATTAAGATTATAAAATTTCCAAAAGAAAACATAAAGAGAAATCTTAGTATAGACAAAATTTTCTCAGGACACAAAAGCAAGAAACACAAAAGGAAAAGAATAAGTTGAACTTTATCAAACTTAAAAGTTTCTATTCTTCAAAAGACTCTTAAAGACAGGAATAGCAGTTGTCTCACTGTGTTAGTGAAATTGATGCCACTGAATTGTATATTTAACATGATTAAAATGGCATCTTTTATGTTACATATATTTCACCACAATGGGAAAAAACACTCCGTTAGGAAGATGAATAGGCAAAACACAATCTGAGAGAAATTATTCATCATACATATATGTGGTGAAGGACCTATATCTAGAATACATTAAGAGCCCTAGCATTTCAGTACTGAGAAGACAAACCAATTTTTTTTTTAACGGGCAAAGATTTAAATAGACCCAGGCAGTCAATAAGCACATCAAAATATACTTAATATCATTAGTCCTCAGGAAAATGCAAACTGAAACTATAAGACACTACACCCACTAAAATAATTAAAATTTTAAAAATTGATCATATTAAGTGCTGGTGAAGATGCACAGCAACCAAAATGCTCATACATTTTGGGAATATAAAATGGCTCAGCCACTTCAGAAGAGTGTGGCAGTTGCTTATATAGAAACATGTGCTTGCTACATGACTGAGCGGCTTCATGTCTACGAATTTACCCAAGAGGAAAAAATATGTCTACAAAAAGACTTATACACAGTTGCTAACAACAGCTTTATTCATAGTAGCCAAAAACTGACCACAACCCAAATGTCCATCAACTGGTGAATGGATAAAAAATTGTTGTAAATTCATAGAGTGGAATAAAAAGGAACAAACTACTACCATACACATTAACATGGGTAAATCTTAAAAAAAAAAAGGCTAAGTAAAATAAGCTAGATTCTAAAAAAACACATACAGTATGATTCTATTTACATGAAATTTTAGAATCAACAAAACTAATCTATAGAGTCACAAAGCAGATCAATGGTTGCCTGGGGCAAGAGATGCGGTGGACTGCAAAGAGGCCCAAGGGAATTTGGGGGAACGATAGAAACAGTCTGTCCTGGTTGTGGTTACATGGGAATATACACTTGTCAAAATCCAGAGGAAATATACTTCAATGAGTACAGTTTACTGTGTGTAAATAATACCATAATAAAGTTGGTTTAAAATAATATAAAAGTCAAACCACAAAGTACTAAAAATATTTGCCACACATATGTCAGATATGACAAATCAACATCAGTAAGTGCCCACACAAGTTGGTATAAAAAGCATTGACACCTTAACAGATAAAAGGCCAAAGGACACAGATAAGCTACAAGAGAGGAAATAAGCATAGCTAATAAACAAGTAAAACATTTTAAAAATGAAATGCCATATTTCACATACCAAATTAGCAATACTTTTTGTTTAATGATAAGGCTAGTGTTGTGGGGCAAGATAAGCACTCTTCTGGCAAAAACATAAATTGGTACATCTCTGGAATACAGTTTGGCAATAAGGATCCAGAGACAACAATTTCTTGATTATTTGACTTACTCCTAGGAACCTATGCTAAAAATAATCAAAACTAGAGATCAGTATGCAAGAATTTTCATTACTGACTTAGGACAAGCCACTATGCTGAGTAAATATGAATATCAGTATGATGAAATATCAAATGCTTGTCCAGAGTAGGAACTTAACAAATATTTTTTAAATATACTTTTATATACTATATATGAACTCTTTAAGAAGGAGCTATATAGGTGACTTACACTAGTGGGTAAAGAAATATATATATAATTTTTCTCATTATAGCAAAGATTAGAAATCACCTGAATACCCATCAAGAGAGGTGAAATTAAATAAATCATGGTGTATCCACACAATGAAATACAGTACATCTGTTAAAAATAGGACAGACATATACCTATTGATATGGATCTCTGAAATATATTGTTAAATTGAAAAAGCAAGGTGCAGAACAGGGCATTTAGAATGCAGCTATTTTAAGGGGGAAAAAAGGATCAGTTCAGTTCAGTCGCTCAGTCGTGTCCGACTCTTTGCGACCCCATGAACTGCAGCACGCCAGGCCTCCCTGTCCGTCACCAACTCCCGGAGTCCACCCAAACCCATGTCCATTGAGTTGGTGATGCCATCCAGCCATCTCATCCTCTGTCGTCCCCTTATACACATTTATACTCATAGAGCAACTCCAGAAAGAACAGGGAAGAAACAAAGTGAGTGACAGCGGTTGGCTCTGTGTTAAAGAACGAGGGGGAATTCCCTGGCGGTTCAGTGGTTAGGACGCCAAGCTTTCACTGCCATGCATGTGCACTCAGTCGCTAAGTTGGGTGCAACTCTTTGAGGCTCCTCTATCCATGGAATTTCCCAGGCAAGAATACTGTAGTGGGTTACCATTTCCTCCTCCAGGGGATCTTCCCGACCCAGGGTTTGAACCTGTATCTCTTGCATTGACAGACATATTCTTTACCACTGAGCCACCTGGGAAGCCCTTCATTGCCATGGCCAGGGTTCAATACCTGGTCTGGGAACTAAGATCCTGAAAGCTGACAAGTGCAGCTAAAAAAAAAAAGTAAACTGAAGAACTAAGGTCTGAGGATGGGAGGAGACTTATCTTCCTCTCCTGTTTACTCTCTGTAGCATTTTAATTTTTTTCCACTTTAGAGGTCTTTCTTTTTCAAAAAGTAAAGCCCTCTTTAAAAAAAAAAAAAAAAACGCCATTTTTTAGGAGAAGAAAGGGAAGTATTATGAGTTGAATCATGTCTTCTCAAAAGGCATATGTTAAAGTCCTGACCCCCAGTATCTCAGAATCTGATCTTACTTGGAAACAGGGTCATTGCAGACCTAACTAGTTAAAATGAGGTAGTTAGGGTGGGCCCTAATCCAGTATGGGCTTCCCAGTGGCTCAGCAGTAAAGAATCTGCCTGCCAAAGTAGGAGACAAGGGTTTGATCCCTGGGTTGGGAAGCTCCCTGAAGAAGAGAATGGCTACCCACTCCAGTATCCTTGCCTGGGAAATCCCATGGACAGAGGAGCCTGGCAGGCTACCATCCAAGGTGTCGAAAAAAGAGTTGGGCACCACTTACCGACTGCATAACAACTAATCCAGTATGACTGATGTCCTTATAAAAAGGGGAAATTAGCACACAGAGACAGGCACACAGGGGAAACGCTGTATGAGGATGAAGGCAGAGATGGGGTGATGCTTCTAGAAGCCAAGCATCATCAAAGACTGCCAGCAAACCTCCAGAAGCTAAAAGAGGCCCAAGGAGCTCTCCCTCAAAACTCTCAGAAGGATCCTAGCCCACCAACACCTTGGTCTTGGCTTTCTGGCCTCCAGAACTGTGAAGCAGTAAATTTATGTTGTTTAAGCCTCTCAGTTTGTGGTACTTTATTACAGCAGACTAATATAGGGAGGAATATTAACAAGAAATCAAACAAAAAAATAATAATAAGGTTTACAATGATCAAACCTACCATTCTAGAAACAAACATACCAGCACCTCGTCCCATAACCAATCCACCCATCACCTCACCGCACTCCCACGCCTGTAGCAATGGGTAAATGCTTCACATTCTCTCTCCCTCCCTGCCCCACCCCCTCACACACACCCGTACACACACACACACACACACACACAAACACTTAATTTTTAAAGGTAAACAACACACAAGGGCATGTGGCTTTATTACAATCTCGTGCGTGTGTCAGAACCGTCCCACTCACCTAAAGAGCACTGGGCCATTGTCCAGAGTCACATGATGTTGCATCAAAGACACAGGAAGAGAAGAACATGCTAGAACACCCCTGGTAACTCCAGCTAGTGACTCAGCTTTTGTCTGTGGCATGGAAACTATCCATTCTAACAGTGCCCAAGACCATCTTCACCAAGGATGTTGCGGCTTCCGCAACTACTCTGTAGTTCTGTCAGCCACTGCACCCAGTGTACCACCTGAACAGAGCCGCTCCTGGGGCAAGAGCGCTAACAGCACGGTCCCACGCCATCTGCCTCCCCCAACGCCTCCAGCGCAGGCTCCAGACCACCCCTGCCCTGCCCCCGACAGGACCTCATCAAATTTCCCAGCAGCCCTTGCTCCCATCTTCTAGACTGAAAGGCTAGAATCTTCTTTCCAGGGGCCTTTCCCTTTGTCATCCCTATTTCTGGCCAGGGCAAAAAAAGCAAAACAGAAAGCCACTAAAGCAAAACCAAACACTTGGTCATAAAAAGCAAGTGAGCTGGGGGAGATTTTATAGACAGAGCTCAGAAGTTCAAAAGACCCTTTAGCTGAGATTTCAAAATGGCAGCTAGCTAAATGCCATTTGGTCTAAAGCTGCTTACCCAAACGTCCCTCCCAATCTCCAAGGGGTGTCCATAATTACTAGCACAGCCACCTGCAAACGTGGAATCTGAATCTGCCTTCTTTCAAAGATTAGAGAGGTGGGACCATGAAGCTTAGCTCCCAATGCCAGAGAAGAGGTTGGAAGGGAAGAGAGAAGGGGAGACGGGAGACCTTCACAGCAGCATGCAAGGACATGGCAAGCTCGGCCCATCCCATATCTCAGCTATTATGCATTCCCAACTGGCTTGGCCAAAATCCAGGGAGACTCCAGACTGGTGAGTCTGTGAATGTGAGGAAGAGATAAGCGACACTGAGAGGGAGCCCTCGCCCAGTTACAAATGGGCCGCAGTGCTGCTGGAGCAAGGAGCCAAGGGAATCTTCTATTTCCAAGGCATTTCTGCACTCCGTCCTGCTCCGGGAGATGAAGAATTCTCTTTATTGGTTTTCTCCCACTCTCTGGAAGGTAACTAAGCAGTTACCCTGAGAACACAAAAAATCAGGGGGATTTGGAAGGTTTTTTTTTAATGTGTTAAAACATGTTGACCTTAGATACTTGTTTGGAATAAAAGTGGGACAGTAGGAAGTTCCATTTCTTTCGTTCATCTCTGGGGCAGTCATCCCGTGCCATGCCTCTGATAGACAGGGAGGAGACCCATCGCCAACCTCAGCAGGGGATCTGCTTTGGGAGCTCAGAAAAAAAGATGCATATCCTTCCAGAAGGAGGCTGGGCCTCTGCAGAAGGGTAGATGAAATCGGACAAACAGAAATAAGAGGAAGGCTCTTTTAGAGGCGGGAAGAGCATGAGCAGACCTCAGAAGAGGGTGATGCTTGGCCTAGCCATGAGACTGGCTGGGGGAAGGGCAAAGAGACTTAATGGAAACTGAGGAATCCAGCGCTGGAAGTTTATCCACCCCCTTCACCGACTCTAGGGCATCCCTGAGTGTGTCCTGTGCACCCTCCAAAGAGCAAACTCTGGCAACCTGGGGCCCCTGTGAAGTCTAGAGGACAGGAATGTCTGCCCCAAGCCTTACCCGGGGGTCAGACGCCTGGAAAACATTCCTGGGATTATTTGGTGTTGTCTGAGATGGATCTGGAGCCTCACTGGCTGAAGACAGAAGTGGCTTTTGGTGGGGCTGCCAGGCCTGGTCTGTGGCAAGCTCAAGGCACTGTCATGTATCAAAACGCTGGCACTTGCTGTTTACCAGTCTGGATCTGCTCTCCTTTCTCTTCTTTTATTCACAGCGATCCTTACAAAGCGATCCTCCCGAAGCTCTCCTGATCCCTTCATTTGCAGTTAATCCACTGCCCTTTACACTCCTCCAACAAGCAGAGGTCTCTCTATTCCCATATGTGCTTACCTGCCTTGTCTTATGAGTCTCACTTCCCTCTAGATACAAACACTTGAATGTCAAACAACCAGGTCTTAAACATCTTTTGACGCCCAGCACCAATTCTTCCTGCAGCTGAAGCTCTAATACCTTGGCCACCTGATGTGAAGAGCCGACTCACTGGGAAAGACCCTGATGCTGAGAAAGATTGAGGGCAAAAGGAGAAGGGGGCAGCAGAGGGTGAGATGGTTAGATAGCATCAGTGACTCAATGGACATGAGTTTGAGCAAACTGCAGGAGATAGCAGAGGACAGAGGGGCCTGGTGTGCTGCAGTCCATGGGGTCACAAAGAGTCAGACACAACTGAGCGGCTGAACAACGACAACAACCAACTCTTCCATTGCAGACACTCATCAAACACTTAATGAGTTGAATACACAGCCCCATAACGAGTGACCTGGTTCTGGCTGACGTCCCTCATTCCTGTATCCATCCGTTCTTCTGTCCAAAAAACATGTGAGTGCCCAGGATAGGGCAAGCTAGCTCATCTCTTACAGAGCACACAGGAACTCTTCAACCAATCAGCCGAAAAGTGACTTTCAGTATTCAGGCTTCAGTATGAGGGACTTTTTATCAGGTCCAGGACATAGAACATGCCACAGGATCACAGGACAAAAACCGGGCCACAGCAAGGTGGATGTGGCCTATATCCTGATGCCCGTATCTGTCCAGATGAAATGTCACGCCCTCAAGAACCACCCCTGGAGCAGACAGATTGTCTGGGAGATGGGTGAGGGCCCTCAAGGGCTCTGCCAAGCCCACCCAGGAGAAGGCTAGATATGCCTATCGAAGACGGCAGAGTAAAGATAACCCCGCCACCTAAGTGCACAGCACTCCAGGGGTGCTGGGTCAGGGGCTGGCAATGTGGGGTGTGGGAAGAGTTCTAGGAGCCTTCCCAGCAGAGGAGACATGATCCTGCAGAGAGGAAGATTTGCTGAAAGTCAGAAGGAAAGTTCACCCTGCTCAGAGCTCAATAGGCGCAAGTTCCTTGAGAAGGTGGTGTATCCAGGAACCACTCTGCTCTGGGGAGAAAAACAGGGGCAATGGTAACAGAGGAAGGTGGTAGGTTATGGACAATCGTCTGTCTCAGGTCTCTTCCAGTTCCAGAGTTATAAGGTCCTAATCTGAACCTCTTCCAGCAACAATTTGAAAAAGTTGCCTGAGTCCGGGGACTTCTGGAGAGAAAGTTGCTAGTTGCGTCAAACAATAAACCAAGAAGAAATTCTGAAGGGATAAATTTTCCTTATCGCTCCAAGACATGCATCAAAGCAGCTAGCTGCTGTCTGCCCAGCCTGGGAAGACGATAATGGTTTCTAATGGCCTGTAAACAATAGAAGCGGCCTTTGTAATAAAGATTAACAAATTAATTCCTTAGGCTCCCTCCCTGCACCCTGCAGAGCCCTGCTTCCCTCTGTGCTGGGGCAGAGCAACCTTCAGGGATCTGAGAAGAGGAGGGATCCAAGCCCAGGACTTGATGCCTCTGAGGAAAATCAGACCTGTGGGTCGCAGTGGGGGTGTGTCCCGAAGGAGGGTCACAAATCACCTCATCCTCAATCTGGGTAAAAGGAAAAGAATCCCTCGTCTCGGAAAATATCAGAAACCAGAGAGAGACGAAACACCTGGGAACTGGCACAAGAGGTAAACTTCATTCTGACTCGGTGAGCTCACTCATTCATTCAGCAAACACTTGTGTACACTTACTAGGGTGCCAGGCACCTGCAGAGGGTACAAGAGAATACAAAGAAAACACCTGCCCTGCATGGAGTGACAGTCTGGGGGCTGGTGCAGGAATAAGGGGCCTGTGCAGAGAAGGATAATACAGGCTAACGCAATAATATTTGCAAGGTGTTACCCATGTCCAGACGTCTATTTCCACTTCTTTGCTTCTTCTTTGTTTGATGTACCATGTTCAGTGTCGGTGACTGGGGTGGATGATATTCAGAAAACAGAGGAGTCAGAAAGAGGAGAAAGAAAGGGGGACACAAAAGAAGAAGGAAGCCAAGCCCCTCCTCCCTCCTGCCACTGTCCTCTCTACGCTCAGTCCCAGTTCTGGGAAAGAAGAGGACCTATTGTCACCAGAGGCCCCAAGCAGGCCCAGGCCACCAAGTCACAATCCATGCCATGTCTGTTCCTGCACCAACAAGACATGTTTCTGCTGAACTGTGCAAAATTCTGGCCATCTGGACTTTCCTATTTGACACACCAACTTCCAGCACCCAACAACCTTCACTCTTAGACCTGCTCTGTGTGTGTATGTGTGTGTGTGCACGTGCGTGCGCATAAACACATGTGCATACACATTAATGGTGATATGATGGAGGGAATTCTAAGGTTTTTTCACCCATGGTTCCAAAGTTAACGATGTCACCTTTTGAAACTAATGATGAATACATTCTTTTGCGTCTGCTTAGCCTCTCATTTTTCAGTTCTTCAATAAATATTATCTCATGTTCATGCCACAAGTAACCTTGGGTGGCAACAAAGAATAAACACTGTTATCTCCACTTTAGATTTCTCCTTCTTTCTCCATTTGTTTTCCACTCAGCAACGGTTAAGCACCTATCATGTGCTGGTACCACGCAGGGTGTGAAGTTTACAAGACAGAGCAAAGCTAACGTGGGCCCCCCCTCCATCAGCTTCACAGCATGGTAGGGGAGAGAGATGGATGCGCACTCTGTTCTCTAGGACTTGGGGCAGCTTCCGGAGGAGATGACTGACCTTAGAAGATTTTGCCAAGTGAAAAACAGAAGAAAGGAGATTCCAGGGAGGTGGGCTGCTGTTTGTGCTCAGAGAAGAGTAAGCCACCTGCTGTCTCCAGACTATGGCATGAGTGGGGGTAAAGGGCACAGCCTGAGAAACGAGACTAAAGAGGTGGGCTGGGCCCCTACCACAGAGCCAAGGAGCTTGGACTTTGTCCTGAGGGCAACGAGGAAACCACCGAGGGTTTTAAGCAGAGGCAGGTGATGTGATCAGATTTGTATTTTAGCAAGATTATTCTGGCTGCTGAGTAGAGAATGCACTGGAATAGGAAGAGACTCAGCAGGCTCTGGAGACATTTCCAGAACAGAATCAACAGGACTGGGTGTCCCACTGGAGGCAGGAGGAAAAGGAGGCTTTCTCAGGTGAGCTCAGCCAAGACGGGAAACCAGTAAGAAAGCAAGAGACAGAGAAATTCAGTGCTTTGCCTAAGGTCACATAGCCTACTTGATGACAGACCCACAGCAGGAACCTAAAATTCTTCCCCGTAGAAACCCCTTGCTTTGCCATGTTAGCATCAACCAGTGACTTAGCCATTGTTATCTGCCACGCTGTTTCCTTGTTCCCTGCTTGTTTCATGTGGGTTCGCTGTTCACCCTACAAAGATGACAAACCCGTGAATGCAAACTTCCTTTGACCTCCCAAAGGGCCTGGCACAGTCCTAGGCACCAAGAGGTCAATGAATGTTAGTGAGTCAATCAAATCCAGGAGCCCCAAGGTGGCCTTAGGCATTGCCTTCATTGCAATGTGAGACTGTTTTCTTCTTTAATCCTTAACAAACAGTATTTTTTAAATCACACCTAGGTTGAGCAGTTCTTAGATGCTTGGATTTCAAAGTTCAGGAAACTTTTGAACTGGAAAAAAAAAAATTATAGGGATCACCATAGTCTTGTCAACTTTTTGTACTTTGCCAGCTAAGGACATTCTAAAACCCAACTGCCATCTACTACTCAGGTTCTTAAAAGAAAGGACATTTAATACATATTGCACAGGTCAGAATAATATAGTTTTAAGATTAGGGATAATCCTTCAAATAAAATCAGAGTTCCTTGACTAAGCACAATTGACACTTGGGGCCAGATAAAGCTTTGCTGTGTGGGGGGGAGGGGGCGGGGACGGGGCAGGGATGCAGGGGGGTGTTGTTGGGGAGTCATCCTGTACTCTGTGAGATGGTCTGCAACATCTCCGGCAACTGCTCCGGAGATGCCTGTAGCACTCCCAAATTGTGACAACCAATGTCTCCAGGCATTGCCAAACAGCCCGGGGGACAAGATCATCTCAGCTGAGAACCAGTGAATTAAAAAAAGGAAGCCTTATTAACAAACTAGTTATTAATTTATTACCCTTATATTTTAGAGTGGTGAAAACCTCCTCACAAACTGGCACCAGTCCCTAAACCAGCTTTGAGGAATGAGAGGTTAAGAAGATGGGATTTGACATCAGACTTGACCTCAAATCTCAATTCTGCTTCTTACTCACTGCCTGACCTTGAGCAAGTGCCTGCTCTAAACCTCCCTTTCCTCTCCTGCAGGACCTCCCGTCAGAGTTGGGAGGATTAAGCAGAATCGATGTAACCCACTTAGCAATATGCCTGGCACGTGATTGTCAGGAGAGAGAGGGTATGACAATGACTAATATTATTTCTGTAACTCTAATGTTACTTCTATACCTCTTCGATAGCACATAGCAGAGCATCTGGCACATATGGATGGCGACCCAGATTTAGGATGTTCTGGGTAAAGGGATCTTGCACATAATGTAGAAGGTCTTCAATAAACATTTATTGAAAAAATAGATGAACCCCCAATCACACCCTGCTCTCACCAGTTCCTTTCCCCAATCCCACCACACCTAACCTCTTCCCTCTGTTACGAGAACTTTCTCAAAATCTCCCCATGGGGATTAAACCCATGAATGAAGTCTGGCCGCTCCAGGAATCCTGCTCTGTGGGTAAGAAGTCTGGGGAAATCCTCTAACGATTAGTATCACTATTCATCCACTACCTGGACTTTGACTAGCTCTTGCCCCGCCGAGGATGAGAGTGCAGCCTTGCTCAGGCCCACCATTAAAGTCACCCATTTCATCAACATCATCAGGTTGCTGCCGTCCTCCTTGAGATATTTAAACTGGAGGCAGGCCAGAGACAGAAAAAGGAGGTGGCAATATCCTTGAACAAAAGTAGCCATAAAAGGGTGTGGGAAACAAGGGAGCGACAAATTAAACAAGCAGGCAACCTCAAAGGAAGGGGAGGTGGAGAGACTCTGACAGGGGTCAGAGTTCATGCTGCTTCCTCCACCCCCACCAAGCCCACCTCCTGCCTCAGCAGACAGAGCACTGGTAGCCCTTGCAAGGGGGAAAACAGTCCTTGTTATAAACCAGACATGGTCCTGGCCAAAGCCCAGCCATCATAAATTTCTGGGGCTCACCTCACATGTACATAAAATATCTATCTTCTGACAATTTCCCAAAGGATGAAGGTTTTCTCACCATCACAGGGTCATGGGACAGAATCACAAGGAGGGGACTGAAAGAGCACTTGACCCAAGCTCTCATTTTACAGACAGGGAAACTAAGGTTCGGAGAGAGAACGGAATCTGCTCAGGACCATCCCAGCGTGCTCCAGGCGGCGCTGAGCTGAGAGCTTGAGGCTTCAGTTTCGGCACATGGCTTCACTAGGGGCTCCAAAACATACCCAGAGAAGAGGAAGGTGTGTTATGAACGAAACCTCACCCGTCCTGAAAGCATAGTTGATCACATCTGCAGCCCCAGATGAGGAAAGTCTTAACAAGTTCTCAGAAGGGGCTACCGATCTAGTCTCACGGCTTCTCCATCCATTTGGAAACTGTTAAGAGAATAAATCACTTTGTGCAGGAGAATCTAGCAACTCCCTTCTTTGCTCCATCATGAATCATCTGTCTTCTCCAGACCATTTGATACTATGACCAAAACACAAAGAGAACTGTAAAGACCATTTGGGGGATGGAGGGTGCTGGAGGGAGGGACACATGTGCATATAATGGGAAGAGAGACAGGAAGCCAATGTGGCCAAATGCTAGTAAACGGCAACTCTAAGCAAACAACAGACATGTTCCTTTTACCATTCTTGTAACTTTTCAGAGGGTGTGAAATTTTTCCAAGTAAAAATTTCAGGGAGAGAAAGCACTAGTTCATAATCTAAATTAATTTGTTTTAATGATTTGGAAGGAATCAGGACTCACTCGCTCAGTTTCACAGAGTTTCTCTATCCAAGGACTAACATCCTTAGAAAAAGTTGTAAGACCTCCCAGAGATTAGAGGTGTAGGGCTCCAAAATATATGTGATGCTGGTGCTCAGCAACCTTGGGATCCGTAACTGATTTCAAATATTTTGTCCCATCAGCTCCCCAAATACACATATGCTTGTCACATTATGTATCACGGTGGTTTTGTTTCAGAAAATAACTAGTTACAACAAGTTATGGACGGAGCAAAGTCAGAATCCAAAAGAAGTTCATCCTCTTTTCAATATACTGAGGTTCATTAATACAACAAAATGCAGCTTAATTTCTATTCAGTATGGAAATTCTTTCATATAAATTCTTGAATCAAAATCCACATCTGACCCACAGTCACCATGTTCTCTACTCAAAGTAATTTTTAATTTGGGTCATATGGGATCCCTAAAACTCTACCCTTGACCACACATATGAAACCCATGCCAATACTGTGGCATTCAAGGCATGAAGGTTTGAGAGAATGCAACCCATTCAAGAAACTTGAAAGAATTCCTTATGATCAAAGTAAGAGTTGAAGGGAGAAGGAGCAGAAGAATATGAGATTGGAAAGACATGTAGAGATCAGATCCAGGAGGGCCTGTATGCTGGACAAAGGAACAAGATGTTTATTTCGGGGGTGGGGGTGTGGCAACAGGAAGTACTGGGTTTTAAGATGGGAGGGATATAATTGGATCATTCCAGCAGAGGATGGATGGCTGTAACTCAAAACTAGGGAGTGACAAAGATCTGAACAGTTAGAGTGGGAGTGAAGAACTGAGGACAAATTAGAGAGGGCTATTAAAGAAAGCAAAGGGACAGTCCTTGAGAGGAAGAGGGCAAACGTGCCTGACAGACAGGATTCCAAGGTGACTTCCAGCTCCGCTGACTTGGGAGATGTGGCTGCTGCTCATCCAGGTGGGGAGTCCAGGAGAAGGTTTGGCAGAGGAATGTAGCAAGTTCTGAACATGCTGAGGTTTCACCTGGATATGTAAATGTGGGGCCCCAGAGAGAAGTCTGGGTTAGACATATGCATTTGAGAGTAATCAGCACATATATAGTCATGATGTCATGGGTGTGGATGTGGTCAACTAGAAAGAAACTGAGAGCAAAACAAGAATTGAACTAA
The DNA here is from genome assembly GCF_027580195.1 of Bos mutus. Taxonomy (NCBI): domain Eukaryota; kingdom Metazoa; phylum Chordata; class Mammalia; order Artiodactyla; family Bovidae; genus Bos; species Bos mutus. The sequence goes on along the minus strand of NC_091626.1, from coordinate 24,386,699 downwards.
GAAACTGGGGAACTGAAGTGTTTTAAGGGGGGGGCAAGGAAGAGGAGCGCTCCCTCACCCCCAAGAACATTGACTGGCCTAAGAAGCAGAGACCTCAGTCTGCTTTTAAGTGACCCACTAAACTCCTTTATCTTCCACAGGCTGGTCACACCATGCTAGAGTTGAGGAAGGAGCAATGATGTATTAAAATAAACTCACTTCTTAACGACAAGAAGACAAACAACCCAATTACAACATGGGCAAAGAATTTGAATGGCTGTTTCTCCAAAGAATATATACAAATGGTCAATAAGCACATGAAAGCACCTAGCATCATTAATCAATAGAGAAATGCAACTCAAAACCACAATGAGGTATCACTTTTTATCTACTAGGATGGGCTATAATCATAAAGATAATTGCAAGTGTCAGCAAGGATGTGGAGAAATTGAGCCCTCATATACCACTGGGAGGAATGTAAAATGGTGCAGCCAGTCTAAAAGAAGTTTGGCAGGACTTCCCTGGTGGCCAAGTGGTTAAGATTCCATCCTCCTTCTGTAGAGGATGTGAGTTCAAGCCCTGGTTGGAGAACTAAGATCCCATGTGCCACATGGTGTGGCCAAAAAAAAATTTCAACAAATTAAAACAACTTTTTTAAATAAATAAAAATAATTTTTAAATGAAAATAGTTTGGCAGTTTCTAAAAATTAAGTATAGAGTTATCATACAACCCAGCAATTCCACTCCTAGGCATATACCCAAGAGAACTGAAAACAGATGCCCACATGAAAACTTATACTTGAATGCTCATATTAGCATTATTCATAATAGCCAAAAAGTGGAAACAGACCACATGTCTATCAACTGATGGATGGATAAATAAAATATTCATACATTGGAATATTATTCTACCATAAAAAGGAAAAACATGCTACAATATGGTTAGACATTGAAAACATGTTAAGTTAAAGACCCCAGACACAAAAGGCCACATATATTGTCTGATTCCATTTATATGACATATTCAAACCAAGGGAATTCATAGATACAGAAAGCAGATTCATGGTTCCCAGGGCCTGGGGGAGGGGAGGATGAGAAGTGACTGTTTTTGGGTAACAGATTTCTTTCTAGAGTAATGAAATGTCCTGAAATTAGATAGTGGTAATGTTTGTACAACACTGAATATACTGAGACCGCTCAACTGCACACTTTAAAATATGAAAAATCAATATTTGAACATTGACTGGATATAAATATAAGAAATTACTTTGTTTTCAGGTAGAAGAATGACATAGTTCTGCTTTTATTCTTTTTTAATCCTTACTGTTTAAATAAATAAATAATTTATAAAATAAAATGCTAAAAGAACCTAATTAATTGTACATGGTTAAAATGGTGAACTTTATATTAGAGGAATTTTATCTCAATAAAAGAAATTTTAGACAATAAACTCACTTTACAAAGTTCCCATAGGCAAGAGGAGCTGGGTAAGCAATTTCTCCAACTTGCCCAGATATTTTGACTAAAGAAGCCGAAACTCCATTTTAACTAAAGATGCCAAAGAGCACACTTCTCAACAGACTCTTAAATGTCTTCAAATGTCCATAGGTTAGGGGTGGGGGCTCTGCTGATGAGTAGAGAAGGAACAGGGCCCTCTTGATAGCTACTCCCGCCTTGGTGAGGCTGCCTCACTTCTAAGACCCTAAAATGCTAAACAAGCAGACCAGACCTATAGACAGACAGCTACGAGGCATGACCTGGGGCATAGTTACTCCACGAAGACAGAAAAGAGAAATGATTTCTGGGCCCAGGGTACCCAGAAGTCCCAGAATGGCAACCTTTTGGTTCCTGCCCCTTATTCAACACCCAACGCCCCTGCACTGCGTTTCCAGACGACCTTGTGGGCCAGCATTCCAAGCTGTCCAGAGCGGCACCATTCGCCGCAAATACAGCAGCCCTCTGTTCACACCGTGCCCCGGGCAGTGGCTCTAAATCTCTTTGGGCTTTGGACACAAGTGATTTTGAAATTAGCATAACTTACATGGTCGACAGCCAGCTCAACACCGTCGGCTGCAGAAGTCAAGGCCCCGAGAAGCCAAGAATGGGACAGAAGACGGACTGTGAGTTTATCAGAGGAGCTCGGAGCCTCCGGGCAGCAGAGCCTGAGGTTGGAGCTCCAGGGTTCCGCAGAACTTCCTGACGATAATTTCATCGCTACTTCCCTCTCCAATGATACGCTCCTCTCTCTCTTTTTACTCCCCCTCTCCCGCCAAACTCCCAGGGTAACACTGGATAATGAAGTGAGAGAATGAAAATGCTTCTAGGTGGCACCCGACCACCCCGGAGAGACCGTCAGAGCAGGGAGGCAGTTCTGGAGTGAAAAGCAAAACCTCTGGCCTCTTCCAGCCCTTGGGTAAGCAACCCTTCCCCCTGCCTCCCTGTCCCTGTCCGCCCAACGAGAAGCAGAGCACAAAGAAACCAGGTCTTCCCTTGGGGTTCTGACCACCTCATGGGGCGATTATGATACCCTGCAGTTGCCATGCCTACTGTGATGTCATTCCTTTTATCATTCCATCAAGGTGGATTTTTTTTTTTTTTTTTTTCTCTAAAGGACATCCTCCGATCCAATGCCTGGGAGCCCACTGGGAGCTCCAGCCCTTGTCTTAATCTAGACCTGGGTAAACTACAGCGTCCGGGACCTCAGAAGACTGTACAGACCTAATGGAGGTAGGGAAGAATTAGGAGTGGCTCCCAGGACACAGAGAAGCTCTCCTCCCAAGCTGGTCAATCTCTCTCTACCTTTACGCAGAACACAGATTTCACCAGCGCTCAGAAATGCAAATAGGACAGGGATGTGTGACAAGGTCCTGTCAGCTCTACTCAACAGGGCAGAAGGCAATCACTTTTTAAGTAAAATGAAGGCAAAGAAGAAAGACGGAGGAAAAGACGTACAAACCCCCTACTTATCATGCACTGAAGAATGCAAAAGAGCAAAGAAAAATATTTCCTAAATGATTGCTTTCCACACTGTCTAGCCATGGAGCTCCAGGGGTTCCATACCAATGAAAAGCATTTCTCTGGGTCCCTACTGTGTGCCAAGCACTGCACCAGGTACTGGAGTCCCAGTCTTCAAAGAACTAATAACAGGATGACTGTTCACAATCATGACAGTTACACAGGCTCATCTTAACGCCTTTGCTCCACTAGAAACCAAAGCTCTAAGAGACCAGGCAGTTTGTCCCCAGCCATGAGGCTCAGTCTACAACCTGTGGGCAGACAGCAAAAACTCGGGCATGGGAGAGCCTTGCCGGAAACCCTCAAGTGAACACAACAGCCGGCTGTATGCTTTCTCCTCTTTTCGTCCTCCGCCGTGGGATCGGCGGGGCTTCTGCCAGGCAGTGAAGGAAGGCGGCAGGCGGCTCGAGCTCCAGCTGCTGCAGCCCCACCAGGGAAATGGCGGCCATCTGCCACGCTGAACGGCAGTAGGGCCCAGGAAGGCCGTTCCTGCAGCCGGCCCACCCTCTGCAGTCAACTTAACCTTTAGGCAACAGGACAGCTCCCGGAGGTCATCACTGACGTTGTTAAGACACAGCACCCTGTACAAAACAGGGGCCCGATAGCGCTGGAAACTTCCAGACTTATTACATAAAACATGGCGCCTGCTGTTGGCGTCAGCAGCACCGCTACTTTCAGCCAAAAACTAACACAGAGAACTGACTTTATCTTACTGGATCTATAACATGTTTTTTGTGTTTTAAAAAAAAAAATTATACATCACAAATATATTCTTTTCATCTTGAGCAGGAAAAAAAATCCAATGCCCATTTTACGAAATGAGGAAACCAAGGTAAAGGACAGAGAAAAGTCATCCCAGGTGACATTAATATGCAGACCCGAGATTTTTATCTGACGTATCCACTTTCAGGGACCCTTGGTGACAGCACAGGCACTAAGGGATTTAGATGGAAGCCACATTACCAAGCCACCAAACAAGCCATTACTGTTAGTTCTTTTGTGTTTAGTGGGGCTGGGGCGGGGTTCCGGGGGGGGGAAAGGCGGGCGGTGAGAAGAAGTAGGAAACAGATCCCCATGAGCCCAAGCATTTATTCCCCAAAACGTTGCTGATATGGTTCGGGGGCCAGATGTCAGACTTGCTAACACTGTCCTCCTTTTAAACAAGCCAGCCTGCCTTTCACCTGTCCTCAGGTAGGTGTCCAGGTGCCCTACTTTTCCATGGAGCCCTGCTCCCCTGGGGACAGAAGCCCGAACAGACTGCTTTGCGCTCGCACAGGTAAGAAATGCTGCCATCCAAAACCAGGCCAGCGAGTGCACACAGGAAACATTCACTAGACGGTGGCTCGGCTGGCTTCAGTTGCGAAACCCATCCTTTAGGACACACATCTGTGAGACGGGCCCTGCAGAAATCTCAGTTCGGATCAAAGCAGGCCGGCCCTGATCATCTCCTTAAAAGCCGCGGGATGTGAACTCCAAGTTGTGATGAGGCCTAAAAGCAGGAGTCCTAGACTCTGACCTGGACTTGAATCTCAGCACCACTCACTCACTATGTGACTGAGAGCGTTTGCTCTCAGTTTTCCTCCTCCATAAAATGGGGATAAAGATAGCTGTGAGACGTTATGAAAATGCCAGTATGTAATAGACTCTTCCAAGATTGTACCTGTAAGTCTCGGTTTGCCAGGCACAGCAGGCTGTCTGTGCTCTGCCACCCACACATTTTCCCTGACCCCTTCTGACCCATGGCCTTCACTTGCAACAGAACTGACCTGGAGGGTAAAGCCTTTGGCCGCAGAACTGAGCTCTCATTCTTGCCAAGCTAACTGACCCATATAGGCTTCACAGCCTTGTTCTTACTGGAACCACTCTTTTGTTTGTTTGAATTTTTTATTTATGCATATACTTTTTATGAGTTTCTTGTGCATATGTGTGTGTATATATAATTTATTCAAATGCGTTTTATCACTTACACTCTTTTCCTGTATTCTGTCTTCCCACATCAGCACCCCAACTCTGACCCTGCTTTCCCCATGCGGCCCATGTTAATATTTTAGTCTGTGTCCTTCCATGTTTTTCCTCATACCATGTAAGTAATTTTACACACACAGACATACATAAATAGGGGTTTCGGGAGAGATATATGCTCTTCTCCCTCTTGTTTATTCTGTCATATGTTGCTCAAATCCTTTTAATGGTTCTGTAATGACCCACAGGATGAAGGTACCATTGCTATCAGACCATTTCCCTACTGACAGGTATTCACTGAGTTTTAATTCTTGGCCATTACATACAAGATAGCAATAAACTCCTTGTACACATGTCCTCACCGAAGATGATTTTCTAACCAGACAAATTGCCCAAGCCCAGGATGTGAAAGTCATCCATCAAAAGACATGGTCATGAGCTCCAGTAGTGTCACATCATCCTTAAAAGTCCCCTCAGAATAGGACCCCTCTGCTCTTAGAAGTGCAAACTGCAGGCTTGGGTCTGACCTCCAACTCTACTGTGTCAACTCTCTAGGTCTTAATTTTCCCATCTGTAAAGTAAAATAATAACTGCCTGGTGGTGCAGAATTCGGGAGTGCTTTTGTGAGGGATCCATGTGTGAAGTGCTATTTTTGCTGTTATTCTATAGGATGTTGCTTCTAGCTTGTTGTTCTGGCAGTCAAGGAAGGGAGGGAGAGCCAAAACTGTTTCAATTCAACTCCCTCTAAGACTTGGAGGTCCTTCTTTAGAAAGTTTCTGGGACTGGATGGGAAGGCCTCTGTCTCTCTGCCTTCCGGAAGCACCTTGCACTGCGATTGTTTACAACCCAAAGTGAGGACTAGCTGGAAGGACTTTTGAGTCTCCACCCGCCAGGCTTTGTCACATTCCGAAGAGGAGCAGCTGTAACTGGAGTTATAAGAGGAATCGTCCAGTGAGCAGATTGTGGAAAATCGGAAATCTCACTGATGTCTGATTTTCACTCAAAGGCTCCCTAAGCTCTAAATTGCATTCAATAAAAAGTGTAAGGTTGTGGGGATGGATGTACTCCTTTTGCAGGGGATGTGGTAATTAGGATTTTCTGTTCCTGAAAAAAGGAGATGCTTTGGGGAGGGGAATCCCTAAAACTTCCATTTCAGGTAGCAGTTCTAAGCCTTTCAAGAACCTTCCTGAAAAGAAGCAGTTTCAGCAACTCAAGTGAATTTGCCGGGTTACCATATGGCTCATAACGCATGAGTTGTTCAGTCGCTCAGTCGTGTCCGACTCTTTGCAACCCCATGGACTACAGCACGCCAGGCTTCCCTGTCCTTCACTGTCTCCTAGAGTTTGCTCAAACTCATGTCCATTGCGTTGGTGATGCCATCCAACCATAACACATCACAGGGGAGCAATAGAAATGATAAAAATCTGCAGAATTAGTATAATGTTATTCTGCTCTAAAACTCAAATCAAATCTGAATGTGGAATACTTTTCTTCATAAAATCAAGCAGATGAGGGACTTCCCTGGTGGTTCAATGGTTAAGAGAAAGCATTTTCACTGCAGGGGGTTGTGGAGGGTGGGGGCAGGTTCGATCCCTGGACAGGGAACTAAGATCCTGTATGCCGGGTGGCTCAGCTTTAAAAAAAAAAATTGAGCAGATGATGGGCACCGCTTGCTCTGAACAAGCTCTTGGCAGCATCTACTGAACACAGCCTACCTGGGACCTAGCCATCCCACTGGCAGGTAGGCACACTTCAGGTCTCCTCACAGCACAACTCAGAGAAATCACAAACCAGAAACCGCTATATGCCCAACGAGAATAGAACCAGCAGCATGACAATATACTACCCAGTACCCAGAATGCAAGACCTACAACTGCAGCCCATACTATGAAGGCATCTCACAATGTTGACAGGGGAATCCAGACACTGAAGTGAACACGCCAGAAGATTCCACCCCATGGGCGGTTACAATCAGGATGGTCACCCTTGGGGATGGGGCAGGAGGTGTGGTAATAACTGGAAGGGACACAGGTGGACTTCTGTCCTCTTGTTTCTTAACATGGACAGTGATATAAGTAAATTTAATTTGTTAGAATGTATTGAGCTGCATAAATGTGTACTTTTCTGTATGTATCCCTGGAGAAGGGCATGGCAACCTACTCCAGTATTCTTGCCTGGAGAATCCCCATGGACAGAGGAGCCTGGCCGGCTATAGCCCATAGGGTTGCAAAGAGTCAAACACGTATGAAGTAACTTAGCATATACACACTGTATGTATGATGTACTTTGAACTTTAAAACTTAAAAAAAAAGACATGGAACAAAAATGAAGGTGAAAGTGAAAGTGAAGTCCCATGGACGGTAGCCTACAAGGCTCCTCCATCCTTGGGATTTTCCAGGCAAGAATACTGGAGTGGGTTGCCATTTCCTTCTCCAGGAGACCTTCCCGACCCAGGGATTGAACCTGGGTCTCCCACATTGTAGGCAGACGCTTTACCATCAGAGCCACCAGGGAAGTCCCTAAGAGTAAAGCAGTCAGGTGGACAAGGGCTCTTGGAGCCAGATTTTGTCTGGCATGCATCATTCCTGGGAGCTCTCCTGTCCATGCAAAGACTGCTTAGCTGAATGTCTCAGAAGAGGCTTCTGTGAGAAGAGATGAAAGAGGCCACAGAGAAACTGGCACTTTCTTTGGAAAGGAGTGGTTTTACAAAATCTAGATGTGCAAACTCCACCCGGGTCATTAATCCACTGCGCTATCCATTTCAGCTGGACCCAGGTTTGCTTCAGAAACATTTGGGGGCTTTGTTTTTTGTTTTTCTTCTCTTTAAAAAATGTTTGGAATGAAGGGAAAAGACATCATTATTTTATATGGAAATCAAATCGATGTTTACAGATAGAGAATGTAAAGAAAAGCTGATCAATGGTGACAAATTAGAAGCCAGAGATGGAAAGAGATTCTCTATAAAGTCCCTAATACCACAGGCAAATGGGGTTTCCATTCAGTTCAATAACGATATTTATAGTAACAGCTAACACGGACGCAGCGTTTACACATGCTAGGCATGGCTCTGAGTGCTCACATGCATTAACTTATTCGATCTCCATCTATAAGGTAAAGATTGTACAACTCCTACTTGGCAGACTGACATCGAGGCCCAGAGAGATTAAGAAACTTGCTCAAACTCACACAGCCAGTAAGTGACAGACTAGGCTGTCTGGCTAGAATCTGCCTTCTTAACCATTATACCATGGAGCTTTGTAACAAGCATTTTGTTGTTGTTGTTTAGTCACTAAGTCATGTCCGACTCATGCGACCCCATGGACTATAGCCCACCAGGCTCCTCTGTGCATGGGATTTCCCAGGCAAGAATACTGGAGTGGATTGCCATTTCTTTCTCCAGGTGATCTTCCCAACCCCAGGAATCGAACCCGTGTTTCCGTTTGCCAAGCCCTTATTATGTGCTGGGCACTATACTGGGCAAGAGGTACTAACATATACAAAACACCAACTCATAGGTTACAGGATTAGTCTGTGCAGTGATAAAGCTCACATAGGCATCCAGAGGTCTAACTCAAGAATGGAAAGTTAGAAAACACTCTCCAAATGGTGGATGTAAGTTTTCAATGACTAAAAAGCACCATCTGTTTTCTCAGTACATTCTAAGAATAAAATTCCTTGATCTTATCTTCTCAGTAAATTATAAGGATCAACATTCCTTGATGCCCCACCCTCTCTTGGGTCATGAAACTCAATAAAACTCTCTTCATTTTGATTGGAGGGGAAAAAAAAAAAAAAGAACCCGTAAATATGCTTGTTTACTTTTCCTGAATTGCCCTCTTGTGTAAAATGGATTGCTCACCACTAATCTAGCAGGCTCCAATACAGGGCCTCTCAGACAGTGCCCAGGTTATTAAAAAATCAAAGAAATGCAAAGCAGGATTGCTACACATACAGCACATTTTTAATGTTTACACAACAAATTCACACTCTTCACATATATACACACACAAACTTAAATACAATGTAAAATAATTATGATCTCAGGAGAATTACAAGATCTGTTTCTTTTAAAATATTGTTAATTCAGAGAGTGCCCCATGGATGCTGTGGTCAAGCCACAGACTGTACAGTGGATGTCTTATGATGAACACCTTGGGACCTACACATAAAACCTCATGCAGAGATAACCCCAAAGTTTCATTTGAGGCCTCCAGGAATGGGAGACCAAGTTTAATCAGGTCCCACTACTGCTCTATCCACTTGATAAGCCTTTCTTAAGGGAAGAAGAATAAAAGATTGATCCCAATGGTAAGGATCGATGAAAGCCTAGCTAGGAACCAGTAATAGGGAAGAAAGGAGGTTCACAGAGCTGAAGACTATGTGGGTAAAAACTCCAGGTTGTGGCCAATAAAGTCACAGGCCAGCCAGGTGTAGGATCTTCATAATACCTAGAGGTCAAATCCAGAAGTTCAACAAAGGTTGTGAGCAACAGGCAGGAACACAACCTCCTGCCTACCTGCCCTTGAACTAGCTCTGACCCAGGCCTCCAGATGCTACACTCATGCCCCTGGCCCATCTTTGCTGGCCTCTCTACAAGGACAGGGGTTCCTAAAAACATGTGAAACTTCCAGGATGTGCTCCCTTCTCCCATGTCCATCCCATTTCCTGGGAGTCAAATGTTTTTAGAGAATCAAAAATGGTGCCCATTGTGACATGGCATCCTATGCTCCTTTCCAGAAGAGTGTGAGGTCCAATTCTAAATAGATCCTGTCTTAGAAAAAGACCTGAAAAAGGTATGAGAGCTCCTCAGACCCAAAGATGAGACAGTACAGAAAGCTGGTTGAAAACCATCTTCCAATGTCTATTTATTTTTAAGCTAAAATCTATTCACTGTGTGAGTTGCCAAGGAAAGTTAAGGCTCTTGTTCTGAAGCAAGAGAGGTTCTCTTTCCACATGACACCTGTAGAAGATGGAAAATGTGATACCCTCTGCGTATCACAGAACACCAGTTCCCGGTAAGAAGATACCCCAATTTCTGCCAGGGCAGTACCCAGTGGGGGCAGCTTTTCCACTTTTCTCCTCTTGCTGAAAGGGCCCTAGAAAGGCCACCAGGGCCTTCCCCAGGGCAAAGTCCTCCCTGGCCCCCAGTGAGGACTCACTATCCCTTTTATTTAGCTAAGCAGCAGAGTTTAAAAATAATTTCTAGAGCTCTTTGATCTTCCCTGGTGGCTCAGACGGTAAAGCGTCTGCCTACAATGCCTACCATGTGGGAGACCCGGGTTCAATCCCTGGGTCGGGAAGATCTCCTGGAGAAGGAAATGGCACCCCACTCCAGTACTCTTCCCTGGAAAATCCCACGGATGGTGGAACCAGGTAGGCTACAGCCCATGGAGTCGCAAAGAGTCGGACACGACTGAGTGACTTCACTTCACTTCACTAGAGCTCTTTACTCAAAGACACACTCAAGAAGAGGTCTGTGGACCATGTACTAAATGCACTGGATCCTACTCAAGCTATGGAAAGCTAAGTGTGACCTTGAAACATCCTCTCTAAATTCTTCCCTTACTTCCAGTCCAGACTAACACAAATTGATTCTATTTTCTCAAAACACCAGCCTGTTCAGATAGCTTTGTTTATCTTCATTAGCATTTCTCCATGATGAGGGGGGGCAAGGGTTCAATGCCCAGTGTTGAATCCAGAGAGACAAGGCCTATGGGAAGATATAAACCTGAAAGAGATGATGAACCCATGGGCAATTCTCCAGACATCCTTCAGTCAAGTGACCTTCTCAAACACATTCCACCCTCACTCCCCCATGGGAACAGTTTATACTTCCTGAGCCCTGGCTTTGGTTCAGACCATCTCCTAAGAGCTTCATGTAGGTTAACATCTAATCCTCACACCAACCCTCTGGGGTAGGTGTCACAGATGAAAGATAAAGCTGGAATTTCAACCTAGAAGTCTGATTCTCAAGCCTAGGCTCCCATGAGGACCACAAGATATTTCCGTACTCAAGGATTATAGCTGGTCCTCTTATGACCTGGATAACCACAATGGTGTGGTCACTCACCTACAGCTGGACATCCTGGAGTATGAAGTCAAGTGAGCCTTACTTACATTACTATGAACAAAGCTAGTGGAGGTGATGGAATTCCAGCTGAACTATTTAAAACCCTAACAAATGATGCTGTTAAAGTGTGGCACTCAATATGTCAACAAATTTGGAAAACTCAGCAGTGGCCACAGGACTGGAAAAGGTCAGTTTTCATTCCAATCCCAAAGAAGGAAATGCCAAGAATGTTCAAACTACCAGACAATTAAACTCATTTCACATGCTAGCAAGGTTATGCTCAAAATCCTTCAAACTAGGCTTCAGCAGTATGTGAACTGAGAACTTCCAGATGTGCAAGCTGAGCTTAGAAAAGGCAGAATAATCAGAGATCAAATTGTCAACATTCATTGGATCATACAGAAAGCAAGGAAATCCTAGAAAAGCATCTACTTCTGCTTCATTGACTATGCTAAAGCTTTTGACTATGTGGATCACAACAAACTATAGAAAATTCTTAAAGAGATGGGAGTACCAGACTACTTTACCTGTCTCCTGAGAAACCTATACGCAGGTCAAGAAGCAACAGTTACAACTGGACATGGAACAACTGACTGGTTCAAAATTGAGAAAGGAATACGACAAGGCTATATATTGTCACCCTGCTTATTTAACTTATATGCAGAATACATTATGCGAAATGCTGGGCTGGATGAAACTCAAGCTGGAATCAAGATTTCCAGAAGAAATATCAACAACCTCAGATATGCAGATGTTACCACTCTAATGGCAGAAAGCGAAGAGGAACTAAAGAGTCTCCTGATGAGGGTGAAAGAAGAGTGTGAAGAAGCTGGCTTGAAACTCAATGTTCAAAAAACTAAGATCATGGCAAACGGTCCCATCACCTCACAGCAAATAGAAGGGGGAAAGTGGAAGCAATGACAGGTTTTATTTTCTTGGGCTCCCAAATCACTGTCGACGGTGACTGCAGCCATGAAATTAAAAGATACTTGCTCTTTGGAAGGAAAACTATGACAAACCTAGACAGTCTAGTAAAAAGCAGAGACATCACTTTGCCAACAAAGACCCATGTAATCAAAGCTGTGGCTTTTCCAATAGTCATGTACAGATGTGAGAGTTGGACCATAAAGAAGGCTGAGCACCGAAAAATTGATGCTTTCAAACTGTGGTTTTGAAGAAGACTCTTCAGAGTCCTTTGACTGCAAGGAGATCAAACGAGTCAACCCTAAAGGAAATCAACCCTGAATATTCATTGGAGGGACAGACGCTGAGCTGAAGCTCCAATACTTTGGCCACCTGATGTGGAAGATTCTTTACCATCTGAGCCACCAGGGAAGCCCTACCCAATCTCAGTAGAAGATCCTTATCCAGGTGGGTACAGTGTCTCCCACGTTCCTAGCAAACAGGCGCTCAGGCCAGAGAATCGATGTTTCAGGAAACATTTGCAGCAGGGGAGGAGTACACCTGTACCGAGTCTGTGTCAGCTCTCTGCTGAGACGACGGATTTTGTGCTTAATCACTAGTTAGCTGAGGTTACTGCTTCATCTCACAATAATGAAGAGCTCAATCTGAGCACTTGCTACAGACCAGGAACTATACTAAGCACGTCACATACATTACAGCATTCGTTTTCACTTAATCCTCATGACAACCCTAAAAGGTAGGAACTTTCATTATCCCCAGATGAGTAAACCAGGCTCAGAAAGAAGTTAAGTAACTTGCCCCAGCCGCATGGCCATAAGTGACAAAGGTCAGATTCAAATCCAAGTTGTTTGAACCCTAAACTTGTTCTCTTCTTACCCACGAGGCTACTCTGCCTCTCTCCATGTATGACAGGCTTTTGTTCCCTACTATGATGACACGTTGGGAGGGCTGGGCCAGGTTTTGTGTTTATCTGAATAGGTGCCTAATGCCCTGAGTTTACCGTGTGGGCGTGACGCTTTTCCTCTGTGCACAGTTGATGACAGGCTGCACACACCCGCAGGGCCACAGCAGGGCAGAGGGCAAACAGCCTCGGCCTGGGGCCCGCCTCGCTCCCTCTTGCTTCCTCTGGCCCTGGACTGCCCTGACCTCTGCACCCACCACCCACGCCACTGCCACCCACAGCCTTTGTCTTTTCCCCTCGGCTGCCTCTCCTGGGTGTGCATCCCTGCCCGCCTCCATGCACACTTCTTGCCAGGCCTTGAAACCCTCCTCCTCGAAGCTGCACGGTCCAGACCTGCCCATCAAGCTTGGTAAGAGTGTGGTCCAGGTTTCACACCCACCTTATCCTCACAGCCATTCTTCACCTCCACCAGCTCCTTCCTCCTCACACCAGCTTTCCTAAGAGGCTGCAAACCTAATGACTATAGGTCAAATGTGGCCCCCAAGTATGTTTTGTTTGGTTTACTATGCTTTCTGAAAATTCAATTACTTATGTCAAGTTGTTAGAGTTTATATACACATTCAGATTTCAAGTGTCTCTGGAAAAATCAGGAGTCCTGGACTTCCTGGGTGGTCCAGTGGTTAAGAATCCACCTGCCAATGCAGGAGACCTAGGTTCGATCCCTGGTCCGGGAAGATCCCCCATACTGCAGGGCTCTAAGCCCATATGCCACAACTATTGAGCCTGTGATCTGCAACAAGAGAAGTCAGTGCAATGAGAAGCCCGCACAGTGCAATGGAGAAAGCCCACTGCAAAGACGCAACCCAGTCAAAAATAAATGCATAATTTTTTTAATTTGAAAAAAGAAAAATCAGGAGTCCTGGCAACAATGGGCCCTGTTTTCCTGTGTGGCAAATGGCTAGAGTTGAATTCAGACATCCTGATGCCTGAGGGTGAATTTCCAGTTTACCACAGTCCACCCCAGTCCCTGCTCTACTTTTCCCATCCAGACATCCGTTCACTCATTTCCACAGCCTGCCGGGCTCCTGTGGGCACTTGTGTCTGCGATGCCTGCTGTAGTGCCTCCATTTCGCTGATGAGGAAACTGAGAAAGTGGGGAGAGAGTGCATTCTTCCAGATCTCCAAGTTGAGTTCATCAGCAAAGCCAGGGCTGGAATCATTAGATACTGTTTATTATCAAGCTCCTGCGTGTCCCGGGAACTGTCCAGAGCATCACAGAGGCTTCAATACAGGTCTGTTGCTGCTGCCTCTCTCGTCACTACCCACCCCCACCGCTATGCCGAACGCATGAACAGGCCAAAGAAAGGCACTGTGCTTTTCAACACACAGATCACAAACACCTCTTTTACCGTGTGCCATGGTAACCTGATTCTCCCCATCTTACCTCCATGCCCGATTAACTTTTCTCAAATCTCTTATTCAGGTTATACACTCTGAACCTGCTGAGATGTAACCTTTCTGTAAGGTAATCCCCTCCGGTCTGGATCCAGGATGGTGTGTGTATGTGTGTGTGTGCATGTGTGTGTGTGTTTGTACATGCATGTGTGCTCACACATGTGTTTCTAGACAAACACACTATCTTCTTATGAACTTCCCACATGGCTGAGAAGCCAACACGTGCCCCAGCTGGTGAGCCAGTGTCCGTCCCACTGCCCCATGAAAAGGGGTGGCAGCTGCTGATGGCACCGTGACAGAACGAAAGTTCAGGGTGGCCCTGTCTTCGATTTTTCAGGAACCTGGGGATATAATTTAGAAACATTGCTTTATCTTAAGAAGACATGTACTGGGGCTTTCCTGTTTGTCCAGTGGCTAAGACTCCACACTCCCAATGCAGGGGGCCCAGGTTCAATCCCTGGTCAGAAAACTAGATCCCACATGCAGCAACTAAAGATTCTGCATGCTACAAAGAAGACTGAAGAGCCCGCAGGCCGCAACTAAGATCTGGCACAGCCAAATAAATAAATTAATTAAATAAATATTTTTTGAAAAAGAAAAAGACCTGTGCTAAGAAACAAACCACCCACTCCTACCCCCTCCTCGCCACCCCCCAACCCCACCCCAGGGGCTTGAGAGACTTTACAAGGATCAGGGGCTAGAGGACTGATAGGCAAGGCTGGCTCCCCTTGAAACGCCCCATTGGAACAGCCAGCAGCAGGTCCCCAATCTCTTGTCCCATGCTGACGCCTGTCCTAGGACCTGGAAGAGGACCCCAGCAGCTTAGCTGGCTTTGCCCTCCAGCTTTGTCCTCCACAACTACAAGACAACTCAGAAGTTTTTGACTGGTTTGTTTTCCTAACTCCTTGTTTGAGCTGTCCTAAAAACAAATCTTTTTTTTTTTTTCTTTTTAACTTTTTTTTATCCATCTTCTCCATGGAACCCTCAGGTTCTTAACTCACACTGCATAATATGGATCTTTCCAATAAGGAGATTGCAGTTTCCATTTCTTCAATTAAACAGTTCCAACAAAGAATTCATTGAGATGAATGTGCTTATCATGAACCAGGTAGCATGCTTTTCCTCCCTAAACCACACACAATTAACATATAAATGGCCTGGCAAAGGGACTTCTTTGGGAAATGGCAGATTATAACTCCACTTGCTCCTTCACTTCTGAAGCTTTTTTTTTTTAAGGAGAGAGAAAAGAACAATTTCCAAAGGAGAAAATGTCACAGATGGCGACAAACTGGCTTCCCGAGGGATGATCATTTTGATGCAAATACTCTTTCTCCAAGTGAAAAAACGTACAATGTACAAAGTGTCCACTTGAGGATCTGCGCCTCCTATTTGGGTAATCGCCTTCGACGGTGGGTACTGAGCAGCCAAATGATATGCCCAGAAAGGCAGCCAATGAGAGAGGTGCACATGCCCTGCATCCTCATTGGCCAGGCTGGGCACCAGCTGGAACCAGGGCCAGCTTTGAGGACAGCAGCGCGACTTGATAGGATTCTCTCTTCAAAGCATAGAGCAAACATCAATTAATCCTCAAAAGACGCTTTCAAGGAGAACATTATCCCTTTTGAGGATGTGGAAGCTAAGAGGGGCCGCAGGTAGTTGAAGGGACAGCGGAGGAGAAAACAGAGCCCTGGGCTCCGAGATCAGTTCTCTGGAGAGAGTCAAGTTGCAGGAGATGGATGAACCTACAGAATCAGGGCGACAGAGGAGGCTGCCAAGGAGCCACTGCTTCTGAGGGTGTCCCCCAAGGCTCCCATTCCAGAGGAAGCTGCAAAGTGAAACAGGGTGAGAGCCCTGATCATGGCTCTGTGTACACCAAGCTGGGAACCAGAGTTCAAATGATTGGACTTGGGCTTAAAACCCCTTCATTAGCACCTAGGTTGAACACGGAGGGGGAAAACTGAAATCTGGATCCAATTTGCCACACCGAGCCGGTTTGGGCACCCCCACCCTGTCTCTTGAAAGGGGGAGGGGTTGGATTTGTGTGTGCACTCCAAGGCCATCCCCCACCTGGCTGGTCTCTCCATCTCAAGAGGACCAGTCCAGAAGTTCCCACAGCTCACATTCGTAAGGATCACAGCCTGTCACTGTGTTTGGCAATAAACATCACACATTCTCACATTACACGTTTATTCAACCTTTAATATTTTGCTGCGAGATACCTGGAAAAGTTGTATGCCACTGATAAAAAAAAAAAACTGTAAAAACACCCCACCATCTCTTCTCCACACACAGGCAATAACCTTACACAGGGATTTCTACGGTCAATGTTTTTAGTTTGTGTTTTGTCAAACACTTCAGTCGCTTTCTTTGCTGTACACAATGTGCTGTATGCATCACTAAACAGAACCCATGCCATGTGCAAAAACAGTCTTGTTGGAGATGCTTAAGTTTTTATAGAAAGGCTTTCCTAAAGAGTCTGAATGAGTTTGGGCTTCCCTGGTGGCCCAGTGGTAAAGAATTTGCCCGCCAATGCAGGAGATGTGGGTTCGATCCCTGGGTCCGGAAGATCCCCTGGAGAAGGAAATGGCAACTCACCCTGGTAGTCTTGCCTGGAAAATCCCATGGACAGAAACTGTCAGGCTACAGTCCATGGAGTTGGGTCACAAAAATGTCAGATACAACTAAACAACAACAAACTGAATGAGTTTGCTCTCAATTTACCATGTAGTCAAAGAAATACAGGAAATCACCCTATGACTGACTTTTTTTTTTATTTAAATACCAACAACTATTCTGACATAGCCTTCTGTATACATGTGTATGCTCTCAGAGCCATAGAAAATATCTGGAAGGAGATACAAAAAGTGTCCTTAACTGTGGGGAGCAGAATGGGTAAGAGGGGAAGAAGTCTTTTTTATTTTTTTTCTGTTCTTTTTTTTTTTCTTCTCATTCCATGTCCTGTACTGTGCATTTTTTACAATCAGTATGTCACTTCTTAAATGTTTAAAATTATGAAATGAAACGTCACTCCAAGATCATTTTTCCCCCATGGGTTGCATTTTGTCCCCATACCCCTGCAAAGTAAGCAAGTAAGTCTTGGAAACAGCTTGCTGTCTTTTACAAAAAATATTACACACCTTCGTCACGATATTGTCAACACGCAGGCTGCTTCATCCAAGCGAAGAAAGGACAGTATCTTGAAACCTACTTCACAGAGGAGGGTGAAGCTGTATCAGACAGAGGCAGAAATGTAGCTCCAACACCTAGGAAACAGCTGAGGCTTCTAGACTTGACTTCCTTAGGGATTATCTGAGAAACAGCTGACAAGCCACCTTTCTGCACAAATCAGACATAGCTCCTGCTCCCAACTCTTAGTCCCTATGAATGGCCAGAACACACAAACTCACAAAACCAACCGATAGGCTAGAATCCCTCTAGTTATTAAAGTCATTTTTTTTTTTCTTCTCTTAAAGAATGGACTTTTCAAATGACACCAACCTCTTTCATCATTTAAGTGTTTATTTAGAGAATACTGCTGTTGGAAGCTTGAGAAATGGAGATCTAAATCTCAAAGGGCCCTTATCATTTGCAAAGTAATTAGAAATGAAGTTTAAAAAAACACAACACCCTGGGGTTGAAGTGATGAGGCCAACAGGAAAATCCAATTCATTTACAAAATTTTCACTTCCATCTGTTTTCCTCACGAATACTGCTAGATACAGTTATTATCAGCAAATCAGTGACAAGGAGGCTGAAATGAAGGAAAATGTACACTCTGGGTCTCTTGAACTCCTGGCATTTGGCAGAGCTGTGCAGCAGGATCAAATTGTCGATTTCAGCCTGACCCTGAAATCAAGACTCTAATAGTCACAGAAGTTCTGCAGCTAATCAGTTACTCTTCACACTTCACTCATCAGAATCCTTAAAGTCACCAGAGGGAGCCTGCATTTGCAGCACACCAGAAAGCATTCCTTGGGGGGCTTAGCCGTCCTTCCAGTTCTACTTTTGCCCTCTCCTTCCAGAGACTGATTTAGAAACGAAGGGAAGAAGGCTAAGAAAACTCTCACCTTTAATATTAATAAGAATTGCGCAGTCCCCGGATGATCAGAGCCCAGACTACACAGGACATGAAAGAACGATTGAGACTTTGATATGAAATATGAAAAAGTAACAGGCAGAAGGGGTGGGGAGACCAAACTGGGAGGCCCAGGGCGCAGCTCCTGAGCTCCAGTCCTGACTCGCCAGCGACGATCACTCTGATTTATTAAGCAAGGATGATGTACACTTACCTCGCCACCTTTTTATCTGTGAGATGAATGAAATGATCTCTCAAATGGCTTATTTGTCATGACAGGAAGAAAAAATACAACACAGTACAATACAAATAAGGGAACTAGGAATTGAGCCCACCCTTTGCCTTCTTTTCAAAGAGATTTCCCATATGCCATCTCATCATTGTCCCTGGTGAGATGTGTTATGTGCTTAGTTGCTTCAGGCATGTTGGACTCTTTGCGACCCCATGGACTATAGCCCACCAGGCTCCTCTGTTCATGGGATTCTTCAGGCAAGAATCCTGGAGTGGGTTACCATGCCCCACTCCAGGGGATCTTCCCAACCCAGGGATCAAATCCAGGTCTCCTACACTGCAGGCAGGTTCTTTACCATCTGAGCCACCGGGGAAGCCTCCCCTGGTAAGATAATAGCCCGTTATTATTAGCCCTGTTTTATAGAAAAAGCAACTGAGGTACAGAGTGGGGAACTGACTAGGGCAGTGTGGTAAGTAGAAGCAGTATTGGTCGATTCAGAACACTGAAATGAATTTCAGTGATATGGGTCTTGGGTTGAGTCTGGAAGGCTCAGCCACCTGAGGGATACAGAACTCAGACCTCCTCTGTACCAGCCTGGAGCTCTCTCCTTGAGCTCGCCCTACTTCTGCACAGAATCTTTTAACTAAGACAGTCTCAGAGTCCCACTGGCCAAGGGGATAGTAGGGAAAGCAAAGGCCTCTACTGACTCTCTTTTTAAAAAAAAATTTATTTATTTGGTTGTGCCTGGTCTTAGTTGCAGGCTTTCCTGATAGCTCAGTTGGTAAAGAATCTGCCTGCAATGCAGGGGGCCCCAGTTCAATTTCTGGGTTGGGAAGATCTGCTACAGAAGGGATAGGCTACCCACTCCAGTATTCTTGGGCTTCCCTTGTGGCTTAGCTGGTAAAGAATCCGCCTGCAATTTGGGAAACCTGGGTTCGATCCCTGGGTTGGGAAGATCCCCTGGAGAAGGGAACAGCTACCCACTCCAGTATTCTGGCCTGGAGAATTCCATGGACTGCATAGTCCATGAGGGTGCAGTCGGACATGACTGAGTGACTCACTAGGTCTTAGTTGCAGCACGTGGGATCTTTAGTTGTGGCATTCAAACCCTTAGTTGTGGCACGTGGGATCTAGTTCCCTGACTAGGCATTGAACACAGGTCCCCAGCTTTGAGAGCATGAAGTTTTAACCACTGGACCACCAGGGAAGTCCCCTCTACTGACACTTTAACCCATGCGTCAGTTTGGTCCAAAGCAAACATGGACATCCTTCAGTGATGAGGCCAAAAGAAGATGTCGAGGCCAGGAGTGAGCACGTGGGTGGTGTCAAACCTCGGGGTCAGGGAGTGGTTAATGGCTCAAGGCATGTGTGGTCAGCAGCAGCCCCAGATAATGATTCCTGCACTCACGTGTAATTTCTATTCTTATGAAATGTCAGGCATTTGAGAATCTAAGGTCAACCACTGCTATCAAAGATCTGGGTGAGTTGGAAGGAAAGACAGAAATAAGTGTTCCATGAGCATCTTCTAAGGCCTGGCCTGTTCTTTGGGTCCTCACAGAGCTCATCTCAAGCAACAGCTCCAGGCAGGCACAACATGGACTGTCTCCCTTGACAGAGCAAGGAAGGGGACATCTCTGGTTCCTCCCAGCCCAGGCACGTTATCGGTCACTGTCCTGTCCCCTCTCCATCACTCAAATTCTTTTCTACCACAGGATGCTGCTGGGCTTCTCTGATGCCACAAAATCTTGTCCCCCCACCCCAGACCCCTCTCTCTGGGGCAGGAAGAGAGCATCATTCCCTCTTCTCTTATCACCCCAACTGTAGCCAGGAGGACCCCTCACCAGAACACCCTCAGTTTACTCAGGGACCCATGAGGCAACACTGGGGGAGGCGAGAGGGGTGAGGAGAGAGAGGAAGAAGGATGAGAGAGCAGCAGCCCGCCACTTCCGGAAGGATGCGAGCACTTCCCAGCATGCTTCGGGAAAGCCCCCCAAAACCAACACCGCTCCAAGAAACTACATCCCAGGAATTGCAGGGGACCGAACAGACCCAGGTGGAGCACGGCTCCCAACCCACCTGAGACAATATTTTGAAAAGAACTCATGTGATCAGGGAAGAAGGAAAGACCATGTTTAAGACCTGCCCCCCACCCCCCGACACACACACATACACGCCTTTTCCTAGCCTCCACTTGGAGCAAACAGTGAAGCCAACCCAAACCCAGAAGTGTGAATAACGCATGGAGCCAGCTCAGGCCTCCCACACAGGAAGGCGTGTCAGGCGGCACAGATGGCCGCCTCACGCACACAGGCCACAGGTCTGCTGTGGGGGCTGAGATGCCAGCACCGCCCCAGTGTTCCTCAGTAACCAGGCAAGAAAACGTGGGGCTCCCCCAGAGAGCTATGAAATGTGAGGCGAGGTCTTACGAGTGAATGGGGACATGCCAGCCGTCCTGGGGCAGACACCAAGAGCTGGAGTGATTTGTGAGCCCTTTTTTCATGAGTTAATTTGCTTCCAGCAGATTCCATTAGTGACCTGACAGACCCTGGGCCTGGAGGAGGGCCTTGGAAGAGCTACTGAGTCAGCAAACTGAAGGGGCGACAGGGAAGGCCAGATGTCTTGCACCCAGCCCTTTGCCCGGCATTTCTATTTGAAGAGCTTAGAATAATTATTTGCGAAGCTCTTGTTAAGGCAGCACCACTAAGCTACCTACAGAGAGAAGACGCACGAACCTTGACCACCAAACGGCCAACCAGAAGCTGATGCAATACAGGAAAAGGATTCCCACATGAAAGAATCTTCGCTTCCCAGTGGCAGGAAGAAAGCAAAAGTCATAGTTATAGTTGAACCGTGAACAAGGTTGCACCGTGTTCGATCTGCAACCAGGAACCTGAGGGGAATGGAGGCGGGAAGAGGGCTGAACTTTCTGAGTTCCAGTTGACAATTCTAGTAGAATAAGAAAATGATGGAACTATTAATACCGCTGCTGCTCTTAGTACAAATAATAATAATTACAGTTAACATTTATTTGGCACCTAGTATGTGCTAAGAGGTCTTCCTTGGTGGCTCAGACAGTAAAGAATCTGCCTACAATGCAGGAGCCCCAGGTTCAATCCCTGGGTTGGGAAGATCCTCTGGAGTAGGAAATGGCAACCCACTCCAATATTCTTGCCTGGGAAATCCCATGGGCAGAGGAGCCTGGAGGGCTACATATAGTCCATGGGGTTGCAAAGAGTCAGACACAACTGAACTGACTTAGCACCATGCATGTGCCAAGAACCATGCTACAGGCTTTTAGGCAATATCTCCTTTACTCTTTGCAACAGCCCTTCGAGGTAGGCAAACTCTGTCGGTAAGAGATGTCTCACAGCCATGAAGTCACGAGAAAGATTCAGAGAAGAACCAAGCCCCAGGTGTGTCTGACTCCACGCTTGTGCACTGGACCACTTTGCTACCACTCACTCAGTCTCATGGACCAGAGACAGGGCATTGAAATGGGACTCTGGCTCCAGCCCTACACGCACCCTAAGTAGCTGTGGGATCTCGGCGAGTGATTTCAACTCATGGGCCATTCTACCCCATAAGATGACTGAGTAATTTCTTAAGGGTCCCCTCAATTCAAACTACAGTCCCTGACCACCAGAATGCCATCTGAGTTGATGGGGGAGGGGATATATAAACATTACTCAGGCACAGCCCTGCCCTCATGGACTCTGCAATCTAGCCCTGCCTTATGCAAAAGCTCAAGATCCTTGGGTGTCCTATTCACTGATTCTTTTTTAATATACCACTAAAAAAGTTTTTCTGACAGTCCATCTTCTATTTGCTCTTCTTTGTACACAGGCATGGAGAGGTATCTAAAAAGACGTTCATCTAATGGATCTGGAGTGATTATTTTTGCTCTCATCTTTTTACATTTTTGCACTGCTTGAAATTTTAGTAACAAATATACATCATTTTTGTAAAAATAATAAATTCATTTTGAAACACCACTAAAACAATAGTATATATGCATGTTTATATGCACATACATATATCTACCAACCTAGACAGCATATTAAAAAGCAGAGACATTACTTTGCCAACAAATGTTCATCTAGTCAAAGCTATGGTTTTTCCAGTAGTCATGTATGGATGTGAGAGTTGGACTATAAAGAAAGCTAAGTGCTTAAGAACTGATGCTTTTGAACTGTGGTGTTGGAGAAGGCTCTTGAGAGTCCCTTGGACTGCAAGGAGATCCAACCAGTCAATCCTAAAGGAAATCAGTCCTGCATATTCATTGGAAGGATTGATGCTGAGGCTGAAACTCCAATACTTTGGCCATCTGATGTGAAGAACCAACTCATTGGAAAACACCTTGATGCTGGGAAAGATTGAAGGTGGGAGGAGAAGGGGACAACAGAAGATGAGATGGTTAGATGGCATCACCAACGCGATGGACACGAGTTTGAGTAGGCTCTGGGAGTTGGTGATGGACAGAGAAGCCTGGAGTGCTACAGTCCATGGGGTCACAAAGGGTCAGACATGACTGAGCAACTGAACTGACTGACATATATACACAGACATATATATTTCAACATTAACTGGATATTTCATAATATTAGGAAATTATGAACTCCAATGAGATTGTGACTATGATTTTATAAAGAATCCTTGTGTTTTGTAGAGACCTACTGAAATATTTACAGATAAAATGACATCTGGGATTTATTTCAAAATATCCCTGGTGTGGGAGGGTCAGGGTAGGCTGTTGGTGAGACTGGCTCTGAGTTGCTAATTGCTGATGCTGAGTTATGAATATATGAGGTTCATTATACCAGTGATCCCCAACCTTTTTGGCACCAGGGACTGGTTTCGTGGAAGACAGCTTTTCCATGGACAGAGTGGGGTGGATGGTTCAGGTAATAATGCGAGCAATGGAGGTGTCGGGGGTTAGGGACCCCTGCACTATATTATGCTTGAAAGTTTTCACAATATACAGCAAAACAGGAACCTCTTTCAAGGACAACAGGGAAGCAATATTTCCCAAAAGCTAGCTAGGTCCCCAGCCAGCAATCTTTCTACCTAAGCTTTTCATCACCCTAGGCTAACTCTTCTCTTTCACTCTTACAGTTTAACTTCATTTTTCCTGTGGCTCTCTTCCACTCCCACACCATTCCCCCAAACTTTCTAAAATCATCCATCAGGTCTGTTGGCATACTCTGGTACCTAAGCCACTGTATCTGATCTTACCCTGCCCAGGGGACAGAAGGGATGTGCCTGAGCAATGCTCCCACACACTGCTGTTCAAAGTCAGCTACTATCAGGCTCTGTTTATTTAGAGGCAGAACAGTTTGACTGGTGCAGGATGGGTTTCACTCATCCATTCAACAAATACTTGCCAATCTCCTACCTTGGGCCAGGCACTGAGTCAGGGGCTGGGGATCAGTGGTGAATGAGACAAGAGTGCCAGAGGGTGAGCTACTGGAGATGTAGTGCCAAGATTTAGGGTCAGGGGTCTATTCTCTAAGACACCCTTGAATCACATGGAATCTTGTCCAAAGTAAAGAAAGACGTGATCTGATGTCAAGAGATAGAATTTCACCCAGCCAAATGTCCTTGATGGCAGTGGTCAGTGCCAGTCTCAGGCATCAGATGACCTTTACCTTGGACTCTATTTATGCTGAGGTTGGAACGTTATATAAAAAGTCCCATAATTGTTCTTCTTCCATGTATCTCACAAAGACATTTCTAAATATTTGTGGAGAGAAAGTGCAACAATACTTGAAAGATAGGTTCTATCAATCTGGATCCTTGGTTCATTCAGATTTTTTCTGTATTAGAACCTTGTTCTTGAAAGGTACGTTATGTCTGAAGCAAGGTTCTGTATCGACCCCTCACTGTATGTAGCAGGCTGCGGGCAAGACACCCACCCCAACCCAGTTCCCGATTTCATGGGACACAAAGACCAGACCAAAGTAATCACTGGGTCAGTAACTGATGGCCAAGGAAAGGGCAGTCAGGCCTCACTGCATGCCACATTCATATCAGATTTTTTATACCCTTTGCTGCCACTTGGGCAAAGTTTTCACATCCATGTTTGATGTTGAACTAGGTAAAGTTTTACTAGCATGCATGACTGTAGCAGTTTTTAAAAACAAAACTTCCCTTCCAGGAATGACTTCTATGACCTCAATAACACAACCAGAGGCCTCCTATGTAAATGCTTGGTCATGGGAAAACGTTTAGCAGTGTTCAGTGAATCACTTACGCCTGCACTCAGGGCACAAAGACTTGCAAATCAAATGTTTTGGCAAGAAAAGCTCAATCTGGAAAACCACAAACATTTTCAAATTTTCTTTTTTTATCACAATAATAGCAATAGAGTGTTATGAGTAAAGGTTTTAATTTATTCATCAAGACAAAGGGTCTATTCTCATATTAACTGTGGATTTACCATTCACTGTTCTAATAAAAATGCATGCTTTGCACACTTTCCCCCACTGACTATAAACTCCAAGAGGAAAAAAACATTTCAATGCTACTTTTATGTTTTATCCTCAGCACCTAACACAATGCCTGGCAAATAGTTAATGCTGGTAAACATTTCTTGAATTCAGTCCAAGTATGATTTAAAGAAATAATTTTTTAAAAATAAAGGGCAATGGTACAGATCCTGAGCAACCAATTTGCATCCAGGTCCCAATAAGACTCCCTGGACCACATCCTACTCTCTTCCCCAGGTGGAGGTCAGCAAGGGCAGGTGCTGGGCCTTCCCTGGTGGTTCAGTGGTCTGTGCTTCCTCTGCAGGGGACTTGGGTCCCACCCTTGGTCAGGGAAATTCCACATGCTGCACACTGCAGCCAGAAAAAAAAAACAAACAGGTGCATCCACACCCTTGCCTATTGGACTTCTTCACCTGGATGTTGACTGAGCATCTCAGGCCTAACAAGGGCAAAGCTGGGCCCACACATGCCCACTGCCCCTCGATCCTCACCATCTCAGCAATTCCATTCTTTTACATGCTCAGGTCTAAAACCTCGAAGTCATCCATAATGCCTCTCTTGTTGTCATACTCCACTTCCAATTTTTCTGCAAAAACTGCCTTCCTATCTATTATATGTATTCCAAATCCAGCCACTTTTTACAACCTTTACAATTGCCACCCTGGTCCCAGCCGCTGCCTCCTTACCCATTTCCCTGCTCAGCCCCTGATTCATCTGTTTACCCTCAGCTGAGCAGCTAGGTTGATGCTGTAAAAACCCTCCAGTAGGTTCCCAACTCCAAAAATAAGCCTAAGTTTTCCCACTACTCTCCCCCTCTCTAATTCTACTCCAGCCACACTGGCATTCTTGCTATTCTGCAAAACATCAGGCAAATTAAGTAAGGACCACCTCAGGACCTCTGCACTCACTGCTCTCTGCCCTGAATCTTCTTCCCCCAGATGACCCTCAAATGTCACTTTTCAGTGAAATCTCCCCTGGCCACCTTAACTGTCCTCCCCAAACCCCCTATTCCATCCCCCTCATAGACTTAATCACCATCCCAGTCATTTACTTACTTAGATCACCATTATCTGCCTCCACTAGAATGTAAGCTAGAAGAAGGCCAGGATTTTGCTCTTGTTTTTCATTGCTGATGTCCGGTACTCAGAATAGTGCTAAGTACTTAGTAAATGGGACTTCCTGCTGGGGACTCTTCCTCAGGGAGGCGCCAGCAATGCAGGAGCCACAGGTCCGATCCCTGGGACAGGAAGATCCCCTGGAGAAGGAAATGGCAACCCACTCCAGTATTCTTGCCTAGGAAATCCCATGGACAGAGGAGCCTGGCGGGCTACAGTCCATGGGGTCGCAGAAGAGTCGGACACGACTTAGCAACTAAACAACAACCCAGTAACTATTCGCTGACTTAATAAATTAATCCCAGGACACCTGGAAATATTCTTAACTCCACATGACAAGGGGAAAAATCTTGGAATCCCCTTACAGACATATGATCCAGTTCATAGCAAAACATAGGTATTTCAGGCCTTTCTCAAGCAAATAAATAAGCTCTAATGAATTTCGAGAGGGGAGGAAACCTCATTTCATTTTTCCTCCCTCTTACCCTTCCTAAATCAGAGACCACCTCCCCTCTTCTCGGGCCCAAAGCTGGAAAACATCTGTGCAAAGTATTCAAAAGGAGGTGCAGGTACCACCAGATCCAAAGGCAGCTCCCGCCTCCAAGTCTGAGGGGGAGATGACTGAGAAAGGGAAGAGAAATTAGCACAGAGATTAGAAACGCATGTTTAAAAACCCCTTCCCAAGCCATGAGTCAGCTGAGTGAAGCTGGCATCAGGGTGACAGATTAATTTCATGACCTTCTTGCTTTCATTAGGAACTGCGGAACTTTAAGTAACTGATGTGTAGAAAGGGGGCATGTATGTCTGCCCATATGTCAATAGAGAGAGGTCTGGTGACAAAACAGGATGCTTTCCAAAACAACACGCATCAAACCACCTACTGTGTGCCCATACAGCGCAAGGTGCTGGGGACCCAGGAAGGTCCAAGATACGGTTCCTTCATGCGAGGAGCTTTAACAGGTGGAAGTGACCAGCCCAGACTCAGCTCACCAGATGTCACTCTGCTAAGTGCTCCACTGGGACCCACAGAGGGGCAACTGATTCTGGTTGGAGGTGGCTGAGTTCTTGAAGGGTGAGTGGGAACCAGATGTTCACCAGGAAGAGGCGTAGGAGACAGAGGAGGCAGAGATGGTCAGAGAAGCAAAGGCCCGGAGGTGGAAAGTCCATGGTCTAGCATGATTCAAGCTCAGAGTTCATGGATAGGTGGTGCAATGTGAGGCTGAATCGTCATGCTAGGGAGTACCTCCTCTGAGGAGTGCCCCGTGGCCCGTCCAGCAGAGCAATTCCTCCCCTCCTTTGTATCTCATCATGCCCTGTACACACTCCCCAAAGCACACTCCCAGCCCAGCAGGGCCTCAGCAAAGGGCATCAGCAGTTCCCTCTGCTAGGAATACTTTTCCCCCAGCTGTATGCACATGCCACTCCTTCTCATCCTGCAGGTCTCTGCTCAAACATCACCCTCTCTATGAAGCCATCTTTGAATACCCTCTCCAGGGGGCAACACACACACATGCGCCCCTCACCCTCACTTTATTTCCCCACAGCATTTATACCTGCATTTCTGTCCACTGCTGGCATGTGGCTTCTACGAAGGCTGGGACCTTGCCTTATGGACTGGCTGTATCCCCAGCACCTGCAGTGTGTGGCACATGGTGGAAACTCAATAAATAGTTGATGAATGAATAAAAAGCACCTGTAACACGTGAAGGTCAAGGTTGTGTATATCTGTCTCCACCTACAAGGTTGAAAATTGATATGAAAGGAAAGACTGTGCTCTCAGTTCTCTACCCAGCACCTCCCACAGTGCACACAATTGGCACTCAGTAAATAGGCAATAGATGGGTGGATGGAAAGGATAGGTGGATGGATGGATGAGTAGTTATATGGATAGATGGATGAATGAATGGATGGATGGAATGGATGGATGGATGGATAGATGGGCAGATGCAGGCATGGATGGATAGACGGTTGGGCAGATGGGCAGATGGATGGATCTACAATCAGTAGGTGCTGGTGCAAGTAAAGAGAAACCAAACAGTGCAGAGCTCTCCCTGTGGGTAGGGACAACTTGACATGGGGAGAGATTACAGGTTGGGAAGTCAATTAGGAAGCTCCTGCCAGCATCCCTGTGAGTGCTTCTGTTGCCTGAATGAGAGGCGAATGGATGAGGGGATGGAGTCCAGAGGTATTGCCAAGGTTAAGTCAACAGGACTTGGGGACTAAGTATATATAGGAGTGAGGAGAGAGAAGAGCCAAAGATGACCCTGAGGTTTTTGTTTAAATGATAGTGAACCCCAAGAGGAACAAGCAGCATAAGGGGAAGAAGAAAATTTTATTTAGAACATAAATTTGAGGAGGGACAACCTGATGGAGTCAAATAGGCAGTAGGACAGTCAGGAGGAGAGAAGAAGATCAACTCATGAGTGCCAGCGGAAGTCATGCGAATCCACTTATTTGTTTCCACGTCTGAGCACCTTCCATTGCTCCAGGCATTTACTATGTGCTGAGACCATGGATGCTGCAGTGCCCAAGACAGGTACGGTCTGTGCTCTCGTGGCACATAAATTCCAAGAGGAAAGGCAAACATAAGACAGGTAAACAAATGCATAAAGATAATTTCTGAGGGTTGTATGCACTGTGAAAAAAATATACCAGGGTAATGGGAGAGGAAGAGGGGTGGGCTAGCGGCGGGGGGTCCTCAGAAGAGGTGGCTTTCATCATGATGAGGCTGAGGGCAAGGATGACAAGGAAGTTCCTTGCCTTTTGGCTTCGATTTTCTTGAACAAGTCTGGGGGAAATGATCTGCTGAGAGGGAGAGGATGGAGAGGGATTTCGGGTAAATGGCAAAATACTGAAACAACTGCTGTCAGGAAGAAACAGAAAGGGGTGAGAAAAGAGAAAAGAGAAGGGGCACCAAGGACCAAGCTGACTCTGTGACTGTGTAAGGGGGCCTGTCGATGCAAAGCACAGGCATACTTCACAGGTATTACATAAGGACGAAGCGCTATGTCCCTGCAGCTCACCTGACACCCTACTTGGTATGAGATGGGTTTGCCGGAGTGTTTATTTGATTTTAATTAAGTTTGATGGGCTGTGAGGATTTTCATTACTCAGTCTGACCAGGCGCATTCCCACCGCCACCCCCTCGTAGACCACAGTCACTTCCTGCCGCAGCTTCCCCACTCACACCATCCTGCAAATTAACCACCCTCAAATGTCCATCCTGCCATACCCTAAATAATGCCCCAACACCTACAGGATCCGCACCACACTCTTCACACAGGGGTCTAGAATAGGTCCTTTGTTACCTGTCCAGCCCTCTCCCTCCCAACTACTCAGCCTGGCTGCTTTTCACACTTCCTTTTTGAACCCAGGTTCATTTGGACGGACAGACCCAGGTCCATGTCTCAGGTCTTGGGCAAGTTGCTTAAACTCTTCAGAGTTTTCTTACCTGTATAAGAGTTAACAGTGCCTGCTTCCTAAGAGGACTAAATGAGTTCATGTGTGCAACCACACAGCACAGGGCTGCCGAGCAGACACAGGTGTTCAAGCTGGAAGGAGCATGACTCTTTAAAAGCCGCCGTGTAACGATGCAGTTATCGCCGCATCTGGACCACAGCCGCACACGCGGAAGACCCCGGGTCCACGGCCATTGATATTCCTACTGCGTGCTGCTTTGTAACTCACCTTCTGGTTTCCACTACACTCTTCTTTAAGCTTATCTTAAAAGTCAACTTGCATCTTAGCGTCTTAGAGTCTCCCACTTATATTAATATTCAGCATATGTCTTGTCCCTCGCCTTGTCCCTCAACTAGACAGAAAGTTCCCGGAGACCAGAAAGCACATTTCCTGCGTCTCAGTAGCCCCCTCACTGTGAAGTACAGATCCTTCCGCTTTAGGGAGTGCTAAAGAATTCCTGGTCCACGTGCAGTGCTGAGAGATTCGTTCCCCTCTTAAAGGAATGGCATCTTTATCCTGAGCTCCCTGACTTCTGCCCATCCATCAATACCCGCCACCATTCCCACCTCCTCCAGGAAGTTGGCCAGTGAAACCATTTCTTCCTTTCTTGAAAGCCTATGACACCTGCTAATTTGTCACATTTTGCTTCAGGGCTTCTAGCATTTCAGGGCAGGCAGAGCTAAGGGAGACTGAGCATATAGTGGGCTCAGTGGGCTTTCACCAGTATGCTACCCCACAGGCTCCACCAAGGCTTTTTTCCCACAAAGAGGAAGCAAAAGCTGAGATGGTCAAATACTAGTATTTCAACCACCAGGGCTCTGGTGGGGTTTCTGTCCCATAACTTCATGCTGGCAAATACTAGAGCAAAGATGTCGAGAGACCCTCAGTGCTGTGTAAGGAAGGCAGGGCTGGAGGACCTGCCTCTTAGTAACTGTGCAGAGCCTGAGGACTGTCCACAGAGCTTGTCTGGCCTCTTATGTCACATCAGACTTGTGAGAGAAACTACCAGTGGTCTCCACGGTATTTCTTAGATCCACAGATCCAAGCACAAGCTCTGTCTACAAGCTGTTCTGTTGACAAACAAATTGAATCAAAAAAAGTTCTGTGCCTCTCCAGCCATTAGCTGGTGGGGTGCTTTGAAAGATGCCTGATCCCCTACCAGGAATTTCGTCCAGTGGACGCAGAAATGAGAGCATCACAAACCTACTGTATAGTACAGGGAACTCTACTGAGTGCTCTGTGGTGACCTAAATCAGGAAGAAACCCCAAAGAGAGGGGATATATGTATACATACAGAGGAGCCTGGCAGGCCACAGTCCACGGGGTCGCAAAGAGTCAGACACAACTGAGCGACTAACACTACTACTACAGCTGATTCACTTTGCTATACAGCAGACACCAATACAACACTGTAAAGCAACTATAATCCCATACAAAAATTTAAATAAATAAGTAAATAAATGAAAAAAGAAATGAGAGTACCACAGAGCAAAGTCTGAACAACTGAAAAGACGCCCACCCTTCTTATGACTGTTAAAGCCAGGCTGGGTGATGGACACACGGAGATTCTTTGTGATATTCCGTGTATTTTTGTACAGGTTTGACATCTTCCATACTAAAAGGTTATAATAAGTATATATATATATATTCATATATATACATATAAATACATACAAATAATAATTATAATAAACTTACCGAATTCCACCCTTTCACATACTAATTGGATATTCACTTTTTAGGTGGCTCCCCTGAGCCCCAAAAAACATATTGGATTTTTTTTTTTTTCTAAAAGGAACTACACCTGGAAATTAGAAGTCAGTCCTTGTTAACCTTGCCTACCCAGAGGTGGGAAGAGAGGAAAGCAAAGGAAAGCACTTGGAATCAGACATCAGTTGGAGCTCCATCCTCCCACCAACGCTATCTGTTAACTGAAGTTACCCGAGCCTTATCTCCTCGAGCACGTTACTGTGGGGCCCAAAGAAGACCTTCTGTGCCTTGAAAGCACTTGGTACCCATCTACCCCCACCCCGGCCCTACCCCCAGCACACACACATTTAAAGCATCATTGCAGTAACTGATGTAATGTTAGTGTGCAGGGCTGGAAGAACAGCAGTTCTCAAACTTTAGAAAAAACAAGAACCAGACTACATGGCCTCACCCCTGAGATTCTGACTTTGAAGGTCCAGGAGGCAGCCCAGGAATCCACCTTTCACCACTCACACCCAGGTCCCTTGTGTACAGGGTCCTCAGGCCACATGTTGAGTTGCTCAAAGGATAGTTGGAGGGAGCAGCAGGCAGAGCAGAGGGAAGGAGACAGCTCCAGACTCTGCCTGGGAGGAAAACAGACCTGTCCCCAGTATCGGAAACCTCCGAGGATGGGGGCGGGCTGTCAGCTCCTGTAAACTACCAAATGGGACTGCGAACAAGTGGAAACAGGGAAGGCAGTTCAAAGGGACGTTCTACTGCCACACGCTTGTCCAGCTCACGCCTTGTCCTTCGTGGACACACACACATCATGTTTTTATTTCCTAAATTTTACCCAGAAAAGCCTTCTTAGAAGCTCACTCATCCCTCCCTTCCCAGGCTCTCCTGCTAAATCTCCCCGTAGCCAGGGGGCAATTTTTAGACTATGAATGGAACTAAGTCACTTCCTGACTTCAACCCTGCCGTGGCTGCTCACTGCTCTTCGGAGAAAGTACACACTCTTAAAATATCCATCAAGGCCCTGCATGCTCTGGTCCCTCCTGACCTCTCTTACCCTATCATTAAGCCGCAGTTTCCCTTTCTCTCTTGCGCTCCAGCCACAGCGGCCTTCCCTGGTTGTCCCAACATGCCACGGGACCCTTGTACATGCTTGTCCCCCTCTGCGTGCAATGAAGCATTGCCTCTTCAAAGAAACTTTCCCTCAACATACCAGACCAGAACAGTTCCCTCGATCACACTCTCTTCTATCCTCCTGGACCTTCCAACATAACACAGATTCAACTTTTATTTACATATTTTTGTGATCAACATCTATCTCCCCAACTGGACCACAAGCTCCACAAAGATGGGGTTTCTATCGGTTTTGCTTATCACTGTATACCCAGTGCCACAATAACTGGTACCTTGTGCACACTTGATTAACTTGAGTGCCAAGTATACCACAGCCTGGAGAGATGTGTGGACGAAAAACAGAAAGGCTGAAGAAATTCACGATGCAAATGGCAGGCCAGTGTGAGATGGTGCCACTTTGTCCTGGGTGTGCAGAGCTGAGACTCTTCTCCAGTGTTATAAGGATGGTGGTCACTCGATGTCACAAGATGTCGGGCACGCTGAAATAACAGCATCTGTCCAGGACTGTCCCCAGAGGACGAGGAGAATGTGACTTACCCCTCGGGGAATGTGGGGGCTGAAAAAGAAGGCCAGAAGAGATTGCATGCCCAACTCCTCAATGCCCTTCCTGTTATCTCTCTGAAAACGTAGCTTTGTCCCTCACTATCAGGACTCCGAGAGAGAGAGCAGGGAGGAGAAGGTCACAGACGGAAGGGATCTGCCTCTCTCCTATCTGGAGCCACAGAAACAGGCGAGCCCAGGTTATCTTGGTGTTCACTTCTGTTCCCTAAAGAGAAGTGGGGGATGGGACGGGTGGGAAGATTTAGACCAGTCAGTTTCGAAACAGTGGTTTTTTGCCTGGTCATCGGACACAGGCCCGTTCAAGGGAGACAAAACAAACTCAAGTTTAGAGTCTCTGACCAGGCTATTGAGTCTCATCAATTACACCTCGTGGAAAAAACTTTGGACAGTTAAAAATAACATAGGGGTCTGGTGTTTGGAAGATCTGGAGTTTGGAATGCCAGCTTGTCAAGCAGAGATCGCTGCCTACAAAAAGCGTGTGCTGGGAACATGTATACACACACCCACCGCGGACAGGAGGGCCGGGATGAGCAAGGTGTCTGACAAAGGGGCGGCAGGCCACACGGGCAAGAAGCACACAGACCCGCTCCCACCCTCACCCGCTTTGGTCTGAAGGCTGTTCAAGCCCTTTTCCAGGGCAGAGCCCATTCAGGCAGGAAGCACTTGCCTCCCCCTTGGAGGAGGCAGCAGTGACTAGAAGCAGGAGCCCAGAGTTCGGTCACAGCACAGCTCACCTCAGCATTTCTGCATCTGTGCAATTCTGTTCCTTCTCAGAAAGACCCAAGATCAGCACCTGTCCAGCAGCATGCAATAACCTGAGCTCCTGGACAAAGCATCCCAGAGATAAATCCCTCTCAAAGTCTCTCCTGGCACATTGGTTCCAAGAGTTACTGACAGTAACACCATTGAATTCTAGAACTTCTTTCTGCTAAGAAAATCGAGCTTCTCCTACTTATTATCTCATTTTCCTTAAGATGCCAGTGTGGGAAAATATCAGCTAGTGTGTCTGCATTTTGCAGATAGAAAAGCAGAGTCACTGCCAACATCTATTAATATTAAGAGGGTAAGATGCCCAACTCTTCTAACCCTGAATGTATATAAACTTGTTTGATTCTTCCAACAACCCTCCAAAGGCAGGCACCATCTCTCCCACTTGACAGATGAGGACTTTGAGGCACAGAGGGGTAAGAGATCCTGCCCACAGTCACCGGGCTTGGATGTGACCCAGACTCTCCAGCCACATGGCCACTGCTCACCACCCTCTCACTCCCTAGGACAGGGAGGACTGGGGTAACACAAGCCTATCAATAAAGCTCCCTGGGGCCCAGGCCTTTCAGCAGGAGGGAGTGGGCATTGGGTGGGCAGTTTGAATGAGTACGGGGGCCTGGGTAGGAGTGGAAAAGAACTACCTTCAAAATAAACTACCTCCATCCCCGGGGGAAGAAACACAGTCTTAGAGACTTGCAGCCTCACTGCCCCCACCCCCACCCCCACCCCACTCCCATTTGAACTGTGAGACTAATCCTCGGAGCACCAGACTGTGATTGTGCTATGAGGGTCAGTGCTTATGTTTTCCTCCCTAGAATGGACTTGTATGTTTTACTTATAACCATTTATGGGCAGTTTTCCTTGTTTTTCTAAAGAAAGGGGGTGGTGATAAAGCATAGAGAAGAGGAAAGACTTCTAGATCCAGCACTTGGATGGGCTTTATCCCATCATCCTGCCTCACTTGGCATACCTGCCTGGATGGCTAACCAAGGCTGTCCTGTACCTGCTGAGGTGGGGGGCTCATACCAGCCCAGGCCCCCTAGAGTCTTCCTCTGCCTTACCTCCTGGGGGTGCCCTGGGAAAAACCCAGAACACATAACCAAGGAACCAAGGGATGAGTGAGACAGAGTCCCTGCAGATGACAATCCTCCTGCTGAGGGACACATAATGACAACCCACTACCTCCCCCTGAAGCTTCTCTTTCAACCTCTGAAGTGTTCAATTCTTCCCAGAAACTGGCTGCCAAACTGTGGCTCCACTCAGACAAACCTGGCCCCAGGCTATTTCCCCTTTTTTACCTTCTATTCATGGACTCCTACTTTCCTGGTAGCTCCGACGGCAAAGAATCCACTTGTAATGCCGGAGAGCCAGGTTCAATCCCTGGGCCAGGAAGATCCCCTGGAGAAGAGAATGGCCCTTCTCTACTTCTTCCACTCCAGTATTCTTGCCTGGGAAATCCCATGGACAGAGGAGCCCAGTGGGTTACAATCCATGGGGTTGCAAAGAGTCGGGGAGGACTGAGTCACAAACACTTTCACTTTCATGGACCCCCACTCCCATCCAGCCAAATGGACCCATTTGCTGTCCTCCACACATTCCTTCTCAACTGGCCCTTCCCCTCCAACTCACACCACCACAAAGGAAGAAGATTCTCTAAAGAGTCACTCAGATGCTTCCCAAATCTTTGTTCACATCCCTTTCGTGCCCGTCCTTCCCCATCCTCACCCTCCACCGCTCCTAAGCCTCACCAGATCCCTCTGCCCCTCCAAACTCAGCTCAAAGCCACCTCCTCCCTGAAACCTTCTCTGACACATCCCCATTGCGGGGCCGCTTTCTCTCCTCCAATTTCACAGACCCCCTCAGAGGCTGAACTGCCCACTGAGCACAGTTCTTCCCACCAGGAAACCTCATGGTCCCTGTTTCCTCTCTCCCGCTTCTCACCATTTGCTGTGTGCAAGCTTCGCCTTTTCCTCCTCCCCACTCCCTGCTCCCCCATTGATGAGAATGAGTGTGCCCTCCCGGGGACTAGATAGAATACTCTTTCCTTCCTTTTGTGCCTCTTCAACACTTTTTGATCAAGGTGTGATGCACAGGGAAAAGGAGAAGGATGTCAGTGGGGTGCAGACGAAGAGGACAAGAGGTCAGAAGGAAATCCAAGCTAGAGGTGCAGAGCTTGGTATGAAGCATCACATTGGTTATTCCTCGATCTAGGGCTCCCAGAGCGCTGGGGAGCCTTAGGTCTGAGTCAAGAAATGAAATAAAAAGCAGAAAGCAAAAGAAAACAAAAGAGTAACCAGTGGGCTTTTCCTTTCTAGGGGCTTCCTTTGTGGCTCAGCTGGTAAAGAATCTGCTTGCAATGCGGGAGACCTGGTTCGATCCCTGGGTTGGGAAGATCCACTGGAGAAGGGAAAGGCTACCCACTTCAGTATTCTTGCCTGGAGAATTCCATGGACTGTATAGTTTATGGGGTCACAAAGAGTAGACTGAGTGACTTTCACTTTCACTTCCTTCCTGGGTATTTGAAAAGCTACCATAGAGCCTGGAGGAGAGATGCCAGGAAGCTGGACTGCCCAAGGCTGCCAGCTCTGGTTTGTGGAGAAAGGTATGGACCTTCCAGAGCTATTGTATTGTCCAGACCAATTCATCTACGTTGCAAAGAAGACAAGGAACTCTTGGAAACACTGGGCAATGTTAGAGACTATTGCATTGATCAGAGCTTCTTTTGTTCTGTATTTCTCAGGAAACTGAACACATACTAGGCAGATAATGAGTGAACACAAATGATCACCAGAAGAGGGACCTATAGAATTGGGTCCTCACAGTTAGCATGAGTGCGTGCATGCTAGGTTGCTTCAATCGTGTCCGACTCTTTGAGACCCTATGGACCGTGGCCCGCCAGGCCCCTCTGTCCATGGGATTCTCCAGGCAAGGATGCTGGAGTACGCTGCCATTTCCTCCTCCAGGGGACCTTCCTGACCCAGGGATCAAACCCGTGTCTCCTGAAGCTCCTGCATGGCAGGCAGATTCTCTACCACTCAGCCACTGGGGAAGCCCCCCTCTCAGTTAAGCTGATCATCAAATAATAAAGGAATCCTGTTTCTCCAAGGATAGCAAAAGCGAGCTCAATCTCAGAAAGGTTCCTACATTCAGACTCATGAACCGGCCAGGCTCCATCCCTCCCCTGCGCTGAATGGGATCTCCAGCCCCTGAGATGGCAAACAATGCCCCCTGGTGTGCTGCGGACCAGGGAACTCTGGGAGCTTCCCGAATTTCATCGAACTCCGTAGATCATTGCTCATCTCAGCTACCCTGTGCATAACTGACCTAAAAGCAAATGATCCAAACCTGTTTCCCATCCCCCAGAGATGTGTGTAATTAGATAAAATGAGGACAGAATATGTATAAGTGTCTGTTACACTGGGATGGCTGCCCAGAAAGGAAATGAGCACGAGGAACTGGACAGGCCCACGTGCGCCCTCTGTACCAAAGGGCTCCACCCAGGATGGAAGGCGAGTTCACTTTCAGAGTAGGTGCTGGTGTGGTGTGACCCCTCTGAATTCACAAACTTTTTGGTAGGATTCTGCTCCTCCAGCCTGTACTTTGTGCACCATCAGCATTTTCTGCCTAGCTCTCCACACTGAAGGATGTCTGGTGGACGAAGACTGATTAAAACTGGACTTGAATAGCCTGTCTCCACCTCTGGCCTTCACCTTCCTCCTGACTCAGAACCAGGCCTCTCCAGGGCCGCAACACTGAATGATCTGGAGGGTGGAAAAGCAGCAAGAGTTATGAGGACAGAGATTTTTCTCTCTCTCAATATGAAGAATAAAGGCCTTCCCATGATCCCCAAGGAGATCAAACCAGTCAATCCTAAAGGAAATCAACCCTGAATAGTCACTGGAAGGACTGATGCTGAAGCTGAAGCCCCAATACTTTGGCCACCTGATACGAAGAGCCAACTCATTAGAAAAGACCCTGATGCTGGGAAAGATTAAAGGCAGGAGAAGAGGATGACAGAGGATGAGCTGGTTGGATGGCATCACCGACTCAACGGACATGGTTTGAGCAAACTCCAGGAGATGGAAGGACAGGGAAGCCTGGGGTGTTGCAGTCCATGGGGTCTCATAGAGTCAGACACAACTGAGCGACTGAACGGCAACAACAACATGATCCCCCAAATAAATTTACCTGCATTGAATATGTTTGGGATAGAGTCATAGGGAAAGTTATATCTACATAGGCATGATTAAAGTACAGGAAAATTTCTTGAAGGATATACACCTGAAAACAGCGGCTGGGCCACAGTCACCTTCAAAGCTCAAGAAGGCAGGCAATAGGCTCTCACGGGACCCCAACTTTGGGTCAAACCACTGTAGTACTAGCACCTCCTGATCTCTTCCATCTTAAAAACCCATAAGAATCCTCAGGTATAAATAAGGCTAAAGGAAATCCCATACACAGCTGAGCACAAAGTAGGCACTTAATAAAAGTACGGTTGATTTATCAGTGGCTACTCGCAAGCCCCGGGTTAGTTAATCCCTGAAAGAAGGCAGAGTAAAAAGACTTGCCTTTAATTCCCAAGACCAAAGAGAAGGAAAGCCAAGTTTTTTAGATCCACAAGGATGAAGTGGTGAAAAATCAAGGGGCTGGAATAAATGACGCTGACAGCCATCACAGCCTCACATGCCACATGCAAGCAAGGTAAGCTTGTGCCTATCTTCCAACTCCTGAAGTTGAAGAATTTGGGGAGAGTAATTCTGCTGCCTCTTCCAAATTCCTGCCAAGGAGAGAATGAGAAACAAGTTGATTTCGAAGAGCTGGAAGCAAATTAGGCGGGAAGAGCCTGCTGGTTTCATTTGCTCGGTCATTCCACACACATTTATCAGACATCCGCTCTGCTAGATCCTGGGCTTCCCTGGTGGCGCAGTGGTAAAGAACCCACCTGCCAATGCAGAAGACACAGGAGATGTAAGTTTGATCCCTGGGTCAGGAACATTCCCTAGAATAGGAAATGGCAACCCACTCCAGTATTCTTGCCTGGAGAATCCCATGGACAGAGGAACCTGGTGAGCCACAGACCATGGGGTCGTAAAAGAGTCAGACACGATTTAGTGACTAAAGAACAACAAGGACAATGTTAGATCCTAGGGACAGAAAGGCCCAGGCAGCCACCCTTCAACCTTCTAGGGCCTTCCATTTTAACTAACCAGCGTTAAGTGTTTCAGTGTCTAGGAGGGACATATCCTTGGGACTATGAGGCAAAGTCAGAGATGGCCATTTCTACCGGAGGGTAGCAAGGGCTTTGCTGGAGAGGAGGGGACTTGGAAGTGTCTGGAAGATGAGCAGGTAGGTGTTCATCATGTGCAACTGGGGCAGAGTGGGGCTGAGGAGGCACGAGCCACTTGGTGAGACTACAGGAGAGGTGGGAAGGGTTAGGGACTTCTCTGAGCAGGGACACAGAAGCAGCCTTTCAGGGTAACAAGCTCACCCACATCTCTCAATCTAAGGTTCTTAACCTGGAGCCAATGGACTCTAGCATCCACTGATGGGCTCCTCAACATCTGTGAACTCATAAAATCAGATGCAGATATGCATTTTTTCTGGGGAGACGATTCAGAACTTTCACAGGATTCTCAAAAGGGCCTGTGATTGCCAAGGAAAAATGAAGAAGAAACACTCAATGGGACACTGAGTAGCCTGAATACCAAACTGTGATATAGAAGCCATGGTTTCTGTCTCTGCATCCCGCAGATAGCTTAGTATCTGACACATCATAGGTTTTCAAAGCTAGCATACCTCAAGGGATAAATACAAGGAGATGGGAAGAAATCACCATTTTCATCACCAGAACAAACACTGTGAGTACAGACACTTGTGTGCCAGTCAGTGGGCTAGGCTTTTACAAAGCAATACCTCTTTCCAGAAAGGCACACGGAAAAATATCTTCTCAACTTCCTATTCGAAGGATTGTAAAGCCAAGTCCCTAAATGTGGATACAAGTCACCCAGGGCAATTCACTGCAATTCCCCAGATCAGACTCAAACTTTAGCTGGCAGTTGCCTAGCAACGAATAACCCCAAAGACACATCACCAAACCGAGATGTCAAAAGGGTATTCTGTGGACAAGTTGGTTCTGAAAACTAGCCCCCATGCAAGTTTGTCTGCCAGGGCCTCTCTGGGAATGTTGGGGGAAGGGGCAGACTTTGCAGCCAAAAGGAAGCTGGAAGTAGGAGGTGGGAAGGTGTTCAGATGGTGGTGTGTAAGAAGTGGGCGCAGAAATGGAGAACCAAGGGTTGAGGGAGCAGGCACTCTCAAACAGAGAAGGCAACTGGTCCCTCTGCAGGCCCTCTTTCAGATCGTACCTACAAGTACTCGTCTTTGCAGTTGCAGAGCAAATTCCAGCCACATCTAAAGACATGGAAAGTGGCATAAAGACTTGACTGCAACCACTTCAGTATTCTTGCCTTGAGAACCCCATGAACAGTAGGAAAAGGCACCTACCTCCAGCTCCGCCCTGAAGTCATCATCCTCCAGGGAGTTCCATTAAACTATGTCAGGTTGGCATGGGCAAGATGACAGACCTCCGGGCCCTGGAAGTTTTTATCCAACCCTCCAGGGCGCTCACTTCCTCATAGAGGCAGCAAACATGGAAGAGGCAAAGAGATTAGAAAATTTTCATTTTCTAAAATTCAGATTTTTTTTCCTTTAATGAGAAGCTCAGAAACTCCTTCAGCTAAGTCAGGTGAGACTGGGATTCCTAAGACAAAAGTTCTCATCCAAACCATGGCAGAGACCAACACTAGGCACCTCTCCCTGTGCTGTGGTAGACAGCTTGGGAAGAGAGGGTGGGTCTTCTTCAGCACCCTTCCTCCTGGAAGGCCTTGGGGGACAGGGGAAAGGGGCACACAAATAGATCAGTCTGGAAGCGATTCAGGAAGAACAAATGCGGAAGTCAAACAACAACAAATAAGGCGGATATAAATCCAGATAAAATATTAAAATCATTAAAGGGCTGCTGCTCCCTGAAGATTGGGAAAAATGAAGAGAGTTAATTAAAAGCAATCTCCATGCACTGCTGAGCCAGCCGGCCCTGATAAATCAACAGCTGGGGCTGCTGTGGAGGGCAGTCAAGGGGCTTCAAGAATGGGGGGCTGGGGGGATGCT
Source organism: Bos mutus (assembly GCF_027580195.1). Classification (NCBI taxonomy): domain Eukaryota; kingdom Metazoa; phylum Chordata; class Mammalia; order Artiodactyla; family Bovidae; genus Bos; species Bos mutus. The sequence goes on along the minus strand of NC_091626.1, from coordinate 24,345,696 downwards.
GCCCGGGGGAGGGGCACCACTGCCAAAATGGCAGTGACGTGGAATTGAACACAGTGACTTAAGTTTCATATCTTATTAAATATTTTATGACCCCTGAATAAAACTGTTCTTCCAAGGGGGAGACCTTGATCATTTGGATGAACAAAAAGTGAGGAAGAGAGGGATGAAGAGGTATTGTTAAGGCATACTTGGGACCTTGATGTCAGCATCTCTGATCTTGCCCCCAGGACAGAGGCTTTTGCTTTTTTCTCTCTACCTGATCTGCACAGGTAGATGCACCTTCTAAAATCTCTCTGAAAAATTCTGGGCTATGTTTCTTTGGGGGGCTGAGGGAAGTAGTGCCAAGTCAGAGAAAGGAATGAAGAGGAAGAGGAGATAGAAAAGACCTTCAAAATTCTCTTTGCTGATCCAAGCCAGACTTTCAGCACAAAACTAAAGGTCAGTGGAAACTGTGGGAACTTTCTTTTTTCTTTCTTGCTTTCTCTCTCTACCCCCACCCTTTTCTTTCTCTACTTCCTTCCTTCTCCCTTGTCTCTGCAGTCAGATAAAGTTTTTGTTCTTCATTTTAAACAAAAAAGAGCTCAGAATTTTGGGGGCCAATCTAAGCAAAAAAAAAAAAAAAAAACACAGCAATTTTAGAGTGTTACAAAAATGGCCCTTCACTATTCTAAAGGAACCCTCCAGTTCTCTTTTGATGGAAGTATAATCAAGAGAAATGATTGGGAGAAAGTAGGGGTTTTTTCCTCCATAGAATTGGGATTGGAAGGGGAGTGTGTGCATGGGGAAACATAAGGAATTATGCATTTGGATATGCATTTTAATTAGGTGGACAGAAGCAGCCGCCTGTTAATTTTTCTTGCTTGTTTCCACTTAGCATTCATCACAGGCAGAACCACCATAGAGCGCTCCCACGATAATAGATGGTTCTGCATTGGCTAAGTCCTCGGGGAAAATAATTAGCAGGAGAGAATATATTCTCTCCACTTCGACTACCCCATCCACCCTGCCCTCCCCCACCTCTAGCACCACATTGCCTCCCCTCCTCCCCCACCCCCACAAACAACAGTGGCTTCCCTAGACACCTAGGGAACAGTCCGCCTCCTGGTTTACAAGCATTTACTTTGTCCTGTCAAAGATCAAGGATCTGGAAGGAGAAACAGACAGACTGGAGGCCTTCCTTGGAGTGGAAAGTCCTAGATGCCGAGAGGGAGGCTACTACGCTGCTTAGGACTGACGGGCAGACTGGCAGGCAGGACTGGCCAGGACAGGATGAAGAAAGTTCCAAAGAGGGTGAGATAGTTCTCACTGAGCTCAACTAGCAGCCAAACAAAGACAAGTAAAGAGTCCTTAGTTGAGGAGAATGGGAGCAAGGATGACATTTCTCACTTAATTTGCTTTTATAAAGTACAGGAATGCTATGCTTCTGCAGCAAGCTTGAATCTGAAACATTTCCAAGGCTGGCAAATAACTCTGTTATTCTGAGATCTGACCCTCACCACCATGCTGCCCACATCTACTCATATACAAAGAATTAATTCTTGCCATTGACCCCCTTACGCCAACATCGCACCCTCCTTGCTTACTAGCAGATTTAAACCCCAGCCCCACCTTCTCCCCTTCTCTCTCCCTGGAGTCTTCTTGGTAGAAGGAGCCAGAGACTGACGGATGACCACAGCCCAAGTTCCAGGAGAACGCTCCCTCTGCCCGCCAGCTTCTGTTTCCTCTGATTGCGGATGGACTCAGTATGGGGTTGACAATGGAAAATGAAACGAAGTCTTCCCTTCAGCTCCTATTCTCACCTTTTTCAAACCCGGAAGATGGGAAAACCCCACTGAGATTCCAGGGCTATTTACACACAGCTGGACGAGTGAGGCTTTGCATTTCCTAAGAAACAATGGTTAGATAGGATGTGTAATGCCAGGATCTTTTCATTTATTTTAGTTTTAATATAGTAAAGTGATGTTTGATACATGCGATATTGTTGACTCTCTGAGAAGGCCCCCATTAGCTACAGGAAACTTTGCAGCTCTAGTAACACCTTCCGTTTGTGCTTTACACTTTCTGAAGTGTTTTCACATCCATTGTTTCACTGGGGCCCTTCAGGGGGAGGTAAGCAGGGCTGAGTGCAGGGAAGGGAGGCCAAAGGAGATACAAGCCCTTCTCGCCTTATGAAAAGATGGGTCAGATTTACTACCTCCTGACCTTCAAGCTGTCCTGTGTCCAGGCATCCCAGCAGGAACACCTGCTGCCTGATGAGACCTCCACTCTGCCTGGGAAACCTTCGCTCCAGCCCCACCAGGTGACCACGAGTGCCGCAGCCTCTGGGGCCTCCCCAGACCCAGACCCTGACCCCAAGGGGAGTCCCTGCCCTCAATGGGTTGGGGGTGGGGGGTGCTGACAAGATGAAGGCAATCCTCATGGCTGCGGATAAAAGAAGTGAGTCTCTGAGTTCCCGGGGCATTTATCCCCCACCCCCAAAATAGTGGTAGTCCTAAAGGGGGAGGGGGGTAAAGAGGTTGAATTCTATGATGCTATGAGTATTTTTTTTAAGTTCAGAAGAAAGGAGTTGCCTGTACTATCTAGAAATGTACTCCATGAATTTAAATAAGTCTAAAAATGAAGAGGGGGTCTAGGCATATACCCCAAAGAACTGAGAGCAGGGATTCAAACAGATACTTACACATGCATGTTCATAGCAGTATTATTCACAATAGCCACACGGTGAAAACAACCCCATCCCCGGATGCATGGACAAGCAAAATAAGGCATATATGTACAATGGAATATTACTTAGCCATAAAAAGGAAGGAAATCCTGACACATGCTTAACACAGATGAGCATTAAGAACACTATACTAAGTGAAATAAGCCAGTCACGAAAGGACAGATATTGTATGATTCCATTCATATGAGGTGCTTAGAATAGGCAAATTTATACAGACAGAAAGTACAGTGGTGGTTACCAGAAACTGGGATGGGGTGGGAGGAGGACATCCTCATTAAAACAGAGGATGCTATTGTTTAATGGATATAGAGTGTGTTTAGGATGATTTTTTAAATTCTGGAAATGAATACAATGGATAGTTATACAACACTATGAATGTACTTATTGCCAGTGAACTGAACACTTAAAAAAAGGCTAAAATGGTATGTCTACATGCCATACATGCTAAATATACATGTTATATATTGATACATCTTACCACAAGTACAAAAAAATTTAAGGGACTGCCTCTGTAGGCTGGAGGTCAGGGTGACCATTTTGTTTTTTCTTTCATTTTGCCTAACTCTCACAATTCAGGCTTCTGTGAATTCTCTCATGGCTTTAACAACCCCCTCTTCCTCCTTCAGACTTGTAGAAAATTGCCAAGGGAGCTGTCAACCAAAGGAAAGCCTGATAATAACGCCTCCAGAGGAATCTGGGATGTTCTGGAGGCATGTCACTGAAGGAGAGGCAGTGAATTCCACTTTAGACACTGCTAATAGCCACCTGCATAAGGCCAGACTGTGTGTCTACTGAACACCTCCATTTCCTCAGCAGCATCACGGGGTACAACAGAGGAAGTTCATTGAGACATCAGTACAGGCCCACCTACTACAGTTCACTGAATGGTCAGGTATTTGCAAGTGCCCAAATGGAAATGAAATAAGCATTTATTTCCATGTTAACTGGGACGGGTGCCATGTTAGAAGAAGAGTAGATTGAAGGAGACTGTAGATAAATGAAATCCAGAGAAGAAAATCTTTTGCTTGGTTCCCTTTCTTCCACCATACATTTACACAAAACAAGAAGAAAAAGATAGATGTTCTCAATAATTCTAGTCTTTTGCACAACCAAAAACTTAATCTGAGTGCTTGTAAACAGAAAAAATAGGCCAATTAATCTCATTTCTCTTTCCCATCTTCATCCTCTGGTTGGAGTGTTAATGAGGAGAAAAGTGTTCAAAAGGGAGAATCAGAAGAAAAGACCACGTTCTCAATGGGCCACCACCTGGCCCTCAGCCTTGGGCCCTGAGAAGAGAGAGATCAGAGCCCAAGTGGTAACAGAAGGTGGCGAGACTGGACCAGAGACGATGAAACTACAGGAGAGTCTACCAGTCTTAACTCCCTTTTAGAGCCATACTTAAAAAATGAGGAAGAATTCCAACACTGGTCCCTAACTGTCCTCCTCATCCTTCCTAATCAACCATAGTCTAAGAGCCACCAGTTTTTTACTGGAAAGGAATTTGGCAATCAAGGTGCATCACTCTCATCTTTAAGACAAGGAATATGTGGCTCAGAGAAGTTCTGGGTCTAAGGCCTCATAGCTAGTGAGCAGTAGGGCTAAAAACCGAGCTCAAATGTCTGGATCCTCTCCCTGAAGCTTTTACTTCTGAAGCTACAAAAGCATCGCCACTGGTGAGAAACAAATGTGTAAGAGGGACGGAGTTTGAGATAAGGCCACACGGATGACCGGTGAAAGTGTGAGGGCTGAAAAACCTTTTCTGGTGGAGGTTCCAGTTGAAGTTAATACCACAGCAGATTTTCGAAGTGAATAACAATGAGAAAAACGCACTCATTTCATAGCAACCTGAGATGACGGCAAGCTCTGGACTCAGGGAGGGAGGAGAGGGTGCAAAGGGGGATTAGACACGGGCCATCATTGTTCCTTGGACTCAGAACTAAGGCCTGGAGGTGGAGGTCTCAACGTGGGCTATTTGAACCCCATTATTAGGAGCTCCTGCCCCTCCCTGCTTCCAAACACAGCCCCCTAAATCTTAGCCTGCTCAAGGCTGCTCTCTTCCCTTGTAACCCCCAACCCACTACTACTATTCACAAACACCCAACCTAGACATTCCCAGCACAGGTTGCTCCTCTTCTCCCCTCCCCCCACCCAAACACCTCCTAACCACTGCTTTTAAAACTCTGATGCAAATCACAGGCTTCAAAAACCTTCCTTCAGTGACAGTTTTATGATGCTAGCTCCATTCATCCATCTGGGTTGACAGACTGTGAAACACTAGTAACCGGACCAATAAGAAAAACAGATTACAAAAACACCACAACACCTCATCTCTCCCCAGTTGCTCACACAACTAAAGAAAACTTTGAAACTTGCAATAGATCATAACATCAGTCTCTCTTGCTGTTAAACAATCATTTTCTTAGAGTTCCAGACCACACAGTAGTTTTATCCACTTACCTATCCACTCCGCATCCCCTCTCCCCAGGCCACTTTTTTATCTTTTCTTGTTAAATACCTACATGTTTAAAGATTATTTAATGCTAGGGTCATGCTTACATGGGCCCCTGCTGGAAAACCATGGCTGGGCGAAAAAACTGTTTCAGTGGTTGTGGCATTTCTTTGGTCAGGGGCTTCCCACATTGGGCTACATTTGTCTTCTAGTGACTTTCAGAACACTCAGAAACCACAAAAGTTACTTTGCAGAGGCTGGGATAATAGACAGGCCTGAATTCTGATGCTTTTCATGACCCACACCCAGCACCACTCCAATCAGGATGGCTGCACTTTCAAAACTGAAACATCAGCCTCAGTTTCCTTTCTTTTTCTGGTGCAAGTTCAAAACAAAGCTTGGTGACCATGGCATTTTACTTTCTGCACTGATCTGAGCAGATGGCTCTGGAACAGCTTTAGATATTATGGTGTTTCTTAGATGTACCTAAATTTCAGCCACCTGCATGGTTCCAAAAAGACAAAGGAGGATGAGAAGTCTCCAATTAAGCTGCCTCTGAATTCCAGGCCACTTTTCTAGAGCTGAGCAATCCTATTCACCTGGAGACCTCTGAATGTCTCCCAGGTGGTCTGCAGGCCCAGCAGTTTTCTGTGACGATGCCTTCATTAGGGTTCTGGCAGAAATTAATAACCTTTATGGGTATCTCATCAAAACCAGACATTCTTCCCACTGAAAATTAATGTGTGCTAATGAAGTTTGGAGAATTTAAGGCTTCCCTCCACCCTCACCCCAGTGGCAACCAGAAGCAGATGCAGAAGTTGGTTCTTAGGCATCTGTTGGCTTAAAATGTCTGAGAGTCCTTTTTCATAAGGGGCTAAAATAATGTCCGTAAAAAGCTGAAAGCTCACAAATCTCAACCCCAGTGTTCCCCATTTAGTACCTACCCAAATCCCCCACCCCAACAGAAAGAGCCAGAAGCAGATTAGAACCAGGAATGTGTCCCCTCTGCGCCATCCTCTCTGATAATCTAAGCTGAGTGCCACAGCAAGAGTGAGGTCTGGCTTCTAAGTGGCAACAATTTCACAACTTTCACAGGCACAAAACCACTTTAGATTAGAATACATGGTGTCCAGGTCAGAGAATGAATAAAAAGACGAAGATCTGAGGTCCATCTATACACATGACCAGCTGTTTGACCTTGGCTGAGTAAGTATATTTGCTTCTCCCAGAGTTGTATCCTTAATTACAAAACAGAGATAAAAAAAAAAAGCCTCCAACCAAGGTTGCCATTTCCTTCTCCAGGGGATCTTCCTGACCCAGGGATCGAATCCAGGTCTCCTGTATTGCAGGCAGACGATTTACCCTCTGAAACTCCTTACAAAAAAAGTTTTAATACAACTACATACCTGGATGTTCACATGTTATAGGTATGACCAGTCTACTGGTCTCATTATTTATAAACAAATAGTTACTTGGGATAAATCCCTGTTGGTTTATATGGAATAATTAAATAATAATAACAGTTACTCTTTTCTAAGCAGGCAGTTAGCATAATAGATATATATGTGCATAATCCAGTCTGGCAGAAGGTGGCAGACATTCCCAGTTAAGTGCATACAAACCAGGGTTTTGATAACTTAATAAAAGAGTAAGTTGTTTAAAGTGTTGATAGCAGATTTGAGGGAGGGTGTTTAACGTGAAGTAGAATATCAAATAAGATTAGAATTTATATTAAAAGCATTATGTTTGTCAATCAACTATGCCCCAAAATAAAAAATTTTTTTAATTTTTTTAAGAATATAGCAGAGAAAAAAAAAAAAGGCATTATGTTCCCTAGGTATGTAGCAATCAACCAGAATATGATAGGTAATGTGGCAGACTTACACATAGACAAATGGATTATCAAATCCATATTTATGTTACCTACATGTATTTACTACCTTACATGGCCCTTATCTTGCTTGTCCATGTAAGAAATAAGGGTGACTCACACATCTAGGCTCAGACAATGTAGCTGCTAAATTAAATAATGTGCAATACCTATTTACACATCATACATGTCCATCGATGCTTTCATATTCTACTGCCCAGATGTGACTGCTTGGTTGTGGGCCCACCTGCTGCGTTCCCTTTGTGATCTGATCAGTCCAAGCGGCTCCTGTTTCTGCCTCTAACACCCTGTTGGGCAGTAATAAGATGTTAAAGGCGACAACAGACAGAGAAGCCAGGCTGTCAACTTCAGAGAGGAAGGGGCTGAAGGGTACAAGGAGGAGGAATAAGAAAGGGAGTTGAAGGGAGATCAAAGACAGGCAGGAAGAAAGCTGAACTGCTGAGAGTGGAGATGTGGCTCCAGGAGCTTGGGTCCCAACAGAAGACCCCAAAGCAATGAGATTCAAACTGTGCCGTCCAGTTATTCACGCTATTGAATTACTGAATGTTCCACAGGGAAAAAGCTGGTATAATGAAAAATGGTCCCTATGCAGCTTAGGCAGAGCCCTAAAGAGGTGTTGGTTGTTTCTTCCCAGAACATTACCTACTGCCACTTTATTCCCCGACCTAGAGCAAACCTTTGTGTGACCAGTTTCTATAGGGGGCGTCCTTGGTGTTGGCTTTTTTTTTTTTTTTTAGGGAAGGAAGAAAAAGACTCTGAACGCAGACAGAGAAAATGCTAATGCTGTTCAGCTCCGTTTCATTGTCAGGAGGGACACAGGAGGATAAAAACATAGCTCTCCAAACCTTTCTCCCTGCTCCCCTCCTCCCAGCACCACCATCCATCCCTTCCGCTTGATGTGTCTCTGCGCTTTGTTCTAATTTATCCCATGCATAATTTATTCACGTGTGTATTGTTTCCTGATCAGCAACTTTTAAAAACAAATGAAACATATAAGATGTTCTATTAAACAAGTTGTTTTTCAAAATAAAGGCAGATAATGTAGGTCTCCCCGTAACGTCGTGCATCCTCCTGTGTTAGGAGTTTAAAAACCGTCTAGGGCGCAGGAGGCTCGGCTGGTTGGTGGTATTGTTTACACCCACTTACCCCCAGGGAAAGGGATCGGGATGCAAAAAATGAGCGGCTAATTATAAATGACCATTCAACTGCCACCTAGAAAAAGCCGACTGGAGTGTCGTGTGTATGCTAGTTTGTGTGTGTGTGTGTGTGTGTGTGTGTGTGTGTGTGTCGACACGGAATTACAAATACATCACATTGCAACTGTTTCTAATTATACAAAGTGTAAGTGTAATAATTCAGAACTAATTCCAATAACCAGCCCGCGACTCTGTTCCTTTCCGCACTTCTAACCCCACCCCACACATACACCCTCCCCCCAAAACGCACCCTTCAGCGGTCCAAAAAAACAGAAACAAAAAACTGGAGCGGGCAGGAATGAGTACAGAGATATTGCGCCCGCCCGCGCGTAAGCGGGTTCCACGGTAACGAGGGTACCGCTTTCCCAATAGGAAACAAACCTGGCGCACAGGCGAAATAGATTTCTCGAACTTGAGTTTACCAGGAGGCATCCGCCCCGCTATGCCTTTTCGCCTGGAAATGTGAAAACTGCAAATCAGCTGTGGGCTCGGTTAAAAACTCACAGCATCAGCGATGTGGCTAGCGAGAGCGACGAGGAGAGGGGATGCCGCGAAGTTACGCCCATTTATTCTGCCATAAAACATTTGCTTCCTTGGGTGAAACACTGTGGCGTTCAAGTGCAGTGCATCGGAGCTTCCGAGCGAGAACTGAAGCGGGAGCTGCTCTCTAATCAGCCCCAGCTTCCAATGTCCTCTTAGCAGCGTTCGTGTGTGTGTGTGTGTGTGTGTGTATATACATACGCATGTAAAACTCCGAGATCTGGGACATTCCTACCCTTTTCCCCTGTTACCGATAGGAGATAGCTGGTGCAAACACTTCCCATTCTCTCGGCGCTTTCCTTCGCGTTAAGACCCCCACCCCACCCCACCCCACCCCCGCTGTCCTCCTCCCACCCCGCGTGCGAACCTGGCTTTCAACTCCTAGGGGAGCCGCGAGTGCGGACGCGGAGGCGCTGAGTTGAAAGAACCAGAGTGGGCATCCGCCAAGCACCGTAGAGAATTCGGCACGAAACGCCACCCCCCCCACCCCCCCGCCACACACACAAACCCGCACCTCCCTCTCTCCTCTCGCCCGCGGCTTCCAGCCCAGCTGCGAAGTCCTAATCCCAGGCGCGCAAACCCCCCACCCAGCCACCCACCCACGTCGCGCCGCGATCCGGAGGGAGCGCCCCTCTGCCAACATCACTGCCAGTAGCACCCCTTTTAGAGCGATGCTAGTTTTCCGAAGCCACCCCCGGCTCCGCGATCGCGAGCGGACTTGGCGGCTTAACAGTTCCACCGACTGGAAGGAAGGAAGGAAGGAAGCCAGGATAAAAAGGAGTGGGGGAGGAAGGCGGGCAGGAATTGGCTGTGGGACCCGGGGCTGGCCCCTGCGTGTCCTCGCCCAGCCCGCCCCGCTCCGTCCCGGATCTGGGCGTCCGCTCAAAGTCTCCCGGCGGCGGCCAGAGGCACCTGCCCCTCGCTCTAGCCGGGAGCAGACGCTGCCGGCTCGGGCGGCGAGCTCCCCAATAAGCTGCCTCTCGTTCGCCTCGGCTATTCACCCGCAGGAGCCGAGAACACCATTCAGGAGACCTGCAGCTCTTCCCTGTCTCCAAATCAACCCCAAGTTAACCCGAATCGTTCATTTACTACAGCCCATTCCCGGACAAACACACCCGTAGACACACCGGCGACGGCCCGAAGCGCCGTCACCTTCCCGGGGGCTGCCCCGGCAGGAAAGCCCCGGGCAACCACCTGGGCCCCAGGGCTCCCGGGACCCGCTGCTCCCCCCTGCGGTCCTCCCAACTCCGGAAGGTTTGCACAAACTCCCCGCAAGCGATCGGAAGGCAGAGAGCGCCCTGCAAACTCCGGAGCTGCCGCGGTCCGGTCGCCCCGGAGGACCTAGAAGCCGGGCGGGGGGCCGCGGGCTCCGGAGGCGCGGGGCTCAGCCAAGTGTGCCCAAGGCGGCCCCAGAGTCCGGCGCTCGCCCCCAGCAGGGCCGGCCCCGCCACCCCCGCGCCGCGTGCCGCGCTCCCCGCCCCGCGAAGCCGGGGAGACTCAGGGGACCGTGCTGTCCCCGAGCTGCCCACGATCCTCTAGCTGTAGAGCTCTCGAGCGCCTGGCTCCCCTACCGACAACCCCTCTCTTCTCGGTCCGCCAATTTAAAAGAACACAAATGTAACAATTTTCTCCTTGTTAATTGCATCTCCTGACATTTCTGCGCGTTGGGGTTTAAAAAAAAAAAAAAGATGAAGAAGTAAGAGCTGAAAGAAAAGAGAGAAGCCCCGCCACAGCTGTAGGTGCCTGTAAGCGCTGTGCATTGGCAGCGCTCCGCACGCAGAAGGCGCCTTTTTTTTCATATTGAAACCACGCGGAATATGTACATTTTTTAGTCTTACTTACGCTTTCAGGGGGTTGTGAATGACAGTCGCCATTTTGCTACAATGTAACAGAATATTGTCTGTCTCAGAGTTCTAAAGGTTCGCTCAGGGGAAGCAGAGAGCCAATCAGAGTACGGGATACCGGCCCGCCGGCCAATCGGCGCGGCTGGTCGCCAGGTGGGCGGAGCCTGCACGGTGGTAGTTATTAGGGGAGCTGTCAAAGCCCAGAGGTCACTCCCTTTTGTAGAGCCCGAGAGCAAGCAGGTCTTAAAGGGGCAGTACCGCGGGAGCAGCTCCTTATCGGATTGGGGAAAGTGGAGACGCACGGAGAGTATCTTAGTTTGGTTTGAATCCCTACTTTCTAAATAACTGCAGAGAGTTGCGCTCCTGGACAAAAATATTTAAGTACTGGATAGAAATATTTAAGTATCGCCAACAAACCGCTGAACTCCATTCATTAGCTTTTGGCTTTGCTGTTACGTTCCTAAATCCCCCAAACGGCAAATCCCCTTGTTCCCGTGCAAAAGTTGAAAGGCTGCCGTTTCGTCTAACACGTGTCCTGTCGTTTGCTAATCCTCTGGGTCCTGCGGCTTTTTTATATTCTCCTTCCCGAAGTGTTGTCTTTATCTCGGGCACCTTCCTTCTTGGCTTCTTGAACTGCCGCCGCCGTTCCTGGCGACTCCAGGACAGCAGCTCCCCTCCCCATGGAATGTCTCGATGTCAAGCTCGCTCCCTGGGCTTTCGTTACGTAATGAGAGGTGGTCACTCTGACGGTTCCCGACTACCCCCTCTTCTCTTCTCACACACACCAGAAACTTCTGAAATGGTCAGATTCCGGCTGACTTGGGAGCTAACTGGGCTCTGGCACCCTGACCTTTAGGCTTAGGGAAGAGGAGATTTAAAGGAACTTTGCAAACTTTCTGCTCCCAAGAAAGCGAGTAACCAGCCAAAAGTTGTGGAACCTAGGCTGGATGTTGCCAGGGTCTCTTTCGGGGAGTAGCACACAAGATTCTGGAGTCACCTTAAGCTGATTAGATAGAAGGTGAAAAGACTTTGCTACTGAATAATCCGATGTGACCCGAGGCGTTCAGAAAGTCTCTGCTTCAAGCCAGTGCGAACTACTCACTGATGAACCCCTGACAGAATCAGAAGACTTCTGCGAAGCCAAGCTTCCACTGGGCAGCCTGGAAGCTCTGGGGGGATGAAATCGCACTAAATCATGAATAGCGGCCTCGTTAGCATACAGAAATCTGGCTCCCGTCCCAAAGTTGTTTAATCGGGTCAAATAGCTAAGATAGTGGGGGAGGGGCAAAAAAGGGGGCGAGGAGATGCCAAATTGCCAGTTTTTCAAAACTGCCCTCTCACTTCCTTTCTCAGTGCTGCTCTCAAAGCAATGCATACAATAAATAAAAATTGTTTTATGTTCCAGAATTTTCAGAGTTCAACTCCATACATTATTAGAGTTACAGATAAACAGAAGAGGACTGAATCAGTCTGTTTGTAAGACTTGACATTTTTAACCCCTTCTTTCTGCCAAGTTAATAGCAGAGTCAAGTTCTATAGATTGCTGTGTAACTTTTTTTTTTTTTTTTTTTTGAAGTACAGTTGATTTACAATGTTGTGTTCATTGCTGCTGCACGGCAAAGTGGTTCAGTTATATATATGCCTTCTTTTTTAAATATCCTTTTCCATTATGGTTTATCATAGGATATTGAATATAGTTGTCTATGCTATACAGTAGGACCTTGTTGTTTATCCATTCTATGTATAATAGTTTACATCTGCATCATACATCTGCTAATCCCAACCTCCCTGTGTAACTTCTTGCACAGCATCTTAGAATTTGAAAAGTTATTCCCCTTTTCTAAAATTAAAATTTGAAAAGTCTGGTCCTTTATTAATTTGTCAAGGGATTGGTTCAAAAGCTAATACTTTGCCTGTGATGGGCCTTGACAACATTAAAAAGCCCAAGAAGTATGAGTTTGAACTATCAGTCAGAACTCCCAAAGCCTCTTTGAGATATCAAAAGCACAGCACACGGAGCTCAGTTCAGTGCTCTGGGATGATCTAGAGGGGTGCGCTGTGGGGGATGGGAAGGAGGCTTAAGGAGGGGATATAGGTATACTTATAGCTGATTCATGTTGTTGTACAGCAGAAACCAGCACATTGTAAAGCAATTATCCTCTGATTAAAAAAAATTTTTTTAAAGCATAGCAATTCAGATTGGAAGGCAAGGCATGTTTTAATATATGCACTTGATAAATAATCAGAAAAGGTAGTGCCTGCCCTGAACAAGGCTTACAATAGGAGAGAGAAAATATATTTATATTACATATTACATACTCTAAGTATGTATAGTCATTTATTAAGAGCAGGATGCAGGAACAAGCATAATTCCTAAATATCCAGTACATTTGAAAATGGCAGACTAGATCTGTCTCCACTGTGAGGAACTAATCCAGAATTTAAGCATTTATGTTATATTTTATAATAATTGAATTAAAAAATATGAATTAAAGACAGGATTTTGGTTTCTTAAGTAGCATAGCCTTGCCTTTTATAATTTAATGGAATGCCATTTTAACTCTGTCAACATAGATATGACTTTTAAGTTGTGAATTCACCTTTTATCAATTATAAGACATATAAGAGTTATTATTAATTTAACTTTGGTTTTTATGTCATAGATCAAGATTTTTTTCTACAGTAAGGCAAGTTCTGTCAATTTGCAGATAGTCTGACCCATCTGCAATGAGGCTAAACTGTTCAAATAGGACTTAAAATGTACTGCTCTCACTCCACAAAAAAAACACATGTTTTTTGCCAGAATGCTCAAAAGTAAAAGAACTTAGAGCAGACAGGTTTAAACAAGACCATAACCCTAAAAATTTGGGAAGAATGTTAAATTTTACTTTAATTTTGCAAGGAAGTGCTGTATATGATTTAGAAGCTTGGGCCCTAGAATTTACCTGCTTGAGGTCACCATTTGCCAGCTGGGTCATCTTGAGCAAATTTATTTAGGAACTTGAATGTCTCAGTCTCCTCATCTGATAAATGGCAGTAATAATAGAACCTACTTGAATGAAGTAATGCATGTTAAGTGTCTGGCACATAGCAAGCTCTCAATTAAGGCTGATTATTATTTTTTATGTAGGTATTTAATTCTTTCCTGATGGCATAAGGAATGAAGGGGATCCAAATAAAAAGACATGTCAGAAAGTGAGTGTCCATCAAGTTTCGTTTTTTTAACTCATTAATCCAAGAAAAATAACCAAAGAACAACTTTGATGAGAATGAAATAATAAATAGGACTAATTGAGTTAAGGGTCATATAATTACTTAAATCCCCTAAATGCCCCCTTCCTGACTGTAATATCAAGACACTTTTAAAATCCCATGTCTAAGGCTCGATAGATAGTCATATATTTGAATATACTCCACCATTCCCCAAAGCTTTCAGCATGATTTAGTTGGTTAGGTGACTTCATTTGAAGGACAGAGTAGGCCCCAAGTTACCACTTCCTCACCCCACCTGGAGAGTCTAGAGCTGTGCTAATATGGGAGCCGTGAGTCACACGGGGCTCCTAAGCATTTGAAACATGGCTAGTGTGGATCCAGATGTGCTATAAGTGTAGTACTCTTGCCTGGAAAATTCCATGGATGGAGGAGCCTGGTAGGCTGCAGTCCATGGGGTCGCTAAGAGTCGGATAGGACTGAGCGACTTCACTTTCACTTTTCACTTTCATGCATTGGAGAAGGAAATGGCAACCCACTCCAGTATTCTTGCCTGGAGAGTCCCAGGGACGGGGGAGCTTGGTGGGCTGCCGTCTATGGGGTCGCACAGAGTTGGACACGACTGAAGTGACTTAGCAGTAGCACACACCAGATGTCATAGACTTAGGACCAAAAAACAATGAGAGATATCTCATTGATAATTTTCATATTGATTACGTGTTGAAATGAAAATACTTTTCATTTACTAGGTTAAATTAAAAATGTTATTAAAACTAATTTTACCTCTTTCCTTTTAATTGTTTTAATGTAGCTACTAAGAAATTTTAAAATACTCATGTTGTGTTTCTGTGGTACAGCATTACTCTAGACAGTGTATGTGACTAGGGAAAGAAGGCTGAGGCCTTTCTCGGTCATGTTAATCCATCCCATGTAGTCCTCTCAGATTCAGCTTTGACATCAGTTAGCAAATCTCCCTGGTCCAGCTTAAGCATGTGTTCCACGCCACTCATCCAAAGTCCCATTTGGGGTGCAACCAAGGACTCAAAGTACCTGAACCACTAGGGGTACTGGAATCTGTTTTCTCTTAAAAGTTTGAAGACTGTCTCAGCAGACAGTGAATCAAAGCTGTGAAGAGATGCTCATCCAGAAACAGGGGAAGAATGGCATTTCTGTAGCAAGTGTCAGCCTTTCCACCTGACTTCTGTAAGAGAGAGAAGTAAGAGAAGGAGATACAGGCCTCACAAATAGCCAGAGGGGTCAATGAAAGAGGAAGCTCACCACAAAAGCCATCCAAAATAAAGGCAGTTCCCAGCAGGCTCTGCGAGCTGAAGGAGTCTGAAGTCCTGTGGGTGTTTAAAAAACAAGAACAAGCTCACCGTCAATCCCTCCTTTCATCCCCAGAACGATCAGTCATGGCCTTGGCAGCTGGGTGGCCATGCTGGTTCCCCTGAAATCCAGAACCAGCTCCGGTGTATTATAGGCACTGAGCTGAAGAGGTGCGGGCTGGAAACGGTAATCTGATGACTTCCCTGGTGGTCCAGTGGTTAGGACTCCATGCTGCCAACGCAGAGGGTACAGGTTGCAGGTTCGATCCCTGGGAAATTAAGAAAGATCCCACATGCCACGTGGCACAGCAAAAGACTTAACAAAATAAAACAGTAATCTGGTTTTCTCTCTTCTTGGGGATATAGGTGGTGGTGGGATTCTTAATCCATTCACAAAATCTCAAAGCATAGAAAAAAAAAAAAAGTCTGGATATGGGAGATGCTCCTAGGGCCAAACCTGTGAAACCTATTTCAGGACAAGCTGAATTGAAACCAATGCACGCTGCTTCCACTCACTCAGTTCATTCATTCACTCATCTATCAGAGGTTTTCTATGAGGGAGGCTTTGTGCTAGGCACAGGTGGTGAAATAAAAATAAACCAGACATGGAAACAACCCTCAAAAAGCAATTCCCATCCATCTGGAGAGAGAATAAAAATAGTAGGCCCAACCCTATAAGCAAGTAGTGTAATTACTTGATGTGACTTAAAAGGGAAAAGTGGCCTGCCCAACCAGTCTCGCCTTTTCCTGGCATGAAGCCCATAATCCTATCCTTGAGTGTTTACTGAATGCATTCACTCCTTTGGGTTTTCGAGACTTCATGGTATCAAGATTTTCAGAAATTAGTATAAAACAAGGGAGAAGTGATACATGCCAAAGAACCTCTTTGGAGGGAGCAAAGTACCTCTAACATTGCTGAAGGGAAAGGCTTCATGGAGAAAGTTTGGACCCTTATTAGGTAGATTTCAGACATAGTCAAGGAGTAAAAGACTTTCCAGATGCAAAATGTAGACTAAAAACAGCTAATGCATTCATCAGGTATTTGTAGATTCCCTCTTCTATTCCACTATGCTCCTTTCTGCTGGGCCTCAGGCTGCAGTGAGACCTGAGAGAGTCCCCACCTTCAAAGGACTCATATTTGAAAGATATGGGAAGCGGGGAGAAGGCAGTGAAGATGTATGAGGTGGAAGAACAGGGGACACTGTGGGGCTGGATGAGGCATCAACCAGACAGGAAGGTCAGGGCTGTCCTCTTAGAAGAGACGATCACTGAGCTGAGTCTCAAATGACCTGTGGGAGGGGAAATGTCCTTGCAGAAGTGGTAGCTCACATAAAAGCTTCGGAGGTGGGAGAGGGCATCATGATTTCAGGGGATCCCGTCATAGGAAGGTAGTTTCAGGGGGACAAGTGAGACAGGAAAAGCTAGAGAGGTGAGGATGCGGATGTTGCTAGGGCTAAGATTTGTCTGGAAGGCAGTCGGGCAACACTTAAAGATTTTAAGCTGGGGTGAAAATGAAGCTGGTGCCTTTTTAGAAAGCTCATTTCAGCAGCGATGCAACCGCAGATTGGAAAGAGACTGAGCCGGCAAGAAACTGAGCTGGCGGGCTGCGAGCCTGCTAGGAGGCGTTCGCACTGGGATGAAGATAAAGGACAGAATGTGTGATTTCTAAGGAAGTAGAACCCTCAGGACATGGTTGCACACTTGCCGTGGGCTGGAGGGAGATGAGAAGGGCCCGGGATAATGCCAGGTTTCTGGCTCCCAGAAATGCCAACAGCCAGCTCCCCCTGACTAGAGAAACATGAAGTCAAGGCCAAGTCCTAAAGACTGGAGACCAACAAAGTCCTAGGACTTTCGACTGTGGGAGAGGGGCTTGTCTTAATAAAAATCATAACCCCTCATTCTCCAATCTCCCCCATAATGCTCGTATGAATTCCTTGGGGGAGTGGCGACCTAGGCTGGGATACTCTTATACCCTCTTCCTCTGGCTTTTCTTTCCTCGATGGACTCTACCCTCCATCAAGCTGTTGTTGTTGTTCAGTCACTAAGTTGTGTCTGACTCTTTGCAACCCTGTGGACTGTAGCCCCCCAGGCTCCCCGTCCATGGGATTCTCCAGGCAAGAATACAGGAGTGGGTTGCCATGCCCTCCTCCAGGGGAGCTTCCCAACCCAGGGATGGAACCCGCATCTCCTGCATTGACAGGCAGTTTTTCTTTACCTTCTGAACCACCAGGGAAGCACCTTAAGGGCCTCTTCCAAATCCCTTCCTGCTAATCCCCACCCTTTCCCTCAGGCCATGCTCCAAATCGGCTTAAAGAAGACTCCCTCCTGGGTAGTTGCAGGGGATTCTAGGACACCCCAAAACCTTCACAAGAAAGGAATCAAGACTCCATGAAATACACAGTACACACACAAAAGCAGAGACTTGATTAGAATCTCAGGTGTAGCCACGAAAGGCAGCAAATGGGATATTTTTACACAGGATCTTCCTCCACTCAGATCACAGGGTGTAATCACAGTCTACTCTGAGGACTGGCTCACTAAGACCAATCACACGTGGGCCTCGGTTTTTCCCGATAGAAACACTGGTTGTAGAGCTCTCGCGCAGTCCATTTTTTTTAAGAGAGCTAACTCCTCTCTCTACCTGCCAAGACTAAAATTTTCCAAGTCCTCCCTTGGCTCATCCATGTGGATGCCATATCTGAAACTGTGGCAGCTCTTGCCTCCTAAATCAAAGCCCCTGGCAAGGTCCTCCTGCAGAGAAGACCAGAATGGAGCAGGAAGCGGGGACCTTCCTTCCACCGTTACCCGCACGGGGAGGGACGAGAACCATGCCTGGACCAAGACACAAAGGACCCGACTTCCCTTCAGACTGTATCCACACATAAAAAAATAAATCCACCCCCTGAGCCATTTCCTGGGTAAAGAGAAACTGCCTTTCATCTGCAAAATGGCTGCCCCAAGAACCCCCCAAAGAGGGCTTTCTGCAGGGTATGGCTTTAAGTGTGGAGACACCCCGAGGCACCTGTCTCCCTCACTCATAACCACTGACATGACCTCGGCTTCTCCTCTGTCACTGGGCAGGACGCATCCAGGAGAAGTGGGAGAGCCAAGCACAGGAGAGCACACCAAGTCTGGGTGTTCTGCAGATATTTACACCACCATATAAAAATAGGTGTCCACAAGCAGGAGAGGTGGACAGACGCCACAGGACCTAAAATGTCCCGCACCCTGGCGAAGACCGGGACAGAGGCCTGCTGAATTGCAAATGTTTTCTACTCTGACGCTCTAGGCGATGAACTCTGGCCTACATAGCTGCGAAAGGACCTCAACTCCGTGTTTACTCTACTCAAGGGGAAAAGAAAAAGAAAAGGAGGTGAGAAAACGTTCCTGAAGTCCACAGAGGACTCAGTGCATTTTAAATGCATCTCAGCCAACAGGGGCAGCCAGCCTGGGGACAGCTCCTCCCACAGAATCCAGAACCCCCCTGCCCCCCGAAAGAAAATAGTGATAGAGGATGAATGAGACAGGACTGCAGCAAGAGGAGACGAAATGTAAGCGATTGGTTCTGGTAAAGAAGAAAAGCAAAAATCCAATGAAAGGGGATCACTAAGTTTCCAGACAAGAAATGAAATTTATTTTGGTTACCTGGATTCCCAAAGTCACCATATGTTCTCTGTTCTCACCAGCCAACTTATTTTATCCTTGCACAATAGACAAAACTTTATATAATTGCCATACTGTAATAGTTGGAACTCACTGACAATTCTGGAAAAAAGGGCTATTTTCTAAACACAAGTGGGCTCACTCATGATGACTCTGAAAACCATCATGTTTCTAAAAAGGCTTTTAATAAAGCTGATACTAAATATTTTACTCATACCCATTCGGTAGGGCATAGGATGTAAAGCTATATAGATTAAATGGATCTCTAGATTTAACGGATTAAATTAATTGCTTGCTACATTTGGTTTTCACAGTTTTACCCATAGCTACATTAAAATATATTAGGGGGAGTTACCTGGTGGCCTAGTGGTTAGGATTCTGGGCTTTCAGTGCTAGAACCCAGGTTCAATTTCTGGTTGGGAAACAAAAATCCCACAAGCTATGTGGCATAGCCAAAAAAAGAAAGAAAATATATTTATATTTTAAATTGTCTCATTTTCTGTCTCTCTACCCCATAAAATGTGGATGGAAGGTATGGCACTTTTAAATCTCGGGAGCCTGGCCCTAGACCAAGCAGATGGTTAATAATTAAAAGGATACATAAAAGCGTAAATACCTATATCTAGTAATATACATCCCATCCTATTAAACAACTCTACTTCACATCCATGAGGATGACTAGAATCAAATACTCAAATGACAAGTGTTGAGGAGGATATGAATAAAACAGACCTCTCATACATTGCTGGTGGGATTGTAAAATAGTACAGCTGCTTTGGAACACTGGCTGGCAGTTCTGCAAATAATAAACACAGATTATCGTATGACCCAGCAATTCTTCTCTTGGGTACAGATCCCCAAGAAGTGAAAACATATGTCCATGTACACGCTGCTGTATTTAGAATGGATAACCAACAAGGACCTACTGTATAGCACATAGAACTCTGCTCAATGTCATATGGCAGCCTGGATGGGAGGAGACTTTGGGGGGAAATGGAAACATGTATATATGTATGGCTGAGTCCCTTTGCTGTTCACCTGAAACTATCACATTGTTAATCAGCTATATCCCAACACAAAATAAAAATTTTAAAAAGTAAAAAACATATGTCTACACAACAACTTGTACATGAATGTTCATAGCAGGATTATTCTTAGTAGTCAAAAGGTAGAAACAGTCAAATGTCCATCAACAGATGAACAGATAAAGAGAAGATAGTATACACACACAATAGGAAGAAAGAAGTACTGATACATGCAACAACACGGATGAATATTGAAAACATCATGCTAAGTGAAAGCGAACAGTCACAAAAGACTACATTCTATATGGTTCCATTCATATGAAAGTTCAAAATAGGGAAACCCATAGACTAAGACTGTATTAGTGGTTACTTACGACTGGATGGGGCAGATGCGAGGAACAGGAGAGGAACAGATAAAAGGATTACCTTCTCTTTTTTTTTGGCAGCACTGAGTGGCTTGTGGGATCTTAAATCCTGACAAGACATTGAACCTGGACTCCCGCAATGAAAGCACCACGTCTTAATCACTGGACCACCAGGGAATTCCCCAGATTTCTTCTTCAGGTGATGAAAAAGTTCTAAAGTTGACAATGGTGATGGTTGCACTTATCTGTGAATACAATAAATCTCATTCAACTGTACACTTTAAAGGGTGAACTGTACAATAAATGAATTTATATCTCAAAGTGTTTTTTTTTTTAATCTCTACTCATAATAATGCCAGAAGCCCACTAACCCGGAAATCTCTATGGCAAGTTCTCCCTTATAACTGTACTGGACAGTAGAAAGCATGTCTACTGGAGGAAATTCAACTTTCTACTTGATAATTCTATATTCATATTAACATCTTACCGCAAACCAAGTAACACAGAGGGAAATTCCTTGCCATGGAAAGCTTCAAATACTGAAGCTATAACTATTCCAAACAAATGAGCTCATTAACAGAGATTCTGAAGGCCTTTGGATTTCTGGTCTTTCTGTAAAGTCAAATATAAGTGTTGTAATGTCACATATTAGCCACTCTGGGATGCTTTCTAAGGTGAAATTTCATAATGAGGAGGCTGAACCAAGAATGCATTTTTACTTAATGACCAAAGCTACTCCTATCCCAAGTTTGATTTCTTTTTAATCTTTAGTTATAAAGGGGGGGGCGGCGCGGCGCATGAGTGTACATGCTCAGTCCTGTCCGATTCTTTTCAACCTTATGGACCATAGCTTGCCAGTCTCCTCTGTCCGTGCAACTTTCCAGGCAAGAATATTGGAGTGGGTTGTGATTTCCTCCTCCAGGGAATCTTCCCATCCCAGGGATCAAGCCCACGTCTCTTGAGTCTCCTGCATTGGAAGGTGAATTCTTTACCACTGAGCCACCTGGGAAACCCATATAAGGAGGGGATAGGAGGGCAGATTTCATCAGAATTGAGGTTCATTTTCATTTGTGTAATGTTTTTCTTAAGCTAGTATTTATCCTACATTGTGAATTTTGGTAAACTTTCATGTGGTAAAACCAAGGAACGTGACAAGGAATGACATGACTGGAAACACTGATGACGATACTGAAGAGTAAGGAGGGAGGTGCAGAGGAAAGCATAATCAGAAAACTTGGGGACTAAATCCTGGCTCAACTACTTACAAGGTATACAAAATCTGGCCTATGACTTGATCATGAACCTCAGTTTCTTCATCTGTAAAATGGGGATATCAGATACCAGCTCTTAAGGGTTTCTGGGAAGACGTTCATGTCACAGTGCAAGTGACATAAGGAAAAGCAACTGATGATGTAAGCACCTGAGAAATATTTCTCCCTTCTCCTTAGGAAGAGGATGAAAGGTTGAGTCCTCGGTGGTGCTTAAGAGGTACAAAGAAGGGCAAGAACAGAAGATAAGGGATGGTGGGGTTAGGGGGAGTCAGAGGCAAATAGTGTGTGTTCCCCTAGATCCAATGAAGCCAGATAGTGTTAGCAGCTCAGTCATGTCTGACTCTGCGATCCCGTGGACTGTAGCCCGCCAGGCTTCTTGGTCCATAGGACCCTCCAGGCAAGAATACTGGAGTGGGTTGCCATTTCCTCCTCCATGAAGCCAGATAATTCCCAGCCAAAATGGGAGGCAAGATGTGCCTGCATACAAGGAAAAGGACATTAACCCAAAGCAAAATGAGAGCCAAATTAATCTGTCGGTCAAGTCTTTGAGTTTATAATGGATGGAGTCCGTCTTTTCAAGAATTTCCTTTTGGGATATCTAAGGATTAGATGTGGATGTGGTGGACGATAAGAGGATGTAATTAAATGTTAATATCCAGGATGTGTGTACTAGCAAGTTACTCACTGTTAACAGGGATATTTCAAAAGCCTGGATTTTCAGGGAGGAAGCCGGAATGGAAACCAACATCTAGTCCATCTAGTCCACCAAAAGAGAAGAGAGTGTCTTCTCTTTTGACATCCATTAGTAGGAGGATGGAGTTGTGCAACTGTTCTTTACTGAAAAGAATAAAACAGAAGACTTGAAATACTGCGCGAAGTCCACCCGCCCAAATTTGTTACTGGCAATTGAGCGCCCTCTAGTGTCATTTCATAGGGAAGACAGACTTTGAAAGCGGCAACGTTTGGAATCATGCAGGGTTCCAGCCCTGGAAGAAACTGCCAAACCAGCAATGTTTACATAGATACCTTCCAAGGCAGAAGAGGGTTGAAAAAGCATCAAGATGATACAAGTGAGTCCTACTGTCATGAGGTTTGGGAGCATCGTAGGTATTCATCAGACGTTTGTTGAATGATTTAACGACAGTAGGTCCATGGCAGAGTCCTGAATTAATGCCACATCAGGATATTGACATGTAATGAATATGCCACCTGTCAAATGGATACAGCAACGGAAAACTTGATTGTTCCACATTTTAGGATGTTTTCTGAGTGATGCAGTTGAATAAGAACCATGGCAGGATCACCTGTTTGAAATTAAGGAACTGCTCCATTGGGTCAACCAAATGGGCACCCTGTCATAAAAGCAGGTCACCTTTTCCTCTCTGAGCTTTGGTGAGTCCATCTGCAAAGCTGGGGGAGATGGGGAACATGGCTTTCCTCTGAGAAAAAGTTACCCATGACCACCCCCCCCCCATACTGTTAGAGCAGTAAAACATGGTTGATCTATTTATCATCCATCCTGCATCAGATGGGGAAAAAAAAATGCCTAGTTCTAAAGCTGTTCTGGCATCAGATCTATGATTCACTGTGAAGTGAAGAAAAAATAACCACATGGACTTACCTCAAATTGCTTGCCAGTCCAGTTTCTTTTGTTGCCAGAAACGTATGTTCAGTGGAGTTGACAGTATATGGACCAAATATTCCCTGGCTATACCAGTTTTGTGCAGGAAGATTGCAACGATCTTTCCTAACTGAAAAAGAAAAAAAAAAAAAAAAACAACAGCCCCAGCACACAATGAACTGCTTTGATCAGAGTGCGACAATTGCTGAGACAGTCAGCAATGCACTGGAACCTGCAGTCTGCCTACTCTGAGAAATGAGAAAGATAATCCCTATACAACTTCACTGTGCTATATGACACACACCATGTTAGTGTCTTCACTAATGAAATCTACAACACCTTCTACTTCTTTCTGTGAGAATGCAAGTTGTATCTACAGCCTGTATTTACATCCCCTGAACGAATGGTCAATTGCCTGAAACTGAATATCCAGCAGAATGGCCTGAGATGCCCTGCCCTGCCTTTTGGAAAAGCCCCACAGGCCACGTCTCCTGATGGGTGATACATCCGATGACTATTCGTTTGGCCTAGAAGTCACAGACATTTATGCTTCAGACAGTTTGGAGAGAGGTTCCCAGAGCACAGACTAAGAACGCACAGGATTGTTCCCAATCTTCTTTCCAGGACCAAGAGACTAAAGGGCGACCGGATGTCTTAAATGCAACAAGGGTGCATGGTGCTGCCCAGTGCGCTACAACCCGTGGACTGTAGCCCGCCCGGCTCCTCTGTCCATGGAGTTTTCCAGGCAAGAATACTGGAGCCAGTTGCTACTTCCTACTCCAAGGGATCTTCCGGATCCAGGGATCGAATTCACGTCTCTTGAGTCTCCTGTATTGGCAGGCAGATTCTTAACCACTAGCGCTGCCTGGAAGTCAGTGCTGCTAGGAAAGGGTTACAAATCTGTGCCCGGACAGAGCCCTTTAGGAGAGATGCCAAACACAAGCTGGAACTTACTCAACATTGCCAAAAGTAAGGCAGGCAGTTGAGCCCTAGGAGTAAAAATTCAGGCTACCACTGGTCAGCACATTTGACTAGTTGCTATTTTCACAGAAATGGAATGAGGAATAAGGCTGGAGAGGGGCAGAGTCCTTCCGCATTTGCTCTGCACTCACACAATTGTCATTAAGCACCAGGGTGCTTTTAAAATCTGGAAGCCCTGCAGGGGGTTTCTTTTGCCGACTCACAGCTAATGCAGGAGGAATGAGACCTTCTCATCTCCTGCCTTCTTTTCAGGGCTCCTGACCTTCCAATGCCAGAAGTGCTCTCCCAGTGGGTGGGTCAAAATAGCTCATCCAGAACTCGAGGGAGGGTGAAGGAGGTACAAAGAGTTAGTAATGGCCTTCTAAGACTCTGCTTTCAGAGCTATAGAGGTCACATAGGTGACAGGACATCAAAGCTGAATGAAACAGAACACCAAACCCAAGAGCAAAACCCCTTAACTCGTCCTTAGTGAGTGATATTGTAAAAGATTCTTTTTTTTCAAATGGCAAGAAAGACTTTATTTAAGACTTCCTAATCAGGAACGGAGCTCAAAGGGGTCTGACAAGGAGAGATCCTCTGTCACACTACTCATCAGAAAATTCTTTTTTTAATTATTAGAAAAAGACACCCTTGACAAAAAGTGCTAGGTACCCCCACAGAGGAGGGCATGGCAACCCACTGCAGTATTCTTATCTGGAGAATCCCATGGACAGAGGAGCCTGGGGCGGGCAACAGTCCATGGGGTCACAAAGAGTCTAACATGACTGAGCGACTGAGCACAGCACATCCCCACACACCTGTACTTCCCATGCGTCTTATCCCAAGTCAAGCATCAGTAACACATGATTTTATTGAAAACCCCATTTATTTAAGGAAATCAGAAGTATTTTTTATATCTTATTAAATCCCTAAGTGTCATTATGTGGTGACTGTAAGTAACCATTGATTTAATTTTTCCACCAAATAGAATTTAGTGCCCTCAAGTTCACAGCGTTGGATGAAGTATTATACAGAAAGTAATTCACATAGCATCTCGATCTTAAATTACATCAATGACATGTATTATTAGCCATTTCCAAAAAAAAAAAAAACGTGCACCGTGCAAGCAGACAGTCAAGCCCACCCTGTAAGAAAAGATTCATAGTAATACTAGTAAAAACAATAAGAGCAATACTCACACGGTGAGCTTCCCAGGTACAGGACCTATTCTAAATCACTTTACCCATAATGAGCCCGTTTAAATCTCTCAACAGCTCTTAGACATACTCTCAGGACAGCTCATTTTATGGGCAGGAAAGATTTCTGTTGTTTTTCTCAGTTGTGAAAAAATAACTGAGTAAAAGTAAACCCGGGCTAACTACCAACACCGACTTAAATCTAGGTCAACAGGTTTCCCAATCTCTAATCCCCAGTCCAAATAACTGTTCTCTCAAGTCCAAAACACAGAAGTGAATCTCATTCTCAACCTAAAATGTGCAGTTCTGGGTTTGTAACATCACATAATGCCATTTTCATTAGCCATCTGGAAAGCGGGGAGGAAAACTCTTTCTTAAACTGATAAAACTATACTCCTTCGGGGACTTGCCTTGTAGTCCAGTAGTTACCACTCTGTGCGTCCCCTGCAGGGAGCGCAATGCAATACCTGGTTGGGGAACTAAGATCTCACACGCTGCACCGTGCAGCCAAAAAAATAAAAATTGTACGGCTTCAAAGCATCAACTTCGAAGCGAGGTGACCCAACTGCTAGAGAGGCCTCCCAATCTCTTCCTTGCACAATCCTTTCCCCTCTCATGACTCGCCACTCCGCGTATTCTCCCATAAAGAAAAAAACAAATACCAAAATATCAAACTTCCACTGAAGTTTTCTAAGTTTACAAAAAGCAGCAAATAATTCTGCTGACACAGGGAAATCATCCAAAAGAGATGCTGTAACTAATATATGTGTGACTTTAAACATTTTCCCAGCTGCCCCATAACCGGCGATGGAGGCAGTACTTCAGAGCGATAGACCTTTGCTTTGTTCGTTCTTTTCCATCCCCTTTTCAGGCTGAGTCCCCTCCAGCCAGCTATAAATAAGAATGTGTGTGTTACTGGGTCATATTAGTATTTCTGGTTTGGGGTTTATTTGAGTTTTGTCATTTTTATTTTCAAAGTGAAAATAATTTCATCTTCTTCCTGGATATAAAAATACACGGAGGCACCCTACTCCAGTACTCTTGCCTGGAAAATCCCATGGATGGAGGAGCCTGGTGGGCTACAGTCCATGGAGTCTCTAGGAGTCGGACACGACTGAGCGACTTCACTTTCATGCTTTGGAGAAGGAAATGGCAACCCACTCCAGTGTTCTTGCCTGGAGAATCCCAGGGACAGGGGAGCTTGGTGGGCTGCCGTCTATGGGGTCGCACAGAGTCGGACACGACTGAAGCGACTTAGCAGCAGCATAAAGAAACCATCATGAAAAGAAAAGTCCACTGAAATCTCACCATCCTAACCAGTAACACTGAGGTGAAGTTCCTTTGTTGTATTTACATACACACATATGTACACACCTAGGAACAGATATTTCCACAATTTTACCTGAATGGGATTGCTGTTTTTATCATGGACAACTTTTTCCCTCTTTTCTTCTCTTCCTTCAACATTAACAACCTAGAGTGCATTTAGGTTCCCTTTTGTTATCACACATACTCACACATGCATATTCATATATTCCCACATATGTAAGGAGGGTTTTTTAGTTGTTTTTTACCATAATGGCATCACGTGACACTCATTTTGCATCTTTTTCTTCTCACTAACCAGTATCTCATGGAAATCTCTGTCAGACATCTGGCAAGGCTATAATTCATTCCATTTAATGGCCATGTAATATTCTATGGAGTAATGTATTTTAATTTTTCAGCCATTCCCTGATTAATGGCCATTCACCATGTTTCCAGTTCTTGGCAGCTACAAACAATACTGCAATAAACATTCTCGCACACATGTCCTTACAAATTAGCACTTTTATTTTTATGGAATAGATTCCTAGGAGTAGGATTCTGGGGTCAAGGGGAATACGTATTTTTAATTTTAATAGATATTTCCAGATTGCCTTCCAAAAGGGCTGGAACACTTTACAACTCCAATGTATGAGAGCATACTTCTCCTACATCCCTGCTGGCAACAGGTACCATAGCTCAAGTTTTGCCAGGTTAACGGATATAGAGCAATATTCCATTATTAATTTGCATTTCTCTTAGTCCAGACCACTGCACGCATTATACAGCTTGTACACACTTTGTCATGGCTGAAATCCAGCCCACAAACGGCTTGCAAAAGCAAGCATCCTTCTGTGTTCAGTGCGGAGGAAGGGCCCTGACCTTTTCCAGTTTATGGGAAGGTGCTACCTATGGCCTTGTCCTGACCATCAAGAAATTTGAGCATATTTTTAT
The DNA here is from genome assembly GCF_027580195.1 of Bos mutus. Lineage (NCBI taxonomy): Eukaryota > Metazoa > Chordata > Mammalia > Artiodactyla > Bovidae > Bos > Bos mutus. Next base: position 24,318,156 of record NC_091626.1, on the reverse strand, counting down.
ACAGCACAGAATATTTGGACTTGTTGAGTGAATTTTCTCTTCATATCTGTTGCTCACTTTTCTATTGCATTACTTAGTATTTTTCTTGTCAATTTATATGAGCTGAAATTTATTAAGATTATAGAAATCATTTCTGTCATCACATTACAGATATTATTATTTGCCCATTAACTTAGTTTATGATACCATTTATAATATAAATGGTTTTAAAATATTTTAGTCCAGTATATTTATCTTTTCTTTATAACTTCTGGATTCCTAGTCTTAGTGAAAGAGATCTCCTTGATCTTTAGAAAATATATGTAGCCTCCTAAATTACCTCATAAAATATTTTATTTTTTATATTTATCTTTTTTTCCATTTGGAATTTATTTGTGGGTATGAAGTAAGATAGAGGTTCAAATTTACTTTCTTCTGGCAGAATAACCAGGTGAACCAACATCACTTAAAAATGTTCATCCTAAAAAAAAAAATGTTCATCCTTTATCTACTAAATTCAAGTCTCCTTTAGTATGTATTAACCTCTTATGTGCACCAATTCTGAATTCTCAGTTGTGGTCCACTGCTCTAACAATTCCTATAGCAACATCAATTCTTACATCAATAAGTTCCAATATCTGATGTTTTTTCCCATAGTATCTCAGTTATCCTTTGTGTAAAGTTTATTTTATCTAATTAAGAAAAAAACCTATGAGCATCATAAGTGGAATTGCATTAAGTGTACATACTATTTTGTGGAGAACTGACATCTAAATATTGTCTTTATATCCAAGAACATGATGTGGCTTTGCACTTATTCAGACTTTAGTGGTTTTATACTAGTAATAATAATATTTTGTACTTTTCTTTATCCAGGTCCTATGTCTTATTAGATTTTTATCAAAGTATTTCATTATTTTTTTTTGCTATTATAAATGCAATACTTTTCCCCATTTACACATTTAGTAAAGTTCTTGATCTTTATTTAAAATCTATCCCCAGTACCAAATTATCTTTTTTTAACCAGAGTCTCTCAGTTTCTGTAAGTATGTAATCATATCATCGGGAACAAAAAGATAACTTTTCTCTTGTTATTGGATTTGCCAGTCAAATTATAATGGTGATTTTAACAGAAATTATTTTCATATTTCACCATGAATAATAGTACTTACTGTTAGTTTTTGGTATATTTGTTGTCGTTGTTCCATTGCTAAGTCATATCCGACTCTTTGTGACCCCATGGACTATAGTCCGCCAGGCTCTCCTGTCCATGGGATTTCCCAGGCAAGAATACTGGAGTGGGTTGCCATTTCCTTCTCCAGGGCATCTTCTCAATCCAGGGATTAAACCTGCATCTCCTGTATTGACAGGCACTATTGAGCCACCAGGGAGGCCCTTTCGGTAGATAGCTTTCAACATATTTATTTCATTCTATTACTATTAGAATTTTATTAGGAATGAGATAAACTTTATCAAATGCATTTTTGAAGCTACTGATATGATCATAAGGTTTTTCTCCATTATTTAAATCATGGAATTTATTGAGTGGTGTCCTGATAGTGAATCACTCCCAGTCCTGTAACCAGGGAGGGTTATAGGAGGGCTTTATTGTTTTTGTTGTTTGTGCTTACTGGTGTGTGTGTGTGTGTGTGCGAGACACAGAGAGAGAGAGAGAGAGATTTCTAGGTTCTGTTTGCCTGATTCTACTTGCTGATACTTTATTTAAAATTTCTGCAAACACATATTCATTAGTGAGATCAGTCTATAATTCTACTTTTGCACGACCTTTATCAGGTTTTGGTTGTAAAATTATACTGGCTTTGTGAAACAAACTGGAGGATTTTACCTTTTTTCTATAGACTGGGATATTTTAAATAACTTCAGAATCATCCACTCTTTAAAGGTTAGGTAATATATTCAGCTTGGAATCTACCTGGCCCCCATTTTTAAAAGGTGGACTTTTATTTATTTATTTTTGGCTGCACTAAGTCTTCCTTGCCGTGTCCAGGCTTTCTCTAGTGGTGGCCAGTGGGGGCTACTCTCCAGTTGCAGTGCACCGGCTTCCCGCTGCAGTGGCTTCTCTTGTGCAGCATGGGCTCTGGGCACACAGGCTTCAGTGTTTTCAGCACCAGGGCTCAGTAGTTGCAGCCCACAGGCTTAGTTGTTCCACAACATGTGGAATCCTGGACCAGGGATCGAACCTGTGACCCCCGAACTGGCAGGTGGACTCCTATCCACTGTACAATCCATCAGGGAAGTCCTAAAAAGTAGATTTTTTAAATAGTAAATTTTGAATCATCTTTCTGATTTCTCCTATGATAAGTAATCTATTCTGGTTTTTCATGTCTTCTTGGGTCAAATTTGACTGTATGTTGATAGGAAATAATCCTTTCCTTTAAAAGGCTTCAAGTTTGAGGCCATAGAGTTGTGTGTCACAGTCTCTCAAAATCCTTCTGATCTTTCTGTTTTGGACGATGGTTACATCTCCCTTCTTATTCCTAAACTGGTTTCTTTTTGTTCTTTTTCCTTTTCCTTTCAAGCCCTTCAAGCCAAATGTATATAAGGAATGGATGCATTATAAGCCATATTCAATACTGTGTTTTCCTAAAAAGATTGTTAATGCATATGATGCGAAATTTAAAAGATAAAAAGGATATACAGTGAAAAATAATTCTTTCTACTCCTGTCCCCCAGCCACTCAGTATCCTCCTAAGACACAACTACTGTGGAGTGTTCTTTTTCTCACTTCCTGAGGTGAAGTGAGTGCCTATCCCATTGACTTTCAGTCTTTCTTCATTTTTAACATATGCATTTAAGTATATACTTTCCTCTATGAATTGCTTTAGCTGCATTCTAGGGTTTTAATATGCTGGGGTTTTTAATTATCAATTCAATTTTTTACCAAATGCCCATTGTGGTTTCTTCTTTGAATAACGGGTTACATAGATATGGATTTCTTAATTTAAGATGTAGATATATTATTTTTCTCAATTAGTCATTCCCTCCTAAACTGTAATAAGATAATACGTACCCATTCATGTTGAATTTGACCATGTGGCTTTCTTGGGCCCAAGGACTGTTACATGTATGCTATATTGGAGCAGAGCTTTTACACTAAATTGTGTGGTTTGGCTGGGGGTTTTGCACTCCAGTGCCTTCTGCCACAGAAAGGTATGTCCCACTTAGAGATGCCTCCTTCAGCCTGGATCCCAGAATAAAAAGATATGGAAAGCAGACCTGAGGTTAACCCAGAGGCTAACTCTGCTCTAGCTTGGGTAGAGCAGAGCTGCAACATCAAAAACATTAACATGAATGGAAAAGAAATGTGTTAGTAAGTCAAGGAGAGTCTGAGGTTGTTTACTTGCAGGATAACCTAACTAAAGACACCTTATACAATTTGCATACACAAGAGGATTTATTTTCTAGTTATCTTTTTGCTACTGATTTCTGTATAATTGCATTGTGGTCACAAAACACACAATATTATTTAAGTCATTTTAAGTCTGTCAAAGATTACTATGATATCTCCAAGTTTGGTAAACACTACTTGGTCTTGAAAATAATATGTATCCTGCAGTTATTGGATGCAATGTTGTGTATACTGATATGTTCATTAAATTAAGTTTGTTCATTGTGTCGTTCAAAATCTTTCAGGCGCTTCTTAATTTTCGTCCTCTTGTCCTGTCAATTATTGAGAGACACGCATTAAATAGGGAAAGGTTCCAAACAGGGAAAGGAGTACGTCAAGGCTGTATATTGTCACCCTGCTTATTTAAATTATATGCAAAGTATATCATGAAAAACACTGGGCTGGGTGAAGCACAAACAGGAATCAAGATTGCCAGGAGAAATATCAGTAACTTCAGATATGCAGACAACACCACCCTTATGGCAGAAGAAAGCAAAGAAGAACTAAAGAGCCTCTTGGTGAAAGTGAAAGAGGAGAGTGAAAAGTTGGCTTAAAACTCAACATTCAGAAAACGAAGATCATGGCATCTGGTCCCATCACTTCATGGCAAATAGATGGAGAAAGAGTGGAAACAGTGACAGACTTTATTTTGGGGGGCTCCAAAATCACTGCAGATGGTGACTGTAGCCATGAAATTAAAAGACGCTTGCTCCTTGGAAGAAAAATTATGACCAACCTAGACAGCATATTAAAAAGCATAGACATTACTTTGCCAACAAAAGTCCATCTAGTCAAAGCTGTGGTTTTTTCAGTAATCGTGTATGGATGTGAGAGCTGGACTATAAAGCTGAGCCCCAAAGAGTTCATGCTTTTGAACTGTGGTGTTGGAAAAGACTCTTGAGAGTCCCTTGGACTGCAAGGAGATCCAACCAGTCCATCCTAAAGGAAATCAACCCTGAATATTCATTGGAAGGACTGATGGTGAAGCTGAAACTCCAATACTTTGGCCACCTGATGCGAAGAATTGACTCATTTGAAAAGACCCTGATGCTGGGAAAGATTGAAGGTGGGAGAAGGGGACAACAGAGGATGAGATGGTTGGATGGCATCAGCGACTCAATGGACATGAGTTTGAGTAAACTCCAGGAGTTGGCAATGGACAGGGAGGCCTGGCGTGCTGCAGTCCATGGGGTCACAAAAGTCGGATGCAACTGAGCGACTGAACTGAACTGATGCATTAAAATAGCCTGTTATTATGGATTTGCTAGTTTGTCCTTGTTAGTTCTGTCAACTTTTTAACATATGTTAATATATTCAAGGTAGATTTATCGTATCACCCTAGTGAACTGAGCCAGTAATCATCATGAAGTGACCATTTTATTTCTAGTTATGCTTTTTGCCTTAAAATAAATCTATGTTGTTCAATACGCAGCCACACAGCTGTCTCTTCTATTTAACAAGATATTATTTTACTCTCCTTTGCTTCTCAGATTTTTTTGTATCCTTAGGTTTTTAAGTGGCTCTTGTAAATAGTGGATAGTTGGGTTTTATTTGTTTTTTATCCAGTCTGATAATCTTTGTCTTTTAACTGAGGTATTTGAAATTAATATAATTGTAAATTATACATATACAATTAATATGTATACAAATATATTATTGTAATATGTTTACAATAATATACTCCATATACAATTAATGTAAATGCTGATATATTTGGATTAAATATTATGTGCTTGATTCTTGTTTCATATGTTTTATGTTCCTTTTTCTCTCCTTTTTTTTTTTGCCTTCTTTTGGATTGACTGAGAATTTTATTTATTTATAATATATATTTATTATGGCTGTGCTGGTTCTTTGTTGCTGCGTGGGCTTTTCTCTAGTTGCAGCAAGCAAGGGCTACTCTCTAGCTGTTGTGGTACACAGGCTTCTCTTTTTGTGGCGGTTTCTCTAGTTGCAGGGCACGAGCTCTAGGGCATGCAGTCTCAGAAGCTGTAATTTCCGGGCTCAAGAGCACAGTCTCAATAATTGTGGCACACAGGCCTAGTTGCTCTGGGCATGTGGGATCTTCCCGGATCAGGGATTGAGCCCATGTCTCCTGCATTGGCAGGTGGATTCTTTTTTTTTTTTAACTTTACAATATTGTATCAGTTTTGCCATATATCAACATGAATCTGCCACAGGTATACATGTGTTCCCCATCCTGAACCCTCCTCCTTCTCCCCTCCCCGTACCATCCCTCTGGGTCATCCCAGTGCACCAGCCCCAAGCATCCAGTATCATGCATCGAACCTGGACTGGTCACTTGTTTCATATATGATATTATACATGTTTCAATGCCATTCTCTCAAATCATCCCACCCTCTCCCTCTCCCTCAGAGTCCAAAAGACTGTTCTATACATCAGTGTCTCTTTTGCTGTCTCGTATACAGGGTTATCGTTACCATCTTTCTAAATTCCATATATATGCATTAGTATACTGTATTGGTGTTTTTCTTTCTGGCTTACTTCACTCTGTAAAATAGGCTCCAGTTTCATCCACCTCATTAGAACTGATCCAAATGCATTCTTTTTAATGGCTGAGTAATACTCCATTGGGTGTATGTACCACAGCTTTCTTATCCATTCATCTGCTGATGGATATCAAGGTTGCTTCCATGTCCTGGCTATTATAAACAGTGCTGCGATGAATAGTGGGGTACACGTGTCTCTTTCAGTTCTGGTTTCCTCAGTGTGTATGCCCAGCAGTGGGATTGCTGGGTCATAGGCAGGTGGATTCTTTACCACTGACCCATCAGGGAAGCCAGACTGAGTATTTTTTATCATTTTATTTTCTTACATACTTTGAAGTTCTATATTATTTTTCTGTTCTTTTACATTTAGTGTGTACATTAAAAATTATACACTCATGACTTACCAAAATCTAATATAACCAGTTTAATCTTCCAGAAAATTCAGTAAATTTTTAGAACATTTAATTCCACATATCTTCCTCCAGTTTATCTGTTATTGTTGTCATGTGTTTTACTTTGAAATTCTACAATTGATATTCTCCTAGATTACCCATTTATCCTATCTAATTACCCATTTATCTCCTATTTATCCCTTTGTTCGTGTTTTATTCATTAATGTATTTCTAACCTTTCACCTGAGATCTTTTTCATCTTACCTGGAAAAGAAAAACTTCTTGAGAATTCTAAAATTTTAGTGGGCTTGATGATAGTGAACTCTGTTTTTGTTTGGCCAATAAAATATCTTTATTTTCCCTGCAGTTTTTGTCCAGATAATTTTTTTATAGTTTTTTAACTTTACAATATTATATTGGTTTTGCCATATATCAACATGAATCCGCCACAGGTATACACGTGTTCCCCATCCTGAACCCTCCTCCTTCCTCCCTCCCTGTACCATCCCTCTGGGTCGTCCCAGTGCACCAGCCCCAAGCATCCAATATTGTGCATCAAACCTGGACTGGCTACTCGTTTCATATATGATATTATACATGTTTCAATGCCATTCTCCCAAATCATCCTACCCTCTCCCACAGAGTCCAAAAGACTGTTTTATACATCAGTGTCTCCTCTGCTGTCTCGTATACTGGGTTATTGTTACCATCTTTCTAAATTCCATATATATGCGTTAGTATACTGTATTGGTGTTTTTCTTTCTGGCTTGCTTCACTCTGTAAAATAGGCTCCAGTTTCATCCACCTCATTAGAACTGATTCAAATGTATTCTTTTAATGGCTGAGTAATACTCCATTGTGTAGATAATTTTGTAACTTAGAAATAATTTTAAATGCAAAGAAATTTGTAAAACTAAGACAAAGAACCTTTTGTTTTCCTGACCATTTCCAAATAAGTTGCCAATGGGATGCCCCAACACACTTGAACACTTGGTGGTATAATACTTACAAACAAGGACATTCCCCATACGTAACCAAAATACAATCAGAAAATTAACGTTACACATTATCACCATCTAATATAAAGACCCATTCCAAGTTTTGCTAATTGTTTCAATAATACCCTTTAGAAAACTAGAAGATTCAATTCAGGTGACATGTTGCATAAAACTATCATCTCTTTAGGCTCTTTCAACCTGGAATAGTTCCTCAGACTTCCCTTATGTTTTATAACCTTGAAACTTTTGAAGATTACAGGATAGTTATTTTGTAGAATGTCCGTCATTCCGTTATCTGGTGTTTTCTCATGAATAGTTTCAAGTGATGTGTTTTGGTCAGGAATACTACAAAAGTAACGCTGTGTTCTTCTCACTGCGTATTATCAGATGGGACCCAATCTAAATTTGTGTCATGACAGGTGATACTAACTTTGGTCACTTGACTAAGGTGGTATCTGTCAGGTTTCTCCACTGTATAAATCACCCTTTCCCACTTCGTAATTAATAAGTATTTCTAGGCAATATCTTGAAATTATCTACATATCCTTACTTCATCAAACTTTTACCCTCTAAAATGCAAATCAAAAGTACAATGAGGTATCACCCCACTCTGGTCAGAATTAACATCATCAAAAAGTCTACAAATAATAAATGCTGGAGAAAGTGTAAAGGGAAAGCAACCCTCCTACACTCTTGGCAGGAATGTAAATTAGTATAGCCACTATGGAAAACAGTATGGAGGCTCCTTAAAATGCTAAAAGTAGAGCTACCACATGATCCAACAATCCCATTCCTGGGCACATATCCAGAGAAAGCTATAATTTGAAAACATACATGTACCCCAGTGTTGATAGCAGCACTATTTACAATAGCCAAGACATAAAGAAATCTAAACGTCCATCCACCGCTGAATGGATAAAGATGCGGTATGCATACACAACAGAATATTGCTTACCCATAAAAAAGAATGAAATAATGTCATTGCAGCAACATGGATGAACCTAGAGATTATCACATCAAGTTAAGCCAAAGACAAATAGCATATCATATGTTATCACTTACATTCTATTGCAATACGTGGAATCTAAAAAAAGAAGATACTTAAAGCAACTATGCTTCAGTTAAAAAATAATTTTAAAATCTTTTAAAATTTTCAAAAGAAGACACAAGGCAGAAATAGACCACAGACATAGAAAAGAAATGTATGGTTACCAAAGGGGCAAGGGAAGGATAAGTTAGAAGTCTAGGATTAACATATACACACTGAAAAATATAAACTAACCAATAAGGACCTACTGTATAACATAGGGAACTATACTCAATATTTGTTGGGTCTTAGTTGTAGCACACAGGATCTTTAGTTGCACACATGGAATCTAGTTTCCTGATTCAGGGATGAAACTCTGTTTTTCATAACCTGCATTGGAAGTGTGGAGTCTTAGTCACTGGATCACCAGTGAAGTAACCTTCATTTTTACAGAGTATTTTTCACCTTTTCTAGGCCAGCTTTCTCTAGTAGCAATACCAACTATAAAACTAGGTTGGCAAGGACATGTCCAATTTATTACCCATATTGCCTAGACCTGAGTCAGCAGGACAGTCAAAAAATTCTCAAACACACAGACCTGATTTCAGCAATTATACAATATAAGAGTCTCTCTTCCTTCAGCTCCCTTTTGACTCCACCAGGTTCCTGCCTGGTGCCTCACTCAGAACAGTTTGACAGTCCTGGCTCCCTCCACTCTCATGGTATTATCGCTGGGGGACCTGGACGTTTCTTCCCTCCTAGTGATGCCAATTGATGCCAAGGAAATCTGAATCTTTCTTCATTTTTCTTGAACTCTGGGTTCTACCTTTTTCTTTTTTTTTCTTTGTCAGAGGCCTCTTTTCCTTATATTTGTTTAGTTATATCTCCTCATTTCTAAAACATTATTAGACCTTTTATATTTAACTTTATTGCTTATCAGGGTAGGTACCAGGCTGCAGAGATTTATGTCAAGGACAAGAATCAGATGTGCAGAGAGAAGCAGAGATGAGAGTTCACGTAGCTTTCAAAAGGCAAAGATAAAAATCACCTGGGTTCCTGATTCCTAATTCCAGTGCCACCTTCCCTTAGACACCTTAGTAGTGGTTTAGTCACTAAGTCATGTCTGACTCTTGCAACCCCATGATCTGTTACCTGCCAGGCTCCCCTGTCCATGAGATTTTCCAGGCAAGAATACTTGAGTGGGTTGCCATTTCCTTCTCCAGGGGATCTTCCTGACCCTGGGATGGAAGCTGGTCTCCTGAATTGCAGGCAGATTCTTTACTTACTGAGCTACCAGAGAAGGAAGGTTGGTTTAGACACCATGACATACCCCAAAATCCTTCTGCTAAATTCTGCTCTGGCTTGTGCTAGCCTGACTGGCTTTCTGGTGCTTTGCATAAAGAAGAGTAACTAGGACATCCATCTATCTGCAAATCTCAGTCCACCTAGCCAAAAATATCCTCTTCTAAAATCAGCACCTACAAACACTTTGCATTGGATAGCCCAGCCTACCTTAAATTCTGAGAATCACCTATTCCTACAACAATCTCATGTTGGTATCAGTTCAGCATTCTCGCCGACCAGATGGCCATGCACAAGCTCAGAGTATCTGCAGAGGCTGCTTCGGTCTTATAGTCCAGGGACCAGTGGATTTTGTCACACTTATGCTATGCATATTGCACTGCCATGGGCCCTATTCATTCTGAAGACTTCCCCCACAGCTCAGCACTTAAAACGCATATTTACTGAGCATGGAGAGTGTAGGCTTCGGCCAGAAAGTGCAAACTCTGACAACGAAACCAACCCAGAGATCGTTCCTTAATACAGAGTTGCTCAAGCTGTTACTCCCTTACGAAGTGTCCTTTCAATTGCATTGTCATATTACCTTAATTTATTCAACATCTCAGAAACCTGAAAAACGACTCTAAATCACAGACCTCAAAGCCTTTATCTCACCCATTTTTATTCCCCTTAGAATTTACGTCCTGACTTCACTAGTCTAACAATGATTGCTCTGGCTGCTTGCACGACAAGATCTGCTGGGGGCGGAAAGCCCAGCTGTGCTTTCTCTGCCTCTGACACCCCCCCCTCCCCCCCCCCGGCAATCAACACAACTCTACCAGGGCGTCCCTAATGGCATCGGCAGCAGTGGGCAATGCTCCCGCTCATTACTAGCAGCACTAGCACCGTGGGGCTAGTGGGAACGAATGTTTATTTAGCTCCAGCAAATGAGCCGACCCACCATGAGACCCCGTCCACAAAGGTGCAGTGAGAGGAAGCCATTTATAGAGAGAAGCTTGTTCTGCGGAAGCCTCCACTGTAAAATGAAGTGGTTAAAGCTTCTGTCACAAAACCTACCATGGCTGACGCTTAGCCTCGTTTGAAGGAGCTATCACTTCAGATGTGAGGGTGGAAAATCACACTTATGCCTCAGAATGGGAAAAAGGAAGCCTTGAAACCACCCTTTGCGATTCTCCCCGCTCTCTTAAGAGAGTGCAGTTGAGCTTCTGGGATGCCCACTGTGTGGAAGACGATCACAGTGCAACTTTAGAGGTTCTGTTTCGCTGAGTTCTCAGGTGCTCACGGTGGGTCAAGCACTCTTCTAAGTGCTTTGTAAAATCCACATGTATTTAATCTTCATGTGGAGATGGATAGCCTTAGTATCATCACTTTTCACTTGGGGAAACAGGCTCAGAGAGGTTAAGCAACATGCCCAAGATCCTACAGCTAAATAGGAAAGGAACAGGAATTTGAACACAGGCTGACTGACTCCATGGCACAGTCTTACACTCTAGACCGCATTTGAGATGATCATTAACAGTAATAAGCAACATTATTCATAAGGTGTGTTAACTTCCCTGGTGGTCCAGGGGTTAAGTTTCCACTACACGGGGCCTGGGTTTGATTCCTGATCGGGGGAGCTCTGCATGCCACGAGGTGAGGCCAAAAAAAAAAGTGTCTTCCTTCCAATATACAAAACACCTTCAAATGTTTTCTTCTTTATCCAGAGTGTAGTATTTCTCTGAACTGGAAAAGTGGGATCACAGTACCTCAAATTACCTCTTTTAATGCTTAACAGAGGACTAGATAGTTAAATTTGGGACAAAACAAGGAAGAAATGAATTTTGTGAGAGCATGTAGCTTTCAGTGTTGATTCATCTGAGAGAGAGGGAGAGGACGCTATTTGTGGTTGAAGAGGCTCCATACTTTAGCCTTCTTGGTTTACTTGACTGTCTGTATATATGATTCTAGAAAATACAACAGAAACACCACAGATTCCTCTCCTGGGATCAGGAATAACATTCCCAGCAGATTTGTAAAAAGCCTCCCCACGTACAAGTACACGTGGGTTTCTTGATGGATTCAGTTCTGCTTCAAGTCCACTGTAGTTCCCTAAATCTAAATGGAAGCAGAATTCTTCCCTACTCCCTTCCTCCTGTCCCCTAAAGGCAATCCTCCTATCAGTGCTAAACAGAAACTCAAATGCAGAATTTACCAGGGAGGCATTAAATTTGGAACAATTACATGCATGAATCTTTTTTTTTCCTGCTCTTATTCTGCAGGATATTTTTTTCCTTCTCTCAATCTACAGCTTCCTACTTCTATAAAGCTGTTGACACTGATAAAGCCAATCACGGGAAACAATGCAAATTCCTTTAATGGTCTTCCATCTTGCTGAGGAAATATTTGAATTATGCTCACAGAAGCTCTGGGCTTCCCTGGTGGCTCAGACGGTAAAGAATCCACCTGCAATGCGGGAGACCTGGGTTCAATCCCTGGGTTGGGAAGATCCCTTGGAGGAGGGCATGGCAACCCATTCCAATATTCTTGCCTGGAGAATCCCATGGACAGAGCAGCCAGGCGGGCTACAGAACATGGGGTTGTAGAGTCAGACACAACTGAGCGACTAACCACATGGAAGCTCTAGCAAGGTACTCTTCCGGTAAGCACTTTCTCACTTCCATTGTAGACCATCCTGGGAAGACCTCCAGGCCTGCAAATGTTTCCTGAGGGATGGGGGTGGGGTTTTAATTATTTGCAGAATCCTCCGAATGGAACCACAGTCCTTGCCCCTAAGTGAAAAAAACGAAAGTGCTAGTCTTTCAGTCATGTCCCACTCTTTGCCATCCCATGGACTGATGCCCATCAGGCTCCTCTGCCCATGGAATTTATCAGGCAAGAATATTGTAGTGGGTTACCATTTCCTTCTCCGGGGATCTTCCCGACCCAGAGACTGAACCCAGTCTCCCGCATTTCAGACAGCTTCTTTACCATCTGAGCCACCAGGGAAGCCCAGCACTAAGGAGACACGGTAATAAAAGAAGTAGGCTCCTGCAACGACCTGCATACCCCAGAAAGGGCTCTGTTGATGCCTAATGGCTGAGAACCCTCTTTAGGTGGGCAGGGACTAAGAAATGCACAACTGAGGATGAATCCTGATGAAGAAAATACTCTTTGTATCCGAAAGAGGCCAAAAAAGGCATTTCTGGGCTAATCTGGATGCCATGAGGGTGTAGAGTCACAACATTCGGCATACTGAGCATGAAACACACAGGCCCCAGGCTAGGCATTTACAACCGGCCTCCTGTTTACAAATGGGCTCCAGGTGGACACTTAAAACTAGCATCGTGCTTGCATTTCCTGAAACAGAGATAGGTGGCTCCAGGTGAGGCATTTACAATCAGCCTCCTGTTTGCCCCCCTAAATGGAAGTAATAACAGAAACAAGGTAAATAGCCAGGCTTTGTCTCTTTGTGGACACCTTAAGATAATGAAAAAAGAAAGTGAAGTCGCTTAGTTGTGTCCAACTCTTTGAGACCCCATGGACTGTAACCTATCAGCCCCCTCCAACCATGGGATTTTCCAGGCAAGAATGCTGGAGTGGGTTGCCATTTTCTTCTCCAGGGGTTCTTCCCGACCCAGGGACCGAACCTGGATCCCCTGCACTGCAAGCAAACGCTTTACCATCTGAGTCACCAGGGAAGACCCCTTAAGATAATAGTCATGACAGAAACAGAGAGGGGTTAAACCTTGTTTGAGTAAAGGATCAAGAGATCACATATTACCCCTCCTTGCGGCAAGGGAAACACTACACATGCACAGAAAGACTCCTCAGAGGTCAAAAGTCAGGGGCCAATGCCAGGCCACTATCAATCTTGCTTCTCCCAGATGCCTTTGCGTCGTGATCCATATTGGCTGAGAGATGCGTGCACATCTATGGGGAAGGTCCTGAAACGAATTAACAAGGGGGATGAAACAAGGTGATTGGCCAGAAGGAAGACAAAGACCTGGAAGAACTGCCCTATGTAAATGATTTAACCACCTCTTTCCTGTGCTCCTCCTCTTTAAGGAGGGTGCCCATGTCTTTCTCTCCAGGTGTGTTCTCTGCCTCTCTTCTAGCGTAAAGGTTTCTCTGTGTGCTTTCCCACTTGTTGTGCTATATCTCTAATAATAAACTATGTACCTGCTTTTATAGTTTTTGTCTCCATGAGAAATGCATTTTTCACTAGGGGCAAGAGCCAAGGGAAAATAGCTTCTAACCTCTAGCCTCTAACCCTTTCTGGTCTGGTGACTAGATTCCTGGTTTTCATCCAGCATGCTGCTGCTGCTGCTAAGTCGCTTCAGTCGTGTCCGACTCTGTTCGACCCCATAGACGGCAGCCCACGAGGCTCCCCCGTCCCTGGGATTCTCCAGGCAAGAACACTGGAGTGGGTTGCCATTGCCTTCTCCAATGCAGGGAAGTGAAAAGTGAAAGTGAAGTCGCTGAGTCCTGCCCGACTCTTAGCAACCCCATGGACTGCAGCCCACCAGGCTCCTCCATCCATGGGATTTTCCAGGCAAGAGTACTGGAGTGGGGTGCCATTGCCTTCTCCGGCATACCCAGGTTCAATTCCTGGGCAGGGAATTAACAGCTCACTTCACGCCACCAATCACTGCTGCCTCTCCAAGATCAATGCTGCCTCCTTGAAAGCACAACTCAAGCTTCTCAGATCTCAGGTTAGGTGCAGGACAAGGAGGGATTTCACTTTGCACACAATTCCAGAAGGACAAGCCTGGCTAATGTTTTCCTTTTTAACTGATCAAATTGAGTTTTTGAAAATCATATAGTATAAGAATATGTATTGACCTGAAAAATGATTAAGCATATTGTTTAAACAAAAAGAGTCATTTCCTGAAAGAGCCTTTTCCTGAAATAGACTCCAACTCAATGATCCAAGGGAGTTTAATGAAGATATTATTAACAAAGGTGTAAGCAGGATAAAAAGAGACAAGAAAGACCAATGGGGCACCCACGAGCTAGTAACAGAAAGAAGTTATTACCACCAAGGGCCTTGAAGGGACAAGGAGGAGAAATGGAATTTGGGGAGCCTGATAAGCACTGGAGCCAGGGGAGGGGCCACTGCCAGAAAATACATCCCAAAGCAGGCAAGGGATTCTCTCTCCTCCCACTCCCCCAGTCTCCTACTGGTTGAATTCAGTCAGAAAGCGGGCTGCAGAGCTTCCCTGGTGGTCCAGTGGTTAAGACTCTTGTGTTCCCACTGCAGGGAACCAGGCTTGATCCCGTCAGGGAAGTTCCACACACCACACAGAGTGGCCAAAAAGAAGGGGGAAAAAAGGAAGGAAGTCACAGAGGAGCCAACATAAAACATTTTGTAGACGTGCACAGAGCCAGAAAAGGATTGGGGGAGTGCATGAAGAGAATAATCAGCACCACCAACCCACAATAGCACCTCAGTCACTTCTTATCACATTATCCTATTGTTGTTTTTTATTGCACTTATTACCCCATGTTTTATCTTTTATTTCTTTGTTCCCCTTCCCCCACCATTAGAATGTAAACTCCTTGAAAGAAAGGAAGGATTTTTGTCTCTCCAAAACTACATTTTCACATGGAGTGCTGGCATCCTCTTTGTGGGGGGTGGAGAGTATGACCCAGCACAGATTCTCAGAACCCATGTGGGGTTAGAAGGACATCTGCAGTGGGGAGAGGACAGTGGTTAGAGACTCTTATATGAATGACCACATACAGAGGGATTGTTCAAATAAGTAAATTAAAAAAAAAAGATAATGTTAATTTTACTGTTGGGGAAGGGAGATACAAATATAGAAAGAGAAAAAACTTGAATGAGCCCGCATGGTGATGGATTGGAATTGAAGGTATTGGCGTGAACTCATGGTTATCAAGATAGGGTTAATATAGATGTAAATGTGTACGTGTGTTTGTGTTGTATGTGACAGTGTGTGGGTATATATTTCCAACTTTAACCCTAAGTTGCAGTATACTTGGAACAGGGATACCCTAACAGCAATGAGTGCACTTAGCACTCAAATCTTGGCTTCTAAATACCAATTTCCACTAAGTGAGACTGGGACACCTTAGGTAAATGACTCATTTCAGGCTTGGGCAGAAAAAGAACAAGATGAGCCTGGAATATCTTTTTTTCCAGAAGAGAATGATCAACGAATGATGAGGCAAGTAAAAAGGACACAGAAGTAGTTAGGAAGAGCAAATCTGGGGCTATTTGAGCATCAAAATAAATAATGATAAGGATGGATTTAGCCCACTGAAAAACATAGGAAACCATAAGCCCATAAATAGGTTAATTAATTAAATGTTTGATAAAGAATAGGATATTTACATAGACTCGTAAATACTAACAAAATTACAAAAAAATAAAGAGTGATTTTGTACCATGGTTATATGAGATATTACCACAGGTAGTTATATGAAAGGTACAGGGACCTCTCTGGACTATTTCTGCAAATTCCTGTGAGCCTCTATGACTTAAGTTTTTTTTTTTTTTTTTATTTTTAAATTTTAAAAGAGTGACTTTACATAGGAGAAGCCTGCCTGCTGTCACCCTTAATCAAGAAGTGAAAATTAACATCGTCATCTATAATGGGACCAACCAAAATCATGTGCCTTCTGATAGGAAGCAGTAAGAAGAATGCTGTCACTTCTCTGACTTTCCTATTAAAGATACAATCTGGAGCCAATCATGGAAAACATAAGACAAAACCAAATTGAGGACCCAAACTAAAGGATATTCTACAAATTAACTGGACTATAATATTCAAAAGTGTCAAGGTTATTAAAATTAAAGACTGAAGAAGACTTAACAGATATAACTAAACACATGTGATTCTGAATTGATATTTTTGCCATAAAGGAAAGTATTGAGACAATAGGTGATAACTGAGTGGGACCAAGGATTAGATGGTAGTGGTATAAAAATGTTAATTTCCTGAATTTGACGGAGTATGTAGGAGAACATCCTCATTTGAAAAAACACAACTAAGAGTAGTCCACTGTGAAAAGTCTCTGTACTGGTTGGAATTTTCTTTTAGTTTGTTGTTGTTCAGTCACTCAGGCGTGTCCAGCTCTTTCCGACCCCATAGACTGCAGCATGCCAGGCTTCCCTGTCCTTCACTATCTCCCAGAGCTTGCTTAAACTCATATCCACCCTGGAGAAGGAAATAGCAACCCACTCCAGTACTCTTGCCTAGAAAATCCCATGGACGGAGTGGCCTGCGTCCATGAGGTCGCAGAGTCGGACACCATTGAGCAACTTAACTTTCACTTTATTGTGGTATAATTTTCACACCATAAAATTCAGCTGCTTCAAATGTACAATTCAATGATTTCTAATAAATCCATCGCCAAAAAAAAAAAAAAAACTCATATCCATTGAGTCAGTGATGGCATACAACCATCTCATCCTCTGTTGCCCCCTTCTCCTCCTGCCTTCAATCTTTCCCAGCATCAGAGTATTTTCGAATTTATGGGCTCTTCAGATCAGGTGGCCAAAGTATTGGAGCTTCAGCTTCAGCATCAATCCTTCCACTGAATATTCAGGGTTGATTTCCTTTAGGATTGACTGGTTGAATCTTTAGTTTGTAACTGTTTCAAAATTTTTTTAAATTATTAAAAAAACACAACTATACTCCTAGCACCTAGCATAGGCATGGCATTCCAAGGTCCCAATAAATATTTGTTGAAGAATTAATGAACTATATAAACAATGACAACAAATACATGCTTAGAAACAGACATCCAAATATTAACAGTGGTTTCTTGAGAGGTATGAGTTTATTACAGATTATTTGGGTGTATTTTTTATTTTGTGCTTCTCTGTTTCTTAAATTTTCCGAATCAAGCATGTTTTATGAACTGTTAAATTAGTCAGGCTGATGCTACTAGCTAAGAATAACATTTTCAGTTCAGTCCAGTTCAGTCACTCAGTTGTGTCCGACTCTTTGCGACCCCATGGACTGCAGCACGCCAGGCCTCCCTGTCCATCACCAACTCCCAGAGCTTACTCAAACTCATATCTATTTAGTCGGTGATACCCTCTTCCCCTTCACCCCCTTCTCCTCCTGCCTTCAATCTTTCCCAGCATCAGGGTCTTTTCCAATGAGACAGTTCTTCCCATCAGGTGGCCAAAGTATTGGAGTTTCAGCTTCAGCATCAGCCCTTTCAATGAATATTCAGGACTGATTTCCTTTAGGATGGACTGGTTGGATCTCCTTGCAGTCCAAGGGACTCTCGAGTCTTCTCCAACACCACAGTTCAAAAGCATCAATTGTTCAGAGCTTGGCTTTCTTTATAGCCCAATTCTCACATCCATACGTGACTACTGGAAAAACCATAGCTTTGACTAGATGGACATTTGTTGGGAAAGTAATGTCTCTGCTTTTTAATATGCTATCTAGGTTGGTAATAATTTTTCTTCCAAGAAGCAAGTGTTTTTTTTAATTTCATGGCTGCAGTCACCATCTGCAGTGATTTTGGAGCCCAGAAAAATAAAGTGTGTCACTGTTTTCCCTATCTATTCCCCATGAAGTGATGGGGCCAGATGCCATGATCTTAGTTTTCTGAATGTTGAGCTTTAAGCCAACTTTTTCACTCTCCTCTTTCACTTTCATCAAGAGGCTCTTTAATTCTTCACTTTCTGCCATAAATGTGGTGTCATCTGCATATCTGAGGTGATTGATATTTCTCCCTGCAATCTTGATTCCAGCTTGTGCTTCCTCCAGCCCAGCATTTCTCATGATGTACTCTGCAAATAAGTTAAATAAGCAGGGTGACAATATACAGCCTTGACGTATTTCTTTCCCGATTTGAAACCAGTCTGTTGTTCCATGTCCAGTTTGAACTGTTGCTTCTCGACCTGCATACAGATTTCTCAGGAGGCAGGTCAGGTGGTCTGGTACTCCCATCTCTTTCAGAATTTTCCACAATTTGTTGTGATCCACACAGTCAAAGGCTTTGGCATAGTTAATAAGGCAGAAATAGATGTTTTTCTGGAACTCTCTTGCTTTTTCAATGATCCAACGGATGTTGGTGATTTGATCTCTGGTTCCTCTGCCTTTTCTAAAACCAGCTTGAACGTCTGGAAGTTCATGGTTCACGTACTGTTGAAGCCTGGCTTGGAGAATTTTGAGCATTACTTTGCTAGCACGTGAGGTGAGTGAAATTGTGCGGTAGTTTGAGCATTCCTTTGGCATTGCCTTTCTTTGGGACTGGAATGAAAACTGACTTTTTCCAGTCCTATGACCACTGCTGAGTTTTCCAAATTTGCTGCCATACAGAGTGTAGCACTTTCACAGCATTATCTTTTAGGATTTGAAATAGCCCAACTGGAATTCCATCATCATATTCCAGCAGTACCGTAAGTCGAGTTTGTGGGTTCCAGCATTTGATATTATCAGTTACTTGGGCTGGACCCTTGGAAACTGCTTCAGACCACCCAAGAATACCAAAACCACAGGTCAATTATTACCAGGATACATGACTTCCAGGTGCCCATAATATTCTTGCCTGTTACTCAGGGCTCTCTCCTTCCCAGAATCATGTCCTAAGTGGTAGAACCAGTCATTGGCAGTTCAGTGAACATGTAGTCATACTAAGGGGTTGGAAGAGTTTGTGGGATATTTAATTCACATTAGTAAAAGGATGGGAGAATTACTCTGGATCGAGATTTCCAGTGACCAAGACATTCACATCCCTTGGATACTGAATGCTGCTGCTGCTGCTGCTAAGTCGCTTCAGTCGTGTTCGACTCTGTGCGACCCCATAGACGGCAGCCCACCAGGCTCCCCCATCCCTGGGATTCTCCAGGCAAGAACACTGGAGTGGGTTGCCATTTCCTTCTCCAATGCATGAAAGTGAAAAGGGAAAGTAAAGTCGCTCAGTCATGTCCGACTCCTAGGGACCCCATGGACTGCAGCACTCCAGGCCTCTCTGTCCATGGGATTTTCCAGGCAAGACTACTGGAGTGGGTGCCATTGCCTTCTCCTGATACTGAATAAACACTGACAAATTCTGATGAAAAGAATCCTTTCTTCTGGGCTCTGAGAGGATTGTTATCATACTGTGGACACATTGATTATGTTTCTCCTGTATTGATTACATTTTAGATTAGTGTCTCTCTGATGGGATTTGACAAGTGTTCCTACAGAACACATTTATATGTCACCTGGAGAATCCCGTGGACGGAGGAGCCTGGTGGGCTACAGTCAGATATGACTGAGCGACTTCACTCTTTCTTAAAATGAACAACTCCTGCAATTGGTTGCCGTGTGTAACATGTGGATTTAGTTAATATTTAAATTTTATATTTTAATAAGTAATATAAGCCAATAGTCGAAATTCAAAAGGTGCAAGAGGGTGAAAACTCTCTCCCATCCCTGTCACCTAACCACCCAGGTCCCAACAGGTAATGAGTATTATCATTCCAGGGAGATATACATTCATACACACACCTACTGTTTACCCTATATAATACTTTACATACTGCTCTTCATCTTGCTTTTTTAACCAAGAATCTATTTTGGAGATACTTTTACCTCAGCATACAAAGAGACTCCTTTTATTTTTTTAAGTGCACAGTATTCCACTGAATGAATGTATCATTGCTTTTTTTTTTTTTAATCATTGCTTTTTAAACTACTAACGGACCCTAAGATGGCATCCAAAATTTCACTATTACAAAATATTTCACGTACTTAAGTTATTTTTCATATAAGCAAATGTATTTTTAGGGTGAATTCCTAGTAGTGTAACTGCTAGGTCAAAAGTATGTGCGTTTTTAATTTTGATAAATATTGATACATTGCCAAGTTGTCTCCCTTAGAGCTTGCATGGGGGCCTCACCACGCTATGCTGTGCTCAGTCGCTTTAGTCGTGTCTGACTCTTTGTGACCCCATAGACCATAGCCCAGGAGAAGGAAATGGCAACCTACTCCAGTATTCTTGCCTGGAAAATCCCATGGCGGAGGAGCCTGGTAGGCTACAGTCCATGGAGTTTTGAAGAGTCGGACACGACTGAGCAACTTCACTTTCACTTTTCACTTTCATGCATTGGAGAAGGAAATGGCAACCCACTCCAGTGTTCTTGCCTGGAGAATCCCGGGGACAGAGGAGCCTGGTGGGCTGCCGTCTATGGGGTCACACAGAGTCGGACACGGCTGAAGCGACTTAGCAGTAGCAGCAGCAGCAGCAACAGACCATAGCCCACCAGGCTCCTCCGTCCATGTGATTTTTCAGGCAAGAATACTGGAGTAGATTGACGTGTACTCCTCCAGGGGATCTTCCCGACCCAGGAATCAAACCCCCATCTCCTACACTGCAGGCGAATGCTTTACTGCTGAGCCACGAGGGAAGCCCAGGAGCCTCAATGAGTATTAACATTTGGATTCTGCCTATCTGGTTATGAAAAAGAGTATGTCAGAGGAGTTTTCAACTTTATTTTCCTTACCTTGAGTGAGGCTGAGCATCCTTTCATGTTGACCTCCTTTTCTGCATAGTTGGTATAGCCACTGCACCTTTTTCTATTGAGTTTATTTGTAGGAGCACTTTATATTTTAGGAAAATTAGCCTTTTCTGTGGTAAGAGTTGTAAATATTTTATACCAAATTGAAGTATGTTTTTAGACTTTCATTATGATACTTTTTGCCTTATGAGCACAAATTGTGCCACTCACCAGCTTGTTGTTGTTGCTATTCAGTCGTGTACAACTCTTTGTGAGTCCATGCACTGCAGCAGGCCAGGCTTCCCTATCCTTCACCATCTCCTGGAGCTCACTCAAACTCATGTCCACTGAGTCAGGGATGCCATCCAACCATCTCATCCTCTGTCATCCCCTTCTCCTCCTGCCTTCAACCTTTCACCAGCTTGAGCAAGTTACCTAACTTCTCTGTGACTCAATTCATCAATGAAGTGGTGATATTAATAGTACATGCCTCATAGGGTTGTGGTAATTAAAAGAACAAATATATGGAAAGGGCTTATATATGTGACATATGAGAAGGACTCAAAAAGTATTGTTTTTTTTTTTAATGTAGTCAAAGTTAATGCTGACTCATTTTAGGTGCCACTTCAAAGAAAAACTTATTTGCATTGGCTTCAAATTCTGGAGAGGAAATGAGAAAAAGGAATTATTCTTACTTTTGATAAGTAATATGCACTATTCACATATCAAGTCATCCACATAATAAAGGATGCTCAGTCCATAGAAGTTACAGATCAAGCAGTAAGGTGCTTTCTGGTTTTCTCCTCACAGCCACTCTTTTTGATAAACAAGGTCTACTGTATAGCACAGAAAAAGTATATTCAATATCCTGTGTGTGTATACACAGATATATATATATATATATATATATATGGGTTTCCCTTGTGGCTCAGCTGGTAAGGAATCCGCCTGCAATACAG
Organism: Bos mutus; assembly: GCF_027580195.1. NCBI lineage: Eukaryota > Metazoa > Chordata > Mammalia > Artiodactyla > Bovidae > Bos > Bos mutus. The sequence goes on along the minus strand of NC_091626.1, from coordinate 24,296,128 downwards.
GAGACCTGGGTTCGATCCCAGGATTGGGAAGATCCCCTGGAGAAGGGAAAGGCTACCCACTCCAGTATTGTGGCCTGGAGAACTTCATGGACTATACTATATAGTCCATGGGGTCACACAGGTGTAACAGCACAGGAAAAATACATTCAATATCCTGTGTGTGTATATACAGACATATATAATATATATATGAAAAAAAATAATAACTTCAGCAGGTATCATTATCCTCATTTTACCTATGAGGAAATTAGAGTTCACAAATGCCAAGACTTGCCCAAGGCCAAGCTTCCTTTGGGCACTGATTTGTAAATATTTTTTATCCTTTTTCTGGTGTGCCTACCTTAGATCCCCAAGGCACATCCTGTTCCAGTTCCTTCAGTGAATATTCAAGAGAGCCTGGGGGCTGGATGTTTGTTATTGCCAACTCCTTCTGACTTCCTCTGGTGACCCTGGCTCTTCGCCTGGAATCCCATTTGACTCTTCCCAGAGTTCCTCACATCTTACTGATTCCCCCTCCTCTGAAATCTGTCTTGACTCTACCCCTCCCTTCCATCCCAGTTGCCACCACTCTGGTTCAGGTCTGTCTACCTTCTGCAGGGACTCATCTTCTACGGAGACTCGCAGGTGACTTCCACATCTTTCCTTTCCAGTTTCCTCTACAGTGCTGCCCAAACCACAGCTATGATCTCCCCAAATCACGGCTCTAATCTTGTCACTCCCTACCTCTCAAACCTACAGAGGCTCCCTCTGCCAGCTCCTTACCCTTGACATTTGATCCAACCTATTCTGCCAGTTTAGCTTCCAAGACTCCCCTCCCTTTCAGTCAAAATGAATGCTTCACTACTCCCTGAACAGGCTTCCAGTCAGATTGTTGGTTCAGCTTAGAATTTCTGTTTTCTCTTCCAGGCAGCTCAAGCTTCATGAAGCTGTCCTTTATTCTGACTTCTGTCCTTACTCTGATCATCTCTTCCCATTCATACCCTTTCTTATATAAAATTCTTGACAGGCAGAATCCTACCTTCCTTGTTATTTGTTGAAATGCTTTCACACATGGCTACAATTGATTAACCCCACAATCTATTTTCTAAGGGATCTAGCAACTCACAGGGCCCTGGGTTAACAGGGCACATAGTGTGCCAGGTCTGCTCGTGGCAACAACCAAGCCTGGCCCATTTGAACCCAGCTATCCTCACAAAACTGTCACTTGTACATAGAGAACATACCTGTAGTTAGTTGCCAAGGGGAAGGGGAGTGAGGGAGGCATGGAGTGGGAGGTTGCAGTTTCCAGAATATATATAGAATGAATAAACAACAAGGTCTTACTGTATAGCACAGGAACTGTAGACAATATCACATAACAAACCATAATGGAAAAGAAATATATATATATATATATACACAAAATTGAATCACTTTGCTGTACACCAGAAACTAACACAATATTGTAAATCAACTATATTTCAATTACAATAAAGATAAACCAAATCTGAAAAAAAAAAGCAAACTGCCACTTCTGGTAAAGGGCCCTACACAGGATTCCATTTTCCATCTTTTATGTCAGCTGACACCTGGAGCAGGCACACACAGAGAGACCATACTGGAACTATTCATTGTATAAACAAACTTTCCACTAGAGAGAACATCAGAACGTTAGATCTACTTCCTTGTTTCAGCAGAAGAAATCAAGTCACAGAAACGGAAGAGACTTCCCCAAGGTCACACAGCAAGAAGGAAATAGAACTTGATCTACAGCGGAAGCTCCCGAACTGAATCTGAGGGCACGCTCTTCTGCAGCTTGGAGCCACGCAGACCTACGGTCAGTAGTCTCAAGCTACCAGAGGTCACCACCAGTTCATCACCGGTTCCTTTTTCCTCTCATCTCAGACCCTCCTTCGCCCTTTCCACAACAGACTCTTTCCTCCTCCGTAAGTTTAAAGGAGGGGGTCCCAAGCAGCGAGAGGACTTTCCTGGGCTGGATTAACCGGGTTGGACACAGAAAATACCCGGTGCTGGGTGGGGTAGCCACAGCTTGGGAAGTTTCAACTCGCCTCTGGCCCAGCCCGGCCCGGCCAGGCCCAGCCCCAAAACGCGTCTGTCTCCACCCTAAACATGATTGACCCCGCCCCAAAGGGCGGAGCCCAAAGAATACAGCCGCCGATTCGCTGCCTTTTCACCAGGCCTGGGCGGAGCCGAGACCTCAACCCCGCCCCTCCCTAAGATCCACCCTTATTGGCATAGCCCGTCAGAAGACGCGTCCAATGAGAAAGGAGGGGCGGCTGCCATCTCCCTATCCGCTGCGACAACGCGAGAGTGGACGCAACTAAGTGGCAGACGCTACCCTTCGGTCTTTCCGGGTCTTCCACGCTTCGCACCCGGCACCTGTGGACCCTGGGCCCGAGGGAGAGCCGGAAAAAAATCCTCTGATCGAGTAAGTCTGCGCTGACTGGAGTACTGTTGGCGTCGGTTAGGGGGCTGCTGCTGCTCCTCTGATAGAGGAGGTGGGGGGCAAGGCCCAAGAAAAGGGGCGGGGAGGAGGAGCCGCGCGGACCCCGGCGTGGGTAGGGGGCTGGGCGGGCTAACTCTGGTTGAGTGGAGTCTGTGGGCGCGTGGAGCTCGCTCGTCCTGTTCGATTTACAGCCGTAGAGACGGGAGAGGAAGGCCCTGAGTTTCGCCGCTCCGTGTCTGCCCCGATGGAGCGTTCTTTTAAATTGTGATGTCAAAGTGCCACCCGATAGCTGCCAGTGGCTGGACTGCGGGCTCTTGGTGGCGGTTTTACCTGGAAGTTCAGATTGTGGTTGGCTTTCAGACAGGTCAGCATAGCAGTTAAGGCAAGCACCTACAGTGCTATGCACTACCAACTGCTTTATAAGCATTATCGAAGCTTTCCGCACACTAACCCCATGAGGTCGGCGGCAGTACCTCTGTCGGATGCAGAACGAGCCCTAGTGAAATTGTCATTTACCCGAGGTCACTAGCAAACGGTGGGGCCACGGGGTGAAACCACACTTCCCGAAGTTAACTTCCGCACCGAGGTGCCTTAGCGACGAAGCTAGCACTAGCTATGTCCAAGAAGCCTCGTCGTCACCCCAGTTGACCTTAGAAACTATGACTACCCCCTCCCCTTTCCCCTGGACGGACATGGGGTGGTCCACAGACCTTGTCCTCTGAATCCAACAGCTCTAAAGAAAGAAAACTGAGGCCACAGCTTCCAGGACGAAACAAAATTACAAAACCCCAAACTCTAGTTTTAAATAATCGTGGAGATCGCAGTTGAGGTGGTGTCCTGAGGCGGACCAGCAGGAGTAGAATCCCTTCCCCAACCCCTAACCCCCACCCCATTGTGTCTTTCTGGGTACCATATTTAGCCTTCAAAGCCTTGATTTCCTTCATTTGTGAGGTGGTTTTAAATACTACTCAGGGTGGGCAGGGCAAGCCCCCTGCAGAGGTCATTTTATGTGGGGCTTTTCAAGCCAGTGGCGGTAGCGTTTCCCACGCTGCAGTCCAGTAACCTCTATAATCTTAACTCATCTGTCGCTGGATATTTAGGATATGTCTCATTTATAAATGTCATAGTACTTTTGTAGCAGGAAAATTTTTGTTTGTTTGGGCTTCCCTGGTGGCTCAGCTGGTAAAGAAGCCACCTGCAATGCGGGAGACCTGGATTCGATCCCTGGGTTGGGAAGATCCCCTGGAAAAGGGGAAGGCAATGGCAACCCACTCCAGTAGTCTTGCCTGGAAAATCCCATGGACGGAGGAGCCTGGTAAGCTATAGTCCATGGGGTCACAAAGAGTGGGACACAACTGAGCAACTTCACTTTCACTTTCACCTACTCCAGTATTTTGACCTGGAGAATTCCGCGGTCTGTATAGTCCATAGGGTCGCAAAGAGTCGGACATGACTGAGCGACTTTCACTTGGATATATATAATTCGCCTTTTTATAATGCACCGTTTGGCAGGTTTTGTACAATATTTCCAATGTCATCTGACCATCTTGCGTGTGTGCGTGCTGCGTTAGTCACTAAATGGTGTCTGACTCTTTATGACCCTGTAGACTCTAGCCCACCAGGCTCTGCTGCCCATGGAATTCTCCAGGTAAGAATACTGGAGTGGATTGCCATGCCCTTCTCCAGGGGATCTTCCAGAACCAAGGATCAAACCCCATGTCTCTTGGATCTCTTATGACTCCTGCATTCGCAGATAGGTTATTTACCATTAGCGCCGCCTGGGAAGCCCTGCGACCATCTTATTCCAGGACATTTTCATCACTCCCCAAGGAAGCCACTGCGGGCCACGTGCTGGGTAGGACGGGGCAGTGAGCCTTGGCCCCGTGCTGAATTTTGGCAGGACTGGGCCACCTTGCACAGAGGCCAGGAGAGAGGCTTCCTGGTTAGGTCTGAGATTCCCAGGCCTGGCCTTTTCCGGGCTGCACCTTCGGGATTTGGCCACCTGGCCTGGAATGGTGTCTGGGGAAGAGGAAGGAAGCGGTACCCTGAAAAACCTGCGCAGCTCAGATCAGATCAGTCACTCAGTCGTGTCCGACTCTTTGCGACCCCATGAATTGCAGCACACCAGGCCTCCCTGTCCATCACCAAATCCCGGAGTTCACCAAGACTCACGTCCATCAAGTCAGTGATGCCATCCAGCCATCTCATCCTCTGTCGTCCCCTTCTCCTCCTGCCCCCAATCCCTCCCAGCATCAGAGTCTTTTCCAATGAGTCAACTCTTCCCATGAGGTGGCCAAAGTACTGGAGTTTCAGCTTTAGCATCATTCCTTCCAAAGAAATCCCAGGGCTGATCTCCTTCAGAATGGACTGGTTGGATCTCCTTGCAGTCCAAGGGACTCTCAAGAGTCTTCTCCAACACCACAGCTCAAAAGCATCAATTCTTCGGCGCTCAGCCTTCTTCACAGTCCAACTCTCACATCCATACATGACCACAGGAAAAACCATAGCCTTGACTAGACAGACCTTTGTTGACAAAGTAATGTCTCTGCTTTTGAATATGCTATCTGCTGCTGTGCAACCCCATAGATGGCAGCCCACCAGGCTCCCCCGTCCCTGGGATTCTCCAGGCAAGAACACTGGAGTGGGTTGCCATTTCCTTCTCCAATGCATGAAAGTGAAAAGTGAAAGTGAAGTCGCTCAGTCGTGTCCGACTCTTCTCGACCCCATGGACTGCAGCCTACTAGGCTCCTCCATCCATGGGATTTTCCAGGCAAGAGTACTGGAGTGGGGTGCCATTGCCTTCTCCAAATATGCTATCTAGGTTGGTCATAATTTTCCTTCCAAGGAGTAAGTGTCTTTTAATTTCATGGCTGCAGTCACCATCTGCAGTGATTTTGGAGCCCAGAAAAATAAAGTCTGACACTGTTTCCACTGTTTCCCCACCTATTTCCCATGAAGTGATGGGACCGCATGTCATGATCTTTGTTTTCTGAATGTTGAGCTTTAAGCCAATTTTTTCACTCTCCACTTCACTTTCATCAAGAGGCTTTTTAGTTCCTCTTCACTTTCTGCCATAAGGGTGGTATCATCTGCATATCTGAGGTTATTGATATTCCTCCCTGGCAATCTTGATTCCAGCTTGTGTTTCTTCCAGTCCAGCATTTCTCATGATGTACTCTGCATATAAGTTAAATAAACAGGGTGACAATATACAGCCTTGACGTACTCCTTTTCCTATTTGGAACCAGTCTGTTGTTCCATGTCCAGTTCTAACTGTTGCTTCCTGACCTGCATACAGGTTTCTCAAGAGGCAGGTCAGGTGGTCTGGTATTCCCATCTCTTTCAGAATTTTACACAGTTTATTGTGATTCACACGGTCAAAGGCTTTGGCATAGTCAATAAAGCAGAAATAGATGTTTTTCTGGAACTCTCTTGCTTTTTCCATGATCCAGCGGATGTTGGCAATTTGATCTCTGGTTCCTCTGCCTTTTCTAAAACCAGCTTGAACATCTGGAAGTTCACAGTTCACATATTGCTGAAGCCTGGCTTGGAGAATTTTGAGCATTACTTTTACTAGTGTGTGAGATGAGTGCAATTGTGCGGTAGTTTGAGCATTCTTTGGCATTGCCTTTCTTTGGGATTGGAGTGAAAACTGACCTTTTCCAGTCCTGTGGCCACTGCTGAGTTTTCCGAATTTGCTGGCATATTGAGTGCAACACTTTCACAGCATCATCTTTCAGGATTTGGAATAGCTCAACTGGATTTCTATCACCTCCACTAGCTTTGTTCGTAGTGATGCTTTCTAAGGCCCACTTGACTTCACATTCCAGGATATCTGGCTCTAGGTGGGTGATCACACCATCGTGATTATCTGGGTCGTGAAGATCTTTTTTGTATGGTTCTTCATGTATTCTTGCCATCTCTTCTTAATATCTTCTGCTTCTGTTAGGTCCATACCATTTCTGTCCTTTATCGAGCCCATCTTTGCATGAAATGTTCCTTTGGTATCTCTGATTTTCTTGAAAACATCTCTAGTCTTTCCCATTCTGTTGTTTTCCTCTATTTCTTTGCATTGATCGCTGAAGAAGGCTTTCTTATCTCTTCTTGCTACTCTTTGGAACTCTGCATTCAGATGTTTATATCTTTCCTTTTCTCCTTTGCTTTTTGTTTCTCTTCTTTTCACAGCTATTTGTAAGGCCTCCCCAGACAGCCATTTTGCTTTTTTGCATTTCTTTTCCATGGGGATGGTCTTGATCCCTGTCTCCTGTACAATGTCACAAACCTCATTCCATAGTTCATCAGGTACTCTATCTATCAGATCTAGGCCCTTAAATCTATTTCTCACTTCCACTGTATAATCATAAGGGATTTGATTTAGGTCATACCTGAATGGTCTAGTGGTTTTCCCTACTTTCTTCAATTTCAGTCTGAATTTGGCAATAAGGAGTTCATGGTCTGAGCCACAGTCAGCTCCTGGTCTTGTTTTTGCTGACTGTATAGAGCTCCATCTTTGGCTGCAAAGAATATAATCATTCTGATTTCGGTGTTGACCATCTGGTGATGTCCACATATAGAGTCTTCTCTTGTGTTGTTGGAAGAGGGTGTTTGTTATCACCAGTGCATTTTCTTGGCAAAACTCTATTAGTCTTTGCCCTGCTTCATTCCGTATTCCAAGGCCAAATTTGCCTGTTACTCCAGGTGTTTCTTGACTTCCTACTTTTGCATTCCAGTCCAGGAGCAATTTGGTGAGCTGTGCAAATCTTTGGCATGCACGCACAGTAAACTTCCAGGCTGCAAGTCAGAGCCGACTTGCCCACATGAGAGCCTCACAAAAGACCCCAGCTTTGAAGTGGGGGCCAAAAAACCGCTGAAGCATGTGCCGACCTTCAGGATTGTCTGCACGCCACAGCAGTGAGTGGAAGGAACCATAAAGGAAACGTGATGACCTCACAGTGACATCATCATCAAGAAATGGAGTCGCCAAACAGCTACCTGAAGTAGAAAGAATATATCAGCACACCCTTCCGCTGGATGTGTTATTTCCTAATGAACCCAGTTATAAAGAGCTACAGTGGATGCTGTACAGACAGCCCTCATCTGGAGGAAATGGTTGGCGGTTCTGAAAAGCAGAAAGTAAAGGATATGAAGACTGTATTTTCAGAATTTATCATTATTGAAATGCTTTTTCTCAGCAAAGCTTCAGAGGTATACACTGCTCCCTACCAAAATATACAAAAGATTGATGAGAAGCTCTGAGGTTTTCAGAAGCTCTAGGTATTCACCCGATTATCCATCTCACATATATTGTAAGAGTACATTCACAGAGTCCTTTTCAGAGATTGCTCAGCTCATTGTCTGGAACAGGACAAGTGTCCACCTGTGGACTAAGAAAGGATCAATAAGAAGATGAATTAGATATTACAGAAGAAGGAAACTAGCTTTCCTCAGTTTCATTTTTATCTTAATATGACTCAGATTTCAGGATTGCTGAATTAATAGAACTTTATTTTGGTTTGCTCTGCTAAACATCAAAATGGAATGCGGCTGAAAGTAGGGGGAAAATTAAAGGATTATTTATGCTGACCCAAAATCAAGGTTTTAAAAAATATTACACACCCAGTCATTTCACTGCCTACCTAGTCAACTTCCTACCCAGTGATATATGGTCTTTTTGTATAACTCTGACACTTTTTTTTTTTAATTATGGTCTTCAAAGTATTTCATATTACTACACTGTGCCTGTAGTAAGTAAATATCAAAAACCAAAAGTTCTACCAATTCCTGTTAGCTTCTTTTAGATTGACTTCCCAAAAGGATCCTGTCTAGTCATTCTGATTAAATATAAATTCTGTTCCATGAAGCTTTAACTAAAAAGACAAGTTTTCTTTTTAAAAAAGAGAGAGAAAAAAAAAAAACTTTCACTGAATCCTTAAGTTCCATCATTTGATCTGTAAATTTACCTTTCAACAAGTGTATAATCAAGTAGAATAAAGGAAATATGATACCAGTATATCCATGTTTTACAAATGCACAAAGCATAAATTTTAGTTTAAAGTCATATTCAGTTTGATTCTGACTTTAAAACAAGTGAGACTGCTGTCATGCTCATAGAGAAGAGGCTTGTGGTTGCTAAGGGGGAGGCAGGTTGGAGGGGTGGAGTGGGAGGTTAAGGTTCTCAGATGTGAGCTATTACATGTAGAATGGATGGATAAACAAGGTCCTACTGCACAGAACAGAGCTGTGTTCAGTATCCTGTGATAAACCATATTGGAAATGAACACTTTAAAAAAGAATGTGTGTGTGTAACTAAATCACTTTTCTGTTCAGCAGAAATTAACACATTGTAAATCAATTATAATTTAAAACATTTTTTAACTGCTGTCATACTCTAGTATTATATATGGTACTAGTAATTTGATGGAATGTTACCTAAGAAAACAAACAAGAACACATGGAACATCATAAATCATTTAAAATTCTATAAAAATTTTTCAAAGCTACCACCTAGATAATAAAAAGATGTAATAGTTACTCTTATTCTTAGAAGCATAAAACAGTTTAATCAGAGTCTTTATCAACTCATCTGGGGATAACTGGAAAAAGCAGTTATTCATAACAGAAAAACAGGCTTTCAGGAAGCTTTAAAAAAAAAAGAGGACCTGGCCCTTTATGCTCCCCATACTCTGTACCCCTCCTCCTTCAGCCCCTGAAAAACCGCTTCTCTCGTTCTGCCTCTCTGAATGTGCCTATTTTGAAGATTTCATATACATCAAATAAGTCACACAGTATGTAGCTCTTTCTGTCCCACTTCTTTCACTTAGCATAGTATTTTCAAGGTTCATCCATGATGTAGCTTCCGTCAATAGTACATTTTTTTTATGCCTGAATAACAGTCTGTTGTATGGATGTGCTATATTTTTACTGATTCATCAGTTGATAGAAACTTTTATTATTTACTCTTTGGGGCAGTTATGAATAATACTGCTATGAACATTACTGTCCAGATCTTTATATGGCCATATATTTTCATTTCTGCTGGATTTTGTTAAGTCATATGGTAACTCTGTGTGTAATCCTTTGAGGAATTGCCAAACTGTTTTCCATAGTGACTGTAGTGTTTTACATTCCCACCAGAAGTTTCTTCACATCTTCACCAGTACTTTTTTCTTTTTTTGTAGCCATCCTGAGAGAGATAAAGTGGTATCTTATTGTTACTAGGCATCTACCTAGTAATGACTGAGCGACTTCACTTTCACTTTTCACTTTCATGCATTGGAGGAGGAAATGGCAACCCACTCCAGTGTTCTTGCCTGGAGAATCCCAGCGACGGCGGGGCCTGGTGGGCTGCCGTCTATGGGGTCGCACAGAGTCGGACACGACTGAAGCGACTTAGCAGCAGCAGCAGTAATGACTAATGAGGGGACTTCCCTGGTAGCTCAGACGGTAAAGCGTCTGCTTACAATGCGGGAGACCTGGGTTCGATCCCTGGGTCAGGAAGATCCCCTGGAGAAGGGAATGGCAACCCACTCCAGTATTCATGCCTGGAAAATCCCATGGACCAAGGACCCTGGTGGGCTACAGTCCATGGGGTCTCAAAGAGTCGGACACTGGCTCAGATGGTAAAGAATCTGCCTGGAATGCGGGAGACCTGGGTTCGATTCCTGGGTTGGGAAGATCCTCTGGAGGAGGGCATGGCATCCCACTCCAGTATTCTTGCCTGGAGAATCCCCATGAACAGAGGCTCCTGGCGGGCTACAGTCCTACAGGGTCACAGAGTCTTGCTCGACTGAGTGACTAAGCACACAGCACAATGACTAATGATGCTGAGCATCTTTTCATGTTCTAAGTGGCTCTTTACCACATTTCTAAGTGGTATATGTTTGAAGAATTGTCTTCAGATTTTTTTCCTTATTTTTCATTGAGTTATTTTTTTCTTGTTGAGTTGTATATATATTTTGGATACTAGATCCTTATCAAATACATGATTTAAAAATACTTTCTCCCATTCTGTGGGTTGTCTTTGCACTTTCATTTTTTTTTTTATTTATTTTAATTAGAGGCTGATTACAATATTGTATTGGATTTGCTGTACATCAACATGAATTTGCCACGGGTGTACACGTGTTTCCAATCCTGAACCCCCCTCCCACCTCCCTCCCCATACCATCCCTCTTGGTCATCCCAGTGCACCAGCCCCAAGCTTCCTGTATCCTGCATCTAACCTGGACTGGCGATTTGTTTCTTATATGATATTATACATGTTTCAATGCCATTCTTCCAAATCATCTCCCCCCACCCCCCCACCCCCACCCCCACCCCCCACCCACAGAGTCCAAAAGACTGTTATATACATCTGTGTCTCTTTTGCTATCTCCCATACAGGGTTATCATTACCATCTTTCTAAATTCCATATATATGCGTTAGTATATACTGTATTGGTGTTTTTCTTTCTGGCTTACTTCACTCTGTATAATCGGCTCCAGTTTCATCCTTACTTTCTTGATAGTGTTCTTAGCACAAAAGTTTTTACTTTTGATGAAGTCTAATTCAGCTGTTTTTCCTTGTGCTTTGGGTGTCATACTTAAAGTGTTGCTTGTTCAAAGTTCTTGATGATTAATACCTTTGTTTTCTTCCATAAGTTTTATAGTTTGAGAGCTTAGACCCATTCAAGTTAATTTTATATATGGTGTGAAATAGGAATCAGATTCATTCTTCTGCGGGTGAATATCCAGAGCTTTGGGCAGTTGAAAGATTTTTCTTTATCTGCTGCTGCCTCCCACCCCCATATTGTCTTGGCACCTTCGTCAAAAATCAATTTTCAGGATTTCCATGGTGGTCCAATAGTTGGGAATCCACCTGCCAGTGTGGGGTACATGGGTTCGATCCCTGGTCCAGGAGGATTCCACATGCTGTGGGGAGCTAAGCATGGGTGCCACAGCTACTGAGTCCACAAGCCACAACTCCTAAAGTCCGTGTGCCCTACAGCCTGTGCTCTGCAACGAGAGAAGCCACCACAATGAGAAACCCACGCTCTGCAAGTAGAGAGTAGCCCCCACTTGAGGCAACTAGAGAAAAGCCCATGCTCAGCATCAAAGACCCAGCGCAGCTAAAAAGAAATAGATAAATAATTTTCTTTAAAATTTTCTATAAAATATCCAATAAATATATGGATTTATTTTGGATATTATTTCATCCATAAATATATGGATGTATATATTTATACATCCATAAATATATGTATTTATGTATTTATTTCTGGATTTCTTTCTTTCTTTATTCTCAGTTCTACTCCATTGATTTATGTTGCTGTCCTTGTGCCAATACTGATGTCTTGATTACTGTAGCACTGAAATTGGGAAGTGTGAGTCCTCCACTTTGCTCTCTTTCAAGATTATTTTCACTCTTCTGTGTCCCTTATATTTCCAAATGAATTTCAGGATCAACTTAGTAACTTCTCCAAAGATGGCGGTTGGAATTTTGATAGCGGTATGTTAAATCTGTACATCAGTTTGTAGACCATCTTAAGTCTTCCAATCCGTGACATGGTTGTCTTCTCATTTATTTAGGTCCTCTTGAATTTCTTTCAACAATGTCTTGTAGTTTCAATGTATAGAGTTGTGCACTCGTTAAATTTATCACTAAGTACTTTATTCTTTTTTGTGCTATTTTAAATGGATTTGTATTCACTTCACTTTCAGATTATTCACTGCTCATGTACAGAAGTACAGTTATTTTGCATCCTTCAGCCTTGCTTAACTCATTTCTTAGCTCCAGTAGTTTCTGTGCATATGTGTATATGTGAATTCTTTAGGATTTTCTTTATGTATCACATCATGTCGTCTACAGATATGAATAGTTCTACTTCTTCCTTTCCTGTTTGGATTCTTTTTATTTCTTTTTCTTGCCTAATTGTTCCTGGCTAGAACTTTCAGGACAGTGTTAAATGGAAATGATAAGAACAGACATCCTTGTCTTCTTCCTGATCTTAGGAGAAAAGCTTGCGGTCTTTTACCATTATGGTGGTAGCTGTGGGGGGGTTGTCAATGCCCTTTATCAAGTTGAGGAAGTTACCTTCTGTGCCTAGTTTTTGTCATGACAGTATATTGGATTTTTTTTTATGATAAGAGCTGTTTTGTTTTTGAATGTTATTTATTTTTGGTTGTGCTGAATCTTCATTACTGTGGGCCAGGCTTTCTGTAGTTGCGTTGTGCGGACTTCTCGTTTCAGTGGCCCAGACCCCAGAGGACACAAGCTTCAGTAGTTGCAGTATGCAGGTTTAGTTGCCCCACAGCATGTGGGATCTTCCTGGACCAGGGATCAAACCCATGTCTCCTGCTTTGTCAGGTGGGTTCTTAACCACTGGACCACCAGGGAAGTCCAGCAGGACATTGGATTTTGTCCAGTATTTTTTTTTTTTGCATCTATTGAGATAATCACGTGGGTGTTTGTTTATTTTTTTCTCATTTATTCTGTTAATATGGTGTATTGCACTGATTTTTTTTTTAGTGTTGAACCTAGATTTGGTTTGCTAGCATATGGTTGAGGAATAGTGTCTGTGTTCATAGGGTAGGCTGATCTGTAGTTTTCTTGTCTTGTGATACCTTTGTCTGGTTTTGGCAACAAAGGACTCCTAGCTTCATACAGTGAGTTGGAAAGTTGTAGTAAACGTCTTGCATATAATTCTTACAATCTTTTGGATTATTTTCTTAGGATCAAGGCCCAGAAGAAGGCATGTACATTTAAATTACTTGATAAGTATTGCTCAGACATTTTCCAAAAAGTTAAGTCATGTTTCTTTATTTGTTTGAGATTAACATTATCTTTCTAGAATAATGGTCTCTTAGAAATTATTATTCTTTATTCCTTTAAGTGCTTGAAAGATACTCTAAAAGGCAAAGCCAAGCTCAGCCTGCCACAACACATCTTATTTAATATCTGTGCTTGGCAGAGTGGTTCCCAAGGAGCTGAGAGCCAGCATTTTATCCCCAGCAAAATTGTTATTGAGCATTTCCTTTTGGAGCAGGATTTCTTAACCTCAGCACTATTTGGAGCTGGATAATTTGTTGTAAGGGGCTGTCCTGTATTACAGGATGGTTAGCAGCATCCCAGGCTTCTACCCACTAGATGCCAGAGCAGCCCACCCCTCCCCACCCCCAAGTTGTGACAAACAAAAATGTCCCTGGAAATTGCCAGATGTCCCCTGGTGGGTGAAATCGTCCTTGGTAGAGAAACACCAATCTAAAAACTGATTGTGCTGACTTCATGTTACTGTCCAATAAAATTGTCTCTAATTTTGAATTTTAATCCTCGCTGTATATTTGGCTTGAGCCACATTTGTCTCAATCTGTTACCGTGTGCTGATGACTTTCAAATCTGTATCTTTTGCCTCATTTCCCCTCTGGATTCTCAGGCCCGTTTTAACACATCTTGAGATTGGCTTCTTCATGGTCAGACTTTGTTCCCCAAAACCGCCCTTCCTTCTTTATTCTTGGACTCTCAGGTCAGAACACTGCCAGTTATTCACTTGTCAGTTTTCAGCTGCCCTCTGCCCACCTCTCCCATGAAATTTCCCTCCTACATCTTTCTAACTTCAGGGTTCTCTATCCCAGGTATCACTGTCACTTCCATGTTGGTGGGTTCATCTAACCTGAGTTGCTGCAGCAACCCTTAACTTCCAGCTCATTCCCTCCACCGCTGCCTCTGAAATGCCCTTTCTAAAATACAGGTCTAATGTTACTCACCCAGGGACCTCAGTATCTGACCCTGCTTGCCTCTAGCCCAATCTCCCAACCCCTTGTACCTTAGGCTCTGGCCACACCAAAAAGTGCTCACAGACTCCTCACACTGCCACCTTGCCTGACGGGCTGGATTCAAATTCAGTCTCCACTCTGGCTCTTCCACTCCGAGCCATCACTGCCTTCTCCCCCACTGCACCTGGAGAGACCTGTATCACCCTGAAGATGCACGGCAGGAATTGGTGCACATATTCATCTTCCCTCTAAGCACCGAGTCCCTTGAGAACGGGAACCACAATTTATCTCTGCCTGCCCCTCCATGCCCGGTGCCTGACGTGAGTGGGCACTTTGTAATGTATGTTGAATATCAAATGAAAATACCCAGAGCAGAAGGAAGCTACTTGGGATTTAAAATAGCTGCAGAGTTGGCTGGTTGGTTGGTTGGCTGGATGTTGGTCAGTTGGTTTTAGCTCAGTGAACATTTACCAAGAGCCAGCTACTGAGTGCCAGGAATAGAAAAAAGAACAAAGCAGGATTTTTGTCTTAAAGAATTCACATCACATTTAATGGTGGGAGGTGAGAGTACAGAGTTCCACGCAGAGGGATAGGTGCAAACCTGGTCCCTAAAGTGGTTATTGAGATTGAACCACGTTTGCATTTGGGGAAGACACACTTTACCCCTGAAATAGACTTCTTAAAAGTACAGAAAGATACCGTTTCATCCCACTCTTAATTCTTTTCCATGTTTGGTCAACATCTATTTGTTACGACTTTTAAAAATGACTTCCGCTTGATCTTGTCAGCCTCCCTTGTTCTGTTGCATTGCCTGAACCTGTGTTTGTGTGAGTTGGTAGTTTAGAAGTATTGTCTTCAGCCAAAACCAGCAGCTGCCATTTCTTTCTTATTAGCTGTGTCTTTGTGATTGTGCACTGCTCTGTTGAGAACAGTGGTGCTGGTGGGCCAGTGGCCTGCCTCCTGCTGGGTGATCTGAAGCCTTTGACTCACCATTATCTTTTTATTGAGTTGGTAATAATGATAATCTTTTAACTTATTATTTTTTTTTAATAAATACAACTTTTTTTTTTTTCTAAGGCTTAAGATAATTGATCTAAATTCAGGAGCCATTAAAGTGGTTACTGAGAAAAATTAATAAAATTATATTTTTGGATGGGGTGAAGCACTGGTGGAATTTCAGAGACGGGAAATACAGATAGGTAAGAGAGCAGGCTAGGAAACTAGAGAGAGATTATGAACTCTTTGGAACATGTTGAATCTGCTTCATGTAGAAGTAGACAGGAGATAACCTTTTCATGAGAACTAGAATGCTCTAGGGCAGAGGTCCGCAACCTTTTGGCACCAGAGACCAGTTTCATGGAAGACAGTTTTCCAGGGTGGGTGGTTTCAGGATGATTCAAGCAAGCTTCGTTTATTGTGTGCTTTGCTTGTAATCTAGAGACACTGCTGATCTGGCAGGAGGTACCTGTCTGGAGGCCTGGAGGTTAGGGACCCCTGCTCTGGAGGGATGCTAGGATAGAGGTGAAACTGTGTTTGTAGGTGAGATGCTATTAAATATGGAATCAAGAGCATCTGGGATAGAATGTTGGGAAACACAGAATGGGTGGCCCAGGAGAAATGAGAGAACGATGAACTTGACAAGTCAGGGGAGAACCAAGAGAAAGCTCTTCCAGGAACCTCAAGAAGCTTGAAACTTTGTGGTGTCACATGTCGTGAGAATCAGGACTAAAGAGAGACCACTAACATTGGCAGGTAGGTGATCATTAGTTCACACCTCAGTAAGAGCATTTTAGCAGAAGGGTGAGGATAGAGGGGGCCTGACTGCATTGGGGAATGATTGGAAAATAAAGAAGTAGGGTGTGTACATACAGATTGTGCTTCCAGAACACTTTTGTTCCTTTTGGATTGGAGGTGGAGCACATACAAATGAAAAGCCGGAGCATGTTTATACGCTGAGATAAGGAAAGTGGGAAATTGATTAAACATATGAGAACAGATGTTGGCAATGTTTGAGAAGGAAACTGTCAGGAGGGATGGGTTGGCCTGGAAAAGGCACAGGGCCACGTGTTTCTCCTAGACAGGAGGGGAGATGATAGGAATTAGTAAAGGCAGACATTTGTGCAGGGGATGAGAAAGAAGTTTGGGTATTCATGCTGGTAACGTCTGTCTTCTGGGTGAAGTAGGGAGCTGTGCTATGTACTAACGGTGACTAGAAGGAAGTGGAAAGGATTTTAGGAGAGTGATAATGCTCCGTATTGTCAGCAGTGAACCAAACTAGGAGTAAATAAAACTAGGTCAGTTTATGATGTCCCAGCAGAGGATGAAAGTGAAACATTTGTGATGGCTCCAAGTCGGCATGGTTGTATGATGTGCTTTAGTGGTGCATATGCTTTCTGGCACAGGACTAGAGAGTGGCTGGTTAAACTAATCCAAATTGTGCAGTGACTCTATGGGAAGCAGACTGAAAAGAAGCAAATCAAGGACTTTGTTACAGAATTCATGAAATGTTTAAGTACTATACTCACTTAATTTTTGTTCATTTGTATCGAATTAACCCCAACTCACAATCATAGGTTGACACAGAGTCTTTGGATAAATAGTGAATTCTGGAACATAGGTCTGGACTTGCAGTGCTTTGTTTGGTGCTAACAGGCAAGGCACTCCCTACTCAAAAGTAGAAGTTGGGGAATAAAGGCAAGTTCAGTTCAGTTCAGTCACTCAGTTGTGTCCGACTCTTTGCGACCCCATGAACCGAACCACGCCAGGGCTCCCTGTCCATCACCAACTGCCAGAGTTCACCCAAACCCATGTCCGTTGAGTTGGTGATGCCATCCAACCATCTCATCCTCTGTCGTCCCCTTCTCCTCCTGCCGTCAATCTTTCCCAGCATCAGGGTCTTTTCAAATGAGTTAGTTCTTCGCATCAGGTGGCCAAAGTACTGGAGTTTCAGCTTCAACATCAGTCTTTCCAATGAACACCCAGGACTGATCTCCTTTAGGATGGACTGGTTGAATCTCCTTGCAGTCCAAGGGACTCTCAAGAGTCTTCTCCAACACCACACAGTTCAACACCATCAATTCTTCGGCTCTCAGCTTTATAGTCCAAATCTCACATCCATACATGACTACTAGAAAAACCATGGCCTTGACTAGATGGACCTTTGTTGACAAAGTAATGTCTCTGCTTTTAAATATGCTGTCTAGGTTGGTCATAACTTTGCTTCCAAGGAGTAAGCGTCTTTTAATTTCATGGCTACAATCATCATCTGCAGTGATTTTGGAGCCCCCAGAAATAAAGTCAGCCACTGTTTCCACTGTTTCCCATCTATTTGCCATGAAGTGATGGGACCAGATGCCATGATCTTAGCTTTAAGCCAGCTTTTTCACTCTCCTCTTTCACTTTCATCAAGAGGCTCTTTAGTTCTTCATTTTCTGCCATAAGGGTGGTATCATCTGCATATCTGAGGTTATTGATGTTTCTCCCAGCAGTCTTGATTCCAGCTTGTGCTTCTTCCAGCCCAGCGTTTCTCATGATGTACTCTGCATATAAGTTAAATAAGCAGGGTGACAATATATAGCCTTGAGGTACTCCTTTTCCTATTTGGAACCAGTCTGTTGTTCCATGTCCAGTTCTAACTGTTGCTTCCTGACCTGCATACAAGTTTCTCAAGAGGCAGGTCAGGTGGTCTGGTAATCCCATCTCTTTCAGAATTTTCCAGTTTATTGTGATCCACACAGTCAAAGGCTTTGGCATAGTCAATAAAGCAGAAATAGATGTTTTTCTGGAACTCTCTTGCTTTTTCCATGATCCAGCAGATGTTGGCAATTTGATCTCTGGTTCCTCTGCCTTTTCTAAAACCAGCTTGAACATCAGGAAGTTCACGGTTCACATATTGCTGAAGCCTGGCTTGGAGAATTTTGAGCATTACTTTACTAGCATGTGAGATGAGTGCAATTGTGCAGTAGTTTGAGCATTCTTTGGCATTGCCTTTCTTTGGGATTGGAGTGAAAACTGACCTTTTCCAGTCCTGTGGCCACTGCTGAGTTTTCCAATACTGACATATTGAGTGCAGCACTTTCACAGCATCATCTTTTAGGATTTGAAATAGCTCAACTGGAATTCCATTACCTCCACTAGCTTTGTTCGTAGTGATGCTTTCTAAGGCCCATTTGACTTCACATTCCAGGATGTCTGGCTCTAGGTGAGTGTGAGTGATCACACGATTATCTGGGTCATGAAGATCTTTTTTGTACAGTTCTTCTGTGTATTCTTGCCACCTCTTCTTAATATCTTCTGCTTCTGTTAGGTCCATACCATTTCTGTCCTTTATCGAGCCCATCTTTGCATGACATGTTCCCTTGGTATCTCTAATTTTCTTGAAGAGATCTCTAGTCTTTCCCATTCTATTGTTTTCCTCTATTTCTTTGCATTGATCACTGAGGAAGGCTTTTTTATCTCTCCTTGCTATTCTTTGGAACTATGCATTCAAATGGGTATATCTTTCCTTTTCTCCTTTGCTTTTCACTTCTCTTCTTTTCACAGCTATTTGTAAGGCCTCCTCAGACAGCCATTTTGCTTCTTTGCATTTCTGTTCCATGGGAATGGTCTTGATTCCTGTCTCCTGTACAAAGGCAGGTAGGTTTTCTAATCTGTTCTTTGGTTGTATTTCAGCCCTAGAAATATTTTTCCAATTTTTGTCATGGCATTTAATTACGTTTATAAAGTACATTCAGTCGGATGTCACGGTGTCTCCAGTGAGTGGGAAAGGAATCCCAACCAGGTGTTGGGAAAGCATGAATCTCGCAGCAACTGGCCTCCATACTACAGTTCAGTCTCTTAAGAATTCCTAGTGTGATTCCCAATGTTAAAACTTGTGACATTTTGACAACTAAGTGATAAATTCAGGCTATACAAGGTAAGATTTGTAAAAGCCACTTGAAATAGTTATGGCAACATCAGTGTCGTCATTTCAACAAAGGCACACCCTTGCCTTTAGTTAATGTACTTCAGGAAGCTAAAACAGTCTCTAAAGCACATCGAGACATCACAGGCACTGGCCCTGTTTAATTTGTTCACAGTTTTTCCTGCTCGATACTGAGGAAGAGAAAGTATTCACTATTAACTGTTCTATATGAATCAGGGGTGTGTGTGGATTGAAAGAATAATTATTATATAGCTCTGGTGTTAATCTGGTAGGGAAAAGACTAGCTGAAGAAGGTTCTCAAGGCAGGCTCAGACCTCAGTCGAAAAGTAATTGTGAGAGTCTGTCCACACGTCACACAGTGACCCGGGGAGTGGAGGCTGGCGGATTGGCAGGCCAGGTGTCTGTCGTGAGGTAAGAGGCTGCAGGCAGACAGTGGCTACGGGCGCTGGGTTTTATCCGTGCGTCCACCTCGTGGCAGGCCTTCTCTAGGTAAGGCTTAGTGGCGGCTTTCCCAGTTCTGTACGTGAAGGAACTGAACTGTCAAAAGCAAACAAGAGAAAGATGTGCGCACGTGCGTTTGCATGTAATTTCTTTTTGTTTCTTCTTTCTGTCTTTTAGGAGCTGAAATGCATCAAAGCAGCTGGAAGAGTAGAAGGCACAGGAGAAGGGGCCACCGACACAGTGCTTGGTTCAGACCACATGGCTCTAACGAGAGGCAAGTGCTGTCGGTCGCCCAGTGTCTTCCCAGCATGGCCAGCACGCTCACACGCACATAACTCCCTAAGGGTCTCGACCAAGTGCAGCATCTGAGGGGGGCTGACTAGTCTACACGTCTCCCACGCTCCCACGGGGGTGTCTCTGCCGAGGACCAGCCCATCCGCCACACTTTGAGTAGTGAGGAGATGGCCACACTCATCTTCCTCTTCCGTGTGACCATGACCTGTGGCCAGAGCCCTAGCCACAGGCTTAAACACTGTCTGGTATAACTGAGGAGCTGTTTCTCCATTTTTTGAACCTTTTTTCTCTCTCTCTCTCTTTTTTTTTCAGCCTTGAAAATAGCTTTCTAGAAACCTAATTTCATTAATTCAGCCTAAATCCCAAGGAAGGCTATGTAATATATAATAGCTAATATTTAATGAATACAGAAAGGTATAAAGAGTAATACAGTGAATATCATGTACCTACCACCCAGCTTAGAAAATAAAACAGCGTAAACTTAGGTGGAATCCCTATAATAAACATTTTCCACACTTGTTTTTCTGCATGAATGAAGTACAAACAGTCTAGTCTCAGGACATGATTCACCCCACCCCACCCCAGGAGAGGATACCTCCTCACAGTTCAGGGCTGCTGACCTGACTTCTGGCCCTAGGAGGTCTCTACAGCCCATCCCTCACCAAAGGAGACCTATATGCCAATCTCAGAACTCTTCCACTCTCCAGATCTCCTTTTAAAATGGACAAATTTCTAATTATAGAATCAGAAGCTGTCGAATGCCAGTATGCTTCTCTAGAATAGATTAACTCAAAGAGTAAAAAAAACCCATCAAATTTAAGTTTTAAAAAGGCATCACATTTGTGTGGAAGGAACAAGGGTGTTAGGATATCTGGGTTTGACGCTCTGCGTTTTTCCCGTGTGAAATCGGGCAAGCTACTTGGCCACCCTGAGTCACTCTTCGTATACAGTGCTTCTCTTGCGAGGGTCACAGTAGTGTATGCAAAGCCCCATGAGGATCCCTGGCTCTGAGCAGGCCTCCTGTATGGGCAGGCCTCACCTGGTTCAAGCTAATAGGGACTCTGAGCTGAAATCCCAAACTTGACCCGTGTTGTAGAAAGATCAGGATAGTACCCAGTGCTGATACATTGTATAAGGAGAACCATGGACCCCAGGCCTTCCCCCAAGAGCACAACATGCACCAGAATGTGGTCTGTGTAAGAAGAGTACCTTGACTCAGCCTGGCAGAGTCGCGTGGAAACACGCAGGACAGCAATCCTCTGCACTCCACATGGAAAGAAGGGAACAGCAGTCCTTGGACTAGAAATGTAGACATCTGTCATGACACTTAATCCCTCTCTCTCTTGCTGCTGATAACAGATGAACTGCCTCGGGAAGCTCTGGGCCATAAAAAGGGAGAATAAATAATATTCTCTGAAACTGTATTGTATTTATAGGCAAAAAGAAAGTTATTTGATTTTTTTTTTTACGCTTTTTTTGCAGTTTGTATTCCTTTCAGTGTTATAGGCTAGGGTAGGGAAAGTTCATAATTTTGGACTTTATCAGAATTCTAAAATTAGGTCTTTTGTTCTATCATTCTATCCTTCAGCCTGTAATTGCCACAGGAGCTGCTTGTACCTTTGCAGAATGAGTCTTTAAACCATGGGTCTGTCCCAGTGTTGTTGAGGAAATCACCTCTGTGCCCGAACCCCAGTTTCTCCAACCGTAGGCTTGGGTAGCCAAGTAAAATGTAAATTCTTTGTACTGCTGAATCCAGTAAAGACTTGAATTCACCTGGCCTTGTAGCTACTCTTGAGTTGACAGATGAGCCCAGCTGGTAAAATTCTTATTGGCCAAGAGTTCTGTTCTCATTTTCATCTGGAAAATTCCAAAAGACCTCAGAAAATGCTCAAAGGAGGAGATACAAAAGGGGAAGTACTGTGACCTGCATCCTGTAAAGGGTGAAAAGCCAAAACCTTGCCCTGACTTTGGAATATTGGCAGTAGGTAAACTGCTTCCAAGGAAGAGAAGGGTTAGTGCCTCCCAAGTAATCGAGGGTTGGGAATGTGAAGGCTGTGGAACTGCAGGACCCCACGGTCAGAGAATGACTGGGACTCACTGGCCGCAAGTTACTCTTGCAGGAAGGACGCAGGGGCGCAGCAGAGCCCGCAGGGTTCCAGCGATGGCCATGGTGAAGCCCCCTCGACCTCCAGCACAGCTGGCAGCTCTTCTGTGCCAGGTAAGGCCGCCTGCCGGACAGGGCTCCTCTGGGGCCTGCCTGCGGGGAAAAATGACTAGATGAAACCTAGTCATCCCTTGTCATCTGGTTCTGTCTGTTCTGGCTGTCCTTCTCCTCAGCCCCGTGTGTCTTCACTTGTGTGTGGTACACTCTAGGTGTGTCATTAGCCCATTCCTGACTCAGAGGAAATCCTGGGAGCAAGTTGAAACACTCATGGGAGGAGCCGAGTGTTAAGAACCGAGATCCTGAGGCAAACGGCTCCCCGCAGGGCTGAACTCGGGCCCAGGGTGGAGACTGGCAATGCTCGTCCACCTGCTGTCCCTCGGGAAGGACCGGCAACGGGAGGGGTGGTGGACAGGCCCCTGGGCTCTCCGTTGGGTGGCTAAGTTCATGGAGTTTTAAGTTGAATTTTATTTCTTTTGATGTAAGATCTCTTTTGATGTAAGATCTACCAGGCTATTACTTTGATCCTGAAAAGAAGCGCTACTTCCGCTTGCTGCCTGGCCATAACAACTGCAACCCGCTCACAAAGGAGAGTATCCGGCAGAAGGAAATGGAGCGCAAGAGGCTGAGGCTGCTAGAGGAAGAGGAGCAGCAGGGAAAGGTAGGTGCCGCACCCCAGGGGCTGCCCGTGCCCGCCACTCCTGCCAGCGTCCACCCACTGCCACAAGGAGGCGGCAGTGAAACACCCCCCATAAGACTCGGCGTAGCACACTTCCCTGAAGGGGACCTGATGAAGAGAATAGGAACCGGCAAGATACTCCTCCCACCACCACCACCTTTTCTCATTCGCTGGGTTTCATCAGTAATCCTGACACTCTGTTCCTCCCCTGGAGGTTCTTGGTTAGCAACCTGATACAGCCTCTGTGACTGTATCTTTTCAATGGAAAACCAGAACATGTGGTTTGTATAGGAGGGTCTCCAGGACCCCTTCTGGGAATGAGACGCCAGGATATCTCAGTGATCACAGGAGTAGTGGAGTGGAAAATCCAGGCCCCACCGTCATGGTAGCTCAAACGGAAAGCATGATGCAGACCCGAGTGGCCAGGCCATTCCTGCACTCGCTAGCTCAGTGGCCTCATCGCAGGTTTAAGTTGACAGGGCCCTTGGAGAGAGGGGTGCCGAGCAGACTTTGTAGCTCTCACATACTTTCTTGTGATAGGCTTTTTCTCTTTCCAAGGAGAGGAGACTAGCACAGGAGAGGATCAGATTTTTATGCATGTAATTTCTGTCAACTTAGTACCTGTTTCTTCATCACATCCTAAAAACAGAATCCATTATACAATAACAGAAAACTTCATCGCATCTTTCTCTCTTTAATTTAGAAAATAGCCAGGTTGGGATTTAATGCATCTTCCTTACTCCAGAAAAGCAAGCTGGGTTTTCTCAACGCCACCAGTTACTGCCGGTAAGATAATGCCTCATGGTTATGTTTTCTTCATCAGTGTTCTTTTCGTATTTTTTTATTTCCATGGTCCAAGAATTAAGTGGGCATAGCGTGCGTAGCTGCTCTTTGAGGAACCTTCACAGAGGAGGCGCTTCAGCCCACAGCCTGCCTTCCGCTGCTGAAGTCAGCGCTGGGAGCATCACCTCCCCTCTAGAGCCAGGGAGAGCGGGGAATGCATCCAGGCAGAGAAACTGGGCAGGAATTTCTCAAGGTGTTTCCTCTTCGTTACCTGTAGTTTGTTTCTAGTTAAGTAGAAGGTCCTTTAACTTCATTCCATCAGACTTCTGCCTCCTTTTCTCCTTCTAACGAGTTGTCAGCAAAAATGGCACATTAAATGGGTATGTACTAAACTTCAAACACTTGTGATGTCTACAGTTCTAACTAAAGACCTGTGAGGTAGGTTGACCCTTCCCCCAGCTTCCAAACGAAGAGACTGAGACTCAGAGTGGAATGATTTGTTCAGGGTAAAAGTAGAAAGGGGACCGACCATCCATCTGACCCCCAAGTCTGAGCTCCTAGGCCCTGCGTTCTGCTTCCTGCTACAGCTGGGCCGGGAAGAACAACATGAGTGGGGAAGGCCGGCCCTACAGACAGTGTCAGCCAGGGCAGGTGGGAAAAGAGTTAAAGGTCTAGTTCTTCACCTGAAGACATGCTCAGTCCTTGGTGAAGAGGAAAGGAGCCAATCGGATGGGCGGCTGCACGGGAACTGTGTGCCCTGCCGCAGGTTGTTCCATTCGGTCACACGCTGTTCATCCCAAGAGAAAGAGTTGAGCTAGATGATCCAAAACTAATCTTTCTAGTGTGCCCTTCTTTGACACCATGAGTGAGCCAGCCATTTCTTTGCTGTCGTTTTCCTAAGATTCTTAAATCGAGCTTCCTTGGAGCCTTGTTCAGCTCCACTGCTGAGATTTAACACAGAGAGAGAACTGACCCACAAAGATGGTCTTCTGGGTGGGGGACAGAGCAGAAGCCCTGCGTCTTCTTCATGGATACCTACGTGCGGCGTCCACCCTCCCATGCTGCTCTCCTTCTCCTCTGCAGTTTAGCCCACGAGCTGCGAGTGAGCTGCATGCAGAGGAAAAAGGTCCAAATTCAGAGCTCGGATCCCTCCGCTTTGGCAAGTGACCAGTTTAACCTGATAATGGTGAGTGCAAGGGAGCCGTCTGCGGGTGCCGGGGTGTAGTGGCTGTCCCCTGGGCCATTTGTGGCTTCGCTTTGCTTTCCATCAAGGCTGACCGCATAGAAGCCTCTAGGCTTGAAATCAGGTATTACGGTTCTAACAAGCAGCTACCAGCGGCAGATGCCAAGCTGGCGAGACAGGCTGTGCTGTGACCGTTGTCAGCCCCACTACAGCTGTGTCACTTGACATTCATTAAAGCCACAGTCCGCACATGCCAATGGAGAACCATCACTAAGTAACTTTCCACTGGGTATGTTGTGTACACAGGTGAGAAAGCACACAGTGGACCAGTGGCCTCTAGTCCTTTCCGTGCTGGACAGGGTTTGGTGGCCAAACCTGAAGTTCCAGCGTCCTTCAGAAGCAATGGCGTATTCGTCTCTTGCTTTGTCCCTGACTTCATTAGCAGGGCCTGCTCATCCAGCACACCTCCGTTTCCTCATCCATTGCATCATTTCTGGGGAACAGAAAGTTCCCACTTCTGGTTAGACCCAAACCAGAAGCCAGGGGCCAGAGAAATGCTGGCAGAGGATCAGAGTGTCCACCACAGACGGAAGGAGTCAGACCACTGAGCTAGACTGGCAACCCCTGGAGGCCTTCCTGGAGGCAGAGGGCCAGTCAAGGAGAGTGAGAGAACCTCAGTGGTCTACTGGTAGGATGGGAGGCTGAGGCGATGGAATTGACCATTGAGGTCCGGCCCCAGGAGACCTCGGCAGCAGAACCCTTCTGCGTAAGGTGTGTTGGGGGCCAGAACTCACATTCTCTCCTGTGTTTGGGCTACAGTTTGACCTCAGTCGAGCAGAATCCTTTCTGGTGGTGGGTTCCCCTCCGGAGCCCCTTCCCTCCAGTAGACCGGGCGGGGACAGTAGAGGTCGCTGTGCGCCTGCCGCTTTAGCAGGGCCTGGGCCCTCGGTCCTCACACTGCGGTGCTGGTGCCTGCAGGTCCCTCCCCGCCTGGATGGCGGGTGTGACCAGAGGGGTGGGAAGGGCAGTTTGTCACCCAGGGATCAGGTGCTCAATCTGACGCTAGCCATGGAAATGATTCTTCAGGAACATACTTGTTCTTGCCGAGTGAACTCGCAAAGGGAGTGTGTTTTCACCAGCATCCAAACCAGTGTGTATATGTGTATATTTATACATATATATTAAAAACACACATATAAAGGTTTTGCTTTGAAATAATTAACCACATCTTTTAAATGAGAAAAGAAAAGCTTAAAAATAGCCCACATCCCAGTGCCATCTTTTTATTACAATTTTTTTCCCCACGCAGTGCCTTTTTTTACTTGGTGGTAATCATAGTGAAGTGAAAGCCGCTCAGTCATGTCCGACTCTTTGCCACCCCATGGACTGTACAGTCCATGGCATTCTCCAGGCCACAATACTGGAGTGTGTAGCCTTTCCCTTCTCCAGGGGATCTTCCCAACTTAAGGATCAAACCCAGATCTCCCACATTTCAGGCGGATTCTTTACCAGCTGAGCCACAGGGGAAGCCTGAGAATACTGGAGGGGGTAGCCTTTCCCTTCTCTAGCAGATCTTCCTGACCCAGGAATCGAACTGGGGTCTCCTGCGGTGGTAATCACAGTAGCTGTGTAATAGGAATCTTTTAGCCCTTGCCAGTTATAACTAGCATTTCCCACATTGCTGTGTGGCCTGCATGATGGCCACGTGCTGTGTCACCATGAGGCTCATCTGAGCAGTCCTCTGGGTGGACGTTAGGACTCTCCCACACCCAGTTGAGTGAAGTCAGACTTGCTGGCCGTGCCCCTCACTGCTGTTTTTGCCTCTGAGTTGTGAGACTAGATATCTGTTAGCTTTGCCCGGTGATGGCTACACCACGTAGGGGCAAGTCAGGTCACTCCACATTCCCTCATGGACAGGGGCCCTCACCTGGTGGGAATGCACAGAGAACGTGGGGACTGGGCAGTTGGTCTTAGGCAGCCCACCTGGCTCAGCCTGGGCAGTCACCCACAGTCCACCTCCCCTCTCCAGGCGGATACCAACAGTGACCGGCTCTTCACTGTGAACGATGTCAAAGTCGGGGGCTCAAAGTACGGCATCATCAGCCTGCACGGCCTGAAGACCCCCACGTTCAGGGTGCACATGCACGAAAACCTCTATTTCACCAACCGGAAGGTATGCTGCCCTGCGCTATAGCCTTGGCAGCCGCTTTGCCTTTGGATCCAGGGCACTGTGGTAGTTGGTCACACTCAGAGGAGAGGAGAGCTTGGTGAAGGAGGCAGGGCTCCATTACCTCATTTTCACAAGGGAAAACGTTGTGTTTTAGCTCCTGGGAGGTGCGCCACGGTGGGCAGAGGGTCCTCCCACTGCATCATCCTGTGTTCCATCTCCCAGCCAGTCTAGCCAGCACTGAAATTTACATAAATGTAAAGAGCCTTGCTTGCTGACTAGCGGGCAGCCTTTACATTGATTTGGGGTGATGGCATCTGTAAGAAACTGTGATTTCCTCTTCGGTTGAGACCTGGGCCACAAGACAGACACAGCTTGAAAATGGTTTCTGGGTTAAGTGAGATCCGTTGCAGAGAATCCATCCCCTCCCTGGACGGGATACCAGATGCTTCATTATGAGGCCCCCATGCTGATGATGAAGGACCCCAGCCCAGGAGTTGCTTCCTCCCCTTGCCCTCAAGGTTCTACGCAGTGGGCAGGGAGCTTCCTTGTCCTCAGAAGCTCGTTCCAGCCCCTATTCAAGGAGTGAGACCTGAAGAAAGCAGTCATGTGTCTGTGTTCTGTAAGAAAGCGTCTGATTCTAAGTTGGCAGTCAGACCAGTCTTCCCATCTTGTCTTTCCTCACCAGGTGAACGCCATGTGCTGGGCCTCACTGAATCACCTGGATTCCCACGTTCTGTATCTTTGGGCATTGAAGAGGTTTGGTGGGCGGGCTGCACACTGGTGTAGACCTGGGCACCTGTGGGGTTTGTGAGACTGTGTCTCGGTGTCTTAGTGTCCAGAGGTCTGGGCCATTCTGCAGGCATGTCTCCCCTGAAGGAAAGAGCGGTGCATCCGCTAGAAAACAGGGATCCCCATGAGCACAGAGAAGTAGTTGAAGTGCTGAAACTGTGCTGATGGCACCACGTATCAGACAGAGTCCTGGGCTCGAGAGTCAGTGCTTTAGCAGAGGAACCAAGCGCAAAGGAACAGTAAAGCCATGAAAAGGGACCCCAGGTCCTCCTGAGACAGAGGGAAGGGGAACCTTGCAGGCAGGGCGGGGAGGCTGAGGGCACAGCAGAAAGGGTGTCCCTGGACGTGCACTGGGGCTGTGGGCCCTAGGCCTTCTTCAGAGCACTCTTCATTCTCGTCTCCATCTTCCCTTCCCAGATTGTAGGGGCACACAGTGCCCAGTCAGGGCAGCTGGGCTCCCTGGGGCTCTTGATGGTGCAGAGGTCAGCTGTCCATCGTGTCCTTCATGGAGAGAAGGACCCAAAGTCGAAGCCACGTGCTAATGAGTCTTGTGGTTTACTTCCATAACAAATGAGCTCTTGAAACTGTGTGACCACTTGTTTTACCTAACTTAGAGCTGTCCTCAGGTTAACTGGTTAACATCTGTGAGTACACTCAGCACAGTGCTTGGCCATGTCATGGGTCCTCAACAAATGATGCCTCAATTGGAATCTGTTAGTTTGGTTTGCGGGGTTTGTTTTTTTTTTATTTGTTCCACAACACTCTGTTTCAAAGGGTTTTATTAGGATCTGATTATAAATTTTATGTAAGACAAACTGTGTGTGTTCTGTAAGTAGAAAGTTTTAGGTGGCTTTCGTTTGGTGGGGTTTGTGTAGTGATAGGACCACCTGTTACTGTCTTGATCTTAACCAGAGGGCAGAAGAGATCAAGCCTTTAAAAAGGCAAAACAAGAACCTCACTCCCATTTCTGATCTTCAGACAATATGGCATTTTTCCATGCTTCTCTTTGTGAGGATAAAATTCATTTATAGGCCTACCTCAGAGAGAGTGTAGGTTCAGTTCCAGACCACTGCAACGAAAAGAATATCGTAATAAAGCAAGTCACATGAATTTTTTGGTTTCCCAGTACATATAAAAGTTGTTTACACTATCCTGGTAAGTGTGCAGCAGCGTTATATTTGAGCAACAACGTACACACCTTATCTTAGAAATACTGTTGTTAAAAGTGCTAATCATCATCTGAGTTTGACTTGTTGACGACAAGTCAATCTTTTTGCAATAGACATCAAAGATCATTGATCACAGATTACTATAACGTAAAATAGTAACGAAAAATTCTGAAATGTTGTGAGAATTACCAAAATGTGACAGAAAAACACAAAATGAACAAATGCCGTCGGGGAAATAGCAACAGTAGTGGACTTGCTCAACGTCAGGTTGTTACGGATTCTCAATTTGTTTTAAAAATATATTAAAAAGTCCACTATCTGCAAAGAGCAGTAAAGCAAAGCATTATAAAACAAAGCACGCCTGTAGTGGGGTTTAATGACTGGGGTCTATTGCTCTTTGATCAGCAGCTTGCCCTCTGGTGGTCATTTCAGGTAATCAGGCTTTTACACACCTGCTGCTTTTACTGAAGGTCTTGAACTTTCTCCCTTTAGAAAAATGACACCTGGTTCAGACCAGCCATCTGCTCTTTTCTCTGGAATGGCGGAAGGGTCAACTGAATTTTTTCTACGCTTAACTAGTTTCTTCATTGACCTGTGGCCTATTAAAGGATTAAATCTTTGATACTGGCCCTTGCAAGTACCATGCAGAGTTTGAGTGTAACCTGGGTTTCAGCCATAATAACATGGGTAAGGACTTTCTCCCATCCTTACCCTACAAACCTAAAAGGAAAAGAAATTTATTTAAGAAAGTACTGAGCTGCCCAGATCAGGGTTCTCATGTATAATTTCAACAGCCTCTGTAGTAGAGATACTTAACATGAGGCTTGCCACCCAAGGCAACATGATACCCACACGTCACACATGCAGGTGGTCAAGACTATTGCCTGCTTGGCACAGATGTACATTTTTCGATGAAGTGTGTATATTCATTCCATCATTTATTGAGCATCTGCAACCCCTGTGGAAGGTAGGAACTAGGCACCTCAACAGGTGATCAAGTCTGCAGTGATGGCCATGGGGCAGTTGTAGAGTACAGGAATTGGGTGGCCTTTCTGGAGGTGATCCCCACATGGGAAGGAGGGGACAGAGCGCCCATTAGAAGGAAGAGTGAGAAGCGAGCTTGGCACATTGGACAGCAGTAAGTGGCTTGGTAGCCATGATGTTTTTGGCTAGGTAGGACCTTGCAAAACCACATCCTCAGGGCTGTGGGATGCCCCTGGAGAACAGTCGTCATGGATTCACTTCTCAAATGGCAGTGAGGGTGGTTGACTGGTGAGGATGAGACCTTGGGTGGAAGGCTGCTGCAGGACCCAGAGTAGTGGCAAGAGAGTGAACTGATGAGCAGGAGTGGAGGAGAGACACGAGTTTACGAGGCTTTAGAGCCTAGGCTGGGGTGTCTTAGCGATAGAAGGTCCAAGGATGGAACGCCAGGGGAGTGCTTACGGAGCCAAGGAGTGTGCCATTAGAAACTGCTGCATGGCTCAGGGCAGGACCGGAAGGCATTCATCGGGTTTAGGTATTAAGACCTCACTGGAGACCTTGGTGGAGAACATCTCACTGAAAAGATGAAGGTCTGACCTGGATTTCAGTGGGTTGAAGAGTAAAAGGCGAGGAAGTAGGGAATAAACACAGGTTTCTATTGAAACTCTGAAGGGAAAGGAACCACATCAGAAGACGGTCCAGTAGAAAAGCAGGCAAAGGACATAAAGTGACAGCTCAAAGGAAGGGAAGCCTGATGACTATCAGATGTAGCCAGAGAAGTGCGAATTGAAAGGTAATTTATACCCATTCAGATAAACACAGTTTTTAAGGTCTGATAGAGCCAAGTTTTGGTGTAGGAGGAGAATGGGGAAAACTGCTAGAAGATGCCGGTTTCCTATTTAGTAAGGGTGACTGTTTTACGGAACTCCTGTTTCAAATGTTTGTGTGTATATGGCACACTGTAGTGTAAAGTGAAATCCTTATCACAGGTGTAAGAAACTCTTAAGAGAAGCTTCCCATACATGGGAGTGGAAGACAGAAGGACAAGAAGAGAGGAAAAAAGGATGCGGGCGGGGGCAAAACCCACTTCAGCAGCAGGATCCCAGATAAATAAACTGTGGTCTGTTCATACAAAGGGGTGCTCTGTGGTGCAAGTGGTTGAACCAGAGCTACAAACACTACCACAGTTACGTCTCGGAGATAATGTACGTTGAACAGTTGTAGAAGATTGTGTGTGACGCCATTTACATGTATTTTAAAATCAAATGCTTCTTTACATTGCTTAAGGACAAATACTGTGTAGTAGAAATATTAAGGCCTAGAACTCAGACTTGTTTTAGAGTCGCAATTCTATGTGGGGGGAGTTAAAAAGGGGCCTTTAAGTGTATCTGTGACATTTTTTTCCTTTTAAAATATCCAAAACTAAATATGGAACATGGAGCCTGTTAAATGTGGATGATTTTTTTGGAGAGTGCTGATGCCCATTCTCCTCCTGGAGGAGACTCGTTCTTGACTGTCCTTAACAGCTCTTCCAGGCTGTGCCTCATGGGAATTGCAGAGACTCCGGGCTGTGCCACCCTGCTCCCCACGTCGCTGTTTGTCAGTAATCATGCAGGTACTGATGGATAAGGAGTTGCTGGGGGACATCTTTGTCCTCTGCCTCCCAGGAGCTGCAGCCAGCAGCAGCATAAGCTCTGTGGTGATGGCTTGGACAAGACGGGTGGGGACCACAGGCTGGTGAGTCCAAGTGGGAGCTCGCAGGATGGGGACAGTCTGCAGAGCACCTGGGAGGATTCCCTAAACCCCACCCAGGATTTGTACTGGAAGCGTGTACATCTTCACTTATCCCCTCCTTTTGGGTCTTTTCAGCAGCCAGAACAGTTAAAAGCATGTGTAACCAGTATAGGAGATGAAAATATTTATTTAGGCTGCCTATATACAGATCACCAAGAGAGCATCTGTTAAGCTCCTACTGTATGGAAGGTGCTGTCAGGGATACTTAGATTCTGTATGGCTGAAGGCAGTCTGACGGCCTGGCAGCATTCTGGATATGAAGTTTTCAGTTTCAGAGAATTAGGTTCAGAGACAAGGATCAGGCCTCTCAGGTAGACCTGACATGAATCCCAGCTCTGCCCCTAACCATCTTGAAGAGATTGCTTAACCTCTGGAAAGTAAATATCTGCCCCCTCGGGTTACATGGAAGATTAAGTGATTTAATGCACACTTAGCCTTGTGCCTAGCGTTTCATCATACAGCCAGTTTGTGAAGCAGGAGGATATAGTATCATCATTTTACAGATGAGGAAACTGAGGCAAAAAGAGGTTCAGAATTTGCCTTACAAAACCAAGAGATGCTTTTAGAAGTCAGGATAGTGGTTTCCTTTAGGGAGGAGTGAGGAGGGTAGTAATTGGGAAGAAACATGAAGAGTATCAGGGTACTAGAATGTTCTAGTAACCTGGGTGGTGGTTACAAAGCTCTACTTACTTTGAGAGAACTCATTAAGGAGTATAGTATGATTTGTGCCCTTAATGTATGTTTTATCAATTTTAAAAAATGAACAGAAAGTTTGCTTAAGATCACACAGCTGGACTTGAAACATTGTTCCCTCAGCAGGAGACCGGCCTGGCATGCTCTGCAGTTTCCGGATCCCCGGGGCCTGGTCCTGCGCGTGGTCCCTGAACATCCAGGCAAACAACTGCTTTAGTACAGGTGAGCCACCCAGCTGCCCAGAGTGAGAGAGGGCACAGACCTGAAACACCAGTCCACAGTTCCTCTCCCCGGACCGAGAGGGACATTGTCCGCCCTGTCTCCGTCTCTCTCAGGCTTGTCTCGGCGAGTCCTGGTGACCAGCGTGGTGACGGGACACCGGCAGTCGTTTGGGACCAGCAGTGACGTCTTGACCCAGCAGTTTGCTGTCACGGTTGGTTGCACTGGGGAGGGCCTAACTCAGAGTTTCCCAAGAGGCGACCTTGTGCTGGGCTGGAATGGGATTCCCTTGTGTGAAATCTAGTCCTCCTCTCTCATATACAGGGAAAAAGAGGGCATCCGAAGTGATTCATGGGTGAATAAGTCAGTGCTGAATGAAATTTGGCCGATCTAGAAAGGCCTGGCTCAGCTGGCTTTCAGCAACTTCCTAAAGTTTCAATGAAGTGTTAGTTCTTGAGTACTTAGATTAGCCAGCAGGACAGTAAAAAAACTTTAATGTATAAATTATGTCCCAGTTTGTAACAGTTTTATATGCAGTTGGCAAGCTACCCATTTGATAAATTTAAAAATTAAAATTCTGGTCCTTACTACATTTCAAAGACTCGACCTATAGAAAATGCCACCTTTCTTTCAAAGGGTGGAAGAGATGTGCTGACCTGCTTTTGGCAATAAGCACAGAACTCATCATTCTGGTTTCTTCAGCCATCTTCCCACTCTATTTGGGACCCGTGTCTTCCCTGGATTTCTAGTCTGTTTTACTCCACTCTCATCACCTACTTTCTCACTCATAACCTGGGCGGGGATGGGACACCCTCACTTCACGGGAGGGGAGGGGTTCAGGGTGAGGCCTTAAGGGCCTGTCGCAGCCAGCGGGGAGGACACTGGAGGGACACGTGATGTCCAGTTCTTGACCTTTGATAAGAAACCCTTCCGTCTCCGCTGAAGCTCGAACCCTAACCAGCCTGCCTCTACCCATCCCTCTGATCCAGAGAAGGGAGACGGGGGGTGTGTTCTGGGGGACTCACTCTTCGCAGACGTGGAGGGAGGTACCAAACAGTCCTTCTCTCCACAGGCTCCTTTGCTGTTTAACGGCTGTCGTTCTGGCGAAATCTTTGCCATTGATCTGCGTTGTCAAAATCAGGGCAAGGGCTGGAAGGCCACCCGCCTGTTCCACGACTCTGCAGTGACCTCTGTGCAGATCCTCCAAGAAGAACAGCGCCTGATGGCGTCCGACATGGCCGGAACGGTACGGGTACTGCTGACTGCAGCCACGGAGCTGCTCTGGGCCAGGGGAGGGGCTCGGCAGGAGAGGCTCCTGTGTCGGACCGCGGCAGGGGAGAGGCATGTGGAGACCAGGTGAGGTGCCAGGTGTGCAGGGCAGCTGCTTTGCCGCCCACTCGGAGCCCCATCTGGTCTAAAGGGATGGGGCACTTGTCCTGGTGCCTCTGATAGGTTCTCAGACTCAGAGCGGGCGCCTTACATTTTCTCACTTGAAGAGGTCTGTGGAGACACCTCGCCCCCGCTGGCTTTCACGCCTGGGGCTCACCAGTACGTGCTGGATGGACCCTTCCTGACAGCCTCTGTGCTTCTTCCCACAGATCAAGCTGTGGGACCTGAGGACCACCAAGTGCATCAGGCAGTACGAAGGGCACGTGAACGAGTATGCCCACCTGCCCCTGCACGTGCACGAGGAGGAAGGAATCATGGTGGCAGGTAGCTGGGGACGAGGCATTCCATCCCACTGACCCTGACCCTGAGGACCCCCAGCAGCTAAAGCAGAGAAGACATGACTCTATGGCAAGCTGAATAAAGGGGGGTTTGGACACCTGGGGTCTGGGAGTCAAGATGGGGTGCAAAGTTGGCCATCAGTGAGCAACAGTTTAACCCCCAGCATGTGGATAGCCCTTTGTCTCCATGTCACTGGGCAGACATCACTTCAGTTACAGGCCAGTGAGGAGCAATAAAACACAGCAACTTAGGAGACCTGGGTGTGGGGGTTAAGTCTGTTCACCAGGTCCGCATTCAGGGCGGCCGTCCTGTCGCAAAGCTTGAGCCCCTGTTCTTTGTACTCATGCTTCTACCAGAGGATGCTGAGAACAGAGATGAAGGTCATTGTAAAGGAACCAATGCCCGGTCCCTTTACCACCACCACTGTGATCCCATGATGTGTAGAATAGAAGCAGAGCTTTCGAGCACCAAACCCCCTTGAAAGGAGTTACGAGTTGATCATAGATTATATTATATAATTATTCAGCACTTTCACAAATGAAATAGTAGGCCCTTGGCATTAAGGTGTATGTTCTTAGTCTTCACAGATCTCAAGTTTTCTAATATTCCTACAGAAAGTACCTATCTGCTGTGAAATTTTTTGTGGCTGAGAAGCATCACTTCGCTAGAACTTTCTTAGAATTTTTTACTACTCTTACCACACCACCAGCAGTTAGCTTCCTTAAGTCTATTTTCCACAAGTTTTCACTGCAGAAGAGTTTCTGTGTTCTGGATGATAGGAAAGATACGAGCCTTGTTGAGAAGCAGATGTAGGGAGTGGGCTGACTGCAGTAATTCTTGAACTGCATGACCCGAACTGACCCACCCCCAAGGTCATAGAGTCAACTCGGATGGTCGGAAGCACACACTTAAGTCCGTGAAGCCTGAGGTCTGCCCTTTCCCCCAGTAGCGTATACTGGCTGTCCGGGCTGCTGTAATCAGTGGTGTCTGGTGTCTCTTTCCTCTGACCTGTGAATACTGAAGACTATAAAGTCTTATGAACTGAATCACTAAAGCAGAAAATGTTTTGGAGAGAGTTATCACCCAGTTTGCCCCGGGATGTAATGAAATTAAAGATCATCCTGGTTACTATCTCATAAAAAGGAAATGAGCTGCATGTCATCTAGAACAGGTGGGCTGGGCTCCCTCTTGAACAGCCCTTGTCACCAAGAGAAACAGAATGGGCCACCCAATAGCCAAGATGCCCCATGAACCACCCAGGGTGTCACAGCCAGCCTTTGCATCTTGTCCCTTTGAACACCGGCAACTCGCAATTCTGGAGCACCAGGGCAACCTGTGACTTTAATTTTCAAAAGGGACATCTTATCTGTAGAGACAATTTCCGTTGTGAGTTTGCTTGGCTCATGTGGAATCACCTTTAGCCCTTAGGAATCGTGGAAGCCAGGGCCACAGTTTCCACCCCCTGCCCTCCGCCCTGGTCCTGTGCATTCTCACTAACCTGCAGCATGTCTTCCCTCTCTCTTAGTGGGCCAGGACTGCTACACAAGAATCTGGAGCCTCCACGACGGCCAACTACTCAGAACCATACCCTCCCCATACCCCACCTCCAAGGCCGACATCCCCAGCGTGGCCTTCTCTTCTCGTCTTGGGGGCGCCCAGGGAGCGCCAGGGCTGCTCATGGCTGTCCGGCAGGACCTTTACTGCTTCTCCTACAGCTAACTCTGCAGGGTGCGGCCTGGAGGGGTGTGAATGTTACTCAAGGGAGCTAAGGTAGCCGTATTTTTGCCACAGTTGCTGTTTCCAGTGAGGGCATTTTAAGTGGGTCGTCTGTGTGCACATGTACCATCCATCCAGCTGCGGAGGAAGAGGTGATATGTTTTATGTGGAGATACTTCAGTAAAGTGATCTCGGTTAAGTTGTGAGCCTTGAAAGTCCTTTTCATAAAAGGTGCCTATTTCTTGTTGAATTCCTTAGGATCTCTCTTCCCCTCTTTTTTTAACAAAAAATAATTTTCTAAAGGCTGAAGATAGACAGTAACTAAAGCTGCTTTTTTCACCAAAAGCCCTTTCAAGAAGCCTGATGAGACTGTTAGTAGTCAGTGCCTGGGTCCCAGAAAGACATCCTTGAGAAAGCCAGGTGAGAAGAAGGGAAAGTCATTTCTCTGAGTCTCTAGAAGAAGATTTTTAAGGCTGAGTTGGTCATCATTAAATTAGCCTTCTCAAACTCACTCAACACCAGTGTCAGATCTCTCAGATTCTCATTTATTACCATTCATTGGCTTTCATAGGAAAGGTGGATCCTTTCAGATGCTAGGCAGGCCTTAGCATGCATTTCTTGAAGCACCTTCCAAACTGTTAGATACAGCAGCTCCTGTATTTATCGTGGTGACTTGAACATCCATTCAAGGGCCCCAATTCAAAGAAAACGGGCTTGGCCTTTTTGTAATCCAAGAGAAGTGGTTTGTGAGATGTTTATACAGAGTGTTAATATAAAGAGCGGGTCTTTCTACCAGATAAAGAACCACAACATGGTGTGTCATTTCTGTTCATGATTTAGAACCTCGTGATGCTTGGCTGCTGTAGCATCAAACCAGCTACGGCAACACCTGCTCAGATCTTGGGTGAGGGAACAAAAGATGGAGACTGAGGCCAGCTTTCGTGGCTTTTCTGCAAAGCTTTCAGCAGGCTCCCTGGCCTGGGTTGGGTTCAGCCAATCGAACATAACAGCAGGAAAGCAGACAGGAGCTTGAGGGGAGAGTGTTAGTTTCTGGCTCCCCTCCTTTTGGGGTTTGCAGAGCTGTGGCTGTTTCCCTCCACCCCAGGCTACAGCTTCTGCTGGAACACAGCTCTCTGGATTCCAGGAACTTCTCTCCATTTGTCCCTTCAGACCTGCAGCTGGTAATTGCATCTCTCTGTTGTTAGTCCAATGTGCTTCGCCAATTAACACACTCTACAGTTATCCCCTTAAGTGTTACACATCTGTGTCCTGCCAGAACCCTCCTACAACTTAATGTACAGAGAAACAAATCCAAAACTCATTAGAGTATCAGAATGGTCATCCCATAGATGAGCTGTATGTTATAATAAATGTTTTCAGAGCTTTAGGTTTTATAAATGACTTTCCCCTATCTTAACCTGACTAGACCCTTAAAACAACCCATAAAGGAGGTAGGGCAGTAGTAATAATATAAAAATTATCAACATCGTTTTCTGGGCAGAGAAATTGACCACAGATCACAGACCTGGCATTGGTACCAGAAGAGACCACATCCTCTACTTTCCACACTCCTCCAGTTGCTGACAGTACTTGGGTATCACACTGCTAGTGCTAAGGAGAAATCACAAGGCAGCTTGGGGCAATGCTAGCATTTCATATTTAATCACCAAGTAAATAAGTTTTTCTGGCTCTGGCACTCAAAGGCAAGAAGCTTGCCAATTACCAGAATTCTTAGGTGTTCAATCATTTAGACATCGCCCCTGTATCTCTGCAGCCCTGGCATGCTGACCTGCATGGAGGACTCAGGAAATAGCCTTATGATTGAAAGGTCCAGCTGACCAATCACAGCAGAATCTTTTGGATTGATTTTGGTGACATGCCCCCACCCGAAGAGCACAAACAAGCATAAGTGCTAAGCTGTGACCCTAATATCACTCATACTTTCACCCCCAGAAGTTCTAAGTTCTCACAAGTTTGTTCATAAGAAGATCTGCCTTCTACAGAGAGTATCTTTGGTATTGCACCTCTAGTGCAGAGCTTTTGCCACAGTTCTGTACTGCAAAGAAGCTGTGGCTACTCAGTCCACTTTTGAACAGTACACTGTCTCTCAGAGACAGGAGACAACTGACTACTCAAAAAAGTACCTGATGAGCTCTGAGATGTAGCTGGTGGTTATACCTGCAATGCAAGAGACCCAGGAGACGGAGGTTCAATCCCTGGGTCAGGAAGATCCCCTGGAGGAGGAAATGGCAACCCACTCCAATATTCTTGCCTAGAAAATCCCATGGACAGAGAGGAGCATGGTGGGCTGCAGTCCATGGGGTCGCAAAGAGTTGGACATGACTGAGCACATCACATTCCAAAACACCTTCCTAATGCCTTGTCAACTGTCCCATAGCCCAGGTTTCTTACTAGGCAAATACAGTTGTCAAAGAATTAGTTGTATGTTTGCCTTAGGCTTAAAAAAAAAAAAAAAAGGAGGTGAGGACATGATCAAAATTCTTAATTTAGCAATCTGTTCTTATGTTTGGTTAGTGGTCACTGCTCCTAACATTTGCTCTAGATGATATGAAAAGTGGTTAAACTTCACTGCAAAGTTGATAAAGCATTTTGGCACACTGCTTGTTAAGAGTGTCCCGAAGACTAAGTCTGTCATACACTCTGGAGGCATTTTTCACTTGCAGGTCTGTTAGGGCCTTTTGCCCTGATCCTCCGGGTGCCAATGAAAGGTCTAGAATGAACAGAGGGTGGCGTCAGCACCAGGCTCCGATAAACCCTTTGCTGTTTCCTTGCTCGTGGCCTTCTTAACGGATGAGAACAGTAGCACAGACTGGTCACCAGAAATGCCCACCGGTCAACACTCGGTGCCCACAACAAGGGCACCACCTGCTTACCTCTTACCTGTGAGCCCTCACTCTGTCCTGGTCTAAATGTTCCCTGTAACCGTCTCTGAAAACAACTGCAGGCTAAATTTCTCCATTCATGTTACAACGGTAGATGCCTCCAGGCCCACTCCTTGACGTCTGCCTCTTCAGGCCACCGCCATGAGAATGACCTTTCCCCAAAGATGCCTGCACTCAATGGCTTCTTATGCCTCGGGATAAAACATGGCCTTGAGATGTGAACACACACCTTAGCCTGTTGCCCCTTCTCTTGGGACATGTTTCACCCTCACCTGGGCATCTGTGCAAGCTGTCCTCCGATCTGTTTCATCTGTAATTGTCTAACTGTTGCGATCAATGCAAAGAATTAGAGGAAAACAACAGAATGGGAAAAACAGAGATCTCTTCAAGAAAATTAGAGATACCAAGGGAACATTTCATGCAAAGATGGGCTCGATAAAGGACAGAAATGGTATGGACCTAACAGAAGCAGAAGATATTAAGAAGAGATGGCAAGAATACACAGAAGAACTGTACAAAAAAGATCTTCACGATCCAGATAATCACGATGGTGTGATCACCCACCTAGAGCCAGACATCCTGGAATGTGAAGACAAGTGGGCCTTAGAAAGCATCACTATAAACAAAGCTAGTGGAGGTAATGGAATTCCAGTTGAGCTATTTCAAATCCTGAAAGATGATGCTGTGAAAGTGCTGCACTCAATATGCCAGCAAATTCGGAAAACTCAGCAGTGGCCACAGGACTGGAAAAGGTCAGTTTTCATTCCAATCTCAAAGAAAGGCAATGCCAAAGAATGCTCAAACTACCACACAATTGCACTCATCTCACACACTAGTAAAGTAATGCTCAAAATTCTCCAAACCAGGCTTCAGCAATACGTGAACCATGAACTTCCTGATGTTCAAGCTGGTTTTAGAAAAGGCAGAGGAACCAGAGATCAAATTGCCAACACTTGCTGGATCATGGAAAAAGGAAGAGAGTTCCAGAAAAACATCTATTTCTGCTTTATTGACTATGCCAAAGCCTTTGACTGTGTGGATCACAATAAACTGTGGAAAATTCTGAAAGAGATGGGAATACCAGACCACCTGACCTGCCTCTTGAGAAATTTGTATGCAGGTCAGGAAGCAACAGTTAGAACTGGACATGGAACAACAGACTGGTTCCAGATAGGAAAAGGAGTACATCAAGGCTGTATATTGTCACCCTGCTTATTTAACTTCTATGCACAGTACATCATAAGAAACGCTGGACTGGAAGAAACACAAGCTGGAATCAAGATTGCCGGGAGAAAAATCAATAACCTCAGATATGCACATGACACCACCCTTATGGCAGAAAGTGAAGAGGAACTAAAAAGCCTCTTGATCAAAGTGAAAGTGGAGAGTGAAAAAGTTGGCTTAAAGCTCAACATTCAGAAAACGAAGATCATGGCATCCAGTCCCATCACTTCATGGGAAATAGATGGGGAAACAGTGGAAACAGTGTCAGACTTTATTTTTGGGGGCTCCAGAATCACTGCAGATGGTGAGTGCAGCCATGAAATTAAAAGATGCTTACTCCTTGGAAGGAAAGTTATGACCAACCTAGATAGCATATTCAAAAGCAGAGACATTACTTTGTCAACAAAGGTCTGTCTAGTCAAGGCTACGGTTTTTCCTGTGGTCATGTGTGGATGTGAGAGTTGGACTGTGAAGAAGGCTAAGCACCGAAGAATTGATGCTTTTGAACTGTGGTGTTGGAAGACTCTTGAGAGTCCCTTGGACTGCAAGGAGATCCAACCAGTCCATTCTGAAGGAGATCAGCCCTGGGATTTCTTTGGAAGGAATGATGCTAAAGCTGAAACTCGAATACTTTGGCCACCTCATGCGAAGAGTTGACTCATTGGAAAAGACTCTGATGCTGGGAGGGATTGGGGGCAGGAGAAGGGGACGACAGAGGATGAGATGGCTGGATGGCATCACTGACTCGATGGGGTGGGTCTGGGTGAACTCTGGGAGTTGGTGAAGGACAGGGAGGCCTGGCGTGCTGCGATTCATGGGGTGGCAAAGAGTCGGACACGACTGAGCGACTGAACTCAACTCAACAACTCAAATCGGTTGAGTCTGAGCTTCACAGAAACCTCCAGGGCGCTTAGCTTCCCCAGCACTTACTTACCACATGTAGACACTGAGTATGTTTTTTCACCATTCATTATTCCCGTTTAATTCTTAGGACCCTACGAAGCAGGTGAAGATCATGCCAATATACTGGGGGTGGGGTACTGAAAAGAAAGCAGTTTGCCTAAGGTCTGCTAATGAGTGAGACAGCTAACAAGGTCTCCTGCTCAAGAAATCTATTCAACCCCCGGTGTTAGAGAGAATGGAATTTTTACTTTTGCCCTCGAAGTGTAAGATCTCCTTAAACCTAGTTTTCCTACAGGTGACTTCTGGACCCATCTCCCTGCTTGCTCCTACCACCCACCCACCTGCACTCTTGGCCTCATCTGAATTAAAGCAGCCACCGCAAAACCAAGATGAACACTGGGTGTGTAGGACAAAAGAGAGAACTTTTGGTTATTCTGATACCGGGTTACCTTCTTCTTCTCTCCTGGTCTGACTAGTGTAAGAAAGCGAGTTCGGAAGACTTGTCTGCATCTTTCCTGTGTGGTCCAGCAGACACCATGCTCAGGGGCGGCCCCACACGACAGGACAGGAGACGGTGAACAGTTGTTCAACGGGAGCTGAACAGACAGAGCAAGGCAGGGCAGAGGATCGACACCAAGGGGCAGATACAAAAGGAGAAGAGTCTCTTCCCAGGGCTTCCACAGGTCACTAGTAACACCTAATCTCTTCTGGGAGAGAGCATTCCCAGGGAATAAACTGAGATATTCACAGGTAAAATATACCTCTCACTTGGCTTTTGCTCTGAAAAGCCACCAGCTTTCATCAACTAGGGGACGTCCCTGGTGGCTCAGACAGTAAAGCGTCTGCCTACACTGCGGGAGACCCAGATTCAATCCCTGGGTTGGGAAGATCTGGAGAAGGAAATGGCCACCACTCCAGTATTCTTGCCTGGAAAATCCCATGGACGGTGGAACCTGGTAGGCTTCAGTCCATGGGGTCGCAAAGAGTCAGATACGACTGAGCGACTTCACTTTCTTTCACTTTTCATCAACTAGAAAGAGGTACCAAGATAATACTGATGAACTTAAAGGAAAAAGGCCACAGTCCATATTCCGCAGGAAGACTCCTTTATAACGGCGAATTTCATAATACACAGTACTAGAGCAGGCCTCAGTCACTGGGCCACGGGAGGCGGGAAGGAAGCAGGTCTGAGAGGGACCAACACGTGTCCAGGGCTCACGT
This sequence comes from Bos mutus, assembly GCF_027580195.1. Classification (NCBI taxonomy): domain Eukaryota; kingdom Metazoa; phylum Chordata; class Mammalia; order Artiodactyla; family Bovidae; genus Bos; species Bos mutus. The sequence continues at coordinate 24,253,956 of NC_091626.1, read as the reverse complement.
CAGCGACACCAAGTGACCACCACGTACCTCCCTGAGGCTTGGCCCACCCCCCAGTTCAGTCAAGAACTGTGTCACTTCGAATTCTTCCTTTTTGGCCATTGACGATAAAATCCACCATGATGACAGGATTTCAGCACAACGGTCTCTTTCCAGTCACGACAGATATGGATGTCCCAGCTCTTGAGAAACAAACGTTCATCTGACTTCTCTCGCCAGGACTGGAGAATTTTTTCGTAATGATCCGCTGAAATGTTTGTATATACTTTGAAAAAACCACTAACAGTCCGTTCTGTGCTCTTTCCCTGGAAGATTTCTCATGACCACCCCTCCAACAGCTCAAGGGGTCGTGTGTCTGGGAATAAAGAATTAAGACACTTCAAAATAAGCAAGAACCCTAGTGCAACACTCAGTAGATGGGGGGCTCGCGGGGGCTGGGGGGGGAGGGTGAGGGCAGGTGCTCACTGCGGGGCAGGGAAAGCCAAGTGGTGGAGCGAATGGAAGCATCGACAAGCAGGGAACACTGCTGGGGAAGGCCCGTCTCCTTCCGTGCCCGCCCCCGCTCGAGGGACATCACGTCACCTGCGCTTGGGGACTCCTTGGGTCCGGGGACCCTACCACACCCTCCACCCATCCGTGACCTGCACGCGAAGCTGGGTGGTCTCTGAAACAGGCCAAGGCCAGGGATTGGGATCTAACTCTGGAGGGCCCAGGGAGCTCCCCCGCAGGCCACCCCCAGCAGAAGGTCCCTGGGAAGCTCCTACCCTGGCAGCCGAGGGGCATGAAGGCTTCGAAGGCTCGGAGAGAAGCAGCAGAGGGAGGCTAGTGGTGCAGTGGCCTTGGACTTGGCTCGGTTTTGTGGGGGGAAGACCTGCTGCCCGCTGCCCCCGGATCCCTGCTGGGGACGGACTGCGCGGGTGTTCACGGCCAGCGACAGCGTGAACGCCTCCACATTCCTTTTGTATGTATATACGTGTGTGTGTGTGTATATATATTTACGTACGTATTATTTTTAACTGAAATAAAATGCAGTGGATTCGAGTTCATTCCCCTTTGCTCTAAGCTGCTCAGGCTGCCCGCCCTGGTGGGGTTCACGCCTTCGGGCCCGCCGCCCGGCTCGCCCCGACTCGCTGTCTGCACCCCCCCGCCCGCCACCCCACAGTGGGAACAGGGCCCCCGGGATGAGGAGAGAGGACACACACCGCCACAGGTGACCAGGAGGAGGGCCTACCTCAGCACGACCTTGTTTCTAACCCTGAGAACCTAAGGAATTGTGAAGGACTCGGAGAGGGAGCTGGGGTTAAAGGTCACCGGGCTTTTTATTGCAGTTAAAGCAGACTCGGACAGGATGGTCCCAGCCTCGAGAGGGGACAGCCCGGCGGTCGTGGGAACACTCGTCGCAGAAGCCCTGTCCGCAGGCCCGGCAGTGGTGTTTCGAGAGCTTGACGCTGAACTCCTTCCGGCAGCTGTGGCAGTGCAGGATCTCATGGTCCGGGACCCAGTAGGCCGGCCTGGCTGCATCCTTCACCAGACCTGCGTCACGGAAGGGGCCATGATGGGCGGCACACGCGGGACCCAGCACCCCGAGTCCCACCGGGCGAGACGCCAGCGACAGACACTTCACTGGCTCACAGTCTAAGCACACACACATCACCCCTTCCACCCAGGGCTCCCTCACCCCCTACCACACAGGTCAGGATGTCTGGCACTGATATGTACCTATCTAGTACGCTCTCCAGGTGAGCCTAAACTACGGCTGAATTAAGAACCACTGGCGGAATGGTGAAGTTCGGGCTTTGGAGTCAGGACACAGCTTCATCCCAGTTCCACTGAGCCTCAGTCAGTCAGCTGTGGGATTGACAGGTTCCTTAGAGTCTCAGGGCCTTGGGTTTACTCATCTATAACAACCCACCTTCAAAAGCAGTTACAAGATTATAAGAAATAAAGTGTCTGATGAGCTGGGACCCAACAGCCAGTGAGTGCTCAGCAAGTGAGTGCCTGTTAAGCACAGTTGGAAGGTTCTGCCAAGGGCGGCCCCTGCCCCTCCTGGTCACCTGAGAGCAGATGCAACTTGAGCCTCCAGGCTGGATAAATCCATCTATTTCTACACTCTCAAGTCAAAAGCCTGTCATCAGCTCATTCTGTGAGCCATGTGATCAAATCTGATCCATGCAATTGTCATCACAGCCACCCAGGAGCCCTTGGTCTCTCCCCTATGAAGGGCTGGAATGCCCCAGGCCCAGTCAGCCCTGCCTAAGCCCTCCGCACACTGGCAGGTTTCCCTTCATCTCCCTCTTCCCATCCTGGTTATAAGCCCGCCCCTTCACATCAGGTGAGTGGCTCTCTTCAATCTTAAAGGAATAACAGCTTGGCTGGTGTGGCAGATTGAGGCCCTGCCCCTTCTCTTGAATCTAGGCAGGCTCTGTGACTACAGCAGTCTCTAGCAGAAGAGCTGGTTTCCAGGCCCAGGCCTGTCTGAGAGCCCTGAGGCACTACGTAAGGAATCGCTAGCACTGGAGAAACCATGTGCAGAGGCGTGGGGAATACAGGGAATGGGGTGAGGGGGAAGTTCTCCTGAGCCCAGCCTTCGAGGCAGCTCTGCCAGGCTAGCCAGTGTGTAAGTGAGGTTGGCTTGGCCCCTCAAGACCCGTCCAGCTGCCATACTGGAAAGTCCAGCAGTAATTCCCGGCAATGCCACTTAGAGAAGAATGCTTGCCTGTCCTGTTGAGACGTGATTGTTTTAAGCCTTTCCATTTTCAGGTGGTTTATTATGCAGCAATAGATGGCCTAAGAGGATGGCCTCCAGGAATAGACATGAAACCACCAAGGTATTCAGCATGAAGCAGGGAAAGTAAATTCTCAGTCGCGTCCTTGCTGCCCAACTCAATCCAGGTCAGCAGGCTGACAAAACAACAGCCCAAGGCACGGCACTCCTCGAGCCCTCACCCACACACACCGCACCCGAGAGGCACTGCCAGGCCCACCTAGTGGTATGTCAATGGCTGTCACCACGGCTCCTAAAGTGTTCTGCACGGCCTCGCCCACCTTCCGAGCGATCAGCGTCCCACCTTCGTCGTCCCCCTGTGCCTCAGTGACATCTGCAGACAATGATGAAGGAAATGCCATCACCTCTGAGTCATTTCCCAAATGAAAAATTCTAGACGCTTCTCCCAGGGCACCCTGTGCCATTTTGCAAGGGTGGCAAGGGTCTGGGCTGTGGGCACGCACACCACAGCCAGTGAGGTCTGCCACTCCTCTACCTCAGGTCTCTGGGGCTATTTCATAACCTTCCTTTACAGTGGGCCAGGAGCATGACCTAGAACCTCCTCCAGGAGAAGATTCAGTCTAAGCCTATGGTAAACACAGGACAGCTTTAACCCTCCCCCAGCCAAGGAACAGCGCCCCCAGGACCCAGTTAACAAAGAGCTTAGAGGATGCCTGGGCAAGACCAGGGGAGCGACTGCTCTCAAAGAGTGAGGCGGGGAGGAACAGGGTTGGGCAGGTGAGGGTCCCATTCCCAGCACCCAGTGCCAAGGAGAGGTCCCCTCCACCTTGCGGCTCCTGGGCCCCACGTTACCTAACTGGGAATTCCTGGCTTCATAGCAGTTGTCACACACCCGCACGGGCGCAGGGCCCCAGCCCCGCTCGGGCACCGGCCGGGTCTTGGATGAACAGCTGTCACAGAAGCCCTCCCCACAGGCCCGGCAGTGATGCTTGGTATCGTTATCTTTAAAGGATGTAGCACATTTGTTGCAGCTCTGTTCCAAGCCCAAAACAAACAGAGAGGCAGGTGTCATTCATGTCTGCTCAGCTGAGAAAGTCAACCCAGGGAGTCTTTTGGATCATCTGAGGATGGCAGGATGCTGATGGTCCCAACAGAGGGGACCTAAGACCTCCAGCCACATGGAACACCCTCACTGAAGCACAGCTGTGATTAACATTTTCTTCCAAGAAGTGCTGGAAAGGTACCTCACATCCACCTCGCTGAGTCACAGGGATCTCAGAAAGGACTATGTAATTTCAGCCATAAAAGCAACAAGGATTCGTTTCTTTCACAGCTTCTCATGAGCCTCTGGGAAGCTGAGGAGGAACAGGTTTCCTGTCACAAGTGTTTGGGCCAAATCTGGGGGCTCCCTTGATGTGGGAGCCGTGAGGTTTGTGTATCAAGCTGGGGGTGACCCTAAATGACCTCTAAAGGCTCCCTTTCCTCTACAGTCTATAGGTATGACCTCAGACATTTGACCAATAACAACTGGCTCTAGTGGGAAAGTGAACTAAAATCCACCACAAGGGAAATACTCAGAAAATAACACAGGAAATCAGCGGACAAAGAGGACACTGGCTGTCTTAGGTGTGTCCCACCCTTTCCCACACTCTGGAAGCTCATCTGGCTGGGACAGAGACTCCAAGCCTTCCTCGCAGAACAAGCTAAGGGCAGGGTGAAGCAACACAAGGAGAATGGGCTGTGCCAGGGATCCTGCCACCATACCAGGATCTGGGAGTTGGGCCTCCAGTAGGCAGGGGCGATCTGGTCTGTCAGCCAGGACGTCACAGCCTTGGTGGGCCCAAGGCTAAGCTCAGACACCGACTGAGCCATGAAGTTCATCCCGTCCAAGAGGCGCTGGGCAGCGTTGTTGTTGTCCTTCAGAAATCCATCAGTCTGAAATGAAAACACAGGCTCCCATCATGTTCTGAGTGACGGGAGTAAAGGGAAGGAGGGAGAGGGGTCTTAGGTGAGTTACATACCCATCACAGCCAACTCAGAACCACAGATTCCCTGGCAGAGAAGAGCAGGGTCAGATCAGAATCCCTATGGCTTCTAAGCAACATCACACCCTATGAGTCATTGCTGATACTACTCTTCAAGATGACCACAGGACTTGGTCCACAACTGTTCAATTCAGAACTTACTCTGCTTGTGAGATATACAACCCAGGAAATAAATAATCCTATAAAGAGGACACCTCCTCCAAGAGGTTCCCCACCCCAGGCTGGGTTAGGATCTGTTGCTTTAGGAATCACCCAGAAAGGGGAACACCACCAAGTAAAATAAGTCCCTTATAGAAAAGAGCTTCCCTGGTGGCTCAGATGATAAAGAATTTGCCTATGATGCAGGAGACCAGGGTTTAATCCCTAGGTTGGGAAGATCCCCTAGAGAAGGCAATGACTACCCACTCCAATACTCTTGCTTTGGAGAATTCAATGGACAGAGGAGCTTCGTGGGCTACAATCCATGGGGTTGAAAAGAGTCTGACACAACTGAAGCAAACAACACATAGAAAATCGCTTATCTTTCTTCCATGAAGGGAAAAGGCATTGGATGTGCTGTGATTGATGGGTAATTCCAAGTGTGAATCGTGGTTTAATGCAGAATGAAAGCACTGTATCACTGCCTCATAAATAGATTTGTTTTTCCAACATCTTGAATTAAAAAATCCAATTTAAAAACAGTAAAGGTCCATAGTGATTATACTTCTTAGAATATACTTCAAGAAGAATATACTCCAAAACAAAGAAAAGGCTTTCTTACATGAAGATGGTCACGATAGCATTTTCTTTGATAATAAAAAAATCATAAACAGCATGAATGTTCAAAATGAAGAGAATGGGGAAATCAAACTTTAACATTAGACAGAATATTACACAGTGATTACAAATGAAAATCATGAAAAGTGAAAGCAATATGGAAACAAAGCAAAACTGTGGTATGAGAAAAAGCAGTTAAGTGGCACGTTAATTATAATTGTATCTATACAAACATACATATGGAAAATGAGTGAGGAGAATATGAAAAGATAAAGTTTTATTTGCTAAGGCAATTTATATATCAATTTTTAGTTTAAGTCGTGTTTCTAATATTTATGCAAGAAATGGGATAAAAATGAACGGTCTAGAACAAAAAAGGCACTCCAGAGCATAGCTTCCTAAACCACCAACATATTGAAATTCATGGTTAACCACCATTGTAAACAAGCTCCACTTTCCCATACACAGGAATAACTGGACAACCCGAAGAGAAAACAGAAAAATAAAACAGCTCTTACTCCAGGCCACACGTGCACAATCTCTGTCCGCACCACCGTATCCACAGGATCTTGGTTCCCAAACCAGTACTGCCGGCTACGATAGACCACGCCACAGTTGGGACATTCGATCACGTACCTACAAGGAAGGCAGACAGATACTGGAACTCCACACCAGGGGCCTGGAGAGACAAACAGACCCAAATGCCAGCCACTGAAACTCACCCAGACCAGGCATATTTTGCAAGACCCATCCAGGGGGAGTCAGTGGAAGCAGCCGTCTTGGGCACCACGCTGACTTCATTGCCTCTCTCGTAGCAGGCCTGAAACACGGAGCACTCTGCCAGCTTCTGTTCTGTCCACCAGACCCCCTGGCCTCTCCACACCCCTGTCTGGCCCCACTGCCTGCAAACCAGACCTGCTGAGGGCTTACGGACCCTGGGTTTTAGCAGAGCAGAGGAAAGTCTTTCTCCAAAGAAGTCAGTGCCCTGAATGATTATGATCTGAATGTGTACCCATCCCAGGGGCCCAAAACTGAGCTACAAATTCTATCACTGTCATAGGAGAAATTCATCCAAACTAAGTTTCTGAAGGGCAATTTCACTCTTAGGAATAAACAGTCAATGTAGATGAACCCGGCATACAGGCTCAACAGGATAAGGGGGGAGGTTTAAGCTTAAAAAAAATAAACCAAGGGGCCCCTGGCAACAGACATGTGAGTTTTTAATGGCTGGAGCTGGAGAGAAGTTTCAGATAGACTCAATTTGAATATCAAATACTTTGGTAACAGTCAAGACTGGTCCTAAGCCAGTCTTCCAAGAGGGGAGTGTGGCCAGCAAGCCAGCTGCTGGAGGAGAGGTTGGGAGGACTCACCTTGCAGGTGAAAACCCGGTTGTCATACTGGTGGGAATATCTGCAGCGGCTCTTGGCTTCATGAGGTACCCCTTCTTTCCCGTGATTCATGCTGTTCTTACATCCAGCCCTGAGGGAGGCACCAAAGCTGACATGAAGCTGCTAAAAGGAGCCAGGGCCGCTTACGCACAAGCGTTAAGCCAGATGCAAGGGCAAAACTAGACCCCCTGTTACTAATTGGGCCCCAAATACAGAGCAGAGAGACAGCAGTTTGTTTTGGAAACTAAGGGCCTCTCTCATACTTGCAATCAACAGTGCTACACAGGTAGTGCACCTATTACTCTTGCATGAGGAAAAAGGGCCAAAAGGGTATCTCTTCTTGGAAAACCACCAGGTCCCTCAGTAGGAATGGAGGAGCCAGCAGACAGCACCTTGATGAGAGATAAAACCTGAACAGCCTTCAGGGAACTCAAACATCCAAACAGCATGAAATAAGAAGTTTAATCAGAACAGGCTGCCAAGATGCAAAACAAAAATTGACCCTCAAATTTTGACAATACATTAAGAGGAGGCTTAAGCTGAACAAGAAAACCTTCCAAATGAACAGTGAGCTCTGCTCTCCTGACAACGCAAAACCAGGGACCAGGACTTTAGAATTTCACTATGAGAGAAGGGAAAGCTCTGGAAACCCTGGTGAGGCACAGTTAGAATGGAAAAGTGATGATGATCCAACAGAGCCTAAGCCTCTCTTGCTGGGCTCACGGGGCCCGCTAAAGGAAGTCACACTGGCAACTAACATCCCTCTTTCCTCTCTAAGACAAGCCTCAGTCCTCCCTGGCGCAGTCTGTATAATCCAAGAACCACGTCCTTGTTACAAACTCAGAGCAAATATGGTGGCCCAGGAGGTGGCCTATAGGGATCAATGCAAAAAGGCAATTCATTACAGAAAAGGCTCAGGTCTCCCCCGTATGGGCAAATGTGGAGGACAGGATTAGATGATGAAGTGATGAAAGCAGTGGAGAGGTGGGCCAGTGTCTACAAGACAGAGTCTGCAATCTGACCCTGACACACTGCATTTAAACCCCCAGGCTCCATCCAACAAGTCACTGGCCTGTGACTGAGTAGCTATCAACAGTTCAAATTAATCCAGTGAGCCTCAATGTGCGGTCCCCATTCAGCAACATCAGTATCACCCGGGAACTTAGCAGAAGGGCAAATTCTCAGGCCCTACGTCAGACCTACTGAATCAGAAACTGGGAGCAAGGCCCAACTACCTGTTGTAACATGTCCTTCAGGTTTTCCTGAGGCATGCTAAAATTGAGAATCACTGCTGTTTCCCCTGTAACCAAGGACCAGCAGCATCACCCAGGAGCTGGCTGGAAACACAGAATCTCACCGAGACCTGCTGATTCTGAATCTGCATTTAACAAAAGCCCGAGGCGATGCATACATAAAGTTTGAGAATACTGCCCTAACTCAATGTTCTCAACTCAGCTACACATCAGAATCACCTGAGGAGCGTTTTAAACACACCCGTGCTGAGGCACCACCCCAGATCTGGTAAGTGAGAAACCCTGGAGGCAAAGCCTTTCAATCATTTGGAAAGCTCCCTGGATAATTCTAGGTGCTCTAGGCGTCTGTCCTCATCATGAAAGGAATCCACTAGGACCGATCCTACCCCAGTGCTGTGCACAGTGAATGGATGGAATGACTAGAATTGAAAGCTCTGGTAAGAGAAACACAGAAACACGGGCAACCTAAAGCTTTCCGTGCTTTTTCTTTCTGTGCTAAATGCTTTTGAACTGTGGTGCTGGAGAAGACTCTTGAGAGTCCCTTGGACTGCAAGGAGATCAAACCAGTCAATCCTAAAGGAAATCAGTCTTGAATACTCATTGGAAGGACTGATGCTGAGCTCCAATACTTTGGCTCCCTGATATGAAGAACTGACTCATTGAAAAAGACCCTGACGCTTGGAAAGACTAAAGGCAGGAGGAGAAGGGGATGACAGATGGTTGGATGGCATCACCGACTCGATGAACATGAATTTCAGCAAGCTCCAGGAGTTGTTGATGGACAGGGAAGCCTGGAGTGCTGCAGTCCATCGAGTCGCAAAGAGTCGGACACGACTGAGTGACTAGACTGAACTGAAAGCTTTCTGCAGTGAAAGTTACTCAAACCAGTCAATTTCACATCTAAACCGGTTGGAATCTTCAGGGAATTCTTCGTAACCATGTGTCCTGTAATCCCCTGCAACCTCAAAGTGTGGTCCTTGGACCGTTAGGCTCACCAGGGAACTTGTTGGAATACCCTATCTCAGGCCTCACTCCATCCTTTAGTCACAGTCTAACTTAAGCAGACCCCACGTGATCTGCAGGCACAGGGAAGTCTGTGAAGCACTGTTCTGAGGCTCTTTTCCCACAGTGGGGACTTACCCGCAGCTGAGACACAGGGAGGAGCAGGTGAAGTACTCGTCTGGAAAAAAGGAGCTGTGTGCCATCTGGTCATCGGGGATCTCACCACTGAAGCGGTCACTCAGAGCCTGCGCGGAGGGAAGGTGACACGCGAAGGGCCTCAGCAGAGAGCTCGGAGCTCTGGGCCTTCCACTGGCTGCCTTTCTAACACGCCCTCACCGCTGGCTTATTTCTTACCGGTTCTGCGGCTAGAAGCGGGAAGCCAGCGACTTCTGCTCCTTAACCTCCACCTTCTTGGCCTGACTTACACCAATCCTCACCACAGGAAACCTCAGAAAGAACCGGCCCATTTCCCAAGAGCTCAGAAGGAAGCAAAATTACTGTTCTCTCCTAATGACCTTGAAAGTTATAAACATGTCACACACTCCACTGTTCATTCAAAACCACCAGATACTGACGAATGCCCATTTCATCTTTGTGAAGCTGGGAAAGAAAGCGATACTTGAGAAGGTGGCTTGTCTTGAAGTCGGAGGGAGACAGAGCTCAGAAGTGCGCTGGGAGTTTTCTGGGCGTCTCCACCAGTTCTAACCACAGACACTCACTGGAGTTTACTGGCCACAGAACTATCTCTATGTACAAAAAAGGGTTATCAGCCAAAACGCAAGGAGGAATTATTCTAGGTATTGGCAGCCTTTTTATCAACTATAGTAACTAACCTAAAAGACAGCAAACGGTCAAAATAAATGCCAAGAAGAAAGATAAAGGTATGTGAAGTAACAGACTGAAATTTTTATGTTTAAAGGAAGCTTCCATTTTTAATACTCTTTGTGTTCACTACTTTATATTGAAAGTATTCTTCAGGCTGATTTTTTTTTTCCCCCCTCCAACCCTTCAGTCATACGCAGTGAAAAAAGTCATATGAATTAAATATAAATAGGCTTTCTAGGCTTTAAAAATTATTAAATATTCACAGTTCCTAAGTCTCGACTCTTTCTGTGGCAGCCAGGCACTCCTCAGGGGAAGAGATATAAAAGTAGCTTTAAAACAGAAGGACAAGATGCTACTTTCTTTAGTAAAAAGGTGAAAGAAATTTTAAGATGAGATTCAGAAAAGGGGCAGGTTAGGTTCTAAACTAAGATTCTCAAGTTCTAAACAGAATTTCGCTTAAGGACACTTATTTATTAAAACTCCTTTTCCTTTTTCCCAATGAAGCCTAATACCCTGAGTTGTAAACCAACTGTTTTCAAAAGCACAAGCTCTCAATGTTGAGTCAGGTCAGGTGTTCAAGACAAGAGTAGTGGCAAAGAATGTGTCAGACTAAGGGTGTGGGACTCACCCATGTGCATTCAAATTCAGCTCCTGCAAAGATAATGAACATGCCCATAAAATACGACCTGCCAGTGACGGCTGACCAAGTGGCAATCTCTGACTCGGACCAAAAAAAACAATCTAAGATTAATACATATACATCCTTTTCTCTTGGTAGTAATTTTGTAAAAAGTAACTAAGGGAAAACAAGTAAGATTTGGAGACAGACTATAAAGGAATATACATGTGAATATTGAAGAGAATAAACAAGACGCAAACCCAGCAGAGTCAAGCCTACACCATCCTCCTCTCTCCTACTTTTGAGTAGGACCTATCCTTGGTCTCACCTTTTCCATGCAGCCTTCCCAACCACTCTGGGAAGATCACACTCTGCCTTCTCTAAGCACCTCCTGTCCTCAACATCGGAACCAGGTAGTAAGTGATGAGGCAAAGCTGTAAGCCTGATATATGTATCTGATCTCCCAGACTAGATCACAAACACTAAGAAAGGCACGTACTACCTCTGGATCCTCCTCTCAGTCCAGCACACGTCTTAACAAGTACTCAACTAGGACCTCTGCAATGAAGTGCCCCAGCACCAAGCCCCACGCACACCAAGCCCCACGCACACGCCAACCCACCCACCCTCTCCTCCTCACCTTGGCCCTGCCTCTGCACCAGGTCTTATCCCACGCCCACAGGCCTCTCTAATTTATGCCTAACTACTCACTGATTGGCCAAATCACTGATAACTCTTTCTGTATTTCTCACACAGCTGTGTTTCTCAAACAGCTGTGTGCCTAACCTTCTGGGGCTAGCTGGTGGGCAAACAGAGAATCATCTTCCTAATGTGTCAATTTACTGAAAGATTTGGGGAGGAAGTTTTTGCTTTATTTTTTAGCCACACCACGTGGTATACAGGATCTTAGTTCCCCGACCAGGAATTGAACCCATGCCCCTTGCAGTGAAAGCACAGAATCTTAACCACTGGACCACCAGGGAAGTCCCAGGAAGTTATTTTTACTTAAAAAATAAACTTGGGTATAGCATGAAACCAAATGGAAAATTTGCATAAATGTGAGGACCCCCCACAAAAAATTATTTCAGCCTGTAGTTGGTAGCTCTTCAAGTGCCTCAATTTCCTTATCTGTAAAATGGGGGTGGCTATTGGAGCAGGGGTCTCCATGGATTACACTGTGAGATCAAATGAAGTTACTCCATAGAGCACATGGCATAGATTGAGAGCTCAGAAACCGTGAGCTGCCACGATTAATATTTTTATTTTTTATGCTGAGAATTCTTTAATTTTATCCTTCAGATACCCTCACCAACTGATCCAGCTAACAGAAGGGATATAAGAGCTTCTCTCCTTTCCATGACAGCTCCCTGGTCTTCATGGCTGGTTGCATTTGTGGGTGAATATTTAGCTGCAAAAAGATGCTTAAGTACCAAATGCAGTGTTAAAATAAGAAAGAAAAAAAAGAGAGCTAAAAAAGGAACGCAGAAGCTACTAAAGATGTATAATGAAACCCAAAGAAGAGCATTTTTAGCCCTCGGTTTCTCTTTTAAATAGGTAACTGAAAGGATAACCTAAGTAATACTTTTTCTTAGGAAAAATATCAAATTTAGCATGAATCCAACAGCTGGGTTGAACTCAGAAGGCATGCCACTCCCCAGTAAATGTAAAATTGCAGCCCAATAACAGTGACAGCATAAGGTTTTTTCTGTTCCAAACTCAAGTGGCCTGATTCACTTCTCTGGAAGATCTTCAGAAAAATGAGGACATTTCTAAATATCTCAAGGCTTAGCATGAAACAATCTGCAGCCTGATCACCATGAGACAAATCCCCATAGAACCTCCATTGTCACCGGCCCTAGACAACTGTTGGCTTACGTTTGCCAAGGCAACAGTAACTTCTTATGACATCAGAAAGAGAACTCCAAGACCAACCAGCCTCACCTCTTCAGATGCTGGCCACCCATCCTCTCAAATGCTGGTAACACAAGCATCGTATTTCTCTCACAACTCACCGAAGAGCCGGCAGTCAGTAATGAATCAGACCTTGACAAGCATCAGGAGGACTTACATGAATCAAGAGTATGGGAATAGGACTTCCCTGGCAGTCCAATGGCTAAGACTCCACACACCCCTTACAGGGGGTACAGGTCTGATCCCTGGTCAGGGAACTAAGATTCCGCATGCTGGATGATGCGGCCAAAAAAAAAGTATGGAAACATAACAATAACTGTTAAAAAAAGCTTGATGCTCATGTGTTTTAGATACAAGGGTAAGGAGACACTGTCTTCCTTCCTCTATAACCTGTTTCTTTCCAGTGTGAACATTACCACCTAATCCATATACTTCATCTCTTTCAAGAATGTCAAGCCTCACATCATTCCAGGGTTTCTTGGGCTCCCTCCCTCCTGAGGCCCCAAAGCCATAAGAGGCAGGGAAGGACCTTTCCTGAGAAAGCTTGGGAAAGTATTTGAGGTCAGTCTGGAAAAGGCTGCCTGGAGACTAGATGATCTTGAACTTTAGTTGCCTTGACAACAGTACAGCTCTTACTATCTAACCTGTAAGTTTCACTCCAGTCATCAAAGGCTAGCAGTGAATTTTCTGATTCAAAATGGAGACTCTTATGTAATCCACGATGCCACCTCCCCCCCCAAATATATAATAACTTCGTAAATACTTAATAGGTGCTTCCTGATATGACAGAATTAGAGAGTCAGAGTTCCTACATTTAGAGATCGGAGGCTAAAGGAGGTATTACATAAAACCTGTAAGAATCCAACCTTAAAATGGTTCTCTCCATTATTCATAACTGTAAATACAGGCAACAACAGTTAATTCAATATTCAACTTCCTTGGTCAATAGGGACCTGAGCATCTCTTTTCTTTAAACAGACTTACTTCATCAGTGAGAATATGCTCTGCTGGTAGGTATCTGAGCTGTTGCTACTGTGGAAACTGAGCAAACAAGTGAGAGGTTAAGAAGTGAGAAAAATTCCCCTGGAGAAAAGGAACTGGGGCTTGGACCACAAAGAGGCTAAATGGCAGGAAGAGTGACTAGATCAGCAGAATGAATGGGAAACACACGGGCAAGTCGCTAGAGCAGAAAGTGACTGAAGGTCTCATACACACACACATGCTCACACACACACACATTCTACAACTCCTCAATCTTGCTCATTAATCACATTTCCTGTTTAATAATGAACAGGAAAAGAATATGAGGAAGGAAAAAAAGATTTAACTTCTCTATGATCTGACTTATTTAGGGAGAAAATGTATACAAACATTACATACATATATTTCTGTATGCACCGAAGCAGCACCAAAAATTTCTGGAAGTGTATGTCAGAAAGTATTATAACAGTTATCATACAGTGAGGGGGACAGGAGTGAAAGGATTCAAGTCATACCTTACTATTGGATTGTACTATTTGAATCTGTACTATTTCAATTGTTCATTACAAACACACATTGCTTTTACAATTTAAAAAATAACTTTTTAAAGTAACCAAACACTCAAATACAACTTATAAGAATGTCCTTTGTAAAGGCAACTGGCAGTATGCATCAGGAACCTTTAAAGACGACCCATCTTCTGACCTTCTTAAAAGTCGAGTAACTACTGAGAAGGAATACAGCCCAGGGTTTAAAGGCACAGACTTGGGAGCCAGACTACCAGGTTCAAATCCCCACCACTGGAACGTCCCTGGTGGTCCAGTGGCTGAGACTCTGCGCTCCCCATGCAGGGGGCCTGGGTTCAATCCCTCGTCGGGAACTAGATCCCACATGCTGCAACTAAAAACAATCCCACGTGCCACAACAAAGACTGAAGATCCCGAGTGCTAGGCTGCAAACTAAGACCTGGCCCAGCCAAATAAATAAATGAATATTAAAAAAACAAATTCTCCACCACTCACTAGACAAGCCATCTCGGGCAAATTAGCATACCTCTCTGTGCCTCTGTTTCTCAACCTCAGAGTTGGTATGAGGATAACATGAAAAATACACGTCAGTGCAGAGCACAGAACATGACATCAGTAAACACTCCACAGAAAGGTTGGCCAGCAGCAATGGGAGCTGCAATTTACCTGAAGGAATTAGGCAGAATGTGGGCAACACCTTTGCTGCTGCTAAGTCGCGTCAGTCGTGTCCGACTCTGTGCGACCCCTGAGACGGCAACCCACCAGGCTCCCCTGTCCCTGGGATTCTCCAGGCAAGAACACTGGAGTGGGTTGCCATTTCCTCCTTCTCAGTGCATGAAAGTGAAAAGGGAAAGTGAAGTCGCTCAGTCGTGTCCGACTCTGAGTGACCCCATGGACTGCAGCCCACCAGGCTCTTCCATCCATGGCATTTTTCAGGCAAGAGGACTGGAGTGGGGTGCCATTGCCTTCTCCGGGGCAATACCTTTAGGTACTCAGAAAATATAAGGAAAAATGGAAAGTACTATTAAAATAAGGGCAGAACTACTACATATAAAAAATGATCCATCCATATAAATGAAAAAGCATGCAGCTATTTTTAAAAAAACATGGTTTTATAGGATATTTAATAGCATGGAAAAAATGCTAGGCTTCAACACTCCATAAAAAAAAAGCAAAGTATATAAGGCACATAGATACATCACAACCCCAGTTCTCTTTCTAAAATAAGTAGCAAAGAATCATATAATGCCCCATTTATCTATTTTTTGCACACTTAGTTTGCTTTTTTCTTTGCTATTACAAGGCTGTTGCCATTAACATCCTCATATAGGTCTCTGTGTTCCTGTGGAAGAGTTGCTTTATGGCCAGTTTCTAGAAATGACATGGTTGGAATATATATTATGCATTTCTTTATACTACTGCATTTCAAAGTGGCTATACTAATTTTACCTCAACCAGAAGTTTGTAAAAGTTTACAGTGCTTCATATCCTTTTTGACATTTTATTGCCTAACCTGTCAGTGTTCACCCTTGCACAGTGGTGGTCTTGCTAGAGGGTTGCGATTTCTTTTTTTGGCCATCACAGTCTTGCCTCACAGTGCACACAGTGCCTCCCAATTTTCCCAAAAGGTTTATACATTTTTTTCCTAACAATATTCCTGTGTATCTTATGTAAAATAAAGAGAAAATCACAGAGGAAACAAAATCATATAAATCATACTAGAATATATCCCAAGGCTTCTTGAAGTGTTTCTTCAGGGAGTCAGTAAGGCACTGGACAAGGTGAAGAATAAATACCAGTAGAGAAAGAAAAAAATGGGAGAAACAGAAAGTCAAACAAGCTATTTTGGCACTGATAATTTATCTGTTTATGACCATCCCTACTCTTTTGTTCCAAAAAAGAATGCAAGGCCACCTTAAAAGAAAAAAAATACAACATAAAACAAAAAATAAGTGGACAAAAATAAATGGCCATTATATTATACACTGCTTTGAACTATGAAGACTTCTGTTAAGAGTATTTTAATAGCAATACACCTCTCCTAGGTCAATTTGCCTAATGCAGACCTTAAAGGTAGCTTTCTCTAAGCATGATTATCAGAGAATGAACAACTTCTAATTTAAAGAAGATTAAAAACAACCAGAAAAAGACAAAACAATTTTTTCAAGGATCTGAACAAGTTGCAAGACCCCAGAGTTCCCTGAGGAGAGCCCGAAGCACAAGCTTAAACAGGTAACTCCATCCCATGGACAGAGCTGTGGGCCCACACCTCAGTACAGCACACAGCCTGCCTCAGAGAACAGGAAATACAAGATCCAGGTAAACTCTTGAGGCCAACGGTTACCAAGAGTCCTCAAAATTCCAGCTGACCAGGCTCTTTTTAATCACAGAAAGCTTCATGAATCATATCACCTCGTAAAAACACAATGTGACAACAACAACAGCAGAAAGGGACCTGACAAACCGGCCTGGAGGAGGGCATCCAAGAACTCTGAGCACAGGTTACTTACTGCTCACGGCACCTGGTGTCCCTGAAGGGCTTCTGCAAACACTAAGCAGGTTAACTTTGAGAAAACCTAAGGAACTCTATAATGCAGCCATTGGCCTAGTTGTCAATAGTCTTAAGGATCAGATTTTACAGCCCTTTGTATAACGTAGTACGGATTCAGCCTGCATTTAAGAATGTTCCCAATATTTGGGTGTAATCTTCCACCTGACTACCTCTAAGCCATTACAAGGACATGTGTGGTCAGTCGTGTCCGACTCTGTGACCCCATGGACTCTAGCCTACCAGGCTCCTCTCTCTCTGGGATTTTCCAGGCAAGAATATCGGAATGGGTTGCCGTTTCCTCCTCCAGAGGATCTTCCCGACCCAGGGATCGAACTCGTCATCTTCTGCACTGGTAGGCAGATTCTTTACCACGGAGTCACCTGGGAAGCCCTTGAAGAAGTATACTATAAGGGCAAACACTGGTGTCTATCTTATTCTCCACGGTTATTTCCAGCACCTCAAACTCTGACACAGAGATCCACTCATTTATTTGTTGAATGGATGAACGAACAAATTTCCTAAGACCAAGCAACAGGTAAATGGCAGAACTGGGATCCCAACACAACTCTGTCTGACTCCAGAGTCCCAAGTTTTTCTAGTCCAATCAGGATACTATAATGAGATACCACAGACTGGGAAGCTTATAAATGACAGAAATTTATTCGCCACAGTCCTGTAGGCTGGAAATCCAAGATGAGGGTGCAGCATGGCAGCCTCCAAGCGGGGGTCTGCCTTCTGGTTGACAGATGGTGCCTTCTCAGTGTCCTCACTTGGTGGAAGGGAGCTTTCTGGGGCTCCATTTGTAAGGGTGCTAAAGACACTCAAGAGGGTTCCATTCTGATGACCCAGTCACCTCCCAAACCCCTGGATATGTATGTATACTAGTACATGTATACTAATTGGGCATTAAAGTATTTCAAGATATGAATTTTGTGAGGTTACTAAACACAGCCTTTAGTAACCACTATGCAAAAACCATAAACTTGTCTGAGTAGTAACTTTTCATTCCCTTCTCTTGTTTTTTTTAACTTTTCATTTTGATGTAATTTCAAACCTGTAGAAAAGTTGCAAAAATAGTATAACAAACTTCCATATACAGTTTACCCAGATGCAGAAATTGCTTACACTGTGTCCCACCGCAAACCTTTTAGACTCCATGGATGAAGCAAATCAGCATATGCCCAAAGTCTGTTCCTGGGTCAAACAGGCCAGCCTAGCTTTATGGAAACCGGTTCTCCTATCTCCTCCGGTCTCGGGCTCTATGCCCTAACCCTCAGAGCACCCTCAAATCCCTAGCTCAAGTCTTCCTGTCAACAGTGTCCTTTCTCCAAATCCCACACTCCCAGCACTGCTCCAAAGACCCTGTTCCCTCCCTGCTCCTCTGTCCTCCGCCTGCAGGCATGGTAACACAGGGGCGTATACAAAGTAAACCTTAAAACAGAAGCAGTCTTGGCAGGAACTGAGTTGATGTCTTTATTATAAAGAATGGTAAAATAAGGTTTTTCTCCAAGATGAGGACCTTTTAATTATCATCCAAGATTCATGTTCCTGGCAAGAGGACACCATTCAACAGGTAACACACTGCACTCATGCCCTTCCTTTCACAGATCCTCTCTTTGCGGCCCAGGTTTCTAATCACCAGCACCAACAGAAGCTGGAGAACTGAGTGTCCTAACCACCCACTGGTGCCCCAGTGAGAAGCACTCAGGCCAGAAACCAACTGACCTTCAGGGCTTTGAAGATGACGCCGGGGTGCCGGGGAGAACGGGTGGTATTGTTCTCCAGCTGCTGCTCCAGAGCACGCCGAAGCCCAGAAAAGTCAGTGGGAGGGTTGTAGGTCCTCGTCCCCTTGTAGTGAATGGAACTGAAGGCTTCCGGGAAGCGGCCCAGCTTCCGGAACCGGTCCTGGATGAGCTTCTCTGGCACCTCAGAGGGGTGATCTGTGGAAACAGGTGTGTGAACAGGGGCCTTTCTTAAGTCTCCTGTCTTTCATTATAAAAGGAATATGTGGTGCAACTCCGTAAATATAAAAGTACATAAACAGGCAGAACTGCTCCATGCTGTTGGAAGTCAGGATGGAAGGAACTGCCTAGAAGGAAGCACGAGCAGGGGTTTCTGTAAAGTGGGGCCTGGTATTGAAGTGACAGGTACCCTCAGCTTGTGAAAGTGCTCAGGGATACACTTCTGATATACTGTGCACTTTTTGGTATGTGTGTTACACTTCAAGGAAGTAACTTAAAAAAAAAAGAGAGAGTCATTTATTTAATTTTAATATTTATTTATTTAATGGCTGCAGCAGGTCTAAGCTGCATCATGAGGGATCTCCATTGTGGCTCACGGGTTCTCTAGTTGCGGCACGAGGGCTTAGCTGCTCCACAGCATGTGGGGGTTTCAGTTGCCCAACCAGAGATCAAACCAGAGTCCCCTGCCTTACAAGATGGATTTTTAACTAGAAGTGTCTTTTTGTTTTTTAGTGTGCTTATTGTAAAAAATCCAAACATGTCAAAGCATAAAAGGAAAGAAACGTAGGTCCTCTGCTCCCTCCTACTCTTCAAAGGGAACTACAGTCCAGTGATTACCCTTTCAGACTTTCTTTCCTACATAATTCCCAACACATACGTGCAACTTGCTTTCATCACTTAACAACATACGGTAAGCGTGTGTCCTTGGACACTTGATACACTGTGAGGAGACATCTCCTTCTTTTTAACAGCTACATAAGTCTTTCATCCTATGGATGGATTTCACCAGTCACCTTCTAGTGAGCATTTAAAATAAATAGCTTCTCTGGAAGTGCTGATCTTATGCTGGTGAAGTTGCAGACAACTGCCATTGTGTGAAGGTATCAGCCTTCCCGTAGTTTATCTAACATTTATCCAGAAATTTAGGGAGCAGCAGTATAAACAGATTCAATAATCATTTTGGAGATAAAACTTGGACGGACTTTTGGTTTTAATTTCCTTTAATATTTTTTTTAAAACCTAAATTATTTTATTCTTTAGAAACTAGATTCTGTGCTGACAAAGGATTATGTTGTTTTTAAAATTTATTTTTTTAAATTGAAGGATTGTGTTAATTCCTACCAAACATCAACATGAATCAGCCATAGGTTTACCTATGTCCCCTCCCACTTGAACATTCCCTCCCACGTCCCTCCCCATCCCACCCCTCTAGGTTGTGACCAAGCCCCGGGTTGAGTTCCCTGAGTCATATAGCATAATTTCCTTTAATATTTTAACAACAAAAAATCATTCCAATTAAACACTGGAAATATGGCTTTAGCTCAATTTAAAGGTACAGTCATCAAAGAGAAGTAGCCAGAGTTCTGGATCCACAAACAACTCTGGATTCAGACTCCCAATTTTGCAGCTTACTAGCTGGAAACTCCTTGGTTACATAACCTAAGCTCTCTGAGTTCAGTTTCTTCATTTGTAAAACATAGCTGCTGTTGATTGAGCTGAGTAACAAAGAAACATTAAGTCTGCATTTATTTTAAGAAAATGTTGGGACTTTCCTGGTGGGCCAGTGGTTAAGACTCTGTACTTTCACTGGAGAGGGTACAGGTTTGATCCCTAGTCAGGGGACTAAGATTCCATATACTGTGTGACACAGGCAAAAAAATAAAAATGTTTAAAAATTTAAGGAAAAAAATGTTATCTTTGTTATTCAGCTTTTATTTAAAAAAAACAAACAAACAAGCACCTAGCATAGTGCAAGGCATAAAGCAAAAGAAAAAAAGCAGGGGCGTTTCCCTGATGGCTTAGTGGTGAAGAATTCATCTGCCAACGCAGGAGACACAGGTTCGATTCCTGTTCCGGGAAGATCCCACATGCTGCAGAGTGTCTGAGCCTATGCGCCACAACTACTGAGCCTGTGCTCTAGAACCCGCAAGCCGCATCTACGGAGGCCCTCACGCCCTAGAGCCTGTGCTCCGAAAGAGGAGAAGCCACTGCAACGAGAAGCCTGCACACTGCAACTAGAGAGCAGCCCCCGCAAGCTGCATCTAGAGAAAAGCCCATGCAGCGGCAAAGATGTAGCACAGCCAAAAATAAAGAAGATTGTTTTTTTTTTTTTTTTAAGTAAAGCCTATGGAAAAAAAAGTTACTTTGAAAGGCTGGTTATTTCAAAACCCTGAACAGGAAATTAGACCTTCCCCTCACCAAAGCTGTGAAGATCCAAAGTGGCATAAAAATGCTAATCACGGGAGGTATCCTAGACCCAGATCCTTCGGATTCTAACTCCTTAATAGGGTCCCAGTCTGTCCACTCCCCACCTGCTGCCCTGCCCTGGCTCAGGCCCCATCACTCCTCACCTAGTACTGTGATAAGCTCCTGGCCACCTCCCTGCCTCTACACGTGCCTCTCTAGTTCATCCTGCAACAGGCCGTGGGGGATCTTTTTGAAAATACAGATCTGATCACATTAACTCCCTACTTAAAATCCTTCAAGGGATCTTGTCATACTTGAGACCTAAATCAAGGCCATCCATGCATGATCTGATCCCTGACTGTGTCCACTATTCCCTCCCACACAATCTAAGCCTCAGAAACACTGAGCCTCTTCATTCAGCAAGTACCTGATGACAGCCTCCTGTGCGCCAAGCACTCACCCAGGCTCTTCAAAGGCAGCAGTGAATAAGACAGGCAAGGTTCCTGCCTTCCTGGAGTTTCCATTCCAAGGGGAAAAGATCAAAAACCAGTAAGCAAACAAACAGGATGATTTCGGAGAGCGACAGCTGCCCTGATGAACATGAACAGGGTGATCTAACAAGACAGGACCACCAGGGTGCAGGAAGGACCATTTTAAAGGAGACACTTGGCAAAGGCTCCAAAGGGCTGAGAGTTGAGCTGAATCTGAAAGAGGATGGCTGGCTGGAGGAAAGTGTGTTCCAGGTAGACAGAGTAGCATGTACAAAGATGGGAACAGAGAAAAGTCTGGTATAGCTAGTGGAGGGAGTGAAAGGGGTAAGCAGAGTTCAGAGACAGAGGCAGGAGTGAGGACACTATAATTAGGAGTTTAGATTGTATCCTGATGTAATGGAAAGCCATTGACAGGTTGGAAGCAGGAGTATGACATGACCTAAAGTATAAATTAAGCTTTTAAAAAACATCACTCCCCATCCTTTGAGGAGAATGCATTGAAATGGGCAGGAACAGAATCCAGGAACTCAGTGTACAAATACCTACAGTTCCCTGAACACAATAAGCTCCTTCAAACCACTACAGGTTCATCTTCCTAGACCATCCTTCCTCCCCTCCTCTGTTTAGCCAGTCTCTAAAGTTCAAATGTCACCTCCTCTTTCCTACAAAGATGTGTACAGTGTCCCTCTTCTGCACACTCACAGCTCCAGGAGCGACACCCACCACGGAATGGAACACATGTGGCCTCTCCAACTAGACTACCAGCTATTCGAGGGTGGGAATTGGTTTTCTTTTCAGTTTGGGGTCCTGGCAGTCAGCATGTGACCTTGTGCACTTAATAAACTTTGTTAACTAAACGAACGTTCATAATGAAACTGTTTTTGGAGCCAACACTATTGCCCCCACTGCATCCAATCACTGTCGCACCTGCTCCCTCACCCTCCCACTCGGGCGATGCTCTTGCTTCCTATTTCTCTAAGAAAACAGAAACAAGAAGACACCTTCCACCACACCTACCTACTTACCTGTAATCGTGTCCATATAATCTCCCTTCTCTCCTGTTGTTACAGATGAGCCGTCCACATTCCTAAGGTCAGCCCTCCACCTGTGCATCACTCCTGCTCTAGTGAATCATTCCCAGCCATACCCAAGTATCTGCAATACCTCGCGTCTTAAAGTTCAATAAAGGGAAAACTTGAAATCCCACATTAGCCTCCTGCTGTCACTTACCTGCTTCCCTTTATAGAAGAAAGAGATCAATATACTACCTTAAGTTTTTTCCTTCTCTTTTCTTGATCCCACTCTGATCAGGCTTTCAGGCCCACCATCCCTGGGAAACGGTCTTACCCAGATCACCAGGGCCCTCTATATCGCCAAAGCCAATCAGCAATTCTCAATCCTCATCCTGCCCATGAGCAGATTCTGACATGGTTGATCATGTCGTCCTTCTTGAAACACTTCCTTATGTCTTGCCCAGGCAGAAATTTTTCTGGGCAATGTACCGCCACCAAGTCACTACTGCAGCCCAGTGTACCCAGAAAGGTCAAAGTATGACAACCGAACCCCATCTACTTACCAGAGCCCAGCAGCTGGGTGTGCACAGTCTCATGGAAAATGATAACAGCAGGGCCCAAGGTGGACAAGGGGACATCCAGGCCACAGCGGGCAGTGGTAGCCTTGAGCTCCTTAGTGAAATGTTTCAAATAAGCTTCTGAGGCATCCCCAAGGAACTTGAAGAGGTCATTGTGCAGTCGGTCTGCATGAGTTCGATAGATGACGAGGTCTGAGATGGCCAGGACCTTAAGCAGCAGCCGTGTTCTCTGGCTTAGATTCACTGTAGCTCCCAAGAGCCCTTCCGTGTCTATCACGGCTACTTTGTGGACTGGGTCATATGCTGCCCACACTCCCACAGTGCAGGACTCCTGGGCAGGGGAGGTTTTGAAGACTTCTCGGCCATAGAAGAAAGTGTGGTTGAGGGTATGAGACTTCCCATCCCCAGTATTTCCGAAAATGGAAACCACTTTCAGATGCTGATCAGGTTTGCAGTCCAATTTCCTAATGAAGTCCTCTTCATTCGTTACCTTCCCAAAAAAGGGGAGGGGGGGAGAGGGGAGGGGAAAGACAATGAAATACAAAAACTGCAAAATAGCTAGAAACACCTGCAAGAATTAAGTGCTTGCCAGGGCTCCTCGATTGACTTGTCAATGTGACAAGGAAAAGAAGTCCCAGGATAATAGCCTCTCACCCAACACTTACCCCTGCTGCTGCTGCTGCTAAGTCGCTTCAGTCGTGTCCAACTCTGTGCGACCCCATAGACGGCAGCCCACCAGGCTCCCCTTGTCCCTGGGATTCTCCAGGGAAGAACACTGGAGTGGGTTGCCATTTCCTTCTCCAATGCGTGAAAGTGAAGTTGCTCAGTCGTGTCCAACTCTTAGAGACCCCATGGACTGCAGCCTACCAGACTCCTCCATCCATGGGATTTTCCAGGCAAGAGTACTGGGGTGGGATGCCATTGCCTTCTCTGACACTTACCCCTAGCAAACAGCTAACAGGAACTTTGAAAGCCTCAGTCAGTATATAAGAACTTAATGGTCATAAAAATGTTAAAACTATAAACTCTTAAAAGAAAGCATAGGAGGAAATTTTGCAACCGTGGATTAGGCAATGTCTTCTTAGATATGACACTAAAATCAATACAACAAAAGAAAAAAATGGATAAAATGGACTTCATCAAAATTAAAAACTTCTATTCTGCAAAGGATACCATTAGATGAAAAGACAATCCAAAGAACGGGGGAAAATATTTGCAAACCACATATCTGATAAGGGACTAATGGTCTAGAATATGTAAATAATTCTTACAACTCAGTAAGGAAAAAATAACCTAATCAAATATTAAGCAAACAATTTGAACAGACATTTCTCCAAAGAAGACATTCAATTATCAATAAGCACATGAAAAGATGCTCAACACCATAGTCATCAGGGAAATGCTAACCAACCACAACAAGATATCCCTTCACACCCACTAGGATGGCTATGATCAAAAAGATAATGGCAAGTTCTGGTGAGAATACAGTGAAACTTCAATGTTCAAACGCTGCTGATGAGAATGCACAATGCACAGCCACTCTAGAAAACAGCATGGCAGTTTCTCAGAAAGTGAAACACAGAGTTACCAAATGTCTCAGGAGCTCTACTCCGAGGTATAAACCAAGAGAATTAGAAACATTCATCCATACAGAACTTGAACATGAATCTTCACAGCAGCCTTATTCATAACAGTGAAAGATGGAAACAACCCATGTGTCCGTCAACTGATGAGTGAATATACAAAATGCGGTATATTTATACAATGACTGAATATTATCCAACTATAAAAAGTACTGATATATGCTACAACATGGATGAACGTTGAAAATATTATATTAAGTGAAAGAAGCCAGACACAAAATGTTACATATTATATAATTCCTTTTATATGAAATGTCCACAATAGGTCAGCTCATAGAGATAGAATATGTATCAGTGGCTGCCAGGGGTGAAGGGAAGCAGAAAATAGGGAGTGACTGGTAGTGGGTACAGGGTTCCTATTTGGGTTGATGAAAATGCTAAGGACTTAGTACTAAGGGCCACACGTTATGAATATACTGAAAGCACTGAGTTGTATATTTTAAAAGGATGATAAATACATGGTATGTGACTTACATCTAAGTAAGACTATTAAAAAACAAAGAACAACTTACTAGTCAAACTCCATCTATCCATAATTCCTCCGTTTACAGTTTAAAAACACTGCAGTCCTTATAAGAAGTCAGGCCACGAGACTTCCCTGGTGGTCCAGTGGTTAAGAATCTGCCTTCCAGTGCAGCTGATGCAGGTTCCTAAACAAGGAGCTAAGATCCCACATGCCACAGGGCAAGTGAGCCCAAGCGCCACAACTACTAAGCCTGTGAGCTCTAGCGCCCACGCTCCACAGTACGAGAAGCTCACGCCACAAACAGAGAAAACATGTGTGCCGTGACGAAATTAAAAAAAAAAGTCAGGCCAGGAAGGAAGGGCGCTGGCGTCAGTGAGATAGATCCCAGACTGGAGTTCCAGGAAGATGCTCAGGGGCCTGTAACTCTCAGAACACAAATCCCCAGGGTCAAAGCTCCTAATTCAAACACACGGTGTTCTACTCCAGCTAAAGGAGTGATGAACCTTTACAACTCTCATCCTCCAGCCAGGAGACACACAAACAACAACAACAGAAAACACATTCCTGACTCTCAAGAGTCTGCTGGTTTGATAAGGAGAAGTTACAGGGAGGCAGACCACTGGGTGTGATAATACGATCTCTTCATTTCCCATAATCTCATCAAGATGGTAAAGCACTCACTATTCTATTAATGACATCACTACAATTATTACAGGAATAGCCTTAATGACAATATTTTATTTACTGAATGCCCACTGCACTGACAGTGCCCTTCACTAGATGCATGAGGGCAGAAGCGAGTCTGCCCTTACACCCCCAGTACTCGGGATACGGCCTGGCACAGGAGAGGAGTTCAATATCGAGCTACCGAATGAATGAATGCAGTGCACCTTGCTAGGTACTTTGATCACTCTTCTCCACCCTGGATCGTCCACAGGGCTGAACACAGCGGCGGCATTTGATAACTGGGCTCACTGATCTCCCAGGCAACTGAGAGGAACAAGAAGTTACACAGAACAGCCCGCTTTGGACCCATGTCACTCCTCCAGTATCGTTCCAAGCTGCAAAGCTGGCCGCAAGAGAAACAAAACAAAAGCTCCATAAACCTCTACCAGCAAGGAGTCAGATAAGGTCAGAGTGGCCGGCTGCAAGAGTCATCAAACAGTCTGGAGGAAGAAGACAAGGCCTAGGGGTTTTCTCCCCTGGAAATGAACTCAATCATGAATCCACTATCCAAAAAAAAAAACCACAACGGGTATCCAGGACACTCAAGAGTGGGCACCTGAAAAGGGGCCTGTAGGATCTGTTAAGAGTTAAATGTCTCAAGATTTACCCACTAAATGATGTGCATAACATATATAAGTAACTCACTGGAGTCAGCATTTGGGGATATGATTTTGGCACCAGGTGTCCGGGGTATGTTAAACATACAAGTTCATGTGCGCATGTGCAGATGAGTCTAGCGCAAAGAATTCTAGGAGGTGGAGCTCAAACCTCAGGCTGGTTTTTCTACCAAGAAGCCCTGAATAATCATTCAATATGCACTGACTGCATTTTTCCACATGTAAAATGAGGATATAACCATCTTTGCCTCCCCTGACTGGGTACTGGTTGCTAATCAAATCAACAGATAAACGAGAAAATGCCTGGCAAACTGAAATCATGCTTCGTTTTTCCTTCTTCTGCCTTTCGCATTATTTTGCTCCCTGTTATACTACTCAATTCATCCTTAACCTGTGGGCAGTTTCCCCTGAGCCAGAAAGGAAACAACAGCCTAGGGAGTAAGTAACAAGACCGGTTTTTCAGTCAGAAGAGAGTGAACTGAAAGTGTTAGTCTCTGAGTCCAACTCTCTGCAACCCCATGGACTGTAGCTCGCCAGGCTTCTCTGTCCATGGGATTCTCCAGGCAAGAATATTGAAGTGGGTTGCCATTCCCTTCTCCAGGGGATCCTCCTGACCTAGGGATCGAACTCAGGTCTCCCCCACTGCAGGCAGATTCTTTACCGTCTGAGCCACCTGGGAAGCCCACAGTTGGCAGAAGAGAAGGTCAAGAAAAGGTAAGAAGGTTCCCCTTGATGAAGGAAGAATGCGGCCAGGGGGAACAAGGCTGCGGCTCTACTGGTTCTGCCTATTCACCATCTGCCTGTTCCCACTCTGCTCCATTCCTGGGCTGAAATAAGCTATCTGACTCTGAGCCCTGCCAACTGGTCACCCCACCCAACTTGACATGCTGGGAATGGTCCTCGGCCCTGACCCAACAGCAAAAACAGGAGCAACACCCCAAAGGTGCTCCTCCCCAGCCTCTGCCTTCCGTCCTCCTCCTGCTCACATGGACCTCAGGCAAGTCAGAAACACCCAAATTCAACACCCAGTGTGGCCCTGGAAAGGCTGCTCAACTCCTGAAACCTCAGGGAAATGAGATGGTATGAGATTCTACAACCCATAGGGCTACTGAGAGGACTAAAGGCGATAAGGCACGCAAAGGGCACAGTACAACGCCCGGCACACAGCAAGCGCCTGATGAATACCAGCCATTATTTAGTAAAGACGAGCCTGCTGGGAAAATACCCAGGGGCACAGCAGCAGCGCCCGAGCTTGCGCCTGCTTGTGGCTCAGAGGTTGTCCATCCAGGGACTGAGGCAGTGATGGGGTGAAATCTAAACTAATTCTATCTGAAAATGAAAAGCTCTCACTGCTTGCTCCTGGTAACTCCTTTTCACTCCTCTTAAGCAAAACAACATAGTATTATTGATACTGACTTTATAGCTTGGGCTTCCCTTGTGGCTCAGCTGGTAAAGAATCTGCCTGCAATGCAGCAGACCTGGGTTCAATCCCTGGGTTGCGAAGATCCCCTGGAGAAGGGAAAGGCTGCCCACTCCAGTATTCTGGCTTGGAGAATGCCATGGACTGTATAGTCCATGGGGTCGCAAAGAGTCGGACACGACTGAGCAACTTTGACTATCACCATACCCATCTTGAAGAAACCGAACAACACACCCCTCTCTCTATCACTGTCTCACCCATCAAAGCTTTTCATTTTGTGCCAAGTTCCAAGGAGAGTTTCTAGAATGAAATGTTATAGTACTCAATGAACTACATTGTTTCAGCTCAGAGTTCAGAGCAGTTTACAACAGTGAAAAAGGCAACCCAAGCAGGCAAGGGGAAGGATGACAGTCTCTGAGAGATTCCTTCTCGGCCCTCAGAGAATTATTCCGGGACGAATGACCGTGTGGGCTTTGCTCTGAGGCAGCCGAGGGAGGAAAAAGCAAGAGATGGGACAGAAATCGAAATAAAAAGCCTTGGAAGGAGGAAAGTTCAACAGAGCAGAGGCAGTAAAGTTAAAGACACCGGAACATACTCCAAAGGAAAGAAACTCAGGACTGAGGTCCTCTCAGTTCTGGTCGCTCTGGGTGCAGAGGATCTGATCTGCACCAATTACAAACACGCAGTCCTCTAAGTTTTTATAGCTGAGGACAAAAATCAGGTCCTTTCCCAAAGTAATGAAAGGGCTAAGGGAGGCATGACTGCTCCGCCCCGCACAGCGCTCATGGTAAATCCCACCCTTGGACAACAAAGATGATTTTATACCTCTCCACTGAGATTCTAACATTACTCAAAATAGATAAATTATCCCCAAAGTTAAGTTCCCACTAATTACATTTACGTGAGGGTCTGTGCTGGAGAAGACTCTTGAGAGTCCCCTGGACTGCAAGGATATCAAACCAGTCGATCCTAAAGGAAATCAACCCTGAGTATTCACTGGAAGGACTGATGTTGAAGCTCCAAAACTTTGGCCACCTGATGCGAAGTCAACTCACTGGAAAAGACCCTGATGCTGGGGAAGACTGAAAGCAAAAGAAGAGGCCGGCAGCCAGTGAGATAGTTAGACAGCATCAACAACTCAAGATGGGAATTTGAGCAAACTCTGGAAGACAGGGAAGGACAGGGAAGCTAGGAATACTGCAGTCCATGAGGTCACAGAGCCAGACACAACTTAGGAACTGAACAATTACTCTGGTTTATTCTGCTTTCATTCCATTTTTGCCTGAGCTCCAATGAAGAGACAGAACCCAAAGAAACCAAACCAGATTCTCAATCTTGGCAGAACTGGAACCACTATCTCAGAAGGAAATGAGAACTTGATTACTTCATTTAACCTGTACACAAAAAATATGCTGTTTGCCATTTCAGTAAACAAAGAACGCTGCCTGCCATTCTGGTAAACAACTAATGTTGCCTCCATCCAGCCATCAGTCACTGCAGCCACCCCAGCCCTCCTGCCATGGTTCACCCTGAGGGGATTCAGGATGGAGAAAAACAGAATACTGACTCTAGATAGTAAAGGTGTACATCAAAGGAATAATTTCAATGAGCCCAGACTCTTGCATCTTCCCACAGAAAAGCACTGAAATCATTAACTTGAGATTTCTATTCTTTGTGATTAGCAGTGATCTTTTGATGTTGGACTAGAAAATTTTTCTTTTTTTCCCCCCAGCAAAAACTCCCTTGTATCCTGGTTCCTCCTTCAACTCCTTGAAACAGTTCCTCCGAGCCATCTGAGAGGCTGCTGCTGCTGCTAAGTCACTTCAGTCGTGTCCGACTCTGTGCAACTCCAGAGACAGCAGTCCACCAGGTTCCTCTGTCCCTGGGATTTGCCAGGCAAGAGTACTGGAGTGGGCTATCTGAGAGGCTACCCTAGGCTATACTCCTCAGTAAACTCACCAAGTAAAACCTAATTCTCAACTTTTAGGCTGTGTTTTTTCTCTGTTGACCAATCAACAAATATGTATCAAGCTTCATCTAGAATCTGGCACTAATCTAACAGTGTAAGACCAACATAAGTATAATTTAGGTAACATTTTCCATCTTCTGTAGGAAGGAAAGGAGAAGTGAAAAGTGAGGACTCTCTTCTCTGAAAAATCCAGAGCCATTTTCATCATGTTGAAAAAAACTCCATACAAAGATTTAAGTCCATGGCCTAATTTTCAGATAAAATTTTACTTAAACAATGTCAAACAGATCAGGACCCAGTCCACTGTTAAAGTCCAAAATCAAAGGAGGTTCCCTTCCAACCGCAAATCCCTACTGCCAGAAAGTTCTAGTAAACCTGCTCCCCCCAACCCAGCTAGTTCAGAAAATTACGTTTCATCCTATCCTCCAAGGACTGTACATGTTTGTGTTTACCCACACATGTGCCAATCAAGTTTCATGTAAAAAACAATTGTTTCTCAATCAAATGTTTTCTTAAGACCACTAAAGTCACAAGATTGGCTTCACAAACACACTGAGCGCATTTGGTAAGGGCAAAGATCATTTTCTTCCACTCCAGTGTCCTCAAAAGAGTTCCATTACTTGAGAGGTCAGGAATTCTCC
Organism: Bos mutus; assembly: GCF_027580195.1. NCBI lineage: Eukaryota > Metazoa > Chordata > Mammalia > Artiodactyla > Bovidae > Bos > Bos mutus. Next base: position 24,223,664 of record NC_091626.1, on the reverse strand, counting down.
TCCCATGTCTTCTAACTACCAGTGGTGCCTTTGACATATGACCTCACAGTGCTGCCTGCAGCTCCTCTAGCAGGAAAGAGAAATGTTTCTATGTAGGGATGATCCACAAAGCAAATTCTTTTAGACGGGTCATTTTTAGCTCCATGGTCAGTTTCTTTGACTTCACCCAACTCACCCAGTTCAGCTGTCCATTTATATCTGAGTGAAAAGCTTTCCAAAGCAATGCTAGATTCTGGGGATTGGAAATACCACATCATCCTCAAGACCCACATCATCCTCAAGGAACTCTTCCAAGGAGCTTCCAGATGGAAGATGCCCCCCTTTCAGTGGCGTGGCATGGCATACTCATATCTGGCCAGCTATAGAAACAGACGGAAGCTCTGGTAAAGGCTCTGGGATTAGTAGTAACAACTCCAGGCTAGACAGAAGACAGCAGAGCTGAGCACAGGGAACTATACTCAGTATCCTGTGATAAACCACAAAGGAAATGTTTTAATTTTTTAAAAAGTGAGAGCTCGATTCAGATCCACCTCCATCTGGATCACGCCATGGGCAATTTTCTCTACCCTTCTCTTAATCACAGCCTCCAGTCCCCACCCACCACCTCTGTTAACATTTTCCCATTATTCCTGGTTCCAGCTTCCCACTAGAGCATACTCCAGGTTGGCAAGGGTCTAAGCTATGCTGTTTACCACTAGCCCTAAGACAGGGCCTGACACACAATAGGAAATCTGTACTTATTTGTTAAGTAAGTGAATAAACACAGAACAGAATGTCTAGATGCTATATTCTCTCTAGGGAAGGCTACACCTTAGGGTCCAATCTGGGGACTTCCCTTGCAGTCCGGTGGTTAAGACTGCAAGGGGCATGGGTTTGATCCCTGGTTGAAGAACTAAGATTCCACATGCTGTGCAGTGTGGCCAAGAAAATATCTTTTTTTAAAGTGGAGGGGGACTTCCCCTGGTGGTCCAGTGGGTTTACTCTGCACTCCCAATGCACAGGACCTGGATTTGATCCCTGGTTGGGGAACTAAGATCCTACCTGTCTCAACATGAGTTCTCATGTTGCAACTAAGACCCAACACAGCCAAATAAATAAAAATATATATTAAAAAAAAAAAAGCAGGGGGTCCAATCTGCCTCTACCACTCACTGACTTCAGAAAAACCTTAAAGAAATTATTTAATTTCTCTGGGCTCCATTATCTCATCCGTAAAATGAGGGTAACAATGTAATTTACTTCACAGGATTGCTGCCAGGATTAAGTTGACAGAATGCACAGCAAGCACTCAGCACAGCGGAGGCCTGCCGTAAATGCTGTTAAGTGCCGACTGATGTTGCAGTGCCCTGGTCTGCCTCTAGGCCACACTCAAAGAGTAAATGCAACATTCAGAAGAACTAAAGGTACTAGTGGTTTTCATTCTAAAATTAAGATAGAAGTGGATACTTTCTTGTAGTTCTGTATCTTCAGTATTTTAACATGACCAGTCTATGTTAGTTTTATAACTGGAAAATAACAAATATTGCATAAAAAAGACAAAAAAATCACTGCCCTCTGGTACAGGGTTTTCTTCTGGGATGACGAAAATGTTTTAGAACTAGACAGAGGTGGTGGCACCACACTGAATGTACCAAATACTAATGAATCGTTCACTTAAAATCGTTAATTTTATGTTACATGAATTACACCCCTATAAAAAAAAATCACTGCCCTCAGGAAGCTTACATGCTAATGGGGAGAAGAAAGACCATAAGCAAACAATATACATGGCAAACAAAATGTCCATGGACAAATGAAGAAATTGCAGTACATCTATACAATAGAACTTCTCTGCAACACAAAGAAATGAACCGAGACACGCAACAACACGGATGACCTTCAAAAACATATGGTGAGTGCAAGAAGCCAGATACAAAGCAGCACCGAATTATTCTATTCACACGAAACTCCAGGAAAGTCAAATCTGCAGCTGTAGAAGGCAGATGAGTGATTGCTGGGGACTGACTTCCTAGGAAACCTTCCGAGGGGGCGGAAGCGCTCTATACCTTGAGCGTTATGGGGGCCCCAGGGGTGCAATTGGTTAGCGTGTGGTACTTACATCTCGAGTGTTGCGGAGGTGGTTACACAGGTGTACACACATTTGTTGAAACTCACAAATCTGTACACTTAAAAGGTGTGTATTACAGAGACGTCCCTGGAGATCTAGTGGTTAAGACTCCGAGATTCCAATGCAGGGGCCTCAGGTTGGATCCTGGTCTGGGAACCAAGATCCTACAGGCCATGGGATGAAGCCAAAAAACTGGTTTTTGATGTACATATTATATTATGTGTAAGTTATACCACAAGGGTTGGTTTTAAGTACATGTTATGTCAAACAATGATAAGCAGAGTGAAGAAAAACCAGGAAAGAGCAGTAGGACTATAGGAACAGGCAGGAGTTGCTGTTTTAAATCTGGTGGTCAAGGAAGGCAGCACTATAAAGCCAAATCTCTTTAGATCAATCCTTTAAAAAAAAAATGCAGTAAATGCAATCTTCATGGTAGTGAAAGGAGAAGAAATATATGAACAGTCCAAAACAGTACATAAGCAGTTCCCTGGCGGTCCAATGGTTAGGACTCTACTCTTTCACTGCTGAGGGCCTGGGTTCAATCAGATCCCTCATTGGGGAACATCCCCCAAGCTGCATGATGGTGTGGCCAAAAAAAAAAAGAATATGGTACATAAGCCTAAAGGGATTCCCTTGTAGCTCAGCTGGTAAAGAATCCGCCTGCAATGCAGGAAACCCCATCTGGATTCCTGGGTTGGGACGATCTGCTGGAGAAAGGATAGGCTACCCCCTCCAGTATTCTTGGGCTTCCCAGGTGGCTCAGCTGGTAAGGAATTCGCCTGCGATGCCGGAGATCTGGGTTCAATCTCTGGATTGGGAAGATCCCCTGGAGAAGGGAATGGCTACCCACTCCAGTATTCTGGCCTGGAGAATTCCATGGATTGTACAATCCTGGGGTTGCAAAGGGTCAGACATGACTGAGCGACTTCCACTAAGCCTAAAATTTTACATGTAGCACTGGAAAGAAACGTTTTTCCCCTGGCAATGGTAGATTTAACTTCATAATTCATGAAGTAGGGGGGAGAAGAAGGGAAGAGATGAGGGAGGGAGAGAGGGAAGGAAGAGTCTAGAGGGAGGGAGGGAAAAGGAGAGAGAGAGAGAGAATTAGGGGAGGAAGGAAACAAGGAGAGGAGGAGGAGGGAGGGAAGGAAAAAGAAGAAAGGCAAAGCAGGCTGTCTTTATGGCTGCCCATGAGGTGATCCAGTTCCAAACAACAGAGCTGACTAAGGACACGGGGAGGAATGAGTGCGCCCAGTGACCTACCAGCCACAGACTGAACGCCCAGGCACCGGGACCAGAAAGGGTGCGCACCAACAGTCAGGATCCTCAAGCAGCCTCTGCTCAGAGACAAGGACAGAAGACAGCAGGGCCTTCCCAGGAAAGAAGGCCCCACCACCCCTCCCCAGTCATGCTCAACCTCTGAATTTTCACTTTAAAGCATTTTTCAGAGTGATTACTCAAACTAGTAAGGCAGAAAATTGACGCTCAATAAATGTTTATGACTGCTGTTGAATGACACAGGTAAACTGAATTAAACTCTTTGAAAAGAAAGGTTATAAGAGATTATGGAAAACGGTTCAGCCATGTATTAATTGGATGACATATTCACCAGGCAGGAGAATGGGCTGAGAGGTAGAGGAATTTCTAGAATACTCTATGACTGCTGAATTGCTTGGGATTTTATTCTCTTCTTAACTTGAACCTGGGGTATCTGTGACTACATGCCAGAACCAGGCTCCGTCTGTTCAAGTACTCTAAGAGTCAAGTTCCTGGGAAAGACAGCAATAACCCAGTCACAAGCAAAAGAAAATTAGGAAGGAGGGGAAAAAAAAAATTCCAGAAGCTACAAGAAAACTGAATTATCCTCCATCAATTCAAGCCAGAGGCCAAGTGCTTACGTATGGTGGGTATACCTCTCTGCCACCACCAAGGATTCCAGCTACCACCAAGTTGACCTCACAAACAGGTCAAAGGGAACCTCTTAATTACTGGCCAAAAGCTGTTGGAAAGAGGGGCAAAATGAACAAAACATTCTCCAAGGAAACACCCACCCTTTCCTGCCTCCAAAAGTTCCTCTGTGTCCCTTCCCATAGGTCTTTCCAATCCGTCTTGCCTGAAAACTTTCTATCTCTTTCCCCTCTCTGTGATCTCACCCACTAGGTTTCCGCTGGTTGCCCCCCATTGATCAAATGTGTTCAATACATTTTAGCAGTTCCAACCTCAGCTGGAACTGATCTCTTGGGAGCTGTTCCCAAAGCAGACAGGACTCCCCAGAAGAGTCCAGCCAGCCATCAGAAGGCTTCCACGTGACACAATCTGCAGGACCAACTCAAGAGTAGCACAGCCCGGAGATGCAGCCACAGGGAAACATACACCGTCAACTTAATGAGAAATCTGCCTAGGACACTAACCCCGACTCAAAAAAGCCAAATGTTTACCAAATTCCAGAAATAAAATCAATCACTTCAAGGAACTGACAGATCAGAAAAAAATTAGAATCATACAAACTGGAGGTAACTTGAAATAGTTAAAGATAGGTTCCCTGAAAAGCTGACTCACAGTGGTTTTGATGGCTTGCATGGGTCAAATTTTAAACAGCCCTGGACTAAAAAAATAGCCTCCCAGGTTAAATGCCAGAAGTCTGTTACAACTGAATAAGCCCAAGGCTGAGTGAGCTCACAAGATGCTGAGCAGAAATTAGAGGCATATAATAGGGGTTCTTTCATCTTCCTGTTTGTCTGAGTCATTCTCAACCCCAGTTTCCCAATAATATCATACAGTGCCCTCCCCCAACTACTATTACTAAACAAAAGGGACTTTTACTTGGCTTTCTATGAGTAAAAGGTGGTGGAGGGAGATGGAGTCTCTGCTGTTGTACCAATTACTGCTTATTATTTTGACAGACAGCTCCTAAGCAGATCTATGGGAGGGGTTTTTTGTTACATTTTTTAACATGGCACCTAATAACCAAGAATAAATATATTTGTGTTTTGACCAGAATTTGCCAAAGGGCTAACCAGCCACAGTACCAAAATGAGTCCTTATACTATAATAGTCTGACCATTCGAAGAGAAAAATAAGGAAGTTCCACAAGTTAGATAATTATGATCCCCAGGTTCCTGACCTACCAACCGGTTAAGTCCTGAGGGGTTTCTGCCAGCTTCTCTGAAACAGAGGTCCTGGGAAGAGCAAGCCCCTGGAAGGTACCCTAGACCAGGCAGCAGAGGACAAGGCCCAGGGGGTCACGCACAGATGAGTCTAAGACAGAAGCAGAAAAGAAATGGGACAGACCAGCACAGCCTGTTTGGGGTCAAGGATTCCCATACAGTACAAAAACATCCTCAGCTATTTTCCATTCCTGAATCCCACTAGAATAATGTCTCTTTTAGCCAATTAAAAAAAAAAAAAAAAAGGCCAACTCCCAGTGTTCTGAGCCACACTATTCTGGGACTGTAAACAAGTGGAGCAGCCAAACAACGTGATGGGTCTTCTTAAAGGAACGGTCTCAGTGAGATGAGGTCCACCACTGACTTCACTGAAGGACAGGAAGGCTTACCCTGGCCTTCCCTTTCAGACAGGGCTCAGGGCTCTGGATTTCTAGTCTAGGAAGGCCTACCCCAGGAGACACTTTCTTAAGGGTCTCATGGACCACTCCTGGGTCACTGGGCTTCCTTATCACCCCACATGTTCAGCAGGAGGGGATTTAACTTCCAGAGCTTTTTGGCATGAAGAGCACACAGCCTTCCTACCACTGGGGATCAGTTAGCATGAGGATGAAACAGGGGCAAGAGACTGTTAGTGTGCTGCTCTGTTCTGATAGCAAGTTTGTAGAAAAGAGACAGTGGAGAATGGAGTGGTTGTAAAAAGAAAGAAAAACTTGGGGTTTAAGTATTTATATATACATACATTAGATGTGGATCTGTGTACATATAAATGTATAATTTGTTTTTTATATATATATATAAAAAAGTATATGAATTTTTTCACCATTTCTGTGACTAGAAATATTTCAGCAAGACAAGATGTCTGAATCCCTCACAAGACTCAACAAAGAGGAAAATACTACCCCCTACCTCCATTAAGAACTCTAATTGTTAGAACTTTATTCTTCTAACCTTTGAGTTATTTGCTAAGGGCGTTGTCTCTAACTTCAAGAAACTATAGATCTCTTGTCAGTGTGGATCATTTACGTATTGTGAGTTTCTCAATAATGGACCCATGAGTCTCTGGTTTTCCAACTACAGTTCCAGTAATGTCTAGAAAAATCAATGAATACAACACAGAAGGTCTAACCATTTCACTAGAGAGGTTACAAAATATGCCAAAAGATAATATTGATTTCAGCTAAATTACTTCTGAGGAACAGAAAGAACCAGAAGAGGGAATAAAAAGTGGTGTATTGGTTAAATGTTTTCCACTTCACTGGAATCCAGGTCTCCTATCAGAACAAATCTTCATCTCTTAGATCAGTTTCAATCTTAGCACCCTTGACATTTTGTACCAGGTTATTCTCTAGGTGGGGGTTACCCTATGCATTTTAAGATACTCAGCAGGACTCTGGCTTCTACCCACTAGCCAGAAGCACATAATCCCTGATCCCCCAGCAGTGACAATTAGAGGAGTCTCCAAACATTACCAAATGCCCCCCCACCCCTACCCCTGGGGGCAAGCAAAATCACCCTTGGTTGAGAACTACTGTGCTAGATAGTAACAAATGAGATTACTTTAACTTTTTCTTTATTATGTGAACTGAGTTCTTAAAAGTTTTATCAATTTAAGTCTGGGGTTTTATCAATTTAAACCTGGGGTTTTAAGCAGGTGTTATTTGCACAAACCAAATGCCTAGGAGTCACTACGGAGTCCTCTCCTTCACTCACCTACCCAACATACCAGCATTCCTGTTTTACATCCAAACTTCGTCCCAAATTCATCAATGTTTTTCCATCTCACCATGACAATAACTGCACCAAATCCAGGCTCCTTCTCCCCTCTGCATCTGCTACAGCCTAAGTGGGTTCCCTGCTTTCCTCTTGTCCTCTCCCAGACACTACAAAGTCTCCTAGTCTTCACACCAAAGTCAAGAGCATCTCTAAAAAACTTCCATCAGCACAAGTGACCTTCTAACATAAAGCAATCTGGTGCTTCCCACAACATTTAAAACCACACTTATTTCCATGGCCTACAAGGCCCCACAGCATCTGGCAACTGCCTAGCTCTGCACCTCCATCTTCACCACTCTCTGTCGGCTCACTCCAGCGACACAGGCATTCTTTCTCTACTCAAACATGCCAGCCTACCTGCTTTCTGTTCTCATTTTCCTCTGTCTGGAGGTCTATTTCCCCAGGTGGTATTAACCATCATGTCTTTGCTTAAGAGTCACCTCTACAATAAAACCTTCCCTGACCATCTGGCAAAAGTGGCTTCTCAGTCACTCTTCCTTGATTATACAGCGAAACCACCTTTTTTATGTGTTTTACATGTGTTAACTTTGCTTTCCTCCCTTAATGGTAAGCTCTTATGATGGCATGGACCAAACCTTATCTCTGGAGTCTAGAAAATGACTGGCACCAGCAGATATACTCCATAAAGGTGATGAATGAATGAAATGTCTTTGGCTAGTAGGCCAAATGTGTCCATTTAAGAGCCACCAATGAGTTCCTGCTTCTGAGACTACAAGTCAATCTCTCCCCAAATTTGCCATTCCAGTATACACTCAAATGGCAACGGGTCAATGATAAAATTGTCACCTCCAAAAGGAAGCTTTTTGTCCTCCCAGGTCTTCCAAAAGAAACTAAATAATATTCAGATCACAAACAAAAAATCTTAGGAGATTCTAGGCCAGAGAATTTGAGGGAACCTCACATAACAGTAACAGCCTACAAGCTGCTAAAATCATCCCTATGAACTAAACTGAAAATGATCAAAGCCCACAAATGCCTAGAAACATACAGAGAAAAGCAAAATCGGGGCCTAAATCATGAAATCTTCACTGATATGAGGAAGGAGTTCTTCAGTGCTAACAGTCTTGCATTTACACAGAGCTGTTTCATTTGATCCTCACAGTAGCCATGAGGAATTGGTAAGCTGATGCTACTGACCAGAATGAAGTTTGATTAGAACATTTAAATGACTTGGTGAGAGAGAACAGAAGTATTATAGCACAAGGATCTTGGAGCGCAAATCCTCTGCCACTTATTGTAACTTGACCTTGGCAAGTCATTTCATCTCTCTGTGTTTCAGTGTCCTCATCGAGAAAATACACTGCTTCTAGATGATATGTTGTATTCCCCTAAAATGCATACGTTGAAATCCAACTCCCAATGTGATGGCATTAGGAAGTAAGGCCTTTGAGAGGTGATTCAGTCATGAGGGTAGAAATCTTATGAACAGGATTAGTGTGCTTATAAAAGACACTCCAGAGAGGTTCTTTCTGCAACGTGAGGACATGATGAGAAGACAGCTGTCATGAACCAAACACTCATCAGACACTGAATCTATCAGTGCCATGATTTTGAACTTCCTAGCCTCTAGAACCATGAGAAATAAACTTCTGTTGTTAATAAACCTCCCCATCTATGCTATTCTGTTATAGCTGCCGAACTTACTAAGACTTACACTTAGTTCACAGGCTGTGGTAGGGTGAAATTGCCCCCACCCCACCTCCAAAGATGCCATCCTAGTGCCTAGAACCTGCGAATCTGTCACTTCATGGGGCAAAAAGGCTTTGCAGATATGACTGAATTAAGGACCTTGAGGTGGGGAGAATATGCTGGATTATCCAAGTGAATCCAATGTAACCACAAGGATCCTTGCAAGAGGGAGGCAGAAGGGCCACAGGCAGAGAAGCAAGTGACAGCAGAAGAAAAAAGATGGAAAGGGGGATTAGAAGATGTTAACACTACTAGCTTTGAAGCTGGGTGGTGGGGCCACAAGCCAAAGTACACAAGAGGCTTCTTGAAGCTAGAAAGATAAGAAAACAAATTCTTCCATAGCCTCCAGAAGGAACACAGCCCCATCAATCCATTTTAGGACTTCTGATCTCTGACCTATAATAGAAAAACTTAAGTCACTAAATCTGTGATAATTTGTTACAGCAACAGTAAGAAACTAATACAGAGCTATCTGTCATCAGGATTCAATGAGCGCAAATGCTATGCATGGTGCCAAGTACCACAGTGAGAGCTCTTTAAATTTTAACTATGATGAGCCAAGACCAGAACCCAGGGGAGATTCAGAGAAGCACTGCAGGAACAAAGAAAATAAGGTTCAGAAATTTGGTAGTATCGATCTAAATCTAAAATGCACATATCATTTGACAAAGATTCCATATCTAAATAGATTTATAGGATATTCAATACATCCCTGGTTGTAATAACTCAAACATCCCATAATAGGCTAAAATTATAGAAAAACCATTCAACCGAGTACTAGGCAGCCTTTAAATAATGAGGTAAACCCCAAAGTGCAGATAAGGAAAGTTCTACAAGTATCCTTTAGTGAAAAACAGCCAAGGACAGAGCAGCAAGTATATTAGATTCCCTTTTTGTTGAAAAATTTAAAAGATGCATACATATATTCATAAGCATACGTGACAAAAATTCTAGAAGGGCGCATAGTTAACTGTTAATGGTGAATGTTCCAACAAGAGACCAAGAGCATGGAGTAGGAGGGGAACTCTTGTCATTGTATGTCCTTTCATATGGTTTTAGCCTTTTTACTAAGTATGTGTGTGATATTCATTTCTAAAAAACTGAGGCTGACATGTGACATCACCAATCAAGTATTTAAGGGCTGATATGTCCACCATTGTATGACCCAGGGCACAACACAGGGTCCTGCTCTCCAGGAGTTTACAATCGAGCTGAGTTCATCATCTAGATTTATATCAGACAATCACCTCTCTAATTGTTTCAGACCTTCACATTAGAAAAGGGAACCAGATAGTTTCTCCACGTACGTTACCACTATGACTCTATGAGAACAAATCTCCACCTAAAATTCTCATCTAATCCATTAGTCCCAACCAAAGCTGCTTGCAATTAATAAACTGTTATTTGCTGGGAAGTAGTCAATGTTTATGAAGGAGAAATCTTTACAGAACAATCCAATTATAATATATATATATATATATGACACATTATAAGAAAAACAGATGCACAAACCGTTGGATTTGTCTTCTTTGGTATACATTCTTCTATTTTCTTAATTCTCTACTAAGAAATATGTATCAACGCTACAAAAAAAAAATACAGCCTCCTCCCCTTAAGAAACACTCTTTTTGGTGTTGACACAGTATCCATGAGGATTACTGGTCATCCCAAATCTTCCTCTCATTTTATGACACTGACAACACTGCAAAGTATTCCACATTAAAGAGAACTGGTGGTAAAACCAACAAGAAACATCCAAACCCAAGTGTTCCATTTATAAATATTTAGTCCACACTGTCACCCAATTAGAGCATAATCCATAAAGGAGACATTATTGCTAACAAGGGAGGCAGAAGGGGATCTGGGTCACTTCCATAACTCTATTAGTTCCTTTCAGCCAAGAAAGAAAAGCCTGTGTTAGCAAAGTAGCTGACAATACATGTACATAGAAATCATGATGCAATTCATCTCCATAATCTTATCTAAAGAGGAAAAAGACAGATGAAAAATATTCAAGGGTAATTAGACAGTTTCCAAGTGGTAACTTACAAATGTACTCCTCCAATCTGGAGGCTTGAGGAGTCATCACAACCAAAAGTACTGAATGTACCACAAACACTCCCTGATACTGACAAATACAACAAACTGATGCTGACTCCAAATGCCAGGCCCGGTGATAAGGGCCTTTCCATTTCCATTCCTAATTTCTTTGAATCCTCTCAATTGCTACTACGATGTGGAAGCAAAATTGAGGCACGGAGTTTAAATAACTTATCTGTGGTGATACAGTCCGTAAGTGAAGCCAGGATGTGAATTCAAGCAGTCTTCATTCGAAGTATAGAAATGATGATACTAGCTAGCTTCAGTGGAGAGTACATTCATTCATCTACCCCTTTACCAAACGGCCCAACTGTCACACACTTTCATCTCTCCAACTTGCTCCTATTATCACTCACCACCCTCTCCCTAGCCCAGAATTAAATATTTCTCCAGTCCTGTTATCACAGATGCCCTTACTGGCCTCTACTGATCAGAAGCTAATATATGAGAATAAGAGCCCATTTGGAGAGGGTACTACCCTTAGGAAATGCCCACTTTTCAAAGACCTGTCTCCCAGTGGAGCTAGCAGGGTTATGATTTACAGCCTTCCACTCCCCTGGGACCCACCAAAAAAGTGTTTCTTTCTCTGCACGCACAGTCTCTCCTCATTCACATGTATTCACAACTTACCAAAGTGCTCTCATTCAGAAAATGGTTCTAAATCAGTTCTTTCTGATAATAATCCTAATAATAATAATGACAGCTATCATATACTGAGTATTCACTATCTAACAGGCTTTACAAACACTGTGTCATTTCTTCCTCATGACCACCCAATGAAGTAGGCACTGTCCCCAGTGTACAGATGAGAACATTAAGACTCAGAGGGGTAAAGTACTGATAATTCAGCCCAAGGTCATGCAGCTGGTAAGTGAATCTAACTCCATTCAACTTAAGCTTTCGGAAGTCTTGCCTCTTAGCGATTAAAATGTAAGCTCCTCCTGGACGTTCCCTGAGAGTCACCTGCCAACAACACATCTCCTCCACTACCACATGAATCCTAGATCACTGAGCGCTTACCTGAATTTCTTCATTTTCATCTACTAGGAGGAAACTCACAACCTTCTCAGTCATCTTCTTCCTCTTGGTCTCCTCATCCATCCCTTCCTCTTCCAGCAACTCCTGGACCTTAGTGACATGGTACACAGTAACGGGGTGCCTCCTTTTGTTACCCCCAGAATGAGTCCTCTTCTGGCACTCCAGGCACAAGTTGATTTTACAGGTCTGGCACCTCACCACTGCCCTCTGCTTCACACCTGGAGAGTGCCCATTGGGGCCCTTGCAGGGGTCACAGTAAGGGACATGGCCAGCTTTGAGTCTGATCCGCTCATGGTTTCTCAGGCGCTCCTGCCGATGGAGTTCCTCCTCACAACGGAGACACTGCAGGCTGCAACACTCATCACACTCGAAGACAGCTTCGTCAGTCCCACTGCAGGTGTAACTTTCCTGGCACAGCAGCCCTGGATTCAGGCCCTTCTCTGCTGGGGAAGTCTGGGCACTCATATTCAGACTGGAAGGAAACCACCTACCATGTAACGGTAACTGGGCTTTCCCCAGGGGAAGTGAAGACAGAGGTGTTGAGTCTGAAGACTGCACACAACTTCCACAGGGTTCTGAATACCCTAAAAAATGTGTTTTGTTTTTAAAAAAAAAAACAATCGATGTCCTATTAGAATTCTTCACACACTCACAAATGTTCCAATGTTTAATTTTCTGCCTCTAAGACTCTTGAATCAGCAGCAACGTTGATTTGGTTTGATAGTTTCATCTTCCATAAAGTGCAGGCAAATATGTGGTCAAAATCAACTTGAAAGGGTCTTTTATGGCTATCTGAGAGAGATCTGATGGATTTACTGAGGTGGGCTCATGGGTGGGGCCTCAGTCGCAAGGTTTTGGTAATGAAAGAGTGGTCAGGAGCTTTTCAATATTATCCAACCTCAAGTCAATATTTCTGGGGATACCTACAATAGAGGCAGGAAAAGTATTTCACTCATCTAAAAGAAGTGCACCTTTATAAAAAGATTGTGATTAAATATGAGGCTAAAACTCCCAAGAGAAATTTCATTCTTGAAACTTAAATACTGACTCATTCTGATCCTAGAAATTTCTCCTCAAAATCATGATTAAGGCTGTTCCTTTTGAAAACAACTACCTATAGGATCAAAGCACTTAACAGACTCTGTCGCTTTATTTCCCAGACTGAAATTCTCTGTTCCTTGAGTTATTAGATTCAGATCGAAAGCACTAAGCAAACAGTCCTTGAAGGGACGTTCTGCACCCGTCCCTGCACTCCACAATTGGGAGAGGCGAAGAAAGATGCCTGTAAAAAGCTACAGAAGCAATAATAATAAACTCTAGCTCCATCAAAGTCCTGGGCAGGTCCAAAGACCCTTGTAACTGGGCTGTTTCAACTCTAGACAGATGCCTATTAAGGACTCTCAACCTGGAAAGAGTCACCATTCTACGGTGCTTAAAAACAACTATTGTACTTCCTTTCATCCTTTTCTCAAATTGCAAAAAAGGAGCGACAGGAGACAGAATTCCTTCACTATGGCCCACTGCAAAGCCAGGCATGCAGTGAGTTAAATAATTTTTCTCTTTGTCACTCAAAACCCAACTTTAAAATAACTTAAAAAAAAAAAGAAAGAAAAATAAGTGGAGCAAGAAAGGGGCTTTTGCCCCTTCTACAATCATATTTCTAACTCCCCTTCGCCTGGATACCCATTCTAATGCTCCAACGAAATGTAAAGCCCTCCTTTCAGGTATTCAACTCCTCCCATACAGAAATCAATCTATCCTTCTAATTTTTAGATAAACAGGGAAGGCGAAAGGAATGACTAGGAGACCTTATTTACACCCTAATCACAGACGTGCCCAAGCAGCTCCCGCAACGTTAACAAAAATCAAAATTGTCACAATTGATTAAAAATGTAAAACCAACCTTCAAAAGGCTACCTCTCCGCCCACCAAGACCCAAGCAAACAGTCTGCCCACTCGGCCTCCCACCTCGGCGCCTCTCCCCAGCCGGGGATTTCTCACCCTTCCTTCCTCCCAGGCAACACCACCTCAACCCGAGGGGCTGGAGCAGGATCTAAGAACAAAGAAGGTCCCCCCAAATCTCCCCCACGCCGGCAGAGGCCAGAGCCGGATCCATTGTTTATACCACCCCACCCCCACCCCAGCCGCACCCGCCCCCCCCTTCCTCCCGGGGGCAGAGGGAGCTCCAGGGCTATCGCTCGCCCGGCGCAGGGCCGTGCCCTTCCCTCCCCGACCGCGGCGGCCCGGGAACCCCACCACTAAGCAGTTCTGTCGCGGCGAGGCGGCGTCCGGGAACCACGGGGCGCCGGTGGAGGCGGGGGCTGTTCTTCAGGGCACCGGTGGATCCATCCCCATCTCCATCTCCGCCCCCCCCTCCTCCTTCGCTGCCTCCCGGGCTTCCTCCTCTCCTGTTGTCAGTTAGGATCAGCTGATCGGAGTGAACTTCTCCCTGCTCGGACTAACAGGAAGGCGTGAGCGCTGCAGCCCACTGAGGGAGGAGCGGGAGAAGTGGAGCCTGACAGCGGCGAGGGCGGAGAGGCGTGCGCACAGCCTCCTGGGAAGTGTAGTTCCTCGGAGTGGCACCCTTCCCCAACTTCCCGGAAATGAAGCCTCTGAATGACTACAACTCCCGATACGGAAGACGCGGCTCCTGCGAAGAGGCGCTAGAGACAGGCTCTCGAGCATTATGGGACTTGGAGTTTTTGCGCTGACTGTGGTTTCCGCAGGTTTCAGCACGTTGTTCTGGGTAGTGGCCAGAGAAGGAGTGGCTCTAAATTAGAGAACTGATGTAATATGTGGTATAGGCCAGGCAAATAATTCGATTTCAAGTAACTTTTATTGCACACCATTCCTTCAGAAATGTGTTAAAAACAGGCAGTCTCCAGTTACCCAATTTCGTCTTGCACAAACTAAGACCAGAAAGAATTTATATGAGAATATAAGTAGTCTTGGAATGTTCTGCAAGCCAAGAATTAATTTTTTTTTCCTCCATTAATTTATTTCTCTGACCTTTCCTTATTTACCTTCAGAACTTCCAAGTTTTAAATCAGCTTTTGGTTAGAGAGAGGTACATTTATCCAGGTAAATTTTCAGGCTACAACACAAGCTAATGGTTAATATTGTTACCTGTTTTTTTGTTTGTTTGTTTGTTTTGGAAATTGTCTTTTATTCAGTGCTTTGACTTTTTGTCTTTTCTATTGTTTCTTAGAACAACACCAGAAGCCTGGTGTAAAGAGCACTGGTCTGAGATGAAGACTGTGATTGTTCTAGAAAGCTCTTGGGCAAATCATGCAACTCTCTATGAAATAAAAGGATTGTATCAATGTAATCTCAAAGATCCCTGCCAATTCTCATGTTCTCTGACTCTGTCCTGATAACTGTTAACCCAGGAGAGAAACCGATGGTTAAGTGACTCGCCAAGGTCATAAAGCAAATAATTGACAAAGCTGGGACAGGAACCCATCTCCTGAATTAAAGTGAGATAATTTTTTACCTGATGATTCAAGGGACATAGTTAGACCAATAGTAAAGCCAAGTCTACATAATACAGTATAAGTTATTTGTGAGGATTATATTGCTGAAAATTATGTTTTCAAGACTGGACAGATAGCCAACAGTTGGACTAACAGTAAAACTTCGTTGAGAAAGCCACATCACAAGCCAAGATACTAAGAACTAAGCTATCTGTAGCACTTTGTAATTTTCAGGTTTTAAAGAGAGAAGAGGAAAAGAGGGATTTTGGAAATGAACTTAAGATAAAACATCTCGAGCTAGGCTCTAAGGATTGGCTAGCATGTCACAAAATTTCCCTAGAAGGTTTTATTTCTAACCTACCACAATAATTTTTTATAATCTTAATAGTTTGCCTCATACTCCTAATCATAAAATGAGGATATTAATATATCTTGAGGACAAAATGGTATTTAAGTAAGTAAGTGAAGTCGCTTCAGTCATGTCTGACTCTTTGCAACCCCATGGACTGTAGCCTTCCAGGCTCCTCCGCCCATGGGATTTTCCAGGCAAGAATACAGGAGTGGGTTGCCATTTCCTTCCCCAAAATGGTATTTCAGTTCAGTTCAGTTCAGACCAGTCACTCAGTCATGTCTGATTCTTTGCGACCCCATGAATCGCAGCACACCAGGCCTCCCTGTCCATCACCAACTCCCGGAGTTCACTCAGACTCACGTCCATAGAGTCGGTGATGGCATCCAGCCATCTCATCCTCTGTCGTCCCCTTTTCCTCCTGCCCCCAATCCCTCCTAGCATCAGAGTCTTTTCCAATGAGTCAACTCTTCCCATGAGTTGTGGGCCTAAGTGGCCTAAGTACTGGAGTTTCAGCTTTAGCATCATTCCTTCCAAAGAAAAACCAGGGCTGATCTCCTTTAAAATGGACTGGTTGGATCTCCTTGCAGTCTAAGGGACTCTCAAGAGTCTTCTCCAACACCACAGTTCAAAAACATCAATTCTTCAGCACTCAGCTTTCTTCACAGTCCAACTCTCACATCCATACATGACCACTGGAAAAACCATAGCCTTGACTAGACGGACCTTTGTTGGCAAAGTAATGTCTCTGCTTTTCAATATGCTCTCTAGGTTGGTCATAACTTTGCTTCCAAGGGGTTAGCATCTTTTAGTTTCATGGCTGCAGTCACCATCTGCAGTGATTTTGGAGCTTTTTTAATCCTTTTTAAAACTTTAAATGGTATTTAATCCTCCAGTACTTTGGCCACCTGATGCGAAGAGCCAACTCATTGGAAAAGACCCTGATGCCAGGAAAGATTGAAGGCAGGAGGAGAAGGGGACAAGAGAGGATGAGATGGTTGGATGGCATCACCAACTCGATGGACATGGGTTTGAGCAAACTCTGGGAGACAGTGAGGGACAGGGAATCCTGGCATTCTGCAGTCCGTGGGGTTGCAAAGAGTAGGACATGACTGAGAGACTGAACAACAACCGGGAGATAGTGGAGGAGCCAGAGAAGCCTAGTGTGCTGTAGTCCGTGGGGTCACATGGGGACTACAGATTTGACTTAGCAACTGAACAACAACAAACCCAGTGGTTAGCTCATGGAAGGAGCTGATATGATCAGGGCACATGGTAAGCATCTGGGTGTTTGTTGGTAGTGTTCAACTCCTGACCTTCATAGTAGCTGTACCAATACTCACTAGATTTTGCTTTACACAATTTATATGTTTTTTGTACTTTCCCATTTGTATACAATGCAATACAATACAATACGGTTAGTCACTCTGTGCAACTGCATGGATTGAAGCCCGCCAGGCTCCTCTGTCCATGGAATTCTCTAGGCAAGAATACTGGAGTGGGTAGCCATTCCCTTCCCTAGGGGATCTTTCCAACCCAGGGATCGAAACTGGGTCTCCTGCAGATTCTGAGCCACCAGGGAAGCCCATTTGTGCATCTCACCATAAAAAATAAAATTTAAAAATTTTAATTAGAAAAAACTGAATAATGCAAAAGGTGACAGGAAAGTAGAATCTTCGAGGTAAGCAAACCAAGCTTATGGACTTACTGATTTCCTTAGGTCACTCAGCACAGCATTTTAAAGGTCTTAACCCCAACAAGACATACAAAACAAGTAAAAGGTTTCCAGGTTTGTCATTTTAAAATATGATAATCTACTTCATCAGATTATATTTGAGTCCACCAACCTATGAGCTATATTTTCCTTCCAGTAGTTAAGGCAGAAGTTGTGAATCAAACTGCCTTAATCAATAAAAGAAATGATTTGGCTCACATAATTGCACAATCTGGTGATTATCATTTCTGCCAAATCTCAATCTTGGGGTCAAATAACATATTTAAGATCTTATTTCCTTCTCCATTTCTCATCTTTGAGAAATGCACTCAACTAATTTTTGACAAAGGTGCAAAAGCAATTCAGTTACAGGAAAGATTGTCTTTCCTTTATCTTTGAGGAAGAATGATGCTGGAGTAATTGCGCACAAAAAAATAGGCAAAAAGAAAAAAAAATTAACCTCAACTTGAACCTCATACATTACACAAAAATTGATTAAAAACTGATCATAGATGTAAATGTAAAATGCAAAACTATAAAATTTTAAGAATAAAACGTGAGAAAATCTTCAAGACCTAGGCTAAGTGAAGAATTTGTTGACATGACAGTAAAGCACAATTCATAAAAGATAAAATTGATACAATGAGATGTCAACAAATTAAAAACTTTTTCTCTGTTAAAAAGGTACTAGAAAATACCTTGATCTCTAGCTGTGCCAGTCAGATTTTCTGCCCAGGGCATTTAGAATTAACATCCAAAAACAGTGAATAGAGTGGACATTTGCTACAGAGAGTGTACTCAATATATAATCTCTTTTCTGTGTTTGGAGATATACCTGTTGTGTAAGAGTTGATGAGACATTTGTTCAATCAGTGGGCTGACCATGGACCACGAGTACATAGTAACATTAAATAAATAAATAAAAACAGTTTGGAATTCAAAATGAAACTTCTGTTTCCGCGAGTATGCTTGACATGGTATTCTAAAAAGACTTATGCAGCAGAATACTCAGATGTTAGGTAAACTACAAAAAATATATATTTAAATACATTACTACACTGACAGGAAAATAAGAGCAATCCCCAAGTATTGAAAAGAGAAAGTCAAAAAAGAAAGTTAAAAAAAAAAACACAAGCAGAGTGGTAATTCCTGGGGAAGCCTGGGGGGGACTCTCCTAGAGTCTTTTATATACATTTATTTATTTACTTTATTTGGCTGTGTCAGGTCTTAGTTGCAGCACTCGGGATCTTCAACCTTTGTTGCAGATCTTTAGTCAAGACATGCAAACTCTTAGCTGTGGCATGTGGGATCTAGTTCCCTGATGAAGAGATTGAACCCAGGACCCTTGCATTGGGAGCACGGAATCTTACCACCGGGCCACCAGAGAAGTCTCAGAGTCTTGATAACAATTACTAAGGAGAGGAACAGAAGAGGAAACTGGGCAATAAAAGAGAGTCCTTGCAAAAGAAAAAGTGAAAGTCACGTGAGACTCTTTGCAACCCCAACGACTATACCATCCATGGAATTCTCCAGGCCAGAATACTGGAGTGGGTAGCCGTTCCCTTCTCCAGGGG
Source organism: Bos mutus (assembly GCF_027580195.1). Taxonomy (NCBI): domain Eukaryota; kingdom Metazoa; phylum Chordata; class Mammalia; order Artiodactyla; family Bovidae; genus Bos; species Bos mutus. The sequence continues at coordinate 24,204,659 of NC_091626.1, read as the reverse complement.
ATCTCCCCAACCCAGGGATCAAACCCAGGTCTTTTGCATTGCAGGTGGATTCTTTACCAGCTGAGCCACAAGGGAAGCCCCCCAAGAAAGCTTGGAGTCCAAGGATGGACTAAAATACTTTACCTACCAGCAGGGGGAGCAAGAAAAGAAACCTGTCTGTGTGACCACTGCTCAGCCATTAAGTTGTGACTTTGCGACCCCATGGACTGTAGCACGCCAGGCTCCTTTGTCCATCACTATCTTCCAGAGTTATAGGTGGACTGTATTCTATAATAATGATCACAAGTGTCTCTTCTGAGAATTTGTAAACATGGTTTTGTCATCATGAGGGTCTGAAGTTTGAACTGAAAGCAGAAATAGACAAATGCACAAAGAGCTGAAGGAAATCAGTTAAAATAGGAAAGACTTGAACAACATTATCAACCAACTTGATATTCCTAACAACAGCAGAACATACCTTCTCTTCAAGTACACACAGGACATTCATCAAAATAGATCATGTTAGGCAATAAAACAAATCTCGGTAAATTTAGAAATATTAAAATCATATAAAGTCTTTTCTCTGATCACTATGAAATTAACTGGAAATCTGTATCTGAAATATATCTGGAAAATCCCCAAATATTTGGAAATTAAACGATACACTTCTAAATGATACTTTGGTCAAAGAAACCACAAAGGAAATTAGAAAGTATTATGAGTTGAATGAAAATGAAAACACAATAAATAAAATAAAGACAATGCTTAGAGAGAAATTGTAGGATATAAAGCTTATCTCAGAAAAAAATAAAGGTCTCAAAGCAGTTATTTAGGCTATTGTCTTATGGAGCTAGAAAACAAGAGCATGTTAAATCCAAAATAAATAGGAAAAAATAATTAAGATCAGAACAGAAACTCATGATATAGAAAACAATAGAGAACACAGGTATACCTGTGGCGGATTCATTTCAATATTTGGCAAAACTAATACAATATTGTAAAGTTTAAAAATAAAATTTAAAAAAAAAAAAAAAACAAAATTAAAGAAAAAAAGAAAACAATAGAGAAAATAATCCAAAAGATGGTTCTTTGACAAGATTTTTTTAAGTTGGTAAATTTATATCTAGACATACCCAAAAAAGATAAAAAAGACACAAACACAGTTAAGAAAATGGAAATAAGAATCACTACAAATCCTAATATAGTAGAAGAATAATAAATAGTATTAATAACTTTTTGTTATTATAAATTCAACTACTTACAAGAAACGGCCAAATTCCTTAAAGCAAACTGCCAAACGTGACTCTAAATGTAATCAGAATAACCCTTTATCTATTAAGATGAATTTTATTTTATTTTTTTTAAAGATGAATTTTAGTTTAAAACTTCCTCACAAAGACAATTCCAAGCCCAGACAGCTTTGCTGTTGAATTCTATTACTATTACCAAACACTTGAGGAAGAAGCAATACCAATTCTACACAAATTCTTCCAGAAAATAGAAGAGGGACCCCCTTCCCAACTCATTTTTGAGAACTTATAATCGGCGTGTAACATTGTATTAGTTTCAGGTGTGCAACATCATTATTCGATGTGTACATGCACTGTAAGAAAATCACCACAACAGTTAATATCTGTCAACATAAACAGTTACAAATTTTTATTTTCTTTCTTAGCCACATTGTGTGGCTTGTGGGATCTTAGCTCCCCAACCAACTAGAAATCGAACCCAAGCTCTGAGTAGTGAGAGCACCAAGTCCTAACCACTGGACTTCCAGGGAAGTCCTCCCAGTTTTTTTCTTGTAATGATAGACATGAGTTTGAGTAAGCTCCAGGAGTTGGTGATGGACAGAGAAGCCTGGCATGCTGCAGTCTATGGGGTCGCAAAGAGTCGGACATGACTGAGTGATGAACTGAACTGAATGAGAAAGTTTAAGATCTACTTTAAACTTTCAAATATGCAATACGGCAGTATTGACTACCGTCACAATATTGTACATTACACCCCCATGATGTGTTTATTTTATAGCTGTAAGTCTGTTCTTTGGACCCCCATCACCCAATTTGTCCACCCCTCAACCTCCCTCCACCTCTGGCAGTCATCAATTTGTTGTTCCCTGTATTTTTTAGCTTGGTTTTGTTTTTTTGTTTTCATATAAAAGTGAGAGCATGCAACGTTTGTCTCTCTCTGATTTATTTCACCTAGCATAGAGTCTTCAAGGTCCATCCATGTGGTCACAAGTGTCAAAAGGTCATTGATTTTATGGCTGAATAACATTCCATTACTTACGTTACTCACATATTTTTTATCTATTCACCCATCAATGAACAGTTAGGTTGTCTCCATATCTTAGCTATTGTAAACAATGCTGCAGTGAACCTGGAGTACTCACGTTCCTTGCCTTCAGAATTTTTCAGAAAGCTACAATAATCAAAACAGTGTGGTAATTACACATGGATAGAAGTATTTCTCAAAGGAATATAATTGAGAGTCTATAATTAAACCCACCCATTTACTATCAGTTGATGATTTACAAAGGTTCCAGGACTATTCAATGGAGGAAAGAAGTTTTTTCAAAAATTGGTGCTGAGGCAATTAGATATACACATGCAAAAAAATGAATTTGGACCCCTATACTACAACATATACAAAGTGAAAGTCGCTCAGTCATATCCGACTCTTTGCGACCCCACAGACTATACAGTCCAAGGAATTCTCCAGGCCAGAATACTGGAGTGGGTAGCTGCTCCCTTCTCCAGGGGATCTTCCCAACCCAGGGATCAAACCCAGGTCTCACACACTGCAGGTGGATTCTTTACCAGCTGAGTTAGAAGGGAAGCTCAATACTGGAGTGGGTAGCCTAAGCCTTCTCCAGAGGATCTTTCCAACCCAGGAATCAAACCGAGGTCTCCTGCCTTGCAGGTACGTTCTTTACCAACTGAGCTATCAGGGAAGCCCCACGACATATATAAGGATTAACTCAAATCCAAGATGTAAAAGATAAAACAATGAAATTTTATTAAAAACAGAGGGCTCCCTGGTGGTCTAGTGGTTAAAAGAATCCACCTACCAATGTAGGGCACGTGAATTCAATTCCTGGTCCTGGAAGATACCACATGCCGTGAAGCAACTAAGCCCATAGGCTACAACTGCTGAGTCTGTGCTCTAGAGCCCATAAGAAACAACTATTGAGCTCACACGCTGAAACCCATGCGCCTAAAGCTGGTGCTCCACAACAAGAGAAGCCACTGCAATGAGAAGTCCGCGCATCACAATGTAGAGGAGCCCCTGCTCTTGACAACTAGAGAAAGCCGGCATGCAGCAACAAAGACCAGTGCAATCTCTCTCTATATATATACACACATATATATATGTATGAAAGGAGTGCTCTGGTGATCCAATGGTTAAGATTTAGAGCTTTCACTGCCATGGGCCCAGGTTCAATTGTTGGTTGGGGAACTAAGATCTCACAAGACCCACAACATCACCAAAAAAAAAAAAAAAGTAAAAATACAGGTATATATCTACATGACCGTGTGCTAGTATCTGAATGTTTCAGTTCAGTTCAGTTCAGTCGCTCAGTCATGTCCAACTCTTTGCCATCCCATGAATTGCAGCACGCCACGCCTCCCTGTCTATCACCAACTCCCGGAGTTCACTCAGACCCATGTCCATCGAGTCGGTGATGCCATCCAGCCATCTCATTCTCTGTCGTCCCCTTCTCCTCCTGCCCCCAATCCCTCCCAGCATCAGAGTCTTTTCCAATGAGTCAACTCTTCCCATGAGGTGGCCAAAGTACTGGAGTTTCAGCTTTAGCATCATTCCTCCCAAAGAAAACCCAGGGCTGATCTCTTTTAGAATGGACTGGTTGGATCTCCTTGCAGTCCAAGGGACTCTCAAGAGTCTTCTCCAGCACCACAGTTCAAAAGCATCAATTCTTTGGCGCTCAGCTTTCTTCACAGTCCAACTCTCACATCCATACATGACCACTGGAAAAACCATAGCCTTGACTAGATGGACCTTTGTTGGCAAAGTAATGTCTCTGCTTTTCAATATGCTATCTAGGTTGGTCATAACTTTCCTTCCAAGGAGTAAGCGTCTTTTAATTTCATGGCTGCAGTCACCATCTGCAGTGATTTTAGAGCCCAGAAAAATAAAGTCTGACACTGTTTCCACTGTTTCCCCATCTATTTGCCATGAAGTGATGGGACCAGATGCCATGATCTTCGTTTTCTGAATGTTGAGCTTTAAGCCAACCTTTTCACTCTCCACTTTCACTTTCATCAAGAGGCTTTTTAGTTGCTCTTCACTTTCTGCCATAAGGGTGGTGTCATCTGCATATCTGAGGTTATTGATATTTCTGCCGGCAATCTTGATTCCAGCTTGTGTTTCTTCCAGTCCAGCGTTTCTCATGATGTACTCTGCATATAAGTTAAATAAGCAGGGTGACAATATACAGCCTTGACAAACTCCTTTTCCTATTTGGAACCAGTTACTTGTTCCATGTCCAGTTCTAACTATTGCTTCCTGACCTGCATACAGGTTTCTCAAGAGGCAGGTCAGGTATTCCCATCTCTTTCAGAATTTTCCACAATTTATTGTGATCCACACAGTCAAAGGCTTTGGCATAGTCAATAAAGCAGAAATAGATGTTTTTCTGGAACTCTCTTCCTTTTTCCATGATCCAGCAGATGTTGGCAATTTGATCTCTGGTTCCTCTGCCTTTTCTAAAACCAGCTTGAACATCAGGAAGTTCATGGTTCACGTATTGCTGAAACCTGGCTTGGAGAATTTTGAGCATTACTTTACTAGCATGTGAGATGAGTGCAATTGTGCGGTAGTTTGAGCATTCTTTGGCATTGCCTTTCTTTGGGATTAGAATGAAAACTGACCTTTTCCAGTCCTGTGGCCACTGCTGAGTTTTCCAAATTTGCTGGCATATTGATTGCAGCACTTTCACAGCATCATCTTTCAGGATTTGGAGTAGCTCCACTGGAATTCCATCACCTCCACTAGCTTTGTTCATAGTGATGCTTTCTAAGGCCCACTTGACTTCACATTCCAGGATGTCTGGCTCTAGGTCAGTGATCACACCATCGTGATTATCTGGGTCGTGAAGATCTTTTTTGTACAGTTCTTCTGTGTATTCTTGCCACCTGTTCTTAATATCTTCTGCTTCTGTTAGGTCCATACCATTTCTGTCCTTTTTCGAGCCCATCTTTGCATGAAATGTTCCCTTGGTACCTCTAATTTTCTTGAAGAGATCTCTAGTCTTTCCCATTCTATTGTTTTCCTCTATTTCTTTGCATTGATCGCTGAGGAAGGCTTTCTTACCTCTTCTTGCTATTCTTTGAAACTCTGCATTCAGATGCTTATATCTTTCCTTTTCTCCTTTGCTTTTCGCTTCTCTTCTTTTCACAGCTATTTGTAAGGCCTCCCCAGACAGCCATTTTGCTTCTTTGCATTTCTTTTCCATGGGGATGGTCTTGATCCCTGTCTCCTGTACAATGTCATGAACCTCCGTCCATAGTTCATCAGGCATTCTATCTATCAGATCTAGGCCCTTAAATCTATTTCTCACTTCCACTGTATAATCATAAGGAATTTGATTTAGGTCATTCCTGAATGGTCTAGTGGTTTTCCCTACTTTCTTCAATTTAAGTCTGAATTTGGCAATAAGGAGTTCATGGTCTGAGCCACAGTCAGCTCCTGGTCTTGTTTTTGCTGACTGTATAGAGCTTCTCCATCTTTGGCTGCAAAGAATGTAATCAATCTGATTTCGGTGTTGACCATCTGGTGATGTCCATGTGTAGAGTCTTCTCTTGTGTTGTTGGAAGAGGGTGTTTGCTATGACCAGTGCATTTTCTTGGCAAAACTCTATTAGTCTTTGCCCTGCTTCATTCCGTATTCCAAGGCCAAATTTGCCTGTTACTCCAGGTGTTTCTTGACTTCCTACTTTTGCATTCCAGTCCCCTATAATGAAAAGGACATCTTTTTTGGGTGTTAGTTCTAAAAGGTCTTGTAGGTCTTCATAGAACCATTCAACTTCAGCTTCTTCAGCATTACTGGTTGGGGCATAGCCTTGGATTACTGTGATATTGAATGGTTTGCCTTGGAAATGAACAGAGATCATGCTGTCGTTTTTGAGATTGCATCCAAGTACTGCATTTCAGACTCTTTTGTTGACCATGATGGCTACTCCATTTCTTCTAAGGGATTCCTGCTCACAGTAGTGATATAATGGTCATCTGAGTGAAATTCACCCATTCCAGTCCATTTCAGTTCGCTGATTCCTAGAATGTCGACGTTCACTCTTGCCATCTCTTGTTTGACCACTTCCAGTTTGCCTTGATTCATGGACCTGACATTCCAGGTTCCTATGCAATATTGCTCTTTACAGCATCGGACCTTGCTTTTATCACCAGTCACATCCACAGCTGGGTATTGTTTTTGCTTTGGCTCCATCCCTTCATTCTTTCTGGAGTTATTTCTCCACTGATCTCCAGTAGCATATTGGGCACCCCTACCGACCTGGGGAGTTCCTCTTTCAGTATCCTATCATTTTGCCTTTTCACACTGTTCATGGGGTTCTCAAGGCAAGAATACTGAAGTGGTTTGCCATTCCCTTCTCCAGTGGACCACATTCTGTCAGATCTGTCCACCATGACCCAGAGGTGGAATTGGGGCCTGATCGGCGGCCAAAAGGAGTTACCCCACGTCCGAGGTCAGGGGCAGCGGCCGAGAGTGCCAGGCTGCGATGGCGCAGGAATGGCTGAGAAGAGCTACCCAAGTCCGAGGTCAGGGGCGGCGGCCAAGAGGAGCTACCCCGCGTCTGAGGTCAGGGGCGGTGGCCAGGAGGAGCCACACCACGCCCGAGGCCAGGGGCGGCGGCCGGGAGGACCAACCCCACGTCCAAAGAGCGGTGGCTGCGCCGGTGCAGGAGGGCCTAGAGGAGCTGTCCCACGTTGAAGGTCAGGAAGGGCTGCGGTGAGAGATACCCCTTGTCCAAGGTAAAGAGCAGCGGCTGCGCTTTGCCGGAGCAGCCGTGAAGAGATACCCGATGTCCAAGGTAAGAGAAACCCAAGTAAGATGGTAGGTGTTGCAAGAGGGCATCAGAGGGCAGACACACTGAAACCATACTCATAGAAAACTAGTCAATCTAATCACACTAGGACCACACTCTTGTCTAACTCGATGAAACTAAGCCATGCCCGTGGGGCAACCAAAAATGGGCAGGTCATTGTGGAGAGATCTGACAGAATCTGAATGTTCATGTCCCTCCAAAATTTATCTGCTGGTATCTTAATCCCCAAAGGTGATGATATTAATAGAATATTAATAATATTATTATTTGGGAGGTGATTAGGGCCTTTGGGAGGTGATTAGGTCATGAGCGGGGAGCCCTCATGAATGGGATTAGTGTTCTTATAGAAGAGATCCCACACAGCTTTCTAGTCCCTTTCTGCCATGTGAGTCAACTAGGAAGAGTGCTGTCACCTGGCCCTGCTGGCACTCTGATTTTGACTTCTAGCCTCCAGAACAGTGACTATTAAATTTCTTCTCTTCATAATGCTCTCCAGTCTGTGGAATTTTGCTGTAGCAGCCTGAACACACTGACACTTTAGAGTTGGCAACAGATTTCAAAGACGACACCAAAAGCACGAACAAACAAAGGGTGCATTGGACTTCATCAAAATTAAAAATGTTGTGCATCAAAGGATGCTGTAAGGAAAGTGAAAAGACAATCTGCAGAATAGGAAAAAAATATTTGTAAATCATACATCTTTGGAAAATTCTTAAAGAGGTGGGAATACCAGACCACCTGACCTGCCTCCTAAGAAATCTGTACGTAGGTCAAAAAACAACACTTAGAACTGGACATGGAACAACAGACTGCTTCCAAATTGGGAAAGGAGTACGTCAAGTCTGTATATTGTCACCCTGCTTATGTAACATATGCAGAGTGCATCATCAGAAATGCTGGCCTGGATGAAGCACAAGCTGGAATCAAAATTGCCAGGAGAAATATCAATAACCTCAGATATGCAGATGACACCACACCTATGGCAAAAAGCGAAGAAGAACTCAATAGCCTCTTGATGAAAGTGAAAGAGGAGAGTGAAAAAGTTGGCTTAAAGCTCAACATTCAGAAAACTAGGATTATAGCATCTGGCCTCATTACTTCATGGCAAATAGAGGGGGAAACAATGGAAACAGTGACAGACTTTATTTTTTGGGGCTCCAAAATCACTGCAGATGGTGACTGCAGCCATGAAATTAAAAGATGCTTGCTCCTTGGAAGAGAAGTTATTACCAACCTAGACAGTATATTAAAAAGCAGAGACATTACTTTGCCAACAAAGGTCCATCTAGTCAAAGCTATGGTTTTTCCAGTAGTCAGGCATGGATGTGAGAGTCTGACTATAAAGAAAGCTGAGCACTGAAGAAGTGATGCTTTTGAACTATGGTGTTGGAGAAGACTCTCAAGAGTCCCTTGGACTGCAAGGAGATCCAACCAGTCCGTCCTAAAGGAAATCAGTCCTGAATATTCATTGGAAGGACTGATGCTGAAGCTGAAACGCCAATACTTTGGCCACCTGATGGGAAGAACTGATTCATTTGAAAAGAGCCTGATGCTGGGAAAGATTGAAGGCAGGAGAAGAAGGGGACGACAGAGGATGAGATGGTTGGATGGCATCACCAACTCAATGGACAGGAGTATGAGTAAACTATGGGAGTTGGTGATGGACAGGGAGGCCTGGCGTGCTGCAAAGAGTCGGACGTGACTGAGCAACTGAACTGAACTGATGAGTCTAATATTCATAATAAAGAATTCTTAAAACTTAATAATCAGATCAGATCAGTCGCTCAGTCGTGTCCGATTCTTTGCTACCCCGTGAATCGCAGCACGCCAGGCCTCCCTGTCCATCACCAACTCCCGGAGTTCACTGAGACTCACGTCCATTGAGTCAGTGATGCCATCCAGCCATCTCATCCTCTGTCGTCCCCTTCTCCTCTTGGCCCCAATCCCTCCCAGCATAATTTTAAAAGAGCAAAGAATGTAAATAGACATTTCTCTAGTCTAAAAAGACTGCAGAAAAATGATACATGTATGACCAAAAAGCACATGGGTAGATACTCATTGTGCTTAGTCACTCAGTCGTGTCCAACTCTTTGGAAACCTATGGACTATAGCTTGCCAGGCTCCTCTGTCCCTGGGATTTCCCAAGGCAAGAATACTGAAGTGGATTATCATGCCCTTCTCCAAGGGATCTTCCCAACCCAGGTACTGAACCCAGGTCTCCCACGCTGCAGATGGATTCTTTACCATCTGAGCCACCAAGCGAGCCCTAGATGCTCATTACAGAAATGCAAACCAAAACCCCAGTGAGATATCACTTCACATCCACTAGGACAGGTATAACTAGGGGGGAAAATCCAGAGAATTGCAAATATTAGCAACTAAAATCCTCAAACGTTGTTAGTGGGAACAAAAAATGGTGCAGCTGCTATCGAAAACAGCTTGGTATTTCCTTCAAAAGTTAAACATAGGGCTACCATATAATCCCACAATTCCATTCCCAGAGACAACATTCAAGAGAATGGAAAACATATGTTCAAACGAAATTTGCATACAAGTGTGCATTGTACCATTATTCACAGTGAAAACAATTCAAATGTCCATCAACTAATAAGTTGATAAATCAAACCTGGCATATCCATACAACAGCATGTTATTCAGCCATAAAAAGGAATGAGGTACTATCACATGGTTCAAATGGATGAACCTTCACAACATGTTAAGTGAAAGATGTTGTCGTTGTTAAGTCACTCAGTCATGTCCAGCCCTCTTGTGACCCCATGGACTGTAGCCTGCCAGATTCCTTGGTCCATGGGATTTCCCAGGCAAGAATGCTGAAGCGGGTTGCCATTTCCTCCTCCAGGGGATTTTTCTGACCCAGGGATCAAACCTGGGTCTCCTGCTTGGCTGGTGGATTCTTTACCATTGCACCACCTGGGAGTGAACAAGTCAGACACAAATCATATTCTATGATTCTGTTCATAGGAAGTACCCAGAATAGGCAAATCCATAGAAATAAGAATCCAATTAGTGGTTTTCAGGGCTGTGGGGAATGGATAACAGAGAATGAGAATGACTGCTTAATGTACAGAATTTTATTTGAAGGGATGAAAAGTTCTGGGATTAGTGGTGATTTTGCACAACGTAGTGAACGCACTAAAAGCCACTGAATTGCAGACTTAAGAATGTTTAAAATTGTGAATTTTATGTGAATTTTACTTTTAACACAAACCAAAGCAAAAAAACAGACAAGATGATATTAAGTGTAGTTTTGCCTAAGTTGGGTTTGAGGTGCCCAGGAAATATCCTAATAGAGACACGTGGTAGATAGCTGGCCAATAAGAGAAGGGAGTTCAGATGATCTAGGCTACAGACACAGATCCGAGAATAGATCTATATATCTAGACTTATTGTTGAAGCCCTAAGAGTAGATGAGTCAGCTGTGGGATCACTTACAGCAAGAAGGGAGGAAGGCTTGCAACAGGACACTGAGGACGAACAACATTCTAAGACGTGAGAACAAGAAGAGGACCATTCAAAGGAGACTGAGAAGGAGGAGGCAGTGTTGTAGGAGGAAGAACCTGGGACAAGGAAACCAAGGAAGAAGGAATTGTTAAAGGCAGTGGTCAGGGAGTTCCCTGGTGGTCTAGTGGTTAGGATTTCACACTTTCACTGCTGTGATCTGGGTTCAATCCCCAGTCAGGGAAGTGAGATCCCACAAGCCGTGTGGCGTAGTCAAAAGGAAAAAAGGTAGTGGTCAGAGGTATTAAATACGAAAGGAGTAAAAAAGTAGATGTAGTTTTATTGGATTGGTGGGGAACAGGTTCAGATAATAGTTGCAGGATGAGACAATCACCTTCACTGGAGAAAGTCATGGAAATGTAAGTTAAACTAAATTAAATGTCATTGTCTACCATTAAAGCAAATGTATGTAAAGGCAATGCCAAAGAATGCTCAAACTACCGCACAATTGCACTCATCTCACACGCTAGTAAAGTAATGCTCAAAATTCTCCAAGCCAGGCTTCAGCAATACGTGAACCGTGAACTTCCAGATGTTCAAGCTGGTTTTAGAAAAGGCAGAGGAACCAGAGATCAAATTGCCAACATCTGCTGGATCATGGAAAAAGCAAGAGAGCTCCACAAAAACATCTATTTCTGCTTTATTGACTATGCCAAAGCCTTTGACTGTGTGGATCACAATAAACTGTGGAAAATTCTGAAAGAGATGGGAATACCAGACCACCTGACCTGCCTCTTGAGAAACCTGTATGCAGGTCAGTAAGCAACAGTTAGAACTGGACATGGAACAACCAACTGGATCCAAATAGGAAAAGGAGTATGTCAAGGCTGTGTATTGTCACCCTGCCTATTTAACTTCTATGCAGAGTACATCATGAGAAACGCTGGGCTGGAAGAAACACAAGCTGGAATCAAGATTGCCAGGAGAAATATCAATAACCTCAGATATGCAGATGACACCACCCTTATGGCAGAAACTGAAGAAGAACTAAAGAGCCTCTTGATGAAAGTGAAAGTGGAGAGTGAAAAGGTTGGCTTAAAGCTCAACATTCAGAAAACTAAGATCATGGCATCTGGTCCCATCACTTCATGGCAAATAGATGGGGAAACAGTGGAAACAGTGGCTGACTATTTTGGGGGGCTCCAAAATCACTGCAGATGATGATTGCAGCCATGAAATTAAAAGACGCTTACTCCTTGGAAGGAAAGTTATGACCAACCTAGACAGCATAGTTAAAAGCAGAGACATTACTTTGCCAACAAAGGTCCATCTAGTCAAGGCTATGGTTTTTCCAGTAGTCATGTATGGATGTGAGAGTTGGACTATAAAGAAAGCTGAGCATCAAAGAATTGATGGTTTTGAACTGTGTGGTGTTGGAGAAGACTCTGAGAGTCCCTTGGACTGTGAGGAAATCCAACCAGTCCATCCTAAAGGAGATCAGTCGTGGGTATTCATTGGAAGGACTGATGTTGAAGCTGAAACTTCAGTACTTTGGCCACCTGATGCAAAGAGCAGACTTATTTGAAAAGACTCTGATGCTGGGAAAGATTGAGGGCAGGAGGGAAAGGGGACAACAGAGGATGAGATGGTTGGATGGCTTCACCGACTCAATGGACATGAGTTGGGTAAATCCCGAGAGTTGGTGATGGACAGGGCGGCCTGTCGTGCTGTGGTTCATGGGGTCACAAAGAGTCGGACATGACTGAGCGACTGAACCGAACTGAACTGATGTATGTGTGTGTGCTTCCCTGGTGGCTCAGTGGTAAAGAATTTGCCTGCCAATGCGGGAGACTCGGGTTCGATCCCTGGGTCAGGAAGTTACCCTGGAGAAGGAAATAGCAACCCACTCGAGTATTCTTGCCTGGAGAACTCCATGGACAGAAGAGTCTGTGGGCTACAGTCCGTGGGGTAGAAAAGAGTTGGACACAACTGAGTGATTTTCACTTTCAATGCAGGAGACTTAGGTTTGCTCCCTGCATCGGGAAAATTCCCTGGAGAAGGAAAGGCAATCTACACGGACAGAGGAGCCAGGTAGGCTACACAGTTCATGCTGTTGCAAAAGAATCAGACAGGACCTAGGAACCAAACGACAACAACAATGTATATATGTGTATTCAAGTTTAAGCTATTTGTAGGAATGTAGTGGGCATAGCTCCTTTGAAGGACTGTTTGGCGGTATCTATTCAAATTTAGAAATCAGCATACTCTTCCACTATTCCTTTCCGCTCCTAGGGATCAGCCCTTGAGAATGACGAACATAAATTTTGAAGGAAACTTGTATAAAGATGATAATTGCATAATTGTTTAAATGCATACAATTTGGAAACGAATGTTCATAAACAAGAAAATTACTCAATACATTGTATAATGGATGATGGTTGCCTTCTCAGATTCTGTTTCCCTCTTTCTCTTTTCTTACATAATCCTAATTTTGCTCAAATATCCACATTTCTCCCCCACACAGACTTTAGATTTAGGAAAGCTGACCTCCCTCTTACTTCAAGGGATAGGCTTGATTTTCTAAGAGTATCTTAACAATTATTTTATTTCAGGCAAGAACAAGAAACAATTTAGGATGTGATCAATTCATGTTCCTAGGGCTTTTAGAAAGTTCTTCCTTGAGCTTCTGGAAGAACTTCTGATCATAAACAAAATGAAAAGACAACCTATGAACTGGGAAAAAATATTTGCAAGCAAAATGAACAATAAGCGCTTAATTTCCAAAATATTCAAACCGTTCATACAATCCAATAACAAAAAGCCAAATAAGTCAATTGAAAAATGGGCAGAAGACCTAAATATTTCTCTAAAGAAGACATATAGATGGCCAATATGTACATGAAAAGATGCTAGCATCACTATTAAAGAAATGCAAATCAAAACTGCAATGTAGTATCACCTCACATCAGTCCTAATGACCATCATCAAAAAGTCTACAAACAATAAAAGCTGGAATGGGTATGGAGAAAAGGGAATCCTCCTACACTGTTGGTGGAAATGTAAATTAGTGCAGCCTCTATGGTAAACAGTATGGAATTTCCTCAAAACACTAGAGTTGCCATAAGGTTCAAAACTCCCCATACCTGGGCACATATCCTGATAAAACCATAATTTGAAGAGCTACATGTACCCCTGTGTACTTAGCAGCACTATTTACAATAGCTAACACATGTTGGGTAAATGTCCATTGACAGATTAATGGTAAAGAGGATGTGGTATTGCTGTTGTTGTTGTTCAGTAGCTAGTCATATCCAACTCATTGCGACCCCATGATCTGCAGAATGTCAGGCTTCCCTGTCCACACCAACTCCTGGAGTTTGCTCAAACTTACGTCCATTGAATCAGTGATGCTATCCAACCATCACATCCTCTGTTGTCCCCTTCTCCTCTTGCCTTCAATCGTTCCCAGCATCAGGATCTTTTCCAATGAGTCAAATCTTCGCATCAGGTGGCCAAAGAATTGGAGTTATAGCCACAGTATCAGTCCTTCCAGCGAATATTCAGAACTGGTTTAGGATTGACTGGTTTGATCTCCTTGCAGTCCAAGGGACTCTCAAGAGTCTTCTTCAACACCACAGTTCAAAAGCATCAATTCTTCAGTGATCAACTTTTCTTATGGTCCAACTCTCACATCCATACATGGCTACTGGAAAAACAATAGCTTTGACTAGACAGACCTTTGTTGGCAAAGTAATGTCTCTGCTTCTTAATATGCTGTCTAGGTTGGTCATAGCTTTTCCTCCAAGGAGCAAGTGTCTTTTAATTTCATGGCTGCAGTCACCACCTGCAGTGATTTTGGAGCCCCCAAAATAAGGTCTGTCACTGTTTCCATTGTTTCCCCATCTATTTGCAATGAAGTGATAGCACTGGATGCCATGTCTTAGTTTTTTGAATGCTGAGTTTTAAGCCAGCTTTTTCACTCTCCTCTTTCATCAAGAGACTCCTAAGTTCCTCTTTGCTTCTTGCCATAAGGGTGGTGTCATCTGCATATCTGAAGTTGTTGATATTTCTCCCTGCAATCTTGATTCCAGCTTGTGTTTCATCTAGCCTGGCATTTCACATGATGTACTCTGCATATAAGTTAAATAAGCTTTCGAGCTTGAAATAGCTCAAAAGGAATTCCATCACCTGCACTAGCTTTGTGGCTTACAAATAGCTGAGAAAAGAAGAGAAGTGAAAGGCAAAGGAGAAAAGGAAAGATATACCCATCTGAATGCAGAGTTCCAAAGAATAGCAAGGAAAGATAAGAAAGCCTTCTTAAGTGAACAGTGCAAAGAAATAGAGGAAAACAATACAATGGGAAAGACTAGAGGTCTGTTCAAGAAAATTAGAAATAACAAGGGAACATTTCATGAAAAGATAAGCACAGTAAAGGACAGAAACAGTATGGACCTAATACAAGCAGAAGATATTAAAAAGTGGCAAGAACGAGGGTGTAATAACCCACCTAGAGCCAGACATCCTGGACTGTGAAGTCAAGGGGGCCTTATGAAGCATTACTATGAACAAAGCTGGTGGAGGATTGGTATATATATATGTTTCCATTACATATATAATGGAAATATTCAGTTCAGTTCAGTCGCACAGTCACGTCCGACTCTTTGTGACCCCATGGATTGCAGCATGCCAAGCTTCCCTATCCATCGCCAACTCCTGGAGTTTACTCAAACTCATGTTCATTGAGTCGGTAATCCCATTTAACCATCTCCTCCTCTGTTGTCCCCTTCTCCGTCTGCCTTCAATCTTTTCCAGCATCAGGGTCTTTTCCAATGAGTCAGTTCTTCACATCAGGTGGCCTAAGTATTGGAGTTTCAGCTTCAGCATCAGTCCTTTCAACGAATATTCAGGACTGATTTCCTTTAGGATAGACTGGTTGGATCTCCTTGCAGTCCAAGAGACTCTCATGTGTCTCCTCCAACACCACAGTTCAAAACCATCAATTCTTTGGCACTCAGCTTTCTTAATAGTCCAACTCTCACATCCATACATGACTACTGGAAAAACCATAGCATTGACTAGACGGACCTTTGTTGGCAAAGAAATGACTCTGGTTTTTAATATGCTGTCTAGGTTGGTCATAGCTTTTCTTCAAAGGACCAAACATCTTTTAATGGAAATATTCAGTTCAGTTCAGTCGCTCAGTCATGTCTGACTCTTTGCAACCCCCATGAATCACAGCACACCAGGCCTCCCTGTCCATCACCAACTCCTGGAGTTCACCCAGACTCGTGTCCATCGAGTCAGTGATGCCATCCAGCCATCTCATCCTCTGTCGTCCCCTTCTCCTCCTGCCCCCAATCCCTCCCAGCATCAGAGTCTTTTCCAATGAGTCAACTCTTCCCATGAGGTGGCCAAAGTACTGGAGTTTCAGCTTCAGCATCATTCCTCCCAAAGAAGTCCCAGGGCTGATCTCCTTCAGAACGGACTGGTTGGATCTCCTTGCAGTCCAAGGGACTCTCAAGAGTCTTCTCCAACACCACAGTTCAAAAGCATCAATTCTTCGGCGCTCAGCCTTCTTCACAGTCCAACTCTCACATCCATACATGACCACAGGAAAAACCATAGCCTTGACTAGACAAACCTTTGTTGGCAAAGTAATGTCTCTGCTTTTGAACGTGCTATCTAGGTTGGTCATAACTTTCCTTCCAAGGAGTAAGCGTCTTTTAATTTCATGGCTGCACTCACCATCTGCAGTGATCTTGGAGCCCAGAAAAATAAAGTCTGACACCATTTCCACTGTTTCCTCATCTATTTCCCATGAAGTGATGGGACCAGATGTTGAGCTTTAAGCCAACTTTTTCACTCTCCACTTTCACCTTCATCAAGAGGCTTTTTAGTTCCTCTTCACTTTCTGCCATAAGGGTGGTGTCATCTGCATATCTGAGGTTATTGATATTTCTCCCGGCAATCTTGATTCCAGCTTGTGTTTCTTCCAGTCCAGCATTTCTCATGATGTACTCTGCATAGAAGTTAAATAAGCAGGGTGACAATACACAGCCTTGACGTACTCCTTTTCCTATTTGGAACCAGTTTGTTGTTCCATGTCCAGTTCTAACTGTTGCTTCCTGACCTGCATACAAATTTCTCAAGAGGCAGATCAGGTGGTCTGGTATTCCCATCTCTTTCAGAATTTTCCACAGTTTATTGTGATCCACACAGTCAAAGGCTTTGGCATAGTCAATAAAGCAGAAATAGATGTTTTTCTGGAACTCTCTTGCTTTTTCCATGATCCAGCGGATGTTGGCAATTCGATCTCTGGTTCCTCTGCCTTTTCTAAAACCAGCTTGAACATCATCCATAAAAAAAGAATGAAATAATGTCATTTGCAGGAACTCGCAAGGATCTAGAGATTATCATACTAAGTGAAGTAAATGAGAAAGAGGACAACAAGTACCATATGACATCACTTATATATGGAATGTAAAATACAATACTAATGAAATTATCTATGAAACAGAAACAGATTAACAGATGTAGAGAATAGACTGTGGTTGCCCGAGGTGGGGGTGATGCAGGAGGGAAGGACTGGTAGTTTGGATTAGCAGATGCAAACTATTATACATAAGATAAATAAATGACACGGTCCTATTGTATAGCCCAAGGAATTATATGCAATATCCTGTGATAGACAATAATGGAAAGGAACATGAAAAAAATGTATGTAACTGAATTACTTTGCTATACAGCAGAAATGAACACAACATTGTAAATCAACTAGACTTCAATAAGATTTAAAAAAAAAAAAAAAAAGAACTTCTGAAATCCTCTTATACTTTCTCTTTAATTAAAAATTGTGTAGAAAATTCTTCAAGAGATGGGAATACCAGACCACTTGACCTGCCTCCTGAGAGATTTGTATGCAGGTCAAGGAGAAAGAGTTAGAACCTGACATGGAACAACAGACTGGTTCCAAATAGGGAAAGGAGTATGAAAGTCTGTATATTGTCACTCTGTGCAGAGTACATTAACTTCTATGCAGAGTACATCATGTGAAATGCTGGGCTGGATAAAGCACAAGCTGCAATCAAGATTACCGGGACAAATATCAATAACTTCAGATATGCAGATGACACCACTTTTGACAGAAAGTGAAGAGGAACTGAAGAGCCTCTTGATGAAAGTGCAAGAGGAGAGTGAAAAAATTGTCTTAAAATTCAATATTCAAAAAACTAAGATTATAGCATCCGGTCCCAATACTTCATGACAAATAGATAGGGAAACAATGGAACCAGTGAGAGACTCTATTTTTTGGGGCTCCAAAATCACTGCAGATGGTGACTGCAGCCATGAAATTAAAAGATGATTAAAAAAGATGCTTTTGAACTGTGGTGTTGAAGAAGACTCTTGAGAGTGCCTTGGACTGCAAGGAGACCCAACCAGTCAATCCTAAAGGAATCAGTCCTGAATACTCATTGGAATGACTGATGCTGAAGCTGAAATGCCACTACTTTGGCCACCTGATGTGAAGAACTGACTCACTGGAAAAGACCCTCACGCTGAGAAAGATTGAAGGTGGGAGAAGAAGGGGACAACAGAGGATGAGATGGTTGGATGGCATCACTGACTTGATGGACATGAATTTGAGCAAACTTTGGGAGTTGGCAACAGACAGGGATGCCTGACATGCTGCAGTCCGTGGGGTTGCAAAGAGTTGGACACAACTGAGCGACTGAATTGAATTGAACTCAACTGATGGGCTCAAAGTAGCCACATTATGACTATGAGGGAAGTTAGCCTTAGAGCAAGGCCCACATTGTAAATGGTAGAGCAGGGAGGTAAGAAAAAATAAAGACAGAAGAACCTCATTCTTGATAAGATTATTAAAGTTCTGGATCACTTAGTCCTGAAAGGCAGCCAATTTAATCTCTCTGCTGAATGGGCCAATACATTTCCTTACTGGTTAAGCTACTCTGAGTTGTTTGTTTCTTATTTTTGAAAACTTTCTAGTTCAGACACTATGACACAACTATATTATGGAATACAACATAGCAGTTTTAAAAATAAGGCAGATTTCTATATACTAATTTCATATAAAAAACCCTATTAATGAATAAATGTTGAAAAACTGTATGATTCTATTTACATAAAATTTTTAAAAGCAAAATAAATGAACCATTTCTATAAGTGTTGTATATGTAGATGTGCTTGTGTAATTTATTTCTAAGCTAAAATATGCGTAATATTTGCTATGTTGAAAATATACGTAGTGCATATGTAAACTGTAAAGCATAATAATAAAATTAAAATCATTAAACCCAGCAATGAATTTACATACTAGAACATTATCAAAACCATTGGGGATACTTATATGCTCTTTTCCAAACTCCACCTTTGGTTTCTCCAAAAGAAAAATAGCAATTGCAAGAGATAACCAGTACTCTGAATTATTTTTTTAAATAATTAAATTAATTAATTTATTTTTGGTTTTGCTGTGTGGGCTTTTCTCTAGTTGTGCTAAGTAGGGGCGACTCTCCAGTCGCACTGTATTGGCTTCTCCCTGGGGTGCCTTCACTTGTGGAGCACGGATTCTAGGGCACGTGGGCTTCACTGTGTGCAGCTCAGTCTCAGTCGTTGCGGTTCCAGGCTCAGGAGCATAGGTTTAATAGTTGTGGCGCAAGCACTTCATTGCTCTGACGCATGTGGAATCTCTCCAGATCAGGGACAGGACCCGTGTCTCCTGCATTGGCAGACAGATTCTTTACCACCGAGCCACCAGGGGAGCCCTTACCTTGAATTTTTAATTAATTTTCTTAAAGTATAGTTTACCACATATATGTGTTTCTTAAACAATAGTTGCTTATATAATTTTTTAATCTTTATATTAATGGTATCGTACAACATACAGTTCTATGACTTCTTCGACTCAACATTTCGTGTATGTAACTGTAGTTTATTCATTCTATCTTTATACAGTGCTCATTATATAAATTTTGAAAATATGTATATTTATTCTCCTGTCAACCACGTGAACACTTTCCATTGTTTTTTCCTTTATGAACAATGGTGCCATGGACATTCTTGAACATGTGTACTGCTGTATATACACAAGTTTCTTTATGAAATTAGAAACTGAACTACTAATTCTTAGGCGAAGCACATGCTTTATTTTTCTAGGTTATGCCAAAATAGTTGTGCCAATGTACACTTTCACCAGCAATCCCTAAGTGTTCCTGTTTTTCTACATTCTTGTATTATTAGACTCCTTAGTTTTTACAAATGCTGCTGCTGCTGCTGCTGCTGCTCCATCACTTTAGTCGTGTCCGACTCTGTGCAACCCCATAGACGGCAGCCCACCAGGAAATGACTTTAAAATGATACCTGACTATGGTAATAGCTTTTCTATGATTACTAATAAAAGGAAGCAGTTTTTATATCTTATTCATCAACTGTCTTCCCTCTATAGTCCTAGTTAAACATAGCTCAGGATAATACTTCCTCCTGGAAGACTTCCCTGACTTCACCAGATTCTCAGGCTAGCCAAAGTGCTGGTACTAATACTTTGCATATTTCTATCATTACACTTTAACAGATCCTCCAGTTTTCAAAGCTACTTATCTCTCTCTTTTTTTTTTAAATTATTTGGCTGCATTGGGTCTTGTTTGAGTCATGTGGGGTCTTTCATTGATGTGCAGGGACTCTCTAGTTCTGGTGCATGTGCTCAGTAGTTGCAGTACACAGGCTTAGTTGCTCTGCAGTATGTGAGATCTTAGTTCCCTGAACAGGGACAGAACTCATGTCTTTGGCATTGCAAGGCAGATTCTTAACCACTGGACCACCAGGGAAGTCTCATGACTATCTCTTCTTTATAGCCCAAAGAACAGTCTAATTCATCATTTCATATGATGTGTGTTAGTTGCTCAGTTGTGTCTGACTCTTTGAGACCCCATGGACTGTAGCCCGCCAGGCTCCTCTATCCATGGGATTCTCCAGGCAAGAATACTGGAGTAGGTTGCCAGTCCCTTCTCCAGGGGATCTTCCCGAGTTAGGGATTGAATCCAGATCTCCAAGCATTGCAGGCAGATATTTTTGCCAACTGAGCCAGCCTTTGGGAGGCCTGGCATGCTGCAATTCATGGGGTTGCAGAGAGTCGGACATGACTGAGAGACTGAACTGAATTGAACTGAGCCACCAGATTACCATTTCGTATGGAAAACTGCCCCTTTTTTATACCTATTTCTTCTTTTACCCAATGCTTTTTTGATAATTAATTTTAGATGACCTAACACAATATGCCTATCTTCTATAATTATATAAATATTTTAATAATGCCAATTGACAGCAGTTTGAAATCACATAAAGTCTAAATCTTGATGACAAAGTAGCCTAAATTGGAGCTCCAGGCAGAGATGTAGAGACAAACTGCTTGATACCTGGCTGTTTAAAACTGTTTTCCTATTTTTAAATACATGCTGTGATTTTTAAATATTGACATAGATAGCTTAGCCATTTAAAGGTAAATAAACACATGGTCCCTTCCTTGAAGGAACTCAGTGTCTAACATGGAAACTATGTGAGAAACAGTTGACAATCATACAGGAAGCTGTATGGCTAAGCCTTTGGGAGACAGGAGCTTCGCCAGGACACCACCTTAGTTCCAGCAGCTCTGATGACAACTCAGATACCTTGATAGGAGTTCCAATAATTTCCTCCTCTCAATCCGAGGCACAAATGTACCTATTCTAGTGACCTTCTGTTTTTGACATAATTCACCTACTCTCTCACCTATCGCTGCATTTTTCTTTTGCTATCAATTCATTGATCTTGAGTTTAAATTCCTGAGATGATCTGCTTGGTTCAGCTAAAGTATGTTCTTTTCATAAGGCACCTGATATTTTGCTGACCATTTGGCTCAAATATGGTAATAGAGCCAGAATGTACATAATGAAATTGTGTGCATGCTCAGTCATGTCTGACTCTTTGCAACCCCATGGACTGTAGCCTGCCAAGCTCCGCTGTCCCTGGAATTTTTCAGGCAGGAATGCTGGAGAGGGTTGCCATTTTCTACTCCAGGGGATCTTCTCAACACAGGGATTGAACCTGGATTTCCTGCGTCTCCTGCATTGGCAGGCAGATTCTTTGCCACTGAGCCACCTAGGAAGTCCACATAATACATAATACTGGAGTGGGTTGCCATTTCCTTCTCCAGGAGATCTTCCCAACTTAGGGATGGAACCCGGGTCTCCCGTATTGCAGGCAGACGCTTTACCATCTGAGCCACCAGGGAAGCTCACATAATACAATTCACAATATCCAAATTAATTATCTTCAGCTGCATTCCTCAGCAAGGGCCCCTCAGGTTGGGGTTGAGGGTCATTACATATGAATAGCTTGGCCTATCCATGACAAGTGATATGCGCATGCGTGCTCAGTCGCTTCACTGGTGTCTGCCTGTTCGCCTGTTCGTGATGCTATGGACTGTAGCCCACCAGGCTCCTCTATCCATGGGATTCTCCAGGCAATACTGGAGTGGGTTGCCATGCCCTCCTCCAGGGGATTTTCCCAACCCAGAATTGAATCTGTGTCTCCTGCGTTGCAGACAGATTCTTCACCCACGGTGTCACCTGGGAAGCCCTACAAGTGATATATGAGTGCATTATTGAGGGCTCTTTCTGTTGAAGGGATGGGACATTCAATTCAAACTGATTTAGGAAAAGGAATTTATTGGCTTACAAACCGAGAAGCCTAGAAGCATGCTGTTGTGTTGCTGTTTAGACGCCAAGTTGTACCTGGCTCTTTTGCAACCCCACGGACTATAGACCACCAGGCTCTTCTGTCCAAGGGATTTTCTGGGCAAGAACACTGGGATGGGTTGCCATTTCCTTCTTCAGGGGATCTTCCCCATGTAGGGCTCAAACCTGTGTCCCCTGCATTGGCGGATGTATTCTTATCCATTGTGCCACCAAGGAAGTCCTAGAAGCATAACTGGCCTAAAGAACGGCTGAATCCATAATTTCAAATGATACTGTCAGCTTAGCCCTGCTTTCTTCTGTGTTGGTTTTGTTTTCTCTCCACTAGCTCTAAGTTTAAATCCTCCCAGAGTTAAGTGAAAAAAGGAAGAGTTCTCCTGCCCTCCCCCTTTAAGCTTTTTTCTTGATAAAGCACATAGTGTAAAGGTTGAAAGCATGGACTCAGTAACCAGGTTGGCTTCATCAATTATCTACTATTCCTATAATCTTATTTAACCTCTTCAAGCCTTAGCTTTTTTTCATCTGTATCACAATAGTTCCGGTACCATCACTTCACAGCAAATAGATAAATAAAAAGTGGAAACAGTGACAAATTTTATTTTCTTGGGCTCCAAAATCACTGCGGACAGTGACTACAGCCACGAAATTAAAAGACGTTTGATCCTTGGAAGAAAAGCCATCA
The DNA here is from genome assembly GCF_027580195.1 of Bos mutus. Lineage (NCBI taxonomy): Eukaryota > Metazoa > Chordata > Mammalia > Artiodactyla > Bovidae > Bos > Bos mutus. Next base: position 24,181,708 of record NC_091626.1, on the reverse strand, counting down.
CAAACCTAGACAGCATATTAAAAAGCAGAGACATTACTGTGCTGACAAAGGTCCATCTAATCCAAACTATGGTTCTTCCAGTAGTCATGTATGCATGTGAGAGCTGGACCATAAAGAAGGTGGAGTCCTGAAGAACTGATGGTTTTGAACTATGGTGTTGGAGAAGACTCTTGGGGGTCCTTTGAACAGAAAGGGGATCAAACCAGTCAATGCTAAAGGAAATCAACCCTGAATATTCATTGGAAGGAATGATGCTGAAGCTGAAGCTCTAATTCTTTGGCCACCTGATGCAAAGAGCCGACTCACTGTAAAAGATCCTGATGCTGGGAAAGATTGAGGACAAGAGGAGAAGAGGACGACAGAGATGAGATGGCTGGATGGCATCACCAACTCGATGGACATGAGTTTGAGCAATGGACATGAGTTGGAAGGACAAGGAAGCCTAGCATGCTGTAGTCCATGGGGGTCCCAAAGAGTCAGACACAACTTAGCAACTGAACAACAATCACAATAGTTTCTACTATCTGGGTTGCTAAGAGATTTAAAGTTGCTGATATTTGTAGGATGCCTAAAATAGTGCCTGATACAATGTAAGGGCTATATTACCAGCTCTGATTGGGTCGTAAGTCCCTCCCTATGTCCTAAGGGTTTTTGCTAGGGTTGGGACTTTCTATCCAAACTACAAAGATCTGGAGTAGTGGAAGGATGGTTTCTTTTAAGAAATTGGAGTGCCTTTACTAAAGGCTGGGGAAAAGAGGCCAGGTCAACATAAACAACACGCTTACTATAGGAAAGCAAATTGTTGCTTGAGACTTCTCTAAGGTTTTATCATACAAGCAATACATGAATTTGTGTACATTGTTTCTAATTATATATAGGGATAACCTGAGAGGATTTGTTTATGCTTGCGATTGTTAAAAAAAAAAAAGCACAAACTTTTTATTTGAAAAAATAACTAGCATTTGACCAGCACTTTACTGAACAAAGTATTTTCACATGTATTAGCTATTTAATCCATGCAATAGCTCTGGGAGAGTAGGTTTTATTAGACTTTCTTAATGGTAACAAACTTTGCAAGCAGAAAATAACAGATGGATGTAAATTTTACAAATGGTGGTACTGGTTATAGCATTCTACATTAGTCTCCTACTGCTTTTTATGCACTGTTGGTATCCACATATAACCACTTCTTTCATTCAACATATATTTACTGAGCCTTTGTTGTTTATGAGGCATCATCCTAGGCACTTGGTATACACAGCAGTAAACAAAACAGACAATACTCGCACTCCTTAAGTTTACATCTAGTGGGGTATGGGCAAACAAGCCATAAAATAAAGAAGGAAAAAGTGTTATACAGTAAAAGTAAATAGCAAAACCGGATAAGGAGTATATGCTGCTGCTGCTGCTGCTAAGTCGCTTCAGTCATGTCCGACTCTGTGCGACCCCATAGACCGCAGCCCACCAGGCTCCCCCGTCCCTGGGATTCTCCAGGCAAGAACACTGGAGTGGGTTGCCATTTCCTCCTCCAATGCATGAAAGTGAAGTCAAAGTGAAGTCGCTCAGTCGTGTCCGACTCTTAACGACCCCATGGACTGCACCCTACCAGGCTCGTCCGTCCATGGGATTTTCCAGGCAAGAGTACTTAGAGTGGGGTGTTCAATTTTATAGGCAGTGGTCAGTTCAGGTTGTCCTCTATTATTCTGCGTTGTTTGCAGCTCTCCTGAACAAGGATAATAGTTCCATTTCTATTTACCATACTCCCAGCACCAGGCACTCAGAGACAGTAATTTTATACTAAATAAAAAACTCTTCTAAGATGCAAGCAGTTGGGAAATACAGGCCTGTACTAGATACTGACCATACAATCCATAAATTGAATAACCTAATCACTCGTGATTTAATTAATCTAATCACTGAAATTCTATGGGTTAAATACTATTACAGGCCGTTTTTAAGAATTCCAAACATGTTTTAGCCGCCTCTTTGGCCCTACCAGCGCGTGTAAGCTTTCCTGTTTGTGTATGTGCGCACTTTTTCAAAACCACAGCCTTAGCCACTTATCTCTTGGTATCAACAGTAGTTTTCTAGGATTAGCACTTGGGATTTCTACTGAGGAGCTGCGTGAGACCCAGTTATCAGCCCATCGAACTTCAGTGAGCCACAAAGCAAGGTTCTGACCCCCAAAACACGAACTACCGAAAGCGGGAAGCCCTCTTTACAGTCCTCACACCGAGTCCAGCAGGAACCTTGACCTCAAGATGGCGTCGCGTAATCATAAGATTCAATCAGCTCCAATCAAAAATGGCAGGGTGGGTCGTAAATGACGGCTCAAGACTTTCTAGCCCTCATTAGGCGCTCCATCTCTATGGTGACTCGCCGCTGCGTGGTGATTCAGAGCCAAGAGTGAAGACTATCTATACGCGCTCTTCTCTATGATCCTCCTCCCCACGCCCCTGGCCGCAATGCACGCCGGGCACTAGGAAGACCTCCAGAAGAAGCTCCCCGCGCAGCGCGGCAGTGTTTTGCGGCCTGTGCGAGTAGGCGCTTTGGAATCAGTCTCCCGGATAGCGGCGCGCAGAAACCTCGAACCGGTGGAGCCCACTTGTAACCTGGAGCCCGGAAGACCGCGAAGACAGTACCGTTTCCTCAGCGGCGGGTGAGTTCACGCCTCAGAACGCGTGTGGAAACCGGGAGACTGGGTACTTCGGTTGGGGGCGGAGGGAGAGCCTGGGAGGCTGCGAGAGGGCCGGGGTGGGATGGGAATAAGGGGACGGGGGCGGGGAGTTGGGGTGGGGGAGGGGACGGGCACGAGGCTTGGGTTTCTCCACTTCTCTAAGGCCTGGAAAATCTGTGGGCCTAGCGGCAGCCGGTGCAGGCCAGACCTCCCGGCAGAGCCTTCCTCCTTGCATTGTCGCCCACTTTTCCTTTCCTTTCCCCGGCTCGCCACAGAGTGGCCTCGGCCCATTCTGGACTCCGCGTTTGCCAGAAAACGAGCGGTCGCCCCCCTGGGGAGTCCTTTCCTGAGATCCCTTTCAAGCCTGAGCCTGCGGAAGCCCTCCGGTAGATATTCTGGGCCGAGGGTACAATTGCTGCAGACTCTGCCTAGAAGCTGGCCAGCACCCACCCTTTTTAGCGGGGGTGGGGTAGGGGGGCTGGCCACCGTCTCATTTCTTTCCCTTCCTCTCTGGTCATCTAAAGCCCGCCACCGAGTGAACTGCCCTCTCTCCCCCCGTCCCCCCCACTCCCCCCGCCCCCCACCCCGACTTAAATTTAGCTGCTGCCCAACTTTTCTAGCACCCTCCTGGTTGGTTTGCCTGTCTTAAGATTGTGATGAGTGTTGTGGCCCTGCCCCTTTGCTCCCCTGGAGGTTACAGTAAACTGTGTCTCCATTGATTCTAGGAGAGGTCCAACATCCACGTTAGAATATGTTACTTCGTTCTCATCCGTCTGTGGTCTTCATTACTGCTTTTACAACACGTTTTTAGAACAAGTTCTAGGAGTATGAAGATTATTTTGAAGTTACGTAATACGGTTTTTATATTGCCACGGAAAAGCTATTTTGATAACTGGGCAGAGTGGAGCAGACCAGAAGGAGGGAGGAAATTGGGCTTCTCTTGCACCAGACTGCTCTAGTTGTGAAGTACTGTGAATTGGGTATTTGGCAGTAAGCAATTTTTATATTGTTTTGAGAGCTTTACTTTCTAAAAGGTAATTTCCAAAATGTTCAGAGGGTGGAAAGGCAAACAGTTGGTCAGTAATAGTTCCTCACGATTCAAGTGGAGATACTATGCTGTTTTAACTCATTTAATTTTTCTTGAAGCCTTGGTTTTCTTCACCTGTAAAGTGAAGATTATTGATGATATCCACCTCGTAGGTTATTGGCGTTGGGAATTAATTGAGAGAAACGAATGTAAAATCCTTAGTGCAATAACCAGGTAACATATTAAGTGTTTAGGCATATTAACTGATAGTGTTTGTTGTTTAAGAATTTTCACTGAGGTACAGGAGCCTATCCCTGACTTAACATTTCTTCCAGTGTACCCTGGATAGAGTTGTATAAAGTCAGAGTTAATCATTAGTATGTTATTATTAGAAAGAGGCATTGTGATAAGCAAAAACAGCCTTTGGATTGGCAATTTAGGATAGTGGGGACCTTGGAGTCCTTATCCGCGAATTGTATTCTTTTGGATAAGTTAGCTTCTTCATCAGTAAAAGAAAAATATATTTTACACTAGGTAATTTGGGAGGCTAAATGAGATGACCTGTGTTGAAAGCTTTTGTAAACAAAAGTAGATTAAAATTAGTTGATGTTTTCATGACATTGGTAACCCCAGAAGATGAATTATTTCCTTTTTGGCTACCCCCAAGTTAGCTGTATTTCATATACTTTCTTAATTTACACATAATTTAGAGAAAATTATATTGACTGTTCTGTAGAAATGATAGTAATCATTGGCTCTTAATATTGTATAAAAGCATGCTGTTTATCTTTTTAATTTCTTGATAGTTATTTATGATACTGCTACTGATGTTCATAAGAGGATTTTGATTCCTCAGTTTTTTGAATATAATTTTTCCTAACTTTTTTTGAATTTTGAAACTCCAGAAAATGAAAACATATTTTCACTGAGAATTACTGATATTGCTTTTTAACTTTTTATTTTGACATAATTTCAGACTTAAAAAAATGTTGTAAGAATGGTACAAAAGGATTCTCAAATATCTTTCACCCAGATTCCCCAAATGTTAACAGTTTACCTGTTTGCTTTATCTTCCTCTTCTCTTTGTCTTCATAGTTTTCTTCTGAAATCTTTGCTAGTAAGTTGCAGATGTAGCGTCCCTCTTAACCCCCCCCCAATACTTAAGTGTGTATTTCCTAAAAACAATTACATTCTCTAACAACAAAATCAGGAAATTAATATTGATACAGTGTAGTCTACAGGTCTTAATTTGGTTTTGCCTGAAGGAGTCAGGAATTGGTATTGATAATTTTTTTTTTAAGTTTATTAAGGTATAATTGACATATAAAACACGCTCATTGTAATGTATGATTCAGTGATTTTTTTAGTATATGTGCAGAGATGTGCAACCGTTGTCTCAAAGGCGCTCTCTTTTTTGTTTACAAGTCACTTCCTACTCCCACCGTAGCTCCAGACTGCCACTGATCTCTGTTGCGTTAGGCTTGCCTTGCGTAGGCTGGGACAGTTACGTCATCCATTGTACCTTGCAGGCTGTATGCACAGCAGGAGACAGTGCATGCTACACTAATAATCATTCATATCTAATGTTTAGCCCCTGGGTTGGTTGTGTAACTACATGTATCTTAAAACTTTCTCTCTTAGAACTAATAAAAATAATGTTAGAAAAGAATCTGGCACATAATTGGAGCTAGATGTTCTATGGAATAAATGAGTAAGTTGTATATGAGTGTTTGCTGAGGAGGAACTGTTGGTTTTAGAAAGTTGTCCTGATGAGGTTAGCCTGTTAAGTCTATATCCCAGGTGAAATACTTTGTTTCTGTCAGGATAAATTTGTAATGGATGAATGCATATAAGCAGTAATGGTATTCTTAAGAGTGCAGAAAAAGTGGTTAAAGGTGAAAAAGAAAAGCAGAGTGCATAGATGAAGCTTTAGAAGTTTATTTTGTTTTGGGGGAGGACCAAATTTATTGAGATAAAATTTACATACATTAAAATGCATCCATTTTAATTTCAGTCAATTTTGATGAATACCTAAACCTGTCTGATCACTGCCACAATAGAGATAGGAAACACTTCCAACATAGGTTCTTGTTTTTGTTATTTTGGGCCATAAAGTTTCATCCTTGGTGGATAAAAATGTTTTGAACCTTCCAAAAGTGAAGCACTGCTTTTCAAGTATTCTTTAAATGCTTTAAATTTAAAGTATTTTTTAAGTAAGTCATTTCAATGCTGATAAAATAAGCTCATCTCTGTTAAACCCCACACACAATCCCTCGGCAATTGACCACATTCAGAATATATCTAGAAACCAGTAATGTGTCACTTCACTGCCACCACCTGTTCTAGGCCACCTCTCTTGCCTGGGTTATTTCAGTAGTCTCTTACTTTTCTACCCTTGTTCTCCTCCAGTCTTAACATAGGGGCCAGTGACACTGTTAAAATAAAAGTCAGGTCAAAAACCTTTCGGAATAAAACCAGTATTTTTACAGCAGTTTACAAAGCATTACATTCTTTGAACCCCCTTCCCATCTCCAGTTTGCGCCAGTACTGTGCTTCAGCTGTTGGCCTTCTTACTCCTCGTGCAGACACACCTCAGGTTCTTTGTATTTGCAGTTTCCTTTGCTTGAAAGGCTGTTGCTCCCCAATATAGGGCTTTCTGCCTCATTCTCTTGCAAGTCTTTTTAAATGTTGCCTTCTTGGTGAAGCCTGACCACCTTGTCTAAAATAAAGCATTCTTTAGCTCTCTTCCCTATTTCATTCAACAAAGTACATACCAACTTTGAATATCTTTATAATGTATTGTAAGAGTATTACAGTTTATCAACTACAGGTAGATAAACTTTGCTTATTCTAAAAGTTTATTCTCAGTCATTCCATATACATCAAAACATACCAAACTCTATGTTGAAATATGTGGTTGATACTCTCCTTTTAGGGTGTTTAAAGTGAACATTAATAATTATCAGAGATCACCAGAAATGTTTGTTTTCTGAATTTCCATAGGAGGGGCCATTATCTTATTAAGATTGCCTTCATCTTTGAAGTTCAGCCTATGAATAAGCAAGTTTTAAACAGTTCCAAATAAAAGGGAAATATTCTGTAGAAAAATTGGAGTGAATGAAATGGGTGTATTGCATAAACTAAAACATAATCTGGTTAATTCTTAACAGAATGAAAAGACATTTGAAAACTGAAAAAATATAGTTTAAACGCCAAGAACATAGAGGGTTTTTTTTGTTTTGTTTTGTTTTTAAAGCAGTACTTGCATTTAATACTTGGGGGAAAAGTGATTCTAAAGATGAATTCATGTGAGGCTAGGTGCTTGTCACTGCTCGAATTGTACCCACACGTGGTAACTTAATAAATTTATTTAAAGAGTTTCTTAGAGTTTATTTGTTTACTGATTCATTCATTGAGCAGGTATTAATAACAACTGTTCTTCTAAGAAAGTGCTGAGATAGAGCATTATAATGATAATATAAGAGCTTCTGTAAGTAGGACAGTAGTAGCCCTCAATGTTTTAAAAGGATACACACTCTTGTCCCCTTCCATATAGAATATTTGCTTTTGTTTTGGGCAAAAAAGTATTTTTAAAAATCATTTAAAGATTCAGCACATTTGCAGTCTTAAATTAGTTGCATTCATACCTACTATTTTAAGTCATTTCCAATAGCTTACTAGCTGGTATATGGCATTATTCTAGATATTTATTTTACCTGTAAAGCTTTCTGAATATTTTAAGTGTGCTGTGTTTTTGAAATTGAAGTTTATATTTTATAGACTATTTCAATATTTTAACTTAAGGGAAAACACTCTGAGGAAGAATAGCTATGAAGATGAAGGGCATGCTTTTTAAAGAAATGTCTGATAAAGGAGTAAAAAGATACTCAAATCTCATTAATGAGTAGGGAAATTCAAGGAGAAACGAGTATTTTTTTTTACTTATCAGATTGGAATGATGGTGCGGATAGAAGGAAGGGGCATACCTAGATACTCTTGGTGGGAATATTAATTTGTACAGTAGGTTTGGAGGAGGATTTGGAGGTAAAGTGTAGATATATAATAGTACTGATCTGTATTATTGAATTACTTGGCACAGGTGCTTAGAGTTATATGTCCATTATGTCCAAGAACATTTAATATTATTTATAAGAGGTAAAATACGGAGATAACCATCCATGTTGGTAGGTAGTTGTATGTATATAGTAATAGTTTACTGCATTATAAAGGATGGAGTAGAAGTTGATGACATGAAGAGATGTTAATAATGAGGGAGAAATGTACATAACAATATACTATGATTACATGGCTTGCACAAAAACATAAATGATTATGTATTAGTTTGTGTAGAGAAAGGTATTTTAGAAGAATACAATGATTTATACCAAACTTGGGATTAGAGGCAAGGAAGTGAAGACATGCACTTTTTATCCTCTCTCTTCTGAAGGATGAATAAAACAATATATAAAACCCAGAAAAGAAAATAGTAGAGAAAAACATTTTTTAAAAGCTTTAGACAACTCTGGATCCCTTGTTACGGGGTATAGGTAGGGGAGTTTTTCCAAGGATGCAACAGAAAATCTCCTGTTAATCAAGTTGCATTAATTTTTAAGCTGCATCATTAATATCAGATCAATCCACTTATTTTGGTGCATGAAATCTTGTTAGGACATTCTAACATCATTTTTCTAAACTTTTCCCAGTAGTTTTGGATACTTGAGTAGGTTGACAAAAATATTGACAATATAAAATTTGAGGGTAAGGAAAGTCTTAAGTATTTCTATTCATTAGGGAAAAGACAAAAGTTTTCTTTTAAGTGATACTAGTGTCATAAACGAAATGAAACAGTTCATTGTGTTCTTGTATTTTTAAAAATCAAATACCAGCATCTGATTCTTGAATTTCATCCATTCATTGAATATCGTTCAGGAATGGTAAAGAGGTTTGCTTTAAAGTTTAAGAAAAATTATCACTTTTTTTTCATTGTCATAAATTGGATATTTTCTTTATATTTGAATGATTACAATGGGACCTGATACCTGGAGGTTCCCCCTCACCTCCCCAGGTTTGTAGAATGTCACTGAGACATTGATCTGTTCAAGAACTGGCCAACACTGAATCAGCAAATACTGTGTGACTTTGTTCGTTTAGTTTTCAGGATGCATAAAAAAATGAATGCTTCAGAACACTTAAAAACTGTTAGATATTTTCCTGAATTCTGAGTTTGGTTTAAAAAGATTCATTGATGTTTGGTACTTAATTTTTGGATATTAACAACCTCAAAATTTTTTTCTTCCTTTATATGTATTCCCATATGATTGTAGGAGTCTATCCTGAACTTAGATCGTGTACATTTTGGGAACTTATTTTAGAAAAAATCTAAGTTTAAAAAATTCTCAATGGACAGACAGAGAAAAGAGGGTCTTTGCCAACTCCTTTGGGTAAGAAACTTCAGAATTTTGCAGATACTCTAAAAATGAAGGCCAAGAAACCAGGCATATCAAATTGTAAATTTTTCAAATAACATGATTTGCCATGATTTCTTTCTTTAGACCGCTGCAGTAAGAATGTCTTTCCCCCCTCATTTGAATCGCCCTCCGATGGGAATCCCAGCACTCCCACCAGGGATCCCACCCCCACAGTTCCCTGGCTTTCCACCACCCGTGCCTCCAGGTGAGTTTGTGGTACTGTTGCTTCTGCAGTTGATGACAGTGTTGTGTTAGTTTCTGATATACAAGACAGTGATTCAGTTTCTTGGTTTTTTTTGTGTGTGTGTTTCAGTTTTATATATATGTATAGGCACGTACTTTTTTAAGATTCTTTTTCATTATACTTAAGATACTGAATATAGTTTCCTGTGCTATACAGTAAATCCTTGTTGTTTATCTGTTTTATATATAGTAGTTTATATTTGCTGATCTCAAACTCTTTAATTTTTCCTCCCTGCTTGCCCTTTTGGTAACCATAAGTTTGTTTTCTGTCTGTGAGTCTGTTTGGTAAATAAGTTCATTTGTATCATTTTTTTAGATTTCACATGTACATGGTATCACTTGATGTTTGTGTTTCTCTGATTTACTTCACTTAATATGATAATCTCTGGGTCCATCCATGTTGCTGCAAATGGCATTATTTCATTCTTTTATAGCTAAGTAATATTCCATTGTAAACATCAGTATATACCGCATCTTCATTCATTCATCTGTCGGTGTACATTTAGGTTGCTTTCATGTCTTGGCTATTATATATAGTGCTGTTGTGAACATTGGGGTGCATGTATATTTTGAATTAGAGTTTTCTCTGTATATGCCCAGAAGTGGGATTGTGGGATCATATGGTAGCTCTACTTTTAGTTTTTAGGAACCTCCATACTATTTTCTGGGGCTTCCCTGGTGACTCAGTCGGTAAAGATTCTGTCTGCAAGGCAGGAGTCTGCCTGCAGTACAGTAGACCTGGGTTTGATCCCTGGGTCTGGAAAATCCCCCTGGAGAAGGAAATAGCAACCCATTCCGGTATTCCTGCCTGGGAAATCCCTTGGACAGAGGAACCTGGTGGTCTACAGTGCATGGAGTCACAAAGAGTTGGACACGACTTAGCAACTAAACCACAACAACATACTGTTTTCCATAGGGCTGCGCCAGTTTACATTCCCACCAATGATGGTGGTTTTTTTTAATGTGTCCTTATGTCATTGCAATATTATCTTTAGAAAATACGTGTGTGAGTATTGGTAGAAACACTGCCCGTTAGCATTCTAGAAATGTGATGTCTCATTTTCCTATGGTGGGAGTTTTCATTTCTGGCTGAGTATCAAACTCATCTGGGAAATTAAAAATCTTTATTTAAATAATAGGTAATACATTTATACCAATCAAAAAGGTATACAGTGAAAAACTTTTCTTACCTTCCTATATAATTTATTACTATCCCCTTACTGAAACACGAAAACAAAACAGGGTTATTAGTTTCTTCTTTATCCTTCCAGATGTTTTTTGGTGCATATTACAAGCTGCTCTAAGTATATATTTTTTCTATTCCATTTGTTTTTGTGTAATTCCTTTAACACAGATAATGTAGTAACATCACATATATATACTATTTTGCCTTAACTTATATATATATAGTTTATATATATATTAACTATATATATAAGTTAATAAAAATTAATATATAAGCGTATATATATATATATATGTATTTGACTATTATCTTGGAGAGGTTTCCAAAGTTCTATATAAAAGCTTCCTGTATTCAGTGTTTTATAAAGTAAAAGTTTTTTAAGTCCAACCCCAACGTACTGAATCAAATCCTTAGAAATTAAGGCCCAGGAATGTCTTTTTAACAGGTTCACAGGTGATTCCTAAGTATCCATTTAAGCACAGTTAAGAGAACCCAATTTGAGAACTGTTATCTTGAGATTTATAATTAGCACTGCTTGACTTAAACTTTTCCTCTGGTTTATGAGTGGTAGTTCAGATTTTTTTTTTTAATGGGATTGAAAGCATTTTGTACAGATTCAGTTTCCCTTGTGAAAGATAGTATCTAAGAGTTCTCCTTACGTTGCATGTTGGGAAGTATTTTCATTTAACGTAGAATCCATGTAATTCAGGTTGAAAGCAACAGATGATCTTGTAAACCAACTAGAAGTATTTCTTTTTTAGGAAAGCTTTACATCAGTGACCTGGCTTTAACCATTGGATTATCTGTTTGAAATTACAGTGTTTACTAAAGAGCTTGACTGTTGCAGAATCAAAAGTACCTTGCAATTGGCTAATTTGATGGGTTGTTAATTCATAACATGTACATTACAGAGGCTCAGCTTTGGGGGCCTCCTACCCTTAGGTCAAGTACACAGCTGTGTTGGAGTAGATGTGAAAAGCCACAAGATAAATATGGAATTTTTCTGGAGTATCATTTAAAGCTTCAGCAATTTGAGGGTAAATCATAATTTAAAAAAACAACTACTTATGCATGTACATCGTGGAGTAGAATGCTGTACTTATAAAAGTTTTTAGGACATTTATGCTTGTAACTAGCTGTTCTAAGCTGTTCTTTTAGATAATCATGGATATGTATTTGTTACCCCCTTGCCGCCAGGGACGTAGTGGGAGAGCTTGAGTACTATCACTGTATTATTCCATGTAACAGTTAATGAATTACAGTTAGTAACTTAACTGCCCTGTGATAAAGGAGTTTGTCCTGAAAAGAGGGATTAAGAAAATAGTATTAACAGAAATCTGAGTAGTTATCAACCATCAAACATTAATTTCTTGAGAAGGATAGTGTCCTGAGCCACTTCATTTGGGCATCAATTTTTGAGGGGTTCTTTATTTTTTTATTAGTCTCATAATATCTATTTTCTGATAGTCTTTCCTAGTAACATACTTTTAACCAAGTCCTTGTGTTACACAGTTATAGGGAAGACTAGATTACTTCCAGTTTGTGAAGAAATTTTAAGGCATTGACAATAAAGCTTAATCACTTGTTCAGAATCAGGAAAGGTGATGATGAAAAATCGTTTGTTTCCTTACCGGTGTATTGGTTTTATAGAAGAAATTTTAAATTCCTTTTAATTTTTAAAAAACACATACTAAATGAATTAATAACTGTCCACAATTTTGTACTCATTAAGGCAATAGCAGGTTGTGGTAGTCTTTTTGGTTTATGAGTGTTTTTGTTTTTAAGTTTATTTAGATAGACCAATCTGTAAAGTACATTTGGTTTTGAAAAATATCTCATTAATATCTCACTTATTAGCCTTATATTTCCCCTTAAAAGAACTATGAAGGTACTTATTTTTATGGCATGTACTTAATATAGAATATATTCTTGTATATATAATTATATTCTTAAGACTCATTTTGCTGCTTTTTTTAGGGACCCCAATGATTCCTGTACCGATGAGCATTATGGCTCCTGCTCCAACTGTAAGTATAACTTTTAAGGAGGAGTTACAAGTACTACTGCTTTTAATTGAATCTAAACAATTTGATAAACAGATAAATTATTTTAAAAGTTTAAATAATAGGAAGAAAGAGCATTTATATATATCATACTAATTTAAATATTATTTTCTCTCAAGTACAGTTGCTCCTAAAATAATGCGCCCTAAATAAATTATTTTGTTTTTGTGATTTTCCTCTTATTCTCTAGACTCTTCATATACTGTTACTTCAGATTTAGACATTGACTCTTCCATCACTCCCTCACGTCTTGGTCCTTGAAAGTAGGAGATGTGATCTGACGTATCTGATTTCTTAAAAGAAAAAAAAAATGCAGAAATGATCTAGTAGAAATTTAAAATTTGAAATGAATGTTGAATATATTTTTACACTTTGCTCTGACATACCTGATTTTTAGCTTCTTCAAAACTATTTTTTTTCTCTGTCCTCTGTCGTCAAGCTTTCTTAAGTTTTACTGAAACTTCTTCTCTGCTGAAGTTTTATTATTCAGTCTTATGTCTTGAACTTTAATTCTCCACATTCATAAAAGCTTCTGTACACTCTAGGCATCTTAGTTAAGAATGCTAGTATACTGTAGAAAGAAAGAAAGTGAAGTCGCTCAGTCGTGTCCGACTCTTTGCAACCCCCTGACCGTAGCCTACCAGGCTCTTCTGTCCATGGGATTTTCCAGACAGTAGTACTGGAGTGGATTGCCATTTCCTTCTCCAGGGGATCTTCCCGACCCAGGGATCAAACTCCAGTCTCCCACATTGTAGACAGATGCTTTACCGTCTGAGCCACCAGGGAAGTCCTCAAGACTAGTATACTGTAACACGTGATTAAATGATAACCCCCTTGATGTATATTTAACCAGAATTTTTCTTTGAGTTAATTAGTAGAATATAGAGTTTAAATTGTAATTCTTTTGTGAGGGAGATTAGGTCTCATTACTTTTAGCTATTTTTGTTTTTTTGACCTGTGGGTTTTGAAGAGGGAGGGAAGTGTTATTTATATTAAAAGCGTAGTGAAATAGGAACTTGCTGTGAGGCGGACCAAGGGGGCGGTCCAGCTCTTCTTGCATTGGACATTCATTGGAAGACATGCACTGGGAAACCTCCACATGACAAGTACTCTTATCCTCCTGCATGTCAGCCTAGGAAAGGCAGCTCCCCCAATTCACCACTTCAGTGCTGACTGTATATGTTTTGCTAGATTCAGTTCCAAATATAAAGATGAGTAAGACTATTCCCTCTGGGAATTTGAACTTTATGAAAGGAAAAATAAGATAGAAACACAAGTAACTGAGAAAAGGTAAACCTAAAGTGTGGGGAGAGTGCTATGGGAATATTTGAAATTCTGCAGGAAAATTAGCAGGGATAATTGAAGTTTCCTTTTATACTAGTACAGAGTACAGTAGGTGAAGAAATGTGTGGGTATATTTGAAAACTTTAAATGATTTTTGATGTCTTAAACATAAAATTTCTATCCAAGTTTTTTTATTTGGTCGTCCAAGTTGTGTTTAAAAGAAAGGTAATCCAATAGTGAGTTTCCCTGGTGGCTCAGTGGTAAGGAATCCGCCTGCCAATGCAGGAGATGCAGGTTCGATTACTGATCCAGGAACATCTCCTGGAGAAGGAAATGGTAACCCACTCCAGTATTATTGCTGGGAAATCCCATGGACAGAGGAGCCTGGAGGGCTACAGTCCTTGGGGTTGCAAAAGAGTTGGATACAACTTAGCTACTAAACAATAACAGCAAAATCTAATAGTGACACTTTACTTGTCATGAATAAGTTGTATTAATGAAAAATGTGCTTTGAGAACTTTATATTAAATACATAGAACCTATAGTAATATTAAATATATAGAACCTGTAGTTATATTAAATATATAGAACCTGTCCTTTATGTTTGCTACTTTAAAATAGGTGTTTGGGGACTTCCCTGGTGGTCCAGTGGTTAAGGCTCTGAGCTTCCACTGCAGTGGGCATGGGTTCCATCCGGGTGTGGAAACTAAGTTCCTGCATGGTGTTTGATGTGGCTAAAAAAAAAAAGCTAAAATTGATGTTTTACCCTAGTGTTATATTAAGTGTGACTGCAAATTTAATTGCAAGTTCAAATGTTATTGTCTTTCTTCACTTTAGGTCTTAGTACCCACAGTGTCCATGGTTGGAAAGCATTTGGGAGCAAGAAAGGATCATCCAGGCTTGAAGGCTAAAGAGAATGATGAAAACTGTGGCCCCACCACTACAGTTTTTGTTGGCAACATTTCTGAGAAAGCCTCAGACATGCTTATAAGACAGCTCCTTGCTGTAAGTTAAACTGTTTATTTTTCATTAAAAAACTTTTTTGTTGTTAATTTCAGGCTTAAGAAAAATCAGAGAAGACTGAATTATTGTCTCTTTTATATTTTGAAAAGTTTCAATCCTGCAAAAAAGTTGAATAATGAACACCTTTGCAACACATTTTGCCACATTTGTTTTCTTTCTCTCTCTCCACACACACGCCTCTCAGTTTTTTTCTGAATAGTTTGGGAATAAGTTGTGGCTTTACATTTCACCTCTGAATACTTCTTATATCTCCTATGACCAAGATACTTGCCTGCATTTTTCACACTTAGGAAATTTAAGGCTGATTCAGTATTGTTAATTAAAATACATACAGCTCATATTTTTACCAACAGTTTCTATAATAGGTGTTTTTTGTTTTTGGTCTATAATCCAATCAGGGATGTATATACATTGCATTAATTGTCATGGTTCTTTAGATAGCTTCTTTATTATAAGTTCCCTGCCTCTTTTTGTTTAACTTGTTTTTGTTTTTCGTGATATTGATGTTTTGAAGTGTCTGGGTCTTTTGCAGAATGTCTCACCCGATTTGAATGCATTTTTTAGAATGGCCATGTGATGACTATTCTCAGGTGCAGCATAGGAAGAAACACCATGTCTCTTGGTTCCATTTTTGATGGTATTAAGTTATTTGTTAAGGTGATCTGATCTCTCCATTTTAGGATATCTTTTCTCCCTTTGTCATTAATGAGTAACCTCTGGGTTAATATTTTGAGACTGTGTGAGTTCTTTTCTTTAGAAGCCTTTGGAACAATGATGTTAACGTCTAGTGGCGATTGATTGACTCCCTTTAAAGTTTTTATTCTGAGCATATATAGTCAGTTTTTTTGACTTGGTCATTGATTTTCTTTTTTGTCTTAGTCTTAAAATTCATCCTGATGCTACATGCACATTTTAAGTGAAAGAATACTGATTTTTTTAATGAAAAATAATGCTATCCATACTCACTCCTTCCATAATCTCTACTATGTCTTAGAGAAGTTATTTTAAATTTTTTTCCTTTTTCATTTTATAGGTAATGTACATTATTGCCATTTCTGTTTTATAAATCATGTTATCTTTGCATTAAAAAGTGTTCAGAAAAAAAAGGGATTTAAAAAATAAACATAAAACCTAGCTTTGTCAGATCTTAGTGTTTTGGGATGCTAGCTTTAGATTTTCATCCCAGAGAAACAAAACATGAAGGTCCTAATTCTCATTTCTGTCTTCCACAGAGGTAATAACCAGAGGGAATCCATTATCCTAAACTGGGTGTTTATCATTCCTGACCATATTTTTTACTTTAATTACGTATTTATATTCATAAAAGTTTATCATTTATGAGTTTAAATTCTGCGTTCCTCCAGTTTGCTTTTTTCGCCCAGCATATACGCAGCTCTAGTTTGTTCACTTTTCACTGCTATATACCATTGCATTACAGAGATAAGCGATAAATTGTCAGATTGTTTACTGATGGTCATATGGATCATTTTCACTTTTTGATATTGTTTTGCTATGTTATTACTGGTAATATGTCTTTATAAGCGAACATGGAAGTGCTTGCTTTGGCAGCACATACTAAGTGAACATGAAATAAATTCTGTCATGTATTCTCTTAGAAGTGGAATTTCTGTCATTGGGCATGCTTATCTTCACTTTGAAAGATAATGCCAATTTTCCCCCAAGGTAGAACGTTGGAAGGACATTTTATTTATTGTATTTCTATTACAGATGTATTTTTAATTTTATTATTACTTATTTATTTTTGGCTGCACCGAGTCTTGATTGTTTGGCCTGGGCTTTCTCTAGTTGTGGCGAGTAGGGAACTGCTCTTCGCTGTGGTGGGCGGGCTCCTGGTTGCAGTGGTTCCTTCTGTTGAGGAGCACAGGCTCTCGGCACGCGGGGTCAGTAGTTGCGACTTGTGGGCTCTAGTGCAGGCTCAACAACTGTGGCGCATGGACTTAGCTGCCCTATAGCATGTGGGCTCTTACTTCCCTTGTTAGAGATTGAACCTGTGTCCACCCACATCGGCAGGCAGATTCTTAACCACTGACCCACCAGGGAAGTCCTCAGAGGACATTTTAAAAACATGTTTATTGAGATATAATCCACACACCATAAAATTCACCCTTTTATAATGCACAGTTCAGTGGCCTTTAGTATATTCAGAGAGTTTTGCAAACATCACAACTGTCTTAATTCTGAACATTTTTATCACCCCATATAGAAATATATATATATATATATAGAAAAACACGCTGTACCCATTAACATTGCTTCCCATTTTCTCCTCCCCTCAGCATCTGTTAAACCTGTCTCTGTGGATTTGCTTGTTCTGTGCATTTTATGTAAATGGATGTTTAGAATATGCGGCTTTTTTGTTTTGTCTTTCACTTAGCCTGATGTTTGTAAGATTCACCTATGGTGTAGCTTATTAGTGAAACTTTGTTCCTTTTTATGGCCAACTAATACTCCATTTAATGGATACACTACATTTTGTTATCCATTTATCAGTTGATGGACAACCAGTTGTTTCCACTGTGCTGCTGTGAATAATGATGCTGTGAATATTCATGTACAAGTTTTTATGTGGATATATGTGTATGTTTTCAATTTGAAACATCCCTTTTGAAAACTGTTGTTGATGTATATGTGCAGCAGAGTGTTTTTTAAGATATCTTTGAATTCTTGAATTTATCTCTTCTGTTTCTCTTTTTACTTGTAAGACTTTACATGGATGTCTGAGGAGCTTTGATTGTCCATATTTAAGAGTTAAGGATTAAAAGACTTGTGTACATAAGCTTACTTTGTAAAATGTTGGGCATCGCTGTAGGGTAATCTGACTGGCAGCCAGAGGTTTTAAATTCCGTGGAATGTTCTTTGAGGTGGGTTGATTTCTCTAGAAAACTTACAGTTTTATGCCTAGTTAAGTTTATGATTGACTGCCTGTATGAGGTTGCAGGTACAGGATTGACTTGAAGCATTTTTTGTTCACTTTCTTCAGATTTTTGCTATTCAGGCTCTCTTCTCTAGTGGTGGGGAAAAGGTAATTGCTTGAAGCCTCTGAGACTTTGATTATTTCATATTTGTATTGTCAGGCAGTAACTTATTTTTATTCAGCTTCACACTTCAGCCCAATACTCCACAGTACCTTTCGCCCGCGGTTTGGATCCACTAGGTTTTATATTGATAGAATCAGTTAGCCTAATTTTTTCTTTCTTATCAGTATCTGCTTCTGTACACACTTGGAGTCATAGCTTTCTTTGCTTTCCTGAATGAGCTATTATCCATCCATTTGCCTTTTGTCTTTGCAAAATTTTGTTGAATTCTGGTGTTATTCTCTCACAGTATGTTTGACCTTATGGTATTTTGTTTTTTATATGTATTTTGGCTGCACCGTGAGGTGTGTGGAATCTTACTTAGTTCCTTGACCAGGAATTGAACCCATACCTGCTATAGTGGAAACTTAAAGTCTTAATTTCTAGATTAGACTACCAGGGAAGTCCCAATTCTTTGACTATCATTTTAGTAGTTTCTCTGAATGAAGATGTGAAAAATCCATGCATTTCTCAGCTTTGACAGACAATCTTTAGTTATTACTTTCCATAAAACTTTATTTAAGCCTTCTAATTTTTCTTTAATAATTAGAAATAAACTTTGTGAGTAAACAAAATGTAATAAATATCCCACCCTTCAGACAACCTGCCCCATTAACATTTTAGAGTATTTCTGATCATTTTATGAAAATTTTTTTCTTTACATAGTTAAAAATCTTACTGTTGGGACTTCCAGTGGTTAAGACTGAATGGTCCAGTGGTTAAGACTCCATGTTTCTAATACAGGGGATGCAGGTTCGATCCCGGTCGAGGAACTGAAGAGCCCATTCGCCTTGGGTGTGGCCAAAAAGAAAAAGCTTACTGTGTATCTGCAATTTCATGTCTCATGATATATTTGCATCCCATATCAAGCATTTCCCTATGTCTTTAAAAATCCTTTATAATATATACATGTGTTTTAAAACAGTCTTTATGGACTTACAGTATTTACTTGAATGTATTATAGTTTTAACTATTACAATATTTGGGTATTTTTGGTTTATTTACATGTATTTGTAAGATACATAAAACTAAAATGTCTAATTTATTGAAAGATAGTTTTCTGGAAATAAGAGTCAGTAAGAATTTATATTTTCCTTTAAAATGACTTGTGTATTTTATTCATATAATAAGTTTGTGGGAATTGCAAAATTTAGTTGCTGAGAAGAATTTTTTGGCTTCTGTTTTTTCCTAAGCAGGAATACAATTATGTTCTTATTTGCATTATAACTTTAAGTGGTAAGGATGTTTTTTGTTTTCTTTTAAAGAAATGTGGCTTGGTTTTGAGCTGGAAGAGAGTGCAAGGTGCATCTGGAAAACTTCAAGGTAGGTACCTTATTTATTGAGATCATCTTAATCTGTGAGTATAAGTTACGTTTGCATTTGCTCTTGTTGTCGTTAACCATGGAAGAGTTCTGTAACTAGCACTCTGTCCTCACTCCTACTGGAATGAGGACCAAAGGCAATTGGGAAGAAGTTGGCTGAGAGGTGAGATTAGAAAGTGAAAAAGGCTAGCAGGAGGTAGGAGAGGGAGGAAAAATTAGACTAACTGATTTCTTATTACTTTAAAAAGTTTTTTTGTTTCAGAGCAGGAGTGTATGATCAAGATGGAACAATAAAAAAAAAAAGAAACAGGACTTAGGAAGGAAGTGTAGAAGAGATGATAAGATGACCTGTTAGTCTTAAAAGCAAACTATTCTTTTCATACTAGTTGGCAGAAACACCTGTTTGATACACATTCTTTAAACACTATTATTATGGAAAAATTCATAAATATATAAATTGGCAGAATAGTGTGAACTCTCATGTACTTGTTGTCTAGCGTTATAACATTTATTAGGTCATGCCATTTGAGCTTAACCTGTACCCTGTCCATTTTCTTTTTGTATTATTTTTGTACAGTCCTGAGCACCAGATCATTTTGTGTATAAATATTTTTATGTCTCTAAAAGATAAGTTTTTTTAAATTAATTAATTTTAATTGGAGGCTAATTACAGTATTGTAGTGGTTTTTTGCCATACATTGACATGATTCAGCCATGGGTGTACATGTGTTCCTCATCCTGAATCCCCCTCCCACATAAGATAAGTTCTTTTTAAAAAACATAACCTAAAATGCAATTATAAGACCAGAGGAAAAAACATTTCTTCTAATTATTCTCAGTATTCAGATATCCGACATTCAGTCAATATCCAGTCCATGATCAGATGTCCAGCTGACTCAAATGTCAGTTTCTTGAATAGTCCTTTTGACTCAGGATTCATGTAAAATCCCTGCATTGCGATTGGTTGACATATTTTTGAGACTCTTAATATTTTTAGTTCTTCTGTTTTTCTTCTTTCTCTTGAGATTTGTTGGAGAAACTAGGTCATTTGCCCAGTAGTGTTTTCTCAGTTTGGATTTGCTGATTGCAGCTCTAGTAGAGTTATGTGCCTTGCATCTCTGTCCACTGCATTGTAATGTAAACTGTTTGGTAGTTGTAGCTTGAGACTTGATCAAATTTGAGTTTGTCTGTGTTATTTTTGTTGATACTTTTATATGTAAGAATTCTGATTAGGAGTTTCTTCAGTTAGGAGTCATATTCGGTTATAATTTTTTTTTTTAATGGTAGCAGCTATTGTCAGTGACTAGTTGATTCATTCACTGGGGGATTGCCAAATGTAACAGTCTGTTTGGAAGAATTCTGTTATTCCTTCATTGAAGAACAAATCATCAAGAATACATCCATAAGGATAAACTTCCTTTTCCATGTACTATTTGTACATGTACTATTTCCATGTACTACTTAGAGATATAATTTCTGTAAGAAAAATGGGATAAATGCTTTGGTTCTTTTAATTTTTCAAAAGAATGATCTTATGTTCTTAGCATCCTCTAGCAGTGACTTTTTTAAGACCTATTTTGAACTTCTAGATTGATGCATATTTAATTTGTTGTTATTATATTTAATATAGATTAATTGTCATTGTCCCTAGTGAAGTTTAAGTTGTCTCAGGTTGCCTCTGGAAATTGGATCTTCAGTGATTTTTGACCCAACAGCCATTTCTCAAGAAGCTCTGGTTTTTTTCAGTGGGAAGTTGTTTTCAAAAAGACCATCTGGAAATTGGTGCACTCACTGTAACCATTGTTTGGTCTTTACTTTGCCAATGAACAGTGATTCAAATTCAAACCTAGAAGATTTTTATCTAATCTTTTTTGTCGTACGTGTTTCTTTTCTTCCACATTTAGAATCCTGAGCTTCAACACTGGGGCTGATAGACTATTCAATAATTATTTTTTGTTATTGTTATCCTCTCACATTTCACATACAGTAATTTCAGACCAATACTGTCATCAATAATATGCTTGTTGACAGGTCTTTTTGTCTTTAGGATATATCCCACTTAAGTGTATGGTCAAATTTTCTGTTTTAAAATCACTCAACGAGTAGTTGTATCACTAAGTGTAAACATATTTGGATTTATTCGTTAAATTTTATTTTCAGTGTTTGCTCTTTTCAATTTAATTTTGTTTTAGTATCTGTTTATTAAAAATCATGAAAATAATGAGACTAGCTATTAAAATGAAACAGAGACAGAAAAATTAGACTAGTAAATAGAATAAAAGATCAGTACTTTTGTAGTTTAACATCTCTGAACTGAAAAGTGCTGTATTTAGGTTCAAGCAGCCTTCTTGCCTCTCTGTAGCTATGAAGAAATTGAGGGAGGAATGAATCCATGAAGTAATTAAAAGAATTAATCATGAAATTTGCTATTTTGCTGAGTATTTTTTCAGCAGTTCTAATAAGTAGCATTTTGCCTGATGAGAATTTTTCTTCCTTTCCCATTTTTGTTTTCTTTTTTTTTCTTTTGGTTGTTTGAGAGCGCTAAAAGAGAAATCCATGTTAAAGGTAATTGAAGGAAAATAAGGAGTGATGAAATAATCTTTGCGTTATAATGCTTTGGTCTCTAATGATTTCAGTTTTCCATAAATATTTTTCATCTTTCATAATTGTTTTGATATCTTACTAAATTCTTTGTATCCTTTGCTAGCCTTTGGATTCTGTGAGTATAAGGAACCGGAATCTACGCTCCGTGCACTCAGGTTATTGCATGACCTACAGATTGGAGAGAAGAAGCTACTTGTTAAAGTTGACGCAAAGACAAAGGCACAGCTAGATGAATGGAAAGCAAAGAAGAAAGCTTCTAATGGGGTATGTTTTCTATATTGTCTTCTCTAGGCCAACTGTGCTTTTTCAGTGTAAATGCTTCTCATTATGAATGAATCTAATACAGGGCTTCACAAGATCATCAAGAGTGTGTTTTATATATAGTTATTTTAAGTCTTTTATCTACCCATAGTGGGTGGGTGACTGTTGGTTTGCTTGTTCCAGGTTGGGATGAAGGTAGTAAGGGAGGCTGGACAAGGTTAACTTGCCAGAGAAAACACTGGTACAGACTATTCCAAACAGAGCTAATTCATTAAGACAGCTTTGTAAGTAAGTACAAAATATATTTCAACCTACAAAACTTTTATTAGTTGCCCTTTTTTAGAAGTACACAGGTTTTAAAATGAATTAAAATAAGTCTTATTACTTGTATCAGGTGGTGGCTCTATTAAATGAAGCTAATGTAAAGGAAATTTTTGTATGTTGTGTTGTAATGTATACATTACTACTCCCTCTCAACAAAGCGAAAAATAGCTAAAGCCTTAGTGTATGTTTCCTTGTCTTCCCTTCCTAGTTCCTTTTGACATATCAAGCTGAATGAATTCAGAGTAGATTCATTATTACCTTTCTATTTTATAAAAACAAAACAGCCTTTTTGGTCTGTTGAGGCTTTTAACTGTTATTCAAAATAGAAGTAGCTTTCTTAATTCCGTCACTCCCTCTTTTACAAAAACATTGTAAAAGTGTTCATAAAAGCAGAACAACCTCTAAGTAAAAGAAAGTGAAAGTGAAGTCGCTCAGTCATGTCCGACTCTTTGCAACCCCATGGACTGCAGCCTGTCAGCCTCCTCCATCCATGGGATTTTCCAGGTAAGAGTGCTGGAGTGAGTGGATTGCCATCTCCTTCTCCAGGGAATCTTCCCGACCCAGGAATCAAACCCGGGTCTCCCTCATTGCAGGCAGACGCTTTACTGTCTGAGCCACCAGGGAAGCTGAAGAATACGGTAAATACAACCCATAACTCTATCATCATTAGTAACCACCGTAGACATTTTTGTTGCATATTCTTCAAGGCATTTTTCTCTAAGGTATAAGACATTAAGTGTAATTATGTCAAGCCCTTGCTCATACATCCTTAATGGTTTTGAGTTTCTCAAAGTATAAAGCCTATATTCTTATCATGGTGTCCTATCCTTGCTCCCATCTACCTTTCTGGCTTACTCCATCAATTCCCTTCCATGTGTCAGTCATATATTCCTACAGACTCTTTTGTGGTTTGATGTCCTTGTTGCCCATCTGAGCTCCCTGTTGAAATTCTATCCACATTTAGTTTAAATGTTGCTTGATTCATGTAACTATCATGAGTCCTACCCTTGATTCCTCTGAGGCAGAATTAAATTCTTTCTTTTTATATAAAGCAGGATTTTACTGTTATGTCAGCCTGCTTTGTAGTGTATTTTGTTTGTATCGCTCTCTCATACCTTCTTATCCCCTGTTTTCATTCTCATATTCTACATTCACTGATTATAAGGTAGGGCAATAAGTTCACAGACTATTTTTTCATCTTGTACCTCCACAGAACCTAGGTCAGAGTCTTTATTGCCCGTGATGAGAATGGGGTGAACATTTATTGTAACAGTTGCATTTATGTTGCTCACCTGATAATCTTTATTGTCTTTACCTAGCTGTATAAGGAATTAATACAATTTACAGTCCAGAGAAATTGTGTTTTTTTTTCATATCAGCACTAGTGTCTGTCATACCCCTAAAACCTTAAAAAAGCCAACGGTCTTAGATTTTCCTTGCTGTGATTCATATTTCAAATAAAGCATGGATACAATGCTTTCAAAGTTTTTTATGTAATTCCCCTGGACTCATTATTGTACTCTGCTTGGTCATTTGTGAGGTGGTTTAAATTGTGGCATTTGCAAATGGTGTGCTCTGATCATAAAGTAAATCATTTCACTGTATGTTTATATAAATGAGGAAATGAATAATTGTGTGACTTCATTTTGTAATCACTGTTAATAAGAGGAATCACAATTGAAATCTTTTATATTTTTCCTCAAGAATGGAGTTGAAGCTACCTCTAATGGAGCAGTTATTTCAGATAAAATGAAATTTAAAAAATTAGCAGACCTGACTTCTGGGTGCATTTGGCATGGTTTCCAGAGGTATTGAAGTCGTAAGACAAGCATGGCATAGTTTTGCAGAGTTGTGCATTTTACTCAACAATACTAGTAAAATGAAGACAAATAATTCTATCAGATAAAAATTTTTTTTCAACAAGTAAATACATTGTCAGGATTTTTTAGGGTAAATGTGAAAGTGTATTTGTTCTTTATTTTTTATTGTTGATTTGTTGGAGAAATTTAGAAAATAGTGATTTGAAGTAGATGATATGAGAAGGAGACATTGAGAAATGTGTGTGGTACCTCATCCATTTTCCTGATTCCCAGGCAGAAGAAAGAACACGATTAGTTGTGTAGTCCTCTGATTCAAAAAGAACCACGAATTTGTCTAGAAAGATGTTTTTCCTGACCCAGAATTTTAACAGGAATTATGTGCCATGATTAGTAGTGCTGTTAAAAGCTTTTATTTAGATTTTGCGGAATCTGTAGAACTTTTTTTACCTCTAGTACAAGTATTTCATTTGAGGTAGCAACACTGATCTTAGTCCCTGTCCTGTTTTACCTCTTGTTCAGTAGTAGTGGTTTAGGACTAGAGATTCTGCTTAATCATCAGAAATAGTGCTTGTTTACCACACATTCAAGATTGACTTCCAAGTATTGAAAGTGCAAATAACCTTTGGAAAGAGCTGCCTACTTTATGTTTTTTAATTTAGGACAGATCAGATACTGCACGTAGGAACACCTCACATTTTTGTTTGGAAACTAGTGTGAGTGTGGTGGAACATACATTTTTTCAAAAGAAAGAGCTCTACAGTATACTAACGCACATATATGGAATTTAGAAAGATGGTAACAATAACCCGGTGTACGAGACAGCAAAAGAGACACTGATGTATAGAACAGTCTTATGGACTCTGTGGGGAGGGAGAGGGTGGGAAGATTCGGGAGAATGGCAGTGAAACATGTAAAGTATCGTGTGGGAAGCGAGTTGCCAGTCCAGGTTCGATGCATGATGCTGGATGCTTGGGGCTGGTGCACTGGGACGGCCCGGAGGGATGGTGTGGGGAGGGAGGAGGGAGGGGGGTTCGGGATGGGGAACACATGTATACCTGTGGCAGATTCATTTTGATATTTGGCAAAACTAATACAATTATGTAAAGTTTAAAAATAAAATAAAATTGGAAGAAAAAAAAAAAAAAGAAAGAGCTCTACATTTGCTTAGTTCCCAAAGTTCTTGTTTTGGACTCTAGAGGTCAGTGCCAAAGAGAGGGCCAAGTGGAGTTTTTACCTAACTCTCCAACTAGTAGCTTTACTATAACAGCTTTTAATTTCTCTGAAAAGAGCCAAATAGTTGGGACATGTAAACATCTTAGATGTTCAGTCTATTTCTTTGATCCTTTTGTACATTACTGCACTGCTGAACCCTTCACTTTATGTTGCTCAGTATGCTTTCTGTTTCTGAAGTGGAAGAAAAAATGAAGTCAGGAAGTTGTCTGTGGTTCAGGACCCAGAAGTAGAGTTTAAGTTGAAACTGAAAATAACTTTTCCTCCCAAGACATATATTGTCATTTTTGTTTTTCTTACATTAATAATTGCTTAAGAGATGGGGCTCATAAGCTTTCCTTCTAAAAAATGTACATTTTCTCTATGGATCAAGGGGTGGTAGTCATTTGTAATGTAGTGTGAACTAGTTCATTCCAAATGCTTTATTATGTTTAGCTATATTAGTATTTAAGTCTTAGCTTAGGATGAGTGGTGGTAGAGAATTTAGGGGCTGTGAATATTTTTAGATGAATAAGGCTTTGGATTTGTAACTCCACCTCTGTCCTTATGTTTAAAAGAGCATGGCGATGTAGAGGGTTCATGGAAAGAAATTGAGAATGTAGGTAAAATGCTAAAGACAGACTGGACTTCCTCTCATGAGGTTTATTTTCATAATAAAGAATTTAGATCTCAACAGCTGAGGGTTGATAAAAATAATTGTATGTGTCTTCAGGACCTAAGGTTTCAGTGACAGGTTACTGGTGGTTTAATTCTTGTCATTTTAAAACTTGTGAAGAAGCAGAGTATTACTGAAGGGATTTTAATGAAAGCTGCATAAAGACCTTATTGTTATATATCATTGATTTAGAATAAGAGAGGACCATATCACCAAATTTTAGTTTATAATTTAGTTTACAATTTTCTTTATTATGAAAATAATTTGGTAAATAATATAAACAATTGAATTACTCTCCTTGGTTAAAGCATTGTATCTTTATCCAAGATGCCAAGTAGATAGCTGGCTATAAGAAAATTAGATGAAGAAGCAGGTTTGAGAAAGTAAGCAACTCAAGAGTGGTTAGTTACCACATTTAAGGACTTACATGAACATTATCTATCATAACCTATATCTGTGTCTGTTATCCTTCTTCCTTCTCTTAAATTGTTAAATACTTAGGGAAAGTTATTTCTTTCTTTAATTTTGAATTTTTAACCATCTAACATAGTGTCTTGCATATAGTAAACTCAAGAATTTGAGCAAATTAAGAAATAAATGCGTGCTGAAGAAGTATCCATTGGGGATAGCTTTCAGAATGCTGGTTGTTACGAAATCACGGCTCAGTTACGTGAAGGAGCCACCAGGCATGACACTCATCTTGAAGAGCGTTTAGAGCATTGTGACCAAGAGCCAGCATTTGTCCAGAAAAGCAGAATTCTTGTTTGTATCTGAAAATTTGCACAATGTATGTTTACTAAGTATGTATGTAGTTTTAAGTTACAAAAGTTTTTTGTATATGTAAATCTTTATGTTTATTTTCTTTATCATACTTTTTTGTTGCTTCTTTGTCATACTTTTCCTCCTTTCCAAGTTTTAAGAAGAGAAGAGGGTAATGAAATTGTCTGGAGTTTGAGGTCATTCTCTAAATTTTGTCATTTGAACTTGGATTAATTACTTAACTAGGAGCTTTAAAATAAAACAGAAATAAGAACAGTAGGATACTGGAAACCAGTCATTTTTTCCCCACATGGACACAGGTAACAATTTAGACTTCGTTTAAAAAAATAGTAAGTCTTGGGAAAGAATTCCCTGGTGGTCCAGTGGTTAAAACAGTGCCCTTTCACTGCTGAGGGGGCCTGGGTTTAGTGTCTGATTTAGAAAACTAAGATTCCCACGAGCCTTGTGACCCAGCCTCTTCCCCCCAGCCCCATAGTCTGTTACTTATTTGTGAGAAGTAGTACAACATGATTTTGTTTTTATTTTTCATTATGTTACGTTCACAAGTTGTGCGGAGAAAGATGCGCATATTTAGAATTGATTCCTTTTTAGTTACATGAGTATTTTAAATGGTATTCCCACATTGCAGAAAGCAGAGGGGGGAAAGAGAAGCCATCATTTCAGCTCCTGGTCTTCCTAGTGTTTACGTTTTTTGTTGTATATAGTTTTATTTGTTTAACCTACATATGTTTTTGGTTATTATTTTATATGTTTTTTTACTTTATTATATTTTTATATATTTTATTTTATAAATATATTTTATATATTTATTATATTGTATATTATAAATATATCATTATATTTACTTTTGTTTTGGCTGTACCCCAAAGCATATGGGTTCTTAGTTCGCTGACCAGGAATTGAACCCGCATCCTCTGCATTGAGAGCATTGAATCTTAACCACGGCCATGGGACTGCCAGGGAAGTCCCTGTTTTTGTTTATTTAAAATGGTCTCTGTCATAGGTACATAAAATTGTATTTTGCTTTTTCAACGTAATTAAGTTTTCAACACTAGAATGAGTTACTCAGTAAATATCATTAGTTTGTGCAAGTATTGGGCAAGAGGATCTGAAAAATTGTGAAAGCTTTTCAGATGTGTAGTGTGCTAACCGTGTGATTCAGTCTTTCTGTTGCTAGTTAGGGATCAGAATGTTAGATATCAAAGGACCAAAGAAAAGAAAATGATAGAGTACAGTATATCTAAGGAAAAAAATGTAAAACAAATAGTTTACTTTTGTGAAGTTGGGAGTAAAGCTAAGTCTGCGTTTAATAGGGCTACAGAGATGGTTTGGAGAAAACATGTTTGTTTGTTTTGTGTGCTAACTTGTTTTGAATGATTTTGATTTTCTTGTTTGATTCCCTGCCCCCCTTTCCCATATCCTGAATCTGCCTTGTTGTTGTTTTTTTTTTTCAGAATGCCAGGCCAGAAACTGTCACTAATGATGACGAAGAAGCCTTAGATGAAGAAACAAAGAGAAGAGATCAGATGATCAAAGGGGCCATTGAAGTTTTAATACGGGAATACTCCAGTGAGCTCAATGCCCCCTCACAAGAATCTGACTCTCACCCCAGGAAGAAGAAGAAGGAAAAGAAGGAGGACGTATGTGTTACTGATTTATGCCAGCAGAATCATTTCTACAATTTACATTTTGTGCTTTCATTACATTCCAACTTATGAGGGGAAAATAGAATGACTGGCATTTATAACAATATACTGTTAAGGCTAATTTGACCATGTTTTATCTTCCTTTTTTTTAAACCAAAAACATTTCTGTTTTTACATTTTTGAAATGCAGTGACATGGAAAGTTGTGTTTATTTGTGGATTCATTAAGTAAGGGGGGAAAAGGACAAACTTGAGGGATGGATAGAAATTAAAATTAAGGAGTAAAGTTTTTTTTCCCCCCTTTTGCCACAGAAGAGCTGGCCTTGTTTTGCCTTACTCCCTAATTATTTTTCTCTGCTCCAAGCGGGATACCAGATCTTCTTCACTGAGGATTTTGACCCATTTTCAAATTTCTTAGCCACTTTTCCTTATAAACCATGTTTCATTTCACTCCATCAACAGTAATGCTGTTGGCCTTATAAATGGAGTACTATGAAAGAGCAACACAAGATGAAAACTCCTCTCCAGTATTTTATTATCACCCACTTTTGTCAGTCTAAGCTAATGGAATGGTAGGGAGTGCAGGTTGAAAGAAAACGTTTGATTTTCTTAGTTACTTTCATTTGGATATACTTAACAGAAATTATGGGGAGAGTTCTGTAAACATATTGGAGGTATATTATATGAATGGATTGCATATGCCCTGGAAAAGTAGTACTGTAAACATTGTGAATTAATATCAAGGCATTTTCACAGTTCATACTGTTCTGGATTTCATTGCCTTATTAAGCCATCTTCAGCTTTCTTTCTGATACATCAGATACATTTTTATTATTTGGCTGCTTCTTGCTTCTGTGGCCATAAAAAGCTGTCTAATGAAGTGCCAGTCATTAGAAATGGTAATTGGTAAGAGTCTATCAGATATAGGGTAATAGAGACCTGTAGAGTTTGTTCTTCCTCTTTCCCCTTTAATGGCAAAGGAGAAAGTACCTAGACACCTTCATTTGAAATGGTTTGAGGTGAGAGAGTCAAAAATTCTGCTCTGTGGCAAGAATTATTAGGTAAACTTTGTTGTTTTGATTGTTCCCTCTCTCTTGGAAAGGATGAAAAAGGTCTCACACTGCTAGTGTGAGATCCTCTTTATTCCCCTGGTTGGGGGTCTTGGAAGGAGTAGAAGTGGTAGGTGATAGATTGAGTGAAATCTCTTTTGTTATCAAGTAATTTAAAATCAAGAAAGTGTTACAGAAATCTGACATTGCTTATAGTGTAAACATACAGAAAACTGTTATTCAGAGTCATATGAACTGTTTGTTTTAATCTTTGTGGATTTTTCCGCAGATCTTCCGCCGATTTCCCGTGGCCCCACTGATCCCTTATCCACTCATCACTAAGGTTCGTTTACATCTGTAAAGTAATTAGCCTCCAACTAAAATGAATAAATTAAAAAAAATGTTTACTGCTACTTGCCAGATGTGTGATTCTTGTGTTCTTTACTATTTAACTTAGATTTGTTACTATATAAAGTCTTTACTCCTATGTTTTGTAAAGCCTGTATAGAATATCTAGCCTTTAATTTCTATCAATACAGATTGATCTTTATGCATTCCTACCTGTCCCCCCTGTTTTTTAGGAGGATATAAATGCTATAGAAATGGAAGAAGACAAGAGAGACCTGATATCGCGAGAGATCAGCAAATTCAGAGACACACACAAGGTAGTATTCTTGTTTTTTCACTTGATACCAATCTAGACTTTTTACAGAATCCAAAGCAAACAGACAAAAAAAATCAACCTTACAGTAGAATATGATTTTAAATGCTTTTTTGTCTAGGTTTAATTTATACTTAGATAGAAACAAAGAAACAGAAGACCAGTGCCATATTAGAGTAGTCCTTGGCATATTGTATGTAGATTTCTCAGTTACTGACTACTCTGCAGTCATCTCACTTTAATATGAATAAAAGCTAGTTTTATTTTTAGATTTCAACATAAACATCAAGGTCAGATTTAAACAATTCAAGGGGGCAGCAGAATAACATACACTGTAGTGTATTTCTGGGGGCAGTTATTTAACTTAATCTTAGGAAAACCTTTTCTTTAGAGCTGAGATTAAAATTTAAGATTATATTTGTGTAGATTTAAGTTGAGAGGGGGAGATTTTAAAAAGTAGGTCAGTGGTTACCAGACTTACCAAATTTTAGATGCATGGAAGAACTGTAAATTCCCATAAAGCTAATCTATTCATTGACCCCCACCATTATGATAGAGATCATATGGTGACTAATGCAAGATGAAACTCTCAGCTTGGAAAGTAACAAGGAATAGGATGTAAGTATGAGCTTCTGTTTTTTATTATATTTATGGATGCCCCCTCAGAAAAATATGCAAAGGGGTAACTGGCTTGGAAATGGATATTTATGCATAGTAAATCCCACTCACGAATTTTGCCTATTGAAAGCTTCTCTCAATGACAGTGCATCTGTGAATGTTCGCTGGTATTGAAGGTGATGCTTACGGACAGTGAAATGCAAACACTGCATGAAATGTATTTTGATGCTGGAGATGATAAGATGTTACTGGTTCTTACTCCTGAGATTGAGTGACCTTTAACTCAGTGAGATGTTAAGTGTTCATTTTTTATTTTATTTAATCTTATTTTTTCTTATAGCTTTCAAAATCCCTTATTGACAGTTAATGTCATAGAATCAATGCTGCTGAACACATTATCCTGATGCTGAGCCTTAGCTCACAGACATAGGACTTTTTCAGGAATTAAGTATGTCTAAAAGCACAAATGTAGATTTCCCAATTTAGAGTTAAAAAGTTAGTCTGTGGGAAGTCATTTTAGAGGTATATTAGGTTCAGTACTCAAATTCAGGGTATGTGTAAAGCTTGAAAGCGGTATACAGTGTGTGTGTGTGTGTGTGTGGTTTGCCCCCCTTTTGTTGTTTATTGTTAAATCCTGTCATGTCACTGGTAAAGTATGAAGAAATAATGTTTTAAGAAATCGATTGCAAAGATATTTGCTTCAGAGTTTGAGAAGCTGTCAGGCCTTTGGCTGCCTTAGATGTATTTCACTGTGGGGAGAGAATGTTTTGAATTTCCAAAATGCGCTTTAAAAATAAAATCAAAGTGAAAAAGAAAAGCCGTTCTTTTTATTGGGTGGTATGGTTAAAAGGGATATTTGAAACTCCAGTAACAAAAATTGAGCTCAGTGAACCTTTGCATGTTTTGGTATGAGTTTATTAAATAACCACAGACTGTCAGGGTATCAGCGTGGCAGGGGGCGTCCATTTACAGCACGGACGAGTCTGAAGAGAGAATAAGGTAAGATTTATGTTTTTTTTTTTTCTGTCCTTTCCTCTTCATTACTTCACTACTTTCTTAAATCTTTTTAGATTCACTTCATTTTTTCTTTCTCCAGTCTTTGTGTTAAAAAAATATATATATGTGTGTGTGTGTATCTACTTACTGCATATATATTATATAATCTTTTAGAATTGTGTTTAGTATGGACCAGATTCACTTACTTTTTCATTTACTTAGAAGAAAACTTTTGAAATGAGTTCTGAAACAAATTATTATTTAATTAAATGGAACTATACATTTAAGAAATAAGTGGTATAGTGATTAAGCAAAAGTAGAACAATTGAGGGAAACTACCAAAAAGATTATTATTGGAAGAGCTAAAATAATCTGTAAGTATTATCTCAGAAATAAACAAATTTCATTTAAGTGTATGATACTGAGGTAAGTTTCATATAGTATAGCCTCATTTTATGATACATTTAAAAAATTTCATCAGATGACTGTTTCAGAAATTAGAATTTGCCCATTTAAATAGCTTACAGTTTCTGTCCTCTTTCTGCCATTTCTTTTTTCTTCTCTTTGTAATTTCAATGTATTCAGTATTGGCTTTGCCTCCATTCCATTTTGATATAGACTGGCACCACAGCTGAATATATTGATTTCTCATGCATTAGCTTTTCTTTCATAATCCTCTGTCAGTTCTCTGATCCATGAGCGAGAGAAAAAGAGTATAACAGGTAAGATTGCTTTTTTAAAGTTGTTTTAAATGCTTTACATGACTGAGAAAAGAAAAAAAATGCACATTTTATTGTTGTAATTTAAATTTCATTTCTATGACACTAAACATGAAAACAGGAAAAATGTGTTTTGTTTTTGTTTTGTTTTCCCTGTTTGGGTTTTTTTTTTCCCCCCTGAGTTTGTGTAGAAACTGTGTGGTACACTGGTAATCTTGTCAGGGTACAAACTTGGTCTGACTTTGTTATTTGGTTTATTTGTGAACCATGTACTTGCTCTTCCTCCCAGAAGCATAGCTTATAGGCAAGGTTAATCCAGTGTTGGCGATCCATGTCCTAGCACAGCATCTGTAAGTTAATATGCAATCATTCCTTCCAAGGATGGATTTATCACTGTTGATATATTTCATTGTCTTATAGGCATAATGGGTATAAATATATTGCTTTAAAGTTAAGCCAGAAATTAATCTTATTAAATTAAAATACTATGATTATGTACCTTTCTGCTTGAAGTGAGTGATTTTCAGACTTTTTGTATTTGGTGGGCTGTCCATCTTGTAATGGTGGGAGTAAATGTTTCCATACATGATAGGGCAGATAATGGCTGAATTCACCTTGTCTTTTGGAGGGTGGGCAAATCAGAGGCCATAAGACTAGTTGCATTCCAATGACCTTACTGTCTTCCTCCACCTTCTCCTTTGAAACACTCAACTAATAATCCTTAGGTAATTGGAAGTCTGGGGTTATAGTTAGCAATAGTTACCCCACTGATTTAAAGAAATTCATAATGGGAAGAATTACATGTTAGCCAAGTGACTGTATTTCTAGAAATTATTACAAACCATCACATTCCTCAGGGTCATTTTAGTTATTACATAGTCATTGAGTGGTCAGCCACACTTGACACAATCTCCCAGCATCCAAGATTGGAGATTCCTGGTCTATGTAGAGTATATGGTTTTGCACGAAATCTGTCTAGGCTTGTGATTGCTTCAGTTTAATTTGTCAAATAAAACCTCTAGTATTTAATGTTGAAGTACCAGTGGTTTGGTTTTCTTGTTGTTGTTCCCAGTATTGGGCATTGCGCCGGGAAAAGTCTGAATATTGGAGCTATAGAGTTAACTCTAAAAGTACTTTTATTGGTTTCTAGAAACTGGAAGAAGAGAAAGGCAAAAAGGAAAAAGAAAGACAGGAAATTGAGAAAGAACGGAGAGAAAGAGAGAGGGAGCGTGAAAGGGAACGAGAAAGGCGAGAACGGGAACGAGAAAGGGAAAGAGAACGTGAACGAGAAAAGGAGAAGGAACGGGAGCGGGAACGAGAACGGGATAGGGATCGTGACCGGACGAAAGAGAGAGATCGAGACCGGGATCGAGAGCGAGATCGGGACCGCGATCGAGAACGGAGCTCAGATCGGAACAAGGATCGGAGTCGATCAAGGTAAGGCTGCATGAAGTTACTGTTTGCCTGATAACTTTAGTAGAATTACAACTTAGTACTCTGGGGCCATTTACATTGATGTGATGAGAGAATTTCCTGAGCCACAGAGCATGCCTGGCTTGCTGTCTCACACACGTGTGAAATATTGGTTAAACAAACAGTTTTAGACTTTGGGTTAGTTTCTGTGTGAAGCCAGTTTTTACTCAGCTCTAGAATACACCAGTTGATCTCCCAATGTTTCGGATAGGCATGATTCCCTTGGTCAGTGGGCGTTGTTCTTGGTCACTAACTGAGGTCTCCTGTGTGGAAAATCAGCTCTAGTTGCACTGCTTTTAGTTCCTGGTGTTTATTTGGTCCCTTAAACCACTGGTTGGTCACACCTTACCTCCCAGACAAGTTAGTTTTTTCTTGATGGTTCCTAGTGATTTCACTTTTGTTTTATTTAACATTTTCTCATCATTATATAGATTTCCTATGGGGTATCATCTCCAATTCTTCAGGAATGAGGGAGAGCAAAAATGAACAAAGAGAAGGGAGTGAGTAGAAGGAAGCAGCAGAAAAAGGAAAGAGAGGAAAGTTCACTTTTTTCCCAAGCTAGTTTTCATATATACATTACTTTGTTGAGATACTCCACTTAATTGTAGCTGGAAACAAGGTCCACCAGTTACTGAAATCCAGTGCTTTTTAGTCTATAGTGGGCATTAAATTCCTTCCTCCCCTGGAATAACCATCATTCTCTTGAATAACCACTGTTAAGATTTGACATGTATCAAATCATGATTTTATACTTTTACTAAGGTATATTGTTTCATATATACATGTATTTATATGTGATGAGAATCCATGGCATCACAAATCTGCAGTTTGGTTTTATCCCTCTGAATTAAATGCATGAGAACTTCTTACTGCTGAAAGATGTACAGTTAACCCTTGAACAATGCTGGGGTTAGGAGTGTCAACTCTGCAGTCAGAAATCTGAGTATGACTTATAGATGGCCATCTGTATACAGGGTTTTTGTGTCTGTGGTTCTATGTCCGTGGATTTGACGCACCTCAGATTGTGTAGTACTGTAGTACCTATGGCTGAGAAAACACCATTTATAAATACGTGTGTGCATGCTCAGTTGCTCAGTCATGTGTGATTCTTTGTGACTCCGTGGACTGTAGCCCACCAGGCTCTTTTGTTCTTGGGATTATCCCAGCAAAAATACTTGCTGACGCAAAGATAGAACCCGAGTCTTCTGTGACTCTGGTGTTGGTAGGTGGATTCTTAGACACTGAGCCACCTGGGAAGCCCGCATATACAAGTGGACCTGTACAACTCAAACCGGTGTTATTCAAGAGTCAGCTGTAGTTCTGGTTTATGCATGCAGCATGCTGGAATGCTCTTGGCTTCACACCGTTGCCATTGTCTGTATTGGCTTGATCACTACTGAAGTTGACTATCTTGTATCATGTTCATCGGCCCTTAGTATTTTTCTTATTCAGGATTTTTTTGTTTGTTTTCTGAGATGCTGATAAGCATTAACATCGAGTTTAGAATGCAGTTCAGAATTTGGGGCTAGGATTATATTCTGTGTCTGGCTTGTGTGAGGAGTCTACAATTCTGCAGAAACCAAATGCTAAATTCTGGCTTGTGAGTTTGTCTATTATTTCATATTATATATTGTCCTCCTTTCTCCTGGTTTCTAAAAGAAAACACAAAGGAAACTGACAGATTTTTACAATCTTTTATGTAGAGAAAAGAGCAGAGATCGTGAAAGGGAACGGGAGAGGGAAAGAGAAAGAGAGAGAGAACGGGAACGAGAGCGGGAACGTGAACGAGAGAGAGAGCGAGAAAGGGAACGGGAGCGCGAGCGAGAGAAAGACAAGAAGCGAGATCGAGAAGAAGATGAAGAAGATGCATATGAACGAAGAAAACTTGAAAGAAAGCTCCGAGAGAAAGAGGCTGCCTATCAAGAGGTAAATTGAGGGAATGCTTTTATTTATAAAAGTTGGTACTTAGTAGGTTAGTCAAAAATTTCAGAACCTTTTGTATACATTTTTAAAACTTTTGACAATTTCTTTTTTTAGCGCCTTAAGAATTGGGAAATTAGAGAACGAAAGAAAACCCGAGAGTATGAAAAAGAGGCTGAAAGAGAAGAAGAAAGAAGAAGAGAAATGGTAATTTTCTTGTTTTAAAATAAGTGGTTTTTCAGATAAAAATCAGATCAAATCATTTAAGTAGAAGTGACTTTATAATTAAAAAGTATCATCTCACAAAAAACCTGATCTCCAATATAAATAATATTTGAAGTAAAGTTGATACAGTTTCAGTATACCAAAATGTTTCTGCTTCCTATTTTTCTTTTTTAAAATATTTATTTTTAATTGATTGATTGCTTTATAATATTGGTTTGATTTCTGTCATGCATCAGCATGAATTAACCATTGGTGTACATATTTCCCCTTCCTCTTGAGTCTTCCTCTCGCCTCCTTTTCTATTTTTCATATTTTGGCTTCCTATAAACTATTAGTTGGCATATTGTCAAAATAAACCTGTTATAGAATGTAAAAAATGAGGATTTATAGAACTTTCTTTGATTAAGAATCTGCAGCATTTTTTAATTTGAAGAGGGTTTTAGAGGCTTTGATACTCTGTATCGGCGTAGTATATTTGGGTGAAGGAAACAGTCTTATGAGATCTGTTTTTAGAAATCAAAATTACTGACTTCAGTATATAGCATTTATGAGTTACTGTTTTTCCTTATGTTACTATATTATCCTTCCTTTTAACTACATTATAATAATAATCTTATTTTTTGCATTTACACTATTTGATAAACTAATAATGAAGCAATTGGCATAGGTTAATGAAGTAAAATGATGAAAAGATAATATATTTTATCATAGTATTTGCTTCTATAGTATGTTCCATATGTTCTGTCTTTGCCAGAGATTCATGAAAGTTTCTTTATCTCCAGTTTGGAGTCTATTCTCCCAAAAACATCATTAAAGTTAGGAACCTTCTTCAAATAGCTTTTGAACATGAGATATAGATGGAATTTTTGTAAGTAACCAAAAGGGTGCATATAGCAATTAGGTAGTATGGGTTTTCTGGATGGCAGATCTTTTTAAAGTCCTAGAGTTTATTTAAAGTAATTTTGACTGCCCTGGATTGTAGCTCCCATTCTATAATTTGTTCTTAACTCTTAGGTTAGAAATAGAGAATAATATAGTAAAAGACAAAATACTTTAAGAAGTGATTCCATTTCCTATAAGCAACTCTAAAACCTGTCTTTCTAGAGAAAGGTTTCCTATTAGTAATTTTTCGTTGGGAAGCTTAAAAAAAACTCCAGTTAGAAAATAGTTACTTGTCAATTGAAAAATGTTCAAGGAACAGAAGTATGTAGTATAAAAAGTGAAAGTTTGTATTCCTCATGAGAGGTGACTTAAGTTAATATTTTAGTACATACCTATGGATCTTCCTGTGTTTTATTTAGATATTTGTAAATATGGTCATCACTACCTGGCAATCTACTTGGATTCATTTGGCAGATTTTGTGTTAGGTCCTGGGTGTATAGGAATAACTAATCTTTGTACTCTTTAAACAATTGGATAGTATTGTCAGAGAGGTGAAGTAGTTACTGTACTGTGTGCGTGACTGTTTTGAGGTATGATAAAAGTGTGTTCACAATATTTTGGGAGTGGAGTACAGAGAGTGGTTAATTTTGTCTGTGGGAAGGAGTTGGTCATGAATAGATGGTTAGATTGGGGAAGTTTTGTGTGTGTGTGTGTGTGTTGAGGGGGTAGTCTTTACAGCGATGTATCAATAACATTTGAACTGGATGAAATTATTAATGTTTTATTGTAGACAGGAATCTACATCTGCTTTTCATATAGATATAATAGTTTTGGGGCTTCCCAGGTGGCACTAGTGGTAAAGAACCCACCTGCCAATGCAGGAGATGTAAGAGACGAGGGTTCCATCCTGGGTGGGGAAGATTCCCTGGAGGAAGGCTTGGCAACCCACTTGCCTGGAGAATCCCCATAGACAGAGGAGTTGGCAGGCTACAGTCCATAGGGTCGCAAAGAGTCAGACATGACTGAAGCGACTTAGCATGCACACATAAAAGTTGTTAATATAGTAGAGATGTAGATTATAAATACTAATTTTGAAATACTTTATAAATAATGATTAGATAATATTTCTGTGAAATATAATAGTAGTTGTGTTTAAAATTCCAAAAATAAGAGCAAGGAGTTTCTGTACTTTCATGTTTTGTGTACTCAGTCTGGCATTGCCTTTAGATTGATATATAAACATGATTTAAAATTTTAATCCTTCATTTCATAAAAACTACTGCTTGTACCATCATCTACCTGTAAATGAAAGTGTGAAATATTTTTGTCCAGTTAACAGATTCAGTAAGATAACTTGTAGTTTTGTTTCTTGGTGTGCTCAGGTTTCATTAGAAAAAAATTACTATGAAGATTTTAATATATAGAGAAAATTTATTGTAGCATACTCTGTGGTTTCCATTTCATAGATAAGTTCTAAATCTGATTTGCTTTTTTAAAAAAATTTTACTTATTTTTAATTATTTTTGGCTGTGCTGGGTCTTTATTGTTGCGCATGGACTTAGTTGCTCCATGGTATGTGGGATCTTCCTGGACCAGGAATTAAACCTGTGTCCATGTATTGCAAGGCAGGTTCTTAATCACTGGACCATGAGGGAAGCCCTGATTTGCTTTCAAGAATAAAATATTTTAAAAATCTAATGTTATTTACATTTAATATATGAAGTTTATGAGAATTAAAAAAAGTTCAAGTGGTATGGATAAGAAAAATTTGTTCCCAGGAAAGGGGGAAATGTAATTTAAACTGCTTTTATGTTAATTTTCCACACTTTGTCCTTCATTTCTTCAAAGGCAAAAGAAGCTAAACGACTGAAAGAATTCTTAGAAGACTATGATGATGATAGAGATGATCCCAAATATTACAGGTGAAGAAACCTTGCTTTATGAACTCACACTATCAGTTTATTATTAGCTGTATTTTTTGCACCAGAGAGTACAAGTTCACTCAGTGGAGTGAGAAAGAATAATCTTTGAATTCGTCTTGTAATTACCCCCGTAGTCGATAATGCTGTTTTCCAGGGGTTGGGGCCTGTTGCAAAAGAATTGACAATTCTATGGATCTTCTTTGGAAGGAAGTTCATAGTAGTATTATAACAGATGAACTTTTCTTCATGCATTTTAAAGAACTTCAGTTTTTATAGCAAATTTTAACATTCCTTCGTGATTATCTAAGGTGGTCTAGAAATTTTTTGTCTTCAAGGATTTCTAGAGTGCTACGTAGTAATCTGAGTCCCCCCTCTTCCCCACTCAGTTACTTTACTATTATGATGTGAGATTTGTGAAGCCTGTCTTTTCTCTTCTCTTCCCATGGCTTTTCTCGACTTCTCTCATTCTTCTAACACTTAGGCACATGGTGAAATTGTTTGCTTTGTTCTGTTCCCTCCACTCCAAACTACTGTTTGCCTAAGGTTATGGGCATTGTTTTGATTTTTTTCTTCTCATTTTCCTGAAAGAATCTAGGTATGTAGTGAATGCATTTAATATGTATAATTTAATACACTGTAGCCAAAATCATCAAAACATTGGAGTAACACCTTATATTGAAAGAATGCCAAGGGTTTGACTTTGTAGAAAATGCAAAATAAAATTACTGAATCATAAAATAGTACGTTATTTCTGAGATGTAATAAAGTGCTAGATAGAACCTCTGCTTTCTCTCAGTTATGCCCTGCTTCCTTCTGTGATTTTTTTTTTCCCCACGAGGAGAGGAACTGATTTAAATTGAACACGCATCGCTTCTCAGCCTTTTGGCCAAGATTGTGTAAATTGAACACACAAAATTATTATTAGGGATATTACTACTCCTTGTATTAATGTTTCACAATTTGGCATCCAAGAAGACAAATTATGTGTTACAGAGTTTCCCTGCGGAGTAGGCATAAAATGAGCGCATTCTTCCCTCAGAAAGCTACTTTTTTTTTTTTTTTTTTTTAACCTGTTTTAGATACTCATTTAGAATGACTTCATTCTGAGGCATGGTGATATGTGACAAGACAGTGCTTACTTATTAAGCATTAACCTGTAGAGAGCATGCTGTCTTGGGTGTTTTACAGATAGAGAGCATTAAGACAGTCTCCAGTCTCTTAGAATGCAGCTTTTAGTATGGAAAGAAATTGCTTTTGGAGATACTGTGTGTAGTTGCTGACCTTGATATTAAGTAAGGCCTCTTGTGATACACTTTTGCAGAGGAAGTGCTCTTCAGAAAAGATTGCGTGATAGGGAAAAGGAAATGGAAGCAGATGAACGGGATAGGAAGAGAGAGAAGGAAGAGCTGGAGGAAATCAGGCAGCGTCTTCTGGCAGAAGGGCACCCAGATCCAGACGCAGAGCTCCAGCGGGTAAGATACATCCGAAACAGTGTTAAGACTGTCACATCATTTTAAGCCAGCCAACTATGATGGAGTTTACTTTATAAGGGAAATGTTTATTTTCCATGCATCTTGCTATTTTGGGGGAAGATATTAGTACTTGTTCTTTATTATGCAAGTCATCAGTATTAGTTGATTTACAGCATTATTTTCAACATCTTTTGTATGTCTTATTCCTTTATTTCTGTGAAGTATTGTTAAGTGAATGTCTTTTAATGTAACTTTATTTACAAACCTGTCCTTCCCTATATGTCATGTGACAGTAATTTTTGTAGTTCTCTTGTTGCCACCCTAAGTACTTTGATTCCAAAATAAAGATGTTTTCGTGAACAGCCTGTCATTTAAAAGGAAAAAAGGAGAACTCTGTCGTAGGACATGGCATACCGATTCTTGCTTTTAAGAATAGTATGTCATATTAGAAAAGTTTTTACTCTTAGTGTATCATGAATCTAATACTATAAATTCTTCATGTCAACTTTAAAAAAAATCTGTTGTATGCTATTAACAGAAACCTTGTCTTCTTACATGTCTGTTTTATTTTTCACAATGAAATAATATTTTTTCTGTTAAGTACTTACATGAGTAAATAGAAACTTTAGACTACATAGAAGCCAGTAATGAAAAAGTGATTTCTTATCAGCCAGTTATAATCATCTTAAGTGTTTGGTTATTTTAAAAATGTTTTTACACATGTATACATACACAACCCCCCTCCCCTCCCACACACACATAAGCTTTGTAAATGGGAATATAAAGCTGTTTTCTAATTATGTAGTGTTTTCTAATGTACTTTTTTTTTTAATTGAAGTATGGTTCATACACAGTATTATATTAGTTTCAGGTGTTTAGCAATTTGACATTTATTATACATTATGAATTGATACGTCTAGTAACCAAGTAACCATCTGTCACCAAACCAATATTGTTTTTATAACAATTTGACTGTATGCCTTATGGTGTATGTTACGTTCCCCATAAGTTTTTTTAATAACTAAAAGTTTGCACCTCTTACTCCCCTTCACCTATTTTGCCTTGATCCCCTCTGGCGGCCACCAGCTTGTTGTCTGTATGTGTAAGTCTGTTTTGTTTTCTAATGTGCTTTTGCATCAGGTGTAATCTTCTACACAGAATTTCTCCAGTTTTAGCCCATGTATCTTTTATCTATCTATGGCTGTGCTGGGCTTTCTCTTGTTGGGGTGAGTGGTGACTATTCTTTAGTTGGGGTGTGCAGGTTTCTTGTTTTGGTGACTTCTCATTGTGGCTCGTGGGCTCTAGGTCATGGGCTTAGTTGCCCCTTGGCATGTGGGTTCTTAGTTCCTGAACCAGGTACTGAACTCATGTCTCCTGCATTAGCAGGCAGATTCTTAACCACTG
Organism: Bos mutus; assembly: GCF_027580195.1. Taxonomy (NCBI): domain Eukaryota; kingdom Metazoa; phylum Chordata; class Mammalia; order Artiodactyla; family Bovidae; genus Bos; species Bos mutus. Next base: position 24,139,659 of record NC_091626.1, on the reverse strand, counting down.
GACCATCAGGGAAGCCCTGCCCATGTGTCTTTTTTTCCGTACCTTCATCATCATGACAGTATTTTTAGTATTTTAAATCCTTACCATTGTAACAGTTAGGTTGAGGAACGTTATTATGTTTTAATTCTCTAAGTACCAGTGGGTTTGAATGCCATGCAGATTGTTGAGTGATCATTGTGCTTCCTTTGTGCGTTGATAGATAGATGGTGATACGCACAGACTTGAAATTTTTTTGTAGTTCACGATACATATTTTTACTTTTGTTTTTTCTGTTTTTGTTTGTTTTTATACTCAGAAAACTCACTAGTCTATTCATCCAAGTTTTTATAATACTCTCATCATGGTTATATTTTACTATGTTTTGTAGCTTCAGGGGGAGTGTTCATTTTGGTATAGGACTTTGACTTCAGAATTCTCCCTTTGTGCCACTTCTTCCTTTTCCTATTTGTGACTGTACCTTCAGCCATTATCAAGAAATAAAAAATGATTATATATGACCAGGCTGAGGATTTGAGTTGCCTCTTAATGTATTGTGTGTACTAGTCTAAAATTTGTGATTATAATTTCTTTAATAAAAATATAAAAAGACTTTTTCACTTTGAATTAGCTGACTATTAGCAGTTAACCTCTGTTTTCTCTGAAAAGTGGATATAAGCCACTGAAGAATGCTAATATATGTGAAATACTAAAAAAAAATTTTGCAGAGTACCTAATATATGCTATGGGGTTTACAGATTCTGATTATAGAAGAGGCAATGTTTTATTCCTAGTGAAAAAGAAAAATAGAGGTTTTGTGAAATGTAAGTAAAACATAGAGTTGGTTGAACTGAAGATAGTTGGGTTTGTTTCAGTTAACCAGGTTATTTTCTGGGTTTTTAGATGGAACAAGAAGCTGAGAGGCGCAGACAACCACAGATAAAGCAAGAACCGGAATCCGAGGAAGAGGAAGAAGAAAAGCAAGAAAAAGAAGAAAAACGTGAGGAACCCATGGAAGAGGAAGAGGAGCCAGAGCAAAAACCTTGTCTCAAACCAACTCTGAGGCCCATCAGTTCTGCCCCATCTGTCTCCTCTGCCAGTGGCAATGCAACTCCCAACACTCCTGGGGATGAGTCTCCCTGTGGTATTATTATTCCTCATGAAAATTCACCAGATCAACAACAACCCGAAGAGCATAGGCCAAAAATAGGACTAAGTCTTAAACTGGGTATGTTAGCATTTTTTTTTCCTTCCTTTTTTCCTTCATTTCCCCACCCCCTTACAACTACCTCAGTTTTGCCTTAAGGGAAAAATAATATGCGCTGCTTGATAGGTAGATAGAAAAAGATTATTTAAAAATGCCTTTCTAGCTCACAATTGTTTTCATAGTTCTACTAGTGCTCCTATATCTGCAGCTGCCTCGAGTTCTGAGAAGAAGTGAAAAGTTAAATTTTCTAGCACTTGTGAGTAGTGAGTTATTTTTTACAGTTGGGATCTTTCTCTGAGATTTGTGGAAGTACATTTACACTGCGTTTGAGGGATGGTGGGTTGTATAGTGTAACATTTGAAGATTAAGTTGCTGTGCTAATACAGTGTTTTTACTATAGGTGCTTCCAATAGTCCTGGTCAACCTAATTCTGTGAAAAGAAAGAAGCTCCCAGTAGATAGTGTTTTTAACAAATTTGAGGATGAAGACAGTGATGATGTACCCCGGAAAAGGAAACTGGTTCCCTTGGATTATGGTGAAGATGATAAGAATGCTGCCAAAGGCACTGTAAACACTGAAGAAAAGCGCAAACATATTAAAAGTCTCATTGAAAAAATCCCTACAGCCAAACCTGAACTGTTTGCTTATCCCCTGGATTGGTCTATTGTGGATTCCGTGAGTAGCAAATTGTATTTCATCATTTTATGGCAAGTTTTTGGTTCTGAATATAGCACATAAACTCAGTTTAAGTAGGGTGATAATGTGGCTAGAACCTTGACATGTGCTGTGCTTAGTCACTCAGTCTTGGTCGACCCTTTGTGACCCTATGGACTGTAGCCCGCCAGGCTCCACTGTCCATGGGGATTCTCCAGGCAAGAATACTGGAGTGTTTTGCCATGCCCTTCTCCAGGGGATCTTTCCAACCCAGGGATTGAACCCAGGTCTCCTGCATTTCAGGCGGATTCTTTACCGTCTGAGCCACCAGGGAAGCTCAGAGTCTTGAGACTCAGTCAATGATAACACATGATTGTGAAAGTCTTAGTGGTACTTGAAGTCTTCATAAATGAGAAGCAAATAATTGTATCCTTATACATACTTGTTTTACTTCAACTTGTGAATGATCTTACTCCTCTATATTTTAGCTTTAAGAAAAAATTAAGAGATTATATAGGCTTTTTAAGTGAGTGTAATAAAAAGCTCTTCAACTTAGTGTCCATGCTTTATTTGACAGATATTGATGGAACGACGAATTAGACCATGGATTAATAAAAAAATCATAGAATACATAGGTGAAGAAGAAGCTACGTTAGTTGATTTTGTTTGTTCTAAGGTTAGTCTTTTACTCTTTCCACCTCCAAATATTTGTTATATACTTTAAAATGTTAGAGACTTTGTAAATTGAATTTTTTGTTGGGACAGGTCATTGATAATTTAGTTTTAATTACAAGATTCATAGCCACTTAAGTGTACCCCTCTATACAATTTGAGACCCCACACCAAGTACTTTCATTTCAGAGGGTCAAAGGAGACACAGTTGCTGGCTACTACCAATTTTGCTCTCTCCTTACCCCAAGAATGCCTTGTCACCAACTTCTTGTCTTAATGGTTAGGATGTTGCTGAAGTACAGTTGAGGTTTAGTGGAGACAGCCAGTCACTTATGTCAGTTTTTTGTTAGTCATCCATTCTTTGGGAAGAAGCAAAACAGTGTCCTTCATAGCATAACAGTGGTGTTAACTGACTGATTACTGTGTGCATGGCTTCTTTCCTGGCAAGTCCTGTGTTAAGCATTTTCCAAAACTTTATCTTCTTTAAACCTCCCAAGAACCTTAGGAAGTGTAAGTTTCTAACAGTGTCCCCATTCAGTACATGAAGAAATTGAGACTTGGGGACAGATTGTGTCTTGACCGTGGTTACATAATAAGCAGTAGAGCCAAGCCTGTAAAAGTCATGCTTTTGACCACCAGGAGATACCTCATCCTTTCATTGTCCTCTGAAGGCCCAGTCTTACCTTTAATAAGATAGTTACAGGAGAAGCACTGTATTTCTACAAAGGAAGAGCTAATTGCATTTTAAGGAAATGCTATTTTTCTCTCATTATTGCTCCTTTAACATCAGGAATAGCAAATTATCTTTTCCACTTGTGATTATTGTAGCATAAACATTTGTAAGTCTGGGTTTGAATTAGAAGACAGATATGTAGTGATTAAGATCTTACGTTTTAGTGTCAAACTTTCATTGAAAAGAGAGAGATTCTGGAAATTTAGAAATTTATATAAAAATTCTTCAGTCAAAAGAAATTTTCATACTAGTTTGAGGATATATTAAAAAATCTTTTATCGTATTGTTAATGTTTTATTTTCAAATTGACATTAATTTTTTTTTTCTATTAGGTTATGGCTCATAGTTCACCTCAGAGCATTTTAGATGATGTTGCCATGGTAAGAGAAAATTTACTGTTATTTATATTTTAATTTAAGATCAGTATAATCAAATTTGCTCCTCTGAATTTGATTGACTTTCTAGAACCTGTATTGGTTCTAGACTCTTTATAGGACTAAATTAAAATTTGAATATGCATTGAGAGGTTAAAGGTATTCACAGTAAGATATCATTAGACATCAGTAGAGTTAAAGTTTTCTTTATCAGTCTCTTCCTTCACCTGTCTTTAGTGTTTGTGTGTGTAAATATAAATTCTGAATCTATTTCATACATTTAGAGAACATTTATTAAGTGTTAACTAGGTAGAGCAGTGTGCTTAAAGGCACAAAAAGATGGAATAACTACCCTTAAAGAACTAGCAGGGACACAGGTGTACCAATATTGATATGACAACATATTTAATATAATGGGTGTATGTAAAAAAATAATGGAGGCAGAGGAGGTAGAGCAGTTAGGTGTTGAGGGTAGTTAGAGAAATCATCACAGAAATTACCATCTAAACTGAGGCTTAAAGATTGTGTAACTCTTTTGTTACTTGGACAGGTGTCTGTTGGGTTGGTAGTAGTTCAAAGAATACAAGTGGTGAATTGGTCCAGATAATGGCAAGATGCAGAGTATGGCCATGGAAGTTTCTGGGGCAGAACAGATGTCATTGTTTAGAGTATCAACAAACTTTAAGCTGGGTTATAACACATAGAAATTGAAATTGCTGCATGTTGGGACTGGGATTGGAGAGAAATACAAGAACCAGCTGCCATAGTGCTCATTTAATGTAGATGAAAGACTAGGTATTTCCTAGACAGCTGCTGTTGGAGTGAAGGGGTGGTGTTGTGAGGTGTTATGAACGTCATTGGAGATGCTGTTTACGAGGAGAGAACCAGTGAAGATCCAGCAACTTTCCCTCTGTTGTGGAGACTTAAAGCTTTGAAAGTGAGGAACTTCCTCAGAAGGCCACAAGACTGTCAGGGTCTTCAGGGGTCACATCAGGTTTTCAGTTGAGGATGGTTAGCATAAAGTGAAATAGAGTCTAAAGGGCTGAGTGGGAACGTAGCAATGGGAAGAAGAGCCAGGAAGGAAGAAATGTCAAGCATGGTACGAGATGATAGGTGATCAGGGAAACTTTTATTTTGAGCTACAATTAAAGTTGTCAGGGAGTGGCATAGGGGGTTGCCTAACCAAAAGGAGCTCTAAAGTCAAGATATTACATGTTTAAGCACTTAATGATGTTTAAAGCCAGATAACATTAATTTTCTGCAGCCTAGCTAGCCTAATGTATCTATTTAAAATTCCTGGGGGGAAAATTGTGAAAAGCTTTTGGTTTTGTAATGCTGAGCCTCAGATGAAAGGAGAAATGTGAATAGATCCTTAAGGGTAGAATGTCCTTGGCCTTCCAGCCTTTCTTTATAGTTATCTTTCGGGTAAAGAGAGGGCTTTGTAGTTACTCCTGAGTTAAGGAATTAAAAAAAAACAGGGAATTCCCTGGCAGTCTAGTAGTTAGGACTCCACAGTTTCACTCTCAAGAGCCCCAGGTTCAGCCTCTGGTTAGGGAACTGAGATGCCACAAGATGTGCAGCCAAAAAGAAAAAAACTCAGTGTTCTGGTTTGCCTTGGCAAGGATATAGTTACTGTTGGTGAAGATGGCATATGTCACTATTTTGATCGGTTGAAATAGTTTGATTTTTGGAGTATAATTAAACTACCATTTAAACACGTTTTTTTGATTATTTTCTATTTCAGTGTTGATCATAGTGGGAGGAAACCAATTGGGCTAGTGTTGTCAGCTCGTTATGGTGATAGCTCATGGACCCTCTAAATATTTCTTGAATAAGTGAGATTGAATATTCAGCTCAAATAATAATTAGCAGTCTTTCTCAGACTGTACCTTCATGATTTTACGTAAGCTAATGAACTTTGGCTGCATTTTTGTGCCATTATGTCCAGGGTACAATTCCACGTTAGTATTGCAGCAAAGTTTTTTTTTTTTTTTTTTTTGGTTGAGGGACCCCACAGTTTGAACCCACGCCCTTGGCAGTGGGAACAAGGATTCCTCTAACCCCTGGACCTCAAGGGAATTCCTGCAGCATGGTATTTTTAAATTATAGGTTAAGTCTAGCTCGTGGATGTCTGATTGAAGTTCTTTTTTTGTCATCACTGAGAAATGCTGGGAAATTTTTCAGAAAAATCAAATTTCTGGCTTGTGCTAGGTACTTACTAAGCACTCTTCAAAGCACTTGGTACATACTGTCTCTTTTAATTCCCATAGTAGAACCAGTATGACATAGCTACTGTATCCTCCGTTTTCAGATAAGAGAACGGAGACTCACTGTAATTAAGTATCCCAACCAAGAGTATGTAACTGGTAGGAGGGAGAAGTGGGATTTGAATCCCAAGTAATTTTTAATTTATTTATTTTAATTGGAGGTTAACTACTTTACAATATTGTGATGATTTTTGCCATACATTAACACTGACTCCAGGTATGCATGTGTCCCTGCCATCCTGAACCCCCCTGCCGCACCTCCTTCCCCACCCTAGCCCTCTGCAGGGCAGCAAAGGAGACACAGATGTAAAAAAACGATCATTTGATTTGCCAAGGGGAAAGGACCTTTTATTTATTCAGTAGTCTTGTGTCCCTTGGGAATGACAGTGTTTATTTTGTTTACTGTATCCCAGATGTATTCTCATTTAATATTTCAGTGTTACATGTAATAAGGGCTCAGTAAATGTTAAGATTATGAGGTTCTTGGGGAGAGGGTAAGTGAGATACTCTGTACTAAGTATTAGGTGATTATATAACTAATTTGTCTGAATGACTATATTCTTTATAACAAACATATGATTTCCTTAGGAAATAGTTATTCAAGACATGTATAAATAAAGTAAATGCTTGTTCGTAGAGAAAAGCCTTTTTTATTCCATTTGCCTTGTTGGGAGATGCTGGTGATTGCTTTTCTTACACGTGTAACTGGCTTTTTTGTTTTTCCTTTTCTAGGTACTTGATGAAGAAGCAGAAGTTTTTATAGTCAAGATGTGGAGATTATTGATATATGAAACAGAAGCCAAGAAAATTGGTCTTGTGAAGTAAAACTCTTTTACATTAAGAGTTCCATTTCAGATTTCTTCTTTCCCATCCTTCAAAGGACTTCATTTTTTTTTTTTTGTCTTCAAAGACATTTGTGAGATCTGTAATTTTTTTTTAATGTAGAAAATGTGAATTTTTTTGTCCTCTAATTTGTTGATGCTGTGTGTACTCCCTTGGTTGTAAAGACATCTGAATCCTACCATGGTTCTCTTTATACTCACCAGGTACAAATTACTGGTATGTTTTATAAGCCGCAGCTACTGTACACACCCTATCTGATATAATCTTGTTCTGCTGATTTGTTTCTTGTAAATATTAAAATGACTCCCCAATTCTTATGCAGAATTGCACTTAATATTGAACTGTACAGGCACCAACATGAATGATTTAAAATTTAAAAAATAACCAGTCATACCTATTACCCTTACCTCCTTGATCAAAAATGGCAGGCCCTCATGATGGCATGAGATTTAGAGTGTGGAAATTAGCAGACAATCCATTCCTACTGTATCTCTGTATGAATGTGTTTGTGTGAGTGTATGTATAAAAGTCTTATTTTTTCCTAGTTTGCTTTGGAAATTTCCCTTAAACATTTCCTAATTCAAGAATAGAATTGTAAAGGAAACCTGGTATTGTGCCAATCCAGATGTCTGGGATAATTAGGTTATTACTCTCCCAGAGCATGGTATTCTCTTGTGGCAAGTAACAGTCTATTGAATGAAATGGGTTTTTCTGTTGATAGCTGGCTGTGTCAGCCTCTCCTTAAGGGAGTGTGAATCATAGTGGTTTCCCCCCCCCCGATTTCGTTGTTCAGAAATGAGGCAGATCCTTAGAATCTGGAGAGCTTTATTTTATGCATTTTTTTGCACTTCATTGATCCTTAGTTTAATTTTAATGTACCCCTTTGTTTTAAAAAAGAAAGCTTCATTCAGAAACCATAAATGAAAAAAAATCTTAAAATTATCAAAAGATAAAATTAGGCAATTTTACAGGCTAGAAAACATTTGACAAAATACTGTAGCAATTTAGCATGGCAATTTACAAAGTTTACATCTGATTTCTGAGGATAAAGTAAGTCGTTTAAAGCAGTTACCACTCATGTGTGTCTGTCAGGGGTTTATATCTTGTGTGTGTATATGCAGGCACACACCTTGTTTACGTCTCTGCTCATCAATGTTCAAAACTGTACTGATCGTGTCCTTAGAGATATACATGAGGCTTTCTTTATTATAGATCAGGACTTCACCAGGGAGCAAAATTACCCAAAAATGTACCAAGTTTTAAACAGTTCTTAACAGAAATTAGGTGCAGCTATTCCCATGTCTGAGTATTTATTTTTTAAAAAGACTGAGGGGGTGTGTTAAAAAACAAAACATAAAAAGCATAACTGAACTTGAATTACAAGATTTTTTTTTTACATCTTAAGAGGACATTTGAAAACACTGTTCTTAACATTGAACCATGATGTGCATGGTTCCATTATGTAAATATATCAAATATTAAAAATGTATATATTTGATCTTGGGGACTCATTCTTTCAGAGTCTTGTTAAATAAATGGCATCATGTTGTAATTATGCGGTGCATACTAGAAACTTAACTTGAAAATATGGGCTGAATTTTTGATGGACTGGATTTTTAAGTATTAGTACCTGGAGATGAGAAGAGGCCATTTCCCTTATTTTGGATTAATCTAGACATCTATGGAGATATAGCCCCTTTCAGTGTTATAATATTTTAAGTTGTAGTTTCTGAAGGGAAAGTTGTAGAAACATGTTCCTTGCCATTTACAAATTAATTTGCCAGTCTTTTCTCAGATTAATCCCCCAGTGTAACTCCTTGTTCGAGCAGTTTATTATGCCTCTCTATCTTCTCTTACATATTATTGCTTCTGAGACATCATATTAGGTTGGTTTTATTTAGCCAGCATTAGCATGGAAGTTTATTCAGGTAGATTTAATTTTCCCCGCTTTGGTCTCTTCTGATCTTTCAATCATATTTACCTTAAAAGGGCCCTCATGTGAAGCTCTTGAGGGCACATACCATATACTGCATAATACCTCCAGTGAGATGGGTGTCAGGATCCCAGATTTATATATTAACATTTCTGCAGCAAATGATCTGATCTGACTGATCATTGAGTTAAAGACTGCTACATTAATTGTTTAATGTCAGTTCAAGTCAGATTTTGCCACAAAGCTTAAACTTCAGGATCTTCAGAATTTTTCAGGTTTGTATGTAAAGAACCGACCATGTATAAGCATGAGAATAAGCTGGCACATTCTAGTGTCAGTAATATTACACTTAAGAAAATGTTTACTAAATCGCTTGAACTTTCTGGGTTGTCTTTACCATTTGTCCATAGATTAATTTCAAATTGGAACCCTTAGTTAATCTATATATTGCCCCTTCAAGTTGTTATAAAATTACATGAAAGTCTTGACAGCCATTCTGATGTGGCAGCTAGGAAACAAATATGCTTTTTCTGCATTTGACCCTGTAAATAAAATAATTTTATATGTGTCCATCTGTCAACAGGAAGAAAGTGGTTTTCCCAAACTTTAACATGCGCCTGAATCACCAGGGGGATCTTGTTAAAATGCAGACTTAGCAGGGGCTAGGGTGGCCCTGAGACTTTGCCTTTCTGACCAGCTCCCACATGGTGCCAGTGCTAAGTGATATAAGGACTACTTGATTGGCAGTTCAGTGTCAGTACTGGTATTTTGTCCTAACAGACTGCATAAATGCAGCTTAATTTTTTTTTCTTTTTTTATTTTCTTTTTAAGTATATCTTAAAAACACTTTTTGAGGCAAATGATAAATGATAGGTATCATTTATATTAAGAACATAAAAGTAATCTTCCAAAAGGATGCCCAAGAATAGCTCCAATATTCGAGACTTTATTCCCAGCCAGCCTTAGAACATCTTAGAGAAGATTATGTTGTTACTCATTTCTGAATCTTATCAGAGCACTTCCTGATCTGTGATAGTAGAGGCTGATGATTATTTTGTGGAGAGTGCAGTTTCAGGTACTAATCAGGCATGAATAGTAGATATGGTGGACAAATTGAGAAAATACTGAACTCGAGTCAAATTGGACTAAATGCTATTATCATTTTTTTCTCTAATGTGAAGAAAATTTAAATTTAGATAAATGCAAGCAGCTATACAATGTATATATGAAGTTTACTTACCCAGCTCTTTCATATAAGTTCTATGAATGTTTCCACTTTCTACCCAAAAACTGCTGAAAGGTTTTATGTCAACATGGTTGTACATTTTTCCAAGTCATATTTCAGCCTTCTATTAATATGAAATTGAGAAATTGTTTTGCTTAGCAAAAGATGGTGAAATTGATTTGTGAATGCCACTAGCTATAAAAAGGTATTAGAAGGAATTCCAAATAGACTAAGAAATAATCTAAGTTTCAGGAAGAAAACTAGGAAATGTACACACAGTTTGTTTTTTTTTTTCCCCACACATATTTTTAAACCCAGGAACTATTACATTCATACTAGAAACCAAGGTGAACTTGGTATATAGTATTTTGATAAACTGTTAGATTTTTTGAATTGATTATATTAAATTATTGAAATCTTTATTTGCATTTGAATGCGTAATTTTCATCTTTAAAGGTCCTTTGCCTTTCATTTTTATTACTTGACTCACGAAGACTAAATTAGGAATGGCAATCTAAAATATCCAGGAAGAAAATAATTTCTGTATATAAAAATGAATAAAAATTCTTTTCAAGCCATGTTGTTTAAATGACACTCCACAAGTCTACCTACTCTGCCACATCGTGTATTAGTTGAATAAACGACTTCTAGATTCTCTTGCGGAGTAGTAGCTGGATTATTAGGTAACCCTTTTGTCTTTTTGTGTATGACATACTTGCCATTGAGGCACACTTAATATGTGCCATTCATGTTTTAAGCTAGATGGAGTGATAGACATAAATAAGTCAAAATCCCTCTAAGCTGACAGTCTAGTGGTGGAGCAAAAAATGAGATCACTAATAGATACACAGTGTACACTATATGAACTGTCAGACTTGATGCGCTGATTTCAAGGTCGGGAGGCAAGATATAGGAGGAAGTTTCTCAGCAGAGGTGGTAATATGTAGACCTTACAAATCAAAGTTTATTTTGGGCTGTGCTGCATGGCACATGGGATTTTAGGTTCCTAACCAGGGACTGAATCTGGACCCTCAACAGTGAAAGTATAGAATCCTAACCACTGGGTGGTCAGGAAATTCCCCAGATCCCACAGCCTTAGCTACCCACTGCAACAGTGCAACGATGTGCTTTATGTTGGATATCTAGAGGGCCTGGATATTGGATTATAATTCATGGTGTAGGTCTGCACTGTGGAGTTTAATTCATTAAAATTAAAATAGTTTTCAATTACAGTAGCCATATTTCAAGTATTCAGAAGTCAGGTGTGACTGAATTTTAAAATCCAGTTTTTTATTTGCAATATTCATATTTAAAGGTCCTCAGCAGCCATATTTAGCTAATAGCTACCAATATTGAATGGACATTACAGATTAAAGATTAGTATTTTGATTGCAGAAGTTTATTTTGGATAGGTATGGTCTTGCTAATAGCCCCCTAAAGGCAGAGGAAAGTGTTTGTTAATAAAAGTTCTCTTATAGAAAGCATTTTTAGCAAATCTTTGAAGCAAAAGTATTGTAAATTTTAAAATAGTTCTAAACAATTTTTCCTGTTTTTTTCTTGTCACAAAAGGAAAAACTACTAGAAACCATGAAGGTTCACTTTTTTTCCTTGTCAAATTAAAAACTTTGATTGTTATCATGGGTGGAAAAGCTAGACGTGAAAGTTTCATTTTGAGTATATTCTTGAGGCAAAGTTGTCTTCTTCATAAAGGGGGTCCAGGTTCTTTGTTAAGGAAATTAGATTTAATAAAATATTGACAGTCATACAGAATTTAAGACTAAAAAATAACAAGATGAGTAAGATAAAGCCAACCCTTCGTTTTGAGCTGTTTCAATTTAAGGAGCCAGATCCTACTTTAATCCCATAGCAAATAGGGCAATAATGTATAAATAAAGACAAACTATGTGGTAAGTGATAATAAATTGGATTGCTTTGCCTTGGAATCAATAGTGTAAAGAAGTGGCCTTGGTCCTGAATTCATGGACTGCTCTAGCCTTTCTAGCTTTGAACAGCCCCTCTCCCCAAGTAGTTCTAACAGGTTTGGCATCCTGAATTTCCCATCTGCTTCATCTTTCACTGCTTACTACTGATTTTTGCCACCTTTTTTCTTTTTTTTTTTTGTCATCTGTTCAGACGTTTCATTCTCCCAAGTTCAGACGTTTCTGGGGAAAATACAAAAGCACAACTGCAGGTAGTCTGGACCTTCTATTATTTTTCTCATTCTTTTACTGAACTTCACTGCTTAACCACAAACACTGCACTTTTCATTGTTCTTAAATTTCCCGTGCTGGAACTTCCGTGGCGGTAACACTGCTGCTTCCACTGCAAGGGGAACAGGTTCAGTCCCTGGTGGTGGAACTAAAATCCCACATGCTGTGTGGCACAGGAAAAAAAAAAAAACACAAAAACTTCGAGTGCTATGTTAGGTAGGTATGAATGAGTGGAAGTTATTTGATTCCCCCCCTTACTTGGCCAATAATTTCATGTTAACAAAATCTTAACTTTGATTTAGGCATAGTCTCCATTTCCAGCTCTCCATTTTATGATATGCATCTTGAACCTTTGCTTTCTATTCAGAAGACCTTTCCCGCTCCACTTGTCTCTGGTTTCTAACTACAGTTTGTAATTTCTTGAGCCTTGCTCAGATATTTTCATTATCTTCTTCCTTCCTTCTGTCTGGAATAAGTTTTGAAAAACACAGGAAATTAACCTTAGGTCCTCCCTTTTCCTTTTCACTACACTTGAGATTCCATAAACTAGCTTACAGTTTTATGTGCACTTCACATTTCCTAAAGTGAAAAAGTGAAGTCGCTCAGTCATGTCCGACTCTGTGACCCCATGGACTATAGCCCACCAGGCTCCATCCATGGAATTTTCTAGTCAAGTGTACTGGAGTGGGTTGCCATTTCCTTCCCCAGGGGATTTTCCAACCCAGGGATCGAACCCGGGTCTCCTGCATTGCAGGCAGATGCTTTACCGTCTGAGCCACCAGGGAATCCCAACATTTCTTAGGTCTCACTCGTGTTTTTATCTTTACTTTCTACTGGTGACTGGTGATAATCCCAAATGAGACTCTGCTCTTGTAAGAGGCTACACCATAGTTTACATCTTGACACTCTGGGCATTTGCTCTCTATTGGGTCTCTTGGCGCAGTTGCCAAATCATGTCCGACTCTTTGTGACCCCATAGACTTCAGCACCAGGCTTCAATGCCCTTCACTATCTCCCGGAGTTTGCTCAGATTAATGTCCATTGAGTCGGTGATGCTATCTAACTTACTCATCCTCTGCCACCCTCTTGACTTCAACCTTTCCCTGGGATGTCACTTTAGCCTTGTTCCTCTCAGATCAGATCAGATCAGTCGCTCAGTCGTGTCCAACTCTTTGTGACCCCATGAATCGCAGCACACCAGGCCTCCCTGTCCATCACCAACTCCCGGAGTTCACTGAGACTCACGTCCATTGAGTCAGTGATGCCATCCAGCCATCTCATCCTCTGTCGTCCCCTTGTCCTCCTGCCCCCAATCCCTCCCAGCATCAGAATCTTTTCCAATGAGTCAACTCTTCGCAGGAGGTGGCCAAAGTACTGGAGTTTCAGCTTGTTCCTCTAGTCTGTGTCTTTTTACTGGTTCTTCAGTGCTTTCTGGGTTTCTGTACACCTTAAAAGGTGAAGAAATACAGAATACTGGAGGAAAATTTATCTGTAGTCCAGTTATTCTGCCAGTGGTTGCTTTTAAAATCACTTGTTTCCTTTTTGCAGGAATGTGTTTTGCCATATGGATAAATGTCTGTTAAAGATCTGTTTATTAATGTAACAGGGTAAGAAATTTTCTGTTACACATAATGTTTATAAATTTCAATCGCATTCTGTGGTGGGTGAACCATACTTTATTGTAAGACATTTAACATTCCAATTTTTGCTATTAATAATAGTCCATGAGTATCTTTGCACAAAGTTTTTGTTTGTTCCTAAGATAGTTTGCCAGCATTTTAAGACTTTCTGCTTACATCCCAGGTTGCATTCACAGAGATTGAACTAGTTCACAGATGGATGGGTTTTAGCCTATGCTTGTTTAACAAATGTATAGAACTGTTTTATGTGCTAAGCTATTGTTCTCAGAACTTATATGTGGACAAACAGGCAAACATTCCTACCCTTGTGAAGTTTGAGGAGGGAAGTGGGAGATGAGAACTTTAAAATTTTACTTGGGGGGGTGTCAAACTTTTTATTTCACCAACATTCCCTGTTAATGGAAAAACAAATGCTACTTTGTTCTTAAATATAAAGTGTGTAAAACTTATTTAAATCCATTCATGTATTGGGGTGGGGAGGAGAAAGGAGTTGGGGATTGATGCTCTAGGAATACAGAGGGTTATCTTGGGAAAATGTAAGAGAAATAAAAAGTCTCATCTGGCCAGGTGCTGTTACTGATGTCATTTTCTGATTACCTGTACATTTGAACATTTCTCCATTGTTCACCTTTTGTTTTACATGATAGTAAGGGGACGACAGAGGATGAGATGGATGGATGGCATCACCGACTCAATGGACGTGAGTCTGGGTGGACTCCAGGGTTGGTGATGGACAGGGAGGCCTGATGTGCTGCAGTTCATGGGGTCGCAAAGAGTCAGACACGACTGAGCAACTGAACTGAACTGATTCATTGTTAAGGGGCTTCCCAGGTGTCTACAGTGGTAAAGAACCTACTTGCCAGTGCAGGAGAGGTAGGACATGCGGGTTCCATCTCCCAGTTGGGAAGACTCCCTGGAGAAGGGCACAGGCAACCCACTCCAGTATTCTTACCTGGACAATCCCATGGACAGAGGAGTCCCATGGCCTACAGTCCATAGGGTCGCAAAGAGTAGGACACAACTGAGCGACTAACACACACAAGCTTTCAGATAGGTGTATGTGTGTGGTCTGCTACTTAAGGAGTTAGTTATTGGTACTGTTTTTATAGACATCTGAATGGAAAGTTGGCAGATGGCAAAAAATCAAAGGACCATAGGGCAAATCACTGTGCACCAGTTACTCTGTAACATTTGGATATTACAAAAATGAGACAGTCATGCTTTGAAAGCTTACTATCTAGGAAGATAGGTTCTTAAACTTGGAACCCAAGAATCCCAGATGATGTTTTTTAAAATGCAGTTTCTAAGGTTCTCCAAACCCACCAAAAGTCTTGATTCATTAGGGAGAGGGTGGAGGGCACAGAGGAGCTCCCCCTCGCCCGAGGTCAGGGGTGGCTGCGCGGGCACAGGAGGGCCGAGAGGACCTACTCCACGTTCAAGGTCAGGAGGAGCAGCATATGGAGATACCCCTCGTCCAAGGTAAGGAACAGCGGCTGTGCTTTGCTGGAGCAGCCTTGAAGAGATACCCCATGTCCAAGGTAAGAGAAACCCAAGTGAGACGGTAGGTGTTGCAAGAGGGCATCAGAGGGCAGACACTGAAACCATAATCACAGAAAACTACCCAATCTAATCACATGGACCACAGCCTTGTCTAACTCATTGAAACTAAGCCATGCCATGTGGGGCCACCCAGGACTGGCGGGTCATGGTGGAGAGGTCTGACAGAATGTGGTCCACTGGAGAAGGGAATGGCAAACCACTTCAGTATTCTTGCCTTGAGGACCGCATGAACAGTATGAAAAGGCAAAATGATAGGATACTGAAAGAGGAACTCCCCAGGTCAGTAGGTGCCCAATATGCTACTGGAGATCAGTGGAGAAATAACTCCAGAAAGAATGAAGGGATGGAGCCAAAGCAAAAACAATACCTAGTTGTGGGTGTGACTGGTAATAGAAGCAAGGTCTGATGCTGTAAAAAGCAATATTGCATAGGAACCTGGAATGTTAGGTCCATGAATCAAGGCAAATTGGAAGTGGTCAAACGAGATGGCAAGAGTGAACATCAACATTCTAGGAATCAGTGAACTCAAATGGACTGGAATGGGTGAATTTAACTCAGATGACCATTATATCTACTACTGTGGGCAGGAATCCCTTAGAAGAAATGGAGTAGCCATCATGGTCAACCAAAGAGTCCAAAATGCAGTACTTGGATGCAATCTCAAAAACGACAGAATGATCTCTCTTCGTTTCCAAGGAAAACCATTCAGTATCACAGTAATCCAAGCCGATGCCCCAACCAGTAACGCTGAAGAAGCTGAAGTTGAACAGTTCTATGAAGACCTACAAGACTTTTTAGACTAACACCCAAAAAAGATGTCCTTTTCATTATAGGGGACTGGAATGCAAAAGTAGAAAGTCAAACATCTGGGGTAACAGGCAAATTTGGCTTTGGAATACAGAATGAAGCAGGGCAAAGGCTAATAAAGTTTTGCCGAGAGAACGCACTGGTCATAGCAAACACCCTCTTCCAACAACACAAGAGAAGACTCTACACATGGACATCACCAGATGGTCAACACCGAAATCAGATTGATTATGTTCTTTGCAGCCAAAGATGGAGAAGCTCTATACAGTCAGCAAAAACAAGACCAGGAGCTAACTGTGGCTCAGACCATGAACTCCTTATTGCCAAATTCAGACTTAAATTGAAAGTAGGGAAAATCACTAGACCATTCAGGTATGACCTAAATCAAATTCCTTATGATTATACAGTGGAATGAGAAATAGACTTAAGGGACTGGATCTGATGGATAGAGTGCCTGATGAACTATGGACGGAGGTTCGTGACATTGTACAGGAGACGGATCAAGACCATTCGCATGGAAAAGAAATGCAAAAAAGCAAAATGGCTGTCTAAGGAGGCCTTACAAATAGCTATGAAAAGAAGAGAAGTGACAAGCAAAGGAGAAAAGGAAAGACATACGCATCTGAATGCAGAGTTCCAAAGAATAGAATGAGAGATAAGAAAGCCTTCCTCAGCGATCAATGCAGAGAAATAGAGGCAAACAACAGAATGGGAAAGACTAGAGATCTCTTCAAGAAAATTAGAGGTACCAAGGGAACATTTCATGCAAAGATGGGCTCGATAAAGGACAAATGGCATGGACCTAACAGAAGCAGAAGATATTAAGAAGAGGTGGCAAGAATACACAGAAGAACTGTACAAAAAAGATCTTCACGACCAAGATAATCATGATGGTGTGATCACTGACCTAGAGCCAGACATCCTGGAATGTGAAGTCAAGTGGGCCTTAGAAAGCATCACTACAAACAAAGGTAGTGGAGGTGACGGAATTCCAGTTGAGCTATTTGAAATCCTGAAAGATGATGCTGTGAAAGTGCTGCACTCAATATGCCAGCAAATTTGGAAAACTCAGCAGTGGCCACAGGACTGGAAAAGGTCAGTTTTCATTCCAATCCCAAAGAAAGGCAATGCCAAAGAATGCTCAAACTACTGCACAATTGCACTCATTTCACACGCTAGTAAAGTAATGCTCAAAATTCTCCAAGCCAGGCTTCAGCAATACGTGAACCGTGAACTTCCAGATGTTCAAGCTGATTTTAGAAAAGGCAGAGGAACCAGAGATCAAATTGCCAACACCTGCTGGATCATGGAAAAAGCAAGAGAGTTCCAGAAAAACATCTATTTCTGCTTTATTGACTATGCCAAAGCCTTTGTGTGGATCACAATAAACCGGAAAATTCTGAAAGAGATAAGAATACCAGACCACCTGACCTGCCTCTTGAGAAACCTGTATGCAGGTCAGGAAGCAACAGTTAGAACTGGACATGGAACAACAGACTGGTTCCAAATAGGAAAAGGAGTACATCAAGGCTGTATATTGTCACCCTGCTTATTTAACTTCTATGCAGAGTACATCATGAGAAACGCTGGGCTGGAAGAAGCACAAGCTGGAATCAAGATTGCCAGGAGAAATATCAATAACCTCAGATATGCAGATGATACCACCCTTATGGCAGAAAGTGAAGAGGAACTCAAAAGCCTCTTGATGAAAGTGAAAGAGGAGAGTGAAAAAGTTGGCTTAAAGCTCAACATTCAGAAAACGAAGATCATGGCATCTGGTCCCATCACTTCATGGCAAATAGATGGGGAAACAGTGGAAACAGTGTCAGACTTTATTTTTCTGGGCTCCAAAATCACTGCAGATGGTGACTGCAGCCATGAAATTAAAAGACACTCCTTGGAAGGAAAGTTATGACCAACCTAGATAGCATATTCAAAAGCAGAGATATTACTTTGCCAACAAAGGTCAAGGCTATGGTTTTTCCAGTGGTCATGTATGGATGTGAGAGTTGGACTGTGAAGAAAGCTGAGCGCCGAAGAATTGATGCTTTTGAACTGTGGTTTGGGGGAAGACTCTTGAGAGTCCCTTGGACTGCAAGGAGATCCAACCAGTCCATTCTAAAGGAGATCAGTCCTGGGTGTTTATTGGAAGGACTGATACTGAGGCTGAAACTCCAATACTTTGGCTACCTCATGCGAAGAGTTGACTCATTGGAAAAGACCCTGATGCTGGGAGGGATTGGGGGCAGGAGGAGATGGGGACGACAGAGGATGAGATGGCTGGATGGCATCACCAACTCGATGGACATGAGTTTGAGTGAACTCCGGGAGTTGGTGATGGACAGGGAGGCCTATTCATGAGGTCGCAAAGAGTCGGACACGACTGAGCAACTGAACTGAACTGGAGGGCACAGGGATTTACAATTTATCTTTTCCTTTTGATTGTGGTGCCGCTGATTTGCATTGAGAAACGCTATGCAAATAGGTCCTGTAGAGAAATGAAAGAAACCTTAGATTTAACGTACTATCACCTGTAGGCCGGGAGAAGCACACACTAGGTCTAGTTTACGTAGCAATCTTGATCCTCAGCTCAGGAGCAGCTCTAATCTGATAACCCCCGCCCCGCGCTGGCGCCCACGGGGACGGGGGTTGGTGAACCTGGGGCGGGGTCAGAAGCCGGACTGGAGCGCCAGGTCCCCCGCCTCAATCGCCACCACCGGAAGCTCCACCCCTCCCCCTGGGACCCGCCTCTCCGCCGCTGGGGCCCCTCTAAGGCCACGCCCCTCGGCGGGCGGGTCACCAACGACGCCCGGGCCGGAAGTGACGGCACCGGTGAAGCCTTTTGGGTGGGGCCTGGGTCATCAGCTCCAAAGGCCGCGATTTCACATCGGAAACAAAATAGCGGATGCTCGGGAAGGAACCTCGGCTGCTAGAGGCCGGTGGTGGTGGCGGTGAGGAAAGGGTAGGTTCCCGAAGGGGAGTTGGGGGTGACAGGAACGCGCCTCACATCCGGTGCCAGTACGGGCGGCTGCGGGCAGGGCCGGGCCCTTTGTCGCCATCCGGGCCACGGAGCCGGTGTCCTCGAGGATGAGGCGCGGGGCGCGGTCGGGCGGGGACCGAGGAACCTCATGTGGGGACCCAGGAGGGGCGGCCCGTTTCTCGGGCGCCGTGCGCGGCGCGCAGTCCGGTTGAAGAGAGTCCCCCTCAGCCTTGGTTTGGAAGTGCTGGTTTCCCGAAGACAGCTGGGCGCAGGTGCTTTGGCCAGGGATTGACCGTCTTGCCTGGAGTTGGAGCGAGAGAAAAGAGGAAGCGCCTTGCGCTGGGTCTTGTTGAGCAACTGGTGAAACTCCACGCCTCGTCCCCTGAGTGTGTCCTTGTCCAGGGGAAGCGAGTGGCACTCGGCTAATTTCCTTCTGTCTCAGTTCGAGGCGGAAAACACCGGGGTCTGATGCTTTTGCTTTAATTTGGACTGTCGCGAGGCTTATATGTCCAGTGCTTTGCCCGTATTTTAGATACTTGGCTTTTTGATCCCGCAGATTCCTTTCACATAAGTGTCTGCTTCTCTGGTAGAAAAGTCAACTTAATGATTTTACAAGGGTTGTTTGCCTGCTTTGGACAAGAGGATAAAGCGTTCAAGGTTTACTATGGGAGATAAGAATGGCAGGCAAATCACTATATGGCAGAGCACGTTGTAAAAGTCATAAATATTCTCTCAAGTTTGAGGCAGGTGGAGATTACATCTGGTTAAAGGCATCTTGTTACTTGAGTTATTTTGCACCATGGAAAGTTTTCACCCTCGGAGTTGAATTGAGGAGGGCATTATATCAGAGGGTGTATTACGAAGAGCGGCACTCTGGATTCGAAGCGTCCGGTACCCAGTGTGCACTTTAAATCACTCTTATGAAGGAGGATAAAAACAGGAACGAGATTGGGAGCCGATTGCATTTGGCTGATTCAGTCACCTGCCAAAGCCAGTTTCAATTCTTTTACTCATTTACAGAGTTCTGCCAACGTAAACCCCCTCCCACCTCCATTTATTAACAAGCCCTTAACAATGAAAAAGAAGCTTATTTATTGAATGCATGGATTTCCTCCCTCCTCTCTCCAGAGAAAAGTAGATGATAGAAGCGCTATCTAACATCTGTTTTTACATTCGTCGGCTCATCTTCCTTGGGTAAATAGTTATCACAACTCTGGGCATAACTTTCCTCGGAGTGGATACGGTGTGGTGCTGAATTTTAAGTTAGTGGCTGCCTCTGGTCCTAGACTGCTGCGTGAATTTCCATTTGGAAGAACTGGAGGATTGGAGTTGGTCTCTGAGAATCATTCCAGCAGGAAAGAGAAAGTTTGTCTGTCAGCAAGGCTTTTGTGGTCCCCTTCCCCTCCCTCACAAAGGGATCCAGGTTCCCTCTGCTTCTGCTCTCCCACTGCTTTACCTCAGATTTCAGGGAGAGACTTGTTTCTTTTGGATGTATTCTGAAAAATTAATAGTGCCTCTCCTTTGTGTGATCAATTCCAGGCAGATTTGGAAGGTGTTTTGAGCTTTGCTCTTAATAAGTTTTGTGACAAGAACTTTGCCTTAGGTACGTAAGGTCTAGAATGAGTGAGAGATTTGAGGTGACTTTTGCATGAACCGGGTGGGATATAATGAAAATTTGGCCTTTGGTGGTGACAGAGACTTAGAAAGGAGGAAAACTATGAAAAGGATATGACTGGCCAATTGGGAAGCAAGGAGTAAAACATGAAGTTGACTAGGAGGCTTTGTTTAGAAAATGGGGGAAACAATCATAGGAATAAGAAAGCTAGGAGCAAAAGAGCGTCTGGAAGAGGAGAAATCGGTTTGAAAGTATCACTTTTCAAGTGCCAGTAGTTGAAATATCCGTGGACAGGCCTGGAGATGTAAACATAAGTAGCCTTACCAGTTGATTTTGAAACAGTGGAGGAGAAGCCTGAGAAAAGGAGGGGGACAAGGAGGCCCAGGCAGAGCCTAGAACACTTATAATGAGAGGGTGGAAGAGGATAAGGAGCCAGCTGAGGGGAATGAGTGGTGGGAGGAGAATCTCCACGATGCAGTGTCACTAAACTGAGGAAGGGAGGGAAGCTTCAGGAAGGAAAAGGTTGTCAGGGATTTTCAATATTAAGCCTGTTTGTCGGAGAAAGAGCTGAAGCTTTAGAATAGCACTGTCCAATAGAAACATCACTTGAGAGCTACAAAGGTCAGTTTTAAGTTTTCTGATGAGCAAATTTTTTAAAGATAGAAATAGGTGAAGTTAATTTGAATAATGTATTTTATATAACTCAGTACAGCTAAATAATTTTATTTCAACATGTTATTAATGTAAAAACATTCTTCTCTGTCTTCCCCTCTAGATAGTAAGCACCTTAAGTGACCAGAAGCATCATCGGATGCACTAGCACCCCTCGTACCTACAGTGTGTGGTTGTGTAGAAGAATCCCAACAAGTGTTTGTTGATTAAAGGGTATTCGTGTTTGGCTATGCCTTGTACAGTTCCTTAAGGTGATCTAAGCGAACAAGAGAATGCATTGCTGAGAATAGTCAATGATTTACAAATTAACTGTGAATAGTCCTTTTCTTTGTTAAAGATTAGTTATGTTCTGCCATTTCCACAACAGATTTTCCACAATGACGCATTGTAATTACATCTTCCATGTAGAGTTACTGAAATGAAATTTGAGAGGAAAAGAATCTCTTTAACTATATAAGTAATAATACAGGACCATGGTCCCATATCCACAGTTCTCAAGTCCAAAAGCTCCTAAATCATTTGACGGCAGACTCTAACCTGAACCTCTTTATGTAATTTAGGACTTCTTATATATTTCACTACATATTTATTAGTGTGTTTGATTTTGTGGCTCTATCTAATACCCTGGGGGAGCATTATAAATCATGGCATTTGCCTCCTGTTGCAGTGCGGGAGACCTGGGTTCGATCCCTGGATTGGGAAGATCCCCTGGAGAAGGGAAAGGCTACCCACTCCAGTATTTTGGCCTGGAGAATTCCATGGACTGTATAGTCCATGGGGTCGCAAAGAGTCAGACACTTCTGAGCGACTTTCACTTTGAACTTTACAAAATCCAAAAAATATATAAATTCTAAACCTGTTTAGTCCTAAGGGTTTCAGATAAAAGATTTTACGTTTATGTCGTCGTTCATTTTTTATTGCACCTTCTGAGCCCACATAACCATTATTATTTAAAGACAACCATGATAACTCTACATAGTAGACCTCCCCCAAACTCAGTGCCTTAGAGCGTTAGCTCTCACTCTTCTTAAAGGTGACAGCTAGGGCAGTTCTGCTTTGCCCTTCTTGTTCTGGGGCAGTGGCTACCCAAATAAGTTCTTGAGGGGACAGCAGAAGTACAGGAAGGCAGGGCCCCCTGCACAAGCACAGTTTTAACTATTTGTGCTGCATCTGCCAAGATCCCATGACCAAAGGAAGTTGTTGTGTTGAGCCCAAAGGCATGGAGTGGGTAGTAGACTGCACTCACCTTGAGGCCAAAGCAACTCACAGAACCAAGCTCAGCATCCTTTCTTGGGCATGTTGGGGGAGGGAGTGAATATATGCTAAATAATAATCTAATCTACCACAAATGGTTCACAGTAGAGTAGGAAGGAAGGAAGCAGGGGGAAAAAATCACCAAATTGGATATGTCACTGTGTTTGCTCTTTTTAGGGCCTGTCACCTTCACGAAGCCTCTTGTGGGACTGGGGAGATTGTTTGCTCCCTAATCTCTTAAAATTGAGAGTCTTTCTAGGCTGTATTCCTGATGTTTTAGATTAATTTTAAATTATTAATTTTAGTTTGTTACCTTGGGATGTAGTGAGAGACAGAAAGATACTTTTCTGTTGGTATGTCCCTAAATGAATTTTTAATAAGCTTCTTTTTGGGATTTCAAGCATTGGTCCTGTGATACTTTTTAAAGTGCTGATGGATAGAAGGTTTTCTGGTTAGATAGATTTTTCTGTTCAGCACATCAAAACTTCGAGATTATCTGTATTCTCCTGGGGCTTTTAGTCTTTGTGTATAATAGAAAGAAATTACAGCTGCCCATCAGAAAAGGATTTCTTTTTCCTTTTATCTGATTGAGCAAGTGTTTTGAGAAAAAGGAAATGAATAGCAGTGAATTCAAGTGTTGTGCTTTATCAGCCTCAGAAAATCTTTAGCAGATGGCCAGAGAGAAAACACCAAAATCTACTTACATCCCACTCCCTCTGCAATTCAGGTCATGTGAAAGATCCTCACTTCTCAACAACTGTCTTTTCTTGTTCTCAGGGCACTGTTCGTAATGTTCTAAGGTCCAGTAGTGTCTTTTTGCCACGCTGCTGGGACAGTGGGTCATTGGCCTTCTCCATGCAGTCATCAATTGTTTTCAGCTGTTACTGGCCCTGAATCAAATCTAGCTTTGCCTGCCCCTTCGTACCAACAATGTTTGATTGTTCTCCAGGCCTGACTGGAGACCTTGCTAGCCCTGTTGCCTACCTCCACTTCCTGCTGCTGCTGCTGCTGCTGCTAAGTCGCTTCAGTTGTGTCCGACTCTGTGTGACCCCATAGACGGCAGCCCACCAGGCTCCGCCGTCCCTGGGATTCTCCAGGCAAGAACACTGGAGTGGGTTGCCATTTCCTCCTCCAATGCATGAAAGTGAAAAGGGAAAGTGAAGTCGCTCATTTGTGTCCGACTCTTAGCTACCCCATGGACTGCAGCCCACCAGGCTCCTCTGTCCATGGGATTTTCCAGGCAAGAGTACTGGAGTGGGGTGCCATTGCCTTCTCCCCTCCACTTCCTACTGAACTCCATATACCGGGTAGTTCTTCTGGGAAGGGTCACCCTGCAGCACTGTGATCTTTAATGCATCGGTGGAGGCATGAGCTTTCTTCAGGTGAACTGGCAAAGGACCTGGGCCGGTTGGGTGTCAGAATATTTGGTTTCTGGAATTGCTGTTACTTGCCCTGTAATTGTACACCAGCAGATTCTTTCACCTTTCCTTAGCCTTAGTGTTTTACATGTAAATACAGATGTGTCTTAAATACAGTTGTCCTTTGGTGGGGGGCGGGGATGGAGGACAAGTGCTTTCAGGACTCCCACCAAGCCCCACCCCGTGGCTAACAGAATCCTTGGATGCTGAAGTCCTTTATATAAAATGGCATAATATTTGCATATAATCTATACACATCCTCCTGTATACTTTAAATTATCTCTAGATTACTTATAATACCTAATACGAATGAAGACACCTTTTCCAGTTCTGTGGCTACTGCTGGGTTTTCCAAATTTGCTGGCATATTGACTGCAGCACTTTCACAGCATCATCTTTTAGGATTTTAAATAGCTCACCTGGAGTTCCATCACCTCCACTAGCTTTGTTCATAGTAGTGCTTCCTATGGCCCACTTCACTTCACACTCCAGGATGTCTGGCTCTTGGTGAGTGACCACATCATCGTGGTTTTCTGGATCATTAAGACCTTTCTTGTATAATGTTTCTGTGTATTCTTGCCATCTCTTCTTAATCTCTTCTGCTTCTGTTAGGTCTTTTCTGTCCTTTATCATGCCCATCCCTGCATGAAATGTTCCTTTGATATCTCCAGTTTTCTTGAAGAGATCTCTAGTCTTTGCTGTTGTACTGTTTTCCTCTTATTTATTTGTCTTGTTTGTTTAAGAAGGCCGCCTTATCTCTTCTTGCTATTCTCCAGAACTCTGCATTCAGTTGGGTGTATCTTTTTCTTTCTTATTTGCCTTTTGCTTCTCAATTAGTCAACTTTTAAAAATCTAGAAGCATAGGTCAGAACATTTGCTTTCAATACTTTGAGAATATAACTATTCTGCTGGAATCCACCTCCCTTTTGGGTAAGCTAGCATACATGTTGTCAAACCCTAAATATAGGTATACACCTTCAAAAATCTATTTGACTTTTTAAATAGAAGTATATAGGAATGTGCACAGATCATAGGTGTAGAGCTCAGAGAATTTTCAGATTGACACCTCTGTGTAACTAGCACCCAGATCAAGAAACAAAACATTACCATTAACTCCAGAAGCTTCCTGTGTACCCCCTTCTGGTGATCAGTTCCCCTAAAAGTAGCCATTGAGTCTGCTGTTAATTTTAATTCATTTTATTTTTTAAATAATTTTATTTATTCATTTTCTTTTATTTATTTTTTCTTTTTTTCATTTTCTTTTTTTAAAACAAATTAATATTATATATTTTAAACAGAACTGTCTCACTATATAATTCCATCTTTTTAAGTTAATATTAATTTGCAATCTTTTGATCTCACTCCAGCTTACTATGGGCACATAGTAAATTGGAGGGGAGGCGAAAAGTGGGCACAGTATTTAAAAGCATGTAGGATAGGGACTTCCCTGGTGGTCCCGTGGTTAAGTAGTTGTGCCTTCACTGCAGGCGGCATGGTCATGGTTTTGATCCCTAGTGGGAGTATTAAGACTCCAATGCCTCATGGCATGGCCCCCCAAAAATACATGGGATAGAAAGGAAAGCATACCTTGATTATGAATTTGTCATGATTTAAATGATCTAAATATAGGTGATAAGGGTTAATTGAAAGTCAATACCTTTACTAGAGGAAAAAGTTGCTTTATGTGGTTTTTTATGAAAAAAATCATTAGAATAAGAAAGAATAATATTTAGAGGATAGAAGATCCTGAAATGAAACAACATTGACAACGTGCTTTCATTTAAGTATGTACATGGTAATGTTTTAGACACTTTAAATGAATTAGAGTATTGCTTAGGTATGCAAACCATTTTTTTTTTCTTCTGTATTTCTGAAGACTTTCAATGAAAAAGCAAAGTTGAAGTCCTAAGGAATTGGCCGATGGACATTCAGGTACCCAGACAGGCACATGGGAGGGTGAGGTCTGGGAGATGGAGTAATGTGTGTGAGCAAGGCTGTGCGAGGAGGCAGAGGAGGAGCTGGGGGTCAGGAGTCTGTGGTTTTGGTCTTGGTCTGCCCAGTTGAATGCTTTTAAGCAACTCACTGAACTTGGGTCCCGTTCTGTTTTTGTAAAATAAATATATTATCTAGTTCTTCTGCCTTGGAACATTGTGGTAAAGGAAAAAATGAGATGATAAAAAGAAATTAAAAACACAAAACATAATTTTATGGTGATATAAATTAAGGTGGATTGCAAAAGGAACATTGACAAGAACATTCTTTAAGATCATTTAGCACCCTTTGCTCTACATCTGAAATCATTAGATATGATAGTGATTGAAAATAATTGGTTTCTCAAGTAGATCTACTCATTACCAAGAAGTAACTTGAGCTGACAAAAGTTTGTCACCTGAAGGTCTTGGCATAGTAATGCATTTCCGGTTTACAAATTAGTCTTGTAAGTGTTTAATTGGTGTGAATGGATTTACTAGAACTTAACCAACTCTTGGTAACCCAGTAAAATCTGTTCCAGACCTAATCCAGGAGCCAGCAAGTGACAGCAGCCTGTGAGGTCCTTAGAAAGCGTGGCCTGGAGGAAAACACATGAAAGAAAGGTTTGTTTTTGCAAAAAGTCATTTGTGAAAGTGTTTCAGAATAACAGAATAATTGTAATGCACAAAAGATTGTTTTCCTTTTCCCTTTTTCAGAATCCCAAGAGGCTCTGTTTTCTGTGGAAAAGTATATCTATACAGTTGCTCCAATGACAGAGTTACCTGCACCCTTGTCCTACTTCCAGAATGCACAGATGTCCGAGGACAACCACCTGAGCAATACTGTACGTAGCCAGGTACAGTGTCAACCTCTGCAACTACCCTTTCAGACGGTGGATTCATTGACCACCCTCCCTCACCTCTAGGAGAAGCACAGGACCGAGCAGGCTTTGTCAGCTTTACCAGATTTACATATTTGCGGAACTTCAAGTACGGGAAAGCACCGTCCCATTTGGTGCAGGGGACGCGAGGCTGCGTGAGTCTTGGTTGTTGATACAGTTCCTCCCTGGCTCAGACATCACCTCCCTTTCTGATGCCTTCTCCAACTTCCCAGCTGTTTATTACTCTACCTAGCTTGCTCTTACTCTTCTGTGGGCTGAGTACATTTTATTTGGTTTTAGTTTTTCAGTGCCTGGCCAGCCTGGTTCTTGACGGTGCTCAGTAAGTGCTCCTTGACAGAATGATGAACACAGGGCTGAGTGTAGCAGTCCTGGGAGAGGTCAAAGGAGAGAAGAAGGAAAGGGATGTAATTTGTGCATGGAACACAGAGATTCGGCGGCTCCACACACAGACCAGAGCTGCCTGTTCCTCTGCTAGCTAATCATTACATGTTGAAGGCAGAGTCCACAGATGGCCTATGAGACGGCTGGGGCAGCAGTATTATTTTTAGAGGTGGAGCCAGAATGGGGAAAAACACAAGGCCAACTGTAAGCCGTACAGGCTGCAGGGGTGGGGAGCAGGGCCCAACTTTCCTCTGTGTGAACCAGAGGGCAGAGCCAGTGGTGGAAGGAAAGAGGTTCTGGATTAGGAAAGAGGAATTTCCTCATAAACACTGTATGTCTGAAAGAGCATGGACTGTCTCATGGGCTAGTGTGTGCATGTCACTAAAAGCAGCCACAGAGGCTGGAGGACTATCAGCCAGATCTGCAGAGGGTTAGTTCATGGACTGAGCGGTGAACTATAGCACTGGGTGGCCAGAGATTGAGAATTCAGTTAAGGGTCAAAATGTGGGAGGAAGGCTTCCCAAAGTAAACCTCCATGGATGCTTAAGATTTGAGTAGAGCCAACTGGGAAGTCATGACTGGTGGAAGAAGAGTTGTCCTCAGTGTAAATCGACAGGGAGGCTCTCTCTGGGGATATCAGAAGCAGATCACACTGTATTGTTAGAGCATTTTAAACAAGTGAAATCAATTTAAAATGAATATCGAGGGAAGCCCAAAAGAGGACACCTGAGGGGTTGATGGCATGGAAGAGGGACTGTTGCCCCTCGTGTCTGGGTGGATGGTTAATAAGGAGTGTTCTGACAACACACTTGCTCCACTTCTGTGTGTCAGCAGCTTGACTTTCTCCTTTTTGCTGTTCCCTAGGAATGGCCTTTTGAAAAAGTTAGACTGGGCTAGATTAGAAGGTTCTTGGGGTACAGCTGTGTAAGTTTGGATGCTGCAGACTTTGTACTCATTTTCAAACTGTTAGAGAAGAGAGAAGAAAAGTGGAAATTGCAGACTTGGGTCTTCTTCCTTAACCAGAGGTGCTCCTGTTTTATCTGTTTATACGGATCTTCCCTGGATCCCTTTGAACAAAAGATTCCAAACTAACCAGTTAAAGGTCACTCGTCTGCCCTCAGGAGCCGAAACCAGCCTACTGAATGTCTTCAGTGTGCTGGACTCATACTCGGTGCTCTCACAAACATCATGCAGCTTTAGGGCCTGGCATTTTAGGGACGTTTATCATAAGTGAGCAAGTTTTCCTTCTATCTTCCCCTCCTTTGAATAGCTGCTCTATTAAAGTACTTATCTATATGACTCTAGAGTACACAAACACACAATTTTACACTAGATATTACAGAAGGAAAAGAAAATTCATTTACAAATATTTTTGAAGCTGAAAGAGAATGAATAACTTGCTTACAGACTAGGTAAGTAGGTGAATTATCCTTTCCTTTTAAAAATGAAAATCATTGTATGTTTTTCAATTAAAAATAGTCTTTAAAGGGACTTCCCTGGTGGTCTACTGATTAGGACTAGGCACTTCCAATGCAATGGGTGTGGGTTTGATCCATGGTTGGAGAACTAGGATCCGTGAGCTGCATGGCATGGCCAAAAAAAAAAATGTTTAAAAGAAATATTCAGCAGGCCTGAATATGAAAATAAACTTTTGTATATCTTATAAAGACAGACTGAAGTAAACTATATTAGAAATTTCTGTGTAGTCCAGCTAGTGTTCAGCTGTTCCATTTATTGTTTTAATGTCCGTACCATAAAAGCCCAACAAGGAAAAGATGAGTGATTTTGGTGATTTTCCCCTTTGTTTTTTCCACATGTTCAATAATACAGTAATCTCATAATTTAAAAAGAAAAGTATTTTTAAGGAGGAAAATTTTTGGATGTGAAGGAAGGTCGCAAGAGGAGAAAATGCTAGGTGGGAAATATCTGTGTAAAGGAGCAAAAGCCTTCAAGGTGCCCATGATGACTAACTTAACAACGAACAGTAGTGGGGAAATTAGAGCAACTGATGTCAAAGAAACCAGAAAAGCATGATAGCCTGAGGTCTTGGTCATTGGAATTTATATTCTGTCCTTGCCACTGATAAAAGCTTCAATTGTGTTTGTCAGTTTCCATTTAAAAGACTGAAATGTTTACCATGCTTTATAAAAAGGTTTCGTAAAAATACTGAGTTTTTGGACTTAAACTTTAAGCAAGCTTTCATATTCTAGAAAACTAGCCCATATAAAACATCTTAATTCCTGCTCGTAACAAATGAGAGGAGTTAAATTGTTTTCACCTTTTCAGTTTTTAGAATACTTTACTTTTTTATGCTTGTTAGCCCTACTAGGTTATAAAATCTCTAAAGGCAGAACCTTATTCATGTTTCTGAGCTGACTTTCGAATTTAATCACCAAGTGTCTCTAAACCAGTTCAGTACAAATCTCCCTGCCAAGGAACAAAGAGGTTTTGGGGTTTTTTCTCACATTAGCAAGAGAAATTTTAAAATTTTGTTTCTGCAAATAAAAATCCAAAGTGAGTCTTAGTTGCATAAGGACTTTATCTTTTGTGTGAGAGGGTGCCCTGCGTGCCCTGTTCTCTGGACCCACTCCTTGGCCATCACATCACTGCTCTTGACACCATGTCATTATCTACACTCCTGTCACCATGTGGGGCAGAGCTCCAGTTTTTATGTAGAACAGCTGTCAAATGGTAGTTTGGCATGTCACGAGAACCAAGTGGAGAATCCATTTTATTTATTTCTGTCTCAAGAATGCGTGTCCTGCTTCAACCAAAAATGTTAACTGCTTTCCATTAGTTTAGCCACCACCTCTACTGGAAGCTAGAGTGGACCTCATGTTTCTGCTGTTGGTTGGCCATGTCTAGAGGGACTGGAGGCTGGAAGGTAGACTGACTACATAATTCAAGTGTTTTTGACGAAGGGCGAAGCTTGTAAGCTGTTAAATAACTGAAGTTCTTTGTTTTCTGTTTAATTTTGGCTGCACTGGGTCTTCGTTAGCTGAGCACTTCCCTAGTTGTGGTGAGCACGGGGCTACTCTCTAGTTGTGATGTTCAGGCTTCTCATTGCAGTGGCTTCTCTTGTTTTGGAGCTAGGTGCGAGGGTTTCAGTAGTTGTGGCACACAGGCTCAGCCCCATGGCATGTAGAATCTTCCTGGACCAAGTTGGTAAGTGGATTCTTAACCACTGAACTGCCTGTTAATTTGTAAAGTTTTATTTTCTGGTACAAAATTTTGATGGGTAGAATTCATGTTTTGATTTGACGTAGACTTACATCCCTTATCGTGGATTAGCTGAGACCTTTTTGCTTTTCTGAGATACAAAGAAGTGATTTTTTTTAAAGTAAGTCTAAAATTCATTTATAGTTAATTAAGCCTTTTAAAATATATTACAGCAGTGATTTTCAAATTGGAGTCCCCTGGAAGAATTGTTAAAAGAAATTCTCTGGCCCGAAACCCAGAATTCCTGATTTTGTAGGTCTGGTATAGGGCCAGAGAATTTGCATTTCTGACTACTTTCCAGATCCCACCAATGCTTCTGGTCCAGCGACCATAATTTGAGAGTCACTATATTTGAATAACGATTTAAAGGGAAGGTGACCTTAGAGAAAAACAGTTAGATTTATAAATTGAATATTCAATATTTTAATTCTCATTAGTTTATTCTGACCCAAATTTTTTAGTCCTTAAGGCAATTAATTGTCAACAGCCTTTTTGATTTAGAATAGAAGGATAAAAAAATCAGTTATTTGCCAACTAAAAAAGAATCCTTAAAGTAGAAATTCATTGAAAGGTCAATAATAATTCTCTGTGTAAAGCAATTGCTGAGGAATACATGCAGATTGTTACCTTCAGCTCTGCTAAATTTACAACATTAAAATGTGTCTGGTCTTTATAAACAAGGTCATTTGCAGTATCTTTTCTGAATTCAAAAGACTAAATTCAGAGAACTTTATTAAGTTATTAGCAAATCATAAGCTGGTAGAACTAACCCTCTCATTTTCTAGATGATGGTGGGTCACTTTTTTAAAGTGTGAGAAATCTTACGAAATTAAACAGAATGCAGACATGGAAGATGTTTAAAGGTGATTAAGTACTTGGGACCTTGAGGAGGAAAAAATAAGTGAAAGGAGTGATCTAAATTTAAGCTAAATCAGGTTCACAGGCTTAATCAGTCAGCCTTTGGATGATGATGTTATTGTACTGTTTATGGTAATGAATTTGTTTTCCCTCCCATTCATATCAAAATGAAGTAAAGAGAAAAAAGAACTTAAGATCTTGGGGTGACCTCCAGAGAAACATGCTTGTTTTTGCATGAGAGTAAAATCAGAGGTCTTTGGCACAGATCTTAATAGTTTGTTTAAAAAAAAAAAAAAAAAGCTCTAGGTTCAAGCCACACACAACAGCACCATAAATGTGTAATATTATCTCTCACTAGTTATGTCAACTGTTCAGGAAAATGACAGCCTTCCTTGATGATGGAGTACTGGTTAAAGCTCTAACTCTGGGCAATCTCAAAGCTTGGGCAGGTGCTGGATAGAATTCTGCATGCTGTTGGAAACATTGCGTATGATTAATAAATATTTTCAAGTTTTCCACTTCACTTGCCAGTTCTTCAGTTCAGCTACTCTTCTCATTTTTTCTGCAGTGCAAGCTTAGGAGCCTCACATTTCTAATTGTGGAAATTCAAACAACATCTAGGGCTTCCCTGACAGCTCAGCTAGTAAAGAATCTGCCTGCAGTGCAGGAGAACCCCGGTTTGATTCCTGGGTCGGGAAGAGCTGCTGGAGAAGGGATAGGCCACCCACTCCAGTATTCTTGGGCTTCCCTTGTGATTCAGCTGGTAAAGAATCCGCCTGCAATGTGGGAGACCTGGGTTCGATCCCTGGGTTGGGAAGATCCCCTGCAGAAGGGAAAGGCTATGCACTCCAGTGTTCTGGCCTGGAGAATTCCATGGACTGTATAGTCCACAGGGTCTCAAAGAGTCAGACGCAACTGAGTGACTTTCACTTTCAACAGACAACTTTCAAACAATATCTATAAAGTCTTATTGGTACTTTTTTTAATTTATTTTTTAAAGATAATTTTATTTATTTATTTATTTTTGGCTGTGCTGGGTCTTTGTTGCTGTGCTGGCTTTTTCTTTAGCTGTGGCGAGAAGGGGCTACTCTCTAGTTGCAGTGCTCGGATTCCTCACTGTGGGGCCTCTCTTGTTGCAGAACACAGGCTCTAGGTGCATGGACTTCAGTAGTTGCAGCATGTGGCCTCAGTAATTGTGGTGTGCGGCCCCACAGCATGTAGACTGCAGTAGTTCTGGCTCATGGGCTTAGTTGCTCTGCGTCTATGTGGGATCTTCCCAGATTGGGGATCGAACCCAAGTCTCCTGCACTGGCAAGTGAATTCTTATCCACTGCACTACCAAGGAAGCCGTTTAATTGGAGGATAATTGCTTTACAATGTTGTGTTGGTTTCTGCCATACAACAACATGATTCAGCCGTAAGTATATGTACATCCCATACAACAACATGATTCAGCCATAAGTATATGTACATCCCCTCCCTCTTGAACCTCCCTCCCATAATACTTTTTCTTATAAATAAATATGTATTTTAAGTAAGTAATGTGAAGATTATAAATATATCAACGTAATGGAATACAGTGTTAATTTTTAGGCCTTTGACTTGGTACATGGGAATGTATACATGAAATAATATTTGATGAAAAAAGTAAGATTAAATTTTCCTTATTAAATAATCTAAGTTCATATTCAGCAGTACAGAATAATAAACTTCAGTGTGGCAAAAACTGCCATGAACAAAGTCTAAAAACAAACTGGGCAAAGGCTTATATACCTAGTGACAGATATATCTTAATATATAAAGAATCCTTATGAAATTAAAAGGGACATAACTCAGAAACAAATTACTAAAAGGTATGAGCAGAAAAATATCTACTTTTGCTTTATTGACTACACCAAAGCCTTTGACTGTGTGGATCACAATTTTTGGAAATTCTTAAAGAGATGGGAATACCAGACCACCTGATCTGCTTCCTGAGAAATGTGTATGCAGGTCAGAAGCAACACTTAGAACTGGACATGGAATAATAGACTGGGTCCAAATCGGGAAAGGAGTATGTCAGGGCTGTATATTGTCACCCTGCTTATTTAACTTATATGCAGAATTCAATTCAGTTCAGTCTCTGAGTCGTGTCTGACTCTTTGTGACCCCATGAATCACAGCACACCAGGCCTCCCTGTCCATCACCAACTCCCGGAGTTCACCCAAACTCATGTGCATTGGGTCAGTGATGCCATCCAGCCATCTCATCCTCTGTCGTCCCCTTCTCCTCCTGCCCCCAATCCCTCCCAGCATTAAGGTCTTAAGTACATTATGAGAAATGCTGGACTGGATGAATCACAAGCTGGAATCAAGATTCCTGGGAGTAATATCAATAACCTCAGATATGCAGATGACACCATCTTTATGGCAGAAAGCGAAGAACTAAAGAGCCTGTTGATGAAAGTGAAAGAGGAGAGTGAAAAAGTTGGCTTAAAACTCAGCATTCAGAAAACTAAGATCCGGACCCATCACGTCATGGCAAATAGATAGGGAAACAGTGAGAGCCTCTATTTTGCGGGGCTCCAAAATCGCAGCAGATGGTGATTGCAGCCATGAAATTAAAAGATGCTTACTCCTTGGAAGAAAAGCTATGACCAACCTAGACAGCATATTAAAAAGCAAAGACATTACTTTGTCAGCAAAGGTCCGTCTAGTCAAAGCTATGGTTTTTCCAGTAGTCATGTGAGAGTTGGACTATAAAGAAAGCCGAGCACTGAAGAACTGATGCTTTTGAACTGTGGTGTTGGAGAAGACTCTTGAGAGTCCCTTGGACTGCAAGGAGATCCAACCAGTCCATCCTAAAGGAGATCAGTCCTGAATATTCATTGGAAGGACTGATCCTGACACTCCAATACTTTGACCACCTGATGCGAAGAGCTGACTCATTGGAAAAGACCCTGATGCTGGGAAAGATTGAAGGCAGGAGGAGAAGGGGATGATAGAGGATGAGATGGATGGCATCACCAACTCGATGGACATGAGTTTGAGTAGGCTCCAGGAGTTGGTGAAGAACAAGGAAGCCTGGCGTGCTGCAGTCCATAAGGTCACAAAGACTTGGACACAACTGAGCGACTGAACTGAACTGATGAGCAGTATACATGTATGAAGGAAGAAAAAGAAATATAAATGGTAATAAATATATGAAAAGACTAGTTGATCAACCTTACTAGTAATCAGAGACATAGAAATTAAAACCTTTGTCTTTTGCCTTTCAGTGAGCAAGGCTTGATTCTTACTGCTACTGAAGATATGGGGAAATAGGCACTCTTCATTTGATGTTCATAGGAGTTAAAAGGTTGTCTTTATTTGGAAGCAGGCTGTCAAAGAGTCTGCTACATACACATGCCTTTGGAGATTATCTGGCAATTAACTCTAAAAATGCATACACTAGACTTCCCTGGCACTCCAGTGGTTAAGACTCCGAGCTTCCACTGCAGGGACATGGATTTCATCCCGGGTAGGGGAAATTCCACATGTCTCGAGGTACGGCCAAATAAATAAATAAATAAATGCATGTACCTTTTGACCAAGTATGACCACTTCTTGAAACTTATCCTATAAAAACATTTCCATAAAAGTACCAGGAAATATAGATGAGAATATTCTTTGAAATATCACTTATAACTGAGAATTTTGAGATCAACATTATAAGGTAATGGAGAATAGTAGGATCTCTTGACTAAACTGTCTGAAGTAGAATCTCAGCTCTGGAACCTCTTAGTTGTGGGAAACTAACTTTGGCAAACTATTTGATCTGCCTAAGCATCGGTTTCTTTATCTGTTAAATGAAGTTTAGAATATTAACTCAGTTTTATATGGATTAAATAGATGACTCACCTGAGCTGCTTAGCAGAATGTCTCACGCATTCATAGTCAATAAATCTTAGCAATTATTATCATAGTTATTACTGTGCTGCTACTGTAATGTTATTTTTTAATTATTTCTTTTTGCTTCTATAATATGTACGTTGAGGTATATTGGCAAAGCAGATTGCAGAGCATGGCTATAAAAGTATCTGAAAGTATGTCAGATTGCTCACCGTGTTCATGCTGTGAAGCAGAGATTCGGGAGGATGCTGAGTTTCTATTTATAAACCAAGTTGATAACATTTTTTAAAACTTCTAAAAATGTTTATAAACCCTTATTTATGGTATTTCTTTTAACTACAGAAATAAAACTAAAAGCCAAGGACAGGCAGGGAAGAAACGAGGTTTTTGTTTTTTTTTAAAAAACCCAAATGGGCAAGCATGCTCTATTAAAAAATACCTCCCCTCTCCACCCCAAACACACTCAAAAATACCTCCATAATCTTTGCTGCCCAAGAACTACTCTCCCTGCCTGAGGGTCCACATGTATTCAGTGGTTGGACTTGTACATGTTCTGAAGTGAGAGAAGGGGAAAGAATTAAAATGAAGCCTCTGATTTCACAGCGTAGGAGCTTTGGGGAATGTGGCTTCATAGGAACTCACTTCCCACATACTGGCCACTTCCCATAGGACCCCGCCCTCCCTGAAACTTACAACATTTGTGTAGTGAGTAATCTGCTTTTGCCACTGAAATGAAACCATTTATAATGGCTACAACACTGGTTTTTCTGAACCTTAAAAATAGTCTCAAAGGGCAAAACTGAAGGCAGTAAAATGATCCTTGGTTGCCAGAGCATAGCGGGAAGGGAGGGATAAATAGGCAGAGGGTTTTGGGGACAGTGAAACTCTTCTGTATGGTATTATGGTAGATGCGTGTATCGCACATTTTTCAAAACCCAGAGACTATACAATACCAAGAGTGAACCCTAAAGTAAACTATGGATTTTAGGTGATAATGTGCCAATGAAGATTGGTTGATTGTGAAAATATACCACTTCGGTGTAGGATGTTGGTGGGGAAGGTTGTGGGGGCAAGGGGTATTATGGGAGTTCTCGGTACTCTGCTCAGTTTTGTTCTGAACTTAAAACTGCTCTAAAAACTAAAGTTTTTTGTTTTCTTTTTAATTAATAAACGAGGACTTCCCTGTTGGTCCAATGTCTAAGACTCCAAACTCCTAATGCAGGGGACCCGGGTTCAATTCTTCATTGGGGAGCTAGATCCCACATGCTGCAAGTCTGACCTGGCACAGCCAAATAATAAAGAATTTTTTTTTTTTTAAAGAAAGAAATGAGTTACCAAGCCACATATACAAAGAGGCCTTTATGTTCTTATGTTTTAGAAATATATATTAACACTAAAATATTTATAAAGGAAATGATAGGTCTGAGTTTTCGTCGAAATAAAACTAGGGGCAAAGTGGGTGGGAATACAAATGGAATAAGATTTAACCTTGAGATGACGTAATTGAAGGTCAGGTGCACATGTGCTTCCCAGGTGACTCAGCAGTAAAGAATCCGCCTGCCAATGCAGGAGATGAAGGAGACACATCGGGAAGATGAGTCAGGAAGATCCCCTGGAGGAGGAGGTGGCAACCCACTCCAGTATTCTTGCTTGGAAGGTCCCATGGACAAAGGAGCCTGGTGGGCTTCAGTCCAGGAGGTCGCAGAGAGTTGGACACAACTGAGGGACTGAGCACATATGCAAAGTGCACGTGGGGCTTTATATACACTTTTGACATATTTACTTATTTACTTTAACTTTTTCCATAATTAAAAAAAATTGGTTTTAATCAGCCTTAAAAATAATGCTAAGTTGTCATTCTAATATTTAGCCAAAATTTTGCATTTTGAAAATCTCTTAGTACTTCTGTCACTTTCTAATATGACAGTTTTCAAAGGACACCTCTTCACCTCTTTGTGAAAAACACTTAACAAAAACAGCTTTATTGAAGAATAATTATCACACAATTAATTGCACATATTTAAAATAAGTATACAATTTGACCAGTTTTGACATACATGTATACCATGGAAACCACCCCTGCAGTCAAGATCATGAATATAACCATCACCTGTAAGTTTCCTCTTCCTTGTAATCTCTCCCTCCTATTCCTCCCCAACTGCTGTCTATCAGGCAACCACTTACTAACTTTTGTCACTGTATTCTAGTTTTCATTTCCTAGAATTTTATATAAATGAAATCATACTGTACATAACTTTTGTAAGGCTTCTTTCATTCAGCATAATTATTTTGAGATTCATCAGTGGTATAGCATGTATCAATAGTTCATTTTTATTGCTGTGTTGCATTCCATTATATGGATATACCACAGGTATTTTTTTTAATCCATTCACTTGTTTATGGATGTTTGCATTGTTTCTGGTTTTGGGTTATTACAAATAAAGCTGTTGTGGACATTTATGTACAAATCTTTGATTGGACATATTGCTTTCATTTATTTTGAGTAAATGCCTAAGAGTAGAATGTGATCCAGTGTAGAAAGTAGATATTTAACTTCTTAAGGTACTGTCAAACAGTTTTCCAAATTGATTGTGTAACTGCACTGCACTGGTGCAGTAACTTTGTGATTTTAGTTTACATTTCTCTGAATAATGATGTGAAGTGTCTGTTTATTTGCTTGTCTTCCTGATATCTTTGGTGAAGTATCTGTTCAGATCCCTTGCTCGGTTTTTAAATTGGTTTGTTTCTTTTCTCTTTCTTTTTCTAGGAGGTTTGGGGTTGTTTGTTTTCTTACTGAGTTTTATATATTCCAGATACAGGTCCTCTATGATATATGTGATTTGCAAACATTTTCCGATCTGTGGCTTGTCTTTTTATTTTCTTAGCAGTATATTTTAAAGGCCAGAAATAGATCAGTATAAATATTGATGAAATCTCTTTTATCTGTTTTTTCCTTTTGTGGGTCAGTCTCTTTTTTTTTTAATCTTTGTTTCACTCAGGTTCTCAAAAGTTTTTTCTTATATTACCTTCTTCTGGAAACTATAGTTTTAGGTTTTGCATTTAGGTCTGTATTGTGAGTATAATTTTTTGTGTATGGCATGAGGTATGGATTAAAGTTCATTTTTTTCCAGTTGGATATCCAATTGTTTCAGCATTGTTTGTTGAAAAAGACTATCCTTTGGCAAAAATCAGTTGTGCATATGTGTCAGGCTGTTTCTGGACTCTGCTTAGTCTGTTTGTGCCAGTACAACATTTTTTTGAGAACTGTAACTGTATAAGATGTGG
Organism: Bos mutus; assembly: GCF_027580195.1. NCBI lineage: Eukaryota > Metazoa > Chordata > Mammalia > Artiodactyla > Bovidae > Bos > Bos mutus. Next base: position 24,101,134 of record NC_091626.1, on the reverse strand, counting down.
CATTAGTTCTCCAACTTTCAAAGTTGTTTTGGACATCCTCCTGTATTTCCCTTTTTTAAAAATAAATTTTATCTGTTTAATTTTGGCTGTGCTGGGCCTTCGTTGCTGCACAGGCTCTTTTCCAGTTGTGGCCAGGTAGAGCTACCCTCCAGTTGTGCACAGGCTTTTCACTGCGGGGGCTTCTCCTGTGGTGGAGCACGGGCTGTGTGGTGCACAGGTTTCAGTAGCTGTGGGACGTGGGTGGCTTCAGTAGTTTCGGCTCCGTGGCCCTGGAGCACAGGCTCAATAGTTGTGGCTCAGAGGCTTAGTTGCTCTGCAGCATGTGGAATCTTCCTGAATCATGGATGGAACTCATGTCTCCTGCATCGGCAGGCAGATTCTTTACCACTGATCCACCAGGGAAGCCCCTATTTCCTATATTAACTTAATAAATATTACTATAGAAAAGCTGATTGAGATTGCATTGATTTACAGATCAGTTGGCGGGTGGGGGGCGGGGGGAGAATGTTGGTAGAATTGACACCTTAGCAGTATTGAGCCTTTTAATCCATGAACACACAATATAGCTCTACATTTATTCAGGTCTTAAAAAAAATTTATTTTTAATTGTGGTTAAGGACATGAGATACCATTTTACAATATTTATGTATTTTTAAAATTTTTGGCTGTGCTGGATGTTTGTTGCTGTGTGGGGGCTTTTTCTAGTTATGGTGAGCGGTGGGTGCTACTCTCTGCAGTGTGTGGTTTTTTCCTTGCAGTGTCTTCTCTTGTTACAGAGTGCAGGTCCTGGGGCACTGACTCAGTAGTTGTGGCGCATGGGCTTAGTTGCTTTGCAGCTCATGGGATCTTCCTGGATCAAGGATCGAACCTGTGTCCCCTGCATTGGCAGGTGGATTCCTAACCACTGGCCCACCAGGGAAGTTCCCATCTTAACCGTTTTTAAATGTGCAGCTCAGTAGTGTTAACTATATTCACATTATGGTGCAGTAGATTTCTAAAACATTTTTAACTTGCAAAACTAATACTCTGCACCTGTTGAACAGGATAGCCCCATTTCCCTGTCCCCAGAGCCCCTAGCAAACACAGTTACACTTTTTTTTTCAAGTTAGACTAGGTACTTTATATAAGTGGAATCATCCAGTATTTGTCTTTTTGTAACTTGCTTATGCATTTCACAGTATAAAGTCCTCAGGGTTCATTCATGTTTTAGCAAGTGACAAGATTTCCTTCTAAGGCCGAATAGTCCTCCGTTGTACATATGTATCACATTTCCTTTATCCATCTATTGTTAGACATTTGAGTTTCTTCTGTCTCCTGGCTCTTGAAAATAGTGCTGCAGTGGTCATGGGTGTGAAATACAGTATCTCTTTGAGATACTGCTTTCAGTTCTTTTGGATCTGTACCTGGAAGTAGAGTTGCTGGACCATATGACAGTTCTGTTTTTAATTTTTTGAGGAAGCTGCATCATTTCTTATCGCAGCTGTACCCTTTTACGTGCCCATCCACAGGGCACAAGGGATTCAACATCTCTGCACCCTTGCTAATACTTGTTATTTTCTGGGGAGTTTTTTGATAGTAGCCATTCTAATGGGTATAAGAGAGCTTATTTTAGTTTTGATTTTAATTTCTCTGATTAGTAACATTGAGCATCTTTTTTGTGTTTGTTGGCCATTTGTATATATTCTTCTTAGAAATGTCTATCGAAATGTCTGTTTAAGTCTTTTACCGTTTTAAAATCAAATTGTTTCTTTGTTGTTAAGTTATAGGAGTCTTTTATATATTCTGGATATTAACCCATTATCAAATATATAATTTGCACATATTTTCTTCCATTCTCTGGTGGCCTTTTTACTCTGTTTCTTTGATGCACAGAAGTGTAAAGTTTGATGTAGTCCCATTTGTCTGTTTTTGCTTTTGATCTTTAATTTCTTTTAGCAATATTTTATGATTTTTCAGTGTACACATATAATCAGGGTTCCCCAAGACCATGCTCAGGTTCAGTGATAAGCTAGTAGAACGACCCACAGATCTCAGAAAAGCTGTTGTACTCACTGTTACAGTTTACTGCAGTGAAAAGACAAAGATTAAAGTTAGCAACAGAAAAAGGCACAAGGGCAAGGATCCAGGAGACACCAGGCCCAAGCTTCCAATTGTCTTATCCCAGTGGAGTCATGCAAACAAATGCTTAATTCTCCCAATAGCAATGTGAGACAACATGCAGAGAGTACTGCTCACCAAAAAAACATACTTGAGCCCGGGTGTCCCAGAGTTTTATTCAGGGTTGGTCATGTACACATGGCTGGACATAGTTCTCTAACCCCTCCTAAGGTCAAGCAGATACCATGTGGCTCAAGACTCCCACCGTGGATCAGATTGTTAATGTGACCCAAGGCCTCCTGTAAACAGAAACAGCCTTAATAGGCAGGCTGTTCCAGGGACTTAAAGGTTATCTCCTAGGAGCCAGGCCAAATCTTTCTATGGTGTATGCAGGTTTTGGACACCCCTGACCTGCTGAGTTAATCCTTTACAGTACAAAAGCTCTTTCACATCTTTTCATCCTTCGGGTCTCAGCTCAAATGTCATGTCCTCAGAAAGATATTCTCTGGTCACATTACTTGAAAGTCCCATTCTATGTATTTATCACATCACCCTATTATAGTACTATCCTAATCTGTAATTATCTTGTTTATTAGCTGTCTTCCCCTGCTTGAAATCAGTTCATGAGGGCAGTCATGTTGGCTGGTACATCCTTGTATATAACTGGCATTCACTGTTTTTTAAATTTAAAAGTTTTAACTAAAAGTACCATAAGGCAAATAGAAAAAATGACAAAGGATATGAATACTTAGTTCATTTTAAAAAATGATCATTTTTTCCTAATGATAAGAGACATAGAAGTTAAAATTAAACTGAGATCTGTATTTTAATACCTATCAGTTTGGTAAAAATCCAGGCATCGCAAGCTTACTATGTAGACAAGGGCTTGTTGAAATAGGCACTCTCCTGCATTGCTGAGTGCACTATTTGGCTGTATAAATCAGGATTTGAAGTGAATATATACTTCGACCTTGTACTTCAGTGAAGTTATCCTATAAATATGCCCCTTCATGTGTGAAATAACTTCACTGCAGTGATGTTTGAAATGGCAAAAAGTTGGAAGCAAGTTTGGTGTCCATCACTAGGGGATTGGCCTAATAAATTACGATATCTTTATACACTGGCTGTGCAGCTGGTTTTTTAAGAGAATAAGGATATTCTTTACTGACATGTAGAAAACTTTCTAAGATACAATTTAAAAAAGAAAGCATAGTATAGGACAGTGCATTTCTTATGCTACCATTTCTGTGGACAAGGGGAATGAGAATATGTATTTGTATTTGCTTGTGTATGAATAAGGAAACTTTGAAAGGATTTGCTGAGAACAGTAACCAGTGGTACCCCGGGGGGTTAGGAAACCGAGAGTTAAGTGGGAGGTTTTTTACTGTATGCTTTTTTAAACTTCTTGAGTTTAGAATCAAATGTGTATTTTGCCTCTTTAAATAAATTGTATTTTTTAAAAAGACATAAATTATATAGTTAATTTTTAAAGTAGTATCCAAAGTATTATGTGAAACAGTGCTCTAGTATCCTGTATCAGCTCTGAGGGCGGGGCAGGGTGGGGTCACTAATGTTCACTATAAACCAGAATATCCAGTCTTACCCTTAACAAGCACGTTATGATTGCCTCTTTCATGCTAGGTTGACCCAGTTAAACAGCTCACGTAGCCTTATAGGAGAACTGTGGTGCCATAGAAAGAACAGTTTTGAAGTAAGAGATTTGACTTTGATTTTCCTACCTCTGTTGTTTTCTGACTATGAAATTTTGTATCAGTTGCTTTACTGTTCGTCTACCAAAACCTCCCAACATATAAAGATAAACAAGATGAAGTGAAAGTGCTTTTAAATTAAGTAAGTACTTTATATAAATCATATAATACTAAATTACATAAATGCTTTGTAAATGCTATATTAAGAGAGCTGTTATTACTTGCATTTACTTTATACTAAACATTAATCAGCCCAAGTTGGCCATAATTGTATTGCTGAATATTAGCCATAACTGCAGTGTTCTTAGCATATGGCACAGTCCCCTCCTTCTTAGAGGATTGAAGTGTGAATTCCCTCAGCTCTCCTGCTTCTCAGCTATCTACCCCACTATGCCCCTGTTGTCTAGAGCCCACCTTCCTCATAACCCTTTCCTTCCTACTGAACTTCAATGACTTGTGTTCAGCAAAAATTATCTTTCTTGATAAGTGTATATATTTTTCTGTCTTTTGTGCTTTGCAATTGTTTCCTTTCCACTCTCGTAGGCCTGGAGTCTTCATAAATGTTTCCTCCATGAGATCAAACTGAGGCAGAGAGCACCAGTGCCTTTGTAAGGCCAGCTTTTCTCTCTTTTTCCATTCCCCATCATTTATCCCCTACCCTGCTTCATTAGTTATCATCTCTGTGTTCTGTATCATCAACATTTTCTTCTAATCCTAACTCTATACTTTGACCTGACAAGTATGCTCAAGTCTCTGACATCCCTAAAATAATTTTTTAAAATTTGAATCTCCTCTTTTGTCCATTTTTGTTCTTTTTTGGCTTCAAGGAATAATTGCCTTTAATTTCTCAGTTTCCATTCATTCCCCAGTCCATTACAATTTATGGATAACCTGCTGCTTAAGCTTAGGAGTTATTCACACTTCTTTCCTTGGTGGTCATCTCACTTTGTATTTTTCCTTCCACAACTGTTGTGTTACATTAATGATCAATGCATCCATCTATACTTTCTCCCTGAGGTTTCATCCACTTTCATAGCTATAGAAACGAATGGCTTCCTTCAGCTGTCTTCTGAGCTTGAAATGCACCTGTCTAAATTCTCTCTCCACCTAACTAAAATCTCTCTCTGCTCCTCTAGCCTGCTTATCTTCTTGTGCTCCCTGTGTCCATCAGTGCTATCACCACCTTCCTAGTCCCTTAAGCCAAAACCTCCAGAGTCCTCATTGACTCCTTCCTGACCATTCTCATGTAATTTGCCACAAAGCTCTGTCATTCGTTGCTGAAGTATTTTTCTCACACCCCTCCTATTTTCCATCACCACTTCAGCAAGTTTGTTAAAAACAAAACATAATCTGATGTGCACTTCCTCAACCTTAGCAATTTTATGACTTTTTTGTTGCCTGCAGGACAAAGTCTGAAGTCTCTGGCACGGCAAACAAGGTTGTTTACAACCTGTTCCTAACCTTCCTTTTCCTGCCACCAGCCCTGACCACCCTGTTCTCAGTCACCTCAGGAGTTCTCATAGGTTTTCTGGATAGGCCTGTGCCACAGATGACCTTATCTCTGCCTGGAGCCCATTCACCTTCCATTCTTGAAAGTTCTATTCAAGAATTGTATCTTTCATGTTGTCTTTCTTTTTTGCTTTAAATTTTTATTGACATATAGTTGATTTACAATGTTGTGTTGGTTTCAAGTGTATAGCAAAGTGATTCAGTTTTGCATATATACATAGTGATTCAGTTACACGTATATACATATGTGTACTTTTTATTTTTCATATTATTTCCCTTGTGGTTAATTATAGGATATTGAATATGGTTCCCTGTCCTATACAGTAGGCCCTTTTATTTTATTCTATCTTACATGTAGTAGTCTGTTATTTACTAATCCAAAACTCCTAATTTATCCCTTCTCTACCCTCTTTCCCCTTTGGTAACCATAATTTTGTTTTCTATGTCTGTGAGTCTGGTTCCATTTTATAAATAAGTTCATTTGTTACCATTTTAGATTCCAAATATAAGTGATGTCATATATTTGTCTTTCTCTGATTTACTTAGTGTGATAATCTCTAGGTCCATGTAGCTGCAGATGGCATTATTTCATTCCTTTTTTATGGCCGAGTAATATTTCAGTGTGTGTGTGTGTGTATGCCACATCTTCATCCTTTCATTTGTTGATAGACATTTAGGTTGCATCCTTGTCTTGGTTTTTGTAAATAGTGCTGCTGTGAACATTAGGGTGCATGTATCTTTTTGAATTAGAGTTTTATGCCCAAGAGTGCAATTGCTGGATCATTTGGCAATTCTATTTTTAGTTTTTCAAGGAACCTCCATATAGTTTTCCATAGTGGCTGCATCAGTTTACATTCCCACCGTATGTTGCCTTTCTTGATCATAAAAAATTAGTTCTGTAGCACTTTGTTCACATCTCTAGTGTTTCTCTAATATTAAAACTATCTTATGAGCTTCTAAGGACAGCATCTAGATCTTTTTAATTTCTGCTGTAGTGTTACAGCAGAGTAACTAAAATATAGAATTCTTATAATTACTTATGGAATGAATAAATTGAAAGTCAAGTGAAAGAGAAAGCCTACAGTAAGTCTGCAGAGCAGTCATGTTGTTTTGTGAATGACAGATTGAGAGGAGGTTAAGAGCTTGATTTCTGCAGTCAGGCACACCTGGTGTTCAAACCCTCTTTATAACACAAGCTGTGGCTGTTTCCTTGCCTGGAAAGTGGTGATGGTAAGGTGGTTGTGAGAGTTAAATGTCAAAGTACACATCAGGAATTCCTTGGTGGTCTAGTGGTTAGGATGCAGGGCTTTCACTGTTTAGAGCACAGGTTCAATCCCTGGTTGGGGAACTAAGATCACACAAGCCTTGACGTGGAGCCAAAAAAAGGCACATATTAAAATCCCTAATACTGCTATTACCAAGCATGTAATATACTTGGTTAAACTCTATAGTCAAAAATGAGATACAAGATACAAGGTGTGTTTTCCTATGAGCTTCCTGGCTTAACCAAGCTGATTACCTCTTGTCAGCAACAGTGACTATCAGTCTACTTTCATATCCTGTTTTATGTAGTTCTCTGTTATTTTTCTCCTATTTTCTATTATTTTTATTTTGTTGTTGTTAATGCTCTTAAGATTCATTCTACCCTTTATAAAAACTGAATTCTAGATCTAATATATCAAAGAGGAAGTTGAGCTTGATTAGGCAAGGATAGACCCAGGCTAAGGATAATGGTAAAAAAGTGAGGTTTAGAACCAGAGAAAAATGGAGTCTACTTTCATTCCTTCATTCTTGCATTTATTGTCCCTTCCTCTATATAGGTGGGAATGGGTTTGGAGAGCATCAGAATTAAGGCCTAGTTTCTTTCTGTAAAGGTTTTGTTTTTTGTTTTTTAACTGAATACTGTTTTGAGATAACTGTAGATGGTAAGAAATAATACTGACAGATCCCCTGTATGTCACTACAAAGATTTCAAGTCTTATTAATAATGAAGGTGAGATAGTTCCTTGTATAAATGATAGGAAACTACAGGTAAAAAAGCATTTCATGATTTTTAAAAAGGTGAGAGTACTCTGCTTGGAGCTATAGTAAATAAAGAAGGCTTCATGCGGATGTCATTTTTTAAGTAAAAAATTCCAAAGAATGAGTACAGTTGTATTAGAGTTAGAAAGAGCCGGGTGAGAGGGGGGACCTGGGTTCCTCCAGTGGACAGTGGTAAATAATCTCGACTTTTAGGCTGTGTACTTCTTGTAAATTGATTCTCTCTGGCTTTAAGTTTTTGGAAACTCGCGTAATAATGGACCTGTTGTTACCCTGGGATCTAATCATTACATTTTCTGTTTCTTATATAGAACACTTTGATTTTCCTGGGAGTCTGACTTACTGAAAAATCTCTTCCTGTGCTTTTAGAATGACAGTAGAGAGCGGCATGAGCACGGCAACGAGAGGCGGAGGCGTGGCAACACTGAGTCGGTGTCCAATGGCCGAGCCCCCAGCAGCTCACAGCAGGTGGTGGAGCAAGAGGAAGAGGAAGATGAGGAGCTGACATTGAAATATGGCGCCAAACATGTGATCATGCTGTTTGTCCCTGTGACTCTCTGTATGGTGGTAGTTGTGGCCACCATCAAATCAGTCAGCTTTTATACCCGGAAGGATGGGCAGCTGTACGTATGAGTATTGTGGGTTGTTATTCTCGGCCAATCTAGCTGTCCTGCGTAGCGTGTCATCGTCACCTTGAAGACCTCTGACCTCTGCCCTGAAGGGCCGTGAAGGCTAGAGAGTCCATCCTCTCTGATAACTGGAAGCAGATGATGCTTTACGTAGAGAAAATAAAGCTGCAGAGTTATATTTTTTAATGTAGCATCCCTAGATTGGGCTCGATTTATTTGGAATTGAGCAAGTAAAGAATTGAGTAGTGATTTTAGCACCTCAGGGCTGTTGGGCCCATGTTCTTCTCCCTGGAATGTTTTTTTCCTTCTCTAACTTTGGTAGATTAATTCCTATCATCCTTCTCATCCTGGCTGAAAAATAACTTCCATGACCCTCCTAAAAGAATTAGGCCCTTCCCGGTATTCTTTCGCACCCTGTTCTTTTTTCACTTGTCACAATATGCAAGTGTACTTTCCCTACTTAATGCCTGTTTTCCTTCTATACCACGAGGACTACGAGAGCACTTTTGTTTCCAGGGTGAGGAATGTAATAAATGTTTGACCAAAAAAAAAAAAAGTTCAGTGAAAGGATGAAGAAGGAATGCAAACTGGCACTAAAGTGTTTGCTGAACTGTCACGTAGATTCTCTGGTGCTATTGGTGTCTGCCCTTTGTCTCCAAGAAAAATGCTTTGATTCAGATGTCACCTAGTTCTGTCTCTAGGACCCTGTTGGGCTCAAGATGTTTTAAGTGAATTCTGAAATTGGCAAGTGTCTGGAAAACTGTGGGGTTCTGAAAGCCAGGCTTTAACCTTTTGAGAGAAAGGCTAAGACAATGAGTGAAGAGCAGGGGTTGGAGACAGTTAACAAAAGAAGTTGGGGAATATTGTCTCTGTAAGTTAAAGTTAGGTTTGGCTGCATATTATAGAACCAGGTTAGCAAGCTGTGCCCCACAGGCCAGATCTGCCTGACACCTCCCTTGGTAAATGAAGTGTTACTGGAACAAGGCTGTGACCATTCGTTTATGTATTGTCTTTAGCTGCTTTCATACTACAAGGGCAGAGTTGAATGGTTGCAGCAGAGACCATATGACTCACAAAGCTTAAAATATTTACTCTGTAGTCCTTCACAGAAAGTTTGCCGAGCCCATTATAGAAAATCAAAACAGGAAATTCCCTGGTGGTCCAGTGGTTAAGACTTGACGCTCTCACTGCTGAGGCCCAGGTTCAATCCCTGGTCAGGGAACTAAGATCCTGCAAGCCGAATGGCACAGCCAAAAAAAAGAAAAAATTTAAAAAACTGGTTTGAGTTATATACATATTTTCTTGTCTCCCACAGAATAGTGAAGAGGTAGTAGTTCAGATTGTACAGTGCTTTCTTTTCACCAAGGACTCAGGCTTCTTCATTCCTTCTCTTTTGGCTTCGGTTGTCTAGATTATTTCGGGGTCCAGTATTGGTGCTGGAGCCCCAGCCTTCATTCACACAGCAGGAAGGAATGGAAGAGAATAGACATACCTCTCAGCAGAACTCACTCCTCCCTTAGAAATTCCACAGACCACATCTGCTTATAACTCAGTGGTCATTACTTATTCTCATGGCTGTACGTAACTCCAGGGGAGGCAGAAATAAAGTCTTCTGTTGAAAACATTGGTACCTGGAATAAAAGTGTTTTCATATGAAACAAGGGTAGATGGATATGTGACATTGTCTCAAGACAACTTTAGTTGTAGTCACCCTACAGATACAAGATAATTATCCACCATTTTACCTTCCTGTTAGAACCACTTGTAGCCTAGGTGTTATGGCAGAATCTGGTAGTACTTTAACAAATCACTGATAAGCTGTGGAGAAAACATTTGATGAGGTTATTATTTCAGTATAAAGCGTCCACTAGATGGAGCCAGTGTCTGGCGCACGTGGGTCCACCTCGATTTTAACCATCTCCTTTTATTTTGAAGAGCTTATTTTAGCATAAAGCTGCTTTTCTTAGGTTAAAAATTCTTGGTTATATTGATGAGCTGAAAAAAAAAGTGATTCATAAGGTATCAGTTAAATCTGGGAAACAAAACTGGTTTTGGAGAGCATGTAGTTTAGAATCTCCATTAACCCCTGGGGCTTTTGTTTTATTACAGAATCTATACTCCATTTACAGAAGACACGGAGACTGTGGGGCAGAGAGCCCTGCACTCAATTCTGAATGCGGTGATCATGATCAGTGTCATTGTCATCATGACGATTCTCCTGGTGGTTCTATATAAATACAGGTGCTACAAGGTGAGCATGAGACACAGAGCTTTGCTTTCCACCATATTTTTTTTTTCCCAATAATTTTATTTATTTTTGGCTGTGCTGGGTCTTTGTTGTTGCGTGGGTTTTTCTCAAGTTGAGGCGAGCGGGAGCTACTCTAGTTGAAGTGCTTGGGCTTCTCATCGCGACGGCTTCTCTGGTTGGGGAACGTGGGCTCAAGGGCATACAGGCTTCAGTGGTTGTGCCGCATGGGCTCAGTAGTTGCGGCTCCCAGGCTCTAGAGCACAGGCTCCAATAGTTGCGGCACATGGGCTTGATTGCTTCACAACTTGTAGGCTCTTCCCAGATCAGGGATCGAACCCACGTCTCTTGCATTGGTAGGTGAATTCTACCACCGCGTCACCAGGGAAGCCCTCCACCATCTTCTTTATTTTATGGTTGGATTGTCCTGTCACCTTACTTGGTCTATTAAAGAAAAAGGTCTTATATTCTAAAACTAAGTTAATTTTTAGTCTCCCCCTCCTCATTTGTGGAACAAAAAAGGCATAAATGAAAAACAAATGTTTTCATAAAATATCGCAGTCTAAATGGTTTTAACATTTTGGTTTGCAGTATACTTAGGACCTTCCAGAAGAATATATCCTAAGACCTTTGTGAATTCCCTCATTGACAAATAGCACTATATGATATAATTGTCCCCCGTAAAATAATGTATAACCACAGAAAATCAGATTTTCAGCTTGAATGCATGCATGCTCAGTTGCTCAGTCGTGTCCGACTCTGTGACCCATGGAATGTAGCCCACCAGGCTTCTCTGTTCATGAGATTATCCCAGCAAGAATACTGGAGTGCTTTGCCATTTCCTTCTCCAGGGGATCTTCCTCACTCAGGGGTCGAATCTGAGCCTCCTAAGGCTCCTGCATTGGCAGGTGGGTTATTTACCACTGAGCCACCGAGGAAGCCCCTTCAACTTGAGTACAAAGCAGTGAAGCCACCTTCGGATGCCGATGTTGAACTCACTGATGACTGGCTGAATTCCCGTCCATTCCCTCACCTTCTCTCCTGCAGGAACAGGAATTTTTTGCTTGGGAAATAAAGGCAGGGGCGGTTATGCAGGGAAGAGACAGGCCCAGACCTCCCCGTCTCTGCTCCCTACCTCATGCTACCTGAGTAACTTGAGGGTGAATTTCAGCTGTCCGGCACATGTTTCAGATTCCTGCCTCAGAAAAATGACAAGTTATTACAGTTCATAAACCTTTAGGCTCGTTCTCAAATAAAAGAAATAAATATTAACTTTTCAAATATTGAATTCTACACTCTTTTTACTTCTGTGTTTTCTATACTTCAGTATATTCTTTAACATGATTAAAATCAAGTGTATAATCAGTATGTGTCCTTTTTTAAAACTATTACTTTGGCATAAGCATTTTCCCGTATTATAAATTCTTAGAAAATATGTGTAATGACTACATAATATTTGACTCAGTGAGTGTATTGTCATTTACTTCCCCTAATTTGGACATCTCAGTTCTTTCCAGATGTTCACTATCCTAAAAAACAGTGAATGTCTTTATGCATAGAGCTTTTCAATTTTTCAAATTATTTCCTTAGGGTATAAGCCCAGGCACAGAATTTCTGGAGCAAATTGTCTACATATTTTTGGCTGTCTTGGTATGCAGAATTTTGTTTTCAAATTGATAGTATCAATTTGTACTTAACACTGGTGGTGAATGAGGCTGTCTTACTCTACTTTCACTAGCATTGAATTTTTAAAAATACCTGTGCAGGGAATTCCCTGGCAGTCCAATGGTTAGGACTCTACACTCCACTGCAGGGGGCAAGGGTTCAATCCCTGGTCAGGGAACTAAAATCTCACATGCTGTACAGTGTGGTTAAAAATACATACATACATACATATATATATGTATATGTATGCTGCTGCTGCTAAGTCACTTCAGTCATGTCCGACTCTAGCAACCCCATGGACTGCAGCCTACCAGGCTCCTCCATCCACGGGATTTTCTAGGCAAAAGTACTGGAGTGGGGTGCCACTGCCTTTTCCGATATATATATATATATATATATTCTAACCCTAATAGGCAAAGCAAAAACGTCTTAGTTTGGTTTTAGTTGATTATTAGTGAGATTGAATATCCTTCACTATTCACCTTTTTACTGTTCACAGACTTCTAAAATTATACAGAGTTTAACCTTGTTTGTTGAGTGGGTAAAAGTATTAACCTAAGTGATGACCATTTACAGTCTGACATCAGAATCTGGAGATTGAAGACAAAAGATGTGATGTGACCGGAGTCATCTACACTCAGGCACCCAAAGAGCAAATGATGTAAAACCATTCCCCTCCCACTGCTTAAATGTGCTCATGTGTCAGTTACTTTTATATTTTTTTTCACTATATACAATTTTGTGTACATAGAAGTGTCTACCTGCCAGTTCCATTTCTCTGCTTTATTGGACTCTCTTTGTGACTTGTATCTGGATTGTGTGCTACTTTTGTTCTTCACATGGTAGTGGGAGTCCCCTAGGGATTTACTTTCTTTGGTGTTTGGAAACCTCTTTCTGCTTCTCCAGCAGGAACTTAGAGGGCTTCTCATCTTGCTAAAGCCCACTTAGGTTGTGTTGAGTGCAGGTGGGGGAGGGCAATACTGGAGGGAAAAGGTGGTAAACTTAGCCCTGGCTTCCTGGTGCTTCTGATTCCCCAGCCTATGTACTGGCAGCTACGTGCATTCGGTCTAGATTTTATAGGTGTATTTGGTAGGAGAGACAGGATGGAATGGGCTTTGTTACTCCTTATTAACTAGAACCTTTCTCAAGGTATTTTTGGTGGTTTTGTGCATCTTTTAGTTAGTGCTTCGTGTTAGACAGTCTAAAGGTTTATACTCAGCTGGATTTCCATGTCCACCCATTCACTGGTGGCGTTTTGCTTTGTTTTTTAAAATGCTTATGTCTTGGCCAGCCCAACCAATCCTATAGCAACAAGTTGTTTACTTTGATTCTTAGTATAAAAATAAAAGGGGCTTTTGAGTCAGAAATTCAGAAACTTGCCAGGACCTGTTTGGAAATAAGCCCTGAGGATTTGTTGTGTCAGGAGTTGGTTGTGCAATGTCTTTGAGAAGCACAGGAAGCTAAAAGACCAAACAAACCTTGAAAAGGAAGAACTGGAAAAGGCAGTTTAATGATTTATTGTTTGATAGAGATGAAACCATATAGCTTACTGAAGTCACATGATTTCTGGCCTAGATAGTTCAGTGTTTAGAGGAGATCTTTGCCATACTGTACTGAATCAGGGCTCATTTGTTTCAGAGCCAAGAGGAAAGCTGAACTAGGGATTTTTGCAAGATGAGAAAGGCCTGTTTTACCACCTGATGTTCTAGGAAAAGGGGAGGTGTTATTTAGTCATCAGAAGAGGCTTTGAATTCAGGTAATAATTCAGAAAATCATAACATCTATGATTAACCTAGTAAGAAAACCATTTAAAGTCATTATTGCAGGCAGAGGGCTAATATTTTTGCAGTATGAAGAGCACATACAAATAATTAAAATTATGGATATCCTAATAAGATATTTTAAAAACACAAGAAGAGAAATTATGAAGGAAATCTAAACAGCCAGGAGAGGAAAAGAGGAGAGAGGGGTGTATGTATATTTCCTCACTAGCAAAAAATATATATATTAAAATAGCAAATTAACATTTAGCTTATTGACTTGGTAAAAACTAATCAGAACTTAATTTGCAGAGTCACTAAGCCAGTATATATCAGTAGTCTGTACACTTTGATTCTGTAATTTTGCTTTCATGATTTATCCTAGAGAATTAAAAATGCTGAAAAATGTTTGCATACTAGATACTAATCCTAGCATAAAATATAATTGGAAAAAGAAGGAAAACCCTACAGATCCCATGCATAAGGCAAAAATTGTGAACTCATGCATATAAGCAAACTATTATAAAGGCATTTAAAATCTATATTTTCAAAAAATATTTGGTGGAATGAGAATTTGTCTAATAAAAATAGAGTTTTAAAAGACAGAATGTAAACTCTTATATTACATGATTCTAATTTTTTTAAAGGTCTTTACATATGCAGACAAACATGTCTGAAAAGGAAAGATTAATATCAACTTTGGTTCTCAGTGGTCAGTGGAAATTGTTTTTTTCTTTTAGTGTTTCTATATTTTCTATATGTCATAAGTATATATTACTTTGTATTCAGAAAAATACTGTTTTTTTAAAATAGCATTTCATGTTCCCTTGCCCCTCCCCACATAAAACAAGATAAAAAAACTTTCCTTAAGAAAGTTGAGGATTCCTAGTATGCAATATTTACTCTCGCCCTTAATTTGGAGTTTAATATGGAATATCCATGTACATCTTCCACTCTTTAGAGTTTATTGTTTTGTGTTATTTTGTATGGGGCTTCCCTCATGGCTCAGCGGTAAAGAATCCGCCTGCAATGTAGGAGACCTGGGTTCGATCCCTGAGTCCGATCCCTGGGTCGGGAAGATCCCCTGGAGAAGGAAATGGCAACCCACTCCAGTATTCTTGCCTGGGTAATTCCCTGAGCAGAGGAGCCTGGCAGGCCTACAGTCCATGAAATTTGGATTATTTCTAAAGCTGGCTTGGGAGTACAGTGGGCTAGGATGCATATAGAAAGATTCCTTTTTGCTTAAGCTTTATTGTTTTCTTTGCACGTGAAATAAAGGACTCCCTTCAGAACATTTTGCTAAAGTTGAAGTACTTAGAGGGAAATGTACAGGTGTCTTCAGCTTACTTTGATACATATTAAAATGGACTCATCAGGTGGAGAGATGGATAGCAATGTTACAGAGCAAGTACAGCAAATGTGAACCATAGAATTTAGGTGGTATATGGGCAGTGGTTCACTGTGTGTTTGAAAATTTTTATAATAAAATGTTAGGGGAAGTTTTTGTGTAAGAACACCAGAAATTAAATTTATTGTATTTGGATAGTAAATTTAGAATATTTAACTGTTGAAGGAATACCAACTTTCATGATGGAAAACCACTCTTTTGACCTTTTCCCAAGTTGTAACATTTTATAAAGTTGTTTTAAAGAAAGGCAGAGAGACTTTTTAAGAAATCTTTTCTTTCAAAGGATTTAATAATCACATGTCACCTTGAATGATCAAAACAGAGCCAAAAGAGAAAATGAACATAGATTCTAATGTTAACTTTAGTAACAACTAGATTTTGATAACTTAGAGCTGTATAATTGGAACAGCTAGATCTGGGAGGTGGGGGTGGAAGATTTTTTCTTTTAAATGGAGACAAAATAATATTCTTGATCTGAAGCTTTTCTTTTTATAATTTATTTCTGGCTATGCTGGGTCTTCATTGCTGTATAGACTTCTAGTTATGTAGAGCAGAGTCTATTCTTTAATTGCAGTGCACGGGTTACTCACTTAACTGCTCAAGCTTCTCCTTGTGGTGGCTTCTCTTGTCTTGAAGCACAGGAATTGCGGCACGTGGGCTCAGTAGCTGCGGCTCCCAGGCTCCAGAGCACAGTCTCAGTTAGTTGTGTGGCAGGACCTTAGTTGTTCCAAGGCATGTAGGATCTTCCTGGACCAGGGATCAAACCTGTGTCTCCTGCATTGACAGGCAGATTCTTTACCACCAAGCTGCCAGGGAAGCCCTGGAGCTTTCTTTTTTATTTCTTTAAGGTTTAATTTGATCTTTCTGGTTAAGAGATATGTTTGGAAAAGTTGGTGGTTGAGTAGCTTCTTCTGTCATAACAGTAAAATTCATTGAAAGAATAAAGATTATTATGGGTGTATCTACCTTAAAATAATTTTACTTTTGGTTAAAAATTACTTGACAGTTTATCATATTTCTCCATTCTGTTTTTTAAAACTGCAGACTCCTTGGGTTGTATAGTATTTTCCCAAATATACTCATCACGTAAAATTACCATAATTTTTTTTATCTTGTATAATAGATTAATCAAGCTCTAGGGACTTTTCCTAGTGGTCCAGTGGTTAAGGCTTCGTGCTTCCACTGAAGGGGGCATGGTTTCTATCCCTGGTTGGGGAACTAAGATCCTGCGTGCTATATGTTCAGTTCTGTTCAGTCCAGTCGCTCAATTGTGTCTGACTCTTTGCGACGCCACCAACTGCAGCACACCAGGCTTCCCTGTCCTTCACCGTCTCCCAGAGTCCACTCAAACTCATGTCCATTGAGTCGGTGATGCCATCCAACCATCTCATCCTCTGTCATCCCCTTCTCCTCCTGCCTTCAATCTTTCCCAGCATCAGGGTCTTTTCAAATGAGTCAGTTCTTCACATCGGGTGGCCAAAGTATGTTATATGGCTAGGCCCCAAAAAATAATTGATTAAAAATCAAGTTCTGATTCTATCTCTCATTTTAATATGCTTTACATGAGTTATAGGGACTAATATTTATATAGTGCTGTATGAATTCTGCGTTATAATGATGGACTGACACATAAGCATTATTAATGAACCAAGTAAAATAAACATAGCATACTAATACTGAAATCTCGGATACTGAATATTTTTTCTTCAAATGGTTATATAATTTAGAAGGCCTATTTTCTCTGTAGAGTTAATGTATGTGTACACTGGTCACTTAACTGAATTTCTGAGTTTCAGTTTTGTAACTTTATCAGTTATTTTATCAATTTATTATCAGTTATTTTATTTATTAATTTTATTGTAGGAATACATCAGAATTCCTCTATTGAAAATATTGCTCCTTTAAAGTATAAATGTTAACTGTTGACTCTATTGATACCTTTTCTAATTGAAGTCTAGTTAATTTATAAAATACATTCTTGTTGTTTATCTATTTTACACATAGTGGTTTGTATCTCTTAATCACATACCCGCAATTTATTTTTTTAAATTTTTATTAGAGTATAGTTGATTTACAATGTTGTGTTAGTTTCATGTGTTAGTACGTATATATATATATATATATGTACGGGGTCGCAAAGAGTCAAACACGACCGAGCGACTGATCTGATCTGATCTGATGTGTGTATATGTCCACTCGCTTTTTCTAGGATTCTTTTCCCATAGAGGCTATTACAGAGTATTGAGTAGAGTTCCCTGTGCTATACAGCAGGTTCTTATTAGTTGTCTATTCTATGTATAGTAGTGTGTGTATGTCAATCCCAATCTCACAGTTTATCCCACGCTCCCTTCATCCTTTGGTAATGATGTTTGTTTTCTATATCTGTGACTCTGTTTTGTAAATAAGTTCATTTGTAGCCCCCCTTGTTTTAGATTCCACATATAAGCAATATCATATGATATTTATCTTTCTGTGTCTGACTTACTTCACTCAGTATAACAATCTCTAGGTTCATTCATGTTGCTACAGTGACATTATTTGGTTCTTTTTATGGCTGAGTAGTATTCCAGTGTATATATGTACCACGTTTTCTTTATCCATTCCTCTGTTGATGGACATTCAGGATGCTTCTGTGTCTTACCCATTGTAGATAGTCCTTCTGTGAACATTGGCATACTCCTAATTTATACCCCCCACTTCTCATTCACCTTTGGTAATCACTGTTTTTTTCCTATATCTGTGTATCTGTTTCTGTTTTGCATGTACATTCATCTGTATTATTTTTTAGATTCCACTTATAAATGGTATCATACAGTATTTGTCTTTCTCTGACTTATTTCATTAAGCCTAATATTCTTTAGGTCCATCCATGTTGCTGTAAGTGGCAGAATTTCATTCCTTTTTAAGGCTGAGTAGTATCCCTGTGTGTGTGTGTGTGTGTGTGTGTGTGTGTTTACATGTACTGCATCTTCTTTATCCATTTGTCTGCTGATGGGCAGTTGGGTTGCTTGCATATGTTGCCTGTTGTAAATAGTGCTGCTGTGAACACAGGCGTTCATGTATCTTTTCAAATTAGTGATTTTTTTTTTTTTTTCTGGATACATATCCAAGAGTGGAAGTGCTGGATCATATGGTAATTTTAGTTTTTTGAGGAACCTTCATTTTATTTTTCACAGTGGCTGTACCAATTTTCATTGCCTCTAACAGGGTACAAAAGTTCCCTTTTTTCTATATCCTCCGCAACATTTGTTATTTGTGGTCATTTTGATGATGGCCATTCTGACAAGTATGAGGTAATACCTCATTGTTGTTTTGATTTGCATTTCTCTAATAATTAGTGGTATTGAGTATCTTTTCGTGCGCCTGTTGGCCATTTGTATGTATTTGTTGAGAAATTGTGTTCTCCCATTTTTTTGATTGGGCTCTTTGTTTTTTTCTTTTCTTGGTGTTGAGTTCTGTGATTTGTTCATATATTTTGGATATTAACCCCTTGTCAGTCATATCATTTGGAAATATTTTTTCCCATTCTGTAGGTTGTCTTTGATAATTTATTTTGAATGTATCTTTTCTTTTAAAATTTTACCTATTTCTAAAGGAATGAAGGTCTCTATGTATGAAATTTCTATTTTATTAGTAGTTGAGCACCAACTGTTACAGGTATTTACTGTTCCTAAAGCTGCTTCTGTTTTGGTATTTGAAAATCATAACATACACAGAAATAACATACTGTTTTTGAAGTAAGAAGTTTGGATTTTTTTTTTAGGTTGCGGGATCTGTTAATTATATTGAAATTCTTTTCTAGGTCATCCATGCCTGGCTTATTGTTTCATCCCTGTTGTTGCTGTTCTTTTTCTCATTCATTTACTTGGGGTAAGTGGTTAAATATTTGGTCTCTTTTTCAGAAATTAACTGTTTGGACTCTATAACTGTCACTTAAAGAAATGTTCTTTGTTGATGAGTTATTCTTAAATTATTGTTTCCATGTATAGATCATCCTTGGTATGTATACAACTTGTTAATATTATCAATAAGTTCAGTTCAGTTCAGTCGCTCAGTTGTGTCCGACTCTTTGTGACCCCATGGACTGCAGCACGCCAGACCTCCCTGTCCATCACCAACTCCGGAGTTTACTCAAACTCATGTCCATTGAGTTGGTGATGCCATCCAACCATCTCATCCTCTGTCGTTGCTTCTCCTCCTGCCTTCAATCTTTCCCAGCATCAGGGTCTTTTCTAATGAGTCAGCTCTTCACATCAGGTGGCTAAAGTATTGGAGCTTCAACATCAGTCCTTCCAATGAACACCCAGGACTGATCTCCTTTAGAATGGACCGGTTGGATCTGCTTGTAGTCCAAGGGACTCTCAAGAGTCTTCTCCAACACCACGGTTCAAAAGCATCCATTCTTCGGTGCTCAGCTTTCTTTATAGTCCAACTCTCACATTCATACATGACCACTGGAAAAACCATAGCCTTGACTAGATGGAACTTTGTTGGCAAAGTAATGGCTCTGCTTTCTAACATGCTGTCTAGGTTGGTGGTGGCTCGGAGGTTAAAGCGTCTGCCTCCAATGCGGGAGACCCAGGTTCGATCCCTGAGTCGGGAAGATCCCCTGGAGAAGGAAATGGTAACCCACTCCAGTATTCTTGCCTGGAGAATCCCATGGACGGAGAAGCCTGGTAGGCTACAGTCCACAGGGTTGCAAAGAGTCAGACATGACTGAGTGACTTTTCTTTCTTTCTTTCTAGGTTGGTCATAACTTTCCTTCCAAGGAGTAAGCGTCTTTTAATTTCATGGCTGCAATCACCATAGGGATATGCTTTTGTTGATCCTTATTTATAATAAGAACTTAAAGAACTCAACACTGCAGTTAATTCTGTCTTTTTAGTAAAGCAAATTTACTGTATTCTTTAGTATAATTTATAAATCAATATTAATGCATTTCAAACAAGTATAAACATGAATTAATTGATTTTCAAACTTTCATTTTTTTTATCAGTCTTTTTTTTCTTTCAACTGAAATCTTACATGAGAACTGCACATACAGCATAGAAAAAAGTGGAGCTGCTCTGTTGAAGAGAATAGAGAGGCTCAGAGATTTGCCCACTTGGTCTTTCTCTCAGCCCCAGTAACAGAATGCAGGTCATTGCACTAGCTCTTAAATTAGGAACAGAAACATTAAAAGTAAAAAATAAACTGAAGGATTAATTCTTTGGTAGAGGCAGGGAGAATGACCATAGACCAAAGAAATCAATGTAAGAATCTCTATGAAATAGATTATTTTCTCGGAAAAAGCTAATTGCCACTAGTGACCACTGAAGTGATAGAAAATCTAAGTACAGGAAAGAAAAAAAATACAGAAAGTTGTTGAAGAGGTTCTTGTCCACCTCCACCAATAACAATAATACCAGGCTCAAATAATTTCATAAGAAAATTCTATTAAACCTTTTAGGAACTGATAATTCTGATACTATTTTAACTGTTTCAGGACATAGAAAAAGCAGAAAGCTTCCAGATTCTTTTTAAGAAGCCAGAATAATATTTATACCAAAACCCCATAAATAATCAAGAAAAAGGAAACCGTAGACCACTCCTGTTTATTGATGCCAAAGAATAACTCAGTCTAGTCGCTCAGTCATGTCCAACTTTTTGCAACCCCATGGACCACAGCATGCCAGGCCTCCCTGTCCATCACCAACTCCCAGAGTTTACCCAGACTCATGTCCATTGAGTCGGTGATGCCATTCAACCATCTCATCCTCTTTCGTCCCCTTCTGCTCCTGCCCTCAATGTTTCTAAGCATCACAGTCTTTTCAGAAGAGTCAGCTCTTTGCATCAGGTGGCTAAAGTATTGGAGTTTCAGCTTCAGCATCAGTCCTTCCAGTGAACACTCAGGACTGATTTCCTTTAGAATGGACTGGTTGGATCTCCTTGTAGTCCAAGGGACTCTCAAGAGTCTTCTCCAACACCACAGTTCAAAAGCATCAATTCTTGGGTGCTCAGCTTTTTTTATGGTCCAACTCATATCCATACATGACTACTGGAAAACCCATAGCTTTGACTAGACAGACCTTTGTTGGAAAAGTAATGTCTCTGCTTTTTAATAAGCTGTCTAGATTGGTCATAACTTTTCTTCCAAGGAGCAAGTGTCTTTTAATTTCATGGCAGTATTCACCATCTGCAGTGATTTTGGAGCCCAAAAATATAAAGTCTGTCACTGTTTCCATTGCTTCCCCATCTATTTTCCATGAAGTGATGGGACCGGATCCCTTGATCTTAGTTTTCAGAATGTTGAGTTTTAAGCCAACTTTTTCACTCTCCTCTTTCACTTTCATCAAGAGGCTCTTTAGTTCTTCACTTCTGCCATAAAGGTGGTATCATCTGCATATCTGAAGTTACTGATATTTCTCCTGGCAGTCTTGATTCCAGCTTGTGCTTCATCCAGCCCAGTGTTTCTCATGATGTACTCTGCATATAAGTTAAAAAGCAGGGTGACAATATACAGCCTTGATGTACTTCTTTTGCAGTTTGGAACCAGTCTCTTGTTCCATGTCCAGTTCTAACTGTTACTTCTTGACTTCTCAGGAGTGTATAGACTTCTCAGGAGGCAGGTCAGGTGGTCTGGTATTCCCATCTTTTGAAGAATTTTGCACAGTTAACGATAGTTTGGAATTTTGGGGGTTTTGTGTCAAGTGCTAGGATATTTAAAATACTGTAAATAGCTGCATTGTCTAGCTATTGCAACATTTGCTTTGAAATTTCTAAATGGAAAGATCATCTTTCTGCATAGTCTCCAGAATCTAGTTTGCACTTAAATGACTGCCTTCTTTGTCCTCAGTTACCTGTCTTCTATATTTGTATCTCTTTACTTTAAAATGGGGTTTCCTCCCACCCAAATTAAAATATTGTTTTCTTCATGGTAAAAATGCTAAACATTCATTGTGAAAAAAAGAAAAGAAGATAAGTTAAGAAATTTCAAATTCCTGGCATCTAAAGCTATGTCCTGCATCTTTTCAGGAATTACTATATTGATCTCTTGATCTCTCTTCTCATACACTATTTCACATAAATAAGATCATGTTTTTTTTTTTTCCAGGCAGCAATATGTCATGCCTATATTCCATGTTTTGTGTATAAACATATGTATAAAATGCATATATTTAAATGGATGCACTAAATTTAATTTTATGAAAATAATATCGTATGTCCTAAGCTCTAAACTTTATTTTACATGTTTCATTTTTTTTCCAATTTCAGATACTGCAAGGATTTCCTGAAGTACAGAATAGCATTTTAGGTGTTATATGGCCTTTTTTTTTCTTTTTAGTTTTTGTACTTATTTTTACAGCTGTGGCTGTGATACTTGTTTCCCATTTTTATGAATGATACAAGTATCTGTTTAATTTTTTTCAGGGAAGTGTTTAAAACCTATAATGTTGCCATGGACTACATTTCGGTTGCCCTCCTGATCTGGAATTTTGGTGTGGTGGGAATGATCGCCATTCATTGGAAAGGTCCACTGAGACTCCAGCAGGCATATCTCATTATGATCAGTGCCCTCATGGCCCTGGTATTTATCAAGTACCTCCCAGAATGGACCGCCTGGCTCATCTTGGCTGTGATTTCAGTATATGGTAAAACCCGAGACTGACATTTTGTTCATCACAGAAATACCTCCTGGTGTGTTTTCCTTCCTCTTCTAGTTATCTTGACTTAGGGAAAATAACAGTAATATCCCATAACTTTTCAGTAAATAATCAGTTAGCTGTAATATCTTTTTCATATAAAGATTTCAAATCTTTTGAAGTTGAGTCCTTTAAAAATATTTTATTATTGCCTCCAGTTTAACTCAGGGATGAGTTAACAGAAGGATCCATAGACTTCTGGTTGTAAGACTTAGATTCACATCCCATTGCTACCACTGACATAAATGACCTCAGGAGCCCTTTGGGATCAAATGAGTGAGCAAACAGCAGTGGGAGTTTGTACCCTTTATGGACAGCAGTGGAGCTACGTGTGATGGAGCTCACTGGAGAGTTGTGCTTTTCATGTCTTAATCCAGGCATCCTTGATCAAAGAATGGGATCCAAGTTCAGCTAACTTGGGATCCAAGTTAGCTGAACTTTAGGCAGCCATCCTATTTTGGCCTATTTGTGTGTTTTTACAGACCCTTGAGACTTTGCCAGTAGTCTAGCCACCTGGTTCTGCCAGTGGTAACAACAGCAGTTACTTATCCAAGGTTTCTCTCTTTAGGCAAAGTAAGTGAAACAATCTCTTGCTTCATAGATACCAAAAATAGAAATCAAAGTTATACATGTCTCTGTACATATTAAATCTGCAACGCAGACCTCAATTTGGAGTTCCAGACATTCTAAATGTACAATGCTGAGCTCTTCAGCAAGGTGTGCAGTGTAACTTTCACCTCCCTTACAGTCTTATGATGTAGGCCTCACAGGGCACCATTATGACATACTGCTGCTGCTAAGTCGCTTCAGTCGTGTCTGACTCTGTGCGACCCCATAGACGGCAGCCCACCAGGCCCTCCCGTCCCTGGGATTCTCCAGGCAAGAACACTGGAGTGGGTTGCCATTTCCTTCTCCAGTGCATCAAAATGAAAAGTGAAAGTAAAGTCACTCAGTCGTGTCCGACTCTTTGCAACCCCATGGACTGCAGCCTACCAGGCCCCTCCGTCCATGGGATTTTCCAGGCAAGAATACTGGAGTAGGGTGCCATTGCCTTCTCCTAGAGCAAGTTAAAACTTAATAAACGAAACATCGGGGTGAATCATAATAAAGAATCTGATTCTGTTTTTGATATTAAAAAAAAAAAAAAAAAAGCCGTTTCTGGAGACAGACTGCCTGATTCAAATCCAGACTCTTTTACTCCTGTAATTTATTGGGTATGTCACTACAGACACACCACACTCAACCAGTGGAGTCTTAGTTGTTATGAAGATTAAATTGAACAATGCATACAGTAAATGTATACAGTATCTACCAGTAAATATTAGCCGTTCCTCAAAAATATATAATCTTGTGAAGTAAACAAGGTTGTTGTACTTGTTTCACTGCTAAAGGCCGGAAGTTTGTAGAGGTAAAGTATTTACCAAAGCTTACACCATTTGATCTAGAATCTGAGTCCTAAGTCCCATATTCTTTCTAATACAATACACTGTTACTCCCCATCAACCCTCTGTTTCTTGTATACATATACAAATTATCTCTACAGACCTTTGAGTTCCTCTGAAATAAGAGACTTTGAAATAAGAGTCTAATATTTAGAGTAATGATTCATAATTCCATTTTCAGAAGATCTCAAGATGTCTCAGTTTGTCAAAAAGGTTGTTCTAAAGCTTTCAGACGTTCAAGCTGGTTTTAGAAAAGGTAGAGGAACCAGAGATCAAATTGCTAACATCCACTGGATCATCGAAAAAGCAAGAGAGTTCCAGAAAAACATCTATTTCTGCTTTATTGACTATGCCAAAGCCTTTGACTGTGTGGATCACAATAAACTGTGGAAAATTCTGAAAGAGATGGGAATACCAGACCACCTGACCTACCTCTTGAGAAATTTGTATGCAGGTCAGGAAGCAACGTTAGAACAATAGACATGGAACAATAGACTGGTTCCAAACAGGAAAAGAAGTACGTCAAGGCTGTGTATTGTCACCCTGCTTATTTAACTTCTATGCAGAGTACATCATGAGAAATGCTGGGCTGGAAGAAGCACAAGCTGGAATCAAGATTGCCAGGAGAAATATCAATCACCTCAGATATGCAGATGACACCACCCTTATGGCAGAAAGTGAAGAGGAACTAAAAAGCCTCTTGATGAAAGTGAAAGAGGAGAGTGGAAAAGTTGGCTTAAAGCTCAACATTCAGAAAACGAAGATCATGGCATCTGGTCCCATCACTTCATGGCAAATAGATGGGGAAACAGTGGAAACAGTATCAGACTTTATTTTTTTGGCTCCAAAATCACTGCAGATGGTGACTGCAGCCATGAAATTAAAAGATGCTTACTCCTTGGAAGGAAAGTTATGACCAACCTAGACAGCATATTAAAAAGCAGAGACATTACTTTGCCAACAAAGGTCCATCTAGTCAAGGCTATGGTTTTTCCTGTGGTCATGTATGGATGTGAGAGTTGGACTGTGAAGAAAGCTGAGCGCCAAAGAATTGATGCTTTTGAACTGTGGTGTTGGAGAAGACTCTTGAGAGTCCCTTGGACTGCAAGGAGATCCAACCAGTCCATTCTAAAGGAGATCAGTCCTGGGTGTTCATTGGAAGGAATGATGCTAAAGCTGAAACTCCAATACTTGGTCACCTCATGTGAAGAGTTGACTCATCGGAAAAGACCCTGATGGTGGAAGGGATTGGGGGCAGGAGGAGAAGGGGATGACAGAGGATGAGATGGCTGGATGGCATCACCGACTCAATGGGCATGAGTTTGAGTAAACTCTGGGAGTTGGTGATGGACAGGGAGGCCTGGCGTGCTGTGATTCATGGGGTCACAGAGAGTTGGACACGACTGAGCAACTGAACTGAACTGAAAGCTTTCAAAACAAGATTAATTTAATTGCTCTAAAAATAAGGGTTTATCATTTATCATTTCTATATGACGAAGTATGTTGAAAAACCAAGATAGTTACAGAATACTAAAGATTGAAACAGGTTGAAAATCTCATTATTTCAGAGCATGGCAAATTCCCCTTTTCCCATCCCAACAAATCAAAGTGGAAGCAGTGAGACCAGAGTTTCCTGTACATTTGTGTGTTTTATTATGGCAGTGGTAGTAGTAGTGTACAAGAAGATACGACCACTTGAAAGTGTGAGATTTATTACTTACATGCATCTGAATGATAGTGATGTCAATGCAAGTGATCAAATCTTCCTTTACAAATTTACCTATATCCGTTTTACATTTTAAATGCTTGAAGTTGTTTTCTGTATTTTTATATTCTGAATTTTCATGACACAGTAAATGTAAGAAAAAAATTGCAGTTGTTGAACAAGAGAAGGTGGTACCATCAAGAATAATTTATGCATTACTGCTTCCTCGTTTTGAGTTGCAGTTTTTGTAAGACACTTTTTAGCACCATATGTATTCTGAGACCTAAATACTTGTGAAGTGCTTTTGACAGGAGAACTGAAGAAATGCTAAAAATTCTCACACAGAGGTTTATTAATTATTTTGTTTAAATTTATTGCCCTCTTATTTCAAGTATTCCTAAGTAGTACATACACTATTTTCAAAAGAAGAGAGGACCCCACTCCTGTAACCAAAAAAAAAAGAGGAGATGCATCTTTTCTACTCTGTTCTTCATATTTTGAAAAAGTTCAGTCATATCCTCTCTATTAAATCCCTCCTAAGGTGTAAAACTTCGGTTTGTGGTTCATAGTTATGTTTAGTTTGGAAATGGCTTGTCCTTGTTTCTGCTTATTGGAAATTGACAACTGCTCTAGAATAATTCTGTCTTGTGATTATTTCTGCCTGTTTTCTTTCAAACTGGGAAGACTTACTCCTAGAACCCAAAATACATTGTAAACTAACCAAATAGCAAGCAAACCAAAAGCAAAGATCTCTGCGTGGTGCTGTGTATTTTGTTTAGATTGTCCCCGCCTCCCTCCCCCATCAGCTTACCTGCTGCTGATTTCATATTCATTCAGTATCTTTCTTGTAGAAAAAAAATTAAACCTTTTCAATTGGTTAATTCTTCCCTAACACATTCATTTACAAGTTTCCGTGAATACATTTTTCAGATGTCATTTCTATTTTTCTTTTCCTAGATTTAGTGGCTGTTTTGTGTCCAAAAGGCCCACTTCGTATGCTGGTTGAAACAGCTCAGGAGAGAAATGAAACTCTCTTCCCAGCTCTTATTTACTCTTGTAAGTATTTCAGAATGATGTTAAATTAGTAAACAGCTTAGAATTTATAAAGATTCAAATGCACGTAATTATGATCATTATCATGGTACTTTTTTTTACCTTAAACGCATAGCATTGGTGGGACTCCTGCAGATCTCTGTTTCTTTGCAAATTATTATCTTCTATCTGACATTGATTGAAGAGAGTTTTCAGTGTGTGTGGAGATAGAAGAAATATTTAGAGATTGGGGAGCCAGTATTATTTAAAATCTTATTAGTTAACAAGTATTGAATATTTGTTACATACATATATTGTAGGCGGCTCTCACACTAGTATGTTGAAAAAATTATATTGTTCCTTCACTATGGGTTGGCCTTTATTTTTGGTTTGTTGTAGAGTCATACTCTTCCAAATCATTCATTATGTATTTGTTGGTCATTGACCTGATCTGCTTCCATAGAGCACTGTGGAGGATATAAAGATGGTTAAGATGCTTTGCTTTCCCTCAGAGTGCATAGGATCTTATTTCCCTGACCCGACCGGGGATGGAAACCAAAACCTTGGCAGTGAAAGCGTGGATTCCTAACCACTGGACTGCCAGGGTATTCCCTTGCTTACAGTTTAGAAGTGAGATAAGACAAATGGATAAACAATATTCAAGGCAGACTGTTACCAGATTCAGAAGGAATAGGAAGTGCAGAAAGAGCTCAAAACAGGGAAAATCTGAATGGAGAATCATGGAAGGCTTCATTGAAGAGAGAGCATTTGGATTGACCCTTTTAAGAGTGGATTGGATTTTGGCACGCACAGATGGAAGAGTCAGTTTGAGAAGTGGGCTTGTTGCAAAGAATGAGTTGGATCCAGGAATCGAACCCAGGTCTCCTGCATTGCAGGTGGATTATTTACCAGCTGAGCCACAAGGGAAGCCCAAGAATACCAGAGTGGGTAGCCTGTCCCTTCTCTAGCAGATGTTCCCAACCCAGGAATCGAACCAGGGTCTTCCACATTGCAGGCAGATTCTTTACCAACTGAGCTATGAGGGAAGCCCCACACATTGGAAATGTAAATGTGGGGCATCTTTTTCAAGTTTCAAGTGTTCAAGTTGACTAGAACATGGAGTACAAAATGGGGAGAGTACTAGGGGGTGGGTTTGGAAAGGCACTTCAGGCAAGATCCAGGATAGCTTTGAGGGACTAGTTTAAATCTTTGTATCCTCTTCATGATAGCTTGAAAATCATAGGAGATTCTTGAAGAGTAATGTGCCTTTGTAAGCTTGCAGCTTTGGGCAAGATGAATGGGAGGGAGTGAGAACTGAGATACTGGGAAACATAACTAAGTGAATATTGCCATGATCTAGGTAAAAAATGATGAAAGTCTGATTATGGAATGATGATGACAGTCAAGGGAAAGGCCTCAATGAGAGCTTTTGGGGATCATTTCAGTTGTTCTTAGTGACGACGAGTAAGAGAAGTTTAAAGCCTAAAAGAAGGATGATGAAAAAGAGAAGTTTTTCTTATTTGAGAAATCTGTGTAGTGCTGCCTGTGGCCCATATCTAATTTTCTTGGCAGGATCTGTGAGCCATGCGGGGAGAAATTTCCGTCATGGGTTTATAAATGAAGTACCAGGGCAGAGGGAAAGGTTAGTAATAGAGATGCAGAATTGCAGAACGCCAATATAGAGGTAGTAGTTGCAGCTGTGGGATTAGATGAGTGATTCAAATAAAAGGAAAAGAGGAAAGGACACCAGAAATAGATCTTTCTCAACTGCTCTGTTTAGAGAGTGAGAAATGAAGAGGGAATAGTAAAGGAAAGAAGAAAATATCAGAAAATTGGGAAAATCAGCATTTTTCAGGCTTCCCAGGTGGTACTAGCTGTAAAGAACCCACCTGCCAATGCAAGAGATGTAAGAGACACGGGTTTCTTCCTTGGATTGGGAAGATCCGCTGGTGGAGGGCATGGCAACCCACTCTGGTATTCTTGCCTTGGAGAATCCCATGGACAGAGGAGCCTGATTGACTACAGTCCATGGGAGCGTAGAGTCGGACACGACTGAAGTGATTTAGCATGCATACATAAAATGTCTGCATAGTTTTCTCTTATGTACAGTAAAGGGTATTTTTATTAATGGACATTTAGATCATTCCCATCGCAGACAGTACTTGCAGAGAACACTAGAATTTGTGAATACTGTTGTATACATACATTTGTAGAAATGTAATTGCTAGGTCAAGAGATGTGTGCCTTTAAATTTTTTGTTTTCAGCTACACTGGGTCTTTGTTGCTTTGCGTGGGTTTTCTGGAGTTGTGGCGAATGAGGGCTTACTCGCTAGTTGTGGTGCTTCTCTTGTTGTGGAGCACAGGCTCTAGGCTTCAGCAGTTGCAGCACACAGGCTCTGAGCGTGGGTTTAGTAGTGGTGGCACGTGGGTTTAGTTGCCTCGTGGCATGTGGAATCTTCTTGGACCAGGGATCAAAGCTATGTCTCCTGCATTGGAAGGTGGGCTGTTAACCACTAGACCACCAGGGGAAACCCAGAGGAAGGAAAAGGAAGATAGAAAAGCAGAAGATAGTGAGATATAGAGAGTTAGTTAACCTCAAATCATTCATGTGACCTTGATGTTAGGTCATTTGTGGGATGTGGAGAAGGTGGGAATTGTGCTTGTAGTAGAAGTCTGGTAAAGTTTTAGAACACCTAGTGTCTGAAATGCAAGGATCTTTCTCTTACCTTTTTTCCAGTATAAATGTATTACCACATTCTTACTGTGTTTTCCAGCCAAAAAGAACAGACGAGGCTTTGAGCATCAACATTTTCCTCTTAATGAGCAGTTGGGTGTAAGCTTCTTCTGTGTTATTCCTGGAAATTAAAATCTACTATATATATATTTGATATTTGTGCGTGTAGAATGTCACACCAAATGTTAATAGTGAATGCTAGGAATTTAGACTAAGGAATATACTTGTAAAAGTATAGAAGTATGTTCACTGAAGCAATGCTTCTATTAAGAGATAAATGGAAATAACTCATGTCTATCAAAAGGGAACACTTTCAAATAATTATGGTCCATTCCTAAAATGGATAGTTGTGCAGCCATTTGTACTCCAAAAGAAAGAAATAACTCTATGTATTTCTGATTTTTTTTAATGTCAAAGATTATATATTAATATATACCAAAAGCAAGATTCAAAACAATATATGCAATGTCCTATGGAAGGAGTGGGGGAAAGGACCAAATATGTATGGATGCGTGTGTGTAAACTCCCAATGATACATTTCAGAACTGATGATACTAGTGTTTACCTCTAGAAAGTGGGATTTAGAGATTTGAGACAGCTTTTACTTTCTTCCTTATATCTTTCACTTCTTGTAGAGTCTTAATGCGATACCCATTATTTTTTAAAAAGGTGATTGTGAATGTTGAAGTGAAGGGATTATGAGTTTTAAATGTTTTCCTAGCTTTAGAAATTTGCATTGTTCTGCTGTTGTATCTACTGTTAGTATGGCAAT
Organism: Bos mutus; assembly: GCF_027580195.1. Lineage (NCBI taxonomy): Eukaryota > Metazoa > Chordata > Mammalia > Artiodactyla > Bovidae > Bos > Bos mutus. The sequence goes on along the minus strand of NC_091626.1, from coordinate 24,070,705 downwards.
AATGCTGTGTAACAAACCACCTCAAAATTTAGTCCCTCACAGATAATGCTCACTCACCATCACCTACAGATTAAAATTTAGTGCCTTACAAATAATACTCATTCACCACCATCACCTGCAGATCAGTTGGCTCGGCTGATCTGACTTGACCGTGGGTAGCTCTGCCCCACGTATTCCCCGTTCCTCCTTGGACCAGCACTTTAGCCGAAGGTGATGTTCTTGTGTTTGGAGAAACAGGAGGGCAGCAGGCCTGTTAAGGCCTAGGCTCGATATTAGCACACTGTCTCCTCTGCCCATGTACCATCGGTTGAAGCAAGTCACGTAGCTGAGCCCCTGGGGGAGGAAGAAGACTGCATTCCAGTCTCAGTGAGCCCGAGCAAGAGTGGGTGCAAGAGGGGTGAAGAGGTTGTTCAGTTAGCCATGACATTAAGCTTGTATGTTAATTTTATACTCAGAAAAAGGATTTACTCTCGTTTTTAAGAAATCATTCATATATAATATTTTTAAAAACTTGAATCTGTATAACAATTGATGCTGAGATATTTTTTCAGTAATTCCACATATGTGGGAAAGCATAAGCATAAACCTTTAACTCCTGTGTAAATTAAATAGGTTTAAGAAAGTGTTCTCATGAAATACTGAATCTTTAGTAAGCATTTCATAAATCATTGAGCTTGAGAGGTATTTTTTTAAAGTAGAATATACAAAAACAGCAATATTAATCAGTACTTTCCCCTTGAAATGGATATATACATGAATATAAAAAGTTTTAAGTTGGTTCTCCCAGTTATTTGTTTTTTTTAAAAAATACAATCCTTTGATGCATTTATATACTCTTCCCCAGTTAAGGGTATTCAGTATGCTAAAGGATCTTACCCTCAGGAAACCTGAGCATTTTTGTTTTCTGTGTCCTTCATTTGGACAGGAAAAGAGGCACACCTCTTTGGTAGCTTTTCGAAATACAAAGGTAACAATTCCTTGAGGTTGACCATTATGTAAAATTTTTCTGTTTTCATATCACTTTGGGAAGTTTTTAGATTATGTTGAATTTTAATTTGCTAATTTTTCAGTTGATCTAAGATGTTTGGTGTTAAGCCAAAAAAATTGGAAAGTGGGTTTTTAAGGTATTACTTTAGTAATATTAATTCATTCAACAAGTATATATTCTGTTCATAATAATTTACATCAGGGGTTAACAAACTACTGCCCATAACCAAATCTGGCCTGTGGCCTGTTTTTGTACCGCCCTGTAAGCTAAGAATGGTTTTTACATCTTTAAAGAGTTAATGAAAAAGAAAAGAACAAAGAATATGTGACAGAGGCCAGATGTGACTTACAAGCACAAAATGTTTACCATCTGGCCCTTTCCAGAAAAAGATTGCTGATCCCTGATTTCTGTAGTTATACCGAGTATTGGAAGAATTTGCAGCTTTATCTTTCTATACTTGTATAAAGAAAGAAAATCAAATAAATACTTTCTGCCTTTGCTTCCAAGAACGCTACTGAAATTTGTAAACCCTGGTGATCACCGTATTTCCTCTTCATTGGGTTTGGGTTTAGTTACAGTGAATTGCCTGCCTAGCTGATATTGACTGATCCAAGTTATCCTGTAATGAAACTTGTCTTACCTCAGAATTACAAAGCTATGATGAATGAGTAAGTGCAGCTATTACAGGATTTTCATCCTCTTTGGTTATGTATTTCTTTCATAGTTATTCAAGAAACCTTAGAGTATTAGGCAAATAGAATTATAGAATCAGTGACCAAATGCCAGAGAAACATGGATGCCAAGTAGACGGATTGAATTGAGTTTGCTGCACCGTTTTGGTTTCAGCAGTCGCCCAGAGTGGCACATGTCTGTATGTATTTTTGTATTACTGTTGGTGTATCTTCAGGATAAATTCCCAAAAGTATTATTGCTGGATCAGAGGGTTAATGTACATGTAGTTTTGTTAGTGGTTACCAAATTCCCCTCCATGTTTCATCGTACCTGCAGTATGTAAGAGAAGCACCGTTTTAGAGTAGTCACATTGCCTCTTAATTAAAGTGTGATGAGGGGGTATATGTGTATATCTAGATCTATATAGGTATATTAATATATGTGTGATTTTGAGGAAGGGACATAGAGAATACAAGGCAATTGACTATCTCTTTATGTTTATTGCTTTTAACCTTTTTTCCTTATTCTCTGTGTATAACACAGTTTAGCATGATTGAAAATCTCCGAAGTGAGACAGAATATGAAGGGAACTTACTTGTATCTTTTGAATTATAATAATTCACTTGATGCTTTGTGAGCCTCTGTTTTTCCTCTGATTTAGTTCCAATAAGTAATTTTCCTCAGTGATTTCACACTATTTTAGGATATTTAACTAGTCCAGTTGTTTCAGTGGAAAATGTTCAAGTTGAGGCTGTGATTTTAGAAAGGTCCACAAAGCTCTATCTTCAAACATGTAAAAATGATAACTCCTTGCTGACAAGATCAGAGTAACTTAAATATAATTTTATTTGAGATGTGATGTTTATGCTAAGAAGATAAAATATTCCAGATAGACATGACTTTCTGGAGGAGAATAGAGTAATGACCTAGGCTGGGAGATTGAAAGGCCCACTGTGGGCGCTACAGAAGATGTTAAGGCAAACACAGGTTAGGAGGAGTGGTAGTTAGAAGGAGTTGAGGAATAACAGCCCGATATCAATAGTGAAAAAGAATTTTCCTTCTGGTTACTTTTCAGGGACTATAAGTGATAATGAAAAGTTTTATTACAGCAGCTGCAGTTTGAAGGCCACAGTAAACATCCAGTTTCAGAATTTTTTCTTTGATCTACTAAAATCAAAGAGAACCTTTTGTGATTTTTAATATGAATTTACTTCTGGTTGTTTCTCTGATTTGTGTGGAGGAATAACAGCCTGCTCTCTGTTTGTGAGCCTTCCTTCTGTGTTCCTAGTGTTTACCTGGACTTTTGTATTTCTCAACAGCAACAATGGTGTGGTTGGTGAATATGGCAGAAGGAGACCCAGAAGCCCAAAGGAAGGTATCCAAAAACTCCAATTACAATGCACAAAGTAGGTGGCTTTTATTATTATTTCCTGATTTGGGGGATCATTGTCATCTTATGAGTTATGAAGCAATGATTTTAAGTACTTTCACTGGTCATGAACTGTTTTGAGAATCTCCTGGAAACTGTAGTAACACCCAGCAGACACAGATAAATACTTGAATTCACATGCTCCAAACCCGACAATCGGCCTAGGTTAAGAATTTCTACCATTAATACCAGTATGAAAATGTTCAAGTTGAGGCTATGATTTTAGAAAGGTCTTAAGCACTATCTTCAAACATGTAAAAATGAGAGCTCCTTGTCTGACAAGGTCAGGGTAACTTAAATATAATTTGATTTGAGATGTGATGTTTATGCTAAGAAGATAAAATATCCAGATAGACTTGACTTTGTGGAGGATAAGAATAATGACCTAGGATAGGAGATTGAAAGCCCCACTTGTGGACACTACAGAAGGCAAACACAGATTAGGAGGAATGGTAGTTAGAAAGAGTTGAGGAATAACAGCCTGATATCAATAGTCAAAAAGAAAGGAAATTTTTTTTTTTTTTTTAAGAAAAACAGGACTAACCTTATGAGGAAGCAGACAAACAAAGGCAAAATAAAAGTAGAGAAAGGGCTTTATTGAGATGCTGTTTGTCAGGAAAGGGTGAATTCAGGTTTTATAGAGATAAGAAACTGCTGATTTAGCATTTGACTAACTGCTAGGAGGACACTTTCAACTGGAATTAGTATTTGGGACTCAAAGATATTTGGCCCATTCTACAGTGACCGAGGTAGTAAATCAGGCTGGGACTAGACCAGCTATAGACCTGGTAGAGAAGTGGGAAACGGAGGAAACAGTTGCTCCAGGTCTGGGTTTTGTGTTAACCTTGTTAAGCTAAGACATTGGAAAGATTAGTTACCTGTGAGTATATATGAGTTTGAGTGTGTTTTTATACATCAAGATTTTATTCTTTTGACAAATGTAGATTGAGTACCTGACCATGTGCCTGGTATTTTTTGGCACTGGGGATAGGGCACTGAACCAGAGGTCCTGTTCCTGTGGACCTTGTAGCCTATTTGGGGAGACACACATGTTCAACAGACGGTTCATTCAGTTTGTGATAAGCTCTACAAAGGAGAAGTATAAGTTGCTGTGAAAGTCTATAGTGGAAGACTTTCATTTATTCTAGAAAGTCAGGAAGGCTTCCCTGAGGAAGTGATAATAGGAGATAGCCAGCTGAAGAGTGGAAGAGCTTTCCAGAAGGGGAAGCACCATGGTCAGGGACCTTGAAAGGAGGAGGAGCTGGACAGACTCGCTCGGTGGGGCGCACTTGGTGTTTCGGTGGGGCTCTTTATTGTGTGGACTCCTCTCTGCACACCATGCAGCATGTTTAACATGCCTGGCCCCTCACTCACCCACTAAATGCCAGGAGTGGCTTGGAGGTTGCAGTAACCAAAAACTCCCCCCATCCTAGTTATTTCCAACCACCCCATGTGAGGGAGGTGCTACCCCCAGTTGAAAACTAGTGTGTTACAGGAACTAGAAGTTAGATTGGAGCAAAGGGGTATAGGTCTGTAAGAGGAAAAAACAATAGAACTCAGGGGTTGCCTGTACCTTAAAAAAAAAAAATCAAGATCCAGCACTATGAATATGCTGTTTGTAATTAATTATGGAGGTAAATGCCAAAATAAACAGCCAAAGGGGTTGGAAGTAGGATGAGGATCAGGAGTGAGGAAGGATAGGGCAGGGACTGCTGTTTTTATTTCTAAATCTTATAGTTTTATGATTTTATAAACAACCTCAGAGAAGATTCAGGTTTTATGGAGGCCTGGTTAAGGAAAAAAATACAAATTAAAAATACAAAATTGCTAGAACCTCTCTCAAAAAAAAGTCCACACAAGTAAGAAGTGTACAAGCTTCATTTATTCGTGGTAGATGAATAAATTTGAGCATCCATTACTTGTATAAAAAATAAAATAAGTGAGAAAAAAATATTATCAACTTGACTTATGTATTTTAATTATTTTTGACGTATGGAAGGTTCTGGAGACAATCATGTTATACTCACCGTTTTCAGTCAGACCTAGTCATGATAATAAAATGACTAGCCCATAAAAAAATTCCCTTACTCCTTCCCAGCCTTCACCCTGTAGTCGTGGTCTGCTTTTATAACTTAGTCACTGAAGCCAGTGGCAGGTGCCATCAGTTAGCAAGTGCCGTCAGTTAGCAAGTGCCATCAGCTGCAAAGATCAGAGGAAATGATCTCTCATGTGACCAGAAGTCTTGGCTCATTTTATGACTCAGTAATTATCAGGGGTCCGAGTTCTTTCCCACCTTCCTGCTCTGCCGTCCTTACATGTGGGCTTGGTCCTCAGCACGCTGCTCCTCATGGTCACAAGATGACAGCTGCACTGCCAGGCATCATATCCAGATAAGACAACATCCAGGGGAACGAGGGGCTGCTTGTGGCTTCCTTGAGTCTCATAAAGAGTGAACAAGTATCCCCCACTTTGCAGCAGATTTTGTCTCACCACACATTGGCTGATATGAGCCCCACAGCCTTAGAGCATTCATTGGTAAGAGGAAGGGTGGGGTGACCACGCTTAGTTCGGACTGAACAGAATTAACCACCAGAGTCATGGGTGAGAGGTGGAAACCCAAATAAATCACAACTCTGCCCTCAGGAAATAAGGGGAGAAATGGCTGTTGTGGAAGCAACCAGCGGGCACTGAAATAACCCTTGATTTGTTGTTTAAGGGCCAGCCAACTCACCAGTTACAACGACAGGTAAATTACTGTTCCCATGTAATTTTCTTAAAGGTATAAAGATAATTTTCCAAGTATTACAGCTGCGATACCCACTTTTTCTTGAAGGCACAGAAAGTGAGTCACAAGACCCAGTGACAGAGAGTGACGATGGTGGCTTCAGCGAAGAGTGGGAAGCCCAGAGGGACAGTCGCCTGGGGCCTCATCACTCTACAGCTGAGTCGCGATCTGCCGTTCAGGACCTTTCCAGCAGCATCCTGGCCAGTGAGGACCCAGAGGAAAGTATGTGCCTTTCTCTACACTGGCAAGTCATGCGAGTCCTGGGTTTTTAAGGTGCTGCAGTTTCATACTCTTCCCAAAATAACATGAGTCAGAGTGTTCCAGTCTAATTCTAAACAGCAGTGCAGTTTTTACTGAGAAGTAACAATAGTTGCTGCTTTTCTCATAGTTAAATTTATTAATGGACCAAATTCTACCCCTCAGATTTTTTAAAATTATCCCTTAATAATTTGATAATATCCTTGACCTTTGGCATTGATTTTGTAAGGTAAAAAAAATTTTTTAAATATTATTCCAATAAAACTTAAGGTGTACAAAAATGTCATTAATATATTTCGTTCTTTGCTGCACAGAGACCCATGAATTTAAATGTTTTGCCCTTTTACATTGTTCCTGCCCTTTTTTGGCAAGCACTGCATTTTATTAATTTTGAAGAAAATCAAAGGGATTTAGGTTCTGTGCAGTAAAAGTTTGTTCAGTGTCTGAGGTGTGTAATTGCTCAGATTCAGGTCAGCACTCAGGGCTTCTTAGGATATTAACCCGTAGAGCCCACTGGTTAGGGCTCAGTCACCTCCTGAGTTGGTATTAGAGAGGTGATTTACTGAATAAGAAGAGATTAGCACATTTCCCAACCAAGTTACCTCAGTGTTTTCGTTTTCACAGAAGTGAAACTCTTGATTAAAACATACAGAAGTATTAAGTAGTTTGAAAGAAACAGACATCTAGATCCCTTCTCTAGTCACTATTAAGTGTGACCTTGACATTGTCCTTTAGTTTGAGCAGAACAGTTCTTACAGCTCACCCTTAGTCTTTTACCTGGGTTAGAACCTGGGCAGATCCATGACTGTGGTGCTGGGTAAGTTTTCCAGATGTTAGAGTCAGCTGCAGCCTGCACCTTTCACACTCCTGGGAAACCAGACGCAATCACCTCCTCTTTTAGCCAGGCTTGAACTTAACCTTTGCTGGTATTGTCTCTGCCTGCAGAGTTACCACTGTAATTAGGTTGCCTCTTCTGTTCTGTCTCTTCTTTTCTCAATGATGTGTAGAAACAAAAGAAGTCAGCAGTATAGCGGTTGAGCATGACAGCAGTGGGATTCTCTCCTACTTTTTTGGGATTCTGTCCTGCTTTTCCTACTTAAAGAGTCTCTCTCTCGATGATCTGCATCCTTCATCAGTAACTTTTTCTTTTTAAAGGAAAACCACAAAACTGTCCCTTCCAACTTCAGATTAATGTTTCGTTTATCTGGGACCAGTATAAACTAATAATTGACATTCTTTTCTCTTCTAAGCATCCAGCACACACATAACCATCTCTTCATTAGTGGTTTATTCTGCACAAGTAAACCAGACTTGTGGTTACTTACAGAAAATTCTCAGTTTACAATAGAATTTGATATGTATGTAAAGACATGTGTGTCTTCCAAAACAGCCCTATCAAAATCAAAATTTAATCAGAAAACTGAACACTGAGAGTTTTTAATTAGAAATGTACAACATGTTTATTCAGTGGTCTGCATTGGAACTGCAGAGTCCTAACCACTGGACCACCTGGGAATTCTCCTGAGTCTATTTTAATTTTGCTAATAAAATATACCTACATTTCTCTGTCCATTGAAATGAATTCTGTGAAGCCTAACTATAGCATTTGCCATAATATTATTTAAGCAAACATAAGCCAGTATATGAAAAGTGAGGCGATAATTTTAAGCTTGATGGTACATTGTTTTTGTTTATTTTTTGGTAAACCTCTGTTGAGACATAACTCACATACTATACTATTCACCCACTTAAAGTGATGAAAGTGAAAGTTACTCAGCCGTGTCTAACTCTTTATGACCCCATGGACTATACAGTCCATGAAATTCTCCAGGCCAGAATACTGGAGTGGGTAACCTTTCCCTTCTCCAGGGCATCTTCCCAACCCAGGAATCAAACCCAGGTTTCCCGCACTGCAGGCAGATTCTTTACCAGCTGAGCCACAAGGGAAGCCCTACATTTAAAGTGATGGCCTTAATATATTCACAGAATACCACAGTTGACTTTAGAACATTGTCAATACCCCATAAAGAAACCTTACACTCTTTACTATTACCTCATCAATCCCTCTCATCCTGCCTTCCCCTTTAAAAGTGTGCAGTGCAGTGGTTTTTATTATAGTTGTATAGCCATTACCACAAGCTAATGTTGGAACACGTTCATCACCTCAGAAAGAAACCCTGTACTCATTACTCCCATCCCCCCAAAAAACCAACTAATGTACTGTCAAAATAGATTTGCCTTTTCCGGCCACTCAGCTAAATGGAATCATCCAGTATATGGTTCTCTGTACTGATTTCTTTCACTTAGCATAATATTTTCAAGGTTTATGTTATAGTATGTGCTGGTACTTGGTTTCTTTCTATTTTTTTGATTCACTTTTGGCTGTGCTGGGTCTTTGTTGCTGCTTGAGCTTCTCTCTAGATGTGGTGCGAGGGCTTCTCATTTCAGTGGCGTCTCTTGTTGCGGAGCACAGGCTGTAGCACATGGGCTCAGTAGTTGCGGCTCCCAAGCTCTAGAGCACAGGCTTAGTGGTTGTGGTGCATGGGCTTAGTTGCTCCACAACTTGTGGGATCTTCCCAGATCAGGGACCAAACCCATGTCTCCTGCACTGGCAGGTGGATTCTTCACCCCTCAGCCACCAGAGAAACCCCCTCATTTCTTTTTGTAGCCAAATAATATTCCATTTTAAGGATATGTCACATTTATCATCCATTCATCAGTTAATGGACATCTAGATTTTTTCCATTTCGAGCTGTTAGGCATATTGTTGCTGCGAATGTTCATGTACCTGTCTGTGTGGACATATGTTTTTATTTCTCTTAGGTTTATGCCTACAAATAGAATGCTGGGTCATATGATAACTCTATATTTAACCTTGTGAGGACTACCAGATGGTTTTCCTAAGTGTCTGCACCATTTTACATTCCCACTAGCACTGTTCATATGTTCCAGTTCTTACACGTCTTCACTGATATTTTTTATTGTCTGTCTTTTGATTATAATCATTCTAATGAATGGAAAGTGGTATCTCATCAGGGTTTTGATTTGCCTTTTTCCGATGACTAATAACGTTGAGTATCATTTTGTGTGCTAGAATTTGTATGTGTTTACTTTTGGCTTTGCTGGGTCTGTGTTGCTGCGCTTGGGCTTTCCCCAGGCGCAGCGAGCAGGAGCACCGCACAGCACTGCTGTGCAGTGCACAGACTTCTCATTGCAGTGGCTTCTGCTCTGGTTGTGGAGCATGGGCCCAGTTGCCCTATGGCATGTGGAATCCTGCCGAAGCAGGGATCGAATCCATGTCCTCTGTATTTGCAGGCGTATTCTTAACCACCAGGGAAGTCCATCATCTGCATTATTTTTTAAAATTTATAGCTTTTTTTTCCTTCCCTGAAGAACTTAGTTTCTTTCAGTTAGTTTCTTATAGCACTATTTGGAATCAAGTCTTTTTAAGGCTGTCATTTGTTTAGCCACTGTGTGTGCCAAGAACTTTTCTGTATTATTTTTAACTCTGATACCAACCTTGTGAAATAGCTCTGTAATCCCCATCTTGTAGCTGAAGAATTTGAGGGTTAAAGAATGAGTTGGGCTCTGTTGCACACTTGAAACTGGTGGAAGTATTCATCATTCTGGGAAGGTTAGCAAGTTAAAGGATAACTGACTCTCTAATTCAGAGCATTGAATTTCATAGGTCATATGGTTTATTTTTTGCACTAAGGAAGACTTCACTCTGGCTTCTACAACTTAAAAAGAAATGCTGGCTACTCAGTAAGATTTTATTAACCAGCACCCGGCTCCTTTCTCACACACATCTGGAGCAGACCCTGCTTCTCAGGGCTTTCAACCCCTGTCTTCCAGAAGTATCTCAGGCAACAAAGCTTTAAGACCAGGATCAAACTTCAGTTGGCAATAGTTACTTAACAACCAGAAAGGTAAAACCAAGTTGTAAAGCTTAATGGGTTACTGTTGAGCCTCAAGTCAAAGAGTATTTTTGAATCCATAGTTTTGAAAAGAACTTGAAAAGTTAAAAATATTGTTTGACAATAGAAAATCTAGGACTTCTGCATTTCTGTGTAAGTTTTAGGAATCAGCTTGTTAATTTCTATAAACTGATCCTAAAATTTATTTGTAAATGTAAAGAACTTAGAATATCCAAAACAGTTTTGAAAGAGAAGAAAAAAGATGGTGGACTTAAGCAATCTGATTTCAATGAAAGCTTACTTTAAAACCACAGTAATCAAGACAGGCACAAGGATAGGCATGTAAACCAATGAAACAAAACTGAAAGTCCAGAAGTAAACCTTTATATTTATGGTCAGTGATTTTTTTTTTTTTTACAAAGGTGCTAAAATAATTCAGTGGCAAAGGGATATAATATTTTCAACACAATCAAAAGTTAACCCAAAATGTGTCATAACCTGAAATGTAAATGGCAAAACTATAAAACTTCTAGAAGAAAAACTTCATGACCTTGGGTTGGGCAAAGAGTTTGTTAATACAACAGTGATACATAGAAGAAAAAATTGATAGGTTGGACCTTGTCAAAGTTTAAAACTTCAAATGATACCATTTAGAGAAGAGATATTTAGGAAATTCCCTGGCAGTGGTTAGAGTTCTGTGCTTTCACTGCTGAGGATGAGGGTTCGATCTCTGGTTGGGGAACTACAATCTCACAAGCCACATGGCACAGCTGAAAAAGAGAGAGAGAAGAGGTATCTGTATACTCATGTTCATAGCACTATTCACAGTGACCATGAGATGGACGCAACCTAAGTGTCCATTGACAGATGAATGGATAAACAAAATGTGGTGTATACATACAATGAGGTATCACTCAACTTCAAAAAGAAAGGAAAATCTAACACACGCTGCAGTATGGATGATCCAAGACATTATGCTAAGTGAAATAAACCAGTCACAGTAAGATGAATACTGTATGATTCCACTTGAATGAAGTACCTCTAGTAGTCAGACTCAGAGATGGAGAGTGGAATGGTGGTTTCCAGGGTCTGGAGGGAGAGAGGAAGGAGTTACTTAATGGATACAGACTTTCACTTCTGCAAAATGAAGAGTTCTGTGAGTGGATGGTGGTGATGGTAGCACAACAGTGTGAATGTACTTAATGCCACTGAACTGTGTATTTAACCACATTTTAAAAAAAGATAGTATTAACAAAAGCAAAGGGGGACTTCCCTAGTGGTTAAGAATCTGAGGACACAGGTTCGATCCCTTGTCCAGAAAGATCCCACGTGCTGAGTGCTGCAGCTACTGAAGCCTGCACTCCTAGGACCTGTGCTCTGCAACAAGAGAAGCCACCACAATGAGAAACCCAAGCACCACAGCGAAGAGTAGCCCTGCCTTTCCGCACTAGAGAAAGCCTGTGTGCAGCAGTGAAGACCAATCACAGCTAAAAATAAATTTTTAAAAAATTTTAAAAATTGGGGGACTTCCCTGGTGGTCCAGTGGCCAAGACCCCATGCTTCCAGTGCAGGGGGGCCGGGTTCAATCCCTGGCCAGGGAACTAGATCCCACATGCTCTGACTAAGACACAGCAAAGCCAAATAAAAATAAGTAAGTTTTTTTTTTTTTAATTAAAAATTTTTTAAAAAGGAAAAAAAGCTACATACTGAGAGAAAATATTTGCAAATCCTGTTAAAGAATTTGTGGTTAGGATATAAAAAGAGTTCTTACAACTCAATAATAGGAAGATATTTTAAAAAATAGGGTAATACTTTTAATAAACATTTCCTCAAAGGAGAAATATAATGGCTAATAACCACATGAAAAGATACTCAACATCATGATTCAGAATGGCTTTAATCAAAAAAACAGCAACACCAAGTGCTGGTGAGGACTGAAGAAAGCAGAAGCATTGTGCACTGCTGGTGGGAATGCACAGATACAGCCGTCATAGAGAACAACTTGGCAGCTTGTCAAAAGGCTAAATGTTAATTTACCACATAACCCAGCAGATCCACTCTTAGGAATCTCCCCAGTGGGAATGAAAGCAGTCTGCCCACACAAAGACGTGTGCACTGATGTTCATAGCAGCATTATTCATAATAGCCAAAAATGGAACACAATCTAAATGTCCATCAACTGGTAATGGATAAACAAAATATAGTATATCCATACAATGAAAAGCTACTTATCAGTGAAAAGGAACAAACTGTAGATACATGCCAAAATCATGGATAAACCTCAAAAATACTATGTTAATACAGATGGCCAACAAGCACATGAAAAGGTGTTCAACATCACTCACTATTAGAGAGATGCAAATCAAAACTACAGTGAGGTTTCACCTCACACCAGTCAGAATGACCATCATCAAAAAGTCTACAAATAATAAATTCTGGAGAGGATGTGGAGAAAAGGGAACCTTCCTGAACTGTTGGTGGGAATGTAAATTGTTGCAGCCACTATATAAGAATAGTATGGAGGTTCCTTAAAAAACTAGTAACCGTATGATTCTGCAACCCTACTCCTGGGCATATACCTGGAAAAGACAAAAACTCTAGTTCAAAAAAGATACATATACCCTCATGTTCATAGCAGCACTATTTACAGTAGTCAAGACATGGAAGCAGCCTAAATGTCCATTGACAGGTGAATGTATAAAGAAGATGTGGGACATACATACACAGTGGAATATATTCAGCCATAAAAAAGAATGAAATAATGCCATTTGCAGCAACTTGGATGGACCTAGAGATTATCATACTAAGGGAAGTAAGTCAGAGAATGATAAGTATCATGTGATATCATTTATATGTGATATCTTAAAAAAGTATACAAATGGGCTTACTAACAGACTAGAAATAGACTCACAGACAGAAAACAAACTTGGTTACCAAAGAGAAACCTGTTGGGCGGGGGATAATTTAGGAGTTTGGGGTTAATAGAGACATAGTATTATATATAAAATAGTAAACAACAAGAACCTACTATATAGCACAGGAAACTATATTCAGCATCTTGTAATAACCTGTAATGGAACACAATCTAAATATATATATATATAAAAAACTGAACCACCTTGTACATCTGAAACCACCACAACATTGTACATCAGCTCAGTTCAGTTGCTCAGTCAGTCGTATCTGACTCTTTGCAACCCCATGGACTGCAGCATGTCAGGCTTCTCTGTCCATCACCAGCTCCCACAGATTGCTCAAACTTGTTTCCTTTGAGTCGGTGATATCATCCAGCCATCTCATCCTCTGTCACCCCCTTCTCCTCCTGCCTTCAATCTTTCCCAGCATCAAGGTCTTTTCCAATGAGTCAGTTCTTCGCATTAGGTGGCCAAAGTATTGGAGCTTCAGCTTCAGCATCAGTCCTTCCAATGAATATTCAGGGTTGATTTCCTTAGGATTGACTGGTTGGATCTCCTCGCAGTCCAACGGACTCTCAAGAGTCTTCTCTAACACCACAGTTCAAAAGCATCCGTTCTTCAGTGCTCAACTTTCTTTATGGTCCAACTCTCACATCCATTTCCATACATGACTCCTGGAAAAACCATAACTTTGACTAGACAGACCTTTGTCAGCAAAGTAATGTCTCTGCTTTTTAATATGCTGTCTAGGTTGGTCATAGCTTTTCTTCCAAGAAGCAAGCATTTTTAAATTTCACAGCTACATTCACCCTCTGTAGTGATTTTGGAGCCCAAGAAAATAAAGTCGATCACTCTTTCCATTGTTTCCCCATCTATTTGCTGTGAGGTGATGGGACCGGATGCCATGATCTTGGTTTTTTGAATGTCACTATACTTCAACTTTTAAAAATTATATTAAATGAAAGAACCCAGTCACAAAAAAACTTCATATTATGAGTCCATTTCTGTGTGTCTAGAAAAGTAAGATTTATAGAGTTAGAAAGCAGATCAGTTGCTTAAGGCTTGAAACACAAGTATCTAAGTGGGGTGATGGAAATGTGGTAGATTATGCTGATGGTTGTACAACTCCAAGTTTTTTTACAGTCATTGAATTTGTGCATTTTATGAAATAAATTATACCTCAGTGAAACTGTTTTTCAAATAAAAGGAGATGATACCTATCTCTTAGGGCTTCTTGTGAGGGTTTATTAGAACAAGTGCCAGGTACAAACTAGGCAACAATAGATGACAATTACTATTTACTGTCATTATTTTTTATATATAACAGCAGCATCTACTGTTAAGACCTCAGAGTCAGCCCTATAGTATAGCATCTGAACATCCTGTTACAGAAACCGCCCCCCCCAAAAAAGGAAAACCTAATTAAAGCCTAACTGTATAATATCATTTACTGACTTCTCATTCAGTGTGGGATGGGGAGGGGGCACATTTTTAATTTGTGAAGTCATAGCAAAGAGTGACAAACTTTTATATTCATAATCTTTCCGTTTTAGGGGGAGTAAAGCTTGGATTAGGAGATTTCATTTTCTACAGTGTTCTGGTTGGTAAAGCTTCTGCAACAGCCAGTGGAGACTGGAACACAACCATAGCCTGTTTTGTAGCCATATTAATTGTAAGTATACATTGATTAAAACCTGTTAGAACTCCTTATCTCAAAACTCTGATTAAAAGGCAGTTCTTTTAACCCTAGCTTGGCTGAGTGTTCCAATCACCTGGGGAGCTTTTTAAAAACAAATAATTGGATCTCACCCAAATAGTTTCTCCACGTGGCCACACATTGAAATCACCTGGGAGCTTTTAAAACAGTGCTTCTCTGAGATATTATTTGTTTTAATTGTGTATTTTTTTTAAGTTCCCCCAGGAAATTCTGGTAAGCACCTCTGACTAGGAACCACTGCTTCAAGCCTGGCAGCATAAATAATTGTGTAGAGAATTAGATCAGTCTTAAAGGGGTAAGCAGTTCCTCACTTAGTGTGGGTTTGGTGGCAGTTTTGCATTTAACGCCACGACCTGCAACATCCAGTGTCCTCTGGGCAGGCAGTATGAAGCAAGAAAAGCTAACATAGTGCCTGATCACACGTAGATTCTGCTTATAGAGTCACAGTGTGAGCCTGAAGCTTTCAGAACTGTGATTTTAAGTAACTCATAAGATATTTCTTACTGCTGTTTTTGCTGGAGGTGTGATGTCTCGTGTGTGTGTGTGTGTGTATATATATGTATATGAGTGAAGTTGGATGAAAGGTTAGATGAGAGCCTTTACTTGTGTATTTATTTTGTGATTATATTTGTGATTTATCTTGGGCATATGACCAGTTAGAATTTTCATTTATTTCTCTTTTGAGGTTAGTTTTCTGGATGTGTTTTAGTGTCTCAGTTAACTAGGGTAAAAAAATGGGCTGTATTATATAGCTGCTCTGTGTTTACAAGAAAAGACTGTACAGTTTATAAACAAACGTTTGTTGGTTTATTCCACGAGCACTTCTTTGCCCCCAGACAGCATAAAGAATATTCTTCACCTCTGGGATTTTTAGCTAGCCAAACTAAACCTACAGTAGCCAAGTCAATATTTTAGATAGAAATTTCAGTATTGTTAATTTATTTAAAAATTCATTTTGCTTATTTTCAGATTCTATTCCCTACCTAGAATTAGGGGATGAAATATCAATAATATATGGATAATAATCTCTATTGTGAAGAAAAATAGTGTTTCCAGATTCAGTGAAAAAACTTTTGTTCTAAAATTTAACCTCAAAGGACCGTGTATTCAGTTAACTAAATTATTATTATTATTTTTTTTCCGCTCCCTTTCTCCAGTTAACTAAATTAAGACCAAGATTTGTGATTGAGTTGATTTGCACAGAATACTTGCATAATTATGTCTGCATTTGTGTTTTTTCCCCCCTTCTCCACAGGGTTTGTGCCTTACATTATTGCTCCTCGCCATTTTCAAGAAAGCATTACCAGCTCTTCCAGTCTCTATCACCTTTGGGCTTATTTTCTACTTTGCCACAGATTATCTTGTTCAGCCCTTTATGGACCAGTTAGCATTCCATCAGTTTTATATCTAGCATATTTACAGTTAGAATCTCATGGATTTTTCTCCTTTGACTATAATAAAATCTGGGGCGGACAAAGGTGATTTTCCGGTGTCCACATCTAACAAAGTCAAGATTCCCAGCTGGACTTTTTGCAGCTTCCTTCCAAGTCTTCCTGACCACCTGCACTATTGGGCGTTGGAAGGAGGCTTCTACAGAAAACGGTTTTGAACACGTCATTGTGGTGAACTGAGTCCCTCAATGCAGAAACTACCAGATCTGAGGGACAAGGACAAGGCAAAGCCATGGGCCAAAAAGTTGCTGTGCTCCCACCAGCAGGTTGACCTGTGGTCACAGGTGGACTTTACCAACGCTGCAGACTCTCAGGACTACCATTACCAGGAGGTTAAGTGAAATGGTTTAAACCAAACAGGACTCTTCATCTTAAGCTACATATTGAAAATCAACCTAATAAATCTGTATTGAATTCTGAACCTTTTTGGGAGATACCATAAGGAGAGCAGGCACCAGCAGCAAAATGGAATGATGGGAAGGGACTCAAACTTTCAGACTTTTTGCTGCAGACTTACTATTTTTAAATAAGACTTTTTTTCACCTGAGTCAAGTCAGAGGTATAGGTTGATTTTGACACTTCTTCTCAAGCACTGAAGCTCATTACTATCTGTGGCTGCCATTTCTTCCCAAGGCCAGTCTGAACTTATTTGAGGTGGCTTTATCTTAAAAGTCTTAACCTCAGGTTCAAATTCAGTAATTTCTGGAAATAATGGGACTATAACTCAACATTTCCTATCACCCTTAGGTAAATTCTGGATTCTCCAACAAATTCCTAATTTGTAGGCATATTGGGAGGTTCACTTGCCTCCAGGTGCCTCCCTCCTTCCCTCTCTCTCCCTTTACTCCCCTCACGAGCACTTGTCCTGTGTGGTGAATAAGAGCCCTGTTGTGGTAGCAGATGGTCCAGTTGTCATAGGATTTTGCTCTTTGTGTGGCACAAAGAATCTCATGAATCAGTGCTCTCAGCCCTGCTGTCATAATTTCTTCAATAGCAAAATGCAATGTGTGCCCAAAGACAGTAGAATTAAAGAAGAGTAAAATTGCTCGTGAAGCACTTTTCTGTTCTGATTTTTTCCTTTCTTTCTTTTTTTTTTAAACTACAACCCATTGTCTCTTGACAGTAGGTCGGAATTTGAGCCAATAGCCAAAAGCCAGTGGTTTATAAAGTTTACGACTCAGTTGTATCTGTACAAAGCTTGGAGAACACCGTTATTTCCCTTGGTGAGCTGAGGGAGAACCGAGAGTCTGGAGGAGAATCAGCCACCAAGAGGAGAGAGGAGAGGCCCCCAGCAGCCAGTGGGACAAGATGAGGCCACGTCCTGTGAAGGAGAGGATCCGAGTGATTCCTCAAGCAACTCACAACAAGTGTTCTGCAGTTTCCCTACCTTTCATTTCAATGTACCTCTGCAAGAGCTGGGCTGCCAAGTTCAGCCCCTGAACAGTTCAGTTGGACAGTGAACAGAAATAGAGTCACTGGCTGTGGGCACATGGCACCTCTGGATGAAGCTTTGCCAGGCACACCCCTTCTCTTACCACAGCCAACCTCAGCCATGGTGACCACAACCCTTCTCCTACCACAGCCAGCCCTCAGCCATGGTGGCCACACCCCTTCTACCACAGCCAGCCCTCAACCATGGTGACCACACCCCTTCTCCAACACAGCCCGCCCTCAGCCATGGTGACCACACCCCTTCTACCACAGCCAGCCCTCAGCCATGGTGGCCACACCCATTCTACCACAGCCAGCCCTCAGCCATGGTGACCACACCCCTTCTACCACAGCCAGCCCTCAGCCATGGTGACCACACCCCTTCTACTACAGCCAGCCCTCAGCCATGGTGGCCACACCCCTTCTACCACAGCCAGCCCTCAGCCATGGTGACCACACCCCTTCTCCAACACAGCCAGCCCTCAGCCATGGTGACCACACCCCTTCTACCACAGCCAGCCCTCAGCCATGGTGGCCACACCCCTTCTCCAACACAGCCAGCCCTCAGCCATGGTGACCACACCCCTTCTACCACAGCCAGCCCTCAGCCATGGTGACCACACCCCTTCTCCAACACAGCCAGCCCTCAGCCATGGTGACCACACCCCTTTTCCTACCACAACCAGCCCTCAGCCATGGTGACTACACCCCTTCTACCACAGCCAGCCCTCAGCCATCGTGACCACACCCCTTCTACCACAGCCAGCCCTCAGCCATGGTGACCACACCCCTTCTCCAACACAGCCAGCCCTCAGCCATGGTGACCACACCCCTTCTACCACAGCCAGCCCTCAGCCATGGTGGCCACACCCCTTCTACCACAGCCAGCCCTCAGCCATGGTGACCACACCCCTTCTCCAACACAGCCAGCCCTCAGCCATGGTGACCACACCCCTTCTACCACAGCCAGCCCTCAGCCATGGTGGCCACACCCCTTCTCCAACACAGCCAGCCCTCAGCCATGGTGACCACACCCCTTCTACCACAGCCAGCCCTCAGCCATGGTGACCACACCCCTTCTCCAACACAGCCCGCCCTCAGCCATGGTGACCACACCCCTTCTACCACAGCCAGCCCTCAGCCATGGTGGCCACACCCCTTCTACCACAGCCAGCCCTCAGCCATGGTGACCACACCCCTTCTCCTACCACAGCCAGCCTTCAGCCATGGTGACCACACCCCTTCTCCAACACAGCCAGCCCTCAGCCATGGTGACCACACCCCTTCTACCACAGCCAGCCCTCAGCCATGGTGACCACACCCCTTCTCCTACCACAGCCAGCCTTCAGCCATAGTGACCCCACCCCTTCTCCTACCACAGCCAGCCCTCAGCCATAGTGACCACACCCCTTCTCCTACCACAGCCAGCCCTCAGCCATAGTGACCACACCCCTTCTCATACCACAGCCGGCCCTCAGCCATGGTGGCCACACCCCTTCTACCACAGCCAGCCCTCAGCCATGGTGACTACACCCCTTCTACCACAGCCAGCCCTAAGCCATAGTAACCACACCCCTTCTCCTACCACAGCCAGCCTTCAGCCATAGTGACCACACCCCCTCTCCTACCACAGCCAGCCCTCAGCCATGGTGACCACACCCCTTCTCCTACCACAGCCAGCCTTCAGCCATGGTGACCACACCCCTTCTCCAACACAGCCAGCCCTCAGCCATGGTGACCACACCCCTTCTCCAACCACAGCCAGCCTTCAGCCATGGTGACCACACCCCTTCTACCACAGCCAGCTTTCAGCCATGGTGACCACACCCCTTCTACCACAGCCAGCTTTCAGCCATGGTGACCACACCCCTTCTACCACAGCCAGCTCTCAGCCATAGTGACCACACCCCTTCTCCAACCACAGCCAGCCCTCAGCTGTGGTGACCACACCCCTTCTACCACAGCCAGCCCTCAGCCATGGTGACCACACCCCTTCTACCACAGCCAGCCTTCAGCCATGGTGACCACACCCCTTCTACCACAGCCAGCCCTCAGCCATGGTGACCACACCCTTCTACCACAGCCAGCCCTCAGCCATGGTGGCCATACTGTGAGCATCTATGTGGAACGTGGTTTCCCCCTGAGGCTGAAGAGAGGCCAACTCTCCCTCAGCTTCTTGCTGGTTTCTCTCCAGCTCTCATTTGATCTGCTTTGGGTTCTCTGTGGAGTTTGGAGGATTTGTTTTCTGTTGTGGAAAATTTCTCCTAAGAATTGTGCCAGTACTACCCTGTGTGTAAAATCTGGCTCCTGGGCTGTGAGAACTGCAGGGAAAATTACAGCTCTGCCAAGAAAGTTGGGGCCCGAGAGCAGGTTTTGTCATCTCTCTTTTTTTTCCTTTAGCTCCCTTCCCCCAAGATGCCATTTTTCTCCTCAGGTATGTGGCAACATGGATATTCTCTTCTAGGAGGACACGATTCAACAAGCTACAGCAAAGCCACTTGAACTGCGGTATGTGACTTGAAGCAGTCTTGAAGGGAGCCCTGAGTAGTTTATTTGTGTGAGGCTCCCAAATGTACTATGCCTTTCATGAAGGGTTTACCTTTGAAGAGGATGTGTGGTGTGTGTGATTGTGTTCAGATCCATCCTGTGTGTTACTGGCCTATGTAGAAAGATTGCAGTGGACCTGTCACTTTCTGCAAGACAAAGCCACATCTCCGCATAGAGAGAAGAACATCTTATTTCTTCCAATTGCCAGTCTTAGATGCAGAACTTTTCCTTTGAACCTTCTTAAAGTCAAGTCAGTTGTTTCTGCAATATCAGAATGCTAGTCTTCCACCATGAAAAATAGATTGTCACCAGAGAAAACAGCAATTGCACTGAGGATGTGCCCTCATACGGGGGCGAGGGGTGGCCGTGGAGCCAGAACCATTGACAAAGCATGCCCAGCCCAGCTGACCTGCTTTATAAGAGGGGGAAGGGAGTAGGAGGAATGACGCCCACTGATGTCTGCGTCTGACTGGCCTACAGAGTGTTTACATACAGAATGTTGCCATAAGCCAGCCTGTGGAAATTCCAACCATATTTGGAGGATTTGTAGAGCATTTTTTCCAAGAAGTGCTTGCTGCTCTGTTTCTGATTCTCACCAGGTGAGTGTGTAGTCCTTGGATCACAGAACTCATTATAAATGACTAAACTTTGATCAGAAAAAGAATCTTTCCGAGCAATGTGGAAGAAAATCACAAGTGAACAATTTATTGATTGCACTACAGAAGCAACAACTGATGAGGTGGTGTTTTTAACTTTTAAATTCCTGGATCTCCATTTTTTCAAGTGTTCCTTGGTTTTAAAAACCTTCCTTATGTTACAAACAGATAATATGTTTAGTCCTTGACTTTTACTTGGCCTCAGCAGACTTTATATATCTAGTTTTAATCATAATTTGTAGAAGGTAAGACAGAAGTTAAACCACCATGTAAGGTCTCGCAGGGTCAGACATCTCAAGGAAACCTCTGATCCTGACCCCCAGGGCCTGGCCTTTTGTATTCGCCTGTTTATGATCTAGCCCTAAAGAAAATTAGCTCAGAAACCACTCAGAAAGGTTTTGTTCAATGTCTTCCCTGTTCCTGGCATGGTGCTGGAGTCTAAGGAAGCAAAAATGACTCAAATGTATCCTCACTGTAGCTGCAGTCTCTTGTTTTCTGGTGAATACCATTTTAGCTTCTCTAAAATACTACTTGTCAAAACCCTTATTCATGATTACTATAATTGAGGGCTTAAAAATGTATGTTGCAGAGGTGACCTGATTCTTCCAGAAACCAGTCCTTTCAGTAAAGTATTCCTTTTTCTCTAAATTTGCTTTTGGATAGTATAAAAAACCATCTGATCTGTCGTTTTCAACACCAAGGGTGTCCTGAATGTAGGAGTTTGGGAAGAGACTTGATTTTAAAAGTCCCCAGACACAGGAGACTTAAAAACAGTGGTTTCAGCTCTTCACAACCCTCGTTGAAGTTACAGAGCAAGTTGTCCCAACAAGACCACTGTAGCACTCACATTCCAGATCATCTGGGTGGTGCATGTCAGATCTGTGCATTGAAGGTTATCGGCCTGGTGCAGAAGTGAACTCCCCTC
The DNA here is from genome assembly GCF_027580195.1 of Bos mutus. NCBI lineage: Eukaryota > Metazoa > Chordata > Mammalia > Artiodactyla > Bovidae > Bos > Bos mutus. Next base: position 24,049,014 of record NC_091626.1, on the reverse strand, counting down.
TTGAATGTCAAAGCCGTTTCCCGGGACCTCTGACAGCTTCAGCATCTCCCTGAGGAAGTAGTTGGGTCCACGATGGACCCTGGAATCTGGTGTTAGCACTTCAGCCTGGCCTGTGTAACAGAAAAGACTTCCCAGGAGGCAGTTTTCCTTTAAAAACAAGTAAGCATTGCAACAAGACAGCTTCCTAGTCAACTGTGTAGAGCAGTGCATATAGGACTGCTGTGTTCACCACGAAGCCCAGGTGCCGGGTGTGAGTTTCTGTGGGATCACTGACCCTCACGTGCTCATTGCCTGGCTGCTGCTTCTCCAGACACTGCTTTGTACACGATTCAGACGGACTGAGAATACATCTTTTCAGAGTACCTTTCAAATTCTTGGTAAGATATAATTTTGATAGATGATTGCAGATTTTCCTGTTATTTATCAAATTAATAAAGACTGCATGACTCCAGGTGTGCTCGTCTCCTTACATGAAAGTACTCTCACGTGTAACTGTGAGAACTCTTCAGCCATTATCAGAAAACAGAAGCGCACATGCATTGTTTCCACCCTTTACTCATAAATTCAGTCATACGGACTTTAGCAGGTCATACCTTGGAAGGGTACTATATTAAATCTATTTATGAGAAGTCTTAATTATTTTTAATACATTTCTGAAAAATATTTTTTCTAGAAAAACATCTAACTCACTGTAAAGACTGTCAAGATAACTTACAGGATGTATGTTGTACAGTGCAGAGATTTTATAAGCCAGAGGATTATCTTTAAAAAATTATTACCTAGGTCACATGATGGAAAAAAGCAACATTACTTTTATTGACCTGGTATAGCATATGTTGTCCAATCACTCTACAAAGCTTTTTGTTTCTACACAGAGAATTCCTTACAGAATGTTGGGAATTACTGGTCAAAAATAAGTCTGTGGCAGAAAAAAAGAGCCTATTGTCTTAAGAAGCAGAGAAGGAGTGGATGAGTTCCTGGGTACATTGGCCAAGGGCATCAAAGAGCAAAGAAGGTGTTCTTACCCTCCTATGGGAATCAAGCGTCACTTGGTTTTCTGAATCTTGTAGGCAGTGTCACTAGAGCCTGCCATAGAAGCGTCACGATTTGTCCTCATCAGCTGAGAGGTATCTGATTCTTAGGGCCCCTGACAATGGTGCTCTTGCTGAAAAGGAAGAATGACTCAAGCAGATTAAGAAGCAGGAGTAATGAGGCTGGTTTTCCTGCATCACTAGGTAAGTACCACAGCTTTTTGTGGCCCAACCCCTCTCCCTGGGAATTCTGTGTGCCAAAGTCAGGGGAGACCCTGCCCACCAGTACTTAGGATCTGGTTAAAAGTGAAATGGTAGCATGCTTGCGGAGAAAGCGATGGCACCCCACTCCAGTACTCTTGCCTGGAAAATCCCATGGACGGAGGAGCCTGGTGGGCTGCAGTCCATGGGGTTGCAAAGAGTCGGACACGACTGAAGTGACTTAGCAGCAGCAGCAGCAGCATGCTTGAGTACAAGCAAATACAATATTTACTACGTGGTCTGAATGGGAATGCAGGGTAAAGGAAGGATCCACGAAAGACAGGGGTTAAGGGCAGAGTTTTCTCTAGCAACATAACATTTGAACTGAGTTTGGGAAGAATCCGAATTGGCAAGAAGACTAAGAGCATACACGAAAAACAAAATCAGGAAGAACGTGGGAGATACCCGAGGATAATTGGATTTTGAATTCAGGTGTTGGTTTCCCAGAGGGAAACCTAATTTGCTAACTAAATCTGTTTCCGTATTTACTTAAACTCTACCTCCTTCATTAAATGACTTGTAGAAACTGTGGAGGATGATGACTGACCTACCACAGGGACCTTTCAACAACAGAGCCTCTTGTTCTTGACAGAAACTGATTCTCTTACGTGGGCTGGCCCTTCCGTGCCTGCTACGCTGTGTCCTCGAAAGGCGGGAGACAGAAAAGCCTCAGAAACCAGGTTTGTAGGAGGCTTTAATTCTGAGGCGAGAAGGTGAAGTACTCTTGCTGCCTCAGTTTGTCTTTTTTTTTTTTTCCTTCTAAAACTGTTTTCATTCTGTAGTAACCTTTTGCAAAAGGAAAGGATTTTGTTGCCCTTTTACCATAGAACACCACAAGGTGAACTGAGGGTAAAATTCTGATTACATTTGTTTTCTTGTGTAGCAGAGCTAGTCAAGAGCCACTAAATTCCAAGATATACATACAGGGATGATTTAAAAGTGGAAACAACACTAGCAGCTAGATAAATGTATTTATACTATACCTAAATACCTGAATTTGAGTGAGTGTTTTAAGGGTTGGTACCTCCTCTCCCGATGTGGTTATCACGTATCTGTCAAGGAAACTGAAGAGAGATTTTTTTTTGAACTTTTATCTTTCACTTAGATTTTCAGAGATTTTTGTCCATCAAGAACTGAATAACTCATTAGGAAATAATTTGTTTTTCTGTCTACTCACTGGATCTACGTACATCTGCCATAAGATATGGTAAATATTTAATGAGATGACCGAGTTTTAACTTGTTTGAGCCAGATAGATGTGAATGTGTGATTCCTTCGGATTTTCTGAGATGTTAAAAATGACCTCCATGCCACCTTCTGCCATCGTGGTATCTCTTTGGGAAGTCTTGTTTCTGAGACCCCCTAACCCAGCCTCCCTGCCCCTTTCCCTCCCAGTTCCGGGGTCCTCTCTGGAATAGTCCAACAAGAAGGTCATCCAGTGTGAAAAGGTCATCAGGCTTGAGTAACATTCCAGCGGGAGAGAGAGGGCATTTTTATCCTGGGTAACCTGCACGGGGGTCTGAGGGCAAGGTCTGAAGACTTCAGGAGGGTGTCTGCTTTCACACTGATTTCCTCCATGCCTGTGCTCTCTCTAAGGCAGGACTGGGAGAGCTGGGCTAGGCTTCACTTTTATTAATGTGGCTACTCTGCCTTCTTGGGTTACTTCCCTGGCATTTGGAGCTGGGTTCCATGGCAGTTTATTAAGGCCTTCAGCCTTGGTGGGAACCTCTGGTGGCTCAGAAAGTAAAGAATCTGCCCACAGTGCAAGAGACCCGGGTTTGATCCCTGGGTTGGGAAGATCCCATTGGAGAAGGGACTGGCTACCCACTCTAGTATTCTTGCCTTGGAAAATTCCATGGACAGAGGAGCCTGAGGGGCTACAGTCCATGGGATCAAAGAGTCGGACACAACTGAGTGACTAACATTTTCACTTTTCACTTTCATGGTGTAGCCAGCCGTCCTACGGGTTAACATGCTCTCGGTGGCCTCACCCCTTTGACTCTGGTGATGTAGGATCCTGCCCTCTAAGCCAGGACACCCCTTTGGTGTCTGATGGATACATGGCAGTGAGCCCAGAGTGGCGGCCCACCCTCAGGAGCGACAGGGACCCGGTTCCTCTCACTGTCCCATCATTCTTTGGAGAATTCTTTCTAACCAACAAGGATTAGAATTCCCCCTTTCCTTTCTTTGGAGAATTCTTTCTAACCAACAAGGATTAGAATTCCCTTTTTCCTTGCTTGTGCAATAGAGTCATGACTTAAACCAGTAAATAATAAAGTCATAGACTTGTTACAAGTGATTATGCAACTTTTGTCATTAAAAGAAATGATTCACCAAGGCAAACCAAGCATTTGTTAATTGCTGCATAAATTGATTTTTGTTTCAAGTCAAATGCACTGGCGAACGTTTCCGTGAAGGAAGGCAGGTGATCTGGCCCAGAGTGGCCCTGTTGCAGTTGGAGCTTACCAGGGACCAGGCCTAGGAGCTGGCTCTGCCAAGCTGACGGCCAAGTGGAGTGGCCAGCGGCCATCTGGACCCCCTCCCCATTGGCCCCTGAGTGTTTGGAAGGCACTGCCTATCTTCCTGGCCACTCTCCAGCCTTCTGGCAGGAGAGGCCTGGCCGCCTCCTCAGAGGGCCCCAGCCCCTGCCCCCCCGGGACTGGAGACAAGTCTGGCCTCGTCTCCCCACTGGGAGCTCAGCCAACCCAGCTGTTTCCCGCAGCCCCTCCCTGCGCCTCTGCCCAGCCAGTTTCTCACAAGACAAACCCCTTGCTCCCAGACTGTGTTGCTCCAGGATTCTGTCTCTGGCTGGTGAGGGGCCAGGACCTGCTCCTTCCTTCCATCTCCCTGAGGGCTGACGTTCCTGTGGCCCACCCCAGTCTCCCAAACACCCTCCTTTGTTATTCTCAGAGCAGACAGCCTTTGTCTGCAGACCGGCTCTGGGACAGGGAAGCCAGCAGAGGAAACTGTCTCATGCACTCCTGATGCCTCTGAGCAAACCAATGTGGGCACCTTCACTTGGACCACAGAGGTGTGCCTTCCAGCTGCTCAAACCCTCCCACGCCCCAGGTAAGGGGATGAGCTGGCCGACGTAAGAGGGAGCTGAGTGCATGCATTCACCCACCCATCTGGGGCTCCTAGAAGTGACTCAGTAAACGTTTGCTGAATAAGTGAGGTAATGGGTGGATTAGGGGTCCACAGGAGGGGATTTCCATGCAGGATGATACATAAACAAGACACATGTGTGGAAATGTGTTTTAAGTAAGAAGAAACATGAACCACTTTTGCCTTTGTTTATAAGGCTGTGCTGGAGATTCTGAAGCCTGAGGTCAGCTGGCCTCATCCGCTTAAAAGACCCAGTATTTATAAATAGGTGGTCGGGGTTGAATCCAAACAGGATTCCTCCCCCAGGGCACATTTGTGACATCTTGAGAAATGTATGGGTTTGTCCTCGGTCAGTGTCACCACATTGAATGCAGGAGGAGTAAAGCACAGTGTGGTTCTTGATACTTCTTATCCCTCATTCAACACACACAAAAAGCCCCAGAGAAACGTACTTGCCCCATAAAACCAATGTCCATGGAGCATTTACTATTGACGTGCCCAGACCCTCCGCAGGGCCCATGACAAGCATTGTCTCGGGCCTCCTCATCTCACCGGTGAGTAGGGCTATCCGCATTTCACAGGTGAGAGAATGGAAACTTCGAAAAGATGAATAACGGTCACAAACACACACGGCCAGAAAGTGGGAGAGGCTGCCCCTGCCCTGGCAGTTCTGGTGCCAAGGCCTGTGCTGCTTACCTCCAAAACGAGGGCACTGTAAATTGGAGCACCGCTCTGCGCCTCTGGTTTCTCTCCTGTAAAATGCAGGCAAGTTTTCTCAAATTTTCTAACTAAAGTTGCTCAAGCAACAGAGGATCTTGAGGGACCTGCAGGTCTAGGGCACAGCCCAGAGTGGCAGCCACAGGCAGCAATGTCTCCAGAGTTTTAAGAAAATCAAAGTTTTAGTTTTATTTCCCGATGCATTTTGTTGTTTTATTCTGGTAAAACACCCATGACATAAAATTTACCATCTTAATTTTTTTTTTTTTTGGCCGAGCTGCAAAAATCCTATTTGGCTTATAGGATCTCAGTTCCCTAACCAGAGATTGAACCCGGCCCACAGCAATGAAAGCCCAGAATCCTAACCACTAGGCCACCAGGGAACTCCTTTCATCTTTTCTTAAAAAAATATTTGTTTGTTTGGCTGTGCTGGGGGTTAGTTGCAGCAGTCGAACTCTTCGTTGCAGTATGTGGGATCTAGTTTTCTGCCCAGGAGTTGAACCCAAGCCCCCTGCAAGTCCCTTCAGTGGTATTTAAATTCAAAATTTATACTCAAAATGTTGTGCAACCATCACCACCATCCATCTCCAGGACTCTTCATCTTGCTAAACTGAAACTGTATCTGTTAGGCACTAACTCCGTATTCCTCCCCCACTCCTCCCCCCAGCCCCTGGTGACCACGATTCCACTTCCTGTCTCCATGAGTTGCCTTCTCTGTGTGCGTGCTCAGTCGCTTCAGTTGTGTCTGACTCTCTGTAACCCCCAAGGACTGTAGCCCGCCAAGCTCCTCTGTCCATTGGCTTCTCCAGGCAAGAATACTGGAATGGGTTGCCATGCCCGTCTCCAGGGAAATCTTCCCGACCCAGGGATGGAACCCGTGTGTCTTAAGTCTCCTGCTTTGGCAGGCTGCTGCTTTGCCACTAGCGCCACCTGGGAAGTTGCCTTCTCTGCAGCTGCTGCTGCTAAGTCGCTTCAGTCGTGTGCAGACTCTGTGCAACCCCATAGACGGCAGCCCATCAGGCTCCCCCGTCCCTGGGATTCTCCAGGCAAGAACACTGGAGTGGGTTGCCATTTCCTTCTCCAATGCATGAAAGTGAAAAGGGAAAGTGAAGTCGCTCAGTCGTGTCCGACTCAGCGACCCCATGGACTGCAGCCCACCAGGCTCCTCCATCCATGGGATTTTCCAGGCAAGAGTGCTGGAGTGGGGTGCCATTGCCTTCTCTGTGCCTTCTCTAGGTAACTCATAGAAGTGGAATCACATGATGTTTATCTTTTTGTTTCTGGCTTATTTCACTTAGCATCATATTCTCAAGCTTAATCCACGTGTATGTCTGTGTGCCTATTTTAATACATAAGTAACCACACTACCCCTTATCTTTAAATAGCATTATACTCTGAAAGAGGAGTCCAGGGTAACAGGTCTGAAATGTACTGGTTAGAGAAGCACAGCAAGAAGATAAAAGTTATTACTTTCCCTTCGATAAGTTGAGTGTTAGAAAGGCTGTTTCTGAATTGCAGGGCGCTGCTTCTCTGACTTTGGCACAAGGCACGGACATCACTCAGTTTCTGGGTGAGAATCATCCAAATACAGCAGCTGAAGCAGCAGAGGAGGTGAGAAGTGCCCTGGGAGAGAAGTGGAGAGTGACCAAGGGGAGAGGATTTCAGGAGTCTTAGCTGCTGGCCTCTGGGGGTCCCAATTCAGGACCCCTCCCTGGCAGCCCACAGGGACAGCAGGCACAGAGCAGGGAAGGCCCAGCCCACATCGGGACCACACCCAGAGAATGATACCCCTCGCCCTCTCTCTGCAACGACTAAGGCACCGAGGCCACCCTGCTCAGCCACGAGACACCAGCTGTGCTCCAGAGGCCGGGCCACCTATAAGAGGCTGGAGGGACCCTCCAGGCCTGTGCCCTGGGGCCTGGCCCCACACCGAAGCCCACATTGGCTTTTTAGGGGCCGGGGCCAGAGCCCCTCCCCCTCAGGAAGCAGACGGTGGGCGAGGGGGTCTCCTCACACCAGCTCCCTGCACTTCTCCAGAAGTTCAGGCAAGTGGCTTCTCTGGAGGTGACTGTAGCCCAGATTCTTGCAGTGTGTGTGTGTCCATGTGGAAGGAAGAGGATGAGATCTTGAGAACAGAGCAGCTGTGTGGGAGCCAGTCAGAACAAATTTTCTGGAAAACTTCTCTTCCTCCTTTTTGTTGCTCTCGGGTCTCTTCCACCCCGGGCAGTGTCCTGCCCACACCCCAGAGTCTTCATAAGGCCTCAACCTCCCCCTGGGTCCATGTCCCAGGACCTGGATTCAGGCTCCAGGGCACGGAAGGACGTCCCAGGAATTCAGCTCTTTGTCTCTGGATGGCCCTTGGGTTAGTGGAAGGGTCGGGGAACCAGTAATTCTGTCCCTGCTCTGAGGATACAACTCCCTTCCAAGGCCAGGCTGTGTATCAGCCCCTGTCAGCCACAGTAAGCGTTGTCCGTCTCACATCTCACTCCCACGGACCAGGGTGGGGTGGGCTTGGGGGGTGGAGTGGGTGCAGACTGGCACTTAAGGGTTTGAACATTCTCCTTCCCACCCCCCAACTTTGAATGACTCTAGCAAGGGAAATGGATACATGTGTTGGAGGGTAGGGAGAAGTCGAGACAGAAAAATCCTCAAATGTGAAGTGTTCTTTTCTCCTTTTGGATTCCGGGTGGGCTGTAGCATAGGTTGTGCTGTGTTTTGTTTTGGCTGTGATGGGTCTTCACTGCTGAGTGTGGGCTTTCTCTAGTCGTAGTGAGTAGGGCTACTCTAGTTGCAGCGCACAGGCTTCTCATTGTGGTGGCTTTTCTCATTGTGGCTTGTGGGCTCTAGAGGGCTCAGGCTTCAGGAGTTGTGGTGCACAGGCTTAGTTGCCCTGTGGCATCTGGGATCTTCCTGGACCAGGGATCAAACCCATGTTTCTTGCATTGGTAGTCAGATTTTTAACCACTGGACCACCAGGGAAGTCTGGTTGTGACTTTTATAGTGGAAATATTTGAATATTCAAGTTGTAAGATTTGTTTTATTGTAAGGTAACACACAAGGGTAGAAGGCAGTGCCCTACTAGAAGGTAGGGCTTCCCTTGTGGCTCAGCTGGTAAAGAATCCTCCCACAATGCGGGAGACCTGGGTTTGATCCCTGGGTTGGGAGAAGGGAAAGGCTACCCACTCCAGTATTCTGGCCTGGAGAATTCCATGGACTCTATAGTCCATGGGGTCCCAAAGAGTTGGACACGCTCACTTTCACTGGAAGGTGAACTCCCCAAGGGCTGGACAGTCTGTGTGTTGGCGCCCGTGGCTTGGGAGAGTTGACACTGCAACCCTATGTTTAGCGACACTGCCTCAGTAGCTTGAAAATAGCCATGGGGTGTTCACACCATGGAAACAGATCAAGGCTACAAAGCAGTGCTTTTTGTCCTCCAGGGAGCTGGTGGTTAAATGTTTATCAACACTAGATGTTCATTCTCCCCAGCTTCCAGCAGAGTAGGCACTCAGGCATTCAAGGAATGAGTAAATTAATAAACCACCACCCAAAAGAGCAGAAAGGAGAGAAGCATTGTTCTAAGTTCAGGTTAACCGAGCGCTGGTGCCACATTTGTTCTCTGGGCTAACCCAGCGCCTGAACTCCCATCTGGGGGACCTGCCAAGTCTTGTTTTCCAGGTTCTGGAAGTCGGGGTGCTGGCATGCTCCTGTTGGGGCTAGAGTCTGCAAGGACCATTCGGGGCTTTTTCTGGGGGCAACGAGGGTCTGTGTTGCCTAAAAGTGGCGGTGGCAGCAGTCAAGTGTCCAGTGGGATGTCCTAACCATGATCTGTGACCACTTCTGTGATTCCAACCCATTTCTGTGCTGATTCTCCAGCTTCTTGTCAAGTCTATGAGCTCCCAGTGTCTTTCCTCTGAAGAACTTTTTCCAGTTAGCTATGTCCTTTTCTGTGGTTTGTAATCAAGAGCCCTGTGTGTCAGGTCAGGTGAGATGCACAAGACATCTACTGGGAGAAATGCAGCAAAGATAAACAGAAAGGGACGGGGCAAAGAGAGCCTTCAGAGAGTGGTGTAGACCTGAGGTATGGCAGCAGGAGGTGGTCAGTCAACCGTGGTTCCTGCACCACTCTCTGAATGAGCACTACGGAGCCCTGGTGCAGGGTCCAAAGATGAAAAACACAGACCCCTGCCCTTGCAAAGTTCACAGCTTAGAGGGACGAGGAGAGACAGATATGTCACTGCAGTTGTTCACAGTGCTAAGGCCAACCCTGCATCATGGGAGTGCAGGTGGGTGGAAGGAAGGCTTCCTGGAGGAGGTGCATCCCAGGAGCTCTTGGGGTTTTGCCATCTCCCTCCTCTCCTGCTTGCGATCCCAACCCAGCCTCACAGAGAGGTCTGGCCATTCATTTCTGGGTTGTGTCCCTGGATCTGCAATCTACAAGAATGACCAAGATGTAGGGAATCCAGGATAGAGGTGGAGGGAGCAGGGGCAGAAGGAACACCCTCTTACTGAGCACCTGCTGCTGCTGCTAAGTCACTTCAGTCGTGTCCGACTCTGTGCGACCCCATAAACAGCAGCCCATCAGGCTCCCCCGTCCCTGGGATTCTCCAGGCAAGAACACTGGAGTGGGTTGCCATTTCCTTCTCCAATGCATGAAAGTGAAAAGGGAAAGTGAAGTCGCTCAGTCGTGTCCGACTCTTAGCGACCCCATGGACTGCAGCCTACCAGGCTCCTCCGTCCATGGGATTTTCCAGGCAAGAGTACTGGAGTGGGGTGCCATTGCCTTCTCCGTACTGAGTACCTAGTAGCAGCTTTATAGAAGCCAGTTACTTCCCTTCTCTGCCACCCTCCACGTGAGGCTCAAGTGAGCAATTGAGACTTAAGGAGGTGACATGACTTGCCTGAGTTCACCCACAGTGAGAGGCAGACCTCCTTCTGCCACCCCAGGCTGCAACCCAGGGGATGACACAGGATCAGGGTGGGGGTGGGGGTGGTTACTAGGGGAGAGGCCTTACACTTTTTTTCTGGAATCTTCTTTCTAAACCACCACGTTTTTGTGCACACAGTTCTTTTTATTGAACGAGGACTGTGTGTGCTGGGCCCTGTGGTCACCAAGTCCCTCTGCGGTGGTAGAACATGAGGCTTAAAGGCAAGTACTTGCCCTAACCAGTAACAGCCAGAGCCCCGCTGGTGGGTCCAGGGACCTACCTCCCCAGCAAAGGGTCTCCTTTGCAGCTGAGGTGTGGGGTAAGAAACTTGGGCTTCTGAGAAGAAGGGATCAGAGAGGAAAACCAGAAACACATCAGGAAGGTGCTTTGACTGCCCACCCCCCACAGAAGAGAAGCAGCTGCCTCTCACTTTACAGGGACCTTTGACCAAGCTCAGAAAATTCCTGGCTGAGGCAGGCAGGGAGTGGGGCTTTTTGAATAAGAGAAACGATTTTTCCTTTTCTAGAGAGATTTGGGGGTAATCCCACTTCCTTTTCTCTGCCAAGCTTTGTGTAAGAATTCACACAAGTCCCCAGGGGGCCCCAGTGGCACAGCTGCTGCATCTCCTCTCTTCAGTGATAGGTAAGTAATGGGCCAAATTTAGCATGCTTATGTTTTACTAAGCATTTTGTCTGAGCATCCGTGATGGTCCAGGGAGATGAGTTGCCGGAGCTGCAGGTCTGAAGAGGGGGTAAGCTCCCCACTGGTGATTTTTCCCTGCTCCTCAGGAGGCCGGGGGGGAAATGACCAACAGCTGGGCTAGGAAAGGGGCTGCAGGCAGAAGAGGATGAGGGGAAAGGAGCCAACCTCGTGATCGCCTCACCTCCAGCGTGTCCCAGGATAAGGGCTAGTTTTCTGAGGATAGGTGATTTCCAGTTTCCGAGACAGAGATGGCAGACAAGACAGAGTGCCTTGGTTAAGAAAGACAACTAGGAAGGAAAATTAGCTCCTACCTTGATCCCAACTAGTGCTGTGAACACAGGTGACAGGGATGCATGCACGCTCTACCGTCAGGGACCTCAGAGATGACTTAGGAAGAGTCCGAGCCTGCAGGGTGTTAGAGAACTGCAGCAGACGGAGGTGGAGATTGCGGAAGCAGGGGGCCACCAGCTGCCTGAGGTGGTGTGGGGAAGCTTCTAGAGAGGATGATGTTAGGCGGATCTTGAGGGATGAGTAGGAGTTTGCCAGGTCAGAGGCAGTGGGAAATGGTGGCTGAGAGGTAGGAAGCAGCGGCTTGTGTGTGGAGAAACTGAGTCCTGCGGAAGCATAGAATTCAGGGGTAGAAGACAAGCAGGCAGCTGCACAGAGAGCTGTGTTGTTTAAGGTGGGTGCAGAGGAAGGATGGCACAGACCGGAAGACTTGGGTGCAGGGGAAATGGGACTGGTGCCAGCACCAAATATGAAGGGCAAACCAAGCCTTGGCACAGACCCAAAGGGGCGGAGACCCTGGGCATCGCAGGTCACCGGGGATGGACGACAGCAGAGCTGGATGAGGAGGAGATGGGCGGGGAGGAAGCCCAGCCTCCGCCGGCGTTCCAGGCAACCGGGCCGACCTCCCAACTGGGCGGGGCGGGCACCGACGGAGCGGTCCCGCGGGCCCTTCGCGCCCGAGGCTCCTGGAGACAGGTAGGAGGCGGAGGAACAGGACCCGAGGGCCCGGGGCGGCTCACCTCTGGGCTGCAGCAGGAATTTGCCCGCCCCGGCTCCCTGGGAGAGCAGTGTCGGAGGAAGTGGGGGTCCTGGGAGGAGACCTGCCTCCCGCTCTTCGCTGGAGCGGAGCCGGGTCACCGCTCCGCGCCGAGGGCCCGAGGGCCGGGATGGGGGAGGTCGCAAGCGAAAAGGAAACCTCGGAGCCTCAGAGGGCAGAGGGCCGGGCTGAAACAGACGCAACCCCGGGCGGCCCACGCCAACCCTCCCGCCTCCTCTGCCCTTCCCTCCGTCGAAAGCCGTTCCGGAGCACAGGGTCCCGGAGACCGCGCGCTCCTCTTCCTTGGTGCTGCCTAGGCTGTGGCCCTGGAGCGCCCGAGCCGAGTGCTGGCCCGGCTCCTCACGTCGGAAGCCGCCTCTCTCCGCCTCGGGGGCTGCAGCGGGCCGGTTCCCCCGCGGGGCGGGCGCAGGGGACATCCTCGCGTGGGGACCGGGAAGGGCGCGCGGGGACCCTAGACATCCGGCGCTCCCAGTAGCAACTTTTCTCCTTGAGACTGTTTTTTCTCCTGTCCTCCCTGCTGTCTCTCCTTTAGCTGCGTTCGTCCCCGCCCCGCGAAGGACTTCTATTTCAGAGAAGCAGCATCTCCGTCGTTAGCCCTAGCACGAGGCTCCCCAGGCACCCGGGCTTCCCCTCGTGCGCGCGGCTTTTCCACGAGGGGTCGCAAGCCCAGGCCGGGCCGCCACCCCTCACCCCGCCAGCCCCGGGGACCCCTGGTTTGCAGTGAAAATGATGCCTATGTGAATCACTCTTAATACTAAATTAACGCAGCATAGATGTGCCAGTTTATATTTGGCTGAACTTGGCTTAGTACGCTCTGTTTTATTCTTGTAAACTGAAGTCATTTTATGCTTAGGAAAAATTAAAGAGAACCATGGTGGAGTTACAGATTTTAAAACTTAAGCATACAAGTCAGTACTTGCTTAATCTTTTCTCCTGAAAGGGGCACATTGTGTATGTCATTCTCCAGCAGGGTGGCATGTACACACTTGCACACATACTGCGCACACGCACCAGACTGCACTCTCAGTGCATACTGCACTCGCACACGCCACACCACACAGGCATTTTGTACACACAAACAGGACACTGCACACATGCACATACTGCACTCACTTTACACACCCACACCCCCACGCACCGGCTTAGGGAGGCTGCTTGTGGAGCTTCTCCGGAGCAGAGAAATGCTGCCTTGGGTTTAAAGTAAGATACAATCAGCATTTTCAAAGTATTTACGTTTTTAAGTACCTGCAGAGACTTTTAAAAAACGTCTTTATTTACGAGTTTTAAAACAAGTGATGTAATGGCTTTTAAAAAAGGATCTCTTGGTGAATGAAAACAGTGAGTCTGATGGTTTTGAATCTGAACTCTCGACTTTTAACCAGTGTTTTTAATTGCTCTCCTTTCTTCCCTCTGAAACCCTGAAAGAAGTTACTCTTGAACTTTTAGAAGCCAGTTGTAGACGGGCCTGCCCTCCCTCACTGTATAGGAGCCTCCGCTGCGCCGCCTCCGCTCCGCGGCGTCCCCTCCAGTCCCTCTGCGGGTGTCCGGGTCACCTGTGGGCACCCTGCGGGGGAGGGATGGACCGCCACATCCGTGCTGGCCCGGGAGCCGGCGGGGAGCGCGGGGCTTAGATGGGTGGGGCGGCGCCTCGTCCCTGCCCCGCCCGCTCCAATCCCCGCCTCTCCCGCAGGCCAGGCCGAGATGCGGCTGCTGCTGCTGCTGCTGCCCCTGCTGCTGCCCCCCGCGCCTGGGTCCTCGGTGAGTGCGACCCTTCCTCCCGCTCCCCCCCGACCCCCGCCCAGGGTCGCCGCGGGTCGGAGCCCCCGACGGCTGGAGCCAGTGGCTGCGGCGCCATCCCCAAGAGAAAGCCACTGTCTGGATGGTGGGGCGGGAAGAGGCGAACCCTCTCAGCCTTCAAAGACGGGTGGGACCTTGCAACCTCTGGTGCCCAGAACTTCCTGTCTGGCTTTGGGGCACAGTTCGCAGAATTGGCAATTTCCCAGCAGCCCCACCCCTCCTTCAGAAGGTTCTGGGCGCGCTGCTAATGCTGCGGAGGTCGGGAGGGATGGTCTATCACTGGAAGGAAGAGGGGTCCCTACTGGCACCAGCCAAGGAGCAGGGCCAAATGGCCATCCTACCAGATGTCTGCCACCTGCCTATTGACCAAACTCTGCTGCCTCTCAATGGGGGCTATTCGGACCTAGAGGTTTGGGCTGCCAGGCCCATCCTCCACTGCCCCTGGGGTTAGCATCTAGAGCGGGGCTGTCCAATAGAACCGTCTGAGATGATGGAAATGCTCTGCATCTGTGCTGTCCAGTAAGATAGCCACTGGGTTCATGTGGTTACTGAGCACATGACATGTGGTCAGTACAACTGAGGAACTGAATCTTATTTGATTTTTAAAATTATTTTTAACTGGGCTGAGTCTTTGTTGTTGCTGCTGCTGCTGCTAAGTCGCTTCAGTCGTGTCCAACTCTGTGCGACCCCATAGACGGCAGCCCACCAGGCTCCGCCGTCCCTGGGATTCTCCAGGCAAGAACACTGGAGTGGGTTGCCATTTCCTTCTCCAATGCATGAAAGTGAAAAGTGAAAGTGAAGTTGCTCAGTCGTGTCTGACTCTTTGCGACCCCATGGACTGCAGCCTACCAGGCTCCTCCGTCCATGGGATTTTCCAGGCAAGAGTACTGGAGTGGGGTGCCATTGCCTTCTCCGAGGAACTGAATCTTATTTGATTTTTAAAATTATTTTTAACTGGGCTGAGTCTTTGTTGCTACGTGCATGCTACTCTCTACTTGCCATGCATGAGCTTCTCATTGCGGTGTCTTTCATTGCTGAGCACGGGCTCCAGGGCGCACAGGCTTCAGTAGCTGTGGCACTCGGGCTCAGCTGCGGCATGTGGAATCTTCCCAGATCAGGGATTGAGACAGTGTCCCCTGCATTGGGCAGGCAGATCCTTAACCACTGGACCACCAGGGAAGCCCTTATTTGATTTTAATGAACATGAATTTAAACAGCCTCATGTGGTTAGTGGCTACCATATTAGTGAAAATTCAGAGAGTGGATACAGGAAGGCAACTGGTGATCACAGTAACTGTTTCATTACCAGGGGCCTGAGGGACAAGGCTTCCTGGAGAACCTACCTGGGTTCCAAGGAGGTACAGGGAATCTTCTAGATCACAGGCCCCACCTTGGGGGAGGGGACTGTGTGCCAAGCGGGGCGTGTTCCTGGAGCTGCTCCTGCCCAGCAGGATGGAGGGCACAGATTCCATCCACCCCTGGAGAGGGCTCCACTGGGGAGGCTCACAGCCCTGCCTCCTGAGCCCCGCAGGAGGGCCCCTGAGAACGGACCCACACTGTTCACTGCTTTGGGAGAGGGGCAGGGTGATGCTGTCTCTGTGGAAATGTGAGTGAAACCTGAGAAGTCCTCCTCCAGCCAGCGGGAAGGCCGGGGTGGGAGTCAGCAGGGGGGAGCGGGTTTAGCATGGGCCTCAGTCAGAGCACAGAGTGGGCTAGAGCCCCCTTCCTCACGTTCTCTCCACCACCTTCCGGTGTCCCCAGCTCACCTCTGCTACCCCATGGCCCTTGCCTCCTCAGTGCCACACCCTGAGGGCCTTGCCACAGGCGGCACTGAGGTCGCAGCTCAGGTTGGGGGGCGTGGTGACAGTCAGGACACTGAGATGAAACTCAGAGCCACCACCTAGCAGCTGTGTGTCGCTAAGCAGATCATCAGATCTTAGATCCCTTTAAATTGGAGAGTAATGACGCCCACACACAGGTTCCATGCAGGGAAATGAGGGATCTGAAGTAACCTGGGGTCTGTTAGGCGCTTTCTCCCTTAGAAACACCTGGGTACGTGGGGCTGGGACCTCCCCTTATCCACTCCACTGTCTGGAGGAGGGTGTGGCCCAGGCTGGTTCTGCTGCTGCTGCCAACTCGATTCAGTCGTGTCCGACTCTGTGCGACCCCAAAGACGACAGCCCATCAGGCTCAACCTTCCCTGGGATTCTCCAGGCAAGAACACTGGAGTGGGTTGCCATTTCCTTCTCCAATGTATGAAAGTGAAAAGTGAAAGTGAAGTCGCTCAGTCTTTGACTTAGCGACCCCATGGACTGCAGCCTACCAGGCTCCTCCGTCCATGGGATTTTCCAGGCAAGAGTACTGGAGTGGGGTGCCATTGCCTTCTCCGGCAGGCTGGTTCTAGCTGAGTGCAATACCCTCCTCCATGGCCCAGGCAGGTTATAGCTGGGGGTGGGACTGCCCCATGGCCCAGGCTGGTTCTGGCTGGGTGCAATACCTACTCCCCCATAGCCCAGCCTGGTCGTAACTGGGGCTGGGACCCCCCCATAGCCCAGGCTGGTTGTAGCTGGGGGTGAGACCCACCCCCACTCCATAGCCCAGACTGGTTGTAACTGGGGGCAGGACTCCCCCTCCATGACCCAGGCTGATTCTAGCTGTGGCGGGACCCCCTCCCCACCATCCCCAACCTTTCACAGGATCATTCTCAGTGCTGACAGGGGTCAGCTTGAGCAGAATGAATAGTCGATTAAGGAGGAATAACGCATCACACCTCTCACTGCCCCCTGCCCCATGTTGGTCAGGGGAGGTTTCACAAGGGGTCTTCCAGTCTCCTTGCTTCTGCTCTGTTCCCACTCCCACCCCAGCACGTTGGGCAGGTGATCCCAGGGGAACAGTGCGACAGGAAAGGGGGCTTCCTGAGTTGCCCAGGTAGGGGTTGGAGGAGGAGCTGGTGGGGTGCGGAGGGCGGCAGGAGGCAGGTGAGGACAGGCCCAGGTGAGGGTGGACCAGCCCAGCTCATTCTGGCTTCACACCATCATGCCGCTTGTGGTTTGGGTAATTACAGAGAAATGAGATGCGTCTGTGCTGCTCCTGGCTGAACGTGCTGAATACTCCCCACTCCAGTATTCTTGCCTGGAGAATCCCATGGACAGGGGAGCCTGGTGGGCTACAGTCTATGGGATCGCACTGAGTCAGACAGGACTGAGCGACCAACACTTTCACTTTTCACAGTGATGAGTCTGGGGGGAGGTGCTTATCATCCCTGGAAAGTCACCCTCTACCCCCAACACTCAATACCTTCCCCTTTAAAATAGGAGCTGATCAAGTAAATTTCAGTTTAAATTTCATGGAACACTTGTATGTCCTGGTTTTTAGAAGCTCGGAGATCTGGCCCACTTAGAAATGAAGGGTAAATGATTTGAAGAGTGAAAGCTCAGACTTTGATCTAGTTGGCCCTTCCTTCTTGGTTTTGTATGTGGTTCAGCAAACGTGTGTGAGTTGTTCTGATTCAGGGTTCATGGTTTTGTTATAAACCAAGGATAACTAGATGTTTGCCACCGGGGCGCTAGAAGAGCGCTGGGCGTAATCTGCGCATGCGCAAACCTCCATCCTCACCCGAGATCCTGGGTGGTGGCAGGAGGCTCACTACGTGAGGAACAGTTTGCTTTTCCGCATGAGAACTTGAGTTCTTCTAGGGAAAATGGCAGGGATTTTTTCCTCTAGAGATTATTATGTTGTGACGCCCTAAGATAAAGTCCCCTTCAAACAAACAGGACATACTTCCAATCCACATTTTGCCTCCCAGCAAGAAAGCAAGTCTAACACCCGTCCAACTCCTCAAGCCTCATCCAGTGTCCCCCTTGGTTCCCCAGGTGAGGTTGGTGGGAACCTGGTACAAGAGCAGAGGCCTGGAGTGAAGCCAAGCTGCTGTTGTGTCCACTTGTTCCTGTGGCTCCCTCTCTTTCTGCACCTCTTTTGCATGCACCAGGATGGTCAGGTTGTTCTGTGGAGTAAATGAGAGAATATGGGGGTAGCATGTGGACTTCTGAAGTCAGCTGCAGGGTTCCAGATCCTTCTGGTGGGAACCTGTATCCATTAGGATTATTTTCCTGTTAGAGTCCCAAATGACAGTCCTTCAACAAAAAAAGACCTGATTCCTCTCTCTCATAGACATGCATGGTCAGAAACCTAGGGATGTTCTGTCTCACCAAGGGCTCCAGGATTCTTGTACCTTTGCTTCAGTGTTCAAAACTTCTGTTCCTAAATTACCACAGAGTTTCAAAGGCTGCTCCAATTCCAGCCATCACATCTGATTTCCAACCAGCAGGAAGGCGTATAGGAGGACTAAGAAAAAGGACAAATGAACACGCAAGCTATCCCTTAAGGAGATTACAGGCACTCTGTTTTATTAGGCTTTACTGTGCTTTGCAGCTAGTGCATTTTTTTTTTAAACAAACTGAAGGTTTGTAGTAATGCTGTGTTGAGAAAGTCTATCAATGTCATTTTTCCAATAGCATTTGCTCACTTTGTCACATTTTTGAAACTCTCAAAATATTTAAACTTTTAAATCATTATTATGTTTGTTATGGGGATGTTTGATTAATGATCTCTGATGCTACCACTGTGAAAAGATTACAACTTGCTGAAAGTTTGGGTGATGGCTATCATTTGTTTAGCAATAAAGTACTTTTTAATTGAGGTACATACATTATTTTTAATGCTATTGCACACTTAACAGATTCTAGTATAGTACAAAGAACTTTCACATGTACTGGGAAATCCCCAAAGCTGTGTGATCTGCTTTATCACAATATTTGCTCTATTTTGGTGGAACCAAGCCTACAATATCTCTGAAATATGCCTGTACTGGAGACTGCTAGGAAAGAAAATCTCGCTCAGTCGTGTCTGACTCTTTGTGACCCCATGGACTGTTTATGCAATGCATGGAATTCTCCAGGCCAGAATACTGGAGTGAGTAGCCTTTCCCTTCTCCAAGGGATCTTCCCAACCCAGGGATTGAACCCAGGTCTCCCGCATTGGGGGCAGATTCTTTACTAGCTGAGCCACAAGGAAGGCTGCCACCCAGCACCTTTCACGTACATCTCACTGACAAGAATTTAGTGACATAGCTGTGGCTGGCTGCGGGAAACCTGGGAAACGAACTTGGGTGGGAGGGCAGCCAGCTATCCAGCTAGGAGTCAAGGGTTCTCTTAGTGGGAGAAGGGGAGGATAGACACTGGGGGACTCCTGGGGGCCCCTGCCACAGCTTGGCAGGAAGGAATCACCACCCCATCCTAACACGCACACATGCACATGATTAGATTAAGTTCTGACTAGGCCAGAGCTACAAAAACATGGCGCTTCAGGTGGACGGCATTCCCCGCACACCTGGAGCCCATCCTACCTGATGACATGCCGTTCCTCCTGCGCTTTTATGTCTTCCTCCTGGGAGGGCATGCTTTGCTGCTCCGGGGGTTCCATTCAAGAGTATGCTAGACATCCTGGTTCTCAGACCAAACTCTGCCCAGCCAGGGGACGTCATGGTCAGACACGATCAGGGAAGAGCTCTCTGCCCGCAGCTTGCCTGCTGTACTGGGCACATAGGGGCTGCTGGTGGAGGCGGCATTGACGGATGGGGAGGCTGGGTTGGCTCCCAGCTCCTTATGGTGAAAGCTGGCTTATTCCACAAATGAGGATGTTGGGGTGCCTGGGGGAGGTGCAGTCCTGAAGGCTCAGCTCTAGGAGACACCGTCTCAGCCTCCTTGCAGGGGAGGGCAATGCTCCAAGGCTGGGGGTGTCAGGGCAGCCCTGAGCACTCCTGTGGGGGCTCCAAGCGCTGACTCCCACTGCTGAGCGTGTCCTCCTCCAGGCTCCCCAGGTGAGGCGGCAGAGTGACACCTGGGGCTCCTGGGGTAACTGGAGCCCCTGCAGCCGGACCTGTGGAGGGGGCGTCAGCTTCCGGGAGCGTCCTTGCTACACCCAGAGGTAGGAAGGCGGGGATGGGCCAGCTTGTTAAGAGAGAGCAGGCGCGGGGGAGCGGCTGGGTGTCCTGGGCCAGTGCCAGGGCCACAAGGGCAAAACCTACCACACGACAGATTTGTTCTGGGAGCAGCATCAGTGGAGAACTTGAAATTGAGTCATTTCCGCATACTGACACTCTGATTGCAACGACAGCCTTATTTCAGGGAGCTGGTGCCATTCCTGCTTCATCCACCCCTGAGTCCCTAGCTTCTCCAGCAGTGCCGGCAGGTGTAATGAATTCTTGTTGAATTAACGAATAATCCTCAAAAATTCCTAATGTGTGCAGTTTCTCTGCCGTCAGCCCCTTCTTCAAGTATAGATGTTTCTCACTCTAAGTGACTTATTAAGCTGCTGCTGCGTGCCCTGCACTCTGACGAGTACCATAGGGCGCAAAAGAAGGGGTGGTGATGCTCTGCCTATCGGGGGTTTAACGGTTCCTGAAAACTTTGCCTGAAGAGGCAGAGAGAAGATACTATTCTAAGTGTCTTACCCACATTTACTCCTCTTAAATGGCAGAATAACTTTACCAAGTGGGTATATATTGCATCTCCAAGGACAGAATTTGAGTCTTCTCTGGGAATATGCTTTAAGAGGTAGAGTGGCCCCTAGTTAGCCAAGCTCTAGGCTAGTTAGCCTTCTGGGTGGGGCTTCTCCCAGGTCTGAACACAGGGCTCACTATACCTGCCTAAGGGGATTTGGGAGCCCCCTCCTCTCCTGCCACCCCTCTGGCCCAGCAGTGCTCACCGGGTAGCTCCACCGCAGCTGGGGGTCGGGGTGGGGGGGCCCTGTGGGAGAGACCCATGAGGGGGCGAGGTGCTGGGTCCTGGGGGTTTGGCCCTTTCCAGTGCTCTCACCCTGCAGGAGAGATGGGGGCTCCAGCTGCGTGGGTCCCACCCGGAGCCACCGCTCTTGCCGCACGGAGGTAAGGTACAGCCCCTGGGGGTGGAGGACAGCTCCCCGGACCCCCTCCGTAGCTGACATACTGGCCTTGGGAAGCCCCCCACCCCCGCACGTGGGTGCATGGCAGTCACTTCCTCACCCCGCCGCCTGAAAGGATACCTTCGCCTCCTTACCCCAAGCCCCCTGGAGGGGGGCACACGGGAGCCCTGGGCGGGGCAGGTGGGGGGGCAACCCCGCCTCCCCGAAGCTGCAGCAGGGGTTGGGGGAACAGGGCCCGGCCTCCCCGGGGTCCAGCGGGACGGTGGACCCCAATGGTGGACCCACAAGCCCCCTCCCTTGCCCCCTCCTCTCCACAGAGCTGTCCCGATGGCTCCCGCGACTTCAGGGCGGAGCAGTGCGCGGAGTTTGACAGCCACGAGTTCCAGGGGCGGCGCTACAAGTGGCTGCCCTACTACGGGGGTAAGTGCGCCGTCCTTCGGGCGCCCCTGCTGCCCCACCCTGCGTTGTCCTACGCTGGGCCCCTTCTTTGGGGAATCTCTTTGCTACATTGACTTTGCGTTTCGCAATTCTCACTACCATATTATGGTGCTCAATCTTTCAGTCCTGTCCCATTCTTTGCGGCCCCATGGACTGCTCTGCCCATGGAACTTTTCGAGGCAAGAATACTGGAGTGGGCTGCTATTTCCTCCTATTCCAGGGAATCTTCCCGACCCAGGGATCCAACCGATCTCTCTTGCGTCTTCTGCATGGCAGGCAGATTCTTTACTGCCGAGCCACCTGGGAAGCCCTCACCATATTCTAGACGCGTTTTCAAATACATTTAAAAAAAACCTCCAGTACTCCCAGCAGGGCACAACGGTGGTGACCATTTTGAGGTTTTTCCATCCTTCCCCCTGGGTATTCAGTGTTTCAGGCCAAGCCTTGGCCGGTTCTGGGCAGTTTTGAGCCTTCTTTTGTTTGGCCTGCTCCCTGAAGCCTTCCTCACTGGCAGGAGTCTCCGGGTGGGCTGAGGGGGTGGGGGTGGGGTGGGGTTGAGACCTGTGCCCAAATTTGGGCAAACTGCAGGCTGGGCTGCCTGGGGGCTTGGTGTGGCAAGAGCTCATTTGCTCAGAATCTCTGGGGCTGGAGGCCATGCTCTGGGTAACTGAGGAGGGTGTAGGTCATTAATTTTTAGAGTGATACAGTTCAAGAAAAAACAAAAGTCACTAACATGGTGTAATTAAAACATTTTCAATGAGTCAGATATGCTGTAGGCTAATCCTTCCCAGTATGAGTTTTCACTGCTCACTGTAGATGACTCCTGGAAACTCTGGCACTCTGGATTCCAAATCAGTGAACATTTTGTGTCTTGTGTGTGCTGTGGGCTGGGGGAGGGGTCTTGGCTAGAGGTGGAGGCCCCAGTGGGGTAGTTTGCATTCATTGCTCCTCCTGGATCCTAAGGTGAGGGTATGTTGAAGATAATTTGCTAAGAACCGACTCATTGGAAAAAACTGATGCTGGGAAAGAGTGAGGGCAGGAGAAGGGGGCGACAGAGGACGAAATGTTGGATGGCATCACCAACTCAGTGGACATGAGTTTGGGCAAACTCCAGGAGATGGTGAAGGACTGGGAAGCCTGGAGTGTTGCAGTCCATGGCATCACAAGCCTGGAGTGTTGCAGTCTGTGGCATGGCAGAGTTGGACACAACTTAGCAACTGAACAACAGCAAAATATTACAGAAAAACTAGAGGAAAGTTTAAAAAGGGTTGCCGAGGGATGCCTTCTTTGTGGTGGAGGTGATTACAATCCTGTTAGCACTCCTGGGTATTCAAACAGATAAATATAAAAACTGAAACAAGAAAATTAACCCACCTTTTTCATAGGATTGCTGCTAGCCTTTCTTTCTAGCTCCTTTCACATTACTTTCTCTCTCTGTTTATGTATTTGTGATTGTTACATGGTATCACTTTGCATTCTATTATAAACATCTCCCCGCATTACTGGTTGGTCTTCATAATCACAGTTCTTAATAGCACAGTCCACAGGTGTAATAATCTAGTTATAGTAATTAAAGAGTAGCTGACAGTCAGAATATTATAAATAGTAATGCTGAGATAGACCTCTTCAAGTGTCTAGCTTTTTCCTAATTCTAGGATTTTTCCTCGACTTAATTCCCAGAGATGTATCCACTTCATGGAGAAGATCCTTTCCCTCTGTGACGGTGGTGGGATTTTGAGCCACTGGGGGTGTGATGGCGTAGGGCTTCCTCTCCCTGTGTGTATGTGCACACACGTGTGTGCCTGTTTCCGGCCCCTGCCCACAATTCGCTGTTGCTCGCACAGGCCTTCAACCTCACTTAGCATCTCAACTTGCCCCTCTTGCTTACCGCAGCCCCCAACAAATGTGAGCTGAACTGCATCCCCAAGGGGGAGAGCTTTTACTACAAGCACAAGGAGGCCGTTGTAGACGGGACACCCTGTGAACCTGGCAGACGGGACATCTGTGTGGATGGCAGCTGCAGGGTGAGTTGTCCCCGCCACCCCCACCAGCAGGTTTGGGGCTCATTACAGGATGTCCACCTGCCCCCCACCAGAGGCTCTCCTGACCATGATGCCTTCTCAAGACTAGCTTCTAAGGTGCCTTGCATCTCCGATGTCCTGTGGCCCTCTTACCTTTGCCCTTTGAAAACTCAACAATAAGAGGAAGCTTCTGGGTGGCAAGTTAGTAAAAGTAAAAGTGACTTAAGGGGGAAAAAAAGCCATTGAGGGAAGGGCTGGCTGGCTGCAGGGGCCTGGCTGATGCTCTGGAAAATCTCTCCTCGCTTGGCTTTCTTCTCCTCTGGGTCCGCTGAGGGTTGGCGAGTTCTTCTGGTGAGCTGTGAAGATGGCCCGGTGGCCCCAGGCTTCCGTTGTCACAGCCTGGCCGCTCCCTGGGGCAGGGGCGCTGTTCCCAGAAGTGCCAGCAACGCGGGGTTGCCTCTGGCTTGCCCTCACCTGGGGCTCCCCCGAACGCCTTGAGCAAAGCGCACAGCCTGCTGACCGGCCCGACACTACTGCCCGGAAGCCATGTCCACACGCTGTGGGAGAGAGGTGGCTTCCGAAGGAAAACGAGGTGCTGTTGCCGGAGAAGGGGACGCGGGCGCCGTGCAGGCAGGAGAGGTGGATGATCAGCTACCGGCCAGGTTCAAGGCTAACTCGGCGCCCCTGGCCAGCGAATGGTTACTGCACCTCCTGGGACTGGCCGGGCAGCCAGGGTTCCAGTCCGGGTGTGACCGTGACCCCCCCTGGGTCTCTCGCATCTCCTCTCACCTCCGCCTGGCAGGTCGTTGGCTGTGACCACCACCTGGACTCGTTGAAGGAGGAGGACAAGTGTCTGCGGTGCGGGGGTGACGGCACGACCTGCTACCCTGTCACGGGCGTCTTTGAGGCCAATGACCTCAGCAGAGGTGCGATCCTTGTGGGGTCTGCAGACAGTTCAGACCGGGATCTGTCGCATGCCCCTTCCTGGCATCTTGCTCGCTGGCACAACACCGAGATGGTGTGATCTGGTGCTCAGGTCGTGAAGACCTCAGGGTGGAGGCCAAACCCTTGCCCAGGAGCCTGTGGGCTCATGCTAGGATCTCCACCCACTTATCCAGTGATGCCTGGGCATGTCCTCCCCTTCCCCCCATCATCCCCATCTGTCCCCTCCATTCCCCTCCCCTCCCATCAGTTTGGGTGCTGGACCCGTCCATCCTCTGTGCAGGCATTTCCTCCTTCAGAAACACTTTCCCAAGCCCCCGGCCCTGCTGTGTCCCACTTGGCGACCCCACCTGTGGGGCCAGGCACTGGGCAGCCTCAGGGCCAACTCCTCCTTGTGGCTGGTGGTCCCAGAATGTGTCTTCCCTTCAGGCTACAACCAGATCCTCATCGTCCCCATGGGGGCCACCAGCATCCGCATCGAGGAAGCGGCAGCCAGCAGGAATTTCCTGGGTGAGGACAGTTTTGGGGTCCGAGGCGGGGCTGTCGCCGTGGCAGGGAGGTGGGTGCTGCCTTGGCAGCTGACTGGGGTGCTCCCCCGGTGCAGCGGTGAAGAGCATCCATGGCGAATACTACCTCAATGGACACTGGACCATCGAGGGTGCCCGCGCCCTGCCCGTGGCCAGCACCCTCCTGCACTATGAGCGGGGAGCTGAAGGGGACCTGGCGCCCGAGCGGCTCCACGCCCGCGGCCCCACCTCGGAGCCCCTGGTCATTGAGGTGAGTGGGGGGTGAGCATTTGGCCCCCAAGAGGCTGGCAGGAGGGCTTCGGGGTGAGCAGGGGTGGCCCCCTGGCATCCAGCCTCAATGGGGACCCTCCTGCACAGCTCATCAGCCAGGAGCCCAACCCAGGCGTGCACTTCGAGTACCACCTGCCCTTGGGTGCCCCGCAGCCCGGCTTCAGCTGGAGCCACGGCTCGTGGGGCGACTGCAGCGCTGAATGTGGTGGAGGTGAGGGCAGTGGCCTGGGTCGGGGGTGGTGCGTGGCTGTGTGCAGGGCTCAGCTCTCTTCTGCAGGCGCTCCAGCCATGGGAGGGAGGTGGACAAGTAGATGCAACATCTGCATGTCACGGGGGGCCCCCTTGGGGAAACCCAGGAGTGGGGGGACTCGACAAAGGGCCCCTACCTTAGCTAAGCGAACCAGAGGGCTTCCTGGAGGCAGTGGCATTTCCTAGGACATGGTATTCCTTTGGTGGTGGAGGGTGGGCCTGGAGCCAGTGACCAGGTGTCAGAGAGGGGCTCCGTCACCCACAGAGAAAGCTCTCTGAGCTCAGACGTGGTGATGGCCACCTACCCAGGGAGGTCACTGAGCCTCGAACAAGGTGACACTCAGGATGTGTCTAGAAGGGAGCCTGGCCCAGAGAATGCATTGGGTGAATGTGGACTGACCAGCTGCCTGCTGTGGCTGGGCCTCTGCAGGTCAGCAGACTCGCCGGGTGTTCTGCACCATGGATAATGAGGTCTACCCTGAGCACCTGTGCCAGCCCCAGTCACGGCCAGCTGACCGCCGCCCCTGCAGCCTGCAGCCCTGCCCACACACCAAGCGGTGAGGCCCTGCCCGCCCCTCTGCCCAGGCAGGGCCCAAGCTCTTCGGTGGGAGGGGGGTGGAGGCCCTGAGCTGTTTTAGGTGTTGGGAAAAGCAGGAGGCTGGGGGGCTCCTGATAGCTGCAACTGGGTGGGGAGGAGGCAGTGGGGGGCCTGAGTGTGAGACCCTGAGTGGTTCTGTCCACCCTTGTGAGCCCACACAGTGCCCAGAATGTCCAGGCTAATGGCGGGGGGGTGGACGGTGGTGTGGGTACCAGAGGCCCCATTGGTGTGAGCTGGCAGGAAATTGGCGGATGCCAAGGAGTGGACCAGGGCTTGGGCCCAGGGGCCTGAGGGCATTGGCGATGCCTTTGTTTGTGCACCAAGGACCTCTTACCTGCACCGGCCCAGAGCGTGGCACCTTGCTGGGGCCCAGCGTGTGTGCAGGAGCAGGTAATCCTCGGGCCGCCGGCTCCCTGCAGGGCTGTGCCGTCTTCCACCCGGTGGCCTTGGTGGCAGGCAGCTGGTCTCTTGGGATGGTGGTAGGCTTGGCTTTGCATATGCGGTGGGGATGGTCCTATCGTCCAGGTCCTGGGGCCCAGGGCCGGGAAGGGCCGCTGCACATATGGGTGAGCATGTCCCCTCAGGGAGATGCCCCCCTCCACTAAGGTCAGATCTGGAGGGAGTGGAGTCTGGCTGGGGTGATGGTGACCTGGTGAGAAGGAGAAAGGGGTCCATGTGAGGACAGGAGCCCTGGGAGGGAGGCAGCCAGGCTCCGTGTTTATAGGGACCCGGGCACAGTGGTGGGAATGGTGAGCAGGGCTGGACCTAGGCCTTTGGGCAGGGTTCTCTGCCCCTCACCTGGACAGCCCGATGCTCGGAGGATGGGCTGGGGAGGGGGGTCCCCACTCCGCTCCTGGGTGCCGCCCCCCTGGGCCTGGACCTCAGACCCAGCTGCAGGGCCCACCTCAGTGCGCTCCTGCTTCCCACCAGCTGGAAGACGGGGCCCTGGACGCTCTGCTCGGCCTCCTGTGGGGGCGGCTCCCAGTCCCGCTCCGTCTACTGTGTCTTGTCTGATGGGGCCAGTGCCCAGGAGGCTGCTGAGGATGCTGAGTGCGAGGGTCTGCCTGAGAAGCCCCCGGGCACACGGGCCTGCAACCTGCAGCACTGCGCAGGCTGGAGCGTGGAGCCCTGGAGCGAGGTGAGCCCGGCCCCTCTGGGACGGGGTGGTGGGCCTGGGTGGCCGCCGGCAACTCTGAAAGACTTGTCATCCTCAGGGGAAGTGGCTCCTGGGAGAGAAGGGACCTGCCAGGTGGTCCCGGAGGCTGTGGTCAAGGCTGGGGCTAGGAGCAGGGGCTTGGATCCCTGCTCCAGCGCTGTTCCTCCTTTTCGAGGGTCCAGGGCGGGTGGGAAAGGAGCCGGGCATGTTGTTTGGGGGCGAGGGAGGGGCTGGGGCTGCTGGTCACTGCTTCTGGCCAGTTATGTGTATAGCAGTTGCAAATAAAGGAAAACACACTTCAGCCCGGTGTCCGCCACCGTTGTTCAGGCTGTGTGACCTCAGGAGGGTGACTCGGCCTCTCTGGGCCTGGGGCCACGGAGCGCTGTCTGCCCTCCATGCCAGGCTGGTGGGCCCCCAGCTGGGCGAGGACCAGCTCTCGCTGACAGCCCGGTCCTCACAGTGCTCTGTCAGCTGTGGTGCGGGGGTCCGGAGGCGGAGTGTCACCTGCCGGGGTGACGAGGGCTCTCTGCTCCACGCCACGGCCTGCTCCTCGGAGGACCGTCCGCCTCTCACTGAGCCCTGTGTGCATGGCGACTGTCCCCCCCTCAGTGACCAGGCCTGGCACGTGGGCGCCTGGGGTCTAGTGAGTACTGCCCCTCCCCTCCCCTCCCCCCCTCCCCCCTCTCCCCTCTCCCACTGTTGAGTCCTGATCCCTGGGCATCATCCCCTCTTCCTTCCCCCTCCCTCCCTCTTCCTTCCCCCTCCCTCCCTCTTCCTTCCCCCTCCCCCCTCTTCCTTCCCCCTCCCCTCCTCCCCTCCTCCCCTTCACCACTGTCTAGTCCTGGACCCTGGGTCTGACTATAGGACTCAGGCATCTCCCCTTCCCCCTGCCTTATGGGCACCCCCCAGCCTTAGGGTCTCTCCCCCCATGCGGTGTGTTCTCTCTCTCACTCCCTTCCTGGGGTCCTCAGTGCTCCAAGAGCTGCAGCTCGGGCACTCGGAGGCGCCAGGTGGTCTGTGCCCTTGGGCCCCCTGGCCGCTGTGGGAGCCTGCAGCCATCCAAGCCCCCGGCCGTGGAGGCCTGCAACACGCAGCCCTGCGATCTCCCTCCAGGTAAGCACGGGGAGGGGCAGCTGGAGCCTGGCCCAGCCTCTAGCCCTGCCGGCAGCCTGGCCAGCACCTCCTGCCCCTGCGCCTGTGCCCTCAGCCCCCTGGACCATCCTCCTCTCAGGTCTCCGTGTGTGAGGCCTTTGCCGTCCGCAAAGGCCAGTTCTTGGCAGCCTCACCGGGCAGCCGTGTGGCCCCCTGGGAGGCAGCACCTCTCCGTCACCCCCAGAGCTCTCTGTGACTGCTGGCACACTTGGGCGCTGCAATGGTTGTGCGTGGCTTGTTAGGCCTACTAGCTACAAGCTGCTTGAGGGCCAGGCCCGCTTCCTTCTTCCTGTTACGTCGTTCATTTCCTCAGTCGTGTCTGACTCTTTGTGACCCTGTGGACTGCAGCACACCAGTCTTCCCTGTCTTTCACCATCTCCCGGAGCTTGCTCAAACTCATCTCCATTGAGTCAGTGATGCCATCCAACCACCTTGCCCTCTGTCGTCCCCTTCTCCTCCTGCCTTCAATCTTTCCCAGCATCAGGGTCTTTTCTAACGAGTCAGCTCTTCCCATCAGGTGGCCAAAGTATTGGAGCTTCAGTCTCAGCATCAGTTCCTCTAATGAGTATTCAGGACTGATTTCTTTTAGGACTGACCGGTTTAATCTCCTTGCAGTCCAAGGGACTTTCAAGAGTCTTCTCCAGCACCACAGTTCAAAAGCATCAATTCTTCAGCACTCAGCCTTCTTTATGGTCCAACTCTCATATCTGTACATGACTACTGGAAAAACCATAGCTTTGACTATACAGACTTTTGTCGGCAAAGGGATGTCTTTGCTTTTTAATATGCTGTCTAGGTTGGTCATAACTTTTCTTCCAAGGAGCAAGTGTCTTTTAATTTCATGGGTGTAGTCACTGTCCACAGTGCTTTTGGAGCCCAAGAAAATAAAGTCTGTCACAATTTCCATTGTTTCCACATCTATTTACCATGAAGTGAAGGGACTGGATGCCATGATCTTCGTTTTTTGAATGTTAAAGTTTAAGCCATTTTTTACTCTCCTCTTTTACCTTTATCAAGAGGCTCTTTAGTTCCTCTTTGCTTTCAGCTATTAGGGTGGTGTCATCTGCATATCTGAGGTTATTGATATTTCTCCCGGCAATCTTGATTCCAGATTGTGCTTCATCCAGCCCGGCATTTAGCCTGATGCACTCTGCATGTAAGTTAAACAGCCTTGATGTGCTCCTTTCCCAATTTTGAGCTAGTCTGTTGTTCCATGTCTGGTTCTAACTGTTGCTTCTTGACCTGTGTACAAGTTTCTCAGGAGTGAGGGAAGGTGGCCTGATATTCCCATCTCTTGAAGAATTTTCCACAGTTTGTTGTGATCCACACAGTCAGAAGCTTTAGCATAGTCAATGAAGCAGAAGTAGATGTTTTTCTGGAATCCTCTTGCTTTCTCTGTGATCTAGCAGATGTTGGCATTTTAATCTAGGTTCCTCTGTCTTTTCTAAATCCACCTTGTACATCTGGAAGTTCTTGGTTCACATACTGTTGAAGCCTAGCTTGGATTTTGAGTGTTACCTTGCTAGCATGTGAAATGAGTGCAATTGTGCAGTAATTTGAACATTGTTTGGCATTGCTTTTCTTTGGGATTGGAATGAAAACTGACCTTTTCCAGTTCTGTGACCACTGCTGAGTTTTCCAAATTTGCTGGCATATTGAGTGCAGCACTTTCACAGCATCATCTTTTAGGATTTGAAAGAGCTCAACTAGAATTGCATCACCTCCACTAGCTTTGTTCATAGTGATGCTTTCTAAGGCCCACTTGACTTCACATTCTGGCTCTAGGTGAGTGACCACACCATCATGGTTATCTGGGTCATGAAGATCTTTTTGTTTGTATAGTTCTTTGTATTCTTGCCACCTCTTCTTAATATCTTCTGCTTCTGTTAGGTTCATACCATTTCTGTCCTTTATTGAGCCCATCTTTGCATGAAATGTTCCCTTGGTATCTCTAATTTTCTTGAAGAGATCTCTAGTCTTTCCCATTCTATTGTTTTTCTCCATTTCTTTGCATTGATCACTGAGGAAGTCTTTCTTATCTCTCCTTGCTATTCTTTGAAACTATTCTTGCTGTTCTTTCTTCCTGTTTATACCCCCACAGAACCTAGCTGGCACGTGGCTGGTCCTCAGTAAATGTTTGTTGAAGGGCTGAATGCAGAGAAGGAGACAGTCTCCTTCACATTGCCTCTGCCTTCCTGACCCCCTTCGCCCCCCATCCTCACTGGGAAAGAAGGTGTCCCCATCGTGAGGAGCTGTAGGACAAGGGGCACACAGGCCATCAGGTTATTTGGTTTGAGGAAGTGTTATTGGGGGAAGGTGTGGGCTGGGGCTGTGCAGGGGTGGCTGGGGGAGTGGCCTTCTGAGACTGCAAAGAGGTGTATTTGGCCCTGACGTGCCAATGACGGGGAAATGGTAGGATGCCAGTGGAGGCACGTGGCAAGGTGGCCAAGAACCAGTGGCCCAGAGTCAACGGCTAACTAATGGAGGGGTTCAAATCTCCCCTCTATTGCTGACCAGGCGTGTGACCCTAGGCAAGGGTCTCTCCTTTCTGATCCTCCGCTGGCCCAGCTGTGCAGTGGGGTTAAGGAGACTGACTTTCCAGGCTTGTGGTGATCTCTTGGCATAGCGGTCGCACACACAATACTCCATAAATGAAGTTCTTGTTCAGTCACGGACTACCGTTTGCAACTTCATGGACTGCAGCGTGCCAGCCTTCCCTGTCCTTCATCATCTCCCATAGTTTGCTCAAACTCATGTCCATTGAGTTGGTGAAGTTATCCAACCATCTCGTCCTCTGTTATCCCCTTCTCCTCCTGCTCTCAGTCTTTCCCAGCATCAGGGTCTTTTCCAATGAGTCGGCTCTTTGCATCAGGTGGCCAAAGTATTCAGCCTCAGCATCAATCATTCCAATGAATATTCAGGGTTGGTTTCCTTTGGGATTAACTAGTTGATCTCCTTGCAGTCCAAGGGACTCTCAAGAGTCTTCTTCGACACCACAGTTGAAAAGCGTCAATTCTTGGGCGCTCAGCTTCCTTTATGGTCCCGCTCTCACATCCGTATGGAGTGTGGGTAGCAGTCGTGGTGAGGCCCTGTGGGGCCTGGGCTGGGCTCCTGGGCCTGGCCTTCGGGCTGCACGTGCAGGAGGTTCCTCAGCCCTTACAAGTCCAGCTCCCTCGAGCCACTCGGTGTCCCGGGACCCTGGACACCTTCCCGGGAGAGGTGGCCCGAAGCCTGCCCCAAAGAGGCATTCACTCAGAAAGGAAGGAAATGGAAGGAGAGCTTCAGGCCAGGGTGAGTTGTGAAAGAAAGAAACCTGCATTGCTATTTTCATAATTATAGAAATAATGTGTGTTGGTTGTGGAACGTTTGGAGAAATTAGAAACATAGTATATATAGAGAAACTTAAATTGGCCTTGATCCCAGTGGTTACTGGATAAATCTTTAGTGTGTTTCCTTGTAATGTATCTGTGATTTCTGTATCTGCTTCCCCCCCCAACCCCAGTGACATTTGGTGTATGAACATTTTCATCCTGTGATTTCTAGGGGCTCCACAGAAGTCCACTTGTGGGTGAGAATTTAGAATTTGTGTGGTTCCTACTGTTTTGGATACTTCAGTGCTATAGTGCTTACTGGCAAGTGCCCTGGAGGAGGGGCTGAGTGTCCAAAGAGGGCTCCCCTTGAGGGGTGGGTGTCTGAGAGCCGACACGCTGGACAGTTCTGCTTCCCCCTTTCTAGAACAGCACACGCCAGTAGAAATAAACAAGCCCACATGTCATTAAAAATTTTCTAAGAGCCACATTTTAGAAAGTAAAAAGAAGTGAATCTGCGTTTATAATATGTTTTATTTAACCCAATAAAATATTTTTAGCCTGGAATCAATATAAAAATTGTAGGATATTTTATATTCTTTTTTTCACAAGATTTTTTTTTTTTTTAATCTTCGAAGTCCACTGTATAGTTTACACTTACAGCACATCTCAGTTCAGACGCTGGAATCCCACTGGTGTAGTCGGTCTCAATTTAGAGGTCATGAGATATCCAGTTGAAAAAGCAGACTCACCTACCCAACTTGTCCCAGACATACTGAAGCATCTTCTGATAAATGAATTAAGTGTCAGTGTTTAAACTGTAAATTTAATTCTGATTCAACAAAATTTGAAATTCAGTTTCTCGGTCACTCTGGCCCCATCTCCAGCGCTCAGTAACTGTGAGACCAGTCAGGAGCCAGGACTGGCACTGGCCCAGGGTGGGGTGGGGGGTTGTGACAGGTCTTTTCAGGGGGGTGCTCTTAAGGCCAGGAGGATGCTGAGGGCCTCTGGCTATGCCTCACATTTGTCTGATAGGCTCAGGGGAGCCGTTGAAAGTTTAGGGGCTTGAAGTGACACCATGGTCATTAGGACATTTGGTGCCTGCCTTGAGGGTCAGGCTGAAGTGGGGAGAGTGGGAGCAGGCTGCAGATGCTCAGAGTTTGAGGAATGGAGGGGTGGGCGCTGGCCAGCACAGCCTGAAGCCCCTGGCGTGTGGGAAGGGACCCCAGACTCTGAGTTAAAGCCTGAGATGATGGCAGAAGAGAGTCATAGGAGTCCTCACGTGCGACAGAGGCAGGATGGGCTTGGCGGAAAGTTGCCTTCCCAGCCACGGAGGGACAGCCGGAATTCCCAGGCTGGCTGGGGACCATGAACCCTCGGCCAAATGTCGACAGGAGACCAGAACCAGGGAGACAATTTGAATCAACCTTGTCTGAGCTTTTGGCCCAGGTGGGATGGGCAATACATGGAAAACAAAGATTTGACCACATATCTACCAGAATCTTCCAACTCTATTATTTTTAAAAGTTCCCTGGGACTGGCGAGATGTAGTCCCTGTGGAGATGGACTTTTCACTTATTTTTTTTTGTAACTTTGTTCCACTATGTAGTAATATGTTTATTGTGGAAAATTTGAAAAACACTAACAAATAGAAGGAAGCACCCCCCTCACCCAGCCCCCTGGCAGAACACACACACAGAGCATGCAGAGCCTTTCACTGTGAGCATTTCGGGGTTTTTATTTATTTTATTCGAGTAGAGTTGAATGACAATACAGTGTTAGTTTCTGCTGTACAGCAAAGTGATTCAGTTTTTTAATATACACACATACACAGACACTCATTCTTTTTTGTATTCTTTTCTCTTTTGCTTCTCTGGTGGCTCAGCGGTAAAGAACCTCCTGCAATACAGGAGTTGCAGGAGACACGGGTTCAATCCCCTGGAGAAGGGCATGGCTCCAGTCTTCTTGCCTGGAGAATCCCATGGACAGAGGAGCCTGGCGGACTCTAGTCCAGGGGGTCACACAGAGTTGGACGTGACTGAGGCGACTTAGCACACGTGGTCCATCGCAGGATACTGCATACAGCTCCCTGTGGGATGCAGTAGGCCCGTGTTGTTTATCCATTCTCTATGTAGTGGTTGGCATCTGCCAACCCCGCACTCCCACCCTCCCCTTGGCAACCATAGCTCTGTTCTCTGTGGTGGTGAGTCTGTTTCGTAATCACTGTGAGCATTTTAGCCATATCGTGCTAGTATTATTTTGGGCATCATTTTTTAAAATGCCTGTTGTCTTCATTTTCTCTACAGCCTTTTGCATTTTTTCTGTAACATTTTGTGATGAAAAATCTTTTTAAAAACCTTATTGAGGTTAATTATCATACACCATAAAATTCACCTATTCTAACGGTACAGTTCGTGATATTGAGTAAGTTTGCCAATTTGGACAAGAGACGCGGAGAAACTTTAATCACACAGGAAAGATGAAGAGCTGTGTGGCAAGCAGTCATGTGCCCACCATCAAGTTCTACAATAACTATTTTGTTGTAATTACACTTTTATCATCTATTCTCTGTCTCTTCATTTATCAATTCAGTTGTTTTTAATATGGAATTTTTTATTGAGGTGAAATTCAATCACACACAGTTAACCACTTTAATGTGTACAATGTGCTCTTATTTGTTCTCAAGGTTGTATGACCACCAGCTCTCTCAGTTCAGTTCAGTCACTCAGTCGTGTCTGACTCTTTGCGACCCCATGGACTGCAGCACGCCAGGCCTGCCTGTCCATCACCAACTCCCAGAGCTTCCTCAAACTCATGTCCATTGAGTCGGTGATGCCGTCCAACCATCTCATCCTCTGTCGTCCCCTTCTCCACCTGCCCTCAATCTTTCTAGTTTCAAAAATTCTCACCACCCCATAAAAGTGCTCTGTGCCCGTCCAGTAATCACTCCCCATTAACCCTGATCCTCTTCGCTGGTAGCCGGATCGCTGTGTCTCTGTGCCATTAACCCTGAGCCTCTTCGCTGGTAGCCGGATCGCTGTGTCTCTCTGGATTTGCCAGTGCTAGGTACATCAGGTGAAAGGAATAGCGTGCCTCTTGCATCTGGCTGCTTTCACCGAGCAGAATGTTTTTGAGGTTCGTCTAAGTTGTGGCATACATCAGGACTTCACTGCTTTTTATGGCTAAATTGCAGTCAGTTGTATGGATGTTCCCAGTTTGTTTATCCGCGTGTCTGTGGATGGATATTTGGGTTGTTTCCACCTTTTGGCTTTAGTGAATAATGATGCTATGAATATTCATGTAGAAGTTTCTGTGTGGGTGTCTGTGTTCAGTTCTCTTGGGTTTATACTTAGAAGTGGAGTTTCTGGGCTGTATGGTAACCGTGTAACTGTTTTGAGGGACTGCCAGGCTGGTTCCCCAGTGTCTCCACCATTCTTTATTCCCACCAGCAGTTGCGTGGGAACTCCTCCATCCTCATCCTCATCCTCGCCGACCCTTGTGATCTCGGTCTTTCTGGTTAGAACCACGCTAGTACCTGCGAAGGGGCGTCTCCTTGCGGCTCCGGTTTGCGTTTCCTTAATGGCTGATGGTGTTGGGCATCTTTTCATGTGCTTATCGGCCATCCCTGTGTCTTCTTTGGAAAAGTCTTATATTCAAGTTCTTTGCCCATTTAAAAATTGGATTATGTTTTCCTCAATCCAATTAAAAATTTTTGTGTTACCATTTTTTATGTTGTTGGGATCAAACGTAAATGCTCTCTTTACACGCGGCTTTTCTCTTTGCTGAACATTTGACACGGGCGTTTTCTATGTGACGAGAGACTCTTTTGAAACCTGGGAAGGGTGTTGACAAGAACTCAAGCCTGCTGCTCTTCACTTCTGCTCTCCTGGGTTTCCCGGGTCCTGCCTGAGTGGTGGGGTGGGAGCAGATGTTGGGGGTGGCCATCCCCCTGTGCCCTGACGCCCCCGCTCCTGCAGAGGTCCCCAGCATGCCGGAAGTGCACACCAGCCCCAGGGACCCTCGGATGTCTTTGGGCCCACGGGAGGCCTCTGCCTCAGGTGAGAAGCTTGGTGGAAGCCCCCAACCCTGGGGGCCCTTGGGATGGATGTTGAGGGTGGGGGGACAAGTGGTTGTGGGGGGAAGGGATGTGGAGGAGGGTCTGACATGGACGAAGACAGAGGGTGAGGAGTCAAACAGAGACATCATGGATCTTTTATTTCCTCCTCTTTCTAGGTTTCAGAGACCAGTGGTGGGCACCCCAGGAGCAGCCCTCAGCATGGGGTAACCCCAGAGGAGACCAGAGCCCACTCCTGTCAGCCCCGGGCCCCGCCCTGTCTCTGCAGCTCTCCTCATACCAGCAGCCTCTGCGGCCGGGCTCGGGGCCCCGCGACTGCAGACTGAGCTCCCACGGGTGCTGCCCCGACGGCCACACCATGTCCCTTGGGCCCCAGTGGCAAGGCTGCCCTGGGGCCTCCTCGTGTCAGCAGAGCAGGTGGGTGCCTCTCACCCTTCCCCAGGTCAGAGAGGGAACGTGTGTCTTCTGCGGGGTGTCTGATGGGCGGGCAGGGCAGTGTCTTTGCTCAGAGCAGGTAGGGTGGGTTAGCAGAGCTCAGGAGTGGGAACTCTAGGGCTGTTGTGTCTGAGCTGCCCAGTCTGGGCAGAACTGGGGACTTGGCTTCTTCCCGCTGATCTCCCTAACCTGCTGGGTTAGGGAAAAAAGCCCCCCACTCTTTCTGCAGAGGTCAGCCTGTTGAGATATAGCCTGAGGCTTGGAGAAGGCAAGTAGGGTATGAATTCTAGTTCTGTGATCCAAATCAGGCTCCTGCTCTCTCGGGTTGGGGTGCTAAGGGCCATGATTCTGGAGTCAGCAGCTTGGGGGTGAGTCTCAACTCAGCCAGCAACACAGCTGTATGACTTGGGGCAAGTTACTTAACCTCTCTGATCCTGGCTTTCTCTGCTGAGAATGGGGAACAGTGACAGCCACTGACTGGGGCCACTGTGAGGATGGACCAAATCACGTGGTGCCTGGCCCACAGGTGCTTCAATACATTCCTTCCTTTGCCTTCCTTCCCACCTGCTGGTTGGTGGAGGGAAAGTAAGCCCTGGGCTCCTTTGACCCCTTCTGCTGCCCCACCTCCCAGCTGCCTCCATTCTGTAAAACCTCCCTGGGAACCTGGTGTCTGGGGAGCTCAGGTGATTTTCCACCTTCTTGGTATTGTGGTGGGATGTGTGAGTTGAGGATCTGTTGATTATTAAGAGTTTAGCTCTGCTTATTGTCTTCATGTTGCCCTCCCTGGGAGCCCCTACGTGGTGAGTGGACGTGGCGGAGACTGGGGTTCGCCACATGGTTCGCCCTGCACGCAAGGGCCCCCTATGTCCCGACTTGGATCCTCACCTGATCAAGCCCCCTGGCTCAGGGAGCCTCAGAGCCTGGATCCTGGGGTGCTGGCACTCAGGGTCCCTGGTGGGGGAGGGGTCAGGGCTGTGATGTCTTTCCAGGTTCGGGTGCTGCCCTGATGGGGTGACCGCGGCCAAGGGGCCTCATCAGGCGGGCTGCATGAGCTCTTATGGACGCGACAACACCGGGGGCAGGCCAGGATCAAGAGCAGCGGCCTCCACAGTGAGTGTCTGCTCACCCCAGGGCCACGAGTCCAGCCCGGAAGCCTGCTCAGTGCTGCTGTGACGCGGGCTCGTGGCAGCTTTGACCTTGAGGAGGGAGGTCCCTGAAGCTTGCTGGCCTGGCTTGTCCTCTCGAAGGCACAGGTTTCCGTGACGGGCCCTGTCTGACCTTCTCCGGGATGTGATCTCCAGGACTGGGGTTCTGCTCAATGGGGTCATAGTTCTGTCCCTCTCTCTTCCTGCCATCCTCCCCCCAGCAGCCTGGAGTCCTCCTACCAAGAGCCAGACCTCCATCTAACTTCCCAATCCTGGGCTCTCTCCCCAGGTCCCCAATGCCCACCGGCCCCAGGCCCAGCAGAATGAGCCCAGCGAGTGCCGGGGCTCCCAGTTCGGCTGCTGCTATGACCACATGGCCTCTGCGGCAGGTCCTCTGGGGGAAGGCTGTGTGGGCCAGCCCAGCTCTGGTGAGTGGCTGATCCTCCTTGTCCTTATTGGTGGGAAGGCTCTCGTCCCACTCTGCTCACTGCCCCGCCCCCCAGAGCCCCCCGACTTCCTCCTGGCTGGCTTATCACTTGTTTCTTCCACCAATATTCCTGGCACCTGCCAGGTCCTGGGCTGGAGAACGGTGCTGGATTATCCTGCCCGACAGGTCATCCTTGCCCCTGAGTTTGCACTTGTGGCCGCCTGGCTGCCTGTGGGAGCCGGGAGCGTGGTCAGTGGGGAGTCCACGGAGAAGGAAGACCTGTGCTGCCCCTTGGGGCTCAGCCCCCTCCAGAGGCAGTGGGGGGGTGGTCAAGACTGGGATGGATGGGGTGGCCACCCTGCCTGAGATGCGTCTTGGAGGAAGGACCGTGAGGTGGGAGCACATGCCCACGTGGAGCTGCTAAGGACCATCCCGGGGATGCCGGAAGCCAGGGGGCAGAGTCTGCAGGGAGCTGGGTGGGGGGGCTTTAAGTGGGGGGTCTGGAGGGTCACATCTGAGTGTGGAGAAGGATGGCTAGGCTGGGGGCTGGAGAAGGTTCTGAGCTGCTAAGGGGCCCCAGGAACAAGGGTGGACCCCCTCCCTGGGCATCTTGGCAGCCTGTGGGGGCTCAGGGCTGGGGGTATTCCTTCTGGGCGAAGCACGTCAAAGGTTGGCCCTGGGGCTGCTCTGTGTGTGCTGGGGGCCTGGGTTGGGTGGGGAGGAGCACGAGGGAGCCCGTCCAGGGAGGTCACAGCCCTGATCCTCTGCAGGGCTTCAGCTCCGGGGGTGCAGAACAGGCTGGTTCTGCTGGGGTCCCGGGACAGTGAGCAGAGTCTGTCCCTGGAGTCAGTCAAGCCCCTGGCAGTAGTGTGGATGTGCGCTGAAGCTGGGGAGGGCCTCGCTCCTGAGTCCCGGGCTGCGTTCGCAGCTTCCCTACTGAGTCCCGGTGACCTGCGTGCTTCCTGCCCCCCTCAGCGTACCCCGTGCGGTGCCTGCTGCCCAGCGCCCACGGCTCCTGCACCGACTGGGCTGCCCGCTGGTACTTCGTCCCCTCCGTGGGCCAGTGTAACCGCTTCTGGTATGGCGGCTGCCATGGCAACGCCAACAACTTTGCCTCAGAAGAGGAGTGTGTGAGTGCCTGCCGGGGACCCCAGCCCGGGGCGGGGGCCTCTGGCCAGAGCACCCATGGAGATGGTGGCAGCAGCGGTCCTGGGGGCCAGCAGGAGGCTAGCCAGCATGGGCCGGGGCCCATGGTCCAGAGAGGACCCTTGCCTTCTGGTGGCCTCCGGTGGCAAGACCAAGAGCCTGGGCCGGGGGTGACGGACCACAGACAGGCCTTTGGAGAGGGGCCCTGGGGCCAGGAGACTGGGCCCAGTCCCCCTGGACTGAGCGGAGACGCAGGACGACCAGCGCCTCCTTCCCGTGGCTCCTCCTACAGGTGAGGCCCCCCACTTCCCCAGGTGGGATGGGGATAGGGATGCAGGCAGGCCAGAGGCTGAGCCTTTTAGGGCTAAAACCCTGAGATCAGCTGGGCCTCCTTCCACCTTTCACCTGGAGTCTTCCGGCTGGAGGGCTTTGCTACCATCATTCCACAGGTGGGGAACCTCAGGCTTTGGAGACATGAGGCTTGCCCAGGGTCAGGTGGATGGTGGTGCCTGAATTCTCCAGCAGATCTTGCGGGTGTGGTCCAGGGCCTGTCTAGTTGAAGCTTCAGAGCTTCATGACCTCTGGCAAGTCATCCAGCTTCCCGGAGCCTCAGTGATATGATCTCACAGGTTTAGTGTGGATCCCGGTCGTCGTCACTCTCTGTGTCATATTAATGAGAACTGGGAAGATTAAAAACAAAACTGAATTCCCGAGGGATCCGGCATGCGTTTGGTTGCCCAGCTGCTTCTCTCCCACGCTGTCCGTCCTGGGGCCCTGGGCCTAATCTGTGCCCATTTTTTTTTGCCTGTGCTTGTGCGGGGTTTTCTCTCCCTGTGGTGAGCAGGGTTTCCTCTCTGGTTCTGGGTCACGGGCTCCGGGCGTGCGGGCTTCAGTAGCTGTGGCTCATGGACTTAGTTCCCCTTTGGCATGTGGGTTTCTCAGATCAGGGATTGAGCCTGTGTCTCCTGCACTGGGAGGCGCTTCCTAGCCACAGGACCCCCAGGGAGGTCCGTGTTCTGTGCTCTTACGGGAACAAGTTGAGGGCACAATGCCTGTGGGTATTTTGGGGGTGGGGAGGGGAGATTCTTGATTCCCCAGACATCTGGAGAGTGGCTTCCATGAGAAGTACCTCTGGTACTTCCATGGGTACCCTGGGGGTACCTCTGGTACCCATGACGGGGTACCATGCTTGCTGTGGGGACGCACTGATGAAGGGATAGTCCCTGATGCTGGCCCTCATGTGACTCTCTGTCCCACCTTCCCAGGATCACTCTGGCAGGCTCAGAGCCCTCTGTGGTGCAGGCAGCCCTGGGGCAGTTGGTGCAGCTTTTCTGCCCGGAGGACGGCTCTCCGGACCCCCACTCAAGGTGGCAGAAAGACGGGCGGCCCGTCTCCTCTGACAGGTGGGTGCAGCCCGCTCCCCTGCCCAGCCCCTCCGATTCCCGGGGATGGGAGGGTGAGAGAGCAGGGGGCAGCCCCTCCAGTGGGAGCCAGGCTCACTGTTGCCTCAGGACACAGCGCTCAAGCCCCCTCCCCGCCCTTAGGCACCAGCTGCAGTCCGATGGCTCCCTGGTCATCAGCCCCCTGAGGGCGGAGGACGCGGGCA
Source organism: Bos mutus (assembly GCF_027580195.1). Classification (NCBI taxonomy): domain Eukaryota; kingdom Metazoa; phylum Chordata; class Mammalia; order Artiodactyla; family Bovidae; genus Bos; species Bos mutus. Next base: position 24,008,955 of record NC_091626.1, on the reverse strand, counting down.
CCTACAGCTGTGGTGGCCCCGGGCCAGACCGTCACTCTCAGCAGGTCCAGCTCCACGTCACAGGTCTCATCCCCACCCCACCTAACCCACCCTTGGGTTCTTCTGGGCCCCAGGGTGGGGGTCCCAGCCAGGGTGCCCCCACACTGGGGGACTAGGGCGGGAAGCGGGCCGCGGCATCCTGGCGGCTGGGCCCCGGCGCTGCAGGTTGCCTGGGGCGGACGTCTTGCCCCGTGTGGCCCTCACTTCTCGTCGGTCCCCCGCCAGCCTCACGGGCACCGTTCTTCCACCCGCTTCTCCCCACAGCTCACCCCTTGCTTCTGGCCTCACAATAGGGGGTGACGTGGCCATGCCTTCTGAGGCTGAACCGAGGCACTTCCCCGAGACCAGGGACCCAGCCCAGGACCACAGTCCTCGGGACCCCAGCCGCGGGGGCCCCGCCGCCGCCTCACACCCGTGGCCCCTGACCAGGTGCGGTGTTCAGCACTGCTTGCCGGCCGCCTGCTCAGGGCTCTGGGAGGGGAGGGGAGGGCAAATGTGGCTCCCTGAGCCCGACCTCTGAAGCAGGGATGGGGAGTCCTGCCCACCACCGCGAGCACTGGGGAGCAGAGCCCATCCTGGCCCCCGGCCTCAGGAGCTAGAGGGCTGAGCCGGCCTTGAAGAAGGGAGTTTACAGAGCGGGTGCAGAGGGCTGGAGGGGCCCACGTCAGGGACCTGGTGCAGGGTGGGCAGGACGCAGAAATTCTGGGTGGCTGAGGTGAGAAAGCCGGAGCTGGATTTGAGCCTGGGTCCCAGATACTTGTCGATATCTCCCAACCAGAACAAAGAGCTGAGGCTGGAGAGCGGAATCTGGTCAGGGTTGTGGGGAGAAGGGGCCCACGAGGCCGGGTAGGGGTCCCATCCCCAGGCATGGTCGGGAGGAGGCAGTGGCGAGGAGCCTGTCCCCTGGCATGGTCGGGAGGAGACAGCGGCGAGGAGCCCCCTCACAGCTGAGTGATGCTTGCTCTGCAGGGTGCGTCTGGACCGGAGCCAGCCCGGGGTGCTGGACGCCCAGCCGGGCCAGCGGGTCCGGCTGACCTGTCGTGCTGAGGGCTTCCCGCCCCCGACTATCGAGTGGCAGAGAGACGGGCAGCCTCTCTCCTCCCCCAGGTTTGTTCAGCTCCCCTCCCCTGTCCTGCCTCCGGCCCCGCCCCGTCTGGGCAGATGCCATCCCCTGGTCAGACCTGAGCGCGACCCCAGGGCCTCTTGAAGGACGGGGTTGCTGGGCGAAGGGCTCCTTGGGCAGACCACGCTGGGATCTCTGGGCCTTTCCAGAGTGTGGCTAGCGGACAATTGTAAGAAGCCAGCCAACAGGTGACGGCCTGTTGGGAGGAAGTGGAGGCAGACACCCTTCTGGCTGTAATCATAAGAGCTAACATATATGGGCCCTGTGCTGAGGCTTAATCTCTTTCACGTGACGTGCAGAAGAGCTAAAGTGGTGCTGTTTTATCCGCGTGTGACGCACAGAAGCTTAACACCACCCAGCTCCTAAGTGACTGAACTAGGACCGAGCCTAATAAACGAGTGTAGGAAAAAAACCTCGAAACCCAAACCAGAATTATTTTGTATCCGAAAACTTGCAATGATTTGCTTGTTGCCAGGTTTTAAAGTCAGGCGTCCTTAAGTAAACGAGAGTGCCAGCAGCTGGAGGGTGGTCAGACCCTGCTGACTGGCAGGGCCCACTCAGCCTCTCACCAGGGGATGGGAGACCCTGACCCCGCTCCCACCCACTGGGAGCCTTGGGATGGCGCCACCTGACTGTGCTTGGCCTCCCCAGACACCAGCTGCAGTCCGACGGCTCCCTGGTCATCAGCCGCGTGGCTGTGGAGGATGGAGGCTTCTACACGTGTGTCGCGTTCAATGGGCATGACCGGGACCAGCGCTGGGTCCAGCTCCGAGTGCTGGGTGAGGCGCAGCCTGAGTGGGCGGGTGCATGTGGCCAGTGGCCTCTGGGGTCAGGAGGGGCACCACGGGCATGCCGTGGCTGACAGTGCCCCCTCCTTGGGCCCAGGGGAGCTGACTATCACAGGGCTGCCCTCCACAATGGAGGTGCCGGAAGGGGACACGGCCAGGCTGCTGTGTGTGGTGGCAGGAGAAAGCGTGAACATCCGATGGTCCAGGTGAGGCTCTGTCCCTGGCCCTCAGGCCCTCACCCTGAGCTCCACAGCCCAAACCAGGGCCGGGGGGCCCACCTTTGTGCAGAACGTTGCTGCCACCCGCACCCCTCCCCCTCACGTCTGCTCCCGGCTCCTGGCCTGGTGCCAGGGGAAGGGGCTACAGCGCCCGCCTCCCTTAATGGGGAAGCCCCGCCAGGACCACTCTCTCCTCTGCTGGTCGGGCTACACACCAGAGCTTCTCAGGCTCGGCACTGTCGACCTTTTGGGCTGATGGTTTTAGTTGTCGGGGTGCATTGGGGGATGTTTGGCCGTGTCCAGCCTCGGGGTGCCTGTAGTACTCCCTCCCATGTCATGGCCACAGAAAGTCTCCAGGTGTTGCCAGATGTCCCCTGGGTGGCGGATGCTCTGCTAGGCTGAGAAACACTGGGCTCCACTCAGCTCTGGGGGCTTTGGGTGGTCTTTTACCCCAAGTCTGCTGGGCTTTTATTCATTCAGCAAACAGTTTGATGCCCCCTTCCTCCTTGCAGTATGTCAGGACGACGCTAGGCACTGGGGATCCTGGTGTAATCTGAGCCCCCCTGACACTCCAGGTGGGAAATAGCCCAGTATCCCCCAGGCTCGGAGGAGGTTTGCCCTGAGTGTGTCTGGATCAGTGGGTGGCTCTGGAGGGAGCCTTAGACGGCCTCCTCCCCGGCCCAGGGAGAACCAGCTCAGCACCCGCCAGGGCCTGGAGGTTCTCCCAGCATCCTTTCCCCTCCAGGAACGGGCTGCCGGTGCGGGCCGACGGCCACCGTGTGCACCAGTCCCCGGACGGCACGCTGCTGATCCACAACCTGCGGGCCAGGGACGAGGGCTCCTACACGTGCAGCGCCTACCGTGGAAGCCAGGCCGTCAGCCGCAGCACTGAGGTGAAGGTGGTCCCACCGGGTAAGGAAGGGCCACCCCAGGCAGCTGCTTGTCTTCGGGAGCTGGCCGTGTGCAGCCGGATGCGGAGGGCACGGGCTCTGCAGTCGGAGGGGCTCTGCCAGTTCCTGGTTGTGTGACTTGGGGCGGGCCAGTCGTCACGTGGCCTGAAACAGCCCTGGGAGGGAACCGCCAGGACCCAGCTGTGCTGGTTGGCCTGGACGGTCACGGCTGTCGGGGCCGTAGCACCTCACCAGGACTATGCAGGGCGTCAGGCCTGGCTGCCTCCTATCTGCCAGGCTGAGCCCAGAACTGGCCAGGTTAGAGGTTGCAGTCTGGTAGAAATGTTGCTTAGTGAGCAGGACTGACGGTGGGCTTCCAGTTTATGAAGACAGGGACTGGAACCCAGCCAGGGCCCGGCATCACCGGGTGCTCAGGCTGAGTGTTTGTGTGTGTGAAGGTGGTACCTTGGTGAAGGCACCATCCTGCAGGGGCCGCTTTTCACCTCAGTCGTGCCCAGCAGATAGATCTCTTGTCCACATACTTACCAAACTTACAAGACTTGAGACAGGCCAGAGTGCAGATTTAAGTGAGAGAGATTGCTGTCAGGGGGCCCCCACATGGGCATGTCTGTGACTAGGTAGAGATGTGTCTGCATAGGAAGCCAAACTAGAACCAGAAACTCAATTGATGCTGAAGTTTGGTGGTGCTCCTAATGATGCATGGTCACCAAGATGAAATGGTGTGATGGGACTGCCTCCGGGACAGCACACTTATGGCCTCAGTCCGGCTGTCTGTCTTCTGCCCCGTTAGATGAGTGTTGGTAATCTGAGACACTTTCTTTGGGGGAGGAGGGCACTTCTTAAGGAGAAGCTATCTTCCTCTCTAACTGTGTTGGTTCCGTCAGTTAAGCTGTATGTGTCTGCCATCACCCATTTAAGCTTTTTGTGGCATTTCACTGCTTGAGGCTGCCTCACTGCCCTGTTCATGGTCTGGTGGCATGCTGGAACTGCAGTGTTAGTAAGGGGGAGGGGCCTTGAGCTGGTCCCACTCTGGGGACAGCTTCCAAGCTTGCTTTCTCTTTTTTTCTTTATTGGAGTATAATTGCTTTGCAATGTTGTGCTAGTTTCTGCTGTACAACAAAGTGCTCTCAAGCTTTTTACTTAAAGGTTTAAGGTGAGAAACAGAAAATACTGTAAGGTTAAAACATGGGGAGTGGGGCTCACTCTTCGGAATGGGAATGCCCATTACGTGCTGGTTATTCTAGCCATGGTTACTATGTGCTTCAGTTGCTATCTCATTAACTCCAAATGAGAGAGCAGACACAGAGAGCTTATGTAACCGTTTGCCCCAAGTCCCCTGGCTGGAAGGGGAGAGCCACGATGGTGCCCAGCCTGCACCATCACGCCCAGCACCTGCTCACCTCTGCCTGTGATGAGTCCAGGAGCTACGACAGCTGAGATTAAGTTGGTAACGAAAGTGGCGATTGTTAAAAACAAGCATAAACAGCTTGTCCTTTATGTAAATGTAGGTGGTCCGCACTCTTGTTACACTGACGAGCCAGCCTTCACAAAGCCGTTGGCTGCTCAGGTGTTATCTACTAGTTGTATATGGGGGGAGGTGTGGAGGGGGGCCTTCTGCAGCCCCGTGAGGTGACTTTGGGGAGCTGCTGTCAGGCCTAAGCCAAGGCTGAGCCCTGAGAGCCCCTCCCAGAAAGAAAAGGGAGGTTAACTAGACAAATAGACTTCAGTCCGAAGACAGACAGCAGAATGAAAGTCGCACGGTAATTTATAAGTTATGGACGTGACGAGCAGGTTCAGAGGGGAGGCGCCCAGCGCTTGGCGCTCAGTGTCGCATCAGCGCCACTGCTCATAGCCTGTCCTCCCGTCACTGGCCTGACGGGCTCTGCTGTCTCTGGGGGAAGTGGGAACTGGAAAGCTGGGGAGCTAAGTGACTGAGCTGGGGCCACTGAAGGCACAGAACGCTTAAGTGGGAGGAAACCAGCAGTGAGAGACAGACCACTCTTGCCAACTCAAAACTGTGCTTGGGGCTGACCCCGCTCTCCTTGTCCAGAGGCCACGGCCATATATTCTGCGGCTCTTCAGGTCTCAGTCAGAGCAGGGGGTTAACTTCCAGAGATGTTTAATCAGCTGGAGAGTCAATATCTGGGGGTCTGCGATGGGCTGTGCACTGGGGCGAGCGGTGGGGGTGGGGGAGAGCTATAAAAGGATAAAAGGAGGCCCACTGCATGCCGAAGCGGGGCCCAGGGCAGTGCAGACCGTGTGCCCTCAGCTGGACACACAGGTGTTACCGGGATACAGTGACCGGCATCTCTGGGAACCTGGCGGTTACAGCGCTGCTCTCCTTTAGGGAAATGACAGGGCAGGTGAGTTTCCAGCCACACGGAACTTTCTCACCACCCTCTCCCCCCCGGTGTCTCACAGTGCTGGCCGCCCAGCCCCGGGACCCCAGCAGGGACTGTGTCGACCAGCCGGAGCTGGCCAACTGTGACCTGATCCTGCAGGCCCGGCTCTGCGGCAACGAGTACTACTCCAGCTTTTGCTGTGCCAGCTGCTCCCGTGTCCAGCCGCCAGCGCAGCCCGTCTGGCAGCAGGGACACAGCTCATAGCACTGGGAGGAGGAGGCTCTCGGTCTCCCCTCTCTGGCTGAGGAGGGAGTTCTCCTCCGCAGCCACCGGCTTGGTCAGAGCCGCCCCCTGCCGTGGAGTGCCAGCAGCAGCGGTCTCAGCGGTGTCGGCTTCTCTGGCTTCACCGGTGCCTGCTGGGATGTCAAGAAGCGGCCACTTGTTTGCAATAAGGACATCTTTCACTTGACAGTTTCTCTCTATAATTTGTTATACAGGATCAGCTCACTGTGTTCTTAAAGCCAGCTACCAGGGTTCTCACTTTGCTGAAAGCTGGGTGGGGAGGTGTGTCCTATCTGGGGAAGGTAACTAACTCCTGGTGTGTATGTTAGGGAAACATTCTTTGCTAGAACTAGGTCTCATCTGGGGTCCAGATATGGTTCATCGCTCCAGTCTCTCTAGCCCTTCCTAGGGAATATGGCAACCAGCTTTAGCTGGTTGCTATAGTAGCACAAAGTTGGTGAAAGCCCTCAGCAAAGTGGGAGATAATGAAAACTAAAAACCAGGCTATTGTAAAACACAGTACCAACAGGATAGGGGGACCAGTGGAAGGGAGGGTGACGTTAAGAAAGGGAAGAGGGAAGTGGTTTCAGAGTTAGGTCATTCTTCCTCTCAGCCTCTTAAGGCCTTGATGCTAAGACAAGAGGCCTGGTTTCAATGAGCTTCCACGTCCCTTTCCACTTTAACCTTCTCCCAATCCCCCAGAGGACGGGCTGGGCCTAGTAACAGAGGTCTTTCTGGGGCACAGGAAAAACCAGCATTACCGGGACAGGTGATTTCTATTACCAACACTCTAGCTGGAAAAGAAACAATTGCTTCACGGGTGAGTGATACTTCTCGGTCTACCTCTCATTCAGCAACAGAAACATGGGCCAGGACAGAGGTCTTTTTTTCTTTCCAGTTTTAAAAACCATTGAGGTGCATCCCCTTCCGTGTACCATGGCTGGTTTGGCTATAGAAATTGGAAGGTAAGGACTACTTTCTTGGACTCCACTGTTCTCTAGTTAAATCACTATTTGTCAAATTGGTGGCATACTCCAGACCTTAGCTAGCTCTTGGAACCAGTCACAGAGCGGTGGGGTATGGTGAGAGTAAAACTCAGTCTAGACCAGTGGTTCTCACACTGGGAGCTTTTTCAAGAAATGAAGATGGGGGTCTACTGCCCGGAGATTTTAATTGGTCTGGAGTATGGGCTGGATATGAGGATTTTTAAAAGCTCCCAGATGACTCTCATATATATCCACGGTTCAGAGTCACTGCTGCAGCCCAAATTCTCAGAATGTGAGTCTTGTTAAAATGCAAATTCTGACAACTAGGTCTGGGCTAGGGCAGAAGTTCTGTGTCTCTACACAACTGCCAGGTTCAAGTCTGCACTTGGAGCAGCAAGAATCTGACATCAGAGATGTGCTTAGGAACGACCGGAGGCTCGAGTATGAATACAGATAGGAACTTTAAGAGAATACTAGCCCCAGTGAAAGATTTTTCTAGCCATCAAACTAGAGATCTGCGGCAGCAGTAGAATGCAGAGAGGACAAGACCACAAGGAACTAAAACTCATTCGCTAATAGAGAAAAGCGCAAAGAACAGCTCTTCATGGCAAAAGCTTCTACCACGAACATTTATTTTTGTTAAAGCAGATTGTAAATTCTCATCAGTACAAATATATATATAACTTACATCTGATTGTAAGGCCAACATTCGAAAGTAAAAATGAGAAGGGATCTTACGTGGTTACCAGAGGTCAAGTGGCTACAACTGAAAACAGGATGTTCGGCTCACAAGAGGGAGGGATGCACGCACGCACGCACACATAACACACACACGCAGTGCTAACAAGACTGGGCCCTCCATTCCCACAAAACTCGGAACAAAACTTAAAAGGACAAGACAAAACCCACCAAGACCTACATGACAAACCAACACGGTAACCTGCGTTCCCGTCTCATGGATATGATTACATCATTGTCACCTTAGTGTTAAAGGATTAACATAAGGAAACTGCAGCAGTATAGAAAAGAAAAGACATTCTCTATTTAGATTGAACCCATTAACATAATGACATTAGAATTTTTCATTAGAGGTGTAAAACCAGGACAATACTGCTTGCTCTTTATTTAAAACTACTACCTAGCTGACGGTACTGGTCATAAGCGTGATTGTTGTTGCAGTGTGCTACTTACAGTAAATGATACCAAGTGAGCTAGGGATCCCACCTGCAACTTCCAGCCCTTCCTCTTTTTTACTTCAATAGGCATCAATGATAAATCAATCTTATGTACAATTTCTTACAGCTAACCCTTTTACCTTTGGCAAGATTACTTACAACTCATACAACTTTTTAATAGTGAGCACTATTTAAAATATTCTAAATGCATAAAAATAAAGATTTTGGCTTTTTGATATATATTTATAATATTTATTCTTACTCAAAATGGAAGCTCAACTTTACCCCTAAGATACAGCTCTGCTGGGCAGCTCCTGACGGGCCCTGCTGGGAATTCCAGCAGCACAGCCTGCCTCTCGTCCCAAGTCCCGGCACAGGCCACCCTGTTCTTGATCTTTAAGAAGGCCAGTGCTGAGAGCAGGTAGATGAAAGGCCTGAAAAACTAAGGGAGATCGTTTCGCTTCCCGTTGTGTTGTATATTCCAGTAAATGTGCTTTGAATACAGATTCCTGTTCAGATACTTCTGCCTCTCTGTTGCCAGAGACTGGTAAGTGGCTGAGGGAGGCGGGGCAGAGGATGACAGCTCCTTGACTCTCTTAGTCTAGCTGCAAAACAGCTCTTCCCTAGGAATGGGTCTCTCCACTTTCTCAGTCACCCCATCCACATGCTATGCCTGGACATGCCCTTGGGGACCTTTGGGGTTAGTGAAAAGCATATTGGTTGGGAATGCAAAGTCCCCTTTGCTCCTCTGACCTCCACCCCCCCTGCCCGGGCCTAAGTACAGACCAAATACATAAGCCATAAGGACTGCTTAAAGTTCGATTTCAAAAGTCTTCTGTAAATCACTGGAGAAAGGATTGGTGGGGGAGGGGTTAGTACGCTGCTTGGACTTGCTTTCCAAGGCTGCCCACTGGGCCTCGAAGGGATCCACTGTGCAGGTGCCTGCAGGAGCCTCAGTCTGCTTGTCTCCTGAGGCCAACCTGCTGTCGTCTACGCCATTGAGAGCTGCAGAACCGTTGAGGTGCTGAGCAGGAGGCTTAAAGAAGGGACTGGCAGTAGCACTGCTTGTCTCGTACTGTGGGAATGTCTGCTGCTTGACCAGGCTGGGAGACTGATGGGGCTGGGCAGCCTGTGGGTGGCCTGCGGTACCAAACATGTTGGCGACCATCTGGGAGGGAGTGATGCCCACCACGGGCACGTTAGAGGCTGGATAGGTCATCCCGTTAGCCACAGGATAGGACTGGGCAGCGACAAAGGCTGGCTGCAGGGGTGGGACCACGCCCACTGGCACGGGCTGAGAGGTGAGGAATGCATTTCCTTGGAAAGGTGGCACTGGCTGGGAGATGGCAGTGGGTGGGGGCGGCTGGAGAACCGGCTGCGGAGGGACAGCTGAGGCCTGGGGCTGCTGAGCCCGGACGCTCTTGGACACCTCCTCCAACCAGCGGTCGGCCTCGGAGGGAGTGCGTCTGTGACCAGCCTGGAAGAGACCTGGAGAGACAGCACCGGAAGACTGACCCCACTCGGTCCCTGGAAGCAACAAGAGGAAGAGAGGGAAGAATCAGGATCTTCAGGGGCTTTTTTCTTCACCTGATAATCTCGGTTATTTGAATGATCGTAATGTGGAACAAGCCCCCCCAGGGGGATAGTCTGTGGTTTTGGTAGGTGGGAGGAAAGTCTATTACCAGCTGAGGAGGTTTCCTGGCAGGACAGGGAGAACCCAGGAGACCTCAGCCGTGTGTCTGTGGTCTACCTCAGCCGTGTCGGGAAGCTGCCAGAGATGGCTCAACTGCACAAAACTGAAGCTGCTGGCTGGCCTCAGAACCCTGGCCCCACTGCTGTGGCTCATCTATGGTCCAGAAACCAGCTTGCACACACTCTAAAGAGCTGAGGTGATTCACCTTCTGCTCTAACAGAATGAGAAGAAAATAACCAGGGACTTGCTGCCGGCCTTTCAGACACATGTCTTCCTGGTGAACTGCCTTTTTGTAGCCTTTTTTGTAGGCCTGCTGTTGTAGGAGGCAGGCATATCCACAGATCTAGATCCAGACACAGGCTCTTTCAAGGGAGGGCCTGGGGATCTGTGTCTTATGAAAGCTCTGTGGGTAGCTCTAGGGTCCTAAGAACTATCAATCTTACCTCTAAGAGCTCCTCTCTGACACCATCCTTCCTTAATAGTTTATTTCCAAAAGGGATCCCACTTTTCCTAAAAGGACTCCTTCCTGGTTCCCACTAAGGTAAATGGCTGATTTTCACACCAAGGTCACTTATCTGATCCCAGAATCCTCACCACCATGTGTGGTCACCTTACCCGAATGTGTGGCTGCAATTCCCTTGTTAGCAGCATCAGGGGCATAGGCCCAAGGGTTGGTTTCACGCACAGGCATTGCTACGGGTGCTAGAGCAGTAGGGGCTGGCTTAGCAGCAAGCACATGGAAGGCTGAGTCAGTGCCATTAGCTACAATGGGAGCAGACAACATTGATGGAGTTAATTCATGCAGGGTGTACAGGTGACCCCTTGGAGCTGGGTCAGTCAGGCCAATATGCAATACTGGTGGAAATATAAGACAGAAAAGTTGGTGTGGGATAACCATGCCATCTGCAATGAATACACAAACGTTCTGGCAAAGACGGAATCAGAGGCTGTAATTAAAATGGGTGTACTGATAAAGTTAAATGACTTTTAGAAAAACATGTTTATGGGGAAAGAGGTAATAAAGACTAAAAAACAATTTCAAATTAAGTTAAAAAGAACTGCTTTGTATTACAAGTAGCAAAAATCTATTCTAGACATAGCTTAGCCTTTGGCATAATGATAAAGTATCATCTATCACAATTTCAAAAGATCAGATTATGCCAACAATGGTTAATACAATCATCCTTATTATGTGTGAGGCACTACTCTAATAGTGCTTTAGTGCGCATCATCTCAAGCTACTCCATCCATGGGATTTTCCAGGCAAGAGTACTGGAGTGGGTTGCCATTGCCTTCTCTGATCATCTCAATAAATTCTCTCAAAAACCCCATATTACAGTTAAGAAATCAAACTTGGTACGTGTTTTCATTTGCTTAATTTATAATTTGCTACAGAATTAATTTAATCTTTTTACAAGATTTTTTCCCCCTTCAGTAATGTTTGTAATGTCAAGGCACTTACTGTTTTTTCTTGTCTCCCTTTAATAAAATCCAGTCCTTGCTCCTTTACTCCAAATGGCTATCCCATCAGCTTCTACTCCTTCGCCCAGCTCTCTATACTTGGTATAGAGCAGACAAGCAGGCACCTTCTGCCTTACACCATAATCATTCTCTCTTTAGGACTTGGCAACTATGCTTATGGCATTGGTGCTATTGACCCAGGGCTTGCCTAAAAGACTAGCTTATCCAAAAACTGCGAGTCCTCTAAAGGCAGGAAAAGGACTATATTCTATTTATAGTTTTGTATACCCACTACCCTGTAAATAGGCACAAAGTCAGCTGAATGTAACAGGAACTATATTCAGAAAGACTTGGGTTTACATCCTGGCTGTGTGATTTGGGCAATTTACTTAATCTTTCTGAGCCTAATTTTCCTTATCTGTGATGCCTATCTCAAAGGACTATTGTGAGGATTAAATGAGATGAGGAAAATGCATGAGTCCTTACCATGATGTACATGGCAGACATGCTGCTAAGTGCCCCATAAATAGTACCTATTACTGTTGGCAGTATAAGTATCTGTTAGATGAAATGAAAAGCCACCTGATGCATATGAATATTAAGGTTTTGTTTTGTTTTTAAAGAGACTCCCTCCTAGAGGACAAGCATGTTACAGCTTTTCAACAGGTGCAGGCAAAAAAAGTCTGCACAGCAAAACTTCTTCTGAGCTCTCTCCCAAAAGAAATGAAGAAAGATCAATTATATAAGCTCAAATTCTAACATCTGTAATTTAAGTTATATAGGCTCTTTGTTGACCTTTGAGTCAGTCAGTTCAGTCGCTTAGTCGTGTCTGACTCATTGCGACCCCATGAATCGCAGCACACCAGGCCTCCCTGTCCATCACCAACTCCCGGAGTTCACTCAAACTCATGTCCATCGAGTCAGTGATGCCATCCAGCCATCTCATCCTCTGTCGTCCCCTTGTCCTCCTGCCCCCAATCCCTCCCAGCATCAGAGTCTTTTCGAATGAGTCAACTCTTCGCATGAGGTGGCCAAAGTATTCGAGTTTCAGCTTTAGCATCAATCCTTCCAATGAACACCCAGGACTGATCTCCTTTAGGATGGACTGTGGACTTCCTTGCAGTCCAAAGGACTCTCAAGAGTCTTCTCCAACACCACAGTTCAAAAGCATCAATTCTTCGGTGCTCAGCTTTCTTCACAGTCCAACTCTCACGTCCATACAAGACCACTGGAAAAACCATAGCCTTGACTAGGTGGACCCTTGTTGGCAAAGTAATGTCTCTGCTTTTGAATATGCTATCTAGGTTGGTCATAACTTTCCTTCCAAGGAGTAAGCGTCTTTTAATTTCATGGCTGCAATCACCATCTGCAGTGATTTTTGAGTCAATACTATTAATTCAGTATCTCTGAAAACAACTTTTACTAATTCTTCAATGCTACAAAGACTAGTTTTAGGATACTTGTTATAGAAGATGAAATGAACTGAAGAGCCAAGAGAAGTGCCTTTTTCTTTATGGGACTCTTGTGAAAGGGCAAAGACTAGGTGAGTCCAGTCTTGGCACCATTGTTATTTGGGGCCTGACTGTTCTCTGTTGTGAGATGGCTACTGTGTACATGGAAGGATGTTTACGGGCCTCCCTGGCCTCCACTGGGATGTCAGTAGTAACCACCCCCTGCCACACCACAAAACCCAAACATCTCCAGACAATGGATGCTAAATTTTTCCCAAGGGGGCAAAATCACCCCAGCTTTCTTTACTGTGGTAAAGAAAGCATGAAGCTAGAACCAACTCTGATGACTGCTGTTTCTGGAGAACTGGTTGGGTGCTTTGTCTCTTAACAGTTAAGTAGCAAATAAAGCAGTGGGTTGGGACTACTGATGCTCCTGACAGGATGGAGTGAAAGGAGGGCAGGCACATGCAAAATGCAGACAATCTCAGGAAACAGGAGGGAACAAAGCACAAAGACACTGTCGCACAGGGAAATGTAACGAACCTGAGTCAGTATCAAACAGGGAAACGCAGTGGGTCTGACCAGGTCTTGGGAAGCTCAGGATGCCAACTTACACTAGCGATCAGTGTCGTGAAAGTATTAGTTTCAAAGAAAATCGCAGGCTAAGTGAGCACCAACCTTGAAAGGCGGGAGACTGTGGTGCCACCACCGTCACTGGTTTGGTCATTGGGGCGGATGAGAAGGGATCCTCAGAGGGTGTGCTGAAGGCACTGGTGATCTGTGAGCACAGGGAGCTGATGCTCTCTGCTTCGCCGTCTACCTCTGGCACTGTAAGACAGACAGAAGATGGCTCCAGACAGAAAAACGGAACAAGTCTGGAACAGAATGGTGTCACGTGAGATGGCATTTTACACTGCCTCTGTTATTTGTGGAAGAAAAAGACTCAACTGTCAGGTGGGGCTATAAAAGCAACTTCAAGAAACTTACCACTATTCACTGGCTTTTTACATGAGAAGGTACAGAATGCTAACAATTCCTGCAGTAAGGTCTACCTTCCTCCCTTGCAAATCCCCAGATTTCTGTATTTCCTCTCCTGTGTGACACTGTTGAAAACACGCTGTTCTCTTTTTGTGCCAAGACTTTTGTTGCCAGTGAGATTTTTCTAGAAGACACATGCAACCTGTTTGTCTTCCAACCAGGTCCCAAGCTGGTGATGTGAGTTAAGTTCTAGAGGCCCCCAGTGACTCTTTTGAGAAAAATGGGTTAAAGTCAGGGGCACCAGTGGGCACTCAGTCCTTTTCTCTGTCATAAACTACGACAGTGTGATCACTGTCATTTTTCTCCAAAGTGTTAACATGAAAACGTGAACTGAGGTCTAGGACTCTAGAGGCTTTGTTCTTAATATTGACTCTGGAATACTTCTGTGTCACAGAGGAAGCTAATTATATGTGTTGAAGCTCTGTCTGCTCAAATGTGAAAAGAGAATAATGGTTTTGTTTCCCGCCTGCTCCAGAGGGAAATTGAAAATGAGGTACTTGAAGCATCTGGAGTTTTGGTTTTTATAGGAGTTGAGAGGTGGGTAAGACCCTCAGTAATGATCTAGTTTAACTGTTCTTTAGGTCGAGTTTTATCCATCAAAGAACTTAAATCTCTGTGCTTTTGTGCCACCAGCAGTGACAGTGCCCTACTGAAACACAGCTTCCTCAGATTCTGTTATAGCACTGGCTCAACATGTCTGAGAGCAAAGTAAAATAGGGCCCAATAAAAGCACTGACCGGATCTGACACTTTAGCTCCGGATCTTATGATGAGGATAGAGCTAGTGGGGTTGTCTCAGCTGTACAGAGGCCACACAAAGGCCTGTGTGACAGCTCTGAAAGGTAATGAGTATGTGTGAGCAATCCCACTGTCTCTGATGAACAACAGATCTTAGATTTATACAGGAGACCCGTTTAGAGTTTCCTCCCTAGGGAGCCAACCAGCCACAAGGACAAAGAGAACTTATCTATTTCTTCTGGTACATCTGACAGTGGTGCTATTTAACTGGATGTGTTTCCAAAGCCTTTTAAATTAATTCCGTGCTGGGTCCCAAATGGCAGAATAAGAAGGGAAACTTGAGACCCTTGATGTCTGAAAGCAGGTACACTTTCATCAGGACAAATCACAAACCGTGTAACTCGGACTAGGAATTCCCATCATGGCTCTGTTAACCTATTGCTGAAAAGAAAAGAACAACTCCCATCTCTCTCCATGAACCTCCATTTTCTGCCAATGGGAAATGATACAAGATATACACAGCCACCAAACAGCCTCAGAAGAGGGGTAGATAGTTTGATGGGATCAGGGACTCCACTGGAGGTGACGTGACACTTCAGTACCTGAAGTTGGGGATGCCGTGTTACCTGTGTGTTTTATGGGGAAATCAGTCTTCCTCTGCATAGTGGAAGGCAACTCATTGATGCGCAGGGACAGTTGGCGTTTAAAGGGTGACATCTTCTGGCTAAGAGCAGGAAATCCTCGGAAAGAGCCTTGGCGAGCAAGCTGTTCAATTGGTGCATGCCGGCGTGGGATGGCGTGAGGATTGTTCATCTCCAGAGAGGCAGTGGCATCCAGAGTGGGAGAGGTGGGAGAGGATGGGGAGGTGGCAATGTTGCCAGGGGCCACTGACGAACCAACAGCTGTCTTATCTGTATCAGCTCAAGAAAGTAGGAGAACGAGGACCTTAGGGCAATGTCTTCAAATGATTTGAGCTCACACCACTGAGGAACCCCAAAAACCTCCTAGGTCATTTTACCCATCTACTTCCCTATGTATCTCAAAAGACAGGTTAGAAGCAGGGCTCAGATCTCCTGTTTTTCAGATAAATAAAAGGTTTAATAATCTACTACATGTCTCATGGTATATCTACTATTCCCATGTAGTAATTAAAACACTGAACAAAACTAAACAAAACAAAAAAAACAAAACAAAAAACAAAACTATGAACTCTTAATGTAAGGTCTTTTAAAGAACAATGGTGCACTGTTTGCAATGTCTGCTTGCTTTCTGGCCGGTGGGGGGGACAGAGGACTTTAGAAGTGGCAGAGTCAGAAGGGTCTAAACAAACTTAAGTTTGATTAGATGTTAAGTCATAAAGCAGGCACGGACAACAGGCTCTCTTGAATAAAAGCATACAAAAGTAAATTTTAAATTGGAGCAAACAAATACAAGACTGTTTCCATGTGAATACCTGCTGTAACACACTCTTATTGTGGTCAATCTCTACTTCCCCCTCACTCCCCACAATCCTCTGCAGATGCTAGGACTCAAGCATTTTGGCAGTTGCTGTAGTAGCAAAAAGTATTATTTGGTGGTATCAAAGAATATGCTTCCAGTCTGAAAATCACTGAAGCACATTAAATAACAGCTATACACATTCATTTGTCTAATTAAAATAGCACTGTGTTTTTTTAATTCTTTGGTATCCTGGCACAAATGTTGATAAGAAATGAAAAAATCATAATCAATACTTTAATTTCAAATAAAAACATATATTCTTTTTTTGGCTTAAAAATTAAAAGCTGTTTGGGTATTAGATTAATGAGTGCGTGCTAAGTCGCTTCAGTCATGTCCGACTCTTTGTGACCCCATGGACTGTAGCCCGCCGAGCTCTTCTGTCCATGGGATTCTCCAGGCAAGAATACTGGAGTGGGTTGCCATGCCCTCCTCCAGGGGATCTTCCAGACCCAGGGATTGAACCCAAGTCTCTTAAAGCTCCTGCATTGGGAGGCGGGTTCTTTACCACTAGTGCCACCTGGGAAGCTGATGTTACCTAAAATGGCAGGTTTAGAATTAAAAGAATATAGTAAAAAATTAGCGAAATTATATTAATGTATATTTAAACCAAACTTTTTAATTTAAAAATACTCCTTGTTTTGGGTTTCAGCCCAAGTTATACACAAGAATGCAAAGCATTTTTTCCCTAAGCCCTATCACTCAGTTCTAAAATACACTGGCCTCAACTTCAGACAACAGCCTCCTGAGTGACTTGAATATTTGGACAGGCATTTTTGCTATGCTGCCAAGTGTACCTTAAAAAAACTCAC
This sequence comes from Bos mutus, assembly GCF_027580195.1. Taxonomy (NCBI): domain Eukaryota; kingdom Metazoa; phylum Chordata; class Mammalia; order Artiodactyla; family Bovidae; genus Bos; species Bos mutus. The sequence continues at coordinate 23,992,402 of NC_091626.1, read as the reverse complement.
ATTCTGCAAAACCACACACTAAAGTTAATGGGGTTATGGGAAAATAGTGAGGGGCCAGCTTCTCAAAAATCTGTGGCCTTTTTTCATGAAAGTACTAAACAGTCATAAGCTAATAGAGTATCACTGAGATGTCTCTGCCTGCATTTCCACCTGGTATCACCATCTGTGGGTCCTTTGCAGCCTAAACCTGGGACTTGCACTTCCTTCAAGATGTAGGTCCTTGATAGGATTTGCTTTTCATAGAGATCAGATGCATCAGAATTAAAAAAAAAAAAAATCTGTTCCAGGATACAGGTTTTCCCAATTTTGCTTTTAAATGTCTTTGCAACTTGTTCAACTGCACTCTCAGCTTCCCCAGGTAGTTAAAATTAATGGACAGAGTCAATACTTTGAAGCCACTCTGTTTAGATTTTCAGCTTTGTTCTTAAGGTCTTCATATGTTGCTGAGTTCTCTATGCCCCTGACAGCTTCCAAATATTAACCTGTTGGGAAAAGCTGTTTTAAATAAACATACATTGTAGTAGAACAAATTGTACCTTTCTTGGCATCTTGGATTTGTTTCATAATCTCCTCTCTTTCTGCTTGCTCAGTGGCTGTGGTGACACGGAATGATCCTTCTCTCGTGAAAGTGGTTCGACTGGCATCGAAAGTAGCAGTCACTCCACATTCCTTCTCCCGCTTCTGCTTACGTTCTAAACAGGCTGCAAAGGCACAGCCTACAGCATGGCTCAGTCTTTCACCCTGTACATAACAGAAGGTTTAAAAAACGTTTTTACAGTTATGGTGTCAACAACTACAAATTAGCTGGACCACAAATAAGTCTGTTTTCACACAGGCAAAATGTTAGTAACTCCAGCTTATTAGATTTTAGTGTATTAATACGCCAAATTAATCTAAATGAATAATACCTTACATCATGCTATGACCCTCTACTGCAGTAGGCACCGGGTAAAGTGGCCATTGGTAGCCTGGGCCCTGTCAGCAGCCACCAACACTTTCTTATTAGTCATAGGTTCCTCTGTCACTTGTGTCGGCTCTGGCCATCAGCTGAGAAGACACTGCTCAAAGTTCCAGGCCCTAAGTATTGACGCCCAAACCTCTACTTGCCATGCAGGGGAATAATAGGAATATTTACCACGCATTTCTAAGCAACAACTGGAAAGAGGGCATTTTTCAGAGCTTAAATTTTCTGCCAACATGTCTAGGAACAAAAGGCACAGACTTAAAACTTCAGATAAATACAACTCCAGCGATAAGAAGGAATCAGGTACAGGAAAGCTGAGCCTTCTCAGTCTCCCTTTCTGAATGCTCTTCTCTTGCCCTGTTTGGGCCCTCAGTGCTTACAGGCTCTCTCCCATACCACCCCTATTTTTTTTCAGCTCTCTCAAACCCCAACTCTACTTCCCAACCACACAGAGGCAAAAATAAAACCATGTTTTCAGCTACATTTTCTACTTGTACAGGAATTAAACAGATAAGCCTGAATTTTTGGTGTGTGGAAGGAGAGGACGGTTTGTGAAACTAAATATTGTTTTAAAGATACACTGGATTATCTAGAGTAAATTTAATAAATTCAATGGATTCTTTTTTTTTTTAATCAGGGTTTTCTGTATTTTAAACACTATCCCTAACTGTGGAATAAAAGGGTTAGAGGTGATACAATAACTGCTGGCATCTTTTAACAGTGAGGAGAGATATCTGAGAACAGGGAACCTTTTGTGGAGTTTCCAAGATCATACCATGTAAGCAGCTGCTCCTACATATGGCTCCGAGTAAGTAATTTCACTGCATTTTATATGCCAATATCAGATACCATAAGGAGAGGTAAACGTCTGAGACACTTCTGTCCCTAGGATTTCACATGATGGTAAACTGTAAAGTCTCATTTACAGACTGACAGACTCATTCTTTGTGAATCCACATGAGTTTCATGTAACTACTTAGCAGGATGATAAATGGGTAGGCATGGAAGCATGCAATAGGAGAGAGAGCAGAAAGAATTTTAGAACCCATCTGCATTTGAGCACAGCTCTAGTACAAGGACAGAGCTATAGGCCAAAGAAGCTTACTATTTCTGCTCAGCCTTATGGCAGAAGTTCCTGAAGACAGACTTGCCCTCAAGCTCCATCCCAGACTCACTGAGTAAAAAACTCTGGGGTGGGGCCCAGTCATCTAATTTAATGAGCTCTCCAGCTGATTCTGATACAGAAGAACCACTGTTTGATACCAAACAGCCTGAGGACTATGATTTGACAACAGAATGGTTTTAAAATATAGCAAAACTCTGGATTTTACAAGTGTAGCAATAGCAAAATACACTGCTTTGTGACTTACGGTATGAGAGAGGAAGAAAGTGTAGTTTAGTTACTTCAACCCATTTTCAAAGCACTTGTGTCAAATCGAGGAGGAGCAGTTTTAACAATATCAGACACCATTTTGGAGCAGTTAGCATGAGCCAGGTCCTATGCTAAGAGTGCTTACACCTGTTACCTAATTTAGTCTTCACAGCTGTTATCTCCATCTTATACAAGTGGATACCAAGACTTAGAAAATGTTACATAACCTGCTCAAATCCCATGGCTAGTAAAAACTAGAAACAGGACTGGAACCCATATCTGATTCGGAGCCTGAGTCTCTAATACTTATTTTTACAACTGCTTTTTAAAAAAGCTTCTGGTCAATATTAGAATATGACCACGACTTCCTTTCCAGGTTAAACCTTGGCAAGAATTCACTGAGTTGTAGCCTTTATGAATAGCTACCCTGCCTTACTCTGTCTGGACTTTTAAAAACTCAGAAATCACATACTCAATGCTATCCTATAATTAAATAATTAAGATCATCATCACCTAAGAGACTCGTTTTTCATATCAGAATTCTGGGTAATTTAGATGAAAGATGACAAATTTGATTATTCTCTACTTCTAAACAAAACCAAAAACTTCTACCATGTAACAATTTCTAGCACAGCTCACTGTACCATAATTTAGTATTTCTATTTTTTTAATTAAAAATATACTCCAAACTCAGTTCTTGTGGTAGAGTCTTTTTGCAAATGAATTCGTAAGCACCTTTCAAATACCAATATCTTCTACCCAGACAAATTAGCAAATACATGTAAGGATCTTGAAAACAGTTCTAATCATGAACAGTTTTCTATAAAGCTTAGCAGCCACCATCCCCAGAGCACTTTTACTTTCCTTTAATAATCTTGGATCTCAGCCAACCATCTTGTTCTGTGAGTGGTGGGATTACATCAAGAGTGTGAACTGCTTGAATAAAAGGGGTGAAAGCGGGCTCGTTTAGGCGCTTACAAGTTCTGTAACAGCATATACTTGTTAAAAATGCAGTGGAAACTGGCTGAGCCAACCGGGAAGAAGCTTGATGACTGTGGCTAGTCATGATGCAATTCAGGCTACTGGACTCACCGTGTCCTTGACGGCCATGAAGCAGTGACAGATCCAGCGCCGAGTTGTGCCATCACGACATATATAAGAGAAGGCCCTATCAAAGTTCCTATCTGGGGCACAGAAAGAAACTTTTTCTATTGTCTGGTCAACTATGAGGTCCTAGAAAAAGGGAAACACAAAGGAACAGTGGACTTGAGAGGTCAATCAAGTTTCTCAGAAGAAACACGGGATGTTCATTTCACAACACAGAATCCCTACAGCTAATGCATCAGGGCTGCGGAAAAGCTTATCTGAGCCAGAAGTTGAAATACTAAGGATCTGACCTAGAAGAGATCCCCAGAGGCACTCTCCACAGATGTTTCTTTCCCTCACCTCATCTTCATGTTCTATAATACACATGCTTGCTGATTCTAGTTTTACGATGGTAAATTCCATGTTCAATTTTACAGTATATGTCAAATAATAATCCAATCCCCATATAAATTATACTCAATAACATAATTTCCAGAACAATTTTATGTGTTTATTAACTTATTTAATTTTGAATACCACTGAATGGCACAGTATATATATAATGTAAACATCACACAAAATGTTTTTTTTTAAATACTGAGGCTCTTTGGTGCTTCTGTGTGATGTTCCAATGGCCTAAAATCCCTAGATGCTGAGGTGGTGGCTGGAAGTGCTGAAGCACACAAACAAAATGACTTTTATAAAGCATTCCTGTTGCTCCACAAACAAACTTGCCAATCGTTTAAAAGTTCTGCAATTCTGTTGGCTCATTCTAATTTTATTTTGCATAACCTTGATTACTATGCATTTCCTCTTCAGTATCTCTTGCTATGCAGGAGTTACTGATACAGTTTAAGCGGGAGCCCTTTATCGATCATTCGCATTTTTGCAACATTTCTTCTCTGCGCATGATGGGTACCACGGTAACAAGTCATCCATTCCTATTATTCACTGTGGGGAGAATTAATTAATTCCAGTGCTATAAGTAACCACCAGGGGGCAACATCACTTTCTAGTAATAACGATTGTGTACAGCAATTAAAGATATAGCCTCCACATACAACAAATTTCATCCAATGCACGAATGAAAACTATACAAGTTCTTAAAAATAAGCTAATTAAAATAGTTGTTTCCAACTATAATGTACATTTAAGACCACCAGTTCTCTTAAAAAAAACAGTCAAAAGAATTAAAAAGTAACTAAATTAAATCATTTAAAGTATAATAGGTAAGCTACGCATGAAAACTGTTCTTTGCCTGCTAGGCTTTCTTCTCCTTCAGGTGACATCTGAGTTTTTGTTTTTTTTAAACTGCCTTCTGTTAAAATTTCTCCAGATTTTAGGTCTCTTAGGAAGTTTTAATTAATGATTAAATGTATGTGTATAAGTAACACCTTATGCTCTCTAAGGGCAGAGTCTATGTCTATTCTTATTTAGGTACTTAGGATCATTTTTTTCTTTTTCTTTTTTTTTAAATTAAGTCTTTATTGAATTTGTTACAATATTGCTTATGTTGTTTATGTCCTGGTTTCTTGGCCATAGGGCATATGGGATCTTAGCTCCCAGACCAGGGATCGAACCTGCACCCTCTGCATTGGAAGGTGAAGTGTTAACCACTGGACCAGCAGAGAAGTCCCGGATCATTTTTTTCTAATGCAAAGTGCTATGTACATTTAAGATATTGTGTGGACTCTTAAATAAATGTTAACTCATATGAGCAATTTACTAGTCCTTAAGATTTCACTTAAATTGAGTCTTCAGTTAAATAGTAGGTTAATGAGTTCAAATATAACTTACTAAAAATAGTGTTTTATTAAGGAACAAGAAGAAACTTTAGATGTGGTCTATTCTTTTTTTTTAAACAGTGGCAAAATGCCTATAGTATTTTACATCAAATTTGTGGGGGTAAACTTTTTTTTAATGTGTCAGAACAAAAATAGAACTCAGATCTTAACATTAAATGCAAATACACTGTAAGCTAAACATGCTGTATCATGTAGAACAAAATGCTCAGAGAATTCTATTCTTCATAAGGTAAATGAGTAACTAAATTGATTTTCTGAACATTAACCAGTCTCTCAGAAGATCGTACTTTGGACAAAGTGGAAGGATATAGAGTGACTACAACATCTTAATGGCATTATGTTTGATCACAGGGATAAAAAAACATATGAATAGTAACATTTAAGCTTATGAAAGTTTTACCTTAGTTTTTTCATCCACAACTCTGAGTCCATCTGCCGATACCCACAGGACTGCCTTAACAGCTTTCTTTCCAGTCTTTTAAGAGAAACCAAAAAAGAAGAGGGTGGGGGGAGAGACACACACATATATAATATTAAAAAAAAAAAGGTCATATTCCATAGAAAACACTGACTTCTGCCTTCCATAAGTCACAAGTACAGATGGAGTCCAAGGTTCAGGAGGGGTGCCCAAAGCCAGATACTCAAATCAAACTGCAGAAACATTCAAGAAAAAACAAGCCAAAGCCATTATTTTAGAAACACAAAGCAAAACAATAAGGTAAAATTAAGTAAAGGGTAAGGAGGATAAATGGAATAAAAACCAAGATATCACATTCCGTAAAGGGCAAAGAATAAGTAGATTCTTCACCCATTTCAAAACTCAACCACGAAAACCAAGAGTTAGATAAATATTAAATACATAAGGAGTTACACCACAAGTAGCTTCTACGAGTGTATTCAGAGTAGAAAGTAATAGGTAAGTCTAAATTGAGATGCTGACCATTCTACTATACTTTAACCCCAATGTGTATGGCTGTGCCCTTGGTCACCTGAAATTTTCATATTAAAAACCCAAGAAATCTTCATGATTCCTTTAGCAATCTTTAAAAAGCATTACTTATTCTCCCAGGATTAACACAGAACTGCTTTAGTTTTTAATTTGACATTAAATGCAGACAGACATTTTGGGGACATAGGAGGATTAAAAAACCTGGAAAAATATTGTCATTATAATATAAATTCCTTTTGCTGGCTGAGAAAAAGCTTTGGCACAAGTCACATGAGAACAAGCTGATGAATGATTTCTCCTGTGATGGAATGAAAATGGGACAGGGGAGTTTCTAATAGCAATTTAGCAGCTTCCTTTCTTTTTACTTGCTCCAAGGATACAAACAAAATAAAAGCAAAGTGAAGGCTCAGAATAGGTATCAAAACATCATAAGAAAGTATAGATCAAAAGAAATCTGGTACTACTCTGGGAGGGACAAAGGAGGATAAAGAAATGCCTACCATTCTCCACTTTACATGTCCAAGCCCAGCACTCCTCAATAAAGCACGGCCTTATTTAAGTGAAATGTGTAATCCACTCTGGCTCCAACTCCACCATCACCTCAAATCTGATGAGAGCCTATTACATACCGGGCAATAGAAATACTTGAGTTCACAGTCCACTGAAAGGCGACACTCAGATAAAAAATAAATAATACAGTAGTAAATGCTATAGCTTCCCTGGTGGCTCAGACAGTAGAAAATCTGTCTGCAATGCAGAAGACCTGGGCTCAGTCCCTGGGTTGGAAAGATGCCCTCGAGAAGTGAATGGCTACCCACTCCGGTATTCTTGCCTGGGAAATCCCAAGGACAAAGGAGCCTGGTGGGCTACAGTCCATGAGGCCACTAAGAGTCAGACACGACTGAGTGATTAATGCTTTCAAGTGCTTTAGTAGAGCTGAAAACAGTTTGTAACAATGTCAGAAACAAGGCACGGTCAAATCTATTTGTGGAATTAGGGGAAGGCTTTTTAAAACTGAAGAGTGAATTGGGTACTAAAATAATTTTTCTAGATGCCCCAGGTAGGAATAGGAATGCAGGGAAGTAATAGAGGTAGTAGACATCCCAGGCAGAAGAAACAGCAGTACAGGATATGGAAGCAAACAACAGAGCAAATCTGGGCCCTATAAATACTTCAGTGCGGCCTCAAAGTGGGGAGGCACAGTGGGATATAAAGAGCGGGAAAGACCTAGACATGGAGGACTGTGTATGCCTGCTAAAGAATTCTATCTTAATTCTATGAGCAATTAGGAGCTTCTAAAAGTATTTTGGACATGATTAAACAGATTTGCATTTTTTAAATATCACTTTGGCAGCACTGTAGAGGAGTTGGAAAGAGACTGATAGGAGGTAGAAATACCACAACAAGATTCCAGGTGAGAGAAAATGAGGGTTGTGTTCTCTTGAGTGAGATACAGGGCTGGAGATGAGAAGTCTGAAATGGTGAATATAAGAGAAATGTTGAAGACCCCTCTCTGTTCCTGGCTTGGGTAACTGGGTGGAGAGGGTACCACAAACTAAGAAAACAGAAGAGATGCAGAAGCAAGTTTGAGAGGGGGAGACTAGGATTCCAGTTTTAGACAAGCAATGTTTGAGATGTGTGTGTAACATCCAGGCAATTGGATATACAGATCTAAATTCAGTAGAGAACTCTTAAGATGGAATTTTAGTTTTGGGAAACATCAATCGTGGGAGCAATATGAGGGCCAAGGACAGGAGAGAATATCAATAATTAAGGAATTGGGAGACAAGAAATGAAATATCAGAAAAGGAATAGTGAGGAGAATGTAGAGAGATTAGCATCACTGAGACCAATGGAGAGGAGTTTCAAGAAGTAATTTGTGGTCCAAAATGTCAAATGTTGTAAAATGACCAAGTAAGGAAAGATGTGAAACGTGTCCATTGGATGTAGCGATGAGTAAGGCACCACAGAGTGACAGCGGTTGAGGTGGCTGGTTATTTATATTTTTAGATTGGCTAGGTTATGGTTGCCTAGTTGTTTGATCGAACACTAGCCTACATGTTGCTATAGAGGTATTTTGCAGATGTGATTAACATTTACAATCAACTAACTTTAGGTAAGGATTTCCCAGGTGGCTCAGTGGTTAAGGTTTGACCCCTTGGTCAGGAAGATCCCTTGGAGAAGGAAATGGAAATCGACTCCAGTACTATTGCCTGGAAAATCTCATGGACAGAGAGGCCTGGTAGGCTACAGTCTATGGGGTCGCAAAGAGTCAGACATGACTGAGCGACTTCACTTTCCCTTTCCCTAGTGACTGAAGGGCAGCAGCAACTTTAGGTAAAGGAGATAACCCTACCTTTGATAATATGGGTGGGCCTCATCCAGCCAGTTGAAGGCCTTAAGGGTAAAACTGAGGTTTCCCTGAGAAGAAATTCTGCCTGAATTTCCAGCCTACTGGTCTGTATCTGTATACACATAGAGAGAAAGACAGACAGACAGAGGAGGGAGGGAGACAGAGAAACAGACTGTGGTTCAGTTTCTCTGGAGGATCTAAAAAAGTGGAAGTCAGACTAGAATGGGTTGAGAAGTAAATGAAAGGCAAGAAGAGTCTACATATATTAAATACTTTCTTTAAAAAAGCTTTCCTACAAAAAAGAGCTGTACTGCAACAGGGGACAGGCAGAGGATCAAGGGAGGTCCTTTAAAAATTGTGGTAAACTAACGTGCTATACTAGAAATAGAATGGATTTTGGAGTAAGACAGATACAAGTCTGAATTCAATGCCACTATTCATAAGCTAAGGAAGTTACAGAGTCCTCTGAGTTTCTACTTCCTCATCTGTAAAGGATCTGTGGGGTTGGTAAAAGGACCAGAGTTATATAAGCACCTGGAATTTAAAGAGGGCAATAAACAATTAGTGTTCATTTATTGTTACATTAATAAACTTAAAAATTTCTCCCAACAACAAAGCTTCTTGAAAGAGTAAGACACACTTTCACCAATGACAACAGATAATGCTTATCTGCTGAATGACAAAAGCCTGTGGAAAGATGGAGACTAAAGCCCCAAAAGAGTAATGTAGAGAACAAAGTCGTCAAGGAGGCGAAATAGGATGAAGCCAGAATACAAATTTTAGATGGGAAAGGAAATGTCCCTTCCTTGAAACAGAGGGATGGAGTGAAGCCGAGTACAAATGAAGACAGATTAGTAAAGGAGTGAGTGACAAGTTGAGGAAGTTTACTTCAAAGAGCCACAAATTCATCTGATCAGGAGATGAGATGATCTACTTTGCTAGGGAGAAAAAGGTAGGCAGATTTAAGAGCGTAAAGACTTAAACAGCAGTATTGGGGCAGTATAGTACAGCGACTACACAAACTCTGGAACCAGGCTGTTGTCTGAGTGTGAATTCTGGTTCTGCCATTTATTAGTATGATCAAAGGCAAATTACTTGACCTCTCTATGCTTCCGATTCCACTTCTGCATAACGATGTTAATAATGTCACATACCTCATGGGATTATGATGAGGATTCAATAAACAGACATACCCATCAACAACTATAACTGCCCGTATTTAACCAATGCTTAGGTAGTATTAGAATAGCAAGGAGAGATAAGAAAGCCTTCCTCAGCGATCAAGGCAAAGAAATAGTGGAAAACAACAAAATGGGAAAGACTAGAGATCTCTTCAAGAAAATTAGAGATACGAAGAGAACATTTCATGCAAAGATGGGCTCGATAAAGGTCAGAAATGGTATGGACCTAATAGAAGCAGAAGATATTAAGAAGAGACGGCAAGAATACACAGAAGAACTGTACAAAAAAGATCTTCACGACCCAGATAATCACAATGGTGTGATCACTCACCTACAGCCAGACATCCTGGAATGTGAAGTCTAGTGGGCCTTAGAAAGCATCACTATGAACAAAGCTAGGGGAGGTGACAGAATTCCAGTGGAGCTATTTCAAATCCTGAAAGATGATGCTGTGAAAGTGCTACACTCAATATGCCAGCAAATTTGGAAAACTCAGCAGTGGCCACAGGACTGGAAAAGGGCAGTTTTCATTCTAATCCCAAAGAAAGGCAATGCCAAAGAATGCTCAAACTATTGCACAACTGCACTCATCTCACACGCTACTAAAGTAATGCTCAAAATTCTCCAAGCCAGGCTTCAGCAATACGTGAACCGTGAACTTCCAGATGTTCAAGCTGGTTTTAGAAAAGGAAGAGGAACCAGAGATCAAATTGCCAACATCCACTGGACCATCGAAAAAGCAAGAGTTCCAGAAAAACATCTATTTCTGCTTGATTGACTATGCCAAAGCCTTTGACTGTGTGGATCACAATAACTGTGGGAAATTTTTCAAGAGATGGGAATACCAGACTACCTGACCTGCCTCTTGAGAAACCTGTATGCAGGTCAGGAAGCAACAGTTAGAACTGTACATGGAACAACCGACTGGTTCCAAATAGGAAAAAGAGTACGTCAAGGCTGAATACTGCCACCCTGCTTATTTAAACTTATATGCAGAGTACATCATGAGAAACGCTGGGCTGGAGGAAGCACAAGCTAGAATCAAGATTGCTGAGAGAAATATCAATAACCTCAGATATGCAGATGATACCACCCTTATGGCAGAAAGTGAAGAGGAACTAAAAAGCCTCTTGATGAAAGTGAAAGAGGAGAGTGAAAAAGCTGGCTTAAAGCTCAACATTCAGAAAACTAAGATCATGGCATCTGGTCCCATCACTTCATGGCAAATAGATGGGGAAACAGTGGAAACAGTGTCAGACTTTATTTTTGGGGGCTCCAAAACCACTGCAGATGGTGACTGCAGCTATGAAATTAAAAAAGACGCTTACTCCTTGGAAGGAAAGTTATGACCAACCTAGATAGCATATTCAAAAGCAGAGACATTACTTTGCCAACAAAGGTCCATCTAGTCAAGGCTATGGTTTTTCCGGTAGTCATGTATGGATGTGAGAGTTGGACTGTGAAGAAAGCTGAGCACCGAAGAACTGATGCTTTTGAACTGTGGTGTTGGAGAAGACTCTTGACAGTCCCTTGGACTGCAAGGAGATCCAACCAGTCCATTCTAAAGGAGATCAATCCTGGGTGTTCATTGGAAGGAATGATGCTGAAGCTGAAACCCCAGTACTTTGGCCACCTCATGTGAAGAGTTGACTCACTGGAAAAGACTGATGCGGGAGGGATTGGGGGCAGGAGGAGAAGGGGATGACAGAGGATGAGATGGTTGGATGGCATCACCGACTCGAGGGACATGAGTTTGAGTGAACTCCAGGAGTTGGTGATGGACAGGGAGGCCTGGCGTGCTGCGATTCATGGGGTTGCAAAGAGTCGGACATGACTGAGCGACTGAACTGAACTGGGTAGTATTTACTATTTTGCTGGAAGGTAAGCTCCATGAAGGCAAGGTTTTTTTTCATACTTATTGTTCACTGCTGTATCTTTAGAGCTTAGAACAATGCATGGTACAGAGCAGGGGTTTAAGAAATATTTGTTGAAGGGATAAATTTGCTAAATATCTGCTATAGGAAAGAGGAGACAGTTAAATCAGTGATATATAAGGCTGCCAAACGGTACTGAGAATCCTGTGCAAGAAATCTGAATCTTCAATTTTATCAATATGTTCATTGTGCAACAGTAGCCTACAGTGTGCAGCATCTGATGCAAGAGACAGAACTACTTCAAAGTTGGGAGACTGAAGGTGGGAAAACTAAAAGATCATTTTAGAACAGGACTGCTCCCTATTTAGTCTCCTTATCACACACAAGGAAATATTTTCTTGGCCCAATTAGACTTCTATGAAAATATCTCTGCTTTTTGAGGTGTCTTTAATCTTTACAGTGTTGTACTAAATGCATCAGTGAAGCACTGTATTTGTCATATTTCATAGTTTCTGACTACTCTAAACGGGATGAAAACAGATAATATGAATTTTTCCACTTGTTCATACATCTAAGTGCCAGTTCTTGGATGCCAGTACAGTTTGCCACATTATGATTACTTCAATAAGGGACTGAGATATTAATACTCAAAGACACACCTGCAGCTGAAATTAAGTCCAAACTTCCTCTCACAAACTCTATAGTAGCAGTGCTTCTAAACTATCCGTCAACTTTTTAGAGTTTTTCATTCTGGTAATATAAACTAAGATTCCTAATCACTTTTTAGAAAATGATGAAAGTCACAGAGAGAAAATGAAAGTTTTCCTTTTGTTTGCCCTGAAACTGTCTACTTAAGCAAATTACCTTAGGAGATAAGGTTAAAATTAGCTAACCACAGGACTGAAAAAAGAGATAACCCAGAGTAAGTACGAAATGTAGAATACGCATACATCTTAGTTACATACACAACCTGTAAAAAGACTACATAATACTTCAGACACTAGTAAAAATGTGATAGGGGTAATGTATATATGACAATTAAGAATTATTTTATCACCATGGTTCCAGTGCTTTCTATTTTAATGATAATTTCAAGGTAATAGGTAGAATTCACACTGACTAGTGTCAGTGCATAAAAAAATACAATTTTATAGAAAAGAGAAACCTGTTTATTATTCAAGCAGAGAAAATGGGTCTAATATGAACAGAACTTCAGTAACTGAGAATTTAAATTGGTGAAATCTAAGAAGGATCAGGCTATCCTATGAGTGAAAAATGTCAAATTAAGAATAATTTCAAGTAACCACTCAACTCTCTAAATATCCAATTCAGAATTTTAAAACTAACATTTCCCTTAAACATCTTTTATTACAGGTAGATACAAACCAGTACAGAAATTAAGCAGACTCTGACATTGGAGAAAAGGACAGCAGGAAATCAATTGATTACAAATTACTAAGTCAGGAAACTTGAACTTGCAAGTAAGAGAAATGTACAAGTAATCTTAACATGAAATTACTAGTGAAGAAACACAAACTGGTTGCAAAAATGATATGGAAATAGTAACTAAATAAGCTCAGTACACTGTAAGATCATTTTCTCCTAAATATCAAAGCTACTCATAATAAAAAGCAATGAAATAACTAATTACAATAAAGAACTGCCATCTACCTACTTATGTCCAGCTGCCTGCTGTTTTTTTTAAGTAAATACCACTTCAGAAAGTTTTTTTCAAGGATGGAGATCATAAGTTGGTAGGGTTCTCAGGATGTTGACAGGTTCTTACAGTCACTCTTTTGTTATACATATTGTTGTTATTTGGGGAAATACTTCAGATTTCCAGTTGGAAAATTAAGTTTCTAAACTGTTTAAATCACAGATTAGGAAACTTTCTGTGAAGGACCAGATACCAAATAACTACAGCTTTGCAGGCCATATAGTCTGTGTCATCTACTCAAGTCTGCCTTGCTGCACAAAAGCAGCCAGACAATATGTAAACAAATGGACATGGATTTGTAACAATACAACTTTATAAAAGGGTTTTGGAAGGACAATTCATTATATTGAAATATTAGATCTGTTTGGAATTGCTCCTGAATTCTTTTTCTTTTCTATTTTTTAAAACAAATATCCTTATATCCCACTAGTTTATTATAGTATAATATATAATATTATATATATAAATTATTACATTAACTGAGACCTGAACTCAGGTGCAGTCCAACTCTAAAGTTCTGTGATTCCCAAGGCCAACACTGAGATAAGAACATGCAATTAATCAACATAAATAGAAGTAATATTGGGGGCAAAACAATTGTGCTGAGAATACGATAAGAGCAAAAGGTGTTCTAATGTAAGCCAAAGCAAAGGAATGCTATAAAGACACACAGAAGCGTAATTTGGCTTAGCTATGAAATGTTAAGAAGCAACAGCAGCAAACAAGGCCAATTTGGGCAGGAAGATTACAGCAAGTCACTCTTTCTGAGCAACAGTGATATGCCATTCTACTGTGCAGAGCTCTTTCTGCTACACACCAAAGAGGTCTTCAAGGGTACCCAGTATGTAAAGAATCTCTGGTCAGTCTTTCTGCCATACCTACACACAGAGATAACCCAGTCATTATGGTGTAATAACATATTAGCAGGCAACCATGGCACAGAGTGCCTTGTAATGAGTGAACAAGACAACTTCTTTTTAAAAAAAAATCTGAGAAGGGCCTTCAAATCTATTAGATGACATTTAATTTCTGAACAGACTGTGTAATGAACAAATTTTGTCTTAAAATTCCAAGATACAGTACGTATCTTCAAAGGAAAGAGCAGTAAAGAAAAACACAACTTTCTATAGAATTTGAGACTGGTACTATCTCCAATGGCTGCTTTATTAAAAATACAGTAACTTTTATCTTGCACTTTCTTAAGTGAGAAGGGCCTTTAAAGGCTTTCAGGAAAAAATAAGGATGATACAATGTCATGAACCAAACAACAAAACAGATTTTTTGAGGCAATTGAGCTCTTCCAGTATGCCAAATCACTTTTTGAGGGGAAGAAGGAACCTAGAACAGAAATTATTCTAATATTAAGTTCATATTTCAAACGTATATAATAGAAAAAGTGGAAATTCCACAGGGACCTAAAATTCAACCTGTCTGAAACCAAATTCATTACACCTCTTCTCACAGTGAAAGACCCCCCACCACCGTGGTCATCTTTACCATAGACTTAGGTCTTACCTTCTGTCTCCTTTCATATATACCTAGGGTGAATGAATGAATGATCTCCTCACCCCAGTGGCTGTTAATGCTGCTCCTTCTATGCCTTTCTCCTCTTAGTGTAACTGGAACTCATAGTCTTAAGTCTCAACCTTAAGTATCATCCCCTCTCAGAAGCCTTGAACACAATCTCTTGCATTCATTCTCCCTCTCTGCTCCAGCAGTACTTGTTATTGTTACACAATTTGCTAACTTTTTTTTAAACCTGTCTGGTTTTACTACAGGGTGAACTTGCAAGCGGTGCATCTGACATTCACTCACTCAGACACGTTGGAGTAGCCATCATGGACCACATACTATTCTAGGCATTAAAGACTCAGCCAGGAACAAAACAGGTCTGTCCACAGAAAGCTTATGTTTTAGTGAGGAAGAACTTAAAAACCAAATTAGTAAAATGCATGAGTTTGAGTAAGCTCTGGGAGTTGGTGATGGACAGGGAAGGCTGGTGTGCTGTAGTCCATGGGGTCACAAAGAGTCGACACGACTGAGCAACTGAACTGAACTGATGCTACGAAAGATGGTGATAACTTCTATCAGAGGAAAATAAAACTAGGAAGGGGAACAGTGAGTGTTTATATATGGAAGAAGGTGGTATTTGAAATTTAAAATAAGGTTCTCTCAGTGACTGCCTCAGTGAAAATGGGGCTTTTAAGTAAAGAATGGGAAGAGATGAGGAAGTGAGCCACACACATATCTGGATGATGAGTGTTCCAGATTAGAGGTTATGGCAAGTGCAAAGGTCCTGAAGTGGAAGCATACCTGGTATACTCAAGGAAGAGCAGGGAGGCTAGTACGGCTGAAACAGAGGAAGCAAGAATAGGAGAAGATAGGAAAAGGGACAGAGGGAATTCATGTACTGGCCCACTAGGCCCAGAAGACTTTGGTTTTTACTCTGGGTAGGTCAGAAAGCTACTGGAGGACCAACTGCTGTAGGGAAACAATCAGATCTCTTAAAAAGATCACTCAGACTGATATCTTGAGAACAGATGACAGAGGAATAATGATGAAAGCAGACTGAGTAGAACATTAATGCAATGATTCAGGTAAGCAGAGGAGCTGGCATGGACCAGGGTTGTGGTGGACGTAGTCAGACAGGAACTGCTGACAGGATGATATAAGGTAAAAGAGGAAGAAGTCAAGATCAGATCCAGGATTTGTTGCTAAAGCAGAGGGACTGGGATGGGAAAGACTAGGGAAGAGCAGTCTGTGGAAGAGTTTAGAATTTGGTTTGTGACACATTAATATGAAATGCCTTAGGGTGAAATGTTTGATGCTAATGATACTGACACTTGTTCATATAGCAAGCTATTCTGTACACTTGGCTTGTATTTACTAATTTAATCTTCAGAACAATCACATGAAGTTAGAATTAGTATTATCCCCCCCCTCTTTTTTTGGTAATAGATGGGGAAGCTGAGGTACAAAATGGTTAAAAACATCTCCCAAGGTCATAAAACTAATAAGCAGCTGAGCCAGGATTAAATACACACATGGACATCACCAGATGGTCAACACCGAAATCAGATTGATTATATTCTTTGCAGCCAAAGATGGAGAAGCTCTATACAGTCAGCAAAAACAAGACCAGGAGCTGACTGTGACTCAGATAATGAACTCCTTGTTGCCAAATTCAGACTTAAATTGAAGTAAGTAGGGAAAACCACTAGACCATTCAGGTATGACCTAAATCAAATCCCTTATGATTATACAGTGGAAGTAAGAAATAGATTTAAGGGACTAGATCTGATAGATAGAGTGCCTGATGAACTATGGACGGAGGTTTGTGACATTGTACAGGAGACAGGAATCAAGACCATCCCCATGGAAAAGAAATGCAAAAAAGCAAAATGGCTGTCTGAGGAGGCCTTACAAATAGCTATGAAGAGAAGAGAAGCGAAAAGCAAAGGAGAAAAGGAAAGATATACACATCTGAATGCAGAGTTCCAAAGAATAGCAAGGAGAGATAAGAAAGCCTTCCTCAGCAATCAAGGCAAAGAAATAGAGGAAAACAACAGAATGGGAAAGACTAGAGATCTCTTCAAGAAAAATAGAGATACCAAGGGAACATTTCATGCAAAGATGGGCTCGATAAAGGTCAGAAATGGTATGGACCTAATAGAAGCAGAAGATATTAAGAAGAGACGGCAAGAATACACAGAAGAACTGTACAAAAAAGGTCTTCACGACCCAGATAATCATGATGGCGTGATCACTCACCTTGAGCCAGACATCCTGGAATGTGAAGTCTAGTAGGCCTTAGAAAGCATCACTATGAACAAAGCTAGGGGAGGTGACAGAATTCCAGTGGAGCTATTTCAAATCCTGAAAGATGATGCTGTGAAAGTGCTACACTCAATATGCCAGCAAATTTGGAAAACTCAGCAGTGGCCACAGGACTGGAAAAGGGCAGTTTTCATTCTAATCCCAAAGAAAGGCAATGCCAAAGAATGCTCAAACTACTGCACAATTGCACTCATCTCACATGCTACTAAAGTAATGCTCAAAATTCTCCAAGCCAGGCTTCAGCAATACGTGAACCGTGAACTTCCAGATGTTCAAGCTGGTTTTAGAAAAGGAAGAGGAACCAGAGATCAATTGCCAACATCTGCTGGATCATCGAGTCGGTGATGCCATCCAGCCATCTCATCCTCTGTCATCCCCATCTCCTCCTGCCCCCAATCCCTCCCACCAGCAAAAGAGTTCGAGAAAAACATCTATTTCTGCTTGATTAACTATGCCAAAGCCTTTGACTGTGTGGATCACAGTAAACTGTGGAAAGTTCTTCAAGAGATGGGAATACCAGACCACCTGACCTGCCTCTTGAGAAACCTGTATGCAGGTCAGGAAGCAACAGTTAGAACTGGACATGGAAGAACAGACTGGTTCCAAATATGAAAAGGAGTACGTCAAGGCTGAATACTGCCACCCTGTTTATTTAACTTATATGCAGAGTACATGAGAAACGCTGGGCTGGAGGAAGCACAAGCTGGAATCAAGACTGCCAGGAGAAATATCAATAACCTCAGATATGCAGATGACACCACCCTTATGGCAAAAAGTGAAGAGGAACTAAAAAGCCTCTTGATGAAAGTGAAAGAGGAGAGTGAAAAAGTTGGCTTAAAGTTCAACATTCAGAAAACGAAGATCATGGTATCTGGTCCCATCACTTCACGGGAAATAGATGGGTAAACAGTGTCAGACTTTATTTTTGGGGGCTCCAAAATCATTGCAGATGGTGATTGCAGCCATGAAATTAAAAGATGCTTACTCCTTGGAAGGAAAGTTATGACCAACCTAGACAGCATATTCAAAAGCAGAGACATTACTTTGCCAACAAAGGTCCATCTAGTCAGGGCTAAGGTTTTTCCAGTGGTCATGTATGGATGTGAGAGTTGGACTGTGAAGAAAGCTGAGCACCGAAGAATTGATGCTTTTGAACTGTGGTGTTGGAGAAGACTCTTGAGAGTCCCTTGGACTGCAAGGAGATCCAACCAGTCCATTCTAAAGGAGATCAGTCCTGGGTGTTCACTGGAAGGACTGATGCTAAAGCTGAAACTCCAGTATTTTGGCCACCTCATGCGAAGAGTTGACTCATTGGAAAAGACTGATGGTGGGAGGGATTGGGGGCAGGAGGAGAAGGGGATGACAGAGGATGAGATGGCTGGATGGTATCACCGACTCGATGGACAGGAGTTTGAGTGAACTCAGGGAGTTGGTGATGGACAGGGAGGCCTGGCGTGCTGCAGTTCATGGGGTCGCAAAGAGTCAGACACAACTGAGCAACTGAACTGAACTGAATCCAGATCCCCAGTCTGTCCTTGACCCCTATGCTATACTGTTTCTAAGATGGAAATACCACTCTGGAATTTATTGGAGATGTCTGGAGATAGAAACTTCAAAATCATCAGCATAGAGATGGTATTTAAATCCATGACACTGGATGAGATCATCAAGGGACAAGCATAGGTGGAGTCCACAGACTGAGAAGTAGGCAGCAATATAAGGGAAAATGAAGACAGTATGACTCCTTAACTCCAAACGAATAGTGTTTCAAGGAGTGGGAGGGATGGGCTATGTCAAATGCTGTTGATAGGTTGAGTAAATAGAACCACTGGAATAATAATACAGATGACTTGACAAGTGGTGAGGGTAAAAGTCTGATAGAGTGTTCAAGAGAGGAAAGGAGAGAAGAAACTGAAGGCACCAAGAAGAAACCTCCGTTTAAAAAGAAGGTTTATTTTCATGCTAATGGACAATCCACTAGAGAAAGAAAAACTGATTATGGACGATGAGGGATAGCGATACTGAAGAGCTGGAGTAAGAATTTTGTGGAGGAGCTGGCCTCAGCTAGGAACACAGACAGCTTATCCCTTGAATAGGAGGGAAAATAGAATATATGTGCACAGATGCATGTAGGTGAGAAGATATGGTGTTGTGTCTGAGAGTTCTCTTCCAGCTGATTCTATCTGTTCAGTGAGGTAGGAAGCAAGGTCATCAACTGAAAGAGAGAACAGAGTAAGAAATTCTGGAGATTTAAGGAAAAGGAAAGCATAGCCAAATAGTCATCTGAAAGTGAGAATAAACTGGACTAAATAAATGGAGACCATCTTGCTCATCGTTGATCTGGGTAGCCTAGAACAGTTCCTAGTATGTTTTAGACACTAACTGTGACTTTGGACTTGAGAACCACTGACTACTTATGAATACAAATTAAAAAAAACAACTTCAAAGGTTAATGAGTTGGGTTTTTTTTTTCAGTCTAGAAAAGATCAGTGGCCAGGCCATTTGACATATTAGTTGATCATGTTACAGGAAATACTGAAACCAAGGATCAATGGAAATATTCTAATGACTCCTGGGATTGTCTTTTTATTTTTCCTTCTTTAGAAATGTGTTATATTGCACTTCAAAAACAAACCCTAAAAGGTGCATTTAATAAGATATGAGAGAGGGTAAATTTTATAGAAGAAAGGGCATGGGAATTTAAAAAGCAGAAAGGAAGAAAAGGAAAGAGGCAGTAGATACTCCCTCACTTGTAGAGGAAAGGACCCAGAGTGGTCTAAGTACAATCTGCCATTAAGGAAAAAATACAGGAAATCTAAATAGAATGTAGATGTGAACACACTGACTTAATGTGGTCATGAATACCATTTAAATGTTTTACTCTTGCGAATTAGTTGCAACCAATATAACCATGTGCTACTTTTCAACTATGTATTCTCTAAAACATAACCATTTCTAATGATGCCATTTAACAATTGTAACAGCATAAAAACTTGAAAAAATATATATCTGGCAGTACATTAACAATATCTGTTATAACAGATACTACAATATTTTTGGTGATTTTTATACAGTTAGAAGTGGTTAACCCCCTCCCCCAAATTAAATAATAGCCTAGGGAGGAGTTCACAGACTCAAATCCCCACAGGGTTAAAAGCAGGTAACAAAATGAGTGAAGCAGACAGTGAGGACAACAGGGGGCTACAGGGATGTGGCAACAGGCAACCAAAGGGCATAACAGCTACTCAGCTCCGCATACAAAGTTAGCTGTTTTGCCAGATCTGCCATTCCTAAAATAGATATAATAGTTTCAATCTGAAAGCTTTCAATGTTTGAAATACTGGCAACTAATTTAAATTTATGAACTGTGTGCAGGCCATACAATGTACATTTGTGGGAAGCATTCAGGCCCTTGAGCAGTCTAGTGTCCCCTGCATCTGACATTTTTCCATTCACTGTAATGAAAGCCTCTTGAGGAAAGCAGAGACCAACACTGGGCAGAAGGCATGCGGCACTACGTTTCAGAAAACCTTGGTTTCAGGGTAGGCGCTACCATTTACTACTAGCTGGGTAACCTCTTTGAGCTTGTTTATTCATTTGTAAAATGTAGTTTCATCAACTATCATGTCTAATTCACTGAACTGTTTTGAGTAGCAAGTTAGAAAGTAGGTCAAAACACATCACTAAGTATAAAGCTCTCTATAAATACAAGTAGATGGCTGTGAGATACTAGAAAATATACACTGGTATTTGCCCCTGGTTCCTGGCACAGAGCTCTTGAAATTCCCCAAGCAACAAGAACACAAAGAGCATCTCTTGTCCTGACATTTGTTCTCTGATCCCATCCCTGACACAAGGCTCCTAAAACCCTTGTAAATTCCTAAGTGCTAAGAACACTAGGAGTATCTTTTGTTCAATGATACAATCCTGGGTGGGCTCCTGGTAAGAACTTGTCACCAGAACCACCAAGTCATGATGAGAAGCTTAGGATTTTCAGTCTTATTCCTCCATCCTCTAAAAAGGAAGAGGAGATGGAATTTGAATTAATAATCTATCATGTCTACACGAGGAAGCCACCACAAAATCCTAATAATGCAAGGTTCCGAGAGCTTCCAGGTTGGCAAACACATGCACATGAGAAGGTGACATACTCCGATTTCACAGGGACAGAAGCTCTTGCCCTTGGGGCACTCCCAGGCTTTGCCGTACGTATGTCTCCATCTGGCTCTTCGTCAGTATCCTTTACCATGTCCTTTAATAAACTGGTAAATGTAACTCTTTCCTTGAGTTCTGTGAGCTGTTCTAGCAAATTAATGAAACCTGAGGAGGAGGTCATGGGAACCTCCAATTTGTAGTCAGAGACAGAGGTTATTACAAGTAACCTGGGGACCGACTACCTGCAATTGGCATCTGAAGTAGGTGGGACCAGTCTTATGAGATTGAATCCTTAAATCTGTCTGACACTATCTCCAAGTAGACAGGATTAGAACTGAGTTAAACTGTAGTGTCTCAGCTGGTGTCACAGATAATTGCTTGGTGTAGGGGGAAAAAAAAATCTCTATACATTCAGTGACTAAAAGTAAAGTGTTTTGTGTCAGCAGTAAACAGATACACAGGACAAAGACTAACAGGAGGCAGATTGAACTGAGTTTTTCTAATACAATGGCTTTAAAAAGAGACCTAACAGGGTGGCCTAAAAACATTTTATATCTTTATGTTCAGTGAGTTCCTCGTAAAATGGTAATACAGATTTATTTAGCTCATGAGTTTCCTCAAATACATTAAAATTTAAGATCCTTTTCAAATGTTAAGGGCCATGTAATTGCTTACTAATATTAATAAAACATTTGCCGAGTACAGCCAAATACACTAGGAGCTGTATATAGTACTTTCTAAAAAGTTGAGAATATTCTTGGCTTTCTTAAAATAATGAGCAATTTAACGTAGCTAAGTTTAGAAAAAGATATTTCAGAGTCTTAGGTTTTTTTTCCCCGTTTTAAGATGTATGTAATCTTACAATGGGTTAATAACACAGACCTGTAAGACACCCAGGTTTATCTGTTACTCATTAATAAAGCTTCTGAAAGTACTGCTTCCATTAGATGGAGGAACAGGGAGGTCAGGCCCCTGACAGGAACAGGGCAGAGTATTCAGGTCCAGGACAACTAAGGGAAAAGCAGCAGCAGTTCTCCTCGTCATCAGGAGAACTAATAATTCATCAGGGCTAATAATTCTTTCACCCATCTGCTGCTGCTAAGTCGCTTCAGTCGTGTCCGACTCTATGCGACCCCACAGATGGCAGCCCACCAAGCTCCCAAGTCCCTGGGATTCTCCAGGCAAGAACCCTGGAGTGGGTTGCCATTTCCTTCTCCAATGCGTGAAAGTGAAAAGTGAAAGTGAAGTCACTCAGTCGTGTCCAACTCTTAGTGAGCCCATGGACTGCAGCCCACTAGGCTCCTCCGTCCATGGGATTTCCCAGGCAAGAGTACTGGAGTGGGGTGCCATTGCCTTCTCCGTTCACCCATCTACTGTTATGCAAATATGTTTGGTGGAAACTCTTGATAACTGTTGGACCATTAAAACATACATAACATGAAGGCTAAGAAAGTATCAAAATTTATGAGGAGTTGCACTAGATAAAAACTCCCTAACATACTGTTCTATGAGATTCTTCATTTTTAGCTTTCATCAAAACACAAATGACTGAGCAAACTCAACAAACCAAATCCCTTTCACCAGACAACTTGTAGATTAGTGTTGAAAGTGAGTTAAATGATGGCAACTTGAAAAGTATAAAAGGCTCCAAATTCAAGAAAAATTTTCATTTACACATAAATTTCTGGAAAGATTATGGGTGATGCTTTCCCCCACCTTGGCTTCCAAACTCTTTGAATGAGTTAACTGTAACTAAAAAAAAAATTGTGTGTAAGACTGAACTGCCTGGGAAAAAAAAAAGAATGAACTGGCTGGCCATAAAAATAATTCTCCCCACAGTAACGTAAGAATTCTGCATTGTATCTCTATGAGATGGAGAGGATCACTAAACTTATCTTAGTAACTATTTCATGACATACGAACTCGAATCATTATGCTGTACACCTTAAACATACATTGCTGTATGTCGATTATATCTCAATAAAGCTGAAAAATAAAAAGAATTCTAAGGGTCAGTTTGACAGGAAACAACAAAATTCTGTAAAGCAGTTATCCTTCAATTAAAAAATAAGTAAAATTTTTAAAAAAGAAAAAAAAGAATTCTAAGGGTCATATTTGTTCACATTATGGGACAGATTAGTATCTTTTAAGAAAATCTCACTAGTATGATTTAAACATCTCTAGATAAATAAAATGCTATTTGAACCACTGGAAAAGATTCTTCAAAGCTTTAATAATAAAGTAAATTGACCAGAGACAAAAATCCAAAATTAAATTGCTACCTTTAAAGAAGAAAGGTAGAAAATAAAATGAGTTTTAGGATGCTCTTTATTTACTAACATCTTTATAAGGTTAAATCTCTTAAACTTTGCTTGTAAATAATCTAGAAATAGAGTGATTGTAGAGCAAAGTGATTTAACAATATAGACTCTGAAATCAGATTATCTGGGTTCAAATCTAGACTCTACCACTTATTGTATCTGTGAATTCAGGCAGGTCATTTAACCCTCTGTAGACTTCAGTTTTCTCACTGTAAGACAGGAGAAAATAATAATTTCAGGGTTACTGTAAGGATTAAGTGAGATAATTCATAGTTTTCTTTCTCATACCATATTAAATTTGCGATGTAGCAAAATGCAGTGAAAATAGCTAAGAAGCATGGTGTGACCCAGTTCAGTGACATTAAATGCACAATGACCTCATTATACACAGCAATGAATATTGTCACCTGGGAACTGATTCTCACGTGATAGCTATTTTTGTTCTTTAATATGATGCTATAACCTTCTAAAAAAACACACTTTAACATATTTTTTTATAAACCATATTAATATTTTCTACATCCTAGCATTCATACAGAGAAAGCAATGGCACCCCACTCCAGTATTCTTGCATGGAAAATCCCATGGACGGAGGAGCCTGGTGGGCTGCAGTCCATGGGGTCGCTAAGAGTTGGACATGACTGAGCGACTTCACTTTCACTTTTCACTTTCATGCATTGGAGAAGGAAATGGCAACCCACTCCAGTGTTCTTGCCTGGAGAATCCCAGGGACGGGGGAGCCCGGTAGGCTGCCGTCTATGGGGTTGCACAGAGTCGGACACGACTGAAGCAACTTGGCAGCAGCAGCATTCATAGATAAGACTGCTTTACCACAGTAGATACATTAAAAACTGATCACTTAGAAAATACTTAAAATTATATTTTAATTGGGTTCATGTGAAATTGCTTTGAGAAATTATATTTGGAAAAGAAAAAATTCTCCATCAAAAAATTTGCTTAACAATCAGGATGCCTATTTATAAGTGTCCAAGTGTCTACAGGATTAATTCTTTCTAGTTATAGATCCCACTGTCTATGGACCTGTTAATGTGATTCTCATTCTATGGACCTGTTAATCTGATTCAGGCTCAAAATATCTACTAAAGTTTTACTGTGACATGTGTGGATACACTACATGACTTTGTATTTCAGACTGACAGCAGTTACTGAATAAACCATTCAATCTAAAATCCTTCAAACTTGTTTACTTTAGTATAATGGTAGCTTAAACCAGAAGTGAAGTGGAAGTGTTGCTCAGTTGTGTCCAACTTTTGGTGACCTCATGGAGCATGCCAGGCTCCTCTGTCCATGGAATTCTCCAGGCAAGAATACTGGAGTGGTTAGCCATTCCCTTCTCCAGGGATCTGCCTGACCCAGGGATCTAACCCAGGTCTCCTGCACTGGAGGCAGATTCTTTACCATCTGAGCCACCAGGGAAGCCCAACTTAAACCGGAACATGTGGAGGGGATAAAAAGAGTTACAACTAAAATACTTAACTGAGAAGGAAATGGAAACTAATCATTTTAAAAAACTGGCCTTCTTAGGGACTTCCCTGGCAAGCCAGCAGTTAAGACTCCAAGCTACCACTGTAGGGGGCACAGGTTTGATCCCTGGTCAGGGAACTAAGTGCGGCATGCCATGTGGTGTGGCCAAAAAGAAAAAAAAAAAATTCTTTAAAGTAACAAAACCACCCAGTGAAAAATTAACTGTGATGGGATTTTTATATTTTATATCACATAAACACATAAACTTTTAGTAATGTACACTGAGTTATAAAAATGACAGTAGTTTTTTTATACTGTCTCAGTCTGAATTATTATTTTGTGGCACTTACTCAAAACTAAACAATACAGGTTCGATGCAGGATACAGGATGCTATTTTGTGGCACTTAACTCAAAACTAAACAATACAGGTTTGATGCAGGATATAGGATGCTTGGGGCTGGTGCACTGGGATGACCCAGAGGGATGGTACAGGGAGGGAGGTGGGAGAGGGGTTCAGGATGGGGAACACGTGTACACCCATGGCGGATTCATGTTTGATATATGGCAAAACCAATACAATATTGTAAAGTAATTAGCCTCCAATTAAAATAAATTAATTTAAATTAAAAAAAAACTAAACAATAAGCTTAGACACAAAAATGTTAGAAATGTATTTATCTATTTTTGTATTGTCACCCTACACATTATAAGGAAATCTGAACACTGAACAATCATTCTTTAAAAAGCACCTACATGGGACTTCCCCCGCGGCCCAGTGGTTAAGCCTCTATGTTTCCACTGCAGAGGGCCCAGGTTCAATCCCTGCCCAGGGAATGAAGTTCCCACATACTGCTGGGTGCAGCCAAAAAGAAAAAAATAGAAAAAAAATTAAAAAACAAAAACAAAAACAAAACTAAAAAGCACCTACATAAAGAACATTACACATATGACATACATTTGATAGACTACTAATTAAGATAGTTTTTCTTAAGTTACCATCCCAGGTTAAAAACCACAAGATTCCCAAAGATAAGTTCACATACTTTACTTACTTCACCTGAAATTTAACTTAAATTGAAAAAAAGTAATAGCAATAAATGTAAAATTTAGGATACATTTAATTTTCACTTGAATTTAGTATTTCTTCCTACTTCTCTGTCAATATTGAGCACTAAGTAAAGCCTACTTGTTCAAAAATATTCTAATACGAACAACTTTGCTAAATCAAATTTATTTAAACACCTAGTTTTGAGGAAGCAATTATTTTTTAACCTACTTGATTTATTTATTGGACTTTCCTAGGAATTATCAGATTTAGTATCAACAAACACACAGGTAATATCATAGACAGCAGCTTCCAGATTCATTAATTTCCATATTCCATCAAATCAATTCCTGTATTATAAAGAAACCAAAGCTGTACTTCTTTTTAAAAAATACATGAATGCTATACTAGGGGTGTAACTCCTTATAAAGCAAGGCACGAATGTGGCATCAAACTTACTTTTCCAAAGAAGCCTTTGAAGAACTTCCTTTCCTGGAGGAACAGGGGGACAAGTCGAGCGCTATTATTGTATGGGCTTAATGTCCCAGGGTTTCACAGCAATAAGCACACACAGAGGGTAGGTGAAGGGCAAAGTAGGAGAAGGGGAGGAAGTGAGAGTTTTAAAGAGTTATCCATACCAGGAGTGACAGGGAAAAAGGAAGGGTGCATGAAAATGCAGGGAAACATACTGTACCGCCTAAGAATCCACAGAAAGAGAAGATATCAGAACCTGTATTCATGCAGAGCAACTAGTTACTTTAGCATTCTCTTTTGACGTTTAAAACAGATTATTCAAATTTGGCAGCAGAGAAAAAGATTATGACATACAGATTTGGTGAGATTTGCATTAAAACTTTCATAATAGTAAGTGGTAAATATATTGGTAGATGCACATTTTTCAATTTAAAATCAGTGGTCGAATATGTGGAAGTCACCAATTAAAAAACCAGTCCACACTCAAATGATCACACAGTAACATTAAAAAATGCTACACTTAAATTATAAGTGTGCAGCGAGGATCCTTGTTAAGACTTTTTCTTTTTGAGTTAAAGATGTCACTTAGAGAATTCTTACTAATGCATTAGGATTGATTTATATGTATGTATGTGCTGATCAATTCCACAGCAATCATAGGGAATTAACAGATATTTTCGATTTCAAACACGGAATAAATCATCTATAAAGAACACAAGGCCAATGCTTTCATTGGAGTTGAGAAAATGAATATATTTGAGAACCAAACCACATCTGTGAGCCACAGCTGAAATCTGAGGAGTATGGTCGTATTTTCTTTTAAAATTCTATTTTAGAATAAAGAAATTTGCAGTGACAGTTTTAAGTATATGTAGGTAAAAAAGAGACAAGTGTCTGTGATCCCAGCACAATTTTTTAAGCATATACAAATTTTGCAAACTGGCCACCATGTAAAGTCTGAAGAATTTATGCAAAGTAGATGAGTTCTAGTTCACCCAAGCTAGCTTAATGTTAACATTTCTTAGTTTTGGCTGAACTATACTTTAAGCCTTTGCCTTTTATAAACTGTTATTAACAGTGAACAAATGCCTAGAAAAAGACAACTATACAGAAATTTGACTCTCTTAGATAATTTATCTAAGAGGATGGTATGGCTAGATAGCATTACCAACTCAATGGACATGAATCTAAGCAAACTCGGGAGATCGTGGAAGACAGAGGTGCCTGGTATGCTGCAGTCCACAGGGTCACAAAGAGCCGGACGCGACTGAACAACAACAGATAATTTATAAATTCATTCAATATTCTCAAACACTAAATAGTTTTTTTCTCTAGGTTTTGAAAAACACAAACAGCATCAAACATTTCCACAAAATGTTTTCAATTTAAGCTAGAAATATAATAAGGAAAGTGGGTAGTTACATAGTAAGACTAAGCTTATTTCTGCTGCCAAGTTTGGTGACTCTAGCTTTGTTAGACTTTTAGGTAACCACCAGCTTTTAAAAGGTACAGGCGATGTTAAAAGATTCACCATTCTTTAAGGACAGGAAGGTACCAGAAGAAGATTCATTAATATTTAATTTAGCTCCCAGAAAAGCTCCTGTTAAACATGGAGTTTGCCTTCTTTTTATAAAAGACCTCAGATGTTAATGAAAAAAGATGACGTGCAAAATGCATCAAGACAGTTATTAGATTAGAGAATAAAACTAATTTAAAAAACAATTATGATTCTTTTACCTGCTAAAACAAGAACATATATTAAAACAAATATATCAAATAGTGAACAAAAAACCAACATATTAGAAACTGGTAGTATAATGAAACTAGTCTAAAACCAAGACAGAGTGCGAAAGACATTTACAGAGACAATGGGAAGAAAAGACATTTTAAAAGGTCCTCTTGCACCAGTATCAAGCAAGATAACCAAAGGCCCAAAACGCTTTTTATAAAATTGGTACTCCTCACTCTGCAACTATGTCATCAAGGCACTGAAAATGGGCAACAGTCCTTTCTTTCATTTATCTTATACAATCTACACCCCTAAGTGGCTAAGTAAATTATGCCACAAAGTAAATGAATTGAAAACACTGAACCTAACTTTATGAATATAATGTAAAAAAAAATTAAACATATCTAGTCTCTGAGAAGTATTTGTTTAATTATATCTTTTCCTTTGAGAATATAAAGTATGTTGATAACTTCTAATTGAAGTTAAAGTAATCCTAAATTTTAACAAATCACTTGGAAGGAAAATAAAAAAACTGTACTTGCAAATTATCCTGCTACTTCAATCTCCCACAAATTTAAAAAACACTAGAACATTACATTTTTAGTTCAACAATCATTTGAGTGATAGGTTTAAGATGTTTGTTTTCCTATTTAACTGGTACATTTGAGCTACATAATTCTTTATATTTTAAAACTTTTTGGCATTCAAACTTGTTCCAGATATGCTATTTCTTCTTCAGTCTGTAGATTTGTACATTTTTATGTTTGCTTCCATTTATTTGAAACTCTAAGAGGAGTATTTATCATCTATGAAAATAAACACATCTCCCAGACACAGCTTTTGGCACAATATAAGCATCTGGCACAGTAGATTACAGATGTTTGTTAGATAAATGTTTGGTAAAAGGAGGAAAAAAGGCATCTAGAAATTTGTGTAGTAAAAATATGAAAAGACAAAAATCATGTATTTTTGCAGACTAACATGATATGATCTGAGGATGAACAACATCTGAAGACTTCCAACTTTCTGCAACCGTTTCCATATAGCATTAGAAAGGGTATTAGTAGAAGGGGAAGTTTCACTGAGTATTAACAAATGGGAAACTGACACAGAGAGCTCAGCCTGGTGCTCTGTGACAACCTAGAGCGTTCAAGGAAGAGGGGATATATATATATTTATGGCTGATTCACGTTCCTATACAGAAGAAACCAACACAACTTTGTAAAGCAATCATCCTTCAATTAAAAATCTTTAAAAGTGTTCTTAATCTTATTCTCTTAGTGAACTTAGAATTATTTTGTTAAATAAGAGACTGAATTTAAGTTTCTTTGAAAACTGTATTATCTGTGGCTGCATTTAACTCGGGACCATATTTAGGTGGACATGGCAAGTCTATAAAACTATGAAGTTCCATTAATGATGATTAAATGAATAGCACAGATAAGACTAAGAAGGTATTCAAACATTTAAGAATTTAAATAACCAAAATCTGAGGTAAAGGGTATGTATATCTGTATATTGTTCTGGGTTATTTTTTTTTATGTTTTTTGCATACCATAATCAGTTATTTTTCTCCTCCTTTCCTTTCTATAATAGATTTAGACATTTGCTGGAAAACACAATCCACTTCGATGAGTTGGTTGCTTCCTTGATTTCATATCTTTTATACTGAGCAATTATGTATAAGAGGTCATATAAAATACACCAAGAAGCGGAAAAGTTTTGATTAAGCAAATTGAGGGGGAAAAAAAAGCACTCATTCATTAGTAGCCAAATTTGTGGCAGCCTAGCATATCAGCAAACCCAAAGCAACAAGTATTTAATGCTGCTGGGGCAAGGGCATGCAGAAGTAATGCTTAAAGCTTTCACAGCAAAGGCAGAAAAGGCCACACATTGGAGAAAAGGAAGGTTGTAAAAAGGGCTGTCAGAATCCAAAAAACATTCTTCAAACCTATCCAAACTTCAAAACTATTAACACCTTAATCTGAACCTTTATGAACTCTGAACTCCTTTTATTAAACACACAGGCATATGCCTGGGATGTATTCTATGGCGTAACAGGCAAAATAGACATTATTGATCCTTGAAAAGGACTCTCCACTTCAAATATGCTGAAGTTTGTGCAAAAGGCAGGGAAATACTTAATGTTAGAGGAGTACAGAGAAGGAAACTGGGGGATAGCAGTAATGATAGGAAGTCTCCCCAAAATAAACCTCACCGGCCATTAACAGATATCTCTATTTTATACTTTTTTTTTTTTTTCCTGGAAAGCTGTTTGCTACAGATTTAAAATTACTAATTTATAACCCAGTTATCACAGTTAGGTTAAGTGACTGAAATAGTTTTACCCTGGTTTTAGAATATTAGTTATCTATAAGAGTTCATACCACTAGTTTAACATGGGTTCTGAATTAAAACTATCTTTTAGATAATGTCTGGCCTACATTGAAGCAGCTGGTCATTAAAACTTACATCTTTGGATGGACAACGTGAAATGCTCTTTATTAATGAGCACACATCTTTTGCCTTAGAAGAAACACTGTTCTTACTGGACAATGAATCCCTGAAATTTACTGAGCAAAATCTTTTGAGAAAGTGTTTATAGCATACAGATCAACACTGGCAACCATCAAATACATACAGCTTTCAGTCTTTTTACAGCATCTTCACAGATGTGCATTCCTCTTGATTCATCAACTTCTACATGCCCAAGGTACTGTAGAAAGAAGATAAGAGTTAGGGATATTGCTGTGTTTACTAAGTAGCTACTATATGGTAGGCATTATGTGGTAGAAAATTGAATACTAAAATTCCACTCAAGAAACTCATAGCATTACACAATAGTTAAGATAACGTGACTTTACTTATCCTCGTGTCCTCATATGAATGAGATTTAGAATAAAGGTCTCAAAGAGTTGTTGAAGGGGAGTAGGTGAAAAAGAACATGATAAGGAAAGGTAAATGTCAGGTAAACATTCAGGTAAATGTTACCTGAATCTAGTGAATCTGAGGCATAAAAGCTTGTGCTAGACACTGTTTATCTCTAGACATAAAAAATAATCCTAAAACAAAGCATGTGTGTGTGTATATACTGAAAAGGTACAAAGGAAAACAACAGCTATTCAAGGCCTGAAGAGATCACACACTCTTTTTATGGGAAGCACATAATAAGAGGGCTGAAAACTAAAAGTTTAAGACAGTACATTTGAGCTTTAAAATATGTATAGAACTTGAAGAAGCCATATGGGAAAGGCTGGAAAACTATTTTAGGCAGGGAGAATTAAACAAAAGCTATAGGTGTGGAATAGAATAATAATTACATCAGCAAGTATTCCTCATCTGGCAAGAATATGAGGTATATGCAGCTATGAAACTTGAATACTGAAATGAGTCTGTACTGAACCCCCGAGACAATGGAGAGCTAAAAAAGCGCCTTTTTTATGCAAGGTAGTATTATTATTCAAATTATATCTTAGTATGGGAATAGTCTTGGGTTAAAAAGTACAATGGATGATGGCAATATCACAAGTGCTCTTTTAAAAGGAGATTTAGAGTCTGGTTCTGGTAAGATGGGAGTAGACATGTCTTACCCTGTCCTGGCTTCCCAGGTGGCACTAGTGGTAAAGAACCCTCTGTCAATGAAGGAGAGACTTCACTGTCAATCCCTGAGTTGGGAAGATCCCCTGGAGAAGGAAATGGAAGCCCACTCCAGTATTCTTGCCTGGAGAATCCCACGGATAGAGGAGCCTGGTGGGCTACAGTCTATAGGGCTGCACAGAGTTGGACATGACTGAAGTGACTTAGCAGAGCACGGCATCCTGTCCAACGCTCTGAATGAAATCATAAAACCAGAATAGAATGCACGGAGCACCTATCTGAGATCTCTGTAAAGAGTGTAAGATAAATCAGAGAACATCAGAATTCAAGGTATTTCTGAATTGGCAGAGAGTTTACCTTCCATGCCCCTCCCCCCTCCTTTGGTCCCTCCAGCTTGAACTTAACACAGCCAGATATCCAAAAGGGAGTGCTATGGCACAGTCAGAACTCTGGGAAAAGCACTCTATCTCTGGCTCAAGGACCAGGTATGTGAATACCTTATCCTCAAAAAGTATAGGGATCCCCATCCCTTTATTTATTTATTTTTGTTCTTTCACACCCCAATCCCCAGGAAACCCTGTGGTGGTGTCAGTGGGAGCAGCAAGGGAAACCTGCAAGAGCCACGCACCTCTCACAGACTGTGATTCCAGAAAGGTGGCGTCAACACCCCCAATCCCGACTTCTGCTTTCTTACCCTCTCCCTGAATCTCCCACCATCTGGCCCTGGATGAAGGTGAAACAGTAGCAATTCATGGGCACAATAACTAGTGCCCTAGGGAACACATGCATAGAGAGTTTAAGTAACTTGCTCAAAACCATTCAGCCAGTGAATGCTCAAACCCAAGCAGCCTGACCCACAATAGTCTTACAATGCTCATATATTGAATTTTTCATTTTTACTCCCATCTTTCCAATACTGACTGAATGCATAAAACCTACATAATTAAAATCAATTTAGGAAACTGCTAGACTTTAGGTAACAAAATACCTGAGGTATCAATCATAAAGATCATAAACTAAAGGCAAAATACTTAAATATCTAAATAATTGTAACTGCTGTAATTTTGAATAAACGTAAAACAGCAAGATTCACTTTTAAGTGAATCAAATAATATATTCAGTTATATATATTTTATATATTCATCCTCATTCTTTTTTATTATAGGTTATTACAAGATATTGAATATAGCTCCCTGTGCTATAAGTAGGTCCTTATTGGTATCTATTTTATATACAGTAGTGTGCATCTGTTAGTCCAACTCCTGATTTATCCCTTCCTTCCCCTTTCCCATTTAGTAACTGTAAGTACATTTTTTACGTCTGTTGAGTTTGTTTCTGTTTTGCAAGTTCATTTGTATCATCTTTTTTAGATTCCACATATAAGAGACATCATACATTTGTCTTTCCCTACTCTGACTTCTTCACTTAGTATAATAATCTCTAGGTCCACTCATGTTGCTGCAAATGACATTATTTCATTCTTTCTTATGGCTGAGTGATATTCCATTGTGTGTGTGTATATATACCACATCTCCTTTATCCACTCATCTGTTGATGGATACTTAGGTTGCTTCCATGTCTTGACTATTGTAAACAGAGCTGCTATGAACGCTGGTGCATGTATCTTTTATGTGTATGTGTGTGCATGTTTATGTTTTGGCTGCACCACACAGCTTGTGGGATCTTTGTTCCTCAACCAGGGATGGAACTAAGTGGAAGCGTGCAGTCTTAACTGCTGGACTGCCATAGAGGTACATGCATATATCTTCTGGAATTATAATTTTCCTCAGATATAAGCCCAGGAGTGTGATCGCTGGATCATATGGTAATTTTATTTTTAGTTTTTTTTTTTTTTTTTTTAAGGAAACTCCATACTTCCTTCCATATTTAAGGAAATACCATACTTCCATTGTGGCTGTACCAATTTATAATACCACCAATAGTGTAGGAGGGTTCCCTTTTCTCCAAACCCTTGTCAGCATTTATTATTTGTAGGCTTTTTGATAATGGCCCTTCTGACTGCTGTGAAGGGATACCTCTGTGTAATTCTGATTTGCATTTCTCTAATAATCAGCAATGTTGAGCATCTTTTAATGTGCCTGTTGGCCATCTGTATGTCTTCTTTGAAGTAATGTCTATTTAGGTCTTCTAGTCACCCTCTGACTGGGTTGTTTGTTTTTTGATATTACACTGTATGAAATGCTTATATATTGTGGAAATTAAGCCCCCATTGGTCATATCATTTCCAAGTATTTTCTGCCAGTCCACAGGTTGTCTTTTGTCTTTGGCCTCCTTAGCTGTACCAAAGTTTCTAAGTTTGATTAAGTCCCATTTGTTTACTTTTGTTTTTATTTCTTTTGCACTGGGAGACTGATCTAAGAGAATATCGCTAGGATTTATGTCAGAGAATGTCTTGTTTATGTTCTCTTCTAGGAGTTTTATGGTTCTCATGTCTAATATTTAAGTCTTTAGGACATTTTGAGTTTGAGTTATTTTTGTGTGTGGTGTGAGGGAGTGTTTTAACTTCACTGATTTATATGTGGCTGTCCAGCTTTCCTAACACCACTTCCTGAAAAGACTGTCTTTTCTCCAATGTATATTCTTGCCTCCTTTGTCAAAGATTAATTGACCATAGGTGTACGCATTTATTTCTGGGCTCTCTATTCTGTTCCACTGATCCATATGTCTGATTTTATGCCAATACCATGTTGTTTTAACTACTGTTAAACAACTATTACTACTGTAGCTTTGTAGTACTGTCTGAAGTTGGGAGGGGGGTCATGGTTAATGCCTCCAGCTTTGTTCTTTTTCCTCAGGATTGCCTTGGCAATTCTGGGTCTTCTCTGGTTCCACATAAGTTTTAGGAGTATGTGTTCCACTTCTGTTAAAATGTCATAGGTAATTTGATAGGAAT
Source organism: Bos mutus (assembly GCF_027580195.1). Lineage (NCBI taxonomy): Eukaryota > Metazoa > Chordata > Mammalia > Artiodactyla > Bovidae > Bos > Bos mutus. Next base: position 23,957,543 of record NC_091626.1, on the reverse strand, counting down.
TGCATCAAAATTCGTAGACTGCTTTGGGTAGTATGACCATTTTAACAATATTAATTCTTCCAACCCAAGAGCATGGGATATCATTTTATTTCTTGGAACTGTCTTCAATTTCCTTTATCAATGTTTTACTGTTCTCAGCATGTAAGTCTTTCACCTCTTTGGTCAGGTTTACTCCCAGGTATTTTATCTTTTTTGATGCAATTTTAAGCAGGATTTTTTTTTTTTTTTTAACTTGTTCTTTCTGCTATTTCACTGTTAGTGTAAAGAAATGGAACAGATTTCTGTATGTTAATATTGCATCCTGCACCTTGCTGAACTCATTTATCAGTTCTAAAAGGTTCTGTGTGGACTTTTTAGGGTTTTCTATATAAAGCATCATGTCATCTGCATATGATGACTATTAACCTCTTCCCTTCCAATTTGGAAAAATGAATAGAGAATTTCAAAGTGTTTCCAAAAGATTTTATTCTATCATCTTTATCAACTCAACTGGTCACATACAGGTATTTATGACAAGGGGGCGGGGAGAGGGGGAAAGGAGGGAAGACTTGATGAAAAGACTTGGTAAAAAGAAGAAAATACAAGTATCTCACATGGACTGACTCAGTCACATAATGTATTTTAGAAATGTGGAGATGGAAATCAGCCTTCTGTCTATTAGAAAAACATGCCAATTGAAAAAAGCATTATTAAAAATGTCTCTTTTCCTCTCTGAGACACTACCTCACCGAAGAACTGCAGCTGATTTATGCTTTAATGGCTAAAATATTTGACACTGCGACTTCTTTGTCTGTATGCCTTTTCCAAACTCCCTCTGAGTCAGGGACTTTTATTCACAAAAATGTAGCTTAGAAAAACTAGCGTGTAGAATTTCATTCTTGGATGAATTACGTCATTTTTCGTTTTCTTGAAAAAAAAAAAAATTTAAAAGTAAATTATCCCTCTGCTTTCATACTGTTATCCATGAGAATTGCAGAGCTCTGATGTGAGAGACTACATAGTCAGCAGTTCTCAACATTAACAAACAGTGACAGTCATTAATTTATAAGAAGCTATAAGGCACATTATCACATACACATAGCCTATGTTATAGGCAAATAAAGGATGCAGATGTGCACAACATACATCAAACCTTGTTCAGGGGCTTTAATCAAAAAGAAGTAGCTAAATTAAAATGGACTATTTTTTATGTATAAATTTGGAGCACAATTACATTTGAACAATTGATCTAAACAAAGTATATATGGGAACTCCCCAGCATACCAGTGGTTAGGACTCCATGCTTTTACTGCTGAGCTGGGGTTCAATCCCCAGTCGCAGAACTAAGATCCTACAAGTCACTCAGCACAACCAAAAAAAAAAAAACTAAACTAAGCATATGGGTTAAATCTAATCACTTAAATTTAAAGCTTAAAATAGATTAAAATGATTGAACATTAAGTTTTACAGTGTGAAGCAGCTTTGAAATGAAACACTGAGTATGCAGAAGACTGTCACACTCAAGCTGTAAAATTGTAAGCAACAGAAAATATTTCATCTCCTGGGATAAATAGAATTTTTACAGCTAAGAGAAGTTGGTATGACCAATACATAAGTCCTCAGGCACCAAACATCTATCAAAAACTTGACTCCTTTTCAAGAGAAGATATTTAACTTGCAGTGTTTCAAAGAAAAATTAGTTAAGGAAAACACCCAAGAAATTCAGATTAAAAACTTCAACATTCAGTTGTTATCTAACCAATAACACCAAGAGCAGCAGCAAATATTTATTGTGTACTCACTATGTGCTCGGAGAAGGCGATGGCACCCCACTCCAGTACTCTTGCCTAGAAAATCCCATGGACGGAGGAGCCTGGTAGGCTGCAGTCCATGGGGTCGCTAAGAGTCGGACACGACTGAGCGACTTCACTTTCACTTTTCACTTTCATGCATTGGAGAAGGAAATGGCAACCCATTCCAGTGTTCTTGCCTGGAGAATCCCTGGGACGGGAAGCCTGGTGGACTGCCCTCTATGGGGTCGCACAGAGTCGGACACGACTGAAGCGACTTAGCAGCAGCAGCAGCACTATGTGCTAGTGGTGTGTTTTTCATATAATGTATCTACTCATTTAATTTTCACGTGTGCTAAGTCACTTCAGTCCTGTCCGACTCTTTACTACCCCATGGACTGTATCCCATCAGGTTCCTCTGTCCGTGGGATTCTCCGGCAAGAATACCGGAGTGGATTGCTGTGACCTCCTTCAGGGGATCTTCCCGACCCAGGGATTGAACCCACGTCTCTTACATCTCCTGCATTGGCAGGCGGGTTCTTTACCACGAGCACTACCTGGGAAGCCCTAACTTAATTTTCATAACCTATACTAATTCAAGTTCTCATTTTATAGATGAAAAAACTGAGGCACAGAGAGGTTAAGTAATTTCTTTTTAAATTTTTTTATTGACATATAGTTGATTTAAACTGTTTCAGGTGCAGTACAAAGTGATTCAATTTACACACACACACACACACACGCACACACATACATATGGGGGTTTCCTGGCCTCCCAGCTTCCCAGGTGCCACTAATGGTAAAGAATCTGCCTGCCAATACAGGTTAGATGTAAGAGATGCCGGTTTGATCCCTGGGTCAGCATGATCCCCAGGAAGAGGGCATGGCAACCCACTCTAGTATTCTTGCCTGGAGAAGCCCATAGAGCCTGGCGGGCTGCAGTCCATGGGGTCACACAGAGTCGGACACAACTGAAATGACTTAGTGCGTGCACGTGCACGCATACACATCACACACACATAGACTCTTTTTCAGATTCTTCTCCCTCATAGGTTATTACAAAATACTTAGCATAGTTCTCTGTGCTATACAGCAGGTCCTTGTTGGTTAACTTTTTTATATTAATATATAGTAGTGTATATATGTCAATCCCAAACTCCTAATTTATCCTGGACCCACTTTCCCCTTTGGTAACTGTAAATTTGTTACCTATATCTGTGCTTCTACTTCTGTTTGATACATAAGTTCATTAAAAAAAAAATTTGTTTTTAAAGATTCCATATATAAGCAATATAATGTTATTTGTCTTTTTCTTTCTGGCTTACTTAGTGTGATAATCTCCAGGTCCATCCATGTTGCTGCCAATGGCTTTATTTCATTCTTTATTTATTTATGGCTGTGCTGGGTCTTCATTGCTGTGCACGGGCTTTCTTCAGTTGCAGTGAGTGGGTGCTACTCTTCACTGAAGTGCAAGGGCTTCTCATCGCAGTGGCTTCTCTTGCTGAGGAACACAGGCTCCATGCTTGCAGGCTTCAGATGTTACAGCACATAGGCTTCAGAAGTGGTGGCATACAGGCTGAGTTGCTCCAAGGCATTTGGGCTCTTCCTGGATCAGGGATTGAACCTGTGCCTCCTACACTGGCAGGCGGATTCTTATCCATTATGTCAACAGGTAATTTCTCTTTCTTTCTTTTTAATTTGGCTGCACCAGGTCTTACTTGCAGCACATGAACTCTTATTTGTGGCACGTGGGATCTAGTTCCTTGACAAGGGATCAAACCTAGGCCCCTTGCATTGGGAATGTGGAGTCTTAGCCAATGGGCCAACCAGGGAAGTCCCTATTTCATTCTTTTTTATGGCTAATATTCCATTGTATATACATACCACATCTTCTTTATCTATTCATCAAAGGGTAAGTAATTTTTAAGAGAGATCACACAATTAATAATAACTGGCATAGATCAAACACAAATTCAGGTAGTTTGGCTTAAAAATGTACACTTTTACAAAAGCCTAGATGCCTCTCCAGGATTTTATAACAGAGCCACTGAAGCACAGGAAGCAGGAAAGTGACATAACTATATTTACAATTTAGAAAGATCACTACTGCTGCTGCTAAGTCGCTTCAGTCGTGTCCGACTCTGTGCGACCCCATAGACGGCAGCCCACCAGGCTCCCCCGTCCCTACTATGCACTAAGACAATAGTTTGGAAGGAAAACAAGATCAAAAGCAAAAAAAAAAAGGTCAAGAGCTCTTATAATGGTCTGAGGGAGAAAACAAAGATGAGGACTTGATTAAAGCAGTGGCAGCAGGAAAAAATAACACAAAATGAGAGGACAGTGAAGATCATATACGATATAGTGACTGTGGCTGACATTGTTAGCTGCTTACATGACAGTCATCCTTTCAACTGGTTTCCCTGCAAGAAGAGCTTGCCTCCTTGGTACAGGCTGAAAATACCAAATATTTGTTTTCTTGACTTTCAACTATAGATTTGACTTGATTCCATCTTAGCCAATGGAAAGTAATGGGAAGTCTCCATGTATCTGTCTGTAAAGAGCCGTCCCATTCTGATACAAAATGCATTTGTTCCCTTGGTCTTTACCGTTTGATAATAATGAGCGAGGACATAATTCTGTTTATTAACAGTATCTTTTTTTAATTAGCAGATAGAGTTGTAAGACAAGCTTTGAAACCTACTTTAATTACTGTTCTAATATTATTACACTTTCATAGGCACTAGTATATTTAAAAACACATGGCAGAGATCAAACCAGCTGGAGCTTCATTTGACTAATGTCTAGTAACTGCATTTCTTTTTTTTTTTTTACTTTTTTTTAGTTTTTTACTTTTTTTACTGTTTGTCTGAAGGAGACTGGCAGTATTACTATTTAGTTATACTGCTAATTAGCCTTCAATTATTTGTATAGCACAGAAGAAATAACACTGCTCACATACAAGAGAGAAAGCAGGTCAATGACATGTGCACTGCATTTCTATTTCGAGTAATTGCATAGTCTGTATTGCTTGTTCTCTAGAGTAGCTATGCCAGTCTTCAAAATCTAATTCTATAATCTCTCTCTCCGCTCTTCTACACATGCCTTCACTTTTTATTTCTTTGAGAAAATATATCTTTAGAATAGAATCTCATCAATTTCGGGCCACCAACACCATAAATTAAAGTGCATTTGCCCTGTTTTCCACCTTTGCTACTATTATAGAAGCAGCATCCTTCCTCCACTCTAGAACTAATCCACTCTCTCCATGCTTCTTTGTGGAGACCTTTATGCTCAGGTCTCTACTATTTTAAAAACAAAATTCAACACGAAATCAAGCCACTGGTGATTTACACACTTTAAATCAGTAAACTTCACTTTATGCAAATTATATCTAATAAATCTGTTTTTAAAAAATCAAAACAAAATATACACATAGTTTTTCAACTTCACACTCCTTTTGTTACTCTGCCTTTCTAGTCTCCTTTGAAGACACATTTCCTGAAAAACAAAATTTAACTGCCTTACTGAGGTATAACTGACATACAACAAAATACACACTTTTAAAGTACACAATCTGCTGAGTTTTTTAATCAAATATATAACTGAGAAACCATCATCATAATCAGCCATTATCACCAAAAGTTTTCTTCTACCTCTTGCAATACTTCCCCCCCTTTAACCCTTCTCCCATCACATAAACTTGTCTGACAAACTTCTGGGATTAGTAATCTCTAGATTTGTTATCTCCTTATTTTGCATCCGTCCACTCAACATAGATTCCATCCCCATGACTCCACTCTAAATCACCAACACCTTCAAACATTTAATCTAATGAAGTTTCATTTCTTACTTGATTTCTTTACAGCATTTTTCTTCCTTGAAAATCTTGGTGTCTGAGACTACATTATCCTGGTTTCTTGTCTCTCTGGCTATTCATTCTTATTTTCCTTTGAAGATACTCATTTATACTGCCTGTCCTTTCTATATTTGTCCCAGGCCACCTTCTCTTCTCACTTAGGCAATCTCACTGACACATGATTCTAATGATGATTTATATATAGCTATATATATATTATTTGAGGATTCCATATTTCCAAACTCACCTACTCACTAAAATTTGTAACCTCAAAATCAAAGCTCATGGTGCTTTTGGTCAGCGGGGATATGCACGTGCAACTCTCATATGTACCTCAAAAGCAACTCATCTCTATCCCCAAATATGGTCTCCCTCAGTGAGCATGCCCACCACCCTACTAGCTGCCTACATGGGAAACTTTTCATACCAATCCAATACTAGTTTAGAATTCATGGTTTCTAAGGCAAGCCCAGATATCATTTGCCCAGTATGACTGAGAAAATGCATCTATCTCTAGGTTATAGGGGAAAAAATTTCAGGTTTTGATTCTACCCTAGGTCACCTGCATGTAAGTGTGTGGGATAGGGTGGGATGAGATGCGTTGGAAGGAAGGCAGGTAAGGGAGGCACACACAGCAGAGAAGATGAACATCTTGAAAGGATTTCAAAAGACCATTTGGAAAAGACCAAACAAAAACACTCTAAATAAGCTGCCCTAGATATTGTGTATGCATGTTAAGTTGCTTCAGTCGTGTAAGACTCTCTGTGACCTTAAGGACCGTAACCTGCCAGGCTCCTCTGTCCATGGGATTTCCCAGGCAAGAATACTGGAGAGGGTTGGCATTTCCTCCTCCAGGGGGTCTTCCCAACCCAAGGATTGAACCCACGTCTCTTATGTCTCCTGCACTGGCAGTCAGGTTATTTACCACTAGCACCACTTGGGAAGTCCTTCTAAGATATAAATTTTATATCTTCTGTGCTTACCTCTAAAATACATCCCAACCAGCAATTTCTTACCACAAATGAGAACTACACAGAAAGATACTGAGCCTATTTATCCTACATAAAATACTTTAAAGCTAATGTATTTTGTAGCCAATTAAAAGTGCTTCAATTAACTTTACTATAATTATTTTAACCTCTCAGAATCCTATGAATGAGGTTTAAATATATATATATATATGTGCTAATTATAAATATGATACATATTCATGATAAAAAAAATGCCACTAATTCCAAAGGACATATATTCAAAAGTGAACAAATCACCAATTCTTTACTATCAGAGTTCGGAATTACCTGTGTTGTCTTCTTACAGATATTTCTTACATATATGTGAGCATATACATATTTTCTTTTCTTAAAATTAATTATTTATTTATTTTTGGCTGCACTGGGTTTTAGTTGCAGCACGTGGGTTCTCTAGTTGTGGCAAATGGTCTTAGTTACCCCACGGCATGTGGGATCCTCGTTACTCAACCAGTGATCCAACCCACATCCCCCGCATTGGAAGGTGGATTCTTAACCACTGGACCACCAAGAAGTTTTAATTTTTTTTCTGTTTAACTATAAATAGAATCATTCCATATAAACTGTTCTGTACCTTGCCTTTATCACTTAATGATACCCTAAAATATTCTGCATAAGCACATGCAGAGAACTTTCTTTCAGTATTTCCTTCCAAGGAGCAAGCATCTTTTAATTTTATGGCTGCAGTCACCATCTGCAGTGATTTTGGAGCCCCCAAAATAAAGTCTCTCACTGTTTCCCCATCTATTTGCCATGAAGTGATGGGATGCCATGATTTTTGTTCCCTGAATGTTGAGTTTTAAGCCAACTTTTTCACTCTCCTCTTTCACTTTCATCAAGAGGCTCTTTAGTTCTTCTTCACTTTCTGCCATAAGGGTGGTATCATCTGCCTATTGATATTTCTCCCGGCAAACTTGATTCTAGCTTGTGCCTCATCCAGCCCTGCATTTCACATGATATATTCTGCATATAAGTTAAATAAGCAGGGTGACAATATACATCCTTGATGTATTCCTTTTCTGCTTTGGAACCAGTCTGTTGTTTCACATCCAGTTCTAACTGTTACTTCTTGACTTGCATACAGATTTCTCAGGAGGCAGGTAAGGTGGTTTGATATTCCCATCGGTTGAAGAATTTTCCAGTTGTGATTCACACAAAGGCTTTGGAGTAATCAATAAAGCAGAAGTAGACGTTTTTCTGGAACTCTCCTGCTTTTTCGATGATCCACTGGATGTTGGCAATTTGATCTCTGGTTCCTCTGCCTTTTCTAAATCTGTTTAATAGCCATGTCAAAAAGTCTACAAATAATAAATGCTGGAAAGGGCACCAAGAAAAAGGAACCACCTTACACTGTTACTGGGAATGTAAACTGGTGCAGCCACTAAGGAGAACAGTATGGAGGTTTCTTAAAAAACTAGAATCAGAGCTACCACGTGATCCTGCAATTCCACTCCTAGGCATATATAAGGAGAAAACTATAATTCAAAAAGATACACACACCTTAATGTTCATAGCAGCACTATTTACAATAGCCAAGACACAGAAATAACCCAAGTGTCCATCGATAGGTGAATGGATAAAGAAGATGTGATATATACACAATATGGAATATTACTCAGCCATAACAGCGTTACCAAAGGGGAAAGGGGAAGGCGGGGAGAGTTAGGAGTTTGGAATAAAAATACGTACACTACTATATATAAAATACATAACAACAAGGACCTACTGTATATATAGCACAAGGAACTATATTCAGCATCTTGTAATAACCTATAATAGAAGAGAATGTAAACAAAGAATGCATAGCTGAATCACTTAGATGTACACTTGAAACCAACATAACATTGTATATCAGGTATATTTCAAAAAAACTTTTTGAAAAGAGAAAAAAAGTAAATAAAAAGCACTTATCTCAGTCTGTAATCATGTATTAGTAACACAGATATCAAATTAAAAGTCTCTCCCCCATAAGGAGACTATAAACGCCACAGAGCGAGAACTGTGTCTTATTTGCTTACCACTTAACATCTGTCTGGCACATAGCAGTTCAAAAAAATTTATAAATATGTGAAGATAGATCTACCTTATTCTTTTTTTAAGTGTCAAAGGATTCCCCTCAACAGATGTCATTTCTTTAGTCTCAGAATGATGTTTAACTGAGTTTCCACATTTTTACTATTATAAACAAATTGCTAGAATGACCACTCATGCCGGTATATATCTATAGATGTAATTCTCAAATGTAAAATTGCTAGTCAAATGAAAAGTGCATTGAAAATTTTAACTGATATTTTCCAAATTGCCCTCCCATGAGGTTGCAAAGTATCCTCCAAGCAATCAGCAATGTGTAAGAGGATCCACTTCAACATATCAGGTTGGCCAAAAAGTTCATTTGGTTTTTTTCTGTAAGACGTTAAGGAACCCAATACTTAATACTTGATTTGTATAATCAAAATGAATCCACTGTTTGGCTGGATGTGAGGCACTAAAGAAGAGTGTTAGGTTTTATGTAAGAGAGGTGGGGTTGTTTTTTTTTTAATCTTAATATCATACTAACCACTTAAAATTAAACATTAAGTTTATTATTCCTATAAAAGAAGTTTCAGCAAGTAAGTTGCACAGACAAAGCTAAGTGATTAGGAAAATGCTTCATCACTGATGGACTGTGGAAAATTTGTGTATTTTAAGAGTCATGTATTAAGTTCCCAGAGATTCTCAAAATCACTTTTCCAATCATAATGACTTTTTTTCTTTCTGAGGCTTTGGTCCATGTTTCATGCATAATACCAAGGCAGTAAAAAAGGAGAAAAATCACAATAAAAATATTCATACATAAGAATATACAAAAAATAGAGAAAAATGCTAACACTTCAAATTAAAGTTTCTTCTTCAAGATATTAACATTTTGGTGTAGTTCCTTCTATTTTTTCCTCCTCACACATCTCATAGCATATATAACTATTAATTGCTTCTTCTCACTAAACAGTGTAGCACGCACATTTATTTCTTCTATGACCTTAAATACAGATGATTCTTCTTCAGTCTCAAGTAGCAGTAACAAAAAGCACCTACAAGGCATCCCCTTCTCTAGATCTTCACTATGTTCTTAAACTCTTAAAGCTTCCATTTTCTGATGTGACAAATGAAAGCATTAGTTTAAATGAACTCAATTAAAAGTTACAAGATTAAGGATACCACTACAATACTGTAAAGTAATTAGCCTCCAATTAAAAATAAATAAATAAAAATATCTATTCAAATAGAAAAAAAAAAGATTAAGGATAAAATCCTTTTTAACTCTTCTGATTTAAGATTTTATAGAACATACCAGGCCTGTATTTAAGAAAGCAGATACTCACTTCCTTTGTTCCACAATTAGTAAGCATGTTCTGTTGAAAAAAACTTGATTCTTGATAATTCAGAATTTTTAGGTATTTCAGGATTAGTATTTTCATTAGAAGTGGTCTTATTTGTAGTGATTTCAAATTATATACCAGAAATTCTTATTTAAATATAATGAGAAGGCTTCCGGTGCAAGATGATAGAGTAGAAGGATGCGTGCTCATCTTCTCCTGTGAGAGCACCAAAATTGCAACTAGCTGTTGAACAACCATCAGCAGGAGGACACTGTAAAAAGATACTAAAAAAAGATAATCTATATCCAAAGACAAAGAAGCAGCCACAGAAAGATGGTAGGAGGGGCACAATCACAATAAAATCAAATCCCACACCCTATGGGTGGGTGACCCACAGACTACAGAACAATAATTCCAAGAAATTCTCCCACCACTGTGAAGGTTGTAAACCCCACTTAAGGCTTTACAGCCTGGGGATCTGACAAAGAGACTGGGAATCCCCAGGTAATCTGGTCTTGAGGGCAGAAAAGACTCTGATGCTGAAAGGGATTGGGGGCAGGAGGAGAAGGGGACGACAAAGGATGAGATGGCTGGATGGCATCACTGACTCAATGGACATGAGTCTGAGTCAACTCCGGGAGTTGGTGATGGACAGGGAGGCCTGGGGTGCTGTGATTCATGGGGTCGCAAAGAGTGGGACACAACTGAGCGACTGATCTGATCTGATCTGGATTTGATTATAGGATTTCCTTGATTACAGGACTTATTTTTACAGTCAACAAAAACAAGACTGGAAGCTAACTGTGGCTCAGATCATGAACTCCTTCTTGCAAAATTCAGACTTAAATTGAGGAAAGTAGGGAAAACCATTAGACCATTCAGGTATGACCTAAATCAAATCCCTTACGATTATACAATGGAAGTCACAAACAAATTCAAGGGATTAGATCTGATAGACAGACTGACGGAAGAACTATGGACTAAGGTTCATGACACTGTACAGGAGGCAGTGATCAAGACCATCCCCAAGAAAAAGAAATGCAAAAAGGCAAAATGTTTGTCTGAGGAGGCCTTACAAAGAGCTGAGAAAAGAAGAGAAGCTAAAGGCAAAGGAGAAAAGGAAAGATATACCCTTTTGAATGCAGTTCAAAAGAACAACTGGTTCCAAATTGGGAAAGGAGTACATCAAGGCTGTATATTGTCACCCTGCTTATTTAACTTATATGCAGAATACATCATGAGAAATGCTGGGCTGGATGAAGCACAAGCTGAAATCAAGGTTGCCAGGAGAAAAATCAATAATCTCAGATACGCAGATGACACCACCATTATGCCAGAAGAGCCTCTTGAGGAAAGTGAAAAAGGAGAGTGAAACAGCTGGCTTAAAACTCAACATTAAAAATACAAAGATCATGGCATGTGGTCCCATCACTTCATGGCAAACAGATGGGGGAAACAATGGGAACAGTGAGAGACTTTATCTTTCGGGCTCACAAAATCACTGAAGGTGGTGACTGCAACCATGAAATTAAAAGACGCTTACTCCTTGGAAGGAAAGTTATGACCAACCTAGACAGTATATTAAAAAGCAGAGACATTATTTTGCTGACACAGGTCCATCTAGTCAAAGCTATGGTTTTTCCAGTAGTCAGGCATGGATGTGAGAGTCTGACTATAAAGAAAGCTGAGCACTGAAGAAGTGATGCTTTTGAACTATGGTGTTGGAGAAGACTCTCAAGAGTCCCTTGGACTGCAAGGAGATCCAACCAGTCCGTCCTAAAGGAAATCAGTCCTGAGTATTCATTGGAAGGACTGATGCTGAAGTTGAAACTCCAATATTTTGGCCACCTGTGTGAAGAGCTGACTCATTTGAAAAGATCCTGACGCTGGGAAAGATTGAGGGCAGGAGGAGAAGGGGATGACAGAGGATGAGACGGTTGGATGGCATCACCGACTCAATGGAGATGAGTTTGAGTAAGCTCCAGGAGTTGGTGAGGGACAGGGAGGCCTAGCATGCTGCAGTCCATGGGGTAGCAAAGAGTTGGACACAACTGAGTGACCAAACTGAACTGATTGTGAAAACCAATAAACAAATCTTTTACTACTGTGATTATGTCACTACTACTCACTTAATACTACTGTATCATGATTCGTCAAGAGAAAAATAATAGAATTCTGTGTCACCAAAACTAGGATCTATTAGAGAAACCTTTTAAAATCACTTTTTAAAACCTAGATGCATATGAGAAGTATCTTGAAATCTTCTGAGAACTACAAATGCTTTGTATTGCTTTTTTTCTCCAGAGCTCCAGATATGTTTCTAACGAGCAGATGCGTTTAAAATCAACTGGACTATATGATGATCTTTTACTTTTACCTAGTTTGTTTCACTTTTTCTATTTCATATTCAGTGCCCACATTTCCTTTAGTTTATGTTCTCTGATTTCTTCCATCTCTTCTCTTCTTGTTGACTGTTCTTTCTCAAGCTTTTATCAAGTGTAGTAGAAAAGCTTTTATATACATATATATAAATATGTATAATATATGTATTTTAGAGAACATGAATTTTTGCCTAATTAAAAAATTATGACACTTTTGATTCCACTTGTTTGACTTAGTATAAATAGAATGCTAGATTTCTAATTAAAAAATAGATATGCAACAAGCAACAAAGGTTTACTGTATATCATAAGGAACTATAGTCAGTATCTTGTAATAACTTATGGTGGAAAATAGTTTAAAAAATAATATATGCATATTTGTATAACTGAACCACCTTGCTGTGCACCTGAAACAATGTAAGTCAATAAAGCATATATATTAAAAAAATAATAAATATAAGGAGAAAAATCATTAATTATAATCTATTTTCTTCGAATTCTATCATTGAAGCAGAATATAAAGAGATTAGCTTTTGAAGTGTTTTCTTTTAACTGTCCTAATTAATGGAATTCACATACAATAAACTGTCAGTTTTTTCCCACATCGAGATTTATAGAAACATGAGGTCTTACCTTGACTGGGAAGCTACATTTTCCAGAACGAACTCCTTCTTCATCTGTCTGCCACTGATGTGGACGACTGGCCTCTGGAACATAAACATCTTTCTTTCTCCTAAAACTCTGCCGTAGTTTATTCATTTTAATTTTTACAAGCTGTAAAAGAAATATGAAAAGGAAGTTACTACCTTCTTACATGAGTTTGGGTGAACTCCGGGAGTTGGTGATGGACAGGGAGGCCTGGCATGCCGGGATTCATGGGGTCACAAAGAGTCGGACACGACTGAGCGACTGAACTGAACTGAACTGAAACTTCTCACATATTTAAAAGTTCAGATTACGATACTAATAAAAAACTATTATCCCAAATCAAAGGTTTTGTTTTAGGGGGAAATGAGCAATTAACATACTTCCTTTTAGAGTAACCCTAAGTTCAAACAAGCAAATCATTTCACTTTTTTCAAAGACAATTATAATACTAGTTCTAGTAAAACAACAATAACCTCTTGTAGGATCTGAAGAGATGTTATTCTAAGAACTTTCAAGCACTTTAATTGTAATAAACCAATGACTATTTCTACTAATCTACCTCTCAAATCCATTTTAACTACTGAATAAAGAAATTTGTACATGTAGGCCAAATTATAAACTGCTAACAATTTCTGAAAATATTCTGAAAGCTTTTATCTTTATCAGGAAAAAATCATTCTGAAACACTGAAATTTGGGAATCTTTTTGGTTTAAACTACAGTGTTTTTGTTTTGTTACTGGAAGAGGCACTTCTCTAATGCTTTCAAAGGTACAGAAGAAATCACAAAACTACAGAGAAGGAAGACTTATCTAATAAGAAACAACAGAGCATTTAAGAGTCAATGAATAAACATAATGAATGTATCCCTTTATAGAGCAAATCTCAAAATCTGAAACCAATACCTTCAGTTTTCTGTTTAGGAGCATTGCTCATTCTTTCCATGAGGGATTTAAGCACCTCAACCAGCCTAAAAGGAGATCTTAACTTGAGAAAATGATGTGACAAAGCTATATAAAGGAAACGTCTCTGCCAGGAATGTTAAATAACAAGGGATGGAACATTAATTCCTACATAACACCAATGAAAGACTTGAAAATCAAAGCCTGCATTCAGAGGAAAATCATTTTGTATTTTACAGTGCATAATGCCACAGCAGAACTATTACCAAATTAGCTAATTCACAGAGACAGGCCATTCTTACCACATATTTTCTTAAAAGGTAAAAATTCTGAGAGATGAATGATAAAATCTCTGGATTTTCTAAAAATGAATTTATTATTTCTCAATTAAAAGTTGATTTATAGAGTAGGTAAGGTGGATATTAAATAATCAAAGGACTGGATGGACAAAAGGTAATCCATTCCTTTGCTTTTAAGTAGATCACTTATTTCTAAACTACTTTAAATGAGAGTCTATCTTAATCTAATAGACTTCCAAAAAGAATTCCTTAACCTTCCTTGATAATATATCCTGTTATATACTTTCATATCACATTTCAAAAATATATACAAATACAAATATAAGAAAATAAAAAACATCCATATCCTTGCTCAAGGTGGCACTCTAAGAATCTTGAGACAAAAGTCCGTATGATGCCTTTCTTTTTAATTTCTTTCTCTTAGCAAAAAAAGACTATACACTTACCCAGCTGGTCAAGTCAAACACCTGAAAGTCACCTCTACTTTTATTCTTTCTCGGACCAATAACTATGGATTTATTTCCTTAGTATATCCTGAATTAATTTCCCCACCCATCATGTGAGTTTTACTATCCTTATTTTTGCTTATATCATTGCAAAAGCTTAACAACTTAATGGTCTCTCTGCTTCCAAGAGAGGTCTACTTCAATCTGTTCTCCTGACTAATGCCAGACAGAGCGCTTTCTAAAACACAAATCTGATCATTAATTACTCTGCTTAAAATCCTTTAATTGCTTCACATCACTTTTAAGGTAAAGTCCAAATTCCCAAGCATGGTGCAAACAGTCTTTTTTCATCTGGCTTCACCCACCAGCTCCATTCACATGCTAAGCTCCAGGCATACTCAACTACCCAAACTACTTTAAACAAGGCAGGTTATCTTTCAGAGCCTCTGTACATGTTCCTTCCTCTGCTTAGAAAGACCTTTCTCTATTTGCTTCTGGTTCAAGTTTACTCATTTTCAGAGTCAGCTCAGTCTTCATAGAAGCTAGCATTTTTTCTGAAAAGCCCCTATCTGGTCTGGGTCCTTTCATTTCATATGAGTCCCATGAATACCCTCTGCTTACCTCTATAACTACTCCTCAAACCTTATAGCAATTTTCTATTTTCTTTATGGAAGGTTGTATCTTATTTGTTTACATTTACTTGTTTGAATAGTACCCTTGCGTCCTAATACAGTGCCTGTCATATATACAGCACACTATAAAGTTGAAGAAATGAAAAATACAATAGAGCCCATCCTATTAGATGGTATTTACAAGGTAGGATAAATGTGGACAGTAAGATCAGAGAATCATCGATGTTGAAAGAGACTGCATTTAATAGTAGGCCAACCTCCCACTAACAAAGGAACTACTTGGACAACTTCCCTGAAAGGAAGACATCCAGTGAAGTGAAGTTAAAGTCACTCAGTCATGTCCGACTCTTTGTGAGACCATGGACTGTAGTCCATGGAATTCTCCAGGCCAGAATACTGGAGTGGGTAACCCTTCCCTTCTCCAGGAGATCTTCCCAACCCAGGGATCAAACCCAGGTCTCCCACATTGCAAGCAGATTCTTTACCAGCTGATCCACAAGGGAAGCCCAAGAATACTGTAGTGGGTAGCCTATTCCTTCTCCAGCGCATCTTCCCAACCTAGGAATCGAACTAGGGTCTCCTGCACTGCAGGTAGATTCTCTACCAACTGAGCTATCAGGGAAGCCCTGATATCCAGCCTGTCTAAATAGCACCAGTACAAATTTATTTGCTCTTTGTTGTTGTACCATTCTACTGACCAATAAAGATAACAGACTGGAAGTATCATCTGATTTGGGGGTCTAAATATCATGTCACTTTCAGTATTTAAATGGCTTGACATCAACATTTCTACAAAGAGAATTACATATCAGTGATTTTTGAACTATGCTTTAGGCGGCCCTAGAATTTCCACAGAGGAGTTCCGGGTACCACAGGTGTTTGGAAGGAAAGAGGAGGAGGTTAGAAGACTGACACAACTCTCAGGAGGGCTTTCAGTCCCTGTCACAGCTTCCAACAGACCAGCTTCTCCTTCTCTGACTTACATGTTGGGGCTCCATGTTAAAGTTTAAGGAAAGGGTTTCAGAGCTGGAAATTTTTTAGAAATTAGTGATGTATCTGTAACTGTTCTAAAATAAACTTGGTAAAAAGAAAATAATCATAATAACTTGCTTGCTACTTCTTAATGTGTAACTACCACTGGCCTACAAAATAATCTAGCAATTAAGATAATAATTAATATAAGGGAGAAACCAAACATTCTATTTTTGGGTAATCTATGTATAATGATTTTGCTTACCAAAAAAAAAAAAAAAAGGAAAAATAGAAAATGTTAATTCAAAGTAATGTTTACTACTGGCCCTCAATAAGGTTAAACTTGACTCCCAAATAAAGAAAATCATACCCCCCGTGGAAGTCCTGGTTGAAGAATACAAAGAATATGTTTTTCTAAGTATAAAACCTGAGAACAAACTTATTTTGTCCTACAAACTAAATTAAAAAAAAAATGATATCCCCATTCTACTAGATTTTAAGAGGTCACTGCGTACAACTTAACTGCCCAAATCAGCAAATCCTCTGGTTTATCCTCCTCATCTCTGTTTCTACCGATGCCTTTGAGGGCTTCCTCTACTTTCTCCCACCCACTGTAGATATTCCTCAAATAATTCTCCATTGGTGTTCTCTTTGCATTATCACTCTTGGGGAAATAATCAACACAAACTATTACCCCAATTAGGAGCATTTTCTAATTGTACTCTTAACTCTTCCTCTCTTACTTAAATTTCTATATTTGGGTGCACTGATACTGCCTCAATTGCATTAATTTAAAGTTAAATCCTCACCTCTTATCTCCTATTCCTCTGCTCTTCCTCCTCTGACCCAATTTGTTTGGGTTAGTAAAAACTGAAAACTTACCATGTGGTGGGCCCTGTTATGAATGCTAGTGGATACAGAAATTAATAAGACAACCAGCCTTTAGATGGCTCTCTCCCTTTATAAAAGGTTCATTTCTGCACAACGTGGAGAATGTAATAATAGCACTATATACAGTATCACCTAGAAGCAGTCTAGGTTCAGGAAACATTTCCTATAGGAGACACTGCCTGAGTTAAGTTTTAAAAGAACAAAAAATAGTCACATACTGTGGGAAGTAGGAGGGAAAAGATTATTTCAGGTAGAGGTAACATCATCAACAAAACATAGATTCAGGAAATCTATGAATTAACTGAGTCAACATGATGTAATTGTGCTTCAGGAAAGCACTCTGCCCAAGATGATAAGACTGTAAGCCAAGAATTAGCTACACTTTGTCAGGCAAGTTTAACAAACTAACCTATCTGGGCAAACAATTCATACATCAGGGCAAACAGTTCTCCTCACATGATAACAGACTGCTCTTCTTGCTATGTCCATTAATTTTAAATATTGTGTCACAAACTTTGCCCATCTAAACCAGTTCCCCACTTTGAAGGACCTGCCTTAAACCAGCGGAGTCCAGATCTCAAAACCCCAGAAATAACCTTTCCTAACTTCCCCTAACTACCAAGACTCTTTCATAGTGGTGCTCTCCCTTGCTGCAGTAAGTTTAATAAACTCAGTTTTGGTTGATCAACAGAATTCTCTTTGTGCAGAAAGTCAAAAGCAGGAATTAATTATAAAAGGTGAGGAAGAGAAAGAAATCAAAATATGACTCCTAAGTTTTAGGCCTCAGTAAGCTGGATAGAAGAATTCAGTGAACCGAACTGTTGAATTTGAGGGGTCTGTTTATCAGGCTGCCAGGTGGAGATGTGTATAAGCCTGAAGATCAGGGAAAAGACCAGGGCAACCATAAGCAGTTAGGATAGGTGAAACTTTTCTTGTGATGATCTCATTATTTTCCTAATTTTTTCTAATAGGTGTTAGTATATAATAAACAGAATTAAACCCAGCACACTCAATGTGAATAGAGAAATACACACCATATAATTGGCCAGTATGACTTGATATAGCCATACCAGTGATAAGTTGTTGCGATGCTTACATTCTAGATAGTAAACATTCACTGTGCTGAGTCCCTTGCCCAGGATCCATTCCGTTGACCTCCCACAATGCAACAACTGGTTTAACAAAGTAGTAAGGCCAGTGATCAGTGCAAAGAAATAGGGGAACACAATAGAATGGGAAAGACTAGAGATCTCTTTAAGACAATTAGAGATACCAAGGGAACATTTCATGCAAAGATGGGCACAATAAAGGACAGAAATGGTATGGGCACAATAAAGGACAGAAATGGTATGGACCTAACAGAAGCAGAAGATATTAAGAAGTGGCAAGAATACACAGAAGAACTGTACAAAAAAGATCTTCACGACGCAGATAATCACGATGGCGTGATCACTCACCTAGAGCCAGACATCCTGGAGTCCAAAGTCATGGGGGCCCTAGGAAGCATCACTGGGAACAAAGCTAGTGGAGGTGATGGAATTCCAGTTGAGCTATTTCAAATCCTGAAAGATGATGCTGTGAAAGTGCTGCACTCAATATGCCAGCAAATTTGGAAAACTCAGCAGTGGCCACAGGACTGGAAAAGGTCAGTTTTCATTCCAATCCCAAAGAAAGGCAATGCCAAAGAATGTTTAAACTACTGCACAACTGCACTCACCTTACACGCTAGTAAAGTAATGCTCGAAATTCTCCAAGCCAGGTTTCAACAGAACCTGAATCGAGAATTTCCAGATGTTTAAGCTGGTTTTAGAAAAGGAAGAGGAACCAGAGATCAAATTGCCAACATCCGCTGGATCATTGAAAAAGCAAGAGAGTTCCAGAAAAACATCTATTTCTGCTTTATTGACTATGCCAAAGCCTTTGTGTGGATCACAACAAACTGGAAAATTCTTCAAGAGATGGGAATACCAGACCACCTGACGTGCCTCTCGAGAAACCTGTATGCAGGTCAAGAATCAACAGTTAGAACTGGACATGGAACAACAGACTGGTTCCAAATAGGAAAAGGAGTAAGTCAAGGCTATATATTGTCACCCTGCTTATTTAACTTATATGCAGAGTACACCATGAGAAATGCTGGGCTGGAAGAAGCACAAGCTGGAATCAAGACTGCTAGGAGAAATATAAATAACCTCACATATGCAAATGACACCACCCTTATGGCAGAAAGTAAAGAGGAACTTCACTTGATGAAAGTGAAAGGGGAGGGTGAAAAAGTTGGCTTAAAGCTCAACATTCAGAAAACAAAGATCATGGCATCCGGTCCCACCACTTCATGGCAAATAGATGGAGAAAGAGTGGAAACAGTAGCAGACTTAATTTTTGGGGGGCTCCAAAATCACTGCAGATGGTGATTGCAGCCATGAAATCAAAAGACGCTTGCTCCTTGGAAGAAAAGTTATGACCAACCTAGATAGCATATTAAAATGCAGAGACATTACTTTGCCAACAAAGGTCTGTCTAGTCAAGGCTATGGTTTTTCCAGTAGTCTTGTATGGATGTGAGAGTTAGACCATAAAGCTGAACACCAAAGAATTGATGCTCTTGAACTGTGGTGTTAGAGAAGACTCAGGAGAGTCTCTGCAAGTCCCTGCAAGACTGCAAGGAGATCCAACCTGTCAATCCTAAAGGAAATCAGTGCTGAATATTCACTGGAAGGACTGATGCTGAAGCTGAAACTCCAATACTTTGGCCACCTGATGCGAAGAGCTGACTCATTGGAAAAGACCCTGATGCAGGGAAAGATTGAAGGCAAGAGGAGAAGGGGATGACAGAGGATGAGATGGCTGGAGGGCATCACTGACTCAATGGAGATGAGTTTGAGTAAACTCCGGGAGGGAGTTGGTGACGGACAGGGAGGCCTGGCGTGCTGCAGTCCATGGGTCACAAAGAGTCAGACACGACTGAGCAACTGAACTGAACTGAAGGCAGGTGAACATTCTGATCGGTCAGTAACAATGCAAGTCAGATTCCAAAAGTTCCATCTCTCTCAGGCACAGTTGCTGGCTTCCTCTAGGGTCCCCAGAGGGTTGGTCTGCCTTCATGTGCCTCTGCCTGGTCCTAGATAGGCACAGGAAGGATGGTATTACCACACTAACCAGCCCTCCACCCTGTCCACCACGGTCCTGCAGGCTGGCTCCATTGCCACAATGTTCCCCCAGTGAGATCTGGAATAGACTTGTTAGGGAAGACAGCACCTTTATCAGTGACACTAGCTGCCCCAGTAGTCAAAGAGACTAACTAGCTCATTAGACTGGATAAAAAAGCAAGACCCGACAATATGTTGCCTGTAATAAACCTACTTAAAATATAAAGACACAAAAAGGTTAAAAGTATAATGACAGAAAACAATATACCATATTAATACACATCAAAAGAAAGTTGGAGTGGCTATATACTCCCATCACAATAATTAACAGAATAAGGAAGAAAATAAAAAAGGAGATGTACAGCAAGACTTGAGCCACAGTATCAATCAACAAGATCTGACTGACATTTATAGAACATTCTACCCAATGACAAGAGAGTACACATTCTTCTCAAGTGCATATGGAACATTTACCAACACAGACCATATTCTGGGCCATAGAACAAGTCTTAAATTTAGAAGGTTCCAAGTCATGCAAAGTATGATCTCTGACCACAAAGGAATTAAATCACCAAATATTTGGAAACTAGATAATGCATTTCAAAATAGCCCATGGGTCAAAGTAGAAATCAAAAAGGAATTCAGAAAGTATTTTGAACTGAATGAAAACACAATATATCAAAATTTATGGGATGTCACAAAAGCAGAACTTAGAAACTTATAGCACTAAACCAGTGGTTCTCAACCAGATGTGGGGAGGAATCCTCTACATTTGACAATACCTGGAGAAGACATTTTTGGTTGTCACTAGGGGAGATGCTACTGGTATCTCATGGATAGTGCCCAGAGATACTGCTAAGCATCCTATAACACACAGGCCAGGCCCTGAAAAGAAAGAATTGTCCAGCTTAGAATGCCAATAGTGCACTATTGAAAGACCCTGCACTACACATCTATATTAGAAAATAAGAAAGGTCTTAACTTAAAACCATGACCTTAGCTTCTACCTATAGAAACTAAAGGACAAAGAAATGCAAAGTAAGGAGAAAAAAGTAAACAGTAGGAATCAAAGCAGAAAGCAGTAAAGTAGGAAAATATAAATACAGAAAAAAGGAAACCAGAAGCTAGCTCTTGGAGAAGATTGAAGAAAAACTGATAAACCTATAGCCAGACTATTCAGGGGGAAAAAAATGATACAAATTACCAATGTCAAGAATGAGAGGATTTCTCTGATAGTCCAGTGGTTAAGAACCTCCTGCCAATGCAGAGGACACAAGTTCAATCCATCATCCTGGAAGATTCCACATGCTGAGGGGCAACTAAAAGTGGGTGCCATGTCTACCGAGCCCATCAACTCTAGAGCCCATGCTCTGCAACACCACTGCAATGAGAAGCCCATGCACCACAACTCGAGAGTAGCCCCCACTCGCTGCAACTAGAGAAAGCCCAAGGGCAGCAGTGAAGACTCAGTGCAGCCAAAAATAAACAAATAAAAAGAATGACAGAGGTGTTATCTCTATAAGAGTCTATAGATATTAAAAATAATAAGGGCATATTATGAACAAGTTTATGCCAATAAATTCAACTCAGATGAAATGGAAAAATTCCTTTCAAGGTAGAAATTTTCATAGCTTATTCAAGAAGAAATAGATAACCCTTTGAAGCTGCAACTCCAATACTTTAGCCACCTGATACGAAGAGCTGACTCATTTGAAAAAACCCTGATGCTGGGAAAGATTGAGGGCAGGAGGAGAAGGAGACGACAGAGGATGAGATGGTTGGATGGCATCACTGACTCAATGGACATGGGTTTGGGTGGACTCCGAGTGTTGGTGATGGACAGGGAGGCTTGGCATGCTGTGGTTCATGGGGTAGCAAGGAGTTGCACACGACTGAGCGACTGAACTGAACTGAACTGAACAGTCCTATGGACTTCTCTGGTAGCTCAGCTGGTAAAGAATCTGCCTGCAGTGCAGGAGACCCTGGTTCAATTCCTGGGTCAGGAAGATCCTCTGGAGAAGAGACAGGCTACCCACTTCAATATTCTTGGGCTTCCCTGGTGGCTCAGTTGGTAAAAAATCTGCCTGCAATGTAGGAGACCTGGGTTTGATCCCTGGGGTGGGAAGATCCCCTGGATGGGAACAGCAACCCACTCCAGTATTCTTGCTTGGAGAATCCCCATGGACAAAGGAACCTGGCAGGCTGCAATTCATGGGGTTCCAAAGAGTCGGACACGACTGAGCAACTAAGCACAGCACAGCACAAAAGTTCTATACCTATTAATGAAATTCAGTTTATAGTTTAAAATATTTCCACAAATACAACTCCTGGGCTAAATGGATTCACTGGTGAATTCTGCCTAACATTTAAGGAAGAAATCATACCAATTCTACAAACTCTTCCCAAAAAACTGAAGAGGAGGGAACATTTCCTAAAGCATTCTATCAGGCTAATATTACCTGATACCAAAACCAAAGACACTATTTATGATTTTTAAATAGATAGACCAATATTTCTCATGAACATACATACATAAATTCTAAACAAAAATTTCGCAAATCAAACCAAACAATATATTAAAAATGTATCATGACCACATGGAACTTTTCTAATAAATGCAGGGTTAGCTAACATTTGAAAATGAATTGTTAAGTCATCTTATTAGTAAACTAAAAATGTCTCTGTCAATATGTAAGTTTATAGCTCATGACAAATTGTACTTCTCCTTTGAATTCACGAACAGATTACATACTGAACTCAGTTGTTTTTTTTTAATGGGTAAAAATTCAACTAATTATAAACATACATTTCTTCTTTCTCTATCTCCCATAAAGAGCTCATATCTAGTCCTGACTTCTTTGTGAATTCTAGTCTTATATTTCCAACTCCAAATATCTCCAAATCCATTTATCTTCTTCCTTTCAAACAAATTCTTCTTCCTGACTTTCGTATTTCTTCATAACACCTTTATACCCAGCAAAGCTTTGAAATGCCAACAGCATACTCTCAGGTTCATCTCTGACACTTTCCCACAATTCTTCCATACAAAGTTCATCAACAGACGCTACTGGATGGGAACAGGTATCAGTTATCTCTGATATTCAGCCATTCAGCACTTCTATTCGTAATTGCCCTGGTAGAAAAATCACTCATCCATGACCTCTGCAACAACCTCTGGACTCCAAGCCCTCTTTCCTCTAATCTTCCTACAGAGTTGTGCCAGATTAAATTCCTAGAATTCTTCCTTGACTATCTTCAAAATCCGTTGAAGATTCTAAAGTTTGATGTCCGAGTCTGGCATTCAGAAGCCTCTACAATTTGAACCCAACATTGTCGCCTTATCTCCCAGTACTTCCCTGCATAACAAGATCAGGCCTTTCAAATATGCAATGGCTTTCTCACTTCCGTCTCTCTCTTTTACCCTATATATTCTACTTGTAATATTTTACTTTCCTCCTCTTTCAACTAAAATACTATATACCAGAGTATGATAAAGAAGCTGATTTAAAAATAGTTTTATTATATAATAGATGTGACTTGTAAAGAACACGAAAAACAGAAAAATCTGAAGAATGAAATACAAATGACCTGTAATCCCAAACAGAAATAACCTCCATCAACACTTCAGAGTTTTTTCCTTTGCATAAATGCTTCATATTTTTCTTTTTATAAAAGAGAGACCACATGATTATCTTTCTTTCAGCAAGGAAAATTTAAAAATCTTCTATCCCTTTCAGAGTAACATGCTTTTATTTATAATCTAGGTCAATAATTCAGAGAGGTAAGAATATTATGCTATTGTTATAATCAAAATTTCATATTAAAAGATGAAAAAGGTTTCAATTTATTTGAAGACAAAATTTATTTTTTGCTCAGCATCTAGTACATTTATTTTAATTAAAATTCACTTAGCAAGTATTCATTGACTGCCTACCATTCCAGCCTGCAGCAAACAATACAGAGCAAAACCTCTGCCTCTATGAAGGAGATAGACAGAAAATAAATAGCCAGATTATTCACAGCGATGTGCTGACTGACAAGATCCAACTGTTAAATTTTCAGCAAGTTTGTGAACTTGGTGTAAAACATAACCTTTGTTATAAATTAAACTATATAAACATAGTTATTTTAAAACAAAGATAAATACTAAAATCTTACGTCCTATTTTTACATTACATTTTACTATCATCTCTGCTCTTGGTGCTACTGATGATTTTGTATCTGTATGGTAGAAATATTGCCTAATGCTGGGCTACTGTACATCTCTTCCAAATATCGCATAGTGACTTCATGTTGGTAACCTGAAATCGGCCACAGTGGAAATATTTACACTGTGAAATTTGGCAAAAACTATCAATTACTGCTTGATTTATTGTTTTGTGCTTGTCCAGATCTAAGAAACTGATGGAGAAAATGCTACAATGCAGACTGAACTTAAAAGTGTGCGGTGTCTAAAGCACTACCTTATGAATAGCACAAAAGTTTTGAGGAAATATTCTTCTACTATTTGAAAACTATTATCCAATTCAGCAAAGAAGCCTCTCATGTCATTGACAAATGAGTGAAATTCTGACACATAACTTCATTCCTTCACTTTCATCTTACTCACTACACAAGCAAAAATATCAACCATCATTCATGTAGGAATTATATCTGGAAAACTAACTGTAAAGCATTTACCTGAACACCACCAGCTCTGTGGTATATTAGAAGACGGTAAATGCTATAGAGAAAAACATGAATAGGGTTAAGAGGGGGATTAGAAGTACTGAGGTAGGGATAAAATTTTAAATTATTTGAGTAAAGAATTGAAGTAGGTAAAAAAGTGAGTCATACACTAGGATAAGTGTTCCAGAAAAAGAAAATAATCAATGCAAAGGTCCTAAAGGTCTTGCCCAGAGTGTCTGACAAACAGAAAGGAGGTCAATGTGTTCAGTGCAAAATGAAGACAAGAGAATAGGAGAGATGAGACCACATGGGTAACACACAACAAGTTAACAGAGAACCTTGTAGGCCAAACACTTCAATTTTCCTCTGAGAGAAATGGGGAATCACTGGAGGATTCTAAAAGAAAGCACTTACATTTTACATTTGGCAGCTGGTTTAAGAAAGGATTGAAGGGAACAAGAATGAAGCAGAGAGACAATTAGGAGGCTATTATAATAATCTAGCAAATGATAGTAAACTGGATCCAGACACTTAATACTAGAAATGCTCCTGAATCTTTTCATACCTGCTCTAGAAAATGCACTACTTGCTGATATAATATCTGTTGAAATCAGATTTAGAGTATTTAAATGGGAGAAAAGTGTATTAAATTCCACTGCTGGAATTAAAGACAGTTTTTAAACAAAGTATTTCGCTCAACTGTTTCAAATATAAAATCTTATCTATAATATTAATCAAAAGGTCAGCTAAATTATCATAATTTCATGGTAATTAAACTCATTCTTGACAAGACACACATTTATTGACACTGCCTCAGTATATGAGTGTAAGAAGGATTACAAACACACATGGTGTGCTTCTAATTTGCTCTACTGAGGAAAGAACAAAAAAAGAACAAGAATAATAAGTGTTAGGCATTTACCATGAATGGTACTTTAACAGGAGTCTACAGACTTGTAAGAAATAACTGCCCCCAGCCAAAGGAAGCCCACATGTATGGGAAGGCACAACTAATTGTAGGATCAGTTCCTAAATGCTACATATATATATACACATACACACACAATACTACAAAAAACGGCAAAATACAACTCCAAATAAAGCAAAGCTTTCTAAATGAATTCTCTCTAAAAAGTATCATCTGATTTGTTACATTCACTAACTAAGAAGTTTAAAGTTCCTAAAAGAATCTCCTCAGTTCAGTTCAGTCACTCAGTCGTGTCCGACTCTTTGCAACCCCATGAATCGCAGCACGCCAGGCCTCCCTGTCCATCACCAACTCCCGGAGTTCACTCAGACTCACATCCATCGAGTCAGTGATGCCATCCAGCCATCTCATCCTCTGTAGTCCCCTTCTCCTCCTGCCCCCAATCCCTCCCAGCATCAGAGTCTTTTCCAATGAGTCAACTCTTCGCATGAGGTGGCCAAAGTACTGGAGTTTCAGCTTTAGCATCATTCCTTCCAAAGAAATCCCAGGGCTGATCTCCTTCAGAATGGACTGGTTGGATCTCCTTGCAGTCCAAGGGACTCTCAAGAGTCTTCTCCAACACCACAGTTCAAAAGCATCAATTCTTTGGCGCTCAGCCTTCTTCATAGTCCAACTCTCACATCCATACGTGACTACAGGAAAAACCATAGCCTTGACTAGACGAACCTCTGTTGGCAAAGTAATGTCTCTGCTTTTCAATATGCTATCTATGTACAGCCTATTCAGTCATTGTAGGGCTTACTATTTGGAGAAGGCAATGGCACCCCACTCCAGTACTCTTGCCTGGGAAATCCCATGGATGGAGGAGCCTGGTAGGCTACAGTCCATGGGGTCACTAAGAGTCAGACACGACTGAGAGACTTCACTTTCACTTTTTCACTTTCATGCATTGGAGAAGGAAATGGCAACCCACTCCAGTGTTCTTGCCTGGAGAATCCCAGGGACGGGGGAGCCTGGTGGGCTGCCATCTCTGGGGTCGCACAGAGTCGGACACGACTGAAGCGACTTAGCAGCAGCAGCAGCAGCAGGAAAGTTACAAGAAGGTATACAAGATAGTGTCTGTGCAGCATTGTTTAGTATTTCTAACAATAAAATAACAAACACTAGAATCTATCCATCAAAACAATAAATACAGAATAGTCACACATTAGAATACCATGCAGAAATAAAAATAATACCTCAATTTAAACACTTTTAAAAATAAAAAATAATCAAGAGAAAACATAAAAGTGAATCATCTACAGTTATAACAATCAACATGGATGAATCCTGTAATGCTGAAGGAGGAGGGAAGCAATTTATGATTTCTTTATACAAATATAATAGATATTTTTCTCACAGCATAGTTCCTAAACATAAGCAAGCTATTTCAACTGATTTCAGCTAAAAACAGCAAACTGTCCACAGTATAAAATGTCTTTGGCTGTTGGATTTATTGCAAGATAGTATACTACTGTACTTTGTGGATGATTTAAAGTACTCCCAATGTTATTTTGAATTGATGGGATTTTTCGCTTTTAATGAGATTAGAGTCTCTTGGAAAAAGACTCTTTAGCTAAACTAAGGAAATCTGTGAGTTTATTAATTTTTTTCAGCTATTCAGAATGGTACCCATGGTTTCAGATTTTAGTTTATATATTATTACATTCAGAACAACTAATACTGTTGTAACAGTAATTTTACCATTTTTGATAACTTTGATATTTCTTTTTCTTTCTTAAGGGGAAACTCATAATTAAGTGTCAAGGTCAAGTTTTCTGAATGTGTCTATATCCTATGTATATAATGTCTGTGCTATATAGTGTTTGTGAATTTTTTTCCGTCACAGTGAGTTTTCTAAAGCATTGTCTTGTCCAATCTTCCTTATAATATACATACAAGAGGGGCCTAAAATTAGATGTGCAACTGTGACAAGAGAAAAAAGAAAAGCAAACAAGCATAATTTAGAAATGAAAAAAACTCTGGAGAGACAAGTCCCCACTTTCCTAAGAGTTGTAGCTCTCTAATGTCCTTACAAAAGCCTTTGGTTCATTTAAAATTGCTCTTTTTAAAATTTATTTTCTTTTTCTTTTCTTCCTCCCTTTCTTTCCTTCCTTCCTTTCCTTCTCTTTCTTTCTTGGTCCATTTTATTTTTTGGCTGTGCCGCGCGGCTTGCAGAATCTTAGTTTCCCAATGAAGGACTGAACCTGCGCACTCAGCAGTGAAAGTATGGAGTCCTAACCACTGGACTGCCAGGGAATTCACATGTGGTTCATTCTGGATCGGGTTGGACAAACTAAATTTCAATAACTTTATTCTCTGCAATAAAAGTGAGACTTAGTTCAGTTGATGAGTCGTGTCTGACTCTTTGCAATCCCATGGACTGCAGCACGCCAGGCTTCCCTGTCCAACACCAAATCCCTGAGCTTGCTCAAACTCATGTCCATCGAGTCGGTGATGCCATCCAACCATCTCATCCTCTGTCGTCCCCTTTTCCACCTGCCTTCAATCTCTCCCAGCATCAAGGTCTCTTCCAAAGAGTCAGTTCTTCGCATCAGGTGGCCAAAGTATTGGAGTTTCAGCTTCAGCATCAGCCCTTCCAATGAATACTTAGGACTAATGTCCTTTAGGATTGACTTTGATCTCCTTCCAGTCCAAGGGACTCTCATGAGTCTTCTCCAGCACCACAGTTCAAAATCATCAATTCTCTGGTGTTCAGCTTTCCTTATAGTCCAACTTTCAAATCCATACAAGACTACTGGAAAAACCATAGCTTTGACTAGATGGACCTTTGCTGGCAAAGTAATGTCTCTGCTTTTTAATATGCTGTCTAGGTTGGTCATAGCTTTTCTTCCAAGGAGCAAATGTCTTTTAATTTCATGGCTGCAGTCACCATCTGCAGTGATTTTGGAGCCCAAGAAAATAAAGTCTGTCACTGTCTCCATTGTTTCCCCGTCTATTTGCCATGAAGTGATGGGACCAGATGCCATGATCTTTGTTTTATAAAGGTTGAATTTTACGCCCGCTTTTTCACTCCTCTTGCACTTTCATCAAATGGCTCTGTTTGATAAAACAAACAGAGGGTGGTGTCAGCTGCATATCTGAGGTTATTGATATTTCTCCTGGCAACCTTGACTCCAGCTTGTGCTTCATCTAGCCCAGCATTTCTCATGATGTACTCTGCATATAAGTTAAATAAGCAGGGTGACAATATACAGCCTTGATGTACTCCTTTCCCAATTTGGAACCAGTCAGTTGTTCAATGTTCAGTTCTAACTGTTGCTTCTTGACCTGCATACAAATTTCCTGGGAGGCAGGTAAGGTGGTCTGGTATTTCCATCTCTTTAAGAATATTCCACAGTTTATTGTGATCCACATAGTCAAAGGCTTTGGCATAGTCAATAAAGCAGAAGTAGATGTTTTTCTGGAACTCTCTTCCTTTTCCGAAGGCCCAATGGATGTAGGCAATTTGATCTCTGGTTCCTCTGCCTTTTCTAAATCCAGCTTGAACATCTGGAAGTTCTTGGTTCATGTACTATCGAAGCCTGGCTTGGAGAATTTTAAGCATTACTTTGCTAGTGTGTGAGATGAGTCCAATTGTGCGGTAGTCTGAACATTCTTTGGCATTGCCATTCTTTGGGATTGGAATGAAAACTGCCCTTTTCCAGTCCTGTGGCCACTGCTGAGTTTTCCAAATTTGCTGGCATATTGAGTGCAGCACTTTCACAGCATCATCTTTCAGGATTTGAAATAGCTCAACTGGAATTCCATCACCTCCCCTAGCTTTGTTCGCAGTGATGCTTCCTAGGGCCCCCATGATTTTGGACTCCAGGATGTCTGACTCTAGGCAAATAATCCCACCGTCGTGGTTACCTGGGTTATGAAGATCTTTTTTGTACAGTTCTTCTCTGTATTCCTGCCACCTCTTCTTAATATCTTCTGCTTCTCTTAGGTTCATACCATTTCTGTTCTTTATTGTGCCCATCTTTGCATGAAATGTTCCCTTGGTATCTCTGATTTTCTTGAAGAGATTCTAGTCTTTCCCATTCTATTGTTTTCCTCTATTTTTTCGCACTGATCACTGAGGAAGGCTTTCTAATCTCTCTTTGCTATTCTTTGGAACTCTGCATTCAGATGGGTATATCTTTCCTTTTCTCCTTTGCCTTTAGCTTCTTTCTTTCCTCAACTATTTGTAAGGCTCCTCAGACAACCATTTTCCCTTTCTGCACTCCTTTTTCTTGGGGATGGTCTTGATCACTGCCTTCTGTACAACTTCTGTTCATAGTTCTTCAGGTAGTCCATCAGATCTAATCCCTTGAATCTGTTTGTCACTTCCACTGTATAATCATAAGAGATCTGATTTAGGTCATACTTGAATGATCTAGTGGTTTTCTCTACCTTCTTCAATTTAAGTCTGAATTTGGCAATAAGGAGTTCATGATCTGAGCCACGGTCAGCTTCCAGGCTTGTTTCTGCCGACTGTTTAGAGCTTTTCCATCTTTGACTGCAAAGAATATAATCAATCTGATTTCAGTGTTGACCATTTGGTGTTAACCAAAAAGTGAGATGTAAATTTTATAATTAAATGTAATTTATTTTTCTTACCCCTTAATTAGATGACTCATAATTATAAGTGTATGTGTTTATATTTCTACAGTTCCCATCTCTACCCTCAGAAGGATTTTAGGTGACTTGCTTTCCACATAATTAAATTGTAAAATAGCTGATGTATACAAAAGAATATAAACATTGATATATAGGTTACAGAACATAATGAAATGAAAACTTGTGTATCTTCTACTCAGCTTAAGAATTAGAGCATTACTAAACCTTGGGAAGTCCCCAAATGAACCTTTGCTGATTATGTCCTCTTTTCTTTTCCCCCAGAAGTAACACTAGACTTAATTATGTTTATCATTCTCTTGGTTTTCTTTCTTGTTTGGGGTTGCCATGCCCTTCTCCAGTGGATCTTCCCAACCCAAGACCATCTGAGTCACCAGGGAAGCCACTAATTATATGCTAATGCCTAAATGTTATTATGCTTAATGTGGCACATTTTTGAGAAGTAGTGTGAGGGGACTAAGTGCACAGATTCTAGCACCAGGCAAATCTGCCACTTACTAACTGTGTAATTGGGACAAATTATTGAACTTTTCAGTGCCTGTTTCCTTATCCAAGAAAGAGAGATTAAAAATAGAATCTATGTGATAGGGCTACTGTGAGAATGAAACGAATCATTATATGCAAACTGCATGGCATACAGTGCCCAGTACACAGGCGGTGTTTTCCCAAGTGTTCATTGTTGTTAGTACTAATACCCAGAACTAGAATTACACAGTAAGCTCACACTGTATATGCTGCTGCTGCTAATGTCTCAGTTGTGTCCAACTCTTTATGATCCCATAGACGGCAGCACACCAGACTCCTCTGTCCCTGGGATTCTCCAAGCAAGAACACTGGAGTGGGTTGCCATTTCCCTCTCCAATGCACGCATGCATGCTAAGTCACTTCAGTCATGTCCGACTCTGTGCAACCCTATGGACAGCAGCCCAGTAGGCTCCTCTTCTACGGGATTCTCTTGGCAAGAATACTGGAGTGGGGTGCCCTTTCCTTCTTCACACACTGTATAGGAGGCACAAAAACACTGTACCGCAGAAACTCATTGATAGAACAAGCAAAGAGAATATAAACCTAGGTTTAATTATATTGTTTCTAACTCTTTCATTTTACTGTCCTCTGAACAAACATGGTTGAATGCAAATATATACAATTCCACTGTATTTTTCATCACACACCTATTCCGGAATTCTATAAGGAAAGTGAAAGTCGCTTAGTCGTACCTGACTCTTTGCAACCCCATGGCCTATACAGTCCCTGGGATTCTCCAGGCCAGAATACTGGAGTGGGTAGCTGTTCCCTTCTGCAGGGGATCTTTCCAACCCAGGGACTGAACCCAGGTCTCCCACATTGCAGGTGGATTCTTTAACAGCTAAGCTACAAGGGAAGCCCAAGAATACTGGAGTGGGTAGCTTATCCCTTTTCCAGCAGATCTTCCCGAACCAGGAATTGAACCAGGGTCTCCTGCATTGCCGGCAGATTCTTTACCAACTGAGCTATCAGGGACAAGAAAAAAATGTTCTGACTGTACACCTGCTAACAATAATCTTAATAATAATAATTTGTTCCATCACTAAAATTCTAAGCTAAAAATGCCATAAATCAAGTGATCATTTAAAGTATAACATTATATGGCTCAGTGGTAAAGCCAGCTTAAAACTCAACATTCAGAAAACTAAGATCATGGCATCATGTCCCATCACTTCATGGCAAACAGATGGAAACAGTGAGAGACTTTATTTTGGGGGGCTCCAAAATCACTGCAGATGGTGACTGCAGCCATGAAATTAAAAGATGCTTGCTCGTTGGAAGAAAAGCCATGACCAACCTAGACAGCATATTAAAAAGCAGAGACATTATTTTGCCAACAAATGTCTGTCCAGTCTAAGCTATGGTTTTTCTAGTAGTCATGTATGGATGTGAGAGTTGGACTATAAGAAAGCTGAGTGCCGAAGAACTGATGCTTTTGAACTGTGGTGTTGAAGAAGACTCTTGAGAGTCTCTTGGACTGCAAGGAGATCCAAACAGTCACTCCTAAAGGAAATCAGTCCTGAATATTCATTGGAAGGACTGAAGCTGAAACTCTAATATTTTGGCCACCTGATGGTAAGAACTGACTCATTGGAAAAGACCCTGATGCTGGGAAAGACTGAAGGCAGGAGGAGAAGGGGATGAGAGAGGATGAGATGGTTGGATGGCACCACCAACTCAATGGACATGAGTATGAGTAAGCTCCGGGAGTTGGTGATGGACAGGGAAGCCTGGCATGCTGCAGTCCATGGGGCTGCAAAGAGTCGGACACGACTGAGTGACTGAACTGAACAGTAGAAAAGAATTTGCCTGTCAATGCAGGAGATACAGGTTCAATTCTTGAGTTGGGATGATCCCCTGGAGAAGGAAATGGTAACCCTACTCCACTATTCTTGCCTGGGAAATCCCATGCACAGGGGAGCCTGGCAGGCTACAGTCCATGGGGTCACAAAAGAGTCAGACATGACTTAGCAACTAAACAACTACACTATACCCCAGACAAAGTATTTTGGTTTTGCATTTTCTTTCCTTGATTTCTACTTTTTCTTATGATGTGGAACTTGCTTTCAAGATTTAGAGTGATGGAAAAAACCCTTTTATTTGATCAAGTGAAAAAATGTAAGGAATCCTAGACTCCTATAGCATGGCCTAAAGGCTTAGAGGTAGGTCATCTAGTCAATCCCCTACTCAATCAATGAATCTTAAGAATTTTGGATTTCATTAAACATTGGTCTAACTGGCATAATGTGCCTAACAGGAAATAATTTATAACTTATTAAGTTGTATCACTAGCTTAGTTTTCCACTTAGGCCCTGAGCCAAAGGAAAAGTAACAAAGTACAGCTTCATCACCAACAGTGAAGGAAATAGGTCCAATACTTAACCTATAGGACTAAAAAGTTCACTTTAAAAGTTCATGGTCAGTTTTGTGAGAAACATGTTACAAACAGGTTCATGGAAAAGGAGAGAGAACAAAGAGTTGGTTTGTTTGCTTTTTAAATCTAGTTCTAAAAGGAAATATTTATTCAGCTTCTGTATAATCTTAGGTGTCAGTAAATTTGAAATTTGTTTGTATTTCACCTTGACTTTATTAGTAAGTTTCATTTCTTAGCATATCCTGAATACTGTATTGCCTTATTTCAGAAAACACTGCCATCTATGACATTTTATAAAATTAATTTTTATTGAAGTATAGTTGCTTTACAATGTTTTGTTAGTTTCTGCTGTACAGCAAAGTGGATCAGCTATATATAAGTATATATAGATATAGATATATCCCCTCTTTTTTGGATTTCCTTCCCATTTAGGTCACCACAGAACATTGGGTAGAGTTCCCTGTGCAGTACAGTCGATTCTCATTAGTTATACGTTTTACACATGGTAGTGTATATATGCCAATCCCAATCTTCCAATTCATCCCACCACCCCCGCCACCACGTATGGTATCATGTTTGTTCTCTATGTCTGTGTCTCTATTTCTGCTTTGCAGATAAGTTCACCTATATCATTTTTCTAGATTACACATATACAGTAACTGCTTTTCTACAGCATTTTCAAAGTAAAAAATTTAAGAATAATTTTCAACAGCTAAAACTAAAAATTATGTTATCAGCTGTCAGACCAAAAGTTTAAAAAATAACAACAAATTGAGTTTGGGCTGCCTGAAAGGCTAGTATTTGAAAAGAGATTACTGTCACAGTTTGAGTGTTGATGCTCTCTAGCCACTACTTCCCAGCCCTGATTCAGACCACATGTTCTTGACCAGGGCAGCCTGTACCCCCATAGGCTCTTCAGATTTAGAAATGCCCTAAGATTATGTTCAAATCTGAATGCTCATGCTTCTGTGCATTTTCTGAGGCCAGATTCTTCAACTTTCTTTGGAATCTCAAAGGATTCTGTAACTATTAATCCTAAAAACTTAAGAAACACTTATTTAAACAGCATTCTATGATCCTTATCTATTACCTGACTTTTTAAATTTAAATTTATTTTAATTGGAGGCTAATTACTTTACAATATTGTATTGGTTTTGCCATACATCTACAAGAATCCGCCACGGGTGTACATGTGTTCCCCATCCTGAACCCCCCTCCCACCTATTACCTGACTTTAATTTCAGATTTCTGCCTTACTAACTTTCATCTTATCCACAAAATTCTTTTGTTTTGATACATGGCTTCTTTATTCACTCCTTAAAAATAATGGAAAACTAGAGCTTCAAAAAATAAGGAAAGACTGTCTACTTAAAATTGCAGTCAAAGGTGGTTTCAAAAGCTGAACCTATATATATTTAAGAAACATTAAAAAAAAAGGCTATCTCTTCTGAGAGTTTTTTTCAGTTACACAACCAATTTCATCTTTTAGTTTATCACTTGCCTTTCAATTGAGAAAACAATTGGTGAACTGAATTGGTGATTCAGCTATTCTTAACTTTATCTTTTAAGGTATGTTGAGACTTAACAGATAAAAAACATGTATGACCATCACCCCTAATCCCATAACACACATATAGAGACTGACTTCCTAAAATGCTGTTCCTTCAAGAATTAAACCTTTACTTATAGAACAAAATGGTTTTGCTCTGATATAGCAAGGACTGATTTAGCAAGGAACATCTTGATGAAAAAGGGCAGAACTGCTGAGAATGCTAGCCTACTTTTTAACTGACTTTCCTCCTCTAAGCATCTGTCAAGTGTGGGATGAGAAAAAGGTGCTGCAATCTGGAGAGGCAGACTAGAATAAAAATATATTTGGTTCCAAGAATTTAAAAAAGACAGAAATGGCACTGAAAAAATGATGGAAATAAGAAGATTAAAAACAGCTCTGCTCTCCTTTTCTGTAGTTCTAAGTAACTACAAATTATCTACACACATCATCTCTTCAACTCTTTAACCTTCTCCAATCTGACTCCTTCCTTCCCCTCACAACCCTCTCCCTTTATCCAAGCCATCAACAAGACTTGTAAACATATCTTAAATCTGTCCACTGCTCTCCACCTCTACCACAAAGGACCATGGTCCAAGGTTACTGCATCTCCTACATGAACTAGTATAAACCATCGACTAGTATTTATTTCAATTTCCTCTGCTGTCCCCCTTTGATCAACTGTGAACAAAGCATTCAGTGTAATCTTTAAAAATGGATCAGGGCACTGAATAATAGTTCCATGGCTTCCCGATGCATCTTCAAGTTAAATCCAAACTCTTAGCATTCAGACAGTCAATACGGCATAACAACTAACACTGCTTGAGAAGTGCCTGGAACAGTGGCCAGCACTTCACAAATGCAGAGCAGATACTACCATGTTATGATACAGCCCTTGCCTGCCTCTCCTACCTCAGAGTGACACTCTCCTCAAATAACCAGTATTCTCTTTCAGTTAACTGCAAGCTCTTTCCCTCTCTGGGCCTGCTGTTTCCCTCTGTCTAAAATATTTTTCTCTCAAAAACTTCAAGAATGCCTGTCTTCCATTCACACTTCAAGTCTCAACCTAAATGTTACCTCATTCATGAAGCTTTCTTTTCTTCTCTAAATACCATCCTTTATAATTCCTTTTAAAAAATATCTCAGTATAGTTTATTATTTTTTAATTTTTATTTATTTGGCTATGTCAGGTCTTAGATGAAGCACGGGGGATCTTTAGTTGTGGTATACAGGATCTTCTAGTTGTGGCACACGAACTCTTTAGTTGTGGCATGTGGAATCTATTTCCTCAACCGGGGATCAGCCCCTGCATTGGGAGCTTGGAGTCTTAGCCACTGGGCCACCAGGGAAGTCCCTGTAATTCTTTACTGTTACTATTCTCTTCATTTTCCTTCACAGTGCTTTCTATTTTTAAACTGTCTTTCTTTCTTTCTTTTTCTTGCTGTGCCCTGTGTGGCTTGTAAGGATCTTAGTTCCTCAACAAGGATCGAACCCATGCCCCCTACAGTGGAAGTGTGGAGTCCTAACCACTGGACCACCAGGGAATTTCCTTTAATCACTTTTTTTGTTTGTTTCATCAGTTAAACTTTCTTGAACGTCATCAGATGACTAAACATCCATCCAATAAACTCTCTAACTTGCTTAATGTAGGAAGCACTGGGCTCTGTTCTTTATATTTAAAATAATCTTAACTAATGTAGGTATTAATCTCTTCTCACCAAGAAGCTAAAAAACCAGTCACTAATATACATGTGTCACAGTCTGTGCTATGATTCAGTATATCTACATACTTCCCGTAATTGTTACATACAACCTTGTGCCCAACAAAGTATTGTGCTAAGTGCTGCAGGAAGAGGAGCCAGGATGACAAAATAAGGATTATTTCTTCCATTAAGATCTTGAATAATATACGCACAGGATGGGAGAGACAAAAACAAAACATTTCAAAGCATTTCAAGTAGAGGATGGGGTAGGACAGAGTCATGGTATGTATGTAAAAATGTATATTTCATCAAAGCTAAGATGCCATCAACTGATGGCAAGATATATCATTATTTTATGTTCCAAACAGAAATGCTGCCAAAATTGTTAATAATTGTTCATTAGCTGGGAGGTATGGGGGGCAGGAGGAGAAGGGGATGACAGAGGATGAGATGGCTGGATGGCATCACCGACTCGATGGATGTGAGTCTGAGTGAACTCTGGGAGATGGTGATGGACAGGAAGGCCTGGCGTGCTGCAATTCATGGGGTCACAAAGAGTCGGACATGACTGAGCGACTGAACTGAACTGTGAAATATCAAAAGTAACACGCACCCCAATATGACAGATACATCCCAATTCAAGAATGAAGAAAAAGAAAGAGAAGAAGGGAGAAGAAAAGAAAAAGAAAAAGGAGGAAGAGAAGGAAAAAAAAAAGAAAATGACTATTCTATGATTAACACAAAATCAATCTTTTTGAGTCTTCCTCAAAACACCTCAATGATATGGACTATCAGTTCTTTACTAAAGTTTGCAATCAGGAAAGGGAGAAAAAACAGTCACTGAAAGGAGTGGTCACACAGCAACACTTTCTTTTGTGATTGTTTCATTTCCATTTGCCTTGTATATCTTCACTTATCCCTTTTCTTTTTCTTTTTTTAAAATGCAAGTACTTTTATTTTTTAGAGATGTTTATTTACTTATTTGGCTGACTCAGTCATCCTTGCAGTATGCAGGATCTTTGTTGCATTATTATTAACGGACCGCTTCTTTTTAAAAGCTAAGTGCAATGTAAGAATGCCCTCTTTAACACTTGTATTGAACACTGTACTCAAAGTCCTAACTAGCATAGCAAGGCAAGAGAAAGAAACTTTGTAAGCACTGGAAAGAAAGACACAATTGCAATCATCATACTTCAGCTAAGGTGGCTGAACAGAGATCTATATACCAAAAAAGTTTCTATCAGTAAATTGAAAATGTAAAAAAAAAGAGGAAAAACTATTTAAAAATTTAACAACAATAATAATTAAATTTAAGAGAAGATTTGAGAGACTTATGAGAAAAAGAAACTATTGAAAGATATTTTTAAATATCTAAGGGGCTTTCCTAATGGCTCAATGGTAAAGAACCCACCTGCCAATGCAGGAGACACAGGTTCTAGCCCTGTTCCAAGATGATCCACCTGCCCTGGAGCAACTAAGCCCGTGCCCCACAACTATTGAGCCTGTGCTCTAGAGCCTGGGGACTGCAGATACTGAGCCCACATGCCACAACTGCTGAAGCCCTCGCACCCTAGAGCTCATGCTCTGCGACAAGAGAAGCCACCACAGTAGGAAGTCTGTGCGCCGCAAATAGAGTAGCTCCCATTCACTGCAACTAGAGAAAGTGTGAGCAGCAATGAAGAACCAGCACAGCCATAAATAAATAAAAAATATCTAAATAGCTAGAAAGAGAGACTATGTTTGAGGAGAGGAAGGCTCAATATAATAAAAAGAATAAATTAAATGCATGTATAGATTAAAGCCTCTGACGTCTTGGGCCCATATACAAACCAAGTCCTATTTTTAATAAGAGCTTTTGAACTTTCACATAACTTGACTCAAATTACTCCCTTTGATAGATATTTTTGCAATTGGTATA
Organism: Bos mutus; assembly: GCF_027580195.1. Taxonomy (NCBI): domain Eukaryota; kingdom Metazoa; phylum Chordata; class Mammalia; order Artiodactyla; family Bovidae; genus Bos; species Bos mutus. Next base: position 23,918,890 of record NC_091626.1, on the reverse strand, counting down.
AACTTACTAGGCACTAATTATAGGTATTTTACTTTACTAAATTGTAACAAGAGTTGATATTACACTTTAGAATTCTGAGGCCGCTACAAGGAATAAGAGTGAAGAGCATGTGATCAGTAAGTACATGGCTCAGTTCTGGTTGAATGTGCTGTGGTCCCACTGGTTCAAAGCTCAATCAGTGTGCACAGTGTCCACAATGGAAGTTCTAATAACCACTCCTGCAAGTGATGAAACACTGCCAACATTTTACACAACAAGTAAAGTTTTCATTCTTGATAATTATCTGTGAACACTGCCAAAACACAATCTCCTTAAGTCACCTAAAATCGTAAACATTTTGAATACAAATTCCACTTACAAGAGGAAAACAGACAAAACATTCATGATACAGTGGTCATATTGAGCTCCTATGGACCTGTATGTAGTCCTTATACATGTAAGACCCAGAAGCAGTTTCCAAGTCGGCTTTACAATGGATCTGAATTTGATCAAATGAATGATTTTCTTTAGGTCTAACTTATTCAATTTAATTTTGGTTTATGTAGGTATCGTGTGCTGCTTAAACTTTGCTTTATCCAAATTTCCTAACAGAGAATTAGAAATAATGATCATCTGTTTTACTGGTTGCTGCTGCTGCTGCTGCTAAATCGCTTCAGTCGTCTCTGACTCAGTGTGACCTTATAGATGGAAGCCCACCAGGCTGCCCCGTCCCTGGGGTTCTCCAGGCAAGAACACTGGAGTGGGTTGCCATTTCCTTCTCCAATGTGTGAACGTGAAAAGTGAAAGGGAAGTCACTCAGGTGTGTCCGACTCTTAGCAACCCCATGGACTGCAGCCTTCCAGGCTCCTCCATCCATGGGATTTTCCAGGAGTGGAGTGGGGTGCCATTGCCTTTTCCCTTACTGGTTGCTAGGAGATGATAATACTAATAGTTTACATTTACTGAATGCTTACTGTGTGCCAGGCACCATTACAAGTGCCTTGTATGAAAAGTGAAAGTGAAAGTCACTCAGTAGTGTCTGACTCTTTGCGACCCCATGGACTATAGAGTCCACGGAATTCTCCAGGCCAGAATACTGAAGTAGGTAGCCTTTCCCTTCTCCAGGGGATCTTTCCAACCCAGGGATCGAACGAACCCAGGTCTCCCACAGGCCAGGCGGATTCTCTACCAGATGAGTCACAAGGAAAGCCCAAGTGCTTTGCATACTTTAAATCATTTAATCTTCACAACAATCCATATCAGGCAGATTATATTACGATCACCATTTTACAGATAGGAAAACTGAGGTACAGAAAAGTTAAGTAACTTTCTCAGCGTCACACAAGTAAGTGGAGCAGCTTAGTGATTCATACCCAGGTAGCTGTCTCCAGAGCCCAGACCCACATTGTTATTTCATATTTCTTTTCACGATAGTTAAAACACACACAAAATTATTATAGATGAAAAAACCATCAAAAATTATGAATAAGAGTTAAACGACAGTTAAGCAATATTAATATCAATACAACTTATCACAGGTTGATACTTCACAGCTCTTGCAAAGTTTCATGGCCATGATTAAGAGTTTTGAAATTGGACAGACCTGGCTCTGAATCTTGAATGTGCCCTTTACAAGCTGTGTGACTTTGGACAACTTTCGTAACTTCACCAAGCCTCAGTTTCCTCATCTGTAAAATGAGAATAATAAACATCTCACAAAATTGTTGTTAGTAACATAATTATTGATACATTACATGGATATGATAAATCAAAAAAAAACCACAGATACACGAAATAAAAAGAGGAGGCTCACAACTTCCCCCAGGAATCAGAGCTTTATTATGTTGTAACGAAGATGACCACTTCAAGTCACCACAGCAACTGTAAGATCCACACACAAACAGAACCATAACTCCTCTAATTAATAATAAATCATTCCTCTGAATAGCAGTCAAATGCCTACAGGTAAACTACTGAATCTCTGAAATATAAAATACCATATATACACAGAGAAAGAGCCAAACAGAAAAGACATTGTTGTCTCTTGACAACAACTCCCATGAATCCCATTCCAGGCATACACTTTCTAAGACCAGTAGTATTCAAGGGGCCCAAAACAGGAAGAGGGGTGTCAAGAAGGAGTGATTCCCACCAATAGTAGAAAGGAATTTTTGTAAGAGAAAAACAGAAGCAGACACATCATCGAAATAGGTTAGAACTATCATTACCACTGAAGAATAATTGTGTCGGTTTACACCTGGAATTTTACACTAGTCAAAACAACTGAAACTGTCACTACTGCTGTCTTTAGAATCGCAATAAAATAATTTTACAATGAATAATGAGATTTCTATCAACACCTGCATTTGCCAATAATACATCTATCTGTTATAAGGTTAGGTGTTTCTTTGAAGGGGTCATTTTAGTAATACAATACAAAAGTCAATTTAAAATAGGAAAAAATAGAAATTATACAAAAATCCTATAGGATAATTTTGTTAAAAGAGTTCATCAATACTATCACCAAGGTGCATTTTTATGAATGTTATTAGTTTAAAATGTAAATTATATTATTAAAATGGTATATTACATAAAGATAATTATTAAAATGACTGCATTCATTGTAGCTCAAAGATTCAATAAAGAAAGAACTTCTATCCCCCAAAACACCCCCTTTTAACAAATAATGGCCAAAATGGCCCTCAATTTTTCTTAATAAAATTATTAAATGATCTGTCTGGAACAAAGGTCATTTAATTTTTACAAAGCACTTAAAAAAAATTAGCTAAATAGGAAATGTTTAAGAAGTCCTTAAATGACCTATTTCATAAAAGTTTAAGGAAATGAACATAGGACGTGAGATGCCCGAGGTTACTAAGCCATGACAAAAATCCAAACAAAAAAATCCTTCTGTTCTATATCCTAATAATTTGGAGTTTTTCTACTTGATCAGCATTTGCTTTGCTACTTTCTCTAAATGATGAGAATAACTTTTTGTCCTTTTCATGAATTCTACAAATCATTAATAAGATCAAGTCAGTTCAATCACAACTCAAGTATTTTAATTCAGGAATTTTTAGGTAAATTTTTTATGTAACTTAAAGAAAATTTGCAAATATCACTATTTATACTTTACCCCATTTGCTTTGTCAGTCTCTTTCCTCCTCACATTTTTTTTCTGAACCACATGAGAGTGAGTTGCAGACACTTAGCACTTTAGCCCTCAATATTTTTTTTCATATAGTTTCCCAGGAATACAGATATTCACTTAGTATACCTAACCAAATCAGTATTGTGTCAATGTTAAAATTTCTACTATATAATTACAGCCCATATTCAAATATCATTAACTGCTTAAAAAAATGTCTTTTAAAGCTACCTATTTCCCCAGTCCAGAATTCAATTCAGAATCATGCACTGCATTTAGTGGTAATGCCTCTTTTAGAATCCAACCAACTGGAACAGTTTCTCAGTCTGTGTCCTATAAGACTGATATTTTTAAAGAACACAGACCATTTAATATTTTGTATAATGTTCTTCAATTTAGGTTTGTCTGATGGTCTCTCATGTTTAAATTCAGGCTATGCATTTTTTGTAGGAATGTCACAAGTAATGTTGGGTGCTTCTCACTGCATCACATCAGAAGCCGCAAGAGGTTACAGGTTCTATTACCAGTGATGCTAACTTTGATCACTTGGTTAATGAGTATCTGCCAAGATTCTGCACCGTGAAGTTACTGCTTTTCTCTCTGTAATAAGTAAATATATTGTTAGGAATTGTCTTGAGACTATGTAAATATCATATTCCTCATCAAACTTTACTCCATAGTTTGGTACCTGCAGGGGATTCTTGGGTGAGAGTACTATTTTAATTGTTCCCAAACGCCATTTTCTAATTCCAACAGTTCTATATTTATTAGCCATTTTAATGAAGAACTTTCCCTTCTTCCCAACTTAAGTCATTTATTCATTTACTTATATGTGTATGGTTCTTATTTTTTCAATAGTTTATAATCTGTAACTATCATCATTCATTTGGCCCGTGGATGCTTCTCCACACTGGTTCTTGTTCCTTTTGACACATCCCCATCATTCTTTGACTACCTCCTTTCTTTCTGAAACAACAGTATGTTCCAGACTCCTCTTGTACTTTCCCTGACCCAGTTCTTCCTGGGATCAGCCATTTCTCCAAAGAGCTCTGGTTTCCTTTAAGTGGAGAATGATTTAGAAATCAGCATATGGGAGTTAGGTACGTTCACTGCAATTGCTTCAAGGCCTCTTAGCAAACAAAGCTGGAATATAGACACACATATATGTGTACGCATATACACATATGTGTATGTACATGCATATACATATATCTATACATACAATTATACACATCCCTAAGAGAAAGATACATAAGTGTATACATGCATACATGTATATTTCTATCTTTATATAAATAAATGTTAAAAATCATGAGTTCATAATTTCCAATTCAAATCCAACATCACAGGATTTACTGGAGTCTTTTCTTCTATATATATATATATAAAACTACCTTCTCCAACAATTGAAAAACCTGGCTCCCATTATCCTCAATATACTTATTCATTTGTTGAATCCTAATATAGATAGAAAATAGTTTCAAAGTTGCCAATTCATACCATCACAAATATAGCCTATAAATTAGGGTTATTTGTTTATAGCTCTTTTTGAGTTTCAAAGTACAGGATGCTCAAAAGTTACTTGGGTTACTTATTTTTCCCCCTTCAGCGTGTTTATACTTATTTTTCCCCTTTCAGTGTGTTTATGCTATAATTTGAAACACTTTAGATTTGTTTCTATTTACATTTTAGGGTTTTATCCCAACTTTATTGATTTTCTTTGCTGATTTTTTCTTTTCTTTTGTTTAGTATCTAAAAGGTTAGCATGATAATGTCCTCTGATATTCTGAACTGATGTCATATGCAGTGTTACCAGAGGAGGTGATGGCACCCCACTCCAGTACTCTTGCCTGGAAACTCCCATGGACGGAGGAGCCTGGTGAGCTGCAGTCCATGGGGTTGCTAAGAGTCAGACACGACTAAGCAACTTTGCTTTCCCTTTTCACTTTGATGCATTGGAGAAGGAAATGGCAACCCACTCCAGTGTTCTTGCCTAGAGAATCCAAGGGACGGGGGAGCCTGGTGGGCTGCTGTCTATGAGGTCAAACAGAATTGGACACGAATGAAGTGACTTAGCAGCAGCAGCAGTAGCAGTGTTACCAGGAGTTCTCTCAACCAGTGGTTGTAACAGAGCTTTACAGTTTAGAAAGTATATTTCCCATAGGAAATGAGCCATTCTGTAGCCAATCACATGTATTTACTACCATTCCACTGAGGCCAGATGTTTTCTGGGAATTACTATTTCAAGATACAGAAAGAAGGATAAAATGAAATGGGCAACTCCAGCAACTTCATAGATCATTGCTTGCAAAACAGTTTTCAAACCATGCTACTTAGATGCCACAAGGTGGAAAAGGGCAGGACCTGGAGGCAGAACTCCAGGCTCCTCCCCTGACTTGAATTAAAGTTCCTATTGCTTTTACTAGTAATATACTGGAGAAGGCAATGGCACCCCACTCCAGTACTCCTGCCTGGAAAATCCCATGGACAGAGGAGCCTGGTAGGCTGCAGTCCATGGGGTCGCTAACAGTCAGACATGACTGAGTGACTTCACTTTCACTTTTCACTTTCATGCACTGGAGAAGGAAATGACAACCCACTCCAGTGCTCTTGCCTGGAGAATCCCAGGGACGGGGGAGCCTGGTGGGCTGCCGTCTATGGGGTCGCACAGAGTCGGACACGACTGACGAGACTTAGCAGCAGCAGCAGTAATATACTGAGAATCAGTCTAAGATTTTGTTCATCTAACTAATTCAGCAAACATTTACTGAGTAACTATGTTGTCCTACATACTGTTCTAGGTGCTTCAGTGAAAAAAGACTTCATGAGACTTAGAATTCTAGTTGTGGGAGAGATAAACTATAAACCTAAGGAAACTGTATAGTCACTTAAAAAATAAAAGTTATAGAAAAAATTCAACAAAATAGTTTGCAATATTAGATAGCATGTTCAGTTTAGGTCTCACTGAGAAAGGAAAGGTTACTTTTATACGAATAATTTCTTAAGCTTGAAAATCATGAAGAAAGAAGTGCAGATCAATTTTTCAGTTGGTGTTAAACTATGTCTTCAGGTCAGAACATGAGAAAAAAGTCATGAAACATTTTCCTTCCTTCATTGAATCTTAGCCAATATTTAGATTGGTTTTTCTCAATCCAGATCTTCTACTTTGTAAGTAACTACATATTTCTCCTCAGTTCAGTTCAGTTTAGTCGCTCAGTTGTGTCCGACTCTGCAACCCCATGAATTGCAGCACACCAGGCCTCCCTGTCCATCACCAACTCCCGGAGTTTACTCAAACTCATTTCCATCAAGTTGGTGATGCCATCCAGCCACCTCATCCTCTGTCGTCCCCTTCTCCTCCTGCCCCCAATCCCTCCCAGCATCAGGGTCTTTTCCAATGGGTCAGCTCTTTGCATGAGGTGGCCAAAAGTATTGGAGTTTCAGCTTCAGCATCAGTCCTTCCAATAAACACCCAGGACTGATTTCCTTTAGAATGGACTGGTTTGATCCCCTTGCAGTCCAAGGGACTCTCAAGAGTCTTCTCCAACACCACAGTTCAAAAGCATCAATTCTTCAGCGCTCAACTTTCTTCACAGTCCAACTCTCACATCCATACATGACCACTGGAAAAACCACAGCCTTGACTAGACGGACCTTTGTTGGCAAAGTAATGTCTCCTAGCTTCTGGCAAAGGGCTTTTTTGTTTTTCCTTTTCTTTTGTTTTTCTTTTAAACAATTTCATTGGGAAATTGAGGTAAAATCGGGCCTGTTAACCACTCTTAGAACTTTAAAGTACATTAATTTTTATCATATCCAAATACACTATCACTCCCCTATGTTTACAGTCAACAAAAGACTAAGATATCTAATCTTTCTCAGTTGTGCTAAATCATACCACTCAAATCCTAAACAACTGAGTTTGAACCTCAAGTGTAGAACTTTATAATAACCACAGGTAACAGTTAATCAGCCCTTACTATGTCCCAGCTATTGTCTTAAATGATTAATGTATATTACTTTATATTTCAAAACAACATTACAAACGTTACATGATAAGTACCATCAGTACCCTCCTTTTATAGATGAATAAACTGAGAAATGGAGAGATGAAATAACCTGCTCAAGGTTTCACAGCATCTAAGTGACAGAGCCAGAATTTAAAAAAAGACAGTTTGTGCCATTAACTGTGCATATTGAACTGATTCTAAAAAAATCTTTCATAATGTGTTCTAAATTCCATCCTGTTAAATTTAACCAGTTCAGTCTATGGAGGGAAAAAAATCTGACCTCAATGCTATCATCTAATATATATGGCTATTTTTCAAAGCTTCAATTGATCAGTATGCCATGAAGGGGTCTAATGAAACTATTAGTTAATAAAAATGTGACTAGGAATAGTAGCAAATGAAATCCAACAATGCATAATAAGAATTATACACAACAACCCAGTGACTAATCTCAGGTTAGTCAAGGCTGATTCAACATTTGAAAACTATTTAATGCAATCCATCACATTAAGAGGTTAAAAAGTCATGTGATCATTATCAAGAGATATCGAAAAGGCATTTCACAAAATCCAACACTCATTCCTGATAAAAACTCTCAGCAAACTAGGAATAGAGAGGAATTTCCTCAGCTGAGGCTTTACAAATAGCTGAGAAAAGAAGAGAAGCTGAAGGCAAAGGAGAAAAGCAAAAATATACACATGTGAATGGAGAGTTCCAAATAATAGCAAGGAGAGATAAGAAAGCCTTCCTCGGTGAGCAATGCAAAGAAATAGAGGAAAACAATAGAGTGGGAAAGACTAGAGATCTTTTCAAGAAAATTAGAGATACCAAGGGAACATTTCATGCAAAGATGGGCACAATAAAGGACAGAAATGGTACGGACCCAGCAGAAGCAGAAGATATTAAGAGGTGGCAAGAATACACAGAAGAACAATACAAAAAAGAACTTCACAACCCAGATAATCATGATGGTATGATCATTCACCTAGAACCAGACATCCTGGAATGCAAAGTCAACTGGGCCTTAGGAAGCATTACCACAAACAAAGCAAGTGGAGGTGATGGAATTCCAGGTGAGCTCTTTCATATCCTAAAAGATGATGCTGTGTAAGTACTGCACTCAATATGCCAGCAAATTTGGAACACTCAGCAGTGGCCACAGGACTGGAAAAGGGCAGTTTCCATTCCAATCCCAAAGAAAGGCAATGCCAAAGAATGTTCAAACTACCACACAATTGCACTCATCTCGCACACTAGTAAAGTAATGCTCAAAATTCTCCAAGCCAGGCTTCAACAGTACGTGAACTGTCAACTTTCAGATGTTCAAGCTGGTTTTAGAAAAGGCACAGGAACCAGAGATCAAATTGCCAACATCCATTGGATCACTGAAAAAGCAAGAGAGCTCCAGAAAAATATCTACTTCTGCTTTATTGACTACGCCAAAGCCTTTGACTGTGTGGATCACAACAAACTGTGGAAAATTCAAGAGATGGGAATACCAGACCACCTGATGTGCCTCTTGAGAAATATGTATGCAGGTCAACAGTTAGAACTGGACATGGAACAACAGACTGGTTCCAAATAGGAAAAGGAGTATGTCAAAGCTGTATATTGTCACCCTGCTTATTTAACTTATATGCAGCGTAAATCATGAGAAACACTGGGCTGGATGAAGCACAAGCTGGAATCAAGATTGTCGGGAGAAATATCAATAACCTCAGATATGCAGATGACACCACCCTTATGGCAGAAAGTGAAGAAGAACTAAAGAGCCTCTTGATGAAGGTGAAAGAGAAGAGTGAAAAAGTTGGCTTAAAACTCAACATTCAGAAAACTAAGATCATGGCATCTGGTCCCATCACGTCAAGGCAAACAGATGGGGAAACAGTGGAAATAGTGACAGACTTTATTTTGGGGGGCTCCAAAATCACTGCAGATGGTGACTGCAGCCAAGAAATCAAAAGACGCTTGCTCCTTGGAAGAAAAGTTATGACCAACCTAGATAGCATATTCAAAAGCAGAGACATTACTCTGTCAACAAAGGTCCATCTAGTCAAAGCTATGGTTTTTCCAGTAGCCATGTATGGATGTGAGAGTTGGACTATAAAGAAAGATGAGCACTGAAGAATTGATGCTTTTGAACTGTGGTGTTGGAGAAGACTCTTGAGAGTCCCCTGGACAGCGAGAAGATCCAACCAGTCCATCCTAAAGGAAATCAGTCCTGAATATTCACTGGAAGGACTGAAGCTGAAACTCCAATACTTTGGTCACCTGATGTGAAGAACTGACTCATCTGAAAAGACCCTGGAAAAAGATTGAAGGGAAAGATTCTGGCAAAGATTGAAGGCGGAAGGAGAAGGGGACGACAGAGGATGAGATGGTTGGATGGCATCACCGACTCAATGGACATGAGTTTGAGTAAACTCTGAGAATTGGTGATTGACAGGGAAGCCTGGCGTACTGCAGTCCATGGGATTGCAAAGAGTCAGACACAACTGAGCGACTGAACTGAAACTAAACCAGGTGAGAGGTGATAGTGGCTTGGACCAGACTGATAGAAGTGGAGATAAGATAGGTCAGAGAGGTATGTGATCCACTATCTGTGCCCCTAGCTCCAGAAGAGACCACACCTGGAGAAGCAGTTGTAACACTTTCACCAAATGAATAAATTCACAATACGCAACATTTTCCAGGACATGTTATCTTAAGATGTATCTTAAGAATGGAGGTGACAGGATTTTGCTGATGAATTGAATGAACATTGTGAGAGAAAGTGAAGAATGAAAAATGACCTTAAGGTTGCTGGGGTGAGCAACTGCAAGGACAGAGTTGTTGTTTACTGAGACACAGAAAGATATAAGGTGGAGTAGGATGAAGGGAACAAATCAGAAATTTGGTTGCTATGCCTGATAAAATGTAAAAGTTTACAAATGAGATAGCTATATGTTAAATTCGCTTTTGAAATGGCAAGCTTCAAGTCTAGTACATATATTACATTCATCATTAAATAGTCCTAATCTCCAAAACTGAATGTAACATCTGCTCCCTCTGATCACCACTTTTTTTCACTGCTTAAGGCCTTATTACTGTTTATGTATTGTAATTATTGGTGTACATCATGTCCCATAGAGTTCAGATACCTTGAGAGCAAAGTTCATGGTTTATAGTTGTAAAATAGTAAAAAGTGAAAGTGTTCGTTGCTCAGTCTGACTCTTTGAAACTCCATGGACCGTAGCTAGCCAGGCTCCTCTGTTCGTGGAATTCTCCAGGCAAGAATACTGGAGTAGCCATTGACTGGGTAGCCATTCCCTTCAAGGGAATCTTCCTGACCCAGGGACCAAACCCAGGTTACCTGGATTGCAGGCAGATTCTACACCATCTGAGCCATCAGGGAAGCCCATAATAGTAAAAAAAAGCCCATCGTTTATTGAGCACGTTCATCATTTACTGAGCTCATTTATCATTCATTTATGAATTTATCATTCATTTGTTGAGCTCATTCAATTCTTCTATTATTGGTATTTAACACATACGAAAATTCTGGTTCAGAGATATTGAATAATTCTATTCACACTTCAGCTGCTAAGTCACTTCAGTCGTGTCCGACTCTTATGTGACCCCATAGACGGCAGCCCACCAGGCTCCACCGTCCTTGGGATTCTCCAGGCAAGAACACTGGAGTGGGTTGCCATTCACACTTCAGAGCTCTGCTCAAATATCACTTTCTCAAAGTAGCTATCTTTGATCACCCATATCATCTGAACTAAACCTCTACAATAAACTCTATAGAACTAAAACTCTACAATAAACTCATAATACCTTGTTTGTCTCCTCTACTGTTTATCACAATATAAATAAATGTGTTCTTGGTAGCTCTCCTCCCTAAAGAATATAAGGTACATAAAGGCAGGATACTCATACATCAAGTTGATTGCAATGATTAATACATGCTTTAAATTGATTATAATAATGCCTTATTATTATAAATTAATAATATTGATAAATGCTTTAATAACAACTAGAGACATCCATTACAAATAATTATAGAGTAGATTGTATCAGACCAATTCTCTTGGCAAGAAAAACTAAAAATTGAATTTAAAAACAAAAAGTAAACAAGGAAGAAAGCCAGGATGTGAGAAGACAAAATACAGGCAAAAAACGAAATGCATAGTTAAGCCTAACAATCTCCAGTGATTTCTCCTCTTGAGGCAACTAGCTGCAAGCTAGAATGTTCAGCAGTCTCACAGACCTGCAGACATAGAAATCAGAGTTCAGGGCTTATCAGACAAGCAGGATTTGAGGGGCTAAGATTTCAGAGAAAAGACAATCACAGAAAAGTCTGAACATGCTGTACTGTTTTTGCCCTCAGGGTATTTATTGAATCCTAACCTGTGTGGGGGCAAGAGGCCAAAAACCAAGCAAAGTGCCTATTTTAAAGCAAAAAAGGTAAGTAGAACTTTTGGTAGTCTCACAATACAAGGAAAAGAAAATTTATAGTTCAGAGCCTGCCAAGATGGAGAGGCCCTGGCAAACACTGCAGAATTCTATTTGATACCTCTGAAGGACAGGACTAAAGGGAAACTGGATTTAAACCAACCCTTAGGAAGCCTAAAACAAAGCCTCAAGTCATCCCAAGCCTGTATTGAATCAAGGTCATCTGCTCCTAGTTTTAACTATTACCAGAAGAAAATTAAATCCTCTCCAGTGAACAATATCACCATTAACAGCCTCTATCATTTCTCATACTTAATGTTTGACATTCATTTTTTAAATTACTAGCAATCCTAGGAGACAAGACCAAATGACTGAAAGCCACAAGAAAAAGAAGACGAGATAAAAAGATCAAAAGGGGATCTAGAAATTCTAATTATTAGACACAGACTTTAAAATAACTGTGTTTAATATGTTCAGCAAAGTAGATGAGAATTTCACCACAGAAATGGAATGTACAACAAGAGAAAAATAACTAATTAAAATTCTAGAACTAAAAAATACATAATATAAAATTAATAATAAAACACATCCTTATAACAGATTGGACACTAAACGAAATAGAAAACAGGTCAACAGAAAATACATAGATGAAGAACAGATGAGAAAAAAAGATGAAAAATACTGAACAGCATATGACAGATATTTATGATGCAAAAAAAGATCTAACATCCATTACAAATTATTATAGAGTAGATTGTATTGGACCAATTCTCTTGGCAAGAAAAACTATAAAAGATCCAATATATACATACTTCAGATCAGATCAAATCAGTCGCTCAGTCGTGTCCAACTCTTTGTGACCCCATGAATCGCAGCATGCCAGGCCTCCCTGTCCATCACCAACTCCCGGAGTTCACTCAGACTCACGTCCATCGAGTCAGTGATGCCATCCAGCCATCTCATCCTCTGTCGTTCCCTTTTCCTCCTGCCCCCAATCCCTCCCAGCATCAGAGTCTTTTCCAATGAGTCAACTCTTCACATGAGGTGGCCAAAGTACTGGAGTTTCAGCTTTAGCATCATTCCTTCCAAAGAAATCCCAGGGCTGATCTCCTTCAGAATGGACTGGTTGGATCTCCTTGCAGTCCAAGGGACTCTCAAGAGTCTTCTCCAACACCACAGTTCAAAAGCATCAATTCTTCAGCGCTCAGCCTGCTTCAAGTCCAACTCTCACATCCATACATGACCACTGGAAAACCCATAGCCTTGACTAGATGAACCTCTGTTGGCAAAGTAATGTCTCTGCTTTTGAATATGCTATCTAGGTTGGTCATAACTTTCCTTCCAAGGAGTAAGCGTCTTTTAATTTCATGGCTGCAGTCACCATCTGTAGTGATTTTGGAGCCCAGAAAAATAAAGTCTGACACTGTTTCCACTGTTTCCCCATCTATTTCCCATGAAGTGATGGGACCGGATGCCATGATCTTCGTTTTCTGAATGTTGAGCTTTAAGCCAACTTTTTCTCTCTCCACTTCCACTTTCATCAAGAGGCTTTTTAGTTCCTCTTCACTTTCTGCCATAAGGGTGGTGTCATCTGCATATCTGAGGTTATTGATATTTCTCCCAGCAATCTTGATTCCAGCTTGTGTTTCTTCCAGTCCATACTTAGACCCCTAGATAAAGTGAGTGCAAGAGTGTGGGGCAGAAGCAATATCAGAAGAAATATGCCAAACCTGACAAAAGACATCAAGCTACAGACTCAAGAGTACAAATGAAACTCAAGCACCTTAGATATAAAGAAAACCACCTAAAAGCCTTAATAAAAACATGAAAACCAAAGACATTACTTCTCTAACAAAAACAATGGAGTCAAAAGGTAATGGGATGATATATCCAAAATGCTCAAAGAAAGTAACTACCAACCCACAATTCTGTGCCCAACGAAAATGTCCTTTAGAAGTGAAGACAAAATAAAAAGTGCTTTCAGACAAAAAGTGAATATTCACTACCTGAAACTAACACAATATTGTAAATCAACTATGCTTCAATTTAAAAATTTTTTTTAAAAATTATCTGAGAGGAAAGAAAATCATCTCAGATGAAAGCACAGTAACACAGGAAAGACTCAAGAATACTAGAAAGAGAAAATGTGAGTAAAATTAAATAACTGAATTATTTAAAACAATAATAAAAACAAAAGTAAAAAAACCCAAACAAAGAAACAAAAAACAGAAGGAGAATGATAAATCCAATAAAGAGCTGTAGGTACTTGTATTATCCAGAAAATAACAGCAGTAGACTGTCTACAAAAATGGCCAGTTATTTCTCCCATTCCTTATGCACACTCCTTTACAATATGACTTTGCTACTCTTCCTATCAAGACGCCACTCTTCCATCAAGAGGAATTGATTTTCTTTACCTTTTGAATTTGAGCTTTGGCCAATGGGACATTAAAAAATGTGATACAGCAAAGACTTGAAAAGTGCTTGAACATTTCAATCTCTGCCTCTCTTAGAACTTTGAGTCATCAAGTGAATGAATGTGCCTGCTAAAAAAGATCACAAAAAGAACAAACTCCCCAACCCTACCCTAGCCAAAAGGTTGCCAACCAACACACACTTCAGTTCAGTTCAGTCGCTCAGTTGTGTACAACTGTTTGCGACCCCACGAATCGCAGCACGCCAGGCCTCCCTGTCCATCACCAACTCCCGGAGTTCACTCAGACTCACGTCCATCGAGTCAGTGATGCCATCCAGCCATCTCATCCTCTGTCATCCCCTTCTCCTCCTGCCCCCAATCCCTCCTACCATCAGGGTCTTTTCCAATAAGTCAACTCTTCGCATGAGGTGGCCAAAGTACTGGAGTTTCAGCTTTAGCATCATTCCTTCCAAAGAAATCCCAGGGCTGATCTCCTTCAGAATGGACTGGTTGGATCTCCTTGCAGTCCAAGGGACTCTCAAGAGTCTTCTCCAACACCACAGCTCAAAAGCATCAATTCTTCAGCACTCAGCCTTCTTCACAGTCCAACTCTCACATCCATACATGACCACTGGAAAAACCATAGCCTTGACTAGACGGACCTTTGTTGGCAAAGTAATGTCTCTGCTTTTGAATATGCTATCTAGGTTGGTCATAACTTTCCTTCCAAGGAGTAAGCGTCTTTTAATTTCATAGCTGCAGTCACCATCTGCAGTGATTTTGGAGCCCCAAAAAATAAAGTCTGATACTGTTTCCACTGTTTCCCCATCTATTTGCCATGAAGTGATAGGACCAGATGCCATGATCTTAGTTTTCTGAATGTTGAGCTTTAAGCCAACTTTTTCACTCTCCTCTTTCACTTTCATCAAGAGGCTTTTTAGTTCCTCTTCACTTTCTGCCATAAGGGTGGTGTCATCTGCATATCTGAGGTTATTGATATTTCTCCCCAATCTTGATTCCAGCTTGTGCTTCTTCCAACCCAGCGTTTCTCATGATGTTCTCTGCATGTAAGTTAAATAAGCAGGGAGACAATATACAGCCTTGATGTACTCCTTTTCCTATTTGGAACCAATCTGTTCCATGTCCAGTTCTAACTGTTGCTTCCTGACCTGCATGCAGATTTCTCAAGAGGTACGTCAGGTGGTCTGGTATTCCCATCTCTTGAAGAATTTTCCACAGTTTATTGTCATCCACACAGTCAAAAGCTTTGGCATAGTCAATCAAGCAGAAATAGATGTTTTTCTGGAACTCTCTTGCTTGTTCAATGATCCAGCAGATGTTGGCAATTTTATCTCTGGTTCCTCTACCTTTTCTAAAACCAGCTTGAACATCTAGAAGTTCACGGTTCACATATTGCTGAAGCCTGGCTTGGAGAATTTTGAGCATTACTTTACTAGTGGGTGAGATGAGTGCAGTTGTGCGGTAGTTTGAGCATTCTTCGGCATTCCCTTTCTTTGGGATTGGAATGAAAACGGACCTTTTCCAGTCCTGTGGCCACTGCTGAGTGTTCCAAATTTGCTGGTATATTGAGTGCAGCACTTTCACAGCATCATCTTTCAGGATTTGAAATAGCTCAACTGGAATTCCATCACCTCCACTAGCTTTGTTCGTAGTGATGCTTTCTAAGGCCCACTAGACTTCACATTCCAGGACGTCTGGCTCTAGGTGAGTGATCACACCATCATGATTATCTTAGTCATGAAGATCTTTTCTGTACAGTTCTTCTGTGTATTCTTGCCACCTCTTCTTAGTATCTTCTGCTTCTGTTAGGTCCATACAATTTCTGACCTTTATCGAGCCCATCTTTGCATGAAATGTTCCCTTGGTATCTCTAATTTTCTTGAAGAGATCTCTAGTCTTTCCCACTCTGTTGTTTTCCTCTATTTCTTTGCATTGATCTCTGAGGAAGGCTTTCTTATCTCTTCTTGCTATTCTTGGAAACTCTGCATTCAGATGTTTATATCTTTCCTTTTCTCCTTTGCTTTTCGCTTCTCTTCTTTTCACAGCTATTTGTAAGGCCTCCTCAGACAGCCATTTTGCTTTTTTGCATTTCTGTTCCATGGGGATGGTCTTGATCCCTGTCTCCTGTACAATGTCACAAACCTCCGTCCATAGTTCATCAGGCACTCTATCAGATCTAGTCCCTTAAATCTATTTCTCACTTCCACTGTATGATCATAAGAGATTTGATTTAGGTCATACCTGAAAAGTCTAGTGGTTTTCCCTACTTTCTTCAATTTAAGTCTGAATTTGGCAATATACTACCCAATATAGTAGCCACTAGACACATTTGCTAGTAGGCACTTGAAATATGGCTACTTTGACGGAGGAACTACTTTTAAACTGTATTCGGTTTTAATTCATTTACTTTACATTTAAATAGCTACATCAGCTAGTGGCTTCTCTACTAAACAGCACACCTCTAAAATTTAAAGCTAGTGATACTGAGAGTACTTAAAATTAGATTGGATAACAGTTGAAATGAGTTTGATAAAGTT
Organism: Bos mutus; assembly: GCF_027580195.1. Classification (NCBI taxonomy): domain Eukaryota; kingdom Metazoa; phylum Chordata; class Mammalia; order Artiodactyla; family Bovidae; genus Bos; species Bos mutus. The sequence goes on along the minus strand of NC_091626.1, from coordinate 23,902,345 downwards.
AATGCCTATAGTCACCTGCTACAAATAGTTTGAACATTCTTTTTTTGTTGCTTCAGTATCTATAAATTCTGAAATGTACTACACTGATAAAACTATAACTGAAATTTTAAAATAAATTTACCATATCCTGCAAAAACAAACAAACAATTATTCAGGAAATGCTAACTGACAACCTTAACTACAGGGCTTTTCTAGATTATTAGCATGAATGCCCTAGCAATTTCCTAGGCCTCTTTTTTTTTAAGGTTTAAAGAGATCTATAAAGAACTGCTACATTTTAGACCCCTTCAAATGGTACAAAATGAATAGCTTTTAATCAAATCATTTCAGGTAATTAAATATTCATTTACTCCCCTACAGCAGTTCAGTCTCCTTTTTTTACCCTCTTCTTTACCCCACCGTATCCACCACAAGAGAAGGAAGAAGTTGATTCAATACTGGTACAATTCCATAGATTTTTTTAAACTTGTCAGCATTAAGTAGGTCAGTTTTCTGCTCTATTGGGTATTTTGGCAAAAGGTTTTCTTATTAGAATACAGTCGCTACTCTGCCTGGTAAGCACATACCACAAGGAAAAAAAGACTTTGAATAACTCTCCTAAGGGAAGAAAAGCTGCCTAATCTCTAGAAGAAAATCCCTAAGTCTTAACTGAATACTACCAGGAAATTCTGACAACAAAACAAAACAGAAGTAAAGAAAATTTCAATTCAAAATTTGTTCTATATAATGAAGTCTAAATACTTTAAAAGCCCTTAGTATCTAGCAATCCACAAAGATTCTGTTGAGACTCATATGAACTGTGGTGTTGGAGAAGACTCTTGAGAGTCCCTTGGATTGCAAGATTAAACCAGTCAATTCTAAAGGAAATCAGTCCTAAATATTCATTGGAAGGACTGATGCTGAAGCTGAAACTCCAATACTTTAGCCACCTCATGCAAAGAGTTGACTCACTGGAAAAGACCCTGATGCTGGGAAAGATTGAGGGCATGAGGAGAAGAGGACAACAAAGGACGAGACGGTTGGATGGCATCACCGACTCACTGAACATGAGTTTGATCAAGTTTTGGGAGATGGTGAAGGACAGGGAAGGCTGGCATGCTGCAGTCCATGGGGTCACAGAGTCAGACATGACTGAGCGACTGAGTAACAACATATATTATCAGCCCAATTCTAATTACTGAGATTATAAATCAAAGGAAAGGTAATAAATGATAATCAGATTTTTTTTTAAGAAGTCTAATAGAAAAACATCTATTTCTGCTTTATTGATTATGCCAAAGCCTTTGACTGTGTTGATCACAATAAACTGTGGAAAATTCTGAAAGAGATGGGAATACCAGACCAACTGACCTGCCTCTTGAGAAATCTGTATGCAGGTCAAGAAGCAACAGTTAGAACTAGACATGGAACAATAGACTGGTTCCAAGTTGGGAAAGGAGTACATCAAGGCTGTGTATGGTCACCCTGCTTATTTAACTTAAATGCAGAGGACATCATGAGAAACACTGGGCTGGATGAAGCACAAGCTGGAATTAAGATTGCCAGGAGAAATATCAGTAACCTCAGATACACAGAGGACACCACCCTTATGGCAGAAAGTGAAGAAGAACTAAAGAGCCTCTTGATTAAAGTGAAAGAGAGCAAAAAAGCCAGCTTAAACTCAACATTCAAAAAGCTAAGATCATGGCATCCAATCCCATCACTTTATGGTAAATAGATGGGAAAACAATGGAAACAATGAGAGACTTTATTTTTGGGGGCTCCAAAATCACTGCAGATGGTGACTGCAGCCATGAAATCAAAAGACCCTTGCTCCTTGGAAGAAAAGCTATGACCAACCTAGACAGCATATTAAAAAGCAGAGACATTCATTCCTTTGCTGACAAAGGTCTGTCTAGTCAAAGCTATGGTTTTTCCAGTAGTCATGTATGGATGTGAGAGTTGGACTACAAAGAAAGCTGAGCACTGAAGAATTGATGCTTTTGAACTGTGGTGTTTGAGAAGACTCTTGAGAGTCCCTTGGACAGCAAGATCAAACTAGTCAGTCCCAAAGGAAATTAGTCCTGAATATTCATTGGAAGGACTGATGCTGAAGCTCCAATATTTTGGCCACCTGATGCGAAGAACTGACTCATTGGAAAAGACCCTGATGATGGGAAAGATTAAAGGCAGGAGGACAAGGGGGTGACAGAGGATGAGATGGTTGGATGGCATCACTGACCCTATGGACATGAGTTTGAGTAAACTCCAGGAGTTGGTGATGGACAGGGAAGCCTGGCATGCTGCAGTCCATGGGGTTCCAAAAAGCTGGACACGACTGAGTGAACTGAACTGAATAGAAAAAATCTTATCACTATAAAGGAAATTATGGAAAACCTCTCCCTTGTAAGACATACTTCCTGTGAGGACTTTTTTTTCAAGTGAGAAATGACTTAAAACATTTTATTGATTCTACTATGAAAGCAAATTTGGTAGAAGCTTATTAGAATAAATGATTTATACATAATTATTATTTCTTTTAAAAATCAATATTGTCTACTGTGGCTCTGAAAACTCATTTTTAATCATTTGTAAATCAAATATTAAAGACGAAAACTGACAGATACACATTCAGTCAACTGATTTATTTCATATCAGACCAAAAGTTCCTGCAGAAGCAAGATTACTATTCCCTATTACGGACAGTGGTTCAGGGAGTTCCCTGGTAGCCTAGTGGTTAGGATTCTGGGCTTTCTCTACTGTGGCCTGGGTTCAGTCCCTGGTCAGGAAACTGGGGTCCCACAAGCCACAGTGCCAAAAAATAAAAACAAAAACAATGGTTCAAATGAAAGAAAGGTCAAAAACACTCTATTTACTGAATTTGTTTTCCAGAAAGTTTCAAGAATTTTGACGAATTCTAGAAGAAAAAAGTGGAAATCCTGCAAGCTAAATCACACTGATGACTATGGAACACATTTAAGCTCACTAGGAATAAGTTACGTGAAAAAATAATGCATTGTAGCCAACATTCATGTTGCTGTAAAATATATTTACATTCACTTTATCATATTTCACTCACTGTTAGAAACAAAATTTAGAAATATATAACATTCCAGATATAATATAAATTCCAGAAAAAAGCCAGAAATTCACTCGCATTCATCTTTACTTAAGAACTGAAATACATGTACTGCTAGACTTTTTATTTTCTTAAAGCAGTTTCAGTCAAAATGCTAGCCATTTTCTTCCCCAATGTCAGATGTTAAAAATAGATAAAATCAGATTTATAGTAAACGAGTAAAATTTTAGAATTTGAATGTCAAAATATACAATGGCTATATAGAAAAAAATTCCCAATACTGGCTCCAAATCTAATAAAAGCCTTCAAAATAAAGTACTTGCAGCCTATTGTCTATATGGGCCAAGAAGAGTCACAAGTTCTTGCTGGGATCTTTTCCCCATTTTAACAGCTTGGCACCATTAGTAGCAACTTTCACAGCAAGCAAGTCTTCGTATATTTTAAAGTCGTGTTTCAGAATGATGTAACGTACCAGAGGTAAGGAAAGAAGCCTCAACTAACCATTTACAACAGGGATTAAAGGTAGGTACTCACCAATATAGCCATATGTGATGCTAGATGTGTTCTGCAGCAGGAAAGGCATGGTTTTTGTTTTTTCTGTCTCAATTGTTCTCTTTTTAAAAGTATAAATAACAAAAGGTATTTTATTGCTGACAATAATGCAGGTGAGCTGAGTTTTAGGATGTATAAAAAGATACAAACACAGCTAAAAAAGAAGTAAGATCTTTAATACAGCTACTTTTCTCTACATGGAATAGAATCTAAAATGAAGTTGATGTAGACTTGAGGTGGGAATGGAAACCAATATAGCCTTTATAGAATTCAATTTGGCAATACACACGCAAGACTTTTAAATGAACACTTATCTAGGAATTTACCATATAGATATCATTACCTCAATCAGGTAACTTACAGTACCTCTGCACACACAGTGCCTCTCAAGTTTTAGCATGCATCAGAATCACCTAAAGAGCTTGTAAGACATAGCTGGGACCCAACAGAAGAGTTTTTGATTTTGTAAGCCTGCGTAGAGGCCAAGAATTTGCATTTCTAACAAATTCCCAGTTAACACTGATACCGCTGGTCCAAGAACCATACTGAGAACCATTGATACATAGAAATGGACTTCTATGAAGCCACTGAAAATGAAGTATATCTATACTGATATAATGTATATAAGCCAGTAGTGTGCTGATAAAATGGCTCTGGATGGAAATGAGCAGGGAAGGGGAAGCCCTGATTTGTAGCATTTGCCAGTTTCTTTAGTTTAACTACTTCCACCATATTTAACACCAAGTTACCAATAATATGGGCTTGCATAATTCTTTAATTACTGGTTCTGGTGAGTTGATGATTTAGAAAAACAAAATGGTCATAAATTATTGGCAAGTGAAAATTTAAGTTATGAAATTGTGTATATACGAATTTGTACGTTTATGCATCATTTAAAGATCAGAACGATATAGCCATATTAATAGCAATTACCTCTGTATTAGAGTATTAGAAATAACCTTTTTATATTTGCCTATTTGTAGTTTCAAAAATAAATACAACTAACAAGTATTATTTGGGTAACTTTTTTAGTCAATATGCAAGGGAGACAAACGATGTCTAAGTAAAGAGATGCTCAACCTCACAATCACAGAAATGTAAATTAAAATAAAATATTACTTTATTACCATCAGACTGAAAAGACTAAACAGATGGATAAAACCAAATGCTGGTAAGAATTTAAGGAAATGGGAACCCCAATACACTGCCAGTGGGAGCATAAACTGGGCAACCATTCTGGAAAACAATCTGGCAGTATTTAGTGAAATTAAGTATGGGTATGGATCATAAATCAGGAATTCCTTTCTTCAGTGTAGACTACAGAGAAGCCTTTGTACAAGTCAACAGGGGATAATGTATAAGGAAGTTCACAGCAATTCTGTTAGTAATTTTTAAGCCACACCTAGAAATCTGTTATCAGATAAATAAATAAAATGTAGAAATGCACATAAAATGCAATATTATACAACAGTCAGTAGATATTAACTAGATTTACACATTATGTTTAAATCTTAAAATAATGTTGAGCAAAAAAGAATAACTGAAATTCCCAGCACAAAACCATTATACCAAGTCCCAGAATTCAAGCCAGTTTCACCTTTCATAACCAAAATCTCACAATCTCTATTTAAAATTCATTTTGTTTCCGTGTTTCCCAGAGTACCCAGAAAGACATTATTATGTAATTATAAAGCTATTATGTAATTATAAACCTATGTGTTGAACATCATACTGAAACAACATGAATGCATTTCTAAAGTAAAATGAATGCTATCATACAACCGGGACAGATACTATTTATTGACTACCCAAAAAGCCACTCCCAATCCTTCCTTCCTTCTTGCCTCTCACTATAGAGGCCAATTAGAAGTGTCCATAAAACCCATTTTGGCCCATGAAACATTAGCAGCACTTATGAGCAAGTCACTTCCAGGAAAGCTTTTTCTTGGCCTGGATCTTTTGTTGTCCTCTGTAACTGTGGGCGGGGGAACTGTGGCAGTTATCCTAGGACCATGAAGGTAAAGCAAAGTACAAAGATATGGGCCCCAACACTGTTGAGTCACTGAAGCAACATGAGCAACTGCCTTTCCAGGCTTATGTAAGGAAAACAAACTTCTCTTTGTTTAAGCCTTGTAGTCAGATTTTCAATTACTTACACTTTTTACAATCCTTTTATTTCACCATATCAGAAACTCTATGTAAGTAATAAATCAGCCTGACAAAGTTCTAACCTTCTGATAAGGACTACTGTAATGAGTATCTGCTTAGAGTACTGCAAGAAGTCTGAGCTGAGGGAAGCATGAGACAGAATAAGAATATAGAATCAAGAAGCTCTCTAGGCTCTAAATTGCACACATTGGAAGAGCCCAGACACTCAAATTAATCAATAAGAGTATTCATCCGGAAGGTCATCTCCGTGAACAATAACTTAAGCCTTCAAGCATCAAAACAGACACCTGGAACATTAAGACTACTATCCAAAAAAACTCACACTGTTAATATTCCTAGGTATGATAATGGTATTAGGTAACGGTACTATTCTTTCAACATTCTTATGGATTTGAAAGTTCCATGATAAAAAGTAGGTGTTAATGTTAATTTCCTTGTTTGAATACTATGTTTTAGCTATATAAGATGTAACCACTGGGTAAAGGGCACAGAACCTTCCTGTCATCTTTTTACAACTTCCCATTAATTTAAAATTACATCAAAACAAAATGGTAAAACAAAAATGTTGGAAGAATTTCCAACAGTTTAGTAATAAACACTATAAAACCTGGCTAGAACGCATGAACAGCTATGTGAAGACTCTGAAATGTAAACATTACAGGTAGATCTTTGAAAAGCAACAGAACTTTTTTTTATCAACGCACTTGCTGTAAGTTTAGCATTTTTCCTCCTCTAGTACCCCCAGCCTGAACTCAGCACAGCCCAAAACCCAGAAGTGAACTCAATGGTGGAGGCAGAGAGATACCGGAGAAACCCTCTAGCTCTGGCTCAAGGACAGAAAATAGGAGTGTTCAGTCATTCAGTCGTGTCCAACTTTGTAGCCCATGGCTCCTCTAAAGGGAACTCCTCAAGTGCAAAGAAAGCAGGGAAATCACTAGGGTATTATTTCATTCTCCTTTCTCTCCATACTTTCATGTCGCAGTCCCTAGGCCTTCTGTGGTGGATGCAAAGCAACAGTAGAAAAATCAATTAGGAAAGGAAGCCTCTAGGAGCGAAAACTCTTGAGGGGACTATTCCTCTCTGTTCAGCAGAACCCTGCTTCCAAGTGGGCAGGCCAAACTCCATTATTTTTTCCTTTGCTCTCCCTGCTCTCGAGAAAATATCTCCACAAAGTTGTTTATGAGCTCTGAGCTCCCTCTCAACCTGTGAAGGTATGAATCTGATGCCAATTAACATAATATAACCTTTGAAAACAGAGAAAATGAGCAGACCTCCAACCAAATCCCTGACTGACCGGTGAGAGGAACGCACATGGGACAGATCTGAAAAGCACTGACAGAGCTGTGAAGACTGAACTGACATTGGAATCACAACCCACAGAAAGCTAAAACAAAAACATCAACATTCTCCACAGAAAGTAAACAAAACCTAGAATCTCATTATAACACTCAGATTGAATGTCCAGGATACAAACCAAAATTACTCAGCCTGAGAACCACAAAAATCTCAGCTCACATGGGAAAATACAACATTGATGAAGAGATGAACTTAGATATTGGAATTATCCCATAAAGACTTTAAAGCAGTTATTGTAAAAATGCTCAAATAAATATCAAACACTCTTGAAATAAGTGTTAAGTTAGAAATCACCAGCAAAAAAAAAACAACAGAAGACAAAGAAGAGCAAATAGAAATTTTAGAACTGAAAAATAAAGTAACCAAAAGTTGTGAATAAGATTTCAATGTCCTTTGAATTAAAATATACTTTTTCTTTCTCTCCCAATTTAATGTTTTCCAAAAAATAAAACTACTGAAATATGTCCAGTCTAAAAAAAAAATTAAACAGAAATGAAAAGATTCAGAAACCATACACCTCACTTAATGAACCAGGGGGGCAACTCCACTCTTCTTCCTTGTCCTTAAGTAACTTCTCAATGTAAACTGACCTTTTTTCAGACTCCAACTTAGGTAAAATACTACTCAATCTTCAGGGCACAGATCAAATGCCATATCCATGAAGCAAGTAAGAAAGCAAGTAAGAATATTTCTCACCTATAAACTCAAGAAGTACTGTAAGTTGCACACTGAAATTTGGCAACTATGTAAGACACATAATTTCTTTTTTATGGTTATTTACAAGTTCCATCTCTCCTAATAGATTTCTTCTAATAGATTTAAAATCCTTTAAGACCATGAAATTCTGGCTCCCATTTCTTACCTACCTCAACATCTTCAATGAACTGATTAGTACAAATTTGTTGAATTGAACTTCAGTTATTAAAAGCTCTTTCAAACAAAATATATGAGAGAACTTTGAGCTACATCAAAACTTTCAGCTTCTGTATTTTAGTTTAGTTTATGAATCAAAATCTACAGAATGACAAATAATTTTTTGCATACAAAAGAATGAAGAAATAAGCATTTACTGTCTAGCACAGGAAACTATATTCAATATCTTGCAATAACCTATAATGGAAGATAATTTGAAAAAAAAATACATATATATGTATATAACTGAATCCTTTGCCTATACTAACAAAGTATTGTAAATCAACCATACTATAGTTTTTAAAAAATGAAGAAACATGTAACATGGAAAGAGACATTTCCTTAATCCTTCTCTTATAAAAGTTTCTTTTAAAAGAAATAACATTAAAATTCAGTTCCCCCAAAGTCAGGCAAATAGAACACAAGGGAATTTAGTTATAACTTGTAAGGATAAAACAATTAAAACTGATCCTTTAAAATGGGATTACCTTGAAATTGTAATAACCACATTCAACTTCAAACAAACAGCTGTAATGCTATCAGTTACTGTAAGTAAGTATTAGTAGCTCAGTTGTGCACGACTCTTTGCAACCCCATGGACTGCAGGCCACCAGGCTCCTCAGTCCATGAAATTTTCCAGGCAAGGATACTGGAGTGGGTCGCCATTTCCTTCTCCAGGGGGTCTTCCCAACCCAGGAATCGAACCCGGGTCTCCTGCACTGCAGGCAGATTCTTTACCAACTGAGCTACAAGGGAAGCCCAAAGTGAAAGCGAAGTCGCTCAGTCTGGTCCGACTCTTTGCGACCCCATGGACTGTAGCCCACCAGGCTCCTCCATCCATGGGATTCTCCAGGCAAGAATACTGGAGTGGGCTGGCCCTCAAATTTCTTATCTATATACAACAATGCCATACTATAAAACAAGAATAGAAGGTGATTATAAAATCAACTTTCCATTCTACCTTCCCGGTATCCAATTTAACATCTATCCTTTGGCCTAAAAAATAAGATAGTAAAAGACACCGAAATCAGTACTATGTGCTGTGGAAAGAGCATCCACTCTTTGGAATTAATCCTGGATTTAAATTCTCCTTCTGGCTTTCAAAGTCATTTTATCAGTCTAGGCTTCAGTCTCCTCAACTGTAAAACCATCTACCTCATCCAGATTAAAGGAGAAAATATACATGGCTTAACATAGCATCCGGTACACAAATAAATATAAACAGCAGTTGGTATTGTTATCATTTCACCACTGGCACAACCACTGAGAAAAGTTCTTTTTCAGCTTCTCCAAACCACAGTTGTCCTGCTCTACATAGGAATTCTGATATCATTCACTCTGCTTACTAATGAAAATCTTTAATTCCTAAAATGATTCAGTATCAAGAGCCTTCTTTCTCTGTGCTTAAGATCAAACTATCTGAAGGCCTTTTGAAGAAATAAACACTACTTATGGCAGAAATCTCAACATATCACCTTGATTGTCCTGAAACCTTTCCATTAACAACTGCTACTATCCTTTCCAACTAAATTAATGACCCTTTTGAAAATGCAAAACTCTGCATCTCCACTAGATAGATGGTGTGGTGTTACTTTTTTTTTTTTTTTTAAAAACACAAGGCTTAATTTAGAAAATACGGAGGGAAGCTAGATTTCTAAATGATTCCAAAAATGATAAAATTAGAAAATTATGGGAATTCCCTGGCAGTCCAATGGTTACGACTTGGCACTAACACAGCATGGCATAGGTTCAACCCCTGGTCATGGAACTAAGATTCCACAAGCCTCAGGGGGCCACCAAAAACAGAAAAAAAATTCTGCATCTAACAAGTAATTATCCAAATCTTGATAGTCTCTGGATTTAGGACAATCGTATTAAGGGCGTGGGAGAGTACCCAAATACACATTTTTAAAAAGAAAAAATTTAACCTAACCTACTTAACAGGTCTTCCCTGGTGGCTCAGATGGTAAAGAATCTGCCTGCAATGCAGGAGACCTGGGTTTGATCCCTGGGTCAGAAAGAGATTCCCCTGGAGAAGGAAATGACAACCCACTCTAGTTTTCTTGCCTGGGAAATCCCATGAAAAGAGGAGCCTGGCGGGCGGGCTATAGTCCATGGGGTCACAAAAGTCAGACACAACTTTGTGACTAAACCACCACCATAGCGTCTAAACTAGGATGAGGCAAGTGAGGTACCCTAGCACAGAATTTAACAAGGTACTTTCAGGACCATGCAAGGGACTCCCCCATGAGGCTACTACTCATTCATTTATTCAACACATATTGGATGAACAGGCCTATTCCTTGTCCTCAAGGACACAGCAGTCCAGTGAAGGATGCAGATATACTAATACATAATTGCAATTTAGTTTGAGAGTTGCTATAATAAAGGTAGATACTACATACAGAGGTATCACAGAAGATGAAGTGGCTAAACTGGCTTGGGTGAGCCATGGAGCAATTCAAAGAGGCAATTTATCTGGAATTTAAATAATGTATCATAGTACTCCCAAGAGGCTAAGGTGGGCAGGAAACAGCATTCTAGGCAAAGGGAATAGCTGGCAAAAGCTCAAAGGCAGAATGTATTGAAAGAACTTCAAGGAATTTGGTGAAAATAATCTAAAAGGAAGTAGTGTGCTGTAAAACTGAAGTGGTAGCTAGAAAACAGTTAAGAGTTTAGGCCCATAAGGTAGGGCTCCTTAAATACCACATTTAGAAATTTATTTCACAAGCAGTAGGGTATAATTATGAGTGGTAAATCAGACCTGTGACTTAGGATAATTCTGGTTACCTTCTGTTTTCTGACTGTTCTGGACTAGAACAGTGACCTCCAAATTTTTTTGATCCTGTACCCCATTACTAAAATATTTTTAGCGTATCCTTCAATGTGTGTGCATTTATACTATATCTGGATAATACTATAGTCACATATTAATCACATAAGTAAAAAAGGTTTAAAGCATGAGATGATAAATATAATAACACAAATATAGTAACAGTCAAAAAGGAGAAACAATCCAAAGGTCTATCAAACAATGAGTGAATTTTTTTAATGTGGTACCGCCATACAATGGAATACTATTCAATAATAAAAAGGAACAATGCTGCCTGATACATGCTACAATATGAACCTCAAAAACATTAAGCTAGGGACATCCCTGGCAGTCCAGTGGTTAAGACTTCATCTTCCAACGCAGGGGTATGAGCTCGATCCCTGATCAAGGAGCTAAATTCCATATGCCTCACCACAGCCAAAAAACCAGAACATCAACAACAGAAATAATACTGTAACAAATTCAATAAAGACTTTAAAAATGGTCCACATTAAAAAAAAAGTTTAAAAAAAAATTAAGCTAAGTGAAAAAGGCCAGACACGAGATCACATATTGTATGATTCCAACTACGTGAAATCTCCAGAAAAAGCAAATTTTTAAAATACAAAGTAGATTACTGACTACCTGAGGCTGGACATTCTTTTGGTACAAGAATTCACTGCAAACATGTACAAGGAATTTGGCGGGGGGAATGGAAATGAAGATATTCTAAAATTGAATTTTGGAGACTGTATGTCAACTACACATCAAAAACAAAACTTATAGAAAAAAAGATCAAATTTGTGTTTACTAGAGGGAGGAGAGTGGAGAAGGGGAGAATTACATGAAGGCAATCAAAAGGTACAAACTTTCAGTTATAACTATGTACGAGGGATATAATGTACAACATGATAAATATAATGAATACGGCTGTATGTCATAAATGAAAGTTAAGAGGGTAAATCCTAAGAGTTCTTGTCACAAGGAAAAATTTTTTTCTTTTAATTTTACTATGAGCTTCCCTGGAGGTTCAGTTGGTAAAGAATCCACCTGTAATGCAGGAGGCCTGGGTTCGATCCCTGGGCTGGGAAGATCCCCTGGAGGAGGGCATAGCAACCCACTCCAGTATTCTTGCCTGGAGAATCCCCATGGACAGAGGAGCCTGGAGGACTGGAGTTTTTCCTTTTGTTATAATATGAGATGACAGATAAGTTTCACTGAGAGGAGAAAGAAAGAAAGTGAAGTCGCTCAGTCGTGTCCAACTCTTTGCGACCCCATGGACTGTAGCCTACCAGTTTCCTCTGTCCATGGGATTTTCCAGGCAAGAATACTGGAGTGGGTTGCCATTTCCTTCTCCAGGAGATCTTCCCGACCCAGGGATTGAACCCGGGTCTCCCACATTGTAGGAAGACACTTTACCGTCTGAGCCACTGTCCACTGAGAGGAGAAAGGGGAGACAGAGGATGAAATGGTCAGATGGCATCACTGACTCAATGGAAATGAGTTTGAGCAGCTCTAGGAGATAGTGAAGGGCAGGGAAGCCTGGTGTGCTGCAATTCATGGGATGGAAAAGAGGCGGATATGACTCAGTGACTGAACAACAACAAATTTACTGTGATAATCACTTTGTGATGTATGAGTCAAATCATTATGCTGTATACCTTAAACTTGTACACTGCTGTACTTCCTGGTGGCTCAGATGGTAAAGAATTCTGCAAGGCAGGAGACCCGAGTTCCATCCCTAGGCTGGGAAGATCCCCTGGAGGAGTGCATGGCAACCCACTCCAGTATTCTTGCCTGGAAGATCCCCATGGACAGAGGAGCCTAGTAGGCTACAGTCCATGGGGTTGCAAAGAGTCGGACATGCTAAGCACAGTACAGCACTTAAATGATGTCTCAATAAAACTGGGGCAAAGTCATGCTTACACTATAGTCTAAATATTTAGAGCATTATGTCTAAGAAAACAATGTACATACCTTAATTTAAGAATAATATTAATCACCATCTGAGCCTTCAGAGTCATAATCTTTTGCAACAATAACACCAAAGATCACTGATCACAGAACACCATAACAAATATAATGAAAATGAAAATGTCTAAAATAGTGTGAGAATTACCAAAATGTGACACAGAGACATGAGGTAAGCAAATGCTGTTGGAAAAATGGCATAAACAGACTTGTTCCATGCAGGGTTGCCACAAACTTTAAATTTGTAAAAAATGTAGTATCTGCAGAGCACAGTAAAATGAGGTAAGCATCTACTGTAATGTAAAAAGTAATGCAGGTATCTATGCAAAGTAACTTCCTAACAGACTAGAAAAGAAAGTTGGAAGAAAAAAGGCTGGTTGGGGGCCTATCTGATAGTTGAAAGACACCACTGAGACCTAAATATAAGACAGTGATAGTGAGAATGCAAATCTTTTTATGTGATAAGCAGTTAACATCTAGAGCTTCAACAATTCAACAACAAAAAAACAAACAATTTGATTAGAAAAAAGGTGAAGGACTTGAACAGATATTCTCCAAAGAAACTGTATTTGTGTAAAAGTCAACAAGCATGTGAAAAGATGCTCAGATGGCTCAATATCACTAATCATTAGAAAAATACAAATCAAAGCCATGATGAGATACCATCTCAGACCCATTAGAAAGACCATTACTGAAAAACAAACAAGAGTTGGTGAGGATGTGGAGAAACTGGAACCTTTCTCTATTGTTTTACATTGTGAAAATGTAAAATGGTGCAGCAGCTATGGAAGTAGTATGGCAGCTCCTCAAAATTTAAACAAAGTAACACAATTCCACTTTTGGGTATACACACAAAAGAACTGAAAGCATGGCCTCAAAGAGATATTTGTATACCAATACTCATAACAGCATTATTTACAATAGCCTAAAGGTGGAAGCAATCCAAGGGTCCAACAAAGGATGAATGGATAAATAAAATGTACTATATACAAACAATGGAATGTTATTCAGCCTTAAAATGAAAGACACTGATACATGCTACATGTACGATCCTCAAGGACACCATGCTAAGTGAAATAAGCCAGTCACAATAAGATAAAGAGTATACAATTCCATTTACATGAGGTACCTAGAGTGATCAAATTTATACACAGAATATAGAATGTAGGTTGCCAGGGGCTAAAGGGAGAGGGGAATAGGGAGGTGTTTATTGGGTAGAATTTCAATTTTGCAAGATTTAGAGTTCTGCAAGATTTAGGAGATTGTTGGCAAAATAGTGTGAACATATTTAGTACCACTGAACTGTACACTTAAAGAATGATGCCACTTCTGTGGCAGTCCAGTGGTTAAGTCTCCATATTTTCAATGAAAAGGGCAAGGGTTCAAGCTTTGGTCAACGAACCAAGATCCCATATACTACTACTACTAAGTCGCTTCAGTCATGTCCCACTCTGTGCGACCCCACAGACGGCAGCCCACCAGGCTTCCCCGTCCCTGGGATTCTCCAGGCAAGAACACTGGAGTGGGTTGCCATTTCCTTCTCCAATGCATGAAAGTGAAAGTGAAGTCGCTCAGTCGTGTCCGACTCTAGCGACCCCATGGACTGCAGCCTACCAGGCTCCTCCGTCCATGGGATTTTCTAGGCGAAAGTACTACATGCAACCAAAAAAAGAAAAAAGATTAATATGGTCAATTCTATGCTATGACAATCACTTCCCTGCCACAAATTTTAAATACTTTTGTTAAACATTTCACATCTACTATATTAGAAACCAGTTTCCCAAATAATTCTCAAATTATTAAAATAAACAAGAAAAAAAAACACCCAAGTAGACTTTGAACAAAAACAACTAGCATTTTCTAGAAACAAAAAAACCTAACTACAAATCTTATTTTTCATCTTGTTTATAAAGTTTTGTCTCTACTTTTGATTATAGCAACATGCTTTGTTGATATGAAATAAAACTCAAAATTGATTTTACTTCTTCCTGTTTAGGCATCTTATTTTCAGTATATCTCAGTAAATGAGAGCACACAAAATTCTTATTGGACTCATACACCATAAAAAAAAAAAAAAGTCGCTCAGTCATGTCCGACTCTTTGTGACCCCATGGACTATAGCCTACCAAGCTCCTCTGTCCACAGGATTTTCCAGGCAATAGTACTGGAGTAGATTGCCATTTCCTTCTCCAGGAATATTCATCTTTTTTTTGGATGCACATTCATCCAAATATTCATCTTTTTCATTTATTACACCCATGTTTATATTCTTTATCTTAAAAGTAATGCAAATCGTGGCAAATCACATAGTTCAAAAATGGCTACAATGGCAGATTCCATGCCATATGCTCTTATAATCTTATGCTGATACTCTTCCCTTCAAGTGGTAGGGTTCTATACTCCTATGAACCTGGGGAGACCTTCATGACTACCTCAATCAATAGAAGAGAGCAAAATAACAGTATGTGACTTCCAAAAACTAAGTCAAATATGCCAAACAACTTCACCTTGCTCTTTTGGGATGCTCTCTCTTGGAACCCAGCCAACATGCTGTAAGGAAACCAAAAAGTGAAAAACGGAGGTCATACATAGGTGTTCTGGCCTACAGCCCAGGCCCCTACCAACAGCCTGTATTAACCACCAGACACAACAGTGAGCAAGCCTTCAAATGATTACAGCTCAGGAGAATGAGCTACCCCCTTTCCTCCAGCAGCCCCACCTCATTCCACTTGTTAACAGACAAGCTGTCCCCACCAAGTGAGCCTTACCCAAATTACAGATACACAAGCAAAATAAATGACTGATAGGTCTAAAACCACTAAGTTTTGAGTGGTTTGTTACACAACAATAAATAAATAATACAAGTTCATAAATACAACCTGGAAAATGTACAAAACAAGAAAGAAAAAAAACTTTAATTATCCTAAATTTCACCACAGGTAACATTTGACACATATTTTACAAGCTTGAAAATCCTTTGCCCCAACCAAATAAGATTTCAAATGCTTTGTTTTTAACCAGCTTAAAGGGTTAAATTCTTAAAGGCAGTCAGTTGCTTGCATCTAATAAGAAATAGGAAGGAAGACTATTAGCATTCATCCTACTTTTCTTATCCTGATTCTCTCTTTCACTTACCTGTCCTGAGTGAGGTGTCTGAGGATTGCTGGCCCACCAGTATTCCAATCTGTGGATGTGGATCAAGATCTTGGGTTATAACAGCAGCTGCACTGGCCTTCTTCCTTCAAAGAAGCTGCTTAAGCCCCAATTCTGAAATTTTCAAACAAAGAAAATGCTAAATATAGATGTCTTTTTAAAATCACTTATAATTCCATCTCTACAACTGAACAGGGGCTGTTAGAGGAGGTTAAGATTACACAGAAGTGAATCCACAGATTTCACTAAAATGGATTTGGGTAATACGGATTTAATCCGGCTCTGCTTCTTAACAATTACAAGATTTTAGTGAAGACACAAATTGTCTGTGCCAGTCCTGAATATCCATTGGAAGGACTGATACAGAAGCTGAAGATCCAATACTTTGGCCAATACTTTGGCCACCTGATGCAAAGAACTGACTCACTGGAAAAGACCCTGATCCTGGGAAAGATTGAAGGCAGGAGGAGAAGGAGGTGACAGAGGATGAAATGGTTCGATGGCATCAAAGGTTGAGATGGTTCAACGGCATCAATGACTTGATGGACATGAGTTTGAGCAAGCTCCGGGAGTTGGTGATGGACAGGGAAGCCTGGCATGCTGCAGTCCATGGGGTTGCAAAGAATCGGACATGACTGAGTAACTGAACTGAACTGAATTGAATCTCATCATGTGATGAAGATTGAGGGGACAGGATCAAAATTTGGGGCTGAGAGTCAGAAGACCTGGATTTTAAGTTCACTGATCATTCTGCCTTGCTGTAAGAACTTAAGATACTTCTCTAAGATACATCACCTCTAAAAGGAGAGGACTGCATTTCTTGAATAGGTGCCAGCCATGACCAAAATATGAGTTTAAAGTTACCAAACTGTGCTACTATGAAACCGTCCTTCCTACTATTTTGGTGTTAAAATGGCTTCTTTTATAAGATGATGTGATAGACAGTACTAGTTGTGTTTTAAATACCCTAGAGTCAAAATCAAAAGTTATAACCCTACGTAAATGATCTAAAATTTTTAGAAATTCTAGTGTCTAATATTATTTACATGAATCAAATTCCTTTTACTTCTAACATTCTAAATATTCATTCATTACTCAACTAATATTATATACCTAATATATGACGAGTACTCTACCAGTGGCTGAGGAGCCCTAGAAATATTTCAGACTAATCTCTGCCCTAAAAAAATCTCCCAATGTAACAGGGAAATCAACACATAAACTTCAGATACAATTTAATGAGTTAAGTCTTCAAATAGAGGTTTTGCACCTATGACAAATGATATTAAAGGCAAAGAGTCAATCCACCCAAAAGTTTGGCTTAATAAAATGATCTGGCACAAAAGGAATTATTTCAACACCGATTTATGCTCAGTGGTACCTTTCTCTACCAGCCTCTAGACAACAGAAGGACATACCAAGTTTGCTCCATTTTACATTTCTAGCACATGGTACAATGCCTTGTAAAGAACAGGTATCAAATAGTTTATAAAGAAAAAATGACTTATTAAATGCATGAATTCTCTCTTTTTTCCCCATAGGAATTAAAGTTATAGTACCTTGAAAGTAAAAATTCTTAAGATTTTTTATTCAAAAATAATTTTAAGTGTGTATATTAATCACCCAAACCTATGATATTGGAACCTGGATACATATGCCTCTTTTGAAAAGCAAAATAAATTCACCATCGACAATCCCAAGAGTGGTGTTCCTGAATAAAAAGACTAGCAGCAATTAATATTCTTTTTTTAAAAAATATTCTTGAAAGTACTTATTTACCAAAAACTCTTCAAAACATTTTCCATGAATTATCTCACTTAATCCTGATAACAATGCTTATGAAATGGACTATTAATATTATAATTTTATAACTAGAAAAACTAAGGTATAGAGAAGTTACTTTCAACATCACAAAACTACTAAGCAGGATTGATATTAAAAAAAAAAAATAGGCTGCATGACCCCAGACAACTCTTTCATATTTTTCTTCAACTAAATAAAGAAAAAACAAAACAGATTTTTAGCAGAACTAGGAACATTTGCTCTAATGACTCTTAAAAACACAAACAAAACAAAACAAAAAAAAAACACTAAACAAAGAGTCCTTTAGTATGTGTGCTAAACACAAATACATATAACACAGTCCCTGACCTCAAAAGCCCCATACACCAGTGCAGTAATGTAAATTAACAAGACATGTCCTTTTTTTCTTTTAAATTATTTCAATGTTAAGCTTATCTGTAATTTCTTTCTCATTTACTTTACATTTACATTATTTTTTCATTTATTTTATATTTCAATTACATTTCCAGGTATTACTACATTGAGTTTTCAGAATATATAGGAAAGGCTTATATGGTTCTAACAGAGAAGGCAATGGCAACCCACTTCAGTACTCTTGCCTGGAAAATCCCATGGACGGAGGAGCCTGGTAGGCTGCAGACCATGGGGTCATGAAGAGTCAGACATGACTGAGCAACTTCACTTTCACTTTTCACTTTCATGCACTGGAGAAGGAAATGGCAACCCACTCCAGTGTTCTTGCCTGGAGAATCCCAGGGACAGAGGAGTCTGGGGGGCTGCTGTCTATGGGGTTGCACAGAGTCGGACACAACTGAAGCGACTTAGCAGCAGCAGCAGCAGCAGCAGCAGAGTATGGTTCTAAAGTTAAATTGAGTTAAAAATTGGAAGACATTGGAAACTTACTTTATATGGACATCCACTTTCAGATAATCACATTATAAAAAACCTACAGAATAAGGAGAGTTGAAATTCATTTTCAATACATGCTCTAACAAAACAATTTCAGATGTAAGTTGCATAATATATTTTTAGCATACAATGTGTTTTACTTCATTTTTTCCTTAGCCTGATTCTAGAACAGACTATAATGCTTTTGATGTTTTACTTTCAGTTTTAACAATTATGTTAAAAAAGAACTAAATACCAAAATAACAATAGGTGCAGCAAATGCTTTTTAAATATGCCAGAAATTGACTGGGTACGTAACTACTAAAAACACTTTACATGTAGTTCATTTGATCATGATGAACTAATACAATTAAAGGAACATGGAGATTTATCTCAGCCACTTCATGGGAAATAGATGGGAAAACAGTGGAAACTGTGTCAGACTTTATTTTTCTGGGCTCCCAAATCACTACAGATGGTGACTGCAGCCATGAAATGAAAAGACGCTTACTCCTTGGAAGGAAAGTTATGAGCAACCTAGATAGCATATTCAAAAGCAGAGACATTACTTTGCCAACAAAGGTCCGTCTAGTCAAGGCTATGGTTTTTCTGTGGTCATGTATGGATGTGAGAGTTGGACTGTGAAGCTGAGCGCCCAAGAATTGATGCTTTTGAACTGTGGTGTTGGAGAAGACTCTTGAGAGTCCCTTGGACTGCATGGAGACCCAACCAGTCCATTCTGAAGGAGATCAGCCCTGGGATTTCTTTGGAAAAAATGATGCTAAAGCTGAAACTCTAATACTTTGGCCACCTCATGCAAAGAGTTGACTCATTCGACTCTGATGCTGGGAGGGATTGGGGGCAGGAGGAGAAGGGGACGACAGAGGATGAGATGGCTGGATGGCATCACTGACTCGATGGACATGAGTCTGAGTGAACTCCGGGAGTTGGTGATGGACAGGGAGGCCTGGTATGCTGCAGTTCATGGGGTCGCAAAGAGTCGGACATGACGGAGCGACTGAAATGAACTGACCTGAATCCATGATTACATTTCACATCTTTCTGCCTATATAACAAACAATAACTAAGTCTCCTTGCCATATATACCTGTTTTCAAAGGAAATCAATATTACAATGACAGAAGCCATAATAAATTATGGGTGTTAGCAGTAATTTCCCAACATCTTCAGTCTGTAACAAATTAGGTGTTTATTAAAGAGGATATATGAATATATATTACTTCTAAAACAGTACAAGAATGGGGGAAAATGTAAAAAACATAATTGGAAACACTAGCATTGTGAATTCACAGAACTAAATATAAGGCTGCTGGTTCAAAGATCTGGCTTGCCAAATTTTTTCCTATGGGTAAATGTTTGATATCCACTGAGCATTTTACACCACCTCCAAGATTAAGAGTCTTCTGCTAATTCTATGAAGATAAATGAACTCCTAGGTTATTTATGTTCCAAGTAGCTGATACTAGAGGAACAGATCAGAAAAGGGCAACTCAAGCACACTTAAGTTTTATTCAGACCTGTAACAAAGAAATTTGACATACTTTCCACACAGAAGGTGCCTATAGGAAAAAATACATATACATATTAAAAAACAAGAACCAGCATTTACCTTTTTTTAAAAACTAGAATCACTATGCCAGTTAGAATAAGTAAAAGAGGAGAGAAAATCTTCCCAATTACAAACTAAGTCCTCCTAGTCAATACTTCACTCATAAATTATCTGACTAGTTATTTTTATCATACCTGAAGATCCTCATGTCTTTCACCTCCTAATATCTTTTCAAAGGTTTCAGACCCTTTAAGACCATCCAGCCTTAGTTCTAGATGCCATCCAAAAAAAACAGATGTTGACTACCTCCTCAATACCCCCTCTTTATATATGAAATTAATAGCTCTTATAATTCCATTTCACCAAGGTCAAGTTCTGAGTGATGTGTTGCTCACAACTCCAAGCCTATGCTGCATGGCCCCAAATCCCTCCTCTCAAAAAGGTTAACAGATTATTCTTCTTTTCTCTTAATGAAATACTAATTCCTTGCTACTCAAACTGTGGTTCATAGACTGGTACCAGGAGCAGCATCCAGAAGTTTGTTAGAAATGCAAAATCCCAGGACGTTGGACCTATTGGTTCAGAATCTGCAATTTAACAAGATCCTCATGTGATTCATACACACAGAAAAATTTGAGAGGCACTGTCCTTGTTCACTCTTTTAGGATTTCTTCCTCCTGCTTTACAAGTTTCTCATTTCCTATCTGGCATATAAGGGACCAAATCCTTTTTCTTTTAAGCATGTTAAAACCCACTAAAATGAAATGAGGACTCTTTAAATAAGATCACAGAGTTCTGTATAACCTTCGTTTCATAAAAGATTGTAAACTCCATGAAGACAGGGACTTCACTGTATCCTCAAAACCAAGACAGTGCCAGGTAAATATTTGTAGAGAGAACAAATTAGACAGCAGATGTTCCCTAAAGTCCTCGAACTCTTAACTCTTTGGCTCTTGCATTTGCTATGCAAGCAAAACTCTAAGGCAAAGAAAGCTAAAATAAGAAACCATCCAAATTTGCAAAATGAAAACTATACCACTTTAAAGGATTTGATCAAGGTCACAAGACAGATTCATGATTAAGTTCATAAGGCTCAACATTTTCATCAAATCATTTTAAGTATGATTTTATTTCATTATTATTTGTTGTTGTTCAGTGGCTAAGTTGTATCCAACTCTTTGTGACCTCATGGACTGCAGCAAGCTAGACATCCCTGTCCTCCACTATAACCTGGAGCTTGCTCAAATTCATGTCCATTGAGTTGGTGATGCTATCTAACTATCTCATCCTCTGCTGCCCTTTTCTCCTTTTGCCTTCAATATTTCCCAGCATCAGGGTCTTTTCCAACGAGTTGGCTCTTCCCATCAGGTGGTCAAAGTATTAGAGCTTCAGCTTTAGCCTAAGTCCTTCCAATGAATATTCAGGGTTGATTTCCTTTAGGACTGACTGGTTTGATCTCCTTGAAGTCCAAGGGACTCTCAAGAGTCTTCTTTAGCACCAATTTGAAAGCATCAATTCTTCAGCACTCAGGCTTTTTTATGGTCCAACTCTCATATCCATACATGACTACTGGAAAAGCCATAGCTTTGACTATACAGACCTTTGTCAGCAAAGTGATGTCTTTGCTTTTTACTATGCTGTCTAGGTTTGGCACTGTTTTTCTTCCGAGAAGCAAGTATCTTCTATTTCATGGCTGCAGTCACCATCCACAGTGATTTTGGAGCCCAAGAAGAGAAAAATCTGTCACTGATTCTACTTTTTCCCCTTCCATTTGCCATGAAGTGATGGGACAAGATGCATGATCTTAGTTTTGTGAATGCTGAGTTTTAAGCCAGCTTTTCCACTCTCCATTATTATATTTCACTCTTCATTATTATATTATAGGTCAAATAACTGTAATACTTGCTCTACATATACATCCTCCACTAACATCCAGGTAGTCAGCAAACTCAAATGTCCAGAAGAGTTGTGCACTTGGAGCTTAAAATGTACACAATGCTGGAAAGAATCTGTATATAAAAATTAAAGACTACATGGTATGACTAAGTTCTTTCAATCCTTATAAAGCTCGTGTTGAAATCAAGAATAGAAACAAAAGAATAAAGGTATTGAAAAGATTAAAAACAATCAGGAACCAGATATAGCAAAAAGATACAGAAAAGATCAGGATTAAAGTAATCAAAGGTTTCAAGGAATGAGATATAGGCAAAAGCAGTTACAAAGACAAAGAAAAATACCAACCGAAGCAGCATCCTCTTCAGCAACCTCTAATGACACATAATGAAAGAAATTTTGAGAACAAGTAAAAATCTGTGGAATATCTCCTGAAGTTAATGTACCATTTCTCCAATCTACTATAGCCTACATATCTAAATTAACAAGTAAATATCCCCTGAATCCTTAAGAGATCAATAAAAAGTAAATTAGGTTCAATATGTACTTGTTTTCTATGGCAAGTAAGTATTGGTTTGGAAATGTTTTCATCAATCTTTATGAAGATTTTCATTTAAAAAAAAAAAGTTAAACTTTTGATTCATCACCTGCCTTTTACATTTCATTTTCCCAAACTACTTTCAATGTCAGATTTAATTCAAAACAGATCACTTCATGCAAAGATTTCTATTTTAAGAAAGTTTTTCTATAAATCACTCCCTTACAAACATACAAACATACACACACACACACCCATACACACACACAGACTTAAATCAGGGTGGGCCACGACCACCAGAAAAAAGAAACCAAACAGAAATTGTAAAGGACTAATAAAACTTACTATAAAAAGTAAAGCAGCTACACTGCAAAAGAAATTATGAAGAAAAAAAAATTGGGGGAAATACCTATAATATAAAACAATATATATATGGCACCCCACTCCAGTACTCCTGCCTGGAAAATCCCATGGACGGAGGAGCCTGGTAGGCTGCGGTCCATAGGGTCGCTATGAGTCGGATACGACTGAGCAACTTCACTTTCACTTTCCTGCATTGGAGAAGGAAATGGCAACCCACTCTAGTGTTCTTGCCTGGCGAGTCCCAGGGACGGGGGAGCTTGGTGGGCTGCCATCTATGGGGTCACACAAAGTTGGACACGACTGAAGTGACTTAGCAGCAGTAGCAGCAGTATACAAGTTAATAAGAAAAAGTTAATAAGTTAACAAGTTAATAAGAAAAAGCTAGGAGCAGAAATACATGAATACACAACTGACAAAAGAAGAAACAAAACTGTAAGCACAAGATGTTCTACTTCACTAGTAGTGACCAAAGAGATGCAAATTACTATCATCTCAGATTAACAAATACTAAAAAGATAAATAATACCCAGTATTTCATAAAGCATGGGGAATCTGACATTCCTATTCATTATTTGGGACTATATTTTTAAATAGTTTATAAAAACTTTCAGGAAAATAATCATATTTTAAAATATGCCCATCCTTTGACCCAACAGTCTCATTTCTAAAAACTTGATCCTAAGTAAATGGATGTGTGCAAATATGTCTGTACAAAAGTCATTACACATGCCGAGCATATGCAGGTGTTCACTAAATATCTGATGAATAAATGAACCAGAATAGTGTTTATTATAGCAAGAATTGTTAATGATAGAAACATCGACAAATAAACCAAGACATAGCCATAGTCTGGAACCCTATGCAGCCACTGGAAAATTATAGAAACAGACCTGTAATTATTTATTAAAAATATATCTATAATACAGATGCAAAAGAAAACCAGTAAAATGTATATTCATTCCCCCCAAAAAATTAAACACAGAATTACCATGCGATCCAGCAATTCCATTACTGAGCGTATACCTAAAAGAACTGAAAGCAGGACTCACACAGATATCTGTACACCAATGTACATAGTAGCGTTAATCACAACAGCCAAAAAATGGAAACAATCCAGGTGGCCAGTAGATACTCAGAGTAGTCATATTCCTAGAGACAGAGAGCAAAATGGAGGTTGCTATGGGCTGAGGGGAGAGCAGCAAAGAAAGTTAACCCTGAATAGGTACACAGCTTCATTTTGGAAAGTTCAAGTTCTGGAGACGGATGGTGGGGATAGTTGCACAATCATGTGAATATACTGAATGCCACTGAACTGTATATTTAAAAATGGTTGAAAAAGTAAATTTTATGTTACATATATTTTGCTACAAAAAACAATAATGCAAACCATACACAACTTCTAGACTGGAATGAATACAATGCCTATTTAATATTTTTGAGTCCTACAGTCATAAAAACAAGATTTAAAACTATATATACACACAGTTTTAGTGCTAGCTAAAACTATATATATACACACAACAGTACCTTGGTTACTCCTGTTAAGAGTCATCAAGAACAGTACCAAGTGCAAATATTCTCCCTCTGAGATTCAAAGCATAGCTCTGTAAGTTACAATTCTAATAATTCTAAATAACTATAAACACTAAATCAGAGTTAAAACATGTAGTTCTCTGCTTAACTTTATAATTACTTAAGATTAAAGTCAAATAAATTCCCATGTAAATTAACTCTTTTCCTCTTCAGTGAAAAAAAATGCTAGCTATTTAGTCTGCAAACAGAATGAAGACTTTAAGAAAGAGGAAATACATGAAGTATCTGAATATGCACTAGCAAGCCACCAGAAAACTGAAGAATCAACTACTAAGATCTGAGCCTTAAAGAATATACAGTTTATGGTTAAGATAAGCAATAGGGGGAGCCAAGTCTGACATCACAGTAAATATCAAGAATAGAAAGCCAAAAGCAACCCAGCTCCTTGCATCCTCAGAGAATGGTCTAACACTGGAATAACTCAAAATATTTAGTTAAGGCATACCTAAGGAATTCATTTCATCAAGGAGTAGCAGGTACTTAAGGGCTAAATCCAAATTTAGTGCTAGCTGAAACTTTATAGAGCCCAAGAGCCAGATGTTTCCAGGTGTGGAACAGTCCTCCTGCTTAGCCAGCTGCACTCTCACCTCATGAAATGCTATCCCTGAAACACTCTATCAGTACAGAAAAGCCAGATCAACACACCCGTTCTCCAAAGGAAACCAAGTCAAAGACCCTAAACTGTGAAGTCATCTAGGGCACAGTCAGAACATAAAGAGAAAAAAAGAGAAAAACAGGAATGCATCACATGTAATATGGGTGAATACTGATTCTCATTTTTCTGTCTGTGTAATAGTGGGTGGATCATTTCACGGCAAATAGATGGGGAAACAGTGGAAACAGTGTCAGACTTTATTCTTGGGGGCTCCAAAATCACTGCAGATGGTGACTGCAGCCATGAAATTAAAAGACGTTTACTCCTTGGAAGGAAAGTTATGACCAACCTAGACAGGATATTAAAAAGCAGAGACATTACTTTGCCAACAAAGGTCCATCTAGTCAAGGCTATGGTTTTTCCAGTGGTCATGTATGGATGTGAGAGTTGGACTGTGAAGAAAGCTGAGCGCCAAAGAATTGATGCTTTTGAACTGTGGTATTGGAGAAGACTCTTGAGAGTCCCTTGGACAGCAAGGAGATCCAACCAGTCCATCCTAAAGGAGATCAGCCCTGGGTATTCATTGGAAGGACTGATGTTGAAGCTGAAACTCCAATACTTTGGCCACCTCATGCGAAAAGCTGACTCACTGGAAAAGACTTTGACACTGGGAAAGATTGAGGGCAAGAGGAGAAGGGGACGACAGAGGATGAGATGGTTGGATGGCATCACCGACTCAATGGACATGAGTTTGAGTGAACTCCAGGAGTCAGTGATGGACAGGGAGGCCCGGCGTGCTGAGGTTCATGGGGTCGCAAAGAGTCAGACACAACTGAGCGACTGAACTGAACTAAATAGTGGGTGAAGGTGGGCAGGGGTTGATCACCATCAAAAATGTTTAAAATTCACTGCTGTAGAATACTTGTACCTGAAGACCTAAGTAGGAATAGATCTGTAATGCCAACAAAATGGAAGAAAAAAAAAAAAAATGTCCGTCTTGAGAAGAGATACACCGTGGTAACAGTCATACAATTCACACACATGTCTGAGAAAATTAACCACAATTACACATATCCATAAGAATGAATCTTTAAAAACATAATGTTGATTAGCCAAAGCAAACAAGAATATACATACAGAATGGTTCCATTTTTAGAGTTAAATAAAACTAAATGAAATATACCAACAGCACTGATAATGTTAATGTTCTTTCTCTTAAGTTGGGTGGTGGGTTCACAGGTATTGATTTTATTATATGCTTTATTATTTACATATACAGCACCATATTCTTATCTATATATCAAGTAGATCATAGTTCAGTTCAGTCGCTCAGTCGTGTCCGACTCTTTGCAACCCCATGAATCGCAGCACGCCAGGCCTCCCTGTCCATCACCAACTCCCGGAGTTCACCCAAACTGATCTCCATCGAGTCGGTGATGCCATCCAGCCATCTCATCCTCTGGCGTCCCCTTTTCCTCCTGCCCCCAATCCCTCCCAGCATCAGAGTCTTTTCCAATGAGTCAACTCTTCACATGAGGTGGCCAAAGTATTGGCGTTTCAGCTTTAGCATCATTCCTTCCAAAGAAATCCCAGGGCTGATCTCCTTCAGAATGGACTGGTTGGATCTCCTTGCAGTCCAAGGGACTCTCAAGAGTCTTCTCCAACACCACAGTTCAAAAGCATCAATTCTTCGGCGCTCAGCCTTCTTCACAGTCCAACTCTCACATCCATACATGACTACCGGAAAAACCATAGCCTTGACTAGACAGACCTTTGTTGGCAAAGTAATGTCTCTGCTTTTCAATATGCTGTCTAGGTTGCTCATAACTTTCCTTCCAAGGAGTAAGCATCTTTTAAGTTCATGGCTGCAGTAATTTTGGATCATAAGGGGAAAGGAAAACAGAAAAGGAAGGGAGAAGGAAGAAAAGGAAAGAGAAGAACAGACATCAATAATGAAACCAACATGGACCTCCTCTCTCACCCTGGAAGGGCACATAGGCTTCCATTAAATACAGGTTCCATCCTGAAACTCCACTAAAACAAAAGTTTTTCGTTTTGAAAGCATAAATCTGAAATGTAACGCAAGTAGGTAACTTACCTGTCTTTGGTTTTGAAAAATTAATATAATGCCTGATGTAAAATAAGAGGAGAAAAAGTAATTTAAAAAATATTTTAATACATTAATGTTCCAATATAACCATCCTAGAATTCATATTAATAAGGAAATAGACACTTGCTCCCACACATAGAAATACCATGAACATGACAGTTACAAATGAAGATTGGCACAAATGATCTGTGTTGGGAAATCAAATACCATAAGCAGCAATGCCACTGATAATAAGATTTTCCAAAACAGTTAACAACTCTTGTTTCTGAACAAAACAAAATACAATTTGCCCTTCGTTTACTCAGTAGTTACATTCCTGGAAAACTCAGTATCTATTAAAGCCAGGCAAAAAAACACTTTGTGTTTAAGTGTAAAACCAAATTAGAATCAGATGAGTACAAACAGGTTTTTCACCCATAAGAAGGTCTGGGGAAATGTTCAAAATCCATGCACAACTGCCTCGTATCTTGTGGGATGTATGGCATTCGTGACTACTGCTCACTGAATGCCAATGCTGTACCTACCCCACCTTAATCACTGTGACAACCAAAAGTGCACCCTCAAAGATCCAAGCACAACATGGGCAGGTACTGACCCCACTGAGAACCAGTGACTTCGAGAAAGGCTGGGTCCCAGTTTAGACTCTAGACAGGCCTTATTTTTCATGACATCATGAAGCTGAATGTAAAGATAAAGTCTAACCAATTTCTAACTTTGGCAAAGGAAGAATCCTTGCACAGTGAAGAAATTTACCATCAGGGAAAATATAAAGGCAGACAAAAACCAAAGGATATTCACCCTAAATAATACTAAAACTGATACATCAAATCGAAAGTTGGTATGCCACCCATACAATGGAAATCTTTAAGGACAGTATTGCTGTTTCGGGCTTCCCTGGTGGCTCAGACAGTAATGAGGGAAACCTACGTTCAATCCCTGGGTTGGAAGATCCCCTGGAGGAGGGCATGGCAACCCACTCCAGTCTTCTTGCCTGGAGAATTCCATGGACGGAGGAGCCTGGCGGGCTACAGTCCATGGGGTCGCAAAGAGCCAGACATGACTGAGCGACTAAGCACACAGCATTGCTATTTTGCTAAAATACAACAAGCGTCACAACGGGAAAACACCCTGTAACACTCTTAAGAGTTATGATATAGGTCACAAAGCATTTTATTTAATTTTAATATTGACAGCAATACTATGAGACAGATATCATTGTTTTCTTTAAAAGTAATTTGAAAAGAATAATCTCAACAGGTGAAAGTCAAAAAGCAAGTAAACTGACAGAGACAGGACTTTAAATCCTCTGATTTCAAATACTGTGATCTTTCCCTCACTCTATCTGCTTTACAAAGGCCCAATAAAGGGCAATACAGATCAAAGGAAATTTGTCAGTCAGTACAACAAAAATGTCAACAGCAAAGGCTCAATATAAAGCTTCTACCTACTTTGATAGATGACAAACAGTTGTATTTATACTACAGATATCAGTTATTTCTCAATAATTTTAAAATGTTAAAAGTCTCATCTCACATTGAAAAAAGAAGAAAAATAATAAAGAAGTAAAATTTTAGCAATTATCATGATAAATAGTGTCTAATTATTTCCTCACATCGGAAAGATTCTGGATCAGAATACTAATGAAACCTCTACTTAAATTAAGAATCCCGCCACAGTTCAGTTCAGTCGCTCAGTCGTATCTGACTCTTTGAGACCCCATGAACCGCAGCACGCCAGGCCTCCCTGTCCATCACCAACTCCCGGAGTTCACCCAAACTCATGTCCATCGAGTTGGTGATGGCTTCCAGCCGTCTCATCCTCTGGCGTCCCCTTCTCCTCCTGCCCCCAATCCTTCCCAGCATCAGCGTCTTTTCCAATGAGTCAACTCTTCACATGAGGTGGCCAAAGTATTGGAGTTTCAGCTTCAACATCAGTCCTTCCAATGAACATCCAGGACTGATCTTCTGACAATTAAAGAGTTAACAAAGTATTTTTAAAAACTCCTTTCAGTTTGGGGAGAAATGCATAACCATTAAGATCTTATCAACTTAAGTAAAGTAGCACAAATGTAGTCATTAGATGGATGGATCAGTACTCTCTCAACATCTAAAGTTCACCTGAAAATGACTACCTGATGGGATGACATATTGAATTAGTTCTTATTATTCATGACTGGTAGATTAACTTTAAAATTCTAAATGGCCTTATGCCATGCTTCTTACTTGGTAATACACTTTCATGGTTCCAAACACCTAGACACACACCGCAGTTTACAATATAAGATAAAAATAAAAGCAAAGGCATACTCAGGGCTTGAGGTAAGAGCAAAAAGGAAGTAGTGTGTCTATAATATTATTTCAGTCAAAGAAATAAAGTAAGATCATTTATTACCAAGCGCAATCTCTCTAAACAGCAGAATAATTGATTCAGGATTCCCTTAAAAACAGTAATAGATGGTAAGCTATCAGACTCATTCCTCCACTAATTCAAAGCCAACATCCAAGAATAGTTGACATTTCTATTTTAAAAGAAAAAAATTTTAATTTACGCTTCTGAATTAATGGGTAAACTTTAACAGACTAGAGTGAAGTCTTTAGGGGTCACAATATACAAGCATATGAAAACTAAAATACAAACTGGAAGTTTGTCTAATACTTTATCCCTCTTTTTTGTGCCTCTTTCCCAAAGAAGATTTTTACCTCAGCATAACTGTGGTTGTTGAAGCCAAAACCTCTACCTCAAAACCACCCTTCTTCCCCACTCATGTACACTTTTTAAGAATATTTACTTATTTAACGAATTTTGGGCTGTGCTGGGTCTTCGTCGCTGTGCAGGCTTTTCTCTAGTGGCAGCAAGTCGGGGGCTCCTCTGTAGGTGCAGCGCGAGGACTTCTCACTGTGGTGGCTGCCCTTGTTGCAGAGCGGGATCCAGGGCACACAGCTTCAAGCAGCTGTGGCACACAGGCTCACCAGTTGCGGCTCCAGGGCTCTAGAGAACAGGCTCACCAGTTGTGGCACGTGGGCTCAGCTGCTCCGCAGCATGAGAGACCTTCCCACAAACCCTGTCTCCTGCATTGGCAAGTGGACTCCTCACCACTGAGACACCAGGGAGCCCCTCATGTATACTTTCAACACTCCATTTTCCTGACTTAAAATCCACTCCATTACAATGTCCATAATTTCTTATGATATCCACACAAACTGCACTGATTTTTTTTTATTAGTAGCTAATGTAAAGTACATGCAATAGAGCTTAAAAGAATTATCAATTACTGGAATACCACAAAGAATACAGCACCTCAGCACTTTACAATATTGAAAAAAAATTCCAATTTCTCCTGAAAATTTTCCAATTCAAGGTTTCCAGGACATAGATTGAAATTCAATTTAAATGTTCCACCCACCTCGACACAAGGGTTTGTAAAAAAAAGAAAAATAACAGTAATACTAATAATAGTAAAGAAAAAATGAAAACAACAACAACAACATAATGTCCCACCTCAAAGCCTCCATATATGCCATAACCCCCAGACACATTTGCTAAAATTTCAAATAATGACTGACAAGTGTTTTGGGATAACTATATAGATACACAAATACACATACACACACACACAATACATATATGCACACTATAAATAGACATCTATCGAAATAGTGTGGATATATATATAGTGCACATGTATATAAATACACACACACGCGCGCACGTAGACATCTATTTGAGGAAGGCACGGCAACCCACTCCAGTATTCTTGCATGGAGAATCCCATGGATAGAGCAGCTTGGCAGGCTGCAGTCCACAGGGCCACAGAGAGTCGGACACAACTGGAGTGACTTAGCACACACAAGCTCATACATCTATTTATCTATCCATACTACCTAAACACAGAAAACAACAGGAAATTCTAGGACTCATTGAAAATACAATAGTTGCCATATATAAAGAACTGACTTTATGCTAGGTATCATTCTAAGAATTTAGCCACAATGGTGTGGTCACTAACCTAGAGCTGATGTCCTGGAGTGTGACCTGAAGTGGGCCTTAGGAAGGATTATTACAAACAAAGCTAGCGGAGGTGATGGAATTCCAGTTGATATTTAATATCCTAAAAGATGATGCTGTTAAAGTGCTGCACTCAGTATGTCAGCAAATTTGGAAAACTCAAGTCAGTTTTCATTCCAGTCCCAAAGAAGGGCAATGCCAAACAATACTGAAACTACCCTACAACTGTGCTCATTTCACATGCTAGCAAGGTTATGCTCAAAATCCTTCAAGACAGCCTTCAGCAGTACATGAACTGAGAAATTCCAGATGTACAAGCTAGGTTTAGAAAAGGCAGAGGAATCTCATCATGCGAGAGCACCAAGACTGCACCTCGCTGTTGAACAACCATCGACAGGAGGACACTGGAACCCACCAAAAAAAAAGATAATCCACATCCAAAGAAAGAAGAAGCCACAGCGGGATGGTAGGAGGGGCACATTCACAGTAAAACCAAATCCCATATCCACCAGGTGGGTGACCCACAGCCTGGACAACAGTATTACAAAAGAAGCTCCCACACTGCTGTGAAGATTCTGACCCCCACATTAGGCTTCCCAGTCTGGGGATCTGACAAACGGACAAGGAATTCCCAGGGAATCTGGCCTTGAGGGCCTGCGGGATTTGATTAAAGGTCTTCCAGAGGACTGGGAGAAACAGAGACTCCAGTTTTGGAGGGCACAAACAAAATTTAGCACGCACCAAGACCCAAAGGAGAGGAGCAGTGACCCCACAGGAGATGGATTCAAAACTAGCTGCTAGTTCTGGAGGATCACCTGTGGAGGTGTGGGTTGGCAGGGGCTCACCACAGGGGCAGGGGCACTGGAAGCTCCCCCTTGGCATAAACCCTCCTGGAGTTCACCATTAACCCTAACATAGAGCCCTTAGACCCCAGGGCTGGGTCCCCTCAGGCCAAACAACTACCAGGGAGGGAGTGCAATCCCAGCCAACAGCAGATGGTTGGACAGTCAACCAAGTCCAGGAAGCACAGAGAGTCCCAGGCAGGATTAAAGCCTTACTGAACAAGGCCCTGCCCACCAAACAAGACCCAGTTTTTCCCATAGCCAGTCCCTCCCATCAAGAAGCTTACACAAGCCTCTTAGCCTCAGCCATCAGAAGGCAGACAGAAGAAGAACAGTCTCACACTGGCTAATGCAAAAATCCTATTTCAGAAAGTTAATCGTGATGAAAAAGCAGAAAGTTATGTCCCAAATGAAGGGATGTGATAAAACCTCAGAAAAAAAACTAAATGGAGACAGGCAACCTTCCAGAAAAAGAATTCAGAATAATGATAGTGAAGATGATCCAGAATCTTGGGAAAAGAATGGAGGTAAAGATTGAGAAGAGGCAAGAAATGTTTATCAAAGACCTACAAGAACTAAAGAACAAACAGACAGAGAGGAATAATATACTAGAAGGAATCAATAGCAGAATAACTGAGGCAGAAGAATAGATAAATAGCCTGGAAGACAGAATGGTGGAAATCACTGCCACAGATCAGAATACAGAAAAAAGAATGAAAAGAAATAAAGACAGCCTAAGAGAACTCTGGGACAACATTAAATACACCATTTGCAGTATAGGGGTCCTGGAAGGAGAAGAGAGCGAGAAAGGACCTGAGAAAATTCTTGAGAGATAACAGCTGAGAACTTCCTTAACATGGGAAAGTAAATAGTCAACCAAGTCCAGGAAGCACAGAGAGTCCCAGGCAGGATAAACCCAAGAAGGAACACACTGAGACACGTAATAATCAAACTGACAAATATTAAAGACAGAGATAAAATATTATAAGCAACAAGGAAAAAATGACAAATAACATACAAGGGAACTCCCATCAGGCTATCAGTTGATTTCTCAGCAGAAACTCTACAAGCCAGAAGGGAAAGGCATGATATATTTAAAGTGATGAAGGGGAAGAACTTAAAACCAAGAATACTCTACCCAGCAAGACTCTCTTTTAGATTTGATGGAAAAACCAAAAGCTTTCCAGACAAACAAAAGTTAAGAGAATTCAGCACCACCAAACCAGCTTTACAACAAATGCTAAAGAAACGTCCCTAGGCAGGAAACACAAGAGAAAGAAAAGACCTACAGAAAATAAACCCAAAACAAGAAAACGGTAATAGGATCATACGTATCAATCATTACCTTAAATGTAAATGGATTAAATGCACCAACCAAAGACACAGACTGGCTAGGTGGATGAAAAGATGTGCATGTAAGCACTTCGACTTACCACATCACTCTGCTTGACCCCACTGTCTGGCTATTGATTGTGAAAACTGATAAACATCTTTCCACGATCTTGATTTAGTTCAGTTCAGTTGCTCAGTCATGTCCGACTCTTCGCAACCCCATGGACTGCAGAATGCCACACTTCCCTGTACATCTCCAACTCCCAGAGCTTGCTCAAACTCATGTCCATCGAGTTAGTGATGCCATCCAACCATCCCATCCTCTGTCATCCCCTTCTCCTCCTGCCCTCAATCTTGCCCAGCATCAGGGTCTTTTCAGATGAGTCAGTTCTTTGCATCAGGTGGCCAAAGTATTGGAGTTTCAGCTTCAGCATCAGTCCTTCCAATGAATATTCAGGACTGATTTCCTTTAGGACTGACTGGTTTGATCTCCTTGCTGTCCAAAGGACTCTCAAGAGTCTTCTCCAACACCACAGTTTAAAAGCATCACTTCTTCCATGCTCAGCTTTCTTTATGGTCCAACTCTCACTATTGTGATTATGTAACTATTACTCACTTAATACCACTATATCATGATTGGTCAACAGAAACATAAGAGAATTCTGTATCACCAAAACTAGGATCTAATAGAAAAATCTGTAACCACTTTTTAAAATTCAGATGCGTATCACAATTGTGATCTTGAAACTTTCTGAAAAATACAAATGCTCAGGTATTGCTTTTTTTCTCCAGAGCTCCAAATAAGTTTCTAATGAGCATTCATGTTAAAAAAACAACTGGGCTATATGATGATCTTTTACTTTTATCTAGCTTGTTTCACTTTTCCTATTTCATATTCAGTGCTCAGAATTCATTTAGTTTATGTTCCACAATTTCTCCGTCTCTTTTTTTTAAATGTTCTTTCTCAAGCCTTTATCAAGTGTAGTACAAAAACTACAGAAGCAAAAAAGCAGAAATACGTATGTATACAAAAGATACCCGAAGAAGGAAATGGGAACCCACTCCAGCATTCTTGCCTGGGAAACCCCACAGACAGAGGAGCCTGGTTGACTACAGTCCATGGGTCACAAAGAGTCGACATGACTTAGCAACTATACAACGTATAAATATGTATTTTATATATATATATATATGTTAGAAAACTTATGAATTTTTGCCTAACTAAAAAAATTATGACATTTTGATTCTACTTGTGTTGCTTAGTATGAATAAAATGCTAGATTTCTGATTAAAAAATATATATGCAACAAGCAACAAAGGTTTACTGTACATCATGGGAACTACAGTCAATATCTCCTAATAATTATAGTGGAAAATAATTTCAAAATATTATATGTGTATTTGTATAAGTGAATCACCTTGCTGTGCACCTGAAACATTTTAAGTCAACTATGCTTCAATAAAATATGTATGTCTAAAAAAAAAGACGGCAGAGGAATCAGAGATCAAAATGCCAGCATTCACTGGATCATGGAGAAACCAAGGGAGTTCCAGAAAACATCTACTTCTGCTTCACTGACTATACTAAAGCCTTTGATTGTGTGGATCACAACAAACTATGGAAAATTCTTAAAGAGATCAGACTACCAGACCACCTTGCCTGTCTCCTGAGAAACACAGAAACCTATACATGGGTCGAGAAGCAACAGTTAGAATCAACCATGGAACAATGGATTGGTTCAAAACTAGGAAAGGAGTACAAAAACGCTACATATTGTCTCCCTGCTTACATAATTTATATGTAGAGTACATCATGCAAAATGCCAGGTTGGATCAATCACAAGCTGGAATCAAGATTGCTGGGAGAAATATCAACAACTTCAGATATACAGACGATACCACTCTAATGGCACAAAGTGAAGAGGAACTAAAGAGCCTCTTGATGAGGGTGAAAGGGGAGAGTGAAAAAGCTGGCTTGAAACTCAATATTGAAAAAACTAAGACCATGGCATCCGGTCCCATCACTTCATGGCAAATAGAAGGGGAAACAGTGGAATCATTTTATTTTTATTTTATTTTCTTGGGCTCCAAGATCACTGCAGATGGTGACTGCAGCCATTAAATTAAAAGACGCTTGCTCCTTGGAAGGAAAACTATGACAAATCTAAACAGTGTGTTGAAAAGCAGAGACATCACTGTGTCAACAAAAATCCATATAGTCAAAGCTATGGTTTGTCCAGCAGTTATGTACAGATATGAGAGTTGGATCATAAAGAAGCCTGAGCACCAAACAATGAATACTTAACTGTGGTGATGAGTCCCTGGGACTGCAAGGAGATCAAACCAGTCAACCCTAAAGGAAATCAATTCTGAATATTCACTGGAAGGACTATTGCTGAAGCTGCAGCTCCAATACTTTGGTCACCTGATACAAAGAGCCAACTCATTGGAAAAGACCTTGATGCTGGAAAAGACTGAAGGCAACAGAAGGGGGCAGCAGAGGATGAGACAGTTGTATGGCATCATTAATCAATGGACATGAACACGAGCAAACTCCAGGAGATAGTGGAGGACAGAGAAGCCTCATATACTGCCATCCATGGGGTGGCAAATAGACACAACTTAGCCACTGAACAACAAGTAAAAGGCTTCTAGTCAAAATGGTACAGTAAATTCATCCAAATAACAATTAACATATGAATGTATCAAATATATAAAAAACAATATATAGCTGGCTCAAAAAATAATATGTCTCAGGCAGTGATAAGGAACACAGATGCAAAATGATGTGAGGCTGAAGCCAGGGGCCCACTGGGTTCCTGATCTATAAACAGGCAAAGGCAGCTGGGAGTTTGGCTTCCCTGGGGATCAGGGTCTAAAAGCACTCCATTTCAAAAAGAGGACTTGGCAGAGCTAGGTCAGAGCTAAGGCTGGTTAGGGCTCCCGTGTAAAGAAAACAACAGCCAACTCCGCCTGGGGCTATGGCTGGCAGGAAATTATCCCTAGGAAGGTTGCAGGATACAGACACAGCTTCAAAATCAAGAAAGAAATCACCTGCTAGGTCTGTGACTGAGTCTGCAATATCCACAATATCACCAATATCTCTGAGGGGCAGGAACTCTAAGCCTGGTTCTAGAACTGAGATTCAGTGGCAAACGTGAAACTACTATACAAGGAGGGAGGTGAACACAGGACAGACAATGTAAGTAAGCTGAGTCTCAAGAGCAAAAAACAACTAAACCTGCTGTTACATTCTGAAGGATATTCCATTATCCATTTCCTAAATGTATAACTATTAAGATCATCTCCAGGGCTTCCGCCTACATCTCAGTATTTATAAATCTTCATTACTTAAGGTAACAAGAAGGAACCAACACTCTAAAACCTTTTCTTACTTCCCAACAAACCAATAATCATAATAATTTTAAAAGATTATTTTTTATGTAATGAAGTTACAAAAGTCAATTTCTAAACAGTAGTACCTGAAACCCCAAAACCTAGCATCCAGTTTCCCACAGTTAAAGCAAAGTGTCTTTATAACTAAATTTGTTTGCTATGTCTACACCAACTTTCAAGTGATGTAGTATCTCTCAAACTTAGCCTTCCTATTATCAACCAGACACAGGATTTTCCTACCACTAGGAAGGGAGTGGTTTCCAGCTCAAAGATGACACAATTGAAAGGTTCTGAAAGGGAATTTAAAATAGTCTCTAGAAAAAATAACTCAGAATATAAAGTGTTTTAGTAAAACAAGCATCAAATTAGTAATGCACCACTCAAATTCTAGACCTGTCTCTGCCACTAAGCAGCTGTGTGACTTTAGCTACCTAAACAAGGCTTCAGGTTCTTTATCTGTAAAGCAAAGACACTCTAAGTCTCTTAGGCTTTACTAATTATAACATTCATTCTTTTACACTTACCATAAGAATGTTTGCTAAATGCAAATTCAGCATGTACATGTTTCCTAGAGCTTCAAATAAGTTTACAAATACCAGTGATGCCTGTCCACCACTCTCTACTCCCAAAAAGTTACATAAGCAAACTTTTTTTTTTTTTTTTTTAATTTTTAAAAGAAAATCCATCCTGAACCCTCCTCCCTCCTCCCTCCCCATACCATCCCTCTGGGTCGTCCCAGTGCACCAGTCCCAAGCATCCAGCATCGTGCATTGAACCTGGACTGGCATCTCGTTTCATACATGACATTTCACATGTTTCAATGCCATTCTCCCAAATCTTGCCACCCTCTCCCTCTCCCACAGAGTCTATAAGCCTGTTCTATACATCAGTGTCTCTTTTGCTGTCTCGTATACAGGGTTATCGTTACCATCTTTCTAAATTCCATATATATGCGTTAGTATACTGTATTGGTGTTTGTCCTTCTGGCTTACTTCACTCTGTATAACAGGCTCCAGTTTCATCCACCTCATTAGAACTGATTCAAATGTATTCTTTTTAATGGCTGAGTAATACTCCATTGTGTATATGTACCACTGCTTTCTTATCCATTCATCTGCTGATGGACATCTAGGTTGCTTCCATGTCCTGGCTATTATAAACAGTGCTGCGATGAACATTGGGGTACACGTGTCTCTTTCCCTTCTGGTTTCCTCAGTGTGTATGCCCAGCAGTGGGATTGCTGGATCATAAGGCAGTTCTATTTCCAGTTTTTTAAGGAATCTCACACTGTTCTCCATAGTGGCTGTACTAGTTTGCATTCCCACCAACAGTGTAAGAGGGTTCCCTTTTCTCCACACCCTCTCCAGCATTTATTATTTGTAGACTTTTGGATCGCAGCCATTCTGACTGGTGTGAAATGGTATCTCATAGTGGTTTTGATTTGCATTTCTCTGATAATGAGTGATGTTGAGCATCTTTTCATGTGTTTGTTAGCCATCTGTATGTCTTCTTTGGAGAAATGTCTATTTAGATCTTTGGCCCATTTTTTGATTGGGTAATTTATTTTTCTGGAGTTGAGCTGGAGGAGTTGCTTGTATATTTTTGAGATTAGTTGTTTGTCGGTTGCTTCATTTGCTATTATTTTCTCCCATTCTGAAGGCTGTCTTTTCACCTTGCTAATAGTTTCCTTTGATGTGCAGAAGCTTTTAAGTTTAATTAGGTCCCATTTGTTTATTTTTGCTTTTATAAGCAAACTCTTAAAAACAAACTACATTTTCTTTAGATATTTTCCAAAATATGTTAATATGGTGACATTTTACATGCTAAAAGTTTAACTGAGGTATAATTTATATATACTAAAATTCACTTTTGAGTGTGCACTTCTGAGTTTGAAAAACACTTAGGCATGTAACCACCACCACAAACAAGATATAGACAATGTGGACTTCCCTGGTAGCTCAGATTGGTAAAGAATCTACCTGCAATGCAGGAGATCTGGGTCTGATTCCAGACCTGGAAATCAGGTCTGGAAGATCTGGGTCTAGGGGTCTGGAAGATCCTCTGGAGGAGAAAATGGCAACCCACTCCAGTATTCTTGCCTGGATAGTTCAGTGGACAGAGGAGCCTGGTGTGCTACAGTCCACGGATCACTAAGAGTCAGACACAACTCAGTGACTAACAGACAACAGAGACCACCACAAAAAACTCCCTCCTGTCCTTTGCAGTCAAACTGTGCCCCCACACCTTGGCAACCAATAGTCAGTTTTCTGTTCCTTTAGTTATGTTTATTCTAAGATATCATTAAAATGGAATCATACAGTACCTTGCCTTTTGAGCCTGCCTTCTTTCACTTAGCATAATATCATAATGTATCTGACACCCACTCATGTTGATGTATGCACTGCCAAACAGTATTTCATTTTTATGAATGTACCAAAATTTATCAATTCACCAGGTGAGGTACATTTGGGTTTGTTTCTAGTTTGGGGTATTCACATATAGGTTTCAATGACTATAAGCTTTTATTTCACTTGAATAAATACCTAGGAGTAGAACTACTGGATCATTAAGGTAAGTGTATGTTTAACTATATATTAAGAACCTCCAGTAGTCATGTATGGATATAAGAATTGGATCATAAAGAAAGCTGAGTGATGAAGAATTGATGTTTTTGAATTGTGGTGCTGGAGAAGATGCTTAAGAATCCCTTGGACAGCAAGGAGATCAAACCAGTCAATCCTGAAGGAAATATTCATTGGAAAGACGGACACTGAAGCTGAAGCTCCAATACTTTGGCCACTTGATGTGAAGAGCTGACTCAGTGGAAAAGACCCTGATACTGGGAAAGATTAAAGGCAGGAGGAGAAGGGGATGACAGAGGATGAGATGGTTGGATGGCATCACTGACTCAATGGACATGAGTCTGAGCAAACTTCAGAAGATAGTGAAGGACAGGGAAACCTGGTGTGCTGCAGTCTGTGAGGTGGCAAAGAGTCAGACATGACCTAGTGCCTGAACAACAAGAACCTGCCAAACTATTTTTCAAAAATCTGTATCAATAACGGCTTCCCAGGTGGCTTAGTGGTAATGAATCTGCCTGCTAATGCAGGAGACGTGGGTTCAATCCCTGGGTCAGGAAGGTCCCCTGGAGAAGGAAATGAAAACCAATTCCAGTATTCTTGCCTGGGAAACTCCATGGACAGAGGAGCCTGGAAGGCTATAATCCATGGGGTCACAAAAGAGTTGGTCACAATGTAGCATCTAAACAAATACCAATAATGAATATGTTTTTTAAAGGTTTAAAGGAAAAGTAAGTTTAGATCTTATGTCACAAATTTCATAGAAAGATTCTAAATAGATCCAGATATTTACCAGAGGAAAAGTATTTTCCTATGTCCTATTTATAGAAAGTAGAAGTAAACAAAGGAAGTTAATT
The DNA here is from genome assembly GCF_027580195.1 of Bos mutus. NCBI lineage: Eukaryota > Metazoa > Chordata > Mammalia > Artiodactyla > Bovidae > Bos > Bos mutus. The sequence goes on along the minus strand of NC_091626.1, from coordinate 23,861,999 downwards.
TGATAAGTATTATTCATATTGAGAAATATCTGTACTTATCAAACAGACAAAAAAGATATTTTAAAAACTTTAAAACACGTCATGTTTGAAATCACATTCATAAGCTCTAAAGGTCATTAACTCTGTGTGCGTGTGTGTGCGCGCACGTACTTCAATCTGGCTAGAATGCAGGTTTAAACTGTCTACTTACAACGAAAGGTTCCAGGGATTTTCCTGATGGTCCAGTGACTAAGACCTGATGCTCTCAATGCAGGGGGCCTGGATTCAACCCCGATTAGAGAACTAGATCATGCATGCCACAACTAAAGATCCTGCATGCCACAACTAAAGATCCCACCTGCCACAAGAGAGATCAAAGATCCTGTGTGCCACAACCACGACATGGTGCAGCCAAATAAATAAGTAAATATTTTAAAAGAGAATAAAAGGTTCCAAGTGATTAAGTCTGCACAGATTCTGGTCATTTGGAATGTAAATGAGAAAGACACAACAAAAAAATCTGATCTTCCCAATTCAACTTGTTCAACTGGCCATCGGAAATAATTCTTAATAAGAGAACCTGTTCATAAAACCCTCTTCTTTCTCCCTATCAATCTCCTGGTTTCATGCTCTCATTTTTTGTGTGGCCACACTGTGCAGCATGCAGCAACTTAGCGCCCTCAACCATGAAACAAATCCGTGCCCTCTAGAAGGGAAGCATGGAGGCTTAACCACCAGACCTCAGGGAAGTCCCTCTTTTTTTTTTATCTAGCTTAGATTTCACAGTCCATCAATATAATCACTCCCTGAACTCAATTCAGTGTTCGTCAGATCTCTCTTTCCTTCACACTCTCCTAGCAAAACTCCAGCTAACTTTCTCTATGACTGCAGCAGAGCAATGGAATATTGAAGAAAATCATATATCCAGGCCGAATGGTTACTGTCATAAATTTACACTTAACAACCTCAACCAAGTTGGTGTGCCTGACAAACAGAAAAGTCAAACAAACCAAAATATCAGAGTTTGAGTGAAGAAAGGTTTATTGCAAGGAATGAACAAGGAGAATGGGGTGGCTCACGCCCAAGAGGCCTGAACTCCCTGATGGTTTTCAGGGAAGAATTTTTATAAGTAAAATTTACAAGGAAAGGCTATAAGGTATGTGACCTTCTTCTGATTGGTTGGTGATGACATAACAGGGTGGTGTTCCACAAATCTCAGTCATCGCCTCTGGCTCCAATCAGTCTGGGGTCCACGTGCTTATGCTTTGACTCAAGTTACCACACTCCACTGGGTGGAGGACCTTAGTTCCTGCAGAACTCAGACATAAGATGGATCTAAATGCTATGCACATCTCCTGAGAAGGAACCAGGACCCTGCCCTGTTGCTGCACTGTGGCTTCTTTCTGCATTTCTTCATCCCCCAAATAGCAACTGTTTGAATCTGCCCTTTGGAACACAGGAAAGGTTGAGCAGGCTAAAAGCTTTTTTTCTACAAAAAAGAAACGGGGACACAGACAGGCCTCTGCACCTGACAGGGCCCCACAGGGTCCTGTCCAGTTTCAATTTTGCACTGAAAGTTCGCTGGAATTGCTGCTTTACACTTTTTCCTCAGTTTTTAAACATTTCTCCCTTTCTCTCCATTTCCTTCCACCTCTTTTGACACTTTTATTAAGAAAATGGAAGCTATCAGATGAAAGTTTCCTGTTCTTTCCACAATCAAATTTGTAACATTCCGCCAAACTGAACACAGTCATCTCCTGGTTGAATGCAACCTGCAATCAGAAGGCAAGGAAGCCTGAGTAACGCATTAATAGAGGGCAGCCTTCTGAGGCACCAAGCAGGGAAGAAAAGGGCAAGAGTGAATCTGGAGGGACATACAGAGAACAAACACAAGATCACCAATCATTTCCATTCTGGTAATTCAAATGAGCACTAAATCTCTCCTCTCTCGGTTTCCATGACATGACAAATCCTGGTTTCCCCCTACATAACAATCACTTTTTCTTCTTCACCAGATAGCTATATTTGGAGTTCCTTCATGCTGAGAACCAGACAGTTGATCTCACCCTTTCCTCACAGCTCTAAATTTCATCTATACAATGACAATTTCCACTAGCGCCTCTCCTTAAACTCCAGTTTCCAATATCCCAAAGTTATCATTTAGGTGTCTCTCGAAATTTTACAGGTCCATAACAATGATTCTCATCCTCAAGAAAAAAAAAAAAGTTGTTTTCCCAGTCCTCTTCTATCTCAAATACCAAACCAGAAATCTGGAATAACCCTTGAGTCTTTTATTCCTTTTTTTCCTTCACATGTAACCCATTGGTAAATCTTAAAAATTCTAATGTTATCTTATATCCATCCACTTCTATCTATACTTCCACCACCATTCTAATCACTCTGTTCCCTCTTGCTCCCTTCCTCTACAATCATCAGATGGTAGCCATAAGGATCTTCTTAAAGTGTAAAGCATATTTATATTATCTTCTGTTTAAAATCCTTCAATGGCATCCCATTTCATTTAGAACAAAGTAAAACCCTCCTACAACAACCTACAAGGCACTCTGCAATCTGGCTTCTTTATGTCTAACTTCATCTTACAAACTATTCTTCCTTACATTCATTAAGTTCCAGCCTCACTTCAGTTTCTCAAAAATTCAAGTTCCTTCCTGCTTTAGTCTTCCCACATGTACAAAATGCTCTACCTCCAACTCTCCTCATGGTGGCTCCTCTGAACTCTTCATATCAACTTAAATGTCAACCCTAAGTGCGGCCTTTACCAACAAGACCAAAACTGGTTCCCCTATTACTCTCTCATAATAACATACTATTTATTATTTTCAAATGGCAATTTTTCTATGTATTTATTTGGCTGTACCAGGTCTTGGTTGGGGCATGTGGGATCTAGTTCCCTGATAAGGGATCAAACCCGGGTCGCATGCATTGGAAGCAGAGAGTCCTAGCCACTGGAACAGCAGGGAAGTCCTTAGGTGTAATTTTTAGAACAATTTAAATATTTCGGCACCAAAAAAAAAAAAAAAAAAAACTTTACAGAGCATCTAGTCCAATGTCTTCACTTTTTTTGGGGGGGGCGGTGGGGTGGGATGCAGTATGTGGGACCCTAGTGGAATTCTAGTTCCCCAACCAGGGACTAAACCTTGTTTTGGAAGTGCAGCATCTTAACCACTGGACCACCAGGGAATTCCTCAATGCCTTCACTTTATTAAAGAAGAAAACAAAGACCTAGAAAAATTAAAACACAGCCAAATCAGAGCGTGGTAACACAGGAATTAAAACTTGTATCTAATGATTTATTCATTCAAGAATTTACATTCTCTCATTTAATACACACAAAATGCTTCCCATCTAACCCAACTTCAAGTTATCCATGATATCAACAGACACAAGTCAGAAGTGGAAGAAGCCACAAAAGATGTAGTGAAGGAAAAAGCCAATACTTCTTTCATCTTCTTCCATCTCCAAACCTCCTTTCAAAGAAACTGGCTAAAAATATAGCCCTCCACTCAAAGATTAACCTTGTCTAAACCCAAACCAATGACAAAGAAGAATTCAAAGAAAAGTTACATGGGTCAGTATGCAAGGGGTTCAGAAAGAAAGAAAACAATTTTAAGAACTGCGATTCTGGTGTCAACATATCATAAATATCTATGAATATTAAGTATTTTAAATAGTACTGTTATTAGGCCCAACATTTTTCAAGCACAAGTGCTATCAACCTCATATCTTACTTGGTTTGTTTCCAGAGGATGTTAAACATTTACATTTAGAGATTTTCACAAAGACCAGTTAAACAAACACTGCTGAGAACCGTCCAAAAATAGCTGCTCCAATTCCAAGACTCAATTTAAGGTACAGAGAGAAATGGCATCTTCTCCAGGAAAGCACTCAATCCCAGGTTACTAGGGTTGTCCACCATCTGTTTATTCAGATAATACTTTCCTTCCATAAATCACCCTCCTGGGATACATGACAGGAGTACTGACAGTGAAGAAAGAGAGTCTGGTAAAGAGTCTATTTGCAAACTTAGAAATCCGTTTAAATTTTGACCACCACTACCAAACATTCCATAAAGAATGCAAAATTCATTGCATTTAATTTCTTTAGCACTGAGGCTAAGAATGAGTCCCCCACTTGCTCTATGATTTGTGGCAAGTTGCTTAACTTCTGTGCTTCAGATTCCTCAACTGGAAAGTAAGGATAATAACAGTACCTACTCTAGCAGGAATTATTAATACGAGGATTAAATTAGTGCATGTAAAGTATGTAGTGGCTCAGTGGTAAAGAATCCACCTGCCAATGCAGGAGACCAGGGTTCGATCCCTGGGTTGGGAAGATTCCCTTAAGTAGGAAATGGCAACCCACTCCAGTATTCTTGCCTGGGAAGTCCCATGGACAAAGGCGGGCTACAGTCCATGGGACTGCAAAGAGTGAGACACGACTGAGGGAGCTATAGCATAGAGAATGTCTTATTTTTATTTTCTTAAAATTCTGTTTCATTTCAAACTGCATTTTAAACAATCCCTAGTTGAAGATAATTTTTATTCTGAAAATAACCTCACTTTTTTAATAACTCACTTGAGTTTTCTTGCCACAATATAAACTTTTTTGAGAAATTTTTTCATTGGTTGCTTTTAAAAGGCAAATAAATCCCAGGGTTTACTAAGTGATACTCCTATGGAAACTCTTAAGTGTAGCTACACATATAAATTTTTTTCTTCTGCATTCTTGGTGCATGTTCATCCTGAGTAGAGTGCTCCTCCAGAAATTACCCACATATAGAAATAAGACTGGCTTTAAGTGGCTACTGTGATGGAAACGGTGTCTTAGATACAACCTAGACTTAAGGTAAATTAAATAGTTAACAAACTGTGGTTTAGAGAATGTTTTAATGACATTTTATTTAAAAGGGTATACCATTGCTGTAATTTTCTATTGGTTACGGTTTTAATAAAAGTGTACAAAATGAAATGAATCTCAAAAACACATTAAACAAAAGAAGCCAGATAAAAAGAGTACATGTGGTATTATTCCATTTATATGAAATTCAAAAACAGGCAAAAATCAGAAAGTAGTTGCAGAGTAAAACTAAAATGAAAGGGCATTAAACAACTTTCACTGATCATTCATATAAATTAAGTCACAGCTTTGAATATTATCCTGCTTTGAATATTATTCCTAGATTCCATGTAAAAACTGGAGCCCACTCAGAAAATGAAAAAAATAAAGAAGACAAAGAACAATAATATAACTTCACTTAAAGGAGATACTTAAAGGCTAATGATCACATTTAAAAATAGTCTACTGGAGATCAAATAAATACAAATTTAAGAAACCAGTTACTATTTTCTCCTTATATTAACATTTTAAATACTTTTAAATATTTTAAAATAATAACACTGCTCGCAAAGGTATTAATACATAGCTCAGTCTCATACTGCTAAGGGGAATATAAATCGGTGCAACCTTTCTGGAGAGCAACAATGCAATGTTTTGCTCTCCTGAAAGCTCTAAGAAATGTATAACTTGACCTAATAATTCCATTCAAATGTATTTATCTTAAAAATATAGAAATGTGGACAAAGATTTGGGTTTAGCAATATTCACTGAAGTTTTGTTTGTAATAATTGGAAATCAACAAGCAAGCTAAACGTGAACACTACGGAGACTGAGTGCATAAATAATAATGCATCCATTATTGGAATATTCTTCAGCTGTTCTAAACTGTTTCAAATTATTTTAATAAAATGTATGTTAATGAAAGCAGCTTACAAATGTATGTACACAGTAAAATATGCAATGAGGAAAAATTAGAAACAATGTCATTAAAAAATCATAATTAGAGGCCAACATCATAGAAACTACTATTATATTTCATAACTGTCTGGATTTTATTGTAAGAACACCAGTGTTACCCCTCACTAACTACGTCTACTGGAGAGGAAAAAAAAAAACAACAGAAGGATTAGAACATTCGTTAAAGGAACACACTGATAGGCGTTATTTCAGATATGAGCAGCCAACTCATTAAATGAAGTCAAAGTCCTTCAAGATATGCTAATACATCTCTAACAATAAAAAGTTACAGAATTCAATACAATGCAAATATATATCAATCATGCTTAATTTGAGCTAGGGAAAATAATTCGATGATTTAGTGATTTTCCACAGGACTGGGCTCCACTCTTTTATAAAGCAACAAAAGGGAAAGGCACAGCAAGAAGTCAAGCCAGCAACCAGATTTCCCAGGAAATTAGCTCTTACTTGGCAAAGTACTGGCCTCATATTCTAAAGAAACAGAACTCTACAAATAGAGATGAGACACGTAATATTTAAACACTCTGTAAAAGATGTATACTTTTCCCTTTGCTTGTAAGACCTCCAAAAGAGAATAATTAATGCCTCTTAAAACATAGGGAAAAACTTAAAAACCCAATTTAGAGTCAAATGTTCTACAAATAAAGAATAAACTTCTTTCAAAATGCTAAGTAATCTCACAAGTTGTAAAGTAACTGTATTTTCATGATTTTTTTAAATGAAAGAAAAATACCATGATGTTTCCAACCTTCAACTAGGATTACGTGGAAATGGAAACTTTGATTCTGATACTAACTCTGAATTTTTTAATTTACCAAGGCTAATAAAGATACTTATTTCTTTATAATGTTTTCAATCGTCATTATAGAACATTTCCTTCGATCTCCAACTTAAAAAAAAAAAGCCTTAGTACTTGATCTTCCCTCAGAAAAAGGCTATGTGTTAATAATCCAAAAGAGTCTTCTTAAGATAAAAAAGGTAACAGGATAGGAGAGTTAAAGAAGGAAAAGGTGTAACAGAAGCTTTTCTTCCTTTATGTCACATGTTTGAAACCTAACCCCGATTTCCATTAAATGGTCCAACACTGAAGCTTCTATAGAACTTTGTGCACAAAATTGCCCAGTAAGCAGAAAAATGGCAGATGAATTTCATTTAATACTCAAGAATAAAGTAATGAAAGGATGAAATCGACAATCATATATTTTAAGTCAGTGGGGTTCATTTATAACCCATTCTTACAACTCTAAGCTGCTTCCCTCTGCCCCACTAGACCAAAAGGTCAACAAATTGCTATTCTGAAGAATTAGTAACAAAGCAGAAAATTTTATTAAACTTTTCTAACAAGCCAATAAACAAAAGGTAATGGTCTTAACAAAGGGTGCTGAGGCAACTGGATAACCATAAGTAAAAAAATTAAGTTGGGCCCCTTCCCCATACCATACACAAAAATTAACCCAAAATGGAACTAAATGTAAGGGCTAAAATTTATATAAACACTTAGAAGCAAACACAGGCATAAATATTCATGACCTTGAATAAGGCAATTGTTTCTTAGATATTTTACCAAAAGCACAAAGACAGGGCTATATCAAAATGAAAAAGGTTTGCACTTCAATGGCCACCACTAAGAAAGTGAAAATATGAGCCATACTGGGAGAAAATATTTGCAAATCATGTATCTAACATGGGACTTGTATCCAGAACATGTATAAAAGTTTTCCATAACTAAAAACACAATAACAAAAAACAATTCCATTTTTTAACATGTGCAGGAGATCCAAATAGATAATATTTCAAAGATAATATACAAATGTCCAATAAACCCACAAAAAAATTCTCAGTATCAACAGCCATCGGGAAAATGCAAAACAAAACCACCATGAATTATTACTTCACATCTACTAGATTGACTACAAAAAAGACAGAGATAATAACAAGTGCTGGTGAGGATGTGAAGAAGTCAGAATGTTCATTCCCACTGTCAGTGGGAATGTAAATTATAGAAGCTTTGGAAACTGACTTAACATATACCCAGCAACTCCACTATTAGGTATACACCCAAAAGAAACGAAAACACATGTTCCTAAAACAAAAATCTGTACGTGAATGTTCATAGTTTTATTTGAATAGGCAGAAACTGGAAACAATCCCATATCTTATCAACAGAATCATTTTAAAAATTGTGACACATATTGGAACACTGCTGCTGCTACTGCTAAGTCGCTTCAGTCGTGTCCGACTCTGTGCAACTCCACAGACAGCACCCCACCAGGCTCCGCCGTCCCTGGGATTCTCCAGACAAGAACACTGGAGTGGGCTGCCATTTCCTTCTCCAATGCATGAAAGTGAAAAGGGAAAGTGAAGTCGCTCAGTCGTGTCCAACTCTTAGAGACCCTATGGACTGTAGCCCACCAGGCTCCTCTGTCCATGGGATTTTCCAGGCAAGAGTACTGGAGCGGGGCTGCTGCTGCTGCTGCTGCTGCGTCACTTCAGTCGTGTCCGACTGTGTGTGACCCCACAGATGGCAGCCCACCAGGCTCCCCCGTCCCTGAGTGGGGCTACTCAGGAATAAAAAGGAACACATTACTGATACACAAAATAACATAGATAAACCTCAAGACAAAGTGAAAGACACCAGACCTCCCTCTCAAAGAGTATACACCATGCAATTCTCTTTGCATAAAATACTAGAAAATGCAAACTGTACTGACAGCAGATTGTTATTCTGAGTGTGGAAAGGGAGAGATGGTTTACCAAAGGGTAAACCTTACCCAAAGGGCATAAGGAAACTTTTAAACTGGTATATTCCTTATTTTGATTGTAGTATGTAAATAGATAAAAACTCATGAAACTGTATACTTTAAATATATGCAATTTCATTACATATCAATTACACCTGAATTTTGTAAAAGGTATATGCCATTTTGGGGGAAGAGAAGTTTCTGAAATGATACATTTGGGTAAGAAAAGGGTAGAAAAAGTAGGCTGAGAGCTCTTAGTATGATGCAGCTTTTTAAAAGACAAAATATTAACCAATCCCTACATGGTAATACCTGAATTTTCAGCCAGAAAATGGAGGAGTCAAAATAACCAAGGCTACCTATGAATTCAGTCTAGCCTTATAAAGTGAAAATTTTAAAAATTCATCTCAACATTTATTTGAATGTACATATTCTTCAAATTGGGCTTCCCTGGTGGCTCAGACCATAAGGCTGTATGCCTTATTCTCAGGCATAAAGAATATGCCTGCAATGCAGGAGACCCAAGTTCAATCTCTGGGTTGGGAAGATCCCTTAGACAAGGGAATGGCTGGCTACCCACTCCAGTATTCCTGCCTGGAGAATTCCACAGACAGAGGAGCCTGATGGGATACAGTCCATGGTGTCATATGACTCTCAGACACGACTGAGAAACTAACACTTTCACTACACTACTTTCACTACTATTCTTCAAATTGGATGTAATTTTAGGACTCTGAACTAAAATGGATGGGAGTGGGAAACTGGATTAAGATGACCATTACATCTACTCCTGTGGGCAAGAATCCCATAGAATGCAGTAGCCCTTATAGTCAACAAAACAGTCTGAAACACACTACTTGGGTGCAATCTCAAAAATGACTGAATGATCTTGGTTCATTTCCAAGGCAAATCATTCAACACCACAGTATCCAAGTCTATGCCCCAACCACTGATGCTAAAGAAGCTGAAGTTGAACAGTTCTATGAAGACCTACAAGAAGACGTTCTAGAACTAACACCAAAAATGAAGTCCTTTTCATCAAAAGGGATCGTAATGCAAAAGTAGGAAGTCAAGAGATATCTGGAGTAACTGGCAAGTTTGGCCTCAGAGTACAAAATGCTGCACTGTGCTTAGTTACTGAAGTCATGTCCAATTCTTTGCAACTCCATGGACTGTAGCCCGCCAGGCTCCTCTGTCCATGGGGATTTTCCAGCCAAGAATACTGGAGTGGGTTGCCATGCCTTCCTCCAGGGGATCTTCCCACAACCCAGGGATAGAACTGGGGTCTCCCGCATTGCAGGTGGATTCTTTACCAACTGAGCCACCAGGGAAGCCCAAGAATACTGGAGTGGGTAGCCTATCCCTTCTCCAGGGGATCTTCCCACAACCCAGGAATCGAACCAGATTTTCCTGCATTGCAGGTGGATTTTTTACCAGCTGAGCTACCAGGGAAGCCCAAAATGAAGCAGGGCAAAGGCTAATAGAGTTTTGCCAAGAGAACCCACTGGTCATAGCAAACACCCTCTTTCAACAACACAAGAGCAGACTCTACACATGGACATCAGCAGATGGTCAATACTGTAATCAGACTGATTTATTTTCTGCAGCCAAAGATGGAAAAGCTTTATACAGTCAGCAAAAACAAGACCTGGAGCTGACTGTGGACCATGAGCTCCTTATTGCAAAATTCAGACTTAAATTGAAGAAAGTAGGGAAAACCACTGTACCATTCGGGTATGACCTAAATCAAATCCCTTATGATTATATAGTGGAAGTGACAAACAGATTCAAGGGATTAGATCTGATAGACAAAGTGCCTAAAGAACTACGGACAGAGGCTTGTACCTACAGGAGGCAGTGACCAAGAAAAAGTAATGAAAGAAGGCTAAGTGGTTGTCTGAGGAGGCATTACAAATAGCTTAGAAGAGAAGCGAAAGGCAAGGGAGAAAGGGAAAGATGGGAAAGATACACCCAACTGATACAGAGTTGTTACAGAGAATAGCAAGGAGAGATAAGAAAGCCTTCTTTATGTGAACAATGCAAAGAAATAGAGGAAAACAGTAGAATGGGAAAGACTAGAGAGCTCTTCAAGAAAACTGGAGATATCAAGGGAATATTTCACACAAGGATTGGCACAGTAAAGGACAGAATGTCAAGGACCTAATAGAAGCAGAAGAGATTAAGAAGGGGTGGCAAGAATATACATAAGAATATATAAAATAGCATAAAAAATACAAAAAAGGTCTTAATGACCCAGATAACAACAATGGTGTGTTCACTCACCTAAAGCCAACAACCTGGAGTGTGAAATGAAGCGGGCCTTAGAAGCATTATTACAAACAAAGCTAGTGGAGGTGACAAAATTCCAGCTAAGCTATTTAAAAATCTTAAAAGATGACGCTGTTAAAGTGCTGCACTCAATATGTATGTCAAGCAAATTTGGAAAACTTAGCAGTGGCCACAGGACTGGAAAAGGTCAGTTTTGATTCCAATGCCAGAGAATACTCAAACTATTGTACAACTGCACTCATTTTCACATGCTAGCAAGGTAATGCTCAAAATCCTTCAAGCTAGGCTTCGAAAGTACGTGAACCGAAAATGTGCAGATGTACAAGCTGGATTTAGAAAAGGCAGAGGAACCAGAGATCAAACTGCCAAGATCCGTTGGATCACAAATTAAGCAAGAGGTTTCCAGAAAAACAGCTACTTCTGCTTCGTTGACTACGCTATAGCCTTTGACTATGCGGATCACAACAAACTGTGGAAAATTCTTATAGAGATGGAAACACTAGACCACTTTACCTGTCTCCTGAAAAACCTGTATTAAGGTCAAGAAGCAATGGTCAGAACTGGACATGGAATAACAGACTGCTTCAAAACTGAAAAAGGAGTTTGCCAAGGCTGTATATTGTCACCACGCTAATTTAACTTATATGCAGAGTGTATCACGCAAAATGCCAGGCTGGATCAATCACAAGCTGGAATCAAGATTGCAGGAGAAATATCAACAACCTCAGATATGCAGATGATACCACTCTAAAAAAGCGAAGAAGAACTAAAGAGTCTCTTAAATGAGAGTGATAAAGGAAGAGTGAAAAAGCTGGCTTAAAACTCAACATTTAAAATATGAAGATTATGGCATCCAGTTCCATCACTTAATAGCAAATAGAAGGGAAAAAAGTGGAAAGAGTGACACATTTTATTTTCTTGGGCTCCCAAATCACTGCTAACAGTGACTGCAGCCATGAAACTGAAAGACACTTGCTCCTTGGAAGAAAAGCTATGACAGACCTAGTCAGTGTATTAAACAGAGAGACATCACTTTGCCCACAAAGTTTCATATAGTCAAAGCTATGGTTTTTCCAGTAGTCATGTACGGATATGAGAGCTGAACCATAAAGAAATCTGAGTGATGAAGAATTGATGTTTTCAAATTGTGGTGCTGGAGAAGACTCTTGAGAGTCCCTTGGACTGCAAGGAGATCAAACCAGTCAATTGTAAAGGAAATCAACCCTGAATATTCATTGGAAGGACTAATGCTGAAGTTCTAATCCTTTGGCCACCTGATGCAAAGGGCCGACTCATTGAAAAAGACCCTGATGCTGGAAAAGATTGAGGGCAAGAGAAGGGGGTGACAGAGGATGAGATGGTTGGATGGCATCACTGACACAATGGACATGATTTTAAGCAAACTCCAGGAGATAGTGAAGGACAGGGAAGCCTGGTGTGCTGCAGTCCATGGGGTCACAAAGAGTCTGACTTAGCTACTGAAGAACAACAATTCTACAAATATAAACGTATATGCATACGTATAGATGTACAAAGTAATAAATGTTAAACATATATGTAAGTGTAAGGCTTCCCAGGTGGCGCTAGTGGTAAAGAACCTGCCTGCCAATGCAGGATACATAAGAGACTTGGCTTCGATCCCTGGATCATGAAGATCCCCTGGAGGAGGTGGTAACCCACTCCAGTATTCCTGCCTGGGATAATCCCAAGGACAGAGGGTCCATAGGGTTGCAAAGAGTCAGACACGACTTAAGTGACTTAGTACACAGTACGCAGTACATGTAAGTATAATGCGTATAGATATTTAGAACTTATTACTTTTGTCTACAGATAATATTTGATGAGCAAATGGATTTGAGAGAGCTTTACTAACCACAGAAAATATCTACCCCTCAATCCAAAGAGTTGCAGGCAACAGATTAAGAACTGCCAATGAAGCTATTCAATGCCAAGGAGATACAGTATTTAAATATTACCTTAAATAAAACTTAAGTCTAATGAAAAATGTATCTAATTGGTTCCTTAGCTATACTTCATAATCCAAAAGAATTTAGGGATTAATTATAACAATGCTAATCTGGGTATAGATAATTAAGAATTTACTATGACTGAATGGCAAAAAATACAGCTGATTTAAAATACTCAAATTTTTCCACAGGTTGACTGAACCAAAAATAAGACAACAGAGTCAAGAAGAATTCAAGATTGCTTTTAATGTCTAATGAAGTTTAAGTTTCATAGTTCAATTTAATATATGATTCTTCCATAGTCCATGCAAAAAAAAAAAAAAAAAGAAAAATCTTTTGCCTCCTATCTGCTTTGTTCACTTTACCTCCTACCTGCAATCCTGCATCCTTACAACAGTAGCCAAGGTTTGCTAAGTATGGGGTCACACAGAGTCAGACACGACTGAAGCGACTTAACAGCAAGCAACCCCATAGACGGCAGCCCACCAGGCTCCACCGTCCCTGGGATTCTCCAGGCAAGAACACTGGAGTGGGTTGCCATTTCCTTCTCCAATGCATGAAAGTGAAAAGGGAAAGTGAAGTCGCTCAGTCATGTCCGACTCTTAGTGACCCCATGGACTATAGCCTACCAGGCTCCTCTGCCCATGAGATTTTCCAGGCAAGAGTACTGGAGTGGGGTGCCATTGCCTTCTCCATTACTATGAGCTAAGTACTGTTAAATGCTTTACACAAATTATCTCATAATTCTCAAAGCTATTTATTTCACAGATGAGAAAACTAAATTAATTTGCCTAAGGAAGTAGAGCTGGATTTGAACTCGGCCAATCAAAGTTAATTTAGTTGATGTTATAAATTCAACTGGCGGTCAGAGTCTCCCCATCATTCACTCAGTACATTTGTATCCCAGAGAATACCAAAAATGATAAAGTCGTGACTTCAAAAACTTTACAGCTTTATGAAGATTAAATCTAATACCACAAAATAAATTTTTAAAAAATCCTCACCAATATGAGGATAATATACCAAGCTGTATGGTTTCTAAAATTAAGCTGGAATATCAAGGAATGGAGCATTAAGAAATCAACAGCTTTTGATAAAATATGTTAACATTTTTAGAAATGATGACCAGTCATAAAAAAAAAAATTTTTTTTTTGGCCATGCTGTGCAGCATCTGCAGCATGTTAGTTCCCCAAACAGGCATCAAACCCACACCCCCAGCACTGGAAGTCTAGAATCTTAACCACTGGACTGCCAGGGAAGCCCCACCAGTCATATGAATAGATATTCACAATTCATTTTCTTGCCAATATACCCAATACAGTATTTACTACTATAATCACCGCAAGAATAAGAAAGACTCTGCTACCATAGGAAAACACCCCTTCATACGACGAATAATAAAGAATTTTCAAAAATAAGAATGGATCTGGGAATTTCCTGACTATCCAGGAGCTAGGACTCAGTGCTTTCACTGCCATGGCCTAGATTCAATCCCTGGCCAGGGAATTAAGATCCCGCAAGCCACGAGAGGCAGCCCTCCCCGCAAAAAAAAAAAAAAAAAAAAAAAAAAAAAGAATAAATCTACTCTTTAAAATAGTTAACTATTCAAAATTATGTTCACTGATGAAATTAAAATAAAGCCCATAACATCATGAATGTTATGGAAATTATACAGCTGCTTTCATCAGAGACAATTTAAGAGATAATATAGCTTTTAACAGCTTTCTACATGTGAAAAAAGATTTTTCTTTCACGTTTGACCAAATCCTTAACTAAGGAAGGTACGGGGCTTAACTTAAGAAATAAAATCTACTTCAACTTGAATCATGAAGAGTAATGTATTAACTATAAGGGAAGATAAACTGATCCTTTCTAACTAGCATTTAGAACAAATTTTAAGTCATTAAATCTATAACATTCAACTTTTTTTTCCAGTAGCAGGGTTAATGGCACCCACTATTAGGAAAAATCCCTGATGCTGGGAAAGACTGAGGGCAGAAGAAGAAGAGGGCATCAGAGGATGAGATGGCTGAACTGTATCACCGATGCAATGAACATGAACTTGGACAAACTCTGGGAGATGGTGAGCGACAGGGAGGCCTGGCATCCTGCAGTCCATGGGGCTGCAAAGAGTTAGACCGACCGGGCAGCTGAACAACAATGTTAGCAAAACTCAGGCAGAAGAGGATCAGATGATATGCTTGGAGATACAACCTGTGACCACATAAAAAAATATAATCCTCATTACCCCATGTAAATATTAGCCTTTTACCCCATGTATACCAACCACAAAAACAAAGATTGTAAATACTTAAAATACATGTAAAATTATAAAGTCAATTCCTGTTTTTCTAACTACCACATTGCTTATAATCACAGTATCTGGGATATTAAGAAAGAGCTAGTTCAGTTCAGTCACTCAGTTGTGTCCGACTCTTTGCGACCCCATGAATCGCAGCACGCCAGGCCTCCCTGTCCATCACCAACTCCCAGAGTTCACCCAGACTCACGTCCATCAAGTCGGTGATGCCATCCAGCCATCTCATCCTCTGTCACCCCCTTTTCCTCCTGCCCCCAATCCCTCCCAGCATCGGAGTCTTTTCCAATGAGTCAACTCTTCACATGAGGTGGCCAAAGTATTGGCGTTTCAGCTTTAGCATCATTCCTTCCAATGAACACCCAGGACTGATCTCCTTTAGAATGGACTGGTTGGATCTCCTTGCAGTCCAAGGGACTCTCAAGAGTCTTCTCCAACACCACAGTTCAAAAGCATCAATTCTTCGGCGCTCAGCCTTCTTCACAGTCCAACTCTCACATCCATACATGACCACAGGAAAAACCATAGCCTTGACTAGACGGACCTTTGTTGCCAAAGTAAAGAAAGGGCTAAGATTGCTATAATTACTAATTATTAACATCATCGTGTACTGAGTGCCCACTATATGCAAGGTACTACATAAAATGCTTTTTGTTTAATTCTCATTATCAGGACAGTTAAGGAGGATATTAGAAGCTCCATTTTATAGATGACAAAACTAAGGCTATGAAAGATTTCATAAACTGCCTACTGCCTAATTAGTCAATTAGTAAATGACAGAGCCAGGGTTCAAAACCATGGTCAAACAATCACAGAACTTGGGTTTTTTTCTATCCTATCATTCTTCCTCAGAACACAAATGATACTTCTTTCAATTTCTCTATATGGTAGTTACAAATGTACTTCTGTGATCATCAGGCTATTCTGTGAGTCTGAGATTCTAGGTTGAAAAAAATTTATTAAATAATACTGGGAGCTAAAATTCCTGATTAAAAAAGTCAGAAGCATCACTTACTTTTCTAAAGTCAAAGACAGTCAATCTTAAAAGATATGAATTTTGCTTTTTTTCTGTGTTCCTGACTTCCCTGACTTTGTCTTTATTCAGGAGCCAAGCAAGTGTTCTACAGCTTTAAATTCCTTTTCCTCCCTAACTAAACTGGAAAAATCTGATAATCACTTTTCTAATTAACTATATAACTTTAATACAAACAGGTTACCATAATTAATATTTTGCTACCTAATCAGAGAACTCAAGACTTTGCTAGTGAATGTAAGGTAGCAACAAGCAAGTAGGGAGAAAGAGTCTGGGTAGGCAGAGAAAGCGAAGCCACTGAAGTCAATTATTAACCAACTCCTTGGTTCATCCATTTAAGGTGACTGGAGTCTTCTTCCTGCCTAGTCCCAGACTCCATTAAAAAGGACAAATGGGAAGGCATGGCCTAGTAACAAGTGTTGGGCACCTATTCCCAAGAGCTAGAGAGCAGAGTCGAGTATCCTGCCTTCTAAATCCGCATGGTCCAGCCCAGATTCCCATCCTAGGACTAGCAATTCTCATGGTGTTCATTTGTATTCTGACATGCTTTCCTGAGTGGAACACAACAAAGGAAGAGTTCTAACAAGCAGGACGAAAAATATGCCCATGCAAGAATGTTGCAAATAGGATCAACCTCCTTTACATATGTCACGCTAGGAAAACTGCCAAGAATGGCTCACTCCTCTAGACATACTTCCTGCAGATCCGCCAGACTCCACCTCAAACACGTCAGTATTCTCCTCATTCTCCCTTAGTCTCAAACCTCCTTTTGCCCTAAGATTTCCCAAATGCATATTTTATATTCTCAAAAATATATGGCAATAAGATAAAGACAACCTATTTATTAGTACTTGTATTTCATAGTTGAACAGCCTAAAATGCCTTATACACAATTTGCCTTTAATGAGATTTCTAATATGTTAAATTACTGAAGATAAATTTTCTTTGCAAATAAATTGGTCTTTATTTTCAAAAAATTATATTTCTTTGTAAATAAAAGATTTACCATTATATCAAGACAAAGAAATGATAGCAAAAAAAAAAAAAAGTTTTTTAATTTAAGGAGTACAACTATATCCTTTCTCCCCAGCCCCACCAAGGAAACATATATCAGAATTCAGAAATTGGCAAAATTTAAGATCCATTCCGTACAAATCAAAATTTATTAAACACAACATATGTATTTTGACAAGTCCAAAATAAAATGTAGCTTTCCAAGTACGCTATTAAAATACCTCTGTTTAAGGTAGTAAGTTTAGCTAGGGAACTTTTCTGATAAAAGGAATTCTCCCAGCAAACCAAAAACAAGACACACAGAACTCCAGATCTTCAGGTAGCACACTTCCATTAGGATCTATTGTATGAGTATTTGGAGAGCAAAAAGCAGAGAAAAGAGATCAGAATCTACATATAAAAGATAAAACTTTACTGAAATAGAAAATGAACTTAATTAACTAGTTTTAATTGAACTTCCACTTGTAAAAATAATTTACATGAATATTCTTTGAAACGGGAAAAAGAGCCTCACTAAATTGTACAGTCAAAAGCAGTTTCTTTGGGATTTAAAAACCACCCATTTTTTTCAACAACAGATTAACAAATCTCACTGTAAAAAGGGTTGAGCAATGAGAGCTATTTGTAGATAAATATGATTAAATTATGGGTAAACAGTAAGTCAACTGAATAAAGTCCATTTATCAAAAAGCGAGTAATCAAACTAATGTGCACAATTATGAAGAATGAATTTTATATTTTTCCCACACTCTATTAAAGATTTTACATTCTTCCATCAGTTAGTAAAGAACCAAATGATCTATACAAAAGTGCCTATCAACTGTACAATAATTAAAGAACAACCATTCTGGTGGTAGGGATACTTCATTTAACTCAATGCAAGGAATTTAAAAGCTTTCATCCTTGCAACCTTTGTCACAAAAATTAGTAAATTTGTTTCATGAAAAGACCGCCTATGTGTTTCAACTCAAATATGCCATGATTTTGTGGCTTTCCAAAGACTGAAATTTTTTTCAAAGATTGAAATTTTAATAAAATATAAGAAAAATGAAATACAAATAAAAATTATTTTTCAGAGAGAGAAAAATCTAAAATTCCTGATGCGAAGCTACTCCAAAAATTTATTCACAATTTCATAAAACATAAATGAAAGGGTTACATATATCTCCTGGAATAAAGATCTTAAAGAGAGCTGTAAGAATCTCTTTGTTTTTAATACTGCTTTCTCTGTTCTTGCATCCATTAAAACAGATATAAATTAACTCTGTAAATATAAATCATCTAGTCGTATAAAAAAATCAAGAACAGTAAAAAATATACGTAAATATTCTCAATATAGCTTTAAATAAGTATGTAGATTACATTTAGGTCCCTCAAACAAGTTAAAACTTAAAATATATGCCACATCAAGATCATTCTGAAGGGAGAAAACCATCAGAACAAAAGCTCCTGCTTAATAAACTACTTTGTAGGTAAAACTCTCTCCCAGGTGCATTTAATTGTCCAGTATTATCACCATTTTTCTTCAAAAACCTAGAAATCTAAAATACAGAAGTATATTTGGTTCTCTTAAAAATGCTTTTATATATTTTGTACGAAAGGCCATAAAAATTTTTTTAATTCTTTTACTCTCTAAAAAGGAAACACCCTTTTGCTTTTCCCTTTTGAAATATGTCTTATTTGGTTTTTACTTACTTTCTACACATGAACTTTTCTCAAACCAGTCTCTTTCAGTATTAGTTGTTACTGTCAATATGTCTGTGTAGACTTGGGTTTTTTACAGACTGTGCTCTACAGTATACTGGTAAGAAAAGCTAAAGAGGAGGGCATGAGTGAAACAAAAGTGGACCACATCTGAGAAACACCATTCAATTTCAACTCTCTGCCTCAAATACCGTTCAGTACTCATGCCAAATATTCTCAATTTCTAAAAAGAAACACAACACAGTATGATAAGGCAAACACAGGAGAAACCAAATCATCAACTGAAGAAATTTAACAGAATGTATCACCACCTGAGAAAGAAATACCACAAAAAGAAAAACAAATAATAAACCCAGTTCCTGGATGTCCCTACTGAAACATCACTTTTACTGCATTCCATAGCTCAAAACAGTTTTACAAACTCTTTTTAATGTAAGAAATACATTTTACATTGTAACCTAGTACACACATGTACGTCATCCTGGTGGCTCAGATGGTAAAGAATCCACCTACAATGCAGGAGACCCAGGTTCGATCTCTGGTTTGGGAAGATCCCCTGGAGAAGGAAATGGCAACCCACTCCAGTATTCTTGCTTGGAGAATTTCATGGACAGGGGAGCCTGGCGGGCTACTGTCCATGGGGTCACAAAGACTCTGACACGACTGAGTGACTAACACACATGTATGAGCAAAATTTTCCAAAACAATATTTTTCCTTGCCATGTGCAATAGTAGTCAATTCTGTTCTATTTCATTTATTTGTAATGCTGGTGGTAACCCACTAAATTGATTTTATAGTTACTAATAAAGTATCATCCAGTTAGAAAAACAGGCTTAAAATAGGGTAAGCAAAAGGAGAAGGGGGGAGCAAAGGATGAGAGGGTTAGATAGCAAGCATCATCAACTCAATGGACATGAATTTGAGCAAACTCTGGGAGACAGGGGAGGACAGAGGAGTATGGCTTGCTGCATGCAGTCCATGGGTCAAAAAGAGTTGGACTCGGCTTAGCAACTAAACAACAAAAAAACCCAGGGTACCCCTTATAGAGTATTAGGGGTTTTTTTTGTTTGTTTTTGCAATTTTCTTCTACCTGTCTAGCAGGTAGACAGGTATTTTAAGGCTGCTACATTATTTTGTTGTTTTATTCACTGAGTCGTGTCTGATTCTTTTCCCACCCCAAGGGCTGTAGCCAGCCAGGCTCCTCTGTCCATGGGATTTCCCAGGCAAGAATATCGGAACGGGTTGCCATTTCCTTCTCCAGGAGATCTTCCCGACCCAGGGATCCAAAGTGCGTTTCGTCAATTGGCAGGTGGATTCTTTATCACTCAGCCACCAAGGAATCCCTTGCTACATTATTACTACTTTCAATAAAGCAAGTGGTTCTTAAAATGTTCCCCTGACCAACATAAGCATCACCTGAGAGAAATTCAAACTCCAGGCCCCACCCTAGACCTACAGTATCAGAAATTCTGGATGGAATCAGCAGTCTGTATTTTAGCAAGCCCTCCAGGTGATTCTGGTTCAAGTTCAAGTTCCAGAATGACGCATTAAAGAATTCTAAGCCTTTCTTCATCCTCTACACATTTTTTAAAAATCCAGTATATAGGACTTATTCTGTGCCAGTTACTATTCTCAAAGTTCCACAGATATTAATTCACATGAAAAAAAAAAAAAACAACCCTAAGAAGAAGGAAGTATCCGTATCCCTATTATATAGATGAAACTTCTTCACAGAGAGGTTAAGCTATCGAAGCTAGGTGGTGGAACCAGAATTCAAACTTATTTCTAATTTGGAGAAAGTAAGCCTACCCCTCTTCATGCCTCTCCTCTTCCTGATCAAGTTCAGCTATTCCTCCCTGTTTCCCATTCAAATTCCCCATCTTGTCTATGTCCTTATTTTCTAACATGATTGCTCTCGTCCTAAACATTTCTTTCCTAAAGCACTGGAATGCAAGTCACAACCTTGCTTTGAGAACCCATTCTCTGGCCCTAGATGGCAGGCACGTCAGTATTATTATGCAGCTGAAGTTTCTTCTATTTCTGAAGTTATTAGAACCTATTAAAGGCCCCCATGTTATTCCTCGTTACCTACTATCCTGGTCAGTTTCCACGAGACTACTAGTCTCTTCCTGAACAACTTTCTCGCTACCTCCTACGACGCCCTATCTCCTACTCCCTTCCTACAAGGAAACTAACAACTACTTCTCCCGCCTACCCCCCGAGTCATTTTGCTTGACTAATCCCCAACTGAGAGGACTTCACTCTTCGGCTAAACCTCTCACCACTTCTCAAACCGGAGCTACCCCCTCGAGGTTTTGTTGGTGTTTTTTTGTTTGTTTGTTTGTTTTTTGTTTCCCAAAACTCTGCTCGCCCGGGGATCCTCACACCCAGTTCCCAGTCCAGTCTTGGATCTTCCATCGCAGACCAGCGGTGGGGGGCAGGGCGCTGCCGTCCCTCCCCAAGCTGTTCAAGGTCTCCAGCGGTCCGACCAACCGAAGCCCCGCCAGAGCTCCCACAGCGCTGCTCTCGTGGATGGCCGCCTTTCTCAGGAGAATCCCCCGCCCCCTCCCTGCCTCCTTCCTCGACATCCTCACTGGGACCCCTGCCGCCCTTGGCCTCCCTTCTCCCTCGGACCCGGGCCACTCCCAGTCTCCCGTCTCCCCCCCCCCCCCCAGCTTTCTCCGCTCGGGCCGCTCCCGGACTTCCCGGGTTCCCACCTTCTTCCTCACACCTAAAGGTGTCCGGAGTATACCCGCGTCACCTCGTCCCTCAGACCAGGTCGTAACCGGTCACTCCCTTCTCCGGGACCACAGACGCTCCCGTCTCCCCCAGGAACCTACCCCTCACACGCACCGGTCGCCGGTCAGTGTCCCAGACCCGACCAGCTAGGCGTCCCGAGGGACCTGCTGGCCTGACTCGCTTGGGTCCGGCCCCGCAGCCTACCTTGCCACACTACGAACTCCGCCGCAGGAGCCGGGCGGCTCTCCCACCAGCCCAGTCAGGGCGAACTCGCCGCCGTCGCCGCCCCCGCCCTGGCCCCGGCCCGGGCCGGGCTGGACCCGCAGTCGAGGCCCCCTTCCCGCTGGCTTCCGCTTCGGGAGCGCAGAGATGGAGTTTCCACCCCCACCCCCCGCGACGGCCCCCAGACCTCAGGCCCGCAGGGTTCATTATCGGAACTCACCTGCAGCTGCCGCCGACCAACTCTAGCGCCCCTGCCTCTCTACCTCGGGCGCCAGTAGCCACCTAGCGCCTCCACCTCCCCCATGACAACAGTCCCACCCCTTTTCACACATCTTACCTCGCGATTGGATAGTGGGGCGGCAGCTCTCTGCTCTTATTGGTTTAGTTTACCCGTCCGTCAAAACTTCATTACCGCCCCTTTTCCTGACCCGGTATTAGCCCCCTCCCGGACCTGGAGCGACCTACCAAGCTTTAGTTGTAATTGGTTGATGGTTGGACAGTTCAAAGTTCTGATAGGCTACCGCAAGCGTCTGTTAAGTCAACTGGCAAAGGATGGTCGGCTCCGGTTGGTTCGAGCTTGGGCACAGTTTGGTTGCGCAGTAGAAAGCAAGGAAGGGACTGACGCTCAAATCCGACGGGAAGGATTAACTCTTTGTGGTAGAGGTGACTGTAAACTCGTGCCTTTCTCCAACTTTCTCCCAATAAGGAAAAGCTTATCATGCCAGCTTACCCAGAGGGTAGTACTTACACAAGACAACAACATTAGAAATTGTGTATAAAAATCGATTACAACTCAGTGAGAGAAACGCTCTATATAAATGAAAATTTCCCCTTGAGGTCCTATGGTGCCCAGTTTCCTTGACGTTCTTTCCAGAAGTCTCCACACGAAAGGGCAAAGCACAGCCGTTTATTTAGCAGAAGTCAGTCCACTTTGGTTGCAGTTAATAAGTTGAAGTGGCGTGTTGTGAGGTCTCCCCCTTCCAGACTCACTCATGGCTGGCTTCTGCGAAATGACCAAACAGCCAACAGCAAGTTTGGACTAAATGGGCCACAGTTTACCCTTGTGATGCTCTGGAAAAGAAAATTCGGCTCCCTGCAACTTGATTTTTATGCTCAGTAGTTCTTAAATAACCCTACTAGATGTGTGTCAGATACTTAACAATTTATCTTTTTTTCTAAACCTCTCTTCCTAGCAGTCTAAATTAAGACCGTTGAATGAATTGCAGTTCTTTTCTCATATTGGCACAATGCACAAGAATAAATGATTGCGTTTTTATTCACTTGGGTACAAATCACAGTAGGCACTCGAGAAATTTGATGTTGCTATAAAAACTTGTGCTCCTAGAAATGTATATCCTTTTTTTTTTCATTTCAGCTTTTTGCTTTTATTTTTCATTTCCACCCACTGTTCCTGCTCCTGAATGGCAAAATGCTGGCCTAATTACTCTTTCAATTTCTAAATCAGATTTAAATAAATGTACCTTCCTCACAACTCCACCCAGCATACATAAATTCATGGGTCATGAAACATACACTCAGGAATGGATTGGGAAATTTCAAGGGTACTTCCCCTTAAGCACCCCTTTATGATTGGGGACTTCAGGTGGCACCAAGACTAGACCTTGCCCCTTTCTTATTCCTGCTAAGTCTTTGTTCCATATCTCTTCTGTTTACCCTTCTGTCCTATTTCAGCAAGCTACAAGAAGTGTAAAACTGTGTGGTTCATTATCACCACCCCCACCTCAAAGAAAAAATTGTCTATTTTCTAACATATATTTTTAGTCATTTAAATAAAGTATATACCTCTATCACCAAACTAAGCGGAAATTATTCCTCAAGTAACTCTACATAACAGTAAGGTATCTTTTCCTAGTCTTTTCCCAGAACTTTCCTCCCCCTTCTCTCATCCTCACCTTCCAATTTAGAAATAACCTCCTCTTCAATTCAATGACTCATAAAAAGCCTGTGAAAGGAAAGCGGAAAAGCCAAAATAACCACAGAAATGTCTGAATCATTCAGTTGAAGGAAAGATCAAACATTGACCATGATAAGATGGCATTCAAGACATAAGGCAAGCCTTAACTAACATCCCATAACAAAAGAAGTAACATGTAAATGTGAAGATGCTCCAGTGAGAAGGAAGCAGCAGTATGTCCGAAGCTTTTGAATATTATTACCAACAGCTTTCTTCTCTCTAGTCTTGGCGGTACCCTACCTACCAATTTTAGAGCAAGTTAGAAGGCAATTAATGTCCTGGCAGATAGAAAACAATAACGTCATAGGAGGGCATGGCCATTATTATGATACTCTGGGTAATAATGGCTCTTTCACAGTCATAGTGACTATGTGCCATAGAGAACATAGAATTAGGCCAGCAAGAGGATTTGTCATGGAAGTTCAGGAACTCAACAAAATTACTATCACAAAACTAGGAATATTGCCACAAAGTTCAGCTATTCCTTTTATTTCATTGTATCTATTTATTTATTTTCACCACACAACACAGCCTGTGGGATCTTAATTCCTCCACCAGGAATGGAACCTGCACCCACTACACTGGAAGCATGAGGTCTTAACCACTGGACCACCAGGGAAGTCACCCCCTACTTCATATACTAGAAAAAGTTGGCTTAAAACTCAGCATTCAGAAAATTAAGATCATGGCATCCGGTCCCATCACTTCATGGCAAATAGATGGGGAAACAATGGAAACGGGACAGACTTTATTTTCTTGGGCTCCAAAATAACTGCAGATGGTGACTTCAACCTTGAAACTGAAAGACCCTTGCTCCTTCAAAGAAAAGCTATGACCAACCTAGACAGCATATTAAAAAGCAGGGACATTACTTTGCCAACAAAGTTCCGTCTAGTCAAGGCTATGGTTTTTCTAGTAGTCATGTATGGATGTAAGAGTTGGATTATAAAGAAAGCTGAGCGCCGAAGAATTGACGCTTTTGATCTGTGGTGTTGGAGAAGAGTCTTGAGAGTCCCTTGGACTGCAAGGAGATCCAAACAGTCAATCCTAAAGGAGATCAGCCCTGGGATTTCTTTGGAAGGACTGAAGCTGAAGCTGAAACCCCAATACTTTGGCCACCTGATGTGAAGAACTGACTCATTGGAAAAGACCCTGATGCTGGGAAAGATTGAAGGCAGGAGGAGAAGAGGGTGACAGAGGATGAGATGGCTGGATAGCATCACCAACTTGATGGACATGAGTTTGAGTAAGCTCCAAGAGTTGGTGATGGACAAGAAAGCCTGGCATGCTGCAGTCCATGGGGTTGCAGAGAGTTGGACATAACTGAGCAACTGAACTGAAAAAAAGGCATTCATAAATGTTTTTGCTCATACGTGCATATACACTTCTATCACTCGCATTCCTTGTGAAAATCAGTTAAGAGGAAAAATGTAATATAAACACATACAACCCAGTAAGAGAGAAAACCTTAAAGAAAGAAGATTTTAAGGAACATTCTTTGATGCAGGAGAAGGCTATTCTGTTATTGAAGCCCATGCAGTAACTGGAAAAGTTATTGCTTGTACCCTACATTTTGATTTTGTGTCCACAAAGTAATCTTATAATGCAATTATTCCATCCAACTTCTCTTTTCTTTCCTGTGTTAGGTGCTTCTCCATCACTCTCAAGGCCCACTCTTAAAAAGCAAGGACACTGGAGTCAGGGAGTCTGCAACTCTGTGTTGCGTGGCTGGTTGTGGAGGTGGTGCAGATGGTATCTCTGCAGAACCACTTGAGCAAAACCAGCATGGCAGGTGTATTAAAGGCAAAAATAGCCTTTATAAATCCTGATTAAGTGGGAAATGATGGACTCAGAGTGATGGCCCAATATCTGAGTGGTATGGTTTGCCTTGGGCTCTCATGTGTGCTGATGCATTTTGCTCTTTTCTTTGCTGCTCCTCTCTTTGATCATACCACTTTCAAGGGAGCAAAACCCGAGTGTCTTTACATTTCTATTTTAGTCCAGGAGGACACACTCACTATGAAAACTCCATTTGGTGTTTTTTGTTTGTTTGGGGATTTTTTTTTGCCTCCCTGGTTTCTGCACACAATCCAAATGGATTAGAGAAGCAAACAGTCGGTGGAAAAGAAAATCAGTCAGATGAGCAGACAAAGGCCAGAGCTGCTTGCTGCTAGTAGTTAGGGGCAAAGTCATAATATTTGATAAGAGATGGTTCCCTGAGTTTAGGATCCCTGAAAGTGGAGGTTGACAGGGATATAGGGATTGGAGGGAAGGGAGGAAAGAGTCAAAAAGTGAGACAGAGACAGAGAGAATGAGAGCTGAGAGAGAAAGAAAGCCCTTGGAGAAGAGGGTAATGAACATGAGAGAGTCAAGAGGCCACAATCAGAGTGCTGAGACAGCTTCGAGTGCTACCCGCAACCGCCCCAGATATGGACTTTACACCAGGTTGCACAATTGAACCAACAAAGTACAGCCTCTGCCACTGGCTGAAAGGAGAATGGGGCCAGAACTCTACCCTATGGCATCGTTGCTCTGTTGCCACCTGGAAATACCCCTGAGCTCAAAGCCTGCTGCTTTGGCACCAGGGAAAAGCCAACAAGGAAGGATAGATTCCTGCAGTCAGCCAGTGAACGAATCTTTTGATTTCATAAAGGTGACCACTGGCATGAAACAAAAAGGTAAACAAAGGGAAATTTTCTGGAAGAAGATGTTTTTGCCATCCCAAACTGGGGAGCTTCCAACAAAGGGACGTGCCAAGTTGCTTTCCATGCTGAAACAAAGCACTATGGTTTCAAAATTCAAGACTGTTCCTTGGATGGGAAGAAGCAAAAAAATTTAAAAAGTCAGTGGAAAAGGGTGTCCTCTCAGGCGGAACCATTTGATTTCCAATTCTAGGGCTCATGTGATTTTTAAATAGCACACCATACCG
This sequence comes from Bos mutus, assembly GCF_027580195.1. Classification (NCBI taxonomy): domain Eukaryota; kingdom Metazoa; phylum Chordata; class Mammalia; order Artiodactyla; family Bovidae; genus Bos; species Bos mutus. The sequence continues at coordinate 23,835,253 of NC_091626.1, read as the reverse complement.
TCTCATTACTCAATGCAGGCATTTTCATCCTCAAGAAAAGTGTGTATACCCCTCTACCCACCCTGCATAGCATAGGTAAGATGGCTTGAGTGCTTGTAAAATGGACAGGTTGCAGCTCTTAGCTCTGCCATTGTGCTATTGAATGGTGCCCCTGGTTACTATCATCAGATCTATGGGTGGACCAGCCATTCTTCTGAAACAGGGAGTGGACCACTCAAAGCACTTAGCACCATTTAAACTTTTGTCCATCCCAGTTTTACACACACACACAAAGAGTTTCCTGGAAACCTGGCTACACTCCAAGGATTTCAGAGAGTAGAATGCATTTTAGAACTCCAGTTTCCTGATCACTTGGAATCTCATAAGAAAGTAGACTTGAACTCAGACCCTGAAACTAAATGTGTTCAGATCCTGGCTCTGCTATTTCTAGCCATGTGACTCTGGGAAAGTTGATTCATTTACCTAAACTTCAGTTTCTTCACCTACAAAGTGGAATGTATATTAGCTATCTCTTGCTGGGTAACAAATTATCCCCAAATTTAGTAGCTTAAAACAACATTTATTACCTCTGTCTCTGTGGGTCAGAATTCCTGGTATAACTTAACTGGGTCCTCTGGCTCTGGGTGTCTCACAAGGGTGCGGTCACCTCAAGGCTCAATTAGGATGAACCTGCATCCTAGCTCAGTTATATCATTGTTGGCAGGATTCCTTAGCTCACAAGCTTTAGCCTAAGGCCTCAGATCCGCATGAGCTATTGGCTCAGGACCTCTCTGTGCCTTACTTGTGAATCTCTCCATAGAACATTTCAAAACATAGCAGCTTCCTTCATCACAGCAAGCCAGCACGAGGGAAAAAGAGAGGGCCAAGGAGAGAGGCTGCAAAAAGACAAAAGTCAGTCTTTTGCAATCTAATCACAGAAGTGACATCCCAATATTCTTGCCACATTCTGTTAGTCAAAAGCAAGTCACTGGGTCCAGCCCACACTCAAGGAAAGGAGATTGCACAAGGGTGCAAATACCAGGAGGAGGATTATTGGAGTCACTTTAGAAGCAGCTGCTGCTGCTGCTGCTAAGTCGCTTCAGTCGTGTCCGACTCTGTGCGACCCCCATAGACAGCAGCCCACCAGGCTCCCCCATCCCTGGGATTCTCCAGGCAAGAACGCTGGAATGGGTTGCCATTTCCTTCTCCAATGCATGAAAGTGAAAAGTGAAAGTGAAGTCGCTCAGTCGTGTCCGACTCTTAGCGACCCCGTGGACTGCAGCCTACCAGGCTCCTCCGCCCGTGGGATTTTCCAGGCAAGAGTACTGGAGTGGGGTGCCATTGCCTTCTCTAGAAGCAGCCTACCATATGATAATAGTAATAATACCTACTTACAGGTTTTGTTTAAAAGTTAAAGCAGAGAATGTGTTCAGTTCAAAGCCTGGCATATATTATGTACCAACCCACTCCAGTGTTCTTGCCTGGAGAATCCCAGGGATGGGGAGCCTGGTCGGCTGCCGTCTCTGGGGTCGCACAGAGTCAGACACGACTGAAGCGACTTAGAAGCAGCAGCAGTGTATACAATACTATTCTTTTAATTTTATTATTGAGTATATAATGATTGGTTTTCTCTCCCTTCTAGGTTCTCGGAGGAAACTTTTATGAGCAATAAATGAGATAATCTACATAGTTCAGGAAGGACCTGATGCATGGTAAATTCTCATTAATTATTATTAATGTTAATTTTTATTAACATTATATGAGTGTGTGATATCTGGTTCCCTTGCCAAGCTACTGAACGGATATGCAATATCCAGAATGGTCTTCTTTTCAAATATTTTGTCTCATTTATCCACATGTACCCTATACTTGCCAGACCATAATTCCAGATCTGGGGCTCAGAAAATATGAGCAACAAAGCCATGATCCAGTCTAATTTCCTGCCTGCCTTATATTAAGCAAAGCATGCTCAAAGCCAGCAAGATTGGGTAATTATGGTAGCACCTCCAATTTTCAGAAGTCTGAACCTGGCTCCATTAAAGTTCCAGAGAGGGGGGGGTGTACCCAGGATGAGCAAGGACATGGCTGTGTGACTTTTGGCCCTTTCATTGGTCACTCTGCAGTCTGCTGTCAATCCTTAACAGGATGAGAGAAAGAGGGATCCTACCAGGCTCTGTGGATGGCATGAGGGCACCCAAGGGGCAGACTGCATCCCTGGACTGGGAGCAGTCAGAATCAAGAGGCTGAAGACAGAGCAATTTTGCAATTAGAAAGCTGGAAGCAGAAAGCCCAGTTTACAACATGAACGAACGATCACTATGAGGTTCGATTGACTAGCAGGGCTGGGTTGAGTGGCTTCCTTATAAAGAAGGAGGATATTGAGGACTGGCCTGTAGCCAGAGAAAATGAGGAACTATTATCAAGGAAACCCCATTATTTTGGCTTTGAGTCATTTCTCAGGGCTCACACATGATTATATTATAAGAAAAATGTGGTGGTGGCTGGGGGGGTTGGGGGCAGGGTGAGAACTCCTAAAGCATAAATGATCTTTAAACCAAAAACATTGTGGAAACACAAAGGTCCAAATGCATAGCTTACCTCATCTCATCTTTTCAGGCTACTCAAATATTCTCTCCCCCTTCCTCCCTCCACTCTCTTTACATTTGTACAGGTTCTTTCCTTTTGTCAGTGTTCCAGGCAGAAGAAAAAAACTATCCTCACAAGGAAATGCCTTAGGATCTTTTCAACCGGAGCTGCTTTCTGATCCAAAGTCACTGTCTTAAGCAGTTTCTTCTGTGGTGCTAGACCATTAGCACTCAATAAATACTCACAGATAATAACAGTTACACTTCTGCCTCCAAATCAAGACACCTGTGCAGGGGGTATTTAAACAGGTCCCTTGATTTTCTGATATGCCACAACCCTGGCCTCTGCTTCTCTGGGCATGTTCCTAGGTGTTTCCACATTTGTGCACAGAAGAGCTCAAAGCAGAAGTTGTAGGGAAAGATCTGCAAGGTTAAAGGAGAGGTATGTAGCAACACCAAGTTCCTCTTCCTGTCACTTGTCTCCTCTTCTTCTAACTCTGTGTTTCCTCTGGGTTTGAGAAACAGGAGAATTATAAGTTTCAACACTTCTCAGTAGCCAGAGAAGATCTCTGTCTGCTGTTTTGCAGGATGGCCAATTTTAGAAGGGAAAGAAGGGCTGAGAAGATGAAGACTTGCCCCCAGGAAACCTGCCTACACAATAGGGATGGTATGTTTATTTATTCAGCTTTTTCCTCCAGGCAGCCAGAGCAGCAGCCATTTCATTTTGACCTCAGGAAGTGTATTTAGTAGTAGGCTTTCTTTCTTTTCCTGTTAGTTTCCTGCAAAAGGACATCAGTGTCTTCTTAGAGCAGCAGCTGATAGGAAAGGATGTTATTGCTCAAGGGAAGGCAGACAAGCATATTTCCGTATTTCCCGAGTCAGACCCAGATCATCCCCAGGGCCCAGAGAGTGCAGCCTGGGCTGTGGAAATAGAAGAACATGATTTTCACACCCATTTCCCTCATGCCATCTTCCTCCCTGAAATACTCTCTAGTGTAACAATAATTACATCTTCCACTTGCGTAGAATTTTACACTTTCCCAAGGTAAGCATCACACTATACAGAAGCAGAATCAGAGGCACTGTATTTGATGGAAACTGGGATTTACTTTGTGGGGTTAATATTATGTACAGGGGAAATTATAGCAATCGTATAGGTTTACTCTAAGTAGGATGAGATGGCTGGATGGCATCACCAACTTGACGGACATCAGTTTGAGCAAGCTCCGGGAGATGGTGATATATGGGGAAGCCTGGCATGCTGCAGTCCATGGGGTCATGAAGAGTCGGGTGTGACTGAGCACGCACACTGAGCATACACGCACCCTGAGTTAGGTTCCCTTTACTGGCTCCTACTCATTCTACAGATCTCACTTTCAAAGTGATTACTACAGCGGGGCCTGCTGACATCTCCTCTCCCAGGCACCACTGGGTTGGGCTGTTATATATATTGCACTTGCGTTTTGGATACACACATCCCATGAGTAAATCTGTGTGGAGCACATCCTCCTATAGCACTGTGATATCAGGAACCCATCCATCCTGCTCACAGTTCCTAGCACAGGGCCTGACCCAAAGTAGTTCACTAAATGTTCAGTGAACGAATGAGTCAGGAGTTGTCTCTAGGAGCTGCCTTCCTTCCCTACACCATCATTTATTTTGGGGTGGTGCTATGGGAGTTGTAAAAAAGAAAAAGCATGTGCTAATTATCATGTAATGCTCACTAGTCGTTAGTAGTAATTCGTAGGTAAAAGCACAGTGGTGGTGTATGACTAAATAAAACATTCCACCAGTGTGTACAGGGCCTTCCCTGCATTATGAATCTGAAATCTCATTTCCTGTCTCCATTGGACCCCCACAGAGAGACAGGGTCATTCCTTCAGTTGCCAACAGTGGGGAGAGGGAGAACTCAGTTTCCTCTGATTGAGCAAAACCATTCTGGTATGAAAATTAAATGAAAATGCTGGGCCAGTAGTGGCCCTCTGCTACTTCCCTTTCAGGTTCTGAGATGGATTTCCCCATCAAAGGTCTGCACTGAGTTATCCCTGCTCCAGATAAAAAAAAATTAAAAAGTCATCTCCCTCAGGGTGAGTGATGGACACATGGACGCATCCTGCTAATCTTCCCATTGTGGGTCAAGGTTCATGGCCTGGGCCCCCTCCTTGGGAACAAAAAGAACAAGCTGAAAGGAAGGACAAGACTTTTCCTTCTCATTCCTTCCTACCTCAAAAGCTCTTGGTCTGTGGCTTCCTCTTGTTCTGCAGAGGGGAAGTGAGGATGAAGACAGAGGGGGAAGAATACCACAGGACACAGCACTCTGATGGGCCTGAGATTGTCAGGGAGCTGTGACTTGGGATGAAGGATTATAAGACATGAAGAATCCCTAGAGATTCTTCAACAATTCTCACATTCCAAATAACCAAGGCACAGCCCAGTGGCCAGGACACAGGGAACCAGAAATGCAGTCAGCGGGTGGTGATGACAGCGAAGAAGCGAGCAGATCCGACACTCCAGCCCCTATGAAGAACTGTGCCCCAAGGGAGCACCACAAACAGCTGCAGGCTGGGTCGTGAAGACAGGGAGTGAGTGTTGAGCATGAGACCTTGAATCAGGAGGCCCACACTCTATTTCCAGCTCAGCCATCAGCTGATGGAAGGATCCCACGCGAAAGATGACTATCAGAGATGTGGCTTAATCAGTTAACCAGGGAATGGGCACATATTTATGAGACGCTTTGAAATCTCTAGATGAAAAGAAATGGCAAGAAAAGCTATTATTATTTTGAGTGTTGATTCATAGAGGAGCCACCTCATCTTTGAGCTCCTGTATTGGAATCAGAGGCCACAGTATTTTCATCTTGGGTGGAGCAGTCCCTGGAGATCTGTTTTCTAAGAACTTCAGTTGAGAGAAAGTTCATTGTTGAGGTCCACAAGGAATCCAACCAAAAATCTCATCATTGGAGTGTTACACATTTCCAACCAAGCCCCAGTAAGTTTTCTGGGCAAACAGATCCTGGCCAGACCTAACTTGCCTGGAGGCATGCATAGGCTATGCTGTAGGAACTCTTCTCCCTCCCTGTCACTTTGCTAAGCTTCTTTCTCCTCCTGTTCTTTTTAACAAGTGCATAAGGCTACTTGGAAACTTTGACTTATCAAAGAATATTTATAGAGATTCCAAAATGAACACACCAATTGTGGTTCTCCACTTACCATTTAGCACCCCCACACACACTTTTTAAAGGAAGTGGTCAAACCAGACCCTCTTTCATTCTATTTGGCTGGTCTGTGACCCTGGTATTCTACTTCTCTATTCATTCCCTTGTATACTTTACTGTGAATACTCCTGCCCCTCTACCTCCATTCCAAAGGGTTATGTTAGTTATTGAGTTCTTAAATGAAACCATATTCTCCTTCCTGGTGTCTCCAACGCTAACAGGCAGACTCATAACAGGACTTTAACCCAAAACCTTCAACAAGTGCTTTCCTTGCCCTGAATGACCTAAGAAGCAACAATCCCAGGTCACAATCATCACAGAAAGAGATATTATTTTTCTGCTATTGCACTAAGTGGACAAAGGTTGTCTTACTCATGCAGAAGGATTACTTAATAAAGCTAGAGCTGCTTGTAAACCAAAAAATCTCAGGAATGGGCATGTGACTGCTAGGCATGCTTTAGGGGGTAAGCTAAGTCTATAGTATCACAAGAAGCATGGGTAAGACCAACAGGAACTCTGCTCTCAAATCCCCAAATCCTAGGATTACAATGTAACTGACAAACTTTCAGTACGGTTAAGATGAGGACTGATAAAAAGAAAAAGACTATTTCAAGCTGTAGGCAATAAGCTTATGGAACTCAATATCCAAGGAAGGAATATAGTCAGAATACAGAAACAATTAGAGCAAACTTAAGAAGTACAGAAGCATATACACGTGAACCAGACAGTCCTATATCAATGCCCCAGGTTCCCCTCCTAGTTCCAGATATTCTACTTTATTGGATTGGAGTAGGTGTACTTTATTTTTGCAAAGCTCCACCAATGATTCTGATTCCTAACCAGGTTTAAGAACCACTACTTGAATAACCTTTCATCCAAGGTAAGAGACTATTAAATGGACTATAGCTCTGACCCAACCTGGTAATCATTATGGTCCTAATTGTCAAACTGCTTGGTTAGTGAATGACAACTCTGAGATGGATAACAGCTGGTGTCTTTGTGACGTGGAGCAAGCTTCAGAGTAGCCGTTAGACTCGAGCCACAGATCAAATGTAGTAATATAGTAGTCCTCTAGTCCCTGGCCCATTTAGAACCTTTTCCAAGATTTTCGAGAATTTCTCACCTCAGGGATGAATTAACTGGAGACTTTTAGAACAAACTTTGGAAGGAAATAGTCAAATCTGCTTACCACTATACAATGCAGACTTCTTTAAACATTTCCCTTGTGGTTTTTTATGCACAGTGCTTAGAATACTAGGCGTTCATTCATTCAGTAAATATCCATTTACTAAAACTTAAGATATATAATCTATGCTAATAGTTTGCTGCTGAGGATATAAGTAAGCTAATGTGTGTTTAGTAGCTCAGTTGTGTTTGACTCTGTGACCCCATGGACTGTAGCCTACCAGGCTCCTCTGTCTGTGGGGATTCTCCAGGCATGAATACTGGAGTGGGTTGCCATACCCTCTTCCAGAGGATCTTTCCAACCCAGGGATAGAACCCAGGTCTCTCACATTGCAGGCAGATTCTTTACCATCTGAGCCACCAGGGAAGCTGAGGATATAAATAAGCTAACGAGATAGTAGTAAAACAAATGTGGTCTCTAGCTTCATTAGTAACTAAGAAGCTCTCAACTTTTAAAATTTTATTATAATGGCTGGGTACAGTGGAACAGCCATTCCAGGAAGTTCTATGAGGGCAATTTTACCCTCTTAGGAATAGAGAATTTCAGTTCTAGATATAGCTCACCTGAGGTTAAAAACAACTATAAAATAAAATGCCCCCCTTTATTCCAAATGTACTTACAAGTAAAGGATAAAATGAACCTCCAGAAGATAACAATTATGTTTTGTTCACCTTTGGATCCAAATTGCCACATACAGTACCTTGTGCCTAGTAAGATTCAGTGTTTTTGAATGAGTGAATGAATGAATGAAGCTTGAATCTCAGCTCTGCTGCTTATTGTACATCCTGTACAAGGAATCTTTCTGACCCTCTGATTCCTCATAATTGAGGCAATAACTACCCTGACTACTTGTCATATGACTTGAAATCACATGGTCACTAGCACTGTAGCTGGCATAAGACAGGCAGGTACTCAACAAATGCTCATGGGGATGGTACATGGCTGTTATTGAGAAAACAGGGAAATAATTTCTAGGGACCAACTTGTATGGTCAGACTGACACCTGGTGGTACAGTTTTAGAACCTATACCAAAAATATAGTCAATTGCTTGTTTGACAGCAGAGCCTGGTGGGCTGCTCTCTATGGGGTCGTACCGAGTCGGACACGACTGAAGCGACTTAGCAGCAGCAGCAGGCACGAATAAGAACTGCTTTACAAGTAACTTTTTTTTTTTTTTTACATACAAGTAACATTTAATCCTCACCAGCGATTTTTCAATCCTGACTGTATGCTAGAATAATCCGTGGACCTTTTATAATATATTGCTATTGATTTCACCCTCAGAGATTCTGACTTGATTTGTAGGACAGGCTGTCACATTTTTAAAAAGCAATGTTAATATGTAACTAGGTTGAGAACCACTGCAAAAGACCCATGAGATCTTATTATTCTTCCCATTTTACAAATGTGAAAGTAAAATTCAGAATGATAAAGTAATTGTCACAGAGTCACATAGTTACTAGTGTAGCAGAAGGGAATTTGAACACGAGTCTACCATTTTTCTCTACACCACATTGACTTGGCAGAGGCTTTTGGAAGTCTGGTGTGCTCCACTTAGCTTCTGCCCATGAAAGACTCAAACTCAGAGGTCCTGTAGAATTCCATGACCCTACGGGGGTGAAGCACTCCAAAAAGCAGTTTGGTGTTGAAGGGGTAATATGACCCCAATGAAGGCCCTGACTTCCCAAATACTTTCTATAAAATTCCTCTTCTCAAGAGCTTTAAACTCTTCTTCTCTGTTGATGGATAAATGAATAATGTGAGGTTGCTTGATTCTTAATTGAAAAGCTACAAGATACATTTAATGCTTTCTTTCTTTTCTGAGGTCTGGGATATGTTAGAGAACTGAAACAGTTTAATCATCCATTATAGAGTTCCAGGAAACAGCCTCCTGTGCAGCCACTGCACAACTTATCATATCTGGCCAAAAACAGTCGAGGTGTTAGGCATCAGCAGGTGAAGAAGAATGAAAGGGTTAAATCCAAACATCTGAGACGGTGTCCTGAACTGGCCTCCCAAAGATGGTTCTCAGAGGACAGATGGTTTTGAAAGGCATGGGAAGCACATGTCCCTTCCAAACCTACCCTGTAGAAAATGCCAGCTCAGTCCAAGCCTGGAAAATGAATGGGCTCATTGAGGAAGCCTGCGGCATCTTATAGAGCTGGCTCAATTACTTGCTAGGATGGTTTCCCTGGACTTTATGAGGATTATTTTCTTTGGTTGGTGTTGGAAGCATATGGGAGCAGGCTGAGGGTGCTGAGGTTCAGCCAAGTGGGCAATAGTCTAGAAACTCACCATCTGAAAAGCTTATACCAGGGATCACAAACTGTCAGACCAGGGGCAAAATTTAGCTCATAAATGTGTTTGGCACAGTGTTAGCTTTCAGGGTTTCTAATATTTTTAAGTTAATGGCCAATATTTTACACTGAAGAAGTTTCATGCCTTGACTGTCCTGGTCACAACTATTATCCCAGAATCTAGAACAGTGCCTGGAACAGAATAACTCTTTAATATTTTTTTAAATTTATATTTCTTTAAAAAAAAACCCTATGAAGTAGGAAATATTGTCAACCATTTTACAATAAATAAAATAAACCTCAGAGAATTAAGTAATTCACCTAAGGTCACATAATTGATAAGCAGCCAAATATTTGGACTTAAGCATGTTGACTTTCCGGAGAAGGCAGTGGCACCCCACTCCAGTACTCTTGCCTGGAAAATCCCATGGATGGAGGAGCCTGGTAGGCTGCAGTCCATGGGGTCTCGAAGAGTCGGACACGACTGAGAGACTTCACTTTCACTTTTCACTTTCATGCATTGGAGAAGGAAATGGCAACCCACTCCAGTGTTCTTGCCTGGAGAATCCCAGGGATGGCAGAGCCTGGTAGGCTGCCGTCTATGGGGTCGCACAGAGTCGGACACGACTGAAGTGACTTAGCAGTAGCAGTAGCATGTCGACTTTCAAACTGCTCCACACTGCCCAGCATCCTACATTGGTGGGCCTTTCACAGTCATGAAGCCATTTTGGTTTAAACTTTTAAAAACAGCTTAATTGAGATACGATTAACACACTACAATTTACCCATTTAAAGTGTATGATGTGGTCCAGTGGTTAAGGCTCTATGCGATTCCCCTGCAGGAGGCACAGATTTGATCCATGGTCAGGGAACTAAGATCCCACAGGCCTTGAGGTGTGGTCAAAAAAAAAAATGTATGGTACAATGTTTTTTGGTATATTCAGAAGGTTGCACAATCATCATCCCAATGTCGTTTTAGAATGTATTTGTTCCTCCTAAAAAACACCCATTAATAGTCAATTCCTGTTCCCCTCTCCAACCCTCCCTCCCTAATTCCCACCTCTCCCAGCCCTATATAATCTGTAATCTACTTTCTGTTTCTATAAACTGCTTATTCTGTAATCTACCACAAAGGAGAGGAGAATATACAATGGAGAAAAGATAGTCTCTTTAGCAAGTGGTCCTGGGAAAGCTGGACAGCTACATGTAAAAGAATGAAATTAGAACACTCCCTCACCATATACAAAAATAAACTCAAATGGTTAAAATACCTAAATATAAGACATGATACTATAAAACTTCTAGAAGAGAACATAAGCAAAACATTCTCTGACTTAAATCATAGCAATATTTTTTGGACCTGTCTCCTAAGACAAAGGAAACAAAAGCAAAAATAAACAAATGGTTCCTAATCAAACTTATAAGCTTTTGCATAGCAAAGAAAACTGTCGACGAAATGACAAGGCAACCTATGGATTGGTAAAAAAATATTTGTAAATGATGCAATTGACAAGAGGTTAACATCCAAAATGCACAAACAGCTTCAGTTCAATTCAGTTCAGTTGCTCAGTTGTGTCCGACTCTTTGTAACCCCATGAATTGCAGCACACCTGGCCTCCCTGTCCATCACCAACTCCCAGAGTTCACTCAAACTCATGTCCATCGAGTCGGTGATGCCATCCAGCCATCTCATCCTCTGTAGTCCCCTTCTCCTCCTGCCCCCAATCCCTCCCAGCATCAGAGTCTTTTCCAATGAGTCAACACTTTGCATGAGGTGGCCAAAGTACTGGAGTTTCAGCTTTAGCATCAATCCTTCCAATGAACACCCAGGACCGATCTCCTTTAGAATGGACTGGTTGGATCTTCTTGCAGTCCAAAGGACTCTCAAGAGTTCGACTCTTTTTGAACCACAGTTCGAAAGTATCAATTCTTCGGCGCTCAGCTTTCTTCACAGTCCAACTCTCACATCCATACATGACCACAGGAAAAACCATAGCCTTAACTAGACGGACCTTTGTTGGCAAAGTAATGTCTCTGCTTTTGAATATGCTATCTAGGTTGGTCATAATTTTCCTTCCAAGGAGTAAGCGTCTTTTAATTTCATGGCTGCAATTACCATCTGCAGTGATTTTGGAGCCCAAAAAAATAAAGTCTGCCACTGTTTCCACTGTTTCCCCATCTATCTGCCATGAAGTGATGGGACCGGATGCCATGATCTTAGTTTTCTGAATGTTGAGCTTTAAGCCAACTTTTTCAGTCTCCTCTTTCACTTTCATCAAGAGGCTCTGTAGTTCCTCTTCACTTTCTGCCATAAGGGTGGTGTCATCTGCATATCTGAGGTCATTGATACTTCTCCTGGCAATCTTGATTCCAGCTTGTGCTTCTTCCAGCCCGGTGTTTCTCATAATGTACTCTGCATATAAGTTAAATAAGCACGGTGACAATATACAGCCTTGACGTACTCCTTTTCATATTTGAAACCAGTCTGTTGTTCCATGTCCTGTTCTAACTGTTGCTTCTTGACCTGCATACAGGTTTCTCAAGAGGCAGGTAAGGTGGTCTGGTGTTCCCATCTCTTTCAGAATTTTCCACAGTTTATTGTGATCCACACAGTCAAAGGCTTTGGCATAGTCAATAAAGCAGAAATAGATGTTTTTCTGCAACTCTCTTGCTTTTTCCATGATCCAGCGGATGTTGGCAATTTATCTCTGGTTCCTCTGCCTTTTCTAAAACCAGCTTGAACATCTGGAAGTTCATGGTTCACGTATTGCTGAAGCCTGGCTTGGAGAATTTTGAGCATTACTTTACTAGTGTGTGAGATAAGTGCAATTGTGAGGAAGTTTGAGCATTCTTTGGCATTGCCTTTCTTTGTGATTGGAATGAAAATTGACCTTTTCCGGTCCTGTGGCCACTGCTGTTTTCCTAATTTGCTGGCATATTGAGTGTAGCACTTTCACAGCATCATCTTTCAGGATTTGAAATAGCTCAACTTGAATTCCATCACCTCCACTAGCTTTGTTTGTAGTGATGCTTTCTAAGGCCCACTTGACTTCACATTCCAGGATGTCTGGCTCTAGGTGAGTGATCACACCATTGTGATTATCTGGGTCGTGAGGATCTTTTTTGTACAGTTTTTCTGTGTATTCTTGCCACCTCTTCTTAATTGCTTCTGTTAGGTCCCTACCATTTCTGTCCTTTATCAAGTCCATCTTTGCATGAAATATTTCCTTGGTATCTCTAATTTTCTTGAAGAGATCTCTAGTCTTTCCCATTCTGTTATTTTCCTCTTTCTTTGCATTGATCGCTGAGGAAGGCTTTCTTATCTCTTCTTGCTATTCTTTGGAACTCTGCATTCAGATGCTTATATCTTTCCTTTTCTCCTTTGCTTTTCACTTCTCTTCTTTTCACAGCTATTTGTAAGGCCTCCCCAGACAGCCATTTTGCTATTTTTACATTTCTTTTCCATGGGGATGGTCTTGATCCCTGTCTCCTGTACAAAGTCACGAACCTCATTCCATAGTTCATCAGGCACTCTGTCTATCAGATCTAGTCCCTTATCTACAAACAGCTTATATAACACATGAAAAACACACACATACACAACCCAGTCAAAAAATGGGCAGAAGACCTAAAGAAACACTACTCCAAAGAAGAAATACAGATGGCCAACAGGCACATGAAAAGATGCTCAACGCTGATAATTATTGACAGTCTCTCAGTCGTGTCCAAATCTTTGCCACCCCATGGAGAGAAATACAAATAAAAACCACATACTGACCAGCATGGCTATCATCAAAAAGTCTGTAAAAAAACAAATGCTGGAGAGAGTTGGAGAAAGGGGATCTCTCCCTACACTATTGTACACGCATGCGTGCTAAGTTGCTTCAGTCATGTCCGACTCTGTGTAAACCTGCAGACTGTAACTCACCAGGCTCCTCTGTCCATGGGATTCTCCAGGCAAGAGTACTGGAGTGGGTTGCCTTGCCCTCCTCCAGGGGATCTTCCCAACCCAGGGACTGAACCTTCGTCTCTTACGCGTCCAGCACGGGCAGGCAGGTTCTTTACCATTAGTGCCACTAGCGCCACCTGGGAAGCCTCCCGCGCTACTGGTGGGAATGTAAATTGGTGCAGCTGCTCCAGAAAACAGTATGGAGTTTCCTAAAAAAGATCAAAATAAAGCAGCCACATGATGCGGCAATTCCACCTCTGGGCATGCAACGGAACAGTTGAAAACTCTGATTCAAAAAGATACATGCACTCCAATGTTCATAGCAGCACAATTTACAATAGCCAGGACATGGAAATAACCCAAGTGCCCTTCAGCAGACAACTGGTTTAAGAAGGAATACACACACACAAAAATTTGTCTATTTTGAAAATTTCATATAAATGAAATCATACAATATATGGTCTTTTCTAACTGGCTTCTTTCACTTAGCATAATGTTCAGCCAGGTTTTAGTATTTATCAGTACTTCGTCATTTTTTAAAAACTGAAGTATATTGATTTATAATATTGTGTTTGTTTCAAGTGTACAGCTTAAGTGAATCAATTATATAGATATTCTTTTTCAGATTCTTTTTCATTATAGGTTATTAATGATATTGAATATAGTTCCCTGTGCTATATAAGTTTTTATTGTTTATCTATTTTATAGATGTGAGTGAGTGAGGGCAAGTTTCTCAGATGTGTCTGACTCTTTGTGATCCCTTGGACTATATAGTCCATGAATAGTCTAGGCCAGAATACTGGAGTGTGCAGCCTATCCCTTCTCCAGAGGATCTTCCTGACCAGGAATTGAACCAGAGTCTCCTGCATTGCAGGCAGATTCTTTATCAACTGAGTTATCAGGGAATCATTTCATATATAGGAGTGTGTATCTGCTAATGCCAGATTCCTAACTAATTCCTCCCCACCTCCTTTCCCCTTTGGTCACCATAAGTTTGTTTTCCATGTCTGGTTAGTCTATTTCTGTTTCATAAATAAGTTCATTTGTATAATTTTTTTTAGGTTCCACATGTAAGTGATATCATATGATATTTGTTTCCTCCGTCTTCCTAACTTCACTTAGTATGATAATCTCTAGGTCCATCCATATTGCTGCAAATGGAGCATTTCATTCTTTTTATGGCTGAGTAATATTCCATTGTATGTATATGTATGTACATACACATATATATCTCAATCTCCTTTATCCATTCATCTGTCATCACACTAGTACTTCCTTATATTTTATTGACAAGTAATATTTTATTGTATGGATAAATCAAAGTTTATTTATCCATCTGTCAGTTGATGGACATTTGGGTTGTTTCCACTTCTTGGCTATTATGAATAGTATTGCCAAAGCATTCATGTCAATTTAGATTTTTGACATTGTTTCAAAAGTTAGTCATTGTAAATTTTTGTGTTAAAACAATAATTTAAGTGTATACTTTTAAAACCTACCATATTTTTAAAAATATCATTCTGGTACTTTAATTTTTAAAAATATAGCTGAAGTCTCAAAAAAGTGGGAGTATCCAGCTCACTCTTGACTTTTGAGAGGCTCTGATGCTGCCTCCAATAAATGAGCCCATTTTATCAACCAAGACAACAAATTTCTCAGAGTCAGAAAAACTGTCTTGTACTTCTTGGAATATCCATGATGCCTCAATAATACATGCATTTGGTAACTATTTGCTGACAGTATAGTTCTTCTATACTGTCATGATGGGGTGGAGTGGGAGGATTAAGTGATAACCAGTGGGAGGCTGTGGGAGGGGAGAGAATAAATTCTAACACAGGTGTTTTCTTTCTGAGTCACCAACCCCTTTTTGCTGGTCAGGAAATTTATGTTGATGTAGTTCACTAGGAATGCTAACAGATGGAATGTGTAAACTAGTAAAGACATAAATCTTGATGGAAAAATGGAAATTTTCTCTAGATCTTGGCTGAGAAAAGGCCAGCATGGTGTTTCTTGAACAAGCTGGACCAAGCAGAAGCTTGGTCAGTAGAATCAGAAGCTTTTATAGTAGGATTCGCAGCAGCCCTTTGTCTAATTCAACCTGTGGAGTTAGTGAATGTGGCAGAAGAAAGGAGAGGAAAGATGAAAATGGGAGCAATGGAAAGGAGACAGCCAAGACATTCTGGGTGGGAAGAGAGTCTCTTACAACAGCCTCAGTCTGGAAGGACAGGCAAGGATTTGTGGGACCTCTGGAGTATTTTGTCATAACATTTTATTAATATGAATAGATTCAGTTTCCCTGGTGGCTCAGACAGTAAAGAATCTGCCTGCAACGCAGGAGACCCAGGTTCGATCCCTGGGTCAGAAAGATCCCCTGGAGAAGGGCATGGCAACCCACTCCAGTATTCTTGCCTAGAGAATTCCATGGACAGAGGAGCCTGGTGGGCTGTAGTCCTCAAGGGGTCGCAAAGAATCAGACACAACTGAGTAACTAACACACACAAAGTACACAAAGTACAAGGGTAAGGAGATGGAATCCAGCCTCTTAACTGTGAAGTAACAAGTGAACCGATTTGGGAAACAGGAGCTGAAAATGGAGCCTTCAAGGACCCCTGCCAAGTTCCTTCCTCCAGCTTTTCTCCTGTCCTTTCCCCAGCCTGGAGGGTCTTCTCCCCTCTCTAAGGCTCTTGCTGTCTCTGAGATCCAAGACTATGGCAGCACCCTCCTCCCCTGGCCTCTCATAGCACATCTGCAGTGTACCAAACAATTCTTACTAGACTAAGCATACTGTCTGTGAAAGTTTCTTAAACGTGTCTTATAAAATCGCTCAAAGACAAGGGTGATTTCTGCTGCTGCCCTTCCCACAGTACAGATAGCCTAACAGACCCTCTATTTGGCCTTGCTGACCTACTGAAGAGTTCAGTTCAGCCCTCTTGTTCCTGCCAGTGATGCAGAGAGCACAATAAAGTCCTTTCATTATGAAGTGAAAGTCAGAGATACAGGGGCTGAAAAACTACTCATACAGAATTATTTATTGTCTCAAATGTCTCATGGAAGCCAGATCTTAGAATCTTCAGATTTGATAGATGTGGAAATGACTTTGATATATGTGGTGGTACTTAATGGATTAGTGTTTCACTGGGATGAAGTGTGTAAATTAACAAATAAAAATGGGTTACATGAAACAGGAAAAGGGAAGATTTTCTTTTTCATACTTAACTGATATTCCCCAAGGTTCTTTTTTCCCTCCATGTTCCATAGCTGCTAGGAATTCATAGTGGAAATTATTGCTTTTCATATTTCTGATCATAATAGTGCACCAGAAGGGAGGATCTGATCAGAAGAAAAACATAATGAGATTCATATTGCCTTTATTTTACAATAATCACTGAATGTTCCAAAGCTATTTAGGGTATAAATAGCAATCAATATTTTGGAAAGAAAGCTGGATTCACACTACTGTGAATTCTGGATCTTTCCTCTTCCATGGCAAGTTTAGGGGTATTGTGTGCTCTTACAGGATCCCAGCTTAGGATACAGATATAGTTTGTAACTCTCCCATGATATCTAAATCTTTTAAGCATTAACTACTCTGAGGCTCGTAAGAATTGCTGATCAGCCTTGTGAAACTGCAGCAATGCTTCACAGGAATCTAAAAGTGTTCACACCCATACACACAATACAAGGTGGGAAATACTGTACTGACTCTGTTTTCTTAGGAAAGTCCTGTGACCTGATTTGCTCATTGCCTTGTGCGCTGCAGTTAAAGAGCTTGCTTTAGAATAAGACTAGACTTGTGGATAGAAAACATCACCTATGACTTTCTTTCCCAGACTAATGGGATTCTAGTTTGGGTTTCAAAAGGCTCTTTGTATACCTTGCAAAA
This sequence comes from Bos mutus, assembly GCF_027580195.1. Lineage (NCBI taxonomy): Eukaryota > Metazoa > Chordata > Mammalia > Artiodactyla > Bovidae > Bos > Bos mutus. Next base: position 23,818,159 of record NC_091626.1, on the reverse strand, counting down.
GATTCTGGGTCTTTGAATATTTCTGTTCTAGTAAAATGTGGAGTTCTGACCTACATTTAGTATATGACTTTCCTGGGTTATGGAAAAATATGCACTGTCATCTAGCGTGATGTCAGTTTTCTTGAACCCTCTGTGTATATGGTGCAAATTAAAAAGCCAGGTCAAAAAAAAAAAAAAAAAAGCCAGATCAACATTAAATAGATTTTTCTTTATAAACATAATGACAAAGAGATTATACAACATCAGGTAAAGAAAAGAATGTGACTAACTCCACTGCTGCCTGTGTCTTGGAGCAAGAGAAGGGCTCATCCTAGAAATAATTACCTTTATTTCAAGGGGAAAAAGCCCTGGGAAAAACTTCTGAGTTTTCACTTAGCTAGAGATCTTGGTCGTCATACCCAAATGGTCCCATCGCAATCCTTTTTTCCTGGGCAGTGCGTAGATCTTTGACAAGTGATGAGCGACCTCTGCTTCTTGTGTTTAGGCCCAGGACTGGACTCTGTGACCAGGGACTTGGTGCGCAGGGCCTCACAGGCTGCAGAGAAATATTAACACGTGAACACATAGCCCAAATGTGGTCCTCACATGACAGGTAGATCGAAAGACAAAGCCTCTTCAGCCATAGCTCTATGAACCACCATCATAAATAAGAGAATTGAATCTATGAGTTCAAGACCTGACTGCCGGGAGCCAGCACGGGCGTTCCCACCCATGACAAAAGTCGTGCGGAGAGGCCCTGAAGGCAAAGGCGAATCAGGACTCGAGAGGCCCCCTGGACCTGCCCGAGCATCTACCCCCAAACCAAAATCTGTCTGTTTTACTATTTCACAACTTTCACCAACTCTTCTGACATTAACGGGGGGCTATCCCCGACCACCTTTCTCTGAAGAAAATCAACTTAGAGCTCTAGTTAATAAGTCTCCTGGGCATAATAGGAGTGTTTCAATTCAAACCCCTCTGATGACTTTCTAGCTTGGCTGGCAGGTTTGTTCCGACTCCTGCAGCTACGCATGTGATTGTTCACAGCCTCCCAACAACGAGAGGCACGGGAAGCTTAAGATATTCTAATGCAGAGCTTCTCAGAGAGTTAAAATTGTTAGAATAGAACTAGTAGAGGATTTCTTTGTTGAGCTAATGCTTGCTGCCAAGTCTCCATATCCCTTACCTACTGTGTCCCTGGGAGTGTATTGATTAATATAGTTGGTATATAGAAATGTAAGTAGTAGCTTTAATGTTTGTAACCTTGGACCCTTGAGTTAATTCTTTTCTTGTTAGAGCCCACCACACTTTTGCCCTTAGGAATGCAACTTTATCTAATGCTTTCGGAGGGTGGCGCCTGACTTTAGAATAATCACCTTTAGAGAAAAATAAGTTTTCTGAAGAAAGGCTCATAAAATGTTAACAGGCCTCCTGGCCAGAAGATGATGTAAATCACCTAAAGCCTTTGCATATGATAAGTTTGCAGAAAGAAAGCCTGGCTTCGATAAGGGTCAGGGACTGCTGACCTTGCATGACTCTACCCCCCTATTATCCTCTATGCACAACTTAAGGTATAAAAACTACTTTGGAAAATAAAGTTGTGGGCCTTGCTCATCAGGCTTGGTCTCCCCGTGTCATTCTTTCTTGTTTCCTTTTCTCTCCTTTTCTTCTCTGTTCTTCCTTCAGGATGAATGATTGGCGCGAGGGGGCTCTCTGAGACTACTTATTTGCCTGGGCTTCTAAGACCCACTCGAGAAGCTGCCTAAGGTGGGGCACCTTCAGCTATTCGAGAGAGCGCCTGTGGCCTCCGTAGTCAGAGCAAGTTCGGTGTCACGAACTTTATTAGTTTCCCACGTAAACCAGTCAGGTCAAGCCTCTGTGTCTTTCATCTATCCTTTTAATCGACAACGCCGTCCTCCCGAGGGAATCCCTGGATCCAACTGGGGCTGGACCCCAGGACCTGACTCTTGATCCCAGTTAGCAGCCTAATGGGGAGAATATGCCTGAATTGCCCACCCAAGGCTTGGACCTTCACATGGTGATCTTTGGGGAGAGACTGGGTTTTCTTTATCTTTACTGTTACACAGAAGTAGCAGCAGCTATGGGAACTATAGTAGCAACAATTAAAGAGCTTTATTCTTCAGATGTGCTGAGATAGATTCAATCAGAGTGAACAGCACCTGGGGACACAGCACTGCTCTCTTTTCATTTTATAAACCATTGTAGTGATGATCAGGGTTAAGTGTGTACTTAGGTTAAAGCATTCCCAGGAGTCTAGGCTGTTCTAATATCAACCTAAGTTTCTGTATTACTCTATGGAACAAAAAGAGTGATATCTATCTCATTCCTAAATGTATTCTTAGGATCAAAGTATAAATGGAATCCCACTTACTAAATGTCTAAATATATATATGCTATCAATTAAGCTAACAAATTGTTAAATAAAATATATTCTATCACCTACCTTGACAAAAAGACCATTTTGAATTTGAAAATTTTACATTCTTTGAAGTTTTCCTGGTTTTTTTTTTTAAACCAGAATATGATGATGCAGGAAAACTGCATTATCAATAAATGCACCATATGTTTTTCTTTTGTAATAGGAATCAAGTAAAATAGTACACATCAGAATTGTGTATTTGCAGGGAACAAACCTATATTGGTACTACAAACAGTGAATTTGCCTTTGTGTATGCATGTATCTTCCTGTTTCATTAAATAAATAGGAACAATTTTGTTATGATGTCTAATGAATTTAATGAGATTGTTTCTGGTTTTTATATACTTAAATATTCTCTAATTAATCTCAAAAGTTTAACCCCAGAGTTTTATATATGCCTATTTACATATTTGCAGAAAGAACACTGGGCCTTGTATAATTTTTCTTACTTAACAAATAACTTATAATTTCAGCTACATATTATATTATATTTTTGCTATTTAAGTAGTAAGAACCAACAAATTATTTATTATCTTGTTTTTTATTACTTAAAAATTTGAATAATATATTATGATGGGCTATATCATTTTAATTTTGACTTTCAAGATGTATTTCTGTCAATCATTTTTATTATATTCTTTGAATATTATACTTGAAATGAAAAATGATGGGACTTTCATGGTGGTCCAGAGGCTAAGAGACTACATTCCCAATGATGGGGTCCGGGTTTAATTCCTGGTCAGGGGACGAGATCCCACACGCCACATGCTGCAACTAAGACTCAAAGCAGACAAATAAATATTTTAAAAAATAAAACTGAAATCATGATAAAAAGTAAGTTTTACCTGCACATGAATGTTTGTAGCAGCTTTATTCATAATCACTATGAATCACTAAAAACTAGAACCAACCTTCAATAGGTGAATGGAAAAACTAACAGTGGTACACCATATGATGAAATACGATTCACAGACAAGAAAGAAGCTCTCAAGCCACAAAAAAGTATGGGTAATCTTGAATATATATTGCTGAGTGAAAGAAGTTAGCCTGAAAAGGCTACTAATGTATGATTTTAATTATATGACATTCTGGAAAAGGCAAAACAACAGAGATAATAAAAAGATCATTGATCTTTGGGTGTTTGAGGGAAGAGAGGATGGAAAAGAAGAAGCAAAGAAGATTTTAGGGTGGTTAAACTATTCTCAGCAGTGGCCACAGGACTGGAAAAGGTCAGTTTTCATTCCAATCCCAAAGAAAGGCAATGCCAAAGAATGCTCCAACTACCACACAATTGCACTCAACTCACACGCTAGTAAAGTGACGCTTAAAATTCTCCAAGCCAGGCTTCAGCAATACATGAACTGTGAACTTCCAGATGTTCAAGCTGGTTTTAGAAAAGGCAGAGGAACCAGAGATCAAATTGCCAATCCGCTGGATCATCGAAAAAGCAAGAGAGTTGCAGAAAAACATTTATTTCCGCTTTATTGACTATGCCAAAGCCTTTGACTGTGTGGATCACAATAAACTGTGGAAAATTCTGAAAGAGATGGGAATACCAGACCACCTGACCTGCCTCTTGAGAAACCTGTATACAAGTCAGGAAGGAATAGTTAGAACAGGACATGGAACAACAGACTGGTTCCAAATAGGAAAAGGAGTACATCAAGGCTGTATATTGTCACCCTGCTTATTTAACTTCTATGCAGAGTACATCATGAGAAATGCTGGGCTGGAGGAAGCACAAGCTGGAATCAAGATTGCCAGGAGAAATATCAATGACCTCAGATATGCAGAGACACCACCCTTATGGCAGAAAGTGAAGAACTAAAGAGCCTCTTGATGAAAGTGAAAGAGGAGAGTGAAAAAGTTGGCTTAAAGCTCAACATTCAGGAAACTAAGATCATGGCTTCCGGTCCCATCACTTCATGGCAAATAGATGGGGAAACAGTGTCTGACTTTATTTTGGGGGGCTCCAAAATCACTGCAGATAGTGATTGCAGCCATGAAATTAAAAGACGCTTACTCCTTGGAAGGAAAGTTATGACCAACCTAGATAGCATATTCAAAAGCAGAGACATTACTTTGTCAACAAAGGTCCATCTAGTCAAGGCTATGGTTTTTCCAGTAGTCATGTATGGATGTGAGTTGGACTATAAAGAAAGCTGAGCACAAAAGAATTGATGGTTTTGAACGGTGGTGTTGGAGAAGAGTCTTGAGAGTCCCTTGGACTGCAAGGAGATCCAACCAGTCCATCCTAAAGGAGATCAGTCTTGGGTGTTCATTGGAAGGACTGATGTTGAAGCTGAAACTCCAATACTTTAGCCACCTGATCTGAAGAGCTAACTCATTTGACAAGACCCTGATGCTGGGAAAGATTGAGGGCAGGAGGAGAAGGGGACAACAGATGATAAGATAGTTGGATGGCATCACTGACTCAATGGACATGGGTTTGGGTGGATTCTGGGAGTTGGTGATGGACAGGGAGGCCTGGTATGCTGCAGTTCATGGGGTCACAAAGAGTTGGACACGACTGAGTGACTGAACTGAACTGAACAGAAACTAGTCTCTATGACATTGAAATGGTGAATACAAGGCATTATGCATTTGTTAAAAGCTATAGAACTATACAGCAAAAGAATAAATCTCAATGAATACAAATTTAAAAAAAAATCATTTAGGAGGTCAGGGAGTCCCAGGAAGAAACCCAGACTATGGTAAGAGACTATAATTGTAACCTCAATTTAAATACATATTTTTGTTACAGATAGTGTGATGATAAAAAATATTTTCAAACATAAATATAGAATATATTAGAATAAAATTCTGTGTGGAACTCATTTAAAAATAGAATGTAAGTTTAAAAAAAGATTAAATTTTCAATTTCAAAGAAGAGCTTTTTTTACAGTTTTTAACATGGATGATATATGTGTGCTAAGTTGCTTAAGTCATGTCTGACTTTTGCAACCCCATGGTCTGTAGCCCGCCAGGCTTCGCTGTCCATGGGATGCTCCAGGCAAGAATACTGGAGTGGGTTGTCATTTCCTTCTCCAGGGGATGGATGGTAGGTACCAAACTGTTAGAGATTTAGTTGGATGCATTTTTGAAGTGATATAACAATTCATTAAAATATCAATATATAATGCCAGAATATGTAGATATTAGAAATTAGACTCTTTGTATATACTTAAACTTAAAAACATTTTTATGCATTTTATGCATTATTTATTTTGGGCTGTGCTGCGTCTGTTGCTGTGCATGGGCTTTCTCTACTCTCTGGTTGCAGTGTGTAGGCTTCTCATGTTGCAGCTTCCAGGCTCTAGAGCACAAGCTCAATGGCTGTGGCACAGGGGCCGAGCTGCTCTGTGGCTTGTGGGGTCTTTCTGGATCAGGGATGGAGCCTGTGTCTCCTGTGTTGTCAGGTGGATTCTCTACTACTGAACCACCACAGAAGTCCTTGAAAACATTTCTGATGTCGATGAAAGAAGGTGAAGAGGTGACATAGTTTTTCACAATTCTTTTAGTGGGACTGTAGCAAAAGAGCTGGAAGTTCAACATCCTAGACAGCATCTTACATATTGTACTGCAGGACTTTGCAGACCTTTTCTGTGAAGGGCCAAATAGTATATATGTTATGCTTTGACTGTGAGATAGCCTACTCCACTCTGCTGTTGTAGCATGAAAGTAGCCCTAGGGAGTCTGCAATAAACGAGTACAATACAAACTTCCAATACAAGTTTATATGTTGGCACTGAAATTTGAGTTTTGTATAAATTTTACATGACAAAATATTCCTTTTCTTTTGATTTTTTTCAATCAGCCATTTAAAATATAAAAATCATTCTTAGTCCACAGGAGTTCTGCCAGATTTGGTTTAAGGATTATTACAATACGTTGCTCCCTGATTTACAGTAATTTGGTAAAACAGTGATCCAAATTAGTAAGAGTCAATATTCTCAAAGTTAGCCTGGAGTCTGTCTCACATTTGCCAAAGCAAAGTCCTATATCCTTGAGACTTTAAGCCAAGTAATTCAGAAATGTATAAATTTAAGCATGAAAGTCCTTCTATTGCCAATAACGCCATTCGCCAGAGACAACCTCTGACTTCGGGTATTCAACTGTGCACACAGACACATATATAACACATGTAGTTTTAAAGAAACAATATATAACTGTACATGGGTTGCAATTTTAACAACAAAAAGGGACAACATACATATTGTTCTGCAATTTGATTTTTCAATTACAATATATTTTCAACATCTTTCCTAGTAATAATTTTTAACAAGAATTCTTGATCTTTAGTACATTTGAGCCATTTTCAATTTTGAACTGATAAACAATGAGCATAAGTATCTATCTATCTATCTATATGTTTGTACACATGGGTAGATATTTCTGCTGGATAGATTCTTGGAAGTAGTATTAATATTACTGGATCAAAGATATTCAAATTTTATATTGATGAAGTCATCCAAAAGTTTATCCTAGAGTTTCTCAACCTTGGTACATTTCAGTTCACTTCAGTTGCTCAGTCGTGTCTGACTCTTTGCAACCCCATGGACTGCAGCACCCCAGGCTTCCTTGTCCATCACCAACTCCTGCAGCTTACTCAACCTCATGTCCATTGAGTCAGTGATGCCATCCAACCATCTCATCCTCTGTCATCCCCTTCTCATCCTGCCTTCAATCTTTCCCAGCATCAGGGTCTTTTTCAATGAGTCAGCCCTTTGCATCAAGTGGCCAAAGTACTGAAGTTCCAGCTTCAGCATCAGTCCTTCCTTCCAATAAATATTCAGGACTGATTTCCTTTAGGATTGACTGCTTTGATCCCCTTGCAGTCCAAGGGACTCTCAAGAGTCTTCTCCAACACCACAGTTCAAAAGCATCAATTCTTTGGTGCTCAGCTTTCTTTATAGTCCAACTCTCACATCCATACATGACTACTGGAAAAACCATAGCTTTGACTGGATGGACCTTGCTCGGCAAAGTAATACCTCTGCTTTTTAATATGCTGTGTAGGTTGGTCATAGCTTTTCTTCCAAGAAGCAAGCATCTTTTGGTATATTTAGGTATATTTGGTACATTTAGGTCTGGGTCTGGAGAACCTTTTGTTGTGGCGCTATATCACACACTGTAGAATGTTTAGCAGCATCTCTGGCCTCTATGCATTCGATGCCAGTAACATCTCCCCTGTTGTGACAAACAAAAATGTCTCTTGATATTGTCAAATGTCCCCTGGGAAGGAGGTGGCAGGGGGCAGGTACAAAATCATCTTGGGCTGAAAACCACTACCTGGACATTTGTTTTATGTTCCTTAAATTTCTTTTTCTCCCTATCCCCTTTTCAATAACTTATGTTATCCTTCCTTCAAAAAGGAAAAGTGCTTCAAGGAATTTGTCATTTAGTATATATCACCCCTCTGTCATGGGCTAAAATGTGTCTCTTAAAATTCATGTGTTAATTCATTCATTAATTCATTCATTGTTACTTCATTCATTAATCCTAACCAGTAACTCAGAATGTGACTATATTTGGAGACAAGTTCTTTACAGAGGTTATGAAGTTAAAGTGAGGTTTTAAGAATGGACCCTAATCCAATATGACTGATGCTCTTATAAAAAGAAGAAATTTGATCACAGTCTTGTCCAGAGGAAAGACCATATGAAGATTGGGAGAAGCCAATCATTCACAAGCCAAGGAGAGAGGACCCAGAAACCAGTCCCATCAAAACCTTGATCTCAGACTTCCAGCCTCTAGAATTGTGAGAAAGTAAATTTCTGTTGTTCAAGTCAGCCAGTCTGTGGTACTTTGTTATGGCAGCCCTGGCAATCTAATATATCTTCCCAATGGGGGGAGGGGGGAAGAATTAATGAAAAAGGCAATGACTAATAACAACATTTAGAACTGGACATGGAACAACAGACTGGTTCCAAATAGGAAAAGGAGTATGTCAAGGCTATATATTGTCACCCTGCTTATTTAACTTCTATGCAGAGTACATCATGAGAAATGCTGGGCTGGAGGAAGCACAAGCTGGAATCAAGATTACTGGGAGAAATATCAATAATGTCAGATATGCAGATGACACCACTCTTATGGCAGAAAGTGAAGAACTAAAGAGCCTCTTGATGAAAGTGAAAGAGGAGAGTGAAAAAGTTGGCTTAAAGCTCAACATTCAGGAAACTAAGATCATGGCATCTGGTCCCATCACTTCATGGCAAATAGATGGGGAAACAGTGGAAACAGTGTCTGACTTTATTTTTCTGGGCTCCAAAATCACTGCAGATGGTGAGTGCAGCCATGAAATTAAAAGACGCTTACTCCTTGGAAGGAAAGTTATGACCAACCTAGATAGCATATTCAAAAGCAGAGACATTACTTTGTCAACAAAGGTCTATCTAGTCAAGGCTATGGTTTTTCCAATAGTCATGTATGGATGTGAGAGTTGGACCATAAGAAGTTGGACCATAAAGAGTTGGACCTGAGTGCAGAAGAATTGATGCTTTTGAACTGTGGTTTTGGAGAAGAGTCTTGAGAGTCCCTTGGACTGCAAGTGGATCAAAGCAGTCAATCCTGAAGGAGATCAGTCCTGGGTGTTCACTGGAAGGACTGATGCTGAAGCTGAAACTCCAATACTCTGGCCACCTGATGCGAAGAACTGACACATTTGAAAAGACCCTGATGCTAGGAAAGATTGAGGGCAGGAGAATGGGACGACAGAGGATGAGATAGTTGGATGGCATCACCGACTCGATGGATGTGAGTTTGAGTGAACTCTGGGAGTTGGTAATGGACAGGGAAGCCTGGCGTGCTGTGGTCCATGAGGTCGCAAAGAGTCGGGCACGACTGAGCGACTGAACTGAACTGAATCCAAAGGAAAAAGTAACAATGGGTTGTGGTGGAGGAGATAACTTTTCTGAGAGGCTTCAAATCATTCTATGTAGCTTTAAATATAGGATAGGCTCTATCCAACCTCTTTTCTACAGCAGCTTTTCTGATGAACAATTATTAATATTTATAATCTCAATATCAAATTTAATTAATAAAGGTAATTCAAGAAAACAAGAGCAAGGCAAACAATGATTAGAGATCAGGAAAAATGAAAGAATTAGAGGAAGTGAAGTTTGTTGCTTAAAAAACACTATATTTTTAATTGTATAAATGATATTTACAATGTAGAAAACCCAGACCATGCAAATAAACAAAAAAGAAGAAAGTAAACATCACCTGAAATCCCACCATCCAAAGGCAATCACTGTTAAATATTGTGGCATAAGGACTCCCAAACTTTTTTCACTAGTATATATATATGGGCAGATGTATAGATAGAAATACACACACACACACACACACACACATTCCTGAATGGGAACCTACTGTATCACTTATTTTGTCTGTTTCTTTTTCCTTATTCAATGGTATATTGAGAAGTTATTCCATGTCAGTAAATTATATTTCTAGAAATTGTTTTTGTTTTCTAAAAAATTTTTGGCCATGCCTGTGACATGTGGAACCATAGTTCTCCAATCTGGGGTCAAACCTGCATCCCCTGCATTGGAAGAATGGACTCTCCACTGCCGGACCACCAGGGAAGTCCTAGAAAATGGTTACTAATAGCTACTTTTGTTGAACTAAGTAGATCCATTGGAAAAAGATGAAATTAAAGGTAAGCCAGTCCCTAGAAGGTGCCTCCCAGTCGCAAGGGAAACTTAGAAGACAGATAGAAACAACATTCTTTATTTGAGGAAATCACAAAAATGTTGAAAAAAGAAGTGGATGAGGTCACAGGAAAGACTTAGAGTAGAAGATACTTGTACAGGATGTGGTAAAGACAAATCTATGGCCCTCCTCCAGCTAAGCACAGTATTCCCCAGCTTTGCCAGCCAAGAAGCATAGCTCATCCCCCCAGTTCACTATAGGATGCGTCCACTTTATTTTGAAAACTGCTCTCTTTGAAAAAACAAAGCTCCCAGTGACAGCCTTAACTTGCCCATTGCAGTATTTCCCCAGAGAATCTTGTTATCAGGGTCTGGCGAGCACACACAGCCTGTTTGTCAATTAGGAAGAGGGCTCCCCCTCTGCTGGCCCTTCCTCCAGACACTGCAGCCCTAGATTAGGGCACAGGACTTTCCAGGAGAACATCAGTTGGTTTCAACCCTTACTTTGGCCTTTGGCTCTTGGCCAGGTAACGGCAGCGCGATAGCTCACACAATGGCCTTGTTTGGTATGGTCCCATTGACCCACTTAAACTTCTACAGGGCATGTGCATGAATAATCTGCCCATTTCATGCTGTCATCCTGCCCAACTAAAGTACTTCTCTGCCTCCTGCACTCCTAGTTCCTCCGAACTGGGCCAGAGGCACCAAAGCCATCGTCCATGGCTTTGCTTCATAATAATAAATTATAGCTATAATTTTTAAAGTGTGTAACCTTTACCAGATCCTGCACTAAGTGCCTTGCATCCATTATTTTATCCTCACAACAACACTATGAAGAAGTATATTCAATGACTATTCCCACTTTACAGATGAGATTACTGAGATCTGAGAGAGTAACGTGATGTAAGTCCAACATGTTCATAACTGCTTGCAAGGGTGTAAACTCAATGCACGTGAGTTTGAGTGAACTCTGGGAGTTGGTGATGGACAGGGAGGCCTGGCGTGCTGCAGTCCATGAGGTCACAAAGAGTCAGACACGACTGAGCGACTGAACTGACTGAACTGGCTGACAATGATTATACATCAAGGGGGGATGTCTCCGTGGTTAATCTAACAGGGGCAGCCCAACTTCAACTACAATCTCTGTTTGTCGTCTGTAGGGAGGGAAGTCTCCAGGATACCTGGTTTTCACTAGCAATGTTTTCCTCACTCTTGGGCAGGGTTCAGGCCCAGTTCACATCCTGTCTTTAAGATGGATAACAGGCTTCAAGATGGAGTCTCTCCTGCTTTCCTCACACTGGCCCCAACAAAATGAGAGGCCCAAATTTAAGAAGTTGATTTAAGGTTCAGAGGAGGTGCGATTGAAGATTCTGTACAGAGAAGTTGAAGCTAATAAAACAGAATTCCAGAGAGGGTGGGAAGGGCAGATATCAAGAATACAAGAATAGCCCCGATTCTCTTCATGAATCTCAGTTTTGCCCCCTCTCCACCCCTCCCACCCAAGAGAGCTGGGCTGAGGGCAGGTGATTGATGAGAGACCCGGGCCCAAGGTGCAGCGTGCAGTTCTTCTTAAACACCAGGGGTAGCTTGGAGCGAAAACGCAGAACTCAAAAGTTGGTCTCCCACAGCAGTCTGGGGACACAGGAATTTTCTTGGATGGATGTTCAACTGCCACCAAAAATAATGATATTGCTCACCTCTGCACGTGGACTCCAGAATCTCTGGCAGCCTGTCTGTAGAGCAAAGCTCCTTTGATTCACTTGGAATGGAGAAATTTGGGTCACGTGGTTAAGCACAAGCCAATCATTGTGGCCTTAGGATACTGGATTCCAGTGATGTTCCAGGCCTTCCACAGTTTGGAGCATTCACTGTACTCTGCAGCACTTCTGGAGCCCAAGTGGAGCCCCACCTGATCATAGCAACTGAGTGTAAGACAAAGAATGGTCATTCAAAGGAAATTCTGTGTCTTCCTACTAGGGTGGATGTGGAGCCCAACACCAAGGTCAGAGGTGTGGAGCCCAGTACAAAGTTCACAGGATAAAAATCTCTGAACCTGACCAAGCCCCATAGCAACTGTTGCCATGAGCTTTTGGATCAAAACTGGCCAGTTCCCAGACTTCGTATTATGTAAAATACCCATCCTACTATCCACCCTAGAGCATCCTAACCAATCACCTAATGCCACCATTCCAGTAGGAATTTTCTGTCTTGACGCCATAAAAGTTTGTTCGGCTCTCCCTTAAGCTGGCCCACTGTTCTAACAGCTTGTCCCACTCTAACAAACTTTATTCTCCTCTCCTGCCTCATGTCTGGAAATTCTTTTCCAACCTGCCACACAGACCAGGACAGTGGGGGGTTGGGGGGTTGGGCAGGTAACAATGACAATGATCATCACTCAGTCTTGTCTGACTCTCTGCGACCTCATGGGCTATACAGTCCATGGAATTCTCCAGGCCAGAATACTGGAGTGGGTAGTTGTTCCCTTCTCCAGGGTATCTTCCCAATCCAGGGATCAAACCCAGGTCTCCCACATTGCAGGCCAATTCTTTACCAGCTGAGCCACCAGAGAAGCCCTGGGCAGGTAAAGTCAGCATGTTTACTGAATATGGAATTAAGTCAGAAAACGTTCCATTCAGTTTAATTAAGAAGTAGCCTTGATGACCTTGAAGTTTGAGCTGGATCAAACTCGCAAAGATGAAGGGTAGAAAAAGGATTGTGCATTATCTCGCATGTTGATTGTGTCCTCGTAAATGTAAGTCCCAAGAGGGCAGGTGATAATGTTTCATTGTTTTCCTCGTGATTGTTACCCCATGTTGTCGCGATGTCTGTCACTTAGTAGGTAGTCAGTAAACATTTGTTATATTAAAAAAGAAATACAAGTAGAAAAGTCCATGGATTTTTTTTTTTTTTTTTCAGGGAGAGAGGGCTATGACTGAAAATTTGTAATGGAGAGAGGACAAAGGGAAGTTAGGCGGCGGAATTTAGGGCTTCAATCAATATCTGTAAAGAGGACCAGATGGACCAGAAGTTTGAACTTAGAACTCTGCCTGAGTGCATTCCTTTAAACCAAGAATTGTCAGCTTTCTCATGCAAAGCTGCTGGGCAACGTGTTTTTCGGAAACGGGGATAACCCTGTGAACACCGCAATCTGCAGACGCAGGAAGGAAAGAAGAGTTAAGTCTCAACTTTTTCCTGGAGTCCCTGACAACTTGATTTTTAAATTTCCCTCTAAATACGGAACCCATGTTACTTTGGCAGAGACTCCGCGGCTCTAAGGGAACCCGAGCATTTAATTAACGTTTTCTAACTGGGGAAGCCGGAAGCGCCGAAGAAGAATGGTGGGCGTGGACAACGCGAAGGCAGCTGGAGGCCCGCCCCCTTCCCAGAGTACACTGCGGCCGCCGAGTGCGTGAGCCAGCTTCCGGCCGTCTCCCGCTGTGGCAGCGGGAGGGTTGGACCATGGACGGGCTCCGGGCTAGCGCCGGGCTGCTGAGACGCGGGCGGTTGAGGCGCCGGCGCCAGCAACAGCCACACAGCGGGTCGGTCCTGGCCCTGCCCCTGAGGCCCAGGAAGATCCGACGGCAGCTGAGGAGAAGTGTCTCGTCCCGAATGGCCGCGCTCAGGGCCCAGACCCTGCAGAGCGAGGACTCGGAGGACTCGAGGGTGGAGTCCACGGTCGGTGAACCCGGGGACCCGCTGGCGGGAGGGGCGGCGGCCCTCTCGGATGCGACCGGGCGGGAGCCGCACGGCCAGCTCGGGCCCGTGGAGCTGCTGGAGGCTTCGCCTGCGTCCCGCTCCCTGCAGACTCCCCGCGCCCTGGTGGAGGCGCAGACCCCGGCGGCACGCTTGGTGGAAGCGCACACCCCGGCGGCACGCTTGGTGGAAGCGCACACCCCGCCGGCGCGCTTGGTGGAGGCGTCGGCGCTGCCCGCGCGCCTGGTGGAGACCTCGGCCCTGCTGTGCTCTACCCAGCACTTGGCGGCCGTACCACCGTCCGTGGCTCCTGCCATGCTGTCGGGGCCGCAGGGGGAAAGCATGGGCGAGGAGCTGCCCTGGGACTCCCCGCTGCAGCGCATCTTGGCCGAGCTGAATCGCATCCCTAGCAGCCGGCGACGGGCGGCGCGCCTCTTCGAGTGGCTCATCTCGCCCATGCCTCCGGACCATTTCTACCGGCGCCTGTGGGAGCGCGAGGCAGTGCTGGTGCGGCGGCAGGACCACAGCTACTACCAGGGTCTTTTCTCTACCGCCGTCCTCGACTCCATACTGCGCAACGAGGAGGTGCAATTCGGACAGCACCTGGACGCCGCGCGCTACATCAATGGGCGGCGCGAGACCTTGAACCCGCCCGGCCGCGCCCTGCCCGCCGCCGCGTGGTCCTTGTACCGGGCCGGCTGCTCCCTGCGCCTCCTCTGCCCGCAGGCTTTCTCCAGCACCGTGTGGCAGTTTTTGGCCGTACTCCAGGAGCAGTTCGGAAGCATGGCAGGCTCCAACGTTTACCTTACGCCCCCCAACTCGCAGGGCTTTGCCCCCCACTACGACGACATCGAGGCTTTCGTGCTGCAGCTGGAAGGTAGGAAACTCTGGCGGGTCTACAGACCGCGGGTGCCGACCGAGGAACTGGCCCTGACGTCCAGCCCCAACTTCAGCCAGGACGACCTCGGAGAGCCGGTGCTGCAGACGGTGCTGGAACCTGGAGATTTGCTCTATTTCCCCCGAGGCTTCATTCACCAAGCCGAATGCCAGGATGGGGTGCACTCTCTGCACTTGACCTTGTCCACATTCCAGCGTAATACTTGGGGCGACTTCCTGGAGGCTGTACTGCCCCTGGCAGTGCAGGCCGCAATGGAGGAAAATGTGGAGTTTCGTAGGGGGCTGCCCCGAGACTTTATGGATTACATGGGGGCCCAGCATTCGGATTCTAAGGATCCGCGAAGAACCGCTTTCATGGAGAAGGTGCGGGTCCTGGTTGCCCGCTTGGGACACTTTGCCCCAGTTGATGCTGTGGCTGACCAGCGAGCCAAAGACTTCATCCACGATTCTCTGCCCCCTGTGTTGACTGACAGGGAGAGGGCACTAAGCGTTTACGGGCTCCCAATTCGCTGGGAGGCTGGAGAACCTGTAAACGTGGGAGCCCAGTTGACAACAGAAACTGAAGTGCACATGCTTCAGGATGGTATAGCTCGGCTGGTGGGTGAGGGGGGCCATTTGTTTCTTTATTACACAGTGGAGAACTCCCGAGTTTATCACCTGGAGGAGCCTAAGTGCTTGGAGATATACCCCCAGCAAGCTGATGCCATGGAACTCTTGCTTCGCTCCTACCCAGAGTTTGTGAGAGTAGGGGACTTGCCCTGTGACACTGTGGAGGACCAGCTTTCCTTGGCAACCATGTTATATGATAAGGGGCTGCTGCTCACCAAGATGCCTCTAACCTGAACTACTTAATCACTAAATGCCAGAAATAAGACAGTAATGATTCTCTCCCACCACCTTTTGAGGGAGAAAACTCATTTTCTTACTTGATACCCATCAGTGTGTTTATATTTACCTTGATGACTGCCTCAGTGTCACAGAAGTCAGACAATCTTCTAGGAGACACCTCACCTAGGCACAGAAGTAAAAGCAGGAGTTGGAGATGGAAAAGGAGCCTTTTCTGCAGGAGTAACTTGATTCCTGATCATTTGAGAGACCAACTTCATCATCACCCTCAGGCTTCAGAGTACTGTGTGGCATTTGCTGTGTTACTCTGCTTGAGACATCAGAAGTTTTTACCTGGAATTTGCATCCTTCATTTGAGTTCTCTTTCATCAGTTTGGGGGGAGGGTTGGGGTCAGTTTCCTGTTTGTTACTGTGAGTTTGTGTGAATGTTAGAAAAATTATTAAAGTGCCAGAGAGTTTTCCTTTTCTGAGGCTAAATTATTGTGTGGCATGGTCTGAAGAAATGTGGGAGGAAGGAGGGTAGATAGGGGAAAACTGCAGTGGCTGAGGCACAAGGTAACTTGGGGTGGATGTAGGATTGGGGCCAATTTTGCAACCCTAGGGGTAATTGATTCATTTTAATCATGCTCCTTGAACCCCAAACAGCACAATTCTATTAGAAAAGTTATAAGTATATTATGTTTTTTAAAGGGTATTATGTTTTTCCTCAGTGCTTGCTTGCATCAGGGGCTGGCGCTGCTCCTAAAATAGGCAACATGTTACTAGCTGCGCTGTCAGAGGCCACAGTCAGCCAACTTGTAGCAGGCTGGCCGTGAGGGAATGCTGGTGTCCAAGTTACTTTCCACTCTTATTTTTTTCTGGTAGTTGAAAGAAACTTCCCCAAATCTGGCAAATGAATATTCTCATTGTTGGTGGAAGAGAGCCTGGTGTACCAGAGGGAGCACTGGACTTGGAACCAGAAAACCTGGGTTTGGGGTGGTGGCTGGTGGGCAGCTAGCTGGCTGGATGACCTGAGGCTGCTGCTGCTATGCCTGGGCGCACTTGATTTTATGTTTTGGTACAGCTTGATGTTTCCACCTCATCATTTAGGTTGTATCTGGGACTTTTAAGATCATTTTGCCATGAGTGCTAAGTTTCAGTTATATAAAGTTGAGAACTTGATGAAGTCTTTTTTTAAGTTGCAAAAGCCTAGATGTACATGAGAGTACATCTCAGCCTATTCAAGGTTAAGCTTCAAGGCTTTTTCGGAGTGCTTAGCCAGACATACAGCAGTTTTTTTGTTTTTCTAAGGTGTCCTTTTTTTTGACCTCACTTTCAAATTGGTTCAGTTAGAGCTACATCATTCATTTTCGTAAAGGGACCAGATAGCAAAATCAAAACCCAAGGGGCAAGGAAAAGATAACAGACTGAGATGGTGGCCAAGAAGAAAGAGAAGTATCCTTTCCTGGCTCTCATCCTACAGGGCTCACAACTAAGTCCCCAGACATCCAGTCCTGAAAAAGGCTTGTTAAGGGAATCAAGGCATAGGACTCATTCCTAGAAAACCTACCCTGAAAAATTTCTTGGAGAAAAGTATGGAGCTTCAGTGGTTTTTGCCCTTCTTTGGGTTGCACATAAACACGTTTTGCTTCCTCCTTCACTTTTTTTACAGCTGCCTCAATCTTGAATACTTTCTGTATCAACAGTTCCTTTTGGCTTAGTGTTTGAATCTGAAACAGAACAGATGATGATTAAAAAAAACTATCAGGCTGCAGATCATCAAAAAGTGTTAATGAAGTAACATATTGCATCATGCTTATTAATATTAGGTGGTACATAAAATGCCTGAGAACATTGTTCTCTTGTGACGTTGGTTGGACATTTTTACACCCGTTATGAAAAAACCACCTGTAAATGAAAAATTTAGCTTTTGGGCATGATGAATCTGCTAAGAAATGCCTGATGTGAAATTGGTTTTGTGAATTATATTTAGAAAGAATCTTTTGCCTTTTTAAAAGTATTTTTTCCCCTCTACTCATCTCTGCCAGCAGCTTTGAAAAATTAGAACCACCTGTTTAGCTAGTGTTCCTTTGGGGAAAGAGCCCAGATTAGGAATTAAGAGAAATTTAGAAGGAAAAAGAAAATCTAGGGGGCCACCTCCAATCCCTCATTCCTTCTTTATACCCATCTGCAAAAAAGAAGGAACTTGGGTTTAGAGAATAGTGGGGAGAACACGGGAAGGAAGGAAACAGTATTTCAGAAACAGCAACAAACTGATCTCAACGGCTACTTGATGGGACTAATAGGTTCTGCTGTTTGTCGTTTTATTATTAGGATTTTATAATCCTGTCTTGCACAGATGTGTTTTGTATCTTCAAGTGATACTGTTTTCTCTGAGATTGTAGAAAATATTTCTACAATTAGAAATATTGAAAATGTATCTACATGCTTGGGGAAGGGAGTCTGAGAAACTCTTGTTTAGTCGCTAAGTCGTATTGATTCTTTTGCGACCCCATGGACTGTAGACTGCCAGGTTCCTCAGCCCATGGACTTTCTCAGGCAAGAATACTGGAGTGGGTTGCCATTTCCTTCTTCAGGGAATCTCTCCTACCCAGAGATGGAACCTGCATCTCCTGCTTTGGCAGGCAGATTCTTTACCACTGAGCCACCAGGGAGGAACTCTTGAGAACCCTGAATTTTTTCTTGAAAATATAGCTTATACTTATCTACCCTGTTCCTGATCTCCTGAAGCATTTCTTGGTTTCCTTCATTTTCTAAGTTGAGTATCTTCATTGCATGGTGAATTTCTCTGAAAGGTAAGAAGAACTTCTTAGATTAAATCTTCCTTTCCTTGAAAGCATGGAGGTGGAAAATACAGCCCTTGGAATCGGACAAGAATTCCAATCTCAAGTTCCAATCTCAACTGTGCAGTTTTGCTGAGCTTTATTTGCAAAACTGGTATGATGCTTAGCTTGTAGGGGTGTTCTGTAGTTTTTGAGATGACATATTTGAAGGTACTAATAGATAATGTTTATTGAACACCTTTATTACAGGTACTAACATGTTATCTCCTTAATCACCACCACATACCCATATGGTAGACTACCGTTTGCATCTGATACATGAAAAAATGGGCTCGGAGAATTAACTTACCCAGGCTCACATAGCTAGCACATGTGTGAGCTGGGGTTCAAATCCTGCTCTTATGGACTCCAAAGCCTGTCATCACTAAGTAGGCACTTGAGAAATGTTAATTGAATTAAAAAACCACCTGGAATGCTGAACAAATACGTAAACTACCTGAGCTTCACTTTCAATCTAATTTAGTCCTGTTTTTCTGTTGCCTACGTGGATAGTAGATGAATGGCACAGGTAAGCCTGTGGTTTTTACAGCTGTTAAGCAGCCTGAAGAGTCAGGGACACAGTCTGTTAACAAGGTTGGAAGAATTGGCAGTACAAGAGGTCTTGGCAAGAACCAGAGGTTAGTGCTTACTTCAGAACAGCCTCATGGTTCTCTAGGAGCAGCACGTCGAGGAAGGTGTCCCTGACCCGGTCTCCTTGAAGTTTGAGGGCTAGGATGCTCCGGCAAGCCTCTAGTCGTACACCCGGGGATTCTTCATAGTGGACAGCCCAGAGCAGGAGATCTGTCAGCTGGGGACTCACGCAGCCAATTTGCCCCAAAGCTGCAGAGATTAGAGGGCATGTCCCACTGTCACTTAAGACTGTGTTGGCTGTGTCCTAGCATCCAGAAGTGGCCTTACTAGTAAATACTAAGAAAGAATAGGCAACCACTTGCTAAATTAAATATTACAAAAACTAAACTAAGTATATTGTCTTTGAAAAGTGGTGAAAGTCGCTCAGTCGTATCTGACTCTTTGCAACCCCATGGACTATACAGTCCATGGAATTCTCCAGACCAGAATATTGGAGTGGGTAGCCTTTCCCTTCTCCAGGGTATCTTCCCAACCCAGGGATCAAACCCAGGTCTCCCACATTGCAGATGGATTCTTTACCAGCTGAGCCACAAAGGAAGCCCAAGAATACTGGAGTGGGTAGCCTATCACTTCTCCAGTGGATATCTTCCCTTTTAGATGACAATCAGTATTTTAGGAATTCTCTAGAGAATTCCCAGGAGGGGGATATTCAATCCTCGTCCATTAGGATGTGAGAATACACTAACGTATTTACCCAGGGATGAGATATGGGATGGATAACTCAGAAGACCAGCCTAGTCAAGTAAGGGGAAAAGAAAGTATAGTTACACTTCATGGTTCTACCCAGCGCTGATCCTCATAGGGACCTGCCAGACTGTCAGAAGCAATGTCAAAGATCCGTAAAAAGAAGCTCCAGGAAATTTGAGGGCAGGATTTTAGGTTTGTAGCAGTCTTAAATCTGGTCTGACTTTTACGGAGTCCTATGGTTGACACCTCTACAGAAAGCAAGTATATCCAGTAGTGGATACCTCCTTGGAACTCATACCTAACTGTTGTCAGTCCTCTTGACATAGACCTAGACTCGGGATCCTTAACTAAAAATTGAAGGAAATGATTTTTAATTTCTTCTGAGAAGCTGTGATCATCCCCTCCCTTCCCCTCTACCCTCTTCCTAAAGAGATTCTGGGGATCCTCTGTATAAAACATGGAAAGGTATTAGAGGTAGAGGAGTTGGAGCCACTGCCATAATACCTCGAATGGCAAAGGCCTTGATTTTCCAGCAGGGATCTCCCTGTATCAGATTCAGAAGGCATTCAAGGACCTAGGACGGATAAAAGGCAGTTTTGAGTGGAGAGAATAAGCAGAACGGACAGGGTCTGCTGTTCTCTAAAATATGCTTTAACTGGAAAAGTGAGCTATCAAATCTAGTGAGAAATGAGCTGGAGCCAGAAGTACTAGCTTACATACAGTGTTCTTTCCTGTCTAGAGATTGATTTTCGCAGCTCACAGATCTCTGGCCGTATAGGCTTCTTTTGAATACCTTCGTCAGGTTTTCCACTAATAACTAGAGATTATAACTCCATCCGCTGGAGTTGATCCCAAAGCCTATGAGCACACATGTCATGAGAAGCTCGTTAACTGAGGTGAGAACAGGCTTCAGGGGTGTGCTCTAGAGTGAGTCTAGGCTGGCTTGGAGCTATGTGTGGTCCTAACTGTTGGTGTGACCTATATATCTCCTCACCTTCCTGTTCTGATCTCTCATTCTGTGTCCCTACAGAATGGTGAGTGATCTATGTATGAGGGAAGCACAGGGTAATGTCCTCTTGGGTCAATCAGGTAAGAAGGGTACATGTCTCCTTGACTCACCATATTATCACGGATCTGCAGGGCACCAGCTGCCAAACAAGCTGCCCGCCGAACTGCCATGAAGTCATCAGAGAAGCAGTTCAGAAAGCTTGGGAGAAGCTTGACGGTCATAAGCTTGAGCCCACAAATCAGGTAGAGGGCTTCCACACGCTCCTGGAAATTTCCTTGACCCAGCTTGATTCTGTAAGGCACAGGTGCTTTTATTTTCCCTCCTCAAACTTTTTCCATTCCTTTCTTTACCCCTACTCCTACCTCCAGTGCCCTCAGGCTGAAATCTAGCTTCTGTAGGCTCGCCATTATCCACTCCCACCCTTTCCTAGTTAGCCTTATCCCCACTAATTTGTTTCACCAGGTAGAGACCTCAACTGTTTTATTTACTTGAATCCCTATTACCTAGCGTATGCTAGATGCTATAAACCCTGTTGAATGACTGAATAAAGAAAACTTGAAACATACACCTCTTGCTTCAGTCAAGTTCTCTTCTCGTGCCTTCACATGTGTCATGTTCACTTCAATATTTGGCTTCTAGTATGGAATGTCTTACCTTCTCTCTGCTTATGTAGTCTTATCCATCCTTCATGAAACTTGACCTTGCTAGGCATTTGTGTATCTTGTATAATCAGAATCATGTCATATGTTTGAACTCTCAAGACATCTAAAACAGTGCCTGAACACATAATGGGCATTTAATTAATGGTTCCTCCCTTATCCACATTCTTAGTATCTATAGGGACAGTTAACTTTTTATTTTATTAAAAAAAAAAAATCTGCAGTGGCTCTTGTACAAGGCTGAGCATACTGAGCAGCTCAATAAATGCCGTTTCTTTCTCCATATTGACAAGGTATTACCTGATTGTGTCATGCACCTCTTTTCCAAGGTTCATTTGCCCCAGAGCTTGGGCAGCTGCTTGTCTCACTTTCTTATTCCAGTCACTCAACATCAGCTGGATCAACTTATGTTTCATATCCTATAAACAGGTATAATAGTTAGCTTCCATTTATCACCGCATCAGTTTTGCATGTTCAGTCACCAAGCTGTGTCCGAATCTTTTTGACCCTGTGGACTGTAGCCTGCCAGGCTCCTCTGTCCAGGGGATTTCCCAGGCAAAAATACTGGCGTGGGTTGCCATTTCCTCCTTCAGGGGATCTTCCCGACCCAGGGATTGAATCCTTGTCTCCTGCATTGGCACGTGGATTCTTTAACCACTGAACCACCTGGGAATCCCATTTTGTAATTGGCATTGTACTAATAAGCAGTTTTACCCATCACTTAATCCTCCCAAATAATCCCATATGGCAGATACTACCACTTACAGGTGACAAAATGGAGGCTTAGATTTCTTACTCATGGTTAACATGTTGAGTCCTGGAGCCAGAACTCAGACCCAGCCCTATTTTTGAAGCTCATGCTTTAAACTAACCAAACTATATTGTCAGCTGCCCTTGAGACTCTTAAAATTTGAAGGTGATACATTAGTAGGGTGACCACCTCATCCCAATTTGCCTGGGCAAGTCCTATGTACTAGACCAGCTAGGACCTTTGGCCACCCTGTGTGTTAGTATATCTCTCAAAGCAGAAGGGATAAAAATGACTTGGTGATTAGGTAACGTGCCCTAAGCTATTCTCCCTCCTTGAAATAGCTCCCTTTCCACCCTTGATACCTGATGTTTTCCTATTCTTTTAGAATTGACCTCAAAAGGCTGTCCTCAGAGAACTCACCTCTGCCTTCTGTAAGCATTAGGAAATCCCCATAATACTTTACAGCTACATCTGTTATAGCTGCTTATGTGTAACATTTAGCAAGAGAAGACATGTTATCTTTGCATACCCAGTGCTAGCTACCTGCCTAACATGTAAGATGTGGTCAGAAACTGCAGGCTCACTGAATAAGTGAAAGAACTGATGGACATGTTGTTTAACCCCATCAATCTGATGTGATGGTCTCATCTTTACACCATCCCCTGCTTGCTCTGCATGGCTTTTTACTTCCAATAGGCCATCCTGAGTGACAAGTGCTGAGAAGGTGAATGTGCAAATGAATCAGATGTTGTTAAAAAGATATTGTTAAATGCATATTCTGACTGAATTGACCCGGGGTGAGATTTTTGCATTTCCAGCAAATTCCCAAGTGATATCTGTGCTGCTGGTCCCGGACTTTAGCAGCAAGGTCCAGGCAGAATTAACCCAGACTAGAATGACCCAGGGATAGAACCTGGGTCTCCTGCACTGCAGGCAGATTCTTTACAGTCTGAGCCACCAGGGAAGTCCAGAATTATACTGACTATACTGAATGGTCAAGTTTTGTGCTTTCCATGTCAAAATTCAAGGGTTAAAAACAGCAGTGTTCTGGGCCATTGTGGAGTTGCCTAGTGTTACAAGGAAAAGATAATGGCATATAGGAAGAAGGGGAAAAGCCCATTTGTACAGCTGAAGTTGATTTTAAAATAATGGCAAGAAGGAGGTCAGTTGAAAGCCTAGATGATGGTCAGGGTTTCCCATTCCTGGAAGTCTTTCCTTAATTCTAAGTCTTGCTCAGCTGTCCCACACGCCTTCATAGAACTTTACTAAGTTCAGCCCATACTAATGTCTCTCTGAAGTTTTAAGAGAGTACATTACATTTATCTCTTGTTCTTGAATCATTTGTATATGTTGATCTTGTTACTCCCACGCTAATGTCAGCTCTTTGAAAGTGGGGACTATGGTGACACATACTTATAAAGTACCTTGGTGTGGAGGCAATGTCAAATTACTATAAAAAGTTTCTAAACTTTTAAAATTTTTATTCTTTGCTTATTTCATTGTAGATAGGTTACAGTTTGTGGACTCCCACCAGGCTGAGAAGCAGTGGCTTAAGTAACAGAACGATATGTTGGCATGTGAAGATAATTCTGGGTTAGGACTAAGAGGCAGCAATATGGGAACAGATCTTTTTGGTAAGAACGGGAAACCAGATAGCAGCAAAAAGTGGAAAAGCTCCCGAGCCCAGTTTTGCTTAGACCTTCTGTCCTGGAAACAGAAAGAGAAGGCTTACCAAACTGACATTTCCACCGATCCGGGAGAGAGCCTGGCAGGCCACAATGCGGTCTTTCCATTGACGGCTATTCAGCTCCACAGCAAGCATGGTATGTATCAGGGTCTGAGGAAATAGAAGACTTGTATGGAGATCCACGGTCACTTTTAGAGATGCTGGGACCTTAAAGAAGTTACACCCTAATCTGGCGTCCAGCATGATTAATATCACAAATACATGGGATGCTTGTTGCTAGCAAAGTAAAGATGGGGTTTACAATGGGCCCTCTTCCATCCAAGCCAACTGATGTCAAGGAAGAAATACAGATTAGTAATCTGAACAGAAAATCCCTGGGACCTTCTTGATTTAACTATCTTTCCCCCTAAAATGGTTTGTATATGCCTCAGTCTGAGTTTTACATTTCTACTGGAAGTAAATGCAATTGTACATCTGTATGGTTTTCAATGGTAAACTGCTGCTGCTGCTGCTGCTGCTGCATCACTTCAGTCATGTCCGACTCTGTGTGACCCCATAGACAGCAGCCCACCAGGCTCCCCGGTCCCTGGGATTCTCCAGGCAAGAACACTGGAGTGGGTTGCCATTTCCTTCTCCAATGCGTGAAAGTGAAAAGTGAAAGGGAAGTCGCTCAGTCGTGTCCAACCCTCAGCCACCCCATGGACTGCAGCCTTCCAGGCTCCTCCGTCCATGGGATTTTCCAGGCAAGAGTGAGTACTGGAGTGGGGTGCCATTGCCTTCTCCGGGTAAACTTCTAGCACAAGCAGATTCTGCATGTTGTAAGTCTTCTAGCACAGAGTTAGAAACCATCTGCAGCCTACTTTCCTCACTGTTCTCAGCAAGCTGTTGTTACTTTTCCCTGTCTATACCCCACTTCACCCACACTTAGTCCGGTTTTACCTGTGCATGAGATCATCCTATGCAACCACCCACATTTTCTTTTTCTTTTTACATTTTTTTTGTCGCTGCACTTCACATGCAGGATCTTTCTTAGTTCTCAGACCAGGGGCTGAAGTGCTTCCTGCCGTGGAAGCGCAGAATCTTAACACTGGACCACCAGGCAAGTTCCCATCTGCATTTTCAGTTCCCTATATGCGCTGACCTCAGAGACCCAATTGTTCCCCCCAAACTTGGTTTTTTTCTCTGACCCTGTAATGGACACATACTGTCTTTCCACTGAGATGGCGCAGGAGCGTACAAGACTGTTGCTCGGTGTCCTCATTCTTCTTATGAAACAGCTGGTGGAGGATCCTCTTAATCACGGGGTAAGTGGCAGCACCTTCCAGAGCCAGGCACTGAGCTGCAGCCCAGCTGTCCACGGTATTACCTGCCCCAGTGAGGTGAAAAGGGCCAGATAGCCATCTCTTCTCCCCACAGAGAGAACAGCTTCTGGGTTGGTACACAAGACTGCTACTTGCTTCACTTCCCTGTACCCCCTCAGTCTGATATTCAATCTCTAATTTAAATCACATTTAAATGGATCGTATCGAGGTTCTAAATGTAGGTTGAAAATCTTAACCTGAAGAGTCAAATCCTAAAATGTTTTTGTTTGGTAACAGTGCAGTAAGTCACTTCTGGCCTGAGTGAACAGTTGTTCCTCTCGCTAGAGACTGGGAAGTCTGGAGTGGAAGCTTTCTTAAGACAGACGGATCAAGTTGTTGAGTGTCTCTGTGCAGAAGGCCAAACTGGTCAGACAGTTGTCCTCCACCCCTGCCGCCATGCAAGGAGCAAGTCCGTCTTTCAGAGTAGTTAGGTACCAGAGCCTATCAACATCAGAGAGAACCTTTTGCTGGTATTACACCAACAATGCATTTGGACATTAATGTAAGTTAATGTGCAAAAATGGAACCATGATGTGTTCAAGTGGGTTTTTTAATTTTTAGAACGTACTCTTTAATCTTGTTACATTATCTTTTCAATTGAAAAATCTAACAGGAAAGGGGACATGGTTTAGTCAAATGCATCTGTGACACGGTTAGCCCAGGTACCACTTGGTGGCAGTGTACCTGTCTTGTAAAGTACTTGGGAGGAAGAAATCCTCTTATCTAAAATAAATGTATGACGGCGGAGAGGAAGGGATCAGGAAAAGCTGATGGTGAGATGTTCTTTCTTTACTCCATATTTCCAGGTCGTTACTCACCCTTCAGAAGGACAGTCTGCATGATTTCCTGGGCAAGAGGATTATGTGACTGTATGGCATACTGGCATACTGCTGCTGCCATCCGCACATTGGCATTCTTGTCACAAAGAGCAGCCATTAGCGGGGGCTGTAGAACCTCTGGCAAGTCCTGAATAGATAAGGCTTTCATAGTTTCCTTGTCTGTGATCAAAAGAGAGCCAGTAAGAGGGTGTTAGCTAGCTAGTCCCTTTGCTTTTCTCTAAAACACAGCTTTTCCCGTAGCCACATGGGGGCCATTTCAGCCTCAGTTGCAGATGCTTACTGCTACTTAATTAGAATTTAGCTGAACCCCTACAATGGGTGGGATTTTAAGGCTAACTTTTGTGCTGGGTATTCCTGTTCTCACATCTTTATCATCTGGTCTCTGCAGAGCTGTATTCAGGCCAAATGAATATGTTTCCTGCTAGGCTATGGTGACTATTACCATGAGTTTTAGTGATGAAAATCAATTTTTGTAATTTTAGTAATAATAGCAAATATATTTAGGTAGTACTTTGCCACTTGATAGTGCTTCGTATTCATTATCTCATTTAGTCTTCTAACCCTCACTGAAGCAGGCAAGGCAGGTATTACTGTGGAGCTCACCTGAAACGTGTTTTTCAGGAATCCTTTTAGGTCTAACTAAATAGCCTCACCGGAGAAGGCAATGCACCCCACTCCAGTACTCTTGCCTGGAGAATCTCAGGGACGGGGGAGCCTGGTGGGCTTCCGTCAATAGGGTCGTACAGAGTCAGACACGACTGAAGCGACTTAGCAGCAGCAGCAAACAGCCTCACAACTCTATCATAGGCCATACATGCCACTAGTCTTCAGAAGGAAATGGGACGGGAACATAGTTTGCCCACAGGGAAGCATCAGGTGTTCCTTTTGGCAAGAGTTCTTGAGAATGGTTTGTCTAGCACTCTGGGGACAGCTCAGGAGCATAGAATCGACTCCAGGCATAAGTCTTATGTTCCACCAGAGTTATTATCTCTTTTATATAACAACTCCATAGATGTAATTCCAGGGTCCTCAAAGGTCCTGCCTTGATAAGTCACAGCATTCCTGGGAGCCTGGAGGATGGTATCTCCTTCAGGCATGTATGTTTAACGTGTAGTTCTTGCCAGTACAAATGTCATTTAGCAGTCAGGGTTCATTTTCATCATAAGCTATGCGGCCTGTGAAGATAATTTCTGTCCTTACCAGGTTATCGGGGCAACAGGTAGGCATCTAACTAAAGCTCATTTCTCAAGTAGAAGGGGAAAGTGTTGTGTTAACTTTTTGTCCACAACTATCCTCCCATTTTTAGTATGAAGTTCAGAGAGGATAAGTGACTTCCCAAGATGCGGCAGAGCAAGACGTATAGCTAAGATTTTATATAAAATTTCTCATTTGTCCTTTTTACCACTACTGTAAGCCACTATGCCATATGTTTAGAAAGGGCAAGATGAAATATGTGCCTGTGAGGGGATCAGATGGAAGTCAATTAAGTATTTCAAGAAATAATGAGTAAGATGATATTCTTTGGGAAGATGTGGGGAGGAAACAAGACAAATCAAAATCTCAACACCCAGGAAAGGGATCACATGAAAGGGAAAGACAAAGGTGTTCTTTGTATGTGGAGATCTGGAGATAAGGTAATATCTCTTCCCACCTATGGAAGGTTTTCTCTATGCCAGGCACTAATATATATCACCCCACTTAATACTCAAGAAAATAAGCAGTTAAAAAATGTGTATGTGTGGAAGCATGGGCTTCCCAGGGGCTACAGTGGTAAAGAATCCTCTTGCCAGTATGGGAGATGCAGGTTCAATCCCTGGGTCAGGAAGATCCCCTGGAGTAGGAAGTGGCAACCCACTCCAGTATTCTTGCCTGGAGAATCCCTTACTGCTATGTTGAAAAAATTAAATTAAAAATTTAAATTAAAAAAATTAAATTAAAATTACTGCTATGTTGAAACATGAGTATATTATGGACAGAGGACCCTGGTGGGCTACAGTCCACAGGGTCGCAAAGAGTCGAATGTGACTGAGCACGTGTGTGGAAGTGTATAGCAGGGGGGTGGGGTAAGGGAAGACTCCTTGGAGGAGGTGACATCTTAGCTGAAAGTTGAGGGGCATGTATAGAAGTTGATCAGGTCAAGAGAGAGAGAAAATTTCCTAGCAGGGGGAGCAACAGATTTGAAAAGCTGGCGTTTAAATGCTCATACCTGGAACTCAGTAGACTGGAAATAAGTGAAAAGAAACCTTAAAAACTTGACAATTTTGTAGAGATAAAATTAGTCCCCGCCTCTAAGAAGTTCCTTGCCTGGTAGAGATAGCAGAAAAGTAAACAGACAATTATGACAGAATGATAAATATAAGGACAGAATAATATTAGGATGCTACCAGCAGCAGAGAAGGAAAAAATGTCAGCCCAGGGTATACACAAAAGGCGGTATCTGAGAGGGCACTTGGGGGTTAGTAAGAGTCAGTGGGTTTTATGTCTTTTTAATAGCATTTTATAGTTTCTGTCATCTGAGTCCTGTGTCTTGTTAAACCAGCTCCTCGGTAGATTATAGTTCTAGCTCTTGTAGACGGGAAATGTTCCTTTTTTAACTGTTTATCGCTAGCAAAGAAAAATGCTATTGACATTTCTTTTTCAAAAGGTTATACAGCCATTGGGGAAAATGGCCAAGTTTTTAATTCATTTTACAAAACTAGTAAAAACTAGTTAACAAAACTTAACAAAAATAGTGTAAATAAACACAAAATTACCAATTTCATTTACAAATATATTAAAACATTTTAAAAATAAGAACAAATCAAATCCAGTGGAGTAATAAGAGAATGATCCATTAGGATTTATTCTAAGATTTTAACACTAGAATTCGTTATAACCACAAATTAAAGGAGAAAAAACTAGAAAATGGCTGGTAAAATTCAACACTCATTTTTGTAATAAATAGAAAAACCTACATATATGTTGTCATGTGTTTGTAAAAGCACAGAAAGTTGTAGAATGCCAAACTAAACATTGTATACCCTGGAAATGGCATGGGGTGGGACTGGGGCTGGGAGGTGGGTTGGAAGGAACCTCTTTTTAAACTCCTCTGTGTTGACTGATAATGACACTTTGTATTTCTTTTGTAATAAAAATAAATGTTTATGAAAGCAGAATCCATAGAATCTATTGGTCAATTAGTTGTGGGGAGAGGAAGGACTTTTGTCCAGGCTGACTCCCAGGGTTCTGACTCAAACTGGCTGGGTTATGGGGCTGCTGGTTGCTATGTGGGATGTGAGGAGGGGTCTGATGGCAAGAGTGATGAGTTTAGTTTGGGACATGTTGAGTTTGAGACTGTAAAGAAGGACTAAATTGCAGTCGGGAGAAAAGTGTGTGCATACACATACATATATACATATTCTCTTTGGTTATTATGAATGGGATCTCTCAAGGCAGAACAATGTGAACTTGCTTGTGAACTACTAAGCATCCAAGGGTGATGAAATTAGTGCAAAAAAGCACTAGATCAAAAGTCAGGAATTTTAAACTCATCTCTGTTGCTGAGAAGTTGTGTATATTCAGGCCAGTCTCTGGGTCTTTGTTTCCATTTTGTGAAATAATCTCAGATAAGCTCCAAGGTCCCCGCCAGTTCAAAACTTCTATGGTTCTATGGATTGCTTATATTCTCGAGCAGTCCCGCTGTGGCTCTTACCGGAGTCCCCTTGACTGATGGCAGCACGGGGCCGTTCTAAAGCAGCTGTGGCACAAGTGACGATGGCTTGGATCCGGACGTCATCGTGGATGTCCACCAAGCTCTGCAGCAGGCCCTCAATGGTCTTATGGTGCCACTCGATGACTACACCACAGGAGGAGAATTAGAAGAAGACCACTTAGGGTTAGATATTGTGTTACAGACAGGTGACAAGAAGGCCCCTTCCCCTAGGACAATCCAAGCACAACAGCGCAGAAGCATAAAGGGCCCCACAGATGCCACCCTGAGGAAGTTATTTCTTTGATGCTCCCTGAATCTTCTTAAGGTAGTAAGTGTTAGTCACTCAGTCGTGCCTGACTCTTTGTGACCCCATGGACTGCAGCCCACCAGACTCCTCTGTCCATGAGATTTTCCAGGCAAGGATACTGGAGTGGGTTGCCATTTCCTTCTCCAGGGCATCTTCCCAACCCAGGGATCGAACCTGGGTCTCCTGCACTGTAGGCAGATTCTTTACCAACTGAGCTGAATCTTCTTAGGTATTAATAATTCTCGAACAAAACTCCTCCCAATCCCATCCTGTATTCTATCTTTTTTGTTTGTTTAAATAATTTCTTTCTTTCTTTTTTTTTTCCCTCATTGCATGGCTTATGGAATCTTAATTCCCTGACCAGGGACCGAACCTGGGTCCACAGCAGTGAAAGCCTGAGTCTGAACCACTAGACCACCAGGGAATTCCCATAAATAACTCTTCATTGTTATCATCTGGAAAATGGAACAATAAGACAGTGATCAAGGGTACTTTGCCCTCTTTATAGGGGCTTCCCAGGTGATGCTAGTGGTAAAGAATCTGCCTGTCAATGCAGGAGGCACAAGAGACACGCGGGTTTGATTCCTGGGTGGGGAAGGTCCCGGAGGCTAGCCTGGCAACCCACTCCAGTACTCCTGCTTGGAAAATTCCATGGATAGAGGAGCCTGGTGGGCTAGAGTTCATGGGGTCACAAAGAGACATGACCAAACACAGCATGTGAAAGTGAAAGTCACTGAGTCGTGTCCAACCCTTTGCCACCCCATGGACTATACAGTCCATGGAATTCTCCAGGCCAGAATACTGGGCTGGGTAGCCTTTCCCTTCTCCAGAGGACCTCCCCAACCCAGGGATCAAACCCAGGTGTCCTGCATTGCGGGGAGATTCTTTACGAGCTGAGCCACAAGCATAGCTACACTTTTTATAGGCGTGAGCTTTTGTTTCAGTGCTCCCATCACCTGTAGGTGCTCCCTACTGGTAGTTTTTACTCAGAATCTCTTTTTCAACCTTTTTGTTTATCTGAACCAGTTTACGTGATGGATCACCTCTTCTTTCCTGTACTAACTAAACTAGTTTTTCACGTTCTGAAAGCCAGCAGCCCTTGAGTCCTCAAATCTTGCAGTTTTCGACAGTCCTTGTTGGGCCCTTCCTTTGCTCCAGGCACATTATTCTGGAATCTGTGAAGGCAAAGTAAATGTGTGCTAATTCCAAATTTACAAATGAATTTTGGAGAGCCAATTGCAGTTTCTTTTGATCACTGCTTTTCAATTGCTTGGGCAGCATATTTACCCTTTTTTTCATGCATCATGTATTGAGTGTGACATTTCAGGGGTCAGTAAGATAGGGTCTCTGCCTGTGAAGAGTTCTCTGGGTAGTGAGTTTCCACAAATTACTGGTGTAGAACCTGCCCATGTGAAAAGCATCCAGATAAATGCAACTGCCATTGTATGAAAAGCTCTTACCTAGTCTAGCCTTGATAAGGCAACCAGATTTTTATTCTTTCATAAGAGAGGGATGGATTTTCAAAGATTGAGAAATACTTGGCCAAGGTGAGAACTTCTTCCTTCAAAAATCACTGCTATGTCAGGACAATCAGCCCCACCCCCCCGCCCCTGCACCCCTCCTTCACTCACTTAGAGCCCAGGCCATCTTCCATTCCTGCAGCATCCTTCGCAGGACCACCAGTTCCCAAGACACATTCTCCTTCAGTGACTCTGCTTGCTTCTTCAGTTTCCTGGTCTTCACAGACATGTCCTTCTCACCCACCTTCAGCAGCAGATCCTTGGCCGGTGTGGGCAAAGCTGTCCAGCGCATGGCTCCTTTCACAGGCTTGCAAGCTGTGCAGGGCGACAGTATGAGGTATTATGCCCATTGCTCTGGGCCTGAGTTCCCAGCCAGCATCACATGCCTATTCCTAGCTAGCACCAATGCAAAACAAAACAGTCAAGAGCCAGCTTTCCTGTGATTATGTAGAAAACTGGGTACAAGTCCCATTGGGAGTCATGACAGGTGGTGACTACAGACATGATAAAGCCATGATGATAGGCGGAGAAATGTAGGGAAGAAAAGATAAGGTACATACAAACCTTTATATATGTTTAAGAAATCTTTAGGAACATAAATATATTTATATGTAATAAGATTTGCTCATAAAACTCAATATTTGATATATTGTCATTAAAAGTAGGATATAATTGGCCATTAATTCCTAATGTCTTGTTTCCTTTTTAGTGTTCCTAATTTGGGAGGAGGAGTGGGATAATAAGCTACTAAGGGTTTACAAGCAAACACCCTCTTCCAACAACACAAGAGATGACGCTACACATGAACATCACCAGATGGTCAATACTGAAATCATATTGATTACATTCTTTACAGCCAAAGATGGAAAAGCTCTATACAGTCAGTAAAAACAAGACCGGGAGCTGACTGTGGCTCAGCTCATGAACTCTTTATTGCAAAATTCAAGAACTGAAGAAAGTAGGGAGACCATTAGACCATTCAGGTATGACCTAAATCAAATCCCTTATGATTATACAGTGGAAGTGCCAAATAGATTCAAGAGATTAGATCTGATAGAGTGCCTGAGGAACTATGGACAGAGGTTTGTAACACTGTACAGGAGGCAGTGATCAAGACCATACCCAAGAAAAAGAAATGTAAAAAAGCAAAATGGTTATCTGAGGAGGGCTTACAAATAGCTGAGAAAAGAAGAGAAGCTAAAGGCAAAGGAGAAAAGGAAAGATATACCCATTTGAATGCAGAATTCCAAAGAATAGCAAGGAGAGCTAAGAAAGCCTTCCTCACTGATCAGTGCAAAGAAATAGAGGAAAACAATAGAATGGGAAAGACTAGAGATCCCTTCAAGAAAATTAGAGATACCAAGGGAAAATTTCATGCAAAGATGGGCACAATAAAGGTATGGACCCAACAGAAGCAGAAGATATTAAGAAGAGGTGGCAAGAATACACAAAGAACTATACAAAAAAGATCTTCATGACCCAGATAAACATGATGATGTGATCACTCACTTAGAACCAGACATTCTGGAATGCGAAGTCAAGTGGGCCTTAGGAAGCATCATTACGAACAAAGCTAGTGGAGGTGATGGAATTCCAGTGGAGCTATTTCAAATTCTAAAATATGATGCTGTGAAAGTGCTGCACTCAACATGCCAGCAAATTTGGAAAACTCAGCAGTGGCCACAGGACTGGAAAAGGCATTTTCATTCCAATCCCAAAGAAAAGCAATGTCAAAGAATGTTCAAACTACTGCACAATTGCACCCATCTCACACGCTAGCAAAGTAATGCTCAAAATTCTTCAAGTGAGGCTTCAACAGTACAAGAATCAAGAACTTCCAGATGTTCAAGCTGGTTTTAGAAAAGGCAGAGGAACCAGAGATCAAATTGCCAACATCTGCTGGATCATCAAAAAAGCAAGAGAGTTCCAGAAAAACATCTATTTCTGCTTTATTGACTACGCCAAAGCCTTTGACTGTGTGGATCCAACAAACTGTGGAAAACTCTTCAAGAGATGGGAATACCAGACCACCTGACCTGCCTCCTGAGAAATCTGTACACAGGTCAAGAAGGAACAGTTAAAACTGGACATGGAACAACAGACTGGTTCCAAATTGGGAAAAGAGTACATCAAGGCTGTATACTATCACCCCGCTTATTTAACTTCTATGCAGAGTACATCTGGAGAAGGCAATGGCACCCCACTCTAGTACTTTGTCTGGAAAATCCCATGGATGCAGGAGCCTGGTAAGCTGAAGTCCATGGGGTCGCTAAGAGTCGGACACGACTGAGTGACTTCACTTTCACTTTTCACTTTCATGCATTGGTGAAGGAAATGGCAACCCACTCCAGTGTTCTTGCCTGGAGAATCCCAGGGACGGGGGAGCCTGGTGGCTGCCGTCTATGGGGTCACACAGAGTTGGACATGACTGAACTGACTTAGCAGCAGCAGAGTACATCATGTGAAATGGCGGGCTGGATGAAGCACAAGCTGGAACCAAGATTTCTGGGAAAAATATCAATAACCTCAGGTATGCTGATGACACCACCCTTATGGCAGAAAGCAAATAAGATCTAAAGAGTCTCTTGATGAAAGTGAAAGAGGAGAGTAAAAAGTTGGCTTAAAACTCAACATTCAGAAAACTAAGATCATAGCATCATGGCAAATAGATGGGGAAACAATAGAAACTGTGAGAGACTATTTTCTTAGGCTCCAAAATCACTGCAGATGGTGACTGCAGCCATTAAATTAAAAGATGCTTGCTCCTTGGGAAAAAAGCTATGACCAACCTAGACACTATATTAAAAAGCAGAGACATTATTTTGCTGACCAAGGTCCATCTAGTCAAAGCTACATTTTCCAATAGTCATGTATGGATGTGAGAGTTGGACTACAAAGAAAGCTGAGCGCTGAAGAATTGATGCTTTTGAACTGTGGTGTTGAAGACTCTTGAGAGTCCCTTGGACTGCAAGGGGATCAAAGCAGTCAATCCTAAAGGAAAGTAGTCAATCCCAAAGGAAATTAGTCCTGAATATTCACTGGAAGGACTGAAGCTGAAGCTGAAGCTTCGGTACTTTGAGTACTTGATGTGAAGGGCTGACTCATTAGAAAAGACCCTGATGCTGGGAAAGACTGAAGGCAGGAAGAGAAGGGGACGACAGAGGATGAGATGGTTGGATGGCATCACTGACTCGATGCATATGAGTTTGAGCAAGATCTGGGAGTTGGTGATGGACAGGGAAGCCTGGTGTGCTGCAGTCCATGGGGTTGCAAAGAGTCAGACACAACTGAACTGACTGAACTGAGGGGTTTACAAGTGCCTTGCTGTATAATTGATTAGTGTCTCAGTTTTTTGTTGTTGTTGTTGCTTTTTTGGCCATGCCTGGCAGCATGTAGGATCATGGGTCCCCAAACTTGGATGGAACCTGGCCCCCTGCAATAGAAGCGTGGAGTCTTAACCACTGGACCACCAAGAAAGTCCCTAGTGTCTCAGTTTTAATGAGGCAGCTGTAGCCCTGGAAGATGACTTGCCAAGATCCAATCCAAGGCTTTGCTACATGCTTTCATCACCACTTTATAATGGTAGCCCTCAACAAGGAGGGTGTATGTGTGAGTTTGGTGGAAACTGCCTAGACCTGCCATCATTAGCACCTTGTCTACTCTTGTGGCTGTTTCCTGTAGAGCCAAGCAACACGAGAGGCAGGTTAGGGGCTGGTGGGAAAAAGAATGGGTCACTACTACTGCTAGTTCCTGCATACAGGGGGCCCATCTGAAGAGACACTGCCAAGAAAAGAGTCATGGGCAATGGAGATATAGTCTCTTGGAGGATGGGCACTTTTGTTTCAGAAGTTGATTTCTTGATTAACTCCTTTCCCTCTTCCTCACCTAACATACAGAATGAAGAATGATATACTCATGAAATAGAAATTTAAAACACCAGTTGACCCTAAAGCCTGAAGCAGGTATGGGCCTGAGAATGGAGTGGGAGGGTAGAGCGCTACATCAGAAGTTTAATGTACTTCCTTTGGAACTATTAGGCCAGATCTGTCTTGTTAGTGATTACTGGCCCTAAACTGCTTGGTTATACTTAAGTTCTTGGTTAACCGCTTGGTTATACTTAATTTCAGCTGTTTGGGCCACAGAGGCTTTTCCTTGTTATAGTTAATATCTTATAATCTTATGAGATGATTCTTAGTTAGTTGGGAGGGACTCCCCTAGATGCTGATGGTGTCCCCACCTGCAGAAAAGGGACCTTAAAGAAACAGGCCCACTTCCATCTTTACTCCCATTATCAGTATCAGCTTCCTGCTTACTTGATTCAGGAACTGGCTGAGAAGTCCACCTTTCTGGGGTTTCAGGGAAGACCTTATATAACTGCTTGATGTATCCATTGAGATTTTCCAGGAGAATTTGGTCTCTCTTTGCACCAATCTGGTGGACGATCTGAACTTCATCTGTGAACAGATAAAGAAATAATGAGTCCTTAGAACCCCCTCCTCCTCTCTTCCTGGGTTTTTGGTCACCAGGATCAGACCGAATTTCCTTTTATTTCCCCCAAAAAATTCCATTTAAAAAACCAAATCAAATACAAAATGATCTAATTTCATATGAAGTTTTAAAATGCTAAATAAAAATTATTGCATGTTGATATATACATGGATGGCAAACTATAAGTAAAGCAAGGTAGTGGGTATGCCTGGTTAATGGGGACGATGGAGAAAGGATTCAGCAAGAAGCACACAGGAGACCCAGTTTCCTTTTGCCCTACTCTAGCCTCTGGTACTCACGGCTACTGTGCTTCGGGGACATCCCTTGAAGGTGACTGTTGCTTGGAAGTATGAGCTGGTGGCCTCAAAATGGCCCAGAAACCAAGTCAGAACCTAACTTACAGGTATTGTCCCCTGTGAAAAGCTAGACACTAATGAAGATTTCCCTAATTCATCTCTCAGCAGTCATAAATACCTTCATCTGAATAATTTTGTTAAATACTTTAAGAAGACTTTCAGTTGAAAGCAGTTTAGGAACAAGATGGGGGTAGGGAAGAAGAAACAACTTGGAGCATGTGGGCCTAGACTGTGTATCCCGGAAGCCCAGGCATCTAAAAGCTAGTGGGACAGATGGGGAAGCTGGTGGGCACTGCGTGAGAAGCACTATATAGTTCCCATCTCTTTGAAGAGCATTTTAGTTGATATTGTTTTACAAATAAGGTACATGAGGCTCACAGGGATTATAATTTGCTGAAGGTTAGGAGGAGGGGGCTAAGCCAGGATTTAAACTCAGATCTCCAAAGTCTAGGATTTTTCTTTGAACACAGCACCTCAGTGGGGGAATAATCTCAGTGAGAGAAGGGATAAGGGTGTGCAGAGAAGAGGTAGGTTGTTCCCAAAGCCACATCTTGCTTGCTCTGCCATCCTACCCTCCACTACCTCCTCAGTAAGCATGAGGGGAAGAAGAAGAAGCATAAGAGATGGGGAAGAAGAAGTCCCGTCCCCATTGGATACCTACTCCCTATCCCCACCGTCCATCCCCCTACCCCCTGCCCAAAACCTTCCCATGTTAGTTAACCAGGAGATGTTCCCATGAACACCTGGTTCATCCAGGGCCTCTCATCCACATCCATGACGCCTCCAGCTCCCTGCTACCTTCCACCTCCCTGCTCCATGTCCCCTCAGCCCCGACTACAGGACCCCAGCTCCATTACCGAAATAAATCTCCTGTTCAAAGGTGTTGTCTGTGGAGTAAGCAAACTTTCCAGCTCGGGGATTCACCTGTCGAACGTGGCTCTGGCTTGGGGGCTTGTAGAGGCTCCCCTTTTCATCTATTTCCTCAGCCGTCTTATTCATGCCAGGCATGGTTTCAGCTATCTGCACTTGCGGCAAGTAATTTGGCAGTCTTGGAAGGATTGAGAGGGGGAGAAAGGGAGGACAGGTAGCTTTAAAATCGGTGCCCTTAGAGGGTGCCTGGACTTGGGGAAGGGAGCCCACCTCCTCCATGACCTCACTTTATCTCTCATGTGTGGTTGTTCAGTGGACAGACTGTAAGCTCTTTAAAGGATAGGTCCCAGCTGTCTCATTTACGTTGTATTCCCAGCACTTCGCAGAGTGCCTGGAAAGTAGTGGGAGTGCAATGTGTATTTGTGCAATAAATGAAGGAATAAATATTGCCACTTATTTTTTTTTTTTTTTTGGCCACTTATTTTTTAGCTCACTTCTAGGAATCAGGGCTGTTACAGCTCCAGTCTTCCTTCTAGTTATAAATGAAAAGGAAGCCACGTGAGAAATGCATAGCAATCCTCCTCTTCTCTCAGCTTGTTTAGTTCTCCATCCTGCTGCCAGTCAGTTTTTGAGTGAGTGACACACTGGCTCCTTATTCAGAGTAAGGTGGGACCAAACCTCAGAACCACGAGGTCTCTGCCTTCCTCACTCTCACCACGGACACATTTCTAGGAGCCCCTGGTTAGTACCTGGAACAGCAGAATGGCTCTGCTGGGAAAGGCTAAGAATTCCTTCCTTTAAAGGCAGTGGTACTCAACTGGGAGCAGTTTGTCCTTCAGAGGGACATGTGTCAACATCTGGGGACATCTTTGGTCGTCACAGGGAGAGAGTGCTACTGGCTTCCAGTAGGATGCTGCCAAACATCCTACAGTGCACAGGGCCGCTGCCCCCAACACAGAATTATCCAACCCGGGATACCAAGAGGGCCGAGGTTGAGAAATCTTACTTTGTGGAAGTCTTAGTAGATTGGTGGTGGAAAACACAAGAGATTAATGGGAGAGTTCTGCAATGTGGAATGCGAGCCCACCTGGGAGTCCTTGAAGGGGAACCAGGGATTCTCAAAGGCATGCCCGAGGCCCTGGCTAGCCTACCGATAATAGACGGGAAGCAGCAGCTCTGGCTTCTTTTCCTCCTGGGTGGGCAGGACGACACTTCGACCCTCAAATTCTGCCGTCTCTTCTTCCTCCAGCTGTTTCAAGAGGTCCAGGTCACTGGAGGAAGTGAGCTCGTCGCGGATATGGCTCCAGTCGTACTGTTGGCGCAAGAAGCTCTGCCACTTACTGGTGGACACCCCTGGCCTTGGAGGACGCTTGTTCTGGATCCATCGGGCAGTGCGCTTGTTCAGCTTTTCCAGCACCACGGCCTCCCAGGCTCTGGCCTCCTTCTCAGGAGGCGGAAGCCAGGTTTCCCTCTCCTCCAGGTTCACTTCTGGAGCAAGTGACAGGTCCAGCATGTCCAGCTCCCCACTTGGATGAAGACTGAGGGGGCTAGATGCCTCCTGGCCTGCACTAGCTGGCTTTGACTTCTTCAGTTTTGTAAGATTGGCATAGCTTTCTGTCTTCATAGCCTGGGAGGTGACCTTTGTTGGGGGACCTGGAGAATCCGAGACCTTGAGGCAGATGGGCTTCTTCTCAGGCCGGGCCTTCCTGACCTGGCGAGGCTGAATGATGCCACTGGCGTCGTAGAGATGGTCAAAGCTGTACTGGCTGTAAGGGACGCTGGGCAGCCCTCGCTGCCACACCACCTCCTGAGAAAACGTCAGGTTTGCACTGGCCTTGTTCAGGTATTTGTTCTTGAGGTGTGCACAGTGCTGTGGGCTGAAGTGGAAGACTGGAGGCACACCGGAAACGGAGGCACATTCCTTTTTGTTTCTTGGTTTTACATTGGAGAAAATCATGCCCCATCCCAGCCGTGGGAGGAGTGACTGAGGGAAACGGTGTGGAAGAATGGTCTTTCCCTTTTCCGTTCTAGTCATTGTTTCCCAGCAAATGCCTCCTTCCAGGCTGTCTGGTCCAGAAGAGGGCCTGGGGGCATGACCAGGCATCTGTTAAGGGGACGGGAGGAACTGATAAGAGCTCTAGGTCAGTAGAAGTTGGTGGCCCATAGCAGTCAGTAAGAAAAGACTTGGAGAAGAGATGAGGGAGCAGGGAGAAGCCCTGTGAGTTAGAAAGACAAAAGAAAGAGTTGCTGCAACAATCAAAATATTCCTTGTGTCAGGCCTTTGCTTCTGGTTCTCACATTTGTCCCAAAGCTCAGCCCCTCATCTCCTGAGAGATTATTACCTTTTAACAGTATCTCATGCTTCCAGTTTTCCCCCAAACATGGCTTTATCCCTGTTCAAAAAACTTACAGTGCAAAGTTCAGACAACATAGCCTGGCATTCAGGGCTCTCCTTGAGTATGACCTGTTTATGACCTTGTCCTGACATAACCTCTCCTCCTGACTCTTTAGCTCTTCTCTGAGTGTCCATCACAAGTCCGTCACAGAAGGATACATCCTTCTGTGTCCTGTACATGAAATTCTGTCCATTCTTCCAGGACAGCTCAGTTCCTGCCTACTCTGTAATTCTTTGTTGACCTATCCAGGCCTCCATGTCACACAAATTTACAAACCTCACCTAGTCCATTTCAGTTATTTTAACTTTTACCCTGTGACACCTTGTGCCATTAAGTATTTGACTCCTTAACAGCACCATAAGGACAGTATCTCCAGTCTGCTCTTTCAGTATCACCCAGTACTTTTCCATATTGCTACACTGTCTTCACTGTTAAAATGTTTTACAGCTGCAGAATGTTTTATCAAGGAGATAAATCACCTTAGCTCTTGACTATTGGGCAAGCTGTTTCTGGGTTTTAGCTAGCAAGGAAAATTCTATAGAGGACAAATGCCTGATGCTCGTGCTTTTTTTTTTTTTAAAGAAATGTTCCTTCTGAAGCACTTCCTTAGCCTAATAACGATAATTGATAGCTATAGAGTACTTTGCTAAGAGCTTTACACCAGGTTGATATTATGGTCTTTATTGCTTGTGGGAAGAAGCTGAGGCTCAGAGGGGTTGGTAAATTACTTCAGATCACACTGGCCATAAATAGAAGAGTCAGACTTTACAGTCAGCTAACAGATCCAACCTCAGAGCACTTAACTCTGTGCCACACTGGCTTTGGCCCATGCTCAACTCCACTCCCCACCATGGCACTGTGTTGGCCTTGCCATTTTCAGGGGCAGGTAGGGCCTCCCCACCCAACATGTAATCATGAAAGTGAGATCATTTTCCTGTCATGCTGAGTGCCAACTCCTGCCTTTCCTGCCCTGTGCACAGGGTACCCTTTAGCCTAGATCTGACTCCTCTCTCTTCCCTTCACAACACCCAGAAATAGTACCTGCTGTTTTTAGGGCTTGATTTATCCCACTGTCTTTGTATTAAATCTGACCTTTTGGTGAGTTTCTTTTTGTGAAGGGCTAGCTTTGACATAGTTGTCACTAGGTCAGAATTAATAACCTAACTTAAACTAAGTCACACATGATTAATGTGATGTCCCTCCCTGAGTGTTTGAGCATAAGATTAAATTTAGTTGCTTCATCTCTTCACAATCACAAAGGCCACATAGCCACAGGGCACTGAGTATTTTTTAAAGTCAGATTAAAAAAAAATTAGGGCAAGGCTAAAGCGTGTTCACAAGGCGGTATTTTTCTTTGCACAGTGTCTGTTCTGCCTGGTGGAAAATGAACTGCTTAGATGAAAACAGTATTAGTGCACTTCTGCCTTTTGTACTGCCTAATACAACATCTCATCATTCTTAACCTATCAATGTGTTTGTATCTTGCTTCTAAGTCAGGGGGCATTTTGAGCCCAAACACTTGCAAAACTGAATGAGGACTGGTTTTGCCCCAATATGGAATGATTTGGGGTGTCCCCAGATATAAGCCCTTTAGCCTGTGACATATACAATCTTTGGTCACAATGTTATCATCCCAGAAAGAACACGATATTATCATTATCAGTTATTATAAATTCTCAAGGAATAGTTACCATCATCTAAGATGATGGCTTGTTGAAAAAGAAGGAAACACATGTGGACATGTCTTTGTAAAGGAATTGGGACAGGACAAAATGTTCTAAGATTTGGTCAAAAGAGGTTTGTCAGGCAGATTCTGCAACTCCCAGCCAGGTTACTCGTGGCAAATGATTTAATAACCCTGGTTTGCCTTGTTGTTCAGTCGCTCAGTCATGTCCTCCTTTTTGGGACCCCATGGACTGCAGCACGCCAGGCCTCTCTGTCCTTTACCA
Source organism: Bos mutus (assembly GCF_027580195.1). Lineage (NCBI taxonomy): Eukaryota > Metazoa > Chordata > Mammalia > Artiodactyla > Bovidae > Bos > Bos mutus. The sequence goes on along the minus strand of NC_091626.1, from coordinate 23,776,603 downwards.
TCTCCCAGAGCTTGCTCAAACTCATGTCCATTGAGTCAGTGATGCCATCCAACTATCTCGTCTTCTAAGGTTTGCCTGAGTTTACCAATCTGAAAATAGAGTCTGACACCTGTTCTAATTTAGTGTTGATATGAAGGTAAAAATTAGGGGAACATGTATGAAAGTTCTTTGCAAGCTGCAAAGTATTACGTAACTGAGAGAAACTGTTATTATTGATTTAGAACATAGAGTACTATCCTTTAGAAGGCAAGTCTCTGGGACCCCACAGTTAGATGCACTGGGCATTAAAGGAAAAGTTTAGGAATACTAGGGCTCTAGGTAGTTAAGAGGGGGAAAAAAAGACCTACAAATGGAGTTTGGAAGCTCCATATTATCCAAACTTAAATGTTACCTGGACCAACACGGAGGCAGGGTCCCCTCCCAACAAATAGACCTTAAGAAGCAAAAGCAGAGTAGCAGGTCCCAGGTGCTTTTGTGCGAGGACAGCATAAAAAACTGAATAAATGGCATCATACAATTACTCAAACCTGGCATGACTGCAGACCAAGGCCCTGTAATCTGGTAAACAGCAACCACCATCATCATCTCTTGCACTTCTAGGAAGCTGACTGGATAGGCAGGAGTGGGGCTAGAAGGTTTATGCCTCCAGTTAAAACCTGATAGAAGAATCCAGACTCAAAATGGGTGCTGAGAGGTTCCAAATTTAGTTCCATTCTTCTTTTCATCTTTCCAGTCCTGTACCCTCACCCCCTGGTCTAGCCTTTATTCTGCAGAAATAGTTGAAGTAGGCTAATTAATGCATGCTAAAAGGAATAACTGAGCTTCCCTAGTGGCTCACTGCTGATGCTGGAGACACGTGTTTAATCCCGGATCTGGAAGATCCCCTGGAGAAGGAAATGGCAACCCACTCCAGTATTCTTGCCTGGAGAATTCCATGGACAAGCAGAGCTGGGCAGACGACAGTCCATGGGGTCGCAAAGAGTTGGATATGACTGAGCAACTAAACAGCAACAAAAAGAATAATATCTTGTTTTTTACCTCTGTTACTAAAGCAGTAGAAACTGCCACAGAAGGAAATGCTATAAGCCGTAGCACCATATCTTCTGAGAGTTTTAAAAAAGTAGTACACTCTCATTTCCACCTCCAGATTCTGAAGTTCTGAGGTAGGGCCCAAGAGGGGACACTCAGCTTCTGGGACAGTGCTTGTTAGATATGGCTAAAAGACTTTCTGCATCAAGATCACCTGAGGAGTTCATTAAAATGCAGACTCCTGTGTCCCACACTCTAGAATATTAACTCAGGAGGCTGCAAGTGAAGCCTAGAAATCTGCATTTTAACAACATCTCAGAGGTTTTTATACACATTAAATTTAGAGAAACTATAGCTCCAGGAGGTATCAATGGGATTTATGAAAGAAGCTTAGTTAGTGAGAAGAGTGGGATCAGGGAACACTTAACCAGGCTTACTTCAAATACCCTCTCTCTGCTGCCTCTTTCTTAACAGAAAGTTCCTTACATTTCCCCCCTTTTTTTTTTTTTTTTTCGGCTGTGCTGCATGGCTTACAGGATCTTAGTTCCCCAACCAGGGACTGAACCCCAGCCATGGCAGTGAAAGTGCCAAGTCCTAATGACTAAACCAAGAGGGTTGTCTCATAAGATTATTGTGGAAACTCTGGCACAGAGCCAATCCGTCACAACTGTTTTATTAATCGATGCCAAAACTGAGGTCCAGAGAGAAGACATGTAACTAAGATCACAGTACTAGTTAGTACCTAGCAAAACTGACACTTTTACACCTAATCCAAAATCTTTTCAACTACTTCTGACTGCTTCTCATAATTTATCTGATGCTAATAAGCTCCTTTCACATACTGACGAAGCAGCAGCAGTATTTTGAAATTACCTTCAAAGTGGCTTCCCACACACAATCTTCAACAGGAAATAAGGTTTTGCCATCTTAAACCTGACTTAGTTTTAGATTCCAAAGCTGCTTATATTGGTTACTAGGCAACCACCTCTTTAGGATTCCACAAGTCTACACACAGAACCTACAGGTTCAACCAGGAGTATCTTCAGCTATTTATTAAATTTCTTTCTTTGTAAATTGAGCTTTGGGAAATTATACTGTACTCACTGATCGGTGGCAAAATGGATTTCTCGGTCCTCCTTTGAAAAATAATGTCTAGGTCTATGCAGCTCAATATTATCCCCTCCACATCGGTTCAAAAGTCCTACTGAGAAAGAGACAAAGCAGGGGAACACATGAACACCCAGCTCTGGCATGCTTCAGACCAGCAGCCTAATGAAACAAATGGTAAAGCAGAATGAGTGTCTTTGGGGCCTTTCCCATTCTCTTTCTATTCTGCTCCTGTTTAATCTCCTTCCTTCACACAGTTCAGTTCCATCTCCTCTGCTTCCCAAATTCTGGCTGGGTTATCAGCCAATAACTGCCGAGGACCAGCCCCGGCTGATCCAGGGTATTCGAAGGAGAGACGGCCTAGGCGACTATTTATATGCTAATTAGAGATATAGAGAACAATAGAATGAGGATAGCTCAGTAGGAAAATTCAGTGGAGAAAAGAAGCTGAGTAGCTTGGTTTACGCGGGAGACCAATAAAACTTCAAGACAAGAAGTTTGCACCACTTACGTAGGCCGCAGGCGCCCTCTCGAATAGCGGAAGGTGTCTCACCCTAGACTCCTTCTCGAGTGGGTCTTAGAAGCCCAGGCATAATTAGTAAGCGTGGTGGGTTCCGCGCTCCAGATGGAGACTCAGCTGGAAGTTAAAGGGAAGAATGACATGGGGAGACCAAGCGCTGGTGAACAAGGCCCATAGCTTTATTTTTAACAGGGGCTTTTATACCCCTAAGTTACACATAGAGGATAATAGGGGATGCAAAGTCAGCAGTCTTTGATTCTTATCAAAAACCAAGGTTTCTTTCCTGCAAATTTATCGTATACAAATGGTTTAGGTGATTTACATCATCTTCTGGCCAGAAGGCCTACTAACATTTATGACTCTTGACAAGGACTTATCAACAAAGACTTATTTTCTCTAAGAGTAATTATTTTAAGGTTTGGCACCATCTTCCAAAGATAAAATTGCATTCCTATAGGGCGGATGTGTAATGGGCTTACAACAAAGAAAGAATTTATTACCTTAAGGGTCTAAAGTTACTAACACCAAGGCCACTACTTATTTTTTCTATATACCAACTATTAATTAATACACATTCAAGGATACAATTCAGGGGATGTGAAAACTTGGCAACAAGCATTGACTCATCAATGAAATCCTTTACTAGTTTATTCTGACAGTTTTTAACTCTCTGAGAGGCTCTAATCTATTTGAATATCTTAAGCTTCCCGTGCCTCTGGAGACTAGGAGACTGTAAACAATCGTATGCATAGCTGCAGGAGTCCGGGTAAACTTGTCAGGCGAGTTAGAGAGCCATCTGAGGGGTTTGGATTTAAACACTCCTAATTGCCCAGGAACTTTATTAATTGGAGCTGTAAGTTAACTCTTTGACAGAGAGAGAGAGAGATGGTGGTAGGGGACAGCCCCCAGTAAAGTCAGAGGTGAGAGCACAAAGCAATATAGTAGGCAGACTCTGGTTTTTTGGGGGAAAATGCTCGAGAATATCCGGGGGGACTCCTGAGGCTCGATCCCGCCTTTGCGTATGCCGAGCCTCCTTCCTCATGACCTTTGTCACGAGTGGAATGCCTCACCGGCTCCCCGCAAATAACACTGTTTTTACAAGGAGATTCTTCAAGTCCTATATTTTTAATAATAAAATTCCAGGCCTACAGAATACTGGTCTTCAGGATTCCCCTTGTGAAAAGAATTTGTCCTTAGAGTAAAGAAAATTTTTGGCCATCAAGTTCTGCCCAGTTGACCTGGGGCAGTGCTATTCAAGTGATCACCTTCTCTTGCTGACCAACCTGAGCACTGACTTTAGTGCCACAACTCAATTTGTGCTCAGACACTGGCACCCTCACAAAAGAGTGAATGGATGTGTTCCCTGAGATGAAACGACTGAAAGAATTTTTAAAATTAAGTATTAAAACCCTGGTCAAGTTTTCTCAAAAAATTAAAATACCCATGTGATCCAGCAATTCCACCTCTTGAGTATATACCCCAAAAATTGAAAGCAGAGGCTCATACAGACGTTTGCACACCCATGTTCATAGTATATTTACAACAGCCGAAAGGTGGAAGCAACCCAAACGTCCATCAGTGGATGGATGGATAACCAAAATGTGGTATACATATATAATAGAATATTATTCAGCCTTCAAAAGGAATAAAATACAGAAATACGCTACATATATGGACGAACCTGGAAGACATCATGTAAAGTGAAATAAGCCAGACACAAAAGGACAAATACTTTACGATTCCACTTATCTAAGAGGTGCTTAGACCAGTCAAATCATAGCTACAGAAAGTGGAATGGTGATTTCCAGGGGCTGTGGTGGAGAAGGAGGAATGATGAGTTAATAGGTATAGAATTTCAGTTTAGGAGATGAAAAAGGAGATAGTGTTAAGGCTGCACAACAATGTGAACACACTCAGGTAACTGTGCATTTTAAAATGGTAAATTTTATCTTTGTATATTACCACAGTGGGAAAAAAAAAACCTGTTTAATTATAAAAGCCGTGTGTGAAATTCCGCACAAAGAAGAAAATTAAAACTACCCATATGGGACTTCTCTGGTGGTCCAGTGGTAAGACTCTCCTCTCCCAATGCAGGGTGCCTGCGTTCAGTCCCTTGTCAGGAAACTAGATCCCATGTGCTGCAACTAAAACCCAATTCAGCCAAATAAATAAGTACTAAAAAAAACTACCCATAATACCCCAAAGCCTAACAGTTTAGGGTAGTTTTCTACTAGTCTTTTTTTTAAAAAATGTTTTAATATATATAATGTCTACAAAGTGTTCTCTACCTGCTTTCAATGTCATGAAAAATTTCTCCTCATATTCTATATTATTTTTAATGGCTACATCTCTTCTGTTATATGACTGCATCACAATTAAACTGACTAAACCAAATTTATATTGTTATTTTCTTTTTCCTCTATTAAAACAATGATATGGTAAGTATTGTTATAGCCAAATATTTACATTTATAAATGTGTGAAATGTCCAGAGGTGGAATTGTGAATCAGAGAATGTATCCTTTAAATATTTTTAATTAGGTTGCTCTGAAAAGATCATACCAGTATATGCATCCACCAATAGTATATGAGTCTCTGTTTCTCACATCTTCTCAACTAGAACATCATGTGAGAAGCAAAGAATGATGGTTCAGATGGAATTGGACTGCAAAGGTATAAATCTCAGAATTTCCACTTTCTAGCTGTGTGACCTTCAGCAAATCAGTTCATTTCTCTGGGGACTTAATTTGCTCATAAGTTTCTTGTTTCTGAGACTCTTGTGCACAAAATATACTGCGAAGTATCCTACAGAACTATTACAAAAGTAATTAGAGCAAACGGGAGTTGTGAATATTTGAAACTAGGCAAAAAGTCTTGTCTGGGAAGTTCATGGAGGTGGCTTTTATTAGGAACAGAGGCAAACAGGTTTTGTGACCTTGAAGCTTATACAACTTCCAAGTTTTCTCTAATAGAAAGCATGTACATTCATGAATGCAAAATCAGGTAGGAGACCTTAGAAGGGGTCTGCAGTTAAATTTCCTAAAAAATTCACCACTGGATGGAATCGACAGCTTAAGAAAAAGTGGGAAAAGGTGAGAAGTCCAGGGTGAGAGGGAGATAATGCTTCCCTAAAAGGAGCAACATGAGACTCAAGAAAACAAAATAACAACTATCACCTCATTGGGCTATTTTTACACTCATATCTCATTTGAAAAGACCCTGATACTGGGAAAGATTGAGGGCAGGGGGAGAAGGGGACGACAGAGGATGAGATGGTTGGATGGCATCACCGACTCAATGGACATGAGTTTGAGTAGTCCGGGAGTTGGTGATGGACAGGGAGGCCTGGCCTGCTGCAGTCCATGGGGTCGCAAAGAGTTGGACATGACTGAGCGACTGAACTGAACTGAAGGAATGAAAGTAAGATCACACAGCTAGTAAGACACCAGGCCCGTTAGTTGTGGAATGGTGTGGAAAAATAAGTATATACACAAATAATATACAAGCAAAACACCATAGTGTTTTTGTTGTTCAGTCTATGTTGCACCATAGATTTGTTGTTGTTCAGTCGCTCATTCATGTCTGACTGAGTTAAGTGCCAGGTGCCTGCAAGGGCAACACTCGTACAGCCCACGCAGCCCAAGCCAAACAGCTCCCGAGACGCAGAGCTAGGGAATTCTTTCGCGGCATAAAGTTCCTGTGAGTCTGTTTTCGGTCTTGCTTTCAAATGCAGGCCACTGATTGGCACGACTCCGAGGCCCTCCAAACGACACAGCAGCCGCTCCGCCGCATTGGGCGCTTAGCCTGCCAATAAGCAGGCTTCCGCTAGAGAATCTCTGCTACTGCTGCTGCTAAGTCGCTTCAGTCGTGTCCGACTCTGTGCGACCCCATAGACCGGCAGCCCACCAGGCTCCCGCGTCCCTCGGATTCTCCAGGCAAGAACACTGGAGTGGGTTGCCATTTCCTTCTCCAATGCATGAAAGTGAAAAGTGAAAGTGAAGTCGCTCGGTCGTGTCCGACTCTTAGCGACCCCATGGACTGCAGCCTACCAGGCTCCTCCATCCATGGGATTTTCCAGGCAAGAGTACTGGAGTGGGGTGCCATCGCCTTCTCCAATCTCTAACCTGTTTCTAACTTTCTTCACAGCCGTCTTCAGTTGATTCCAAATCTGAAGAAGGCGCAAAATGGTGGCCTCCTCTCAGGCTCTCCTGAGGCACTTTGGATTCTGCCGATGGGGCCCGACGCCCTGGGTGCAGTTGGCAGGATCTCTAAAGCTGAGAACTGGTAACCCAGTCTCTTGGACCACTGTTCGGTTGGTGACGACCGTGACGCTGGAGCCGGCCGGCCGCTGCCGCTGGGACGAGCCCGTGCGCATCATTGTGCGCGGCCTGGCGCCTGGGCAGCCGGTCACGCTGCGCGCGTCCCTGCGCGACGAGAAAGGCGCGCTCTTCAGGGCCCACGCGCGCTACTGCGCCGACGCCGCCGGCCTGCTGGACCTGGAGCGCGCGCCCGCGCTGGGCGGCAGCTTCACGGGGCTCGAGCCCATGGGGCTCTTCTGGGCTATGGAGCCCGAGAAGCCTTTGCTGCGCCTGGTGAAGCGGGACGTGCAGACGCCCTTCGCCGTGGAGCTGGAGGTGCTCGACAACCACGAACCCCGGGTCGGAAGGCTCCTGGGCCGGGTGGTGCACGAGCGTGACTTCCTGGCGCCCGGAGTGCGGCGCGAGCCGGTGCGCGCGGGCCGGGTGCGCGCCACGCTCTTCCTGCCACCAGGTGAGCCTCCAGCTTCCTTGTTAATCTATCTTTGTGAGAGAGGAAGGTAATAAGTAGGTAGCTCATAACATTCGGAAGGTCCGTGGGGCCTGAAACAGGATCGGACCCGAGACAGGACTGGACCGTAAGGCTGGCTGGGAAGGTGATTCGCTCCAAAACAGAGGTCAGGGAAATGACATCTCAAGGAAAGGGAAGACAGTTGTAATGGGAGAAAACAACAACAACTATAGGCAGTTTCCAGTTTTTAACATTTTCTTTCTAAAATTTCTCAATTTTGGAACGTTGCTTCTAACTTCCATGGTATATTAAGATTTAAGAAAATTAGCGTGAAGGATGCAAAGAAAAAGACCAGCTGGAAAGACCAGATGGAAAAGACCAGCTGGGAAGGATTGAAGGCAAAAGAAGGAGGCAGCAGAGGATGGGATGGTTAGATAGCGTCACCCACTAAATGGATATGAAGTTGAGCGAACTCCGGGATACGGTGGGTTTCCCAGGTGGCGCTAGTGGTAAAGAGCATGCCTGCCAATGCAGGAGCCTGAGAGATGCGGGTTTGATTCCTGGGTTGGGAAGATCCCCTGGAGGAGGTCATGGCAGTCATCTTGCCTGGAGAATTCCCATGGACAGAGGAGCCTGGCGGGCTACAGTCCATGGGGTCACAAAGAGCCAGACACGCTTAACAACCAAACAACAAAAACAGCATGAAGGAGGGTCTCTTGCTATCCACTGGAGATCTTCTGAACTATCAGTTAATTTTACCATTTCATAAAAAGCAGCTGGCTAATGAAAAAGTAAAAAAAAAAAAACTTATCCTCATTAGGAATGAAGGAAATGCAAAATAAGACTACACACTACATTAAACATTCTCAAAATTTAGAGGTCTAACATTACCAGTGTTTGACCAATATGTGGAAGAAAAGGAACTCGCATATACTGCTAAAAAAGAAACACAGCTATTCATCTACTCTTTCTTAAATCTTAATATACTGTGAAAGTTAGAAGCAAAGCTGTAAAACTGAAAAACATTAGGAAGAAAAATTTAAGGTTCAAGAATCTGCCTGCCAATGCAGGAGACATGGGTTTGACCCCTAGTTTGGGAAGATCCCACGTGCTGCAGAGCAACTGCGCCTGTGCACCACAACTATTGAGCCTGTGCTGTAGAGACTGGGAACTACAACTACTGAGCCCTGGCGCCACTACTACTGAAGCCCACACACTGTAGAGTCATGCTCAGCAACGAGAAGGCGCTGAAATGAGAAGCCCTCGCACCACAGCCAGAGAGGAGCCCTGGCTCGCCGCAACTAGAGAAAAGTTGGAGCAGAAACAAAGGCCCAGCCTAGTCAATAAATAAAATTATATATATAAAAAATAAAGTACTTGCCTTATAATTATTCCTTAAAATTTGTAATTACAAATTTTTTATGTAAATAGTGAAAAGGTGAAATAACTAGAATTATACACAGTAGGTAGCTTTTTGGGCCCAGCATAACACATTTGAGATTCATTCTTCTTGCTCCAGATGTTGGTAGCTCCTTCTTCTTGTGTCTTAGAAGTTTCCCATTAAATAGATGTGCCAGTTTGTTATTTCATTTGCCTTTTGGAGGATATTTGAGTTCCAAGACTTTGGAGTCACTGCAAACACGCATCTAAGTTTTTGTGTGACCACAAATTTTCATTTTTCCTGGGCAAATACCTGGAAGTGAGATTGCTGGGTTATAACCTAAGTTATGTTTGACTATATAAAGTATGTTTAACTCTATAAGAAATTGCTCAGTTTTTCCCCAAAGTGATGTATCAATGTGTATCCCCACTGTTGCCCTTAAAAATAAAAGGTAGTTACTTGGCTAGTAAAAAATGGGTTAATTTGGAAATAACAGAGAATTACAATTTGAGATAAGCAAGACAGGACAAAAACCATAGGCAAACCCAACAAGCCAAGAAGAGGAAAGTTATTTAATAGAGAAAAAGGAGGAAGGTGGGAGGAGTTGTTTTGAACAAAAGTCCATTGGCAAAAAGTGACAGTTTAGGGTGATAGTGGTTTCTCACTGGCTGAGTTCTTGGGATAGTCAGTTTCTTGGAAGGGATGCAATGTACATCTTTTTTTGTTGGGACCTGTGACTGATGATTCTTTCCTGTTAATGATTCTTCTGTTGTGATTTGTAATCGACAATCCTTCCTAAAATTGATGTGGCGTGGTACTGCTGAGAGCTCCCTTTCTGTCCTCCAGATCCATTGTGAGGTTCCCCTTCACTAATTTTCACACTACCAGCAATGTGTAAAGCATCCAGTTGTTCCACATCCTCACTAGCATTTGGCATTGTCAGTTTGGGAGGGGGTGCAGGAGAGGGCAGTGATTTTGCTGTTTCCATTGTCTGTAACTAGTTTTTAAAAATATTTATTTCACTACATTAGATCTTAGTTGCAGCACATGGGATCTTCATTGCATCATTCGGGATCTTTCCTTAAGGTGCGTGGACTCTCTAGTTGTGGCTCTTGGGCTCAGTACTTGCAGTACATGGGCTCAGTAGTTGTGGTGCAGGGGCTTACTTGCTCCTCAGCATGTGTGATCATAGTTCCTTGACCCATGATGGAACCCTGTCCCCTGCATGCAAGGCAGATTCTTCGCCACTGCACCACCAGGGAAGTCCCATCTGTAACTTATTTTTTAATTCTTTTTGTTTTTGTTTTATTGGTTGTACTGGGTCTTCCCTGCTGGTTTGTTGCTTTCTCTAGTTGCGTTCAGCGGGGGCTACCCTTCGTTGAGGTGCTCGGACTTCTCCTTGTGGAGGCTTCTCTTGTGGAGCACGAGCTCGAGGGTGCTTGGGCTTCAGTAGTTGCCGCACTCGGGCTTAGTAGTTGTAGCGGCATGCAGGCTTTAGGGTAGGAAGACTTCGGTAGTTGCAGCACTCGGGCCCTAGGGGGCAGGCTTAGTAGCTGTAGCACAGGGGCTTAGCCGCTCTGCAGCCTGTGAGATCTTCCTGGACCAGGGATGGAACCAGCATTGGCACTGGCAGGCGGATTCTTATCCACTATACCACCAGGGAAGTCCTGTAACTGATTTTTACTCACAAAAATAGTACATGCTCTTTGAAAAGCTCTGTGCGGCTTTGAGGCACTGGGTATAGAGGGGAATGTGGGTTTAGCCACATTCTGTGCCACAGTCTGGACCTTTGAAGACCTGAGTTGTTTAGCATTTCTGATTGTCAACAGAAAACTCTGACAACTCCAAATAGGCAAAAATGGCTTTTGCCACCACTGAAAAGAGTTTCAAGTATCGTTTAGTTTTGTGTTTTGTTTCTTTCCAAGAACCCGGGCCCTTTCCTGGGATTGTGGACATTTTGGGAGCTGGAGGTGGCCTTCTGGAATATCGAGCTAGTCTGCTGGCTGGGAAGGGTTTTGCTGTGATGGCGCTGGCTTATTATAACTATGAAGACCTCCCCAAGGGCCTGGAGAACCTCCACCTGGAGTACTTTGAAGAAGCTGTGAACTACCTGCTTAATCACCCTCAGGTTGGAACTTCTCTAGTTTCATGTTCTACATATCAGTTCTCCTTCTCTGAAAGGCTCTTGGTTTTCATAGAACTTGACCAAATTCTTGACAACCATTCCCTGCCCCCAACCCACACTACCTTTCATAGTCACTTTCCCCAGAGAGTTTCCATGCGATTAGATATTACTGCTAGATTTCCTGCTGGTAAAGTTGTCCTGGTTGAAATTATGGAATTTTATATTCCAGTATTTTGTAGTATTTCATTACAAGCCCAGACACATTGAGAACCCTGGGTTTGACCCAGGAAGTTGAGGAAAAGGGGAAGGAAATCACTGTCTCCAGTTTAAATATTTGTGTTTAACAAACCTCTCCTTAGTGTGCCCATCTGAGAGCACAGTATTCAGTTTTAAAGAGGTACCTGGTGGCAAAGAACCTGGCTAGTAGGAAATAGAGGTTTAGGATATCAGAGGAATAGAAGATGAACCTTGCTTATTTTATAATTCAATCCATCTTCAAGATGAATAGAACCACTTGAGCTCTTAGAAAAGGTGGCGGGGTGTAGTGGAATCCGCACAATATGTTTGATAGAGAAAAGTTAAATTTGAGATTTAATTTTGCCACTTAACTAGCTTTATGACCTTGGGGCCTGTTTCTTCCTCTCAAAAACTGAGATGACAATAATATCTCATTTCCAGTGTTTTTATGAGAAATGAATGGTTGAAATCAGTTAAGGGTGCTCTTGTAAACCAAACCAAAAAAAAAAAGACTGCTGTTCAAAGGCTAATCAAAAGGCCATTTATAACAGAAGTGTTTGGTGATTGACAAGAGTAGTGCTTATGGAATAGGGCAAATTACCCTGGAGAGGACTGAGTAGTGAATGAAGAAATAAAATAACTACAAAGATTCCCACAAGTTTTGCTGTGAAGGGAGTAGAAACTAGGTCAGAGTGGATTTGAGGTCAAGGGACTGTTAAAATGCAAGAGGTACTAGAGCTAAAATTTACCTAGAGTTAAAATGTAAGAGGTACACTGATGGGGATGAGCCAGTAGAGAAGAAAGTTACAAAGGAAAGAGAGGAAGTCATTGCAGGAGCAAAGTCACTGAGGATGAGAGTAGATGAGATCCCAAGGACAAGCAGAGGGATGGCCTTGGAGAAGAAGAGAGCTACTTAGGAAACAGGAGGGAAGCAGTGAGCTTGCTTCATGTGGAACTAAGCACACTTGGAAGGGGAAATGAGGACAAGTTCCTACCTGATAGCTTCTATTTTCTCCATAAAGTAGGATGGGATGAAAGTGATGGGGAATAAGGGTTAAAGGGGCTTACAAAGGGAGGAGACAAGGTGAAACGGTCTTTAAGAGAAGTGGAAAGCAAACATCAGTGATGCGTGGCAGGACTAAGGGGCAGCATGGATGTTTATTGGAAATTTGTGGTCATGACATGAACATAAGTTGTGTCACCACAAGCGGTGTTTTTTTTCTGTAGCAGTGTTCATTTGCACAAATGCAGGCCCTGAGGATGTGAATTATAAGTGCACTTAACTGAGGTTAGAACTTTTTCAAGCAAGTATGACCAATTAAAGTAGTTAACAGTGTTTGCAGGAGAGTAAAAATAATGATGAAGCTTGAAATCTAAGCTGGATGAGGTGGGAAGTGAGAACATGAGAGAGGTACTGATGGTGAAGAAATGGTGGTCAGGGTCTCAAAGAGATAGCAGTGGGCACTACTAGAATGGCTAAACTGGAGGTAAATAGGAGGGTGATTAAAGAGTAGAATGCTTGAAGCTGAGATCTTGGAGATGATATACTTACTGATGACTCAGTTTAGGTTATGACAATGAGAGTATGTATCTTCGGTGGGAGAGAGAAAAAGATCACTGGAAGTTTGGAGGTCAAGGGACTATGAGGCCAAAGTATTCAGTTGTCCTCCACTTGGTTGTTGAAGACACCAGGATTGGTGATGGAGAGATTGTGGAAAGCAAGTACAGAGGAAGGATAGGCCAGTATCCTAAGGCTGCAGACCTTGATAACTGGGAGAGCCCAGATTCAGGCACAGTTCCCCGACTCTCAAGTCCAGACACTACTGGCCACACTGCACTGTTCATGGACTCATTCTCCTTTTCCCTTTGACCTTTTCTCAGGTGAAGGGTCCAGGAGTTGGGCTGCTTGGGATTTCAAAAGGAGGCGAGCTCTGCCTCTCCATGGCTTCCTTCCTGAAGGGCATCTCTGCGGCCGTCATAATCAACGGCTCTGTGCACAATGTCTGGGGAACCTTACACTACAAAGGTGAGACTCTGCCGCCTGTGGGTTTCAACCAAAATCGAATCAAGATGACCAAAGATGGCTTTGTAGACATTGTGGAAGTCCTGAACAGCCCTTTGGAAGGACCTGACCAGAAGAGCTTCATTCCTGTGGAAAGGGCTGAATGCCCCTTCCTGTTTCTTGTGGGTCAGGATGACCGCAACTGGAAGAGTGAGTTCTATGCTAACGAGGCCTCTAAACGCTTGCAGGCCCATGGGAAGGCAAAACCCCAGGTCATCTGTTACCCAGGCACGGGGCACTACATTGAGCCTCCTTACTTCCCCCTGTGCCCGGCTTCCCTGCACACCTTTGTGGGCACTCCTGTCATCTGGGGAGGGGAGCCCAGGGCTCATGCCAGGGCCCAGGTAGATGCGTGGCAGCAGCTCCAGACTTTCTTCCATAAACACCTGCGTGGGGAAAAGGGGAGAATTCCAGCCAAGCTGTGATCTTTTATGCTAATCTATCCTGGGAACAGCTGCCACAATGAGTGTATATGTGTAGTTTTTTTTCTATAATTACATTTTCCCCCTTCAATATTAAAGTGAACTCATTGAGAATTTTTCAAGATTTTTATAAATTCCATACTTTTTCACTTGTTTGGGAAGAGAATGATTTCTACAGAGACACCACAGCAGGTGGAGAAAGCATGCCCTTTAATACCTAACAACACATAACTGACAAGGCTTTAGTTCTGAAACGAAGAATAATACCTGGTGTACAATTGCTGCTCAGTAGTTTCTTGAATCAGTTATACTTGAATTTGTATAATTTGTTAATAAGTGATTTTGCTATATATGTATATAAATCATATAAAATATCAAAAATATTATCAGACTGAGTGTCTCCTTTAAGAATGAAAGTGAACATTTTAGCTGTAAATTACTAGCTAGATTACTACTTAGTAGTAGTTTTTCTTCTGTCCCACTGTGAGGCAGGTGTCATCTCCATTTTACAGATGAAGAAACCAAGACTCAGAAAAATTTTTGCATGGTACTTGTAGAGCTGGGACTCAGTCTCCCCACATCCAGTTTCTTCTCTCTTTGTTAAGCTCATCCATGCTTTCTGCAGGGTAACAACCCCAGCCACAGGGAAAGGAAGTGGCTCTTCTTTCTTCTACCTAAGTTTTCAGTGGATTTCCTGAACTTGTAGTGTGAGGGTAGGGGTGGTTTCAGGGCACTAATGTTGAAAGTGTAGATCTGGAACCATGTTTAAACTGTGGCTTTAACCTAGTGGTATAGATTTGCAGGAGCTGACAGGCAACTCAAAATGCCTACACCCCTTCCCTTGTTTGTTAACAATATGTGTGTGATTTGCCCTCCCCCTTCCTCTTTCCTATCTTTATATCTCTCTTTCCACCACTTTCTGTAAATAGCATGTTCCATGACAATTGAAGAAATCTCTAGTTAACCAAGCTGGAGAATCCAGCTTCTCTAGAAATTCTGGGGCTGACATGAGTGATGAAAAGCAAAAGCATCAGAGACTTGGCAGCTAATGAATGACCAAGTCAAATCTGTAGACCATGTGTTTCAAATGACACAAAGATGGCTTCCTCTTCAAATTATTTTGCAATGGAGGAGGTAAGAAAAGGGGGAATAGAGATGCCACAGGCATGTCTTATGTAGGGGACCAGTGAAACTACCAACTATTGAGTAGAAAATTAGAAAAGAATTCAGAGAGATATGGCTTCTGATATGTGTCTTAACTGATAGGATTTCTTTAGTTTTTCTGAATCTAAAGTAATAAAAATTCCTAGGAAACTTGGAAAATAGAGACGGTTATTCAGTAGAAAAGGAGTTCCATACAATCTGTTTACTAGCAGATAGTGCACTTTGGGGAGAAGGCAGTGGCACCCCACTCCAGTACTCTTGCCTGGAAAATCCCATGGACGGAGGAGCCTGGTAGGCTGCAGACCACGGGGTCGCTAAGAGTCAGACACAACTGAGAGACTTCACTTTCACTTTCATGCATTGGAGAAGGAAATGGCAACCCACTCCAGTGTTCTTGTCTGGAGAATCCCAGGGATGGTGGAGCCTGGTGGACTGCCGTCTATGGGGTGGCACAGAGTCGGACACGACTGAAGTGACTTAGCAGCAGCAGTGCACTTTGGAAAACTCAGTAGTGGCCACAGAACTTGAAAAGGTCAGTTTTCCTTCCAATCCCAAAGAAAGGCAATGCCAAAGAATGTTCAGACTACCACACAATTGCACTTATCTCACATGCTGGCAAAGTAATGCTCAAAATTCTCCAAGCTAGGCTTCAACTGTATGTGAACCAAGAAATTCCAGATGTTCAAGCTGGATTTAGAAAAGGCAGAGGAACCAGAGATCAAATTGCCAACATCCACTGGATCATAGATAAAGCAAGTAGAATTCCAGAAAAACATCTGCTTTATTGAATGTGCTAAAGCCTTTGACTGTGTGGATCACAACAAACTGTGGAAAATTCTTAAAGAGATAGGAATACCAGACCACCTTACCTGCCTCCTGAGAAACCTGTGTGCAGGTCAAGAAGCAACAACCAGACATGGAACAACAGACTGGTTCCAAATTGGGAAAGGAGTACATCAAAGCTGTATACTGTTACCCTGCTTATTTAACTTCTATGCAGAGTACATCATGTGAAATGCTGGGCTGGATGAAGCACAACCTGGAATCAAGATTGCTGGGAGAAATATCAATAACCTCAGATATGCAGATGACACCACCCTTATGGCAGAAAGTGAAGAGGAACTGAAGAGTTTCTTGATGAAAGTGAAAGAGGAGAGTGAAAAAGTTGGCTTAAAACTCAACATTCAGAAAACTAAGATCACGGCATCTGGTCCCATAACTTCATGGCAAATAGTGGGGAACAATGGAAACAGTGAGAGACTTTATTTTAGGCTCCAAAATCACTGCAGATGGTGACTGCAGCCATGAAATAAAAGATGCTTGCTCTTTGGAAGAAAAGCTATGACAAACCTAGACAGCATATTAAAAATCAGAGACATTACTTTGACAACAAAGGTCCCTCTAGTCAAAGCCATGGTTTTTCCAGTAGTCATGTATGGATGTGAGTGTTGGACCAAAGAGAAAGCTGAGCACTGAAGAATTGATGCTTTTGAACTGTGCTCCTGGAGAAGACTCTTGAGAGTCCCATGGACTGCAAGGAGATCCAATCAGTCCATCCTAAAGGAAATTAGTCCTGAATATTCATTGGAATGACTGATGCTGAAGCTGAAACTCCAATACTTTGGCCACTTCATGCAAAGAGCTGACTCATTTGAAAAGACCCTGATGCTGGGAAAGATTGAAGGCGGGAATGAAAGGTTGTTGCTGAACCACAAAAGATGCCGGGATTCTTGGCCTCCAGAGAAGAATTCAATCTGGGACCAGAGATGAGGCTTGATCTCTCAGAGCTTTTGTGTAATAAAGTTTTATTAAAGTATAAAAGAGATAGAGAAAGCTTCTGACGTGGACATCAGAACAGGGCAGAAAGAGTACCCTCTTGCTAGTCTTTAGCTGGATGTTATATAGCTACTAGCAGTCTGCTAATTAAAGAAATCAAAACTCAGAGAATGGCACCAGGTGAGTCATCCCGGGCCATAAAATGATTGACATGAATCTTGAAGAAAGGCAGATTACCATACAAATATATAGTTTCATTAACACAGACTGGGAGAGCAATGTATGAGTATAACATACTGGTTTGTCAAGTCGGTTCTGAGCGTAAATCTGAGCCTTTAGGTGGAACCAACTTGAAGATAGAGTCTAGAGTAAATGCAGAGTACATTAACATAGCTCAAGACAAACATTTCCATAAGAAAAATGCATTGGTTAGCTCAAGGTTTGAGAAAAGTTCAGGTGGAACCAGGTGTCATTATGGCAACACAGAATTTTAAGAGAAACCTCTTTTTAAATTTGTATAGAGAGGGGGAAAAATATAACACTAGTTTGTTTCCTCCTGCTGCTTAAGAGAGAGAAAAAATTCTGACACTTGCAGCCTATCTCCTCCATTTAGAGACCCCTGGCCTTCCTGCCTGTTACCCTCTAAGGAGGAGAAGGGGACAACAGAGAATGAGATGGTTGGATGGCATCACTGACTCAATGGACATGAGTTTGGGCAAGCTACGGGAATTGGTGATGGACAGGGAGGCCTGGAGTGCTGCAGTCCATGGGGTTACAAAGAATCAGACATGACTGAGTGACTGAACTGAACTGAAGAAATAACTTAGAGATTTCCTACAATGATGTATGTATTTAAACTACTCAGAAACTGACAGAAGTAAGATAAACAATAAGTGAAGATATAGAAGATATGAACTATATAATTAACTTGATTAGATAGAGTCAGAGAGAGAAAGAGAGTAGTGTTGGGGGCCAGTGTGAGGTACTCCGCCCATGGCAAAGGTCATGAGGAAGGAGGCTCGACATACGCAAAGGCGGGATCGAGCCTCAGGAGTCCCCCTGGAAATACCCGAGCGTCTACCCCCATAACCAGAGCCTGCCTACTTTACTACTTTGTGCTCTTACCTACACCTCTGACTTTACGGGGGGCTGTCCCCCACCACCTCTTTCGGAGAAGGAGTTAACCTAGAGCTCCAGTCAATAAAAACTCTTGGGTGTGACAACAGTGTTTTAACCTACAAACTCCTCTGAAGGTTCTCTAGCCTGCCTGACAGGCTCGTCGGGCCACATGTGATTGCTCACAGCCTCCCAACCGTGAGAGGCACGAGATGCTTTAAACCCTCTAAAAATAGGTTCTTTAGAGAAGTTAGAAAACTATAAGTATAAGTATAGTGGGCTAATTAGAAATTGTGTTGGTGAAGGGTTTTTCATTTGTTGAGCCAATGTTTGTTGCTAAGTCTCCACATCCCCTGCCCTTACACACATTAATGAATATATAGAAGAAATAAGTATTAACCTTTGATATTAATCACGTTAGACCTTAGGCTAAGTAAATTCTTTCCTTAACTAAAACCCACTACACCCTCACCCTGTAGGAATGTAACTTTACTTGGGTGGCGTCTGTTTTGAGAATAATCAGCCCTGGAGAAATAAGTGTCCTGATTGACTGACCGCTGTCACAAGGAGAGGGTCGTAAATTGTCAGCAGGCCCCCCTGGCCAGAAGATGATGTAACACCCCTAAGACCTCTGTATACATTTGTATGAAGCACCTGACTTTGATAAAAGTCAGGACTGCTGTCCCCACGTGACTTTTGTATAACATCTCAGTGTATAAAAACAGACTCTGGATAATAAAGAATTGGGATCAGTTTCTCGAAATACTGGTCTCCCCATGTCGCTCTCTCTCTCACTCTGGTTGAGTCTCCATCTGGAGCGCGGAACCCACCATGCTTACTAATTATGCCTGGGCTTCTAAGATCCGACCGGGGAGGCCTCAGTGTCTCCTCTCCTTCGGGAGAACGGAAGGACGCCTTGCGCCTACGTAAGTGGTGCAAACTTCTTGTCTTGAAGTTTTATTGGTCTCCCGCGTAAACCAAGCTACTCAGCCTCTTTTCTCCACTGAATTTTCCTACTGAGCTATCCTTATTCTATTACTCTTTATATCTTTAATTAATATCTAATTGAAGCTATTGTATCCTGATTCTCGCCTATGCCGTCTCTCCTTCGAATACCCTGGATCAGCCGGGGCTGGTCCCCGGCAGAGTAGGAAGCTTTGTTTCCAATAGACAGATAGTACATCTTCTTTTCAGTTCAGTTCAGTCACTCAGTCATGTCTGACTCTTTGTGATCCCATGGACTGCAGCACGCCAGGCCTCCCTGTCCATTGCCAACTCCCAGAGTTTACTCAAACTCATGTCCATTGAGTCAGTGATGCCATCCAACTATCTCATCCTCTGTTGTCCCCTTCTCCTCCTGCCCTCAATCTTTCCCAGCATCAGGGTTTTTTCAAATGAGTCAGCTCTTCATATCAGGTGGCCAAAGTATTAGAATTTCAGCTTCAGCATTTGTCCTTCCAATGAACACCCAGGACTGATCTCCTTTAGGATGGACTGGTTGGATCTCCTTGCAGTCCAAGGGACTCTCAAGACTCTTCTCCAACACCACTGTTTAAAAGCATTAATTCTTCAGCACTCAGCTTTCTTTATAGTCCAACTCTCACATCCATACATGACTACTGGAAAAACCATAGCCTTGACTAGATGGACCTTTGCTGGCAAAGTAATGTCTCTGCTTTTTAATATGCTGTCTAGGTTGGTCATAACTTTCCTTCCAAGGAGTAAGTGTCTTTTAATTTCATGGCTGCAGTCACCATCTGCAGTGATTTTGGAGCCCCCCAAAATAAAATCTGACACTGTTTCCACTGTTTCCATCTCCTTTTCAAGTACTCTTAAATATTTACAAAAGTTGACAATGTTCAGAACATTAAGAAGTAATAAAGTACCAAGAGTAGTGTTGACTGAAAAATCCAAACCTGAAAGTTGAGAATTATGTTTTATTTGGTGGACAAAACTGAGGACTTCAGCCTGGGACACAGCCTCTCAACTCTGAGACTGTTCCAAAGAGGTAAGGGAGGAGCCAGGTTATATAGGGTTTCCCTAGTGGCTCAGTTGGTAAAGAATCTGCCTGCAATGAAGGAGATGTGGGTTTAATTCCTGGGTTGGGAAGATCCCCTGGAGAACGGAATGGCAACCCATTCTAGTATTCTTGTCTGGAGAATTCCATGGACAGCAGAGCCTGGTGGGCTACAGTCCATGGGGGTCACAAAGAGCTGGACACGACTGATCAACTAACATTTTCACTTTCTTTCTTTCAGGTTATGTAGGGTTTTTGCAACAGTGACTGGGCAGTTGGGAACATCAAAAGATTACTGTTAAAGAAAACTAGGTGTCTCAAGTTAATAAATTAAGTTCTATTTTATGTTTAGGAAGATACATGAGTCTGGGCGTATTGAAATAATTCCTTTGATATATATCTTAGTTTTATTAAAGTATAAAAGAGATGTAAGCAATGTAGGGCCAGTATCCTGTTTTTTTCCCAGTCTGTCTCCCCAGGATGCACCTCAGGGGAAGCCTGTCTGTCTCCATTCTGAGTTCCCTCAGTGTCACTTTTAGGGGTGGCTGTACTGGCCTGATGCCTGGAACATCCTTTGTTTACTGATATGGCAGGCAATATTTTTCATTCACAGTAGAAATGATTCAGACTATATTTTTTAAATACAGTTGTAGAAAAATGGAAATTAATAAGAGGTTTACCAGAGAGAGTAAAAGTGGAATTTAAACACATTGGAAAACATAGGGTTGATAATATCTCTATCTTTCAAAGTCATAGATTTAGTTGAAATTTGATGGGGCAAGAAATAAACACAAATATGGTATTTAAAATTACAAAATTAACCAACAGAATAACAAAAAATAATACTACATCTATCAAACACCTGGAGGAAGAAGAAAGAGTAGGTTGAATGTTCATGAGTTAGTAAATAACTATAAAATGCAAAAATTATGAAATAGAGAAACATGCATAATATTTAATACAATGAAGGTAACCATAAAAACAAGTGAAAATAGAGATAGTTAAAAGAGGCTGCTTGAAGAACATGGGACTTTTTTATAGGGCAGTGGTGAAAAACAGGACTGCTGATTTGCATTTTAAGTTTTTTCCCACCCTTATTGGACTGCAAGGAGATCCAACCAGTCCATTCTAAAGGAGATCAGCCCTGGGTGTTCTTTGGAAGGAATGATGCTAAAGCTGAAACTCCAGTACTTTGGCCACCTCATGCAAAGAGTTGACTCATTGGAAAAGACTCTGATGCTGGGAGGGATTGGGGGCAGGAGGAGAAAGGGACGACAGAGGATGAGATGGCTGGGTGGCATCACTGACTCAATGGACGTGAGTTTGAGTGAACTCTGGGAGATGGTGATGGACAGAGAGGCCTGGTGTGCTGCAATTCATGGGGTCGCAAAGAGTCGGACACGACTGAGCGACTGAACTGAACTGAACTGATACTTATTACTGTGCAGAAATTGCATGCTAAATTGCTTCAGTCATGTCTGAGTCTGTGACACTATGGACCGTAACCTGCTTGGCTCCTCTGTTCATGGGATTCTCCAGGCATGAATACTTGGGTGGGTTGCCATGCCCTCCTATTGAGGATCTTCCTGACCCCAGAGATCGAACCTGCATCTTATGTCTCCTGCATTGGCAGGTAGGTTGTTAACCACTAGCACCACCAAGAAGGCCTATCTGGGGAAAAAGTGAAAATTTTCAATTTATACAAAAGTTGTTTCCAAACAACTTAGATTAAAAAGGAGTCATAGAAATTAAAAACTATTAAGAGGTTATGATGAAATAATATGGAAAACACATCTGACCCTTGAGCAACACAGTGTGAACTGCACAGGTCTGCCTACATGTGAACTTTTTTCTTTCTTTTTTTGCTTTTTTTGAACTTAAAAAAAAAAAAAAAACATGTACTACAGTACTTCACCAGCTGCTGTTGCTTGAATACATGGAAGGGAACACAGGTACAAAGGGATAACTATAGTTATACTTGGACTTTAACTGCATGCAGAGTCAGTGCCCCGGCCCCTGAAGTGTTCAAGGTCAATAGTTCTCCACATGGGGTCGCAAAGAGTCGGACACGACTGAGCAACTAACACTTTCTTTCACATAATACTAGGTATTATAAGTAATCTAGAGATAGCTGGGAGGGATTGGGGGCAGGAGGAGAAGGGGACGACAGAGGATGAGATGGCTGGATGGCATCACTGACTTGATGGACGTGAGTCTCAGTGAACTCCGGGAGTTGGTGATGGACAGGAGGCCTGGCGTGCTGCGATTCATGGGGTCGCAAAGAGTCGGACACGACTGAGCGACTGATCTGATCTGATCTGATGCAAACACTGCTCCATTTTATATAGGGGACTTAAGTATCTGTAGATTTTGGTATTGTCTGGGGTCCTAAAACAAATCGGATAGTGAGGTAAAACTGTATTCTAAGGTGTCTTTCATATTGAGAGAAAGGTAAAGAAATTGTCCACACTGTTAACATTTCAAGAGTAACGATTCTTTTCAAAAATTCAAGAGTAACTACTAAAATAAATAATATGTAATTCACAAATGAAGAGAACACAAGAAAAAAAGGAAAAACTTACTAAATCCAGAAGAGGAGGCAAGGGACTTCCCTGGTGGTCCGGTGCTTAAGAACTCACTTTCCAGTGCTGGGGACACAGCTTTGATACTTGGTGGGGATCTAAGCCTGTGCACAACAACTGCTCAAGCACGTGCATCTACAGCCCAGGTTCCACAATAAGAGAAGCCACCACAAGGAGAAGCCTGCACACTGCAACGAGAGAGTAGCCGCCGCTTGCCACAACTAGAGGAAGCCAGCAAGCAGCAGTAAAGACTCAGCACAGCCGAAAATAAATATTTTAAAAATGAATAGGTTCACATGCCCACTTACATACATTCTTCAACATCTGGAAATAAAACCTAGTTGGAAGCACTCAGATTTGGGGGAAAGTGGCAGCTGGAGGGACAGTAGACTATCGTTTCACATTGTAATCTTTTCAACATTGCTTACATCTGTTTTTCAAAGTACATATTTTTGTCCTTCATAAAAAATTGATTTTTCCTTACAGAGCAATTTAGAAGCACTGTGCAAACCTATGACAATTATCCGGAGACCGTGAGAAACAGTTGGAGAAGGAAATGGCAACCCACTCCAGTATTCTTGCCTGGAAAATTCGAAGGACAGAGGAGCCTGGCAGGCTACAGTTCATGGGGTCACAAAGAGTCCGACATGACTGAGTGACTGATCATGAGAAACAAAACACAGATGTGCTCAATCTCTGGGTACTATGAAATTAAACATGATATTTTGCTTCCTAGTATTCTTCAAAGCCTTTCACATACACTGTCATCTTTGATCCCCATATAGGAGAATTTCATCATGTTAAACACAAGAACTCTTAAACCCCAAAAGATATAAACTTACTTGAGATTATAGAACTAGTCAGTGATGAAGTCAGGGCTAGAATTCTAATATATTTCACCCCAATGCTGCTGCTTACTGTTGAGTTCCACATTTGGGGTCTGTCAAGGCTCTGACAGTTAGACTTAATACTCAGTAGCTTAACATTCTCCAAGCCTCAGGTTCCTCCTCTCGAATATGTGAAAAATACTCCCAGTGTTTTACGGACTTGTTAAATTGTGAATGTAAAACACACAATTTAACAAGATCGATCAATTTAACAAGAGTAGCCATTACTCCTTAGCAATGGAGTACCCTGGAGAAGGAAAGGGCAACCTACTCCAAGATTCTTGCCTGGAGAATCCCAAGGACAGTCTGTACAGTTGCAAGGAATCAGACATGACTGAAGCAACTGAGCACACACACAGAGCACACAGTCATTACTATACTATATATAAATTGTAGTAAATATAAAATACATCCTTGGACATCATATCTGTATTGCTGCCAGGGTCACATTCAAAACGTTGATGTTTAGTGTCTACGAAGACTGAATGTTCTCAATCTCTATGATACAGCAATTTCAATCTTTGGTATTTACTTCACCAAAATGAAGCACTATATCTAAGAATCCCAAGTTGGGAATTATCAAATGCCTATAGTCAGTAAAATTTGACAAATACTTTTATGATTACAAAATGCAATACTATTTGGCAGTGATCATGGAAAATCTACAACTGCTCCCAACAGTATTGATGAATCTCAAATACATAATGTGAGAATAAAATCAGACGCTGAAGAAGGCAGACTGAAGGATTCATCACCATAAAATAGAGTTGGGAAAAACCAACCCGTTTTATTGGACTCGAGTACCTTGGGGACGGGAAAGCGACTGGAGTAGAAAGGAGGGTGGCTTCTGGAGTGCTGGTAGTGATGTTTCTGAATCCCTGTGCTTGGATACCCAACTAAGTACGTCCGGGTTTTGGGAATTCATTGAACTGTACGCTTAAGATTTATGCACGTTTTTGGTTTGTACGTTATAATTCATTGAAAGTTTTAAGTTGTCCTTTTCTATGGAGGGGCTACAAGTCTTGGAATTCTGTCTAAAGTCACTCAGCTCTGGTTTCACCATGAATCAATTACCCCCACGAGTGCGGAAGGTTTGAGGCTGAAAAGAGGCTTCCGCGGGCGGGTTTGGCACCCCACAGGACACCAGGACATCCCTGCGCGTCCCGCCAGGAAAACGACTTTTAGTCAGGCAAGTTGCCGGCTAGAGGAGGTACACGGACCGGAAGCGCCAGGACGCCTCCAGAGGCGCCTCAGCCTTTGACCGCTCCCCGGCGCCAAGGCGACGCCTGACCTCGTCGGTCCACTGGGAGCGCACACCCGGCCTGGGAAGGGACACCGGAAGCGACCTAAGCTTTCACATTCAGGGTATGGGCTGCGACTGTGCGTCTGGAATGACAGTGACAGTGACGCTGGAGCCCGCGGGCCGCTGCCGCTGGGACGAGCCCGTGCGCATCGCTGTGCGCGGCCTGGCCCCGGGGCAGCCGGTCACGCTGCGCGCGTCCCTGCGCGACGAGAAGGGCGCGCTCTTCAGGGCCCACGCGCGCTACTGCGCCGACGCCACCGGCCTACTGGACCTGGAGCGCGCGCCCGCGCTGGGCGGCAGCTTCGCGGGGCTCGAGCCCATGGGGCTCTTTTGGGCTCTGGAGCCCGAGAAGCCTTTTTGGCGATTTCTGAAGAGGGATGTGCAGACGCCCTTCGTCGTGGAGCTGGAGGTGCTCGACGGTCACGAGTCCAAGGCCCAGCGGCTTCTGGGCCGGGCGGTGCACGAGCGCGACTTCCTGGCGCCGGGGGTGCGGCGCGAGCCGGTGCGCGCGGGCCGGGTGCGCGCCACGCTCTTCCTGCCGCCAGGTGGGCCTGGGGTGCTGGGGCCTGGCGATCGTGTTCTCTAGGCCGTCTCGGTTTGTGATACCGCTTCCCGGGAAGGGTGGCTTGGGATCAGGGTCAGAGAAGAGAATGTTGACTAAATCAGTGACCTCACAGCCACAATGGAGGCTTTTGGTTTGTTCTGCACTCTGTTACGCGGTTTGCTTGCATTATCTCATTTAACCTCTGTATCCCAAAGAGGTGGATACTGTTATGAAGATTAAAAAAAAAAAAAAAAAGGACTGGATGGGGTCCGTAGGTTCATTTTGCCATTAATAATTAATCTACAGCTCTAGATCTTACACAATATGATGGAACCTATTGCCAGGACACTCTTCTCTAGTGTCCTGCGTACACTGGGCCCCTTACCTACTTTTTCATGCTCCTCTCTACCACAGATCACTTTTCAGACTTCACTGCCTTCCCTACCTAAAGCCTCACTGGGTATCTCTTTTTCTTTCCTCTGGTCAAGTGACATTTGAAATATAAGTACACATACACACAGAGTCGTGTTGATGCAACACAATACGAAAGTTTTCTTGCAAGATTATTAACTTGGTTATTCTTGCCTACAACTACAGATTCTTAGAACCTTTGAGATAATTTGTTGTATAATAATATGGGGGGTAAACGCATCGATAAGTTACCGTATATATTTTCCTTGGACTCCCTTCCCTAAAAGGAACTTGTATTCAATAATGACTCAGGGAACTGTTATCTTTTCTTTGATTCACGGGAACTAATAGTTTAGAAAGATCTCTAAAAGCAAAGCAGGCTCTTTTTAAAAAATTGAAGTGTAGCTGATTTACAATGTATTCATTTCTGCTGTACTGCAAAGTGATTCAGTTATACATATATATATATATACTTTTCCATTATAGTTTTTCACAGGGTATTGAATATAGTTCCCTGTGCTCTATGGTAAGACCTTGTTATTTATACATTTTCTATATACTAGTTTGCTAACCCCAAACTCCCACTTCTTTGCTTTGCAACACACCCTCCCTCTTATGATACACTTATATGTAGAATCTAAAATACGACACAAATGAACTTATCAACAAAACAGAAACAGACTCACAGATGCAGAGAACAGACTTGTGGTGGCCAGGCAAGAGTACTGGAGTGGGCTGCCATTGCCTTCTCCTTGTTGGATCATATGGCAACTCTATTTTTAGTTTTTTGAGAACCTCCATACTATTTTCCATCGGAGAAGGCGATGGCACCCCACTCCAGTACTCTTGCCTGGAAAATCCCATGGACGGAGGAGCCTGGTAGGCTGCAGTCCATGGGGTCGCTAGGAGTCAGACATGACTGAGAGACTTCACTTTCACTTTTCATTGTCATGCATTGGAGAAGGAAATGGCAACCCACTCCAGTGTTCTTGCCTGAAGAATCCCAGGGACGGGGGAGCCTGGTGGGCTGCCATCTCTGGGGTCGCACAGAGTCAGACACGACTGAAGCGACTTAGCAGCAGCAGCAGCAGCAGCAGCATACTATTTTCCATAGTGGCTACACCAACTTATATTCCCACCAACAGTGTAGGAGGGTTCCCTTTTGTCCACACCGTCTCCAGCACTTATCTGTAGACTTTCTAATGATGGTCATTCTGACTCGTGTGAGGTGAGTATCTCATTGTAGTTTTGATGTGCATTTCTCTAATAATTAGTGATGTTTAGCATGGAAAGCAAATTCATTAAATTATATAATATTTTCCCTTTGTAATATTACTGTCTCTAGGATCTGGACCTTTCCCAGGGATCATTGACATCTTCGGTATTGGAGGAGGCCTATTGGAATATCGGGCCAGTCTTTTGGCTGGCCACGGCTTTGCCACATTGGCTCTAGCTTATTATGACTTTGATGATCTTCCCAAGAAATTTGACATGATACACCTGGAGTATTTTGAAGAAGCCCTGTGCTACATGCTTCAACACAGCCAGGTTCTCCTGATGTCCTTCATCATTCTCTTCAGGACCACCCCCAGAGAGCTGTCCCTTTGCACTCACCTGCTGAGTGCACTGGTGCTGCTCTGCGCTTCTTTCACAGAGATTTCTTTCAGAGACTTCCTTGGTTTTAGTGCCTAAAGTACCATTCCCTTTCTTTGTCAGATGGGTTAATAGTGCAGAATTCATTGTAAAATTCATGTGAAGTTTTATTTCAACATATTAGGTAGTGATATGAAAATTTCTTTTGAGAGAAAGTGGAGTTTCTAATTTTTTCACTTTGAATGCTTTTTAATATTTTTCTGATAGGAGGGTATGTTCTCAGATGATTGAAACTTGTCCACCCATTTCAGAAGATAGGAACTCCTTAATTGGACTCTGCAGTCGTACTTTGCTTCTGTTAAGTTAACCATTTTTTAGTATATATTTAGAAGTGGTCTGATAATGATTCACTTCTTGTAACAGACTTAGATACCGAAGAACATAAGACTCTGAACTTGCCAGGCTCCATGACTCAGCATTCTCTAGTGTCTGACTCTCTGGAAGTTTGCAAACCATCCTCATGGCTCAGTCAAGTAAAGAATCTGTCTGGAATGCAGGTTTGACCCCTGAGTGGGGGAAATTCCCTGGAAGTGGCCACCCTCTCCAGTATTCTTGCCTGGAGAGTCTCATGGACAGAGGAGCCTGGCAGGCTACAGTTCTTAGCAACTAAGCCATCATCCCAAATTTACCATTGAATTTGTTTGCCATGTGTCCAGCAAGATAGTCTTTATATGGGAAGAAACTCCTCTGTAAACTGAGGTTGAGTGTCTTGTGGCCAGTTTACAAATTAAAGCTAGCAGCATCTCTAGTTGCATTTAGAAAAACGTTTTTCCCTTGGGTAAGTTCTTGACTCTTGTCTCTTCTTTTCTTCCAGATAAAGGGCACACGCATTGGGCTTCTGGGCATTTCTTTAGGGGCTGATATTTGTCTCTCCATGGCCTCATTTTTGAAGAACATCTCAGCCACAGTTTCCATCAATGGATCTGGGTTCAGTGGACACAGAGTCATACACTACAAGGACAGCAACATTCCACCACTGGGCCATGACCTGAGGCGAGTGAAGGTAGCTTTCTCAGGCCTCCTAGACATTGTGGATGTAAGGAATGATATTATAGGGGGATGTGAGAACCCCTGCATGATTCCAATAGAGAAGGCCCAGGGGCCCATCCTCTTCATTGTTGGTCAGGATGACCATAACTGGAGGAGTGAGCTTTATGCCCAGATAGCCTCTGAACGGTTACAGGCCCATGGAAAGGAAAAACCCCAGATCATCTCTTATCCTGGGACTGGGCACTACATTGAGCCTCCTTATTTTCCCATGTGCCCAGCTTCTTTGCACAAATTATTGGACAAACCCGTGATGTGGGGTGGGGAGCCCAGGGCTCATTCTAAGGCCCAGGTAGATGCGTGGAAGGAAATTCTAACCTTCTTCACCAAACACCTTGGACCTTCCCCCAAATTGTAATGTAGTGCTCTGTTACTGATAGGAGAGAGAGATTCAAGGTTGGATTTTAGTGTTTAATAATGTTATCTGTCCCCTGAACAACACTAAATTCATGTCATTGGTATTAATGAGATATTTTAGGTAACTTTGTGGATTTTTATTTCATTATAAATTTTTCTAATGTAATGCATGCCTATTGTTGAAGATTCAATAGAGGTATATAATACAAAATAGTAAAAAGTATCTGTACTTTTAAGATTTGTGTTTCCATCTAGATTTTTTTTTACTTAACATTTTTAGTCACAGAACTACTGGGTTACTTTTTCCATCACTGGGAGAGAATGGCCATTCAGTGTTTGCCAGTGGTTCAATTACTGATAACAGTAGAATTTTCATTGGCTAAAGTATACACAGAGGTGTTGATAGAAGGAAAGCCAGACTGACCTGACTTTTTCCTCATGGAGATTAAAGAGGAATTCCCTGGGAGGGGGAGTTACGGTAAGAAGGAGCACCAGGGGCTTCCTTCGTGGTCAGTGGTTAAGAATCCACCTTTCAATGGAAGGAACACCATTTTGATCCCTGGTCCAGGAAGATCCCACATGCCTGGGGCAGCTAGTCCATGTGCCACAACTACTGAAGCCTGCAAACCTAGAGCTCTTGATCCATAACAGGAGAGGCTACTGCAATGAGAAGTCCACATACTGCAAACAGAGAGTAGCCCTCGCTCACCCCAACTATAGAAAGCCCATGCCCAGCAGCAAAGACCCAGTGCAACCAAAAAATAATAAAAATAAAAAAATAAGGGGAATATCTGACTCTAGAATAGTTTAGTCAAACTCTGTTCCAAAGGTGAGTCATTCAGTTCAGTTCAGTTCCTCAGTTGTGTCCGACTCTTTGCGACCCCATGGACTGCAGCACGCCAGGCTTCCCTGTCCATCACCAACTCCTGAAGGATGCTCAGATTCATGTCTATCGAGTCAGTGATGCCATCCAACCATCTCATCCTCTGTCATCCCCTTCTCCTCCTGCCTTCAGTCTTTCCTAGCATCAGGGTCTTTTCCAGTAAGTCAGCTCTTTGCATCAGGTGGACAGAGCATTGGAGCTTCAGCTTCAGCATCAATCCTTCCAAAGTCATCAGTCCAAAGGTGAGTGACTATAACCTATTTTCCTTCTTGCTTCCTGGTTCTAAGAACAAACTTTGGAAACTCATATTGTGACATTCCTAGAGGCATCATCACTTTCCCTGACAACAAAGCTACAAAGTGTTATGTAGGTTTATTTGAAGAGACAATGGTTGAGAATTTTCAAAAATTGAAGACATCAACCACATAGTCCAGAAGCACTATATCTTGGTTCAGCCTTCTCTAACAAAATACCATAGATGGAATGGCTTAAACAACAGACATTTCTCATAGTTCTGGAGGCTGGGAAGTCCAAGATCAAGGTTCTGGCAGATTCAGTTCCTGGTGGGGGCCTCTTCTGGCCGAGAGACAGCTGCCTTCTCCCTGTGTCTTCAACTGGCGGGGAGAGAAAGGTGGAGCTCCAGTTTCACTTCCTCATTTCATAAGGACACTAATCCCATCATGGAGGCCTCACTCTCCTGACCCCATTTAAACCTAACAACTTTGCAAAGGCCCACCTTCCAATACCATCACACTGGAGTTTCAGATTGCAACACTGAGTTTTGAGGGCACACATTCAGTTCATGACACCTATAAACCTCAAGCTAGTTAAATACAAAGAAAGCTGTATTTAACACATGATAGAAAAATTGTTTGAGCAGGTTTTAAATAATTTGTTTGTTTATATATCATTATTCTTGGCTGTGCTGGGTCTCCATGGCTGTGGCTTTTCTCTAGTTGCAGCAAACTGGGGTTCTATATGCTCTAGTTGTGCTACATGGCTTCTCACTGTGGTGGCTTCTCTCATTGAAGAGCATGGGCTCTTGGGCACATGGGCTTCAGTAGTTGCAGCATGTGGGCTCAGTAGTTGCTGCTCCCAGGCTCTAGAGCACAGGCTAAATAGCTGTGGAACACAGGCTTAGCCACTCTGAGGCATGTGTGATCTGCCCAGACCAAGGATCGAACCCATGTCTCCTGCATTGGCAGTCGGTTTCTTTACCACTAAGCCACCAGGGAAGCCCTGTGCAGGTTTAAAAAAAAAAAAAAAAAAAAAAAAACTACCCTGTGCAGGTAGAATTTATAGCATAGAATTTATAACAAAATTCATTGCCACTTCTGGCACAAAGAGGCGGGAGATCTATGCCCGCTCCCCTCAATA
Organism: Bos mutus; assembly: GCF_027580195.1. Lineage (NCBI taxonomy): Eukaryota > Metazoa > Chordata > Mammalia > Artiodactyla > Bovidae > Bos > Bos mutus. The sequence goes on along the minus strand of NC_091626.1, from coordinate 23,745,837 downwards.
CTTATGGATTTCTGACTGCTTCAGTTAGTACTGAACTGATGCTTTGTGACTTCAGAACGTAGGTCATAAAGGCCATGAAGTATCCACCTTGTTTGCTGGGAACACTTGCTCTTAGAGTGCTGAGCCACCCTATGAAGCTTGACAAACTTGTGGCTGTGATGCTATCGTGTGTGTATGCTAAGTTGCTTCAGTCATTTCCAACTCTTTGCGACCTATGGACTGTTCAGTTCAGTTCAGTCGCTCAGTCGTGTCCGACTCTTTGCGACCCGATGAATCACAGCACACCAGGCCTCCTTGTCCATCACCAACTCCCGGAGTTCACCCAAACTCATGTCCATTGAGTCAATGATGCCATCCAGCCATCTCATTCTCTGTCGTCCCCTTCTCCTCTGCCCCCAATCCCTCCCCAATCAGTCTTTTCCAATGAGTCAACTCTTCGCATGAGGTAGCCAAAGTACTGGAGTTTCAGCTTTAGCATCATTCCTTCCAAAGGATACCCAGGAATGATCTCCTTCAGAATGGACTGGTTGGATCTCCTTGCAGTCCAAGGGACTCTCAAGAGTCTTCTCCAACACCACAGTTCAAAAGCATCAATTCTTTGGCACTCAGCTTTCTTCACAGTCCAACTCTCACATCCATACATGACCACAGGAAAAACCATAGCCTTGACTAGACAGATCTTTGTTGGCAAAGTCATGTCTCTGCTTTTCTATGCTATCTAGGTTGGTCATAACTTTCCTTCCAAGGAGTAAGCATCTTCTAATTTTATGGCTGCAATCAACATCTGCAGTGATTTTGGAGCCCAGAAAAATAAAGTCTGACACTGTTTCCACTGTTTCCCCATCTATTTGCCATGAAGTGATGGGACCAGATGCCATGATCTTAGTTTTCTGAATGTTGAGCTTTAAGCCAACTTTTTCACTCTCCTCTTTCACTTTCATCAAGAGGCTTCTTAGCTCCTCTTCACTTTCTGCCATAAGGATGGTGTTGTCATCTGCATATCTGAGGTTATTGATATTTTTCCTGGCAATCTTGATTCCAGCTTGTGCTTCTTCCAGCCCAGCGTTTCTCATGATGTACTCTGCAAAGAAGTTAAATAAGCAGGGTGACAATATACGGCCTTGACGTACTCCTTTTCCTATTTGGAACCAGTCTGTTGTTTCATGTTCAGTTCTAACTGTTGCTTCCTGACCTGCATATAGGTTTCTCAATAGGCAGGTCAGGTGGTCTGGTATTCCCATCTCTTTCAGAATTTTCCACAGCTTATTGTGATCCACACAGTCAAAGGCTATGGCATAGTCAAAAAGCAGAAATAGATGTTTTTCTGGAACTCTCTCTTCCTTTTTCCATGATCCAGCGGATGTTGGCAATTTGATCTCTGGTTCCTCTGCCTTCCTATGGACTGTAGTCACCGATTTTCTCTATCCAGGGGATTCTTCAGGCAAGCCTACTGGAGTGGGTTACCATGCCCTTCTCCAGCGATCTTCCTGAACCAGGGATCAAACCCTTGTCTCTTAGGTCTTCTGCATTGGCAAGCAGTTTCTTTACCACTAGTGCCACTTGTGAAGCCCCAATTCTTAGACATTCCCATTCAAAACGTGGCGTCTGAGACACACAACAATTGCTGGCCCCACCTACCTCTTCTGAAATCCAACTGAGAATGTGTTGCCAATTCTTTCATTGCTGCTCAGTTTACCCTCTGAGTTGTTCTCTGTATCTCTTGGTTCTATCCTCTGAGTTGAAACCTGTGTTTCCCATAAAAATAATTAAATTAGGAAAAAAGCCTCCACGGTCTGTTTTCTGGGCAAAATATATGAAACATCTAAAGGTCTCTGGGAGAGTTGGACTATAAAGAAAGCTGAGCACGGAAGAATTGATGCTTTTGAACTGTGGTGTTGGAGAAGACTCTTGAGAGCCCCTTGGACTGCAAGGAGATCCAACCAGTCCATTCTAAAGGAGATCAGTCCTGGGTGTTCATTGGAGGGACTGATGTTGAAGCTGAAACTGCAGTACTTTGGCCACCTGATGCAGGGAGCTGACTCATTTGAAAAGACCCTGATGCTGGGAAAGATTGAGGCAGGAGGAGAAGGGGATGACGGAAAATGAGATGGTTGGATGGCATCACCGACACAATGGACATGGGTTTGGGTGGACTCCGGGAGTTGGTGATGGACAAGGAGGCCTGGCGTGCTGCGGTTCATGGGGTCACAAAGAGTCGGATAGGACTGAGCGACTGAACTGAATTGAAAGGTCTGTTTTTAGACACAAATGTAAAGAACAGACTTTTGGACTCTGAGGGGGAAAAGGTGAGGGTGAATGATTTGAGAGAATAGCACTGAAACATGTATATTACCATATGTGAAACAGATCAGCAGTCCAGGCTTGATGCATGAGACAGGGTGCTCAGGGCCAGTGCACTTGGATGACCCTGAGGGATAGGGTGGGGAGGGAGGTAGGAGGAGGGTTCAGGATGGGGAACACATGTATAACCATGGCTGATTCATGCGAATCTATGGCAAAAACCACTATAATATTGTAATTAGCCTCCAATTAAATTAGTTAAAAAAAATAAAAACAGGCAAAAGTAATATATGGAAATAGAAGTCAGAGTAGTGTAGTGGATGGTCTACAAGGCAGGAGTTTTGTTTTTGTTTTATGATATTGGTGTGTTCACTGTGAAAATACATAGAGATGCACTTTAAAAAATAAATAAATAAATAAAGGTCTTTTTTTGTTTTGCACTCTTTCTCTTTTAAACTTACTGTGCTTCCACCAGAACCATTTTAAAAACTATGTGGGTTTTCTAAAAATATTAGTGGAGTTCACTGTATTAGGTAATACACCACTATAAACCTGTTTGAGATAAGAATGTCTCTATCTGGGGCTTTCTGGGAGAATGCTGCAGGAAAACATCCTTAAGATTCTCATAAATTCTCTTATTTAATAGGATTTATTAGGCACACCTTAAAATGTTTAGAGGGACTTTTGTCATCCTGAAATACTCTGTGAAGCACTACCTTGAATCTTTGAGGTCTTTACAAAGGATCTTCCATAGACTCACTCTGGGCTTGACTTTGCTCTGAGATTCTATCTTACTTATAGAATAATTTACCATCTGGAGAAGGTGGAAAGGAGAAACAGTATTACTGTCAAACTTGGCAAGTCCTGGTTGCTTTCTATTTAGAAGTTCATTTAAAAATTATTTTATATTGGAGTACAGTTGTGTTATTTCAGGTGTACAGCAAAGCAGTTCAGTTATACACACATCTATTCTTTTTCATATTCTTTCCCATACAGGTTATCACAGAATATTGAGTAGGTTCTCTGTACTGCTCAGTAGGTCCTTGTTGAAACAGCTGATTCTTTAGTTGACCTTCTCTTCTTGTATGTTTTATAATAGGCAGCAAGAAGAAGCCAGATGGCACTATCAGTACTCTGCCGGGAAATCATTTTAGCTAGAGGATTGAATTAATTAGGTATATTTTCCCCTTTTCACATTATTACTGATGTCAGTGTTTCCTCTGGCTTCCAGTGAATTTATTTTGCTTTCCTTTAGGCCTTCATAAGTCTCTTTGACTTTCACTAATGGTCTCCCCAGAGCCCTTCCAGCTTCCACCTGCCATTCAGTCCTAAAGCCAGTTGTGATTCTCATGCACGTGAATTTCTGCATGGACTGCTGAGCTTCCTCACAGTGTGATATATGGATTTCAAAAATGTGAGACCAGACCCTACAAAACTATTAGAGGAAAACATAGGCAGAACACTCTCTGACATAAATCACAGCATTAACCTTTTCAATCTGTCTTCCAGAGTAATGGAAATAAAAACAAAAATAAACAAATGAGACCTAATTAAACTCAAAAGCTTTTGCACGGCAGAGGAAACCATAAACAAAACAAAAAGACAACCCATTGAATGGGAGAAAATATTTGCAAATGATGTGACTGGCAAAGATTGGACTCCAAAATGTACCAACAGCTTGTATGGCTTAATATCATCAAACAAACAACCCAATAAGTAAACAGGCAGAAAACCTCAATAGACATTTCTCTAAAGATGACAAACACATGGCCAGTGAGTGAAAAAGTGAAAGTCGCTCAGTCATGCCCAACTCTTTGTGACCCCATGGACTGTATAGTGAATTCTCTAGGCAAGAATACTGGAGTGGGTAGCTGTTCCCTTCTCCAGGGGATCTTCCCAACCAGGGATTGAACCCAGGTCTCCTGCACTGCAGGTGGATTCATTACCAGTTGAGCCACGTGGGAAGCCCAAGAATATTTGAGTGGGTAGCCTATCCCTTCTCCAGCAGATCTTCCCAATCCAGGAATTGAATTGGTCTCCTGCATTGCAGGCAGATTCTTTACCAACTGATCTATCAGGGAATTCCAATATGGCCCAGAGGCACATAAAAAGATGTTCAGTATTGCTAATAGAGAAATGCAAATCAAAACTACAATGAAATATCATATCAGTCAGAATTCCTATCATCAGAAAATCCACAGATGGGCTTCCTTTGTTGCTCAGTGGTAAAGAATCCACTTGCCAATGCAGGAGACACAGGTTTGACTCCTGATCCAGGCAGATTCCATGAGCCATGGAGCAACTAAGACTGTTCACCACAACTATTGAACCTGGCCACTATAGTCCAGGAGCTGCAACTACTGAGCCTATATGCTACAGCTACTGAAGCCCACCTAGAGCATGTATTCTGCAACCAGAGAAGCCACTGCAAAAATAAGCCTCACACCGTAAGTGGAGAGTAGTTCCTACTCATTACAACTAGAAAAAAGCTCAAGCGACAATGAAGATCTAGCACAGCCAGAAAAGAGAAACCCACAGATAATAAATACTGGAGAAGGGAACCTTCCTACACGGTTGATGAGAATGTAAATTGGTATGGAGAGGTTCCTAAGAGAACTGAAAATAGAGTTACCATATAATCCAGCAATCCCACTCCTGGGCATATATCTGGAGAAAAACCAAAATTTAAAAAGATACATGCACCCCAATATTCCTTGCACCACTGTTTACAATAGCCAGGACACGGAAGCGAACTAAATGTCTATCAACAGAAGAATGGATAAAGATGTGGTACGTACACATAATGAAATATTGCTGTTGTTCAGTTACTAAGTTCTGTCCAACTCTTTGCAACCCTGTGGACTGTAGCATGCCAGGCTCCTCTGTCCACTGTCTCCCGAATTTTGCTCAAATTCATGTCTACTGAGTTACCATCTCATCCTCTGTTGCCCCCTTCTCCTATTTCCTACAGCCTTTCCCAGCATCAGGGTCTCTTCCAATAAGTCTGCTCTTCACATCAGATGGCCAAAGTATTGGAGCTTCAGCTTCAGCCAACACTCCTTCCAATGAAATTTCAGAGTCGATTTCCTTTAGGATTGATTGGCTTGATCTAATTGCAGTCCACGGGACTCTCAGGAGTCTTATCCAACACCACGGTTTGAAGGCATCAATTCTTCAGCACTCAGCCTTCTTTATGATCCAACTCTCACATCCATACATGACTACTGGAAAAACCGTAGCTTTGACTACACAGACCTTTGTTGGCAAAGTGGTGTGTCTACTTTTTAATATGCTGTCTATGTTTGTCATAGCTTTCCTTCCAGGGAGCAAGCATCTTTTAATTTCATGGCTGCAGGCACAGTTTGCAGTGAGTTTGGAGCCCAGGAAAATAAAATCTGCTGCTGCTTCCACTTTTTCCTCTTCTATTTGCCATGAAGTGATGGGACCGGATGCTATGATCATAGTTTTGATTTTTTTTTAATGTTGAGTTTCAAGCCAACTTTTTCACTCTTCTCTTTCACCTTCATCTAGAGGCTCTTTAGTTCCTCTTCACTTTCTGCCGTTAGAGTGGCATCATCTACAAATCTGAGGTTGTTCATATTTCGCCAGGCAATCTTGATTCTAGTTTGTGAGTCATCTGGCACAGCATTTTGCATGATGTACTCTGGCAAGGTGACAATATACAGCCTTGACATACTCCTTTCCTGATTTGGAACCAGTCCATTTTTCCATGTCCAGTTCTAACTGTTGCTTCTTGACCTACATATAGGTCTCCCAGGAGGCAGGAAAAGTGGTCTGATATCCCCATCTCTTTAATAATCTTCCACAGTTTGTTGTGATCCACACAGTCAAAGGCTTTAGTGTAGTCAATGATGCAGAAGTAGATGTTTTTCTGGAACTCCCTTGCCTTCTCCATGACCCAACAAATGTTGACAATTTGGTCTGTGGTTCCTCTACCTCTTCAAAACACAGCTTGTACATCTGGAAGTTCTTTGTTCATGTACTGCTGAAGCCTAGCTTGAAGGATTTTGAGCATAACCTTGCTAGCATGTGAAATGAGTGCAATTATATGGTAGTTTCAACGTCCTTTGGCATTGCCCTTCTTTGGGATTGGAATGAAAACTGACCTTTTCCAGTCCTGTGGCCACTGCTGAGTTTTCCAAATCTGCTGACGTGTTGAGTGCAGCACTTTAATAGCTTCATCTTTTAGGATTTTAAATAGCTCAGCTGGAATTCCGTCACCATAGTGAGTTCAATTCAGTCACTCAGTCGCGTCTGACTCTTTGCCACCCCATGAATCACAGCACGCCAGGCCTCCCTGTCCATCACCAACTCCCGGAGTTCACTCAGACTCATGTCCATCGAGTCAGTGATGCCATCCAGCCATCTCATCCTCTGTCGTCCCCTTCTCCTCCTGCCCCCAATCCCTCCCAGCATCAGAGTCTTTTCCAATGAGTCAACTCTTCATGTGAGGTGGCCAAAGTATTGGAGTTTCAGCTTTAGCATCAGTCCTTTCAAAGAAATCCCAGGGCTGATCTCCTTCAGAATGGACTGGTTGGATCTCCTTGCAGTCCAAGGGACTCTCAAGAGTCTTCTCCAACACCACAGTTCAAAAGCATCAATTCTTCGGCGCTCAGCCTTCTTCACAGTCCAACTCATATCCATACATGACCACAGGAAAAACCATAACCTTGACTAGACAGACCTTTGTTGGCAAAGAAATGTCTCTGCTTTTGAATATGCTATCAAGGTTGGACATAACTTTCCTTCCAAGGAGTAAGCGTCTTTTAACTTCATGGCTGCAGTCACCATCTGCAGTGATTTTGGAGCCCCCCAAAATAAAGTCTGACACTGTTTCCACTGTTTCCCCATCTATTTGCCATGAAGTGATGGGACTGGATGCCATGATCTTAGTTTTCTGAATGTTGAGCTTTAAGCCAACTTTTTCACTCTCCACTTTCACTTTCATCAAGAGGCTTTTGAGTTCCTCCTCACTCAGCCATAAAAGAAAAATGAAATAATGCCATTTGCAGCAACGTGGATGGACCTAGAAATTGTCATACTGACTGAAGTAAGTCAGACAGAGAAAGACAAATATATTGCTTAGTTGTGGAATCTTAAAAAACAACAACAGAAAGCTGATGAGAGAAATTGAAGATGATACAAACAGACCAAAAGATATACTGAATTTGTGGATTTTAACCCTTGTCCAATGTTGGTGGGAATGTAAATTGGTGTAGCCTCTATAGAAAACAGTATGGAGGCTCATCAAAAAATTAAAACTAGTTCTACTAGATGATTCAGCAATTACTCTCTGGGATACATATCTGAAAAAACAAAAACACTGATTCGAAAAGATACATGCACCCTAATGTCCACAGCAGTATTATTTACAATAGCCAAGATACTGAAGCAACTCAGTTTTCCATCAATAGACAAATGGATAAAGAAGAGGGTGGTATATATTTATAAAGGAATACTACTCGATTCTAAAAAGAATCAAATTTTGCCATTTGCAACACCATGGATGAACCTGGAGGATATTACACTTAGTAAAATAAGTCAGACAGAAAGACAAATACTATATGTTACCACTTATCTGTGGAATACAAAAAAATAAATATAACAAAACAAAAACAGACTCACAGATGCAGAGAACAAACTAGTGGTTACCAGTGGGGAAAGGGTATGGGAGAGGGGCAAGATAGAGGTAGGAGATTAAGAGCTATAAAGTACTATGAATAAAGTATAAGAATTTATTTACAGCCAGAGAAATACATGCAGTATTTTCTTTTCTTTTTTTGGCTGTGCTGTGCAGCATACGGTATCTTAGTTCCCTTGGACCAGGGATCAAACCCATGCCCCCTGCAGTGGAAGCATGGAGTCTTAACCACTGGACTACCAGGAAGTCCCTCCAATATACTATAATAATTTCATATGGAATATAGTATTTTCAAATTTTGTATCAGTGTATTATATACTTGAAATTCATAATATTGTAAATCAACTGTACCTCAATAAAGAAAATATATGTGTATGTCAAAATTAATTCTAAAGACCGAATTCAGAGAGGTAGTGGCTTTTGATATGTGTCTTTTTTTTGATATGTGTCTTAACTGATAGGATTTCTTTTTTATGAATCTAAAATAATATAAATTCATAGAAAATTTGGAAAACAGAAAATTATTCATTAAAAATGAGTTTCATATAATCCATTCACTTTTTTAACATGATTTAAAAAAAATTATTTATTTTAGTTTTGGTTGTGTTGGGTCTTTGTTGCTACAACTGGGGATTACTCTTTGTTGTGGCGCACAGGCTTCTGACTGTGGTGTTTCTCTTATTGTGCAGCACAGGCTCAAGGCACAAGGGCTTCAGTAGTTGCAGCACGTGAGCTCAGTAGATGTGGGTCCCAGCCAGAGTAAGGGCTTAGTAGTTGTTGTATATGGGCTTAGTTGACCCATGGCATGTGGAATCTTCCTGGACCAGGGATTGAACTCATCAACTCTGTATTGGCAGGTGGCTTCTTATCCACTATACCACTAGGGAAGTCCAGAAACTAGCACTCTTAACATTTTAGTATATATCTCTTTTCCTTCAGACTTTGATTTTCTATTTACGTATGACTATTTTAGGAAACTGGGATTTTTGTGTGTACTGAGATTTTAATCAATTAAGTGTACATCCTTTTTACCTTAACATTATATGATGATTATTTTACCATATTTACATTCTTCAAATGCATGATTTTTAAAAACAGTAGCTTATACTCTATTGGTGCTACTATCCTTCATCTAAACAATCCCTGATGATTTTTCATTATGAAGTCTGGTGCTGGGGTAATGGGACATGTACATGTATTAAGTCTGTGTGTCACTGATTTTCTTCTTAATTTTTAAATTTGGCTGTGCTAGGTCTTAGCTGAGGCAATGGGATCTTCAGTGTCGCATAAGAGATTTTTATTGTCGCATGCAGGATCTAGTTACCTAAACAAGGATCAAACCCAGGCTCCCTGCATTGGGAGCACAGAGTCTTAACCACTGGACCACCAGAAAAGTTCCCTGGTTATGTCTTTAAGAGAGATTCTTTGAAAAGAAATTATGGGGTCAAACTTGTAAACAGGATTCTTTACTATACATACCAGAAACTGTCAATTACACCATCAAGGACGCTGTGAGCCAGCCAGCCATGCTGCATCGCTAACACTGGTGCAATGTGGGCATGCATGTGTATCTAATTTTTATAATTTTATAAATTTTATGGTTTGAAAAGAGAATCTCATATTGTGCTTTTCTGTTCTTGTTACTGAGGTTGAATATTTTCCTCTCTTATCAGGAAAATATTTGTTTCCTTTTAAACTACATTTCCCATTCTTTCAGAATGTTCATCTATGTCTTCATGACCTATAGCAGCATTTGATTATGTATTAAAGAAGTAAATAATTCTAATATATTTTGACCACATTATATCAGCTTGTTATTTGCCATGTAAACTATGTGTATGTGTGTGAATATATGTATGTGTTAGTTTTGCAAGATGAGGTGATGATGGATGGTGGAAATGATAAGAAATATGTATATTGATCTCTGCCTGTATCTTTCTCCTAACTTCCAGCGCAGAGCTCCTAAAACCCTAAATTCCTAAGTTTATACATTCCTAATATACAAGCACTAGTAGCATCTTTTGTTCTATTGAGGTGACTCTGAGTGGGCTCCTTGGATGGGGACTAGTAACCAGAAAGACCAATCCATGAGTAGAAGCTTGGAATTGTCAGCCTGCTTGCACTATTCTCCAGAGGAGAGAGGGGCCAGAAACTAGTGAATAATTCATCATGCCTATGTGAGGAAGCCTCCATAAAAATCCCAATAGAATGGGGTTTGTAGAGCTTTCAGGTTAGAAGGTCACAAAACAAGTTTGTTAATTTAAGATTACTGAAATCATACCAAGCATTTTTTTACTACAATGTTGTGAGACTAGAATTCAATTACAAGGAAAAAAATTTACAAAAAAAACACACACACATGAAATCTAAACAATATGCTGCTAAGCAACCAATGGGTCATGGAAAAAAATCAAAGGCGATATAAAAATAAATACCTGGATACAAGTAAAAATGGAAACAACAACCCAAAATCTATAGAACGCAGCAAAAGCAGTTTTATGAGGCAGGTTCAGCTGGATATAAGCCTACCTCAAGAAACAAGAAAAATCTAAATAAATAACCTAAACCTTTCACCTAAAGGAAATTTTTTTTAAAGGCGAAACAAAACTGAAAGTTAGTAGAAGGAAAGACATAATAAAGATCACAACAGAAATAAATTTAAAAGAGACCAGAAAAAAAAGAGGGGGGGTCAATGAAACTCAGAGCTGCTTCTTTGAAAAATAAATAAAATTGATAAGTCAGACTTTTCAAGAAAAATAATTTAAATGACCCCAAAAAATCAGAAAATAAAAAATAAAGAAGTTATACTGGCACCACAAAAATACAAAGATCATAAGCAACTACTACAAATAATTAATGTCAATAAAATGTACAACCTAGAAGAACTGGTAAATTATTAGAAACATACAATCTACCAAGGCTGAATCAAGAAGAAATAGAAATAGGAAAACAGATTACCATAATGAAATGAATCAGTAGTAAAAATTCTACCAAACATTTAAAGAGTTAACACCTCACCTTTTCAAACTATCCCCAAAATTTGAGAAGTACAAAGTGAAGGCTTGTGAACTCATTCTATAAGAACAGCATCACCCTAATACCAAAATCTGGCAAAGACGCTACAAAAATACCAAACAAACAAAAAATACATAAAACCAACTTCATTGATGAAAGTAGATATAAAAATCCTCAGCAAAATACTAACAAACTCAGTTTAATAATACATTAAAAGGAAAATACACCATGATTAAGAAGGGTTTATCCCCAGGATGCAAGGATAGTTCAATATTCAGAAATCAATGTGATTAATTAACTGAAGAATAAAAACATGATTATCTCAACAGATGCACAAAAAACTTTTAACAAATTTGACATCCATTTATAATAAGTACTCTCAACAAAGTGAGAAGAGAAGAAATAGACCTCAACATACTAACAAGCACATATAACAAGCCTATAGCTAGCATCATACTCAATGGTCAAAAGCTGTGTGCATTTCCTTTAAGATCAGGAATAAGACAAGGATTCCCACTCTCTCCACTTTTATTCAACCGTGTATTGGAAGTCCTAGCCATAGCAATCAGACAAGAAAAAGAAAAAAATGCATCCAAACTGGAAAGGTAGAAATAAAACTCAGTGTAGGTGACATGATACTATATATAGGTATTCATGGGGTCGCAAAGAGTCAGACACAACTGAGCGACTGAACTGAACTGAACTGAACTGAATGACTCCCATAAAAGCTCTGGGAGTTGGTGATGGACTGGCATGCTACAGTCCATGGGGTTGCAAAGAGTCAGACATGACTGAGTGACTCAACTGAACTGAATGACTCTGCCAAGAAATTATTAGAACTAATAAATGAATTCAGTAAAGTTTCAGGATACAAAGGTAATACAGAGAAATCTGCTTCTTCTCTACATACAAACTATCAGAAAGAGAAATGAAGAAAACAATTCCATTTACAATGCATCAAATAGAATAAAATATCTAGGAATAAATATAACTAAGGAGGTCAATATCTGCACTCTGAAAACTATAAACCATTGGTGAAAGAAACTAAAGACAAAAAAACAAATGAAACGATATGCCATGCTCATGGGTTAGAATATTTAATATTATTAAAATGAATGTACAACCAAAGGAAATCTACTGATTTGGTACAATCCCTGTCAAAATCCAATGGCATGTTCACATAACTAGAATAAATAATCCTGAAGTTTATATGGAAGCCCAAAGGACCTTATATATCCATAGCATTCCTGAACAAGTAGAACAAAACTGGAGGTATCACGCTCCCTGATTTCAAACTATACTATAAAGCTGCAGTCATTAAAACAGTATGGTACTAGTATAAAAACAGATATATAGATCAATGGAACATAACATACAGTCCAGGAATAATCCCATGCTTATGTGGTCTACTGATTTATGATAAAAGATGCAAAAATATGCAAGGAGGAAAAGATAGTCTCCTCAATAAATGGTGTTGAGAAAACTGGTCAGCAACATGCAAAAGAATCAAAATGGGTTACTTTCTCACACCATATACAAAAATAAACTCAAAATGGAGTAAAGACTTAACTAAAAGACCTGAAACCATAAAACTCCTGGAAGAAAACCTAGATAGTATGCTCTTTGACATGGTCTGAGCAATGTATTTTTGGATATGACTCATCAGGCAAGGGAAAACAAAACCAAAAAGAAAAAAGTCTAAGTACATCAAACTAAAAAGCTTATTAATGATAAAGGAAACTATCGACAAAATGAAAAGGCAGCCTATTGAATGGAGAAGATATCTGCAATCCATATGTCTGATAGTGGTTAACATCCAATATATACAAAGAACTCAAAACTCCCTTATGATTATACAGTGGAGGTGACAAATAGATTCAAGGGATTAGATCTGGTAGACAGAGTACCTGAAGAACTCTGGATGGAAGTTTGTAACATTGTACAGGAGGCAGTGGCCAAAACCATCCTCAAGAAAAAGAAACGCAAGGAGGTATAAAGTGGTTGTCTAATGAGACTTTACAAATACCTGAGGAAAGAAGAAAAGAAGACAAGGGAGAAAGAGTAAGATATACCCAACTCAATACAGAGTTCCACAGAATAGCAAGGAGAGATAACAAGGTCTTCTTAAATGAACAATGCAAAGAAATAGAGGAAAACAATAGAATGGGAAAGACTAGAGATCTCTTCAAGAAAACTGGAGATACCAGAGAACATTTCATGCAAGGATAAGCACAAGATAGAATAAAGGATAGAAATAAAGGATATAAATGGTAAGGACCTAATAGAGCAAGAGAGACTTAGAAGAGGTAGCAAGAATACACAGAAGAACTATACAAAAAAGGTCTTATGACCCAGATAACAATGATGGCGTGGTCACTCACTTAGAGCCAGACATCCTGGAGTATGAAGTCAAGTGGGCCTTAGGAAGCATTACTACGAACAAAGCCAGAAGAGGTGATGAAATGCCAGCTGAGCTATTTCAAATCCTAAAAGATGATGCTGTTAAATCCTAAAAGATGATGCTGTTAAAGTGCAAGGTCAGCCATTCTGGAAAACTCAGCAGTGGCCATAGGACTAGAAAAGGTCAGTTTTCATTCCAGTCCCAAAGAAGGGCAATGCCCAAGAATGTTCAAACTACCATACAATTGCACTCATTTCACATGCTAGTAAGGTTATGTTCAAAGTCCTTCAGGCTAGACTTCAGTGGTATATGAATGGAGACTTCAGACGTACAAGGTGGGCTTAGAAAAGGTAGAGGAACCAGAGATCAAATTGCCAACATTTGTTGAATCATAGAGAAAGCAAGGAAATTCCAGAATAAAACATTTACTTCACTGACTATGCTAAAGCCTTTGACTGTGTGTATCACAACAAACTGTGGAAAACTCTTAAAGAGATAGGAGTACCAGACCACCTTACCTGTCTCCTGAGAAACCTGTATTTGAGTCAAGAAGCAACGCTTAGAACCAGACATGGAACAACTGGTTCAAAATTGGGAAAGGGATATGTCAAGGCTGTATATTATCACCCTGCTTATTTAGCGTACATGCAAAGTATATCATGTGAAATGCTAGACTGGATGAATCACAAGCTGGAATCAAGACTGTCAGGAAAAATATCAAACTTCAGATATGCATCACCCTGCTTATTCAACGTATATGCAAAGTACATCATGAGAAACGCTGGACTGGAAGAAACACAAGCTGGAATCAAGATTTCTGGGAGAAACATCAATAACCTCAGATATGCAGATGACACCACCCTTATGGCAGAAAGTGAAGAGGAACTAAAAAGCCTCTTGATGAAAGTGAAAGTGGAGAGTGAAAAAGTTGGCTTAAAGCTCAACATTCAGAAAACGAAGATCATGGCATCCGGTCCCATCACTTCATGGGAAATAGATGGGGAAACAGTGGAAACAGTGTCAGACTTTATTTTTGGGAGCTCCAGAATCACTGCAGATGGTGAGTGCAGCCATGAAATTAAAAGATGCTTACTCCTTGGAAGGAAAGTTATGACCAACCTAGATAGCATATTCAAAAGCAGAGACATCACTTTGCCAACAAAGGTCCGTCTAGTCAAGGCTATGGTTTTTCCTGTGGTCATGTATGGATGTGAGAGTTGGACTGTGAAGAAGGCTGAGCACCAAAGAATTGATGCTTTTGAACTGTGGTGTTGGAGAAGACTCTTGAGAGTCCCTTGGACTGCAAGGAGATCCAACCAGTCCATTCTGAAGGAGATCTGCCCTGGGGTTTCTTTGGAAGGAATGATGCTAAAGCTGAAACTCCAGTATTTTGGCCACCTCACACGAAGAGTTGACTCATTGGAAAAGACTCTGATGCTGGGAGGGATTGGGGGCAGGAGGAGAAGGGGACGACAGAGGATGAGATGGCTGGATGGCATCACTGACTCGATGGACGTGAGTCTGAGTGAACTCCGGGAGTTGGTGATGGACAGGGAGGCCTGGCGTGCTGTGATTCATGGGGTCTCAAAGAGTCAGACACGACTGAGCGACTGAACTGAACTGAATGGCAGAAAGTGAAGAGGACCTAAAGAGCCTCTAGATGAGGGTGAAAGAGAAGAGTGAAATAGCTGGCTTAAAACTCAACATTCAAAAAACTAAGATCATGGCATCCAGTCCCATCACTTCATGGTGAACAGAAGGGGGAAAAGTGGAAGCAGTGACAGATTTTATTTTCTTGGCCTCCCAAATCACTGCAAATGGTGACTGCAGCCATGAAATTAAAAGATGCTTGCTCCTTGGAAGGAAAGCTATGACAAACCTAAACAGTGTATTAAAAAGCAGAAACATCACTTTGCCAACAAAGGTCTGTCTACTCAAAGCTACAATTTTTCCAGTAGTCATATATGGATGTGAGAGTTGGATCATAAAGAAGGCTGAGTGCTGAAGAATTGATGCCTTCAAACTGTGGTGTTGGAAAAGGCTCCTGAGAGTCCCATGGACTGCAAGTAGATCAAGCCCATCAATCCTAATGGATCAACCCTGAATATTCATTGGAAGGACTGAAGCTGAAGCTCCAATACTTTGGCCACCTGAGGTAAAGAGCGGACTCATTAGAAAAGACCCTGATGCTGGGAAAGATTGAAGGCAAAAGGAGAAGGGTGCAATAGAGGATGAGATGGTTGGATGACATCACCAACTCAATGCACATGAATTTGAGCAAGTTCCAGGAGATAGTGGAGGACAGAGGAGCCTGGCATGCTGCTGTCCATGGGGTCAGATAGAGTTGGACAGGACTTGTTGACTGAATAACATAAAACTCAACATCAAAAAAATAAATAAACAACAGAATAAAAATTAGGCAGAGGAACTGAATAGATATTTTCCCAAAGAAGACATAATAGATGGCCAACCGGCACATGAAAAGATGCTTAACATTACTAATCATTAGGGAAACAAAAGTCGAAGCCACAATGAGATAGCATCTCACATTTGTCAGAATGGCTATTATCAAAAAGACAACAAATAACAAGTGTTTGGGAAAATGTGGAGAAAAGGAAACCCTCTTGTACTGCTGGTGTGAATGTAAATTGGTGTAGCCACTCTTGGAAAACCATACGGAGGTTTTTCAAAAACTTAAATATAGAACACTCATATGATCCAGTAATTCTACTTCTGGGTACTTTTCCAAAGAAAACAAAAACACTAATTCAAAAAGATATATGCACCCCAACATTCATAGCAGCATTATTTACAACAGCCAAAATATGGAAGCAACCTAAATGTCCATTAATAAGTGAATGGCTAAAGAAGATGTGTTACATATGTACAGTAGAGTATTGTGTGCTTAGTCACTCAGTCATGTCCGACTCTCGCGACCCCATGAACTGTAGCCTGCCAGCCTCCTCTGTCCATGGGATTCTCCAGGTAAGAATATTGGAGTGGGTTGCCATTTCCTTCTCCAGGAGATCTTCCTGGCCCAGGGATTGAATTCAGGTCTCCTGAATTGCAGGCAGAGTCCTTACCAACTGAGCTATGAGGGAAGCCCTACAATGGAGTGTTACTCATATATAAAAAAAGTGAAATATTGCCACTTGTGAGAACACAGATGGATCTTAAAAATTCATTTAAAAAAGTTAAAAAGTTTTAAGTGGTTGAAACTGAAAACAGTACAAAAACATATGACATGTTTTTAAACTTAAGAAAATCAAAGATTAGCAGTATAGCTCGTTCATACTGGTATATACTTACCTACTGTAAACATTCAAAAGAAAAATTTAGTTGGATGCTCCCATCCTTGGGGGAAAGTGGTCACTGGAGGGAATATAAATTCTATCACATCACATCGTAAACTTTTAAGTATTGCTTACATCTGTTTTTGGAAAATACCTATTTTTCCTTTAAGGAACCTATGATTTTTCCTTATAAAGAAATCTAAAAAGCAATATGCATACCTGGAGACCATGAGAAACAAAACATATCAGCTCACTCTCTATTATGAAATCAATCATTACATTTTGCTTTCCAGTATTTTTCTAAGACTTCCAGATACACTATCATATTTGATCCCTATATGGGGGTCTTCTGTCATGTTATGCACAAGAACTGTTTATAGCCAGGGAATTAACTTTCTTAAGGCTATAGAACTACTTAGCGCTGAGGCCAAAACTAGAACTCTAATTATGGTTCACCACAGTGTGCCTGCTCACGGTTGAATTCCACATTTGGAGTTAGTCAGGGTTCTGACAGGTAGGGGTTGATCTTCAGCAGCTTACCATTTACAACATCTCAGGATTCTCCTTTTCAATATTTGAAAAATATTGCCAGTGTTTTATGAACTTGTTAAATAGTGTATGTAACACAGATGGGACATTGCTAAACAGTAGCTGTTACTATACTATATATCTAATAAAATGCTAGACATCCCTGACATTATACATTAACATTGCTCTCAGGATCACATTCAAAAGGTTGACATTTAGTATCTACTAAGGCTGAACATTCTCATTTCCTGAAAGTGAGGTGAAAGGGTTAATTGCTCAGTCGTGTCCAACTCTTTGCGACCCTATGAACTGTGTAACCCGCCAGGCTGCTCTGTCCACGGAATTCTCCAGGCAAGAATACCGGAGTGTGTTGCCATTCCCTTCTCCAGGGATGAGAGGTCCCTTCTTCTCAACCCAGGGATGGAACCTGGGTCTCCTGCATTGCAGGCAGATTCTTTACCGATTCCTTATGACACAGCAATTCCACTCCCAGGCATTCACTCCACCGAAACACACATATATATCCATCAAAATGGACATTAGTTTATTGAATTTTCAGAGCACTAAACCTAAGAGTCCCAAACTGGGAACTACAAAATGCCCAGACTCAGTAAAATTTGACAAATACTTCTATGATCACAAAATGGAATATTATTTGGCAGTGATAATGAGAACTCTACAACTACTCCCAACAATAGCAATGAGAAAAATCAAACAGACACTTTAGTTTGCCTTCTTTAGAAGGCACAGCGATGATTCATCACCATAAAATGCAGAGTTGGGAAAAACTAACTCATTTTAATGGAATAAGAATGGAGTATCTTAAGGAAGGGAAAAGTGCCTGTGAAACCAAACAAAGGTTGTTTGCCCTATGGGCAGCCACCCAATCACTGAGAGACCTAGGTTTGCGGCTGAGAAATTGTTCATTAACAAAGCAACCAATGAGGAGACTGGAGAGCAAGTCTCAGATCGGTCTTCCCATAGATGAGGGCATTGGGATAGCAGTGGTGCAAGGTGATTGGAGACAGGAAAAAGGTGAGGTAATGGATGCTCTCTGCAACCATACCTGGATTACATGCTTCTGCATATTCAAAAGTGGAGGCCCTTAGGATAAGCTGAGTTTGGATTTTCCTGGCCCTCTGACATCAAAAAGGACTGGAAAAGGTCAGTTTTCATTCCAATCCCAAAGAAAGGCAATGCCAAAAAATGCTCAAACTACCGCACAATTGCACTCATTTCACATGCTAGCAAAGTAATGCTTAAAATTCTCCAAGCCAGGCTTCAACAGTACATGAACCGTGAACTTCCAGATGTTCGAGCTAGTTTTAGAAAAGGCAGAGGAACCAGACATCAAATTGTCAACATCTGTTGGATCATCGAAAAAGCAAGAGACTTCCAGAAAAACATGTATTTCTGCTGTATTGATTATGCCAAATCCTTTGACTGTGTGGATCACCACAAACTGTGGAAAATTCTGAAAGAGATGGGAATACCAGACCACCTGACCTGCCTCTTGAGAAACCTATATGCAGGTCAGGAAGCAACAGTTAGAACTGGACATGGAACAACAGACTGCTTCCAAATAGGAAAAGGAGTACGTCAAGGCTGCATATTGTCACCCTGCTTATTTAACTTATATGCAGGGTAAATCATGAGAAACGCTGGGCTGGAAGAAGCACAAGCTGGAATCAAGATTGCCAGGAGAAATATCAATAACCTCAGATATGCAGATGACACCATTCTTATGCTAGAAAGCAAAGAACTACACAGCCTCTTGATGAAAGTGAAAGAGGAGAGTGAAAAAGTTGGCTTAAAGCTCAACATTCAGAAAGCTAAGATCATGGCATCTGGTTCCATCACTTCATGGCAAATAGATGGAGAAACAGTGGAAACAGTGTCAGATTTTATTTTGGGGGGCTCCAAAATCACTGCAGATGGTGATTGCAGCCATGAAATTAAAAGACGATTACTCCTTGGAAGGAAAGTTATGACCAACCTAGATAGCAGATTCAAAAGCAGAGACGTTACTTTGCCGACAAAGGTCCGTCTAGTCAAGGCTATGGTTTTTCCAGTAGTCATGTATGGATGTGAGAGTTGGACCAATCCAAAGCTGAGCGCCAAACAATTGATGCTTTTAAACTGTGGTGTTGGAGAAGACTCTTGAGAGTCGCTTGGACAGCAAGGATCCAAGCAGTCCATCCTAAAGGAAATCAGTCCTGAATATTTATTGGAAGGACTGATGTTGAAGTTGAAACTCCAATACTTTGACGACCTGATATGAAGAACTGATTCATTTGAAAAAACCCTGATGCTGGAAAAGATTGAAGGCGGGAGGAGAAGGGGACAACAGAGGAAGAGATGGTTGGATGGCATCACTGACTCAATGGACATGAGCTTGTGTAAACTCCGGGAATTGGTGATGGATAGGGAGGCTGGCCTGCTGCAGTCCATGGGTTCCCAAAGAGTCGATATGAGTGACTGAACTGAACTGAACTGACCTCAAACATCCATTCATCAGACACCTGTGCAGGCTCAGTTTTAGGGGTGATGGTCCCAACCAGCCTGAGCCATCCCCCACTGGACAAAAGCTGCCTTCAAGTTCCTATGGAACAACTAGACCTGGGAAGATATGCAATTAGAGTGGCAGAAAAAAGAAAAAACAACTAGAGCAGCTTAATTAGTGAAGGCAGTTTACAAGTACACTGGTTTTAACAAGCTGTTCCCCAAACTGTTGCTCTATGAGATAAACTCAAGAACTCCTGCTAGCCATCACATTCTGTTAATACTATTGGGCCACTGCTTCACTTCATTCATTTGGAACTGGAATGAGCACGGCTTCCAGAATGCTAGTAATGATGTTTCTGCATTCCTCTGCTCAAGTGTATACTTAGATGAATTTCCAACCTGTATGTTCTGGCTGTGAAATTCATCAAACTATATATACATAAGATGTATGCAATATTTTAAGCAGATTTTTTTTAGTGTGGACCATTTTTAAAGTCTTTATTGAATCCATTACAATATAGTTTCTCTTTTTATGTTTTTGGTTTTTTTGGCCCCAAGGCATATGGGATCTTACCTCTCCCAATAAGGGATCAAACCTGCACCCCCCTCATTAGAAGGTAAAGTCTTAATATTGGACCACCAGAGAAGCCACTTTTTTGTATACACATTCAGTTCAGCTCAATTGCTCAGTCATGTCTGACTCTTGGTGACCCCATGGACTGCAGCATGCCAGGCTCCCTGTCCATCACCGACTTCTGGAGCTTACTCAAACTCATGTCCAATGAGTCAGTGATGCCAACCATCTTATCCCTCTGTCATCCCCTTCTCCTCCCACCTTCAATCTTTCAGCATCAGGGTCTTTTCCAATGAGTCAGTTCTTTGCATCAGGTGGTCAAAGTATTGGAGTTTCAGCTTCAGCATCAGTCCTTCCAATGAATATTCAGGACTGATTTCCTTTAGGATGGACTGGTTGGATCTCCTTGCTGTCCAAGGGACTTTCAAGAGTCTACTCCACCACCACAGTTCAAAAGCATCATTCTTCGGCACTCAGCTTTGGATTGGTCCAACTCTAAAATCCATACATGACTACTGGAAAAACCAAAATCACTGCAGATGGAGATTGCAGCTTTGACTAGATGGGCCTTTGTTGGCAAAGTAATATCTCTTCTTTTTAATATGCCATCTAGGATGGTCATAGCTTTTTTTCCAAGGAGCAAATGTCTTTTAATTCCATGGCTGCAGTTACCATCTGCAGTGATTTTGAAGCTCCCCAAAAATAAAGTCTCTCACTGTTTCCAATGTTTCCCTATCTATTTGTCATGAAGTGATGGGACCGGATGCCATTATCTTAGTTTTCTGAATGTTGGAACTTTAAGCCAACTTTTTCACTCTCCTCTTTCACTTTCATTCAAAGGCTCTTTAGTTCTTCACTTTCTCCCATAAGGGTGGTGTCACCTGCATATCTGAGGTTATTGATATTTCTCCTGGCAATCTTGATTCCAGTTTGTGCTTCATCCAGCCCAGTGTTTCTCATGACTTACTCTTCATAGAAGTTAAATAAGCAGGGTAACAATATACACCCTTGATATACTCCTTTTCTGATTTGGAACCAGTCTGTTGTTTCATGTCCAGTTCTAGCTGTTGCTTCCTGACCTGAATACAGATTTCTCAGGAAGCAGGTGAGGTGGTCTGGTATTCCCATCTCTTGAAGAATTTTCCACAGTTTGTTGTGATCCAGTTTATTTAACTTATATGCAGAGTATATCATGAGAAACGCTGGGCTGGAAGAAGCACAAGCTGGAATCAAGATTGCCGGGAGAAATATCAATAACCTCAGATATACAGATGACACCACCCTTATGGCAGAAAGTGAAGAGGAACTAAAAACCTCTTGATGAAAGTGAAAGAGGAGAGTGAAAAAGTGGGCTTAAAGTTCAACATTCAGAAAACGAAGATCATGGCATCTCGTCCCATCACTTCATGGGAAATAGATGGGGAAACAGTGGAAACAATGTCAGACTTTATTTTTGGGGGCTCAAAAATCACTGCAGATGGGGATTGCAGCTATGAAATTAAAAGACACTTACTCCTTGGAAGGAAAGTTATGACCAACCTAGATAGCATATTCAAAAGTAGAGACATTACTTTGCCAACAAAGATCCGTCTAGTCAAGGCTATGGTTTTTCCAGTGGTCATGTATGGATGTGAGAGTTGGACTGTGAAGAAAGCTGAGCGCCGAAGAATTGATGCTTTTGAACTGTGGTGTTGGAGAAGACTTGAGAGTCCCTTGGACTGCAAGAAGATCCAACCAGTCCATCCTAAAGGAGATCAGTCCTGGGTGTTCAATGGAAGGACTGATGCTGAAGCCGAAACTCTAATACTTTGGCCACCTCATGTGAAGAGTTGACTCATTGGAAAAGACCCTGATGCTGGGAGGGATTGGGGGCAGGAGGAGAAGGGGATGGCAGAGGATGAGATGGCTGGATGGCATCACCGACTCAATGGACATAAGTCTGGGTAAACTCCGGGAGTTGGTGATGGACAGGGAGGCCTGGTGTGCCGCGATTCATGGGGTCGCAAAGAGTCAGACACGGACTGAGAGACTGAACTGAACATAGTCAAAGACTTTGGCGTAGTCAATAAAGCAGAAGTAGATGTTTTTCTGGAACTCTCTTGCTTTTTTGATGATCCAACAGATGTTGGCAATTTGATCTCTGGTTGCACTGGCTTTTCTAAATCCAACTTGAACATCTGGAATTTCACAGTTCTTGTACTACTGAAGTCTGGCTAGGAGAATTTTGAGCATTACTTTGCTAGTGTGTGAGATGAGTGCAATTGTGCGGTAGTTTGAGCATTCTTTGGCATTGCCTTTCTTTGGGATTAGAATGAAAACTGACCTTTTTCAGTCCTGTGGCCACTGCTGAGTTTTCCAAATTTGCTGGCATATTGAGTACAGCACCTTAACAGCATCATCTTTTAGGATTTAAAATAGCTCAACTGGAATTCCATCACCTCCACTAGCTTTGTTCGTAGTGATGCTTCCTAAGGCCCACTTGACTTTCCATTCCAGGATGTCTGGCTTTAGGTGAGTGATCACAGCATCGTGATTATCTGGGTCATGAAGATCTTTTTTGTACAGTTCTTCTCTGTATTCTTGCCACCTCTTCTTAATATCTTCTGCTTCTATTAGGTCCATACCATTTCTGTCCTTTATTGTGCCCATCTTTGCATGAAATGTTCCCTTGGTATCTCTAATTTTCTTGAAGAGATCTCTAGTCTTTCCCATCCTATTGTTTTCCTCTATTTCTTTGCATTGATCACTGAGGAAGGCTTTCTTAGCTCTTCTTGCTATTCTTTGGAACTCTGTGTTCAAATGGGTATATTTTTCCTTTTCTCTTTTGCCTTTAGCTTATCTTCTTTTCTCAGCTATTTGTAAGGCCTTCTCAGACAACTATTTTGCCTTTTTGCATTTCTTTTCTTGGGGATGGTCTTGATCACTGCCTCCTGTACAATGTCAGGAACCTCCATCCATAGTTCTTTAGGCAGAACTATGAACTAAAGTCAGCTCTAATCCCTGGAATCTATTTGTAAAAGATTTGATTTAGGTCATACCTGAATGGTCTAGTGGTTTTCCCTACTTTCTTCAATTTAATTCAATGACTGATTGTTTTTTAAAGCTGTCCTTTCCCTTTTGTTGGAATTTTGCCTAAATCCACTAATCCCTGATTTCACAAACGAACCAGTTTAAGGCAGAGAAGAGGCGTCGGTGGGCGGGCAGATTCGTGTTCTGGACAGCAAGACATTCCTGTGCGTCCTGTCCTGGCCCGGGTGAACAATCTGGTGCTTTTAACCTCAGACGACTTGGGCGCACAAGGTCCACAGACTTCAGGTGGGACGTTCCAAAGGCGGCTCAGTCAGGAAACTTATCTTGGCTCCAGACCACGCCTAATCTCGTCGTGTCTCCGGGCGCGCCCCAGTCGCCCTGAGACAAAACTCCAGCAGCCGTCCGCGCTTCCTCATTTAGAGTACGGACGGAGGCTGTGCGTCTGGAATGACAGTGACCGTGATGCTGGAGCCGGCCGGCCGCTGCCGCTGGGACGAGCGCGTGCATATCACCGTGAGCGGCCTGGCGCCGCGGCAGCCGGTCACGCTGCGCTCGTCCCTGCGCGACGAGAAGGGCGCGCTCTTCAGGGCCCACGCGCGCTACTGCGCCGACGCCGCCGGCCTGCTGGACCTGGAGCGCGCGCCCGCGCTGGGCGGCAGCTTCGCGGGGCTCGAGCCCATGGGGCTCTTCTGGGCTCTGGAGCCCGAGAAGCCCTTGCTGCGCCTGGTGAAGCGGGACGTGCAGACGCCCTTCGTCGTGGAGCTGGAGGTGGTCGACGGCCACGAGCCCGGGGCCCAGCGACTCCTGGGCCGGGCGGTGCACGAGCGCGACTTCCTGGCCCCCGGCGTGCGGCGCGAGCCGGTGCGCGCGGGCCGGGTGCGCGCCACGCTCTTCCTGCCGCCAGGTGAGCCGTCAGTATCCCTAACTGTTGATCTGTCCCTGTGCGAGAGGAAGGCAATAAGTAGGTAGCTCCCAGCATTCCAACAGTACGTGGGGCCTGAAACTTTGCAGGAGACAGGACTGGACCGTTCGTTCGCTGTGGAGGTGATTACGCTGTTCCAGAACAGAGGTCAGGAAAGAGATCACAAGGAAAGGGAGAAAAGATAGTTGTGATGAAAAAAAAATTTTTTTTTATACGTAATTCCCAGTTTTTAAAGTTTTCTTTCCAAATCTCTCAATTTTACAACTTTGCTTCTTAACTCCCACCATATATTAAAAGATTTAAGAAAATTAGGGGCCTTTCCTGGTGGCTCAGTGGTAAAGAATCCACCTGGGGCCACAAGTTCGATCCCTGATGGGGGAAGATTCCATATGCCTCCAGAGCAGCTGGTTCTGTGTACTACATCTATTGAGCCTGTGTTTCACAAGAGAGGCTACCGCAATGAGGGGCCAGCGTACTAGAGAGATTAGACCCCACTCACCACAACTAAAGAAAAACCCACCCAGCAACAAGGACCCAGCACAGTCCAAAAAAAAAAAAAAATTTTAAGAAAATTAGCATGAAGGAGGAAAGCCTCTTGTTATCCACTGGAGATCTTTTGATATTGTTTAATTTGACCATTACATAAAAACAACCAGTGAAACTGTTAAAAGATGGTTATCTTCATTAAGAATCAGGCAAATGCAAAATAAAACTGATCTCAATGGGAGGGCAGTGAGCTTTCCTGAAGAGAGATCTTAGTTCCCTGTCCAGGAGCTGAACCTGGGTAACTTGGATGAAAACCAAGAGTCCTAACCACTAGACCACCAGGGCCTAGAGGCAAAGTGGCCCTCCCTGGCTCTTGCCACTGTTTGAAAGCAAGAATGTTTCAAGGAGACAAAAACTGTAAAAACGGGTATAAAGGTTATTAGAGACACAGCCCAAAGTATGGGAGAGCATAGGGAGAAACAGATTGTTTATTTAAGACAGAATCAAGGCAGAAATGCACACTCGAAGAGGAGTGTGGGCATCCTGAGTGAGGTGCACACTAAGTCAAAAACTAGGCAGAAATGTACACCTGGAGGGAATCCGTATAGGCGTCCTCTCTAAAGAGGAAGCGCGCAGTGAGTCAGAAGTCAGAAGCTCAGCAGAGATACACACCAGGAGAGGAATGTAGACGTCCTGAGTAAGGAGAAGCACAGTAAGTTAGAATTCAGGTGGAGATGTACACCCAAAGAAAAAAGGGTATGGGCATCCTGAGTGAGGAGCATAGGATAGAGCTGATGTAAATCACTTATGTAAGACAGTCCTTCCTGTTTGTTGTTTCGCTTTGGTCAATTGTCTCTTCGCTTTAGTAGAGCTCAGCTTCTGCCACTTGCTTTGTCTGTGGAGTGTCTGGTGAGAACAAAGCTCGAATTTTACTCCACTTGACAAACACCAGGTGTCCAGTCCAGAGACCCTCTGTCTCCTTCCTCAGAACTACACACTACATTTCACACCCTCATAATTTAGAAGTCTAACATTGCCAATATTTGACCAGTATGTGGAGGAAAAGGAACTTCCATGTAGTGGTAAGAGAAATACAGTTACTCATCTACTCTGGAAAAAAATTGCTTTTACTTAGTAAGTTGACTATGTCATTCTACTCTTGGTACACCAGTAGGGATTTATGTTTCTAAGAGCAAATTCAACAGAAACAGCCCAAATGTCTAACAATAATAAAACTGATGCATAAATTGAGATATATTTACAGCACAAAAGTGACTGAACTAGAGTCACAGGAACCAACAGGATGAACCTCAAAAACAGTGCTGAATGAAACGTCAAGTTTCTGAAGAACACATTCAGTAGCATTACATTCAGATAACATTTTTTAAAAGGGCAAACCAAACAAACTGCCACTTAAAATGTGCTTCCAAGTGGTAAGAATGTAAAAAAATCAAGAGACTGATAAATTTAGAATAGTGGAAAGTGAGGGAAGAGAAACGGGAACTCACAGGGCTTTGATGGTTAGAACTGAATTATTTCTTAAAGTTCTGGGTATAAACTACTTGCTTTATAATTATTCCTTAAAAATTGCACATTACATACAAACTTTTATGTAAATAATTAAAATGTGAATAACTAGAAGCATACACAGTAGGTAGCTTTTTGAGTCTAGCATAACACACTTGAGATTCATTTGTGTTGCTCCATGCGTTTGCTAGTTCCTTCTTGTATCTTACACGTTTCCATTATATGGATGTGCCACAGTTTGTTAATTCATTAGCCAGGTGCAGGACGTTTGAGTTTTGAGTCTTTGGAGATTATGAATAAAGTCACTGCAAACACTTGAATCCATGTTTCTGTGTGAACATAAGCTTTCATTTTTTGGGGTAAATACCTGGAAGTGAGGTTATACTGGGTCATAACCTAAGTGTATGTTTAAATTTATAAGAACTTGGTCAGTTGTTTTCCAGGGTGATTGTTTCATTTTGCATCCTCACTGTTGCCCTTAAAAATAAAAGTTAGTTACTGGACTAGCAAAAACTGGGTTAACTTGGGAATAACAGAGAATTGTAATTTGGCAGAAGCATGCTATGGCAAAAACTGTAGGCAAGTCCAACAGAACAAGGAGAGGAATGCTATTTTACAGAGAAAAAGAAGGAAGTCGGGAGCTGTTGTTTTGAACAAAAATCCATCAAAGAAAAGAGTTTGGGGTGTCGACAATTTTTCATTGCTGAATTGCTGGGGTAGTCAATTTCTTGGAGGGGAGGCAATATACATCTTTTTCTGTTGGGGCCTGTAATTGATGATTCTTTCCTGTTGATGATCCTTCTGTTGTGATCTATAAGGGACAATTATTCCTACAATTGATGTGGAGTGGTACTGCATGGCAGTTCTCCAGTTCTGTCCTCCTGACTCCATTTTGGTGAGGTTTCCTTTTATTAATTTTCACATTTCTCCCTTTTAATTAAGATTTTTCTCCAAAAACACCACCAATCAAGAGTCAGTGGTCTTTTGTCCTTCAATGTCTGGAAGAACCTTTCCTAGCTGTCATGTCCCTTGTTAGAAACTGCACAAATTAGAAACTTACTGAGGTCACATTTGAGTAACAAGGAGGGGTAGGAGGGAGAACTTTCCAGCACTTTGCATCTATAGTCCATATTTATCAAGACCCTAAGTAATAGGGTACATACACCATTTGGGGTACATTGTTTTTACAAAGGTCTAGTGGGCAACAAGTACAGAATCAAAAATAACAGGACAATTCCAAACTGTAGGCTGAAGGTAGCCAGCTGAACAAATACTTGTCTTTGTTCAGTTACTAAATCATGTCTGACTCTTTTGCAACCCCATGAACTATAGCCTGCTAGGCTCCTCCATTTATGGGATTTCTCAGGCAAGAGTACTGGAGTCAGTTGCCATTTCTTTCTCCAGGGGAATCTTCCCAACCCAGGGATCACACCCGGGTCTCTTGCATTGATTCGCAAGTGGGTTCTTTACCACTGAGCCGCTAGGGAAGCCCCAGGCACTTATTCTGATTTCGAGGCGTAAAGTTCTCCCTATGGAAGTGAACCTAGAATCACAGATGTCTCCTGGAAGTCCCCATTTAAACCTAGAATCACAGATGTCTCCTGGAAGTCCCCATTTAAAACAGCCATGAGAGCAAAATAGAATAGTGAATACAATAAGAGCACACAAAATCGAAAAGAATTAACCCAGTGCATTTGGGAAGATATACTGCAGGTATAAACACAAAGCAATAGCTAATGAACTCTTCATGAAGACAGCAAAACTTCAAAGATATTTTAAAAACAGTAGTGTAATCTCAAAAGAACTCTTTGGAAACAAATATGTTATCAGTAAGTAGCATGGTATGTAAGGTTGCAAGTTCAGTTATCCTGAATTCGGATAAGAATCCAGTCAGTTATCAGTCCAAATAAAAAAAAAGACGTGAATCTTGAACTTTCTAATAGTCTTGTCCCTGACATTTTGGCAAAGATGTCTGGTCAGATGGTATCTGCTTCGGTTCTGGGAAGTCTTTGCTTTCAGGTCATCCTCTGGTGTGAGGTTCAGTCAGGGTTTGGTGCCCTCTTGAGACGTGTCATGTGAAATGAAGAGCCTGTTCCCCGGAGTTTGGCAGCACAAGAGTTGGTTAGCAGAACCTGAAAGTGGCCTTTCCAGTGAGATTAAATGAGACTTTTTGGAGGTATCTTTTCCAGCAAATGAAATCTCTAAAGTACAAGATATGATGCTTAAGGTCTTCATCTCCTGGGAGGGTTCTGTGACAAGACTGCTCTATCAAAGCATGTTTATTTTTAATGGAAGCAACTAGGCCTTTACACTACGATGTATACTTTTTTTATCAGCTGTGAATCAAAAGATGCAGGGGTCAGGTATATTGGATGTCTTGTGACTTTCTCAAAGGGTGAGAGTTTTTGAGTTCCAAAGGGGATGGAACTGAGATTTAGAAGGACCAACAGCAATGCTTTTGGCCAAGGTATTTGGAGGGTTTTACAAATTTTGCCAAGTGAGTCTTAAAGTGCCCTTAGTTTGTTTGACTTACCCTGAGGATTGAGAATAAGCACAGTGAAAGTGTTGTGAAACCAGCCAAACAGCACAGACTTATTGAAGTACTTGACCAGTTAAACAGGTTAACTGGTTAAACAGGTTAACTGGTTGCCCTGATCTCTAGGCAGTTCAAGAGGGCTTCCTCAGGAAGGGATAATCTTTTACTAACAGAATTTTAGGAATTTTCCAACAAAGGTCCATCTAGTCAAAGCTATGGTTTTTCCAGTAGTCATGTATGGATGTGAGAGTTGGACTATAAAGAAAGCTGAGCACCGAAGAATTGATGCCTTTGAACCGTGGTGTTGGAGAAGAGTCTTGAGAGTCCCTTGGGCTGCAAGGACATCAAACCAGTCAATTCTAAAGGAAACCAATCTGGAATATTCATTAGAAGGACTGATGCTAAAGCTGAAACTCCAATACTTTGGCCACCTGATGGGAAGAACTGACTCATTAGAAAAGACCTTGATGCTGGGAAAGATTGAAGGCAGGAGAAGGGAAAACAGAGGATGAGATGGTTGGATGGCATCACTGACTCGATGGACATGAGTTTGAGCAAATTCTGGGAGTTGGTGATGGGTAGGGAAGCCTGGCGTGCTGCAGTCCATGGGGTCGCAAACAGTTGGACATGACTGAATGACTGAACTGAACAGAATTTTAGCTATAGAACAAGCAGTGACCTGTCTACAGGGGAAGGTTTCACTCCAGTGAGAAAAATACAAACCATGACTAAAACATATTTAGTTTTGTGAGACAGAGGAAGCTGAATGAAATCCATTTGCAAAACTCCCATGTTCCATCAGACAATTCAGTGGCCAGGAGTTGTGCAAACAGGTTTTCCTGGATTCTAGCTTGAACAGGTTGGACAAGTGAGGTGCAGGCACTTTTTGTGGCCTTATTTTTCCCCACTGATATTTGCTTGTGAATGCTATCATTTTGTCAGTAGACTAATGGTTTAATGTGTGCACAGAGGTAAGTAGTGGGAATTTTTGAATTTCTGGTAAGACCAGATTGTTGGCTTTTTTTAAAGTAAAGTATGTAGGGACTGGGCCATAAGAGAAGTATTTGGAATCCATTTTTGACAGTGGGCAGCTAGCTCAAGAAAACCTCATAATTGGCACTTAATTGTAGATTTCCAGATGTACAGGATGCCCCAGATCTACCTAGAACCAAAAGGAATCTGTTTTCCATAATCAGGTGCCCTAAATATCCAACTTGCATTAGAGGAACCTGTAGTTTTTTTTAGAGACTTTCTGTCCTTTGAAGACTGAAAAAGGTGGATGCTCTGTTGCCATGAAGAGTTTTACAGAGACCAGAGAAGCAAATCATTCATCTACTGTGACAAAGTAAAGCCTGCAGAAAGGTTTATATCACCCAAATCAGCTTTTAAGACTTGTAAAAAGTAAGAGGAACTGTCTGTGAAAGCCTGGGACATTGCTGTCCAGGTGAATTGCCTTTTTTCCTACATGAAAGCAAACATGCATTCACTCACCTCATCAATTAAAACACTAAAGAACACACTGTATAAATCAGTTATGGTGAAAAAGTTGCTTTCATTGGGACTAGATATCAGTAGTGTTTGGGGCTTAGGAACAACAAGGCGACAAGTGATAACCATGTTTTTTTGCTCATAACTCTTGGACCAACTTCTCGCCCGATGTATTGGGTTTTCTTATAGCGTAAATGGGCTTCTCAGGTGGCACAGTGGTAAGGAACCTGCCTGCCAATGCAGGAGACCTGAGTTCAATCCCTGGGTCAGGTAGATCCCCTGGAGAAGGAGATGGCAACCCACTCCAGTGTTCTTGCCTGGGAAATCCCATGGACAGAGGAGCCTGGCAGGCTGCAGTCCATGAGGCTGCAAAGAGTCAGAAGCAACTGAGCACACACAATCTAAACAGCAGTGTTCCAGGGACTAGTACAGGGGATAATGAGGCCCTGAGAATTTTAATCCTCTATTATAGGTTTGATGCCTTGCAGGAATTCTTTATTTCTAGGATACTGATTGACTCAGGGAGAAGTTTGAACGTTGTTTGAATTCAACATTCAACATCTGTTTGAATGTTGATAGAAGTTGCATTGTGGATTCCTCTAATATCAGCTGCAGATTTTACCTGTAAAGAGGATGATGGTAGCTATCAAACAGGAACAATTATCAGTGTTCTCCAGATTCAGCTACAGTGCCATCAAAAATGGAGCTAATAAAATATGTCAAAGTGAAACTATTAGTTGCTCAGTCATGTCCAACTCTTTGTGACTTCATGGACTATAGCTCACCAGGCTCCTCTGTCCATGGAATTCTTCAGGCAAGAATACTGGAGTGGGTTGCCATTCCCTTCTCTAGGGGATCTTCCCAACCCAGGGGTCAAACCCGCATTGCAGGCAGATTCTTTACTGTCAGAGCCACCAGGAAAACCATCAGAAATGGAGTCAATAAAAGATGTCAAAGGGTCACTTAATTTACTTGGTTGGCTATTCTGATTGCTACTGTCAGATTCCAGAATTATCTCTCTGTTTGGGGAGAGAGAAATTCCAGCATGATATTTTTCTAAGTCTCAGTCTAATAAATGAATAGGGGCAGAGGAACTCAGGAGAAAAGGGTGTGTTCTGTCAAGGAAACAAAAGGAAATAGGTTCAGAGACAGGAACTTCTTGAGATTCATTAGAGATTCCAACTAATTGAACTATTTTAGAACTCCAAAGCAGGGGCTGCTTTACAGAAGTGGGGTTGAGTACTAGGAGTGTGGCTCTGGTGTCATTAAGGATAGAAAGAGCTTCATCCTTAATCTGGAGAAATGTTTCCGCAGGTGGATCAAGATGGAGGATTGGGAAGAGCCCCTGTAGTTCCTTGAAGCTCCATCATTCGAAACTAAGAGGACATTGGAAAGGCTGGCTAGAAGGCTGAAGGCACCTTGAGTGCTAAAATTCTTCAGTGTCCTGTGTCTTCCCAATAATAGGAGCAACTAGAGGGTTTGGGGCTCTATACCTTCATTTGCCAGAATTGAAAATTAAGAAATCTAGTGATCTTTCTTATCAGTTGACTCATCTACCTTGCAAGTGAACTGATGTGCCAAATTAAATCTGGAGTGGACACAGTTTTCTCATTCCACCCTTCTTATTTCAAATAAAGAGGAACCTCCTGGCTCAGCACAAAAACAGAGTTAAAGGTTACCTGAGTGGATTCACCACCTGAGGGAAAACAGGAATTTCCTTTGCAAACAAATGAGAATTTGTCTGCTTTGCAAACATTCCGAGAACAATTCTAATTGTCATGAACAGGTTCATCAGATTTTTGTGTACAAGTTTGAATTTTGTTTCAATCAGTAGTTTTAGGAAAAGCTACTGTAACTGCTCAGTAGAGGTTTCCAGAAAATATTCTAGCATTTGGCCAAAAGTTAGGGGTTTTTCTAAATTCTGTTTGGGCTGTTCCCATCAGACAGCCTTAATCACATATTTGGGTTGACCCTCACCAATAAGCAGGTGGGCTAACTGATAAAAATCTAAGCAACCAGGCTGGGAAGTTTGAATAAAATGTGTTAGACTCTTCAGCAAACCTGTGAGGGTTCTTGGGTACTTTAGGAAACTCTTCAACTATGACTCCCAATTCAGCCTTAGTCTAGGGAACATAAGAAAGAAAAGGTTTATCTGGGTGCTCAGAAGACATAATTTTAGAAAGGCAGGTTCTGACAAGTTCAGAGGAGGAGGGAGTGGAGAGAAGTGCCAAGAGAAACAGAAAGTCAGTGAGAGCATTGGACTGGGGAAACTGAGGGTATAGAGGAGACGGAGGCCGTGCAGCAAGGGAGGAGGCGGTGGCACTGGAGGGGGTGCCCGAGTACAGCAAGTGGCTGAAGGGAGCGGGAAAGAGAGGCCTCAGAAGCATTTTGACTCCTTCAGTTGTTCGTTTACCTCAGTTAATTTTGAAATTGTAATTTGCAGAGAAGTAATTCCAGATTGCCAGTAATGACTGGAAGCCTCAGAATGCCAATTAAACAGATGTCTCATTCAATTTTAAGAAAAGTAAGTTTGGGGAGCTCAAATGTTCCTCATAATGTTGACTGGTGTTCTCAAATATTTTTCAGTCCATTTAATTAGAAATGCACATGAGAAAAAAAAAAAGAAAGAAATTCACATGAGGAGGGACCAAAGTTTTTAGACCTAAAACCAGCCGGGTCCCAGAAAGGAAGGGGGCATTGTCAAAGCATTTTGATGACAGGAATCCCATTTCTTAAAGATTTTTCTCTAGAGCAAAAAGAAAAATTCCTAGACAGCAGAGTTCCAACAGGCACAGCCCAGTACCTAAAGAAATCAGACCAAAGACCAAAGGAATACTCTCAGAAAGGACAAAGCCTTTAAATAGATCGCAAATAAAGATTGGAGAACTCAAAATGCAGACAGTGGAGCTTGAAATCCAGGACAGACTTACCCTCAAACTCCAGGCTTGGCTAGAAGGCAGTGAGCACATGGACTCTGTGGGGATGAGCACCTGTGTCCTCACCAACCTGGGAGTTTGGGGGAGATCTCTTAGGATCCCACTTCCGAGCACCAAGTAATGTTGACCTTAAAACAGTTGTTTCACCAGCAAAAATGGGTTATTTCTAGAACACCAGAAAAGTGCAATTCAGGACAAGCAAGCCATGGCAAAAACCATAGGCAAGTTCAACAAATCAAAGAAGGGAATGTTACTTTATAGAGAAAAAGGAGGAAGGTGGGAGGGGTTGCTTCCAGTAGAAGTCTATAGGAGGTAAGTGACAGTTTAGGGCGATGATGGTTTCTCATTGGCTGAATTCCTGGGGTAGTCAATTTCTTGGAAGGGATGCAATGTACATCCTTTTTGTTGTTGTTGTTGAGGCCTGTGATTGATGATTCTTTCCTATTGATTCTTCTGTTGTGATTTGTAATTGAAAGTTCTTCCTATAATTGATGTGGAGTGGTACTCATAAAAGTAGTACATGTTCTTTGCAAAAATCTGTGGGGCTTTGAGGCCCTGGGTGTAGAGGGGAATGTGGGTTTAAACTATGCCACAGTCTGGACCTTTGAAGACCAGAGTTGTTTAGCATTTCTGATCATCAACAGAAAACTGTGACATCACCAAAGAGGCAAAAATGGCTTTTGACACCACAGCAAAGAGTTTCAAGTATAGTTTAACTCTTTTTTCTTCCTAAGAACCTGCGCCCTTTCCTGGGATTGTGGACATTTCTGCAGCTGGAGGTGGCTTTCTGGAATATCGAGCTAGTCTGCTGGCTGGGAAGGGTTTTGCTGTGTTGGCGCTGGCTTATTATAACTATGAAGACCTCCCCAAAAGCCTACGACATGTCCACCTGGAGTACTTTGAAGAAGCTGTGAACTACCTGCTTAATCACCCTCAGGTTGGAACTTCTCTAGTTTCATGTTCTACATATCAGTTCTCCTTCTCTGAAAGGCTCTTGGTTTTCACAGAACTTGACAAATTCATGACAGCCACTATTTGCCCCCAACACACACTACCTTTCATAGTCACTTCTCCCAGACAGTTTCCATGCAATTAGATGTTATTGTTAGATTTCCTGCTGGTAAAAGTGTCCTAGTTGAAATTATGGAATTTTAAACTCCAGTATTTTATCATATTTCATTAAGAGCTCAACACATTGAGAACCCTCGGTTTGACCCAGGAAGTAAGAAGGGAAGGGGAAGTGATCACTCTCTCCAGAAGGCTGTCTTGTTTAAATGTTTGTGTTTTACAATCCTCTCTTCCATGTGACCATCTGAGAGCAGAGTACTCACTTTTAACAAATCACCTAGTGGTAAAGGACCTGGGTAGTAAGAAATGTTTGAGGGTTCAGTATATCAGAGGATTAGAACATATACCTTGCTCAGGATATTAGAGGATTAATAGGATTGTTTATTTTATAATTCAATCAGAGCTCAAGGTAGATGAAAGCCTTGGAGCTCCTAGAGAAGGTGATGGGGTGTAGTGGAACCAGTATAATAGTGTATTTGATAGAGAAAAGTTAAATTTGAGGTTTGATTTTGCCAGTTGCTAGCTTCTTGACCTTGGGGCTTCTGTATCATACTCTCAAAAATTGGGATCACTATAATATCCCATTCCTAGTACCTTTATAAGGAATAAATAGTTGAAATCAGTCAAAAGTGCTATTGTAGAAACCATGATCCAAAAAAAATAGCTGTTGATAGGTCAATCAAAAGGCCATTTATAGCAGAAGAATTTGGTAATTGATGAGAACAATCTTTCTGGAATAGGGCAAACTCAAACTACACTGGAGGGGACTGAGCAGAGAATTAAGACAAGAAAGTGAATAACTACAGACAAAATTTCCCACAAGTTTTGCTGTGAAAAGGAGTACAAACTAGGGCAGAGTGGATTTGAGGTCAAGGGATTGTTATTAAGGGCTTCCCAGGTGGTGCTTTTGGTAAAGAACCTGCCTGCCAATGCAGGAGATATGAGACGGGGCGGGGGTGGGGGGGGGGGGGGCTCAGTTCCTGGGTCGGGAAGATCCCCTGGAGGAGGACATGGCAACCCACTCCAGTATTCTTGGCTGGAGAGTCCCATGGACAGGGAGAGAGGAAAAGACCATTGGAGGTTTGGTGGTCAAGGAACTTCAAGGCTAGAGTATTTCGTGTCCTCCACTTGGCTGTTGAAGACACTAGGAATGGTGATGGAGAAATTGTGGAAAGCAAGGTACAATGAAAGGTTAAGTCAATATCCCAAGGCTGCAGACCTTGATAACTGGGAGAGCCCAGATTCAGGCACAGTTCCCCGACTCTCAAGTCCAGACACTACTGGCCACACTGCACTGTTCATGGACTCATTCTCCTTTTCCCTTTGACCTTTTCTCAGGTGAAGGGTCCAGGAGTTGGGCTGCTTGGGATTTCAAAAGGAGGCGAGCTCTGCCTCTCCATGGCTTCCTTCCTGAAGGGCATCTCTGCGGCCGTCATAATCAACGGCTCTGTGCACAATGTCTGGGGAACCTTACACTACAAAGGTGAGACTCTGCCGCCTGTGGGTTTCAACCAAAATCGAATCAAGATGACCAAAGATGGCTTTGTAGACATTGTGGAAGTCCTGAACAGCCCTTTGGAAGGACCTGACCAGAAGAGCTTCATTCCTGTGGAAAGGGCTGAATGCCCCTTCCTGTTTCTTGTGGGTCAGGATGACCGCAACTGGAAGAGTGAGTTCTATGCTAACGAGGCCTCTAAACGCTTGCAGGCCCATGGGAAGGCAAAACCCCAGGTCATCTGTTACCCAGGCACGGGGCACTACATTGAGCCTCCTTACTTCCCCCTGTGCCCGGCTTCCCTGCACACCTTTGTGGGCACTCCTGTCATCTGGGGAGGGGAGCCCAGGGCTCATGCCAGGGCCCAGGTAGATGCGTGGCAGCAGCTCCAGACTTTCTTCCATAAACACCTGCGTGGGGAAAAGGGGACAATTCCAGCCAAGCTGTGATCAAGGGAAGGACAGAACAGCTAGGAACAGCTGCCACAGTTAGTGTATACCAGTGTAGGTTTCTTCTGTTCAATGATTACTAGAGTTTTTCCTCTTCAGTGTTAAAGTGAAGTTACCAAGAAGCTTTTTAGATTTTTATAAATTACATACATTTTCAGTTGTTTGAGTGGAGAGTGATTCTACAGAAAATGAAACAAATGGCCAAAAAAACATAATTGACAAGGCTTTAACTCTGAAAGGAAAAGGTATAATACCCAGTTAATAGTACCTAGTACACAATTAGTGCTCCATAATTATTTGAATTATTTATTATTATAATTTAGTTTTTAATTAATAAATGATTACCTATTGTGGAAAAAAGAATACAAATATCAAAAACATTATCAGATTTGAGTTTCTAATTTAAGAATGGAAGTGAACATCATAGCCATAAATTAGTATACTAGTTAGATAACTACTTAGATGAAAACTACTAAAAATTTTCAAAGCAAATATGTTTTTAGTTCTTGAATCTTCTTGAATGAGGAAGAAGTCTCCTAGTGCAAATGTATTTTAATTACTTTTTTCATTTTCACATATGGACTTTGTGATTTAGTTGTTTTGAAAGCTGGTATAACATCATTTAGATGAATTTCATAAGTGACTTTAATATTGATTAGCATACAAATGAATGATTTAGTTTTGTATTACTTGATATAAATACACATTAAACTTACTAAACTTTTCTAAAGCTGAATGTGTTTAAAATAAAAGATACTTTAATTTATGATCATGGTATTTTGGTTTCTCAACTTTCTTTCTCAATAAAGCATCTTCTGACAGATGTTTTCTCTTGAAACTCAAAAACAGTGCTCCTTTTGCTTAGTCAGATTTTTCTTCGGTCCCACTGTGAGGCAGGTGTCATCTCCATTTTACAGATGAAGAAACCAAGACTCAGAAAAATTTTTGCATGGTACCTGTAGAGCAGGGGCTCAGTCTCCCCACATCCAGTTTCTTCTCTCTTTGTTAAGCTCATCCATGCTCTCTGCAGGGTAACAGCCCCAGCCACAGGGAAAGGAAGTGGCTCTTCTTCTACCTAAGTTTTCAGTGGATTTCCTGAACTTGCAGTGTGAGGGTAGAGGTGGTTTCAGGGCACTAATGTTAAAAGTATAGTTCTGGAACCTTGTTTAAATCCTTGCCTTTACCTAGTAGTATGGTTTTGCTGGAGCTGCCAGGCAACTTAAAATGCCTACACCCCCTTCCCTTGATTATTAACAATGTGTATGTGATTTGCCCTCCTCCCTTCCTCTTTCCACCACTTTCTGTAAATAGTTGAAGGAATCTCCCATTAATCAAGCTGGAGAGTCAGGCTTCTCTAGAGATTCTGGGGCTGATCTTGAGGGATAAAAGGCAGCAGCAGCAGAAATTTGGGGGCCAATAAATGACCAAGTGAAAATGCAAACCATATGTTTCAAAAGACACAAAGATGATTTCCTCTTTAAATTCTTGTTAGTAGGAGAATCTAACAAAAGGGGACTAGAGATGCCATAGGCTTATGTTCTGGAGGGAGATGTGAAATACTATGATGTGAAGATTAGAAAAGAATTCAGATAGTGGCCTTTGATATGGGTCTTAACAGATAGGATCTCTCTTTTTCTAAATCTAAGGTAATAAAAATTCATAGAAAACTTGGAAAATAGAGAAAATTATTTAGCAGAAAAGGAATTGCATATAATCCATTCGCTAGAAACTAACATACTTAACATGTCAGAATATTTCCATTTTCCTCTAGGCTTTTTGTTGTATGTATTGAGTTTTTACTCAAGTGTGCATCCTTTTTACTTTAATATCATATGGTGATTATTTTACCATGTTAGTATTATATTCTTCAAACACATGATTTTTTAAAAACAGTGATGTGTATTCTACTGATTGGTGCTACTACCCTTCATTTAATCAATCCTCTGTTGTTAGCCCTTGACATTGTTGATAGTTTTTCTTTATAAAGTCTGTTCTGAGGTGAAGGGACATACACATGTATAAGTCTTTGTGTGTCACTGAGTATTTCTTTAAGAGAGATTCTTTGAAAGGAAATTATTATGCATACCAGAAATGACTAACCACACCATCAAGGACACTGTATGAAACAGCCGTGTTGCCAACATTGGTGCAACATGTGTGTATGTGTGCCTTTGTGTCTAATCCTTTATAACTTTATTAATTTTATGGTTTGAAAAGATAATCTCAGTATTACTGTACTTTTTTTGTTGTTGCTGTTAGTAAAGTTGAATATCTCCCCCTGGGAAAATATCTGTATTCCTTTTAAACTACATTTCCCATTCCTTCAGAATGTTCTCCTATTTCTTTATGACCTACAGCAGCATTTGATTATGTATTACAGAAGTAAATAATTCTCATATATGTTGACCACATACATCATCTTGTTAGCTGCCATTTAAACTATGTGTACGTGTGTTAATATATGTATGTGTTAAATTTTGCAAGATGAGTTGATGATGGAAGGTGGAAATGATAAGAAATATGTACCTGCCTGCACCTTTCTCCCAACTTCCAGCACAGAGTTCCTAAAACTCTTATAAATACCTAAGTGATAGCAGCACTAGTCGCATCTTCTGTTCTATTGAGGTGACTCTAAGTGGGCTCCTGGAGGGGCACTGCATGGGCACTAGTAACCAGAAAGACCAATCCATGATTAGAAGCTTGGAATTTTCAGCTGTCTCTCCCAATTTTCCAGAGAGACAAGGGGCCAGAAACTGAGTTAATAATTGAGCATGCCTATGTGAGGAAAGGGCTTCCCTGGTAGCTCAGCTAGTAAAGAATCCTCCTGCAATGCAGGAGACCCTGGTTTGATTCCTGGGTCGAGAAGTGCTCCTGGAGAAGGGATAGGCTACCCACTCCAGTATTCTTGGATTTCCAAGGTGGCTCAGACAATAAATAATCTGACCCCAATGTAGGAGACCTGAGTGAGATCCCTGGTTTGGGAAGATCCCCTGGAAAAGGGCATGGCAACCCAGTTCAGTATTCTTGCCTGAAGAATCTCCATGGACAGAGGGGCCTGGCAAGCCACAGTCCATGGGGTCGCAAAGAGTTGGACATGATTTAGCAACTAAGCATATGTGAGGAAGCCTCCACAAAAATCCCAATAGTACAGGGTTTGGAGAGCTTTCAGTTTGGTGAACACATCCACACTGCTAGGGAGACATACCTCAGCTCCACAGGGACAAAAGCTCCTGCACTGGGACTCTCTCAGACCTTGCCCAATGGAACTCTTCATCTGGCTGTTCCTCTGTATCCTTTATCATATTCTTCAATAAGGTAGTTGATGTACGGGTTTCCCTGAGTTTGGCAAGCTGCTCTGGCAAATCAGTAGAACCTGAAGAAGGGGTTGTAGAAACCTCGGATTTATAGCCTAATTACACAGAGATTGTGGGTACCCTGAGGACCTACTACTTGCAATTGGCACCTGGGGTGGGGTGAGAGCAGTGATGTGGGACTGAGACCTTAACTTCAGGGAACTGCCACCACTCCAGGTAGACAGTGTTAGAACTGAATTAAATTCTAGGACATCAGATGGTTGTCTCAAAGATTTACACCACACATATGGTGACCGGAAGTGTCAGAAATGCAGTGTTCTGAGTAGTAAAGGAGTCACACAGAAAAGAGACACAGGAGGAGAACAGTAGGTTTTCCCTAATATACACAAGACATTTTAGGAAGTGGAAATGATTGCTGAGATACACAATTCAGTTGATGAGCTCAGAAACAAAATAGACATGGCTAGCAGTCAAATTAGGATTCATAAGAAGACTTAAGAAATCTCTCATAATTTCCAGAAATAAGAGGTAGGATATGTATGAGAAAAAAATTAAGGCATAGAAGACTATAAACCACAATCTGTTCTACTAGCAG
Organism: Bos mutus; assembly: GCF_027580195.1. Classification (NCBI taxonomy): domain Eukaryota; kingdom Metazoa; phylum Chordata; class Mammalia; order Artiodactyla; family Bovidae; genus Bos; species Bos mutus. The sequence goes on along the minus strand of NC_091626.1, from coordinate 23,705,712 downwards.
CAATGGTCTTGGTTTTGAATTAACAAATAACAGAATAGGCTTCACCAAGCACCAAGTTTACTTAGATTTAAAAATTCAGGACAAGAGAAAACACAACCACAGTATAAAGTCATCATGCTCTCAGGAAGCATGTGCTCACACAAGATGAGGCTGAATATTGTGTAGACAACTTTTGGCTTCAGATTAAAAGGCTCTATACAGAAGTGAATAGAAAGTCGTTAAAAATTTCCAACGGTGTACTGAAGAATTAATACTAACAAACAAGAGCCTGGCTTTTACTCTTGGCCACCAGAAGGCTTCCCGGTGGCTCAATGGTAAAGAATCTGCCCGTCAATGTAGGAGACTCCGGTTCAATAGTGGATCAGGAAGATCTCCTGGAGGAGGGCATAGCAACTCACTCCAGTGTTCTTGCTGGGAAAACCCAGGGACAGAGGATCCTGGCAGGTTAGAGTCCATGGGGTCGCAAAGAGTCAGGCACGACTGAGCAGCCCTGGCAAACTAACATACTGCAAATTGATCTACAGATTCAATCTAACCTCCATCAAAATTCCAGCAAGTTTCTTTGCAGAGACTGGTATGTTGATCTTAAAATTCCTATGGAAACTCAAGAAACCCATAATCTTGACAAAGAATAATAAAACTGGAAAACTCACAATGACCAATTTTAAAACTTGCTAGAAAGCAACACTAATTAAAACAATGCAGTACATGCAAAAGAATAGACAAAAAGATCAATGGAATAGAAATGAGATTCCAGAAATAAATCCTGACATTTACCACACTTAGAGTCAATTGATTTTTGACAAGAAAATTCAAGGGAGAAAGAATGGTCTTTTCAACAAATTGTGTTGACACAATAGAATATCCATATGAAAAGAATGAATTTCAATCCTACCTCACAGCAAACACAAGAATGAACTCAAAATTGATTACAAGTGTAAATGTAAGAGATACAGACGCAAATCTTTGTAACTCTGGATTAGATAATGGTTTGACATCAAAGCATAAGCAAAAACAGAAAAAATAAATGAATTGGACATCAAATTTATGCACCAAAGGATACTGTTAGGTAGTGAGAATATGAAAAAGGAGTCCAGAATGATGGTGGCTAAAAGACAAGGAAGGGAAAAGCCCGCGAAAATTAAATAAAGGAAGGTCCGAGGAGAGGACCAGAGTGAGGACCTCAGGTAGAACAAACAGCACTCCTGGCTAGCCCAATTTACATAGGGCAGGCCAGGGGGAGGAAAAAACACATAAAAAGAGGAGCCAAAGTGCCGGGGCTCTCTCTCCCGCGTGCACGCACTCTCTCTCTCTCTTCACGTCTTTTGGGTCGGCATGCCCTCACGCCTCGAGGATGTATTTTCCTTTTATTTTCTAAATAAAACTGACCTGTAACACAGAACTGTAACACTGATCTGTCTGAGAGCTGTGACACAGTCTGTCCGAGAGCTGAGATATGTTCTGTCCGAGGGCTTTAACGTCCGTCACTTCAAATTTTTGTTGTGACGAGACAGCACCGAGGAAATGACATACTCCCCTGACAATACCATTAAAAAACTGTAAAGACATCTCACACAGTGGTAAGAAATATTTCCGAATCACATATATGTTAGAGACTTGGGCCAAGAACATATAAAGAACTCTTTCAATTCAATGGTAAAAAGCAGCAAGAGAAAAGCAACTAGAAACATACATAAGAATTCCCTAAAAATTTCAGCTGAGGAACTTCCCTGGTGGTCCAGTGGTAAAGAATCCACCTACCGATGCAGGGGACATGACTTGGATCCCTGGTTCAGGAAGATGTCACATGCCAAGGGGTAATTAAGCCCCTGAGCCACAGCTACTGAAGCCTATGTTCCCTAGAACCTGTGCTCCCCAACAAGAGAAGCCACCACAATAAGAAGCCTGCACACCACAACTGAAAAAGCCCACACAAGCAGCAACAGAAGATCCGGAGCAGACAAAAATAAAGATACAAAAATTATTTTTTTTTAACTGCCAGCTGACTTGCAGCAGAAATGGCTTACCTGGTAGCTCAGACAGTAAAGAATCCACCCGAAATGCAGGAAACCCAGGTAGATGTGGGTTTGATCCCTGGGTTGTGAAGATCTCCTGGAGAAGGGAATGGCAACAAGGCATTCCAGTATTATTATCTGGGAAATCCCATGGGCAGAGGAGCCTGGTGGGCTACAAAGTTGCAAAGAGCCAACAGGACTGAATGACTAAGCACAGCAGATAAGAGGGGAACAGCATGATATATTTTAAATGATGAAAGGAAAAAATCTACAACCAACAACACTGTACTCAGGAAGGCTATCACTCAGATTTGAAGGACAAATAAAGAATTTTAAAGATAAGCAAAAACTGAAAAAAGTTCAGTATCACTAAACTACCTGAGAAGAAACACTTTAAAAAATTCTCTTAAGTAGAAAAGAATAGGCCACAACTAGAAATATTAAAAGTATGAAAAAAAAATCTCATTGGTTAAAGGCACAAAAAAGGTAGTATAGTTCAACCATTTACAAAGCAAGGTTAAAAGACAAAGTAATCAAATCATCTATATCCACAATAAATAGGTTAAGATATACATAAAAGGATGTATGTATGTAAAACACCACAAACAGTAAATGGTGGGGTGGGGTGGTGAGGGTAGAAATGCAGGGTGGTTAAAATGTGTCTGACATTAAGAGATCAGAAACTTAAAATAATCAAATATATATCCATAAATAAACCTGCTGGCCAGCACAAACAGAATTACATAACAGACAAACAGGAAAGAAAGGAATCTAAATATTAGACTAAATATAGTCATCAAGTCACAAGGGAAGAAAGAAACAAAGAAGAAACAGAAAAGAACTACAAAGACAACCAGAATATGGCCCAAAAAATGGCAATAAGTACACACCTATCAACATTACTTCACTTTTGTTTTCCTGGCAGCACTATGAGATTTGCAGGACCTTACTTTCCTTATCACGGATCAAACCCGGGGCCACACGGGTTAAAAAGCCCCAAATCCTAACCACAGCACTGCCAGGGAATTCCCTCAATAATTACTTTAAATGTAAGCAGATTAAATACTTCAATCAGAAGACACAGAGTAGCTGAATGGGTCAATAAACAAGACCCATCTAGAGGTTGCCGACAAGAGGTCAACCTCAGATCTAAAGAGACACACAGACTGAAAGTGAGGAGATGAAAAAGGCATGCCATACAAATAGAAAATAAAAGAAAACTGAAGCAAAAATAAATGTATCAAATATATTTAAAAATAAAGCCTACAAATATTTTAAAAATTAAAATTTATATTAAACAAAGTGGTTGAAGAGAGAAAATAATACAAAAAATATGTAACATGTTTTTAATTTTAAAAACCAAAGAACAAAAAAGACTAGTACCATAGTGTGTTTACTACTTTACATATTAATCAAAATCTAGACGGATGTATTCATCTTTGAGAGAAAGTGGCAAAAGGACAGAGAAGAGACTCATAATTTACCACTGTAAACTTGTCATTATTGCTTATGTATGTGCTTAGTCACTGACTCATGTCCAACTCTTTGCAACCCCATGGACTGTAGCCCGCCAGGCTTCTCTGTCCATGGGGATTCTCCAGGCAAGAATACTGGAGTGGGTTGTCATGCCTTCCTCCAGGGAAGCTACCCAAACCAGAGATCTAACCCATGTCTCCTGCATTGCTGGTGGATTCTTTACGGTCTGAGCCAGCAGGGAAGCTGAAGAATACTGGAGTGAGTAGTCTATCCCTTCTCCAGGGTTACTTCCTGACCCAGGAATCCAATTGGGGTCTCCTGCATTGCAGGCAGATTCTTTACCAGCTGAGCCACTGGGGAAGCCCTTGCTTATGTATGCTTTGGAAAAAAAAATTTTTTTCCTTTAAGAAGAATTTGAAAAGCAGTATGCAAACCTATAGCAAATATCTGGAGACCATGAGAAAAAAAAAAAAACAAAAAACACATAGGCTCAATCTCTATTACAAAATGAAGCATGAATTTTGCTTCCTAGTCTTCTAAGAGTTTCACACACACTGTCACCTTGGATCCCCTTATAGCAGACTTCCATCATGCTACATACAAGAACTCTTAAACCTCAAAAGATATAAACTTATTTGAGCCTACAGAACTAGTCAGTGATGGAGCCAGAGCTAGAACTTTAATTACATTTCACTGCAATGCTGCGGCTCACTGTTGAGTCCCACATTGGAGCTGGTCAAGGCTCTGACAGTTATTAGAGGCTAATCCTTAGCAGTTTTACATTTGCCAAGCCTCACGTTTCTCCTTTCCAATACTTGAAAATTATTCCCAGTGTTTTATGGACTTGTTAAATTGTGTATGTATAATAGATGGGACATCGCTAAAGAGTAGCTATTACTATACTATATGCAAAATGCTGGGTATCCTTAAACATTAACCTACATTGCTTCTAGGATCACATTCAAAAGGCTGACATTTAGTATCTACAAAGGCTGAACATTCTCATTCTCCAGGTGAAGTGAAGTCGCTCAGTCGTGTCCGACTCTTTGCGGCCCCATGGACTGTAGCCTGCCAGGTTCCTCTGTCCATGGGATTTTCCAGGCAATAGTACTGGAGTGGATTGCCATTTCCTTCTCCAGTGGATCTTCCCAACCCAGGGATTGAACCCGGGTCTCCTGCATTGTAGACAGACGCTTTACCGTCTGAGCCACCAGGGAAGTCTCATTCTCTATGATACAGCAATTCTACTCCCAGGTATTCACTTCACTGAAAGGCACATATATGTCAGTCAAAAGATATAGTCTTGAATATTCAGAGCACTATACCTAGGAGTCCCAAACTTGGAACTAACAAAAGCCTATAGTCAGTAATATTCGACCAATACTTTAATGATCACAGAATAAAATACTATTTGGCAGAGATAAAGAACAATCTACAACTACACTAAAAAACAGCAATGAGGCTCACAAATGTAATGTTGAGCCAAAGTAGACAATAAAAACGGCACATTGGAGGATTCATCACTGTAAAATACAGAGTTGGGAAGAGCTAACCTGTTTTGTTCATTGGAAGGACTGATGCTAAAGCTGAAACTCCAATACTTTGGCCACCTCATGCGAAGAGTTGATTCACTGGAAAAGACCCTGATGCTGGGAGGGATTGAGGGGAGGAGGAGAAGGGGACGACAGAGGATGAGATGGCTGGATGGCATCATCGACTCAATGGACATGAGTTTGGGTAAACTCCGGGAGTCGGTGATGGACAGGGAGGCCTGGCTTGCTGCAGTCCATGGGGTCGCAAAAAGTCGGACACGACTGAGCGACTGAACTGAACTGAACCCGTTTTGTTGGACTCAGGATAGAGTACGTTGGGCAAGGGAATGTGCTACTGGGGTGCTGGCAATGATGTTTCTAGACCCTGGAGCTTGGATGCCCAAGTACGTTCGGGTTACGAAATACACACTTAGGGCAGGGTTTTGTGTGTGTTGTGTGTGGTGTTGGAGAAGACTCTTGAGAGTCCCTTGGACTGCAAGGAGATCCAACTAGTCCATTCTGAAGATCAGCCCTGGGATTTCTTTGGAAGGAATGATGCTAAAGCTGAAACTCCAGAGTACTTTGGCCACCTCATGCGAAGAGCTGACTCATTGGAAAAGACTCATGCTGGGAGGGACTGGGGGCAGGAGAAGGGGACGACAGAGGATGAGATGGCCGGATAGCAACACCGACTGGATGGACGTTGAGTCTGAGTGAACTCCGGGAGTTGGTGATGGACAGGGAGGCCTGGCGTGCTGCGATTCATGGAGTTACGAAGAGTCGGACACGACTGAGCGACTGAACTTGTGTGTGTGTGCGTATTTGTCTATAACTCATTAAAAGTTTTAGAAAAAAAAGTTGAGAGAGGCTAGAATTCTTGGAATTCTGCCTAAAGGCATTCAGCTCAGGTTTCACCACGAATCCATATCCAACACGCTTCACTCCCAACAAGCGAGGGATGTTTGAGGCAGAAAAGAGGCGTGGGCGGGGCGGGTTCCGCTCCATATTATAGACAGCAGAAAATCCCTGTGCGCCCCACCCTGGGCCAGGAGAAAGACCCGGTGCTTTAACCTCCAACGAGCAGGGGTCCGAGACCTAAAGGGACGCCTCCAGAGGCGGCTCAGCTACAGATCTCTCTCGGCTCCAGGCGACGCCTGACACCGTCGGACGTCCGAGCGCCCTCCACCCGGCCTGAGGCGAAAACTCCAGTAGCCGCCCGCGCTTTCACGCTCAGGGTCCAGACTGCGGCTGTGGGCCCGGGATGGTGGCGACAGTGACGCTGGAGCCCGCGGGCCGCTGCCGCTGGGACGAGCCCGTGCGCATCGCTGTGCGCGGCCTGGCCCCGGGGCAGCCGGTCACGCTGCGCGCGTCCCTGCGCGACGAGAAGGGCGCGCTCTTCAGGGCCCACGCGCGCTACTGCGCCGACGCTGCCGGCCTGCTGGACCTGGAGCGCGCGCCCGCGCTGGGCGGCAGCTTCGCGGGGCTCGAGCCCATGGGGCTCTTTTGGGCTCTGGAGCCCGAGAAGCCTTTCTGGCGATTTCTGAAGCGGGATGTACAGACGCCCTTCGCCGTGGAGCTGGAGGTGCTCGACGGTCACGAGCCCGAGACCCAGCGGCTTCTGGGCCGGGCGGTGCACGAGCGCGACTTCCTGGCGCCCGGGGTGCGGCGCGAGCCGGTGCGCGCGGGCCGGGTGCGCGCCACGCTCTTCCTGCCGCCAGGTGGGCCTGGGGTGCTGGGGCCTGGCGATCGTGTTCTCTAGGCCGTCTCGGTTTGTGATACCGCTTCCCGGGAAGGGTGGCTTGGGATCAGGGTCAGAGAAGAGAATGTTGACTAAATCAGTGACCTCACAGCCACAATGGAGGCTTTTGATTTGTTCTGCACTCTGTTACGCGGTTTGCTTGCATTATCTCATTTAACCTCTGTATCCCAAAGAGGTGGATACTGTTATTATGAATATTTAAAAAAAAAAAAAAAAAAGGACTGGATGGGTCCGTAGGTTCACTTTGCTATGAATAACTTCAGCTCTGACACAGTATGATGCTGCTAAGTCGCTTCAGTCGTGTCTGATTAGACGGCAGCCCACCAGGCTCCCCCGTCCCTGGGATTCTCCAGGCAAGAACACTGGAGTGGGTTGCCATTTCCTTCTCCAATGCATGAAAGTGAAAAGTGAAAGTGAAGTCGCTCTGTCGTTTCTGACTCTTAACGACCCCATGGACTGCAGCCTACCAGGCTCCTCCATCCATGGGATTTTCCAGGCAAGAGTACTGGAGTGGGGTGCCATTGCGACACAGTATGATGGCCTTACACAATATGATGACAGCAGAGGAATCTAGTGCCTCGTCACTCTTCTCGAGTGTCCTGTGTACACTGGGCCCCTTACCTACTTTTTCATGCTCCTCTCTACCACAGATCACTTTTCAGACTTCACGGCCTTCCTCACCTAAAGCCTCACAGGATTTCTCTTTTTTTCCCTCTAAGCAGACATCTGAACCAAAGGTATCACCAAGGATTTTGATTTGCTTTTGAAAGCTTCGTTTTGATTCTCAATTCTGTGCCCAATCCTATAAAAGAACACTGCAAATCAACTGTCTAAAATCCTCCTTCCATGATATAGTATTAGACTCCTTCACAACTAAAGATTCTCCAAGTATACCTTGGAAATAATTTGGAATTTGTATCCCTTGTTCAATAATGACTCAGAGAGCTCTTTTCTTTCCTCTGATTCACAGGCACCCACTAAATACTTTAGAAAGATTTCTAAAAGGAAATAAAATTCTTTAATAAATTATATAATACATTCTGTTTATAATATTGCCTTCTTTAGGATCTGGACCTTTCCCAGGGATCATTGACATCTACGGTATTGGAGGAGGCCTGTTGGAATATCGGGCCAGCCTTCTGGCTGGCCATGGCTTTGCCACATTGGCTCTAGCTTATTATAGCTTTGAAGATCTCCCCAAGAAATTCGATACCATAGACCTGGACTACTTTGAAGAAGCCCTGTGCTACATGCTTCAACACACTCAGGTTCTCCTAATGTCCTTTATCATTCTCTGTAGAACCTGCAGAGAGTGTGTCACTTTGCACTCACCTACGCCAAGTGCACTGATGCTGCTCTACTCTTCTTTCACAGACATTTCTTTTGAAGACTTCCTTGGTTTTAGGTACCTTTAGGTATACTTTCTCTGTCAGATGGGTTAAAATTGCCGACTTCATTGTAAAATTCATGTGAGATTTTATTTCAGGGAATTATGTAGTAATATTAAAATTTCTTCAAGTGGAGTTTTTTAATTTTTTTAGCTTTGCATGCTTTTTAATCTTTATATTTCTGTAGCAGAATATGTTCTCAGACTTGATCGAAACTTGTCCACCCATTTCAGAAGCTAAGAACTACTTAATTGGACTCTGAAGTCTTACTTTGTTTCTATAAAGCTAAGCATTTTTCAGTATATATTTAGATGTGGTCTGATAATGATTCACTTCTTGGGACAGACTTTCCTTTCACAAGTTAGATACCCAAGAACATTGATGCTATAATTCCACCTGAGTGAGGCTCTGAACTCAACAGGCACCATGGCTCAGCATTCTCTAGTGCATGACTCTCTGGAAGTTTGCAACCAGTTCCCAAATTTACCAGTGAGGTGAGTTTTTAAGATTTGTTTGCCACGTGTCCAGGAAGATAATCTTTACAAGGAAAGAATCTCCTCTGTCAGCTGAGGTTGAATGTCTTGTGAGCAGTTCACAAGTCAAAGCTAGCAGCATCTCTAGTTGCATTTAGAAAAATGTTTTTCTCTGGAGTAGGTTTTTGACTTTTGTCTCTTCTTTTCTTGCAGATAAAAGGCCCAGGCATTGGCCTTCTGGGCATTTCTTTAGGGGCTGATATTTGTCTCTCCATGGCCTCATTTTTGAAGAATGTATCAGCCACAGTGACCATCAATGGATCTGGATTCAATGGAAGCAAAGCTATGTACTACAAAGAGAACTGCATTCCACCACTGGGCCATGACCTGAGGCGAGTGAAGGTAGCTTTCTCTGGCCTCGTAGACATTGTGGATATAAGGAATGACATTGTAGGGGGATGTGAGAACCCCTGCATGATTCCAATAGAGAAGGCCCAGGGGCCCATCCTCTTCATTGTTGGTCAGGATGACCATAACTGGAGGAGTGAGTTTTGTGCCCAGATAGCCTCTGAACGGTTACAGGCCCATGGAAAGGAAAAACCCCAGATCATCTCTTATCCTGGGACCGGGCACTACATTGAGCCCCCTTATTTTCCCATGTGCCCAGCTTCTTTGCACAAATTATTGGACAAACCCGTGATGTGGGGTGGGGAGCCCAGGGCTCATTCTAAGGCCCAGGTAGATGCGTGGAAGAAAATTCTAACCTTCTTCACCAAACACCTTGGACCTTCCCCCAAATTGTAATGCACTGCTCTGCTACTGACAGGAGAGAGAGATTCAAGGTTGGATTTTAGTGTTTAATAATCTTATGTGAATCATTTGTACCCTGGGTAACATTAAATTCATGTCATTGTTATTAATGATTTATTGTAGGAAACTTTTTGGAGTTTTATTTTGTAATGAATTTTTCTAATGTAACACATACCTCTTGTAGAAGATTGGATTAAAAGTATACAATACAAAATAGTAAAAAGTATCCCCACTGTTAAAATTTGTGTTTTCATCTAGGTGTTTTTACTTAAGACTTGGAGGCACAGATGAAATTTAAAGCTGAACAAATACTAGGTTACTTTTTCCATCATTGGGAGAGAATGACCATTCAGCATTTGCTCCTGGTTCAACTACTACTGACAGAAGAATTCTCATTGGCTAAAATATACAGAGGTGTTGATAGAAGGATAGCCAGACTGACCTTTTTCTCATAGAGATTAGAGAAGAATCCCCTGGGAGGAGGAGTGATGGTAAGAAGGGGAGCGTCTGGCTCTAGAACAGTTTAGTCAAAACTCTGATACAAAGGAGCGTGACTATGACCTATTTTCCTTCTTGCTTCCTGGTTCTAAGAACAAACTTTGGAAACTCATATTGGGACATTCCTAGAGGCATCATCTTTTTCCCTAACAACAAAGCTACAAAGCATTATGTAGGTATATTTGAAGAAAACTGACAAAGATATCAACCACATAGTCCAGAAGGACTATGTCTTAGCTCAGGCTTCTCTAACAAAATACCATAGATAGAGTGGCTTAAACAACACACATTTCTCACAGTTGTGGAGTCAGAGAAGTCCAAGATCAAGGTTCTGGCAGATTCAGTTCCTGGTGGGGGCATTTTCTGGCCTAGAGACAGCTGCCTTCTCCCTGTCTCCTCACCTGGCAGGGAGAGGAGAAACCACCTCTGGTTTCTCTTCCTGGGTTCATAAGGACACTAATCCCTTCATGGGGGCCTCATTTGAACCTGACAAACTCCTAAAAGCCCTACCTGCAAATACCATTACACTGAGGTTTCAGATGTCAACATTTGAGTTTTGAGGGGACATAACACCCATAAACTTCAAGTCAGATAAAACAAAGAAAATCATATTTAACATATCAGAGAAAAGTTGGTTCTTAGAAAACATTTATTTATTTGGCTATGTTGGGTCTTAGTTGCAGCGTGCAGGCTCTTTCTTGTACCATGTGGGCTTCTCTCTAGTTGTGGCATGTAGGCTAAGTTGCAGTACATGGGCTTAGAGGCCCCATGGCGTATGGGATCCTAGTTCCCTGACCAGGGATCAAACCTGCATTCCCTGCACTGGAAGGTATACTCTTAAGGACTGGATCACCAGGGAAGTCCCAGAAAAATTGTTCGTAACATTAATACTTCTGGCACCAAGAGGCACGAGGTCTACGCCCTCTCCCCTCAATATGGATGGGTTTCTGACTGCTTCAGTTAGTACAGGAGGGCTGAACTGATGCTTTGTGACTTTGGTCATAAAGGCCATGATGATTCTGCCTTGTTTGCTGGGAACACTTGCTCTTGGAGGGCTGAGCCACCTGATGAAGCTTGACAAACTTGAGGCTGTGATGCTGTGAGGAAGCCCCAAATACACGGAGAAGCCAACTGTAAGCACTTCCTGTGATTGTCCCAAATGAACTCAGCCTGTGAGTCATCTCAGCTCAGGTACTAGATACATGAGTGAACAAACCTCTAGATGATCCTAGCCCTAGCCATTGAATCTTCCCAGTGAAGGTCTTAGATATCCTGAAACAGAAAAGAGTTGTCCCAGTCAAGCACTGTCCAAACTGTGGATCTATGAACAAAATATTGTTTTATGTGACTATATTTGGGGTGTATTTCAGTTATCTATTGCTATGTAACAAACTACCCTAAAACATAGTAGCTTAAAACATTGACCATTCTATTTTTGTCACTCACCAAGCAGGGAAGTTGGTATTGGCTATCAGCTAAGATCTCAGGCAGGGCTGTGGGTTCACAGGGTCTCAGTTCTCTCCATGTGGGCCTTTACAGTGGCTAATTTGGCTGGCTTCCAAGAGTGAGCATCCCAGCATATCAAGGCTGAATTGCATGGCCTTATCTTTGACATAGTCTTGGAAGCTACATAGTGTATCACTCCTGCCATATACTATTGGTCAAGCTGGGCTTCCCTGGTGGCTCAGATGGTAAAGTATCTGCCTGCAATGGAGTAGACCCAGGTTCAATCTCTGGGTTGGGAAGATCCCCTGGAGAAGGGAATGGCTACCCACTTCAGTATTCTTGCCTGGAGAATTCTATGGACAGAGGAGCCTGGTGGGCTACTGTCCATGGGGTCACAAAGAGTCAGACACGACTGAGTGACTAACACTTTCATTGATCAAGACAATCACAAAGACCCACAAACTTTAAGGAGAACATAGTAGTCTACCTCTCAAAAGGACAGTGCAGAGTCTCTAGAAAAGCATGTGGAATGGGAAACACTGCAATCACCTTTTAAAATCTGCCTTCTAAGCCACACTATTCACATTCCTCCCACATGTAAAATACACCCATCCCTCCTTTGAGGCCCCTCCTCCCCACTCCTGACAAGCCAGCCTGGACTTCCCTGGTGGCTCAGATGGTAAAGTGTCTGTCTACAATGTGAGAGACCTGGGTTCGATCCCTGGGTTGGGAAGATTCCCTGGAGAAGGAAATGGCAACCCACTCCAGTACTCTTGCCTTGAAAATCCCATGGACGGAGGAGCTTGGTGCAGGCTACAATCCATGCGGTCGCAAAGAGTCGGGCACGACTGATCGACTTCACTTTCTTTCTTTCACTTTCTTTCTCCCCACCAGAGTTTCATTCTAGAATAGCACCATGCTCAGGCTCAAAGTTCAAGACTGCATCAATTATATCAGGTTCAGGTACAGATGAAGCTCCTCAGGTATAGTTCCTTGGGTATAGCTCCTTAAGCATCTTCTCAATCTTAAGACCTGTGAACTAAATAAGGAAGTTAACTGTACATACACATACATCAGGATATGGTGGTGGTAGTATAATTCTTAGACATTCCTGTTCAAAAATGGGGAATGTGGGAGGCACATAACAGCCCCTGCTGCTGCTGCTAAGTCGCTTCAGTCATGTCTGACTGTGCGACCCCAGAGACGGCAGCCCTGAAATCCAGCTGAGAACATGTTGCCGATTCTTCCACTGCTGCTCAGTTTATACTCTGAATTGTTCTCTGTAGCTCCTAAATGAGCGAAAAAACCCTCCTGGATCTGTTTCCTGGACAAAATGGATGAGACATCCGTCTCTTTTTATTTCGCTCTGTCTTTTGTTCAGTTGCTAAGTCATGTCTGACTTTTGGTGAAGCCATGGACTGCAGCACACCAGGTTTCCCTGTCCTTCACCGTCTCCCAGAGTGTGCTCAAATTCATGTCCATTGAGTTGGTGATGCCATCCAACCATCTCATCCTCTGTTGCCCCCTTCTCCTCCTGCCCTCAATCTTTCCCTACTCAGGGTCTCTTCCAATGATTCGGCTCTTCTTATATTCTCTCTTTTAGTATACGTCATATACTCTCTTTTTTAGTTCAGACTCTGCTTCCACCAGAACAATTCTCTTAAGAATTATGCAGGTTTTCTGAAAATTATTAGTGGGTTTCACTTTCTTAGATAATACACCACTGCAAATCTGTTTGAGATAGTAACTTCTCTATCTGGGGGTCCTTGGAATGATGCTGCAGGCAAGCATCCTTAAGGTTCCCATAAATTCTATTATTTAATAGACAGGATATGCTAGGTACACCTTAAAATCTTTAGAGGACCTTTTGCCATTCTGAAATGTTTTATGAAGCACTACCTTGAATCTTTTCTTCACAAAGTCTCTCACACAGATCCACCCTGGGTTTGAGTTTGTTCTGAATTCCTGTCTTAATTATGGAGTAATTTACCATCTGGAGAAGTTGTAAGAAGAAACAGTATTACTGTTATATCTGGCAAGCCCTGGTTGCTTCCTATTTAGCAGTTCGTTCTTTAGCTCACCTCTTCCTCTTCCATTTTGTCATAGTTAGCAAGGAGAAGCATAGCTGATGATGTTCTTTAGTAGTGTGCCTGTGTTGCTTTTAGTTTTTGTGTGTCTATTGTAGGTTTTTTATTTCTGGTTACCACAGGTTTCATATATGATGACCTATATCTATATCTACTTGTTTTGAACTAGTAATCATTTAGTCATTTAAGTTCAAACACATTCTAAAAGATCTGCATTTTTTATTCCCCTCACCTACATTTTGTGTTTTCGATGTCAGATTTTACATTTTCATGTTTACCCTTAACTGTTTATTGTTGTTATAGTTGCTTTTTTGTCTTTGAATCTTCTTACTAGCTTCTTTAAGTGGTTAATCCTCAACCCTTACTACACATTTTCCTTTCTTAGTGCAATTTTCCCTTTCCTAATGAATCTTCTTTTCCACTTAGAGAGGATCCTTTAACATTTAACCAAGGAAATGAAGCACCTGTACTCTAAAAACTATAAAAACATTGATGAAGAAAACTGAAGACTACAAAAAAAAGGAAAGATACCTTGAGTTCTTGGATTGAAAGAATTAATAGTTAAAATGGCCATAGAACCCAAAGCAATCTAGAGATGTACTGCAATCCCTATTAAAATACCCATGACATTTTTCACAGAAGTAAAATAAATCCTAAAATTTATATGGAAATACAACAGGTCCTAAACTGCCAAAACAATCTTGAGAAAAAAAAAAAAAAGAGAGAGAGAACAAAGTTGGAGGAATTATGTACTCTATCTTCAGACTATATTACCAAGTTATAGTCATCAAAGCAGCATGGTACTGGCACAAAAACAAGTACATAGGTCAACGGAACTGAATAGGGAGCCCAGAAATAAATCCATACACCTTTGGTCAGTTAACCTATGACAAAGAATATGCAATGGCAAAATCATAGTCTCTTCAACAAGCTGTGCTGGAAAAACTGGATAGCTACATGTAAAACAATGGAATTAGAATATTTTCTTATACCATATACAAAAATAAACCAAAGATAGATTAAAGACCTAAATGTAGGACTTAAAGCCATAAAACTCCTACAAGAAAATATAGGCAAAACACTCTTTGACATGAATCATAGCAACATTTTTTTTATCAGTCCCATAAGGCAAAAGAAATATGAGCAAAAAAAAAAGCAAATGGCACCTAAGTAAACTTAACAGATTTTGCACAAAGGAAACCATCAACAAAACAAAAAGACAACCTACTAAACTGGGTAAAATATTTGCAAATGATATGACCAACAAGGGGATTATATCCAAAATAACAACTCATACAACTAAATATCAAAAAGAACAGAACAATTAAAAAATGGGCAGAAGACCTGAATAGGTATTTTTCCGAAGATGGTGTATAGATGGCTAACAGGCATATGAAAAGATGCTCAACACTGCTCATCAATGCAAATCAAAACCACAGTGAGATATCACCTCAGAGTAGGGTGCTAACAATGCAGGTGATGAAAAGTGGTCAGATGCAGGATACATTCCAAAGTACAGCAGCAGAGTTTGATGATGGGATGGAAAAAGAGAACACAAGAATGACTCCAAGCTGTCTTTTTTTTTTTGGATTCCTTAAACTAATGGATGAATTGTTGTTTGTTTGTTATTGAGTTGCTAAATCCTGTCTGAGTCTTTTGCAACCCCATGGACTGTAGCCCTCCAGGCTCTTCTGTTTCCCAGGCAAGAAAACTGGAGTGGGATTACTCCCTTCTCCAGAAGATCTTTCCAACCCAGGGGTCGAACCCATATCTCCTGCATTGCAGGCAGATCCTTTACCACTGAGCCATCTGGGAAGCCAATGGATGAACACTGATGCCATTTACTGAAACAGAACCCTAAGGAAAGAACAGTCTGGAGAAAAAAGCCAAGATTTCTATTTCTGTTATCTTTTCCTATTGGACATCCAACTGAAGATGCCAAATACGAAATTAGACCAACAAGCTTGAATCTCAGAGGAGACATGAGAGCTGGAAATATAAATGTGAGAATTGACAATCAGGAAACTGAAAGATGAGTGATAACAAAAAACTGGGACGTAAGAGAATAAATGCTGACTTTACATTAAAATCCACCATGAATTTTGACGTAACAGACTACATTAAATACTGATATATTAAAATGTGTGGGCTTTTTTTTTTCCATGTGAGGGATCTGAATTAATTTTCCCACTGTAAACAACTAATGATCCTGGATAAAATTACTTCTAAAAGCATTTGTCCTGATAAGAAAGAAAAAGTCTCAGATCAGCAACTGAATAAGGATGGTAAGATAAGCAGAGCAATGCAACCAGCTTCTTTCCTGAGAGCATCTACTGAATCTCCATAACCCAGAGACAACTGAGCCCAATTATCTGACACTAGCTGTGACTGTTTTGAAATAAAGAGAAAGAACAATGCAAGACTTTGATTACTTTGAGCCTTAACACCTACCCTAGACCAGGAGCCCAGGGAGTCTATATAACCTCTCGCAGTTTCCCTGGGTTGGGAGGGGCTAGGGTCACAGTTCTTAAAGTGTTAAGACTGTTGTGTTTTCCACCTTTGCCTTGCAAAGGAATAAAGTCATCTCTTCCCTCCAGGGCTTCCCTAATAGCTTAGTTGGTAAAGAATCTGCCTGCAATGCAGGAGACCCCGGTTTGATTCCTGGGTCAGGAACATCTGTTGAAGAAAGAATAGGCTACCCACTCCAGCCAGAATTCTTGAGCTTTCCTTGTGGCTCAGCTGGTAAAGAGTCTGTCCACAACGCAGGAGACCTGGGTTCAATCCGTGGGTTGGAAAGATCCCCTGGAGAAGGGAAAGGCTACCCACTGCAGTTCGGAGGAGCCACTGGAGAAGGGAAAGGTTACAGACTCCAGTATTTGGCCTGGAGAATTCCTTGGCCTGTATATAGTCCATGGGGTCCCAAAGAGTTAGACACAACTGAGCAACTTTCACGTTCACTTCTCTTTCCTCCAAATCTCTGTCTCTATATGTGTTTGGTATGGGTGCACAAGGCGCCGAGATTTTGGCACCAAATCAAAGAACAAAACTCGCACTGAGGATCTACTATAGTATCAGTGCAGTGTCAAGCCTGTGTTTGCCTATCTCAGTTCAGTTCAGTCGCTCAGTTGTGTCTGACTCTTTGTGACTCCATGAACCGCAGCACGCCAGGCCTCCCTGTCCATCACCAACTGCCGGAGTTCACTCAAACTCATGTCCATTGAGTTGGTGATGCCATCCAGCCATCTCATCCTATTTAAATAAATAGGTTAAATAGTCGTCCCCTATTTAACCATCACAATAAATCCTTTACAGATAAGGAAACTGGATTCAGAGGCTTAATTATGTACTTCGATAAGGATCACTATTAAGGAGTCAATCAGACTGGAATCCAGGAAGGTTGCACTCCATAAACACCTACCTGCTCTGGAAGCCGCTGTGGGTTCTTGGTAACAGGACTGAGGGACAAAGGTAGGATTAGGACTATGTTTCCAACAGATCCCCTAAGTTACAATCACCTGGGACGCTTTTTAATCCTTAAATGCTTCTTGGAACTGCCAGTATCTTTCCCAGTCCCTTAACTCTTGGCAGTCTTTCTTCTTCTGTTTTGGCACTCACCACCCTGGACTGCTTCAAGAAAAGTAGAGATACCAAAGGAACATTTATGCAAAGATGGGCTCAATAAAGGACAGAAATGGTAGGGACCTAACAGAAGCAGAAGATATTAAGAGGTGGCAAGAATACACAAAAGAACTACACAAAAAAGATCTTCACGACCCAGATAATCATGATGGTGTGATCACTCACCTAGAACCAGACATCCTGGAATGTGAAGTCAAGTGGGCCTTAGGAAGCATCACTACGAACAAAGCTAGTGGAGGTGACGGAATTCCAGTTGAGCTATTTCAAATGCTGAAAGATAGCTGTGAAAGCACTGCACTTAATATGTCAGCAAATCTGGAAAACTCAGTGGTGGCCACAGGACTGGAAAAGTTCAGTTTTCTTTCCAATCCCAAAGAAAGGCAATGCCAAAAAATGCTCAAACTACTGCACAACTGCACTCATCTCACACACTAGTAAAGTAACGCTCAAAATTCTCCAAGCCAGGCTTCAGCAATATGTCAACCGTGAACTTCCAGATGTTCAAGCTGGATTTAGAAAAGGCAGAGGAACCAGAGATCAAATTGCCAACATCCGCTGGATCAATGAAAAAGCAAGAGAGTTCCAGAAAAACATCTATTTCTGGTTTATTGACTATGCCAAAACCTTTGACTGTGTGGATCACAATAAACTGTGGAAAATTTTGAAAGAGATGGGAATACCAGACCACCTGACCTGCCTCTTGAGAAACCTGTATGCAGGTCAGGAAGCAACAGTTGGAACTGGACATGGAACAACAGACTGGTTCCAAATAGGAAAAGGAGTATGTCAAGGCTGTATATTGTCACCCTGCTTATTTAACTTCTATGCAGAGTACATCATGAGAAACGCTGGGCTGGAAGAAGCACAGCTGGAATCAAGATTGCCGGGAGAAATATCAGTAACCTCAGATATGCAGATGACACCACCCTTATGGCAGAAGGTGAACTAAAGAGCCTCTTGATGAAAGTGAAAGAGGAGAGTGAAAAACTGGCTTAAAGCTCAACATTCAGAAAACTAAGATCATGGCATCTGGTCCCATCACTTCATGGCAAATGGATAGGGAAACATGGAAACAGTGGCTGACCTTGTTTTTCTGGGCTCCAAAATCACTGCAGATTGTGACTGCAGCCATGAAATTAAAAGACGCTTACTCCTTGGAAGGAAAGTTATGACCAACCTAGATAGCATGTTCAAAAGCAGAGACATTACTTTGCCAACAAAGGTCCGTCTAGTCAAGGCTATGGTTTTTCCAGTGGTCATGTATGGATGTGAGAGTTGGACTGTGAAGAAGGCTGAGCGCCGAAGAATTGATGCTTTTGAACTGTGGTGTTGGAGAAGACTCTTGAGAGTCCCTTGGACTGCAAGGAGATTCAACCAGTCCATCCTAAAGGAGATCAGTCCTGGGTGTTCATTGGAAGGACTGATGTTGAAGCTGAAACTCTAATACTTTGTCCACCTGATGCAAAGAACTGACTCATTGGAAAAGACCCTGATGCTGGGAAAGATTGAGGGCAGGAAGAGAAGGGGACTACAGAGGATGAGATGGTTGGATGGTATCATCGACTCAATGGACATGGGTTTGGGTGTATGCCAGGAGTTGGTGATGGACAGGGAGGCCTGGCCTGGGGCGGTTCATGGGGTCACAAAGAGTCGGACACGACTGAGCAACTGAACTGAACTGAACCCTGGACTGCAGGATTAATAATTAACGGTAACTTTTGCTTTAGCAGACACTTTCTTCCACTCAAGCAATAGCGGACTGCACATACTCCAGGAGACCTCACAAAGCAGTTTAGCGAGTGTCCCTACCACAACCCACGGCAGTAGCTCTAAGGTTCCAACTGCGACGGCCTTTTAGGGAGGTGGAGAGACGCCAAGCCCTGCTCTTGACTCTGACGGGCCACGCCTTTTCCGTCGGGATCTGGATGGCAGTGACAGTGACGCTGGAGCCCGCGGGCCGCTGCCGCTGGGACGAGCCCGTGCGCATCGCTGTCCGCGGCCTGGCGCCGGGGCAGCCGGTCACGCTGCGCGCGTCCCTGCGCGACGAGAATGGCGCGCTCTTCAGGGCCCACGCGCGCTACTGCGCCGACGCCGCCGGCCTGCTGGACCTGGAGCGCGCGCCCGCGCTGGGCGGGAGCTTCGCAGGGCTCGAGCCCATGGGGCTGTTCTGGGCGCTGGAGCCTGAGGAGCCCTTAACGCGGCTGGTGAAGCGGGACGTACAGACGCCCTTCGTCGTGGAGCTGGAGGTGCTCGACGGTCACGAGCCCGAGGCCCAGCGGCTCCTGGGCCGGGCGGTGCACAAGCGCGACTTCCTGGCGCCCGGAGTGCGGCGCGAGCCGGTGCGCGCGGGCCGGGTGCGCGCCACGCTCTTCCTGCCTCCAGGTGAGCCGCTCCCTTCCCAGGCTGTTGTGGAAAGCTGGGTATAGTCCCGAGACCCTGGGCGGCCCCTTGTCTGCTTACGGAACCCTGTGGTTGTGGAACTTCTCCAAACTAGCCCCCAAGCTCCAGAGTCTACCATGAATTTTGGGTGGCAGTTTCTCCTCTAAATTTCAGTGCACTGCCTGGAGGTACTGCCTGGAGGTACTGCCACTCCCTTAGCTGTATGCTAAAAGTGCTTTCAGCCGACTCAGAAAGGACATTTATGCTGCTTATGTGCCAGCCACGCAGCTGTATCTCAGATATTAATGCTAATATTAGGCAATGACTTCTGCTGATGTGCAAGAATGATTTTTGCCTTCTTTCACATCAAACTTACTGAAAAACAAACAAACTGCTTGCAGGTCCCCTCCTCCTGTCATAAACCGTCTGTCAGTGGTTCTCAACCTGGATGATTTTCCCTTCTCCAAGGGTATTTGGCAATATCTGGAGACATTTTTGCTTATCACAACTGGGGGAGGGAGTGCTATTGGCACCTAGTGGGTAGTGGGTAGAGGCCAGAGACGGTGCAAAAAACCCACAGTGCACAGGACAACCCCACAAAAAGAATTATCTTGCTCAAAGTTATCTATAGTGCTAAGGTTAGAAACGCTAGTCTAAGTAAAAACAAGATGCTTGCTAGGTAAAAGTGGTCTGCAAACCGGACAGGTGACCCACCCCTTCCAACCAAACTCCTGACTGAAACCCCTACTATATACAAATGCTGGAGCTGCCACTGTTCACAGAATCCCTAAACTGAATCCTGTGACTTTCTCCAAAACAGGAAGCCCTACTTTATTCTTACAGTTCTTTAGCAATTTACAACCTTAACTGATCGCTGCCCACTCAACTATGAACTCCTGGGGCTGGAATTGTGACTTACATATCTCCATATCTCTATATTCCTAGAGACTTACACAGGGATATAATAGGAGCTCAATAAATCTTGCTGACTCAATAAGAATCTCCTAAAGACTTTCAGTTTAAAAAAATTTTTTTTCACTGCCCAACCGTATTTCAATTAAGTCAACTGTTAACTATTTCAGTACTACTGTGGCCCACTTAAAATTTATTGTGTTCTGACTCAAAGACTTTATGTAAACAATGTAGAAAAGTTCAATCATTTAACAAATATATATTAAATCAAGGATTATGCTACTTACAGTAGCTAGCAAAGTCAGACGTGGGCTTCATTGTACCTCCCGCCTATTAGAGTATGTAGGCAACTATACTTGGATCGATGAATGGTAAGTGATATGATATGGGAATTGTAGGCCCAGGGTGCTGGTGGGAACAAATGAAATACTACCTAATTCAACTCAGCCTGAGGGGGTTGGTGGGGGAGGTTGGGAAAGCTACCAGGAATGGAGATCTAAACTTAAATTTGAAGACTGATGAATCAACCAGGTCAAAAAAGGTGGCGAGGGGAGGAGAATAGTGTACACCATTTTCAGGGGCCAATGAGAACAGGGCACATTTAGGGATGGCATTCTTTAAGGCTGGAGCAGAGAGCGTAAGGAGTTAGGGAATATATTCTAATAATCCCCTGTATTTGTAGAGTGTTTTACAGCTGTCAAAGCATTCTCAGGTGTTTTTTTTTTTTAGGAAAATTTGGTAGAAATGTATATTTCATGCTGTTATTTCTAACTTGGTTCATATTATCATTATTGTTTTTTGCAAATATGTGAAAATTTCTGGAGAAAATAAGGCATTTTGTTCCCCCTCCCTTCTCCCCAAAGTTTATTTTAAAAAAAAAGTAAAAAGAGTCCTCCTCCACCTTAACACCCCCACTTCATCCCCAATCTTCCTTGCTTTAAAAACTCCTTTTTGCTGACCAAATTCTGAATCTCAAGAATGTCTTCTTAGCGCTTAAAACCCTTATTATTTGTGGTGCTCTCCAGGCAGCAAACCCTTCCCTGGAATCCTCGACCTGTTTGGAAGTAGTGGTGGCCTTTGTGAATACAGGGCCAGCCTTCTGGCCGGACATGGTTTTGCTGTGCTTGCCCTGGCTTATTTCAGATTTGAAGACCTCCCTGAACATCTGAATGATGTGTGCCTGGAGTATTTTGAAGAAGCCGTGAACTTCATGCTACAGCATCCAAAGGTGGGTTCTGGCGCTTGCCTGAATGCAGAGCAGAGCGGGTGAAGCCAACACAGGGCTGGATCCAAAAGCTCTACCAGGACACCCAGGGCTGGAAATATGGCATGAGATACAAAGGCTTATTCAAAAGTTGTTAGGATTATTGTTTTCATTTCTGCCTATCTCTCTTCAATCCCCTGTGACTCAATTCCGTTTAGTTCTTGATCAGAATTCAAAGAGTTGGACTTAAAAGTCACTAACGTTGAGTTCTGGTTCTGGGTCTACTACCAAGTGGCCTTATAGTCCTGAATAAAGGAGGTGCCTCTCTGGGATTCAGTTTTTCTCATTTATAAGATTAATGTAGGTTCTTCCCTGGTGGTCCAGTAGTGGCCCACTTGCACCTACACCGCAGGGGCAGAGGCGTGATCTCTGGTCAGGGAACTAAGATCCTGCGTGTGCACCAACCCCCCCACCCCGCCCCAAATTAATGTAAATGTGTAGAGGAGAAAAGTTTGCCTATAAAGAGATTTTTGAAGGAACAGGTGACATTTGAATAAGGCATTTGTATTTGATGCTGTGAAGGAATCATTTTGTTAAGTGTATTAACTGCATTATGGTTTTGTAGATAAAGTTCTTATCTGAGACTGAAAAAGTTAATTAAAACATTTTGGAATTATTATAAATGGAATGGAATACATACTCTTTGCTACTATCTAGACTTAAAGAAACCCAAACATTCTAATGTTAAGGAGTAAGATGTACTGCAAAGTCTAATTCTGTTAGAATTCAGGGACTAGTCTCAACAAAGCTGCTAAACCTAGATGATCTTGAACTGATGATTTACTTATGGGTTATAAGGCCCCAGGAACAAGAAGAGACTAATATATATTATCAGGCTGGGAGCCTTTTGTTTTAGATGACCACTCTCTGGCCTTCCTTTGGCTGCATTCCTGCCCACAGGGTGTGGAGTTTGAGGGACCAAGGGAATATGTCTACCTGGAAACCATGTGCCCCTCCCACCATGCCCTTTAGACCTGGAACCCCAGAATTATCTGCCAACCAGCTCTGATCTTGCTTCCAGGCCCTATTCTGCTTCTCTGGGTCCATTCATGGGAATATACCTAGGCCTTACACATATAGGCTGGGGTGTCCATGTGTAAGGGGGCTCTTAAGGTACAATGTGGAGCCAGGGATGGGAAGAGAAGGAGAGTTGGCTAAAAACCAGAGACTGGGGCAGGGGCTGGTGCTCCCCCCATGCCATGTTCCAGTACAGAACTCCAAGGAGTTCCAAGATATAAAATTTGAACCTGACCTTATAAGTTGTTATGGAGGTGTATTTATCAAGGTTACAGGAAAAATATATTTTATTTAACTTTTAAATATTTGTAACTTTTTAAAGTATTTAGGTATAGAGTATATGGGCCTCTGTGTGTACTCTTGACCCAGTTGCCATAAATGTTAGTGGAGGCCCTGTGTACTAGGAAATTAATTGATTTGCCCATTAGAAAATATATTTGAACTTTGTGGACTGTTGCGTAAGGATGAAAAGCAAATGACATTTCAGAAAGCTGCCTAGAGAATGTAAAATCACAGTTAAATTCTCCACTTATGAATTCTAAACTTGTTCTCGCTCTCTCTTTTCATCAGGTGAAAGGCCCTGGTGTAGGGCTTCTTGGCTTTTCCAAAGGAGGTGACCTGTGTCTCTCAATGGCCTCTTTCTTGAAGGGCATCACAGCCACTATAGTTATTAATGCCTGTGTGGCCAACACACTAGCTCCTCTGCGTTACAAAGATATGATTATTCCTGAGCTCAGCTATGACCTAGAAAAATATACAATCACTGAGTCAGGCTTTTTAAATTTTGTGGATATTTGGGGCAACCCACTAGAGAAAACCAACCACCAAAGTCTTATTCCATTGGAAAAGGCGCAGGGGCCCTTCCTGTTTATTGTTAGCATGGATGATCATAACTGGAAGAGTGAAGTCTATGCTCGTATAGCCTCTGAGCGGTTACAAGCCCATGGGAAAGACAGACCCCAGATAATCTACTATCCAGGAACTGGCCATTGTATTGACCCACCTTATTTTCCTCTTTGTAGAGCCTCTGTGCATGCAGTTTTGGGCCAACCAGTATTCCATGGAGGTGAGCCAAAGGCTCACTCAAATGCACAAGCAGATGCCTGGCAGCAAATTCAAACTTTCTTCCATAAACATCTCAATGGTAAAAAATCTGTCAGGCCCAGCAAATTGTAACACTGTAATCAGATCAGATCAGATCAGTCGCTCAGTCGTGTCCGACTCTTTGCTACCCCGTGAATCGCAGCACGCCAGGCCTCCCTGTCCATCACCAACTCCCGGAGTTCACTCAGACTCACATCCATCGAGTCAGTGATGCCATCCAGCCATCTCATCCTCTGTCATCCCCTTCTCCTCCTGCTCCTAATCCCTCCCAGCATCAGAGTCTTTTCCAATGAGTCAACTCTTCGCATGAGGTGGCCAAAGTACTGGAGTTTCAGCTTTAGCATCATTCCTTCCAAGGAAATCCCAGGGCTGATCTCCTTCAGAATGGACTGGTTGGATCTCCTTGCAGTCCAAGGGACTCTCAAGACTCTTCTCCAACACCACAGTTCAAAAGCATCAATTCTTCGGCACTCAGCCTTCTTCACAGTCCAACTCTCACATCCATACATGACCACAGGAAAAACCACTGTAATCATAGACCATATATTAATAAAAATCCTGGACTTCTCTGGTAGTCCATGGTTAAGACTCTGCAGGGCACATGGTTTCAATCTCTGGTCTAGGAAGATTCCACATGCTACATACAGTACAGCTAAGCCCACGTGCCACAACTCCTGAAGCCCAAACACTCTAGAGCCCATGCTCTGCAACAAGAGAAAGTACCATAAATGAGAAGCCTGTGCACCCCAACCTGACAGTAGCCCCCACTTGCCACAACTAGAGAAAGCCTGTGTGCAGCAATGAAGACCCAGCACAGCCAAAAATAAGAATATAAATAAAAAATAAATAAAACCAACTGTATTTTTTTTTAAATCCTATCCATACAACATGTGGTGGGTTTTCTAGAGCACCCAGCAAACATTTTGTAACAAAACAACCATCTCTGACTCCTTGTCAGGTCCTATCAGCCCTAGCAACCCTACTTTGTTCATTGGTGGGTCCGTCCCTTTCTCCCCTGAACTTTTCCCAGTGTATTTAGGCTAAACCCTGATCTTATCTGTAGGACCAATCTTAACCTTAAGCAGGAAAAATATAAGAAGTGCCTGCCCAAGTCTCAACTGCTGGCCTAGATTTGGCCTTGAGTTCTGCTTCTGAAGACTGAGCTTTTGTTCCACTGAGAGTCCCATACACTCTTTGGGCCCTAACTGACCATATCTGGCTCCCCGGTGATTCAGACAGTAAAGAGTCTGCCTGCAATGTGAGAGACCCAGGTGCAATCCCTGGATCAGATATATCCCCTGGAGAAGGAAAGGGCAACCCACTCCAGTATTCTTGCCTGGACAGTCCATGGACAGAGGAGCCTAGTGGGCTACAGTGCATGGGGTCACAAAGAGTTGGACACGACTGAGCGACTTAACACTTTTTGACCGTATCTGAAGCTTGGGAACCTGCCCACTGAAGTCTTTTAAGGAATGGACTGTGCTTCATTCTTGTCTCTGAACCCCACTCTGAAGTTTGGGAGCATCGACATACTTAATATCTTAAGCTTTGCTTTTATTTTATGAATGCAGAGCTTTGCTTTTATGACAGAGAACGTAGACTTCAATCTCTTCCTTACTGAGAAAGTATCCTTTACAAATTTTGAATTTAAAATTCAAAGGATACTTTACAAAATAAAATTGAATCCTTTATCAAAAAAAAGCATTTGTTGTAAGTGAAACAGTTTACTGATATATGCTGTTGATATATTAATACTTACTCTTTATTTATTGTCTGAATTTTCAATCTTGGAACTTGGCTACCTAGAGGAATGCCTTGACACCAGCAGATTTTGGGGACTTAATCTTTGGATGTCAGATTATACCTGACAAATCAGATTTCCTCTCTGCACCATCGGTTCCTATTAACTTCCTACTGGGAAGGACTGGGATCAGTCTCTCTCAATCCATTGCCTTGTATTGGGCACTATCTAGAGTTATGAGACCAAAGCAACGGGTCTTCTGTGAGTGCAAGAAAAATTTTCTGAGACACATCACTTGGTTTGCTGAGTGCACACTAAGTCTTTCACCAATTTGAGTCTATTCAAGCAAATGCCCATTAGACCTTAACTAATGAAAAGAAGCCCAGCGTGCTGCAGTTCGTGGAGTCGCAAAGAGTCAGACACGACTTAGCAACTAAACAACAACAATGAAAAGAAGGGTTTCTTAGAAGTTACCTAGTTTTTGACCAGTTGTTTAAAAATGTGTTGAGTGTATTTATTTATTGTGTAGTATAATTTTCTGTAATTTGAATTGTTGAAGCCTCTGCTTTAACTCACTCCTGGGTGGTTCTACTACCCTAGAGATGCCTTTGGGATGGGACACCATAGAAAGAAGTTATAAAGAAGGTGGGGGGGAGGGTAAGGGCCAAGGTAACACCAGAAGCTAAATATGAGGATGATGACTTAACATCTCTGCATACCAAAGGAATTAGGTGTAGGGACAGCCCTCCACCTCCGTTTATTTCTTACTGATAAAGTAGCCTTGAAATGCCCTACACTGACTAAAGATATTTGGTGACTTTCCCCTGAAAGTTGATTATATGTGACCAGTTAGCTTTAAGAATATGAAAAGGCAAAAAGATATGATGTTGAAAGACGAACCCCCTAGGTTGGTAGGTGTCCAGTATGCTACTAGAGAAGAGTGGAGAAATATCTCTGGAAGGCATGAAGAGGCTAAGCCAAAGCAGAAACAATGCCCAGTTGTGGATGTGTCTGGTAGTGAAAAGTAAAGTCCAATGCTGTAAAGAACAATACTGCATAGGAACCTGGAATGTTAGGTCCATGAATCAACGTAAATTGGAAGTGGTCAAACAGAAGATGGCAAGAGTGAACATTGGCATTTTAGAAATCAGTGAACTAAAATGGACAGGAATGGGCAAATTTAATTCAGATGACCATTATATTTACTACTGTGGGCAAGAACCCCTTAGAAGAAATGCTGTAGCCCTCATAGTCAACAAAAAAGTCTAAAGTGCAGTACTTGGGTGCAGTCTCAAAAACAACAGAATGATCTTGGGTCACTTCCAAGGCAAACTTTCACTATCACAGTAATCCAAATCTATGCCCCAACCACTAATGCCAAAGAAGCTGAAGTTGAATGGATCTATGAAGACCTACAAGACCTAGAACTAACACTAAAAAAAAAAAAAAAAAGATATCCTTTCCATCATTCTGCTGCTGCTGCTAAGTCGATCCTCTGTTCATGGGACTTGCCAGGCAAGAGTACTGGAGTGGGTTGCCATTGCCTTCTCTGCCTTTCCATCATAGGGACTGGAATGCAAATTAGAAAGTCAAGAGATACCTGGAGTAACAGGCAAGTTTGGCCTTGGAGTACAAAATGAAGCAAGGCAAAGGTTAAGAGAGTTTTGCCAAGAGAATGCACTAGTCATAGCAAACATCCTCTTCCAATAACACAAGAGACGACTCTACACATGGACATCACCAGATGGTCAACAGATTGATTATATTCCTTGTAGCCAAAGATGGAGAAGCTCTCTACCATCAGCAAAAATAAGACTAGGAGCTGACTGTGGCTCAGATCATGAACTCCTTATTGCAAAATTCAGACTTAAATTGAAGAAAGTAGGGAAAACCACTAGGCCATTCAGGTATGACCTAAATCAATCTCTTATGATTATACAGTGGAAGTTGTAGGGAATATGCTATGCACAGGCCTGTACTATAATTAACAGGGCCTCTTTGAAAAATAAAAATGACTTTCTCATCACCCCCAGGCAAAGGGCTGGGAGTAGTAAAAAGTACATCCTGGAAAGATATCTTTTTTTTTTTTTTGAAGATGAGGTAGAAGTTTTATTATTGATGGTAAATATATTATGATAAAAAGCTTAAAAATAAGACAAATTTAAATGAAATTGATTTTCAATTCCATTATTTTTGAGGAAAGATATCTTGAAAACAAGATGTTGAAGTCCTGATGTGACTGATGGAAAACCATTAGTGACTGTTCCCGTAACCAGAGCCTTGAGGGAGTTGCTGAGAAAGGGCTAAACAAAGTCATGAAAGGTCTGAAGGTTTGACACTGAGGACTGTGCATCATATATCTTTATCCCCAATCTGAGATTGTAAAGAACAGATATCTCTAGAGCACAATTAAGGAAGTAGACATTAACAATAAAAGGCAGGCAAGGATTAGGATCTGAGTCTTATTTTTCCTTATTCTTCTGCAGCACTGCTCTCTCAGGTCAGTTCATTGGGCTGGTCCCGACAGAAGTGACAAATAGATTCAAAGGATTAGATCTGATAGAGTGCCTGAAGAACTATGGACAGAGGTTCGTAACATTGTACATGAGGCGGTGATCAAAACCATCCCCAAGAAATGCAAGAGGGCAAAATGGTTGTTTGAGGAGGCCTTACAAATAGCTGAGAAAAGAAGAGAAGCTAAAGGCAAAGGAGAAAAGGAAAAATATACCCATCTGAAAGCAGAGTTCCAGAGAATAGCAAGGAGAGCTAAGAAAGCCTTCCTCAGTGATCAATGCAGAGAAATAGAGGAAAACAATAGAATGGAAAAGACTAGAGATCTCTTCAAGAAAATTAGTGATACCAAGGGAACATTTCATGCAAAGATGGGCTCGATAAAGGACAGAAATGGTATGGACCTAATAGAGGCAGAAGATAGTAAGAAGAGGTGGCAAGAATACACAGAAGAACTATACAAAAAGGATATTCATGGCCCAGATAATCATGATGGTATGATCACTCACCTGGAGCCAGACATCCTGGAGTCCAAAGTCAAGTGGGCCTTAGGAAGCATCACTACAAACAAAGCTAGTGGAAGCATCACTACAAACAAAGCTAATGGAGGTGATGGAATTCCAGCTGAGCTATTTCAAATCCTAAAAGATGATGCTGTGAAAGTGCTGCACTCGATATGCCAGCAAATTTGGAAAACTCAGCAGTGGCCACAGGACTGGAAGAGATCAGTTTTCATTCCAATCCCAAAGAAGGGCAATGCAATAAAATGTTCAAATTACTGCACAATTGCATTCATTTCATTCACATGGTAGCAAAGTAATCCTCAAAATTCTTCAAGTTAGGCATCAACAGTATGAGAACCGAGAAATTCCAGATGTACAAGGTGGATTTAGAAAAGGCAGAAGAACCAGAGATCAAATTGTCAACATCCACTGGATCATAGAAGAAGCAAGAGAATTCCAGAAGAATATCTACTTCTGCTTCAATGACTACGCCAAAGCCTTTGACTGTGTGGATCACAACAAAGTGTGGAAAATTCTTAGAAGAGATGAGAATACTCGACCACCTTACCTGCCTCCTGTGAAACTGGTATGCAGGTCAAGAAGCAACAGTTAGAACCAGACATGGAACAATGGACTGGTTCCAAACTGGGAAAGGAGTACATCAAGGCTGTATATTGTCACCCTGCTTATTTAACTTATATGCGGAGCACATCATGCAAAATGCCAGGATGGATGGAGCACAAGCTGGAATCAAGATTTTGGGAGAAATATCAATAACCTCAAATATGCAGATGACACTACCTTTATGATAGAAAGCAAAGAGGAATCAAAGATACTCTTGATGAAGGGGAAAAGTGAAAGTGTTAGTCGCTCAGCCATGTCCAACTCTTTGTGACCCTGTGGACTGTAGCCTGCCAAGCTCCTTTGTCCGTGGGATTTTTCCGGGCAAGAATACTGGAGTGCATTGCCATTTCTTTCTCCAGGGGATCTTTCTGACCCAGGGATAGAACCTAGGTTTCCTGCATTGCAGACAGAGTCTTTACCGTCTGAGCCCCCAGGGAAGCCCTAGAGAGTGAAAAAGCTGGCTCAAAACTCAACATTCAAAAAACAAAGATCATGGATTCAGTCGCATTACTTCATGACAAATGGGTGGGAACACGATGGAAACAGTGAAAGACTTTATTTTCTTGGGCTCCAAAATCACTTCGGACAGTGACTTCAGCCATGAAATTAAAAGATGTCTGCTCCTTGGAAGAAAAGCAATGATAAACCTAGACAGCATATTAAAAAGCAGAGACATTACTTTGCCAACAAAGGTCTATCTAGTCAAAGCTATGGTTTTTCCAGTAGTCATGTATGGATGTCAGAGCTGGACAATAAAAAAGACTGAGTGCTGAAGAATTGATGTCTTCAAACCATGGTGCTGGAGAAGACTCTTGAGAGTCCCTTGGACTGCAAGGAAATCAAACCAGTCAATCCTAAAGGAAATCAACCCTGAATATTCATTGGAAAGACTCATGCTGAAGCTGAAGCTCCAATACTTTGGCCACCTGATGTGAAGAACTGACTCATTGGAAAAGACCCTGATGCTGGAAAAGATTGAAGGCAGGAGGAGAAGGGGATGACAGAGGATGAGATGGTTGGATGGCATCACTGACTCAATGGACTTGAGTTTGAGCAACTCCAGGAGATAAGGAAGGAAAGGGAAGCCTGTCATGCTGTAGTCCACTGGGTCGCAAAGAATAGGACACAACTGAGCGACTGAACAACAAGCTCTAAGATTTCAAGATTTCAAAAAGTTTTCTTGGTGTTAAAAAGTTACCTAAAATATGGCAAATGTTAATTAAAAGGGAGAAAGGGAAAAGGTATGCATAAAATGGAGCCAGAAATGAGGCCCATACAATAATGCTTATTATGAAGTTCTATATACCTGCTTTGATTGGGCCACTCATTCAGCTGTTTGTTTGCTAATTGTCTATGCAAAGAAGGAAACAACCAGTTACACAAAATTTACAGCACTCATAAAATAAAAGTAGAGCTTAGAAATCAATTCCTCCCAAAGGCTTTCTTACTAAGAAACATTAAATGATTAAAAGGTAGTACCCTCAAGATTGCCTCTAACAGTAGATATAAATCCCAGGCTCTACCACTTTCTGTGTGACCATGGGTAAGTTATTAACTTCTCTAAGCCTCCATGTCCTTATATATAAAGTGGGGATAATTATAATGATAATAATGGAAACTACTTCACTGGGCTATTATGATTAAATTAAATTGTCTAAGTAAAGCATGGAACATATTTAAACTCAAATATTAGGGTTTCCCTGATGGCTCAGACGGTGAAGAATCTGTCTGTAATGTGCAATGCAGGAGACTCAGGTTCAGTCCCTGGGTCGGGAAGATCCCTTGGAGGAGGGCATGGCAATCCACTCCAGTATTCTAGCCTGGAGAATTCCATGGACAGAGGAGCCTGATGGGCTACAGTCCATGGGGTCACAAAGAGACGGATACGACTGAGTGATATTTAAACTCTCAAATGTTAGCTCTTATTATTTCAGATGAGGAAATTTGAGACTTGGGAGGATTAAGAAATATATTCAGTTGATAGGAGAACAGGGTCAGCCCAACTCCAAAGCCCAAGCCTTCACACAGCTTTCCAGCTGGATGAGATAAGCTCAAATAGTGTAGATTTGACTGATGAGGATTACTGGGAAGTTAAAGGTCTATTAGGGTCACATATTGGAGGCTCCATAAACCAAACTGGACAGTTAAGATTTAAAATGATAAGAAATAAGGAACCATTTATAACATACTGATTTTTATTTTTTAATGACTGCCAATAATTTTCCCTTATGCTTAGTGGCTCAAAAAAGTTGACGTCAAAAAGAAAAGCTTAATTAGAAACACACACAAAAAGTAATAAAAACAAAAAACAAATCAGAAAATATAGCCAAATTTAGCCCATTGTTCTGCTTTCCTTTGTATATCTATTGCCCTTGGATGTACTTCCATCAGGGTGAGACAGACCAGTGAACCATTTTGAAAGCAAATATATGTTTTTGTCAACCACTGATCATTTAAAAAAAAAAAAACTATAAACCTGTTACAAATATCAGCCAAGTGAAAGCCACAAACACATCTCAATTCCTTTGGTGTATCATGATTAAGCTATTGTGTACATTCATTTTAAATGGTCTTTGAACACTGGGAAGGTAAAAGCTTGTCAAAGGGATTCTCTTCTTTCAGGTGGTACATGCTGAGGCGTATAAAATCCACCATTCATGTACTTTAATGATGAATGTGGGGAGCAGAAGTCAAAATTACTTGAGTTGTTTTCTAAAACTGGGAGTCAGCTATATGTTGTCCAAAGACAGACTTTAAACAAAGTACTTTTCAAAAAGACAGGATTGTTGGTCCAGTAACTATGTGCTTTCAGTGGCAAATATTTTCCATCCATGAATCAGAATACATGATAATTACTATCTTATTTATGGAATAAGTGGGATAAGATTCATATTTGAAAATGAGGTTGTTTCAAAAAGAATTCAAGATTACACATCCACACATCTTTCATGACACAGCAATTTAATAGAATGTTTTTACTTGGGTTAATTTAAGGGACTAGATCTGATAGACAGAGTGCCTGATGAACTATGGACAGAGGTTCGTGACATTGTACAGGAGATAGGGATCAAGACCATCCCCAAGAAAAAGAAATGCAAAAAAGCAAAATGGCTGTCTGAGGAGGCCTTACAAATAGCTGTGAAAAGAAAAGAAGCGAAAAGCAAAGGAGAAAAGGAAAAATATACCCATTTGAATGCAGAGTTCCAAAGAATAGCAAGGAGAGATAAGAAAGCCTTCCTCAGTGATCAATGCAAAGAAATAGAGGAAAACAATAGAATGGGAAAGACTAGAGATCTCTTCAAGAAAATTAGAGATACCAAGGGAATATTTCATGCAAAGATTGGCTCGATAAAGGACAGAAATGGTAAGGACCTAACAGAAGCAGAAGATATTAAGAAGAGGTGGCAAGAATACACAGAAGAACTGTATAAAAAAGATCTTCGTGACCAAGATAATCACCATGGTGTGATCACTCACCTAGAGCCAGACATCATGGAATGTGAAGTCAAGTGGGCCTTAGGAAGCATCACTATAAACAAAGCTAGTGGAGGTGATGGAATTCCAGTTGAGCTATTTCAAATCCTGAAAGATGATGCTGTGAAAGTGCTGCACTCAATATGCCAGCCAATTTGGAACACTCAGCAGTGGCCACAGGACAGGAAAAGGTCAGTTTTCATTCCAATCCCAAAGAAAGGCAATGCCAAACAATGCTCAGACTACTGCACAACTGCACTCATCTCACACACTAGTAAAGTAACACTCAAAATTCTCCAAGCCAGGCTTCAGCAATATGTGAACCAGTTCAAGCTGGTTTTAGAAAAGGCAGAGAAACTAGAGATCAAATTGCCAACATCTGCTGGATCATGGAAAAAGCAAGAGAGTTCCAGAAAAACATCTATTTCTGCTTTATTGACTATGCCAAAACCTTTGACTGTGTGGATCACAAACTGTGGAAAATTCTTCAAGAGATGAGAATACCAGACCACCTGACCTGCCTCTTGAGAAACCTGTATGCAGGTCAGGAAGCAACAGTTAGAACTGGACATGGAACAACAGACTGGTTCCAAATAGGAAAAGGAGTATGTCAAGGCTGTATATTGTCACCCTGCTTATTTAACTTATATGCAGAGTACGTCATGAGAAATGCTAGGCTAGAAAAAGTACAAGCTGGAATCAAGATTGCCGGGAGAAATATCAATAACCTCATATATGCAGATGACACCACCCTTATGGCAGAAAGTGAAGAAGAACTAAAGAGCTTATTGATGAAAGTGAAAGAGGAGAGTGAAAAAGTTGGCTTAAAGCTCAACATTCAGAAAACTAAGGTCATGGCATCTGGTCCCATCACTTCATGGCAAATAGATGGGGAAATAGTGGAAACAGTGGCAAACTTTATTTTTCTGGGCTCCAAAATCACTGCAAATCGTGATTGCAGTCATGAAATTAAAAGACGCTCACTCCTTGGAAGGAAGGTTATGACCAACCTAGACAGCATAGGAAAAAGCAGAGACATTACTTTGTCAACAAAGGTCTGGCTAGTCAAGGCTATGGTTTTTCCAGTAGTCATGTATGGATGTGAGAGTTGGACTATACGGAAAGCTGAGCGCCGAAGAATTGATGCTTTTGAACTGTGGTGTTGGAGAAGACTCTTGAGAGTCCCTTGGGCTGCAAAGAGATCCAACCAGTTCATCCTAAAGGAGATCAGTCCTGGGTGTTCATTGAAAGGACTAATGTTGAAGCTGAAACTCCAATACTTTGTCCACCTGATGCGAAGAGCTGACTCATTTGAAAAGCTGGGAAAGATTGAGGGCAGGAGGAGAAGGGGACGACAGAGGATGAGATGGTTGGATAGCATCACTGAATCAATGGATATGAATTTGGGTAAACTCCGAGAGTTGGTGATGGACAGGGAGGCCTGTCATGCTGCAGTTCATGGAGTTGCAAAGAGTCCGACACGACTGAGCAACTGAACTGAACTGAGCTTGGGTTA
The DNA here is from genome assembly GCF_027580195.1 of Bos mutus. NCBI lineage: Eukaryota > Metazoa > Chordata > Mammalia > Artiodactyla > Bovidae > Bos > Bos mutus. The sequence continues at coordinate 23,671,544 of NC_091626.1, read as the reverse complement.
ATTAACCTCATTTTATAGGTGCATTTTAAGGTAGAATTCTATGGTGGAAAACAAATTGTAAATTACATATGTCAATACATTCTTACTGTTTAAGATTCAAGTAATACAGATAAAATTTTAAAAACCTCCACTCATTAATCAGTCTTAGTCTTCTCCCAGAGGTACTTACTGTTACTAACTTGAAGTGTAGCCTTCCAGAACCATGTTATATAGATATATATACAAATATTTGTATGAATGAAAAAATATGGTTTTATTTTATGGGTTCAATGCCTTTTTCTTAAAAAAAAAAAAAAACACCATAAATGTCATATAATGTAAGTTTTCCCCCCTGCATATAAAAATATACGTTTAAATAATTACACCAGGCCACAGGACAGTACAGATGATTTCCACAGTGTATACCTATGTACTCTACCTCATCTGAAACGTTTAAATCTAATTTCAGGAGTCTTTTTTTCTTTCCTTCTTTTAAGTCTTGCTTAATCTTGGAAAAATAATTTCAAGCAAGACAAGGAATTTGGCGGGAGCCTAGTACATGTGGTGGTTTAGCCGCTAAATTGTGTCCGACTCTTGGGACCCCATGGACTGTAGCCTGCCAAGGCTCTTCTGTCCATGGGATTCTCCAGGCAAGAATACTGGAGTGGATTGCCATTTCCTTCTCCACTAGTACGCGTAGCCTCCTTCAACTAGGTTTAGGAAACAGTGTCCCCTATTGCCAGAGAGGGATTTTTAGAGGCGGCATTTTCTGTCAGAAATCATTAACTTCCCATTCTCGATACTTCGAAGGGTAGGGATCCACTTTGGGATCTCCAAAAGCTCAACTAACCCCGGGCCCTCCTAAGTCACCCCTTCCTATGGCCCTTTGCTGAACGGCGCCCCAGGAGCCAAGCCAGGTCCTCTGACCCACCTGCCGGCTTCGGCCCCTCCGGGCCCTGCCCGCCGAGCGGAACCCCTGCCCCTCCGGGCCCCGCCCCCTATCCGGGCCCCGTCCCTACCAGCTGTACGCCAGCTGGCCACGCCCTCTCCCATCCCCGTCCCGCCTACTGGACCCGGGTCCCCTGGCACCAAGCCACTTATGTTTCGCTGCGGTCAAAGGCCGGAAGATCTGGGCACCCCGTGGCTGGCTGCACTTCGAACCCCCGAGACCCCGTCCAGCTTCGGAGGTCTATGTCCACGTCATCCCCTTCCTTTCCAAAGGCCGCGACGCCTAAGACTGGGCTAAACAATGAGTTTCTGGATATTAAAGTGGAAGGCTTAGGCTCCAGGAAGGGGGCACTTTGTAGGGGGTGGGGGCGGGGGCGGGGGCTGGAGTCAGTGACCGAGGCGGCCTCGTCCTCTCGCCTGCCCACTATAAAGCAGACGGCCGAGGGAGCGGGTGTGTGTTGGGCTCGGATAGGGACCAAGCTGCAAGCTCTGGGCGGCGACTTCACAGACCTGCAGGCCAGGGGGCTTCTGTGGAGCCTCACGCCAACCGGCTTGAAGGATCCCTGCCTTCCCAAGGATGCCGAGAGCGGTGAATGAAAACTCTCCTCCCTGTGGAGGCGACAGTCCACCCCGCGCCGTGGTGGCTGGCAATGCAGCTGGCCCTGGCGCTCGCCTCTTCCAGCAAGCAGCACCGGCTCTCCAGCCGCAGCCGCGTGGCCCTCGGGGGTGGGGATGGGGTGCCCGCCACCTATGCGGCTTCCTGCTGCCCCCTGGTGTGTACGGCTTTTTACGCACAGGGCCTTGGAGTGGATTTAAGGACTGGACTTGGAAACTAGCTTGCTTTGCTACTTAATTTGTCGTCTGAAAATAACCCGAGTGCCTTAATTCCTTTGTTTTGCCGCCTAGATATCAGGTGGGACGTTCATTCCTCTAAACCGTGGTCGGGATTTAAATTTAATCTGCTTGGATATTTCTGCCAGGTGCCCATCTTCCTAATTTCTAGTGAAGCAGAAGTTATTCCTTGTGAGCATACATCTTGCAGGTTTGTTCTTCAGTTCAGTTCAGTCGCTCAGTCGTGTCCGACTCTTTGCGACCCCATGAACTGCAGCACGCCAGGCCTCCCTGTCCATCAACTCCCGGAGTTCACTCAAACTCACGTCCATCAAGTTGGTGATGCCATCCAGCCATCTCATCCTCTGTCATCCCCTTCTTCTCCTGCCCCCAATCCCTCCCAGCATCAGGGTCTTTTCCAGTGAGTCAACTCTTCACGTAAGGTGGCCAAAGTATTGGAGTTTCAGTTTTAGCATCAGTCTTTCCAATGAACACCCAGGACTGATCTCCTTTAGGATGGACTGGTTGGACCTCCTTGCAGTCCAAGGGACTCTCAAGAGTCTTCTCCAACACCACAGTTCAAAAGCATCAATTGTTTGGCACTCAGATTTCTTCACAGTCCAACTCTCACATTCATACATGACCACTGGAAAAACCATAGCCTTGACTAGACGGACCTTTGTTGGCAAAGTAATGTCTCTGCTTTTGAATATGCTATCTAGGTTGGTCATAACTTTCCTTCCAAGGAGTAAGCGTCTTTTAATTTCATGGCTGCAATCACCATTTGCAGTGATTTTGGAGCCCCCCAAAATAAAGTCTGACACTGTTTCCACTGTTTCCCCATCTATTTGCCATGAAGTGATGGGACTGGATGCCATGATCTTAGTTTTCTGAATGTTGAGCTTTAAGCCAACTTTTTCACTCTCCTCTTTCACTTTGTTCTTACCAAATCTAAAATTGCTTTAGTTTCTAGCATTAAATGCTTGTCTGCCTATCTCTGCTAGGCGGACCTTTGTGTAAATTTAACTTTTTTCCTTATCATTTCTTGTTAAATGGTGAGAGTAGTGGATACAAATATTGTCTGTCGGTGGTATCTGTTCAAGACCCAAAGTGACTGAGGTCACAGTATATCGTTCACACTTTCATACTGCCTTCACGTTAAGGTAAAGATGACCTTTTTGTTGTTTCTGACATACTCTAATATCGTGGAGACCTTCACCAGGATGAGAAAACTGTTTTGTTATTCATTTCATAGGTCAAAGAACAGCATAAATGAGGAAGCAAGGCCTAAAGTGTTTTAATTAAATCAAATTAATCAAATCAGACAGTTAGCTGATGTTAAAATCAGGGTACAGTCAAATTCTTTGAGCTCTAACTCTGACCTTTATAAACACAGGCTGGGTGAGTGAATCAGTGAGTGTAATAATTGGGTTTTTAAGAGCCCAGTATGGCATATCCCCTCCTCTCACCCTCAGGATCCTTAGGAACAACTAAGAATCATTTAAATGAGAGATTTAACATTTTCACAGCTAGGGGATGAGAGAGGGTAGGATTTTTTTTTTTTTTTTTTTTCAGTTTTCCCACTAAGTTTTATTTGTGCAGCCCTGGGGACAGAGGGCCTGAACCTAAAAGAAGGTATTGGGCCTCTTGGTGGTGAAGCGTGGCTTGTGCTGGCGACGGAGGACCCGGTGGGGCAGTGGGAACTTGATCTTGGAGTCATGGAACTTGCTGGCTGTGATCTCCTCCACCTTCATGATCTGGATTGAGTGGGCCCGGGCTCGGTGCCAGGCGCCCATGTCTCGGTAGCACTGGGTGACGGCGCCGGCGGTGGTCAGATCCCGGTACTCCTGGTCCATGTTGTGGGTGCTGCTGCGGGAGTCATAGCGCAGCCAGATGCCAAAGTTCTTCACTCGCAGGGGGTATTTCTCGAACACCTGTCCACAGTAGACAATTTCCCCCGAGGATTTCTTCATCTTCTTCAACTGAGACACAAAGTACCAGAAGCGGGACTTGGCAACAACATGATTAGGCGCAAAAATTCTCATGCAATAGAGGGGCAGCATGCGGCATTTGGGGGTCGGCAGGCAGCGCCCCACCACCTTATACTCTCGAAGCGTCCCTGAGGCCTTCATGGCGCTCTACCCACGACCGCCGCCACCCTCGGAAAGGGAGAGGGTAGGATTTTTTGGAAATAGACTATAAAGTTCTCACAGATTTCCATAATGGGAATTAATGAATTGAAATAAAATTCTCAGTTTTATTTAATGTGATAATCACATTAGAATTTTGAAGGCTGTGGCTGGAAAATTCCATTGCCAGAATGATTTGAGGGTCTGTAGTTATGTCTTTTTCATGGTTTGCTTTAGTCTTTCTGGACCTAATCTTGAATCTAGAAGTGCTTGAGATTTATCTGATTTTAAACAGAGCAGATCAAGATATGCTGAGATATCTGAATGTTGAGAAAACCTCCTTGTAAAAGCACTACCTTAATATGTATACTCTACAACTTGTTTCTAGATTTGAGAATTTAGCAATGGTCTCTGGCACTGGAATTTTTAGGCCTTTTAGTTTGGTTTGTATCCTAATGTTGTTTCTTCTTCTGTACTTATATGGATTTATTTGGCACTTTTAATTGGAATAACACAGAAGTATATATCAGAAAAATAGTAGGAGGCAATTGGCTGGGAAGTTCTCTTAAAAGTGGTGATTGAATAACATAATCTCCAGTAGGGGTGTTGAAAGAGAAATAGCAGGCCAACATTAGGAGGATATTAATTTGATATTTTACTACCTTTCCACCCATATTGTTCACTTTATATTACACCTTCATTAGACCTTTAAAGTAATTTAAACCTTGTTTAATTACGGATTTTGGTCAGTAATTTTGACTGAATCTTAAGTTTATTGAGAAGTCAAAGGGCCTTTTAAAGCTTAATGTCTTATTTTTTTAATGAAATATTATACTTTTATAACTCGAAACCTGCAGAAACGTTTTTAAGATTTACCAGGACTTAAGACTTCAAATCAAATCTGTGGGGAGCGAGCTCCGCCCATGGCAAAGGTCATGAGGAAGGAGGCTTGACATACGCAAAGGCGGGATCAAGCCTCAGGAGTCTCCCTGGAAATTCTCGAGCAATCTACCCCCAAAACCAGAGTCTGCCTACTTTCTGCTTTGTGCTTTCACCTACACCTCTGACTTTATGGGGGGCTGTCCCCCACTACCTCTCTGAAAAAAGAGTTAGCTTACAGCTCCAGTTAATAATTCCTGGGTGTGACAGTGTTTAACCTACAAACTCCTTTGGAAATCCTCTAGCCTGCCTGAATAGGTTTTTCCGGCCACATGTGATTGTTCAGAGCCTCCCAACTGTGAGAGGCAGGAGATGTTCTAAACTGTCTAAATACAGATTCCTTTGAGCAGTTAAAAGATTGATTAGAAATTGTATTGGTGAAGGGATTTTCACTTGTTGGGCCAATGTTTGCTGCTAAGTTTCCATATCCCTTACCTGCTGTGTCCCTGGCAGTGTATTGATTAATATAGTTGGTGTAAATAGTAGCTTTAATGTTTGTAACCTGGGACCCTTGAGTTAATTCTTTTTCTTGTTATAGCCCACCACACCTTTGCTCTGTAGGAATGCAACTTTATCTAATGCTTTTTGGAGGCTGGCGCCTGACTTTAGAATAATCACCTTTAGAGAAAAAGGCCTCTGGGCCAGAAGATGATGAAAATCACCTAAACTTTTGCATATGATAAGTTTGCAGGAAGAAAGCCTGGCTTACTGCATGACTCTACCCCTTCCCCCATTATCCTCTATGCATAACTTAAGGTATAAAAACTACTTTGGAAAATAAAGTGCGGGCCTTGTTCACCGAAACTTGGTCTCACCATGTCGTTCTTTCTCTTACCTTCTGGCTGAATTATTCAGCCTCTTTTCTCCACTGAATTTCCTCACTGAGCTATCCTTATTTCAGCCTCTTTTCTCCACTGAATTTCTTCACTGAGCTATCCTCATTCTATTACTCTTTATATCCTTAATTAACGTTTAATTAAGCAGTTGTTTCCTGATCCTCGCCGACGCCGTCCCGGCTTCGAATACCCTGGATCAGCCGGGGCTGGTCCCCGGCACAAATCATTTCCATTTCTTTGGTGCTAGTTTTCATAATTTTTTCCCATTTCCTAGTGATTTACTCCGGAGAAGGCAATGGCACCCCACTCCAGTAGTCTTTCCTGGAAAATCCCATGGATGTAGGAGCCTGGTAGGCTGCAGTCCATGAGGTCGATAAGAGTCGGACACGACTGAGCGACTTTACTTTGACTTTTCACTTTCATGCATTGAGAAGGAAATGGCAACCCACTCCAGTGTTCTTGCCTGGAGAATCCCAGGGACAGGGCAGCCTGGTGGGCTGCCATCTATGGGGTCGCACAGAGTTGGACACAACTGAAGCGACTTAGCAGCAGCAGCAGCAGTGATTTCCTCACGGATGGAGGAGGGGGTTGGAATATAAAACCATTTGTATATATGCAGCTTTAAAGTAGCCTGTTGTCTGGCAGAAAACTCTCTGACATAAATCACAGCAAACCCCTCTATGACCAACCTCAGTTCAGTTCAGTTCAGTGGCTCAGTCGCGTTTGACTCTTTGCGACCCCATGAATTGCAGCACGCCAGGCCTCCCTGTCCATCACCATCTCCCGGAGTTCACTCAAACTCAGGTCCATCGAGTCGGTGATGCCATCCAGCCATCTCATCCTCTGTCGTCTCCTTCTCCTCCTGCCCCCAATCCCTCCCAGCATCAGAGTCTTTTCCAATGAGTCAACTCTTCGCATGAGGTGGCCAAAGTACTGGAGTTTCAGCTTTAGCATCATTCCTTCCAAAGAACACCCAGGGTTGATCTCCTTTAGAATGGACTGGTTGGACCTCCTTGCAGTCCAAGGGACTCTCAAGAGTCTTCTCCAACAGCACAGTTCAAAAGCATCAATTCTTCGGCACTCAGCTTTTTCACAGTCCAACTCTCACTTCCATACATGACCACTGGAAAAACCATAGCCTTGACTAGATGGACCTTTGTTGGCAAAGAAATCTCTGCTTTTGAATATGCTATCTAGGTTGGTCATAACTTTTCAGAAGCAGAAGATATTAAGAAGAGGTGGCAAGAATACATAGAAGAACTGTACAAAAAAGATCTTCACGACCAAGATAATCACGATGGTATGATGACTCACCTAGGATCAGACATCATGGAATGTGAAGTCAAGTGGGCCTTAGAAAGCATCACTATAAACAAAGCTAGTGGAGGTGATGGAATTCCAGTTGAGCTATTTCAAATCCTGAAAGATGATGCTGTGAAAGTGCTGCACTCAATATGCCAGCAAATTTGGAACACTCAGCAGTGGCCACAAGACTGGAAAAGGTCAGTTTTCATTCTAATCCCAAAGAAAGGCAATGCCAAAGAATGCTCAAACTACCGCACAACTGCACTCATCTCACATGCTAGTAAAGTAATGCTCAAAATTCTCCAAGCCAGGCTTCAGCAATACGTGAAACATGAACTTGCAGATGTTCAAGCTGGTTTTAGGAAAGGCAGAGGAACCAGAGATCAAATTGCCGACATCCGCTGGATCATCAAAAAAGCAAGAGTTCCAGAAAAACATCTATTTCTGCTTTGTTGACCCACCTCCTAGAGTAATGGAAATAAAAACAAAAATAAACAAATGGGACCTAATTAAACTTAAAAGCTTTTGCACAATGAAGGAAACTATAAGCAAGGTGAAAACAGCCCTCAGAATGGGAGAAAGTAATAGTAAATGAAACAACTGACAAAGAATTAAGCTCCAAAATGTATAAGCAGCTCAAATACCAGAAAAATGAATAGCCCTATCAAAAATAGCAAAAGACCTAAACAGACATTTCTCCAAAGACATACAGATGGCTAATAAACATATGGAAAGATGCTCAACATCACTCATTATTAGAGAAATGCAAATCAAAACCACAATGAGGTATCATCTCACTCCAGTCAGTACGTGAAGTGAGTGAAGTGAAGTCGCTCAGTCGTGTCCGACTCTTTGCAACCATGTGGACTGTAGCCTACCAGTCTTCTCCGTCCATGGGATTCTCCAGACAAGAATACTGGAGTGGGTTGCCATTTCCTTCTCCAATACTGTTGCTGGGAATGCAAACTGGTACAGCCACTGTGGCGAACAGTGTGGAGATTCCTTAAAAATCTGGGAATAGAATTTCCATATGACCCAGCAATCCCCCAGAATAAGAGAAATACATGTGCCCTTAATGTTCATTTCACCACTATTTACAATAGCGATATGGAAGCAACCTAGATGTCCATCAGCAGATGAATGGATAAAGAAGCTGTGTTACATGTACACAATGGAATATTCAGTTCAGTTCAGCTCAGTCGCTCAGTCGTGTCCGACTCTTTGCGACCCCATGTATCGCAGCACGCCAGGCCTCCCTGTCCATCACCAACTCCCAGAGTTCACTCAGACTCACGTCCATCGAGTCAGTGATGCCATCCAGCCATCTCATCCTCTGTCGTCCCCTTCTCCTCCTGCCCCCAATCCCTCCCAGCATTAGAGTCTTTTCCAATGAGTCAACTCTTTGCATGAGGTGGCCAAAGTACTGGAGTTTCAGCTTTAGCATCATTCCTTCCAAAGTATTACTCAGCTATAAAAAGGAATGCATTTGAGTCAGTTCTAATGAGGTGGATGAAACTAGAACCTATTATATAAAGTGAAGTCAGAAAAACAAATACTGTATATTAATATATATATATATATGGAACTTAGACGGTACTGGCAATCCTACATGCAAGGCAGCAAAGGAGACACAGATGTAAAGAACAGGCTTTTGGATTCAGCGGGAGAAGGCAAGGGTGGGATGATTTGAGACAACAGCATTGAAATATGTACATTACAATACGGAAAGGGGACGGCCAGTGAAAGTTCAATGCACAAAGCAGGGCACCTAAAGCCTGTCCTCTGGGACAACCCTGAGAGGGGTGGGGTGGGGTGGGGATGGGCTGGGGAGGGGGAGGAACTGTTACAGGGAGGTTTAAAAGCTTTAAACTCTAAGCACCTACGTCACTCCAGATTAGCCTGAAACTACTTTCACAAGAGAAAAAGATATCTCCCCCACCTCTCTACGAGGTTAAGCTCCCAAGCTCCCTAAATCACTCTCAGCTGCGCTGCAGTCCCTGGGAAGCGAGCGCCGCAGAGCCAGACGACCCGGGCGAACGCTCGCACGGTCCCACAATGCCCCGCTCGCGCCACCGTGAGGGCGGAGAGAAAAGACGACTGCCCGTGTAGGGAATCCGAGACGAGCTCCGAGAAGTGCGCGTGCGCACTGACCCCGGCGGACCCTAGCAACCAGAGCAGTGACAGTAGCAACCGCCGGAATGGTAAGTACCTTCTAGGCCTCGCAGCCAAAGCTGCAAGTAGATTGGAAGTGAAAAGGGTAACTGTGGAGGGTTGAGGGTGGGGGACATCGTCGAACACCGGAAGGGAGCGAGTAGCGGACGCTTGCTTGGTGGATTCAGAGGCCTGGGGCGAAAGAGAAGCCCTGGCATTGGGTTGTCTGGAGGTGAGGGCGGCCCGGGCAGAGAAAAGGCAGGGCAAAGAGCAGAAAATTCTCGAAAAAGAGCGGATTAGAGTGGGACAAGTGATGGAAGGGAGAGTGTGAATAAGGATATCATTTTAATATAAGTAATTTACCCTCCCACCCCCAAGCGAGATGGAGGGTGGGGTTGGTTAGGAGAGATTGTGTGTACCACTGGTTGCTGCAATGTTTATAAACCTGTGATGTGCCCATGTTCCACTCTGAACGACTCTCAGTTCAGTTGTTAGTAAACACTGTAAAACCCTCTCTGATAGAACATACTAGGATAGTGTTTCTCAAATTTAAGTATGCATAAGTATGATTTTGGACTAAACTGGAGTGCTGATTATGAATTTTTAACATAAGTAGGGGTTTTCAGAAATGTGCATTTCAAGTGACTCTAAAACTAGAGAGCTCCCCCTGACACTTTGAGAAATATTGCTCTCTTAGGCTTGAAATCTGACGGTGATCTATCCAATCAAATCTCTTTATGAAGTAATGATTTTATCTAGTGATGCTCATTTCCTACTTAAAGTGAGCACTGTCTTGCTTACACACTTGGTAGATCCAACTAGTAGTTTAAGTTGTTGTTTGGCTAAAGACCCAACCAAAGCTGTTTAGCAAAGTATGTGATTGTCCTGCCTAATGGAAATATATATTGTTGTTCAGTTGCTAAATCGTCTCCTACTTTTTGCAATCCTATGGATTGCAGCAGGCCAGACTTCCCTGTCCTTCACTATCTCCAGAATTTGCTCAGACTCATGTCCATTGAGTCCGTGATGCTGTCTTATCCTCTCCTTTTGTCATCTCCTTCTCCTTTTGTCTTTAGTCTTTCCCAGCATCAGGGTCTTTTCCAATGTGAAATATTTATAAAGAATAAGTTTAATTAGTTTTCTGCTATAGAAGTGAGCAGAAATTGAACCCTGGAAATTCAAGTGATGAGGAAAATATGCCTGCCCTCAGCCACCAGGTTAAATTCTACTCTTAAAAGTAGTTTCCCTTCTACATTTCTTACTATATTCCACAGGCATTTAGCTGAAAAAAAAAAAAGGAAAGTTTAAAAATTCTGGAACATAGATTTGTATTTAGGTGAAGAAATAATTGGCCCTAAATAATTCTGAAAGTAGGAACTGTAAGAATTATTGAAAATCTTCAAATAGAGACTCAGAACTAGTAGTTAAGTGAAGCTCACTGAAGCTGCAAGCTTGTAGTTTTGGGGCCCTCTAGAAATACTGTCCCACATAGTTTTTTATTTAAGAAAATTAGCTTCTAATGTCTTAAAATGATCATACTTTACACCAAAATGCAGATTTCTGGCTTCTCTGAAGAATCCGAAATACCATATTTTACTATCAAGACACATCTTTTTTCATATTTTTGTATTACTGAAATATGATGCTGTGATATAATTGGCAGCATATTTTCTTTGCTGATGGTATATAAAGTAAGGGTGTTACTTTCAATTAACAAGAGTTTTCATATTTGAAGAAATGTGATATTAGGGTAACTCTGGTCCCAAGTCCCACCTGCCAGTGGTTTTCTAGAACCAAATAGTGGTTATCCTCTTTACATGGCCAGCTTTACCCATTAATGATGTCCACTGGTTATTTAGACATTTCAGGTTTTAACTCCTGCTACCTATAGGGGAACTAGTCACTTTATAGACCAGTTTATGGATAACTTGATTGCTTCCAACTTGAAAGTGTTCCTATAAGTGTCTTTTTTTTGGATCCATCCATGGATTTCTCTATGGGCTTCCCTGGTGGCTCAGAGGTTAAAGCATCTGTCTGCAATGTGGGAGACCTGGGTTCAATCCCTGGGTTGGGAAGATCCCCCTGGAGAAGGAAATGGCAATCCAGTCCAGTATTCTTGCCTGGAAAATCACAGAGACAGAGGAGCCTGGAGTCCATGAGGTTGTAAAGAGTCGGACATGACTTAATGACTAAAGCAACAACAACAAGGATTTCCCTGGAAAATATACCGGAAGTGAGATTGTGGGATCATAGGGTTTCTGCATACCTAATTTCCCTAGGCACTGTCAGATTGGATTCCAGAACAGCTATACTATTTCTTACTTCCTTCAGTGATGGATGAAAGTTTCTATTTCTCTACATTCTCATCAATTTTCTGACTTTTGCCTATATGAGGATGTATTTTAGTATCCCATTGTTTTACTTCATTTCTCTGATTTTCAGTGAGTTCAAATATCTCATTGTTAGTCATCATCTGTATTTCAGTTTCTGTAAATTTTCTGTATATATTTTTTGCCAACTTTTCCCTTTTTTTAATTTGTTTTTTAATTTCAGGAGTTCCTTGTATATTCTAGATATTAGTCCTTTGTTGGTTTTATTTTGAAAATATCTCTCAATTTTTCTAACTTGTCAACAGTGTCCTGCATTTGCTGTATTCTAGTATTTATTAGTTTATTCTATTGCATTTTCTACACAGATGATCATCTACACATAGTTTTATTTTTTATTGTAATATTGATAAAGATCTTTTGTACCATGTTAAACAGTAGCAATGATAGGAGATAGGCATCCTTGATGTGTCTGGAATCTTAAAGAGAATACTTTTTTCTTTTCTATTGAAGTATAGTTGATTTACAATGTTGTGTTGTTTTCTGGTATATAGCAAAGTGATTCAGTTACACATGTTGATATATATGTGTATTCTTTTTCATTATAGTTTATTTCAAGACATTGAATATAGTTCCCTGTGCTAAACAGAGACTTTGTTGTTTATCTATTTTATAAATAATAGTGTGTATATGTTGCTCCTAAATTCCTAATTAGTCTCTCCTCCATTTTTTCCCTTTGGTAACCATAAGTTTGTTTTCTGTCATGAGTCTACCTCTGTTTTGTAAATAAGTTAATTTGTAACTTTTTTTTTAAGATTCCACATATAAGTGATATCATATGATATCACTTTATGATATCTTTATGATATGTCTTTCTCTGGCTTACTTCACTTAGTATGATAATCTCTAGGTCCATCCATATTGCTGCAAATGGCATTATTTCATTCTTTTATGGCTGAGTAGTATTCTATTGTACATATATATATATATATAACACATCTTCTTTATCCATTCATCTGTCAATGGACATTTAGCCATGTCTTGGCGATTGTAAAATAGTGCTTCAGTGAACACTGGAAAGCATATATCTTTTCAAATTATGGTTTTCTCCAGATCTATGCCCAGGAATAGGGCTGCTGGATCATATACTAGTTCACTTTCTAGTTTTTTTAAGGAACTTCCATTCCATTTTCTGTACTGGCTGTTCCAATTTACAGTCCCACCAAAAGGGCAGGAGTGTTCTCTTTTCTGCACACCCTTGCCAACATTTATTATTTGTGGAGTTAAATTAAAAGTTATTTTTTGTTGAAGTGTAGTTGATGGTTTTGAAATTACGGTGCTGGAGAAGACTCTTAAGAGTCCCTTGCACTTCGAGGACATCAAACCAGTCAATCCTAAAGGAAATCAACCCTGAATATTCACTGGAAGGACTGTTGCTGAAGCTCCAATACTCTGGCCACCTGATATGAAGAGCCAACTCATTGGAAAAGACCCTGATGCTGGGAAAGATTGAAGGCAAAACAAACTCCAAGAGATAGTGGATGACCGAGGAGCCAAGCATGCTGCAGTCTGGGGTCACAAAGAGTCAGACACAACTTAGCAGCTGAGTAACAATGACAACAGCAGCAACAACATAGCTGATTTACAGTGTTGTGTTAGCATCAGGTGACAGCAAAGTGAATCAGTATAGACTTTTTATTTTTATTTTTTTTTATTTTTTATTTTTTTAGACTTTTTAATGATGGCTGTTCTGACCCGTGTGAGGTGATACCTCTTTGTAGTTTTGATTTGCATTTCTCTAATAATTAGTGATGCTGAAAATCTTTCATGTGCCTATTGTCCATCTGTATGTCTTCTTTGAAGAAATGTCTGTTTAGGTTTTCTGCTCATTTTTTCAGTGGGTTGTGTGTTTGTTTTTTTACCATACCATGCAGCATGTGGGATCCTGTTTCCCAACCAGGGATTGAACCTCTGCCCCCTGTAGTGGAAGCAGGAGTCCTAACCGCTGGACCACCAGGGAAGTCCCTGAATTTTTTTTTTTTGTTACTGACTTATATGAGCTGTTTGTATATTTTGGAAATTAAGCCCTTCATCAGTCACATCATTTACAAATATTTTCTTCCAGCCCACAGGTTGTTTTTTTATGGTGATTTTGCTGTGCAAAACTTTTGAGTTTCATTAGGTCCCATTTGTTTATTTTTGTTTTTATTTCTATTACCTGTTTTGCCTATGTTGTCTTCTAGGAGTTTGAGGATACTTTAATGTTACCTTCCCAATTTGGCCCACCCTTGACCACCTTATTTAAAGTAAATATCCACCATAGACATATACACACATCCTGATACTCTTTACTGAGCTCAGCTTTTTCTTTTTCCTTAGTAATTATCACCTTCTAATATACTATATGACTTATCTATTTATTTATTATATCAGTTACATCGGTCTCCCAGCGATAGATGTAGATTCCCGTAAGGCAGGAATCTTTGTTCTGTTCATTGATATATCTGAAGCAAGTGGAAGAATGTTTGGTATATAGGAAGTAATCAGTGAATATTTGTTCAAATGAATGAATTTATTCATTAAGCTGGTATTGGTTAGAGCTTTTTGATATATGCATGTGTGCGTGCTAAGTTGCTTCAGTCGTGTCCGACTCTCTACGACCTAGGACTGTAGCCTGCTAGGCTCCTCTGTCCATGGGATTCTCCAGGCAAAAATACTGGAGTGGGTTGCCATTTCCTTCTCCATTTTGATATATAGCTTTTATCAAATAAGGAATTTTGCTTTAACCCTTAGTTAAAAGCTTTTAATATCAGAGGTAGAACTTTATCAAATGCTCTTTCTGCACTTACTGAAATAAATGTAATTTCCCCCTTTTAATCCATTAATAAAAGATTTACATTTGTAATAGATTTTTCTGTTGTTAAACAATCTTTATGCCCCTGGCATAAGCCATTTTTGATCATGATCATTATACACCATTGGCTTTGGAAATCTAATATTGTGCATCTAAGATTTTTCAAATCTGTTTTGAGAAGTAAAAAGGGCCCCTTATCTAGTTATGGCATCAAGATTATTCTAGTCTCATAAAATAAGTTGGCAGCTTTCCCTCTTTTCTTTCTGGTTTCTGAAACAACTTGCATAACAAGGAATATCTGCTCCTTGAAAAGTTAGTAGAACTTATTTGCAATTTATCTAGATTTGGGGCTTTAGGGGAGGAGGGTGTGAGTAAATTTCTTGGATTATCTTTTTAATTTTCAAATAGTTATTGGTCTATTCATATTTTCTGATTCTTCTTGTGAGTTTTGGCTTTTTTTTTCCCTAGAAATGTATACTTTAGGTTTTCAAAATTATAATATTTTATTTTAAAAATCTCTGTGGTATCTGTGTCATCTCTCTTTATTCTATATTTTTAATTTGTATATCTCTCTGTTTTGCTCAGTCAGGCTTGCCAGAAACTTAAGAACCAGCTTTTAGTTTTGTTCGTCTTTTTTCCTCTCAGTCTGTTTTTCATTGATTTCTTCCTTCCTGTTTCCTTCTGCATTCATGATGTACTTTTCCAAATATTTTGAATGCCTAATTTGTTTTCTATCTCTTGCTTTCTCTTATTTTTTAAAATTTATTTTATTCATTAGTTGATTTGCAATGTTGTGTTTACTCCTCCTAAACAGCAAAGTGATTCAGTTATACATATATATATAATCCTTTTCATATTATTTTCCATTATGGTTTATCACAGAATATTGAGTATAGTTCCCTGTTCTCTTATTTTTAAATTAATGTATTTTAAGCATAAGTTTCCTTTTAAGTGTTATATTCCTCCAATTTTTACTTTCTTTGTCTTTAATTTTATTATTTTACTTAAATTAATAGTTTTATTTTTAACTTGTGTTATTTATTAGTGCATCTTTACTTCAGAGACTTAATTCCTTTTGTTATTCTTTAGGTTCTCTCTTTTATAAAATAAGCTCCAGCAAAGATTCAAAGGATGTCTTCTTTTTCTTACCTTTAAAGTTTTTAATATCATATTAAATTGAATCTAAGATACTATTGATTATAAGGTACAACATTATTTTATCTTCTTCTAAGAAAGAAAAGTAATGATTCGTGTTGTTGTACATCAGGAACCAACACAACCTTGTAAAGCAATTATCTTCCAGTTAAAAAATAAGAAAAATAAGAAGTTGGAATTAAACTGTGACAGAATTTCCTATCACTTAGAAATTTTATTTTGTATTTATTGACAGAGTTATTTTAAATGTATTTAGGCATATAGATTTTTATCATGTGTTATCCTTTGATAATGGAGAAGGCAGTGGCACCCCACTCCAGTACTCTTGCCTGGAAAATCCCACGGTCGGAGGAGCCTGGTAGGCTGCAATTCATGGGGTCGCTAAGAGTCGGACACGCCTGAGCAACTTCACTTTCACTTTTCACTTTCATGCATTGGAGAAGGAAATGGCAACCCACTCCAGTGTTCTTGCCTGGAGAGTCCCAGGGACGGGGGAGCCTGGTGGGCTGCCTTCCATGGGGTCGCACAGAGTCGGACATGACTGAAGCAACTTAGCAGCAGCAGCAGCAGCATCCTTTGATAAACATAAAAATGAATATATATGGTATGTATATTAAATAAGATGGTTAATATTTTTCTAAACCTTCATCAGTGCTACCTGGCTGCAGCAATTATAAAATTTTCCTGGTTGTAAGATGTATCCAGACTTCAAAGATATTAAAATGTAAAGGAAGATATAAATCTTAGAATAATGAAATAAGATATATTTTATTTTATTTTTTTGAAATAAGATATATTTTAATATCAGTGTTGACAGCTCTGTTTTTTGTAAACCACGTGAGAGTAAAGCATATGACATGATACATCATGATTTCCTTAATTTCTCTGAGAGGTATTTAAGTATTTCTGATTTTAAGAAATTAAAACATTCTCTTTTCATATGAAGTCTCAAAAAAAGAAATCTTTTTAATGGTAGATGCCAGGGCTAATAATTGTTGCATGAAAATTGAGTCAACAAATCACACCAATAAAGATAACCTTGTTTTTTCTTCTCTTTTTAAGGCGAAAGCAACAACAATCAAAGAAGCCCTAGCCAGATGGGTGAGTTTATGAGTTCTTACTTCTAGAAACCATATTAGGATAAGTTTTGGACAGTTATTTAAATCTGATCATTCGATACAAGAAATCTGTTAGTGGATACATGAGCCTACACAGGTGATAAAATTATATAGACCTTAATACACACATGCAGACACATTCACACTCACATGTACAAATAAGTATAAGTAAAATTGGGAAAATCTGATTAAAGTTAGTGGATTGTATCAATATCAATATCTTGGTTGTGATACTATAATTTTGAAAAATGTTACCATTAGGGCAAAGTGTATAAAGGCTCTCTCTGTATTATTTCTTATAACTGCACATGACTCTTCAAATATCTCAATAAAAATTTCAGTTAAAAAGTCTGACCATTGGAAAATTTA
The DNA here is from genome assembly GCF_027580195.1 of Bos mutus. Lineage (NCBI taxonomy): Eukaryota > Metazoa > Chordata > Mammalia > Artiodactyla > Bovidae > Bos > Bos mutus. The sequence continues at coordinate 23,654,603 of NC_091626.1, read as the reverse complement.
AATCTGGAAAGGCTAATTTGTCTGTTACTGTGATAGCTGGAATCTCCATGTTCCTTTTCAACTTTATCATTATTAAACCACATATCATTTTTAGGTGATAGAGTGATATGTGCTATGGGTGATCTAGGTTTTAGATAAATGATGGTTTTAATCTCTTGGAGGTTAGAACAGAGACAGTCAATGTGAACAAATGAAAATCATGCATAGACAAATGAAAAAACCTCGAATAAAAATTCTAAAATGATATTCAACATGACTGATCGTCAGGGAAATGCAAATCAAAACCCCAAAGAGATATCACCTTACACCTGTTAAAATGGCTGTCATTAAAAATATGAGAGAAAAGTGTTGGTGAGGATGTGGAAAAAAGGGAACGCTTTTTGCACTTTGGTGGGAATGTAAGTTGGTATAGTGTTATGGTGGAGTGGTTAATATAAACACTGTGGAGATTCCTCAAAAATTAAAAGTAGAACTACCATATAATCCAGGAGTTCCACTTCTGGATGTATATCTGAAGGAAATGAAATCGCCATCTCAAAGAGATTATCCCCAGGTTCATTGCAGCATTATTCAGAATAGCCAAGACATGAAAACAACCTAAATGGCTATCAGTGGATGAATGGATAAAGAAAATGTGTATTTGTATACAATGGAATATTACTCAGCCATAAAAAGAAGAAAGTCCTGCCATTTGTGACAACATTATGCTAAATGATGTAGTCAGATAGGACAAGACAATTCAAGGTTTTTTCATTTGTGATCTCACTTATATGTGAAGTTTAAAAAAGCCAACTCATAGAAACAGATTATAATGGTGGTTACCAAAGTTGAGGAATGGAGGAAATGGGGAAAAGTTGGTCAAAGGGTAGAAGCTTCCAGTTATAAGATCAATAAGTTCTGGGAATCTGTGTATAGCATAGTTAATAATACTGTATTATACACTCGAAAGTTGCTAAGAGAGTAATCTTAAATGTTCTCAACACACAAAAAATTTATTGTATGAGGTGCTGGATGTGTTAACTTTATGCTGGTAATCATCTTGCAATATGTACATATTTCAAAGTATCACATTGCATACCTTAAACATAAATAACGTTATATGTCAATTATATCTCAATAAATCTGTAAAAAGTAGTGATAATTTTGTGCTGTATAAAAGTATTGAATCACTGTGTTGTACACCAGAAACTAACATAGCACTGTAAGTCAATTATGTTTCAACAAACAGACAAATTCGTAGAAAAAGACACTAGATTTGTGGTAACCAGAGGCAAGGGGTAGGGGTAGGGGAAATTGGATGAAGATAGTCAATAGGTACAAGCTTCCAGTTACAAGATAAGTAAGTACTAGGGATGCATTGTACAAAATGATTAATATAATTAACGTCAGTCCCATCACGTCATGGCAAATAGATGTGGGAAAGTGGAAACAGTGACAGATTTTATTTTCTTGGGCTCCAAAATCACTTCAGACGGTGATTGTAACCTTGAAATTAAAAGACGCTTGCTCCTTGGAAGAAAAGCTATGACAAACCCAGACAGCGTAGTAAAAAGTGGAGACATCACTTTGCCAACAAAGGTCCATATAGTCAAAGCTATGGTTTTTACAGTAGTCATGTATGGATGTGAGAGTTGGACCATAAAGAAGGCTGAATACCAGAGAATTGATGCTTTTGAATTGTGGTGCTAAAGATGCTTGAGAATCCCTTGGACCGCAAAGAGATCAAATCAGTCAGTCCTACAGGAAATCAACCTTCCTGTTCATTGGAAGGACTGATGCAGAAGCTGAAGCTCCAAAACTTTGGCCACCTGATGTGAAGAGCTGACTCACTGGAAAAGCCCCTGATGCTGGGAAAGATTGAGGGCAAGAGGAAAAGAGGGCAACACAGGATGAGATCATTGGATGGCATCACTGACTCAATGGACATGAATTTGAGCAAACTCCAGGAGATGTTGAAGGACAGGGAAGCCTGGCAAGCTGTAGTCCATGGGGTGGCAAAGAGTCGGACAGAACTTAGCAACTGAAGAACAACACTGCTGTATGTTATATACGAAAGTTAAGAGAGTAAGTCCCAAGAGTTTTTATCACAAGGAAAAAAATTTTATTTCTTTTATTTTGTATCTGCTTGAGATGATGGATGTTCACTAAACTTACTGTGGTCATCATTTCATGATTATGTAAGTCAAATCAGTATGTTGTATGTCTTAAACTTATTCAGTGCTGTATATCAATTATATCTGGAAATACACAAGATACATTTTTTAAAAGCACATAGTAATGTTAGGAAATGGCATTGTAAAAAATGTGCATTAAATTTAAACAAATATTTTGAATATAAAATTCTATAAAGTTTGAATGGTTGTATTTCAGCACTATGGATAGAATTTCCAGAGAGAATAGAGATGGCTTCTCAATTTCTATCCCCAGTGATAGCTTATTTGACTGTGTTATCAGTTTTTTGTATAATAATGTATCTTTGCTTTTGTAGCTGGGCTTTAAATAAAAAGTCTTTCAAGAAACTTGGTGTCTATGGAAAATAGACAGAGTAGCTAGGATAATGAAATATTTGAATTCTTGTTTTTAGTGCTTGTAAGTTTCTGTATACCCTAATTGGAATTTAAAAATTCCTTTCTGTTTAGCTACTGAAAAATCTGTTTTAATAAAAAAAAGTATGGAGTAGGCTTAGTATTCAATACAGTTGCCTTGAAGCAGATTTTAGGATAATATAATAATATTTATATTAACAAGTGGTTAATAACACTTAGTTTATAATAATAAATAGCCAACCACTATTATTATTATAATAATAAGTGGTTGGCTATTTGATTTGGTTTGTACATTTTATTTCTAGATTATATGATGGCTGTAAGTCTTTAACTTTAAGATTATTTGAGGATATAATGCTCATTCTTACTCTCATTAACACATTTATTAAAGATGTCAGTCTCCCATCTCCTAACCTATGGCACACAAAAAAATACCAAGTGGATGTGTATTAGTTGTCTTTCAACTGATTATATATTTTCTATTATTGATGTGTTATGATTTGATTTAAAAAAAAAAAAAAACAAGCCTCTTTTGTGTCTTATATCACACTAGCTATAGAAAACATGAGTTTGAGCATGCCCCAGGAGATAGTGAAGAACAGGGAAGCCTGGAGTGCTGCAGTCCATGGGGTCACAAAGGGTTAGATATAACTTAGCGACCAAACAACAACAATAGAAAACAGGAAAGCAAAAAAAAAAGGTTCCCAAGCTGCAGTATCTTCTTGTTTTGTTGGAGAGATGGAACTAAGTACCTCAGTTATTAGGCAGCATTATTAGGCAGCATTATTAGGCAGCATATCCTGGTAATTAAAATTTAAATTGTATTAGGTACTGAAATTAAACTGTAACATAGAATGTAGTAGTAAATTATTGTAGAACAAATAAATTTGACCTTCAGTTCAGTTCAGTTCAGTTGCTCAATCACGTCCGACTCTTTGCGACCCCATGAATCGCAGCACGCCAGGCCTCCCTGTCCATCACCATCTCCCGGAGTTCACACAGACTCATGTCCATCGTGTTGGTGATTCCATCCAGCCATCTCATCCTCTGTCATCCCCTTCTCCTCCTGCCCCCAATCCCTCCTAGCATCAGTCTTTTCCAGTGAGTCAGCTCTTCGCATGAGGTGGCCAAAGTACTGGAGTTTCAGCTTTAGCATCAGTCCTTCCAAAGAACACCCAGGACTGATCTCCTTTAGGATGGACTGGTTGGATCTCCTTGCAGTCCAAGGGACTCTCAAGAGTCTTCTTCAACACCACAGTTCAAAAGCATCAATTCTTCGGAGCTCAGCTTTCTTTACAGTCCAACTCTCACATCCATACATGACCACTGGAAAAACCATAGCCTTGACTAGACGGACCTTTGTTGGCAAAGTAATGTTTGTCATAAAGAGAATACCTTCTCAAATTCTTGGTATTTGGTGGTTGTAGCTCAGACTAAATTGTACATAGGAACAGAAAGATGAGATGACAAAAACAGCTCGTCTTATAGATCTAAATCTGATACTTAAGTTTGTTTAGGGACAAGGAATCCTTCCCAGAAAAATGTTTTTGTTGTTGTGTTTTATTTTTGTTTATTAATTGATAGACTCTTAAAAGATTTTAAAAACTACAGAAATAAAAGTTATTTTCTTTCCTCTTTTCCATTTGGCTGAGACCTGACAGGGAATTATCTGAACCAGCGATGTATAAGCTAGTTATCAGGTTCAGTAAGTAAGTGTTGTCAATAAGTGTTCTGTCAAGAATGTACAGAATTAATGAATTTTAATAGCTATTTTGAAATAAATATTGAAAAGCCTTGAGAAAATCTGACCTTTTTAGTTCCACATTATAATCTGGGATTATTTTCTTCCACATTAATTTTCCTTATAGGAAGAGAAAACCAGCCAGAAGCCATCTGAAGCCAGAGAGATAAAGCTGTATGCCCAGATTCCCCCTATAGAGAAGATGGATGCATCCTTGTCCACGCTTTCTAATTGCGAGTAAGTGCTTGTCTTTTTTCATCCTTTCTAGTATTGCTGTTAAGTTTCCCTTCCTTTTCTAAATACACAGACTAAAAAAATGTATTTATTTTCTTGGTTTTCATTTCCCTTCCTCCCTCCCTTCCTTCCTTCCTGTGATTCTCCCTTTGGCAAGGCCAAACATAAACGATTATTGGTTTATAGGGTCGTTAATCGAGTAATTCTAAACTATCCTGTATCACATTTTTTTACAGTGTGATTTTTTGTTTTGATTGTGCCGGGCCTTTGTTGCCGTGCACGGGCCCTTGGTTGCAGCAGAGGCTTCTCTAGTTTTGGTGCCCGGGCTTAGTTGCCGCGTGGTTCTTAGTTCCCCGACCAGGGATCGCACCTGTGTCCCTGCATTAGAAGGTGGATTCTTTACACAAACTTCCTTTTCTCTTAGGAGAAGCTAAATAACACAATAAAACTATTTCTCTGTCGTAAAATCTAGTAGTTTCTCTTGTGAAATTATCCATCAAAGTCAATACTATACTTACTCAGAAGCATAGAAGTAACCACTTTTGAAAAATTTCTCAAATTATTAAAATACATTGTAAAACATCTAGAAAATATTAAAAACACAAAGAAAAGGAAATATCAACCAAAATTGCACCAGTTTTTGAGTACCAGGGTTAGCATTTTTAAAAATTTCATTTTTTTATTATTATTGTTGGTTGCTCCACACAGCATGTAAGATCTTAGTTCCCTGACCAGGGATTGAACCCATGCAATGGGAGCATGAAGTCAACTACTGGACCACCGGGGAAGTCCTAGCATTCTCACGTAGAGCCTTTTTATTTATTTTTTTCTCATTAGCACTAAGTTACACTTACTTGCAATCCTATTTTCCCAAGACTTTAAGTATCAGATATATGTTTATTATATTAACTGATTTCCTGAATATTCTGCATGCTTTTTAGCAGGGTTCTGTGACGAATTTGAGGCAATTATACCATGACACCTTGTAACCATGTTCTTAAGCTGCAATGTCTTGTCAGGGCTATAGAATGTTATAGAATCACTTGTTATAGAATATTGGAAAATCCTATATTTTCCTAAGTGTGGTTCCCTGACTACCTACATAAGAACCTCCTTGTGCAGCAGATAAGCCCAACTTCAAATTTATAGAAAAAGAATCTACTGATGAAACTAGGTATCTGTGTTTACAATAAGCAATCTGAATGACTCTTAAGCACATATTTGTGAATGCATGCATTAGACTAATATCTATCTTTGGAATTAAAGGGAAAAACAAACATAATTTAGTTATTGTATGCAGCTTGTCCTTTGTGATGAGAACACAGTGTAGTACATAAAAATCTACCTTAAATGTGTTTTTGGCTTCAAAATCATGATTTCAAAGAACATTATTTTAAAGTGGTCAAATGTCTTTTTATCAAACCTTGAGAAGGTTCTATACCTCATACCAAAGTACCCTAGAAACTGCTTAAGAGTCATCCTGTTCATATTTTTGCTGACAATCTTTGGGCAGGTTGCCTATACAACAATTACAGAATTATTCCCCAACTGTAGTCCTGCTTTTCCACTCCATTTTTCACTTTATTGGTAATTCTTGGGAGTGGAGAATGACTAGAAAATACACACATATGACCAATAATTTACAGTGTACAGTAATTGCTTTTACTGTTTTAAGCAAAAAAAAAAAAAGAATAATTCCTCTTCAAATCAAATCTGAAGGATAAGATCACATGTTCTGGGGTCAGTTTTGGGGGGTTTTAAATTTGGATTTGCTACTTTCTGGCTGTGTAATAGTAGGCAAATTGCTTAACATCTTTGTGTCTCAGTTTCCTCATTTATAAAATATGGTTACTAATATGTAGCTCATAGGATCATTCTGATGGTTAAAATAGTTAATACATGTAAAGTATTTAGAAGAATACTAGGCACATATGAAGCATTCAATAAAATTAGCTTTTATTATATTCTTTGTATGAAGTTTGCTAAGATATTAAACACTTTTGTCAAGAGAAGATTAATAGTGTATAATTCAGTTCCGTTCAGTTCAGTTCAGTCGCATCTGACTCTTTGCGACCCCATAAATCACATCACGCCAGGCCTCCCTGTCCATCACCAACTCCCAGAGTTCACTCAAACTCACGTTCATTGAGTCGGTGATGCCATCCAGCCATCTCATCCTCTGTTGTCCCCTTTTCCTCCTGCCCCCAATCCTTCCCAGCATCAGAGTCTTTTCCAGTGAGTCAACTCTTCGCATGAGGTGGCCAAAGTACTGGAGTATATAACTATGCTCCCTTTAAAATTTTGTTTTTATACGATTAAAGTATATATAGGGAAAAAAATATAGAAAATATATATATAAACTGGTGAAAGTATTTCTGGGGAAATGTCTGGGGTGATTAGGACTACGTTGACTTTTTATAATGTATGTATCATGGACATTTTCCAAAGTTGGTATGTATGGCCCGATCTTGTTTGTTTTAGTGGCTGCATAGTATTTTGTTATCTGTATTCCTCAGCTGATGTGTATTTATAAATTTTCCCCCATTTTTTTGCTATTATAATAATACAGTAATAGTTTAATTCATATATATTTGGCATTACTATTTCCATAGGATATGTTCCTATAAATGAATTACTGGGTTAAAGAAAATATGCATTTAAAAATTTTAATAGACAACACCAAAATGTCCACAAAAAGGTTTTTTTAATTTTATACAGTGAATGTTTATTAACTTTTGTTAATAACAGTATGGGAAACAGTATGACGATTTCAAAATGAAAGAACATGTGCCATGTCTGAGAGGGGAAAAAAGGATTCAGTGTGAAAAGGAAACGTCTGAGAGAACTTGAGGAATAATTTCTATTATACTATTAACTTTTTTTCTTATTAATTCTAGTATTCTTTTTTTTTCTCCTTTAGGAAGCTTTCACTGTCTACAAACTGCATTGAAAAAATTGCAAACCTGAATGGCTTAAGTAAGTGATCCACAGTAACAGATGGTTCCAGAATTTTTTTAGTTATTGGGAAGAAACATTCCAGAGACACTGCATAATCCTAGAAGCTGGCACCTGTTTCAACCACAGTAATTGTCAGATGATAGAAAGAATATATAAACTATGTGTCTTGTTTGACTATCCAAAGAAAATTAGAGATAACATGAAACCTGAATAGTTTAAGGACATTTTAAAGCTTGTAGAGTTAGAATTGAAATATATGAACTGAAAATCAAGTTTTTTTAAATCTGTTTTTGTCCAGATTTCTCTTGTATTTCATACTTGTTGTATTTAAAATTTTGTTCCTCACATCCTTGTTTTTCCTATGCGCCTTATCTTTTTTAATGGCATTAACCCCTTCCCAGTTGTCAAGGTTCCTTATGCAAGTTGCCTCTGGGCTGCAAACACTTGGTGGCTTAAAGCTTCAGAAATGTATTCCCTCACAATTCTAGAGGCCAGAAGTCTGCAATCAGTTTCACTGGGCCAATATCAGTGTTTTAAGAGGGCCATGGTTTCTCCGGAGGCTTTAGGGGAGAATCTTTTCCTTGCCTTTTCTGGGTTCGAATGACTGCCACATTCCTTGGCTTGTGACTGTGTCGCTCTAGTATCTGCCTCTGTGATCATATTTCCTTCTACTGTTTTGTCTCTGCCATATCTTTTTCTGTCACCCTCTTATAAGGACATACATGATTGCATTTAGGAAACACTTGGATAATCAAGGATATTTTCCCCATCTTAAGATTCCTAACTTACTCTTATCTGCAAAATATTTTTTCCCATATATGATAATATTCACATCCAGGGATTAGGATGTAGGTATCTTTTGGTGAGCCATCATTTATCTTATAATACTTCCCCTTTATTTCCCTCAAGCCCTACATCCAGGTTTATCTCTGAGTCCTGTTAAATTTATTCTTTGAAAGAGCTCAAATAATTTGTTGCGTTTCCATTTCCAGGAGCTACAGCTTTAATTTAGACCCTCATCATTTCCCCCTTAGGTCATCTTTTTCAAACGTTTTTTTACCACTTCCCACAGTAAGAAATACAGTTGAATTAATAACTCAGTACATACGTTCATAGGGCTTCCCAGGTGGCTCAGTGGTAAAGAATCCATCTGCCAATGCAGGAGATGTGACTTTAATCCCTGGGTTGAGAAGATCCACTGAAGGAGAAAATGGCAACCACCTCCAGTATTGCTTGGAAAATCCCATGGACAGAGGAGCCTGGCAGGCTACAGTCCATGGAGCAGCAAAGAGTCAGACACGACTTAGTGACTGTGCACACACACACATGAATATACATATCAAATATACACATACTCATATGAACCGGATTAAAATTTGTAAAACCGTATTTACCCTTATAGCATTGGTTCCATTTTTAAAAGTTTTTAGTGTGATTTCCTGGTTTTTTAAATGTTTGTCACAATCCACTAAGGTTTTTTCTGTTTGTTTTATTGGAGTGTAGTTGATTCACAGTGTTAGGTTACTTTCAGGTGTACAGCAAAGTGATTCAGTTATACACGTGCATATATTCATTCTTTTTTAGATTCTTTTCTCATGTAGCTTATCACAGGATATTGAGTAGATTTTCCTGTTATTAATATATAGTAGGTTCTTGCTGACAACCCATTAAGTTGATTTCACATGATCCACAATTTGAAAAAACACTGCCTTACAACTTACGTGATAGCCACCCAATTGATCTCCTTATCTCCTATCTTTCTGCTCTTCAGTTGACCTTCAGCACTGACACCAGAGTTTTCTTTATGAAAATATTGTTCTATTTATCATTCCTCCAAGCCAGAGACCTTCAATGACTCCCCTTTGCCTAGTAAAGACCAAATGCCTTAAGGTTGCATTCAGAGTCATTTAAAAGCTTGTAACATCCTCTTTATATCCAAACATTTCATTCTTTTTTATGACTTTGTACACTTGTTAATGCAGTGCTTTTCATTGAGAACAGCCCCATCCTGTAACAGGAAAACCCTACAAGAAAAAAAATTAACATTAAGAATGCAGAGTTTAAATGTTATTTAGAGGAAGAGCTCTAAAGACTTCTCTGATTTCCGTCATCATAATTACTCTTTCTTGGAAACATTTCCCGACCCAGGGATTGAACCCAGGTCTCCCGCACTGTAGGCAGACTCTACTATCTGAGCCACCAAGGAAACCCTTATAACAGTCTACCTTGGATTATAATCCAGAAAGTGAAGAGAAACTGGACTCTGTGGGAGAGGTAGTGGGGGAATGATTTGGGAGAATGGCATTAAAACATGTATGATATCATATAAGAAATGAATCGCCAGTCCAGGTTTGATGCAGGATACAGGAAGCTTGGGGCTGGTGCACTGGAATGACCCAGAGGGATGGTATGGGGAGGGAGGTGGGAGGGGGGTTCAGGATTGGGAACACATGTACACCCGTGGCAATTCATGTTGATGTATGGCAAAACCAATACAATATTGTAAAGTTTAAAAAAATTAATTAATTAAAATTAAAAAAAAAAAAAGCTCAAAAAAAAAAAAAAAAAGAGTCTCTTGATGAAGGTGAAAGAGGAGAGTGAAAAAGCTGGCTTGAAACTCAACATTCAAAAAACAAAGATCGTGGCATCTGGTCCCATCACTTCATGTCAAACAGATGGGGTAAATGTGGAAACAGTGTCAGATTTTATTTTCTTGGGCTCCAATATCAATGTGGACAGAGACTGCAGCCATGAAATTAAAAGACACTTGCTCCTTGAAAAGAAGCTATGACAAACCTAGACAGTGTATTAAAAGCAGACACATCACTTTGCCGACAAAGATCCATAGTTTTGCAGGAGTCATGTATGGATATGAGAGTTGGACCATAAAGGAGACTGAGCGCCAAAGAATTGATGCTTTTTAACTGTGGTGTTGGAGAAGACTCTTGACAGTCCCTTGGACTGCAAGGAGATCAAACCAGTCAGTCCTAAAGGAAATCAACCCTGAATATTCATTGGAAGGACTGGTGCTGAAGCTGAAGCTCCAGTACTTTGGCTACCTAATGCATAGAACGGACTCATTGGAAAAGACCCTGATGCTAGGAAAGATTGAGGACAGGAGGAGAAGGGGTCGACAGAGGACGAGATGGTTGGATGCTATCACAATTCAATGGACGAGAGCAGACTCAGGGAGATAGTGAAGGACAGGGAAGCCTTGCATGCTGCAGTTCATGGGTCTCAAAGAGTCAGACACGACTTAGCAACTGAACAACAGCTTCACATATTTATTTTGAATATTAAATGAGCCAGTGTGTATAAAGTGCTTAGAATAGTGCCTGGTGCATATAAATGCTCAAGAAATAGTAGCTGTTACTATAGTTAGGAATATGTTCTGTCTCTTTAGATAATGAGCCCCTTAGAGCAAGCACCATGTTTTATTAATCTTTTAATCTTCTATTCCTAATCTCCATTTCCCCCTGCCCTTGCCTAGTGCCTTACTCAAAGTTGCATTCAGTGTTTATATAGTGCTGGAGAGGAAGTGTTTACTATTAGACTTGTATTTAAAATGATTCAGTCTATTCCAATTTTCACTGACTCTTTAAACAATTTGAGATATTTCATTTTCTTCTCTTTTGGTTTCTTTGTAATTGAAATAACTTGCTTACATGAGGCTAAATTCATAACATTTATCAGTATGAACAACATGCTTTTCTTTCATAAAAACATGACTACACTGACTCGATGGACGTGAGTCTGAGTGAACTCCGGGAGTTGGTGATGGACAGGGAGGCCTGGCGTGCTGCGATTCATGGGCTCGCAAAGGGTCAGACACGACTGAGCGACTGAACTGAACTGATGACATGAAATTGGGTAAACTTCTATAAAGGGCTGGTAACTCGTATTCTCTTTGATCACTTGGTAGTGACTCTCAGGAAAATCACGTTAAAAAAAGTTCCAGAAATTCAGTGGAAAAGAGTACCTTGATCAATTATTGGTGTCTAATATAGACATGGAAAGAGAGGATAGGCCTTTGTATCATGTATTTGCTATACTAGACACATCTCATTTTAGTTCTGCTTGTAACAAATGGTATTTCTGCAGTCTACAGAGAATACACTTTGTCTGTGACTGTGAAGCAAAATGAAGCCAACTGATCCATATAAAATACTGAATATATGACTCTAGCTTGCCTCCTACACCTTTCCTTTCATGAGCACTATGTCTTACCTACTATGCTAATATGAGAAGATCTGAAATAAACAAGTATTGCTATTTAACGGGGGTTTTCAGGCAGATTAACCCTAACAGCTGTGACGAGAGAACAGTATGACATGAGTATCTTCAAACTGTGGCTAAAAAGCTGTACAATATAAATAATACTCTCATTTAAAGATTAGAAAGTAAATATTGTTGTTAAAACAGTATACTCCTTCAGTTTACTAAATAAATAAATATAACTTTACGATAATGTTTTGATTTTCCTCAAGACCTAAAAAGTGTTTTCCATATAGTGGTGTTCTACTTATGCAGCATATTAAAATATGGAAAATATGTAATTGTGTAATGTAAGAACAGTTAATCTATTAACTTTGATATCATAACTTACCTCCCTGAACAGCAATAAATAATATCCTTGTAGCCCTCTCATTGCCATTTCATGTACATTTTTAAAAAAGAGTTGTAGATATTATCTTTGAAAGATCTGCATATATCTGTTATCTCTGATCTGAGGTCATTTCTCAGTTCTTATCTTAGTTGACCTAAGTGCATTTTGACATGATGATTTCTTTTTCTTGCAGCAGTTTCTTTGTTGGGTTTCTAGGATACTGTACCCCTTTGATTTCCTCCTGCCTTTCTGGCGGCTTCCTCCCAGCCTCATGTCCTCAAATTTTTTACTGTTGGGGTATCCCTGGCCTCAGTTCTTGGATCTTTTTTCTGTCTTTACCTACTCCACATTCTCATCCAGTTCACGGCTTTACCATCTGTATGCTGATGGTTCCCACATTTATAGCTCAAGTCCATACATCTCCTCTGAACTCGACTTACACATTCAGTTGCCTGACATTTCCATTGAATGTCTACTGGACATTTCATACTTAACAAGTTCAAAACTGAGTCCTGCTATCCTTCCCCAGCCTTTGTTAACCCAGCTTCTTGTGTGTCTGTATCAGGCAGTGACAACTGCTTTCTTCTAGCTGCTCAGGCCAAATTCCTTGGTAATTTCTTGACTCCTCTGTCATATCCCCTATAAGGCCTGTTTGTTTGTTTTTTTTCTAATTTCATCTCCTGTTGCTCTCTTCTCATTTTCTCAGCTAGGCTGTGTTTTGTGAATACTTCTGCTATGGCCCTGCTTTGAAGCCTTTGCTGCTGAAGTTCCCTCCGCATGTTTTTCCTCCAGATAGCCTCATGTCTAGCTGCTTCACTTCCTTTGAATCTGTACTTCGAAGTCACCTTCTATCTAACATGTTGGATGCTTCTACCCCCTGCTGTTTCATTCTTTTTGCCTGCTTTTCTTTATGCTTTACACTTGTCACTGTCTAATACCCTTAATTGTTTTGCTTACTGTCTGCCAGAAATTAGCTCCATGACAGCAAGAATTTACATCTGTGTTATTCACTGTTATATTGCAAGTGCTTATAGGTATGCCTGGCACATAATAGATGCTCAAAAATTATGTATTGAATGAATAACTTTTTGAATAAGGTTTTTATTCTGCATTAAATAGAAAAAGGTAGTGTTTTTCCATATTAAGAAGCTTTAAAGAATAATTGATTATGTGATTTTCTTATATATTTAATTTCTACATATTTATAGTTATATATAAAGTATATTAGTTTGCTAGGGCTGCCATAACAAATCCCACAGACTGGATGACTTACAAAACAGAAATTTACTTTCTCGTAGTTGTACAGGTTAGAAGTCCAAAATCAAGGTGTAGGTACAATTGGTTTCTTCTGAAGCCTCTCTCCTTGGCTTGTGTATAGCCATCTTTTCTCTTTGTCTTTGTTTCTGTCTGTGTCCTAATCTCCTCTCTTATAAGGGCACCAGTCATATTGGATTTTACCTAAAATGTCATCTTACTTTAATTGCCTCTTTAAAGGTTCTGTCAACAAATAGAGTCACATTCTGAGTTACTGGGGGTTAGGACCTCAACATATGGATTTGTGGGGGACAATTCAGCCTATAACATGGGGTTTTATTTCAACTATTTTGCAAGAATTAGATTGCTTTTAAAATATTAATACCTTGTTCTGAAAACTAAATGTTTCTCATAAGATAATTTGAAAATTTTATTAAATAAAACCAAAGCTTGCTGCTGCTGCTGCTCCTAAGTCGCTTCAGTCGTGTCCAACTCTGTGCGACCTCATAGACGGCAGCCCACCAGGCTCTGCCGTCCCTGGGATTCTCCAGGTAAGAACACTGGAGTGGGTTGCCATTTCCTTCCCCAGTGGATGAAAGTGAAAAGTGAAAGTGAAGTTGCTCAGTCGTGTCCGACTCTTATCGACCCCATGGACTGCAGCCTACCAGGCTCCTCCATCCATGGGATTTTCCAGGCAAGAGTACTGGAGTGGGTTGCCATTGCCTTCTCCGAAACCAAAGCTTACATAACTATAAATGCCTGATACCTATACACACATACATCATTTATTGTGGACTTACTGTGGATTAGGCATTATGCTGAATATTTTAGACAATTATCTCATTTAGTCCTTATATTCCTATAAGATAGAGCCTATACTTCCTCATTTTACATAAAAGAAAACTGAGATTCTGAGAGGTTTGGTTACTTCCTTGGAGAGCTTGGATTGGATTTTGTTCTTAACCATTGAATTATGGATGTTATAGAACAGTGTTATCCAATAGAATTATCTGTATTGTTCCAATATAGTTGCCACTAGCCATTTATAGCTATTAAGCTCTTGAAATGTAGTTAATGTGACTGAGAAACTTAATTTATGTATAATTTTAATTAAATTAATATGGTCCTATCACTTTATGGCAAATAGATGGGTAAAAAGTGGATACAGTGTCAGGTTTCATTTTCTTGGGCTCCAAAGTCAATGCAGATGGTGGATGCAGTCATGAAATTAAAAGACACGTGCTCCTGGGAAGAAAAGTTATGACAAACCTAGACAGTGTATCAAAAAGCAGAGACATCACTTCGCTGACAAAGATCCATATAGTCAAAGCTATGGTTTTTACAGTAGTCGTGTATGGATGTGAGAGTTGGACCATAAAGAAGGCTGAGCACCAAAGGATTGATGCTTTTGAACTGTGGTGCTGGAGAAGATTTTGACAGTCCCTTGGACAGCAAGGAGATCAAACCAGTCAATCCCAAAGGAAATCAACCCTGAATATTCATTGGAAGGACTAATGCTGAGGCTGAAGCTCCAATACTTTGACTACCTGATGCAAAGAGCCGACTCATTGGAAAAGACCCTGATGCTGGGAAAGATTGAGGGCAATCAATTTCCCAGAAGAGAGCGACACAGGATGAGATGGTTGGATGGCATCACTGACTCAGTGGACATGAGTTTGAGCAAACTCAGGGAGGATGTGAAGGACAGGGAAGCCTGGAGTGCTGCAGTTCATGGGGTTGCAGAGTCGGACTCGACTTAGCGACTAAATAACAATGTGGTTAGTAACTACCATATTGGATAGCAGAGTTATAAAAGTTTAAGTTGTGAAAAGTAAATATATAACTTATGCATAAGTAATCACAGTAGATTTTTAGGACAGAAGTGAGATTGCATGTTTTACTAGAAATCTTTTAATTTTGAAAAATAATATGTGTACATGGTGTTATGCAAATAAGTTCAGAAGAAGCTAAATTAAAAATATCTTCCTCTGCCTGTATACTGACTCTCAGTTCCTCCCCCAAACCAACCACTGTTTCTACTTTTTTTCTTCCAGAAATAACCTTATAGACAAAAGAAACATCCTTTTAAAAAACACAAATAGACTTCTTTTGAAACCAAATTACAATCTAATTATCCTAAAAAATACGACAAAAGATTTTTAAAATGCTAATTTACTTGATTTCGCTTCTTTTGTGGAGTTAGGTGGGGACTATACATGAGAATGTTTCTATTTTCTAGTATAAGCCCTCATACTACAAGAGGTTTGAAATGTATATGCTTCCAAATTTAAAGTTCAAATCTTCTTTACTCTTATTTTATCTGTGTAATATTTCTTACTAGCCAGTAATTTAAAACCATGCATTTCAAATAGCTAAACATTTAAAATTTAATATTGATGTGATGTGCAGTTGTAGAGTTTACCTTAGTGATAGGTCAGTGTTATTTCCTACGTGATTACCACTTTTTATTAGTACAGCCTTTCTTATTATATAAGGATATTTATTATATAAATGTATTAAAGCTTTATTATATTAGATTTATAACAATTGTGTGATATGATTCTAATAAAACAAAATTGCTTTCTTTCCTCTACAGAAAATTTGAGAATATTGTCTTTAGGAAGAAACAACATAAAGAACTTAAATGGACTGGTAGGTTGTTATTTACTACTTAAAAAAGCATACACTCTTTTTCTTGAGTATATAAGTATTACTTGTCTGTTCCAGAAACTTTTTAAAATAGAAAAGCAAATATAAAAAGAACCTATATAAAAAAATACCTATATAAAGAAGATGTGGCACATATATGCAATGAAATAATATTCAGCTTTAAAAAAGAACAAATTTGAGTCAGTTCTAGTGAGATGGATGAGCCTAGAGCCTGTTATACAGAGTGAAGTAAGTCAGAGAAAACCAAATTTAGAATATTAATATATATATGGAATCTAGAAAAATGGTATTAATGAACCTATTTGCAGGGAAGGAATGGAGATGCAGAAGTAGAGCATGGACTTGTAGACACACTGAGAGAGAGAGTGGGATGAGTGGAGAAAGTAGCATCAGCGTATTTACACTGGCATGTGTAAAATGGATAGCTGGTAAGAAGTTGCTGTATAACACAGGGAGCCCAGCCTGGCGCTTTGATGACCTCAAGGGGTGAGATGGGGGAAGGGGAGGGAGGCTCAACAGGGAGGGGATATGTGTATAATTATGGCTGATTTGCATTGCTTTGTGGCAGAAACCAACAGAACATTGTAAAAATTAAAAAAAAAAAAAAAATTACTCTTTGTAAACAGGGGTATTCAGAGGTGAATCGAAGGGTTCTGTGCTGTTCACTTTCAGCAAACAACAAACTTCATCTATTCAGTCTTTAAAAGGAAGCATTACCCAGCAAGCTAACTTCCAAAGACCGGCTTTGAAACTGCTCCCATTTGCAAGCACTGAGGTTATTGACAGTAAAACAGAAATCCTGTGGGCTGGTTTAAAAAAAAAAAGTACCCATAAACCACTGTTAACATTTTGATTGACATCTTTCTTGCCTTTTTTCCTTTGCTTTGGTGAGAATATAGAAAATGGAATCATACTATACATTTTGTTTTCCATCTCTTTTTTTTTTTACTTAGTATACAAAGATAATGTTTCCATG
This sequence comes from Bos mutus, assembly GCF_027580195.1. Taxonomy (NCBI): domain Eukaryota; kingdom Metazoa; phylum Chordata; class Mammalia; order Artiodactyla; family Bovidae; genus Bos; species Bos mutus. The sequence continues at coordinate 23,637,618 of NC_091626.1, read as the reverse complement.
TCATCCATTCATTCAGCAAATCCATACAGTATATTTCCTGAATGCCTTTTAGCCAGGCAGTGTTCTAGGCACTAGAGATACAGCAGAATATAAAATAAAGTCCTTGTTCTCATTGAACTTATATTGTAGTGGAGGGAGACAGACTAGAAAATAATTGTATAATAATATATCAAGTGGTGAATTCAATGAAGAAAAACAAGGCATATAAGAGAACGTGGATTGATGGGAAGTCCTCTCTGTAGGCTTATAGAGCTGACCAAGGGACCAGCACTCCGGACTGGAGAGGGAGAGCAAGTGCAAATGTCCTGAAACTGAAGCTGCTTGATTACTTGAGTGAGAGCAAAAATGTTGAATGAGGAACTGCCCTCATTGAGGCTGATGCAGCCAAGAACCTGCCCTCATAGGACATGAAACAATTTTAGATTTTTTTCCCAAGTGGCTTGCAAAGCCATTGGAGGTTTTTGATCAGAGGATATTAAGTTTTTAAAATAATTTGCAACCATATTCTTTTTTAATGACAGCATAATATTCTATTTTATTGATATACCATAATTTATTTAAATAAGTTACTCATTATTCATAATCAATGCTATTATGAGTCTCCTTTTAGTTATATTATTGCATACATCTATGAATAATTCCTTGGATAAACTCCTTGAAATGGAATTGCAGGGTCAAAAGGTATGAATTTCTTTTAAGGTTTTTGTGACATATTATCAAGTTACACTTTGGAAAGGTTGTACGAATTTATACCACCACCAGTAATGTAAGAGGGTTCCTATTTCCCCTTACCAAACATGGATTTGTTAAAATTTTTGACAGTGTATTTTATTTGCATATTTATTGGCCATCTCAATTTCCTTGCAAAGAGGTTGAAATGAAAGAATATTGTAAAACTAGGCAAATTCAGAAAAGATGAAGTTAATTTCTTTTTCTTGTGTATGTTCCCCAAAGACAATAATTTTTAAAAAGTGCGTATTGTTAAATACTTCATAAAAACTCTGAAATATTTTGTAACTCTGGTCTCCTGTTCCCCCACCTCACCTCAGTAAGTCTAGCTTGTGCTTCATCAGAGTCATTGAAGTCATTTGAAACTGTTTTGCTTCTGAAACTGGTATACTACAGAATAGTAACTGCCCATGACCAGACAGGCTACAATGGCCACCACCATTCCACCCCTTTGCAGAAACAGCCAAAACACCTGAATAGGAATCAGTGTTCAGAGGAGCAATTTTGGAATTATCTTGAATTATCTGGTAATATCCCCACATCTGCATGTCTGCTTACCCACATAAATTCATAAAATGTTAGAAATTCTTAGAGATTACATTCTGAAGTTAATAAAAGGAAGTTTTTTCCCCAACACAATAGCCAGTAGATGAATTGTTTGCTTTCTAGCTAGATATAATTAATAAAATCCTGCTGCTGCTGCTGCTAAGTTGCTTCAGTCATGTCCGACTCTGCGACCCCATAGACGGCAGCCCTCCAGGCTCCGCCATCCCTGGGATTCTCCAGGCAAGAACACTGGAGTGGGTTGTCATTTCCTTCTCCAATGCATGAAAGTGAAAGTGAAATTGCTCAGTCGTGTCTGACTCTTCAAGACCTGATGGACTGAAGCCTGCCAGGTTCCTCCATCCATGGGATTTTCCAGGCAAAAGAGTACCGGAGTGGGGTGCCATTGCTTTCTCTGAATAAAATCCTAATGATATATAAATTATTTTTATATTCTAAATGATTGGTAAATTTAAAGACATTTTGCCTTCTCTTCATTCTATGAGCTTTAGATGGTAAAATATCATATATAGGGGGACATTATTCATAATGGGCAAAGTATTAAATTGTAGTACAAAATTTCAGAATTTATTATACTTCAGGCTAAACATTACTTTGAATTTTCTATAAAGGAAGAATTTGCAAATAAATATACCCCCAAATTTTTAGGACAAATATGACAGATGCTGGATGTCCCCCCAGGGATTTACTGAACACTAACTAGATTCTTAAATATTGATATGGTGTATAAGTTCTCCCGTGAAATGTAATATATACCTAGAAACCAATAAGAAATGGTAAATATAGGATTAAAGGCATGAATGGAGATATTATCTAGCTGAACCATCACTTAGATCTCTTACTTTCTATAAACTGCTATCAGTAACCGCTAAGTTTTTTGTGTTGCTTTCCCCCACCTCAGTTTGTGTGTGTGTGTGTATGTGTGTGTACATATACCAAAAACAACATTTAATCCATCTAAAAGCTTTATACTTATGCACAAACTGAAGAAAAATAAGTCTGCATATGGATACAGATGCTGGACTTCAGACAGTTTCACATACTAACTGATTTATTCATCTAGACACATTAGCCTCATAGCATGATTTGAATAGCTGCCTCAATAACTTACAAATAACTAATATATGAGACATGGAATGTTAAATTGAAGGAAGGGAGTCTATATAAAACTACTTAGGAGAACTATTTGTTGTTGTTGGATTTCCACATTGCTGCTGCTGCTGCTAAGTCGCTTCAGTCCTGTCCGACTCTGTGCGACCCCATAGACGGCAGCCCACCAGGCTCCCCCATCCCTGGGATTCTCCAGGCAAGAACACTGGAGTGGGTTGCCATTTCCTTCTCCAATGCATGAAAGTGAAAAGTGAAAGTGAAGTCGCTCAGTTGTGTCCGACTTTTCATGACCCCATGGACTGCAGCCTATCAGGCTCCTCTGTCCATGGGGTTTTCCAGGCAGGAGTACTGGAGTGGGGTGCCATTGCCTTCTCTGGATTTCCACATTACTGGCTCCTTGACTTTCACACTTCAGTTCAGATGTCACTTCCTCAGAAGAGACCCAACTATCCTAACCTAAAACAGAACTCTAGTCAATAACTCTTACCACTCTTAATTTTTCCCATTTTTCTTATTTGTTTATTCTCTTTCCCTCTATCTCTCCCACTGTTTCTCTCTGTGTCACACACAAATCCTGATAAGTGTATCAGTTTTGTCCATCAGCATCTACACTGGTGCTTGATACATGTAGTAGGCACTCTGTAAATATTTATTGTGACTCCAAATATTTTATTGCTACTTATAAAAACTATTAGGTTAAATTTTTAATTCTAAGAGTAATACATGTAATTGTAAAAAACGAATCAAGCAACTCATAAATAAATGAAATACACTGTGAAAGTCTTTCCTCTTTCTACATTAGCTCCATGAATAACAGAAATAATATTTGTATACTTTAAATTTTTTTCTGTGTAGAAACAGACATCTGCGTATGTGTATGTGCATGCAAGTGTGAGTGTATGTATGTTATATTTGTACTGATATATTGTGCATATTTTTCCTGTTTTTTTTTTAATCAGGAATATCCTTCCATGTAAAAACAGGCAGATTTAATACATTCTTTTCCATAGCCGTTGTTTTCTACTTTATCAGTATATACGGCAATGTGTTTAACTATTCCAATGCAGCTGAGCATGTAGAGTATTTCCATATATTTTATTAAGGGAGGGGGTCTTTCTCTCTCTCTCTTTTTTTTTTTTGCTATTACATATCATACTGTAGTGAACACCTTTTTACATATATCCTTTAGCAATTGTTTGAATATTTACGTAGGCTAGATTCCTAAAAATAGAAAAGCTGAGGTTATTTTTGTGCATTTAAATTTCGACAAGTACCTCACATTGCTCCCATGGGGCTTATGCCAGTCTCCACTGGCATCAGTGGCATAAAAATGAGGGTTACCCCCTCCACCCTCAATATCCATGAGTATTATCCATATTTTTAATATCTGTCAATATGTTAGAAACAATATGTTGTTTTAATCTGTATGATTTTGAACATCTTTTTATATATTTATTTGTTAGCTATGTTTCTTCTTTTGGAAATTGACCTAACATATTTTTTACCCAGTTTCTGCTTTATCTTTTTCTTCTTAAATTCTAGGCACTCCCCAATATTCCTAATAATTATCCAGTATTGATAATTATATAGCAGACTCTTTACATGCATTATCTCACTTGAAACTCATAAGTAGATAATATCCTCATTTTAAGATAAAGAATCCTCAATCTTCATTTTCAGATAAGAAACTGAGGCTCAGATAGTTATGTAAAGTGTCCAAGTATAGTGAGCAGACACTATTAAACCCTGTTGCCGAGATAAGTAGTCTGTAAATAGTTATCGCAGTCTTCAATGTGTATTTACTTTGTCCCAACTATTCTATATCAGTAAAAGAGTAAATTCAGCAAATTGGCTATTTGGAGAATTGATCAAGTTGGCGATGTGAAAACTGACCAGGAGTCCTCACCTGCACATGTAAAATGACACTAAATAAGTGGAAGAACCCTAGAATTGAGCCTAAATTTTCTAATTAGTATTTAATCACTGTTTTTTTCTGCTGCCTCACACGTTCTAAACTGGAGATAGGAGATGGATGGGGACGCAGTGCAATGAAAATGTATGTAACAAAGTTTAAATTATCTGAAGACTGATGCTATATATGGTATACTAATTAGATCCTTTGAGAGAAGGTATCAGAATTTACCTGAGAGAGGCTGGTTAAATCACAAAGTTTTAATATAAACTGCTAAGTCGCTTCAGTCGTGTCCGACTCTGTGTGACCCCATAGACAGCAGCCCACCAGGTTTCCCCGTCCCTGGGATTCTCCAGGCAAGAACACTGGAGTAGGTTGCCATTTCCTTCTCCAATGCATGAAAGTGAAAAGTGAAAGTGAAGTCACTCAGTGGTGTCCGACTCTTGGCGACCCCATGGACTGCAGCCTACCAGGCTCCTCCGTCCATGGGATTTTCCAGGCAAGAGTACTGGAGTGGGGTGCCATTGAGTTCTAATAAAGTGCTGGAATGGACTGATTTAAAAGTTTTACTTTGAAACTGTTGTTTCTTCTACTTAGAAAGTTGAAATTAAGATAAACTGTGGGCCTTGGGATAACACACAGAACTAACTCAGGCCACTCCATTCTCAGCTTTTCCCCTTGGTTCCATCTGTATGGAAAATGCATTAATGATCTTTATCCAGAGTACATTTATTCTCCTATAGTCTTTGAATTGACAAGTACCAGAACATAGACCTGCGTCCTACATTCTAGACATTAGCATGCAGATGTAGGTAAATTCTTTTGGGTTAAGAGGGGATTGAGGGAGTACCCTGGCAGTCCAATGGTTAAGACTCCACTCTGTCACTGCAGAGTGCACAGGTTCAATCCCTGGTTAGGAAACTAAGATCTTGCATGCTCAGCCAAAAGGGAAAAAAAAAAAAAAAAGGGACCTTGAACATTGAATTGATTCTGCTTAGTAATTTTTGTTTTTTAAGGAACAAATAATCATTACATTTTGTCTTTTGTATATGAAAGAAAAGGTTTTGTGCTACCATCAGTTATATCTAGCATTTAAGAGTCAGTATGATATAATCTTTATATTGTAACAATCGATTTTGAGTTTTATACATCAAAAAAAAGAAAAAGAAAGAGGTGAATTGATGGAGAGGTAGCAGGATGGATAGATGGACAGATATGCGATAGGAAAAGATAGTAAAATGTTACAGTAGAACCTGTAGTGGATATACGGATATTTACGATAATATTCTTTCAACTTTTTTATGTTTGAAAGTTTTCATAACAAATATTGGGGGAAAAAAACACCCTGAAATTTAGACCTGGGTCTACTTTTTTTCTTTTTCTGCTGCACCCTGTGACATGTGAGATCTTAGTCTCATATGCTGCACCCTCTGCCGTAAAGCACAGAGTCGTAACCGCTGGACCACCAGGGAACTCTCCTAGGTCTACTATCTAATAGCATTGTTGGGAATTTCCTGGCGGCCCAGTGGTGAGGACTCTGAGCTTTCACTGCTGTGGGCCCAAGTTCCATCCCTGGTTGGAGAACCAAGATCCCACAAGCTGCGTGATGTGGTCAAAAACAAAATAGCATTGTGATCTGAGAAAAAGCCCTTAATCTATGTTAGAAATTAAATAACATGATTTTCCTATTTTAAATAAGGATCAAATAATACCATGTATAGGGAAGTAATTTGAAAAGTATACTGTTCAATTAAATAGTACTATTATTTCCCCTCTTGATGATTTCAGTAGCTATTCTTAGTTCAGATTAGTTTGAAGAAAGGAAGAAAATGTTCTACATGGCTTTCTTAATGAGAAAAAACTCCCATACAGCCTTCAGCTCTCCTGCCAGTGGACAGGAGGGTCTCAGTTCTCTCTGAAGGCCATTGTCTTTATATTTTTATATTTTAAAAACGCATGTAAATCAAATTGCTTTCTATTTCAGGAAGCAGTAGGGGACACACTAGAAGAACTGTGGATCTCCTACAATTTTATTGAGAAGTTGAAAGGGATCCATGTAATGAAGAAACTGAAGATTCTCTACATGTCTAATAACCTGGTGAAAGACTGGGGTGAGGCTGGCTCTTTGCTAATCTTCTACCTCATGTTTATAGAAAATAACCCAGTAGGGAACAAGATACAATTGAGGACATTTCTTTCTCAGCACAGAGGGAAATAGCTATATGAGTTCCTATATTTCATCTAAACACTTGACATTTACATTTAAATGGTTACTTAGAAATGATTGTAAGGTCCTAGTCCTATTAATCATGGAAAAAAATTTCAATTATTGTCCAAAGGCTAAAAGGAATCAGTTTAATAATTCTTAGATGGAAGACTTATTTAACATGTAATTGCTTTTCTTTTTTGTTGTACACCATCCATTTAGCATTTTTAAAGCCCTGCTGTGTGCCTTGAACCATGCCAAGCTCTTGAGATACATAATTGAATAGAACACTATCCCTGCCCTCAAGGAGTTCACAGCTTAGTGGGCAAGATTAGTTTATGAGTTAATAATTTGAAAACTGTGTGATACGTTCTACAGTAGAGACTTGAAGTATTCAGAGATGAAGGGATGGGCAGAGACAAAGGCAGTTTAATTTAGCTGATACTGATGCATACAGTATAGAGAAGACCTACCACTGGAGGTTGATTTGTTGATTCTGAACCTCATTTCTTCTTTGTATCCCATCCTTAGGCTAACACAAAGGTAGAAGAGGTATGTCACCCTTTCTATAATGTCTTCAGAGAATGGCTTCCTATGGTATAATTTCCCCTACTTCCTTCAAAACCTAACAAGTTGTTCTGAATAGTCACAAACTAAGAGCTAGTGGTATTGGAATTCAGCCCCTAAAATCATAACGGTAAAACTTGCCATTTTAATATGTAATGTATTCTTTGCACTTGTAGCTGAATTTGTGAAGCTGGCAGAACTGCCATGCCTAGAAGACCTGGTGTTTGTAGGCAATCCCTTGGAAGAGAAACATTCTGCTGAGGGGAACTGGGTTGAAGAGGCAACCAAGAGAGTGCCCAAACTGAAAAAGCTAGATGGTGAGTGACTGTGGGCCAGCTTAGAAATATTTTTTGGGTATAAGAATTGAATTTGTATCATGGAATCATGAAAAGCAGCAAAACTAAAGCAAATGATAGGTTATCTCTCTTCTCCAAGACCATTTCTGTCCATAGGAAATTTTATGGTCCCAGTTTGGGCCAGAATGAGATGAAAAACTTCTAGGATCATCCCTAAACCAAAAGCTTATGAGAAATCTGGGTTTATTCTCAAGTCCCAAAGATATTATATTGCAAAATAATTAGACATAAATAGTAAACAGTTGCTTTTTCACAATTGGATCAAAATTGTAATGTTTTCTCTCCTTCTCCTCCCTAATTTTAGTTTCCCAATACCTAAAACTGGAGAAGGAAATGGCAACTCACTCCAGTATTCATGCCTGGAAATTTCCATGGACAAAGGAGCCTGGCGGGCTACAGTCTATGGGGTCACAAAGAGTTGGACACAACTGAGTGACTGAGCACATGCACTCAATACCTAAGATAGGTGACAATGTCAAGAAAAATCCTTGACTGATTGGATTCAAGTCCCAGTTCCACCACTTATTAGCTTTTTTGTCATGGGTTCAAGTCCCAGTTCTACCACTTAATAGCTTTTTTTGTCATTTTACTGATTAATAATTCACCTTACCAAACTTTCTTCTTTTGTCATCTAAAAACTAGAAATGATAAAAGTCACAGACCTCTCTGGGTCACTCCTCCTCCCAGTGGTGCTATCAGGAAGCCATTCATGCAGTATGTTCCCTTTTTTCCCTCTGGTCACTTATCAAAGGGTAAAATAACAAAAACTGTAGACTGCCTCTTGTGGGAGGTATAGGAATAAACACGAAGAGGCAAACAGGTTTCTTAGATACTGGTGATGTTCTATTTCTTAAATTGGATGATGGATATATAAAAATTGGTTCTGTTATTCTTTAAATTATTTATATTGTACCTATATGAAAGAATGTTCATAATTTAAAATAAAATAGCAGAAAAGAGAGGGTATATTAGAGTCTTGGACTTTAGCCTTTTTATGTTCGACTTTGGTTAGACTCCAAAACTATTTGAAATCATTTGTCTTCCTTTCTGAATGTGCACAAAAAGTGAATCTCTTCCATTAAGAATAGAAAAGAATCTCTTATGTAGACCCTGAATAGACCATGCCATATTTAGCCTTTTGGACCAAGTATTGCCTTCAGGCCGGTATGAGGAGCCCCTGGAAGAATGACCTTGGTCTACCTTAAACCAGTGAGATAGAACATACATGGCCATGGCTACTAACAAGCCTATTTTTGCTCCTCTTCAGTTGCTTGTAAGAAAAAGTGAGAGATGTTAAAGAGCTAAAATGAAAAAGACAGACTATACCAAATGTTAGTAGAAAATGGAGCAACTAGAACTCTCATAACCTGCTGGACGGCAACATAACTTGGCATAACTTTGGAAAACTAGCATTATCTACAAAAGCACTACATACACACCCCTTATGACCCAGCAGATTTTCTCCTAGTTACATACCCAAAAGAAAAGAGTATGGATGTTTACCAAAAGGCAGTATGACAATGCTTATAGCACCACTATTTTAATAACTGTACATTGGAAACAACCCAAATGCCCACCAACAATAAATAAATTACGACATATTCGTACAATGGAACATTAAACAACAATGAGAATGAATGAACTATAATTTCACACAATGTACATGAATGATACAAACATATTGTTGAGCAAAAGAAGCCAAACACAGAGTATATGCAATATCGTTCTATTCATACCAATTTCAAAATCAGGCAACATAATCTATGGTGTTAGACATTAGGATAGAATATACCTTTTGTTGGGGGACAATGACAAGAAGGGGGCTTGAGGAAGTTTAGGGGATTCTGATAATGTTCTCTTCCTAATCTGGGTGCTGGTTACCAGATATGTCCATTTTGGGTACGGTTATCAATCTGCATACTTACAGTTTGTGTACTTTGTATTTCAACAAGACATTCACTAGCCCCCATAAACAGATGCTGTGGGAAGTACAGAGAGGTAAAACTCTGCTCAATGCCATAAAGAAGAATCACACAGGAAGAGGCACTGGAGTTGGTTCTTAATTAAAGCTAGGGCTTAGATGGGAGGTGTGTTGGGAAGGCCATTCCAAAATGGAGGAACTTTGTTAACCAAGAATCCAGAGGTGTAGTGGTTTGCAAGATAAGTTTGGGAAGCAGTTGAGTTGATCAGTTTATCCGGAGTGGAGGGTGACTGATTGAAGAGGTAAGACAGAATAGTTGACTAAGGTCAAATTATGCTGCTGCTGCTACGTCGCTTCAGTCGTGTCCGACTCTTTGCGACCCCATAGACGGCAGCCCACCAGGTTTCCCCATCCCTGGGATTCTCCAGGCAAGAACACTGGAGTGGGTTGCCATTTCCTTTTCCAATGCATGAAAGTGAAAAGTGAAGGTGAAGTCGCTCAGTCATGTCCAACTCTAGCGACCCCATGGACTACAGCCCACCAGGCTCCTCCGTCCATGGGATTTTCCAGGCAAGAGTACTGGAGTGGGGTGCCATATGGGCATGCTTCAAATGCCAGAGCTCAGAAATGGGTTTGCCCAGTGAGAGCTGAGGATGTATTTTGTTTTTTGTCCCTTGGTTCTTTTTATTTTTTTCCAATTTATCCTCAATGTTTAATATCTGGGGGAGTAACATGGAAATTCAGATTCTGGCAATACTGGGATTGCATATCTTATTGTGAAAAATGAGTATTTCTTTGTGTTTAATGTACAGACTTTTTCTTGTGTTATAGGGCCTTATTTTTCTGCCTGGTACCTGTAGGTGTTTTTATTTGCAGCTCTTCATTTGGGGAGCTGAATATTTATAATTACCTAATCAGCTTGGAAATTCTTCTTAGAGGTTTTTTAGATAACTTGAAATATAAAAGATTATTTTGTGGTATCATTTTATTATAGCACACTTCACAGCATCCTCAGGTTTACAAAAAAATATTTTCATGTAGAATTTCACAATCTCTTGAGAATGACCAGAAATAATTTTCTTTTTCATTTTTAGGTACCCCAGTAATTAAAGAAGATGAGGAAGAAGATAACTAACACTACATTTTCCACTTTGTGTTAACTTATTTAAATGTCATAAGAATAGATAAGTTTTGTATAGTTGTTTATTTTAAAGATTCTGTGTGGGGCAAATGGTTCTTAGACCTCTCATTCCTATCTTTTATTCTCTTAAACCTATTCAGTATCTCTCCCCCACAACAACACCAACCTTATATATTCTAGTTCTCTTTTTAGAAACTACACATTTTCAGGTTTTGTCTTCAGTCCCAGTTACATACTGTGTGGCCCCATCTACTGAAACCTTCATAGACCAGTCATTTTTAATAACAAAAGAAATGTGTTGCTTTATTCAGTTTGTTTAGATTTGTTTTAGGCCAGACATTTAAATATATATACTTAACTATTGAATCTGTAGGCCATCTTTCCTGAAGGTCCATCTCTTTATGACTCAGAAGCACAAATATGCCATGCCTTTGGTTCGGGAAGAGTTCCTCTTAGAATTACAGCAGCAGCCCTAGAATCAAGACACCAAAGTCGAATTGGAAAAGTTAGAGTGAAAAAAGGAAAAATGAGTACCTTGGAGGCCTTATAAGCCCATGTTGTATTTACTTATCTTTTGTTCCACAAGTGTGCGCATTGTCAACTGGAATTTACGTTGTGTTGACCTGCATGTCCACTCAAGTCCTGTACACAATCAGCCAATTGTTCTGTGATCCAGGTCAGTGGTTAAAATGACTGTCATGATCACTCCTTTGACTTGTACTTTGGCCTTATTACACATGTGGACCTAATCTTAGGCACACTTTTTTGGTTTATAGTTCCTTATTTGTTAAATAAGGAAATGTATATAAGCAGTAGTTATATTTGAATTCCTAGCTTAAATGTTGGCCATTCATATTTTTTAAAATTTGCCCTAATAACTTCGGTCTGTTGACTGTCACGTTGAAAGAAGTAATTGTTGTGAAGGTAAAGAACTTAAAAGACTGGATTTGGTATCTTTCAATAAGTCAAATTTAGTATTTCAAAGTATATTTTTAGAAATGTTTAAGTTAAACAGCTCTAAAAATAAATTATGTAAATGGTTGTGGAAGGAAAAGATGTTTCATTATGGAATCCCAGGCAAATGGCAATATTTTTAAGGATTGCCTCTTCTGTGAAGGATACTAGGTGATTTAACCTCAAAACTGCAAAGCAATAGCTGGATGCAGAGTTTAGAATTTATCATATAAGAAAAATTTGTTTTTGGAAAATGCAAGATATGGTAGTCAGTAATCCAGATGAAGTCCATAGTAGTCTGTGACTGGGTCACTGATAGACTGCAAAAAAGAAGTCGAGGCCCTCTGCCAAATTGTGCCTAAAGTCCCTCAACCAGAGATTATTAATGGTTGCTATTAATATTTCCCCATTTACTTATGTAAAACCAGTCAAAGAAACAAAAGTAGTCCTGGCTTTCAGAAGTTGGCAGCTATTTTAGTAGGAACTACATGATTTCTCTGAATCACTCTGATCAAAAGGGACCCACTGCTTTGACAATCAATTCTAAATAAGTCTAGTGCTTTTTTAGCTTCTTTATGCTCTTCCTTAGTTTGATAGGAAGAAATCTTTGCTCTGACTGGCTTATACATTCAGAGCCTTTGAGTATTTTTTTCTGAACCATAGGCAATGAGAATTACCCTTGGTGATATTTAAGGCCCATAAACTAAGAGGGAAGACGATCTTTTCTTGTACTTTGCACTTCATCTAGTAAGTAAGTTTGAAGCCATATTGCTATGCATGGATGTATTTTCAAAAGTTATGCTGGAAGTGAATATAATAGGGAATGAATGAATGACTTCATATTGAATTTATTTATAAAATGGCTTACACTGTTGATGATTGACTTTTTTGAATTCTGTAGTATAGAAACTAATTTTTCTCCTTTTTTTTAAAAAAGTTTTAATTGGAGGATAATTGCTTTATCTCCTTGTTTCTTAATGTCTTTTAATCACTGGTAGTTCTCAGAGAAGTGTAAGGTGCTTTTCTGTGTTAATTTCACACACAATTTATAGTTCAGTTTCACTCAGCAAATATTTGAATGACTTCTGTGCATCCTTTTCTTAGAATTAGAGCGAGAATTCATGTCATTAGAAAATGAAAGATAAGGTATATGAAGAAGTTCAGAATATTCTTTCAACTAATTCTTTATGTCATCCTTTACTGCTGCAAATTTAGCTGATAGTAAATGCCTTTGGTTTATGCTTCTAGGATTAGATATTTGACCTACTTGAAATGGATTCTGTGTTCCTTGCTTAAGACATAATGCCATTTTAGTGGATCATTCAATTTCTTCTATTCCTGTAGTGATGGAATCAGTGAAAGTGAAAAGTGAAGGTCACGGTTGTGTCTGACTCTTTGTGATCCTGTGGACTGTAGCCTGCCAGGCTCCTCTGTCCCTGGAATTCTCCAGGCCAGAATACTGGAGTGGGTAGCTGTTCCCTTCTCCAGGGAATCTTCCTGACCCAGGGATTGAACCAGGGTCTCCTGCATTGCAGGCAGATTCTTTACCAGCTGAGCTACCAGGGAATCAGTACAGTATTTTAATTTTTCACAGGAAATTTTATTATAGCCTACTGAGGAATTCAGCTTTCCTATGCTCCCTAACTCTAAGCTTATATTGTATTACCTAGTCAGGTTTTGAAAGATTTTTGTGTTCTTTGTAAATAGGAGTGTGTTCCTTTAAACCAGAGTTTCTCAACCTGGCACTATTAATATTTTACGCTGGATAGTGTTGCAGGGTATGGCTGGCTGTTCCTTGTAGTAGGGGATGTTTAGCAGCATCTCTGGCTTTTACACACTAGATGCCAGTAGAACACTCTCCCATGTTGTGACAACCAAAAGTGTCTGTAGACATCGCCATCTGCCCTGTGGGGCACAAGGGTGGGAACAGATTTGCCCCTGGTTAAGAACCAGTGCTTTGTAGAAACATTCCTTTTTCCAAGGTCCATTTATTTTCATTCTGTAGTCATATGCTCGGAGAAGGCAATGGCACCCCACTCCAGTACTCTCGCCTGGAAAATCCCATGGATGGAGGAGCCTGGGAGGCTGCAGTCCATGGAGTCGTTAAGAGTCTGACACAACTGAGAGACTTCACTTTCACTTTTCATTTTCATGCATTGGAGAAGGAAATGGCAACCCACTCCAGTGTTCTTGCCTGGAGAATCCCAGGGACGGGGGAGCCTGGTGGGCTGCTGTTTATGTGGTCGCACAGAGTCGGACATGACTGAAGCGATTTAGCAGCAGCAGCAGTCATATGCTACCGGAGTTGTTTCAGAGGTGATATATTTGATAATCATGGATAGAAGGAAATGGTCACTGGTGTTTTCCTTGTAATGCTGTTTTTAATAATTTTCATGTAACATTAGAAACTCAGGGCTGGAAGGCTCAACTTATGTTTTTCAGCAGGGTCTCTACTTTTATTGTTTAGCATTCTTACTTAGGACAATAAGTGTTAACCTACCTCTCCTTACTATCAACAGAATCCAATTTTATGATAGATTTTGCTTTGTCTCTGAAGTTTAACATTTTGAGTATAGAAAACAGATCATCATTCTTTAGGTGTTCATTCTTTATTCATTGTCCAATAATGCACAAATTTTGTAGACTGTAGCAGTCATTAAATACAGAAAAATATTGTATAAAATTTGGTAATTATATATGAAAGTAGCTGGCATAGACACTAACTTTGCATGTGATCAGAAGAATGTCTGGTCATAATTGCCCAGTAACTTGGTATGGTTACTGGATCTATTCCACAAATAGAGGTGGTATAAGACATGTTAATGTGGTTCCTGTGTAAAGAGAAAATTTGACTTGAATAGACGCTTCTGATACCTCTTACCAGTTGGCCTCAAGTAGAATAAGGAGGAGTAAGAAATGAATCTTAACAGTTAACTTATCCTCAGAGTTGGTGATGTGTAAGTTGAGTTGAAGGTAGTTGTCTATGTGACCCAGAATCTTCCAGCTGGATTTTTCTTAGGACAAAATGGAAAATGCGTAGGGCCTGGAAAGGTTGGATTAAGTGACTAACTTAAAAAGAACTGGGGGGAAGTGTCAAAGCATTGATTATGAGTAGTCTGATTGTCTAAACTGCAATCTGATTGTCTGTTCACAGAGACCTTACGTTGTAAATATTGGCAAAGGGAGAAAAATAACTGTTAAATTGGAAGTTATCCTTTAGCAGAAATCAGTTCCTTTGGCATGCATTTTATTTATTTGGCCTGCTTAATATGTCTGTAAATAACTGAATATAAAACAAATTCAGTGCAGCAGAGCTGGTGCTTCTGACACAGCTAACTTGACCATATTCCTTTATCTTCACTTTAGCATGAGTGTTTTTAACTATAAGTGCAATAAAAAAAAAAAAATTAAGGGTATGTTTTTTTAAAAAATCACTGAACTTTTAGAAATCCCTCATTTATATCTCCATTCCTGCCTTATTATCAACCAGCGACTACAAAGAAAGAAAATGAACAAGTAGACTGAGTCTTACCTTTTTCTAACCTAAGATAAATTTTCACTTGACATTTGGAGGAGTCATAACTGGATTCTAGTTAATTTCCCATATTGGGCTGGTTAGAAGGAACCAGCCAACCAAATTATGATCTAGCAAATTTAACAAGGAGGTGAGGGAGAGGAAGCTATTTTACAGTCGATTTGCACTTTAAAATGAACTGGATGTTGGTGAAAAGTACTCTCAAAGGGCAGATGGGTAAATACCCAGCCTGCATGTGGATATTAGAGAATTAAAGTTCATCCTTGCTTGTTCTGAGCCCACCGGAGCAGTAGTTCTGTGTCATCATAATCAGAGTCAGGATTTCCTTATTTCCCTAGTTGGTGTCATCTTCCATGTCTGCTACATGAAGTCATCCCTCTGGGGGATTTATTAAGTAGAATTCTGCTACTCAGAATGGAAACTTTGTGAGTTATCTTTCCTATATCTAGATTTAAAAAGTTAATTTAGATGTTGGCTAGATTAAGTTGTGGCTAATGTTACAACGTTGGGATGTTCTTTGCTTTTTTGATCAGCAGGGTACCTGCCTCTGAGGTGCTATTGCCTAGAGGGATCAATATCAAAAGACCAGTGAGTTGGTAGCTGTAGAGAATATGCATACAGGCAGCTCCTTCTCCCAGGGTGTCAGTCATGGTCATGAGCATCATTCCAGAATCTTTGGCTTCTAGAACCAACTCCATTCTGAAGAACATTTTAACATGTATTAATACTTTAGTAATAATCTTTTATATGCAGGAATTTTGTAGCATGACTTTATGACTAAACTTATTGTGTTAAATTATTTAGAAATGTTGTTTCCGAATGTTATTTTGTGAGACTTGTTTTAAAACAGTAATAAATTGTGTTATTTTATAGAAAATCTATTTGTATCTTTTTTGATTACTGTCCATTAGTTTTAACTAATATAGAGCAATTATGTGAACTCTCAATGATATTCAGTTCCAAAGAAATTCAGTCTTTGGATGACATTCCACACAGCTTGTGTGTGAGTGAGAGGGAGAAAAAGAAGGGGGGATTGACTCATTTCTTTGTGCTAAAATTATTTTTCAGTAGTTTACTCCTCTCTCAGGTTTGTAAGTCTTACCCAGTTCTCTGGGCACCATTTCAAATGACTTAAGATCCTGGAAGAAGCACTTCCAGAGACAGCAAGTTACTACCGCACTTGGCCATTGCTAGTCCTCTCCTCATCTCCAGAAGTGTACAAGGTTAAGCTTGGCAGATAGGCCCTTGATTTGTTGCCTGAAATGGCCTGGTGTTGGCTAGCTCTTTTCTGATACACAAGAAACAGGAAGAACCCAGCAATAGCAATGATACTACACATTTTCCCAGCACATATTCTATGCTGTCAAATGTAACTCTGGTCACAGAATGGGACTGTATTGCAGTTTCTGCTTCTTTATTCCACAGTTCTTTGATTATGAGGATATGTTTCTTGCTGTTGTCCTCCTTTATAAAGCAGATTTTGAGCCTATAAAGAGAAAACCTTAATTCAGATCATAAATAGCACGTTATTTTCAGTTCATTGTTTTCTAGAATAAAGGGTGAACATCTAGAATTCTGACATTGTTTTCTGCCATATATATGTATTGCATTAGTATGTGTGTATGTATATGTAGATATATGCAATTATAGTGAGAGAATCCTAAGTGATGACTTTCCCTCCTAAAATGCAATCAATTCTGCAGCCATAAAAAGATATGGTGTATCCCTATATATGGATAAAGTATGTCCATATTGGGTAAAAAACATGAAGAACCTATTACTTCTTTTTGTTATGAGTGTAATATGTGTATATGTGTATGGTGGGAAGAGGGTGTATGTTTATGATGGCATGTTGGTGAGAAGGTGGGAGTGAGTGTGTGAAGACAGGATTGTGAGAGGTGAGGAGAGTGTGTACCAGTGCCAAGCCTGTGGGAGTGGAGGAGGAAGTTATGAGTGGGGAAGAGGGGGAATGCAGACATGCTTGTGGAGGTGAGTTAAGGTCTGCAAATGTGTTGTGGGGGTCAAAGATGTGATGTGTGTGTTGAGAGAAGAAAGGAAGATGGAGGAACAGACATGGTAAGTGAGGACATGAATGAGTGTACAGAAAAATATACCCATACAAAAATATACCATATACCAATTATCAGCCTTTATAAATAAGTTTACCTTGTGATCATTACACAGACCAGCTAGCCTTGTTACTATGGGAAAACTCCACTGAACTCTTATGTTCATTTAATCACTTCTGGATTTACTAGAATTTCAAAAGATGGACAACTTCAGTCACTGAATCTCTGGAACCAAATAAACATGTTTTAAGTTGTATTTCTCTTTTTATATCCTCTTGATATAAGTGACTGCTGTGATACTGAACCATCAATTTTATACAAGTATGATGAGTTATTATTCCTGCAGTGAAACAGTTTTAGCTGAAAAAAGATTTACAAGGGCGGCAGGGGGTTGGGGGGCATGGGGGGGGGGAAGCATTGCTAGATAACCTCCTAAACTCCATTTCAGGATTTTCTAACATTTTATAGTAAGTTAATATTTAGTTATCAACTAAATAAATATTTAGTTGATTTTGCCTTCAAACACTTCTCTGGTAGAAAACATGCAAAGATTGAATATATTGAAAGGTACTGCAACTTCAAATTACATAGTATGATATAAAACTTAAAAGAACTGAGGTTTGGGGTTTTTTTCAGTGACATGGCGAAGTCTTCCTAAGAAGATCATAGAGCTTAATTACACTGAAATTTTTCATACATGTCAGAAAAACAAGACAGAATTTAAAAAATATTTTTATTAATAAACATGTATTTGATAACTTCAAACTGAGAACCAGCATGAACAAGGTAAACTACTCTTCAATGATAAAGATTTGAAATGGGGGAATAGATACTGAGCTGGTTCATATTAACCTCCCTGTTCTATTCCTATCTTGTTCAGTGAAGACTTGATACACAACTCTGTAAGTGCAGTATTTCTAACACCTCCTTTTACAGCCTCAGAACACGTCTCAGTTAAACTGATCTAGATGTTTAAAGATGAAAAATGAGAAATTTGCACTGGAAAGTTGAATAATATCTAATTCACACTTCTTTCCGTTAATATAAATCAGGAACAATTTACAGTAAACACAAAAACTACTCACAAGAGTAGTAATAACAACAGTTCACATTTTTACTCAACACTTCCTGTGTGAGCCAGGCCATGCACTAAACTTCTGAACACGCAATTTCACATTCAGTTACCTCTGGGAAGTGTCACGAGTTCCCATGGTTTTCACAACTGATGATGATGCCATGATGACAGCTTGCAGCACTGACAACTTGCACTGTCCAAGCCTTTCCCTGGCATTGTGGCTGACATGACTCACTTGTACTGCAGCAGCTCTGGTGCTCGCTTGCAAGGTTTTACCAATGTTAACGTGAATATGCAGGCCTGACTTACCCCAGGAAAATCACACTAAGTCTTTACCACTAGGTGACATACCTGCAGGACAGCACAGAAACACGAAAAGCAGCTGTGATCTAGGTCTGCACTAAAGTCCGTTTTCTCGGGACTCAGAAGTGCCCCTCCAGGCCTAACTGCAAGAGGGCGGCTTCAGCTGCCGCCTCCTCTTCCTTGGCCTCCTCCTCACGGATCTGCACAAGCAACTGGAAGAGGTTAGGGGCCGGCCCTTCCGCAGCCCCGGTCAGCCATAGCTGCCTTCGGATGGCCCCGCTGTGGTTGGCCCCCGCAATGACTTGTTCCAGGCGGGCTTGGTTCACGTTCTCTTTATCTATGGCTCCCTTCTCCACCACCTTCTGCAGCAGGGGCTCCAGACGAATGACATAAGCAGATAATTTTTCTCCCGGGTTCTGGTAAGTGTTCAGAAATCTGACCTGCACATCCCTGGAGCTCTCCACGCTTCCAAACACCTGCTCAAGTGCCTTCAGGCATTCGGCGGTGGTAATATCTGGGTTGTTGGTCTTGAGGATGCGGATGACATCAGCGGCAGGGCCTCGAAGACTCTCCATCAACCGCCGCCTCTTTTCTATATCAGACACCTGCCACTCCTCAATGACCTCATTAGCGTGTTCCAGCCAGGGCTCAAATGTCTCCTCCCCAGGCCCCGGGATGTCCCTCCCCGAGAACAACGTCAGCTTCTTGTACCATATGGACTCTATAAGAGGCTTAATAACATTATCCAAAATATAGTTTAGCATCTCTGCTGGCATATCTGGGCCTGGGGCTGGAGAGGAGTTCTCAAACCCAAGGACACGGGCAACATCTTGCACAGTCCATCCCTCTCGGGCTAGGAAGAGATGCAACCTTTCTAGAAATTCAGCGTCGGAAGTCGGAGGCTTAAAGACTACTTTCCAGACCCCTCCTTTACCCGGCATCTCCCTGGGGATGGCAGCGTAATCCACAGTGCCAGTGAGCTCTAACAAGGCTGCTTTGGCATTCTCTTCCCTCCAGAACATTCTCCCAAGCACTCGATAGTGCACCTGGGGCATCGCAGCCTGGAGGGTCTCTTCGATTTCAGCCTCATCGCAGTTCACCGGGATCCCCCAGACCAGCAGGGCTCTCTGGGAATTCACATCCATCCCTCTACACCAGTCTTCCAACAGTGTCATCGCCATTTCCCCAACTATCAAGGGCCCCTGATAGTTGGGTTATCAGGGGGTTAGATACGAGTCAAAACTGTGGCTCCCTGTGCTAAAGGACTTAGGACGACAGCGGACACTCCCCTGCAATTTGCCCGAGGAGTCAAGCTTCACGCAATCACAATTAACCAACGACACCAGAATCCGGCTCTCGTCCTTTCACTGCCCCCACCAACGTCCGTCCTCCACGTCCTCGGAGCGAAACTTGGGGGATGCTCAGTCACGCGCCCAACGCCATCTTGTGTCTCCGATCGGCATCCGCGGGCCCGGTCCCGCACCTGCAGGCAGGGTGTCGCGTCTCCGCGCAGAGGCCCGGAGGGAAGACAGGCGGAGATGGCAGGAGACGCCGCGCTCTGAAGAGGCCGCCGGGGTGTGATCCCGGGGCGTGGCCGCCCGTTCTCCGCAGCTCAGGCGCCGGCCACTCGCTGCTGCCCCTCCTGGCATCAACCCGGCTTCCGCGGTCAGAGCTCGGCCTTCAGGCGCGCGAGGAGCCGCTCTTCTGCAGACTGCGAACTGTGCCGCCCCTGCAGGGGGAGACTGTCCAGAGGTCGCCGCGAGGCCAGCCCAAGAGCGGCTTCTTCACTGGCGCAGGTACACCCCTCTGGGCGGCGACGACAGTCGGATACCCTGAGCACCAGCAGCCGAGGCGCGGGAAGGAGGCGGAAGCGAGGCTAGAGGCGGCGCCGGCGAAGGCAGGCCGCAGGGGCTGCGCGTGGGCTGCGGCGAGCTGACCCGGAACGGAGTAGAGAGGCTGCCGGCCTGACTGACCCGCAGCCAGCCCAGGCGTTACTGCGGCAGCGAGGGGCGGGGCCGGCCGGCGAGTGGCTTTCGCCCCGCCCCCGCATCCGAAGCCTGCGCGAGCGTAGCCAAGGCAACGGCGGCCTGGAAGACTCCAGACCCTGACGCTCCGGCTGCCTGCGGTTGCCATGGTGCTAGCAAGGGACTCGCGGAGCGTTCTCTGATGGCGCATTTCCTTTTTCACACTTTCCAGATTTTTTTTTTTTTAAACAAAGCACTGTGTTTAAAAGTTTAATTCTGGAGTGCATTGAAAATGATATGAGTCTGTCAAGGAAGACTTAACTCACGTCGCTCCTTCAACCAGTCCAGTTCAGTCGCTCAGTCATTTCCGACTCTTTGCGACCCCATGGACTGCAGCACGCCAGGTCTCCTTGTCCACTCCCAACTCCCGGAGTTTTCTGTTCAAAAACAGATGCGGTACCAGCCAATCGATCGCACTGTGCACCCTCCGCGAACTTCATCCCAATAAGACTAAAACGCTGGAAGTGTGCAGTGTTTTCCTGTCAGACACTGAGTTGAGCCTTTTTCTTCTAAAATTTTGTAAGATCTAGATCTATTAAGTAACCTTTGTAGCCAAGCAAACGCTAGTGTGTTATTTCCCCTGTCCTGGCATCATTGACAATGGACTGATAAAACAGAATGCTCATGGTTCAAAAATTTCACGTAATCCCTTGCAAGCAAACCAAGGCCGATTTACGTCAATCCCAGATGGTTGAAAATCTCCCCTAAAGGACACAGCATTCAACTATGAATTTTTAAAACCTTATTTAATAAAAGGTTTAAAGATACAGAAGAACATTCAAAAGTAAATAAGTTACATAGGTACATTACAATCACATCAGCAAGATTTTCTTTAGTGTGTTAATTTTTTTTTTTTATAAAAAGCACACAAAAAATAAAATCTTCAGTCTGGTCTATCACAACTGTACAGCAAAAGAGGTAATATTTATATATATGTACACTATTTTAATATGTAACAGTCTTTTTAAAAAAGGGTGCCACAGGCAGCAAACACACAGAAGGCAGTGTCTGATTTTTTTTTTTCAAAATAAAAGGAATATACTTATTTATATGCTATTAAAATATTTGTACAATAATTACAGACTGTCAAGGCTGTTCCTGTGCTCTGTCCCCTCCAAGGCCTTCGACTGAGAGACAAATGAGGAAAAGGTTAAACAGCTGCAAATTGTTAGAGGCAAATATTAACACAGCAAAAATATGGGGAGGACATACAATTGTTTTATAAAAATATGCATACTTCCTGTAAACCTAAGAAGTTAGGTTTGCCAGTATGGTAATAAATACCATCCAAGAAAAGTGAGCCTCAATAAAAACATTTAAATAGCTGAGGCTTGAATATGCGTTGTATTCCTCCTTCATCTTAACATCTGGCATGTGAGAAGAGGTTAGGTCACTGAGGCAGTTAAATATATGGGATCCCTTTAGACATAAGCAGCACACGACCTCTGTGCCAGGGTGGAAGTGGGCAGCAGAAAGGATGGGTGTGTACCTTAGCTGTGAGGGGGGCGGCTGAAGGCATGGAGGACAGTGCTGAAGCACTGTCTCCGTGGGTGGGTAAGAGACCTCAGAGATGGTCTAGAACACAGGCACTAGGTTAGTTTCATGCCCTTAGCTGAGTGTAGGTGGAGGCTGAGAGATGGATATGTGAGATGGTGTGGGGAGAACCTTATAAAGCTGAAGGTGTTTATTGTTTAACTTCTTAAAGCAAAGAGTTTTGAGTAGAAGAAAAAAAATACAAGCCGAACATTTTCATAGGGAGAAAGCACCATAAAGGATACACCTATGCCAGCTTCTGTGGCTGCACCTACTTTATGGCAGGTCACGTGCCACAACTTCATCTGTTCGCTAAACATTTCACCTTTTACACTGCATTCTAGATATAAATTCATTCTGAAACATAAACCTAATTTAAAATTCGATGTTGGGTGGGGTTAATACGGAGAGGTACCATCTTGATTTTCTCCATCTATATTCACCTGCTCTTGTCTCTGTGAGCTTAGAAGAGGAAAATCACTCTAGACAAAGGAGGGTTTCTGTTACCACATGTCCAAAAAGTGGCCTGAAACTAAATGCAGTTTAAATAGAAAAAAACCTCGGGAAATGTAAGTAGCACTTTGGGGCAAAGCTGCGAAGGCACTCATATTACACGTGATTTAGAAAAGAGCCTAAATTTGCTACCTTCCTGTTTTGGGAGGGTATAGGAGATTTTTGCAATCTTGGGCTATTGAGCATGTAGAAACCTATGGAAGAAACTCACTGGGAAGTTAGAGGTCTAGTTTGTCATCAGGAGTTGAGGAAGGAGGAGAATTTTGTCACTCCCAGAGCTGGGCTCCTGTATAACCATATTAATACAGAAATGAATGCAAAAAAAAAAAAAAAAAAAAACCTGATAGTGCATAGTTTAGAACAAAACTCCCCACTCCCAGCTACCAATATGATGCCTTTAGGCTATCTCAGAAGAATAGCAGAATGAATACTTTTTGGCTCCTTCCTAACATGTAGACCTGTTATATACTTGCATTCACTTGGAACTTCTTTTTACACAACTAAAGTTGAATAGAAAGATCAGAGAAATAATTCAGCCCTCCTATGGGGCTGGCAAGTGAAGGGGCCTCCTGAATCTTCTAGCCCTTTCACTTCAGTGACTCCATGCCAAATATGGCTTATTCAAGCCAGAAACAAAACCAGAATTCTGGCTTCCAGCCAATCCCCTCAGGCAACTTGAATGTTCAGCAGGGAGAAGAGGTAGCAATAAGAACTGCATTTGATTTCCCTTCACCCTGCTAGCCTGTGGTTTGGTGACACCTTCCACCTGCTTTCAGTGCTACTATCGTTCCTGTTGGCAAAACTTCCAGAGCAACGGGGCAAGGGACTTTAAGGGTCTTGGAAATACGAGGTTGGGGGAGGGGGTGCCAAGAAGGTGCCTTGTTTTGGGATAAATGCACTTGGGCCTCTGGAAAGAAGGAAGCCCCTGGTCCCTGAGAGGATGTTAAAAATTAAATATTAAGAATAAATAAATAGCTCCCAAATGACACAAGTCAAGGAATGAAGGCTCCTGTCCAATCTGGCTAGGAGGCCTCCCCCTCCCAGGGAAGGATCCAGAAATCTCCAGCATGCACAACTGAGGGCTGAGCTGTGGATATCAGCTAGACCAGGTACGGTGGGGTTAAGGTGGCAGCTGCCGAGGGCAGAACAAAGGCAAGCAGGGAACTTGCACCAAGGAGGAGCAGGCTGGGCTTAGGCTAAGCTCCCTTAGCAGCCTCCAGGGCCTAAAGGTATTTGGCAAAATGGTGGGAAACCAGAAAAGCCAAGGCCTGTCAGAAGCTCCCTCAGGCCTAGCCCTGGAGCAACTCTGCAAATTGTGCACAGTCCCTTCCCTTCAGCAGGCTGAGAGCATGCAAGGAGCACTGGCTCCTTTCCCGAACATCCGAGAAAACCTTCCCGCCCCGGCAGGCTGACCAGGAATGGGTACCTGTCCTGGTCTCTCTCCCTGCCACCCTCCCCGTTCTGGCAGCCTCCCTCCTGGGGAGGAGGTGGCCTCTATAAGGACACAGTTACCGGAGCAGCCAGGCTGAGCTCCCTCTCGGAGATAGCCACCACACTCCTTCCCAGGGAATCCCTTTCTGGGACTTCGGGCAGGCCTGCGCAGGTCCCCTGGGGGGAGGTGAATGCTGCCAAGGGGGCGCACTTGTGCTTTGCTCTCCATGGTGACCGAGGGGAGCAGGGGGAACAAAGACGGAAGCGGCTGCGTGCTGAGATTGTGGCGCTGGGGCCCCTCCCCAGGGGTAGCCCGGGCGAGCAGGGACTTTCCTAGTTTCTGGAAAGCGGGGAGGAAAACTTCCGACAGACCAAATGCAAGAGAACTGGATCCTACAGCCCTTTACACTGCTCCTGGGACCTTTATAAATAAAAAGGGCCGTTTATTGAATTGTATTCGTTTTGCAGAGACAAGTCCGCGCGATCTCTCCCTCCGCAGGCTCCGGAGCTCCAGGCCTCAGCCTCTCTCGCCCGCACCGCTCTCCTCCCGCAGGGCCGGCTGGTGCGGGGAGGCGGCCGCAGTGGCTGCAGCGGCCGCGGCCTCTTTCTCCTTCTGCCTCAGGGCAGCTGCCTTCTTCTCCTGCTCCGCGTGGCTCTTCATGTGGGCGCTGCGACTCTTCACCTTGAAAAACACCCTGTAGCCGAACAGGAGGGGCTCCAGTCAGGTCTGTCTCCCCCACTGAGACCATCGGGCTAGAGCACTTGCACGTGTCTGTTTGAGTGTGTGTGTGTGTGTGTGTGTCTGTGTGTGTGTGTCTGTGTGAGCACTTGCACGTGTCTGAGTGTGTGTGTGTGAGCACTTGCACGTGTGTGTGTGTGTGTGTGTGTGTGTGTGTGTGTGTGTGTGTGTGTGTGTGTGTGTGTGTGTGTGTGTGTGTGTGTGTGTGTCTGCAGTAGGGGCTCCCTGGCCCTTCTGGCTTGCCAGGAGCCACGTGGCCTAGCCCCACCCTCCAACAAAGGCTACCGATTCAGTGACATCATTCCTCTTCTAAAAGCTGCCTAGCGACGTCACTGCCCTGGAAACCCCCTGAGCCAATCAGGAGACGAGGCGCAAGCTGTGACTCCTCCTACTTCTCCGTAGGAATGGCCGCCCGCCCCTCCTCCAACCTCAGCCAACCCGCCAGGTTCCGGTGGAGACTGGGCCTGCCGTCTTACCTGCCGCATTTTTTACAAGGGAAAGTGTTCTCCTGATTCTGGGTCTTATTAAAAGTCTCTGTTTTTTTCTTCTTCTCTGAAAAAGGTAGTGCCCTTCGTGACTTTCCTGGCCCCTCCCTTGGCTTCTCTGAGGCCTGGCCACCCGCAGATCCAGGGGCGTTGGACTCGTGGCTTCGGAGGATGAGGATGTCATTGGCCTGGAGAGAGTCAAAAGAGGAGAGGTGAGAGATTTAGGGAAATGAGAATCCCAAATTCTGGAACATCAGCAAACAGCAGGCTTGTAAAGATCACGCACTCCTGCACAATGGCCCCCTAGCATGCTCTTGAATCTTTCCAATGACAAGGCACTCAGTGTCTTTTTGGAAGCCCAATACATCTTTGACCAGCTCCGTTTTTACAAATTGCTGGTACAGTAGTTTGGTGGGACAGCCCTAGCTCTATAAGATAGGACTTCCTGATGCATCTGACAGGGGTCTTGCTTAATTAATGACATGGCTTCACGTTTTCAGTATTTCGTCTGTGACATTATTCCATAAATGATCTTCAAATCTATGTAACATGTCAGGTCACTCAGAGGGTATAGAGGGGACAGAAGGCCCTGCCACCAGAGAACTCAGTCTGAAGGGACAGACACACAGGCAGCTAGCTCATGACAATAGGGGCCACCATGGGAAATGCCAAGCAGGTAACACAGAGCACAGGACACCTGGTGTAGACCTAGAGGTGCTGCTCAGGGTATGCGAACCATGGACCTTGGGATATGAGAGACCCAGATGGCCATTAGAAGTCACACGTGCATGCACTGGATCAAACCCCATAGAAAAGCATTCATAAAAGTTCAGCAGAACTCAGTGGAGTGTGTATATAAAGAACAGCTCTTAGAGGAGTGCTACCAAGGCTCAGAAGGGAGCAAACCACTGTGTCTACAGTTTGGGAGTGGGGTTTCCTGCAAGTGTGTAAGTATACAAGTTAAACTAACAAAGACTCTCATACTAGTTTGCCAGCAAAGCCTTCCCAGGGGTCTGTCTCTTGTGGGGCCCTCTCCCTGTCTTTTGTGGGGCCAGGAACAGCTCTGGCCAGTGTGTCTTGCTTCTGAGTCTGTGATGTTGTGGACAAAACACTGTACTAAAGTCATTTAGCATCTCTGAACCCAGTTTCCTCCATCTGCAAGGTGGGCGTCAACACTGTATGGGGTTATTATGAGGAATGAATGAGATGATGAACAGGAAAGCACTTTGCAGACATGAATGAGGCACCATTATTGTTATTCCCGTTGTCTCAGCTCCATTTCAGACACTTTTGTCAAGGACGCAGCTCTCTTAGGGGGAGCCCTGTTTGAACTATAAGTCAGGAGTGTTTCCCAACCCTCCCACACACCTTCTGGATTTTCACAAAGTCTCTTTCCTCTGTGTCTCAGATATAGAAGCAGGATAGTGTAAAATTAGTAGCAGATTCTGGAGTCAGGCTGCCTACTAGCTATCTTATCTTGGGCCTCAATCTCATCTGTAAAATGGGAATGATGACAGTACCTACTACCTGGGTTTATGAGGATTAAATGAGTTAACAGCGTAAAATATTTAGTGCACTTCTTGCCACGATGATGACAATCATCGTCATGTTCCTGTTCTGCCCTCCCTCCCACACCCCCAGGCCCAGCTCCAGCCATCCTCCTTGGTCCTGGACTCCCCCAGGGAAGGCCACACTTACCGACTCATTGGCCTGTAGTGTCTGTGTGGCTTTGACAGCCGCTGCCCGCCGGCTTCGCTCTCGCCCCTCTTCCTGCTCCCCCTTGTCCTGGGTCTCTGGCATCTCCTCCTCCCCCTCCTTTCTGGTCTCTTTTTCTTCCTTCTTGGGCTCTAGCCTCTCTTCATTTGGGGACTCTCTTCTGGGAGGAGGCACCCTTGGGAACTTCTGGGAAGTCTATGGGGGACGAGAACAGGGGAGTGAGCCCACAGTGCGGTCACACAGTCATATACACTAAGTCTGATCCAGCGAGGGGCTCACAAGCCCCGGCTAATCCTGCCTGCATTGCTTGGCCCAGCACAGCCTCCTGTGCTATGACCTTACACCCTTCCACAGCTAGTCTGCCTGTAAGAGGAGAGGCTTGAGGGCCTGGGAGCCCTCAGAATGAGACCAAGCACTTGAGGTGGGGCTGGGGCATGGAGGGAACCTGCCCGTCCCACCCCACAGGCCACCTGTCTTCTTGGGTATATCCAAGAGGGATTCTTGGGGTAGGGTGGCCTGGTGGGGCCAGGTGCCACTTTGAGCTCCATTCTAAACTATCTTTGTAATGTTTTCTGTCTCTCTACCCTCTTCCCATCTGCAAAAATGGGAACTAAATCACTCCCTGTCTTAAAGCAGCATGTCACTACGTGTGGACTTATGACCCCAAGATGATATTAGGTGGATGCATGGACACAGGATTAAATAACATTCTCTTTTTACAGAATTGAATAACATTCTCTTTTCAGTTCTCTTTCAACCCTGATTATGTCAAGGACAAAGCCTCAAATTGGCGTTAATGTGTCTTTTATACTTCTTTAGACTTAACAAGGAGAGGTTAGGCCTCATCTCAGAGGTTTGGCAGATGGTAATACCTGGCTAGAATTTCATAACATTGTTTGGTTTTCATATATATAAATATTTTTACCAGTACCTTCTGTGACAAAGAGCACTGGTTTTCTATTTATGGTTGTGATATAAAGCTTCCCTTTAGAGTTGATTTAAAGAAAAATAAGTACTAGCACAAATGGTGTGTGGACATGACAAAAGTATTAATGGTGACATGTGGTAGGATGCAGATAGAGCAGAATTCATACAAGTGACACAAGAATGATTAAAGTTGAGGGAACGGTGTCAGAGGTCTGCTAAGAGAGGACAAGAAACTGATGCTGGTATGAACAGTGGGAAATATCCCCAATGTTCTGCATCAACACAGTGTATCATTACAACGACACTGGCAGGTAGAAAGGGCAACCCAAAGGTCCAGGGCCAGTGCCTAGGACATCAACTCCCTGGGCTGTCAGGGGCACTGCCTTCCTCTCTCTCCCCACTCCAGGGAGTCCTGGAGAGCTTGGGCTCAGGCTCCCAGCTCAGCCTAAGCAGCTGAAGCTGGGAAGGGAGTCACCTTAATATCCACTTCAACCTCTTCCTGGGCCGACTTTTCATCACTCGTATCCACATCCCCAAAGGTTAGCGTCCCATTGCGGCCGATCTTCACCTGCTTCTT
This sequence comes from Bos mutus, assembly GCF_027580195.1. Taxonomy (NCBI): domain Eukaryota; kingdom Metazoa; phylum Chordata; class Mammalia; order Artiodactyla; family Bovidae; genus Bos; species Bos mutus. The sequence goes on along the minus strand of NC_091626.1, from coordinate 23,609,231 downwards.
GTAGGTGTAGTAGAACTCCACGCACTGGGCCACGGTCTTGGTCTGGATCTGGTTTGAAGCCAAAACTGAGGTCAGAGTTCCTGGCTCAGCTCACCTGCCCGGTGGCACTGCAGCCTTTCTCATTCCTGCATGGCCCCCCTTAACTTTAGTGAACACTAAATCCAGTAAACCCAGGAAATACGAGCATGTCTCCAATGTCTGCTGCGCACAAACCACTGACCAAGTCAATTAACCAACACTTTACCATTTTTTTTCACATAAAGCTAAAAAAGGACAACATGGAGCCACTGGGGAGATTTGAATATGGATGACGTATTAGAGAGTAGTATTAGGTCAGTTTAAATTTCTTGGGTGTGATAATGGTACTTTGGTTTTGCAGGAGAATACGTTTCAGAAATATTTAGGTCAAATGTCATGCTGTAACTTTTAATGATCAGTTAAAACAGAGAACACATGTGTATGTGAGTTTATCTATGGACACAGAGAGCGAGTGTGGCGAATGTTAACAACTGGTAAATCTGACATATATGGCTGGTCATCATACTGTTCTTTGCATTTTTCTGTAAGCTTGAGATTTTTCAAAATGTAAAGTTAAAGGGGAAAAAGTCTGGGCACCATTCACATTCAAAGCCAGGCTAGGCCCAGTAACACGGCCTCTCTACATTAATCCAGGCTTAGGGTTTCATTCTTCTTCAAGGAGCAGTGAGAACAGAACCGTCAAACTCCCTGATGTCGGAGAGGAACTCGGGAGGAACTCGGGAGACTGACATGAAAGCCCTGGAAAACCTGCAGAGGAAGCAGGAGGTTAAGTCTTGTTCTAACTCTGCCACTGAATGGCTATGTGGCCTGAGGCAAGTCTCTTGGCAGGTAGTGAGTGGGGTGAGACCAAATGATCCTCCCAAGCTCTGCAACCCTAGCCCTCCCATTTCACAAATCCCTTCGGCCACTGGGTTTGGTTTCTGGACTACTTCCCTCACCCCCGCTGCCCAGAGCAGAGTGTTTTCTCTGAGTCTACCCTTTCTCCCCAGGCTTTCAGACAGCTCAGCCGGTTTCTGGGCTGCACTGGGAACTGGGGGGTTCTACCCACAGAGCCCAAGGGGTCAGTGAGGGCCCTCTGTGCATAAGCAGGGAAAAGGCATGACTCATCTCCCAGGAATAGGCAAGTCACAGATTCATTAATTAGATCCTGTTTACACTTTTACTACCACTTCCCTCTGATCATCTGTTTGCCTGCATAATGATCTGTTCTGTTCATTAAGGCATTAGGAGCGCCTCAGCCAGTTTTCCCAGGCATGCACTTCCCAGCAATACTGCCCAGGCAGGGAGCCCAGCAAATGACTGTCCTCACAACAGGGCCCTTGGAGGAGAACTCGTCAGCACTTGGTCCAGGCCCCAGGGCGTCCCTGGCACAACCTACAATCCCAGGAGGAAGAGCATACTCTGGGAAGCTGTCTTCCCTCAGCTGTCTCAGGCTTTGTGACATAGAGCTGGTGGGAAGGCGCAAGTCCTCTGATTAGCAGAACACTCTCACCAAGAACACAGGGCCGGGAGGACAAGAGAAATCTAGGAAAATTAGGCCTGGGTCTCCTCTACTCCGTCAGCTGAGTTCCTGGAAAGAAGCCCCAGGCCGCCCCAGCCTGACAGGAAGTGGGCAGAGGCCCCCCAGTCACTTGTAGCTCTGGTGCCCCTGCTCTCAGGGTGACCTCTCCTCCCACATACTAACTGCGGCCTTTGAAGTACTCCAGCGCCTCGGGATGGCTCTCCTCCGCCTGCAACCCTCCTCTTCTTCCTCTTTCCCCTTAGGCAAGTCACTATTTTAAGTTCAGTGCTACTGGGTCTGGTGCCCACTCAGGCCACTCTGGAGTGAGACTTCAGGGTGTGGCTACACTACCCTAAGATGAGGGAAGGGGCTTAGAACCAAGGGGGGAAAAAGGCCTGATCATATCCCTTCTTGTTTTGTTTAGAAAAATGTCTCTGAAGCTATTAAGTGGCATTGACCTAACTTTTTTAAGAGGGCTTGGGAAGTAATTGCAGGCTGCTCCTCCCCCAACAGATGGTGGTGGTGGTTTAGTCACTAAATCGTGTCCGACTCTGTGACCCCATGGACTGTAGCCTGCCAAGCTCCTCTGTCCATGGGGATTCTCCAGGCAAGAATACTGGAGTGGGTTGCCATTTCCTTCTCCAGGGGATCTTCCCACCCAGGGATCGAACCCTGGCCTCCTGCACTGCAGGCAGATTCTTTAGCAGAGGGAGCCCCCAAATCCTGCAGGGGGCTCCTGCCCTTCTCTTGCCCCTGAAACAGAGCCCCAGCTCACCAGTTTCTGCACCAGAAAGAAGTCCTTCTTGTAGATGGCAATGCCCTTGTTGAATAGCTTCCTCTCAGCCATCTTCCACTGGTCGGAGCCTGCAGGGCAAGGAGGGAGCCGCGGTAGGAGGGCGGGATAGGCCTGGGAGCACTGCGGGGGGCTGTTCTGAGCAGCTGGAAAGCGTGAGGTCGTCCACCCACCGTCTCTGCAGGCACTCAGAGCTGGCTGCCTGTCCTGCTTTTGCCACTTACTAGCCATGCTGCTTAGCCTCTGAGCCTCACTCTCCACACTTGTGAAAGTGTGAAATGGGATCTAATAATAGAAATCACCTAACAGCCAGTCTGTGGTGCAGACTGAGTAAAACCATGCATGCAGAAGCTTCTAGGTGCTCTGCCTGGCATAAATGGGATGCACTAGCAGACAGGGCTTGATACCAGTGGCTACTATTGGTTATGCCACTTGGTTAATGTCCTTCTAAAAGCACAGTGCCCAGTATAAGACATGGCAGTCCCCGGGCTCCTGCTCCTGATACCCACACCTCCTGGGCTTTTTTGCCCAAATGGGCTCCCACATGCTCGAGCCCTTCTCCCTTCCCCTGCAGGGCACAGAAGTCCCTTGAGAGCCACTCCGGCTCTGGGGTTCCCTCACACTGGATCTTGGCTTATCTGCCCCCCCACCTCTCCACCCCGGCTCCACCCTGGGTTGTGACTCAGCACTGAGCCCCACTGATGCTGGAGACCCCTGGAGGCCCCCGGCCCACCCCACCAACCCACCTGTGTAGTGATAAGTTGCCAGCGGGTGGTTATGGGGCCGCAGGGGCTTCTTCAGTAGCAGCTTATTCAGCGTTTCCTGAAAGGGAAGTGAGGAAAAGGTCAGGGCCCTGACAGGTTCTCAGTGTGAGTAGGGTGATTACTTAACTCTTAACTGCGAAGGGGCAAGAGGTCTGGCAGGAGGGCAAGGTCACTGGGGTTGGGCCACTCGGGGTGTCTCAAGAAAGAACACCTGGTCCCCAAGGGAGGCAGTCACAGATGGAGAAGGTCCTCAGTGGACAGCCCTGTCTGAGGGGTGGGGGACCCACTACCCAGAGACTGGAGCGGACCCTGCACAGGGAAGTCTCGAGTCCAGAACCAGGGCTCCCTTGGGCCGACCCCCTACCATCCCCACCTTGGTCAGACCCTCCCGCCTGCCTCCAATCAGCTCGCTGACAGGCCTGGCTCCTGGACCAGAGACACGGCTCCCTGCCAGCCTCCCCAAGGGGCCCTCCTCCACCGGGAGCAGGGTCTCACCAGGATGTCTCCCCTGGACTCGTGCAGACAGTGCAGGGCCAGCTCCTGGTTGGTGCCGGCTCCAGGGAAAATGCTGGAGCAGGCAGCTGTCAGCAGGTCTTCCACTGGGGGAGGGAGGAGAGAAAAGCACTTATAGAGCTGAGCAGAGCCGGATGGGATTGGGGCCTACCCCACCCATGGCCCAATCGTGCCTGCTCACCTTGCCTCTGCTTCTCCCGGCTGCTCTCCAGGACCTCCCATGGCTGCCACACCAAGTCAGCCTTGTGGGGGTCTGCAGCAGCCAGGGCACGGTCCCTCATCGAGGGGATTTCCGCTTGGAACCGGGAGCCCACATTGATCCGTCTGCAGGGGTAGAAAGGACAGGGAGTGAGGTCTCACTGTGTGGGGATGGGGAACCCGACTTTCTCCCTGGGGAATGGCGAAGGGGTCGGGGGTGGGGAGTGGCTGAGCACGGCAAGGCTTCAGCTGGGTATGAGAGAATCCAGCTTCTGTGAGGACAGCCTAGCAAGCAGCACCTGGTGCTGCCAGAAAGGCAAGGCCCAGAAGTTGCAAAGAGGAGAAGCTCCAGGTTTACAGCCAAGGAAAGAGCTGCTTGGACGGCCTTTCTGATTTTCTTCGGAGGCAAATTCAAACTGGGCTGGTCCCTTTGCCTTCCCTGTGACTTCCACACGGAAGCTGGGGTGGGAGGGGGCGGTCAGTGAAGACCCTCAGCACACAGAACCCTCCTCTTCCTTGCGGGCCTGCCTGCGTGCACTGGGCCCCAGCTGGCCACCCTCACCCCCTGGGCCAGAGGCTGGGCTGCACTTACGGCTCGATGCTCACTGGGGTGGCCTCCCCCATCACAGAGAGCACAGGCGGGGTGACTTCGGCGCTATCTATGGGACAAAAGGTAGGTTAGGAGACAGCACCCTCCTCCCTAGAACACGGCCACCCTCCCCAATCTGGGGTGGCTGCTCTATATGCACAGGAGCCACAGCGGTGACTCAGAGGTTCACGCTGGGCAATCAGGCACCCTGAGTCCTGGCTCTGCAGACTGCAACTGTGACAACTAGCTGTGACTTTTACCAAATACGTGGGTCCCTCCCTGTTCACACCTGCTACAAGGGGCTATTACTACCTATCTCCCTAAGATGATGTCAGGGTTCAATGAAATCATGCACAAAGCCCAGGCCTCAATCAATACTAGCTACTGTTATTACTACTACTACCAGTCACACTACTAGAGCTGCCCCGGGAGCTCCCACACGACAGCATCAAGTCCAACGTACAACTACGGTTGCTCTAGTACAAGAGGCAGACACTTCCGCTACAGGAGCGAGTTGGTGAAGGAGACCGCTGTTTCGTAATTATCGCTTCACTTCCTGGCCAGGTTCTCTGCCTCAGTTTCTCCGAGCTAATCTTATTGCCCTATGCGATCAAGACACTCCCCCTTGCCTTCACAAACAAAATCTGCTGACTCCTCTCTGCAACCTGAGAGGAAATCTCAACTCCTCAGCTCAAGCGTCTAAGGCAGTTCCCCTGCCAACTCTGCCTCCCACCACAGCCTTGCCTGGACCGTCCATCCCTCGTGGCCCCTCACGCTCCCTGCACGTTCCACCTCCCAGCCTTTGCACCTCTCCTTTCGTCAGCCCAGTGCGCCCTCCCCACCCGCTTCCTAGTTCAAGTTCAGCTCTAGCCCCACCCTCTCTTCAGTAAATGCTTTCCTCACCACCAGGGCTAGCAGCCTCTGCAGGCTCCCAAGCTTAAGGTCCGCTTCACTCACTGACCACTGATTCCCACCCTGCCTGGACGCTTGCTTCCCTGTCTCCCAGGCCTCCATGTCAACTCCCCAGTGACCCAGCACTCTCTCTGAACACACCACAGCGTCCTCCATGTTACTTGGTGCCCTCACAGGATCCGCTTCAGGCTTTACATTTAAGTGCAAGAAAAATACTCATGGATGGACAGGACCTCTTCTCTGTCGCCAAGCTGGTCTCTACAGTGACTTTCTCCTTGCACCACCGAGGCAGGGAGAGAAGCTTCCAAGCTTCCAGTTAAAAGTGGAAGAGCCAAAGGCGCATCAGCTCAGGGGTGAGTCATTTCTCACCCAGACACCAGGGGGCACTAGAGAGCCATGTCATGATGAGGTCAGGGTCAGAGGTTAATGCAGTGACTCACCCCTGTCCTATCTCTGGATAGGTTTACTTTTTCTTAATCCTCTCTATCACCCTGATAGGATTATCCCCTTTTTCCAGGGGAAATGTTGTGGAGTGGACAACATTTTTTTAGCTATTCACCACCTAGGCCAGCCAAAATGTCTGCTCTGGGCCAAAATGACTGTTGAAGAGACCCGGGAGACAGAATCTGCCACATAATATTAAGAACGAATGTGACACATCAGAGACGATGTGAAGTGCTTTACGTGTCTTAATGCATCTGAACCTCACCACAACCCTCTGAGGCAAGCTATCAGGCTAAACCATAGGAAACTGCTGTTTGTGATTCTAAAAATAGCTGAATACATATTGGCATTTCATCATTAACCAAATACTACAAACGTCCTCACTTAAATACAGAAGAAACTGAGACCCATGGAGTTCAAATGCCTTCCACAGGGGATGTAACAGTATATGGTGGAATTGGGGTTTAAGCCTACCCCTACGTGTACTTGTACCAGGACAACCTCCTTCTCTCTCTCAGCAGACAGACAGCAGAGCCCCTTTCCCCACAGCATTCCGGCTCAGTCCCCAGCAGCCCTAAGCCCAAGTCTTCCCTGTCCACCGCCCTCCTCCCCTCCACGCTGCCTTCCCCCGACGGCTGCCAGGGGTGGGGTTGGCGGGGTATCACTCACTAGACCGGAGCAGGGTGCGATGGGCACTCTTTGGCGTGATGGGAGGAGGGGCTGGGATGCTGCTGGTCGACATGATGGCATTGAAATAGAGTCCGGAGCCTTCCCGCACGGGGCTGAGGATGGGGGGTGGTGTGTAGGGGGGCAGCTCAAAGCTCCGCTCGGACGGGTGGTCGGCGAGGCGGACAGGGGAGCGCAGGTGGCTCTGGTAGGGGGTGATGTTGGAGTAGACGGGAGGGGCGATGAAAGTGCCCGCCTTAGTGGGGATGATCAGGGGCTCAGGTCTCGGCCGCTGCTTTGGTTTCCGCACTGAAGGCTCCCCCTCCAACTTAACGTTCATGTCCTCAGGCTGGAGAAGGAAACAGAACCAAGATGGCTCAGCGCCCCGCATCCTGGGAACACTGACGTCTTGACCACTGCTTGCCAGTCTCACCTCCGGAACTCAGTCTGCCTACCACACCTTTGTGGCCAAGGCAAGCCTGAGACAGGGTGCAGGGGTCAGCACATTGTCAAGGGCTAAATAGTAAATATTTTAGGCTTTGTGGGCCACATACACACATTCGTCGATGCACAGTCTTCAGTCTTCTCCTGACCCCACCCCTACCCCCGCTCTTTTTAAATAATCCTTTGAAAAGTGTAAAAACCAGTCTTAGGGCTGGATTTAGCACACAGGCCACAGTTGCCAACACCTGTTGTGAAGTATGCTACAGGGCAGGGAGCTACTGTGGTTTAGGGCCCAGGCACTGAGACTGGATCACTTGAACTGGGAGCTACTTCCTTTCCTTACCACTTAAAATTACTTAACTCTGTGCATTCTCGTTTTTAACATGGGGATAACAAATACCTACCCAATGGGGTAGCTAAGAGGACTAAATGAATCAATACATGGGATCATTGAGAACAGCACCTGGTACATAGTAGCTAATCAGTACTGGCTGCTATCACTACTTAAACCCCAAGCTCTACATTAGATGGAGGCCCGTATCATGTGCCAAGACCCAAGCTGGGCATGTGCCCACATAGTGAACAGGACAGCCATGTCCTTGAAGAACTTTGACTTTCATAGTCTTAGTCCTACGATCACAGGCTAGCCTACCTGTGCTGTCAAAAGTTAGCCCTCTTGGCTGACACTTCTGCCTGTTTGGTACCCCTCATGGGCCTCCACACAGAATAGAGGGCAGGGCTGTACAGGAATACAGGCCTCTCTTCCCTGCATCCCTACCCTCTCAAGAGAGAATGAAGTCCGACAGGAGTGAGCAAGCGACCTTGATCACTTCCCTGGGTGCACAGGTGAGACTGGCCACACCGACTGAGTGGGCCCAGGAACCACAGGCTTTCTGCCCCTTCCAGCAGAGGGCCCTGAGTCCCCATGAGGTCTTGGCCTTGTCTTTTAGCCATTTGCACCCTCTCTGCTGTTCCACAGACTAGGAAGAAATGACACTGTTCATTTCCCCCCTACTTAGGGATACAATATTGAGTACACAGAAAGAAAAAAAAAATGCAGTAGAGCCCAAAGCCCCCAAACTTGCTAGACAAGAAATCCAACATAAACTCAGTTAGCACTAATGTTTTGTGATTTTATAAGGAAAATGGATTTAAACTATTCTATTAATAAATTATCTGACTGCATTTTTCATATTGATTTTTTCAGTGTGATAATGATGTTATGGAAGGAAGGAAAGAAACAAAACAAAAGAATTCTTATGTATAATATGATGTACTTCAGATACAAAAACAAAGTATTTATGGTTAGAATAATGTGATGTTTGGGATTTGCTTCAAAAAAAAAAAAATCCAGTGGCAGGAAGAAGTGGAAGTACAAATGAAAGAAGATTGGTTGCATCTTGAAAAATGTAAAAGAGGGTGATGGGTAGATATTAGGATTCATTATACCACTCTAATTTTTGCACATGATCCAAAAGGTCCATAAAGAGAGACAGACAGACCTCCCCAAGAGCTTGGTATAGACAGAGTCCTCAGGCAGGATATAAGAGATCCAAATTCCAGGGCTAACTCTGCCACTACTTGGCTATATGATCTTAGGTAAGCTCCCGGCCTTTTGGGGACCTATTTCCTCATCTACGAAATGGGCATGTTGAACAGTGTAGTTGCTTAGGCTCTGTCCTGCCATCCTCAGGACAAGCTGCCCAGGCCTCCAGCCTCCACCACAAGCTTTCCCCTAACCAGAGAACAAGATTCCAAAGAGCAGAGACTATGCTGCTGATGAAAATCTTGGAGCTGTCTTTTGTGTTACAGACACTAGGCATGCAGGCCAACTCTCCAGCTGAGAATGACTAAAAAATCCAGATTCAATACAAAGCCACATTTCTGTGGGTATCAAGAGAGCGAAGGAGTTGGCAAAGAATTAAAGTGTCAAGGTCCAGGGGAAAGAGGAAAGCCAAAAAGGTAAGTCCAGCATTTGGAATTGTGTTTTCCTGAGATAGATGCTGTTATGGAAGAGACAACTGAGAGGCTGAAAAACTGAGCAGAGCTTTTAATAAATTCAAGGATCCATCAGAATAAAAACTGGAGTTTAGAGCTTGCCAAAGAAGGAGGACCTGGTAAACCTGTAGGCTTTCAGCTTGGGACTCCAAAGGGCAACATCCTTGGAATAAAAGTGAATCAGAAATAGACTAGTTCTCAAATGGAATAATGCCTAGCTTCAAATTATCTGATTACGTTAAAGCAATCCACGATTGCTTGTGCTCTTTGCTACCTGTCAGATGCAAAGACAGATCCTCTCCAGGAGAGGAGAACATCATCCAGAGTCTTTATTTATCTCAACAGCTTTTTATATATAATGTCTTACATTCAATTAAAAATAACCATATATACAAGAGAGCAAGAAGGGGTTTAAAAACAAGAAATAGCAGATAATAGACATAGATCCACAGGGATCTCATTAATGGAGCTATCAGATATAAACTTTAAGAAAACTATGCTTGGGAATTCCCTAGTGGTTCAGTGGCTAGGACTCAGCACTTTCACTGCTGGGGCCCAGGTCAATCTCTGGTCAAGGAACTAAGATCCCATAAGCCACGCAGTGCACTGCACCCCCCCCCCAAAAAAAAAAGAGAGGAGAAAAGAAACACATGCTTAAGTTATGCAATAGACTAAAAGGCATGGTTGAGAGTCTCATCAAAGAACTAGAAACTCTAAAAATGAACCAAATGAAAATTCAATAACTGAAAACTAAAAACAAGAGTGCAATGAATGGGCTTAACAACATATACATATCTAAAGAGAGAATGGGTGGACTGAAACATAGGTCAGACTAAGCAAAAAAAATAACAGAAAACTTGGACACTGAATGATAGACAAAATATGGGATACAGTGAAAAATTCTAACAAAATGTGTAACTGAAGTCCCATAGGAGAGGAGAGAGAAAATGGAGCAGAAGAAACATTCAAGAAGCACTCTAAACAGGATAAATACAAAGAGAATAATATTTAGGTATTACAGCAAAACTGCTGAAAACCAATGACCAAAAAAAAAAAATCTTAAAGCAACAGGGATAAAAAGATACTTTACATCCAAAGGAGCAACAATAGGGGTTAGAGTGACTTCTCAACACTGTGACTACAATAGAAGCCTGAAAACAACGGAATGACATCTCTAAAATGCCAAAAAACCCACCAAAAACCCACCAACACAGACTTCTCTACCCAGCAAAGTTACTTTTCAAAAATGAACATGAAATAAAAACATTTTCAGAAAATCAAAGACTAGTAAGATTTATTACTAACAGACTCACACTAAAGGAAATACTAAGGGATGTTCTTCAAACAGCATATAAATGATTTGAGATGGAAACTTGGAGATACAAAAAATAAAAAACAACAAAACAATCTACATATATGAAGAAATCTAAAATAAACATCGGAGAAGGCAATGGCAACCCACTCTAGTACTCTTGCCTGGAAAATCCCACGGATGGAGGGGCCTGGTGGGCTGCAGTCCATGGGATCACTAGGGGTCTGACATGACTGAGCGACTTCACTTTCACTTTTCACTTTCATGTCTTGGAGAAGGAAATGGCAACCCACTCCAGTGTTCTTGCCTGGAGAATCCCAGGGACAGGGGAGCCTGGTGGGCTGCCGTCTATGAGGTCGCACAGAGGGGGTGGGGTGTGGCTGGAGAAAGAAAATGTACCTAGCAGATTTAAACTGAAGTTTATCAGTAGTTACATTAAATGTAAACCATATCAATGCTCTAACAAAAAGGCAAGATTGTCAGAACAGATAATAACAAATCTTAATTGCATGCCACTTGAAAGATACACCTTAAATAGAATGATATGGAAAGGCCAACAGTAAAAAGAAAAAGTACAGATCCCATTCTCCCACCCACATTAACCAAAAGAAAGTGAAGTACCTGACACAGCGAACTTCAAAAGGCAAAAAAACTACTAAAGATAAAACATTTCATGGTAGTTTCTATGCCAGTTCTAAATGAGCATGCAACAAACACTGCATCAAAATGTATAAAGCAAGTACTGACAAAACTAAGAAACAGACAAAACCTCAATCTTCGGGGGAGGTTGCAACACACATATTTGCACTGACAGAACAAGTAAACATTTCTAGGTCCCAGCGCTCAGCACAGGGCCTGACCCATATAAGAGGCCCAATCAAAATTTGTTGATCTGAAATAAAAGACTCACACACCCTGGATTTTCCTAAACAGTCCACATTTCAAGTATAAAACTGTTTCTTTGTCCTCTCTAAGTGCCATTTGTCCAAAGGTTCCGTTTGGAAAATATAAATAATATCTCCACGGGGGCTTGAATCCCTCCTATACTGCCATGGTCTGCTTTTTCCCATATAATGTCACTATTAAGGCATCAGGAGCACTCAGGTACGGAGCTGTTTGCACGGGGCACCTCTCATACCTGAGCTGGGGCATCAGTCCCAGGGATACGGGTGGACCGCCGGCGGGTGACAATGACTGACGGCTTGTGTTCAGCAGGGTGCTGCTCGGGACCCTTTCCATCCTCATCAACACCTCCAGCTTGAGCTGCCTCAGTTGGGTCCACTGCCCGCACAGGCACAGACACTGGGATGATGAGGGGTACCATCCCGCTGTCCTCTCGTGCTCGCTTGGCTGAGGCAGGCTCAGAAAACTCCACCCCACACTTGGTAGTTGAAGCCAACACACTTTTTCTCTTCTCCTCAGAGCCACTGGCATCCTGGAGAAGGGGAGCGAGAGGAAATGAAAACGCAGATGGTTAGAAGGTAAGTCCTGATCTGCTGGTCTGGGACCCCTAGTCCCATTGGACTCAGGCTCAAACACCTAGGATGGTTCTCAATGGTCCATGGCAACGTGGCCTTTCCCTGACCACCTTTCCCCCATCATATTCCCAAATATTCTCCATAACCTCCCTTTTGCCAAGTTCTCCCATTTTGGCCTGAAGCAGGAGTCCCCAGATGGCCATCTCAGGCCACAAATGGCTCACAGACATGTTTTGTTTGGCCTAGACAGTGAGTGGCATGTGAAATAGCATCTGCATACTTAAAACATATCTCTGAAAAGAAAATAAGCAAGGAACCTCTGGCAAAGTACGGGTGGTTTTCATTATCTATTTCCCCACTGGCAGCTGGCTGAAGTCAATGCTACAGCCTCCTATACAAAAGTCGGGCTATACATATTTTGGGGATTGAGACCTCTTGTGAAGGAAGGGGCAAACAGTGGCTTTGGAGTCAGATACTAGCTTCTATCGTACCTTTATGACCCTGGGAAATCCCAGCTGGGCTTTAGGTTCTTTAGCAATAAAATGGGGTAAATGCCAGCATCCCAGCATCCCTCCCATAAGGTTTGATGAGAAACTACTGTGATCAGGGATAAGAAACTCCGAGTACAACACAGGTGCTCAAATTCTATTCATTCTTCTTCCCTGTTTAGACTGTCTTTTCTTTCAAATCAACCTTCTTGCAAGATAATTAACGTGCAACAAATTGCACCTGTTTTTAATTATAGTTTGATGCAGTTTGATAAGTATAACCCCCTGTGTAACCATGCCCACATTCTTGTCTTTTAGCATACTGGATCTGGAAATGGTTTCACCTCCCCCTACTCCCAACAATGCAAGACCCAAATGAAGAAGGCAACCAACCGCAAGGGGCACTGCATTGCCCTGCCTGCAAGCCTGCATGTGAATAAAACCCGTCTTCCCGTCAAGTATGGATACACCTACATATCCATAGAGACTCTTTGCATGCGGGAAGTTCAAAACTCTCCGAAATAGATGGGTTCTTTCATCTCCTTCAATGAAGGAAGAACACTGACCTTGTGGACCTGGAGTCCCTTGCTCTCCCCTGGCCCTAGACACGGCTCACCCTGCCCTCTGCTGGGTCTGCCCGCAGCCCCTGCGACTCACCTTTGTGTTCTGCAGCGAGGCCAGCTCCACTGCCTTCTGGGCCAGGGTCAGCAAATTGGCCTCCTGGGATGCCCGGCGCCGCCGTCGGGTGCTCTGGATCACCCCACCCCGTAGCACCTGCCCACAGTCCCCTGTGCCCACCGCCCGCATGCCCTCCTCACCACCCATGGCGGGAGTCTCCCGCTCCCGACCATTGGGTGCCAGTCTCTCCCCGTCAGACAGGAACTGCGACTCCCTCAGCTCCAGCGGGAACCCCAGAGCTTCAGGATGGGGCTGCCCCAGCGGGCCGGGTGGCGGCTGCTGCGGGACCCAGTGATGTAGGAACAGGTTGCTGGCGGGCTCCTGCCCGGGCTGGGTGCCGGCCCCATCCAGGGCGGTGGAAGGCAAGACGCCCTCCTTAGAGAGGCGGCGGGAACGGCGGGGGAAGGCGATCTGGGCCTGAGGTAGCACAGGCTGCGGGGCTGACTCCTGCAGGAGGGCCTTGCGCAGTTCCGGGTTCATGTCAGGGTTGGGGGGGAAATGGTAGGGTGCCATGCTGTGGTGGGCCAGGTGGGACTGCCCCAGTGGCCCGGCCGGCTGCAGGCCAAAGTCCTGGGGCTGCTGAGAGGGTGGTGGCTGCTGCATGGAGTAAAAGTTCTCCAAGAGCTGTATCTGGGGCAGGGCCGCCTGCTGCTGCTGCTGCTGCTGCTGCTTCTGGGGCGGGAAGGCCGTGACGGGGTTAGGGGGCGGCGGGCCCTGCCGGAAGACCTGCCGGTTCACCTGGTGGCCGAACGCCTGCCGGAAGGACTCCAGAGGCAGCGTCTGGTTTGGGGGCTTCTTGGCCATGTGGAAAGAGTTAAGGGGCGCCTGGGACCGCCCCACCTCCAGCTGCACCTTGGGCGGCACCATGGGCCGCACAGCGTTTCCGTAGCGGTCCAGTTGCGGCCCCCCCACCTTCTCTAGCTTCAGAGGCTCCGGGTGGTTGTAGTAGGTAGCGACCCCCATGCCAGGATGAGAGCTCCCCTTGGGTCCGCTGTAGAGGGGCAGGCTGTGGCGGTTCCACGTCGAGTTGGGTGGAGGCTGGCCTGGCTGCTGCTGCCAGCCGCTGTCGCTGACACCCCCGCCCCCTCCCCGCTCCGGGCCCCGCCCTGGAGCCATCACAGAGTTGGGCCACTTGACCGAGCCCACCTGCTGGGACAGCATGGTCCGCTCAGACCCGTACACCACAGAGTTGAGTAGGGCCAGGCTGTTGGAAGGGGGCAGTTCCACCGGCTGGGAGTGGGGAGCAGCCCCTGCTGAACCCTCGTGGGCAAAGTAAGGCTCCTCTTTCACTCTGGACTGTGGAGGGGCCGGGGGCTGCTGGGGGGCTTGCAGGGGCTGAGGCTGCTCCTTGGGAGCTGGTTCTTGGTCCCCAAAGAGGCAACGCTTCCGCTTGTTCTGAGCCTTGGGCTGGGCCTGGAGGTTCATGGTGTGGCCAACAGGGGCCCCGGCAGTGAGACCTACTTCACCAGTCGCCCATCCCCTGGGGGATGGTCCTGCTGGAAGCCCGGCCCTAATCCAGCAGCCAGAGCGGGGACCAGCGGAAATGCTGGATGATGCAGTCAGGCACAGGGAGAAAGAACAGCGGGCTCTTCCTTCCTTTCTGCGGAGAGGCTCTCGGGCTCCTCTACTCGTCCTGGGTCATGATGCTCCGCAGGGCCCTGGAGCCTGCAGACAGAAGAACAGCAACAATGTCAGCTGCAGCCTCCCAAGGATGCCCCCAGAGGTCTGTACGCGTGTGAGGGGAGGGCCTTGAGGGTCCTGCAGTTCCACTGCCTCCTGGGGACAAGCTCAAGGCCACAGACTGACCATGGTGAGGCAGCAGCTAGGGCCTTGGGGGAGCTACCAGGAGGCAGCAACATCTCCCAGGGTGCTCTGGGACTCTCGCCTAGTCCCACCACCTCGCCCTACTGGTTAGCGTTCAAGACGGCTCATTTGGTTGTGTAACTTCCAAACTTGGCACAAAGGCACCTGCCAAGGGGGCAAGCTGGGGCTGAGATCCAGCCCGAGCCCCTGCAGTCAAGTTGGGATCAGGGGTGACAAAGGCCATATGGGGTTCCCTTCTCCTCTGAAGCCAGGCCTCAACCCACTGGGCAGCCAAGCAGGTCCTCTCACATCTCGGTCCAGGCAGTGGCCTCCCCAACAGAGCCAGCGGGAGTTTTTTTCAGCCATTGCCTCCTCTGACACTCCATGCACATCTCAGACAGGAAATGGAGAAAACAGCAGCCGCTCCCAACTGTGCAGCTACAGGGTCGGGAGCCCCATCAGGCCCTTGCAGAGTTGAGGCCCAAAGGGTAGGCTGCCGTCCTCTGCATATAGGTGAGGCCCCAGAAGGGTGTGTGTGCAGTCCTAACCCCACCCCTGGGAGGAGCTGCTGGGTGGGACTGTGGCAGCCACAGTCTTCCCCAAAGGAGCACGGAACCTGTTTTGCAACCTGGGCTGGCAGGAGACAGGATGCAGCCCAGTAGCTGGTCAGTCCCCGCCCACCCTCTTCCACCGCCAAAGAGCTCCTGGCATCTTGAGCAAAGAACAGCATAGCTGTGATACTGAGGGGAGGCGGATTTCTAGAACACAAGTCCTGAAGGCTTCTCCCTGACAAGGCATGACCAACGTGCTCACAGTGTTCCTATGTTTGCTTTGTAACTTGATTTAAAATCAACAATAGCATCGAAACATGTATAATATCCTATATGAAATGAATCGCCAGCCCAGGTTCGATGCATGATACAGGATGCTTGGGGCTGGTGCACTGGGATGACCTAGAGGGATGGTATGGGGCGGGAGGTGAGAGGGGGATTCAGGATGGGGAACACATGTACACCCGTGGCAGACTCATGTTGATGTATGGCAAAACCAATACAATATTGTAAAGTAAAAAAATAAAAGCAACAACAAACAACCCAGGTCATTCTTTTTATCCTGCTACTGAAGAGAAGGCATCCAGACCAGTATTTCATAATTTAGGTATGTTTTTATTACTTGCATGCAAGTTATAACTTACACCTAGACTGTGCATGTATTTTTGAAGGCTTTTTCTTTCTTCGGAGAGGGTTGGTTTCTTTTTTGTTTTGTTTTGTTTGCCTCTCTGGGAAGTTGGTGAGGGTGAGAGCTACATGGCCCACCTCTTGCCCACGCTAAGATTTAGATCCAGAGTCACCCAAGTCTAGAAGAATCGGAAGGGGAGGGAGCTCGGGAAGCACCGCCCCCCCCCAGCCCCGCCCCCGCCATGATACATCTGCAGGTCCTGGCTGACCTCGGCATCAGAACCTAGACGCCCCAGGTCACCGTGAGCAGCCTGGGGAGTTCTCAGGAAACCAGCCGAGGGGCGCAGAGGCGGGCTGGCTGGGGTAGGGGCAGGCTCCGGTGTGAAGCCCTGGCTACACCCAGCGATGGCCCGGGCCGCGGGGAGGCGGCAGTGCTATCGCTCCTCTGCAGGCTTCCGCAGCTCCCTTCCCCTCCCAGAGCGGCTGTGACTCACTCCAGCCCCCCTGCTGCCTTTCACTTTCACCCAGCACCCAGAAGGGGAGGAACTTCCTCCTCCATTTCCTTCCCCAGCTCCCGGCCCTCCTGTGAGTGAGAGCGGCTCTCCAAGCGGCATCCCCTTTGTCTCGCCTGTGGAAGCTGGGGGAGGGCAAGAATCACCCAGGCGCCCCCTCATCCACCCCCTGCCACACCCCGGGAGGATTTGGGAGGCAGAGAGCACCGAGGCCACAGAAACCACCTTCTAAACAAATCCTTTTCCCTTGCTTTTAAACTGTCACGCCCTGACAGCCAAGCCAACACACGGAGCAAAGAGAGAGAGACCCAAAGTCAGCCCCCAGACCAAAAACAAGCCTGGGCGCCAGGGTGAAGCTGCAGGGTGGGACTGTCCCGGCCACAGGAGTTGGCTCTGCCTCTCCAATCAGAATGAAGCACTACAAGACAGAGGAAGGAAGGACGTGTGTGTGTGTGTGTGTGTGTGTGTGCGTGTGTGTGTGTCTAAGGGGGGGTACGAGGGGGAGTTAGCAGGTCCACGTACAAGACAGAGGAAGGAAGGACATGCTGTGTGTGTGCGCGCGCATGTGTGTGCGTGTAGGTGTGAGTGTGTGTAAGGAGGGGTACGAGGGGGAGTTGGCAGGTCCACGTACAAGACAGAGGAAGGAAGGACATGCTGTGTGTGTGCGCGCGCATGTGTGTGCGTGTAGGTGTGAGTGTGTGTAAGGAGGGGTACGAGGGGGAGTTGGCAGGTCCACGTACAAGACAGAGGAAGGAAGGACATGCTGTGTGTGTGCGCGCGCATGTGTGTGCGTGTAGGTGTGAGTGTGTGTAAGGGGGGGTACGAGGAGGAGTTGGCAGGTCCCCGTGCCTCCAGGGAGCAGGGAGCCTCCCCTCCCCTGACAGAGCAGACACACAACACCCCCCACCCCATCCCAGCCCTACGGCCTGGTGAGCCGCAGCACAGGCTTGGGGCCTGGAGGAAGGGAAAGCCCACGTGGCCCATGGGCCCGGGTGCACGTGCGAGTGTGTGCCTGATGGAGGTGCCCAAGCACCGCCGCTCAGTGCAGAGGGGTTGGAATTGGGGCTGGGGAGGTCAGGGTGGAGTCTGAGAAAGGGCATCCGAGGCAGGGCTGCTTCTGCCCCAGTCCCACGCTGGCTCAGCCGCAGCTGTTTGGTCAGGCCTGGTCTGCCGCCCACCCCTTACCCTGCCCATCAGGGAGGGCCTTGGCTCCTCACACCACCGCAGGTTTCCAAAGCTGCTGGGCCAGGGACTGGTTGAGAAAAAAAATCAAAGGGGCCAATCTGGGGAGGCTGAAGCTTCTGCAGAGGCCTCCCTGTCACCCCCCCCCACACACACACACACTGGAACGCTGCTAATAATGCTAAGAGCACAGATACCCAAGCCTGCGACCCTCAAAAGATTATTGTCTGGGGGGATGGGGAATAGAGTGGAAGCCTGGAGGTAGGAGGGGAAGACACACCAAGACAGGAAGGCAAGGAGAAGTAGCAGTGGCAGCAATAGTCAGTATTTATAATAAGAACGAGAGTGCACCGTGCCAGGCAGATCCTAAGTACTCTGCACATGTTTAATTCCCACAACAGCTTTATAAAGCAGCATGAAGCCAAAGCATGAAGCACTGTTATTTAAACTCTATTTTACAGGTGAGTTAGGCTCTGAAGGGCTAAATAACTTGCCAAAGGTCACATGGTAATGATCCTGCAGAGCCAGGGCTTGAACTCCAAGACCAAACTCTCATTCCTCATTCCTAAGACATACCACTGGGCTTCCCTCATAACAGTTGGTAAATCATCTGCCTGCAATGCAGGAGAGCTGGGTTCAATTCCTGGGTCGGGAAGATCCCCTGGAGAAGGAAGTGGCAACCCACTCCAATATTATTGCCTGGAGAATTCCATGGACAGAGAGGAGTCTGGCAGGCTACAGCCCGTGGGATGGCAAGAGTCGATCCCAAGAGTCACACGACTTAGTGACTAAACCACCACCACCAAGGCATGCTGCTAAGACACTGGGACCCTCTCTGCATACCACCCTCCCAGAGCACAGCAAGAATTGTCTGGATACGGATCTCCCTCCTCACTGGTGCTGGGAAGCCCCTTAACTGAACAGCTGCCGGGTAAATCTCTCCTATTTTGCCCTAGTACAGCTGAGGCCCTCAGACCTGTAGGCAGAGAAGGAAGAGGGGTGGAGGGGCCCACACCACAGAGGCGCCAGCAGCCGTGGGAGGTCCACTCACAGGGAGGACCTGAGACTGCGCTGGTCACTTCCACCTCAGTCTCAGAGTTGGACCCTCCAGCCCCTGCAAGCCCACCCCTGCCTCAGTTCTGGGGGCTGCTGGTGGGGCTTCCAGCTCTGAGCCCACTCATACCTCACAGCCTGCAGCTCTGCCCAGGCCCAAGCCACATCCTCCCTTTTCCTGTGCCCCAGCCCTCCTCCTCTGTCCCTCCGGTGGAAGTCAGCCTGGCCTTCCTCACAGTGAGGGAGAGGTAGGAAGCCATCCTTTCTGAAGGTTCCCAGCCGATGCAACCCTGAGGTTGCAGGGAACAGGGTATAAGGAGGAACTCCTGCAGGCAGCTCGCCCTTGGGACCAGCTGCAGGGCCTCTGACAAACGGATGCAGAAACACGGCAAAAGGAAACCCACAGACATCATGGGGCCCCAGACACTCACACCCACTCTATCAGTCTGTTTGACTGTCTGCCAAGGCTCTATGCACTCTTGCCTTCCTCCAGGAGCCTCGCTGCTGCAACCCGTCCCTGACCACACCACAGACAGCCCTGGGCAGAAGACACAGCCAGCATCTGATCTCAACAGCCAGGGACGTCTGGGGCTTTCAGGAGGACCTACAGTGAGAAACACTTTCTCTCTACAGAGGAAAGCAGTGTGCACGAAGAAAAGAAAACAGCGCTGAACCTACACGTGTTCTGCAGACACGTGACGGAAGGTGCCCAAAAGTCTCTTGGGTGTTCTGCGCTGGTGGTGACACCATGCCCTCCAAGGACGGCAACTCGAACACACACTGCTACCCACGTGCCATCAGCGGCCCAGCTGCATGTGGACATTGACTGGGAGAGGCCAGTGAGCCCTCAATGGCCATGGGGCTAGGCCATGGCCACTAAGGGGACAACCCTCAAGCTTGGGGAATTCGGTGCAGTCATCCGAGAGACGAGACTGCTATGAGTCAAGGTTATAGAGACTAGGAAAGGGGTGCCCAGCCCAGTCCCAGTGGCCTCGGGGCCTCAGCTCTGGCCTGGGGATGATGGAAGGATTCCTCCACCCCAGGATGCTAATGCTCCAAGTTCCTGCTCTTACCTCCGCCACCCCTGGCCCCACAAACTCAGCACCAGGAAGAAGGGGAGTCAGAGCTCATGCGTCTCCAGTGTGAGGCAAACAGACCTAAATACGGCACCCAACAAGGACCCAGATCCCTAGGCCAGCCATCTCCATATCTAGCTATCTTAGGACAAAGTCTAAACTCCCTACCCGGCCCACAAGTCCCTGCAGACTTGGGCTTCTGCCATTTGTGTCAACACTTCATGCTGGAGCCATCATTCAGAGCGGCTCCTGCTCCAAAACGCCATTCCCGCTTTGTTCCAGGTCTCTGACCAGGCGTTTCCCCTGCCCAGTACACCTTTCCACCCTTTTCATCTGACCAAATCCTGCTCATCCTGCAGATCCGATAGACACTGCTTCCTCTGGGAAGTCTTCACTCATCCCAAGTCGGAGCCAGGGACTATACTCTGAGCCCATAATACCTCCTAAATGCCATGGCTGGGCTCAGCCCACTGAATTCCAGATGCCTATTTCTTTGTTCCCCAGCAGACAACAAGCTCCAGGGGGCCAGAGTCAACAGATCATTGTACCTTGGTTCTCGGCTTGTACCTGCCTCTTAGGTTGCTCATTCAAGACTGCGCCCAAAGTGAGTCAGAGCCCTGCCTGGGCAGGGCCACTGTTCATGCCTGTGTGTCCACCCTGGGCTCCTGCCCAGCTCTGAGTTCCGGTCCCTCTCCCTGATGTACATCAGAGCTCCTGAGCACATCACCCTGCGATGAAGTGAAGTCCAGCCTTATAACTCCATCAGTGGCCCCAGACCCCATCCACTAAGCTGAACACAAATCCTTTTCCAACTGTGGGCCCCTAAGCTACTTGTCCCCTATCACTCACTGCCCCACATGCAGGTCAGGACGACTGAGAAAGTGCTAGCCCCCCACTGTTGTCCCCTGGCCCATTCTTTTTTCCTGCAAGGCTTCCCACTCCTGCCTAGACCAAGGCCAGGGACATGAGCCTGTGGATCCGTTTACCTCATGCCCTGACATGGCTGGGCAGAGCCAACATGTCTGGCTACAATGCCCAGGGCAGTGACGAGAGGCCCTTTCCAGAGGAGCCTGGCATGGCCCAGCTGGCCCTCCAGCCCAGGCTCATATCCTGAAAAGTTCTCGCTCAGATATTCTGGGCCCATTGGCTGCAGGCAGACGGGGCAAATGGCCCACAGCTGCCATCTTGGGCCAGCTAGAGTTGCCCAGGCCCTAGGTAGACCTTGCCTCTGGGCACAGTGTAATCATTTGCAGTGCTGTGTGCCCCTCTCTAACTGGAAGTTCACACCCAGGCTGAAGGGCCCCATTTTTCCAAGCCACTGGACACACAAGTCCTGTTCTCAGGAGGCATGCAAAACCAATAAGGAAGGAGACACCAGCCACAGAGATGAGGACCTGCCTCCCACAAGTGTCAGTTCCCCTGAGGGTGTGAGAGAGCAGACCCATGATCTGCCTGTTCCCAGCCCAGAGAGAGTCCTCGGATTATCACTTCTCCAGACTGAACCTCAGCCTTGAAATGCAGAGGTCAGGCTGTCAGGCCAGGGTGTCATGAGTCCCAGGGGTCCCAGCTGTGAAGGACAGGCTCAGAGGCTTGGCCAGGGTTCGAGCTGCCTGCAGTTTGAGCTTGGACTGTAACAATGCCAACACGGAGATGCTTTTAAAGGGATACAAGTGAGAGGAAATTCTCTGCCATAGGAGGCACCCACTATGGGGCTTCATTCAGGCATCTCCCTTTATCATCCCCTCCCCTACTGCCCCTACAAATACCCCCAGGATATCTGAGAAAGTCAGGACACCCAGATCGTTTTACAGCAGGGAAGCTGAGGCAGAGAGAAAACTTCGAGGTCGAGGCAGAGCCTGGAAAGGACTGAGTTCCTGGTCCAGCTTTTGTCCACACTCGGGGGGGATTGGCCTGCTTTCCTCCTGGGCAAGGGCCACCGAGGACCACAGGCAGCTCAGGAAATCCCCTTCTACAGCACTCAGGACTTCCGGGGGAGGGGGAAAGTAGAAGCTGGCAGGCTTGGGCTGTCTCCAGAAGAGACAAAGCAAGTGTCCCTGCGGCCAGCCCTTCAGCGACTCTGGAGAGGGCTTCATGGGGACTTCACAACTGTCTCTAGGCCCTACAGCGTTCACGCCACCAGAGGCTGCTCCAGCTCCACCCTCCCCTTCTGGAAGGGCCTGGCTCCTCTTCTGGAAGGGCCTGGCTTGCTGGCAGGTCTAGGGCAGGGCTCCCTGGAGTCTGTGCCTGAGCCCCAGTGCCAGATTCTGCCCCAGACTAACATACAGAGAAGCCACTCACAGGGACCTCCCTCATCGTGGCCCTGCCCTGCCTGCTCCCCTTCTCTCTCATACACACACCCTTCTGTAGCCCTGCAGGTTTGCCCACGGTCCCTTCATCCACTCAACAAGCATTTGGTGAAAATTGGCTATAAGCCAGGCTCTGAGGAGACACAGGAGATGAGGTACAGTCCCTACCCACACAGAGCTACCAGTCCAGTGCGGGAGAAGAACAGAAACACAAATATATTATAATGCAAGGTAGCCCATCCTGCAGCTCGAGATACATGCAGAGAACAGGTGACTCTGGGAAGAATTCCCTGACTTTGAACCTTGGCTGGAGCACTTCGCTCTGCCTGGAAGACCTGCTGCCACTCTGACAACCTGCCTCCCTTCAAAGCCTACCTCCTCCAGGCAGCCCTCCAGCACACACTGTTCGCACCCTTTCTGAATCTGCATGCTTTTACTCGGTGTTAACCACGTGTCCACAAGGCTTCTTCAGTTCCCTTCTGTTTCTGCAGCAAGGCGGGGAGAAGCAGGGCCTGGAGGCAACGTGGCCCAATGGAGAGGAAACAGTGAACTGGTTGTCAGGCAACCATGTCTGGTCTAGAACCCACCACTCATTGGTTTCTTCTGCCTTTGAGGAATTTAGGAGCAAGGGAGAGGGGGACCAAGGCCTGTATCCAGGAATCACTTTTGTGACAAGCAACTGCCACAATACAGAGTAGCCACTAGCTCTGCTCATGTGTCCAATGAGTGTGAGTATTGCTTACTTGTACAACCACTTATTCCCACCTGAGAAAGGAGGAAAGGTTAGCTCTGAAAAGTAACTTCTACCAGGTCACAGCCTGAGGTCCCAAGGGAAGAGCCAGGATTCTAACCCAAGCCTGCCATCAGGTCTCTATCACACTCTGCTGCCTGTCAGTGCTGAGCAGTGGTTCTCAAACCCACCCTGAGAGATTGGTTCACGGGTCTGGTAACGGGGTACAGGCTCCAGGTGGGGAAATCTGCAGTGCTTCCTAAGCAGCCCAGGGGCTGCCTGGGTGCTGGAGCAGAGGAAAGAATAGAGGTCAGATCCTGGCCCGGGGCAGTTTCCAAGGACCTACTGCGTCTCACTCCCCTGGGAGCCACCAGCCAGATCAGATCACCATACCCTGCCCAGGAGGCATGAGGGGTCCCAGGAGCCCTAGGGCTGACTGTGGCTCTTACAGGGCCTAAGCCCCACCTGAGCTTTTACTACCAGGCAGACACTGTGCTGAGCACACCGCAGGCAACATCTTATTTAACCCTTACTCTTCTTTGTCCCATTTTACAGGTCTGGAATGATATCTATTTAACACAAAAGAAAATATTAATATAGTAATAGAGGAACAAAAAAAAAAAGACATCAGACACAGTAATCACACAGCAAAAATGGCAGACATATAATCCAATCTTTTCAATAATTATTTTTAAGGTAAACAGATTAAACACCCCAATTAAAAGGCACAGGTTGGGGAAACAGATTAAAAACAAAACAAAACCATGATCCAACTGTTAACAAGAGCCACACACTTTATATTCAAAGACACACATAGGTTGAAAGTAAAAGGAGGGGAAAAAAAGTATACCGTGCTAACAGTAACCAAAAGAGAGCTGGAATGGTTCAGCTAATATCAGACAAAATAGACTTTAAGACAAAAACTCTTAGAGACAAAGGAGGATGTTTCATAATGGTAAAAGTGTCTATTCATCAACAGGATATTATAAACGTATTTGTACCTAACAACAGAGCCCCCAAAACACATGAATCAAAAACTTTCAAAACTGAATGGGAAAACAGACAATTCAACAATAATATCTGAAGCCTTCACTTTCAAGAGTGGATAGAACAATTAAACAAAAGATCAACAAGGAAACGGAAGACTTGAACACTATAAAGCAAACAGACCTAACAGATATCCATAGAACATTTCACCCAACAACAGGAGAATACACATTCTTCTCGAGGGGACACAGAATATTCTCCTGGAAGGATCATAAATTAGGCCATGAAACAAGCCTCAGTAAACCTGAAAGCGCTGAAGTCATACAAAGTGTGTTCTCCAATTGAAATGAGATAAAATCAGAAACCAAAAATAGAAGGAAATTTGGGGAATTTACAGGAAATGAAGCTTAGAAGTAACTTGTCAAGTTCTCACAGCTCAGAAAGGCCATTCCCTTACTGAGACCATGTTCCCCACACCTTCTGCACAGCCCTAGGAAGCCACACATCTCAGACTTTTGCAAATGCTTGGGTAGTCCCTCTCCCAGCCACCACCCCAGACACACACTGAAACTGACCCCAGCCCCAGGCCTGATCCCAGAATCAAACAAGCTGGGGAGAGACAGCCCTTTAGGGCTATCACAGCTTGTTAACCAGCCCTGCTTCTCCCTGGGAAAATGGTCACAAGCAAATATTTCACTCCCCCAGCCAATCTACCGAATGTCCAAAAGGCAGATGTTTCCCCCAAAGAAGGAAGCTAACATTTACCGAGGACTTCCCCCATGCCAGGCAGTTGACATATCCTAATCTACAAACACAATCTCCCTACCCAGGCATCTCCTCACTGTCCCCATGCTACAGAAGAAAACTGAGGCTCTGTTATTAAGGTGGCAGAAGCAAGATTCAAAATCTTGTCGTCTGCCTTTAAAGTACCTGGTCTTTTATCATAATTCCACGAAAAAGTCTCAAATTATGTTGTGGGAAGTTAGGAGAGCCCATAGTGCTTTGAGGTGGGAGGACTATGGGGATGAGTTGGGAGCTGCAGAGTCAGCAGGATCACCCTCTGGAATAAGGATCTCCACAACACATGGAGAAAGACGGCTTGTGCCTCTCTTCAGAGCCAACCACCAAAGCAGAGCAACAGCTGGAGAAGCTAAACAGATTTCAAATCTCAAGGGATGTCACAGTTCACTCAATTCAATTCCACAAAGAGCCCAGAGAAGGAAAGAAACTTGCCTGCAGATACACAGCCAGGAGCAAGAATCAAGGATGCCAATAACAATACTTCATGCCACCATTTAGGAGGCCCCACCTTTTGGCAAGATACGAGGCAGGGCTTGGAGCCCAACATCGCAAAAATAAGGTTTCTATTTCACCATCATCACTACCTCTGACATTTCTAGAGGGCACTACTGTGTGACAAGGATGGTGCTGAGCACCCTACACCAGGATCCCGTTAAATCCTCAAGATAAGGTGGGTATGACGACACTCTCCCTTCTCAGAGAGGCACTCGAAGAGTTGAGGTCATGGCAGTACAGAGGCCACGCCAGGACTGGAACCCAGAGCCCCATCTGCAGGGCCGCAGGCTCAGTCTCCTGCTGGGGTGCACCTCAGGCTCTGTGGGATGGATGGCAGCAGCCTCTGGGCTGTTTCCATCTTCTCCCTGGCTTCAGCTGGCCTGAAAAGCACTGTCATGTCCTGGAAGCGTGGCTGGTCAGGAAAGGTGAGTGAGCCAGGCCTGGGAGGCCAGTGGCTTTTGAAGATGAAGACGCTACTACTACTGGTGATCACCATCACTGGGCCAACTTGTAAAGCTCAACATCTTCAGTTTAAGAGGAAGCCACATCCCTCCCACACGCTCCAGCCCCACACCCACGGTCGGCCAACAGCTCTTTAAAAATAAAGCCGTGACTTGCCTCAAATCCCCATGAGGGCTTGGGGTTCCTGCCCCCTCCCCCTGGCACCCTGAAATCTGGGTCAAGTCAGTCCATGCTTGGGTTCCTTACTAGTGCCAATGGCCCCCACCCAGGAGCCGAGCATCAGCCCCAGCACCTCTCTGCATGGGACTCTCAGAAGGGTTTCTTCGCAAGAAATGAAATCTCCAAATAAAGGTTGTTCACCATGCATCCTGAGTAAAGGACACAGATGCTCAAGGCCACCCCAAAAACCATTGGTCTGAATCTTGATTTCATGGCTGATGGGATTGAAATCCTGAGAGGTAACATGACTTGGCCAAGAACACACGGTCAGGGTCTCCAGGGGATGTTCTCAGACTCCGCGCTCTCTCAGACCTGCCACTGCAGCCTCTCCATTTTGGGAGGAAGGGGAGGCGGGTGTCTAGGTGTGTGTCTTATCAGCTCTGGCTCTCCCGCCTGGCCCACCCTAGAAGGAACCAACACCTACCTGATGGCCTGGGGGCAGGGAGGAAAGGGAGTTTTTTTTTTTTTGTAGGGGGCACCCTGCTGGTTTGGAGGATAAGAATGGGGACAATACGGCTCTCCAATACCTGTCAGTGATCAAGAAGCACAAAACCTTGCTGCCAGCAAGCATGTGGGCTCTCAGCACGGCTGCCTGGGGCCTCCCAGGTGGGCTGCGGAGCGGGCACAGTGCCAGCCGCCTGCCTCACTCGTCCAGCCGTCCAGTCAGTGCCACGGCCTTTCTCAGGTCCCGGTCAAGATGCAGGGCCTCTGCCAAAAGCTCACACATTCCTTGCGTTTCTCCGGGTCTCTGAGCAGCTGCTGCAGGCCCTTTTCTCCTGTGTTGATTTATTCTTTATTGTTCCTGAAATACACCCAGAGGCTTTTGGCACCCAGCACAGGCACAGCATCCAGCCCAAGCCCCAAGTACACACCAACCGGGCTCTCTGGGACCTGGGCCAAGTCAGTTGGAAGGATGGGCCCTGGGGTCACACCCAGTAGCCAGGAAGGGAGGCCCAAGATCCCACCTAACCGCAGCCTGTGGCCCCAGAGCTGTTCTCAGGACAAACAGTGGCTGGGATATTTGGGGAGGAGGAGATGCTTGGAAGGTCTCTGGGAGGCCTAAACTTACTTGCCACTCCTCTCATGCATGAGTGACTTCCCAGCAATCCACCACTGCACACCCCACCCCCCCAACACACACACACACACACAGCTGACCCCTATGTATCTATCGACCTCCGCAGCAGGGCCTGGTGGCTCAGGCTGGGCTTCTGGCTGGCCTGTAAATTTTGGAGAGAAAGGCCTCAGAGGGGTCTTCCCCACCCTTCCCTGCCCAAAATATTTCCCCTATCAGCCAGTCTAATGGTGCCTGAACTCCTACCATCAACACTTCATTCCAAGGGTCAAAGCATTGTTCCCTGTGCACGTGAGAACAGCCTGGAGAGGTATGGGAGCTGCCTGATAAAAAGACAGGGCTGTGGGGTCAAACAGAAGGTGTCCCGGCTTCTCCAATCACTTGCCTCTCTGTGGGCCTCAGTTTCCCTACCAGTAAGTGGGCATAATATCTTTACCACGTATTACTGCAGGATTAAATGAGGGTTATACGTATATATATATATGTATGTGTATATATGAAGTGTCTGGCACAAAGTAAGAGCTCAATAAGTATGATTTCATTCGCCCTTGCTGGGCAGGGGCAGATCATTCATGATTCATCTTCAACACCTGGAGGGCAACAAAATGGCCTGACCCTTCCAGTTCCCCAGTCAGCTGAGAGCAGGACTGGCCAGACAGGAAGAAGACGGGGGACCAGGAGTCCTGGCAACAGCACTGGGCCCTGCAGGCATCTGGCCCAGGGCCCCAGGGGCCCAGGAGGAGCACTCAGCACAGGCCTCCCCAGATGTCCCCAGCTGTGTCAACAGGGCCTGCAGGGACACGGTGGGACAAGAGCCCCTGGATGAAACCTGGCAGGGCTTCCAAGCACGTAATGGTGCCTCCACTCTCCTGGGCTCCCTCTCAAAGCAATAAAAGGGAAAGTGCAATCACTTGAGGGAGTCTTGTGGCTGGGGTGCTGGGGTGGGGGGGGGGTGCTGCACTCAGCCACAGATAGTCTGGGCAGGGATACCGGAGGCCCTGGGGCCTGCAGGGAGCAAGGAGGCCTGCCCGAGGCCACCACAGTGAGTGTCCCACAAGTAGAAGTGCCCGCCTGGTTATTTTTGGCAGCTCTTCTGCCCAAAGCCAGCAAGGAAAGGCAGCTGCTAGCAACACGGAAGGGCTGTTTACGCTCAAGTGTGCAAGCGCTGAGCAGGGATTAAAAAGAGCAGCAGCAGCCACTGAGCAGAGGGGCCTCTGCCCATGTCTTCCTCTCCTGACTGTCCTGTTCTGGCCAATCTGCATGCTGCAGAGCGCAAAGAGCGTGGGTACTTCTGCTTTCAGTCAGATCTAGTCTCCCAACCGCAAAACTCACTCACACATACACACACACAGACAAATAAATAACTATGGAGCCAGCCGAAGACGGGGCCACACCCAGGAGCCGAGACACTATTCCTCTGGGCTCTTCCTGCACTGAAGCGGCCCTGGGAGGGGCAGGGTAGTGGACCGGGGACAGGACCCGGGAGCCTATCCCCCTTCCTAAAGCGAAAGTGGGGACAGTCTGTGGAACCTCAAGGAACTCGCTGCTTTCCAGCTTCCTTCTCTGAACGTGAAGGGCTGTCTCAAAGTGTTTTTCCAGCTCTGGGATGACTCCTGGAAGCTGGGGAGCCCAGAACGATGGGCTGGCTGAAGGGGTCAGACAGAGCCAGGTCAGGTGGGAAAGAGGATCTGAGGCCAGCCAGGTGTGCCCCGAGAGCTGCCAGCAGGCTGGGAAGAAGAGAAGGTGGAGGAAAAGCAGGAAGAAGGCGGAAGGAGGCCAGCCCACACGCACTCTTGGGACTCTGAGTTATCACTCTGACTGTTTCTAAGCTCCTTTCTGAGCTCCAGGGCCTTCCCCTCCAAACAGCTGGCAAATTCTGGCAACAGAAGGCTGGCTTAAGGCCTCTGTCCACCCGGCTGCTGGAAAAAGCTAGGAATCGAAATCTCTCACCATTTGCCTTTCTCTCTTGACCCCACCTCCCCGGAGGAGATTGGTGGCCTTCCAGAGGGAACCCCCTTTTGGCTGCAAGCCTATTTATTGTACTTCCCTCTCTCCAAGCTTAGACCTGGACAAACCTGCCCTGGCTGCTCCCCTCCTCCATTCCTGAGACTCCTGGAGGAAGAAGCATTGCCTGGAAAAAAATAGCTCTCCAGGCGAGCTCCCTGTGGCTGGAGAGAAAGGCAGAGGGTACAGGGAGCGCCTTCCGCCTGGCCATAGTATCAGGCTCTGTTCCAGGAAGAACACGATCAACAACCACTGCCAGGGACGCCTCCGGCCTCCAGCTCCCTGTCCTCCCCACCCGTCCCCGAAAACCACAGCCAGCAATTCCAGTCCCTCAGGGAGCCCCTGACCCTCACCCCTGCAGAACCCCAGCTCTCTTCCCACACGTGGCAACTTTCTTCTTATATAATAATACCTTGGTGGCCCTCCCACACATACCCTCCCACTCTGCCTCTGCTACTTCAATTGCTGAAAGAGCCAAGGTGCTCTTAGGAGCAACTCCCACCCTAGGCTCCACCCCAAACCTCCACAGAGGTCACACTGAGAGGCTTCAGGTGAAGCAAAGACAAGGGGACTTTTTCCTTGACTGAGAAAGCAGCCTTCCTCCCACCCACGTGAGCAGTTCAGCCTGAGGCCTGGGCGGGTAGGTTCCTGAGAGCACAGTCTGATCTCTGGGAAGTTAAGCCCTTAACCATCAGCTGCAGGGACACACCACCTTGCAAAAGGACCCAGGCAGCAGGGTCTGGGCTGGTCTAGGCAGGAGTGTATCATGCAGTTCCGCCCAAGGCTTAGGCAGTTCAAATAGGAGCTTCATTTCCACAAGCCCCAGTGGCCTGGAATCCAGGCACCCTATCACAAGCAGCACACCTTTCCTGTCCCCTTCCCTGGAAGGAGCAAAAGGCACACAGGAACTGGCTGCGGCAGGAACTGGTGAAGACGCTGGCTGTCATCTGTTGAGTACCTGCTACAGGTCAGTCACTTTGCATGCATGATCTTGTTCAACCTTCACAGCAACCCCATGAGGAATTATTCTTCTTCCCATTTTATAGGTGGGGAAACTGAGGTTCAGGAAGGTAATCAACGCTGAGCCACACAGCAAGCGGGGAAGCTGAAGAACAAACCCAGGTCGGCCGAGGCCTCGTTCACTTGTGCCTGCCAGGCTTCCTTCAGAATCACTGTCCAGCTACTGTCCACATGCCATCCAGGAGTGGTGCTCGGAGTGTGGGGACGGAAGTAGGTGTGGACAAGTTTTGCTTGATGGCTCTGGAATCTAAACTGCTGCTGCCCTGCTAACTGTTATTGTTCCCAGGTATGTGACCATGAGGGCCCTATAAGTGTGCATATTGTTGGGGGTGGAGGGAGGGTGATCTGGATTCCAAAGAGCAGTTTCCAACACCGAACTTATGCTGTAATGCTTCTGATTCATAAAATGAGCTCACAGTCTCACGGTATCCTGAATGTTGCTTTGAATGCAAATGCAGATCCCGTAAGTAAGAACTGGGGATTTCAGCACACTCCACCCAGCTCCAGCCCAACTCTAAGAGTTTAGTTCAGCCCCATCCAGGCAGGGTGATCCCATGCAGAAGCTAGTCTTCCAATGGAACTCAACCCCTGGCTGCATTTTCTGGAGCCTCTGGAGTGTCCGGGAAGAGTGGAGGCCCCAGGCTGCTTCTATACTAATGCATGCACACACAGGAAGGGTGCCAACTGTCCTGGCCAAAGGAAATGCCCAGGTTAGCAGATTCCCAGGCAGGAGGCTCCAGTACCCTTTCATTCTGAGGTCCCTTTGGGGTCAGAATTACTGGGACACACTCTCCAGAAGGCCAGCCATTGGGCAGTGCCAGAAGACTGGGTTCACCAGTATCCAAACCAATGGCACAGTATGAACTCCAGCAGCCAGACTCACTGGGCCCTCCACATGCTAAGTTTACAGTTTTTGGACGGAGATCTTTCATTCCCTTGTTTAGCTAAATACTAGATGTCGGACACTATGGGAACAACATATAGCATATACTAGAGCGAGCTATGGTAATGCTGAAACGAGCTTTCAACGTTTGATGTATAGATACTAAACTGCAAAATCCTCACTGCAATTCTATGAAGGTATAGAAACTCTAGCTCCCAGTCTGTGTTTTGACCATCGCCCTACAGTAGGTACACAAATGACTATATAAGGAGTATTCAGAAGGCTGAAGCTTCTCCAAAGAAAGGGCATTTGAAACAGGATTACAAGGATAAGCCCGAGTCTCTCCACTACTTGTGGTCATCCTCATTGCACCAGGAGCAAGGGCTCCTTCTGTGAGACCCAACTGCATCAGAAGGGTTGTCAAAGCCAAGATTCCTGGACTGATCCCACTCCTCGGTCCAGTATACTCTGCTCTGTGTATCCTCCTCCCCCAATCCTTCTCCCACTCAGCGGGCCCAAAGGCCTTGGCTCCACTGGGCAGCCCTTCCCTGAGTTCCCCTACCACAGGAGGCCTTCAGCTGAAATCCGTAACTGCATATTGCCTTTTTATTTTTCTCCATTTATTAAAAGCAGTGGCCCACAGGGCTAAACACTCAAGCTATTTTTAAATTCCACATTTAAAAGCTGAACTCTCATCCCCACGAGCACTCCAGGGCATTCTTTCCAGTTGAGGGGGGTGGGAGGGTGGAAGGTGAGGGGCTGACAGAGCCAGGAAGAGAGTGGGTTCTCCCTAATGCTTGGAGAGGCCACATTGGCAGCAGTCAGGTCTTCCCAGAGCGAGCTGCGTGGCTGGTAGAGTGGGAAGAGAAGGAACCCTCCAGGTTCTTCACCCCTCTGGCCCCTGGGAGCTACTCAGACCAGAGTAACCTGCCAGAGGCCAATCCAATTAGAGAGGAGACTGGGCCAGAGACATGCGATGAGATGGTTTATCACAGTAATTGAATGTTTACACTCCTATTATTCACTGTCCAGAGCCGTAGGAAAAAAAAAGGATCCATGAATTTCCAACCAGGGATGGCTTCTCCTTTCCCCTTCCTCCTGAAGCCTTCTAACCACCTATGAAAATGGTACATTTCTCTGACTCGAAAGCGGCATGTGCACACCATCACTGGGGGGTTCTGGAGCAAGACAGATGATTTCCTTGCCTCAGCCGGCCCCCACAAGGAAAGAGAGGCTTCTCCGCAGAGCTGCGGTTCATCCTCCTCCATCAAGGCTCCAGCCTCAGTCCTGGAGCTGCAGGGCCCAGCAGAGGCCAGACCTCCAGGAGGCCACCAGGCAGGCTCCCCCTGCTGGAGCAAGCCAGACCTCCCCTCCCCCCTCTTCCCCGCCCGGGTCACCACTGCCAACAGGGATCCCCTGCACACACGTGCCTAGGTGGCCTCCATAGTCAATCAAGGCCAGCCAGCTCTGGCACAGCCCACCTTCCCCTGAGGAAGGCTCCATAGGCTGGCACCCAGGTCCCGGTGGGATGGTGGAAGCAGGAAGTAGCCACTAAAGTTTGTGACCGACAAAGTTTTAAATGGGGGAGAGGAACTTCCCCTTTCATCCTTCCAGCAGCTCACTCTCGAGGCTGGGCTGGAATACCCAGGCTACCCGCCACCCACCGCCACCCCCGCCACCCCGAGCCCCGCTTTGGCTGGCAGGTACCTCCTCCAGGCCTGGCTTCCTGAGGCTTCCTTGGGGTTGAAAGCCCCAGGTCCTTAAATCCAGAAGCCTGGGTGGGGGGCCCTGGAGGTGCAAGCGCTCCTGCATGAGTTAAGTGAAAGACTCGTGTGACCACCTCCACCAAGCCGGCCATACGCAGGGTCCAGAAAAAGACCCGGGCTCCCGAGCTCCGCACGGGAACCACCAAACGCACCACCACCAGGTGAGGCGGCGGGAGGGCTCCGCAGGCCCGAGAGGCGCGTGGCGCACGGGGGCGACCACGGGCTAACAGGTCCGAGGTGCGCCAGCAGGGCCGGGATAAGGCCGCTCCGCCTGCCCGCAACGCTCCAGCTTAGGCCTCTGCTGCACTAGCTCCGGTTCCCCACCACCTCCGTCCCCAAAACTCCGGACGCGGGCGCAGTTTCCACGTCCACTCTCCGGTGCAAGGGGAAAGGCTCCCGCGCCAAGTTCCCGCAGCTCGCGAGCCACCCCCACCCCGCCCCGCGCCTCCCGGAACCCGGCTAGGTCATGCAAGCGAGTCCCGTAGGACACCACGTTTCGCTCAGGCAGAGGAGCAACCGTATTCCTGAGCCTGCCGCGGCCGCCACCGTGTGCCCGGCGGCTTGGGAGGGTTTTCCTGTCGGGGCCGCGCCTGGGTGGGCGGGGGCCGCGCGCGAACTGCGTAGCTGCACAAACACGGCGGGTCGGCGCTGCACACGCCGCAGCGGGCCCAGGGGCGCGGGCCGCGGAGGGGCGCGCGGCGGGGCGGCAAACGCACGTACACGCGCGCGCTTCCCCGCCGCCCGGGCCGCAGAAGTTGCCGCCGCCCGGCGCCCCCGCTCCGGGCCGCGCCTGCAAACCTGCAGCCCGCGCGCCCAGCAGCCGCCTCTCCTCTCGCGAGCCCGGGGTCCCTTGGCCGCCGCCGCCGCCAGGGCGGGCTCTGCGCCGAGCCGCGTGCAGGCCTCGGCCACCGGCCTGGCAGCCCCACTTACCCCGCTCCTGCCCGAGCTCCCGCATCGGCTGTCCTTTTTCCGCCGCGGGCCGCAGCCTTCGGTCGCCTCCCAGGCTCCAGCCGCCTGCACGCACTCCCGATTTTAAAAACAAACAGGCGCCTCCGCCGCCGCCCCGCGGCGCTCTCAGCGTTTCCGCCAGCCCGCGCCTCCCAAGGCTGCGAAGTTTGCTGGAGGGGCCCGGGCGGGACGCGCGGGTTGTCACCCCTTGCTTGCGGCGCAGGAGCCTCGACGCACTCCGCGCCCGTGGTTTCCGCCTCGCGATCGCTCTCCCTCCCTCCGTGTCACCCCCAGTCCTGCGATGCAGTGTCAGGATTGCACTGCTCTGACTCATCGGTTGAGCTCACAGCTTGAAAAAAAAAAAAGAGAGAGAGAGGGCGAGAGGCAACAGCGAAGGAGGAGGACTCTCTGGCGTGCTACAAAGGATTGCACAACTCCGGGCTGGGAGCGCGGAGCGCCCAGCGGCCGGCCGGCGCGCGCGGCACGGCGGCGAGCAGGAACCAGCTCTACCACTTCATCAGCACAACTGTCTCGGGTCGGCCTCTCTGCCAGCAGGCCCGGCACCGCCCACTTCCTGAGACCAAATAAGGCAGGGGAAGGCGTCTTTAAACCTCCGGCGGCTGCCCGGGCTGGGGATTTCCAGCAGACCTTACCTCCACTCCAGAGACTGTCGCCACCCTCCCCCAGCCCAGGAACGGTGCCCCCCGATGGCTTTGCTGGAACCAACAAGCCACGCGGCTCGTTCCTTTCACACCAAGGTCAGGAGGAGACGGTGACGAAATGTTTGGAAACCCATCGGGCCTGCCAGGAAAGTCTGTGTGTGATGCTGGGGGAGGACACAAGTCGCTTTCTTCCACAAAGAAAACTCTGGTTTTGGATACGGTAGGGCACGCGCAGTCCTCTCCAAGGCACTTTATTAACACTCTCCCCCAGTTTCCCCTTTTGGCTAGCGGTGTTAAGGTTATTGAGAGACTGGTCCCAGCTCCTAAAAGACCCATGTCTCGATTACCTAGATGTAAAAAGCGTCTCGGTTTAATTCTAGCAACTGAGGCCAGAGTTGGGCAGCTTTGGGCTGCCTGCCTGTAGTTCCCCTACCTTTCCTACCATCACCTGATGCCATCCCGCGATGCCTCCTCAACTGGCGGGGAAGATGGGAAACATTTCTGCTACTCAGGTGGTTCTTGCTGGCCCCCAAGTATCCTTACAGTGAGGCTCCAGGGCCAGGAGTAAGTCCTGGGGAGGGAGCCCATTTTCCCTGGCTCTTTTCATTTGTTTTTGTTTTTACCAAGGAGATGGGTCAGAAGGAGATTTTTCTTTGAAGGAAAAGCCACTGAATAATATACTGTGTCCTGGCAGCAGCCGCTTTTCCCCTGTGGCCAGTCCTCAGAGGCAGGTGCATCCTTTGCTTTCTCAAGGGGAAGGGGAGGGGCAGCAGAATGCGATTCTCACCGCCCTTCTGAGCCTGCAGGGCAAGGCCCTTCCCCACCCCGGCCCTCCCCCTGCCCCCAGTGGATGACAGAGACAGTGGTGTCATCTGCATATCTGAGGTTATTGATATTTCTCCTGGCAGTCTTGAGTCCAGCTTGTGCTTCTTCCAGCCCAGCGTTTCTCATGTTGTACTCTGCATAGAAGTTAAATAAGCAGGGGGACAATATACAGCCTTGACATACTCGTATGTTCTGCCTAGAAACCTTCAAAACCCCACTCTTGCTTCTAAGAGGCATGACCTTCCTGTCCTCTTCCACCCTTTCGCTGGTGGGAGCCCCTGTATGCAGCTGGAGCTCACACCTTACCCAGGAGGAAAAGGGCTTATTTACACATATGTCACAGTAATGACAACTTAGTTTTATCTGCAAAATAAAGATAATTATGTCAGGGGACTGGACCCAATGACCTCTTAAAATTCCTTCCAGTTTAAAATCCGTGATTCTGTGATTGCCAAAAAATGAATAGAGGAGCCAGGGAAACCACCTCCAACAAAGAAAAGCCCAGGCTCTCAGATTTAGCATCTGCTCTGACAGTATTGTTCCTGGCAATTCTCAAAGCATGTCCCCCCACACAGCCTACTTAACAACCCTGTGTGTGTGAGAAGTTTCAACTCACTCAGTTTATGGATGAGAACACTGAGGTTCAGAGAGGTCGAGTGACTTACACAAGATCACAAGGCAAGCCGATAGTTTGCCACCTCTCTTCCTCTTCCCATCTCACCCAGAGGAAGGCAGTGAGTCACTGAAGGATTGAGGTGCTCAGGCATGCAGGCCCCCAAGTAGAGGCTGGACTCCCGGGACTCCTGGCAGAGGTTCTGTGCAAAATCTTTTTTGTTTTTTCCATTTGTCTGATGTTTTCCTTCCCACTGACACCTCATCCAAGTGAGGGAACCAAAGCAAACCCACCTGGTCTCTGGTGCTCACTGCTGCCAGGTTCCTCTGCAAACCTGCAGCCATCCTGACCTCCCTCTTGGGCCTGGTCCCCAGAAGTGGGCTTGGGCCAGCCCAGAGCCAGCCCTTCCAAGAGCCAGTGCAGACCAGCCCAGGGATGTTCCCCTCCAGAACCCTGGCTGGGGAGCCCATTTCTAAAAGAGCCTGCCACCACGGAGCCAGAGCCCAGCCTCCAGGGAACAAGTGGGAGCCATTCCAAAGGGCACTCCTCAGCCTTGTCCCGCCAGGATTCCCTCCCTATCCCATGCCGGGCTGCTGGGCTGGGCCCAGGAAGCAGCACAGGGAGCAGGGGTGGATGGCAGGATGCATGAGAAACAGGAGTCAGTGACCTGGAACAGCCCTGCTCATCTTGGAGTAGCTCTCACTCACAAAGGAAGAGAGGGAGAAGGGGCATGTGTGCGTGGAGGGGAGGAGGGCCCAAGACTGTCCCAGATGGCGCCTGCCTGGCAGGAGAAGTCTCCCTCCCAAAGGCCGGCAGATGAGAATGTGTAAAGAAAGCTGCAGCTCTTCCAGGAAGGCCCTGGAGGTCAGTTTTGCTGCAGATATGACAGTGCAGAATCACTGACATGTGAAGTGAAAGTTTTGGTTCTAGAAGCTCTAACCCTTCCTACAGGTGCAACTAAAAAGGGTGCCGATTGCGGAAGAAAAGAAAAAAAGAGAGAGATGGTCCAGGGACCTTACCCAGAGAGCAGGCTTTTCTTCACCAGCAAGCTACAAACTACAGCAAAGAGCACAGAGCTCCAGGTCCCAGGGAGTGCATCTGCTGAGAAACACTCCAGGAAGCAAAGCACCCTTGACAGGATCTCAAACCCTGGCTCCCAGTGACCATAGAATATGGCATTCAAGAGGCTTCCAGGAACAGCATCAGCTCTCTGGACTCTGCACCGAGTTATCCCTCACTGCCCTGAGTGGTCATCATTCGTATCCTCTTCTGGGGCAACCTGAGACCATGAAGAAGCTTGCACGGGGGAATACTGTGGTATGTGAATTCTATCCCAATAAAACTCTTACTAAAAGATAAAAAGAAGCTTCCATGGAAGCCAAGTTCTCACCACCCGTCCCCCTGCCTCCATTAACCTTGTTTCCATCATTCATTTAAAAGAGTTTTCTTTACCCCAAAACCCATGCCTGCTTTCCAGTCCTTTTTCCACTGTCCTTTCTCTATCAGGACTTTCCATCCAGGCCAGCACACACAGTGTGTTTAAGTGAATAACCAACCTTTGCAGGAATGTGGGGAGTTGAGAGTACAAATACCTTTGAGGAAATCTCAAGTCCACCTTATGTCCCTAACGTGCCTTGTGTCCTGCTGTTACTTCCCTTTTCAGAATAAAGGGACTACCTACCTCTGGGACCTCATGACCTACAGTTACAACAGAAGAAAGACAAGGCTGTATGTAGAAAGAACAGGGAACCAGGACTGAGTCTGGATCCTGCCTAACTAAAGCCAATCCACTGTGTGATCTTAGGAAGTTGACACAGCTTCTCTGAGTCTTGAGTTCGGGGTCCCTGTGAGATTCACTCTAAAGTATTTGCGACACAAACCCTAAAAGAATGCCACCTTCTAGGGATTTAGAGAATCACAAAGACAAAAATGGTTTTATAGCTGTATCATGTATACGAGGTTACAATTTTTTTTTTTTTTACTATTTTATCCTAGATCCTCTTCTCCCAAAATTAGCTTTTCCCTTTTGAGAACCTCGCCAAGATTCTGTTTCCTCTGAAAAGCCCCCAGGTCCACCCCATCAGCCTGGGGTGCCCAGAGACACTCTGCAGCACTGACTCAGTGTCCCTTCCAGGTGTCTCTCCAAGGCTTCTGCCCAGCTCCTTTGGGTCCTTCCCTCCAAGCTTTTCCACTGCATGCCCACCCATCCCCAGTAGGGACACTCCTTTGACGCCTGTGCCTTCTCTTCACACCCTTTTTTGGCCACATCCTTTCCGAGGAAGCAGAGGGCTCAAAACCCCAGCTGTGAAGTTAAGGGGCTGTATGCTGACAAGTCCCTGCACGGCCTTCTCTTCTGCCCTTGAGAACCCAGGGGGCCCTCCGCCTGAGTTCACACTGACCTCACCTGTTCCAGGCAGGGCCGCGTCGGCCCCAGCAGCCTGTCCTCACACTGGGGCCCATCCACTGACCCCCGCCTCCACCTCCCTCTCCTGCAGGCCTGGGCCAGGTTCTGAGTGCCTTTGTCAGGCCCAAGAGGGAGCTTCTGCAGATGTCCCCGGTTGCTGCTGTCGCTCTGGGACAGATGTCTGGCCGGGGATAGGGAGAAAGACAAAACAGGTGTGGCCACCAGGGAGGGCGGGCCGGCAGGGCCACAAACAGAAACGCCCTTTCTTCACAGAACCAGAGCTGCCAGCTTCCCAAAGGCTTCATTTCAGCACAGTCCAACGCCCCCTGCAAAACCAGCCCCAGAACAGACTCCTTCATGGGCTGTTCTCTGGAACTCGGCTTCCCTACCTTATGGCTGTGGGTCAGGAGGAACAGGACCCCTGAGATCCAGTGTATGCACTGGGCAGTTTTCTAAAGCCTTATTTTTAAATGAAAACAAATACAAATGATGCATCTTGGACTAGAAGCCAAAATTCATATTCATGAGAATGTACAGGTTAAGAGCACAGGCTGAGACCTGAGTCCAATTCTTGGCTCATACTAGCTTGATGACCTTGAGCAACTTACTTAACCCCTTGGTTTTTCTCATGTGCAAAATGGGGATGATAAGAGCTTAAAACAATGGTATACATTAAGTCTTTCCTAAGTATTGGCTACCATTTTTTCTCCTCTCCTAGTCTAGGATATTTATCACCCATACTGCCATCAGAGTGATCACATCCCTTTTCAATAGCTCCCACCAGACTTCCCTGATGATCCAGTGGTTAAGAATCTTCCTGGTAATGCAGGCAACGCGAGTTCACTCCCTGGACGGGGGGAAAAAGGATTCCACATGCCACGTGATGCAGCCAAAAAAAAGCTCCCATGACCTACTGCAAAAAGCTGTTAGCCAGTCACTTGCAGTTCTGGAACGATCTGGCTCTGCCCTACTTCCCAGCCCCAGGCCCACCCAGTCAAACAACCTGAAGTTCCCCAAGACATCTGCTTTCTCCCATATGCTTCTCCTCCTTGTATCCACAGGTAAACTTTACCCTGCTCTTGACTTGAGCTTAATGGTAGTTCTTCTAGGAAGCCTTCCTTGACTCCTTCAAGCAGAGGACGGCCACTGCAGTGAACACTGCTGGAGGCCCCCCAACCCCAGGTCCCCTTTTATCAGGCTGGTACACCATTCCCCAGCTACTGTTGAGTGTCGGCTGCTAAGGGCTCACAGTTGCTCCCTTCTCAAAGGGAACCCTTCCTGGGAGAGAGCACTGCAGGCAATGATTGACTGGGGGTGGGGGGGGGTGGTGTCAGAGAGGGGTGGGTCCAAAAGATGGGCCCCCCCTTCCCTCAAGGCAGGATCATATCTGTGCTAGTGCAATGCCAACTGCAGGGCTCCCTGTGGCATCTGGCTGAAGCTAGTTCCAGCTGCAACACATCCTTCCTTGCTTAGCTTCTTCCTCAGCCAAGATCCGCTTTGCTCACTCCCTTCCTCCTCTGCGTGCATGCTCAGTCGCTTCAGTCGTATCTGGCTCTTTGTGACCCCATGAACTGCAACCAGCCAGGCTCCTCTGTCCATGGGATTCTCCAGGCAAGAATACTGGAGTGGGTTGCTGCGCCCTCCTTCAGGGGATCTTCCTGACCCAGGGATCGAACCCACATCTGCCTGAGTCTGGTGCACTGCAGGTGGATTCTTTATCCACTGAGCTACCTGGGAAGCCCTCAGAGAACTTCCTGTCAATCCCAGGCACTTCCAATTGTCTCGGTCTCTGCCCCTAAGGATCAAAACAGCCGCACTCTCTCCTAACTCCCATGGCATTCTCTGTTTTTCTTGCCTCCGTCCCTTACACATTGTTTCTACAGCTGCTTCCTGTACCATCTCCCTACTAGGATCAGAGCTTCTCAAGTGCACAGCCCAGGCCTGAGTCACCTCGTATCCCTGGTGCCTATACATGGTGGGTGCTTAGTAAATTAAATGCCTGTTGATAAGTGCACAAATAAAATATTTGTGAAAATTTGAGGTAAGCAATAAGATGTAACTGTTACTATCACTATTACCATTCTGTTTCTTCCATTCTAAGATGCACATTTCCATTTTAATATCTCTGAAATCAGGATGCATCTTACAATTGACAGCACATCATGGTTTAACTAGCAGCATTTTCTTTTTCATAGTTTGCATAAAATAATGGTTGTTTCACAATCATTGGCTTCTTAGGGTCAATGGTATATGGTATTATTATTATTATTATTTGCCACACAGCTTGCAGGATCTTAGTTCCCCAACCAGGGATTGAACCCAGCCCCTGGCAGTGAAAATACTAGGCCTTAACCACTGGACTGCCAGGGAATTCCCTGTATGTTGTTATTATTACTATTACTACTGCTACTGAGAGTGGATCTCCTGGGTTCTGGGGACTGCAAGGCAAAGCCCACAGAGCTAAGTCCCCGTTACATGAGCTCAGTAACTGTCAGACAAGCTCTCATAAAGTGACTTGTATTTTCCCAGAGGTCAGAAGGACCCCTGTGTCTGGACATCTCTGAAAATTCCCATGAAAGCAGGCCAATGTGATGTGAAACAAGCTCTGAACAAAGAGTCAGGAGAGCAACGTTCTGGGCCTAGCTCTTCCCTTAATTTTCCAGATGACCCCATGCAGGACCTATCAACACATTAACTGAGCATCTACTAAATGCTTGACATGATGCGACCCCGACGGGTCCACCCAGCACCCTGAGGAAGCCATTATCCTCTTTTTTATAGATAAGGTTAAACAGCTCTTCCAAGGTCAGACAGATGGTACTTGACGGCCGGGCTTTCTGAGTCCTGATCTCTGCTATATGAGGATGCCTCCTTGGGTCTGTTTTCCCAGAAAAACCATCAAGTAATGAGGGGTCACAGGTTGGAGGCTCACAAGCCAGGCTCATTCCCAGATACACTGCATTTGACCTATATAATGTATTTTATTTTTATTGAATTAAATGTATTTCCAAACATTTATTTAAATCAGGAGATTTAAGTTAAAAATCGGGATTTCTGGTTTATCATTAAAAAAAAAAAAAAAGAGGAACATTGCTTACATTGGGCCCTCCTTCTCCGGGGTGGAGTCAAGTAGCTGTGCCAGGCACTGTGATGGGAGGTACACGTTCCAATTTTCCACAGATTCCACCCCTTCCTAGGCCATGGGTCACTGTCATTTATCATCTAGCCTGTGCTGTTCTCTTACACCCAGCCTGCCTCTGTTATTGAGATCCCCCTACTCCCTACCGGCCTTTCAGTGGGTGATCCTTAAACCAGATGCACTCAGGTGCCCTCTGCAGCCCTTACCTGCCTTTGGCTCCTCCCAGAATCTCCCAGCACAGCCTCCCTCCAAGGAGGTCACTTTAATGAACCTATTTCAGAACGAGCAGGCAAGCCCCTGCCTGGCACCTACCTCCCCTCTGCTTCCATCACAGGCACAGCACCCTCTTCGTGGGTACCTCCCACCCCCACCCAGAGCCTCAGTCCAGGCAGATGTGGAGAGGAGTTAGCCCAGGTTGAGGGGCGGGGCCCCATCCAGGAGGCAGGGAGGAAGGCAGGACTTTGTATTTCCCAACAGGAAAGTGGTACCGAGGAGATAAATTGTAAGCGGGGGAGGCTCTGCAGTCACAGATGAGCAGTTTGACACATAAGGAAAGACAAACAGTAAATCATCAGGAGGAAAAATGCCGGGTCTCAGCAGCAATTTGAGAAATGCAAATTAGAACACCATTAAGGAGCCATTATGACCCGAGTCAACATGAAAATAAGTAAATAAATTAAACAAGAAAGCTGCTGTTGGCAGGTCATCAGGAAACAGCTGCAGATACACTGAGGTGCTGCTGTAAACTGCTCAGATCCTTCTAGGATGTGATTCCACATTGTGTTCCAAGAGTTGAAGACTTGATCAGGTTATTACAGTCAGGAGACCAGATCCCATGAAAACAACTCAAACTACCACCTCAAAGGAGTCTTTATAAAAGAGGCTCATAGGAGCCTGTATTTAGACTCCCCCCAAATGGAACTCCATTCAGATTACAGTATGGTATGGTAACAGAATGAAATATAAAAGGTTGACATGAGGAAACAATCTGATGAAACCATTCGATGAACTCATGTTAAGTGACAGAATCAGAACAAAAAATAGTACAGGGGGACTTTTTAACTATGTTAAAACTCCGTAGGAACATTTTGCAGCCATCAGAAAATTCCAAACTGCAAATTGCCAAGGTGTAATGTTTATTCTGTTAAGTTGATCAAGATGGTTTAAATAATGATGATGATGATAATGATGATGATGGTAATGATGATATTGATGATGTAAAGGCCTTTGGACAGAATTTCCTCATTATAAACATACCCCAGCCCAGGTCCCAGGCACAGGTAGGTCCTGCCCCCTGCCTTGATGAGGAAGGAAGAAGGAATGTAAACTGGGAGAGGAGGGTTATGACTGTGGGCAGGAGGAGGGCTCTGAAAGACACTTCTGCCCAAGAAACAAAGTGACACAAATAACCCCGCACCGTTTAACCTCCAGAGTCCTGGGTGCTAGCTCTTAATACTGCTGCATTTGCGCTCTCAATTTTACTAATACCTTATTTCAGCAACTTCGTAGGTGACACTGGGGCTCTTTGCGGGCTAGCCTAGGAACCAGCCCAACTACCATTTATAGCATGTTTCTATGGAAATGTGTTTCAAGCTACAAGAAACTGAGCTGCTGACAACCCTGGGGCACGCACGTGGTCTCTAAATTAGGGAACTGAGACGAGCAGTTACTGCTGGGTCCTGGGCTCAGGAAGACAGCCTGTTACTTAGATTCTGTATCAGTTAGTACACCAACCAGCAGTGGTCCCTTTGGAGTTGGCTCGAGATCACTGCAGGGGATGGGAATGGGACCACAGCATCGAAGAATGAACACGATATTCCAGAGAAGCCCACACCCACGCACAACCTGAGTGACACCCACGTACAAGCCTGTGTGACAGGAAGGACATGAAACTGGCCTGAGTACCCTCGTGAGTATCCAGGCAAGCCCTGGGCCCACACGCTCTCCAGTTTCCCTCTGACCCCGGCAAACCTCCAGCCACAAGGCCCTATTTCAGTCTGATAATGGAAGAACAAACTCCAAATTTTTGAGAGTTCTGGAATCTGGCTTGAGCGCGTGTAGGCTTGTGATAAACCCATCTCTCCACACATTCTGTTGCAGTGGCTTCTGCGTCTGCAGGCTCCAACCTGCCCACTCGAGCGAGGTCTGCCCAGGGCTCTCCCGGCTCCACCCACCCTGGGACTCCAAACAACACAAGGAGTCTCCATTTCCTGCCTTGGACTGTGCTAACCACAGGGGAAAGAATGATCGTGGGCCCTCCAGACACTCCACGTGACAAGAAAGTTCCCCACCGAGAAGGCTACCTAGAGTCTGTCGTACAGAGTGAGGTAAGTCAGAAAGAGAAAAACAAACATCATGTCTTAACACGTAGACGAGGAATCTAGAAAAATGGCAAAGATGATCTTATTTGCAAAGCAGAAATAGACACAGACGTAGAGAACAAATGCATGGATACTGAGACAGAAAGCTGGGGAGAGGGGCGGTGGTTGGGGATAAATTTTGGAGATTGGGACTGACGTATATACACTATTGTGTATAAAACAGATAATTAATGAGAACCTACTGTATAGCACAGGGAACTCTACTCAGAGCTCTGTGGTGACCTAAACGGGCGGGCACATGTGCTCAGTCACTTCAGTCATGTCTGACTCTATGCAACCCCATGGAAGGGAGACCACCAGGCTCCTCTGTCCATGGGATTGTCCCAGCAAGAATACTGGAGTGGGTTGCCATGCC
Organism: Bos mutus; assembly: GCF_027580195.1. NCBI lineage: Eukaryota > Metazoa > Chordata > Mammalia > Artiodactyla > Bovidae > Bos > Bos mutus. The sequence continues at coordinate 23,565,535 of NC_091626.1, read as the reverse complement.
CTTCTGCAGGGGATTTTCCTGACTCAGGGATCAAACCCACATCTCCTGCATCTCCTGCACTGCAGGTGGATTCTTTACCATTGAGCCACCAGGGAAGCCCAACCTAAATGGGAAAGGAATCCAAAAAAGAGGGGATAGATGGCCGTTTTGTTTTGCTATACAGCAGAAACTGACAGCAGTGTAAAGCAACTATACTCCAATTAAAAAAAAAAAAAGACAGGGAGAAGGCTCCACACAGGGAGGCAAATCCAAGGGGGAGTGGTGGGTAAGAAGGCCGTTCACTAGGCGTCTCAAGGTTCTGAGATGCCAGAGACACAAGGTGGTCAGAGATGGTCAGAAGACAGTCAGCTGCTCAGCCACAGGCCACACCTGCAGCTGCAAGTCCCAGCAGAGCTCTTGGCAAGATGGGAGGGGTCAGAGGGCCCTGCCGGCCAAGCCAGAGAGAGAGAGACTGGATGAACGTGGGGGCTTCCTTCCTAAGCTTGGTTAAAGTGAAGTGAAGTCGCTCAGTCGTGTCTGATTCTTTGCATACAGTCCATGGAATTCTCTAGGCCAGAATACTGGAGTATTCTGGTAGCCTTTCCCTTCTCCAGGGGATCTTCCCCACCCAGGGATCGAACACAAGTTTCCCGCATTGCAGGAGGATTCTTTACCAGCTGAGCCACAAGGGAAGCTCCCCCCCACCCCAAGGTTGGTTAAAGGGCAACTCTAATTTTCTAAGTTTCAATACTATAATGAATATGTGCAACCCTGCAAACACCCAAGACACAAGGTCACTGGGGCTCCACCTGGGTCAGGCAGGGCCACAGGAGGTCAGTTTGCAAATCACACCCTCTCTACTGCCTGTGTGAACTGCAGACAGAAGAGAGAATCTGCCTCCCGCTGTGGCTAGGCCTGTGGGACCAGGCAGAGGTGAGTGGGCAGCTCAGAGCCAGAGTCTCAACTTCAAGGCCACATGTGCTCACTGAGCTGGAGCCCTGGAAACCCAGGTGCGAACAATCATCTGGGACTCTGAGGCCACTGGGGATTGCCTGCACCAGGCAGAGTCCATGCTGGGAGCCCCAAAGTTATGTAGTTAGTCAGCCTATGAAGTCAGGCCTCCTGTTACTAAAAGACTCAGTTAGCCAATCTGACTTCTCCAGCCCCTGCAGTGCAGCGTGCTGATAAGACATACCAATTCTTTCTTTCAGGTGGTAGCAGATGGGAGGTTTGGAGTTCCTCCCCTGGGGCCTCCCTCCCACCCAGATCCAAAGACATTGATACCTTAAGGTCTTTTTTTAAAGAAAAGTATATAATTATGTAATACAAGTAAAATATATATAAGCTTATACATTGATATGTTATATAAGTATAATATATATTAAAGTAGGACAGCAAGGAGATCAAACCAGTCAATCCTAAAGAACACCTGTGCTGTGTGCTGTGCTTAGTCACTCAGTTGTGTCTGACTCTTTGTGACCCCATGGACTGTAGCCCACCAGGCTCCTCTGTCCATGGGGATTCTCCAGGCAAGAATACTGGAGTGAGTTGCCATGCTCTCTTCCTGGGCATCTTCCCAACCCAGGGATCGAACCCAGACCTCTCGCATTGCAGGCGGATTCTTTACCATCTGAGCCACCAAGGGAGCCCTGAATATCCATTGGAAGGACTGAAGCTGAAGCTCTAATACTTTGGCCACCTGATGTGAAGAATCAACCATTAGAAAAGACCCTGATGCTGGGAACGACTGAGGACAGGAGGAAAAGGAGGTGATAGAGGATGAGATGGTTGGATGCCATCATCGACTCAGTGGACATGAGTTTAAGCAAACTCCAGGAGATAGTGAAGGTCAAGGAAGCCTGGTGTGCTGCAGTCCATGGGGTCATAAAGTCAGACACGACTTAGGGACTGAACAACAACAACAAATATAAATGTTGTATAAATATAATGTATATTAAAGTATGTGGATATAATGTTATATAAGTATAATATAAGTCACTCAGTCATGTCTGACTCTTTTTGACCCCGTTGGACTGTAGCCCACCAAGCTCCTCCGTCCATGGGATTCTCCAGGCAAGAATACTGGAGTGGGTTGCCATTTCCTTCTCCAGGGGATCTTCCCGACCCAGGGATCGAACCCAGCTCTCCCGCATTGCAGGCAGAAGCTTTAACCTCTGAGCCACCAGGGAATCCCAAGTATAATATAGTAAAGTGTATTAATATATAACGTGTTATATTGATATAATATTGTTGTTATTTAGTCTCTAAGTCGTGTCTGACACTTTTGTGACGCCTGTAGCCCACCAGGCTCCTCTGTCCATGGGATTTCCCAGGCAAGAATACTAAATGAGATATTGATATAAATATAATATATATTAAAGTATTATATAAATGTATATATATATATAAAGCAATTTTAAACACACAAATACTCCATTCATGACCACGTCACCTAAATCTTGTTTTCAGATCAGATCAGTCGCTCAGTCGTGTCCGACTCTTCTTGACCCCATGAATCGCAGCACGCCAGGCCTCCCTATCCATCACCAACTCCTGGAGTTCACTCAGACTCATGTCCATCGAGTCGGTGATGCCATCCAGCCATCTCATCTTCTGTCATCCCCTTCTCCTCTTGCCCCCAATCCCTCCCAGCATCAGAGTCTTTTCCAATGAGTCAACTTTTCACATGAGGTGGCCAAAGTACTGGAGTTTCAGCTTTAGCATCAGTCCTTCCAAAGAAATCCCAGGGCTGATCTCCTTCAGAATGGACTGGTTGGATCTCCTTGCAGTCCAAGGGACTCTCAAGAGTCTTCTCCAACACCACAGTTCAAAAGCATCAATTCTTTGGCGCTCAGCCTTCTTCATAGTCCAACTCTCACATCCATACATGACCACAGGAAAAACCATAGCCTTGACTAGACGAACCTCTGTTGGCAAAGTAATGTCTCTGCTTTTGAATATGCTATCTAGGTTGGTCATAACTTTCCTTCCAAGGAGTAAGCGTCTTTTAATTTCATGGCTGCAGTCACCATCTGCAGTGATTTTGGAGCCCCAAAAAATAAAGTCTGACACTGTTTCACTGTTTCCCCATCTATTTGCCATGAAGTGATGGGACTGGATGCCATGATCTTCGTTTTCTGAATGTTGAGCTTTAAGCCAACTTTTTCACTCTCCACTTTCACTTTCATCAAGAGGCTTTTGAGTTCCTCTTCACTTTCTGCCGTAAGGGTGGTGTCATCTGCATATCTGAGGTTATTGATATTTCTCCCGGCAATCTTGATTCCAGCTTGTGTTTCTTCCAGTCCAGTGTTTCTCATGATGTACTCTGCATATAAGTTAAATAAGCAGGGTGACAATATACAGCCTTGAAGTACTCCTTTTCCTATCTGGAACTAGTCTGTTGTTCCATGTCCAGTCCTAACTGTTGCTTCCTGACCTGCACACAAATTTCTCAAGAGGCAGATCAGGTGGTCTGGTATTCCCATCTCTTTCAGAATTTTCCACAGTTTATTGTGATCCACACAGTCAAAGGCTTTGGCATAGTCAATAAAGCAGAAATAGATGTTTTTCTGGAACTCTCTTGCTTTTTCCATGATCCAGCGGATGTTGGCAATTTGATCTCTGGTTCCTCTGCCTTTTCTAAAACCAGCTTGAACATCAGGAAGTTCACGGTTCACATATCGCTGAAGCCTGGCTTGGAGAATTTTGAGCATTACTTTACTAGCGGGTGAGATGAGTGCAATTGTGCGGTAGTTTGAGCATTCTTTGGCATTGCCTTTCTTTGGGATTGGAATGAAAACTGACCTTTTCCAGTCCTGTGGCCACTGCTGAGTTTTCCAAATTTGCTGGCATATTGAGTGCAGCACTTTCACAGCATCATCTTTCAGGATTTGGAATAGCTCAACTGGAATTCCATCACCTCCACTAGCTTTGTTTGTAGTGATGGAAGGCCACTTGACTTCACATTCCAGGATGTCTGGCTCTAGGTCAGTGATCACACCATCGTGATTATCTGGGTCGTGAAGATCTTTTTTGTACAGTTCTTCTGTGTATTCTTGCCACCTCTTCTTAATATCTTCTGCTTCTGTTAGGTCCATACAATTTCTGTCCTTTATCAAGCCCATCTTTACATGAAATGTTCCTTTGGTATCTCTGATTTTCTTGAAGAGATCTCTAGTCTTTCCCATTCTGTTGTTTTCCTCTATTTCTTTGCATTGATCGCTGAAGAAGGCTTTCTTATCTCTTCTTGCTATTCTTTGGAACTCTGCATTCAGATGCTTATATCTTTCCTTTTCTCCTTTGCTTTTCACTTCTCTTCTTTTCACAGCTATTTGTAAGGCCTCCCCACACAGCCGTTTTGCTTTTTTGCATTTCTTTTCTATGGGAATGGTCTTGATCCCTGTCTCCTGTACAATGTCACGAACCTCCATCCATAGTTCATCAGGCACTCTATCTATCAGATCTAGGCCCTTAAATCTATTTCTCACTTCCACTGTATAATCATAAGGGATTTGATTTAGGTCATACCTGAATGGTCTAGTGGTTTTCCCTACTTTCTTCAATTTCAGTCTGAATTTGGCAATAAGGAGTTCATGGTCTGAGCCACAGTCAGCTCCTGGTCTTGTTTTTGCTGACTGTATAGAGCTTCTCCATCTTCGGCTGCAAAGAATATAATTAATCTGATTTCGGTGTTTGACCATCTGGTGATGTCCATGTATAGAGTCTTCTCTTGTGTTGTTGGAAGAGGGTGTTTGTTATGACCAGTGCATTTTCTTGGCAAAACTCTATTAGTCTTTGCCCTGCTTCATTCCATATTCCAAGGCCAAATTTGCTTGTTACTCCAGGTGTTTCTTGACTTCTTACTTTTGCATTAGTCCCCTATAATGAAAAGGACATCTTTTTTGGGTGTTAGTTCTAAAAGGTCTTGTAGGTCTTCATAGAACCGTTCAACTTCAGCTTCTTCAGTGTTACTGGTTGGGGCATAGACTTGGATTACTGTGATATTGAATGGTTTGCCTTGGTAACGAACAGAGATCATTCTGTAGTTTTTGAGATTGCATCCAAGTACTGCATTTTGGACTCTTTTGTTGACCATGATGGCTACTCCATTTCTTCTGAGGGATTCCTGCCCGCAGTAGTAGATATAATGGTCATCTGAGTTAAATTCACCCATTCCAGTCCATTTCAGTTCGCTGATTCCTAGAATGTCGACATTCACTCTTGCCATCTCTTGTTCGACCACTTCCAATTTGCCTTGATTCACGAACCTGACATTCCAGGTTCCTATGCAATATTGCTCTTTACAGCATCGGACCTTGCTTCTATCACCAGTCACATCCACAGCTGGGTATTCTTTTTGCTTTGGCTCCATCCCTTCATTCTTTCTGGAGTTATTTCTCCACTGATCTCCAGTAGCATATTGGGCACCTACTGACCTGGGGAGTTTCTCTTTCAATATCCTATCATCTTGCCTTTTCATACTGTTCATGGGGTTCTCAAGGCAAGAATACTGAAGTGGTTTGCCATTCTCTTCTCCAGTGGACCACATTCTGTCAGATCTCTCCACCATGACCCGCCCATCTTGGGTTGCCCCATGGGCATGGCTTAGTTTCATTGAGTTAGACAAGGCTGTGGTCCTAGTGTGATTAGATTGACTAGTTTTCTGTGAGTATGGTTTCAATGTGTTTGCCCTCTGATGCCCTCTTGCAACACCTACCGTCTTATTTGGGTTTCTCTTACCTTGGGCATGGGGTATCTCTTCACGGCTGCTCCAGCAAAGCGCAGCCATTGCTCCTTACCTTGGACGAGGGGTATCTCCTCACTGCCGCCCTGTCCGTGGAATCCTCCAGGTAAAATCTTTTTTTACCTTATCCCAATTTATACCACAGCCAATGTGATCAGTTTTTATGCCCTCATTGAATAAGTATATGTGCAGTTTTGCCTGTTAAAGCAGAAGCCATTTTTCCCACAATTCTTCAACATTTTCCCATGAATTAATATCATCTTCATACTAGGCTAACAGACTATTCATACTACTTCATACTAGACTATTGTTGGCACAATAGTCCACTGAGTCTAAGTATCACAAATTATGTAGCCATGTGGAACACTCAGGCTGTTTAACAGTTTTTTGCTATTTCAAATGATGTTGTTACAAATATCTTGGTGTGTATAGCTCTTTTCTTATCTAGAATTATTTCCTTAGAATAAATTCCCAGTAGTAATACTAATACATAAAAGGAAATTAACATTCTTTATAGCTTCAAGTTCTACATTTTAAAGATATATTTCTCTGTGTGAGTTATCTGGATTATCTATTTTCCAAAGTAGTTTTCTTGACAACACCTTCCAATCCTGCCAATCAACATCTACCCTTAAAGTCAGTCCACTTTTCCCAGCTCCCCCTGTGGGTTGGGCATCTGGAGCATAAACCCTACAACTGAATGGATGTTAGAGGGAGCTCCACTGAATTTGCTGGGGAGGGATGAGGAAGGAGGCCAGAGATGTGGGTGGGAAGGTGGAGGACTGAGATGGACAGGAAGAGGGAGCTGGTCCCAAGGAGGCAGAAACAAAAGCAGATCTGAAAAGAAATCTGCAAGTGGGCCAACACCTCCCCAGGACATCAACCCCACCCCACCACCCAAGCTTCCTCTGGGCTGATCTTCCAGGTGCCAAGAACAAAGACACACTTCAGTGGGTTCCTAAAGGAGCTTTTAGAAATACTATGTGCTTTCGGGTTCTGCAAACATATTTTGCAAACAACAGAGGCCACGCACTCACCAGCAGTCAAGTAGACTATGTGAGTATAGGCTCAGCCGCTAAGGGAGGCCGACTTGGAGAAAGAAAATATTTTCAGAAAGAAAGTCTACCCCATCAGCCATGGCAGGAAAGATGCTTCTCCACGGCTCTCTCTTTAAGTGGCATGCAGACCCCTGATAACTGTTCCACACCAGGAGGGCCCCTGAGAGGTAACACGGGTCCCACTGTGAGGCATCATAAATTACACTGCCTGCCAGGCTCCATTCACAGGTTTGGGGAATTTCTGAGCAGGAAAAGAACCACATGTGTCTAAGTATCTCATTTTATAGACAGAAGGAGACCCCAAGTGCCTGCTTTGGGGCTCCTGCGGCACCCTGCTGCAGTCGTCGTCAGGGGGTGCTCGTCCGCCCCCTCCGACAGGAAAAGCTGCAGTGCAGCCCGTCCTGACCACCACTCGGCTCAACAGGGCTTTCATTTTAAAACCTCAAGGTCGGCTGACTCGTTCTCCCCAGTTCCTTCTCTGTGCAAAGCCGGCAGACAGTGCCGGGCACGTCCTCCGAGGGCAGCTTGTGTTTCTCCTTCTTCAGGGGTTGGGCTGATGGGGGAGGGAAGTCTCTGCCACCTTCAAACCAGCTCCTAACCGCCACCGCCTCCTCAGAGTCCTCTCCAGGATGAGGGGGACCCAGGTGCTGGCTCTCTGTGGCCCTAAATCCCCTTCTTCTCCTCACCCGGGTCTCCCTCAGGCTCAGAGCAACAGCAAAACCCCCAGGGTATTGGCTCCATCCGCAGGTGCCAAGGGAGACTATCAGCTCACCCACCACAAGTGCCCTGGACCTAGGCCAGGTCCTGGGCCTGTCCCCCGCCTCCCCCTGCATCCTCACATCCCCTCAGGCCACCCTTCCAGTCACATCACCGACACCTACCTGTGCCAGGCCAGGGAGGAGCCAGGCACACCTGCGGCTGATGCCAGCCTCCTCCTATGGGGAAGTGCGACTAGAAATGCTAGGGTGGAGGCTCAGGAAGGCAGCAAGGAAGCAGGTGACTTCTGGCCGGCTCTGTGGGCATCTGCCAGCAAACGGACAGGGAGGACGTTCCAGGCAGGGGGCCAGCACCGCACAAGGCACAGGGGCTTGACCGCCGTGCTGAGGAGCAGAGACAACATAAAGGGCGGCTCGAGGGAAGTGCGTGCGGCAGGAGAGGTGGGCTGGGGCTCCCAGGCCCTAGGGTGCCTTTCTGAGGATGGGGAGCTTCCTCCTGCAGGACTTGGGCAGCCCTGAAAGGTTTTTAAGAGGGGTGACATGATTTTGCCTGGAGGATTCCATGGACAGACAAGCCAGGCAGGCTACAGTCCGTGGGGTCGCAAAGAGTCGGATATGACTGAGCAACTAACACTTTCACTTTCACGATCAAAGCTGTGTTTCAGTAACATAACTCAGATCCCTCAAGACTTCTTTTTCTGCTTCAGTGTTGTTTTTAACGCGATTCCGTTTCATCTGGACAGAAATGGGCCAAAGGGGGCAAATTGTGCCAGAGCCAACACTGGCCCGGAACACTCCTGCTCGTCCCTCCTGGGGGTCACCCTGACCCCACATTGGTAAGCAGGCCTCAGGCTCAGGCCTCACCTCCAGTCCAGGATGCAAGAACTCGGCCCTTAACACACTCAGCTGCGTGGAGGCAGCAGCTCCCCACCAACAGGCACCAGGGGAAAAAATCTGAAACACTAGCAGCCACCACAGCCATGAGTCCAAAAGTTCAAAACTGCATTTTTCTCTTTAAAGCAAATGAACTGCTTCATCTAAGTTTACTGGAACTGAATGACCAAGATTTCATGCAAGATGCCCTTACTTCAAAGAGTTATCACCAGAGGGCCTGGGGGCAGGAAGGGAGCTGGCGCTCACCTAATCAACACCTCGTCTGGATGAAGAAACTGGGCAGGGATGTGACTGGCAATGCTGACAGTCCCAGGTAGATGAAGCCCTAGCTCCTTTAGTTCTTTCTCAGCCAGGATATTGGCTAAAACGCCTCCACCAGGTTGACATCATCAGAACTTGAGAAGGGCCCAGTCCTGTTGCTTTGGACAGCTTGGGCACCAGGGACCGCAATCATTCCACACACCAAGCAAAAGTGAAAGTGTTAGTCTCTGGGTCGTGTCTGACTCTTTGTGACCCCACAAACCATAGCCTGCCAGGCTCCTTTGTCCATGAAATTCTCTAGGCAAGAATACTGGAGTGGGTAGCCATTCCCCTCCCCAGGGTATCTTTCCAACCCAGGGATCAAACCTAAGAATGGCACAGAATCGCACAGCAGGAGATTCTTTACTGGCAGAATCAGATTCTTTACCATCTGAGCCACCAGGGAAGCTTCCACAAACCAAGCCTGAAGCCAAAACTCCAACCTCCAGTGGAAAGCAAGACAGCATCTCCCAAACACCTCATGGCCCCGTGGGTCTTGCCCAATCCAGAGGAGAAACAGAATTCACGCTGTAGCTGCCTGTTAGGCAGAGAGAGCCAAGCCTTGGCCTCGGTCCTTACAAGGCAGCACTGAAGTTTTCCAAATGTTTAGGGAGGATCCAGATGCTGGGATGAGCTCTCTTTTCCACTGGAATCATTCAGATTCCAGAGGAAAAACCCAACTGCTAATAAAACACTCAAAAGCACAAAAGGATCCTAAAGTTTAGCTGGAAACTAAAGGATTCAGAAAGAAGATCAAAACGTGGATATTTTCAGTGGCCTAAAGGGGATGCCCTGTCTCCACTTCCTATGAACTGCACTGTCCAATATTCCCAGTTTGAGGGTTAGGATGGGCTCTGGCTTCCATGATGGACATCTGTTCACCGGGCCTGTGCACCCATCCTCAGGTTTCAGGAACCTGGTGCTGTGAGTCCTTGTGGAGGGAGGAGTTTCACTTGCCACTGGGGAAGCTGTAACTCCAGAATGTATGAGAACATGGGCATGTGACCTAAGCCAGCCAACCAGATGCTCCACCTGGGCTCTGCCTCTGGATTGAGTGACACCACAAAGAATCAAGGAGAGTTCAAAACTCATTCCAGACGTGGTGGCAGCATTCAGGTTAGCTGGCAGCCAGGCCAGAGGCATCATCACTTTGTCTTCGGTTCCAGCTACGCAGCTTCGCACAGAGCCTGATAGATTTCTGAGCCTCCTTCTCCAGATTTCCAGGACATTCAGTGAGTCACCAGATATCCTTCCAATACATTCCTTTTCTCATTAATTTAGCCAGAGTCTGCTTCTGCTTTTGCAGACCAAAGACCTAGATTACCCCAGTATGTCCTTCGACCTCTACAGACTCCTCTGGCTCCCCGAGACAACACCTTTGCTCAAGCTTCTATCCTTCCCTCTGAGAAAAGTCTCATTTAAATACTCGTACATAGGAGAAGATTATAGCCACCTTATAATCACAGATATGAACAAAAAGACATAAATGCTGAATATAGCAATCCATCCTACCCAGGTTCTAAGTAGATGCCCCAATTTGGGGAATTAACACCAGAAATTAAAAGCATTACCACTCTTTTGGACTCTTCTCTGTTTCCCCATCAGTTCAGGGCAGGGTGGACTTGGAGTCAAGAAACCTGAGTTCAAGAACTTGCACATGTCATTCCAACCCTGGGGCAGGTGGTACCTGTACCACCTATTTCTCCAAGAGGTTAAATCAAATGAGAAGAGCCTACTCATGGCAAAACTACAGGAACTTTTAAATTCCTAAGTCAATCATTCCTTTCAGTCCTCTCTTTCTTGATGTCCCCAGGGATGAATAGGTGATCAATTTCAACTCAATAAAAGACATATGAAAATATGTATCTAATTAAATAATTTTCTAAAAAAAAAAAAAGGATATAGTTCCCTGACCAGGGATCGAACTAGACCCCCTTGCACTGGAAGCATGAAGTATTAGCCACTGAACCACCAGGAAAGTTCCCTCAATATAATATTTTTAAATGAATAAACTTCCATACATAAGAAAAAAAAAAAAAAGAAAATATGTATCATGTGTTGTACTCGGTGAACAAAATAATGATCTCTGCTGTCGTAAAATGCAACGCTTCCTCCTCCTTTGGCATCTGTGGCACCAAGCTCTCCTGATGTCCTTCCTTTCTTCTTGGTCTCCGTTGCTAACTCCCCTCGTACTGTACCCATTACATGGGGATCCCCTCACCTCCAACTGCATGCTCTCCATGGGTGATGCCATCAGGTCCCCTAGCTCCAACAGTGTCCTGGTGATTCCCAAGTGTCTGTTTCAGAATGTCTGACAAACAGGGGGCTAATGGGAGGTAATCGGATTTGTCTGGAACTTGTCTAGAAGCTGTAGCTGCACAGTAAGGAATCATTTTTACTTAAATGATATGTTTATTGGTTACTTAAATGATACATTTATTGATAGCTTGCTGAGAGTCCATGGGGGAAGCAACGCTCCCCACTGCCATCCTCCAGTGGTATATCTTGCCCCCAGACCCACGTGTCCAACTGCCCACTAGAACTGCTTTCTCGAATGTCCTGCAGTTGTCTCCAGAGATTAGACTCAGTGTCCCTCCCCTAAAACCTGCTCCTTCCCCCTTATGTTTCAAGTAGAAAGCTAAGCAAACACTCCAACTTCTTCCTTGCTCTGTTCATTTGGTTGGACCTCCAGGCCTGTCAACCCAACTCCCATGACACCTTCCTAATCCAGCTTTTCCCTCCCTCGCCGCTCTGGCTCTGACTCTTTTTCATCTCGCCCCAGGGACCACACTGACCTCCTGCAGTGACCTCCTCACTGGTCCCTCTGCTGCCCAACTTCCCCATCTCCGGTCAATCCTCCATATCACAGTGAGTGATCTTTAAAAAGACAATCTGATCCTCTCTCTCCCTCATACACACACATACACACACACACACACATCCATGGGACCCCAGGGGCTCCCACTGCCCTCAGAGTAAGGTCCAAATCTCTCTGCTGACACCAATGGCTGGCCCATGACCTGGCCCCCGCCCACCCCTTTCTGCACCCCCTCCCACCAGCGCTCCACCACACCCACTGCTGTAGCTCCCAGAGCAAACCGTGTTGTGTCACACCTCCATACCAGGCCCTGCCTGAGTTGCTCCCTGTGCCTTGAATGCCCTGACCCCCTTTGCCACCTGGTGGACGCCTACTCCTTCCTCAGGACTCGGCTCAAACACCAGCTCCTCCAGAAAGCCTCATCCTCATTAATTCCATAGCCTTCATTGGGTACAGGTATGGGACAAGGCACTGGGGCCGTGCTAGACCTTGCCCAATGGTCCCACTCTCCTCTGGCCTGGAGGAAGTGACCCCATCCTGCTTCTGAGCCCTGCACACCCTGAATCCTTTCACCCTGACATCCGTGGCACTAATGGCTCTTAGCTTTTGTCTGTCTCCCTCAGGGACTGTGAACCCATTGAAGCAGGAGGCTGACTCTTCTTTATCTTTGCATCCCCAGCACCTTGCATATGGCGTGAGTGACTGAATGAAGAATGGGAAGGGGAATCATTCTATAAACCATGACAGGCAGCATTCCACTGCTACTGGGTATTCACATCCGAAATGCTAGCTGGATACATCAGCACAGGCTCTTTGAAGGAAAATCCTGAGCCTTCCCCAACCTCCAGTGCAAGTGGAAATGAGGATCCAAGAGTGGCTTTGACCCCTAAGTTGTCCCAAGCACACGCTGTTGGGAGGCCACAGAGGAAGCGGATGTAGGCTCATGGGGTAGATTCCTCGCAGGCCTCTTACAAGTGCCAGCAGTAGGGAGGCTGGGGAGGGGAGACAGGTGAAGGAGAGAGAAGGAGAGCAGATGGGGAGGACTACGGCCTTAGAGCAAAGTGTCTGCCATGCATGGCACTGCCCTCTCCCAGCCCCACAGCAATGACAGGTCACCCAAAGCTTAAGTCCTTCCTTTGCAATCTTGAAGTTTAAAACCCACTCCATGGATCTCTGTATCACACCCTACTCACCTGTTCAAAGAACCTTTCTTGCTTAATCGCCTATGGTTATTTCCTAAATTATAAACCTGCCGTCTGTTCAAGGGTGAGCCTGGGCAAAGAGCCCCGAGCCTGCTGCCTGCGGGATGTCACAGTACTAGCATTCAGCATGCTGGGTGAGACTGTACTGTTTGAACACACACATATTTCATACTACAGAGCCCCCAAGTTCAAGCCAACCACTTTATCTGCTGCCTGACCTTAGAAACAACACCTTCTTCCAGAACTAGAGGAACCGCCTAAGATGAAGTATCAAGAGCTTGTGTGTCTGCCAGCTGCCTGCTGCCCTACTAAGGGACTTTCAAGGTTAACCCTGATTGCATTCTTATTTTTCACTTTTCACACTGACTTTATTTTATTGTTATTTATTAGTTGCAGCACAAAGGATCTTGATCTTCACTGAGGCATGCGAACTCTTAGTTGCGGCATGTGGGATCTAGTTCCCTGATCAGGGATCAAACCAAGGCCCCCTGCACTGGGAGCTCCAGGTCTTAGCCACTGGACCACCAGGGAAGTCCTGACACACTGTTTAGAATCTGATCCTCAGAAAATGCAACTCCACCAAACTGCATTTTCTTAGCTGACAGGTCCCTCTGGCTATAAACCTCAGAAGCTGACTGCCAGCCTCCTGGAGAGAAGGGGCAGGTGGGATCTCTGATTGGGCCACATGCAGTGTTGGCAAAACTGTAGCTGTTCTACATATGCCCAGTGAGAACAGTCAGTCTTGCACTCATGGGCTTTCCCAGAGGGTGCTAGAACTGTGTTCCTGGGCCTTCTAGCACCCCACTGTCTTTCTAAAGACCTCGCTTTCACCCTGGCTTTTGGTTTTGTTTTTCTTTCAAGTTTCTTCTTTTTAAATCTTTGTGTACTGCCTGAAGGAAACTAAAGAGAGCACTGTAAACAAAACCCTTGGTTTACAAATACTGGAACTGCTGATTATGATGACTAAGACGATCGATGCAGGATGGTGAAAGAAAATGGAACGTGGGGGTTGCGCCTGACTGAGTTCCACTGAGCAGCTGTGTAGTCTCAGAGAAGTCACTTATCCTCTCTGAACCTTTTAGTTAAAAATGAGTTACCTCAGGTACCCTTTCCAGCTTTAAATTCTCTGAGATGCTGTTACTACGGTTACTATAAAACAGAATGATAACAGTCCCTAAGGTCCTAAAGCTAGAAAAGGCTCATCAGTTCTAAAAACTGATTATTTTGTGAAACAGCAGACTCTAGACAATGTGGGTTTATTAAGTGCAGTTTATGCACAATTTTTCAGAAATAGTTTTCTAGGAAAATCCCAGTTTCACCCTTATAAGTACATCAAGAAACTTCAGTTAAAAGTTGAATTCAACATACTGACTGCAACATTGCATGTAACAGCAAAACACTGGAAACAACCCACACATGCTCTTCAACAACAGACTAGTTAAAGAACTTCCCTGGGGGTCCAGTGGTTAAGAATCTGCCTTGCAATGTAGGGGACCTAAGTTCGATCCTTAGTCGGAGAACTATGATCCCACATGCTACTATAGTCGGAGAACTATGATCCCACAGGGCTACCAGAGCGCCACAACTAGAGAGCCTGTGGGCCATATGATGCTGTGAAGGTCCTGCGTGCTACAACTAAGACCTGATACAATCAAATAAATAAATAAATATTTTTAAAAAAAAACAGTTAAATAAATGATGGTATATCATTTATTTGTGGAATATAATTTAGCCGATGGAAAATGTGAAGCGGCTCTATGGGCACTGATATAGAACAATCTCCAAGACACATTAAAAGTGAAAACCGCAAAATGCAGAACACTCTGTAGGGTATGCCAGCATTTGTTTATATATTCATATTTTCTTCTATGTGCAGAAGCCACATCTGGAAGCATGGCTGAAAAATGACAAATTGTAGTTGCCTAAGACAGAGACACTTAAGGATTGAAGAAATGGGCAACATTAGAGGATGGGAAATTAATTTTTCAAAATATTATGTTATCAAATTTATCAATATTTTCTTATGGGTTCTGTTTTGTCCTTTTCTTAAGAAGGTCTTCCTAAAAATAAAAATTTTAAAAAAGGTCTTCTTTCTCTCAAGGTTAAAATACATAATCATTTTTCTAATTCTATTGCCCATTTATATATGTTTATATCCGTATCAGCTTCCCTGGTGGCTCAGCAGTAAAGAATCCGCCCACCAAGCAGATTTGAGTTTGACCCCTTGGTCAGGAAGATCCCCTGGAGAAGGAAATGGCAACCCACTCCAATATTCTGGCCTGGGAAATCCCATGGACAGAGGAGCCTGGTGGGCTACCGTCCATGGGGTAGCAAAGAGACATGACTTAGCAATTAAACAACAGCAGCTGTTTAGAATATATATATACCTGTATAGTAATCTATTGTCTATATTGACTATTACACTGTATGGACTTTTCTGGTGGCTAAAATGGTAAACAATCTGCCTGCAACACAGGAAACCCGAGTTTGATCCCTGAGTCGGGAAGATTCCCTGGAGAAGGAAATGGTAACCCACTTCAGTATTCTTGTCTGGAGAATTCCATGGACAGAGAAGCCTGGCAGGCTACAGTCCACACGGTTGTAAGGAGTTGGACATGACTGAGAAACTAACACTTATACTGTATAACTTACCCCTATTGAATTTTGAACTATATGTATTACCTGTTTTTTAAAAATCCAAGTATAGTTGATATACAATATTATATTATTTCAGGTGTATAACACAGTGATTCAGTATTTTTATAGGTTATATTCTATTAAAAATTATTACAAGATCACAGCTATAATTTCCTATACTATATATAATATATGCCTGCTGCTTATCTATTTCATACATAGAGGTTTGTGTCTCCTAATCCTATACCCCAGATTTGTCTCTTTCACTTTCCTTTCCCCTTTGGTAAGCACCGGTTTGTTTTCTATGAGTCTGTTTCTATTTTGCATATACATTCATCTGTATTACCTTTCAGATTACACATGTAAGTGGTATCATACAGTTTTATCTTTCTCTGAGTTAGTTCACAAAGCATAATATTCTCTAGGTCCATCCATGAAGCTGCAAATGGCAGAATTTCAGTCTTTTAACGTCTGGATAATATTCCATTCTTTATATATCTTCCCTATATATATATATGGGCTTCCCTGATGGCTCAAATGGTAAAGTGTCTGCCTGCAAAGCAGAAGACCTTGGTTCGATCCCTGGATCAGGAAGACCCCCTGGAGAAGGAAATGGGCAACCCTCTCCAGTATTCTTGCCTGGAAAATTTCATGGACAGAGGAGCCTGGTAGGCTACAGTCCATGGGGTGGCAAAGAGTCGGAATGACTGAGCAACTTCACATTATATATCTTAATCCATTCATTTGCTGATGGGCAACTTGGGTTGTATATTATCCTTTGAAGAATAAAACTGAGGGGAAAAAAAAAAGAACCTATCAGATTTTTTAAATTTATTTATTTTCTTTTTGGTCTCACCACTTGGCATGTGGGATGTTAGTTACTCAACCAGGAAATCAAACCCACAGCCCTGCACTGGAAGCAGAGTCTTAACCACTGGACTTCCATGGGAAGTCCCAACCAGATTTTATTTTTAAATAAAGATTTTAAAGAATCTAGCATATGGGGTGCATTTTATGGTATGTGAATTATATCTCAATTAAAAAAGAAAGACTCTAGCTTATACGGCAAGGTTGAGATTAATAGCACGAGAACTGAGTGGAGTCAACAGAATCCTCCCAGTTAAGCCTGATGTTAGGGTTCAGCCAGGATCTCCCCAAGACTCAGCTTTATAGTATAGTCTAGTTTTATAGGTCAATACCTGTTTGGGCAAATCAAAGCTGCAGTCAACCAGGAAGCATCTCTTTGCCTTACTCATAATTCTTGTCTGAGAGTTCCCCAGTTCTTTGTTTTCAGTTGGTTCCCTTAGAGGACCGGCCAACCCAGGAAATGAAGGTCTCCCCCTCCTCAGCCAGTGCTCAGGCTTAGGACATCCTGGGGCAGGTCAGCTAGGTTCAAATCAAGACAAGGAGGAGCCCATGCTGAAGCTGGACAGATCTGTCTAGCACCCAGGGGGAAGAGGCACTGGAAAAGAAGCTGAACAATGAGGTGCAAAGCCAGGAGGTACCAGAGAGAGGCTAACAGGCTCAAGGAGGAAGGTGGCTAGATGTTCAGAATAAAGACTGGGAACTGTGGTTCTTGGTGCTTGGCTCGGGTGTGTGTGCCTATGCACAGCCAACAATATCTGAAGACCGCTGCACTGCTACAACCTCACCATCACACCATCATCCTCCTTATCAGACATCCCCTGGGAACACCAGGGAGGACAAAGATATATAAAACAGGGACTTGCAGTATAGTTAAAAGT
This sequence comes from Bos mutus, assembly GCF_027580195.1. Lineage (NCBI taxonomy): Eukaryota > Metazoa > Chordata > Mammalia > Artiodactyla > Bovidae > Bos > Bos mutus. The sequence continues at coordinate 23,548,443 of NC_091626.1, read as the reverse complement.
GATAATGCTGATCCACCCAAAAGCACATTTATGAAGCCAAATGAAAGATGTTATTGGAGCTATGATCCAAGGCTGAAAGTCCTCTAGACCAAGTTTTAAGGTTCCTCCATCAGGGGGCCCCAGTGGATGTTACTGGAATCTCAGGGAGAGGCCCACAGGGTGGAACAGAGGAAATCCTTAAAGAGAGAAACAAGAACAAGGCTAAAAAGGACAGCAAGACTAAGCCAAGTGGGAGAGAGGAAAGAGAAGGCATTCCAGACTTCCAGGAAAGCATGAAAGGTAGGAACGCTTGCCACCAGCAGTTTGGACAGACACACAGAGCGGGTCACAGGGTCAGAGAAGAGGGTTAGGGCAGGAGAGCAGTGGAGGCCAGACCCCTGTGTGGGAGGCCCCGACTGCCAGCTTAGAAGTTTGATCCTTACCGTGCAGACAGTGGGGAGCCATTGAAGGTTGCTGAGCAGGAGGGTGACCCTTGCAAACAGGCGTTTTTAAATGAGATTACAGAGGAGCCCTTTATCCCAGGCTCATTCAAAGACCTGTGTGTATTTCAAGTGGCACTTGAGACAGAAAGTCGTAAAGCAGTGCCCTGTGTCATGTAGAAGAAGAAGAAAAGAAAAAGGTTTAAGGGTCTCACAAAGAGATGCTTCAGTGAGAATGAGAAAAGAAGGGGGGCACATTTTAAAGAAGGAAACAAATTTGCAGGACAGAACCACCAGTCATCTGGAAAACTGCAGCACTTTCTTCAGAGTCTGGAATGCCCTCTTTTGGCTGGAGTGGTTCTGCCTCCTTTTTTGGAGGTTAGTTGTGATGTCAAAACACAGGCTTGTGGTGCAGGGAGGCGGCTGGGAGGAGGCAGATGAACAGAAACATAAATGCTGGGCCTGAGAGCGTAAAAGGCCTCCACACTAAGACCACTGTCTTGCAGGGGGACTTCCCCATCTGCCCCTCTCAAGTGGAGGCTCAGAGTTTTTGTCAAAGCTACTGGGAGCTTCCTAATTACCCAAACAGCTTCTCCTCTTAAAACAATAAAGTGATTTTTTAAAAATCTGTCAAGTTTTGATGCAGAGCTTTGTTGGTATTGTTCCTACACATGCATAGTGAGGCAGGAGGCAGGGCTGTTCTGGGGCCACAAACCGGGCAGTCACTTTAGGCCATAAATCAGCATTTACGTAAAATGGGAGAGGAAGTCAGGATTAAGTTTCCGGTCTTAACCTGGGCTGTGTACAACTGCAAATTCTGTAAATACAGAGGCAAAGCTGAGCAAGCCAGGGAAGGGCCTGAGTTAGGCACAAAAATCAGCCACGCTGAACTGATGACAAGGGCAGGCGATTGCTCCAGGCTGCTCTACAGTTCCAGGGGTGGGGAGTGTCTGATTCCTTTTTTTTTTTTTAATAGTTTTATTTATTTATTTATTTTACTTTTTATTTTTTTGGCTGCGTTGGGTCTTCGCTGCTGCACAGGTTTTTATCTAGTTGTGGCGAGCGGGGGCCACTCGTTAGTTGCAGTGCTCAGGCTTCTCGATGTGGTGGTTTCTCATATTGCGGAGCACAGGCTCTAGAGCACTGGCTCAGCAGTTGTGGCACTCGGGCTCGGTTGCTCCTCAGCATGTGGGATCCTCCTGGACCAGGGACAGAACCCAAGTCCTCCGCCTTGGCAGGCAGATTCTCATCCACTGAACCACCAGGGAAGCCTTGAGTCCTTCTTTCTTTGGCCTCTGCTAGAGGTTCATCTCCCCCGCTCTCCTCCCACAATCCCAGGGGGCCTTTGGGCACTTTTAGTCTCTGCACGGTCTATATGAAGACAAAAAATCTGGAGTCAGAAGGGAATGCTCCCCTCCCCTCCCCTTTAGACTGTGCTGTGTACCAGTGGGCTCTTTCTAAAGTAGCCCTGGTCAGGTGATGCAGCTAACAGGACCTTGACAGTCAAGTTCAGTAAAAACCCAAATGTACACAACACTGCAACTCATGGGAACTCCCACCTTTGCAGTGTTTTTGCTCTAGCCCTCCTTCCCCTGTGGCAATTGTGTCTGGATGTCCCAGACTTTCCAGAAATGTCCCGATTTCACGTGCTTTTCCTTGAGTCTCTGGAAGCACGTAGGTGTCTGCCAGGGATTATGCCCTAATGTTTTAGTTGGACAAATGGTCACTGTGTCCGTGACATGCAGCTGGCATGAGGTTGCAAAACAGTGTTTTCCCTCTGGGTGAAACTCCGTTCCTTGGTTGGGGAGAAGGCCAGGAACGGGGAAGCTCCAGGGTGCCGGGCCAGGGGTACCCATCACCGAGTCACACAGTTCCCTCAGCAGGGCCGAGTGTTGCCCTTGCAGAACCTTCTGCCTAGGGCATGGAAAAAGTGGGCTGAGATTTGGCATGTTGGAAGAAAGGCCCAGCATGCAGCCTGTCCATGTTTGTGACTCTGTTTTAAATCCCTCTGCCCAGCATGCAGCCTGTCCATGTTTGTGACTCTGTTTTAAATCCCTCTGCTACAGTTAGCCACCTCTGAGGCCCTCAAAGAAAACTGTTTGCCTTATTTCCACACTTGAAGGCTTAGCTCCCTTCCTGCCGTACGGTGGCTCAGAAGGTGTGAGGACCCCCTCAACCCTGGTCCGTGTGGCCAGGCTTGCTCAGGAAGGAGGGAGGGGTTCCTCTGGAGAAAAAGAATATGAGTCACTCCTCCACCCCCACCCCAGACACTGGCCACAGACAACAGTCTCAAAGACCCAGCACTTTTCCCTTTGCCCAGAACACAATAAAGGAATTAGGGACCCACCTACTAAGTTTCTACATCTGACACTTGACGGCTCAAAGTCTAGCTCACCAGCTCAGTCACACATGTCTGACGTGTCCTCTTTGCAGCCAGGCCCCAAGCCAGTCACCATACAATTTTGCTAATTCAAACTGCTTTCCCGTTTAGGGAGGTCGATAGCCATCTCCCATCTCCTTTTCCTGCTGACGTCATCCCACATTTTCTACAGGCACAAATAAGGGTACAATTCCTGGGACAGTTTTCAGGCTGCCTGAGGTTGGGAGTGGAAGGATCCTGCCCTCCCGGGTCCACTCTACTTTTCTGGCTATTTGGCAAATTATCCGAGGTGAAGGGAGAGGCGAGGAAATAAATCACCTCGCTAAGGTGAAAGGCCGAAAAGAACTCGGCGACTGCAGCTCAGACCTAGATCTGTCCTGGGCATTTGCAATGCAAATGCGCGTTTTGTTCGCTGCCACCGAGGTCTTGCACAATAGCCTGTGTATAAACATCCAGGCCAACAATGCCTGACTGTGCAATCATGCTGTAATTACAGGCCGGCAGGAAGCTGCTGCTAGGAACTGTTCCATTCAACTTCTAGACATCCCATGTCGGAGTCTCCACCGCACCGACGAACATTCCTGCACACACCAACGCGTCCCCGACGCGGCCGCGGCCGCTCCAGTTCCAGACTCCAAGCCCCGGAGCCCGGGCGCCACCCGCCCGGCCCGCCAGTCCCAAGTTACTTTGCAGAGATGTCATAAACTTCTCAGCTGTTCTTTAAAAAAAAAAACAACCCTACGCCACGAGGCTACCGAAGGCGGCGCGAACCACCATCGAAGTTCCCAAGCACATTCCTGCAAGCCCTAGCAGTTTTGGAAGAACAGAAAAAGAGCGAGATGCCTCAGAGTCCACTGGAAGCGGGTTTGGGAGTTTTATATAGAAAACACTCACATATGTATGTGGGTGTGCTGACAGTTTTTATGGCTAAATTGCAAAGTGTTAGGCCTTAGTGATTACTGTCGGGCTTGGGACGTGGTGTAGGAGGAGAAGGGGGTGGGGGAGTCAGAGGAATTCGTTCAAAGGGGACTTTGGGGCCGTTCTGGGTTTTGCCTTTTGGAAATGCGTAGGGGTGTTTCCCAAACTTCCAAGTGGCTGTGCTCTTCCTCACTGTCGGGCCAAGCAAAGAAAAGTGGGGGGGGGGGGGCGCGGGGGGGAGTTCCTTTAACTTCCTTCCAGCAACCTCAGCGAGGGCTGCAAAGAGTCAGAGCGCGCGTCCCTGGGAAGCCGGGCGGGGGCCGGGGGACGGCTGCGCCCAGCCTGTCGGGATGGCTGCCCCCACCCCCACCCGGGGCGGAGTACTGGACCGGGACGCCGGCCACGGGAAGCCCCTTCCCTGCGCCCCTGCGCTAGCCAATGGTGCCTGGAGAGGCCCGGCTGCAGCCCCGGGCTGCTCTGAAATCTCGCGGCCAAACAGGGTCGCAGCCTGGGGCCTGGATCCCGGCTGCAGGGCTCACTCCCTGCAGCGGCCCCCGCACGCCACCCCAGCGCCGCCGGCCCTCCCCGCCCGCGCCGCCGAGCCCGGACCCCGAGCGTTTCGGGGGCCCCCACGGCGACGCCGCGGCTGCGGAGGGGGAGCGCCGAGCCCCGCGACTCACCTGCGCGCTGGATCCCGGGGCCGCTCGGAGGGGCGCGGGGCTCGGGGCGCAGGCGAGCAGGGCTCGCAGACTCAAACTTTGTTGCTCTCGGGACGGCGCAGTCGTCACTTCCTCGCGGAGCGGGTGGCGCGGCCCGGGCGGTGACCCAGCAGCTCGCGCGGTGGCGCGCCGGGCCCTGCAGCCGCCCGCGCCCCCGGCTTTGCGCGCCCTCGGCTGCGGAGGGAAGAGGGCTACGGTCCGCCTGCGTCCCTCCGGGGGAGGCTCTCTCCAGCCTGGTCGTTTCCGCGCGAAGATGTGCTGGATCCGGGAAGATGGTGTTGGGGTTCAGGGGCCCAGAACTGGAGTTCCAAAGAAAACAAAGGATGGGAAAGGAGGAAGAGAAAGTTTTTCTGTTTGGTGTTGAGGCTAGAAAATCATGTTAGAAAACACGGGGCTCTGTGTTCGTTTTTGCTTTGCCTTTGTTTTGTTTGCACCAAATAATGCCTAAGCTGGGCCTTAAAACTCGAGTCTCCTCTTCCCACATCCCCTCAAATGATCGGCACTCTTGTCCTTCGTCATTTCCAGGGATTATAAGGGCGCAGGACGTACAGCGTTTATGACTGACTTCAGGGGGCAATCTCAGCACCCAAGTTGGGGCTGCAAAATAGTTTTTGTTCTAATCCTCCCTCGCGATTTCCACCTCCTTCTTTATACTCAACTCACAGACCTCTTCGGGGCCTGACACAGTCTGTGTTTCGTCATGGACCGAAAGTGACTTGGAGAGTAGGGTGGCGTCCTGACAAAAGGAGCTTCAGGCAGCAGTAACTCCGAAATCTATCATCGCCCAAAGTACATTAGCTCACGCTATTAAAAACTACAACAACCAAAAGCCATCTTTTAAGTTTCCGATAAGTAGCAGCAAAGTAGTTTAAATGGCAGAGGCAGTCTTTCGGGAGGCAGTCTTTCAGGAAGAACTCCTGATCCGGTAAAGCTGGAGAGAAAACCGGTTAGCCTTTGCTGTGGTTTAAAAAAAAAAAAAGCAGACATTTGAAACGGCAGTGGAGGGCTTTCATAACAGAAACATTAGCTTCATTGTAACTTGTGAAAACAGGGACCTTTTCAAAGGTGGTTCAAAAGCATCAGTTAGGACTCAACAATTTTCCCTTTTCCCCCAAATACTGCTGCTACTAGCACATTGGTCAGATCACAGAACCGCCTGTTCCAAGGCTTCATCTTTTTACGAAGGCACAGGAAACCGCAGAGTTGAGTGAAGGCTTTGTCCAGAAAGGTGGATGTAAAACTGATAGAAAGTGACACCTGAGAAATTATCCTCAGGTCTGCATTAATACCGAGTGGGAAACCACAAAGGCAGGCTCACCCAAAGGTTAGGAGTATGAAGACAGACGGTCTCCTAGCAACATGTAAGGCCCTACATGGTAGCCCTGTATGCACTGCTCTCATTTCTACTGAGACATTATTAATTCAGTTCAGTTCAGTTCAGTTGCTCAGTCGTGTCCGACTCTTCTCGACCCCATGAATCGCAGCACGCCAGGCCTCCCTGTCCATCACCAACTCCCAGAGTTCACTGAGACTCACGTCCATTGAGTCGGTGATGCCATCCAGCCATCTCATCCTCTGTCGCCCCCTTCTCCTGCCCCCAATCCCTCCCAGCATCAGAGTCTTTTCCAATAAGTCAACTCTTCGCATTATTAATGGCATATTTTAAATAACCACATGTATCAGGTGTATCTTGCTTTGAGAAATAAGTTCATTACTAGACTCTCAATCATTATAAATTATCTGAAACTTTTCCGACACGCTATTTGGGGGTGGTGGTGGTGGAGGGATTGTCCATTTCAATTGTGAAATAGAAGTTAATTTCTCAATGTGCTCTGCTTAAAGCAGGTGATGATGATAATCTAGGCATAGAGAGAATATGCTTCTGAAAATCTTGTTATACTCCATCTTCGCTAGAACAAGAGCAGAATATTTCTTTGTTCAGTATTGTGATTCTGAATTCTCAGTCACAGTTTCATGAATATTCAGTATTCCTGCACGCCCAGGAATAATTAGCAGACAGTGTAAATGTCTGAAGGATACTTATGCATGCACGGACATGCATCGCTTTTTCTCTGTATAGGGTGACATATTTGCTGGAGTATCACCAAGTGCAGAAGCTGTTGCAGGCACCCTCGAAAACAGCCCCCTGCTAACAGGGGTCCCCTCCCTCTGGGTATTCATGCCCTATACAATCTCCTCTTCTTGAATGTGGGCTAGACTAATGGACTCAATTCTAACAAATCACGTGTGGCAGAAGTCATGTGATGTCACTGCTGAGACTAGGTTATTAAAAAAACCTAATGTGGCTTCCATCTTCGGTGCTCTGTTTCTTTTCTTGCTCTTTCTTGGATCACTCACTGTAGGGGAAGCTAGTTGCCATGTCGTAAGGCAACCCTGTAGATGAGGCTCAAGGCCGCCCAACAACCACAGGAGTTAGCTTGACAAGGGATACCTCCCTTTGGCCCCCTCCCAATCAAGCTTTCAGGTGAGGCCTTCAACCCCAGCCAGCAGCTGCCTCATGAAAGCCCTTGTGGCAGAGATATCCAGCTAAGCTGCCTGGATTCCTGACCCACAGAGATTGTAAGATAGTTAATATTTGTTGTCTCAAGCTGCTGTGTTTTGGAGTAATTTGTTACACAGGCACAGATGACTAATGCACAGAGAAAAGAGAAGTAAATCATTAGGGGTCCAATAACAAGCTCACACACATTTCCTGGTCCCTCACCTGGAAAGCAGGGCATAGAGAAAGAGGCAGGGTCCTAGACCAGTCCTAAGTGTAACAAGCAAATCCTAAGAACAGAAGACCCAGTCCTTATCCTTTTTTACAGAACAGGGGTCATCCTTAACTTTAAAATAGGTGAGAGAGCATGTGTTGCTGCTCAGTCCCTGGCAGCCCTGGTATTGAGTGTCATCAACCTGCTAGTGAGTGCAGATGTCTTTGTGTCACAAGAATTGACGTCTGTCCAGGTGTCCTCTTCCTCCTCCTCAGGGCATCTGCTCTGATCCCCAAGACCTTGGCACACCCAGTGACTGTGGAGTCAGACCGTGGTCCTGGAAGGGAGCTCAAAAGACAGGCCTTCAACCCTGGCGTCCAGAAGAGATAGGTCCAAATGTGGGAACACAGAAGGGATAGGGGATTTCAGCGGGGGATCCAAAAGAAAGGCATGTGGTCCAGCTGTCGAAGAGCAAGCTGTGAACTAACTCTGATAAGAATCGTCTCCACGCTGCTTCCAGGACTACAAAGAACTTTCTGTCCATGTGATGGTTATCTTTCTCTCAGCATCACTTCCTCTCTGACTGGAGCTAATTATTTGAAAACACAAAACAAAATTTTAGGAAGCAGGAAAGATGTTCTACTCCTTTGCCCCTTTCCATGGCATCTACTTAGGGCTGCTCCCCGCCCCCCATGTTCCCCTCCCCTCAGCCAGTCCCACAGAAGCTGGCAATTGTAGAAGCTGTTTCTGTTTCCCCTCCAGAGACACTAAGCTCTGATTCTTCTCATGTGCAGTGGCCACAGCTGCTGTGTTGCCATGCCGTCATCTGGTTGCTATGACTTATGAGGTTGTGGATGTGCCAGAACGTGAATCTATTAATTTAACAGGAACTAGGCTCAGCACATACATTCCCTGTTAGGTCATTTGCTTTGCTACCTAAACCACATCCAATGTGTTCAGCAATGGGAACATTTCCTAGTGTCTGGCTTTACAAAAATGCTAAATGCCCTGAATTTTGCATCTGCACAGTCAGTTTTATATTATTAAATTATTGTGGAGGACATAAAGACATTCTAGCAGGGGTATGCAAAGAGATTAGCTCAGGGAAAAAAAATTAAGGGGAGGGAAATAGGCAAAGTCTCTAGTCTTCATCCTCTACATACTGAGGTCCTTTCTGCAGGAGGTGTCCGTCCTCACTTCGGTAGAAATCCTGTCCTGAGCCGGGCTGCTCAGTGACAAGGTCTAAGCCCTGGGGCACTGGTGATGGGTGCCACAGTGAGAGAAACCGCTGTCCTCTTCTGGGGAACCCGAAAGCAGGCATTTTTCATTCACCCCTTCAATTAGCACTTACTGAATGTCTACTGGTGGGTGTGCAAGAGAAACAAAGATGAAAAGGACAAAGTCTCTCCCTAGTGGAAGAGAAAGACACATAAACTAGAATGCAACGTGAGAGGTATAATAATCTACTTCTACCTCAGGTACTATGAACTTCCAGAGAAGGAAGCAAGTCAGTCTGGAGAAGTGGGTTATGGGTCACTGCTAGTGTTTTTCTTTTAAAAAAATTGTTTTCAAATTATCAGATGCATTGCATTAAGTAATAATTATTATTTGGTATAGCTTTTGTTTCCCTTGTGTACAATAATATATCTTTGTATGGAATCATAGTGTAAAACGTATTTCCTGCATGCAGTCAAAGAAGTGTGAAAGTTCTGGGTTTAAAGAGTAATGAAGAACTATCAGAACTGCTGACAGCCTATGATGGGCCAGGCCTCAAGGTGCTGTCCCATTACATAGTTGAAGAGACAAGTCGTGACTTAAGACAGTCTTCAGATCCTTCTGAATTCTCCTTTAGTAAATCAAGACCAAGCCTAAAGAACCAGCTCCTTGAGTCCTCTCTGAACAGAGTAGAGGCCCCTTCCACCCAAGCCAGTTAGCCCACCTCTAAGGCAATGAAAGAGCAGCCACTGCCTTTCTGGCCTGCCAGACGGTGGGAGGGGAAAGAGGGAAGTGAGAAGAGGCTCAGAGATGCATCGTGGAGACTTCTCTGCTAGTCCAGTGGCTAAGACTCCATGCTCCCTATGCAGGGGGCACCAGTTCAATCCCCGGTCAGGGAACTAGATCCCACCAGCTGCAGCTAAGAGTTCACATGCCACAAATAAAGATCCTGCATGCTGCAACTAAGAACTGGTGCAGCCAGATGAATTTTTTTTTTTTTTTTAAGTATTATGCTTTTCCTTCTCTCCAGGTCTCAGATGGGAGTGGGGAAGGTGCATTACCTAATGAGTGTTCTTCAATCAGGGGCTTCCTAGGCAGCACTAGTGGTAAAGAATGCAGTACAGGAGACATAAGAGACGCAGGTTCAATCCCTGGGTCAGGAAAATCCCCTGGAGAAGGGCGTGGCAACCCACTCCAGTAACTTTGCCTGGACAATCCCATGGACAGAGGAGTCTGACAGGCAACAGTTCATAGGGTTGCAAAGAGTCAGACATGACTGAAGCAACTTAGCACACACGTACATAGGCAAGCACAAGGCGGGGGGGAGTGGTTCTCACCCAGCCGCGCCACTGGCACTCTGAGATAGCTGCCTCCACACTGGCTTTGTACCCCACAGAGGGCAGCCATTTCAAAGTGAAGCTGGTGGTCAAGCTGGGGAGGCGGAGCCAGGCCCGAGGCTTAGCGTTCCTGAGTTCCCGCGGTTTCCACGAGGCATAGCCAGCCTGTTGAGAGCCAGCAGCCTTCCGTGGAACTGCCCTGGTGGAGCAAGGTGACCCTGCAACAAGCTCAGGGCAGACATGGGTCTGCACTACTGAAAACACAGGGGAAAATGAGCACCAAGTTGCAAAGCGGGAGATGCCAGTGCTGGGAGGCAGGGGGTGGCTTTACTAAAGAATCCACAAGTTCGTGTGCTGTAACTGGTACCATCAGGGGCCTGCCCAGCCAGCAGAAACCGAGAAGACGGGGCATCTTGATATGATGGTTAGGAACAAGGATCTGGGGCTGCCCACACACTGCCTGGTTTCATGTCCCATCTCTGCCACATACTACCCATGTGACCTTGGACAAGTTACTTACCCTTTTTGCGTCTCAGATTCCTCGTCTATAAAATGAGGATCATTGCACATACTTGATAAGGTTGTTATAATATTTAAATTAGTTTGATTTTTTTTTTTTTTACTGCACCGAATCTCAGCTGCAATGCTTGGGATCTTCAATCTTCAGTTTGTGGCACGTGGGATCTTTAGTTTTAGCGTGTGGGATCTAGTTCCCTGCCCAAGGATCGAACCTGGGTTCCTTGCATTGAGAGTGTGCAGTCTTAGCCACTGGATCACCAGGGAAGTCCCAAGAATTAGTTTGTAAAGCTCTTATATATGTGTTCCTTAAGTGTCAGTTATATAAGGAAATTGTTCACCAAGCAAAAGGAATTCTATAGGGATGTCATAGGACTCCAAGGCCTCCAAATTGGATTTTTAGTAAAAAATCCCCCCAATCATCAGCTCATGAGCGAAGCTGGATCAGCTGTAGACTGTACATCTAGGATATGGTTTAAGTTAAAAGGTTTGGCCCCTCTGCATAGTCTGGCTGAAAAGATAGACACAGAAGTTTAAGTAAGACATTCAGTTCAGTTCAGTTCAATCCCTCAGTCATGTCCAATTCTTTGAGACCCCATGGATCGCAGCATGCCGGGCCTCCCTGTCCATCACCAACTCCCAGAGTTTACTCAAACTCATGTCCATCAAGTCAGTGATGCCATCTAGCCATCTCTTCCTCTGTCATCCCCTTCTCCTCCTGCCCCCAATCCCTCCCAGCATCAGGGTCTTTTCCAATGAGTCAACTCTTCGCATGAGGTGGCCAAAGTATTGGAGTTTCAGCTTTAGCATCATTCCTTCCAAAGAAATCCCAGGACTGATCTCCTTCAGAATGGACTGGTTATGGAGAAGGAAATGGCAACCCACTCCAGTATTCTTGCCTGGAAAAGTCCATGGACAGAGGAGCCTGGCTGGCTGCAGTCCATGGGGTTACATGACTGAGCATGTGTGCATGAGGGTGGAGGGTCACGGGTTGGTAGCAATAAACTTGTAGAACTTAAAAAAAAAAAAAAAAAAAAAATGGACTGGTTGGATTTCCTTGCAGTCCAAGGGACTCTCAAGAGTCTTCTCCAACACCACAGTTCAAAAGCATCAATTCTTCAGTGCTCAGCTTTCTTCATAGTTCAACTCTCACATCCACACATGACCACTGGAAAAACCATAGCCTTGACTAGACGAACCTTTGTTGGCAAAGTAATGTCTCTGCTTTTGAATATGCTATCTAGGTTGGTCATAACTTTCCTTCCAAGAAGTAAGTGTCTTAATTTCATGGCTGCAGTCACCATCTGCAGTGATTTTGGAGCCCCCCATAATAAAGCCTGACACTGTTTCCACTGTTTCCCCATCTATTTCTCATAAAGTGATGGGACCAGATGCCATGATCTTTGTTTTCTGAATGTTGAGCTTTAAGCCAACTTTTTCACTCTCCACTTTCACTTTCATCAAGAGGCTTTTTAGTTCCTCTTCACTTTCTGCCATAAGGGTGGTGTCATCTGCATATCTGAGGTTATTGATATTTCTCCTGGCAAACTTGATTCCAGCTTGTGCTTCCTCCAGCCCAGTGTTTCTCATGATGTACTCTGCATAGAAGTTAAATAAGCAGGGTGACAATATACAGCCTTGACGTATTTCTATCTGGAACCAGTCTGTTGTTCCATGTCCAGTTCTAACTGTTGCTTCCTGACCTGCATACAGGTTTCTCAAGAGGCAGGTCAGGTGGTCTGGTATTCCCATCTCTTTCAGAATTTTCCACAGTTTATTGTGATCCACACAGTCAAAGGCTATGGCAAAAATAGATATTTATGAAAGCAGAAATAGATGTTTTTCTGGAACTCTCTTGCTTTTTCCATGATCCAGTGGATGTTGGCAATTTGATCTCTGGTTCCTCTGCCTTTTCTAAAACCAGCTTGAACATCTGGAAGTTCATGGTTCACATATTGCTAAAGCCTGGCTTGGAGAATTTTGAGCATTACTTTACTATCATGTGAGATGAGTGCAATTGTGTGATAGTTTGAGTATTCTTTGGGATTGGAATGAAAACTGACCTTTTCCAGTCCTATGGCCACTGCTGAGTTTACCAAATTTGCTGGCATATTGAATGCAGCACTTTCACAGCATCATCTTTCAGGATTTGAAATAACTCAACTGGAATTCCATCACCTCCACTAGCTTTGTTCGTAGTAATGCTTTCTAAGGCCCACTTGACTTCACATTCCACTTACCTTCAATTGTCCAAATGCAATTTAAGAGGGGATTGTGGTTGGTTAACAGAATAACAGTCCTCCCCAAAATGTCCATGTCCAAATTCCTAGAACCTATGAATGTTAATTCCCCCAACAAGGGAAGATTGCTAATTGTGCTATGCTGTGTTGGGTCGCTCAGTCGTGGCCCACTCTTTGTGACCCCATGGACTGTAGCCTGCCAGGCTCCTCTGTCCATGGGGATTCTCCAGACAAGAATACTGGAGTGGGTTGCCATGCCCTCCTCCAGGAGATCTTCCCAACCCAGGGACTGAACCCAAGTTTGCTAATTAGCTCATCTTAAAATAAGGAGATTTTCCTGGATTGTTGGGATGGGCCAATGTAATCACAAGGATCCTTAAACATAGAAGAGGGAGGCAGAAAAGGAATCAGCCAGAGGGAGACTTTGAAAGAATGGTCAGAGAGATACAAGGTTGCCAGCTTTGAAGATGGAGAAAAAGTGTCATGAGCCAAAAATGGAGGTGACTTCCACACACTGGAGAAGGTAAGTAAACAGATTCTCTCAGAGACTCCAGAAAAGAATGCAGCCCTACTGACACCTTGATTTTAGCCCATTAGATAAAAATCTGCATTGCTTTAAGCTACCAATTTTGTGGTAATGTGTTACAGTAGCCATAGAAAACTCTTACAGGAGCATTTTCTAAATGTAGTATTTTCTGGGAAGTATTTGCCTCATGTGTTAGACACATGTGTTACAATGTGTATTAGAAGCCCCAGTTTTCAGATTACAATTTGAGCAGGAAGTCTAGCTGGGTGGGCCAGGCACAGTACCAGAATGTCAGCTCCCTGGCAGGTTCCCAGAGTAACAGGCCCTTGAAACTCAGGGACAGGTCTTTTAAAGTACAATGGTATACAGTTTCATCCTCTGCTTTAGGGATGAACTCCCAACACGCAAACTGTTTCTTGGAGCTTCTCAGAAGTGGTAACTGCTGCTGCTGTTGCTAAATCACTTCAGTCGTGTCCGACTCTGTGCGACCCCATAGACGGCAGCCCACCAGGCTCCCCCGTCCCTGGGATTCTCCAGGCAAGAACACTGGAGTGGGTTGCCATTTCCTCCTCCAATGCATGAAAGTGAAAAGTGAAAGTGAATTCGCTCAGTCCTGTCTGACTCTTTGCGACTCCATGAACTGCAGCCCACCAGGCTCCTCCATCCATGGGATTCTCCAGGCAAGAGCACTGGAGTGGGGTGCCATTAGCAGGCCACAATATGGAGGGCAAGTGTAGAAATGGTTAATGAAAGTAAACCAGAGTCAGCTGTCAAAAGCTGCTGTGGAAATTCTCTGTGCATTTGATGACCACACTTTCCCAGAAAGATTGTGTTACCACCCAGAGTTTGTAAATGAATCTTTCTTTTCACAATGAAGAGGAAAACACAAACCCAAGAGTCAAGGCAGTTTACACAGCATTCCTGGGATCTAGGTCAGCCAGCAACGCCAGACTTCAATCACTCTTCATAGGTTGCTTTTTCCTGTTCATAGCTCAAAGGTTAAGCTCCCTGCACGGTGGGGAGAAAGTTTTGTCACAATCCTCTTGCCGTAATAAATATTGGTCCTGGGACATCACTCTTAGCAGCAACATAGGAGGTGTCATTCGAGTTCTCAGGCCAAGAAGTTGCTAGACATTCATGAGATTATCTTAGGTCTCATGACTTATGGGAAAAGGAAGTCCTCCTATTCTGGGTGTGGTAATATCTGGGGATTACCACACAAGGGACCACATAGTGTGGCCATATATAGAGTCTGTGAGCTCTTTGGGGAGTCTTTGTGAACTGGAATTTTTCACAGTATCTCCAAGGAACTGTGTTAGAAAAGCTGTAGTTTGTGGATTTCTTACACAGGGCACAAGACCCTGTGGACTCCCTAATGTATCCCCTTTTATTGATACATCCTAATTTCAAATAGTTTTCCAGAGAGCATTAAGGTGGAAGGACCACTTTGGATGACCAGGTCTACACGTCCATTTATTTATTTATTTATTTATTTATTTATTTATTTATTTTTATACGTCCATTTAGAGCAGCCCAGGCCATCAGCTGGACCATTTGTGGCCTCTGTCACTCTTGTATTTTTCTTTTTTTGGCTGCATTGGGTCTTTGTTGCATCATGTGGAATCTTTCATTAAGGTACGGGTACATGGACTCTCCAGTTGTGATGCACAGGCTCCAGAGCATGAGGGCTCAGTAGCTGTGACATGCGGGATCTTAGTTACCCGACCAGGGATCGAACCCACATCCCCTGAATTGCAAGGCGTATTCTTAACCACTGGACCACCAGAGAAATTCCTCTATCACTCTTTTAGAATCACTCTTGAAAGCTATCCCATTTGAACAGCCTTTGCCCTGCACTGTGGGGCTTTGCCTGGTTTCCTGACATAATTTTTCCCTTTGCCCCTAGTAGGAGGGTGTGGTCACTGACTCACCTTCCAGGCTCTCCCCATATGAGATCAGTGAATTGGTTAACTTCCACCCAATGTGGTTGCAAAGAACCGGAGGACCTATAGAATGCCACTGAACCCCCATGTGGACCATATCCAGGTTCCTGGTGTTCTAACTATGGCTATGAGCTCCTGTCTTGAGCTGCATTGATCTTCCTTTAGCCTAAGAATTCATCCTCCCCTAGGCAGAGTACCCAAATCAACAGCCTTGATGCCTAACAATCAGCGGTCTGGATTCTGGGTCTTGGTTACAGGATTCAAAACAACTGCTTTAGAGATGGAGACCATGTAACAATTAAAGGCTGATTTGGTGACCCATCAGTCTTGGTTTCAAATGAGAGACTAGAACAAATCAGGGGGATCTTGTAAACTGTATTGTGGTGACTGGCAAACCTTACTCCGTTTATTACAGGTATTGACGGACGCAGATGGCTGTACATTGATACCTGACTGCAGTGTGGCCCCCGTGGCTCTCCCAGCATGCCCTATTTCCAAGAAGCTGATTTGGAAGGCTACATTCTTCTCCTTTCTGTGAAGTTATGGAGCTTCTAGAGGTTTCTAACAGCTGTGCAAAGGAACACTTTGAATTGCCTAAACCCTGTCAAGGCAGTGAATCAAGGGCTATGGGCATCAAAAAGTGAGACACATGCCAAAATCCACAAACAAACCTTCACATGTTCTTTCCACAACCAAAACCAATAGGAATCAATAGAGCAAGGACAGGATTAACTGACCTCCACTTCCACTTGCCTGTCTTCCCCACCCCTGGCCTTCTGCTGTAGCTATAGGGCTGTGAGCTCACGCACATCACATGGAGCTCACGCACATCACATTTCTGCATACCTTGTGTGTGTCCCTTGTGAGCAGACTGCCCTTTGTTCCAAGCTATCTTTTTCAGGTTGTGTCTTTCTCAGACCAAAGTACAGGCCTGCTTACTAACTATTGCTTCAAATGTGGTTTCCTAAAGCTTAGGGTTCCTCTCTCACAATGGGCCTCACTGTAAGGGCAGGTCACCTGGCCCTCTTTGTATTGCCTTTGGGAACTGGGATTCAGGAATCACCACATGAAAATGTCCATACTCTTGCTACTGTTGCTGTGGATAAAGAAGTCCTTTGTTTCTGATGCAGAGGTCTTCTGTGTTCTGCCAGCATCCATGTGGCAAGTTAACTTGTTAACTTGCAAAGTGGGTAAAAAACATCTGAGAGCCTTCACAGTTATTGACAACTTCTTTTTTTTCTCATATAACACTCCTCCTGACCCACCAGCTCATGCCCCTCAGGCCTGTGATCCCTAAAGCCTCTTTGGTAGTTTGGGGCCAAGGGGAAACTACTCCCACAGAGGTGAGACAAACCAAAAAACCAAATTAAAGAGCAAGGTTGAAGCTAGGGCAGGACTGAGATATCAAGAAGCTTGGTTTAAACCCAAGACTGGGGACAGCTTGTACTTCTGGGCTGTTTATAGCTATATCGTTGATTATATGTTCCAGTCAACTGACAGGCAATTCTAAACCCGCTTAGGTAAACAAACTCATTGATTTTCTCATATGTAAAATAAAGTGATTTGGATTACATTATTTCTGAGGTTCTTTCCAGCTACGATATTTGTGCGTTATGAATGTGTGACACAGCTGCCTAGTGCACACACTAGGCACTCGACCTAATTTAAAATAATGATTGCAAAGAGGACTGTGATGTAGTAGAAAGAACATAGCATTATAACTTAAGAAATCTGAATTCCACAATGAAAGGTAATATATTCTGTGCTGTGTGCTTAGTCACTCAGTTGTGCCCGACTCTGGGACCCACTGACTGTAGCCTGCAAGGCTCCTCTGTCTAAATGTGTATAAGGTCTTTTAATACTCAAATAACCCATTTTTTAATTTTTTGAGACAGAAGAGGGTTATTTATGAGATCTAGCTAAAAAGTGGATCACATTGTCTCAGGTTTGGGTTTCAGTGAAAGCACTCCTTTCTACTAACAAAGTTATTCACTGTTGGGGAAAAAAGGAAGCCTGAATTCCAGGCCCATTGGACAAGTGACTTGGCAAGATTGAGGAGGCAAGATGTTTTTAGGTGGCTCAAGAGTGTGCATTAAATCACAATGAAAAAGTAAGTTTTTTTTCAATTCTCTTTCTATTTTTCTTATTACGTCAAAGGGAGTGAGTGAGTGAAAGTCGCTCAGTTGTGTCCGACTCTGCGACCCCATGGACTATACCATCCATGGAATTCTCCAGTCCAGAACACTGGAGTGGGTAGCCTTTCCCTTCTCTAGGGGATCTTCCCTACCCAGGGATTGAACCAAGGTCTCCCGCATCGTGGGTGGATTCTTTACCAACTAAGCCATAAGGTCCGTTTACTGTTAGCGTGTCTTTGTGTTTAGTTGCTAAATTGTGTCCCACTCTTTTATGACCCCGTGGACTGTAGCCTGCCAGGCTCCTCTGCCCGTGGGATTTTTCAGGCAAGAATACTGGAGTAGGTAGCCATTCTCTTCTCCAGGGTGTCTTCTCAACCCAGGGATGGAACCCACATCTCCTGCATTGCATTCTTTACAGCTGAGTCACCAGGAAAGCCCTAGTGTGTCTTTAACAGCTCGTTAATATGCACTAATTTTCCTTTTCACAAAGAAAGAGAGGTCACAAGCTCAGACACTTCACAGACTGCACTGTTTACTGACCCACAAAATGGGAAGAGTGATAATATCTCCCTCAGTTTGTTAAGAAGGAAATAACACAGCATCTGAAACCCTCAACCCAGGGCCCAGCTGGTAGATGGCTTCTGATAAAGTAGAAAGGTTGATAACTTGGCTCAGCATCCATCCTGGTGCAGCCCTGGCCCTTCACTCCCACATCCTCATGATAACCCTGTGTGGTAGGTGCTGTTATTCCTGCTCAATAACCCCACGAAGTAGCTATGGTTCTCCTAGTGTTACAGATGAGTGAGCTAAGGCTCAGAGAGGTTAAGTAACTTGCCTGAAGTTTTAGAACCGGTAAGTGGCTCCAGGTGAGGTTCAAACCCCACTCTCTCTGAGAGAACTCTACTCTTTCCCCTCCCACCAACTATGACACCAGACCTGTTAAATAGGAACCCCCTAGCTAGCGGTGGGGAACAGGGGGTCACAGAAGGAACTCTGAGTCCCTGTCTTGCTGGTGAGCAACCTCACTCCCACTGCCAGTCTGGGACAGCCTCAGGGACCTGGTTCCCGGTCCTCTTTTTCCGATGTCTCCCCTATCCCCATTTGCCCGGTGGAAAATTCTCTGTCTTCATTCAGTGATTGGAGTCCTTTCATTAGCCTCTTAACTCTGTTGCTGGGACTCCACCACCTTCTGCTGGGCTTTTATTCTTCAACCATCTTGCTTGTTTAGACTTTGGCCAATTGCTTGACACTGGATCCATGGAACCTCCACCTCCCTTTGCCCCAGTTTGTCATGAGCAGGTGTGTGGGCAGCATGTAGTCTGCTTTTCTCTTGGGCCACTGCCAGTCCACGATTCAGGCCACCATTGGCTCTTGACTGAACAAATGTAACATACTCTATTCTTGCTTAACTCTCTTCCTTCTCCAAAGTACAGCTAAGAAAAGTTTTCTGACGTGCCACCTGATTGTGAAACTTTCCTGTTGATCCTTCAGCATTTCCCATGGATTAAAATCTTGACCCCTTAGTCTGGTTTTTAAAGACCTTTGTGAACTGGTGCCTACTGAACCCTTCAGCTTATTCTCTCTGCAGTCTTCGTTCCCTATGAGCTGGTCATGTTGTCACTAGCTGCAGTCTCTGAATGCTTCTGGATGTCCTTGGCACACAGTCGGTGCACCTTTACATACTCCAATAGTATACTGCACCATCCACTATTGTAATGAGGCAGAACTATTTTAGGGGAGGACCTAGGAGCCTAAGCCTTGGAGTCAAAGTATAGATTGAAATTCTAGTACTGCCACTTGCCTGAGCTGTATGACCTTGGGCAAGTCACTCAGCCTCTCTGGGATTCCATTTCCTTGTCTGTAAGATGAAGCTAATAATAGTATCTACTAATAGGATTCTTGTGAGGACTACATGAAACAATGTATGGCCAATGACTTAGCGCAGAGTCCAGTGCATAGTGAACATGCAGTAAATACTAGTTATTATTATGTCACCACACTCTATAATGTATTGTAAAGATCAGTCCCCTGTTTTGTCTTTCTCTAAGCATCTTGAGGGCAGAGACTGTCTCATTCACTGTTAAATCTTTGGGTGCTGTGAGGAAATTAACAAGATGGCACCAGTTAGGCTCTCTCAGCCCACCTTCTCACGCCTTCTCGCCCTATGTTCTGTAAACAATGACTTTGCCCAGCTATGTAACAGCTGAGATCACTTATAGCACTGCGCATGTGCGTCATGGGCTGCGCACTTGGTCACCAGCTACGCACTTGGTCACGAGCTACTTTGCACCGTAGACCTGTATGAGCTTCACCGTGAAAGCCCTGGCTGCTGCTGACCCGGGCTACATCGGAATGCATCATGATTATGTTATATGAGGTTATGTTATGGTTATGTTATGGCTCCATTATGGCTACATTATGGTTATGTTGTGGCTGCCGCCATAGCTGCTTCATCAGCCAGATGAGAGGCTGTCTTATGGCTGCCATGCCAGCCAGGAGAGAATAAATCTGTCTGCAGTTCCTACAGCGCCTCGAGTCTCCTTTCAGCCTCTTAGGTCAAGCCTTGCCTACCATGGGTTCAGTGAATTAGGTGCACAGCGTGAACAGCAAGGCAATTGGCATCACGAACGGGATCAGCAATACTCGTGCCCAGCACAGAAGCTGACACATAGGGTACTCAGTACATATTTACTGAACAAACGCATGAATGAATGAATGTCTCGCTCCCTGGTTTAGTTAAGTCAACTTTGCCTGATCCTGCTTAGGTGATGTTGGACTTCCCTGGTAGTTGAAGCATTAAGAATCCACCTGCTAATGCAGGAGACTTGGGTTAGGTCCCTGCCCCTGGTCCAGGAAGATTCCTCAAACTGCAGAATCCTACTGAGCAACTAAGCCCATGTACCACAATGACTGAGCCCACGCTCTAGAGCCCAGGAGCCTCAACTACTAAGCTCAGGTCCTACAGCTACTGAAGCCTTCGAGCCCTGGAGCCCACGCTCCGCAACAAGAGAAGCCATGGCAAGGAGAAGCCAGTGCACTGCAACGGAGAGTACTCCCCACTCACCGCATCTAGAGAAAGCCTGCATTCAGCAATGAAGACCCAGCACAACCAAAATCAATAAATAAGTGGCGTCAATCAAGGTAGAAATACCCACAGGAAGGCTAGAAGGAAAATCTCTCACTGTTTGTCCTCTCAGCACCTCCACCTCCCTTTGCTCTAGTTTGTCGTGACGAGGCGTGGGCAGCACCCAAACAGACCAGAACAGTCATGCCTTCGATGGGGGTTTGCTGGATCACTCCCTGTTGGGTGCTGAGGTTACCCAGGGAGGTGGGGTAGGGTATGAGCCCTGCCTCCAGGAGCTTCCTGAGGGGTGGCTGGGTAAGATCTGACTGGCCAGGCAAGGAGATGGGCAGTTCCAGTGCAGGATACACTCAGCAGACATGAAGATCTGACCTGGCTGCACCACTGGGAGTTGGGGCGTAAATGCAGGACCAGGGAATCTGGTTCCCAGGATCTGGAGCAGCATATCAAAGGTTGGGGCCGAAGGTTAGCCATGCTGAGAAGAGGCAGAGTTGAGGCCAGCAAAGTTTGGAGTCCAGCAGGTGAAGCCCTGCACCAGTGCGGGGGCTATGGTCTTCTTGCTCTTTTATTTATTTATTTGTCTTCTCTCAAGGTAAAGACAAAGTCACTCAGGATTTCTCATCTCAAAAGTAAGGGTAACTAAAGGAGCAGCAGCAGCCACAGGCCAGTATGCAAAAGCAGCTTTGGGTCTTCCAACTCCTCAGGAAGGCAGTAGCTGTGGGTTGGCCCCTGGGACCTGCTCCTGGGCTAGCTGCTGGCAGCATGGAGATGCAGGAATGCTGAGCCCCGGGGCACGAGGCTGGGGGCCTGATTTATTTATTTTTTTGGGGGCCTGATTTAAAGCTTCCAACAACACAAGAGAAGACTCTATACATGGACATCACCAGAGGGTCAACACTGAAATCAGATTGATTATATTCTTTGCAGCCAAAGATGGAGAAACCCTATACAGTCAGCAAAAACAAGACCAGGAGCTGACTGTGGCTCAGACCATGAACTCCTTATTGCCAAATTCAGACTGAAATTGAAGAAAGTAGGGAAAACCACTAGACCATTCAGGTATGACCTAAATCAAATCCCTTATGATTATACAGTGGAAGTGAGAAATAGATTTAAGGGCCTAGATCTGATAGATAGAGTGCCTGATGAACTATGGAATGAGGTTCGTGACACTATACAGGAGACAGGGATCAAGACCATCCCTGTGGAAAAGAAATGCAAAAAAGCAAAACGGCTGTGTGGGGAGGCCTTACAAATAGCTGTGAAAAGAAGAGAAGTGAAAAGCAAAGGAGAAAAGGAAAGATATAAGCATCTGAATGCAGAGTTCCAAAGAATAGCAAGAAGAGATAAGAAAGCCTTCTTCAGCGATCAATGCAAAGAAATAGAGGAAAACAACAGAATGGGAAAGACTAGAGATCTCTTCAAGAAAATCAGAGATACCAAAGGAACATTTCATGCAAAGATGGGCTCGATAAAGGACAGAAATGGTATGGACCTAACAGAAGCAGAAGATATTATGAAGAGGTGGCAAGAATACACAGAAGAACTGTACAAAAAAGATCTTCACGACCCAGATAATCATGATGGTGTGATCACTGACCTAGAGCCAGACATCCTGGAATGTGAAGTCAAGTGGGCCTTAGAAAGCATCACTACGAACAAAGCTAGTGGAGGTGATAGAATTCCAGTTGAGCTATTCCAAATCCTGAAAGATGATGCTGTGAAAGTGCTGCACTCAATATGCCAGCAAATTTGGAAAACTCAGCAGTGGCCACAGGATTGGAAAAGGTCAGTTTTCATTCCAATCCCAAAGAAAGGCAATGCCAAAGAATGCTCAAACTACCGCTGGTGCACTCATCTCACACGCTAGTAAAGTAATGCTCAAAATTCTCCAAGCCAGGCTTCAGCGATATGTGAACCGTGAACTTCCTGATGTTCAAGCTGGTTTTAGAAAAGGCAGAGGAACCAGAGATCAAATTGCCAACATCCGCTGGATCATGGAAAAAGCAAGAGAGTTCCAGAAAAACATCTATGTCTGCTTTATTGACTATGCCAAAGCCTTTGACTGTGTGGATCACAATAAACTGTGGAAAATTCTGAAAGAGATGGGAATACCAGACCACCTGACCTGCCTCTTGAGAAATCTGTATGCAGGTCAGGAAGCAACAGTTAGAACTGGACATGGAACAACAGACTGGTTCCAAATAGGAAAAGGAGTACGTCAAGGCTGTATATTGTCACCCTGTTTATTTAACTTATATGCAGAGTACATCATGAGAAACGCCGGACTGGAAGAAACACAAGCTGGAATCAAGATTGCCAGGAGAAATATCAATAACCTCAGATATGCAGATGACACCACCCTTATGGCAGAAAGTGAAGAGGAACTAAAAAGCCTCTTGATGAAAGTGAAAGAGGAGAGTGAAAAAGTTGGCTTAAAGCTCAACGTTCAGAAAACAAAGATCATGGCATCCGGTCCCATCACTTCATGGCAAAAAGATGGGGAAACAGTGGAAACAGTGTCAGACCTTATTTTGGGGGGCTCCAAAATCACTGCAGATGGTGACTGCAGCCATGAAATTAAAAGACGCTTACTCCTTGGAAGGAAAGTTATGACCAACCTAGACAGCATATTGAAAAGCAGAGACATTACTTTGCCAACAAAGGTCCGTCTAGTCAAGGCTATGGTTTTTCCTGTGGTCATGTATGGATGTGAGAGTTGGACTGTGAAGAAGGCTGAGCGCCAAAGAACTGATGCTTTTGAACTGTGGTGTTGGAGAAGACTCTTGAGAGTCCCTTGGACTGCAAGGAGATCCAACCAGTCCATTCTGAAGGAGATCAGCCCTGGGATTTCTTTGGAGGGAATGATGCTAAAGCTGAAACTCCAGTACTTTGGCCACCTTATGTGAAGAGTTGACTCATTGGAAAAGACTCTGATGCTGGGAGGGATTGGGGGCAGGAGGAGAAGGGGACGACAGAGGATGAGATGGCTGGATGGCATCACTGACTCGATGGACGTGAGTCTCAGTGAACTCTAGGAGTTGGTGATGGACAGGGAGGCCTGGCGTGCTGCGATTCATGGGGTCGCAAAGAGTCGGACACGACTGAGCCACTGATCTGATCTGATTTGATTTAAAGCAGCTCTGCAGCCTCGTGTAAGTTACTGGACCTCTTGGGCCTCCATTTCTGCACTTAGAAAAGGAGGGTTTGGATAATGAGAAGGGTTTCCAACCTTCAAATTTAAAGACTTCTTTTTCCAAGCAAAAAAATTTCAAAGACCTCACAGGATGGCGGTAGTCATTTTGGTAGCTGTGGATCAATGCAAAATGATAAAGAACAATCACTTTGCTATCTTTTAAAGGAATTTGCATTTTATCAACCACAAGAGCTGTGAAAAGAAGAGAAGCGAAAAGCAAAGGAGAAAAGGAAAGATATAAGCATCTGAATGCAGAGTTCCAAAGAATAGCAAGAAGAGATAAGAAAGCCTTCCTCAGAGATCAATGCAAAGAAATAGAGGAAAACAACAGAATGGGAAAGACTAGAGATCTCTTCAAGAAAATCAGAGATACCAAGGGAACATTTCATGCAAAGATGGGCTCGATAAAGGACAGAAATGGTATGGACCTAACAGAAGCAGAAGATATTATGAAGAGGTGGCAAGAATACACAGAAGAACTGTACAAAAAAGATCTTCATGACCCAGATAATCACAATGGTGTGATCACTCACCTAAGCCAGACATCTTGGAATGTGAAGTCAAGTGGGCCTTAGAAAGCATCACTACAAACAAAGCTAGTGGAGGTGATGGAATTCCAGTTGAGCTATTTCAAATCCTGAAAGATGATGCTGTGAAAGTGCTGCACTCAGTATGCCAGCAAATTTGGAAAACTCAGCAGTGGCCACAGGACTGGAAAAGGTCAGTTTTCATTCCAATCCCAAAGAAAGGCAATGCCAAAGAATGCTCAAACTACCGCACAATTGCACTCATCTCACCCGCTAGTAAAGTAATGCTCAAAATTCTCCAAGCCAGGCTTCAGCGATATGTGAACTGTGAACTTCCTGATGTTCAAGCTGGTTTTAGAAAAGGCAGAGGAACCAGAGATCAAATTGCCAAAATCCACTGGATCATGGAAAAAGCAAGAGAGTTCCAGAAAAACATCTATTTCTGCTTTCATAAACATCTATTTATGCCAAAGCCTTTGACTGTGTGGATCACAGTAAACTGTGGGAAATTCTGAAAGAGATGGGAATACCAGACCACCTGACCTGTCTTGAAAAACCTATATGCAGGTCAGGAAGCAACAGTTAGAACTGGACATGGAACAACAGACTGGTTCCAAATAGGAAAAGGAGTACTTCAAGGCTGTATATTGTCACCCTGCTTATTTAACTTCTATTCAGAGTACATCATGAGAAACGCTGGGCTAGAGCAAGCACAAGCTGGAATCAAGATTGCCAGGAGAAATATCAGTAACCTCAGATATGCAGATGACACCACCCTTATGGCAGAAAGTGAAGAGGAACTCAAAAGCCTCTTGATGAAAGTGAAAGTGGACAGTGAAAAAGTTGGATTAAAACTCAGCATTCAGAAAACGAAGATCATGGCATCTGGTCCCATCACTTCATGGCAAATAGATGGGGAAACAGTGGAAACAGTGTCAGACCTTATTTTGGAGGGCTCCAAAATCACTGCAGATGGTGACTGCAACCATGAAATTAAAAGACGCTTACTCCTTGGAAGGAAAGATATGACCAACCTAGACAGCATATTGAAAAGCAAAGACATTACTTTGCCAACAAAGGTCCGTCTAGTCAAGGCTATAGTTTTTCCAGTGGTCATGTATGGATGTGAGAATTGGACTGTGAAGAAAGCTGAGTGCCGAAGAATTGATGCTTTTGAACTGTGGCGTTGGAGAAGACTCTTGAGAGTTCCTTGGACTGCAAGGAGATCCAACCAGTCCATTCTAAAGGAGATCAGCCCTGGGATTTCTTTGGAGGGAATGATGCTAAAGCTGAAACTCCAGTACTTTGGCCACCTCATGCGAAGAGTTGACTCATTGGAAAAGACCCTGATGCTGGGAGGGATGGGGTGCAGGAGGAGAAGGGGACAACAGAGGACGAGATGGCTGGATGGCATCACTGACTCGATGGACCTGAGTCTCAGTGAACTCTGGGAGTTGGGGATGGACAGGGAGGCCTGGCGTGCTGCGATTCATGGGGTCGCAAAGAGTTGGACACAACTAAGCGACTGAACTGAACTGAACTGAACCATAGGAGCATCTGCTGTCATTTATAGGAGTGCAACACTTTTAAAGGCCAGAGTCAGATCCTCCACGAAAAGCTTCTACCCAGACTCAACCAGCAGAGCTGTCATCTTCCTTAGGTTCATAGAGATTCGTCACCTATACCTCTCACTTGAAAAATGTGAGGGACACCACAGCACTGGGTGAAAGGTTTTCAGACTTATTCATTATGAGTCCATCAATGATGTTAATATGATGGAACAAAATTTGTGAAAGCAGGGGTGATGGGTGACGTTTGTCACTTTTTGGCTGACCAGCTTCAGGATCCCTCTGCAGGTGTGTGGAAGACTTCACCTTAAATCTTAGTAGACGTTAAATTATCATATCGTGCTTGTAATCAGTCATGTCTGACTCTTTGGAAACCCTTGGACTGTAGCCCCAACTAGCTCCTTCGTCCATGAGATTTCTCAGGCAAGTATACTGGAGTGGGTTGCCATTTCTTCCTCCAGGGGATCTTCCTGACCCAGGGATTGAACCTGCATCTCCTGCTTGGCAGGCAAATTATTTACCACTGAGCCATCAGGGAAACCTGGAAATTATAGCCCACTCCTCAACTCTCACTACAGAGGCTGAAAATGCCAGACATTTGCTTCGCAGCCTCATTTATAGCCAGAGCTTAGACATGTGACCTGGACTCAGCTGATCAGGTGCAGTGCCCTGAACTCTGACTAAGAGACCACAGAGTCAGCTCCTCAGATAACCTTTTGGGGTGGGGTGGTGGCAGCTGCAGGGACCATGTCTGGATCCAAGGGTGTCAGGAGCAGCACAGTCATCACGCAGGCTCTGACCCTGATTGTGCACAGGTTTCCCAGGTTTCTGAGGCCAGGCCCATCTTCTGTGCTACCATTTTGGCCATGTTCCTGGCTACTTACCCACATCCTTGGTCTCATTCATGCCATAAGCCTGGCTCTCCTGCCTTCCCAGAGATTCTGTGGGTTATTCAATATCCTTCCCATTAATTCCTCTTCTGCTTCACTTATCCAGAGTCAGTTCCTGTTGCATTTTAAAGTTAGTGTGCATGCTAAGTCGCTTCAGTCATGTCTGACTCTTTGCAACCTCACAGACTATAGCCTGCCAGGCTCCCCTGTCCATGGGATTCTCCAGGCAAGAGGATTGGAGTGGGTAGACATTCCTTTCTCTAGGGGCTCTTCCTGACCCAGGGATCGAACCCAGGTCTCCTGAATTGCAGGCAGATTCTTTCATCGTCTGAGCCACCAGGGAAGCCCTTTACAGATGAGAAAACTGAGGTACCAGGGAGTGGACTAATTGGCCCAAGGTCAAGATTTAAATCAAGGCAGCCCCTGCACCAGGGTTTGTGTTCGTAACTCCTGCTAACAGTGTTTTTTCAAGTTTGTCTTTTGAAATTAAAATTAAATCACCTTAGAAAGTAGAAAGAGAAGTGGAAAATTTTGTTTCAAAATTGAATGAGTAAGTATCAAAATATCCAACAACTGTTCTTCATCCTCATCATAAACGTAAAAGTCAGGCAATTAACAACTAAAACTTACAACATGTGTTAAACAAACAGGACACTTTAATCACTCTGTATGCACTGTTACAAGCCTACTGGTTTATGGAGTCTCATAGACCCCAGAGCAGGAAGTACTCAGCTCTTCATTGCTCTGACTTGGTAAGCAGACATGCTCAGGCTGGCACGAGGCACACCCACTATCAGGACCAACCTAGGCTTAGAGACACCAGGAGGAACTTGTGCCAAAGTCCACACAAAACTGAGTTTACTTAAAAAATATCACATCGATGGAGGTATGTCACAGGGCACAAGAGTTAAAGAGCTCCAGTGGCCAAAGCTTGAACAATTTGAGGAACAAAATTAAGTTGTATCAAATTATAATCCAAAGTATAAAATAAATACCCATGAGTCCATACTTGAATAAAATCTTTTAAAAAGAAAACTTCATAGTGGGGAAATTTAGCAAACATTACTTTAGACAGGTATCTACTTCAGGCAAGATCATTGTCAACAGTCATAAATCATGTTGATAGCATGTACCTTTGATATGATGTGATGCAAACGGCACTTTACCTCTGTGAGCATCCTCCCCAAAACCCATAACCCTAATCTACTCAGGAGAGGAATATCAGATAAATCCCAACAGAAGGATTGCAAATAAGATAAAAAGCTCAGGTAGTACTCACAGGCATCAAAGACAAGGAAAGTCTGAGGAACTGTTACAGCCAAGAGGAGCCTGAGACATGCCATGTTAATGTGGTTTCCTAGGTGGGATCCTGAAGCAGAAAAAGGCCATCAGGTAAAACAAACAAACAAGCAAGGAAATCTGAATAAACTATGGACTTTAGCTAATACTAATGTCTCAATATCAATTCACCAATGGTGACAAATATACCATACCAATATAAAATGTTACTAATAGGAAAGAGTGAGACCTGGAGACAGGAGGGTAAGGTGAGAATTCTGTTCAATTTCTTCGTAAATCTAAAATTTTTATTTTGAAAATCTACTATATAAAAAGAATCATAAAATTGACTGAAAGTGAAAAAGCGAAAGTGTTAGTCGGTCAGTTGTGTCCAATTCTTTGCGACCCCATGGACTGCAGCCCACCAGGCTCCTCTGTCCATGGAATTATCCAGGCAAGAATACTGAGGTAGGTTGCCATGCCCCCCTCCAAATTTTTTGAGGGACCTTCCCCTCAAAAAAGTTCATTTACCTGATGATGCAGTTTAAATCACTGAAGTCTTGACAGGCCAAAAGTGCCTATTTAATTCATTCATGTTGTTATAGCATGTTATAACTGCTTTTAATAGCAGTTTTTAAAATACTGGGTCTATTGCTTTAAGCAGGCTTTCTCTAGTTGCAGCGAGTGGGGGCTACTCTTCCCTTCTGTGCAGGGTTTCTCATCAAGGTGGCTTCTCTTGTTGGGAGCACAGGCTCTAGGGAGTGAAGTCTTCAGCAGTTGCGGTGCATGGGCTCAGTAGTCGTGGCTGTGGGCTTAGTTGCTCTGTGGCATGTGGAATCTTCTGGGACCAAGGATTAAACCCGTGTCCCCTGCACTGGCAGGCAGATTCTTATCCACTGCGCCTCCAGAGAAGGCCACTTTGATATTTTTAAAATGAAATTTGAATCTTCATATTACATTCCTGAATCTCCTCAGAGTGGTTGAGCACAGTTTGAGCTGCTCTCATGGGGGGAAATCAGAGGTAATGTCTTTGTTTCTGTCCCTGAAACCTTCCGGATCTCTGAAATGGAGAGAAAATGCCTTACCTTTAGGCAAAGCACTTCAGCAACTTCAGGCAAAAACAACGCAGTAACTTCCCATCCCCCCAGCTCCACCCAAGACATTGTGTGAGCAACTGTTTGAAGCCAAGGCTGCAGTTGTCTTTGTCCTGAATTTGCCTGTCGAGCCCAGTCCTTCTCCCCAGTGGGAAGGGCAGAAGGCTGGTATGAAGCAGGGCAACAGATGGCTGGGACATGTCCTCTTGAAGCTCAGCTGCCTAGGCCAGCCTGCCAAGCTGTGTACATTTCAAACGTTTGAGATTCAACCAAAAGAGACAAGTAATGATTTTAAATCACTTGTTGAAACACATGGCTAATCCTTGGGTAGCCAGAGAAGAGCGCTTTAAAAACTCACTTAAATCCAGTGTGGGGGACAAGGAAACTCTGTGTGCTGTTTTGGCTTTGAACCCAGATCGGGTCATCCTGGGGGCAGCTGAGCATTTGTCCACGATCCCAATATGCATCCTGTGCTTTCTCTGCTTTTGGATAGGGTGTGATGTTTCGGTACGTGTGCTTATTTGGGGTGGGAGTGAGGAGGGGAAAGGCTGTTAACAGGGTGGTTTGGATCCTGAGAAATTATGCACCCTGGCATTTGCCTCTGGTCTGAAATTGGGAGCTCTCTAAGTTAGCTTGCTTCATAAGTTCGGTCAGTTCTATTTCGCTGTCTGGGTTCAGGTCTTTCTTATTACTTGGCTGGCTTACACGAACAGTTTCCTGCAGTTGCTTTGCTGTCCTGCGTCGTTAGAAACTCCCGCCACATAAGTCATCTCTATCATTATACAGCGACTCCAATTTTGAATGTATTTTCCGTGCCCCCACATCTCCCTCCAGCTACTGCTCCTATTCATTTCTCCTTTCACCACAGAGCTTCTTGAACCAGTGATCTGCTCTCCCTGGTTCCAGTCCTCACTTCCTGTTCATTCTCCTGTTCCTCCTCTACTACTGAAACCTCTCTTGTCAAGGTCACTGGCAACTTCTGTATAGAAAACCCAATGAGTCTGTCTCTGCCCTCATCAGTGTTGATCTGCCAGGAGCATCTGCCACAGTTGACCACTTCCTCCTCCCTTTTACTCTTCCCTCCTCCCTTTCACTTTTCTTTCATGCTTTTAACAATGATACTCTCTCCTGATTTTCCTTCAGTTTCTTTCACCTCCTCTTCTCAATCTCCTTGGGAGGCTTATCCTCCTTCTTCTGGTCACTCCATGTTGGGGTATCTCAGGAATTGGTCCTAGAACAGCTTCTAGTCTCTGTCTAAAGCTCTCAAGATGATCTCATCAGGTCACAGAGCTCTGAATGCCACCCAAATACTGAAGACTCCTGATTTTACACCTCCATCCCTAAGCCCGGACTCAACTGCCTGCTTTATGTCTCCGCTTGGCTGTTAATAGACACCTTAAATGATATAGTTCCAAGATGGAGCCCTTGATTCTCTTCATTCTCAAACTCTTCCTGCTTCTCTCCCCTCTTTCCTCTCTTAGCTTCTTTATTCATCCTTTTGGTCAGGCCAAGATTCTAGAAGCCACTTTTCATTCCTCCTTTTTCCTCATCCACCACATCCAAGCCATCCCTGTGTCCAGTCAGTTCTACCTCTAAGATGATATAACTAGTCTTTTCTCTCTGTCTCCACAGACACCTTCTTAGTTTTAGCCACCAACATTTGTCACCTGAACAACTCAAAGAGATGCTTGCCTGGCCCCTCTGCCTCACAGCTGCTGCTGCTGCTGCTAAGTTGCTTCAGTCATGTCCAACTCTGTGTGACCCCATA
Source organism: Bos mutus (assembly GCF_027580195.1). Classification (NCBI taxonomy): domain Eukaryota; kingdom Metazoa; phylum Chordata; class Mammalia; order Artiodactyla; family Bovidae; genus Bos; species Bos mutus. The sequence goes on along the minus strand of NC_091626.1, from coordinate 23,517,978 downwards.
GACGGCAGCCCACCAGGCTCCCCTGTCCCTGGGATTCTCCAGGCAAGAACACCGGAGTGGGTTGCCACTTCCTTCTCCAATGCATGAAAGTGAAAAGTGAAAGTGAAGTTGCTCAGTCGTGTCCGACTCTTAGCGACCCCATGGACTGCAGCCTACCAGGCTCCTCCATCCATGGGATTTTCCAGGCAAGAGTACTGGAGTGGAGTGCCATTGCCTTCTCCACTGCTTCACAGTGGTACCTCCCAAATTCACTTTCTCACATTCTAATGTGAGAACCTGGAATCCAATGACATTCTTTCATCGAAGGAATATCTACTGAGTGCCTACTAAGTACAGGCAATGAACAAATAAAAGTTTCTGCCCTCAGAGTTTATAATCTAGTGGTGAGAGATGGGCAATAAACATGATAAAGTGAACAATGTGATATGTTAGAAAATTGATAGATCGTATGGAATAAAATAAATCAACATAAAGGGACACCAGGGGATCCCAGGAAGCATATGCTTTTGTTATGGGAAGTTATTATAACTTTAAATAAGGGAGTCAGAAGTACTGGATCTCTATATATCATTTCCCACTAAAAGGAATCCTAAGAGAGATGTCTGATTCCAAATTTGAATTTGGGCCAAAAATGTGTAAGATAAGTCTGGAACATCTCATTGCATCAAAAAGCAAAGAAGATGACAAAGACATCAAGGATGGCATTACAAGGACTCAGAAGTCAAGTTCAAGGGGCTCCCACTGGCTGAAGATGGGACAACTTGAGTATTTAAAAGAATACGGATGGCAATGGATCAAAAGACATGCCTGTCAAAATCCCTGAGTCCATAATGACTCTTTGAAAGGAAAGAACCCAACTCATTGGTCACCTTCAAAGGATGCTAGGAACCAATTATTCTGAAAACTTGCAAATAAAAGAAGTAAGCAGGGGTCCTGCCTCTCCTATATGAAAGAGACCAGGTAATAGTGGCTAAGGGGAAGTTTCTCTTTATAGCCATATTCCATCTAAGAAGTGAAGGAAAAGAAAATACTTAGAACATCACGATTTTATAACCCCTAGGGAAATAACCAATCTAGGTCACGATCATCAACAGCTGCTAACGCTGCAAAAAGAAAGAGCAAGCAAGATACTATGTGCCTCTTGCTGGACAGACACAATGCCTCTTGTAAAGTAGTTAGAGGTGAACTTCAGATAAATAACAACTAATGCTTTGTATAAATAGATCTCAAATACTCCATGAGATATTTTTATACTAAAAACTGTTCATTATTTGTATGAAATTCAAGTTTAACTGGGAATCCTATATGTCTATTTGCCAAGCCTGGCAACCCTAGAAGTAGTCTAGCCAAAAAAGTCAGACCTAAATCTGATTAAACCTCAAACTCTAACCACCAGGAAGTACAATGAGACAGTGAAACATGCTTAATGATACCATCACGGCAGTGTCATCAGCGATATATGAACTGTAAGCACAGACTGCTCAATTTTTTTTTTTCCAACAAATAGGGGAGAAAGGAAGAGGGAGACAGAAGAGAAGTTTATTGGATTCTTGTTCAAAAATCAAGGGTAGTTGCAGCCACTGTGAAAAATAGTCTGACTTATAAAGTCCAAATTACTCTGACTCCCAGCTTGGTCTCTGGTCTCACGCCCCGTGCCTTACACTTTATAGTCCAGCTGCTGCTGCTGCTAAGTCGCTTCAGTCGTGTCAGACCCTGTGTGACCCCATAGACAGCAGCCCACCAGGCTCCCCCCGTCCCTGGGATTCTCCAGGCAAGAACACTGGAGTGGGTTGCCATTTCCTTCTCCATTATAGTCCAGCTGCTGCTGCTGCTAAGTCGCTTCAGTCGTGTCCGACTTTGTGCGACCCCATAGACGGCAGCCTACCAGGCTCCTCCGTCCATGGGATTTTCCAGGCAAGAGTACTGGAGTGGGTTGCCATTGCCTTCTCCATTATAGTCCAGCAGCACCAGACATATTGAATCAAGGCTTCCTAGAAGCAATCTGAGACACTTGAGATCAAGTCTTGTTTTACTAAGCCAGGTTACTAGTGGAGAGGCCATGTGGGGAGGAGAGAAAAAACTAAGATCCTACTTTGAGGGTAAGACAAGATGAGAGATGCTTTGGGAAAGTAGCAGAGGTGCATCAGAGAGGTGAGCAGGAAGTTTTCTTGGTGATGAGTGGTGTATGCCTCTCCTTGGCCTGCTCATGAAAGGCCTTTGAAGCAAAGTGATCTGGATGCAGGGATAGGCCTTCAAGGTATAGCAGAGTGGTTCAAAGTCCTGGTTACATTCAGATCACATCGCGCTAGATTCTGTTTCTATCTCTCTCTTCTTCATGAGCCCCTCAAGGCTATAGACTGTGTTTCCAGCTTTAGCTTTCCCACTGCCTGTCAATGTGCCTGTTGCTTCATACATATCTGGTGAATGAATGAATGAGTGAATCCCCCTGTATCCTTTGCAGAGATGGTGGTCTTCTTCTGATATAAAAGATTATAATTTATACACACACACACACACACACCGTTGGGCTTCCCTGGTGGCTCAGGGGTAAAGAATCCACCTGCCAATGCAGGAGACACAGGTTTGATCCCGCGTGCTGCAGAGCAACTAAGCCCACGTGCCACAGCTACTGAAGCCCATGAGCCTAGAGCCCAAGCTCTGCAACGAGAAAAGTCACTGCAATGAGAAGCCTGCCCATGGCAACTAGAGAGTGGCCCCTGCTGACCACAATTAGAGAAAAGCCCATGCAGCAATGAAAACCTAGCACAACCAAAAATAAATAAAATTTAAAAAATTTTAAATAGATGTACGGTTGCGACATGGAACACTGAATTTAATCTTGGCCATTTCTAGAAGGAATATTTTAAACTGAGAGCTAAAGGTCAGCTTCCCGAGGCAGAAGCTCAGGACACTCTCCCAGGCATCTTGAAATGTTTTCCTCCATAATGGAAAGCCCAGCTTGCTTCCTGTTTTCACTTGCAGCTTCATCTCTGAGCATCTGCTCTGAATGTGTCTTGTGACATGGTGTGGCAGCTGTGATGAGGCTCACATCACAATGAGATGACAACCTTGGAAGAAGATCCCTGGACAAGTCAAGAAAATTAATGAGGGCAATCAAGAGTCTCACCCTGGGACGAACTCACAGGCTGTTTTGAAAGTTCTGAGCCCTGCATTCATCACCATCTATTTACTCGAGTAACATCAAGAGAAAAAAGAGATAGGGAGGAAGAAGAGACATAAGACCCTGCTCCTTCCCTGGCCCTTTACCTAGAGCAAAGGAACGACAAAAAAAAAAAGATGAGTGAGGCTACTGAGTGAGGACCTTAAGCTTGAGATAAAAGCTTCTTCCTATATGACCATGATGTTATAAGATATTTTAAAAATATCCAAATAACATTGTTCTTTCACATCATCACCTTTTGAGTAATGAAACTATCCCATTGTTAGCAAAATTTTTGGTTTTCGTTTTTTCTGAAGTTATTAGGGGAAAAACAAAGACCTAGAGTTTTTTTTTTTCTTTTTTTTTTCTGTTTAATCATACACCTCGTTCCCCAGACACGACTATGAGGACTCTGGGTTGTCCAAAAATTCATCTCTTCATCTCAGAAATAGAAGTTTGTCACCACTAAGGATATGCTATGAGTTAGGTAGATGTTACTCAGTGAGGAAGCCTGGAAGGTTTACAGACAGCGTCAGCAGCAGTGGAACTGTGTGAGACTGCCCCTAGACACGAGCAAAGTCCTGTCTGTCCCTCACTGACATGATGCAGGTATGCAGTAAGGGTTTGGTGAATGACTGAGTGACCGAGAAAGACTACCAATGCATATAGAAGTTTAAGTTGGGCAACGTGTGTGAAAAACTAGAAAAAAGAAGCCCAGTTTTTTCATTCACTTGGTCTCATGTAGAACGTGAAACTGGCGTTTCCAGGTGCTTCTCCAGGAAGCTGAGCCCGTGTCATGAGAGTAAGAGGAATTAGAGCCAGCACTGGCCTGTATCCTGACATTCCAACACTTTCAAAAGCAGCACTGAAGTCCTGAGGGATTTGAAAAAAAAAAAAAAATTGGGGGAAAAAATGCCAAATTTCAGCCCTTCAAACAAAGACTACAGGCTGTTTTTTGTGCACACTGAGAAAACATCAGCCTGGGAGGATGTGTTAGTATCCTAATGTTGCTATAACCAAGCACCACAAGTGTGGTGGCTTAAAATGACAGACATTTGTTGTCTTATAGTTTTGGAGTCCGGAAGTCCAAAATTGAGGTCTCAGTAGTGTCACACTCCCTCCTAAACAGGCAGGAGAATCCCCCGGTCTCTCCCTCGCTTTTCGGGGTTTGTGGGCGCTCTCTGGTGCTCTTTGGCTTGCGGCTGCCTCTCTGCAGTCTCTGTTTTCTTCTTCACATCACCTTCTCCTAGCACATCTGTCTTCACGTGACCATCCTCTTAGAAGGACACCAGTCATCTTGGATCAGGGATCCTTCCTACTCCTCTTTGACATCTTAGCTAATCACACCTGCAGTGAGCATTTTCTAAATAAGGTCAGATTCTTAAGTGCTGGAGTTAAGATTTCAACATACGTTGTTGTTTTTTTTTAAACAAGAAACCTCTAACTTAAAACAATCTGTTTATTTTTAATTGAAGGATAACTGCTTTACAATATTGTGTTGGTTTCTGCCATACATCAACATGAATTAGCTGTAGGTATACATATGTCCCCTCCCTCTTGAACCTCCCTCCCACTTCCCACCCCATCCCACCTCTCTAGATTGTCACAGAGCACTGGGGAAAACTCTAACTTAAATATATATGAATATATATATTTATTTATTTTGACTGCTTTGGGTCTTAGTTGCAGCTGCAGATCTTGCTTGTGGCATGCAGGCTCAGTTGCCCTGTGGCATGTGGGATCTTAGTTCCCCAACTAGGGATATCAAACCCATGTCCATCGCATTGGGAAGCAGATTTTTATCCAGTGGACCACCAGGAAAGCCCTCAACATATATTTTTGAGGGGAATTTAACACAATTCCTGACAGGATGCATTTTTGGAACATGGTACAATTAAAATAGGGTTCAGGGACCCAACTGACCCAGAGAATAAAATTGTTACCTGCTTGGCCACTACCTCCTGAAAGTCAGCATGAATCACCAGGCCCTAGTTAACCAAATTGCCCAGTGGATTAGCCAAGCCAAGCCTGATTGGCCAAACCCTTCTGGCCTGCTGGTTTATAGAACTCTAACCCCAGGGTCACGCTAACTGTAGATAACTCATTTCTGGGAGACACTATTTCTCTGCTTTCTTCCTAAGCAAAAACTCTATGAACAAAAATGCATCACTAGGGCAAAAACATTTACTTGTCAATTTCTGGCCCTTTGTGGTAAGAAATAGTCTGAGTTCTAAGGTTGGCAATGCCACTGATGCTATAGATCATGTTTCCCCTTCTTATTTACATCATGACACACAGAGGCAAGAAAGGTAGCATTTATAACGCCTGGGGAAAGGGACAGGCACCTCTAGCCACCTCAGATCCTGCCCAGCTTTCTGAATACTAAAGAGATCACCACCCCAGGCCACCAGGCATCTACTGATTCAGGGACACTGGGAGGGAAGCCTGGGTCTAGATGACTGGACTCAGATGTCCTAGGGGCAGGACTCTGACTCCACCACCACCATTCCTCACCTCAGTGGATCTTCTCTATTTCTTTGGCTGTGTTGGGTCTTAGTTGGGGCACACAGGATCTTCGCTGTGTCATGCAGGATCTTTCGTTTCAGCACACAGACTCTCTAGCTGTGGCTCCCAAGCTCGGTCGCTGCAACCTGTGGGCTTAGTTGCTCCGCAGCATGTGGGATCTTAGTTCCCTGACTATGCATTGAACCCATGTCCCCTGCATTGCAACATGAATTCTTAACCACTGGCCCACCAGAAAAGTCCCTCAGTGGATCTTCATTTGGTGATTCTAGACTTTCCTCATATATATGAACATCTGACTCACCTGAATAAAAGGAAAGAACCAACCTCCATGAAGAATGACCACAGTTCTTATTCCTTAGGGGATGAAATTGTTCACAGGTAGAATAGATCTGAGGTGTCTAAGATCACAGAGCAGTCCAACGCCTGGATCAGGACTCACAGCTAGAACCCATGGCCACATTCTTCTTCTCCAGGTTGGAGCCCTTTCTCATGGAAGATAAAAGCCAGCACAGGAGAGATGGCTGGTTTGTGAACAGGGTATGGGCTCTATCTTGGATCATCGGCTTCCCGAGGCTGCAGGTTTCTGAAGTAGCAGTACCTCCTGAAAGGCATGGATTCCTCTCAAGTGCTTCCTCCTCCAGGCAGCCCTCCTTGACCCTCCTGCCTGAATCTGGTGACCTGTCTCTGTGTTCTGGAATTTATTTTCACCATGGCACCTATTGTACTGTAGAGTAGCTGTCTGTTTCTTCCCAGGCAGTGTGGTGAGCTCCTGGCTCTTATTTTCCTTTTATTGCCTACACTTATCCCTGGGAGGCATACAGTCTTACTGAACAAAGTGAATGTCACAAATCACTTTGAGGGTAGTGGATGACTACTTTCACAAATCAGCCTCCCTAAAAACCACACAATTTCTGCTTGGTGCCCTTAACCTCTCCTTGTCTGCTCACACCTGGTTCCCGGCAGCTGTAAAATTGGCTGTACTTTTTATTTAACTCAGAGAATACCCTGGCTCCTCCTCCTACCTTTCTGCCAAGCCCTCTTGTTCAGTTCAGCTTTTCTCAGTTTCCATGGGTCACCACCTACCAGGATCTTTACACTGAAAGGTGACGTCTTGAGAGGCCCCGGTGACACCTCTGCCCGTGGGTGTCTTCTCCTGCTCATTCCTCACTCTTCCCTTGGCGACTTGCATGTGGGCTAGGGCCTGGCTACCCCACCCAGGTCAGCACCCAGGGCCTCGGGCTCTTGCTTATCAGGGAGAGGGAGTTGGACTGTCACCGCTCTTCATTCATTTACTCATGTCTCTCCTAATTTATTTATGTATTTACTGTAATAACTTTACTGAGATAAAATTCACGTACCCTAAAATCCACCCTTTTAAAGTATGCAATTCGGTGGTTTTAATACAATCACAGAATTGTGCAAACATCACCACTATCTAATTCCAAAATATTTTCATCACCCCTGAAAAGAATCCCCGCAGCCATGAGTAGTCCCTTCCCATTCCTTCCTCCTTCAGGCCTTGGCCACTGGTCTACTTTCTCTAGATTAGTCTCTATGGATTTGCCTATTCTAGATATGTCATATAAATGGAATCATATTTGTGGCCTTTTTATGTCTGACTTCTCTCACTTATCACAATGTTTTCAAGGTTCATTTACTGTAATATTTATCAGTAGTTCATTCCTTTCTAGAGATGACTAATATTCCGTTGTATGGGCAAAAGGCATTTTATTTATTCATTCATTAGTTGGTGGATATTTAGGTTGAAACAACCTGTGTTTTGGCTATTTGAGTAATGCTACTATGAATATTCACGTACAAGTTTTTCTGTAAACTTATGTTTTCGATTCTTTTGGGTATATTCCTAGGAGTGGAATTCCTGGGTCACAAAGTAACCTTTGGTTCAACTTTTTGAGAAACTGCTAGGCTGTTTTCTAAAGGGACTATACCATTTCACAGTCCCACCAGCAATGTATGAGAGTCCAGTTTCTCCAGATCCTTGCCAGTATTTGTGATTATCTGTCTTTATTATTTTAACTATCCTAGTGATATGACGGAAAAGGCGATGGCATCCCACTCCAGTATTCTTGCCTGGAAAATCCCATGGACGGAGGAGCTTGGTAGGCTGCAGTCCACGGGGTCACAAAGAGTCGGATATGACTGAAGCGACTTGGCAGTGGCAGCAGCAGCAGCAGCAGGGATATGAAGTGGCATGTCATGTTGGTTCTGATTTGCCTTTCTCTGATGGCTAATGATGTTGAGTGCGTTTTCATGTGCTATGGACTGCTGCTACTGCTAAGTCACTTCAGTCGTGTCCAACTCTGTGCGACCCCATAGACGGCAGCCCACCAGGCTCCCCCATCCCTGGGATTCTCCAGGCAAGAACACTGGAGTGGGTTGCCATTTCCTTCTCTAATGCATGAAAGTGAAAAGTCAAAGTGAAGTCGTTCAGTCGTGTCCGACTCTTAGTGACCTCATGGACTGCAGCCTACTAGGCTCCTCCGTCCATGGGATTTTCCAAGCAAGAGAACTGGAGTGGGGTGCCATTGCCTTCTCTGTGCTTATGGACATGTCTATTTAATTCATCTGCCTACTTTAAAAACTGAGTTGCTTTTTTTATTGTTGAATTGTGAGAGTTTTTACATATTCTGGCTACAAATCCTTTATCAGAGATAAGATTTGCAAATATTTCCCTCCATTCTGTGGGATATCTGATACTTTCTTGATGTCCTTTGAAGCACAGAAGTTTTAATTTTAATGAAATCCAATTTATTTATTTCTTTCGTCACTTGTGCTTTTGATACGCTATCTAACAAACTATTGCGTAATCCTTGGTCACAAAGATTTGCTTCCCTCTTTTCTAAGGGTTTTATAGTCTTTGGCTCTAACATTTAGATTCACGATCCCCTCCCCTCATTGGTTTATCATCTCCCAAGGATAAATGCATTTTACAACACATTTGTTTGGTGTAATAGGCTCTGCATTGTCTGTTGCCTTTATACTGGGATGAGACACTTCCTTTATAAAGCTATTCATATTCAGCAGTTCAGTGAAACAGACATTTACCTTCAACAACCTTTGGCTTCCATTATGACAAAAACAAGTTAAGTTTCTTGGGATTTTAGATATATGTAATAAAATAGGTCTTCCAGACTCCAATCAGGCTGTGCCCTACCACAGAAAAAGATTGGAGATATTCTAGACGTTGGAAACTTTGGAGGTGTTTGGGAGCTTGGTAGTTTAAACCAGCTTGGATAATCTCCTGTGACCTCGATCCTGAGGAAGAAGGAATAGAACTGCAGAACTCTTCATCTGGGGGCTTGATGCTTGCCAAGCAGTCACCTCACCACAAGCCCGACCACCCAGGCCCTTTCTACGTCCGCCTGTGGTTCATTGTTCAGTTGTTCTGATTGTTCGATTCAGCCATTGTCTGAGCCATTGTCTGACAAGATGTTTGCGTTTGGAAATCCTTCATTATACCTCTGGACAAATTATATCACATTTTCTGACAAATCTTGAATTTGTTGGTCTTTGACAGTTGGTGACAAAACTACTTGTCCTTTCCTTGGACACTGGTTTTGTGTGGTTGTTGATCTTCAAAGGGCATGTCTGTTCCCCTCTTTGTCAGCGAATCCTTTGACTTTCTATTTCTTCGAATTCCTTCTGAAACAAGAAAGAAATTTGTTAAAAAAAAAAAAAAATCAAACTCTACTTTTCATCTGGTTAAGTTTCTTGGGATTTAGATTTAGCACAACTGGAAAAATAATGCCAAAAAGAAAGACAGTTTAAACCCAAGTTATCTTTACTTTATCCTTTTTTGCATTAAACCTCCACCAAACAATGTAATTAGCCAAGGGCTACATTTATAAATTCCTACAATGAGATAATTACCTTCCCTAGAGAGAAACAGCAAAAAATCTGGCCATCCAAAGTCTTTGCTTTCTAGTAAGCCAGCCCACACAATATGCAGAGAGACAGCTTGGTCATCCTTCCAAGAGAGATTTTGAAACTGATCTGTGATTATCTTCTGTTATCCAATAAATAGAAATAACATCCATCACCCAGGAAGCCACGTGTAGGGAAACCTACAAAAGACTACAGAACACATAAGCTCTTGGCTGTCAAAACTCCATGCCATTTTGAGGTGTGGATCCAGAGATGGACTTGGATTCCTCTGCTGTTGATTTGCTCCTAGAAATGCCAGGCCCTCCTGGTCAGAACAGAACCAGACCCAAATCCCCAACAATAGCATAGGATCTTGTTTCCTCTCCAGTGTCAGGATGCTTTTTAACAGAAATAACTGGGTTAATAACATGTCTATAAACTTCATTTAATATTAAACCCTTAAAAGATGCCTATGAGATCGTATTGATCTAATTAAAAGGAGCAGCTACAAAATATATACATATATATCATATGTATATATGATGGCCCTTTTAGTAAAGTGCTTATATATGTTTATGCTGCTGCTGCTGCTGCTAAGTCGCTTCAGTTGTGTCCAACTCTGTTCGACCCCACAGACGGCAGCCCATGAGGCTCCTCCGTCCCTGGGATTCTCCAGGCAAGAACACTGGAGTGGGTTGCCATTTCCTTCTCCAATGCATGAAAGTGAAAAGTGAAAGTGAAGTTGCTCAGGCGTGTCCGACTCTTAGTGACCCCATGGACTGCAGCCTACCAGGCTCCTCCATCCATGGGATTTTCCAGGCAAGAGTACTGGAAAAGTCTAGAAAAGAGATACATTATTTTCTCCAGATAAACTACATGTTTTCCACTTTATACTTTAAAAGAAATTGTGATGAATATATTTTACTTCCATAGTAAAAAATTAATTGGGCCAAATCATTTTTTTTTTAAATAGGTCTTACCCTGAACTCAAATGCATGTTCAGAATTTTTAAAATATTCCGCAAAGAGTGCATATTCGAATCTGCTACTCTGCAGGAAAACTTTAATCAGCCTTTAATGGTGGAGAACCAGGCCAAATGTCTGCTGCTCAAGCAGGCGGGGCCCAGCCCTAAATTCCAGGTCACTGGGCGGTTTGCCGGCAGCTGGCTCATGGTGCTTTTGCCCCCTGGTGGATAACTTAGGAAAGGGCAGTCTCGGGTCCAGAGTTTCTCCAGGGCTAAGACAGTGGAAAGGTGAATGCTTAAGAACCCAGTGGCACTTGGAAAAACTGGCCTTATTCCTCAAAACTATTCTAAAAGGTCTTGCCACAGGGAAATTAATTATGTAGCAACCTTTTCAAGTTCCTTCCCTCCTTCTCCCATCTCCCTTTTTTAACACATATATGTATCTTTTAAATGTCCCAGACCTCATTCTAGGTGCATAGAACTTAGAATTGGTTTTGTGCCACCCTCTGTATTATAGCATAAATTGTATTGCATTGTACTTTTATCTTTTACTTGCTCTTTTCAGCGGTCAATGTATCCTGGCAGGGTTAGGACAGGTCGAGAGAAACCTGTGTGACTGACAGTGGCCTCCACATTTTGTGTCCTTTGTCAGTGCATACAGGCCAGCTTCACTCTTTTTGACCCCTAAATAGTATTCTATGGTATGCTGCTGCTGCTGCTAAGTCGCGTCAGCACTGTCCGACTCTGTGCGACCCCATAGATGGCAGCCCACCAGGCTCCTCTGTCCCTGGGATTCTCCAGGCAAGAATACTGACGTGGGTTGCCGTTTCCTTCTCCAATGCATGCTAAGTCACTTTAGTCATGTCTGACTCTGTGCGACCCCATGGACAGCAGCCCACCAGGCTCCCCTGTCCACGGGATTCTCCAGGCAAGAATACTGTAGTGGGTCTATGGTACGAATAGGCCACAATTAACCATTTCTCTTCTGATGAACCTGTAGGTCCTTTCTAATTTTTAGCTATTGCTGAAATATTGTGTTGACATCCTGATAGATGCTTCCTTGTGGATATAGTCAAATCTAGAATTTTTCCTTTATCAGTTCAGTTCGGTTTAGTGGCTCAGTCAAGTCTGACTCTTTGTGATCCCAGGGACTGCAGCACACCAGGCCTCCTCATCTATCACCAACTCCCAGAGCTTGCTCAAACTCATGTCCATTGAGTCAGTGATGCCATCCAACCATCTTATCTTCTGTTGTCCCCTTTTCCTCCCACCTTCAATCTTTCCCAGCATCAGGGTCTTTTCAAATGAGTCAGTTCTTTGCATCAGGTGGCCAAAGTATTGGAGTTTCAGCTTCAGCATCAGTCCTTCAAATGAATATTCAGGACTGATTTCCTTTAGGATGGACTGGTTGGATCTCCTTGTTGTCTAAGGGACTCTCAAGAGTCTTCTCCAAAACCACAGTTCAAAAGCATCAAATTTTCGGTGCTCAGCTTTCTTTATAGTCCAACTCTCACATACATACACGACTACTGGAAAAACCATAGCTTTGACTAGATGGACCTTTGTTGGCAAAGTAATGTCTCTGCTTTTAAATATGCGTCTAGGTCTTTATGGTTTGTGTCTCTTTGGGCTTCCCAGGTAGCTTAAATGGTAAAGAATCTACCTTCAATGCAGCAGACCTGGGTTCAATCCTTGTGTCCGGAAGATCCCCTGGAGAAGGATCCCCTGGAGTGCAAACCACTCCAGTATTCTTGCCTGGAGAATTCCATGGACAGAGGAGCCTGTCAGGCTATACAGTCCATGAAGTTGAAGAGTCGGACACGACTGAGCGACTTTCACTTTCTTGGGTCTTGTATGTCTTGTTTAAGAGGCCTTAGCTATTCTAAAGTTATACAGTGTCTTCCTATATTTTCCATTCTTTTTTTTTTTTTTTTCATTTTGAACCTCAGGTGCAGTGCTGACTTAATCATACTTCTTGCCTCCTCAGTTCATACTCCACATAGTCATCATTGGTTTGTATAAGACATATTTTTTTAAAGATTCCCTTTTCTCCCAATCCCCTTCCCACTATAGACATTTGCTTTGATATGTTTAACAGCTATAACAGTATTTGTGTGTTTCCTTGTAAGATTGTAGTATACATATGGAATATTTATATAAGTGATATTGTGCCATATCCACATGGCTGTGGTACATGTAATTTTTTGATCCTAATTGCTCGACTCATCCTTTCCCCTAGTAGTGAGCCCCCAGGAACCTTCAAACCCCAGTAGCACAAACAGCCCTGCAAGGGACAACCTCATGTATGGTTGGTCCTATGTGAGAAGCTTCTAGAGTGTATTTCCAGATTGCTTACGTTCTCGTCTAATATATTTTTCAATTTTATTTATGTATTTATTTTTGGCTGTGCTGTCTGTGTTGCTGCTCGGGCATTTCTCTAGTCGTGGTGAATGCGGGCTTCTCTCTAGCTGTGGCGTGTGGGTTTTCATTTCAATGGCTTCTCTCATTGTGGCACACGGCCTCTAGGGTGTGCAGGCTTTAGTAGTTGCAGCGTGTGGGCTCAGTACTTGCAGCTCCCAGGCTCTAGAGCACAGGCTCAATAGTTGTGGCACACAGGCTTAGTTGCTCCGTGGCATGTGGGATCCTCCCAGACCAGGGTTTGAATCCATGCCTCTTGCGTCAGCAGGTGGATTCTTTACCACTGAGCCACCAGGGAAACCCTCTAATACTTTTTTTTTCTTCCTGTTCATATGTCCATCCACATTTGGTTAGTCTGTCTGAACACATTTAACTTTTGCTATGATCTTGACTCAATTAATTCTTGAAATTTTCTTTTGGCAAAAAGCATTCCTAATTTCCATTTTGGTCATGTTTCTTTGACAGGGTTTAAGTTAGGGTTTGGGGTGGGGAGGCATTTGTTTGATTTGGTTAGGTGATAATAATGTGACTTTGCCTGTGCTCAGTTGCTCAGTTGTGTGACTCTTTGTGACTCCACAGATGGTATAGCCCACAAGGCTCTTTTGTTCATGGAATTTTTTAGGCAAGACTACTGGAGCAGGTTGCCACTTCCTACACCAGGGGCTCTTCCTGACTCAAGGATCCAACCCATGTCTTTTGTGTCTCCCGCCTTGCTAAGCAGATTCTTTCCCACTGCGCCACCTGGGAAGCCCCTTATGACTTTGTTTGGGTCCCTCCTAAAGCAGAACTGAGACAAAGACTTCAGTGACAATAGTTTATTTGAGAGCGTATCTTAGGAAGACAATGAGAACAGGGGAGAGTGATACAAGGAAAAAGGGAAAGCCGATGAAAGATGCATTACTGAGCTGGTTATCACTGTGAACAATTGGCATAATCTCCCTAGAGACTTTTTGAAGAACCAGGTAATAACCACCCAGAATTGTCCCTCTGAAGAATGGGAGGTTGGGACATTTATCTGTCAACCTTCATTCTTCATTGGCTTCGAGTTGCCCCTTGGGACAGACAGATAGGCAGACACACACACACACACACACACACACACACACACACACACACTTTCCCGCTGTGGCTTTGCCTGCGAGTGGAATGAACAAACTTCTAAGCTAAGAGAAGAGCTGAGTGACTCACTGGTACTTGAGATGGGTGGCCATCAGCTCCCACAGGAGCACTGACTTTCAGCCGCCCTGTGGGTGTGCACGTCCTTATCTGTTAACTGCTCTCTGCCCCACTTCTTTCCCTGCAGTTGCTATTCATGTATTGACTATATCTGACCTCTCTGTCCTGGCCTAAGCAAGACCCGCTCAAACCTCTCCCTGGGCTGGACCTATTATAGCATCCCCCTGGCTCCCTGGCCTCAGGCCTTCTGCTCACACCACTGGCTGGCCTTCAGCAGCCCCCACCCTGAAAATTCAGCACTTTCCTCCCGCCTAGCAGATGTGCCCATTTCAGGTCTCACTCCAGCTTCACTTTTACTTTCTTTTCCTCTTCTCTCCCCTTTACACTGTAAGCTTGCCAGGATCCCCAATAGCATCAGATCATTTGCTTACTTGATGTCACAGAAAGAACCCCTGCTCAGCTTCAAATAATAAAAATATGCAGAACAATATCTAATACTGTTTGAGCACTTTACTAAGTGGCAAACACCTTGTGAAATGGAATTTAGTCATTTCCTTATTTTAGCTTTGCAACAACTCCATAAAGTAAGTACTATTATCATGTTGATTTCACAGTCAAGGAAACCAGCTTGGAGTAGATGACTCACTTAGCTGATGGAGCTGGGCCTCAAACGTGGGCATTTGGCTTTGAGGATTTCTTTTTGACCACTGCAGTCAGCTCAACCGTTATCTGCCAACTGACCCTTGGAGAAGGGACTTCACTTATTATGCCTGGTTTTTGACTTTTCAAACAGAACAGTCTTTATGGTTCTTTTTTCCTCTCGTAAGATTACTGAAAATATGAAGTGAGATTAAAAAAAAAATCAATATAACACCTTGGCGATTTGAGTTTTGTTTGTTTTTTTTCGCTTCACAGCGTTATCATTATGTGATACTTTCTTCCTAGGGCCAACCCTAATGAATTTCTCCCCTGGCCTCCAGATACCTGAAATTCTACAAGTAGAAATGTATTAATCTGCTGTCAGCTCACAGTTCTATGAGAGGATAGAGAGTAATACTTCTCAGCCATTCCTACCTTAGCATGAGTGAATTTATGACCTTTTCTGAGGACTAGTTTTGAAAGAGGAGACAGGCAAAAAGCATGAATGCACTAAGGCTGGATTAAAGGGAAGCCACACTAGGTCATCACCCTAGAAAAGCTCTTGCACCTGTGCACTAGGATTTACGTGCAAGAATGTTCTTGGCAGCTTTGCTCCTGGTAGCCTCAAACTGGAAACAACACTATCCAGCAAGAACAGAATGGAACAATGCATTGTATTGTATTCATAGGAGGGAATACAACACAGCAATGAAAAGGAGCAGCCTATAGCTACGTGGCCAGTGACTTGTTTCACTTTCATAAACGTAATGTTGAGGGAAAGAATGTTGACACAGAAGAATGTGTTCAGCAGGAATCCATACACGTAAAGTTCAAAGATAGGTGGTAACATTACAAATAATAAGAGAGAAGTTGCTCTCAAGAATGTCAGGATAATAGCAGTCAATTCTAATGGGGAGAGAGGGAGTTGTGACTACTCAGGGGACATACACAGGTTTCTTGGAGGTTAACAGTTACTATTTCTTGATCTAGGTGTTGCTTACACAGAGTTGCTTTTAAATTATAGTTGGTCCCTCATTATCCATGGATGTTGAACCACAATCCGGAGGGCTGACTATACTATACCACCTTACATCAGGGAACTTTGCATCTGAGATTCTGGTATCCATGCTGAGTCCTGAAACCGATGCCCTACAGATACCAATGGACAAGTGTTTGTTAAACTGTTGAAGTATGTTCTATGCATTTTATACACGTGTGTTTTATCTCTCTCTTTTGAAAAACTGAAAGAAGGGAAGGATGAGAGGAAAGAAGGGAAGGCAGGAAGGAAGGAAAATCAGTCCCGCAAACCAGACCTCATTTCTTCATATAGCTAAACTAGGTCTGACAGGTCCTCAGAGACCTGGAAGAGAAGTGGTCAGGTTTGGGACAGACGGCGGAAGGCTCTGTACTCAGCATCTATGCCTATTCAGTTGTACTAGATATTGTCAAAGGGCTTTTCTGAATTAAACAGATTTATTCTCTCACCAGCCAAGAGTTCCCATTGTTTTGCGTCCTCAGCATCATTTGATTTTATCAGATGTTTTAATTCTTGCTTCTTTTGTAAGATGTGTAAAGGTATCTCATTATTGTCTGAAGTTGCTTTATTCTAGTAATTAATGCACTTGAGCATCTTTTTCATATATTTTTTAATTTTATGAAATGCCTATTCAAGTCTTTTGCCCATTTTTTCTATTGGGTTATTTGTCTTTTTCTTACTGACTGACTGGAGTATGTATATTTTGGATATCAGGGCTTTGCTAGATGAAAATATCTTTTCCCACTTGACAACTCATTGCCTGCATTTTTCTAGGTGGGAGGGAACAGAGGCACAAGCATTTGCTGCCTCTGAATTCCTCTGCCTGCTGCTTGGGTACCTTAGGGAGTTTTCTCAGCCTTCATGGGCAGTGGCTGCCATTTCTGATGCAACTTAGAGTTTCTGTTCCCACAAGCAGTGGCCTTCCTGTTCCCTCCAGAGGCAAGCTGCCCAGGGAGCAAGGGAGCCCCTGTGAGAAAAACAATGTGAGCCCTCTTTTGTGTTTTCTTTTCTCCTGCTTCCTCTCCAAAAACAGAGAAAATGAAATTTTGGCACTGTCTCAACTGCATAAGCCTTTACTTCATACATCAGTGCCAAAGAGAATAAAATAGGAAAGGACTTAGAGGTCAGCCAATTTCAGAAGCACGGTTGTACTTGCGGGGATTTTACTGTCTGGACAGTAGTAAATGCTACCTGAGAACTGTGAGCACGACTGTGCCATGGCGAACAGAGACACTCACATCTTGCCAGGGGGCAATGGGTCACGTTACCTGCATCAGCCGGTGAAGCTGACTTAAAGAATGTTACTAATGGGCTAGGAGGTCATTAGCAGTCCTCCCTGTGGTACCTATTTCAATTTGGAACTGGCTTCCAGAGGAAGTGAGAGGAGCTTGAGAGGTAGATGTGCTATTTTTTTGGTGGTTTTTATTTTTTTTTTAATTTTAATGGGAGGATAATGGTTTTACAGTGTTGTGTTGGTTTCTGTCATACAGCAATGTGAATCAGCCACAAGTCTATGTTAATTGTGCCTGAGAGGAGGCCTGACTTTCTGGTGAGGAGGGTGTGGTGAAT
This sequence comes from Bos mutus, assembly GCF_027580195.1. Lineage (NCBI taxonomy): Eukaryota > Metazoa > Chordata > Mammalia > Artiodactyla > Bovidae > Bos > Bos mutus. The sequence goes on along the minus strand of NC_091626.1, from coordinate 23,500,605 downwards.
CCTGAATTTATGGTCAGTTTAAAGCATTAATTTTCACATGTGACAGGGACAAAAACTTTTGAAGTATAATTCATCAGCAACCCCTCCTCCCATCCTTACTCCCCTACAACATTATCCATTCTCTTACTCAACCTCTTGAGGATAAGTCTTGGTTTATGTGATTTGGAAACCCCACCAGCCAGTGCAAACTAGGTGGCTGGGAGATGGTAGGAGAGAGCCCACCACAGGCTGGAGCCCTGGAGATCTTCCTTGGGGCAGGAGAAGTTGCTGTATTTCAGGTAATATGGATAATGTTACTTCTGCCTCAACTGACCTCTCTGAGGAGGTTTAGTAAAGGCTTTGCTGATCGCAGAGATATTTAGTAAAGACTTTGTTGCTTTCAGGGCTGTCTGGAGTCAGATTTGTGTTTCTTCTTCTGTTCTCTTTTTTTAATAAACTTTTTTTTTTTTTTGGCTGCACTGTGCAACATGCGGGACCTTAGTTCCCCCACCAGGGATCAAACCTGCGCCCCATGCAGTGGAAGCCTAGAGTCTTAACCACTGGGCTGCCAGGGAAGTCCCTCGTGTTTCTTTGGACCAGGATATGGTGCTAAGGTAGGTCTTAAGGAAGGAAGAGTGTGTGTGTTAGTTGCTCAGTCATGTCCAGACTGTAGCTGACCAGGCTCCTTTATCCATGGACTCCTCCAGGCAAGAATACTGGAGTGGGTAGCCATTCCCTTCTCCAGGGGATCTTCCTGACCCTGGGATAGAACCTGGGTCTCCCGCACTGCAGGCAGATTCTTTACCATCTGAGCCACCAGGTCTTTAGGAAGGAAATGGGGACTCAGATGACTCAGATGGGTCATACTCAGGTGCCTCTCTTTATCTGTACCAGTAGGTCCTCTACACTAACAACACACATGCTACTGGAATGCTGGATGGGATGTAAAATTCTTGGAGACCTGGGACCCATGGACCACATCCCCCCCTGGACTTCTGCACAGGCAGAGCCAGAGGCCAGCTCCAGCTCCGAGACCTGCAGCTGCCCCGGTGTCACTCGTGGTGCAGCGATGATTAGACCTTGTAGGCATCTCCCCATATGCATGGAGATGGTTTCGAAGACCTTAGGACAGAAGTTTACCTTGAACCTTGTCCGATTCAGTACATTGTTCCATCCAATGAGGGCTGTTTTAGGTTGGTTTTTCTCAAAAGCCACCCCTGAGATGAGGATTTGAGTGCAAGTCCTTTATTTAGGAAGCACCCTGGGAAGGAGCAGCAGGCGCTGGAGGAGGTGTGGGCCCAGCTGTGGCCCCTCATTAGTGAGATGAGCCAAGGAGGTCGGCGATGGGGAGTGTGAGCCCAGCAGCACCCAGACCCCAGACTGACCTCCAGAGCATCTTGGCCACCGCTTTGCGTCTGCTTTCCAAATCTCTCGCGATTTTTCTCTCGTGGCCACGCCTAATGTGTACAATACAAAGAGAGGAAATTCTGGAAAACGTAGCGCCAGCTGAGCTATATTGACAGGGTACAAAACCCTGTACAATTCTCCCAGTGACTGTACAGAGAATACATGTTCTCAGTCCACAAAGTCCAACTCCCAGTCCAGCATTTTCTTTGTTTTCCAAATCAATGGAGTTTCTGCCTCTGAGCGCTGTTTTGACAGACAGGCCAAATACAGTCATCCCTCGGTATCCCTGGGGGATTGGTTCCAGAAGCCCCTAAAGGTACCAAAATCCATGGATGCTCAAGAGTCTTGTATAAAATGGCTAGCACTGCTGGCTCTCAGTGTTCCCGGGTTCCACGTAAGGTGAAGGTTCCATGATCTCCCCAGTTCCAGTCAGTGACTTGAAGGTTAACACCGAGGCAGATGCTGTACTATTCCCAGGAACCCCTCAGATCTGGTGACACCTTTGTTCCCCTGCCCCACTTGGGACCACGGGACCTGTGTGCAATGCTAAGGGTCCCAGCGCCTTTCCTCTCTGGGGCTTTGCCTCCTTCCTGCGGCCCTGCCAGGAAGCCAAGACTAAAGGCAATCAGTTCCCTTCAACTTTCTTACTAAAGACGTTCCACTGTGAAGCAAGACTGCCTTCTGCTCTCTTATACACCTTCACCAAAGCAATAAACCATTAAAGCTCCCTGCTTAATGAGAAAGAGACTAGCCAGGAAGAAAAAAATTAAACTTTAAAATACTATCCAGGGACCTGGGGCTGTGGTGGCTCTTTTTCCTTTCTAAATTTATTTTATTATCTATTTTTGGCTGTGCTGGGTCTCTGGTGGTACACACAGGCTTTCTCTAGTTGCAGTGAGTGGGGGCTACTCTTTGCAGGTTTCTCATCGCAATGGCCTCTCTTGTTGCGGAGTACAGGCTCTAGGCACGTGGGCTTCAGTGGTTGCAGCATGCTGATTCAGCACTTGCGGCTCGCAGACTCTGAGTGTAGGCTCAGTGGCTGTGGCGCAGGGGCTTAGTTGCTCCTGGGCACGTAGAATCTTCCTCGACCAGGGGTCCAACCCATGTCCCCTGTATTGGCAGGCGAATTCCCATGTACTGAGCCATAGGGTAGCTATTCTTCTGTGTCTAGATGAGGACATTAAAGTGGTAACAGCAGCTGGACGCCTCCAGGAAAAAAGCAGCAAGTTTCAAGTGTTCTAATGATGCTGATGTGCAGTGAGCTGGGCTTCATGCTGTTGTTTACAGTAAGAGATGATGCACTGTAGGTACATACATTCAGTTCAGCTGCTCAGTCGTGTCCAACTCTTTGTGACCCCATGGACTGCAGCATGCCAGGCCTCCCTGTCTATCAACTCCTGGAGTTTACTCAAACTCATATCCATTGAGTCGGTGATGCCATCCAACCATCCCATCCTCTGTCATCCCCTTTTCCTCCTGCCTTCAATCTTTCCCATCATCAGGGTCTTTTCCAATGGCTCAGTTCTTTGCATCAGGTGGTCAAAATATTGGAGTTTCAGCTTTAGCATCAGTCCTTCAAATGAATATTCAGGACTGATTTTCTTTAGGATGGACTGGTTGGACCTCCTTGCAGTCCAAGGGACTCTCAAGAGTCTTCTCCAACACCACAGTTAAAAAGCATCAATTATTTGGCACTCAGCTTTCTTTATAGTCCAACTCTCACATCCATACATGACTACTGGAAAAACCACAGCTTTGACTACACGGACCTTTGTTGGCAAAGTAATGTCTCTGCTTTTTAATATGCAGTCTAGGTTGGTCATAACTTTTCTTCCAAGGAGCAAGCATCTTTTAATTTCATGGCTGCAGTCACCATGGGCAGTGATCTTGGAGCCCCCCAAAATAAAGTCTGTCACTGTTCCCACTGTTTCCCCATCTATCTGCCATGAAGTGATGGGACCAGATGCCATGATCTTAGTTTTCTGAATGTTGAGCTTTAAGCCAACTTTTTCACTCTCCTCTTTCACTTTCATCAAGAGGCTCTTTAGTTCTTCTTCGCTTTCTGCAATAAGGGTGGTGTCATCTTCATATCTGAGGTTATTGATCTTTCTCCCGGCAATCTTGATTTCAGCTTGTGCTTCATCCAGCCCAGCATTTATAATGATGTACTCTGCGTATAAGTTAAATAAGCAGGGTGATAATATACAGCCTTGATGTACTCCTTTCCTGATTTGGAACCAGTCAGTTGTTCCATGTCCTGTTCTAACTGTTGTTTCCTGATCTGCATACAGATTTCTCAAGAGGCAGGTCAGGTGGTCTGGTATTCCCATCTCTTTCAGAATTTTCCACAGTTTGTGGTGATCCACATGGTCAAAGGCTTTGGTGTAGTCAATAAAGCAGAAGTAGATGTTTTTTTGGAACTCTCTTGCATTTTCTATGATCCAATGGATGTTGGCAATTTGATGTCTGGTTCTTCTGCCTTTTCTAAATCCAGCTTGAACATCGGGAAGTTCATGGTTCAAGTTCACGGTTGAAGCCTGGCTTGGAGAATTGAGCATTACTTTGCTAGCGTGTGAGATGAGTACAATTGTGCAATAGTTTGAGCATTCTTTGGCATTGTCTTTCTTTGGGATTGGAATGAAAACTGACCTTTTCCAGTCCTGTGGCCACTGCTGAGTTTTCCAAATTTGCTAACATATTGAGTACAGTATTTTCACAGAATCATCTTTCAGGATTTGAAATAGCTCAACTGGAATTCCATCACCTCCACTAGCTTTGTTCATAGTGATGCTTTCTAAGGCCCACTTGACTTCACATTCCAGGATGTCTGGCTCTAGGTGAGTGATCACACCATCATGATTATCTGGGTCGTGAAGATCTTTTTTGTATAGTTCTTCTGTGTATTGTTGCCACCTCTTCTTAGTATCTTCTGCTTCTGTTAGGTCCGTACCATTTCTGTCCTTTATTATGCCCACATTTGCATGAAATGTTCCCTTAGTATCTCTAATTTTCTTGAAGAGAACTCTAGTCTTTCCCATTCTGTTGTTTTCCTCTATTTCTTTGCACTGATCCCTGAGGAAGGCTTTCTTATCTCTTCTTGCTATTCTTTGGAACTCTGCATTCAGATGCTTATATCTTTCCTTTTCTCCTTTGCTTTTCACTTCTCTTCTTTTCACAGCTATTGTATGGCCTCCTCAGACTATCATTTTGCCTTTTGGCATTTTTTTCTTGGGGGTGGTCTTGATCACTTCGTCCTATACAATGTCATTAACCTGCCTCCATAGTTCTTCAGGCACTCTGTCTATCATATCTAATCCCTTGAATCTATTTGTCACTTTCAAATAACAGGGAGGGAACACAGCCCTGCCCATCAACAGAAAATTGGATTAAAGATTTACTGAGCATGGCCCCGCCCATCAGAACAAGACCCAGTTCCCCCTCAGTCTCTCCCATCAGGAGGCTTCCATAAGCCTCTTATCCTTCTCCATCAGAGGGCAGACAGACTGAAAACCACAATCACAGAAAACTAACCAATCTGATCACATGGACCACAGCCTTGTCTAACACAGTGAAACTATGAGTCATGCTGTGTAGAGCCATCCAAAACAGGCGGGTTCATGGTGGAGAGTTCTGACAAAACGTGGTCCACTGGAGAAGGGAATGGAAGACTATTTCAGTATTCTTGCCTTGAGAACCCCACGAACAGCATGAAAAGGCAAAAATATAGGGCACTGAAAGATGAACTCTCCAGGTCGTTAAGTGCCAGAATTGCTACTGGAGATCAGTGGAGAAATTACTCCAGAAAGACTGAAGAGACAAAGCCAAAGCAAAAACAACACCCAGCTGTGGATGTGACTGGTGATGGAAGTAAGGTCCAATGCTATAAAGAGCAATATTGCATAGGAACCTAGAATGTTAGGTCCATGAATCAAGGCAAATTGGAAGTGGTCAAACAGGAGATGGCAAGAGTGAACGCTGACATTTTAGCAATCAGCAAACTAAAATGGGCTGGAATGGGTGAATTTAACTCAGATGACCATTACATATACTACTGTGGGCAAGAATCCCTTAGAAGAAATGGAGTAGCCATCATAGTCAACAAAAGAGTCCGAAATGCAGTACTTGGATGCAATCCCCAAAATGACAGAATGATCTGTGTTTGTTTCCAAGACTAACCGCTCAACATCACAGTAATCCAAGTCTATGCCCCAACCAGTAAGGCTGAAGAAGCTGAAGCTGAACGGTTCTGTGAAGACCTATAAGACCTTCTAGAAATAACACCCAAAAAAGATGCCCATTTCATTATAGGGGACTGGAATGCAAAAGTAGGAAGTCAAGAAATACCTGGAATAACAGGCAAATTTGAGTACAGAATGAAGCAGGGCAAAGGCTAATAGAGTTTTGCCAAGAGAACACACTGGTCATAGCAAACACCCTCTTCCAACAACACAAGAGAAGACTACACATGGACATCACCAGATGGTCAACACCGAAATCAGACTGATTATATTCTTTGCAGCCAAAGATGGAGAAGCTCTATACAGTCAGCAAAAACAAGACTGGGAGCTCACTGTGGCTCAGACATGAACTCCTCACTGACTGTTTCTCAGACTAAGTACATGTGTACATACATGGCACATGGGGACTGTGTGTGCACAGGCATCTCTGTAGCACTGCATGCACCACAGAGCATGCAGAACAGAGTTGGGTGCTTCCATCACCTATTGATGCTGATGCTGAGAAAGACTGAAGGCAAGAGGACGACAGAGCACGAGGATGAGGTGGTTTGATGGCATCGCCAACTCAATGGACACAAGTGTGAGCAAGCTCCGGGAGATGGTGAAGGACAGGGAAGCCTGGCATGCTGCAGTCCACGGGGTCGCAAAGAGTCAGACACGACTGACTGACTCAACAACAACAATCACCTACTGAAACACCTGTCACTAAAGAGCTGCTTAATGAGTTTCTTCTGACTTAGCCTTAAACCATCAAATTCTTAACGATTTACTCAGAGCAATATAACTTCCAACACACAAAAATGCTTACATCTTTATTCATATGTTCGTCTATCCACTTTGACTACATAGCTGTCATTTAGCTGTTTCTCAGGGTAATGTTCAGCAGTTTGCTGCTTAGCCAACTTTTTCCAACTAGTTTCTGAAAATAGTGGCTTAATTGAATGTTCTGAGAGTAATTTCATCCCGTTGCCAAGGATTTGGCTGCACATTGTGTTTTAGACTACTTACACGCGACACCCTTTTCGTTTATTTTTATTCCTGATTTTATTGCACATACCTCTTCCCTTTGCTCTTCCCTAGGTACACTCTCCACCTCCCCCACATCCCGTCTGTGTACTCAGAGGCTTTGTGCTGTCAGAAGATACTACTGTGAGTGACAGTCAAAGTCGCTCAGTTGTGTCCAACTCTTTGCGCCCCCAAGGACTGTACAGTCCATGGAATTCTCCAGGCAAGAATACTGGAGTGGGTATAGCCTTTCCCTTCTCCAGGGGATCTTCCCAACCCAGGGATCAAACCCAGGTCTCCCGCACTGCAGGCGGATTCTCTACCAGCTGAGCCACCAGGGAAGCCCACTGTAATGCTACTTTAATGATTTTGTGTTCCGGTTGATGAAATCAACTAAAGGAGGTACATTTATAACAATATTTTTATTAGTGGTATCAGAAAAAAAATAGGGAATGACTGTAGTCATGAAGGGATAACTGATTACAAACCCGAGTTTGCTGCTTGTGTGATACATGTGCTGCTCAGCACACCAGTGAGCATGTCCCACTCAGGTCCAGGTACTTTTCTCCTTGTGAATAATGATGACACCATTCAGAGCATAAAGACACCTAAATGGTACTTTAAATTTAGTCTTTAGCTATTTGTACTTCAATATAATCTTTATTGGCATCCCACATGGCACTTGTGGTAAAGAACCCACCTGCCAATTCAGGAGACGTAAGAGACATGGGTTTGACCCCTGGGTTAGGAAGATCCCCTGGATGAGGGCATGGCAACCCACTCCAGTATTCTTGCCTGGAGAATCCTATGGACAGAGGAGCCTGGCAGGCTACAGTCCATAGGGTTACAAAGAGCTGGATATGACTGAAGCAACTTAGCACACAACACATAATCTTTATATCTCTACATCTTTTTATTGTCTCTTGCCATGATAAACACTGAAGCAGGTGTTGACTGCCTCACCAGTGAGTCTGGTTCCGATGAGAACACATGCTGAGGTATGAATCAGCAGCTCTGAGTTCACTAGCTCTTGCCCACTATTTTCTCAGCTGCAAGGAGGAGTTGCTAGGCAGTCCTCTCCAGAATGTAGGAGGGTTCACGAGCACAGCCTCACAGGATTGGTGGAGGCTTGTTTCTCAGGGAGAAACAAGAACTATTTAAAAGAAGTGTTTGAGGGACTTCCCTTGCAGTCCAGTGGTTAAGACTCTGAGCTTTCACTGCAGAGGGGCACAGATTCCATCCCTGGTTGGGAAACAAAGATCCTGCATGCTGCACCATGCAGCCGAAAGTAAAAATAAAAGAAGTGTTTGACAAGTGAATTTATCTATAAAACAGAAACAGACTTACAGATAAAGAGAATAGACTTGCGGTTGCTAAGCGGGGAAGTGAGGGAGGAATAGATTGGGAGTTAGGGATTAGCAAATACAAACCATTATACATAGAATGGATTAAAAAATAAGGTCCTACTGTATGGCACAGGGACCTATAGTAAATATCCTATGATAAACCATAATGAATATATATATAAATATATATTCATATATATACATATGAATCATTTTGCTGTACAATAGAGATTAATACAACATTGTAAATCAACTATACTTCAATAAAATAAATTTCAAAAAAAGAAGTATTTGAGACTAAAGGATGCCAGGCTTAGTCTTCTCCTGCTTCCCACAAATCAAATGTGGAAAAGAAGAGAAAAAGGTAAAAACACAAAACAATAGCATTTAAAGATGTTCCTGCAGCACATGCCTCTTCTCTGAAGGTCTCTCCTCTAAGCAATAATTCAGCCAAACTCTGGTTTTAAGATTCTTGTGAAATGACAAGATCGCAGTGAGGATGTTATTACTGCAATAATGTATGCTTCATTTTTCCATTACTGAAGGAGAAAACTCTTTGGGGACTGAAATTCAATACTCAATTTAACAAAAGCACTGCATACTAATTCACACTGAAATGTGAAACCAATCCAGTGAAGAAAACACCCAGATAAAATGAAGTGGGCCATGATAATGATATGGTCTTTTAGTTGTGGGTCTCATGTTGTGAGGATTACAAATTTTGTCCTAAATGTTAATTAAGGTTCTCAATATCTCTGGCGGTAATGAGAAGATTAAGACAAGGGTCCCTGTGACTGATCCAGAGATGAATAAGAAGTCCCAGAGAGAAGCATGCACACGTGCGTGCTCAGTCATGTCTGACTCTGCAACCAATAGACTGCAACCTGACAGGTTCCTCTGTCCACTGAATTTTCCAGGTAAGAATACTGGAGTGGGTTGCCATTTCCTCCTCCAGGGGACCTTCCCGACCCAGGGATTGAACCCATGTCTCCTGTCACAGCAGGCAGATTCTTTGCCACTGAGCCACTTGGGAAGCCCCGTAACATCCTGTACTTCCCCTATGTATGTAACCAAATAACACAGTATTGTGTCTGCTGATTACTGGTCCTAGTTCCTTCTAGACTAAACTTGGTGAAGCGGAAGTTTGTGCTGATCTTTTTCACCATGTATACCACAACACGCACATGTAATGGACAATAAAGAATTATTTGCTCAATGCATGAATGAATGAATGAAGCATTTAACAGCAATCTCACTCCCTTTGGTACTTATCACATACTGCATATACTGTTACTTCCCCATTTTCCCAACTGCATTATAAACTTCCTGGGTCAGGAACTCTCACATATGATATCCCACTTAGCACCTACTCTGGTGTTAAGCACACAATGGGCATCTATTCACTTGCTTATTAATTTGACAAGAGTGCATAGTGTGTTTCTTTCTGACTTACTTCACTCTGTATAATAGGCTCTAGGTTCATCCACATCATTAGAATTGACTCAAATGTTTTCCTTTTTATGGCTGAGTAGTATTCCATTGTATATATGTACCACAGTTTCTTTATCCATTCATGGGTCGATGGACATCTAGGTTGCCTCCGTGTCTTGGCCATTGCAAACAGTGCTGCAATGAACATGGGGTACATGTGTCTTTTTCAGTTTCGATTCCTTTGGGGTATAAAGAGAGAAACAAATATTGTATTATTAGTGCATATATATGGAATCTAGAAGGATGGTACTGATGAATCTGTTCACAGAGCAGCAATGGAGATGCAGACATAGAGAACAGACTTATGGGCAAGAGTGGGAGAGAAGAGGGAGAGGATGAGATAAATGGAGAGTAGCATGGATGCATATACAATAACATATGTAAATAGAGAGCCAATGGGAATTTGCTCTATGACTCAGGGAACTCAAACTGGGGCTCTGCAATAACCTAGAGGGGTAGGAATGGGTGGGAGGTGGGAGAGAGACTCAAAAGGGAGGGGATTAACCTATGGTTAATTCATGTTGATGTATGACAGAAATCAAACCAATATTGTAAACCAATCATCATTCAATTAAAAATAAGTAAATATTATATATATATATATATATATATATATAAGTAATTTATATATACACTACCAAAAAAAAAAAAGCAAGAGCAGAAATGTGCAGAAAACTCACAGGGAATCAAGTGTGCTGCAGTTATTAAATAACACTTGAGCACTCAATAGTATTTATTTAATTAAATTTAATTAAATTCAAATTATGATGACATCCTTGTTTGAAAGCTCAGAAAATATTAACTATGGACAAGTTGAATTTTAATATTTATAACAAATGTATGTAAAAAGTAACTATTTTGGAAGATAAAAATAATTCCAAAAAATTCTGTTGGTAATCCTACCTTATGATAATTTCAAGAATGATTTCTTCCATTTCTTTGCAATAATAATTATAAAAATGTCTGCTAAACACCCATCCTGAGGTTATCTCTGACTTATCCAAAAATAAACTTTGGTTATTAATTATGACTGAAACAAAAATTATATATCACATGATAAATTTTAAGCCAATTAATTTAAATTGATTTGATACAAATTAAATAGTTTAATTAACTACAATTATTTAATTAGTTTGAATTAATATAAATATAATCTGAACAAAGACTGCAAGATAAAGACATAGAACCTTGAATATTTCAAGGAAACGAGATTCCCTGGTTGTATTTTACAGTCAATACCTACCTCCTAGAATGAACTCCTCTTCCATCTTCTATCAGCATAGATTATAGTTATGTTTTCTTGTATTTTGCACATACATTGAATCATGCATTTTAAAAAAAGAGTGTATAGTGTGTTACAATGAGGAAGGCAAATGTGGAGCTTAGGAGGAGAGAGGTTGGAGAGGAGGAAGCTGGAAATGAATCTAATTGAAACCCCCCAACTACTTAAATTTTTTATATCTTACAGTGGGTGTAGATATGGTCTTACTCACAGAAAAAAAATATTTTATTACCTGCTTAATAAAAGATGTTTTTATATTTCCACTTTGAGGGCAAGAGGAGAAGGGGGCAACAGAGAATGAGATGGTTGGATGGCATCACTGACTCAATGGACATGAGTTTGCAAAAACTCAGGGTGATGGTGAAGGACAGGGAAGTCTGGCATGCTGCAGTCCACGGGGTCACAAAGAGTCGGACACGACTTAGCGACTTCTTAACAACATCAAAGAGAGCAAAGAATCAAAGTTCAAAAATAGATTTTTGAAAAAGCATCTAACATGGAGGAGCAAAAAGAAGAGAGCAGGAGGGAAATGATAACAACAGGCCAGCATCTTAGCCGAGGAGCAGTTGCCTCATGTGTTCTGTAACATGTGTGGTTTGACAGAAATGAGAGGCCTCTTCCCTCCTGTTAAAAGATAACTATTTTTTAAAAAGTAAAATCATGACTCATATAAATGTAAAATTAGCATATGTCCAAGATTTGTCTAAGTAAAAGTGAAAGAAAGTTGCTTAGTTGTATTTGACTCTTTTCAACCCCATGGACTGTAGCCCGTCAGGCTCCTCTGTTCATGGAATTCTCCAGGCAAGGATACTGGAGTGGGTTGCCATTTGCTTCTCCAGGGGATCATCCTGACCCGGAGATTGAACCTGGGTCTCCTGCATTACAGGCAGATTCTTTACCAACTGAACCACCAGGAGAGCCTGTAAGATTTATTTAACTCATTAATTAATGAAGAAAATAGTAAGATATTACGACAGATTTAAAAGATAATCCAGAGAGTAGACACATACATATTTCAGCAACACTGAAATTAATTTGCTTAACAGACACAACACTGGTTTTTTAGGTGTGGGGGAGAAAGTTCAATTGCACTCAAGGAACAACTTGCATTTATATTTCTATGGACAAGAATCATTTACACTGTTATCAGTTTTTTTTTTCCACAGCTCACAGAGTTGGAAATTAGCTCAAAGACAATGAAAAGTGGAGATGGTGACTGGGTACCTAGTAACCTTTCACACCAAGTTCCAAGTCTTTCACAATTTTTCTTGAAGCTAATAAACCCTGCAACTTATCCTCCAACATAAGGCTTCACTGTGTGAAGTGTCCTGTTTTTTTTTTTTTAAAGATTAACCACACAAAGCTAAAATCTCTGGGCTACATGAATAAAATAACTAAGTGGAATAAAAATCCCAGTTCTATATAGATGCTTATGTGCCCCAAAAGCCAATATGATTTTTTAAAATATAATTCTCATGTCCTCCTTAAAATAATATATCTGGTATTTAACTTTTTTGTTATAATGAAATATATTACGAATACAGCAAGTTTACAGGATAATATAAGAAACATCCAGGGAATTCCCTGGCAGTGGTTAGGTCTCCACGTTCTCACTGCAGAGGGCCCAGGTTGGGAACTTAGACTGAGCAAGCCCCACAGTGCAATCAAAAAGGAAAAATAGGAATGAAAAAAAGAAACATCCAGATATTCTTTACTCAGTTTGAGAAATACAATTATTATATTTTCCCCTTTTCTGGATGGTATTTCTCCCCCTCCAGAAGTAATCATTCTCAATGTGGATTGGGAGTTTACCGTTCCCTTGCATGTTTCTATGCTTTTGCAACAGAAATTGTACCCATAAACAACACACAGTATTTTTTTGCATGTTTTAAAACTTTAAAAGGAATCATACTGTTGTTTCTTTCCTTCCTTTCCCTGCTTTTGCTGTTCAACATTATGTTTCTGAGGTTTTAGATTTGATATTTGCTCCCCTCCATGCCTCTTTTGATGCACACAAAAACCTCAAGACCTTCTTTAAAATTATTTGCAACTAAAAAATAAAACTAAATAGACTTCCAGGGACTTACCTGGTGGTCCAGTGGTTAAGACTCCAAGCTCCCAATGCAGGCGGCACACGTGCTATCCCGCCTTTGGAAACTGGGTCCCACGTACCACAACTAAAGAGCCCACACACGACAATGAAGATCCTTCACAACCAAATAAAAATAAACAATATTCTTCTGGTTATGGAGAAATATGAGATTGGCAAATCCACTCCCCACAAAACCAAACTATAAAGTGGGACAAAATTAACATAAACAACCAGCTTGTGCTCTGGAAAGTGACCAAGGGCATATAACAATCTGAGAAACATTTACAGTTGAGGTAAACTGCTGAAGTTTCAGATAAGAACAGTGGAATCTGAAGTGTTTCGCCCGGGAGCTACTTCTATCTCCTCCACCACCCCAGCTCAATTTATGGAAGGTTCTGCCAGGATAGGGCAGGCCATTAGTAGCTTTCCTGCTGTGCCGGAAGGGAGACACTTTCTCTGGAGTAGTGGTCCTTCCAGCCCTTTCCAGAAGCTTTTCCAAAGAAGTAAAAAGCTCAAAGGTGCAACTACCAAAGGGTCCAGCCTGTTTAATGATTCTTATACCCTTGCTTACCATCCTAGTCATTTTTCAGCTTCTAAATAATGTGATTTATACTGAGCTATTAGCTCTGACATGAATAAAATATAAATAGCAATCATTTCACCTGTCTAATTCAGAATGGACTCCCTCAGGGTTTGAAGTCCTTCGAGATCCCAGGTCTCCTAGGAACAAGCCTTGCTCAACCTAGTTCAACACAAAACAAGGTATTTAAGAACTATGAAATTGAGAAATCAGCTCACACTGGGTAATCCATCTTTCAGCAAATTGGGGTTCTTTGGGAAAGAAAAGACAGCCCTGTTGTAAGGGAAGGGGTCCTGGGCCAGCAGTCTGGAGAGGCTATATATAAACTCCAGCACTGCCCCTAGCCAGCGGAAAGGTGGATGATCCAATCACAGCAGTTCTCTGAGTCTCAGTTTCCTCAGTCTATAAAAAGAAGGGTAGACTTGTCGGGCCTCTGAACTGACTGTGATTTTCCAATCCGAGGCTCACGGAGAAATCCATAAAACAAAATTCGTTCTAGGGCCTGCTGGAAATGAACCCACTGGTCAAGGATGAACGGTTTGTCCTTTGTGTCTTGCCAATAGGGGCAGCCACAGGGCACCAATCCCGGTTGATTTATGAATACACTTCGCCCACACATGTGACTAGTTTCCAGATCTCCGCACCGTCCCAGCCTAAATTCCAAAATCCCGCCCCTGGGCAGGGATAGAGGTGAAGAGCCGAGGTCTACTCGTGCGCCTGCGTACTGCGGCCGGAGGGCAGAGGTCGCCCGGCTAGCCCCTTGCAGATTTCCGCAAAGCGCGCGAGACTTCCTCCCGAGCTCGTCAGCGGTGAGTGAGGCGCTTGGGGCCGCAGGCCGGGGTGGTTAAGGGTGGGGTTCCCGCGTCTGGGTCGGGCCTTCCGGGCGAGGAGGATCAAGGAACAGGGGCGGGCCCCTTCCTGACCGGGAGGACCTCCCGGCTCCTTCCCGGGGCTGCCGAGACGCTGGCATCATTGCCTAGGTCACTGGGATAGGGAATGCTTGAGGAGAAGCAGAGCTTTTTTTTTTCTTCTTTCTTTTAAAAAAGAATTGTTGGTAGTAAGCAACTGGCGTGCTGCAGTCCATGGGGTCGTAGAGTCGGACACGACTGAGCGACTGAACAACAAAAGCCACCTCAAGTTTGGCCAGAGTCGTGTCTAAGGTGCCTTTGGGACCTTCATTTAGCAGATATTTAATGGACACCTGGGCTTCCCTGGTGGCTCAGTCAGTAAAGAAAGCGCCCGCAATGGAGGAGACCTGGGTTTGATCCCTGGGTTGGAAAGAGCCTCTGGAGAAGGAAATGGCAACCCACTCCAGTATTCTTGCCTGGACAACCCCCTTGGACAGAGAACCTGGCGGGCTACAGTCCATGGGGTCGCAAAGAGTCGGGATACAATTGAGTGACTAACACTAATGGGCACCTACTATGTGCCAGGCAAAGAGGGAGAACATAAATCATTGAACTAAACAGGCATGAGTCCCTTGTCTTTGTGGTGCTAACATTCTGGGAAATCAGTTTGAAATTCTGGGCTGAAGATTTTTTTTTAGTAATTTGCATACCAGGAAGTGGTTGGTGGTGGGAGCCCTCGAGGAAGGTGAGAAAACAAAGATCCAATCAGGAATCCCTACATACTAGACTTGGGGAAAGGAAGAAGGAAACCAGAAATATCAAAGGAGAGGAGAGCCGCCATCTCAAAAGGTGGAGGAAATCCCGGAGATTTACACATTTGGTAATAAAGCCCTGGGCAATAGTCATTTGGCTCCTCCATCCATGGAATTTTCCAGGCAAGAGTACTGGAGTGGATTGCCATTTCCTCCCGCATTGCAGGCAGACGCTTTACCATCTGAGCCACCAGGGAAGCCCAATAATTGAGCAAGATCATGATGGAGAACCTTTTTTTTTTTTTTTTAAGGTGTTAGGAGGCTCCTGTTATGGCAGTGGTGTGTGTTATGTTTCAGTCTATGGGGTTGCAAAGAGTTGGACAGGACTGAGAGACTAACACACTAGTGTCTTCGTTGGGTTTCCCGGGTGGCGCTGGTGGTAAAGTACCCGCCTGCCAATGCACGAGGCATAAGAGACTCCAGTTTGATCCCTGGGTCGGGAATCCCTGGATCCCTGGATCTCTCCTCTTAAAATACATGGAGGGAAAAATAAAATAAAATAAAATACATGGAGGAGGGTATGGCAGCCCACTCCAGTATTCTTGCCTGGAGAATCCCTTGGACAGAGGAGTCTGACCGGCTACAGTCCATAGGGTTGCAAACAGTGGGACAGGACTGAAGCGACTTAGCACATGCAGTGTCTTCGTTATCAGTTGTGTGATCGTGGGTAAGTTATTCAACCTCTGTGCCTCCTTTTGCTCCTCTATAAAATGGGAACTGTAACAGTACTGTCCTCAGAGGGTTGTTGGGTGGTGGGTTAAAGGAGCCAATGGCTATTAAGTCCTTAGTCCTGGCACTTAAGAACATTCAGGAAACAGGCTGAGAGAAGGAACTTTCCCCAAATCCCAAGTGATTAGAAGCAGAACATGTAGTCTGCTCTTCCTAGTTCAGTGTCCTTCCCCGTATATTAGGCTGGAAGGTAGACATTCAGATAACACTCTCTTTTTTAGGGGTGCTAGAATTTTTCTGTTGATAATTGATCTTATATTATTTTGGAATATTGTGCTGTGCTGTGCTTAGTCGCTCAGTCGTGTCCGACTCTTTGTGACCCCGTGGACTGTAGCCCGCCAGGCTCCTCTGTCCATGGAGATTCCTCAGTCAAGAATACTGGAGTGGGTTGCCATACCCTTCTCCAGGGGATCTTCCCAACCCCAGGATTGAACCCAGGTCTCTTGCATTGCAGGTGGATTCTTTATGGCCTGAACCACCAGGGAATATTGCATACCACCAATTAAGAACCTACTTAATGTCATACCTGGCGAATATGGTTTGCTTGATGTCAGTCAATAAGGACTTCCGTTTTTCTCTTCCCATTCGGGGTGAATTTAACACCACCACCACCCTTCCTTTCAGATCTAGAGCTGGTGTATCATATTTTAGATTTTAATTTTGGAACTAAATATCTTTATGTTTTAAATGTGTTGTTTGTTGTGCTTTTGAGAGATACTGCACGATTACCCTACATTAGTTAATTGTAGTGTTTGGCACTTAAAAACTTTCTAATTTAATACAGAAGGAAAGACTCAGTTCAGTTCAGGTCAGTCACTCAGTCTTGTCTGATTCTTTGCGACCCCATCAATCACAGAGGGAAAGACTAGTAGTTTACTTTTCATGCTGATAAGCAATATTTGGACAAGTCTACCATGTGCATCATTTGAAGAGATAAAGCATGCATTGAAAGTAATTAGAGAAAAAGGTGACAAATATGAAACCTCATTTGAAAAGACTCCTTTGGTTGAAAATTTAGCTATCACGGTGCTGTTAAACACCACTTACGGTCAGTTTTCTTTGGATCCAGTGTCAGTTTGGAAAACTTTGTTTTTTAACCCCTTGTGAAATTTATACACAAGGTGAGTCAACAGAAGATTTTCTTTTAAAAATATATTTAGCCCTATAAGACATTATAGAGTTCCTGCTGTGATGAGACAGAGTGCATACAGCACCACCTTAGAAAAGTGCTTAAACCCTTTAAGACTTATTTCCCTCATCTATAAATTGGGGATAATAATAAAAACATCTAATAGAATTGTTAGATTAAATATATTAAATACTATATGAATATGTATGTGCATGTATATATGTATATTTCATAGCATAACAGTCCTCGGCACACAGAGTAACATTAACAGTCTGTTCATGTTTAGTGATGGATAAAGGACGAAGGTCCAAGTCAGAGAGTGCCAGCACTGGAACTTCATTCTACTTCTTTCATTAGTTCAAATTGTAAACCCAGAATAAATTGATCTTTTTTCGTTTACTTAGCCATCCTGTGTTACATAACTTCCTAGAAGGTGAGGATTTTAAAATGCTTTTGATAGGTTACTTTTATAATCAGCAAAACTATTAAGAAATTTCCATGTTGATAAAGAGTTTTTGAAAATGTGGTTACATCTCAGTTAAGCAGTAGATTATCTGGCTAACTCCAGAGGAATATATCATATTGTTTTCTTTTAATTAAGCCACAGTAGGAGCCTTAGTCATGAAGACATGAAGATGAGTATGCTTGAATTATGAGGCCAAAACATTTTGTTCCACACAATCTTCAGTAAATTTGTCCCTGTTAGCTACATATTCTAATTAGATTTAGTCTTTTTCACATACTTGCTTGAGGAGGCAAACCCTGACAGGAAACTATAATCTTTTTGGGATCCTAAATATGATTTTTCCTTTCCTCATTCAGAAACACAAGTGCACTTTTGTTTTAGCTTTTAAATTGTTGAATATATCATTACTTTCTT
The DNA here is from genome assembly GCF_027580195.1 of Bos mutus. Lineage (NCBI taxonomy): Eukaryota > Metazoa > Chordata > Mammalia > Artiodactyla > Bovidae > Bos > Bos mutus. The sequence continues at coordinate 23,482,787 of NC_091626.1, read as the reverse complement.
GTGATTTAAAACATTTCTGTTTATAGGAGTTATTTTATAAAGAAGTCTTGTGAGACCACTGTGCAAACAAGGTGATGATTGTACAAAGAGTGGTATTGAATTCCAGACCTGGTATGTATTTGTCTGTATTTGTCTGAACAGCTGTGGTCTTTAATAATTATTAATGCAAATGGAGTAACAAAAAGTAATAATATAATGTCAATGTGGTAAATGAAGGAAGGAAGATACTAACACTAGTTGAGATCTTAGAGGAAATTCTTTAAACAATATTATCATTTTTTAAATAATTATCAAGGCCACTTGTTGAAGAAATAAGAAATAATATTTTAAAGTTATTACAATATTTAGAAGATAGTATTACAAATATATTTGGCTTTTGTTTTTTGTTTATAACGTGTAATATTGATTGTTAAGATATGCTTTTCTGTTTTATGTGAAAAGCACTGACCTATTGCATCATAAGTCAGCTACCCGACATCTAACCTGAACCACACCAAGCTTAAGTGTGGAAGTAACCTGAGAGATTTGGGCCTACGCTCCCTTGGTTTTGGTGTGTACCTAGTGTGTGGCCTGGGGAAGACACTACCTTTTCTCAGTTTTAGAAAGAGAGCAATTCGATTAAAATGTCTGCATTCCGTTTTCGCTTTAGAAATTTGATGATTCAATGAACAGGAAGTTTTTCATGTTGATGTTTGATAGAAACCAAAACAATACTATAAAGCAATTATCCTTCAATTATAAATAAATTTGAAAAAATGAATAGGAAGTTTTGATAATAGTCATTTAAGTTTCTGTTTTCGTCTTAAAATGAAAAAGGATAGTTTACCAGTTTACTTTGGCTGATGTGGTGTTTCTGCTACCTGGTAAATTTTAATTTTCCTATTTAAAAAAAAGCTGGCTGTGCTTTTTTGCTTTTTGAAATCCTTTTTTAATTTTGTAACAGATGAGGTGATTTACCTGTTATCACTTAAAAAAGATTTTGACATTGACAGCAACATGCCAAAGGAAATTCTTGGAGAAAGCCAAGAGCAGTTGAAACTATTTGAAGAATTTATGCTGAGCTATAGAGAAATTTCAAAGCAATAGATTTATTCACATATGTATTTAGGGAGTGCTGTAAGTCCTAGAGTGACCATGTAAAGAATAATAAATAATTCTATGGGAAAGTGCCTTTTTGATTTTATATTTTTGTCTAATATTTTAGGAAAAAATGGTCATCCAGTGGCAGAAAATTTCCGAGTAGAAGAAGTAAACTTACCAGATTGTGTCAATGAAGGACAAGTACAAGTCAGAACTCTTTATCTTTCCGTGGATCCTTACATGGTAAGAATCAGGGTTTTGTGGCCTTGTGAAAATAATTTTATATCCATATTTTTTCATGTTGCATCTGAATTTTATTCTATTTTTAAAACTTATTTATTATTTCTATTTTTAAAATATTTATTTATTTATTTTGACTGAGCTGGATCTTAGCTGCAGCATGCAGTATCTAATTCCCTGACCAGGGATCAAACCCAAGTTCCCCAGATTGGGACTGCAGAGTCTTAGTCACTGGACCACCAGGGAGGTCCCACATCTAAATTTTATTATATAATCCTCATGATTAATAAATATTTGAGCAATATATCTTGATACCTGTAAATTACAAATTACCTTTGTGTTTATTCCCTGGTGTTATTAAGGAATGTTACGGAAGGAATGTTTTCATAATAGTAGTGCATATGATTGGTCAGTGTCTTTCAGAAGTCCAGATCACTTCCTAGTACTAAGTAAAACTTGAGATAGTAAATTAAGATGGGAAATCCTCTCAGACTCTGTACAAGCTCTTTATTCTAGTAGGTCTCTTTTGAAAGGAACAAACTCACTGATGCTACTTCCAGATAAAGGAGGTTTATTGAAAAGAAATTATGTGTTGCCTAGGTCTACAGCTGAGAAGCCATCAGGCACATGAACTTAGGCTTCATAAACATGGATAGTTTTACTTCTTGCTTTCCTAGTGGATCCTTTTTGTTTCATTTTCTTGTCTATTACCCTGACTTAGAACCTCTAATACAGTGTTATAAGTGGCAAGAATGGACATCCTTGCTTGATCCTGATCTTAAGGGGGAAGCACTCAGTCTTTCACCAGTAAGCTTGTTGTTAGCTGTGGAATTTTTCTAGATGCCCTTTATCTAGGCTGAGGAGATTTCTTTCTATTCCTGGTTTTTTGATTGTTTTTATCATCAAGGGGCATTGGATAATTTTTATTGTGGTAACATGCATGTAAATATAAAGGATGCTATTCTAACTATTATTAAGTATATATTTAAGGGCATTACAGTATTGTACAGCCATTGGCACTTTCTGTTTCCAGGACTTTCTCATCATCTTAAACAGAAACTCTGTGCCCATTAAACAATAAAATCCCCATTAACTCCTCACCCAAAAGGGGGATTTGGATTTTGTCATATGCTTTTTCTGCTTCCATTGAAATGATTGTATGGTTTTTGTCTTTTAATCCATTGATATGGTTTATTATATTAATTGACTTTCAGATGTTAAACCAATCCTGCATTCTTGGGGGGAAAAAATCCCACTTGGTCCTGCTGTGTAGTTCCTTTCCTTTGATATGTTGCTAGATTTATTTTACTACTGTTTTGTTGAGGCTTTTTGCATCCTCGAGCTATTTCAAATCCTGAAAGATGATGCTGTGAAAGTGCTGCACTCAATATGCCAGCAAATTTGGAAAACTCAGCAGTGGCCACAGGACTGGAAAAGGTCAGTTTTCATTCCAATCCCAAAGAAAGGCAATGCCAAAGAATGCTCAAACTACCGCACAATTGCACTCATCTTACCCGCTAGTAAAGTAATGCTCAAAATTCTCCAAGCCAGGCTTCAGCAATATGTGAACCGTGAACTTCCAGATGTTCAAGCTGGTTTTAGAAAAGACAGAGGATAAAAAAAAACAAAACAAAAAAAGAAAAAAAAAAAGACAAAAAAGAATAGAAAAGACAGAGGAACCAGAGATCAAATTGCCAACATCCACTGGATCATCGAACAAGCAAGAGAGTTCCAGAAAAACATCTATTTCTGCTTTATTGACTATGCCAAAGCCTTTGACTGTGTGGATCACAATAAACTGTGGAAAATTCTGAAAGAGATGGGAATACCAGACCACCTGACCTGCCTCTTGAGAAACCTGTATGCAGGTCAGGAAGCAACAGTTAGAACTGGACATGGAACAACAGACTGGCTCCAAATAGGAAAAGGAGTACTTCAAGGCTGTATATTGTCACCCTGCTTATTTAACTTCTATGCAGAGTACATCATGAGAAACGCTGGGCTGGAAGAAGCACAAGCTGGAATCAAGATTGCCGGGAGAAATATCAATAACCTCAGATATGCAGATGACACCACCCTTATGGCAGAAAGTGAAGAGGAACTCAAAAGCCTCTTGATGAAAGTGAAAGAGGAGAGTGAAAAAGTTGGCTTAAAGCTCAACATTCAGAAAACTAAGATCATGGCATCCGGTCCCATCACTTCATGGGAAATAGATGGGGAAACAGTGTCAGACTTTATTTTTTGGGGCTCCAAAATCACTGCAGATGGTGACTGCAGCCATGAAATTAAAAGACGCTTACTCCTTGGAAGGAAAGTTATGACCAACTTAGATAGCATATTGAAAAGCAGAGATATTACTTTGCCAACAAAGGTCTGTCTAGTCAAGGCTATGGTTTTTTCAGTGCTCATGTATGGATGTGAGAGTTGGACTGTGAAGCAGGCTGAGCGCCGAAGAATTGATGCTTTTGAACTGTGGTGTTGGAGAAGAGTCTTGAGAGTCCCTTGGACTGCAAGGAGATCCAACCTTGCATTTTAAAGGAGATCAGTCCTGGGTGTTCATTGGAAGGACTGATGCTAAAGCTGAAACTCCAATACTTTGGCCACTTCATGTGAAGAGTTGACTCATTGGAAAAGACTCTGATGCTGGGAGGGATTGGAGGCAGGAGGAGAAGGGGACGATAGAGGATGAGATGGCTGGATGACATCACTGACTTGATGGACATGAGTTTGAGTGAACTCCAGGAGTTGGTGATGGACAGGAAGGCCTGGCGTGCTGCAATTCATGGGGTCGCAAGGAGTTGGACACGACTGAGCAACTGAACTGCACTGAACTGAAAGATTAACTTTCTGGACATGGTCTAAGACTCTGGCCCCTGTTTGGCTGTCCAGCCTCTCCCATACCCTTTGACCCTCGCCTTGCTGGACTTGATTCTTGTGTAACACACCAGTACGCCTTTTGGCTTAGGCCTTGCATTAATCATGTCTTTCTGTATTTTATAATTTGTCATAAAATCATTTTCTGTATTTTATGATGCTTTGACATCTTAGGGGCCTTGCTAATCCTGGAGAGACTGCCCCTCCCAGTGCTAGCTGATTTTTAGAGATAATAAACAATTTTCGTGGGACATACCTTTCATATGTAAATCAATCAACTTAAAACCCATATTTCCAGCCACTTCCTTCCTCTAACTCTCACATACCACATCAATATTTCTACCCCGCCCTAAATCACCCAAGGGCTAGGTGCCAGACAACTAGGAACACATCCATGAGCCAGAGCCCACTGAAATTATTCAGTCTGTCCAACTCTAATGTACCCAAGCTTGCCTACCCTACCTTACCACTCCTTTTCCTGGAAGCCTCAATAAAGAGTGGGCCATGCTGTCCTCTCCCCACTTTTGCCTCCAAACTCTGGTACTTTCCCATGTGGCCCTGTGTGATATGATATGCCTTTTCTCTACGGTATTATAATAAATTCTTCTTTCAAGGCAATTGTATCTATGTCTGTCATATTATAATAACTGATTAAAACAACATTCTGGGAACTTCCCTGGTGGCTCTGCTCCTGCCAGTGCAGGGACACAGGTTTGATCCCTGGTCCAGGAAGATCCCACATGCCTCAGGGCAACTAAGTCCAGGTGCTGCAACTACCGAGCCCATGCTCTAGAGCTTGAACTTTGCAGTAAGAGAAGCCACCACAGCTGGAAAAAGCCAGCATGCAGCAAGGAAGACCCAACACAGATACAAGTAGATCAATAATAATAAAAAAAAAAAAATTCTGGGTACAAATTAAAACAAGCCTCCATATCTAAAAACTTCCTTTCCCTTTCCCTGACCAACCCCTCTTATTCCCTAGAAGCCTGCTTTATGCTTTAAAAGAGATTTACTTTGGCAAATCACCCTTAACCCTCAGACTATTCCTCTCTATTAGATTTTCTCAAAAATACCTTGACCTTCAGCATGTATCCCAGTTTTAATTAATAATTATTTAGTTATCAGATGTTTGTCTTCCCTAATAAGAACTTATTAAAACAGAGGTCTTATTTATCCCTGTATCTCCAGTGACTAGCATAAGTGCTTATTAAATATGAATTAAAAGAAGGAAGAAAATGACTTTGGTTGCTTTCACTAGACACTGTTCTTAAAAAAGCATAAGTGGGACTTCCCTGGGGGTCCAGTGGCTAAGACTCTGAGGCTTCCTGCAGGGAGCCTGGGTTCAGTCCCTGGTCAGGGGACTAGATCCCACATGCCACTACTAAGGCCTGGTGCAGCCAAATAAATATTTTTTAAAAAGCATTCTTTAAAAAAAAAGGACACAGGCATCTTTAAAGGGAAAAAAGGAATCTGCTGAGCATTAAATGATTGTAATTTTGTATCATTCCAAATTTATGACTGATTTTAATCACTATGTGCATATTATATTTTACATGGTTATATTTAATATGTATATACTATTTTGATTTCATATTTGTGATTTTATATTCATATCTTCATATGAGAAATTAGTCCAAATATTATTTTGCTGGTTGTATGACATTTTATCTTATTGACATCATTCACTTACCTATACTCCTTCCCACTTTTTCGATTAGCCTTAAGAATCAGGACTTGGTGTGGCCAGTATCCAATGGCTGTTATACTTGCTTTGAAGAATATATAGGGACTTTCCTGGTAGTCTAGTGGTTGAGAGTCTGCCACCAGTGCAGGGGACATGGGTTTCATTCCTGGTCTGGGAAGATTCCACATGGGGTAACTAAAGCCCGTGCGCCACAGCTACTGAGCCCACATGTGCTAGAGCCCACAGGAGAAGCCACCGCAGTGAGAAGCCCACACAACGCAACTGAAGAGTAGCCCCCACTCTCTGCAACTGGAGGAAGCACCCGTGCAGCAATGAAGACCCAGCACAGCCAAAAATAAATAAATCATTTCTTTTTAAATCTTAAAAAAAATTGAAAGGATATATGGGAGGGGCACACAAGCAGAAGTATAGTATATTCCCACAGGAGCTTTGGCATCAATATGCCATGTGGTCATTTACCCTGGTGAACTGAACCAGACCATGTAGGGCCCCTTGATGGAGCAGACTTCCATCTCTTCCATCCCCTGGACCACACTGTAGACTTGTACATCTTGGCCTCCGTAAGAGAGGAAAGAACGAGCCACAGAGAGGAAGAAAGCCTTAATTGCCTCCCAGAGAAGTCTTTAGCCCTAGTTCTATGGAAGGGTGTGGTACTGTGGTGACACTTTGTCTTTGAATAAAGAGAACATCCATCTGAAGTTAGGGGGAATGATGTAGTACTTGGTCTGAAGTTTGATGAACAGCTGTATAAAAATTGTTTCATTTCTCTTTTGGGTTATTTCCATTGTGGAAGCAGTATTGCTCAACTGAAGAAATGAGTAGTATTATGGTCTATATGTTGCAAGTCTGTTTTCTATTAAAAATGGATGTTTTATAATATTATCAGCAACATGTCAGTGTACCTAATTTGCTACAACCCATTGACACAGAATCTTGTATTATGCTAGCATATAGGACATAAATTTCTTTAAATATTTAAGAGGGGCTTCCCAGGTGGCACTAGTGGTAAAGAACCTGCCTGCCAATGCAGGAGACATAAAAGACATGGGTTCGATCCCTGGGTCAGGAAGATCCCCTTGAGGAGGCAAAGGCAACCCACTCCAGTATTCTTGCCAGAATTCCCATGGACAGAGGAACCTGTCAGGATGTAGTCCATGGGGCTGCAAACAGTTGGACATGACTGAGCGACTAACACACACACAATCCACATGTCCTGTATACTTCAATAGTTTTTAATTCACTCACAAAGTTGTCTGTTTACCACAATCTAATTTTAGAATGTAAATTCTTTTTTTTTAAAGGGCATAGAATTTGCATAGAAGCTACACATATCCTCTCAAATACTTTAAAAAATCATTTATTTATTCATTTTTGGCTGTGCTGGCTCATTGTTGCTGCCCAAAGGCTTTCTCTGGTTGCAGGGTTAGAGTGGAGTTGTGTGGGGCGGCAGGGTGTTGGTCTACTGTTTGCTGGAGTACACAGGCTTCTCATTGCGGTGGCCGCTCTTGTAGTGGAGCACGGACTCTAGGGTGCTGAAGGCTTCAGCAGCTGTGGTAAGTGGGCTCAATAGTTGCTGTTCCTGGGCGCTAGAGCACAGGCTCAATAATTGTGGTACACAGGCGTAGTTGCTCCATGGCATGTGGAATCTTCTCGGACCAAGGATCGAACCCTTGTCTCTTACATTGGCAGGCAGATTCTTTACCAGTGAGCCACCAGGAAAGCTCCTTAAATTCTTTTTTTTTTTTTTTTGCAGCACTTCATTTTATTTTATTTTATTTTTTTTTTTCAAAATTTTATTTAAAAAAATCACATGCTCCCCATCCTGAACCCTCCTCCTCCCAACCTCCCCATACCATCCCCTGGGCCTTCCCAGCGCACCAGCCCCAAGCATCCAGCATCGTGCACTGAACCTGGACTGGCATCTCGTTTCATACATGACATTTCACATGTTTCAATGACATTCTCCCAAATCTTCCCACCCTCTCCCACAGAGTCCATAAGACTGTTCTATACATCAGTGTCTCTTTTGCAGTCTCGTACACAGGGTTATCGTTACCATCTTTCTAAATTCCATATACATGCGTTAGTATACTGTATTTATGTTTTCCTTCTGGCTTACTTCACTCTGTATAATAGTCTCCAGTTTCATCCACCTCATTAGAACTGATTCAAATGTATTCTTTTTAATGGCTGAGTAATACTCCATTGTGTATATGTACCACAGCTTTCTTATCCATTCATCTGCTGATGGACATCTAGGTTGCTTCCATGTCCTGGCTATTATAAACAGTGCTGCGATAAACATTGGGGTACACGTGTCTCTTTCCCTTCTGGTTTCCTCAGTGTGTATGCCCAGCAGTGGGATTGCTGGATCATAAGGCAGTTCTATTTCCAGTTTTTAAGGAATCTCACACTGTTCTCCATAGTGGCTGTACTAATTTGCATTCCCACCAACAGTGTAAGAGGGTTCCCTTTTCTCCACACCCTCTCCAGCATTTATTATTTGTAGACTTTTGGATCGCAGCCATTCTGACTGGTGTGAAATGGTACCTCATAGTGGTTTTGATTTGCATTTCTCTGATAAAGAGTGATGTTGAACATCTTTCAAGTGTTTGTTAGCCATCTGTATGTCTTCTTTGGAGAAATGTCTATTTAGATCTTTGGCCCATTTTTTGATTGGGTCATTTATTTTTCTGGAGTTGAGCTGTAGGAGTTGCTTGTATATTTTTGAGATTAGTTGTTTGTCGGTTGCTTCATTTGCTATTATTTTCTCCCATTCTGAAGGCTGTCTTTTTCACCTTGCTAATAGTTTCCTTTGATGTGCAGAAGCTTTTAAGTTTAATTAGGTCCCATTTGTTTATTTTGCTTTTATTTCCAATATTCTGGGAGGTGGGTCATAGAGGATCCTGCTGTGATGTATGTCAGAGAGTGTTTTGCCTATGTTCTCCTCTAGGAGTTTTATAGTTTCTGGTCTTATGTTGAGATCTTTAATCCATTTTGAGTTTATTTTTGTATATGGTGTTAGAAAGTGTTCTAGTTTCATTCTTTTACAAGTGGTTGACCAGATTTCCCAGCACCACTTGTTAAAGAGATTGTCTTTAATCCACTGTATATTCTTGCCTCCTTTGTCAAAGATAAGGTGTCCATATGTGCGTGGATTTATCTCTGGGCTTTCTATTTTGTTCCATTGATCTATATTTCTGTCTTTGTGCCAGTACCATACTGTCTTGATAACTGTGGCTTTGTAGTAGAGCCTGAAGTCAGGTAGGTTGATTCCTCCAGTTCCATTTTTCTTTCTCAAGATCGCTTTGGCTATTCGAGGTTTTTTGTATTTCCATACAAATTGTGAAATTATTTGTTCTAGCTCTGTGAAGAATACTGTTGGTAGCTTGATAGGGATTGCATTGAATCTATAAATTGCTTTGGGTAGTATACTCATTTTCACTATATTGATTCTTCCAATCCATGAACATGGTATATTTCTCCATCTATTAGTGTCCTCTTTGATTTCTTTCACCAGTGTTTTATAGTTTTCTATATATAGGTCTTTAGTTTCTTTAGGTAGATATATTCCTAAATATTTTATTCTCTTCGTTGCAATGGTGAATGGAATTGTTTCCTTAATTTCTCTTTCTGTTTTCTCATTATTAGTGTATAGGAATGCAAGGGATTTCTGTGTGTTGATTTTATATCCTGCAACTTTACTATAATCATTGATTAGTTCTAGTAATTTTCTGGTGGAGTCTTTAGGGTTTTCTATGTAGAGGATCATGTCATCTGCAAATAGTGAGAGTTTTACTTCTTCTTTTCCAATTTGGATTCCTTTTATTTCTTTTTCTGCTCTGATTGCTGTAGCCAAAACTTCCAAAACTATGTTGAATAGTAATGGTGAAAGTGGGCACCCTTGTTTTGTTCCTGACTTTAGAGGAAATGCTTTCAATTTTTCACCATTGAGGATAATGTTTGCTGTGGGTTTGTCATATATAGCTTTTATTATGTTGAGGTATGTTCCTTCTATTCCTGCTTTCTGGAGAGTTTTATCATAAATGGGTGTTGAATTTTGTCAAAGGCTTTCTCTGCATCTATTGAGATAATCATATGTTTTGTTTTTCAATTTGTTAATGTGGTGTATTACATTGATTGATTTATGGATATTGAAGAATCCTTGCATCCCTGGGATAAAGCCCACTTGGTCATGGTGTATGATCTTTTAATGTGTTGTTGGATTCTGATTGCTAGAATTTTGTTTAGGATTTTTGCATCTATGTTCATCAGTGATATTGGCCTATAGTTTTCTTTTTTGTGGCATCTTTGTCAGGTTTTGGTATTAGGGTGATGGTGGCCTCATAGAATGAGTTTGGAAGTTTACCTTCCTCTGCAATTTTCTGGAAGAGTTTGAGCAGGATAGGTGTTAGCTCTTCTCTAAATTTTTGGTAGAATTCAGCTGTGAAGCCGTCTGGACCTGGGCTTTTGTTTGCTGGAAGATTTTTGATTACAGTTTCAATTTCCATGCTTGTGATGGGTCTGTTAAGGTTTTCTATTTCTTCCTGGTCGAGTTTTGGAAAGTTGTACTTTTCTAAGAATTTGTCCATTTCTTCCTCGTTGTCCATTTTATTGGCATATAATTGTTGATAATAGTCTCTTATGATCCTTTGTATTTCTATATTGTCTGTTGTGATCTCTCCACTGTCATTTCTAATTTTATTGATTTGATTTTTCTCCTTTGTTTCTTGATGAGTCTGGCTAATGGTTTGTCAATTTTATTTATCCTTTCAAAGAACCAGCTTTTTGGCTTTGTTGATTTTTGCTATGGTCTCTTTTGTTTCTTTTGCATTTATTTCTGCTCTAATTTTTAAGATTTCTTTCCTTCTACTAACCTGGGGTTCTTCATTTCTTCCTTTTCTAGTTGTTTGAGGTGTAGAGTTAGGTTATTTATTTGACTTTTTTCTTGTTTCTTGAGGTGTGCCTGTATTGCTATGAACTTTCCCCTTAGGACTGCTTTTACTGTGTCCCACAGGTTTTGGGTTGTTGTGTTTTCATTTTCATTCGTTTCTATGCAAATTTTGATTTCTTTTTGATTTCTTCTGTGATTTGTTGGTTATTCAGCAGCGTGTTGTTCAGCCTCCATATGTTGGAATTTTTAATAGTTTTTCTCCTGTAATTGAGATCTAATCTTACTGCATTGTGGTCAGAAAAGATGCTTGGAATGATTTCTATTTTTTGAATTTACCAAGGCTAGCTTTATGGCCCAGGATGTGATCTATCCTGGAGAAGGTTCCATGTCTGCGCTTGAGAAAAGGTAAAATTCATTGTTTTGGGATGAAATGTCCTATAGATATCAATTAGGTCTAACTGGTCTATTGTATCGTTTAAAGTTTGTGTTTCCTTATTAATTTTCTGTTTAGTTGATCTATCCATAGGTGTGAGTGGGGTATTAAAGTCTCCCACTATTATTGTGTTATTGTTAATTTCTCCTTTCATACTTGTTAGCATTTGTCTTACATACTGCTTGCTCCGTGTTGGGTGCATATATATTTATAATTGTTATATCTTCTTCTTGGATTGATCCTTTGATCATTATGTAGTGACCTTCTTTGTCTCTTTTCACAGCCTTTGTTTTAAAGTCTATTTTATCTGATATGAGTATTGCTACTCCTGCTTTCTTTTGGTCCCTATTTGCATGGAAAATCTTTTTTTCCAGCCCTTCACTTTCAGTCTGTATGTGTCCCCTGTTTTGAGGTGGGTCTCCTGTAGACAACATATGTAGGGTCTTGTTTTTGTATCCATTCAGCCAGTCTTTGTCTTTTGGTTGGGGCATTCAACCCATTTACGTTTAAGGTAATTACTGATAAGTATGATCCGTTGCCATTTACTTTATTGTTTGGGTTTGAATTTATACACCATTTTTGTGTTTCCTGTCTAGAGAATATCCTTTAGTATTTGTTGTAGAGCTGGTTTGGTGGTGCAGAATTCTCTCAGCTTTTGCTTATCTGAGAAGCTTTTGATTTCTCCTTCATACTTGAATGAAATCCTTGCTGGGTACAATAATCTGGGCTGTAGTTTATTTTCTTTCATCATTTTAAGTATGTCTTGCCATTCCCTCCTGGCTTGAAGAGTTTCTATTGAAAGATCAGCTGTTATCCTTATGGGAATTCCTTGTGTGTTATTTGTTGTTTTTTCCCTTGCTGCTTTTAATATTTGTTCTTTGTGTTTGATCTTTGTTAATTTGAGTAATATGTGTCTTGGGGTGTTTTTACTTAGGTTTATCCTGTTTGGGATTCTCTGGGTTTCTTGGACTTGGGTGATTATTTCCTTCCCAGTTTAGGGAAGTTTTCAACTATTATCTCCTCAAGTATTTTCTCATGGTCTTTCTTTTTGTCTTCTTCTTCTGGAACCCCTATGATTCCTAGCGTTTAATATTGTCCTGGAGGTCTCTGAGATTGTCCTCATTTCTTTTAATTCGTTTTTCTTTTATTCTCTCTGATTCATTTATTTCTACCATTCTATCTTCTAATTCACTAATCCTATCTTCTGCCTCTGTTATTCTACTATTTGTTGCCTCCAGAGTGTTTTTAATTTCATTTATTGCATTATTCATTGTATATTGACTCTTTTTTATTTCTTCTAGGTCCTTGTTAAACCTTTCTTGCATCTTCTCAATCCTTGTCTCCAAGCTATTTATCTGTGATTCCATTTTAATTTCTAGATTTTGGATCAATTTCACTATCATTATTCGGAATTCTTTATCAGGTAGATTCCCTATCTCTTCCTCTTTTGTTTGGTTTGGTGGGCATTTATCCTGTTCCTTTATCTGCTGGCTATTCCTCTGTCTCTTCATCTTGTTTAAATTGCTGAGTATGGGGTGTCCTTTCTGTATTCTGGCAGTTTGTGGAGTTCTCTTTATTGTGGCTATTCCTCACTGTGTGTGGGTTTGTACAGGTGGCTTGTCAAGGTTTCCTGGTTAGGGAAGCTTGTGTCAGTGTTCTGATGGGTGGAACTGTATTTCTTCTCTTTGTTCAGTCGCTGTGGGGAGGGAGGGAGGGGGATGCTGCAAGCAAATAACACTGGCGTCTTGCCTCAGCCACACTGGGTCTGCCCCCCTCACTGCGCGCGTAGCCTCCCTGCCCACACTGCTCGGGCTCTAGGTTGTTCCGCCGGGAACAATCCGAGGCTGGCCCTGGGTTGCATGTACCTCCCAGGTCCAAGCCGCTCAGGTTCAGGCACTCGGGATAGTCCTCAGAGGCGCAGACTCAGTTGGGCCTGAGTATTGTGCTCTTCCCAGGTCCGAGCAGCTCAAGTGATGAGGTGTTTGGCGGCGCCAATGCTGCGACTTATCGCCTCCCGCCACTCGGTTATCTGGGCAAAACAGCACCTTCTTAGGCAGATGTTAACCGTCCAGACCCCAAGAAGTTTTAGTTAGCAAAGAAGCCTGCTTACAGTTTTATAGATAATGTCTCTCTGGGGCTGCGAAAATCTGGCTGCCTATCACCGGAGGGGGAAGGTCTGCAGCCGGCTATCTCTGTTCAATTCTTTGTTCCGTGCGCGCCTGGCGGTCTTAGGTTGGGGCTGGCTTTTCGCGTAGTAGATATCCCACAGTCTGGTTTGTTAGCCCAAATTATTTCGCTCAGATAGTGCTCAGGTATTCAGGCCAGATTCTTACTCTAAGCGATGCAGCCCGCGCTGCGCCTCCCTGCCCAGCCTCCGCTTGTTAATGGCGCCTGCAGGCGTCTGCGCTGCTTCTCCACTGGGGAGTTACCGTAGGACTCGCAATCTTCGAGTTTTAATTGTTTATTTATTTTTTTCTTCCTGTTATGTTGCCTCTGTGCTTCCAAAGCTCGGCACAGATTCGGCAGTGAGAAGGTTTCCTGGTGTTTGGAAACTTCTCTCTTTTTTAAGACTCCCTTCCCGGGACGGAGCTCCGTCCCTCCCTCTTTGTCTCTTTTTTTGTCTTTATATTTTTTCCCTACCTCCTTTCAAGAGTTGGATTGCTTTTCTGGGTGCCTGATGTCCTCTGCGGCATTCAGAAGTTGTTTTGTGGAATTTTACTCGACGTTTAAATGCTCTTTTGATGAATTTGTGGGGAGAAAGTGTTCTCTCTGTCCTACTCCTCCGCCATCTTCTGAAGCTCCTCCTTAAATTTTTTTTACTTTATTTTTAAATTTTTATTTTATTTTTAATTGGAAGATAATTACTTTGCAATATTGTGATGACTTCTGCCATACATCAACATGAATCAGCCATAGGTATACTTATGTCCCCTCCTTCTTAAACCTCCTTCCCACCTCCCTCCTCATCCCATCCCTCCAGGTTATCACATAGCACTGGCTTTGGGTTCCCTACATCTTACAGAAAATTCCCATTAGCTATCTGTTTTACATATCATAATATATATGTTTCAATACTACTCTCTTAAGTCATCCCACCCTCTCCCTCCCGCACTGTGACTGTAAGTCTGTTCTTTACATCTGTGTCTCCTTTGCTGTCCCCTAAATAGGATCATCAGTACCATCTTTCTAGATTCCATATATATATATATATATGCATTAATATATGATATTTGTCTTTCTTATTTATTTCATTCTATATAATAGGTTTGAGGTTCATTAAATTCTTTTTGAATTTCATTTCTTGTTTTTTTCAGGATAAAAAATAACTAAAAGGAAAAGAGAAATGAGTTTTGATGTTTGATGTTTGATGAGTTTAAGATGAGTTTTGTTTGGCTAACACTGTACTTAATATTACTGAATTATATACTTCCTTTTAATCACTGGGTGAATAAGTAAACTGGTTCAGTATTATCAGACAGAAGTATCCCAATCTATGTTTCTTTTTTCAGCGTTGTAGAATGAATGAAGACACTGGCAGTGACTATATAACACCTTGGCAGCTGTCTCAGGTGGTTGATGGTGGAGGTGTTGGGATTATAGAAGAAAGCAAACACACAAATTTTATGAAAGGTGATTTTGTGACTTCCTTCTATTGGCCCTGGCAAACCAAGGTTATTCTGGATGGAAATATCCTTGAAAAGGTGATGTACAATATAAAGGATCTGATTTTTCTCTCTTGTTATTCCTTTGTGCATTTGATGTTCAGTTTTGTTTGCTGTCAGGGGAAAAATAAAAGCATATGTTTTCTTTTTAGATAGCTTCCAGAATGTGAAAAGCCTTTATTCCTCTTCCACTGTTGGCTATAACTATATATGGCAGTTCTTAGATTGCCAATGAATGATGTTGTTTTCCATATTTAATTCTCAAATTTTACATGTGTAAAATAAAACCTGAGCTATAAGCATCAAAAAATGCTTTATACTAAGAACCAGAATGCCCTTTATAGTTAAATGCTTGAAAGGTTTCCTAAGAAAGCTCCAATACTTGGTCCACTTGATGCAAAGAGCTGACTCATTGGAAAATACCCTCATGCTGGGAAAGATTGAGGGCAGAAGGAGAAGGGGCCGACAGAGGATGAGATGGTTGCGTGGCATCATTGACACAATGGATGTGAGTCTGAGCAAACTCCAGAGATAGTGAAGGACAGGAAAGCCTGTCATGCTGCAGTCCATGAGGTTGCAGAGTTGGACACATCTACGTGACTGAACAATAACAACAAGCAATTACCACTTGATTCAAGAAATCCATTTGGTTTGTGCTTGAAATTCTATCTTGTGGCAGAAATCTTGAGTTCGGTTTCTACTGTTTGGTTGAGTCATGTGAAATTACCAGTATTTGTCTGCTTTGACCTACAAAAACTGGCAGCTTCATGTAATTCAGCCTAATAATTGTCATCAAGGAAGTTACAGTATGTCTCTAACCTCAGTTTCCTCATGTGCAAAATGAAAACAATAGCTATCTCACCAGTGAATGTGAGAATTAAATTAAATTTAATTAAATTAGAATTGATTTAAATTAAATTTAGTTATAATAAATGTGATTAAGGCTTTGTAAAAAGCTTTATACAATTTTAGTATTTTTTATGATTACAAATTCTTACAGTTAGTTAAAGGTGGGTGTTAAGATACAAGTGATATGGGAGACATTACACAATCATTTTATCAATGGTACTAATAAACAATGTTTAACTAGAAATTTCTAGTAGGAAGTGAAAAAGAAACATTCAGCGTTTCTAGCTTTCCCTGTCATAATGATATAATGGGAAATTGAGCAGTTGGGGAGAGCTTAAAAATGTTTGAGGAGTAGGTATTACAAATGAGGAAGAGGAATTCAGAAAGGATAGAAAAATGATGTTTACTAAACACAACTTATCTCACGATGTTTTTTTTTTACTGGCCTTACTAATAGATAACTGCTACCTACAGGATATATTTCTATGTCTGGAGAAGGAAATGGCAACCCACTTCAGTATTCTTGCCTGGAAAATCCCTTGGACAGAGGAGCCTGGCAAGCTCCAGTCCATGGTGTCACAAGAGTCGGACACAACTTAGCAACTAAACCACCAAACCACCATATTTCTGTATGTTGTACTGTAGACCTTTCTGTGTATTGTAGACTTTAATATCTCCATTACCTTTATCTACACATCAGACTTGACTGATAGCCATTTAAAACTGATTACAGACTGCCATTTTTTTCTTTGTGGCAGTTTAATTGCAAATCAAGGTGGTGAATCTTGATTACTTTTGGTGGTTTGTTACATTTTTAATCTCTAAAATTATTATAAAACTTTTATGGTAGAGAGTTTCTATATAATTTTTTTTTTCATTTTCCCTTAATGTTACAGATAAGAAAACAGACAGAAAATGTAAGAGATGTACAATTAACTATTGATTGGGCCTGTTAAACATATAAGTGTAAAATGCTGAAAAGCTGAGAGACCTCATTTTACTCTGTAATTAAACGAGAAGAAATTGTATCACACCTTCCTTATATTTTCATGAAACATTTGAAGTATCAGTAACGAGAACTGTTAAAGAGTTTGAGCTGACTTTTATATAGATAAGTGTTTACTCTGAAATTGCTCAGAGATTTTTAAACCTTCTAATTTTGTGTAGTGTTTTCCTGTAAAGTGTTTCTTCTCTTTTGATATATTTGAGACACTGGCAAGAAAGACTGAAAAATGGTTTACTGTTTATGTTGGGTTGTTTATAGTCCGCTTAAACCGCTTGAACTATTGTTACAAAATACAATGGAATGAAATTTATTATTACAGCAGAAATTTATTTTCTTACAGTTCTGGAGGCTAGAGGTCTGAGGTCAAGGTGCTGGAAAATTTGATTTCTGTTGGAGGCTCTCTTCCTGGCTTTCAGATGGCCCTGTTCTCCCTGTATCCTCACACAGCATCCAGCCTTTCTTCTGTGAACTTCGGAGAAACAGATCTCTGGTGGCCCTTTGTCTTCTAAGGCCCTTAATCCTATCAGATTAAGGCCCCCTCCCTGATGCCCTCATTTTAACCTTAATTATCTCCTTAAAGACCCTATCTCCAAATAAAGTCACACTGAAAGAGTTAGGTCTTTAACATATGAATTTGGGGAGTTCATATTCATGAAGTCATAGGTTGTCTCTACTTTGTTGACTTAAGACAGAAATTCCTAATATTATTTTTTTAAAGGTATATATTTTATTTTAGGTAGACCCACAACTTGTGGATGGACACCTTTCATATTTTCTTGGAGCTATAGGGATGCCTGGTTTGACTTCCTTGATTGGGGTACAGGAAAAAGGTCATATAACTGCTGGATCTAATCAGACAATGGTTGTTAGTGGGGCTGCTGGTGCTTGTGGATCCTTGGCTGGGCAGGTAAGCTTTTGGAGAATTATCTGATTTTCTAAAAAACTGGTCATAACTGAATCTCTGGATCTGTGTATATAGTTTAAAATATACAGTTGAACAAATTTGTAATGTTATTTTACATATATTTGGTAGAAATGATATTATTGCATGCTTAGACTCTCTTCCTAACAATGCGAAAAATGTTGTAGATTTTTTATATTTTATTCTCTTTTAACCAAAAATGACATGGTAAATGCTGGAGCATTGCTCTAATCTGTATGAAGGAGAAAAAAATCACAGAGTACGTGTCTGGAATTCCATGAATTGAAAAAATAAATTTATATTTAAAAAATATCTTCAAATAAGAAAGCACTTGTTGGGTTCTAGAGGTAGGTTAATATATTCCCAAGTGACTCAGTGGTAAAGTATCTGCCTGCAGTGCAGGAGACGCAGAGACATGGGTTCAATCCATGGGTTGGGAAGATCCCTTGGAGAAGGAAGTGGCAACCCACTCCAGTATTCTTGCCTAGGAAATCTCATGGGCAGAGGAGCCTGGCGAGTTACAGTCCATGGGATTGCAAAAGAGTCAGACATGACTTAACTACTAAACAACAGCAACAGAGATATAAACATTATGATACAGTTTTATAAAGTACATTATTTTATGAATAGTAGCCTTCAAAGTGTGAAACCACAGAAACAAACATTTTATCTTAATAGTGATTTTAGTTCCTCACAGGCCCAAAAAATATTGAATTGCAAGATAGAGATGTTTTTGGTTTGAGTGTTCCTTTTATGAGCTCATCTTTAAATTGTGAGATTTTTAACCTTCAAACTAAGTCTAATTTTATTCACTCTTAATGTTTTTAAAAATGCTGTTATATCTGTTCTCAGTTCTTTTGGTTTCAAATTACCTTTCTTGAAAAGACTTACAAAAGCCTAAATTGTGATGAATATTTTCATATAGGTACTTGTATTATCTTTCATATTTTCACATTTTTCCACGTAAATTGTGACAAGAGAAAGTTGTTTAATTTTCAAAAATTTCTCCCCTAGATTGGCCGTTTGCTGGGCTGTTCGAGAGTCGTGGGAATTTGTGGAACACCTGAGAAGTGCCTCTTTTTGACCTCAGAATTGGGCTTCGATGCTGCAATTAATTATAAAGAGGGGAATGTTGCAGAACAACTCCATAAATTATGCCCAGCTGGAGTGGATGTTTACTTCGACAATGTTGGCGGTGACATCAGTGATACAGTGATAAGTCAGGTTGTTTTCTGATTTGGTTATAAATTTGAATGCTATATTTTATTTGATGTGATATCTTTTTAACTGATAGTGAGAAAAAAAAAACTTTATAAACTTGTAGGGTTTATGGTGAAAAACAACATGATGGTCAGTACTCTAATTAAGTGATACAGAAGAGCTTGATGAAGCTGTTTCCATTTGTTTGCAGATTTGCACTATGAGCATTAGTTTTAGTTCTAGCAATGTTATATTTTCACCTTTATTTTTGTGAAAAATTACAGTTGTATTATACAAGTGAAGTTCTAAGCTTTAACTCATTTCTAACCATCAGCTCTCAGCCATCGCCCTCTGACTTTGGGTTGGGAAAGGATTTTTATAGTTTACAGGTATTTGAATATTTTAATCAACAGCTTTATAATTTATCAACATTAGCTATTGACACTACATTGTCCTTTACTATATGTAAAATTATTTTCAACTGAGGTTAAATTATTTAAACCCAAAGAAATACTCTACCAATAATGAAGTAGCAACAATGATGACAATGACAACTAATGAAATTCTTTTACAGATTACCAAAATCTTATTTTTTACCTCTATATTCCTTTCAGTTCAGTTCAGTCGCTCAGTTGTGTCTGACTCTGCGACCCCATGGACTGCAGCATACCAGGCCTCCCTGTCCATCGCCAACTCCCAGAGTTTACTCAGACTCATGTCCATTGAGTCGGTGATGCCATCCAACCATCTCATCCTCTGTCATCCCCTTCTCCTCCTGCCTTCAATCTTTCCCAGCATCAGGGTCTTTTCAAATGAGTCAGCTCTTCGCATCAGGTTGCCAAAGTATTGGAGTTTCAGCTTCAGCATCAGTCCTTCAAATGAATATTCAGGACTGATTTCCTTTAGGATGGACTGGTTGGATCTCTTTGCAGTCCAAGGGACTCTCAAGAGTCTTCTCCAACACCACAGTTCAAAAGCATCAACTCTTTGGCACTCGGCTTTCTTTATAGTCCAACTCTCACATCCATACGTGACTACTGGAAAAACCTTTGGGGTAGATTTATTTGCTAGCTAATTAAAACTCTTTGATACATATACTGGGTGAGTCTTTAGAGCAAAATCAATTAATTGGCATTAAGGGATTAAATACTATAGGGAATTCCTTATAGTATTTAGTCCTAATCCACAGTGTTGTTAGGACTGTGCACTTTCACTGCCGAGGGCATAGGTTCAATCCCTGATATGGAAACTAAGAAAAAAGATTAAATACTAGAATCAAGGAGGCTTTCATTGAGGCAGCCATAAGATCATTAAATACAGGGAAGGTATATATCTTAAGGTATAATCATCAATTTTCTCTGAACAGATGAATCAGAACAGCCACATCATCCTATGTGGTCAAATTTCTCAGTACAACAAAGATGTGCCTTATCCTCCTCCACTACCCCCTGCTATAGAAGCAATCCAGAAAGAAAGAAACATCACAAGGTATGTTCTACACTTTCCCTATATTACCAGATTCAATAGGTTTAAAGATCACAGATGGGTTCAGGATGGGGAACACACATACGCCCGTGGCGGATTCATGCTGATGTGTGGCAGAACCAATACAAATATTGTAAAGTAAAAAAATAAATAAAAATAAAAAAAGAATATACAAAAAATTAATAAAATGATGTATTTTGCTTTTAGACTGTAAAAAAATAAAGATCACAGATGTATAGGAAATATATTGTTCTTCATATATAATTGTTTCCTATTATATAAAATTTGAAAATGTACATTTTAAGGTGGTTCAGTATTTAGGTTTTGGTTAACTAGCTCCCTGGCAGAAAACTTTTTGAAAAATGCACCTGTTCAGTCCATCTTTTTTTTGTGAATGTTAGAAATTCAACTCATATTGGCTTAAGTGCAAAAGACATTTATTGGTTCATGTATTGAGAAGTTCAATATTAGTACTGGCTTAGATTTGGCTGGGTAAAAGGTTTGCATAGTGGTGTCCAGACTCAGTTTTTCTTCACCCTGGGCTGTGCTTTTTTCTGGGTTGGTGTGGCTCCCTGCGGACTCTCCTCTTGCAGTAGCAACAGGATGACTGTAATCTTTGCTCTTGCATTTCACCAGGTTAGCAATCCAAGCAAAAAGAGAACAGTTCTCTTCTTGCAGTTTTATCAAGTCCCAAAGCTGATAAGTATTGGCTCAGACTGGCCTGGCTTTCATCGCATGAGGGTAGGGAAAGATGCAACCTACAAAGTAAAACCACAGTGTTAATACTACATGAGACTGTCGATCCTGAGCAGACAAAACAATAGAACTCCACTATATGTATGCTTGACCCACTCCAGTGTTCTTGCCTGGAGAATCCCAGGGATGGGGGAGCCTGGTGGGAGGCTGTCTATGGGGTCGCACAGAGTCGGACACGACTGAAGCAACTTAGCAGCAGCAGCACGATACGTATGCTTGTAATTGCACCTAAAGCTGTATTTGACCAGACTCTATGTAATTAACACATTTTTGAATTCAGGAATGATTTGATATGAGCTTTTTCCCTCCCTAGTCTCTGATCATTATCATTTTCTTCCCCACTACAGAGAAAGATTTCTGGTGTTAAATTATAAGGATAAATTTGAGTTTGGTATTCTCCAACTGAGTCAGTGGTTTAAAGAAGGAAAGCTAAAGGTAGAACTTGCTTCTATTCTTGATCAATATCATTCTTCCTGCTACTTGATATGCTTTTGTATTATTTGAGTTTAATATTAGTTTCATAATAAATATTTATGTAAAATAAAAGTATACTGAATATCATAAATTAACTTTACCTCCCAGAGGAGTATAATGCTCCTGATTGAGAAACCTTCTCATCATTCCCTTTATTTAAATTTTATTAAACTTTACTTTTCTTAGATTATAGGTTTTTGTCTTTTCTAAATTGTAATATTCATTAGCAAATATTTATGGAATATTACTATGTGTTAGAAGTTGTTCTTTCTCAAAAATCTTTTAAGCATTTCTTAGTACCTCTCCACCACCCTACAACCTGCCCTTCTTGTGGTTGAAAATCAGCAATTATCAATCTGAGGTCCAGAGACCCCTGACCTAGGATGTTCTTGAAACATGCAAATGATAGGCAAAGGTGTATGTGTATGTGTGCTTATATAGTTTGTTTTTTGAAAAGAGGGCATACAGCATATGACATATAACTGAAGATTAGACAGTGGGAAAATAGGATTGTATTAATATTTTAAAAAATCAATTGATAGGAAACTTTTCTGATCTAGCTATATAAAATGAAAAATATCTATTTTTAGACAGAAAGTGCTAAATAATATTGCTGCCTTTTGCAAAAATGTAAACCATTAAGTAGAAACACTGAAGTCTGAACAATATAAAATATACCTATTTCGATTTATAGATCAAAGAGACTATGATAAATGGATTGGAAAACATGGGAGGTAAGATGAATGTAGATTCATTTACTATACACATCTGTTCAGCACAAATACTGTCTTTTTTCTTTTAATTCTTTTCAGTTGTTTTTTTCTCTTTTGAATCACATTTCTTTCCTGTGAAACCTTAAATATCTTAAACTCTATGAAAGTTCAACTTAGTGGTATTTAAGAGCTATTTTTTTCTCATTTCAAATTATAAAATATTTCTTTGTTTTTGTAAATAATTATTAAAAATTTTAAGAATTGTGAAAGTTATCTAGCCTCTAGGTAACTTTCTCAGATTGAATGGTTCTAAGTCATCAATCATAAGATTACATTAAGCAGATTTTCAGTATTTGGACTTCTTTTTTTTGGCTAACATACAGATTTCAACAATCTTTTATTTTAAATGAAGAGAATTAAATCAAACTGTTAATTTTTCCTTTTTAAGAAGAAGATCTAATGTATTTGGTTAATGTGTTTACCAAACTGAAATATAAAATTCACTCACATGATAGATGTTCATTTCACTTACTTAGTAAAACTTTATGATTAGATTTCTAATATTTTTTAAGCTATTACAATTGTTTTTTCTGACATTTATCCTCATACTTATTTTGCTGTAGTCTTCAGACTCTGTAACATTGAACATGGATGTAGACACCAATTAAACATTTATAGTTTGGGTAAAAAACACATTTTTAAGATGTTAATTGGGTTGATTTGTCCTGTAACTTTGGTAGCAGTTTTACTAGCGGTTTCTTTTCATGAAAGTTTCCTTCAGTACTTAAAATCATCAAAGAAATTATTCACATTAATCATATATGTGCCTGGTCTATTGACAAACATGTATGATGGTGACATTATGTTGTCAGATAACTTCGTTTTTTTTTTTTCTTTCCAGCTGCATTCCAGTCCATGATGACAGGAGGTAACATCGGAAAGCAGATAGTTTGCATTTCAGGAGATACTTCTTTGTAATCTCCATAAACATCTTCATCAAGGAAATACATGGATTTCTTTCCATTCTGCTGAAAGATTTCACGATACATTAAAAAACCCTTAAGAGTATAGATCGCTTTGCTTTAAATGTGATAATAGGTGATATTTTCTTAGTTGCACAACATAATTCACGCCTATATCTTCAATATCATATATTTACTCTACATCCTATATGACTATTTACTATAATAGATTGATGTCAACATGACCTATTTTTCCTTCTTTTGCTAAAACTAATAATACATGAAATTTTTATCAGATATTCAGAAACTGTTGGAGATTTAATGTAACTTTAATAGATCATACAAAATATTTTTTAATAGTTTTTATAACTTTATAATGTTTGTTTAAAATAGAATACTTGAAAAGACACTTACAAATATGTATTCATTTGGAAATGCTTTACGTAATTCTTGAACTGTAGCTTGATGCAAGAATAAATAGGATAGTGTTTCCATATTGTGTTGATGGAAAAGGGACTTAATGGCAGGGTATGTGTGTGTGCAGGAGTTGGGGGAAATTCAGAGCTTGTGGAACAGTTTTTGGAGTAGAATAGAGGCTTTGTGTCAGAAGTAGTATAAGTTAAATAACTGAGACTGGTTAGGTTGATGGAGGGACTTACTACAGAAGATGATCTATTTGTGTTTTGCCAAGTAGTCCACAGTATAGCCTAAAAACCCAAATCTATATTGATAAAAGCCTATGTTTATTTTAGGTTAGTAGGCGCATACTATCAAATAGTTACAAAGATTTCAAGAGAAATAGGTATAGACATCACTTCAAGTTTTAAGTGATGAAAAAGATTTAAATACAACTTCAAAAAATGATAGAACTGACTGAGCAAAAGTAACAAATGGTTGTAAACATGCATGTTCAGGACCTATTAATGTATCTCTATATAAGAGCATTTGTTTTATTCATTGTAATCAACCCTTTAATACAGTAAAATTGAGGGTTTTTTTTTAAGTGTTGTGCTGGTTTATGGTCAGCAGTTTACAAACTGTAGTATGCTTTTGTGTAGATTCGAACTGTGTTGTATCAGTCACTCCAGTTGACCTCAGTGGCCTTCAGCTCTTTCTGTTGTATATACTTTTCCATTTCATCTCCATAGAGAGCTTCATCTCTTGTCTAAGTGTTGATAACTCCTAAATCTATCTTATTTCCAGTCTCTTGAGCTAGGTAGGCCCTTCCCTGGTGGCCCAGACAGTAAGGAATCTGTCTGCAATGCAAGAGACCCTGGGTTCGATCCCTGGGTCAAGAAGGTCCCCTGGAGAAGGGAATGGTAACCCACTCCAGTATTCTGCCTGGAGAATTCCATGGACAGAGGAGCCTGGCAGGCTATAGTTCATGGGATTGCAGAGTCAGACACAACTGAGCGACAAACACTTTCACTTCCCAAGTAAATATCCCACTTTCTCTTTAGAAGAACAGCTATGACAAACCTAGACAGCATATTAAAAAGCAGAGATGTCACTCTTTTGACAAAGGTTTGTATAGTCAAAGCTATGGTTTTTCTAGTAGTCATGTAAGGATGTGAGAGCTGGACAATTAAAAAAGGCTGAGTGCTGAAGAATTGACACTTTCCAACTGTGGTGCTGGGGAAGACTCTTGACAGTCCCTTGGACAGCAAAGAAATCAAACCAATCAATCCTAAAGGAAATCAACTCTGAACATTCATTGGAAGGACTGATGCTGAAGCTCTAATACTGATGTGAAGAGCCGACTCATTGCAAAAGACTCTGATGCTGGGAAAGATTGAAGGCAGAAGGAGGACAACAGATGATGAGATGGTTGGATGGCATCTCCGACTCAATGGACATGAGTTTGAGTGGACTCCAGGAGATGGTGAAGGACCAGGAAGCCTGGTGTGCTGCAGCCCATGGGGTCACAGAGAATCTGACAGAACTGAGCGACTGAACAACAAGAACCCCATAGGCACCTGGGATAGATAAACTCGGCTTATCTAAGGAGGAAATAACCTTCCCTTGAAAGGTGTTGCTTCTTTTCAAATCACCATCCTTTGTGTAGGAAACTACTGGTTTCTTCAACTCTGTCTCTATTCTTGAAAACGCCCTTCTTAGAAAATGGCTTTTATTCCCAGGTGGCTCAGTGGTAAAGAAACTGGCTGCTAATGCAGGAGATGCAGGTTTGATCCCTGGGTGGGGAAGATCCCCTGGCGAAGGAAATGGCAACCCAATCCAGTATTCTTGCCTGGAGAAGCCTGGGGGGCGGGGGGGAGCTACAGTCCATGGGGTCGCAAAAGAGTTGGACGTGGCTGAGCACGCTGGCACACCACTATCTTAGCTGAGTCTCTCCATCCTTTGGGACCCAGCAAGTATTCAAAAATTACTAATCTCAAAAACTCAAGTCAGACACATAAAGCTCTAAATTGTGGCATCAAGCCTGAAACTCAAGGGTTCTAGCCCCCTGTGGACATCCGAGAGCTCTTTACATCCGAATGTACTGACGGAACGAAGACTAGGGAATCCACATTTCAAAAAGAAAGTTATACACCTGAGTCTCAATTTTTTTACCCCGCCCGGTATGCAATGCAGAACTATTCTGGAAGTTCCTTCTTAAGTTCCACTTAAGCTTCAAAGTCCTCTCCACTGAGAGAACTGATAAATGTTTAAGTAGTGATCTTTTCTTTCTCGCTTGCCTCCACTGCAACCTGTACTGATCTCAGCTGACAGGAAAAACTACCCCGTCCGTTGCAGCAGGGAAGCAGTGACGTCACGACTAGAATTGACTGACCCCGTTTTTTCGGGCTTCGCAGACCACGGAGCTACAAAGGCCGAAAGGGAATGAGTGGGAGGCGGGAGAGCGCAGATCCTACCCTCACAGAGCCAAGCCCTGCGCTACCAGCTTGGCCCGCGCAGGCCTGAGGCCACCGGGCGGTAAACCTCTTCGGCTATACGGTCGCGGGGCTGGGAGGCAAGCGAGTGGGTGTGTGCGTGGGGGCGGCCAAACTTCCTGTCCCGCGCTTGAACTGCTTCCGGCAAGAGCCGGAAGACGCTCTGTGTGGACAGAATTCGGGACCGACTGACTGACGGACTGCTGCCCGGGACTGGAAGGTGAGTTCTCGGGTGGTCCTGACCACACCCGCTCGGTTGGGTGGTCTCCGAGAGGGAGGAAGTCAGCGCCGGCTTCTCGGGGGCGCGGGCCGAGTTTGTCCCCGGAGAGGACCGGGAAACCGCCCCCGGGGCACCCCACCCGGATCTGGAGCGGCGGATCTGAAGCCCTACGGCTTCGGCTTTTCTCCTCGAGGGCTTCTGGGGCCGGTGTTTCCGCTCCTTTACTTGGTTTGGGGGCCAGGGACATGGGGACAAGACCGACCTGAGAAAGCTAGAGTCAGCGAGTGCCCTGGGCGGGGGCTCCCAGACTGCACCCGCAGCGAGGCCCGCCCGCCAACCTTGGGGCCCTTCACTAGGCCGTTGTAATCGGGGAACGATGATGCCAGGGCGACTCTGCCCTGGATATTTCAGCCCCAGATCTACCTTCTTTTCCCATATGTCCACTTTCTGGGACTAGAAGAAGGAAGACTGCCGACTCGGAGGGGCTGGGCCGCCGGTTTCTCCTTCGCGTGTCATTTGAAGGCGAGGGTGTGGAGCTGTGAGTGTTTACCGCCTGTATTCGTTTCGCAGTTTCTATTTATCCTCTGAAGTCTCTTCGGAGAAAAGAATTCAATTAGTTTATTAAAGTTTATCTCTCTTGCTCATGAGGCTCTGAAATGCACTTAGGATTCATTTGTTAAACTTCATTCAAAGTTAAATATTAACTTTGAAGTTAAGAATTTGTACTTCTTCCTCATTTTGACCCAATGGTCGACGCAGCATATTTAATATGTAAAGAGGATGAAAGAAATATTTTAAAATAAAACCAGGGGCGTTTTGTTATTGTTAGGGAGTGAAAAATTCCACTGTCTTCGTATGAGACAAAGTGAGGTCAACTAAGCTAAGTAGAGATCTCGTTTTTGGCAAATTACTTAATCTCTAGCTTTGACACCCCCACCCGCACCCCCTGTAAATGAAGAAGGTTACCTATTCATTCAGTAAATATTTCCTAAATGTTTAGTTTGTGCAAGCACCATGCTGAGTTAGTGGGAGGATGAATAAATTCAGTGAATCTTAACTAGTGAGAAAAACATGCTGAAAGACGACTAACTCCCAAAGCAGGGTGAGAGAATTGTTAAAGAGAGGTTAAACTGTGTTGTGAGAACACCAGGGAAGGATAGATTTGTTTTGACTGGAGGGAAAAGATGAGTCTTCATGGAGGATGGCATATGAGTTAGATTTTGAAGACAGGAAAGGATTTCAAAGATCACAGCTGGATTGCAGCGTTTATTACTGGAGGGTCTTATTACTGAAGAACTATCCCAAGGGAAAGATCTTGAACACTGAAATAGGTTGGAATGTTCATTTAGTAGCCAATTCAGTGTGTACTGGAGAAAAGGATTCATTGAGGAGTATAGTGGATGCTTTAACTGAAACAGTATTTGAGGACATACTGTTGAATATTTAAAATGCCACGCTTAGGGATTTGACTGTTAATTCTGAGGCACTGAACTTTGGGCAAGGGAAGTGACATAAACTTCTCTGTGTTTTGGAAAGATAACTAGAGTGGCTGCATAAAAGATGGATTGGAAAGGGGAATTTTAAGGGCAAGGTGGCCAGTTAGAAGCTTGTTTTCATGTTGGAGTTGAAAGATAATGAAAAACCTAAACAGTACATTATGGTAGGAATAAATTTGGAGGAATCAGAACCACTGGGATTATTTAGATATGGAGGATGAGAGAGATTGTTCAAGATCTAGAGTTTGTAGCTGAGTGGGAGGAAAATTGGGCAATAACTGAAATGGATAATACGGGAAGAAGAACAGGTTTGGTGGGGAAGATGACAATCTGGATTTTGGACATGGTTAAAATTGAGATAAACATCCACTTGGGGATACCTAGCAAGCAGTTAGAAATAGTTTGAGTTCAGAGAGAGGTTAGTAATAGAGACAAAAATTTGGGTATCATTTATCATTTGTGGTGTCATTCATTCAATATGCAAATATTTATTTAGTGCCTACTAGCTGCTTACAGAGAAGCTTGCATAAAAGCCCTTAAAGCTCATAGTAAAGACAGTCTCAGAGCTTCATAGTATCAGAAATGACTCTTGGAGACCTAAATTCCTTATGAATTACATACAGTACTCTGCCAGGCACCAGGTGATGGGTTCTGGGTGCTAGGAGATAAAGTAGTGAACAAGACAGACTAGTTCTTGTCCTTGTTTATGGAGCTTACAATTTGTAAACAAGCTTGCCCTTTTTTATGATAGCCAGACAAAAAGTGAATACTATATAAAAACAAAAGAATTCGAAATTGTGATGGGTGCTGTAATGGAAACAGTAGGGATGGATAGAAAGTAAACTGGGGTTATGGGGAACCTTCCTGGGATAAAGTGATCAGGCATACATAACCTTTTTATGTGAGTTGATGGTTGAACAGAGCCCTGAAGAATAAAAAAACAGCTAACCAATGGAAGAGAAAGTATTCCTAGGTAGAGGAAATGACACGTGCAAATCACTAGCATAGGAAAGAGCTAAATGTGTTCAAGGAACTAAGGGAGAGCCATTTGGCTGGAGCTTGGTGAGCAAGTAATAGAGAACAACTCTGGAATGTCTTTGGAGAAGCAGGAATGTATCACATATGTCCTTATAGGACTGGATAAGGATTTTGGATTTTTTCTAGATATATTGGGAAGCCACGTGAAGAAAATGCGAAAATTCATAGTTTAAGATGATATTGAGTGATGCAAAGAGAACAGAATGAAGGGAGGCAAAGAATAGAAGCAGGGAGACCAGTTAGGAGGCAGTAATGGTACTTTAAGGCAACAGTTGATGGTGGCCTGGAGTGGAGTAGAGGCAGTAGGAGTAGGTAGGTTAGAGATAGACTCAAGACCAGACTTGTAGCTGGACTGCATACTGCAAGCAAAGGAAAGAAGTTATAAAAGTAACTTCTAAATGGGGTGAATGATGGCCTTCCCTTGAGTGGAGGATTGTGGTCAGAGGGGCTGGCAGGGGATAATGGGAAACGGTTGGGAGAGAATTCATTTTGAATATGTTAAATTTGAGATATCAAAACATCAGGTAGAGATGTCAAATAAGCAATTATATATACAAGTTTGTAGCTCAGAGGACATATCTAGGCTATAGGTATGGCGAGGGAGGAGGGTTCAGGATGGGGAACACTTGTATACCTGTGGCGGATTCATTTCGATATTTGGCAAAAACTAATACAATATTGTAAAGTTTAAAAATAAAATAAAATTTAAAAATAAATAAATAAAAAAAAAATTTTTTGGAGACCATGTCATTTAAAGCCATGCGTTCACACTAGGAGGGTAATATAATATAGTAAGAGAAGAGGGCCTGCAAACTCCTGAGGAACATTAGTATTTAGAAGGTGAGTTGAAGAGGAATATAGGTGTTATCAGAGAAGGCTGGAGGAGTGGCCAATGAGGTAGGATTAAAATGAGAATCTTAGAGGCAAAAGAGAGTAAAGTGTTTGTGGAAGGAGGCAATGCTTCTAAGGGAAAATATCAGTTATGACTCTGGTTGCAAATGACCAATTTACTTGAGGAGAAGAGTTTATGACAAGGATGTGGGCAGCTCACAGGATCAAAGGAAATACTGAAGGCCCTGGCTTTGAAAAGGACAGAAATCTGAGCAGCCCCAGGGGGAGACTGATAATTGCAGTACTAGAATGAACAGGTTGCTGTAGCAGTTTTTACCTTTTAGTTACTTACTTCTTTTAGAATTCACGTTCTAAGGTAAAGTATCTGATGAACAAATCAGTTGACTGCCCAACAGTTCATTAGGATAGGAAAGAACACCTTACTCTACAGTCCCACCAAGAATGTATCCAGTGAGGGAGGGGTAGATCCCCAAATAAAGTGTGGATCCTGTTACCTAAACAGGGGGAATGAATGTGGAACAATCAAAAATAATAGTTGTCCTTTGCAAAGTTTAAGTAAGATGAAAACAGCAAAGTATCCATTAAATTTGGCAGCATGAAGATCATTGGCTTTAAATTTGTCTCTGAAGGATTGCAGAGAAATGGGGAGGTGACGAATAAAAATCAGGGCCGTAGGAATGGGGCACCCCAGAACATCCCAGGAAGAGAAGAAGGAAGGCCCAGGATGCACGTTACAGTTTCTGAAAGTCTTTCTGGCCTCACAGTTCTCTGTTCCTGATGTCTTTGATCAGTCCTCATTACCATTTTATCGTTAAAATTTAATTAACTCTCATGCTATATCTTATACTAGATATGATATTAAAAAGTTACTTGATTTTTCTGTTTCTTTCTCTACCATTTTATACCAAAACTTAAACTGCTCTTTTATAAATTTAAAATTTTGGTCTTTGTAATTCATTAGCATTAGTATAATTTTGTTTTTGTTTTTTAAGTATTACTGAATATTGTTCCCTTCTGTATCTTTGGTCAGCCACAGGTAGAAGTGGACGGAGCTGAGAAGCAGATTGGCACATGGGGAGAGAGATTAGTCCTCTCTGTTGAACTTATGTGCTTTATTTTAACCTTTGTGAGGAGTGCCCAGTTGAGGGAGCACAGTGTTTTGCAGTTTCTTCTCTTTTTTCTCATCCTGTCTCCCTCTTCCCCTTCTTTACCAAACTGAGTTAAGGTCAAGGCATTTTCTGCCTCCCTCAGGAGAATAAGAACAACGCTGGTATTCTGGGCTTTGTATTCTAGAGTGGAATCACATTGCTTTTTGGAGGCTGACACAATGATGTTCTGTTTCTTTCATGATGCAGAGTATTAAAAGCCCCTGGTCATCTTTCCGTTTGGAATACATGCCCTTCTGTATGGCAGTCAGGACTGAGGCAGGAGACCTGTATCAGCTCTGTTCCCTTATAGCTTGATTAGTTTACTTTGGTCTGGTTTTTCCTCCCAGTATTTCTCCATGTAGCCTGCATTGGTTTTAGGCCATATCTGCTCTGGGAAATGGTGTTACCACTAATTCCTGTGTAGCATATGAGAGTTCTTCACTGAGGTGTGGGACCAAAAACTGGTTAATTATAAAGACATTTTGTCTTTCTTTGCTGATTGGTGCCTAGTGTATAGTATTTTCCTTTGCAGACGTTTAGGGAAGTTTGAAACCACTAGACCATTCAGGTATGACCTAAATCAAATCCTTTATGATTATACAGTGGAAGTGAGAAATAGATTTAAGGGCCTAGATCTGATAGAGTGCCTGATGAACTATGGACGGAGGTTCGTGACATTGTACAGGAGACCGGGATCAAGACCATCCCCATGGAAAAGAAATGCAAAAAAGCAAAATGGCTGTCTGAGGAGGCCTTACAAACAGCTGTGAAAAGAAGAGAAGCGAAAAGCAAAGGAGAAAAGGAAAGATATAAGCATCTGAATGCAGAATTCCAAAGATTAGCAAGAAGAGATAAGAAAGCCTTCCTCAGAGATCAATGCAAAGAAAAGAGGAAAACAACAGAATGGGAAAGACTAGAGATCTCTTCAAGGAAATTAGAGATACTAAGGAAACATTTCATGCAAAGATGGGCTCGATAAAGGACAGAAATGGTATGGACCTGACAGAAGCAGAAGATATTAAGAAGAGGTGGCAGGAATACACAGAAGAACTGTACAAAAAACATCTTCACGACCCAGATAATCACGATGGTATGATCACTCACCTAGAGCCAGACATCCTGGAATGTGAAGTCAAGTGGGCCTTAGAAAGCATCACTATGAACAAAGCTAGTGGAGGTGATAGAATTCCAGTTGAGCTATTCCAAATCCTGAAAGATGATGCTGTGAAAGTGCTGCACTCAATATGCCAGCAAATTTTGAAAACTCATCAGTGGCCACAGGACTGAAAAGGTCAGTTTTCATTCCAATCCCAAAGAAAGGCAATGCCAAAGAATGCTCAAACTACCACACAATTGCACTCATCTCACACGCTAGTAAAGTAATGCTCAAAATTCTCCAAGCCAGGCTTCAGCAATACATGAACCATGAACTTCTAGATGTTCAAGCTGGTTTTAGAAAAGGCAGAGGAACCAGAGATCAAATTGCCAACATCCGCTGGATCATGGAAAAAGCAAGAGAGTTCCAGAAAAGCATCTATTTCTGCTTTATTGACTATGCCAAAGCCTTTGACTGTGTGGATCACAATAAACTGTGGAAAATTCTGAAAGAGATGGGAATACCAGACCACCTGACCTGCCTCTTGAGAAACCTGTATGCAGGTCAGGAAGCAACAGTTAGAACTGGACATGGAACAACAGACTGGCTCCAAATAGGAAAAGGAGTACTTCAAGGCTGTATATTGTCACCCTGCTTATTTAACTTCTATGCAGAGTACATCATGAGAAACACTGGGCTGGAAGAAGCACAAGCTGGAATCAAGATTGCCGGGAGAAATATCAATAACCTCAGATATGCAGATGACACCACCCTTATGGCAGAAAGTGAAGAGGAACTCAAAAGCCTCTTGATGAAAGTGAAAGAGGAGAGTGAAAAAGTTGGCTTAAAGCTCAACATTCAGAAAACGAAGATCATGGCATCTGGTCCCATCACTTCATGGGAAATAGATGGGGAAACAGTGGAAACAGTGTCAGACTTTATTTTTCTGGGCTCCAAAATCACTGCAGATGGTGACTGCAGCCATGAAATTTTTAAGACGCTTACTCCTTGGAAGGAAAGTTATGACCAACCTATATAGCATATTGAAAAGCAGAGACATTATTTTGCCAACAAAGGTCCGTCTAGTCAAGGCTATGGTTTTTCCTGTGGTCGTGTATGGATGTGAGAGTTGGACTGTGAAGCAGGCTGAGCGCCAAAGAATTGATGCTTTTGAACTGTGGTGTTGGAGAAGAGTCTTGAGAGTCCCTTGGACTGTAAGGAGATCCAACCAGTCCATTCTGAAGGAGATCAGCCCTGGGATTTCTTTGGAAGGATTGATGCTAAAGCTGAAACTCCAGTACTTTGGCCACCTCATGTGGAGTTGACTCATTGGAAAAGACTCTGATGCTGGAAGGGATTGGGGGCAGGAGGAGAAAGGGACAACAGAGGATGAGATGGCTGGATGGCATCACTGACTCGATGGACGTGAATTTGGGTGGACTCTGGGAGTTGGTGATGGACAGGGAGGCCTGCCGTGCTGCAGTCCATGGGGTCTCAAAGAGTGGGTCATGACTGAGTGACTGAACTGAACTGAACCGAAAGGATTTGATAGATTTGCTTGTTTCTTAAGCATTTATGCAAAACTTTGCTTCTGAAGAATTTTATCATTATTTCTGTTAACTGATAGGTAAGTAAGCTTAGGGTATATCTATTTCATTTCAGTATTTCAGATGAGTTTCCTAGGGCCAAGAAGATGAGTAGCTTGCCCAAGTCTCAACCAGAGAAACAGAGGCAGAATTTATGTTCCTTCTTTAGACACCTTGGATTTTTTTTAAAAACACCTCAACTTTTTTATTGAATTTAGCTTCTTAGTATTAATGCATAATTTGCTGGATGATGTTGAGTGTACTGTAGAAAAATAATACAGTTTATCAAACTGCAGTTCCTAGGATTTATTTGGTTAAAAGCAGAGGGAAAGTTGTTCTCCGTATGGTCCTGATCATAGAGATTGCTGTTGTCCTTAATCTACTTTGCTGTTGTTAGGAGTTCTCTCATTACTTATTCCCAGAACATTTCAGAGCTTCTTATGTTTTTTGCTTTGGTTTGTGCAAAGGTTTGTGTTGCCTGCATTCTTTTTAACTCTTAGGCTGACTATGGGATAATATATTCAATAATAGCAGTGGCAGAATCAATGGGTTTCTAAAAATACAATATGTGCCAGACCAAGATTATTTTCTTTAAGCAGTATGATTTGATGGCCATAGGGAACCATAGAGGCAGTAAAATTTAGCTGTTACCCAGGATAGAGGGCAAAAGGGTCTGAAAAGTACTATTAGACCAATCCTTGGGTTTCTGAGATCAGTTTGTTTTGTTATAAACTCTTTATCCAGAGCTAAGATTCTTTATGTATGATTTTTGGAAAATATGATTTGATGTGCCTGGCCTTTGTTGCTGACAATTAAGTACCATTATCTCTTTTATTATTTATGATACTAAATTAGTAATTTTTCTGTTCAAAAGGAAATAAGGATACAGAGTTTATCAGTCCACCAGGTAAAGGTAGAAAATAAGCATGAACAAATGATTGTCCACATTAAAGGATGTTGAGTGATCCTTTAATCACAGGATACTACTTGGTGTTGCATCTCTAATCTCTTATCTTAATTAACAGCATAAGAAATCCTGAGAAGAAATTTCCTCTGAGACCCATAATTATCTTAAGAATAGCTTCCCTTTGAGTAGAGCTATGCCTTTCACTCTGCATGCATGCTAAGTCACTTCTGTTGTCTCTGACTGTTTGCAACGCTATGGATTGTAGCCCACCAGGCTCCTCTGTCCATGGGATTCTCCAGGCAAGAATACTGGAGTGAGTTGCCTTTATTGCATTTGAAGGAAAAACCTGGACACTCCCCTCACCTCACACTTGTAAATTATTTTCATTGTAATTACTCTAAATGTATTCAAACAAAAAGCTAAGTAATCCTTATCCCTCCTATATTGAACCTGATGACCCTTAACTATAAAATCAAAACAAATTTACAAATAATTCAGTAATAGCAATGGTAAGGTCAGTGGAATTTTTAAAAATATATGTGCTGAATCAAGATTGTTTTCTTAAGCAATCTCATGTGTCTTGATTGCCATGTATTAAGTAGGTAGGAACCAGGTATTTAGTACAATTTAGGTTATCAGTGTTATGTCCGTTGTTACAACGGATTTATATTTTTATTTGTAAGTTGTTTAGTCTCTAAGCCATGTCCAACTTTTGTGATCCCGTGGACTGTAGCCCGCCAGGCTCCTCTGTCCATGGGATTTCCCAAGCAAGAATACTGGAGTGGGTTGCCATTTCTTTCTCCAGGGGATCATCCTGACCCAGGGATTGAAACTGCATCTCTTGCATTGGCAGGTGGATTCTTTACCTCTGAACCACCAGGGAAGCCCTTATGAATAAGTATATAGATGTTAACCACACTAAAACCTAAGAAAATCCAAATTAGATTAAAATTCATATTATGTAGTAGAGATGTTGTTTTACTGAAATGAGCATATTGAGCATAATAGCTGATGCTGGGAAAGATTGAAGACAGGAGGAGAAGGGGACAACAGAGGATGAGATGGTTGGATGGCATCACTAACTTGATGGACATGAGTTTGAGTAAGGTCCGGGAGTTGGTGATGGGCAGGGGAGTCTGGTGTACTGCAGTCCATGGGGTTGCAAAGAATTGGACACAACTGAGTGACTAAACTAAATATTGAGCTGAATAGTGGAAAGATTTAGCTTTGGATTCGCTAATATACATAATCTACGTATATATTTTAGCTTTAATAATAGCAACGTAGAGAATATCATACAAGGTAGTATTTATAATGTGAAGGCATTGTGAAGCAGTTTATCATAATCAGATCTCATATTCATCTAAAACTGGCCAGAAGTCCTTGAACACCAATTTCAGTGAGGTATTATTTGGTAACTTAGTAGAGTTAGAGTTGCCTTATTCAGAAGAAAATAATACAGAATGGAAGAAAGTTTATGCAAATCTTTTATCTGGTAAGAGACTTGTATCTGGAATATGTAAAAAATTCTTACAACTCAATAATAAAAAGACAACTAAATTTAAAAATGGGCCAATGATCTGAATAAGCATTTCTCCAAAAATGATGTACAAATGGCATATAAGTACATGAAAAGATGCTCAACATTATTAGCCATCAGGTTATGCAACTCAAAACTGCACTGAATTACCACTTCATACCTACTAGGATGGCTGTCTTTAAAAAGATGTAATTTTAAAAAGTGAGGATAGGGAGAAATTGGATCCCTCATGCACTACTGGTGGGATTGTAAAGTGGTGCGGCCACTTTGGAAGATAGCCTGGTAATTCCTCAAGAGGGTAAAACACAGTTACTGTATCATCTTATCAGTTCTATTCTCAAATGTATACCCCAAAGAATAAAAACATGTTCACACAAAAATTTTCCATATGAATCTTCATAGCAAAATTATTCATGATAGCCAAATTGGAAAACAACCCAAATGACCATCAACTGAAAAATGGATAAATAAAACGTATAATATATCCATGCAGTAGAATAATGTAAAAAGAAATTAAGTACTGATACATTCTGTGACACAGGTTAACATTGGAAACATTATGCTAAGTGAAAGCAACCAAGCACAAAAGATTACATATATGATTCCATTTATATGAAATATTCAGAATAGGCAAATCCATAGAGACAAAAAATAGATTAGTAGTTGCCTAGGCTTGGTCAGGGAAAGTTTTGGGAGGAAATGGGGAGGGATTACTAATGGGTTTCTTTTGGGGGGTGATGAAATTGTTGTAAAATTGATCATGGTTATGGTCACATAACTGAATATACTAAAAAAATTAGTTGTACTTTTGGAGTGAATTGTATGATATGTGAATTACATCTCAGTGAAGCTGTTACATAAAAAACATTTGAATTGTTTTTGAAATCTCTTAAATGGGTAATTTGAATTGGGACTAGAAATAGCTCAATGTACATATCAGGTTGCTGTGTTAAAGATGAGATCCACCAGTACACTTGATAAGGTACTGAGTGCTCCAGCACAGATTCTTTTGAGGTCATCTGCCTGTTGTATTGCAACCTACTTGTCTTTCTTTTATTTATACAGCAAACATACAGACCACAAACTGGGCACCAAATTGTATGGTAGAACTCAGTTGTTGTTCAGTCGCTCAATTGTGTCCAACTTTTTGCAACCCCATGGACTACAGCACGCCAGGCTTCCCTGTCCATCGCCAACTCTTGGAGTTTACTCAGACTCATGTCCATTGAGTCAGTGATGCCATCCAACCATCTCATCCTGTCGCCCCTTCTCCTTCTGCCCTCAATCTTTTCCAGTATCAGGATCTTTTCCAGTGAGTTGGCTTTTCACATCAGGTGGCCAAAGTATTGGAGCTTCAGCTTCAGTATCAGTCTTTCCAGTGAATATTCAGAGTTGATTTCCTTTAGGATTGACTGGTTTGATCTTGCTGTTCAAGGGACTCTCAAGTCTTCTCCAGCACCACAGTTCAAAAGCATCAATTCTTCTGCACTCAGCCTTTTTTATTGTCTAGCTCTCACATTCATACATGACTACTGGAAAAACACAGAACTCAGTTATAATATGGATACTGATTTGTTCCAGAAATTGCATGGGTGTTAATTTTTTAAAAATTATCATTGAAATGAAAACACTAAAATGAAATGTCACAGATAACCATGAACCCTTGAGAAATGGTGATCTAGAGGTGGCTCTTAAACTATAAGAGAGGTGGCAGCTCCCTTCTCTACATTATTATAACAGATTTGTAAAATTGTCTAAAATCTAGTATATCTGATTTTTTCCCCTTGTTTGGTACACATATTCATATGCTTAATTTAAAAAAATTTTTCATTAGTAAGGATATCAGAAATGGAGCCAGTACCATTAGTTTCTAAGAAAACTAACAAATAAAAAGGGCAGTAAATAGTTGTCTAGTTTCTTAGAGATTTTAGAATCCTGGAATCTTAAAGTTGGAAGAACCCTAAGGATAACCTAAACAAACATTTGATAATTTCTTGGCTCTTGAAATGAGCTGAAATTGGGGAAAAGGAATTCTTAAATCCTGAAGATTCAAGACCAGACCTAGAGGGATTTAATTACTATTTTTGCTAACTTGCTCTGGGTGGGAGTGCTGGCTCTGCAGCTTAATAATTTGGACAAATAATTGTACTGAACCTTGGTTCCTTCTTCTATGAAAAGAGAGATTGGTAAACTACATTGAGCAGTTACAGTGTTCAAGTGAGAAAAACATGTAAAGGGAAAAGTCGGATTTACGACACTTAATTTTATGTGGTAAACTTAAAGCAAGCCTTTTCATTTACATTTTATAAGTTTTTTTTTATGATGAAAATGAGGATTTCTGGAAGCCAGCAATGGGGAGAGGATTGAACCAAGAGGGCAATAAACGTTTATTCACGTACTTCTAAATGCCTTTTTTTGTAGAGTAAGTCTTTCTTGTTCTGACTTTCCATTCTACCTTGGTATGTATTGAAAACTCCCATCCTTGATATATTTTATACTGTATGCTTACTTTGTATATAGTTGTGCTCCCAATTTTAGCAAAAATTGTGCAAAATAAGGCAGACTTATTTGCCAAAATCCTGAAAGAAAAGTTGTAAGAAAGTAAGAATTCAGAGGATGGGAGGTAAGATGGCACAATAGAAGGATCTTGAGTTCACCCTGTCTCATGAACACACCAAAATCACTACTCACTGCTGAACAATCATCAGTGAAAAAGACTGGAACCTGCCAAAAAGATACTTTACATCCAAAGACAAGGAAGAAGCCACAAGATGATAGGAGAGGCACACTTTTGATATAATCAAATCCCATACTCCCCAGGACGGCAGCCCACAAACTGGAGAATAATTATATTGCAGAAGTTCTCCCACAGGAGTAAGAGTTCTGAGCTCCAAGTTAGGCTACCCATCCTGGGGATCTGGCATCTGAAGGGGGAGCACCTGGAGCATTTGGTTCTTCATTTCTGGAGCTCCACAGGACTGAGGGAAACAGAGACTTCACTCTTGGAGGGTGCATATAAGGTCTCACATGCACCAGAACCTAGGGCAGAAGCAGTGACTTCTTAGGAACCTGGACCAGACCTACCTGTTGGTCTTGGAGGGTCTCTTTGGGAAGCGGGCAGTGACTGCGGCTGACCCTGAGGACGTCAACAGTGTTGGCAGAGATATTGGGGTGTATTCATCTGTGAACTCTCGCTGGCAGCTGACATCTTGCTTGGGTCATTACCACCAAGACCTGGCTCCACCCAACAGCCTATAGTCCTGCGATGCCTCAGGCCAAGCAACAGGGCAGGAACACAGCCCCACTATTAGCAGATAGGCTGCCTAAAGACTTCCTGATCCCACAGCCACCTTGCCGCTTGACTCAGCCCTGCCCACCAGGTAGACACCAGAAGCAAGAAAACTACAACCCCGCAGTCTGTGGAACTGAGTCTGCACATAGTTATCAGAACCTGCTCTGGGACCAGGTGGGTGCTGGCCCTTGGGTGACAAGAGGAGAGTGTACTGCTGGGACACAGAGGACATCCCTTGCAGAGGACCACTTCTCCAAGGCTGAGAAACATAACTAACCTACCACATACACAAAAATTCAAACAGAAATTTAGACAAAATGAAATGGCAAAAATTATGTTCCAGACAGAGGAACAAGATGAAACCCCCAAGCATCAACTAAGTGAAGTGGAGAAAGGAAGCAATCTACCTAAGAAAGAATTTAGAATGATGACTGTAAAGATAATGCAAGACCTCAGGGAAAGAATGGATGCACAGAGTGAGAAGTTACAAGAAGTTTTTAACAGAGTTAGAAAATATAAAGACCAGCCAGACAGAGTTGTAGAAGATAATAACTGAAATGAAAAATACACTAGAAGGAAATCTGTAGCAGAATAGATGAGGCGGGATGGATCAGGGAGCTGGAAGAAAGAGTGGTGGAATTCACTGCTGCAGAACAGAAAAAAAGAATGAAAAAAAAAATGAGGCTAGTTTTAAGAGACCTTTGGGACAACATCTGACACACTAACATTCCAATTATAGGGGTCCCAGAAGGAAAAGAGAGAAAGGGCCTGAGAAAATATCTGAAGAGATAATAGCTGAAAACTTCCTAACGGGAAAGGAAGCAGTCACCCACGTCCACGAAGTGCGAAGAGTCTCATACAGGATTAACCTAAGGAGGAAGATGCCAAGACACATAGTAATCAAAATGACAAAAACTAAAGATAAAATATTAAAAGCAACAAGGGCTAAGCAACAAATAACATACGTAGGAACTCCCACAATGTTATCAGCTGATTTTTCAGTAGAAACTCTGCTGGCCAGAAGGGAGTGAATAAAAGAAGAAACTGCAAACAAGAATCCTCTACCCAGCAAGGTTCTTGTTCAGATTTGATGGAGAAACCAAACTTTATAGGCAAGCAAAAGCTAAAGTGATTCATCACCACCAAACCAGTTTACACCAAACGCTAAAGAACCTTCTCTAGGTGGAAAAGAAAGGGCCACAACTAGAAAAAAGAAAATTATGAAATACGCAAGCTCACTGGTAAAGGCAAACATCCAGTAATGGTAGGAAATCATCCACACATAAACTAGGTAGGGAAGTTAAAAAAGTAATGAAATCATCTGTATCCACACTAAGCAGTTAAGGGACACACAAAACAATTAGATGTAAAATACGATATCAAAACCAGTAATCGTGAGAGGAGGAGAGTAAAAATG
Source organism: Bos mutus (assembly GCF_027580195.1). NCBI lineage: Eukaryota > Metazoa > Chordata > Mammalia > Artiodactyla > Bovidae > Bos > Bos mutus. The sequence goes on along the minus strand of NC_091626.1, from coordinate 23,442,049 downwards.
CAGGATATCTAAAATGCATTTGGAATTAAGATATCAACAACTTAAAGCAATCGTGTGTGTGTGTGTGTGTGTGTGTGTGTGTGTGTGTGTTTTAGAGAGAGAGATAGAGAGACTACTATACCAGAACCTCATGGTAGGGACTTTCTTGGTGGTCAGGTGGTTGAGAATCTGCCTTCCAAAGCAGAGGATGCAGGTTTGATCACTGGTCCAAGAACTAAGATCCCACAAGCCATGACACAGCTAAGCCACGTGCTACAACTAGAGAAGGCTGTGTGCTGCAGCGAAGAGGTTGCACACTGCAGCAAAGACCCAGCACAGCCAAAAAGCAAAATGAAACGAAAACAAAACAAAAACCAACCTCATGGTAATCACACACCAAAAATCTGTAATAGCTAAATACACACAAAAAACGAAAAAGAAATCCAAACACAACACTGAAGATAGTCATGAAGAAAGTAAGAATTTAAGTTGGGGAAACAGCTTCATGAGGGTCCCAAGAGTTCTGTTTTTTTGGGAAACGCTGTTCAAATTTTGACTGTATAACTATCTTTTATACAAAATTGAGAAATTAAGAAAAATGTTACACCAGGCTACCACACCCACCCAGTACAGCAACTGTCACGGCTGTGTGAATTTTGTTTTACTTTTTCCTGTGTACTTTTTCCTGTGCATGTCTTAACTGGTTTTAATGACAGCGAATGTATCATTTTGTATTTCATTTTTGTAATTTAATGTCATTAACATTTTTTGTTGTTGCTTTGTTTTCATAAATATTTTTAAGTGACAGTGTCATACTGTAGTCAGCCATTACTTAAATGAATATATATGTGTATTTATATGTTGCTTATAGTGTTATTTATTATCACAGATGATAAGGTGAAATTCCTTGGGCATATAGCTTTTTCCATATTTAAAACCTTTGCTTATTTTTTATTTTAAAATTTATTTTATTGAAGTATAGTTGATTTACAGTGTTGTGTTTCTGCTGTACAGCGTAATGACTCATATGTGTATATATATGTATATATACACATGTGTTCATATTCTTTTCCATTGTGGTTTATTACAGGATATTGAATATAGTTTTGTGCTATACAGTAGGACCTTGTTCTTTATCCATTCTATATATAATCATTTGTATCTGCTAATCCCAATCCATTTCTCCCCTACCTACTTCCCCCTTGGCAACCAAAAGTCTGTTCTCTGTGTTCTTAGAATAGATTCTTAGTAGAAATTCTACATCAAAGTATGACTTTTTATGGGTTTTGATACATGTTTGGCTTGTTCTATTTTAAAACAAGTGTTTGGGGCTGAATTCTTTATTTGCTGTTGTGATTTGGGAATATATAAAGAAGTGGCTTTGTTTTTTTAACTACATTTTCCTGCTGCTCTGAAGTTTCTCTCTCTCTCGTTTTTCCTTTTTTAGGCGACATTGATTACCCAGCCAGCACAGCATCTTACAGGAAAAGCATAGCACTTCCTAGAGGAATATGAGCACAACAGGAAGGTGTCATTGACTCTGAATTAAAATTTCAACCTGTCCCCTGAACAGCTACAGAATTTGGAAGCTGAATCAATGTTATCAGATGAGTTAGAATCCAAACCAGAGGTGAGCCCAGACAACTGGTTTCTTTTTCTTTTGGTGGGCTGTGTTAGAGAGTTTATTCTTAGTTCAAGAGTCAGCAAACTTTTTCTGTAATGGGCCAGGTAGTAAATATTTTAAGTTTTGTAGGTCATATGGTTTTGGTTGTAGATCAGATCAGATCAGATCAGTCGCTCAGTCGTGTCTGACTCTTTGCAACCCCATGAATCGCAGCACTCCAGGCCTCCCTGTCCATCACCAACTCCCGGAATTCACTGAGACTCACGTCCATCGAGTCAGTGATGCCATCCAGCCATCTCATCCTCTGTTGTCCCCTTCTCCTCCTGCCCCCAATCCCTCCCAGCATCAGAGTCTTTTCCAATGAGTCAACTCTTCGCATGAGGTGGCCAAAGTACTGGAGTTTCAGCTTTAGCATTGTTTCTTCCAAAGAAAACCCAGGGCTGATCTCCTTCAGAATGGACTGTTTGGATCTCCTTGCAGTCCAAGGGACTCTCAAGACTCTTCTCCAACACCACAGTTCAAAAGCATCAATTCTTTGGCGCTCAGCCTGCTTCACAGTCCAACTCTCACATCCATACATGATCACAGGAAAAACCATAGCCTTGACTAGATGCACCTTTGTTGGCAAAGTAATGTAAATACTAGTTTGTTATTTTTCTATTACTAATTACTTTCTCAAAAATTTAAAACTTCAATTCTTACCTTTTATGACTTTTTATATTTGTTAGTTTTGGGGCTTCCCTTGTGGTTCAGCTGGTAAAGAATCCGCCTGCAATGTGGAAGACCTGGGTTTGATCCCTGGGTTGGGAAGATCCCCCGGAGAAGGGAAAGGCTACCCACTTCAGTATTCTGGCGTGGAGAATTCCATGGACTGTATATGTATAGTCCATGGGGTCGCAAAGAGTTGGACACGGCTGGGAAGCTTTCACTGTCACATTTTTTTTAAATAAGTATAAATTATTATACATTTAGATAATGACAAAATTTATTTTTGTATGGCATATATATGTACACATATGTAAATCTTTACTACCACAAACCATGTTAATTTTGTATATATTAATATAATTATATTGATTATATAATTGCATATATTAATAAGTTTTCTTTTTAAATGTGATTAAGGGATTTAAACATAATTTTTATTCATTTTTCTCATTCTAATTTTAGAATATTTGTGTTGTTTAGTAGAAAGATAGCTAAATTTGGAATCATGTTACCTAAGTATGAAGACTGACACTGCTCCTAACTAGTGATGTGACCTTGGACTAATGACTTAGCGTCTTCATCTTGATTTCTTACCTTTAAAATACATGCAATTTTACTGAGTTCAGTGAGGATTAAAAGAGCCAATACACAGAAAAGTGCTTTATAAGGTATATTATAATCATACATATTGTTGCAGTTGAATTTGTAATAGCCACCATTTATAATTATAATTATTTTTATCATTTCTCTGTTTTGTGAAAGGTTATTACTTTCCATATCATTCAATTTTTGTCTAGAATAGAACATTTGATAAAAATATTTTGTAGTTAATCTGGTTTTTCTATGAATAAGGCAGATAGTAGTGAGCAATCAAGACTTAATTCAATACGTAGTCTCCTTTTGGTAAATTCAGAAGTTTAGATATATTTCTGAGAACTTGTATTATTTGTTGTCTCCACATCCCCCTCTTCCTCTTCAGCTCCTGGTACAGTTTGTTCAGAATACGTCCATCCCCCTGGGACAGGGGTTAGTAGAATCAGAAGCTAAAGACATAACTTGCTTGTCCCTACTACCAGTGACTGAAGCCTCAGAATGCAGTCGGCTAATGTTACCAGGTAAAAATTAGTGTCATCAAAGATAAGCTAAACAAGACTTAAAAGAACTTAGCCTGCTCTGTGGTGGTGGAATGGGATAACTGCCTTTATAACTGACTGGTAGAAACTGTAAAAATTAGAGGAGTCATGGCGAAAGGCAACCACGGGAGTCATAGTGCATTGGTAGTTTATTTGTTTAATTTTTTGGCTGTGCTGTTCAGCCTGTGGTATCTTAGTTCCCCAACCAGGAATTGAACCTGGGTCCTCAGCATTGAGAGCATGGTGTCCTAACCACTGGACTGTCAACCCCCTGTACCGATAGTTTAAGTCATAAGAACAGATATGAACACCCATAGAGTGAGAGTGAGAAGAAAAGGAGACCAAGGCAGAACTGCATGGAACTTAAGGTACCTATTCAAGGTACAGGGTGAGGCAGGAGAGCCTGTGAAGGAGGGAATAAAAAGAGGCTAGAGCAATAGGAGGAATACTGACATGAAGTGCAGGCATGGAACCCAAGGGAATGGTCAAGTTGACAAATGCTTCTAAGAGGCTAGTGATACAGGGACCATCCCAATGAGATGGGCTCCCCTCATAGCTCAGTTGCTAAAGAATCTACTTGTAGTGCAGAAGACCTGGGTTCAATTCCTGGGTCTGGAAGATCCCCTGGAGAAGGAAATGGCAACCCACTCCAATATTCTTGCCTGGAGAATTACATGGACAGAGGAGCCTGGCAGGCTACAGTCCATGGAGTCGAAAGAGTTGGACTAAACCACCACCAGTGCCATAGGATCAGTGAAGTCATTATTGCCCTAGGCAGGACATGTTCCTTGGAGAGGGAATGGAAAGCCAGGCTGTAGCAGGTTGAGATAGCACTGCAAGGATAAGTCTAGTTGAGGAAGTATACTTTCTAAAGGTTGTCTTGCTATGGGAAGGAAAAAGAGAAGGACATAGAGTAGATTAAAGAGTTAAATTTTTTTAAGATTTGAAATATTAGAGGGTGGTTTTGTGTTAACGGGAAAGAGGCCATTAGAGAAGCCGTGAACAGAAAGAGCGGGTGATTGGTAAGGAGGCTCCAGGAGAGGTAGGAGGAAGTAGTAGAATGCTGAGCATGGGTAGTGAGATTAGCTTTGTATGAGGAGGAGGAGATCCCACCACTTGACTACCAGCAAGGAAAGCATTATTTTTGGATGCAATGAATTCTTTATTTTCTGGAAATTGAAATATTTAAAATTTGGAATATTAATGTTAAATCAGGGGAGTGTCATCTGTTGTGACAGCTTATTTGTTACAACATCTTTTGGTAACTATCCTCTAGTGGTGTTCTTTTCTCTTTGATTTTTTTAGTTTTCCTCTCTGATTTTTGAAATGACTTAAGGGCAGATATATTCAACCAGTGTTGATTTAAAGTGTTTCTATCTAGCTCCTATCTTTCCCACATCTTCCATCTCTCAACTCCCATTTTTCTACTGGTGTGTTGGTAGTCTTTCCAAATCCTTGTGGATTTTCAATATGTAAAAATTTCCGTGTGATAATAAGTGTTGATCTTCATTAGGATTTTCCCCCTAAATTTTCTCTCCTAATTTTAATTTATTGGATAAATATTTTTTAACAATAATGAAGTGAAAACAGAAACAAGAGCATCCATATTCTTTTATACATTACCTTCTTTTAGTTTTAACTTTGATTTAAAATATTTTAGACAGCCAGATATAGATAATAGTAAAGGAAAACCCAAGCACTCACCTCCCAGCTCATGAAACATATTATTAGAAACACAAACGTATCTGTACGTACCTCGCTAACCTCATTCCCCTCCCTCCTAAATATGTGTGGATATATAACCTACATATTTTTAGTTGGGATATGTGATAGACACAGAAAAGCACAAAACTATATGGATATACATTTTGAAGAGTTATTAAGGAAGGAGATACCTACCACCCAGTCAAGAAGGAGAACATTGCCAGGTTTCAGGCCTTCCATGGGTTTCTCCTTGATAAAGAAAACCTCTGTTCTTCCATATGTCACCACTGTCCTCAATTTTTTAACAATTAATTCTTTGTTTTCTAAGTCCTGGAGAAGGGAAAGGCTACCCACTCCAGTATTCTGGCCTAGAAAATCCCATGGACTGTATACTCCGTCGGGTCGCAAAGAGTCAGACATGACTGAGCGACTTTCACTTCACTTCGCTTTCTAAGTTTAATCCCCCAAGTCTCATTCCAGAAAATAAAGAATTCATTGCATCCCAAAATAATGCTTTCCTTGCTAATAGTCTTGTGGACTTTAAATGAGTGGAATCATATGAATGTATCTTGTTGTACCTTTCTTCTTTTACTCTATATTTGTGAGATTCATCCTTGTGTATGCTGTGGTTTGTTTGGTTTCATTGCTGTATACTGTTCTATGAGTATATCACAACTTATTGATCCATGCCACTGTTGATGAATGTGTAGCTATTTTCCAGCATCATATTATGACAAACAGTGCTGCTATGAACTGTATTTAAGAACAGGCTTTTTGTGTGTGTGTGTGGTAAAACATATATAGAATAAAACTTACCATTTAACCAATTCAGTGGCATTAAGTTCATTTACTTTGCTGTGCAACTTCATTAGGCTTTAGAATGGCAGTGTTGTGCCTAGGCTTCTACTTTATTCCTATAATCTTATCGGTTATCTCCTTCAAAAAAGAGAAGAATGTAACCTGCATTCTATGAAGATGAATGAAACCCCTGAAAACATTGGATGCTTTAGCACAATAGTGTAATTCCGCATTATGTTGCAATTAGAATCTTTGGAAATTCATTCCCTCCCCTAGAATAAAGCTCTAGAAGCAAGTCTTCTGAATTATTTCTTTACATCTGGTATAAATCCAGAACCCTCATGAAACATGTTGATGATTCTGTACAGTTTCAATTGTGTTGCAGGCTGTGATTTTTCCCTTAGTAACTCACCAGACGTCTCAAATGCATGTTATAAAAATTAAAGAGTGGCATCTTTTCCCAAGAAAAACAGTTTAAAATTTAAATCCTATTCTTGAGTTAATATTTACTTTGCCTCAAAAGGACAAAGGTCTGTAATGTCCAAATGTGGATGGTTTTTATTAGTTACTGCCAACCGTCAGAGGAGTCTGCCCCTCACATTTTGACTGATGTCCTTTAGAGCTTTAGCTGTCTTTCACACTCTGTTCTTTTCTGAGGCAGATTTTATATTCATAAAATGAAAATGCTATCTGCTCCTATAAGGGTGTTAGTTTCTAAGTGATGTTACAAGGGTGTTAGGTACTGTGTATCAAAATGGTGAACTCCTTGGAGATAGCTACTACATAAAGCTGTGGTATTTTCCCTTTACTAGATGATACTCCAAATCATACGAACTCCTCCAAGGAGGTTCCTTCCTCGGCTGTGTTGAGAAGCCTTCAGGTGAATGTGGGTCCAGACGGAGAAGAGACGAGGGCTCAGACTGTACAGAAGTCTCCAGAGTTTTTGTCTACTCCAGAGTCCCCTAGCTTGTTGCAAGATCTACAGCCAAGTGATAGCACTTCTTTTATTCTTCTTAACCTAACAAGAGCAGGTATTCTTTATATTTTTCTGACCTCTACTCATGCTTAAGAAAAAACTTGGAGGCAGGGCAGGAGGGTGGGGAGGAATAATTAACTTAGTCATACTTAAAATGGAAAGAAGCTATTATTACTATTTTGGAGAATTGGTATAGTTTGGTGATCAATTGAACATATAGAGGAAAAAGGCAGACTCTAAGATGACTTAACATTTTCTTGTTCGGGGGAGTTAAGTGGTATGTTTAGCTAGATGGTGCACACAAGAAAAACAGGATGGGGGGAGAACGATTTGTGCCTGTTGATGTTGAGATTTCAGAGGAACACTTAGGAGGAGAGTTAGAAACAGGAATCCAGAGTTCTAGAGAGGTGTGGTGTGAAATAAGTAGTTTCTAGTGCTTACCAGCATTTGGGAGGTATATGAAACAATGAGCATGAATTCTTTGATTCAGGAGTAGTCTAGGAGCATAAACAGAATCGAGGGCACATCTAGGCCCCTGAAAAAAAATTTAAGGGGGTGATAGAAGAATGGAAAAGAGCCAGTAGAGAGGGATCAAAAAAACTGAATGAGAATGATGTGGGGGAAGCCACATTTAGTATCTTTTCTTCTGTAAATCATACCAAATACTACAAATTGGGCCAGTGAGATGAGGACTGGGAAGTGTATGTCTGGTGAACTTAGCAAGAGCAGTTGTTACTGAGGTAGGAGAGATGGAGCCTAGAGTTAAAAGAGGTGGGGAGTGGACAGCAGGTGAGAAAGTAGATACACGAGTTAGAAGTTAAGAAACTTCAAGAAACATGACTTTGAAGGAATAGGTGAGAAGGTGATATTTAGAATCATACTTGAGATTTTCTATAAAAAAGAAAAATGTGGGAGAGGCTTGAGCTTAGACAGATTGAAAGGCTGAAAGGGAAGCTGTAAGGTGGCCACTAAGGAGGAATGGGTTTGAAGGTGGAGAGGAAATAACTAAAAGATAGGATTGGATCCTAGAGGTAAGGGTTAGCCGGGTTGCTAGGAAACATACTTTGCTTCTGAAACAGGAGGAGGTAAGATAAAGACTAGTCTCTCAGCTGGGAGTAGAGAGTTGATAACCTAATCTTGGATGAGAACAGAAGCTTGAGGGGTGAGATGTGAAAGTCTGAAATAGCTGATTCAGGACATGGAGAGTTTCTGAGCCAGGGTCAATCAAAGGGATTACTTCATGGTTAACTTGCATATATCCTCTTGTTTCTTCCAGGTCTGGGCTCTTCAGCCGAACACTTGGTATTTGTACAAGATGAGGCAGAGGATTCAGGGAATGATTTCCTCTCCAGTGAGAGCACAGACAGTAGCATTCCCTGGTTCCTCCGGGTTCAGGAGTTGGCCCATGACAGTTTGATTGCTGCTACTCGGGCACAGCTGGCAAAGAATGCAAAAACCAGCAGCAATGGTGAGACCCCTCTGTTATTTTCCTTTCCAGTATTCTATTCAGAGATTTTGGTAAGACACTGGCTATCTTTTGAGTTGCATATAATCCAGATTACTTTATTGGTGAGAGCAGAAGGCTAGAAATGTGTAAATTGCTTATCTTATTTTCTATAAAATAACTCAGCCATGACAGGTTCATATGCAGAGTCAATGAACAATTGTCAGCTTTAAATAATATTACCGAAGCCTTTTTAACGGAAAAAATTTTTTCACAGATCTTGGTGTTAACTTCAGTTGATTTTGTACTGTTCTTTATACTTAGAGATTTTGCACCATTATGAAATCAAATGGCTTTATCAATAGACATAAAACTATAAAACAGATAAAAATGAAATTAATATTAAATCAGTGTGGCAGATGGCAGTGTTTCACTGAAACTAAATTGTTGCTCATGGCAGTTCAGCAGTTACAAGCTACCATAGTGCTGCTTTTAGGGGGCAGGCAGGGCAAGGAGGGTGGAGCCAATTCATCAGAAGACCTCTGAATATCCAAATAGGGTATAGTGTGGTTTTTCTTGAGTTCAGCATGCCTGTACTGTTTACTCTGGGCCACTTTTTCTCTATTTAGTAATTTTCAAAGTGTGGTCGCTAGGTCATCTGCATCATCAGTGGTTTAGAAATGCACGTTATCAGGTCTCATCTTATTGAATCAGAAACGTTTTTAGTAAGCCCTCATTATAGTTATGATGCATGTTAAAGCTTGAGGACCATGGCTCTATACAAGCCACTCCTAAAACACTGCAAAACTTTTGCCATAATATTGTTTGTATTAGATCTGCCTCTGTATTTTCTCATTAACCTGTGACAATTAAGGTAATACAACAGATGGTTGAGGTATATGTACTGTCATTACCACAAACATACGATCAATTTCATCTAGGTTGAAATACAGAAATATTTTAATTTTGTATGTGGTGCTGTATATCAGGAGTCAGCAAAGGGCCAGATAACCACCCGTTTTATAAAGTTTTATAAATAAAGTTTTATTGGAACACAGGCATGCCCATTAGTTACAGATTGTCTATGGCTGCTACTATGGCAAAGTTGAGTAGCTGTGACAGAGACCGTGTGGCCTCAAAGCCCATAATATCTTCTGTCTGGCCCTTTACAGAAGAAGTTTACTGATTCCTGCTCTATACAATACTACTTTCACTGAAAATTTTATCCCAAATGCAAAGACCTTACCTACATAAATGTAGAGTCTTTGAAGTGTTTACAGTGTTCTTCAATATGTACAATGTAAGGTGTATTGAATTTCTTTGTCTCTCTTGCTCTTTTGTTTGGGATAGTGTGCAAAACCAGGTCATAAGACAGTTCTGCAAACAGTGCTTTGTTTTCAAAAACAAAGTAGTTTAGAGAATACTTCTTTGGGAAACTTTTTAATGACTTAAATACAAGGCAACTCACTCTTTTCTGAAGGATTTTCCCCCCTATTTTATGATTATATCTGTGCAAAATTGAATGCACGAAGCCCTGTCACTGGTTTAAATCTCTGCATTAGCATGGGTTTTTATAGACCTTTTGTTAGAAATTAATTAGCTGGAGTTCTGGAGTTACTGGAAAATTTTCTTTATGGTATATGCACTTGTGTGCTGTCTGAAATTTATCCATGTTTTGATTAAGCAAACAAAAAAACTGTGGGGCAGTATTTAAAAAAAAACAAGTTAATATTAACTAGCAAAAGTCATCTTAGGTTCTGCTCCAACCTGGGAGCAATTAGTTCTACAGTTAGCATTTGGTGAAGTACAGCAAGGAAAATGTAAGATGGGAAGAAAATAATATTAATAGATGGGAAAGATACTGCCTTTGATCAACTGTCAGTTTCCTGGAAGTATGGTAGGTATAACGTATTATCCTACTCTTGACAGGGTTTTGACAGGGGAAATATGAATCTTATTCCTAAGGTATTTGTAATGGAAAGATAAACTCCATATTTTTATAACAGAATTAAGTGGCTGTGAATGTATTTCTCTAATGATGTCCAAAATCAATGCAGACAGTGACTGCAGCCACAAAAGTAAAAGATGCTTGCTCCTTGAAAGGAAAGTTATAACAAATCTAGACAGTGTATTAAACAGCAGAGACATCACTTTCCCGACAGAGGTCCATATAGTCAAAACTATGGTTTTTCTAGTAGTCATGCATTAATGTGAAAGTTGGATGATATAGAAGACTGAGCACTGAAGAACTGATGCTTTTGAACTGTGATGCTGGAGAAGACTCTCGAGAGTCCCTTGGATAGCAAAGAAATCAAACCAGTCAATCCTAAAGGAAGTGAGCTCGCTCAGTCGAGTCCAACTCTTTGCGACTCCATGGACTGTAGCCCACCAGGCTCCTCCATCCATGGGATTCTCCAGGCAAGAATACTGGAGTAGGTTGCCATTTCCTTCTCCAATCCTAAAGGAAATCAACCCTAAATATTTATTGGAAGGACTGGTGCTGAAGCTGAAGCTCCAGTACTTTGCCTACCTAATGCAAAGAGCCAACTCATTGGAAAAGACCCTGATGCTGGGAAAGATTGAGGACAAGAGGAGGGGGCGACAGAGGATGAGATGGTTGGATGGCATCACCGACTCAATGGACATGAGTTTGAACAAACTCAGGGAGATAGTAAAGGAGAGGGAAGCCTGGCGTGCTGTAGTTCATGGGGTCACAAAGAGTTGGACATGACTTAGCAACTGAACAACGACAAGTGGTTGTGAATGTTTTTCTCTGTTGATGTCCAACTATGTATTGAAGAAAATGAGAGAAAGGATGCACCACCTGCTAATCTGGAATTTAAAGATATAGTTAACTAATTTCATTTAAATTTAAGGAAGTCACTGCAGTGTATGTTCCTCTCCTCGCTTCTTTTTATTCTACTGAACAAAAAACTTGATCAGGTACTATCTCTAACTTTAAAAAATATGATTAGAAATTTTAAAATGCACTGAGTTTTTGCATTCTTAAATATTTCTTAACTGAGGAGGAGTGGTACAGGTAATGAGAAGGTGATTCTTATTCTCTAGAGTGACAGAAACAGCCAGAGTGACTTCAGGAGATAGAAATCTTAGACTGGTTGTCTACAAAAGAAATTACTACCGTAAGTCCATGATTAAGCCAGACTGACTGCTCCTTCTTAAAATACAGGTTTTGATTACCTAGAGCATCAGGTGATCTTCTGTAGGACTCTACTTCTGGTGTCGCCATACCTGCTTCCTCACCAATGTGTAATGCAAAATAGGTTGATTGCAGCTTTTTTTTTTTTTTTTTTTAACCGTTTTGGATAATTCTTATGTTTGTCAAAGAGGCCTAGTCTCATTGCATTTGGTAGTTCTGTGGAGTAAGTAAGGGGCTGGGAATGCAGAGCACAATCACTTTCTATTGTTAATTGATTATACAAAGATTTCTGGGGAAGGTGAAGGTAGATAAGTGATTAATGATCACTAGCAGTGGTTTTATTGTTTGAACCAAAGTATCTGAGCAGAATCCTTCCCTGGATTACAAATATGTGACTCTGTTACAGGAGAAAATGTCCACCTTGGTTCTGGTGATGGGCAACCCAAAGATTCTGGGCCCCTTCCTCAAATGGAGAAGAAGCTCAAGTGTACAGTTGAAGGCTGTGACCGGACATTTGTGTGGCCTGCTCACTTTAAGTACCACCTCAAAACTCATCGGTGAGCAAACTCGAAATTCCATATATGGAACTCAGGAATGTTGATGTTTCTGAAGGAACTTGACAGAAATCCCCCCACTTGACAGATTAAAGGAAAACAGGGGCTCCAGCTCACTTGTGGTTAAGATGTCTTTTGTTCTTTAATAGAGACATTTGCATTGTCTCATTTACCTTGTTTTTGACAAATATTTAATAAGACATTTGTCACCTAAATGTTTTAGAGCAAGAGTTCTCAAGATCTCATCATAAAACATAATTTCTTGGAGAACTTAATAACACATAAGCTTAAACTCTACTCTGAACCTGTAAATCAATGTTTTCAAGAAGTAGGGCATCTGTAGTTTTAACAAACTTAAAGTGATTCTCATACATCCAGATTTGGGATTTACTATCTGTTTTGAGAGTCAATAGGAGCTTTGACTTTCAGGCTTTGTTGCTTACTTGATTTTTTTCCCTCCAGAAACGACCGCTCCTTTATCTGCCCTGCAGCAGGTTGTGGGAAAAGCTTCTATGTACTACAGAGGCTGAAGGTGCACATGAGAACCCACAATGGGGAGAAGCCCTTTGTGTGCCCTGAGTCCAACTGTGGTAAGCAGTTCACTACAGCTGGAAACCTGAAGAACCACCTGCGCATCCACACAGGTGTGTGCAACCTCAGCACTCCCACAGGCCGTCTGCTGCTTGGCTCAGCGCTTGCTGGCTGTCCTTAGTAGGTGAAGATTGGGGTTGTTGCTAGCACTCTGAAGATGAAATTTCTTTTTTTCAGATGCCTCAGGGCACTTCTTCGTGAGAATGAACAGTTTGATTTCTGCCTCTAGTAGCCTTAAACAGAAAGGGGATATAAGGCCTTCTCTAATAACAATGATTTGATGAGATTTGGACAGAAGTGAGTCTTTCCAGATATCCTTGAATATTACACAGTTTTAATTTTGGTCATTAACATTTATTGAGTTACACAAACCACACAGATCCTATTTTAGGCACTAACTGGGGTAAGGTGAGGGGAAAAAGAAAAGCTAAGATTAATCCCTGACTTTGAGTTAACTTTTTTGTTAGAACCTCACAGCCTGAGAAACAGAATGGAGAAGGGCCTTGTTCTGGGGCAAGCAGCATGTTAATATCAAAGGAGCAGAATAAAGATACCCTGATTTCTTAATCTAAAAGTTTAAGGGTGACTTTCCAAACCCCTTGACCAACCTGTTCTAACTGTCTTGCCAGAGCTTAATCATTGAACTTAAACTACTACCATAGGATGTGTAACTATTCTTCCCACTTTCTTGATACTTTCTTGCTGTCTTCTCTTTCTCTTCCTTGTTTATTCTTGCCTTGCTAAAATGACAGCAGGTACAAATAAATGCCATTTAGAAAGTGAAAGCCAAGGTGAAGCCACATGTGTTCTGGGGATTTCCTCTAGATTGACATTACCACTGGGATATGTTTTAGGAAAGAATAGCTCTGTTCTCAGCTTGTTCTTGAAAGGATAAACTATTCTTGCTCCAAGAAAGCAGTTTGAATAAAAGAACAAGAAAAACATCTAGCTGAATAGCTAAGGAAAGTAGAATTCACTATGCCTTATTAAATTCAGTAACCTCTTTATCCTTGTGCCTCTCATCTTTGTAGCATTTGATAAAACTGAACATCATTTATTCAGTGTGTGACCTGATTTTCTCTCTTCATTTTGACTCTTGCTAGCTCTCCCTTGTTAATCCAGTTGTGTACCAATTTTAAAATTTTGAGTTTCTCCCATTTTACTCGATATGGTCTCTTTGCAGTCTCAGGCTTCAATTTAATAATTTCTTCCTGGATGCCTCACAGATCTGAATCTCAATAATTAGCATAGTAATAAAAATTAGCATTTGTTGAGGCAATTTAATGTGTACCAAGCACATACACATTGTCTTATTTAATTTTCAAGGTACCTTCATGCTTTAGATATTGTGTTTATTGATGGAGACACAGAAGGATAGAGAGTTAAGGAACTCGTCCAATATTATGCAGCTCGGAAATGGTAGAGCTGGGATTTGAATTCTGGTATGACCCCAGAGCTCTTCCAAGTATTTTATTTTTAAGTGCTGACAATGCATTTTATCTCAGATGTCAGAATTGACTTCAACTCTTTTTTAGTAGTAACGGTAGTAATTAAAGCTGCCAGTTTTAGTGGTTTACTGGGGAGACTGCTGTGTACCAGGCACTATGCTTAATATATTTAACTTGTATCTTTTCATCGAATCCTCAAAGTAATCTTTTGAGGTTGTATTATGTTAATTTTATAGATTTTAAAAAAACTCATTCTCAGAGATTTTAAATATTTTCCCTATACTGATAAGTGGTCATGGCAAGACTGGGACTCAGGATTAACTGGCTCGTGCTCTCTAACCATTCTGCAACAATGTCTCTTGAACCTCCAGTCTTCTTTATCTCAGCAAAATCACCATCCACTCAGTTTCTGAACAGGAAGGCCATCTCACCTAAGCCAGCTTGATGAAGAGATTTGTGCCACTAGATTCTGGTGAATCGTTTTTGAAATCCTTTTTTTCTAAGGTTCTTGAGTTCATCTTGTTAAACATTTAACCTTATTTATTAGCTGGAATTTTCTGTTTTCCTGACATTCTATCATATATATGAATATATTTTTTACTCATTTGGCAACTTTTGGAGTGCATAGCATTCTGAGGTTAGTGTGAGTATACAGATATGCTTTCCAGAAAGTTACAGACCACTGGGAAATCATAAGCCTTAAACTGTGTGGTACAGTCTGAAAGAACAGTGCAGTCTAGAGCTGTGCTCCTTCCTCCATCAAGGCCCAGCTCCTGTCTTGTCACCATGCCAGCCTTACTTGCTGAATTTCCATGTTTCTCCTTTACTCTCTCACACTGTCACACTCATAACAGTTCTGATACCAGATGTGTTTTCCTAAACCGAACACCAGCTGGGTGTCTACAGTTGAACAACTGAATTCTGACACTATCTGAAGATAGCGTCAGATCTCACATGCTCAGCCTCACAAGACTGCCACTTACTTCAGATGTCAGTTTCAACCTCAGTCTGACTTGGCTACCAGTTGGAGGTTCCCATGACAACCTCCTCCCCCACTAGGGATTTGATTATTTGCTAGAACAGCTCACAGAAATCAGCGAAACGTGTTACCAGTTTATTAAGTAATAAAGGATATGATAAAGGATACAGATGAGTTGCCAGATAAAGAGATGCATGAGGGTGAAGTCCAGAAGAGTCCCAAGCATAGGGGCTTCTGTCCCTGTGGAGTTGGGGTATGCCACTTTCTTGGCACATAGACCTGTTCACCAGCCCAGAGGCTCTCTGAACTCTGTACTTTTGGGAATTTTATGGAGGTTTCATCACGTAGGCATGATTCATCATTAACCCATTTCCAGGCTGTCTCTCCTCTCTGAAAACTGGGGGTGGAGCTGAAATTTCCAAGCTTCTAATCTGGTGATTAGCCCTCATCCAGGAGCCCACCAAGAGTCATCTCATTAGAACAAAATACATTCCTATCACCTAGGAAATTCCAAGGGGTTAGGAACTCTGTGTCAGGAATCATGATCAAAGACCAAATATTAGAAGAGCAGATTATCCTAGTGGTGTTATCACTGAAAAAATTACAAGGGGTTTAGGAGCTCTGCATTAGGAGCTGGGATCCAAGACTAAATGTTAGAACAAAAAATTATAGCACCCCTGTGTACAAGCGTTTAAGAGCTTTGTGTCAGGAACCAGGGGCAAAGACCAATATATATATATATACACACACACACTTACTTCACACTTATCATTTTCTGAACTTGCTCTGGCACTCTCATTTCAAGGCTGTGCTCATACTAGTTCTTGTCCTGAAATTTCCTTTCATCCTTGTCACTTTTTAAGAGCAACTTAAATTCAGCTTTTTAAAAAAATTTAACCACAGTAGGAATTTCTTCCCATTATAAATACACATAAGCAGTTTTTTATAAAGAAATTTATATTAAAGTTATTTATGAATATGTTTATTTCTCACTAGGTTGTGACCGTTGGGAAATATAGACTGCATCTCTGATTTTTTTCATTTTTTATTTTGAAATATTTATAGATTCATGAAGAGTCACAAAAAAAGTACAAAGGATTCTATTTGTGCTTCACCCAGCTTCTGCCCAAAGTGCCGTGTAACCATAGTGCAGTATCAGAGCCAGAAAGTCAATAATACTGTCAGGCTTCAGTTTTCACCATGCATCTTTCATTTTAAAAATAACAATAATGTAGAAAATGAGAATTACAGAAAAGCACAAAGGAGAAAATAAACCGTAATACCACTATTGTGATATAACTACTGTTAACATATTGTAACAGGTTTTTCTGTATATCTCTGACTAGACAATTGTTTTTATAAGATGGGATTGTGTAATACCTATTTTATAAGCTTTAAAAATACGTATTCTTAATCTTAAAACCGAATCTTAAAGAATTGATGTAAGGTAAAAATTCTGAGAGCATATACACTGTTTTCTTGATTTTTCTCAGAAGGGATAGGATCACGTAAGAAGGTGGTTCAGTGCAGCTGGGGCTCAGTCCATGAGGAGGGAGAAGGAGGTATTATGTTCAGAGGCAGCCACTCTAAAGAAAAGGAGGGTGGCAGGGTGGAGCTGTGTACCAGAAGATCACTGAGAGGTGATACCTGCTGGATAGTCCAGTTGAAATATATAGCATGAATTCAATAAATCAGAGTAAGTGATTGAAAACAGGAAAAGATTGGTGGGAAAAGAGAATAAAAGTCATTTCATCAAAAGACTGAGTCTTTATCTCATTTTCTGTCTCTAGGAGAGAAGCCTTTCCTTTGTGAAGCCCAAGGATGTGGCCGTTCCTTTGCTGAGTATTCTAGTCTTCGAAAACATTTGGTGGTTCACTCAGGTACCATTCATAGATTTCAGGGAAGATGGAGAGCCAAAAGGGTAAAAGGTTGCTCCTGCTGCTGCTGCTAAGTCGCTTCAGTCGTGTCCGACTCTGTGCGACCCCATAGACGGCAGCCCACCATGCTCCCCCGTCCCTGGATTCTCCAGGCAAGAATACTGGAGTGGGTTGCCATTTCCTTCTCCAGTGCATGAAAGTGAAAAGTGAAAGTGAAGTCGCTCAGTCGTGTCCGACTCTTCATGACCCCATGGACTGCAGCCTAGCAGGCTCCTCCATCCATGGGATATGCCGGGCAAGAGTACTGGAGTGGGGTGCCATTGCCTTCTCCGGGTAAAAGGTTAGAGGAGTAGTATAAAGAAATCTAAAGAGAAACAGATGCCTTGCTTTCCTCCCTTTCTTGACAGAATCAGAAATCAAGGCCCCTGATGCTTACATTCAAAGGGTCATATAATCAAGGGGAAAAGAACCTAATTATTATTTTCAGCTGAGCTATTGAACTGCTTTCTGATTGAGACCTTTCTCTGAGGAAATCAATAAATTTACTTGGCAGTATGCTGGGTACTTCTTCATTACATCAGATATGGTACATGGAGTTATTCAGAGACTTGCCAAGGCAGAAGTGAACTCGAAGTAGAGTGAGATTCTGGAATGGAATCAGGAACTTGTTCAAATGGCTAGCCATGGAAAGCAGAGGGAAGCCAGAATGAGAGGAATGGAGAGAAGGAACTATAAGTTATTTGTCATAAAGACAACAAAGCAGTTTAATGGGAGCAAGGGAGTTGGAGAGGTATAATCAGTCAGGGATGTGAATTTCAGAGCTGAGATCCTAGAGGTAGAGCAGGGTTTTAATATGACAAATTCTAAGTAGAGGTAGCAAACTAATAGTGGGTTAGATGTGGACTTCCAGGTGTGTTTTGTTTGGCTTACAGAGTGTTTTCATTTTATTCTTTGTTATGTAAAATTTTGTCAAACTTACATAAAAATAGAGAAAAACACTTTTTTATGTAACAATAATGCCGTTACCATAATCTATCAAAATTAACAATAACACCTTGGTTTTATCTCAGACTCAGTCCATGTTTAATTTTTTTCCAGTTGTCTCAAAGACATCTTTTAAAGTGGATTTGTTTAAATCAGGACCCAAAAAAGGTCCAGTTATTGCATTTGACTAAAAAGTCCTGAATATAGATCTGTCTATACTTTCTGATTTTCATGTTCTAGACTTAGAGCACAACAGAGTCAGTCAGGTCCTATGGTTCATCTCACGTTCTGGATGTGTTGGTTTACCTCATTTTGTGTCATTTAACTTGTTCCCCTATATCTCCTAAAAGGTTCAAAGGTTTTGGCAAGGGTATGTTATGTGTGGTTGTATGGGTTTCATTTTGCATCACCTCAGGAGGCACACAGAGCTTGGTTGTCACAGTTGATCAGTTGGTTCAGGTGGTTAACACCTTAATCCCCTCATTGTAACGTTCCCTTGCAACCTTTTGACGTAATGATTTCATCTTTTGAATATGCCTAAATTCGTTACTTCATTGGGGTTATAAAATGTTAATTTTTCTAATTTTGTTATTCACATTTGTTAGCTGGAATTATTCTGTATAATAGATCTCTATTGACTAGGATTATTTGGTAATTTGCACATGAAAGGATACATATGTAATTCTTTTAACTGAGTTTCAGAATAAGAAGTTGGTGCTCTGATTATTTCTAGTAGTGTTACTTTCACTGCTTTTTCTCTCTCTTTTGCTAGTATTATTTTGAATTCACGTGTTTCTATATGTTCACTATATTTCAGTCTGTTATAGTTATTTTTAAAAATTAATTAATTTGGCTGCACCGCATCTTAGCATGCAGTCGTTGATCTTCACTGCAGTATGTGGGATCTTTAGTTGTTGTATGTGAACTCTTAGTTGCGGCATGTGGAATCTAGTTCCCTGACCAGGGACTGAACCAGACCCCCTGCATTGGGAGCTCGAAATCTTAGCCACTGGACCACCGGGGAAGTCCCCATTATACTTACTTTTTAACAGCTTTTAGACCTATAATACCTTAATATTCACCTATTGTAAATATACACATCAGTGATTTTTTAGACAGTATATAGGATTATACGGTCATCCTCACAATCCAGTTATAGAACACTTGTATTACACCAAAAGTTCCTTTGTGCCCTTTGCTGTCAGTTCCTCCTCCCACCCCACATCCAGGCAATCATTGACCAGCTTTCTGCCTCTATAGATTTTGTCTCTTCTGGAAATTTTCTGGTCATTTCACTTAGTTTTTGCTATCTACTACTTAGATGTAGGCCAAGAGTCTTTGACGCTGCCCTAGGTGTGGTTGTCAGGTAGGTAAAATGGAGATTTAGGGTTTCAGACTTGAGGACATACGGGATGGTTCAGATCACTGTGTACAAGAACCACCAGTGTGAATGTTGAAGACTGAGAGTTGTGGCAGGAATTGAGATAGAGGTGTATTATGAATCTAGGGTTGGAATCCTTGAGGATAGTGCATGTCCTTGAAGTTCATGGAAGACTGTATCTGAAAGGAGTAGGAAATCTTCTGTGTCTCCCATGGCCTTATACCAGAGAGGTTGTTTTGTGGAAGCAGCAGTCCAGTGGGTCTGGAGAGCCTCCGAGGCTGGGAGCAGTGAGTATACTAAGCCCACCTGGTGGCTTCCAGCCTTCCCCCGGGGACTGCAGTTGAGAGCCTGGGGAATGCGAGAAGGAGCAGCCTCTTCGTGTTTAGTTTGACATCCTTTGGGCTTCTCCATCTAGGGCTTGAGTCCATTCTCTTACTGTCAGAAATGCACCCTGTCTCTTTGGTCTGTGTTTCAGGAGAGAAGCCACATCAATGTCAAGTCTGTGGAAAGACCTTCTCTCAGAGTGGGAGCAGGAATGTGCATATGAGAAAGCATCACTTGCAGATGGGAGCAGCTGGGAGTCAAGAGCAGGAACCAGCTGGTAAGGAGAAGAAGGTAGAGGGAGGGCTATATTTTGGGGGTTCAAAGAGGCAAATAACTGGCCTGTCTAATATGGAAATTTTCTGCTTCTGTTTTGGGTAGAGAGACTGGTTTCATTTGGTGGACTAGAGGTTTCCAAATTTAGCTGTACAGTAAAATTGTTTGCAGGTTTTTAAAACATATATTTTATATTGCTTGTCTGCCCCTCCCATCCAGCAACACCAAACAACCTGATAAATGAGATTCCTTGGGAGTAAAACCCCAGAGTCTATAGTTTTAAAGTTCCTCTAGCGAATTCGGTGGTAACTGGTGCTGATGCACGAACCAGCACTTGTGTGTCACTGTGGTGAAGATTTCTGTATGACAGTAGTTTAAGCATTTTTTACTTATCAGTCATGACTCCCCTTTTTTTACCCTAACTTAAATTTGATAATACATTTTATTGTTATTCCTTTCTATGTCTTTCCTTAATCATTTTATTCTGAATACTCCTTTTTAGGGATGCACCCATCCTATATCGTATGTTAATTATCTAGATGCTGATCACTAGCAAGGGTGTTTATCCATGAGGCTCATTTCTTCCCTTCTAGGTTTATTTTTGCTTCCCAAAAGTAAGTGAAATAGGAGGTGACATCCAAGATACAGGTTAACTTTTAGTTCTGAAAGAAAAGGCCAGCTTCCCCTGAAGGACAATGGGGACCAGGCACAGCCTTGAGTGCTGTATGTCTCTCACATCCTATTCTCTGTGCAGCTGAGCCACTAATGGGCAGTAGTTTGCTTGAAGAGGCTTCAGTAACCAGTAAAAACCTGGTGTCTATGAATTCTCAGCCCAGCCTTGGTGGAGAGTCCTTGAACCTACCAAATACCAATTCTATCCTAGGAGTTGATGATGGTAAGACTTTCAACTCGCCTTTGTTTGGGGAAACTGGCTGCAACTAGGGACTAAGGAATGGGGTTTTCTCCGAAACGGAGGTTTTAATTAATTTCATTTCTTGTGAGTAGAAATGGCATGATTACCATTTGTGTTGTCTCTGAAGTGGATAAGTGAATCTTTAAGAAAAATTTTTTTCATTGAAAAGATAATGTAACAAAAGAATAAAAAGTTTTAAGAAGAAAATTATCCATAATCCTAGCATCCTAGCCCAATTATTTCTATCTTTCCTATTGCAGTTATGGAAGAACTTAACTTTTAAAACATTTAAACAGAACATAACCAGGTTTTACAGAGGAGAATTAAAGCAATTTCTCCATACCTTCAAAAGCCATACCTTCTGGAGAAAAGAAAGGGCTGTGTAGGAAACAGTTGCTCCTCTCTGGTATAGAAAGTTCACCCAAGTTACACAGGCCAGGCCCTCTTCTCTGAAAAACTTAACAGGTGAGGTCAGCATGCATTTATTCAGTGCCTACTTGTGTACCTGGCACCATGGGAAAGATAAAAGTAGAAGACAGGGACCTTAAACTAGTTGAGAAGTCAAAACTTACATTTGGGAAACAACACTGAGTGAGTAGAAGGTAGTGTTTTAAGCAAACATTAAGTTATGTGGTATCCTGGAAGAGCAATGTAAACTAGAAAAGCCCTCTTAATTTATTTGAGAGCTAAGTGGTTTATGTGTAAGCTGTTTCCAGAAGATCTTCATGGTGATTCTGCTGATAAACATTTAATAAGTCAGATCCTGTGTTTTCCTTACTCATACCTCAGTCAGTTTTGGGTATAAAGACCATATTTGTGTAACTTACATATGGAGCACACAAGGCAGAGTGTGCGCTTCCACAATAAGCCTCTTCTGTTTCATAAATTATACTAGTGGATAACTGAAGCATGAGGCATAAAAATGGCATGGGGCTCCTTAGCCAGCCTTAAGGAAGGTCTCAAAAGAGGAAGAGACAATGAGTAGGAACCTTGGAGCCAGGTTTAAGCACTTGATCAGCACTTACTGTGCTGTTTCCATTACTGGTGACTGCTTTGCTGGTTGGCTCTGAGTCCCTGATTCATATGCAGTTTAATTCAGCTAATAGTGCTGAAGCCATATTACTCAAAATTTGCGTATTGAGAAATGGTCAGCTGTTACATCAAGATTCTTTACCTTTTCTTCCCATCCCCCTTTTGTAGTACTTTCCAAATTCACTGATAATGATTATCAGGCAGGAATTAATTTGGAAGAAACAGGAATGTGGGAATCAGTTTTTCGGGGAACAGTTTTGAGAGTTCTTAATGAGAGACTTGCTAATGAAGGTAGGGAAATCTTTGGATTCACTTTGCACTGAAACCTTTTCCTGCTGTTTCAGAGGTGCTTGCTGAAGGATCCCCGCGCCCCCTGTCTTCAGTGCCTGATGTGACACATCACCTGGTGACCATGCAGTCGGGGCGGCAGTCATACGAGGTTTCTGTCTTAACTGCTGTAAATCCACAGGAGGTAAATCTGTCTCTTGCCCTTACTTTGTTTCTGTGGAGAGTAAGATGGGGAATGATTGGGAATCTACTTCAGAGGATCTGAAAAACATTCTTGTTTCCCTTTCCTGGTGACTTGGACTAGAATATCTTCCTTTAAGCTAACCTGAGTGTTAGGGTCTCCTGAATTGAGAAATTGGTCCTTCACATCTGGGGCTTTCAACTTTAGTTTCCTTGATACACATGCCCTAATTTATCATTCATTTTGCCAGGGTTGTTTGTCCGGGAGATAACCAGGCTGAACCAACTGAGCATATGGGAATGTGTCCACTTGTTTGTTGAGTAAGAACTATTACCTAAATCAAAGAGGGCTTTCAGGTTGATTCTAAGAACCCCTTACTCTATTTGCTTGGTTCTGATCCAGAAAACAATGAAAACCAGTTGGGCTTCTAGAATCTTTGGATTGTCCTTCTACTGGCCTTGTGTTGTGGAGGTAGATGACTTCATCATGAGCTTATTTTATATGCACATGCTTTTCCCAAAGCCTGTATATCATGGCTTTGGCATTAGAGTATCTTTTACTTTTCGTTATAACCTTTAGACCACAGTCCACCATTACAGTGTTGAAATGACCCTGCCTCCTATTTGAGTAGTCTCAATTTTTCTGTAATATTTCTGAGGACACCCAAGTTCACAAGGCTCTGAGCATGCTGTTTTTGCCAGAACCCTTCCTTGTATTTATCATTGTGACCCGTTGTTTCATTCTTGCTTATGTTATATTGAAAGCTTTTGTTATTTGTCATCATTGGTTCTTTCCTAAGTCTCCTTCTTCTGGTGATTACTTTGAAACATGTCTCACGTGGAGCCTTCCTTTATTTTTTTCCCTGCTTCATATATCTGTCTAAAATTTTTTATTATGGAAGTTTTCAAAGAGTATATATACTGAGGAAGAGATTAGTATAATGAACCCAGGTCGGTATCTACCCATCTTCAACAATTAACTGTCTGCTGTTCTTATCACTCCCCTCCTACTGTTTGCTGTTGATGTTTTTATTTATACTGGAGTATTTTAAATCAGTCACAGATATTTCATCTGTAAATATTTCAGTATATACCTCTAACAGATAAAGTTTTTCATAATTATATCTATATCATACCCAATAAAATCAACAATAATTTATTGATATCTTATATTTAGCCTTTTAAATTTTTTCTCAGAAATATCTTTTTATGGTTGGTTGGTTTGAATTAGGATTCAAACAAAGCCTATATATTGCGTTTGGTTAATAATTCTTTTTTTATTTCTAATAGTCCACCCCTCTTTTTTTCAGTATAGCTATCTATTTAACGAATTGGATTATTTGTCCTGTATAATTCCCCACATTTTTATTTTAGCTGATTGACTCCCTTTGTTGCTTGATACACTTCTCTATCCACAGATATCCTGGAAACTGGTAGTTACATTTTGGGGGCTTGATTAGGTTCCTGTTTGTTTTTCCCTTGGCAAGAATATTTTGTTGGTGGTTCTCCTACTTCCTACTAGGTTTCATCAGGAGAGATACAATATTCAGTTGTTCTCTTACAGATCTCAAGATTGACCAGTGGGTTATGTCAAAGCTTTGGCAGCCATTACTTATCATGGCCTAGATCTGTTTTTTCATTAGGGCTTGAACAGTGATATCCTGATTGTCTTTTTTCCTTCTGCTTTTATTAACTGTGATTCTTCTGTAAAAGAAATACTTTAACTATTGGGTTGACCAATTCAGGAAAATCATTTCCTTCTCTTTGTACTTAGCACAAATTACCTGACACACCAATCCACAACACTCAGTGTTTTCTTCTTTTTAATGTTTGAAACTTTGGAGCTTTTCTCTCCCATACTACTAAATACCTTTTTTAATTGAAGCACTCCATATTACCCCAAATAAATGCCAAATGTATGAAGACTTAATTCATTCAACAGATACTAATATATGTATCTGTAAATATTTCAGTATATACCTCTAACAGATAGTTTTTCGTAATTATGTTTTTATCATACCCAATAAAATTAACAACAATTTTTGATATCCTCTCATACTTAGCGCAAGGCACCCTGCTGGGTACTGGTTATACAGTAGTAAATACAATCCCTGCCTCAAAGAGCTTATAGTCAGAGTTAGGACCTTTACCTTTTATAACTCCATAGCTATATAAATGATGGCCCTGCAGTTGTGCTGTGTGGAGAGTTTAGAATGGGAAGGGCAACAGGTCAATAACCAGCAGATTTTATTCAGGGTAGTCGTGCTAGTCTTGGGGGAAGTCATGGAATAAATTTTAGAGCTTCAGTTGAGACCTGAGGGATGAATTGCAATCATCTTGATGGAGACGTGGGAGGGATTTGGAAGAAATTTAACAGATGTAAAGGTAGCAGTATATACAAAGGCAGAAGGTGAGAGGGAGCATGCCCAGCTATGGAACCACAACGGGTTGAGTGCAATGGACTTGGAATGGAGAGAAAGGTGTGGAATGGAAAAATGAAAGCAGGAAAGACAAGCTGGTTCCTCTCTTGGAGGGTCTTACAGGACATGATTTTATCCTAGGGGCACTGGGGAGACACGACATGTTTTTAAATGGGGTATGACATGGTCAGTTTTGTGTATGCATAAAGTCCAGTAATAATACATTTGTTCTCTTGAACATGGAATTGGCTTCAAAGTGTCCTTGTCTGGGTGATGCTCAGTGACAGCCTCAGGCAGACACAATAACACAAACTGCCTAAAAAAAAGAAAAGAAAACTTCCCTTGACCCCAGGAGAACACAAGGGCCTATGATGGGAGCCTCAGACGCTTAATTGTGGACACCACCAGAGGAACGTGCTGCTCCTAGATGCAGCTGAACTTCCTACACGGTCACGTGTTCCTCATGGATCCTTGTGTGTACAAATAAAACTTCTGTCTGAGCCTCACTTATTTTACTTTCCTCTACCACTGTCATTTTCCTGTCATCAAGGTATTTCCATTGTTCATCCCCTCCTTTTCCTTCTCAAGGTAGGCTTGTCACATTCTCCAGTACCTTTCATTTTTTTTTCAAGCTATCAGCCTCCAAAGGCTCCAGGCTTCATCTTTTTCCTCATCCAGGGTCTAGCTACTAACTGACCATTCTACCAGTGAATGAGGATTATTGATTCCTTAGGGATTATTCTCAGATGCCAGAGCAGGAGAAGGCAGTAGCAAACCTTAAAACAACACATAGCCATTCCAAATTGTTTCTTAAAGATCACCATGCATTGTAGATCAGACCTATAAGAATCTATTGATGGACTTCTAATTGGACTCCTGTAAATATGCTCTAAAAATAAAGATAACTTATCAAGAATATCAGAGAACAACCAAGCCAAGTATCAGAAATTATCATGGAAAATATATGAAGAACTACAAGTGAACTCTCACTCAGATGGTTCAGATTGGACAGTTTTGATTTTCCTTCAGGGTGGCCAGGTCTTCTGAGAATTAGAGGGTTCGCTGTGCAGGCCCAGCAGAGACCCAAGGGCTTTTGACCTCTTGTGGACTGAAGGTCTTCCCAAATGGGTTTCTGTAGCCCCACTGAGTTTACATTCTTGAACTTAAGAACCAGTATAAATGATTTCCAGCTAGCTTTGACTTTATCTTAGAATATTTCCCAATTAAAAGGAGGAGGAAAACAGAAATCACCAGTTCTTTAACATTTCTCAAAAGTGCCGTCGCTAAGTTTGAGTGCAAACATGTGGCTCTCGGTCTAGATGAAATACATACCATTCTTAATCTCTACCATACAGCATCAAATCAGATCTGTAGTTTCTTTCTCTAAGTTTTATGCTTTTCTTTAAATTTCTTTAACTTCCATACCATTAAAGCCTACTATGTAAATTACCTTCATCTAAATTAAGATCACCAAATATATCTCCAGCTCAAAATTTATTTGATTAGATTTTATAACAAGCTCAATGTTTATCCTGTTTTCACTGTATTATTCCCTTCTCGTTTTGTTTTCATAATAAAATAGAACCCAGTTTCATCAATTATTATACAAAACCACTTTACAGTAGGAACCCTGGGTGTAGAGTGGAATGTCCACCCCATTGGAGACTCTCAGGCTTGTCTTCCTCATCACAGGAAAGGTATTTTAAGGCCAGGAAATCTCTGATTTTTCATGACTGGGTTGTAGTTTTCATGCAGGACCCCATTCCTTTTACTTCTACTTGAACCTGTAGCCTTTGGTTAACTAACTTTGGTTTAACAGTACCTTGGTTAACTGATCGAGATTTTTGGTTCTACCAGTTCTGATTTGCCTGACTAGTGAGTGTGATTACACAAATAAAAATTTGGCTTATAGAATATTATTATTATTATCAGGATATCTTACTGCCATAGTGGAAATGACAGCATCAAGTGGTCCAAGTGCTGTCCCAAGGTCAGTATATAAATGAGATCCATCAGTCTGTGCATGGCTCTTGCTTTGGAACTAGCTGTCCGTGACTCACCCTTGTAGTGTGTTCCCCACCCCAGTTGTAAACCTTTCACTTAGTATGAGTTTTTTCCTATTATTCACTGGTAACTATTCCAGATTTGTTTTTAATCTCTTACAGTTACTAAACCAAGGAGATTTAACTGAAAGACGGACATGAGCCATGGGTGCTGACTCCCGGAAAAGCAGCTTTGTCTGATCCCAGAGTGCATTCAGTAGGAACAGGATGCTTATGGCTCACAATTTGCCAGAACCAAAACAAAAAAGGACCCCACTTTGCCTCTGTTCATCTTTCCTGGCCTAGAAGATGAATGTAGGAGAGCTTCTCTTCGGTTACCATCTGATCCAGACAAGGAAGAAAGCAGTGAATATGGGCTGGGTAACTGGACCTACCTCTCTTCCCACTGCACAGTTTTGGGATGGACTTCTCCCAAAAGTGAGTTTGATTATGTGTTGGCTGCGGTTTCTCAGTAAGACTGTCGAGGGGAGGTTTTCCTTTGAAGAGTTTTCATCCCAGACTGAGCTGTCTTTTCACTTGGGTGAACTAAATCCTGCCACCAACCATAAAACTTCACCAAGAAGTTCAGCTTTCAAGATGCCTTGTTGCTTTGGAGAAGGGTGTGATGTCAGTCCTGTTGTGACATTCTCCCTTTAGCAACCTGAGTAAGAGACTCTCCGCCACTGGGCTGCAAAAAAATAAATTACTTGAATCCCTGCTTGGCCCAAGCTGAGGTACTCTTTTGTCCTAATCACCTCTACTTGGCCACTTTGCTTTCTTTGTTTATGGAACATACAGTAGCATGTTAAGAGGTTTTTGGTTTTTTTTTTTAAGTTAAAAATCATATGATTCAGAGCTTCAATTGTTTTTCCTTTAAATAAAACAGCTGGTCAGTTTTTTGGCTCCTTGTTTTAAACAAATTTGTTTTCTTAGAGAGTAGATTAAGAAAATAATGCAGCCTTTCCCTTTAAGATGGGGCACTGATTTACGCTTAGGAGTCCATGCAGGTAAAACTGAGCTCAGAAGTCTTAGGGCACCTCACACGAGCATCTTCATCTCCAACTAACAAACCCAGATGGTAGTTATTAGAGTATCACTCTTGTTATCACCAAAAGGACTGTGTTTGAGTCTGGAAAAATGGCAGTAATAACAGATATTCTTGAATCTTTCCAGAAAGGTAGTTTAAAAAGCATGATCAACGTTCTCCTGTTAGAGCAGGCACTCTTGCTATCATCCTATCTTTACAGTTACTGAGAGAGAATATCTAATTATTATTGCTGAGAAGAAAAGCGTCCAAAGATGACCTACTAGTAGGACGTCATGGCTGTCAGAAGAAGTTTCAAATTTATTAAACTGAACCTCTTGCTGACACAGTACATACATGCACACAGTGGCACATTCTGAGCAGATACAGCAAAGAATTAACTGCTGTTTAAAGTAATTACAGTGATCGTTCTTAGTTTGTTAATGACATGCATAATTACCCTGAGTTCATACTTCTACTTTTAAAATGCCAATTTTATACTAGAACTTACACTTATTTTTATATTAGAACAGTGATCTTCAACCAAGGACATTTTGCCACCCAGGGGACTTTTTGCAATATCTGGAGACATTTTTGGTTGTCACAACTGGGGAGAGGGGTGCTCTCGGCATCTAGTGAGTCCAGGCCAGGCCATGGGTGCTGCTGAACATTCTACAGCATATAGCTCCCTCACCCAAAGGTGTCATCTGGCCCAAAATGTCGATAGTGTTCAGACTGGAAACCCTGTATTTTGGGTTGCCAAGGTGTCATCCCCCATGGGCTAAATCTGATACACGAATGTGAATTGTTTTGCCCCACATTATTTCCAAATAATTTTTTTGGGGGCGGGCCTGGGCCATGCAGCTTGTGGGATCTTAATTCCCTGACTAGGGAATGAACCCACACCTTGGCAGTGAAAGCAGAGTCCTAACCACTGGACCACCAGGGGATTCCCAGTAATTTTTAAATTAGTTGCCAACATGCAGATTTCTGGTTTCTGTTGAAAATGTGGTTTATCTGGCAATTCTAGGCTGATAGTTCAGCAGGACAATATTTTCAAGTCTCTCTTCTATCTCCTGCTGTCTTACAGCTAGCCCATATGACCCATTTGTTTCCTGACCAGGAAGGCTTACACCTTTTTTCTGTACAAATGCTTAAGTGTGAGGCACAAGAACCATTAATCAGCTCTGATCTCTCCATCTTGAACTTTTCACTTTGATTTAACTTGGATCATTCTCTGTTATCTACTTTTCTTTCCCCCATTCTCCAGAAGTAACCATGACTCAAAATCCAAGTTTTGCCCAAGTTTGCTGCTTGATATTATTCAAAAGCAGTATTGTAAGTATCCTTATTAAGCAAGTGTTCTGAAATTATCTGGTAATTTGTAAGACAGCTCCTCCAGTTCTTTCTTGGGACTTGAAAGCTGTTCCAGAGATTCTTCTAAATCCTGCTGTGGATTCCTGCTGCCACGTTTTGTAGTTTCATGAGTGCTGCAGAATAAATTAAAGCATTATACAATTTTAAGTTTTAAAGGAACCATCATGTAAGGCATAAGTTTGGTTTCAACATTATCATTATTCTCTGTGATAATAAAGGCAAATTTCTAGGGGGAAAACTGAGATAGGAATTAGGGAAAGGGCTGCTAGGACTTAACAAAACAAAGTTTGAGAGAAATGGAAATACTGTACTTTTTTCCCTTTGACTCAGATGATATCAATGGAGGAGTTGGTGCTAATGAGTTACTTTTTAAAAATTCTGGATTTGAACAAGCCATGGTGACCATGCTAAAGGGAAAAGAAAGGCTTTGATCAAGATTTTACAGCTTTTATTGGGCTCTATAAAGGTTTCTGTCTTCATTTGTCAGAGTGTAATTTAACATTTAATAGGAAGTAAAAGTATACATGATTTTTCTTCAGAAGTGAAGGCATTGGACTGAAATTGGAAAAATGATCTGTTTCATATTGAAGGAATCTAGACCTAATATACAATGGTTATATTTTATTCACAACTGCACTACGCACCAAATTTAAATGTGTTACTTGGAGATTCCTGGTTTAGTATACTTGTTAGTATAGGATTGTGACCTCAGAATATGAATGAGTGTTCTAAAGCTTCCTCCCAGCAGCACTGCTAGAGATGCAGCTCGAGAGCTGCAGGATGACCCCAATCACCTGGGACAATCACCGACTTCCCACTGCTCCTTCCACTGTAGAGCCCGGCTGCCCTGACCCTTGTTCCTCACAAAGTCTTCATCCAGCCCAGCCTGCTTCAGGGTGTCTCGATACCGCTGTTCTGCTTCCTTTTTGGCAAGGTCCTGTGGAATAGAAATGAATCTGCTATAGCTGAATTACCAGATTAATTCTAAACTGCCTGTTTAATCTGTATGCTTTAATACTTCTTTCCCATCCCACCACCCCACCGTTAATGCTGTACACAGATTTGTATGAAAATTACTTAGAGTCTCGTTTTCAAGCTTCAAAGTACATAGGAACTACCTGAAGATCGGATTACAATGTAGATACTCATTTGGTAGTTCTCAGATGGGGCCTGCAATTCTGTGTTTCTAATACTCTCAGGAGATGCCAGTTGCTGTTTTGGGAACCACACCTTTGCCAGCCAAGGATTCAGATTTTTGGAAGACCAAGTGAGACAACAATGAAAAAGATGGACTAAAAACATTTAAGATTCAAAAGCAACCAAACCATCATCAGGAACACTTACGTATAACAGACTGAAAATAAGGTGCACTAGTAACATTCTTAACAGGATGGATGGTCTGTATGTAGACCAGAAAAGGGTTATTTTTTGCATATTTGTTTAAGTGATATTTTTCCCCAGAGTGGTGAAAGATCTTTTGAGATCTGAGAGTGAGCTTCCTAGGAAAAAGCTAACATAAAGAGCAAAATTCATTATGAGAAATTTTTACTTAGAAATCTAAGTTGCTAAGTAAATCCAAGACAATCCAGTGTGTGTATGTGTAATACGCAGGGAGCTAGGGAGGACTGGACCCAGGAAATGCCTCAGTAATGCACTGATAATGCCCAGCATTTGGATCCAGGTCACTACAGAATGCCAACTTTTGTTTGAAACTCTGGAGAGGAGAGAGATCTACAGGGTCTGATGCATCTCAAAGCTGTCTGGGATGGTGGCCTTTCTAAGGCTGTTCAAGTTAACTCCAGAGCTTCCTTAGGGAAATCTCAACTGAGTCCAACTTCCCTGAAAGTCTAGAGAACATATTAAAGAGAATCTTGCAGTCAGAAAGCCACATAACCTGGAAGAGGCCTTGTGGGGTTACTTGCAAGCATCCCAACCCCTGAGGACCTATAAATGTGCCACAGCTCTAGAGGCTGGGGATGCCCGGGGCACCAGCACTACAGGAGGAGAGGTGATGTTAGCAAGTTAGAGATACTCCCAACAGCGCCAGACTGTCAATTGTATGTCTAGGATCTAACCTCCATTCTGATTCAAACTGTAAACTATAGTGAAAACCCCAGGAAGAGAAATATCCCTTTATAAATGCCTTTGGAATCCAGTCTTGGATGAAATCAGTCCAGTGTTCACCAATGCACTACTTACTTTGGGAAAGGTAGTAATAATAAAATGAGCCAAATTTAGAATCTTTCTGAGCCTAAGGGAAGTGTTTAATACCCAGATATTAAACTGTTTCATAATGTCTAAGAGCCATCTCATCCAAGACAAGAAAATAAATGATACTTTAGATTTACCTTGGTAACCTGTTCGAAGAGATACGGCCGCCTTTGTATTCTTTTCTTCATTTCCTCCAGTTCTTTCTTATACTCTTTTGCTCTTTTACGGTCATTGTTCCTGAAATTAATAAAGACTTTTAGAGTGAATTCCAGGTTTTTCCAATCTGGAGTACCTTTAATTCCAGTTAAATGGAGTAACTCCCATAGACATTGGAAATTCCTAACTACCTGGCAAAATTCTTGACTATGATTACAGGAGCCTACTGTAATAACCCCATTTTCAAGGCAAATGGCTCCCAAGATAGTTATCCCTTTGACACATGGAGGACACTGACCGATTCTCTTTCAGCTTTGCTTTGAACACCTCCTCCAGGCTTTTATGGGGATCCATGGCTTTTGCACGCAAGGTGACAGATTTAGATATCGCCTGACACTTCTTTTTATGCATCTCCAACCACTGAGTACTTTCATCTGCTTTGTCCTTTTTCTCAAGTGAACATCTAAAGGGAAGAGGCAAAGAAGAAATACAGATGACCAACCTGGGTATAATTTAAAGCAATCTTAGTAACCTCTCTGGAAAGTCAGTTGGTTTTTTCTATGAACAGGTGACTAATTTACCACAGTGGGATTTCAGAAAGAATAAGATTCTGTGTTTAAATGCACTGGCAGATGAAGCTTTTCCAGCACCATGGACAGTGAGTTTCTACCCTAGAAGAAGTTCATCAATTGAACTGGAAGACATGAGATAAAATACTCTTACACTCAGGCTTCCTGCTATCTGGAAACAGTAATACTAATAACCACCATTTGCTGAGCTACCTACACTGACCCAAGTACAAACAAGCACCAATAAGTACTTTATAGCCATTAGCTTTTGTAATCCTAACAGCCGCCATCTGAGGTAAGGACAGTAAGTCTCCCTGTTTATAGGCAACAAGACTGGGCCTCGAGGGTAAGCTACTTGCTCAAAGCTACCCAACATGTAAGTGAAAGCCAAAATTAGAACCAGGATGTCTGACTCCCAAGCCTCTGCCCTTGACAACTGTGCTGTAAATGGTAGATTGGAAGGTGCCTGAATTCATGGTCCTTTGGGAATACATATTTGCATTTCCACAGAGACCTGGAAATGGGTCTCCTTCAATGCACAGACAATTTGGGGTTAACTTGCAGCATTCAGTTTGTGTAAATATTCTACAAGGTACTATTGAGAATTCTACCAAAAAAGTCAAGACTCTTGCAGTTGGATGTTTATATTCAAATGGATATACTAGGAAGGAGAGTGGGGAAGTTTAATCTGCTAAAACGTCAAACTCCCTATTGCCAGAACGCAGACATGGACATCCTCTGCAGGTGGACCACCCTCTGGTTCATGAGACCTATCATAGTGAGACCTCAGAATACTGATGCACTGAGCCTTGATTTAGCAGCTTTGAAATTTGAGGAAGAAGGGAATATCCTTTAGATTCTAAATATATTTCTAAAATCCCTGTTGTGGGTCTTCAGCAGCCAAGGAGATTCTGTGCACTCCTGTGAGCCCCACAGGAGGGCACTGAGATGCCCGTCCTCCCAGGGCTAAGCCACCTGTTACACTGTGACCACGCCTGCTGTCTTCAGCTCAGAGGCCTGCTGGAGGAACTCCTGCTGGGGGCACTGGCTGGATGAGACCACCGCCAGGACTGTCAGGTCAGTTAAAGAGTTAAAAATGAGGGGGCTCCTGTTTCCCAACTGACTTAAAATAGTTCCCCAAGATGAATCAGAAAATCTCAAATCTCTGCCATGGATACCTCATCTTAATGGCAGGGTCACACACATAGGTTCAGGCTTCTCTGAATTCCTGTTCCTATAGCTTCCTCTTTCACCAATGAATCTCCATCTGTTTGGAAACTTCTTTCTTTCCAGCCTTTGTCTGGTTGACTCCTCATTCTTCAGGTTTCACCTTAGACATCTATTACAAGAGACCCAGGCTGCCCAGTGCCCCTACAGTTCCCCATATTCCCCCATCATTATACTACTCACAAGATATAATAGTTGCTTCTTTGCTTTTCTGTATTTCAGACTAGATATTAAACTATAGGTTCCATAAGGTATCTCCAACTTTAACACTGTGCCCAGCACAAAGTCACTCCCCCAAGGATACTGGCTGAGTGATGGCTTGGCATTCTGCAGCACTTAGTGTGTGAGGGTCACATGAATTCCTGTCCTGATCAGAGGCTCCCCTTTCACCCCTTTCTCCGTCTCTCTGATAACAGGAGAGGAGGCTCAGCAGATGGGTGCGTTCCAGCATTTGGGCCAAGATCCGAGCACCAAGAGTCTCGTGTAGCCTGACCACTCACCGGACCGCAGATTCCCGCTTCCTGGTGGCGTCTGTGATATGTACGGGGAGGGTGTTGGCAGAGAGGGAAGCAAGGCCATTCAGAGAACGACTCCTCGACAGGCGTGTGGCGGGTGGCTGTGGAGATTCCTAGAAGAAACAAAGGCTGATGTTGGTGGGACAGCATGTGCAATTAGTTTCTTGTCTTCACTGGGATTCAACTGTGGTGAAGTACTAGTCAGAGTCTTCATTTCTTTCTTGGGATTAAAACAAGGGTAATGAGATCTAAGGGCCAAGACTTGGATATCAATCCCAAAGTTTTTAATTAGAGAAGAGTTCTTTGGAATTGGTACTGGGACGTGGCTAATGGATCCCAACTCCCTGGCTTCCAGACTTGCTTGGACTTCTTTCTGCAAAGTCCCTCTACCCAGAAGAAAGGAAGGGAAGTATTCTTGTGGTCATAAATATTTAGGATCTGTGAATCTGCTTACAGATGAGCCAGTGTCTTTTTATTTTTTTAAGACAGAAAACTGTTGAGAGAAGCGCCTTCCTTTGAGACTTGGGCCCTCCTGTGTTTGGGCCTCAGCCCTGGCCTTCCCGCCTGAGCTCTCACCTTTCTACCTTCGGAGGCGGCGACATCACAGGGCCTCCGCGTGTGACACAGGCTGGCGGTTCTCAGCAGAAAGGGCTTGTTGCGCGTTGCCTCCCGGGTGTCTCTTCTCTTGGCAGCTCGCTTCTGGAAGGCCTTGTAAAGCTCCTCGTAATCAGGGACAGCAGGATTCACCCGAGGCTGGAATCCAAAGTCAGTGTGCAGAAACCCAAGCTTTTCCTCCCGGGTGCGGGTGGCTGTTCGAGGCTGTGGGTCAGCCTGGCTGCTGGAGGGGGCGATGGGGGAGGAGGCCTTCTGGAGCATGTCTAGGGCTCTCATGTGGATGCGAATTTTCCTAAGGAGCTCAGCTTCTGTGGAAGAGAAGTCAGGGTGGCAGTGGGTGAGAAGGGACCAAGCTTCATACCAAAAGGTTTGGAGAGCTTTCCCTCTTAAATACTTGCAATGATGGAGTGTAACAAGGCTGGAACCCGTGATTAACTTTCCAGGAATTTTGCAAGCCAGTTGGCACCATGTGGAAAGCTTAAAATTGGCCATGATAGGAGTATTTATTCCATGAAAATGGCAAACACTACAACTTCCTTTTTTTTCTCTTTTTTTCTAGAGAGTGCCCTAATGAATGTTGACTAGGACACTACTGCTATGTGCCAGTCAGGCTGCAGAAGCAGCTACCATTTACACTTAGCACTTTCTACAGCGCCTTCTTCAGAGATGAAGCAGGAGGGATGGGCCAGACCCCAGCTCCTCTCCCAGGTCTCCCTTCTTGGGCAGAGGCCCCACTGTCCACTCAACTCCCCAAGCCCACATCACTCTTGCTGCCTCCTGTCTCATTTCAGTCAGTCACAGGTTCTGCCGTCTCCTCCTCCTTAACCTCTCTCTGGGCCAGCCTCTTTTCGTCCTCTCTGCTTCATAATTTCTCGAGTCACTGATATAGGCTTCTGTAGATCACAATCCCACTGGGCTCGCCCATCCCCCTTTATTATCCCCAGAGCAGAGTGAGATTTCTGAACTGTGTATCTGACCACGAGCCACCCTAAAACTCTTCAGTGGAGACTACCCCAATGACTAAGCCTCCACGCTCCCAATGCAGGAGGCCCAGGTTCAATCCAGATAACAGATCTAGGTCGCGGAACTAGATCCCACATGCCGCAACGAAGACCCTGCACAGCCAAATAAATAAATAAAGTCTGAAAAACAAAACAAAACCCAACCCCTTCAGTATCTCCCTGCTGCCCTTGAGATGAAGGCCAAACTCCCTCCCGTGGCCTGCAAGGCCCCAGGCCTAGCCTGTGCCTGTCTGTCCCACCCCTCTTCTTTCTCTTTCCCCTCTACCTTTCCATGCCTTGAATGCGCTCAGCTTTCTACCTTCAGTGCTACTATTTCTTCCTGATACACTCTTCATTGCTTTTCTTCTAATTCCCCCCCACGGCTCCTCCTTCAGGGTCAGTCCCCACGCTCACTTTTCTCTGGGGACCTTCCCTCACTGTTCCCACGCCTCACCACACTCTAAGTCAGGTCCCTCTGTTACATGTTCCACAGGCTCCCCCAGGCTTCCCCCTTTATCCCCTTCAAGTGACTCGTCACATTTGTAATGATTTGTCTGCCTCCCTCCCTTGTCCACAAACTCCACATCTGTTTCTTCACACCTGGGGTGTGGCATGTGTTACTGAAGGAGCGAATAAAGCCAGAGTCAAGAAGCTTTGCTTCTTGAAATAAGTACCTCACAGGAGGTGGGAGGGGGCCTTTCCTTGGGGGCAGCTGGCTAGCAGTGGTACTGGCCTAGGCTGGTCCCCAGACATCTCAGTGGCTCTCTGCTCCGGTGCCTGTGCTGCCAACAGAGGTTTTGGCATCCACTTACTGAGACAGACGAGGTCATCAGAATGAACCTGGGGCCTCCTACCCCTCTGCCAACCAGGTGCCCCTATTGTACCGGCCGACCCAACCCTACCTATGGCCTGGGCCTGCACTGAGCAAGGTCTCTGATGGGGCCACCCCCGAACAGCCCATCTCCATGGCCAGGCTGACCCCTGAGCCCAACTCACTCCTCCACAGCACCCACTCAGCACCTCCGGGTGGGAGGGGGCCGGGAGGTTAAGGATGTCTTTACCCTGGAGTTTGTCCCCGAGGGCTGGCTCCAGAATGGACTTGGGGATCCTCCTGGTGGCCTTCTGCTTGGGGACTTTGGCTGTAGCGGCGGCGGCGGCGGCCAGGTCCCTCTGCAAAGCAGCTTGCTTTCTCCGCTCCTCCTTCTCCAGGAAGCTGAAGGGCTTCAAGGAAGAGAGGAGCAGCTCCTTCCTCTTCTGGATCCCTGCCTGCCTGCGCGCCTCATTGCGCTCCATGACCTCCTGGTAGAGGGGCAGGTAGACGTGGGCAGGCACGGGCTGGGCCCGGAACTGCCGGTGGCACTCGGCCTCCTCCCGGCCCTGCTTCTCGGCCTGCCGCCTCTCGGGCTCAAAGGAGGCCGGGGAGGCCAGCCACTGCGCCTTCTTCCTGGCCTCGCGCAGCGTCATGCGGAACGGCTGAGGGACGGTGATGGACGACACCCAGGAGCTGATGCTTCTTTGCTGGGAGGGAGGCCTGGAGCTGGACGGTGGCTGCGGCTGAGCCTTGGGAGTACGGGAGGGCAGGGTAACCCAGGAGCTGCAGCGCCTCACGGAGCCACACCTGGGGGACAGAGCAGCTGTATGCGTGGAGGATGGGACGGCCAGGACGCCCAGCTCCTCCAAGATCCTCTGCCTTTCCCCCCACTTCCATCAGGTCACACCTAGTTTATCAGCCTCACATCACAGCCCCATAGGCCTCTGGTTTGGTGGCTGGTGGTTTTAGTCGCTAAGTCATGTCTGACTCTTGTGACCCCACGGACTGTAGCCCGCCAGGCTCCTCTGTCCATGGGATTCTCCAGGCAAGAATACTGGAGTGGGTTGCCATTTCCTTCACCAGGGGATCTTCCTGACCCAGGAATCGAACCCGGGTCTCCTGCATTGTAGGCAGATGATTGATTGCTTCTAGTCATCTGCCTACAAAAACTGCCTGCGCTTTTCTCAACTCAGCCTCTCTCCTTCCCACAGGCCAACCTGGCAGCCCTAGGAAGGAAGTCTCTTCTTAGAATTGATCTAAGAGTTTTCCACTTTGCACTCTAATCTTTTCATTTGGTAGAGAGAAGAGGGCAATGATGAGGAGGAGGGCTTTAGAGTCAGGCCCAGGTTCAAAACTTGCTTCAAACAATTACCAGCTATGTGGCCTCCAACAAGGTTCTCCTGGAACCTCATTTCCTCAACTGCAGAATGGCAAAAATGATATCTGCTTGCCGGATTATTGGGAGGAGAAAAGAAATACTACAAGAGAGAAAGTATAATGGCATAGAGCAGGGCTTGGCAAGGTAAATGGATCTTGGTGCCATTCTCAGGGAGGTAGCATATTTGGGAAAGGCATCTCTTTAATCAATCCCAAAGTTTCAGTTGACTAAGGGTTACCCAGCGTGATTAAGGACTGCTGGGTAGGAATCAGACACGTTTGGCTGATGCTGAGCTGGAGCATGGGTAAGCGGCACTTGCAAAAGGAGGTCTTTGTTTTACTGAGGAGGAAGATGAGGCCTAGAGTCACAACGCGGCTTGGCCAGAGCTGTGCGCTGCCTTACCTCGCAGATGGGGGGTACTGCACCTGTGGCTTCCCCCTGTCTTCGTCTCGGAAGAAATGCTCCAGGTCCTCATCCTCTTCAGAGAGGCTCTCATTACTGTCTGGGTCAGATGGATAAAGGGATTCCAACAGGCACCACCTGTCTTTCTGCCTCAGTGCCTGCAGAGTCTCAAAAAAACTCCCAGTTGAGTCAGAAGTAGAGTCTGTCTCCTCCTCTGGACTGAGGAACTCACTGAGTTTGCCAGCCCTGGGCAAAACCAGCCCATCCCCGTTCAGCTCCTTGTCTGCATCTGTGTCTGAGGAGGATTTGGGGGAAAATATCTAAAACAAAATAGAACAGACTGTGGGTCAAACTATGATTTCAACACATAACTATTAACTTCATGTTAAATAAATCTATATATTAGGGACTGGGGTAGGGGACCAAGGAAAATGTGTTAGTTACTTTAAAGAAATTTCATGTCTCAGGATATAGGCTGTGATTGGTTGGAGGGCAGGAAAGGGAATCAGAGCTGAGTTGGTTCATGCAGTGTGGTGAGCATTTGTGGAGTACCTCCCTTCACCATGCAACCCTGCTCTCCAGGAATCCTACCTGTGACCTTGGCCACACTCTGGGACCTGCCCTTTGGGGGTTTTACCTACTAGTTGCCAATCTCCCTTTTTGGGCTTCCCCTGTCTACACCTCTGCTTTTCTCATATGCTAGCTAATTCCCATCCTCTTACTAGGAATGAGTAATTAACAGGAGAGACAGTGTGGTTTAGCTGAAAGAGTCCTAGAAAGTGGGAAATCTAACTGAGTTTAAACACTCCTTTCATTCAGAAAATATTTACTGGTGTCTAATGTACAATGCTGGGAAAGATTGAAGGCGGTAGGAGAAGGGGACGACAGAGGATGAGATGGTTGGATGGCATCACCGACATGATACACATGAGTTTGAGTACACTCTGGGAGTTGGTGATGGACAGGGAAGCCTGGAATACTGCAGTCCATGGGGTCGCAAAGAGTCGGACACAACTGAGCGGTTGAACTGAATGTGCGTTGGGCATTGGGTTGAGAACAAGACAAGGTCCGTACTCTTGTGAAGCTTACATCCTAGTGAAGGGAGAAAGACAATGTAAGATGGTAATCATTCAATAAAAGCCACAAAACTGTGATAGACTGATGGAATGGCTATGTGAAGCTTCTCTGTTGATAAAAGTCCATCAGATAAAGACCACTAGGAATGTACCTGTAATCAGCACTAGGTTTATTAACTTTTTACAGAATACCTTCTAAAGGGGCTTCCCAGCTGGCACTAGTGAGAAAGAATCAGCCTGCCAGTGCTGGAGACGTAAGAGACATGGGTTTGATCCCTGGGTGGGGAAGATCCCCTGGAGGAGGGCATGGCAACCCACTCCAGTATTCTTGCCTGGAGAATGCCATGTACAGAGCAGCCTGGTGACCTATAGTCCATAGTGTCGTAAAGAGTTGGACACGACTGAAGCGGCTTAGCACACACTTCGGGAAATTAGGAAACTTGGTTGGGGTGGGCATTGAGGGCTTTTTCTAGGGTTGGTTTGTCCTGAATGATTCTGAGGAGAATTAGGGGAAGCAGGGATCAACTCTGGATGGATGCTGTCATGAAGAGGGCAGTTTAGTAAGTGGATGAATGAGCCATTTTTATTCAAAAGGTGGCAAGAACAAAGTAGGGCTGGGTAAGCAGTTGGAAAGTAAGCATAATCATTTAGAAGTATGGGGTATTAGTTGTTTTACAACGTGGCCCTGTGAGAAATACTGATTTCTGCTGATCTTGCTGCTGGCCTCATCTGGGTCTATTACAGTCTGAGTTGTACTTTCTCAGTCCTGGGATGATTTTCACTTTCAAAGTCCTCACTGTGGAGGACTTTCAGGTTGACACCTGATCAGTGAGAAAAATGTCAGACTTGCCAAGATGTGGGGAAAGAGGGTTTGGGGTTCAAAAAAAAAAAGAACAAGTGCAAAGGCCTTGAGGCAGGGACCTGAGGCCGGAACAAATGATTCTTGGAGAGGTAGAAAGAGGGTCAATGTGGTTAGAGGACAGTAGCAGAGAAATCCTTAGAGAGGCAGGCTGGGG
The DNA here is from genome assembly GCF_027580195.1 of Bos mutus. Taxonomy (NCBI): domain Eukaryota; kingdom Metazoa; phylum Chordata; class Mammalia; order Artiodactyla; family Bovidae; genus Bos; species Bos mutus. The sequence goes on along the minus strand of NC_091626.1, from coordinate 23,401,859 downwards.
CCATGATGAGAGCACAGGTTGACTGGCTGCAGTTGGGGGAAGGGCTGTTTCTGGTCTCCAAGTGGACACCTGGTAAGGGCTGAACTGGGTGCTCAAAGATCTGGCTCTCATACTGAAAAAGAACACTGGATTTTGAGTCAAAGGTATGTGTGCCCTAGCCCTCATTTTGCTACTGAAAAGCGTGTAACTTTAGGAAAATTCTTTTCTAAAAAATGACTTTATTGATATAATTCATACATATCATACAATTCATACAACTCAGTGTACAACTCAGTGGGTTTCAGTATATTCAGTTGTGCAACCATCACCACAGTCAATTTTTAATCAACTCTCAAAACACCTCATTGCATTTAGTAGTCACTTCCTATTTTCCCTAACCCATCCCCACTCCTCAAGCCCGGAGACCACCAATTTACTTTCTGTCTCTGAATTTGGAGGGTTTCCCTGAAAGTTGGTAAAGAATCCGCCTGCAATGCAGGAGACCCCGGTTCAATTCCTGGGTCGTGAAGATCTCCTGAAGAAGGGATAGGCTACCCACTCCAGTATTCTGGGGCTTCCCTTGTGGCTCAGCTGGTAAAGAATCCGCCTGCAATGCGGGAGACCTGACTTTAATCCCTGGGTTCGGAAGGTCCCCTGGAGAAGGGAAAGGCTACCCACTTCAGTATTCTGGCCTGGAGAATTCCATGGACTGTAAAGTCCATAGAGTCGTAAAGAGTCGGACACGACTGAGCTACTGTCACTTCACTTCACTTCTGAATTTGGGGGCAAATTTCTTAATCTTTCTGTGCCTGTTTTCTCCTCTATAATACAAAATGGAGACAACAATCCTGGAGGTGGTTGAAACGATAAGCGAAAACTGAGGGTCACCGCTACGATTCTATGAAGACCCTGACGCAAGGCGCAAGCGGTTCAAGAGTTAAGAGCCCGCCTTCACGTCTGCAAACAGTGCGGGCTAGAATCCCACGCCCCGGTGACACTCCCCGGTCGTCTGTCTCCAAGGCAACGTTTCAAACAGCTCCCTCAGGGTTTCCTTTCCGGGGTGCAGACCTGATCCCTCTCCTTCTTTTTCTCCCCTCACCTGATGGTTCCACTGAGCGCCGCCGGAGGCTCCTGCAGACCTCCCCACGGTCATCTCCTCAGCCGGGTAGAGAGACAAACGGCGGTGACAGCGGCGGTGACAGCGGCGGTGGAGGCGCAAGCGGCTCGGCTCAGGTTCCGCCCCTTTCTAGCGTGGGCCTCTGATTGGCTCCCAGGCTGATACTCGAACCATTCCCCTCCCCAGGAAGCCTCTCTTCTCTCCCGCCCAGGCAGGGAGGGCTCGCTTTCTGATTGGCCTATTCTCTCCGTGCTTTATACTTCCGGTTTTAAGATCTTAGCTCTAGCGGCCGGTGATTGGACGGCTGGTCTCCGGAAGTGCTGCCTAAGGCGGGTCTGTTCAGTTCAGTTCAGTTCAGTCGCTCAGATACGGCTCAGGTCAGCGCCATGGCGGCCCAGTTGGCTAGAGTCCGGTGGGGCACTGTCTTTGCCGCTGCCCAGAAGGGCCCGCGGGTCTCCTGCCGGAGGTGGGCTGGCGCCTCGGCGGACAACGTGTACGATGTGGTGGTGTCGGGGGGAGGCCTGGTAGGCGCCGCTATGGCTTGTGCCTTAGGTAAGCGCATCTCCAGGCCGGTATTTGCGGGGAGCGAGGCCGTGAAGGAATGATGAGTGTGGGAGCCCTGGCACTGTTTGCCCAAAGCCTGAGTGTTGCACACCTTGTGGTCCATTCCTTGCCCAGAGGAAGCGCAGGACCCCGGGGGCAAACGTTTGTTCCTTCAGAATTCCGAAGGGTCAAAAGTGGGAGGGACCGTAAGAGTCTTTCCAACACGTGGAGGCACAGACCCGCCCAGGGTTATTTCGGTCTGGACACCGAAGTCATTGGGCAGTTGTCTACTGAGCTAGGTTAGGCGGTTTTCTTGTTGATGTTTTTTACACCGCTTCATTGAGATATAGTTTGCATACCATAAACTTCACCCACTTAAAAGCATATTATGTAATGATTTTTAGTTTATTCCTAGAGCTGTGCAGCCATCGCCACAATGAATCTTAGAACATTTTTATCACCGCCCCCCCGAAGAAGCGCGAACCCGTTAGTAGTCACTGCCCATGCAGCCCGCCGTCTCCCCCATCTCCTCCACCGTAGTACCCTAGGCAACCACTCATGTACTTTTTCATCTCTATAGATTGGCTTTTTCAGGACTTTTTCATATACGTGGAATCTGCTTAATGTTTTCAGGAATCATCCAGGTTGCAGCATATGCCAGTGTCTGCGTGCTCAGTCGCCTCCTAGTGTTTGCGACCCCATGAACTGTCGCCTGCTAGGCTCCTTTATCCGTGGGATTTTCCTGGCAAGAATACTGGAATGGGTCGCCATGCCCTCCTCCAGCGGATCTTCCCAACCCAGGGATCGATCGAACCCGAGTCTCCTGCATTGCAGGCGGATTCTTTGCTGCTGAGCCACGAGGGGAAGCCCAGCGTGTGCCAGTAATTTGTTTCTTTTTATTGCCAAATAGTAAATAATAGTATTTTAATGAACAAAATAGCGTATTTTGTTTATTCATTCACCAAGTGATAGACATTTGAGTCGTTTTCACTTTGGAGCTATAACAAATAATGCTGCTAATCACTTCTTGTACATACTTTTGTTTGTGTGAACATGTATTTTTGGTTATCTTGGATATAATCTTAGAAGTGGATTTTCTGGGTCATTTGGTAAACTCTGCTTAACTTTTTGAAGAACTACCAGTGTTCTAGAGCGGCTGCACCATTTTACATTCCCACCAGCAATAAATGAGAGGTCTCATTTCTCCACATCCTGGACAGCACTGTACTGTCTTTTTGTCACTAGTTATAATAGTGAGTGTGAGGTGCTGTCTCCTGGTTTTGATCTGTATTTCCCTAATGAATAATGGTGACTATTCTTTCATGTGTTTATTGGTTATTTGTGTATCTTCTTTGGAGAAATGTCTGTTCAGAACCTTTGCCCATTTCTAAATTGGACTATTTGTCTTTTTATTATTGAGTTGTGTTTTTTATATTGGATTGGCCAAAAAGTTCGTTTAGGGTTTCCATAACCTCTTACGGAAAAACCTGAATGATTCTTTTGGCCAAGTCAGTATATTCTGGGTACAAGCCCCTTATCAGATACATGATTTGCAGATGTGTTCTCCCAATTTGGGAATTGTTTTCTCACTTTCTTGATGGTGTCCTTGGAAGCACAGAAGTTTTTAATTTTGATGAAGTCCAGCTTATCAGTCTCTTACCACTTTTACTTTTGGTATCATGTCTATGCAATCATTACCAAACCTCAAATCAGGAAGATTCGCTCCTGTGTTTTCTTCTAAGAGTTTTATAATTTTAGTTGTTACATTTCAGCCTGTGATCTACTTTGAGTCCAACATTTGCTTTTCCACGTATAATTTAGACTGCTCTTACCTTGTGAAGTAGATGTTTTCATCTTTTATATGAATAAACTTGCTTAGCAAGGTTAGGTAATGACCAGAGTCTCACACCAGGCAGAGACAGAATTTGAACCTAGGCCAACAAATTCTTCTGCTTTTAACAATTGTACAGTGACTTTCAGAAATTGGATTTGAGTTTTCTGGCTTCCATGGTGGCTCAGATGGTAAAGAAACTGCCTGCAATGTAGGAGACCCGGGCTTGATTCCTAAGTTGGGAAGATCCCCTGGAGAAGGAAATGGCAATCCACTTCAGTATTCTTGCCTGGAGAATCCCATTGACAGAGGAGCCTGACGGGCTACAGTCCATGGGGTCATAAGAGTCAGACACGACTTAGTGACTAAACCACCACCACCAGTATTCTTGCCTAGAGAATTCATGGACAGAGGAGCCTGACAGGCTGTAGTCGATGGGATCACAAAGAATCAGACACAACTGAACAACTAACACTCATTTTTCAATAATGAGAAAGTCTTTGTTGATTTCAGCGTGGGGTGATAGTCACATTTTCCCTAGCAAGTGGGGAAGTTTCCTCTTCTAGGCGACTGGTGGCAAACAGTGCTTTATATAAGCTAATGGGCTTGAGTCTCAAAAACATTTTGTAAAATACAGTTATCAGCACTTGATATAAGCATCTTTTAAAAGTATCTTGCATATACTTTTTTTTCTCTGTGCCAAGCAGCTTGTGGAATCTTAGACCCCAACCAAAGGTTGAAACCTGGGCCTGGCAGTGAGAGCTCCAAGTCCTAACTGTTGGACTGCCAGGGAATTCCCTATATTCCCACAGTTTGAGAACAAGAAACAGAGAAGAGCTTAATTGTCTTGTAGTGACTTTACCTCTTAACTTTTTATACAATTTTGTATGATATGTACTTGAAAAGGTTTTTAGTCTTACTGAGTTTTTGCTAATTTAATTAATATTTGGTGTTGTGCTATTTTCTTTGTTTAGTTTTTTTCCCTTCCTGTTTTGTTCTCTTTCTCACCCCATTTGCCCACATCCCAAGGATGGAAAGTTTTTATAAGCGTAGAGAATTCTGTATTGTAATTGTTCATTTTTCTGTTTTTTTTTTTTTTTTCCATAGAAGTATAAATTCCTAAATTCAAGGCTGACTTTAAGCAGATACCTGCAAAACAATTCTCTGTGTAAGTTTACGAAAGAGAGCTCATAGGCTGAGTACACCAGGTTATGAGTCGCTGCCTCTAAGTAAGTCAAACCTACCAAGCGTAGGTTTTCCCTAAAAAATTCACACACCAGCTAATTTCCTGTTTTAAAAGCTCAGAGAAAGTACTCAATGTTAAAACATGAAAATTGAAGCCCAGTAGGAGATTTGTAAGTCTTTGGTACAATTTATTCAGTGAGCAAGCCTCTACTTTTTTCATATAAAATATAAACAGAGTAAGGAGACTCTGTCCTTGGGCAGGTCCTGCTGAGTCAAGTAAACAAGCTGCTTGAGATTTTGTGCTTGCTAGTGTCTCCCCTCGGAGAAGGCAATGGCACCCCACTCCAGTGTTCTTGCCTGGAGAATCCCAAGGATGGGAAGCCTGGTGGGCTGCCGTCTATGGGGTCGCACAGAGTCTGACACGACTAAAGCAACTTAGCAGCAGCAGCAGTGTCTCCCCTTGATCATCATGGCCTGTATACCCAAAAGTATTCTTGTTAATAGTTTATATGGTGATCAACTTTTACATTTTGACATCCACTTAATCTTGGATAGCTGCTTTAAAAATGAAAATTGTGGAGAAGGAAATGGCAACCCACTCCAGTACTCTTGCCTGGAGAATCCCATGGATGCAGGAGCCTGGTGGGCTGCCATCTATGGGGTCGCACAGAGTTGGACACGACTGAAGCGACTTAGTAGCAGCAGCAGCAGCTACTTAGAGACAGATCTGTTTTCACACAGGGTATAGAGAACTCCAGGGAGGTTGTGTTTGCCTTCTTTCCCCTTGTGCATTTGGCTTCTATGTTTCTGGCATGTTTGGGTGTTTGCTTTGCTCATGTTAGGCACTGGGATAATTGACATTCTCTGCACAAAGATTTTAAGTTTTAAATTACTGTGTGGGTACAACATCCACCCTTCTCTCGCCCACTCTCACACCTGGAAACCTGATGGAACTGTGCTGTCTTGAGACCCTGGCAGAAAAATCATTTTAACTTCTAGTAAATTGAGGAAGGCTCACATATCTGAGTACTGGTATACTGAGGCCTCATCATCAACTGGAAATTATTGTTAAGAATATATACACCTTGGGATTTCCCTGTGGCCCAGGGGTTAAGAATCTGCCTGGCAATGCAAGGACATGGGTTCAATTGCTGGTCCAGGAAGATTCCACATGCTGTGAGGCGACTAAGCCCATGTGCCGCAATTAAGACCCAATGCAACCAAATATGTGAATAAATAAATACTAAAAATAAAAAAAAATAAAAAAAATAAAAAAATGAAAATTGTCCATGGCCTCTTCACATTTCCCTATACACCAGTTTATGTTTTCCTTGATTCTTCTTTAAACTCACATTAGTTTATGTTTTAGGCTTGAAATGTCTATTTCCCTCTCAGCATTGTTACTTGTAAATGATATTCTCCAGTAATTTTTTTCCAAGAGAGTTTCCTAAAACAATGATATTAAATAGCTAAAAATAAAATACTGAAAAATAAAGTATTGACCCTGACTATTTTATGTGCTTGGAGATCTTTTTTTTTTTTGACCAAAGAAAATTTATAAAGTACATAGTGTTATGTATGTATTTGTAGGTGATGAAAGCTAGAAACTGTGAGAGCTGGGATTAAAATCCAGAGTTTCTAATTTTCATTTCCAGTCCAATGATTGTTTTAAATAAGAAGGAAACTTCCTTTAAAGGAAGTTAAAGGATGAAGTGACAGGTCTCCATATGAGATTACATGTATTTAAATCCTCGGTCTTATCTCTAATTCTATCTGGGTAGAATTGTATAAATTACTCACAATTTCTGTACATTGATTTTTCTCATCTCTTAAATTAGGACAGAATAGCTTTTTATTCTTCATAAAATTATGGTATGGATTATATCAGAAGAATACTATAGTAAACCATATATAATTGCACCAGGCATATGCTACGCTAAGTCACTTCAGTCGTGTCCGACTCTGTGTGACCCCATAGATGGCAGCCCACCAGGCTCCCCCGTCCCTGGGATTCTCCAGGCAAGAACACCGGAGTGGGTTGCCATTTCCTTCTCTAATGCATGAAAGTGAAAGTGAAGTCGCTCAGTCGTGTCTGACTCTTAGCGACCCCATGGACTGCAGCCTACCAGGCTCCTCCGTCCATGGGATTTTCCAGGCAAGAATACTGGAGTGGGGTGCCATTGCCTTCTCCTGCACCAGGCATATAGGAGTTAGTAAACATTAGCAGTGATGATAATGATAATAGTGATTCTATGGAACTTTGCTTTTAGATATCCAGGAAAAAGTAAACTATTAATAATCTTGTTATTCATAAAATTGACAAATTATTATGGCACGAGGTTGTCATTTGATAAAACTAACTTGGATTCTTTATAGAGTGAAATGATTTCAAGGTTAAAATTTAGATATTCACCTATAATTCATAATTTCATTTAATTCAATCAACAGCTAAGTTATATATGTTTATGCTTAAACATTATAGAGGCTATAATGATATTATAGCCTAAAATACGTATTTTCATTATTTTTTTTCTACTTCTATTCCCCTGGACAAATATGGGATTGAAATCTGACTCTTCCTAAATGTTTTCTGGTCTGTCATTGAACAAAAATGTCTGTTAAGACATTGAGTATCTCTTTGTGGGTTGAGGAGATAACAGCATATACTACTGGGGACAATATTGCAATAAGAAAAGAATTCCTAGCCCCCAAGGAGTTTAGAATCCAGCAAAAGGGAATGATCTGTAAATAACGAACAGAAGGAAAACTGAGATGAAAGCTACCCTGGAGGAACAAGGAACTGACCTCTCCTGCGGGCGGAGGTGTGCGGGCTTGGTATGAAGAACACTGCTGTGGAGGCGAGGCTTCTCGCAGGTGGCGGAGGCTTTCGGTGCGGGAGCGGCTACTGTTAGATCAAGGCCGGGAGAAGTGAAGGACCAGAAACCACCCGCTCTGCTGAGCATGGCCATGGCCGGGGTTCCCATCCTTCAGAGCAGAACCGCTGCAGCACGGCAGGGGGCGCCATGCTGAGCTGGTGGGTTCAGCGCTGCTCACTTCCTTTTCCACTGGAGCTGTCCTTGATTTTCACCCTTTCTTTGTTGTCTGTTACAATAGCGCCTTTTTTTTGTCATTTACATTTCAAAATAAAAAGAGGGATCAAGGTTTGTGGGGTTTCCCTGACCATTACTAAGTAAAACCTGCAGAGTTCTCGCTGGTAATTCCATCACAGGTGTTTTCTCCTTTCTTGGAAGTGCAGCTCACTGCTTATCTTTTTCCCTGCACCTTTTTCTGAGGCACTGTGGAGGGTCTTGTGTCTGTGCTAGTCACCCAGTACCAAAGTCTCCAAGTCCTCTTTTTACTTCACTATACAGATGTTTTAGGACCGGAGTTTTCGGCACCACTGGTGTATTTTTTTGGCTCTCTTTTCTTTTATAAGCTCTTTTATCTTTGATTTAATCCTACTGCTGCTGCTGCTGCTAAGTTGCTTCACTTGTGTCCGACTCTGTGCGGCCCCATAGACGGCAGCCCACCAGGCTGCGCCTTCCCTGGGATTCTCCTGAGGCCACAGTGAATTTTGTTTGTTAGCTTTATTTTTCTGTTGAACAGGATTTGTAATTTTTAGTGACTTCATACTTTTAAGGTTGTAACTATCTGGTATTCAAACACTGCCGCCTTCCTTCCTTTTTCTTTTCTAGGACATTTTATTCCCTTGTTACGGGTTATGCCATTATTTGCTTCTTTGCAGGGTTTGGTCTGGAGAGTTCTTATTGCCACGAGCAGGGTGGTTTACATGACTGAAAAGGTACTGTATGTTACTGCTTAGGACTCCGTATGGTGTTCCCTTTTTATGTGTCCTGTAAGAAATTTGTATCCTAAGCGCTAAGGAATTACTTAATATGATACTTCTCTTGGAAATGAGAGAATAAATTGATTTTTCTAAAATGATACAGCATTTTGTTTCTTCTTTTTTTTAGGACATGATATTCACTTTTGTGACAAGAAAATACTGTTGTTAGAAGCAGGTCCAAAGAAAGTGCTGGAGAAATTGCCAGAAACTTACAGCAATAGAGTCAGCTCCATCTCCCCTGGCTCTGCAACCCTTCTCAGTAGTGAGTAAAAGATCCTCTGTCACTGTGCCAGCCTCCTGTCTTGACTTTCCAGGATGTCCTGTAGGGCAGAGTCAGCGGGGCACCTGGCAAGGAGGGAGCTCACCGAGATGCCTGGGAGAGGAGGGTAGGGGTGGTAAGTCTAGTACGTAGCTGAAGATCCCAAGAATTGTTCATGTGTCCACTTCCGGTCTGAGAAGACTTCCAGCAGACATGTGGGTCCATGTGGACATCATTTGTGATGTTGGGTCATTATAAATCGGTGGAATTGAAACTATATGAACTAATTGTGACCCTTCACTTGGTGCCAGCATCCTCTTTATTCCCAGAGTCAGCTGTCTGTGGGGCTGGGGAGCCTGAATGCTAAATGCTTTTAGGGTGTAGATGGGTGTGTGCACGGGTAGCACATCGTCTTCAGGTCTCTGCCAGATGTTGCTCCCTCAAGCCAGCCTGTGTGGAACCATCCCATCTAAAATGAGACTCTTGCATCATTCCCTAGCCCCTTATACCGCTTTATTTTTCTTTATGACACTTAGTAACTGATACTATGATTTTTTTTGGGGGGTTGTCTATCTTTCCAGCTAGAATGTCAGCTGCTTAAGGGCTGAGATTTGTCTGGTTTCCCACTTTGTGCTCAGTACCTAGAAGTGTATCTGGCACATAGTAAGTGCTCAGTAAATATCTCAATGAATGAATTGCTTTGGTTCTCTAGATTTAAACAAAGAATCATCTTTATCCAGGGAGTTTGTAACCTCAGTGGGCTTCCCTGGTGCCTCGGACAGTAAAGAATCTGCCTGCAGTGAGGGAGACCTGGGTTCAGTCCTTGGGAAGATTCCCCTGAAGAAGGGGATGGCAGTCCACTTCAGTATTCTTTTTTTTTTTTTTTTTTCACTTCAGTATTCTTGCCTGGAGAATTCCATGGACAGAGGAGCCTGATGGGCTAAAGTCCATGCGGTCACAAAGAGTCAGACAGGACTGAGTGACTAACACTTTGTAACCTCAGTAGGTTGATTTTTGTAACACTTTTTTTGTAACTCAGTAGGATTTTGTAACTCAGTAGGATGACTTTGTAACCTTTAGTAGGATGGTGAAGAGAAAGTACAATATGGATTTTAATTTCCTTTATTATTTCTCTCTCTCAATGTGGTTTGACCTTTGATCATGAAAGCTGGGTCTTTTTTCATGCTCTGTAATCAGAGCTGGGAAACAGTAGCTTAGCTCCTAGCACCAAACAGGGTAGAAGTGGTGAGTATTTCTCTATTATTGAACACTGAGAACAATCTCTCACTTAACAGGAAGAAGGGACAAAGAGAGACCCAGGGCGGCTGTAGGTCCCATGAGGTTGCTGTGGTCTGTATGTAGCTCTTTTCTCTCGTAGGTTTTGGTGCCTGGGACCACATCTGCAACATGCGATGCAGAGCCTTTCGGCGAATGCAGGTGCCTCCTTTTTCACTTTTGGCAAGATCTTTCGGTCTGTCTTGAGTTAAAATAGTGGAGTACACATTCTCCAGGTTTTCTGTAAATGTGGGAAGAATTCAGGCAGAGTTTACACTCCGTCTCAGGAAGTAGGAGGGAAGCATTCACAAGAGAATTTTCTTCTTACTGTACATCTCCTGCCAGAGGGACTGATACCTTGGGGTTGTTCTGCTTCAGTCCCTTGGGAAAGCGGTGCTCAGTTTCTGATTAGAGTAATGCCTCCTTTTCCCTGGCTTGTAGTACATGCTCTCCCTTTGTGTTTCCAGGTGTGGGATGCCTGCTCAGAGGCCTTGATAATGTTCGATAAGGATAATTTAGATGACATGGGCTATATAGTGGAGAACGATGTCATCATGCATGCTCTCACTAAGCAGCTGGAGGCTGTGTCAGGTGAGGCCCCTGACTCTCCCATCTTTCAGTCACTCTTTGGAAGGAGAACTGGCTTAGAATTATTCTTGGACTTACTGGAAGGATCCCTCCTACAGATACTGATGTTCACCATAAAGAAGCCCTCTGAGGGTTATTTCAGGGTGGTTCTTCCTCTCTCTTTTTAAAACAGCTTTACTCAGGTATGGCTTACATACCAGTAAGTGTACACCCATTCTAAGTGTACAATTCAGTGACTTTCTGTTTTTCAGAATTTGCCTTTTCTGGACATTTCATTTAAGTAGACTTATACAATGTGTATTTTTTGTGTCTGACTTCTCTCCCTGAATATATTTTTGGATTTATTCATGTTGTAGCATGATTCAGTGCTCCAGTCTCATGCGCATGTATTACACTTGGTTTATCCATCATCAGCTGATGGACATTGGTTGTTTCCACTTTTTCGTGGTTGTGAATACAGCTAGGGACATTTGTGTGCAAGTTTTTGTGTGTATATACGGTTTATTTCTTCTGGGTGGATACTTAGGACTAGAATTGCTGGGTCATGTAATAATTCTATGTTTAACATTTTCATAAATTGCCAAACTTGAAAGAGGCTGTACCATGTCACTTTACTGCCAACAAATTTAAGAATTCCAATTTCTCCGCCCCTTGCCAAAACTTATTCCCCTTAACCTTTCTTTTTTTTTTTTTTAATAGCCATCCTAGTAACTGTGAGGTGGTGTCTCATAGTTTTGATTGTATTTACCTGATGACTAATAATGTTGAGTGTCTTTTCAGATGCTTGTTGGCTATTTGTGTTTTTTTTTTGGAGAAGTGTCTATGCAAAATCTTTTGCCCATTTAGAACTAGATTGTCTTTTATTTTTTTAGTTATAAGGGTTCTTTGTGTAGTCTGGGTATAAATTCCCCATATATATATATATATGTTTTTTAGATATTTCGGGGTTCTGGAGGGAGAAAAATTGGAAGCGACTTAAATTTAAATGCTTTTTGATATGAGATAATGGTTCATCCATGGAGTGAACTTCCATGTAGTTTTAAAAGATAACTTAGATCTAATAGTCACTTAGAAACATGTCCCACAATTTACTGGTGAAAAAAAGTCTGTGTTGTATGATCCCACGTGTATGCGTGTGTGTGAGGGGGAATGGTGTTTGTGCATGCACAAACATAGGAAATTACCTGGAAAGCAACAGAGCAAAGCTTTAACTGTAGCTATATCTGAGTGGTATGATTAAAGGTGATTCTCCCCCACCCCCCCTCTTAAACCTGTATTTGCAGTTCAGACTTTTACACCAAGTAAAAGTAATAAACATACAATTTTTATGATCAGAAAAGTAAAATGTCTTCCGGGGGAAGGAAAACCTTATGAAATCTAGAACCTGTTTGAGCCTGTGGTATTCCCCACCCTGTTTGCTCTGAAAGCACATGTGGGTTCATTTGGACATAGAGTGAAAAAGACTAGAGGAGTGAGAGTGTGGGGAGAAAGGAGCACCTGGCAGGAGATAAGTCAGTGAGATATCTCCCCTCACACACACACCGATTCAGCCCTGTGGCCTCTGTCTTTTATTAGCTCTTAGACCATAACATTGATGACATGGGTTTTTTTTTAAGGTCTTTACCTTTCTTATTTAGGAGTCAATGATAAGATAAAGATAAGCTGTCTTGCAACCTTGCTTTATTTACTGAGTTTTTTCCTCAGCCTGCGGGCCAACCGTCTAATGTTTTGTTTTCTCTCTTCTGACCTCCCTAGACCAAGTGACCGTTCTCTACAAGAGCAAAGCAGTCAGCTATACCTGGCCTTATCCGTTTTCCATGGCAGACTCCAGCCCTTGGGTTCATATTACCCTAGGTGATGGCAGAACCCTCCAGACCAAATTGTTGGTAGTTGAAGATTCTTATTTTGCCAGGGGTCTTGCATATCCACATCTTATTAGAGTCTGTGGTCTCTTGTTTTAGATCTTAGCTATAGTTGAAGTTGATTTGAGGCAAAGCTTTTGGCTATAAGGACCTGGACCCACTCAGACCAGCTCCAGTTAGGATGGCCCTATTGTAAATGCTGTACAGGAGGCAATCTCTCAGACCATCATATGTCTTGAAATAAAGGATAGCTGGCCTTACAGGGACAGGAATCAGAGGGTCAGAAAATGAGCCCTTTCTCTACCTCTCAGGAATCCTGCAGTCACTCATCTCGCATCTCCCATTTTTTTTCTCTTCCTGATCATTAGCTTCCCCTTTTGCATGGCAGCCATTCTCAGCCTTACATCAGGACTGTTCAGCTCCAGTGTCTGCTTTACTGCTTTCTAGTTCAGTATGAAGAGACTTTGGCTGAGTTTAACCTATGGCTGGCCCTTTGTGGGTCAGATGTCCAGCTATGGTCTGTTCATTGAAGCTGGGATTGCTTATGTAGGGCTTCTCCTCTAGGGGCTGGGAGTAACATAGGTAAGAGTTGGCTGCCCCAGATGGGCTTGCCAACAGTTGGAACTAGGGAAAACTTTCAGGAGGCAGGGACAACCTTCTGGAGTAGTTTTGTTAATTAAGAGGTTGGCAGACTCAGCAGGTTCTTGTCTGCACGCAGATTGGTGCAGACGGTCACAACTCAGGAGTGCGGCAGGCTGCAGGAATCCGGAATGTTAGCTGGAACTATGACCAATCCGCTGTCGTGGCTACTCTGCATTTATCAGAGGTAAGATCCTGAGCCCACTCTCGGGAGCCTTGCTCATGCCTAACTGGTACCGGGCACTTCTGACAAGGACTCTTCTCCTGTGTGTTGTAGGCCACCGAAAACAATGTAGCTTGGCAGAGATTTCTCCCCTCTGGGCCCATTGCTCTGCTTCCGGTAAGAAGTCCTTCTGGCTTGTCTTCTTAAACATGTCAACTCTTCTCCTTTTAGAACCTCACTCCACTCAGCCTTTTGCTAGTTGCAAGGGACTATGCCCAGACTAGCTTTGTTACCCCTTCTTATCGTCCCTCGCACCTGAGAGCTCTTAGGAACAGAAGTGTCAGCCCTTGGCATTGATGTTCTTTCGACACAGCTCTCAGACACTTTGAGTTCCTTGGTTTGGTCCACATCCCATGAACATGCAGCAGAGCTGGTCAGCATGGAAGAGGAGGAGTTTGTGGATGCCATTAACTCCGCCTTTGTGAGTATCACCTGCCGATGATGTGTTGCGGGGATAGATCCAGAAAGGTGGTTCTGAGTAAGAAGAAAGGAATAATCAACACACTGCCCCTTTGGACCTGTACCACTTGATCTGGATTACATGGGGGAGAGGCTTCAGGAAAATGTGAAACCACAGAAATTGGCTTGTGTGCACTTCTGAGCGTCGTGGGCTGCTGCTCTGCTGACCGAAACAGCTGCCTGTGTGGAAGTTACTTGGATAAGTAACTTTTTTTGAAGTGATAATACTTTGATAATTTTTAACAGAAGCCAGCAAGAGCAAAAGGAACTAAACATACTAAAGGGGCTTCCAAGGTAATGATGACCCTTTCTGGGTGACTTAGTATATGTTCCTGGCATAAGGCCTTTGCAGTGCATTCGTTCAGCAAGTTATGAGTGCTGCTACGTAGATGCCGCTGGAGGTAGACAAGTGAGATATAGCCCCTGCTTTCAGGAAGCTCAGAGTGAGGAAGGACACAGAAATGAGTTAGGATCCAGTGTAGAGTTTGCATAGGATGCTATACTATGGAGCTTGGAGGAGAACAACAGACACAGAGGACGGTTTGGAGGGAGGTTTACAAAGCGATGGTAGCTTCTGGACACTCCTAGGTGTTACCCTGGTGAACTAGAATTGAGGGGACATTCTAAGCAGAGGGGTGTGTGGAATCAAGAGCATGCTGTAGAGAGAGCTGCTTTGTGGCTGGCACATGCATTTTGAGGGTTAGGAATGGTGAAAGATGAAGCTCAGAGGTAGGCAGGGGCGGCTTATGAGCAGTTTGACTTGATCCTACAGCTTGTGGGGAATGACGGGGAATTGCATTTTGCATTCATTTGAGGGGCTTGTCACTTGTGGTACCACTACCCATGGCTGTGGTTATAAAATGCTTGCCTTGTTGAATGTTTTAATTCCCCGCTGGAATTGCTGATGAACTTTCACTTTATTTTGTGGTCGATACTACTCAGTGGAGTGATGTGAACCACACAGACTTCATCGACTCAGCTGGCTCCATGCTGCAGTCCGCAGTTGCCTTTCTGAAGCCCACTAGAGTCTCAGCTCGCCAGCTGCCCCCCAGTGTCGCCAGGGTGGACGCCAAAAGCCGAGTCCTGTTTCCTCTTGGGTTGGGACATGCTGCCGAGTATGTCCGGCCTCGGCTGGCCCTCATTGGGTAAGATGGTAACAGCAGAGCCGCTCCCTTTTCCCTCTGGCTGAAGGCCACACCTGAACTCTGCTTTATTCTTAGGGATGCAGCCCACAGGGTCCATCCACTTGCAGGACAAGGTGTCAACATGGGCTTTGGGGATATCTCCAGTTTGCTCCATCACCTCAGTACTGCAGCCTTCAATGGCAAAGACTTAGGTAAGGATTCAGTGTACCTTGGAGAAGTATCCCAAGCTCATATAATATGGGAAGATTAGGAAAATGACTCCTCAGGAGCCAGATAGAGTGGGCATAAATGCATCTGGTTTGCTAGGAAAGAAAACAGCACTGCAGAATTAGGGAGGTAACCTTGCCTTTTCCCTCCAGGCTCCATGAGCCACCTCACAAGTTATGAAACAGACAGACAGCGTCACAACACCGCTCTTCTGGCTGCTACGGACCTACTGAAGAGGCTCTATTCCACCAGGGCCACCCTCGTCGTGCTGCTCAGGACCTGGGGCTTGCAGGCTACAAATGCAGTGTCTCCACTCAAAGTAAGAGAGCTCTCCCAGATCTCCAAGAATCATGCTCACTGAGGAATGACTTGGCCGATGACTGTTTAATTTCTTTGAATTAATTTTCTTGGCTATTAAATTATCATCTTTATCTGAATACCTTCCCCAGTGGTTATGAGCAGAAATGTCCCTGCTGGGCTTTTTGGTACTAGCCCACATGGAAGCAGTAACTTGATATAGTGAATAGGGATTCTTAAAGATGCTTAAACTCCTTTTGCTGCTGTCCAGCTTCTTTCCTGAGAAACCTCCATTAAAAGTTACTTTGGAGGGACTTGGAAGGAGAATCTGTCTGGAACTATCACTGAATTTTTGCTTCAATCACTTTAAATATTTTAAAGTATTATCTTCACCTGCCTTCATACCTTAAAATAGCAAGAGTATCACTCACGTGATTTCATTTTATCTCTAGGAACAGATTATGGCCTTTGCAAGCAAATGAGTACTCTTCTTCTGGAGATTATGTTGATGAAAAATGAATATCGAACATCTTTTTCCAAGACCATCACGTCGTTTCAAAATTAAATAAATTTACATTAGAATTCTTCTCTCTTTTTCTCCTCTGCTTAATGAACTTTTGAAGCCCAAATAATGAGTGATAATTTATGGTGAGGAGGGCATATCAACCAAGCCAAGGGGAAAAAACCAAAGGAAAACTATGACTTGGCTGAAAATAAATTTTTATTACTTAAAACAAAAATTGCTAAGGTGCCGTCTCATTCATTTTTACTTGTTAACTATTTTTTTGAAAAAGAAGATTTATACAACTTTTAAAAAAATGCTGGTTGTAAATTTATAGTTTATTTTGATAGACAAGAATTAGAAAGTCAATTGATGCATTTTTGTTAGAACTGCTATTTTAAAACTAATAATGCTAGAATGCAGAATAAGACAAATTGCTTTAACCTTTATTATAGGTATATTAGACTTTCTTAAAAGGAAACCAAGTTTTAAAATGCTAGTTATTACTTCCTTATCACAGCACCATTTTTCATCGATGGCTCCTCTGTGGGACACCACTGTATTCTGTCATAAAACAATAAATAATTTCATTGCACAGGTTAAAAGACCTCAGGAACCAGGTCAAAAGAAAAGAATCTGAATAGCAGCAGAATTTGTTCATGTTTGATTGCAGACTGCTGGCAGACCTGGGCAGGGGGCGGGTTGCTTTACTCTGCAGTTTTGAAGTGCTTACCTCACAGTACCCAAGATGCCTATCGAAGAGATTTTTGGATCCATTGGATTTGTATGCCATAAAGAATATCTTGCTCAGAAGTCTGATTTGAAGATGAAAGAAGATAACGGTCTGCTTTTGACCCAAGGTAAGCTTTTCTTGGGAAATATTTTTGAAGGAGTGGGAAATGTGTTACCACAGGGGAGCTTTTCAGGTAAATGCAGAAAATTTATAAGATCCTAGAGTAAAAACGTGAATGTTTCAAGTCTTCCTGGAATCTCAGGAAAAATGTGCCCAGAATGAAAGATGGCAGCTCTGGGAAAAGCTGGGTGATTACTGGCAAAGTCCAGAAAGGTCACTGTAGGGGAAAAAGGTCCTCTTTCATAAGAAAATGGAAAGGTAAAAAGAACATGGACTCTACAAAAGTACGCAAACAAAATCAGGCAAGACATGAATTTTAAGGCACACCTTGCAAGGACCTCCATAACCCACAGAGGATGTTTTGCTGAAAACACACACACAACATCCACTGTGTGCCGGGCCTTGTCCCAAGTATTTGAAGTACATAACATATTCACAGAAAGGAAACCTCATCACCAATACTAGACCCTGTAAGACCTCTCGTAAGAGGCCCAAAAAGTATACTAGCGGCAGAAAGAATAGACAAACTTTTTTGTAAGAAATAAAAATTCTCATTCCAAATTGTTCCTATAATGGATAAACTGGTTAATTCTCCAGATGTTCTAATCAAGATTATCAGAAAATATGTAGCTACATTTCTGGAGTTATAATGCGTCTACCCAAGAGTTCTGAAAGTATTTGGGATGACTAAAGAAGTCAGCTGAACAATGTGTGGCCTTTATAAAAAAAGTTCCAGAGATAAACTGTGGTGATAAAAGACCAGGAAATCTTACTCCTCTGAATCCATCAAGCTGGAGGAGTCTTTAGTGAACATAGCTTATCTCTTGGGAAAACGTGGTTTCTAGTGGGAAATGGTCTCCCCCAGTGAAA
Source organism: Bos mutus (assembly GCF_027580195.1). NCBI lineage: Eukaryota > Metazoa > Chordata > Mammalia > Artiodactyla > Bovidae > Bos > Bos mutus. The sequence goes on along the minus strand of NC_091626.1, from coordinate 23,384,178 downwards.
TTTATGGGATTTCAGTTCTCAAACCAGGAACTGAACCTGGGCCCTCGGCAGTGAGAGCATGGAGTCCTAACCACTGGACCACCAGGGGATTCCCTGTCCCTAATCTTGCATTTAGTGTATGAAGACTGGTTCTAACGGCCTTCTCTTTGGACAAGATGGGAAGGTCCAGAGGTTAAGTAGTATGTTAAAGAGAATGTAAGGGATGTAGGAGGTGTTTTCTTCAAAACACCAAAAGACTATGCAAATGAAAGTGAAGTCGCACAGTTGTATCTGACTCTTTGTGACCCCATGGACTGTAGCCTATCAGGCTCCTCTGTCCGTGGAATTTTCCAGGCAAGAGTACTGGAGTGGGTTGCCATATCCTTCTCCAGGGGATCTTCCCGACCCAGGGGAACCCAGGTCTCCCAAGTTGCAGGCAGACACTTTACCATCTGAGCCACCAGGGAAGCCCCAAAAGACTATGGAAGGAGAGATTAGAGCAGAAGTAAGACTATGGAGGAGGGATTTTTTTTTCTAACATCAGTGCAGTCCCAAAATGGAATGAGTTGTCTGGGAACATGCCTAAACAGAAACTGAGTGATAACGAGTTAGAAGCATTAAGGGACTGCAATGGGTAGAAGACTGGATTACATTTTTTAGCTGTTTCCATTATTTCCATTATTTAGCTGTTTCTATTATTTCATTCTGCTTTAGCATTTTTGGAGGAAGAGAATAGGTATAAAGGTGACCTCAGTATAATTAAACATTAGTGTGAAGAATGAAAAAATGCCACATAGAATTGAAAAAACAAATTTGGGGGGATAAGTATATAGAAATTTGCCTAGTTATTTGCACATATCAGATATTAAATATTTCTTGACTCAATGGACTTATTTGTGCATATCAGATATTAAATATTTCTTGACTCAATGGACTTATCTGCACATATCAGATGTTAAATATTTCTTGACTCAATGGACTATCTTTAAAAATAAGGTTCCCCAGGAAGTGGTGTGAGGGCCGAGTGTATTTATGTGAAAAAGCTGAGTCTACTGTGGAAGCTACAAGTGTGTGGAGATACAATTCTGCTGGAAGGAAGCTGGAGGTAAAGAGCCAGACTTCAGGAAGATCTTCCAAGTCCAAGAACAATCAAGTGCGTAGACAAGCAAATGACGGTCATGTGGGAGAGAACAAGATAATGGACTTTAGGGGAAATAATTCACAGAATCGAATGCTGAATATTCAAAGTGAGCATCCATTATATGGATGTGGGCCAAGATGGCCAACCAAGTCAAATGTTAGGTCTCACCAGGAAGGGTATCAGAAACCCTGGGACTAGACAGCTATGTAGAGGATGCTAGCTGAAATGATCAGGGGGCAGGGCAGAAAGAGACACTGCTATGAAGACTAAAAGTGCAAGCTGAAAGGGGCTATTACCAAAATCTAGATCCTTGGAAAGCACACCCACAGGCCTCTTACCAGAAACCGGGGTATAGGTGTATTAGAAATACAAAGAAATTAAATTTAGGATGACAATATAAAGACAAGGGGAGGAGGAGGTATTTGCACAGGAAACACACACATACTCCTTATATAAGATTGGATATGTTCATTAATCCGAGGGTTGACTGATAAAAAGTTGATTAAAAAGTGGTCTGTACAAGGCAGACACACCCTCCCAAAACGTGTCCTCTTAACTGGATGTCCCACTTCTGGCCAATGAGGAGTTGCTCTCCATCCTGCTGAGATTTAGAATGGCTGCTCTCAGCTGGCTGGGTTGGCGCTAACACAAAGTGGGATCGTGTAACTTCAGGTATGGTGTTTTTCTCTGAATTACACATGGAAAGCAAAACCTTTTTCTTTAAGGGCAGGTGAGTGGAAGTAAAGGTGGGACAGGGCAAAGTGTAGGAAAAATACCGGTGTCAAAAGGTCATGGGACTGTCATCAGTTTAACATCTAAGAGGATAATTAAAATGTTCAAAGGGATGAGGCACTAAAAGGGCTGAAATGAGATTTTTCTTTGGTTGCCACGGTTCCATCCCTGGGTTCCCTAAGATTAAGTTCCAAAGCTGTTACTTTTGGCTCTCTGATATACAAGGAACCTCAAAGATTTAGATTCTGGTACCAGCTGTGCATGAAGAGTGGTTAGGAAACAGTTCACATTTGATTAATTAAAATTAATTAAACCCCAATCTCTAGACCCAAGGGCAAGACCTGTCTACAAAAGCCCCTTCCTCTTGGTGAAACCAGCTGCTGGGCTTCAGTCCAGGTGGCCCCCAGACTAGCGCAGAACACAACAGAATCCTTTCCTCTCTCGTTCTCCCTTTAAAAATATTGGCAAATGCAGGCCTCAGAAGAATGGCGTGGCCTTAGTGGGAGATGCCCAGAGACTGCAGCAGGTGAAAGGTGGCCCCCAAGGCCCAGCCGGTCTCGATGTTGTTCACTTTCTTCGTGAGCTGTTGGGAAGGAGAAAAAAAGTCTTCACATTTTTATTCCATTTTCAACTCTAGCAAGCATAACAAGCAGAGAATATCTTCCCAGATCATCTACATGGCCAAACCAAGGCAGCAGTGGGAGTAGCCAGTCTCTGGAGGCTTCTCCCAACCCTCCCTGCAAATTCCCCTCCCATCACTGCCTAATGCCCCTACCTACACCTGCCCATCTGATCCCTGAATCTTCTGGCCCAGGAAGTGGTCTCAACTCAGGACTTCTGAAAAGGATCTTTTAGATAGGCTTCTGAACTCTCCCGAGTCCTGAAACTAAATATATAACAGGAGTTAGTAGATTTAGCAGAGAAGGCAATGGCAACCGACTCCAATACTCTTGCCTGGAAAATCCCATGGACGGAGGATCCTGATGGGCTGCAGTCCATGGGGTCGTGAAGAGTCAGACACAACTGAGCGACTTCACTTTCACTTTTCACTTTCACTTTTCACTTTCATGCATTGGAGGAGGAAATGGCAACCCACTCCAGTGTTCTTGCCTAGAGAATCCCAGGGACAGGGGAGCCTGGTGGGCTGCCATCTATGGGGTCGCACAGAGTCGAACACAACTGAAGTGACTTAGCAGCAGCAGTAGATTTAGGGGTAGGAAAGAACATACTAAGCTGCTCAGTTCATACTTTGTAATTAACCTCCTCTTCTTAAGCACTTGTTAATAACCAACCAAGGGATTTTAGGCATTGTAGGCCAGATTGTGCTTGAGTTGGTTCAGTGACTTTGGGCAAAAGTTAATTTTCTCAACTGCATAACAGGATTAGATTAGCCTTTATCAAATTGTTTCTTCAGAATCCTAGAGGTTCCTTAGAAGTGCTTCAAAGGAGAAAGGAGGCAGATGGTGGTGTTCCAGGCCCCCTACCTCTGCTTCAACCAGATAACTCCATTTTTATCAGTTTTACTGGAATTCTGCATAAGCTATTATAAAGATGCTATGCCCAGGTTTGCAAATCAGTGGACTGCTTTTAATCTTCTAGCTTCTTATGACACAGTACTTCTGTGTTAACTTAATAATATTAAGTCAACAGTCAATGTGCCAAAAGCTGAGAATGGTGTGTGCATCATTATCTTGAGATTTAGTCTGTGACACCCAAGTCACACTGGGAGTACCCCCTAGCCCCACCACCCTGAAATGTCCCTCTGTCCTCAGGACCTCGATGCCAAAGTGAAGTGATCTCTGGAACTGGGGACTGCCCACCCCTGATGCAAATTCTGCTGCCACTGAAATGAAGACGTAAAGGATGCCAGAAATGGAAATGGCAGAAAATTGTCCTTAAATGATTTGGTTACTGTTGATGCTTAAGTACAGGTAGTAGTTAACTTAGTATTGAAGGCTTAGGATGACCCCAAGCCTCCCACTGGTGTGAAATGCCTACACTAACAATATTAATAACTTACTATGTGTCAGGCACTGTACTTCATCTCTGTTTTCATAACAGCCCTAAGAAATGGGTACTCTAAGGACCCCCGTGTTTTGAATCAGGAACTTAAAAGAGAGGGGAGGTAAGTCATCTAAGGCTACAGAGCTAGAAAGCTTGCAAAATCAGAGCTTGAACCCATATCTGATGGAGAACAGAGGCATGCTTTTAACACTACACTTTACTGACTATGGGCAAGTAACCCCTTAAATGCCAATATTCTCGGCAGCTATAACAACATTAAATCCAAATACCTTTGTACAAATGAATTTATGAAATCTGTATAACATAAGAAATGAGGCACTATAAACTGATCTGGAAATGAAGAAACAGGAAGGGGAAGTGACACAAGAGAAGGGAACTTCACAAACTACAATCTACGAACTTGACCTTGAAATTCAAAGTTGCCTTGTGGCATAGTTGTATGTCTGTTACATCTCCTCTAATGGCCTGTATACTATTAATATTTGAGGACAAAGATTACATCTTAATCATCTTTGTAACTAAAATGTGCAATTACTCAGTTATGGTATAGAATATAAAAAAATATGGGATGGATGAAACTTATGTGTTTGGAATAGATAACAAGCTACTACAGATTAAGTAAGGAAGACAAAGAGGGACCCAAAACTCAAGAGGCACTAAATATATGCTGCTGCTGCTGCTAAATCACTTCAGTTGTGTCCGACTCTGTGCGACCCCATAGACAGCAGCCCACCAGGCTTCCCCATCCCTGGGATTCGCCAGGCAAGAACACTGGAGTGGGTTGCCATTTCCTTCTCTAATGCATGAAAGTGAAAAGTCAAAGTGAAGCTGCTCAGTCGTGCCCACTCTTAGTGACCCCATGGACTGCAGCCTACCAGGCTCCTCCCTCCATGGCATTTTCCAGGGAAGAGTACTGGAGTGGGGTGCCATTGCCTTCTCCGACTAAATATATGAGGCACACATAAAATACATACAACATACTACGTAAGGCATTCAATGCTCCTGAGGTCTTAGTAAGCCACTCACTGGTGATAACCTTTGGCAGAGGTCCCTCATGTCCTCTGCCAAACAAAATCATCAAATGGACTAATGAGCAAGCTGATGCCACTGGCCGGTGCCCCTTCAAAAAGAGCAGCTTTGCCCCAGGCACCCTTTGTCCTTGTGCTCCCTTGACCAAACTTTACCTACAGTACTTGAAACCACATTGTCAGCAGCAAAGACAGGCAGGACATATGAACCCAGAATTCAGGAAGTACAGCGCTGCCTGCACCCCATCTGTGTGTTCCCCTTGCTTCTCACTCTGACTTTTGAAATTGATTTAATAAACCATGTGACTTGGGCATCTTAACTTGGCCACAAACCACTCTGCTCTATGACCTCTGGGATAGCTTGCCTGGTAATATAGAGTCGACCCTTGAACTACAGGGGATTATAAGTGCCAACCCCTGTGTGGTCAAAAACCTGCATATAACTGTACAGTCAGCCCTCCATATCTGTGGATGCAACGAACCACAGATTGTGTAGTACTCTAATACTTACTATTGAAAAGAATCCATGTTATTCAGCCTGTTTTATTTAAGGGTCAACAGTACTTAGAAGCCGCTACTGCATCAAGCTGATTTCCCATATTCATGGTGCCTTGCACACTGCCTTGTCCATAGCCTGAATGAAATTATCTCCAAATTCCACCTGCAGCCACTCTGATTACTAAACAAGTTTTTAACTCTTTCTCCCCAGCTGCGGAGTGAGAGGACTGTTACGTGGCACTAGTGTCCTCTCTCTTACCTGTAAGACGGTGCTGCTTGCAAAGCCAAAGCCGTCCTTCAGCAAGGCGGTGATGTAACTGAGATCCATGCACAGGAAGGGACTGCCTGAGGTGAAGTTTTCCAGGTTATCACACACTGGCAGTGAGAGAAAGAAGAGTGCAATGCCAAGTCTGCAGCCATCGGAGAGGCATGACTTTCTCTAAATACGGACTGAGAATAAGCACAGCAGAACCCTCATTCTTCCTCTCCCAGATGCTTGGGAGTCTCAGGGGCTAGAACTGTGCAGTGACAGCCTCTGCAGGACCCCAGCTCATCAAGAACCTGCACATTTTTGACGTGACATCTCATATACTCAAAGGTGTGTGGGCCCTACCTAGTTCATTTGCTATGACGTGTATTTCTATGACCTAATGTTGGGGCTTAATTCAACGAAGTCCCTTATACAGTGTTAATGCTGAGACCCAGAAGACAGGGAAATACCAGTTAGTCCTATTTCACAGCCTCTGGATGAGATCAGTTATTTGCATTTATGATGGACTCCTTCAAGGAAGCCTCTGCAACAATTTCTTGTATATTCTGATGGTTAGTTTTATTACCACTGATAACACTATTTCAACTTCTTTTTAAAAAAGGAGAAAGAAATATAGTAAGAAGAAAAGGTTTTCACCATTTGTCCAAACTCTTGTATTCTCATTTTTCTCTTTGCCACTTAATGCTTTTAACTGCTGGCAAAGATAGGAAATCAGCCTGCTGAGCGGCTTTCTGCTGGCTGAGGTGCATCAGGTGACCTTAAGGTCACTGGTGTTGGCAGGCACAGCTTCACGGGCTTGCCTTCAGTGATTTCCACTGACACTTACCTTCCCTTGCTTTTCTCTCAAAATCTTCAACTTTTAAAACACCCCCTTTTTCATAATCTGAAACAGAACAGCAGTTGAAGTCAAAAGGCCTTCCAGGAAGCATAAGAAAATTTATCCTAGTGATATTTATAATAATGAAAAAGTAAAAAATTTCCAATATTAAAAATGAGATAAACAAACATGATATATCCCTACAATATAATCTATGCCATTTATTTTATTTATAATCTGTTATGTATGCTTACAGCTAAAAAACTGGCCCATTAAAAAGGGGCCATTAAATACAGTAGAAAATAAAAAATTAATTCATATCTCAGGCCATGACTGATCACATATGTACATTCTCACCGCTAAACAAAATGTGTTACTATTATGATAAGAAAAAGTTATAAAGTGGAGAGAGGATGGGGTGATGAGTATAATCATTATCTTGAATTTGGTGATGGTTTCGTGGGTGTTTACAAGTGTCAAAACTTACCCAGTCATATACTTGAAATATGTGTGTTTTATTTTATGCCAATTATACCTCCATTAAGATGTAAAAAAAAGAAAAAAAAAGACTTCATGTATACTTGTTTAGTATATACTTCATGTATACTGGTTTAGGCCACCTTCTAGTCCCAAAAGATTCTAAACCAGACTCTCCCACTTGAGTAACTTGGGAGCAAAGCAGGGTGAGCAGCTCAACAAAGCACCACAAATACTCCTTTGTCCCCTCCCTTCCCCACCACAGGCTTGCCCAGCTCTCCCTACACTGACACCTGGCGTGAACTTACCAATCATGTCTGTGTCCACGGCTCGGTCATAGTAGTAAGAGAAAGCGTAGAAGGAGCCTCTCTGGACCTCATCTGGTTGATGAAGTTTTCCTTGCACCACCCTCAGCACTTCCGCATAGCAGGGCTCAAAGCCCACCTCTCCTGCTGGGGCAAAGGGCAAGGAGGGAAAGTGAGAGGCAAGCTGCTGAGGGAGAACAGGAGGACCAAGGCGCGCTGAGGCTCAGGACAAAGCGCTTACAGACAAAGATGAGCACACTTCTGCGGCTTCATCCCTCTGGAAAACTGGTACCTGCTTCTCCATGGAGCTTCCTCCCTAACCTGCGTTCACCAAAGAAGCCAGGGCCCACCTCGAGCTGCAGCCCAGCACTGCGTTTCACGGTAGTTATGATAAGTATGCAGAGGCTCACCCGCTTCCTTCACTGGAAAAATTAAGTTGCTCCCTTGAGTTGAATGTCTATGCCTTTTATAATACCTAAGATCAATTACTGTTTTATTGCCTCAATTCTCTAACTGAAATAGCTAAGCATTAATTGAATCTGAGACAGTTTCACCCTGCAGAGAGCTGAGACCCTTAATAAGTTAGATGCCAGCTAAGAGGTTTCTAATGGATCCACAACACTTGGGCAGGGAAAGAGCTGCAGAGAGAGTGACAGCTGCTGTGTTCTCTGTCATGATACACTACTCCTGGAGGCACACCAACATCTCCTTGGAATTAGTTCCTGCAAAAGACAAGCTTCTCTTCTCTTGAGCTCTGGAAGAAGTTTCCCATGGGACTTTTCCAGACTTCTACTATAAACGTAATTTCAACCAGTGGAAAAAATACCACTTGCCTTCTTGATTGCCACCGTACTGGTATTTCACACCCCCAAAGATCCACTCTGCTTCCAACCATCTCGGCAGACAGGCACTTCGGAAAGTGTGTCCATCAATTCCTGGAAGAAACCAGACCACAAAGTAAGAGGCAAGGGTGTGAGGGAAAGAGAGAAAGAAAGCCAAACAAGAAGCCAGTAAGGTTAAAAGCTATTATCAAGGTGGCTGGGCCTTAAAATCATATGGAATTAGTTCCGTGACTGCTTCCTATGATATGAATTCTTACTCTCAGGGTTCACAGATGGGCTTGGTGAACCCCCTGAAACTCCAGGCAAATTTTCATGCTTATATTTATTTGGCAGAGGGGTTGTTGGCTTTCATCATATATTAAATCTAAAACCTATAACGGAATAAAGTTCCCTCATTTCTAAAAAAGGGGGAAAAATACTGATCTACTCTTCTCATTGGTTGTTGTAAGACTTAATACACCTGAAAATGTGAACTCTGAAATGTCAAGTCATCATCCCAATAATAGCTTACTGTGAACCACATGCCATACAGATTGAATTAAATGCAAAATCTCTTTTAAGGTGAAGAAAAGGGGCACAAGAAGTTTAGCTAACTGGCCCCAGATCACAAGACTGGTACTGAACTGCTTCTGTCTGACCCCAAAAGCTGAACTTTTGACCCCTTTTCTGCCTCTGAAGAGAGGAATGGAGCTGTTCGGTTATTCTATCTGGTAAGTGGACTGCTGCCTGCACCTCCCACATAAAACTTAAGGGCCTGAGCGAGCTCCTGCCAAATTTACTCCTTGAGTTTTAATTACTGCAGATGCTTCAGCCTTCTGGCCATAGACCCCTATACCAACAGATTTCATGCTGGAAATGGTGAATAATATATCTATAAAAATATCTGAACTCATAAAGTAGAAAAGGAATTTGCCATTATTGTGTCCATTATACAACGTATGCCTCCTACTTCAGCATAACCCCTCCTGCCACAGAATCACTGCCACGGCAGGGAAAAGGCAAGCTGAGCACTGGTGTCGTTCTCACCACACCCCCACCAGCACAGGCACCCAGACAAACCTGCCGTCTCCAGGGCTCCCAGGGTTGCTAGTCTTGCAGCTTTCAATCCAAATCCCAAGTAACTGTAAAATACAGGATTGACTAATTTCATGCCGGTCCTGAATTCTCCAGCTTAAAGCTCCTTCTTCCAAAAGTAATATGGTTTCTCCGTCTCCCGTTGGAGGGAGGAAAAACTTGTTCTCTGTGACCTATTCATCTCATGCAGACAACACACAGTAATTCCTGCACAGTTCAGACCAAGGCTGTGCAGTAAGAACTCTCCATGATTTAAAGGCCAGAGATGGTGACACTTCCTAGGGTTCCACCCTGGGAACCATCCGCAGAAAAGCTCTCATTATCCTAGCTTCTAGCCCAACTGTGATCAAATTCTAGGCTGGATTTTGAGCATCTGAGGTCAGTTTAAAAGAAGCTGACACAGAGCTTTGGCTGAACTTTCTCTGAGTGTTCTGTCTCTAGAGAAAACTTGACTTATATTACTTATCTTTTTTACTCTTTTACATTATTTTTTAAAATCTTATATTACTTTTTATTTTATTACTATTACATGTTTTTAGGGCAAGAATAGAGAATCTTGGGTCCCCTGGGCTTTGGTAAGTGGCTCGGGTTTCAGTTAACAGGCCTTCGGGGACTGGCAAAGATTTTGTAAGGCTGGTCAGGTGTGACGAAATGTGAAAATGCTTTGAAAAGTTAGGAGAATCATACAATGCAAAATATTATTGCTCCATGTTCCTCTCCCTCACCTATGTGTATAGAGCTTATAAGTGCTGTTAAACATCTCAAAGGAAGTGAGGTAGTCCCTAGGGGTTTGTTCCAGGGTTTTCTGCAAAACAGAAAAAGCAAAAAGACTATTCAGGATCCACAGTTGTCTGAAGATGTTATCCTCAGTATCCCCTCCCTCTCCTTCCCTCCAAAATCAGAGACAAAGAAGACAGATTACACTGCTCATCTCACAAGACTTGAGGAATCAAAGGGACTCTGAACAGTGAGAGCAAGTTCAGTCAGTCATTAATTGACACTACTCGGCCTGCTCATGGTGGAGCCGCTGTCTGAAAGGGGGCCCTTTCTTAGCACCATGAAATGTCTGCCAAGTGGGTTGGTAACCAGACCCTCGTATGTATCTGACTCACCTCAAACTGAGGCAGGAACGTGATTTGGGTGGAGGCCCCTCCCAGGTCCAGGGTCCCCACAGTCTCCTGGTTGTGGCCGTGCAGCTGACCTGTGAATGACAGTCAGCTCTGAGCATCTTGTGCTTCCTGGACAGCCCAACACTCCCCTGTCTGCAATTTCTCTCCTACTCCTGGCATATACTGGAGGCATTCTGTAAACACTCCATGCTCCCCAGCGCCTAAGGCTGCAAGCAAAGGCTAACCAGGAAGGACTCTTGCTGCAGCTGAGGTCCTGAAGGCAGGTAATAAACATTAACTTCCTCTCTTTCCTCCCCATCCTCCTTTTTTTTTAAAAACTTAAGAACAATATGAAGAAAAAAGGTATTGGTATTTTGCTCCCTGACCATGTGTGAAACCCAGTTAAGTCCTTAGATAAATGTGAGAATGTGTTACCTGTCAGAAAATTCACAGTAACCCAAGCTAATATGCCTAAAAAAGGAAAGAAAGACAAAGATTACATCCAGAGCATTTTTCCCCTCTTCCTGGGCCCCACCTTTGTTCTTTTATCTCTAAATTTCGTGTCTAAAACACACATTTCCTGCTCCCCATCTTTCCATTTCCCGCTATCCCCTTCCTCCTTGCTTATTTGTTCCTTTTTCTTCAGCACCCCTACCCCTGTCTCTCCAGTGCCTTTAATCGGATATTTATTAACCCTGGCCTTCTCCCCCACCATACATCAACACCTTGCCCACCTTCATAGGATCCATCCATGATGCTAACACTGTCATCTGGTACCAGGAAGGGTGATTTCTTGAAGATCTCTTTTACCTGGCAAAAGGAGGAAAGAAATCTAGATTTCCTAAGGCAATAGAACAGATTCCGAACATATCCTATAATACTTAGAAAGCCACACTCTTCATTTTCCCCAGATAAAATTTTAACAGAACTCATCCCTTTTCCCTAAGAAACTAGGTAAGCCATCATTGGTTTCTTGTAAAAACAAGCAAACAGACAAAACAATGTACCTCAAAGAGCAGCGCCTCAGCCTTCTCTTCTGGCAGTAAGCGCAGCCCCGCCGTTGCCTTCAGGACCACTGGCGTTCTCTTCCAGTGACTTGGAGGGATTGAGTATTTGGCCACCTCTAAGAGCTCTTGAACAGTCTCAGCACCCTTTAAAAGAGACGATTCATGTATCCGGTGAACAGTGCATTTAGTGGAGCGTGTCTGCTCCCTTGGCATGCTCTGGGACAGTACCAGGAGCGAGGGGGCTGAGGGCTCCCATCAGCCTTTTCTGCTCTGAAGAGCAGAGACCCCGAGAAGCGGGCTTCTTTGAAGGAGGAGAAGCCATTTCATTTTGATTAAGTCCTAATAAAAATGATTCTTTTATAGAGTGGTCAATTGTTCTTTTGTGTCTCATATAAAAATTAGCTACACGGGGGCGGGCAGTTTCCTGATGGCCGACTGGTTAGGATTTGGCACTCTCACTGCTGTGGCCAATTTCCATCCCCAGTCAGGGAACTGAGATTCTGCAAGCAGCACAGCATAGCCAAGAAAGAGAAGAAAAATGGTATCTGATATTAAAGAATTTCATATTCATTCATTAATAAAAACATTTTTTAAAAATAGCGTCAGGCCAGAAAGTTGGTATAGTGAAAGAAACAAGGCTTGGAGTTAGATGGCTTGCTTGCTAGCCCTGTGGCCCTCCTGGGGTTGGTGTCCTCAGCTGTGAGATGGAGATACCATCACATAAAACTGCTGTGTGCATTAGATGAGGCAGACTGGACTTCCCTGCTGGTCCAATGGTTAAGAATCCTCCTGTCAATGCAGGGGACATGGGTCTGATCCCTGGTCTGGGAAGACCCCACCTGCTGTGGGGCAAAGCCCATGCGCCATAACTACCGAAGCCCACACGCTCTAGAGCCTGTGCTCTGCAACAAGAGAAGCCACTGCAATGGCAGGTCTGCATCTAGAGTGTAGCCCCCTGCTCGCCGCAACTAGAGAAAACCTGCGTGCCACCACAAGACCTAGCGCAGCCAAAAACAGTAAAATAAATAAGTTAGTTAGAACAGTTTTATTAAAAAAAAAAAGAGGCAGACTGTGCAGAGCTGCCACACAAATGTTAGCTGCAGCTGTCATTATGCTACACCTTTTACGAGTTCTGGCAGGACAGGACACATCAGGTTCATTTTTGCATTACCAGCACCGGCATGCATGGTACACGTGTTCAAATTACGATGTTAGAATCCATTATTTTAAATCCATTGTTTTTCTGAGTAAGCATCTGTTCTGACAACATACTGCCTCTTAAACATTATAACCACAGCACAATTTTACTCTCCAAATGTCAAATCAGTTTCTAACAATGCAATTGTTTTCAACAGCTCCTAATTTTCTATAGCACATTTGCCATTTCATAACGGCAAGCTGAGAAAATAAACATCCTCTTGGTTCTTCAAGCTCAAGCCATTTTTAACATCAGGTTTTCCTCCGGTTAATGATTACACTTGTGACACTGAACAATATCTTTAATATATGCTACCAAATACCAACGTTCAACATTCTGCCTTACTCTATTTTATACCAGTGTGGCCCCTGACACATGGGGTGTTGTATGCTCTGAGAGCTCACATGTGAAATACAGCTATGACAGAACTCTACATTCATCTTCTATTACTGAAGACTTTTCGTCACGGGTTTTGCCCAGTTTCTAGAACATAACCGTGGTTCTATGCTGTATAAGGGCAGAAATGGACTTCACCTCAATCGCCGTATTTATACCTTCTACTTTATGGAACTTCACAACCATTTTCTGCATCTACATTAATTAACACGGTTGATGGCTTCAAATCAAAATCTTAAACAGTCAATACAAATAGCACAATCTCCCGAAAGAGGTGCTCTCCCAGCGTGGTGACAAGCTATTTTCACACCTCCTTCCCCCTAAGCCCTGGTGAACCCAGGGTATACAATTACTGTTATCCAGGAGATTAGCTGAGGACAGAAAACTGATCTCACACATGACCTCAATATCAGCAGAGAACAGCATAAAATATTTAACAGCAGTGCTGTGGTCAAGCTATCAAGGCATTTGAGAATCTAAACATCTATTGAAAAAACTCACCTGCTTAGGTTGATCTACAAAAGCAGACAGGCCTGGCTTCACAGAATCAAAAATTTCCCCTTCCAGAACTGGAAGCTGTCCTATATTGTCCATGAGCAAAATAGGAGAGAGATGGCCGATTATCAAAAGTCAGACTCTTCCTGATCCTGGGCTCTCTATCATATTAACCTATTTCCCCCAGCGATTCCAAGTCATCCCACCTGCGAGGAATTGTAGGAGGCTTGAAGGAGTACTGGGTAGGGGGAGAGAGGATGAAAAGTAATTACTGAGGGTCCCTCTGCCATTTCTCTGGTGGGCACCTCGCTTCTACTCCTTTCCCTAGACTCTGTGTGTAACTTGAGAAGACTGAATATTCAGAAAACATTAATCTCCAGGGTCCCCTCATTCCCTTTTCCAAGGGTGGTAGTGGTCTTCTTCTCAAGACCACTCTCAATATTCTGAACCCTGGAGTATTAATTCACCTTTGGAGAAAAGTAAAGACAAATTATAACTACACTTCTTAGACACATGGGTTCAGACTACAGGCAGTCCTGATGGCTTTGAATTTTCCACCAAGTTAAACCATATGTGTTCAGTTATAGTCCAAAGTTTTCTCTGAAGAAAGACATTTAGAGACTGTAAGATTCTGTAGCTGGCATCCCACACTCTCAGCACATCTGTTTCTAGGAGGAGGAGATGCTCAAGTGTGGGTTTCCAGATGCTGGTGAGGGCCCCAGCTGCACTCACCTGGTACTTTCTGCACGAAGGTGTAAACGTGAATTCGCGTCCCAGTGCTCCCTGCATCAAACATAATTCCATACAAGGTGCCGGCGCTGACGTTGACAGGGCACATGGAAGACAGGAAGACGCCCTCAAACCAAGTCTGCTGCTCTCTGTGGAAGACAGTGCTGCAAACACAGGACGCTACCAGCATGAAAAAGGCTGCTCCCTGGGAAAGGGCCATTCTCTTCTGAGATGTAGTGCGTCTTTTGTTACAGAAGCAGAGCTGCTATCACACCTGCAGTGGCTTCTGGGACAAAGACATGCAAAGTTGGACCAACTGGCCTCTTTGTTTACACTTGTAAGATGGAACACCACCTACAGAAATCCCACCCCTTTCCCCAAGCTGGTCCTTCCCTAAATACCTGCATAACAAGCTAGACTAGGGTGACAGAGGCTCTGAGCACCTTTTCTGAAGGGTATCTGGTTGCAAGAGGAAATTGGGATTTAAAATATATTTCCCCATGCTCTTTCTTTTTCCCTCTATTTTTTGGCCACAAAAAACCCTAGTTCCTCAACCAGGGATCAAACCTGCATCTCTTGCCCTGCTTTTAATAGTAGGGTGGATCACACATACTCAAAGGCTGTCTCTGTCACCCCACTCCTAATGTTACATCTTATTTTTTCTTTCCATTTTGACAATTTTGTCTTTAGATCATGAACCATGTGCCTTGCAGGATCTTAGATCTCCAACCAGGTGTCCCCTGCAGTGGAAGTGTGGAGTCTTAGCCAGTGGACCGCCAAAGAATTCCCTCTTTCTTCTTTTTGATTGATAAATAGAAGCTTCAATTTCTGAATTAAAGTTATAAAGTTACAAAAAAGTTACAAAGTCCCTGGCATTGGGTGTTCACAGCCTTTAAAAATCAGGCCACCTGTGACCAATATTGCCAGTGGCTTGCACATTCAACCACATTTTAAGGAAATAAATCAACTTAATTCAAAAACACTTTAAATAGACCATTATGGTTTTTAAAACATGCTTCACAGGTTTCAGGCTACGTTATCTCCATAAGCACTTAGGAGCAGAAGGGCAAATAAAGACAGAGAGGCTCAACGACCTGCTGAGTCATAAAGTGGTGCATTATGGCAAGTTACTGCCTGTATTTCTTAATGTGCTTGTAACAAATGCAAAACACTTATAAGTGCTCAGCATTATCTACTTTGGATTTTAGATACAAATGATGCAGAAAAACTACAGTAAAGGTTACATGGAAAAGTGTCTCCTGCATAGGGTGCATTTTCCCCTGGTGTCACTGAGGAAGGTCACATCCATATCCTCCAGCATTTCAGGCTTCCTTAGTTGCCTCTTATGTACTTTGCTCAAAACAGTTCTGGGTCTTCTGATTCACCTTTCACCTCTGAACTTCTCCTTATCCAAGTCATGGTTACTAGTTAAACAAGATCAAACTCCAAAGTCCTCATTCCCCAGTCCTCTAATTGCAATAGGACACTCAGTATGCTTGGAGCACAGATGAGGACCGTATATCATCCTCACATTTGTTGATCTGCCAGGATGCGTTCTATCAAAACGTCTCTCTCCCCCGCTAGGTAACATACTACAGAAAATAAAGCAAATTCAAGTTAACTGCATTTGGAATAAAGCTATTTGAAGTAGCTGGAGTTGTTCTGAAGTACCTCAAAGACAGAGTGAGAATTACCAGTTTGAACACTCTTCAAGACTGAACTTCTATCCTGCAGTGAAGAATGAAAGCTATTGGCTAAGGAAAGCAAAACTTAGAATCTCAAAGGAAACTCGTCTCTAGAATCTCAAAGGAAACCGCTCCAACAGGTCAGCTGCCGGGCCAGATTCACACTTATGTCTTCAGTCACTCCCTTTGGTGGGTTCTTCCTTTGCAGCAGCCAGGCTGGTCATGTAGATCAACCAGAAGAACTGAAGACAAAAACAACCTTTCAGATTCTGAGTGTTAACAGATTGTGGCCTTGTCCAAAGCCCAGACCACATTCCACACTCTCTGGAAGTGTATTTAGGGGCTCTCAGACACCAGCCCGCTTCCACTGCTGTGACTGACTGCACAGCAGCTTCTTCAGGGCTCACTCATATTTTTTCTATTATTGTGGTTTCTGGGAAAAAACAAACAACTCTCCAGCTTCTATTTCCATTAAGCAAACCTTTGTTTTTCTTCCAAAAGAAATTAAGGGGGAAAAAATGCATAGCAGGTATCCCTTTTCACAAAGTGAAAACTGCAGCGTCATACCAGGTGCTCAGTGTAGAAGAAAACAGATTTTAGAGAAAGCAAAGGATGAACACACAAACTGCACCATCTGCTCTCAACATTTACCTTCTAACACCACTTCCAATCTCACTTTTCTTTATAGCTACTCTAAGGATGGCATTAGAAAGGCTCACAACAAACGGCTTAGAGCACACAGAAAGGCACCCTATTTCACATGACACCAGCCTACCAGGCTTGCTCATTCACTGCCAGTCTCTGCTCAGGTGTCACCTTCTCAGAGTCCTTCCTTGTCTACTGTATTTAAAATCGCAACCCACCTGGTCGCATGCATCTTCTATCAACACCTTCCTTCCCTGTTTATTTTTCTCCGCAGCACTCCTTGTCTTCTGACACCCTATATAATTAATTCACTGCTTCTGGGGTTGTTTCTCGTATTCCCTGCTCCTGATTTCCCCTGCCCTTCATGAGCTATACATGGGCAGATAATTTCCTCTGTTCACGGATGTGTTCCTGGCCCTGGAATGATACTGCCACATAGTAGGTGTTGAATATATTCTCTGAAGGGATGAATAGTGATCCAGTGATTCAAGGACTGGATCTCATCCATTTAATAAGAATATATAACAAGTGACTTCTTTCCTAAAGGAGATTCATTATCCACCCACTGGAAAATCATGATTCCAAACTTCCAGGATGGATGGTTTCTCCAAATGTATCAATTACGTAACAAGTTTTATATGCTACTCAAAATAATGTACGTAGACTGGAAAGAATACATCAGTGTATTTAAATTCACTCCTTCAGAATTAGTCTTCTCAACCTCTCTTGCTATCTCCTTATTCACCCCCAACAAAGCCCTCTCTTCAATTCTTTTGAGACTTTGGTGCCAGCTAGGGTCAGTCACTATGCCCATGTCCTTCGAAGGTCTTTTCAGTGCATCTTTGTCTGTGTAGTAAACACCAGTCCCCCCCAGCTCAGCCTCCCTGGAGCATCACGCTCTGGATTCCCTTCTTCCATGTCCCCCAGAGCTTCAGAGACCACAACCCCACAGGACCTGGGCCCCCCACACTGGGTACGCACCTGCTCGTGTCTGCCCAGTCCCTGTGATTCCTTGCTCTCACTGTTGATTGCCTTTTGCTCTTTGCCCCTATTTCAGCCTTTTTGACTCTAGCTAGTTTCATTTGAATCATTTTCACCTTTGTGCTAGTTTGCAACCATGTGGCATTTTGCTAACTCACTCCCTTCTTTATTCTTCACTCCTCCCTTATCCACCTTTATTCTGAGTATACATTATCATCTGATTCATCTACTTTTATGATAGTTAAGTGCCAACTGGCAGAATTACTGCTTATAGGGCTTAAGTTGCCAAGGAACTGAATTCTGTGTTGTTTTTACACAGGAGATCAAAATTAATGTTTTTACAACATTATTTAGTTATGTTACATTTACAAAATATGTAGCCTTATAAGAATACTACCTATCCCCTACTAATTCATGTTTTTACAACATTAGCCCAATAGTAGAGAAGTGAATAACACTCCTCAAAAGCTTCCATCTCTGCGATGAACTTAGGAGACTAGCATTGGATTGTCCAATTTATAAGCATCACTGAGTGTCTAATATATACCAGACACTGTGCTAGCTTCTAGATACAAAGTTCAGTTCAGTAGCTCAACATGTCCGAATCTTGCGACCTCATGAACCGCAGCATGCCAGGCCTCCCTGTCCATCACCAACTCCCGGAGTTTACTCAAACTCATGGCCATTGAGTCGGTGATGCCATCCAACCATCTCATCCTTTGTCGTCCCCTTCTCCTCCTGCCTTCAATCTTTCCCAACATCAGGAACTTTTCAAGTGAGTCAGCTCTTCACATCAGGTGGCCAAAGTATTGGAGTTTCAGCTTCAACATCAGTCCTTCCAATGAACACCCAGGACCGATCTCCTTTAGAATTGGCTGGTTGGATCTCCTTGCAGTCCAAGGGACTCTCAAGAGTCTTCTCCAACACCACAGTTCAGAAGCATCAATTCTTCGGCACTCAGCTTTCTTTATAGTCCACCTCTCACATCCATACATGACCACAGGAAAAACCATAGCCTTGACTAGACGGACCTTTGTTGGCAAAGTAATGTCTCTGCTTTTTAATATGCTGTCTAGGTTGGTCATAACTTTCCTTCCAAGGAGTAAGCATCTTTTAATTTCATGGCTGCAATCACCATCTACAGTGATTTTGGAGCCCCCAAAAATAAAGTCAGCCACTATTTCCCCATCTATTTGCCATGAAGTGACGGGACCGGATACCATGATCTTAGTTTTCTGAATGTTGAGTTTTAAGCCAACTTTTTCACTCTCTTTCACTTTCATCAAGAGGCTCTTTAGTTCTTTTTCATTTTCTGCCATAAGGGTGGTGTCATCTGCATATCTGAGGTTATTGATATTTCTCCCGGCAATCTTGATTCCAACCTGTGCTTCATCCAGCCCAGCGTTTCTCATGATGTACTCTGCATATAAGTTAAATAAGCAGGGTGACAATATACAGCCTTGATGTACTCCTTTTCCTATTTGGAACCAGTCTGTTGTTCCATGTCCAGTTCTAAGTGTTGCTTCCTGACCTGCATACAGCTTTCCCAAGAGGCAGGTCAGGTGGTCTGGTATTCCCATCTCTTTCAGAATTTTCCACAGTTTATTGTGATCCACATAGTCAAAGGCTTTGGCATAGTCAATAAAGCAGAAATAGATGTTTTTCTGGAACTCTCTTGCTTTTTTGATGATCCAGCAAATGTTAGCAATTTGATGTCTGGTTCCCCTGCCTTTTTTTAAACCAGCTTGGCTATCTGGAAGTTCACAGTTCATGTATTGCTGAAGCCTGGCTTGGAGAATTTTGAGCATTACTTTACTAGCGGGTGAGATGAGTGCAATTGTGCAGTAGTTTGAGCATTCTTTGGCATTGCCTTTCTTTGGGATTGGAATGAAAACTGACCTTTTATAGTCCTATGGCCACTGCTGAGTGTTCCAAATTTGCTGGCATATTGAGTGCAGCACTTTCACAGCATCATGTTTTAGGATTTGGAATAGCTCGACTGGAATTCTATCACCTCCACTAGCTTTGTTCATAGTGATGCTTCCTACGGCCCACTTGACTTCACATTCCAGGATGTCTGGCTCTAGGTCAGTGATCACACCATCATGATTATCTGGGTGGTGAAGATCTTTTTTGTACAGTTCTTCTGTGTATTTTTGCCACCTCTTCTTAATATCTTCTGTTGCTGTTAGGTCCATACCATTTCTGTCCTTTATAGAGCCCATCTTTGGATGAAATGTTCCCTTGGTATCTCTAATTTTCTTGAAGAGATCTCTAGTCTTTCCTATCCTATTGTTTTCCTCTATTTCTTTGCATTGATTGCTAAGGAAGGCTTTCTTATCTCTTCTTGCTTTTCTTTGGAACTCTGCATTTAGATGCTTATATCTTTCCTTTTCTCCTTTGCTTTTTGCTTCTCTTCTTTTCACAGCTATTTTTAAGGCCTCCTCAGACAGCCATTTTGCTTTTTTGCACTTCTTTTCCATGGGGATGGTCTTGATCCCTGTCTCCTGTACAATGTCATGAACCTCCGTCCATAGTTCATCAGGCACTCTATCAGATCTAGTCCCTTAAATCTATTTCTCACTTCCACTGTATAATCATAAGGGATTTGATTTAGGTCATACCTGAATGGTCTAGTGGTTTCCTACACTTTCTTCACTTTAAGTCTAGATACAAAAGACAATTCAAATACAGACCCAGCTCCTGGGGACGATTTCAGCTTACTAAAAGAAACAGACAGATAAACCAATACCTGTACTCTACCATGGCAAGTTCTCTGACAGAACTATGCACAGGTATGCCAAGTCTCTTCAGTCGTGTCCGACTCTGCGCGACCCCATAGACGGCAGCCCACCAGGCTCCGCTGTCCCTGGGATTCTCCAGGCAAGAACACTGGAGTGGGTTGCCATTTCCTTCTCCAATGCATGAAAGTGAAAAATGAAAGGGAAGTCTCTCAGTCGTGTCTGACTCTTTGCGACCCCATGGACTGCAGCCTACCAGGCTCCTCCATCCATGGGGTTTTCCAGTGGAGTGGGGTGCCATCGCCTTCTCCGATGCACAGGTATAGTTCTGTGCATATGGCAGGAGTGGATATAAGGGACAGTAACTCATCACAGAAGGAGGATGGGAGTGGGAAGGGAGTGGGAAGCTTTTTAAGGGATGAGAGGTATAAGCTTGGTCCTGAATCAGAGGCAGGAATTACCATGGAAGTAACACAGGAGAATTCTGAGAACTTCAACTACTACAAGTTCAGTATGGCTGGAATGGAGAGGTGTAACAGAATAGAGGACAAGTGTGAGAAAGAATTGTTCTGGAGGTATCAAATCAGATTTCCAAACAAGTGGACTTGTTTTCCTTAAACAGTTCCCTGGTGACACCTGACTGCTATTAATGTCTTTCTATTCCCTCCTTAAGCAAATATCACTATTGACTAACGTATTTCCCAACAGTGTAAAATAATGGGATGAGAGAGGTGATTAGGAAGGTCTACCAAAAAGTCTGAAAACACTGAAATGTAAAAGCTCCCACTGCCAATTCTTCTGAGTTCCACAGCAAAGTTGACTTTAACAAAGTAAAAATTGAACATAAAGCAAACTTAAAATGTAACTGAATGAAATTTTTAAACAATAGGCTGATGGGAATGAATTAGCCCAAACACCTAGAATGTAAGTTAGGCAAAATAAAACCAAAGTGGATCTAACTGGGTAAGTCTGGGACAGATCTCAGCACAGTGAGCAATGCCTCATTTGAGAATATAACTTAGGACTTACAGATCTAATACCAAGGGCCAAGGGCCACAGCCCCAGAACACCTTGCTATTTGAAGGGTGTATAGGGGAAAGAAAGAAATAGCTTTCGTACTCCTAAAGCCAACTACAGAGCCTGGAACATGTCAGACTTCAGTAAATACATTCTGAACGGACCTGGGACAATTGGGCTGATGGTATCTGCAGATAGGAGCACTGAGGCAGGGAGTACCACTTTTCCCAGGGTCTTACTATGGCTATGTATCACATCCCCAACTTTATTCCCTCCAAAGCAGCCCACAGGAGCGCTGTTCTAGGAAGTCTGTTTATTCACATATGTATTCATTCAGCCATTCCAGAAATGATCAGTTGCCTAATGCTACTTATAAGTACAGCATGCAAAGATGAATCGTCTTAGATCTGCCCTTTAGGAGACTACAGTAAACAGGAAAAATTTAATTTAATTACCTTTGTGAAGTTAAAATGTGACAAGCAGCACAGTTCTATGCTCTGAGATTTCAAAGCAGGGAGAGATTATTTGGAGCTGGAATGGTCAGAGAAAGCTTTGTGAAAGGGGAAGCTTCTGAGAAGGGTAATGAAGAGGGGAATTAGGACATGGGAGGAGTGCTTTTCAGGAAAAAAATAAAATATGAATCAAGACCTGGATGGAGAGAGGATGGAGCAACCCCAAGGGACAGTAAATAGACCAGATTGTTGTAGAAAACAAAATTGGAAAGGCAAACTGAGATCAGATAGTAGAATACACCAAATGCTCAGCTACGGAATTCAGACTTGACTTTGCAGGCGATGTGAAGCCACTGAAAATTTTGAGCAAGGAGTGTCACAGATATGAATCTGGCAGTTACATGTAAGAATCAGGGTAGGGAGCCTTGGTAGGTTCCACTCACTTATCTAATAACTACATCTTTTTAAATGAATAATTAAAATGGTAAAGGAGCCCAATGCACAGATGACTAAATCTACCTAGAGGATTAGGAAAGGCATGAGATGACATTTGAACTGATTACAAAAAGTGAACAGAAGTAACTACATAAATAAGAGAGACATGTGGACAAAGAACAGAGGGACTATAGAAAGATGAAAACGGCAAGGAAATTATGGATAGTTTGATTTCATTTTTAAATTTCCTCAAGAACTTCTTGTCAAAGGTTGAGAAACAAAATGAAAACAAAGAATAGGTTAGAATGGAAGAGATTACAGGGAGGTTAGCATTTAATGCAGAGGAAAGACCAGCCAAAGGAAAACAGTCTGAGGTGATCACAGCTACCGTTTATTGAGATCTTAACATCCGCCAAGCACTATGTGAAGTATTTCACATGGGTTATCTCATTTAATCCCACAATACCACTCTGTGAGGCAGATTTTGTAATTAACATCCCCATTATAGAAATAAGAAAACTGAGGCTTACATAATTTAAGACCACGCAGCAGTTAAGAGAGTCCAAAATCAAACTTAGATGGTCTAATTCTAGAGCCCAGCGTTGCCTGCTAGGTCACAGGAGGGTCAGCTGATATGGCACCAGGGAAAGGCAGCTGTCCGGTGGGGAAGAGCACAGGGCCGAGAAGGATGGTCAGAGACTAGCCAGAAGTCAGACTGGCACCAGGATGTGAGAGTCTCACAGCAGCTTGGTTTCCTTCCTCTGTATGACCAAGAACTTCTGATCTGTGTCCAGCTGCTCCACCTTTATTACGTTTCCAGAATCTAACCGTTTCTGACCACTTCCACCACCACTGTCTTGGCCCAAGCCACCATCATCTTTCATGCGGTTTATTCTAACATTCTCCTATTTGATCTCTGCTTTTACCCTCACTCCCCTAGAGTCTAACACACCTTTCTATTGCAAAGTCCAGCAATCACTTCCCATACCCCTCAGAGTAGCAAGGTCCAAACAGGATTCACGGATCCACCTGCTGTGCCTCCCACTTCATTACCTCTGACCTCACTACTAATGGTTTTCATCTCACTCGCGCCACCCACACTGACCTCTGTGCTTAAATATCACACATGGTCCTGCCTTAGGGCCTTGCTCTAGCTGTCCCCACTCTCTGGAACCATCTTTTCCCAAACATTCACTTGATCAACTTATTGTTCAGATGCTGTTTCCTTACAGACATCTATCTCGACTACTATAACCACCTCCCTTGTGTGTCCCCTACTTCCATCTCCTTTCTCAATCCTCCTTACACTGATTTACTTTTTTTCTCCATACCACTCATCAATTCTAACACACTAGATGGCTTATTTACTATGCTTGCTATCTGTGTTTCTCTGATATAAACTCCTTAAGAGCAGAAATCTTTTTTTGTTTGTTTGTTTTGTTTTGATATAACCCAAGCACCTAGAAGGGTGTCCAAGAAGGTGTTCAATCAGAAATAACAATAGGTAGCACTGACACATAAACACTCCAATGTCTAAACCAGATTAACTAGTGGGAAGTTGCTATATATACAGGGAGCCCAGATGGGCTCTCTGTGATGACTGAGAGGGATGGGAGGGGAGGGGAGAGGGCAGTTCAAGAGGGAGGAATATATATATATATATATATATATATATATATATATATATAAAACTGACTTAAGCTGTTGTATGGAAGAAACCGACACAACATGGTAAAGCAATCATCCTCCAATTAAAAAATAAAAAAAATAAGTGACATAGTAATAAACTACAAAGTGACATAAAAAGGGAGAATACTTTCATAAGTAAATGAATATTTAAGAAGGAATATAATGATTAATGAATACCTTCAATTTGTGTTAGAAGAAACTATCATTTTCTTTTTCTGAATCTGTAAGTCCGATAGCTAAACTGAACTTCTTTAACCAAACACATTCAATTGTTAAAAATGTTATAAGGCGGTGCTAGTGGTAAAGAACCTGCCTGTCAATGCAGGAGACCTAAGAGGCATGGGTTTGACCCCTGGGTCAAGAAGATCCCCTGGAGAAGGAAATGGCAGTATTCTTGCCTGGAGAATCCCATGGACAGAGGAGCCTGGTGGCCTGCCGTCCACGGGATTGCAGAGTCAAACATGACTGAAGCCACCGGGCACAGATGATAGTAAGCGCTGTTTACATTGTCCAGATTCTCTTCTACACATAAAACCAGTAAGTATTTTAGAATACTGTCCCTTAGTTATCTATTGCTGCACAACAAACAACTCCAAAACTTAGTTGCTTAGAATGACAACAGACATTTATTATTTCATAGTTTCCGTAGTTCAGGAATTTGGAAGTGATGTAATTAGACAATTCTGGCTCAGGGTCTCTCATGATACTGTAGTCAAGATGCACGCTGGGACTGCAGTCATCTGAAGGTTTGGCTAAGGCTGAGGACCCACCTCAGTGGCTGACAAGCTGGTTTTTTGGCTGTTAGAAAAACACCTCAGTTGCTTCCCACGTGGACTCTCCATAGGGCTTTAAACGTCTTCATAATATGGTGGCTGGCTTCCTCCAGAGTGGGCAATCCAAGAGAGGGCAATGCAAAGGCAGCAATACTTGGTATGACCCTGCAGGTCATAAACTATCACTTCCCTGTATTTCATTGGTCATACAGACCAATGCTGATACAGTGTGCAAGGAACTACACAAATGTATAAATACTGGAGGTGAGGATCAGTATTGATCCTTGGAGACTGGCTACTTCCAATTATAACCAGTATCTGTATAATGTTTTGTGTTCAGCTTTTTTTCACAGTTTATATATATTTCTATTAACACAACTTACATACTTCTTGCTTTAGAAACTATGTTATTCCAATGATATGAACCCTTGAAAATTAAAAATGCCATGGACTTTTAACTGCTCTGAAAATATCATATCCCACTAGTTTAAGCCATCCATTTATGTTATAGTTACAATATTTTACTTAAGGAAAAGAATTAAAGTCAGAAAAACTACAACTCAAACAATGTCCTGCTTGTTCCTAGGAGTGAAAACA
The DNA here is from genome assembly GCF_027580195.1 of Bos mutus. Lineage (NCBI taxonomy): Eukaryota > Metazoa > Chordata > Mammalia > Artiodactyla > Bovidae > Bos > Bos mutus. The sequence continues at coordinate 23,359,040 of NC_091626.1, read as the reverse complement.
AATTTAAATACTTCAAATAAAAGTCAGATCATTTTAGAAACAAGTAGGAAGAAAAGAGTCACTACATTTCAGATTGCAGACATCAGTTAATAACTGAATAATAAAAATTAAATACTGAATCAAGGAAAATAAAGAGTGAAAATAATTATACTAACAGAATAGCAACTTATACAGAGAAAAAAATCCTAACACAATGGTAGCATTAGTTATTAATACTTCGGTACTCTAGAGATATTTGGTAGAAAAGGTTAAGACTGACCACTAGCATAGATTTGAAAACCACAGAAAAATTTTATAACCAGCATTTTTAAAATATTAACTAGATAAAAGAAGGTTTCTTAAAAAAACAACTTTTGTTAGATCATTGCCAAGGAGCTATAATAAGACCTGTGAGCATGGAAACTGCAGGGGAGAGACTGAACAGTAAAAAGAATTTCCCAACAATATGCGCTGTTTCATGAGATGGGGAGAGAATTTTGACCCAAGGGCTCAACCCACATCTGATCACATTGTCCAAATGGATTCACAGATCAGAAGGCTGGTGAAATGAGAGTTCTTTTAAAGTCCCTCCAACACTAAGATCAAATACTCTCCCAAAAAGGAACTAGAATTCATACACTGGTAGTTACCAACAAATATAAACTTATTTCCTATGAACAGATTAGTTCTTTCTATACTTTATTTCATTTTAATCAAAACATTATTAGACATGTGTCAAGAAGGGCCGCTCTGTACAATGAACCATCTGAGTCTTATACTGAAATGAGATGAGGCAGTGCATGACTTCATTCTTCATTGTTTCAGGCCTGACTTAGCTACAATAATCACTGTACAGGGAGAGCTCTTGCTATTGCTGCCTCGCTTTCTTCACAAGTCAAAAGGCCTTTTTTCACCCATTCATTAAAAGTAGGAAGTCCTTTAGGTAAGAAGATACTATTAATCAGGAGGGGATTAATACTGCCCCAATAAGCAAATAAAATGAAAATCTACAGTGATAAACTATCTCTGCCTCCAAACCCATATCCATCGTGGGAGGCACTTATTTACAGAAGAGTAATTGCAAGGATCAGTGCCATTTGTCACTGGTTATATTGGCGTTTGTGAGAAGTGAGAACGTATTTTCCCTTTCTTGTTATTAAGTGAAAAACAGCTGCTCCTTCAAACACGTTGAATCCAAATGAACAACTTGAGAAAGGTAAATATTACAATGACATCTCATGTATAAAACCAAGAACAGGGGCTCCACATATGTACATTTCCTCAAATATGTCTTTATGATACATCTTCTCTAAATACCATAACATTTATTTTAACAGTGTTTGGTAAAAATGTTCCTAAAGTGACATATTTTATTCATGGTCCAGAGTTATGATTATGACCATCAGTTATATTTTTCTGTAAACTTGGGATGCCTTTGGGGACTATAGGTCTAGAGGACTGTTTGCCCTTCTGTCAAGAAATAGTCCCAGACTGCTATGCTTTTTGAGCTAGTTTTCCTCAACATCATGCTATCTGTTATCACTGATCAGTGCCGTCATGTGCCTGCCTCCTTCAGTAAGCTGCCACCATCTAATTTTGAAAACTCTTTTGTGGGACATGAATCAAAGAGTCACAATTACTAGACTTTTACGTCAACTTACACAAATGAGGGCCTCTCCAACAAGGACTGTGGAATCTGTGACAGCTTTTACTGGCTCATTAATCTCTTTCCATTTACTGTGAGCTCTCAGCTAGGAATAAAAAAGCAGAACTCTGACCTATGGGACTTCCCTGGTCCAGTGGTTGAAAATCTGCCCGCTAAGGCAGGGGGTATGGGTTTGATCCCTGGTCCAGGAATACTCCACATGCCTCGGGGCAACTAAACCCGTGTGGCACAACTGCTGAGCCCTCGCTCTAGAGTCCGTGAGCTGCCACACTGAAGCGCACAGCTTGTGCTCCACAAGAGAAGCCACCACAGTGAGAAGCCCACTCACCGCAACTAGAGAGAAGATCCCGCTCGAGGCAAGCAGAGAAAGAAAATGCCTGTGTGTAGCAACAAAGACCTAGCATGGTCAAATAAACAAAAGGAAATCTAACCTACGGAAAAAGAGGGTATGACTTTATATAAGTTACTTACCAATATTTTCTTTTCCTTCTGGGCTTTCCACTTTGTTTCCTTTAACTAATGTATCACTTTTTCAACCTGTAGAAGATGGATACGGATACCCATAAGAGCAAAGTTCTTTTTCCTTTTTTTCCTTTCTCCTATTTTTGATGGAATTATCTCTTTCTGTATTTCTATTTCCAATCTATTTAGGTTTTGGAAAGTGGATCATCAACCTAATCTCCTAACTTGTAATCTAGTACTCTTGGCCTCTTTCTCGTCTTTTAAAATTTCTTTTCATACAAACTACAACGGCAGCCACTCTAATAAAACCACCCGTTTACAAAATCAGCGATAACAAGAGAAGGCAAGTTACACTTCCTGTAAAAGCTAGAGTATATTTTTGAGTTTATGCACTTTGTGAGTTTGTTTGTTTTTTTTTTTTTGCTGTGAAGAATTCAAATACCAGTTGTGTCTTCCACAATATGACTGAGAGTGGCACTCTATTACCAAATGAATATGTGGTCAGAAGGGACCTAGTCAATCCCAGTCACAGGTACATACCTACAAGACTGAAAACAGGAACTCAAACAGTATTTTTACATCAACGTTCACTGCAGCATTATTCACAATGGCCAGAAGTGGAAAAAACCCAAGTATTCATTAACAGATACATAAACAAAATAGGGCACACACAAATACAATGGAATATTATTTAGCTATAAAAAGCAAAAACTTTCTGATACATGCTACAGCATGAACCTTGAAAATGTTATGCTGAGACATAGAAAAATATGATTCCATTTACACGAACTATCTAGAAAAAGCAAATCTGCAGAAACAGAAAGTAGCTTAGAGTTTACCAGGGGTTGTGGTGAGGGGAGAATGCGAGCTATTGCTTAACAGGTCCAGAGTTTCTGCTGGGGTGATGAAAAATGTAAATAGAGAATAGTGATAGCTGTACAACACTGTGAAAGTAATTACACCACTGATCTGCACGCTTAGAATGGTTAAAATGACAATTTTTATGTTATATATATTTTACCACAGTAAAAAAAATTCTTCAAAAGCAGAGGGAATCAAGTACTGCAAACGTAAGATCATAAGAGGAAAGACGGGCTATTATCTCAACATAGCAACAGTTATGACAATCCTCACCCCTGAACCACCTCATGAGGCAATTATGACTTAAATTCTGACACTCAGAAAATGTCTTTAAGCATCTGAGTTTATATAGTATCTTCTATTCTCTCAGAAAGAGAAAGTTAAACTTACCAATGCAACATAAACCTGAAAACTGTACATTCAAGACAGGATGTAAATAATGTAATAAACTGTAACTATAGGGCCTCCAAAGCAATTATTAAACAACTAACGCTTCTCCAGGTATTCTCTTGGTTTCCCAGAATGGAATGAGTGACATTTACCCCTACGTATGCAATTTTGACCACAGTTCTATTAAGTTTTATTTTTAAAAACACTCATATTGTGTACATACCAATACCCGAACTCAAAACAAGAGACACCTCAAATTGGCATCTCCAAACAACCCCCTTTCTCAGTGCCCCTGCCCAATTAAGAGAGGGTTAAATGGATTCTCTAATTTCCTATTCCTGTTAATGGTACCACAAGTTTTCTAATTTATGATGCAAAATTTTCATCATCTTTGCATTCTCCTCTCTCACACCCAATCTCTTATCAAGGACTAATGATTTTTGCTTTGTAATATCTTTCCCATCTCTTTCTCTTTCTTCTTTCGTAGCCTCTTACTGATTATCTAAAGCCTGGCCTTTATCAACTTCAGACTTTAGACCACTATAGCCTCTTAACTGGTCTTCCAGTCACCAAAGTCTCTCTTCTCAAACCCATACACGACTGTTTCTAAAATGTTATTTGCATCATTTTCCCACTAGACTGTAACTATATCATGGTAGGGATTCATTCACCTTTCAACACTGAACAATCTGGCATGTAATACATTTTTAATTCATCAGTGTTTATTGAATGAATTAATGAAATCATAAGTCCTAACACTTTCCTTCTAAAAACTTTCAATTTTCCACTGCCCTTAACAGAAGTTACAAACTCAAATACTGAAATACTTACTGGGGCCAGGCGGAAAATATAAGTGAGTAAAGATGTGTGTAATCAACAGGAAGTGGTAGGGACTGTGCAAACTGGAAAGCACATGTCCCATCTAAAGGGTAAGTTACTTGCTGTTCCCACAAATTGCTGCCATGATGAAATACAGGCCTAGTATGTTGCCAGGTCTTCTGATTTTTCAAGATAAGCCAAGAGCACAGATTTCTACGTAGAATCCGGTTTTTAAATGTGTGTATTTGTTGCTCAGTGTCCAACTCCTCGTGACCCCATGGACTGTAGCCCGCCAGGCTCCTGTCCGCAGAATTCTCCAGGCAAGAATACTGGAGTGAGATGCCAGTGACAACTAATACCATTTTAAAAAAACCAAAACACGACGCAGGCAAAATGAAACATATCTATGGGCCGAATCCAGTCCTTAAGCTACAAGTTGGTGACTCCTTGCTCTGTAGGATAAAAAACTTGCCTAACATTCTAAGTCCTTCTAAGTCCCAGGCTATTCTGCCAAAGTTTTTGCCCACTACTTTCACACAAGAACACCTTGCTCTAAGCAAGCATCAGAATCACCTGCGGGGCTTGTTAAAATATATAACTTGATTGCAGGCTTCACTGTCAGGATTTCCAGTTCAACACAGTAGGTCTCAAGTGGGGGCTGAGAATGTGCATTTCTAACAAGTTACCAGATGATGCTGACACTTACAGGTGCGTGGACTATCCTGTGGGAACCACTGCTCTGGTTAAATTACACTCTGTCTCAAACACACTGATTCTACTCATTTGGTCCACCTTCCCAGAAAGTCTTCCCTTTTACTTTTAGCCTACCTCCTCCTGTAAACTTCCTATGACAGTCTTTCTTTCTTTTTTTTTTTTTTTTTTTTTTCGCCCGCCCGCTGGGCCTCCCAACCTGCTGGGGCCACGCCACCGAGCCCAGAGCCCCAAGTCCGAGCCCGGAGCCGGTACCTCAGCCCCGCGGCCGACTCAGCGCCGCGCGTCCTGTGACAGTCTTTCATGCCTCCAAACTGCTGTAGCATTTAAAGTTCATACCATCTCCCCTAATTCATCACTGCTTGGTGGAGATGCATAGCTTCCAACTGAGGTTGTATAGTCTTAGAGATCAACGATCAGGTCAGCATCTTATACATCTGACTGTAGGCCATTTGAAGGCTGGGGCCCTGTCTTGGTTCCCACTGTACCCCTTGAGCTATCAGAGCCTGGTATTCAGTTGGTATTTACTAAACATTTCTTAAACGAATGAAAATTGGACAGACCCATCAAATGAAAAGTGCAGATAGGTGGACCTGAAATTTGGGTATATAACCTTTCTTAAAAAACTGACTTTAAGTATTGTCTAATGGTTTTTCAGAATGGACAATAAAAACTAAACATTTTGCAAATGAATTGTCAATAGATAATAATTATCTGTGGCAACAGATTTTGTATGTAAATAAAACAGTGAATGTTTAAAAAAAACCTGAAAATTTCTAAGATTAAATCTTTTATTTGTACCATATGGCTTCTCTGGTGGCTCAGTGGTAAAGAATCTGCCTGTCAATGCAACAAGATGCAGGAGACATGGGTTCAATCCCTGGGTCCGGAGGATCCCCTGGAGTAGGAAATGGCAACTCACTCCAATATTCTTTCCTGGAAAATCCCATGGACAGAAGAGCCTGGCAGAATGAGTCCATGGGGTTGCAAAGAGTTGGACATGACTAACCATGCACTCATGCAACAACAAAATGCAATGAAAAAGTAGGATGAAATTAACTAATCCTCCATAATATTCAGAAATATTGATGAGTCTCCTTCAGATAGAGTTTGGATGACAATATATTTATTCAAGATTCTAAAGGCTGTGTAAAAACAAGATCAGAAATGGTTTACGTAGCTTCTCCAACTTATAGAACAGCATCAGTGCTATCAGGCAATTTCAAGGATGAATTACAAGTAGAAATGATACTGTGCAGGGCCCTATAAGGCTCCTGGGCACGAGGCCTTTCTGTGTTCCCCATTCCTTTGATTATAAGAAACAGCCTTCATTCACCCTCTTTGACGTTCCCTGAGTTTCAAGCGGCAGATTCAAGAAGTTGTTAATTAGGGAAGGGAGTGAATGTGAGACCAGGGTTAAACAGCCAGGAGCAGCCTTGGGTCAAAGTCTTGTTTCCCATTAATGCATATACGCAAAGATATCTTTGAGCTATTCTGCAGATACTGAAACTCCCTCCAGGCGGGAGAAGTTATGATATGCTGCCCACGAGCATGTAGATGCCAGATCAGTTAAACTTGAGGCTGACGGATGTTGACTCCTACTTACCAACTCACCACCAAACCATCAGAAGAATGTCCACGAGCTGATCACATCCTGTTTTACTATAAAACTTGTCACTATTTTCCCCACGTTGGAACACATGATTTCAAGAGCATGAGCCTGCTGTGTCCCCCTTTGCCTGGCAAACCAATAAAGCTCTTCTTTTTTACTTCACCCAAAACTCTGTCTTTGAGACAGAGAAGCCGAGAATCTGGTGTCAGAAACTCGGTCTCCAAGCTAAACCAGAATAAAGCTACAGATGCCTTTACAGAGTAAACCTAATTTTGGAGCTACTGGAAGAAAAAAAAAAAAAAAAGAAATAATAATATGTAGTTTCAAAATAATTTTGAGATGTAGTCTTAAGTTCTTATTTGGCTTTTTGAGCAACTCCACACCTGATGATATTAGAATCAATGGGACAACAGAAAAGTTGACATTATTTGGCAAAGACAGAAAATCCAATTTGGGAAAAACAACAACAAAACAACCCAGGAGCAAAAGAAGCACATTTACAGCTTTAAGATAGCAGAGATATTACCTTACATTCAGATACCTGCCCTACCTACCAGGACCATAATGATCTTGTCTGCGTGAGGATTCAGCCAAGACACTCTGCATTTCTATGTTAACCAGGAACTATGCACACTGGGCGGAAAAAGAAAAAAAAAAAGAATTACAAAACCAAGTCAAAAAAATACCAAGTGCTTATCCCAAGTTTTAAAAGCATTAGCATTCTAAACAATAAAACAAAGCAAATTTACTCAATGAAATAAACCTCATAGTAAAACTACAAGAATGTATGAAAGGAAACGCTACCAGATGAACTGCTAAATAGCAACTTCCTACTTTTACAAATGGATGATTGAATAATAACATCTAGTTCTTTGGCAGAGAATGTGGAGGTTCAGAAGACTGTAGATTCTAGAACTACCTCTACTACCTCTACTACTACGGTGTGAATCTGGGCATTTCTCTTAGCCACCCATATTCAAGTCACAACAGTTTTAACTACAAACTTAAAGTCAATAAAAAATATTTTGTATGATAAAATAACTAAGAAGTACATGCAACTAAAGTTATTATGCACATATATTAAGAAATAACCTTACTACAGTCAAGTTTTCGTGTTTATAAATGAGTCTACACACAACAGATGACTTGGACTGACTTTCAGGTTCACAGTAACCAATTTTTTAGAATGAATTCTAAATATAAAGCCTCTAATAGGAGATATCCTACACTCTTTTCTGCAAGTTATCAGTAGGGTAATTTTCAGAACCCTGGACATATCAAGTGGTAAAGAAATTGGTAAAGAACTCGCCTGCCAATGCAGGAGACATTAAAGAAGGTGGGTTCCATCCCTGGGTCGGGAAGATCCCCTGGAGAAGGGCACTCACTCCAGTATTCTTGCCTGGAAAATCCCATGGACAGAGGAGCCTGGCCGGCTACAGTCCACGGGACTGCAAAGAGTTGGACACGACTGAAGCGACTTAATACGCAGACATATAAAATCAATCATAACTTTGTAGATTCTATATCAGAATAAACCTCTTCAATGTATGGTAGTTCCATCATGGACCCACGGAAGTGTGACATGCAAATGGGGGCGAGGGGGAAGCACCAGGAATAGAGTAAGCCACTATCATGCCAGCAGATGGCATGGCTAAGATTTTCAGTGCTTATTAATATTAACAATCAGCAAGTTCCCTCTTAACCACTCAATTCAGAAACATCAACGACATCGCTGGGAAAAAAAGCGGGGGAAGTGGAAGGTTTGAATCAGAGACATCTAGAAAGGTTGCAGGGATTAAGTTCTCCTTAGAGAAATGGAGAAGATGCACAATGAAGTTTTAAAGGAAATTTTTACATTCAACTTGAAAGGGAGACTAATGCACAGCAGAGCTTCAATCGCAAGTTTCCTAACTGTTGTCTCGGCCCCCAGAATTCCCTGTCTTCCTCGATGACTCACGGACAAACTCATTGAATGAAGAAGGCATGATCACAGAGCTCCTCCTCTGAAAAAACACGAACCATCCTTTTGAGAACTACTCCTTTTCACAGGTGTGCGCGGGGTTGGTTGGGGCGGGGGGGAGGTGACGACACCAAAACAAAAACAACACAGCAAAAGGCCTGAGCTTTCAACTTCACGCGACTCGCGGAAAAGGAAGGGCAGCACACGCAGGTTATTACCAAATGGGAATCTGGGGACGGCAGCGACAGGACAGAACGGGACCTGACACTGGGATACTCCTCACCAAGGACTCTCAACGAGGCCCCGGAGCCTCTCCGACCCCCAGGCTCCCCGACACCCGCGCGCCGCCCGCCTTACCCTCCAAACCACCCACCACCCTAGGACAAGTCCTCAACCGCCTCATCAAAACATGTTTAGCCTGGGAAGCCCGCTGGCTGCGCCATCCCTTACAGAACCAGCAAGGGTTAGGAGCCAGGAGAGGGAGAAGGAAACCAAGAGCCCGGGTGGCCTCGGGAGGGGCGGAGCCGGGACGAGAGCTGGGCGGCCACGGCCACGCTGGCTGCGGCGCGAGGGAAGGAGAGGACGCGCGGGCAAGACGCGAAACGCTGTGAACCCGGCGGAGGCAACGCTCCGAAGAACGGGGAGCGGCGGATCCAGCCTCCTCAGGGGAGAGCGCCCCTACGGTCGCGCCGCCGCCGCTGGCCAGTGGCTGGCCGGCTCCGGCCTCCTCTCCCGCCCAGCCCGGACCCCAGTCATGCACCGGCGCGCCCGCGCTCGCACACTCACCGGGCGCGCGCCGCCACGGCGCGGCTACCCGCCGCCCTCAGCCGGTCTCCGCCCCGCCCCCCGCGCCCGGCCAGTGGACTGGGCCCCGGTGGGCGGGGCAGGGGTGGGGCAGGGGAGGAGCTACGTCACGGGCGCGTGCGCTCTCTGCGCGCCGGCAACCGCTGGAGCTGATCGTTACCTGCGCGGCTTGGTGGTGTCCTTGGAGACGAAGCCGGGCCTGGGCGGCGCGGAGACAAGACCACGGCTGCTGTGCCCCGGGAGAAGCCAGGATGCCGGCTAAGGGGAAGGACAAAAAGAAAGGGAAAGGCAAAGACAAAGGCAAAGATAAAGACAAGAAGAAGTAAGGGGAAGCCACGCTGGGGTCCCTGCTCCAGGGCCTGCCCTCCGGAGATTCGCAGGCGCCGGCCAACTGGCGCCCTTTCCCCGCTTTCCTCCCGGACCCTTCCCTTGCTCTCCCAGCTTCTAAGAAGGACGGCTCCGTTGCTCAGAAATTCCCCAAAGGCATGCCATACCCCCCACTGCTTCAACTAAGACCGGAGTGTTGAGATTTGGGACCCTCAAATCTTTTAGACACAGCCCCTGCCTATGTGGAGTGTACTAACGAGGAGGTAGATAAATTCCCCAAGAACAGAAGTAACATAGGACCGAACTGAGTCATTTGAAAAGACCCTGATGCTGGGAAAGGTTGAGGCGGGAGAAGAAGGGGGCGACAGAGGATGAGATGGTTGGATGGCATCACCGACTCAATGGCCGTGAGTTTGAGTAAACTCCGGGAGTCGGTGATGCACAGGGAGGCCTGGCGTGCTGCAGTCCACGGGGTCGCAAAGAGTCGGATACGACTGAGCGACTGAACTGACTGACTGAGGACCGAATGAAATAAGTGCTAGTGGAGGGGAAAAGAACTAAAAGCGAGGAGGAAGGGTTAGTTCTGACACTGGAATTGAAGGTCGGAGATCCTCTAGACCTGTGCTGCCCAATAGTGTCGTCACCGGTCATGTATGGCTATTAAGATTCGTTAAAATTAAACTAAAAATTCAGATCCTCGTTTGTACCGGCTACATTGCGTGTACTCAGTAGGCCTGTGTGGCTAGTGGTGACTGTATTGGACAGTCTAGATAGCATTAACATCACAGAAAGTTCTATTGGACAGCACTGTTCGCCACCAGTGATTCTTAGCTGGGGAGGGGGGTAATTTTTGACTCCCTGAGGACGTTTGTCAAGGAGACATTTTTGATTGTCACATCGGGGGACCTCTAGTGGATAAGAGACCGAGTGAAAGTCGCTCAGTCGTATCCCACTCTTTGCGACCCCATGGATGATAGAGTATGGAATTCTCCACGCCAGAATACTGGCGTGGAGAAGATCCCTTCTCCAGCGGATCTTCCTGACCCAGGAATCGAACCGCATGTCCTGCATTCCTGGCGATTCTTTACCACCTGAGCTATCAGACCAAAGATACTGTTAAATATCCTACAGTGCACATTAACAACCTCCAGCCCCACTCCAGATAATCATGTGGCTCAGAATATTAGTAGTTGGGAAATCCTCAAGACCCAAAGATGCTCTAGAATAGGCACTAAGCGTTATTCACCTTATCTCCAGCACCTGGAAGAGAGTCGGAACCATAGAAGAAGCTTAATATTTGTTAAACAAATTAAGATGTCTGCTCCTGTAGGCTTCAACTTGGATCTTTTCCCCCCACCCCACCCCCGTCCCGGCAAGAACTGTGCTGTAGTGCTCTAGGTTCGTTATTTTTTGCCTGTAACCTGATCGATCTCAGCTGTGTGGTTGAGAGGCACTTAAACATCCTGAAGGATGTCTGGGTGATGGAAGTAATTCCTTGGGCCTTTTCAAGGATTCCTTTTGGTTCGAAGGAAACATAAAGGATTTGAGTATTCAGATTTCCCCAAATGATGAGAATTTCTGAAGTGGGTAAGATTGCTCTGGCATTAAACCTTCACAGGTTTGGAGTTGCTGCTAGATTGCTACTACATTTATTGGATGACCCTAGTCGTTCCTAGACACATTGGAATCATACATCTTGTCCAACAGCACTATATATGGGACCACAAGGGATCCTTGTAAAGTTTATAAAGTAATTTAAGAGAGTAATGCCTGCTCAGTACAGAGAGTTTAGGAAACCTAGTGAGTCAAACAGAACAAAACCACCTGTAATCCCATTATCCAAAGATAACCACTACTATCATTTTGGAATATTCTTTTTCTTCTTCCTAAGATAACAGCCCAATATACAAATTTATTTGCAATTTCCCCCCTAGAGTATTAATATAAGTATTCTACAGTGTGATTAAAAAAAATAACTGCATGTTTAGTCTTGCATTTTCTGGAAGTGCCAATGGCTTGTCACATTCCTAGAACTCACTAGCATATGTTTTCTATTTTTGCCCATTCATCTACAGTGCACATATCAACAATGAAACACTGAGGGCAATAGACCATATATATTTCTTACTAACTCATTCATCCAACAATATTTGCTCATATGTGCCAGGCAAATGCCAAGCAAAATAAATTATAATATAGAGAAAGGTGTAATACTAATAAAGTAGAGAAATAGTTATATGCTCTTGATGTCCTCTTCCTGTGCAGGAAGATCATAAAACTTGAGGAGTCTGTTTTGGAGAGAGCCAAGGCCAATGCCTCCCTTTGGGAGGCCAGGCTGGAAGTCACAGAACTTTCTAGGATTGAGTATCGTGATACTTCCCGGAGACTGGCAAGATGTAATGAAGAGTTAAAGAGACAGCAGTATAAAATGGAGAAAGACACAATGTCTGTATTGAACTATCTGAAGAAACAGGATCAGGAGAAAGATAATCTGGTAGGTAGGTAGAAACCCTCCCAAGCCTTAGTAACTATCTCTTTTGTTATACTGCTGTGGCTATGTATTTCCAGTATTTTAATTCCTTGAAACCTCATCCCACAGTTAAGACATTTCAGTTGACTTTTAACTCTCCTTTGAAGCAACATGTTATTTCAGAACGGCTTTACAGTCAGAATTGCCTTTTATTTTCATTCTTATCCCATGTTTTCTTGGCTGAAACAAAGATGATGCTAATGGAACATTATGATCAACTTTAAGAACAAGAGCATGGTGTATGATATATATATATATATTTTGATATTGATAACTATGAGTAATAATCTATAAAGCAATTTATTGATAATCCATGATCACATGGTTATGAATCTAGCAAACTGACTGTCTTCTGTTGGACCTGTTGAATCTTTATCTTACTGAACCTTGTTGAAATGTTGGGCATAGAGCTATCATTTTAGATCTGTGGGAAAAAAGGAAAGGAACTAACATTTTGGGACTCCTGTTTGTGCCAGGCACCATGTTGGATACTTTACCTCTGCTATCTCATTTAGTCCTTTTAATAACCCACTGTAGCCACAAATTGTCATTCCCATTTTACAGATAAAGAAATTGACTCTCAGGGCAGGTAGCTTGCCAGAGTCTCACAGCTAGTGGGTGTTAACGTGTGAATTTAGGTGTGACTTAAATTCATCTCTTTCCTAGCTGCCTCTTTGTGTCCCATGGTGACCTAAGGAAATTTGTATCATGTTTCATTCCCATGTATGTTTTTTGTATTTTTACTATAATAAATAGTAAAAATACAAATACACATAGTAGGCACTTATTAAAATATTTTTGCATGCATGCATGAATGAATGGGTTGTGATTCCACTGATGCTTTGAAAAAGTTAGCAATCAAAACTTAAGTTCAAGATGATCTGGAAGCATATTAGAGAAATCAGACAACTGAACACTTGTGTGGATTTTATGTTTTATTAAAGTAATTTTTTGGTACAGTATTTTTTTTTAACCTTCTTTCCTAGGCAACTTCCATTTTTAAAATTACTCTTTGATAATAGCATGCATTATCAAAATTATCTGCTATAAATTATTATTCTAAAATAAGCCTTTAGGCCAGCCATGCAAATAATTTTCAAAATTCATTGTATAAAAGATTTGTGGACTGCATTAGCTAATTGATATTGGTCTGCCTTTATCAGTATCACTTGTATTTCCTGATTTTCATCTGCCTCCATGTATCATAGGCCAGCATCTGACTGTAGCAAATACATAATTTTCTCATAGACATGGATACTCATTAAAACCAAAGAAACTTCTTTGGGAGGAAGAAGTAAAATAAATTATTCAATATACCCTGGTTAACTAGCTCTCTTATAATTTTGTTACTCCATACATGCTACTATATCCTAGAAATGCATTATTTGCTTAAACTTTATTTAAACTTTTTACAGTCTTCATGTTAATTATAGAAATATTAGAAGTGAAATGTGTGTTAAAAACTATCATATTTTAGATAGAATTAGGAGATTTCCCTTATGGTTTTTGTATTGAAGGCTTTGTTCAGTCAGCACAAAATAAATCTATTTTACACCTGTTCTGCATGACTTAGGTCTGTCTGAATTTCTTTTAAAACATTTTTAGGTTTCCCTTGAGCTATTCTAAGATTATTTACAACAATATTTCACTTCTGTATCCTCTGATTTTTTAACCATGTTAAGGAATGTTTAGCTTAAAAAGCTACAGTACTTTGGCCACCTGAAGTGAAGAGCTGACTCATTGGAAAAGACCCTGATGCTGGGAAAGATTGAAGGCAGAAGAAAGAAAATAATATGGTTGAATGGCATCACAGAATCAATGGACACGAGTTTGAACAAACTCTGGGAAATAGTGAAGGACAGGGAAGACTGGCATGCTGCAGTCCGTAGGGTCTCAAAGATTTGGACATGATTTAGTGACTGAACAACAGCAACAACAAAAAGCTAGTCAGATTTCCTACTAAAACATGCCAGCATGCTTGGAGAAATGATTGATTATAAGACTGGAGTGAGGAGAGTAAGAGATGAACTTGAATATCTTATTGTGACAGGAAATAAGTAACAAAAAATTAAAGGACACAGAGGGTAACTTGAAGGGGCTCCCACTGGCCAAATCTGGGACAGTCAAAATAAATGACAGTAATCAGTTATAGCTTATTGAATAAAATGAGTTCATGAGTATATACAACTGATAAATACATACCTTAATAAATATGGGAGAATAGAATGCTTTTCCTTAAAGTGGAATGTAGTAAGTTATTAAATTTCCAAGGAATGAAGCAATAAGAAAAATCACCATTTGGCGTCAGAGTAATAATTGATTCAGTCAAGAACAAGAGTGGATGCTAAAACTAGTGGGTGAAAGTTTAATGAGCAAAAATATATTTGCATAGTCCTAAAATATAGTCCTCCAAATTTATTAGTAATTATAAAAGGAAAAATTGGAACTTTCAACTGGAGAAACCTGGCAGACACAGTCTTAACCAGTTGATTACACTTAATGTCAGTCACCTCATGCTGTGATGCAGTGACAAGGATACATCATCACTTAAGCAGTGTATACTTGCTGAAAAGCCACAAACTGAATCTTCTGGTGAAGAAACATCAGACAACTCCAGCCCTGGCCAGTATTCTTCAAAAACGCTGGTGTCATAAAAGACAAAGACTGAGAAATGGCTCCTGTTTAAAACTAGAATATATGACAATCATAGTCAGGGATTATATCCTAGACCAGAAAAAGAACAGTTACAGTGAAAGGACATCATTGGTACAGTTGATGCTAAATTTGAATATGGACTATAGATTAAATAATAGTATTTTATCAATGTTAAATTTCCCTATTTTAATCATTGTACTATACTTCTAAGAGATTGTTCTTTTTCTTAGGAAACACATAATGAAATATTTAATACAGGAGTATGATGTCCTAAACTTATTCTCACATTCTCCAGAAGAAACAGCTTCAAAAGTCTACATCATATATATATATATATACGCCGGAGCCAGCCAGCAAAGTCGATCAGGTCCCGAGAACGTGCACAGCGGGGCTAAGAAAGAAACTAAAGCAAGAGACTACAAAGATGGGATCAAGAGGTTCAGACACGTCACCACGAAGGGACGCAGTCTGACACCAACTTTATTCAACATCTCATATTTATACAGAAAAGCGTGAGAAAGACAAGACAGTTGACGTTTTTTCTTAGTTGGCCTATACATCTTACAAACAGTTACAAGAAATCTTGAGAGCATGGGAATGGCTCCCTGTTATTATTTCTTACACCAGATAACATTTCTCTGTGCGTGAGAAGTTTGCACAGAACTCCAGGTGCCTGCAGTAAATAAGCGCCTAATCTCTGGGGTGGCGGGACAGAGAGCTATGTTTGCAAGCAAACCCTTAAGGACTGAGGCAGCTCCCAGAGCTGTGTCCTTCAGACAAAGGACCCCGTTCTCACGGGCAGCTCCCCGCATCTCCCCCTTTCTTTTTATATAGGCGCATGCTTATGTTCCTTTAACCACAGACTATTTCCATAGATGGAAGCCTTTATGATCCATAGATCATCAATCAGTTTTTTAATTAAACAAGGTGCAAAAAATAAAACAGTTTTATTAGTGTATATGGGAATGGACTGACCCTCCCAGCCCACAGGTTGGAGAAGGGGAGGGTCAGGAAAATAAGCCCAGTAAGCATTTGAATATTCCTCAGAGTGTGCAGTGTTAATCTGATTTAAGATAATTAATAAGGTTATCAGGAAGCTTAAAGGCGATATCGGATCGCCCTGCACCACATGCCTGAAGTTGTTGCCGAGATGGTAATTCATCATGCTCTTGAATTGTCAATCTCCTCATCTGGTTTGCTAGAGACTGTCTCTGCCGTGCGTACCAACCTTTCCGGCAGCCAGCGCGGCGCTTCGGCATCCTGTGGGAAAACACAAACATGCCCTCGTCCCCAGATTAGTACTGGATCTGGTCCATACCATTTTCCCACAAGTGGGTCTTTCCAAAAGACTTTAGGTCTTATTGTTTGTGCATCAAAGTTCCAAAATCGCTGTGCTGCTGAACAGCCATTTATATCCAATTGTAAAAAATTTAGAACAAATAAAGCATAGTTTAGAGAGTTGGAGGGGGTATTGGGATACAATTCCCCCTTCTTTAGTTTTTGCAATTGATGTTTGAGAGTTTGATGTGCCCATTCAATAATTCCTTGACCTTGAGGATTATAAGGGATACCTGTTTTATGTGAGATAGACAATTGCGTACAAAATAATTGAAAATTTTTTCCAGTGTATCCTGGACCATTGTCTGTTTTTATGGTTTTAGGGGTTCCCATAACAGCAAAACATTTAATGCAATGAGCTATACAATGTTTGCTAGCTTCTCCGGATTGTAGAGAGGCATGTAAAAAGCCGGAGAAGGTGTCAATAGTAACATGAACAAATTTTTGTTTACCAAATTCAGGAATATGGGTAACATCCATTTGCCATATATCGTTTGGCAACAATCCTCGAGGATTAACTCCATAGTGGGGGACGCTAAAAAATTGAGGACATGTTTGACATTGCTTAACAATCTGTCTGGCAGCTTCTCGAGTAATGCCAAATTGACGTCTTAAGCTATTGCTGTTTTGATGGTGTAAGCTGTGGGAAGTTTTTGCCATTTGTTCTAGTGAAGGAAATATCATACGTGTAGCTTCATCAGCCAAAGCATTACCTCGTGCTAAAGGTCCAGGAAGTCCAGAGTGAGCACGAATATGACCAAAATAGCATTTATTAACTCTGGAGCAAATTAAATGTTGTATATCACGAAAAAGAGTTCGGATAGTAGAATTCAGGGTACCAATAAATGGAACAGTCTCAATAGTGTTTAAGGCTCTTATGATATATTGACTGTCAGAATATAAATTAAATGGAGCAGAAATTTGTAATAAAGCCTGAAAAACGGCAAATAGTTCTACTTCTTGAGCAGACTTATAATTAGTATGCCAGGTGGTAGTATTGTCCTGTATAATCAAACTAGCTATTCCATTAGAAGAGCCATCAGTAAATACAGTTAGGGCGTCGGCAAGGGGCTGAGAAACAACGATTTTTGGGAAGAGAAATTGGTGATAATGAGCAAATTGCAAAATTTTATCTGAGGGATAATAATTATCAAGCCGTCCACTAAAACCAGCTAAGGCAATAACCCAATTGTCGCTAAACTGAAACAGCCAGTCCTGCTGAATTTTAGAAAATGGAACACATATAAAATGTGGGTCTCTTCCTAGATATACAGTGGATTCTGACCACCCAAGAGCTATTAGGGCAGCAACCAAATCATAATAGGGGGTTAATACCCGAGAGGGAGAGGCAGGCAAGTGAAGCCATCTTAAAGGCAATCCTTGGAATAAGACTGCTGTACGAGCATGTTTAGTAGGAAGAGTATATAAACCCCATTCTTGAGTATAGTCACAATAAGTAGCTTGTTGTTTAGACAGGGCCTGTTCAACTTTATCTAAGGCTTGCCTTCCCTCCAGAGTCAGAGTTCGGGGGAAGTTGGATCAGGATCACCCCTCAGAATATCAAAAAGAGGCTTCATTTCCCCTGTAGTTAGCTTCAAGTAAGGTCTTATCCAATTAATATCTTCTAACAGTTTTTGGAAATCATTCAAGGTAACCAAATTATCTTTACGAATTTCTATCTTCTGAGCTCGAAACCATTCTTTTTCCAGAAAAAAACCCAAATAAGAATGGGGGGGAAGCGTTGCACCTTTTCTGTTGCAATAATCAAACCATAATCCTGTAATGCAGTTTGCATATAAGCGAATGTTCTTAATAGCAACTCCTCATCTTCATATGCCAAAAGAATATCATCCATATAATGAATAATATATACTTGGGAATACAAGGACCTAGTGGTTTTTAAAGCTTGAGCAACAAATTTCTGACAGAGAGTAGGACTATTAGCCATTCCCTGAGGTAAAACTTGCCACTGATATCTTTTCATAGGTTCTTTATAATTTGTAGAAGGGACACTAAAAGCAAATCTTTGACAGTCATTAGTGGCAAGGGGAATAGTATAAAAGCAGTCTTTTAAGTCAATAATAATTTTGTAAGTATCTTTTGGAATGGCCATGGGGGTAGGCAACCCCGGCTGAAGGGGGCCCATCAATTCCATTGTTTCATTAACCTTTCGTAAATCTTGTAATAGCCTCCATTTACCTGTTTTCTTTTTAATGACAAAAATAGGTGAATTCCAAGGTGAATTTGAGGGGGTAATATGGCCGAGAGCAAGCTGTTCCTGCACAAGCTGATTGGCGGCCGTGATTTTTTCTATTGATAGGGGCCACTGATCAACCCATACTGGATCATCAGACTTCCATTTTATCGGATCAGCATGGATTGCAGGACGATCAATGACCCCTCCTAAAAACATCCTATACCTTTTCTATCATTCTTAACTGCAGGGATCAGGGGTTGTAAAGGCCCTTGTGAATTTATCCCCAACCCCTGATGGGGCAAAAGGCCTTGGTCTAACAATTGATTACTAATCTTTTTATCTGGACTATAAAGATATACCCCCATATTCATCATAACATCTCTCCCCCATAGATTAACCGGCAGTCCTGGCAAAACATAAGGTTGAAAATGTCCTTCATGTCCTTCTTTGTCCCTCCATTTTAAAAAGGTTGAACTCTGTTCTGGGTCATGTGATTGCCCAATGCCTTGCAAAGTAGAAATTACAACCTGCTTAGGCCATTCATCAGGCCAATGTTTTTGAGATATAACAGAAACATCTGCACCAGTATCCAAAATACCTTTAAAAGGCTTTTCTTGAATATACAGTAGAAGCTCAGGGCATTGCTTATTAATGGCCTGAATCCAATAAGCGTCTGAAGACCCGAAACCTCGGGATCCTCGTTCTTGCCTAATGGCTTTTCCAACTGGAATTATAGGAAGTAGAATTAATTGAGCAACACGTTGACCAGATTGTATTACTGTTATGCCCTGTGGTGAATGGGCCATAATTCTTATTTCACCCATATAATCAGAGTCTATGACTCCAGGGGCTACTAATAAACCTTTCATCATAGTACTGCTTCTCCCCAATAGGAGGCCCACAGTGTTCTTCGGAAGAGGGCCAAAAATTCCAGTTGGCAAAGCCTGCATGCCCATTTCTGGAGTTAATACTGTGTAGGTGGAGGAACTGAGGTCCAATCCTGCACTCCCTGCAGTTGCTCTGAACAACTCGGTAACAGTTCTGCGTTTTGGCCTTGAAGTGTCTCCAATTTGGTCAGATTTTGCATTGCCCCATAACATTGTTTCGGGGCCTGGGGCTGGCCCCTCACCCAGTTTCCCAAGACCGGAGGAAGTGGCTTTCCCTGTAAGTCAGTTTTAGAATGGCAATCCCTTGCCCAGTGTCTGCCTTTCTTACACCTAGGACAAAGGTTAGGGGTTTGAGCAGGTCTCCGGGCCTGCTTCTGTGGGCAGTGGGCGGCCTGATGACCCATCTGGCCACAAGAAAAGCAGCCAGAGCCAGGGACTCGAAGCCGACCACTAGTTTTATCCCGCTTTTGTTGTTGATACAGTACTTCTTTGACTGTCTTTCCTTGTAATGCCGCGGCCAAAGTTATGCCTTGAACTATGAAGGGCCTATATCAGCACAAATCTGTATATAGTCAGAAAACCTCCCTTTTTCCTGTAAGGTCTCAGGGCAGCTTGACAAGCCGAATTGGCATTCTCATAAGCAAGCTGTTTAGTCAATACCATCCCCGCCTGCTCATCCCCTATCATTTTACCAATTGTCTCAAGCAGGCGGGCAACAAAATCCTGATATGGCTCATCTGGCCCCTGGCGAATTTTAGATAAATCTTCAGTCTTTTTATCAGAATTTGGAAGCTTTTTCCATGCTTGTAGAGCCGCAGCACTAATCTGAGGGTAGGCTCCAGGTAAATAATTAAGTTGACTATTAGTGTCTCGATATTCTCCCTCTCCCACCATCATTTCATAAGTGGTGTTCAGTCCCTGTCGCCGATTGATATCGGCTGTGATCCCACATTGCTCAGCAAACTCAGATTTCCATAGGAAATAATCTCATCCAGATAAACAAGCTTGAGCAACCTGTTTCCAATCATTAGGTGGCAGATTTTGATTTCCTAAAGCCTCTATAATAGCCTGAGTAAACGGCGCAGTCGGGCCATATTGTGCACAAGCCATTTTTAACTCTTTCAGTTGCTTAAAGGGCAGCGGCTCATAATACCTCTAATGTTGAGCATTTTCAAACACTGGATAGATTCCTGAAAACCCGGGAATATGTTCTCCTTCTTCATTAGCTCGCTTAATTGCTTGTTGAAGAGGAGATAATAATATCTCACTTTTAATTTTTATGTTTTCACCGGGCAAAGAAGCAGGGATAGATATAAGTTCTCGCGGTTCTACAAAAGGCACAGGTGGATCGAGTCCAGCAAGAACCGAGGGAGGATATGCTGGAGGCGCAGGCTGGCTGGAGTGGGAGTCTCCCTGTGCATCCTTTTTTACTGCTATAACAATCTTCTGAATTAAATTCTCCAGCTGTTCTTCAGAAAGCCCTGAATGCTTTAATTCCCCTTTTCCCGAGGGGGATTCCATGTTAACCATCATCTCCCAAGCCATATCCTCTCTATGGTACTGAGCCGCTTGTTCATTTAACTCTTTCTGTTCATCAGAGCTTAACACATCATCACTCCCTCCAGCCTTATAAGCTGTTCCCTCAGGCACAGCATAAAGCGGCTCAGGTGGAGGGGCAGAAGGCTCTGTAACTTCAGGTCCTGTGGAATCCCTGAGAGCCGTTTGAATTTTATGTCCCTCATGTTCAGGATCCAGGCAGTCTCTTATGAGAGTCCACAAAGAAAAAGCATCCACAGGAACACGATTGGGACCATGTAAGGAATAATATGTCTGCAATTGTTTTCCTACCTTTTTCCAAGTTTCCAGACTAACTGTTCCTTCCTCTGGAAACCAAGGACAAACCTCTTCTATAAAAAGTAAAAACTTTTCTAGCTGTAACTTATTTACATGAATTCCCCTACCTTTTAACATAGTTTTCAACATATGTACAAATAACTGGCGGCTATTGCCTTGTCCCATGATTTATTACTCTCGACAATCACCCTCCTGCCCTTTACTTTTAATTACTTAGGAATTCCTCTTTACTTACCTCAATCTTGGCGGGCAGCGCCGTCGTCCGCACTCGATTCTCGAGTCCCTGGTTCGAGCGCCACTGCGGGCCAGCCGGCAAAGTCGATCAGGTCCCAAGAACGCACGGCGGGGCTAAGAAAGAAACTAAAGCAAGAGACTACAAAGATGGGGTCAAGAGGTTCAGACACGCACACCACGAAGGGACGCAGTCTGACACCAACTTTATTCAACATCTCATATTTATACAGAAAAGCGTGAGAAAGACAAGACAGTTGACGTTTTTTTCTTGGTTGGCCTATACATCTTACAAACAGTCACAAGAAATCTTGAGAGCATGGGAATGGCTCCCTGTTATTATTTCTTACACCAGATAACATTTCTCTGTGCGTGAGAAGTTTGCACAGAACTCCAGGTGCCTGCAGTAAATAAGCGCCTAATCTCTGGGGTGGCGGGACAGAGAGCTATGTTTGCAAGCAAACCCTCAAGGACTGAGGCAGCTCCCAGAGCTGTGTCCTTCAGACAAAGGACCCCATTCTCACAGGCAGCTCCCCGCATATATATATATATATATATGTATATGTATGTATATATACACATGTATATATGTAATAGACCTATCATAAAGGGAAAACAAATGTGGCAATATTGAGTGAACAGTACATGAGAATTCTTTGTACTCTCCTTGAAACTTTCCTTTAAAAATTTACTCATTTAGGAGAAATGCAAATCAAAATTCCAAGTTATCACTTCACACTTATTAAGATGGCTACTGTCAGAAGAACAGAAAATAGCAAGTGTTGGTGAGGATGTAGAGAAATTGGAATCCTTGTGCAATTTGGTGGCAATGTGAAATGGTATAGCCGTTATGGAAAACAGTACAGAGATTCATCGAAAAATTAAAAATAGAATTATCATAAGATGCAACAATCTCACTTTGGAGTGGGAATTTCCAAGGGAATGTAAAGCAAGATCTTGACGAGGTAACTGCACACCCAGTGTTCGTGAAACCCTGTTCATATAGTCGAGAAGTGGAAACAACCCAAATGTCTGTTGGTTGATGAGTGAATAAAGAAAGTGTGGTATACAAATACAAGAATATTATGTAGCTCTAAAAGGGAAGGAAATCCTGTTGTGTGCTACAACATGAATGAACCTCAAGGCCATTATGCTAAGTGAAATAAGCCAGTTACAAAAGGACAAATACTGTATGATTCTACTCATATGAAGTATCTATGGACAGGGAGTGTTGCCCCACATTCCAATAAACAAAGAATGTCACCCACCATTCCAGTTCTACAAGGATCAAGCCATCAGCCATTGCAGCCCCCGACCCTCGCCTGCCACCTGCCTCCTTCCACAGTGCGTCCTGAGGGGAGGAAATTCAGGCTGGAGCAAAACAGGAAGCATTCTGAGCTTTGGATACTTGGCCCTAGATAATTAACATACATATCTAAGGAATAATTTCAGCAAGCCCAGGTCTTTACATCTTCCCTGACACAGAAAAGCACTAAAATCATTAACTCAAAATACCTTTTCCTTGTGATTACTAGTAACATTCTGATGTCTGACTACATGTTTTTTCCAGCAAGAATCTGCTATATATTCTGCCTGTTCTCTTAACCCTTCTGAGCAGTTCCTCAGAACTTTCTGAGAGGCTGTTTCCCAGGCTATAACCCTCAGTATAATCCTGGAATAAAACTTCACTCACAACTTTTAGGTTGTGTGGTTTTTCTTCTGTGGACATACCTGAAGTAGTCAAAATCATACAAACAATGTAGAAAGGCTGGGGGAGGGAGGAGAAGGAGTTAGTATCTCATAAACATGGAGTTTCAGTTTTGTAAGGTGCAAAAGTTCTAGAGATCTGCTGCCTAACAATGTGAATTAAAAATGGTTAAGATGGTAAATTTAAAAAAATTTTTTAACCATACACGTTACCCAGGCAATTATGATGATAGCCGAATTTTGGAAACTGGCAATAGCAAGTTAACAGTATAAATAATGTCCTCTTCTCTCATCTTCCCACCTTACTCCACCTCTCCAACACTACTGGTTTATTTTATTCCATTCTCTTCTGTTCTATTGGCTGTGCCGTGCAGCGTGTGGGATCTTAGTTCCCTAACCAGGAATTGAACCCATGCTCCCTGCACTGGGAATATACAGTCTTAACCACTGGACTACCAGGGAAGTACTCCCTACTGGTTTTAATAGCACATGAAAACTGGGCTATGTAATTAAGTTAGGATACAGAGAAATTTCTTTACCTTCCTCTTTATTTTCATTTTCTACAGATTGAAAAACTGAAACAGCAATTGAATGAAACAAAGGAAAAAGCCCAAGAGGAGAAGGAAAAATTGGTATGTACACTGATGCCTCACTTATTGGTGGTCAGGTTTCTGGCAAGTTCAGATATTTAAGACACGAGAGTAAGTTAAGTCCTCTTGAGAACTCAGTGATCTTAAAGCTCATACATTTGATTGTACAGATGCTCAAAAATAACATGAAATTATGTTATTGTCGAAAATCATCTCGTAGTAGTTCTTGATCTTGAGTAGTTCTCTGATCTTGAGCTCTAGGGCTTTTCAGTGGACAGCGCTGGGAAACATATTTTTTGAAGATTAAAATATATCATGAGCTCATGCTAATACTTTAAATTCAGATGCAAGAGCACAGGATTTTTACTTAACCCTATCTGTGTCTTCTTTCTCCCTCACCCAAAATCCTGGTTCTTAATGATACCAATGTAACTGTGTATTTTCTTCAAACCTCAATACATCAAAGGCACAGAATACTAATATCAATACTACTACCCACATAAACTGGTGGATACAGTTTAGGATTTGAGTTGGCGGGGGGAACTTTTCCCATTAGGATATATACCAATAGTGATCTATAGTCAAATTCAGTTCAGTTTAGTTCAGTTGCTCTGTCGTGTCCAACTCTTTGTGACCCCATGGACTGCAGCACACCAGGCCTCCCTGTCCATCACCAATTCCCAGAGTTTACTCAAACTCATGGCCATTGAGTCGGTGATGCCATCCAACCATCTCATCCTCTGTCGTCCCCTTCTCCTCCCACCTTCAATCTTTTCCAGCATCAGGATCTTTTCAAATCTTCACATCAGGTAGCCAGATATTGAAGTTTCAGCTTCAGCATCAGTCCTTCCAATGAATATTCAGGACTGATTTCCTTTAGGATGGACTGGTTGGATCTCCGTGCTGTCCAAGGGACTCTCAAAAGTCTTCTCCAATACCATAGTTCAAAAGCATCAATTCTTCTGCGCTCAGCTTTCTTTATAGTCCAACTGTCACATCCATACATGACTACTGGTAAAACCATAGCTTTGACTAGATGGACCTTTGTTGGTAAAATAATGTCTCTGCTTTTTAATAAGCTGTCTAGGTTGGTCATAACTTTTCTTCCAAGGAGCAAGCATCTTTTAATTTCATGGCTGCAGTCACCATCTGCAGTGATTTTGGAGCCCCCAAAATAAAGTTTGTCACTGTTTCCACTGTTTCCCCATCTATTTGCCATGAAGTGATAGGACCAGATCCCATGATCTTAGTTTTCTGAATGTTGTTTTAAGCCAACTTTTTCACTCTTTCACTTTCATCAAGAGGCTCTTCAGTTCCTCTTTGCTTTCTGCCATAAGGGTGGTGTCATCTACGTATCTGAGGTTGATATTTCTCCTGGCAGTCTTGCTTCCAGCTTGTGCTTCATCCAGTCCAGAATTTCTCATGATGTACTCTGCATATAAATTTAATAAGCAAGGTAACAATATACAGCCTTGATGTACTGCTTTCCCGATTTGGAACCAGTCAGTTGTTCCATATCCAGTTCTAACTGTTGCTTCTGATCAAATTAACAAGGTCTAAAAACAATTTGAAATAATTCCTTTCTGTAAGGTTATGCCACCAACTCAGCAATACATTTTGCTTTTTTTAGGAGTTGCTTTAAGAAATTAATGTGAAATGATATAACTATATAATTATAATTATGTAAAATAGTCTTCCCTGGTGATTCCGTGGTAGAGAATCCACCTGCCAAGTAGGAGACACCAGTTTGATCCCTGGGTCAGGAAGATCCCCTGGAGAAGGGAATGGCAACCCACTCTAGTATTCTTGCCTGGTAAATTCCATGGTCAGAGGAGCCTGGTGGGTTACCATGAGGTCATAAAAGAGTTGGACATGACTGAGCAACTAAACAGCAGCAGCAATTATGTAAAATATTTATGTGTTTCCAAAGTAAAATCTATCAAACACAGTCTATTCTGAGAAATGTAACTCCTGTCCATGTCTCCATGGACAGAATATACCAGAGTATATAGTCAAAATGGGTTTATACATTGGGAATATATAATGGGACAATATACCAGAGTATATTGTCAAAATGGGTTTCTGTCAACATGATAGGTAAGAAATGATATTTTATTGTATTTCAATTTGCATTTCTCTTATTCTGAGCTAGATTGAGCATTTTTTTCATGTGGTTAAGTGTCTTTTGCACTTTGATAGCTCTTTTCATTTGTTAGTTGTGTTATTGGCCCTTTTTCTCCTCCATTTCCCTCCCCCCTTTTTTTTCTCTTTACTCTCTCTTCTTCCCTTTCTCCTCTTCCTTTTCTCCTCATCTCTCTTTTTCCTTTTCCTCTGTCTTCCCCCTTCCTTCCTCTTTCTCTCACCATCTTCTCTATTTATTTAAGAGATAGTGGCCCTCTCCTTGTCTCTTTGCTTACTGATTTTAATTTAGGATCAGGGATGTTATTTATCTCTCTTATAGATTAAAGATTTGTTTGGTCTTCTCATGAGGATTTCCCAGGTGGTGTTAGTGGTAAAGAACCCACCTGCCAATGGAGGAGACATAAGAGACGTGGGTTCGATCCCTGGGTTGCAGAGAGCCCCTGGAGAAGGGCATGGCAACCTACTCCAGTATTCTTGCCTGGAGAATTCCATGGACAGAGGAGCCTGGCGGGCTATAGTCCATAGGGTCACACAGAGTCAGACACAACTGAAGCGCCTGAGCAGGCATGCAATCTTCTCATACCTCTTTTAAATAATATCTACTTTTCTATACACAATCAGGTCATTTTAGAATTTTCTCCTTATTCAAGGTACTTGGTCTCTTTTAATAAAAATTAAAACTTTATGTGAAGGTAAAAAGGGAGCTTTTTCTTCAAAGAAGAAAGAAAAATGGCTTAAGGCTTCAAATGCAACAGGACTTTGTGTGACCTCTGTTCTTTTTCCTAAGTCATTTACCTTTTTTGTTGTTTTGTTGTTAATACAGGAACGAAAATTTACTATGCAAGTAAGTGAGCTGGAGGGACAGTTCCATCAAAAGGCCAAAGAAATTGGCATGATTCAGACAGAGCTCAAAACAATAAAACAATTCCAGAAGAGAAAAATCCAAGTGGAGAAAGAATTAGATGATGTAAGTTTCTTTCATTCTTTCTTTCTTTAAAAAGAAGACATTAGAATTAACTATTTATGTCTGCAAAGGCCTTCATAGACATTGACTCCTGTGAGATGGTAAAGGATTCCCTTTGACATTCTAGAGATTATCTGAGAAAAACAGGGAAGATATATCAGTGTAGGACTGAATGCAGAAAGTCTTAATAGACTTTTGTTTTTTTAAGCATTGATTTCTTTGTGAATTCACCAGATCTTAGGCAATACACCCTCTTGCATTTATCACCAGTTAAACCTTTGGAATTACTACGGCTGTAGAAAACAGTAGTGGCAAAGTAGCAAAGTCCTAAAAGAAAATATATATAGACTGATGAATGATAACTTCAGAAAATTTTAAGACACACTGGGTAGGGGTGGATGGAGTGAGGAAACCTGAGTACTTTCAGAAAGTTTCTCTGACATTGCATACTCTTTCTGTTCCCTCAGTTCAGAATATAGTTTTATTGCATTAATGACAATGCAATAAATGGCATAGATGAGGGCTGGACACAAGTAGCTGAAATCAGCTTTGAGGTTTGGGCAAGTTACCTTCTCTATACTTAGGTTTCCTCATCTGTAAAAATTGGGGGTGGTAAGAGTTACTGGCTCATAGCGTTGTTGTAAGGATTAAAGGAGTTCATATATGTAAAGTGAAGTCGGTCAGTCATGTCTGACTCTTTGCAACCCTATGGACTGTTCCTCCACCCATGGGATTTTCCAGGCAAGACTACTGGAGTGGGTTGCGTTTCCTTCTCCAGAGGATCTTCCCGACCCAGGGATCAAACCTAGGTCTCCCGCACTGCAGGCAGACTTTTTACTGTCTGAGCCACCAGTGCTTAAAATAGTATATGTCACATGGAATTAACAGTGGTGTGTAGCTCTTTGCAAAAAAAAAAAAAAATTCTTATTTGTAACATTTACTGATTTCCTTGGTT
The DNA here is from genome assembly GCF_027580195.1 of Bos mutus. NCBI lineage: Eukaryota > Metazoa > Chordata > Mammalia > Artiodactyla > Bovidae > Bos > Bos mutus. The sequence continues at coordinate 23,331,399 of NC_091626.1, read as the reverse complement.
ATAAATACTTATACTATGGCCAATTTCAACAAAGCCACAATGCGGCCAAAAAAAAAAAAAAAAGAAAGAAACTGAACTCAGAGTGGTTACTTGTGCTGGAGGGGAGGGGAAGGAGAAATGGGGAGATGTTGGTCAAAGGGTACAAACTTTCAGTTATAAGATTGACAAGTTTTTAGGAATCTAAAGTATAATATATTGACCCTAACTAATAATACTGTATTATATACTTGAAACTTTCTAAGAGAGTAGATCTTAAGAATTCTCACCACAAAAAAAGTACTGGTAGTATTGTGACATGATGGAGGTGTTAACTAATGCTACAGTAGTATTCATTTTGCAATATAGTGTATCAAATTAGCAGATTGTACAGCTTAAATGTACATACTGTTTATATGTCAATTATATTTAAATTAAGCTATAAAAAAGAAAAAAATTAAAAAGATTAGCAAAAAAGTGATTTTTTGTGTGTTTCCATGTCTGCCTGCAATGCGGGAGACCTGGGTTTGATCCCTAGGCTGGGAAGATCCCCTGGAGAAAGGCATGGCAACCCACTCCAGTATTCTTGCCTGGAGAATCCCCATGGACAGAGGAGCCTGGCCGGCTATAGTCCATGGGGTCAAAAAGCGTCAGGCATGACTGAGCGAATAAGCACAGCACATAGTATTTTGTATTTCTTTTATACCACTTAGTCCAATCTATCTTGATATTATAGTTATCATTTGTCTTATCTCCCCTGCTAGATGGTAAATTTTTTGAGGCATGAACAGTATTGTGCTTTGTATTTATTGAAGTACAAGATACAGAGTAATGCTCAATAAATCTATGTTGAATACTAAGTGGGTCTTTCATTTAAAATGTAATTGAAGGAATACCAAGTTTTCTACTAATTAGATGGGAAGAATCCTTTCACAGTGTATATGTATATCAAATCATTGTGCTGTATACTTGAAATAGCATACATTTGTCAACAATGGGTTAGGAAGATCCCCTGGAGAAGAGAAAGGCTACCCACTCCAGTATTCTGGCCTGGAGAATTTCATGGACTGTATAGTCCACTCGCAAAGAGTCAGACACTACTGAGCAACTTTCATTCACTCACTCCTCGATAAAGCTGCAAAGTTTTCTAGAAAGAATATCTAGTTTTATAAAACCGAACCAAGTTAAGTTCCTTAACTTTTCAGGAACTCTCAAAATAGCCATCCTGAAGTGTAGGTATACATTCTGAATCAAAGTGAATGAAGAACTAGTTGTTCATATTCGATTGGGCCTTGGTGTGAATTTTTTTTTTTTTAAAAGAACAATGTTGCCACCTAGTGGAGAAATGGATTTTGGACCTTTCGAAAGAGGGTTGGTGGGCCAGGAAAACTTAAAATTCAAAAATAAAAGATCCTTGCTAATGTGAATCATAAGGTGGTTCTGTGGAATCCCAAATATGGAAGAATTAAGGCAGGTGTGGGGCTCACGACTCAAGGGAAGAAAATTATACTGTGCATATACGATTCAATATACAAATTTAAAAGAGGCTAATTAACTTTAGATTGCCAAATGTATTCAAAGCATAAATTTAAAGAAAAAGTAATTTCCATCTACCTGATTAACAAAAGGAGCATTAACCTTATTTCTTCACTTACATATTGTGAACATTTTTCAATGCTATTATGTATTTTTCTATAACACCTTTTGACTGGATGCATGGATTTCCATTGGGTAGATATACCATGATTTATCAATTGGTTCCTTGTTGGACATTTGGATTGTTTTTCTAATTTTTCACTATTATAAACCAAGGAACATCTGAATAACAAAGTATTTTTCTATATTTTTAATTGGTTTTTAGGATAACTTCTTGGAAGTTACAGTGAAATTTATAGATTAAATTACAACATGAATTTTAAGGTTTTTGATATGCATTGCCTAATCATCTTTCAAAAGATTTCTTTATTAATTTATAGATTTTGGGGGAGTCCAATGGCAAATGAAAGGTTTACTGCACCCTACCCTACTTAGACAGTAGACTTCTCCACACATTTATATATTGACAGTAATTCTGAAAGTCTTTCACAGTATGAGGCCTTTTATAAATGTATAAAAAATACAAGAAGAAAGAAGAATATCTGAAAGATCATATGATATGGATCAAATGGAGATTTAATACTGTTACGACAGAGATCACAGTAAGGAAAATTGTTAAATATAAGGAAGGACAATATTAGAAACAATAATAATGATTCTGTGAAAACCCACAAGACCTCCTAGAACTAACACCAAAAAAAGATGTCCTTTTCCTCCTAGGGAACTGGAATGCAAAAGTAGGAAGTCAAGAGATTCCCAGAGTAACAGGCAAGTTTGGCCTTGGAGTACAAAATGAAGTAGGGCAAAGGCTAACAGAGTTTTGCCAAGAGAACACACTGGTCATAGCAAACACCCTCTTCCAACAACACAAGAGACGACTCTACACATGGACATCACCAGATGGTTAATACTGAAATCTGATTGATTACATTCTTTGTAGCTGAAGATGGAGAAGCTCTGTACAGTCAGGAAAAACAAGACCTGGAGCTGACTGTGGCTCAGATCATCAGCTCTTTATTGAAAAATTCAGACTCAAATTGAAGAAAGTAGGGAAAACCACTAGGCCATTCAGGTATGACCTAAATCAAATCCCTTATAATTATATAGGAGGTGATGAATAGATTAAAGGGACCAGATCTGATAGACATAGAGTGCCTGAAGAACTATGGACAGAGGTTTGTAACATTATACAGGAGGTGGTGACCAAAACCATCCCCAAAAAGAAATGCAAGAAGGTAAGGTGTTTGTCTGAGGAGGCCTTACAAATAGCTGAGATAAGAGAAGTGAAAGACAAAGGAGAAAGGGAAAAATATACCCAACTGAATGCAGAGTTCCAGAGAATAGCAAGGAGAGATTAAAATAAGCTGTCTTAAGTGAACAATGCAAAGAAATAGAGGAAAACAATAGAATGGAAAGACTAGAGGTCTCTAAGAAAATTGGAGGTATCAAGGGAACATTTTATTCAAAGATAGGCATAGTAAAGGACAAAAACAGCAAGGACCTAACAGAAGCAGAAGAGATTAAGAAGAGGTGGCAAGAATACACAGAACTATACAAAAAAGCTCTTAATGACCTAGATAACCATTATGGTAGGACACTGACCTAGAACCAAACATCCTGGAGTGTGAAGTCAAGTGGGCCTTAAGAAGCATCACTAAAAACAAAGCTAGTAGAGGTGATGAAATTCCAGCTGAGTTACTGTCACCCTGCTTTTTTAACTTATATGCAGAGTATTTCATATGAAATGCTGGGCTGGATGACTCACAAGCTGGAATCAAGATTTCCGGGACAAATATCAATAACCTCAGATATGCAGATGATACCACTTTAATAGCAGAAAGTGAGGAGGAACTAAAGAGCCTCTTGATGAAGGCGAAAGAGGAGAATAAAAATGCTGGCTTAAAACTCTACATTCAAAAAACGAAGATCATGGCACCCAGTCCCATCACTTCATGGCAAATAGATGAGGAAAAAGTGGAAACAGTGTCAGATTTCATTTCTTGGGCTCCAGAATCACTGTGGATGGTGACTGCAGCCACAAAATTAACAGATGCTTGTTCCTTGGAAGAAAAGCTGTGACAAACACAGACAATATATTAAAAAGCAGAGACGTCACTTTGCCGACAAAGGTCTGTTTAGTCAAAGCTTTGGTTTTTCCAGTGGTCATGTACAGATGTGAGAGTTGGACCATAAAGAAGGCTGAGTGCAGAAGAACTGATGCTTTCAAACTGTGGTACTGGAGAAGACTCTTGAGAGTCCCTTGGACAGCAAGGAGATCAAACCAGTCAATCCTAAAAGAAATCAACCCTGAATATTCATTGGAAGGACTGATGCTGAAGCTTAAGCTCCAATACTTTGGTCACCTGATGCAAAGAGTGTACCAGTTGGAAGAGATTCAGATGCTGGGAAAGACTGAGGGCAAGAGCAGAAGAGGGCGACAGAGGATGAGATGGATATGGATAGTATCACTGTCTCAATGGACATGAGTTTGAGCAAGCTATGGGAGATGGTGAAGGACAGTGAAGCTGCAGTTCATGGGGTCGCAAAGAGTCAAACACAACTTAGTGATGAACAACAACAACAACAACTAACCTCTGTATTAAATGATTATTACTATTCTAAGTATTTTATGTGTATTATTTGTTATTTAATCCTTGCCATGTCTCTATGAGATAGCTTCTATTATTATCTTTCTACCCTGGAGACCTGAGACTTAGAGAAGATAATGATTTGCTAGAACAGCTGGTGAGAGAGGTAACAGTTGAACCTTGGGTCTGTCTGATGGAAAGTCCTTCTCTATTGCTTTTTTTTGTGGCATGAATGTTAGATTGAGCATACCTATTTCATCTGATTAGTTCTTACCAATAAATATAGCCTTCAGAATCAGGGTTATTTAGCTCACTTTTTTTTTTTTTGCCTAGAAGAATTTTCTGTTCTTTTTAGTCTATGTAGTTTTAGAGGATAGAAGGATCCATCTATGAGAATCATAGGGAGATACTTTTTATATTTATACTAGAAAGAATTTTCTAAAAATGAGAACTCTTAAAGGGCAGCCTAGGAAATTAACGTGATTTGAATTATTGGTACTTCTGTCTCTAGATATTTTTCTCATAGTAAAGATTCCTGTTAAGTGGGAGATTTGTATAGTCTGACTCCTAAGATTCCTTCCAACTCTGAAAATTATGATTCTGTGAGTTCATGTGTTTAAAATGAAGATATTTGGTGGGGATGAGTATTATAATAACTTATTTGAATGTTCTGAGAACTGTTATTCTTGAAAAGCTTTTTAGAAACTCAGTACTAATCTTGTAAGTGAAAGTGTAAGTCACCTAGTCGTGTCCGACTCTTTGCAACCCCATGGACTATACAGTCCATGGAATTCTCTAGGCCTGAATACCGGAGTGGGTATAGCCTTTTCCTTCTCCAGGGGATCTTCCCAATATATAAATATTTATGAGAAATATGGTACTCGGAGGGAGGGCATGAGGTTTTTCTGTGTGTTAAGATTAAGAGGTAATGTGTGACAGAGAATGTTTCTTGATTGAGAATGTTCCAGGGATATGCCCCAATCTGGGGCTTCCCAGGTGGCTCAGTGGTAAAGAAGATACCTGCCAATGCAGGAGATGCAGAAGTGGGTTCAATCCCTGGGTTGGGAAGATCCCTTGGAGAAGGAAATGGCAACCCCCTCCAGTATTCTGGCCTGGAGAATCCTGTGGACAGTGGAGCCTGGTGGGCTACAGTCCAAGTGGTCTCATAGTCAGACGCGACTGAGCAGCAGCCACAGCATACCCCAATCCACCCCATTTCCTACTGACCAGTCTTTGTTTTTTTTGGTTATTTTAATTTTAGCTAAAGGAGGATTTAAGGAACACAGAGCGGAAACATCAGGAGACACTTAGAAGACTGGAAGGCAAGTTTTTTGAAGAAAAGGTACAACATATTTGCATTAATTAGTAAATATTGTGTGTACTAGAACAAAATAAGTGTATTTATATGTATTCTGAGGCATAACTTTTCATTTGGGCATTTTATTATAAGAAGATTATCTACCGCAGATTATCTCAGCCTTAGTTAGACATTCTTGAAATCTTCAAGAGGGGCTGTCATCTGAGCAAGGCTTCAGGACACAGTGCCCCTCACCCCAGCTTGGTGTCCCCTGGTGGAACTAAGGCTGCAGGTGCCACTTTCCGTGGGGAGGTGGGCTTGGAGAGGTTCCTGTGGCTCATGTGAAGGCCTCCCTTGGTCACATTAACTAAGGATGTTAATAAAAGGGGCTCAGAAGTATTCTTTAGCATCACAAGTTTCCACATTTCTCTGTGCATCTAGAGTTAATTCTCCACATTATGAGAAGTGCTTTGGAACACTTCTCCTTTACAGAATCTTCTGAGTCCCCATGGTTTTTCTTTAATTCTTTTCATTCTTTAATTTTTCATCCTTAGGAAAGAATTAAATAGATTTTTTCACAAATTGCTGGGCATGTAGGGAAGTGAGGGTGAGGCAAATAAGTACTCATATCAGGTTTATATAAAAGGATTTGCTTTAAAAAGTGGCTCTCAGTTTCTGGTTTGTGTACTGAATAACCTGGGAGTGGGATAGAAGCATAATCTAGATATAACTGTATTAAAAGAGCCTATTTTCTTTTAGCATAGACTAGAAAAAGAGGCTGAAAAGAAGATAATAATGCTGGCAGACAGAGCCCACCATGAAGCTGTTGTGTAAGAGACCACTGCCTCCTTTTTCTTTCTAGTAGCCTCTCTCACCTCTTTGCTAGTCTTTTTTGTTCTTATTATGTTTTCTACCCTCTTCTCTCCAGGTTTGCTTCCTTCATATTTTCTAGTTTACTTTCCTTCTCTCTGTGTCTCCACCCTTTTCCTCCCATCCTCTTTGTAGCAGCAGAGTGTGGGGGAGAAAACTTGGGCTTTGAAGTTACACTTTAGTTCTCAACATGTATACTAATTGACTGTAGGAAGATTTCTTAAATTTTTTGAAATTTAATTTCTTCATCTAAAAATGGTATTAATAATGCCAACTGTGCATGGTTATCATGAGGTATATTAGTGGATATTAATAGTTATATATAATATATTATAATAGTGGATATTAATAATTAGTGGATAGGTATATTAGTTATATAAGTAACTGTGTTGTGTTAATGCATAAACTAGGTCTCAATGTGTTAATGTGTTCAGTCGCTCAGTTGTGTCCGATTCTTTACAACCCCATGAACTATAGCCAGCCAGGCTCCTCTTTCCAAGGAATTTTCCAGGCACAACTACTGGAGTGGGTTGCCATTTCCTACTCCAGGGGATCTTCCTGACCCAGGGATCAAACCTGAGTCTCTTGTGTCTCCTGCATTGGCAGGCAGATTCTTTGCCACTGTGCCACCTGGGAAGCCCCCAGGTTTCAATGGTTTATTTCTAATCTAATGTGGGTCTGACAGCTGTACTCCAGGGGTGGTTCAGGAACCTGGGCTGCTTCCATTTTGTTCTTTATGTCCAGTCACATGGACAAAGAGAGAGTATGGGAAACACATACCTGCCCTTAACTGCCTTGGACTGGAAGTAACATATCACTCTTTACTTTTCCATTGGTGAGAACTTAGTTTTAAGATCCCCACCCAAAAAAAAAAAAAAAAAAAGATCCCCACCCAAGTATAGAGTACCCACCATAAGCTAAATAAGTGTTGGTCATTATTATTTATTATTATTATTTTTTGTTGCCCACGTGCCTTACAGGATCTTAGTTCCCTGACCAGGGAGTGAACCTGGGCCATGGCAGTGAAAGCTCTGAGTTCTAATCACTGAACCGCTAGGGAATTCCCAATGATCATTACTATTAATGTTAGGGGATAAAGTAGTCACTGATCTACTTTGGTAATATTTAAAACTTAGGTCTGTGTTTTGGGGTCTTTTAGGCAATTGAACAATGCTGGAAGAAGTGTTTTTAAAGAGAATATTTATCTCCAGAAAGCTCTCGCATACCATCTGAAGGAAGCTGATGCTCTACAAAAAAACTCCCAGAAGTTGCAAGAGACTCAGACTTTCCTTTCACAGCAAAAGGTTCCCATTCTCATTTAAACTTTCTTGTTTGTTTTCAACTTGTTTGTTTGGTGAATAGTGAGAACTGAGTATAGTAATGATATATAAGGACAATAGGGCCATTTTTCTTCTGTCTGGTTGATGTATTTTTCTTACCTGAGAAGTTAATTACTGAATAATTTATAAGAAACTTTAGATTTGGCTTTATAAAGAATATCTCTGAAACATAAATGTAACTCCTGTGCTCTAATACATTTGTATTCATTTTATGTTGCTTAGAGTTGGTCCCTGAATCACTTAGGAATAGGTTCTCAGCTGTGACTACAGTGGTTTCCCCATGTAAGGGTGTATTCTCTCCCTAAAGGAAGTCTGGAGGTAAGCAGTCCAGAGCTGGAATGCCACAAAGTTAGCAGACACTTGGGTTCCTTAACTTTGTTCTGCAGCACATGGCTTATCTCCACAGAGTCACCCCATGGCCCCCAACAGCTGCTGGAGCTCTCACAACAGGAAGGGAGAAGAGCAAGAAGGAAGACAGTATGCTCCTCCCTTCAGAGGTCTTCCTGAAAGTGCTATATACATTTCTACTTGCAGCGAAATGTTTCATCAGAGCTTAGTCACATGGCTTTGCTGAACTACTAGGGAAACTGGGAGTTTTCATCTGCGCTTAGTGCTTTTCTGAATAAAATTAGGGCTTTATTATGAAGTATGAAATGGAAAATGGACACTGGGACAGGCAACTAGCAGATTGCCACAGTTGGCAGTATGTAGTTGTTAAATTACTATAGTAATTTTACTGTATAGTCTTATTGGGATATTCTTTTGATAATATAAAATACTGAAGCTTTCATAATTTTAGAAGAAGGAAAATGCCTTGATTAGTAAAATTTGTGGTCTTTGTTAAGTCCAGAAAAGGACTCTTGATGTTTCTTACTCTTTATGCACAGAAGAGCAAAAATATCACCATTGCAACCTGGCCTCAAACTCAAACCTCTTAAAGTAATGGAAATTAGTGAGTAAATTTTACGTCTGAAATTAATTAAAAAAAACTCACACCTCCCTCATCTTTCTGTTTTAGGAGATCAATGATCTATTGGTTAAAGAAAAGATAATGCAACTTACCCAGCAGAAATTACAAATCCAAACTCTTCAGAAGAAGGTAGTAAGCCTGGAGAATGCTCTGGTTTGCATGACCAAAGAGTTTGAGACTGAAGTTTTAAAACTGCAGCAACAGGCAATGGTAGAGAACCAAGCAGGTCAGGTTGAAATTTTCAAGCTGCAGCAACTTCTTCAGATGAAGGACAAGGAAATGAATCGAATAAAGAAGCTGGCCAAGAACATACTAGATGAGAGAACAGAAGTGGAAAGATTCTTTTTAGATGCTCTACACCAAGTAAAGAAACAGATCCTATTTAGCAGAAAGCATTATAAACAGGTAGCACAAACTGCTTTCAATCTTAAAATGAGAGAGGCGTGTGTAGGAAGAATGGAATATCCCAAAATCCGAACGTTTGATGGCAGAGAACATAGCACCAATAGCGTGAATCAGGATCTTATGGAGGCTGATAAATGGTACTAATGATGCTTTAATATTTTGTCTTTTGTACTTTTTTTTTTTTTTGCTCTTTAGAGAAATAAAAATCCTGACAAGTTCAGTTTGACAGTATCTAAGTATTAAATAGATTACTCAGTAAGTTACTTGAGAAGAGAAACTGTCTTACTCATCTTTGTAACCCCATGCTTAGCATAATGTGTGGGGTCTTCTTAGTAGATTGTCTCTCTGTTTTGTATGACAGAGACTTGTCAGAGGGATTGTTTGTTCCATTTTGAATGTCACTGTAATATCTTTTAACACGTTCCTTTCTTCCATTTCCTGTAAATTTGTTTCAAAGGTTTGATTAGATTCAGGTTAAACATTTTTGATAAACATACTTTCACAAATATTTTGTAATATTCCCCTTACTATTCTGAGATGAAATTCATAGGTAATAATATCTAACCAAACCTCTAATTTAAAAAATCAACATAACTCTGTCATAACCGAAAGTCCCTACAAGTGTCTAAAGTACACTGAAGAGATCTGCTGCCACCGTGATGAAGGCAGACAGTTGCAGACTATATACCCCTGGAGAAGGAAATGGCAACCCGTTCTAGTATTCTTGCCTGGAGAATTCCATGGACAGAGGAGCTTGGCGGGCTATAGTCCATAGGGCCACAAAGAGTTGGACATGACTGAGTGACTAACACGCACAGGCTATATACAATAATTAATTATTTCCTGTTAGCATGAATATCTGTTTGAATACTTTCACCCTATAAACCATGGATTATAGTACATTTTAAATATTACTCTGAAAAAATTGTTTTATATCCCTATGCAATTAGATTCTTCAAGGGCCTTAAGAAATTTTAAAAAATCCCTACTACCATGCACTTAGTATCTTATTAAGAGGGGCTTCCAAATGTATTTTCTGTTTTAAATTATTTTTTAATGGGCTAATATGAAAGTTCTTTTAAATTATATAGCTGTTGGGAAGGTTGAACATGGCCAGTTACTCTTCTTCAAAAATGTCCATACTATAATTTTTTTATCTTCTTGCCATATTTGGAAGTCTATTAATAACACTATTACTCTATTATAATAATAGACTTATTATAATAACTACTACCAGAGGTTCACTGTAATTTTTTCTATTTTTTTAAATATATCAAGCAAGTTGAGTCCCCACCATATATAAGGCAGTTTCTTTTCATTTTTTAAATCTACTGTATATTAAGTGGTATATAAGTTTTCAGAGGAAGGTACATAAAATGACTCTCCACATTATTATTGCAGAAACTGGACTCTTCCTATTCTGCCTTCTGAGCAATTAATCACCTTAACCCTAGTGTTCTATTGCATCTACCAGGAAAGCAGAAATTGTAGTTAAAATATTACAGTATCTGCTGAAGAGGCAGATTGGGAAGGACAAAGTATATGGTGATCACAAGGCAAAATCTAAACTAACCCAACTGACATATATGCAAATGTTTTTTACATTCTACATCTATACTGTATCTATATGTTAGCCAATTTTGTAAATAGCAAGTAGACTATAAATCCTTTAGAAAAGTTATGGTATAGATAAATACCTGCCTGGAAAGCTTAGCTATACCCTTATTTGGAGGTAAGAAGTAAACTAGATAAGTTACATGTTATTTTATATATTTACCTCTCATCACTCTATTTTCATAGCAAAATATCTAATACTAAAGACATGCTAAAAGGAATTTATCTGTAATTGCACCAAACAACTATTTTTTCTTACTTCTTTTGTCTTTGTGGATACATAATTATCTGGATACATAATTTTGCCTCACAACTTTCTATTCTGTTTATTTGCTTAACCTTTGGGCACAGATTTTTTTCATGTTGTTACAGTTTTTATTTCATTTTAATTACTATGTAAAACTTCAAATTGGCTAGCATGCTAAGTCACTTCAGTCGTGTCCGACTCTGTGTGACCCCACAGGTGGCAGCCCACCAGGCTCCCCCATCTCTGGGATTCTCCAGGCAAGAATACTGGAGTGGGTTGCCATTTCCTTCTCCAATGCATGAAAGTGAAAAGTGAAAGTGAAGTCGCTCAGTTGTGTCCGACTGTTCGAGACCCCATGGACTGCAGCCTACCAGGCTCCTCTGTCCATGGGAGTTTCCAGGCAGGAGTACTGGAGTGGGGTGCCATCGCCTCCTCTGAGACATAGTTTGCTTTGTAGTCATTACATTTGGAAACATCGTAATATTCAGTTTATGATTTGGAAATGTTCTTTTTTCATGTTTACATATTTTATATATTTTTTAAAAAGAGATGCTTCCTTTGATCATACTTTTTTCCATTTTTTTCTTTGAAATTCTTTAGGACAGATATTCAAGGAAATGTGGATATTGGAGATTTGACCTGGGAGCAGAAGGAGAAAGTCTTGAGACTGCTCTTTGCAAAAATGAATGGCTTTGTTCCTAGGTAACTCCCTATTTCAGTAGTGAAATACTAGTTTTCTATCAAACCTAGAAACCATATAGAAACAGTGAATATATTCTTATTTAGAATTAAGAGAATGGGAAACAAGCAGAAAATAAAACAAGGTCATATTGCATAGCTACTGCAATTCCCAGAGATAAAGAATGGGAGATGTATAAGTGAGCACCAAAATGAAAGAGGAATTAGAATTAAAGGGGAGAGAAAAACTGATTAATCTTAGGTGTTTAAGCTAATGCTTCCTAAGAAGGTATAACATTGCTCAGCTGAATGAGTGGTAACTAAAGAGAAGCATAGCAATTGTTAAGATTCTATTGGTCTGCAAAGATAAGTAAATGATTACAAAACTGAATAGTAACCATGGGACTCTTTAATATTAAAAAAAAAAAAAAAAAGACCTAGAGAGGAAAACAAAACCACAGTTACTCCAAATAATTATTTTTAATGATTAGTTTTACTCTTTCTTCACCATTTTTATCAGTGACTGTAACCCTGGTAATTAACTATAAAGTCGCTAAAATAAATCAACCACTTATCAACTGATTGTTAAATGCTTGGCACCATGGTACTGTAGGGATTCAAAAGAATTAAAGGACATTGCCTTTGATTTCAAGAGCTTACAGTTTGATTTCCCAAACAAAACCAAGCGTAACAAGGAAAATTAGGTGGCACAATAAAGTGTAATTGGAGTGCAGGCAATTTGTCAGTGGGCTGGAGTAGTCAGGGAAGACTGAGAGGGCAAATTTGTGGGTGCCTTATAGGATAGTGGTAAAGAGTGAGGAGGGTAGAGAGAGTGAGGAGGGTACATCAGGCTAGGAATTTGTAGACACCATGAGAAAAAGCCCAGAGGGAAGACTGGGTGGAGGGTATTTCAGTTCAGTAGCTCAGTCTGATTCTTTGTGATCCCATGGACTGCAGCATGCCAGGCCTCCCTGTCCATCACCAACTCCCAGAGTTTGCTCAAACTCATGTCCATTGAGTTGGTGATGCCATCCAACCATCTCATCCTCTGTCATCCCCTTCTTCTCCTGCTTTCAATCTTTTCCAGCATCAGGGTCTTTTCCAATGAGTCAGTTGTTCACATCATGTGGCCAAAGTATTGGAGCTTCAGCTTCAGCATCAGTCCTTCCAATGAATATTCAGGGCTGATTTCCTTTAGGATGGACTGGTTGGATCCCCTTGCAGTCCAAGGGACTCTCAAGAGTCTTCTCCAACACCACAGTTCAAAAGCATCAATTCTTCAGTGCTCAGCTTTCTTTATGATCTAACTGTCACCTCCATACATGACTACTGGAAAAACCATAGCCTTGACTATACGGACCTTTGTCTGGAGGGTATTTAGGCAACACTAAGGAGAAATTTCCTGGCTTGAGGAAATTTGGTGATGATAAAGAGTAATTCAGTTCAGTCACTCAGTCATGTCCAACTATTTGCAATCCCATGGACCACAGCATGCCAGGCCTTCCTGTCCATCACCAATTCCTGGAGCTTGCTCAAACTCATGTCCATTGAGTCGGTGATGCCATGCAACCATCTCATCCACTGTCATCCCCTTCTCCTCCTGCCTTCAATCTTTCTCAGCATCAAGGTCTTTTCAAATTAGTCCACACTTTGCATCAGGTGGCAAAAGTATTGGAGTTTCAGCTTCAACATCAGTCCTTCCAGTGAACACCCAGGACTGATCTCCTTTAGGATGGACTGGTTGGATCTCCTTGCAGTCCAAGGGACTCTCAAGAGTCTTCTCCAGCATCACAGTTCAAAAGCATCAATTCTTTGGCACTCAGCTTTCTTTATAGTCCAACTCTCACATCCATACATGACTACTGGAAAAACCCTAGCCTTGACTAGATGGACCTTTGTTGGCAAAGTAATGTCTCTGCTTTTTAATATGCTGTCTAGGTTGGTCATAACTTTCCTTCCAAGGAGTAAGCGTCTTAATTTCATGACTGCAGTCACCATCTGCAGTGATTTTGGAGCCCAGAAAAATAAAGTCTGACACTATTTCCACTGTTTCCCCATCCATTTGCCATGCAGTGATGGGATGGGATGCCATGATCTTAGTTTTCTGAATGTTGAGCTTTAAGCCAACTTTTTCACTGTCCTCTTTCACTTTCATCAAGAGGCTTTTTAGTTCCTCTTCACTTAAGTTAAATAAGCAGGGTGACAATATACAGCCTTGACGTACTCCTTTTCCTATTTGGAACCAGTCTGTTGTTCCATGTCCAGTCCTAACTGTTGCTTCCTGACCTGCATACAGATTTCTCAAGAGGCAGGTCAGGTGGTCTGGTATTCCCATCTCTTTCAGAATTTTCCACAGTTTGTTGTGATCCACACAGTCAAAGGCTTTGGCATAGTCAATAAAGCAGACATAGATGTTTTTCTGAAACTCTCTTGCTTTTTCGATGATCCAGTGAATGCTGGCAATTTGATCTCTGGTTCCTCTGCCTTTTCTAAAACCAGCTTGAACATCTAGAAGTTCATGGTTCATGTATTGCTGAAGCCTGGCTTGGAGAATTTTGAGCATTACTTTACTAGCATGTGAGATGAGTGCAATTGTGCAGTAGTTTGAGCATTCTTTGTCATTGCCTTTCTTTGGGATTGGAATGAAAACTGACCTTTTCCAGTCCTGTGGCCACTGCTGAGTTTTCCAAATTTGCTGGCATATTGAGTGCAGCACTTTCACAGCATCATCCTTCAGGATTTGAAATAGCTCAACTGGAATTCCATCACCTCCACTAGCTTTGTTCGTAGTGATGCTTCCTAAGGCCCACTTGACTTCACATTCCAGGATGTCTGGCTCTAGGTAAGTGATCACGCCATTGTGATTATCTGGGTCATGAAGATCTTTTTTGTACAGTTCTTCTGTGTTTTCTTGCCACCTCTTCTTAATATCTTCTGCTTCTGTTAGGTCCATACCATTTCTGTCCTTATTGAGCCCATCTTTGGATGAAATGTTCCCTTGGTATCTCTAATTTTCTTGAAGGTCGCTAGTCTTTCCCATCCTATTGTTTTCCTGTTTCTTTGCACTGATCACTGAGGAAGGCTTTCTTATCTCTCCTTGCTATTTGGAACTCTGCATTCAAATGGGTATATCTTTCCTTTTCTCCTTTGGAGCTTTTCACTTCTCTTCTTTTCACAGCTATTTGTAAAAGTAATTAGTAATTAGAAATAAAGTTTAATCTATGGGTTGAATTATGATGAACCTTAAAAACCATGCAGAAAATTCTGAACTTTGTAATATAGATTCTGGAGTAATGCAGCATAGTTTTCTTGTCTGCCTTGGAGGAATACAAAGAACAATAGGCCATACTCTTAGATGCTCCTACTGGAAGGGTTTACATCATTGTTCTCAGAGCTGACCTTAACCTAACACAGTGACATGTATGGCAGATTGAAGGACATACATAGAACTGGGATGGGCAGAAGCTGCTGCACAGCTCTGGGCATGTGTGGTGAGGGATTTAAGCAAGAGTGGAGGCAGCTGGAATAAAGAAAAGAAACAGACACACTACGGAAGGAGAAGCAGATCGTGGTGATTAAGAATATAAGGAATATAGAGAAAAAAAAATGTTTAAGATTTTTAGCTTAAGAGGGCTTCCTTGGTGTCTCAGCCAGAAAGATCCCACATGTCTTGGCGCAACTAAGCCCGTGCACCACAACTAGCCTGTGCTCTAGAGCCTGGGAACTGCAACTGCTGAGTCCACGTGCCCCAACTACCAAAGCTGCTGTGCCCTAGAGCCCGTGCTCCACAGTAAGAGAAGCCACTGCAATGAGAGGCCTGCCTACTGCAACTAGAGAGTAACCTCCACTTGCCACAACTAGAGAAAGCCCACACAGCACACCGACGAAGACCAACACAGCCTAAATTAAAAAATGAATTAAAAAAAGATTTTTTGCTTAAGAAATGAAGGTGGTGAGAGGAGGAGCTAAGATGGCAGAGGAGTAGGACAGGGAGAACACTTTCTCCCCCACAAATTCATCAAAAGAACATTTAAACGCCGAGTAAATTCCACAAAACAACTTCTGAAAGCCGGCAGAGGACATCAGGCACCCAGAAAAGCAACCCAAGTCTTCGAAAGGAGGTAGGGAAAAATATAAAAGACAAAAAAAGGGACAAAAGAGGGAGGGACGGAGTTCCGTCCCGGGAAGGGAGTCTTAAAAAGAGAGAAGTTTCCAAACACCAGGAAACCTTCTCACTGCCGAATCTGCGCCGAGCCTTGGAAGCACATAGGGCAACATAACAGGGAGGAAAAATAAATAATTAAAACCCGCACATTGCGAGCCCTACGGTAACTTCCCCAGCGGAGAAGCAGCGCAGACGCCTGCATACGCCATTAGCAAGCGGGGGCTGGGCAGGGAGGCGCTGCGCGGGCTGCATCGCAAGAATCTGGCCTGAATACCCCGAGCACTATCTGAGCGAAATAATTTGGGCTAGCAAACCAGACTGTGGGATATCTACCACGCGAAAAGCCAGCCCTAACCTATGACACCGCCAGGCCCGCGCACGGAATAAAGGACTGAACAGAGATAGCCGGCGGCAGACCATCCCCCTCCGGTGATAGGCAGCCAGAGCCAGAAGGGGACAATCACAGCCCCAGAGAGACATTATCTATAAAACTGTAAGCAGGCTTCTTTGCTAACTAAAACTTCTTGGAGGTCTGGACGGTCAACATCTGCCTGAGAAGATGTGCCGGTACACAACTAGATAACCGAGCAGCGGGAGGCGATAAGTCACAGCAATCGCGTGCGCAAAACACCTTATCACCTGAGCTGCTCGGATCTGGGAAGGGCACAAAACGCAGGCCCAACTGAGAGTCTGCGCCTCTGAGGACTACCCGAGTGCCTGAACCTGAGCGGCTTGGACCTGGGAAGTACAGGCAGCCCAGGGCGGGCCGCGGATGGTTCGCGGCGGAGCAACCTAGAGCCTGAGCAGCGTGGGCAGAGAGGCTACACGCGCCATGAACTGGGGGCAGACCCAGTGTGACTGAGGCACTGCGAGCACACGCCAGTGTTATTTGTTTGCAGCATCCCTCCCTACCTCCCCTCAGTGCGACTGAACAAGCAAAACAAGTTTCAGGGCAAGACATACCAAGCAAATTCTCCAGCAGCAAGGAACACAGCCCTGAGCTCCAAGATACAGGCAGCCCAAAGTCACCCGAAAACCATAGACATCCCATAACTCATTACCGGACATTTCATTGCACTCCAGAGAGAAGAAATACAGCTCCACTCACCAGAACACCAACACAAGCTTCCCTAACCAAGAAACCTTGACAAGCCACCTGTACAAACCCACACAGAGCGAGGAAACACCACAATAAAGAGAACTCCACAAACTGCCAGAATACAGAAAGGATACCCCAAACTCAGCAATTTAAACAAGATGAAGAGACAGAGGAATACCCAGCAGATAAAGGAACAGGATAAAAGCCCACCAAACCAAACTAAAGAGGAAGAGATAGGGAATCTACCTGATAAAGAATTCCGAATAATGATAGTGAAATTGATCCAAAATCTTGAAATCAAAATGGAATCACAGATAAATAGCTTGGAGACTAAGATCGAGAAGATGCAAGAAAGTTTAACAAGGACCTAGAAGAAATAAAAGAGAGTCAATATAAAATGAATAATGCAATAAATGACATTAAAAACACTCTGGAGGCAACAAATAGTAGAATAACAGAGGCAGAAGATAGGATTAGTGAATTAGAAGATAGAATGGTAGAAATAAATGAATCAGAGAGGATAAAAGAAAAACGAATTAAAAGAAATGAGGACAATCTCAGAGACCTCCAGGACAATATTAAACGCTACAACATTCGAATCATAGGGGTCTCAGAAGAAGAAGACAAAAAGAAAGACCATGAGAAAATACCTGAGGACATAATAGTTGCAAACTTCCCTAAAATGGGGAAGGAAATAATCACCCAAGTCCAAGAAACCCAGAGAGTCCCAAACAGGATAAACCCAAGGCAAAACACCCCAAGACACATATTAATCAAATTAACAAAGATCAAACACAAAGAACAAATATTAAAAGCAGCAAGGGAATAACAACAAATAACACACAAGGGAATTCCCATTAGGATAACAGCTGATCTTTCAATAGAAACTCTTCAAGCCAGGAGGGAATGGCAAGACATACTTAAAGTGATGAAAGAAAATAACCTACAGCCCAGATTATTGTACCCAGCAAGGATCTCATTCAAATATGAAGGAGAAATCAAAAGCTTCTCAGACAAGCAAAAGTTGAGAGAATTCAGCACCACCAAACCAGCTCTCCAACAAATACTAAAGGATATTCTCTAGACAGGAAACACAAAAACAGTGTATAAACTCGAACCCAAAACAATAAAGTAAATGGCAACGGGATCATACTTATCAGTAATTACCTTAAATGTAAATGGGTTGAATGCCCCAACCAAAAGACAAAGACTGGCTGAATGGATACAAAAACAAGACCCCTACATATGTTGTCTACAAGAGACCCACCTCAAAACAGGGGACACATACAGACTGAAAGTGAAGGGCTGGAAAAAGATTTTCCATGCAAATAGGGACCAAAAGAAAGCAGGAGTAGCAATACTTATATCAGATAAAATAGACTTTAAAACAAAGGCTGTGAAAAGAGATAAAGATGGTCACTACCTAATGATCAAAGGATCAATCCAAGAAGAAGATATAACAATTATAAATATATATGCACCCAACACGGGAGCGCTGCAATATGTAAGACAAATGCTAACAAGTATGAAAGGAGAAATTAACAATAACACAATAATAGTGGGAGACTTTAATACCCCACTTACACCTATGGATAGATCAACTAAACAGAAAATTAACAAGGAAACACAAACGTTAAACGATACAATAGACCAGTTAGACCTAATTGATATCTATAGGACATTTCATCCCAAAACAATGAATTACACCTTTTTCTCAAGCACACATGGAACCTTCTCCAGGATAGATCACATCCTGTGCCATAAATCTAGCCTTGGTAAATTCAAAAAAATAGAAATCATTCCAAGCATCTTTTCTGACCACAATGCAGTAAGATTAGATCTCAATTACAGGAGAAAAACTATTAAAAATTCCAACATATGGAGGCTGAACAACACCCTGCTGAATAACCAACAAATCACAGAAGAAATCAAAAAAGAAATCAAGATTTGCATAGAAACTAATGAAAATGAAAACACAACAACTCAAAACCTGTGGGACACTTTAAAAGCAGTCCTAAGGGGAAAGTTCATAGCAATACAGGCATACCTAAAGAAACAAGAAAAAAGTCAAATAAATAACCTAACCCTATACCTAAAGCAACTAGAAAAGGAAGAAATGAAGAACCCCAGGGTTAGTAGAAGGAAAGAAATCTTAAAAATTAGGGCAGAAATAAATGCAAAAGAAACAAAAGAGACCATAGCAAAAATCAACAAAGCCAAAAGCTGGTTCTTTGAAAGGATAAATAAAATTGACAAACCATTAGCCAGACTCATCAAGAAACAAAGGGAGAAAAATCAAATCAATAAAATTAGAAATGAAAATGGAGAGATCACAACAGACAACACAGAAATACAAAGGATCATAAGAGACTACTATCAACAATTATATGCCAATAAAATGGACAACGTGGAAGAAATGGACAAATTCTTAGAAAAGTACAACTTTCCAAAGCTGGACCAGGAAGAAATAGAAAATCTTAACAGACCCATCACAAGCATGGAAATTGAAACTGTAAAAAAATCTTCCAATCAAAAAAAAAAAAAAAAAAAATCTTCCAGCAAACAAAAGCTCAGGTCCAGATGGCTTCACAGCTGAATTCTACCAAAAATTTAGAGAAGAGCTAACACCTATCCTGCTCAAACTCTTCCAGAAAATTGCAGAGGAAGGTAAACTTCCAAACTCATTCTATGAGGCCACCATCACCCTAATACCAAAACCTGACAAAGATGCCACAAAAAAAGAAAACTACAGGCCAATATCACTGATGAACATAGATGCAAAAATCCTTAACAAAATTCTAGCAACCAGAATCCAACAACACATTAAAAAGATCATACACCATGACCAAGTGGGCTTTATCCCAGGGATGCAAGGATTCTTCAATATCCGCAAATCAATCAATGTTATACACCACATTAACAAATTGAAAAACAAAAACCATATGATTATCTCAATAGATGCAGAGAAAGCCTTTGACAAAATTCAACATCCATTTATGATAAGAACTCTCCAGAAAGCAGGAATAGAAGGAACATACCTCAACATAATAAAAGCTATATATGACAAACCCACAGCAAACATTATCCTCAATGGTGAAAAATTGAAAGCATTTCCTCTAAAGTCAGGAACAAGACAAGGATGCCCACTTTCACCACTACTATTCAACATAGTTTTGGAAGTTTTGGCCACAGCAATCAGAGCAGAAAAAGAAATAAAAGGAATCCAAATTGGAAAAGAAGAAGTAAAACTCTCACTGTTTGCAGATGACATGATCCTCTACATAGAAAACCCTAAAGACTCCACCAGAAAATTACTAGAACTAATCAATGATTATAGTAAAGTTGCAGGATATAAAATCAACACACAAAAATCCCTTGCATTCCTATACACTAATAATGAGAAAACAGAAAGAAAAATTAAGGAAACAATTCCATTCACCATTGCAACAGAAAGAATAAAATACTTAGGAATATATCTACCTAAAGAAACTAAAGACCTATACATAGAAAACTATAAAACACTGGTGAAAGAAATCAAAGAAGACACTAAGAGATGGAGAAATATACCATGTTCATGGATTGGAAGAATCAATATAGTGAAAATGAGTATACTACCCAAAGCAATTTATAGATTCAATGCAATCCCTATCAAGCTACCAATGGTATTCTTCACAGAGCTAAAACAAATAATTTCACAATTTGTATGGAAATACAAAAAACCTCGAATAGCCAAAGCTATCTTGAGAAAGAAGAATGGAACTGGTG
Organism: Bos mutus; assembly: GCF_027580195.1. Classification (NCBI taxonomy): domain Eukaryota; kingdom Metazoa; phylum Chordata; class Mammalia; order Artiodactyla; family Bovidae; genus Bos; species Bos mutus. The sequence goes on along the minus strand of NC_091626.1, from coordinate 23,310,789 downwards.
GAATCAACCTACCTGACTTCAGGCTCTATTACAAAGCCACAGTTATCAAGACAGTATGCTACTGGCACAAAGACAGAAATATTGATCAATGGAACAAAAGAGAAAGCCCAGAGATAAATCCACGCACATATGGACACCTTATCTTTGACAAAGGAGGCAAGAATATACAATGGATTAAAGACAATCTCTTTAACAAGTGGTGCTGGGAAAACTGGTCAACCACTTGTAAAAGAATGAAACTAGAACACTTTCTAACACCTTACACAAAAATAAACTCAAAATGGATTAAAGATCTAAACATAAGACCAGAAACTATAAAACTCCTAGAGGAGAACATAGGCAAAACACTCTCCGACATACATCACAGCAGGATCCTCTATGACCCACCTCCCAGAATATTGGAAATAAAAGCAAAAATAAACAAATGGGACCTAATTAAACTTAAAAGCTTCTGCACAACAAAGGAAACTATTAGCAAGGTGAAAAGGCAGCCTTCAGAATGGGAGAAAATAATAGCAAATGAAGCAACGGACAAACAACTAATCTCAAAAATATACAAGCAACTCCTACAGCTCAACTCCAGAAAAAATAAATGACCCAATCAAAAAATGGGTCAAAGAACTAAATAGACATTTCTCCAAAGAAGACATACAGATGGCTAACAAACACATGAAAAGATGCTCAACATCACTCATTATCAGAGAAATGCAAATCAAAACCACTATGAGGTACCATTTCACGCCAGTGAGAATGGCTGTGATCCAAAAGGCTACAAGCAATAAATGCTGGAGAGGGAGTGGAGAAAAGGGAACTCTCTTACACTGTTGGTGGGAATGCAAACTAGTACAGCCACTATGGAGAACAGTGTGGAGATTCCTTAAAAACTGGAAATAGAACTGCCTTATGATCCAGCAATCCCACTGCTGGGCATACACACTGAGGAAACCAGAAGGGAAAGAGACACGTGTACCCCAATGTTCATCGCAGCACTGTTTATAATAGCCAGGACATGGAAGCAACCTAGATGCCCATCAGCAGATGAATGGATAAGAAAGCTGTGGTACATATACACAATGGAGTATTACTCAGCCATTAAAAAGAATACATTTGAATCAGTTCTAATGAGATGGATGAAACTGGAACCTATTATACAGAGTGAAGTAAGCCAGAAAGAAAAACACCAATACAGTATACTAACGCATATATAGAATTTAGAAAGATGGTAACAATAACCCTGTGTACGAGACAGCAAAAGAGACACTGATGTATAGATCAGTCTTATGGACTCTGTGGGAGAGGGAGAGGGTGGGGAGATTTGGGAGAATAGCATTGAAATATGTATAATATCATGTATGAAACGAGTCGCCAGTCCAGGTTCGATGCACGGTACTGGATGCTTGGGGCTGGTGCACTGGGACGACCCAGAGGGAGGGTAGCGGGGGGAGGAGGGAGCAGGGTTCAGGATGGGGAACACAGGTATACCTGTGGCGGATTCATTTCGATATTTGGCAAAACTAATACAATATTGTAAAATTTAAAAATACAATTAAAAAAAACAAAAACCTAGTAGGGCTATGGAAATGTGAATCTTTTTGCCATTTATTGCCAAAATAATACAGATAATATTTTGTTTTTGTTGTAATAAAGCAACATAAACAGACAAAAAAAAAAAAAAGAAATGAAGGTGGTATGAAAGGCAAATGAAAAATATGGAAAACCATACTTTCCATATGAAAAATATAGAAACATTTCCATAAACATTTATGGAGCTATTTAAATTTTTATTTAATCCATCAATTCATTTACCATAATATATATTGAATGCCATATATATTGGAGAAGGAAATGGCAACCCACTCCAGTATTAATGCCTGGGAAATCCCACAAGAGTTTGGCAGCTATGGTCCATGGGGTCGAAAAAGAATCGAACACGACTGAGCGACTAAACGACAATTTATTGAGGATATAGTGTTAAGCAAATAAAGACATATGCTTGATTTCAGGGAGTTTATGATCTACGTGGGAAGAAAAATATTGTTCATGTCATCACACAAAGAAAAACACCACTCTGACATAGGTTCAAAGGAGTGGTATTTAGTGGTAAGAGAGCTTAGATTAGGGGAGTCTGACCTAATTGAGATCAGAAAAAGTCTCTGAGGAAGTAAAAACTTGAGCTGATCTCTAAAGGGAAACAGGAACAAAAGGGAGGTAGAAAAAGCATTCTAGACAGAAGAAATACAAGTAGTATTTTCAGTGATGAACTGGAAATCAACATCATCCTAATTTGAAAGTGGGCTCCACAGAGTTACAAACAGTTTTAGTAGATTGCTTTGCAAGCAAATAAAGACACCCCCCACTCCTAAAACTTGTCTTAAATTAGATGCATATGAAAGCAGCATAACCCCATTCAAAATCTGGCCGTATTAAATAGTCCAAAAATAAAGCAGATTCATTCAGGGAGAAACAGAATACTCAGAGAATCAATAGATAGAATGTGAGCCATCTCAGAAGGTGAGAGGGCCTATTTTCCTGTTCTTAAACTAGATTTCCCAAAGTATTAGGAAAAATTTTCATACTGGGTCTATCTCCATTGGGTAACTTTCTTGTGTTTTGAGATTCTTTTTGTGGGAAGGGAATTTTTTGGGCTTGCTTTTGGTCAGTACTCTGGTTCAACCTTGCCCATCACAATTATTATCTGTTGTATGAATATCATGATTATCTTCATAAGTATTTCCATTTCTTAAAGTCAGTGTCTCAACTTTAGGAGAATGTAAGTTTTAATTAACTTGCCTAATATACTTGCCTCTGTGTGTGTATAATAGCATTTTTGAAAATTAGAAACCCATCCAATTGAAACATTTTCCTTTAGCAGTTTTAAAAGTGTAGTTGAAATACATGGCATGTGACGACGCTGCCTCATTGTTAACATATCCCCACTACAGGAAATACAGCCAGAGCTCTAGACCTCCAGTTCCAGACTATGTTGTTCCCGACGATGAAACAACAAAGGAGTCTGGGTAAGCTCTCTTGACAGTCAATGAATGTGAGCCTGATCGCAGTGGTGGTTGTGGACATCTTATACATACAAGAATTGAGTGAGAATAACATAAGTCTATTTTTTTGAACCAAGTTCCATGTGTGTACAGTTGTTGACAAGTCTGTCATTATTGTAGGGATGAAAATAAGCTTCAAGATCAAACGTTCATCACCCAGCAAGTACCAATCTTAAATTCTACTGGTGAACTGTTGATACGCAATATTCAGAAAGGATCACAAGAGTCTGACACAGTAAGGAGCTGTAATTTAACCAAACAATACACGTAACTGTTCCTCTTCCTCATGCAGCTTCTTCTAAGTCACAGTTCTTTTCTCTACTAGTCAGTTCTCAGGGATCAGTGAAATGAGTAATAACATTAGTATGAGATTGTGGACTTTTTTTTTGGATTGTGGACATTTTAATATCAATGTCCATATTAAGGAAAGCATATATTGAATACAAATGCATATTTGTGCTTTTAGTGTGGAAAACCTATAAATTGCCTTTTGAAATATATAGCCCAGCTAAAATATGTACTATCATTTATGTAAGAATAAATATAATGACCCGGAGAAGGCAATGGCAAGCCACTCCAGTGCTCTTGCCTGGAGAATCCCATGGATGGAGGAGCCTGGTAGGCTGCAGTCCACGGGGTCGCTACAAGTTGGACGCGGCCGAGCAACTTCACTTTCACTTTTCACTCTCACACAGTGGAGAAGGCAATGGCAACCCACTCCAGTGTTCTTGCCTGGAGAATCCTGGGGACAGCGGAGCCTGGTGGGCTGCCGTCTGTGGGGTCACACAGAGTCGGACACGACTGAAGTGACTTAGCAGCAGCAGCAGCAAACAATGACCACGTACCTCTTGGCTTTGTACAGAGCTGGGAAGCTGAGTCACTACAGGCTAGCAGATAAAGGCATTGTAAGGAAGTATGGTATCATAAAAAAACAAAACAAAAACAGGGTTTCAAGAGCTTTTTACTTGTAATTTGTTGTACATAATCAATTAGTACAATGTAGAATCTGAGAAATTTCAAATGAGGCCACATTTTTAGCTGCTACTAGCATGAACTATACAGACTTTTTTTCCATCTAAGAAATAAGAAAGTCTTCTGAGTAGCAAATAGCTAGCCAAATGAGTTGATTCTGATAATAGCAACACAGTTCTGATGAGTTAGCATTTCTTAAAGAGTGATTTCCCTTAAATGTAAGGAAAACTTAGGTGTCTCTGTGATTACATTTAATTCCACTTGGAATTTAGACAAAAATGACCTTTCATTCAACCCAGTAGTTGTTGGACTGGATTAAGTATTACTGTCAGTTTCCAGCTGTAATAAGAGATAAAACAAGGAGCATTCTATTACAAAATCATAAATTTCTATTGCCTCACCTTTAGGAAGGCAGACCTCCTCCCTAAAAAAAAAAAATGGGCCAGTAGGGTCATAAAACATATTTTATTAAAGTTCAATCACCTTAAGTGATTGAAGGTTGTGACTTTCTATCTAGCAGGTGGTAGTAATATTAAGCCTAAAATCCAGAGTGCACAAACATTTTCAAGGTTTTTATCATCCTTAATTCATTAAATAACCCCCATGGAATAGGTTAGTATTATCTATGTAACTAATGAGGAAGCAGAAAAATTAATGACCCACATCATCTGCCTGACAACCAGAACTCTATCAGAAATGAGAAGCCGTCTCCTAGTTTAGTGGGTGAAGACCATATCAGAAAGACAGGATTCAGCCAGCATGGTAGAGCACAAAGAATCTATTCTGTTTAGTACATAAATTTCTGTTCTGACTTAAAGTTGAGCTATAGCAAAGAAACAAAAAGCATAAAGATGTTTGCAGAAGAGCTGTTAATGCATTTCTTCTACTACCTCACACAGAGAGAGCTTTGAAATTTCTTAGGCTCTAATCAATTACTTTACATTAAGGGTTCTTTCATTAAAAAGTTATCACAAATGAGAAATGCAGGCAAGAGAAAAGCACAATATAAAAACTTCAACAAGTAGTATCAGGTTAGACTTACTTTAGGTAAGAATCTTGCTCACACTTGGAGAACACTTGAGTTTGAAGGTTCTGGGTCTCTATTCCAAAAAGTGGAAATTTTGTTTTCCCCTTCCAAACTGGAAGAATCAGGAAGAATTTTTGTCTTGGAGAATTTAACAGTGTTAACCAAGGTTGTATCTTTAAGGGTGGTTCATTTTCTCCAACCCTTTGTTACTTAAAGTAGAGTACCAGGAGTCCTAAGAAATGTTCTGGTCTTGTCCATTATACTGATTTAGTCAGGATTAATTTTATTTCAAAGTGCAGAATGGTGGTTAAAACTTGTTTTCAGAAATAAATTTTGGAAGAGAAAAATACTGTAAAACATATAGGTAATATTTCTTCAGGTTCTTGTTCAACTAATGAGAAAAAGGCATTGCCTTTTTTTTTTAACCATTAATCATTTCTTAATAAATGTAAGATCTTGTTGAACATAAAAACAAAAAAAGAGTCTGGCTGACTCTTTTGATTTCTGGGCCTAATATAACTTTTGAAATAGTTTTCTTAAAAACAAAGCAAAACCTGCTGGCATCTAAGTTAATGACTGAAGCACTAATTAGTGATTACTAAAGCAAACCCTGAAATGTAACACTTGGCACAAACAACAAAAAGTTGATTTATCCAAAAAGTTGAGGTATCCATAGTAAGTGGTTTTAAGAAGCAGGAACAGTGACAATGGTAGAATTTGTGATCATGAATCACTAGGACAAAGTGGCATTCAGCAGGAAAGAAAGCAGCAGTTGTCACAACTGTGGGATAAGCAGAGATGGATTATGTCTTTGTAACGTGGGATAAATGAGAGGCTCCGCAAAGCTGGCAGAGGGGTCTGACCCACTGGCATTTATGTAGGACTGTGTTTCAGGATCAACCAAAGGGTGAATTATTTTTGACCTATGTCTCCTTCCAAGAGCTCCTCTTCCTTGGGCGATCTTCTTTACACGCACTAATGTTCCCTCCACGTCATTTATCAGAAATGGGGAGAATTTTTAGAAAACAGGTCTAAGCTCTTATTCCAGAGAAGCATTTCACAGTTAGAACAGTGACCTCAAAAATAAAATTATGAAGAGCAAGTGAAAATCTGGTTTCAGAGTTACACTAGGAGTCTCCCTATTAGCAACTTAACCGGGGTCAATGGTCCTGAGAAAGACTTTAGTTACAAGGTATTCCAATCCCAGGGATCTGATCTGAGTAAAGTAGGCAGTTGGAGTTGGTCAAGAATAAACAGTGATTACTCAGTATGCACCGAGTCTGGAACAGACTTGTTTCTAACGGCCCATGGTAGGCATGACTACAGCAGGTGAGGAAAGAGAAGCATCTTCTTCTTTCCATTGAGAAGTGATAGTCTTTAGCTGAGTATAGAATTGGATGCCCTACAGAGAACAAAGAAAAAAAAGAGTTATCATATATGCCTGGGGGTTTCATGATTCTTCTTTTAATCAACTTTTGAAGGAGGTATTGTGAAATGTTATTCATGTTCCTACTTGCAGAATAGGTACAACCAGAATTCAATAAATTATTCATGAGATAATCTATGTAAAACACTTAACATATTACCTGGCACATAGTAAAGAGTCAAATCTTAGCTATCATTATGCTAAAACTAGCCAAGAACATCTAAATGGAAAAATTGGACAATGTAAACTGTTAAACTTGTATTTATTTTATAAGAATAGGCTTGAGCAAAAGAGAATAGAGTGTACAAATTTAACACACAAAATTACTAGCAAGCTAGAAGAGTACTGTTAGAACACAACTCACTAGCTTGATTAAAATACACCTCTAGAATTAATAGACAAAATCTGGGCCATGTTAATATAGTGAAAACAATTTTAGAGATTATTACATACTTTTAATATAAGATACAACTAAAGTTTACATTTTATTATGTAAGAATACCTTTATGTCTTCTTTACAGAATGCAAAATAGCAATTTAATTACCTAAGGATTTAAGACTTCAAACACTACATAAGGTCAGTCTTTTACTCTACAAAGCCTCACTTACTGGTTCACTTACTAGAGTAACTTACAGTAATTAAACAAAGGCACGGGGCGGGAGCGGGGTGGGGGGGGGGGTTGAAAAAAAAACCCCAAACCAACAAACTTCTAAGCAACAGTTTTACTCTGCTTCCCTTGAAAGAAATGTCTAATAGTATCAAATTAATCATTTTTACAAAAGCTGTGACTAATGCACAAATTGGATAATCCATCTCGAAACAATGAGTGCTGTCTTAACCAGTTGGCCACACTGTCATACTCTGCTATGTAATCCCACCGTTAATTTATTATTAACCTATAAAGGGAGACCTGTATAGAAAACAAGTAATTTTTACTGAAGGTTCCAAAACAGCTGTATTTCTGTGGGATTACAAAGAACTTTTCACTAGGCCATTTGTCCAACATGTATTTGGTTACTTGCTCTGGTGCTACATCCTTCAGATAATAATAATTACAGTGTGATAAGGGCTTCTTAACATGAGTTAAATAGTCTCATTGACTTGCCTCTGTCTACCTCTCTAACCTCATCTCTTACTACTCTCTCCCTCATTCACTCACTGGGCTCCAATCCATTTCTACTGTTTGATCAAGCCATGCCTGGTCTTGCTTTAGGGTATATGCACAAGTTGAAGGATGTGACAATGGTGGTAATTTGGTTCCAGATCTGCTTTATATAGTTATTTTTTATTTGATGCTATACTTACAGCATTTATTATATTTAGAATATTATTTAATATACAGAAGGTGCTCAATAAAAGTTTTAATAAATGAGTGACTAACAGGAAATGTGTGGTGGGAGCACTTGAGGGACATACCCAAGCCAGCACTGGAGGGGATGGTGGTGAGAGGTGACTTTCTTTAGCAAGTCCACACTTTAAACTGGTGGTTAACAGTCAGATGAAGGAGGGCAGAAAGGGGATATAGGAAGAAAGGGTCATAGGCAGAGGAGAGGGCATATACAAAAGCTTGGACTTACTCATGCTCTTCCCCCAAAACTCTGTTGCCTTGAGTTATTCAGGAACTAGCAAACTTTTATTAACTTTTGTTGTCTTTTCTAGGGAACCTACTGACAAGCACTGCTGAACAACATATAACCTCACAGAAGCTGCAGGCAGTCCCTTTCTTGCAGAATCCTTGTTTCTGAATATGTTCAAGAGAGTTTCTTAGAGGAAAAATATTTTTTTAAAACTTGAAGTTACCTGTTTGCCATAGAAATTGGTGTCTCCCCTGAAGGAAGCGCGAGAGCCCGTGAATGAGAACATTGGCAAAGGCACTGGAATGGGCACATTCACCCCAACCTAAAGCAGAACAAAGCCACATCAACTACTAAGAAAAAGACTCCACGAAGGAACTCTCCATTTAGAAGCACAAGTGCCGGGCATCAGAGAGACGAATTTAACTACCCACCTTCCACCCGATCCTCCATCCCATGAGCTTTTATTCCTGAGGAAGAAATGGGGCATCAAGGGAGAACAGAGGGCAGTGACTGATCACTGTTTACCTTCTCCCCTTACACAGGAAACTGTACACATGGCTACAAGAATCTCCTAAAAATTCTGTTCACAAACCTGTCCAACATCCACCAGGTGGGAATATTTCCGAGCAGTGGCTCCATTGGTGGTGAAGATGGCTGTTCCATTTCCATATGGGTTGTCATTTACAATCTTGATGGCTTCATCCAAAGTGTCTGTTTCCAGAACTACAAGAACTGGGCCAAAAATCTCCTCCTTGTAACAGGTCATGTTTGGCTGCCAGGAGTGATGCATCGGAAAAGAAGTCAGTATTTTTTTCTTATTTGGTACTTTATTACCCACAGCTTACATGCACAATTTTTAGGTTAGTAATCTCTTTTCATTTTAAATCACCTGTAAAAAAAAAAAAGTCCTTTCTTGCCATGCTCCATCTTCCAAGCTACCAATCATAAGTAACTTGAAACTCGTATTTCTACAATGACATAACTACACTCCTTTCCTTTATGCACTGTATTTTTTGATCTTATGACCCATCACTAGCTTCCTGATTTGTGCCTGTATTACTTGTTTACACAACTGTTATGTTACTGAAAAGCTACTTGAAAATTCATTTTAGAAATCAAATATATATTAAAAACATAACAGGAGAATTTTTCTATTTAAAGAAATCCTGTGGTAAGTTTTCTGTAACATAAATAATCCTTTCTTATTCATTCCTTTGCCTCCTAAATGAGTCTGTCCATTTTTATTTTGGTATCAGGTCACATTAAACATTCAAAACATCTTTCACCACTGTCGCTGTGTTTGAAGCTGGGTAAGTGGATTTTTCCTCAGTGATTCTGTGGCAAAAAAATCTCATAATTTCTATTATACTTAGATTCAACTCTTGATTATTCAGGATTATAATAGGAATAGTGGGGATATATGAACTTCAAAAAAAAACCTCTCAATGTAGTCATTAATTTTAGATAAGCAACTTTCAGAGTTTTGATAAATAAAAATTGACACCAATTCTTTTTCTTTCGTTGTTTTCTGGTGAAGATGCACGTATTTAATAAACATTGAAAGTGAAGTGAAAGTGTTAATCACTCAGTCGTGTCCAATTCTTTGCAACCCCATGGACTCTGCCCTGCCAAGTCCATCTGTCCATGGAATTCTTCAGGCAAGAATACTAGAGTGGGTTGCCATTCCTCCTCCAGAGGCTCTTCCCAACCCAGGGATTCAACCTGGGTCTCCTTCATTGCAGGTGGCTTCTTTACTGCTGAGCCAGTACTGGGAGGGCTCAATAAACACTGGGTGGTTGATAGACTGTATTTGTGACAGAGGCTATTTATTCCTGCAAAGCCAAAAATATTCACTTTTTATCCCTTAACGGAAAGTTTCCAACCACTGATATAGTGGAAAGAGGTTGGGAGTCAGGAGGGGTGACTCATTCAGACTTGAGATAAAATAATTGAGTAATTCTGGCAAGAGATGAGGTCTCTAGTCATTAAATGCCTTCATTTATAAATTAGAGGAATGAGATTCCATTGTCTCCAGTGGTGCCTTCAGCTCATATGTTTGTGAAATAAATAATTCACAGTCACCTTGACATTTGAAATGATGGTTGGCCCAACAAAGTTCCCATTTTCATAACCTTTGACTTTAATACTTCGCCCGTCAAGAAGGATGGAAGCTCCTTCCTTTGTTCCACTATCAATCAGATTACAGACACGCTCTTTTGCCTGGGGGGTGATCAGAGGGCCAAGATCAGCTCCAGGCTGGTCTCCTGTAAAACAATACAGAAGTATTTAAGGTCTTTATGAACATAAATGATGAGTGATAACTAAAGATGAATCTGAATGACAAGTAGTCCAGTACAAAGAGAGGCAGTGGTAAGAATAAACATGATTGCTCCCACTGGACAAGGCCAATGCAAAACCCAGAGCTTAGTGCCAGAGATGCAAAGTCTAAAAGTTGGTTACCTGCATTCACTCTTAGTTTTTTGGCACGTTCTACCAGCTCTGGCAGCCACTTCTTAGCTTCTCCCACAAGGATTGCTGTTGAAAGAGCCATGCAGCGCTGACCAGCAGCTCCAAATGCTGCCCCAACCAACTGGTTCAGGGTGTTTTCCTTATTCGCATCTGGCATGACTACTCCATGGTTCTTGGCTCCCTAAGGAAATACAGAAAGTACATGAATCTTCCTTGGTAAAATACAATTAGGCTAAGAAATTAAACAATCTAAGTTTTCAGATGAGAATTTAAGAAAAGGACTTGAGAATTTATCCTATGCTGCTTTGAAAGGAGATTTATTATCATTTTGATATTGCTTAAATCCTGGTAACACTGAGTAAGTCTCCAAGTTACTTTTTCTTCACTTTCTCAGCTGAAAAGCTGACAGGTGTTTATTTAGATCAAAACTATTATTTTTTTTAAAAAACCCACCCCAAACAAAATACTGTCTCAATCACATTCAGATTGACAAGGTAAACACTTCATCTAGGAACCAAGGAGAACCCCCTTCTCTTTTCTAAGTTAGGTAGGAAAGAATCTGTTGTTTGTTAGGGTTTCCAGTTATATGAAGAGCAGCCTCATAAATTTCTATGTAGGATGATACAGGGTCATTTCCACATATTTACAGATATAGCTATAGTTGAATACATGAATAGATACCTTGTCTGCTACTTAACTGTATTGCGTTGCACAGAGCATTGATGTTAGACATAAAACACATATCGACGAAATATGTAGTGAACCAGCAGGGGCATAAATCAAACTGGCCAAAACACATCCAGCCGTGAAAAGAAATACACGGGCGTATCATGACTAGTTTCCAAGCCTGTGGATAGGTGGCTTCCCTTTCTGCAATATTAGTGGAAGAGTAAGAATGGCAACTGGACACTATATTTAGTATCAAATGACCACAAAGTATTTGGCAAGGATCTAGTCACTAAGGAACAGCAAAACTGTGCAAGCAAGTAAACCACACTCAGATATTATACAGGGATATTTGGCTCTTTACTAAACCACAACCACCACAGTGACTTAAATAGCCTAGACTCTTAGGGAAGATTATATCTTTAACATTTATAGTTAGGATTTGCGTTAAAGGCAGGAAGGATGAGGGCTAGCTGAAAGCATGGGATGAAGGGATAAATAGGGCCAGAAACAGATTTTGGGCTGAAGCCCAAAGAATCTGAATATCTTTCTTAAGGAGAAATGTGACTTTATCACCGAGATTACCTGGATAAAATAAAAGGTAATTAAAGTGACTGAGAATAAAACTCATCACAAGGTTTGTGGTTAAAGGGAAGACAACCAGGATGAACTGTGAATAAAGAAACACTGGCATTAGAGTGGGATGAGTGGTCTGGCATTAGAGTGGGATGAGTGGTCCCTCTGCTGAAGGGCTTTTTCCAGGTAATTTTAATACATACAACAGAATTTGGGGGAAAAGGAATAAGAAGTCACCATATTGGCTTGAACTCTCTTGCCATGTCTTGACCCTCGCTCGAAGATGTACTCTCCTGCCTGGTTGGATCCCACAAAACTGATTGCTTTGATATCCGGATGATCGCAAATAAAATTTACAGCTTTAAGAAGAAAATAAATGATTATCACAAAGGAAGAATGGGCTTCTCAGAATAGCAAATTTGTCCTTTTCTCACTGCTATTGAATGAGAAGTTTCATACTTTTGTTTTCTTGCCCTGGAATCCCCTTTGGAGTTCTGTCCTTGTTCTCTTAAATTCTTTCATTTTTTTTTTGTCACACAGCACTGTTAATCGGATCTGAGTTCCCCAACCTGGGACTGCACCTGCCCCCTCCTCCAGTGGAAGTGTGGAGTCTTAACCACAGGACCGCGAGAAGTCCCTCTCTTAAATTCTTCAAACTACAAATTCTATTTAACCTCTTCTCTTTCATTATTTTTCCCAATTGTTAGTCCAGAATTTTTACTTTAACTCTGAAAGCTACCCAATACAATATTGTAATTAGCCTCCAATAAATAAATTTATATTAAAAAAAAAACTCTCAAGGCTACAACTCCTATTTTCCTCCAAAATAAAAGCCTTTCAATACTTGACTCCTCCTTTTGTCTTTTATGAATACGATATTTCCTCAACTGTCACTTGTACTGGAACTCTCAGATATTACTGGGCCCTCATGTGAGAGGCAATAGAGCACAGTATTTAAAAGTAAAAACCATGGTTGGCCTGTTTACATATACACATCGCAACTTTTGACGGTTTCTAGCAACATGACTTTGGGCAAAATCAGCTGATTTCATTATGCCCCAATTTTCTCATTTGTAAAATGGAAAGATAATAGTACCTACTTGAAAGAGTGATTGTAAAGATTAAATGAGATAATAGATGGAAGGCATTGGAACAGTGCTTGAAACAAGGAAGCACTTTTTAAGTATTAGCCATTATTATATGAATCAGAAGGACTTCGGTACCTCTGTGGTCTATAAATTCTGAGTTAAATAATGTTAAGTCCCTTCAGTGCTGCTGCTACTGCTAAGTCGCTTCAGTCGTGTCCGACTCTGTGCGACCCCATAGACGGCAGCACACCAGGCTCCCCCGTCCCTGGGACTCTCCAGGCAAGAACACTGGAGTGGGTTGCTGTTTCCTTCTCCAATGCATGAAAGTGAAAAGTGAAAGGGAAGTCACTCAGTCGTGGACTCTTCGAGACCCCATGGACTGCAGCCCACCAGGCTTCTCCGTCCATGGGATTTTCCAGGCAAGAGTGCTGGAGTGGGGTGCCATTGCCTTCTCTGAATCCCTTCAGTATTGAAATGAAAACTTACTCTTTAATTTTACCTATCTTGCCCCAACCATAGTTCTTTGCCCTAATATATTCTGTAGGGCAAGAAGCACTGCTACTCCCCAGTTAGTTACCTTGGCACGGAGATGGCAAAATAGTCAACAAATATTTTCTTCAAACATGGAGGTTACTTATTATTAGTAAATCCCTTCATCCCTAAAACACCCTAAAACACCCCATCACTGACTCAACACCTTGGTTTTTGGTAGCCAGATTAATAAGTGCCAGGTCCAGAGGGGCAGGTACCTTCATGTTGTCCATGGATGATATTCAGTGTTCCATCAGGGGCACCAGAGTCCTGAAACAGCTTGGCGAGAAGCATAGTTGCTCCAGGGACTCGCTCTGATGGTTTCATCAGGAAGGTATTTCCACACACCATGGCCATGGGAAACATCCAAAGAGGGATCATGGCAGGAAAATTGAACGGAGCGATGCCTGCGCACACCCCCAGAGGCAGACGGTAGGAATAAAGGTCCATGTCTTTGGTGATGGATGGCATGGTCTCCCCCAGCATGAGGGATGTCACACTGCAGGCATGCTCAACCACCTCTGGAACAGAGAAGCAGCAGTCAGGCGAGCAACTCTTCACACTGCCCAGTACTTAGCTTCGTCATGCTCTAGTCAGCCCTGAGTGGCAAGGCCAGTGACAGACGGAAAAAGCACTGATTCACTATGTGAAGAGGTTGCATGAAGTGAGACCATCTGAATGGGAAGAAGGCAGTGAAACACATAAACCAACTGGAAGATCACTGGAGTACAATAATGAAGTAAGCCAGTAGCATAGATACCCAGGTACTGTCATTTCACACAAGTATTAGGATATCATGGGAGAGCAAAACCTACATAAAGGAAGCAGCAGTCCCCCACTCTGGGGGACTCTTATCTTCCTTTGCTTCTTCCCAGTGTCCCTGAACTCCCCTAGAGGGACCCCCTGCTTACGGAGGCCTCGAAACACATCTCCTTCAGCATCCGCCAGGGTCTTCCCTTGTTCCAGCGTGATCAACCTGGCAATTTCTTTCTAGAGAGAAAACACACAGAAACCAACGCAAGGATGTGCCTCCCCTTAGTTCTCAGGCAGCCAGAAAGGAATAAAAGTCAAGGAGAAGTTGTTGGAGGGAGAAAGCCATGATCTATGTCTCTCTGGATTGTACAGTTAGGGAGGGCAGCTCACAGGGCCACTATGAGAGTGACAAGTAGCACCTAAATAACACTTTGGGAAATTATATCATTCAGCTTTCTTACCAAATTTTCTTTAATGAGTTGTTGGTAGCGGAGCAGGACCTGCTGACGGCTTAATATTGAAGTGTCTGCCCACGCGGGAAAAGTACGTTTGCAGGAAGAAACTGCTGCATCCATTTCGGCCTTGGTGGACTCAGGGACCCGACCAATGACCTCATTGGTGGCCTGATGGAAAAGGCAGCACATCAATCATCTTTGTCCCTGCCCCACCTTCTTCGTATAGCCACAGGGGCAGCGATATGTGCTTCACAATAGAGACCCAGGTCCTTATTTTTCCCACTGTGTTTCCAGAATTCTAGGCTAATGAGTTCAGGCCCCAGAGCAGCTTTCCTTACGGGATTGTGGATGTCGATCCATTTGTCACTTTTGGATTCAATAAATTTCCCATCAATGAAGAGTTTTACAGTTGGCTGGGGGAGAAAAAAAATAAATACAATACTTATATTAGTTAATTGCTTTACTTCTCTCTTTCCCTTTACAAGGAGAAAAGAACTGGGGTTGATAACTAAATTTTCCATTTTCTAGAAATGTCACCACTATGAAAGAGATACACAATATACTCTTCTGCAGAGCTTATTAAGACAGGGCAGAACCTCTTGATACTGTGATCTCTCTGTAAATGGAAAATTCCCTGTAATCACACAGTGGAACTTCATGAGTAAACATACGTCACTGAGAAAGTGAAAGTCGACTCCATGGACTGTAGCCCACCAAACTCCTCTGTCCATTGAATTCTTCAGGCAAGAACACTAGAGTGGGTAGCCATTCCCTTCTCCAGGGGACCTTCCTGACCCAAGGACTGAACCCGGGTCTCCTGCCCTACAGGCAGATTCTTTACCATCTGAGCCACCAAGGAAGCCCATGTCACAGACAAGCTTATACTAAAAAAGCAGCAGACTCTGTGTTAACAAATGTTAACTATTATGATTTGTTGGCCCAGCTGACTTTCTGGCACATTACCATGAGCATGCCTTATCTTATGATCAAAATATTTTTAAAAACATTTCTATGTGTAGCTTTTCTAAGAAGCAGCTTGTTTTCATTAAATTTTCAAACGTGGTCTGTAGGCCAAAAAAGGTGAAAGACTACTGTTATAATATGTGCATGCTTCTACCCCAACAGGATTTGGAGCATCAGTCCTGACAGATCAGGTTTAGTTACTGCAAATGGCTAACACACAGTAGGTCTGTAAAAACAACTCTAAAGGTTGTAAAGAAGACAACCTTTGAGGCAGGGTCAAGAAAACCTTTAGAAGTCATGAAAATGTTTGTATCTTTAGACACAGTAATCCCAGTTCAGAAGGGAAATAATATAAAAGAAGCAAAAATAACCAAAAAAAAGATATAAATAAATGTTAGTTTTATAATACTGAAAAAAAGGAATAAATTTAAATGTTATTTGTGAAAATTATTAGATAGGCATTAAGAGTCATAGTCATGGTGGCTCAGGCGTAAAGAATCTACCTGCCAATGCAGGAGACATGGGTTCGATCCCTGGTCTAGGAAGATCCCATGTGCCACGAAGCGACTAAGCCCGTGTGCCACAACTATTGAACCTGCACTCTACAGCCTGGGAGCCGCAACTACTGGGCCCTTGTGCCACAACTATGAAGCCTGAGTGCCTTAAAGTCCGTGCTCTGCAATAAGAGAAACCATGGCAATAAGAAGCCTGCGCCCTGCAACTAGAGAGGAGCCCCTACTGGCTGCACTAGAGAAAAGCCTGTGCAGCAATGAAGACCAGCAAAACCCCCAATAAATAAAATTATTAAAAAAAAAATCACAGTCATAAAGATCACTTTGTAATACTAGAAGTGCTTACAACGTAACAGACATAATACAAGATAAGAAAATCAAGATAGAAAATTTCAGATAAACTCTGATCACAATGATGTAAAGAAAATACCCCCAAACTGTACTGGATTCCTTTTCAGAAGTCAACCTTTATTACCAAATAAACTCACCACTGAAGACGAAGAGAAGGAGGATGCTGGCTGCCAACTGGAATTCACCTTGGAAGAGACCTGGGAGGTAAAAGAATGATTATTTTGATAAATGAGAGCAGAAAATTATTAAAAACTTAAGTGAATGGCCACTATCTGCTCAGTATTCTACTAGTTACTATGGGTATATGAAGAAGGACTTGGTGTTTGCTCTCAAGGGTCATATAATCTTTAAAGAGAAAAGCTGTGAGGCTGTGGGACACAGCAAACTATGAGAGAACAAAAACTCATAACAATCACGTGTTCAATTTCTAGGATAGTCTTGATTTAAAAAAGATGTTTTTTGGTCATTAGACTGTATTTTTCTAGTTTTGGCCTGATAAATGTAGTCACCTTAAATCTAAAAATAAGAAAACATCTAAGATGGGATTCCCTGGTGGCTCAGACGGTAAAGCTTCTGCCTGCAATGCGGGAGACCCGGGTTCGATCCCCGGGTCGGGAAGATTCTCCTGGAGAAGGAAATGGCAACCTACTCCAGTATTCTTGCCTAGAAAATTCCATGGATGGAAGGAGCCTGGTGGACTACAGTCCATGGGTTCACAAAGAGTCGGACACGACTGAGCAACTTCACTTCACTAAGATGGTGTCTAACACAATAGGTGTTGAATATAAGATAGTATATAACCAAGTGTCAAATATATGTATAATATGCCCATACTCATACTTAAACATGAGTGTTCATAGTAGTTTTCCTGGTAATAGTGTAAAATTTGGGAGCAACTCAAAGGTTGGATGGGTGAATAGGGAAACTAGTATGGTATATTCAGATATTAGAATACTACTCAGCAATGAAAAGGAATCAACTATTGATAAAGCAACATGGATAATTATAATAATTATACTGAGTGAAAGAAGTTAGACTTAAGAAGAGTACCTATATAAAACTAGAAAATGTAAACCATAGTGTCAGAAAGCAGATCAGTGGTTACCTAGAGATGATGGTGGAAGAAAAGATGAAGGTCAGAGGGAAACATTTTGGGGCAATTCATATATTCACTATCTTGATTGTGATGTTTTCACAGGTGTATACAAATACTAAAACAGTAAATTACACATTTTATCTTAGATCAATTTTATTTTAATAAAGCTATTTTTAAAAATGCCACATACACCTAAGAGGAAAAGAACCTGTTATATTTAATAGAATTTAATCAGCAAATGGTTAGGGTGGGGGGATCAGTTAAAATAAAGTCACTCTCAAAAAATAGTTTGTATATATGTTAAGGAAGTTAATTTAAGAAATACAGAAGTCTAATCGAAGTGAGCAAACTAAAATACTCAAGACTGGAATATAAAAGGAAGGTGTAGTCTAATAACCTATTACCTTATCTGAAGAGAGACCACGTTGACCAAAGAGTTTAGGGATGCATAAAGTACAAGAATTTGTTTGCGTGCCGACAGCACTATCCAGAGGAAAAGGTGCTGGTCCTCTGGGCCAGCAGTCTGTCAAAATGCCTAGTCTGCGGCTTCTCCTTTCACCACAAAAGCTATTTCAAACCAGCAAACCACCATGTCTTATAGCCACGTTCCCAATACCAACATAGTACCCGGTATACAATAGGTGTTCAACAGCTATATTGCCTGATGTTCCCCACCCCAGACTTGGTTAGGTGTATTTTTCTGTACACCTAGCAGTCAGTATTTCCCTATTGAGTTTATTTGTCTGTGTTGTAATAGCCTAGGTACTTGTTTTTTACCCCAAGACTATAAATTCCACGGGGACAGGTACTGCATCTTATTTACCTACTTTATAGCATTACTAGATCAAGACTGTTCAGGTATGAAAAACAGCTTAGCAAGTAGTTGGTGCTCATTAAACATTGCTACTATTATTGTATTACTATAAATATTATCTGCTCACATTCCTTGCTGTTTCAAAACATACCACTTTTCTTAAAATTTTCAACTCTGTTCCTCTCCCTCTCACTGAGCTAATCTTATTTTTTCTACTTCAGAGGAAACAGAAACCACGAGATGGAAACTTCCTCAACTTCCTACTAGTAAGCCTACCAAACTGACCAATACTCATCATCTTTTCCTTTTACCTCTTATAGAGAAGGCAGCTACCAAGGTTCATGAAGACAGAGTAACTGGGAGACAGAGGTACACAGTCAATGTTTGACTGAAGAAGTATGTCTTCCAATTTAAGGCTAATCTCTGAATCTGTGCTCTGAAGTCAACTGTTCCTCCTGCCTCAGACACTTCCACCAACTATCCTTTCTTTCCTGTATCTTAAAACCTCTCTCCATCCAATAGAAAGGGTTCTCTATACGACTTACCATTATTTCCTCATCTCCTACTAGCTCCTCAATCAACTCCTACCTTTATGACTGAACGCCAGAACACCAGTGACTTCCTCCATACAATGGACTCTTCTCAGTCCTTCTTGTACTTGACCTCTCAGCAGAGGTGAAGAGTTAACCAGACCTTCTGTCCCAAATCCCCTCTCCACTTATATTCTGTGATGCCCTGGTATCTTTTCTATCTCTCGGGCCACATTTTCTCTGCCTTCTTTGTTGACGCCTTCTCCCATACCTGGCCTCTAACTGCTTGAGTTCTTGAACAAGGAGAGTTGGGACCTTGATTTCATTAACTCCAGTGACTTAATTAGCTAGATCCTGGTGATGCCCAAATCTTTAATTCTTCACCAGAATCTTCCTCATCAGGTAATACTTACATAACTGTTGTTACCACATCTCTACTTGGATATTATTTAGGTCCATGTTGGAAAAAGCTGACTTCCTCATTGTCCTTCCACCAATCAGCTCTGTTTCCTACAACCCACCTTTCAGTGAATGGGGCTAATATCCACCTAGGTGCCCAACCAGAAACTTAAATGTCACCCTAACTCTTCTCTCTCTCTCCTCAGTGAATCAAGTCCTGGCAATCTGTCCTCCCAGAAGTCTTGGGAATGCAACCCTTTTCTTGCTCCCTCTTCCCACTCTACACCATCATTGTCTCTTACCTGGGTTTCCGAACAGATAATGACTCCTAACAGGTCTCTCAGCCTTCAATCTTAAACCTCTGATTCTTGTTTCCACTCCAGAGCCAAAGGGTCTTTTTAAAACACAAACTTGGTCAGATCATTCTTTTGTTTAAAACCCACCAATGGCTTTCCGTTGTCCTTGGGATAAAGACTCACCTCGGTGTTGCTTAGAAGATTCTACATAGTATCTTTACTTCTCTAGTTTCCTATTTTGCTGCTCTCCTCCTTGCTCTCTCTATGCTCCGGGCATTCACAACATGTTTTGTGCTCACACTGCCCTTGCACGTGCTGCTCCCTCTTGCCTGGAGTTGTTTCATCCCATTTGCTTGGCTCACGTCTATTCTTGAGCTCCCTATCACTTTGAGTACAGGTACAGGTCAGTTCTGTAGGCTTGCTAGTAGGAAGTTGAGGATGTTCTCATCTAATGGTTTTAGTTTCCTCTGAAGTAGAAAAAACAAGGTTAACTCCTGTGAGTGAGCGGTATAGTAGCAGTTGGAAGTTTTTAAATCTCAATATCAGGTCGAGGCTAAGTACCTGATTATGGGGTTCACCTGAATTCCTCTAGTTCTCTTATCACACTAGAGAATAGCATTAAGTCTGTCTTCCCTTAGAACACTAGAGAGTTTTGTCCTCATCACCTGGTAGCATTCCTGGACTAGAGTAAGTACTCAGTAATATTCTGCAGAATCAAAGAATACACCCAAGCAACTGTGGGATATTAATTTTGTTTCATGTAAACTCTCTTACTGGCTTCTCAGGTGGTGCTAGTGGTAACGAACTCGCCTGCCAATGCAGGAGACTTAAGAGACGCAGGTTCAATCCCTGGCTCGGGAAGATTCCTTGGAGGAGGGCACAGCAACCCACTCCAGCATTCTTGCCTGGAGAATCCCATGGACAGAGGAGCCTGGTGGGCTACAGGTCATAGGTTTGCAAAAAGTTGGACACGGCTAAAGTGACTTAACACACACACAAACTCTCTTATAGGGCAGAAAATGTACAGTTCAGCCAAGGAGAGCATTCTAGGCCTCTTAATTTCATTCTGTCACGTGCATATAGCCTCCCTGCTGTCGAGAGGGCATAATAAAACATTGTCATTTAGTTTTTGACTAAATGATAGTCATTTAGTCTTTTCTTCATTTTCCAAAACACACTCATTAGTACTGTTACTGAAGAGAGCTATCCTATGTCCAGTCACACCAAACTTCTTGATCTCTAGATGTTTATTTCACACTTGCTATTTTCCTTGGCAGGAACTCCCTTCTCTGGCCAAAGGCCTCCTACTCTTGCAGTACTCAAACGGAGATCAACTCCTTTTGGAAGCTTTTCTAGAATTGCACAGGTTGAGTTTGGGGCTCTTTCCATAGGTTCCTGCAGTACTGTGTGCAGTCTTATTGTTTAGCACTTATTGCATTACAGTAGGAAAGCTTTCAGTGAATATTTTACTTATCTCTCCTTTCCCAAAGTTTGAGCCAGTGTCTGACACAGAAAGAGAGGCTTAGACTTAAGTCCTGAATTCTCAGCAACATCTGTTACTAGGTGGGAAACCTTGGATGACCTTTAAGATTGCCGGGTGAAATATCAACAACCTCAGATACACAGATGATACCACCTTAATGGCAGAAAGTAGAGAGGAACTAAAGAGCCTCTTGATGAAAGTGAAACAAGAATGAAAAAGCTAGTCTAAAACTTAACATTCAAAAAACTAAGAAGATGACATCTGGTCCCATCACTTCATAGCAAATAGATGGGGGAAAAAGTGGAAACAGTGAGACTTTATTTTCTTGTGCTCCAAAATCACTGTGGATGGGTGACTGCAGTCATGAAATTAAAAGATGCTTGCTCCTTGGAAGAAAAGGTATGACAAACCTAGACAGCATATTAAAAAGCAGAGACACTACTATGCCGACATAGGTCCATCTAGTCAAAGCTATAGTAGTCATGTATGGATGTGAGAGTTGGACAATAAAAAATGCTGAGTGCTGAAGAATTGATGCCTTCAAACTGTGGTGTTGGAGAAGACTCCTGTGAGTCCCTTGGACTGCAAGGAGATCAAACTCCAGTCCATCCTAAAGGAAATCAGTCCTGAATATTCACTGGAACGACTGATGCTGAAAGTGAAGTTTCAATACTTTGGCCACCTGATGCGAAGAGCCAACTCATTGGAAAAAACTCTGATGCTGGGAAAGACTGAAGGCAGGAGAAAGGACAGGATGAGATGGTTGAATGGCATCACTGACTCAACGGACATGAGTTTGAGCAAACTCTGGGAGGTGGTGAAGGACAGGGAAGCCTGGCGTGCTGCAGTCCATGGGGTCACACAGAGTCAGACACGACTTAGTGACTGAACAACAACAACAACTTACTTCATTAATTCTAATCTTCACAAATATTCTCAAAACTAGGAAGTGGTGGAGCTGGAATAGAATCCAAGTATGATTGTGAAGCCTGTGTTCTTTCCACTGTATCACTGAAGAAAGTCACTGAGTCATATTAAGACTAGTTTTCTTTAAATGGGAATGATAATATCCGGATTGCCAGACTCTGGACTACTCTCAAACTATCATGTTACAGTAACTCCTAATTGGCTTAGGATTCTTATCTCTGTTCTTTTTCAGGTCAATGCAGAAGTTTCTGCAAATGAATCAGAAAAAAGTGTTTATTTCCAAAATAAAGTACTTGGGGAAGGAGATTCTTTTCCTTGATACAAAGGACAACATAGTTTTTTAAGGCTCTCAATGACTTGTGATGGCGGAAAAGGCAAAGGAAAAAAGCCAATTTAATAAAAGATTTCCGGGAGAAGTTGGTAATGGAAAATATAGGGTGGAAATTTTGTTTTCTGACTACAAAACAAAAAACAAAACAAAACCTAGAAAAACAGAACCAGGATTACAACAAGAAATATGAGTTAGGCCAGATCATTTGATAAATCCTTCCAATCCATTCACTGTCCCATTAAATAGCATATTTAAACAGGAACCTTTGCGGACTCTGCTAAGAATCTTAAAAATGCAGTCTCTGGAGTAGAACTCACTGAACCTGATAAATACTAATGTTATCTATAAGCCCAGAAATACAGAGGAAGAAGTTCCCAAGCTGAACATGAGTAAGAAAAGCAAAGCTGTTTCTTGCAGGTTTGATAATGTTGCCTCATAATGTAAGTCCTTGCTAGGCTTGAACAACGGGGAAAGGCTATGAACAACTGGAAACAGCTACAGGCCTCAGGCATGTAGCTCCTGTAGCTCAACCACCTGTCCTTAGGCTAGCTTCAGAGAAGACCTGAACACCCCCACCCCATTCCAACCCCAGGGGCAGAGCTGAGTTACACTAAGCTGACTTCCGGCTTCGCTGGTGGCTCAGACGGTAAAGAATCCACCTGCAATGCGGCAGGCCTGGGTTCGATCCCTGCGTTGGGAAGATCCCCTGGAAGAGGGCATGGCAACCCACTCCAGTATTCTTGCCTGGAAAATCCCCATGGACAAAGGGGCCTGGCGGGCTACAGTCCATGGGGTCGCACAGTGGAACACGACTGAGCGACTAAGCACAGCACAGCACAAGCTGACTCTGGGGTGGGAACGTGGAACTTACACTTGTCTTCCTTGGTTTCCATTTTCTACCACCTATTTTAGAGATGTTTAATTCTTTGCACGTGCTTGGAACAAACTAGGAGCATTAACTATGTGTCCTTATTCAACGCCAACAAAACACTGTAACTCTGCCAGAAAGTTAAACAAAGTCTTGGCAAGCAAAGGCACAACAGTCCACAGCCTGTGGAACATGCAAAGAGCCACAGCTGGGGAAAACAGCTCAGCAAATGACTGCTTTTGGGAAAACGGAGTGAACATTCCGAGAAGGAGATTCAAAGTTCATTCACTGACCCTCGCCCCTCGTGTGCTTCCTGGCTCCCGCCCCCTGGCCTTTACCTCGGACTGCAGACCGTGAAGAAGGGTGGGGGAGGGGGACAATTTGGAGGTTCCCGGCCCAATGCTAAGACAGGTGACCAGAAGGGGAGTTCCTAGGGCAGAGAGGTGGCTGGTGCAGAGGTGAAAGGGAAGACGGTGGGCAGACCCACAGAGGTGAGAGCAAGAGAGTGTCGGCAGGGACAGGGCAAGCCTCGAAGAGGAGAGTGGGCCAGAGCCAGAAAAGGGGGCAGGCTCAAGAATAAAAGGGCCAGGGCTGAGTCCCGGGCTGGGTCCAACGAAGGCGGGTACTGAGTGAGGTGTGGGACAGGACCGCACAGGTCCGATGGGCACAGAGAAGGGTCAGCCATGAAGGGGCTGGCTCAGAGAGCGGATGGAAAGGACGAATTTCGAGCTTCGCAACCCTTTGGCGCCACCCTCAACTCGCCTGCAGGATCCGGGCCCGCAATGCAGCCGCCGCCGCCGCCACCGCCACAGCCGCCATGGCTCTGGGTTGCCTCTTCTCAGCCTCCCGCACCTCTACAGTCTGAGACCGTCCAGAAGCTCTACTGCTGCCAGGCCTCCCCCGTCCATCCTGCCGCACCTCCTCACTGGCGGAAAGGACAATCTCCCCTAGCCAATTACTCGCCCTAACGACTGACTCCGCCCCTCAATCCCAGCCCTGGGGGAATACGATTGGTCAGAAGTGATAGCGCTCTCGCCTTGCTCTACCTCAACAAATTCTGTTGGCGGAGGTGTAGGGAAGACATGGCGCTACTCGCGGGGTTCTATATCGAGCACATGAGGAAGACGCCCCCGAATCCGGAACTGCGATTGGCCAAAGGCACAACCGCGGCCCCGCCCACTCACTGAGGGAAGTAAATAAGTTCCATCAAGACTTTTTGCAGTAGCTCCGCCTCATCCTCTGCGCGAGGGGAGGTGTGGCTAGCACCGGGGGGCGGGTCTATGTAAAGATTGTCTCTATAGGGGCGGGGAGACGAACCCGGCTCCTGGGTTTGAGGGTAGGGTTTCTCTTTGGGGGCGTGGCTTACGGATCCAAGCTTTCCCGCCGACGGTTGGCCACGTCACGTGACATGGGTTGGAAGATGGCGTCTCCCACGGACGGTAAGAACCGGCTAGAGACCTTTTGCCTGCCACATCCTTCTGCCCTCTGCTGGGAACTTCCGTTTCCATCTGCCACTCGAATTTACATTTCTTTCGTGGGATCTTCTCCTTTCCCTTCCACTTCTTTTCTAAGCGATGTGGCTGCTTCTTAAGCTCTCCGGTTCTTCACAGCGGCTCCAGAGGTTCCTGGTTTCTTCTCAGTGTACCAGGCAGATGGAGGAGGGCGCCCGCTTGGGACCTTTTCTGGGCAAAAGGACGAGGGTCGCCCTGGTCCTCCTTTAGCCTCATTTGGGTGAGGCTGATGGCCGAGGAAGAGATACTGATGAGGAAAAGAGGCGCCTTAGTGTAGCTTTCCCCTCCGGGCGCCTCACTGAAAAAGGTCAGTTCTTTTCTCTTTGAGCATCTGGAACGATTTTTTGATTCTCTTAAGCGCTAGCTAGGGTTAGTGGCTGACCTCATCCCGGGATTGAACCACAAGAGAAAAATAATTCTCTCCTGTCTCCTTAGATTGGGACCGTTGCCCTGGCAGCTAGGGAAGCAGGAGACCCTCTCGGTCCCTAGCTGTGAGTCCCGAGGAAAATAGAACTGAGCTTTTTAGCGTAGTCATGTACACGTCTCTACCTCTCTTGTTTCTGGTTTATGAATTGTTTCTTAAGGCTGAGTGACTGAACGATTTCTGTTTATATGTTGTCTAAGATGCAACTCATCTCAGATAGCAATTGATTGGTTTTGTTGTACCCTCAGGCTTTTGCTCTCCGTTCTGTTTTAGGATTAAGGTTTTGCAGTCATTTCTGAACTGTTTTTGCTTCGACTATTCCATCCCCACGTCCATTTCACTGATATGTAGTTTTCTCTCATTTTGTGTTTGGAAGGAATCTTGAGAGTTCATTTCAGGAATGAGGAACTTGTGGCCAGAAAAGCTATACTGAGATCCTACTTTATGAAAGGCGTTTTACTAGGTGCGTTGTGAGAGAAGATTAATCAAACATGTAAACACTTTGGCAGTTTCAGGTCTCATTTAAATGTCACCTCCCAGAGAGGCTTTCACAGAACACAGTATCTGGACTTGCCCCTCTTCACCATTATTCACTCTCAGTACCTTCATCGACAGAATAGTTTATTTGTTAAGTTTGCCCCTTTCAGTCCAGATTGAAAATTCCAAGTCTGTTTCGTTGGTAGTTGGATCTCAGGGCTTACCACAGTGCCTCACCTACTGGCAAGCAGTAAGTCTTCAATTCATGTTTATTGAAAGAATGATTAGATATATGCTTAAATAATATTTTAAGGTTTTTGAGCATGGGTTCATACTGTATGGGGCTTCCCTGGTGGCTCAGCAGTAAAGAATCCGCCTGCCAATGCAGGAGACACGGGTCCCTGGGTCAGGAAGATCCCCTGGAGAAGGAGATGGCAACACACTCCAGTATTCTTGCCTGGGAAATCCCATGGACAGAGGAGCCTGGCAGGCTACCGTCCATGGGGTCGCAAAGAGCTGGACATGATTTAGCTACTAAACTACTGTGACAAGCAACCACATACTGTATAAGAAATTATGGATATTGAAAGTCAAAAGAGATTCTTGATCCTGCCTGAGTGCTCTCTTGTTAAAAATGAAATGTCTTTTTTTTTTTTTTTTTGCCAGGAAAAAAATAAAGAGCATTTAAAAAGTTAGCCAAGGGAATATGGAGTTGTTTGGGTGTAGACTTTCAGATTGGGAACATAAAAAAGTTGTAGCAATGGATGGTGACGACGGTTGCAAAGCAGTCTAAATGTACTTAATGCCACTGAACTGTACACTTAATACTGGCTAAAATGGTATGTTTTATGTATATTTTACCACAGTTGAAAAAAAGTCAGCCAAGTGATAGAAGTAATGGCTATGAAAATTTTTAGCTTATAACTAAGTTGTCTTTATATTTTTGTTCCTTATGTTTGATTTTCCCTTCTCTCAATTTCTTTTCCTTCCTTTGGCCAGGAAGAATATTGGAAATGTATTTTTTTTCCTTTTGCCTTTTAACCATATCCACTCTCTCTATTGGCACGCTTGACTTTAAAAGTTTTCATGCTCATCTTTTGCATAGCTTTATCCTTTTCCCTCTAATCTTTTTAATCTGACAAAAACAGGTTAAGCACTGTGAACTTAAATTTTGCATCTAAATAAGTGTCTTATCCTAAAATATACTACTGCCTAGCTCTCTTACTTCTATTTTTAGAGTTCCACCTGTTTCTGTCTATAAGATTTAATTAAAATTATCTTGCTATGAAAAAAAGTTTAGATCTTTTACTGTTTCTCTTTTTAATGCTTAATTTGCTGGGACCTCCTTGAAAAGGAGAAAATTGAAGTCTAAGTCATTTATTACTTAATGTATGAGAATAACACAGTGAGTCAAGTTATGCCCCAGACTGTGGTCATGTATCATAAGGTCATGCTTATTGGTTATTTAATCCTACCCTCAATAAGTTTATTTTTGTTAAGCTTGAACTTTCCATAAGTAGCATTCCTTGGAAGTTTGAAAATTGAAATTTTGTGTTTCACATATCTAGTTAAGGCAGTTTTTTAGAGTTGAGTTCTTTACCAATTAGAATGCCAATGGAAATTTCCTTAGAGTAAATAATTGGTTCAGCTAACATCCATCTTCTCACAGCGGTACAATAAAAAGGAAGGAAGAATAAAGGCAAAATTTTTTCTCCTTTTGATGAAAACACTTAGGATTTACTCTTTTAACTTTCGTGTCTGTCATACAGCAGTGTTAGCTATAGTCATCATTACACCCCTAATACTTATTTACCTTGTAACCTAAAGTTTGTACCTTTTGACCACTTTCCTCTAATTACCCCTCTTCTTACCCCCACTTCTGATAACCATGAATATGATCTCTTTTTCTGTGAGTTTGTCTGTTTGCTTGTTTTAGATTGCACTCATAAGTGAGGTCATACTATATTTGTTTTATTTCATTTATCATAATGCCTTCAGGGTCCATATAGGTTGTCACAAGTGACAGGATTTCCTCATTTATATATGGCTGAATAATATTCCATTTGTGTGTGTGTGTGTGTATTTTCAAACTTCCTTTATCCATCAGTGAACATTTAGGTTGTTCCCATATCTTGGCTATTGTAGATAATCCTGCTGTGAACTTGGGAGTTCCTTAGACTATTGGGAGGAAATTTTGTTTAGAGAAAAGGACATGTTGAAAGGTTTTATAAATATGTACATTTTCTGGGGGGTGAGTTCATAGCTTTTTTTTTCAGATTTTCAAAAATTTGGCTTACCCAGAACATGTTAAGAACCACTGTTTGTATCATTAAATTAGCTGATTTATGCAGCTAATTAGTATACTGAGCATAAAGTATGTACTCAACAAATGTTAACTGTTGTTGTTAATATTAAAACACTTTCTGTGTTCTAGGGCAAGAGTGGAGAAGAAATGGTGTCAAAAAATTAGGCAGGGGCTGGGTCATATAGGATTTTATAGGTCACAGTAGGTATGCATTCATGAATTTAGCTGGAAAGAAGTCTTTTAAGCTGGAGAGTGGCTTGAACTGATTGACATTTAACTTTTTGGAGAGTAGTAAGAATGGGAGCAGGGAGACTGGTAAGAGCCTATTGAAGTGGTCCAGGAGAGAAGCTATAGTTCCTTGGTTAATTAATGAAATTTCAGAGTGTGTTTTAGGTAGAAACTACTGGATTTACAAATAGATTGGTAATGGAAGCATGAAAGAAAGGGAGGCATGAAGGATGACCCCTGGGTTTTTGGATTGAGAACTGGAGTTGATGGTGGTGCTGTTTACTGAGATGGAGAAGATAGGAATTATGGTTTTTCACATATGTTAATAGAGATGTCACATAGCCACTTAGATATATAACTCTGAAGTTCGGGAAAATATTGGGGCTGGAAATAGAAATATGGAGTCCTTGGCATATAAATGGTGGTAAAGGGTATGGGACTAGATGAGATTTCCTTGGGAGACTTTCAGTCGAGAGTGAAGCCAGCCTGGGGTGGGCCCTGAGTGGAAGGGGAGACTGAAGGAATCAGTGAGGAAGGAGAAGAACCAGCATAGTGGTTTTGTAGAAGCTGGAGTGTTTGAAGGAGAGTGGTTAGTGAGTGGATGCTGCAAAGGGGTCACATAAGAGAGAACAGAGAAGTGACCACTGGATTTAGCAACACAGGTCATCAGTGACCTCCGTGACAGCTGTTTCCATGCATGTAGTTTGTGGTAGGCTAAAGAATGTGAGGTAAGGAAGAGGAGACAACAGGATGGACAGCTGAAAAACTTTTGCCTTGAAGTAGTGAGGAAGTCGTGGGGTCAAGAGTTTCTTCAAAGAAGGTAAATTCCAGAGCAGACTTACTTGTTGAGTATGAGCCAATAGAGAGGGTAGAAACTGGTTGTGCAATAGATTATTCAGGATGTCTTTGACAAAGCAAGAGAAGGTGGAATCCAGAGCCTGAGCAGAGGAGTTTGTCTTTTCTGATAGCAGGGACTTCAGTGACTGGAAGGAGAGTCTGAGTATGAGTAAAGATGGGCTTCCCTGGTGGTTCATGTGGTAAAAAATCCTCCTGAAATGTAGGAGACCCGGGTTTGAGCCCTGGCTCTGGAAGATTCCCTGGAGAAGGGAATGGCAACCCACTCTAGTATTCTTGCCTGGAGAGTTACTCGGACAGAGGAGCCTGCGGGGGCTACAGTCCATAGTGTCACAAAGAGTCGGACACAACTGAACAACTTAATATACACACAGACACTTACACATACACACGAGTAAAGATACAGGTGGTTTTGAACATTCATTTTTCCCAACACCCTACTAAAATATTGTTTCCCTTTTTAAAGATGGGGAGAGTAAGGAAATCGTTTATTTGTGTAACATCATGGCTCAGTAGCATCAGTAATCATAGAACTCAAATCTCTAGACTTCCAGGTGAGTGAGTGTTTCAGTTTATGTTCTGTGAGATTGATATGTCATAACATGTAAAATAATGTGTTTTGTTCCTTCTTGGCTTATCTGGGTGTTTTGTTCTAGGGACAGATCTAGAAGCATCTTTGCTAAGTTTTGAAAAACTTGACCGGGCTTCACCAGACCTTTGGCCAGAACAATGTAAGTTTTTGGTTTCTTTATATCAAAATAGATGGGAAAACCAGTGCTACTTTGAGGAACATTTTTGAAGAGTTATCATTTAACTGTAATGATTATAATTTTATTTCAGAGGAAGGGACTGAATTCTGTGGTCTGGTAGTAAGAATAGCTGTTTAGTAGTTCAGTTCTTTCAGAGCGTAGTGTGACTCAGGAAATGATAGAGAACTTTTAAAAAATTATTTTTAAAAGCTATATCTGTAATAACTCAGACAATATGAAATGTATCAAGTAATTCCTTGCCTCCTTAAGTGCTGATAAAGTTAACTGCTGTTGTAGTTCAGTACAGAACTTTTGTATTTTTTGTAACGCTTACACAAGTAAGCGAATAAATATTTTAAAGTATATAGAGTTTTTTTGCTTTGTTTTATTATGGGGTTATATGATTAGTGATCTACAGCTTAACTTAATTTAATGCCTAGTAATTTATCAATGGATCTTTCCATGTTGATAGGTATAGATTTATTTCATTTTTTAATTTTATTGTCTAGATTTACTATAGCTTATGAACTCATACCCTATTTGGAAACCTAATAATATCCAAGTTTTGATATTACAAACAATTTCACAATGTCTATCTTTGTGCACATGAAAGAGGGTGACTGCGTATGGGAGTGCCCATTTCCTTACATACTAGCCAATACTGAATGATTAATGTTCTGTTTTTTCTTTTTAGTACCAGGTGTTGCTGAATTTGCAGCTTCCTTCAAAAGTGTAAGTAATACCTCACATAATGAAGTTTTTCCAACTTTTTGCTTCTGGGTAAAATCTTAAGTATTTTTTAATTTCTTTATTTTCAAGAATAATGTTTTTGCCTTCATAGTGTTTTGTAACTACAACCCTGGAAGTCTGTTTATATCATCGTCATGTTAATGATGCTAATGCTGTATTTTGATATTTTGACCTTTGGCTATTAGCCTCTTCTCTCAGCTTAAACGATGTTAAGGTAAAGCAATTGAAATATCTAATGTAATGCCAATATTCTTTTGGCCCAAACCATGATTTTGAAGTGTTTCTCTTTTGTTTATGTGATGCATTATGACTTTAACTTATACCTCCCTGGAGGAGTTTCTCAGTGGCTCATCAGAAACTGAAGAAAGACATTGAGTAGAGCCACAACTTTTCCATTTCCTGGGGCAGCAGGCATTGCACTGGATGCCCTAGATATGTTCTCTTATATATTCCCACAACCAGGAAGATAGGATGATTATGATGTTAGCTAGCATGTACACGATGTGTACCATATGCCAGGCACTGTTCTAAGCACTTTACATACATTATTTAGTCTTTACCAAACCATATGAGGGGGATTTCCCTGGCAGTCCAGTCGTTAGGTCTCAGTGCTTTCACGGTCCTGGCCCTAAGTTCAGTCCCTGGTTGGGAAACTAAGATCCTGCAAGCTGTGTGATGTGGCCAGGAAACAAACAAAAACCCATATGACGTATAGGTACTATTATTATCCATATTTTACAGACAGATAAGCACAGAGATGTTAAGTAGTTTACCCAAGATTATAGGCTATATATGGCAAAACCAGGCTTTGAACCTATAAGTCTACTTATTAGCATCCATGCTTATTATACATACTTAGAAGCGTTTGTGCCCAAAGTTAGAAGCACTGACTAGCAGAGAAGCTTAGATGTTAAGTTACTTGCCCAAGTCCTAGTGAGTGACAGGCTAGGATTTGAGCAGAGATCTGTCTGATTCCAAAGCTCATGCTGTTCCTATTAATAGATTAGGGATTTGTAATTAACTCTCTTAGTACCTTACCATATGCTTAACATTCTCTACTCATTAGGTTAAAGGTTAACTTAGTTAGGGTTAAAGATACTGAGTTAAATATTAAGGCCTGTGGCTTTCAGGGTCCATGAACATATTTGTTCAAAGGGACCTTGTTGTAGCTTCTTTTATTTTTCCAGAAGGTAGGGTTGTATGAAAGCTGGAGTGTGTGACTTTAACATATAGGAAGCCCTGAGCATGAGTGAAGGGTAGCATAGGGTTTTGAAGGCAGATACACTTGGATTTGAATCCTGAATCTGTTATTTCACTATCTGTGACCTGAGCAAGTTTCCTAACATTTTTGAGCCTTAGTTTTCTCATCTAATACTGTCTCATAGGCTTCTTAGTATAAAATGGCATAATGCGTATAAAATGCTTTGCATAGTACCAAGAACTAATAAGCAATACACAGTAGCTAGTATTAGATCAACTTTTGTCTAGTAGGTTAAATAGAAAGATTTGATTTAGTTTTCATAAATTCTCATTCATACTGAATTTTTAGTTAATTATATTTGTTACAACTAACTACTTTGAGTTGTAAACATAAATAAGTGGTTTTTAAAACTTTTATTAGAGCATGGTGTATTTTGAAAATCTGATGAAATATCTATACCTTTTCCCTAGAAGTATGTACATACGTATTGAGTTTTGTTTCTAGGGGTTCAGGGCCATCCCAGGGCCTCAGGTTAATATCTCCTGGAATATTCTGATTCCCTACTAGGGGTAAAAGTGGTGAATTTGACCTAAAACCTTCAAGGAAGGTAGAGTGGTGGTTTTGGAACTCAGACTTCATGGGTTTTGAATCATGGTTCCAGTAGCTCTATGACTTGAGGGAAGTGATTTATAATCTTCCTAAACATCTGTTGTTTTTTTAATTTGTAAAATGAGGAGGATAATAATACCTTTTTCATAGGGTTGATTTGGAAAATAAATGACATGATGCATGTAAAGTGTTTTACTTATCACACAGTACCAAGTAAAAGTGAATTTTTTGAAAAGGAAAAGCATAAATGAGTCCTGGAGATATAATATACAGCATGGTAACTACAGTTAATAATATAACTGTAGTTAATAATACTGTATTGCCTGTTTGAAAGTTGCTAAGAGATCTTAGGGCTTCCCTGGTGGCTCACTCATTATAAGAAAAAAACTTTTGTAGCCATATATGGTGATGAATGTCAACTCAACTTCTTGTGGCAGTCATTTCCCGATATTCACAAATACTGAATTTTTATGCTGTGCACCCAAAACTAATATAATGGTATGTGTCAATTATACTTCAGTTTAAGAAAAGGAAAAGGGCTCAAAGTTGAAGGGAAATCTCATCAGAATTGTTCATATACCAGCTGTGGAGCTTTTAAAAAATAGATATGTAATGCCCTTGCTCAGTTCTTCCCACTGGACCCTCTCCCACACTCTGATATTCTGAATCAGTGCATCTGGGTTATGGCCTAGTTATTTGTATATTTTTAAAGTTATGCAGCTGGTTCTCATGTGTAGCCTGAATTGAAGGCTGTTATGCCAAAGCTGTTCTAAGAATGAGCTCTCTTTGATATTTTGTAAGTTCACTATCAGGAATGAGAAGAAACTTAAAATTCTAAAGTTTTCTATAACATTTACAATAAAATGAAATTTTAAGTGATGAGCATTCCAGTATTCTCTTTTTCAGATTGAAGATTTTCTTATTCTTGGTTCTTCTTTGAAAATCTTCTCCGTCAGCAAATGTTACTTCCTGATTATTGTTTCAAACAGTTCAGTTGGAGGTTTTCAGTAATTGTGAATTTCCAGTAGTTTCTTTCCAATAAGTTATACCAATAACTATACCAATCTGTTATACATATAGCAGTAACAGTAGTCAGACCTAATTTTCTAAGATTATTTCTTTAAAACCAGCTTTTAAAGATGAAGAGTATTGTTTTGTAAGGGTTCTCTGTGTAGGCCATATCTGAACCTGGAGAAGTCTGGGTATTTGAAATGACAATTTGCCAGTGTTTTCAAGGGTTTCCCTGGTGGCTCAGGTGGTAAAGAATCTGCCTGCAATGTGGAACACCCAGGTTTGATCCCTGGGTTGAGAAGCTCCCTTGGAGAAGGGACCTACTCCAGTATTCTTGCCTGGATAATTCCATGGACAGAGGAGCCTGGTGGGCTATAGGCCATGGAGTTTCAGAGTTAGACAGCTGTGTGAAAAGCTCTTTTTCTTATAAGAAAGAAGAGTAGGGTCTCTTCATACTTTGCATTTGTCTGAATGGATATATTATTTTCTGACAGCCTATTACTAGCTCTCCACCCAAATGGATGGCTGAAATAGAACGTGATGACATCGACATGTTGAAAGGTAAGCAGTGCTGGTGACCTTTAACTTTTGACCTGACATTTGTTCCTCCACATACCACCTTAACAGTTTTTCTCTCACTATTCCCTTACAAGTATTCTTGGCTTCAAATTGCCTGTTTAGCCATCATACTCATGTTTTTCATATATAAATGCCCTTCTCTACTTTTTCATGTGTAGAAATCTTACCAATTCAAGACTCAATCAAAATGATTGCTGCTGCTGCTAAATGCCCTTCTCTACTTTTTCATGTGTAGAAATCTTACCAATTCAAGACTCAATCATAATGATTGCTGCTGCTGCTAAGTTCCTGTAATATTAACTTTATTTTGTATGATGCTCAGAGTTAATCAAAAGCTCTCATGTAAAGTTTCTCATTCTAATTCTCATAAAGGTTCTTTGAGTTAAGTATGATATCTAAGTTTCAGAGGTTAACTTAAACCAAGGTTTATTAGAAAGAGTTAAAATTTAAACTCTGATCTTTTTAAGACTAGTCTGTTATTGCTATAACACAAGAGGCTTATTTAGGATTTACTGCCATCTATTGTTGGCAGTACTATTAATTGACAACCCTGGAGTGGGTTAAGACCTGTCTTTTAGTTCTTTCTGTCTCATCAATTTCTCCAACAAAGAATACTGTAAGTAGTGAATATTTGATAAATGACTTGGAACTCAACCACAAAGTAGAAATTTAAATTAAAAAACATTAATTTTCCTTGATTTTGCTCTACTTTATTTAATTTTTTATTATCCTTCTAGTGGTAAGATTCATGATGGTAGTGAAGTAATAGACTGAAGTTAAGGTAGAAAATCCGGGATTCTTAAGCTATTTAAGCAGCTGAACAGATCGAGAAAGTCTACTTATGCCAGATATAGATAATAATTGTGGCATGATAAGTTGCAGAAAATAACACCTCTATTTGATCTCAGAAGTAATTTATTGTTCTGCGTGAAATACTTAAAAGCAGATCCCCTCCTCCAGCCAGGGGAAAATTAAGTCTCAAGGGCATCTCAGGTTCATTGCTTTAATGTTCCAAACAGACATTTATATAATATTCCATCAGCATGTATTTTCTAAGGAAACTTCAAAGTTTTAGTAAAGGATCAGAGCATTATATTTTATGCAGATTGACTTATGTTTTAAACCTAAAAGTAATTTGGTGCTATTTAAATGCAAATCTCGGAAAGTAAGTTTTTACTTTAAGTCTACTGTCTTCTTTTCTGATAAACTTTAACAATTTTTATAGGCATTTGATTTGACGGAAAAGTTTGGATTAATATTTAGTCTTTTTTTCCTAAACAAAGTATGCCTTTTATGATAGAGTGTGCTGGAATAACGACTGAGTTTACTAGGTTATATATATTTTTCTCTGTACAGTGCAAGTATATTGGAAACTGTTAGAGTTTTAAGTGATGGAAAGTCAAATCAAACTAGCTTAAGCAAAAGGATTTTATTCACATAAGTAAAAATTCTAGGAGTAGAAATAGCTTTGAGCATATCTTGATCCTTGACTCTTATTTACTTTTTATCGCTATTTTATTTAGTGTATCATTGCTATTTTATTGTTAATTGAAATATTGTGTATGTATGCTCAGTCATATATAACTCTTTGAGACCCCATGAACTGTAGCCTGCCAGGCTCCTCTGTCGATGGAATTTTCCAGTCAAGAATATTGGAGCAGGTTACCATTTCCTACTCCAGAAGATCTTCCTGACCTAGGGATTGCACCTGGGAAGGGCTTCCCTGGTAGCTCAGCTGGTGAAGAATCCGCCTGCAATGTAGGAGATCCTGGTTCTATTCCTGGGTAGGTCAGGAATATCCCCTAAAGAAGGGATAGGCTACCCACTCCAATATTCTTGGGCTTCCATAGTGGTTAGCAAGTAAAGAATCCGCCTGTAATGTGGGAAACCTGAGTTCAATCCCTGTGTTGGGAAGATCTACCTGGGTTGGAAACAGCTACCCACTCCAGTATTCTGGCTTGGCGAATTCCATGAACTGTATAGTCCATGGGGTTGCAAAGAGTTGGACATGACTGAGTGACTTTCACACGCACTTTCTTTTCACTTGGGAAGTATCAGCTGGACCAGTGAGAACTTGTGAATGACGGTGGAGATGGTGTCCATACTGCAAGTCAAAGATCTGTCTGTAGGCTTTCTCAGTGCTGTGTCCGATCACGAGGTTCCATATTAGTGTATTCATCTTGTATGATAGGCAAAGTGAATGATATAAAAGGATCCTCAGGATAAAACACATAATTGCTATTGTATTTATGCTAACTCTCTTCTCATTAAGTGGGTAAGTTCATATGAGGCATTTGCAGTGGTGGAAAAATTCATTGATTTGTATGTCTGTGTGTTTAGGGTGAGTGAGTGGATAGGAAGAGATATGGATCCATTTTCTATTTACTCAGTAGTAATTAAGTTTGAAAACTTTTATAGCAAGGGTTTGCAACCCATGTGAGTTGTTACAAGAAAGAAATGGTATTGAAGTGAATGATTCTGTTTCAGAACTGGGGAGCCTCACCACAGCTAACTTGATGGAGAAGGTACGAGGCCTTCAGAACCTGGCCTATCAGTTGGGGCTGGATGAGTGTGAGTACCCAGATCACATTTATTTAGGGGCCATCCTGTGTGTTTCATGATGCGTTCGGGCATAATTCAAGAAGTATCTTTATTAGGTGTTCTAAAGGTAAGAAGCCACTGTAATCTATGAAGTAAGCCTTTTACGATAGAGTGAGCTGGAATAATTACCGAGTTTACTAGGTTGCAAGTTATTTTTCTCTGTACAGTGAAAGTATATTGGAAACTCTTTGAGTGTTAAGTGATAGAATGTCCAATCAAACTAGCTTAAGCAAAAGGATTTTATTCACATAAATCAAAATTCTAGGAGTAGAAATAGTTTTGAGCATATCTTGATCCTTGACTCTTACTGACTTACTTTTTATTGATGTAGAGTTGATTTACAATGTTGTGTTAATTTCTGCTGTACAGCAAAGTGACGCAGTTATACTCATATATACATTCTCTTTTATATTTTTTCATTATGGTTTATCACAGGATATTCAATATAGTCCCCTGTGCTATATAATAGGACCTTGTTTATCCATTCTAAATGTAATAGTTTGCACCTGCTAACCCCATACTCCCAGTCCATCCCTCCCCAGATCCATGACACTTAGTGATGTCTTAGGAATGTGCTCTTGTTCTTGCTTTTGTTTTACATCTCAGAGTTCTGCTTCACTCATGCATTATTATTATTCTTTGACCTTGCACTCAGGAAGGTGACCAATAGGAGCTCCAGTTTATATGTCTTTAAATCTTGTAATCCCAAAGGAAAGAAGATGTTTTCTGAAAATTCCCCAGAAAAGGTCCTGTGGGGGCCTCTGACTATTCCATCTTGGCTTACATACCTTTCCTGGAACCAAGTCCTTTAGCCAGGTAGCATAGAGCACTGAGATGGGCCAGCCTGGGGCCAGGGTGCACATGCAGATTGGAACCGTTAAGTCTGACTCAGATCATGTGGAATGCATTTGGGGAGGATTGCTTCCCCAAAGGAAGGGTATTGTAACACACCAAGAATGTAATCTGCCAGTATGAGTAATGCTTTTAAAATTCTGTATTCCTGTCTGCTCTCCAGTCTTTTAGTTTAAAATGATTTTTAACTATATTTCTTTCCATACTCTGTTCATTATAAAACTGGAAAAGGAATTGTAGAAGATTTTCACTTTGTAATTGAAAGAAATACTCAACATAGAGTGTTAGAACTTTGTTCTCATTGGGTAGGTACCTCCTCAGACCTTGATA
The DNA here is from genome assembly GCF_027580195.1 of Bos mutus. NCBI lineage: Eukaryota > Metazoa > Chordata > Mammalia > Artiodactyla > Bovidae > Bos > Bos mutus. Next base: position 23,273,143 of record NC_091626.1, on the reverse strand, counting down.
AATGCACGGTTTTGAGAGACTACTGTAGCTTATAACTTTCTTCAAAATTGTTTTGTACTGATTAATGTAATTCCCAACAGCAGTTTAACAAATTGTTTCTCTTGTTTATAGAACATGCAGTGGATTTGTCCACATCATTGATTTTACTACCAATTCAACATTTCACTTTAAAATTTAATTTAAAACTACCAATTTTCGACTAATAGCACTTCCTTAGTCCTGTTTTTGTTTTCTTTATTTCCATTACTATCATTAGCAGTTGACGTTTGTTTCCCAAGAAAACATTTTAAAATCACTTCATGGATCAAGGAGCAGAGAGCCACAGACTGCTCTGAGACACGGTTGCTAGGTGGTCTGCGATGTGCACTTGTTCCCTAACTCCTCTGTATACTAGTCATTTATTTCTCGTGACTGAAGCTTGTCGGCAGAATTACTCTTTACCATGTATGTCACAGACCTCAAGGGTTTATAATGAAAACCCCATGATTATTAAATTCATAAATGCGAGACTTATACAGTGTAGAACTTGATTCTGTTTCTAGCTCTGGATAATACATGCTGTAATGATCACAGTGATCAATCCTTTATCTATGTCAGTTTTTCTTATGAAATAAAGTTTTTTCAAAAGAGAGATAAAATTTTATGCTTATATCAAAAAGATGCTATATTACTGAATGTATTTATCAACAGTGTTGTCTCTAGTTAGTTGTAGATGAAATTACTATATTCCCTCTGATTAGTTTTTCTTTTCCTATTTTCCTGCTGAGAAAGATAATGAAGTATTTTTTCTCTACTTTTTATTATGAAAAATTTCAAACATATACCAAAGGAGAGAAAGTAGAATATTGACGTTATATACTGATGACTTAGTTTTATAGTTAGCATCTGGCCAATCTATTTCAACCTCTGCCAACGTACATAATTAAAGCAAATCTCAGGCATCATATTGTTTCATTACTAAATAACTTCATATGTGAGTCCAAAAGACAAAGACTTTCCTTTTTTTTTTCTTAAGTATAATTGCGATTCTATTAATTATGCCTAAAGAATTTTAACAGACTTGTTTAATATCATCAGATAGCCAATCAGAATTCATATTTCCCTGGTTCACTCATAATTGTCTTTATATAGTTGGTTGGTTTGAATCAGGATTTAAGTAAGGTGTACTATATTTGATTAATATGTCTCTTAAGTTTCTTTTAATCTGGCATAGTTCCACCTCCCTATTATTTTCCTTTGCCATTTATTATTGTTACTTTTTCTGTGGAATTTTCCCCATTCTGGATTTTATTCCTTTTATCCCTGTGGTAGTGCTTAATATGTCCATCTATCCCTTCTTATTTCCCAGTAATTAGATTTAGAAGCTCATACAGATACAGGATTGATTTTTATTTTTATTTTGACAAGAATATTTCATAAATGGTGTTGTACACATCCTTCAGAAGGGTACATCCTGTCTGCTTGTCTTGATCTTTGTGATGTTAAGATTAATTTATTGGTAAAGGTATTGTTTGCCTGATCTGTTACTCATAAAATTCTCTATCAGCCTTATAACCAGTGTTTTAGCAGCCATTGAAAACTGCCTAGATTCACTATTTTGTTATAAGCTGTGAAATGGTATTACACTAATTCTATCATTCCTTCTTATTAGCTAGGATTTTTCTGTGAAGAACCTTATCTTAACCAACTCTTCATTATTTATTACCTTGAATGCTCTTCTTACTGGATAAATGATTCTTTATCAGTTTTTAGGATAACGAGTTGGTTCTCTGAGCATCAGTAAATCTATTTTAATGTCTTTGCACAAAAACAGAAACTTGGTGTGGTTTGTTTCAGTTTTTATTCCACACAGCTAAGATCATCAATATTATTAATTATTTATTATTTCTAAAACTTAAGGCTTTGGAGGTAGGGGTTTGAAGTCACCTAACTCAGTGACCTTAAGCAGGGAACCAAAATTATGCTGTAGAAATGCTTGTTTCTGCCAGATGAGTTCTATGAGCACAGCTGAGATTTCTCGAAATTATTTTCTAGTTCAAAATACAGCTTTCTTTCAGTTTCTGTAGCAGTGTTTTGCTAACTGATTGTCATTTTCCCTGATCATAATAATTAGTTGACATGCAGAAAATAGTTTTTTAATTTAGAATTGGTAAGAATCACATTGATATGTAGTGGATTTCTTGGCTATAACCTCTTTGTTTTATTGTGTATAGGGTATTTGCATAAAAACAAGATCCTTTTTGTCCTTACAGATTATTCATCTACTCTAGGGGTTGACATTTACTTGACACTCTAATCTGGTGTTTCAATATCTCAATCCTCCTTCCTGCATTAATTGAGAGGATGACATGGATGAAAAATAAGCAATACGAACTGATGAATCCCCAAGGACCCCTGATCCTGTTTTCATGCAAATATCTGTAACTGATAAAGATGATGGAAAGAAAAAAAATGCAAAAAAAATTTGTCCTCAAAACATGATTGTTTGTCACTTCCCTGGAGCATTGTTAGTGTTAGTATAGAAAAAATGTGAGCCTTCTAGGGCTAATAGCAACTAGATTGTATCTTTTGGAAGATGAACCCTGCCTCTTGATTTAGTACGTGATTATATCTCAGATAACCCTTTTGGTGTCCAGGTTTTAGAATGCAATAATGTTTTATATAGGTATTTATAGCTTTTCATGATTGGGGCCCCCAGACTTTATATGGGTAGTTAATTTATGTGAAATTCCCATGAAATATATAGAATTATAAAAAACTACCTTTACTGTATGAAAAATTCCATTTCTGTTGCTTCCATCTGAGTTCTGTGTCCTTCTTATTTTACCAAAACTATTGTAGTCACCTTCTAACTGCCCTCCTTGTGTCTCAGCTACCTCATATCAGTCCATCTTGTTTACCAATACAAGGTTAATCTTTCTAAAGTAGTGTTTGCTTTCTGTTTGTCCTTTACTCATAAGTCATTAGTAGTATTTCATTACCCATACAATAAAATTCAGATTCCTTAACATGGCTTTCAAAATCCCCTTACTCTGGGCTGAGCCTAACGTCTAGCCTTCTTACTGCTCCCGAACAGAATACCGTGCGTTGTCTGCATTTGAAATTCTCTTCCTGGGACACTTCCCCATCTTCTTAATTCAATTCATGTTGTTCCTTTTTTCAGGAAGCCCTCCCTGACCTATTTCTAATATAGGAATTTTATTTGTCCTTCATTGTTTAGCCAGAATCTACCTCTTTCATCAGCCTTTCCTTTTCAAACTTGATCTAGAAAGTAAACTCACTTTTCTGACCTCCGAGATAGCTCCTAGAGCAGTTCATTTGTTTCATTTTTTTGTCACTTTTACCATTTTGGGAGACTTTTGGTTTGTGTGTTATCTCTTAGATTAATTGTAGCTCTTGAAGGTAAGAATCATATTTTGGAGCTGTCTTCTGTAACCCACAGAGTACCTGCCATATGGTAGATGTGCAGTATGTATTTGCTGATTGAATGACTGAATGATCAACTCCTTAATGCCTTTTGATGAAATGAGCAGATTTTTTTTAATGAAATCCATTCACTTAAAACTGAAAAAGTGGAGCTTCTGGAAATTGTTCTTTTTCTGGATAGTTTGTGTTTTAATGATGAGTAGTAACATTTGAAGATCTCATAATGTCTGGAATTTTTCTTTTATGACAGTGGATGATCAACCACACATAGTAAATATAGTGTGAAGCTTCTTGATAATGGTTTGATTTTGTCTTCTACCTGACCCCTGCTCCTGCTGCTGCTGCTAAGTCGCTTCAGTCAGGACCGACTCTGTGCAACTCCATAGAGGGCAGCCTACCAGGCTCCCCCGTCCCTGGGATTCTCCAGGCAAGAACACTGGAGTGTGTTGCCATTTCCGTCTCCAATGGATGAAAGTGAAAAGTGAAAATGAAGTCGCTCAGTCGTGTCCAATCCTAGCGACCCCATGGACTGCAGCCCACAGCATTATTATGACCTGGACAGTGTTCATGATTTAGTCATGTAAGTTGTAGCAGCACATGTCTTGTTTTATTCCTCAGACCCATTGAACTGTCATAAATCTTATCGAATATTGATTCTCAACAGTTTTTTTCCATTAAAAAAAAAATTACCCCTGTCTTTGAAGGCTACAAACATTTTAGTAATTATGTGGATGACCTGCTTGCTGGCGATATTCAAAATAATTTTAAATGGAATGTGAAGATTGGGAAAGCAGCAGATCATGCAATTTGAAACTAGAGCTAAAGCTTGGAGTTCTGATTCATTTCTTCCCTTTCATTTTTTTTATGACAGCTTTACTGAGATGTAATTCACATACCCTGCAATTCACTTATTTATAGTGTACAATTCAGTGATTTTTAGTATTTTCAGAGATGTGCAGCCATTACCACAATCAATTTTAAAACATTTTTGTCACCCCTCAAAGAAATCCTGTACTCGTTAGCAGTCACTCCTCATTTTCCCCTAAACTCCATAGGCCTAGGCCACTACTAGTATACTTCCTGTCTTTATGAATGTCTCGTGTAGACATGTCATATAAATTAAATCATATTATGTGGTCTTTTGTGACTGGTTTCTTTCACTTACCATAGTATTTTCAATGTTCATCTGTGTTGAAGCATGTATCAAGACTTCATTTCTGTTTAGAATTGAATAATGTTCTACTGTATAGGTGTATTTTTAGGTTATTTACATTATATTTATCCACTAGTTAGTGGGCATTTGGGTTATTTCCTTTATTTGGCTAGTATGAATAATGCTGCTGTGAACATTCATGTACTCGTTTTTATGTGGACATATGTTTTCATCCTCTTTAGTTTATGACTAGGAATGGAATTTCTGGGTCATATGGTAACTCTATATCTAATCTTTTGAGGAACTGTCAGAATATTTTCCATACTGGCTGCACCATTTTACATTCCCATCAGCAGTGTGTGAAGGTTCCAATTTCTCAACACGTTGCCAATACTTACTATTTGTTTTTTAAAAATTATTACAAAATCCGTCCTAGTGGATGTATTATGAAGAGTGGTATTTCACCGTGGTTTGGGTTTGCATTTTTCCTAATAACTAGTGATATTGAGCATATTTTCATGTACCTATTGACTAGTTGTATGTCTTTTTTAGAGAACTATATTCAGGTCCTTTGCCCAGTTAAAAATTGGATTTTGTTTTTAATTATTGAGTTTTAAGAGTTCTTTATGTATTCTAGAAACAGGTTGCTTTTTTGATACGTAATTTGTAGAACGTTTTCTTACAGTTTGTGGGTTATCTTCTTACTTTCTTAAGGTATTCTTTTAGACACAGAAGTTTTAATTTTAATGAAGTCCAATTTATCAGTTATTTATTTTGTTGGTTGTATTTTGATGTCATACCTAAGAAACTATTGCCTAATTATAAAGATTTATACCTATGTTTTCTTCTAAGAGTTTTATTCTTTAGCTCTTATAGTTAGGTATTTGATCCATTTTAAGTTAATTTTTTATATATGGTATGAGGTTATGGATGCAAATTAATTCTTTTGAGTGTGGATATCCAGTTGTTTCAGCACCATTTGTTGAAAAGACTATTCCTTTCCCACTGAATTGTATTGGCATTTTTGTAAGAAATCAATTGACCATAAACATGAAGTTTTATTTCTGGACTCTCAGTTCTATTCTACTGACTTGTATATCTGTGCTTACAGCAGTACCTCACTGTTTTGATTACTGTAACTTTGTAGTAAGTTTTGAAATTTGGATTTGTGAGTTTTCCAACTTTGTTTTTCTGTTTGAAGATTTTTCTTTCTTTTTTTTTTTATGTTCTGGGTCTCATGAATTTCCATAGGAATTTTAACTTGTCAGTTGTTGCAAAGAGGTCAGATGACATTTGAGTAGGAATTGCATTGAATCTGTAGATTAGTTTCAGGGAGAGTATTTTCATCTTAATGAAATTAAGGTCATTCATGAATGTGGTATATCTTTCTGTTTATTCAAGTCTCCTTTCATTTCTTTGAACAATATTTTGCAGTTTGCAAAGTATAAGTTTTGCACTTCATTTGTTAAAATGCATTCCTGTCTTAACTTTTTTGATGCTATTATAAATGGAATTGTTTTTCTAATTTCATTTTCAGTTTGTGCATTGCTACTGTAGAGAAATACAATCAATTTTTGTATATTGATATTATATCCTGCAACTTTCCTGAACTTATTTATTAGTTCTAATTGTATTTTAGTAGATTACTTAAGATATTCTATATACAGAATTGTCATATGCAAATAGAGATATTTTACTTCTTCATTTCCAATCTGGATGTCTTTTCTTTCTCTCTTTTTTCATTCCTTCTTTTTCTTACCTTTCTTTTCCTTTTCTTTCTTCTTATTTCATTTTTATCTAATTGCCCTGGCTAGAAATTCTAGTATGGTGTTGAATAGAAGTGGCAAGAGTGGACATCCTTGTCTTCCTCTTGATCTTAGGGAGAAAACATTAAGTATGATATTGGGTTTTTTGTACATGCCCTTCGTCAGTTTGAGGATGTTATCTTTTTTGGGAGGCAGGGTTCTGGAGAGGGCACACCATTCAGCTTGTAGGATCTTAGTTCCCTGAGCAGCGATTGAACCCAGGCCCTTGGGAGAACATTAGACTGCTGGGGAGTTCCCTGAGGATGTTATCTTTTATTGTTAGTTTATTGAGTGTTTTTATCATGAAGAGGTTGAATTTGATGCATTTGTTCTTAATTACACTTCCCCATAAACCATATAATAAAAATCTCAGTTTGATTTATATTCATTTACTTGTACTGGTTTGAAATTACCTTGTACTATACAGGAAAGATTGGCTAAAAAATTGTTAAGTAAAGAAGACCACATTGAGTATATTACTGTCTAAAAAGCTTTAAGAAATTTAGCTTAATTTGCTACAAGTAATTGCTTCTGCTAATCCTGTATGTTCATTTAGCTATTTCAGGAAGGATTCTTGCTGCTGCTGTTGTTGTTGTTCAGTTGCTAAGTCGTGTCCAACTCATGAACTGCAGCATGCCAGGCTTCCCTGCCCTTCACTATCTCCCAGAGCTTGCTCAGACTCATGTCATGAACTGCAGCACGCCAGGCTTCCCTGCCCTTCACTATCTCCCAGAGTTTGCTCAGACTCATGTCATGAACTGCAGCACGCCAGGCTTCCCTGCCCTTCACTGTCTCCCAGAGTTTGCTCAGACTCATGTCATGAACTGCAGCATGCCAGGCTTCCCTGCCCTTCACTATCTCCCAGAGTTTGCTCAGACTCATGTCATGAACTGCAGCACGCCAGGCTTCCCTGCCCTTCACTGTCTCCCAGAGTTTGCTCAGACTCATGTCATGAACTGCAGCATGCCAGGCTTCCCTGCCCTTCACTATCTCCCAGAGTTTGCTCAGACTCATGTCACTGAGTCAGTGATACCATCGAACCGTCTCATCCTGTGTCACCCACTTCTCCTCTTGCCCTCAGTCTTTCCCAGCATCAGGGTCTTTTCCAATGAGTCAACTCTTTGCATCATGTGGCCAAGGTATTAGAGCTTCAGCTTCATCACCAGTCCTTCCAATGAATATTTAAGGTTGATTTCCTTTAGGATTGACTGGTTTGATCTCCTTGTTGTCCAAGGGACTCTCAAAAAGTGTTCTCCAGCACCACAGTTCAAAAACATCAATTCTTTGACACTCAGCCTTCTTTATAGTCCAACTCTGACATCCATACATGACTACTGGAAAAACCATAGCTTTGACTATATGGACCTTTGTTGGCAAAGTGATGTCTCTGCTTTTTAATACACTGTCTAGGTTTGTCATAGCTTTTCTTCCAAGGATCAAGCATCTTTTAATTTCATGGCTGCAGTCACCATCTGCATTGATGTTGGAGGCAAAGAAAATGAAATCTGACAGTTTCCACATTTTCCCCATCTATTTGCTGTGAAGTGATAGGACTGGATGCCGTGATCTTCATTTTTTGAATGTTGAGTTTTAAGCCAGCTTTTTCACTCTCCTCTTTCACCTTAGTTCCTCTTCACTTTCTACCATTAAAAGTGGTGTCATCTGCATATCTGAGGTTGTTGATATTTCTCCCGGCAATCTTGATTCCAGCTTGTGATTCATCCAGCCCAGCATTTTGCATAATGTACTCTGCATATAAGTTAAATAAGTGGGGAGACAGTATACAGCCTTGACATACTCCTCTGCCAATTTTGAACCAGTCTGTTGTTCCCTGTCCAGTTCTAACTGTTGCTTCTTGTCCTGTGTACAGGTTTCTCAGGAGGCAAGTAATGTGGTCTGGTATTCCCATCTCATTAAGAATATTCCACAGTTTGTTGTGATCCACACAGTCAAAGGCTTTAGCATAGTCAATGAAGCAGAAGTAGATTTTTTTTTGGAATTCCTTCTGCCTTTTCTAAATCCAGGACAGTGCTTAGGCTTAATTTAATCAGCTACCAGTTTTTAGAATAACATTTTATGGTAAAATAAGATTGAGACTTCCCCATTCAAACCTGGTACTTCGTTCTGGTAGTCTGCATTGATGAGGTTGTTTTTGCACTACAAATTATTTGGTGCAGCTTTTCTTTCTTTCTTTTCTTTATTTCTTGACCATGCAACGTTGGATATGGGATCCTAGTTCCCCAGTCAGGGATCACACCTGTCCCCCCTGCAGTGGAAGCACAGAGCCCTAACCACTGGACTGCCAGGGAAATCGCTGATGCAACTTTTTTTGGTGGATGGAGAAGGGCATGGGAATCCATTCCAGTATTCTTACCTGGAGAATTCCATGGACAGAAGAACCCTGTGGGCAGACTACAGTCCTTAGGGTCTCAAAGAGTCGAACATGACTGAGGCAACTTAACGCACACACATAGACACACACATGCACACACACACAGATGTGTGTGCACAAGCAGACTACAATCCATAGGGTCACAGAGAGTCAAACATGACTGAAGTGACTTCATACACAAACACGCACACACATAGACACACACACACAGACACACACAGTCCATAGGGTCACAAAGAGTTGAACATGACTGAAGTGACTTCACACACAAAGTTCAGTTCATTCGCTCAGTCGTGTCCGACTCTTTCTGACCCCATGGACCACAGCACAACAGGCCTCCCTGTCCACCACCAACTCCTAGAGTTTATCCAAACTCATATCCATTGAGTCGGTGATGCCATCCAACCATCTCATCCTCTGTCGTCCCATTTTCTTTCCGCCTTCAATCTTTCCCAGCATCAGGGTCTTTTCAAATGAGTCAACTCTTCATATCAGTTGGCCAAAGTATTGGAGTTTCAGCTTCAGCATCAGTCCTTCCAATGAATATTCAGGACTGATTTCCTTTAGGATGGACTGGTTTGTTTTCCTTGCAGTCCAAGGGACACTCAAGAGTCTTCTACAACACCACAGTTCAAAAGCATCAATTCTTCGGCACTGTCCAACTCTCACATCCATACATGACTACTGGAAAAATCATAGCTTTGACTAGATGGACCTTTGTTGGCAAAGTAATGTCTCTGCTTTTTAATATGCTGTCTAGGTTTGTCATAGCATTTCTTCTAAGGAGCAAGCGTCTTTTAATTTCATGGCTGCAGTCACCATCCACAGTGATCTTGGAGCCCAAGAAAATAAAGTCTGTCACTGTTTCCATTGTTTCCCCATCTATTTGCCATGAAGTGATGGGACTAAATGCCATGATCTTAGTGTTTTGAATGTTGAGTTTTAAGCCAGCTTTTTCACTCTCCTCTTTCACTTTCATCAAGAGGCTTTTCAGTTCTTCTTCACTTTCTGCCATAAGGGTGGTGTCATCTGCGTATCTGAGGTTGTTGATATTTCTCCCGGCAATCTTGATTCCAGCTTGTGCTTCATCCAGCCCGACATTTCGATTGATGTACTCTGCATATAAGTTAAATAAGCAGGGTGACAATATACAGCCTTGACGTACTTCTTTCCCAATTTGGAACCAGTCTGTTGTTCCATGTCCAGTTCTAACTGTTGCTTCTTGACCTGCATACAGATTTCTCGGAAGGCTGGTAAAGTGGTCTGGTATTCCCATCTCTTGAAGAATGTTCAGACTACCGCACAATTGCACTTATCTCACATGCTAGCAAAGTAATGCTCAAAATTCTCCAAGCCAGGCGTCAACAGTATGTGAACCGTGAATTTCCAGAAGTTTAAGCTGGATTTAGAAAAGGCAGAGGAACCAGAAATCAAATTGCCAACATCCATTGAATCATTGAAAAAGAACTGTTACCTTTGTTAATTTCTTATTTTAATCCATGAAGAAGGGCAGGGAGAGACTTCTTATACTCTGGATGGTCTTCTTTGTAGCCTGATATCAGGCTTACTTTATAATTCCTGTACTTCTATCTATAATAGTTAAATTAATTGTACTTGATTGATTAAGGAGAAAAATGATTTTTCACTAGCCTTTAACCTCTAGATGGCAGCATGAGTCTTACTGTACTTCTGGCTTTTTCTCTTCCCTTATCTCTTGAACTGGGTTTCTTATTGAGATACAGATTCTTATGACTTTACTGGACTGCTTGCCTAACTTTGTTGATGACTTACTTGAGTTTTAGCTTTTGGTTTTTCCTTTTCATCTCTCCATATTTAAAAAAAGATTCCTTTCTTAAGCAGTGTGTATTTTTTATGCTCAGTTTCCCTGTTGTCAGAAATAACATTTTGCTTTTGATTAAGGAGACTGGTAGAAAAAACCAAAAATGTGGTAATTTAATTCAGTAACTTCCATACCTGGATCTAAGACCCTCAGAATGGCTTCAGCTGTCTCATCTCAGATTGTCTTATCTCAGATTGTCTTGTTCTGTCCTTCAACTCTCCCAGTTACCAAGTGGTATCAGACAATGCCTTATTAAAGTAGGAATGTAAGCTAAAATTGATGAAATAAACCTAGATTTTCAAGGAGAGTTTGTTTTAAAATAAAGTTTCCGAGTGCTTAGCCATTTTGAGTGATGAGATAATAGCAAAAGAAGAAAGTGTTCAATTCAGCAACTGAGTGCCTACTTCCTACAAGGCTCTGTAGGGGATATGAAGATGAATAAGACATAATTACTGCCCTTTTGTAGATTAAAATCTAGTAGAAAATGGAGATAAGACAGTTAAGTAAATGATTCTTAATGGAAGGTAGAGGAGATAGCTCTGTAAGAGTACTAAGAACTCTGGGGATAGGGGAGAAGTGGCAATTACATTTGATTGCTACAGAAATGGCAGATAAGTTTCATATTGTATGTCAACACAGATTGATTAGTGAGGATTTCCTAGGGCTGTTGAACTGAGAATTTTGAGGAGTCTTGATTCAGAGAAGTCCATTAGTATGGTCAGCTGGGGACCCGGGAAAGGGGTGTGGTAGTACTTACTATTTCTGGATCATTGAAGATTAACTTTTTAAAGAACACAGGTTTTTGATGTGGAAATGTAAACAGACCATATTCCAGGTGGAATGAAGATCTGGAGCAAGCAGAGTTTGAAAGAACAGTTATGCTCAAGGAACAGTGTGAGTGATTTAATAAGGTCTTTAAGAAGCCCAGGTTATATTAAGGCTCATAAGAACTAAACGGAGGGAAATAGGAGTTGGGCTGAGGGATGAGGAATTAGACTCATAGGTAATGGGGAGCGTGTGAAATTTCTTTAAAAAGTATTTTAATGACTGTAACGTTAACTAATTTTCGTTACAAATGGTTTGTAGAGATACTTTATTTACTAAAAGACCGTTTACCACAAATTTGTTTACTGTAAAGATAAAGAAGAAAGTAAAAATAACCACAGCCTTACCAGTAAGAGATGGCCACTGTTGATGTGTTTCCTCGTCCTGGCCCTCCCTTTTCTATTTGTGTAGGGGTGTGTGTGTTTACACTTCTACTTGGACCCATATGTATACACAGGCATGCTTTTTAACATAACTGAGGCTATAGTGTATGTATAGTATGTAGTTTTTGTCTGTGCTCCCCCTCCCATTCTTTCTATCTTAAGCATTTTTCTGCATCATAAAAAATTCTACCACTGAAGATTTCTGAGTAGGGAAGTCATGCACCTTTTAAGAGGCATCATGCATAGGATAGAATGTAACGGTAGAGACAGGAGGCTGGAAGCTAGCAAGGACTGAGTCCAGCAAGAACGATTGAGGGCTTGAATGAATAGTGGCAGTGTTAATGGAAAGAACCGTACCAGCAATAGATGTTTCAGGTATATCATTTTCAGTACTAGATGGGTAAACTGTCTCGATGAATCTTGGGGAGTAAACTGTAATTAGAGTTCACCATGATGTTTTGAGCCTGCTTAAGGACAGGGAAGTCAGAAAGAGAAGAAAATTTGGTTAAACTAAAAAATCACCTCTTTTACGTATTCCTTAGTAGGTGGGCTTCCCTGGTAGCTCAGAGGGTGAAGTGTCTGCCTGCAATGCAGGAGACCTGAGTTCAAACCCTGGGTTGGGAAGATCCCTGGAGAAGGAAATGGCAACCCACTCCAGTACTCTTGTCTGGAAAATCCCATGGACAGAGGAGCCTGGTAGGCTGTAGTCCATGGGGTCGCAAAGAGTTGGACACGACTGAGAGACTTCACTTTCACTTTCTCTTGGTCGATGGGCATCTTAATTGTTTTAGAAATAAGTAAAAGCTGTTTGTATAGGTTAGTGTTACTAATAGGATGAAAACAATGCTTTTGCCTAGTTTAGTCACATTACTTAGGTAACAAGTAATGTTTTAGTTATTTGTTTTCTCAGGGAAATGCATGTGTGAAGTAAGATATCCGTAACTTCATAAATGGGTTTTTGGGGTCTCTATAACCTTTGGCAGATCATTACACCTCTCAATTGAGTAGATTACTTTTGCATAGTTTTATTGCATAGTAGTGCTTTTCCATTTAGTTAGCTACCTAGAGCTATGAAGGAAACTGTTATGTTCTTTGTATATGGTAGACATCCAAATCTTTGTTAACTGGAAAAAAATAATCAACAGTTTAAACTTGAATAATGTCAATTGGCCCAAAATATTTGATGTTGATGCATCTATTTTGTTGTTGTTTTTCAGTCACTAAGTTGTGTCTGACTCTTTGCAGACCCATGGATTTGCAGTATGTCAGACTTCCCTGTCCTTCACTATCTCCCAGAGTTTGCTCAGATTCATGTCCATTGAATTGATGATGTTATCTAATCATCTCATCCTCTGCTGCCCGCCCCCTTTTCCTTTTGTCTTCAATCTTTCCTAGCATCAGAGTCTTTTCCAATGAGTCAGCTCTTCACGTCAGGTGGCCAGAGTTTGGAGTTTCAGCTTTAGCATCAGTCCTTCCAATGAATATTCAGGGTTGATTTCCTTTAGGATTGACTGGTTTGATCTCCTTGCGGTCCAAGGGACTCTCAACAGTCTTCTCCAACACCACAGTTCAAAAGCGTTCATTCTTTAGCGCTCAGCCTTCTTTATGGTCGAGCTCTCACGTCTGTACCTGACTACTGGAAGAACCATAGCTTTGACTACGAACCTTTGTCAGCAAAGTGATGTCTCTGCTTTTGATACACTGTCTAGGTTTGTCATAACTTTCCTTCCAAGGAGCAAGCACTTTTAATTTCATGGCTGCAATCACTATTCACAGTGATTTTGGAGCCCAGGAAATTAATTGATGTATCTATTAATTAATAGCAAAGTTTTGATTGTATCTGCATCAGGGTTAAGTCTTCCTGTGAGTGAAGATTGCATTTTACATGTAGATGGAGAACTGTGGGATCTCTAATTAAGAGGGAAGTACTCTTGCCTGGAAAGTCCCATGAGCGGAGGAGCCTGGTAGGCTGCAGTCCATGGGGTCGCTAAGAGTCGGATACGACTGAGCGACTTCACTTTCACTTTTCACTTTCATGCACTGGAGAAGGAAATGGCAACCCAGTCCAGTGTTCTTGCCTGGAGAATCCCAAGGACTGGGGAGCCTGGTTGGCTGCTGTCTATGGGGTCCCACAGAGTCGGACATGACTAAAGCGACTTAGCAGCAGCATACTGCCAAATTGTCTTCCAGAAAAGTATTTACTACCCCTACCCCCTTGCTAACACCAAATATCATTTTTTAAAAATCATTGCCAACTTTATAGGCAGAATATTAATACCTTGTGTTAATGTTTATTTTTCTTCACTTGTGATAATGAACTTTTTCATGTTTCTTGACCCTCTCCATTAACAAGCACTAGAAATTGCAGAAAATGTAAATTTAAATTATTTTAACATGAAAAATTAAGTTAGCAAATTTGATTCAAAAGCACTTTATGGGCAGTATTGTAATCTGCATTTTTCAAATACCAAATGAAACTTGTCTTTGTTTTCTGCATTACCATACCATCTCGCCGTAGTCATTAGCATTTCATCCTATTTAGGTAGTAATACAGTATAAAATCCAGAAATCCCACTTTGAAGGGATCAGAGATATTCCTCATAATTAGAAATTGTCAATTTAGCCTTAAGAATTTTGTTTTCAAAAATGTATTATGATAATGGGGAAAAATACATGCCATTATTTCTCATTTTTCCCTTGGTTAACAAATTAGGATACACAAAGCCTCAAATTACCTTTAAGGCTTATAAGCATTCATATCTTTTTTCCATTAGTCGAGTTATTTCATAAACCCAACTTTGCCTCTGCAGTGGTTTTACACACAAAGAGGATTTTACCATAAAATGCTTGTGGTGTTTTATTCTCTTCTGACTTTGGGGTGGGGCAGGGAAAGATAGAGGTAAGCAGGCAGGGCTTAAATTAATTTTTTTGAGGTTGGTTTCAAAGTAGTATTCTGCATAGTTCTACAAAATGTGTGATAGGTAAAGGGATGTACGTAGTCAAAGAATTTAAAGTTTAGTAGTGAATAACCAAGTACAGTAGATACTGTATTCTATATTTGTATAGTAGATGACAATGTAGCTAGTAAAAATCATGTTAAAGCAATAAAGAGCATTTAAGGACAGAAAAATGCTCATTATATGTAAAGATAATCGCAAGGGAAAATGCAAGTGAAAAATTGCAGGACACAATGTCAGCAGTTTTTTTCCTTCTTGTTTTAAGAGCATGGGTGTAGACATGACTGGAAGGAAAAATACTAGGATTTTTTTTTTTTAGTTTTTATCTTTTAAATTATGAAAGTATGATAACACATTACGGGAGACTTGGAAAATACAGAACAAAGTTACATTAGTTCCCACTATATATTACAGTTATTTTTTAAGTAGATAAATTAAGATTTTTGTTTGGAATTTTAATATCAAACTCTCAAAATTAATAGAATGAATATACAGAGAAGCAGAAGAATATAGTAGACCTGGAAAGCACTGTGAACCAATTCAACATAATTAAGATTTATACAATTTTCACACAACAGTAGGATACAAATTCTATTCAAGTTCCCATAGACTGTAAACTAAAAGGCACTGAATATATCCAGAAACATAAAACAAGATGCAAAAATTTCATAGTCTAAAGGTATTGAAACCATACAGAGTCTGTTCTCTTACCACTGTGGATTATGTTAGAAATCAATATCAAAAGATATTTGAAAATAAGTCACATATTTTTAGTATAATGTGACATTTACTGAGTGATGTCTTCAACTTAGCCATCAAAAGTCTCAATAAAGTTAGACTGAAAAAAAAAACCCACAGGGTGATTGCAGAGAAGAAAGCATTTAAATGAGAAATTAATACTAGTATGTTTTGATGGCTGTCTTGAGTGATTTTTTTTTTAAGTTTTTTCTGAAATTTCTAAATCATCAACAGTGACCACATTCTGTTCTGAGTAGGGAAAAGCTATCTTAAAAAATAAAGAAAAATTATATGCCATTCTAGAAACAAAATTATAGTTTCTTGAAAGATCTGTGTTCTTAATTTCCTATACGGTTAAAATTTTAAACTCTTTTCCATTAAAGAAAAGTTATTTGCTTTCTAAATAAAAATTACTAGATCCATTAACAAAAATTGATCATTTTAAGCAAGTGATGAATAGCAAAATGAAAGTTAATGATATTAATACTTCATTTCCCATCCTTACCACAGTCTTCCAGAAGTAGAAGTTGGGTAACAAAAGGAGTGGGAAGCTCTTGAGTCAGTGGCAAGAAATGATTCAGTTTGTGAAAGAGGCATATTTTCATAAGCAAACATTGGCCAAGATTTTGTTCAGCTTTGTTTTCAGCCTTTCTTTGTAGCTGAAGAACTGAACTCAAGTCATAAGCTACTCAATAGGAGCAAAGCACCATGTAGAATGTCTATTAGTCTTAAATGGAATTGCAGCTGTTTGAGAAGTAAAATGGTCCTGATAATTTTTTTCCCCCTTTGGCTTGGAATACTGTATATGGTTTTGTTATGACAAAGAGGAGAGAGACTGAATAATTGCAGTTATTAGGTATGCATGCAAGTTGAGTTTCTTTCCAGGCTTTGGGTATAAGAATAACTGTTTCTGCTCCTGGGGAAGTAAACTGACATTTCCTGATATTTTTGTTTGATTCTATTTCATTTTTGATTCTCTAGAGATTTCAACAAAATGAAGAGTGTTTTTTTGTTGTTGTTTTAATGTAATATCAGTTCCTTTTCTTTTTTTCTAAATTCTCAACACTGTTTTGTGTTGGAAATATGATCTGGTAGGATGGCGATATTACATGAGAATTTATAGGTGATGATAGAGTGCTTTGCTGTGGGAAGTCTAGAAAAATAATGACATGTGGTGTCTAGAAGTCTTAATCTCTAACCATTAAGTCTAAATTAAAAGCTTGGCCAAGCTACCAATGTTTGGTGTACCTGAAAAAGACTTGAGAAATAGGAAAAAGAATGGTATTTTTAAAGGAAGAACTGTTATATTTGATTGACTCTGTTGTAGGAGAATACATTTAAAATTGGTTGGATAATAGTGAAGAAATCCTTTGAGAGAATAGTTGAATTTGACAGGTTAAAGTTTTGGATACTGAATACAAAAAGAACTAAAATGAAACTTTAGAATCAGGATATAAAAATATTCCACTGTTCTATCATTTTTTGTTCTTGAATACATTTTTAAAAATGGAAAGTGTACATGAAGAAAAGTACACAGATTATGTACAGCTCAATGAATTTTCATAAAACAGCACTCCCATATAACTGTGACCTTGAACAGATAAAAAAATAGAACCTTTCCAATATATAATACCTCCTTCATGCCCCTCTCAGTCACTACCTGCCCTTGGCTCAAAGTCAAGCACTGTTATGACTTATAATATAAAAGAATTTTGCTTGTTTTTGAACTTTAAGTGGAATTGCCAACTATATATTCTTTTGTGGCTGGCTTCTTTTGCTCAACATTTTGATTATGACATTCATGCATGTCATTGTCTTTAGCAGTCATTTGCTGTTTTTGAATTTTAGTTTGGCAATATTTTCCTTTTGTGTTAATGCTGCCCCTGTCATTTTAATTTAGGTTGTAATAATGTCTCAGCTGTAGTATTTTAGAAATAAATAGTAAATTACTTCTGTAACTTGGGGTGGTTGATTTCTTCTCCCACTTCTCCATGGAAATATCAGAATATCATTATTGGTATTGAATGAAAAAATTCACATTGAGACAATGAAGGTATGTTTTCCTCAACTCACTGATTTCCTGATTTGATGTGTAACTTCCCTGACACCCTTGTTGAGTGATGCATTTTTATGTATATTACCATTTGTCATTTGCAGATCCTTGGAAACTACTTTCCTAGAAAAGCCAAAGCACTTTTTACCCCCCCACTGTGTGGCATCTGGGCTCTTAGTTCCCCTACCAGGGAATGAGCCTGTGCCCCCTGCCTTGGGAGCACGAAGTCTTAACTACTAGACCACTAAGAGGCCTGTTGAAGCATCTTTAACTGTTTTCTTTGTTGACTAACTTGGGCATTACATGAGGAAATTGAAAAAAGAACTTGCATGATGAACTAATAACACAGTTGATACATATTTTGATACATATTGATACACATGCACAATTGATACATATTTTAGAATACGAATAGAAAGAATAAGGAAGATTTTAGTTTACTATTCAGTTCAGTTCAGTAGCTAAGTTGTGTCTGACTCTTTGCGACCCCACAGACTGCAGCACGCCAGGCCTCCCTGACCGTCACCAACTCCCGGAATTTACTCAAACTCACGTCCATTGTCGGTGATGCCATCCAATCATCTCATCCTCTGTCATCCTCTTCTCCTCCTGCCTTCAATCTTTGCTGGCATCAGGGTCTTTTCAAGTGAGTCAGCTCTTCGCATCAAGTGGCCAAAGTATTGGAGTTTCAGCTTCAACATCAGTCCTTCCAGTGAGTATTCAGGACTGATTTCCTTTAGGATGGACTGGTTGAATTGCTTGGCAGTCCAAGGGACTCTCAAGAGTCTTCTCCAACACCACAGTTCAAAAGCATCAATTCTTTGGCACTCAGCTTTCTTTATAGTCCACCTCTCACATCCATACATGACTACTGGAAAAACCATAGCCTTGACTAGATGGACCTTTGTTGGCAAAGTAATATCTCTGCTCTTTAACATCCTGTCTAGGTTGGTCTAGGTAGGTCATAACTTTCCTAGTTTCATTTTAGTTATTAAAATTTCCGTCCCTTAATTATAAAAACAGAGGACAGATCTTTTTGTATGTTTTTGGACCCCAATATGCTAGTGGTATAAGAAATACAGAGTGAGTAATACAAAATGGAAACAGAAGATCTAAGCAATAGAGAATTGTTAGAACAGAGAAAAGTTGTTTGGATGGGATGGGAAAACCACAGGTAATTACCCCGGAGCCATTGATTTCAGATGGATTATTAATGACTTAGTTAAGTGCTGTGCTTATAGACCTAACAATTTGCCCTGGAGTGAGAAATCTACCTTGTGCAGTGGATTATGTTTAGAAAGAGTTGAGCCTCCTATATAGGCTTCTTTTGAGGAATTGTTTTAGGTGTTAAAAAAGACGAAGCAACTTCGTGGGGACTGGAGCTACATCTTGTGAAAATCAATTTGTTCACTTCCCCCAGTCAACTAGAAAGGACAGGCAGCATGAAGAAGAAAATGCCTGCAGAAAAAGAGCTTGTTTGGGCATCTTTGCTGTGATGGTTTAGGAAATCAGCTTTAGCACTGTACATGATCTTTAGTGGCTTACCGTTTAGCATTGTTTTTCTTTTTCAGTTCATAGACGCTTTGTAGAAATGAGTACATTGTACCTAATGTACATGTGAGCAGTGACTTTACGGATGGATTTCATGATTCAAAACACGTCCACTGGAAGACTAGTTAATTGTTGGTATCACTGGACATTTTGGGAGACTTGTTTTTAAGACAAAACTCTTAAGGTGCCAGAACCAAGGAATTATATCTTATCTATAATTGGTAGGATGCAAAACTTGTTTGTCTGGTTTAAAGAAAGCTTTGGAAGAGTATACTACCTTAGTATATTCAGTTCAATTCAGTTCAGTCGCTCACTCGTGTCCAACTCTTTGCGACCCCATAGACTGCAGCACACCAGGCTTCCCTGTCCATCACCAACTCCTGGAGCTTGTTCAAACTTATGTCCATCGAGTCGGTGATGCCATCCAACCATCTCATCCTCTGTCGTCCCTTTCTCCTCCTGCCTTCAATCTTTCCCAGCATCAGGATCTTTTCCACTGAGTTACTTCTTCACATCAGGTGGCCAGAGTATTGTTGGAGTTTCAGCTTCAGCATCAGTCCTTCCAATGAATATTCAGGACTGATCTCCTTTAGGATGGACTGGTTGGATCTCCTTACAGTTCAAGGGACAATCAAGAGTCTTCTCCAACACCACAGTTCAAAAGTATCAATTCTTTGGCACTTAGCTTTCTTTATAGTCCAGCTCTGACATCCATACATGACTACTGGAAAAACCATAGCTTTGACTAGATGGACCTTTGTTGGCAAAGTAATGTCTCTGCTTTTTAATATGCTGTCTAGGTTGGTTATAGCTTTTCTTCCAAGGAGCAGGTGTCTTTTAATTTCATGGCTGCAGTCACCATCTGCAGTGATTTTGGAGCCCAGAAAAATAAAGTCTGTCACTGTTTCCACTCTTTCCCCATCTATTTGCCATGAAGTGATGGGACCAGATGCCATGATCTTAGTTTTCTGAATGTTGAGCTTTAAGCCAACTTTTTCACTGTCCTCTTTCACTTTCATTAAGAGGCTTTTTAGTTCCTCTTCACTTTCTGCCATAAGGGTGGTGTCATCTGTGTATTTGAGGTTATTGGTATTTCTCCTGGCAATCTTGATTCCAATTTTTGAATCTTGTAGTATATTAACTTATAGGAATTGTAGTATAGCTTAAGAAATACCTCTGTCTGATGAAACTCAGGCTAGTGGGGAGATTGATGACCTGAAGATAACATAAGGGAAAGAACAATTACCTGAAGATAAGTGGATAGGATCCAGGTGATAAATAGCTAATATTAATAGGAAAGGACAAAATAGTAATTAAGAGCTTGGGTTCTGGAAGCTTTATTACAGCCTTATGAATCTTGATCTACCACTTAGGCAGTAACTTGACTTTCTTACCCCTGATTTCTTCGTTTGTGAAATGGAGATGAAAATCTTAGAATAGTGTTTCTTAAGCTTTTTGGTGTCAGGACTCCTTTGCACTCTTAGAAGTTAATGTCAATCACCCAAAAGCTCTTGTTTGTGTGGATTATATGTGCATTTTATGTATATTTAATTTCTGAATTTAATTCAGAATTTAAAACAG
The DNA here is from genome assembly GCF_027580195.1 of Bos mutus. Lineage (NCBI taxonomy): Eukaryota > Metazoa > Chordata > Mammalia > Artiodactyla > Bovidae > Bos > Bos mutus. The sequence continues at coordinate 23,252,439 of NC_091626.1, read as the reverse complement.
AAAATTTTAAAATACTTATTCATTTAAAAATAGGAACAAACCCATTACATGTTAATATAAATATTTTTATGAAGAGTAACTATTTCCAAATAAAAAATGTTGATAAGAATGGTGGTTTTTACATTTTTCAAATACCCTTAATGTTTGGATTGATAAAAAGCTAAGTTTTCATATCTGCTGCTTTCAGTATGTTATGACACCTTTTGCTCGGTAGGCTCTAAATAACTTCAATGTTTGCTTCTGAGAGAATAAGTGAAAAAGCCATCTTAGTATCATACGTGTAGTTTTGAACTCATGGACCCTCTGAAAGGGGCTTAGTGATCCCCAGGATCCTCAGGGTTTTCCTGACCATTCACTTTGAGATGTTACCTTAGAATATTGTTCTGATAATTTAATACAATATTATTTATAAAATCTTTGCATAGTATATTAGTACTTAATAAGTGCTTAAAAGCTATTAACTGTTGTTATCATCATGGGCAGCATATGAGAAATTTTAAGCATAATAAGTGTATAATCATATGTATTTTCTTAAAAGACTCACTTTGCCAGCATGGTAGACAATAGGGTAGTAATAAAGAAAAGTGGTAACATGGGAGGAAAGTTAGATTTTTCTTTTTTAAATTAATTTTTTAAATTTTTAATTGAAGGATAATTGCTTCACAGTATTGTATTGGTTTCTGCCAAACATCAATATGAATCAGCTATAGGTATTCCTAAGTCCCCTCCCTCTTGTCCCCTTTTCCAGCAAGTCAGCTCTTTGCATCAGGTGGCCAAAGTATTAGAGCTTCAGCATCAGTTCTTCCAGTGAATATTCAGGGTTGGTTTCCTTTGGGATTGACTAGTTTGATCTCCTTGCAGTCCAAGGGATTCTAAAGAGTCTTCTCCAGCACCACAGTTCAAAAGCATCAGTTCTTATGGTCCAAGTCTCACAACATGGGTGAATCTCAAAAACATTGTACTCAATAAAGGAAGCCAGACATGAAAAATCACATATTATAGTATTCCATTTATATGAACCATCCTAGGTATGTAAATTCATAGAGACAGAAGGGAGATTGGTGATTGCCAGGGGCAAGAAAAAGAGGGAAATGAGGGCTGTCTGAGTAATGGGTAAAAGATCTTTTTGGTGGGTGATAAAAATGTTTTGTAACTTATATAGGTGGTAGTTGAAAAATATTGTGAATTTACTAAATGCCATTGAATTGTACACTTTGAAAACTCACTTTAAAAAATGCAGATTCGATTCAGTTTTTAAAAATGCATAGTATGATATTTGACACCTAGAAAGCTGTCGATAAATCTTAAATTTTATTACTGCCTAGTGCACCTTTATCAGGAATTTAGCTGTGTGACATTGAGCATCAGTTTCTTCAGTTGAAAAATGAAGCTGTTGGACTAAAAGACCTCTCAGATCCTTACAGCATTAAAATTCAGTATTTTAAGGCATAGTATTTAATTCTTGACAAAGGCTGAATCATGGGGACTTCCTGGTGGTCCAGTGGCTAAGACTTCGAACTCCCAATGCAGGGGGCCCAGGTTCGATCCCTGATCAGGGAGCTGGATCCCACATGCCACAGCTAAGACCCAGAGCAGCCAAATAGATAAATTAAATATTTAAAAAAAAAAAAAAGACTGAATCATGTAAGACTTCTTGGTTATATTGAGGATATTGGACAATATTCTAAGATCTCTGACAAGTCAATGGAGGGCATAGACAAGGAATATTCAGGTTTTGGCTGTGTAGAGACTGGTTTGGAGGGGGACGTGAGAAGAACTAGGGAGACCATGTAGGAGGTCATTGAAATAGTCTATAGACTGGTGATGGGACTTCCATCATGGTCCAGTGGCTGAGAATCTGCCTTGCAATGCAAGGGACACAGGTTTGACCCCTGGTCAAAGATCCCTCATGCCTCAGGGCAAAAAAGCATGCATGCTCAAACTACTGACCTGTGCACTCTGGAACCCATGAGACTCACGTGGTGCACAGAGTCCGTGTACCGCAATGAAAGATCCCACATGATACAATGAATATTCCACATGCCACGTAACCAAATAAATTGGAAAAAAAGACCATGGTGCCTCGAACTAGGATGCTGATAGTGTACAGGGAGCGATGTCCTTGAATTTGAGAGCCATTTAGGACAAAGAATAAGTCTTGATTGATTGGCTATAGAAGATCAACGGAGGTGGGGAGGAAGAGGGTGTCAAGGATGACTCCTAGATTTCTCCTCTGGGCGTGTAAGTTAGGGGCACGCAGACAACAATGGAAGCATTTTTGCTTTTGACTGAGATGGAATATCAGGGACTAGCTTCACCTTCTCACCTGAGACAGCTTTTTAAAAAACTACAGAAGATATGAACAGTGGTTTTTAGCACACTGGATGTCAGGCAATAAAAGATAGTGATCCCTGAGAGGAGGTCAGCGCTGTGATTATCTCAGTTTACTGTTTTGAGAGTTTCCAGGCTGCAGTGCTGGGAGGGGGAACTCAGGCAGAGAGTAGCAGACTCCCTGAGTTGAAGAAACAGAGTTAGGAGTCTGAAGAGACCAAGGTAGCAAGAGGTGAGAGGACAGAGTACCAGAGGGGAGAGGGCGGCATGGAGAGAACCCTGGAGATCCGCAGAGGGTTCTGCTAAAGTAATCAGCTGAGTACTCGCCAGTGCAGTCTTGTGAGGACGCTGTTATACATGAGGCTGAGGAGAGAGCCCCTCGAAAGGATTACAGGAAGGAATACTGGCTGGCACCACAGGGCCAGTAATAGTGCCTGCTCCCGCCAACCAGACAGCAAAATTCTCATCAGTCATAGGACTCAGAAGGGTTTGCCTCAGTAGTGGTGAAAGCGTTTGTCTTCCCTTCCAAACTTGACGCGTGCCACAACTGGAGACCCTGCATGCTGCAACCCCTGAGCCCTAGAGCCAGCGTCCATGCACTGCAACTAAGACCCGACGCAGCCAAATATATTAAGAAGAAAATCTTACCAGACTGGACACTTCAAGTATGTGCAGTTCATCCTATATGAATTATACCTCACTAAGGACTGATCTGTCAATCAATTGATTGAACTTTTTCCCCTCTTCTCTTAAGGATCTCTTCAACAAAAGTAATTTAAAGTAACTAAAATGAGCCAATCACTGTGATAAAAATTGAGGCTGCAGCAGTAAGCAAAGCAGTCATGAGGAAGACACACATCAAACCGTTACAGAAATAATCTGTGGTGAGAGGGTTGTGATGAGTGCTGTGAAGAAGTATAAGATTCCATAACAACAAATTTCCGTGAGACCTCTTCTGATCTGTAAGGGGTGATCAGAGAAGGCAGTCTTTTCTGAGGATGAGACAAAAGGATGCTACAGTCTGTCACTAAAGCTTTTTTAGAAGGAACAATAGTGGAGGAAGAAGTTTGTAAGGGAAGACAATGAGTTTGTTATTTTTTTTATTTGAAGTATAATTGATACAATTTGTATTAGTTTTGGGTGTACCAAAACTAATAGTGATTCAGGGTTTTGTTTTGTTTTTTTCAGAGTATATTTCATTATAGTTTCATTCATATTGTTATAAGATACTGTCTAATTTTATATGCCATACTGTAAATCCTTGTTTCTTATCTCTTTTATGTAGTAGTTTGTATCTGTTAATCACAGACTCCTAATCTCCCCCCCACCCTTTGGTGGTAGCCGCAAGTTTGTCTTCTATGTCTGTGAGTCTGTTTCTGTTTTGTATACAGATTCATTTGCATTATTTTTTAGATTCCACACATGAGTGCTATCGTACACTTCTTGTCTTTCTCTGACTTCACTTGGCATAACATTCTCTAGGTCCATCCATGTTGCTGCAAATTATGACTGATTAATATTGCATTACACACATATATATTATGGGCACTGGGGTTGCTTCCATGTCTTGACTATTATAAATAGTGCTGCTGTAAACATTAAAGTGCATGTATTATTTTGAATTAGAGTTTTTGTTTTTTTCTGGATGTATACTGAGAAATGGGATTCCTGATATATGGTAGCTCTATTTTTAGTTTTTTAAGGAACCTCTGTACTGTTTTCCATGGACTTCCCTGGTAGCTCATCTGGTAAAGAATCCACCTGCAGTGCAGAAGACCATAGTTTGATTCTTGCATCAGGAAGATCTCCTGGAGAAGGGATGGACTACCCACTCCAGTATTTTTGGGCTTCCCTGCTAGCTCAGTCAGTAAATAATCCGCCTGCAGTGCAGGAGACCTGGGTTCAGCCCCTGGGTTGGGAAGATCCCCTGGAGGAGGGCATGGCAACCCACTCCAGTATTCTTGCCTGGAGAATCCCCATGGACAGAGGAAACTGGCGGGCTGCAGTCCATGTGGTCACAAAGAGTCGGACACAACTGAGCAGCTAAGCACAGCACATACTGTTGTCCATAGTGGCTGAACCAATTTACATTCCCACCTACAGTGTATAAGAATTCCCTTTTCTATACATCCTCTCCAGCATTTATTATTTGTAGACTTTTTGATGATAGCCATTCCATCTGGTATGAGGTGATACCTCATTGTAGTTTTTATTTGCATTTCTCTAATAATTAGCAGTGTTGAGTGTCTTTCATGTGCCTGTTGTCTGTCTCTTTGTCTCCTTTGGAAAAATGTTTATCAGATCTTCTGCCCATTTTGGGGGCTTCCCTGGTGTCTCAGTGGTAAAGAATCCATCTGCAATGCAGGAGACACAAATTCCATGCCTGGGTTGGAAAGATCCCCTGGAGAAGGAAATGGCAACCCACTCTAGTATTCTTGCCTAAGAAATCCCGTGGACAAGGGAGCCTGGCGGGCTACAGTCCATGGGGTCGCAAAAGAGTCAGACACAACTTATCAACTAAACAGCAACAGTCCACTTTTGATTGGGTTGTTTGTTTCTCTGCTGTTGAGTTGTATGAGCTGTCTGCATGTTTTGGAAATTAAGCCCTTGTCAGTTGCATCTTTTGCAATATTTTCTCCCATTTCATAGGTTGTCTATTTATTTTATTGATAGTTTACTGTGCAAAAGTTTTTAAGTTTTATTAGGTCCCATTTATTTATTTTTGCTTTTATTTCTTTTGCTCTGGGAGAGTAATCTCAGAAAATATTGCTACGATTTATGTCAAAAAATGTTTCACCTATGTTCTTTTCTAAGAGTTTTATGGTGTCATGTCTTACATTTAGATCTTTATTGAGTTGGATTTTTGACATGGGGTTTGGCTTTTGGTGTGAATTCTCCATTGTGTAGGCTGTTGAATGCATGAGTGAGTGAGCAACCAGTGAAATAGGAGATGGAAATAGGAGTTTGGCTATTAAGAGGAAGAAAGGGTATTCGCAAGAGGAAGAAGTGGTCAAAGTTTCCTATTTACTTTAGGACAGTGGACTTAGATATATTTAAATTCTATGACAAAGATGAAAAGATGGCAGAGAGAGGTGAAAAGGGATAAAGTGTAAGCAAGGTCCCTGAGAGGGCTTGAAATGTTAGGGTTTAGGGCACAGGTGCAGCGGCCTTAGATTGATCATATGACTAGATCATACAAGAGGAAAGAGAGGTGCGGATTTCTTCGCTGGTGGGAAGGTGAGAGAGTGCCTCTATGTTTAGATCACAGACATTCCTTCTCTTTCGCTCTCCGCTTTAAGTTATATGTCAAGAAATGAAGAGTAATTAATTAGGTTTTTAAAATATTGCTTGTTTGTTTTCGGTTGCGCCGGTTGTTCATTGCTGTGCTTGGGCTTTCTCTAGTTGCAGTGAGCGGGGCTGCTCTTCTTTTTGGTGCACAGACTTCCCGTCGCGGTGACTTTTCCTGTTGCAGAGCACAGGCTCTAGGCACACAGATTTCCTTAGGTGCAGCACGTGGGCTTAGTTGTGGTGCACCAGCTTTAGTTGCTCCGCAGCACGTGGAATCTTCCAAACCAGGGATCCAACCCTTGTCCCCTGCATTGGCAGGCGGATTCTTATCCACTCTGCCACCAGGTAAGTCCTTTAATATGCTTTTAATTAATGCTGGATGGCATCCAAAAATTTTAACATGATTTATACATTTTTTATTTTTAAGTACTCTGGTTTCTTGTTTGCCTATGCAGGCCATCCTGCAACAAATAACCAGTCCAAATCTCACCCCTCATTGTCCAGTGTACTTGGTTACAAACAATGGTGCCTCCCCTGGTTTCAGCAATCTTGAGAGTATTCCTAATGTCAGCTTAGAATTCTTATATGCAGGAGTGCTTCTAATTGAGATTTAAAGGATAACCAAGAATAAAATCTGTTTGTATTTACACTTTTTTTTAAAGTAAAGAGAATTTTCTGGCCTTAAAGATCTCAGTTTGGAGTATCTTATTCTTTTCAAAATAACATCTAATGTGGGGGAAAACAGCTTCTAAAATGTAAAAGCTCTGCTAGGTTTCCTTTAGAGTGAAATTGGTCTTACAGCATTGTAGAGAAGATTAGAAATGGTATGTGAGAAGTGCTTAGTATGTCTAGGTAAGCAGCTAGATTGTGGCGTAAAGATGCAACTACGTACATGGTTTATGTCATGATCTATAAAAACAAGGGATACTGCTTAGTAACTGAAAAGAATTGTTAAACAGTCATAGAATCTTTTTTGAAATATTCATTTTAAAAGTTAAATATGAACTTTATTATTTTTTTTGCTATTATAAAACAGTACATATTCATTGTAGAAAATATAAAGAAAGCAAAAATCACCCCAAATCACAGCATCCTAAAATAGTAATCGCTTTTAACTTTTTGGTGAACACTTCTCCAAATCCTGCAAACATTTCTAAGAGGTATCACACACACACACACACACACACACACACACACACACGCACACACGCACGCACGTAAACATCCATGGTGTCATGCTACTCCTGTTCTACAGCCTGCATTTTTGACTTAGTGCATTGTGAACTTCCTTCAGTACCCATGAAAACAGCAAAATCATCAGTTTTGTGACTGTGCAGACTACCATTATAATATGGCTCAGCTGATAAAGAATCTGCCTGCAATGTGGGAGAGCTGGGTTCGATCCCTGGGTTGGGAAGATCCCCTGGAGAAGGCTACCCATTCCAGTATTCTGGCCTAGAGAATTCCATGGAGTCTATAGTCCATGGGGTTACAAAGAGTTGGACACGACTGAGTGACTTTCACTCCACATAATGTATTTCATTAATTCTTTCTTAATGGACATTTAGGCTGTTTCCAGTGCTTTACTAAAAGTAAATTATGCTGTAATAGCATCCTTTACTCTAGATCAAGTGAATGGCACATTAAAAACTTTAATATTTTGCCAAAGTGACCTCTGAAAAGACTTGTCCAAATCATATTTCTAAGAACAGTAAATGAAAGTACTTGTATTCCTATATCTTATAGCCAACTCTGGTTTTCCCTGGTGGCTCAGACGGTAAAGAATCTGCCTGCAATGCGGAGACCCAGGTTTGATCCCTAGGTTGGGAAGATCCCCTGGAGAAGGGATTGGCTACCCCACTCCGATATTCTTGCTCAGAGAATTCCATGGGCAGAAGAGCCTGAAAGACTACAGTCCATGGGGTCGCAAAGAGTCGGACATGGGTGAGTGACTAACACACACACACACACACACACACACACACAAAAGAGCTAACTCTAGATATCATGAAACTTTTTAGTACTTGCCCATTTTATAGGTGAAAAATTTTGTTTTATTGTTTTTTATATGTATTTCTTTGATTGCTAATAAGTAAAGTTATGTTTACTGGCAGCTTGTTTTTCCTCCTCTTACAAGTTTCCCATTTAAAGGTGAAGAAACTGAGGTCAAAAGAAATGAAGCGACTTAGATCTCGATCATCCAGGAATTTAGTGACAGGATTGGTAATCATAGCTTGTTAGAGTTGAAAGGGAATCTTAGAGATCGTTGAGTCTCAACCCTCTAATGTTGCAGATGCAAAAACAGAGGCCTAAAGATATTAGGTGACTTGCCTAAGGAAAACCACACAGCTCATTGGGGACAGAACCAGAAATCTGAATCATGTCTTATGAAGAGGGAAAGGCAAGTAACATTTTTGAGCCTGCTATTTCTTTTTTTAAAAATTTATATGGCTGCATTGGGTCTTAGTTGTGGCTTGCAAGCCCCGTGGTTGTTGCATAAGGGCTTAGTTGTCCCACACATGTGGGATCTTAGTTCCCCAACCAGGAATCACACCCGCATCCCCTGCACTGGAAGACAGATTTTTAACCACTGGACCACCAGAGAAGTCCCTAGCCTGCAATGTTTCTCACGTGTACTTTCTCATTTAATTCTTTCTACTATTCTTCTGTTATTCCAATTTGAGTAAATGAGGTAACTGAGGTTCAAAGAACTTCAGTGATTTGTTCAGTCACATACTTAGTTATTTGCCAAACTGGACCTAGAGTCCAGGTCTTCTGATTTTTAATCCAGGGTTACTGTTGCCTCATAGAGTAGTAACAATAGATGTGTTTCTTGGTTTCATTCAAATACTCATTTGATAAAATATTATTTGCCTCTTAGAAGCTTTTAAATAAAATTCAGCCTGTGTTTAGTAATTCTTAATTGGTACTGGACACCAATCTGACAACAAACTAAAGGAACTGATCATTGTAAGCAAAAGCTAATCAGAAACCATGTCTAATGCTTACTGACTGGCTAGAACTGAGATCTCTGAACTAGACATGACCTAAGTTTTGTATGGTGGTGATATCTGGGTTGAAAGTCTTAGTATTATCTTAGAATTATTTTTATTCCATAGAGAATAAAATCTTAATATATAAATTGAAAATGACATTTGGGTTCTCTGAAGTGTAAAATGGATCTCAAATCATCAAGGGGTCAAACAGGAACAAAATCGAAACCTTGTCAATTGCATCCTCCATATCTCTAAAAAGATCTGTTAACCTTCATTTCTTGACAGGGCCCAGAATTTCAAAATCATATTAGAGCTAATTTGGTAGGGCTTCGTCCCATAGAGATGCACAGAGATGAGTATTGACTTGTGTATAACTTTGTTGACACTCTTGGTTCATTCAATCATGTGGAAGTTAGCTGGTAAAATCTGTGTTCTTTGCTTCTGCTTTCCAGACAGATCTTGTGTTTGGGTTGGTGTTTTTAAAACCTGCTAGTTTCGTGTAAGTAATTTGCGGAAAGTAGAAGAGTATAGCATGTGATAAAATCATTTTTTCCTTCACAGAGAATTTTACAGGCTTATAGAATAGAGAGGCCAACAATTAACTCACAGTATTCTAGTCTTCAGTACTAGGGATCTGTTAAGCTTATTGTTTAAGAAACAGACATTATTTCTTGTCTTTGGTATTTTTCTGATTTACTTTATTGGAATAAGAGTTAAACATTAATTAAGACTTCTAGATTCTGGTAAAGTTTGGAGGTTTGGTTTTGTTTCACCTTTTTGTTTTATTTTTCCCTCCCCTCTTGTAACCTTTGTCCTTAGACAAAAATAAAAAGCAAAGAGCTGGGTAGTTGAGGGAGTGGTAGAGCTAAAACTAGACCACTTTGAAGCTTATGCAGAGGTGGTTACATAAAGAGTATAGAGCATTGGTTGAGTCTATTGACAAGCAAGTATCACCAGAAGTAATTCTTATTCTAGTATCAAACCTAATAGTCCTTTAAAATCTCTTTTGGAATGTTGAAAAGAGATCAAATGAAACCTTCAGAATGATTATTTATAGGGAAAGAAGAAAACTCCAATTTCATTCACCCATTGTAGCTCCACTTTCTCATTTTAATGCTCAGTCCACAGTGGCGATGGTAAAAGATGTCCTGCACCTGCAGAGATGGCAGTGGGAGAGGGGACATCATCTTTCCATTTATTGCTTGTTGCAGTTTGGCCTGTTTACAAATGGAATTGCTGTATGGGTGCTTCCAGTGGAGAGTGAAGGGAATCAAGGTAGCAAGCAGCAAGAAAGCATTTACACATGTCCCGTGAATTGGCTAATTTTTAACATGCAGTTAGTTAAGAAATGATTACAGCCTGAGGAGTCATGACCTCAACTTTTCATCAGCTCCATTGGATTGTGCCTCAGTTTGGAAATGAAGGAGGTATGTGGGAAGTTTTAATTGTACCTGTGTGATTTATCCCTAGTCAGCTCTTTAATTTCTTCTGGCTGTCTGAGGTTTCCGACATGCTGTAAATTTCCCCAACTTTTTCATTATCTGCAATTTCTTTATGACTCGTGAATCGGAGTGGAGAGAGAGTGTGGATTTACAGCGGAGATAAACATGTCCATAAAGTCTGTATCTGTGTCAGTAATTGTACTGCTGTCAGTGACTGTCCTGTTTTACAGGCCTCTCTTGGGAAGGGAACCGGCTTCACTACCAGCAGCAGTGAAGTGCTTGGTTTGATTTGCATTAACTTACTGGCAGATTAGGTAGGAATGGTGGGGTAGGAATTGATACTGGATCTTGGCCTCTCTTGTTTATTTGTTTGTGTGTTTGTTTAAGGTGAAATGACTTTGTGTTGTATAACTGTGTGTTGAAAATAGAACATGGATAGTGTGTATTTCCTAAGTGCAAGTGCACTTATTTTTGGGTACGGTATGAAAAATCCTTTCTAACTTCATTCATTTTACACAATGCATTTAATGTGCTTTTCTTTTTCTATCACTACTGATAATTAAACTTGGGTCTTTTTTCATCTTTCCATTTTCCTTTACTTTGAGTTAAAACATGGGGTTTCTCTCTTAGAACATTCATTCCTCTTCAAGAGTGGGACTAGCCAGAATCTGGATGATGACTACATCTGCCATGTCTTAATACTCAACTGTTGATGGTTCTTTCTTGATGGCTTGAAGTGGTGTGCTTGTGACCATTTGCTGTGAGAGAGAAGTCTTAAAATAGAGAGGAATTCTTCATATTCCTGTCTTCAAAGACCCTTCAGGAACCCTGTAGTATTTTCTTTGTTATAGCAGTTGTGAAAAGAAACTGAAGTTAAGTGAAGCTCTTTTAAAATAGATGGAGAATCAAACATATACTTTTCTTTTTTATATTTGATATTTGAGCAGATCCCTCAAAAATAAAACTGTCCTTGCATATCCTGAGCCTTCTGTGAAACCTTAAGAGTAGCAGGTGACAGTACAGTCTGACAAAGAGGATAAGATGCGTAATATAGCTCAACCTTCAGTCAGCCCATGAGCCCAAATAATATGGAACATTATCTTGATAACTTTTATCGCCTTTAATTTCTCTTCCTTCTTCTGCTTGCATTCTTTTTGCCATCTTTCTACCAGCAAGTGAGAGAGGGAAGATTAAAGGAGATGCTATAACATGTAATTATTTGGCTTTTTTCCAGAAGCTAAAGACAATGGCAACCCACTCCATTACTCTTGCCTTGAAAATCCCATGGACGGAGGAGCCTGGTAGGCTATAGTCCATGGGGTCGTGAAGAGTCGGATACGACTGAGCAACTTCACTTTCACTTTTCACTTTCATGCATTGGAAAAGGAAATGACAAACCACTCCAGTATTCTTGCCTGGAGAATCCCAGGGACAGAGGAGCCTGGTCGTCTGCCTGGGGGTCGCACAGAGTTGGACACGACTGACGCGACTTAGCAGCAGCAGCATAGGGGAAAAGTATGGTTAGAGAAAACTATGGCTGAAATGAAATTTGAAATTATTTGTGGGTTTAATTCTTTCTCTCTCCTCTTGCCATGATAGGGTTTCTTCTTACTCAACAGGGAGAAACATTTTTGAGTGAGAGGAATAAGCTACTCAGACCCTTTAGTTACTATTAGTGAACTTGCCCTCCTTTAGAACAAAGACCCTTTACCACTCATTTTTGTCTTTCCCATCATGCCAAGCCGTGTTCTTCATGGAATAAGCTTGTGAAGTTACATTGTTAACTAATTCTAGTTTGGGAAAACATCTAGTATATGGCTTACTCAGTCCAACTTAACAAACACACTCACAATAACCTAAAACAACCAACCAAACAAAATTTCCAGTTATCCCCTTAACTTGGTGTTGTGTGCTGTGCTTAGTCACTCAGTCATGTCAGACTCTTTGCAACCCCATGGACTGTGGCCCACCAGGCCCCTTTGTCCATGGGGATTCTCCAGGCAAGAATACTAGAGTGGGTTGCCATTCCCTTCTCCAGGGGATCTTTCCTACCCAGGGATTGAAGCAGGGTCTCCTGCATTACAGGTAGATTCTTTATTGTCTGAGCCACCAGGGAAGCCCAACTTGGTGCTATAACATCCTATTTGGTTTAATGAGTGTAAAGAATCATTTCTTTTAGTGAATGCAATATTGGAGGTGTTTGACATCCATTTTGCTGTTGACCTTTATTTTTTATTTTATCTTTTATCCATTTTGTAGAGTCTGACTATAAACACATTGAGTTTGGACTAAGATAAGGAGCTTCATTCCTATGCCTGCCCAGTTAGTCAAAAGAAGAATGAGATGTCTAGCTAGGTCTGACCATAGAAATAAGCTTTCTGATAGCTCAGGTTGAAAGGCTTATTATTGCTAACAGTAGCTCCTCCCTGAAAATACTTAGTTTTATAGGTATAGAATTCTAGAGTTCTTCCTGGAACTTTACAGAGGAAGCATTTTTGTCCTGGTTGAAGAGAAAATAGTTTATGGTTGTCTGCTTCTATTTCTGCTGCTGTCACCTGTCAAGTTCGGTAAAAACAAGGGTTTTAATTAGCCAATAATCTCAGTGTTGGAACATAATGACATTAACAAAGAAGAGAGCAACGCAATAAAAGATTACTTGAATATTAAGTTGTATACCTGCTATTCTCTGAAAGGGGTCCACAGCAGGGATGGTAACATTATCTTAAATGTTTAGTAAACATAAGCACTGGATAGCATGGTTCAGTAACTGTCTTCCACTTGAAAAAGCACAGGCAGTGTCTTCCTCCCTCTCCTTAATCAGGAATCCAGGAGTAGCCAGGCTTGAAACTAAAGGGAGGGCTGGAGCATGATTGATCTGTTAACTGTTTGTAGAAAGGATAATTCTTAGGTGACTGTCTTCCTGTGGTGGTTTACTTTTTAAGATCCCAGACTTCCTTAGAGATGTAGGTTAAAAATAACTTATTTCAAATTATCAAATAAATGAATATCAATATCATGAATATATCGGGAAAAAAGCCCCTTTCTACTAGCTTAAGAAGAAATTACATTGTCTTCTTTTCCTCCACTGGTTCATCATGAAAAAATTTTAAGCGTCCACGAGATCACCATAGCCATAGATATGAATATCGATGTGTGTATATGTGTGTATGTTTTTTTTTCCCCATCTCCTTGAACTATTTTGAAATAAGTTTCTGACATCAGGCACTTTACACCTAAATACTTCAGGATACATTTCCTAAGAATAAGGACCGTTTCCTGTTATCACACCCAAGAAAAATTAACAGTAATTGCAAAATATCTCATATCCTTCCACATTCAGAATTTCTCAATTGTCTCAAAATTTTGTGTAGCTTTCTTTTTTTAACCAAGATTCAATGAAAGTTAAGGCACTGTAAATGCCAATACATACTTGATAGAAGAACATTTAGTACTAAATTCTGCACACCAGCTTTTTAAAAAAAACTAGTTTTTTTTCCTTATAATGAACATGTATTTACTCAAATGACTATCATTTTCCTCTAGAATATTGAGTTTTAAGTTCTCCATCTACATTAAGCCTGCTTTATCCAGCTTCTTTAATCTGTTTCTGGTATTTTCCCCTTCTCCTGGCAGAATTAGCTGTAGAATTGATCTTTTCTCCAATGACTACCTTACTCCACAGTCAGAGTAATATTTTCTAAACACAAATTGACATGGCCTTATTCTCTTCTTAAAACCCATCAATGACTTTTCACTGCTCTTGGAATAAAATTTTTTTTAAAAAACAAATCTTTACATTGGTGTTATAGCTCTGCATGGCTTGGCCTTTTTCACACCACGTTCATGTGACATGATTCTTCCCTGTATGAAGGAAACTCCTAAAGAGGAAAAAAGTGAGGTAAGAATTCAAGGAATACTTCTTGGAAGAGATGAAACTTAAGTAGAAGTTAATGGCTAATATTTGTAGTATATGGTAAGAAAGAAGACACTTTGGACTGAGAAGCAATTTTGGGATATGAGAACTGTGGTTGGAAAAGTGAGGAGTATCTAAATTATGGAAAGCCTGAGGAATCATTTTCAAAAGTCTAGCAGTCACCTCCATAGAGAATTGAAGGGTGTGGTGATGGGGCTGAGAGACCAGCTAGGAAGCTGTGGCAGTTTAGGAATTCAGTAACTGCTTATACTAGATGGGATGGTGTGAATGCAAAGGAGGGGACATATAAGAGATATTTGTGGGGGGAGGGGCGGGAACTAGATATGAAATTGTAGTAAAAAACTGGAGAGACATAAGAGTAAAAACAATGTCAAGATTTTAAGCCACTGTGACCAGGAGAATACAATTTAGGGTGGAAGTGAAGTATACATTATAAAACTCCAGTATTCTTGCCTGGAAAATCCCATGGACAGAGGAGCCTGGTAGGCTGCAGTCCATGGGGTCGCTAAGAGTCAGACTCGACTGAGCGACTTCACTTTCACTTTTCACTTTCATGCATTGGAGAAGGAAATGGCAACCCACTCCAGTGTTCTTGCCTGGAGAATCCCAGGGATGGGGGAGCCTGGTGGGCTGCCATCTGTGGGGTCGCACAGAGTTGGACACAACTGAAGCAACTTAGCAGCAGCAGCAGCAGAAGTGACTTAGCAGCAGCAGAAGTGACTTAGCAGCAGCAGGGAATCCAAGGGCTAATTGCTGTTTTCACTGTGTCTCACATAGCCTTGATTATAATAGGCTATCATTATTATTGAGTGATGATTGAATTATTTCTAAAGCTTGGTATTATGTAGGTTCTGGGGATATTACTGTTTAACATAATAGAATTTGCTTTATAGCCAGTAAAAAAAAAGCACCTATAATGCCCTTTATTAATACATTACCTGGTTAATGTAATGTAATTATTATAATAAATGTGATATTAATATAATAAGCTATTTTCATAATAACTATATTGCTAGTTTAAAAAATAATCTAATTCCTAAGAATACTTTTTGGCAAAATACATAAATAGATTCATTTAGAAGCATTTTTTGAAAACTTGGCCCCAAATGCCAGATAAAGCTATTAGACTTATGCTGCTTAAGATGGTAAAAATCAGCATTTTAACTCTTCATGTTTAGAGACAACTCCTTGCTTTCCTTGCAGCACTGTCTACTGCAAAGTGTGCATGAATTTGGCCTACTTCTGGTGCCTGGATTCCCATCCTCTCAGTGGCATCAGTGTTAAGGCAGCCTTCTTTACCTTCTTGATCCATATTAAACCTGTCTTGGGAAGAGTCTGTTTATTGGATAATATAGCTACACTGGGCTCTATGACAGTATCTTTTGCTGCCTCATTAACTCTGGAGCATTAGAACAAGATAAAAATGCCCTAAAGCCTCTTATCTGATGTCTGGTGTAACCTGCTGAGAGCGGGGTGCCATTAGTTTATGTTAGAAATCAAATGGCCCTCTCCAGTGCGGGAAGTACTGATTAAACCTGAAGTGTCCCTGGAGGACTCTACAGCTGTCACAAGGGTGGTGGCTGTCCCTCACCAAAAGGGAAATCTGAGCCAGAGGTCCCAGTGGGGTGGTGCTTTAAGTATGCGCACGTGGCTGCCCCAGCTGTTCTGCTTTGCCTAATGAATTGTTTTACAAGAAGAGGCTGGGTATTGTCATCACAAGCTGCCTTCCTTAGGGACTGGAGCAGGCCAAATAATAAGTAATGTTAGTGATGGTAATTGAAATGTGATGATTCTCCTGGGATCTTTATAGCCTAGAGCTGGTTGGCACTTGTGGATTGTCTTGTCCTACCAAGGCCCTATATGGAGTGTGCCTTTTTTTTTTTTCCAGTTTCATCATAATGTTGTGATTTTTTTTTCCCTTTTTTTTTTCCCCCTCTCCTTCCCACTATAGAAGTTTATTGACCAGGGCAATCTTAGGAATGTTATAGTGGCTTTAGGTACAAAAGGGACAGCTTTGACTTTTTCATTCAAATTATCAACACTCCAGTAATAAAAAAGTCTTTGGGGAAAGCACTGCAGAGATCTCACCAAACTTTTAAAAAAACATTTTAAACTTACACAAGTAATTCAAGCTCTTGATTTAAAAAAATTTTTTTTCATAGTATGGGAGGATATGAAAGTGTTAGTCACTCAGTCCTGTCTGACTCTTTGTGACCCCATGGACTGCAGCCCACCAAGCTCCTCTGTCCATAGAATTCTCCAGGCAGTACTGGAGTGGGTTGCCATTTCCTTCTCTAGGGAGGATATGAAGTGAAAAGTAAAGACCTTACCTGCTGAACTTATTCAAGATAACCATCAATGGTTTCTCCATGAACATTTCCAGACATTTCTATGTATTAATGAAGTTTATATATGTTCCCCCACACGGATGAGATCATAATACATATACATGCTTTGTAACTTGTTTTTTCCTCCTCACAATTATCTTGGATATCTTTCCACAGCAGTACAGACAGATCTACCTCATTGTTTCTCAGTTGCTTCATGGAATTTCATAGTGTGGGTATACCTATACTATGCTCTTTTATTTAAAAAATTCATTTATTTTTGGCTGTGCTGGGGCTTTGTTGCTGTGCCGACTTTTCTCCAGTTGAGGCGAGCAGGGGGTACTCTAGTGGTGGCGCACAGGCTTCTCATTGTAGTAGCTTCTCCTTGTGGAACATGAGCTTCAGGGTGCATGGGCTTAGTCGTTGTGGTGCTCGGGGTTAGTTGCCCCATGGCATGTAGAATCGTCCCAGACCAGGGATCGAATCCTTGTCCCCTGCGTTGACAGATAGATTCTTAATCACTGGACCCCCAGGGAGGTCCCAATGCTAGACTCTTTGTAGACAGTTTGACTTGGACCTGTGAGTGAATACTTACTGAACCAGTTGGTTGCACTTTACTGATTTGTGTTCTATGGTTCAACCTGTGATTTTACATGAAGTGATTTCCCCTCTTCAGGAATGTTGCCTTTACATGTGGGACTGTTTTAAATTAGAAATATTAGAGGCCAAAATTTTTTGGAGGAATGGTGTGAGTCTAGTCATGGATCATCAGCTGGACATAATGTAGTGATTTGCACCCGGCTGTGTGTTTTAAATTCTTTGCTTAGTTAAATGAGACGTGTTCTGTCCCAGATAGGTGGGGAAAACAAATAGCCTTTAGTGGATGTTGTCTAAGGCATTGACTGGAGGCTTCCTCTGAAGTTGAATGAGTGTCTTCTCCCCTAATTTTCTACCTCACAAGTTCCAAGAATCAAGTTATGAATGCAGTAATGGACTTGGAAAATGTTGTCAGCACGTGAAAATGAGGACTTAGGTTTCTTGTGTAACAGCTTGGCTAACAAAGGAGGTTTGTGCCTCAAGAACTTTAGGGCCCTTGCTGGGAGTGGCAGTGTGATGAATGAAGCAAAGCAATTTTCTAGGAGCATTTCAGGGCAGTGATGGGGAAAATCAGTTGTCTTCTCAGGCTAACAGAAACCTAATTTTAGTTACATCCATCTTCAATAGAATCTGTGCAAATTGAGTGGTAAAAATTTTCATTTCCATCAAAAGTAGGAACATTATAGGTCTTTTAAATTCAGAGCTCTTTAGATTAATTCTCTCAACACTTCAAAGTTCTGATTTGCCCAAGTATGGAAGAGATGTCATTCTAATAAATTGTGAAGTGCCAACGAGTTTTGTTTCAAATTTCTTACACCGTAATTTTCCTCCTTGGTGTTAGTCATTTGAATTGTTATACAATGCTTAATACTTGGAGGCCATTATTAGTAACAATTACTGCTGATACCCAGCTTACGTATTGTCCAAGTCTTCTTCAGTAGATTCTTGGGAAACATAGGTATCCAGCGATTTCTGGGGCTCTTGTGCACTGTTAGAGATCCTCTAGACCTGTGCTGTTCAAAATGGTAGCCACTAGCTGCATGTGACTGTTTAAAGTTAAACAAAATTTAGAATATAACTGCTCAGTTGCACTCCTCAATAAATGCTCTTGGTAAGCACCTCCAGCTGGTATCTACCACTTTGGACTGCACAGACATAGGGCATTTGCATCCAGTGGCACTACTCTAAATGTTGGCTAATTGTGTATTCCCTGTGAACCAAGAGTCATTTTTACATTTCTAAAGAATTATAAAAATGAAAACTGGAAGAGTATGAGACAGAGACTGAATGTGGCCCACAAAACCTAACGTATTAACTGTCTAGCCTTTTACATGAAAAGTTCGCTGGCATTTGAACCCGTGTCCACTTCTCTTGATAACATTTCAGTTTTCTGATCAAGTTAGATTAGGGGTTTCCCTAAGCCACCAGACGATTGTGAATCTATTAAGCAAATTAGGCAAGTTTGGAACAGAGTTTCTTATTATAGACAGAACACAAGTGAGATGAGATTCAAAATAGGTAAAATTTTTTGTACTATAAATGACCGACTTTAAACAAACAGCTTTGTGAATAATACCTACAGTGTAATAGAACATCATTCTGATTTTATACACTATTTTGTGTCTTTTAAGTACTGTGTTATCTTACTCTGAAAGAAATGGAATGAATATGAATACATTTCAGCAGATGTGTTTGACCTTTCAACAAAGAATTTACCATGAAGATTTTTAACTATTCAATTTATCTTTGACTGTCAAATTATTTCAGTCAATTTCTCCTAGGAAAAATGAAGCAAAAAGATGCTTATGCTGGTTTTTCTCAACATCTGAGAGAATCTTCCCTTGCCAAAGGTCACTCTAACAATTTCTCATTAAATATAAAGCTTATGAAATCTGTCTATAAAATGAGCATGTGGCATTTCTGTGGTAAATTAGAGTCAACTTGTTGCTTTCAGGGTAGGACATTCATGGAGGAACTTTATGATTAAATTTATGAAACACCCCCCTCCCAGATTTCTTCTAAGTCTTCAATGTCATCCTCTTTGTCATTCTTTGCGAAATCATCTCTAAGTCTTCTTGCTCTTCTAATTCTTCCATATCACTTTTAAGTGTGCCCGCCAAAACTTTACCACCCTCTTGTCTTGTTGGCATTAATGCTATACTCTTTATTACCTGTGACAGTAATCTCCTTGAAGTCATACACTGCTGTCTTTCATAAGGCACACAAATAACATTTACCCTTTTGAATCACCCAATCTCCAGTAAGAGATTCCATGATATTTCTTACATAATCAAGGATGTACCTCTTCTAAAGCTGGAAGTTACCAAATTTGAGATCTTTGTTCACAGCACTTTATGATGCCAGTGAAAGTATAGCAGAGTCATATACCTTGAGCTTGTATTTTACACTCCAATTGAAAAGTCAGAAGAATTAAGTGGAAGGAGCATCACCTTAACTTAGAGTTGCAAACTATAGTCATTAAGGACAACCTTGCACATTGTTCATGATGGGAGAACTGAAATTCCAGCTTTTTAGAAATTAGATACGTCTCTGTTTCTGGCATAAAGTATTTATAAAACCAGTCCAAAAAAACATTGCCCTATATCTGAGGGTTTTTTTTATTAGCATATCAGTATTTGGAAGGGAGTTCTTTTTATGTCCGGAGGCTCTCAGATTAATAGGGCAAACATAATTTTTCCATAAAGTCTGCACAGTTACTACCCAGTAGATAAGTCAGCCTGATCTTAAACTCTGTAGACTCTATAAGGATATGTGAGCATCTGAGTTTTTTACCACTCAGTTCCCAATACTTACATAATCTGGACATGCTATGCTATGCTAAGTCACTTCAGTCGTGTCCGACTCTGTGCGACCCCATAGACAGCAGCCCACCAGGCTCCCCCATCCCTGGGATTCTCCAGGCAAGAACACTGGAGTGGGTTGCCATTTCCTTCTCCAATGCATGAAAGTGAAAAGTGAAAGTGAAGTCGCTCAGTCGAGTCTGACTGTTAGCGACCCCATGGACTGCAGCCTACCAGGCTGCTCCGTCCATGGGATTTTCCAAGCAAGAGTACTGGAGTGGGGTGCCATTGCCTTCTCCGAATTTGGACATGACAAATATCTAATTGTCTAATAGGAGCTTACCTTTTCTCTGTCATGATTTATGTTTATAAAGGCATTTTCTTTTAGTGTAAGTCAATTTTATCTATGTTCAACAACTTCTTGTTAGGACTTACTAATCCTTCCTGTTTATGAACCCTTTACATTTCTCCTAAATCACATTGTGATCATGGGTTCCATTTTCCAGTATCATTCTCAGTGCCTTATCAGCTTTCATTAAAGTTCTTTTTTCCTCTCTCTGTGTACTGAAGAATGTTTTGATAAAAGCTGGTGGACTTTTTCTGTTAACATTACTATACGCCTCTGGATATGTGATGAAACTATTCATTTCACAGATCTGAGCCAGCCCCAAGACAGATATTCCATCCATCCTTTATTCCAAATTTGTGGAAGCTTTTAGTCCTTTCTAGTTTCCAATAGTGTTATTTTTATTATGTAAACGAGTACCACTAGCGAATGTCAGAGTCATGGTGAGATACAGGTAGTGAGTGGACTGCTAGGCTCACTCAGTTGCTGAATGACTTTGCTCCTTCAGTGTGTTGAGAGTAGTTCCTCAACAAAATTGCAAGTAAACACCAGTGTTATATTGACTTTCATGTTTTCATGGTTGATATGTCACAGGTATTAAAAGACTTGAATTTAGATACTACAACTCATACATTTATGAGTTGTTCAGAATAACTTGTTTTCCTCTTTAAATACAAAGTATAGAAAAATTCAGGTTTTCTTGTAATGGCATTATTTAGCCTTGTGTTTAAGGCAGCAGTCTCATTTTCTCTGGAATTTTTGTGGCACTGTTAGAAGGAAATAAATGGTTTTTGGCCACAGATGAGATCTAATGATTATTTTCTTTAGTTAAGAATTCTACCATTAGAAATTACATTGGATTCTGTTTTCATTGTTCACCACCATTGTGTAAATTGAGTGTATGCCAGTATAGGTTGTTCCCACCTACAGTAGCTTTGGTGCAGAGGAGATCCCCTTATATTCCAGTTTGCATGATTAACCTTGTGAGGATTATGGATCCTTCCATACAGGAACTACCCCTGTACTTTATTTAGGTCAAGAATGAAGCTGGTTTTGCAGAAATTAACAAGTAAATCTTAAAATTTACATGGAAATACAAGAGACCCAGAAGAGCTAAATAATCTTGAAGAAGAACAAAAGTGAAGTCTCACACTTCTCAGTCTCAAAACTTAGTACAGAACTACAAATAATCAAGAGGTATAGTACTGGCATAAGGTTAGCTATATCGATCACTGGAATAGAACTGAAAGTCCAGAAATAAATCCTCACATTTATAGTCAGTTTTTGACAAGGGTGCCAGATCATTCAGTGGGGAAAACTACATGGTCTCTTTAACAAATAGTACTGGGAAAATGGGATATCCACATGCAAAAACCCCAAATTAAACCCCCTACCTTGCACCATATACAAATGTTAATTCAAAAATGGATTATGGACCTAAACATAAGAGCTAAAACTATAATACTTTTAGAAGAAAACATAGGCATAAATCTTTGTTGCCTTAGACTAGGCAGTGTTTCTTAGATATGATACCAAAAGCATAAACAGAAAAAGAAAATAATAAATTGGAGTTTTATGTTTCAAAGATACCATCAAGAAAATAAAAAGATAGCCCACAGAATGAGAGAAGACTTTTGCAAATCATTTCTGTATTGTTTGATATCCAGAATATATAAAGACTTCTTACAGCACAACAATAAAAAACTGTCCCATTTTTAAAGTGGGCAAAGGATTTAATCAACATTTCTCCAAAGAAGATACACAAGTGGCCAATAAGCTGATGCAAACATGCTAAACATCATTAATCATTAGGGAAATGCAAATCACAACCATGAGATGCTACTTCACACCCACTAAGATGACTATAATAAAAAGATGGACAGTAACATGTGTTGGTGAGGATATGGAAAAATTGGAACCCTTTTGCATTGTTGGTGAGACTGTAAAAATTGTTCAACCATTATGGAAAACAGTATGGTGGTTCCTAAAAATAAAAATAGAATTAACTGCATGACCCAGCAATTCCAGTTCTGGGCAAATACCCCAAAGAATTGAAAGCAAGGACTGGAAGAGATATTTGTACATACATGTTCATAGCAGCATTATTTGTAATTGCCAAAAGGTGGGAACAACCTGAGTGTCTATTGATGGATGAATGGATAAACAAAATGAGTATTCTTAGAGTGGAATATTATTTAGCCTTTAAAAGGAAGGAACTTTTGATACATACTACAACACAGATGAGCTTGAGGACATGTTAAGTGAGATAAATGAGTCACAAAAAGAAAAATATGTGCAATTCTACTTATATAAGGTGCCCACTTATATGAAAACAAAAACAAGACATAAACTCCTTTCAAGGTACTGATGAATCTGATTAGGATGGCAAGACAAATGTGTACAAGAGAGCATGTAGTAAGTGCCACTGTCATACCAAGAGTTCACTGAGTGAGAGGTCATAGTGGACCGGAGGTGGTTGGGTAGAGTCTTGTTTAGAAAGTGACAGAGTGGTCAGATTCATAGAGACAGAAAGGAGAACTGTGATTGCCAGAAGCTGGGGGAGGGGAGAATGGGAGGTTATTATTTAGATGGGGATTTAATTAATTGTAATTTATTCAGTTTTACTCAAAAAAGGTCTGGACACTGGTTGCACAACAACATGAATATACTTAATGCCACTGAAATGTAAAAATGGGTAGGATAGTTAAATGTATGTTATCAGTATTTTACCACAATTTAAGGGGTGAATTGTATGGTATGTGGACTGTATATCAATTTTAAAATGAATTGTATGAGAAAAAGAAGAAAACACAGAAATGAAACCAGTCGAGGAAGCCCAAAAGGATGTAAAGAAGTCCATTTCAGGCCTACTCTTAACTGAACGGTCTTTTTTGATGTGTTGTTGGTGCTTAAACAACTCAGGTTCAAACTGTGTGTAACTACTTATACTGTCAGTTAGTTTGTTTTCAGTAAATATGTACTATAGTACTGCATACCCTGTAAAGGCTTCCCGGGTAGCACTAGTGGTAAGGAACCCTCCTACCAAGGCAGGAGACTCAAGCGATGTGGGTTCGATCGCTGGGTCTGGAAGATCCCCTGGAAAAGGGAATGGCAACCCACTCCAATATTCTTGCCTGGGAAACCCCATGGACAGAGGAGCCTGGCAGGCTACAGTCCCTGGGGTCACAAAAAAGAGTTGGACATGACTGAGCATGCACACTGTATAGTACTACATAACCCATGGCTGGTTGAATGCAGATACGGAACTACAGATACTGATGGCCGGATGTGAAGTTGTACACAGATTTTTGACCCTAACCCCTACATTGTTGAAAGTTCAACTGCATCTCGATTTTGTATTCCACTTTCTTCAATTCATCAATGAATCCAGCCTCTACTCTTCCCTTCATTCTTTCCCAAAGTAGATTTGAAATAGCCTGATCATCCTTGGTATTTATTTTAATATCCAGACCCTACCAAGGGTTCACATCTATTTCTTGGGATTTAGATATTATCATAATAAATAAACTGTGACCAGCTGTGAAAAGGAGTGTTCTCGAGTTTGGTTGTCAACAACAAGGCATAAACTCCTCTTAAGGTGCTTATAATCTGATTAGGACGGCAAGGCAGATGTGTACAAGAGAGCATGCACAAAGTGCCACTTGACTACCACAGGGATTCAAAAGTGAGAGATCATAGTGGCCTGAAGGTGGTTGGGTAGAGTCTTTTTTAAAAAATGACATTTAATGGAGTGAAAGAAACACTGTATATCATCTTTGGCAAATTGGTTTCCCTCTCACTGTGAGATTTCATGTAAAATGTAGCATTCCATGCAGCAGTTACTGTTTGATTAACCTGCACAGATCCTTTTTTCTCATATCATTTCCCATGCTTGCAGTGTGCTGGTATAGTAAAAAGGCATCAAGGACAGGGAAGCCTGGAGCGCTGCAGTCCACCGGGTCGCAGAGAGTCACACACGACTTAGCAACTCAACAACAAAATATTTGCCTTATTTGTCCAGCAGTCACACAGTTAGGGAGGCAGAATAACCTTACATATAATTTGGCCACCAAACCATGTAGCAGCCTCTCCGGGTTTACCCCGTTAAGCCTGTGAAGTGGCAACAAAGAGAGAGGAAAGTAGTCACTGTCAAGCATTTCTGGAGCGAGCTGAGTTTGACCTGTACCTAGGCAATGATTTTGATTATTTCTGCTTTCTATGCTGAATGGATTTACTACCCATGAGAGTCTCAGAGATCCTAATTTAAAAAAAAATACTGATTTTTTTCCTGTTTTTAAAAGTCTACATGTTAAATGTTAACCTCCTTGTGACATGCAGTGATGAATTCTGAATTTTCATTAGGCACAGCTCATTGTTGAAGCCCTGAAGCAGTTGGTTACTATTGCAGCTAATTCTTATTTAAATAAACAAACAGGAGTCCTTCGAAAAGATTAGCCAGAACAGTTTTAAAAATTCACAGCAGCACTGATGTGTATCAGCTCTAGTTTGGCAGACTGTGACCCAGGGCTGTGCAGTGTTTTATTACTCTCAGCTACATAAGGACACATCCTTATAGCACCACTTTTGTAGCAGATATTTTTATAACTCTACAAAATGATTAGACTGACGTAGAGCAATTCTCTAAATTCATAGGTATTAAAATATTCTGGCAGCTGTCTCCTTTTTGCCTTTAAGTTGAGACATCATGATGAGATAAGACTGCACCAGGACTGATCGGTACATGAATGAAGTTAGGCTTGGGATTCTTACATTATTGACAAGTCTTTGTTACGATAAATTGTGGAAATCTTGGAGGAAGGATTCCCATTATAGTAATTCCAATTCAATTCCAGTAATATTGTTAGGTTTTTTGTTGTTGTTGTTGTTCTTTTATTTTCTGAAACCTCTTTACTTCAAA
Source organism: Bos mutus (assembly GCF_027580195.1). Lineage (NCBI taxonomy): Eukaryota > Metazoa > Chordata > Mammalia > Artiodactyla > Bovidae > Bos > Bos mutus. Next base: position 23,227,459 of record NC_091626.1, on the reverse strand, counting down.
ATGCATTCCGTATAATCTGATAGGAAGGAAAAATGTGTAAATTCTAACTAAGACAACTTAGCTTGTGCTCAGAAACATACAGTATCTTTATCTGGGAGTTTCAGGTATTGATCAGAGTTCAGAGAGTGTTTAGGAGAACCTGGATGGGAGAAACCTGCTGATAAATTGGTATTGGGGTACAGTTACATGGGAGAGAGACTCTTCTGTTCTCAAAATAGGCTTCTAGGGATCCTAACTATAGGTTATAGTCTTCCAAGGGAAACTGGGAGTCTGGGAAGGTCTCAGATTATGAGTTCAGAAACTCTGACCTCCCTTCCCCAAAGTACTCTCTACTTGCTTCCAAGTGTCTCAGATTCTTCTAAATGGGGACAGTTTACAATCGAAAGATTGACTGAGAAATGTATGAGACTTTAAATGGCGTGTGATTTTCGGTACAACATTTTGGAAAGCTGTTAGGCAGTGTCTACTAAGGCTGATTATACTTAATAGCCTATAACTTAGTAATTCCAGTGCTAGATATATATCCCAGAAATTGTATAACAAAAGATGCATATGAAAATACTCAGAATGATTCATAATAGACCCAAATTAGAACAGTCCAAATATTCTGTGATGATAGAATTAGTAGATAAATTAGAGTATATTTCTAGGATACTACGTGCTGTGTGTGCTTAGTCACTCAGTTGTGTCTGACTCTTTGTGATCCAATGGACTGTATTCCGCCAGGCTCCTCTGTCCATGGGAATTCTCCAGGCAAGAGTACTGGAGTGGGTTGCCATGCCCTCCTCCAGGGGATCTTTCCAACCCAGGGATAGAACCCCCGTCTCCCACATTGCAGGCTGATTCTTTACCATCTGAGCCACCGGGGAAGCCCAGAAATACTGGAGTGGGTAGCCTATCCCTTCTCCAGGGGATCTTCCTGACCCAGGAATCGAACTGGGATCTCCTGCCTTTCAGGCAGATTCTTTACCAGCCGAGCTACCCCAGAAGCCCTGTAGGATACTACACAGCTTTGAAAATGAACAAACTATCGCTGTATGAAGCAACATGAATGAGTCTCAGAAACTTCAGTTCAGTTCAGTCACTCAGTCGTGTCCGACTCTTCGCAACCCCATGGACCACAGCACACCAGGCCTCCCTGTCCATCACCAACTCCTGGAGTCTACTCAAACTCATGTCCGTTGAGTCAGTGATGCCATCCAACCATCTCATCCTCTGTCGTCCCCTTCTCCTCCTGCCTTTAATCTTTCCCAGCATCAGGGTCTTTTCAAATGAGTCAACTGTTTGCATCAGGTGGCCAAAGTATTGGAGTTTCAGCTTCAGCATCAGTCCTTCCAATGAACACTCAGGACTGATCTCCTCTAGGATGGACTGGTTGGATCTCCTTGCAGGCCAAGGGACTCTCAAGAGTCTTCTCCAACACCACAGTTCAAAAGCATCAATTCTTTGGCACTCGGCTTTCTTTATCGTCCAACTCTCATATCCATACATGACTACTGGAACAACCATAGCCTTGACGAGACCGACCTTTGTTGGCAAAGTAATGTCTCTGCTTTTTAATACACTGTCTAGGTTGGTGGTCATAGCTTTCCTACCAAAGAGTAAGCGTCTTAATTTCATGGCTCAGTCATCATCTGCAGTGATTTTGGAGCCCCAAAAAGTAAAATCAGCCACTGTTTCCACTGTTTCCCCATCTATTTGCCATGAAGTGATGGGACCAAATGCCATGATCTTAGTTTTCTGAATGTTGAGCTTTAAGCCAACTTTTTCACTTTCATCAAGAGTCTCTTTAAATCTTCTTCACTTTCTGCCATAAGGGTGGTATCATCTGCATATCTGAGGTTATTGATATTTCTCCTGGCAATCTTGATTCCAGCTTGTGCTTCTTCCAGCCCAGCGTTTCGCATGACTCTGCATATAAGTTAAATAAGCAGGGTAACAATATACAGCCTTGATGTACTCCTTTCCCTATTTGGAACCAGTCTGTTGTTCCATGTCCAGTTCTAACTATTGCTTCCTGACCTGCATACAGGTTTCTCAAGAGGCAGGTCAGGTGGTCTGGTATGCCCATCTCTTTCAGAATTTTCCACAGTTTGTTGTGATCCACACAGTCAAAGGCTTTTGGCATAGTCAATAAAGCAGATGTTTTTCTGGAACTCTCTTGCTTTTTCGATGATCCAGTGATTGTTGGCAATTTGATCTCTGGTTCCTCTGCCTTTTCTAAAACCAGCTTGAACATCTGGAACTTCACAGTTCACGTATTGCCGATGTCTTGCCTGGAGAATTTTGAGCATTACTTTACTAGCATGTGAGATGAGTGTAATTGTGCGGTAGTTTGAGCATTCTTTGGCATCAGAAACTTAACCTTGAGTAAATAAAACTTGACACAAAACAATATATATTATACTATATCATTTATATAAAGTTCAAAAACAAGCAAAGATAATCAATGGCGATATAAATAAAAATAATTGTTGCATTTGGGTTATAGTGGTGGCTGGAATGGGCATGAGGAGAGAGTCTTCTGGGGTGCTGGCAATAGTTCTCTATATATTCATAGATGTATGTGGTTCCTATACAGATGTGTTCATTTTGTGAAATTCCTCATATGTATACTTAAGATTTGTTCTTTTTTCTATGTATATGTTATACTTAAAATTTTCTTAATTTAAAATTAGTAAGGTAAAAATTGAAGCTAATTCACTCAAGTCTTATTGCCAGTCTATCCTTAAATGGAAATGATAGCTCTCACAGCCATATGGTTTCATATGGGAAGCTCATGAAAGAGTATCAAGCATTAGTAGTTTTCCAGTCAGGTAGGAAAGAGGATGTTGAAGAGGAAGGGAACCAACCCCCTATATTTCAAAGTATTGCTTAGAGCAGGCCTTATATATTGGATGAGAGTAATAGCAATTGTTTCCTGGGGTATCTTTGTCAGGGTAGCTGTGAATGTATACAACTTTTTATGCCTTAAAAGTTTACTTTAAACATAAACATCCTTAGTTAAATTTTTTGGTCCCAGAGAGCCATTAAATTAGGTATCACTGTAATAGAGAGTGGTGATGAATGTGGTTCAGTAGATGGCAGTGTTCCCTTTAAAGTTTTTAGTTAAAATGTGGGTACATAGGGGATAACTCTTGGAAACTTTTTTAGTAGGACTGATAAAGGGTCACATGTTGGGACAAACATCGAAAAGAACGTTTTAATATTTTTTCTATATGTGTTTCATGTATTACTATTTTGAATGAACCAACAACATTTAGAGTCCATAAATCTAGAAGACATATTTTCCCACCTAAAGCACTAGAATAATAGCTTGCAATAAGATGTTGCTTAATATACTAATTCTTTTTGGGGGTGATATTGACAGAATATTCAGGAAGGATTTGAGCCTGTCTTTGTTCTGTCTTATATTTGGAAATGCATCTATGTCAGGAGTGAGATAACATACTGCTTTGGACAGAGATGTCAGTGAAATTTATTGGTGAGGAAATTAGGTTGTACGTGAGCATAAATTAAAAGAAAAATTAAAGTGATTGACCAATCTGTTTGTGTTGATAATTTAATACAAATAGAATGCTATTTGAGTAGTTCTTTTTTCATTTTGAAATTTCCTTAACATTGTAGTGCCTGAAGAAAGCATCGGGGTTTAGGAAATCTTGTGATATTACAGGGGGTTTTGTTGTAAGGAATTTGACATGGAACAGAGTGATATGCCAGAGAAGTCAGAGTTATCTGCCAGAGGACAAAACATGCCTGTGGTGTAGAATGGGAGACCATTTGGAGTCAGAAGTATTCAAGTCTTGGCTTTGCTTGTATTAGCTATTGACCTTGAGTAAATCACTTACCTGCCTAGTTTTTCCTTTTTCTCGTCCATGCCATATAGGTGGTAAATAGCTGCTTTGTCTTCCATATAGGTTGTTAAGTGGGTCAAGTAGGAGCATTGACTTTTCAAGGGTGCTGTATTAATGGATTCAACAGATGGGTTGTTTTTAGATTCTTCAATTAACTTTTTGTTTTCTCAGGTTTTCTGCCTAGAGTCATCAGGTACCTACTGAGAAACATTGATAATCATAGTTTTACCAGGTATATGAATACCTAATAATAGATACTATGCTAAATGCTTTAAGTGCATAGTTTCCAAAGCCTGACAACTGGACTTGATTAAGTTGGACCATGACCTCATTTTATAGTCCACAGATGTCTAGGATAGCCCAAGAGCTGTGACTCAAATTCTCCGACTCTGTAGCAGTTCTTACAAACATGCCTGCTATGATGCATTTTTTGCTTTTCTCCAAGTATGATAGAAGTCCGAGCCATACACAGTATTTTTATGTATTGGACAGTTCAAATAAAGACATTGGACCTTTAAAGAAAATTTTATTATGTTTCACTTTAGAATTATTAACAGAATCCTATTGCATACAATTATTTATTTGAGAGTGGGGAGAGCTAGTACTTTTGACTTGACCTTGTGTTTCATCTCTAGCCAAAGCACATGCAAGTCATTTCTTGGTGGTTCAAACTCGAGGAGAGGAACATCAACACAATCTGAAGAGTGTTAATATTGAATTGAGGGTATATTGATTTTCTTTACAAATAGTTCTCCTAATTATATTTTAGTTTAATATTACAACTGGTTTACCTTTTTCTTTTTTGTGTATTGGTGGTGGGGCGGGCAGGGGGCAGTTTCCCATTGTAATTGTAGTAGTTATTAACATCTTGAATGGAGATGACATTTTCTGGAGAATATGTTTAATAGCTAAATATATACTAAATATATTTTTGCTATTCCTGTCAAGTAGAAACAAATAAATATATATGAAATTTTTAAATTTATTAATGTGTTTATATTTCAAACATATTATTAATGAAAATGATCTTTTAAAATTTTCTCATAAAAATATAAAAGTTACTTATGTTTTGGCCACTTTCTAATTTAGTTTATAATTTGCCACTTCTGTTTTTTTAATTAATTTAAAATTTTAGAGCAGTTTTAGATATGAAAATCGTAAAAGAGAGTTCCCATTAACCCATTACTAGTTTCCCCTATTATGGTTATTGTGGTACATTTGTTACAAGTAATGAACTTTCCTTTTTCACTTTTCCCCATACTTTAATTCAGATTTCCCTAGTTTTCCCCTAATATTTTTCTGTTCCAGGGTCTCCTCTAGGATGTCATAATTACATTTTGTCATATCTCTTCATTGGTTCCTCTTGGCTATGACAGTTTCTCAGATTTTTTGTTGTTGATGACCTTGGCAGTTTTAAGGAATACTGGTCAGGTACATTTTAGAATGTCTGTCAGTCAGAATTTGATATTCTCATGATTATAGTTTGCCTTTCACTTCATAGAGCAGATTATGTGGGGAGGTTGCTCTTAATCATAGTGAACTATGTGAAGAAAGCAGAGCAGGATTTGAAAATATTGGGTGTGGATAACCCATAGAAAGCATTAACAGCCTTCTTCATTGGCATTGAAACACTGGATACATTTTTTACATTTAAAAATTTTTTTTAATTATTTTTCAGAAGAAACAGTCCTATAATTCTAGCAGAAAACAAGAGTCTAGTTTATATGATCTGCTCATATCCCATAAACGGTGTCTTTTCTAATTGCACCTATTGGGGCAGTTAGCATGGGTTTTAATGCTACTCGTTAGAGCTTTATTTAATTTGTATTGGCCTTTTAATTAGTGATGGGCAATTTTGTATGAATTGCTAATTGATTAGAATTGTGGAAATTACACACAAAGCTGTTTTGTCACTGCAGCCTAGAACAGTACAAAATTAAAACAGGATCTGCTTTAGCTACTAATCTAAAAGGAATGCTCAAGAAGTATTATTTTAGTGGTTTTGGTTTGTATTCCAGTCTGGTGTTGGTTTTAACTCTGAGAAGAAGGATTGTCTTTTAGCTCACTGAGGTCCTCAGTTCTACTCCATTAAGGGCCACTTTTCTGCCAATCAACAAGCAGCGTCCCAGGGATTGATTTTTGTTATGGTGGATTGTAATGGCTGCCTAGTGACAACATTTCCAACTCTTTTATGTAAACAGAAAGCAATCAAATAAGTACTAATCCAAGGATTACGTGGATCCAAATCCCGTGGCCAAGAGGAGTCTCTGCGTGTACGTCCCTGGCTCTTTGCCTTCTGGTGGCCAGCGGCTGTGGTCCTGAAGGCACTGCTTGTGCTGCCGGTAAGACTGCAGTGTGCGAAGACCACAGCGCTCCTGCAGCTCCTGAATGGAATTCAAAAAGACACTTACATTTCCATAAATAAATTAGGAATTCAGTGGTTTCTTCGGGCTAATCAGGGCAGGCTGATAAACCTTGCTTGCTGTTTAATAAATGAATTGTGACTGATTACCTATTAATATGGACGCCTCAGGAATTCACCCAGGGGGAAGCAAAGCAGTGAAATAGAGAGGGGCATGGCCCCTTGGGAAATCAGGGCTTCATGTTTGCAGCTTAAATATCTCTGTGAAGTATCAATAAGGAGGTAATTGAATTTTGAACACAAACATGAGTGCCGGATGGATGAAAGGGGGAGGGGGATCTGAGCATCTCTTTTCTGCCCCTTCATTCTCCCCTCCCCTTTTCCTTAGAGACCACTCTAGTGAAGATAGATGCTAAATCCATTAAATAAAGATTAGACTCTGTAGTAGTAGAAAATGGCAGCTTAGCTAGATCCCTGGGCAAATTGGGGCCTTTTGCAATACAGAAAATTAAAATATACATTTTTAACAAGGGTGCCCTCTTCCTAGCAATAATGCCAGGCTAGCTTGCGGCACTGGTGCCTCCTTCAGATTGGCTTTTGTTTGGGCAGATCACTTTCTCTTGTATTAATGCCAGTCTTTTCTGTATTCCTGGAGCAGAAGGGGCTGGGTTTATTTATTTATTTTTAAAGCTTCAGTTGAGGCTTTTCCTCTAGCATCCTGCTTGCTTGTAATCAGAGGAGTGGGAAGGAGATTAGTGTCCCATGAATTGACGGTAGATAAATGTTCCCTCCCCTTAACTGGTGGGTCCAGAAGAGCCCAATCGCTTGTATCTCAGGGATGATTGGAGACTGTACAGACAAGCAGGAAAAAAAAAAGGCTTACAGACTGAAATAAACATTGATGTTTTAGATGCGATTTTACTTGGCTTTATTTCCTTCTCTAGATAAGGTTATTGATTTGCTTTGTCCTCCTATTTTAAGCCAGATAAAGTCATATTAATGTGGAAAAAGAAGAATTGGCATTATTTGGTTACAGATCATAATACTTACCCATTTTGAGCAATAACAAAAAACAAACATTAAGCCTTAAATACTGCTGTTTCTTTATGTGAATACCCAGGATTGCCTTTTTGGACTAACCCTTATTTATGTGTCAGTCTGCAGTTCTGATAACCCTTTCCTAAGGCTTCAGTCAATCAGTCAACAACTGTTAATTGAGCATCTGTTAGGTGTGTGACCTTGTTAGTTGCCACGGTCAGTGGTGAAAAAGTATCCTCTACTATTGCAGATACTTCTTAAAAAACAAAGCCAGTTATGTCATACTTCTACTTATTCTTTGTTCTTTGGCTCCTTGGGTCTTACAAGATAAAATTCACATTCCTCGAGCCTTCACAGAAAGACTTTGCTAACATCAACCTGGTTTTTCCAGTTTTATCTGGAAAACTACATATCCTTTAAGGCCATTTCAAATCCTACCCTCTCCTTATAATGTCTCCCTGTTCCCTCAGGCAGAGTTAATTTTTGTTATCACTCAGTGTGAGTTCCATAACTCAGGATTTCCTATGGAAGAAAAAATGTGTAACTTCTTAGTCTCAGTAATTAAGGATTTTGTGTATCATTTGCCATGTGGTTTTGCAAATGTTCCCAATTCTTTGTTTCAACTTCAGAGGTATCTTAATGATCAAATTTTCAATGATTTGTTCTTATGACACTTCACCTTATAATTTAACTTAGTTAGCAGCAATTTGTAATGGTAAAGAGGAAGGAAAATGTCTCTTTGCTGTTCTTATCATTGTTGTTGTTGTTTAGTTGCTAAGTCATGTCTGACTCTTTTACAACCCCATGGACTGTAGCCCACCAGGCTCTTCTGCCCAGGGGACTTCCTAGGCAAGAATACTGGAGTAGCTTGCCATTTCCTTCTCCAGGAGATCTTCCCGACTCAGGGATCAAACTTGCATCGCCTGTATTGGCAGGCAGATTCTTTACCACTGAGCCACCAGGGAAGCCCATTCTTAGCATTACTAAGCTTCAGCTACAGTATTGGCATGACTGAAGCTGAAGCTCCAATACTTTGGCCACCTGATGCTGGGAAAGATTGAGGGCAGGAGGAGAAGGGAGCTACAGAGGATGAGATGATTGGATGACATAACCATCTCAATGGACATGAGTTTGAGCAAGCTCTGGGAGATGGTGAAGGACAGGGAAGCCTGGCGTGCTGCAGTCCATTGGGTCACAAAGAGTCGGACATGACTTAGCCGCTGAACAACACCACCATTTTATTTATCTCTAGAGAACAGAAATCAAACTTATTTAACCTGATTGCCACAATTTACAAATGGCCCTTAATGATTTTGAATGCTATTCCTCAAAGCCATATACCTTCAGAATTTCTTAGTTCTTCACACATTGGAAGTTACATTGATATTGTACCCAGATGGTTACAGTTTTCCTTCCATTTCTCTCTCACCTTTGCTTCCTGCTAGTTTGCTTAACCCCAGAGTTCCTTCCAACCTTACTGACAACGCAGGCTTGTTGGGCCATGGAAATGAGCGTTTAAAGGCTCTTCAGTCCTGGTGGTTAGATCTCAACTATTTTAGGTTTTAAGACTTATTTAATACTAACAGATTAATGCAAATTAAGTGTGTTTTCTCTTTGTACTAATACTTTTCAGTGTAGATTATATATTTTCATTTAATTTTAAGAAATATTTCTTTTTTCTTTTTTTTGGTCATGCTGCATGGCTTGCAGGATCTTAGTTCCCTGACCAGGGATTGATCCTGTGCCCTTAACAGTGAAAGCATGAAGTCCTAACCACTGGACTTCTAGTGAAGTCCCTGTAAGAATGATTTAATGCTAGGAATTCTGAGGTAAAACAGTCTCACCCAAATTATGCCTAAAATTTTCAAGTAAAATAAAGAATATTATTGACTTTATGCCTTTAAGACAAGACTGTCTTGGTAACTCCCTTTCCTAAAGCTTTCTGGTGATCTTAGCATAATCTTAATTTAATAAATTATTTCTTTCCTCTTCTATGTATACAATCAGCCCTCCATATCCCTGGGTTCCATATGTGCAGATTCTTCCAACCACAAATTGAAAATATTTTTTAAAAAATTTTTCTAGAAAGTTCCAAAAAGTAAAACTTGAATTTGCTGCAACTGTTTATATAGTATTTATATTGTATTCACAACTATTTACATAGCATTCATACTGTATTAGATATTTATATCTAGAGATGACTTAAAGTATACAGGAGAATGTGCATAGGTTTTATGCATATACTAAACCATTTTATATAAAAAGCTTGAGCATCCATGGATTTTGGTGTCCTAAGGGGGTCCTGGAACCAATTCCTCAATGATACCCCTTGATGACCATACATAGCACAGTACCCTTAGAATTACCTGCGGTATAATGTTGCTACTTAGGCAGTTACTGATTTAAGCTTCTGTATGTGTGTAGGTAATGCTCAAGTGTCTCTCTTGTTCAGGAAGATACTTTAGCTGTGGATTTTAACCTAAGCGTCCACGAATCTCCTGAAATTATAAACAAAATTGGATGTGTGTACATATACATGTATATTTTTCTGCAGAAAGTATCCATGACTTTCACTAGATTTTTTTAAAGGTCTCCATTATGGGTTGAATTGTGTTCTGCTAAAAAAAGGTGCATCAGAGTCCCAAAACCTCTAGTATCTCAGTTCAGTTCAGTTTAGTTATTCAGTCATGTCCAATTCTTTGTGACCCCAGGGAATGCAGCATGCCAGGCTTCCCTGTCCCTTACCAACTCCCAGAGTCTGCTCAAACTCATATCCATTGAGTCAGTGATGCCATCCAACCATCTCATCCTCTGTTCAGTATCTCCAAGTATGAACTTACTTGAACATAGGATCTTTACAGAAGTAATCAAGTTAAAATGAGGTCCCTAGGGTGGGTCCTAATCCAGTTTGACTGGTGTCCTTATAAAGGGGGGAAATTTAAACAGAGGCAGACATGTAGAGAGAGAAGATGATGTGAAGAAACACAGGGAGGTGACAGCTGTCTAAAAGCTAAGGAGAAAGGCTTGGAGCAGACCCTTTCCTCATAGCCCTCTGAAGGAAGCTACCCTGCTGCCCCCTTGATCCTGGACGTCCAGCCTTGAGAACTGTGAGACAGTAGTTAAGCCACTCAGTGTGTGGTGGTTGGTTACCACAGCCCCAGCAAACCAATATACTGTGAGTCACGTTGCTTTTGTCTGCAAATTACAGAAAGCCCAATTACCATGGTTTAAAGGATAAAGGTGTTCTGTGTAACAAGAAGTCCAGAGATGTGTCATTTTTATGGTTAGTTAGTTCACTGACTCACCATTAACATGAGAGCACTGTTAGTTCCATCTTTCTGCTGTGCCATCTTTGATGTGTTGGATTCCTTCTAAGTTTGGCTTCCATCATATTTACTAGACCGCTACTACAGTTTTTGACATCATATACCAACAATAGGGGCTTCCTAGGTGGTACTAGTGGTAAAGAACCTGTCTGCCAGTACAGGAGACATAGGAGACACTGGTTTGAATCCCTGGGTCTGCAAGATCGCCTAGAGGAGGGCATGGCAACCCACTCCAGTATTCTTGTCTAGAAAATCTCATGGACAGAGGAGCTACTGTCCATGGGTCATGAAGAGCTGAAGATGACTGAAGCGACTTAGCATCCACATGCGCACCAACAATAGTATCCTAAGGTAGAAAAGGGAATTATGTCCCTCTGGCCCCCAGTCTTCTTATCAGTGAGAAAAACCCGAGAAGCTCTGAAGGATATTTCCCCTCACATGCTGCTGAATGGCATTAGTCACATTCCTGTGCCTAAATGAATTTCTGTCAGGAGAAATGAGGCTAGCACGATTGGTTTGGATGGACCAGTAATGGTTCACCCTTGGGGACTGGGAAGGAACCTAGTCTCCCCTAAGCACATGATCACCCTGTACCTGAATAAAACCAGGGTTTTAATAACAAAAATGGGAGGAATGGTTATGAGTAGACACAGCTACGTCTGCCAGTCTGTGACCCCCAAAAAGTTAAAAACCACTGGCTGGTTTTAAGGCAGCTTCCTAAAGTGAGGTACATAATCAGAGTTAAACTCAGTTCAAGTATCAGAGTACTAACCCATGTTTAAGAATTTCTAAGTTAATAGTAACTGAAAGGGCTGTTTTTTTTTTTCCCTTAATCATTCGGTATGATTATTTTGTACCTACTATATAGATGTACTCTGCTGAGCACAGGGTTATAGAGAAGAACATTCTGGTCCTGAGATAACAGTTTATTAGAGAGCACTAGGGAAAGTTCGGAGAAGGCAATGGCACCCCACTCCAGTACTCTTGCCTGGAAAATCCCATGGATGGAGGAGCCTGGAAGACTGCAGTCCATGGGGTCGCTGAGGGTTGGACATGACTGAGCGACTTCACTTTCACTTTTCACTTTCATGCATTGGAGAAGGAAATGGCAACCCACTCCAGTGTTCTTGCCTGGAGAATCTCAGGGACGGGGGAGCCTGGTGGGCTGCCATCTATGGGGTCGCACAGAGTCGGACACGACTGAAGTGACTTAGCAGTAGCAGTAGGGAAAGTTACTTATTTCAGACAGGATCAGAGAAAGTAATCCTAAGTAGTCTTTAAGGACGGGCAGGGAGTAGGTGGGGGTGAGGGTGGTGATTGCTGCCCGGAATGGGTAAGGAGTAGTCTGGGCCTAAGCAGCAGGAAATGCAAAGGCCCGAGGTATGCCACATTTGGTGAACAGCTGAGTAAAACAGGAGATGAAGACAGAGACCACTGGGCCACCAGGGAAGTCACTCTGTATTTGTAAATGTACAAATCCACATATAAAGGACGTTCAGGTATTCTTAACTGCTGGATGATAATAGCTGTGCGAAGGACTGTTTATAGATCCAAACACTCTTCTCTCTCTGAGTTTATAACCTCTACAGATGGAAAGGAATTAGGTCCCCCAAGGTGGCTGCTGTTGTTAGCCCAGATAAAAATCTTTGTTTCTTCACTGTTAATTTCATGTAGCCCATATGCATATGGAGGTCTTGAGATCACTAGGTGAAATTTATTTTTTATATTAATTATTCATAGTAAAGAGAAAGAGCTTACCTTTTGTACATCTTTATCACTTTTCTAAATCTTTTATACTTTAGACCATACTGGTTTTTACAAATCCCTCTAGTCTACTAAGTATTAATTAACTTACTCTTTACTTGCCCAAGCACTAATGGAAATACTGGATTATAACCAATCTAATACTCTCCAGACATTCTACCAGACACTTTCCTCAATGTGATTTAAAGCAGTTTATAATCACTCCTTGCGGTCTTGAGGCCAGTTTTCAATTCATGAGACTCATATATCCTGGCTAGTTTTAATTAATTTTGCAAGGAAGATGCCAGGAGAAGCAGTATTAAATGCTTTCTTATAATCAGGTTCTTTCATCTATTGGGTTCTTGTCAGCCACTAATCTTGTAATTTTATCACAGCAAAATCCAAAACTTTTTCTGCAATAGTTTGTTCTTTACTCTTGCTCTTCAGCGCTTGATACTCATGGTTTGGGGAACCTTATATTTATGGTTGTCTTGCTCAGAATTGATGTTGGGGAATGTCTCTAGATTTGTAACAGTAATTCCTAGAATTCATTTTTTAACATTAGGATTTGAGAATCGCCTTTACTTGGCATCATATGCATTCTGTTTATTTGGTCTTTTGGGGTAATTGTATCAGCCAGAATCTAGTCAGGAGTAATTTGAATAGGGAAATTTTTAAATAAAGAATTATTAACTAGTTGAAAGATAGTTCACTTAAAGGGGTAAAAGAAGACTGTAAGGTGAGCAAGAAAGCTCCTACTCTACCTCCATCGCCCTCTCACCCCAGGTGCAAGGATAGTGAACATAGAAGAACGTAGAGAGATGTCCTCAAGGCAGAGATTCAGCCCTCTGAAGTTCTGCCTACTGCCAGAGGGTACCCTCCTGGTGAATGCAGAAGCAGCTGCCCAGGAGGTGGTGAAGAATCTTAGCTTGGGGGCACTGGCAGCCATTGGCAAGATGAATATTTCTGGGACACCCCCCGCCTCCATGCCAACCTGCTTGTCCTGCACAGAAAAACCACACATTACAAGAAGGAAGCAGCTTCCCCGGTGGCGCTAGTGGTAAAGAATCTGCCTGCCAGTGCACAAAATGCATGAGGCATGAGTTCAATCTCTGGGTTGGGAAGATCCCTTGGAATAGGAGGCGGCAATCTGCTCCAGTATTCTTGCCTCGAAAATTCCACGGACAGAGAAGCCCAGCAGACTACAGTCCATGGGGCTGCAAAGAGTCGCACACGACTGAGTGACTGAGCATAATAAGGAAGAAAAGTTCCCTTCTTGCAGTCTCTCACCTCTGTTGGCAAGCTGAATGTCAAACCACCGGACAGGAAGCATGTAGCCTGCTACAGAGTCCAGCACCGGTATTACAAAGCAGGGCAAAGAAGGGGAATTAGGAGCCTAGAGGCAGTAAGTGAATAACTGGCATGGAGAGTGAAAGCTTTGTGAAAAGTTAAATCTTACAAAGTAAATGATTTCATTTTGCCTCATGACTAGTTTTTGTGTTGCTCAGTTCAGTTCAGTCACTCAGTCATGTCCAACTCTTTGCAACCTCATGAATCGCACTGACTCTTTGTGACCCCATGAATTGCAGCACGCCAGGCCTCCCTGCCCATCACCAACTCCCAGAGTTCACTCAAACTTATGTCCATCGAGTCGGTGATGCCATCCAGCCATCTCATCCTCTGTCGTCCCCTTCTCCTCCTGCCCCCGATCCCTCCCAGCATCAGAGTCTTTTCCAATGAGTCAACTCTTTGCATGAGGTGGCCAAAGTATTGGAGTTTCAGCTTTAGCATCAGTCCTTCCAATGAACACCCAGGACTGATTTCCTTTAGAATGGACTGGTTGGATCTCCTTGCAGTCCAAGGGACTCTCAAGAGTCTTTTCCAACGCCACAGTTCATAGATATTAATTTCTCTCCAAGTAGAATACACCTGTAATTTTTACAGTTGGCTGGGTAGTGCTTACCACCTAAACAGTGCCGTGTAAGCCAATGATTGACCTAGCTATAAATGTCCTGTTGGCTACCTTTTACAAAGGGGTTTAATAAATATTTATCAATAGGTTTTAACAAACTTTCCCCCCCAAAAGAATCTGATAGTAATTGGAAGACAAATCATGAATGTGAATAAAAGATGACTTTTATCCTTTTAATCACTTTGAATTTTCCTAATTTCTTTTATGACTGTCTTCTCATCATTTCATTTTTCTTGAGTTGTTATAATTCTCTCCCAGTTGTTTTTAGCCACACTGACCCTTCCTGTTCTTGACTTCTTTTAGCAACCAGTTGTTATTGATGCTTGTTGTCCCAGCTGAATTGTAAGAGCCTTGGTGTCTGGGACCATACTTTATGTTGCTTTTGTATATTATAAACTAGTTGTGTCCAAAAGCCTGTTGAACAGATGGAATCTTATTTACAAATGGGAAACAGAAACATAGCCATCAAATGGATACTTCCCCATTTTGTCTTCATTGCTACTTTTTCAGAAGCTATCCTTGTTCTTTAGAAGGACTATAACTAACACTAGGAATGTAAAGACAGAACCAAGGTAGGAGTGGGGAGCTTGACAAAACAGTTGGAATCATGGAGAAAACTGGAAGTATCTATAGTGGAAAATAAATTTAGAAAGAGTGCTTCTAGGGTAATGATGGTTTTAATGCACACATTTGTGGTCCTTCCCTTCCCAAACCCTCCAAAAAAAAAAGATGTAATCCCATAAAGAGAATAGAGGTCAACAACAGCAAAATTTTGGGAGCTGGTAGGCATGTGAACCTAGGAGACCTAAAAACAATTCTGAAGTGAGAAAAGCCAGAAATGAAGCCAGTCTACACTTCACAATATTCCAAGGAGATGGAATATTGTGGTGGAGAGAGGGATAGTTTAAATAGGGCGATTAATTAAAGTCTGTTTAAGAAGGAGTCCGATGCCTACGTCACCTGCTTTACTCTACCCCACGCAGATAAAAGGTTTATTTTCTAGAGATGATAAAACAAAGTGGTTCCTCAACTAGAACCAACCAAAGATGGAGGTTCTGTAGTGAACTATGCCCAATGTAGGCTGAGGTTCCCCCCTCCCTCCACAGCCAGGCTTTCACCCTTCAGTCTGAAGGTTGGAAGAGACTGCTGGGAAATCTGACCAGCCCAAGAAGAATAAAAGCACTGATATCGAAAGTTCTACAACTAAAAAGCCTGGTCACACTGCAGTGAAGCTCAGTTGACATGCCCAACTCCTACACTCAGACTTTTCAAGCAGCTTTTTAGTTTTTTGTTCTTACATGTGAAAAAACAATGAAAGATTATTAACATTGGAGAAAAGCCCCTAATATTTTAAAAAAAGACCTAAGACAGCAAATGGAAAAAATCAACTAAGAGACAATAGCATATGCTAATCTGTCTAATTAATATTCTCAGACAGATAAGGTATTGCAAATGTAGTAAGAACAGATGCTATTAAAAAGGACCATACAAGATGCACGATACTGGATGCTTGGGGCTGGTGCACTGGGACGACCCAGAGGGAGGGTATGGGGAGGGAGGAGGGAGGAGGGTTCAGGATGGGGAGCACGGGTATACCTGTGGCAGATTCATTTTGATGTTTGGCAAAACTATACAATATTGTAAAGTTTAAAAATAAAATTAAATTTAAAAAAGAAAAAATAAATAAAAAGGACCATACAGAGAACAGGAAAGAGCTCGTGGAAATTTAAAAATATGATAGAAATTAAAAACTCAAAAATTTTCAGAGTTTTAAGTTAAGGAGATCTTCAAAAAATAGAGCAGGAATACATGAATGAAAGAGAAAAGATAACCAATCTATCAGAGCCCAAAATCTGAATAATAAAAATTCTAGAAAGAGAGAAAAAGACAAAGGAAATCGCTAATGAAATACTTCAAAAATAATTTTCCCCAAATTGAAGGACAATACATTTCTGGTCTGAAAGGTTGTGACAGGTACCACCAAAATAGATGAAAATAATCCAGGGCACATCATTTCATGATTTCAGAACTCTGAGGGAAAAGAGAAGATCCTGAAAGCTTCTAGAGAAGACAAAAAGCAGGTTGCATACAAAGGGTAGAAGTCAGTGTCTTTAACATAGAGACCATTGGAGCAATATCTTCAAAATTCTGAGGGAAAATTATTTTCAACTTTGAATACCAAATCAAATGAAAAGATGAAATAAAGACATTTTTCCACATGGAAGATCTCAAAAAATCGACCTCCCCAAAATTCTTGTGCACTATTGGAAGTCATGCACCAGCCAAACAAGGGAATAGGCCAAGAAAGAAAGTGACACAGGACACAGAAAACAGATGAGAGAGGAGGAATCGAGGTTGGTTGCTGTGGACCAAGCCTAGAGGACAGACCATCCTGGAGACTTCTTCAGGAAGAGGAAATTGATAAATTACGTGATACATCTCAATATCTTAAGATTGCAACAATAGGCAGTGAGTCTGTGGTTGAACTTGAGATAAATATATAGAAAACGAAGCAGCCTAAAAAACTCAGGGAAAACAAAAAATATGCAAGAAAGGAAAGGTAATCATAGTTGATTTTATGGCTTAGCTTTAAGTAGCTTTTATATAATCATAATAATGTAGAAAGTGAATGTTGATCTAGATGAAGTACAATATATAACTCTCAGAAGGTAGGAGATAGATGCTTGTATTGTGAGGAGTTAAGGTGGAAGGATGGGACAAGGAAGTCAATCATCACTTTCTATAATGGGAGAGTTCTATAGATAGTGCCCCAAATTGAAAAATCAAGAAATAGTAATACAAGCATATTATTTAGTCATGTAAAGACAAGGGTATATAATCGGCTAAATAGCGTAAAAATGGTTCCCACTGAGGACTACAGTTTTTCATAACAAACCTTATAGAACTTTATTTAATGTTTTGAGATATGTATATGTATAACTTCAGTTTTTTTTTTTTAATAGCTTAATCATTAAAAATAGATGAAATATGTAGTAGAAAGGACAGAGACTATGTTGTAACATTTAGAGAGAGAAAGCTAAGTAATGTTTAATAGGAAAATAAGTGGAAACCAAAACAGGAAATGTATATAAATAGGCCAAATATAAAGGATCTATACTTCCGTTTGCTGATGAAAAGGAAGCTAATTACTTTGAATGAAAATATGATCGCTTACATATTTACAGTTTTTGTGTTATAAAATCGCATGCCCAAACTGACTATAATCCAAAATAAGTAATTCACAGTTTTAGGGTAGGAAGCAATTGTATTTCTACCCCATCATAAGAAATAGAGCCCAAAACTCACACCCTTAGCAATAAATTGGTGACACAATTTAATTAGGAGTTTCACTCCTTTCCATCTTTCTCCCCTTGATATAAGTGGTACTTTTTTGAGTGTTTAGTTGGATTACAGTCCAGTTGGGGGAAAAAAATTAATTTTATGCTAATTTCCATTATTAGGGTCTTCATTTTAAATATTGACCTCTGGTAACTGGTAGGTTTTGGTGGGTGGAATTTTACTTTTTAACATGTCATTGAACTGTACATTTAGCACTAGGTCTGGGTGATCTCTCTGGAGAGAATGGAATTGATGGATCCTTTTCCTGTCAGTCCCTGATGACCTGTCAGGAGAGCAGGTGTTGCTTGGATGGCTCATGTATTCAGGAGTCATAGTGCAAATCTGATCAAGGCGTATATTTCCAAAACCACTCAGGCTAGTGTCTCTCATGGGGAAGAAGCCAACGTTGGCTTCCTATGCTTTAAAAAAAAAAAAAAATGAAAAAGAAAGAAAGAAAAACTAATTATCAACCTACAGCAAATGTCATTCAACTCAAATCCCTGAAGGATAAAGGCGTAGGTGACAAATGTTCCTGGAGAGAGAGTTGAGCTGTCACTTGTCTTCTTAATGGATCATCCATGTTTGGCTATAGAATCACATGCTGTTTCTCCTTATTGTGTGTTTCATCTGAAGAATTACTGAATATCTGCAAGTACAAAAGAATTGCACAATTTCTATAAACCTCTTGGGTTTGAACAGAACCTTAGTGTCAAGAAAGATACGGGGTTAGTTTTATTGCTCTTAAAGTATTCAAGGAACAGCTGTCATAGTCTTTCCAAAAACAACAACAAATAATACACCTATTTTTCCTTACTTTTGATTAGGTTCATTAAATCCCATTTAGTCTGCATTGACTAAACAAGGGCATTTATCCACGTCCTGTTCCAGAGGACAGAGTTAGGAACAATGCGGAGAAGTTAAGAGGTTTTTTACCTTTGTTTTTGCCACAGTATTAAAGGATGTACTTTCCAAATGTCCAGAAATTAAATGGACTCTTAAGAAGTAGCAAGTTTCCCATCATGGGGAACTCTCAGGCAGAGCTCTGCAACCAGCTCTAGAATATTACCAGATATTGTTTAGAATTAGTTGATCTCTATTCTTTTCAACAGTTAAGAATTAAGGATTCTGTTCACAGTTATCAATTGAGCTTATCCTATGCTCTATGCTTTGGACACTGTTAGATTCTAAGTGAGTGAAGTGAAATTGCTCAGTCGTGTCTGACTTTGCGACCCCATGGACTGGAGCCTACCAGGCTCCTCCCTCCATGGGATTCTCTAGACAAGAGTACTGGAGTGGGTTGCCATTTCCTTCTCCAGGGGATCTTCCCGACCCAGGGATTGAACCCGGGTCTCCCACATTCCAGACAGATGCTTTAACCTTTGAGCCATTGTAGGGCCTCAAAAATAAAGTAGACGTCTGTGAATAAGTCATCTCCCAGGGAATGACATGCATGTAATTAAATAATTGTAGTTCAGTGTAAAAGAAGTTTGTGGTTCATGGCTGACATGAAGAAGGGAATAAACAACAATGCCTGTGTGTGGTTTCATAGAAGAGAGACACTTGAATCTGAGTCTTGAAGAGTGCTTAAAAATTTGCCAGATGGATATAATGCAATATAGGAATACAGAAGAAATTGTGGGCCGGTCTAAGTAATTTAAATAATGTACCTAGGCACAGAGGTATAAATTCAAATGGTACACTTAAGGAAATGCCAGTGTCCCTATGTACCTGGAGTGCTAGGAGACTAGCAGGAGATGACATTGTTCATGACCGGGCCCCATGAGTGACAGTACCTTTTCTGAATTAGTCATCATTGTATCCATATTACCTAGCATATAATGTTAATAAATGCTTAGTAAAAATCTGATGAACAAAGAAATAAAGAGGTAGACAGGGACCTTGTAAACATGAAAGAGGAATTAAAGACTATTCTGAAGATTGTTGGGAGTAACTGAAGATTGCTTTTTAAACCAGGAATAATACAGTTAGATTTGGCTATAGAAGTTACTTTAGCTGTCATGTGGAGAGTGATTTTGTAAGAGAGTAAAGTTGAGATTGGAAGATCAGTTAGGTTATCAGTAATAATGCAGGGATGAAATGGAAAAGACCTAAAGCAGTGGTGAGGCAATAAATGTGACTGAAATGAGACTTTTGGGTAAGAGACTGAGCAAGATTTGGTGACAAGTTGAAGATGGGAGTAAATGGATCCAGCATGATCTTCCCAGGTTTCTAATGTGGGTGACTTGGTAGATTTGCTCCCATTGCCTAGAACTGGGGTACAGAAGATAAAGGAGATTTGAAGAGGAAAGATAAATAAAACCAGTCTTTAACTTCCTGTTGTGGCAGTTTTGAGATACTACTCTGAATTCCTTTTTTTAAAAAAATTTTTTTAGTGTAGCTTCCAGGTCACCAACATTTTTCTTATAACAATGAAAATTGAATACAGCACTCTATTTGGGGACTGATCCCTGAGCAGTGTTGTTTCCTTTGATCTGGAATCTGCATCTAATAATAGAAACTAAGATTTTTATTTCTTGGTTAGCATTTGCATCTCCTGGATTATCTCAAGATGAACTCGAAAATCTACTAAAAACCTCAGGTTTTCAGTTATCAAATCATGTGTCCCTCCTGTCTTGTATGGTTTCTTTAAAATTAAATATCTGATTTTAGATTTGTCCAACAGCCTTTTCTAGCGTCATTAATTTTTGTACACTTCTCTGACTTCTGGGAAGCTGTACTTCTAGGCTGTATGCTTTCCTTTGAATCTTCACTTGTGAGTATTTCTGAAGATGGTACCTCATTTCTCTTTCCCAAAGCACCATATGACTTTGTCCATTTCTTGGCTGCCGTATGGAATGCCTTGGCCCCTCCTTTCCACTTGTGCACATCTCCTTCACACTTGACACCTGACTCAAGCTTAATGCTGTGAATTTTTAGTCCTTACTAGTGCTGTTTCCATCTTTGGACTCCTGTAGTATTAATACTTAATCTTTTCCCGTCTATGGCACTTGTCATACTTTGTCTTAATGGTTGTTTATTTTGATCTACTATAAACATTCTTAGAATATCTTCTGTATTATCAAAATTAGTCTTTGTAGGAGAGAATCAAGTTTTTATGTTATAGGTTATTTGCCTTAATAACTTAGTAAGTTCTTACAAAGATAGGTGAATAGCTTACAGAACCTCCAGAAAACTCTGTGTTCTTAAGATTTTTATAGGTTTCCCCAAACTATAAAATATAAAACTTGAAATTGTATGTGTATATTTATATATGTAGCTATTATGTAATAGTTTGAAATTCCATTGTACCTTTCAATTAGGACTTTCATTACATTAGAAAGCTTCTTGCTGCCCTCTTGTGAAAAGCTAGGTAATACGGCCTCTAGGAGGCCAATTAACACTCTTCAGAAAATTTAAGTATTTTTCATCTAAATTACACTAAGATGAGCCCATTTCACATTTTTAGAATTTTTATATCTTCTACAGATTTTCAAGTATAATTACTGATGAGCTTTTCTTTTTTGTGTTTATCTGTGGTGAATATAAATTTATTTGGTTACCTGTCAGAATTTATAGTGCTTTTCTTGCCAAATTACGAACCTCAAAGCAAAAGAAAAAAGTAATTCTTGGTGAGATAAACTCTAAAGTATCCTCTTTAACATTTTAGAAGTTACTTTGGGGTTTAAATGTTCCATTTTCTTTCTGATTAAATACAGAAGAGATTGAAAAGTTACAGAGTGGTGAAGTTTTTCTTTTTGATAACATAAGACTTGATAATAAAAATGAATAATTAATAGTACATACCATAAGCTCACTTCCACTGTATAATCATAAGGGATTTGATTTAGGTCACAGTGGAAGTGAGAAATAGATTTAAAGGACTAGATCTGATAGATAGAGTGCCTGATGAACTATGGACAGAGGTTCGTGACATTGTACAGGAGACAGGGATCAAGACCATCCCTATGGAAAAGAAATGCAAAAAAGCAAAATGACTGTCTGGGGAGGCCTTACAAATAGCTGTGAAAAGAAGAGAATCGAAAAGCAAAGGAGAAAAGGAAAGATATAAGCATCTGAATGCAGAGTTCTAAAGAATAGCAAGAAGAGATAAGAAAGCCTTCCTCAGCGATCAATGCAAAGAAATAGAGGAAAACAACAGAATGGGAAAGACTAGAGATCTCTTCAAGAAAATTAGAGACACCAAGGAAACATTTCATGCAAAGATGGGCTCAATAAAGGACAGAAATGGTATGGACCTAACAGAAGCAGAAGATATTATGAAGAGGTGGCAAGAATACACAGAAGAACTGTACAAAAAAGATCTTCACAACCAAGATAATCACGATGGTATGATCACTCACCTAGAGCCAGACATCCTGGAATGTGAAGTCAAGTGGGCCGTAGGAAGCATCACTATGAACAAAGCTAGTGGAGGTGATGGAATTCCAGTTGAGCTATTTCAAATTCTGAAGGATGATGCTGTGAAAGTGCTGCACTCAATATGCCAGCAAATTCGGAAAACTCAGCAGTGGCCACAGGACTGGAAAAGGTCAGTTTTCATTCCAATCCCAAAGAAAGGCAATGCCAAAGAATGCTCAAACTACCACACAATTGCACTCATCTCACACGCTAGTAAAGTAATGCTCAAAATTCTCCAAGCCAGGCTTCAGCAATACGTGAACCGTGAACTTCCAGATGTTCAAGCTGGTTTTAGAAAAGGCAGAGGAACCAGAGATCAAATTGCCAACATCCTCTGGATCATCGGAAAAGCAAGAGAGTTCCAGAAAAAACATCTATTTCTGCTTTATTGACTACACCAAAGCCTTTGACTATGTAGATCACAATAAACTGTGGAAAATTCTGAAAGAGATGGGAATACCAGACCACCTGACCTGCCTCTTGAGAAACCTGTATGCAGGTCAGGAAGCAACAGTTAGAACTGGACATGGAACAACAGACTGGTTCCAAATAGGGAAAGGAGTACATCAAGGCTGTGTATTGTCACCCTGCTTATTTAACATATATGCAGAGTACATCATGAGAAACGCTGGGCTGGAAGAAGCACAAGCTGGAATCAAGATTGCCAGAAGAAATATCAATGACCTCAGATATGCAGATGACACCACCCTTATGGCAGAAAGTGAAGAGGAACTAAAAAGCCCCTTGGTGAAAGTGGAGAGTGAAAAGTTGGCTTAAAGCTCAACATTCAGAAAACGAAGATCATGGCATCTGGTCCCATCACTTCATGGCAAATAGATGGGGAAACAGTGGAAGCAGTGGTAGACTTTATTTTGGGGGGCTCCAAAATCACTGCAGATGGTGATTGCAGCCATGAAATTAAAAGATGCTTACTCCTTGAAAGGCAAGTTATGACCAACCTAGATAGCGTATTGAAAAGCAGAGACATTACTTTGCCAACAAAGGTCTGTCTAATCAAGGCTATGGTTTTTCCTGTGGTCATGTATGGATGTGAGAGTTGGACTGTGAAGAAAGCTGAGCGCTGAAGAATTGATGCCTTTGAACTGTGGTGTTGGAGAAGAGTCTTGAGAGTCCCTTGGACTGCAGGGAGATCCAACCAGTTCATTCTGAAGGAGATCAGCCCTGGGATTTCTTCGGAAGGAATGATGCTAAAGCTGAAACTGCAGTACTTTGGCCACCTCATGCGAAGAGTTGACTCATTGGAAAAGACTGATGCTGGGAGGGATTGGGGGCAGGAGGAAAAGGGAACGACAGAGGATGAGATGGCTGGATGGCATCACTGACTCGATGGACGTGAGTCTCAGTGAACTCCGGGAGTTGGTTATGGACAAGGAGGCCTGGCGTGCTGCGATTCATGGGGTCGCAAAGAGTCAGACATGACTGAGCAACTGAACTGAACTGAACCATAAGCTCCCCTTCTCTTCCTTCCTCTCCTAAGTTTGAATAATCTTTAGTCCTTTTCCTTTTTTAAAAACCCAATCATCTTTCTGCAAACCACAGGAAAGATAATAAGCATTCTGGATTTATTGTTGTTTTTCAGTCGCTAGTCGCATCTTGACTCTTTGTGACCCCATGGACTGCAGCATGCCAGGTTTCCCTGTCCTTCACCATCTCCCAGAATTTGCTCAGACTCACGCCTGTTGAGTCACTGATACCATCCAACCTTCTCATCCTATGTCATCCCCTTCTGGATTTATGCCTGTTGTTAAAATCCATATGATATACCTAAAATCAAATGAATTTCACTCAAAAATGAATTAGTTGAGCAATTCTGCTCAACTTGAATAGCAGTAAAAACTATAGAAATTGATATAAACTATCTAAAATAAAATAAAGCATGAAGAGAAAAATGCTGAAACAAAATTATATATCAAGCAGTCTAACATATATGTAATTGGAGTCCCAAGGAATGGAATCCAGAAAAAGTATATAAAGAAATGTGTCCAAAATTTTTCCAAATATGATATAAAGAAGGTCATTCAAACACAAACATGAAGAAAACTGTACCAACACGTATCATAATTTGTTGAGTAATGAAGAATGATAAAGAGAAAAATCTTAAAAGCAGGCAGAGGAAAAAAAAGACATATAGAGGAAAAAAGAATAAAAGACTTCTCATCAGAAAATATGCAAAGTAGTAATAATGGAATGAAATCTTTAAAATACTGCAAGAAAAAATCTTGTCAACCTAGAATTCTCTATTCTGCTAAAATACTCTTCTATGATAAAGGCAAGATAAAGATATTTTCTAGACAAACAGAAGCCATGATAATTTGTCTCCAAGAAACATACACTACAGGAAATGTTTAAGGGCATTCCAAGCATAGCTGACAAATCAATAATAGAAATATAAATAGAATACTAAAAAGTGCCTTGTTGATCCAAAAGGAGACTGGAAAAAAGGAACAAATAACATATGGGACGAATAGAATTACCACCAAGATGATGAAATCATAAATATAAATCATAAATGATCAAATGTACTTGAAAGTTAAGAGTGTAGATCTTAAATGTTATCACCACATACACACACACAATTGCCATTATGTGAGGAGATAGAGATGTTACGTAGTCTTACTGTGGTAATCATTTTTCAATATATACATGTGTCTAATTATCATATTGCATACCTTAAACTTACATACATGTCAAAAATAGCTCAATAAAGATGGAGGAATATATAAATGGTCTAAACACATCAATTAAAAGATAAGGATTATCATTGGATAAAAAAACAAGGCTCAACTATATTCTGTATATAAACTTAAATACAAATACATGGATATAAAACTTAAATATAAATACATGGATACATTAAAAATAAAAGGATAGAAAAAGATATTCTATGCAACATTAATAAAAAGTAAGCTGGAGTGACTATACCAACATCAAAGTAGAGTTCAGAGCTAGGAATATTACCAGGGAGCAAGAATAGCATTTCATAAAGGATAAAAGGGTCAATACATCAGAAGAGAAGAGCAGAATCAGTGAATTCAAAAAAACCATTCTTTGAGAAGATAAAGTGGATAACTGTCTCGATTGACCAAGTAAAAGAGAGAAGGCACAAATTACCAACATCAGAAATGAAAGGAGGGGTATCATTTCATATCCTACAGACACTAGAAGGATAAGATAACTTTATTCCAATAAGTTTGATAACTTGGTTGGAAAAGACAAATTTCTTGAAAGATGCAACTTTTCAAAATTGACTCAAGAAGATATGGAAAACTTGAATAGCTCTACATCTAATAAAAAAAATGCATTTGTAGTTAAAAACCTTTTTACAAACAAAACTTCAGCCCAGATGGCTTCACTAATAAATTTCTATTAAATTTTTTTTCTTCCAGTTTTTTTGAGATATAATTGACATATGGCTCTGAATAAGTTTAAGGTGTACATTTTATGTACATCATGAAATGATGACCACAGTAAGTTTAGTGAACATCTCATATAGATACAAAATTATAGTAAACAATTAATGAAGAGTTAAATAGAGAGGGAGAAAGTATTTCCCAGCTCATACTATGAGGCCAACTTAACAGTAAAATCAGACAAAGATTAGAAAATCAAACTACAGATACTACCTCATGATCACAGGATACAAAAATCCATAAGAAAATGTTGACAAGTCCATTCCGGCAATATACAAAATAATACATTATGATGGAGTAACTAGTAAAATAAGGAAAGACAGAAATCAAAGGCATACATATTGGAAAGGAAAAAGTAAAACTGTCTTTATTCATAGATGACATGATTGTTTACATAGAAAACTACGGAATCTGCCAAAAAGCTGCTGAAACAATAAGTGAATTAAAGCAAGATTTCAGGACGCAAAATCAAACTACAAATATCAAGTTTTATTTCTCTAAACCAGCAACGAACAATTGGTAAATGATTTTTTAAAATAAATACGACATGAAATTCTTAGGAATAAATTTAGCCGTGTGTGTGTAAGATGTGTGTACTGAAACCTACAAAGCATTGCTGAGAGAAATTAAGGAACTAAATAAATGGAGGTGTACACCATGTTTATGGATCAGAAGCCAAATATTGTTATCATTTTAATTCTCTCTAGATTTATCTATGTATATTCAGTGCAATTCCAATCAAAATCCTACCAAGTCTTGTTAAGAAATCGAAAGCTAAATGATTCTAAAGTTTATATGGGAGTTCTAATCCTGTCTCAACCACTTATTAGCTGTATAAACTTGGGTCAATTATTTAACCTCTCTGTGCCTCGTTTGTAAAATGGGAATGGTAAATGGCACCCATTTATAGGATATTGTGATGATTTTAAATAATAATGAGTTAAGTGCTTTGAAGAGTAACCCAACATATAATCACCATTAAGAAATGTTAGTCATTGTGGTTCAGCACAGACTCTTCACTGGGTGCTCTAAATTTTGAACGATGTAGAATAAACATGTTAACATGACAGTGATGCCCAGTTAGGTGGAATTTAACTGGTGGAACCAGTTAGGGCTGAGCAGGTTCTATGTAATGTGTGGAGCAGGTTACAGTTCATTTTGAGCAAGAGGTGAGAAGTGTAGCGTCAAGTCAGTACCAAGGAAAGATGGCACTAATTAGAACAAGTAAGAACTTTGCTTTGCAGATATATTAACAATGTAAGGATGTGTTCAGATCAGAAAATGATCCTACTCAAATGGCTACACAGGATTGAAGGGCAGTGAAGTAACTAGTGAGACAATTATGGAGACTTTTACGGTCTCTGTGAGAAATTATACTATACAAATCACTCGTGTACTGATTTTCTGAATTTTTTAATCTCTTCAAAAGATGAGACTGCATAAGAGTGAGCGTTACTAATCCTGTATGAAGTCGTATTCAATAAATACATACTGAATGAACCAGTTGACTTCCCTGGTGGTCCA
Source organism: Bos mutus (assembly GCF_027580195.1). Taxonomy (NCBI): domain Eukaryota; kingdom Metazoa; phylum Chordata; class Mammalia; order Artiodactyla; family Bovidae; genus Bos; species Bos mutus. The sequence goes on along the minus strand of NC_091626.1, from coordinate 23,200,451 downwards.
GTGGTTAGGACTGTGTTTCCAACACAGGGAGCGCAGGTTCAGCCCCTGGTCAGGGACCTAAGATCCCACGTGCCACATGGCATGACCAAAAAAACAAAATAAATTTAAACATTTTTGTTTGCTTACTATTATTTATTTATTGAAGTATAGTTGATTTATAGTATTGTGTTAGCCTCAGGTGTACAGCATAGTGATGCAGTATTTTTGTAGGTTATATTCCAATATAGGTTATTGTAAGATAATGTATATAATTTCCTATGCTAAGGAAATGGGAATGTGTTACTTGCCTTTTTTTATTGATTTCTTTTTTAAATTTATTTTTAAACTTTTTATTTGGAGGATAATTACAATGTTGTGTTGGTTTCTGCTAGTAATGTGAATCAACCATAAGTATACACATATCCTCTCCCTCTTGAGCCTTCGTCCCACCACCACCCTCTGATTCTACCCGTCTAGGTTGTCACAGAGCAGCAGGCCGAGCTCCCTGTGTTATACAGCAACTTCCCACTAGCTAGCTGTGTTACACATGGTAATGTGTGTATTTGGATGCTGCTCTCTAATTCGTCCCACCCTCTTTCCACCAGAGTGTCCATTGTGTGGAAAGTCCATTATCCACATTTGCGTCTCCATTCCTGCCCTGCAAATGGGTTCATCAGTACCATTTTTCTAGATTGCATACATTAAAAAAATCCGTATTCTTACCTACAGAGACTAGCACAGTAGTGAGCACATGAAAAGTCTACAATTAAATGCTTTTGTGTAAGTGAAATTATCTACATTGTTCATCATCTGTGTTAGGATTGCTAATTCATTTGTTACATTTAGCCAGTTATTTACGTGTACTGAGGATTACTTAAGTTTTCATAGAAATCTTAATCTTTCAGTCCATGAATTTTGATAGGTTTAAGTATATAGCTTTGTTAAATATTTCTGCATTTAATGCATTTGCACTAATCTAATGTACTTACATTAAATTTACTTGCATTCTGACTCCCTGGGATGAATATTTAGTCATTAAACAAAAGGAACATTTTTCAAATAGTTATTCATAATGTCTAAGTAATCCAAGTACCATACTTATTTTAATTCAAAATATATACAGTGTCTTTGCTTTTAAAAGTACATCATAAATACAAATTCTGATATTAATCTGAAATTAAACAGTTGAATTTAATGAAGTATATATTTTCTTGAAGTATATTTGATTTTTTAAAATCAGGAACAATTATTGGTTAGATTTTCAGTCAGTTCTTTACCAAGAACAAAGTCAGGAGGAAAGGGCTATTCTTCTTTGTGCCTCAGGGTAGAGGTAAAAACTGAATGCCTGAGCCTTTAGTAGAGAAACCCAGGTTCTGTTACCTTGTTTCTTCACTGTGTGGAGTCTCTCTATCATGAGTTTCACTTGAATTCAAGAGGTTTTTTATACTCCTGAATTTAAATTTTGCACAGCTGTTACACACCACTGATTTTAATGAAAACAGCATTATTGAGATATTTTACACAGACTGTAAAACTCATCCATTTGAAGTGTACAATGAGTTTTTATAAAGTTGGCACAAAAGTAATTATAATTTTTGCTTTGTTGCAATTTGGCCTTTGATATTGAAATACATCCTAAATAAATGTGGTTATGTTATATATCATTTTAATACGTATTTCTCGCTTTGTGTTTTTTTGCTAATGACTTATCACTTGCTGTTTATTTTCTGTTTATTTTAGACTAGGGAAAAGATGTTAGACAAATAGCAAGTTCAAGCAGTTTTCTTTCTTTTTTCTTAATATATGTATTTATTGAAGTATAGTTGACTTAGTGTTTCAGGTGCATGCCTAGGTGATTCAGTTACGCACATACACATATATTACTTTTCAGATTATTTTCCGTTACAGGTTCTTATAAAGTATTGACTATAGTTCCATGTGCTGTACAGTAAACCTTTGCTGCTTGTTGCGTATCTATTTTTTTTTAATTAGAAATCTAGCATTCTGTTCATACTACTAAGTCAACTAAGTGGAATCAAAATGTTATAGATTTTTTTAGTTGGGCCAAAATTCATAAGTTTTCTAAAGTATATGTATTATATATACTATTTATATATATATATATGTATACAAAAGGTTTTCTACTACATCAAGCAGTTTTCTTATTCAAGTTCAAACTGGGTGATAAAGCAACAAAGACAACTCACAACATCAACAGCGCATTTGGCCCAGGAACTGCTAATGAACGTTCAGTACAATGGTTGTTCAAGACATTCTGCGAAGGAGACGAGAGCCTTGAAGATGAGGAGTATAGTGGCTGGCCATCAGAAGTTGACCACATCCGAGAGGATCATCAAAGCTGATCCTCTTAAACCTACAGGAGAAGTTGCCAAAGAATCAACATTGATTCTACAGTCATTTGGCATTTGGAGCAAACTTGAAAGGTGAAAAAGCTTGATTGATGAATGCCTCGTGAGCTGACCAGAAATTTTTTTTAAATCATCGCTTAAGAGTGTTGTCTTCACTGCCTTATGATCCAGCAATCCCACTGCTGGGCATACACACTGAGGAAACCAGAAGGGAAAGAGACACGTGTACCCCAGTGTTCATCGCAGCACTGTTTATAATAGCCAGGACATGGAAGCAACCTAGATGCCCATAAGCAGATGAATGGATAAGAAAGCTGTGGTACATATACACAATGGAGTATTACTCAGCCATTAAAAAGAATACATTTGAATCAGTTCTAATGAGATGGATAAAACTGGAACCTATTATACAGAGTGAAGTAAGCCAGAAAGAAAAACACCAATACAGTATACTAACACATATATATGGAATTTAGAAAGATGGTAACAATAACCCTGTGTACGAGACAGCAAAAGAGACACCGATGTATAGATCAGTCTTATGGACTCTGTGGGAGAGGGAGAGGGTGGGGAGATTTGGGAGAATAGCATTGAAACATGTATAATATCATGTATGAAACGAGTCACCAGTCCAGGTTCGATGAACGGTACTGGATGCTTGGGGCTGGTGCACTGGGACGACCCAGAGGGAGGGTAGGGGAGGGAGGAGGGAGGAGGGTTCAGGATCGGGAACGCGGGTATACCTGTGGCGGATTCATTTCGATATTTGGCAAAACTAATACAATATTGTAAAGTTTAAAAAAAAAAAAAAGAGTGTTGTCTTCTCTTATTCTATGCAACAATGAACAGTTTCTCAATCAGATTGTAACATGAGATGAAAAGTGGATTTTATACCATAACAGGCAACAACCAGCTCAGTGGTTAGACAGAAAAGAAGTTCCAAAGCACTTCCGAAAGCCAAACCTGCACCAGAAAAAGGTCATGGTCACTGTTTGGTGGACCTGCTGCCCATGTGATCCACTACAGCTTTCTGAATCCTGGCAAAACCATTATATCTGAGAAGTATGCTCATCAAATCGACAAGATGCACCAAAAACTGCAATGCCTGCAGCCGGCTTTGGTCAACAGAAAGGGCCCAACATCATACAACCAACACTTCAAAAGTTGAACAAATTGGGCTATGAAGTTTTGTCTCATCCAGCACATTCACCTGACCTCTCAGCAACTGACTACAACGTACTTCTTCAAGCATCTCAAAACTTTTTGCAGGGAAAATGCTTCCACAACCAGCAGAATGCAGAAAATTCTTTCCAAGAGTTCATTGAATCTCAAAGCACGGATTTTTATGCTACAGTAATAAATTTATTTCTCATTGGCAAGAATGTGTTGATTATAATGGTTCCTATTTTGATTAATAAAGATGTGTTTGAGCCTAGTTATAATGATTTAAAATTCATAGTCCAAAACCACAGTTACTTTTGTACCAACCTAATAGTATATTCACAGAAGTATGCAACTGCTGTGACAATCTAATTTTGGAATATTTCCATCACCCTGAAAAGAAGCCACATAACCATTAGCCGTCACTCCCGTTCCCCCAGTTCCACTCCCCAATCAGCCCTAAGTGATTGTTAACCTACTTTTTGCCTCTGGATTTCACTCCTTTTTATTGCCAAATAATATTCCATTGTATGGATATGTCACATTACTCATCAGTTGGTGGACATTTGGGTATGTCCACTTTTTGGCTATTATGAAAATGCAGCTATGAATATTCGTGTGCAAGTTTTTGTGCCATCATTTTAAACTTTCTTTTGACGTGGGATGTGTTTGTGTAAGTTTTGCATTGGACTCTGTGGATATAATTTTAACTAGGTGTAAATACAATATATATCACCCAATATGTATATTAATTCAGTTCAGTCACTCAGTCATGTCTGACTCTTTGCGACCACATGGACTGCAGCACACCAAGCTTCCCTGTCCATCACCAAGTCCCGGAGCTTGCTCAAACTCATGTCTGTCGAGTCAGTGATGTCATCCTCAGCTGACGATGGTGATACAATCTTATCCTCTGTCGTCCCCTTCTTCTCCTGCCTTCAGTCTTGCCTTGCATCAGGGTCTTTTCCAATGAGTCAGTTCTTCGAGTCAGGTGGCCAAAGTACTGGAGTTTCAGGTTTAGCGTCAGTCCTTCCAATGAATATTCAGGACTGATTTCCTTTAGGATTGACTAGTTTGATCTCTTTGCAGTCCAAGGGACTCTCAGGAGTCTTCTCCAACAACACAGTTCAAAGCTTCGATTCTTCAGCACTCAGCTTTCTTTATAGTCCAGTAATATCTAAATACATTTTGCTTAAACTTAAAGATAACTTAACTGTTTATTGATCTCTCCTTTGTATTCTTGAGTCACTCAGAAACTGAGTAAGCAAAAACATAAGTCTTTTGATTTCATCATTCTCAGTATTGGATTCTATTGCGAAGCTCTAGAGTTGGATATTTCATATCTTGAGCTAGGATGGAGAATAGCATATTGTGAATCTTTTTGCAGTTGGCTGACTGTAATGGCTAACTGACAGCAATAGGTCATACCCTCTGTTTTTTTTTGTTTCTTTGTTTTGCCTGCTCCAGGTCTTTGTTGCTGCGCATGAGCTTTTTCGCTAGTTGCCGCATGTAGGTTTCTCTCGTTACGGAGCATGGGCTCTAGAGAGTGTGGGCTCAGAAGTAGCGCCTCATGGACTTAGTTGCACCATGGCATGTGGGATCTTAGTCCCCCAACCAGGGATCAAACTCGCGTCCCCTGTATTGGAAAGCAAACTCCTAACCTCTTGGAGCACCAAAGAAGTCCCATGTTTTGTTGTTATTTTTAACCTTGGTCATATATTCTTATTTTGTTTTTGCATAGAGTAAAACTTTGAAAGAATAGAATGCTTCTGGCACATAGAGATTCATTTCTTTATTGACATTTAACCTCAGAGATAGATACATCATTGATTATACAGATGAAGTGAATGTACCCAGTAACTCAAGCTGAACTTGGGCAATCATTAAGAAGGTAATTCAAACAATGTGATTAATGTTAGAAATATTTAAGTGTTTTATTCACATTGTCTTCTGGCCTTTGACTCAACTCTGGATTTATTAGAAATAATACTCCTCAGTCAAATCAGAACTAGATTACTAGGGGCTTAATAAATAGTCTTCATTTAAAATAAACTTTTTAGCATGCTTCTCTACTGTCCAAAAAAATAAGTGTTAGGTTTGTTTGGTTAAAGGAATGCTAGCTTATTAGAACCAACATGAATAGAGAGGAAAAGACTAATCTAAAATGTGGTTTTTAGGTAGAATTAGTTCAGGTTGATCTTAGAAGCACAGAATTTTTAACTCATTAAGGTAGTATCCTCCACCCTGGATTTCATAAATTATGTCTTTTGAATAAGAAATAAAAATGTTTAAAACTTTAAGAGAGGAGGAGGAAATGATAACCCACTCCAGTATTCTTGCCTGGAAAATCCCATGGATAGAGAAGCCTGGCGGTCTACAGTCCATGGAGTCACAAAGAGTCCAACATGACGTAGCAACTAAATAACAACATCTGTTAGTTAATTTGGTGGGAGGAAATTCTTTTACAATGTACTGTGCTTAAAATATCTTACAATTTTATTTGTCAATTATACCTCAGCAAAGCTGAAAAAAATTTTTTTAATAAATTTTAAGGGAATTCCCTGGCGATCCAATGGTTAGGACTTCACATTCTCATTAGTGATGGCCCAGGTTCGAATTTTGATTGGGGAACTAAAGTCCCACAAGATCCACAGTACAGCCAAAAAAAACTTTACCAAATAAAACTTTTAAAATAAATGCATAGTAAATGTTTCCATTTTTTCAAAAATCTTGTGAAAACATCAGTCTTAAAACTCCACTTGGGAACAAATCATTTGACTTAATTGTGGTTTGGTTGTTGATGGTCACGACTTTTGCTTAACCAAATATGGTAAATAATTATAATTGGTTTGTTTCTGCCAGATTTGCGTAGATCAGATTTGTGACTTGTTTAATTTCTTAAAGCAGGGCCATTTCTTTTACTACTTTGCTAGCCACAAGAAATCCCAAACGGTCCTGGGAATTAAGAAAGTACTTAGAGTTTATTCTAAGATTTATTTCATAATATTCACTTGATTTTTACCCCGTGGCCTAGTGGAAAGCATTTAGAAAGGCTGTCCTTAGTTTGCCGCGTCGTTCCTAGATACTGTATTCCTGAAGGGTCAGTTCAAGTATCACTCCTTTTCTGAAGCTTTTCCTATCCATCCAGCTCAAACCTTCTGCAGATTTGATTGTCCCCATGTCTGTCTTTGAAATGTATTGTTTACTCCTTTTATAGCTTAGATGACATTATTTGATAATTATTTATTTTCCAGTCTGTCTTCTGCCAGATTCTCAAATTTAAGGATTATATTATAACCTTAGCACTAAGTATAATGCATGGCACTAGAGATTGAGCTGGAGTTTTGATAAAAAATTCTTATCCTTGGCTGAATTTTAATTTCTCCCTTTGTGGCTCATAGAGAAGATAGTGTCAGTTTTCTGCATTTAGTTTTATGGTAAGAAGTATGCTTTATGATCATAATTTTAACCAATTAAAATTTTATTAATAATTCTTTCAGTAATTAGAACTAGAGACAAAATCAGAGTCTGGCTAAGATAGGTTGCTGTTGTATTCAGTCATGTCTGATTCTTTGCAATCCCATGGGCTGCAGCTCACCAGGCTCTTCTGTCCATGGGGTTTTTCGGGCAAGAATACTTGAGTGGGTTGCCATTTCTTCAGGGGATCTTCCAGACCCAGGGATAGAACCTGCATCTCTGGTATCTCCTGCATTAGACAGGCAGATTCTTTATCACTGAGCCACCTGGGAAGCCCAGGTAAGATAGGTTAGTGGTCCTCAAACTTTGAGCTTGCATCAGAATCACATTTAGAAAACTAAGATCAATGGCATCCGGTCCCATCACTTCATGGCAAAAATAGATGGGGAAACAATGGAAACAGTGACAGACTTTATTTTCCTGGGCTCCAAAATCACTGCAGATGGTGACTACACCCATGAAATTAAAAGGTGCTTGCTCCTTAGAAGAAAAGCTATGACAAACCTAGACAGAATATTAAAAAGCAGAGACATTACTTTGCCAACAAAGGTCCGACTAATCAAAGCTATGGTTTTTCCAGTAATCATTAATGGATGTGAGAGTTGGACCATAAAGAAAGCCGAGCGCTGAAGAATTTATGCTTTTGAACTGTGGTGTTGGAGGAGACTCTTGAGAGTCCCTTGGACTGCAAGGATTTCCAACCAGTCCATCCTAAAGGAAATTAGTCCTGAATATTCATTGGAAGGACGGGTGCTGAAACTGAAGCTCCAATCCTTTGGCCACATAAGGAGAAGACCCGACTTACTAGAAAAGAGCTGCCACAACTACTGAAGCCCACACACCCTAGAGCTCATGAGCTGAAACTAGAGAAGTCACTGCCATGAGAAACCCTTACACCGCAAGGAAGGGTAGCCCCTGCACTCTACAACCAGAGAAAGCCTGCACACAGCAAAGATGACCCAGTGTAGCCAAAAGTTAACAAATAAATAATCTTAAAAAAAATAATAATGGGCATGTCATAAGAACTTGTTGATTAGTTGAGGAAACAAGTTTAGAACTCTGACCTTTGATTTTTGTTGCCAGTGGTCTAGCATCTATAAAATGCTTCTTTTCTTTTTCGCTTCTTTATTGGCTTGAGTGCAAATAAATGAAAAATGTGTTTTAAATTTAATTATTAAACATTATAGTAAATGTTTATATACTGTCTAACCAGATTTCCCCTTATATTTTGCCATGTTGATCACACATAAGCTGTTTTTAAGATCTTAAATTATCACCTGTACTGTCAATGAAAGAGTGTTTTTTCTTTCAGTATATGCTTACTATAAGGCTTCCCTGGTGGATCAGTGGTAAAGAATTCACCTTCAAATGCAGGAGGCGTGGGTTCAATCCCTGGGTTGGGAAGGTTCCTCGGAGAAGGAAATGGCAAACCCACTCCAGTATTCTTGCCTGGGAAAAGCCGTGGACACAGGAGCCTGGTGGACTATAGTCCATGGGGTCACAAAAGAGTCAGACACAAATGAATGACTAAAGAACATGCTTATTATGTTAACTATATATAAACTCTCTATATAGTTATTATATATAATCTATATATTAAACTATATCAGATCAGATCAGATCAGTCGCTCAGTCGTGTCCGACTCTTTGTGACCCCATGAATCGCAGCACGCCAGACCTCCCTGTCCATCACCAACTCCCGGAGTTCACTCAGACTCACGTCCATCGAGTCGGTGATGCCATCCAGCCATCTCATCCTCTGTCGTCCCCTTCTCCTCCTGCCCCCATCCTTCCCAGCATCAGAGTCTTTTCCAGTGAGTCAACTCTTCGCATGAGGTGGCCAAAGTACTGGAGTTTCAGCTTCAGCATCATTCCTTCCAAAGAAATCCCAGGGCTGATCTCCTTCAGAATGGACTGGTTGGATCTCCCTGCAGTCCAAGGGACTCTCAAGAGTCTTCTCCAACACCACAGTTCAAAAGCATCAATTCTTTGGCGCTCAGCCTTCTTCACAGTCCAACTCTCACATCCATACATGACCACAGGAAAAACCATAGCCTTGACTAGATGAACCTTTGTTGGCAAAGTAATGTCTCTGCTTTTCAATATGCTATCCAGGTTGGTCATAACTTTTCTTCCAAGGAGTAAGCGTCTTTTAATTTCATGGCTGCAGTCACCATCTGCAGTGATTGTGGAGCCCAGAAAAATAAAAGTCTGCCACTGTTTCCACTGTTTCCCCATCTATTTCCCATGAAGTGATGGAACGAGATGCCATGATCTTCGTTTTCTGAATGTTGAGCTTTAAGCCCACTTTTTCACTCTCCACTTTCACCTTCATCAAGAGGCTTTTTAGTTCCTCTTCACTTTCTGCCATAAGGGTGGTGTCATCTGCATATCTGAGGTTATTGATATTTCTCCCAGCAATCTTGATTCCAGCTTGTGTTTCTTCCAGTCCAGCATTTCTCATGATGTACTCTGCATATAAGTTAAATAAACAGGGTGACAATATACAGCCTTGATGTACTCCTTTTCCTATCTGGAACCAGTCTGTTGTTCCATGTCCAGTTCTAACTACTAAACTGTATAGTTATTATATATAGATTAAACTCTGGAGTTTCCATGAAGTGGACTTCTATACACAGTATAATGTAATTTTACGGCTGAGGATATTTTTATGTTCTAATTCACAAATGTAAATCAGATTTTTCAGAAACATCAAAACTGGATATTTGAAAAACACAGATGGTTAACTAGCTGTAATTTCAACTCACAAGTAAACTAACCATTACCATATTGTTAGGGACCTGGGCCCTTGGCCCCTTTAATCAATAGAAATTGATACAAGGCCAGATAAGAATTCTAGTCAGGGCTTCATTAGGGCTGTGCTGCAGCATGAGGGAGGGAAAACAAGGAGCAGGTACTCTTGCTATCTCCCCAGAGAAGCTGCTTGGGTCCTTAAAGGGGGTAACAGCAGGGGCAGGTCTGTGAACTGGGCAGGAGGCATAGCTTAGGTGATCAGCCCACTCCATGGTGACGCTGTGTGCAGGGATCCTACATAATACCCTGCTTTTGCTCTCCGCCTCTCAGAAATGGCAGTTGGTCCCAGGTCCTTTTTGTATCCTCTTGTTCATAACTGTCCTAACTGTAATTGTTTTCAGTCCATTATTGTTTCTTTGTATTCTGTTGCTCAGAGAGATGTTAGTCCAGGTGCAAGCACTCTGGTTAAAGGTTCCAGGTCCCTTTAACATGACTACCTAGGTAGACACATCTTACAATCAAGTTCTCACCTTGATGTGATGTTCTTTTGCAAGAAATTCAGGGATTTTCCTGGTAGTCCAGTGGCTAAGAATCCACTTTGCAATGTAGGGGACTCAGGTTCGATCCCTAATCGGGGAACTAAGATCCTGCATGCCGTAGATATACTAAGCCCGTGCACCGCAACTAAAGATCCCTCATGCTGCAGTGAAGATCAGAGATCCTGCTTGCCACAACTTAAGACCTGATGCAGCCAAATAAATAAATAGTTTTTTTTTTAAATTCATAATCAAGTGAAAACAGTAATTGTTGTACATTTGTACTACTACATGATTTTAAAGGAAAAAGATTTTTAAATTAAGCCTTGCTGGATGAATATTATCAGTGAAATTCACTTGGTCGTGTCCTATTCTTTGCGCCCCCATGGAATTCTCCAGGCCAGAATACTGGAGTGGGTAGCCTTTCCCTTCTCCAAGGGATCTTCTCAACCGAAGAATCAAACCCAGGTCTCCTGCATTGCAGGTGGATTCTTTACCAACTGGGCTATCAGGGAAGCAAATACTATATATTGAGTATTTTTTCCAAGTCATTTAGGGAAAATATCTTTAAAAGTCTCTTCCACTGATGAATTTATTGTCTGGTCAAGTTGAGAACATGACCCATACATATGTGAAACTACATTGCAATCAATTAAAATCAAATTATCAGAACAAGTAGTTTGTTTTAAATTGGATAAATCATCTATGAAGTAAGAGTAATCCAATTACAGTAGGATTAGGGAGGTGATAATTTATATTCACAGCTGTTGATGGTGTGAAATTTAGCTGGACTAGTGAATTGGCTTCCCTGGTGGCTCAGACAGTAAAGAATCTGCCTGCTATACGTGAGACCTGGGTTCAGTCCCTAGGTTGGGAAGATCCCCTAGAGAAGGAAATGGCAACCCACTCCAGTATTCTTGCCTAGAGAATTCCATGGACAGAGGAGCCTGATGGTCTGTATAGTCCATGGGGTCCCAAAGACTCAGGTATGACTTAGCCTCTAACAAACACGCTGATGAACGTTTAGATTAAGCTATTCATTTCTGTAACTTGTTAGCTATTGGACTGGTCTAGACCTTAAAGTTACTCTTACTACTGACCCTAAAGCTTTATTTTTATTTTATTGAAGTGTAGTTGATTTGCAATACTGTGTTAATTTCTGCTGTAGTGACCCTAAAGCTTTTTCAATTCAAAAAAATTTCAATTCAAAATTCAATAAATGAGTAACCAAGGACTTATTCTTTCCACCTCCCAAAGAATTTTGTAGGAGCAAAATGTTGAGCAAGAGAGCTGCACTTGTAGCTATTTTATGAATAAATTGAAAATTGTGCTCTTAGAGTTGTCAGTGTGGTTCCTTAAATAATTAAGAAAGGTTGGAAGGCAGCAGATTCGTATCATTAGGCTTCACCTGAGTAAGATTTGGTGGACTTTAAAAAATGTTATCTGCTTTTGATCGTTTGGTCATGTGTAATTTGTTCCTCATCCAAGGAATTTAACGATGGAAATAAACACTCATGACATAAAAACTCACCCCCTTTCTCAAGCTTTTTCTGTCTATCCATTTCCAAGCCCTCTGTATAATTAATTGTCCTCATCTCTGTTCCCTGGCCTACTCTTCATTGTATTATGATATGCAATGATAATGAGAAAAAGCTATATTTCCAGAAGAGCAGTTGGTGAAGTTTGCTTTTTATTATGAAGATTTTGCAAATGTTACTAAAGTAGTGAGAATGCTATAATGAATTCCACATACCCATCCCCAACTTCAGTCAGCTTTCTGCTATTCTTGTTTTATCTCTGCCCTCTTATATCACACTTTTGTTGTGGTTGTGTTGTTGGCTGGAGTATTTCAAAGCAAATCCTAGTGCCATGGCATTCATAAGTACTTTAGTATGTATCTCTAACCAAGAAGCCCTTTTAAAAACACAATTATTATACTAAACAAAATAAAATAATAATTCCTTAATAACATAATCCTTGTCCAATTTGGCTAAAACTGTTTTTCACAGTTTGTTTGTGTGAGTTGGTATCTGGAGAAGGTCTGCACATTTGCATTTGGTTGACATCAGACTTCAGCCTCTTAATCTTCTCTATAAATAGGCATGCTCTGTTCTTCTAGAGCTCCCCCAACCCCGCCAGTGCTGTTTAATTATTGAAGAAACTAGGTTGTTTGTATGGGAAGATCTCCTGCATTTTAAATTTGGATGATTTTTATCCTAGTGGTAGCATTTCACGCTTTCCTGTTTTCCCCCCAAATTTCATGCAGTCTAGTGGAGTTAGAGAATAAAGTGATTTTGGAATCAGTCTTTTTGGAAAGAATGGTTCATACATGTACTTGCTATTGCTGCATATCAGAAAGCATAAGACCTTCATTTGTTCCAGTTTCAATGAGGATCATTGGGTTTAGGTGGTGTACATCTGATCTCTTTCATAATAAAAGTGATAATTATCAGTAGCAGCTATTTGGTTTTCCTGAAATATAGTCCAGAGAGGAAAGGCAAGAAAAAAAGATTGGTTTTTCCCCCCTTTTACTTACTGATTTTCAGAACATAAGATGAGTTGAAATAACTAAGGACTTTTAAGAAACATCATAGGTATTTATATTTAATATTATTTCTAACTACTATAATTATTATTCTTTCTGACAGTCAGAACTGTCCCATCTTTAGTTAGTGGACACCCCTTTTTGTTGACTCCTGTGTTGTTTGACGTGACTCCAGTAATCTTTGGTAACTTCTTTCCTTTCAGCATGTCAAGATATTCTGTGTTCATTTACTTCTTCAGACTTAGAATCTCATCCATATCTCCAAGTAACCTTGGTTCCTTTTAGTAGAAATCTAAGTATTAAGAGTATTCGTTAGTACTGAACTGTCAGGCTTCTGGTCCTTTTCCATGGACAGAGTTTGTAAACGAGTGTTGTTGTTTTTTTTTTTTTTCAAGAAAAGAAGTTGTATTCGTACCAATATGCCTAGTTCAAATTAAAAATGTTTAAGGGTATTAATTGATTTTTAAAAATTTTAATTTTTCTGAAGTATGGTCAATTTCAGAGAAGGCAATGAATGGCACCCCACTCCAGTACTCTTGCTTGGAAAATCCCATGGACGGAGGAGCCTGGTAGGCTGCAGTCCATGGGGTCTCTAGGAGTCGGACACGACTGGGTGACTTCACTTTCACTTTTTACTTTCATGCATCGGAGGAGGAAATGGCAACCCACTCCAGAGTTCTTGCCTGGAGAATCCCAGGGACAGGGGAGCCTGGTGGGCTGCCGTCTATGGGGTCGCACAGAGTCGGACACGACTGAAGTGACTTAGCATAGCATAGCATGGTCGATTTACAGTGTGTTAGTTTCAAGTGTATGGCGAAGCGATTCAGTTATACTTTCTTTTGTAGATTCTTGTTTCATTTATAACATTTTTGATTTTGATTTTTTTGAAATGTGCGGGCTTCTCATTGCGGTGGCTTCTCTTGTTGCAGAGCACGGGCTCTAGGGCGTGTCGTCTTAGTAGTTGTGGCTCCGAGGTGCTAGAACACAGCTCAGTAGTTGTGGTGCACAGGCTTAGTTGCTCCGTAGCATGTCGGATCTTCCTGGATCAAGGATTGAACCCATGTCTCCTGCGTTGGCAGGTGGATTCTTTACTACTGAGCCGCCAGATCAGTTCAGTTCAATTCAGTTGCTCAGTCATGTCTGACTCTTTGCGACTCCATGAATCGCGGCACGCCAGGCCTCCCTGTCCATCACCAACTCCCGGAGTTCACTCAGACTCATGTCCATCGAGTCCGTGATGCCATCCAGCTGTCTCATCCTCTGTCGTCCCCTTCTCCTCCTGCCCCCAATCCTTCCCAGCATCAGAGTCTTTTCCAGTGAGTCAACTCTTCGCATGAGGTGGCCAAAGTACTGGAGTTTCAGCTTTAGCATCATTCCTTCCGAAGAAATCCCAGGGCTGATCTCCTTCAGAATGGACTGGTTGGATCTCCCTGCAGTCCTTGGGGCTCTCAAGAGTCTTCTCCAACACCACAGTTCAAAAGCATCAATTCTTTGGCGCTCAGCCTTCTTCACAGTCCAACTCTCACATCCATACATGACCACTGGAAAAACCATAGCCTTGACTAGACGAACCTTTGTTGGCAAAGTAATGTCTCTGCTTTTGAATATGCTATCTAGGTTGGTCATAACTTTCCTTCCAAGGAGTAAGCGTCTTTTAATTTCATGGCTGCAGTCACCATCTGCAGTGATTGTGGAGCCCAGAAAAATAAAGTCTGCCACTGTTTCCACTGTTTCCCCATCTATTTCCCATGAAGTGATGGAACGAGATGCCATGATCTTCGTTTTCTGAATGTTGAGCTTTAAGCCCACTTTTTCACTCTCCACTTTCACCTTCATCAAGAGGCTTTTTAGTTCCTCTTCACTTTCTGCCATAAGGGTGGTGTCATCTGCATATCTGAGGTTATTGATATTTCTCCCAGCAATCTTGATTCCAGCGTGTGCTTCTTTCAGCCCAGCATTTCTCGTGATGTACTCTGCATATACAAGATGGGTCAGGGCCAGACCCATCTAATTCCAAAGCCAGACAAGAGAAATCCTTCCTACAGTATACATTGTCTCTCTTTACCAGAAGGAAAGCAGAGAACACAAAGTTAACATTGTAAATGGTTTAGTCTCTTGTTTTAACCTGGCAGAAATACAGTGTTTTATCTTTTTTTTTTTTTCTGTTTACATTTACTACTGAATGACTACAAATACATGTAATCAAAATACATGTGCTTATTTTCTGTGGGAATATTTTTTATGTAAGAAAATAGAAAAACATGTCTTCTTATCTAAGTTAAGTAAAACAATTTCAATATCTGTTTTTATTGTTTTCAATTTAATTATGGTTCTCTGTTTAAAATACTGTAGCAAAAATATCCCCCAGATATTTCTAGCCTATTAAAATGATGCCCCTTCTAAGTATCCTATTTATTTATTTAACAAATATTTGTTAAAATCTATATTCAGGGTATTTTATAGTGTATATTTGAAATAACTTCACTAAATGAAATAACCAAAACATGCAAGGTTTTGTAAATAGCCATTAAATTTTAGGGGGAAATTTTTTTCTTGTGCCAGCACTTACTGAGCACCTAAATGTACCATCTTAAGTCTTACAACAACTGACTCAGGTAGGTAGTAAACCCCCATTTTACAGATGAAGTAACTGAGGCATAGAGAGGCTACATAATTTACCTGAGATCACTATCTAATAAGTGATAGATTCAGACCTAAAGTTCAAATCCTTTGCTATCGTAAGTTTTTCTATATCATATATAATATATTAAAAAGTCCTATCAAACAACAAGAAAGTACGGAAATATATTTTTCCTTGCTGGTGAGTTAAGTCCATACTACCGTCCTATGAACCATGCGTGAAGATACATAGACATTTTCTTTGCTGTCTTAAACCAAAACTATCTGCAGTTAAAACTCAAGATTCTAATTTTACAAACAAGGCCACCTCTAACAAAATTAAAATAAAATTACATTATCCCCTGGCTTAAAGAAGAATTCTCCAGTAACTATAGAAGTGCTTGTGGTGTGAAGAGAGCATCTTAAATCTCCATGTAAGTCATACACAAAGTGTTATTGCAGTGAAAAAATAGTGGCGTGAATAATACCTGCTCACAGCCCAAGACACTTGATGTATCTTGGACCTCAGTGTTTGTTGGATTTTGCAATTTCATGAGCAAGATTTGTATTTTTGTAAAGTTCTATATTTCTGTGTGTCCCACTTGATGTCACATCTGTATTCTCAGATTGTAGCGTTCCATTAAAAAATATAAATAATCTCAGCCCCTCCTCCCTCCTCCCCCTCCCCCCACACTCATTTTGTATAATATGGTAATGATATCACCGTAGCAGTAATTACGGGTCATCTTCATTTCTTTCATCTCTGCCTGTTCTGATGGCTTCATTCCTTTGACGGAAAAGATTTGGCTCTGGGTGCTATGATTATTTTGTTAAGCATTATTCGAATAGACAGGAGTGAGAGAAATTAATCAATCCAAATGCAATTAGCATCATGTTTAACCCAGTGATGGACGTCTCAAGGTGAAACAGCTAGGGGAGTTTCAGACATTATTATTCAATCCGGTGGTTCTTATCTAAATTATAATCAAGAGAGGTTTTTATTGGCCTCGCAGTGTGAAGATGTAACTCTTTCCCTGGCCTGGGGGTCAGTAAGACTGGGGCCTGCATCCTCTGTAGATGTTTGCTACTGCCAGCACCCTGAGGTGGGGATGAGTAGGAAAGTTGTCTTAATGAACAAGTCCTTTGAAATTTATCTATGCTGGGATCCTGGTCTGAATTTCCTGGGAGTGGGATATTGCCTGTGAATAAATTACTCTAACTTGGGGCAAAATATTTTGTGTCCTGATGAAGTCACTTTGACTAGTCACTCTTTCTTAACCTTGCGTGATAGATCATTATTGCTGTACTTACTTTATGAATGAGGAAATTAAGGCTGTGTGAATCTACTAGCCTTTGGTCATAGTGTTTCACCACAATCTATATTAAGTACAGGCCCTGAAGTGTGAATGTTCTGTGAACATTTATGAGCATTTAATAAAAGTTTGCCCCAAGAATATTGATCCATTGCTTTGATCTCATTGCCTTTCACTCAGTTGAGTTCGCCCTTGAAAAGGGAACCAAGTGAAATAGGCCTCTGGGCCCTCTGGAGAGGAAACATACCACAGACAAGAAGTTGTTAGGTCTCATTTCTTGAACATAGATCTTTGGGGTCGCTTGTTGTTTTGGTTTGTTTTTTAGTAGGGAGAAGAATGATAAAAAGGATTGAATATTTGAAATCTTGTCTTGTTTTGCTTTTGAAAGAGGGCAGGACAGGGAGAGTTGATGGAGAAACACAGGCTTTTGCTTGAATACATTTTTCAAATACCTGACAATTAAGATTCTTCTGCTTTCAATCTTCAGGCATCATGGCTGACACTTCCCGTATTTTATGTTCCTGCTTGATGTTTTATATTTTGAGAATATATCTGTTGGCTGGATATTTCTGTCTTTTTTTTCCTCCATTGTGAAAAGCCATTAAAATTATTTTCCATATTGGAACTATCCAAATGCGTTTACCTGTATGTTGAGTCCTGGCTTTTCTTTTTTATATTACTTCTTAGATAAAACAGTCTCTGGAAATGACCCTTACTATGAGCTGAAAAAAAAAATGTTTGACATAAAATTATCTTTTTCTGAATTCAGTGGAGAGAAGACTCTTCTTAGCCAAGCCACCCTTTTCGGAAGAAAAAGTCCTGTTGGAGAGACAGAACACTCTATAGAAACAGAATCTGGAAAATGTGCCCCCAAAAGGATTTTTTGAGAATTCTTAGGATGAAGATTTTCATAGTCAATGATAAGTTTGGTCACAGAGGTAGCACCCAGGCTATTCTTTCCTTAGATATGTATTTCATTGTCCTTTTGAAATGCTTATGCCCAGGGAATTTTAAGCAAAGGCCTCTGTCTGCTTTCAAACACTGCTTTTATATAGACTCTTACGTGGGTTGACTCTCCCATGAGTTGATTGAGGGTGGTCTGTGGCCCTTATTACAATTATACCACTTTCTGAGGGCCACCAGTGTTCTAATGAGGTCCCAGGAGCCCTTCTCACCCAGGGACTTCATGACCAGTTCATAGCACCTTCTATTCTTGACAGTGGCCCCAGCCCTTCTGCTGCTCTCACATCAGAGGCATTATAAAGTACTTAGTCCTTGACTTGAATTATCGATCACTTAGTGGTAGGTTTTGTGCGGAGGTCTGACTGGAGCATGGTGAGGTATCTCACCTCGCAGCCTGCTCGGGCACTGCTCTGCTGTATGCCGGCTCTATGCCAGAGTGACGGGAAACCCTTCCTCCCGTTCCTATGAGAGAGACATCGGCTCTATGAATCCCAGTGGTTTCCTTTGTTCTCCTCTGATGTACCAAGATACCTGTGAACTGCTAGCTAGCTGTCTCCAAGGCCTCTTCTCATTTATGTGACTTTTCCCTCATACCTAGAACCTTGTAGGTTGGGTCTCTACGTGACTAAGCTGTTCATCCACCGCCTTCATGCTTCTCTCCTGCACAGTGCACACTGATGACTACCAGGTCCCTCTTCATTGTTAGAACACTTTCAACCAAAAAATATTTGTTAAAGAAAAGTCAAAACTGTAATCAAAACAAATGGCACATCATTTCCACAAAGTGTCTTCTATAAATCTAGTTAAATAGATAACCATTTAACACATGGATTTAAACCAAACTAACTAGAGTTTTATGTGCTCCTTTTTGCTAGAAGGAGCTGCTCGTACAGTTAAGGAAGGTTGCTGCCCCAACTAGTACCCAGGTTTGAGCCTCCAGAATAAACCTGTTACACAAATGCAAGACAGTCGTGTTTCCCTTCATGTTTGAGATCTTTTAAAAAATAAATAGTTTATCCCCTTTTTGCCACTCCTGGTGCTGCTTGTATGCTCAGTTGGGGCTGACCTGGTACCTCTTTTGTGACATGGCAGCTAAGGAGATGCCATTGTTTCTTGTGGCCGATGGATGCCCAAGGAAGGAGTCATCATATTAATGAAAACCAAGAACAGTCATCGTGTTAATTTGAAGGTGGCAGGGCAGGACAGTTCTGTGGCACACAGATAAAGCATATACCACTTAGTTAACTAATGAAGGTTTACTGTGAAAGATAGGGTTTGTCAATCAGGTAGATTAGATTCCGATTTAATGGGCAGCCAATTCATGAAGCAGATGCACTGTAAGAGCAAAATAACTTACTGGGATATGAAAGACAAGAGCTGAATGAGCACGCCGCTGATGAGGAGGGGCACTGTCACAGAACCGGAATTCGGCCGCATTTGTTGTCAGTCAAAACATAACATTGGTCATTTAGGGTTTTTTTGTTTTAAAGGAATATGCTCATGTACATCACCAGTTACTTGAAGTGCATAAAGAAGTGAGAAAGGAGTACACGAAAGAACAGAAAAATCCATGCTGTACTAGCCAAGATGCAGTCGGTGTTCCAGCAGCAGACAGGAGGTGTCTGCTTTGAAGGAACTTGCTCTTTACTCCAGAAGTCAGTTCCCTCAGACCAAGAGGACATGCTCAGTTTGTCTCTCCCACAACCTGACTACTACAGTATGGCTTTTTCTATTTTTTCCTGTATGCCTTCCTCACTCTTCACTGTACTTCAAGTAACTGGTGATGTAGATGAGCATATTATCCACCCCCTTTTAAAAAAGAAAACAACTAAATATAGTGTTATGTTCTGATGGACAACAACTGGGGCAGAATTCTGGTTCTGTGACAGTCTTCCTCCTTTCCTCCATCAGTGGCGTGCTCATTCAGCCCTTGTCTTCCATATTCCAGTAAGTTATTTCGCTCTCACTGTTTAACAGAAAACAAACAAAAATCCTTGCATACAATTCTCCTGTTCAATTGGAGAATTTTTTTAATATTTTTCACTTTATCACTGTAAAACCTAAGGCGTTTTTTAACTTTTTTGTACATTAGCTGTTATGTGTAGGGCAATCTGTCTTAAAGCAGGGATAAATTGCTCTAAGAGAAATGAATCCTTGATAATTTTCCCATTAAGCATCTTGTGGCTTAAATAAACTTCCTGTTTGACGTGAAAGAAAGAGTCATATAGTAGCTAGCATTTACCAAATGCCTGTGTGACCCTTGTATTAACCCCACCTTGAACAGATGAGGAGTTTGAAACACAGAGAGATGACTCTGGCAACTTGCCTGCAGTGGTTCAGGCTCAGTATGGGAGCTGGGATTTTGAATCTGAGCCTGGCTAATGCTAAAAACCCTGCTCTTGGGAATTCCTTGGCAGTCCAATGGTTAGGACTCCACGCTTACACTGCTGGGAGCCTGGGTTCAGTCCCTGGTTGGGGAACTAGTCCCGAAAGCTGCATGGTGCGGCCAAAAAATTTAAAAAAAATAAAAGCCCTGCTCTTTTCACAACATTATGCTGTCTCCTTTGTTTCCTGGCCACTCATATTAGAGTCTCCTGAACAGTCTGTTGTTGCTGTTCAGGATGTGAGAGAACCACTGAAAAGTAACTCTCCTCCACCTGACTAATATTTTTAATTATATTGAGACACAGAAATATTTAAAATAGTTTGCATTAGAACTGAAAACCAAATGCTATGAGTTTCTTCCATTTCATTAAAAGTTACTTAATCTTTCGATTGTCTCCTGTCTTAAAGCCAAGCAGAATTTTATCAGGCAATTGCCTCAAAGTTATAATCTGGAAAATCTTTCCGTAATGAAACCCATATGTCATGGGCGAAAGGTGCAGAGCCCTGGCAGAGAGGGCTGGTCTCATGAGAGCTTGTGCACCCAATCTCGTTAACCAGGGTGCCTCTGGTAATCCCTCATCCCCTCACCAGTGAGAAATCAATCTGTACCACTGAAATCTTTTTCAACCAGCCACCAGAAAATTTACTGCAGAGAAGGCAGTTTGGGGATAGTCATTGTGGAAAGGGAGCCAGAGGCAAGGCTGAGTGTAGGCTGGAGGAATTGGAGAGTCTAAAGAAGAGATTACATTCAAGCACACACCACCTTCACCGCAAGCAGGATGGAGTCCTCCCTTCAGCCCTGACCTCTCTAACGTGTACCCAGGTATTTACAACTGCCATGAACCTGACAGCCCTAGGGAACCTGTGAAGGGGTAATAGAACCAGCATCAACCTGAAAGTTGATTTTAGTTTATCCGTTTGTTGTCTTTAAATGTGTACACGTTGTCCCCCTGTCGCTCACTCCGTAGCAGTTCTCATGTTCACCCTTTGGTGAGAGTCTTGATTGCGGCTTTCTCGGTTTTTGGTCTGTGCCCAGCCTAGCAGGGCCCGTAAATCACAGCTTGATGTGGAGGTCGTGCTTCTCTTCTGCACGGCATACACTGTGGTGGCTGAGCACCAATGGATCCCCCTTGGCTTAGTGATTACACTGTGGTAGCAGTGTTGCCCTTCTGTTGAGTCTTAGAATCCTAGAGAATTAATCCGGAACTAGAAGATAGTTAAGAAATGGTGTTGACTCCAGATAAAACTCTCTAGCAATTTTATTGTCCCCAGGACGGTCTTCTGACACATTGTGGGGAAAAAAGAACCAGGAGAGAAGGCAGAAATCATAATTGCCAAGCTGAGGAGCATAGAATCTTACCCTGACTATTAATGCAAGGATTATACTGAGAAGAAGGGATGGAACTAGGCAGGAGGATGTAGAAATACCTTCGTCTCCTCTGTCAGCAAGCTGTCGTCTTCTCTAAAGGTTTTTCCCCAACGAGATTTGAGATCCTTGGTGGGAGTTTTTTAGTAAAATATATTTACATATAAAACCGTACTGGAAGGTGTGTGAGGGTGTGTGTGTGTGTGTAGAAGAGGAATACGGAATAGTAGCAGAAGGCTGTCTCTACTCCTAATGGGATTTTGTAGCAGCATGTGCGAGTTTGTTTCAGAAGTCAAAAATGAACAGATGTTGGTATAAATTACCTCTGTGTCTGATGTCTTGCAAATTAAAAGCGCGGTTGGCATCACTAAACAATTTCACTAGGTTTGGGGGGTGCAGTTAGCGGGCGGTGATTACTGTAGCAGGTCGGTAAGAATCTTCATGATGCAGTAGAACAGGAGAGCCAAGGATAGAGAGATGAGGAATAAAACCAGGGGTATATGAATTAATCAGAGATGTTAACATCGCTGATGACAAGTGAACAGGAGGGCACGTGCTCTGGAGCAGCCGCTGACCCGCAGCAATTTCTCTGTGCACAGAAAGGGGTTGGTGCTTAGGATGTGATTTATAGGGTACAGCCCTCTTTTAGGGAGCAGCTATGTCAGGAATTCGTATATCTCCTATATAGGACCAGCGAGTAGGAAAACTTTCTCCCCTCCCATGTAGAAGATGATGTCTTTTGAATTACTTCTACTTTTACGGTGGTTTTGCTGCAGCTCTGTGTACTTAGATTAGGTTGAAGGGGGAGGAATGATTGAGTAGAAAGGGGGTTGTTAAAAAGGATTGGTTAGATTCAAGGAGAGCTTGCCACTGAGAGACTTTGGAATATCCGTTTATTTCTCTTTTTAAATCCTTTTGATCCCTCGAATAGATTGGATTTTGTAAAATTTTAGGTCTTAAAATATTGGTCATTTTCCCATTTGGGGAAAAAACAGTAAAGAATTGGGTTATATGAAGTGCAAGAGGCAGAAATAATTAGTAAAATCAGTACCGTGCTCTTAGCCCAGGATTTTTGGAACAAGGCTCAGTTCTACCCACTGAGTTTTTTTTATTACCCAAGTCTGATTTCTAAAGCACCTGCTTCTAGCCATGCTGCAGGCTCATTGGATACTGTGTTTAAAGTCATTAGTAAGCACTGGAGAATAGACAGAAAACCTATCCAAGGAGGAATAAATGATGAGACCCACTCTGAACAAAAGTATAAGTAGTCATTTCCTATAGGATCAGGCTGAGGGGAAGATTCCAAGAATTGGGATGTTTGAGATTGCTAGTCTGCCTTATCACAATCCACTCACTTATTCACTCAGGAAATACTGCGTACAAGGGAAGCAGCAGACTACCAACTTCCTCTGAAAGGTGATGTTTTAATAATGTTACCACTGCACTAAGCATGATCATGGCTGAATACCCAAGAGGGCAGAGCAGGTGGCATTAATCTGCTACTCATTTTACGGATGAGGAAACTGAGGCTCAGAGATCCTACCCAACTCAAGGTGTCACCCAGCTGACAAATACTAGAGTTGGAACTTAATTCAGAGCCTATATTCTCTGAAAGAAGTCCATGCTGCCTCCCCTGGTCAAGAAAACACTTGTTTGGATTTCTCCTAGAGTAGTTAGTCCTGTGCCTGGATCTCTCCATAAATCTGGTATTACTTTCATCAAGGGAAATGACTTTCCTGCCAAACAAGGTAAATTTTAAAAGACTCCCACAGTGTAGAGAGTGAGCAGTGAGGGTCACCAACAAGTCTTACTGTTTGTCTGTGGAAGGGAAGGAAACTGACTACTGTGTGCCCACTTGGTTCCAGTTCTTTTGTGTATCATCATTCATCTAGCCAGCATTTATCAGCAGATACTGAGTTCAGTGCTGTGCTAGGTGCTGGCCATATAAACAATAGTAAAATACCACCTCTGCCCTCAGTTCTTACATTTCCATGAAAGAAGACAATCACATCAACAAGTAATTGCAAGTCTTGTAGGAACTTTGTATGTATGGAGTTTGGCATAAGCCCACTGAAGGAATGGTCAGTTTGATTTTGGCCAGGGTAGGGTTGTGGGTATATGAGATAAAACCCAGGACTGGGGCTTCCATTCCTAGTTAATGGGATTTCCTTTTCCTTTGTTGGAGCTTTGAACTTGTGAAAGATAGGGAATGAGTAGACTACAGTTACCTAAAACTTTCCAGTAGTTACAAAGTTTGTTCTTTCTTTCTTGTAGAACTAAACCGAGAACAATTCAATATGGGTGGTAGGGGTGGGAAGTGGGCACCCGTCATCTGGCACCATTTGCTCTGCTGGGAAGGAAAACACAGAGCCTAGGGTGAAGGTCCTTCTCATCCCAGCAGGTGCCTCCCTAGTCATCTCCTTTGGCCAAGATGGAGACATGTCCCTGGGAAGCCAGAGGGCACCGCAGCCTGCTGTGTGTCCACCGTGTGGTTCCAAACTTCTGGACTCCAGCTATAGAAAACTTTCAGCACTGTT
This sequence comes from Bos mutus, assembly GCF_027580195.1. NCBI lineage: Eukaryota > Metazoa > Chordata > Mammalia > Artiodactyla > Bovidae > Bos > Bos mutus. The sequence goes on along the minus strand of NC_091626.1, from coordinate 23,176,447 downwards.
ACATCCATCCAAGAGACATAAAAAGAGGATCCATTTAAGAGACATAGGGATAAGGATGAAGGGGGTTATGCCACATATGATTTTTGAGAATTTGCTTGACCGAGCTAAAACTGGGGGCTTCTAAAGTGGGTCTTGTAATTGAGAAATGTTTTACTTTGATTTTCAGAGCCTCATATGTAGGAAAGTAGCTGTATAAACCCTCTTGTAACTACAGCATTCAAAGATTGATGGTGCTGCAAGTCAGAGAAAGACACATAAACCTTGCCTGGCTATATTAAATATCTAAGGACTGACAATGCCAAGAGAGAGAAGACCAAAGCTCTATAAACCCTACTTTATTACTCCATCCACAGATGAACTGCCCTGAGGGAATATAAACCCTGTTAGATTACAGTGTCCAGGGACTACCACTCCTGAGAGATGGGGTAAATGATCTCTAATTTTGATTTGAGATTATAAATGTCCAGAGACCAACAATCTAGAAAAGACTGTGATCTTGGTTGGATTTTAGCTTCCAGAAGCAAACCTCCTGAGACAGTGAACATGAGTCTTAGGTTACATTCTTGAGGGAGAGAGGGATTTGGGGGGAGCTCCCTGGTGATTTTTTTAAAAGGGTAAATGATAAAGATTTCCCCAGTTGGCCTGCACCTTATAGTAATTACCAACTTCAGGACAGTGTTGGTAATTACTATAGTTGTCAAGAGTGCTTTGTGTTTCCTTCTTTTTGGAGCTTAGTAGGGATGGAATCTGTTAGGATAGCAACTTTGTATACAATTTATGTCAATGTGCATTCTCAAATTAAGCCTTCCTGTGAACCCTTTTTCAGAGCTTAGGTGTTCATTGATCTTTCATGTACTTTGTGATTCCAGCCAGAGAGATGACAAGGGGGAAGTTCCTCAACATTCTAGAGAAGCCCAAGAAGTAGCAGCTGCTTGTGGACAGGATGTCCTGGGGCCCGGAACCATGCTTCCTTCCCAGTGCAGCTCTGAAGATGCACACCTCACTGCTTCCTGACCAGAGGCCAGAGGGTGCACTCCAGAATTCACCCTCTCCCCTGCTTCTGGCACTCTGCACCTCTGAGGACGTTCGGCAGCAAGAGAAGAATCTTCTCTACCCAAGGATCGGTGCAGTGATTCCATCAGCTTCCAGACTTTGACCGTCTCAACCTCGGATGCTGGTGACACCAGAGAGCATATCATTCTTAAAGGTCAAAGTCCTGCTTTCTCGTTTCCAGAAGTGATTCAGGAGCTCCAGGATCTTACAGTTGATTTGATTCAGTGATGGCAAAGTCAGTTGAGACATGTTGATTGGACGAGTTCCTTTGAATCGTACTTCATCTCTTAGGAAGTATTTATGATGCTAGGAGACCAGAGGCCAATTAGATTCTGGACCAGTTAGATTCAGGTCAGGGTACAGTTTGACCTGCAAACCCACCAATGTATACTAGGTTCCAGGAATCCCCAGCTAGAGAAATGCTTTTGAAATTCTACACCTCTCATGATAGTCGCATCCCCCAATGCCTTCTGTTCCCTACCTCCAACGGCCCCCCATGTGTCTGACTCCAGAGAGTGGGATCCCTGTGTACCAACTCCCTCCTGGGATTAGCTTGTACAGTGAAAGGCGCATGCAGGGTTGCATTGGGTTCTAGATATCAAGACTAGCTTAAAGATGATGGAAAGGACTTTTGAGTTCTGCTTAATCTGTTACAGATTCAAGTGAGAAAGTAGGTATGGCCTGAAAGATAGAAGGGGATTGAGTGCAGAAGTTCCCATTTGATTAAAAACTAGAAATTGTAATTGACCTTAAGGGAATGTGCTATGGAATGGTGGCAAAATTTTGCTTGCCCCGCTATCCCATCTCATAGCACAGATTAGATAGTTCACTCATATAACAGAAATACACACACACACACACACACACACACACACACACAGAAGAGAAAGAATTTCTTGACTCTACAATTCTTATGGAGCTCTTTGTCCATTATCTATGTTACGACCTGAAAATCTAGCCCATGTTTAAAATTGATTGTAAGTATTCTCCTTATTTTGTCTTGTAAGTTAGCCCCCAGCTTCTGTTATTTTGAGAAGTTCATGGGGTTTCCTAAACCTTATGAAAAGAAGGTCCATGTGGCAGTAGTGTGTTAGTGTTTAGACACTAGGGATGTTGTGGTCAAGGTCTGATGCGGAGTGTCTGGCTAGGGTACAGCACTGCTCAGTTGAACAGCTGGTCCGTTAGCCGTTTCCTGACACTTCTGCCTTGTTTCCCGTGCTAGAAGTAAGGCTGGGTTTTTCTTTCATTTGCTTCCTTTGACCATCCATGCAATTTTACTTATTGATCAGGGTGGGTGGAATTTAACACAAGACATTAAAAGAGAGTATGAGAAGGCAAACATTCTGTTTGGATGCGATATATAAGGTTAGGCTAGAGAGGTTTTGATTTTAAGTAAAGCTTATCATTGACATTCCTTTATCTTAAATACGGTTAAAGAATGTAAAAGATGGGGAGAGAGAAGGAAGGAGGGCTGTGCAAAAAAATAATGCCACAATGTCAGATTCTAACTTTGCTCTGTTTTTTGAGAATTGATGGTGTCAGGCACTTCTAAGTGCTTGAGGATATTGAGAAATAGATGGAGAACATGGGGGTACCTCCCTCAAACCAACTCCGGTCTGTAACCTGGTTTTGGGGTCTGCTTTGGCCTCTTCCTTTTACTGTCATCTTATCCACCAGCACTTAATATACGTAGATGTTTTAGAATTGCAATATTTATTGGTTTTGTATTTGCTGTCCTTAGAAATGTTATTGATGTATTTTTATATTGATAATATAAATTTATGTACAATGTGTGCATGTATGTATTTTAGGATGTTAGAGGATTGTACTTTGTATATGGTGGTTTCTGTGTCGTCATAATAAATATTTACGTTTTATTAGGAAAGTGAGTTTTTCCTCGAAAGGTCAACTTGCATATTTAAAGCACAGACCTCATCAGAAAGCACAGCTATAACAGCAGATGACCGACTGTCTTCCCTTTAATATCACGCTGGGCGATGTGGGGCTTTGTGATCATCTACCACATGGTCTCCAGCTACCAGCCACCCAACTCATTGTTTCATACTTCCCCTCGTCTGCTAATAAAGTCTAGACCCGTCCTCCTGGCATTTAAAACTCTCTACATGTAACCCTAAATAACCCTCCAGTTTGGTTTCCTTTCTCTCCAATATATGAAGTCTCTATCCCAGTTAATCTGAACAGTCCCCAGTTCCTCACTTACGTGCCTTTGTGGATGCCATTGAGTTCCTAGAAGCCTTGGATCCTTTTCCTGCCCATCAACCTGTTCTTCCTGTAAAACCCCATGATCCAACTGGGCATAATCCTTCCCCCTGCGTTCTCACAGCATTTATTTATACCACCCTTATGACTCTTATTACGACAGTCTACCTTATATTTCAGTGATCTGAGTACATATCTTAGTCCCCACTAATTTATCTGCTCCCCGAGATTGTGGCTGTCTCCCACACATCTAAGTTCTGCAGTGGCTTCTCTGAACTGGAGGTTCATGACCTGTTTGTTTGCATGCTTCCAGTTAAACATGACATATCAAAAGCAAATATTTCTCTGCCACCTGCTATAAACCCTTATTATACATTCCTTTACAACCCTGTTCAAAAACAGAAGTACCGATTTAACCAATACTACTGCTGTCACTCATTGATGGTTTACTGCTCCAGACCAGAGCATGCCCTTTTAGAGAAAACATTCCCTTTTAAGGAAAGCAAATTGCTTAGCATCATTGGTTAATCACTGATTCCCAATAATACATCTGGGTGGACAGTCAATTTCTCTGATCTAGAAAAGCAGGACTGGGTCTTCCCTGGTGGCTCAGTGGTAAAGAATCCGCCTGCCAATACAGGAGACATGGGTGGGATCCCTGGTCTGTGAAGATACCATATGCATTGGAGCAGCTAACACCGTGCACTGCAGCTGTTGAGCCTGTGTTCTAGAGCCTGGGAGCCACAACCACTGAAGTCACCGCAATGAGAAGCCCTCGAACCGCAACTCAGAAGTAGCCCCTACTTGCTGCAACTAGAGAAAAGCCCACGCAGCAGTGGAAACCTAGCACAACTAAAATACATGAAATTATTTTTTTTAAAAAAGAAAAGCACGGCTGATTGACTGACTGAAAAGATACAGCGTGACAAATATGTTGCTTTAAATCTTCAGAGACTATTTTTCTCATAAATGATTATTTGCCTACAGATTTGTTTTCCCTTTCCTTTCACTGTTCCAAACACCATCCATGCCTCGCATCTGTTGGCTGTGAGCAGAAGCATAGCATTGGTGCCTGGAGACACATTTTCAAATTCTTACTCTACTCTTTTCTCACCAAGAGTCTCATTGCTGCTTGCTCTCTTCAGTCTCTGAGGTTTCAGGCCTCAGCTGATTTGCTTGACTTTCTTTCCTTTGTTGGAGCAGTAGAAGTTCAAGGATATCAACTGCATTGATACCAAAATGCTGTGATTAATTTTTCTTTATCTCTTTGTAACCTATTTTCATTGTGTGTGTGTGTGTGTGTGTGTTTTTTATGGACAGCTGCTAATTGCTCCTTGTTTTTGGCCCTCTGCCTTCTGAGCAGTACAAATGGAGCTGGTGAAAGTCTTTCCGTTGCCCCTGGGGCTTCTGCAGGGTATTTGGACTTCCATTGAGGCTTTATGATAAGGCCAAGAAATTGCATTTCCAGAGGGAGGCTCCAGTCTCTTCTGTTTCCAGCAGGATTCAGGCAATACGGGAAGGTAATGTGGAACAGGAAGGGAGGACATGGGCAGGGCCAAGGCGGATGGTCCCGGGGGGTCAGGTGACAGGGTTTCTTACCAGCTCTCAACTCCTGCACAAACTCCATCTCCAAGCATTTGGTTATGTTCTACAGTGTCTATTTTTTTCCTTCTCTGAGAGCTACCGGACTACCTGGCCTTGCATGGGCTTCATTTCATACGAGGACCTTGTACCCTCCACCCCCAAAGAGTGGGCAATCAGTGGTTTCTCCTGGTGCGTGAAGCTCTGACTGGCCAGTAACTGACTTTTCCTATCTATTTAGGCTTCGGGGCACTTTAAGGATATGAACCTGACTCTGAAAGGCCACCAGCTTTCCCACCCTTTGCCCAAAACTTTCTTCCTGAGCAGGACTGGTTGGGGGCTTCAGGTGGCACCAGGTGCATGGGGGAGGCTCCCGAGCACTGGCAGAGCCTGTTAATTAGCACATGAACACTCCAATGCTCCATTAGCCAGGCAAGGCATTCGGAACCTTCCCCTCCTGTGGCCCCTTCCTCCTAATGAGAGCTGGAAGAAGGGCCCTCACAAAACACTGCCTCAGAATAATATTCCGCTTTGTCCCCACCAGTAACCAGGGCTGACAGGATCACTCTGTCCATTTCTCTTCTAATTAGCACAATTCCAGCATAGCCTGAGCCAGCAAACAGAGAAAAGCGATCAAAAGCGATCGGACAACCGTACCGAATCACAAACACAAAGAGGGCCATTCCCCGTAATTAGGTGAGACAATTCCTCAGTCTTTTCTCGGCTGGAGTTTGCCGCTAAGACTCTTGCTGTTTGGGTCCCAGCAACACAAGTTACATGTCTCCCTGGGACACTAATAAGCCCCAAATTGTCTTCCGCTTCACACAACTCTAGCCAGAAGACAGATGCGAGGGGAGGGGGCACAGAGAGGGGATAGGGGCTCTAAACGAGCAGCTGCCAGTTTCCCCAGCTCCAAGAAGCAGACACTGGGGCTTCACAGAGGGAGTTGGTTTGAGAGAACCGCCCTGGGTCCTGCCTAGTCCCTGAACTGGGATCTCAAGCACTGAGAACTCCTGACCCTCAGGTGATGCCCATACTGCCCTGTTTATTCCCCACCTTCTGCCTTTGGTCCCCATTTGGGCTTCTCATCCCTTCTTATTGGTGGCCTCATGGGCAGCTATAACTATGGCACCGTTCCCAGAACGCCGAAGCCTTATGCAACTTAGTCACCATCTCAAGGACAGCAAACCCTCAGAGTGCATGTGGATTCCACTCTCAGCTCATGACCTGGAAGGGGCCTTCCCTTCCAGCAACTATCTCCTGTTCCCCCACTCCCGCCCGCTATCCCCATTATCTCCGGTGGAAGATCCCTGAACTTTAAAACAGAAAAGTGGCCCATTGGCTGCCAGGGCAGGAAGCCACGACTGGCTATACTCCATGTGGCTCAGAGGTTGGCCATTTAATAAACAGAAACAGTTCCCCCAGGATTGCAGCCCATTACAGGGATTACTGGGGGGTGATACAGCCATGAACTTGGTCAGGGACAAAGGAATGTGGGGCAGAGTGGCAGTTGGAATCTCAATTAAACTCAAGCTCTGAGCTGAGTTGGACTCACATACGTTTTCATCTTTATCCTGCCCTCTGCTTTCTGTTTTGATCTATATTTCATGCTTCTGAAAGTGACCTCCAAAACCAGAAAACATTCAATTATCTAGAATCCAAGGAGCCAGAAAACTCAAAGAATCAAAGTTGCTTTGTTGTGTTTCCCCATTGTCGCTATCCCAGACATAAGAGGTAATGAGATGATTTGACTATTTAACTTTTGAGAGATGTCAAAGGATTGATCCAGATTTGTTCAGTCTCCTATAGTTTCTTTGGCTATAAACAGAACTGAGAACAGCATCTGGCACATAATAGATACTTAATAATCTGTTGAAGGAATGATCTGCTATGATGCTCAGTGTTCATAGCCTTGTTGCTGGTCTAAAGTACAGTAAGAGCTTGGATTTGAGAGAGGAAGGATGAGCTTGTCAAGTCACTTCTCTCTGAGCCTCAGTGTCCTCGGGACCGCTTCCATTTTAAAGAAGCAGGCTAGCGTCATGGATAAGGGCAAGACCTGGATGTCAGGACACCTGGGTCCAAGTCTTATTTCTGCTCTCTGCTGGCTATGTCACTTTGGGTAAATTGCTTAAGCTCTCTGTGTTTCCATTTACTCATTTATGTAATGGGTCCAATGCACCTAACTCCTCGGGTTACTGTGGAGACTAAATTAGTACTTGTGAGTATTTAGAACAGTGTGTGGCACATCTTATGTTTAATTTTTTTATTATACCTAATTTTTTTTATTAGATGTTAGAAATTGATCATCCTGGGACTTCCCTGGTGGTCCACTGGCTAAGATTCCTTGCTCCCAATGCAGGGGGCCCTGGGTTCAATCCCGGGTTGGGGAACTAGATCCCGCATGCCACCACCAAGAGTTCACATCCCACAGCTAAGCAACTAAGATCTGGCACAACCAAATAAATACTTAAAAAAAAAAAAAAGTGATCATTCTTGCGGGGAAAATATGATTACTTTTGATTACCTTGAATAGCCAGTTAAGCTGCTTCTCAACTCTTTGGGAGAATAGATGGTTCACCAGAGAGGTTCACCTCTCCTGCTCCCATCCTTCAGCTCTCTGAATCAGCCTGCGCCAGCGTGTTCCTCAGGAAATACCACTGTTGACTGCACAGACAGTGGCCCCTGAGGACCAGATGTTGCCGATGAGCAAGGGAGGGGAGGGTATTCTTTGTGGCGCTGGCAGATTTCCGAGCTGATGCTGAGCTTGGCACAAGCCCTGAGTCCCATGTCTCACTAGGGTTGGTGGTCCGAACGTAGGCTAAGCAGCCGTGGGATTCTAGTCACTGCACAGGAATGCTCCTCCCCATTCTGCTCTGTCCTTGTCACCTCTGCCCTCATCCTACCACCCTTTCTCCAGAGGCTCCCTGCCCAGAGCTGAGCGAGGTCCTCTTGGGCCTGAGCTCCCCAGCAGCCTCTGAAAGTCTATAGAGAGCAAACAGCCTGGCCTGACTGCACGGCCCGAGGCCTCCAGGTCAAGCAGGGCTAAAGGTCACATCCCAGGGCCTTCCCAGATGCAGGCAAGCTGGCCCAAGCTAGCGGCTCCACACAAAGGAGCAGCTGAGAAGAGTCAAGTTGGAAAAGTCAGTGACTCGAGACTGAGTGGAAATGAGAAGCCGCGGGCAGGGCCAGGAGGGTATCCAGGGGTCAGAACCCGAAGTGGTGTCTGAGGGACGGGGGGCGTGTGGGAAAGCAAGCCCCGAGAACGTCTTCCTTGGCTCCTGACCCCTTCCTTCTGTCTCTGCTGCCACTGCCTCCATCAACCTTAACTGCTGACTGTCACCAGCCTTGCTCACCCAAACCAGCTGGCCCGAAGTTCCCTCAAACCTGTCTCTATCGAGTATGTATGGTCTGTTCACATAGTGAACTAGTCGGCAGCCACTTAGTAGGTTTGCAAAGATGTTATGGTATCATGGGAGAAATGATTCATCCTAAGATGTGAAATAGCATGATATAAAATTATAAACGTGGCATGATATCAAGTGTGTGGGGGAAGAAAATAGACCGAGGTTGGTAACAGTGCTTGCTGCCTGGTTGGAGGGTTATGGGTAATTTTCATTTTCTTCTCTGTTTTCCAAACTCCTTCCCAGAAGCTTGTACTGCTTCCATAATATAGGAAGGAAAAAAACCTCTAGAGCTGGGTTTGCAGAGTTTAAAATGCTCAGTTCATTAATGAGATTTCTTTATGGTACTTACATTAAATCTTGTTTTTGAAAATATCGATCTGTAAACCTCCAAGTATTTATTAGGCACCTATTGAGCATCCAGTCCTGCCCTAGACTGCCCACTCCATCATGTAGTGTGTAGAACGACTTTTTCCCTAACAAGCCCTGTCCCATGACCTATCCCCTCTCATTACACCACAGAGCTTTTGCTTTCAAACAGAAAGGTCTTCACTCAATAGGTGTTTGACCAGAATTGCAAAATGATTCTTCAGTCCCTTCTTACACTGAGAAAACTACATCTGACCTAATTTTGTTGTAGACCCTTTAAGCTGAATTTTCCCATTTCTGGGACACAGAAAACACTACTTCAGATGCTGTGTTTGTGAGGGTTTCATTCACTGCTTTCTTTCTGTTCACTTTCCTGTTCCCAATTGGGAGAGAACATAAAAAAAGATGATTTAGGAGTCAGAGGAGTAGGCGTGGGTCAGGACAGAGTCTGGAGTGATACCCATGTTCACAGCAGACCAAGGTACTGCTCCATCAAGAAAGGGAATGAAGTCTTTCTGCAAGCTGGGATCTGAGGGACTCAAGGGATGTATAGGAGGTGGTTCTCACCTTTATGGGCAGATGAGATTCAAAGTCATGGAATTGATGAAAGATGAAAGTGTCAGGGCCAGAGGACATAGAAAAATCGTAGAGAGGGACTTCCCTGATGGTCCATCCAGTAGCTAAGATTCCGTGCTCCAAAAACAGGGGGCCCAAACTCAATCCCTGGTCAAGGAACTAGATCCCACGTGCTGCAACAAAGATCAGAGATCCTGGGTGCTGCAACTAAGACCCAGCGAAGCCTAATTAACTAATTACCTTTTAAAAATCATGGAGAAGAACAGACTTTGTCCCTGAGGAATGACTCACTCATCCCAGCCTCTGGCAGCCGGACTGTACAAGCCCAGGCACCTGACTAAGCCTTGGAGGGTCCAAAGGAGTCTTGCTCCTCATTTTCCTTCAGCAGAAATAGATGTCATGATGAGAATGAAAAATGTTGTGCCTGCCACACCCACTCCCTCCTCCACTTTGCCGGTATGTACACTTGTCCATCCTGTTTCCCAAAAGAGGGGCTACTTTCTGTCTATCTCGGGATGCAAAACAAAGGGAAAATGTCAGCCACGTGCAGCCGTGAACCCTGCCTGAGTGTTCCATTAGTGCTGGGGCTTTCAGCTGTGTGGGCCAGACCTGATCGCCCTCTGAGGGAGAGGAGGAGCACTCCAGAACAGACAGCTGCAGCCCTTGTTACAACGTGAGGATTGCAGGGCAGGCGACACTTCACAACATCACCAAAGATTGATGCAAATTGGTTTGGTTCTGACCCTGTCACACCAGGAAGGATAATGATTCTAGCAGCGCCGGGGAGGGGAGGGGCACGTGGTGGGGGCCGGGAGAATTGGTGTCTCACTCTGCATCTTCATTAATGATCTGAAAGACAGGGGTAAACAGCATGTTAATGAAACCTACAGATGATTGGTGTTACAAATCCCAGAGAGGACAGAGAAATAGCACAAGACCCAGAGAGCTTAGAAATATGGGCAGGAGATTGTCAAAGGAGATTCGCCCTAGGAAAATGAAAGTCGACATGTCAAGAAGGGATGATGAAGGCACCTCTGGGTGGGGGACCACAAACACGAAGAGCAGAGGTGGGTGGGTGGCAGGGTCCGGTGGGCTGAGAGGGGATGAGGTCTGGGGTGTGCTGGGGAGACTGAGAAGCTGGCCTTGAGGACTCAGGAGATGGGTACCCTTGTGTGTTCCTGGCAGGACTGACTACAGCCAGAAGACAGGGGCCAACGCTGTGTGCAGCGTGGGGGCCAGGCAGGTTGACCTGTGTCCGCTCCTGTGTCTCCTGCAAGGCTGGGCTCTGACTTCACAGCCACGAGCTGTGCTTATTTGCACTCGTCACTGAGGCTAGCAATGCCATTCTGACCTGAATGATGACTGAAATGAGACAAGCCAAGACACATTTCCCACTTTGCCCAGAATGATTGGGAATAGGATATTCAAGAGCAGAGGAAAGAAAAATTTCCCCCATCTTCAATTGTTTCCCATTCAATAAACACAGCTTGGAGGCATAATTCCCTTATATTAAGTACAAAAATCTTAAGGCTATATGCATACAATTCAATGAGTTTTTTTTTCCTCTTGAGCAAATCACTTAACCTCACCAAGTCTTCCTTTCCTCCCTCAAATGGGGTCACACAGAGTCGAACACGACTGAAGCGACTTAGCAGCAGCAGTTATATATGTCACAGCTGTCTTGTGAAGATTAAATGAGATAGAAGAGGTAAGGCCTCTGGTACACAGTGAGCACTCAGATATTGGTGATTATTATTATTGTTTGTTACCCTCTAATTTTATTCCCTGAGTTTTACTCTTTACTGCCCAGAGAAATGATAAACTTTTTGAAGTCAGGGACTGTCTTAAATTTTTCTCCAGTGCATGGATACTGGGTGAAGCAATAAAACCTTCTTTGGGAGACTGAAATGCTAGAATCCTCTTATTGTTTTTCTTTTGCCCCGCTGCACAGCACGTGGGATCTTAGTTCCCCAACCAGGGATCAAACCTGTGCTCCCTGTACTGGAAGTGCAAGAGTCTTCACCACTGGACCGCCAGGGAAGTCCTAGAATTCTCGTTGAATAATTTTATTTTTACCCAACTCAGATTTACTTTCAGTGAAATCTCTTTCTTCAAAATGGAATAACCCCCCCCCCCAAAAAGGAAAGAAACAAAAAACCAAAACCAAGTAAAATTCTGATATCACAGAGGTTTTTTGAGACAAAACATTCCCCATGAGATTGTGGTAACAACACATACAGTATCTGGTGAAATTTTAAGCCAAAGGAAGAGATCCCAGGCTGATGATTAAGATTCCAATCGAGTTTGAACTAGGGTGGCTTAACCATCCAGTTCTCTTGGGACTCTGGGGTTTCCCAGGACATGGGACAGTCCTGCTAATGTGATGGTTGTTGACTCAAGTTTGAATCCAGGCTCTGCTTCTTGATAGGTTTGGAGCCTCAGGTAGGATTCTTAGCCTTGTTGAACTTGGTTTTCTCTCCAGTTAAAGGGGGAACAAATTGTTGGAAGGATCAAATGGGGTACCATTTGATAGTATTAGCAATGTGTTTGATGCATAATAAAAGCCCGGTAAAAGTTGACATAAACAGTCAGAATATGTGTAAATATAGTTTAAAATAGGCACAAACAAATCTACGATGGTAGAAATCAAAAGAGTGGTTACTCATGTCAAGAGCTAAAGGGAGGCTTCTGCAAGGCTGGAAACATCCTTGGAGGCAAATACTGAGCTTTGTAGTCTCTTTGAAGCAAGCATGATATTTGGGTTACCAAGAAGATAAGAAATTAAAAGAAATTTATTTTCTATGGGGTAAATTAAACAAAAATCCCCTGGAAACTTTAGTTGTTCTTTCCTCTTCCTTACACCTTCTCCACCTTACAAAGCAAAGGCTTCTGTTTTCCTAGGCTCCCCTGTCCTCCCAGCCTTCATTCATGTAGACACGTTTCTGATGTCATTGTCATATGTCCTTGATTTGAAAACCATGTTGTGATTCTTTGCTTGACTCTCTCCCTACCTCCTCCCTTCCTTTTTTTTGGCCATGCCACGGGATCTTATTTCCCCAACCAAGGATCAAAACTGTGCTCTCTGCAGTGGAAGTGTGGTGCCCTAACCACTGGACCGTCAGGGAATTCCCACCTCCTTTTCTGATATGAGCTTCTCTCCTCTCCGCAGCCAGTGAGGGCACAATTTCTCAAGACAACTCTCAAAGCTGACTCCCCACCCCTACCTCAAAGCCCCACTGCTGGCAAACTGGAGTCACCAAGTCCTGTGACCTTCAGGAAAACACAGGCTTTGTTAACTCCACTTGCAGGGATACACCCAACAGAAGTGAGTGCTTTCTTGCACCAAAAGATGTGCAAGAATGTTGGCAGCGACTTTCTTCACGTGAGTCAAAAATTGGCAGACACCTGAATGTCCATCAATAGGAGAATGAATAAATTGTCATATATTCCTATAATGGAATGCCACTGACAATAAAGAACAAACTACTGTACTGCCTCACAGAATAACATAGAAGGTTCTTGCCAACAAGAATGAGGACCCAATTAAGGCAGGCACAGAAGTGCATAGTGTATGATTCTACTTGTATGAAGTTCTAGAACAGGTAAAACTAACCTAGGGTGGGAGAGGTCAGAATAGTGGTTACCTGGGGTATTGACTGGGAAGGGGTATGAGGAACCTTCTAGGGTGCTGGAAATATTCTCTATTTTGATCTGAGTAGTGGTTACATAGGAGTAGATGTGTGAACATGTGTGTGAGTGAACGTTCATCAAGCTGTGCATTTAATAGTTATGTGCTTTACTGTGTGTAAACTCAATTTAAACAAATGAATTTAGGGTCATCTGAGCCTCTAAAGGAAAACTGATGAAAGTTACCTGAGCCCTAGGGAGGTGATTTGGGCAATAACACAGGCGAATTATCTGACTTCTGGGCTATGGAGGCACAAGGAATGATGCAAGATGGTCAAAGTATTCCTTTGGCAGCTGCCTTCCACACTTCGGCTGTGATCTGGAAGCCTCATCTGTGCCTTTGATACAGGGGAGGGCTGTCAGTCAAGTTCCTAGGGTCCCTGACACCTTCTTGCTTGGGCTCTTTTGTGAAGGAGCATCATTGTCTATAGCACAAGACTCCAACCTCTGGGATCTAATGCCTGATGATCTGAGGTGGAGCTTATGTAATAATAATAGAAATAAAGTTCACAATAAATGTATGTGTTTAAATTGTCCTGAAAGCGCTCCTTGCCTCCACCCTAGTCCATGGAAAAATTGTCTTCCATGAAATCGGTCCCTGGTGCCAAAAAGGTTGGGAACTGCTGCTCCACAGCCCTCTCTGTGGATTCAGTCCAGAGACTGTGGGCTGCTCCAGGGCCAGGACCTGGTCTGTGCATCCCTGTTGCTTCAGACCCTGACACATCTTAGGCTTTCAGGGTACCGCTGCCAAGTGGATGCCCAAATCCATTGCCTCCAGTCACCTACGGCATTATTAAATTCTTCCCAGCTGGAACTGACCACTGAGCTCAAAGCCAAAGATGTGCTTTTTGATACGTGGTTATTCAGGTGATCTTTCCTAAAAGAACTGGCATCCAGGTAAGCTACAGGCATCCCTGACATGCTTCCATCCAGGACGGTTCCAGTTCTGCTAGAAAAGTCCTCCAGTTCTCTCTCTAGCCAAGTTTTCCAGAAGCATCCACTCTGGACAAAGAGGCCGAGCCTCTACCGCAGGTGACTGGAGTTCTCAGCAGTGTTGATGGCAGTCTCTCTGGGTTTGGTCTTCCCTTAGACAAAGGTTGGAAAGACTGGGTTGTTTGGTTCCTTGAAGAGATTCCTGTGCCATCCAAATACGTAGCCATTGGCCACATGTAGCTCTTCTATTTAAATTAAAAATAAATAAAACTTAAAATCCAGGAAGGGGCTTCCCTGGCAGTCCAGTGGTGAAGTCCCCACACTTCCACTGCAGGAGACATGGGGCTGATCCCAGAGTTTGATCCCTGGTCAGGGAACTAAGATCCCACATGCCAAGGGATGGGATCAAAATTTTTTTTCCAGGAAATTCTCTGGTTGTCCAGTGGTTAGGACTCCATGTTTTCACTGTCAAGGGTGTGGGTTCAATCCCTGGTTGAGGAACTAAGACCCTGCAACTGCGTGGCATGGCCAATAGATAAATAAGCACATTTCGAAAAATACATTTTCTTCCCAGCCTCCAACCCTCAGGCTACTGGTTATCAGCTTGTGGGAGCTAGAACCTCTCTGACATCTTATTTTCCCACTTAATTTACCTTGGATCTTGTTCAGACTGGTACATACAGTTTTCACAGTGGTGTATTATCCCACTCTATGGATGTGCCATAATTTATTTAACAAGTGCCTGTGATGGACATTTAGGTTGCTTGGTTTTAGAAAAGGCAGAGGAACCAGAGACCAAATTGCCAACATCCGCTGGATCATTGAAAAAGGAAGAGAGTTCCAGAAAAACATCAATTTCTGCTTTATTGACTATGCCAAAGCCTTTGACTGTGTGGATCACAATAAACTGTGGAAAATTCTGAAAGAGATGGGAATACCAGACCTCCTGATCTGCCTCTTGAGAAATTTGTACGCAGGTCAGGAAGCAACAGCTAGAACCGGACATGGAACAACAGACTGGTTCCAAATAGGAAAAGGAGTACGTCAAGGCTGTATATTGTCACCCTGCTTATTTAACTTCTGTGCAGAGTACATCATGAGAAACGCTGGGCTGGAAGATGCACAAGCTGGAATCAAGATTGCCGGGAGAAATATCAATAACCTCAGATATGCAGATGACACCACTCTTATGGCAGAAAGTGAAGAGGAACTAAAAAGCCTCTTGATGAAGGTGAAAGTGGAGAGTGAAAAAGTTGGCTTAAAGCTCAACATTCAGAAAACTAAGATCATAGCATCCCATCCCATCACTTCATGGGAAATAGGTGGGGAAACAGTGGAAACAGTGTCAGACTTTATTTTGGGGGGCTCCACAATCACTGCAGATGGTGACTGCAGCCATGAAATTAAAAGACGCTTACTCCTTGGAAGGAAAGTTATGACCAACCTAGATAGCATATTCAAAAGCAGAGACATTACTTTGCCAACAAAGGTTCGTCTAGTCAAGGCTATGGTTTTTCCAGTGGTCATGTATGGATGTGAGAGTTAGACTGTGAAGAAGGCTGAGCGCCAAAGAATTGATGCTTTTGAACTGTGGTGTTGGAGAAGACTCTTGAGAGTCCCTTGGCCTGCAAGGAGATCCAACCAGTCCATTCTGAAGGAGATCAGCCCTGGGATTTCTTTGGAAGGAATGATGCTGAAGCTGAAACTCCAGTACTTTGGCCACCTCATTCGGAGAGTTGACTCATTGGAAAAGACTCTGATGCTGGGAGAGATTGGGGGCAAGAGGAGAAGGGGACGACAGAGGATGAGATGGCTGGATGGCATCACTGACTCGATGGACGTGAGTTTGAGTGAACTCCGGGAGTTGGTGATGGACAGGGAGGCCTGGTGTGCTGCGATTCATGGGGTCGCAAAGAGTCGGACACGACTGATAGACTGAACTGAACTGAACTGAATCTTCTACTACAAACTATGTTGTGATGAACAAATATTGTTGTATCTGAATCTTTGTGAGTATACAAGTGTATCCTTAGAATAGATGTCTAGGGAGGGAAGTGCTTGCTCAAAGGCCATGTGCATTTTAAATTTTAATATTGTATATGAGTGTGTGTGTTCAGTCGCTTCAGTTGTGTCCAAATCCTTGTGACCCCATGGATTGTATAGCCCACCAGGCTTCTCTGTCCATGGGATTTTTCCTGGCAAGAATACTGGAGTGGGTTGCCAATTCCCTCCTCCAGGGGATCTTCCTGACCCTGGGATCAAATCCATGTCTCCTGTGTCTCCTGCATTGCAAGCAGATTCTTTACCACTGAGCCACTTGGGAAGCCCCAATATTATATATATGTATATGTACATATATTTAATATTTAATATATTGAGTATCTTTCATTTAATATATAATGTAATATATATTTCTGTATTGCCCCCCTAAAGTGGTCTTTTCCCCACCCCCTTAGCAGTGCTGTTATCAGGCATACAGGTTTCCTGCAGAATAACAGCGGCTCCGCTTGCAAGGCGGCTCCATTGCCCCGCACAACCCACCGTACCTACCTTTCCTTCTTCTCACTCCTTTTTTATTTTTCGCTTTTTTTTCTCACTGCTTGCTGCCAGAAGTGGTTGGCATTTACCCCAGCATTCACCCACCCCAGGTGCTGGCCTAAAGTTTTTTACCTCAGTGACTCACACCTCGTGGACTCTTTGCCACACTCTCGTGAGGCAGTTACTATTATTACTCCCATTTTCCAGATGAGAGGCCTGAGACTTAGAGATCCCTAACTTGTGCATGGTCACCTAGCTGGTTAGTAGCAGAGCTGGGGTGTGACCCCCGGACTGCCTCACTTCAAAGTTGGTGCTTCTTGGGAACTAAATGCTCCCCTGCACCCCTCCCCTGACACCATGGGCTCCCCTCCACGTGTGGGTAGACAACCACCTCTCTCCAGTGCCTTTGTCTCTGTGCCCGTGAGCCCTCCAGCCCCGCTCACTCCCTCCTTCCTGGGGTCAAGGTACACAGCTCTCCCTGTGGCCCTTCCTCCTTCACCAGGAAACAGTGCCCGGTTTCCTGCATCCTTGGCCTTGGGACTGTCGCACCTGACCAGCTGGGTCATCCCAGGCCCCCAGGTGATCACCTTGGCCTACTGGGGGGCCAGGGAGGGAGAAAGCAACGGCTTCCGTCACCTGACCCCACTCAGCCAATTCACGAAGACAAGATGTCAAGTTAATGAGCCTGTGGGCCTCTAATTAGCTGTCAATTACCTCAAATTAATCAACTCCTCGCCTAATTAAGCATTATCGGCAGGTGGGCACAAAGCAGACCATTGTGTGGGAGCCCTGAGAAAGGCCCGGCTGGCAAACTTGGTTAGGATCAGCACGGTGCACCGCGCCCGCCCCCCCACCGTGCAGCACGGGAGCCCTCTGCCCACCGCTGCCCCCTGGCACCGAGGCCCCAGGCACCTCCCGGGCAGTGGGGTGGACCGCGCATCATGAGAGGGAGGTGTGGAGCCTGGAGGCC
Source organism: Bos mutus (assembly GCF_027580195.1). Taxonomy (NCBI): domain Eukaryota; kingdom Metazoa; phylum Chordata; class Mammalia; order Artiodactyla; family Bovidae; genus Bos; species Bos mutus. Next base: position 23,159,119 of record NC_091626.1, on the reverse strand, counting down.
GGAGGGATGTCTGTGGGGACATGGGGCAGCGGGAGCCGTGTGACCGGGCGGGGGAAGGCCACGGCAAAGGGAGAGTGACCAGCTCCCGGCGTTTGCTGGAGCCAGGGCAAGGGCTGGGCCCAGAGCTAGGCAGACTGCAGGCCTGGTCAGGCCCGGAGTTCAGGCCTGGGTGGGCGGGCAGCTCCACTTCCAAAAATCTTGGCCCTGCCCCTCTGGGTTCTGTGACCCCAGGAAGTGACTTTGCTTCCGTGAGCCATCACTGAGAAAATAGAAGAGAGAATAACTTTGTTAGATCTTCTCGGGCCTCTGTGAGGATTAAATGAGATTGTGCTGGTGAAGCACCTGCCAGGCAGTCAGCGCTCGGTGGATTCAGTTGTAGTGACAGTGGAGGTGGGTGAACCACTCAAGCTATGTACTCTGTCCCCAGATTCTGAGCCCCCAGGCTGCAGTGTACCCGATACATGTGAAGCCGCTGCCGAGGACGCGCTGGGGCCTGGACGTTGGGATGTCCTGGCCACCTGCTCTCCACCATCTCCCAGCGCCTTTGAGGGTGGGGGCCATATGGAGCTCAGCTGAGGTGACAAGTGTCTGACTAGTGGCCAGGAAACAGAGAGCATGCGTACAGACCCATCTCCCTTGGGTCTTGGGGCTGCAAGCCCAGAGAAGAGGGTGTCTCTGTGCAGCCCCCAGGCACCGAACTCGTGCCCTGACCACGGTCCTGGAGGCTGAACTGGTACCCACTTTGCTTATACAGGGCAGGGTGAGACTGGGAGCTGGCTGGGTAGATTGCTACACCCACTGAGGGTCAAATGCCACCACACCCATGCCAGTTTTGTCCCCTTCCCCACTCCAACCGTTTCTTGTCATCACCCCACCAAATTTCTCATCTGCTGTTGTTCTGTTGCTAGTCTCCTCCAACTCTCTGTGACTGCAAGGACTGCAGCACGCCAGGCTCCTCTGTCCTTCACTGTCTCCCAGAGTTTGCTCACATTCATGTCCATTGAGTCAGTGATGCTATCTAACCATCTCATCTTCTGCCGCCCTCTTCTCCTTTTGCCTTCAATCTTTCTGGCACAGGACACCCTCTCCCTGCTTCCTGGGGCAATGGCCATCCTCAGTCTCACCTGTGAAAGCTTGGAGATATCTTTCCCCTCCCCGTTTAAATCACTCAGTCATTTAGCAAACATTTATTGTGCCTACTAATTAAAGCTCGCCGTGTAAAGGGGAAATGGTTGGATAAACACAAATCATTAATGCATGCACTAGAGATGTGAGGAACAGAAGGGAGCAAAGATTGATTATGTACCTAATGTAATGCTGGCAGACGTGGCACAACCGGACGTGGATGCCAGTGGCTTCTGACTGCTGTCCACCAGGGGAGATCAGGTCTGTGCCCAGGGTTGGGAGTGGGGGTGGGGGGAGGCAGGTGGATGCCACCTCCCTCTGGCCTGGGCAGGTGAGGCCTTCCAGACGAAGGGAAGCTGGAGCTGAAGCTTAAACAAGGCGATGCATTTCAGATGAGGGGAACAGCATATGTAAAAGCCCAGAGGCGTGCAAAGAACATGGAGAGTTCAGCAAACAGAGGAGACCTCCTGAGTACCCCAGACCTGCAGCAGAGGCTCCAAGGGCACAATGAGGAAGAGCAGGATCTCAGAGGGCCTTCAAATAGGGCCTTTCTAGCAGGGATTTGAAGACTTCCCTAAACTTTGACCCCTCTTAAGAAAGAAAGAAAGAAGGTGAGGTCGCTCAGTCGTGTCCAACTCTTTGTGACCCATGGACTGTAGCCTGTCAGGTTCTTCCATCCATGGGGTTTTTCAGGCAAGAATACTGGAGTGGGTTGCCAGTTTCTTCTCCGGGGGATCTCCCTGATCCAGGGAACCAACCCGGGTCTCCCTCACTGCAGGCAGAGCCGTCTGAACCACCAGGGAAGCCCATGATCCCTCCTAGAGGAGCTGAATTCTGCAGGGATCGAATCCATAACTGAACCAAATGAAGCTGCTTGTGTGCCTCCAGAAGGAAACGGAAGCATCAGGGGAGTGGACCTTCCCCAAATCAGCGAAAACACACTACTCTGTGGTCTGCTTCCTGGGAGAAAGGCCGGCTTCTCTCCCTTCTGTGTTCCAAAGCACCCAGAGGGGAGCAAGCACCCAGCCAGGCTTATGAATTACTGCAGAAAGTTATTCATTTCTCCCTATGACATACTGACATGTGCATGGATACAGGGACTTGCATTAAGCCCAGACATATTTATCCCTCTGGAAAAATGTTCCATCTGGCGTGAGTGGAGGAGATATAAGTTTGGGAGGTAAAGGGCAGCCATGGGACTTAGACAGCCAGGCTGCAGGGAGGAAGAGGAAGCAGCAGTGCGCGGGAGAAGCCGAGGTTCCCATCTCTCTGGGGCCCATCCCATCCCAGATCCCACAAGGCCCCCGTACATCCTTGTGGTTCCTTCTAATTTAAGCAAGTTCGAGTACCTGTTCCTGCATCCCACCTAGAGTCCCCCACCCCAAAGCACCCTGACATATCTGGCCCGGAACAACCAGAGAAGCCCCAGCCCCCAGGTGGCAAGGCATTTTACAGACCAGCCAAGGCACTGGTTCTGATGGAGCCACAGGGGCACCCAACTCCAGGGACACCCCACAGCGTCCGGCTGGCAGATGGCTTTATTCCACAAACAGTGCAGGAGCCCAGCATGTGACAGAGACAATGCATATAGTATACCCACGTGTACTGTTATGTTTAATGTTTTGTTGTTGTTGTTTAGTCACTAAGTTGTGTCCGACGCTTTTGCGACCCCATGGATTGTAGCCCACCAGGCTCCTCTGTCCATGGGATTTCCCAGGCAAGAATACTGGAGTGGGTGGCCATTTCCTTCTCCAGGGGATCTTCCAGGGATTGAACCCAGGGCTCCTGCCTTGGCAGGTGGCATTTATGTTTATGTTTATCAAGCTAGATAAAAATAAATGAACACAAAAGTGTATAGAATAAAATGTACACTTCCCTCACACCCCTCTTCTCCAGTCCTCTGATTCCCTTCCCTACAATCAACCGCAGCCAGTTTTTCCATTACCCTTCCAGAAATTAAGATAGTTATATATACTTTTCTTATATATAAGATAGAAAGTGTTCCACTGCCTGAATGTGTGTTTTATTTTTTTCTCTTTAAAGTTACACAAAATCATCACAGCCAAGAGGAGGCTATGGAGACATGAAGGTTAGATGTCCTGTGACCTTCTGGGACAGAAAAAAGGACACACAGTGAAAACTAAGGACTATGAATAAACACAGACTTTAGCTGGTAAAGTATCAATCTTGGCTCACCCTCAGGTTTACCATTCTAGAGAGTTCCCTAGTGGCCTGGCGGTTAGGTTCAGTGCTAGTGCACGTGTGCTCAGTTGTGAGGTCACGGCCAGGCTCAGTCTCTGGTCTGGGAACTGAGATCCCACAGGCTGTGCAGAGTGGCAAGAAAAAAGAAAGAAAAAAAAAAAATATATATATATATATAGTATCATTTGATCAGTCGTGTCCGACTCTTTGAGACTCCATGGATTGTAGCCCACCAGGCACCTCTGTCCATGGAATTCTCCAGACAAGAATACCGGAGTGGGTTGCCATGTCCTTCACCTATATATATATATAGAAAGAGAAGGCAATGGCATCCCACTCCAGTACTCTCACCAGGAAAATCCCATGGACAGAGGAGCCTGGTAGGCTGCAGTCCATGGGGTCGCTAAGAGTCAGACATGACTGAAGCAACTTCACTTTCACTTTTCACTTTCATGCATTGGAGAAGGAATGGAAACCCACTCCAGTGTTCTTACCTGGAGAATCCCAGGGACAGGGGAGCCTGGTGGGCTGCAGTCCATGAGGTCGCTAAGAGTCTGACACGACTGAATGACTTCGCTTTCACTTTTCACTTTCATGCATTGGAGAAGGAATGGAAACCCACTCCAGTGTTCTTGCCTGGAGAATCCCAGGAACAGAGGAGCCTGGTGGGCCGCCGTCTATGGGGTCGCACAGAGTCGGACACAACTGAAGCAACTTAGCAGCAAGTTGCTTCAGTCATGTCCAACTCTGTGCGACCCCACAGACAGCAGCCCACCAGGCTCCTCCATCCACATGATTCTCTAGGCAACAATACTGGAGTGGGTTACCATTTCCTTCTCCAAAATATACATATAAGTATAGTATATATATATATATATATATATATATATATATATATACACACACACTATACTAACGCCAGATGTTGATAATATGGGAATTTTGGGTGTGGGGTTTATAAAAACTCTGTACAATCTTCACAACTTCTCTGCATGCTTAAAACTGTTTTAAAAAATGTTTATTTAAAAATCATTTTCAAACATACAGATGTTGAGATTAATAAAGTATCACTTCATGTAAAAGCCTTACTGACTGCCTAACAGTGCTGGGTCATGACGAAGGTTCCTCAGTCAGACAAATACAAGCACTTCCCGGAGGTAGAATGTCAGTTGTTTTACGTTTCAATAGGCCTGTGCCCCTGAAAGGGCAGAACCACCATCCCCTAATGGCACCCTGTCAGTTTATCACGGGGAAACGGAGGCTAGAGAAGGGGTGACTGGTGCCCCGTCACAGACTACCATCTCAAGCCCCACCCACGCCGGCACCGGGCTGGGTGGCACTCCGCTGCCCACCCTGGGTCAGCAGTGGGTCAGACGTCCCCCTGGGAGGTCATTTCATTTTAACAGGCTGACTCACAAGCTGAAGGAAAGACGCTCTAACGATGGGTGTCATGCACTGGTTAGCAGAGGAAGCTTCATAGGACCCTTGGCATCCCTCCCCTTGCTGCCTTCGAGGAAGTCGGACTGGGCGCGGGGTTCCCGGGGACACTGTGACCGCAGTCGTGCCTCGCGGGCCGGCGCCCTTCCCGGAGGGCTATCCGCGCCTTCACCGCTAGAGGGAGCCGCGAGCGGCCCCCACGGCGTCCGGCAGCCCTCCTCGGGCCCGGGCGGCCGCCGCCCAGGCTCCGCCAGCAGGCAAGGCACCTGGTCCAGTCCTGCGGCATCAGGCCCTCTGCCGCCCCGACCCGGGGAAGTACCCAGCACCCTGAACCTCGCTGTGGGACCCACTCTCAGACCCGCCCCTCTCCCCCAGCCCCGCCTCTGAAAACCCTCCCGTGAAAACTGAACTCAGTTCAGTTCAGTCGCTCAGTCGTGTTCGACTATTTGCGACCCCATGGACTGCAGCGCATCAGGCCTCCCTGTCCCTCACCAACTCGCAGAGCTTGCTCAAACTCATGTCTATCCAGTCGGTGATGCCATCCAACCATTTCATGCTCTGTCGTCCCCTTCTCCTCCTGCCCTCAATCTTTCCCAGCATAAGGGTCTTTTCCAATGAGTCAGCTCTTTGCATCAGGTGGCCAAAGTTTCAGCTTCAGCAAGACTGATCTCCTGTAAGATGGACTGGTTGGATCTCCATGCAGTCCAAAGGACTCTCAAGAACCTTCTCCGACACCACAGTTCAAAAGCATCAATTCTTTGGCTTCTCTGGTGCTACTGTTCTCATTTTATAAGTTAGGACCCAGAGAGGGTAACAGTCATGCCCAAGGTCACCCAGCTAATGTTTGTCAGAACCAGATTCCAAGGCGGTCTGGCCCTGACCTCCATGCCTCAGGAGTTCCCCTCCAAAGAGGCGCAAGCATTCTCACTTCTCCTTCTATCCCCATGGGGAAACCAAGGCGCAGGGCAGTGCTAGGTAGGGCGTGTTAATATACACTGTGTGTGTGGGTGGCCCGGCCTGTCAAGGGTAGACAGGAGGCTGAGGCTGGGAGGCCAGCCCCCTGACAGATGATCACCGCAGGAGAGCCTGTGGAGGGCTGAGGGTGCCAGCCTGCCCGGGTGGGGGGCGATGCTGGTGACTCGCTCCTGTGGATGGGTGACAGCTGCGGCCTCGGGTGGGAGGCCAGAGGCCCCACACGCTAATAACTTTCACTCACTGCCTGAGGGCTAATCCCATTACTGTCCTGGACCCCCTGGGACCACCCTCCCTAATCCCCTGCCTCCCTCTGGGAATGGTCCAAGGCCCTACCATGGGCCCTTGCCAACCTCAGTCACATGCAGACCTCGGGCCCTGTCCATCACCTGTGCCCACCCGTGCCCAGTTCCCGTGGAGGTCCACCCTTCTCCACCTGCCTCTCCTGCCAGCCCTGTCCCTGCCTGCCGGTCCCCAAGCCACCTGCCCAACATGGCCTCCAGCTGGGCTCGAGGTTTTGCCCTCCCTCCTTGCCCTTTCCAAGCAGGCTTCTGTTTTAGTTTCTCATCAGGTGAGAGCCTGGGTCCACAGTGTTTTCACCTGTCAGGTGGAGACAGTAGCGCCCACTTCATCCTGTTTGTTCTGACGATATGGTGGGGTGCCATACAGCAAGTGTTTCGTTTACCGCAGTTCCTGGCACAGGGGACACCGCAGTGTCAGTTGCTGATGTAATTAACATCAGTGGGATGGATATGTCATCTACGCAAGGGGAGTGGATGTGTTCTGTCATCGGAAGCAAGCTCCATGGCCTGGAGGCAGTTGTTAGAGGGAGGTCAATATGACCCAAGTGCGTAGTCCTTGCACTAGTGATAAGAGCCACTGTGTACACTGGGTATTAGGCTCTTTCTTTTCCTCTGCACCGAGTTAAACCTCTGCACCCCTTCATGAGGCAGGCACTAGCCATACCTCCACTTTGCAGGTTTGAAAATGAAGTTAAGAAACAGCTGGGAATTCCCTGGCAGTCCAGTGGTTAGGACTCTGCGCTTTCACTGCCAAGGGCCCAGGTTGGTTCCCTGGTTGAGGAACTAAGATCCCACAAGCCTCGTGTGTGTGTTAGTCACTCAATCGTGTCCAACTCTTGGCAACCCCATCCGTGGATTGTAGCCCACCAGGCTCCTCTGTCCATGAAATTCTCCACGCAAGAATATTGGAGTGGGTTGCCAGTTTCTGCCTCAAGGGATGGACCAAAAAAACAAAAGAGGCAGTTATGAAGTGGTGGAGCTGGAATCAATGGAATCAATGGAGAATGCTCCATTCTCTGCAGCATTCTACTGCTTCTCAAAACCCTCTTCTAATGAGAGCTGATGTTAGAGAGATGCCCAGCCCCCAAAAAAGTAGTGAGCTTCCCTTTTGCCAGAAACACTGAAGGTGATGCTGAGGGCCAACCAGTCAGTTCCATGACAGGCCCCAGTCCCCGCAGTGTTCCCAGCCACCCGTTTCCAGGCCAGGTCAAGCCAGGTCCCTCCCCAGCCCTTGGTCCTCAGCCTTCCACTTTCCTACCTTCTGCTGCTCCTCATTTACATAAATTATCTCTCCCCAATTATCTATCCAGCTGTCCCAACCGTGATCTGTGAATGAATTAAAAACGGAATATAATTTAATAATGGCTGATTAGAAGGAGATTAGTTGTTATATAAAAAGGAAAAGCCAAGAGCCAGCTAGTTGCCCTTAATCTGAGCCAATACCATCGTTATTCAGGAAAGGCTACCCTGGCTGTCATCAGGCGAGAGAGGCATGAAGACAAGGGTCAGGGGAGAGACCAGGGGAGCCCAGACCACCCTAGAGAGAAGATCAAGGCACTAGGGGCTGGGAATTTGAGCTCCAGGCAACTCCTGTTACTTCCCTGGGCCTTGCTCTATTCTTCTAAGTGGGTTTGGGTAGTTTCTGGGGTCCCTTCTTGCTCTGAAGTCTAGATGCCCTCAAATCAAGGCACTGGGATTTCCCAAGGCAGCCTCTGCCCCCACAACAGACTCTGTTCAGCCCTCACTGGCATAAGAACTGGGGGTTCTGGAGTCTGGTGCCTTCTAGGAATACACAGGAGCTGGGGTTAAAGGCCTCCCCAGGAGAGGACCCTGTCTAGGGTAGATGGTAGAGAAGGGGCTGGGGTTGGTTGCTTCAGGAAGGCTCCATGAAGGAGAGACTGGCTGAGACAAAGAGGGTGTCGGTGCCCAGCAGGGTCTCTGGCCCCCTTGCCCTCAGCTTAAGGACTGGATGTGTCTCTGAGATTCCCCATCATCCTTTCAGTCTCAGCTCATGAGCCCCTCCTCCAGGAAGCCTGTCCTGATCTCCCGAGCTTTGGGGTCTCCCCAGTGCTCCCATATTTGTCCATCAGAGCCCATAGCACATCTGCTTATGGGACATTATGTCCCCATTTGTGAGTTCCTTGACCAGCTTTTCATCTCTATGTCACCAGTGCCAGATACACAATTGTTGCCCAACAACATCACTGACTAAATAAAGATACCTCCTCCATATCACCCTCATGTGAGTTCTGTGCTCCCCAAACACAGTGTGATTATGCCTTTAAAAATAAAGCAAATCAGAGACTTCTCTGGTGGTGAAGTGGATAAGAATCCACCTGCCAATACAGGGGACATGGGTTCGATCCCTGGTCCGGGAAGATCCCACGTGCCATGGAGCAACTAAGCCCATATGCCACCACTACAGAGCCCATGCTCTAGGGCCCGTGAGCCACAACTACCAAGCCCGCGTGCTGCAACTGCAGAAGCCCATACGTCTAGAGCCTTTGCTCCACAGCAAGAGAAGCCACTGCAATGAGAAGTATGAGAACTGCAATGAAGAGTAGCCCCTGCTCACTGCAGCTAGAGAAAGCCTGTGCAAAGCAATGACTACCCAGTGCAGCTAAAACTTTTAAAAAATAATAAAAGCAAAAAATAAAGCAAGTCACCTATGGAGAAATAATATATTAATACACAAACAGTTTTAAGGATGGATGGATAGACAGAGGGCTTGGAGTCAGACTGCCCGGATATGAATCCCAGATCCACCATTGATGACTACGTGACCTTGGGCATGTGACTAATCTCTCTGTACCTCAGTTTCCTCATCTATACAATGGATGCATTAAATATTTCCCACCTCACAGGGTTTTTATGGGATGACATGGATGAATAGAGAAAAGCACGTAAAACTGGGCAGTGAGCACTTAGTAAGTGTTCATGGTGTTACCCCTGTAGCTCAAACAGTAAAGAATCTGCCTGCAATGTGGGAGACCAGGGTTCGATCCCTGAGTTGGGAAAATCCCCTGGAGAGGAGAAGGGCAACCCACTCCAGTATTCTTGCTTGGAGATCCCCATGGACAGAGAAGCCCAGTGGACGACAGTCCATGGGGTCACAAAGAGTCGGACACGACTGAGCGACTAACCCTTCATGGTATTACAATGCATGTCACACTGGTTTTTGCCAGTGGTGGGATCTCTGAGGACAGGACTGGCCTTCTCATCTCTGCGGATGGTGTAGGATGGACAGACAGGCCTGCATGGGGCTAGCTCAGCAGTCCTGGCTGCTGCTTTCACACAGCGAGGGGGCACATGCTGGTCAGGACCAACACGTTTCTCCCACCCTTGATGGGCAGTCTGTCTGCTCAGTGTCAGACCCGGAGTCCCAGCCCTTCCCGAAGAGGCTCTCAGCTTCACAGGGGAACAACATGGCCATGAGAGGGGTCTGACCCGGCGTTCTGGTCTGGGTCACATGCCCCATGTCCTCTACATCAGAGGATGTCTGCCCAGCCTGAACTTGGCATGGAGGAGCTCTGGGAAGACATGGGCGAGCTGACCAGGGAGAGAAGGCTGAAGAGTCCTCGGCAGCAGCTGACTCAGGGCATCAAGGAGCAGATGACAAAGTGGGGCATGGTCTCCAGGGCCAGAGGCAGGCACGGTGGATGCCAGAGATCGACTTTCTCAGAACATGAGGAGACGCAAAGTGTCTGCACGGCAAGTGTTTGCTGATTGAGTAACGGCACTATTCCAGAAATTTCCAGACCCGCTTGGTTATGAACACCTTGATTCCTCCTATGTGGGGAGGGGTCTGGGAATCTGTGTATTTGACAAGACTTTAGGTAAAGGCTCATGAACAGGTGATTTCCTCCCTCACCTCCTCCCCCAGGTCCAGGAGCTGCAGTGCCCTCTGGAGACAGGGGCTAACTGTGACCTCACCCTCCCCAGCACCCTCAGACAGCCCACCGAGCCCCCCACTGCACACACACACACAGCCCAGAACAATCTCCCTGGTGGTGCCCAGAACACATCCATCCATCCTGCGGCAGGAGGCCTCCCGGGGCCAGCCTGGGCTGTGGGATAATTTGATATTCAAATCCTGGCAAAGACCTGCTTCAAATTGCTGCAAATTAAGCTGATTTTGTCCCTCCGAATGAGGGATTTGCTCCTGTGGATCAACCCTTCCCAGGACTTGATGAGGTCAGGATTAGAGCCGGAGGGCCAGGGAGAAAAGCCTGAGGTGGGAGGCTGGAGGGCTGGTTGTTGGTGAGAGTGGGGGAGGCCGGCCCCTGCATGCCTCTCTCCTCAACCCTGGAGTCACGGAAGTTTCCCAGGGTCTCAGAACTCAGCTCTTCGCAGCGATGAGGAGGCCTCTGGGTCCCTGAGGGGCTGGCCTCACTGCCACCCCCGTCACCCGCCATCCTCAAGAAGAATCCAGCTCTGTACCATTCCCAAAGTGGACCGCATCGCATCTTTCCAAGCTCCTGAGACCCAGGGCCCCAACTGAGCACCCCCGTATCACTGATGAGTAAATGGAGGCTCCAAGAGGTGAGCTGAGGCTTCTCTGGCCGAAGACAAGCTGGACTCAACCTCTGCCACCAACTTGCTGTGTGATCTTGAGCAAAGGGTTATTGATGGTGCGTGCACAGCGCTAGGCACAGCGGAAGCATATCAGTAAGCATCAGCTGAAGTTACAACCCACACAGCAAGCCCTGGCCAAGGCCCCAAAGCTAGGAGGTGGCAGAACAGGGATTGGGACCCCAGCCTCTCTGACCTGAAGCAGAGTCATCCCTGGCTTCTCCTGGAGGTCTGTGCCAGCTCCTGACTGAGCCCCTCCTGACAGCCCCCCTTCCTGGAAGAACCTCATTTCCATCTGCTTTATCAAGGCCTGAACTGTATATTGCAGCCATTTCGAATTGCACCATTAAAGATTTTATGCTGGAGACGTTAAAATTAAAAAGATCTATGTGCAAAGAGTCACAACGAATTTAATCAACTTGATTTAATAGAAAACAGCAAATGGAATTTATGATGTTCCAAAAGACAAGGGAATTTTTTTTTCAACCCAAAATAATAAAAAGCACTTTGTGGGAAACAGAAAGTGGGGTGGGGTGGGGGTGGGGGCTCCCCATCTGAGAGTTTATCAGAACCTAATCCGCGGGGAACAACCCCAGTCAGGGCTGTTTGCCCGCTAATCCCAGCTGCCATTAAAATATTAAAGATAAATCTAATCGTCTCTTTATCCAAAATAAGCGACTTTTGTGTGGGGAGAAAACATCTAACCCTTTGGGAGGAGAATTAGTCCTAATGCATCAAATGGAATTCGGTCCAGGCTGGGGCGAAATAGGGTTTAGAGGCAAATGAGATGGTAATAGAAATAAAACCCAGAATAACAAATTAAAAACCCTCATTTACACGAATTAAAAGGGCTCACAAAAGGGCTGGAAGCCCAGGCCTCCCGTCCTCATCCCCAAGGCCCACCACCCCTTCCCCTGGTCTCACTCCCACCCCCCCAGCTGGTCGCCCACCCACAGGCACCCAGGAGAGAAGCTGCAGCCTGACCTCATCCTCTCGACTTGGGCCGCGTGCCTTTCTGTAGATGCCCCAGCTTCCCCCACAGAGCCCGAGCCCAGGCTGGGATCCTGAAGCCTCTGCTTGAGTTAGGCATCGCTCCACACCCCTGGCTGGGGATGGGGGTATGGTGGGAGGAATGGGGAGGGAGGTGGGGCGGTCTGGGGTCAGACAGAGCTGGGCCCCTGTCCCAGTGATGCCGCTCCCTACGTGAGGTCTTGGTTTAACTTCTTAAACTCTCCAGGACCCCCACCCCATTAACTCAGGGGAAAATATGGATAATGCTAGTCTCCAGCCTTCTGCAGCCCCTCTCCACAGCCTTGACCTCCTTGCTGCCCCCTGACCCAGCTCCCCTGGATTCAACAAGGTGATGTTGGGACAGCTCTCACCTCTGACCCAAGGTGACCACTCAGTAGTAAACTCTTGTCAAACCCTCCTTCAAGGCTCCCAAGGCAGCTTGGCCAACCTCCCTGGGGAGGTCAGGCCTGTGCCCCAGTCCTCCATGGGGAGGAAAGCTCAGCAGTGGGTCAGCCTGGAAGGCAGCAGGGTAGCCAGCAGCCAGTCTGAAGAACTAACTGGGGTCACCCCTGAGCTGTCGCTCGGGAGGGCAGAGGCCACACCGGATCTACAAGCTTCTCACTCAGCAGCTCTCTGTCCCCTAGATGGCCCCAGGGTTGACCCGTGGTTCCTCCATCATGGTGGGATTTGGGGGCTCTGACACATGCCTTGCCCCACCTGGGACCCCCCTCCCCACCCTTGGGTACAGGTCTGAATTCCCCACTTAAAAATCATACTTTCTGCCTTCATGGCAGGATGCTTATCAAAGGAGACAACCCAAATAAAAAGAAAAGAATAAAAAAAAAAAGGAGACACAGTCAAATAAAAAGAAAAGAAGAAGAAGAAAAAAAAAGGCAACACACTCAAATAAAAAAGAAACGAAGAAAAAAAAAAGGAGACACACTCCCCTCTGGGGGGCTCTAGGGCCCCTGTGTGAGCCATCACAGACTTGATGGGTACAGACAAGTATGACAGCCCCCTTTCTGGGAGCTTCTTTGGACTGCAGAGGGGAAAAGGTGAGGAGGGGCTCTTGTGCCTGAGGCATCCCCTACACACACATAGGAGGCCGGAACACATCTCTGACCTGCCCAGCCTTCTTAACAAATCCACTTGAACAGGAAACTCATGTTGACAGCATTTTATTATGGGATATTAAGTAGAATTGGATTGTGGGGCTAACCCTTTTGCTGGCTGACTTTCTGTGTTGTGTTGGCCTCCTCTCCTCTGCACCCACCGCAGTCCCTCCACCCTCTGGGGAGTCCTGGGACGGGGGCCGGGGGGTCTCTCTTTCTACTTTCTTCGACACCTACCCACCTCCACCCTTGGACTATGCCAAGTGGTGATTCTGAGCAGTTGGAACATACTGGAAGATATTTCTGGCCATGTGGGAGTGGGTGACCTTCTCCCTAGGATGACTGACTGGAAACATGAGGAGGTGCTGGGTGGGATGGGATTTTTCCAGAGAGGTGTCCTAAAGCCTGAGGTCTGATGGACAAATATTGAGGAAAGACGGAAACAGGTACAGGACTCGGGGGAGGGGGGCCATTGCTGGAACCCGTCGTAACACCCAGGGAAGGCGATGGGTTCTCAGAATAATACACAGTTCTGGGCTAACAGCTAGTGGACTTCCCTGGTGGTCTGGTGGTTCAGAATCCACCTGTCAATGCAGGAGACAGGGGTTTGATCCTTGGTCCAGAAACTAAGATCCCACATGCCGAGGGGCATCTGAGCCCATGCGCCACAACTACTGAGCCCAGTACTGTAGAGCCCGTGCTTCACGACAAGAGAAGCCACTGCAATGAGAAGCTTGCCCACCGCAACTGGAGAGTAGCCCCCGGCTCGCCTCAACCGGAGAAAGCCTGCGTGCAGCAATGAAGACCCAGCACAGCCAGTAAATAAGTAAAAAACAGCACCATTATACAAGGTTGTTGTAAGGATTAGAAGTAAATACAACATTTGTGAGTACCTACCATGTACCGGGCACCATGGCAAAGGGTTTATGCATGTTCTCTCATTTCCTCATAACCCTACAAAATGGATTCTTTACTTATCCCCATTTTGCAAAAGAGGAAACTGAGGCTCCCAGAGGTCTCATAAATGCCTGAGACAGTACAGCTTGAGAGTGTTGAAGCCAGGGTCTGACCCCAGCCATCTGACTTCAGAACTGTGCTTTCAGCCATTGTACGTAATAGCTCACATCAGTTGCGGTACTAGCCACTTACTACAAAATAGCCAACATGTGGATTTTGGTGCCAGATGGCTGCTCAGATAGTGTAGGTGTTTGTCCACGATTCTTCCTTCCCTCTCTACCCTTGTCAGGGCTTCCCTGGTTGGGGAAGGTCACGGTCCCACTCCATTGCCTTTGGTCTTGACTATGTGACCAACTTCAGCCAATGGGGTGTTAGCCGATATGATGCAAGAAGAGGCTTTGAATGGCTTTGTGTGGTTTGGCTGCCTCTGTTCATCCTGAACTCTGCTAGAAGAGCATGTAGCCACAGTCCCAGAAGGAACCAACCCACAGTTCACAGCCAAGCCTAGCTGTGCCTGGACCCTAGGACCCAGAGCAAACGATACGCCGTCTGAGTTGTTATTACACCTTATTTGTAGAAGCCATGGAGCTGCCCTGCTCTGATCCCCCTTCAATAAAGAACTTGCTGTTGAGGGGTGGGGTGTGGTTAGCAGAGAGTCACCAGCTGTAGCCTTTTTCAGATCCACTGCAGTGGTGCTTTTTTCTTCCTGCCAGCTTTATTGAGATATAACTGACACATAACACTGTGAGTTTAAGGTGTATAGCATGTTAATTCAATACATTTATAATCTGCAAAATGATTGCCACCATAGCATTCACTGCCACCTCCATCCCACCACATGGTTACCAGTTTTTTTTTGTGATGAGAGTTTTTAAGATCTACTCTCTTAGTAACATTCAAGTACATGATCCAGAAATACTAGTTATAATCACTCACTGCCGTGTTTGAGTGACTGGGCATGATGAGCATAGGTCCTAGGGTCTAACCATTTCTGCCCAACTCAAGGCTCCTTTAAGGGGCAGTCTTTGCTCTGGAGCTCCCTGTTAGATTGTCTGAGACTTTGTCAGATCTTCACTGTGGTTTGAGACTCTTCCTGTCCAGTCCTGCTCCCCTTCTCCTTTACCTTTCACAGGTGTTACCCTCACCTCTATCCCCAATAAACCATTGCATTCCTAACCCAGTCTCGGTATCTGTTTTCTTGGAGTAATTGAACTGACATAGCCTTATTGCTACAAGACTAATTCACCTGGGTTCAAATACTGACTACACAATTCACTAGCTGCCTGACCATAACCATACGATGACTCAGTTTCCTCATCAGTTAAAAAAAAAATGAAACACCCATCTCCTAGCTTTTTTCTGAGTATTGCTAAGATAATCCATGTACAGTGCTGAGCACTCGATAAATGTTAACGGAGATCGCCAGAGGTAGTTGTAAATCTCAATAAATAAATGCTAGCTATCTATGAATGATGCACAGTAAAATATCAAGTCAACAGATATAAATCTAGGGCAGATCTTAAAAGACTGAAGAGTGAGGAAGGTGGGCAGATGAGTTGCAACTGTGGACAAGTATAAAGTAGAAAAAAGAATGCAAGCTTGCAAATGAGATGGTCAATATATTCTGGGCCATCATTTGTAACCAGAAAAAAAGATTACCAGACTTCTGTGTGATCCTTCACCATCTTCCAAATATTTTCATGCATATTTTCCTCCAAGAGCTCTCCAAGAAAGCCAGTTCAAGCATCACCATCTCCATTTTACAGGTAAAGGAACTGAGGCACAGAGATGCTAAAAGCTCACCCCATAGCACACAGTAAGTCCTGGAGGCAAGAGTGGAGCCATCTTTTTGCAGATCTACCTGCAAATAGCATGCTGGGCATCATGAGAAAGCACCAGAACAAAAAAGTAAGGGGCTTCTCTGCAGCAAAGTCAGGTTGGTGCTACCTCAACCACTACAAAAGCGATTCTAGGGTCTACCGCTCATGAAGATACTTTAGAGTCCACAGATGAGGATCAAATGAACACCAGCATCTATGAGGTTGGAGAGGAGAGAGAGACCAAGAGAGGTTTTCATCTGTCAGGACTTGGAGATAAACCAGATCTCTGCTGTGATGATAAGCCCTTCAATTACCCCCCAACCCAGCTCAAAACATTTGATTTCAAATGCTTCTCTGTGGTATCAGTGAAGAATCATTTCCAGCCTCTAGTAACAGAGACCCCTCTGTGGCTTAGACACTGGTGGGTAGAGGGAGATGGAAATTTTTCTCTCTTTGTGAAAAAAGCTTGTTGGGGGCAGAGCAGGGCTGATATGGAAGTTCCTCAGTCTTCAGGTACGCAGACTCCTATTATTCACTCCATTTTCCTAATGTTGGCTTCCATCCTCAGGGTCACCTCACAGCCCAGAGCAACTGCTGAAGCACTAGCCATCATGTCTGTATTCCAGACAGGAAGCTAGAAGAAAGGCAGAAAAAGCAAAAAAGGTATGTACAAAACATCTTAAGATTTCTGCTCATATTTCTTTGACTACAACTTTACCAAATGGACACTTTAATTTGAAAAAATAGGTTGAGAAATGTAGTATTTTAGCTATGGACATCACCACTCTGAATAAAATGTAATACCAAGGCAGAGGAGAGAATATAAATTGAGTAGGCAACTATCAGTCTCAACTATACCCATAGAAATAGATTTTATTAGGGGATCTGTCTCCAAAGTCCTGCTGCTTATAGTCCCATATTATTCATAGCTCAAATTTAACCCAAATTAGATTGTTAAGGGAAATTAAGGTTCCGAGGTAGGACTGTGTTGGGGTTAGGTCCTAAACCCACAATTTTAATAGCTTGGTTTCAGGTTTATAAACAACTCTGTCTGATTTGACCCAAAAAGGAATTTACCAGAATGATACTGAGTAGTTCAAAATTTCTCCAGGAAGTTTGGAATCTACAGTCAATGCCCCAAAGCCTGTCACAGCACTGGTCTGGTGTAGAAGCCACTGCAGTTACTGCACCGCTTACTGGATCCTGAGTTGCTGATCCTCCCACTGCTGCTGCCACCAACCCTGAGCAAGGATCTGCTGCAAACCTGTCACTCTGCAGCTCAAGTCTCATTGCAACCACATTGCTACCAGAGGAGATTCTCACACAGTTTTTGCCTCTTTGTGTCATGGGCTTTGGATTCAAAGTCCAGGGTGTTTGCTTCTGACTGGTACAGCCCAGGTCACGTGGCCATGTTCTAGCTGCAAGGGAAGCTGGAAGGCAAGTATCTGGCATTTCCAGTTTTGTTGCAGAACTGGGGCTCTGTCTTCCACTAGGACTCATAAGTTGGGGACTTCTCCCAAATAGGGATCAAGTTCAGATGGTGGGCAGCCCACAAAATTGTAAATGACTATTATAGGATTTTGTAAAAGTTTCATGTAAACCTCACAATAACTCATTTTATGCATCATAAAATTGAAGCTCAGAGAAGTGAAGTAACTTGCTCAAAGTCTTACAATTAGTAAAGACAAAGCTGCCCACCCCAGAGGGTCAATAAGTAAGGAATCTGGAAACTTCTTTGTGGGATGAGACCTCAGTGGCACCTCTGCACTTCCACTTCTTCTCCTTCTGTGACTGGATGTAGCATTGCCATGGTTCCCTTGCTCCCACCTGCCTCGTGGGTCTCTGGCAAAGTCACCCTCAGGACATATGCCTGTTGCCTCCCTTTTGTGAGCCTCCTCCAGGCTATTTCCTCCCATTTACAATAGCTCAATATTAATGGCTTCGGTAGGCAGCTCTACTGATCACAAAGACCTGCCTGAATCTGACCCTCCCTCCCAATTCTGATCAGTAGATGGAGGCTGAACGTCTGGGCAGGGATATGCCTTTGAACCAGATCAAGATCCCATGGGAACAGCTCTGAGCCTAATGAGGGGGCTGCTGGGACTCTAAGGATAACAGAAGCATCAGAGAGACTTCTGGGCTCCAACATCTCTGAATTTTAAAAATTGCACTCTGTCCGGGAAAGCGCTTGCTGCCTTCAAATTTTTTGTTCAGTTCAGTTCAGTTCAGTCGCTCAGTCGTGTCCGACTCTTTGCGACCCCATGAATCGCAGCACGCCAGGCCTCCCTGTCCATCACCAACTCTCGGAGTTCACTCAGACTCACGTCCATCGAGTCGGTGATGCCATCCAGCCATCTCATCCTCTGTTGTCCCCTTCTCCTCCTGCCCCCAATCCCTCCCAGCATCAGAGTCTTTTCCAATGAGTCAACTCTTCGCATGAGGTGGCCAAAGTACTGGAGTTTCAGCTTTAGCATCATTCCTTCCAAAGAAATCCCAGGGCTGATCTCCTTCAGAATGGACTGGTTGGATCTCCTTGCAGGCCAAGGGACTCTCAAGAGTCTTCTCCAACACCACAGTTCAAAAGCATCAATTCTTTGGCGCTCAGCCTACTTCACAGTCCAACTCTCACATCCATACATGACCACAGGAAAAACCATAGCCTTGACTAGACGGACCTTTGTTGGCAAAGTAATATCTCTGCTTTTTAATATGCTATCTAGGTTGGTCATAACTTTCCTTCCAAGGAGTAAGCGTCTTTTAATTTCATGGCTGCAATCACCATCTGCAGTGATCTTGAAGCCCCCAAAAATAAAGTCTGCCACTGTTTCCACTGTTTCCCCATCTACTTCCCATGAAGTGATGGGACCAGATGCCATGATCTTAGTTTTCTGAATGTTGAGCTTTAAGCCAACAAATTTTTTGTTAGTAATCCCCAATCCATCCCCCCTCTCTCTCCCCTTTGCCGCCTTCATACCCTAAAATTGACCAATGCTTTCTCTGGCTTGGGCTGCATAGTCCACCTCCTGACTGGCTTCTTTGTTTCGCAACTGCTAGCAGCTTCTGTTCCCTTTGGGGATACCATCCAAAATCCCATGAAGTCCTGCAGGCCCGGACCCCTTCTGACCAACTGAGTTCCCCTCAAAAGTTCACCTGACCTTCAGCCCTCCCTTCTAGTCTCCCTTGCCTTCTTGATGTTCCTTAGAAACACCTACCTGATGCTTCTTCAGCTGCTCCTCCAATCCTGCCACCTGCCTCAGCCCCCAACCTGGCTGGCTTCCACTTCTCAGGTCTCTGTCCAAATGTGGACAGCCCAGAAACCCCTCTCTGTCCTGCATCCAAAAGAGATCCCTCTTGCTATTGGCCTAAAACCCCTCACCCTACTGTGTTTTCTCTTTAGCACTTCCGATTCTTAAATTATCTCATTTGCTTGCTTACTTGCCTGTTCATTAACCATCTCTCAAACTAAAACTTAAGTACCATGGGGGCTTTGCTTTCTTTTACTCCCACAGTATTCCTATTACCAGTATCTGGCATATAGTCGGTGCTCAGTAAATACTTGCTGAAGGTTCTTGACTAAATTGTCTCACAACATTCCTATAGGGCAAAAACAAACATCCTCTCAGGGCAACAGAGATGTAGTCACTGTGTCACTGGCTCCAGAGTCAAAGTCCCTGGGTGGTTGCTTCTGATGGGTGGAGCAGGTCACATGACCATGTCCTAGCTTCAAAGGAAGCTGGGAAAGCACGTTTCTGGCCTCTCCTGTTTCGTTGTGGAATTGGGGCTCCAAGACCCACCACTTGAGACTGCAGGGAGACTGGACACAGTCCAGAGGCATGTGGCAAGCTGGTAGTGGAGGAAGTCCTCTAAGCCTGGCTCTTTTCCTTTGTTCCACACTGCCCATAGGTGAACACTGGGGAAGAGACAAGGGCGATACATGTGAGATGTTTTCTTTTTCCTCAAGAGGCTAAAGTATGGTTACAGCTGAGGGAGGGCATGGGCAGGGAGTCGTGGGCGCCTGAAACTGGGTGAGTGGTGTCCTACTGGGATAAGATCCTGGCGGAGCAATGGACAACGCCTGGAACACCTACCTAGAGACAAGATCTTCTCTAAGGCTGTCTTGAAGGCAGTGTCAGGAGTCTATTCCTTCCTTCCCACTCCCTGGAACCCTCCAAGAAAAATCCAAAAGGTATAGATTATATCATGGAGAACTAAGGGAAGGAATCCGGCCCAAGTGTTTGAAGTAAGATGCTCTTGTTAGACCAAGGTTCTGGGGATTCACCAGCCTTGACCTCAGTAGCCCTTCTTAACCACTTGAGGGTATCCCTTCCTTTTCTCTCTGGGGTAGGGGCAGAATGGTTGCTCGAAGCATTGCTGGGGCACCATTTGCCTCCCTACACCAAAGGTCCTTTCCTCTGCTTGAGGCTCTGGTTCCGTCTTTAAGAAAACAAGAATACAGTGGATTTGAACTCTGATTAGCCCTTGGCAGCTGCAAATTCCTAGGGAGTTCACCTAGCCTCTCTGAGGTTGCTTCCTCATTTAAAAATTGATACACATCTTTCAGGGTAGTTGGGAGGACTTGTTGAGGCAGTGTGAAAAAGCCCAGAAGTTAATAAAGGTTCACTGTGTATAACTTCAACGTGAATCAAAGTCGCTCCTGTTTTTCCTCCTAGCATCAGCCCCTTACTGAACAGAGGGGATGGGATATCTGGTCCAATGTCTGATGACAGGAGGATGAGAGAGCTGGAGCTCGGGGACTCTGTTGGGATACTCTCTCAGGACAACTGTCCAGCACAACAAAAGACAAGGTTTACTCTCGGGGTAAGCTCGAAATACACAAGAGCATTAAAAAAAAGTGAAACACATTCATGGGTGACAGATTCATAATGGGATTATTGATTCAAACACAGATCCTTTCTCTTCCTTGTATTTTCCACCCTCCTCCCTCCAAAAATTGTTGCTGACAACTGGGCAGTGACAACTCAGGGAAGCAGCAAGCAGGGGACAATGACTTGGCTGCAGCTGGTGCTAAAAACGACCAGCATCACAGCAAAGGAGGGAGACGGCATCGTCTCTCAACCTAACTCCCTCCCTGAGACTTAGTGTCTTATATTTGCAACACGGGGGAAAGAACTTGAGAAGTTGAGTGGATTAAATGCCATAAGGGGTCTGACACCCATTAATAATAGTGATAAGAATCATGATGTATGGAGTCCCTAGGGCCAGACACCATGTTAAATGCTTTAAAAACAGCAGCTCCTTCAATCGTGGACTCAAACTCCATGAGGCTAGGGCTAGGTCTGTCTTGCTCCTTGCCATATTGTCATCTTAGAATCTACCTGCAAAATGATAATAACAACCAACACTTCCAGGAACCTTCTATTGTAGCCTTATTTTGTATATTCATGGTATAACCTTACTCACTATTCTTAGCACTGTACATTTCTAATCTTCATGACAGTTTTAAGGGGTAGGTACTACTATTATTCCCATTTTATGGATGAGGAAACTGAGGCACAGGAGGTAGACAGAAGCTGGATAGATTTCCTAAGATCATCAACTAAGTGATAGAGCTGGAGTCTGAATCCAGAAAATCTGGCTCTGAAGTCCATGCCCTTGATCCCTATACTAACTCAAGGGGTCAGGAGATGCATACAGGTCCACTGTCTGGCTATTTTATAGGTAAAGCAATCGAAGCCAAGAAGGAAGTTAATGATCGGCTCAAAGTCACAGAGCTATTAGGTAACAGATCCAGGATGTGGATGCAGGGTGGCTAAGCTAAATGTCTCTGAAAGGCATTTACTCCTCCAGCCCAAGCCCCGGGGGCCTGCCTTTCCCTGTAGCTTCCCCCCACTCCAGAGTCCACAAATGTGCTCAGTCTGGGTCTAGCCTCAGTAGAGCAGCTCAGAGACAGTCCAACCAGGAGTCCTTCCAGAGTACAGTTTCAAGGGTGGGGCTGGCTGCAGGTGACACTGGGTCCTCCCTTCACTGCAGCTTCTAGCAAGTGTGCCTCTCAGAGGGCCTGGGGTTGTCTTTGTTCCCAGCCTCCTAGGGTGGGATGGAGACCGTCTCACTGAGAGTGGGAACTAGCAGCTTCAGACACAAGGTTTGGTCAAGAGATTTTTCATTCTCATCTCTTGGCAAGAGCCGAGTTTCCATCACTCACATGCTTGTTTTCCATCACTCACGTCCTTGCCCATTGGCTGGCATCTGGCTCATCGTGGATGTCCTGTGATAAGTCAGGGATATGACAACTGCCATTTATGAAACATTCCCATTTATCCTCCCAGGGTAGGCTGGCATAGAAAGGAGGCCAAGAGAGGGATGGAGTCAAAAGAAAACAGCTTTTGACACCAGATTCATTTGATGTTGAGTCTGGCCTCTGCTACTTACAAGCTAGGGAGCTTGGGACAAGTCACCTAACCTTCCTGGAAACTTAAGTTTTCACATTCAAGAAATGGGGATAGAAATTCTTATCTGGAAGGCAGGGCCACTGCTTTGCTGCTGGTTGTCTGTGTGACTGGTACCACAACAAACCCAATTCCACAGAATAAAGGTGAAGGATGCCTTTGAGACTGCATATCCCTGAGTCTACACCTTGCAAGTAAGAATAGCTATGACAGCTTCCAAATGTGGAACCAAGATGCTAGTTGGGTTCTTGTGAAGACCTGATATCATGCTGTGTAAATGGACTCAGGAACATGGGTGCACAGTAGGCAAGGCATTATTATGGGATAAGGAGGCAGTCACTGGAGTGAACAGTGCCTGTTTCCCAGACAACCTCTGCAATGAGGGATGTCCCTGACTAGTTCTGGCTCCTATGTGAACCAGGCCAGAGCAGATGAAGACCTACCTTCCAACAGCCCTGTTAGCAAGGCCTCAGCTTCCATATCCTATAAGCTTTCCTCTTACTTCTCAGATTGACCTCATGGTGACCAGAGAGGGCACTGGATACTCTGGCAGTAGGCTGGGAGAGTTATGGGATTTCAATCTATTTGGAAGTTTGCTGTTGACTAGCCCAGAAATCCTGAATGGAATTTCTCACCAGCCTTGTTTTTTAGGGTCTGCCCAAAGCAACTGACCCTATCTTTATTTCCCCTTGCTTTCAAGTCAAGAAGCCCTTATTAAAAGCCTACTATATGCTATGCTAGGCACAGTGGAGAGGGAAGTATTAAATACCAAGGTGGACAGACAGTCCTCAGCCCCAAAAAGCTCACAGAAGAATTAGCTGAGGAGATGGAGTGCAGGCACTCCGGGGTCCATGGTGCGTGCATGTGTGTGCGTGTGTGTGTGTGTGTGTGTAGAATTGCCTTCACTCAACACTTGGACCCAAAGGAGCCCTCCTCCCTGAAAGCAAGGAATCAGTAGCCTTTGGAATTCAGGCATTTCTTATTTCTCCGGGTGAGGGGCCTGCCTGCATAAAGCAGTTTCCTGCTGCCTCTCATGGACCAGTTCCCTTTCAACTGGCCCAGTTGGGTGCAATTCTGCAGCTTCCAACACAGGAGTTAGTCAAGGGATCCCCTGTAGACTGGGGACAGAAGCGCACCTTTTGGTTGCCCCTCACACCCTCCTCCTTCCCTCCACATTAACAATGCTCTCCTCTTCATTTGTTTGCTCAGTGAACTCTAAGGTATAGCAGACCCTCTGACTTGTCCACCTGATTGACTGGGAAGCCCTAGCTCCTAGCTCAGAGCTGGTAGGGGCTCATTACTTAATTAGTTAAGGGAGTGGATAGAAGAGCAAATCTTTTGGGCGAACTTCATGCTTTATTCTAGGAAAATGTTCAGATGTCCAGCGTTGTTCTCCAGAAGAAGTCACCACCACTCCTCTTTACCTTCAGGGATCCCTACACCTGACCCCTTTATTCATTCATTCATTGGGGGATATTTACTGAGTAGCTCTTCTGAACTAGGCATTGTATCCTGTGCTTTGGAGATCCCCACATCTCCCACTTCAAACCCCAGGCCCTTCCTTCTCCCCATTGCCACCACACAGCTTGCCCAGGAAGCTTGCTCCTTCCTTGCTCTTCCTTTTCCCAGGGGTCCCATATTTGGGCTTCTTTGACCCTGCCAAACCTGAATAGGAGTTGAGGGAGGGAGGGAGCAAGGCTCCCAGTCTCTAGGATCTGCCCTCATCCCATCCTCCCACCCTACTCCAGGGACAGTCTAAGCTGGCTCTGCCCAGAATCCCCAGCCACCCACCTCCTGGGACTGCCCTGAATCTTGTTGCCTCATCTCAGTCTCTGGGGGCCCCTGCCCATGGGTGTCCTACAGAGCCCACCGGGTGCCCCGGCCCCCAGCGCCCTGGCCCCTCAGCGCTGCCTGCGGAGGGAGCTGCCAGCTTTTTGGAATTCCTAATCGCTCTTGGCCCCGGTGATTGGCTGCTCAGCTCTGACCCCACTTGGGCTGCCGCCTGGTTGGATAAAAGGGGAATCTCCTTGGGGCTCCAGAGCATTAGACATCGCAGGGGGCACCTGGGACCAACTTCGTGAAGCGGGGAGCCAGCCGGGGGGGTGGGGGGAGCACAAGACTTTCGGCCTCGGCCCCTCCAAAGAGCCAAGAGATGACCGGGAAAGCAGGGGAAGCGCTGAACAAGCCCAAAGCCGAGACAGTGGCCAAGAGTACCTCCGGGAGCGCCCCGGCCAGGTGCACCGGGTTTGGCATTCAGGAGATCCTGGGCTTGAACAAGGAGCCCCCCAGCTCCCACCCGCGTGCTACCCTCGACGGTCTGGCCCCCGGGCACTTGCTGGCTGCGCGCTCCGTGCTCAGTCCGGCAGGAGTGGGCGGCATGGGGCTACTGGGGCCCGGGGGGCTCCCCGGCTTCTACGCACAGCCCACCTTCCTGGAAGTGCTGTCCGACCCGCAGAGCGTCCACTTACAGCCGCTGGGCAGAGCGTCGGGGCCGCTGGACACCAGCCAGACGGCCAGCTCGGGTAGGTGAGGGTGAGGCTGTGTGGCTTCCCCGACTGGGGTGAGAACCGGGAACCCCACGCTGTCGGCTCTGGCTTGCATCGCCAGGCCTGCTCCTCCGGGTGCAGAAGTTGGTGCCAGGCCGAAGGGTCGCAGCGCGGGCCTGGGGCCGGCGCGCCCTGGGCCG
Source organism: Bos mutus (assembly GCF_027580195.1). NCBI lineage: Eukaryota > Metazoa > Chordata > Mammalia > Artiodactyla > Bovidae > Bos > Bos mutus. The sequence continues at coordinate 23,134,516 of NC_091626.1, read as the reverse complement.
GGGGGACGGGAAAATGCTCCCCGCGGTGGCCGGCTTTGGGCCCCAGAGTTTCCGGCAGCCGAGCTGTCCTGTCTGCGCGTTGAACCCGGTTCTGCGGCAGCGCCCTGTTGGGGCCCCACTGGAAAAGGGGCTTAGGGTGTCGGAGCCCGTGGGGCAGGCCAGGGGTCCCCCTTCTCTGCTCCACTTGGGCCGCGGCCTCCCAAAGGAACCACGCTCCTACAGCCCGATTCCGTTTCGGGCGTGAGCACCGGGGAAGCCGATGCCAGCTTAGGGCCCCAGCCCTGATGTCCAAAGTTGTCTTGCCCTTCTTCCTTCTCTCTGTTCCAACCCCCCACCCACCCACCCCGCACTGGTCAGCTGGGTTTGATTTTTCCCCTCGCGAGCTTCAGGACCACCTGGCCACCGCGGCAGCCCAAGCGGTCGGCATCCGCGATCCCACCTGAGCGTCACCGTATCCGGGATCCCGACCCTCGCGGGCTGGGGGGCCACCGAACCTACGGGCCGCTTTCCCGGCCGCACCTCTCCGTCGGCTCGGCCCTCTGCCTCTGATTCGCGCTCTTCGATTCCCCCGATTTTCCGCTCTCGTTTTATTTATTTATTTTTATTAATATCTGGAGGGGCAACGAAAAGTGGCGCGCCGCAGTCTCTCCAGTCCCGAGCGGGGCCGCACGGTGCGGGCAGTGGAAAGGGGGCTGTGCCCGAGAAGCCCCTCTCTCTTCCCGGGGTCCAGCTCTCCGCGCCCTGGGCTCTGCTCCGAGGGGATGGGGGGCCACCTTCTGCGCCCTGGCGCCGGGGCTGAGCGCAGGGGAGGGCGCTGAGCCCCGAGCACCGCCGGAGGGGGACCCTGCGACCCAGGAGGCTGTCTCGCTCCCCTGCCGTCCGCGTCCCAGGCGTGTCGGGGCCTTTGCTTCTCTTACAACGAAATCCGTCCACCACCTCCGGATTCCGGCGCCGGCATGGGTAGAAACAGCCTCGGCTTAGGGATGGGGTCGCCCTCGCCGAGGGCTTCCCGGGGAGACTGAGCAGGCCGGGCGGCTCCCCGAGGCCGCCGGGAGTGGGCCCCTCGCGGGGCTTCGGGAGCCCGACGCACCCGGGGGTTGCCGTGCGCGCCCCCTCTCCATTCTGCCGCCTGTGCCTCCGCCCGCTTTTCAGATTCTGAAGATGTTTCCTCCAGCGACCGAAAAATGTCCAAATCGGCTTTGAACCAGACCAAGAAACGGAAGAAGCGGCGACACAGGTAAGGCCCCTGCAGCGCCTTCCGTCACCTTCGTGCTCACCCATCCCCTGCGGTCCCTAGTTCGAAGGATCGGGTCCCTTGGACCCGAATCTTGCCGGCTGTAGATCTGAGCTCCGCGGCTGTGCCGGGACGGGGAGGTCGGACCGGGAGACCTGGAGTTTGGGGACATCCTCCCGGGGCCCTGGCGTCCGGCCATGCCGGGTGAGGATTAGGAGAGGCCGCCGAGGAAGCCGCGCGTTTCAGGCTTTCTCCCCTTCTCCGGGAGAAAGGAAAGGCCTCAAATAGGGCCAAACCCTACCCAGAGAGAGGCTGGAAATACCCATATGTCATCCTGGCCTCTGCACATTAGGAGAGTCGCGCACATCTCTGGGCGGACAGGTCGGCTCTCGCCTCCCGCCCCAGCGGGTTCCTCTGCCCCCTGCCCGGCTCCCCGTTCCTCTCCGCTGTCGCTGTCAGCGCCGCCAACCCCCCTGTCTTTCTGCTCCCATCGCTGGCCAAATCTTGAGCGTGATATCCGCATGGATGGCAAATTTGCTTTCGGGTTCTGCTCCTCTGATCCGTAAGCCTCAGTTTCCTTGTCTGTAAAATGGGGAGGGAGGAGGAGTGTGTGGACCGGATGCCCCCGCCAGCCCTGGCTGGAGTTGAGTGGGCTGCATTGCAGCAGACAGACGAAAAAGAGAGAGGTTATTTGGCTTTGTTTCCCTTTAAATATTTTAAAAAACAGACATCACTTGCACAAAGTTAAAATTCAGTCCTGCAAAGTAATGCCCTTGCCTGAGACCCGCGTTCTCTTCCGTGGCCCGCACCTCCGCTACCAATTCCTAGTGTAAATTTATCTGGAGGGTTTTAAGAAATAAAGGCTCGTGAGAAACAAAAATCGACCAGACTTTCTGCGGGTGCTGCTTGCAGGCGCTGCCCTGCGCTCGCCCTGGCTCTGTTTTCCCGATTCCCTCGCTGTCCCTGTGTGGGTGGGCTCCCCCCTAGGGTTCCCTCCCGACCTGTGGGCATTTCCCCCTGGGGCGCTCTCCTCCCCACCCACCTCATCCTCTTCTCCCCAGTTTGTCTCATCCTCTTTGCACACTGTCTCTGGGTGCTTGTCTGCGTTTCTCTTCTTGCTTCACTCCCGGAAATGATCCCACATTTTAAATCGGCTCTTCCTGACTTCTCAGACCCCTACAGGTTTCCACTTGAATGTGGGTGAACTTTGGCTTGGTTTCTTGGTGACCTCGGTTTGTTCCCTTCAGGCAGCTGTTTGTTTTTGTTTTGTTGTGTTTTATTGTGAACGGAAGCGTTGTTTTTAGTCCTGATCCTGGGTCATTTTTTTTATAGTCATCGTTTCAACAAATATTCATTAAAACACCTCCTATGCACCCAACTCAGGCTGGTCCCAGGCTAGCAGGTTGTGTGGGGGGGTGGCGCGTCGGTAATCCTGTCTGCCTTTGGGCTGCCGGAGGGCAGGTGGGAGTCTGGCTGACCCGCTTCTGTGCTGCTGCCCGAATTGGGGTGGGGGAGGGATTCCCTGAGCAAGGAGAGCAAGGACAGTGTTTCTGCACAAGGGCATCTCCTTGTGTGGCACTTGGAGCTGCCTGACACGCAGTCCAAAGTCCATGCTTAAGGTTCTCGACCCTCTGTCCTCACTTGATACCCTCTCCCCTGGGAAAAACTTTGGGTGCTTCAGAAGGGTCCCCTAGGAGACTGGTCAACTGCACTAGGTTTCAGGCTATTTCTAATGTGTGAGGGGAACAGATTATTGAAGACAGGAGAATGGCTGGTGCCATTTTTAATTAGTAAAAAAAAAAAAATCTGAGCATCTCTCGTTTGGGGAGTTCAGGTAAGAAACCTTGGACTCTGGTGGTAAGAGATGAAGATCCCTTAACCTCCCAGAAACATAGGGGGCTTGAAGGAGTTAGAGAGGGGAGTGGGGATGGAGTCTTCCGATTTTCTTCTTCTCTTTACCTGTGAGGCTCAGTTGCAATGGGAAACTGAAGGGTCTGGTGGATTACTTCAGTCGTGTCTGACTCTTTGCGACCCCCATGGACTGAGTCCGCCAGATTCTTCTGTTCCTGGGATTTTTCAGGCAAGTCTGGGGATCTGAGGCATCATTTCACTTTGTTTCGTTTCTTACTTCCTTTCTTCCTTTCTTGTTTTTGTTTTGTTCTTTTTTTTTTTTTTTAATAAGAGTTCTCCCAAGCAGAGTCTGGCACTTGAACCACTGAATGATCTGCCATCATCTCTCTTCTTTGGCTTTGGCCAGGCCACAATAGCTGTGGGTTTTATTTTTCCTAGTTTTGAAGAAGCCGTACACGTTTTGATTGTTTATTTTGACTGTCTGTTCAGGGGCCCTTTCAGTAAGTGGCAAGAGAGAAATAGAAAGCAGCAGATCTTCAAAATTCTGAAGAATTAACTTTCTGTATACATAAGCATTCCATTCCCCCCAAGAGAATAGGAGCAACGATTTAGAATCAAACCAGTCATTTTCCATAAAGAGCAGAATCTTTCTCTCTCACACATCCCCTGTATCATCCTCCAGGATGCCAACGCCAGCACCGGCAGGAGGAATACCTGGGGTTTCCATCCATGCTCTTCCCTCAGGCTGGTGACATGAGGTGCTGCAGCGAGGGATTTTACCACGCCGCCCCCTCATACTGGTCCCAGGGTTCAAATCCCAGAGGCTCTACTTCAACCATTGTAGAAGCTGAGTCTGTAAAATCTGGACAGTATTACACCCCAGATTGTTGAGGAGGGTGCAGGATAAAGGTCGCCTAGAACTTGGTGAAATTCAGGTTTGAAAAGAGAAGAATTTATGTTGGTAAGGGAGTGTAGTGTATTTATTTGAGAAAGGGGGATTACAAACCCCCTAAATATCGGAGGTGGAAAACTGTGTGTTGGAGCATATCCATTTGCTAGCGAAGAGGATGTAGCTTTTACTGGACTCTTAAAGCAGTTTATGTTAATAACTCAAAATAGGTCGATGTAAATAGCTCTGCGGGGGTTGGGGGCTGTGTAGGTAGGCTCTCTTGGGATGACCAGAGTGAACTGCCCCTAAATGGGGCTCCTGCTGGGTGAGTGGGTGAGCCTGGGTATGGTGGGATGGTGGGAAGGTGGCCCTTGCCTTCGGAGCACCAGAAAGGACAGAGCACCCCCCTTCCCCCCTCTCTGCCCAAGACTCTGAGGGCAGCTCTCCGGAGCCCGCAAGCAGGGTGGGGTGAGGGGCTAGGAGGTGCGGTTAGTTCTCCACTGTAGAAACCCTGGGGGGCTGTTGCATTTGACCTTCCGGTGAGACTTTGAACTCTTGAATACAATTTAAAAGACCAACTCTCCCGTCTGTGAGGGGAGCCTGGGGCGGCAGGTCCTGCCTGAGGCTGGGGCACTTATCTACCTGGTGAGCCCTTCGCTGTGGGCCTGGGAGGAGGAATAGGGGCTTTCTGCAGTTTCCTAAAGCTTGTATCTTACGCCCTTACCCCAAAGCACTTTCAGGAAGATTCCCAGTATGAAATGTCCCAGAGGGCTGAAATAATGCCCTAAGCACTAGAAGGGAGTGTGGGCCCTCACACTGGAATGAAGAAGAGTCCAGAGGGTGTGTGGGGATGGGGGCGAGAGAGAGGGGTTGTATTCAATTGCACTGGCCCAGGCTGGGTTTGGGGGCTGTTTAGGAGCCACAGGGGAGGGCTATTCTGTCCTCTCTGGGACAAACTCTTTCCATTTTCGGGGTTTGCTGGGTTTGACTCTCTGGGTTTGCTCCCCTCAGGACAATCTTTACCTCCTACCAGCTAGAGGAGCTGGAGAAGGCATTCAATGAAGCCCACTACCCTGACGTCTATGCCCGGGAGATGCTGGCCATGAAAACGGAGCTGCCCGAAGACAGGATACAGGTAAAACAGCCCTGAGTCCCTCTCTCACACTTTCTTCACCCTCAGGGACATCAAATGCCCCAGGCTCCCACATACTCCTCTTTCACCCTCCTGCTCCAGTGTGTGCTTGTCTGTAATCACCTCCTCGTGCAACAGTTCATTTAAGCAGATTTTAGGTGAATACCCACCACGTGAGATGGGTGCTGCTGGAGGGACTGGAGTCTTGGCAGACAAGACGCGGCCTGTGGCTGCAGACTGTGGGCTTCCTGAGGAGTATGGCAGGCCGGGAGAGGCACCTGGGTGGGTCTAGGGTTCTGAGCAGGGTCTCTGGCGCGCCAGGTGTCTCCCAGGAGGTAAATGTCTGCTTCAAGGCCTGGGTGCCTGGGGGTGGAGGGGAGCTGCCTCCCCCATGAAGAAGACCTTGCCCTCTCCCTTCCTACCTACTTCCCACTGCCTCCATCCCAGCAGCTGGTCCTGCCCAGGGCTCCTGCTCCTGGACGTCTCCTGGACCAGCCCAGGAGGCGCTCATTAAGTCGTTCCCCTCACCTCCTTACTGGAGAGTTTTGTGGAGAGTCAGCCCTGACTGGTTGGGGCTGTCCTCAGCTGTGCTGGGCACCAGGCCTCCTTTCAGCAGCAGCAGGATCCTCCCAAGTCCAGGACTCCCCTTGGCAGACAGGAATGGGTTGCTTAATCATTTCTCCAGGAGGAAATGAAGTCTGATGATTCTCCAGACAGGGCCTCCAAGGAAGGAGGGCTGGGGTGGAAAAACATTTCCAGAAGATTTGAGGTTGCCATAGCTAATTCAAGACCTTGAACCAGAGCTGCTTCTGTCGGGACACCTGAGTGGCCCGGAGTAGTTGACCTGCCAAGGCTGGGAAAGGCAGGGAGGGTCCGGACTTCCTGAAACCGTTCTGCTCCAAATTTCCTCCTCCTTTTTGTCTCCAGGTGTGATCTGTGTTGGGGAGCAGGGGGAGGAGCGGGGAGGGGACAAGTCCAGCAAAGGAACCAAATAAGGTGTGTAGGTTCTTTGCACTCGCTTGCTGGAGAACCAGAGAATGGGGAATGAAGTGAGAGCTGCTTTTCCAGAAGAGCCTTCCTCTCCCCTGGAAGTCTATTGGGAATTTCAGCCAATGGCTTTAGACGGTGACACTAACAATAAGCTCAATTATTCATAAGCAGATTATCTGTTTGGTACATTATCCATGGTGGCCTGGATCCATCATCCCCACCCAACTAAGTTCCAGTGGGGAAAGGCTGGCTGTTGATTTTGAATCCTGTGTGTGTAAGCCAAGACCCAATCCAATTCATGTGTGGTGGTAACCCCTACCTGGTCTTTATTAGGGTAGAGCTGGTCCTTACAAGCAGCCAGGGTTGGTGAGGTTGCCAGACTTCCCCTTTGGTTGGTTGCACGTTTGCACTATTGACCAGTAGAATGGAACAGCTCGTCTCTTGCAGTGGTTGTCCTAAAATCTGGCCGTGGTGGTGGTAGTGGTGGGTGGGAGAGTCCAAAGGCTGTAAGGAGAGCTTGCCCTCAGCTGTAACTGCATTGCTATAAACGCTCAGCCTGCAGACTCTAGACTTCTTAAAATTGTCTGAGGGGTTGTCTACAGGTTGGTGTCTGAAATCACCAGCACCAGCATGGAGGAGCCAAGGGTGTGGAGTACATTGATTCCCTGGACTGCAAGGATTGACTGTGGAATCTGTGGCTATCGGTGAGCCAAGGCAAGGGTCTCTGTAACTCTTCCAGCACTGCCCAGTTCTTCAGCTACATGCTGCCCCCAGAAGGTGTGAGTTATCAAATGGCCCAATCCTCAAATATTTTGAAGCTTCCCAGGTGGCATTAGTGGTAAAAGAAACTGCCTCCCAATGCAGGAGACTAAGAGACACAATACGGGTTTGATTCCTGGGTCGGGAAGATCCCCTGGAGAAGGGCATGGCAATCCACTCCAGTATTCTTGCTTGGAGAATCCCATGAGCAGAGGAGCCTGGTCCTCTGAGTCCATAGAGTCGCAGAGTCAGACACGATTGAAACGACTTAGCACGCATGCCCAACCAAATGTTTTACCAAGTGGCCTGGGAAAGGACTTCACATCTATTAGTGACAACTATCTATCAAAGCTCCAACCCGCAGAGCAATTCCCGTGTGGCTGGTGTTCTAAGTACAGGGCGTGCACAGGAGCGGCAAGGTGGTGCAGTGGTTAGGGACACTCACTTCAGAGTTGGACCATCCTGGCCTCACCAGGTACCAGCTGAATGACCGTGGGCAGGTCACACTTCACCAGCCTGAGCCTCCATTGCTCATCTGTAAAATGGGCATGACAGTGGCAGTTGCAGCTGTGATGAAGCTGTGTGTGTGGTGTGTAGCAGCGGCCCAGCCTGGGGCCCGGCTGTCCACCTGGGGCTGACCATCCCACCAGTGGATGCACCCTGTTGTTGTTTAGTCTTGTCCGAATCTTTTGTGACCCCACGGCTGTAGCATGCCAGGCTCCTCTGCCCTCTACTATCTCTTGGAGTTTGCTCAAATTCATGTCCGTTGGGTCGGTGGTGCTATCTAACCATCTCATCCTCTGCCACCTTCTTCTCCTTTTGCCATGAAAAGAAGGAAGGGGGGGAGTTATTAGAGTCTCCAAGTCTGAAGTTAGACATCCTCAGGTGGAATGGGAAGGTTAAGGGACTGGATATTCAATCAAGGATCCAGATCTTAGTTCTGGCTCTGACACCGACCAGGTATGGCAGAAGCCAAGTCACTTCCCATCTCTCATCTGTGAAAGGAAGAGGGGGAGTCCCTCCCAGCGGGCCGTCTGCTCGGGGTCACCTCTCTCATTCCGACTCTGGGCTGCCATTGGTGGAATGTTCGGCCCCAGGTGGACAGCTGGACCCACCCAAGGAAGCCCCTGGATGTGTCTGAGACCTACTGTCTAATGAGAACCCAGTGTAGATGTGAAAAGTCAGACATGTGCTGTGCTTAGTCGCTTTCCATGCCTTTTTTCATCACTTCTTTACAACAACTAGCTGAGTTAGATGCTATTCTTATCCCCACTTTCTGGATGAGGTAACTGAGGGGCTGAGAGGTGAAGTAAGTGGTGGACTGGGATTCAAACCCAGTACCATTCAAGTACTATCTCAAGAGAGCAAATGAAGGTAAAGGGAACACTTATGTACAGAAACTGGAATAATTAATGCCAATTGCAGTGATGAGGGGTCAAACCCCTTAATAGTGGCTGATTTCCTCAACCTTTATGCTTTGAGGGCAAGCACTTTCCCCCTCTACATCTCTCTAAGTTGGGGTGAAGGGATAAGTTGCACTGTTAGGGGAAGAAGAGATTTCTAGTATTCATATCAGTTCAGTTCAGTTCAGTCACTCAGTCGTGTCCGACTCTTTGCAACCCCATGGACCTCAGCACACCAGGCTTCCCTGTCCATCACCAACTCCTGGAGCTTGCTCAAACTCATGTCCATTGAGTCAGTGATGCCATCCTGACTTCATCAGTCATCCTCTGTTGCCCCGTTCTCCTCCTGCCTTCAATCTTTCCCAGCATCAGGGTGTTTTCCAAGGAGTCAGTTCTTCGCATCAGGTGGCCAAAGTATTGGAGTTTCAGCTTAGCATCAGTACTTCCAATGAATATTCAGGACTGATTTCCTTTAGGATGGACTTCATATCAGAGCCAGATGCAAAATCCTTTCTGTGTCTCTGAGAAATGCTAGGATGTGGCATTCTGGAAGCCCCTACCGGATGTCAGCCCTGGGGAAGAGGAAATGGTTTCCAGACTGAGTTTATTTCCTCTGTGGGTCATTTATTCTCAGTATTTTGATACATTCACTTATGTGTTTACTGTATTTTTTTCTGACAGAAGTTATACTTATTTAGAATGCCTACATTACAGATGTGCAAGTGAACAGAGCCATCTCACCTCCACTCTTAGCAACCTGGTATGTTTGGAAGGATGAGGTTTGGATTCTCTGACTAGCACTGTTCCATTCTGTCTCTTTTAACGTGGTCCCTGCCCAAGGGTGGGGAACAAAGTTTTAGAGGGTTCCATCCCAGAAGTTAATAGATAACCACATGACTGGGAAAAGACTGCAGTGTGTCTCAGCCGGGGAAATGGATTAGAAACACAGGGCAGCTTTTTATTTTTTACTTTTTTAAAAAAAGTTTTGGCTGCACTGGGTTTTTGTTGAGGCATGCAGGCCCTTCAGGACTTCCCTGGTGGCTCAGCATTAAAGAATCTGCCGGCAATGCAGGGGATGCAGGAGATTTGGGTTCAGTTCCTGGGTGGGGAAGATCCCTGGGAGGAGGGCATGACAACCCACTCCAGTATTCATGCCTGGAGAATCCCATGGACAGAGAAGCCTGGTGGGCTCCATGGGGTTGCAAGGAGTCAGACACGACTGAAGTGACTGAGCATGCAGGCTGTTGTAGGGCTTACCTTGAGGCATGTGGGATCTTAGTTCCCTAATCATCCCTTGCACTGGAAGGCAGATTCTTAACCATTGGACCACCCGGGAAGTCCCAGGGCAGCTTTTAAAAAATTACTCATGCCAGAGATTTCCCTGATGGTCCAGTGGCTAAGACTCTGTTCTCCCAAAGCAGGAGGCCCAGGTGCGATTCCTGGTCAGAGAGCTAGATCCCACATGCTGCCACTAAGAACTTGGTGCAGCCAAATAAATAAATAAATATTTAAAGTAAAATAAAATTACTTGTGCCAGCCTCCCACACTTAGCAACACTGACTTAATTGGTTTGGTGTGTAGCTATGGCATTTCTTTTTTTTTAATTTTGGGGTACACTGGGTCTTCATCGCTGCACAAGGCTTTCTCTAGTTGTGACAAGCGGTGGCTACTCTTTTTTTTTCATTCTCAAAGTTCTCAAATGCCTTTATTTTGAGAAACTAAAATTGAAAATATAACTTCAAGATTTCTAGACTATTGTATTATTTTTTCCTTTTAAAAAATGTATTCATTTTTAATTGGAGGGTAAATGCTTTACAATTATTGTGTTGGTTTCTGCCATACATCAACATGAATCAGCCATAGGTATACATATATCCCCTCCCTCTTGAACTTCTCTCCCACCTCCCACCCCATTCCACCCCCCCTCCACCCCAGGGATTCATCTTTAGTTGCCATGAGCAGGTTTCCCATTGCAGAGGGCTTCTCTTGTTGTGGAATACAGGCTCTAGGGCTCAAGGGTTTCAGTTCTTGCAGCACATGGGTCAGTAGCTGTGGTGCACAGGCTTAGTTGCTCCACAGCATGTGGGATCTTCCAGGGCCAGGGATCGAACCCGTGTCTCCTGCATTGGCAGGTGGATTCCCCGGACCACCAGGGAAGCCCTGTTTGTTTTTAAAGCTCTCCAGGTGATTGTATGTAACCAGTGTAAAAATGCTGGGTCAGAGGCTCAGGAAAAGTGTCTCTGCTTTAAGTGAGTTAATATGAGTGGAAGAAAGTGGAGTATTGGGTGACACAGTGAAACGACCTGTCCAGGAATTCAGGGAAGGATGCTCCCTGGGCCTGCCAGGAAACATAGGCAGAGCTGCCCTCTAGTGGACATCAGAGGCTACAGCAAGGTCAAGCTTCTCTGAGCCTGAAGCTGGGACTGGAAAGGGTGTGCTGAAATATGTTGTCAGAAGTGCTGAGTGCGTGTGGAGTGCGAGGTCGTTAAATCACGCCAGCAACTAGCGCAGATTAATCAGCTTCCAATCAGAGGAGAGGAGGGAAGGTAGGTGAATGTGTTGAAAACTGCCACGGGGCTGAAGAAGCAGGGCCTGATAGCCTGGGGCAAGATGGGAGGGCAGGGCCCGGGGGTAGCCAAGGGGCCAGAATGTGCAGAATATCTATTATGCATGGTGTCTCCTTTAGGGGGTGACCATGGAGGGACCTCAGAGGGAAGGAGGCCTGGGCATGTCATCATGTGGGGCTAGAAGGCTGGGAGCTTTCAAGGACAAGAGATGCCCTGCTGCTGCTGCTAAGTCGCTTCAGTCGTGTCCGACTCTGTGCGACCCCAGAGATGGCAGCCCACCAGGCTCCTCCGTACCCGGGATTCTCCAGGCAAGAACGCTGGAGTGGGTTGCCATTTCCTTCTCCAATGCATGAAAGTGAAAAGTGAAAGTGAAGTCGCTCAGTCGTGTCAGACTCTAGCGACCCCATGGACTGCAGCCCACCAGGCTCCTCCGTCCATGGGATTTTCTAGGCAAAAGTACTGGAGTGGGGTGCCATTGCCTTCTCCAAGAGATGCCCTGGTTACCCACAAACGGGACAGAGGGCTGACAGTGTGGCTGGCTTGAAGGGTGCCCTGGACCAGAAGAGCATCCCTCTGGCAAGAAGCCCTTTTATGGATCCGGTCCATCCGTGAAGGCACAAGCTCTTGGGCCCCTCTCTGCCGGGTGTGGAGGCACCAGCTGTGGACAGCCAGAGGCCTCCTTGCTGGGCTCTCTGAGTGCTACCAGGGCACCACCTGTGAGAGGAAGTGCACCAGGAAACCCAGGCTCTTCCTTGAGCTGGAAGACTTCACCACTCTCCCTCGCCTGGGACTCCCAAGTTGGTGACCCTTAATGTCCCTTGTGAGCCCCTTCTCAGGCACTTGGAGGCCTGGAAGAGGAAGGCAGGGCTCTGATCCTTGCCAGGGTCTGCATACCGGTCCTCCTGAAGAGTTCCGACCTGACTTCCTTGGGCGTGGAGTAGCGGCTTCTAGAAAGTGTGCAGTCTGGAAAGTAAGAGAGGAACTGAAGGAGTACTGTGGGTTTGCCAGAGCTAAGGGACCAAGCAGGAAACAGGGCCTAAATGAAGGAATCTCAAAGGTGGGAGATGAGAGGACCCGGCTTATGTGAATAGAGTCACCGAGCATTTGGTCATTTGTCCGTAGAATTCATCCAGCACCAGGCCAATGTTTTCCAGTTCTTACAACATGCTGGGCGTTTCCCATGCACTATTCTATTGAATTTTTACAACAAACCTGCGAGGAAGTGGTATCATAGGGCAGACAAAGAATCAGAAGCTCAGAAAGGTTAAGAACATGCCCAAGTTCACAAATGCAATTGGAGGCAGAACAGAGTTCTCCAGTCCAGGCCTTTTAGCTCCGTCTCATAGCCGTCTGCATAGGTGGTCTCTTACATTTGAGCCTCAGGGGTCTGGGATACATTAGAAATGCAGGGGTTGTTGCACGGGGCATCTGTTTGGCCCCTAGAGGGGAAGTCTAGTCTAGTGTTAGTTACTCAGTCGTGTCTGACTCTTTGAGACCCCATGGACTGTAGCCCACCAGTCTCCTCTGTCCATGGAATTCTCCAGGCAAGAATAGCAGAGTGGGTCGCCGTTTCCTTCTCCAGGGGATCTTCCCAACACAGGGATCGAACCTGTGTCTCCTGCATTGCAGGCAGATTCTTCACTGTCTGAGCCACCAGGGAACCCCCTAGAGGGGAAACTAGAGACTATCTGTATTAAAATCTTACAGCCTGGAGGTTAATTCTGTCCCCCCCCACACCTCCTGGGGTGGTGGTTGATATTATTATTTGTCAGTCCAGCCTCGCTGCAGGGCATGTCTTGGAAGAGGCCAAAGGAGCAAGTAATGCCACTAACGAACCTGCTCCCTGCACAGACTCCCACTGACTTTCTGTGCCTCCACTGAAATAAAAATGAAAGTGAAAGTCGCTCAGTCGTGTCTGACTCTTTTCAACCTCATGGACTATACAGTCCATGGAATTCTCCAGGCCAGAATACTGGAGTGGGTAGCCTTTCCCTTCTCCAGGGGATCTTCCCAACCCAGGGATCAAACCCAGGTCTCCCGGCATTGCAGGTGAATTCTTTATCAGCCTAGCCATAAGAGAAGCCCAAGAATACTGGAGTGAGTAGCCTATCCCTTCTCCAGTGGATCTTCCCGACCCAGGAATCGAACTGGGGTCTCCTACATTGCAGGCGGATTCTTTACCAACTGAGCTGTCAGGGAAATCAGAAGTAATAATAACTAGCATCTGTTGATGCTAGGATGAGATGAGATGAGATGAGGATGAGATGAGATGAGAATGAGATGGTTGGATGGCATCATCAACTCTATGGACATGACTCTGAGCAAGCTCCAGGAGTTGGTGGTGGACAGGGAGGCCCGGCATGCTGCAGTCCATGGGGTCACAAAGAGCTGGACACGACTGAACAACTGAACTAAGCATCTATTGAGCACCTTCTGTGGGACAAACACTGATTTTAGGCACCCCTCACTTATTTCATTAATCCCCAAAACAACTCAGAAAAATAGATATTCTTATTTTATGCTTGAAGAGACTGAAACTGAGAGAAGGCAAGTAACTTGTCCAAGATGACTTAGCAATTTTTGTCACAGTTGGGAATTCCAGTTCAGGACTACTTTCAATGCGTCTGGCAAATGTTTAGGTTCTGCACACATACTGGTTGCTTCCCGGAAAGGAAGAGAAACGCAAATATGAAGAGTGGTTAGGGTTAATTCTAATTCCTTGTCCACTTCCCTCCAAGGCACCAATGCCACAGCTTCTCTGCCAACTGTCCTAAAGAGAAATTGTTTTGGCTGTCCAGGTTTCTTCTATAAATTGGAGCAGCATCTGGTATTCAAAGAGAGCCAGGCGTTTCAGGAACCCATAACCAAGGGTCCGGATAACTCCTGGATTGAATGACCAGCTGGCGCCAACCCCTCTGGGACTGTCTGTGGACAAAATCTGATCCGCAGACCAGTTATTCATTTGTCCAAATCAGGAGACTGGGGAAAATGGTTCTGTTTACAGGTCTCAGAAATGATCTGAATCCCAAGTTGGCACCACCTTCTTTGGTGTTCCAGTAAAGATGCTGTTTCCATCTGAGAGCCCCGCCCACCCCCCCGCCCCCTCTCAAGCTCATGCGATCCTGGGGAAGCCAGGGCAATGCATCTTTCCAGGCGGGGGTGGGGCGGGGGGAGGGGGGCGGTGGTGGTGGTTAATGAGCATCTCTGCCTTTGCTTTCTCCACAATCCCTTCTTCAGGATACCTGATTCTAAATTGTGCTGAAACACACTTGTTCCATCAGTTTGTCATCAAAACTCATTCTTGGCAAAAACCAGGTGGGACTTCATGCTCTTTATTTGTCCCTCATGCATATGTGGATGTTTTGCTGCAGAAATCAGAACTGATGGATCTGACTACGGGGATGTGCTGCTGCTACAGAATGTTACATAACATGTAGTATATGCACCGCGTATTTTTTCTAAAATCCACAACAGTCTGGAGTCTGGCCCGCCCCCCCCCCGCCGTGGGTTCCAGCGGCCTTGTTGTTCTGTAATGCACTGTATTCAAGCAGGAAGGTCATCTCCTGCCCAGGAGGCAGAGGGCTTACTTAAGATTCATCAAGACAGCCTTCTCAACCTTCTGTGGTCAGACTCGGAATTCCACATTGGAATTCCATCTCTAAGGGGTTCGTGCTTTGCCGTCTTCTCTGTCAGGTGGATGAAACCAGAAGCCACGTACACCTTTCTGTGGCTTATCCCTTTTAGATGCCCCCCCTGTGTGAAAATGTAGCTTAAGACACGTGAGTACGTAGAGGACCACCAAGCGCTAAGGGGGAAGAGGGAACAGGACAGAGGACAGAGGTCTCAGACAAACCGCAGGCCTGGGGTATTGCAGAGGGCCTGCTGGACAGGCAGGGCCGCTGGGGACAGATGTATACACAACGCAGAGCCAGGCCAGGCGGAGGGCCGAGTTCCTCCGAACTCCGTTGCGCACCGCTCTGCGCTCCTTAGCGTCCAGAGCGCAGCCATCTAGTAGCCTTCCGGTGACATAGACCCATTCCTTGACCGGGTTCACTCAGTGCGGTCTGGTTCAGACCGGGGTGGCGGCCTTGCATTGGTTCCACAGCTTTCCAGGAGGTGCCAAACCCACTGGTGGCAAACGCGCAGCTCACCGGGGGCGACGCCACCCGGGGGACTGAGGGGTGGTCGTTTTCTAACAGGCGCGGGCGCGGCTCAATGTGGGGTCGGAGGGGTCGGGGTTGGGGGCAGTCTGAGGCCGCATCTCTCCCATTTTTAGAAGTTCCTAGTTATTTACATATGAGGAAATGCCCAAACAGGGTTCACACAACCAGGGGCATTGTAAAGGTGGGCACTGATCATGCGGTCTTTCCGCAAAGCGCCGGTGACCGCGAAGCCCTTAGAGGACCGGCCTCGCGGGGGCGCGGCTGTGCGGCCGGGGCGCCCCCCTTGGCGCCCCCCTTTGCTGGATGAGGCCAGCCACGCTCCGCCGCAGTCCCCGGGCCTCCGGGAGCTGCCGGGGCGCTCACTCCGCCACCTGGCGGCGGCGGCGGAGGCGGGAACCGCAGGGGCGCACTGATTCCACGCCTCCTCTCACCCCCCACCCCCGCGCCCAGGCCTTCCCGCGGCCGAGGCAGCAAAGGGTTAAGCTGTCAGAGGCGCGATGTTAAACAGGTGTCAAAGGCGCCCCATATATCTGCAGATTGAAATCAAATTCTTCGCCGTATAAAAAGATAAATTACCCAGGCGCTGCCGCGCGTCCCACTCATCACGCCAGCGCCAGACGGCAAGCAATTTTTTTTTTTTAATGTGCTAACGACCTAATCAAGCAATCAAGTCGGAGAAGATTGCAGAGTGACCGGGGCAGCCATCTGCCGGCGAGCCCCGCATTCATTTCCCGCGCCCCCGCGCGTGGAGAGGGGGCCGGGAAGGGAGCTGCCGGGAGGAAGGGGAGGGGGAGAAAAATCCTAAACAAATTAACACCCAATTTTCCCCGTCTAATTAGTTAAATGAGGAGTGTTTGGGGTCCCCCGGGGAAGGGGAGCGGCTCGCGGCGCGGTTCGCGCTGCCTCCCCAGCATTAATTAGTGCGGGTCAATGCCGCGGATCCCGGGAGAGCAGCCGCTTTAATTTCCCGTGATATTTCAGTGCCTGAGGCCCATCGATTCAAACAGAAATTAACTTATTTTTCAATCAGCCCAGGGCTGCCCCTGGGGGTGACTCTTCTTTTGCCGCCTCCTGAATAGAGCTGGAGCAATTTTTCATCAAAAGCTGAAACCTCCGCCGCCCGGAGGGCGGGGGGCGGGGGCCCAGAGGGAGGGGCGGGGACCTGGTCCAGACGAGGGAATGGAAATCGCCCAGGAAACTAATAGATTTTTCCGAACCCGCCTCTGCCCTCCCCTCTCCCCCACCGCACCCTCTACTTCTGGGGTGCTTGGGCGTCTCACCACCATTACCACCACCCCAGGAGTCAGAGCCTGTGGAGCGGCTGTGAGAGGAACACAAGGGGGACACCGGGACCCCAGGTCCTTCCTGCGTCCACCCGTCTCCCACGGACTGTTCACCAGCTTGAGGGACAGTGCAGCTGGCCTGGTCCTGACTCCTGTCAGCTGCCGGAAACCTCAGGAAAGCTGCTTGGGGGGACCAAGACATAACCCCCTCCTCCAAGCATGGCCGGGACCTTGGGATCGCCTCCAAAAACCCGGCTGGGTGTCGCTGATAGATCCAGCGAACCCCGTGCTCATTCCCACCCTGCAGCAGTCAACTTCGGGGCCAGAGAAGCGCCCCCTAGCGGTTATCTCCCACCGCGGTCTTCTAGGTCCCCACCTTTACGTGCTCTACTCTTCACGAAGAATTTTATCTTCCCTCCCTGACTGAGGGATGGCTGCCCAGCTCCTCCAACTATCACTCAGGGTTAAAGTCCAAACCTGTGGAAAGTGGGTGAGCGGAGGCCCCACAGGGATTGATCAGGACAGGGCAGAGAAGGGAGACTGACTCAGGCCTCCTGGGAGGGTCCCCTGCGCAGGGCTCTGGGTAGGTTCAGGCTTCCTGACACCTGGATGAAATGCCTTGTGCTGCCTGAGTCCACACTCACCTCGCCCGCCTGGGACTGCCCTGGCCTCTGGAGTTCTGGTGTGGAGGAAGAGCCTGAACCAAAGGCACTGCTAGTTCATCCCCTGAAAAGGACTCTGTCCCTCTGCAAGTCAGACAGGGATGCTGGAGGTGTGAACCCTTGTATGAGAGCTATGAGGCTCAGGTTTCTCAGCGGCAAACAGGACCACATGGGAACTGCCCAGCTGCAAGACCCAGTCCGGGAGGCATCTTATTGCATCACCCTAAACTGCTTTGATCGAAAAAAATTTTTTTTTTTGCCCATCATATTCTCGCAGAACTTGTATCTCACTCTGGACACCCTGAACCAAGAGGAACCCCAGGGGTACCGAGGGGTGGGTGAGCTTAAGTAAGGATGCCCTTACTTGGAGAAACCAAAGTCACCAGGGAATGGGGCCACTGGCAATCAAAGAGGTGTGGCCCTTAGCTCCAGGCAGGCAGACACGGGTGGGGGGGGGGGGCTGGCCTCTGCCTCATAGAGGACGCCCCTGACCTGTTCCTCCGCACTAGCAGGTCTGGTTCCAGAACCGCAGAGCCAAGTGGAGGAAGCGGGAAAAGTGCTGGGGCCGAAGCAGCGTCATGGCCGAGTATGGACTCTACGGGGCCATGGTGCGCCACTCCATTCCCCTGCCGGAGTCCATCCTCAAGTCCGCCAAGGACGGCATCATGGACTCCTGCGCCCCGTGGCTGCTGGGTAAGAGCCCACACCCTCCCTGGGGTCCTGCCCCTGGAGCGAGGGGAGCGGGCTCCCGAGGAGGGGACAGAGCCCTGAGGCAGGAATGCCTGGTGGCCACAACAGCCTGGCGGGAGAGAGGCCCCAGGAAGCTGGCCTCCCAGTCTCCCTTGAGGGAGGAGGGGGGCTCCGAGGGCAGGCTGCACCCAGGGCTGGGTGTCTGCCCCTCGGTGTCTAGGACTCTCATTCTGTGGGTTCTGTCACTCTGTGAGGAGTGGGTGGCTATTGCCCCAGGGGATGTATCCTATTCCCTTGCCAGAGCTGGGGTTGTGGCGAACGAAATCGCCCCTCTTGGGGGCCCCGAGGTCCCTTTGGCCACCATTCTGGCTTTGCCCAAAGGACTTCTTCCCCCTAAATCTCCCCACCTGCCAGTTTGTCTGGGGTTCGGAGATCTGGAATCCCAGAGGGAGGGCGGGGGAAGCAAGTGCTATGCTGGTGAAGGGACAGACAGGATCCCCGGGGTGGGGGTGCCAGGAGCCCAGGGACGTGGCTCGGAGGAGCCTTCTGCCGGGCCTGGTGGTCCGCCGCAGCCTCCGCCCCCACCCCTGGGACGCACGTGACAGCGGTGTGTGTAGTAAGGCTTTCTGCTCGTCCTTAATTCTGGCCTCTCTCTATCTTTGCCGTTTTTTCAGTTCAAGATGGCTTTCCCAGGCGCTTTTCTAAACCCGAATACCAACAATTCTTTTTAGGGATGCACAAAAAGTCGCTGGAGGCGGCAGCCGAGTCAGGGAGGAAGCCCGAGGCGGAGCGCCAGGCGCTGCCCAAGCTCGACAAGACGGAGCCGGAGGAGCGGGGTACCGAGCCCCCCGCTGCCATGTCCCAGGAGGAACTGAGGGAAAACAGCATCGCCGCGCTCCGAGCCAGAGCGCAGGAGCACAGCACCAAGGTGCTGGGGACTGTGTCCGGCCCCGACGGCCTGGTCCGCGGCGCCGAGGAGCCGGAGCGAGAGGAGGCCGAGGACGAAGACAGGCCGGCGGAGAGGCTGAGTCCAGCGCGGCTCGAGGACGTGGCTTAGGCCAAGGGTGCGCGCAGACGCTGGAGCCCCAGGACTCTGCTCTCCTCGGGGGCCTGTGGTGTTGCGAGGTGTTCTCCCAGGCGAGGCCCGGGCCCCGCAGGCCCTCCGTGCACCACCCCCCGGGTGACTCCAGGCACAACTCAGTTGTGGCTGAGGCTTTGGGCCACGCTGAGACATCCCTACCTAGTTCTGACCTGTCCAGCACCTTCCTCATCCTCACAGCCCTGTCTCAGAAGCCTTCCTGCTGCCCCAGACCACCCCGTCAGGCTGCTTCCACTCAGTTCTTCGGCTACTCTCACTGTCTGAATCCACCTCTGGTCTCTTGCTCCAAAGCGCCCTCCTTCCCAGCTCTGTAGCCACCGGTGGATTCTGTTCTGCCTAGACCCAAAGCCCTCAGCTGCAAATACTGCCACCGCGGCCCCGGGGATGGAGAACCTGCTCTCCACTCTGGTGTCCGGAGCACCTCAGCCCCCCAGCAGAACTCTCCTCCCCCTTCCGCAGTGTGGGTGTCCTGTCCTGCTAGCCACCGGGCACCTCTGCCCGCCCCCACCACTGGGGCCCAGATTCCAGATTATACTTGGAAAGCCTCGGCCTTGGGCCCCTCGGCCAGCCTTCATGTCATGCCCTTCAGAGTCAGCGTTGGGAACCCGCCCTCCACACCCAGCCTGTCCCACTGTTCCTCCCCGCAAAGATGCCAGTGTCACAGGGGGGTGGTGTACAATACCTGCAGTGAGGCCAGGGCGGGCCCTGCAGCGAAAGGGCACCTCTCACAGGTGCTCTAGCTACTGCCCCTTTGGGAAGCCAAATCCTCCAGCCGGGACCCTTGGGTATGTGTTCTGGAACATCCTGACCTCTGATACCCTGCCTGTGACCCTGACTTGCTGTGCAAGGCATCCTTCCCCTAGAGCTTCTTGCAAATTACTGGCTTGCTTGAGCCCTGCCTTGGAGCCACCCAATCCAGCTGTAAAATGAACACACAGGAAACCACACATCTTGACTCAACTTATCCAGGTCATTCCTGGAGTGGGCCTGGGGCTATAAATAGGCATCATGAGTTGATCACAAGAAGGGCTTGAGAAAAGCTGAAAGGAGAGTAGGGGAGGAGCCAGTGTTAGACCCAAACTATAGGCACACACACCTTCAGGCCAGCTGTGAGCTGTGGAGCGTGTTCTCTAGTCAGGCAGTGATGGTGTTGGAAGAGGGGACGGGGTTTCTTCCTGTCTGCTGATGGGACGACTCATCCATACTGATGGCGTCTTTGCAGCGGTCCCTTCCACCCCCAGGCCAGACACATGTCCCCCTCACTCCCATGGATTTTTCTCTATCATCCCACCCACCTTTGCAGGGTATCCCTTGCAAGAGAAAGGCCTGAGACAGTGAGTTGGGATTTTAATTTCATATCAGAAGTTGATTTCTTATTCATTCCGTTCATGGACCTTTCCCCCAGTTCTTGTCTTTGTCTCCCTTTGGTTTGAAGAGTTAGATGGTAGCCCCTGGTGTGTAAATAATGTACATAGAGTCAGAAGAAAGAAACTTGAAGTGTTTGAAATATGGAACTGTAATAACTTCTAGGTATTCAAAACCTGTGATTTCTGTGCCATTTTCTGTAAAGATACAAGTAAGAATAAAATTGATGTAAAAAGAGCAGGGGAGGGATTCAGGAGTCCTCTGTGGATGAGCAGTGTCTGTTTGTGTGTATGAGTGGTATAAAAAGTATTGGGTTGGCCAGAATGTTCGTTCAAACCCTGACCAAACATTTTGGCCTACCCAATAAATCGGTGAAGTCAAGTTTAGGTCAAAATGACTAGATTCCTATTTTAAAATTACTACTACTGTAGAGGCACAGTGGCCTGCTTTTCTCCACTAAGCCGACATCACCATTTGTCACTGCAGTATGGGACCCTCCTCCATTGCAGGCATAACTGGAATATCCCAGCCAGCGAGCCCCTAAATTATTACCTATGACTGACTCCTCCCTGTTCCCCACACAACAGATTACATTGACCTTTCCCTCTGGTCCTTACTTACAAACAGCCCTAGTTCCTTCACATCTCAGGTGAGGCCCACAGCCCACCTTGGCCCCCAAGAGCCCTGAGACCCTTCCTTTTGTGTACACACATGCCCTCGAATATCGCACCCACAACTCAAACAGTAAAAGGACAATGAATGGAAGAGGCAGAGGCATCTGCAACTGAGAGTCAGGTAAACTAAATCCCTGGAGAGGAGAAGCAGAGTAAACAAGGGAAACGGTAAGGGGAGAGCGCCTGCGATGGCTTGCAGACACCTGCGCCCCGCTGTCCGGATGATGTGTTGGGTGGAATTACAGGATGAGAGACCAGAGGGAGCAGGCTTGGCTTACAGCTGAGCTTTTGGCTCAAGAAATCTTATAAGATTGTTTCAGATCAGCTCAGATGTGCAACTCTCCCCTCGGAAGAGGTTTTCCTGGCAGCCCATCATCAAACCAGAATGACAGGGGCTGGGTGGTCCCTGCACCCCAGACTGGGCCCAGGTACAACCCCCCCACCCTGGATCCGGAGCCTGGGGGCACACGTGGGAGATCTCTGACTTTCATGTGCTGAAGGGAATGGCGCTTCAAGGGTTCAATCCTTGGGTTGGGAAGATTCCCTGGAGAAAGGAAAGACTACTCCAATATTCTTGCCTAGAGAAGGACAGAGGACTATGGTGGGCTACTGTCCATGGGGTCGCAAAGAGTCGGACATGACTGAGCGACTAACACTAAGAAACAAAATTGCAAGTATCCTAAGGCATCAGAAGCTGGAGATGAGGAACCCTGAAAGATCACATCCACAGGGTTGGGATCAGTCAAGGAGTTCTCGTTCATGAGGGGTTCTCCTGTGCTCTAAATTGAAATAAAAACATTGCCTACTTCAGTCTCATACTGTTTCAAGTTAGAAGCAAGGACAATGGCAGAGGTGTCAGATGAGCAGGAGAGAAGGGTGGTCACACCATGGCAGCCTCCAGGAGCTGGCGGGGGCAAGGGGAGGGGGCTTGGCAGCTGCCCCACCCTCAGTTAGATCTCGGGGACAAGTGGGACCCTCAGAGGCTTGGGAGCTGCCAGAAATCCTCCTGGACGACCACCCCAGGGAATTTACCCTGGGAAGAGGCACACAACTCTCTGCAGAAGGACATGCAAATAGGGCTCCGGATAATCAAGGTGGGGAGACGCCATGATGCCACAAAGGGAAAACAGAGGACAGGAAAGGACAGGCCTGAACAGCCGGGACCCTAGGGTGCAGGGCCTAGAGCGCAGCACTGCTAGGTGCGGACTGCACCCCAGGGGGCCTTCTCCCAGAGAAGCCTGTGGAGCCTGGAAGAGAGATCTTACTCCAGGCTCCGCAGGCCCGACAGGCTGCAGATAGACCGCCGCCTGCACAAAGAGCCAGGGTGATGAAAGGGCAGGAGGGGCTGATTTATGAGCGCGGCCTGGAGCCGAGCAACAGGGCTGGCAGGGATAGATGAGGAGTCTGGCTGGCAAGGGGGGCCAGCAGGGGTGGGGGTGCTCCCGAGGCCCAGTCCTGCATCCTGCAAGAAAGGGGCCATGATTGGGGGATCTCTGGGACTCAGTCCATCCAGATTCCTGCACCCCCAGCTCCCTGGGAGTCTTGGGGTCTTCCCCCTGCCCCCGCTGAAGCTGCAACGCCTTCTCCCCTGGGGTGTGACTGGTTCATCAATTGGAGCGAAGATACCACACTAATGTGAGACACTCAGCATCCTAGGAAAACCGGGAGAGGGCTTGACGAGAACTCTGTGTATGTCGTCACTGTTTTTCTGTCCATCTAAAAATGCTGTGTAAATAATTAGCTTAAAAAAAAACAAAACAAACTAGTTTGTTTTCTAGAGGGAAAAACAAGGGTCCTGAGGGTCAGAACAAGCGTGGGGGCTGCTGCTTTCTCTGTCTCTGACCCTAGGGCTCTGCTCACTGGGTGTCACAGTTCCAGGCTCCCCAAGATCACACTCTGGGGAGACTGGATCAAGAGCACTGGCCTCAACAGCTTCCGTCTCCTAGTGTTTCCTTGCCACCTGTTTCTTCCTTGGGTCTCCCCTGTGTCCCCACTCCTGCCTGGCTGCCCTTGACTGAGCATGTAGTGAAGTCTCTGCTTAGTCACAGCCAAGTGGGCACAGCATGCTCTGCTCCAGGAATTTCTCACTCAGACCAGTCCCCCCAGTACTGGCTCTTCTCCGAGGTAGATGGCCTCCTCCCCTCCCTGATTCTTCCTCTCTGAGCCAAGGTCCCCTCTGATTCATCTCCCTGGCTCCACTCCCAACATGTCCATCTCAGGGAGGGGTCAGGAGGATGAGCTGGCCTTCCATGGAACTGGAGAATGGCACAAACTGTCCTATGTCCTCAAGTTGAAAGTGAAAGTTGCTCAGTTGTGTCCAACTCTTGGCGTCCGACTCATGGTCTGTATTCCATGGTAAATGGAATTCTCCAGGCCAGAATACTGCAGTGGGTAGCCTTTCCCTTCTCCAGGGGATCTTCCCAACCCATGGATCGAACCCAGGTATCCCTCATTGCAGGAGGATTCTTTACCAGCTGAGCCACAAGGGAAGCCCAAGAATACTGGAGTAGGTAGCCTATCCCTTCTCCAGTGGATCTTCCCAAGCCAGGGATCAAACCTAGGTCTCCCACATTGCAGGCGGACAATGAGAGACGAGAGGGAAAAAGAGGAAAAGTTCTATTTCCTCCACACAGCCCTATCGGGGGTGGACCAGAGCAGTTTTTTTCTGCCCAGAAGTAGAAACAAGCTGAATCCAGGCTCAGCCAACACAGCTTTGCAGTTGAGATGACAACACAATAACTAAGTAAGTGGATACCTTTATGAATGAGAAAGTAAGATAAATAGATAAAATAATGGATACAGGTGAGTCTTCTGGGACAAATGTGTCCTTTCACGAGACTGCCGCTCTCTCCTCCTCCACATCTTTGTCTTCCACAGCGACTTGTTCAGGAATCCGTCCACCTGTGGTTTCCACTCAGGAAGAGCAAGAGCCCAGGAAGGGGGTGGCGGACGGTGTGAAAGGTGGGAACGGACTCAGGACCAGGCCGATGGCCCTCTTTCATCTTCGGATGGTCCCTGTCTGACTACAAGGCCCCATCACGCAGGCCTGACAATTCCTGATGAGAAGAGCGCAACCTGAAGATGGGAAGAACAGTAAAGTGCATCTGGAAGGCCTGGTTCTAGGGCCAGAAGCTCTTCTACTTTTTTTTTTTAATTTGGCTGCTCTGGATCTTAGTTGCAGCAGGCAGGATCTAGTAGTTCCCTGGCCAGGGATGGAACCCAGGCCCCTGAATGGGGAGTTTGGAGTCCTAACTGCTGGACCACTGGGGAAGTCCCCAAACTCTGCTGCTTTCCTAACTTCCTCAAGCATTGGTATACATTCATCTACACAACTGCAGCCATGTCCTGAACAGGGGTGCTGTAAGAGCCAAAGAGATGATGAGATGGTTTGCATTAAACTCTATTTCTTTTTTTTTTTTTTTTTAACTCTTTTTCTTTTTGAGTTAGGTTTATTGTTTTGGCTGTTATCAAAAAAAATTTCCCACCTTCTGCTAACTTCTTGAGTTGAACACATCTCATTCATTTTCTTAAAACTGAAGTATAGTTTATTTACAATGTTATGTATCTCATTCATTATACTCTTTTTCTTTACTAAATACTTAAAATATACTTAATATACTTAACTATACTTAATACCTAAGATACTTTGTCATACAATTCTTAATTTTAGTATGCGGCATTCCAAAAGGCTTACATGTAGAGTTTTTCTTTTCAGTTTTGCATATTTACTAAATCCCATTTTTTTCCCTCCTGAATATTTTAAGTGTTTAAAAAGTTCCAAGTATATGGGATTTTTGTGGGATGAGAAATTATTGACTTCTAATTTTATTGTATTATGATCATAGATCATTATTTTCATCCTCTTGATCTTTTGGTATATATTGATGCTTGGTTTAGGCTAATCTGTGGCTGCTGCTGCTACTGCTGCTAAGTCGCTTCAGTCGTGTCAGACTCTGTGTGACCCCATAGACGGCAGCCCACCAGGCTCCCCTGTCCCTGGGATTCTCAAGGCAAGAACACTGGAGTGGGTTGCCATTTCCTTCTCCAATGCATAAGAGTGAAAAGTGAAAGTGAAGTCGCTCAGTCGTGTCCGACTCTCAGTGACCCCATGGACTGCAGCCCACCAGGCTCCTCCATCCATGGGATTTTCCAGGCAAGAGTACTGGAGTGGGGTGCCATTGCCTTCTCCGAATCTGTGGCTAATTTTTGTAAATATTCCATGTATTATAAAACATATATTTTCTCTCATTTTGGAGTGCAGTGTTCTATGTAACCATTAGCTGAGCTGTTCAAATACATATGTTTTAAAATTTGGCTGTGCCAGGGCTTAGTTGTGGCCTGCGGGACCTTTAGTTGTGGCATGTGGGACCTAATTCCCTGACCAGGGATCTAACCTGGGACCCCGGAATGAGGAGTGCAGAGTCAACCACTGGACCACCAGAGAAGTCACCAAATATTTTATATTACTCCTTTTTTTTTTGTTAAAAACTTTGCACTCTGGTTGTGGATGTGCCAATTTCTCCTTGAAATTCTATCTTCTGTTCTTGCACTTGCTGACCCATGGTATATTATCTGCCTGTGCATTCTGTAAGTTAATATGACAAGGTTCTCTCTTAAAGTGTTGTTCAGTCACTCAGTCGTGTCTCTTCGTAACCCCATTGACTATAGCATGCCAGGCTTCCCTGTGCTTCACTATCTCCCAGAACTTGCTCAAACTCAAGTCCATTGAGTCGATGATGTCATCCAATCATCTCATCCTCTGTCGCTCTTCTCCTCCTGCCCTCAATCATTACCAGCATCAGGGTCTTTTCCAATGAGTCAGCTCTTCACATCAGGTGTAAAGTGTAAAGGTCTGTAAAATGTGAATAACATGATCACCTCTCAAGCCTTTGCTTCTCTGCATCCTTCCCCCCTGCAAGTGGTCCTGCCACACCTGACTCCCTGTTAGGATACTTCCCCCAATCCTGACATTGGGTTATCTTCTTGCACTTGTTTCACTTGGTTCTTGTCAATCCCCTCCAACCACTGGCACCCTCCTCTCCAGTTCTGTCTTCTTTATCCAGAAATGTCAAGCGAGCAGTGGAGGAGGAAAGATACGTGGCATGTACCAGCACTAGCTCTAGCCCAAGCTCCAGAGCTAGAGCCAACGATAGAGCCCTTGGCAAGTCCAGAGCTGGGACCAGCTCCAGTCGCCGCCCTAACACCAACGCCAGAGCTAGGGCCAGCGACAGGACAGAGCCAGTGCAGAGGCTCCGCCAGTCCCTGGACCAGCTCGCACACCAGCTGCAGGGCTACATTCAGCTGTAGCTCCAGCTCCAGTACCAGTTACAGATGGAGAGTCAGTGCGAGCTGCCAGCGCTGGCACTAGAGCCAAAGCTAGAACCGGCTCTAGGGTTTCCTGTAGCGATTTGAGCATATTACAGTCGCTTTAAAGCCTTTGTCTAAAAAGTCCAATGTTTGGGCTTCCTCAGGGATGGTTTCTGCCCATTTTCCCCTGCTTTGAGTGGTCAAAATCCTGTTTCTTTGTATATTTTTCTTTGTTGAAAACTGAGCATTTGAATATTATAATATGGTAACCCTGGAAATCAGTTTCTCTCCCTTTCTCAGAGGTTACTGTTTTTGATTATTGAAGACTGCAGTCATCTGTTTAATAACTTTCCCCAACTATTTTTGTGAAGACTGTCATCCTGGGTCATGTATGTTCATTTGAAGTCTCTGTTTGACTAGTATTTTTACAATTTTTACCAGAGGCTAAAAACAAACAACTCATCTCTTCCAGTCTTTACAGGCTGGCTCTTTGCTGTCCACTCCTGTAACAGCGAGCAGCTTATAACTCTGCTTTAACCTTTACTTCCTGTTTCGACCAAGCCCAGCGACCAGCCAGAGGTGAAAGCTTAGGGTCTTCTCAGGTCTATTTTGAACATGCATCCTGTCCTGGCCATGCGTGTAGCTTTCTAAATTCCCTAGTACACAGGGTCATTTTCGAATACCCCAATTTCTCAAAGAAACTTCCTAGTGTTTCTTCCCAGGCTTAGGTGGTCTATTGCAGTGAGTTGGCCAAATTGTTCATTCGGGTAATTCATTCCATTATTTTCTTTCAGTAATTGTTTTTCTTCTCACAGCATGTGGGATCTTAGTTCTCTGACCAGGGATCAAACCTGTGCCCCGTGCAGAGTATTACCCACTGTACCACCAAGGAAGTCCCTCAGCGGTGTTTTATATTTTCAGAGTACAAATCTTGCATCTCCTTGGTGAATTTTATTCTTTCTGATGTTATTGTAAATAAAATTGTTTTCTTAATTCCTTCTCACTTTGTCCATTGCCAGTATACAGAAATACAACTGATTTTTTGCATATGTATCCTGCAACCTTGTTGACTTTGATATATTTTGTGTAGTCTTTTTTCCTTAGGATTTTCTAAATATACCATCATGTCATCTGCAAATAGCTTTATTTCTTGCTTTCTAACTTTGATGCCTTTTATTTTTCTTGACTAACTGCTCTGGCCAGAACCTCAATGATGAATAAGAGTGTTAAAAGCAGTCATTCTTGTCTTGTTCCTGATCTTAATGGGAAAGCTTTCAGTCTCACCAGCTGAGTATGATGTAGGGTTTTTATATATGTCTTTTATCATGTTTCAGAAATTTCCTTTCCTTCTAGTCTATCGAGTGCTTTTATTATAAAAGAGGGTTGGATTTTATCAAATGCTTTTCCTGCACCAATTGCCAATTGAGATGATCATATGGTTTTTCCCCTTCATTCTACTGGTGTATTACATTGATTGATTTTCATATGAACCACCCTGCCTTGCCTGGGCTAAATCTCTCTTGATCATGATGTATAATGCTTTCAATATACAGCTGAATTCTGTCCACTAGTATTTTGTTGAGAATCTTTACATCTATATTCATAAAGGATATTTGTTTGAAGTTTTCTTGTAACGTCTTTATATGGCTTTCGTGAAGGGGGATACTGACCTAATAGAATGAGTTAGGAAGTGTCCTTTTGCTTCTATTTTCTGGCATATTTTGAGGACTGATATGAAACACTGTTTAACTGGTAGAATTTACTAGTGAAGCCACTGGCCTTCAGATTATTGGCTAGGAGGTTTCTGATTACGGATTCAGTCATTTGTTATAGATCTATTCAGATTTTGATTCTCCTTGAGTCAGTCTTGGGAGTTTGTGTGCTTCCAGGAATGCATGGGGAACAAAGCTCTCAGCAGGAGCAACTTGGCCCAGCTTGGCCCATCCTTGACGCAGAGGTCAATGGGCTCCCAAGGACAGGGATGAGAATGCAGCCTTGCAGGCTCAGTATTTTGGACTTTAATGTAATGAGCAGCTAGTCTGCATTTTTAAGGTCCCTCAGGCTGCTTTGTGGAGAATGTGGTTGGGTGAAGTGTCAGAGACCAGGGACTGGGCAGCCACAGTTGTCCCGGTGGAGATGCTGACGGCAGGAGTGGATGTCAGATGTATTCTGGAAGCAGAACCCACAGACATAGTGATGGGCTGGATATGGGTAAGGTGTGGAGGGTCTCAGGTCTCTAGCCTGAGCTCAGGGTTGACAGTGGAAGCGCCATCCCTGAGATGGGCAAGATGAATGCAGCATGTGGGGGTGGGGCAGGGGCTCAGGAATTCCGCTTTGAACTGGAGATTCTTAAGTCATTTCAGGCCCTAGAGCGCTGACCCCTCAACAGGGGTAAAAAGGAAAGAAAAGGAAACATCTTCCTCACAGGGTTCTTAAGAAAATGTGGCGGGAGCTGGGGTTCCCTTAAGCACACCAGCTCTGCACGAATCCCTTCGCCGGTTCAGGACTGAGTCTTGTCTATTTCCTCCTTTAATCCCTTGAGATCTGGCAGTTCTGGGTCTGGGGCCTGGTCTGAGCTGTCACTGGGTAAAAGTCTCTGCCCTGTCTTCAGACTTTCCCATGGAAACTGCCCCCAGAGGCATCTGACCTTCAAAACCCTTAACTACCTACAGATGGGCAAATTCACTGGCCAGTTACCCAGCCTCACCCTGCCAGGGGTTTAAGGACAGTGTTCCCCAGCACATGTTCCCTGCCTGAGCCCTGTCTACACTTCCCTACCTCCTTGGCAGGAGGGCAGTCTCGACAGCCCCCCAGTCCTGGGCTCCCTTTCAGCTAGCTTATTCTCCGGGCACGGGTTCTCCTGACAACTCCTTGTGCTTCCAGGGGTTCCTTCCTGACGTAGGCTTTAGCCCAGGCCCATGCATCATTCCGACACCTAGATGGGATGTCAGGAACAAGACAATGTTTCTGGAAAGGCAGTTTTTACAGAGGGCACCCAGCATTGCTCTTTGGCTTCCTGGGAGATTGTCCCCAGAACACAGAGCACAGTTCCCTGTGGGCTGTGGCAGAGCAGAGACTGGTCTATCATCCTTCATCCCAAAATGACTGGGGTGGTACGCAAGTGGATGTGGTAGGTAAGCAGATACTTGATGGAGATGACAAAAGATTGCTTTTCTGCCCTGTCCCATGGCTCCAGGACTCTTCAGAAGACTGATGTATATAAGGATAACATTTCAATGGATTATCCACGTGGGTCTGTGTAGACTCCTGGGCAGCAGAATGAGACCTAAGTTTGGGATATCATCTGTCTGGCTTATTTTAAAACATTTAAAATAAACACTTTAGTCCTCTTCATAAGGACACAATACCTGATTTTTCCTCATGCAGGTTTGTATCAATTCATCTACAACTCTCAGTAGCCACCATCTCTGAGACGGGTGATGGAAGAGCGTACAGTTTGCCCCTAAGAACAGCTTTCTCTTGGCAGAGTTTCTGCAAGGGAGAACACTGGGTACTTGAGTATTAAGAACAGAAACAGTGTGGGAAACATGTTCAAGGCAGAGGAACAAACTTGGTCTCTATAATAATCTGCTAGCAGCACTTGTGAAAAAGGCTTAGGAGTCGGAGCTTATGCTACTACTGCTGTCACTTCAGTCGTGTCCGACTCTGTGTGACCCCATAGACGGCAGCCCACCAGGCTCCCCCGTCCCTGGGATTCTCCAGGCAAGAACACTGGAGTGGGTTGCCATTTCCTTCTCCAATGCATGAAAAGTTAAAAGTGAAAGTGAAGTCGCTCAGTCTTCACGACCCCATGGACTGCAGCCTACCAGGCTCCTCCATCCATGGGATTTTCCAGGCAAGAGTACTGGAGTGGGGTGCCACTGCTTATGAGGACGAAGTAAATCAGTGAGGCAAGGCTGTCACAGAAAGGCTGAGGGGAGCTTCTGCTATATTGAGAAAAGTCCAGAAATTAAACCAGAGAGGGAGTCCTCCCACACCCAAACCCCACAATTTAAAACATGTCCAAGGGGTGGGAGTCAGGGCGCTCCTGAGGGAGATAGGCTTCCCCTTGGCTAGGGGAGAGCTCTCCTCAGTTGGAGGGGTCTGAGGATGGACGTCCCCCAAAGCTAGCAGCGTCTGAACAGAGGCCAGAAGAGCACTCGGCAGGATATGGTTTGGGAGAGTCAAGTCTGGGAAGGTTCCTGAAGCAGACACTGACCTTGATGGTCCCTTTCACCCCGGAGAGAAGGGCTGCCATGGGCCTTCTCAGCACTGACATCCTGTAGGTTCCTACGGAGGCTTCAATGGGACTGGGCACTCCAGGTGCCAACCCCAGAGTTCTTAGCCCCTCAGCACCTGGACACACTGCTTTAGTGCCCTCAAGGGGTGGAGCTGAGAATAAGCTCCAGGCCTCTGTGCCAGCTAAGCCATGGGGTGGGGGCAGGGGGATGACTTGTTACCTGGGGCAGCATTTCCCCACGTCTGGGACTCGACCGCACGTCTGGGATCATTTCCAGTGGTATCAACAGGCATGAAATAACCTCGTCTTATACAAAGGAAATCATCCCTTGTAGCCTTGTGGTTCTTATTCCATTTCCCCACATCTATTAAGGAGAATAGATGGGTGCTGGTGTGTCTGACTCCATGGTCACATCCCTTAACGTCCCTGTGTACAGACACCAAGTCTCATGTGTAGGCACAGTATTGGGCTGTCATTTCTTAACACCATTTGTATTAATTTTTAGTTACTTTCTATTTATATCAAGTGTAAACTTTTCTTTAAAAATGCATTTAAGGAAATGAATTAACTTAAAAATACTAGAAATTTATTTTCATCTGGGTTGAGATTAGAACAGCAGAAGGGCCCTTGAGGTTAGTGGCTGAGGGACAACTGGCAACTGGGGAGATGCCAGTGAATGACCAGGGGCAGAAGGTTCAGCACAACAGAGAGTCCTGCTCTGGCCCTCAGGGTCTCAAAGACAAGTTTGGAGAGTCAACTAAAAAGATCATCTTAGGGACCTCTCGGTGGTCCAGTGGTTAAGACCCGGCATGTCTACTGCAGGGGACATGGGTTTGATCCCTGGATGGGGAACAAAGATCCTGCATCCCACATGGATCCTGCATCCCACACGCTGTACTGTGTGGCCACAAAGAAGAAAAAAAAGATCATCTTATGAAGAAAGAGAAAATGGGAAAGCTACACGTTGAAAAAAAGGTTTATCTTTAAAAGAGTTATAAAATTTACATAGCTGATTAAAGTCTCCTATGGCAAAACTGAAGTGATCTAAAAGACTTCTGGCTGTCTTGACTCCCAAGTCCAATACACCCTTCCATTGTGACCCTTCATCTCTTTTTTTAATTTGTATTTATTCATTATTTATTTTTTCTTTTTGGCTGTGCCGGGTCTTTATTGTTGTATGCAGGTTTTCTCTGGTTGTGATCAGGGGTTACTCTCTAGCTGTCGTGCACGGGCTCCTCTTGTTGTGGAGCATGGGCTCTAGAGCACAGGTTCAATGGTTGTGGTGCATAGACGAAGTTGTTCCACGGCATGTGGGATCATTCCAGATCAGGGATTGTACCCATGTCTCCTGCATTGGCAGGCAGACTCTTTACCACTGAGCCACCAGGGGTAGCCCCGACCCTTCATCTCTTATAGATCCCACAGTTCGTTTTCTTTAGAAAACGTGGTCTGAGGTTATACGTAAGTGATCAGCATTTCAAGTGTACAAAGCGGTGGCTGAGGTAGCAGGAGGCACGCTGGCAGGATGAGGGGTGTGGAGGCTCACACGTGGGCTGAGCCCACTGCCGCCAGCGTTCCCCACACTGCGAGGCAAACCTGGGGCTCCTTCCTCGCCCGCCAGCCCTCCTGGTCTCTCCTGGGGACCCAACCTCCTGAGCTTGGCTCTCCTTCTGGTGCCCAGCCTTGGCTTCATTCCACTTTGATTCTGGTCAGCTCCCACCTTCCGTCTCCACAGAGTCTCAGAACCAAGGAGTGAAACTACAAGAGACCACCACCACCACGCGGCGATCAGGCTGCCCTGGCTGTGATCGACCCCCTGCCCACTCTGCCATCCCCACTCCCCATTCCGCGGGCCCCCCGCCAGGCCCAGCCTTGGGGTTCTTCCTGGTCCTCAGGCCATCCTGTGGGCACGGGTACCTTCTCGAGGCTGCGTCGGTGGCCCACGCTGATGAACGTCATGCCCAGCTGCTGGCCGACGCGGTACAGCTCTCTCTCCACCTCCTCGGTCAGGGCACTGGTGGCTTCATCAAGCACTGGGGACAGAACCCAGAGGGAAGATGTGGGGCCTGCGGTCCACCCACCTCTGCTGCTCCTCCAGCCCACGCCCACCTCTGGCTGGGACCTGATGAGAGGCTGAAAACTGCTCTGCCTTCCAGGAGCCCTGCCTTAGGAAGACCATGGGCCATAGGAAGAGAGGGTGAGGCTTCATGTGGGAAGCCACTGCCAGCAGCAGGACAAAATCCTTCAGCTTGCTATGGATGAACACCAGCCACTGCCTTGGACCACTCAATCCGAGAAATCCTAGTTCCCTCAGTTCCTAGAAAAGTTCATACCTGCCATCTCCCTGCCAGGTACGGCTGGGGAGATGGCAGAATCTGAGGACCAAATTCAGAAGCCCTCTCAAGGCTGCCTCCAGCTGCTACACTGGCTCAAAGCCTAAGACTCGGTAGTTTAATATACAGGGGCTTCCCAGATGGCTCAGTGGTGAAGAATCTGCCTGTGATGCAGGAGACTCGGGTTTGATCTCTGAGTGGGAAGATCCCCTGGAGGAGGAAATGGCAACTCACTCCAGTATTCTTGCCTGGAAAATCCCACGGACAGAGGAGCCTGGTGGGCTACAGTCCAAAGGGTCACAAAGAGTCAGACACGACTGAGCAGTTTTATATATACCTGAGGATGCCAAGCACTGCCGCCTCATGGGCAGAGTTCTGCTGTCCCCCTCGGCAGGGACAGAGACGCCTGGCCAGGCACAGGTGTGCTCTCCTACCCGTAGCCATGACTCTCCAGGTGCCCTTGAACCACACGCCGCTATACCTTGAGCGCACACAGTACCTGGACGGCACATGCGCCTACAGGGCGAACCTCACCTGCATACTTCGGCTGCAGGTAGAAGAGCCGGGCAAAGGAGAGCCTCTGCATCTCTCCCGGGGACAGAACATCGTACCTGCGGAAAGGGAAGTGGAGAGGCCGGCTGGAGGAAGGAACATATAGCCTGGCTTCTGCACAGAATGGTCTGGGGAGGAAGAGGCTCTCACTGTAGATAGACTGTCCCATACCCGCCCGCCCCACTTTCCCACTAGAGCCCCACTCCCCACACGAGACAAGGCCAAAGCTCTGTACGCAAGGACATGAACCAGGCCCCTAATGGGCAAGCTATGCCCTGGGATTCGGGGTCAGGAGTCAGTTCATCCCTTGGCAGGACCCCTGGGAGCCACTATCTTTGGGGGAGCTGTTTCTGGAGCACCCCAACCTCCTCCTTACCAGTTCCAATCGACCTGCTGGTCCAGACCCTCTGTCCTTGCCACCAAGCTGGACTGTAACACACCAGAGGGAACAATGGGTCCATGGAAGGGCCCATCCCTGCCTCCTCCCATCCTGAGGACCGCCTCAGTCCCACCACATACATCTACCCCTGGCAGCTTAGCAAGCGGGGCTGGGCGAGCAGTCTGCCCAAAGCAGAGAGGAGCAGTCCATCAGCTACCGTTTAGACTTGCTGGAGCGTGGGGACCAGACAAAGCAACCTGACATGGTGTTATCATTGTTTTAAAAATTGCTACAGAGTGAACGCTGCTTGTTCCCCATACCTGGCCAACAGCTCCCACTGCTGATTTATATGCCCACCCCTACTCCCCTCCCTCGCTCCAGGCTCTGACCTCCAGACCCTGGCCAGGGACAGCACCTGTGTCGTTGGTGCTACCAGGTGGGCTTGGACCTCAGGGTCCTTGCCCTCACTTACCAGGCCTGCCAGCTCCAAGAACCTCATGATCCTCTCATCATCAGTAGAACCTGCAAGACGCAGAAGTCAGTGCCTCTGGGCGGCCAGAATAGATGGGGTGCAGCATGACAGGGGGCGGGCAGAGGTGGGGCACCAGAATGGGGCCCAGGGCTCTAAGCGACAGGTTACAGCACTTAATACACTAGGGAATGGCCAGGGAAGGATGTGATCCGTCCCTTCCCTCCCATGGGTGTCTCTCCTCTGCAGGGGGGAGACAGAACAAGGTGAGGTCAGGGTACAGACCCTGAAACAGTAACCAGTCAGAGGAGGCAGTGGAGGGGACCCAACCAGAAACCAGCAGCCTGGTGGGGGGCCTCCCCCAACAGGCAGAGAAGGAACAGTGGGATGGGGGACATGTCCCGAGGGGGCCCAGCTCACCTGAGTCCGGGTAGATCTCCTTCAGGGGATATATCACCTGGTAAAACCACAGGGGCCTGGGGTAAGGGCCAAGGAGAGGTGGGACGGCACACAGCCCACCCTCGCTCGGAAGCAGGAACCGCCAGAGACCAGGCTCCTCTCCACCCGAGGAGAGGAAGCAGCATTCTGGCTGAGGAGCTGGGCTTACAGACAGCAAGGAGGGCCCCCAGAATCCAAGCTGGTGCTCAACAGATACGTGTGATATTTGGCTTATGGCCCCCACAGGTTAGCCTGCCTCCGGGAGCTGCCCTGAGTACATGGCCTGACCCACAGATGTGAATATAAAACAGGAGCAGTCTGTCAGCTACCATTTAGACCTGCTGGAGCTTGGGGACCAGAAAAAACAACCTGATGTAGTGTTACCATTGTTTTAAAAATTGCTACAGCGTGAACGCTGCTTGTTCCCCGTACCTGGCCAACAGCTCCCACTGCTGATTTATATGCCCACCCCAACCCCTCCCTCGCCCCAGGCTCAGACCTCCAGTCCCTGGCCAGGGACAGCAGGCCGGCCCCGCTGGGCCAGCACCTATGGTCGATGCTACCAGGTGGGCTTGGACCTCGGGGTCCTTGCCCTCACTTGCTAGGCATGGTTCATTTATGCCCTGCCTGCTGCACCAGCTCTCTGGGGCTGAGACCTGTTACCCTACCAGGGCCAGGTTGGGAGGTGGGGTGGGCCCCGGGCTGACCTGTTCCCGAAGGGTCCCATCAGTGAAGAAAGGCTTTTGGGGCAGGAACAGCACCCCATGGGGTCCAAAGTCCGCCAGCATCTGCACTGAGCCTGTAGGGCCCACAGAAACCTTTGTTTGGGCATCTTCCGAAAGGTAACTGCTCCTCACTCTCCTCAAGAGGCTTGATCCTTACAGCCAGATGCACACACATACCCACAAGCACACACATGCACCCCAACCCCCCAGGCCAAGGCTGGCTCAGAGACGGGCCAGGCTGGTCCTCACCCCGTGCACTCGCCCAAAGGCCGCCCAGAACCCGGAGCAAGGAGGTCTTGCCGGTGCCCGTGTTGCCTGTGATGAGCAGGCTCTGTCCCTCAGAGATCTTCAGGCTCAGGTCCTTGATTAAGGGTTTGTGAGAGGAGGGGGCGCAGATGCAGACCCGCTCGAGGAGGAAAGCTGTATCTGCTGGCTCTGTTGCTGGCCCTCCCGGGCCCCTGGGGTCCAAGAAGGGAGGAGATGAGGGGAAGATAAGCACTGTCAGTGCTGCTGGGAGTAGGGGAGCCCCTTCTCCTCGGGGGCGAATCACCTCCAGACTGGGGGAAGGGCTGCCATGCGCTCAGTTGTGACCTCAGAAATCATATGCTGAAGTTACAACACTTGTACCTCAGAAGGTGACTGCATTTGGAGACAGGGTCTTGAAAGGGGTGAAAGTGAAAGTCGCTCAGTTGTGCTGACTCTGTGACCCCGTGGACTACACAGTCCATGGAATTCTCCAGGCCAGAACACTGGAGTGGGTAGCCTTTCCCTTCTCCAGGGGATCTCCCCAACCCAGGGATCGGACCCCAGTTTTCCGCATTGCAGGCAGATTCTTTACCAGCTGAGCCACAAGGGAAGCCCAAGAATACTGGAGTGGGTAGCCTATCCCTCCTCCAACGGATCTTCCTGACCCAGGAATTGAACCAGGGTCTCCTGTATTGCAGGTGGATTCTTTACCAACTGAGCTGTAAGAGGTGAGTACATTCAAAAGAGGCTGTGAGGGTAGGGCCCTAATCCTGCAGGACTGCTGTCCTTTTAAGAAGAGGGAGAGACACACCAGGGGGCGAACAAGCAGAGAAAACGCCATGGAAGGATGCAGTGAGAAAGCACCTGCCTGCAAGTGAAGGAGCAAGGCCTGGGGAGAAACCAATGCTGCCGCCACTTTGACCTTGGACTTCCAGCCTCCATAACTATGAGGAAATAAACTTCTGCTCTTTAAGCTATCCAGTTTACGGTGGGTAGCTATGGTAGCTATGGGTGTCCTATGGTAGCCCTGGCAAACTGAGAGAGGTGGTCTGGGCATGTACTCTGTGGCAGGCTGGGCCAAGTCCTGCCCTTGACTGATCTTAATCAGTCTTACCAGCCAGGCACCAAAGCGGTTATCCCCTCTTGGCAGATAAGGAAACTGAGTCCGGTGGCTAAGTAACTGCCTCAGGGGCACAGAGCTGCATCTGTCTAGTTCTAACGTCAAGAAGTTTTCACAGCCTCACAGTGTGATTGAAGGTCAGAAGGGGAATGGAAATACTAACCTATTCTGGAGTTTCTGGCTCTCCGTGGATGCCCATCTTCCCCACAGAACAGCAACTCCAGTTTCCTACAGTCCCTGCCCCAGTAGCCCACCCCAGTCCCTGGGTTCAGAGATGCATGAAGTTTTCATTCTTAACAGAGGCAACAGTTAAGGTGTTAGCTCCTAAGAAGAGAGTTGAGCATAGTTCTTGAAATTCAGCCTGTTTCCTTTTTTCAAAGCTTACTCTGCGGCCTCCATCCAAACCACCTCCTATGAACTAGGAGACCCAATCCCCACAACAACCCTAAGATGAAGGTTCCACGAACATCTTCCTATAGATATGAAGATATTGAGAGCGGTTAGGTAAACTGCTAAAGAAAAGTGAGGATGCGAGACAAATCCTCAATGCCCAGAAAGGTCAGAAACATCCCAGAGCCTTCAAGGATACATGAATGAAGACACCTCTGAGCCTGTGCGGGGACAAAGAACAGACAGGCCCCAAGGAAAGAGGCGGGTGCAGCAGGGCTCCGTAGGAGGAAGAGGGAAGAAAGGAAGAGGAGGGATGCTATTTGGAGTTTCATTAGCTCAGGCCCAGGCAGCTGTGTGCACTTTGCTTCCATTGGGTGGGAGGATGGTCTAAATGAACACAGATGCCGCAACCGTGACACGGATGGTGAACATTTACAGCACGCCTGCACACGACACGGGTTTCTTTCATTTGCTCCGCCGGACTGTCCTGCCAGCTGAGAAAGGGCCAGTCTCCGGGGCGGTTCCATGGCCCGCATGGTCCATCACTGTGCTGCCGGCCCAGGGCTTACCTGGCCAAGTCCCACTGGCTCTCATCCAGAAACTCCCCATCCTGTGACTTCAGGGTCATGTCCAGCAGGGTCTCCTGAAGCTCCCCGATCCTGGGCAAGAAGTGAAAGCCTGAGGAGGGTCTAGGGGCCCCGGTGAAGGCCTTTCTCCTTTCTTCCTCTCACGCCCACAAGTATTTGGTGAGGTTTTTTTCTGCTCTTTTATTTTCCCCTTGGCTACTTCTCCCAGCAGCACACACTTGGCTCAGGACCCGGTGGGGCCGGAGGCAGCCTCACCTGTGTGTGTAGCCCGCCACGTCGGAGAGCGTGGTGCAGAGGTCGATGAGCTGGCTGAAGCAGTTGATGAGATACATGCACACGAAGGCGTTCTGGGCAGGATAGAGGGCAGAGAGCCCAGGCCTTGACTCCAAGGCCGAAGGGCAGGGGAGCAAGTGTGACTGGGGGTTGGGGGAGTGTTCCCCAGGAGGGAGGCTCACCTTGCTGACTAGGCTGCTGAGCTCTGTGGGGCTCAGGTCTCCGTAGACACCACTGAAAATGGGGATCGCAATCACAATGTAGCTCAGGATGCTGCCCAGATAGTCAAACATGTTGATGCCGACTGCAGAAGACACAAGAGACCCAGGGTGAGAGACCCAGGCATTGAGCGTGTGTGCTCCAAGGGGAACAGGAGGCCAAGCGGCGTCTCAAGTGATTTCCCGGATTCTCACTTTCCTGAGGACACTCACAGCAAAGGCAAGCTGATCAGTGCAGAGAGGGAGGAGGGGCTTGTGGGGGGGCGGGTGCCATAGACTATCCCCGCCCCGTGGTTCCTGCCTCCGGACTTCCTGCACCTACTGTACAGCCAGAGCTCCTTGGACATCAGCTCCCTCTGGGTCTTCAGGAGTCGCTGCAGCCTGCGGTCTGTCCTCATGTGCTCCACGTGACCAGCCCTGATGATAAAGGCCGGGATGTCCACCGGGTCTAGAGAGCCTCTGCCAGGCTCCTCACACTCCCCTTTCGGGACCAGGCCCACCCAAGTGATCTTTCCTGCAGACCCTTTTGGCCACTAGCAGTCAGCCATTGCTGCATTCATTCAACTGGTTTTGCCTGTGGAAACAACAGGAACTCTATAGAGTGGGCAGACCTGGTTCAAATTCTGGCTCTGGCCAGTGACTAGCTGGGTAACACTGACAGGTTATTAAGCCTCTGAGTGTCAGTTTACTCATCTATGAGAAGGAGCTTATAAAACCTATGTAATAGGCTCACATGAAAATTTCTGAATTTAAAGCGCCAGACATATGAGTGGCTCCTGATAAAAAAACTGCTGTTATTAAACAAATATACACTGAGCAGTCACTAGGTGGCAGGCTTGGTGCTAGTCAGCCAGACAGAGGTGGATAAAACAGCCCGGCAGGCAAATGCATGCCTTCTCCACCTGGAACATATGCAAAGTGTTACATAAGCCGTGTGTCTGCAGGACTATGGAAGCAAACAGGCCTGATCACTAAGGGAGTCTGGGAAGGCGCCCAGGAGACGGTGACTTCAAGCTTCAAGGATGGGCAGAAATTCTCCAAGCAGAAAGGTTAGGGGAGGACAGAGAAGGAATTACAGATTTAGTATCAAGGACAGAGAGGCTGCAGGAGAACAAACTCAAGAGCCCCAAGAACCAACCTGCTAGCCCCAGGGCCCAAAGCTTCATGAGCAGAGGTTGCAGAATCCAAAAACAATTTAGCACAGGCCCAGCTATACCTTTGCCAACAAAGGTCCGTCTAGTCAAGGCTATGGTTTTTCCAGTGGTCATGTATGGATGTGAGAGTTGGACTGTGAAGAAAGCTGAGCGCCGAAGAATTGATGCTTTTGAACTGTGGTGTTGGAAAAGACTCTTGAGAGTCCCCTGGACTGCAAGGAGATCCAATCAGTCCATTCTAAAAGAGATCAATTCTGGGTGTTCTTTGGAAGGAAGGATGCTAAAGCTGAAAGTCCAGTACTTTGGCCACCTCATGCGAAGAGTTGATTCACTGAAAAAGACTCTGATGCTGGGAGGGATTGGGGGCAGGAGGAAAAGGGGATGACAGAGGATGAAATGGCTGGATGGCATCATCGATTCGATGGACGTGAGTTTGAGTGAACTTTGGGAATTGGTGATGGACAGGGAGGCCTGGCGTGCTGCAATTCATGGGGTCGCAGGGAGTCCAACACGACTGAACTAACAGCTATACCTGCTCCCGACAACAAACCTCTTTCAGGCATGCTGAGTGCATACTAAGTTGCTTCAGTTGTGTCCAACTCTTTGCGACCCTATGGACTGTAGCCCACCAGGCTCCTCTGCCCACGGAATTCTCCAGGCAAGAATACTGGAGTGGGTTGCCATGCCCTCCTCCAGGGGATTCTCCTGACCCAGGGATCGAACCCACATCTCTTCCATCTCCTGCATTGACAGGTGGGCTCTTTACCACTAGCATCACCTGGGAAGCCCCTCAACCTCTCTCATAGACTCCTGAAACTCTTGGTGCCCCCCAAGTGGTGGCAGCTACAAACTACAGCAGAGATGGACAGAAGAGCAAAGTCCTGGGGCTATTAGATCCAGGTGATCCAAGGACAAACTTCCATTCCTTAAACACAAACCTCTGGGCCCTTACTATCAATCCAAACAGGAGTCCAGAGTTCTTACAGGAGGCAGAGTTCAGGGACCTGCCGTGGCCACAGGGGAAGGAATGGGATTTCACAACACAGCTGTCAGGACAGAGTCTGTGGGGAGCAGGTCTTCTAATCTGAGAGGCTCCACTCCCTCCCACGCCACAGAGACGCAGGATCAGCGGTGGACGTCACTGGGCTTCGGGCACTGGTGGAAAGCCACCTTTTTACAGACAGAAAAACAGAGGCAATGCCTTATAGTCATCAGCAAGGTAATGAAGCAGGCACTCATTTCACTAAAAACAAATTCTGCCCCGCCCTACACCAAGAGGAGGAAGGACTTGTTTCAGAAGCAAAGCCACGGACAGAAGGATGAGGCAGATGAAGACAGTGAGACACGGGGAGAGGGTCACAGCCAATGTGAGGATGCCTGGCCCCCGGCCTTGGCGATGGTGGAAGGGTTGTATGATTCACCTTGCCTTCTCTGCCATCTATCTCCCCGATCAGTTCTGATGAAGCAGATGGGCAACTATCTCAGGAGACTCACCTGAAAAAAGCAGCAGGCTCAGCATTCACCCGAATCTGCATGTGCTTGAACCTGGGCAGACCAGAGGTAAATGTGTGCTGACGGTGGGCAGGACTGGGCTCTCTCCTTTCAGAGTCCTGGATCAACAGGACCTCCAGGCAAAGAGGAACACGGCTCCCCTTCAACACTGTGTCTGCTTCAGCCCAACCCTTCCCTGAACTGTCACAGCGTGGGAAATCCCAGGCCTGGGTGGGGTGGCAGGAGCCCTGCAGACAGGGCAGCCCCTTGCCTCGCTCCAGAGAGGACAGGCGCGTAACTGCCACCGCCCCTCCTCCTCCCAGGGCCAGGTCTGAAGGAGGTGGCCAGGAAGCGCAGAGCAGGGCCCAGATCCACGGGCTGACTTGAATGAGGGCGTCTGGAACAGAAGCGTGTGAGAAGGCCAAGGGATGACAGCGACGAGGGCCAACCAGTCACCATTCTCACTGCTGCTCATGTATCATCTCATTAATTCCCCTTACGATTCTCTCCATCGGGGACAGTACCATCTCCATTTTAGAGATGGGAAAATGGAAGTTAGAGAGGTTAAAGACCTCCCCCAAGAGCATGGCTAGTGACTGGTATAACTGGGGTTTAAACTCAGGCAGCCTTTTTCCAGATCCCATTCCTTATGCCTTATGCCTGGCCCAGAAACCCCGAGCAAGGGAGACACACCTGAAATCCCCCTCCAGCTTCTCCTGCTGCACCAGCTTTGCCACAATGGGACCCATCACCACTCTGTTCACCACGGTTCCCAGGATGAAATACCCGAAGATGCTCACAGGCCCGAGCCAGCTGGTGCTGAAAGGTGGAGAGAGGGAGGGTGTGGAGAGGGACATATGCCCGCAGGCCTCGGCCCTGACTCCTGCCCCCGTTCTGGGCAGCCCCTGTCCCATCTCAGAGCCCTGTGGGGCCTCTGCTCCTACGTGGGGGCACCCAGTACCTGGACAGTGACACATTAAGGGCCAAAGGGAGGGCCGGGGTCCGAACACACAAGATGGGAAGACTTCCCAGGGTGCAGGTGGGAAGGAGGGAAGACCTCTCTGGACCCTGACCCGGGAGTGCAGACTCCCCTCCGGCAGGGGAGTGAGGGACTCCGGGGAACCAGCAGGTAGGGGAGGACGGGGGGCATGCCAGCAGGAGGAGAGGCTTCACCTCCGGAAGCACTGGTAGGTGTAGTAGACGAGGGTGAAGGGGGAGATGATCAGCTTGCTGGCCATGCTGCTGAGCTGCCGACAGAACCGCTCCACGTCCTGGCTGATGCGCTGGTCCCTGGAGCCAACGACACACAGTGACTGGACCCAGGGAGCTGGGCTCTAGGGTGAGAGCTAAGGCAGCTCCAGCCTACCTCTTATTCTGACCTTGCCTTGCAACGACTCCATGGGAAGAGGGACCCAGGCAAGGGCTGGTCTCCTAAACGCAATGAGACCCTTAGGATCTTCAAACAGGGTTGTGGAAAGTGGCTTCTTATGGCACTTCAGCCCACCCCTCAGAAAAAAAATGGCAACTGAACGGTCCAGCACCCAAGGGGCCTGAGCTGGCTCCAAGCAGAGCCAAAGAAGGACTCGAGGGTGGGGGACCTGAGTTTCTGGATGATCAGGAAAGCCATCCGGCTTATCTCACTCCTCCCAACCTCTCCCTCACGAGCCGGAGCCCGCCCCCATTTTAGCTACGTGGCTGTGGAAGCTCTGGATGGGTTCAACCGTGGAGTAGACGCCTAGAAGAGAAAGTCAGGAAGCATCAGGGTGGGACTTCTCTGGTGGTCCAGTGGTTGAGAATCCACCGGTTTCTCAGGTTCGATCTCCGGTCAGGGAACCGAAATCCCACATACCACAGGTTGGCTAAGCTCGTATGCCTCAACTAAGACCCCATGGAGCCAAATAAATAAATAAATATTAAAAAAAAAAAAAAGAGAGAGAAGGCAATGGCACCCCACTCCAGTACTCTTGCCTGGAGAATCCCATGGACGGAGAAGCCTGGTAGGCTACAGTCCATGGGGTCGCTAAGAGTCGGACACAACTGAGCGACTTCACTTTCACTTTTCACTTACATGCATTGGAGAAAGAAATGGCAACCCACTTCAGTATTCTTGCCTGGAGAATCCCAGGGATAGAGGAGCCTGTTGGGCTGCCGTCTATGGGGTCACACAGAGTCAGACACAACTGACGCGACTTAGCAGCGTTAAAAAAAAGAAGCAGCATCAGGGCCTCCCAAGAGCCTCCGCTGCAAAGCTCTGCATAAGCTGAGGAAAGGTTACCTCAGGCAACAAAGAGCTTAGAAGGGTGGTGAGTGGGGAGGAGATGAGTGTGAAGAGAGACTCCAAAAGTCCCATCCCAACACCAAGGCCACAATGACTCCTAACTCCCAGAGAGGCGTGAGCTTGGGCCAATCCCTTGCATTCTCTGGGCCTCAGTTTCCTCACCTGTAAGGGAACCTGGGAATCAGTGAACCTGAGAAGTGATAGAATGGGGACAGGCATCCCAGACTGAGTCCTAGACAGCAGCAATTTTTTACTGGTAAAAATCAGAGCGCCCGTTTTCTTGCTTTTTTCTAGCAAGGACTTTTATCTCAGTCTTCAGAGGGTGCCTTGTTTGGAGGCCCAGGATATGAAATGGACAAAAGGGAGCTGCTCTTGGCCTCTTCTTTCAGCTCCCCTTCCTCAGGCATGCAGAGCACCCTCCCCCCATGGCTCCGGGCAACAACATTTGCAGATAACTGCAGATGACCTCATGGGGTCCCAGCAGGGCCTCTCGTGGGCTGAGTCAGCCCAGATAGATGAACCCCGTAGAGGGTGGCCAGGACGGACAAGGGGCGCCTACGGGTTATCGACGTCATCACGCAGCACGTTGAGGGTGTAGTACACGCGACCGCGGAAGTAGAGGCGGTGGAGGTGCTCAGTGAGGTCCTTCCTCCAGCTCACATACAGCAGGTTGCAGGTGAACTGGTCAAAGCTCTTGAGCTGAGCAGTGGGGGAGACAAGGGGAAGGGAGAGATGCATAATTCTTCCTGCAAGCGTCAGCTCCCAGCTCAGGCTGGTGGAAAGCCTCTGCCGACCAGTCCCAGCCCAAAGTCTGTCCACTCAGCACTGGGGCCTGTTAAAGCCTCAAGTCATGGGATTCCTCCCTTCCTCATTCACTCATATGTTCAATCCTTCACCAAAGGACCAGCCCCCACTCGCCTCTGGGGATTGGGGACAGTATC
Organism: Bos mutus; assembly: GCF_027580195.1. Lineage (NCBI taxonomy): Eukaryota > Metazoa > Chordata > Mammalia > Artiodactyla > Bovidae > Bos > Bos mutus. Next base: position 23,090,614 of record NC_091626.1, on the reverse strand, counting down.
TTCTCTTCCATTTATGTTCTTATTTTTCTGCCCCCCTCAAACCTGGAACAGGGTTCTATATACATAGGTGCTTACTGACAGCAGACCCAACAGAAGTGCCAAAGTGTGATAAGAAGTGCCTCCCCCAAGAAAACAGGTAGTGCAGCCTGACAGACAGCATTAGGCTTGAGTCCTAGCAGAGCCCTGCCTCTCATCATTTATGGAGCCTCTGTAGGCTAAGCACGAGGGAGGTAACAGTGCGTTCACAGTCTAGTGAAAAAACAGTCCCAAGGGTGTAAGAAGTGTTAGAGCAGAGGTAAACTCAAAAGGATTAACGGGACTTCCCTGGTGCGCCAATGGCTAAGACTCTAAGCTCCCAAAGCAGGGGCCCCAGATTTGATCCCTGGTCAGGGAACTAAGATCTCACATGCCTCATGGTGCAGCAAAAAAAAAAAAAAAAAATCAGTAATTCAAAGGGGTGGAGTTGGGTAAAGGAAACATGAAAGAAAAGTTGAGGATGATCTAAAGGAGGTGATAGTGGAGGAATCCTGAAAAGTCAGCAGGCATTAAGCAGGTGAATGAGGGGTTCGGGGAGGAGGCCGTTCCGTGAGGAAGCAGCAGGTGCAAAGGCTGGGAGATGTGACAAGTGCCAGGCTCAGTCACAGTCTCAGTGCGCCAGAGGACAGCAGCAGCTCTGGCTGCTGGGCCCTGTTTTCAGGGGCTCTGAGCTCCCTGAGGCAAGACTTCTGGGAACAGAAGCGACAGTGATCTTTTCTGTTAAATGCTGAATTAAACCAGAACCCTGTGGCCAAGCCCCAAGAGCTTGAAACAATTGCAGAAATGGTCTCATGTGGGCCAACTGGCAAGATCAATGCCCTGCCTAGAGTTCTGACCCTGTGTTCCCAGAAGAGGGAAGGAACACACACGCACAGCTTGGTTCCTGCTTCCTGACGGCTAAGTCCCACCGGGCACTGGACAGACATCATACTAGGCTGGAGGAGAAGAGAGATGTGGGGAGAAGACCTTACCATGGATTGGAGGACGATGAGCACCACAGACAGGAACGTCAGGGTCTTAAATCCATTTAAATCTTTGTTTCCTAGGACTCCAAAGTATTGACTGGGGATCAAGCCAACCTGGTAGATCACCAGTTGTTCTGGTGGGAGGGGGAGGAGTCAGGAGTCAGTAACGAGGGGTGAGAAAAGTCAGAGGAAGGCTTCTCGTATCTTTGTGTAATCAACACCCCAAAGAAGGAAAAGGACCCCACGAGCTTGGGCTCATTCACTCACCCAGGAGGGCCACACACAAAAGGGTCAGGAACATCAAGGCACTCTGTGATGACCAAGAGGGAAACAAAACCTTCTGTATCTGCAGAAACCGCTGGAGAAATTGCAAATCTAACCTGGGTCTGAAGAAGAGAAGCAGAGAGAAGCCTAAGAGGACAACGGAGCCTTAGAGAGCGGTGACTAAACTTATCTACACCTGTTGTGGGTTGGGGCTGAGGCCACACAGAAAGAATGTTTTACAAATGCTGAAGATGGTAGGCTGGGAACAGACCAGGGGATTAAAAAGGAATTTCTTTAAGTTGACAATGCTATGAAAGGTTAGGACTTCCCTGGTGGCTCAGACAGTAAAGTGTCTGCCTACAATGCGGGAGACCCGGGTTCAATCCCTGGGTCAGGAAGATCTCCTGGCGAAGGAAATGGTAACCCACTCCAGTATTCTTTCCTGGAAAATCCCATGGACGGAGAAGCCTGGTAGGCTACAGGCCATGGGGTCCCAAAGAGTTGGACATGACTGAGTGACTTCACTTTCACTATGAAAGGTTATTTACCAAAAACCTTTAGCTAAATTAATAAAGAAATTTTAGCCACAAGACAAGGAAACCCGCTACATCCATTCTCAAATAAGACCTCCAAATCAAAAACTAAAAAGCAGGAAAACTCACAACTTTAACTTAGAATTAAGTATTTTTGTTCAACATTGTGCCATAGATTCAAAGACTTGGAGAGTGGAAAATAAACAAGGTAATAAAATTTGCAGAGTGGAAAATAAACAAGGTAATAAAATCCAGGCATACAAGAAATTCCTGCCTCGGGAAGACAGGAAATCCATAGAAAAGTGGGAAAAGGACTTAGATAAGGGGAAATGCAAATACTTAAAAGAGGAAAGTTAACACAATGGAATACCACCTTACACTGATTAAGTTGATACACATTAGAAAACCCAAACAATACCAAACCCTGGATGGGTGGGGGTCGATGGCTGAGGGGAAACAGGAACCTTTAGGCAGTGGTGTTGGGACACTGGGTGTGATCACTCCGGAAAACAAATTTAGCAGGATTAAGTGTGACCAAGCATCCTACCCTGGGGTGAACAATCCAAAGAAAAATCTAAGCAATCTAAGTGTCCATCACTGCAGCTGCTACGTCGCTTTAGTCGTGTCCGACTCTGTGCGACCCCATAGACGGCAGCCCACCAGGCTTCTCGTCCCTGGGATTCTCCAGGCAAGAACACTGGAGTGGGTTGCCATTTCCTTCTCCAATGCATGAAAGTGAAAAGTGAAAAGTGAAAGTGAAGTTGCTCGGTCGTGTCCGACTCTAGCGACCCCATGGACTATAGCCTACCAGGCTCCTCCGTCCATGGGATTTTCTAGGCAAAAGTACTGGAGTGGGGTGCCATTGCTTTCTCCGAGTGTCCATCACTAGGAGAATGTGTAAGTTAACTGCGGTCTCAAGACCGTAGCACCACCCAGCACTCAGAAGTGAAAACTAGATTACTATAGCATGCACGATCTCAAAAACACAATGTTGAACAAAAAAGTTTTTGAAAAATCACAGCATGTTATGAAGTTGGAAGGTAGCTGTATCTTTTCCCCAAACAGCCCCGAGTAAGACGTCCCAAGGCCCGGCCCTCTTCCCCAGCCGCCCTTCTAACCTGCCGCCAGGCCGGGGCCCGGGCCCCCGGATCGCCATGAACAGGGATCTGACCGACGCGGGAGCCGGGCAGCCCCCGGGTCAGCTCCGGGCATAGTCCGAAGAGCGCGCTGCCTGCCGACGAGGGGCGGGGCCCCGGTTCGGGGCGGGGCCTGGACCCGGCTACCACAGAGACGGGCGGATAGAGAGGAAGGCGCCCGGCGACGTAGCGGCTCCCGGAAGCGACCGACTTCTGTAAAAGAACCAGAGCGCTGTCTGTCGACCTGGCGCCTAGAGCGCCCTCTCCTGAATATGGACAGATTCCCCTTACGCAAGAAGCCGCGGAGAATGTGACCTAAGTATTTGTAATTCGAATTAAACCTGTTTCGAATTATACAGGAACCAGAAATGAAATTGTCAACATCCGTTGGATCATCGGAAAAGGAAGAGAGTTCCAGAAAAACATTTGCTTCTGCTTTATTGATTACGCCAAAGCCTTTGACTGTGTGAATCACAACAAACTGGAAAATTCTTCAAGAGATGGGAATACCAGACCACCTGACCTGCCTCCTGAGAAATCTGTATGCAATTCATGAAGCAACAGGTAGAAAAGTACATGGAACAGACTGGTTCCAAATCGGGAAAGGAGTAGGTCAAGGCTGTTTATTGTCACCCTGCTTATTTAACTTATATGCAGAGTACCTCATGCGAAATGCTGGGCTGGATGAAGCACAAACTGGAATCAAGATTGCCGGGAGAAATATCAATAACCTCAGATATAAAGGCGACACCACCGTAAAAAGCCTCTTGATGAAAGTGAAAGACGAGAGTGAAAAAGCTGGCTTAAAACTCAACATTCAGAAAACTAAGATCATGGCATCTGGTCCCATCACTTCATGGCAAATAGATGGGAAAACAATGGAAACAGTGACAGACTTTATTTTGGGGGGCTCCAAAATTACTGCAGATGGTGACTGCAGCCATGAAATTAAAAGATGCTTGCTCCTTGGAAGAAAAGTTACAACCAACTTAGCATATTAAAAAGCAGAGACATTACTTTACAATGTCTATCTAGTCAAAGCTATGGTTTTTCCAGTAGTCATGTATGAATGTGAGTTGGACTGTAAAGAAAGCTGAGCATGGAAGAATTGATGCTTTTGAACTGTGGTGTTGGAGAAGACTCTTGAGAGTCCAAGAAGGAGATCCAACCAGTCAATCCTAAGAGAAATCAGTCCTGAATATTCATTGGAAGGACTGATGCTGAAGCTGAAACTCCAATACTTTTTGGCCACCTGATACGAAGAACTAACTCATTGGAAAAGACCCTGATGCTGGGAAAGATTAAAAGCAGGAGGAGAAAGGGATGAAAGAAGATGAGATGATTGGATGGCATCACCGACTCAATGGACATGAGTCTGAATAAGCTCCCAGAGTTGGTGATGGACAGGGAAGCCTGGTGTGCTACAGTCCATGGGGTCTCAAAGAGTTGGACACGACTGAGTGACTGAACTGAAGTGATGCATGTTTCACTGCAGAGGGGAGAAGCTACTCACTCCAGTATAGAATTCCGTGGAGAATTCCATGGACTGTATAGTCCATGGGGTTGCAGAGAGTTGGACACGACTGAGTGACTTTCACTTCACTTCATACATGTTTCATACGTTCTCCCAAAGACACCAGAATGACTTTTTTTTTTCTTTTTGACCGTGCCATGCAGTGAGGACTTCAGGGATCTTAGTTCTTCCACCAGGAGTTGAACCTGTGCTCTCACAGTGACAGTGTGGATCACTAGCCACTGGATTTTCAGGGAATTGCCTAGAATTATCTTTTAACAACATCTTTTAACAATTTCAGTTAGAATAAAATCCAGATGTTTCCATGGCACAAGTGATCAGGTCCTCTCACCTTGGTCTTTTTTATTGGCCACTTTATTTTGGTCTCAGGGTCTTTGCCTGGATCATTCTCCCTAGCCTAAAGCTTTCCATGACTGGCTCATTCTCATCATTAGTTCAATAGGATGTCAGCTGCTCACTCTACCTAGAATATGCTATCCTTGCTCCGACATTCACTATTACAATACACTTTTATTGTCTTCATGATAGTTATCCTTGTCTGAAATCATCTTGTTTCTTTGCTTTATTGTTTGTCTTCCTTTATAAGAATACATTTCATTGAGCAGGAACTCTGTCTTGCTCATTGATGTTATCCCAGTACCTCAAACACTGCTACTAGGTGTGAGGTAAGTGCTTAATAAATATTTGTTAAATGTTGAATGAATGAAATGCTTGTCAACTGGCTGATGATGAGCAGCATGATCTCCCAGGGCCCTAAGTTTGAAGCTAGATGTACCTTCCCCTCTTCCTTCAGTCCTTAAGTGTCAACTATATTCCAAACACTCAACAAGATACACGTATCACCTGTCTTCTTGGAGTTGACAGTCTAGCTGGGAAGGTCAACCAGCGGACAGTATCACTTGTCTTTGTAAAGTGCTATGACAAAGGAATCATACAGCAAGGTTTCTCAGCTTCGGCATTATTGACTTTTGGGGCCTGGTAGTTCTTTCTTGGCAGAGTAGAGAGACTGTCCTGTGTATGGTAGGATGCTGAGCCATATCTCTGGCTCCTACTCATTAGATTCCAGCAGCACTACCCCAGATCCAGTTGTGCCAACCAAGACTGTCTCCAGACATTGCCAAATGTCCCTTGAACGGTGAGGGTGGAGAGGAGCAAAACCCTAGCCTTGTCTCACCCCCCTGCCCCCAGCACTGAAAACCACCGTCTCAGAGCCATAGAGAGGGCCATCCGACTCGTGATGGAGAAAAGGGGAGAGAAGAAAACTAAGTGATTTCTAGACGTGGCAAGAGCATGACTTAGTCTCAAGTGTGATTTCCTAAGTATGTCTTTGTTACTTCAAAAATCAAAAAAAAATAAACATGTCAGGAGACAGTTTCTGAAAAATTAATAAGGCAACCGAAGTATCAAGGCAAACAACCTCAACCTGCTAGGAAAACCCCTGTTTACAGCTCTTGTCGCCTTTCACTCTCAAAAGTATTCTGGTTTGGTGTTTGTCCCAGGGCCCCTTAACACTGTTTATTACTTTAAACTTTACAAAATGCTCTATACATCACAGCATTCATTAATATTTCTGTTTATATTTCGAAATTATCTTTTAAATAATTTTCAGCACTTTAATCCTGAAGTAGGGTAGTGGAAACCTAATGAAACACCTAAAATTTAAACACATAATTTTTTAATATCAGATACCTCTGTTAAAATTTCCCATTGTAACTGTGATATTTCCTTTTTTTTTTTTTTTTTTACTGTTTTAAAAAAAATAAAGACCCAAATAAGGTCCACACATTGTAGTCAATCGATATGTCTTCTAAAACTCTTAATCTATAGCTTCCTCCTCCATCACCTTAGTCTAACCACATTTATCTCTTTCCTGTTTGCAGAAATGTCTTAACTGGTTTTTCCAGTTAGATTCTTGCTGCTGTTCTAATCCAGCTCCTACATGACAGCCAGGGGAGACTGCCAAAAACAGATCAACACCTTGCTTAAAACCCTTCAATGGTTCCAAAGTCTCTAGCACCCTGGCTCCACTATCCACTCTAAACTTTTAAGGCACCAAGAGACAACCTTGTCCCCTGCTGTTAATTTCTCCTCTTCCTTCTGTCTCCACTGTAATGTCTCAGAAAAGTCCTCTCCAACCTCCTTCTCTCCAGGAAGGACTCTTATTCCTTCCCATAACACCCTATTTTTTCTCCTTAAGGCACTTATTGAAGCTTGGTATTATATTTTCATTTTGTGTGTTTAGTTCATTAATGCCTTTCTCCACAGACTGTCAGCTGCAGGGACCACGTCCACTGTGTTCACCATTGTCCAGAAGCACTCTGTAAGGACACAGTAAATCTTTGTTGAACAAAGTTGAGCAAGACAGTCCCTGACCTCACATACTGTCTCATACTGTTTACTACGACGACTGCCAGTCTTGGGGCTGCTTTCTCACTTTCATACAAAGACAAAGGGAGACAAATTGGTTAAAGGGGAAAAAAAAAAGGTAATTAATTTGGTAATAAGTACCAAGCCTCAGACGATGACGTGGTTTCACTCCCAGGACTTCTCCTATGGATACAGGAGCACAAAGGGTTAGTCTGGAAGATGTTTCTGCAGAGTGGTAGGGTGACAGCAAAACCCTAGAAACAAACAGAATTCCTACCGGAGAAGGAAAGGATGTGAAAAGTTTGACGTAATCACTTTGTGGAATATACTTTGCAGCCCTTAACAAGGGTGAGAGAGGCTACATGGCCACAGTGGTTCAGAACATGGACTTCTGAGCCAGATTACATGGATTCAAATCCCTGCTCTACCACTTAATATCTGTTTGACCTTGGGCAAGTTGCCTCAGTTTGCTTCTCTGTGAAGTGGGATGATAATCATTCTGACATCAGAGAGCTCTGTGCAAGTATCTAAAAAGGACCTGGCCGTGATCAGAGCTAAATGCTATATAGCAACGTGGGAGAAATGCCCATGTTATATTGTCTCATTCATTTTAAATTCTAGGTTAATTGAAAAATTTAAAACACACATGATAAAAAATGTCCACATAGGATAGGGCATATTGTGAAAAGTAATATGTTTATTTTTCCTGCTCCAGAGGAAATGACTGTTCACACCTTCTTAGGAATCTTTACAAAAATGTTTCATGCATAGGCAAACTTATATGTGTGATTATTTTTTACACACACACACACACCCCTACATTTTCCTTTTGAAGCTTGCTTTTTAGGTTTCATAGTAAACCTTGGAGATGCTTCCATACCACACAAACCCGCCTCATTTCTTCCCACTGCATAATATTCCACTGTATAGAGAAATTATTCATCCAGTTTCCTATTGCTGGATATTTGATATTACATAGAATGTTGCAATGAATATCCTTGGATATAGCCAAAATATTAGTAATTTTAAAAGATGACATATTTCATATTTTGTTTGAAAAAAAAGCATATTTGTGTGTGCATGAGTGTACATCTATTTAAAATTATTAGAATCTGTAGGAATTAGGAATACTAGGAATGGTGAGAGCAAAAGACAGTTTGAACTAAAGAGCCTGCATGTTTAAAGTGGGTTCTTTTTTTTAAAAATGTGACTGGCACAGTATAACCTTCCCAGAGGTTGTCTCTCAATACAGAAAAAACTACTTCCTTCATCTTCTGACCCTCTCAGCTCCTGGTTCACACCTCAGTAACAGACAGAGTTCTTCCTTCCTGTCTCCCTGCCAGTCTGCCTATTCATCCTCATGTCCTGTAATACCCAGCCCAGTGCGTGGCACAGGGGTGTTCAGTAAACAGTTCTGGAACGAATGAAGTGACTCTTCTGACCACAGTTTGCCTGTATATAAAATTAGGATGGAAAAGTGAACTCATGGCCATCCTGGGAAATTACTGAGCAATGTGGGCACTCTTGAAAAAGATGAAACAGTGTGTAAAAATACTCAAAAATAGCCTCTCAATCTGAAATTTGTCCTATGGGCTGACCAGGTCAAAACAGCCCTCGGTGTAGCTGGTTCAAAGGCTCATGGCAGCTTCCTCCCGAGCCAGCCTGTTAAATGTGTTCCCAGACAAAAGGAGGACAGAGCAGAAGGGATAAAGCTGTTAGCAAGCAGAGCCCTGCAGTAGATCTTTTAGATCCAAAACCATCTGGGCCTGTCTCCGCTCCAGAAGGAAATCATTTCAGAAAGATTTATCCCCTGAGCTGTACGTCTGTTAGAAAGTCGAAGCTTTCATATTAGAAATCGCTCAAGGACTCCCTGAATGTAGAGTAGTCTTAAAGGAGTGATGAGCTGAGACTGACAAAAATGATAATTCATTCAGTATTCAATGAATATTTACTGAGCACCTACTCTGTATGTGCAAGGCATTGTTTCACGTGCTAGAGATACAGCCGTTTCAAAGTCCCTGTCTTCAAGACCTGAAACAGATGCATATAATAAACCAAAAAAGAAAAGACAAATGATGTTAGATATGCCAGAGTGTTAAGAAAACTCTAGCAGGTGTCACAGGTTGAATCCTGTGGGACACACACCTTGAGATGTTTAGCACCTCAAAATGTTCTAGAATCACCTCTGAGGAAGTGAGTGGAAGGGAGCAAGACTGGGCAGAGGTGGAAATCAAGCTGAGAAGCAGCTCCAATGACAGGCTCAGCAGACTCCGCGGGGAGCTCCAGAGCTAAAAGGGCCCATCCGCGTCACCTCCGTTCCACTTGGCCCCACTCCTTTCCTGGATGTGGGCCACCTAGGGAAGGTCACGACCTTGGGTGAGCCCACTCTGTGGGTGAGCCGATTAGTAAAGGGACTGACAGCTCAAGGCTGTCTGATGACTGTACTCGGAGCAGCTGGGGTTATAGTCCTTCCTCAAGGAAGGAACTCGGGGCTGCAGTCTCTGTGTCCATCACACAGGGTGTGGGGGGACAGAGAGGGACTGGGGTGGCAGTGCTCCTTGGGAGAGAGTGGTCAAGGAAGGCCTCTCTGGCAGGTTCTTTCTTTCTTTCGCGGTCATGCTGCGTTAGTTCCCCAGCCAGGGTTCGAACCCATACCCCTGCTTTGGGAATGCGGAGTCTTCACCGGACCACCGGGGAAGTCCCTCTCTGGCAGGTTTAAAGAGCAATCATGAGTGAAATGAGGGAAGGAGCCATGAGGATTCTGAGGGAGATGAAACGGAAATAGGGAGCCAGCTAGGAGGCAAATCTGGTATTTCAAGACATTTTTGGTTGTCACTCCCAGGGGGATGCTACTGGCCTCTACTGGGTGGACACTAGGGATGTTGGTAAGCATCCTACAATAATGCACAGGACAGCTCCCTACAACAAAGAATTACCTGTTCCAAAATGTCCAAAGTGGGACTTCCCTGGTGGTCCAGTGGTTAGGACTCTACACTCCCAATGAAGGGGGCCTGGGTTCATTCCTTGGTCAGGGAACTGGATCCCACATGCCTCAGCTGAGAGTTCACATGCATGCAACTAAAGACCACAACTAAAGATCCCAAGTGCTGCATCTGAGACTCAGCACAAATAAATAAATAAATGCTTTTAAAAAAAATATCCAAAGTGCCGAAGCTGAGAAATCTTTCTTTAGAGAAAGTGACAACTATTGAATTGGGGATGTATTTTGAAAGTAGAGCCAACAGGAAATGTGGATGTAGGGAATGAGAGAAAGAGGAATTGAGTGATTCATCAGAATGAACGATGGTAGCATTTACTGAGATAGGGAACTCTGGGAAGAACAGATTCTGGGTGGGGAGCGGGTGGTTAATTCAAGAGTTTGTGCATCAACAGGTTAAATCTGAGATGCCTGTTGAATACTCAATGGTGATTTTTTAGAAAATTATTTAAATTTTTTATTTGTTAAAATTATTTATTTTTGGTCGCACTGGGTCTTCGTTGTTACGCGTGGGCTTTCTCTAGTTGCAGTGAGGGGGCTACTTGTCGTGGTGGTGTTCGGGCTTCTCACTGTGGTGGCTTCTCTTGTGGAGTCACAGGCTCTCAGCGCATGGGCTTCCATAGTTATAGCACTCGGGCTCAGTAGTTGTGGCACGTGGGCTTTAGTTGCCTGTGGCAGGTGGAATCTTCCTAGACCAGGAATTGAACTCATGTCCCTTCCATTGGCAGGTGGGTTCTTTTTTTTTTTTTGGCAGGTGGGTTCTTATCCACGGCACCCCCAGGGAAGTCCTCAATGGTTACGTTATTTATGCAATTGGCTGTTTGAGTCTGGAGCTCAGGAAGATGTCTGAACTGGGAGCTCTAGATGTTTGGTCATTAGAAGAAAGGCAGGATTTTAAATCAGCAGATTGCAAGAGATCACCTAAGGAGTGAATGTAGATTGAAAGAAGAGGTCAGAGGACTGAGCTCGATGGGAATCCCACATGCAGTTGTAGAACCTGGAGAGGGAGAGGGAGAGCCAGCTACTGAGTTGGAGAAGGAGCAGGAGGGAGGTAGAACCAGGTGAGCCTGGGGTCCTGGAAGCCAAGGAAAGCAAGCCCTTCCAGAAGCACGGCTGGACCAGCTGCATTGAAGACTGCTGAAGGGATGCAAGTGAGATGAGAATTGCCCACTGGGCTTGCATTGTGGAGCTTGTCAGTGACCTTGACAAAAACAGGCTCCATGGAGTGGGTTCAGGAAAGAGAAGGAGGTAATAAAAATAGAAGTGGGGGTTACAGGCAATTCTTTCAAAGAGTTATGCCCTAAAAAAGGAACATTAAATACACCAGTAGTTAGAGGAAAATATGGAGTCAAAGTAAGATACTATAACTTGTTTGTAGGCTTAAGGGAAGATCTTAAGGGTAGAAGGGGAAAATACTTGATGTTAACTTCATGCATACTCACTACATTTCAGGAGCTGCATTAGGCATTTTATATGGATTATTTAATTTAACCTGTGCATCAAACCAATGAGGTAGACCATGTTGTTTCCCCCATTTCAGAGAAGTCAAAACTTGGGCAAGGAGAGGATGGTTTGGTTACATGGTCATGGTCCCATGGCTAGTAAGCCAGAGAACTTGAATGTAATGAGGACGTCCGGCTCTGGAGCCCAAGTTCTCATGTTCTTCTTCATCTGAATTCATCTTTTGCTGCAGATTTTAACCACTGGCTAAAGTTTATTATCTTTTGTTTCCTCCTCCAGAGGAAAACAAAACTATTCACCCTGAAGCTGATCTCCTGGGTTTTGTATCTGGTTGCTCCCACCCTAAGCCCCTCTGCTTCTGGAGCAAATCTCGGTCTATCATAGCCCACCCCAACCATCACCCGCCCTATTGTGTCTACTTGTCAGTCTCCTGCGGTGAAACAGGAGCTCCTCAAGGACAGGGGCTGAGTCTAATTTGTCTAATTCATTTTTCTAGTCCTGGTTGGCAGGACAAGCCCTCAAACAATAAATATTTGTCAAGGAGTTGAATGGGTGTATTGGATGTTGATTGAATGAATGTAAAACTTACTAAGAATATTGGAAGCTATAAGACATTTGAATGTGGCATCTAAATTTACAAGCTGGATATATACACAAGTGCTCTCAAAAGTCAGAGGAGTGGGGGTTTGAGGGTGAGGATGCTTTTTAAGAAGGCTGCTCTTCCATACGGGGCTTCCCTTGTGGGTCAGTTGGTAAAGAATTTGCCTTGCAATGCAGGAGACTTCAGTTCGATTCCTGGGTCAGGAAGATCCACTGGAGAAAGGAAAGGCTACTCACTCTGGTATTCTGGCATGGGGAATTTCATGAACTGGATAGTCTGTGGGGTCGCAAAGAGTCAGACACAACTGATCGACTTACTTCCCCCACTTCCATACTGGTAGTGTGTTGAGATGGAGTCCAAGTGTCAGTACAGGAGGTATCTTCCCTTTCTGAAGAATTCCGGGGTCTTATAATTGGAAGGCCAGAGAATCAGGCAACTTGGATTCCAGTCCACATTCCCCGCCCCCTTACCATCTGGATAGGATTGGCAGACAAAATATTGCATGAAATATTTGATATTTGCTATACTAAAGAAAATAGTCTCAATAAATAATTATATGAAATTTAACTTTAACTAGGCTCCTATGTTTATTTCCTCAGTCTGACAGCCTTCCAGCTGGTGACCTTGGCCAAGCTGAATAAAAATCTCTTGAGCTGAATTCAGTCTCTGTATCTATAAAATGAAGAAATCTGAGCTTTCTTTATTGTCCAGAATATTAAACAGGGTCTTCGAGTAGAGTAGTTAACACAGCAAATGGCACATGGTAAATGCCCAATATATGAGCTAGTTGACTTCACAACATTAATTTCCTTCTTTTTTAGTGCATTAAAATCTAATCCATCAAATTAGGTTTATGCCCAGCTTCTCAGAAATGTATCAGTTAAGTGGTCACTTAATGTGAATTTGGGCAGCTGGCTGGGATGGTGAGGGATGGAGACGTCTAGATTCAGTCCTGGGCCCCAAGGAGGGTTAATGGAGGATCCAAATTCTCATTCCACCACTGATTTCTCAGTTAGAATTTGGAGTTCCCCCAAATCACACCAGTAAAAGAAAGATGTGATTCTTCTAGAAACCAGTAGGGGGCGGAGTGTGTACGTTTTGGGATAGAACTGTGATCCAGCAGGATCCCTAAACAGCACAAGAGGCAGGTTTTCACGTTCCATTTAGAGGACAATGGAGGGCCTGAGAAAGCCCTGGGGAGGATACTGGCCAAAGGGCGTTAGTGAGGCCCCCAAACCAAGTAAATCAGTCTATAGAGAACCAGCCCCTGAGAGCAGATTTCTACCCTGTGTAGAAAGAAAAAGAGTTTGTATGTTGAAAGACACCTAAAAGCCAAAAGCAGGTGACAGACAAAAAGAAAAAAATTGCAAATTGTATAACAAAGAATTCCAGAAGGCATAAAGATCTCCCAGTTCAGTTGCTTAGTTGTGTCCGACTCTTGGTGACCTCACGGACTGGAGCACACCAGGCTTCCCTGTCCATCACCAACTCTTGGAGCTTGCTCAAACTCATGTCCATCAAGTCAGTGATGCCCATCAACTGTTAAATCAAACTTAAAGATCTCCCATCAACTGTTAAATCAAAAACAGCAACAACAAAAAAGAAAAATGGATAACAGACAATCCACATAGGAAATACAAATGGTCAATAAATGTATAAAAAGAAGATTAATCTCTCTAGTAACAGGGAAATACAAATTGAAACAATATTGCAGGGAGTTTTGGCCTTACTTGTCTACTGTTATTAAGGGGAATAACCTAATATTCATTGAATCCCTTTTCTGTGTCAGGCGTTGTGCTGATAGCTCCCTAAACATTAACTCAGCACTTAATTTGTACAGAAACTTTGAGAACCAGAAACAAACAGTATTCCTTTTTACTATAGAAAACAGCAGCTCAGAAAGGTTAGTAACTTGCCTGGAGCTCACTTAGCTCCTAAGGGCAGAGCAGGGCTCAGACCCAGGCTTCCTTCCTCTCCTGACACTGGTTTTTCTAGGACTTCGGTCCAGGCGCTATCTCATGCTTGAATACGGTGCTTTGGGGAAACTGTGAACCCCAAGCAACCAGAGAGGAATCGAATAGTAAAAACAAACAAAAAACCTGAGAAAATCTAACAGCCTTGTAAGTAGGGCTGGCGAAGCAGATTGGAAAGTGGGATTTTGGGGAAAGAATGACTTGGGAGTTTGAGTTTGGAAGGACCGGCTGGGGGGCAGGGAACCAGTGGCTGGCCTCAATTTTAAGCAGGATGGAGTCTGGCTGGCCTGAAGTTTCACAGCCTCAGAGACTGGAACCCAAGGAATCTGTTTGCTGTCCACTGCATGCTGAGTTGTAAATTCTCATTTCTAAACCTTCCAGGCCGATGGAGTCCGCGACTCCCTCCCCCATCTCGCACCTGCTGGCAGCGGGGGCTCTGTGAATGGACAAGTTCCCTGAATTCTTGCCCCTTCCCCCAGCTTTTACATAGCCAAGCCCTGGGACAAAAGGCGCCCGGGGCCTGGGGCTCCTTCTCCGGGCTCTTGCCAGCTCCGGGGAGTGCCAGACGGCTGGAGCCACTCCTCATCACACCATTTACATTTTTTACAGCCTCCCTCCTAGCTCCGACCCCCTTCTCCCTCAGGGCCATGGCCAGGGCTGCAGGTCCACCAGGCCCCAGGGGTCTCCTCACAGTTTCCCGGAGGTTGAGGGCAGTGGCCTGTGAAGCACACAGTCAGGGCCGCAGAAATACAGATGGGGCTCCATGCTGGGCCCACATCCTAGAATCCTGGGCTGAAGGTGCAGCCCTTTGTTCGGGACAGTTTATCCCCTCCGCCCAGTAGCAGCGGCTGGAATTTGCTTCCCTGTGCCTTGCAAGCCTGATTCCAGGCCCCACAAGGTGACTTCCCTGTAGGATACTGGTCCCTATCTTTCTTGCATGACTCCCTAATCCACTGATAATGCAGCTATTATTTATTGAGCACCTACTGTGTGCCAGGGACAGTGCTAAATGCCTTTGCCTCTGTTCCTTCATTTCTCACAGCAACTCAAGATGAAATAAGTGTGGACTCTATTTTCCAGATGAGGAAAGAGGTTCTCAGAGAGGACAGGCTCATCCCAGGCCTCTACTCGGTCAGCTGCCAACCAACGGTCAGCAGTAGTGCCGGGATGTGAACTCACACCCCTCACCTTGACTGTGAGTCTGAGGACCGATTGGGCAACTCCTCCCTCCAACTCTCTTGTGCAATCCCCCAGTCCCTGTTGTTTATCTGTTTACCAGCTGGCTCTAAAGTCGGCCAAGGCATCCTTCTGATCTTTTCTGATCCTCAGGACGGGCCCCAGTGGGCTCCCCTTGCCCTCCAAGGTGGCCGCTACAGAAGCCCATGTTTTGTTTCAGACAGTGGTTAGTAGGGCAGGCCAGGACAAAGGAGAGTTATTTCTCACTTCCGTGCAAGGCCCTGTGGAGACTTGGGCCTGGCTCTGTTTGTGCGGCTCCCTGACCCTCCATCTCATGCAGGCCCTGCCCTTGTGGACCGAGCCGAGCTTCCGACAAAACCAGTGCTGCCTGCTTCTGACTGCCACGTTCCATGTCTCCCAATAGCCCCCCGCACTGCTTCCCACTTCCTAGGATATGGGCCAGCACATCAAAAGACACCCTGAAGGAAAAGGAATGAAAATTCTGGCCCCTGGCCACCTCCCGCCTCAGACAGAAAAGCTGAAATACAGCCACAGAGGTGGCCATGGTTTTGGTTAGCCCAGCCAGTCCTCAGCGCCTCAAAGGGCTGAGCGGTCCTGTCCCTTAAAGGACTCAGAAGCCACTTCAGCCGCAATTCTCTGCGTGTACCTAGCAAATGACAACACGAAGTGCTTCCTTCATTCATTTACTAAAACCCAAGAGAAATACATAAGTATATAAATACTTCTCTACATACTATGTTCTCTGATTAAGCAATTCCATTTTGTGAATCTTACAAATGGAAATGTTTGTACAATGTGTGCAAACATGTCTCCTGCATGTTTTTTTGTAATAGTGAAAAAGTGGAAGCAACCTAAGTGTCCAGTTCCAACAAATTGATTAAATACTTTATTGTACCTTCCTACAATCAAATATCCTGCAGCCTCTAGAAGGTGTGAGCTAATTTTATATGCACCCACCAGGAACATGATCCATGACATATTGTTGGGTGAAAAGAAGCATGTAGCAGAACAATACATAAATGGACATTTCATTTTTGTTTTAAAAATGTATTTATTAAGGTGGAAAGTAGATAGATAATTTTTTAACTTGAAGATTTAGGACAGTGGTTCTCACATTAACTGCACATTGGCATACCCAGGAATTAAAAAGATCCAGAGGTGTAGGTTCACTCCAGACCATGTGTTATATATCACAGTCTCTTGAGGAGGGAGGCAGTTTTTTAACCTCCCCAGGTGATTCCAATGAGCAGTCAACTTGGGAGACACTACCTTAAAAAAACAGAAGGAAGGAAATGTTGACTCAGAAAGGAAAATGAAGCTGTAAACTTTTTACATGAAGTCTACATAGATATTACGTACTCTGCTCTTTCTAGGGAAAGAAGGTGATTGGACTGCCTCGAATCATCACTAACCTTCTGTCAACAATGGCTTAGTTGAGTTTAGCCCTGAGCGATATCAGACTTTCTGAGGACACAGGTGTTACAGAAGTTGACCACTTCAGGAGATTTTATCTCCAAGGGCAGAAGGAAGGTTATGAGCTCACCTTGCAGCACTGTGGGCCTTATTAGTAAACGGGGACACAAATGAAGCACTTTACACAGTGCCTGACAAGGTGGAGGTGCTTAATAAGGGTAGCTTATTAGTTTTCAGGAATGGAAAGAGCTCAGAGATGATCTTTGTGCCTACTGAATTCCAGGCAAATGTACATTGTGGCCTGTGATCCTTCCAAACAAGCCTCTGAGGCCAACTTTCATATCCCCATTTTAAAGAGGAAGAAGCCAGGGCTGACTGGGATTGACATCTTGTAAAGAACCTGCCTGCCAATGCAGGAGATGCAAGAGATGTGGGTTTGATCCCTAGGTTGGAAAGATGCCCTGGAGAAGGGAATGCCTACCCGCTCCAGTATTCTTGCCTGAAGAATTCCACGGACAGAGGACCCTGGCGGGCTGTAGTCCATGAGGTCGCAAGGAGTTGGACGTGACTAAACACGCACTCACACACACAAGCTAGAATTAAAAGCCAGTTGTGCCCAACTGTGTATTTTCTACTTTGCTTCCCACCCTCTGTCCCTTCTTAGGGACCTTTGGGGCAGGGGTTTAACTGTGAATAGGCTTCTCATGTTTAGACTCTCAGGCAGGGAGTGTGTGGTCAAGTTATCTGGGATTACTCCGCTTAGAGATGACAGGACACCTTAAAAGACTATGCCCGAAAGTGGTTCTGGAAGGCCTGAAGTTGAAAGCCACACAATGAAAGAAAAGTTCTATCTCTGAGCCTGAAAGGAAATGTTAAGGGCTTACGGTATTTGCTCTGCACAGCAGACAGATCCAGGCAGAAGACCCCTCCTATGTCCTACCCAAATCTTCCATCCGCTCCTCTCTCAGAACAGCTGCTTGAATCTGGTTTTCACACCAGTGTTTCCTGGCCTGGCAGGCAAGTTTATCTTCTCACCTCAGAGGATTTGGTTCTATTCCTGTTCTTTTTCACTTCCCTTGAAAAAGGGGTGCTCTTGGTCTTTGCCCTATTCTCTTCTTCCCTCTTTTCATGCCAGTTGAATCAAATATTCAAACCCAGGGATTTGGGGACTTGCCTGATGGTCCAGTAGCTAAGGCTTTGTGCTCCCAATGCAGGGGGCCTGGGGTTCAATTCCTGGTCAGGGAACTAGATCCCACTTGGTGTAACTCAAAGATCTTGTGTGCTGCAGTGATTGAAGATCCCATGTGTCACAACTAACAACCGGTGCAGCCAAATAAATAAATAAACTTAAAAACAAACAAACAAAAAGAAAACAAAGAAAAAAAAAAAAGCAGGGATTTATTGAGTATCTACCATAACCATCAATCCTGAAGAGTGTGCCTTAGATTATCAAGTGCTCCCTCCACTTGGAATCTCTGCTCTATCATCCTTGTCTCCCAGGCAGCAAAGCTCCCATGCCACCTCTTCCAGGAAGACTTCACGGATCTCAGCTGTTTCACGTCCTCATGGCATTTGCACATCTCTCTGGCACGGCTTCCCATATCCTGTACTTGGTTCATGGCTATTTGTAGGTATGGCTTCCCCCATAGACTGAGCATTTCCTTGAAGGCAGAAACAATCTTTCCTTTATCTTTGTATTCTTCAAGCACCTAACTCAGTGCTTGGCATATTAAGAAAAAAAATTTGCACAGTTGTTTGCCGATTATACCGTTTCCCCTCAAAAAGGATTTTAAGTGCCTTACTGAAATACATAAAGAGTAGCAGAAGTAGGGCTAAAGAAAAGCAAGGGTAAAGAAATCATGGAATGAGAACTAATAACAATAACAAAAATAATATGTGAGTACTTACTATTTCAGAGCATTGTTCTAAATGATTTACATGCATCACCTCATTTAATCTTTTTTTAAGGTTTTTTTTTTTTAAATGTAGGCCATTTAAAGAAATTAATTAATGGTTGCAATGGGTCTGTTTTCTCACATGGGCTTTCTCTAATTGTGGCGAGTGGGGGCTACTCTTCCTTGCAGTTCACAGGCTTCTCATTGAGGTGGCTTCTCTTGTTGCGAAGCATGGGCTCCTGATGCGTTGGGCTTAGTAGACGCAACGTAGGAGCTTAGTTGCTCTGCGGCATGTGGGATCTTCTGGACCAAGGATGGAACCAACGCCTGCACTGGCAGGCGGATTCCTATCCACTGTACCACCATGGAAGTCCTGCTGTGGACCATTTAAAAAGTCTTTATTGCATTTGTTGCAATATTGTTTCTGTTTTGGTTGTTTGGCTGCGAAGCATGTGGGATCTTAGCTTCTTAAGAAGGCGAAGTCCTCACCACTGAACCGGCAGGGAAGTCCCACCTCATTTACTCTTTATAATAATCCTACGAAGTGATTACTACTATAATTATTTCACATTGAGGAAACAGAGATGCAGAGAGGTTAAGTCACTTGCCCAAGTTCACTCAGTGGGATGTGAACACTGGCGATGTGGTTCCAGTCGTGCTCAGAACCACAGCCTTCAGAATACCACCCACAGGCATTCTGTAAGTAGGGCTGGGTTCGGAATCTGGCTCTCAGGTTTCTAGCAGCCAAAGCTAAGAAGGAAAGGCATTCAGTGACAGGACTGATTGTATTTATTGAAACAGTAAACCAAATCCTTGGAAGTAATGCAGCTTTTTGTAACCTTGATCCCGACAGAACTCCTCAAGCAGACACTGCTTTCCAAACTTTATTAGCCTTCCATGGGTAAAAAATCACTGAACTCCCCAATACAGGTATTTTTGTTTATATTTACACAGATGCATTGAGGAACTGATATATCATGTGCATTGTGAAACAAACAGAAACTGACGAGAATGAGAGAAAATACAATAACACTTGGAAATACTGCTGAGGATCATCTTGTTCGGTCCCTGGGTAGACTCAGGCCCCTCGGGGGCTCCCTGGTACAGTAGGTGGGTCTATGGGATGGGTCCTGGCAAGAGATAACACTGGCTGAACTCACATCACCATTTCTTTTAACAACCAAATCATGATGCAGAAAATGCGTTTCAGTGACAGCAGTTCTAGAGGGACCCAAGTAATGTGGTCCAAATGAATACATCTGATTGACTGGTTCAATCTAGTCATAGCTATTTTATTAACTATGTATATGTGCTGTGTGTGCTGTGTTAGTCACTCAGTCGTGTCTTATTCTTTGTGACCCCATGGATTGGAGCCCGCCAGGCTCCTCCATCCATGGGATTCTCCAGGCAAGAATACTGGAGTGGGTTGCCATGCCTTCTTCCAGGGGATCTTCCCAACCCAGGAATCAAACCAAATCCTGCATTGCAGGCAGATTCTTTACCAGCTGAGCTACCAGGAAGTCTTCCCTAGTGGCTCAGATGGTAAAGAGTCCGCCTGCAATGTGAGAGACCTGTGTTCGATCCCTGGATCAGGAAGATCCTCTGGAGAAGGGAATGGCAAGCCACTCCATTATTCTTGCCTGGAAAATCCTATGGACGGAGGAGCCTGGTGGGCTCCAATCCATGGGGTCACAAAGAGTCGGACCTGACTGAACAACTAACACACTCACTACCAGGGAAGCCCAACAATGTATATAACAAATATTATATGTTATTATATATTATATGTAACTAATATTAATTGAGCCTTTTCTGTATGATATTGTATTCTTCTTACAATCCTTTGAAGTGATTATCACTATAATTATTTTGCAGAGGAGGAAACTGAGGTTCAGAAAGGTTAATTTGTTCATGGGATATACCTGGGGATTAAACTTGCATTTATTAGATTCTGAAGCCAATGCTCTTAATCCCTTTCTCTACAGCCTCAGAAAATTTGTATATAGATGGTTTTAAACAGTAGTTTCCCCCTTTTACAATTTTTTTTTAATTTACCACAAGAATACATCCTTGCGGTAAAAAAATGCACACAAAGCTGAAGTGTGCTAAGTCAAAAAGCCACTTCTTTCCACAAACAAAACTCACCTGGGGTTTCCATTAGTCCACCCTTTCTAAAGTCTTCTAGACCACTTTCTACTCACTGAACATGTATATATACATATCAATTTTGCAAAAGTAGGATCAGAACATTTATTTTACTGCTAACTCCCTCTTTAACGTGGCTATCTTTCCAGGGTGGTTCATGCCGATGTATTCACATATTCAGAGCAGGTAACACAATTGACTACTCCTCTCTTCTTAAAATATTCTCTCTGGATTTTTCTTTCCACTTCTTTGCATTTTTCCGTTGGCTGACTCTAAAGTCCCTTTTCTTTCTCTCCTTTTCCTCCCCTTCTTATTCTTCTCCATGGGCTCTAGAGCTCATCTATCTATATGCTAACAACTTCCAGCCTTACTTCACTCCTTACTTGGAACAGGGCAATTTTCTCTGGCTTCAGCTTGCTTTGTTATTAATTTTAAGTCTAATGGAGAATGTATATATGCATTTGCTTATACTGGCAAAAAGAAACTCTGGAAGAGAACTAATGAAAGGGGCTACCTAAAAAAAAAAAAGAAAGGGGCTACCTAATGTGTGGCGGTGGGGAGTGGAGGGAACTGGGAATAAATTAACCAAGATCTAGGGTACCAGGCCTGAGTTATGAACAGAATAATTGGGAGAACTTGGATTTGGCCTTTGGCCTTGTCTCCCCTTTATGAATGAAACAGGTGACAGAAAAAAAATTGTAATGAACTTGCAGGGAGAGGACTGCAAACTCTTGAAACCTTGCCTGAGGCCTAGCTGTTCCAGTGTGGTACCTGTGCCTGTTTTCTTTGGGGTAGAGGAGGGGTAAGTTATCCATAAGCCTTCTCCCCAGTCCAGGTAAATTCCTCAAGGGCACCTAGCAAAAGCCCTGTGAATAAAGCAGATGTCAATCTAGTGACTTAGCCTACACTTGGCAAGCTCTGCTCCTGGCTAAGGACAGGGCTGCCTGCCCTCTGCCTAAAAGGAAACACTGCATGCAGGTAAGTTTCCTTCCCCTTTTCTTCCATAAACTGATACTTCCTTTGTCAAGAACAGATATTCAACCTTTCTATTATAAAACTTACTAAACACATCAATTATAGTATGGTAAAATGAACCCCTGATTCAATAATTATTGATATTTTGCCATATATGCTTTACTCTTTTTTTTTTAATTAGGTAGTAAAAGATCAGTGCTTTAATGGTAAATGGTATGGGCTGGGGATATGCTTTCTTCTTCTTTTCCTCTGATTGTTAAAGCGCAAATACCTGAAGGCCTACCATTTCACCCCTAAATTCTTATATACATATCTGAAAATTTAGGACATTTTCTTACTATTATCTCTAACAAATTTAACATTAATTCCTTGGGTTATTACCCATTCCTTAGAATATGCTAATATCCAGCCTATATTAAAATTTACCACAGAACTAAATGACTTTCAAGCCACAAAGGGGAATTCCCTGGAGATCCAGTGGTTAGGACTCTGCTATTTCACTGCTGAAGGCCCAGGTTTGATCCCTGGCTGGGGAACTAAGGTCCCTCAAACCTCCCAGCCAGGCCAAAAAAGGGGGAAAAAAAGAATGCTAGATTGGAGTTGCAAATAAAACCAGATAAGCTAGCATTAGCCCAACAGCACAGGTTTCTGAGAAATGCTGGTGCCCAGGAGTGAGGGGCTTTCCTTGCGAAAAGCAGCTAATAGCAGTTCTTCTTACTGAGCACTTACTGTGAACCTCCCCCGGGGTTAGGGCTTCTGACCGGAAGACACATTAGCTCTTTGCGTGTCTTCACAGTCTAGCTCAGTTGGTAAAGAATCTGCCTGTAGTGCAGGAGACCCAGGTTCTATCCCTGGGTTGGGAAGAGCCCCTGGAGAAGGAAATGGCAACCCACTCTGTATCCTTGCCTGGAAAATCTCATGGACAGAGGAGCCTGGTGAGCTGCAGTCCATGGGGTCCCAAAGAGTCGGGCATGACTGAGTGACTAATACACAGTACTGAAAATAATGCCTATGTAGAGGCTCCACTGATTGATCATCATATCTCCCTGGTTGGTAAAGTTTTCTTGGCTGCCAACGGGTGACATCATTGTTTAATTCAATCATTTGAACAAAGTCGATGTTATTATCTCTGTTTTACAGAGGAGGGAATCAGAGGGTCAGATTTGTCCCTAACTAGGAAGTAAGGAAGCAACAGTTAGAACTGGACACAGAACAACAGACTGGTTCCAAATAGGAAAAGGAGTACATCAAGGCTGTATATTGTCACTCTGCTTATTTAAGTTATATGCAGAGTACATCATGAGAAACGCTGGACTGGAAGAAACACAAGCTGGAATCAAGATTGCCGGGAGAAATATCAATAACCTCAGATATGCAGATGACACCACCCTTATGGCAGAAAGTGAAGAGGAACTAAAAAGCCTCTTGATGAAAGTGAAAGTGGATAGTGAAAAAGTTGGCTTAAAGCTCAACATTCAGAAAACAAAGATCATGGCATCCGGTCCCATCACTTCATGGGAAATAGATGGGGAAACAGTGGAAACAGTGGCAGACTTTATTTTTTGGGGCTCCAAAATCACTGTGGATGGTGACTGCAGCCATGAAATTAAAAGACGCTTACTCCTTGGAAGGAAAGTTATGACCAACCTAGATAGCATATTGAAAAGCAGAGACATTACTTTGCCAACAAAGGTCCATCTAGTCAAGGCTATGGTTTTTCCAGTGGTCATGTATGGATGTGAAAGTTGGACTATGAAGAAGGCTGAGCGCCAAAGAATTGATGCTTTTGAACTGTGGTGTTGGAGAAGACTCTTGAGAGTCCCTTGGACTGCAAGGAGATCCAACCAGTCCATTCTGAAGGAGATCAGCCCTGGGATTTCTTTGGAAGGAATGATGCTAAAGCTGAAACTCCAGTACTTTGGCCACCTCGTGTGAAGAGTTGACTCATTGGAAAGGACTCTGATGCTGGGAGGGATTGGGGGCAGGAGGAGAAGGGGACGACAGAGGATGAGATGGCTGGATGGCATCACTGACTCAATGGACGTGAGTCTGAGTGAACTCCGGGAGTTGGTGATGGACAGGGAGGCCTGGCGTGCTGCAATTCATGGGGTTGCAAAGAGTCAGACATGACTGAGCAACTGCACTGAACTGAGGAAGTAGAGGAGCTGAGATTCATCTCAGGTTGGTCTGACTCCAGAGTCTTGAGTGGTCATCTGTCTTGGTCATCACCAAAGGACTCTGGTAGGAGTAGTAAGGGCCTGAGCCATGGGTAGAGTCCTGGGCGAAGAGAGGGTAAAAGAGAAGAATGGAAGAGGAGGGGAAGAAGAAAACACAGAAAGGAACAAAGAAAGGAAGTTTACGATGTCATGGAGCTAAAACTAGCAGCCATTGGATCCAGAGCCACAGTAGATAGTGCAAACAGGTGTTTGTTCCTGTGGGATGAATGAGAAGCTTTTGAATCTCCACCCTCAAAACTCTTGAGTCAGGTCCGTAGACACCACTGTGTCCTCAGAGCTAGCCCAGGACCTGGCCCATGCGAGGAGCTCAGATGAATGATAGTGCATGAATGAATGTGTGAGTAAGTAATAGAATGAATGATGGTCTACTATGTAAATTATTTAATAAGGCACTGAGTGGCTGAATTAATTAAATGGCAGACGGATAAATTTTTTAAATCTCCATAGGAGAATGAGGAGAGAAGACAGCTAAATCTAAAGCACCATTATGTCCAGAGCATTTTATCATGAGATCTGTGCTAAGAGAAGGCAATGGCACCCCACTCCAGTACTCTTGCCTGGAAGATCCCATGGACGGAGGAGCCTGATAGGCTGCAGTCCATGGGGTCGCTAAGAGTCGGACACGACTGAGCGACTTCACTTTCACTTTTCACTTTCATGCTTTGGAGAAGGAAATGGCAACCCACTCCATGTTCTTGCCTGGAGAATCCCAGGGATGGGGGAGCCGGGTGGGCTGCTGTCTCTGGGGTCGCACAGAGTCGGACACGACTGAAGTGACTTAGCAGCAGCAGCAGTGCTAAGAACTTCATAAGCAGTTTTTCATTTAATCCTCAGAGCAAACTCTGTGGTATTATTTTCATTCTTTAAGTGAGGAATTAGGCTTGAAGATGTGAGAAGACACGTTCAAGGGCATGTAGCCAAAGAGCTGGAAATTCAACTTGGCCGTTACACCCAAAAGCTCAGGCTTTTCATTACACAATGAGTGCTCAATCAATATTACTTCACTCAATACAGGACTTGTTTTTTGTAGCTGCTGCCAAAACAGGTGAACCCCCACTTATACAACCCTTGGAAAGCTGTACATTTAAATATAGGTAATTACTTAGCTCATTATGTAAAGGAATATTGTGTGTCCCTTTGTAAGTGAAGGACTGCCTTGAACTCATCTGTTTCCTAAATCTGAATTTTGTTCAAAGCAAGGTACATATTAACTAAAGATGTCTACTTGGAGGAGTTTTTTAATTATTGCTGGGAATATGGAATTTTTGGTGTTTGGATAACTTATGACCAGGCCCTTAATTTTGTGACACCTCATCTTCATGGTTTAAATAAAGGTAAATTAAAATGTACCTTATCCAGAATCCATTAAAGACAAGACACATTCAATATATGTAAAAATAAACAGATTTCTTCAGGATAAAAAAAACCTAAGCCAAGTCCAATTATGAACCACAAACTCAGAAAAAAATATTTCTATTATAGACTAAGAACTGTCTTTATACAAAACTCTCTTTAATCAGTAAGAAAAGGTCTATAACCAAATAGCAAAATGGGCAAAGGAAACATAAATGACTTTTAAATATATGAAAAATGTTCTCATTTACTCATAATAAAAAAATATAAATTAAAACCATACTGATGGACTAATTTTTTCACTTATTAGATTGGCAAAGATAAAAAAATGTGATAACACACTATACTTAAGGGGAGGGAGAATATATCTTTTGTTTTAGAAGAAATAAGCTGGCGCTACTTCTATGAAGAGAAATTTGGCAAAATCTATCTAAATTACTCTACATGTATATTTTGAAGGTATAGTTATATCTGCTGCTGCTGCTGCTGCTAAGTCACTTCAGACATGTCCGACTCTGTGCATCCTACGTATATGCAAAATTATGTATGTGCAAGGTTACCATTGTAGCATGGTTGAAGAGCAAAAGAAGGAAATGATCTTACAATTCATCAGTAGAGGACTAGATAACATATAATGTTTATTTACAAAATGGAGTTCATGCTACATCTAGATATGTGCTAATATATTTCCGAACATCCACATGAGTCTACAGAACTCATGAAATGTATCTAGTTCTAATTGAGATATGCTTTAAATGGAAAACGCACACTAGATTTGGAAGACTTGGTATAAAAAAGTGAATGACACATCTCAATAATTTTTTACATTGATTTCCTGTCAAAATGATAATAGTTCAGATATGCTGGTTTAAATAAAATTTATTGTTAATTTAAAAAAAAAAAGTTTTTATTGAATTTGTTACAATGTTGCTTCTGTTTACGTTTTGGTTTTTCAGCTACATGGCATGTGAAAGCCTGACCAGGGATCGAACCCAGCCCCCAGCATTGGAAGGCAAGATCTTAACCACTGCACCACCAGGTAAGCCCCTCACTTGTCCTTTTTAAGGGCTTCACTGGTGGCTCAGACTCTAGATAAAGAATCCGCCTGCAATGCGGGAGACCTGGGTTGGGAAGACCCCCTGGAGGAGGGCATGGCAACCCATTCCAGTATTCTTGCTTGGAGAATCCCCATGGACAGAGGAGCCTGGCAGGCTACAGTCCATGGGATTGTAAAGAGTCGGACAAGACTGAGCACAGTTCCTTTTAACTTTTCAAATGTGGCTGCTAGAAAGTATAAAAGGAATGTGTGCCTGTCTTTACATTTTATTGAACAATGGTGGCTCTGGGTAAAAAATTAAAGTGAGAAAAACCAGGGGATAAGAGTATTTAGCATACTACATTTATGCTTTAAAGAAAGGACAAAAGTGCTTTCTGAGAGATTTGCTTCTTTATACATATTTCTGGAATGATACCCTAGAAACGATGATATTGGCTGCTTCTGGAAAGAGAAACTGTAGATAGAGGACAAGGCTGCAATTTGAATCTTGAGTCCTTTAGTAAATTCCTGAATCAATATTTACAAGCATTTTGAATAATATACAGTGATACAGTACTCCCCCCCGCCCAACTCCTAACCCCATTCCAATATCCCCAGTGGATGCCTGAAACCCTGGAGAGGACCTAACCCTCTGTAAACTGTTTTCCTTACACTATCTAGGTGGGTAAAGTATACAATGTGGATATGCTGATCAGAAGAATGAGTCACTCACTTCCTAGCCAAGACAGAGTGGGACCAACTGTGGGGCAATGAGCGATTTCAGCATGCTACTCATGAACATTTGCTTCTGGAAGTTTTCATTTAATATTTTTGCACTGCAGTTGACCTCAGGTGGCTTAGACAGTAAAGAATCCACCTGCAAATTCAGGAGACCTGGTTTCGATCCCTGGGTTGGGAAGATCCCCTGGAAGAGGGCATGGCAACCCACTCCAGTATTTTTGCCTGGAGAATCCCCATGGACAGAGGAGCCTGGCGGGCTACAGTCCACGGGGTCGCAAAGAGTCTGAGGATTAAGAACAACACAAGTGAAATCGAAAAAAGCAAAACTGTTGATAAGGAGGGACGACTGTATTATTCTTTAGATGTTGTGTATATAATATACATTATGTACATGTATAATATATATTAGTCAAAAGTAGCTTAAAATATTTAATGTAGAATAAAAATATGCACAGAGAGGCTAGAAAAATAGACAAGTATATATTCATAGAAAAAGCTGAAAATGTGCAGGAAAAGAACTGGCAGTTCTTTTAGTTCTTGTAGTGAGGAGAATGTATTATGGACGAAAAGGGAGAACTTACTCTGTTTTTTTGTTCTGTGCCATTAGGGTCTTTTGTAAAGACAGAGTTTAATTTGTGTAGGTCTAAGAAAAGAAACTAGATTAGAAAGAAATGTACATCTGTTCACAATAGCTGTCTTCATATAATGAGATTATAGGTAATTTTTTCTTCCTACTACTTTAAAGATTCTTCCAATTATTCTACATTTTCCCAATTAGTCTATAAAGATTCTTACTTTGGTAGTGGAAGCACCAGCAAACCTTTGAATCACTAAGGTTTCTTTTTAAAAAATACTTTTAAAGATTCTATTGGCCTTTTAGAGAATTTTAAATTATCTTCATTGCCTTTTTAAATAATAGTAAGGAATGCGGACTCCTTATAAAATGTCAAACGACACAAAGCTACGCGGAAAGAAAAAGTATCTCGTAATTCCATCTCCTTCTGCAAAATCACCACTGCTCTCTGTAAATTTTAAAATATTGCATTTATGTTAAGCCACTGGAGAGGCTGAGAACTCGAATATACTTGCTTTGTGCCAAGCACAGTTTTAAAAGCTTTCCATTTATCTTGTTGAGTATACCTAGCAACATTGGGGGTAAATGTTATGTCCCAATAACCACTGAATCAGGCCTCTGAGGTTTAAAACAACTTGTCTAAAGCCATGTGGGAAGATCACCTGAAGAAAGGAAATGGCAATCTCCTCCAGTATTCTTGCCTGGAAAAATCCCAATCCGTGGGGTGGCAAAAGAGTTGGACGCGACTGGGCTACTTAACAACTACTTTAGTATGGGGGCAGGGTTGGCATTCAAATCCAAGTCCAGGAGCGTCTAAACCACAGCCTCAGGCGATTGCCATCATGGTGGGTGGGGCTGGGGTGATTAAGATGCCGGGACAGGACCTGAGTTCACTTCTGTGGCCCCCCGCATCCAGCCTTCCTGAGGATGGACATTTGATAAAGGATGTTTGACTTAGGTGATAAGTGTAGGGTTCATGATTGGCAGAGGAGAAAATGTTAATAGTGGAGCTGGGGCATAATCGACCCTGGAGGGCATTTTACAGTGGTAGCCGGGGGTAGGGCGATAAAGAGAGGTGGGTGGAACGGAAGCCAGGGAGAAGCTGCTGGCCCCAGCACTCCAAAGGGTTAAGGCCGGGCAGGAAAGCCCCTGGGGGGAGCTACCACTAAAGGCTGCAATCTGGCCGCCCTCACCTCCCCCACCAGCGGGGGAACTGGACGGGCGGATAGGACTAGCTCCTCCGGGATTATCTGAGGCCTCTGGGCTGAGGTGAGCTGCCGGGAGGGACGGAAGCCCCAGGTACCACACGCTCCTACCTGCCTGCGGGGCTCAGAAAGCCCGGCTTATCCTGGGATAGGCGCCCTGACCCTGGACGGAAGCATCTTTGGCACTCCCTCTCATTTTGGGGGTGAGAGGTGTTGAGTCTCAAGGCAGGGGGATGCTCAGAGCGAGGTGGGGATGGAGGCCTTTCTGGAAGGGAAGGGGCCTGCACCAAAGTGGGGGCAGTGAGTTCTCCAGCCTCCCCCGTCTCACGGGGCCAGGGATGGGGGAGCTGCCTCATGGAAGAGATGCATCCTGGGGGTTCAGGGAGCCCCAAGTTCTCTAACCAATCAGCCAAGGCCAGTTTCCCCAAGCCCTCAGCTTCACTCTCGCCCCCCTCCCCCTCTTAGCCTGGCCGCAGATTCTTCTTTTCCTTCGGTCTTTCTATCTAAACCTTCTCCTCCCCTCCCCTCCCCCCAAACTCTTTGGAAATCTTTCAACTTTCTTTCAAGTTTTCCTGGGCAGTTCGGGGTCCGTTTCAGAGTTAGGTCAGGGTGCCTTAACACCCCCAGCTGGGTAGAGAGGCTGACACAATAGCTTCTATCACTTTACCATTGGAAGTGACCCCCGAATTTGCACTTCTTTCATCTTGGGACCAGAGCCCTTGAGGGTGGGCGATTTCCTGGCGGGGAGTGGCTTAAGCCGCTTCTCCACCGGCCAGTTGGCTGAAGACAGTTCATGCTCAATGGTCCACCACGGATATGACACCAGTTCTGGAGTGAGCGTGGCGCTCAGCTGGGGACGCTGCCCTCAGGGTGACTTAAATGTCCCAAGCTGGAAGGTGGAGAGAGACGTGGATGCCCCCTGGGCTCTGGGCCACCCTCGAGGTCAGTAAACTAGGAAGTTTCCTCTAAATTAGGAAGAGTGGGTGCCTCATGCAGTTTGGAGGCCCCAGGGGATTGAGGGGGTGGCCTTGGGACACCAAAGGGGTCAAAGAGTGACTCTGAAGATGCTGCGGGTACGTGTGTGTGTTTGTGTGTAAGTGTGTGTGAGTATGTGTGTGGAGAGGGGAGGGGAGGCATTGTTTCAAGTTCTCCTTCTCCCCACCCCCACCTCCAGCCCTTCCCCACCCCCACTCGCCTGCCTGTCTCCCCTCCCCTGGCCTTAGCCCCTCCCTTGATGCCCCCAACCCGCCAGCCCTCTCCCCGCCACCTGGGGGCCTCCTGGTGGCTGGAACCACTGCCCATTCACCTTCCCTTCCAGGCACGTGATCCACTAGAGCCCCTGGACTTAG
Organism: Bos mutus; assembly: GCF_027580195.1. NCBI lineage: Eukaryota > Metazoa > Chordata > Mammalia > Artiodactyla > Bovidae > Bos > Bos mutus. Next base: position 23,060,626 of record NC_091626.1, on the reverse strand, counting down.
GAACTCCTGAGGCGTGGTTGATGGGGAGGCCCGAGGCCCACCCTGGTGCCCTCAGGCACTCCTGCTGCCCTTGGTGGTGGGAGGTTCCTTGGGAAGTCACAGTCGTGGGACTTGCCTGCCACTGGGCAGTTCCCTGTGGCTCCCTCATGCCCCACGGGGCCTCCTGGCCACTGGGGGAGAAACCAAGATGGCTGGCGCTCCCTTGAGCCAGGGGCGTAGCCTGGGCGGCTGGGTCAGCATGAGCAGGGGGACTGAAGGGTAGGCAGGAGAGGTGTGGAGCCAGGCCAGGGGAGATGCTAGTCTTACAGAGGCCTGCCTGTGTGGCTCCCTTCATGCTTGTCGGGCTTGCTTTGTGAAGGATGGGGGTCCTTGGTGAGCCGGTGTGAAGTCCAGGGAGAGGCTGGCAGGGAGGGTGTCTGTTCTAGGTGCCAGAGACTTGTCAGCACTGTCTGCGCCTCTCTTAGCCCTGCCCAGAGCGCTGGCTCACTCCTTCTAAAATGTAAGGGACAGAGGCCAAACCTGAGCTTGAGACCCCGTCTGCTTGAAATAAGGAGATGGGGATGGTAGGGGAGGAAAGCAGGCCTTGGTGAAGGCGAGGCTTTGAATCGCCTGCAGAAGCTACCTGTGTCCATTCATCCATTCCTTGGCTCCAGAGCACTTCTTGGGTGTCAGAGATGCTGGCTAGATGTTTTTGGATGTCCTGTTTCCTCCCCTTCCAACCTCAAGCCAGGGGAGCCTGTGTAGCCGGAGAGGCTTTGCCTCCTTGGTTTCACGCCTTTTCAGATTCCTTCTAATAATGGTGGGGCCAGGGGAGGCCAGCTGGGCAAGGCCCCTAGATTAGCTCTCACTTTCTGCACCTTATTCTACCAACGCACCTGGTAATTGCCAGCTCTGCTTGGCCTTGTATTTCCAGGGAGCCATCTCCGAAAAGACTGGTGCACCTGAACCCCATCAACCAATTGTCTACTTAAGTATGATTAAGCCTCCCCCTTCGGCCTCTGCCTTTCCCCACTGCCCCCTTCTCTGCTGGTCCAGACCCACCTGAGTTGTGAGGGTGCAGCGCCTCTCCGGGGAGCTACTTTTTCTCTGCAAGCTTTAGAGAAAAAAAGAAGTAGGGTATTACCTACTCACACCTCCTCTTACCTCTTTGGGGAAGAGAAAGGAATGAGCTAGGGTGGAATGGGGTGGGGCTGGGCCTTGGCCAGGTAGGTAGGGTGGGACAGGGGAGGGAGGAGGGTGGGGTTTGCACAGGAAGAAGTGTGATATATCTGGACGTGCTGGAGGGTATCTGGACCCTGCTGCGGGAGTTCAGGCAAGTCAACTTTCCCTTCCCGGACCTCAGTTTCCTTATCTGTAAAATGGCCAGATTTGTCTGAAAGCCCCAAGAATCCATGTGTTTCTGTATCCTTTAGGTAATGACCATTTCGGGCCCTGTATTTCCCTGGTTGGTGGAATTACAGTGGTTTTGAGGGGAGCTCTGGAGTCAGATTGCTTAGGTTTTGTAGTTTTAATAGCTTGTGGTCTTGGGAGTGTTATTTAATTTAACCCCCAAGCCTCTGTTTCTCTAAGTGTGAACTAAGAGTAGCCATCCTGGTGAAGGTGCAGGTGTGATGGAGTTGTAGCTCCTATGGAGGGAAAGTGAGAACCGCATATAAATAAAATTACTTCTGTAAAGCCTGAAGTCCAAATGCTCATCCAGTGCAAAGCCCACAGAAACTTGTAATCGGACAAGGTAACATCGTGCCCTGTTCCCCACATGGAAGAGCAGGAAGAATCACCCACATGATTTAATTGTCCCCTCTTTTTTGTTGAGATTTTGGTTGAATTACCTAAATGCACATAGTAAGCAGTAGGTAATGGTGGTTATTTTCATAATTTTGTTTGGAAAGTAGCAGAGCAGAGAGCTCATTTATATTCATCCATATAGCAGCATTTACAAGTGATATGCAAGAAAAACAAAACCCCCAGCATCTTTGTTGTCTGCCAGAATGAAAAAGCTCTTCTGTGTGTACAGTTTGTTCCTCAGGGCTCGATTTTTTATCGCATATGGAAGTATTCTTGCTGAAGTTTATCTCCTGAGTCAAAAAAAAAAAAAAAATTTTTTAAAAAGTAAATATAAAGTATATAAAAGATCAACAGATTAAAAGCTCAATTCCAGGGTCAAATAATATGGTACAAATAGAAATTCAGTGGGAGGTTAGATCAGATTTGTCACAAGAACATTAAAAAAAATCTACAGGTAAGAAATTTTTATCCAAAGCTGATTCTCATTACCCAGTTTTTAAAAAGCTCTCTTTTTTATGGTTATCAAGTAAAATTCTGGTGGTAAGCCTTTGGTTCTTTAAAAACTTTTTTTCACCTTTACTGAACCATAATTTACACCCAAACACATCCTTTTAAGAATGCAAGACACATTCCTTTCAGGTGTGCAGTGAGCTGGCAAATGTGTATACCCACACACAATTTTTAAACCCAAAGCTAATCTAAAGGAATTTATTAAACTCTAAGAACAGAGATCTGAGAAAGGTTAATGGTTTCCTTTTTAATTTAAAAAAGTGTCTGCAAAGGAATATTACTCTGTTTTGCAAAACACAGAAAACTTACCAGTAATTAGGAGGATTAGTTTGTCCTGAGAGGTGACTGGCATTTTAAGCTGGAGTAGATGAATCACGGGTCCTAAAGAGCATCTGGTTTCAACTACTGGCTGCGTCGCTTACGTCACCTGGGCAAATGGGGCCAGTGAGGCTCGTTTTGATGGTCTCAGTTTTTTCACCTGTAAGTTGGGGGTGATGGTGGTTCCCACCTTAAAGTTCAAGCGCCAGGATTGGGACAGTGCATGGCAAATAGTCAACCTTCCTTAGCAGATCTCTGTCAGCACAAGGGCTAGGCTGCTGCTAACTCTTTGAAAAGACCATCTCTGTCTCAGGTCAGCAGTTCTAAACTTTTTGGTCTTGGCCCCCTGTGTGCTCTTAAACACTGAAGACCCTGAAGAGCTTTTGTTTATATAGCTTACATTGGTCAACGTACATTACATTCAAAATTAAAACTTAGACATTTAGAAAAGATTTCTTTATTAAAAAGAACAAACCTGTTACATGGTAATGAATAATAGTTTTCATGAAAAGAAACTTTTCTAGAACAAAAAGTGTTTTGTGAGAACAAGTGCATCTTTTAGGTTTTTTATGTCTCTGTAATATCTGGTTTAACAGAAGATAAGTAGATGCTCATCTGCCTCTACATTTAATCTGTGGTGATACGTTATTTTGGTAGAAGTATGTGAAGAAAATCCAACTTCATTCAGAGACAGATGGACAGAGGGACAGGGGAAGGTCTTTTAACTTCAGTGCATGTAGAATCTTAGCTCCCCAACCAGGGATTGAACCCAGGCCACAGAGGTGAAAAACATCAAGTCCTAACCACTGGACCTTAGGAAATTTCTCTAGAAAGAGTATTTTGATAGCTTTTTCAGTGGATATTTTTTGACAACTATACCAAAATTTAACTGGTGGTAGTTCCTCAAACCTTAGTTATAATGCAGAATCTGAAACAATATTCAGGAACTTTGGTACCCTATTATATTAAAATCCTTTGCTTTCTTTTATACTTTGAAATGATCTGTGCCAGACTATTGGTTATTTGGGAAAGGGGGTTCATTGAGTGACAGACCTTCAAATGCTGGCCATTCCATTACATAGTCTAAAAAGTTAGATGTGTTAGTGTCACCACTGATCCCATCAGAAAAATCTTTAGGTACTGGGAAGCTGTCAAGCTCACTGTAGTAGATACAAGTTTTTCAAAATTCTAATTTTCATATGAAAGCTCAAAAATTTTCCCTGACCATAAAGTTTTCCTTGAAGTGACAGGCTCACCTTATTCACTTTTGAGAAAAACATCTGTCAAATATATCCAAGTCTAAACAACTAATGCCACTTAATTTTTCTTTCAAGTTAAAAAACATTATTGTATGAAAAAACATCTAGTTCATCATGCAGCCCAAGCAGCTGTCACTTACTCGTTACATACCACTGTGCAGCAGAAATGCTGCCTGTATTTAAGGCTTGTGATTTAAAAAATAATAATCTTTGCTGCATCAAGGACATTTTGGAGTGGTACTAGCTTTCTTTTTCCCAACTGTGACTACATGGTGGTGAAGAACATAGTGATTTCTAGTTTGATCCATGCTGAGGTACTACTGTTTTACTCCAATGTTAACACAATTGCAAAAATCATATCTTAGTGATGTTATCTTAGTATTATTATGAAAAGAGTTTAACTTGAAGCCCCTCTGAAAATCTCAGGGAACCCCAAGGGCCCATGGACTATACTTTAATACTTGTATTATATAATATGTATAATACTAGAAATGTTGTCGCTCAGTCGTGTTTGACTCTTTTGTGACCCTATAGACGATAGCCTACTAGGTTTCTCTGTTCATGGGATTTTTCAGGCAAGAATACTAGAGTGGGTTGCCATTTTCCTTCTTCAGGGGCTCTTCTCAATCCAGGGATTGAACTCAAGTCTCCTGTGTCTTCTGCATTGTAGACGGATTCTTTACCTGCTGAGCCATCAGAGAATTCCCATAATACTAGATAATACTCTAATATATAAGACCTAGCACTTTTGTGGTACTTTACTATGTGCCAGGCACTTTTCTAAGAATGAATATATATATATATATGTGCATATGTATGTATATATATACACACACACCCATGTATCACCATTTTTTACTTTGTCTCATTTATACACACAACAAGTCTATAAGGTACATTCTTTTATTGTCTCCCTTTTAACAGAAAAGGAACCAGAAGCACAGAGAGGTTGATGACTTGCTCAAGCTAATAGCAGAACCAGGATTCAAAGCCATTCTCCAAGATCGAGCTCTTCCTTTGTACCACTGGGTAATTAAACAAACCCCAGGCGGCACGTAGCCATTTTCTTCCATGGCAGAATGGGAGTAAACAGGCAGTATCTGGAGGGACAGGGCGCAGGAGTGTCATCCGGGTACCCGTCCTGACCTCTGCCCTCTCCCCTTTGCCCTGCTAGGATGACCTCTCGGGAGCAGCTGGTGCAGCACGTGCTGCAGGAGCTGCAGGAGGCGGTGGAGTCAGAGGGCCTGGAGGGTCTCGTCGGTGCCGCTCTGGAGGCCAAGCAGGTCCTGTCCTCCTTCGCTCTCCCCACCCGCCGTGGCGGGGGCCCCGGCCCCCAGGTGCTGGAGGTGGACTCGGTGGCCCTGAGCCTGTATCCGGAGGATGCGCCCCGGAACATGCTGCCGCTGGTGTGCCAGGGCGAGGGCAGCCTGCTCTTCGAGGCGGCCAGCCTGCTGCTGTGGGGTGACGCGGGCCTCAGCCTGGAGCTGCGGGCGCGCACGGTGGTGGAGATGCTGCTCCACCGCCACTACTACCTCCAGGGCATGATCGACTCCAAGGTGATGCTGCAGGCGGTGCGCTACTCCCTGCGCTCCGAGGAGTCCCCGGAGATGACCAGCCTGCCGTCCGCCACGCTCGAGGCCATCTTCGACGCGGACGTCAAGGCCACCTGCTTTCCCAGCAGCTTCTCCAACGTGTGGCACTTGTACGCCCTCGCCTCGGTGGTCCAGCGCAACATCTACTCCATCTACCCGCTGCGCAACCTCAAGATCCGGCCGTACTTTAACCGTGTCATCCGCCCGCGCCGCTGCGACCACACGCCCGCCACGCTGCACATCATGTGGGCTGGCCAGCCGCTCAGTGGCCACCTCTTCCGCCACCAGTACTTTGCACCCGTGGTGGGGCTGGAGGAGGTGGAGGCCGAGAGCGCCCACCCTGGCCCGGCTCCGCTGCCCCCGCCCGCCAAGACCTTGGAGCTGCTCAACCGCGAGCCTGGCCTCAGCTACTCGCACCTGGGAGAGCACTCCAGCGTCACTAAGAGCACCTTCTACCGCTGGCGGCGGCAGTCCCAGGAGCACCGGCAGAAGGTGGCCACTCGCTTCTCGGCCAAGCACTTCCTGCAGGACAGCTTCCACCGCGGGGGCGTCGTGCCGCTGCAGCAATTCCTGCAGAGGTTCCCCGAGATCTCCCGCTCCACCTATTACGCTTGGAAGCACGAGCTCGTGGGTTCTGGGGCCTGCCAGGCCCTGACCCCCACGGAGGAGCTGACGAAGCTGCCGGAGCGGCAGGTTGCCGAGGGGCTGGGATGCTCCTCGACGGCCGCGTCCAGCCCTGGCGTGGTCTTCATGCAGCGGGCCAAATTGTACCTGGAGCACTGCATTGCCCTGAATACTCTGGTACCCTACCGCTGCTTCAAACGCCGCTTCCCGGGCATCTCCAGGTCCACCTACTACAACTGGCGCCGAAAAGCTCTCCGAAGGAACCCCAGCTTCAAGCCAGTGCCGGCCCTCCTGGAGTCTGGGCCTCCCCAGCCAGTGCCGGTGGGCGAAAAGGCCTTGCTCCCTTGGAAGGGTGGTGAGGTCGGAGAGGGGGCAGCAAAAGCCACGGGTGGGGGCCCACCCGCTCCGCGGGCGTTCCTGCCCCTGAGGGTGCCGTTGTCCCGCTGGCAGAGGCGCCTGCGCAGAGCGGCCCGCAAGCAGGTGCTTGGTGGGCACCTCCCTTTCTGTCGCTTCCGTCTCCGCTACCCGAGCTTGTCGCCTTCCTCCTTTTGGGTCTGGAAGAGTCTGGCCCGAAGCTGGCCCGGAAGCCTGTCCAAGCTCCATATCCCGGCCCCCACCTTGGGCAGAGGGAGCAGGAAGGAGGCAGAGGAGAAAGAAGCTGGCAGGAATGTGATAGCTGCCGTGGCCCCCCCTGAAGGGACTTGGCCAATGGCAGCTTCTCCAGGGGAGGATCCAAGGAAGGCCACAGGAGGGCCTTCCAGAGAGGGGGCCCTGCAAGAGGGGCCCACGGCCCAGGGTCGGCCCCCCAGTGGGTCCCTGTCCAGTCACCCTGTGGTGACAGCAGCCGCGGCAGGGGGCCGGGACAGCCAGGTGCTGGTGATGGACATGTTGGCCACCACGAAGTTCAAGGCCCAGGCCAAGCTGTTCCTGCAGAAGCGCTTCCAGTCCAAGAGCTTCCCCTCCTACAAGGAATTCAGCACCCTCTTCCCCCTCACCGCCCGCTCTACCTACTACATGTGGAAACGCGCCCTCTACGATGGTCTCACTCTGGTGGACGGCTGACAGGGAGGTGTGCAAGGGGCTGGGAGGAAGGAGGACCACTTGGGAGAAGGTCAGAGGCCTGAGTCACCCCCTGGCTTGGCCAGGATCCCTTTTGCCTCCACGGTGTCTACCGTGACTCCGAGGGCAGCTTTGTGTTGTTTCCCAGCTCCAGGGCAGAGAGAGCCAGAGACCGGCCATCTGGCCTCCTGTAGACAGCTGCAGGACCAGGGATGTTCTCTTCAGTTGTTTACCATTCTTATTTTTATTATCGCGTCTTGGTTTTTTTAGTCTTTTGATTTAAGTGAGTTGGCTGGGCCCCCTTGCTCGTGTTGGAAGCTCTATGTATGTGGGGACCCGAAGGGAGGTTGGTTAGCTACAGCCGCTTTCAGGTTTTCCCAGGGACACAGGGAGTATTGTAGCGTGGCCATCTGTCCCATTGGGCAGAATATATGCCTTCAGTTTCTTTTGGGGGTTGGCACCCTCTTTACTCAAAGATGTTTCCCAAAGCAATGTTAGAGATCAGATGTGGAGCAGGTCATAACTTCTGCTTGGTGCCCCTAAGGGAGAGGGTGCCAGGTTCCATATGAGCAGAAGCAGAGATGAAGAAGGACCAAGGTTGACCTTTAGGGGAAGGTCCTGAGCCTGATCACTGAGGGCTGACCTGTTCATTGCGAGGAGTTTGGTAAAGGGCCAGGGGAGAGAGCCTTGGGTCCCTGCTTGCTGGTGCTTGGTGCATCTGCTGTGGACCCCTCAGCCCTTGGGGACCCCCATTTTTCTGTTGAGCTCTGCAGAGCCCATGCCCCGTCTCCAGTGAGAGACCACACAGGGGCCAGGCAGGTGAGAGACTGACTTTGCATTGTCCAAAATGAAGTTGGAAAACCAAAGAAATAAAGTGATGTGGTGCTCACAGCCCCTGGTCTCTGGTATTTGTTTTTGCTCTAAGTGACTGCTCCTTCCCATGTTCCCTTTGATTTAAGGGGACTGAGAGTGACCATTTCTTTTCCCAGGTCCAAGACTTGGACAGAGGGAATTGCTCTGGGGTTTCTGCTTAGAATTAGATGTTGACCTTGGATGTTCTTCCAGCTGGGGCAGGGCTTTGGCTGCCTGGAGAGATACTTCCCAACAAATGGGAGTTGTTTAGTTGTTCAGTAATGTCTGACTCTAGCCTGCCAAGCTCTGTCTGTGGAATTCTCTAATCAAGAATACTGGAGTGGGTTGCCATTTCCCTCTCCAAGGTATCTTCCTGACTCAGGGATCAAACCTGTGTCTCCTGCATTGGCAGGCAGATTCTTTACCTCTGAGCCACTTGGGAAGCCCCAACAATGGGAGAAAACTGGCCAACTCAGTATGCTCAGAGGCCAGGCCAGCATGAGTGTCAAGTCAGTGTCAGGCTTCTTTAGTCTTTGAAATGCACCCAGGCAGGCTAGGTCCAGTCGCAGGTGAGGAAACCAAGCCACAGCGTGGTTCACTTGCATGCCCCCTCCAGCATGGCGGAGTATTAAGGCCAGACTTTTGCTTGTTGCAATGCCGTGTCCCTGGAGGAGAAGTTCCCTTTGGCCCTTTCTCCTTGTGTCTAGGTATTCCGTAGTAGCTATCATCCTCCTGGTCTTGGGGAGTCATTGTTGGTTCTGCTATTTTTCACCCCCGCATTGGTGCATCAGCGAGTTCCATTGACTCTGACTCTAAAGTATGCCCCTCCCCTTCATGCTGCTGCCCCACCATCTCTCCTGGTCCACATCTCAGGTTCTCCCTGGCTCCTCCTTCCACTCCTGCCTTATACAATCCATTCTCCAGAGAGCAACCAGAGAGATCTGAAAGCGAAGTCGGGTTCTGTCACTTTCCTATCTGAAAGGTGTCAGCGGCTTCCCTTCACTCTTAGAATTCCTTGCATTGCCTTACACAGTCCTTCCTTCATAAACTGGGCCCTCTGTTGTCCTTACCGCCACATGCAGCCACGCTGGCTGGCTGATCTTGAGCGTGCTGTGCTTACTCTCGCTTTAAGGGCCTTCGCCTCTGTTCCTTTGGATTCTTTGCTCTCTGCCTGGAGTGCTTTGCCTTGTTATCTTTACAGGGCACGCTCCCTAACATTCAAATCTGAGTCACTGCCCCACATCCCATCTACATTCTCTACGTGGTGCTTATTCCCATCTGTTTTTGTTGTTTATTTACTTACTTGATTGTCTTATCCCCACACCTCCTTAACCGTATAAACCCCATGAAAAGCAGGGCTGTCCCTGGCCTGGTTTACACCACCATATCCCCAGCAGGTAGATTAGTTTCTGACTCACAGTAGGCACCACAGTTTGTTTAAAGAAGGAATGAATGAATGCAATGTGATGTCTCACTGTTAACTCTTCAGCTGCTTTTTTTTTTTTTTTTTTTTTTTTTAAATCAAACTGAATCCTATTTCTTGTTGACCATTTTTTCCCCCATCCCTGCCCACCTCATCTAGGCCAGTGACTGCTCTCATCTCTGATTTTTGAATGGTTTCCAAATGGATTCTGCCTCCACTTGGACTATCCCATTTCAGCCTCCCTGACAAAGCCCAGAGTGATCTCAGTCAGACTCGCTACTGCATTTCCCATTACCCTTAGCACAAAACCCAAGCTCTGAGCCCCTACAACCTCTAGGCTTATTTTTCCCCACTGACCCCTCTTGGCACAGCCCTGGTACACACAGCCTCTGGTCCCTCTGTTGCCCTTACCACCCCTGCTTGCCCTTGCCCCCTACCTGCTTTTCCAGGAACCACGCAGCATTGTCATGGCGTGGCCATTGTTCTCTCTCTCACCCTGTGGGGTCTCTACTGAAACCCCAGTGGCATTGTAGTTGCTTGCTGCTGCTGCTGCTAAGTCACTTCAGTCGTGTCCGACTCTGTGCGACCCCATAGATGGCAGCCCACCAGACTCCCCGTCCCTGGGATTCTCCAGGCAAGAATACTGGAGTGGGTTGCCATTTCCTTCCAATGCATGAAAGTGAAAAGTGAAAGGGAAGTCGCTCAGTCGTGTCCAACTCTTCGAGACCCCATGGACTGCAGCCCACCAGGCTCCCCCATCCATGGGATTCTCCAGGCAAGAGTACTGGAGTGGGGTGCCATTGCCTTCTCTGAGTGTAGTTGCTTAGTAGTCTCTTAAAGTCCCTTACAGAAGGGATTGGACAGGTGAGGTTCCTGCCTGACCTGCGATGGCCACCTATAGCCAGCAGGTGGCACTCTGGTGCAGCAGGAGACAAAATCTCTTGTGTTCCTTATTTCCAACTCCAGTTTACCACTCTTAACTGCTGTAGCTGTCAGAAGGTGGCACCAACGTCCATCCTGAGAACTGCCTTGGCTGAGGACGTTGGATTTCCCTGTTTGCTCCCTTCCTAAACCCTCAATCAGAGCAGATCTGATGCCTGGAGCAGCATCTCACAAGAGAAGTAAAAATCACCTGGATCTCTCCCTGGGGGAGTATGGATTCCAGGGCCCTACCTGGACCTTCTGATTCTAATCTTAGACATCAAAGAAGCAGTAATATGCACAGGAGAGAGCTTTTCAACTTTGCCATGCCTCACTTTCTCCATCTGTAAAATAGGGATTGTAGAAATGCCTGCAATATTGCATATTGTACACAGTAATGCTCAGTGAGGGTTTGTTATGTAACAATGACGTCCCTGGGAATCTAATTCCTGTGTTCTAGGAGGAAGCTAATGCCTAAGGAGGTTCTTGCTCAAGTTAGCCTCTGGATTAAAAATGCTCCTGTCCCAAGACGGGAAGGTCCCTTTGTCAGAGGCCAGCACTGAGCCTAAATCTACAGGGAGACAGTTTAGCTTCTCTTGGAAAAAAATTAAGAAAAATGATATGTCAATATTTATTGATTTCGAAAAGGTTTTGTTAAGTGTGGTTCAATTACTCTTCCGTAGAAAATCTGCTTCCTTTATAATCTGCTTAGAAAGGCAGAAATACCTAAGCAGTGGCCATATTTGCTAAGAATACTTCGTGCGGATTCTGAAGTTGACATTTGTTGAAATTATTTGCTGTTTTTTTTGGCACCACTTTCTATATCAGAAGCAAAGGTGGAAAGGAATTCTAGTGAGTGAACAATGTTTGAATAAAGGGAGAAAACAGAATATGTGAGGTTAGCTTTTCACAGTCTGTACTGTTGTAACAATGAGTTCTAAAATTTTGATTATAAAAACTTTACCCTAAAAAAGCAATCAGTTGAAACATGAATAACTAAAAAAAATTTAAGTACCCATCTATTTCCCCCCGGCCAGGGGGCAGGAGTCCTGTGTTTTAGTGGAGATGATCTTATTTACCTTGATGCTCAAGGTTGCTCCTCAAATATTTCCGAAGTCCAGCCGCACTCAGGCCCTTGGGTGGCTCATGGGCCCTGAGCATCACCTCATATCTCACCCCCCCGGCTGTTCCATTTTTGCCTCATTCTCACCAACTACCAAGCTGGACTCCTTCCCCCATCTTCCACCAATGTGCTCTTCTCAGCAGTTTTTACCATGGTTGCTGCCAGCGTCAGGTGATCAGATGACCTGGCCAGAAAGCTGGGTGTGCATCATCCTAGAATTTCCTCTCCTCAACATCGCCATCTCAGGCTTCCCTGGTGGCTCAGGTGGTAAAGAATCTGCCTGTAATGCAGGAGACTGGGATTTGATCCCTGGGTTGGGAAGATCCCCTGGGGAAGGAAACGGCAACCCACTCCAGTATTTTTGCCTGGAGAATTCTATGGACAGAGGAACCTGGTGGGCTACAGTCCAGGGGGTCGCAAAGAGTCGGACTCGACTGAGTGACTATCACTTTCACTTTTCACGTCTTTGTCTCAGCAGGACCATAGGAACGTTGCAAGCTTTTCGTATTTCCACACTGCTGGGTTATCACAGGAAAGAGAATTTGATTGGTTCAGGCCATCCTCATCCTTTCCTCTGAGCACAGGTCTCGTGCCAGGTCACATCTGAGGCTGCCCAAGTCTCGTCCAATCACCTGTGCCTGAGGTGCTGGATCAGCCTTGCTCGCCAGAGGGGTCTGGCAGATGTCATAGGCTCCTCTCCAGCAACCCATGATAGGCTGAGCCCTGTGCCACAAGCTGAGGATACAGAACCATTTGGTCTCAACTCTTGTCCTAGCAAAGGCCTCCGTTTACTGGCAGCTGAGATGTGACTCAGGCTTTCATATGCACACAGTGGGGTCACAAGGGAGCGAGGGCCGGCTTTGGCATTTCATAGCTCACCCTGAACCCCTCCCAGCTTGAAGCTTCCTAGGGCCGCCTCTTCTCCAGGGAATGTAGGCTGCCTGGTGGTCTCAGAAATGCCTCGATTACTCCTCAAAAGACGCTGGATGCTAGTTGTAAAAACTCGCCCCAGTTTGGTGACTGCCATAGGGCAACAGCAACCTGAAGGACAGGCTCCCTGCCACAAGGCAGTTGTTAAGGTGGGGCTGGAAGACTCTGGAGTACAGGTGAGGGGAACCTTCTCATGCCCTTCCCAACCCAGCATGCCTGTGGGTTGTCACTGGCAGGTTCCTGAATATTCCCTTTACTGGTTTAGCTCATGGAAAGGGAGGAGGAAGCTTTCAGGGAGATGAGAAGCAGCTGAAAGCAGGTTTAACGGTATAAAAAATTTTTTTTTTCCATGGAAAATGACTTTGAAAATAGCATGAAATCCACTTAGCTCTAGCGGCTCCTCCCTGCCAGGCAGAGAGAGAGCTGGAGGGGGACCAGGAGGGTATAACCAGGAGAGTTGGGGGCTGACAGCTGCTTGTCGATTACCCTCCCACCTGAGGACTCCAGGGGATGGCAGGGGGGAGACTGCTGGAGGTCCTCCCCAATCCTCACCTGGGCTAGGCTGCAGCTCCCAGGTTGCAGGCTCGGGGGAGGCGCAGGCTGTAAGGAGTCAGGGAGGTGTCTGGGGAGCGCCTGAGTGCCTTTGCGTTCTGACCCCCCAGCCCAGTCTGGCTCGGAAGGGTTGATGCAATTTTATGGCTTGGGTATTTTGACAGTAAGTCAAGCTCAGTTTCTAGGCCTTCTGACTTTGGGCAGAGTTATCTGTTGTCATTTAAGACAGAACTGAGGGACGGTGAGTGGGTATAGCTAGGCAAAGAGTCAGACACGGCTTAGTGACTAAACAACAACAACCCGTTGTCATTTAAGACAGTACTAAGGGGTGGCGAGCGGGTATAGCTAGGCTGCGTTGCAGTACCCAGGACAGGGACTGGTGGCTGTGGAGACTTCAGACCTCGCCTTTGTGGCAACAGGAGGGAGGCTGGTATCTTAGGGAGATCGAATACTTCATTCGTTCATTTGGTCCCCATTTGTTGAGGCCTGGAGGCAAGGGAGAGGAAGGATGCAAAGTTAAGACCTAGTGCTCCTTGGAGGTGTTTAGAAACACTGACCATCCAATTGGTTCTCCATCCCGAGTTCAAAGGTTCTCAGAGGTCTGGTAAGTGTTGTTGCTCAGTCACTTAGTCGTGTCTGACTCTTTGCAACCCCGTGGACTGCAACACGCCAGGCTTCCCTGTCCTATACCATCTCCTGGAGCTTGCTCAAACTCATGTCCATCGAGTCGGTGATGCCATCCAACCATCTGGTCTTCTGTCATCCCCTTCTCCTCCTGCCTTCAATCTTTCCCAGCATCAGGGTCTTTTCCAATGAGTCATTTCTTCGCATCAGGTGGCCTAAGTATTGGAGCTTCCACTTCAGCATCAGTCCTTCCAATGAATATTCAGGACTGATTTCCTTTAGGATGGACTGGTTTGATCTCCCTGCTGTCCAAGGGACTCTCAAGAGTCTTCTCCAAAACCACAGTTCAAAAGTATCAATTCTTCATCGCTCAGCTTTCTTTATAGTCCAACTCTCACATCCATACATGACTACTGGAAAAACCATAGCTTTGGCTGCTGCTGCTGCTGCTGCTGCTAAGTTGCCTCAGTCGTGTCTGACTCTGTGCGACCCCATAGATGGCAGCCCACCAGGCTCCCCCGTCCCTGGGATTCTCCAGGCAATAACACTGGAGTGGGTTGCCATTTCCTTCTCCAATGCATGAAACTGAAAAGTGAAAGTGAAGTCGCTCAGTCATGTCCGACTCTTAGCAACCCCATGGACTGCAGCCTACCAGGCTCCTCCATCCATGGGATTTTCCAGGCAACAGTACTGGAGTGGGGGTGCCATTGCCTTCTCTGATAGCTTTGGCTAGATGGACCTTTGTTGGCAAAGTAATGTCTTTGCTTTTTAGCATGCTGTCTAGGTTGGTCATAGCTTTTCTTCCAAGGAGCAAGCGTCTTTTAATTTCAAGCCTGCAGTCACCATCTGCAGTGATTTTGGAGCCCAAGAAAATAAAGTCTGTCACTGTTTCCACTGTTTCCCCATCTGTTTGCCATGAAGTGATGGTACCGGATGCCATGATCTTCGTTTTCTGAATGTTGAGCTTTAAGTCAACTTTTTCACTCTCCTCTTTCACTTTCATCAAAAGGCTCTTTAGTTCTTCTTTGCTTTCTGCCATAAGGGTGGTGTCATCTGCATATCTGAGGCTGTTGATGTTTCTCCCAGCAATCTTGATTCCAGCTTGTGCTTCATACAGGCCAGTGTTTCTCATGATGTACTCTGCATATAAGTTAAATAAGCAGGGTGACAATATACAGCCTTGACATACTCCTTTCCCGATTTGGAATCAGTGTTTTGTTTCATGTCCAGTTCTAACTGTTGCTTCTTGACCGGCACACAGATTTCTCAGGAGGCAGGTAAGGTGGTCTGGTATTCCCATCTCTTTCAGAATTTTCCAGTTTGTTGTGATCCACACAGTCAAAGGCTTTGGCATAGTCAATAAAGCAGAAGTAGATGTTTTTTCTGGAACTCTCTTCTTTTTCCGATGATCCAATGGATGTTGGCAATTTGATCTCTGGTTCCTCTGCCTTTTCTAAATCCAGGTTGAACATCTGGAAGTTCATGGTTCACATACTGTTGAAGCTTGGCTTGGAGAATTTTGAGCATTACTTTGCTAGCATGTGAGATGAGTGCAATTTTGCAGTAGTTTGAACATTCTTTGGCACTGCCTTTCTTTGGGATTGGAATGAAAACTGATCTTTTCCAGTCCTGTGGCCACTGCTGAGTTTTCCAAATTTGCAGGCATATTGAGTGCAGCACTTTCACAGCATCATCTTTTAGGATTTGAAATAGCTCAACTGGAATTCCATCACCTCCACTAGCTTTGTTTGTCATGATGCTTCCTAAGGCCCACTTGACTTTGAATTCCAGGATGTCTGGCTCTAGGTAAATGATCACGCCATCGTGGTTATCTGGGTCATGAAGATTTTTTTTTTGTATAGTTCTGTGTATTCTTGCCACCTGATCTTAATATCTTCTGTTTCTGTTAGGTCCATACCATTTCTGTCCTTTATCAAGCTCATCTTTGCATGAAATGTCCCCTTGGTATCTCTAATTTTCTTGAAGAGATCTCTAGTCTTTTCCATTCTTTTGTTTTCTTGTATTTTGTTGCATTGATCACTGAGGAAGGCTTTCTTATCTCTCTTTGCTATTCTTTGGAACTCTGCATTTAAATGTGTATATCTTTCCTGTTCTCCTTTGCCTTTAGCTTCTCTTCTTTTCTCAGCTATTTGTAAGGCCTCCTCAGACAACCATTTTGCCTTTTTGCATTTCCTTTTCTCGGGGATGGTCTTGATCACTGCCTTCTGTACAGTGTCATGAACCTGCATCCATTGCTTCCATGTAAATAAATTTTTCAATACCATTTCTAGAGAGCAGGATTTTGAGACAGCCATTTGGCCCTGGCACCTTGATGAGGCCCCAAATCAACTAAAATATCAGCTTCTTAAAAAGTATCATCTCATTGTTGGTAGCTTGCGACTAGCCGTGATAGAGTAGTTGCACCACAGAAACTGGCAAATCCCACACATCAGCCAGATGTGGTGGGGTGCCCAGATGTCCTGTGACACCCCTGTGGTCTTTCTTCTCCCTGCAACACTCTTCCCTAGGTCTTTACAAGATGCCTCTTGTCAGCTTCAAGCCCAAGTCATATTGCCTGTTCAGAGAGGCCCCCTGACCCCCCACCTCACCTGGGCTCTGGTCACTCTGACCACATCCCTTCACGGCTGTCATCACCATGTGAAACAGCTGTTTTCTGGATCATGGTCCGTCTTCCTCACTGGAATGCCTGTCCCCCAAAGAGTGGGAACTCACCTGACTGGTTCCTTGCTTCATCCCTCGGACCAGAACAGGGCCTGGCACATGGAAGTTGCACAAAAGCACTTACTGGGTTAAGAAATAAGTGGGTTTGGAGTGGGAGTCCGGGTGTTTCTTCCTGGGCCCTCTGCCAGGGACTCCCTGTGTGGCTCTCAGTGGAAAGACTGGTGCCAGGCACTGGCATGCTCTTGGCCAGGCCACACTGGGGATGAGAAGGTGGAAGGAGGAAGAGGGGAGAAGGCGGGAAAGGAGAGGGAAGAAAAAAGTCTCTGTTGCTTTAGAAGCTCTTGCACTAGACGGGAATGGGTCAAACACATCAGATCCTTGTCTTGGGGGTAGGGTTGCCGGATTTAACAAGTGAAAATAAGATTAAATTAAATTTCAGATAAATAATTCTTTAATATATGTTCTGTGCAATATTTGAGACATACTAAAACATTATTCATTGTTTACCCAAAGTTAAGATTGAACTGGGTGTCCTGTGTTTTATCTGGCAGCCCTACTTGGAGAGTCGGCAGTGACGAGCTGGCAAGGTCTCCCTGAGCTCTCTGGTCTCATTAGCATCCTCTTGCCAGCTCTCTCTGTGGGAGATGGCAGAGGACCCCCGTACCCCCATCTTTCTCCCCATGTATCCAGAGAGATACTGAGCACCTTCACTTTGACCACCAAGTGGCTTTCACCTGAAGCGCATCTGGACCATGCTGTGGGCTGGCCGTGTTCAATGTGGCTGAGCATGACAATCACCTGGGTGCTTTTAAACTGGCTTTGCCCAGGCCTAGTCACAGGCCAATTCTATCAGAACCTCTGCGTGATCTCATTAACCTGCCTTGTGATTTTACCTTCTGAATATCTCTAAAATCTGCCCACTTCTCCCCATGTTTATCATCACATATTGGACTGTATTACACCCTGAACCAACCTCCCACAGGTACATTCTAGCCTCTTCTAACCTGTTCTTCAGGTTGCAACAAAGAGGGCATTTTTGAAACATACGTCACTAAACACGTCATGTCCCTTGCTTAAAATCCTTCAATGCCATCCCTTTCTTTTCTTAGAAAAAAGATCAAAACAGTAGCTTTACAGTGGAGAAATGTGACAGACACCAATGAGATCAAGTGATTGAGGTTAATAATACTAGGAATAAGACATACAACTTCTATGGAAGTCTTGCCAGAAATTCATAATTTGGTCTAACCCCGAGGAAACATCAGACAAGCTGAAACTGAGAGACATTCTACATAATAAATGATGAGTACTCTTCAAAAGTCTGAAGGTTTTGAAGAATAAAACTGAAAATGTTACAGATTGGAGGAGACAAAGGAGACACAATAAACAAATGGGATGTGGACTCTGGACTGGATTCCGGAATAGGAAAAGGAGATTAGGGGGAAATGGGTGACATTTGAATAAGCGCTGTAGTTTGTTTAGTAGGATCATACCAATGCTATTTTCCTGGTTTTGAGAACTGTACATACTCATGTGAGTTGCTAGTCTTAGGGGAAGTTAGGTGAAGGATAGATGGGAATTCTCTGTACTACCTTTGCAACTTTTCTGTAAGTTGAAAATAGTTTCAAAATAAAAGGTTAAAAAGAAAATCCTTAACATGGCCTCAAGAGCTCAGCATTGCCTAGCCCTGGACTGCCTTTTCCATAGTCTCTGATCTCTTTCCCTGATGTACAAGTCTTTCACATGCTCTGGCCTTTCAGAGAGAATATTTCTCTACTTGCAATGCTTCCCCAACCCCATTTTCCCTGCTCAGACCTGCAGAGTCCAACCAACCCCCACTCTCCGCCCCCCGCTGGGGCCTGCCCATTTCCTGGTCTCTGTCTCCTTTTAAAATTGAAATATAGTTGCCCTTGGACTGCAAGGAGATCCAACCAGTCCATCCTAAAGGAGATCAGTCCTGGGTGTTCATTGCAAGGACTGATGATGAAGGTGAAACTCCGATACTTTGGCCACCTGATGCGAAGAGTTGACACATTGGAAAAGACCCTGATGCTGGGAAAGATTGAGGGCAGGAGGAGAAGGGGACGACAGAGGATGAGATGGTTGGATGGCATCACTGACTCAACGGACATGGGTTTGGGTGGACTCTGGGAGTTGGTGATGGACAGGGAGGCCTGGAGTGCTGCAGTCCATGGGGTCGCACAGAGTTGGACACGATTGAGTGACTGAACTGAACTGAACTGATGGTTGATTTACAATCTTGTGTTGGTTTCAGGTGTAAAGCAAAGTAATTCAGCAAGCATACATATATATTATTTTTCAGATGATTTTCCCTTATTGATTATTATAAGACATTAGTTCCCTGTGCTATACAGTAGGTCCTTGTTATTTATCTGTTTTACATATAGTAGTGTGTATATGTTAGTCCCAAACTCCTAATTTGTCCCTTCCCCTGTTTTCCCTTTGGTAACCACAAGTTTATGTTCCATGTGAGTCTATTTCTGTTTTGTAAATAAGCTCATTTGTATCATTTTTTAAATTCCACACACAAGTGATGTTATATGATATTTGTCTTTGTCTGGTTTACTTCACTGAGCATGCTAATCTCTAGATTATCCATATTGGTGCAAATGGCATTATTTCATTATTTTTTATGGCCGAGTAATATTCTACTGAATACACCACATCCTCCGCCTTCCTGGCCTCTTATGAGCCTTGCCATCCTGGTTCCCATGGGCTGTCACAGCCCTCACAGCAGTTTCTCAGCGCAGTAAGGCAGTGGCTCTTATTCTTAGAATCACCTGGGGGAATGGTGAAAACTTCTGGTGCCTTTGATGGAGTGTGAATAGATCTAAGCATTGAGGAAAACTCTATGGCAATATCTATTAAGGATATTTAATAGATGAACATATATATCCCCTATGACCTGGGAATTCTACTCCTAAGTATTAAGATATACCTAAGAGAATGTAAACAAATGTTTGGCAAAAACATTGCACTTTCATAATACCTAATACCTGCACATAACTGGAATGCCCATCACTGGTAAAATGGATAAATTGTGGCAGACTTATACAACGGAACACCATGCAATAATGAGAATGATGTTCCTCGCTGTACCCGACAATACCGACCAACCTCAAAAACAACGTTGAAGTGAGGAAGCCAGAAGCAAAAGGGAATGATTCCACTTACATAAAGTTCAGGCACAATTTATGCTTTTAGAAATCAGGATAATGGTTACCTTTGGAGAGAGGCTTGAGGAGGGTTTCTGGGGGCGTTGGGAATGCTTTTTCTTAAATTGAATTCTGGGTATGTTCAGCTTGTGAAAATTAGTCAAACTTAGTACACTGAGGTTTGTGTACTTTTCTGTATATGTATTTCAATCAAAAGTTAGTAAAATATGGATGCTTGGGTTGAAAAATACCTCTAGGGAAACCAACAGGCAAGCTACAGATTGGGAGAAAACTATTTATAAAACATCTGACAGAAAACTGATATCCGGGACATCTCATAAAAGTTGATGAGAATGATCTGGCAGTGTCTTAAAACAACGAAATAAACACCTACCCTACAACCCAACATTTTCACTTCAAGGTATTTACCCAAAGAAATGAAAATGTATGTCCACAAAAAGATTTGTGTAGGAATGTTCATAGAAACATAGTAACTCCAAACTGGAAACAACCCAAACGCCTATAAAGAGAATGGATAAATAAACTGTTGTTTATACAAAGAGCACTATTCAGCAATGAAAAGGAACGGACTGACACATACAACATGCTTAAATATCAAAAACACTGCGCTGAGTGAAAGGAGCCTAATGTAAGCCAGCTTATACTGTACGATTCTATTTCTGTGAGATTCCAAAATAGGCAAATCCAGTCTATCTTAGGAAAAAAACAGCAAGAGATTGTCTCTGCACGGGGTGGCCTTGGGACAGACAAGGATTAGCAGGAAAGGGAATAGGGAACTTTCTGGAGTGACAGTAGTCTTCTAATAGCTTGATAGGGGTTCAGATTACACAGGTGCCTGACATTGTCAAAGCCCAACAAATGTACCCTTAAGATTTTTGCAGTTCATTGTGACATGAATTTTATATAGAAAGTAAAAAATAATACTGTAGCCAAACATTGAACTCTAGTTGATGACATGCATGCTGAAGTATTTAGAGAGTAGTGGATAGATGTCTATGATTCATTTTGAAATACATCAAAAAATTGGGAGGAGGACTTCCCTGATGGTCCAGGGGTTAAGAATCCGCCTTGCAATGCAGAGGATGTAGGTTTGATCCCTAGTCAGGGAACCAGTTGGGATCCCACATGTTGCAGAGCAACTAGAGAGCCTGTGCACCACAACAGAATATCCCCAGTGCTGCAGCTGAGAGCCAAGGCAGCCAAATACATCAGTAGTAAAGTAAAAGCATTAAAAATTAGGTGGGATTGATAGGTAAACTAACAATGGGAGAGTCTAGGTGGTTGTTCACTGTAAAATTCTTTCAATTTTTCTATATGTTTGAAACTTTTCTTATAATAAAATGTTGGGAGACATAAAATGTCCCAGTGAAGTCTCTTCCAAGAAGTACTGGGTCTTGCTTAAAATATACCACTTTTAAACATCCAGGCTTCTATATTTAATGCCAAAGATGGTATTTAAATGCTGAAGAAGATTACAGGTCTGTTCTATTTAATAATGTTGGCTATGGCATCATCTATGTTGTAGATATAAGAAATAAGTGACAAATGAAATAACAAGCTATCAACAAAAAATGCACTGATGCATTGGTCCTACCCCTGAGTCCTAATCATTCATTTGGGGTGAGAGTGGGAATCAAGATTTTAAAAACTTCTCTACGTGGTCATAAGGTATAGCCAGGTTAAGAACCACTGATGGAAAGCCAGCATTTTGGCTTAGTCACAGGGCCCAACATAGTCCCCAACACAAAGTAGGTGTTGAAGAGATATAAAAAATATTAGTTGAATGAAAGATCGACTGATTGAAAGAGAGAATAAACGTGCTGCAAGGAATGTGTGGATCTTGGGCCATCGGTAATAATGTGCTGTGAGGGACTTCCCTGGTGGTCCGGTGGTTAAGAATCTGCCTGCCAGTGCAGGGGATGTGGTTCTATCCCTGGTCTGGGAAGATCCCACATGCTGTGGAGCAACTAAGCCCATAAGCGGCAACTACTGAAGCCCGTTCTCTAGAGCCTGCATGTGCTGTAACTAGAGAGTAACCCATGCTCACTGCAAATAGGGAAAGCCTTTGAGTAGCAGTGAAGACCCAGCACAGCCAAATAATAATAACATGATATAAAAAAATAAAAACAATACAATAGGCATCAGTGGTATTAAGTTTTGGGATGGGGAGAGAGGCAAAAAGAGAGGCCCTGGAAATGAAGGGTAGGGAAACTGGATTAATGATGGGGCACAGGTGATAAGGCTCATTTTCCAGTTAGAGGTAAGTGGACCCCAGTCACCCCAGAACCGGAGGTGAAGAGGTGGGTGAGTGCCTTGGGGAGCCCTAGCAGGCCCTGTGATGAGGGAAGGGGTTTGGTGTGGTCTGTGGTTCTCAGGCTTGGGAGTCAAAGTCCCACTCCGTTCCACACCAGACGGCCCTGAGCTTGGCGGGGCTCAGAAGCCTAGCATGGACCCCGCTCCCTGGAGGATTGGTCAGCTGTGTGGCTTTGGGCAGCCATTTCAGCTCCCAGTTATGAACTGCAGGCAACAGTAGCTACTCTGCTTTCCTCAGGGGGCACTGGGACCTTCTGGGTGATATTTGGGTGATACCACCCTACTTGGGTGATATTTGCGTTCATTCACTTGTTACGTACCAACTGTAGATCAGATTAGGTTCTGGCCCTCCGGTCGCACAAAACCTGTGTGGGTGAGGAGATGGGAACAGATGAGCTACACAAAGAGACAATTATGATATGCAACATTGACCCTGGAAGACTGTGCTAAGTGGAAGACGTGATTAAGCGATTATACGTGTCTAGAGGAGAGAGGCGGCTTCTGCACGGTGAGGAGGAAGAGTTCCTGAGGTGGAAGGAGGAAGGGGGAACCTACGATCAAAAAGGCCTGGAACCAACAGGGCTCTGAGAAACGCTGGTGTCGTGGGCAGAGAATAAGGCCAGAGCAGGTGTGGGGTCAGACTCCGGGGGGTGGTGAGGGGTTCGGGCACGTCTTGGGGGGGCCACAGTGGATGGTTCCAGCAGGTTCTGTGGTCCGAGGTGGCCCTCAGGAGCTCTGGGAGGCCTGAAGTTGTGGACAAAACTGCATGTACAGATGTGCCTCTTCTCACATCCCCGGGGGTCTGGGTCTCCCAGGTGGTGAAGTGAACTGTTGGCCGAGCTGATGATTGTTGGTCCCCTCCAGCCCCCTGCCTTCCAGTCAGGCTGACTCCTCTCTCCTCCCGAGCACGGTGCTGGTTCCAGGCCGTGTTTGCTGCCTGAACCACCTGTTCTCCACCTGCCTCTTGTCGCATCCTGTCTCCTCACGGCGTCCAGGAGCCGTCCCCAGCTGCCTTTACCGCCTGGGCCCCTCCCGAGGGAGTCACCGTCATTCGGCTCCCGTGTTGGGGTCTGCAGGTCTTCTCTCCATACAGAGGGCCTCGCCTGTGGCCTCCGCCCCCTAACAACCTGCTTCCGTCCTGTTCCACCCCTTCCCTCTCCTGACATAGCTCTCAAATGTCACTGATGAGTGACGAGCGATGTCCCAGGTGCCAAATCTGAAGTCACCTCAGGGCACTGCTCTTTCTTCCACCCCCTCCTCCTCCTCATCTTCTGAAAAGCTCTCCTCTCTTGACCTCCCTGACATTGCGCCTGCCTGTCTGAAATCTCCTCCTACTTCTAAGATCACGGCTTTTTCTGTTTCTCTTTCTGACTTTTCTGTGTTTTTCCTTACCTTTAAAACTGCGAGTTAAAAAATAGAACTAATTCACACACTTGGGGGAAAAAAAATCAAAACAGAACAAAAGAACATATAGTGAAAGTAACTTCTTCCTCCCATGATTTTCAATTCTCCAAAATCTCTCTCCAGGAGCAAATTTGAAGTCCTTCCAGAAAAATGCCATCCCATACAGTAGCCACTAGCTATCCCTGACTAATGAGCACTTAAAATGTGGCTAATTTGAATTCAGATATGTTGTAAGTATAAGACACATGCCTGATCAAATTTAGTACAAAAAAGTATAAAATATCTCATCAATAACTTAAAGACACAATTATAATTCAAGAAAGCTAGAAAATAATTTTAAAATATTGATGAGATGTTAAGATGATGTGATTTGGGATATGTTGGCTTAAAAATATACCAAAATTAATCTCACCTGTTTCTTCTTATGTTGTCTAACGGAGATACCGAAAAAAAAAATGTAAATAACTTATAAGACTTGTGCTTGCAGCTAACATTATAATTTATTTGACAGCACCATTCTAGAGCTAGACTCTGCATTTATTTATAAATATACATGTATTCCTTTAACAACACAATATGTACACAAATAGCACAGTATGCAAACTTCTAAAAGTTTCTTGTTGCCCTCAACCGTCTTTCTCAGAGATCAGGAGCATTTTACAGACAATGAAACTGAGGCTCAAAAGCCCAAGAGACTTTCCCATGGTCAGTGGTGTGGGTCTCTTTCCCCCTTTAGAGTACTCGCTTCTAAGAGTCAGGCTCCATTATCATATCTGTTTTACATCTGTTGTGAGCTCAAGCTGCCACCCCTCTATAGTCGATATATATGAGTCATCATGACACAATAGTATTGAAATTTGTAGTTTCATAGTTGATCTCCTTTAAAGATCCCAGCAGCCCTTAAGGTAGGTTGCTGCCTCTTGACATCAGTGTTTCCCCTGTGCCACTGACTTCCCTCAGAGCCCACACCTGCTCCACTCTGGCCCCTGGCTCGAAGTACTGCTCAGGGAGGTATGACCAGGAGGGCCCCCTGAGTGTCCCAGGCAGACAGCTTACCAGGTGGTGGAGCATTCATCTTCTGGATCCAGGATCGGGGCTCAGATGCCAACTCCACCATTCTTACCTATGTGACCCTGAGCAGTGGATTTTGCCGCCTCTGAATGAGTCATCGTGAAAGTCCTACCTCAGAGACATTGAGAGTGAGGGGGAAAGAAAGCCATCAGTGCTTAGGCTAGTCCAGAGATGGAGCCTGTGTTTGTGGATCCAGCTACCTTACTTCATGTAGAGCTGTGGAAAGTTGTGTGCAATCAGGGCCTGAGAACTTGCAAGCACCTCTTTCGTTGTACTGTCCGTATTTTATAAGCTTCTGCTACCAAACATATTTTATCAGATGGTGTGGTCTTATCACAGATTTGGAAAAGCTTTTAAAAACAACTCATGGTCTGTGATGACCTGGGGCTGGGGTGGGGGGTTGGTGGGTGGGGTGGGAAGCAGGCTCAAGAGGGAGGGGATCTATGTATACACAGAGCTGATTCACATTGTTGTACAGCAGGAATTAACACAACAGTGTAAAGCAGTTATACTCTCATTTAAAAAAGAAAAAAAAAACCCTGCAGCTCATGGTATCAGTCGACAAGTAGATAGACAAACTGCATATCCATGCAGTGGGATATTGTTCGGCCATAAAAAGAAATAAGCACTGATAAACGCTACAGTGTGGATGAGCCTCGGAACATTGTGCTAAGTGAAAGAAGCCAGACACAAAAGCTCACGTAGTGTATGATTCCATTTATTTGAAATATTCATAATAGGTAAATCCATAGGGAGAGAGTGCAGATAGGTTGTTGCCAGGAGCTGGAGAGAGAGGAATAAAGAGCAGCTACTTAAGATATGAAGTTCGTTTTGGGGGTGATGATGATGCTTTGGAACTCGATAAAGGTGGTGGTTGCACAACATTATAAATGCACCAAGTGCCACTGAATTATTCAGTTAAAATGGTTAATTTTATACCAAGTGTAGGGCGGGTGTGGAGAAAAGGGGACCCCTCTACAGTGTTGGTGGGAATGCGAGTTGGTGCAGTCACTGTGAAAAACAGTATGGAGGTTCCTCAGAAAACTAAAAATAAAATTAGCATGTGATCCAGCAACCCCCCTCCTGGGCATATATTCAGACAAAATTTTAATTCAAAGATACATGCTACTTTATGTTCATAGCAGCACTGCTCACAATAACCAAGACATGGAAACGACCTAAATATTCACTAACAGATGACTAGATAAAGAAGAAGTGGCACATATATAAAATGGACTACTACTCAGCCGTAAAAAAAGAATGAGATGATTTGCACTTGGATGCAACTAGAGATGATCGTGCTAACTGAAGTAAGTCATAAAGAAAAAGCCAAATGCCGTATAATATCAAATGTGGACTCTAAAATATGACACGGATGAACCTACCTATGAAACAGACTCACAGACACAGAGAACAGATTGTTGGTTGCCAAGGGGGAGAGGGTTGGGGGAAGGAGGGGGTGGGAGGTTGGGGTTAGCAGATGTAAGCTGTCATACAGAGAATGGATAAACAACAAGGGCCTACTGCATAGCACAGAGAACTATATGCAGTATCCTATGATAAACCATAATGGAAAAGAATATTAATAAAGACTGTATATATATGTATAACTGAATCACTTGGCTGTATAGCAGTAATTAACACAGCACTGTAAATCAACTATACCTCAGTAAGAAGTAAAAATAAATGATGAATTTTATGTTGTGAGAATTTTACCTCAATAATAAAGTAGCCTATCCCTATTCTCCTTTGGATGCTGTTAGGAACTCAGACTCTAGTTAAGACCCCAGTTAGAGACCAGCAATCCTCTCAAATTATAAAGGACAAGCTTTGGGAGGTGGGATGGGGAGTGGCTCCCTAGGGGTCCCAGCTATAATAGAGCCAGAACCCAAGTCCCATCCACAGAACATATCTTTATTGAGAACCAGACCCGGTTCTAAGTACTGAGGGTTCAGCCAGCCATGAATGAGACCCAGGGGTCCCTTTTCATGGAGTTTGCATTCTGGTTGGGGAAGGCTGACAAACACACAGATAATAAAATATCAAGCAGGGAGAGAGCTGTGAAGGGAAACAAAACAGATAAATGGTAGGCGGGAGGCAGCTAGGGAGGGCCCCTAAGATGAGGTGACATTTGAGCAAGCAGTGCAGAGCGGATGTCTGGAGAAGGGTGTTTCTAGAGGAAGGACCAGCAGGTGCAAAGGCAGGAACCAGGCAAGACCATGCTTGGTGTTTTAAAGACCAGCAGGGAGGCCATCTCTGTTTGCCATACTTCTGAGGGAGAGAGACCCATCCTTCCTGGAGAGCATGGTAGACTGTTCCATGCTTAATAGCTACTCAGTCAATATTTAATTGATGCTCAAGGATGGAGGAGACCGGGAGTCTCAGCAGAGTCTGGGGCAGCAGCAGAAGCTGCACAGGCTTTTGGCTGGTGGAGAGGTCAGAGCAGCTGCCATCTACCCAGGCTGGGCCCTGGCCCCTGCGAGGGGAGCTCCCCGAGGCTTCCTGGGTGGACTCCTGCAGGGGATGGGGGTTGGGGTGTTCAGGCAGCTCTGAGTTGGGGTGATGGTCCTTAATTGTCTTCTCTGAGCGTGGAATCCTCCATGCGCCACCCCAGGGAGACGCTCACCACCTCTCCACCTGCCGGCCTGGTTGGGAGAGGGGGCATGGCAAGAGGGGGACTGGAGCTGGTGGGGGCTGCTGGAAGGGGCTCTGAGTTAAGGTGGGGCGTCCATGCTGGGCAAAGGGGGCTGGTGAATTCTGAGATGTTTTCTTGTTCGACTAACCAGACACAGCTCCTGCCCAAATTCGGGTTAAAAAAAAAAAAAGAGTTGTTTCAGGCAAGAGTGGAACCTAGTCCCCTGCTCACTCATTTTTATTTCACTTTCTGACTCATTCTTGCTGCATCAACGGTATTTGAGGTACAGATGGTTAATTTAAAGACTGAAAACTTGGCGATAAATTTTAAGGCTCCCCAACTTCCCAGCTAGTTGGGTGATTTAGCTTATTTCTCTGAGCTTCAGTTTTCCTGTCTATAAAATATGGGTTAATACAAAAAAGAAGGAGCCCAGTAGCCAGCACATGGTGGCACTCGACCATCCAAGCCTAAAACCCTGAAGTTGCCTTTCAGTTTCCGTCTGAGGTTGAGAAGATCTGCCTGAGCAGTCAGCTCTCCATGGGGACTTCTGACTCCAGCACCATCCACCCCAGCTCCCCTTGGCAACACATAGGTCACCTGTGTGGATAGGGTGACGGCTGACCTGTCCCTTGGGTATGGGGCAGCATTTAGGAGAACAGCATGAAAATAAGAACCTGTCTGGCTTGATACTAGCTGCCACACCCACCCATGCACCACCACCTTCCCCAGGTACTGGTTCCTCAAGATTCCTGCTCCCCCTCTAGGAATCTGTTCTTTTTTTCTGGCCATGCCACGAGGCATGGAAGATCTTTGTTCCCTGACCAGGTATTGAACCCTCAGCCCCTGCAGTGGAAGCGCTGAGTCTTAACCACCAGGCTGCCAGGGAAGTCCCTGTAGGCATCTGTTCTGGATACCATCTAGAGGGGCTGTGTGGACTCCTGTGGCTCTGTCTTCGCTTCTCACTGGCCACTCAGAAGAGGACCAAAGGCTGTCCTTGGTCTTCACCATCTACCAAGTGGCTTGATAGGGACTGGACAGGGTTGCTGGGCTTCTTGGGGTACAAGGAGCAAATATTCCTCAAAATACGTTGGAGGTGAACACGTGGTCCTCTCTCCATGACACTTGCCCAGTATCATCTAGGGAAGGGAAGAGGAAAGAATCAATGGGAGAAGTTAGGGGGCAGAGATAACTATCTGTGATTCTGGTGGCATCAGACTTTGGCAAGATGGGATAATGACCTAAGCATGTGGACAGTGGAGCCCAAATGGCCTGGGTTCAAATTCCACTACTGTCTTTCCTACTAGTTGTGTGACCGAGGGCAAGTTACTTTACTTCTCCGGACCTCAGCTTCTTTATCCTTAAGATAGGGATAAAATACTAATAGAGCCAGCCTCCTAGGGATGTTGCAAGATTTCATTGATTATATTTGTATAGTTTTTAGTACAGGCTTGGCACAGAGTAAGTACTTGATATCTTTTTATTATTTTCTTTTAATTTATGTGGTTCATTTTACATATCTTTGACAGTGAATTTTTTAAATTGAAGAGTGGTTGATTTGGGCTTCCCTGGTGGCTCAGTGGTACAGAATCCGCCTGCTAATGCAGGAGACATGGGTTTGATCCCTGGGTCAGGAAGACCCCCTGGAGAAGGAAATGGGAATCCACTCCAGTATTCTTACCTGGGAAATCCCAAGGACGGAGGAGTCTGACGGGTTATAGTTCACAGAGTCGAAAAGAAGTCAGACACGAATTAGCAACTGAACAATAACAATTGTTGATTTACAATATTATATTAATTTCAGGTGCACAACATAATGATCCATTATTTTAACAGATTGCGCTCCATTTACGGTTATTATGCAACATTAGCTGTATTCCCTGCGCTGTTCAATATATCCTTGTATCTTACTTATTTTGTACCTAGTAGATTGAATCTCTTAATCCCTACCCTACCCTACTTCTCTCTCCCCACTGATAGCTGCTAGTTTATTCTCTGTATCTGTAAGTCTGTTTCCGTTTTATTATATTCATTTGTTTTATTTGTTAGATTCTATATGTAAGTGATAACATACAATGGTTATCTTTCCCTGACTTATTTCACTAAACATAATACCCTCCAGGTCTATCAGTGTAGTTGCAAATGGCAAAGTTTCAATCCTTTTTATGGCTGAGTGATATTTCATTGCATGTATATACCACATCGCCTTGATCCATTTACGTGTTGATAGACACAGAGGTTGCTTCCATATCTGGGCTATTGCAAATAATGCCACTACAAACATTGGGATTTATGTATCTTTTCCAATTTGTGTTTTCATTTTCTTTGCATAAATACTCAGAAGTAGAATCACTAGATCACATGGTATTTCTATTTTCCAGTTTTTTGAGAAGCCTCCATACTGTGTTCCATGGTGGCTGTACCAATTTACATTCTTACCAACAGTGTACTAGGGTTCCATTTTCTCTACATCTTTGCCAGTATTTGTTATTTGTGGTCTTTTTGATAATAGCCATTCTGACAGGTGTGAGGTGATATTTCACTGTGGTTTTGATTTTCATGACAGTGAATTTGTTTTTGTTTGCTGAAGTTGTCATCTATCTGGGCATTGGGGTTACAATGGAGGGAGACGGACATTAATCCAGTTCTCATAAATAAATGTACAGTTATAGTGAGGATCTGGGCTTTGAAAAGGGGAACATGGGGATCAGAGAATGCTCAATAATGGAAATAGACCCAGCCAGGCTGGTGAGGGTGGGCTTCCTGGAGGAAGTGACTTTGGAACCAAGATTTGAAGGGTGAATAGGAGTTTTTAGTCTAAGAAGGGTAGAGAAATATTTCAGGCAGAGGAAATAGCGAAGACCCTGTAAGTGTGAAGGACTGACTCACCCAGATTTGCTTTTAGTTCACTTCAGCCCAGGCGTTCTCTTTAGTTCACTTTTTTTCATTAAAATCATTGTTGAAAAGAGACTGAATAGATTTATAGTAGTATTAGACTATTTCTTTATAATAATAATAATTACTTTCCCCAGTCTTTTAAAAATTATGATAAAAAACTATAAAATTTACCATTTTATCCATTTTTAAGTATAGTTCAGTAGTATTAAGTATATTCATGATGCAGTACAATTGATCTCCAGAACATTTTCATTTTATAAAATTGAAACTCTGTCTCATTAAATAATAACTCCCCATTTCCTCTTCCCCTCTGCCCCTGGCAACCACCACTCTACTTTCCGTTTCTGTGAGTCTGACTCTTCTAGGTACGTCACAGAAGTGAAATCATACAGTATTTTCTTTTTATGACTGGCTTATTCCTCTTAGCATTATGTCCTCAAGGCTCATCCATGTTGTAGCCAGTGGTAGGACATCTAGGAGGCTTTTGCAGGAGCCCAGGCGCCTGATGGGGGCTGGGCCTAGGGCTTGGCAACTGAGGAGGAAGAAGCAGGTAGGATCAGGGAGATTTGGGGGAGGCAGAGTCAAGGGGTTTGGTGAAGGATGGGCTGGTGGCGAGGCTGGATGAGGCAGGGCTCCCGCTTCTGGACTTAGCCTTCAGAGGGGGCTGTGGACAGGCCCGTGGCACTCAGAACTGTGGGCTCCTTGGAGGATGTGGCTGATCCAGGGGCTGAGTTGAGAGCAGAGGAAACCGGGAAAGAACCTCTTCTCTGCCTTCAGCCCAGAGTCTCGTGGAGACCAGAGAGAAGGAGGCCTGAGAAGCTGCTCTGGTTTCTCTTCCCCCTTGTTTGCATCTTTCTACAGAGCACGGACCTTGCTGCACTGGAAAGATGGATCTTTATGGCATCCCAGATGGAAGGAGGATGGCACCTGAGAGTTTTGTGCCCTGTCCCTCCCTGTTCAAACAGCTCCAGGCCAGGCGCCACAAGTGTCTACCCTGCTGTCTCTGGTCTGTTTCATTCTCCATGGAATTCTAAAGTCCCTCCCATTTAGACACCCACCCCCATCCTAAAGGCTCCCATCTCCCCAAAGAAGTGGGAAATTCTCCCCGTGGAGAGAAAAATCACGGAGGAAAGAATCCTAACCCCGACCATCTCCAGGTCACATGGCAAGTCGCTTCTTTCCCAGCCATGTGCCCAGACAGCCCATGTTGAACGTCTACCAGGACAGCCCTACACCAGACCTAGTGAGGAGGAGACAGATATGGGCTTCACCGTCTGACGAGCAAAGGATGGTAGATATGGCCTTGATATCAGTGTGTATTTCCCTGATGACTCAGATGTAAAGAATCTGCCTGCAATGCGGGAGAACCAAGTTCAATCCCTGGGTCTGGAAGATCCCCTGGAGGAGGGGATGGCAACCCACTCCAGTATTCTTGCCTGGAGAATGCCATGGACAGAGGAGCCTGGTGGGCTACAGTCCATGGAGTTGCAAAGAGTTGGACACAACTGAGTTAACACACACACCAGTATGAACAGGTGTGGTGGTGGCTCATGAAAGAAGGTGATTAGTTCCACTTGGTTTTGGGTGGGCAGTGGGGAAGAGTCATCAGGAAGCGCTAGAGAAGACGTGACTTTCTAAAACTGTGTCTTGGAAGATTTCTATCAGCATGGAGGTAAAGATCAGGAAGTGGGACAGACAAGGGAATTCTTGGCAGGGGGGACACGAGAAACAAGCTTGTGCCTTCAGCTTGTTATCAGTGGACATCTGCAGAGAGAAGTCAGCAGGGTCTCCATCCCCCAGGACTTGGCTTTAGTCTCTGACTGTAGATGGGGTGGGGATGTGGGGAAGTGAGGCGCTTCTGATACGGAAGCCATTTAGGGGGGTGGTCAACTGGAGATAATGAAAATTATTCTTCAGGGAATTCCCTGGCTGTCCAGTGGTTAGGGCTCTGTGCTTTCACTGCTGAGGGTTTGGGATCTATTCCTGATCGAGGAACAAAGATCCCACAAGCTGCGTGGTGCAGCCAAAAAATAATCCACATAGCACTTTATGCATGGGTACTCAGTCATGTCCAATTCTTTGTGATCCCGTGGACTGTAGCTCGCCAGGCTCCCATGTCCTTGGGATTTTTCAGGCAAGAATACTGGAGTGGGTTGTCATTTCCTCCTCCAGGGGATCTTTCCAATTCAGAGACTGAACCTTTGTCTCCTATGTCTCCTGCATTGGCAGGCATGCACAGAGCATTTACTAGACACCTAATGTTGCTTTAGAAGCCACATAAGTATTCATTAATGTAATAGTCACACCAACACTTTGCAGTAGTCACCATTATGGTACCCATTTTCCAGATAGGAAAGCACCCAATTGCACAGAGCAGAAAATAGGATTTGAACCGGGCAGTGTGGCTCCAGACTCTGTGCTTTCAACCACTGTGTTAGGCTGCGACTCCCAGCCGGCTCTGAGCAGAAATGTTAGGACAGGGCTGGAGAGGATGAAAGAGGGAAAATGGCTAGGCGCTGGTCTCAGATGTGATGTGGGTGGGGGACAAGGGTGGAATCATGGTAGCTGCTCAGATGTCATGATGGTACCATTCATTGAGCTGTGGAACCGGGGTTGGGGAAAGAGAGCCTGGCTGGCCTCGTTCTCCCAGTCTGTAAAATGGGGACAGAACACTTACCTCAGTGGTAGAGGGAACCTGAGTGGCGGTCCTTTGGGTACGGCAGGTGCTCTGTCAGCGTGGCCTGCCCCTGCCGTCTCGCCCCGGCTCTGCCTTCTGCTGCAAATGTGCCTGCCATCCCCTTTGTCCCCTCTCCAGGCCGCCTCTGGGGGCACCCGGCCCTCTGGGAATGTCTTTCTCTGTCATTTCCTCATGGAGCTAGAAGCAGCTTTGAAGTCTGCCCGGCTCTTTAGAGGGAGCAAGGTGAGAGCAGTTCAAGGCATGTGGGTTGGAAGTACTCAGAAATGCAGATGGGCCTCAGGACTTCCTTTTATTTTTGTTCAGCACATCTGAGTGTCTCCGTGGGCACCCCCTGCCCCGCATCTCAGAGGAGGGCCCCCCCACTATTGCAGGAAGGATGTGACAGCGCCCATGGTGGTTGGGGGGTGGGGGTGCTGCTGTGAATTTGGGGGTAAGCAAGGCGAGGCCAAGCTCTCACCCTCCCGCCCCGCCCCGCCACGCCACCAAAATAGAAGGGCCGAGGTGTAGGCCCCAGGGAGGGCCTGGCTGGGACAGCCTTTGAAGCGGGAGAGAGCCTGGAAGGAAGGCTGAGAGAAGCAGTTTGTTAATATTCACAGTGGAGGCAGCAGTCTTCCCTGAGTTTTCAGTGTCGCCACGGCAGGCAGCAGAGACATCACCTGCCTAGCTCAACAACGCCAGGGCCTGGGAGATGAGGCCTTGGTTTGGCGCATCCATTGCTGAGTGACACTGGGGAGCTCACCTCCCTCTCTGGGCCTTGGTTGTTTCTTGTGCAGCATCAGGGACTGTGATCAGATCATCTCCTGGGCTGCTTCTCACTGCAGCATGGAGGATTCACATCCTTGCTGCGTGGCCATGCACCCCTGTCTCAGTGCACCCCCCTCCTGTCCTCTGGGTGGGGCTTGGGCCTGGCTGGGCCCTGGACGGGTGCTGGGACCATCGCTGGGAAGCAGTAGGGATGCAGAGGAAGACAAAGGAGCGGCGGCTTTGCCGAGAGCCCGGATTTGTGAGTGCCCGCTGCCCTGGAGCATCCTGAGGGGAGCAGAGAGGCCATGGGCACAGAGATGATGCCTTGGTGGGGCAGGGGTGACATCTGAGATATTTAACAGTCAGGGCAGCTCTGGCTGCCTGAGCACTTGGGGGGAGGGGGGCTGCTGTGCCCGCTGTTAACCCTTTAGTTCCTACGGGGCAGCTAGGGGTCCTGGAAGAGGGACCAGGAAGGCTGGAAAGGGAAACATTTCGAGGGGGGGCACACTTGGGGCAGGGCCTGTTTATCAACTGGTAAGGAAGTGGTTCAGCATTCTGATGACCCGTGTGACTGTACCAGCGACCTGCTGTCTATCAGCTCTGTTTGCGGGGAGGGAGGGACAGAGAAGTCAGCTGAGGCCCCCCGGGAGCTGGTTTCTAGCCCTTTCCACCATCAAGAAAAGTCCTTTCATTCAGAGTGGGTGGCAGGTCACTGGTCCCACTTGGCTCAGCGTCCCAAGGTCCCCAGCCTGCTATCCGAGGGTACCCCTCCTCCCTCCACCCTCGGGAGCAGTGAAGGGAGGCTCCCTTCCCTCACTCCTCTCCACATTGTAGCCCGGCTGCCCCATCACTGGCTCCCGCTTCCTTTGTGTCAGCAGTCTTCCCTCCCCTACAGAGGGCCTGTCCCACCCTCCGACCCTCAGGGATGACCCTTCCCATCTCCTGATTGGTCAGTGGAGGAGAAAGTTGAGATGGGGTTGCAGGGAGGGGGAGGGGAGCAGGTGCACCATAAGGGCAGCTGGAGGGGGAGACCCCAGTTCCTGGTACAAGTCCCCACTCTGCCCGCTGCCCCGACTTCCCTGCGCAGCAATTTCGGTTTCTATTTTAAACAGTTTGGGTTGGTTGCTTCCCTGCCTTCCTGCTGGGTGTTTATAGTGGGGAAAATAATTGGTGATATTTGCACAGATGTGCTGGTACTGCAGCTCATCACGGGCACCTATGCCCAGGGGACCCTCCCTGCCCCCAGTTCCTCTGCCAGCCTGAGGAACCAGCCGGGAAGGGGGGGAACTGCTGGCCCCCTGCTTCCCCGGAGCCTCAGGCACTGAGACTCAGCAGAGCTGGAAGCAGGAGGCCTGATGTGCCCCAGGCATGCCCAGAGGCTGGCCCCGGCTTGCCAGGGGAAGGGGCCCTGCCCGAGTGGCAGGGACTGATCAGGATGGGCCCCGGGCTCCATGGGATGGGCCCTTCCGAGGGGTCTGGGCAGAGAAGCCCTGAGGGCTCTGTTACTGCTGACACCGTTTCCTCCTGCAGAGTCTGAGTTTGCTGTTGAGGGTAGGCAGGGGGTGAGGACCATGGGGAGAAAGCCCTGGGTTGAACACAGGAAATCGTTGACCTGTTTCTCTTTTGTCTCCGGGCATGGAGCAGCGTTCTGGGGGGCTGGGCAGGAGGCAGGGGCTACAGGACCTGGATTGGAGTGGGTGCTGCCCACTGCCAGGCACCCAGCCCACTGGGGATGAGGAGACCCCAGAGCAGGCGTGGCTGGGTGGGGCCACCACGTTTCCTGTGTCACGCCGGTGTGGGCATGTGCTGTGTGTGTGTGCACATGTGAGTGTGTGCACGCAGTATCTGTGCTTGTGTGGGCTGTGCCCATGTGCGCACACGCGTGGATGGAGGTGTGTATGTATGGAGGCGCGGGCAGGCACATGCTGTGTGCACATGTATGTGCCCGTGTATGCGTGTCTGTGTCTTGGTTTGGGTTCCCCAGGGTTCATCTGAGGCAAGGGTTCAACTGTAGGTAGTTTATTGGGAGCTGATCCCAGGAAGCAGGAAAGTGAGGAAGACGATGGGGAGAGGAAGGCAACCAGCGAGGGACGTGCTTTTGGTTAAATTGCCACTGCCAGTAGCTGAAGCTCCATTCTTCTGGGGAATCTCAGAGCAGGTGGAATATGGCTGGTGTCCTTCCATTGAGATGCTGCGAAACCTATTTGTCCACTAGCTTCTATCCATCAGTGGTTGAAGCACCTTCGGCTTATCCTACCTGTGTGCCCAGTGGCACAGAGTTCCCAGGAAGCAGCCTTCGGTGTGGGGAGGTAAATGCTGCAGGATATAGGTGGCATCACCGGGTCTGCTGCTGCATGATGGGTGTGCTGGGTGCGGTGATGCACTGTTCAGGGCCCTGCGGGAATGACGGGCTTCGTCCTCCAGCAAACAGCCTTCAGGGCATCCCTCAACCTGGGAGCAGCCTCGGCTGAAGAGATCCACTTTGCCCAAGGGTCACAGCCCTTTTCTGGGTGGCTCCCATCCAGTGACTGACTGACAAGCAGCAGTGGAGGCCTGGCCCTTCATCCCACCTTGAGTCAACTCTGAGGGCACCTTGGCTCCAGTCCCCTCCTCGGGTTGGCCCAGACAGTCATTTGGCCAGCACTGCAGCCTGACCGGAGAAGGCGATGGCACCCCACTCCAGTACTCTTGCCTGGAAAACCCCATGGATGGAGGAGCCTGGTAGGCGGCAGTCCATGGGGTCACTAAGAGTCGGACACAACTGAGCGACTTCACTTTCACTTTTCACTTTCATGCATCGGAGAAGGAAATGGCAACCCACTCCAGTGTTCTTGCCTGGAAAATCCCAGGGACAGGGAGCCTGGTGGGCTGCTGTCTATGGGGTTGCACAGAGTCAGACACGACTGAAGCGACTTAGCAGCAGCAGCCTGACCTCCCCATAGTTCAGATCTGCCTTCTTCTGCTCCTCTCCTCTAATGTTCTCCCAAGAGTATCTTCTAAGGAGTATCATGCAGTGATCTCTGTCTCAGGGGTACCCAGCCTGTGCAGCATGTGTGTGTGTGTGTATGTGTGGAGCTGTGTCTTCCAAGTAGTCATGTGTGGGTATGGGCATGCCAGTGCCCTCCATGCAGTGACCTAGAGGCCAGGCTGGTCCCTCTGATAGCCCAGGCAGGTTCCTGGGGGCCTGGAACAGAGAGGATACTGGGGATTTGGTGCTGAGGTTGGGGCCTGAATCCGACAGAGATGGTTTCCTCCCCATACCACGCTTGAGCAGCCCCCACTGGGACTCAAGAGAGGGCATCAGGGGAGTGGGGTCCTTGGTGACCCCATACCTTGCGTCCACCACTGATGGCTCCAGGCAGCTCAGGGGAGCCTCAGTCACCCTGGCCCACGTCTCTTCCTACTGAGGTCCCAGGCTCTTGAGTCTAGAATGGATTTTTCTTCAGCCTGGACATTGCCTTGTCTTGCAGAGTCAAATGCACGCCACACCATCACCCGGCATCCAGGCTACTCCCAGCAGAGTAGTCCTCCAAGCCAGAGCGCCCACCCCCTCTCCTAAGGCCCGGATGTGGGCAGGTCCTCTAGAGAACATGCTGCAAGGGGCCAGGATCGGTAGACTGGGGGTTGGAGGTTGGTCTTGGGGAAGGATCGGACGCAGGCGAAGGTGGAGGTAGGCGGGGACAGCAAGAGGCCCAGAGGCAGCAGGTGTTACAGAAACGTTTATTACAAGGGTAAGTATATACAGTAACGGGACATTAAAACTGCTGATCCTGGGCCTGTGAGGCTTCAGGGGATGCACTGAGTGGAGGGCTGGGTAATGCCTGGGCTCGCAGAGGATGGTGGACAAGTTGGGTTCACAGCCCCGAGCTCTGGATGGGGCCCCGGCATGACCAGGTCCACAGATCATGCACAGTGAGAGCCATAGCTTGAACGCTGGCAGGGCTGCCCTCCCAAATGTGCTCCTCCTGCCTGTCTGGGTGTTTCTAGAATTCTGAAATTTCCCTATTGGCTAAGAGTGTTAAGAGCAGCTCTGAGAAGAGGTGCCGGTGAAGAAGCTGCAAGGCTGACCAGGGGTCCATCACTGACCTCCAGCATCAGAGGTGGAAAAAGATCACTGGCACTTGAGGCACAAGCCTGACTTTCCTCTTCTTTGAGTTGGTGGAGCCTTCAGTGTGGCTCCAGCTGGATGTTCTAGGCGTAAGCGAAACAGCTCCAAAACTCCCATGGGAGGCTCCTGCCACAGCCCTGCCCACAAATACTAAGGGTCATCCCTTAGTATCCCTTCAATACATTCTCTGTATCCGTCTAGACCTTGCTCACCTCCTCTAGGAGGCCCTCCTGGGCTGCTCAGCTGCCATGCCAGCCCTGTGTCCCCCTCATCTACACTCACTACACAGGGTCTCCTTGCTACATTCCTCCATGGCTGGATCCAGGATCCTGCACTCAGTGGCTGCTGGACTGACGGCACTCTCTCTCTCTCTCTCTCTGCCTGGCATGGTGCCAGCTCAGAGCCCCCGGAGGAATCCAGAAAAGGAGGATGGGGGCAGAGAACAGGAGCAACGATATTCCAGGGCCCTCCAGGCTCCGTCATCTCATCTGCCTTTCGCTCCTGCATAAAGACACTCCAAGAAACTGCCCTCAGTATACCCACCCCAGGCGCCCCTTCTCC
Source organism: Bos mutus (assembly GCF_027580195.1). NCBI lineage: Eukaryota > Metazoa > Chordata > Mammalia > Artiodactyla > Bovidae > Bos > Bos mutus. The sequence continues at coordinate 23,022,746 of NC_091626.1, read as the reverse complement.
ACCTAGAATCTACTCTGTCTTACAAGCCCACAGAAGAGGTAAGTACCCTCTAGAACCAGAAAGACCAAAGGGGTCCCTTTGTGTGTATTTCCATCTTGGCTGGCTGAGGTCTGGGCATCACAGGCCAGAGAGTGGAGTTGGGAAGTTCAGGGAGACCCCAGGTGGAGACGCCTGTGTGTCTGCCCCCCAGGCACCCCTTTATCTCTCTGTAACCTGTTCTTCTCTGTGGAGAGGTTAGCAGAGTTGGGTAGTGGGTGGCCACAGGGCAGGAGACCCTTTGGGGAATGAGCAGAATGGGGAGCGATCCCAGCCAGAGGCAGCTCTGCCTGGATGGCCAGGTGGGCAGCCCTACCCTCTCCTGGACTGAGTGATGCCCCCGGCCTGCTCTAGGCCGGTGGCAATGGGTGGGAGGAAGTGAAGCTCGTGCCCCGCAGGCTGCAGCCTGGGAGGCCACCTCCTGACAAGCCACCCCCGTGAGTTGTCTCCCCAGAGAGTCTGCTACCCTCAGTACCCCATCTCTACTTCCTCAGGCAGAGTAGGGGAGTCAGGATGCCAGACCTTCTTGGCCACTAGCTGTGGCCATTCTGGGACATATAAGCTGCCAGGGCCACCACCACGGCTACATAGAGACCAGCCCCCACAGCAATGGAGAGTGTCGCCAGGAAGAGGGCCCGGCGGGAGGTGGTATTGGCCAGGCGGAAGTCCCCCTTGGAGATGGCCTTGCTGGTCTAGGGAGAGAGAAGCGCTGGTGAAAGGGAACATCCCCATGCCCAGCAAAACAGCCCCGGCTCCCCAGGCCCTGACCCCAGGTCCCCTGGGGAGGGGGGGTGGCCAGAGCAGAAGCCCTGGGCCCCCATGGGCTCTTACCCCCTGGGAGAAGTAGAAGGCGGCGATGCCCAGGGGCCAGAAGCAGCAGAGCATGGAGAAGATGGTGAGACCCAGGTGGTCCCTGGGAGGCAGCGTAAGGAAGTTGTCTTCACTTTCACTCTCTGTCGATGTGGCATCACTCTGAAAAACATGAGTGGGCTCTGGTGACCTGGCCGGGACACCCATCGGCAGTGGTGTGGGGCACCAGGCAGACTCATCTGACATTAGTGGGAGTGTGGTTGGGCTCCGGACTCTCTACCGAAAACCTTGACAATGGTTCGATGATTCCACCCTTAGGGATTTATCACTAGGAAAGACTACAAGGATACACATGCAAGAATACACACACAAGTATACATGTACTAGAATGTTCATTATAGGATAGTAACTGTGAAAGATCAGGAAGTCTCAATGCTCAGGGACCAGGAGATTGGTGAATAAGTGGTAGAAGAATTTACAATGGGATACCATGTGACCCTTAAAATTCACCTTGGTAGAAAATATTAGATTACATGGACCAAATACGTTGCTTAGAGAGGAAAATTCAGTTACAGAAATATGTATAGCAAGAACTCTTTTGTGGGGTGAGGTAGAAAAAATGTAAGTAAAAAGACTGGAAGATCATTCACTAAAATAATAGCTATCTTTGAATAATTTTTTGCACTGACTTTAAATTGCTTATATAATTAAGACAACAAGAACCAGGTGAACTTTCCTCAAAGACCAGAAGTCCATAGCTGGATGGATGAGTGGACAAAGACAATGTTTATCTATATGTATAAGGGAATATTATTCAGCCACAAAGAGAAGGAAATCCTGCCATTTGGGCCAACATGAGTCTTGATAATTATGCTAAGTGAAATAGCAGTAGTAGTAGGGTTAGTCACTAGGTTGCATCTGACTCTTGTGACCCTGTGGACAGTCGCCTGCCAGGCTCCTCTGTCCATGGGATTCTTCAGGAAAGAATACTGAAGTGGGTTGCCATTTCCTTCTCCATGCTAAGTGAAATAAGTCCAAGACAAATACCATTTGATCTCATTTATATGTAGGATCTAGAAAAGCTGAACTCATAGAAACAGTGAGTAGGTCGGTGGTGGCCGGGGGCTGGAGAGTAGGAACAATGAGGAGAAGTTGGTTAAAGAGTAAAAACTTCCAGTTATAAGGGGAATAAGTTCTGGGGATCTGCTGCAGCTTGGTGACTGTAGTTAATAATAATGTATTATATACTTGAACGGAGAAGGCAATGGCACCCCACTCCAGTACTCTTGCCTGGAAACTCCCATGGACGGAGGAGCCTGGCAGGCTGCAGTCCATGGGGTCGCTATGAGTCGGACATGACTGAGAGACTTCACTTTCACTTTTCACTTTCATGCATTGGAGAAGGAAATGGCAACCCACTCCAGTGTTCTTGCCTGGAGAATCCCAGGGATGGGGAAGCCTGGTGGGCTGCCATCTATGGGGTCGCACAGAGTCAGACACGACTGAAGTGACTTAGCAGCAGTAGCATATACTTGAAAGTTTCTATGAGAGTAGATCTTAAATATTCTCATTATAGCAACAGCAAAATGGTAATTAGGTGAGGTAAACGATGTGTTAACTAACCTTACTGTGGTAAACATTTTGTGATACATACATGAATCAAATCATGGCATTATATACCTTAATGTTACAAAACAATTATATCTTGATTGAACTGGAAAAAAAAAACAAGAACAAAAAACACTATTAAAAAGTCAAATAGTCATAACCTTTAAAAATTGTGAATCATTATGTTGTACACCTGAAACTTATGTAATATTGTACATGAGCTTCAATAGAAAGATACCTTAATGCAATAAATAGTAAAAAAAAAAAAATAGTCAGCTCTAACTAGTGTTTCTCAAAGTGTGGATAGAATCTGTGTCAGAGGGTCTTTTCTTTAGTAAAATACAGATTCCTGGGGCCCAAGCCAGGCCTACAAAATCTCAGTACCCAGAGGTGGGCCCGAGAATCTGCATTTACACACACGTCCTTACCTCTTCTTCCTCCGGGTCACCCTCTTGGCCTTGGAACTCCTCTTGAACCCCATAGGACACAGTCTGGATGGCAACATCCTCTTCCGCTTGGCCAGGTTCCGTGGACCGCTCCGTAGGCCCAGCTGGGGGCTCCCTGCCCTCTGTGAAGCTGGTCTCACAGCTGCCTGCCCTGGGCTCCTTGACCTTGTCTCTCCCCAGGAGGCAGCTGGGCCTGTACCAGGCCTCCACGGCCAGCTGCAGGGACCCGGGGTCCAGGAGCTGGTGGGCATGCGCAGGGCCAGCACCTCCCAGGAGGTAGGAATAGATCTTCTCCCGGCACGGCCAGGCGGGAGAAGCCTCGGGGTAGGGGTAGGGGCCATGGAGGTGCGTGGGGCTCCGAGGCAGCAGTGGGTTCTGTAGCTCACTCAGACTCTCCATGGTTCTGGGGGCAGCTCCGGGGAGGGGAGCCCCAGAGCCCTGGGACTTGGTGGCCAGTTGAGCCGTCCTCAGAGGGCCTGCTGGAGAGAGCAAGACAGACGCTGCGGCCGGCATTCTGGATGAAGGACAAGAAGTAGTGAAGAGCACAGACTCTGCAGTCTGACTTGCCCTGGACCCTGCCTGTACCACAGGCCAGCTGCGGGACCTTGAGCTGGCTACTTAACTCAGATCCTTCGTTTCTTTGTCTGCAGCAGAACTTACCTCATAGAGTTGGGTCATTCATTTATCCATTCACCACATCGTCACTGAGCATCGGTGATGGTCAGGCGCTGTACAGATGCTGGGGATGAAGCAGGGAGAGGAAGAAGGATGCCCACTTGGTCTTCCAGAGCTCACAGTCTGGTGGAGAAGATGCCTGCCCTGAAGGGGAGGTACAGCAGAGGGTGTCAGAATGTACGACAGATAGAACTGACACAGAGGTGCAAGGGGAGGCTTTGGAGCTGAGATCTGAAGGAAGAAGATGGGTTGACAAGGCGAGGGGAGGGGGACACATTTCACGCAGCGGGTGGATAAAGGCTGGTTGGCCTGAGAGCCGGAGATGAGGCTGGTGTGGCTGCAGGGACAGAGAAAGGTGTGAGACGGACTGCGGGCCCAGACGGTGCAGCCCTGTGGAGGTCAGAGGGGTCCTCGGGGGTCTTGGTAGGGTTGATAGGATGAGACTTGGGCCCTGAAGCCTTCCTTGTGGCTGTGTGTGGGGTGGCTTGGACTGACTGTCTCATGGATAGGAGGCTTTGCCATGGCTTCTGATAAACTGAGGACCACTGAGACTCTGAGCAGATGGAGAAATGGGGAGTGGGCCTTAGGAGATACTGTCAGGATCAGTGGCAGGTGGGATGCTGCATCAACAGAGGATTTGTTCTCGGGTTGGGTGGGCCCACGTTTAGCTCAGAGCTCGCCCCATGCCACGTGCTCACAGAGGTCAGCTCTTCCTGGTGGAGGCGCTTCTCCCCAAGTATGGTCTTAGGAGGTGCTCCTTAGGCTCACCTCCCTTCTAAGGTGAGTTCTGGGATCTGCGAGAGGGCTTAGGTCACTGCTGTCTGCAGGTGGGGGGTGGTGCTCATCAGCCCAGAGGTCTCACTGCTGCTCTCTCCTCCTTCCTCTCCAGAGGCCAGACATGCAGGGAGGGGAGCCCTTGGACTACAGTGACGTGGAGGGGCTCCTTCCTGCTGATGGGGAGCTGGGCGTCCAAGGCAGAGGCCTCATAAGGTTACGTCCGTGTCTGGGCTCCTCTGGGCTGATTCCTAGCAGAGCTGGACTCTCTAACCCCCCAGGGCAGCTTCTGAGCCCCTGTTACAACCTCCCTCCACCAGCAGATGTGAGCCACAGACGTAGAGCTAAAGGGCATGTGACCACAGGCCTGTGGGTTTGGGAGTTAGATACACAGAGTTTCCATTCCTGATCCACATTAGCTTTTGACCTGACGGTTTCCCCATTTGGAACCAGACGAGTTGGATTAAACAGTCGATGGTGGCACTAATATACCATAATTCCATAGCTTCAAGGAGCCCACCAGAAGTGAAATTCCCCCATTCCCTGTCCTTTTTCAGTAGTCAGGAATGGATGAGCACACTCAAATGAGCCCAGGGGGTACAGGGCTCTGCTTCCCCACCACGGCCCCTCCAGCAGGGTCAGGGAGGCAAAGGGAAGGCAAGACATCTATTTGCCAAATGAGCCATGGAGCTAAGGGGTCGTTGCCCAGCTTCCCAACTCCCTCTTGGCTGCCTTATCCTGGCCCTGCTCCTCCACCTGGCCCCTGCCCCTGCTCACCTCACCTACTCTCTGGGCTTCCATCCACGTGGGCAGAGGTGGGCAGGGGCCTTTCTGAGGGAGTAGGGTTGGGGAGACCAGCCCTAGCATCTTCAGAGCAGATGAATGCATCAAATTCACCTCTGCCCTATGGCTTGCCTCACCAAGAGGCCGCACTGTCATCCCCTAGGGGCAAAAGAGGGATATTTATGACCAGGAGTCAGGCCCTGGAGCTCTGAGGGGTGTTTGTGAGGGCCCTTATCCAGGGCTGGCAGGGGTGGCTGTGTCCCAGCCCATCACCCAGTTCCTGCCAGCCACCCTTTCTTGGTCAAAGTACACCCAGCTGAGCCTCTGAAACCCAAGCCACGCACCCTTTCCTGGATCAGTGTCCCCCCGGCCCCCCAACACATGCCCTGGTCGTGTCTTAAAGTAGAAATCAGTGCTTCATGCACTAAGGGATATGAGCCTGGGTTTTCCACCATAGGGACAATCTGGAAGCCACCTGAATGTTCAACAACTGGGGACAAGTTAAATAAATTATGGTGCGAAAACAATGGTACAGGGCCTTCAAACAGGTTTGCAAAAAAGGAATAATATGAGAAAATGCTCTCTGCAGATTCAGTGAGAAGGGAGAAAAGAACACCGTATGTGCATGTGATCTCAACTCCGCCAAAATGTCAACAGTGATTATCTCCAGGGGTGGGAGCACAGGTGCTTTTCATTTTTTTTTTTTACATCACATTTTTTTCTGTTTTCCACATTCATTTTTTACGATGAGCATGCATTACTTTTAAATCAGAAAAAAATTAATGGATTTCTTCTGAGCCAAATTATCTAAAATCAGTTTAAAACCTCCCCAGGCTGGGGCATTCCTTCTGAGAAGGAATGAGGCTGAGCACAGCATCAAAACCTGCCCCCTGGCCAATATGCACAGAGAGGCACAGAGCACACGTACACAATCACACACACCCGTGTTCAAAGAGTAACCAAGTCACAGGCTGCAGCACCTGCCCACAGTCCGGCTAAGGGTCACGATTCTCTGTTCTTTCCGTCACCTGTCAGGGTCACACAGGAGTTCACTGGGCTGACTCTGGGGACCCAGCTCCGAGTCCTGGCCACTAGGAAGTGGTGGCTGGGCTCTAGCCCAGTCTTCCCTGGCCTCGGCCTGGCCTGACCTTTCGGCCTGTTGCTTAGGGTTGCCTCCCTCTCTTCCTGGAATAAGGGACTAGCATTCAACGCAGAGCAATTTGCATCTCCACTTCAGCTGCCTGGTCTCACCTGGACTGTGGTCCTTCCACACTGTATATGGTACTGCGTACGTGCTCAATCGCTGGTGAGCATGTTTCTGTGTGTGTGTGTGTGTGTGTGTTTGTGTGTGTGTGTGTGTGTGCATGTGTATACTCTGCTCCGGAGGAAAGACATGAGATGTCTGGGATACTGAATGTAAGAAGATTGCTCCCAACGTGTGGTTGTGGCTGGAGGTCTGGGCCAGGCCAGGAGACGGGAGGAGAGGTGGGTCTGTGAAGCCACGGTCCCTGGCTTCTTTCCTTTGGAGCTGAGAACTGAGCTGGGCTCCTGGGTGTGCCATGATGATCTGGGGAAGGAGAGCACACTGCCACCTCCCAGACAAGGGGCAGGAAACCATCCAAATACAGCCTCCCAAGGGAGTCTGATTGCACTGGAGCCCAGTCACGCAGTGTGACATCAGTTTGCTTATCTATGAAATGTATGGAAAGGGTAGAAGGAGTTGATTTTTAACAGCTCAGCTCAAGATGACCCTAGGATTCTACTGGGAGAAGAAAGAAGAAGAACGTATACTTATTGAGTTTTTTGCCACGTGCCAGGAACTGAACTGTTCTAAATGCTCACTTTGACTCTGTAATTCTAGTGGGGAAATAACAACAGGACAGAGGGCTTCTTTTCCAGCAGTTGCAGACTAACTTGTGTTACACAAACCTGTCTACGAAAGCCAGGGGAACTATGAAGGCACTGAACAGTCACCAAGGAAGAAAGAGCTTGAGGGGTCAAGGGGCTAAGGACAGGTGAGCCTGACCTTTGGCAATACTTTCCCCCTCTTCCAGTAGGGAGGAAAACTGGAGTTCAGGGATGGTTAAGGAGGAAGGGCTCCAGTAAGCATGTCCAGTTTTCAACTGGGACCACTTTAGGGCTACCCATTGGGAGTAGAAGAAAACCAGGAGCAGATCAGCCCTCCCGAGGACAGAAACCTGCTTTGAATCAGCTCTGCTCCTAACTGGATTAAGGTGATCTGCATATAACCTTGCTGTTTGCCAGAAGCAAAAGTTGTCTTCAGGCAGTGGTTCTCAAACTAGCCAGTCTCAGCATCACCAGGAGGACTTGTTAAACCCAGATGGCTGGCTTCCACCCTCGGAGTTTATGATTCCAGGATGGGGCTTGAGAATTTTCATTTCTAACAAGAATCTGGGTAAGTTGAATCTGCTGGCCCAGGGACCCACTTTAAGAACCATTGCTCTGATAATCACACAAAGAAGAGTAAAATATATAACTAATGAGATAACAGACATGAAATAATAAAGGTATTTAATTTATCCTAAATGAGGCAGAAGGAATATAGAACCAGTTAGACAAATAGAAAACAAATAGTAAGATGTTAGGCTTACACCCAACTATGTGAGTAACTATATTGGATGTAAATGGAATAAAATTGCCCATAAAAGACAAAGATAGTTCCATAGTGTATTATTCCATTTATATGAAGTTCTAGAGAAGGGAAAACTACAGTGACCAAAAGCATATCAGTGGTTAAGGGCCATGGTCGGGAGGGGATAGGCTGCAAGGGGCATGAAGATTTTTGGCGGTGATGTTCTGTATCTTGATTGTGGTAGTGGCTACATGACTGCGGGTGTTTCACAAAATTCACTGAATCGTGCACTTAAGATTGGTGACTATTATTTTATGTAGATTATACTTCAAAGATGATTTTAAAAAGAGACAGAGACTAGATTTTTAAAACAACACAATCTGACAATATGCTACTTATAGTCAATGTACCTTAAATATAAAAATACAAAGAAGTTTAAAGTTGAAATAATAACATCTCATACTTAACTAAATTCTTACTGTGTCCTAGGCACCGTTCTAAATGTGATGTATTCTCTCATTTAATCCTTATAGAAACTCTATAAATCATTGTCTCCATCACTGTCTCCATTTTACAGATGAAGACACTGAGGCATAAGCAACTTGTAAGTGCCCACAGGCATGCAACTGGAGAGTAGTGGACAGGACATGACACCCTGGAAATCTGACCCCGGAGTCACTTTGCTTTCTTACCTCTATCTGTTGGTGGCCATCTATTGAGAGCTTGCTTTGCTCTGGACACCATGGAAAGTGCTTCAAATGCAGTATCTCATGTAATCTGTCCTCTTAATGTGGGTGAGGGGGATTGCAACTCAGAGAGGTTAAACAGGTTTTCTGAGATCACACAGCAGGAGAGCGGCAGAGCCCCATCTGACCCAGTCCGTCTGATGAGAGCTCTTGCAGGCCTGAACAGTATCAAATTCTCTGGGATTAGCTGTGGGGGGTGGGGCTTAGAGGAGGTCTGCTGCGCTGAGAAGAGGCAGGGTGAACACTGCTAAAAAGAGACCACGGGACAGTGTGATGTGGGACCAGGAGTTGGGTTGTTGTCCATGGGATAGGGCCAGTCCTTATCAGAATGCTGTAAAATCATAACAGCTACTTTTTACTGCATCCTCACGTGAGCCCCGTGTTTCACACACTGTATTTCAAACCTGTACAACAACTGATGAAATTGGCTATTATTATTTCTCATTTTCAGATGAGGAAACTGAGGTTCAGAAAGGTTAAGTAACTTGCCCGAGATTAAACAGTATCAGACCCTGGATTTAAACCTAGGTTTAACTGAGTCCAACACCTGGCCTTTCAGAGCCTACCTGTGTGTAAAGGGTTGTGATAAATGGCGTGGGTGTGAGAATGGCAAGGACTTGGTCTTGAATGGGTTAAAATCAGAGACCTTATTGAAGGGAATGGGAAATGGGAGCTTTAGGAAAAGATTAAGAGATTTGGGGTGATTTAGCAGCCCAGGGATGGCTGCCGAGATAACCTTAAGGTCTGGATTCAAATAAATGCAGAGCTATAGTGAGGAAGTTCAACCTCTGACCACTATCTCTCAGTGCAACAAGAAAGACTGTTTCTAAACTGGAAGATAAAAGCCAGAACTTCCTAGCAGGGCAGAAGATTAAATAGAAATGATTACAATCCAGAGGAGAGGTGCCGTCTTTAAGAATAGGTGCTAGACCAACTTCCAGGCAGATAATATGTAAACTGTTCTGTAAACTGTGAAGTCCTGTGACTTGAGAAGCTGTTAGTAGATGACTTGGGGCTGGATTTGATGATTTCTGGCCTGTAAGCAAGAGAGCCACCAAGCCAGCTTTGGAGTCATGGATGCTGCTTGTTGCATCTGACAGCAAAGAGAGACAGAGTCAGGGGTCAGGGTCGGGGTGGGAGGCAACAGAGTTGAGGGAAAATGGGAGATTTAGCTTTCTTTGCTTCAGTTTCCCCCTCAGGAAGCTAACACAATTGATTATGCTTTCTTTCTCCTCTGTCTTCAAATGCTCCTAACTCTTGATCTTCCCTAATGGCACTTAAACATATTGTCATTCCCTGGCTTAAAAAAGAAATCATGATGACTGCACAACCTGGCTGTCAACCCTTTGACATTCCTCCCATCGAGAAGTAGGGGTCTATGTCCCTCCTTTCTAATCTGAGTAGGTTTGTGACTGCTTTTACCACACAGCACAGCTAAGGTGATGCTGTGAGACTTCAGAGGCCAGGTTACAGAAGGTCACGCATCTTTCACCTTGCTCGCTGGAATACTCACCCTTGGGACCCTGAGCTGCTCTGAATTACCCTGAAGCTGTCAGGCTGGAAAGGCTGTGTGTATGACGCTTTGGTCAGCGGAGCCTGCTGAACCCAGCCTTCTGGTCATCCCAGGATGCCAGGCATGTGAGTGAAGCCATCTTGGACTCTTCAAGCCAGCCCATCTGTCCGCTGAGAACCACTGGGTGACCTCTGCTCATGCCACATGGAATGGAATAATCACACAGCTCAAGCCTGGGTGAATTTCTGACCCTCAATGTCATGAGATAAAATAAGATGTCTCTTGTTTTAGCCGCTAAGCTTTGAGGTAGTCAGGCAGAAACAGAGGGGAGGAACATTTATCTTCCACGCCACCTCCCCTCCTTCAGCTCCTGTCCTTCCCCTCTCCTTTACGTCACGGCTATGCTGCTCAGAAACTGTCTCCACCCATATCAGAATACTTCAGCTCTCAGTTCAAAAGTCACCTCCTTAGGGAGATCATCCCTCCATACTCAGCCTAGATTTAGGTTGCTGGTTATCTGCTTTCCAGGCTCCAGCTCTTTCTTTCCAAGAGCTTATCCCAGTCTCTATTTACATATGTGTGATTCCTTGATTAGTGTCTCTCTCCCTCACCAGATCTCGTGAGCTTCAGGAGGGTGAGGATTCTGTCTGCTTCCTCATACTTGCAGCCCCTGGCCTGGCATATAATAGGCACTCCATAAACAGTTGGTCTCATGAATGAATGAATGAATTAGTGGATGAGTGAGCTAGGTGGGCTGAGTCTCCTCCTCAAGAAACTCTTTCCAGGACCTGGGATGGATGGAGCACATCTGGCTGGGGCATATTTAATTTTGTACAACAAACACTTCTTAAGCAGTTCAGACCAGTTTTTGGAATGCAAAAATCAACCAGAAGTGGTACCTGCTTTGAGGAGGAGGGGAGAACACAGACTAGCAAATACAAGGCTTCAGTGCCGTGGAGTAAGTTGTGCTAGCAGGACATGGGGAGTTGTGGGTACACTGATATGGGACTCCTATCCCGAGGAAGGAGTGGAGGTGATGAAACTAGGAAACGGTTTGCACAGCAGGTGACATCTAAACTGAGTCTTGAAGGAAAAAGGTGAGTCATTAGATGAGACAATGAGAAATGAGTATTTCCAGCAAAGGAAACAGCACAGAGGCATGGGACAGTGGTCTAGAGGGGAAGCCGGGTGGCTTGATATTGATGGAATCAGGCACGGGAGGTGGGGAGGCCTCCAGTTCCTTGCAGAGAAGCTTTTTACTCTGGGCAGTGGGGAGCCAATGATGGTTGTTGCAAGGAAGAGATACAGTCATGCCTGTGTTTTAGCTATGGTTCTTTCCAGTAGTCATGTATGGATGTGAGAGCTGGACCATAAAGAAGGCTGAGCACTGCAGAATTGATACTTTCAAACTGCTGTGCTGGAGAAGACTCTTGAGAGTCCCTTGGACTGCAAGGAGATCAAACCAGTCAATCCAAAAGAAATCAACACTGACTATTCATTGGACAGCCTGATGCTGAAGCTGAAGCTCGAATACTTTGACCACCTGATGAAAAGAGCCAACTCCTTGGAAAAGACTCTGATAATGGGAAACACTGAAGGCAGTAGGAGAAGAGGGTGACAGAGGATGAGATGGTTGGATGGCATCACTGACTCAATGGACATGAGTTTGAGCAAACTCTGGGAGATAGTGAAGGACAGGGAAGCCTGGCATGCTGCAGTCCTTGGGGTCGCAAAGAGTTGGACATAACCTAGCGACTGAACAACAACAACTCTGGGTGGCAGCAGTGGATACAAAGGATTTGAGGAGTGTGAAAACAGAAGCTTGGAGTCTATTAAGAGGCTATTGTACAATGCAGACAGGAGGGGATGAGGACCTGAACCTGATGGTGAAATGGATGCAGATGAAGAGTAATACCTGAGGGGTAGTTAGGAGGCTAAATGAATAAGATTTTGAGACCAACCATAAGTGAGGAAGAGAGAGGAGCAAGAATGACTTCCAGGTGTCTGGTTTGTTTAACTAAGTAGAAGGTGATGCCACAAACTTAGGCAAAATCTAGGGGGAAGCTGCTGGTTTGAGAAGGCAGCCTGAGAGTAAATGTCCACATCTTCTCCCTCTTAAGGTTCCATTAAGATGACAGGATATATTTTCAAAATAATGAAATCACAACAAAACTGGAAAACAGAAAAGATTATCAGTGGACCAGAAACTCAGAGGAATTTATGGGAGATAAAAAGCAGATGAGATTCCTTGGTGAAGAAATGAGTACAGAGACAGTCACAGTCCCAAACACCAGCAGTAAGAACAATAAACATTCAAAGGAGAGGCCTGTTAGGGAAACAAACTTATCCAACTTCAGAGGAAATACACGCCAGCTGCCTATATTAGTCAATATCTTTTTTATTCATGAGTCTGAATGAACAACAAAAGATAAAGAAAAATAGCTATGTGACAATAAAAGAGAAAGATTAAATAAACAAATATAAAACTGACCCAACAAGAATTCCAAATCATTCAAGTTATAGACAATATATATAAAAATTTTTTTCAATGCATACCCTCAGAGAGATGTGAGAGGATGTTGCATTCATAAAACAAGAATAGGCTGCTATGAAAAAGGAGTAGTCAAAGAACAACAAAGTATTTTAAAGATTGAAAATAATTGTCTACATTTTAAAAAATTCAATTGAGATTCTGGATAATAGAATGGACACAGTTAAAGATTAACTTTTTAATGTAAAAGAAGAAGTTAATGGAATTTCCCAAGACACAGAGCAAAAAGACAAAAAGATGGAAGATATGCAAGTTAAGAGAAACGGAGGAGAGTCCCAGGAGATCAAACATCCATCCAGCAGGAATGTCAGAAAGACAAAACAAAGAGACTGGAGGGAAAACAATAATAATTAAAGAAGCAAAAGCAGAACATGATTCATGAACTGAAAAAAAAAAAAGAATATTTAGATTGAAATGGGTCACCAAGTATCAAGCTGAAAAAATGAAACACACACACACAGATGGAAAGAATGAGAAAGAGAAGCAGATGAGTTTGGTTTTAAAGTGCCTTTGGGATACAAGGAGAGAAACCCCACCTGGCAATTGATGTATGGAGATGAAGCCCTGGGTGGTGGTCAGGTCTGGAGAGAGATTTGAGAATGAAGAAGGACCTATGGAGAGTGAGGAGAAGAGGGCTGAGGGGGAAACCAGGAAAGATAAACAGCTGGAATACTTCTCAGCTCCCACAGGAGGCGTCTCAGTTGCTCTTTTCTTGGGAACTTCAGTTCACCTTCTGTTTTATCCATTGCCACCCTGGACTCCCAGAGGCTGGACTGGCCTCTTCCAGAGCAAAATCTGCTTGCCTTAGGGGTGGGTTTGTGGCTGACAAAGGTGAAAATTGCTGGGAGGATAGGAATGGTGATACCATTACACAAATTAGTTTGTTTTCAGGTGGAAATCAAATCTTTATTCTTGCTGAAACAATCTCTCTCCACTGAAGCAGCTCATTCCCGAACACTTAGAAGCAAACAGAGCATCTAACAGTGAAAGATAACACATCTGATGGAGAGGTAGAGCACTGGGCTCTCACTCTTTGCTTGGTTTGCTTGGGGCAAGGGTTGAGGCTGGGAGTTGGGCAGAGGAGCTACTGCGAAGAGGAAGAGAGAATAAAAGCAGAGGCAAGAGAGGACCTGGTTACAGAGAGCAGAGATGAGATCAGTCTTTTGTGTCCCCTGGCTTGCAGCAGAGGGGGCCTTGCTCCAGGCAGGCTGTCCACCCAGCCCCTGAGAAGGGAAGGGGCTTATAAAATACCAAAGATGTAAAGATCTGGGATATTTATTCTCCCCAAAGTGAAGCCTATTCCTTCTGCCTTTTCCTCTCTGGAGTGGCGTACTTTAAGGCTGGAGGTCCCTCTGGGATGCACAGATGAGTTGGCCTTTTGAACTTGAAAGTAATTAATAATGTACAGATTTCTCCAGATATTCTCTGCTTCTGTCATCTTGTGTATGCCACCAGGGGAAGGGGCCTGCATGTGGATATTTCAGTTTCAATCTGTTGCTTCACACACACACATTCTCATACACACACAACACACATTATTATTTAATGACCACGTCACATTGATCTCCTCTTCCTCAGATCTCCCTGCCACCCATCCCTCTACTCCCAGCCCCAAATAACTGAGATTAGCCAGTCATGTGCCAGGGTCGACTCTTTTTTCCTTTTGAGGCCTTGTGAAGGGGGTAAGAATGGGAGCCTCAGATGGAAGGGAGGCTGGAGGGGAAGATAAGAAGTAGTCAGTGGGCAGCTTTCCCTGGTTGGGAGAGGAGCCAGATGTGTCTGCCTGGGTGACCAGAGGTGCCCTGCACCCTGACACCTCCAAATCTGGAAAGTCTACTCAGACAGCTGTAGAAGCGGGGCAGTGCATTGTTCTAGCCCCAGCAGCAAGCCAGCACCCCCAGAGACCAGTCACACAGAAAATAAAGCCCCTTTCTGTGCTTTCTACCACCACTGTTGCCATCACTTTGTTGTGAGGGTTAGTGACTGCCCATTAACTCTGGAGAGCTGATTCTTGCCAGTGCTGCACCAACAGCTGGGAGCCAGAAAGTGCTGACATGGGGGAGGGGTTGATTCCCCCACCCTGGCGGGGCGCTTGCAGGGTAAGTCTGGGAGGTCACTGGCATGGCTTACTCAGCTCTACTCAATTGCCAATTAGCTAAGGTTTTTCTGAACATCACTGGGCCTGCCGCAGTTGAGGAAAATTATTGTCAGAGAAGCTCATTTTGTTTTCAAATTAAAAAACTCTCCCCAGGGACGGAGCTTTCCTGACTGTCCCCTCCTCTAGTCTTAGGAGGGGGATCCCAGTCAGGAAAGGTCCCTAGGAGAAAATGGCCTAGGACTAGGTCCCTGGCCCTTGGCTATACACAGGGGTGTTCTGGGTTGAGCAGTGGGGAGTGCTTTCCTGGCCTCTGGGCTTGGAGGCAGGGACCTCCTCCCCAGCTCAGCAACTCTGTACACTCTCATGGCATTCTCAGGGAAATAAGGAAGAGAGGGAAATCTTAAGAAAACACTGAAAATACAAATGGCCTTTTTTAGTTCCTTTGCTTCCCTCTACTCCATTAATAAAATCTTATTCTTTACTGAGAGAACATAACTTACTCTCCAAACCAGGTTAATGAAGTTGGTCTTCCATGTTCAAGGAGAACTGAGGGATTTGAGGGCTTGGGACAGACCTCAGAGAGCCGCACAGAATATTAGGGCTTAGAATCTTAAAACTCATCTCCCTCAACCCTCTTCTTTGACAGTTGAGAAAACTGAAGCCCACAGAGGGGAGAGGAGATGCCTGAGTCAGTGGTAGATCTGAGACCAGAACACAGGGCTCCTGACTTCTAGTCAAATGCTTTTATAAAACTTCATTCTTTTATTTTACACCCAATTACTGAGTCCTTACTATCTTCCAGGTGCTATGGGGGAGGGGAGGTGTGGAGGAAAGCGAAGAGATGAAAACAACACAATTCTTGCCTTCAAGGAGCTGTTTCCCGAGATCTGTGATTCTTGGGGGGAAAAAAGAAAACAAACTGAGTCAGACTCTCACCCTATATTGTCTTCTATAGGTGATGACAGAAGAGGAGAAGAGGAGGGAACCCTCTGGGCTTCTCAAGATTTATAAGTTGTGCTTCCCTGACTCTGAGGCCCCAGAAGGCCAAGGACGAAGAGAGCCGAGGTTGGGCTGGGAGAGAACGGGGATAAAAGTGACAAGGATCAGGTCACTGCCAGCTGGCCTGACTGCTGGATGGGGATGGGCACGCACACTTGTCTGGTGGCATACAGTTGACAAGCCTTTAATCTCGGATGCTGTTTCACTGATTCCTACAGCAGTTCCTTGAGGTGAACAGAGCAGCTACTTTATCCTCACTTGACACATGAGGAAACTGAGGTTCAGAAAGGTCAGGTAACTGGCCTAAAGCCACTTAATGCCAGTGCCCGGTTAGGAACTCCTAGTCTAGTGCTCTCTCTGTGACTGGCAGGGGAGAAGTTATGCTGGGTTGAGAGCATCGGGATAAAGCAGTGGTCAGCCACAGTGATGGGCCAGTCTTCCTCTAAGCAGTTTCATTTTGATCACCATGTTCTGCCACTCAGAGAACTATGTTCTGAAGAACTGGAAGCACTTTGCAGGCCTGAATGAGCTCATTCAGCACTCTTGCCAGAAGGAAGGAGGACTCCAAATAGAGGCTCTGTCTAGGGTCCCCAGTATATAGTCACCTAAGGGAAAATGGGACTCAGGTTCCCCACCTCTGCCTTCATGCACCAATCAGTGCATTGCAAAACCAGCCTTGTTCCATGAGAGTCAAGAGGGCCACAGGAAAAATATTGAGGTATCTTCTGGTACTTGCCTCCTTCTCTGGAGAAAAGGGCCTGGCCTATCTGTTGGCCCAAGGGCCATTTCCTGGGGAAAGAAATCTTGAGGCAGGGGGACCCCAGTCACCCTGATGAGCAGGCTTGGAGGAGGAGAGGGGCGCTTAGTGAAGCGGCTCAGGTTTCCCTAGTGTCGCGGGGACTGGGGTATCAGGAGTCCTAGAGACTCTCTTCAGTTCCTTGTGAGCAGGATGTCTCAGAGCTGCCTGAGGTCGGGGTCAAGGCCTGGCCGGTGTAGGGTCAGGGTACCCGGGTGCCTGTGTGGGCCCTAGTCCCCCAGGCCCCTGCCAGCATCTCCAGCCTGTAGGGGGAGGGGGAGGGATGGACTTGGCGCGATCTCGGGCTGGAAGGAAGTCAGAGCCCCCGTCGCTGAGAGGGGTCCCACTGCCCTCCCCAGCTCAATCCCAGCCAGGCGCCTAGCTCTGAGCTCCCGCTACGCCCCCAGACGGCTCCTTACCTGTCCCGCCGAGGGCAGTCCCACCTCCTCCGCGGGGCTTGGGGGGCCCGCCGGGCATGAACCGGGGCGCGACTGGCGCCCTCGCCTCACGGCTTCGGCGAAGCTCCCAGAAGGGCGCCTCTGCTCCCGGCCCCGGGTCCCCGCCTCCTCCGCCGCCGCCGCCGCCGCTTCAGCACCGCGGACAGCTCCCGCCCGCCGCCCGCCGCCGCCGCCGCCGCACGCCCAGCCCGGCTCGGTCCCGGGAGCCCCGCATCCTGACCCGGCCCCGCCGCCGCCGCGCAGCCCTCACTCAGCCCGGCCCAAGGCGGCTCCGCGCCGACTTGGGAGAGCAGCGAGCAGGGTCCCCCGCCTCCCCGCCTCCCGCCGCCGCCGCCGCCGCCGCCGCCTCCCTCTCGCCTCCGTGCTCCCTTCTACGCTCCGGAATCAGCCCACCAGGCACTCCGGACCCGCTCCGGGGCGGGGCGGGGCGGGGAGGGGCGGGAAGTCGGGGGGAGCCCAGAGGAGGCGGCCGCGCGAGGGGCGCGCCGCTGGAACTGGCTTCTCTGGTTCCTGGAGCTGAGCCCCCTTTCCCTAGATCTTTGCCTCAAACCTACTCCCGCATTTCCCCAGGAGCTATGGGCGGTGCTCCCATTTTTGAGCCCTGAGTTTTAATATTGTTCTGCACCCCCCACCCCCCAAAAGAAAAACAAGTAAACAAAAACCACTCATAGGGCACCTACTGTATACCAGACACCATGCTGAGTCTTAACATTTTTTAACCAATATCATCTCATTTAATTTTCTTAACTCTATGAGGCAGTATTTTTTTTTCCTTTCTTTCCTATTTTATACATGAAGACACCAGGCTCATAGAGATTAAATCTCCTGATTTAGAGATCGCAGTGCTGTGCGGGAAGTGTACAGGCTGTAAAGACTGTGGGCCTAAGATTTGGCCCTAGTGTCTCTCCTGTTAACTATATAACTTTGAGTAGTTAATTAACCTCTCAAAGCCTTGAGTTTCTCCTTAGCGAAATGGGGGAAGCTGAATCACCTTGTGGGGTCATATGAGGACAAAGTGAGATGGTATATGTGACACGTTGGCCCCAAATAGGCCCTCAGTGGGTGAGTGTTCCCTTTGGCTCTCCCAGAAGGGTCCCTGATGTCCTCAGATACCAGCCAGGGTTTCTGGCTGCTTTGTCTCCCTGACTGTGCTGTTCTTTATCGCTCCCACCCCCACCAATTTCCTTTTTTCAAGCATGAGGGTATCCTCATCTTGAGTGTTATGAGTGGATGAGGCTGTTTTTTACAAGGTCTTGAGTCTCACTGTAGTACCAGGAGGTTGGGAGAGGAGAGGATTCTCATTTTCTGAAGGTAAATAGGGGTCTGCAAAGTAAACCTCAGAGGGACTTCTCTGGTGGTCCATTGGTTAAGTATCCACCTTGCAAAGCAGGGCACGAGGGTTTGATCCCTGGTCAGGGAACTAAAGATCCGACACATTGTGGAGCAACTAAGCCCACACACCCCCAAGTACTGGAGCCCATGTACCATAACAGCTGAGCCTGTGCACCCCAACTAAGACCTGATGCAGACAAAATAAATAAATAAACAAACCTCAGAGCAAGCTGAAGCTGGGGCTGGGGCTGGCAGGAGTCACTGAGAACCAGCCTCTGGCAGCAGGAGTTTTCCCTTCCCCATCCAAGAATTCACAGTGCACCGAACGGTGGTCTCCAGGACGCCCTCACTCCCACATAACATGGAATATCTACACCAGTTCTATTGAACTCCTAGCATCCTCTGCAGGAGCCAAGAGCCCCCATCATGGAGTTTGGGTCTGCTGCTCTTCAGGACTGGGCAGGGAACTCCCTAAGCTCGTGGTCTTCCTCTGTCTTCCAGCTAGTATTGATTGGTGTTTAACCTGTTGGGTGTTAAATATATTCTTGCTTTTCTTGCCCTTGCCCCATCCGTGTGGAAGTCCCAAGACTAGGAAGGCTCTTGGACCACTCATCCTGAGGGCCATATAGTATCTGCACAGACACCCTCCACCCCTACCCTCACACAAGACACTGTCCCTTGAGTCTAAGTGCCCTCTTGCTCCTTAACTCCCCTCTGGCTTCCCCTTCACAGGGACTCATGGCTCCCTACTTGGCCTTTCCTTCCTCTGTCTCCCCCCCTCTCTATTCTGGCTTTGCTCCATGTCTGGGCCGCATACGGAATTGCTAATCAAATGGATAATAAAAAAGCCAGTGAAGCAAAAGCAGCATATAAATTCTAAATACTAATGTTGATAATTATATGCTGTTGCCTGGAGGGAAAACTTGAAGTGAGGCCGCTGGTGTTGTGTCAAGGGTCCTGGTCTCTGGTCCACCACGAGACCTGAGTTCTAGTCTGCTCTTTGTCATGAATTGGCTGTGGGACCTTAGGCAGTTGCCTCATCTTCCTGGGCCTTTACTTCTTTAGGATTGCAAGCCTCTTCAGCAGCTTTGAGGAAACCATAAAGGCATTCAGCACCATGTGAGTCTCGTGATAGAGAATGGTGGGCCAGTGCAACAGTACAAGTTTATTTTAAGGAAATTACCTTTATCCTTCTCAAGACATGCGAGGCAGCTCAGGAACTGAAAAATCTACAACTGTGCAGAGTTTCCACTCCATTTGCCATTCCCTTCCTTTCTTTCTCCCTTCCTTTCTCCACTGAGCCTTTCCTGCTACGTAATGAAAGTCAGCTCCCCGGCTAGACCCTGAAAGTACAAAGTATAAGTCATAGGCTGGGTCCTTGAAAGAGCTGCCATATAAGGACGGTGGTGGGACTTTCCTAGCTGTCTGGGGGCTAAGACTCCACGCTCCCAATGCAGGGGGCCTGGGTTCGATCTCTGCTCAGGGAACTAGATTCTACCTGCCGCAACTAAAGATTCTGCATGCTGCAACTAAGACCCAGTTCAGCCAAATAAGTAAGTAAATAAATATTTTTTAAAAGAGTGGTGGGGGTGCCTGGACATGATAACCAGCAATTCTAATACATCAAGAGAAATACTATCATAGGGTAAGTGAAAAGTTCACAGAGAAATGGATTTCCCTTTGGCGGTCCAGTGGTTAAGAACCTGGGTTCAATTTCTGGTCAGGGACTAAGATCCCAAATGCCATGGAGCAACTAAGCCCGACTAAGACTGGACGCAGCCAAATAAAATAAATAATGTTAAAAAAAAATTGAACAGAGGAGGAAATGATTAGCTAACTCTATCTGGGAAAGTCCCAGGAGGTTTCCTGGACGTGGTGACATTTGAGTTGAGTTTTACTGAAGGATAAGACATCCATCAGGCAGGCCAGGAGAGGAGAACATTCTGGGTAGAAAGGCTGGAGTGAAGAGATGAGGCTGGAGGACAGATGAGGAAGCTATAGCAGAATCCAAGAAAGAAATGGTGGGAACATGAATAAGGCAGATTCAGCAGAAGAGGGAGCAGGGGATGGGTTTGAGACACTTCTGGGGGAGAACAGAGTGGAGAGATTTATTGTGGGGAAGAGGGTAGGGCATCAAGGATAATGTTGGGGTCTCCTACTTCTAGGAAGCTGATGTTACCTGCAAGAAGGCAATGGTGGGGAGGTAAGAAAAGTCTGCTTACCCTGGGTAATGCTACTGAGTGTTATAAATCCCTCAGTTTCTAAGATTTTACACTGTTTCAGTTTTATTCTTTTTTTTTCTTTTATTTTTATCCTGAACCCTCCTCCCTCCTCCCTCCCCATACCATCCCTCTGGGTCGTCCCAGTGCACCAGCCCCAAGCATCCAGCATCGTGCATTGAACCTGGACTGGCATCTCGTTTCATACATGACATTTCACATGTTTCAATGCCATTCTCCCAAATCTTCCCACCCTCTCCCTCTCCCACAGAGTCCATAATCCTGTTCTATACATCAGTGTCTCTTTTGCTGTCTCGTATACAGGGTTATCGTTACCATCTTTCTAAATTCCATATATATGCGTTAGTATACTGTATTGGTGTTTTTCCTTCTGGCTTACTTCACTCTGTATAATAGGCTCCAGTTTCATCCACCTCATTAGAACTGATTCAAATGTATTCTTTTTAATGGCTGAGTAATACTCCATTGTGTATATGTACCACAGCTTTCTTATCCATTCATCTGCTGATGGATTATTCTTTTTTTAGTTCTGAGCAAACTTTCTAAACCCCCTCACTCCCAAATCTCATCTTATCTTGATTGTCTAAGTGGAAAAGGGAAAGGTCCAGGCTTGGAACAGGAGATCTCAGTGGGGCAGAGCAGTGCTGGAAGCCTTCCTGGAGGAAGCAGCAGGTAACCTAGCTGGCTCCAGAACAATGCCCACAGATAAGGGATAGAGTAGGCACTGGGTGAAAACCTTGGAAGAGATGTCTTCATGTCCTGTTCTGCTCCCACCTCTCTGACATTCCCCGAACAGAATAACATGATGGGCTCCATTTCTGTTGGAATTAGCTCCGGTTGCTAATCTCTTTCCACCTGGGGACTTTTCCTTCATAAGCTCTTTCATGCACAGACTCTTAGCTCTTTTACAAGGGGTTGATTTGCTTACAATATTCCCTAAGGAATATAATTCAGCACTAAGTGTGGGGAGATCTGCTCTGCTCACTACATCAATAGACCACATATTGGAAGAGATGCTCCCCATAAGGAGGAAGGCAAACCCCACCCTCATCCCTGTCCCAGTGAAACTCATGTTCAAGGCTACATGACTGAGACTCAGAAAGCCCTGGGTTGGGGTGGAGTGGTAGTGGGGAGACAAGCTGGCAGAGTGCAGTGACAAGCAGGTCTTTGGGCCGCTCATCACCCAAATCCTGTTCCCATGGACATGGCTCCAAAGCAGGATTCATTCCTGGGTATAAGCATAACTCTGGACTCAAGATGGCTTCCCTGGTAGCTCAGTTGGTAAAGAATCTGCCTGCAATGCAGGAGATCCCAGTTCGATTCCTGGGTTGGGAAGATCCCCTGGAGAAGGGATAGGATACCCACTCCAGTATTCTTGGGTTTCCCTGGTGCCTAGATGGTAAAGAGTCCACCTGCAATGAGGGAGACCTGGGTTTGATCCCTGGGTTGGGAAGATTCCCCTGGAGAAGGGCATGGCAACCCACTCCAGTATTCTTGCCTGGAGAATCCTCATGGACAGAGGAGCCTGGTGGGCTACAGTCCAGGGGGTTGCAAAGAATTTGACACAACTGTGTGACTAAGCACACACTGGACTCAAGAGAGAACACTGGAGATCTTCACTGCTTCTGAATTAGACCCTTGGATTAGAGGGGTTCCTCCCTCTCCCTCTCCAGCAAGAGGGTGTATAATCTGTTTCTTAAACTTCTTTGGAGGCCTTTGGAAGTTCATTACCACAGCTGTTCACTTCTCTCCATAGAAGAATACAAAGCTGAATTGCAAAGGCAATATTTTTTTTAGCAACACACCAATTCATGCCAGAGAAAGGAGATGAGGAGAGTTCTCAGCACCACTCCTGTGGAACTCTGTGCCCTCCTGCCAGCCACAGGCTCACTCAAGTCTGGGAAGGAGAATGGGCGAAAGGCAGAACCAGAGCATATGGTGGAGGAACACAGCAGCTGCAGATGGTGCAGTTCAGAACTCCACCATCAACTCTGGCATCCACAGGCTGCCTCGGGGGCATGTGAGCATTGGCTCATTGGCAGAGAAACTTGAACTGTTGGCACTCCCTCACTTTTCCAGACCGTGTATGTGGGGGGGTCTGGGGGGTGGGGTGGGGTGGATGGGAATTAGCAGCAGCAGCAGCAGCAGCAGCAAGCAGACCAATTGGGTTTTTCACCTGATATAATAATGAAAAACAAAACTGAGTGAAAGAATAAGAATGCTTGATGTTTGCCTTGCACGCTACAGTTTCTTTTTTTTAAAATAATGTTTGTTTGTTTGTTTTTGGCTGTGCTGGGTCTTCGTTGCTTTGAGGGCTTTGCTCTAGTTCCAGCAAGCAGGGGCTACTCTGCTTGTGGTGCACGGGCTTCTCATCAGGGTGGCTTCACTTGTTGCTGAGCACCAGCTTTAGGACACGTGGGCTTCAGCAGTTGCTGTGTGTAGTAGTCACGGCTCCCGGGCTCTAGAGCACAGGCTTAATTGCTCCGCAGCACGTGGGATCTTCCTGGATCGGGGATTGAACCCATGTCTCCTATACTGGCAGCTGGATTCCTCACCACAGAGCCACCCACTACAGTTTCTGGAGCTCAGAAATCTGCTCAGCCAATATCTCATATGTTCTTCATAAACATGTGTCATTCTCAAGTTAAAGATGGGAAAAATGAGGCCCAGAGAAGTTAAGCAACTTCCCACCTGGAAAAAAGGTGTCAAAGGTCAATAGTAAACCATTGCCACTGCTCCCCCCACCCCCTCCCCCTCACCCCATTCTCTCTTGGGTCCCCTAAGCCCAGCTGAGTCAAGCCAGAAACATCAGACAAACTAAGGAAAAGCAAAAGGGAAATAAACTGCAAAAGGAAGCACATGAAAATCCTTGGCCTTTGAGTTTGGCAAACACAGGTTCCTGACTTAGCAGAGAACATGGGGCCTTGTGGCATTCTAATTCTGCCTGAGAAGGCACTTTTTTTTCATTTTGAGGCAGTAAAGCAATATTATGGTCTATCATTATGTTACACAAAAGATCTAGAAACAACAGGCTGGTAGAGAAGAAATGAATGGCAAGCAAGAAGCAACAGAAATAAGTTAAAATTGAATTATTTCTCATGATATTGGTGTGAAAACCATTTCAAAGCATGTGGGTCTGGCTTTAGGGAAGGCTTTGTCCACTGGCCAAAGCCTGTCATAAAATTAAGGTGTTCGTCACCTTGTCTGCTTTACTGGCTTTTTTTTTTTTTTGAAACGTGAATTAGCAATAGTCCTACCAGATGTCTTTTAGAATTTTATAGCACTCTCTGCTAAGAAGTCTGACCAGCTGCAGGGTCTTTTTTTTTTTTTTATTGGAGTATAATTGCTTTACAATGTTGTGTTAGTTTCTGCTGTACAACAGCGTGAATTGGCTATAAGTATACGTATGTCTCCCCTTTCCTGAGCCTCCCTCCCGCCCAGCCCCCGTCCCACCTCTCTTCATCACAGAACATGGAACTGCACTCCCTGTGCTATACAGCGTCTTCCCCTAGCTAGCTGGCTATTTTACCACGGTAATGTGTGTCTATCAATGCTACTCTCTCAATTCATCCCACTCTCTCCTTCCCCTGCTATGTCCACAAACCCATTCTCTATATCTGTGTCTCTATTCCTTAGGCTCATCAGTACCAGTTTTCTGGATTCCATATATATGCATTAACTGGGTCATTTGTAGTAATGTGGATGAACCTAGAGTCTGTCCTGCAGAGTGAAGGAAGTCTACTGGCTTTCGACAAAACTGATACATGACCTTTCCCCTGCCCTGGGAGCTACAGTCAGCCAGGTGGGGTCTGCAGGGGGAGGCCTTTTATGCCTTCACCCTGAACTGAGACAGTGGGCCCCCAACTTCTGCCAGGTCTTGCCCTCAAGGAATCCTCTGAAGAGCTATATCCAGGACCTAGGACCACTCCCGTCTGTGTGTGTGTGTTACTGTGTGCTTGCCCCAGGGGTGAATTTCTAAGCTGGGAAAGGAGAGACTTTTCTTCCTCTGTGTGTAGGAAAACATTTTTTTATGCCTCCCTGCTGCACGTGTCTGTGTGTCTGATATGCTGATGAGAGAAATGACCCTTCACTCCTTGCCAGATCATAGTCTGGGGAGGCAGGGAGCTTAAAGAGCTAAGAGCTTAAAGATGCTAAGAAAATGTTCTTAGAGAAGCTGAGTACTTGTTATATCTTTCAGCTCAGGGTGAGCAAGAGAGACTCATCCTGGGTCCCTGCTCTGTGTCAAATGCTTTTATCTTTTCATTTTCAAAATAATTTAAGTCAAGGCTCATGGAGGTTAATGTTCCAGATTCACACATTTCAGCAAATGATGGGCAAGATTTGAAGCCAGGTCTGTCTGATGCCAAAGCTGAATTCCCCACCCACCCCCATCCCCCTTCTCCAGCAACCCTACTCATCTCCATCATGGTCTGAGGAGTTGACACATTTAACGAGGGAGCAGAAGAGGAAACAGCATCAAAATGCAAAAAGAGCCTCTCAGGGTATACATTCGCTCTCAGGTGGAACTGGGATCCACGAGGCCCCACGTGCTCCATTGGGTTAGGAATCTGTTTGCCAAATTCAAAGACTAACAGTTTTCAAGTGCTTTGTCGGGGGGCTGTTATTTCCCTTTTGTTTTCCCTTGATTTTTCTGATGCTCTTTTTGAAGTTCTTGGCCTGGTTCATCTGGACTAAGGGGACTCAAGAGGGAACAGGGGCGGGAGAGGAAGGAGCAGAGGTAGCCCAACCCTGGGGAGTGGGGGAAGCAGGGAGGCGACAAATTCCAGAATGAAACACTCAAGCTGCTGCTTCCCTCTTCCAGGACACTCACTCCCAGAGCTCTTCTTTTCGCCTGTCGTGAAAGAGATGTTGTGTGTGTGTGTGTGTGTGTGTGTGTGTGTATGTGAAAGGACAAGGGAAAAGTCCTCAAGAGACCAAGCTACTTGCAGTTGTCAGCTTCTTGATTCCTGGCCCCTCACAGTCTCAGCAGCATTTGGGGCACCCACGTAAGCCCTGCCTCTTAGTGAGCACGTACTTGATTCCCCTGCAGCCTATATCCCATCACTCATCCAATCCTGGTATTCCATCCTCTCCCTCTGGCTCCCAAACCGATTATTCCTTTACAGACCTTGGGCCCTGACTATACCGCCACAACGGGGCTCTGCGGTGTCAGTGATGCTCCACGACAGGGCTGTGAAGGCACAGCTTGCCAGGCTGGGCACCGGAGAACTAAGGATCGAGAAGCACAACAGACGACAGAGGGACGGGCGGTTGGATGGATGGATGGATAGATGAGAAGCTTTTTTGAGTGCCTGCCATGTGCCAGGAACTAGGCTAAGAGCTTAATGAGTATTATCTCAATGAATCAGCTATTAAATCCATGAAGTGAGAATTCAGTATACCATATAAATTGTATTCATTCTAATAAGTGCCAGGCAGTGTGCTGAATGTTTCACTAAGCCTGAACAATAATCCACTTCTTTTGTATTAAGAGAACAGTTAATACAGTGATCCCTAGTCTTTGCCTGAGGAGGTACTGGAGGGGTGTGGCAAGTAGAAAGAATAGGAACCCATAAAATTAGAAAAAAAAAAAATAAATAAATAAACAGGAAGGAGAAAAAAAAAAAAAGAATAGGAGCCTTGGCATCAGGCCGGTCCTGAGTTCAAATCAGTAGAGTTTTTGTCAGTACAGGTGAGTTCTTTTATGGAAAGCAATTTGACATTTCTGTATCAAGGACCAAAGTAAATACACTACTGGGAATCTACCCTAAGACAATAGTAAAAAGTAACATTTATAACTATTCATGCAGGCACTGTCCTAACTGCTTTAGATGAGTCGTCTAAAGCATACTTAATTCTAGCAATAACTCTACGAGAAACTTACTTTACCATCCTTATTGTACAGGATGTGAAAACCAAGACGGTAATTTACCCAAGATTATATGGCTTATACGGACAGAATCTAGATTTCAAGCTAGATAGGCAGTCTCTAAGGCCTCGCTCTTCAACTCTACAACACACAGTATAAAATTTACACATAAAACTAGCTATCACCAGAAAAAAAGAAAAAAAAGAGGACTTCTCAGAAGTCCGGCAGTTAAGACTTTGCACTTCCAATGTAAGGAACACAGGTTTGATCCCTGGTCGAGGAATTACGATCCCAAATGCCATGTGGCAGGGCCAAAACAAACAAAAAACTGAAACAAATTTAAAAACCTGGCTATTAAAAAAAAAAAAAAACCTGGCTACTACAGTATTGATTATTGTTATAGAAAATTTGGAGCACATATAAATGTCTAAGAAAACAGGGCACAAATTTAAATAATGTTTTTAAAAAGTTTACAATACCACAAGGGAAATGCTTATAATATGAAGTGGGGAAAAGTAGGTTACATAGTCATACATACAATATAATCATAAGTGTGCAAAAAAAGCCTAGAAACATCCTAGGAGGAATTAAAGCAAAGAGCCATTAAGAGTTGTCCCTGGGTGAAGGCAGCCATGGTTCATTTAGATATTCCTCTTTTTCCTCGTCTGTAGTTTCCAAATTCTCTGCAGTATACATACTTTACTGTAAAATTATTTTAAAACTTACATAAAAACTGATATTTACTGAATTGTATGATTGGTAGGTTGGGTGCCCTTTGAAGACTCATCTCCTCTCCCAATTTCATCACTTCCAGCAGGGATAATGGGGGGTTGGGGGGGGTGACCTCTCCCCTGGCCTGCACAGTCGGAGATTTACAATAAATGAGGTCACATTTCTAAAGTGTTGTGTTCTCCTTACAGCTGGGTGGACTAAAGCCCTAGTGATTTTCACCAAAAAAAAAAAAGGAAGGCAAAGAAGAAACCAGTAGAGTGGAAAACAGAAGGTCAGGAGCAAAGGAGGGGGCAAAGGAGACAGCTTGAGGAGGAAAGGGGAAGTGAAGAAGGAGAGCTGAGCCCCAAGATGGTCAGGGAACTGCAAGGGAAGAAAGCAAATGAGTGATGAGGCAAGACAAAGAGTGGGCAGAAGACAAGAGATTGAGAGAGAGAGGGGGAGAGACTGCAGCAACCTGTAAGACAGTTCATTGTTTTCAATGCCAAGGTTTCTGTTAAGCTGCAGGGGATTGCCCCAATGTTACAGAAACCATTTTCTGCAGTTAAATGAGACTTCCATCTAGAGGAGCACGTCTCCTGGGCTTGTAGCTTGAATCTCTCTCCCAGCTGACTGGCCACTCCCTAGTCCTCAAATCTCCAACCAAAAAGGACCTTTCTGGACTATAGCCACTGCAGTTTGCCAGGGACAACTAGATTGTCCCTGCTGCCATTCATCCAGCCCATGCTATAGAGCTCTGGTGCCAATGGACGTGAGTTATGACATGATTCACTCGGGATTAACACCCAGCTGTCCCAGAACACAGTTTGCAAAGGCTGGATAAGGCTTTTAGTTTATAGGCACTGAAAATGGATAAAAGAAAAAGAAAACCATGGAACAATGTGAGATCTGCAAAGGTCATCTGTAGAATCTACCGCAGGGAAAAAAAAATGAGGTCCAGAGAGAGAACAACTAGCTACAATCAACAGCTGCTGACAGCAGTGGGGTCTGGGCTTTCTAATTTCTTATGAGTAGAACAATCATTTATAACATGAATGAGTGATGTTTTGTGTCTTCAAAGGGCTCACTGTGAATCCAGCTACCCTTCTTTTAGCCTGATAAATGCCTCTGAGATAGGTAATCCAGGAATAAGCTTGATATCTGTGGCGAGAAAAGAAGTAGCAGCTCAGAGAGACTATGGAATTCTCTCTGTGTCGACGGACTGATTAATAAGGTGCTGGAGCCCAAAGCTAAATTTTTCGAGAACAAGAGTGTGGCCACACACATTCCTGAGGAACTTGCAGCCCCAGGAAGTTGGGAGCAATTTCAATTTCTGCGATTTGCTGCTTGGGACTATGTGTCAAGGGTTGGAGGCAGAGAGTGCAGGTTTCCAAGTTTCTACTGTCACGTTCTGATTTCTACTGTGACAGCATCTGCTTGACTACAGTTCTGATGTGTGTGGCCTTAAAGCCATTATCACTGAAAACCATGGATGGAATGCTTATTGTATACAGGGAATGGAATAGGTTCTGGGGATACATGGAGACACAAGACATGGCCTTAGTCATCAGAGATAAGCTGATGTTAGCTGTGGAATAAGGCCAAATACAAACATATACAAAGAGGTGATGAGTCAGTTCTCGAATAGCGCCCCGCCTTTGTTGGTGCTGTTCTACTTCCTCAGAATCCTCTGCTGCACCCACCTATGCACCCACCCACATTCCTAAAATCTCAGCTCAGGTGCTTCCTCCTCAGGCATCCTTACCCAGACTCCTCAGCCTGGGTTGGATTCCCCTCCTCTGGTTTTCTGTAAGTTCCTCCATGTTTCCATCCTAGAGCACTCAGCACATTGTACTTCTAAATCGTACTTGTCTCTCTCTCCTACCTGACTCTGATTTGGGAGAGGAAGATGGGACTGTATTTTTTATCCCTGGTAACTAGGCTGTGCCTGACATAGTGTTAATCTCTCAGTCACATCTGGCTCTTTGCAACCCCATGGACTGTAGCCTCTGTTCACAGAATTCTCCAGGCAAGAATATTGGAGTGGGTTGCCATTCCCTTCTCCAGGGGATCTTCCCAACCCACGGATCGAACCTGGGTCTCCTGCATTGCGGGCAGATTCTTCACCGTCTAAGCCACCAGGGAAGTCCCATATTAATTGTGCCAAACATAACTAGACAATTAATAGATAATTGCTGACTAGACAAAAGCAACCATTCTGCTTCTGCTGCCTCCAGCATGAAATCTTTAAGGTCGCTTGCAGCTCTAACATACTGTGACTTTATACTCGCCAGGTGAGGCATTGTTTTCTTTGAGGCTGGACGTGACTGCACTTAGTAGTGATGGAAACCACCTCACTGTTGCCCCTCTTTTCCTCCTCAGAGACCTAATGATAATCTGGGCATGGATAACATAGGGAACCTGTGATTTACTTCACCTCCCTTTTATTAGAGTGGCCAGAGCTGGCAGGAGTCCACTAGGAACTTCCTGTCCATGTCTAACAAGGTCTCCACCTAGTTACCTGGTTGCTGGGAAGATGAGGCTGGGAAAATCTAGTGGCTAAGCAACACAGTAAACTCAGGAAAGGAAACCATTTAGAAGTATTTGCAGATTAGAAAAGCAAGGAAACTTGATGGAAACAAACATTCAAAGTACCTGCCAGGCTTTTAATAATGTCAGAGGAGAAGAGTCTGGAACCAGCTGGAGGAAAAAGATAAGAAACACATTTATGTCCTCTGCCCAGAACCATGACATCAACTGTCTCCCACCCCCACCCCTCTACCTTGTGCTTTACTGTTGGAAAACAATGGTTGCACCTCTCTGGCATGGTGCATTGCGCCAATCTCTCTCTGCGTGTAGGAAAACCAAGTCCAAGATGTTAGCAAATTTGGCATCAACTGTGGCGTGTGTTACTGTCCATGGTGTTGAGTTTCCAGTAGGGCCCTGAAGCTTCTGAGTCTTAGCCAGGTTTGTCTGCCCTCACAGATGACCCAGCTGATGAATGATAGGAAGCAGTTGGACTGTGGACAAGGGAGACTTGAAAGTCTGTCTGGAAAGACAGGTCCACAATAAATTATCTGAAACCCTTGGAGCCAGATGTTTTTCAGAATTTAGAATTTTTCGATTTTAACAAGGTAATATGGTGCACCTACTGCTTATTATGTAAAATCCTTAGTGAGGTCCAGAGCTGCACCACGGAACCAAGCATGTCGATATTTCCTTAGAAAAACGTATGACTAATCATCCCAAGTGTGATCAATAAAGATATTAAAGAGCTTCATGGCAGTTCAAGGTCTTCCTTCAAATGAGTTTTTTTTTGCCTTAGACTTATGAAAAAGCTTTTGATCTCAGAGTATTTTGAATTTCAGAATTTTGGCTAAGGGACTGTGGTCCCAGCCTTGGATTCCATCTTGAATCAAATTGACCTGCAAACATTCCTCTGGCTGATCAGAATTTCTAAGCTTGTTAATATCCCGACTGGGCGCTGGAGGCAGGGGATGGATAAAGGAACCAAAGAAAGGCAGCTTTAAGTACAGTCTTCAAACCTCCCCACCCACAAAGAGTTAAAAGTATAATTTTTCTCCTGAGGACAAATAGCTAATAATGAAGGGTTTCCCAGGTGGTGTGGTGGTAAAGAATTCATCTGCCAATGCGAGAGAGGGCTTCCCAGGCAGCACAAGTGGCAAAGAATCCACCTGTCAAGCAGGGAACACAAGAGTTCCCTGGGTTGGGAAGACCCCATGGAGAAGGGCATGGCAACCCACTCCAGTATTCAGGTTCGATTCCTATGTAGGGAAGATGCCCTGGAGGAGGAAATGGCAACACGGGCCAGTATTCTCCAAAATCACTGCAGATGGTGATTGCAGTCATGAAATTAAAAGACACTTGCTCCTTGGAAGAAAAGCTATGACCAACCTAGACAGCATATTAAAAAGCAAAGATATCACTTTGCTGACAAAGGTCCATATAGTCAAAGCTATGGTTTTTCCAGTAGTCATGTATGGATGTGAGAGCTGGACCATAAAGAAGACGAAGCATGGAAAAATTGATGCTTTTGAAATGTGGTGCTGGAGAAGACTCTTGAGAGTCCCTTGGACTGCAAGGAGATCAAACCAGTCAGTCCTAAAGGAAAGCAACCCTGAATATTCATTGGCAGGACTGATGCTGAAGCTGAAGCTCCAATACTTTGGCCACCTGATGTGAAGAGCTGACTCATTGGAAAGGTCCCTGATGCTGGGAAAGATTGAAGGCAAGAGGAGAAAGGGACGACAGAGGATGAGATGGTTGGATGGCATCACCAACTCAATGGAGATGAGTTTTAGCAAACTCCAGGAGATAGTGGAGGACCGGGGTGCCTGGCATGCTGCAGTCCATGGGGTCGCAAAGAGTCAGACACAACTTAGCGATTAAACAGCAACAACAACAGTGTCAGGGCGGAAAAGTAATGTGATTCAAAGCTGAAGCAGCCACACTCCTAGTGCTAGAGCAGATATATAGAGATCTCCCTAAATTTGCTTGTAGGATAGCATCTAACTGATAGCACTAAGTTCTTTTATCTTGGAAAGTGAGACTAAATGGATCCAGGGATTTCTTGCTTTCTGCTCCACTCTCCCCAGTCACAAATTGACCATAGTCTAAAAAGTCTGGGGACTTGCCTTGTGGCCTAGTGGTTAAGAATCTGCCTTACAATTCAGGGGTTACAGGTTTGATCCCTGATCGGGGACTAAGATCCTAGATGCTATGGGGCAAGCTCATGTGCTCTAGAGCCAAAACAACCCGGTGCAGCCAAATAAACAAATATTAAACAAACAAAAAAAAAAAAAAATGGAGGACTTCCCTGTCAGTCCTGTGGTTAAGACTTCTTCCAGTGCAGGAGGTGGGGAACTAAGATCTCACATGCCTCATGGCCAAAAAACCAAAGCATAAAACAGTAGCAATGCTGTTACAAATTCAGTAAAGACTTTAAAAATGGTCCACATTAAAAATGTTTACAAATTAAAGAAAAAAACTTTGGAGGCCATCGCTCTTGGCAGATTGAACTTTGGAGCTTGGACACTAAGCTCCTGCCCTGAGAAAAGAGGCAGGGTGGATATGTAGAACCCAGGGTGTACAGCACTGAGTTTAAAGTTAGAAGTTCTAACCCTAAACCTGCCACCCCACCACCTTGCTGTGTGACTTGGAGCAGATTGTGTCTTCTCACCAGAGGCTTTCTAAATCCCACACAGCTCCAGGATTCCAGGATTCTGTTTTGGTTTGCAGGATTCTGCTTTTGATGTCCAGGAGTATGCAAAGGAGGCTGCAGGGAACTAGTGTCCTTGGAAAGCCGCTGGTTAGTCTGGTTTTGGTGTTTGGTCCACTTAGGAAAGCAGAGTGCTGCTTAAGCATTGCAGGCTCTGGGGATCAGAAAGACAGGCTTAAACTCTGACTCAGCCACTTCTTAGCTCCCTAATGTACTTATCTGAGCCTCAATTTCTTCATTATGTAACATGGGGTTAATAATAGCACCTATCCTAAAAATATGACCTGCCTTTTTTGATCTTTCACCCTACAAATGTTTGTTGAAGTCTCCCTGTGAGGCATGCACTCTGTTAGGCATTGGGATACAGTTATGAGAAATACCAGATGGAACATAGACAATGGCTGGGTAGTCATACTAATGAATATTTAAATTTTAACTGTGAAAAGTGCAGCTAAGAATGGCAACAGTTATAAGACTCTATAACAGAGGGATTGATGTAATAAGAAAATTTACCTAAGATTTTCCTGGGAAGGTGATACTTGCTTTGAGCACTTAAGAATGAGGATAGCTAATTGAATAAGAAGGGAAAGATGTACAAAAGATTTGTGGTGGCATATAAGGAAGAAGGCCAATGAGGTTGGAGGGAAGAGAATAAAAGAGAACTAGGTGAGGGGGAAGAGATAAGCAGGGTCTCATGATGTTTTGCTTTTATTGTAAAATCAGTGGGAGGCCACTGAGGGGTTATGCAGGAAGCTGTTATTATCAGATCTTCCTTTAGATGAGATCTGTAACTAAGAATAGATTTGGAGACAGGTGGTAAAATTAGTTCATTAGTTAGGCACATCAGCACGGAGGCCACTACTGTGGTCCAGGTGAAATAAGATGGTAGTTTAGAAAGGAATGCGAATAGAAGGAGTTAGAGCAAAGTAAATGGATCAGAAAGCTATTTAGGAGACGAAATAAGCAGGACTCCGTCATGGATTAGATGAGCTGGGATTGGAGGGGTGCAGTAAGGGAGAGGAACTTGTCACAGATGATGCCCAGATTTCTGCTTTGGATGGCTAATGGTGCCATTCTCTAGGAGAGGTACTCCCAGGGGAGCAGCAGGTGTTGGGGAAAGAGCCTGAGTGATTTGGGACCTGTTGGCTTGTGGTCCCTTGAGACAGTCAAGTCTAGTTGTCCAGCAGGCAGCTGGATCTGTGAGTCTGAACTGGAAATACAATTTGGGGAAAATTAGCACAGACAGCAACTGAAACCATGCATTTGAATGAGATGTCTCAGGAATCAAGTATTATGTAAAGAAAAGAGAGGACCTGGGTCTCAACCTTAAGGAAACTCAACATCTAATTTTGGGTAAAAAGAATGAGCCTAACAAGGTGACAGGAGGGAAGGGGAGGTGAAACCAAGCCTAAAAATCGTGGGTCACAGAAGTGAAGGCAAGAAGGATTTACGAAAGAAGGAGTGCTCAGCCATGTGGAAAGATGATGAAAGGTCAAGTAAAATAGGACTGAAGGATGCTCATTGTATTTAACAACACAGAAATCGTCAGTGACCTTAGCCAGAGCCGTAAATGTGGAGTGACAGGATGGATGCCAGGGTTGAGGAGAGAGTGGGAGGTGAGGGAATGAGCTCAGTTTTCACAACTGGGAAGGGAAGGAGAGCGATTGGACAGTAGTCTGAGATTCCCTGGTGGTCCAGTGATTAATAGTCTGAGCTTCCCTGCAGGGGGCACAGGTTTGAGTCCCGTGTGGGGAAGTTGCACATGCTAAGTGGTGTGGCAAAAAAAAAAAAAAAAAGGTAAAAAATAAAATACTTAGGACAGTATTCCACCCAGAGTAAAGTGGGCACTGAGGGTATTTGCCTTAGAGAAAAGGATATGAGTTGACCCTGACTTTAGTGCTTCCACATGTCATTAGTGAAACTTACATTCTAGAACTACAAAAGGGACTCAGCTCTCTTGAAAGGGAAACCTGGGGACGGCTGGGCTAGGAAGAGATTAAAGCTGCTTTCTTTAGAAATGACATGGTCCACGGTCAGGCAGGGCAAGCAGAATCAATAACTGTGGTTAGGGGTGATACATAGGGAGGAATGATTTCCCTCTGAAGGTCCAAACCTCCAGAGCATCCCTCTTTCTGTGTGCTCAGCTGCTCAGTCATGTCCGACTCTTTGTGACCCCATGGACTGCAGCCCGCCAAGCTCCTCTGTCCGTGGGATTCTCCAGGCAAGAATACTGGAGTGGGTTGCCATTTCCTTCTCTGGGGGATCTTCCTTACCCAGGGATCGAGCCCGCATCTTTTGTGTTTCCATTGGCAGGCGGGGTCTATACTGGTACCACCACCATGAAGCTTTCATCAGCTACTTCGACTCACAGATGTTCTCAACTCCTGTAGCACTGAGGACCCTGAATGATATATCAATTGTTTATATGGAACTCTAATAAATCAAACAGATAAAATGATACTTATTAGAACAAACTTACTTTATAAGTTCAATATTTATTTAAGATCAATAAATGATAAAAATGAGGTTGTTCTAATAATGTTTAAATAAAAAAGAAAATTAGGAGTTCTATTGGCTGAAGGAAACCAACTTGTTCCTTTATTTTGTTTTGACTGTAAAAGAACCTTAAAATTCTGATTCATTCAGATCAGTAGCTGCAAATAATAACAGTTTTACCTAACAATGTCAAGATATTCTCTAATTAATTGAAGATGGCAGGACTAGGGACATTCCCTGGTGGTCCAGTGGTTAAGACTCTGTGCTTTCACTGCTGAGGGAACAGGTTCAGTTCCTAGTGGGGGAATTAAGATCCAGCAAGATGTGCAGCACAGCAAAAAAAAAAGGTGGCAGGACATTCATTCTAAGGTTTACACAAAAGTGAACTAGCCCAGAGAATAAGAGGCTTCCAATGTTTAAAAATATACGTATGTATGTATGTACATACAAATATACACATTATATACATATACATTTGACAAACTATTTTTGAATATTTTGACTAGTTTATTATATTTTTTATTTATTCCTCAAAACAACCCTGTAAAGTAATTATTATTATTATTATCCCCATTTAATATGAAGCTCAGAGAGATTAGGCAGACTTCCATTTCTAGAGACATGGAAGTCTAGATACACTAAACAACCCTTCCACTAAAAACAACGAAATATTCCGGATTAAAAAAAATTATTTTGGGGGGGGTGGGCTGTGTATGGGATCTTAGTTCCCTGACCAGGGCTTGAACCCAGGCCCCATCCTAACCCCTAGACCTCCAGGGAATTCCCTGGAAGACATATCTTTAATTCAGCAATGCTTTAGCATTAAGAAAGGGTATAGTAAGAGGGCTTCCCTTGTAGCTCAGTAGTAAAGAATTAGCCTGCCAGTGCAGGAGACACGGTTTCAATCCCTGGTCTGGGAAGACCCCACATGCCACGGAGCAACTTGGTCCATACACCACAACTCCTGAGCCTATGCTCTATAACCCAGGCTCCACAACAAGAGAAGCCGCCTTCAAGAGTAGACTGGGCACCGCAACCAGAGAGCAGCCCCTGCTCGCGGCAACTAGAGAAAAGCCCTTGCAGCAATGAAGACCCAGCGCAGTCAAAAATAAATAAATAAAATTATTCAAAAAATAAAAAAGGAAAGGAAGTAAGCAATATTCAGAGTGAAAGGAAGAACTCAAATAATTGAGAAGGTTATTGAACCTGCCTATCACCCTGAGGAGGTCTTCTCAACCTTAGAAAACTTAGGTTTGAGATTTTATACATCCAGGGCTCAGAAAGACAGAAACTAAGTGTCCAAGATTCTTGTAATGTTTGAAAACAGGGTAAAAGTACTGATTTAATTTAGATTTCAATAATTTAAGGATGTAGACTTTTTCTAAGACAATCACCAAAATAATAATATCTTCCAAACTAATACCAGAAACAAGTAGAGTGAAAAAAAATTCAATTAACACACACACAAAGCAAATCAAGCAGGGGGGAAACTATCAAAGGATGAAACGAATGAAATACACAAAATGCAATGTAGAATTAATCCAAGTATTATTTATTGCAATTAAAAATATATGTGGGTTAAATGCTACTGTAAAAGATCTTAATATTTGTGGTCAACATCTACAGGCTGCTGGCTTTAAGTAAAGGAGATTATTTTTGAAAATGAGGGTAAGACTCATCTAATCAGTAGGAAGGTCTTGAAAGCAAAAGTGAGGTTTCCCCGAGGAGGAAGCAATTCTGTCTGAAGACTACAGCATCACCTCCTACCCGAGACTTCCCAGCCTGCAGACCTTCTCTACAGATTTCAGACTTGTCAGTTTCTGCCGCTGCATAAGCCGACTCCTTGAACTAGATCTCCACATCTACGTATCCTCTTGTTCTGTTCCTCTGGAGGACCCTGACGGCTACACCCACGTTTCACTCACTTCTTCCCCCTTTTCTTCTGAAAGCAAGGTGGGAAGGGAATAAGTGGATGGGGAGGAGGGGGAGTGAGAAGTGGTGGGCCAAGGGGGGTTGAACCAAGAACCCTCCCTTTGTGATGTGGGGAATGGAAATGCAGGAAGCAGTGTGGGCAAGCCTCTCCACCTCTCTGGGATTCATCTATCAGCCTGGAGGGCTGGGGACATGAAAGGGAAGTAATGCCATCCCCTCGAGGTAGAGCATTCTTAGCATCACAGCCCAAGAGTAGTCCAAGACCATTGGGAACCACCCCTCCAGTCCACCCTCTTTTTTAAGTAGCTGAAGCCTGGGTGACAAAGTCTCTTGTCTGAGGACCCAGCAGGTGAGGGGCAGAGCCGCTTGACTCCCAGTTGGGCTGTCCATCTCCTCTGTGCTCCATCAGGGATCCTGGAGCTGTCCACGGTGACACTCCACCCACCTGGTGGTCCCTGTGGAAGGCCACACCAGAAACCAAGAGGCACAAAGGACCCATCTGTCCTCCACATCTTCTCTCAGCTCTGGCTGCACATTAGAATTCCCTGGGGTGTTTTGTTTTGTTTTGTTTTGTTTTTTTAGAAATTCTGCTATCCGAGGTCTACCACAAACCACTTTCATCAGGTTCTCTGGGGGACAAGCTAGAGCACCCACACTTTCTGGAAAGCACCTGCAGACGGTTCTAACATGCAGCTGGGCTGAGAGCAGCTGGTCTTGACAGAGCACAGGGAGCACCCAACTGCTGCATTTCACTTCCCATTTTTCACCTCACATTTTAGCCTCCCCCATCCCTGCTGGCGGGCTGTCTATTCTCATTATTGTCTATGCTCTGCCTAGAAGGGGAGAACCAGGGAGGAGGCTGGCCCGGCTGGGAACACCTTCTCTGTCCCTGCGCTGCCCTGGAGTCTGGCACACAATATCCAGCTCCATGGCATCCTATCCGGAGTTGCCGCCCCACCGAAGCAGAAATGCTAGTACACCTCCTTCTTCCCCTCTGTGCTGTGACCTCTGACACTTCCTTCTCTCTCTCCAGCCTCTCCTCCACCTCCTTTCCTTCTTCAGTCCTTTTTTTTATTTTTTTTTTTTAAAGTTTATTTATGGCTGTGCTGAGTCTTCATTGAAACTGAAACTCCAATACTTTGGCCACCTGATTGGAAGAACTGACTCATTGGAAAAGACCCTGATGCTAGGAAAGATCGAAGGAGGGAGGAGAAGGGGACAACAGAGGATGAGATGGTTGGATGGCCTCACCGACTCAAAGGACATGAGTTTGAGTAAACTCCAGGGAGTTGGTGATGGACAGGGAGGCGTGGAATGCTGCAGTGCATAGGGTTGCAAAGAGTCGGACATGACTGAGAGACTGAACTGAACTGAATCTTCTCAGCTGCTGCATGGGCTTTTTCCCTAGTTGCAGTGAGCTGGGGCTCCTCTTTATTGTGGTGTGCTGGCTTCTCAATGTGGCAGCTTCTCTTGTCCTGGAGCACAGAGAATGTGGGCTTCCCTGAGTGTGGCCCGTGGGCTCATTTGTTGCAGTTCCCGGGCTCTAGAACACAGACTCAATAGTTCAATGCACACCGTTTTGTGGCTCTGAGGCATGGGGGATCTTCCCGGATGAGGGATCGAACCTGTGTCTCCTGCACTGGCAGGCAGATTCTTTACCACTGAGCCACCAGGAAAGCCCTCCAGTTCTTTACCAGAAGTTCTGAGCCCACTTCTTGGCTGCCTTCCTCCCCAAACCTGCTGTTCTCCCTTCCACATGAGTGGCTGACTGAGCCCCCAGTGGTGTCTTTCTCCAGGAGAGGGATGTGCCTTCCTCCAGAAGCCCTGGCTGCCCCAACCCCACGTCTGCAAACAATGCCTCTCAGATACCTATTGCAGCCGTCTGGTTGACTTCAGACCACAAGCAGAGAGTGTCTCCCTCAAGCCCTTTTCTCTTCCCTCTCTGTGCTGCCCGAGAAAATTTCCAATGAGAGAACTGCAGCACGAGCTGCCAAGACAGACTTTGGACTGCTCTGTGGTACTTTCCCAGTATTGCAGAATCTTCTCTTGATACCCTGCTATATGCCAGGCACCAGGATTACAAAGATGAGTAAAGCAGTCCTTTCCCTCAAGGAATTTATAATTAAATAAAAGATAGAATTTCTTATGGAACAGGGAAGAAAGGATGGTAGGTGTGGGATGGGGGAAAAATGAATACTTGTCTCTATTAGCTAAGTGCCAGGGAAATGCCTTCTTCTCCATTTCATATAGAGTTTTATGGGCAAACTCCAAATAAAAGGCCCTATTTTCCCTTTTATATAGAAGAGGATACTGATGCAAACAAGTTTAAAAGCCTTGCCCAAGTTTAAATAGCTACTAAGGGACAAGGTCAGGGTTTGGGCCCAGGTCTTTGGACTCTAGTTCCAGGACTTTCTTGGAGTCTGATGGTTATTTCGTATCTGACCCAGTGCTCTTCACCAGACTGAGCCATGGGGAGAGGAGAAACCCAGGAGCCGGGGGTCTGGCTTCTTATCCTGGGAAGCGAAAGTGTTAGTTGCTCAGTTGGGCCTGACTTTGTGACCCCGCGGGCTGTAGTCTGCTAGGCTCCTCTGTCCTTGGAGTTCTCCAGGCAAGGATACTGGAGTGGGTAGCCATTTCCTTCTCCAGGGGATTTTCCCAATCCTGGGATCCAACTGGGTCTCCCACATTTTGCAGGCAGATTCTTTACCATCTGAGCCACCAGGGAAGTCCCCTGGCTTTCTTGCTAACTAGCTATATGACACAGGCAATCACATCCCCTCTCTGGGCCTTGTTTTTTTTTTTTTTTTTTTTAACATATAAAGTGAAGGAGAGTAGGTAGTTTTAAAGATCCTTTTCAACTCTATGATTTTCTTGATTGCGTTTCTTTCCCCAGTTGGTTATATATTCATTTTGCTTCCATCTTAAAAGAAGGGTCACTAGAGCTCGGGGGCGGGGAGGGTCACGCTGTCAATCTGGCTGGCACCCATAGTCCAGCAGCCTGGCACACTGCAGTGGCCATCAGTCAGGGCTGGATGCGTGCAATTACACTCCTTGGGGAGGCACTGAGAGTGCCGGCAAGGATGCCAGGACCCGGGGTCGCAGCTCTGCCAGAGCCACCAAGAGAGACCACTGAGCCCAGGGAATCAGGCAGAGGGGGAGGAAAGGACAGCCCAGAACCAGTCACTGGGAAGCCTCCCCAGGCGTCTCACGCTTTTGAAAATGGCCCTGAGAGAGATGCTATCAGGAGGTGTATTTAATGGGTTTTGGAAATTGGCTAATTTTGTCGCAATCGTCTGCACGCTGTCTGATGCAT
This sequence comes from Bos mutus, assembly GCF_027580195.1. Classification (NCBI taxonomy): domain Eukaryota; kingdom Metazoa; phylum Chordata; class Mammalia; order Artiodactyla; family Bovidae; genus Bos; species Bos mutus. The sequence goes on along the minus strand of NC_091626.1, from coordinate 22,982,731 downwards.
GCTAAGCATCTAGGATCAGTGTGGGCCTGAGTGGGGCCAGGGTGTCCAAGGGAGAGACATGGCATGGGAAGGGCAGGGCAGAGTTGCTGGTTGTTTCTAGCTGCCCGAAAAGTCCCCGCTGGCCTCAGGCCACCAAGCTGGGTGCTGGGTCAACGCCCTCTCTTAGGCCACAAGGGGTCATCCCCACCCACCTCCTCCATCCCTCCCTCTTCTACATCCGTCCTCCGTCTCCTCTCTCCCTGGGCCTCTCCTCCCATCCTTGCCCCCAGCCTCCTTACCCCACTCCCCCCCACCCCCCGAGCCAGCCCTGCAGCCACCCTTCTCCCATGCCTCGGGTCAATAAGCCATCAATATCCTGCGCTGAGAAGGAACACACAGCCTTTGCACGCTTGATTCACCCAGAATTGCTCTCCCAGCCCCTCCCTGGGCCTCTGGCACGCTCCCTCCATCCTCTGGGCCCTACCGCTCCTCCTCCAGAGAGGTTGCTATCCATCAGCTCTCTGCCTCGCTGGTCACAGTTACTTTCACTGACTGTTTTCAGTTTGGTTGTTTATTTTCTCCATTTTCCCTCCACTTCCTCCCTCCTCCTCCACTCATTCCCATATCTGGGTTTGCTGTGGGTTGCTTCTCAGGGCTGTCCTGCAGAGGAGGGCAGAAAAGAGGCCCAAAGCGAGGCACCCATGTCCCCTTCTGGGTGCCTCTCTCTCCTCTCCAAAGCTTGGGATCTTCAAGGAAAGAGGGCTGCAGTCTCCTGCAGAGGCACATGCTGACATTTCCAAGGCCCCAAATTTGGAATCAGGGGACTTTAGGAACTAATTCTGAGAGAACTTTGGGTAGGTTCATTAACTTCTCTAAGCCTCAGTTCTCTCGTTTATACAACAGAGCTGTGATGGGACTTCCCTGATGGTCCACCAGTTAAGACTCCACACTCCCAGTGCAGGGGGCCTGGGTTCAATCCCTGATCAGGGAATTCGACCCCACATGCTGCAACTAAGACCCAGCACAGCCAAATAAAATAGAATAGAGCTGTGATGACTGAGTGAGAAAATCACAGCTGTCATTTATTGAATAAATTTTGTATGTTAGACTCCCTGCTGCTGCTGCTGCTAAGTCGCTTCGGTCGTGTCCGACTCTGTGCGACCCCATAGACGGCACCCCACCAGGCTCCCCTGTCCCTGGAATTCTCCAGGCAAAAACACTGGAATGGGTTGCCATTTCCTTCTCCAATGCATGAAAGTGAAAAGTGAAAGTGAAGTCGCTCAGTCGTGTCTGACTCTTCATGACCCCATGGACTGCAGCCCACCAGGCTCCTCCGTCCATGGGATTTTCCAGGCAAGAGTACTGGAGTGGGGTGCCATCGCCTTCTCTGAGACTCCCTGCTAGGCACTTTTGAATAAGGTTGTGTTTAAGCATGTTTGTGAAAATGCTTTGTATATAAGAAAGTGCCATGCAAGTGCCTGTTAGTATAGAGAAAGCCACTATTGGCATCTACATGGCTCTCCTTTCCACCCAGAAAATAATTCAACAGGCATTTTGGATCAGTTTACACAGAATTTCATCCATATATCATCTCATTCACCTTCATATGGTTGCTTTAAAATAAGTGAGCAAATATGGTGGGTTCCACCCTATGGTTAAGAAGGCCAAGATGCAGAAAACAGATTCTGGGGAATTCTGCCTATTTTCCATCTGTGTCCTCCTGACCTCACTGCTCCCACCCCGCTGCAGTGTGTTGGGAAGTATACCCGTTCCATCTTATCTGATGGTAAACAGGTTGGGGGGCGCCAAATGTGAGTGTCTGCGGCAGGGGCACCATCTAGGAAGGTGGAGTGCTGGGCCAGGCAGAGGAGTTATTTGGAACAGTCAGGGTGGAGCTCTGAGAGCAGCAGAGTGCCCAGCTACCAGGGTGACACAAGCAGCATTGTCCTCAGAGGGAAGGGGCATGGGGGGAGGGGCCAGAAGCCAGCAGGAAATGGGGCTGCCTAAGAGAAGGCATGGAGTGTCACATGGCATGTCATGCGACTAAGACTCTAAACAGGGGCCTCTGAGCCCAAGAGTCTAGCAAGAACTTGTTCTTATTCTCTGCTAGTCTTGGGCCAATCAGATCATCCCCCAAACTCTACCTGGTAGCCCACGTCCTCAGGCCAAGGGACCAGACTCTGGTCCAGGAGCTTTGCAGTACACCTGCAGCTCCTTCCAGGCAGCCTGTGTAAGGACCCAGGCCTCGGACCCCTCCTCACCTCCAGCCATCAAAGCCACACGGCTCATTAGCATGCAGTCTGAGTCCTGGCACCAGCCTGCGCCCATGTACCAGGGCTTCCTTAGAAACATGAAGAGTGATTGGAAGCTGCTGCTGACCCCTTCCGAGAAGCTCCAGTTCTCCTGGCCCCGATAACTGCACTGCCTGGGCAGATTCCTTTAAAAATTGCAGCCAGTTCAAGCCACCAGACCCAAGGAGATAGCCCTTCTGCCAGCTAGGCTCTTCTTCACACTCATCCCATGTCCCTCTGAGCTTCCCTTTCTCACCTCCCATGGCCCTGTCCCCTACCAAAATTTTCCCTGGGCCTCTGGGCTCTCCCCAACCCCTGCTCCATGGACTGCTGGGCGTGGGCACGGTTTCCCTTTGGGCATCTCAGGTGGAAGCTGCCCTTCTCTCTCAGCACTGGGCCTCAGGAGGCAGGATGGTGACTCTGGCTCAGTGAACCATGATGCCCCGCCCTCTACAGGGAAAACCAGCCCCAGCAGGTTCGGGCTGCTTGCTTTGCACTCCACTCTTCCTTGGCACTGTCATGAAGTGAAGTGAAGTGAAAGTCGCTCAGTCATGTCCAACATTTTGCGATCCCATGAACTCAACAGTTCATGGAATTCTCCAGGCCAGAATACTGGAGTGGGTAGCCTTTCCCTTCTCCAGGGGGTCTTCCCAACCCAGGGATCAATCCCAGGTCTCCCACATTGCAGGCGGATTCTTTACCAGCTGAGCCAGCATAGAAGTCCAAGAATACAGGAGTGGGTAGTCTATCTCTTCTCCAGTGGGTCTTCCCAACCCAGGAATCAAACTGGGGTCTCCTGCTTTGCAGGTGGATTCTTTACCAACTGAGCTCTCAGGGAAGCCCTGGCACTGTCCTGGAGCCACTTCATAAAAGGGAGCCCTCTCTCTCTCTCTTCTGGGAACAACTTTATCCTCTGCAAACTTCAACGTCACCATCACACCGGATGACGTCACATCCACACGGGCTACTCTCTCATCAACTTGATGTCTCAGATGCACTCCCTACTCCACAGCCACCCTCTGGACCTAGTCATCTTGGGACGACCCCAGCTCTGGGGTGTTAAACACAGACGCCCTGCGGACAGTCCCCTGCACTCTTTTGTGCTCTCCACAGCCTTTCTCACAGCTGGCCTGTGATGTCATTGGTCTTCCAGTCCCTGGGCTTTTCATTTTCTCCCTATATTAGCGCCCCCTGTTTTCCCTTCTGTTCTGAGTCAGCCTGGGGTCTGTATTTCTTTCTTTTTTTTTCCTAATCACTCTTACCTCTGTTGTCCCCTTGTCATAAGACCCTTTGGGAAAAGCCCCAGCCCAAAGTTAACTCAATGATTTGCCTTCTCTGCACAGGTGGTGCTAGTAGAACCCACCTGCCAATGCAGAAGACATAAGAGACACGGATTCAATCACTGGGTCAGGATGATCCCCTGGAGGAAGGCATGGCAACCCACTGCAGTATTCTTGCCTGGGAAATCCCATGGACAGAGGAGCCTGGTGGATACAGTCCATGGGGTCATGAAGAGTTGGACACGACTGAAGTGAGTGAGCACAAACACACATGTGCACTGCTACCTAGGATACTGGCGCTGTGGGAGAAAAATCACACAGCTGCACGGAGTGAGGGCGCTGCAGGGCCACAGCCCAATCACAACCAGGACTTCAGAGTGGCCCAGAATTTCCTTTCTTTTCCTTAGTTAATTCTCTAGAGCTCATCATCAGCTCTTTCAGACCTTCTCCACTCTCTTTAAGACACCACCTTTCCCAACATCTCCCTTCAGATTCCCAGCAGATAACCTTGCAAGAAAATAAGGGTTGTTTGGCCAAAGTTCCATCAGCATCCTGCCATCAAACAGATTCTTTCCTTCTTTGCCCTCTGGTCACAGTGGGTAAGGCAGGCATCCAGAGACTTCTGCTAAGAATTTAGGCTAATCTGATCCAGTGCTTTGCTGACTGCCCCTTTCCAACTCCTTTTGAAATCTCCTTTGGTTGGTTTTCCAACCACATGTCTCCTGTGTTTCCTGTGTTTCTCCCTCTCTACCAGCTTATTCTCATTAGCATTTGAACATGCATGAGATTCACTCTTTAAGAACAAAGTAAATCTTCTCCCTTAAACCCACCTTCTTATCTCAACACCCCTGTGTGTGTATATAAATACCTATATTTATATATACATATGTGTGTATATATAATATACACATATAATATATATAATGTGTGTGTGTTGAGCTATTTCAAATCCTAAAAGATGATGGTGTGAAAGTGCTGCGCTCAATATGCCAGCAAATTTGGAAAACCCAATAGTGGACACAGGACTGGAAAAGGTCAGTTTTCATTACAATCCCAAAGAAAGATTATGCCAAAGAATGTTCAAACTACTGCACAATTGCACTCATCTCACATGCTAGCAAAGTAATGCTCAAAATTCTCCAAGCCAGGTTTCAACAGTACAGGAGCCGAGAACTTCCAGGTGTTCAAGCTGGATTTAGAAAGATGGAGGAACCAGAGATCAAATTGCTCCCATCTGTTGGATCATGAAAAAGCAAGAGAGTTCCAGAAAAACATCTGCTGCTTTATTGACTACGCCAAAGGCTTTGACTGTGTCGATCACAACAAACTGTGGAAAATTCTTCAAGAGATGGGAATACCACACCACCTTATCTGCCTCCTGAGAAATCTGTATGCAGGTCAAGAAGCAACAGTCAGAACTGGACATGGAACAGTGGACTGATTCCAAAACAGGAGAGGAGTACCTCAAGACTGTATATTGCACCCTGCTTATTTAACTTATGTGCAGAGTACATCAAGCAAAATGCCAGGCTGGATGAAGCACAAGCTGGAATCAAGATTGCAGGGAGAAATATCAATAACCTCAGATATGCAGATGATCCCACCCTTATGGCAGAAAATAAAGAGGAACTAAAGAGTCTCTTGATGAAAGTGAAAGAGGAGAGTGAAAAGTTGGCTTAAAACTCAACATTCAAAAAATCATCAGGGTATCTGGTCCCATCACTTCATGGCAAATAGATGGGGAATCAATGGAAACAGTGACAGACTGTATTTTATTGGGCTCCAAAATTGCTGCAGATGGTGACTGCAACCATTAAATTAAAAGATGCCTGCTTCTTGGAAGAAAAGCTATGACCAACCTAGACAGCATAGTAAAAAGCAGAGAATTACTTTGCCGACAAAGGTCTGTCTGGTCAAAGCTATGGCTTTTCCAGTATGGGTGTGAGAGTTGGACCACAAAGAAAGCTGAGTGCTGAAGAATTGATGCTTTTGAACTGTGGTGTTGGAGAAGACTCTTGAGAGTCCCTTGGACTGTAAGGAAATCAAACCAGTCAATCCTAAAGAAAATCAGTCCTGAATATTCATTGGAGGAACTGATGCAGAACTGAAGCTCAATGGCCACCTGATGTGAAGAACTGATTCACTGGAAAAGACCCTGATGCTGGGAAAGATTGAAGGCAGGAGGAGAAGGGGATGACAGAGGGTGAGATGGTTGGATGGCATCACCAACTCAATGGACATGAGTTTGAGCAAGCTCCAGGAGTTGGTAATGGACAGAGAAGCCTGGTGTGCTGCAGTCCATGGGGTCGCAAAGAGTCAGACACGACTGAGCAACTGAACTGAAGTGATATATATTCATGCATGCTAAGTTGCTACAGTCATGTCTGACTGTGACCTTGTAGACTGTAGCCTACCAGGCTTCTCTGTCCATGGGATTCTCTAGGCAAGAATACTGGAGTGGGTTGCCGTGTCCTCTCTTACATCTCTTGCCTTGGCAGGTGGGTTCTTTACCGTTAGCACCACCTGGGAAGCATGTGTGTATATATATATAAGAATACACACACACACACACACACACACGTCGTACGGGCTCTAGAGCTCTGGAGCACAGGCTCAATAGTTGTGGCACACGGGCTTAGTGGCTCCACAGCATGTGAGCTCTTCCCAGGCCAGGGATCAAACCAGTGTCCCCTAAATCGGCAGGTGGATTCTTATCCACTTGGGCCATGAGGGAAGCCCCGTCTCCAGATTCTGCTCTTCACTGAGATTGCTCTCAATTCTCAGAATTCCTTATTTCAAAATCCAGAGGCTATTTTTTAGTCCCTATCTGAGGTGGCTTTTCTGTAGCATTCCATCCTGGTGAGTTCCTCCTCACAAGCACGTCTTTCCTTAGCTCCCGTGATAACACAAGCTCCCTGATTTTCTTTGCCTTTCAGCCCTTCCTTGCTGGCAGTGACAACTCCTTTTCTCCCATCTGTCTATCTCTTAGGGTTGCTGCACCTCAGGGTTCCGACCTCAGGGTTCCCTTCTGTGAGCATCATCTGGCCTCTGAATATCTGATCTCCTGGTGCCCACTGCACCCCTGCAGAATGTCCCCTGGCTCCTGCCCTCCTCCCAGTGTCATCAGTTCAGATCAGCACCTCAGGGCTACTCTTTGCCCAGTCGTGAATTTCTCAACTAAAGGAGGAGGGAAGAGGCCTGAAGGAAATATGGATAAAGGCATACATGAATGCAGGAAGTAACTGAAAATCATCTACCTCAAATGGAGAAGCCTACAGTGTGGTTTGATTATTATCTTCAAGTCTCCAGAGGACTCTTGGCTTGGAAAATATGACCAAATTCCCTGTCTCTTCCAAAAACAGAATAGGGAAAGGTAAAGTTTTAGTAATGACAGATCTGGGTTAAAATAGAGAAAAGCATTAAATGCCAGGAATTAGCAGAGCAAATGTAGAGTCTGATGAGCAGACTTTTAAAGTAGGTTAGATTTTTGCACATATGAGATGATTCCTGAGTAGAATGAGCTAAGGGTGAGCAGGTGGGTTGGGTAACTCACCACACCTTCCTTCCATGGCTGCATGAGGGGAAGTCCAGGTTGGCACCGAGCTCAGAACACAATCTCTTGTCCATTTCCAGCAATGGGATGTGACCATAGCAACCCCTGGGACAAAGAATGGGTCCATTCTGGTCTGCAAGTTTAGGACAGTCTAGCCACTGCTGCTTGGCTCCATCAGTCCTGAAATTGCCCAGAGCCTGGGGTTATAGGCAGGAGGGAGTAGTGTGAAGATGAGCATGGGTTGGTATTGAGAAGAAGCACAATCAGAGAGAATAACCTTGGCTAAGGAGCTGGTTGGTGCAACACCTCCTCCAGGAAGCCCTCTCTGGTACCACCAGACTGGCTGAAAGCTAAAACTCTGTGTTCTCACAATGCCCTGTTCTACCTTGGCCCTCAAATGGATCCTGTGGCACTGAGATGTCTAAGAGTTTGTTTCTCCACTCATCAAGCTGTGAACTCTTTAATGGCAAAAACGATATGTGGTTGACAGCTATCTCTGGGGTCTGGAGCAGAGTGTAGACCATGTGAAGCACTAGTTGTGGCAGTCTTAAGTAACTGACCCGTGGGACAAAGGCCTCGGAGGACTTGGTATCCCATCATCCTCAGAGGTAACCTCAGTACAGCCCAGCAGAAAGCCCTGGCTTTTTGGAATCATGTTCCAATGGGACCATGGAAGAGATGACCCAAGGAAATTCGGGTTCTGGTCCCTGCTCAGCCAATTATTAGCAGAATGAGCTGGTTAGCATGTGACAATCCCCTTCTCCAGGCCTCAGTTTCTTCGTCTATGAAATGGGGGTGATGACCTCACAGCTTCACAGAGTTGCCTTGAAAACCAAATGAGATAATGGGTGTGCAGGCGGTGAAAATATCTAGAGAAAGGTCTTGAAGGCTTATACAGAGGTAAGAATTTATTAATAGTCTCATTAATATTCTTACCCAGAATGCCCGTGGAAAAGCAGTATGTGGCAGCCCCAGCCTCCGCACCCCACCCTTCCCTACTATTTCTGTCCCTGGAAAGCAGGTTCTTGGAATGGTAACCCCCATTCTGCCACTGTGGGGCAAGGGGGCGAATACTGAGCAGAGTTGCCCACCCCCCCGCCTTGGTTCTGCAGACTGCCACTCCCTGGGGGCTCGCACCAAACCCCTTGATTTAGAAAGCATGGCTGACACCCGCACACCAAGCTGGAGGACGGCAGGAGGTACCTTGTCTCTGTCATTTCCTTTGATGCTGAAATGCTGAGATGACCCCCAGTCAGGCCCAGGTAAGAGAAGAAGCAGTTTTCCCTCCCCTCCTGCACTTCTGGGAAAGTGTGAGCCGCTCCAAGTGGCTGGTCTTTTCTTCCTGCTTTTCTTCCCAGGGCTACTCAGCGGCCTGCCTTGCCCACAGGGTGGAGAGGTATGGCCCAGAGTGGGAATAAGTCCGGGGTTTTCTTCTCCCCCGTGCTACTTACTTCCCTGCCAGGCCAGTGTGATGTTTACCAGCATCAGCTGGCCCATTACTAGGGAGCAGCAAAGAGAAGCAGGTGGCCTGAAGATAGGAAGAGGAAATCCAACTAGTTGGGGTCTGATGGTGACTTTATTCTCCCGAAAGTTCTGGAGATGACATCCAGGTTCTATCAGTCAGCAGAACGCCCCCTGCCCAGGAAGTAAGGCCTGTAGGCTCCGGGCAGAACACCCCACCTCCCCAGCCCTGGGTTTCATCACCTGGTTTCCCCTGGCCATGTGCTAACCTGTGAAACATCAGCATGAGGGCAGAGCAGACCTGTAGATTTGGGGTCTTCACTGGCTTTGCAAATAATCAAAGCCCAGGGTCAGCAAGACAATGGACAGCAAAGAGAAAGCCAAGACAAATATATCTGAAGTCCAGGGAAGGTGGGTATCTGGTGTGAGGTGTCAGACAGAAGTTCCGTCAGCCCCGCCCAGGGCCATGTCCACAGTTGAGTCCAGTCTTGTGGGAATGGGCCGCCACCGGAAACCTGGCCGCCTGCTCAGGGGAGGTCTCCTAGCTCGGCCTAGCGGGCCCCCTCCTCCCCACTCGGCCAGCCAGGTCTGCTGCGCTGACTTAAAACGCTGCCCTCAATTCTATCTTTAGCTCTGGCTGCTGGGAGCCTGAGTGACAGGCAGGGTGGGGGCTTGTGCTGGGGTGGGAAAATTTTGCAGCTACCTGGTTAGCTGAGGTGGCATGATTGCAAGGAGCATGAACCGTGTGGTGCTCATTGCTGCATCTGTAGCCCATGTGGTGGTGGGCACAGAGATCCAGCGACACTGGATGAATGGATGAGTGGATGCATCCAAGCACAGATGGAGCAGAGATCCCCAGGAGACAGAATGAGAGCAGGGCCAACCAGACCATAGGCCAAGTCCCGGAAGGCACTCCATGTGGTCTTGGGCTTGTGACTTTCCCTCCTGGCCTCCGTTTCTTCATTTGTAAATGGGGGCTAGATAAGCAGTTTTCAGACCATCTCTATGGACCACCACCACCACATCTACCTCCATTGCTCATTCCCCACATCCCATCCCCATAAACAGGGTGCTGCTGCTGGGCGCTTGAGTTGGAAGGAAGGGAAACGATGGATTGACAGGGCTCTCCTGCTTCCATCGAGGGCTGAGTCATTTTTATTGATTCTGGACATTGAGTTTCTTGGAAAGGATTTTTTTTAGACAAAGGGCAGCTCAGTTCCCTAAAGCATTTCCAGACTTGAGGAGCCAGAATAAAATTGCCTCTTATAGCGGGTGGCAAGAAGAGTCCCTCCGCTGTCTCTCATCAGGACTGATATGAAAACCTCTTATCTGAGCAATAAGACACCCTCAAGCTCACATCCAGCCAATTATCTCTTTCAATAAGAAAAAGTGAAGTTCCCCAGAAAGGATGAGAAGGGGAGAGGGATAGGTCCTTGCAGAGCAGTAGGAGGGTGGGTAGGAAGGGGCTGAGCAGGGGCTGATCTAAACCCACAGCTGGACCTTGAGGAGAAGCAAGCTGACATGGGGCTGGTGAGAAGACCTGGGGCAGCAAGAGTTTTGAGGAAAGAACCACAGGAGTGCTGTAGAGTCAGGATCCAGCCTCCCCTGACTGTCCTGAGGTGGAAAGGCTTGCAGACATTTGAGGTTCAAAGGGGGATCTGGTGACCTGGTGTCCTGAGACCTGGGTGCCAGCTTGGTGTGCTGAACCCGTGGAGTCCAGGGAAAAAGGTTACTTGCAAGGTAGGAAGGACCTGGGGAAAGAAGACTTCCCCAGGGAACTCTTTGCTCTTCCTCATGGCCTGCCTTATGAAAATGATCAGGTTTGTCCAGGATCTCAGGCAAGTTATTTTAATTACATGTGCCTCCATGCCTTCCCCTGTTATAGGGAGATGACCTCTGACCCTGCCTACATCTCAGAGATATTCTGACTAAAACAGATTATGGATATGAAAGGTTTTCCTTCTAAATACTAGAACTGCTTTATAGGTTTTACTCAATGGCCAGGGGGCTGGAGGTCTAGCTGGCAGGACTCTGCTTCTCCCAGGTTCTTCTTCCTTCTGCTCTTATAAACTTGCTCCAGTGAAGCCCAGGGCCTTGAACCTCCTTTCACCATTTTTCTCAAAGGCATTCTCCTGCCACCCCCTTTCTTTCCTCTGCCTTTAACCTGGCCTAGCCTCTGGTGCTATGCTCTCAATAAGGCTAAGTTCCTGTTCGGACCCTGCTCCAGCCTCCTGGTTCCAGCTCATCCCACACACTCGGGCTGGCATCATTGTCCCCTCCCCCTTGCTTGGAAACCTGCTGTGTGTTCAGATGAGCAACCCTCATTGAGCCCGAGTTACTCATCAAGCGAGTCACCTGGGCCACTCACTTCTTCCTGACCCGACCCCCAACCCCAGGTACCACCTGACATAGCTCCCTGCAGACAGTCAGCTTCCTACTTCCTTCTGTCTCCAGACCACCCTCTCACCCACCCCCTGAAAGGCCCTCCCCTCTCCTCATGCTAAATCAAGAAGAAAATACCCCTTGAATAATTGGTTGAACTTCTCCTCCCCTCTAGGAAACCTTTCCCAAATAACCTCACTGAAATCTTGCCTTCCCATCACTTTATTTTTTTTTAATCTTTTTATTTGTAAAAGTTTTTATCTTTTTGGCCACACAGTGTGGCACGTAGGTTCTTGTTTCCTCACAGAGGGATTGAACCGTGCCCCCTTCATGGAGTCTTAACCATTGGACCACCGGGGAAGTCCTTTCCCTTCACTTGGATACTTTCCAGAATGGAACAGGATTGGCAGCTCTCTTGTGCATGTACATGTCAGGTATGTGGGTCTGTGGGTCCTGGTAAGTTCTGTGACAGACATCCTTCCCAAAGGCACCACACCCAGTTGTTCCCCATGGGGGGACTGGTACAGACAGCTGACCAACTGGCAGACTCATTACATAGGAGGATGCCCAGGTCAAATCTAGTGTTGGCGAAGACAGCAGGACAGCATCACAGGCAGAGGCCACAGGGACCTTTATGACACTGAGACTTCCCAGGGCCTTTTCACTAAGACGCGTCCTCCTCCAATGCCACTCTGAAGCACTCATCTCCTGTATTATTGTTTAGTCACTCAGTCACATCCAACTCTTTCATGACCCCATGGACTGTAGCCTGCCAGGCTCCTCTGTCCATGGAATTGTCCAGGCAAGAATGCTGGAGTGGGTTGTCATTTCCTTCTTCAGGGCATCTTCCCAACCCAGGGATTGAACCCACGTCTCCTGCATTGGCAGGTGGATTCTTTACCGCTGAGCCACGAGGGAAGCCCCCATCCCCTGTGGCAGGGGTTGTCGACATGGCGCAGACATCGTCCCCTTCCCCAGGATGGTAGGTTGCCTGCACTTTGCTAAGGGGTGAAGACTCAGGGGCTACTTATGTGCACACATCAGTTTCAGCACACAGTCCCAGCCTATTTTGTGGATTTAAATCCAGAGATGCCAAGGACAGGACGTGTTTGTTGCTCAGGCAGGCGATTTAACCCGGAATACCCTTTTGGTGCTTTCCAACCCTGCAGTCTCTTTTCGTATCATTCGGGTTGGAAAATGAAAAGCCCTCTTTGCCAGCAATTAATTTACCAAAATAAACAAGAATTCTGCTTTTCGTGACAAAGACAGTCCCTGAATGCCAATCTTAGGGCTGCCAGATTGCAATTTCAAGTGGGTGCCGCTTGCGAGGTTATAATTTACAGGTGATTTATCATGAAGGTTATGAGAAAAGGAGAAAATGCAGTCAGGAGAGAGGAGAAACGTGTCGCGTAGCTCTTGTCCTCATCCCCAACTTCTTTGGCAACAAGTCTCGTGTCCTTGACTTGAGGTTTCCTCCCCCGACCCCAACCTTTTTTTTTTTCAACCACAGATGATTCTTGTTTTTCCATTCTGTTCTACTTGGCTCATTTTCAACCCTTTGCTGACAAGGGTGCAGCCTGGCTCCCCTGCTTCCAGACGGCATCACTGGCTGCTGATTCCTCCCTTGCCTTGCCCTTACCCAAGGGTCCCTTCATCAGAGTGCTGCTTTGGGAGTAGTTGGTTTGATACACTCTAGAATGGCACCCCACTCCAGTACTCTTGCCGGGCAAATCCCATGGACAGAGGAGCCTGGTAGGCTGCAGTCCATGGGGTCTCGAAGGTCGGAAGTGACTGAGAGACTTTACTTTCACTTTTCACTTTCATGCATTGGAGAAGGAAATGGCAACCCACTCCAGTATTCTTGCCTGGAGAATCCCAGGGACAGGGGAGCCTGGTGGGCTGCCATCTATGGGGTCGCACAGGGTCGGACATGACTGAAGCGACTTAGCAGCAGCAGCAGCAGCAGCAGAAACAGTATCCAGACTGGAGATTTGGCCTCACTCCTTCCCCTTCCCTGAAGGCTGAATAAATAGGTGCATGGATGAGATGCATTGGAAAAGGAGCCAGCAAGCATAGATTTGAGATACAGAGTTGCTGAGGAGCTGGAAAGAGTTTGCTCAGGTAGGCAGAGTGGAGGGTCTGGGGGTGGAGGCTCAGAGTGGCACCAGCCAGGGACCATTAGAGATTATGCTGGGGGAGTTAAAAGCAATGATTAAGTCTGGGAACATTGTCTCCTTCATCTCAGCCCCTGCTGAGAATCCATCCCAGTAATCACCCCTCCCATGCCCATCACTGCTCTCTGAGGCTCAGCTCACTGGCAAGGACCCACCAGCCTTCCTGACACACCTACTCTACCAACTTCCTGCTTCCTACCACCTACATTTGAGGACTTTGCTCTCTGTGGTTTTCAGTTTGGATGGTAATCTTTGCCAAGATTTCACCCACTCCAGTCCTGGTGATTCCTTAGGTTGGATTGTGGTCGAGTATTTATTATACATGGTTTCCAAGTACTTTGTGTGAAAAGCAGACACAGCCCTAACTTCAAACAGCTCACAGTTTCTCTTCGGAGTCAAGTTAAACACAGAAAACAATGAAAACACACAGAGAACTAGAAAATAACTTCCTTCCAGGCATAGCAGGAAGTTATTAAATCCTCTTCCCACTTTTCTGCTTGCATCTCGCTCTTGCTACCCCTCCATTGTCTTCCCTACAGTTCTTCCTGGAATAGTTTGGGCCAGGGCTCTCCAGAAGCTAATGGCTAATGATCTGAGGTGGAGCTTCAGTTAGTTCAGTCGCTCAGTCATGTCCAACTCTTTTTGACCCCATGGACTGCAGCACGCCAGGCCTCCCTGTCCATCACCAACTCCCGGAGTTTACTCAAACTCATGTCCATTGAGTTGGTGATGCCATCCAACCATCTCATCCTCTGTCTTCCCCTTCTCCTCCTGCCTTCAATCTTTCCCAGCATCAGAGACTTTGCTAATGAGTCAGTTCTTGAAATCAGCTTCAGCATCAGTCTTTCCAATGATTATTCAGGACTGATTGGTTGGATCTCCTTGCAATTCAAGGGACTCTCAAGAGTCTTCCTCACACACAGTTCAAAAGCATCAATTCTTTGGCACTCAGCTTTCTTTATAGTCCAACTCTCACATCCACACATGACTACTGGAAAAACCATAGCCTTGACTAGACAGACCTTTGTTGGCAAAGTAATGTCTCTGCTTTTTAATATACTGTCTAGGTTGGTCATAACTTTTCTTCCAAGGAGCAAGCGTCTTTTGATTTCATGGCTGCAATCACCATCTGCAGTGATTTTGGAGCCCCGAAAAATAAAGTCTGACACTGTTTCCACTGTTTCCCCATCTATTTGCCATGAGGTGGAGCTTATGTAATAACAACAGAAATAAAGTACACAGCTATTGTAATGAGCTTGAATCATCCCCAAACCATTCCCTGGTCTGTGGAAAAATTGTCTTCCACAAAATTGGTCCCTGGTGACAAAAATGTTGGGGACCGCTGGTTTGGACATAACACTCCATGAAGCCTCTTTATTTAGCTCCTCTCCAGAATGTCATAGAAGTGGCCCCTTTCTTTCTAGAGGGGTGGGTAGGCAGAGCAATCTTGATAATAAAATCCAGTGAACAATTTCCAGACCCGACTAAGAGTGAGTGGTTTGCTGTGGGTTCAGTTCAACACTTTATGCACAACTACTGTTGTGCTAGGTCTTCAAGGGAGGGGTGAGTGGTACAAAAATTAAAAAGAAAAATTTTGCCTCGAAAGAGCAGGTTCTTCATGCATTTCTAGTATTATCTGATTTATAAAACTTCAATCATATGAAATTCTTTGGAATATAGTACTCTGAGGTATTAATGCTTTTCAGACTCTTTCACTGAACTACCATTTCAGTCATAGCACTGACGTCTTTAAAATCTCGTGACTTTTTATAATTACATGGAATTTACATTCTGCTCTGTATCAGTATTGGTTTTAATATAAAATGATCTTCCTCCCCCTCGTTCCTCAAGGTCTAGTTATAACTGAAGCCATAGGAAAATGGGACACTTCTTCTGTCTTTTGTACCCCAGCACATTATCTTACACCCAAGGGACACAGGTACCCTCCGAGGATCAGGGTAACAGCTCAACCCCTATCTATTGATTCTCCCTCCTTCCCAGCCTACCTCCTAGGTCTGACCCTGCCGGGAGCTCCAGACCCTCCATTTTTTCTACCTTGGTTCTCCACTGTGACAAGCCCAGAGTCTCCTAGCTCTGGGACATCTTGCCCCTGGCTTACCTTCTTCCTGTGCCTCTCTCAAAGGAGGCTCCCTGTTCAGTACCGGTTCTTCTTTTTACATTTTGTATTGTTTTTGGTTTTGGACACACAGTCATTCAGGGTCAAGGCAAATAGTGGCAAAAAAGTCATCAATCATTTAATTAACTAATTCTTTCAAAAAATAAGTATTGGCTACCTGCTGCTCAGATGAAGTGCTGAATATGGTGATGAGAAAAATAGAAGTATTTTCTACCCTGGTCGTGGTTACAAGTTATTGAGAAAGATGACATTAATCAACTAATCCTGCTGCTGCTGCTGTTGCTAAGTCACTTCAGTTGTGTCCGACTCTGTGCGACCCCATAGATGGCAGCCCACTAGGCTCCTCTGTCCCTAGGATTCTCCAGGCAAGAATACTGGAGTGGGTTGCCATTTCTTTCTCCAAAGCATGAAAGTGAAAAGTGAAAGTAAAGTCGCTCAGTGGTGCCTGACTCTTAGTGGCCCCATGGACTGCAGGCCACCAGGCTCCTCCGTCCATGGGATTTTCCAGGCAAGAGTACTGGAGTGGGGTGCCACTGCCTTCTCCCAACTAATCCTATCAGTATGTAATTGTGAGCTGTGCCAGGAAGGATGGACATGAGGGGCTATAAGAACAATAGAGCAAAGTAGGGACTTGATCTGATCCAGGTGAGGTGGTGCTGGAAGGCATCCTTGAGAAAGAGACATTCCAGCATAAATGGGGAGGATGAGTAAGAGTTAGCTAAATGACAGCTAACTAAATGAGGGGGGGGCATTCCAGTCAGAGGGATCAGCATGTGTAAGAGTCCCGTGGCTAGGGGAGGGGAGCACAGCCAACTTGAGGAACTGAAAGGGGACCAGTGTGGCCAGAGCATAGTCAGAGAAAAGAGAAGTGAGTCAGATGGGAGCCAGAATTGTAAAATCCAAATCGCTAATTTTAGCTAGAGATACATACATAAACACTGGATACACAGTCAGGACATAACCAAATATGCTTATTTAGTTCCAGAATAAACAAAGGAGGGGGAACCTTAAGTAAAAACAAATTCACTAAGACCAGAAGTTCAGGAAAGGTAAATTCACTAAAATAAATATAAAAAAAAAAAAAACACACAAAACACCCTCAGAAGACAAAGGGCAGGGACATGTTTGTTGAATGAAGGAAGGATAAACGATGGATGAATAAAGACCTGCTACTGCATTAGCCATCTCCATTTGCAGACATGCTCCCAGCAGAAGCCTGACCTGGCTCTGCCTCTTTCAGGCCAAAATGCTCAGCCTTCAGTGCTCTTCCCTCTGGATGCATTGGCTTGCTGCACGGTGACAGTCACGGCATGATCCCGCTGTATGGCCTTGATGGGTTGCCACTTACCTTTACCACTAGACTCGCAGCTCCTTGGAGGCAGGGACCTGGCCCTTCTCACTTTTTCACCCCCAGGGCCCAGCAGAATGCCTGGCATACAACAGGTGCTCCTTGCTTGAAGGAGTGCAGTGTCCTCTCATATAAATTCCACAAGGGGATCAGGGTAATGAAAGTGAGCAGTTGCCTAAGCCATGCATACCCTCAGGACTAAGAGCAAATATTTCCGGAGTACCATCTGCCTTAGACATCTGGTTTGGTGGCAAAATTTTAAATTTGTTCTTAGAACGATCAAATCCAAGACCTTGTTTTCTGTGAGTGTGTCCAGCTCATCAAGTCAATAGAAACTAAGCAGAAAAATCCACAGGATGAATTGCCAGTCATCTCCACTAGCCCACAATATTCCTAGACTCTTTTCTCCTACATCCATCTGCCACTGCCCTCCCTTCCCCAGTGCTTTCTTTACCCACCTTGAAAGGAGATGCTTTTTAGCAGCCACAGGCTGGGAGATGCTCCGGATAGCTCTGTGGGCCTCGTTCCCATCCAGCCAAGACCTGGCAAGCTCTGGAGGGAAGCAGAGGGGCTGCAGAGATTCAGCGAACCAGAGAGGGGAGAGTTGGATAAGCCAGATCCGCTTTCTCTAGAACTCTCAGAGGCAACCTGATACAACACGCAGCTACAGAGCAGGCATCGTGACCCAGAAGTGGGGTGAGCAGCCAAGAACAGCTGGGAGGTTGGGGGAACAGAACTGAAGACAGATAACCGCCAGGAGGGGAGGCGGGGAGTCGTTTCCTCCTGAGCCCAAGGCCAGGGAACCTGCTGGCTAGAGACAAACCAGTGTTGTCAATGAGCCCTGGACACAGATGACAGCTGGCTTCCACAAAATGGGAGCCCGAGTCCTGCTCTAGAGCCACCCACCCAGGATAGGGCACTATCTTGCCCTTCTTCCAGAGAATGAAACCAAATCAACTGTTTCTCTTTCCAGCCTTCTGGAGACCAAGGCGACTGGAGGGTTAAATGGTCAGATTCAAAACCTAAAGAATCAGGACGTTTGTTTTCCACATTAAAACAATTTGCTAAATGGGAATTCCCTGGTGGTCCAGTGGTTAGGGCTCAGCGCTTTCACTGTAGTGACCCAAGTCAAATTAATCCGTGACTGGGGAACTAAGATTCTGCAAGCCATGTAGAGGGGCAACATAAATAAATAATCGCTGAGTGCTGAGTTTTCGGCATTTACTTAAAGAGGAAACAGCAGTCTCAATTCTCAAGATGTTTACAGTTTAGCAGAAAAGTGAGCTGACACACAAAAACTACAGGTAAAAAACAAAGTGGCTAAGTGTCATAGAAAGAGGATTAGAACCTGCCTTAATGGAGCCAAACCACAGGAGGCCGTGAGGAGGCCACTGGTCTTGAATGGCGCCCGAAACGAAATCTGGAAGACAAATCCATGGCAAATGCCTGTGATTCTAGGCCACTGAGCAGTTTCCATGGATGCAACCTTCCTTTCTTATCTAGGAGGATAATAATCTTCCAGTCCTTGTCAGAGCCAGAGCCAGGCGCTTTGATGAGCACTCTGACGCACCACCTTGGGTCTTCATGGGAACCACCTCAGGGGGGTCTGCTTATCCTCCTGTTTTACAGCTGAGGAAACTGAGGCCTTGCACTGTGCTGTTCTTAGTCACTCAGTTGTGTCCAACTCTTTGCAACCCCATGGATTATAGCCCACCAGGCTCCTCTATCCATGGGGATTCTCCAGGCAAGAATACTGGAGTGGGTTGCCATACCCTCCCCCAAGGGATCTTCCCAACCCAGGGATTGAATCCAGGTCTTCCGCATTGCAGGTGGATTCCTTACCATCTCAGCCACTGGGGAATTAAGAAAAATAACTCATTCCAAGGCAATTGGCTGGGGAAAGAGTTAGAACTGGGATAGAAACCCAGGATATATTTTACGTTTTAAACTGTATAGAAATCTACAACCAGGACTTCCCTGGTGGTCCAGTGACTAAGACTCCGTGCTCCCAATGCAGGGGGCCCAGGTTCAATCCCTGGTCAGGGAACCAGATCCCATATGCCAAAACTAAGACCTGGTGCAGCCAAATAAGTAAATATTTAAAAAGAAAACCTATAAACTACTGTGTTCCAAAAGTGAAAACCTCCCTACACAGTCCTAGGGAAATGCTCAGTGGTCCTGTGGAGTGGTTCAGCTTGCAGTGCTGTCACCTCAGGTGTTGGGCTCCTGGACTCTAAAGCTCCCTAGGAGGAACCAAGACCATGTGGGAGAAGGCGCGATGAGAAGATCAAAACCACATCTCAGAATTCTGGAGAATCAGGTACAAGTTCCTTGGGCCAAATCTACCTGAAAGTGTTAGTCGTCCAGTCATGTCTGACTGTTTGCGACCCCATGGACTGTAGTCTACCAGGCTCCTGTGTCCATGGAATGCTCCAGGCAAGAATACTGGAGTGGGTAGCCATTTCCTTCTCTAGATCTTCCTGACCTAGGGAGTCAAACCCAGGTCTCCTGCATTGCAGGCAGATTCTTTACCCTCTGAGCCACCAGGGAAGCCCTGTCTGAAATGGTCTCTAAATCAAAGATTTTGGCCATAATCGATGTCCTAAGCCCCCCGGGACTCCAGGAATTGGCCTCGCTCTCACAGATGTGACCAGTCTGCATCCGCCGGCCCCTGGTGCTTGAGCTTGCTCTCAGTGTCTCAATGAATCATAAGCTGTTAGTTCTGACAGACATTAGAGGTTATCTAGCCCAATCCCTTCCATTTTTACATTACACATTGACAGTAATTAATGGCAGAGCCACTGGGATGTTTTGTCTTTGTTTCAATAAAAGGTCAGCTTACCACTAAACACTAAAAGCTGTTTCCCTTGCTTGCAAAACCCAGGAAAGAATCTCATAACTGTTGTGTGCATTTCCTGAAAACCTCTGTGAAACCCCACTTTTTAAGATTTTGCTCCACCTGCAGTATTGCTTTTTGTGGTAGAGGCCTGTGGGTAGGGAAGGGGGTGGAGAGCAAAGTAACGCATTTCTCTAAGGCTGAGAACAGAAGTCCTGCTTCCTCACCTGGAACCCCCACCATTTCTGCCATATTCACGGCCAGCAGCCATCCATTTTGTCTGCCAGGCTTCTTATCGGCTTGACCCACTGGCAGGCAGAGCTAAGCTCATCCTTTCACCTGCTGGCTGCTTATCTGGGACACATGATGTGTGGAGAACAGGCTGCCAGGCAGAGAGGGGCCAGGACTTTTCCTCTCAGGGCCCCAGCAGGTGAGAGGAGCAGTGCTGAAGGGCTGGGTCTGCCCCAGGGGTCTCATGCCTTTGCTCTCCATTTAGGATGGCCAACAGCTGCACTCTTTTGGCACCATGGGGCAAGGAACAGACAGCAGGCGGGGAATGCCCACAGCAAGTGGGAGACGCCACTGCTCCTCTTTGGCCCCAGTCATAAGGAGCCAGCCAGGCCTGCTCATCACTTTGCCCACCTTCTCCAAGGACCCTCAAAACACCTCTGCAGCTCAGCTCCTGGGCCCCATCTCTACCCCCCTCCACTCCTTTGTAGGAACCAAACCTCTCTTTGGGAAGGATGGTAGGTTCCCATAGCAATGGGCCTTTTAGCTGTTTCCATGGCAACCAACACCCAGACCATTTAGTTGCTAGTCAACTGACAGCTGTAAGTGAATAGGATTCAGTTTCGAATCAGAGGGATAGGCCAGAGGAGTCTCTTCGTAGAAGAAAACACAACCACCCCAAAATGATTCAACTCTTCTAAAGACTTTTTAGGTAACATCCATGGAGATCCAGCACAACTTTCTACCGGAGGTCACACAAGACTGCTTCTACAGCTCCCAACACACACACACACACATACACACACACACTCTCTCTCTCTCTCTCTCTCCTCAACTGAATATCTCAGGCCTTTAAATCCCCCAAGTTCTATATCCTATTATGTCTCCTTCCCAAGGACCCTTGGGGACATCCTCCAAGACATTTTTCACACACAACACTTTCCTCTGTGTCAGCGCTCTTCCTATGTACCATGACCCCGTTCTCACGCTAACCCAGTCATTTAAGCAGTATTTGCTTTTCAGATTGACTGATGTGAATGGCTAATCCAGAGCATCATCCCCTAGCCCAGACCTCACCTATGGCAAGTCACTTTCTTATGTCTGTGGGTGTTCCTAGAGCACAGACTGTTTTACCAACCTTTGCAAAACATGGTTAAGATCAATCTGTTTCTTTTTAAAAGTCAACTAAAATTTCAAAACCAAACATAAGAGATTAGAAATTATTCCATGCTCGTTACTTTTCATTACTCTAAAAATTTGACTAAATGCCAGGCCTCCCACCTAATATTCTCCCAAACTCAGGATACTAGGCATTGAATGCCCTTTGCGGATGGTGACTGCAGCCATAAAATTAAAAGACGCTTACTCCTCAGAAGAAAAACTATGACCAACCTAGACAGCATATTAAAAAGCAGAGACATTACTTTGCTGACAAAGGTCCATCTAGTCAAAGCTATGGTTTTTCTAGTAGTCTTGTATGGATGTGAGAATTGGACCATAAAGAAAGCTGAGCACTGAAGAACTGATGTTTTTGAACTGTGGGGTTAGAGAAGACTCTTGAGAGTCCGTTGGACTGCAAGGAGATCAAACCAGTCCATCCTAAAGGAGATCAGTCCTGAATATTCATTGGAAGGACTGATGCTGAAGCTGAGGCTCCAATACTTTGGCCACCTGATGTGAAGAACTGACTCACTGGAAAAGAACCAACTCATTGGGAAAAACCCCCAATGCTGGGAAAGATTGAAGGTGGGAGGAGAAGGGCACAACAGAGGATGAGATGGTTGGCTGGCATCACCGACTCAATGGACCTGAGTTTGAGTAAACTCGGGAGTTGGTGCTGGACAGGGAGGCCTGGCATGCTGTGATTCATGGGGTCGCAAAGAGTCAGACACGACTGAGCAACTGAACTGAACTGGATTTTATTTATTTTTGACTCTGCTGGGTCTTCATTGCTGCGCAGGCTTTTCTCTACTTGCAGCGAGTGTGGGCTTCTCACTGTGGTGGGTTCTCTTGTGGAGCACAGGCTCGTGGGCACAGAGGCTTCAGTAGTTGTGGCTCGCAGGCTCTAGAACAGAGTCTCAATAGTTCTGGCTCATGTGCTTATTTGCTCCAAAGCATGTGGGATCTTCCTCTGTCAGAGACTAAACTCCTGTCTCCTGCATTAGCTGGGATTCTTTATCACTGCACCACCAGGGAAGCCCCACCATCATATTTTTTTTATTCACTGAGGTCTGGGGTTTCTCTACCCTGGAATTCATGCAGAAGAGGAGCTGTGTAAGCCTCCATGGCTTGCTCAGTGGACTAGAAAAGTGAGCATCATTGGAAACAGCATGACCTTTTTGAGGGGGGCGCCTATGAGCCCTCTGTATGGAAGATGACCTTTCAAACTAATCCCCCCACAGGAGCCCTACCCAGCTCTCTGCTGCAGGCTCCATGTATCCTCACAATGGCCGGTAAACAGTTCTAAGCTGTTGCGTGACCCTTCTGCTCTGACCGAAGGATATACACTAGTAGAACTGCTTTTTTCTGTCTTCTTTCAGCGTGAGGGCAGAAGTATAAAATGCAGGGCAGGGAGCAGTTAGCCTCAAAGGAGCCCAATGATATGAGAGTCTTCGGGGAAGGAGAGAGAGCAGACACACAGGAGAACTGAGCTCTTCTCCTGTACAGAGGATTGCCTCGTCTTTGAGGGGACGTGTCATCACACAGCAGATTGAACCTTTTGATTTTCCGGCTCTGTCTAGATGAGGGACAGTGTCTATGTCTCTTAGAATAGCAGCTGATATTTCCCGATTGTATACTATGTGTCAGGGTCATTCTAATGTTTTATATGTAACATCTCATTTAATCCTCACAGCTTTACTGTTATTATTTCTAGTTAACACATAAGGAAACTGAAGTACACAAAGATTAAGGGATTTTAAGATCCTACTGGTAATCCTTGGCTCCTGGGTGGCTCAGATGGCAAAGAATCCACCTGCAACACAGGAGACCTGGATTCAATCCCTGGATTGGGAAGATCCCTTAGAAGAGGGCATGGCAACCCACTCCAATATTCTTGCCTGGAGAATCTCCATGGACAGAGGAGCCTGGCGGGCTACAGTCCATAGGGTCAGAGTTGGATACAACTGAGTGACTAAGCACACACTGGTAATCCTACTGATTGATGAAGTCAGGATCCAACTACCAGCAGTCTGAAGGCACAGCACCTTCGGAATCCATTTAAGTCTGATAAACCCAGGGTCCAGCACAGGAAGACAGAGTGGGCTGTCCCTTTAGGCACAATGTGACAGAATACACAAAACATCCTAGCTGGAGTACAATGATTGAATGGCTCTGGGAATTAACTGGGAAATCTTGGCTGCTGATAACTTTATTCCCAATGTATGGCTGTCCCCTGGTGGTTTTCCTGGGAAACTCACAAGCTGAAGAAATCTAGTGAAAATAGGATGAAAAGAACCAGACTGAATGATTTATTTGCTGCCTAAGCACTCCAGCCTAAAAGAGATGACCTTCCAAGGGCCACATTACCGACTCCTTTGTGAATGGGGTTGTAGTCCCTGTGACAGCTAAAAGCTGATAGATAGTGCATTGACTCAAAACAGCAAAATATGCCCATGATTGTACTTGTACTTCAAGAGCAGGACACTCCAAGATGTAAATAATTAAGCCAGTACTTGCTACAACTTCTCATTTCATCTTTAAGCTTCTGGACTTTCTCCAGGGCAGAAGGTTCCTGAAGATTACTATGCTTATGCCAACTTATAACTTCTTACTTCCCGCTCCCACCCCAAATTCAGTTCCCTTGACCTTGCGATGCTGCTATTCCACTAGGGGATGCTTGCCTTCACTGTTTCTTTCCAGCACCCTTGGTGGTATAAGACTGTGCAAAATGAAGCAAACAAGGTCATTTTATTTCAGACAGAGAGATGAGTCCTGTGGAAAGGGAGAAACAGCAGTTTCTGAAAGTCATGTCTTTACTGTACTTGGGGATCATGGGACTGGATGTTCACCTCCCATGGATCTGGGGTAACACACTGGGTAAAAGAAGTTGTCCACAACCCAAATGCAGAAGAAGATTGCCAAGCGTTTGTTTATTCAAAGAGACATGCATAAAGAGGTCCCAAGTTAGTATTGTTAAAAAAAAAAAAATCAAAACACCTGCTAATCAAATGCTGCAATTAATGAAAACGACCTAAGATAGAAAAGGAGACATGAGCTAATCGCAGAGAAATTTCGGTGACACCGCTGCAGAGCAAGTCACGGCCAGAGAAACAGTTGGAGCTAGTGGTAAGGAAGCTCACTGGCCAGATGCACTGAGCTCAGCGAGGCACATGGAGACGAGGGACTTGCAGGTGTGATCCCAGGTAGACGGATGTGGTTTGGAACCCATCCTCTGCTGCAAGGGCTGGCAGCCCTAGGGCAAGTTATCCAGTATCCCCCAAGCAGCTTCATTCAGGTTCTGTCCGGTGACACCCTCCTTATTCCAAAAGCAAAACAACAAGACAAAAAAAGTCCAAACCAAAAACAAAACCTGCCAAAACCAACAAAAAACCTCCGAAATCTGAAGACAACTGAATCAATCCCTGCAGTCTCACTTTCTCTTGGAAAGAAAAGTTGGATAATCCAACCCTTTTACAAAGGATAATACAAGGGTTACAGTTCCAAGCTCTCAGGAACAGGGTCTTAGACGCTTTTGGAGGTTGAGAGGCACAAAACGGCAGTCTGAAAATTCCTTTCATCTCATGGCACTGATTGAGTTTAGACTTGATTTCTCCTCCCCTCCCTCCGCCCATGCTCTCTCACCCCCAGATGGACACATTGGCACTGAACAGCTCTAGGCTTCAACCTCTATTGGGATCTGCCAGCAGAAGAAACGTTGGTTTTTGTCATCCGTGAGTTCCCACTCCACCACCACTTTTATCTGGAGAAAGAAAAAGAATCAAGAAAAATGAAGCTAGGACCTCGCCTCAATCCAGAATGGGTTTACCTATGAATTTTAACTATGAATCCTAGACGGAAATTGTAACAAACTGTCTATTCCTCACACTTTTCTTCTTAAATCATGCTATCATGAAGGCTGTTTGGGTGGGATGCAGGCACAGCCTGTGTCCTTAAGCTTAGAAGGGTAAACCAAGTTCCACGTAGGATTTAGTGTTAGTAGTATCACATCCTAGTCTAGTTAGCTTCTTAAGTAAAATTTCTAAAGCATTCTTTTTCCTCTTAGATCAATGATACATAAATGAAGGCACCCATGACAAAGAATTTTAAAGTTAAACAATTTCACATGCATTTTGACAACATGATCCAGCTTCTCCCAACTTTAACTATGAAGAGCAGAGAGTAAATAGTTTGATTTCTAGGTCTCAGGAAACTCACTTATTAGCTGAAAAAAGAAATGTCAAAGCACAAAGGACGTCCAAAGAAGTTTAGGGTTGTATGAACACTTTCAGGGACAATGACCTTTGTGGCAATATAGCTTTGATTAATGTCCTTAAGCCATTTTTTGACATTATACCCCTATAGAGATCTCTGCCTTGACTGGTTACACTAGGAGCTGTCTCCTTTTTTTTTTTTTTAATTTCCTCCAAGGCTGGGGGAGGGGGATGCACTGTTTCTGGAAGTATTGCAATACCAGGTCGATTCGT
Organism: Bos mutus; assembly: GCF_027580195.1. NCBI lineage: Eukaryota > Metazoa > Chordata > Mammalia > Artiodactyla > Bovidae > Bos > Bos mutus. Next base: position 22,957,417 of record NC_091626.1, on the reverse strand, counting down.
GGAGTGGACGGAGCAAGCTCCTATTCCAACTTCCTGCTCCAAAAATTCATTTAATATATTGTCCTTGGATAGAGAATGTATCAGATATTAAACTGCTAAGAACAGATACTATACTTGTGAAACTTGTTTGGTAAGTTTTTCAAGACTAGTACACATTAACTACTGTTTCACTGACTGCACACATTAACATAATTTGAGCTGGTTTTCAAATGAAATGCCACTTAAGCTCTGCAGAGCAACAAAACAAAAACAAACAAAAAACAAATGAAATGTCACTGAACAATAAGTACCATATATTAAGTGCCTACTCTGTATCGGGTCCTAACTAGATTTAAGTTACTGAGGCTCAGATATACCCATGATTACACAGCTGGTCTGCAAATTAATCTGCAAATCTGTCCCTGGCCTTTAGCGCCTCTGATATCTCTCAAACACAGACTCCCTAGGGGCTTCCCTAGTGGCTCAGATGGTAAAGAATCTGCCTGCAGTGCAGGAGACCTATGTTTAATCCCTGGGTTGGGAAGATCCCCTGGAGGAGGGCATGGCAACCTACTCTAGTATCTTGCCTGGAGAATCCAATGGACAAAGGAGCCTGGCGGGCTACAGTCCATGGGGTTGCAAAGAGTTGGACGCAACTTAGTGACTAAGCACACGTGCGTGGTAAGCACAGACTCCCTATGTTTGAGTCTTTTTAGAATGTTCTTTAATTACTGGCTATTTCTATGGAAAAAATGGCCAGACTGCTCCTGGTTGACTCAATCTCCTTTTAAGAAATGCAGCTCTTTTTCTTCATTGAAAAGAGTAGTCCCTTTACTTCCTCCATTCTTACCAAGATTCATAATCGTTAACACAGGCCCATTCTAGCAGGCTCTAGCTCACCTACTCCTCAGATGAAGAGGCAGGTGTAGCAGTCAGAGGTGAGGGTGGGGGTGGGGTGGAGGAGAGAAAGCAGAGAGGAAAAAGCTACCACTCTGCTATGGACCTCACAGATGACTGCTCTCTTGTTAAGAGATTAATGGAGAGACCAGGTTTTTCTGGTGACAATGGGACGACTACTTGAAATCTTGAACTATCTGATACCTAGCTAAAATTTTGTAGGGCTTCCCTGGTTGGCTTAGTGGTAAAGAATCTGCCTGCCTATACAGGACGCATGGGTTCAAGTTCTGGAGAGGGAAGGGTCCCCTGGAGAAGGAACTGGCAACCCGCTCCAGTATTCTTGCCTGGAGAATTCCATGGATAGAGCTTGGCAGGCTACAGTCCATGGGGTCGGAAAGAGCTGGATATGACTGAGCGACTAACACTCTCACTTTTCAAGCATTAGGCAAGAGACAAAGAACGAAGGGACACAGTGAGAACTCTGCACCTCACGATTCCCATACTCCTTTCCCTTAGGCATTCCCTTCTTCCTCATAGAGATGAAGGATTCCTGTTCTAATCTTTTCTTCCTGCCCCCTCTCCTCCAATTTCCAAACCAGTCACAGGACTTTCAGTGTTCTCAACCACAATTTTACTTACGGAGGGGTATTCATTCTTCACGGGTAGTTTGTTCACGTAGTTATAGGTCTTATCTTTTTCGATGGGGCATCTGATTCCAGACTTACAACCATCAGACTCAGGAATGGGAAAGGGAACTGGGATGCCCATCACAATGCCATGTACCACAGCCTTGCTACTTTGAGACTGAGTATCTAAGAGGGAGAAAAAAAAAAAAAGAGAATCAGATAGCGAAGGAAATAGCCTAGTTCCAAACTCTAAATAAAGAATTCAGGCATAGTCTCAAGCAATGGCATTGCTGTGATGGCAAACCGAAGAATGTACCTCTTAATTCCTAGGGTCTATTTCTCTTTGCAGTTACACTTAGTACTTCCGTGAATGCTATGCAGAGAGTAATCACTCGGAAACTTGAAAAATTACTGAATTATACATAAATAAAAATAATCAGTGGGGGCTGTTTTCTTTGCTCTTAACCCCACCTTGCTCTTCATTGCCTTTCAGTTTCTTAGAAGAATCAGAGCTATCTGGATAAATAACTTTATGGAACAAGCTAACTGATTTTTGGCAGCCAATTTTCTGTTTACTATATGCATCAGATTCTGTCAAAGTGTATTGTGCATCTTAAAGAGTGTGGTCTCTGAATTCTCAAATACTCTGTCCTAAGGATTCCAATAAAAATTAAGAATAAAGTGGAGAGACAATACAGAAAGAGAGACTAGAAGTCTCCACAGAAATGCCATGGCCTGTAACAGAGGCAAAAGCAGTAACTCTTTAGAAACTGCGTAAGAGAAAGGTACATTTCTTGCTCACCTTTACCCTCCAAAACAAAACGCAGGAGGAATAAACGTAATAAAATTAGGGCAATTGGAGTTATGAGCTATTAGATTCTTCTGGAGATCCAGAGTATTGGCTCTGTTTCTTTCTGTCTCCCAGCTGGGAATTGCTTTTATTGAGAAGATACATTTTTTGATTTGGAACAATAGAGGGGATGGGGTATTTCTCCAGGAGAGATAATAACTCTAGGATTTAGAGCTGTCTTTAGGCTTATGAACAAGAGATGATAGGAACTCTGAGATTTTTTTATTTGTCTAGTTCCAAAGGATAGAAAATGAGGGGAAGATTCAGAGCAGCTGCCCTTTTTAGAAACAGAGATTTTACATTCGTCTAGATTCCTGGGAATCTGAAGAAGATAAATAAAGAAGAAATAAACAAGTTCCAATAACATTTCTTCAAGTTGAAGAAGAAACCTTGAATTTCTTGGGTCAAGAGTAAGTTCCCCAAACCTTACAGAGGCTAAGTATTAATTGCTCCTATATTTTCAGGCAGAATATAGACTTAATAACTGGAAGATATAGTGCTTGAAATAACATTTTGGAAGAGTTCTAAAGTTTACAGAGTTGGGGTTGGTACTAACACTCTGCAGTCTGTAGCTGAAGAGTTGACCTTCCCATGAAATCTGCTGTGTAATATGGAGCTTATTGTGCTATCTTCTCTGACCTGTGAACACATGGAAATCCCCTTTGCTTAAAGGGAGTCTGGCAACTACGGGCTCCAAGAAACAGGCATGGGGGACTCAGTATGAGAAGGGTGTGTAAAAGCATGGTGTCCACTGAGAGGGAGGTCAAGGAATTCCTGACTGCAATTCCCTCCTCCTCACCTTCCCACGCTCACTCCAATTCCTAGATTGATGTCACGCTTTAAGATGAATTTGAAGGTAAAAACCACTTTTACTTACTACTGGTGAACGTGACATTAACACTGTAAGACTGTCCTCTGTGCAGTTTGCAAGGCTGGGTGGGACATGGGCTCACATTCACTTCCTTTATAACTCCGACCCAAGAACCTGCAAAAGAAGAACAATTTGTTTGGATGGGAGGGAAAACAAATCACCTCGGCTGTCTCCTACCTAATGGGAAGGTGCTCTGCCTTCCCAATGAGACCACTGGGACCAGCAGAAACTGCTCATATTTGACAGGTGGAGGGGAATTAGGAAATGATCGCGTATACACAGCCAGCTCCCTTGCTCTACAAGCTGGGAGGGCTCCACCAGGGAAAACCATCCCCACCCCTCCTTCCTGACACAGGATCTGAGAGTGGCACACAGGGCTTAAGTGATGACTCAAGGCACATAGCTACTGTTTCCACTTGGGATCTAAGGCTACTGTTTCCAGTTGTAATCTTGAGACTGGCTGCTCTCTTAACTGTCCTTCCCACCCCCACCCACCCCTGGTCTTTCAATCCTGCCCTGGTGGCTATCCAACTCATGGTCTCTGAGGTTTGAATACTGCTACGGATGAGAATAGTTTCAAGCACACATTTGAGATACACAGAGCAGAGGTGTACACTCTACTCTGGGACCCATGTTCTTCCAAATAAGTGGTTGGAGGCAGGGAGTGTGACTTTTTTCCCCCGCCAGTCTAAATAAGGATAAAAATACTCTGACCAAGAAAAGTTAAGCACAAATCTTTAAGAATCTTCTTACTCCATCCAGGCCCCTGAAACCAGACAGCTGAATGGGAGAGAACAGAAGTAAACAGCTGGGTGAGTTTAAGCTCCGCCACTCATGCCATTGCTGAGAGCTAGACTCGGATCTGACACCTGGCCATGAGCTCACTGGCTCCATTAAGTACTGTGGAAACTTAAGGCAAGATACTTAGCCTCCCTGGGGCTAATAACAGTACCTACCTCAGAGGGTAGGTGAGCTAATACATTATAACTCTTAATAAGTGCTTAGAACATAGTAAGGCTATACAGGTATTCACCATTACTATCATTATACTGGGGCAATTCCCGGGTGGCTCGAGTTCTAAAGAATCCACCTGCCAAAGCAGGAGACACAAGAGACATGGGTTTCATCCCTGGGTCAGGAAGATCCCCTGAAGGAGGAAATAGCAACCCACTCCAGTCTTCTTGCATGGAAAATTCCATGGACAGAGGAGCCTGGTGGGCTACAGTGTATGGGGTCACAGAGTCAGACACAACTGAGCGTGAACACACACACACATATCATCATCATCATCATACTGGCATTTAGTCCATGAATTCAATCTAGAGCAGCTGCTCCTGGGTGGGTTAGCAAGTTCCCCTTTGACACAAAAGGTGAGCCTCTCACCTCAAATTTACTTTGTGGGTAGAAATTCTGGATCTAGACAATAGAACAGACTGTCTCAAAAGTACAGTGTATGAAAGACAAAGAAAATGGCAGGTTGAGAGCATTATCTTGGGTGGAACAGTTTCCTTGTTTTGACTAACATTGCTCCAGCTAGTTCTGTAAACCATACTTTGCTGTCCTCTATCCCAACTTGCTTCTCCATCATGGCAAAGTCCTCAAAACATAAATACAAGATTCTTTTCTCTAAGCACTCTCTTCCACTCTGTCCTATCTTCTAGGACCAGGAAAAAAAATATCCAGAACCTTAGTCAACAACTTATTAAAAAACCAGTGCTTATGCTGAAGCTTTCAACTTCTAGTTTCTATCAAGGCTGGCTCACATGATCTAGGAGGTACTGAATACTCTCAGTACCCTCTACTGATCTGGAGGGTAGTACTTAGCTACTTCATTCAGTTTGTTTGTTTTTTTTTTCTTGACAAGAGGTTCTCGGCTTTCCAGTGTCAACAGAGCAAATTTCTCAGTCCTAACTCTCAAAAATTGCAAAACTAGTTTGCTCATTTCTGACTTGAGGAAATACCACTTTAGGATAAAGGAGGCAAAGTGGGACTCAAAAAACCTTTTGATGTGGGCACTGAAGTTTTTCCATTGTATTTCCCAATTCAAAAGTAAATTGAAAGTCTGTCACTGAAACTCTCCTTCCCTTAAGAAGTTCTTGCCATAGGTGTACACCTGGTTTTTTCACATGAGCAGACCAATCTCAGGATTCAGTTTCCTTAGTTTTTTTTTTTTTTTTTTTGTTAATGCTACTGTTGAAATCCAGACTGACTCACAAACACTCACTAGTTTCCTACTGCTTATGAGCTGTAAGAGCTTGGGCAAGTTACTTTATGTGATGGTTTCAGACTGCGAGAGTTGAATGAGTTGATAAAGATAACATAGTGTTTTCATCCAAAGTTGGCCACTAAGTTTAATGGAGGTAAAGGCAGTAATGTGAGGTGATAATACCATCTTTCAAATGCCAGTCTCCTAGTTCAGGGGAGCAGCATTTGTTAAGCATTAATAGGCCCACAATTTTTATTTCTTGATCACTCCTAGCCCTAGCCCCCAATTCTGCTCTTGCCTCAACATGAATTTTGGAAATATAGTGGAAAGAGTATTTATTCCCTCATTTACTTTTCCAACAAATATTTATTGGGCAGTTACTATATTACCTGGGCACTGGGTGTGAAGAAGCACATTTACTCTGGTTGTCATTATGCTGTGTGATTGGGTGAGTTACTTAACATCTCTGAAACTCAATGATTGACTATGTGTGTGCATGTGTGCTCAGTCATGTCTGACTCTTTGCGGCCTCATGGACTGTAGCCCGTGAGGCTCCTCTGTCCATGGGATTTCCCACGCAAGAATATTAGAATGGGTTGCCATTTCCTCCTCCAGGGGATCTTCCCGACTCAGGGATCAAACCTCCTCTCTTGCATCTCCTGCATTGGCAGGCAAGTTCTTTACCACTAGTGCCATCTGGAAAGCCCATGATTGATTACAGGATCTCCAAGTTTCCTTCCAGCTCACAAATTTTATAAAGTCAGTTTCATTTCTCTTTCATTTATCATTACACCTCTCCACTTCAGAAAAGCTCTGCTCAAACATTTAATTTGGATAGATTTGACTGAAGGAACTCACAATTTCTACCCCATTGTATTTCTCACCAAAGATTCCAACCACAGCTGCAAGAGAGGGTTATGCATCACAAGTTGCGACCAGAAACAAGAGTTTTATAAATAGGAGGAGAAAACTGGAAAGAATTAAAAGTGCCATCGCCCAAAAGGAAGCCCTAAAGGAACAGCTCGTGAAAGGAGAATTGACTTTTGATGTGTCATCAGAAGGGAAATGTAAAAGAAAAGCAAAAGGAGTGGGGACTGAGCGGTCACCCAAGACACAAGGCATAAATAAAGAGAAGTTTTGCACGGCACCCCTGACGCCCCAAGCGGCAAGTGAACCTTCGGCTGTTTGCCCCACACACTTTGGGAAACTTCAGCAAAATGCCCACCTCCAGGAATGTGCTGGGACCAAAACATGGGTTGATGAGATAAAGTTGTGAGAGGTCGCGTTTTATCCAGGCCAGCACCTTGTCCCCTACCCCAACCGACTCCAGCCCACTCCACGAAGGGTCCGAGGCTGAGCCTGGCTGCTCGCAGGACCCGCCAAACCCAGCCCAGCAGTCTTAGCATCAGATTCTGTCAGGGGCTCCCGCAGAGTGCGCGGGAACTTCGGACTGGCCCCGGGGCTCACCGCAGTCCTTGAATTTCACCGGCTCGGCCAGGGCGGAGGCACTGAGTGCCAGGAACAGGAACGCGACAGTCAAGAAACGCATCGCTGCTGAGGCTCCAAGCTCAAGGAAGGGAGAGCCAGCAGTCTCGGTCACAAGATAAAGTCTTCAGGGATGGGCCGGGCCGGGGGAGGAGCCCAGTCAGGCGACTGGTCACTGGCCAGCGGGGCCGAGGCCTGTCCCCGCGCCCCCCCCCTCCACCCCGGGTCCACGGAGCCAGACAAGGGGTCCGGGACTCTCGCAAACTCCGCCCATCCGCTCCGCTCAGCCGCAGGGCAAGCGGGATCCATCTTCATCCGGCACGCCTCCTCTCGCCAGTGCTCGGCCTGGGCTTTGTGAGTGCGTCCCCACTTCCGCAATGGGAGCATTTCTACCCAATCAAATCCCTTCTCCTTCCTCATCTCCCAATAGATGTGCTCAGGGGCGGGGTTTCCGTGGATCCCGCCTCCCGAGGCCCAGGAGTGGAAGGCGATTGGGGAAATGTGAGGGGGCGGAGCTTACAGAAGAAAATGGCGGCCGTCCGAGGGCTAACAGCTGTGGCCCTGAGAGTGGTGACTCCCTGGCAAAGGAGCAGGTAACCAAGCCTAGAAAAGCACCTGGTTTGCCCCTTCAGGACTCAGGAGAAACTAAGGCTCGCGGGGGAGGTGAAGGTTTGGCGTGAGGCTGTCAGGTGGAGGGACTTCAGGTTTGGCTTGAGGCTGTCCAGGCGGGGGCACTTCAGGTTTGGTGTGAGGCTGTCCGGGTGGGGGACTTCAGGTTTGGCGTGAGGCTGTCCAGGCGGGGGGACTTCAGGTTTGGAGTGGGGCTGTCCAGGCGGGGGGACTTCAGGTTTGGCGTGGGGCTGTCCGGGTTGGGGGACTTCAGGTTTGGCGTGAGGCTGTCCAGGCGGGGGCACTTCAGGTTTGGTGTGAGGCTGTCCGGGTGGGGGACTTCAGGTTTGGCGTGAGGCTGTCCAGGCGGGGGGACTTCAGGTTTGGCGTGGGGCTGTCCGGGTTGGGGGACTTCAGGTTTGGCGTGGGGCTGTCCAGGTAGAGGGTTCTAGGTTCTCTTCTGCTCCCAGTCTCACCCTCCTCCCTTGCGCAGCAGGCTCCTCGCGGCCTCCCGCGGACCCCGGGCGCTTCGGGAAGTGTCGTCCTCTAGCCCAGAAGCTGGCGAAGGGCAGATCCACCTCACCGACAGCTGCGTCCAGGTGAGAAACCGGTCGCGGGGCAGGGGTGGTGGGGGGAGGGGAGGGGGATGACTTCCTTTTGGCCCACTCTTCTTTCTCTCCTTGCCTGGCATTCTTGACCCTCCTTCCTGCATTTCAGAGGCTTCTGGAAATCACCGAAGGGTCTGAATTCCTCAGGCTGGAGGTGGAGGGAGGTGGATGCTCCGGATTCCAGTACAAATTTTCACTGGATACAGTTATCAACCCCGACGACAGGCAAGGAGAAAGGGGTGGGTCCTCCGAGAATGTGCAGAAGGGATAAAAGTGTCTCCAATTTAAGATGCACTTTTATTCCACATTTTAAACTTCTGCTAAGGATAACATCGCATCACCCTTCTCACACAGTGGGGATACAATGAAGATTTGTTGCCTTGATTCAAAATAACTTATGTCATAGGAGGGAAATTGGCCTAAGTCCATAGGGTCATTGGTAGAGAGTCAGGATGGACTAGAAAGTTTCCAGGCCTAAATTTCTATACATTCCCAGTATTCTTTCCATTAAATCTTTTTGCCTCAGAGAAAATCAGCACCTGTTAGAGGTCATAAGGGAAGCTTCCTCCGTATTTTAGAAAACAGGATGGGCATCTCTGGGCTCAGAGGGTGTTACGTTTCTGGTGTTTATGATGTTCATTAATGCCTTCCTCCCTTCTTTTCAGGGTGTTTGAAAAGGGTGGGGCAAGAGTGGTGGTTGACTCTGATAGCTTAGCCTTCGTCAAAGGGGCCCATGTGGACTTCAGCCAAGAACTGATCCGAAGCTCATTTCAAGTGTTGAACAATCCTCAAGCGCAGCAAGGTTGCTCCTGTGGATCATCCTTCTCTGTCAAACTTTGATGTGATGACAAGTGACCCGGAGATTGCTATCATCTGACTGATTTGAGGCACCTGGGATTAGAACAATTCTAGAAGTTTCCTTCCCATCATGACCCTCTCTCAATTTTATTTTCCTTTAATCGAGGATGTTGTTTCACCACTATTTTCAGAATGTGAAACTTTTACTCTTGATTTAATTTCTCCTACACAGTTGTAAGGCCAAGCCTGTGGATGCTGTTACCTAAGATTTAGTAACTGGTTGAAACCAGTATCATCTGTAGCGCCTCCAAGGTTCTAGGAGTTACTTCTCCGGCCTTCAGAGCTACTTGTACAAATGTGTATAGCTATGTATAAAAGCTTCGTTTTAAAGAAAGTCCTTATTTATTTGTGTTACGGATCAGAATCACAGATTGCATAGCTTGAACACTGTGTTACTAGACCAGAGAGGATGAGAAAGCCAAATGAAATGTTATCTTTTTGTTTTGCTATTTATTTATTTATTACTTTTATTGAGGTATAGTTGATTTGCAGTATTGTGCCAATCTCTGCTGTACAGCAAAGAGACTCAGTCATATACGTGTATACTTTGCTTTTTATTTTCTCTTCCATTATGGCTTATCACAGGATATTGAACACAGTTCCCCTGTGCTATGCAGTGGACCTTGTTGTCTGAAATGTTATCTTTTTCATCTCACCCTTCCTTAATGTGCTAGTTTACTTACCATTATTTTCTGTGCACCCCATTCTTCACTTCCCATTTGTTACAGCAGATACATTTTCTTCTCGTACTTAGGAATGTGTTAGATTCACAAAACCAATAACCCATCACCCAGAAAAACTTGGACCTAAACCTCACTGATACTTGAATCATAAGTTTGAAAATAAGCTCCATACTCTATATTCACACAAGACATTTCGTGATTCTTTGCTGATTTAGTGACTGAATCTTTTTAGAATATGTTGCTTTATTTATCTTATGGTGTGAAATGTTTCTGGTCTCATTGTATAGCTGGAAGTTGTCCCTTTGTTGATATAGATAATAGACACTTGGATTTTTTTTTTTTCCATTTGGACTATAAAATGCAGGGGGCCCATTTAAATTTGAATTTTAGACAAACAGAAAATAATTTTTAGTATAAGTGTGTCTCTGCAAATAGTAAAAATTATTTGTTGTTTATCTGAAATTCAGATTTAATTGGGTATCCTGTATTTTTATTTGTTAAATTTGGTAACCTTCCTTCAGAGTCTCTGAAAGAAGAGCTTTTTAGCCACAAATTCCAATGAATTTTAAAGTACTTGTTTGGGTATAGTACTTAAATAGGCTAAGGAGCTAGAAACAACCATAGTATGTATGTGACTGTGTTGGGGCAGCCAGAACTGCATGCTGCTGCTGCTAAGTCACTTCAGTCGTGTCCGACTCTGTGCGACCCCATAGATGGCAGCCCACCAGGCTTCCCTGTCCCTGGGATTCTCCAGGGAAGAACACTGGAGTGGGCTGCCATTTCCTTCTCCAATGCATGAAAGTGAAAAGTCAAAGTGAAGTTGCTCAGTCGTGTCCAATCCTAGCGACCCCATGGACTGCAGCCTACCAGGCTCCTCCGTCCATGGGATTTTCCAGGCAAAAGTACTGGAGTGGGGTGCCATTGTGGCAACAGACAACTAAAGGAAAAGGTAAAAAGCACCACCATGACAAATGATTAACAACTGCTAACGTTGGGGAAACCACAACCAAGCTGACTCTGTAAGGGCTACTGGTTAAAGTCATCTTTTCTTTGAGAGCCTAAAAGTTCGTATCAGCAAATTTTGCATTCTGGAATGGATTGAAACTTTTCTAGACTTAATTAAGGTCATTCAATAAAAGAATTATCCATAAGAAAAATAGAAATACAGAATCTGAGACAGAAACTTACTTACATTTTCAATGTGGGAAAACCTAGGACTTAGAACAAACCTATCGTGTGTCTGCAGTGTATACAGACACAAAAGGTCACTCAGAAACCTGAGCAGGTTTTTTTCTTAGCAAATTGCCATGGAAAAAGTCAGAAAGCAGTGTGTGGAAGCATCTGTGTTTACTAAGCCATTGAAAGTGGCTGCCAATACCTGGGCCTAATAAGGTTTTCAGCATAGACTAAGTCCTTTCATCCTCCTTGAGAAGAGATTTTGTTACATTTTAAGTGTTAAACCTCTTCTCTGATATTTTTGTGGGTTAGCACAAACATAGCTAAGCTTTAGTTACTCCATAAACCATTAAGTTCCAGTGGTCAGTTAGGCAAGAACAGGATCTCTTCCAAAGACTGTATAAATACCTCCTATGAATAGAAGAATTGAATTTTGTGTTTAGAAAAAGTGGGTTTGGGAGAAATCAGCTTACTTCATCACATTGGGAAAGCTTCATAGGGAAGCCTGAGGTGGTGACAAGAGGTCTCCACTGGAGGAGGGCGATGTAGAAATTTTAAGAACACAGGGCATGAGGAGATAATGGCATCAAGGGGACAGTGGGCAATTGGCTTGAAATAAACAGTGATGGTGAAATAGGTTTAGGATCTTCTGCAGGCCTTTCTGACCAGATGCCCTCTTCCTGGCAGGCTGTAAAAGCCAGCAGACATTTTCACAAGTTTTGTTCACTGTGCAGTTCATTTAGGTAAATGTTACACTTTTCCGGGATCAGTTGGAAGATTTTTTGCCTCCCCATTACTTTGAGGGGAGGTTATCAAGACCCCATTTATTGCAGAATTGGTTTTATTTACCTTCATGAGCTAGTGATGCCTGGGGTAGCATGCCCCACCGTTGTAGCCAAACAATTGTGCAGGAACTGAAGGCATGAGACCCTTCCTTGTTTTATGTTGTGAGTCTTCATGTTGTTGGCTGTTAACTGTAAGGTGTCCCACCTGCCCTTAGTCTCTGTGTGTGGAAATGTTGACCAGTTACAGGGGATTCCGGGATAAGAGACTAGGAAGGACTACTGAAGTAGGTGTCCAAGAAGATACTCTTCTTTTTCTTCTGAGAATTGCACCCCATTCTTTTGGTCTTTCGTTGTAAAGCATAAGAGAAGGGTCAGAGTTTGGCTGTGACATCCTGTACAGGGAAGTGGGCAGCACTGATGGTCAGTGCTGGGAGGGGTAGCCCTCCCCTGAACTCAGGGCCCTGAACTGACACCCTTCGGTGGGCGGGGTCTAAGTGTCCCTTGCAACATGGCTTTGCATGTCTGTCTCAAAAGCAGGAAACTCCTCCACTTTTGTAGGTATCTAGCATCGGAGAAGGCGATGGCACCCCACTCCAGCACTCTTGCCTGGAAAATCCATGGACAGAGGAGCCTGGTAGGCTGCAGTCCATGGGGTCACTAAGAGTGGACACGACTGAGCGACTTCACTTTGACTTTTCACTTTCATGCATTGGAGAAGGAAATGGCAACCCACTCCAGTGTTCTTGCCTGGAGAATCCCAGGGACGGGGGAGCCTGGTGGGCTGCCGTCTCTGGGGTCGCACAGAGTCGGAAATGACTGAAGCGACTTAGCAGCAGCAGCAGCAGCAGCCTCGATGTTTATGATTGCCTTTTAAAATCCCTGTTTGCCATTTCTCCAGAGAAATGCCACCAGGATGTTTAAAGGAAATTTGATTTAAGAAGTGTTGAAACAGTTATCATCTGGCTTTAATTGTAAAACAGATGAATATATAAAGAGAGGGAACATTTAAGCAGTCTATGTCCAGCAGCTGTATTTAAAAATATTTTATTTTTGAATAGGTAAGACATAGTACAAAATTCGAAAAGACACAAATGGGGATACAGTGAAGAGTCTCCCAGTCCTGTGCGCATCCACCTGTTGCCCTTCCCGTCAACTACCATTGTTTCTAAGAATTTACCCCACAGATATAACCCCATAGATACAATATGAAGTAACATATGCACAGGAATATTCATCGTAGCATTATTTATAATAGCAAAAGATAGAAAACAATGGAAACACCCATTAATAGGCTGATTAAATAAATTATGATTTGTCTATTCAGTGGAGAAGTATACAGTTATAAAATAGACTGAGGCAGTCCTTTATGTGCAAGTATATGATGTGAAAAGAAGCAGAAAAGTGCAGAACAGCACGCATGGTGTGCTATTAATATTTGTGTTTCTAACACAAGGAAATATGTGTACCAGCATGGAAACATCCCTGGAAGGGGGACAGGAGTGCGGGGCTTGGGAGGTAGGGCCATGGGAGCAGCAGTTAAGATGCAGTGCCTGAAGGGTACACCGAGGAAGGGTGAGCTCTCTGAAACGTGAGGTGTGAGGTGGAGTAGCGGAGATGAGGCTAGCACATACCCGCTTCTCTTCTCCTCCTCTTTAGACAGACGGCAATAGCAGCATATGTTTCACTTTGCTGTGCTACCTTCCTCTTCCCTTAATCTGCTTTGGATATCTTATCCAGGCATTTAGAGCACCCACCCCCGTTTTTATTTTTTTTTGGGGGGGGGTGCTCCATGGCAATGCATTGTTTCTAACCTTTTGCTATTACAAATAATGCTAAAATAAATAACCCCTTACATACGTCATTTTACATTTGGTGAGACTATATCTGAAGGTTAAATTTAAATTCCGAGAAGTGGAATGACTGATTTAAAGAATAAGTGCTTTTATAATTTTGAAAGACATTGCCATCCTCTTCAGAAGTTGTATCAGAATATATTCCTGTCAGCCATGTGTGTGAGTGTACTGCTTTCCCACAGATGCTTGCCAACTCAACGTTTTAACAAACGTTTAAATTTTTACCAACCTAATAGTTTTAAAAAGTGTCTAGGTATAGTTTTCATGTGCATTTCTTTTTATTATGAATGAAGGTCAGAATATTTTCATATGTTTAAGAACTATATATTTTTGTCTGCTGAAAACATCTCAACTAGTGTAGTGACCTAGAGCAGATTATTTAAGCTTTGTAAGTCCAAGTTCCCCATCTGTAAATTGGGAATCAAAATCGTAAGGATTGTTGGATGATTAAATGAAATTTGTGTACAGCGTTCAACACAGGCCTGGCACATAGCAAGCGTTCAATAAGTTATCACGTGATGGCTGACAATCAGAGCAGCAAGTAGGACAGGACAGATTCAATTAAGAAAAGAGGATTCATCTCCACATCTTCAGGCACACGGAGCCTTGTTCATTTACATCGCCATTCATCAGAGAAATGCAAAGTCAGATCTTGCCTTGCCTCAGAAGGGGAAAGAAGCTTCTCCTGTTGGAACCCAGTCATGTTGGGAGAGCTGATGAGGGGGTAAGCACAGTCTCATCTCTAACGTTCAGACTCAGTCAACGTGGTAAAGAAATTTGGTTTAATATGAAATAAAAACAAAACCAGAATAGCCCAGAAATGTACATTTCTTTATTCCGCCGTGGTTCTAAACTCCCTGCTAGCCCAGGCTGGAGTGAGTCTCTACTTGTAAACTCAGTGGGATGCCAGCCAGCCATTGTATGAAGGGGAAAGAGGGCAGATGACTCTGAGTAGAGAGAGGGAACAACACAGGGAACCTGGCTTCTCCTAAACAGGATTACACTGTATTTCAGAAGCTCGAAAACGGACCTCTTTATTTTTAGCACATCCAACAGGTGTCCACAAAAGGAGAACCCTGGAGAGACTTGTGTCCTATAAGAAGCAGTATGTATTTAATGGAGGTCTTCGGAGATAGGCACCCTGTCTCGGGGCAGCCCTTGCTGTGGTGCACAGGAGCTATCGCTGGGTAGACTGAATGGTTATTTACCTGAAGCTACTGATTATTTTCTTTAGATCTGTATAAAGCCGTGGTGCCCCCTTTCTCATCAACTCCCCGTTTTTGTTTTTTTTTTAAATATTGTCCTGTTGCTGCTCTCTCAGGCTCCTTGCTCCCCTTCATATGCGTCTCTTACTAGCAAGCTAGTATCAGTCTTGCTTCTCCGAGATGAGGGCATCTTCTGCCCCTCTCCAGGGCCACAAAACTGGCAACAGGGTGGAGACGTGGCTAAATCTGGCCCTCAGCCACTCAGACTGGCTGAGTGGTGACAATCACTCCCCAAACTCCTCTCCCACGCCCCGCCCCATCCTTTTTCACTTGATAGATTCTGAAGGGCCATTCCAGGGCAGGTGTGGCCTCCGATCCAGGTGTAGAAGCATCAGGATGATACGTGGGTCATGTCTAGAGAAGGGGTATGTACAGCGTGAGGCCGAAGGACCTTGCACGTTTGCACAGCTTGAGGGGCTGGTTGAGGGCCATCCTTTGATCAGCATCCCATGGCAAGGCCCGGACAGATGGCAGACTGGGCCTCGTGGCCAGTGGTTGAAGCATTAAAGCACTTGGTGGTGTTTGAGCCAAGCAAGGGCATGGTGGTGTGGAGGCCGTGACAGATGCTCACACAGCAAGAGCCGAAGCTGGGGGAGATGAAAAGCAGGCGAGGCTGGCTGGGAGCTGGGCCGCAGGGCCTCCGGCCGGTGTCTTCATGACATCTCCCCAGCTAGGAAAGCTTCCTCAAGGCCCCGCCTGTGGCCAGGGCCCATTTCCAGGTAACTGCCCACACTCGACCCGTCTCTGCTACTCCTTAGCGGTGCAGTGTGGGGGGCCTGCCTCAGCCACATAACCCGGGAGGCAGTGGCAGCGGTAGGAGCCCTCCGTGTTCTCGCAGTGACCATGGACACAGAGCGCAGCAGGCCCATTCAGGTCATCACACTCATTCACATCTAAGAGGAGGAGAGGGAGGAGAGAGCTGTAGGGAGCCCACGTGCCTATGGCCTGCTGCCCCCGGTGCCCCTCTGGTCAGTAAGCCCTGAGCACTGCCCCACAGCGGAATCGTCCATGTGGCAGCCAAAGGACGCCCGAAAGGAAGCAACTCACGGACACAAAGCCAGGGGTCGTGAACCCATACTGTGACCATGCTGTCTCGCCCCTGCCTCTCTTCTATCTAGGAACCTCCATGGAAAGGGCTTTCTAATCACAGTGGTAGACCTTTGGAGCTCTCACCACCTGGCTTGGTGCCCAGCAGGGCCGCTAGCAGGCAGCAGTGGGTCTGCCACCTAGGCCAAGTCAGGCATCCCTAAGTGAGCAGTGGGCCAGTCTGACTATTCCACATGGATCCAGCAGGGCCGTCCTGCCCCCGGGCATTAGCACTCTTGATTCCAGACCTACCCACACAGGCCATGTGGGCCGTGTCCAGCTGGAAGCCCTCGAAGCAGTCACAGGTGTAGCCCTCGCGCACGCGCACGCAGCGGCCATTCTCACAGCCATTCAGGATGCCGCACTCCTCTGCCTGGAGCCCTTCGAAGCCAGCCTGGTGCTCTGGGAGGAGGGAGTCAGAGAGCCAGGGGGGCTGAGGTCTCATACCCCACCCTGGGGCCCTTGCCCTCTGCTCAGAGGAGCCTAATGAACTCCTGGGGTGGGGAGGGTTATAACACTGTCACAGAAAGATGGTGAGACAAAAGGCAATACCCGTAAAAAATAATTATGTGTCATTTTTAGATGGGGAAACATGCTTGCTTTAAATGAGGCTCCAGGGAGGTAGGGACTCACTGTTTTCACAACACCAGGGATCCTGAGCACTTCGGTATCTCTGTATAGTTTTGACTTTGTTGTGGTTAGTGGCAGGATGTTACGGTAAAATCTTCACATAGCTTTTTGGGGGTGGACAGGACTGGTAGCAAAAGGGACAACCCTCACTCACCATAAAGCAAAACTGCTCCTAGTTCTGCCTAACCCTCTTCTTCCTCTAAGTAACTCGCCTCCCCTGGAAAAGACCCTCCTCCTAACCTCAGTGTAGTTTTGATCAGTCTGATACTGTGGCTGTGCCCGTGGTAAGCACCACTGCACAGATGCCAAGCCCGACTTCCTTATTAGAATCCAAGTCCTGAGTGCTGGGGTCATTGCCACTTACGAACCAGGTCACCACAGTGGGCCTTTAAAGGGGTTAGAAATCCTTAATTCCCATTTCAAACTGTGGTGCTGGAGAAGACTCTTGAGAGTCCCTTGGGTAGCAAGGAGGTCAAACCAGTCAATCCTACAGGAAATCAACCCTGAATATTCATTGGAAGAACTGATGCTGAAGCTGAAGCTCCAATACTTTGGCCACCTGATGCGAAGAGCTTGACTCACTGGAAAAAGACCCTGATGTTGGGAAAAGATTGAAGGCAGGAGGAGAAGGGGATGGCAGAGGATGAGATGGTTGGATGGCATCACCGACTCAATGGACATGAGTTTGAGCAAACTCAGGGAGATAATGAAGGACAGGGAAGCCTGGTGTGCTGCAGTCCATGGGGTCACAAAGAGCCAGAGATGACTTAGTGACTGAACAACAACAATTCCCACTTGGGGTCACAGGTTTGAACCTGTAGAGCAGCGTGTTCTGCACACTGTACGTGGTGTGGGAGGAGTGTGCTGCTGGCCCCTCTCTCAGCTCCCACGAGCAGCTTTCAGGTTGGGATGGTGTCCTGTACGTCTTAGCGTCCCCTGTGTTAGTTAGTCCGTCAGAGGGGGTTGTTTGCACCTGTCCCTTGGGTGACCCGTGAAAGGGCTGGGTGGGTTTTTCCCTTTCCTGTCCTCACCCTGCTGACAGTGATGAGCAGATGGAGAAGATGGAAGTGAAACTGCTTCAGAGCCCACCTCTTCCCCGTTTTTGCAGCAACACAGACCTGGGTGGCTGGCCACATAGTGGGGCTGGAGTTCTGAGGGCTGCAGGGGAGGCTCAGGGAGCGGTATGCGGTCCCCTGGGCGGCCAGCCGTGCTGGGGAAGAGTGGCTCGGGGATGGCGTCCTCGGGGCCCAGGTAGTTGTAGAAGGGGACCCCGTCTGGGCCGTAGAGGCTATAGTGCAGGTCATCCGGCCCCGGGCCGTACTCATAGCCGGGCCGGAAGTGGATCCCGGCCTCCCGCTCGGCTTCGATCCGGGCCACATTGCAGAGCTGAGCGTAGACCTCTGTCAGGAGCAGGAGGGAGAGAGGAAGCTGGGCCCGGGCTCTTGGGAGCTGAGGCCCGGGGTGCTGTTTTCCGACTCAAGAACAGAGGGAGGTGCTGGGACCACTGCCCCGAGTTCCTCTCCCCCACCCTGCTCTGCCCCACAGCATCCATCCCCAAACAAGAGGGAGGGAAGGCAGGCCCGTGACTTGCCCTACTCCTTTCTGAAGTCCCCCGCCCCTTTCCAAGGTGAGGATATCCCCTACCCTGGGGGCCCAGCTCTGCGGCGTCCCCGCCTTCTCACCAGAGCTCCTGGGGGGGCACAGAGCACACTGCTGGCTCCAGGCCTCGCCATCCTGACAGCAGCACTCGGTGTAGGTGGTGCGGCGGCCGTGCAGGGGATGGCTGCACACGTAATTGGTGACTCTCTTCCAGCAGATGTCCATGTGGATGTCGTGGTCAGGCAGGTCCTCTGGGGGCACAGGGCACGTGAGCCTCCCCAGCCCCGGTCTGCTCCCCCTGCTGCCCCCCCCACCCCCACCCCCACTGACCCACACCACTGGTGCTGTTCACACAGCGCTGCTGGCTGAGGTCCAGGGTGAGGGGTGGGCTGCAGAAGCAGTGGAAGGAGCCTTCCGTGTTCACACACTCCCCATTCTCACAGGCCATGTCCTGGCACTCGTCGTGATCTGGGAGGCAGGGAGACGGGGAGGAACGTCGGGGGCAGTGCCCACGCGCTGTGCCCACCCACCGCCTTCAGGGAATGGGGGTTTCTCGTAACTGATAACGGCCCCCCCACCTCCCGCCCAGCCTGGGAGGCCCCAGCCCAAGGATGGCTTGCCATTAGGCACCCCCGCCCCCTGCTGCAGCGGGCGTCCTCCCTGGGGAAGGGGGACACTTCCAGCCAGAAATGGGCTGCCTGGCAGGGGGGTGGGGGAACATTCAGCTGTGGGCCCCGGGGTGGGGAGGGGTGGCGGGCATCCTCACCCTCACACTTCCTGCGGGCGGCATTGTAGTGGTAGCCAGGGTTGCACAGGCAGATGTAGCCAGGCACTGTGTTGAGACACCGGCCGTTCCGGCAGAGCCCGGGCCCGAACATCACACACTCGTCGGCATCTGTGGGAGGGCAGAGCTGAGTGAGGGCAAGGCGAGACGCGGGATGAGGCAGTTCTTAGATCTAGGGGCTCCAAAGCTAGACTGTTGCTGCTGCTGCTAAGTCGCTTCAGTCGTGTCCGACTCTGTGCGACCCCATAGATGGCAGCCCACCAGGCTCCCCTGTCCCTGGGATTCTCCAGGCAAGAATACTGGAGTGGGTTGCCATTTCCTTCTCCAATGCATGAAAGTGAAAAGTGAAAGTGAAGTCGCTCAGTCGTGTCTGACTCTTAGCAACCCCATGGACTGCAGCCTACCAGGCTCCTCCGTCCATGGGATTTTCCAGGCAAGAGTACTGGAGTGGGGTGCCATTGCCTTCTCCAAAAGCCAGACTGACTGGGGCCAAATCCCAGCCTTGCCACTTGATGGGGCAGGTGACATTGGGCCAATTGCTTAGGTTGTCCCTTGCTTCAGTTCCCTACCTAGAAAATGTGGCTCCTACTCCTTAACCTTGTAGAGTTGTTATGAGGGTTGAGATGCTAATACATGTGAGGTAGTGCTTGGCACATAATAAGCACTCAAGGAGAACCATTTCCGTTTCTGCGGTTTCCTTTTCCAGTTTCAGGTATAAGTCCATACCCAAACCACCCTTTCTGAGGATGAGTTCCCCAAAGTTTCTGGCTCTGTAAGTGGGGCCAGGAGATCAGCAGCTGCCTCTGGCCTCTGTCCCTGTGCCCTGGGAGTGGGTTAGTCAAGGCATCATAGCTTGTTCCTGGAGAACTCAGCCTCGTGGGGAGCAGAGAAACCAAAGTGGGGTTGCCGGGACAATCCAGGAGGAGCTCAGATCAGAACTTCCAGCTAAAGATCTGTAGATCTGTAGCCTTGGGACAGGAAGGTTAGAAGCAACCGGAGAGGCGAAGCCTGCATGCAGAGGCCTCCTGGGGGACCAGGCCAGGCCCACTGAGGTGAGTGGCGTTTGGGGAAGAGGGTCTTGGGGAGGTTACCTGTGTACGTGGTCTGTCCAAACATCCAGGCTCCTTCCACAGGGATGTAGCCTTTCCCACTAGGGCAGATCTCGCTGAACTCGACTGTGCAGGGAGGCATCCAAGCTCAGAGAGAGAAAGACTCTGCACACCACCCCCTACTTCGTTTTGTGTCGCCCTGCAGAGCCGACTCTGAGAGGACCTGGGACCCTTGGGGGCCTTACCTGAGTCCTCATCTGGGCACAGGTCACAGGCATCTCCCCAGCCGGTGCCCTGGGTGCAGCAGCACTCGGCCTGCGTGGTGTTCCGGCCCAGAAGGCTGGAGCAGGGCGTCTGGTCCTTCTGTCCAGAGTAGCATTCCATGCGGACAGGGCCTGGTGGGTGTGCCCCTGGCCGGGCCTCAGGGACACTCGGACCTGTGTGTGACAGACGCCCCTTGTTAACATCTGTTCATGGCCCCCTGGGGCACCCTGGCCTTTGAATTTATTTAAACTTTAAACATTTATAAAGTACAGTGTACTTTTACTATCTCACTTGATAAGCCTTATGAAGAGCTTATTATCATCAGCTTTCTTTTATAGAAGAGGCAGTTGAGGTTTAGAGAAGCTAGGTGACTTGCAGGGGCCACCTAGTGGCAGAGCAGGGAAGTGACCCCAGTTCCTCTGGTGCCACACCCCTGCTCTTTCCAAGATACCATCCTGCCTTCCTCCCCTGCAGTGAGGTGGCCCCAGTCCCCGGCACATCACACCATACGAGCATGGTATGGTACACCGTTCCATTCCTCTGTGTCACACTGTACCCCTGCCCCTCCCACCCTTCCTTGTTCCAGGTCCTGCTAGCTTTCCCCCAACTCAGAGAAGGCCAGCTGAATCCTAGTCCTGGGCTGAGAGTTTGAAACCGGCAGCTCTGGAGTGGAGTGGGACGGCAGAGTGGAGCTTAGCTCAGTTCCTGGACCTCCCTCACCCAAGAGCTTCCTGGGGTTTGACTGAGGGTCCCTCCAAGGCTCAGATGGTGAGGGACAGGGAAGCCTGGTGTGCTGCAGTCCATGGGGTCACGAAGAGTGACCTCAGACTTGGCGACTGAACAATAACAACCAAGGCTCAATCTGAGCTCCCTGCCCCCTCCCCCCAGTTGGCATTAGAGCTTCTAGAGCCTCCTGTAGGGTCGTCGCAGCCCTGCAGCTGGAGCAGCGGAAGCACTGTGTACGCCAGACAGCGAGGAGGGGGGGTGGGGGGGAGAGTGCACTGTGAGGGTGGGACGCAGGGCTCACCTCCAGCCCCTCGCGGGCGGCAGCGGCCCTCCTGAGCGTCGTACTCCTCCAGGTCGCTGGCGCAGAGGCACAGGAAAGAGCCCTCCACGTTCTCGCAGAGCGCCGCCCCGCACACCGCCAGCATGAGCTCACACTCGTTCACGTCTGCCAGACAGGAGGACCGGCTCGCGGGCGAGGGAGAGGCCCAGGCCCCTGCCCCTGCCTCCAGCCCCGCGGGCAGATCCCCATCTCATCCTCGCCACCCCCCGCCCAACCCCCAAAGAAACAGGCTAGGGCCTGGGGAAGAGCGGGAAGTGGGTATGACTTCGAAGGAAGGAGGACCAGGTGAGCAGAGGGGATGGGAAGGGAGGGAGAAGGGTGGCAGAAAAGGGCCCATAAATGGACGAGGAAGGCTTCCTCCTGCACATTCCCCAAACGTGCCTCTTGAACCCTTGAGTCTCTGGGAAAAGGTGGCACCTTCACTAGTGTGCTTGCTCCCCCTGGTAGAAGGGCGGCCTTGCTTCCCTGATCAACCTGGCCACGATGCCCCAGTGGGTGTGTGTGTGCTCCACTGGGCAATCGGGTGCCACTCTTTGTGACCCCATGGACTGAGGCCTGCCAGGCTCCGCTATCCATGGGAATCCTCCAGGCAAGAATACTGGAGTTAGTTGCCATTTCCTACTCCAAGGGGTCTTCCCAGCCCAGGGATCGGACCCACGTTTCCTACATCTCCTGCATTGGCAGGTGGGGTCTTTACCACTGAGCCACCTGGGAAGCCCGAGGTCCCCTGTAGTTCAGTTCAGTTCAGTCACTCAGTCGTGTTTGACTCTGCGACCCCATGGACTGCAGCACGCCAGGCCTCCCTGTCCATCACCAACTCCCGGAGTTTTATTCAAACTCATGTCCGTCGAGTCGGTGGGTGCCATCCTACCAACTCATCCTCTGTCGGGGGAGCTGAAATCCCCCTTCCTTGTCACTCTGTGTTGAGGGCTCCAAGTGGAGCCCACGTGACCCTGAACCTTTCAGGAGGAGGGCCCTAGGGCCTCTCTATGCAGGGCAGCCAAGATCTGTGGAGACGGGGTCAAGGGCCCGAGAGCCTTCCCTTCCCTGGCTCAGAGCTGGCTAGGCCACAGGCTTCTCACCAACGCAGTCCCAGCCGGAGGGCGAGGTCTCGAAGCCCTGGTCACAGAGGCAGCGGAAGGAGCCGTCGGTGTTGTCGCAGAAGCCATGGCTCCCACACACAGTGTCGTTGGCACACTCGTCTATGTCTGCGGGACAGGGCGGGCTACGGTGTAGGCTGTGCTCTCTACTCGCTGGGAATACTTATTTATCTGGCTCATTAACACCAAGGTCTCTGAACACTAACTTCTGAACACAGGGTGAGAAAACTAAACTAAACAGTCCTCCTCAATTTTTGTGTAAGCACTGCTCCGTGGAAAACACACAAACAGCTGCAAAAATCGTCTCTAGCTAGGTACGTGAAAAGTAGATGTTGTCCTCGGCCTCCCAGCCCGCACGCCCCCTCCCCACTCACCAATGCAGTCTCCCGTCGGGGCCATGTGGAAGCCAGGCTGGCAGCCCAGGACACAGCGGTAGGAGCCAGGGCTGTTCTCACACCTCCAGGCCCCGCATATCGGTTCTCCGAGGTCCTCGCACTCGTCAATGTCTGTCCCCAGGGCCAGGAGAGGGGACAGAAGTGGCCAGGTCACTACCCTGACCCCATCTCTCTGGCATGACAAGGTCATGCCCCTCAACTTCTGAGGTTCTTGATTGGTTCCAAACCACTATGCTCATTTCAACCCCAAAACATCAAGTTCAGGACCCTTTCCCCTGAGCCGCAGGCCTGATTGTCCAGGAGAGCTCTCAGCCTCTGTGACACTCCTTTCCCCCTGCACCCTGCCCTCCACAGCAGAGCAGTGTCGACTTCTCTCTATATAAAACCTTTCCCAAAGTGTATTATGGAGAGCTGTCTTCATATGTCTCCCTTGCTTAGTTTCAAGATTATCCATAACTGTCTATTTGTCCCAGCAAAAGGCATTGAACCCAGGTGGTGTAAATGTCTATTGCATCCATTTGGCTTTTAAAAAACTAGATTGTGTGCTCTGCTACAGCACAAGGACATCCTGGGGGCAATCCCTGAGTCAGAAGAGGCTGAATAAAGACATTATCCATTGGATGATTAATCTATGGAAAGTGCTCGAAGCTGGGGTTCCTGGCCCCAGGGAGCTGAGGAGCTGGCAGGGTGGAGGTGTCTGTTTGTTGACATGGGGCAGAGCCCTGTCTGCTTAGCCCCTGGAGCCCTTACCCACACACTCCCCGCTCTCTGGGGAGGGCTGGAAGCCAGTCTCACACACACAGTTGAAGGAGCCGTCGGTGTTGACACACTGGCCCCCGAGACACCGGTCAGTGACTGCACACTCATCCACATCTAGAATAGAGACGTTTGTCAGCAGGGCCAGCCATGGGTCCCCAGGGCCCTGGGCAGTTTCGCCTAGAGGAGGGCCAGGGAGTGTCTCGAAGTAGAAAAGGGCTGGAAGATCTGAGCGAGAGACCAGAGCTGGAAGCCAGAGGCGCCGTTGGGTGTGGAGCCCTGGAACCAGGCAGGGCAGAGGGTGAAGGCACCTGCTGTACACATCATGGACAGGCCCTGGAGGAGGGTTCCAGAGACCCTCCCTGACACCTGGCTGCCAACCTCATCCCTCAGCCTCCCATCTTCCCACCCCAGGTGGACCGCGAGCATTTTGTCAGTACGCGGGATGACCCCTAATGGCCCCTGCTGCCGGCTTCTCACCTTGGCAGCTGGTGCCCCCGTCTGCACTGACAAAGCCGTCAGCACAGAGACAGAAGAAGGACCCGTGGCTGTTGAGGCACTCGCCGCGTGGTGCGCAGTACTCCTCGCCCACACACTCGTCCACATCTGCGGGCAGATGAGCAGGTGGTGTCTCCCCCGGGAGGGGGGCGACGTTCCCCGGGGAGCGCACGGCATAGGGAAACCCTCCGCCCCACCCCATCCCCGGCCAGGGAGACCTGAGCCACTCACCCTCACACACCGTGCCATTGGCCAGCTGGAAGCCCGGGGGACAGAGGCACTGGTAGGAGCCAGCCGTGTTCTTGCATTCGCCTCCCAGGCAGCTGCTCTGGGGGTCTTCACACTCGTCCACATCTGCAGGGCCACACGAGGAGATGGTAGTACGGAGGGGTGGGGTGGGGAGGTGGAACCGATGGGAGGACCTCCCAAGGGCAAGGATCATCAGGGAGGTCTCCAGAGGACCTAGAGGTCTGCCAGAGGAGACTGGACCCATAGGAGCACCATCCCCTTGTAAACTGGCACAGCTGGGAGAAGCTGGCGAGGGAGCCTTTGGGGAGCAGGATGGATGCAGCTCCCTCCATCCTGCCCCAGCCCAGCCCGGCAGGCTCCCCTGGCCTCCCGCTTCCCACACTGTGCCCACCCAGGGAACACCTGGTCTCTTCCAGCAGCAACCCTGGCCTAAGGTGGCCAAACCCTACTGCCCTCATCATGGCTGAGATTTTGCAGAAACAACAGGAAAACAACTGAGAAATAAGCCAAGGAAGCAGATACAGAGAACCTGAGGAGGTAACAGAAAGTGGATTATTTAAATTGGCCTACAGATTGCCCTGGGACTTCCCTGGTGGCTCAGATCCTTTTCCCTGGTAAAGAATCTGGCTGCCAATGCAGGAGACCTGGGTTTGATCCCTGGGTGGGAAGATCCCCTGGAGAAGGAAATGGCAACCCACTCCAGTAGTCTTGCCTGGAGTATCCCATGGACAGGAGCCTGGCAGGCTACAGTCCATACAGTCCGTAGGGTTACAAAGAGTCAGACATGACTGATCAGCTAACACTTTTGCTTTCTTTCACAGATGGCCCGGTACCGGCCAGGGTCTTTAGGATAATGTCGCAGCACCCACCTTTAAAAGGAACTCTTGAAGAGCCTGTTAGATAACAGATCTCAAGACCCCCATCCCCAACAGACAGACTTAGCCGGTCTGACAAGGCCTGGAAGCCGCATGTCAATCGAACAAACTCCCCGTGATTGTGACAAGCACTGAAGCTTTGGTCCAGTGGCTCATTGGCTCCCTAGACCCAGATCTGCAGTCGCCTTTCTGACGCCTGTTTAGGGAGGGAGGGCGAGAATAGGCTTCCCCCACCATCTGAGGCGAACTCCCTTCTCTGCGGGTGAAGGGTTAGTCTCCTGCTCCCTGTCGGGGGCCCTCACCTTCACAGGTGTGGCCCAGGGCGCTGGGCTGGTAGCCCGCCTCGCAGTCCCTGCAGGAGAAGGAGCCGGCGGTGTTGGTGCAGACTCCAGATGGGCAGACTCCAGGAAAGGCGCACTCATCTAGGTCTAGGGCAGACAGTCAGCCAGTCAGTCACCCGGCGGGCCTGGGGATGCCTCCCTCCACCTGGCCAGGCCAGAACCACCCTGCGCCTCTGGTTTCCTCTCTGAGCTTGCCGGACTCTGTGGGCCCCCCGGGGAAGGGGAGCCCCTGGCTCTGGGCCTCTTACAAGGCCACCCCCGTACCCTCTCCCCGGGGATGCTTCTGGGGCGGCTCGGCCATGAGCTTCCTTCCCTCTTGTCTCTGTGACTCCCTTCTCTTTCTGTCCTCATGGAGAAAACAGAAGCTCAAGTCCATTCACAAAGTCCTCTCGCCTAGTCTGGAGACCCCCAGCATCAACCCCAAACCAGAGGACAAACGGAGGGTTCTTTGGGAGGTCTGACGGCCTGTGTTCTCAGTCACCCTTGGCCACCCCCCTTCCCAGGGTTACCTTCGCAGGCGGTGCCATCCTCATTCACCCAGTACCCACTCTCACAGGCCGAGCAGGTGAAGGAGCCCTCCGTGTTGAGACAGAGGCCCGTGGGGCACGAGGCCCGGATGGCACACTCGTCGACATCTGAAACAGGCCATTGAGCTCTGTGTGGGGCTCTCTGCAGGACAGACATGCCAGGCTAGCCGGAGGTTGACAGGGAGGAGTGGGGTGGGGTTGGGGGGTGTCGGGGAAAGATAGTCTATGCAGCAGCGCTGTGTTGGGTCAGCTCAGGGATGTGGGCCAGAGGGAAGGAGCTGCAGGCGGACGTGTCATGGAGGACAAAGGGCGCTTTGGATCCTTGTACCTTGGCAGCCCTTCTCGTCTGGGGTGACTTCGTAGCCCTGCTCACAGGAGCATCTAAAGGAGCCCTCCAGGTTGATGCATGTTCCGTGGGTGCAGACCCCAGGGGTCAGACACTCATTCACATCTGTGGGAGAGAAGTCCAAGCTGGCCTCCTATCCCTCACGCAGCCTCCAGCATCAGGCCGAGTGTCTCCATTGTGAGGCCGGGGAACCAGCATTCCGAGGGGCCCTAGCACCCTGGGAAGGACCAGAGGTCATTCCTGCTCCTGGACCCATCTACCTAGGCTGGGTGCCCTTCCCCCGCCGAACTAACTTCCATCCCTGAGCTGATTTCAGCTCCATCCAGTGACACAGAGCACCCTGCAAGTTCCTAGAAAAGGGGGGGCCAGGTTCCCCACCCAGTCCTGGGATTGGTTTGGCCCATCTTAGGACACCTGGAGGCAAGTGTCTAAGACTTCTGCCTCACCTTAGATTGAGTCTGAACTTCTCTGGTCTCCTCCCCGCCAACCAAATGGGTATGACCCCAAGTTCTCAGCCCACCCACCAGCTTCAGCGGGCGAGTGGGTAACACAGAGAGAGGCCAAGTTCTGCATGGGCGGTTGAGCGGCAGTCCCAAAGGCCTGGGAAATGCCTGCCCTCTGCAGAGCCTCAAAGTCTCTATTCACGACTCAGTCCCTTCTGGCATCCCCAGCCCTGGGCCCTTCTTCCTGCGGGGGCTGAGGGAAAGTGCATTCCTCCTATGGCTGACATGCAACCCGCCCCCCACCCCGACCTCCAGAGAAGAGCTCCCGCCGTTCTCTTAGGCATTGGTGTTAGATGTTGCTCTTGAGGTCCAGGAGGGCAGAAGACCCCTCCTCCACACCACTGGCATCAGCCTCTTCCAAAAGACACATGGCACCTTCAGCCTACCTAGCAGAATCCAGCCACAGAAGCCTCTGGAACCTTGGGTTGTATGTAGCTCCTGGACGGATATGGCCAAGGAGCCTAAGGGTCCCCCCACCCTGGCTGATTCAGAGGGCAGAGCACCAGTAACTGAAGCACACCCACCTCATCCCCAGCGTCATCTGGAAACCCAGCTGGGTCACGAAAGACCATAGCCTCCAAGCCATTTCCCTCTGCCCATGCCTCCCCCCGCCCCCCACCACCAAGTGTGGGCTCAACCCAGGGTCCCCAGACCAAACAGCCCCCTCCGTGCCTTGGCAGGCAGCCCTCACCTACACAGCTCCCGCCCTGGCCCCTGTAGCCCTCCTCGCAGGGCAGGCAAGTGTAGGAGCCAGGGGAGTTGACGCATTTCCCATCAGGGCAGGTGCCAGGGTGACGGCATTCGTTGATATCTGCAAAAATAACAACCCCTGTCTTGGTCATCTCTGGGAACCACGGCCCATGGGCGGGCTGTGAAGGAACACATCCTTGACCCGGCCGTCGGCTGGGGAGAAGGAAGGATGTCAGTTTCTGTACAGATGGAAACCAGGAAAATGTGAGTGCTCGCTTGTGTTCCCAGCCCCACCTCCCACCCACTGTCCTGGACAAAAGAAAGACGGAAGACCTTGAGGAAGGGAGAAGCCCTGCTGCAGGAGGCTGTGCTCTCAGTAGCTTGGGGAGGGTGAGAGGGCTCGAAGTCGTGAGCTGGACTCTTGGGAAGGGCCTCCGTCTCTCCCTTATTCATTTACAAGGGGTGACGATGATGGGATTGGACGTGCTTGGCACAGAAGGCCCCAGAGACCCCAGGATAGATCCTGGCTGGGCAATGAAGGCAAAACAGGCTTCTCAGCACCCGGAAACGAGGACAAAGGATGACTCCCAC
Organism: Bos mutus; assembly: GCF_027580195.1. Lineage (NCBI taxonomy): Eukaryota > Metazoa > Chordata > Mammalia > Artiodactyla > Bovidae > Bos > Bos mutus. The sequence continues at coordinate 22,929,317 of NC_091626.1, read as the reverse complement.
AATCTTTGATGTGGCCAAGACCAGCCCTGAGGCTGGTGCAGAGTGAGGCTGATGCAGAGGCTAGGAAGGCTGCTGGAGAGGGGAATTTTCTTCCAGCTGAGAACCACGTAGGGCTCCCACACCCACTCTGGTGAGATTCAGGAAAGCCAGCCTGAAAGGATGAGTCTGAGCACCGATCAGACAAGCAGGGGGAGGGGTGAGCCATGGAGGGAGAGGAGCCAGTCCTGGGGGATGAGAACAAAGGCGCGGAAGGCGAGCTTGCTCCCCGGACGGCACACAGGGCTCTGCCCAATGCGAAGCCGGCATGCTGGGGAGTCCAGCCTCCAAGGCACCCCAGATACCTGGGCCGAGTTGGAGAGGTCGGAACCCAGGGACTGAACTCTGGGTCAGGACGGCAGGAAGATGTTCAGCTCCTCTGGCCCAGTGTGCAGGCTCCCAGTCACTCTTCACTACAGACAGACTGACTGAGCTCTGGAGGAAACAGGACAGTTCACCTTCCCTGCATGGGTAATTGTCGCCCTCCCGCAGGAAGTCCACCTGCTCATTCATGGAGATTCAGAGGCCCTACTGACTAGGAGGAAGACCTGGTCAGCACCCAGGGAGAAGAGAAAGGCAGGAGGCAGGGCCAAGGGTCAGAACACAGGCTTCCTGCAAAAGGACTCAAGGAGCAGCTGTCATGATAAAACAGGACATGGGCCGGAAGTGGAGGGTGAAAATGAATCTCCTCTGAGGTTGTTTGGTCTGCAGAAGACCGGGTCCATCAGAGCCCAGGGAACCGGTCACCTCTCACGGCCAAACTTCATGCTACGGGTCCACATGAGGACGACATACACAGAGCAGAGGGTGTTTCAGGGGTGTGTGTGCTAGGAGATACCCAGAACTCCTGGGCAATCTCAGGGACACTGAGATAAGGCTCATCTCAGGAAAGAGGGCAGCCAAGAACCCCTAGTTGGGCTGTGGTGATACCAGGCTAAACTATTCTAGAAGCTTCTGTAAAAACAGAACTGGAGAGAACAAGGCGGAGGTGGAAGAAATGAAGGTTCTAGGGCCACCAGCTTTGGCCAGCACCCTGGCCTGCCGGTCCTGGCTGAGATACCGGAAGCAAGATGGGCAAAGCCATTGGGAATGAGCCGCAAGTCTGCTTCAGGGATGCGAGACTCGGGGATGAAGAGAAAGAGATGGAGGCAAGGATCCTCCTCTAAGACCACACCGAGGAAAAACAGAGTCTTTGGACCTCTCCTGCAGGGTCAGGCAACATCGGAAGGAGGTTAGACTTAGCGGGAGCAAAGGGCTCTGAGCTCTGCCCTGCCCCAAGGGTTCTGGGCACACCTGCGGAGGTGGTGCCGGAAGTGCGTTATGTTGGGCATTAGGAGACCTGCGGGACACATGCCGCTTCACTGAGAAGTCCAGCTCTCACTTTTTGGGTCGTGGTGGGCTTGTGCCTCCTGGTCCCTTGTGGTTGGGTGGGGCAGGAGGACTAGTGCTGGCCAGTAGCTTTGAGTGGATATCACGTGTGTAATTTATGGGCCCAAACACTTATTTATGTGCAACCCTGCAGAGTGCTCTTTCTTTCTTCCACGGACAGTGGCCACATTCAAGATGCTCTTCCTCTAGTCTGGTTCAAGGATGAGAAGATGTGGACCAGGACCCCCGGCAGACTCATGATGGATATGCGGCTTTGGTCAGATATCAAGTCTGCTATGTCCTACACGACACTAAGACTGAGGCTGGTTGTTACTGCAGCATAACCCGGCCTATCCGGGCACACTGCCACGGGCTTCCTTCCTCAGGCCAGAGCCCCAGCCAGTGATGTTCATGCTTGGGAGGTGGGGATGGAGGGGGCAGAGGGTCAGAGCAGCCCCCAGTCTCTACCTGAACCAGGTGGGCCTCTTCTAAATGGGGGCTGATATATCAGAGCCACTAGCCAAGCCATGGATGAATCCCTGTTAAAAGCACAGGCTCTGAAGTCACCAGATATCCTGAGGCTGTCCCACCAACCTTTCAGTGCCTGGACGAGAGCCAGATGTTTTTTGCCTAGTCTAGGGTTTAAATTTTAACCTAAGATTATGGTATGTTTTGGTAAAGGTTTTACCCTGGTCGTCGGGGGGCAGGCGCTGTCTGTCTTTTTTATGGCTGTATTCCTGGCCCATGGCTGGGACACAGCTGGCGCTCAAGAAACATTTGCTGACCAAAGAATGAAACCATGTGATTCACTAAAGCTTCATATCTTCTTGGCATGAGGCTGCGGGAAAGACCCCAGAAGACCCCAGGAAACAGGCACTCCAGGGACCAGCTTGCCAGCCTGCTGTCTGTATACCCGGCAGATGGTGGAGTTCTCTAACCAGCACTGCAGTCTCTGCTTGAGGAGAAGGGAAGGGTGCTGTGAGAGCACACGGTGGAGACGGTGCTCCTGCAGGGGCTGGACCCACGGGTGACTTTGGGGGTAGGTGGAGGACAGCGGGGCCCTGGCAGTCTGCAGGGGAACCTAGCCCCTCTCCGTGGGAACCCAGAGTCGCCGGACGACGGAAATACCATGGAGACTTTGGACGGGCTGCTGTCCAGACCACTCGGGCCCTTCACCAGAGACTCTGAGTTTAAGTGGAGAGAGAGTGGTTTCTTAGCTGGAGGAAGAAGAAAGAGGGAGGGGGAAATTGACCGGGCTCCCAGGGTGATGGGCCGGGGCTGTGGTTACGGGTGGAAACCTGGAGGAGCGTGCAGGCTACATTAGTCTTTCTTTCAACAGACTCAAGAGTGTCTTTCCTGGGCCAGGAACTCAGCCTGACCTCCCAGCCAAGCTGTGTGTGTCTGGGCCCTTTCCTCCGGAAGGGAAGAAGGTGATCCAGAGGCACGGGCTCGGGCACTGGGGGGAGACAAGACATGAGAGAGAATGGGCTCCCTACTTGCGGCAGGGCTGCCTGTGCCCTTTGCATGGTTGTTCGGCAGGTTAACCAGAGCCCCTGCGATGGGCATTATGGTTTCCATCTTCAGACACTGAGACAATAAGCCAAACCCATATCTGTCTCCACCAGAGCCTGTGCCCTCAATGTGGACTGGTTAGTATAAATCTGAGACTTTAGATGTCCTTGGATTTTCCTAGTTCATTTCCTTTGGTTTTACTGTTTAATCAGGTTTCATGCCAAATGAATAATGTTGGATGCTTAAATGAGGCAATCTATTGAGTCTCTAGTCCAGCACCTGGCACATATAGCAGGCACCCATCAAATGCCAACTCCCTTCACTCTCCCTTGTCCTGGAAAATGCCAGACTGTCTGTGGTTCAGCAAGCTCATGAGGACAAGGGGAGTTGGGTCTGGTTTTGATCATAGTGGGCCTGACTTTAAAGGGGGAGGCATTGAGAGGGGAAGGTGAGATGCTGGGGATTCAGACAGGGATTTGTCTGTCCTTCACCACCTAGTGACTCTGCTTCTGTAGTAGCGGCATTGGGAAGCTGGGGTGGTCTTCCTTCACCAGACATACAGGCTCATCTCTCACCTCCAGGATCTTCTGAATCCAGGCAAGCCCTGGCCGTGGGAAGCCTGGAGGCAGAGAGGAGTCTGCACCTATCTTTGGATCAAGGGCAGGACTTCCTTCCAGAGAGAACCTTGATTTACCCTCACCCATTCTTGTCTCAGCCAGTTGGGAGCACATGACCCAGGCCTTTTGTGAGCCCTTGACACCCCAGCCTGGCAGGGAGGTGGAAGTGGCAGGGCTGCCGGGAGCTGGCATGATGGTGGCAGGTTCAAGCCAGTCTGTGAGGACATCAGTGGGCAATGTCACAGCCAACTTGTGACACTGGGAAAGGGGGCTGGGATGAGAGCTCAGTCATTCATTTTTTTCAACTAGCATGTATTGGTCCAACGCATGAACATTTGTCACGTGTCCACACACGGTCATCTAAAGATATGGTCCAGCTGACAGCCTAACAAGCTTTAGCCAGTAGATCAAGCTTGATGCCTGAGGCACCTTCCAGATATCAACCTTCCCTCTACCATGCAACTCAAGTGGTGGGCAGAGGTGCACAGAGGGGAGCCCCTGGGATCTCATGTATGCAAAGTTACTGTGCTCCCATGCTGTCAGGGCAAACAGGATGCCAAAATCCCACTAAGGGAACAGAGAGGCTCCTGAATCCCTAGACAGGTCTCTCTGTGCACAGGAGTGGGCTCAGCATCAAGGAGAACAGTCAGGCATAAGCTGGAAGGGGAGCTGGTGGTGGGCAGTGCATGGGGAGGGATAAGGAGATGATGGGGAGGGATAGGAGATGATGGGGAGGGACCAGGAGATGGTGGGGAGGGATAAGGAGATAATGGGGAGGGATAGGAGATGATGGGGAGGGACCAGGAGATGGTGGGGAGAGATAAGGAGATGATAGGGAGGGACAACAGATGGTGGAAGGGGACCAGGAGATGATGGGGCCGGCACCCCATTCCTTACCTTGGCAATGTCCTTTCCTGACCATGATGTAGCCCTGGTCACACTCACAGTGGTAGGAACCCTCCGTGTTGGTGCACCGACCCCGGCTGCACACCCCTGGCTGCTCACACTCATCTATGTCTGTGAACACACAGAAAAGTCCCGAGTTGGGGCCAGCCCTGCAGGGGGTCCTGGGGCATCCCCTCAGAGGCCAAGGTCAAGGATGTGCATGATGAGGCCCAGACAGGGAAGACGTCCTTGCCAGAGCCATGAACGGCAGGGGCTCTGAGGCCAAGTCAGACTGACCTAGCTCAGGCCTCTGCAAACTCGTGAGTTTCCTTCTCGCAGGGAAGGTGGCTACTTTGGGGGCCCCTGGAGAGCCTTCCAGCTGTCTGTTCACTCCAGTGTAAGGGCTGGTCTTGAAGTCAGGTGGCAATGGATATGCCACTCTCCGAGGAGGCCACCAAAGTCCCCTCCTGACCCCAATACATCCCCCAGAGCTCTGCTCCTAGAGTTCTTAGGGGCCTTCTTAAAGGTCAGTGAAGTTGTTCAGTTGTGTCCAACTCTTTGTGACCCCATGGACTGTAGCCGACCAGGCTCCTCCATCCATGGGATTTTCCAGGCAAGAGTACTGGAGTGGGTTGCCTTTTCCTTCTCCAGGGGATCTTCCCAACCCAGGGATTGAAACCAGGTCTCCTGCATTGCAGGCAGATGCTTTACCATCTGAGCCACCAGGGAAGCCCAAAGTTAGGGATTAAAGGTTAGGGATTGGGATTCCCTGGTGATCCCTGGTGATCCAGTGGTTAGGATTTGGTCCTCTCACTGCCAGCGGCCTAGGTTCAATCCCTGGTTGGGGAGCTAAGATCCTGCAAGCTGTGTGGAGCAGCCAAAAAAAAAAAAAAAAAAAGGTTAGGAATTAAGCAGCCAGTGAGAGACAGTATCTTAGGCAGCTGTGGATCTGTTCCTGTGGTTTATTCTATTGTCCCAAAGCATAATGGGGCCCTATAATGGCTTGAAAGCCCAAGCCTGGTCGTGCCCTCCTCTGTTAAGGCCCTACCAGGGTTCCCTGCTGCTTAGGCTGCTTCACAAGGCCTCACCCCAGCCTTGCTGTGTTTGCCGATCCCCACTGGTCTAGCCTCTGAGCCTTCGTTCACACAAATGCCTCTGCTTGGTTTGACGGCCAGCAGAAACTTGCTCCCATTTCAAGGATGGGTTCAATTTATCAACTCTAGATGGCTCTGGCCACCCCCAATTCCCTGCCCACCACAGCCAAATTAATAGAGGACTTGTCTTTTCCTCCCAGCCCCACTCCCAGCAATGGTTCAACACTTCACAGAGGCTCTGTGCAGATGAGATGAGGTCATCCAGGTGAAGGGCTTAGCACAGCACCTGCCTGGCACGAGGTAAGCACTGAATTATTATTACTGTGCTCAGTCTCCAAGTCGTGTCCAACTCTCTGCGACCCTGTGGACTGTGGCCTGTCCATGGGCTCCTCTGTCCGTGGGATTCTCCAGGCAAGAATACTGGAGTGGGTTGCCATTTCCTTCTCCAATTATTATTATTATTCCAGCACTAAACCTACTTTGTAAAACCCAAGCCCCTCTGCCGGCATGTGAGATCTCTCATGACCTGGCCCCTGCCTGGTTCTCTCACTGTGGTTCCTGCCTCCCACACACCTCCTAGCCTCAGCAGCCACATGGAACCTGCTTCTGGGCTTCTGCCTGCTCTGCCTCCTTGCCTGGAGTGGCTTCACACCCACCAGCTTGGCTGTCTCCTTTCCATCTTTCAGTGAGGCTGCCCTCGCCCTTCCAACCCACATGGCCCTTCCCAGGGTTCCCTTAGGGATGAGGAGGGATGAGTAACTGCTTCCCCGCACCCCCATGACTTCTGAGAATGTGCCTTATTATTCCCAGGCCCTTAGTGCCTAGCCCAGAACCCCCAAAGTACCTATTGCATGAGTGGGATTATAAGCATTTGTTTTCAGACAATGTTTTCATCTGAGCAATACCTCATAACACTTCAGTGCAGACTGGAGTCACTAGCAGAGGGCGTAAAACAGGCACTCCGAGGCCCATGTCCAGAGATTCTGACCCAGTAGTACTGGGGCGGGCCTAGGAACCTGCATTTTAATAGCTCTCCAAGCAATTCTGAAATAACCGGTCCTCACTTTGGGAAGCTCTATTCCCAGTGGAAGAGGAAAGGAAACTTGCTAAAGGACTCACTAACTGCTGGGGCCAGGATGACTGCTGGATGAATAAGGCTGGGAAAACGGACTTGTTTTATGGAGAAAAATGGAGGTGGAAAAGACTCAGTCTTAACACCCATACATGGATGGACTCCAGATGGATTAAAACATGTTGTAAGGGACTTCCCTGGAGATCCAGCAGCTAAGACTTCGAACTCCCAAAGTGAGAGGCCGGGGTTGGGTCCCTGATCAGGGAACTAGATCCCACACACCACATCTAAGACCCAGCACAGCCAAATAAACAAAATACATAACTAACTAAATAAAAAGAACATGTCATGAAAGGCAAAACTGTAACTGTAATAAAGGAAGGTGTAGAATGTATTTGTGACTTATAGTGGGGAAGGAATTTTTACATAAATCCCTCAAAGCATAAAAATAGAGCAAAAAAGGTAAATTTCTATACACCAGAACTAAGAATTTCTGTTCAAAGAAGGATACGTGGATAAGGTCAATGGGCAGAGGACAAGAGGTAAGAATTATCATATCTAAACCCAGGCGAGTATCTGGAATATATAAGGAACTCCTAAACAGCCACAAGGAAAAACAGGAATGACCACTGAACTGAGCAAAAGATGACGACAAGCAATTTCTAGGTAAGGAAACCCAATGGCTAACATATGAAGAGATGCTCATATTTACTAGTAAAGCAAATGTTAAATATTTAATTTAAATTATTATTTAATAATAATTATTGCTCAGTCATGTCTGACTCTTTGTTACCCTATGCACTGTAGCCCACCAGGCTCCTCTGTTCATGGGATTCTCAAGGCAAAAACGCTGGAGTAGGTTGCCATTTCCTCCTGTGGGGGGAATCTTCCTGTCCCAGGAATCGAACCTGGGTCTCTGGCACTGCAGGCGGATTCTTTACCGCTGAACCATTGGGGAAGCTCAAATATTTAATAGTCATATAATTTGTTCTCGAAATTGTAGTGGTTTCTATTAATTAGATAAATTAATGAAATAATTTATAACTAAAAATATTTAAAATAAGGAGGATACTCTTTTACGAGAGCAGCAACATTTAGAAAATGAATGTTATTGGATGAGGCCTCATCAGGTGGCAGCCACGCCCTGTTGGAGAAGCTCTGAGAGCTGACCTTGAGCCTCCGGCCTCCTCCCCCAGCTGGCAGGCTGGCAGAGACATCCAGACACCCGGGCTGGCACGCGGCAGGACCCATTGTCTGGGTCAGACCTGGTGACACCCTTCCATGCAGCAGCCACTGCCTGTCCCGGGCCAGCACCTTGGGCTGGGCCTGCAGGGAGCAGTGCCTCCGGCCCACAGCACTTGCCAAGGCTGCAAAGCCCACCAGAGAAGCCCCTTAGTCCCCAGGCCTCTGCCCTCGATAACTCCAGGCTGTTCTGAGCACTGCTGCCTGAGGCACCTCCCTGAGAGCCGGCTGACCGCACCGCTGCCCTCTGCTCACAGACCTCTGCTGGCTGCCACTGTCTGTGGGACGGCGACCAAGCACTTCAGCCTGGCGCTCAAGACACTCAGCAAACTGGCGTGGGTTCCCGCCACTTCCTCCACATACCGGGCGCTCCCATCACTCTGGATTTATTGTTATTCCCAGAGCGCGCCAGGCTTGTTCATGGCTCTGCCCTCTGCAAAAACGCTTCCCTTCCCCTGAAATACCCTCAGCTTCCTCTTTTCCTTCACCGTGTGTCTGTGTGTGTGTGTGTGTGTGTCTGTGTGTGTCTGTGTGTGAGGGAGGGTGTTGGAAGCAAACCGTGCTTTGGGGCCAGGTCGATTTTGATTCTGCTTCCAGCTCAGCCACGGCTCTAGGTGTGAGGTCTCTGGGTGTTTCAATTCACCTCTCTGAGCCTCAGTTTGTTAAACTGTGAAATGGGGATAAGGGTTTCTACTGCATGGGGTTGGGTGGGATGATGTGCGTCACAAAATAAAGGGCTCTCGATGGCTCTGGCACATGAGAACAGCTCATTAAATGGTAGCTGTTATTATTCTGGCCCCACTCAAACATTCCTGTGGGAAACCTTCGCACTTTCTTCCATGGAACCAGTGTGTCTTCATTCCACAGTGCCAGAGTCCACGCCTTACTCACTGCAGTACTCACACGGCTCCTGGGCCAGAACCAGAAACGTGAGTCCTGAGAACAGCAGGGCCATTCTCCAGGTGAAGGATTCCGACTGGGTTATGAGTCTTGCGGCACTGCTTGGAAACCACTGCATCCTATTCTCTGTAAACTCATTAGTTAAAATGTAAGCGGAGTGTTTCACATGTGGTATAAATGCTGCATATTAAAGGGCCTTTTTTGGAGGTGTCTTTGTCCAGCGACCCCACGCAGAGCTTCCCAGGGAAGCTTAAAGCTTGTAGGCATCTCCCAGCAAAGGCGCCCTGCTCCCCAGACTGCCCGGAGTTCCAGTTGGTGTCCTCACAGGTCACCCTCTGTACCCAATAGGAAAGAAACTCCTTGTCACTCAGAATTTGGGGACCTGGCTGCTCGTCTTCATCTCTAGCCATGTCCCCAGGTTTCCCCTCATACTCTCGGCTCCCGTCACAGTTCCTTGGAGTGGTGGTGAATATTTTGCTGCCTTTCAGATTCACACCCCTCCATCTGGTCTCAGCAACCTCAGCCTCAGTGTAGGCTGCTTCCTCCCAGGTCCAAGTCTGAGCCCTGGTCTCGGTTCCTGCGGTCCCCCCATTCCCCACACTGCAGCGCTGTAACTAGGTGCTGCGGATGCCTGGATCCTCCTCCACCCAAACACCACCTGTGGGGTCCTGTACCCTCCAAGGGGCAAGGGCAGCTCAGCTTACCTTGGCATTCCTGTGTGGCCCCCGAGGTGGCCAGCTTGTAGCCAGGGTAGCAGAAGCAGGAGTAGGAGCCCACACGGTTGACACAGCGTCCCCTTCCTTTGCAGGGGTCCCTCAGACACTCATTGTCATCTGAGCAGAGGGAGATGGGGAGGGCAGTCAGGGGGGCCCTTCTCTGGGTAGCTGTGAGCCACTTGCCATGCTAAGGGCTGGATAGGGGATGGTGCTATGGGGCAAGGAGGGATTGAGGGAGCAGAGGAGACTGGGGAGACGAAAAATCTCTGACCCTGGGGACCTTGAAGTCCATCCATTGGCTCATTCAGGAACCAAGGGCCTGGGGCAGTGGCCCTGCACCCCCTCTCTGCCCCGTGTCCCCCTTCCCGGGGGCCCGTGATCATTTCCTTTCTCCTTCAAGGCACAGGAGATGTGTCTCCCTTGTATAAAATACTGGGGGAGTGGGTCAGGCCCACACTGGATGATTTATGTGTTGTGCCTCCAAACTTCTTTGCCAGGGATAGCCGTGGTGGAGACAGCAGGTCAGGCTTCAGTCTGCTATGCAGACAGCGAGATGACCAGTCTGAGGGATGGGTTGATCTCAGAGCCAAGGGCACCAAGTAAAAGGTGTTCTTTTTCTGGGCTCCAAGGCCCAGGGGTGGCTTCCCACTCTCCTGAAGACTCCTCAGATGGTCCTTCCAGAGACCAGCCTCCCCAAGGTTAAGGTTAGCTTTGTCCACAGGGACTGTGGCTCCTCTGCCCATCAACCACACAGCACTGCTTGGACTTTTGGTTGCCTTGGCCTCTGGACTGGCCCCCAGCCCTGCCCCCACCCACCCCAGCCACCGAGCGAGCCCCGGCCGCCCGCGTGGACACCTGTGCAGTAAGCGTGGCTGGGGTGCAGCCGGTAGCCGGGGCTGCAGATGCATCTGTATCCATCCGGGAGGTTCACGCAGGTGCCCGGGCCACAGATGTTGGTGGCCCCAGCAGCACATCTGTCTACGCCTGTGGGAGACAGCGCAGCTGAGGCTGTGGCGGGGTGGGGACGGGTGAGAGCAGTGGACTAGGATGGGGGAGGGTGGGGGCAGGGCACACGAGCACAGGAGCCTCACCCCAGCCTTGGCTGGGCCCTACCACATCCACGTATAGCGAGGCATTGTAGAAGACCCCATGCACGGCCCCTCTTCCCAGGGACCCGAGTCCTACCAGGATGGAGCGTGCAGTAGCGCATCCTTCTGACTGAGACCCAGGGGTTCCAGTAACCTGTGTCCTACATCCCAGCAAAGGGCTTCCGCTCCTGAGGCCCCCAGGCTGACCTCACCCTGAATACAGGGTCAGTTCTCACCAAGAGTGAGGGCTTCCCTCCCCTGGTACACCTTGCCCAGTTTCTCCCAGACAGGCAGACAGATCTGGTGAGTAGGGTCTTGGGAAAACTGCCAGGTGATGAGGGTAGAGGTGGGCTGGGGCCAGCTAAGCAGGACCTTGAATGCCACATTGAGACAAGCTGGTAAGAAAGGGGATCATGGGAGTTGGGGTACAATCAGAGCCATCTCAGGAAGACTACATCTCTCATATAACGCCTCGATCAGAAAGGCAGGAAGGTGGCAGATGGACTGGGGTGGGAGGGGAAGCACAGGGGCCCCTAGAAACCGGCAAAATGAATTAAACAAGGCCTGCCCTAGGTGGTGGTAATGGGGTAGAAAGTGGGAAGCAGATACTGAATTCAGAAACAGTTTGGAGACTCACCAGGACTCAGGGCTGAGGCTGCATGGAGGGCAGAGATTATAGCTCGTTTGAACCTGTGTCCCTAACACTAGAAGTGTACCCGGCACTTAAAACATGCCGAATGAACAGATGACTGAATGAACGAGAGAGGCTTTCACGGTAAGTCTTAGGCCGAAGCCTACACACCCAGGGTCCCCGCCCGGCCCCACAGCACTGAGGAAACCCCTGGAGACCCCAGGGAATGGGCCGGGATGGGCCTGTGTTGGTGCATAACAGGGCTTCACAGTGTTTGCAAGGTTGAACAGAACTGAATGCCCACACTGGCCTGTGTGTGAGGCTACCCTGCCCCTGGCCTGGCTCGGAATTTGTGTCAGCCTGGGGACTCAGGAGGACCCCTAGCCAGGAGCTACATGTCCTCCCCAAGGGTTAAGGCTGGGGATGGCGAGGGGCGAAGGGACCAGGAGAGAGGTTCTGGACTGTGTGTGTGTGCGGCGTTGTGTCCTCACAAAGCTGACGCCCCAGCTCTGCCCTGAACCCAGCTCATCTTGCCTGCTGAGTGGTGGGGGGCCTAGGACACTCCCTGGAGCAGTGCACTGAGCCCAGAGAAGAGGGGTCCTGGTGGGGGACAGCGGGGACATCCCGGTTCAGGCCTAGGAAGGCCAAACTCCCAGCCCAATCACTCTCTGGACTCTTGCCTCAACCGGCAGGGTCTCTCCCTTTGCTGAAGGACATACCCCTCACCCCAAGGTGACCTCAGTCTATGAGGTTAAAAGCAGCAAGGCCCTGATGAGGGCACTCGTGGGGGTACACATGTGAGCACACACGTGAGCGGACACACACGAGCACACATGTACATGTGAGCACACACATGTGAGAACACACACGAGTACATACACATGTGAGTGCACACACATGAGCACAAGCACACATATGTGGGCACACACACGAGCACATACATACATGTGAGCACACACGAGCACATACACATACGTGAACACACGTGAGCACATACACACGTGAGTGCACACATGAGCACAAGCGCACACACGTGGGCACAAATGCATGAGCACACACGTGAGCACATACACACACACGAGCACACACACGAGCACATACGCATATGTGAACACACACGCATACGTGAGCACACACACACACACGTGAGCACACACGTGAGCAGGGAGCAGCTGTGCCAGCACCGGCCCTGCTTCTCTGGAACCAAGTCCCCAGACAAAGAGGCTTTGAGGAGGGTGCATTCCAGAGCAAGGTGGGTATGCCAGGGCTCTCCCCCACACCACACCCCCTCACCGCGGCAGCGGCCAGAGCCGGGGACACAAGCTCCCAGGCAGCCAAACAACTTTAGACATAGAACCACTTTCCCTCCTGAAAGTCGGCCCTCCCCATGGGCGGGAGACTGCCCGCCACCAGGGCACTCAGCCAACTCGGAGTCAACAGCCTGGAAGAGTCGGGATCCTGGAGGCCCCACGGGCGCCCCTTCCTGGAGAGGGTCCCCCGGGGTTCTCCTGGAAGGCGAACTCTCCCTTCTCTTTCTCCTTCCTGGCTTGACTGGTGCTCCAGACGGGACTCCTCCGGTCACTAGGGCACCCCGTGCCCTCTGTGGGATGCAGCCAGGGGTGCTGACCCCGGCAGGACTCCACTGAGCACTGTGCATCTTGGGGGAGAGCTGGGAGCACCTTGAGGGGCTGCTGCACGTACCTGAGGGCGCTGGGGTCACCAGCACATTGGTGGGAGCAGTCACTTGTGCTTCTTCCCTGGCCTCCGGGATCCCCTGTTCAGGCACTGATGGTGTTGGTGTTCCCAGGGCACCTCCTGTGGAGGGAAGAGGGGTTGGGGTGCAAGTGGGCCTTGGCCCCTGGGCTGCCCACTTTCCTACCTCCTGGACAGCATTCCCTCCAGAGATGCCAGGCAGCGCCCTTCCCTCCCCTCTGCCGTCAGTTTCCTAGAACAAGGGCTGGAGCCTGGGCAGGTCATCCCCTCTGCCTCCTAGTCTCCTGAAACTCCACTTGGCTCCAAAAAGTCAGAGACTCTAAGAGCGCATCTAGTCTCACCCTCCACTTTGCAGGGGAGGAGGCGGAGGCTTGCGGGAACAGCCACTCTTCCACAGCTGCTAGCTTCTTGGAGACAAGCCGAAGCCCAGGCCTACTTCAGCTTTCTCCTTCTGCTTGCAAAACACTTTAGAGTTACAGAGCTCTGCCTCAAACACCAACATCTCACCTGCCTTAAGAGGCAGCAGGGCAGGCATTCGTGTCCACCTCACAGCAGAGGAAGCTGAAGCTGACTTCTGAACAGTGCCCTGTTCCCAGCCAGACAGCTGGGCTCTTTGGAGCTCTAATCATCTCCTGATAGGCTCTGCAAAGCTCTAACAATCTCCTGAGGGAAGGCAGGCCTGGGAGCAGGGCCCTCTGGACCTGACCTGCCCCCACTTCAGCCAGCTCTTCCTCTTTGGTTTCTTTTATTCCTCTGTGGTTCCTTTTGGTCTCAGCACCACAAAGGGCAGACCGAGTGCTGCAGCTGGGGAGGTATTCACAAGGCATAGCAGCGTCTTTCAGTGACCTTCTCACACCTTAGGTGTACAGAGCTCCCAGGAAAAGTGTTCACCTCTGACATCACCCGCAACCTCACCTGATCCGAGCCTCTGGCATCAGCTCAGGTGTACTATTGCTACTCCTAGTTAAAGTCTTTCCTCCCTTCCTTTTGTTTCCTGGGCGCCACTAGGAGGAGGCACTCACCTGGGACCCAGGTGGATAGCTGGGTAACACTGGTTGTCACCTGCACAGAAACGGGAGAAGGCGTCTCACTGCCTGGAGAATCCCACGGACGGAGGAGCCTGGTGGGCTACAGTCCATAGGATCACATGACTGAAGTGACTTAGCACATAGTTCTAGACCTCATGTGCTGTGATGAAAGTCTGAGCAACAGCCAGGACTAAAGGACACGTTCCTGCTCTCTTTCTGAAGGGCCCCCCCTCGCTGACCTTCTCAAATGACAGAACTTGCACTGTAGCTGCCAGAAAAACCAGAGCTGCGATTATTACTTCTTTCAGGGTACAAGTGGGTCTTGGGATCAACTCTCCCACCTTGGCTTCTCTGTTAGTAAAATCCTGCGTACACTGGATCGTTCTCCCTTCCCTCCCTCATGTGACATTGCCCTGCAGCCTCAGGGCTACCAGGTCCCGGTCTCTGCCACATTTGCCCAGCTCCTTGGTGGGATGACTCACTTACCTGGCTGGCCTGAGAGTCGCCTGGGGAGGAAAGGGGAGAGCGTGAGCTCAGGGAGGACACGTACGGCTGCCTGCTCCCGCCCCCCACGGCCAGGGCTGGTTCACTCTGTGACCTCCCTACTTTGTCCACAGCAGGCCCGGTGGCAGAGACAGCTCTGACTAGTCTTACCTGCCCCTGCCACCCTTCCAGGACTGGCCAGCCCAGATCCCAGGATCCCCGGGCTGGGGGCCTACAAGGTGGTCAGTTGGCGAGAGGACACCTCTGGCTTTCCTTGAATGCCCCTGGCGACAGGAGTCCCAGCCGCTCTGGGCCAGTCCGCACTTTTGGTCCTCACTGCAAGCCTCCTGGCCACGCAGGGTTGCTCCAGGCTCCAGGGCAAGGCAACAGTTCTGGGAAGCGGGGATTGCTCCTGGCCAGCGCCCAGTTACCACGGTGACGGGCTCTGCCTGACTGCCCTGTCGGCCTGCTCCTGGTTCGCAGAGCACTTTGTTCATCGCACAGTCCTCCCTGTTCTAACGCGCCCTTGGACTCCATGCTACCAGTAGCCCAGGTGTGCCTTCTGCATGGTTTCCCAGGGCACCTGCCAGGGCTGCCTCAAGCCCCATATCTTTCCAGCCCCATGCCTCCTGGGCCCAAGGCAGTTGAGCTGGAGCCAGTGCTCTGACTCTAAGGCCATGGGAGGGGATCTGAAGCCCCTAGATTCCCTAGGATGCCAGCACCAGCCCCAGAAGCGGTGCGGCAGGGGCAGGGGATGGAAAGGCAGGGTCAGCAGTGGTTGGGGGGTGGTGCTATGGAGCCCCCACCAGCAGCTCTCTGGGACATGGGCACCTTTTGACCCCAAAGGAGGAGGCGTGGCCTTTCCATCAGGCCAGGCCATGAGAGCAGGTTCCCAAGGCCAAGCTGCGTTTCCAACTCCCTTTCCTAACGCCCCTGAGGTGGGACGCCACGGGCCCAGGGTAAACACCCCACTTCTCTCTGAGGTGCTGTAACCTGAGCGGGTGGGGAAGCCCTCAGACCTCCTCCCCAAACCAGATACCCTTGTCGGGGACGGTCTCGGCCTCCACCCAGGTGCCGGTGGCCGCCCGCAGTGGCTGCCTCTCTGCTGGCCTGGGCAGGGTCCCGTTGCGCTTCGGGCCGCGGTCCCTTGAGGGCCGGGCCAGTTCCTCCTCCTCAGCTTTCCTCATGGACAGGCGGATGTCTGAGCTCGAGTAGGTGTAGCCGTGGCCCGCAGGGCAGATCTCCCTGAAGGCCTCTGCAAGTTCAAGCGTCAGAGGACCAGATGAGGGGGTGCTGTTCCTGCAGGAATCCAGGGTCCTCCTTTCCCTCCCTCCTGGGGGGCAAGGCAATGTGGCAGCGAAAAGGGAGAGGCCCCAGGTCGGGTTAAGGAAATGGTCAGGGAGGAGGACTCAGGGTCTCTGGCCTTAGGTTAGGTCCAGGGTAGGGGGACAGCGGCCACTGGCATGGAGGAAGCAGCTCAGTGGCTGGGGCCAAGAAGGGAACAGAGGGTTACCTGTGCCAGGCAGGGGGCATTTCTCACACAGGCTGCCCCAGGCTTTGCCCACGCGGCTGCAGCAGCATATCTGCTTGGTGATCCGCTGGGCCAAAGGCAGGGCGCAGGTGCCGGGCCCCAGCAGCCGGTAGCACAGCCCCTGCTGCATGGAGACGGCCTTGTCCGCTGCAACGGGCACAGCGGCAGGTGAGGGTGGGCGGGAGGGGGTGGGTCACTGGGTATGTCAGCAGGTGGGGGTGGGCAAGTGATGGGGGCCAGGTGAGGGTGGGCAGTTAGCTAGCGGGAGGGGAAAGGCAGAGGACGGTGCAGTGGCCGGCCACACGGGCTCAGGTCGGCCAGGCCTGTGTCTCGGTCTAGAAGTTGGGGCCCTGAAAGTACCCACAGAACACAAGGAAGAGTGGCTGCAGGGATGCTTCAGCCCCTCCTCAGGTTATCTGTTTGAGGGGCCTGGACGCCCAGCCTCACATGGGAGAACTGAGAGCAGGGAAGGGGATGTGCTTGCTTGTCTCAGATTCTCAGTCCATGGTGTTGTCAAAAGCCATCCTGGGGGGCCCACGTGGGAGCAGTGTGCCCTGAGGGCCACAGGGTCTCCCTAGGCAGATGAGTCAAGGTGAGAACCACCGGACTGATGGGGAGCTTTGAGGACAGGGGCCCTGGCTTGGCCATCTTCACAGCCCAGGCAACTGGGGTAGTGTCTGGTTCATGCAGGTGCTCAGTCAATGCTCTCTGATGGACGGATGGAGGGCTAGATCCATGAATCAAAATCCCGTGGACTGCAGTGAAGGTGAGCCACACTGGGCTTAGAGAATAACAGCCGGGGCCATCTCTGCCTCCCTGCCTGGAGGGTCTCTTTCCAGCATTAATAAATTAGTGACCGTGAACTCTTCCTGACATGTTCTCCCCACTCTGTATCCCCTCATCCTTTGCTGTCTCCTCTTACTATCGCCTCTGGGGACACTGGGGACGCTGGATCCAGTCTCTCCCTTGCAAGGGTGCTCCCTCTTGTGAGAGTGGTGCTCGAGTCAGTTGTCTTGTGGTCTCGCAGACCCAGGACTTGGCAGTTCACAGACTGAGGGCTTGGCCGGCCGCAGGGAGCTTTGTTGAGCCTTGGGGTGGCCGACCTGAGCTGAGTTGCTACTTTGCAGAGTCCAGTTGAGACTGGTTTTATTCAGTCCTGGTCAGGCCTCCCTGGTCTGGGCTGTGATGTCAGTTCTGCCATGGGGAGTGGCAAACGGGGGTGGGAGGTGGAGGGGGGCAGGGGCCGTGGGCAGGCGACTGCTAGCCTGGGCCTCTCCCAGCTGGAAACCACAGAGGTCCCTGGAAACAACTGCCTGAGTGTACACACAAGCACACACACAGACACGATGCTGAGATGACTAGTGACATGTCTGTGCTCACGGACACAGAGCACGTCCAGACACGGGGACCACGGGATTTATGGAAAGGCCCTGGGGATGGCAGGCTCTTTAAGAAAGGTCTGCAGCGAAGCGCCCAGGCAGCTGGGCTCAGGCGCTGCAAGAGGCAGCCGCAGCTCAGCGAGATATCACAGCAACGCACATCCCCCCAGAGCAGATGAGGCAACAGATGGGACAGCAATGATGAGAGAGAAACAGAGGAGGTAGAAAATCCCAAACTGCAAAGCCTTCAAAGAAATGCCTGAAGCCAAAAGAGAAGCAGTGACTGTCTCCATCCCAGTAGGATGAAGCAGAGGGGGTTTGTTGGGGCCCAGTCCTAGGTGGAGAGGCAGCCTGGGTCTAGGGGCATCTTTGCTCTCAGCTGGCCTGTGGACCCCCAGAGTCCCATCTTGCCCCCCAGTACCCCACCCTGGCCCCTCCCTGCACTCACACACACAGCGGCTCCTGGACGGATCCAGCAGGAGGCCGGGTCTGCAGGTACACAGGTAGCTGCCCCTCGTGTTCACACACTCCGAGTCCTCGCACAGGCCCAGCGTCAGGCACTCATTGACATCTGTGGGGAGCAGGGAGATGACCAGGGACCCCCCCGCCACCACCCATTCAGAGAAACCCAGGCAGAGCTCTGCTACGATTCTCCAAGTAGAAGAACAGCAATAAGAGCTGTTTACTCAGTGTGATCCCTCTCGCTGGGCCTCAATTTCTCATTTGTAAAGTGGGGATAATAGTAGTAACCACCATGCAGTCCCATTAGGGGGATAAAATTAGATAAACATTGCAAATCACTGGGTCCAGGAACTGGTGATTATGGTCATAATGTTAATGTTAGTGTTCACTGAGTGCCTAGCATGCCAGGGACCACACCAGCTGGTTTGCATATGATGTGTGTGTGTGTCTGTGTGTGGGTACGTGCTCAGTCGATCAGTTGTGTCTGGCTTTTTGTGACCCCATGGATTGGAACCCACCAGGCTCCTCTGTCCCTGGGATTCTCCAGGCAAGAATACTGGAGTGGTTTGCCATTTCCTACTCCAGGGGATCTTGCGGACCCAAGGATCAAACCCGCGTCTCCTGCACTGGCAGGCAGATTCTTTACTACTGTGCCATCTGGGAAGCCCTTGCATATGATATATTATTTACTTCTCACAATTTTATCAAGTAGGTCCACATGGCCTCATTTTACAAGTGAGGAAATTGAGGCTCCAGGAGTGACTTGCCGAAAGTCACTCAGCTAGTAAGTGGCATCCTGGGAAGTAAAAAGGAGCAGATAAGGGGAGAGGTGGCTTGGAGGGTGGAGAATGGTGCCCAGTGCCTCCTATTCAGTCTTCCTGGACAGACCCCGAAGCATCTCTGCTGGACCCAAGATCCAAGGGTCGTGTCCACAGTGAGAAGCTGCAGGATGGGAGGCCTCAGCAAGGAAGATGAGGTGAGAGGCTGGAGGTAGGCACTGGGAGGAGGGCAGGGGGAATCCCAACCCTCACACTCCAAGATGTCAGAAGCCTTCCTGGCGATGGCACCTTTGTTGACGATGGTGAACATGGATGATCTGTGATGGGCACCCAGCTCTGGGACCTGCAGGTAACACTTGGCAGCCCAGAGCCACCTGCTTGCCCACAGGCTTTTGGGGGAGTAGGCACTGGGCACAGGAATAAAGATGTTGAAAGATGACCCAGCTTGGGCACCAAGGGGAGCTACTCCTTGCTGGATGTTCTATTGGGGGAGGGAGAGATAAGAAGGGAACCGATCCGTTTGCCTCCAGACTGCGGACAGAGTGACATCTAAACACAAATCTGAGTTGCCTCCTGTCTGCTTGAGAAGCTTCTGGGCTCCCCATCACCTCCTAGAGGGAGCCTCTAAACTCTCACCTGGTATCCAAGGCTCTCCACCATTTTCCAAAAGCCTGTGGCTGAATCGGTGGCTCTGATAAGACCCTGGGATGCCTGTGTAATCTCCTGTGGATACACTGGCGGTACTCCAGCTAGCCCAAACTGCTTCTTGGCTCATGCTGGTCCCTCAGCCTAGAATCCCCATGTCCCTTTTTAGTTGGCCAAGCCTACTCTACTTCCCAGGTGGCCCTAGTAGTAAAGAATCTGCCTGCCAATGCAGGAGACTCAAGAGATGCAGGTTCGATCCCTGGGTCAGGCAGATCCACTGAAGGAGGAAATGGCAATCCACTCCAGTATTCTTGCCTGGAGAATCCCATGGACAGAGAAACCTGGCGAGCTACTGTTCACAGGGTTGCAAAGAGTCAGACACGACTGAAGTGACTTAGCACACAGCAGAGCACACTCGTTTTTAAACTCTAGGTCAGATATCACCGCATTGCAGGCAGTTTCTTTACCAGCTGAGCTACGAGGGAAGCCCAAGAATACTGGAATGGGTAGCCTATCCTTTCTCCAGAGGATCTTCCCGACCTAGGAATCAAATCAAATCTCCTGCATTGCAGGCAGATTCTTTACCAAGTGAGCCATCAGGGAAGCCCAGTATCACCTGGAGCCTTCCCTGATCTTCCAGTCTGGAAAGGATGCCAAAGCACCCAGTGCCTCGTCCTCTCGAGAGCACTTCTCTCATTGTGTGAAGTTGTTACGGCATCTGCCTTCACCTGGGACAGTGGCTGTGTCTCGTCCATCACTGTGAACTAAGACCTAGAGCAATGCATGCAGCTTATAGCAATACCCCCAGATTAGCCTGTAGTTTATAGCAATACCCCCAGATTAGCCTGCGGAAGTAGGCGACAAGGATGGAGACAATAGGGACGGTTCCTACAGGTGCAGAGATGCGGGGTCGCATCCCAGACAGGGAGATTGCAGCCACAGACATGGGTAGGAGGAGGTTTTAGGGGCAGGGTCTCCTGGGGAGGGCCCCTCGGCAGCTCAGCGGAAGGAAGGTGGAGAGCCCATCTGAGATCCTGGGAATCCCTTTAATCCTGCAGACCGGGAGACCTGCCAGGCAGAGAGGCCACTGGGGATGGTTTAGATACGAGCAGCCCCACTGCATTCTCTAAGGGCAAAAATACTAACTTCTCTGCACACCCACTGGCCATGAGGTCCTTGCTTCATTGCCTCTGAAGAAGGCAGATCTTCCGGGCTGGGCTGGATCAGAGGCCTCTCCTTTTGCCTGGTCCAGGCACCAGTTCTTATCCATGGGCTGGAAATCCCCATAGGCAGAGATAGCCCAGATTCCTCTCTCCTGAAGAACCCTCCAAGGGAGGGGATCTAGGAGGCCATCTGTCTCCTGCCTCTAATCTGGGTTCACCCAAAGCAAACCATACAGACAGCGATTTATCCAGTTCCCCAAAGGGCATCTGTCTCAACCCCAGGAGCCTCCCAGGGGCTGGCAGGCCCAGCTCACATCATACCTCTTGCCAGGTCCACCGCCAACAAGGGTTCCCTGCTCAGAGCCATGGCTGAGCGCCCCCCTTCCCATTCTTTGGTCCTGAGGTGTCCCTGGGCCTTGTCCCTCTGGGAGGGTCTCTAATGCAGAGCATCCAGGCCTCACTGGCTTCACAGAGCCTGCCAGTCAGGCCAGCCCGGTCCGGGGACTGTGCTTCAGGGTCTCCTTCCCCTGGCCCCAACTCTGCCTGTGCCTGCCCCACTCCAGGAAGGAGGCCTGAGAAGCTGAGGGGCTTTGCTGGGAAAAGTCCACAGAGATCCCGTCTTTGCAGACTGACTTGATCTCCCACCCTGGAGTCCAAAGTCCTCCTGTTCCAGGGAGAGCAGCCCAGGAGGGGAGTGGATATGCGGGGAGAGCACCCTGAGTTGCTGCACCACACAGCTCTAGATCTGGGTGGGGGTCGGGGGAGAAGTGGCGGAGGGGACAGTTTGGCTCCCAGGCCCCGCTCAGCTTGCACCATCATTACCCTCTGACTTCCTTAGGCCCTGGAGCTGGCAGCCACCGCCCCCCCCCAACCCCCCTGGCCCAAGCTGGGGCTTACTGGCCCAGCGAAGATCACTCCGACAGCGGCAGCCGCTACGTCTGTCACGGGGGAGCGTCTCTCTGCATTATCGTACCTCTGTCATCTCGGCTCCCCAAGCCCAGCCCTGGGCCTGGTCATCCTTACCTTCGCAGTGAGTGAGATTCAGTCTCTTGTACCCCTGGGGACACTCCAGCTGGCCATTTTCAATCACCGGGGAGGCTAAGGAGTGAAGATACAGACAGGTCTCAGTGGAGGGCCCTTGGGCTCCTCTGTCACCCATGCTGGGAAGTGGGGCGCAGTCTGGATGTCCAGCCCACCCTGCAGCTATGAGGCCTCAGCCCCCCAAGCCATCGCCCTGGGCAGCTGTGCCTCCTTGGCCAAAATCCTTTCCCTGGCTCTCACCAGGCTACTCTCAGTGCACCTTGCTACAACTAAAAATGATACTAAGTGACTATATATGTTGTATATAGTTATAATATTAGATACAGTTTATATTATATGATATCAATGTTGTAAAACATGTGACTGAACAAGTTTTATTCAATTTTTACTTTCTGTTTGTGAAGTAATTATAGAGTTGCAGGAAGTTGCAAAAGATAGTACAGAGGTCCCGTGTGCCCATCACCCACCTTTTCCTAATGGCTGCATCTTACACAACTAGTTATTTTGTTAGTGTTTAAACATCTGGATATGACAATTCACAGTCGGGTTCTAAGTTCGGTTTCTTTTGATGTTTAATTTTAATGCTGCCATAAACAGCATTATCTGAGACAAAGGATCTCAGACAGAGATGGAAGATGCTCACTGCTGGTTGTGCTTATAAAACAATGATATTCATTCATTCACACTCACCAACTGTGTGATGCAATTTCAACCATGTTGACATTTGGTTAGTAGAGTTTCATGTTCCCTAAGGTCAGTTAGTTACGCTGACAAATTCAAAAAAGTTAGAAAACCTGTTCTCAAGTTTTTCAGGTATGCAAATGAGTGGATTTACAGCAACAAATCACACGATGATGGGATTGTTTCCAACATCCATTTTCAAAAGGCTCTCTCCCACCACGACTTGCTTGGAAAGCATCCCTGCTTGAAGATTATAGTGAACAAAACTGGGCAGCAGTCTGAGTCCAGATGGACCAACCCGGCAATAACTCTCAGTACTTTGGTGCTGATAACTCCTATCTTGATTTCACAACATTCCCCTTTACTTTAAAGAGAGAGAGAAAAGAAGTGTGCATTAAAAAAACACAACTGACATCTAATAGGAACAGAGAAAACATCTCCACTACCTTGGAGGGACAGATTTATATGTCAACCTCCAAAGAAGTCCTTTGAAGATGTGTTTATTTAAATATTTTTTTTCTTCAAAAGCACTAGCAGATGGAATACTGCTGACAGCTACCTGTCATCAAAGGTAAAGGCAACAAATGTGGAGCATCTATCTTTTTGTTTAAAAAAAAAACAAAGAAGAACTCATGTTTCAGTTTGATAATTTCCTTGTCAAGTTGTAGCCACTAATTCTGAAGGGTACAGGGATTCTACAGATACTGTTGCAACATGAAGTTCTGTAAAGATACCATAATACTTTTAATGTCTTGTTTTATAAAGTTAACAGTGTGATGATTTCCTGTGGCAACGTATCTTCTCCTAGCTCTGACTCCTTTGTGGCAATAGCTTGCCTATGAAGGTTCTGGTGAGGGGACATTACAAACAGTCTTCTTCAGCTCCATTACCTTGCTGGTCCTAACATCAACTGAGATTATAGAGTTATTGGGTAAATCTTATCTTTATTCAAGAAGTCATATATTGTTGAGAATATAGTTCTTCTATCTTCCATATAGATTCAGCCTTTAGTGGCTTACACAATAGATAGTTCTTCATATATTTATTGTTGAAATAGATTCTTGCAAGTACCAAGAGAGGCATTAGGAATACCTATTCAGTTCAGTTCAGTCACTCAGTCATGTCCAACTCTTTGCACACCATGAATCACAGCACGCCAGGCCTCCCTGTCCATCACCAACTCCCGGAGTTCATTCAAACTCATGTCCATCGAGTCGGTGATGCCATCCAGCCATCTCATCCTCTGTCGTCCCCTTCTCCTCCTGCCCCCAATCCCTCCCAGCATCAGGGTCTTTTCCAATGAGTCAACTCTTCGCATCAGGTGGCCAAAGTACTGGAGTTTCAGCTTCAGCATCAGTCCTTCCAATGAACACCCAGGACTGATCTCCTTTAGGATGGACTGGTTGGATCTCCTTGCAGTCCAAGATACCTTCATCCAATTGTACAGCAAAGTATGCACTCACTTGTTATTTTTGTTTTTGTTTTTGGTATGTGGGATCTTAGTTTCCTGACCAGGGATCAAACCCATGGCCCTGCACTGAGAGCTCAAAGTTGCAACCACTGGACTACGAGAGAAGTCCTCTGGTGTTTTAAAATGTTCTTTCTAATCAAGATAGATTTTAGTTCATCATTAGCTGTTATCTCTGGGCACATTACACACTGAAGGTGGGGTTTGGTATTAATGATGCTAGATATAAGCTGTATTTTCGTATAGCCTTCTTGATCATCTGACTCCTGGGGTCCATTTTGGGTCCCATGTGAGAGGCCGTTGTTACTTTTACCTTGGAATATAGCTAATGACCTGTCAGAGGAGAATCGTTAGCCTTGCATTTTTAAATGATTGCAGTTATTCGTATTATTTTAAATCCTGTTTCTTTGCAAGAATGTTTTAGAGTCACTTCTCCATTTGGTGAGTGTTGCTTTAGTTAACAGCAGACCACCTAACTGAAAAAACCCACAAGCAGAACACTGTCGTGCGGTCCGTGTTGTGATACGGAAGACAAACATGAGGAGGCGCTGTGTTTCCCTGGAAGGCTCACTCTCACCTGAGGATGCTTGGAACTGCCTGATACAGAGATCAAGTGAAGCCATAAATTAGTAAAACTTCACTTTTTTTTTGGGGGGGGGGTCAAAGGATTGTAAATTGAAGTTGTAATATATATCAGTTCAGTTCAGTCGCTCAGTCGTGTCCGACTCTTTGTGACCCCATGAATCGCAGCGCCAGGCCTCCCTGTCCATCACCAACTACATATGTATACATATTTATACATATTTTCCGCAAACGGTCTTCCCCAGGGTTTGCATGTCGTCATCCACATGGGGGAAAACAGCCTAAAAGGCCGCAGTGCAGAGATAAGCAAGGGATCTGGAAACGCTGCTGACATTGAGAAGATGGATGGGGGTGAGGCTGGGAAATGTGAGTGTCTGGCCTGGCGCCTGGTGGCAAGAACTGAGGACAGGGAGGAGGAAAAGCACGAGGGGAAGTTGTTTGGGAAACTCAAAAAGCAAGCTGATTTATGAGGAGCAGAAGGTGGGAAGGAATGGCGCGAGGCGGATGCCAGGGGGCCGGGAACATCTGGACGGCGCGTCGGAGGCTGGAGCCCTTGGGCGCATATGGTCCCGTCTCTCACAATAACCCCGCGAGGCAGGGGTCATTATCCCCAGTTAACAAATTAGGAAGGACGGTGACTCTCAGAAGGGGCTGAGTCAGGGTTGCAACCAAGCTTCTGGCTGTGAAGGGTGCTTCCCCCACCCTGAGAGGAGGAAGCGGGGAGCCAGGAGGCCAGGGCAGTAAGCTGGTGCCCCGAGGGAGAAATTAGGCGGAACTTTAACAAAGGATTGTAAATTGAAGTTGAAATACGTATGCTATGCTATGCTATGCTAAGTCACTTCAGTTGTGTCCGACTGTGCGATCCCATAGACGGCAGCCCACCAGGCTCCCCCGTCCCTGGGATTCTCCAGGCAAGAACGCTGGAGTGGGTTGCCATTTCCTTCTCCAATGCATGGAAGTGAAAAGTGAAAGTGAAGTCGCTCAGTCGTGTCAGACTCTAGCGACCCCATGGATTGCAGCCTAACAGGCTCCTCCGTCCATGGGATTTTCCAAGCAAGAGTACTGGAGTAGGGTGCCATTGCCTTCTCCGAATACGTATATACATATGTATACATATACGCCACAAACTTTTTGCTTCTTTAACAAACAGGAGAGAGGTGGTGGAGAGCTGGGCTCAGAGGAAGGGTGGACCCAGCCATGGCACCCGCAGGAAACCCTGTACCCTGTGAACCAGGGAACATGTGAACTGAGAGCAGCTGGGCTCTCTCGTGAGTCTGGAAACACATGCTTTTCCTGTAAAGCGCCTTCCTCCCGAGAGGACTCTGCCCTCTCACTGGCCTGAAGAGAAACCGTTGATTGGACAACACTTGGCAGGGGCAGGCTTCTAGAAAGAAATGCCGAAGCCAGTGTTCCTGGTGAAATGCCCACTTTAGCAGGACCCTCAGCGCCTCTCCTCACACCTCACAGAGGCCAAGTCATCTATAAGGGCTCCTTCCTAGCTTCTGTAAGGACAAGTACAGCATCCGATCCAGAAAAATCTGCTTATATCTCTTTGAGGGAAAGAAAACCAAAGTTCAGATGACCATGTGGAAGGGAGAGACCCTGGCTTAGGATGAGAACTCAGCACCCATCCACAGCTCTGGGTGAGATTTTGGCATTGATGGGATAGAGCGGGTATCACCAGGCACATCTCTCAAGTGCTCCCAACGCACACAGGCCTTCCCTCATCATAGTGATTAAATGTGCTGTGGCTGCCTGTTTGCTTGTCCATCTCCCCTGATAAACTGTAAGCTCTTTATAAAGCTCCCCTGACAAAGTGTAAACTCTGTGAGGACAGGAACCTTACCTTCACGGTCATTGCTATGTCTCTGGAAACACGCCCAGCACACGGAACAATACAGGCACTCAGTCAAAATGGAATGAATAATACAGTAGCAAGCATTAAAAAGGCTTGTGGGCTTCCCTGGAAGCTCAGCTGGTAAAGAATCTGCGTGCAATGCAGGACACCTGGTTTAATTCCTGGGTCGGGAAGATCCCCTGGAGAAGGGATAGGCTACCCACTCCAGTAGTCTTGGGCTTCCCTGGTGGCTCAGTCGGTAAAGAAACCGCCTACAATGTGGGAGACCTGGGTTTGACCCCTGAGTTGGGACGATCCCCTGGAGGAGGGCATGGCAACCCACTCCAGGATTCTTGACTGGAGAATCCCCATGGACAGAGGAGCCTGGTGGACTACAGCCCATGGGGTTGCAAAGAGTTGGACATGACTGACACAGCACAGCAAAATATCTTGTACTATGGGCTAGGCCCTTTTATAAAGGCTTTACAGGTAATAACTTATTTAATCCTCATAACAGCCCTTGGAGATACTAATCTTATCCCCAACGCCCAGATGAGCAAACTGAGGCATAAAGAGGTTAAGACACATGTCCAAGGTCACCCAGCTGGTGAATGGAACTGGGATTATGAATCTGCTCCAGAAGACAAATTCTGAACCATCCCTCTACTAACTACAAATGAATGAATTCATGAATTCATGACAAGCCTTAGGAGTTGTCTAGGACAAGAATTCCTAGGGTCCAGAGGCCATAGGGTGATACCTGCCCAGAAGGAGACCTATCACTCTTCCTGGGACCTCCTCCTCTTTAAGAACAAGGGATCAAGAGAGTGAATGAGAAAAAAAGGTGGAGTCATGCTGAAGGAGGTCAGAGGAGTTCATCAGATGCTGGGGAATTAATCAGATCCTTGGCAAATGCTCCACAATGTGTACAATGGGAGAATCATATAGAATTGATAAAGGAAACAGTGAAGACCCTGTACTCCTCCTGTGGCCCCTCAGCCAGATCAAGATAAAACCAGGGTCGGAGAGCAGAGGACTTGTGGATCTGGAAAGACAGAGTGCTGAGCTGGGATTCCTGTGGGTGTTTCAAAGAGGCTCTTGCAGAGTGGCCTTGCAGTTGGGACCTTGACCTGAGAGGCCAAAGCAGCTGATGAGGGGTCAGCTGGACTCAACCTGAAGTCCAAGGAGTCTGAACACCCCCAGATGCTTGGGAAGCAGGTCGGGCAGATGTGTGTGACTTTCCTGGTCAGGAAAGCTGGGCCACGTGGGCCGGGAGCTCAGGTCTTCTGGCCCTGGCCTCGGGCCCTGTCCACTCACTGCCAACCCTCCGTTGCTCTCAGAAGGAAGCAGAAGGGCCACTGGCTGCAGCCTGCCCCTGTCCTGCTGATTCTTACCCTCAGCTGCTGGAATCCCCAAGGAGGCCTCAACAAGGGCAAACTAATTGCTGGAGACAGTTTTGGCCCTGACTCTGTTGACAGAGCTCGGGGAGGAGATGGGGGGAGACATATGTCTGGCTACGGGGCTGTTTACAAGCCATGCTGATCTCAGTCTGTGATGACAGATGGTTGTAGCAGGGAGATGTGGAGGGTCCAGAGAACACACACACACACTCAATACACACGGGCACATGTACAGGCTGAAGCTTCAGTCCTGATTTGCAAACTCTGGCGGGTAAGCTGGAAAGAAAACTTCGACTCCCCTGGGGCAGCGGAAAGGGTGTGGGTGCTGGGGCAGGCAGGCTCACATCTAATTCCTGGCTCCACTCTGACTAGCTGTGTGACTTGGGGCACACTTCTTAACCTCCCTCAATTAAAAAAAAAACCTTAATTTTTTTTCCCATGTAGAAGTGAGATAGAAACTCAGTTTATGGGTTGTTGTGAGGATTAACTTTATTGAAACGATCAACATCAGACTAAAGCTAGCTCAGGGCCTGGCACAGTCCCTGGAGATGCTCCCCTAGACCTCCCCGCTCCCTCCTTCCCTCCCTCCCTCCCTCCCTTCCAGCAACACAGTTTTAAGGACAACAAGCTGGCCGGCTGCTCCTTACTGGCTGGAGAGACTTGGGCAAGTAACTCTCTGAGCCTTGGTTTTCTTATCAGTAAAATGAAGATGACCATTCTTTTCTCAGGGCATTATTGTGAACACTAAACAAGCAAGAAAATGTCTGAGCGTGAGGCTTGTCACATATTGATTATTATCATAATGTCCATTATTCTGGTGGTGAAGTCCTAATGGATCACCCTCCCTGCTACCAGTGATGCAGAAATCCCACCCAAAGATGGGCTCTGACTGCTTCTTCAGGGTGGATCTGAAGTCAAAATGGGTGTCTCGGTCACTATGAACCATGAGGTAGGGAGGGGTCTGGTCAGACACCTGGCTCAAATGGGTACCACACCAGCCACCCCGACCCCACCGCTCCCTGGGGCTCTCCAGGCCAGAGATGCCACGTGTCAGTGACACCCCTGCGGGGGTAGGAAGGGTGTGAACGTGAGCTGAGACACATTTCCCAGGAGGCTCTGAGTCCCTTGGAAGCTCTCAGAACAACCCTGAGCCAAAGAATCACGACTTTTTTCAGCCCAACAAACTGCAATTTGGAAAATCTCATTTCTTTAGGGCAGGAGACTGGGCGTCTGACCCAGAGTCGCAGGGAACAGGAGCCCCACCCCGGCACAGCTGTTCCCCCGGCCCAGGTCCTCTAGTTCAGCGAATGCCCAAGCCAAGAGGCAGAGGAAGCAGATTACAGAGCAATTAGAACTAGAGGGCTGGGGTCACATAGACCTGGAGCTTCAGGGCCAGTTTCATCTATAAAATGAAGATAGTAACACCACCTAGAGGTGTGGTTAGCATGCAATGAAAGGAGAACAAGCATGGTGCCCGGCTCATATCACACCTTCTGAATTAAGAGCATCTAAAGAGGATGTGGGGCTTCCCTGGTGGCACATATGGTAAAGAATCCACCTGCAATGCAGGAGACCCAGGTTCGATCCCTAAGTCAGGAAGATTCCATGGAGAAGGGAATGGATACACACTTCAGTATTCTTGCCCGAAGAATTCTATGGATGGAGGAGCCTGGTGGGACAGAGTTGGACACAACTGGGAGACTAACACACACACACACACACACACACACACACACAGGAGGACGTGACGGGGTGATGCTGCCATGACTCACACTAGGATTCTGTGCCCCAGCCCCCTCAGACATCACCTTCACACGCCCATTCTCCCCAGGGGCTGACATCACAGACTGACAGCCGGAACACCCCTTGTGGGCAAGGATCATGGCAAAACCAACCCAAACCAAGGCTTTCCTTCTACTGAGAGTTTCAAATCAATTTCCAGACATCTACATAAACCTCCATCCCCTTGAAAATCAAGTTCCTTCTCCCACTCCTTCCACTCACTAGTTCTTGGTAGGCACACTCTTCGTGGTGGGGGGCTGAGGACTTCTGGAAACATCCCACTATAGAGCTAGACAGCTGCAGTTTTTAATAAGTTCTCCCTACTGCTCAGCTTCCAATTGAGCTCTGCCTACTAGAAACTTCCATACATCTGTTTTTCCCCCTCTCACCAAACCACACAGAACAAGCTTACCTGCTCCTCCCCCCACCCCATGTTTTTTCAACACATCGCCCTTAACTCAGACCAGTGCTCCTGGCTGGTGCCTTGCCTGTCTGTTCAATCCAGTCTTCTGGCTGGATGCTGGCTTTCATGTACACCTGGAATACAGTCCTGGGATGCACCCTCTTGACTAAAATCCTGGTCTAGTATCCTGACTGGTGTTGTCTTTAGGCAGTCCCAACACCCCCACCCGACCCCTTACTGATTACGGATCAGGCAGTCCCAGGGCTTCCCTGATAGCTCAGTTGGTAAAGAATCTGCCTGCAATGCAGGAGACCCCAGTTCTATCCCTGGGTTGGGAAGATCTGCTGGAGAAGGGATAGGCTACCCATTCCAATATTCTTGGGCTTCCCTGGTGGCTTGGCTGGTAAAGAATCCGCCTGCAATAAGGGAGACCTGGGTTCAATCCCTGGGTTAGGAAGATCCCCCAGAGAAGGGAAAGGCTACCCACTCCAGTATTCTGGCCTGGAGAATTTCATGGACTGTATGGTCCATGGGGTCGCAAAGAGTCAGACATGACTGAGTGAATTTCACTAGTCCCCTCACCCCCCTCACTGATTATGGAGATCCTGATCCGTTAAGCATTAGACACAGTGTGATTTGAAATATAGCTCCTTGGTCCTAGCTATGTGACCTTGGACAAGCTCTTTAGCCCTCTCTGAGCTACATTTTTCTCCCCCAACAAATGGGGATAAAGATCCTTAGCTTGCAGGTGGTCACGACAGTGAAGTGAGATAACGCACGTGAAAGCACAGCATAGTGTAAAAATTCAGTAACTGGCAGCTATGATTGCTTTTTCAGAGGGAAAGTCGTATAATTCCTTGAAGGGGCAGAGCAAGAGAATCGGCTCTCCCTGAAGATACAGAGAGGGGCCTGGGTTCCGAGGTGAACTCATCCCACACCAGGCAGATGGAGACATGGTCTCGTGGCAAACAGCTGGGGCCCACCACTGCGGGCCGCGTGCCGTGTGCCAGCCCCGCCTGCCGCAGCAAAGGGGCCAGTGCCAAGCCAGATGGGGCAGTGGCCAACTTTCCAGTCAACACAGATGTCTGTCTTTCTCGGGTGAAAACTCAAAAATGTGGCCTCAATCAAAGTGGCTTTTGAGGGCTGTGTGCTCTCCAGACCCTGGTGGGGCAAACGGCCACAGCTCTTGAGCCAGGACCTCTGATAACTGCCCAAGGGTCAGGAAGATGTGGCTCAGGCCAGGTCGTGGCAGGTCAGCTGCATCTGCCACTCAGAGTGAAGGGAGAAAGGGTCGGGGGACCAGAGGCTGGCCTCGATTGACTCCCTGAGCTGCTTCCTTGAGAAAGAAGACATTGAGGAATTTTTTTTTTTTTTTGGAAGAAAAGAGATTTGTCTGAGCCATGTAACTGAGCATCAAGGCAGTCCTTTCCCATGTCACAAATAGCAGTATTCTGCAGGGACCTTCTTCAACCGTCCTGTACAGCCTCAGGAGTCAAAGGTGATTTAGGGAAAGTATGAAGTCACACGTGACTCCTCCCCCACCCCAGCTTCTGGCTTTATTACTTCCCTCACCCCCTGATTCTATTAGACTACCTTGTTGGGAGCAACAAAGCCCTTCCCTGAAGGGTACAGTAGTGTTTTTATCAGAAGAGAAGTAGAGGTTCAGAGGGGCAAAGCCACCAGGGCTGAGAACATTCTAGAACACAGGAGTCATGCCTGTCTTGCCAACCATTCCCAAACCCACCCCAGCCGCTCACCTTCTTTTTCCTGAGTCTTGCACAGTAGTTTGCCTGTCTTGCCTACTTAAAGAAACACTCCTCACCCCGGCTCCCCAGGCTTGGGCGTGGAGCTGTCTGGCACCCTGTCAATACAAACAAGGTTCCCCAGCGTCCTGCCCCTTCTCTCCACAATGCCCAACTGCACTTTACCACATTTTAAATGTTGACATTGCCCTGTCTTTGTAATTTCTTGCTCAGTATGGGGAATGCTTAACATTCCAGGGTCTGCACCCTGGTGCCCAGCTTGCTGAGATGTGCTGAACACAGTCAGGGAGGTGGTGTTCAGAGGCACCACCTGGTGCAGGGAGGGGGTGAGGCCTCAGCCCTGGGCGTGTTCTGCTCCAGGAAATGTTCTCACGCGCTTGATCTCGCAGGCCTATGCCATTTTCTTGGGTTATTAGGAACTTCCCCACCTCTTTGGCTTACTCTAATAATTCTTTAGACCTCATCCTGGATGTCACCTCCTACAAAGGCCTTCCCTGATCCACCAGTTTGAGGAAGGACCTCCTAGCCCACAGTGTACGGATGTGCAGGCTGCACACTGCACAGAAGGATGCCATCTGACAGAATCATTGGCATCCTGCACTTGTCTAATTATAAAGACTATTCTGAACACGTGGAAGGGGCACCTTTCACTCACTTGCACAAAAGTGCTGCAGGAGCTATCCACGGCCCCAGCTCTGCTGTCTGCAACCCCGCTCCACCACCAGACTGTATGCTTGAGAGGGGCGGCACTGTTTCTACCTGTTCTTCACTGTTTGGTCAGGGCTGCACACTGTGGGTACTTCATCAGTGTTGGCTGAATAGAGTGTGGTATGAGGAAGTCTCAAGGGTGGGTCTGACCAGGAGGAAGCAAAGTGGTGAAAACATCTCTGGCCTGCAGGGGGAGATGCTGAGCAGTTCCATACACTTCCCCACCAAGCGACGGGGCCAGTCCCTTTACCCTTTTTGGAGGGATACTTTCTAACAGTTTGACTTCCCTGGTGGCTCAGACGGTAAAGCGTCTGTCTACAATGCAGGAGACCCGGGTTCGAGCCCTGGGTTAGGAAGATCTGCTGGAGAAGGAAATGGCAATCCACTCCAGTACTATTGCCTGGAAAATCCCATGGACAGAGGAGCCTGGTAGGCCCCAGTCTATGGAGTCACAAAGAGTCGGACACGACTGAGCAACTGCACCATGAAATGCCCTAATGGTAGGTACAGGCACCATCTCACTGACTCTTGACAGCGGCCCCATGAGGCTGGCACTGTTCCTGTCTCCACTTCACAGATCGGAGACGAGGCAGACGGAGCTCAGCAGGTAAGAGCTGGGACTGGTACCCATCGTGTGTTGGACACTCAGGCCTGAAAGCTAAATACTATCCTGTGCTGCTTCACCAAAGAGTTTATCACACTGTCAAACTGTCCACATTTTTTTTTAGTCTGGAAAATATGATCACTGCTCCACAGGCGAGTCTGAAGTAAGGAACAGTCCTGCCGCTCCCACCTTTGGGCTCTGGGCCAGGCCCCCCACAAATCTGACTCACCAAGTCGACTGCTGACAGGCAAAAGAAATACCTGCCAGGCCTGGGCCCAGACCTAGGAG
This sequence comes from Bos mutus, assembly GCF_027580195.1. Classification (NCBI taxonomy): domain Eukaryota; kingdom Metazoa; phylum Chordata; class Mammalia; order Artiodactyla; family Bovidae; genus Bos; species Bos mutus. Next base: position 22,896,416 of record NC_091626.1, on the reverse strand, counting down.
GGAGACCTGCATGGGGCGGGGAGGGGAAGACAGGCTGAGTGGGCAGGAGCCATAGTCAGGCACAGGAACCTTGTCACCCGCCTCCCAACTTTAAGAGCAATGCCTATGAGAACAGCATTCCTGAATTCTCAGGGCTCAGAGTACACGAGGCACCTGGTGAGTATTTGCTGACTGACTGACTGAATGAATGAATGAATACGTTAGGCTTTCTCATCACTGGAAAGAGGGTGGGAAGCGGAGTTTCCCATACCCCAAGGCCCAGGATATTCTGGGGCAGGTACCCAACCCAGATTTAAAGACTGGGAGATCGGAAGCAGGAGGTGAGGAGGAGAGAATGAAGGAAACATTGAGTGTCTAAATCAAAAACCTCAGGGCCTCTGGGGAGGGGGTTGAGGGGTATACCAGGGGGCCCAGCCTGGGATGGGATTCCTAAAATCTGAGTGAGAACAACTGGTGAAAGGCAGTAACCTCTTTCAGGCCATCAGATGGAGCAGGCAGGCCACGCTCACCCGGCTGCAGGTCTGAGCTGTCAGGAGCTTCTGCCGCCAGTCGGAAGCAGACCTGGAGAGCCTGCCCAGTTTACCAGCCTTTTCTACGGGCCTGGCCTCTGAGACCCTGGTGGGAGATGCAGGGCGGGGTGTGTGTGTTGGGGAGGGGTGTCTGCTGCAGAGGCCAGGCCCTGGGAGAGCTTTGTTCACAACCCTGGAGCCTGGCACCCAGCACTCACCTGGTCTGGGTGGACACGGGGCACAGGAGGTCACCCCCCAGAAGGCCCCCACACTGCCGCAGCAGTCCTCGTGGGCCGTCAGCTCCGGCAGGGGATTGGCACACTGGAAAAAAAAGGACCATGGGCACTTGTCACCTGCTTCCCTCTCCCGCACAGAGATGTCCCAGGAGAGCCTGAGTCATGAGTTCACCCCTCACATACTGCCAGAGAATGCCCCCACCCCAGGGAGGGGAGGGGAGGCGTTGTCCCAGAAGGAAGTAGAGAAACCCGAGGTCCACCCTGCCAGACACTAAACTTAGGGGACGGGGTGGCAGTGGCACACCCAGACAAGATCTTCTCTGTGAGGTCTGCAAACTGCCCCCCATCCATGCCCCCAGTCCAAAGACACAGGGGTCCTGAAGGATGGGCTTTCCTCCATCAAACTCCAGAGAATGCCAGGACCACCTCCCACGAGCAGGGCCCATGCTCAGCAACACTGCAGTTGAGAAGCTCCAGGGACCCAGGATCCTATCCTGAGCTACTCCCCACCTGCTCCAGCTCCCTAACCTTGGGAGGGGTTTCTGGAAATGCCAAACTGCAACCCTAGGAAAACCATCCTGAGTCTGGCTTAGCCCCTGTCTTTAGGTGCCTGGTCTCAGAAAAGTTCGCTTGATTTCCCATCACTGACTGCGGATCCCGTCAGCGAAAGAGGGAATTGTCTTTTATCTTCACATGCCCAAGGCTTTGGGGTTTACCCTGCATTTGCTGATTTTACATCTCTGTGACTCAACTCTCCAAACTCCTTGCCAGATCTAACAGCCCCTCTATCCACGCCCCGCGGGTCCTATACTCAGCTCCAGCAGAGCTCAGGATTTGCTGGGACCCGAGGACCCCTATTCCCCTGCTGAGGGGGCCTCTCTTGGGTCCTCTTCTATGTGCCTGGCACTGACAGGTACCCATTGGAGCCCGGCTTGGCTTGCCCAACCTCTCAACACTCATGGCAATTTTATGCTCTGAGTTTTTCCCATCGGGAAATGGGAGACCCTGCAGACTCCCATATTCTCTAAGAACAAGCAGGAGAGAGAAGGAGAAGGGGCACTGCGGGGAGCAGTTACTGTCTCAAAGCCCCTGGGGCTGGGGCTGGAGCTGCGATCTCACCTGTCCGTTTAAAGTGCTTAGGTAGCATCGGCCCAGAAGGGCCGGAGTCCTGGGCACCACTGGGGGAGGTAGCCGGGGAGCTTCTCCGGACCGGGCGGGGATGCGGTTGCTGTCCCAGCGGCCGTGGCCGGGCCGGCGGGGAGCCGGGGCGATGGCCTGATCTCCACGCTGTTCTCCTCCGGGGCCTCCTCGGCCTCGCCTCGCACCCGAGCCACCTGGTGGATCTGCACCGAGGCCTCAGGCGGGTGGCGGATGTGCACGTTCACCAAGGAGGGGTTCACCGAGGCTGGGCACAGGGGCTGGGGTCAGAGGCGGGGACACAGGGCCCCACCCTCCAAGGAGTGGCATCAGCCCACCGTCAGGCCAGGTGGGCCCCTGTGTGTCTCCCCAGATCTCCTCCTTTTCTTCACTCTCTACCCAAACCCCAGAAGAATTTCTCAGGGAGGATAGGACAAAGCACAGACTCCTTCATTCCACACCTTCCTATGAAGAACCTTCGTTACCAACTTCCAAAGTACCTTCCTGATTCCACCTCCTCCCAGGATCCTGCACAGCCTTTGGGCTCCAGCCCAACCAACCCTGCGTGGTTCCCACCCCATGCCTTTGTTCAGACTAGTCCCTTTGCCCTGGAAGCCCTCCCACTCCCCTCTGCTTAACCAAAACCAACCCATTGTTTAAGGCCTAAATGAAGTCCACCTCCTCCAGGCAGCCTTCCCAGAACACTCTTGGGTCTCTCTCCTGATCTACAAAATTCTGTATTTTTTGGCACCCTTTATTTGGCACCTAATAATAGAGGCATCTTCCCTCTCCTGTCCAGGACCCATGGGTTCCTTAAAGTCAGGACCCTACCCTTAGATTCTTTTGTCTTACTCATAGCACCCAGTAGAGGGTAAGGGCAAAAAACATATAAATAAATAAATTGATGAACTCAGAAGGAAAGGCAGAGAAAAATTTAAGGAATGAAACTGGGCCCTGAGGATGGAGGAGAAGGAAGTGCTGGAGACTCAGTTTCCCATCTCCTCTATCAGGATGCCAGCACCCACCCCACGTGGTTCCCCAGCCCCACACTCACCCAGCTGGTTGGAGAGAGGCAGTGTGAAGGTGGACTGCTTCAAGGGGCCCTCCAGCGGGGCCCTGTGGCGGGGGCCCCTCTCTGGAGGTTCCTGGTCCAGCCTAGGGGCGGGCAGGTGGCAGAACTTTCCGGTAGAGTTGGCGGGGCACCAGCACTCGTCCCTGCCGATGCAGCGGCCCCCGTTCAGGCAGGGGATCTGGCAAAAATCTACAACACCGACCTCAGGGTGACTGGCGGCGGAAGCGTACAGCAGCACCTACTATGTGGGCCAGCGGGGTGGGGGGAGGGGGGTGACCGGGCCCCCAAGTCTGATGGCTTCCGGAACCCGGTGCCCTCGGAAATGCAGGGACTTTCCAAGAGGCCTGGGAGTGAAGGAGGATGGATAATAACTAGGCCTTGCCTTTCCTGAGCCCCATGGTGACCAGGAGGCTGGTGAGGGGAGTGGCCCTATTTACTCCTTCGCCTTCTATGAGGAAACTGGGACTCAGAGAGGTTGTGTGACCTGCCGAGTCACACGTGACAGAGCTGGGTGAGGACTCAGCATTGTGTGATCCCAGACAGCTCACGAGAGCCACAGTAGGAGAGCTCCGGACTTCCTTCCTGCAGAAGATCTGGGCTCCAGGCCAAGGCAGGCCGGTCCCTCTGACCAACTGCCTCTCCACAAACCCCCACCCCGGCCCCCACCCCCACACCCGCCCCCAGGGCCAGCCAGGAACCTTCTGAGCTGCGAATGGACTCACAGATGCGGAATCCAGACTTGGGGTCATGCCCGTGGCCGCTCTGGCTGTACAGGGTAGTGGTGTCGCCACGCTCGCAGCTGTTGGCACAGCGCCCACGGGCACAGGTCTGCTTGCAGATGGTGGGAGTGAAGACGATCTTGATCTTCTTGATTTTCTCCGTGAGATTCAGCCCTGCAGAGAGAGGGCTTGGGTCCAGGGGGCAGGGCTGAGAGGCACAGCTGTGACCTCCAGAGGCTGGCTAGAAAGGCCCACATGGGACTGGCTTGAACCCATCCCAAGGGCATTTGCTAAGTCCCTCCTGGATGCAAGGTCACATAGTGTGGGCAGGGTAACAGCTCACGGTCCAACATCTCCTGAGTGATGCCGACAGGCCAGCAACTGAGTTCAGGCTTCATGCACAACCACTCTCAACCCTCTGGAGTCTTATTTTAGGTAGAACCATTAGAAATTGCCATCTTTGTAGGTTAAGGTGGTTGAATATTGGCCATGTTCCTAGATCCCAGTTAGCATTCCCATCTGACAGGTAAGGAAACTGAGGCTCAGTGAGGGATGGATTGTATCCCATGTCACACAGCTGGCAAGGGAGGCAGCTGGGCTCTGAACCCCAGTGCAGAGAACAGAATGTAGCTCAGACTTGCCAGCGTAGACAGTTTTCCAAGAGAATGCCTGAAAGAACGATGAGAGTCAGGTTTTGGAGGCCCTAAGGGCCAGAACGAGCATAGGGCACTTTATCCAGCTGGTGGTGGGAAATCATTGACAGTTTTCATTGACAGAAATCATTGACAGAAATCATTTGACAGAGAGGTCAAAGGGGAGTGGGGGTGTTATGTCCTCCCAGCTGGGGTGCACAGGTGATTGGGGAGGCAGGATGAGCGGTTGGGAGGTCACTGTGGCAGAGTAAGAGGAGGGTGCTTCATTCAACGTGAGCGGTGACAGCAGATGTACAAAGCAAGGGTATTCATTCCATCCTGGGGGCCGGGGAGGGAAGCCAGGAGGCATAGGGGCTGAGAAGGGAACTATAAAAGGTCTGTATAGACTTGACTGTGACAGAGGAAAATAACCTTGTGTGTGTGTGTGTGTGTGTGTGTGTTATGAGAGAGAGAAAGAATGGGAGATTTATAAGCAACTGTATATGCTGCAGGGGAAGGGCTGAGGGTGGTCCAGTTCGAAGGGGGAGGAGAACCAGGGTGGGGGGAGGCCAAGTGACAGCCTAGAAGTCCAGCGAAGTCAAGAAACAGTGGCATATGCCTTAGACAAGAGGAGGGGCGCTTCCTTTTCAAGATGGCAAGAAAGATCACTCATGCATGTTGTCCGCAACACCGATCCACCTTGAAAACACTATACCAACTGATGGAGCCAGACACAAAAGGCCACACAAAAAGATCCCGTTTACACGAAATGCCCACGGTTGGCAAATCTTTAAGGACAGCGAGAGGGTGGGGGTGGGGGGGAAGACAGTGACTGCTTAACGGGCATGGGTCTTCTTTCTGGAGTTATGGCAATGTTCTGTAATTAGACAGAGGTGGTGGTGGCTGCATAAAATTGTGGATATCCTGAAAACCATGGAGGTGTACCCTTTAAAATGGTTAATGTTACATTATGTGAATTTCCCCTCAACTTTAAAAATGGGAAACAAAGAAAGGCAGTCAGCTCAGGCACGGGTTTAGGCAAGGGAATGACGTGCATGGCATGGGGGCGCATATGGGGGCAGGAAGATGAGGACTCTGGGGAGTCAGAAGCATGGCCGTGGGATGGGGCGGGGGAAGGTGGGGGCCTCTTGGAGGAGGAATGAGAGAGACAAAGTGTCCAGGCACCCCAGGAAGGATTGCTGAGCAGCGACCAAGAATGTGCGAAGGTGGAATCCTGAGGGGTGCTCGGTTCTCTCCTCTGGGAAGCAGAGGTCCCGCTGTAGGTGCTAAGGAAGCAACTGGTCAGATTGGTCCAGGAGGCTCGGGCTTTGCAGAAAGGATGAAGGGGAAGGACTGGGGACGGGGAAGTGAGGTTCACAGCTGGATACGAAGAACGCAAAGGCAGGACAGGTGACAGATGGAGCGGAAAAGGACAAGTTAAGGTCTAAGTGTCTCAAGGGGGCACAGTCTCTCTAACAGCTGGCTTGGGACCCCTGGAGCCTGGCACAAAGCAGGTGCTTGACAACTGTTTTTTGGCTGAAAGGATGAGGGACAGGGTGACAACTCAGCCTTTCTGAGAGAGTGAAGCGGGGAAGCAGTGGTGGGGAGAAGGAGGCTCTATGAGGACCCGGAGACAGGGCATCCTTACCCCAGGAGGATGACGGGCGGTCCAGATATGCTGCCTGTGGGGCACCATCCCTCCGCTCAGGACCTGGCCCCATGGGCAGGGCATTGGAGGTCAGCTGGCCACTGGCCGCAGGGGCTGGATAAAGTCGGGCGGTCTGGGACAGCCCCACATGCTGCTGGGAGGAGCGGGTCTGGCTGAGCCCACTCAGGGTCCTGGGGAGACAAGCAAGGCATGAGGTTGGCATCCCGGGGGCAGCATCCCTGTGCCCTTCCAGTTCAGGACATCCAGCCCCTGCCTCCTCACTGGGAGAGTGTTCTCTACTTGGCTGCCTTCTCACCAACTCCAGGAAAATGGAGGTGCCCCGAGACAGGGAGAAAGGGTCCAGGCCAGCTGGCTGGTTCGGTGGGAATGCCCACCTTTGTGTGGGACTGCCAGGCTTTGGCTGGGTATTCTGGACAAGTCACTTAGCCTCCCTGGGCCTCAAGGCCCTTGACTGCAAAATGAAGGTGTTAGACTGGTCTCATGTAGCTCTGACATTTGTAGAGTTTGAGACTCCTATGGACCGGCCTCCGCCCTAAAACCGGGCCCAGTGCCTGTCCTCGCCGCATCTTTTTTTTTTTTAAGAATGATGAGTGATGAACCTTGACACATAAACTGTTATATTTTATTTATTTATTTTAGCCGCACCATGTGACATGTGGGATCTTAGCTCCCCAACCAAGTAGCAAACCTGCGTTCCCTGCAGTGGAAGTGCAGGACCTTAAACATTGGACTGCCAGGGAAGCACCCCCTTATCTCTTATTAATACAACCTATCATGCTTACAAATTGCTTGTGGAATAGGTGCCCAGCAAATACATGTTCACAGATTGATTCAGGGAAGAAAACCTGACTATCCCCTTGATTATTGTTAAACTAATATAACAACAATATTCAAGGAGAAAGAATTGAATTCATCACCCTCCACCTCAACACAGAAAATACTTTGGCATATTTCTTATCAACCTCTGCTTAAGTATATTGTCATTATCTGTAGATATCATTGTCATTGTGAGAGTGAAGCGGGGAAGCAACGGTGGGGAGAAGGAGGCTCCCCACCTATTGTCACTGTCTGTAGATAGCCTTTAAATGCTATTGTCATTATCTGTAGAGATCATTTAAACTCTGATTAATATTAGGTGGTACTTGATACAATTCTACAGTTTTCACATTTATCATCTTAATTGCTACATGATGGTCTATATGAAGATGAATCACAATGCATTCATTCTATTACCTATTTTGTTTTACATTTTCAACTGTGGACATCCTGACTCATATGGCTTTTTTCCTTCAGTTAACATATTCTTTTAGGGGACTTCCTGTTGGTCCAGTGGTTAAGACTCCGTGCTCCCAATGCAGGGGGCCTGGGTTCAATCCTTGGTCAGGGAATTAGATACTGCATGTGGCAATGAAGATTCCACATGCTGCAACTAAGACTTGGCACAGCCAAATAAACAAATATTTAAAATATTCTTTTAGTATGGGGGTTCATTAAACTAATTTTTATTCTGTATGTTTGAAAATTTCTCATAAGAAATATTTTGAAAATGATTATTATTTTAGGCTATGGTTTTTCCTGTGGTCATGTATGGATGTGAGAGTTGGACTGTGAAGAAGGCTGAGCACCGAAGAATTGATGCTTTTGAACTGTGGTGTTGGAGAAGACTCTTGAGAGTCCCTTGGACTGCAAGGAGATCCAACCAGTCCATTCTAAAGGAGATCAGCCCTGGGATTTCTTTGGAGGGAATGATGCTGAAGCTGAAACTCCGTTACTTTGGCCACCTGATGCGAAGAGTTGACTCATTGGAAAAGACTGTGATGCTGGGAGGGATTGGGGGCAAGAGGAGAAGGGGATGACAGAGGATGAGATGGCTGGATGGCATCACTGACTCGATGGACGTGAGTCTGAGTGAACTCCAGGAGTTGGTGATGGACAGGGAGACCTGGCGTGCTGCGATTCATGGAGTCGCAAAGAGTCGAACACGACTGAGCGACTGATCTGATCTGATCTGATTATTTTAGGCTTAATTCCACAGACTAGAATGCAATTAATTCCAAAAATTAGAAACATTTATGGCTCTAGGTATACACTGGAGATAGTGCTCCCGAAAAGCTGCATCAAAATGTATACATGTACCATTTAGACTGCAGCCTCACCAGCATAACATATTATTAATTTTTCATAAATCAGTAATAATCATTGTAAATGACACTGTAATGTTACCTTAGCTCCCTTTTTGTAATTTCTGAGGTTGAATTTTTTCACACATCTATTTAACACTTGTGAAAATTTTCAGCTCGCGTCTTTGGTGTCTGAGGAATTTGAGCTGTCGGTCTCATAAATCTGAGCGTTCTTTACGTATCTGTTATTAGGCAGGCCATTCTACAAGGCAGCCTCCGCGGTCACTACTCTGTCACTGTCACGATGTGTACGAACCACTGTATACACCACAGTGTCTGGACTGTGGTGGGTATAAGCGCATTGTAGACTCTGAAGCTGAGAGAGTAATTACCTGCCCAAGATTATACAACAGTAAATCAGACCCCAGGACTCCAACCCAGGGCAGCTAGATCCCTGTGCTACCCAATAAGGCAGCCCAGACCACAACAGAAGCTCAGCCAAGAAGCCTCTGCACTCACCTTGGGGGTGCGCTTTCCTCCAGCAGGTCCCACCCCTAGGCTTTCCACTGGATTCCCTGCCCAAGCAGCATAAGGTCCTGGGCCCCTCTCCCTCCACCGTCCCAACTCCAGGTGTGTTGGCCCCAGGGGTCCAGGCCATGAGCAATCCCCCTCTCCTCCTTTCCTGGCTGAAGCCCTACCCAGACAGGGCTCAGAGTCTGACACCTTCCAGCCCTCCCCCTGCCCTGTCGGTCTAGGACTTGGCTTCCGTGAGCTTCAGTGCTGCTCTTCCTCAGGGCGACCAACCGCCGTCCTCACACTGAGAGGCCTGATCAGGCCTCAGCCTGCTCCCCAGGTTTGAGAGCTGGGATGGGAGAGAGGGCCCGTTCGCCACCCCGGAAGCTCTGGAAGCTGTCATAGACCAGAACTGGGAGCACCTGCTCTTCACTCGCAGGAGAAAGTCAGCACAATTAACTGCAGCAGAAAACACAAGACTTCCAGTGGCTTAAAAGAGTTCACTAAAGAGTGAGAGGTAAGTGGGTTGGTGGGTCAGCAGGAGTCTCCTCCTTGTGGCATTAGGCTGGTACCATGGCTCAACAAAGTGTCAGCACCACAGAGCACCCCGGGAAGCGGACGCAGTAGTTCAGGTTCTGCCCACACCACCTGGGACATTTCTGAACTTGACGCTGCTGACAGAGAGCTCTCCAATCTGGTCGAGGTGGAAAACTCAAAGGGTCCTTTCTTGGAAGTTTGCGGTCACCGTTGTTATTGTGGCCATCACTTGTTTCTCTAATTGGAACTCAATGCTAAGGACCGCAAGAATCCTGAGTTCAAATCCCTTTAGGGCCAATGGTTCAACTTTGCAGAGAAGGGGAAAAAAAAAAAAATCCCTAGTCATAGAAAGACCTGTCTATACAGAGGAGAGAGGATAGGATTTGGGCTAGGCAGATGCCAGTTCCACCGCCCACGTGAGCGGTCACTAAAACAAGAAGGGTGACACCCACCTCACTGGGCTGTGGTGAAGACCAAGAGAAACACTGAGACCATGTGATTGCTTTGTAAATATAAATAAGTGGTCACAAGTCGAAAACTATGTCAGAATTATCACATGAACAAAGAAAAAAAAGTGCTAGCTACAGTTCAGACAAAATACCTCTCCCCAAACCACCAAAAATTCTTCTCCATCTAAGGGGAATAAAAGACACCCCAAATATCTTGTTACACTCTCCAAGCATTCTTACACACAAAGGGCCAAGTGACTAATCTGGTGACAACACATTTTTAACAACCACAGCCTTCTGAGCTCAATCTATTGTCATCTACTGCTGTGATGGGAACTTTGAGTTAAATGACAGAAATCAAAGTCTTCTGAGAGGCTCACAGCCAATGAGGAAGCCTTGGATCTTTCATAGGTCCTATGTCTTATGCTGAAAGCACCCCTAGAAGGAGACCATGATCTCCCTTCATAAGCCCCAGCCCAGCCTGTGGAGGTGGGCAGGGAGGGAGGCGACCTGGGAGAAAGATCAACAACCTCAGATATGCAGATGATACCTCTCTAATGGCAGAAAGTGAAGAGGAACTAAAGAGCCTCTTGATGAGGGTGAAAGAGGAGGATGAAAAAGCTGGCTTGAAATTCAACATTCAAAAAACTAAGATCATCGCATCCAGTCCCATCACTACATGGCAAATAGAAAGAGAAAAAGTGGAAACTGACATGTTTTCTTTTCTTGGGCTTGAAAATCATTGCGGATGGTGACTGCAGCCATGAAATTCAGAGGCACCTATTCCTTGGAAGGAAAGCTATGACGAACCTTGACAGCATATTAAAAAGCAGAAAAATCACTTTGCCGACAAAGGTCCGTATAGTCAAAGCTATGGTTTTTCCAGTAGTCATGTATGGATGTGAGAATTGGACCATAAAGAAGGCTGAGTGCTGAAGAATTGATTCCTTCAAACCATCGTGCTGGAGAAGGCTCTTGAAAGTCCCTTGAACTTCAAGGAGATCAAACCTGCCAATCCTAAAGGAAATCAACCCTAAATATTCATTGGAAGGACTGATGCTGAAGTTGAAGCTCCAACTTTGGCCACCTGATGCAAAGAACTGACTCATTGGAAAAAGAAATCCTGGTGCTGGGAAAGATTGAAGGCAAAAGGAGAAGGAAGCAGCAGAAGATGAGATGGTTAGATATCATCACTGACTCAATAGACACGAATTTGAGCAAACTCCAGGAGACAGTGGAGGACAGAGAAGCCTGGCGTGCTGCAGTCTGTGGGGTCACAAAGAGTCGCATGTGACTTAGCAACTAAACAACAACAAGTTTGAGTTCTCAGTTCAACTCTGGCTCCCAGAGACTGGTGGCAATGAGGCAAGTGAGAATGTTACTGAGAAAGGGACTTCCTTAGACTACAGTCCCCAGGATGGGGGGGACTGGGCACTCTCAGCTGTGCAGGGTGTGGTTCTGTGCACTCTCAGCCCTGGAAGAGCTGCTGCAGTTTCATCATAGGATAGTGGTTCTCAGACTTGCCTGGCACAAGACTGTCTGTCTGGGATTGCTCTAGGGAGGTCCTGGCAAAGTTGCCATGATGGACTGAAACAGCTCTCTCTGGACTTCAGAACTCCATGGATCAATAAAATTTTGAAACAAATTTAGGGGACCAACATAAATTGGCCAACTTTTTATTTAGGTAAGACATTAAAACACACACACAACTACTAATTATTACCACCAGCAAAGATGGGCTCGATAAAGGACAGAAATGGTATGGACCTAACAGAAGCAGAAGATATCAAGAAGAGGTGGCAAGAATATACAGAAGAACTGTACAAAAAAGATCTTCACGACCCAGATAATCACGATAATGTGATCACTGACCTAGAGCCAGACATCCTGGAATGTGAAGTCAAGTGGGCCTTAGAAAGCATCACTACGAACAAAGCTAGTGGAGGTGATGGAATTCCAGTTGAGCTATTTCAAATCCTGAAAGATGATGCTGTGAAAGTGCTGCACTCAATATGCCAGCAAATTTGGAAGACTCAGCAGTGGCCACAGGACTGGAAAAGGTTAGTTTTCATTCCAATCCCAAAGAAAGGCAATGCCAAAGAATGCTCAAACTACCCCACAATTGCACTCATCTCACATGCTAGTAAAGTGAAGCTCAAAATTCTCCAAGCCAGGCTTCAGCAATATGTGAACCATGAGCTTCCTGATGTTCAAGCTGGTTTTAGAAAAGGCAGAGGAACCAGAGATCAAATTGCCAACATCCGCTGGATCATGGAAAAAGCAAGAGAGTTTCAGAAAAACATCTCTTTCTGCTTTATTGACTATGCCAAAGCCTTTGAATGTGTGGATCACAGTAAACTGTGGGAAATTCTGAAAGAGATGGGAATACCAGACCACCTGACCTGCCTCTTGAGAAACCTATTTGCAGGTCAGGAAGCAACAGTTAGAACTGGACATGGAACAACAGACTGGTTCCAAACAGGACAAGGAGTACGTCAAGGCTGTATATTGTCACCCTGCTTATTTAACTTCTATGCAGAGTACATCATGAGAAACGCTGGACTGGAAGAAACACAAGCTGGAATCAAGATTGCCGGGAGAAATATCAATAACCTCAGATATGCAGATGACACCACCCTTATGGCAGAAAGTGAAGAGGAACTAAAAAGCCTCTTGATGAAAGTGAAAGTGGAGAGTGAAAAAGTTGGCTTAAAGCTCAACATTCAGAAAACGAAGATCATGGCATCTGGTCCCATCACTTCATGGGAAATAGATGGGGAAACAGTGGAAACAGTGTCAGACTTTATTTTTCTGGGCTCCAAAATCACTGTGGATGGTGACTGCAGCCATGAAATTAAAAGACACTTACTCCTTGAAGGAAAGTTATGACCAAACTAGATAGCATATTGAAAAGCAGAGACATTACTTTGCCAACAAAGGTCCGTCTAGTCAAGGCTATGGTTTTTCCAGTGGTCATGTATGGATGTGAGAGTTGGACTGTGAAGAAGGCTGAGTGCCAAAGAATTGATGCTTTTGAACTGTGGTGTTGGAGAAGACTCTTGAGAGTCCCTTGGACTGCAAGGAGATCCAACCAGTCCATTCTGAAGGAGATCAGCCCTGGGATTTCTTTGGAAGGACTGATGCTAAAGCTGAAACTCCAGTACTTTGGCCACCTCATGCAAAGAGTTGACTTATTGGAAAGACTGATGCTGGGAGGGATTGGGGGCAGGAGGAGAAGGGGACGACAGAGGGTGAGATGGCTGGATGGCATCACTGACTCGATGGACGTGAGTCTCAGTGAACTCCAGGAGTTGGTGATGGACAGGGAGGCCTGGCGTGCTGTGATTCATGGGGTCGCAAAGAGTCAGACACGACTGAGAGACTGAACTGAACTGAACTGAATTTTATGAAAGAAAATATATTTCAATGGCAATAAGAAATATTTGAATAAGCTTGAAAGTGAAAGTCACTCGGTTGTGTCCAACTCTTTGCGACCATGGACTGTATAAGCCATGGAATTCTCCAGGCCAGAATACTGGAGTGGGTAGCCTTTCCCTTCTCCAGGGAATAAGCTTAACTTCATGGACATCTCACCTCATTGGCTTTTTTTCATTTCTTCATGAACCAACAAAAACAGATGCTGGTCTCCATCACAGACCAGCATGGAACCAAGCAGGATCCACTGGGCTACAAGATTCACCAAGATTTGCTCCAGCCTGAGAACGCTCGAGCTCTTTCAACCTATTTGGGAAGAAAACCTTCTAATCCCAGCTGGCTGGGATCTTCCGAGCTGAGTGAGAACTCCCTGGGCAGTGTACACCCAAATTAATGCCACTCAGTAAACATGGTGCACTCACATTCTACCCAGCACACTGGCTTCCTAACAGTGATGGAGAGGCGAGTGGGTGAGGGACTCTGTGCCTTCCACTTGACCCACTGTCACCGGACGCTTGGCTCCACTCTACAAAGGGGCTTCCACTCTGGTGGCTCAGACCAGAATCTGTCTGTAACGCAGGAGACCTGGGTTCAAACCCTGGGTCAGGAAGATCCCCTGGAGCATGGAATGGCTACTCACTCCATTATCTTGCCTGGGAAATCCCATGGACAGAAGAGCCTGTGAGCTACAACGCACAGGATCACAAAGAGTTGGACATGACTGAGTGACTAACACACATATACTATTTTGTTTACTAAATGTTCTGCTGCCAAAAGAAAGCTTAAAACACCACTACACGGTGCATTGAATAGTTATAGCTCCCATGGATAAAGCACTGAGCCAGGTGCTTTAAATGTGTCACCTTATGTTATTTTATTGAATGAAGAAAGTAAGTTGCAGAATGTAGCCCACCAGGCTCCTCCATCCATGGAATTTTCTAGGCAAGAGTACTGGAGTGGGTTGCCATTTCCTTCTCTAGGGGATCTTCCCAACCCAGGGATCGAACCCTGGTCTCCCACATTGCAGGCAGACACTTTACCATCTGAGCCACCAGGGTATCCCATGTTATTTTACTGAATGAAGAAAGTAAGTTTCAGAATAATATGGACAGTATACTTCCAGGTTTTTGTTTGGAAAAAAAAAAAAATTCTCTTTCTCCCCTACAGATATTTATAAGGGGATAGGAAAGGTCTGGAAGGATCTGTAAACAGTGGCTGCCCCTTGGAGATGAGAGTGCCTGTATATGTGTAAACTTTATGTTTCCATATTTTTAGCTGTCTTTCAGTAAAAAAAAAATTTGTTTTTACAATTTTACAGTAAACATGTATTATTTTGTAATAAAAACAAATCAGTCTTTTCCCCAGCAACTCCAATTTATAGAAAAGGAAATTGAGGCTCAGGAAAAGCATGATAAATGTGTGCATATTACTAGGATCCAAGGTGAACTCTGATGACTTACAGATGTATAGGAGTTCAGATGTAAGAAAGACCATGACATTTGAGCTAGGGCTTAAGAGTTGAGTAGGATTTTCACAGACCAAAATGAAGAGGAAGACATTCCACATAAGAAAATACATGAAGGCAGGAAGCACGGGTCATATTTAAGGAAGGATAATGAGCACAGTTGGATAAAGCACAGAATGGAGGGGAGGGAAGGAAAAAACATCCTTTCAATGCCTACCAGGTAGCAGACATCATTCTAGCTGTTTTATGTAACATATAATTTACTTGTCCAGACAACCCTATGATCAAAAAATCTCTACTTGGCCAAAATCGCTTTAAACAAAGTAAAAAGACAAATGACAAAATGGGAAAAACATGTGCAATTTATATCATGTTTTTATATACAAAGAACCAATCTTCATAAGATTTAAAGAGCTCCTAGAAACAGAAAAGACAGACCAATAGCCGTAGAAGAAAAATCAGCAAAGGAATATGAACAGTTCATGGGGGGGTGGGGGGGGAAGACCCATATATTTCTTCAATATGTGAAAATATGCTCAACTTTTCTCATTCTGAGACGTGCAAATGGAAACAACTCAGGTAGCCTTTTTCAATCCATAAGATGAGCAAAAAGTCCAAAAGTTTAATAACAGATTAATTTGGTGAGATCCTGCAGAAACAGGTAATCTCAGATGCTGCTGGTAGAAATGTTCACCGATACAGCCGATATCGAGAGCAATTTGGCAACGCCCATCCACACCCCACCTGATAGCCACCTGAGGCGAAAGAACTGACTCATTGGAAAAGACCCTGATTCTAGGAAAGACTGAAGCCAGGAGGAGAAGGGGACAGCAGAGGATGAGACGTTTGGATGGCATCATCAACTCAATGGACATGAGTTTGGGTAAACTCCGGGAGTTGGTGATGGACAGGGAGGCCTGGCGTGCTGCAGTCCATGGGGTCGCAAAGAGCGGACACGACTGAGCAACTGGACTGAACTGAACTGAACTGAACTGATCCACACCCCAGTGCATCGACGCTTTGCCCCTGCAGGTCCGCCTGCAGCCACCTTGTTCCTCCCACTCCGTGGCCGGTGCACCCCACACTGGCTTCTCTTGGACGGAAGGCCACCAACTCACAGGCTCCTCCCACCACCATGACCACGAAACTAATGACTGCCGGAACCGGAAGTTTAAAAGCCCCACCCCCTCGCCTCAAGGCGGGACAACTCTCCAAGCTCCACCCTCAGTTAGGCCTCGGCTTGGTTTTCCCAGAACCAGTCCTTGCTTGGCTCTGTCCACCTTCCCATTTTGTTTCCCTCTCTCCACAAAATCACACACCTCAATTGATGTTCCAGCTCCACCTCTAGGGGAATCTGCCCTAAGACACTTGTAAATGTCCACAGTGATGGATGAACAAGATCATTCACAGAAGCCCTGTTTCCTAAGAGCAAAATGTTTTGTAAAGAGTAGATACAATGTAAGTGTCCCTCAGTAGGAGGCTGGTTAAACAAACTAAGAGACACCCATGGGATGGAGTCCTATGCCCTCAAAACAGAAGGACACAGCTCTTCTACATCCATAGGAAAAGCTGTCCAAGATACATAGAAAAATGAAAAAAAAAAAAAAGCCTAAATCTGGCCCACCGACTGTTTTTGTACAAACTGTGACTTAACAATCGTTTTTTATATTTCTAATGGTTGGAAAAAATCAGAAGAATAATATTTCATGACATGAGAAAGAGATACGAAATTCAAATTTAAGTTTCCATAAACACATTTTAATTGGAACCCAGCCACACTCACTGTCTACAACTGCTTTTGCTCTACGATGGCAGAGCTGAGTAGTTGCAGACACCATATGTTGCACAAAGCCTAAAATATTTACTATCTGGCTTTTTATGGAAGAAGTTTGCTGACTCCTGCTGTGGGGCATGTAAACTTTTGTGTAAAAATAGAGAAAATAAGGATACATGTTGAATTTATTTGCATATTCCTAAAGCAACCTTGGAAGGATACCCTGGGAATTAATAAGTGGTTTCCTCTGTGTGTGTGTGTGTGTGTGTGTGTGGGGGGGAGTGGGAAGTGGGTGGTAGGGGAATAAATGAGTGCTACAATTTAATGAATGCTTGCTCTGTGCCAGGCTGTGTGCCGACAGTGCACGTCTCATGCATTATCTCACGAAACCCTCTCCATAATCCTAAGAGTTACTCATTATCCCCATTTTACAGTCAAGAAAACAGAGGGCAGGGAAGTTCTGAAGATCGCCGAACTCGTGAGTACTGAAGCCAGGTTAACAAACCAGGTAAGTTTATGCTCAAGCTGCCCTACCACGTACCATTTCTCCATTGCCATTTCACTGAGGCTGTGAGAATAGGTTTGGGTTCATATGGTCAAGGGCTTGAAATATCAGGGAGGTGTCTGGGCTGCATTGCATGGGTCAGGGGGAGTCCCTAGAGATTTTGGAGCAGCCCACCCCCTTTCACTCATTCAAGAACTTACTGAATGCCTGCCACGTGCCAGGCATCCAGGCCCAAGGATGGCAAAGACTGTCTTGCCCTCTGCCCTAATGGAGACTGAGCAAGGGAATCAGCACTCCAGCAAAGGTGTGAGGGTACAGGGGAGCCATATACCAGCCTTGAGATGCTAGTGGTCTTCAAGCAGGGCTGGAACATGATGGGATGGGCTTTTTGAATGTTTATTATTCTGATGAAAGATTGCCTGCTGGTGGATAGACCAGAAAGGGGAGGGCTGGAGGCCAGCTGGAAGGCTTTGGCTATGGTCTAGGCTAGTAGGGACCAAGGACAGGACCAACAAGAGGGCATGGACTCAGAGGATATTTAATACATAAAGAGTTCCCAGCTGTGGCTCAGACGAATGGGTGGAGGGTGATCCAAGAGCCAAGATCTCAAGGAGAGAGCCAAGAAGTGGCTCAGTTTGGGACCTGATGAGTGCTGGTGTCTTAGGATGGATGTTCCGATGGAAACACCTGGGCTGCAGCACTCAGGAGAGAGGCTGGGGCTGCAGACACAGTCAAGGGAGTCCCGGTGGAGAGCTGGGGGTTCAGGGATGATATCATTCCAAGAGAGTATGCATAACAAACCAGTCCAGAGTTCCGCTGCTGGACTGAGGCATTGCGTCTGCTTCCACATCTCAGTTTCAAAGAGGGAAATATGTTAATGAACAGACGAGTCTCAGTTTTGGATTTTGCTTCCATAAATTTGCCTCCAAACTTTGGCGTCTGCTACTGCTTGTCTGCTAGCACACGATAAAGCCAATGAACAAGCAGTAAAGGAATATTGACGGGAAAATGTGGCAACAGACCATTGTACTTCACTCGACGGCTTGCTCTTTTCAGGGCTCTGTGCATGAGCCTAGAGCCGGTTTTTTATCTAGCGCACACAGACGACAGTCATAGTTTCTGCTAATAAAACTGTCCCCAGCCCTAATCATGGAATTGATTGCATTGATCGTTCATGGTATTGCTTATGACTGCCAGGTCCTCTGACATGGAAACCCTTCGAGAAACACGGGAGTAAAAGAGAAAATAAAGGCAGGCAGAGGAGGGGCCTGGGAATCAACAATGCTGGCATTGAAGAGGTAGAAGGGGAGAGGAGGGAACACCAAGGCAGGAGGGCATGGCTCCAACTCATGGCCTTCTGCTTGGAGGCATGCTTCTGGCCTTCCCGGGACTGCAAGCCCGCTCTTACAGGTGAACACGCCTTGGCACCTCCCAAGGGGCTCAGTCTCCCCTAAGAATCTGGGTCCTGGGGAGGCAGCGGGGAAGCCCTCACAATACTTTGCTCCCTCTCTCCTCCTCACTGGCCAAGCAGATCTCACACCCAGTTCACGATCAGATGACCCTTGTGCCAAATCCCCAGAGACCCAAGGGAGTGCTTCCAGACATCACACTCTAGCCCCCTACTGCAAATCTACCCTGCCTCCACAGAGAACAAGGGGACACCCAGCTCTGGGGGGCGAAGAAGAGGGGACACTACGGCCTTGTCACAGAGCCAGGAGCCTGCTGATTCATGACTGTGTTTTGTCTGGGGGGCCAAGCAGGTGAGGCCTAGGCTTGGCTAAGACAGCGGCCACTCCCCAGCCTCTGGGTATCAGAGTTGCCAGGGTTGGTGGGTTCCCAGGTGTCACGGTAAGGAGGTGAGAACTTGAACTCTGTTCCACTTGTCCTAGACAATAATAATAATGTTGTGCTGTGTACTAATTGTTATATTTGCACTATGTCATCTAATTTTCACAACCACTTTAGGGGCTAGCTACTATTATTAACCCATTTTTCAGAAAATGAAACTGAGGCACAGAGAGGTTAAGGACTTGTCCAGGATCATTTAACTGGAATTACACTGTCCAATAGGACTTCCTGTGACAGTGGAAATGCTCTATAGTTGGCGCCCTCCGATATGCTAACTACTAGCCTCTTGTGGCTTTGAAGCACTTGGAAATGCAATTAGTGTGACTGAGTAACTGAGTTTGATATTAAATTAAATTTAAAGAGGGCTTCCCTGGTGGCTCTAGTGGTAAAGAACCCGCCTGCCAATGCAGGAGACGTAAGAGACCCGGGTTCAATCCCTGGGTCGGGAAGATGTCCTGGAGAAGGGAAAGGCAACCCACTCCAGTATTCTTGTCTGGAGAATCCTACGGAGAGAGGAGCCTGGTGTGCTACAGTCCATAGGGTCACACACAGTTGGACACGACTGAAGTGACTTAGCACACACGCACAAATTTAAATAGTCCCTTCATGGCTGATGGCTACTGTACTGAACAGCACAGTGTAGAAAGTGGAGGAGTTGGGAGTGGAACCCCCAAAATCTACTCTGGCCTGGAGCTGTGTGGTTAGAAGTTTCCCCTGGCTACCCTCACTGCATTCTTTGTCCCCAGGCCCTTGGGTTCCCTGGCAGGCCTGGCCTGGGGGAACTGGCACCCTCCTAAACCTTACTCTCCTGCCTCCACACTGTATTATCCGTCATCAGATGGCAGGAGGATGTGGCAGGAAAGAGACGGGATTTCCAGAAGACACGGTCCCAGGATCATGTCACAGGGAGCAGGTTTCAGCATGGCTTGAGGAAGGACATGGCTCTAAAAAGCCACAGTTGTCCCAGTGACATGGTGGTCCCTGGAGAGACAGGACCATCTTGTCCCAGGAATCGAATAGCTCCCCCCTCCCATACCAGAAAGGAAACAGCAGGCATTCCCGCCCGGGATGGGGCTCTGGGCCCGTGACATTTGAGATACAGGGAGGTGACGTGGTCAGTGGGCTGATCCCGGGGGACTCAGGCCTTCCCCGCCCCCGCTGTCTGGCCCTAGGATGCTGCCTCGCCAACACTGGCACCCCCATGCCTCGCTGCCCTCCCAAAAGGTCCCCCCACGTATCTCCAGACCTTCCCTGCTGCTGGTCCTGCTGTGCCCACTCACTTGACTCCTTTGGGCCCACTGGTCAGCCTAAGGTCCCCACCCAGCCCCACCCAGCCCCACCCGGGTGGCCGCCTGTGAGTCACCTCCCCCTGCTCTGAGGTTTGCGCCTGGAGTTTTCTCTGAGGTCACACCCAGGTCCGAGAGGTCTGGAGCTTGCGCACAAGCACCCAGGGGATGCCCCTGCCAGGCTGATGGATAGGGAGGGGGCAGAACTTGGGGAGCCTCCCTGCCCAGAACTGTACCCAACTCTGCTCCCTGCGGCTTGAGAGAGAACGCAGTGCCCTGCTTCCTTGTGGGCAGACAAGAGTCAGAGGCTGGCGGAGCTGTGCACGGAGCTGTGCACACCCGGAGACTGAGGCCTGGCTCTCGCTGCTGGAGCAGCCTTACGTGGGTGCTGCCTCAGTCTCCCAGTGGTCGAGAAACCTCTCTGAGCCTCACTGCACTCCACTCCATGGACCCCTGATGCCTCGCTCAGCTGTGGACGTTTTACCGCTGAGCAGGCGGCCCGCCTCACCAGCTGCCCAGCCCACGACTCTTGAGGCTGCATCACCCTTTTCCTCTCCTGGAGGGGCCAGGCAGTTGGGCAGGAAGCCAGAGAGGCTGCCCAGGCCCAGAGATCACACCTCAGGCACTTCAAGGGGGCAGAGCAGGGAGGAGAAGGCGCCCTGAGGGGCTGCCCAGGGTACCAGGACATGCTCCTCAGTTTCTACACAAACGTCATTTTGCCCTAGTGGGGACCTGCCAGGCAATCACCTTTTCCCCTCCTTCTGGTCCAGCAGGACCATCCAAAGGGCTGTGGTGTGGCCAGGGACACAGACCCCCAGAGGGGAGAGGAGGGGCCTGGATCATACCCTGTTTATGTCTTTCGTGGAGTCCTCACAATGCTGGGCCCACAGCTGGGCTTGTGTGCTAAGTCGTTCAGTCGTGTCCGACTCTGTGCGACCCTGTGGACTATAGCCCACCAGGCTCCTCTGTCCATGGGATTCTCCAGGCAAGAATACTACAGTGGGTTGCCATGCCCTCCTGCAGGGAATCTTCCCAACCCAGGGACTGAACCAACATCTCCTGTATCTCCTGCATTGCAGGCAGATGCTTTACCGCTGAGCCACCAGGGAAGCCCCAAGGATGACAATACATAATAGCAAGTAGCTACACAGCGCTTGTATTTGCCAGGTACTTTACTAAGCACTTTATAAATGAAATAAATCGTCATTATATGAGGAAGTGGGTATTATTATTATGCCTGTTTTACAGGTGAGGCGGAGTTGCTAGGTATCTTGCCTAAGGTCATACAGCCCATAACTAATAGAGCTGGGCATCGGACACAGGTGACCTGCCTCTGCATCAGGTCCCGGGGCCTGTACACTAAACCTCTGCCTAAGTCCAGGCCTTATGTTTTGAATCTCATGTACAAAAGGGAAGCCTGGAAGGCAAGTGTTTTTATCAGGGAGGAACAAGATTAAAAATGGTCTCTTAGGAAGGCAATCCTGCACGACTCCTCCCTGGAGCCCACCCTGCCTGGACAAGAGCACTCTCCTCCCCCACCCCCACCTCCCAGGGCATTTGTGGCTCTCCCCACAGGTGACGGGGGTGAGGTGGTGAAGTCTTGGAGCCGCAGGACTCCACACACCCCACCTGGGTCAGTTACTGCTGTGCTAACGGCGTCCCAGGCGCGGAACAAACATCACCTGAGAAAGGACCCCAGTGCCCTGGGAAGCGGGGCTCACTCCCCAGCACCTGTGGGGCACATGCACTGTGGAGGCGGTAAGTCACTGGCCCCCAGCTCATGGGTCTCACGGGTGGCACAACTCCAAACCAGGCCTACTGGACTCCAAAGCTCATCACGCTCCTCCCTCCACTGCACCTCCACCCTCGCCACAAGCTGGCGTTGTATGAATTCCAAAGAAGTGCAAGAAAAAAGGAAGAGGCTGGGGAGGTAAAGAGGTGAAGGAAAGAAAACATGAGTCAGGGCCTTTGGGCACAGATCAGAGGAGAAGAAGAGGCCTTTAGGCTGGGGAGGTTGAGCTTGGACCTCTTCCCAAAGCCTTGAGAAACTTGGTATACGGACTTCTCACCACCACCAAATTGGCCATGAGATACCCACCTCCTGAATCCGGAGCTCCCAGCCTGTGGTCTCTGGGACCCATCTCTCCCTTCCATGTATACCCACCCCCAGCATACACACACACACACACACACACACACACACACACAGACTGCTTAGTTGGCCTGCCTAATTGGACAGCAAACACAGGCCTGCAACCTCAGATGAGTTTACCCACTTCTGGACCTGCCCGAACAGGCTTGCTGTAGACAGAGGCAGCTGGTGTCTGGGTCAAGGATATACTTCTCAGGGGCTGGTCAAAGTCTTGGCAGCCTGCAACCAGCCTGCCCTACCAGGGTCTGGAACTCCACCCTGGGACCAGATTTCTA
This sequence comes from Bos mutus, assembly GCF_027580195.1. Taxonomy (NCBI): domain Eukaryota; kingdom Metazoa; phylum Chordata; class Mammalia; order Artiodactyla; family Bovidae; genus Bos; species Bos mutus. The sequence continues at coordinate 22,874,083 of NC_091626.1, read as the reverse complement.
AAAGACCTGGGAAGAAGCCTTCGCTCATCCCAAACCTACCAACTGATTATGTGCGAGACGTCTGCTTGAGGCACTTCATTTTAAAAATTTTACTAGGCTGTTCATGCTTGAGAGCTACTTAATTAGTGCAATCCTAGGTTATAAAAATGATCACTTTCTGTTTTACAGAAGAGAAAACTGAGGCACAGAGAGAGAAGCGGTTTATTTGCCCACTCTCACCAACAGCAGGGAGGTGCTGGGGTGGCATCTCAAAGCCTGAGTGCCTGACCTTTGCTGGATGGCATTCCCCAACCTGCTGCTTACCCTTGACTATGACGGGAAATCTCAACAGGACCAGAGACACCTTCAAGTAGTCTGGGCAAATTCTCAAGAGTTTCCAGTTACTCCCGTTGCTATAAACAAAAGTCTCAGTAACCCCAAAGTTTGGGGACAAATAAGATAAGATGAGTGCCATTCATAGGACACTTAAAAGGTGCCAGATTCATTTATGCATATTAGTAACTCTTCCTGACAATTCTATAGTGGTGAATATCCCCATCTTACAGATGAGAAAACTAAGGCTTGTGAGCTCAAATCACTTGTTCTGGACAGCATAACTGTTAAGTGGCTGAACTGAGAGTCTAACCCAGACTTATCTAGCTATAAGGCATAAATTATGTCACGATTGCTCCCTCACACACTGTTATTGCCTGCTGTATGGGCTCTGACCTTGACCCAAGGACCTCAGAAAAAGAACGCAATGTGGAATCAGCTTGGTGCCAATGGTGTGGCTTGCCCGGGGTCTCAAGAGGATGCCCCCACCCCTCAGAGGACCAGATGCCCTCCAGAGGCCTCAGAAGACCCCCACCCATTGCTGGCTGCGTGCACCCTTGGGTGAACAGGTCAGGTAGCAGTGAGGAGTTGAGGCTCCAGGAGGAAACCGCGGTGAGGGCGACCAACTGGAAGCAGAAATATGGTAGCTCCAGAGGTTTTGATTTGCAATTTTCATTTTGCAAGGAATGGGGATTTTTTTTTTTTTTCAAAAAGCACTGGACTTCCTTGAATTTTAGACCTTTCACAAATATTTTTTTAGGACAAAAAAGAAGAAAAAAAAAACCCACAAAATGCCTGTCACAGCTACTCACTTCCACAATGAATCATGGACACAAAACCACAGCTATGTGGCTAACAAAGAAACTATGTGTTTTCACATCTCGTTATTGGAAATCATTTAGCAATCTTCGCTATGTCATCTGCAGACAGACAGACGGATGCACAGACACACCCCTCTGAGTCCTAAGTCGCCAGTCGTACAACCACGGTCATTGGATGACTTTGCATTTCACCCATTTTCCCTTTCTAATCCTTTTCTGGAAAATTACCCTACAAGGCTTAAATCTTCCTCCTTAGCTGCTCTCCAGAGGTGGGTGTGGTGTGTGTGTGTGTGTGTGTGTGTACGCGTACACACACACACACACACACACACACGTGTGTGCATGCCAGTGACTGGAGGGGGAGGCTAAGACACCGATTCAGTTAATTTCACAAGTGGAAACAAGTATACATTTTCAGACTCCCTTTTTTATTGCTGTTATCATAATAGCGTTGTACTTTGGTAAAGTGATTTCCACCTGGGAAGCTTGCAGTGCCTTTTCTGACAGTGGCAAATTAATTAACTGATGGCAGATTTACAGATTGCATAACTGGAAAAACTACTGGACCCATAAATCAGAAACTTCCTCTGCGTCCCGGACAAGAGGCGAAACCTGATATATATTTGAAAACCTTGAGCTCAAAAGGAGAATTCACAGGGCCTGAAAAATCTCCATTATGATTTTTGAGGCATGTTCTCTCTGTACAGCTTTCCGCCCACTCCCTGTCTCTCCCTTTCTCTCTCTCTCTCCCTCGCGCACACACACACACCCACATCAGAGGGCAACATTCCCTGAGCAGCCACAGTTCCGTACAAAGCAACCGGATGGGAAGGACATTCCCCTGGGGCATGTGAAAAACAGCACAGACTGTCTTCCAGTTCCCTTCTGGCTTCATCCCTCCCTAACCTTTCCTTTCAGACAAAAATCCTAGAGGACTTTGGTCAGTTAAATGCTATGAGTACAGCCACAAGCTTGAAATGTTTGTTGTTACTACTTTTTTAAGTCAGATGCTGGAAACTGCATATATTAAAACGTTTTAATGGCCCCAACAATCTCCTTCAGGCTTTCTCGCCAGCTTTCTGGAATTTTCTGAAAAAAACACAAAATGCCTTGCCAAGTCCTCAGCAGCTCCCACACCAAGCTGGCTGCTCTGTGCTTGCCTGAGTTCACCTGCTCTTGAGTTATTTAGCAAAATGGCCATGAGCACGAGATCCAGTCTTGATCAGAGTTGGGCTGGAATGCCCCTTCCTGTCAGTTTCTTCCTTGTGGAGTATCCTTCTCATAGGATCATTGTGAGCATTGGCTAAGGGGCTGGGTATCTCCCACTTGCCCCTGTGGACTTCTTTCCACCCTACTCTAGGCTGTAGGAGGCTCCTTTGCTCTCTGTCTTCCAGTCCTGCTCAGCCCACGTGGGACCCCAGCAAGAGGGCAGAGGGAGTGGAGGTACTGACCCTCTAGTTCCCTCCTGATGGACCACTGTGGGCGGGGGCTGTGGGGTGGGGGGCTCTATTCCTCTGCCAGAGGCCTGTTATGGTCCTTGCCTGTGGCTACTCTGGGTTCCAGTAACCACTGACCCCTTGCCCCTCAGACCTGCAGGGCTCAGGGTTTCCCGATACTCTGCTTCCCTTGTTGTTTCCTCTGACCTGTTCCTGCCTTTGCAAATAGACCCTTTATCAAACTGCCCCCTTGGAGTGTGCTATCTGTTTCCTGCTGGAACCCTGACTGTTACAGACAAGAGTCTCAGCTCTCATGTATTGAGCACTTAGTTATGTGACTCAGCACTTTATCCACTTCGACTCACGGAGGTGAAGAGATTCGCACAACATCAAATGGCTGGTGAGCAACAGAATCAGATGACATGAGGTCTGACTCATGACCCGTGCTCTTAACCTCTGTGCTGTATGGGTATTAACTGAAGTGGTGCCTGTAGAGTGCTTTGCACGGTAGGGCTGGCTGACTCAATAAGGCTCCGTCAGTGGTAGGTTAAAATAGCAACCATGCCACACTCAGAAAACCCACAGTCCTAAATTCTACTCCAACATAACACTAGCCCAACCCTAACCACAGAACAAAGGTTAAAACCGCATTCTAATACCACACGAAAGTCGTACTCTGATCCATCCTAACCACCACCCCATCGTGAGCTAGAACCTCACCTCGACCACAGCCTTCCTGTCAATTTCCTCCTTGGGGCGTATCCTCCTCAGTGGGTCATTGTGAGGACTGGTTAAGGTGCTGGAGATCTTGCCCCTGGGGACCACTCTCCACCCTACTCAATCGGAAACCAAACATTCCTCACTGTACCCACAAAGCTAGACACCCACTCAGGGTGAGGCTAGGATGAGGGCTGTGGGGAGCACTGGGGAGCCTCCCTGCCCCTCTGTGCCTGGGAGCTTGCCTGAGACGGGTACACCTCGCACCCCATCCACCTGTACTCCGCTCACTGGGCTCAACAAAGACATTTGTGCGGCATCCACTTCCCGCGTGTCACTGAGCTGGTGACTTTGATGAGGCGAGAACCAGGAGAGGCAGGTAGCTCAGCTACACAATGCCAGGAGCAGAGCAGGGGCCAGTAGATCCTGCTGGTGGTGATGATGAAAGGAGAATTAGAGGAGGAAGATGCTTTCTCCATCACTCGGCTGCAGGCTCTGGGGCAAATCAGAGGTAAACAGCTCCTATCTCAGAGATCTGCAGAGAGTTGGGGCCAGGGCTGGGCCAGGAGGGAGACCCTTTCTGAAACCCAACCTAGGGAGGGTCCTGATAATCCTCGACTCTGGGATAATCCTAGAAAAGGGGCTCAGGCAGCCTTCATCAGAGATTTCAGGGCCCCCTTAGGTCAGATGTCCGCCTTCAAGCTTCAGTATGAGAGGGAGGAAGAGAAGTGTGCAGGAAGCAGAAACCATTTTCCTTGAATCCGCCCACTTGCTCTGGGTGGGAATGAAGAGGTATTAGAAGGCCTGGGGCCCCCTCCTTCTTTGAGCACTCAGAGGCTGGAGCGACACAGAAGTGTCTGCCCTGGGCCCAGCGTGGTGGAAGGAACAGGCGTGCGCTCTGCTGCTTGGAGAGAAGGCACACCAGCCCCGCCCTCCTCACGACCTCTGTCGGACCCCGTTGGCCTAGAGCGAAAGCCTTGCAAGACTGTGCACCTGGAGCCTGTGTCCTTTTGTTTTCGTGCATAGGTACCCTAAGGCCAGCCATGGCCCTGAACTCCGTGGCCCTCGGGTATTTGTGTGGGTTGAGGAGGTGCATGTCTGTACCCCATGAAGTCTAAAGGTCCACCTCCCTTTTGGAGAGATATGGGAGGGGCCTCGGCAGCCAAACCCAGCTGGAGGGGACTGCCTTGAAGCAACACTCTTTATGGGGGAAATGGGAGTCACTTTCCTCCTGGAAAGAAGCCAGGTCCTGGGTCACCACATACAGTTGCACAGGCTGTGCACTGCATAATTCTTGGAATACCTGTCATAGAGACTACGATGTGACAGACATCAGGGGTGTGACTAGGGGCTGGAAGATCCAGCACTCACAGCCTGGCCCCCTCCTCTCTGCAGTGGAAACAGAGTGCTTCAGACCCACCCCGTTACTCCAAGCAGTTTCTGCCTGGCAGGGATAGGTGGGGCTGGCAGGGGTTGAGTGCCAAGGGACCGTGCAGAAACCTTAATGTGGCCCATGTTTCCAGAACCCTCTGCAAACAGCAGGGAGGAGGGGACAGGGAGGTGAAGGAAGCTTTCAGCTGAGACACAGGTCTCTTCTACTCTCTTCAAAAAGCAGCAGCAGGGCTTCTGTGACTTCAGACTTGGGAAAATAAAACCCTTTCCATTTGTTCTGGCTGGAGGCCCACGAGTGAGCGTCTCCCTGACTCCCCTCTGAGCCCTCCCTCTTCGGAACCTGCAGCCCCAGGGAAGAGCATTCATGGGACTCTTCTAAGGCCTAAGAGATAGAAGGAACCGGGAGGAGGCCCCTTTACAGCTGCCTCAGCGCCCACCAGACTCCTGGCACTCCTAAGGGTCTGCTAACCCCTATTCTGTCTGCGCTCCAGCCACCCTTAGGGAAGAAGCATTGCTCTCCGCTTGCCTGGCTCCAGACTTCCGAGGCCAAGGGGCACAGGGTGAGCAGGTACCCACCTGCTGGGAGGACTGGGAGAGCCCCTTCCTGATCAACAACGTGCCAGGGGATGAGCTGAGGGTCAGCTCAGAAGGGAAGGGATCTGAGACCAACTTTCCTGGCTCCAGGCAGCAGCAGAAGATACATGGTGATAGAGACGTTCATTCAGTATATATTATGTATTTGTTGAGTGCTTACTGTATGCCAGGTACTGTTCTAGGAGCTGGGGATATGCCACTGAACAAAACAGCTCACACTATACTTGGGGAAAAACAAGACAATACACAATAAACATAACAAGTAAATTATATGTTCTGTTAGAAAGTGGAAAATGGAAAGTAATGTGGAAATTAAAAACCAGATGAGAGGATGCTCAAGTTGGAGGTTTACGATATTAAATAGTAAGAAAATAGGAGATATCTCCCCTTTGGGAAGGAGCCAGGTTCAGGGTCACCATGCACAGTGGCGCAGGTTGGGCACTGCACAACTGTGGGGTAGCTGGCACAGAGGCCATAATGAAGCACATCCCCAGGTGTTGAGTCCAGTGGCTTAGGCTAATTTTAAAAGGTTAAAACTTTACAGAGGTAGTCAGGGAGGCCTGCTTCTGAATGCGACTCAGGCATGTATAGGGAGCATAAATAACTCAGCCCACTGCCAGGACTGCTAAATAACAGCAGTAATCAGCATTTGCAAGGCACATTACAGTTCACAAATCCATCTTTCACCCACATTATTTTAGTTAATCTTCGCAACCTTCCAGAAAGGAAAGATCCCTCCCACTTTACAAATAGAAACATTGAGGCTCAGTGAAGTTAAGTGGGTTGCCCAAGGTCCGAGACTAGTTAGAGGCTTAGCTTGGAAGTCAAATTGCATACTCTGCTTCTAAATCTTTTCAAAATAGTATAGTCATGATCCTAAGGGTTGGGGAATTCCAGAAAATCCCTAGGGGGGAAAGCTTGGGGCTCAAAGTTATAAAAACAAATCAGGAAAAAAAAAACCACTAAAAAAAGAAAAGAAAAGAAAAGGAAGGAAGGAGTTCAACCCCCGGAGGTCCTGAAAACTTGACTCACTCAGGATTGCAGGGCTGAGTCAACAGAGCAGAGAGGCGCCACTTGATGGGCCTGAGGGAGCAGGTGATGCAGGATAAAAGATGCAGGCTGATTAAACCCACTGCAGCCTTGCCAAGGAGGACTGGAGGCTTCCTGTCAGGGAGAGCTAAGATCTGCCCTTAGCAGATGAAAGGCAAGACGTATCCTTGTCACCACGGTGAGAGTGGGTAAAGGGGGAATAAGCACATTTCACTATCGTGGATAGAAAATGGCCAAGTTGTCGGCCAGAGTCTGACACCGCTAGCTCTTGACCTCAGAGAGAATCCACTTGTTGATTCTCATTTACAAATATGGAAACTGAGGCCTGGGGAGGACGAAGGGCTTTTCCAAGGTTTCCTAGCGTGAGTCCGTCTCTCATCAGGTCCTGGGTGTACTGGAGACTAATCTTGGGTCCAAGGGACTGGAATGAAAAAGAGAGAGGACCAAGAGGGGATCATGTTGCCCGCAGGAGCGAGCAGGATGTGGCAGGATGCTGGAGCCCAGAGCGGCAGAAGGCAGTAGGAGGGAGGAGGCTTCAGCTGGAGCCAGGCTCGGAGGACCAGACAAGCCTTCCGCCTGGCCCAGAGGCAGGATCTCCTGGGTCCCAGGACAGGCCTGCTACCTAGCTGCCAATCTTTGCCCTGCCTCAGTTTCCCCTTCTGTAAGCCCAGATTGTGGGTTGGAGAAAAAAACTGCTTCTGGCAAATGGGGTATCTCACTGATTTGTCATAAACATGAGAAGTGGGCAAGTACGGTAAGGGATTTTTTTCTGGACACCCCACTAATCACTCTCTGTGCATTATTTCAAGGAACTCTCACAGCCACCCCAAGAGATGGGCATCACTGTTCCCGCTTCAAAGAACTTGAGTTGCAGTGAGGGGAAGCGACTTGCTTGATAGTTTTCAAGGACACTAGGGTTTAAATGCTGCTGGACCCCAAAGCAACGGCACCCCACTCCAGTACTCTTGGCCTGGAAAATCCCATGGACAGAGGAGCCTGGTAGGCTGCTGTCTATGGGGTCGCATAGAGTCGAACACGACTGAGCGACTTAACTTTCACTTTTCACTTTTCATGCATTGGAGAAGGAAATGGCAACCCACTCCAGTGTTCTTGCCTAGAGAATCCCAGGGAGGGCGGAGCCTAGTGGGCTGCCGTCTATGGGGTCGCACAGAGTCGGACACGACTGGAGCGCCTTAGCAGCAGCAGCGGCAAGACCCCAAAGCCCAGTGCTTTCCCAGCACACACACAGTGGGGTTGCCTCCTTGCACCTGCTGCCCTGTCCCCAGGGACCTGGTTTGTTTCCAGGTCATTGATCTCCTGGCCAAATGCCTTGTTATTCTGTTAGGAAGGATGCCTGGGTCCCCGCTGCGGTGGTTCACGGTGCAGACTGGCAGGGACCACCCCTTGGGGCAGAGTCCCTACAGCCCCTGCAGGAGGCCTGGGCGCGAAGGGAGGCAGCACCTCCTGCAGGAAGTCTGCAGGCTCGCTCTCAGCCAGAGCAGGTTAAAGGTCACACATCAGGAAGTCCCCGGGGGGCCAGAGTGGAGACATGGGGCTGAAGGATGCCAGGGGTCCTCCCGAGGAGGCGAGTTCTACACCTGCCCACCCTGCAGGCACACACAGCCACACGTGCCCAGTGGCACAGCCAGGCCTGAGTCAGGAGCTGCCCCAGTGCCCCTGCCCTTCCTCCCTCTCCCCACAGACGAGAGCCCCGAGAGGCCCGGCACACCCCCCGAGCCTTGTTAGCAGAACGGGGACTTTGGGAACCCACCGCAGGGTTTGTGAGAAGTGAAGATGACGGGGAGAGAGTCGAGCTGCCCTCAGCCCTGCTGGCTCCACTCCGTTCTAAGCCAGTCATGTTCAAGGTGCTGGAGACACATTGCAGAGAAGAGAGAGAAAACCCCCATCCTCCTGGGCCTGACATTTTACTGAGGTAAGAAAAAGAATAGTTGGGTAGGGGGTAGGGAGTGTTTGGGGGTGTGCAGTTTCAAATCAGAGGAGAAACAGAGACACAGACAAAGAGAATAAACGTATGGACACTAAGAGGGGAGGGGAGACTGGGGTGAACTGGGAAACTGGGACTGACAGATACACACAGTTGTTGTCGTTTAGTCACTAAGTCGTGTCCAACTCTTTCGTGCCCCCATGGACTGGAGCCCAACAGGCTCCTCTGTCCACCGGATTTCCCAGGTGCAAATACTAGAGTTGGTTGCCAGTCCCTTCTTCAGGGGATCTTCCCGACCCGGGGATCAAACCCACGTCTCCTGCATCGGCAGGTGGATCCTTTACCACCGAGCCACCAGAGAAGCCCATATATACACTACTGCTTCTGCTGCTTAGTCGTTCAGTTGTGTCTGACTCTGTGCGACCCCATGGACTGCAGCCTGCCAGGCTACTCTGTCCATGGGCTTCTCTAGGCAAGGGTACTAGAGTGGTTTGCCATGCTCTCCTCCAGGGGATCTTTCTGACTCAGGGATCAAACCGGGTCTCCTGCACTGCAGGCAAATTCTTTACTGCTGAGCCATCAGGGAAGCCCCATATATATACTACTATGTATAAAATCCATAGAAGAAAATGGCAACCCACTCCAGTATTCTTGCCTGGAGAATCCCAGGGACAGAGGAGCCTGGTGGGCTGCGGTCTATGGGGTCACACAGAGTCGGACACGACTGAAGTGACTTAGCAGCAGCAGCAGCATAAAATCCATAACTAATGAGAACCTACTGTATTGCTCAGGGAACTCTACTCAGTGCTCTGTGGTGACCTAAATGGGAAGGAAATCCAAAAAAGAGGGAATATATGTATACATATAACGATTCTGACCCCTAAAACCTTTTGATAGAGGATGCAGTGGTTGGATGGCATCATCGATTCAATGGACATGAACTTGGGCAAACTCTGGGAGATGGTGAGGGACAAGGGAGGCCTGGAGAGTTGCAGTCCATGGGGTCACAAAGAGTCAGACACGACTTGGTGACTGAACGACAACAATAGGTGATTCATTCTGATGTACAGTAGACACCAACACAACATTGCAAAGCAACTGCACTCCAATAAAAAAAATTTAAGTAAAATAAAATCAGGTGAACGCGTCCAAGAGTCCCACTGAGAAGGGAAGACTTGGAGTGGGAAGGAAGTGAGCCCTGTGCATATGTGACTGGGAAGAGGGTTTGATGCAGGTTGAATTGGGTGCTCCTCTGCCCCCACAAAAGGTATGTTGAGGTCCTAACTGCCAACCTGTGAATATAACTTTATTTGGCTATGGGGGGGAGTGGTTCAAATGTCATTAAAGTTAGATGAGATTCTACTGGATTAAGGTGGACCCTAAATCCAGTGACTGCTATTCTTACAAGAATCCCCCCCACCAACACACACATAAATAATACAGCATGTATTTTGAGAGGCAGAGACTAGGCTGATGCAACTACAAGCCAAGGGACTTGCAGGATTGCAGGCAGCCTTCAGATGCTGGGGGAAAGCATGGAACAGATTGTCCTCAGAGTTTCTAGAAGGAACAGCCTTACCAAGACTTTAATTTTGGGCTCTTCCCTTCTGAACTGTAAGAGAATACATTTCTGTTATTTTAAGCCACTCTGTTTGTCCTTATGGCAGCCCTAGGAAAGGAACACAGTGTTCCAGGGAGGGGGTACAGCAAGTGCAAAGGCCCTGAGGTGGGAGCATCTCTGGCATATTCCAGGGAAAACCCACTGGTCCATGTGGCAGAAGCAGAGTAAGTGAGTGGTAAGAGCTGTGTTGGAGATGTTTGGGGGCCAGATCACTCATGTAGGGCCGCCTTTGTGAAATGTCCTTGATCAGAGGAGCTGTGACACTGCAGGTGGAGGGTCCCAGCTGGAACGGCTGCAGTGTGTGGGTGTGGCTGGCCCCCATGGTCTCTTTCCCCTCATGTTATGCCTTTGAACACGTTACATGAAATGGCAAAAGGAAATCGAGTTTGCAGGTGGAATTACAGTTGCTAATTAGCTGACCTTAAAATGGGGGGTGTCCTGGCTTATCCAAGGGGGCCCATGTAATCATATATGCCCTTAAAAGTGGTAGAAGAAGGCAGAGGAGTCAGTGAGAGATTCAGCTGGAGAGGGAGGCAGAGGGGAAGAGTTAAAACATGAAGCGTTCACCCGCTGTTGCTGCCTTTGAAGATAGGAAGGTGGCAAGAGGCCAAGGAATGTGGGCGGCTTCTAGATGTGATGGCCCTCAAGTGACAACCATCAAGGAAGTGAGGACCTTAGTCCTACAACTGCAAGGAAGTGAATTGTGCCAACAAACAACCTGAATGAGCAAGAAAACAGATTCCCTCCGCACCCGGCCCCCCGCCCCGGAGCCTCTGGGAACTCAGCCCTGCCGACCCCTTGCCATTAGTCTGGTGAGCCCCATGTCAGATGGCTGACCTATAGAACTGAAGGATCATATATGCAGCATTGTTTTAAACATCTAACTTTGCAGGGTGTGCGAAGAGGAGGAGATAGAGGAGGAGAGGGAGAGATGGACAGAAACAGTGGAAAGAAGCCTGCCTTCTCAGGGAACAGTCTACTGAGAGCCATCACCATGGGCCTCAGAGCTTCCCAGACATTTCTCCTCCGATCCCGCCTGTCCTCCTCAACACTCCCCCTTGTTGCTGCAGTGCTGACCAAGCCCGCCGAGGATGTCCCCAGGGCCCTGCCTCTACGTCCTCAGACCAGACTAAGAAGCAACCCCCGTGGAGTCCCTCCCATTCTGAGAAGTGTTGTGATGCCTCCCCTCCCCACTCCCCCATAGGGCTGGTGAGAACGGTCCTGGTGGAGAAGCCAAGCCAGCCAGAAACCACTGCTGATGCCACTGCTGGGTCACACCACCCCTGAGGCTGGGGCTGGGCTCTGGTTTCTCCCCAGAGCAGGTCGGCACGCGCACACACACGGCGTCCCAGTTGTTGGCCTGCTTTTTGCCACTCAGGTCCCCATAGCAAAGAGAACTCGTCCACTGATGGTTAACACATACTGAACACTAACCCGTATCTTATTAGTGCTCACATTAGGCACCGTACTACATGCTCTACTCACATGGTCTCATTTCCTCCCCTCTGCAATCCCATTAGGAGGAGATACTGACTCAGAGAGGTTGGGATATTTGTCTGATGTCACACAGTGTTAGTCACTCAGTCGTGTCTGACTCTTTGTGACCCCATGGTCTGTCCATGGGGATTCTCCAGGCAAGAATACTGGAGTGAGTTGCTGTGTCTGTCTCCAGGGGATCTTCTCAACCCAGGGATCAAAGCCGGGTCTCCTGCATTGCAGGCAGATGCTTTACCATCTGAGCTACCAGGGCTTCCAGGGTGGTTCAGTGGGTAATAAACCTGCCTGCAGCGCAGGAGATGCTGGAGATATAGGTTTGATCCCTGGGTGGGGAAGATCCCACTGGAGAAGGGCACTGCAACTCATTCTAGTATTCTTGCCTGGAGAATCCCATGGACAGAGAAGCCTGGCAGGCTACAGCCCATAGGTCGCAAAGAGTTGGACACAACGGAGTGACTGAGCACAGCAGATGTCACACAGCTAGCTGGTAAATCCAGAACTGGACTCCAGGAGTCTCTGAATCCAAACTACAGTCTTAGACTCTCACACATCAAGGTGGGAGGGGGTCCCTGGACCAGCAGCATCAGCATCACCTGAGATCATAATAGAGAGGCTGACCCCAGACCTGCCAAATCAGAGGCTGCATGTTAACAAGTTCCTATGTTAACAAGTTAACACGAGTCACATGCCACCGCAGGCTGAGAAGCACGGGTGTGAAGCACTGTTTTCCAGGCCTGCTCGTCCTAGGCTGTCATAACCACCTCCTTCCCCCAGTCTCCTGAGGCTCTTTCCCAGCTGCCTGGCTCCTGCTCCCCAGGTGCGGCAGGCTCTCTGCCCAGCCTGGGGAAGAAGTCTGAACCTGAGTCTCAGAGGGAGTCTCCGGGCCTCTGCAGCCAGCCCAGGCCACAGCTGGACAACATCAGTCCACGTCTGGCTCTCGTAGGGCGTGCTGCCTGCTGCCCGAGGCTCTCCCATGCGCCCCCCACCACTGCCCCCTCGCATCTTCCTTCTGAGACACAAGTCCCTTGGCCTCTGTCTAGTGCTGTCCTGAAGGCAGCCTCTGGCCGTCAGCAGCCCCTGCAGTGTCTCCCCGCCCTGCTCATTTTGCACCCCGCCCTCCTAGAGTGCCCACTGCATTTATGTCACCCCCTTTATCTGGACACCAAAGGCCTGTCCAAGTTGCCATCAGGAGAGAGGCCAGGGCTGCTTGGGAAAGCTGGCCAGGCTCACAGGAAATGTCTGACACCACCAGGCAAGTGGGACTTGGCCTCCCAAAGCAAAACACAGCTGGGCCGACAGCGGGCCGCTCGGACTTTCCCAGATTTCATGGCATTGAGGCGCCAGGGCAGAGAGAGAGAGACCGTGCTGGCCTGGAGGCTGTAGCTCATTAAAAACATCACAGTAGTCCCTGGCCAGGGAGCCTGTGAAGCTCAGAGAGGACAGCCCTGCTGTGGGGCCAGAGACCTCACCCCGGGCCTTTGTCCTCCACTGCCTCCCGCTTACGGGGGACCCTCCCCGGGGACCAAAGCCTCACAGGGTTCGTCTTCCTCCCCTCCCGGCCTCCTCCTCTCCCCAGCATCGCGCCTCATCCGTGTTCTCCTTCAGCTTGTGTTGACTACAGAGTGCCGGGGGTAATGTGAGGCACCAGACACGTCTATGAAAGAGGAGGACGCGGTGGTCCCTGCCCTCAGGGAGCTCCTGGTCCAGGGAGCAAATGAAGAGACCATCCTGAGGCCAAGTAAGAAGTGCGGCACCCAGGAGGCATGGCCCCCTCCCCACGGCAGCGGGGGTGGGCGTGCCCTTGGTTTCCGGGCAAAGTGAGGGCTCAGGGCCAAGCGGGCCCTTTGTGAGGTCACTCTTAAGTTGGGACCAAGCGACAGAAAGCCACGCAGATGGAGTGATTTCTGCAAGGTGGCATTGTGGGGACATCCAGCCTGAGACAGGCACTGACTTCCAGGGCGCAGGCCGCACAGGCTGATTGCAGACACAGGGCACAGACTCCAGGGACGTGGGCCAAGCATGTGCTGCAGGAGGTCAGAGCTGGGCAGACACGACGGAGGGGGTGCTTTCTGGAGGAAGTGGGACTGGGCTTTGAAAAAGAGGAGCTGGAGAGGCTGGGAAGATGGGGCAGGGCATGTCAAACAGTTCCGACTCAAGGATCCAAGGGGACAGAATGACCTGCCAAGCAAGCACCAACACAGAGGGATAAATGCACTATAAAATGAACAAATCCCACAAGCCAAAAGAAGCTTTGGGGAGAGGGGCAGGGGGAAGCCCGGCTAGAAGATTGGATTCTGCTTCCACCCTGCTTCCAGGACCGGCCCTGGAGCTGCCACCCCTGGGGCTCCTCCAAGTGCCTTTGCACCAGGCCGGCCCACCTTGGACCCAGAGCTGGGACCCATTAGAACAAGGTTCAGGCCCTGCCCAGCTGGTCACAGCCAGTCCCAGGCGGTTCGCCGTGCCCCCTGCCTTGCCCACCTGGCCCTTAGCTCTGCCTCTCTCTCTGCTCTGGCATCCCAAGGCCTTGGCCAAAGAGTTTGGCTCCTCTGGTTTGGACTTTGGTGCTCCCTAGGCCTTGACCCAAGTTCACCCTTCTGCTTTTTTCTGCTCCTGGCTGCCCTCAAAAACCACCTGCTCGCTTGGGTGGTGAAACACCCCTACCAAGACCCTGGTCTGTCCCCGCTCTCCCCCTTCAGAGTGGCTGGACAACCTCAAGCTCCTTTCCTTTCTCTCCTGAGCTTTCCCACTGGGGACCTGGCCTCGAGGTCAGCCTCCTCCTGCTGGTTCTGTCAGCCTCCTCCGGGAGGGCAAATCCTTTTTTTCCCTGAGTTCAGCAAGACAAGGTTCAAACATTTCAGAAAGAACCTCCTTAGTAGGAAGCAAATGGAAAAACTAACCTGAAAAACCAAAAAGAAAACACAGCCCCCAGAAACGGACCAGTTTACCAAAGTTCAGACTTCCTGTCCTGAGCTAGGAAATGTCTGGCCAGGTTGGCTGACAAGTAGGCCAGGGACTTCTGCCCGAGAACACCCCCTTCCCACCTCTTAGCCTTCTGCCTTCCACTACATGTTCCTGCAGGCTGCTCCAAGGAGAGAGGCTGCTAGCACTGATGGCAAGAGAGCTGAAGTGGCTTTTTAAAAACTTTTTATTTTTTATTATTTTTTTTTGCGGCACAGCATATGGCATCTTAGTTCCCCGACCAGGGATCGAACTTGTGGCCCCCTGCAGTCAAGCAGAGTCTTAACCACTGGACCACCAGGGAAGTCCTGGAAGGGTTTTTTTTCTGACAGAGGAGTCCTTCCCGCATTGCACGGACCACAGGTAGAAAAGAAGGAAGTGGAGGAGAAACATTTATAGAGTTTACTCTGTGCCAGGCACCCTTCTAAACACTTTCTTCTTATTAACGAATTTAATCCTTACAATTCCATGGTTATCATCATCGTCGTTGTCCCCACCTTACTGATGAGGAATCAGAGAGGTAAGTAACTTGCCCAAGGTCACCCACCTAGGAAGTGGCAACCAGGATTTGAAAGCAGAGAGCCTGGGTCCAGGCACATGCCCTCCTCGTCTTTCTCCCAGGACCTGGAGGGTAGCAGCTCCCCTCCCACCGCCACCGTGTAGTCCAGTCTGCCAGAGCCTGTGCCAACCCTGAAACCTGCAGACCCGCTCACCACCCCTCCGGTGGGGTTGGGGGAGGGGAGGAGAGTCCCTCCAGCCTTCTCCATCAAGGTCTTCACCAAACAGGCCGAAGGCAGAAGCCCCTGCAAAGAGGCTGCACACCCTCCCCCCAAAGAAGGGAGGGCCTGCTGAGGAAGGGGACTTACCTGGCCCGCTGCAGCTGTGGCGCTGGGGGGCGCACTCTGGCCGTGGTGCTTTCTCTGGCCACACTGCTCCTGCGCAGGCTGGGGGGTCCCTCGGCCGAGCGTCGGGGTGCTGGCCTGGAGTTCTGGGGGTCGAATTCCTCCTCAGGAATGACCTCTTCGCAGCGGGCTCCGCGGAAGCCTGAGCGGCACACACAGAGCTGGGGCCGGCTGCAGGAGCCCCGGTTCTGGCAGGGTGGCTGGCACACGGCTGCGGAGACAGGGAGAGGGTGAGGGCCGCCCGGCCATGTTCAGACCACCCATCAAAGACTGCGTGACCAGCCGAACCCCCGACACTGTGTTCTACACACGCTTAGCGCTCCCTGTGCGTGGTCTGTCCAGCTGGGACTGGCCTGCAGGCATGGTTTCCTCTTCTCTCCTGTCGGCCTCTGTGTGTGCTGTGTCCCCTCCGTGGGGCTCTCTCCCGTTCCTCTCCACTAAGTCCTGCTGTTCCCTCAAGGCCTCCCTGCCCCCCATCCCAGATGACCTGACTCCAGGTACTGCTCCCTCCTCTGAACCACAGCACACAGCACTCATGCCTGACGGGCCACTGTCAGTCTGTCCGTCTGGGCTCGTGCTCAGTTGTGTCCAGCTCTTTGCGACCCTTTGGGCAGTAGCCTGTCAAAGTTGCCATTTCCTCCTCCAGGGGATCTTCCCGACCCAGGGATCAAGCCCGTGTCTCCTGTGTCTCCTGCATTGCAGGCAAATTCTTTACCCACTGAACCATCAGGGAAGCCCCACCCACCATCAGTGTGATAGATTCTTTATGGATGTGTCTCAACTCCCTAAATAATATGACCAGCACCCCAGGTGCAGTGACTGTCCCTTACACCTCTTTTCCTCCTTAACTCCTAGCATATATTTCATTACAACACAATCGATATTATTTTTATTACAGTGTGCCTGCATGCTCAGTCGCTTCAGTCACATCTGACTCTCTGTGACCCCATGGACTGTAGTCCGCCACGTTCCTTTGTCCATGAGATTCTCCAGGCAAGAGTGGGCTGCCATACCCTCCTCCAGGGGATCTCCCCAAGCCAGGGATTGAACCCATAATTATTGCATCTCCTGCATTGCAGGCAGATTCTTTACCCCTGAGCCAACTGGGAAGCTCTTTAATTATGGCAGCTGCTGCTGCTGCTGCTGCTAAGTTGCTTCAGTCGTGCCCGACTCTGTGCGACCCCACAGACAACAGCCCACCAGGCTCCCCTGTCCCTGGGATTCTCCAGGCAAGAACAATGGAGTGGGTTGCCATTTCCTTTTCCAATGTATGCAACTGAAAAGTGAAAGTGAAGTCACTCAGTCATGTCCGACTCCTAGCGACCCCATGGACCGTAGCCCACCAGGCTCCTCCATCCATGGGATTTTCCAGGCAAGAGTACTGGAGTGGGGTGCCATTGCCTTCTCCGATACACTGTCTCATTTAAGCCTAAAACAATCCTATACAGCAAGTGGGATTGTGATTCTCATTTTACAAATAATGCCTCTGAAGCTCAGAGAGATTAAAAGACGTGCAGAGGTCACCCAGCCAGGCGGTATTGGATGGAGGACCCAATCCAGGAGTGTTTGACTGAAAAGCCCAGGCTCCATCCACCCCCACTGCCTCCAGCAGGGCTGACCCACCTCTGAACCTTGGCCCAGCGCTGATGATGAAACAACAAAAGGGATCTGTTGGCCTTAAGTCAGCTACTGAATGCATCCTTGGGAGCCCTGCCCCGGGACGCTGTGCATCCCAGGTCAGCTCTGGTGGTAGAGACCTCAGACCATCAGAGCCATTCCTCTCCAAAGCCCACACAGTCAATCTGAGATAGAGGGAGGATGTTTAGCAGCTCATGCATTCACTCAGTGAACATTCACCGAGCACTCACTAGGTCTGAGGCCAGTGGTAAAGAGGTTCCCTCTCTCAGGGAGTGTCTTGTCTCATATGGAAGCCAGGACATAGGGCATGTGAAAAGTGTTGACCAGAGCCTCTAACCCAGCCTGAGGCAAGATGTGAAAGTCAGGGAAGGCTTCCTGGAGGTGGTGACACTGACCAGAGACAGAAAGGGTGAATAGATTGGGCATAGTGTAAACCAAGGGCAGCTTGCCTACTCAGGAGCAAGTAAGGAAATATTAGGTCTCACTGTAGGATCCCAACCACGAGCTAGATCCTAAGGCAAGAGCATTTTCCTCAATGCCTGGGCATCTGTTCCTGGTAGGCCCCAGACCTCCAGGTAAGCAGTCTCTGTGAGAGAATTGTAACCCTGAGCACTTCAGCAAACACAAACTGCCACTTAGCAGGATTTTGGCCTATCACCTGGCTGCCCCTCCACCTGCCCAAGTGGAGCAAGCCCCCACCTAACCACCTGCCAAGCCCTTGTCACCACCACCACCAGAGACACAGGCTGCCTGGGGCCAAACCAGGACCAGCGAACACTGCAGAAGCAGGTTTGCGCAGGACAGGTGTCAGCCCTGGTTTATCTTGGGGATGGAGTAGAAAGGGAGGGCTTGAGTGGTTTCCCATGTGGACCACAGATGCTACATTACTCCTAGCCCCTCAGATCCACCCATACCTTTCTGCTGGCCAAGCCTGGCATGGGGGAGGGAAAGGTCACACAGCCCCTCCCAGTCTCCGTTTCCATTCCACCTCCGCGTGGGTGGTCTTTGCCCTTAAGAGAGCCTTTCAAAACCAGTCTAGCTTCTGTCCTTCCCCTCCTGGGCTGCAAGGATGGCCCGTCCTTGACTTTAACAACAAGATCTTTCACTCTCTAAAAATCCAACGCCCCACATCCTGCAGTTTGAGCCTGTACTTCCCTGTGACTCGCCTGTCCCTGGTTCTGCCTCATTCACCAATACATCCGCAGACATTTAGTGAGCACCCTCTCTGGGTCAGATCGGGTGCCAGGGATACAAAGACAACAAGACTGCTCCCTGTATGGAGGAAGCCCGGCCCCGTGGTGGGTTCTCAAAACCATGCAAGCCCCTTGCCACCAGGCAGTTAGATCTTCAACGAGGACCAGGCTTGGCAAACTTTGGTTGGTGTGATGAACAAACAGCTCATGGTAAGTGGGTGGCTGGGGGAAACTATAAAACTGGCATGTATGTATGTATGTAATACTGTGGTCGATAAAAGTTCTAAAAGGCTTCCAAACCAGCCAGACGTGTTGGCAGAAAAAACCCGTTTGGAAAGATGACCTTTCTGGACCAGTCATTTCTGAACCAGCACAGAGGCCAGGTCGGCTAAGAAAGGTCCTCCTGAAACAAGTGCTGCGATTTCAGAGGTTGTGAGCCAGCTCTCACCAACTTCATTTGCATCCTTCTCTTCGTTGTCTTCTCAAGTCTCAGCAGGTAGTGATTCCCTCACTACAGTGTTTTGCTCTGAGCTGAGCATCTGCATTATGGGATTGGAGCATAAACTCCTCTCCTCCCTCCCCACTCCCCACAAAACCACTCCCAATTGGACCCAAATGATGGTTCCAAGTGCCTGTCCATGAAGAGGGACAGTCAGGTCAGTTTTTACCGGCCTGCCATAATACAAGAAAAACAAAACAGTTTCTTGTGTTTCTTATAACGCTATTTCCTTCCCCATTGAAAAAGTGTCTTTCAGATGCAGAGGACAAACATATAGATACTCAAAGAGAAGGTGGGCGGTGGGATGAACTGGGAGATTGAGGTTGACATATATACATTATTGATACTATGTATAAAATAAATAAGTAGTAAAAACCTGCTATACAGCACAGGGAACTCTACTCAGTGCTCTGTGGTGACCTAAATTGGTAAAGAAATCCAAAAAAGCGGGGGGAGATGTATCTGGATAGCTGATTCACTTTGCTGTACAGCAGAAACTAACATAACACTGTAAAGTAACTATACTCCAATAAAAAAGAAAATTAAGTGTCTTTTATTTTAAGATTATATCTTGCCTCCTTTTCTGGTGTTAAAATGTTCTTTGAAGTGGTTAAAGGTGATGGCAAATGGTGTTTCTAATATCCTCACTTGGCAAAATGAAAAGCTGGCTACTGTATTTTGGTACATACGATGTTTTTGGATATTTACTGGTGCGTGAAATGCAGAAGTTTGGAACCCTTGGGGAAGGAGGGGGCCATAGTGGTCATGTGCCTTTTGTTTCAAGGAGACCGTGAAAAGCATTCCTAAGCCAAATGAGCACAGATTTCAAAACTGAAGTATCTAGTGCTCAGCCATTGCAGAATTGCCCATGGCAGGGGCGATTGCATAAAGCGAAAAAGGAAATGCTGCGGCACCCCCAGAGAGGCAGTTTCATGCGGCATTGTGGGAAGTTTAAGAGAGAAAATTCCCAGCGTGGCAGGCTGGGCTGTCTTCACGTTTCATGCCTGGATCCTCATTCCTCCCATTTTCCCATAAGAGCAGAGGTCATGCCTTATACTTGAGAAATCGACCCAGAGGGGGTATATGGCTCTAACGAGTCTTTGTTGATTGTTGGTGACGGGTTATCAAGCATGATGCCACAATGCCCATGTCTAGCCACTGAAGACATACCCAGCCCCTCCCTGTCGGGGACCAGCATCCTCAGAACCTGGAGGTGATCCTGCGCCTGGATTCCCATGCCCGCTCGCCAATGCCAGCCATTAGCCATTCATAATTTGGGCTCCTGAACCCTGGCTTCTCCACATTCCTGGCACTCTCTTTCTCACTGAGGATTGGACATGTGGAAAGTTTCAGCTTGGGGAGTTCAGCTCTGTGAAGTTAGCAGGATGCCAAAAGAGAGGGAATAAAAAGAAAACTCCCGAAACTGCTTTGAAAGTAAGAAATAGAAAGTATCGTTCTCTCCACCACGCCCCCTCCCCCGACTCCTGGCTGTGCCCCCTTCCACCTTCACTCACATCCAGTACAGTGGAGAAGAGGTTTGCTCAGATTTTCCACACAAAACCCCTCCGTTTGGGAGGAGACCCAATTCAGAATGGGCAGGCTTGGGGCGGGGGAGAGTCTGGAAAGAGCTTCCACTAGGCAGGCTGCTCCTGCCATCTGCTCAGAGACTCTGTGAACAGTGGCTTGGTAGCAAAAGGGTTGAGTCAGGAAGATCTGGTTTGACCCCTCGCTCAGCCACACCCCACCTGTGTGCCCCTGGGCATGTCTTGTCTCACTGAGATGCCTCAACCTCCGCCTCAGTTGTCTTGTCCATCAAATGGGTCTGACAATTGCTGCCTCAAAGAGTTGTGTGAGCCTCAGCAGAAATCAGGGACGTGGAAGTGCTTGCACTTTCTGGGGCTGTGCTGTCCAGTGCTGTCTAATGCTGTAGCCATGAGCCGTGCTGCACTGTGCTTAGTCATGTCCGGCTCTTACGACCCCATGGGCTGTAGCCCGTCAGGCGCCTCTCCCCCTGGGGATTCTCCAGGCAGGAATACTGGAGTGGGTCTCCATACCGTCCTCCAGGGGATCTTCCCAACCCCGGGATCGAACCCGGGTCTCCTGCATTGCAGGCAGGTTCTTTACCTTCTGAGCCACCAGGGAAGCCTGTAGCCATGAGCAACACAGGGCTATTGACAGTGAAACTGATTAAATAAAATTTAAAATTCAGTTGCACTAGCCACATGTCAAGGGTTCAACAGCTAAAGGAGGCTCATGGCTACCATGTTAGATGGCAGGATACCGAGCATTTCCACAGAAAGTTTCCACAGGAAGTTGTATTGGACAGCATTTTGCAAAGCTTTTAAAAATAAAAAGAAAGCTTAAAAAAAAAAAAAACCCACACCCCCAGGGATGGAAGCAAGAGGGCTTCTGGATTTCTCTGCCACAACCTTTTTCCCAGGAAAAGGCAATGACAACGTGGGCCCTGGTTACAGATGTAACACGCACTGGGGGGCAGCGGTAGGGCTGCTTCTCAGGTGCCGAACACGCCGGCCTCCTCCCCACCACCCACCCTCATCATGCAGGCCTCTTGTCATCAGCTCTCTCTCCTGGGACTTAGAGATGCCTTCTCCCTCCATCAGTTATCCATTAGGTGAGGCACTGACTTCAGGGTGGGCGGCTTAAGCCCGCACCCTCCTCCGAGGCCTCCAGGCCCCCCACACGCTGTCTTGTCTGGGAGATAAATCTAGCTTCCAGATTAGACTCTGGGCCCAGCACCCCCACACCCGAGGCTCCTCAGCAGCCCCTCAGATTAAACCGCCATCTTTCCTAAACTCTGCCTCAGTGGAACACTAGGATCTCCCCCACTGAGTACCCAGTCCCTTCCTCAGGACAGGGCCCTGTTTCTTCCATACCTGGAGGCCTTTGCAGGCAGGACAGTTTCCTACCACCCTCAGGACTTCGCTTCCCTCGCACCCCACCTTAGACTCCTACCTGGAGCCTCAGTTTGCCTTCGCAATTCATCTCACTGGATGGTGGGGGGACTGGAGGGGGTGGAAGGGGTGGAGGGCGGCGGTAACTGTGGCCCTGAGCTGTTTCTCCACAGCCTGACCTCTGATTCCCAAAAAAAGGGGACCCTGATGTCAGAGCCCCGCCCCTGCCCCGGGGCCAGGAAACCCCTCACTGGCCTTCATACACTCTCAGAATCCACGGGGGACTCGTCCTCTCCACACCCAAACTCTGACCAGGGGCTGTGTCCACCCCCAGACCCCGACTCGGTCCCGAACTGCCAGGCTGTGGGAGAAGTCAGGTCCTTAAGGACTCGGCTGTTCCCACCACAGCTGGGCTGGGGCGGCAGCTCAGGAGGGCTGGAAGCAGCCCTGGGGCTCAGGGGCCAGCCAAGCGCCCGGCTCCAAAATAGCAGTTGTGTTCACATAAAAGCCTCTAATGAGAGAAAGATGCCGTTCTTGGCCCCTCGCGCGCGCTCTGCAGACGTCGTCGTCTGGCAGGCCGAATGGGCCTCTACCGTTTGGCGGCCGGAGGGGAGGAAGGGGAGGTGTGAGTCAGACCTTGGCCCCCAGCCCCTCAGCATGGACCGCCCTGCTAATTGCATTAACAAATGCCGAGATGCTGGGCCAGTTGGGGGGCCAGGGGCTGGGGCAGAGAGCAGCCTCAATTCCCATCAGCTCCAGCAGGCATGAGGAAGGGACCACTGGGTAGGACTCGGAGGCCCGGGGCTGAGGCCCAGGTTCACCGCAAGCTCCTGCCCTAAAGCAGAAGCTCACTGGTCCACCCCCTTCACAGCCTCGAGGGCTCTGTCTAGAGGAGGCAGGGATTTAAAGAGGGCCCCTGGAGATGGGATGGAATCCTGAAGCAGCCCTCCTCGGGGACATGCCCAGGCACCCTGTCTTTTCCAGGGGAGCCGCTCCAGGACATGGAGGACAGATCTGTGGCTGACATGGAGCCATCCAAGCCCTTCTGCAGACACACAAGCTCCATGCCCAAGACCCACGAAGGTCGAGAGGGAAGGGGTACACCATTCCCACTTATAACTCAGCCAAGGCCAGGGCAGACATGTGGAGGAGAGGGCAGCCTTACAGTCAAAGAGAGCTGCATTTGAATTCCAGCCTGGTGACCTCAGCCAAGTTTCATCACCTCTGCCAGTCTCGTTTTCTCTAGAAAATTGTCATGCATCCAACATTTACTCTTTGCCTAGGACGGTACCGTACTTTTTTTTTCGAAGAGAAAGAGATTCTTTTCTTCACAGAGCCTCCAGCTCAGCAAGACTCATAAAATGAGTAAACAAACAAGCAGAGGAAGAGAAGTCGGGATATGAAGGATGGAGGAAACAGTCGAGGGGCTGAGATCCAAAAAAACAAGGCTGCTGGGGGCAACTCTCCACAGAGCAGTGGGGGGAGCTGGAAACAGAGACCGGAAGGAGGATGAGGAGGTAGCCACCTACAGAGATGAGAGAAATCTCGTGGAACAGCCTGGAGGCGGCACATCCCAGGAACCCAGACTGGATTCGGTGTGCGAGGGGCTGACACACGAGGCTGGACACACTGCCGCAGGAAGGTTTGTCCAGCGATGTGTGAATATCTGGACTTCCCAGGTGGCGCTAGTGGTAAAGAACACGCCTGCCAGTGCAGGAGACATAAGAGATGCGGGTTCCATCCCTGGGTTGAGAAGATCCCCTGGAGAAGGAAATGGCAACCCACCCCAGTATTCTTGCCTGGAGAATCCCATGGACAGAGGAGCCTGGCGGACTAGTGTCCACAGGGTCTCGAAGAGTCAGACAAGACTGAAGCGACTTAACACACACGCACGTGTGATTATCCAATTTACGAGATGGAACTGGAGGGTAAGGGGGACAGTGGGAGCAGTCAGCCAGCAGCATCGGTCTCCTAGGAGGATGCGCTGTTGCCTGGGATCACAGACTGGAGAAGCATTGGTTGTGGGGTGAGGGGTGGGAGAGTGAGAAGCAGAGAGGCTCCCAAGAGATTTAGGAAGTGAAGCACACAGGGCTCGGGGAAGGACTGGACAAAAACCTGAGCAAGAGGAAGGTGTCCTAAATGGTCCCAAGAGTGCAGCATGAGCATTCGGATAGACAGGCTGCCTTTTAACAGTGTGGGTAAGACCTGGTCAGGGACATTGGCTCAGAGGGAGGGAAACCATGAGCTCGCTTTGGTAAAGCTGGGGTGGGAGGTTGTCTGGAGGCATCAAGAGCATCAAGATGTCGAGGAGGCAGCAGGATGAAAGGAGTCTGGAGGTTGGAGGAGAGGTCTGGCTGAAGATGCACATAAATCTGGGCGTCATCAGCCCAGAGACGATGCTCACATCCACGGGAATGCATTAGATCACTCCAGGACGGGGCAGTGAAAAAGAAAAGAAGAGGGCCCAGAACTCAGTCCAATGTTTAGTTGCTGGGCAGAGGAGAAGCAGCAGCCAAGGGACATGGGAGGAGCCGGCACAGAGATCGATGTGGTGGCCGCTCACAGGGCGGGGGGTGCTGAAGGGTTTAGTGTGATCCCTGGCACAGAGCGAGTACTGCCACTCTTATTATTGTTGTGTTTTAATTGTCTGGCACAGTGCCTACTGGCACTCAATGATAGGGGGGCAACTAATGCTGGATTTGCTTCACACGGTCCCCCCTCTCTGGGAGGAGGATTTGGAAGATCTGGAGAACGTTAAAGGTAGCCCAACATTAAGATGTTGAGTAGGAAAGGCAAAGCCGAGGAGATGAGAAGAGGCAGCTGGGGATGGCAGAAGGAAACTGTCAGGTCACCCAAGTAATCATTCACCCATTCAGTCCTTTAATACACATGTACCAAGTAGGCACCCCACTGGCATCGACAGGACACAGCCCCTGGCTTCAGGACCCCCTGGGGAAATGAAAGTGAAAGTGTTAGTTGCTCAGCCATGCCCAGCTCTTTGTGATCCAAGGACTGTAACCCACCAGGCTCCTCTGTCCATAGAATTCTTTGTGTGTGTGTATATGTGTGCATGCATGTGTGTACATCCGTGCGCGTGTGAGTTAGTCGCTCAGTCATGTCTGACTCTGTGACCCCATGGACTGTAACCCACCAGGCTCCTCTGTCCAAGGAATTCTCCAGGCAAGAATATTGGAGTGGGTTGCCATTTCCTTCCCCAGGGGATCTTCCCAACCCAGGGATCAAACCTGCGACTTCTGTGTCTCCCGCATTGCAAGCATATTCTTTACCATCTGAGCCTCCAGAGAAGGCCCTGGGTAAGAGCATCTCCTATATACTCCTTTGAGCAAAAAGACTTGAGGGCACACACCTGCTCAACAGGAAGATCTAGGGTACCCCCACATGGAGGGGGTAGAGATGGGCAATGTTTCTTGCTAGGACTGTACCCTTTGTGTTAGCTGGGTCTCCACTGCAGTTGTGTGATAACTCCCCTTAACACCTTCCGCTTTCCTTTCTACCACTCCCACCAACTACTGAATCTCATCAGACGATTCACCTAGAGATGAGCCATAGGTAGGCTCGAGCCTCTAGTTCCTGCTGGTTCCTAAACAATCAGCAATGAACCTGCAAATCCCACACGCGCCCTGACCCTTTTCCCTAACATTTGCTCAGCACTTACCATTAGGAGACCCTGGGGCCAATTTCTTTACAAGTATCTCCTCTGAAGATTCTCACAACAACCATGGTACCAGTCTGACCCTCATTTGACATAAGGACAAACTGAGGCTTAGAGCAGTCCAGAAACTTGTCTGAGATCCCCGTGCAAGTAAGTGATGGAACAAGAGTTTGAACTCAGAGAGTCTGGCTCCAAAGTTGGGGCTCTTCCCCATCTGGCCAGAGTCTTGGCCTTTGGGGTGGGGTCATTTGCAGGGCTGGGCTGGGTGGGCCAGAAGAGCTCCTTCAGGGAAACCCAGGAGAAGCTCAGATTAGAAGGAATGGGGATCCTCACAGCACTGAGATGTGGTCCAGAAGTCATGCTGTTGTAATGGCCCCACACGTAGAGAGGCTTGGGGCCAAAACACAAGAACAAGTGCCCAGGCCATTCCAGGGTCTCCCGAGCACCATGGGGAGTTTTATGAAAAGGCTGATGAGCCCAGGGCAACAGGAGGAGACCTCTCTGCGCAGGCCTGGGAGAGGCCCTGTGTTGCTCAGCACATTGTTGGTGAGCCTTGCTCCTTGTATCCAATGAACACTTGCACTGCGCTGCAGGCGCAGGGGCCACAAGATACAGTCCCTGCTCTCACCATCAAGGCCAGACATGTATAGAACACCCAGAACATGCCAGGCTTTGAACTAAACATTTGCCCTAAGCTATCTCTTTGTTCCTTAGAATTCTGTGAGGCAGGGACTAGTATTAGTCATATTTTACGGAAAAAGAAATTGAGGCACAGAGAGCTTAAACATCTTGCCCAGGGTCCTGCAGCTAAGCTATGGAGCCAGCATTTAAACCCAGGCAGGCAGCATAGCCTCCTGGATTGAGTAAGATCACAGCCAAAGTTACCCCATGCCAGGCTCTCTATATGCACTCACTCGTTTCCCAGGAGCGTGGTGTCAAGCCCTGTCCTCTGGACCAGGCTACTTAAATTCACACCCAGGTTCTGCCGATTCCCAGCTGCATGACTTGGACAAAGAGTTAACCTCATCTGTAAATGGGGATAAAGGTCAAATATGATTTACAAGAGGGTTGTTGTCAGGGTTAAAAATTAATAATCAAGTTCCAACCCTCAGTAAGATCTTGAGTGTGTTACTATTATTAGAAGCAGCTCTATAGAGACTGTTATACCCACTTACTGGGTGAGGTGTTATCCTCACTTACTGGGTGTTATACTCACTGGGTGAGGCTCTGGGGCTGGGACAGGGCCAGGCACTTGCTTGAGGACACAGAGCCGGGATTCAAAGCCATGACTCCTTGAATCTGGCACCAGAATCTAAAGTACATGTTCTCACTCTGTGCCTTAGTCCTGGTGGGGGCGTGGGGGTGGTAGTCCTCCTAGCCCCTTCCCTGAGAGCCTCTGCCTTCCCCAGAATAGCCCCAGCCCCTGTGCATCTAGGCTGAGATAAAAGGAGAAGCCAGAGAATTCTTCAAATCCTCTTCCCCAGGATGAGCCTTTAGAAGTCCCCGCAAAGGCTGTGTGTGTATTGGGGTGAGTCAGTCTGGGAAGACTGGACAGTCTTCCAAAAGCCCTAACTCTAAACAGGATCCAGCCTCCCCACACCCTGCAGTCTTTCGCCTCAGCCGAGCGGGCCGGCAGGCCCCAGCGAGCTGCCTGCACAAATACATAAACACATAAATTGTGTGGCAGAGCTGGCAAAGCCACAGAAGGGAAGGAGGAGACCGAGACCAGAGGAGGAGGCGAGGGCCCAGCTCCAGACCCCGCCAGGCTGCAGAGAGCAGCTAGGCTTCCAGCAACAGACACCTGCAGACACTGTGGCTCCCCAAAGCCCAGGGGCTGGACAGAAATAGAGAGAGAGGCTGCCAGGGAGATGGCCGGTATGTTACGGCAACCAAGGATTCCATGAGAGGAGGCAAGCCGGGGGTCGGGGGAGACCCAGGGCACAAAGACAATCACTCCCTGTGCATGGCCAGTGGGCTGGACCCACAGGTATCTGGAATAGACCAGCGGATGGATTGACTCCCTGCACCCTTCTGAGACTAGACTTGGCAGTTGGGGGAATGTCCCACACCCCTCCCTGTCACCCCCAATCTTGCCAGACCAGGAGAGGCACCCTACATCTGTGAAACCGCTAGGCCAGAATCATGAGCACTCCCCAGTACTGGCAGCCTTGGCTCCAGCCAGGGGAGTAGAGCGTGGGAAGGGGATAGGGAGACGCAAACCACTCAGGGGAAGCAGGACTGCCAGCTGACAGGGCGTGGAAGCAAGAGCCCATACTTGACAGAGCTTTGGACCAGCCATCCAGGGCCAACACCCCACCATCCACGTGGTTCTCATTAGGCTCATTAGCAGCAAAATAGCAACAAGCAAACAGCATTGGGCCCAGCTAATTAGTACACAGACCTTCAGTGGGCAAGTCGACTTTTAGTGGGAGAGGCTAACACCCACTGGCAAAGTCCTCCTGGAGCGCTGCCAGCCTGCATGCCAGAGTCCCAGAGACACCTAGAGGGGCAGCAGAAGACCAGGGAGAGAAATAACAGGGCTGAGGACCCCCAGGGTGGAGTGGGTACTGACGGCGCACCGGAGCAGCTGCCCCCTGCTCTGGGCTCAAGGGTGCGCACACACGTCAGTTCTGACAATCAGCAGACTCACCCAACCTCGAGTTTCCAGTGTTGAAACTCCAGATTGGCAGAGAATGATGCTGGAAAGTCATGAGCAAGTCAGGAAATCGAGAGCCTTCAGGCCCGAGCGAGGCTTGTGCCCAGACCCTTGGGCAGCTAGGGAGAAGGCCACCCACTCTGAAGCCAGCCTTCCCAACTTCAAACCTCAGCAACACTCTCTGCTAAGCTCTTTAGAACTTACGAGCCCTCCTCCTCATTTCTAGCCCCAAATCCCTCCCTGGGCTTCCAGAGGCGCCCCCCAGGGCTTGCTACTCAAAGTGTGGTCCGTGGACCAGCAGCATCAGCATCCCCTAGGAGCTTGTTAGAAACAGACTCTCTAGCCTCACCCCAGACCTGCTGAGTCACAGTCTGCACTTTAATAAGATCCCAGAGGACAGTGAAAAAGTTGGCTCAAAACTCAACGTTCAAAAAAACTAAGACCATGGTATCCAGCCCCATCACTTAATGGCAAATAGAAGGGGAAAAAGTAGAAGTGACAAATTTTATTTTCCTGGGCTTCAAAATTGCTGCAGATGGTGACTGCAGCCTTTAAATTAAGAGACGTTTGCTCCTTGGAAGGAAAGCCATGGCGAACTTAGACAGCATGTTAAAAAGCAGAGACATCACTTTGTTGATAAAGGTCCATACAGTCAAAGCCATGGTTTTTCCAGCAGTCACGTATGGATGTAAGAGTTGGACCATAAAGAAGGCTGAGTGCCAAAGAACTGATACTTTTGAACTGCGGTGCTGGAGAAGACTCCTGAGAGTCCCTTGGACTGCAAGGAAATCAAACCAGAAAATCCTAAAGGAAATCAGTCCAGTCCTGAATATTCATTGGAAGGACTGAAGCTGAAGCTGAAGCTGCAATACTTTGGCTACCTGGTGCAAAGAGCTGACTCATTGGAAAAGACCCTGATGCTGGGAAAGACTGAGGGCAGGAGGAGAAGGGGGCGACAGAGGATGAGATGGTAGGATGATATCAGCGACTCAATGGACATGAATTTGAGCAAGGTCCAGGAGTTGGTGAAGGACAGGGAAGCCTGATGTGCTGCAGTCCATGGGGTCACCAAGAGTCAGACACAAGTGAGCGACTGAACAACAACAGAGGATTCGTGGAAACGTTCAAATTTGAGTAGGGCTCCCCAAAGCAGATCTTCCCATGATTGACCCCAAACTCTGCTTAGCAGTCTTCAGCCCTGGCTAGAATCACCTACGGAACTTTAATAACATACCAGTGTCCAGTCCCCAGCCCCAGAGCTTCTCCTGATTGTAAAACTTACTGGGCTACCCACATCCTTGGCTTCTCTGCCCAGGGGAGTCACCGATTTCAGGTCCCAGATCTTCTACTAAGGAGCTGTGTGACCTTGAGCAAGTCATCTGAGGCACACGGTCCTTATCTTTCAAATTATGGAGAAGGGTCCCTCCCCCAACTGTGCCCCTAGTCACCACGTACCTAGCCTCTGCAAGCCCCACTAATTCAGGTTCCCCCAAAGGAAAGAATTTTCAGGTAGAAATCTGCATTGCTGTTTGTTTCTGAGTTTGGAGTTTTGTCTTTATCTGGAGATCCTCAGAGAGACCTAAGATTCTGCCCAGGCTTCATCATCAGACTGGGAGAGGGTCAAGGCCACGAGGTCAGAGGCAGAACTGGAAGCTTGGTGAGCCAGCCCCGTAGGAATGGAAGCAACCCCATTGCATCCCTATCTATCCCCGTCTCAGAAGGCATCAGGAGAGCAGAAATGAGGGCATCCAGCAGGGACAGGAACACCATAGCTTTCATCACCCGGCTGGACCACTGGCTGTGAAACTCTCACACTGGAAAGCGTCTAGGGCTTGTCCTTGGGCAGGAAGGGGTGCTGGTGAGACTAGGGCTTTGCAGCCAGGCTTAGGGCAGAGAGTGGAATCGGATCCAGGAGGAACAGCTGGGCAGAGCTCCTGTACTGCCACAAAGACTGGAGGGGGCGCGTGTAGTGCTGATAAAGACTCGAGAGGGGCCCCGGGGTGTGAGGGAGGAAGATCCAAGCTCTCCGAAACTGTCCAGTCATCACCTGTGGCGCTCCCAGAGTCCAGAAGGCCCTAAACTCAGTTAGTATTGGGAGAAAGCAAAGCCCCACAGCTAAGAGTACGGGGTTCTGGGTCAGACTGCCTAGAGTCTGCCTCCTGAGCCAGACTCAGAGTACTGTCTCCTCGGGCATGTTTCTTAGCCAACCTGAGCCTCAGTGTCCTAGGCTGTAACTGCGATGAGCAGTAAATACTCACGGTACAGGACTGAGAGACTCAAGTAAGATGATGTATGTTAAGAGCTTAGCGCAGCGTCGGGTATACAGTAAGTCCCCAGCTGTTAGCTCGTAGCAGTATAGTCATCGTCATTGTCGCGGTATCAGTGGTGGTGGTGTGGGCGGTACAGTAACAGCAGTCGGAGCAGCAGCAGCAGCTGTAGTAGTAATGACAGTGCTGGGGGCAGTCGGAGGAATAACAGTGCCAATGGTAGTTACGGTAGTCGTGCTGGTGGTAGTAAAGGTGCGGTTGGTAGGCAGTATTTTTTCTAATCTGGGCCAGCCTGCCAGGCTTGGGAGAGATCCAAAGGAAGAGTGCTCCAGACACAGAAGCAGAGACTCATCTGACCATGCTGGTAGAATGGCCCCAGGGGCCAGGGGCCAGAGCAGAGGTGGATCCCCACAGCACGCACTGTGAGTGCCCTCTTCCCACGGAAGGTGTGGTGCAGAGGCTCTGGGGCCAGGTGTGTTCTGCAGACCCCAGGGCAAGCTAGGGGTGAGCCCCAACACAGAGGGGCATCAGAAGAGGCATACAGGAAGCTTTATAAACACAAGCAGGGATTTATCTTAGAAGTCATTTTCAGTTCAGTCATCAGGAGTCATTTTTTTTTTTTTGGCATGCAGCTTGTGGGAGCTTAGTTCCCCGACCAAGGATTGAAACCAGGCCTTCGGCAGTGAAAGCACAGAGTCCTAACTACTGGACTACCGAGGAATTCCCTGGAGGCACTTTTTCATCTCCTCCCTTCCACTGCTTCCCACTGGAGAGGGGCTGCCTGCTCAGGAGGTGGATTGGGGAAGACACGTGTGTTCCAGGTTCTAGAGATGCCACGCCCGGCCCAGCTCAGTGGAGAGAGAGAGGCGGGGAGAGGGTGGATGGAGTGGAGGCACTCACGTTTGATACAGTGGTTGGTGCTGTTTGCTGTTGTCCATCCCGGGCAGCACTGTCCCCCGCAGACATTCCTCCTGTGGGGCCACCAAGACAGGGTCAGCGTGGGATGCTCAGAGCAGGATTATTCACAGAACTTGTCTGATGGTCCTGCCCTTTACAGGCAGGGCCTGGGGAAACTCTGCCAGGCTGGGCACTGTCCCCCTTCTCGAGGGAGGCCGCAAGGCCCAGGGGCGGGCACTAAGACAGAATCCTGATTCTGCCACTGGTGGCACGACCTAGGGAAGCGTCACTCTCATCATCTGTACAAGGCAGATAATAATACCTGCCTCATGGGGTTATTGGGAGGATTCAACAAGATAGGGATATAGAGCCCCTGACACAAGAAGGCACTCCACTGGCACGGGATCACGAAGACAACCAAAAAGCAAGTTCAGAGTGGCTCAGTCCCTTGCCAAGACTAAACAAGAAGTGTCAGGGCCAGACTCCAACCTAGGTTGACCCAACTCGAAGTCACGCTCCAAGTCCACGTGGCCTCTCACCAAAAAATAATCACCATGGCCCTTGCCAACAAATGTTGATAATCCAAGGGAAGCTGGAAGACACACACACACACAACAGCCTTAAGGACCTACATCTGTATCCCCTGCCAACAAATGCACACTGGGAGGAGCCTTAGCCCTCGGGCAGGCTGGTACAGGGTGAGACCGAGCAACTGGGAGGGTGATGGAAAAAGCCAGGCTCCAGAATGTCCTTTAAGAGGGGCTGAGGAGGTGGCAGGCTGGTGGGACAATGGGGCTGGGGACTCAGCGTAAGCCGCTCTGCGTGGCGAGTACACTTTTTATTCGGGCAGGCTGCTGGAACTTACTTGAAGGGGGGATAGTCCTTCCCCCAGCACCGAGGACACTGACCCCACAGGAGACACTGACCAGCAGCTGCCATCAGGGCCATTCACCCAGCCCACCCAAACTCTGCCCTCCGGTCTCCAGTGGAGCCCTACAGCACCAGGAGCTTTCACCCACCCTGACTGTCGATCTATAGACCCACTTGCCCAGACCCCGGTGAATTCCCCAGAGGGATCTTCTTGGAGAAGACCTCTGGGGTCTTGCCTCCCCAGCTCAGACTGAGCTGGGCTCTGGCCTCACATATCCCATGGTTTCCATTAGAAATTGTCTACCGAGCACTCACTGAAACGCAGGGTAAGCAGGGCGGCAGAGGTATGGAGTCTGAGAGTCGGGATGAAGGGCTGACCAGGAGGCCATTCCCATTACCTCTTTGGCCAGCATGGGGGCATCTGGTCCCACTTAAGAGTTTGGTTGACGTTTGTGTCGACCCCAAAGCTGGTGTGGTTTTTGAAACCTTACAAAACATTCAAAATAAATCCCTGCCATTTGAAAATGCTGAGGCCCATTTCTGGCCCTTCGGCCCAAAGCTGTGGGGAGCTGCCTCCCAGGGAGCTCACAGAATGTCCCCTCAGCCGAGGGCTGTGCCATCTTGGTTACCTCGAAGCCTCTCTGGACTGCTTCCCTCAGTTTACTGGTTCCCTGAAGGCCTCCTCCCCACCAGGATCTCAGTCAGTCACTGGGTTCTGCAGAAAGGGCTGGCCCTCCTACCCATGGCTTCTGAGTTGTGTGCCCCAGTGGGAGGGGGCACGACCCACCCATTTGTAAGTCATTATCCCTGGTGGTGGTGACAAGGCCTCTGAGAGGCCTGGGAGGTCTTTGAGAGGAAAAACAGGCAGCAAGCCCTGGGAGTTTTCTAAAATCTAGCGTCCAGGGAAGCCCAGAGAGCACAGACCGATGAAGCTGCCCGGCCGAGAGGTCGTGGCGTGGAGCCCAGCTCCAGGAGGCCCCCTGAGCCTGTCACCCTAGATGCCCTCAAGATGGCCACAGAGCTGACTGTAGGAGGGCAGCGGCTCGGCCTGCCCTGCCTGCCCAGGGTAGAGCCTTCAAGGCCGCCAGGGCCACCAGGAGAACTGGTCAGGATCAAAGCTGCCAAGCAAAGGAGCCACGCTCAGCTAACAGGGCCTTCCAGAGAGATCCAGGAGACCAGCCAGAGTCTTGGGTGCAAGCTCCAGGAGGTGCCTGATGGGAGATGAGTGTTCAGTGGGCTCCGGTTAGCTGGAGAGAGCAGATGAGACTGACTAGCTGGGGCAGATGACTCAGGGGTTCTGGCTCTCTGGAAGATACCGCTCAGAGATTTTTATAAGCCCAGCCTTCGGGGCGGCACTGCTCCGCAAACATTATCCAGCATCACTGCCCAACCCCTGGGAACGCATCTGGCTAACAGCCTAGGACAGCTGCTGTTCCACCTGGAACAAATCTGGTCATACTGGTCTTTTGTTACAGCCGCCGCCAGGCTCTCCACTGGCCTCTACAAAGCCAACCCGACCCCACCTGCCTATAGAGTCTAACTGCCCCCATCACCCCTCCCTTATCTCCATGGCCACCCACAACCAAAGCCATGACACAAAGTTTGCCGTCCCCTCGCTGTACTACATGTGGGCACCGTTTGACGCCTTTGCTTAAGCTGCTGTCTCTGCCTAGATGGCCTTACCTCTCTTCTTTGCCGACTGAAATCCTTGGCACGCTCCAGATCAAACATCACCTTCTTCGGGTAGACCCTCCCCTGACGTCTACCCAGCCTTCCCTGTTCTCCAGCCTCCACACGGTGTGCTACCGATCGTCTCAGGCTGCTGGTGTATGTGTCGAGTACCTTAAGGGGTCTTATTCCTCTTTGTGCCCCTAAAGTCTAACACAGGGCCTGGCATGTGGTGCACCTTTAATACCTCTTTGTTTTACTGGAGCCAGTGTTTCCCAAAAAGGTGAATGAACAACACTGAGGGTAGAAAAGGGGACTTGAGGTTACCATACTCAGAACTTGCAGCAATGCTGAATCACACAGGGAGAAAGTGATTCCCTTTTTAGCGATGTTTCTAGTCTGATTAGATCAGTGAGGAAAAATCTCTGTCCGAGGTTGGGTTTTTATGCCAAGTCCTCTCCCCTCAACACTTGCCAATCTCCCTTTCCAATAGGGTGAACACACCACAGGGCTGAACTTCCTATGATAATGGTATCTGACTAGACTTGGAGTACATTTTGTTTTCATTTCAATTTTCCTACAGTTACCTTCTCTTTATGACAAGTGGTACCATCTTCAACTCAGGATAGTGATACAAAGTGTCCTTGCAAATGGATTTATTTATTTATAAAAATGAGTCACGCACTGTTTGTAATACCAAAATATGTAACTCATCTAACTGTCCAAAAACAGAAGGATGGATAAATAAACTGTGGTATATTCAGACAATGGCATAATATCCAACAATTAAAATGAATAAACTTGGGCTGATTATATTAACTTAGTTAAATCTCAAAAATCTAATGAGGAGAAAGCAAATTGTAGAAGAATAATGCAGCATGGTATCACTTACCTAAAATATGCAAAACAATGTTATATAAGCTATGGATGCACACATCTGCAGCAATGGTATAAAAACATAGGTTGGCATCATTAGTAAATTCAAGGTAGTGGTTAACATTGGGGGAGAGGGGAGACAAACTTGCAGAAGATATTTCAACTAAAAAAAATCAGAAGCAAACTATGCCAAAATATTAAAGTTTGAAAAAATTGGATTGTTAGTTGTATTATTTCCAATACCTTTTGTAGGTTTATAAGCTTGTATAATACTTCATAATATAAAACACTTGAAAATAAATAAAACACAAAATCCTGTTATTTTTAACAGTTTATAAATTTAAAGAAAATAATAGAACAAGAAAAAAAGAGGAAAATATTATGAAAGTGGTATGCTGTGAGGCTAAGCTTAATAAACACTGAATACTGGGAAACAATAGCTTAAAAACTCCCGTGTGGACTGTAAATTTCAATAATGCAGGAATTGTTTCTGCTTTGGTTACTCTGTGTCCCAGACACCTAGCGCTATGCCTGGCACACACTTAAAATCTTCATTGTGTGCAATAAATCCCCACTACATGGCAAGTTCCACGAAGACAGAGGCTGTCTTGGCCACTGCTGTATCCCCATGGTCCAGCAGAGTGCCTGGCATACAGGAGACCTTCCAAATATTTGTTGAATGAATGAAGAATCCCCAGTAGTAGTGATGCAATTCCAAGGTTTACCAGCAGGTGGCACTTAGTCCTTGCATGCATGCAAGCTTAGTCCCTTCAGTCCATTCTACCCCATGGACTGACTGTAGCCCACAAGGCTCCTCTGTCCATGGAATTCTCCAGGCAAGAATACTGGGATTCTCCAAGGTGCCCTCCTCCAAGGTGCCCTCCTCCAAGGTGCCCTCCTCCAGGGGATCTTCCCGACAAGGATCAAAACCATGTCTCTGGTGCCTCCTGCACTGGCAGGCAGGTTCTTTAATTCTAGCACCACCTGGTTGGCCCTGAGCAATTCTCAAGGCAATTGCCAGAGAGGTCAGCCTGGCCATAAGCCATTAGTCAGAATGGACTTAGGGAGAAGAAGTCGATGGACGATTGCCACTCAGTCCCTCCCCGGCTAGCTGGAGTGCCTGAGGAACCCACCCTTTATCAAAGCTGCAGAAAATAACCTGGGGGAGGAGTCAAACCCAGCATGTGCTGGGTGATGTGTGCACCTGTGTTTGGCAGGTGCTTGTGGGTGGCATCCAACCCAGGTACTTACACACCTGTGCACATCTACCAGCCATATCCTGGTAACAGTCTGCTATGCTCATCACCATCTCCTTTCACAGCTGCTAATAGTTCATCCTCCCACCTCCACTCCACTATTCCTCCTCCCCCCAACTCCCACCAGAATGCTGACAGGGTAAGCTCTCTCCGTGATCTGGCCCAAATCTATGCCTCCAGCCTCAGCCCTGTGGCTCCCCGACACCAAGGTACAGACCTGCCCTTAGGCCACTGCCCACAGTAAAAAAAAAAAAAAAGCCCCTGTCCTCGGGCAGTGTGACATCTTGGGGTCCTACTCCTGCTACCCCCACCTTCTTCCCCACATGAACCCCAGGGGCTGGAGCTCACAGGGCTTCTTTTTCCTCTGAGTGCCTCAGCCCAAATCATCCTTTCCTTTATGCTTTAACAGGAAGCTTCTGGTACTAGAAAGCATGTTGGCCGGTGCATATGTGTTCATTTCTCCAATTTGACTTGAAGTAATTGAGCTGCTCTCCTGGCAGGAACAATGTCTTTGTCTCGGGCTGCATCCCCTGTCCCTAGCTTGGCACACTTGCTCTTAGGAAGCACGTGTTCACTTGCACAGCCATTACTGCTCGCTGACTGATCCTCTGTTTAAGCCACTTGGCAGTGCCCAGGTCTCCTCTGCGTCTGCCTTAAGCCAGGCCTTGCACGGACAGTGAGACATTCCTTCACCCATTAAACAGGTACTTAGAAAGCTGCAACTAAACTCGAGCACTGTTCTAGGCACTGGTGACCCAGCAATGCAGAATACAAAGCCTCTCTTTTCCTAGAGCTGACATTAGTGTGCCCTGGGAGATCAGACCATAAAAGCAGAAACATAATATGTCAGATGGGAATTACTGCTATGAAGAAACATACAGCAGGGTGAAGAGAGAGGGTGGGGCCTCTCTAAACAGAGATTTGAATGAAGAGAGAGAATCCTGCTGAAATATAGGAGAGCAGTGCTGCAGCCAAAGAAAACAGGGAGTGGAGAGGCAGTAAGAAGAGCCTCAGGAGTAGCCCTGGGGATGCAGCGCCCTTCATGCTATGCTCCGGGGGACTGAACCCAACTGGCAAATCGGGCCCAGGCCCAGAAGGGCCGCCAGGTTCCTTCTCAGCCTCCCCGATGATGCCCCATACCGGGCACCCGTACTGCCCGGGCTCGCCCGCCCTCCATTCTGTAGATACCTGTCCCACTCCGGCCAGGCCCAGCGCCCCGCAGCCGTGAGAATCCTCATCTGGGGGGGGAGGGGATGGCTGGGGAGCGTCCCCTACGCCGCGAGGGCGCCCTCGGCAGGCAGCGGATGTTGCATCGGGAGCGGGGTGCGGGGGGAGAGACTAAATGGCAGGGTTGAGGGGAGACCTAGTCCTGCAAAGTCGTGCTGACACCTTGCTGCACAGGCGCACACACAGACCCACTCCGCCATGGACCCACAGTGTCACAGCCACACCCGCGGACAGGTTTCCTGCCCAAAGTGCCCCCGAGTCCACGCCCACTTCCTCGTCCAGCCATCCGCGGACCCAGGCCGGCCTGTGCCCCAACGCACAGCTTTGTCCCCACGGCAGGCGTCGAAGCCTCGTTCCTGGAGGTGCATCAGCCCTCGCGCTCTGGAGCCCCCACCCCCACCCCCGACATCGTCCACCCACCGCGCACTAAGGCCGCTCAGCTTCTCCCGGTTCTCAAGCGCCTGGAACACCCACTCCGCGATCCCCTTCGGATCCCCGCACCTCTGCGGGCAGCGGGCGTCAGCAGACACCGGTTAAGGCAGACGGGAGGAGCGCGGGCGAATGCACTGCCGCCTTGGGAAAGGATTTAACGTCGGATCTGGGCGAGAGCTGGTACGAAAGGGTGTGGACGGTGTTTCTCTTTCCTCTCTACTTTTTGAAAGCGGGTCAGATAGAGCCCCAGCTTGGGGACCTCGGTCTGTTTCCCGCAGTATTGAAGACAGAAGGGAGACAGGCAGAGCCCCCGCCCTGTCCTCTCGTCTACACATCCCCATCCCTCCACGAACGAGTGTTCGGGAGACCGACCCTCGCTCCCTCAAGCCCCCACCCTTCCCTCTCCAGCGCTCACCCCGTAAGGCGCCCTCGCGCAGCCCGCGGCCGCTGCACCGTCTCGAGACGCGGGAGAGCCGGCGCGGCCCGGGCCCCGGGTGCGGACTGCTGCTGGCCCGAGGGTCGGCTTCTCCAAGTCTGCGCAGGTGGCTGGACTCGCCGAGGCTGCTGTGCGCGGGGCGGCCTCCTGGCTTCCGCCTCGGTGGACCTCCTGGGGCTCCCCCAGCTAGGCTGGACCAGCTCCGCGGGCGGCGAACCCCGGACGGGCGCGTCTTGCTCCCGGAACAGACTGTACACCTTGGCTGTAGCAACTACGGGGCTGCCCCCGGGGCGCCGCAGCCGACTCGCGTCTCTTCCAGCCGGCTCGTATCTTCCCACCGGGTCCCTCTGAGCCTGACCCATGCCTACGAAGAGAGCCAGGGTGAGCGGCCAGAAGCTCCTCCAGGGGTTCTGCAGGACGCGCCCAGGGCAGCGGGCGGTGGTTGGGGGCCTCATGGAGCCGGGGCGCCTGGAGAGCTGCGCGCGCGCGCGCGGGGAACGGCCCCTGGGGCTCACAGTCGGTGCGCCCGTCGCCCGCTGGCTGCGCTCCGGTCCCCTGCCGGTGGCCCGCCTCTTCCCGTCTAGGGGGCCCCGAGTCAGACTGCGGGCTAGGCTCTCCCTGGAGCCGGAGCCAGGCGGCGGGAGCGGCCGGGGGCTGCGCGCACCGAGCCTGGAGGCCGCGCTGCGTCTCCCGCTGGGCGCGCACCGCTGTTGCACCTTCGCGCCTTCTCCCGGTCGCTGTAGCCTTCGGAAGGAGAACTGGAGGGTTTTATTTTTGGAAACCTCCCCCTGATTTTTCGTCTCTTTTATCCACACCATGCCCCCTCCTCGGAGGGACAGTTCAGCCCCCTTATTACGGGAGAGGGAGAGAGAGGAATTTCAGCAACACCCACTTTGGCACCGGGAAGCGAGCGGGCGGCGAGGGGGGTTAACCCGTGAGGAGCTGGGGGCGGCGCAGGGCCGACCCGAGCGAGGGCTGGCAGGCGAGATGACAACTGTCGGGACAGGGGCATCCGAGCCACCTTTCTGCTGTCCTGGGCAAGCTGAACTGCTGACCTGTCCAGAACTGATCTCCCGCCCCTGACCTCAAGGACAAACTCCATGGTTGGAAGACTAAGGCTGCAGCCTCGAAGGTCTGAAGGAGGTCGGGAGAGGTACCAAGAACGGCATGCCAGATCGGACCCTAAGTACGGGCTCCGGACCCTTCGCTTCCCGCCCGAGCCACTGGGGGCTTCGGCCCGGGGCTGTGGCTGGAGCCGGGGCAGCGCGGGGCAGCTCGCCTGTCTCCGCCGCGGCGGGACGCGGGGAGAGCGCGCGGGAGGGTCGTCTGGAGGCGGGCGCCCTCTGGTGGACCTGGCCGCGTCCTTGGCTGTCCTGCGGCTTGTCCAGACCTGCCGCTGCTGGCCGCCCTCGCTCCTTGATCTTAATCCCCTTCCTGCTGCGTCAGGGTCGAGCCTACAAGCCCGAGGCGGTGATGGCGGCGGATCCCGCAAGAGGTGTCCTCTTTTTTTCACCGAGGAATAAACATGGAGGATCTGGAACAAGGTCACTTAAGGAGACAGAGTGTGAGCAAGAGGTGAATGAAATCCAGTCCTGCAGCCTGGAGTTCAGATCCCATCTCTTAGCCTCCCATTCCACCTCTCCCTCCCTCAGGATTGCTTCTGACTGATGCAGTGTGTGCTCCCATCTTCTGCGTCCGCAGGGAGAGGGCAGGGATGCTAGAATGCCAACGGCCACCCATCTTAGAACCCCTCGGCCATCAGCTCACTCACCCCCGTGGTCCCCTGCCCTAAAGTCTAAAGGCCTGGCAACCATCCCTGCTCCCACCCCCTGCATTTCTGCAGCCTACTGCTTCTTAGGGCTTTCCCTGGTGGCTCAGATGGTAAAGAATCTGCCTGAAGTGAGGAAGACCTGGGTTTGATCCCTAGGTTGGCAAGATGCCCTGGAGGCGGCACGGCAACCCACTCCAGTATTCTTGCCTGGAGAATCCCATGGACAGAGGAGCCTGGCCGGCTACAGTCCATAGGATCGCCAGAAGTCAGAAACGACTGAGCGGCTGAGCACACACACAGCACACTGCTTCTTGAGAGGCAGAGACCCAATAGGCAGGAAGACACTGGTTTATAACATCCCACCCCACACAAAGGACAGACCCAGTAAATATCTAATGTTGAAAATAAGCCTCAACTCTTGACCCTGGCCTCCAAAGCCCTGCGTGACTGGCCCCCTCCCTGATGTATCTCACCTTGGCCTGGAGAGCTCACCACACTGCAGCTATGTTGGTCTCCTCTCTGCTTCTTGAACAGACTAAGTTAATGTCCACTTTTCCTCTCCCTGAAACACTCATCTCCAAGATGTTTTACAGGATGAGCTCCTTACCATTTCACCTCTCAGCTCAAACATCACCTCCTGGAGCAGCCATCCCTGACGCCCTAACCTAAGAGCAGCAGCCTTCCCACTCCCAGTGAAGTGAAAAGTGGAAGTGTTAGTTGCTCAGTCCTATCCAACTCTGCAGCCACATGGACTGTAGCCCTCCAGGCTCCTCTGTCCATGGAATTCTCCAGACAAGAATACGGGAGTGGGTAGCCATTTCCTTCTCCAGGGTATCTTCCCAACCACCTCTCAAGTCATCGCTTTCTCATACATCACCCTGTTTCACCTTCATTGCTCTAGACTAGTTGAAATTATTTATTTGTTTGCCTAAATAATTGATTTATTGAATGGGCTGAACTTGAAGAGGGACAAGCAGGAAGCAGCTCTGTTTTTCTCCCCTCATTGCCACAATTCATACTGTGGTGAATTTCTCTTCTCCACCCTTAATGACATCTCAAGCAGAGTCCTTGGCTGCCCATCCCCACCAGTCACAAAAACAGTTTCATTTCTATAATTAAGACCAATTTTTCAGGCACTAAAATGTCTGGTCCTGTCCAAATCAAAACCTCATCCAATTTAATCAATCTTGTATCCAATTTAATACCCCTCCTCTCCTGCCACGGGCCTGTCCCCTGGCTCAAGATCCTGTACTGGGGAGTGTGGGGTGTGGTCTGATTTTTTGACCTTCCTTTTCTGCAGTGGCTCCTCCAAGTGTCAGGGTTGGGGGAGAGGTGTTAGAGGAAAAGTGGTAAAGTTCTACGTGACAGGTGCCCTTAGCTAGCAGGTGCCCAGCTCTCTGGCTTGTTCATGGGCACATTTGTGGGTTCTTTGGAAGCTCTCTGCAGGATCTCTGCCCTGCACTACCATAGAAAAAGCACTCTCTGGACAACTTCCCTGTGTCTCCTATCTGCCACGGGACTTTCCTGTCCCTGCCAACAAACCAGTGCTGAGTTGGCTGCATCTCATCCTGCTACAAGAGCCACTCCAGCCAGGCTCCACAGGCAGAATTTTCCAGATAAGGGATGCACACAATTTACTTCCTTTATGTGCATCCCCAATTCCTGAAGACATAGGCTGAGTTCGCCCAAGAACTTTCTTGCTGTGCTTTGGTGCATTGGGGTGCTTGCAACTTCTAGCACCTCAGCTAGCATCAGTAGAGGCAGAGTTATGGGAGTCAAGATAGTTTCTGCTTCTTTGGAGGCCCCCAAATCTTTGTGACTGGTTTTCCTCACTTGGTCAGCTTGGGGAGTACCCTCAGGGGAAATCTCAGCCCTGCTTACCAAGGCAAGTGTTCTCTGACTTAGTGACTTTCTTCAATCCCTTTTTATTTATAGACTGGAATCCAAGGATGTAGAGAAGTAAATGGCAACCCACTCCAGTATTCTTGCCTGGGAAATGCCATGGACAGAGGAGCCTTGTGGGCTAAAGTCCATGGGGTCGCAAAGAGTTGGACATGACTGAGTGACTAAGCACACAGCACATCCAGGGCTATGTCCTGATAGTTATTGAACTGGTTCTGCCTTTACTAAGATGCCTAGTACTTCTCTTTGGCATGTGAGAGTATTTAATCTTATTGTTCCAGCCTTTGCAGCTTCAGCAGAAGTTTGAAGACCACAGAAAAAAGTCCTGTTCAACAGCCTATGGAAGTCTTGTCTGACTTCCCAAGCCACAGTGATAGCTCTAAAGGAATAGATACCTCGCCTGCCTGGCTCACCACTGTTTCCTCGGAACCTAGAACAGGGCTTGCCTCTCATAGACAGACAGGAATTACATGTTCAGTGGATGGTTAACTGAATGAACCACAGAAGAATCCCGTCAAGAAGGGCGGGCTGGTATCATTATACCCATTTTCAGAGAGAAGAGCTGAGTTCCTGGTGGTGGTTCCTGGTCCAAGTCCATGTGCTTGCTGCCTGCAGGGTTGGCCCTTAGGATCTCCTTGAATTCTGCACTTGCGTGTTGGGATGAATGCCATCTCACTTCCCAGAAAGCACCGCAGTCTCACTGAGACTCTGCTCCTTTGCAGCTATGGGAAAGCCTCAGCTCCACACTTCCCTTTCCTTACCCCATCATCCACCCAGTTCTTTAGCTCTGGCTTCCTTTCCTCACCTCATGACCTGCCCAGTTCCTTTAGGATCTCTCCTCTTCATCCCTCAGCGCTCACCTCAAGTCCCCGTGAGCCTCCCAAGGCCAGAAACCTTGGCATCCCGCTTCGTCCCTGAGCTATTTTTTCCTCCCATGTGTCCAAGCCATTATTACTGCTCCGTCTCCTCCGTCTGCACTTCTGGAAGTCTGCCGCCCATTCAGCCTCTCGCTGCTCCGCCTCAGCCAAAACCCTCGCGCAGACACTTCACTCACCACTAGGCGCCCCTCCCACTCCCTGGTGAGGACAAGTGGTCCTTGGAAATTCCCACCTTGTTCTCCTGGGGGCCCACAGCCAGGCTAGTCTGCTGTAAAGACTGGCATCTCCTACTCCCCCATCCCATCGCCATCCCCCTGTCCTGCCTCCCACTGACTGCCCATCACTCTCTTTCCTTGTAACTGCTGGAATCTGTGGATACAGCTCTTCAGAATCTCCAGTCCCATAAACGGTTGAGTTTTTTCTTTGTTTTTCCTTTTTGAAGCTGCCAAAATTTATGTGCTAAGCATGCATATAAATTGACTCATTGAAGAAAAGAATGGAGGTGTTGTCATTTCCAGGTACCCAAAGGAGGAAACTGAGGCTGGGAATATGTACTGACTTGCCCACAATCACAGAGCTGATAAGTAGCAGAGGAAGGGTTCCAATCCTGGTTATCAACCACCCGAGTCCAAGCTTTAAAGACAGCACCGTCTTGCCTTCTCCCTGGGTTTGAGCCTCAGGAGTCTTCCTGACTACTGAAATGACTGATACTTTTCCCAGTCATTTCTGTAGCAGTGCCCACCTAAGACCCTCCACTGCACACCCCCCAGCCTCTT
Source organism: Bos mutus (assembly GCF_027580195.1). Lineage (NCBI taxonomy): Eukaryota > Metazoa > Chordata > Mammalia > Artiodactyla > Bovidae > Bos > Bos mutus. The sequence continues at coordinate 22,831,011 of NC_091626.1, read as the reverse complement.
CCCTGCCGGCTAGCCTACCACGAAGTTCCCAGGGGATGTGGAGGTAGCAGAATTTTCTGTCTTCTACCATCCCTGTTCAGTGAAAGAAGGGGAGCTGTTTCCAGCAAGGTCTCTGACTCACCGGGTGCTGCTTCCTTATCCCTGATTCCCACTTCCTCCCTAAAGAGGCACAAAACAATGCTAAGGCTACTAACCCATCTCTTGGGTCTGGGGAAAGGAATCGTCTCTGGAAAGCCCTGCAGAGAGAGTCCTAAGAGGTCAATAAAAAGAGTCCAGTGGGGAGAGGTTTGCTGGGACACGTGCGCCACAAAGGTGATGGCAGTCTGCTAGTCACCAGCGCAACTGAATTGCTTCCCCGTGTCTTCTTGTTGGAATAATGCTGGCAGCCAGAGAGCTACCAGAACCTGAACTAATTTGGTAAATAAAGACCAAAAACGAGGACCAAATTTCTGTTCCCTTGGCTGAGACCCAGACTCCCAACAGAATTCCAGGGATTTTTCTTCCTTGGAAGTGACTGGACCTCCAGTCCTGAATTCCTCTCTCTAGGAGAGCTTGTTCCCCTGCTCAGAACAAATAACACATTTCCTGATTAATCAGTGGGTGGAACAGCTGAAGTAAGGTTGATTGGGCCCCCGGCCTTCCAGATGGGAGCAGCTCATGGGCTCGGATGCCTTTGTCCAGAGACTGGACAGCTGGAACCCAGCACTGTGCAGCCTCGGCCTCCAGTCTGGAAGGTGGAGGCTGCATGCAAAGGCCCCAGCTCTCTCCTGCGTGAGGCCTCCAAAGCCCACAGGGGCTGCCAAGGCCATACCACTTCAGACACCATGACCTGGCTCCCCCCCCAGTACTCACAACCACCCTGCTCTGGTCTGCCAGAGCTGTCCCCGCTCCGGGCACACGTGAACGTTTCTGCCTTCGGTGAGCTCAGGGCTCAGCTATGCTTGGCTTCTATTTTCCCATCTGAAAATAGAGATAATGCTGCATTTCTTGCCATCCCCACCTTCAGGGCAAAGTAGATAACCAGCCCTATCTACCCTGGGATGGGAGGCAGTCAATTACTGCTCCTTCCTTTGCCAGCTGATATTTCTGGAGTGCTTAAAAAGTACCAGGCACTGTGCTAAGTGTTTTCCAGTCCTTCTCCTTTAATCCTGGTAATAAGTACTGTTACTTCCTAATGTAACAGATGAGGAAATGCAGGCTCAGAGAGGTAAAACGAATCACAAAGCTAGTATGTGGCTACACAAGGAGTCCCTCCTGGTTTTCCTGGTGAATATTATACAGATGCCAGCTTCCAGAGGAGCAGTTCTCTGGAATCGCATCTCCGGCTGCAGTTCTCTGGGAACCGGAAACATTCACAGCTGTTTGTGGTGTGGTGGGGGGCAGGGGTGTGGGCTGATGGTCACATGAAGTCGCTGTCACGAGCTGGTCCCCATCAAGCCCATTCCACCCTTCTCAGGCCTATTTACAACTAGGGGTCTATTTTAGGTCAAGGGCAGACAAAAGTCACCATGGTGAGGTTCGGTACATCCAATTCCTCCTCACCAAGGAGAAGGAAGGAAATAAGCTTGCCCTACATCAAGTCGTTTTCCATTGCTAAGTAAGGCTCATCTCAGCTTTTCTCTCCAGAAAAGAGAAGTGACACAGACAGAGCCTCAACGTGGCCCAATGAGGTAGGCATTGCAACTCCCATTTCACAAGCCCAGAGGGATGAAGTCTCTCGTTCAAGGTCATACCGCCAGGAGTCGAGCCAGGATTTAACTAAAAAGTCTGACCAGCTCCAAAGTCCATGCTGTTTCCACTACAGCACACTGCACTCGCTCCAGGATGTCCTGCGATGATGTGAAATGGGCAGCTCTTCAAAATAACTGAGTTCACTCCGTTTCCCTTCATTTCCAATCCCTGATACAAGGGTGGGCTGATCTGAAAGCTTTGTGCATTTAGCTGAAGTTCAGACCACATTTCTTATTTATCTGGAGTGGAATCCTCTAGAACAGCGGTCCCCAACCTATGGACTAGGGGCTGGGAAGGGGTGCCTGATTCAGGCAGTAATGTGACCAGTGGGGAGCCATGGGGAGCAGCAGATGAAGCTTCACTCACTCACCTGTTGCTCACCTCCAGATCACCTGCCGTGTGGTCTGGTTCCTAACAGGCTGTGGGCTGTACCAGTCTGAGGTCCAGGGGTTGGGTGCCTCTGCTCTAGAACTCCTGGAAGGCTGAAGCATAACTTCTCTCCAAGCAGAGTCTCTGAAGACCTGAGAAAGAAATGATGTGAACAGCCTGGAAATCCTCCTTCTTTTAAATACCCCCTAGTAAGACCACCAGTCAACTGTAAAGGAAATCAACCCTGAATATTCCCTGGAAGAACTGATGCTGAAACTAAAGCTCCGATACTTTGGCCACCTGGTGGGAAGAGCCAACTCATTGGAAAAGACCCCGATGCTGGGAAAGATTGAGGGCGGGAGGAAAAGGGGATGACGAGAGGATGAGACAGTTGGATGGCATCACTGAATTATGGACCTGAATTTGAGCAAACTCTGAGAGACAGTGAGGGACCGGGAAGCCTGGTGTGCTGCAGACCATGAGGTTGAAAAGAGTCAGACACGACTTAGTAACTGAACACCAGTAAGACCTCAGGGGCCTCAGTACTCTCCTGGGGGCCAGGGGGTTGTTCAGGTGGGGATAGATCACACACTGTATATCTTCTTCAAATCCCCAGGGAGAATCCCTGTGGGCTGAAGGACAACGCATCCCTGCCCTGGATTCCAGACTGGTGGGCAGGAACTTGAGGGCAAGCTGAGCAGGAAGCAACTGCCCTTAGCGGTTGTTGGCGTCTCCCAGCCTGTCCCCACCTTGGTTTCCTGATGGGCACAGTGACATCTGTCACATCCCAAGGGATAGGAGCTTGGGGGGACAGAGGACAGGGGCTGCTGTGGGGTCTTTCCCAATATAAGTCCATAGCAGCTCACTTGTTCATCATCAAGACAAAGAAAGAAGGATGACAGCTTCTGCCACCATCTTCAGATACCCTTTTGCCTCTGGATTATATGTTGAGGATCGAGATACTCAATGAGGTTTTCCCTGGTGCCCCCCCCCGCCACCCTCTCTCTAAGACCCCAAGCCCTTAGGGACAGGCCTGGACTCCTAAGCTCCCCAGGACAGGGTACAGACACCAGGCTGGGGGGGTCGGAGGAGGGGCAGCCAGATCCCAGTGGGCCCCAGCCGGTCTGCATGACTCATTCCTCGTTTCCGTCCACTTTGGTCTGAGTGCCTTGGCCCAGAGGCCTCTGGGAGGTTGTAACACAGGCTGGCCCCTCGCCCACTGGGACTCAGCAGACAAAAATTAAAGATCTCACTCCTCAGGAACTCACACAGACAGCAGAGGCATGCTCTGTGCTCTGCCTCACCAGACCAGACCTCAGGCAGGAGGAGGCAGATGGCCAAGGGAGGAAGGGGAGGCATCTCCGGCTCCTCCCACTCCTCCTCACCCTCCACCTCCAGTCGTGAAGCCCAGGCCACCACCCACTGTCTTCTCACCCCTCCTCAGGTCCTGGCCTGAAGATAGCGGGTGCCACCAGCACCTCCTGGGCTCCACTCCACTCCTCCCCATCTCTGTCCAAAAAAAACAGTGAGGGAGAAGCAGACGTGTAAACAACTAATCATACGTATTTTCTTTCTGGCTGCACAGGTCCGATGAGGCCAAAAACCTGCTCAACAATCTTCAGTGAGTGGCTCCCCAGTACTTCATAAATCCAGCTCAAACTTTTTACCAGGCCCTCCACACAAGTGGGTTTCATACCCCTTCCCCTCTTGTCTGCCAGCACTCAACACAGTCCCACTCAGAACTCCCTCACTTTCCCACCCACGTCCCTTTACCCCAGTTCCTCGGCTCAGGCCATTTTCTTCACCTGGAATGTTCTTCCCACCCCTTGCCTGCCTGTCCTTTAATGCCCATCTCAGAACTCCCACTTCTTTCAAGAAGCCTTCCCAGAACACCATTGCCAAGTCCAGAAAAGCTCACTCCCTCAGCTGAACCCCTGGATCTCACTCTGCCCTCTTTGCTATCCGTCCGGAGCAGTGGGAAACACGTGGGGCTTTGAAGTACCACTCCGCAGCACCATCGTTCACCAGTTGTGTGTCCTTCTCTAAAGTGACAGCCTCTCTGAGCCAGTTTCCTCACCAACAGGAGACTGGAGTAGAAGTCCTTTAAAGTGCCACCCCTAAATGGAGCATTGGGCTTCCCTGATGGCTCAGAGGGTAAAGCGTCTACCTGCAATGTGGGAGACCCAAGTTCCATCCCCAGGTTGGGAAGATCAGCTAGAGAAAGAAATGGCAACCCATTCCAGTACTCTTGCCTGGAAAATTCCATGGACGATGGAGGAGCCTGATAAGCTATAGTCCACGGAATCACAAAGGGTCGCACATGACCAAGCAGCTTCACTTCTAGATAGAGCAACTGTGTTCACCAACACAGCCCTCCAGGCCACAGCTGATTGGATCAGGGATGAACACGAGACCCAGGGGCAGCCTTTTCATTGGCTAAGTGACCAATGATCAGTGACCTAAGACTTTTGTGGTCTGATTTGAATGCATACACTGGTTGTTACTGGACATACAAGATTCTGTCTTGAAAATCTAAACTAAGCAACTTGACTTTGAAAGTTAAGCCCTGGGCTTAAAACAGCAGGTAAGTCCTCGTTTCTGAGAGCTCACAGTCCAAAGGGGTCCATATAACCATGGAACAATAAAGCCAAAGAGGTGTAGTGACTTGCCTGGGGTCAGTAACCCAGAGAGGGCCGATGCTCAGGTCTCTAGACCTGGCTTTGGTCCAGGGTGGTGGGCCTCTGGGACAGGCTCAGAAAGCAGCGCCCTGAGCTGACTGCCTGAAAAAGACCAAGACTCTTCCGTGCCTGGCATCAACCTGTTCTGGGCAGCCTGGGAACAAGGCAGTCCTGAAAGGATAAAGTCAGGTCACAGCAGGGAGCACAGACCCTGATTCTCATCCTGCCTCTGCCCCCAGTGTCTCCCTGTTCTGCCCTTGGCCCTTCCCAGATTCAGTTTCCTCATGTATGATAGAGAGGGTTTTATTGGATGAACTCAAATTCCCTGTCAACACTAAGAATTTGACTTTGAGGAGCAGACAGACAAGCGATGGGCGTGGATCCAAAAGCAGTAGGATCCACAGAATGTGAACCCTGGAGGGGCCCTCCCCGAGAAATCAGCCAGCTGATTCCTTCAATTACGGTTGAAGAAACTGAGACCCGAAGCAGGAGAGAGCTTTGTCCAAGGTCACATGACTGGCTACTGGCAGTGCCAGCACTTGAACCAGGGTCTCCTGACTCCCAGGCCTCTCAACCCTTTCTCTTTCAACTCCCCCAAGAAGCTGGGAGCCTTTTGGCCGTCTGGGCCAGGGAAGCCAAGAATGGCTGTACATGTCAGCAGCGGGGCCTCTGGGCCTGGGAACATCTCTGACAGGGTAGGTGCACGTGCCAAGGCCGCTGGTGGGGAGGGACGGGACTCGGGGCCAGAAAGGCGTATGGGAGATAATCTGTCAGCATCTCCCTTCTTCCAGATGGCAGGAAGAAACATTGACACGTCCGTGATGAGTGAGGGAAAACAGTCCCCTCTTCTGATTGAGCTGTTGCTCCACAGGGGACTTGCCTCCCTCTCTGCCCCTCTCTTTGCTCGCTCTCTCATACACACACACACACACACACACACACACACACCTATTTAGCTGCTGCATTCTGCCACCTGCAACTTCAGTCTCGGGATGTGTACTGAGGGGACTTCTCCGGTGGTCCAGTGGCTAACACTCTGCGCTCTCAATGCAGGGGGCCCAGGTTCGATCCCTGGTCAGGGAACTAGATCCCACATGCCACAGCTAAGAGTTTGTACACTGCAACTAAAAGATCCTGGGTGCTGCAACTAAAATCTGGTGAAGCCAAATAAATACTTCAAAAAAACAAAAAAACGATGTATACTGACATTCTCAGGCATACTATTTGGTGGGACCTGGAATTCTTTTTGCTGCCTGAGCTGCCTCTGAGCTCCTGCCTACTTTCTAATGCTTAGCCTATTTGGCTGGCATCATAAGCGCCCTACCCATTCCACAGACATTTTTTGAGCACCTAGTATATGCCAGGCACTGTGTTAGGCACTGGAGGTGGGTAGGCATCCTCATTGCCTGTGAGATGGGAATTACCAGTCTGGTGGGGACACTGTAGAAAAACCACTGACAAGGCAGTTGGGGTTGGCTCAGGAGTATTTCTCAAAGAGCCCTGACTTTGACTTGAATCCTTTTTTTTTAACATTTATTTATTTTTAATTGAAGGATAATTGCTTTACAATATTGTGTTGATGTCTGCCATACATCAACATGAATCAGCTGTAGGTATACATATGTCCCTTCCCTCCTGAACCTTCCTCCCACCTCCCACCCCATGACCTGAATCTTGAAGGCTAAGGATGATTTCACCATGTAGGAGTGGGGGACATGCCCAAAAGAAGCACTTCATAGGGAAAGTCATGGATAGAAGACAAAACCTGAGCTATTGAAGGGAGTTACAAGTAGCTTAGGTGGCTGGAGTTTGGATAGGAATGGAGTAAAGGTAGGAGATGAAGCTGGAGGGGTAGGCTGGGGTCGATGAATGGCGTGCCTAGACCTGTTCCTCACATCTAAACCACCGGGTGGCCCTGAAGGGGACAGACTATTTATCTGGAATTCTGAAACGGATGCCTTCTGGTCAATTGCAAGGAGTCATTTGTGTGGGGAGGAAGTGGCATGCTCTTAATCTCCTTCAACCTATCCAACGTCATCCCAAATTATCACCAGTCAATATAAAGCCAGTGAATTTACCGTGCTTAAAATCAGTCCCCGGTCCTGCTTCCAACTAGTCTGTCCCTCCACATGGCTCCTCCCTTATAAAACTGGTGAAGCCTGGTCCCCAGCCTTCTGATGCCATGACCCACCAACCTGACTGGGTCCCATTTTGCCAGCCCTTTCATCAGGTACCTCTACTGTCTGATTCCCTGCTTTCTGGGCCCCTGGAGACTCAGCCCCCCAGTTGGGCTTCTGTCTCTCAGTCTTACTCTTCCTTGGCCTCAGATCCCTCCTATAATCCCACGAGCTCATGTTGCTGAACTTGTATCGTGCCTGTGTCATAATCTATATATCCAAGCCCATCCACCCTGCAGCCTCCCTCATAGCTTTGCCCCAAAGTGAGGTAAGCCATATGTGTTTGATATCAAGCAGATAGCTGGGGAGTGCCCCATGCATTTCAGCCATCCTTTATTGAGCACCTGTTTGTCAGGCATCAGCATCACCAAGAAGGATAAAGCTTAGTCCCCATCCTCAAGGAGCTTCCAGTGTAGAAGGAAAGGCAGAAACACCTATCATGGTAAGTGCTGTGATTGCGATCATCTCAGAGAGCAATTGAACCCAGGACAAAGCACCCCAAGCTGGAAATATGGGACAGTTGGTCAGGGAAGTTCCCAGAGAGGATTCTATCTGAGCAGGGTCTGTAAGACAGGACAAGTCTCAGGTGGAAAGGACAGTGAGAAAGAAGCACAGTGATGGTTACCAGAGTCAAGTTTGCAAAAATTAAACCACATCAGATTCTAATCCATTTCCATTTTCAATGAAGTTCCTGATCAGAGAAATTTCGCCAGGTTTCTGAATGATAGTCAAATGAAATTCAAGAGCTATTCAATGTGGATAGGTTGGGGAAAATATGGAGCCTCCAGTAAGGCAGTTATATGGGAAACGATAATTCCCCACATCGAAGAATGAACAGGAGGTCCTTGAGCTCTACAGTAGCACATGAGACAGGCCTGGGACCTGTACGAGACCTCTCACAATTTGGATGAAGTCAGAAAAAGCATTTTTATCAAATTATCACATGACATAGAACTGGAAGAATAAACGATAGAAGCAAGATTTATACTGATACAGATAAGTTGAGATTTAATAGAGATAAGTGAAAAAGTCTTGCATCTTAGTCCAAAAAAAGCAGTAATTAGAGAACAACAGAGATGTTTCAGTAGCAGTTCATGTGAAACGACTTTATTTGGGGGGTGGGGTTGGGTGGGGATGGGCAGGGACGATTGAAAAGGAATATCCTAGTTTACCACTGGTTTGAAATAAACCAACAATGTAAACTTCTAAAAGGTCAAGTACCGTCTTGGGTAGAATCCAGGCTCAGTACAGGAAGGGTATCAGTGTACTCCAAACTATTATAACACAATGGCAATTCTGTGCTTAACTCTTCTGCCATGTCTTAAATGGCTTATTACAGCCCTGAAATGTATCTAGGAGAGGATGACCTGAATGAAGATAAAAATAACCTAGAAGGAAAAGTTGAGAAACTGGAGAAGAGAAATCTTGTTGAAGAGTCTGGCAACTTTCAACTGTTGCAGGATTGTCAGGTAAGAGAGGGATTCAGTTGTTCTCTTTTTGCATTAGTCATAACAGGTTAACTGCAATAACAAACAATCCCATGAGAGTAAGTTTATTTTTATTCATGTGATCAGATCAGATCAGTCGCTCAGTCATGTCCGATTCTTTGTGACCCCATGAATCGAAGCACGCCAGGCCTCCCTGTCCATCACCAACTCCCGGAGTTCACTCAGACTCACGTCCATCCAGTCAGCGATGCCATCCAGCCATCTCATCCTCTGTCGTCCCCTTCTCCTCCTGCTCCTAATCCCTCCCAGCATCACAGTCTTTTCCAATGAGTCAACTCTTCGCATGAGGTGGCCAAAGTACTGGAGTTTCAGCTTTAGCATCATTCCTTTCAAAGAAATCCCAGGGCTGATCTCCTTCAGAATGGACTGATTGGATCTCCTTGCAGTCCAAGGACTGCATCAGTTCTTCAGCGCTCAGCCTTCTTCACAGTCCAACTCTCACATCCATACATGACCACAGGAAAAACCATAGCCTTGACTAGACGAACCTTTGTTGGCAAAGTAATGTCTCTGCTTTTCAATATGCTATCTAGGTTGGTCATAAATTTCCTTCCAAGGAGTAAGCGTCTTTTAATTTCATGGCTGCAGTCACCATCTGTAGTGATTTTGGAGCCCAGAAAAATAAAGTCTGACACTGTTTCCACTGTTTTCCCATCTATTTCCCATGAAGTGGTGGGACCGGATGCCATGATCTTTGTTTTCTGAATGTTGAGCTTTAAGCCAACTTTTTCACTCTCCACTTTCACTTTCATCAAGAGGTTTTTGAGTTCCTCTTCACTTTCTGCCATAAGGGTGATGTCATCTGCATATCTGAGGTTATTGATATTTCTCCCAGCAATCTTGATTCCAGCTTGTGTTTCTTCCAGTCCAGCGTTTCTCATGATGTACTCTGCATATAAGTTAAATAAATGGGGTGACAATATACAGCCTTGACGTACTCCTTTTCCTATTTGGAACCAGTCTGTTGTTCCATGTGAAGTGGGGCTCTAATCCACATGGTCATGTAGGGCTATCCTTCCATCATGGAGCACCAATATGGAGATTCTTCCTCCTTGTCATTCAGCCAATAAATGAAAGGAGAGAAAAGTGCAGAGGATAGCATAGGTTTTCTAAAGGTAGTGTCTGGAAGAAGTAAACATCATTCTGCTCACATTTCATTGACTAGAACTCAATCACAAGGTGGTACCTTACCACAACAAGGAAGGCTGGAAAATGTATTCTAACTGTGTGCCCAGGAGAAAAAGGCTGTGGGTGCGGGCTTTAGAATTGTAGATTTGGAAGAGACTACCTTAGGAGCGAGAAGAGTTAAGGATTATAATATATTTACACCAAGACTTACACATGAATGTACTCAGTGGCTCAGTCGTGTCCGACTCTTTGCGACCCCATGAACTATAGCCCGCCAGACTCCTCTGTCCATGGAATTTTTCAGGCAAGAATACTGGAGTGGGTTGCCATTCCCTACCCCAACCACATGAATAAAACAGACCTAACAGCATTATTCATAAAAACCAAAGGTTACCTATTGTCTAAATGCCCACAGACTGGTGAATGGACACACAAAATTTGGTATATCCATACAAAGAAATACTATAAACAGAAATGAATTACCAATATATGGATGAACTTCAACTACTGCATTGATAAACTTCAACCACATTATGCTCAGTGAAAGAAGCCAGTCACAAAGCCATATATTTTATGATTGCATTTATATGAAATATCTGAAAAGGCCAAGGCTATAGAGACAGTAGATTCAAGGGATGGGGTGGGAGTAGGCGGAAGGATATCAACTGTAAATGAGCACAAGAGGTTTTACTGGGGAGATAAAAATGTTCTAAACTTGATTAATGGTAATGGTTGTACAACTTGGTAAATTTACTAAAAAACAATTGAATTGTAAACTTAAACACGGTGAATTACATGATGACAAAATATGCTTCAATAATGTTATTTTTTGAGTTAAAGATTTAGTATTTTTTAGGTTAGGGGAAAGAGAATAATCCTACAAGGGAAATAATAAAGGATTATTCAAAGTGGAAGGAGGAAGTGATACAGAACCCAAGGGAAGAGAAGATTCAAAGAAGGAAAGCATGGTTAGTTCAACTCTAGTCAAAACTACTGAGAAATCACATACAATGGAAGGTTGAGACTCTTATCTGTCATAGTAGGGTTCACAGTATTGTTCCAGATCCAGAGACAGGAACATGGAAAACGGGAAACAGATTTCCACTCAACAGTAAATGCAACCTTTAGAGATGTTTAACAACAGCGCAGATCCCGTTGCTGAGTGATGTGCTCTCTGACAGTGGAAATATTCAGAGAGAGGCTGGATGGGCATTTAGGAAGGATTTCTACACGGGAGGAAGACTTCTAAGGAGCATGTTTGAAAGACCCAGGGTATTCCAAAGACTTTATCACCTCTCTTTGCCCAAGGCCTCCTCTCCACTCTTGGCCTTGGGCTCCTCATCTCAGACACTGAGAGTTGACCTTTGGGAAGAGCCACTTTGGAAAGTGGCTCTGACTCTTGAAACCCCAGGCACCCAACTGCTGTTGTCCAAGAGTTCTTCAGCCACTGAGAGTTCTCTTGAGCTCAGAGGTCAGTGGTCATACAACAGCAGGTTTCACCAAAGCTAGTTCAGAGAACTGAGTAATCCTGGGAGACCAGGGGAGATAAGCTGAACTGCCAGAAAGGACCAGTGCTCATTTTAAAAAGTGCCAAAAGGCCAATCCCATAGTTGCCTTTGTGTCTCTGCCTCACTGTTATCCAACACCCCCAGAGGTAAAATACGGGAAGGAGAAAGTGAACCCATCATATGAGTGGGCTCAAGAAGAATTGAATGAAGCTTTCTTAATCAGGGCTTTGTTTGATACTCCTAGTCACCCACCAGGAATGGCCACCGTGACATAGAAATAAAAAGCCAGCACCCAGAAGTTGGAAGAGCCTTATTTTCAAAGGACTTGGAAATCTGTATGGAGCTTCTGTATGGCCCCCGTTGCCAGTGACCATGACCATAGCTGCTGGCATTACTCCAGCGTGAACTCTGATTCCATTGCAAAGGGGAAGGAGTCCTACTTAACAGCCCCTGGAGCAGATGACAAACTGTGTTACTGCCTGCTCACCAAAACAGACACTCAAGAGGTGATTTATTTGCCCAGAAAATATTTGTGGGGCATCTTCTACATGCCAGGTCCCCTCCCAGAGCCCATAGTCTATTCATTCTGAAATACAAGGAGAACTGCCCCAAAGTGCTAAGGGATTGGGATGGTTTAATGTTTTTTCCAGAAGACAATGGAAGGGCTAGATGGCTGGAGGCAGTCCTATCCAGCCCTAGGAGTCATGACCTCTTACGTTCACCCCAACAAAACCTGCCCCTGGACTTTCACGCTGCTTCCATGTTGGCTGAGGAAGACTGGGCTGGATCCATAGGATCCCCACAGAAAGGCTTCCCCATTTCCAGACCCTGGAAAGAGAGCCAGGCCATGGAAAACCAGAGAGAGAAACTATGGGGTGGGGGAGGGGAGAGGCCTGTACACTGAGTGCCAAGTGCTCCAGACTGGGTGAGAACCCAGGGCCAGGGGAGCAGGAAGGAACCGCCCAGGCAGGAGCAGACCCCTAAGCCGAGGGTTGGGCAGGAGACAGGTCTGGCTCCTGGCGTACCTGCGCTAATGAGCTGGAAGCAGGAGGAAATGGCCCAGCATGTGAAGGCCAGCAAAGGGAAGGGCCTCCCCATGCCAGCTGGATGGGAGAGGGCCGAGCAGGGTGGGCACAGGGCCCAACCCCTCTCCACACCCTGAATTCTCAAGCTGGAACCTGGAACTTCCAGGAGAAGGGACTTAGGAGGTGCAGGCAGATCGGAGAGGCTGAAATGAGACCTCCTGGGGGAAAGGGGATTAGAAAGATGCCAAGCTGCGGGGGCATGAGGGGGAGAGAGAGCCAAGGGGCTGCAGAGGCATCCTGCCAACCATGGGGAGGGAAGAGGCCCCAGGGCGGTCGTCAGCTGTAGCTGAACGGAGGCAAATCTGACGGTCGACTGACTTAATAAGGGCAGTCAGGATGGATGAGTCCTCCCAGTCCTCCTGGGCGGCAGAAATGGCCACAAGTATTCACAGACTGTAAACACCAAGGGGGACCAGCCTTGTCTGGGTCTGCAAGGACCTGGCGAGGCTGAGTAGAGAGGGGCAAGGCCAGGACAGAGGCCTGAGCCTGAGCCTGGCATTCTCTGCAGTGGACCGTCCAGAGGCCCTGGATGAAGGGTCGCTTTGGGAACCCCAAGGCCAGCTCAGAAAGCCCCACCAAAGCCAGAAGCTGGACACAGCCCCAGACAGGTCCATCTTGCAGGGATCCAGGATAGGGAGACTCGACACTGGCATGTCTGTTTGAACCCTGGACATGGGCTTCTCAAGTGGCTCAGTGGTAAAGGATACGCCTGCCAATGCAGGGGATGCAAGAGACGTGGGTTCGATCCCTAGGTCAGGAAGATCCCCTGGAGGAGGAAATGACAACCCACTTCAGTATTCTTGCCTGGAAAATCCCATGGATAGAGTAGCCTGGTGGGCTACAGTCCATGGGGTCGCAAAGAGTCAGATGCGACTGAGCGACTAAGCATGCATGCAATTTAGAAGTGGGGGAGCCCACTTTGCCTCCTAACACCAGGGTGGGGCCAGGGCAGGGACAAATACTCATGGAGCATCCACCTTAGCCTTTCCCATACAGGATCCTAGGACCCTTCCCAATGGCATCCACAGGGACCTTCACCCCTACTCCATTGCTGGTGTGAAAACTTCTACCAGAGGCAGAAGCTTAGGGGTCCAGGCTGACTTTCTGTGTGCTCCTGGTTCAGCACTGGCTGCAAATTACAGTCGAGGCATCTCCTGTCTCCAGACCTCAGTTTATCCACCTGCAGCATGAAGAGACTGCATCTGCTCTGTGCAAAGTGATTTTCATTGATTATATAGCCTTTTGCTCAGCTGGTGGTTGTCATGGGAACAATCCAAGTCAAACAGTGGATCCAGCAGAGAAGGTATCAATTACCCTCTAGCTTAGTCATTTCATCTACCCAGCATCCCTTCTCTCTTATTCTGGTATCAGCATCCATTTTCCTTTAGGTAACTGTCCTTCCACCTTCTATAGATCATTCCAATGGGGCAGCCAATCACAATACCTGCAATGTGTCACATGACCCAAATTGGCCAATCAGATTCTCTCTCATGATTTGACCCAGAGACCCACACTTTATAACTGGAACACAATCTCAGCTCCCCAAACAGACATACTCTGAAGGAGTTTCTGGGCATGAGAACCGTGTTGCTGCCTGAATTCCTGACCTTTTCGATACTTACCTGTTCAGTTCTTCTATTCTGTTTACTCCTAAAATCTTTCCGGTAACTCTATTCTTTTTTTTTTTTTAATGTATAAATTAGTCAGAGTCCTTGTTGTTGCTTGCAACCAAAGAATCCTATTTATACACACACCAAGTGAGAAAAGTTGGGTGGATTAGATGACAGGACCCTCCTCTCTGCTGCCCTCTCTCTTTGTGGTCCCAGGGCAATTGACTCAGCTCTCTAGCAGCACTCAGCTCCTGTAGGAGACATGGTGGGGTAGAGTCTGCTCAACAAGACCACGAACATCAACTAAGCATATTTGTATCCTGGATAGGAACGGTTGAGGGTCTTGAACACTGTTAAGTGCTCAGTTGCACTGAATTAAGATCTTACAGCTTGAAGCAGGTAACTGCAGTGGGAAAGAAATTTAACAAGTATCAGAGCAGCTTCGCAATTATCAAGATGTAAGCAACTGCTGGAGAAAGCCATTCCCACCGCATGCAAGTGATGTGTGTGGGGTGGGGAGTGGTCAGGACCCATTTCAGGGTGTTGGGGGAAGGCCCACTCTGTCCCCAAAGTGCCTCTCCCACCTCTTCATGAGTACCTCTCATTCCTGAAACAAGAGACAAAGGCACTCAGTGAACATTTAGACACAGAGCTGGAAATCCATCTTCCCCTAGAAGGGCAAAACAATGTTTTCATTCACTCTGAAGTGTAATGATGGGTGTAGACTCTTTCCTGAGAGCAGACCTGGATAGGAGAAATGGTTTGGAAATACTAAGGTTTTCAGGGTGTGGAAAGTGAAAATGGGTCTGCAGGTGGGTCAAGACGAAGGGGAGAGGCTAGAAAACAAGGGATACAAGCATATGGGCTACACATCAGCTTTGACTGTAAGTTCTAGGGGCTGACTCCAGTAAACTTAAGTGGGGGAAAGAATTTATTCAAAAGAGAAGGGTTCTGAAGGAGGTGTTCAACAACCAGGCCTGGGAAGCCAGGGACCAGGGAAGATATAGAAGCCAGGGTGGCTCTAAGCCAGTTTCCTTCTGTGGTCAGTAGTGACTCCATCCCAGATTCAAATTCCCTAGGAGAGAGTTTGTTGGATGTGTCTGGGATCCTGTGCCCACCCTTTGAGGTGGATGGTTGGGAGGGTCCCCCTGGCTGACAGCCCCACCAGGAATGCCTGGAATTGGCAAGGCAGAGTTCCCTAAAAGAAAATTGAGTTTCCTTTATCCAAGGAAGGAGAAGGAGTGCTGGGCATATTCATACAACAGATGTTCACTACACATGGCATGTCGATTTACAGAGGAGGGAGATGAGTGGGGTGGGGTATGGGAAATTGCAGGAGACTCCAGAATCTGCCATGGGGGCCAAGGCTCTTTCTCCAGCCCTGGATTCCATCTCCTTCTCCCCCCCGTATAAGCAAGTACAGAGAAAGAACGCTGTTTTTCTGTTCTTGACAGCTTGATAGAATTGTCTCCTTAGCTTCCAGTCACGCTCAGCTCTCCTGCTAGAATCATTACCACCCACCTGTTCCCCATGCAAGAATTCACAGCCAGTGGACACACATCTGGCCTGCAAAAGACATGCTTGGAAGTCTCCCCAACTGCCTGGAACAGGCTGGGGACAGCATAGGGTCAGCCACCAATTCAAAGGCAAGCAAACAGCTGGCCTGAGAGCTGTGGTCATTATGGCTTGAGCGGCTACCCATCCTTACCCCACCAGGCAGCTTGACAGGTGTGCCCTGGGACTCAATACTGGGTTCTGTACCTGGCAGTCCTCCCCACCCCCACCTGCTTCTCCAGTGTTGGTTTTAGGGGAGGGGGGCTCTTACCTTGCCTTTCTTGGGATTCCTTTATTTTTCTTGCCATTACTGTCCGCATCATTCCCTTCTGAGTACCCTGGAAGTTAAGAACAAGCCAGGTAAGGTTCTAATGGGAAGGGCCCATTAAATATTGTGTTTTGGTGGTGAAAGTAACAGCACCTAAGTTTTAAAGATATAAATGCAACCCTGGACAGGGCCTAGAGATTGTAGGTCTGTGCTTCTCCAACTTTTTCAAAAAGTAGCAAGAACCTTTGTGCAGTATTTCAGCATTCAACAAACACTTACTGAGTGGCTACTGTGTGCCAGGCACTGTGCTAGGGACCATGGCAGTAGCAGCACAGACCCAACCCTCACAAACCTCCTGAGTTTACAGTCTAGTGGGGGAGGCAGACACTGAACAAATAATTGGGTAAGTAGATCAATAATGAGTCACAACTGAAGTAGAGCTATGAAAAAGGTATATGCAGCTAGGTGGCCTATCACAGAGTTGAGAGACATTGGGGAAGGCATCCCCAAAGAAGTAGGAAATAAGCAAAGAGCTAGAGGGAAGATGGTCCAGATAAGGCACATTACAAGAAAAATCCCAGAGGCAAGAAAATGCTTGTGTTGGAGGAAGTCGTAGAAGATCATTGTGGTGGAGCCAGGCAAGCAGGGTAGCTCAGATGAAGATGAAGGGATGTAGGCACCAGACCACCAGGGCCTCATGGGCCAGCTCAGTGATGACACTGAAACTGGGGAGCCACTCCAGCTGAAAAGCAGCCCAGTCCTGATTCCCTGCACCCCAGCACACACTCATCCCCTTGCCTTGTAGCCTCCAAGGCATCTCAGAGGAACCACACAGCTTATCAGAAGCAGCTTGGAAACCACTGATCCAGCTCTACTTGGCATTTTCAGATGAGAAGAGTTGAGTCTTGACAGTCATCCACTCCCCCAGTATCCTCTCTCTTAACTCTGGGCACCTATCCCAGCCTCCCTGGAGAGAAGGCTGGCCGGGTGTGATCTAGGGACAGGCTCCCAGAACACTGCACGTCTCAATGCTTCAAGAAGGAGCCTCAGGAGCCAGTCCAGCATCTGTCATGAGGAATGGGCTCCAAGAATGGCATCTTGTCCCTTGCCTGCCCCTGGGGCTCTCAGAAGATTCCCCCTGTGCTTGCTGCCAGAATCCCTGACCTGCCCCTTCCAGACCCCTCCCCATCACTCATCCCCGATCAAGCTCCGGCCTCAACATTCCTCTCCACCCGGGGGTCAGGGTCAGCTGTGGGGTATTTTCCCAAGCCATGGGGAACAGAGGCGCCTCCTGACATGTACAGTCACTGCCCCGGGCTGGAAGGGCAGCTACCAGCAAAGATGGGCTAGAGAAGAAAGCAATCAGCTGGCCCTTGGAGAAGAGCTGCAAGAGAAAAAGGGTTGGGGAGGAGGGGCCTGAGAGGAAGTAGAAGTAGAACCTGGTGATGGGAAATGGGGTGCATGTCTGGGATCTGAGCCAAAGTGGGGGTTTTCCTGCCCCAATCCGGTTGGTCCTCATCTAATTAACCCTGGAGTCTGGCCTCTCTGAGACCCTTGCTGACCTTTGCAATTCCTGGGACAGGTGCCAAAGGCAGCCACCAGCCTGGAGACAGCAGCAGTACCCCAAGCCCCCAGAAGGGTCCGAGCACACAGGCATGGCCGAGCCCTCTGCAGCCCTGCAAGGGGCCAAAGGACAAGCAGGTCAGGCCGGTGAGAAGGTTCTGAAGGTGAAAGAATTTGCTGCTTCCCGTTTTAGCTGTAAGATCTGCAGCAAAGATCACAACCAATCACAACCACCTCTCTGAGACTCCACTTTCCCTTCCATAAAAATGGGATGAATACTTGTAGAGTATGACATGCCAGTGGAACCTTCCAAGAGGCGGTGTCCAGTAGGCAGAGTTAATTAAAAGATAATAATATCGAGACCTACCTCATAGGACTGTAGGAATGACTTAATGAGAAAACAAAGGAAAGACCTCAGCAATCATTTAGTTAGCCATGGTTTTAGACCCCATCTCCAAGCTAGAGAGGCTGGACTGGATGGTGGCTGGTGAGGGCCTGAGGTTGGGAAAAGAAAAGAGAAAGAGGGAAGCCAGACCTCACAGCACACCCCAGCCAAGAGCCCGGGCAGACAGCATCTCCCCCAGAGGAAGGGCTGGTGTTCTCCGCTCCGTTGCCCTCTGGCAGGCACTGAGCGCCTGTTTTCCTCATTAAGTGTGGCTGTAATCTGGCTCCCTTAACACTGCTGACACAAGGTCCAGAAGCAGTTCAGAGTCTCTGAACAGACAGCATCACCTGCTTTCAACATCGCCTCCCAGCTGGGTCAACAAGGCTGGGGGTGTGAGTGGCTGAACTTAGAGCAGACTGCAGGGAATCAGAGCAGACACTACCGGGAATGGAAGCCACGACGCAGGGGCCTCACTCCATGCCCAGCGATGCTCAGCATCACCATGCTGTAAAAGAGGAAAAGCAAATAGTTTTGAGTGCACACTATTGCCAGGCTTTGTGGTAAAGCACTTGTGTGTATTCTCTCATTGAATCCCCGTAACAGCCCTAAGTAGCTGACACCCATTGTACAGATGGAGAAACGGAGGCAGAGGGTACTTAAGAATTTTAACCAAAGGGGCTTATCATTTGTTGGGGAGGCAAGACTATGGGTTCATGTCCCCATGAGAGAAGAGAGCAGAATCTGAAATGGTCCCCCGCCAACCCGAGTAGCTGGCTTCTCATCTTCCCATCACCACCTGCCTCAGTTTCCCCAGCTTTCCAGCTGCCACCATGCTGACCAGGTTCAAAGGGCAGCCCTCACCCACTGTTCTAGGGCTAGACATGTTCATTTTCCCAAAGTTCAGCCAAGACATGGCTAGCATTTTTCAAAAGGAGCTTATCTAGAAAACTTGAAAAGAGAACAAAATTACAATGTACAAAGCCAAGAATCTGGGAAGAGAGGCGTTTATAAAGCAGTTTTCACGTTCCAAGATAAGGAAAGTAATGACGGCTACTAGTTGTGCCAAGTGTCCGACACTATACTATGCTCTTGATATATGTTATTTTCTTTTATCCTCAAGGGCAACCGATGAGACAGTTATTATTATCCACGTTCCACAAATATGGAAACAGATGCTCAGAGAGGTTAAGCAACTTGTCCGTGTTACACAGTTTATAAGCATCGGAGCTGGAAGCCAGACAAGACTTTGCACTTAACCGCCTAAACAAAGAAAATGAACATGGTGGGCATGACTCTCGCAGCTAACAGGCCTCGTTTAGGTCTCATGGAGGTGTTTGGCAAAGCTACCCAAACTCTACACTGAAGGGTTGCAGGTTGGCCCCACTGTTTCCTCTGATCGATTTGCAATTCTTGCTCAGGAAAGAATTATAACACTTTTCCTCCTAGACAAGGATGGAAGAACCTTGGCAAGTCTGTGCCTTTCATTTCTCTGTTTTCTAGTGCCAACTTATGTCGACCAAAACAAAACAAAGCAGAATCAAAAACAAGCCAATATGTTGAAACCTTTGTACTTGTCCTTCATTTCAAATTATCCTCATGACATGTTATGGTTTCTGCAATATTCCATTGGTTAATGGTTGGACCAATGTTTCCTGAAGTCTGGAGATACTGTGAGTGAAGCTTTTAACCCAGTGCTGGGCACATAATCAGCATTAGTTATATTGTTGTTGTGATTATCGTTATTGAGAGAATGCTTCCTGTGATTACATCCTGAAGTCACTTGATATAGTGTGTTAATTGCTCAGTCATGGCCAACTCTTTGCGACCCCATGGACTGCAGCCCACCAGGCTCCACTGTCCATGAGATTTTCTGACAAGGATACTGGAGTGGGTTGCCATTTCCTTCTCCAGGCCTCGTGATTACATCCTGTGATTACATCTCGAAGTCACTCGATATAAAACAATATAAAATTAGGTACTCATTGAATGGGCTTCCCAGGTGGTAAATAATCTGCCTGCCAATGCAGGAGACGTAAGAGACATGGGTTCGATCCTTGAGTCTGATCCCCTAGAGGAGGGCATGACAACCCACTCCAGTATTTTTGCCTGGAGAATCCCATGGATGGGGAGCCTGGCGAGCTACAGTCCATAGGGCTGCAAAGAGTCAGACACGAGTCTGACCTGGCATGCACACATGCACTGATTGAATAACTGATACCAATAGCTATCAGTGAGTAATGTTCACCGAGTAGTTACTGCAGCCAGGTTTCAGTCTGGGTCGCTTACATACATTATATCTTTTTAATCTTCTTAACAACTCAACGAGATAAGAATTATTTTCATTTCCCTTTTACAGATGATGAAACCGATGCCCGGAACTATTAAGTAACACAGTCACACAACTCCCAGATGGCAGGGCTGAGATCTGAATCCAGACAGCCAAGTTCAGAACCTGCCTGGAAAACCTCTAAACCCTATACCTCTGATGATGCATCCGACAATAAGACTATATTACAGGGGAGAGAAGGGAGATGTCGTTGTGTGCTGAGGTGGTCAGAGAAAGATTTCTGGAGGCTGTGAGCTCTATGGGACCCTGAAGAAAGGACAAGATGGATAAAGCAAAAGAGAGACATGTTTTAGAAAACAAAATTATGGGTACTAAACGGGAAAGGGGTGGGGGATAAATTAAGAGTTTGGGATTAGCAGATACAAACTACCATGTATGATAAAGATAAAGAACAAGGTCCTACTATATAGCATAGGGAACTATATGCAGTATGTTGTAATAAACTATAATGGAAAAGAATATGAAAAAGAATATACATTATATATTTCTATGTGTGTGTATATATGTAACTGGATCACTTTGCTGTACACCAGAAACTAATACAACATTGCAAATTAACTTTACTTCAATTCAAAAGAGAGAGAGAGAGACATGTTTTAGGCTGGATGGTGATCCCTGAAGTCTCATGGGACCCCAAAATGGGACATCAGGAAGTCCCCCATCCTTAGAACACAAGGGACTGCTTCCCCTCTGAAGTAGTGTCATTTGGAAAACTTGACTGTTCAAGAAAGGACTCGTAGCACGAGCAGGAACCTGTGAGGTCCTCCTGGAGCGTCTAGCTTCAGGATGGAGAGAAAGGCTGGCAACAGATCCCCTGGGAGGTTTGGCAGAAGGTTGGCCTAAGTCACACTGATTGATCATCACCCCCGCCATGATCATCTCCATACTGACCACTGGTGTGCTTTGAGAAAGTGGTTCTGTTTTGCCATGACTGTGGTAGAGTTGCCCCAGCAGGTATGAATGCAGAAGGGCCTGTGGGCCTACAGGCCTGTAAGATTTCACAGAAGCCTTAGGGAGAAGCTCAGACTTCACACTTAAGCCCTAGAGATGGTGGGGCTGGGGCAGGCACGGGGGTGGAATTTAATCCAGGGGGCCCCACAGCACTTCCTTGCCGAAGAGCTGGTTAAAGGGATGGCTCCAGGGAAAATGAGGCCGGTGCTGGCCAACAGAGGTCTGAACGGGAACATGTGTGCAATCCCAGGCCTGGCTCTCGCAGACCTGATGGAATTTCTGAGTGCGTCAGTAGCGCCACACCTGTCCCTTCTCACTGAACTCCAGCCTGGGCAGGCCCAGAAAGGCTGCAGCCTAAGGCAGCCTGGAAAGAAGCAGCCAACACTTCTGAGCAACATGCTGAGGCCAGATGGAGTGAAGAGCCTGGAGCGAATGGTCTGGAGGCTCCTTCTCTGAGCAGGAACCCACATGAGAAGCCGACGACTCCCGTCTTGTGCGCCCTCCAGGTCTCACCACGCAGTGCACGCTCTTGCTTTCGTTGTGGCCCAGCGTGTGTATGTTTTGCTCTCCTGTTATACTTCCAGTCGTGGTCACCCTAAGTGTGGTCCATAAACCAGGAGCAACAGCATCCCCTGGGAGCTCGTTAGGCACGCAGACTCTCATCACGGACACACTGGAGCAGAATGTGCTTACTAACAAAGTCCCCAGGGATCTGACTGCACATCGAAGTTTGAGAAACACTGCTCCTTGGAAACAGAGTTTATCCCCAGCAGAGTTGTCTTTGAACAAGTTTTTTTATCCCTGGTGCTCAGCAGTAAGTAGGTGCTCAATAAATTTATGTTTTAACTTTTTGTTTTGAAATGATTTATACTTAGAGAGGAGAAGGCAATGGCACCCCACTCTAGTGCTTTTGCCTGGAAAATCCCATGGATGGAGGAGCCTGGTAGGGTACAGTCCATGGGGTCGCTAGGAGTCAGACACGACTGAGTGACTTCACTTTCACTTTTCACTTTCATGCATTGGAAAAGGAAATGGCAACCCACTCCAATGGGTTTTGCCTGGAGAATCTCAGGGACGGGGAAGCCTGGTGGGCTGCCATCTACGGGGTCGCACAGAGTTGGACACGACTGAAGCGACTTAGCAGCAGCATACTTAGAGAAAAGATGCAGAAGTTGCAAAAATATTAGGATATTCACACATGCCCTTTCCAGCTTCCCCTAATGGTCACAGTTTAAGTAGCTATGGCACAATGACCAAAGTAATATGGCTAAACGAACAGAGTTATGAGACCATTAACAGAACCGCAGACCCTTGCTAAATTCATCAGTTTGTCCCCTGACGTCTTTCTCTTCTAGGGCCCTTTGTGGCATTTAGCTGTTGAGTCTCTTCCGTCTCCTGTAATCTGTGATGGTTCTTTAGTCTGTTCTTGTTTTTCATGACCTTGACCCTTTCAATGAGTGCTTCTTAGTTATTTTTTTAGTCTGTCTCTCAACTTGATTATGTCTGATGTTTTCCTGTGATGGAGGTTGTGGATTTGGGGTAAAAATACCATGGGAGCAATGCTGGATTCTCCTCACCATATGAGAACATGTCCATTACTGATGACATTAAACTTGATCACTTGGTTAAGCTTATGTTTGCTGGGTTTCTCCACTGGGTTTCACTACTGTAAAATTACTGTTCTCCTTCCCTTTGTAGTTAGTAAGTTTCTTGGTAGGGGGAGAATTTTTGAAACTATGCAAATATCCTGATTCTCCTCAAACTTTTTCCCACTGATTACAGCATCCATCACTGGTGGATCTTGCCAACAATTATTACTGTTGTTTTTGCCTAATGGTGATTTTGTATTTCCTTCATTACTTCTATATTTATTGGAATTCTTCCATAAAAAAAGGAGCTGCTCCTTCTTCCTCATTTTTTTTCAGTATTTTTTAGACTTCAGTTGGAACTCATGGCTACTTATTTTATCCTATCGGTTATAATCCAATGTTATTATTTTCTTTTGTTGTTCAAATTGCCCCACCCACTGGAAGCTCCCACAAGTTGGCTTCTTGTTCTGCCATGCCCCATCATTTCCCAAAGACTTCCTTCTTTTCTAGTACCACGAGACGTTCCCGTCTCATCTGATTCAGTAAATATTTTTGAACGACTGAATGATAGAATGAAAAAGGTGCATTTATAGAAACTCAGCCCCTCTGCGATTTCCCAACTAGGAAGCTATATCCAGTTCATTTTCTTTTATTGGAGTATAGCTGCTTTACAATGTTGTGTTAGTTTCTGCTGTACCGCGAAGTGAATCAGCTGTATTCACTGATACACTGATATCCTCTCTTTGTTGGATTTCCTTTCCATTTAGGTGACCACAGAGCAGTCGGGAGAAACAACAGGAGCTGTTCCCAGGTTCCACAGAATCACTTACTTCTACTCCCTTATGAGGGTTGAGGAAAGCTGGAGGAACTTTTAACCTAAAGATAAAAGAAGCAGTATCCATAGAAATTAGAGTCTGGGAAATTCATATGCCCTGAAAGTCCAATATGTGGACTTCCCATATCTGCTGAGCTGTATGAGGCAGTGCTTACGAACACTGTGCTGGAGCCAGATGCCTGGATCAGAACCCTAGGGCTGCGTCTTGCTGTGTAGCTTCCCTGTGCCTCAATTTCCCCATCAGGCGATAGCAGCAACTTGCCATGAAATTGCGTAATGGCTAAATAACTTAAAATGTTTAAACTGCTTAGAACAGTCTAAGGTACACTGCTGCTGCTCAGTCGCTTCAGTCGTGTCGACTCTGTGTGACCCCATAGACCGCAGGCCACCAGGCTCCCCCATCCCTGGGATTCTCCAGGCAAGAACACTGGAGTGGGTTGCCATTTCCTTCTCCAATGCATGAAAGTGAAAAGTGAAAGTGAAGTCACTCAGTCGTGTCCGACCCTCAGCGACCCCATGGACTGCAGCCTTCCAGGCTCCTCCATCCATGGGATTTTCCAGGCAGGAGTACTGGAGTGGGGTGCCATTGCCTTCTCCGAAGGTACACTAAGCAGTGAATGATCACTAGCCAGTAGTCTGGGGTTTCCAGCAATTAACTCTGCCTGCTGAATTCATTCAGCAGTTATTCACTGAGCGTTGCAGCATGCACTGTTGTGCTGGGTTTCCATCATTGAGCAAATGTGCCCGTCTCTGTTCTCGTGGAGCTTACATTCTCCTGGAGTAAAAATAGTCTAGCCCAACATAAAGATCGCAATATTTTTTAAAGACAGTAGTGGGCGGATGGAAACAGCTGTGTTTCAAAACCATTCACACTTTTCTGGTGAAAGTAATTTTCCTCGTGGTGTCATGGGATGGAGACCTACGCCAATCAAAGCATTATATTGTCTTAGCCGCAGGGATTAGTTCAGGCCAGGATACATCCCCTCAGCACCAGAGAGGCTTTTGTGCTGGGGCTCCTAATGGTTAGAACCTGTGAGCAAAGAGCTGTGGGGCAGAGGACTTGGCCTGAGAATAAGCCACTGCCATTGAGGGCAGAAAGTGGAGAGTGAAAAAGTTGGCTTAAGCTCAACATTCAGAAAACGAAGATCACGAAGACCGGGATCATCCGGTCCCATCACTTCATGGGAAATAGATGGGGAAACAGTGGAAACAGTGGCAGACTTTATTTTTTTGGGCTCCAAAATCACTGCAGATGGTGACTGCAGCCATGAAATTAAAAGACGCTTACTCCTTGGAAGGAAAGTTATGACCAACCTAGATAGCATATTCAAAAGCAGAGACATTACTTTACCAACAAAGGTTCATCTAGTCAAGGCTATGGTTTTTCCTGTGGTCACGTATGGATGTGAGAGTTGGACTGTGAAGAAGGCTGAGCACTGAAGAATTGATGCTTTTGAACTGTGGTGTTGGAGAAGACTCTTGAGAGTCCCTTGAACTGCAAGGAGATCCAACCAGTCCATTCTAAAGGAGATCAGCCCTGGGATTTCTTTGGAAGGAATGATGCTAAAGCTGAAACTCCAGTAATTTGGCCACCTCATGTGAAAAGTTGACTCATTGGAAAAGACTGTGATGCTGGGAGAGATTGGGGGCAGGAGGAGAAGGGGACGACAGAAGATGAGATGGCTGGATGGCATCACTGACTCAATGGACGTGAGTCTGGGTGAACTCCGGGAGTTGGTAATGGACAGGGAGGCCTGGTGTGCTGCGATTCATGGGGTCGCAAAGAGTCAGACACGACTGAATGACTAAACTGAACTGAACTGAATTGA
Source organism: Bos mutus (assembly GCF_027580195.1). Classification (NCBI taxonomy): domain Eukaryota; kingdom Metazoa; phylum Chordata; class Mammalia; order Artiodactyla; family Bovidae; genus Bos; species Bos mutus. Next base: position 22,805,896 of record NC_091626.1, on the reverse strand, counting down.
GGGTGGAGCCAAGAGTGGAGGGAAACCAAGTCCAGATGGTATTGAGAACGGACCTTAAGTCTGTCCTGTTCTGCACTTTTCAGGCATGCAGCCAGCACATTCTCTTTTACTGCTCATTACTGAGGAAGTCCTGAGTTTACTTCAGTACCAAGAAAGCTGATGCCTAAGCAGAAAGCTGGATGCTGTTCTGAGCCTCTGCTCTTGGTCTGAGCACGTCTTCATCTCCTGCCTCGTTCCCAGGTGTAAGCCACCACCACCACCCTGACACACACACATACACACACACACACTCCACCCTACTTCCCACCTCTGGCTGGCTCACATTTGCTTCCTCTCCAGGAGACCCCCACCCCAGGATAGTAATCAGCCTCCCCTCCACCTCCCTCCAGAGCTGGAGCCCCTCTCTCATGCTCACCTAGACCTTCCCATCCCCCAAACTCTTCCACCCAAGCCTCTCCTTGGAGTGTCTGGCTGGATTCCCAGCCTTCAGTTTGCCCGGAGGGCAGGGCTGAGGGAGCCACAGCCACCTCCGGAGTCACACTGAGGCTCAGAGCCTAGAAGCCTCCCCTTCCATCACCTGATCTGTCCTGGGGTCTTCCTGCGACTCGGGGATGTCAGAGCTCTCCTGCCTTCAAGTCCTGGTAGAAGCTACATCCTAAGGGCAGACCAGGGGAACCCAAACCTCCACTTCTTTTGGGAAAATCTCCATCTCCCTTCTCCGAGAGTCTCAGGAATTTGCTGTCTAAACTGCTTCATCATACCTTGACTACGACCTTTCCTGTGCTGGCCTCTAACCCCTCTCGTGTGAACTTTCACTCTGTCATCCTCTTTGACTGACTGGGGTCTTGATCGGCTTGGGCTGCCGTAATGAAATTCCACGGACTGGGTGGCTCAAGCAATGGAAATCTATTTCTCACAGCCTGGAGGTGGTGAAGTCAGGGCTCAAGGGCCAGCAGATCCAGGGTCTGGTGAGAGCCCCCTTCCTGATTTCTTACTATGTCCTCATATGGCAGAGAGAGAGGGTAAGCGAGCTCTGGCCTCTTCTTCTTCTTAGAAGGACACTGATTCCATCATGTGACCTCCCCCTTACCCCATTTCCAAGACCTCATCTAAACATAACTACCTCTCAAACCCACCTCCAAGTACCATCGAACTGGGGATTAGGGCTCCAAAATATGAATTCTGGGGGGACACAAACATCTGGTCTGCAGCAACTGGACTGTAAACTTAGGGGACTGTTCAAGGAACACTGAATGAAGAAATCAGTGGTTGAATACATAAATTATTATTTGTATTTATTTATTTATTGACTGTGCTGAGAGCTGTGTGGGATCCAGGGATCCCAAGTGGGGATCAAACCCAGGCCCATTGAACTGGGAGTGCAGAGTCTTAACTACTGAACCACCAGGCAAGTCCTGAATACATGAATTTTTGGATGGATGGTGAAATGAGTGAGTGAATGACTAAATGAATAGACTAATAAGGAGAGGCAGTGGTAGGACTGGATCAAAAAACTCCTACAGAGAGGGTGGGGCTTGGGCCCAGGGAGGGGAGAAGCAGAGTAAGGAGACTCGCAAGAGGATGGATAGCTACCACGGCAGAATAGTGAGAGGGAGACACGCCCGGCTTGGGCCTGGACTTGTTACAGAGCCCATTTATTAGCTTTTCAAACTTTTTCTTTTGTTTCTCATATAAGTGTTGTTTGTCAAGAACATTTTGCCTCTTGCTTTGCCCTGGCCAGTCTGGACTGCTGGGGGCTCCGCTCTCACGCATCGCTCCCCAAGATGTGGGGAGGACAGCTGGCCACAGCACGGTCAGGCCCTGGGAGGTCCGGGGGTCTGGGGGCACCTGCCGAAGCCTTTCAGCACGGACTCCCAGTCCTCTCCAGCTCAGAGCCAGGGAGGGAGGTGCTGTCTCTCCTCCCCTTCTCCACCGTCTCCCTGCTCTTGCCTGATTCCACAGTGGCACTGCCAGAACCTACGGGACGCGAGCCCACACAACTCGAGAGCCACAGGCCATCCAGCGTGGATTTGCAGCTCCCAATGCAGAGCTGAGGTTTGTCTGGAGTGGACTGTGGCTCTGGAGACAGGGCCTGGGGGGTGCACGTCCGCCATGAGCGGGGTGCAGCCGGGAAGCAGATGGCGCCGTCGCCGTGCCCACCCCTCAGGCCCACCTTGGAGAGCTCGGTCCTTTCCCTGCAGAGGTCTGATGGGCGCGGCTGCGCTCAGACGTGGGAGCCTCAGCTCAGGGCCCCGTCCTCTGTCTCTCCTTCCCGCACATTTCTCCTTCCCTGGCATCCCATGGGATGTCTCTGTTTCCCCACCTCTCCTCTGTCCCTCTCCCTGCCTCTGCCTCTCTTTCTCTCTGCACACTCCCCCCCCACGCGCCCCAGTTTCTCTGTTTCTCTCATCCCATCCCTTCGTCTTCATTTCACGGCCTGCCTTTCCCCGTGTCCTGCTCTCAGACAGTCTCTGACTCCATGTCTGCCCTCAGTCTCTGCTTCGCCCTCCCACCCCCTCCCTGGCTGCCTCCCAAGGCCCCAGTGTCCCTACCCTCCCTGCTTGGACCAGTCTGCCCGTCAGCGTGGGCCCCTGGAGTGAGGGACAAGAAGAGCAGGCCAGGGGCAGACTGCGGCCCCTGTTCCATGAAGGAAAGCGATTTGAAGCCAGGGAGGCCTGGGCAGGCTGAGGCCAAGAATTTCTCACTTACCCGCAGGGCTGGATATTTAGTCTGAGTTGGGGAGGGCAGGTGGCAACCGGCCTGGAGCTAGGCTGCAAGCGCAGCTTGGCTGCAGCCCCTCCCCAGCTTGGGGTCCCCTTCAGGGTGACATCTCCCTCTGCCTCCTGGCCCAGACCCCCCCCAGCCCCCAGCTCCAGCAGCAGTTGAGAGGTGGCACAGCCAGGTGCCAGGGTCGCTGTTTCCCCCGACCCAGGACACAGACCCAGGTGAGGGGCAGGCAGGACCAGATGGGGTGGGCTTGGTATCCGTCAGTGCCCTCCCAAGATCTGGGAGCAAACGTCCCTCTCAACCCCGGCAGGGCCTCAGACAGTCTCCAAAGGCCAATGTGCTTTTCCTTTGGCTTGTGTGCCGTCTAAATACTTTATCCCCAGCTATGGCTCCACCTCCAGCTGCCTCATTTTCCTTTATGGGGCCGTCCACAGCCCTCTGAGCTCTCAGGCAGGACCTTGGGACCACTGGGGGCACATTCCAGAGACCGCTCGTGAGCTCCCACCCTGATGTTAAAAACTCACATACTGGCTGAGAATGCTACATGTGGTTTGGTGGGAGCTGGAGGGACGTGTTGAAAACCATCCCCAAATAGGCCGCTGTCGATCCCAGGAGACCAAGATGGTTAGAGGGCAATTTCACAAACTCTCCTATGGGATGTGAATGAGGGTGCTATCAGAATACAGCTGGGGCCCGTCCCCCTCCCCACCCCACCCACCCCCTGCCAGCACTCTCCAAGCCTCTGCTCAGGGGACTGAGAAACTTCACTTTTTCTTTTGCAGGGGTGCCCTGTCATCCCTGGGCTGGTGCTGAGGGGCATCACCACAGTGCCGTATCAGGAGGCACAGTCCCCAGAGGTCTAGCATTTAGTGAGATGGCCGAGTCCTTAGTTCTGGAACCCTTTATGAACTGGGTGTCTATTTTGTCCCCACACTGCGCTAGGCAGTGGGTAGGAGAAGTGAGCAACCCAGAGTGCCTCGGCTCGGGAGGAACTAGACGGGGCGGAGAGGCCCAAGGCAGGAAGGGCCTGGGGCGGGTCACCGCAGTGGTCTCTGACTTCAGTTGCTTCACGCATGACATGGGGGGAATATGGAGCTGTTTTGAGGAGTCACTGAGATAATCAGTACATGGTGACTAGTCGTGATAACAAACCTCGAGTAAGGACCAGGCAGCTAGAGGGGTTAGCGGCAGCAGACGGGGCGGGGGCACAGCGTGTGCTGTCAGTGCCCTGTCCGCGTGTCCTGGGGGTCCCGTGTCACTCCAGGATCCCCGTCAGCACCTGTCCCCGGCTGCTGCAACCTGTCCCCAGCTGAGGTCAGGGAAGTGCCTGGGAAGTGGCTTCCCTCAGTCTCCGTGTACCATGTGCTAACTTTTCCAGTTGTGCCTGACTCTTTGCGATCCCATGGCCTGTAGCCCGCCAGGTTCCTCTGTGGCATTCTCCAGGCAAGAATACTGGAGTGGGTTGCCATGCCCTCCTCTAGGGGATCTTCCAGACTCAAGGATGGAACCCGTGTCTCTTGTGTCTCCTACACTGGAAGGCAGGTTCTTTACCACCTGGGAAGCCCCTCAGTCCCTGTGGGCAGCCCCTAACCCCCAGCTGTGGTGAGGGCTACAAACACCTCCGTCTCCCAAGCTCCCTGCACTCTGGGCCACTCCCCTCCCACCTCCTGTGGCCTCTTGCTTGACCTCCCATCCCCGCTAGCTAGCTCGGCCTGTCTCTCTTCTCAATTTCCCTCCCCCACTCCTGGGAAGATCGCGAAGAATTCCACTTTCACACAGATCCTTGTTGCGGGGCCTGCATCTGGGGAAGCAGGGTGCAGTAAACACCCAAGTGCCAGGTAAACATTAGGAGGTGTCCCCTGCACTGTGGGAGCCAGTCTTTCTGAAGAGCCTCCCTCTGGCCCAAGGGGGTCCTCCGGAGTTCCTAAGGATTAGTCCCAGTAGCTTTCTGACTCTGCGGAGATCTCTGCTCCCTCTATTTGAGCTCGGCAAAGGCCAGGGCCGTGGGAAGCGTGCCTGTAGCTCTTAACCCTCAGTTTGGGAAACCGTCTGAGCTGCTGACTTCAGGAGTATCTGTGTCCACCCCCAGGGCCTGCACAGGGTGCCAAAAGATGGCTAAAATTCATATTTGATTATTGCCACATTTCTCTCCTGGGAACTCCAAATGGGTAAGCTGAAGTTAGATCTTGTTTTTTTTTTTTTTAATGTTTATTTAATTTATTTGGGTGAACCAGGTCTTAGCTGAGGCCCACAGGATCATCTGTCTTCACTGTGGCACGCAGGGTCTTTAGTTGTGGTATGTGGGATCTAGTTCAACAGATGGAACCCAGGGATGGAACCCAGGCCCCCTTGCATGGGGAGCACTGAACCTTAGCCACTGGACCACCAGGGAAGTCCTGCTGAAGTTAAATATCCTTATTGTCCCTCTGCTCACATCCCATCAGAGGAGAAACAGCAGACCTACATGCAGTGCTGGCAGGGGCGGATCCAGATGCTGGTCTGGATTATTTTTCTGGACGTTGTGATGTTTGTGATATTTGCTAGCTTCTTAACACTTTGTGACTTGTGATTTTTTTTTCTTAGTCTCAGTAAATATTCTCCTTCGTACCTAACTTGTTATTGTTTTTCTTAAAGTGGGCTCCTCAAATTTTACAAGCTGCAGACAAGAGAAAATCTCAATGCACTCTGACCATCTGTCGCGTGGAAGAATGTCTCCCAGACAGGCTCCTGGCCCCGTCCACATCAACCCTTGTTCCTCCACCTGCACACTTCTGGGGCCAGATGTGATAAGGTTCTGCCCCTGCACCTGTCACTGCGTCAGGTGAGTCCTCACAGTGCATGATTGGAATATTCTAGAAAAGCCATTTCTTTCTTCTATTTGGTCACACCGAGCGGCAGGCAGTATCTTAGTTCCTTGACCAAGGATCAAATTTGTGCCCCCTGCAGAGTCTTAACCACTGGTCTGCAGGACAAGCTCCCCAAGAAAGCCATTTCCAACCAAACTGGCTGGCAATAAATACATTATGCGACATAAATGCATTACACATGACCCAAATGGATATTTTCCCAGCATAACCAATGAGTATATGCAAGTGAACCCAACTGGATGTATTCCCAACTCAAATTCCCTTAGTCACACCTCCAAATGCCACAGCCACATCCCCTCACCTGACGTGAAGGGAGGTGTGACAGATGAGAAAACTGGGGTCGAGACAATGGTCTAAACCTACTACAGTATAAAAACCTTATTTTCCAAGTGTTATAAAATTTATGACCTTGAAAAATTACATAATCTTGGAAGGGACTCATAAGTGAGAGGCCCTAAGTATAAGCCTCGTTAGCTTCTCAGGACATCTGGCCTTGGTGGCCAGACTCTTGTAACACTGTAAGGTCTGTGGGTTTCAGCCCCACCCCGAGTGTGTGTGTGTGTGTAAGGAGCTTCGCTTGCTGTTGTTCTGGGCTCTCCTTTCTTTGCTGCCTCTCAACGCCAAATCTGCCAGGCAAGGTTGAGGCCTGTGGTCAGGGCTCACAGTGAATTTGACCCCTGAGTTTGGACTTCTTAGCAGGAGACATCAATATTAGTAAGTCCACTTACTCCTCCTCTTTTGCATTTTCTTCGTTTCATTTACCTCCGTTTTTTTAAATTAATCTTTACTGGAGTACAGTTGTTTTACAATGTGGTGTTAGTTTCTGTTGAACAGCAAAATGAATCAGCTATATACCGCCTTCTTTTTTTAAACCAAAGCTTCTTCTGAAAAAAATTCCACGCTTGGTTTTGCTGGCTAGAAAGACCAAGGGACTTAGGCATCCCCAGGCTAGGCCCCAAGAGGACTACCACCCTTCTCGTCCCACTCAGCGTCCCTGTCCTTCAAACCCGCCCGTGTCAGGGAATGTGAGGCTTCGTGAAAATTTGTGAAAAGCACTAGCACAGCCTGACACATATTCAGCGAGGCATCAACATCATCATTATTATTAACAATGGTAAACAGAGCTCCACAGCTATCTTTGGCTTTATTATAGATTTGAATTTGGAAGATCTGGGTTCAAATTCTGACCTTGCCACTTCTACTCTGGATAAACTGCTCAATCTCTCTTAACTTGAAAAGATAGGTTCTAACAAGCACACGGTGCACCCCACAGAGGGAATGTGAACCTCAAATGAGATAAAGGCTGTGAACACTATTTTGTGAATCACAGAACCTGCTACAAATGCTGGCACTGCCATTCCGCCTTCCAGCCTCTCGCTCTCAGGGGGCTTTGGCGCTGGTTGAACCCCTTGCCTGCACCACACCTGCCCCTTAGGATGACCTCACCCCTGCCACTGGCCTAGCAGGGTGAGCCGAGCCTGGTCAGACCCCAGTTACCACGGCTGCAGAGCCACTGTCCTCGGGCCTCCAGCCTGGTCAGGTGGGCCTCCTCAGACAGCTCAGCAGCTGGCAGAGGCCTGAGGCCTGTCATAAGCAAAACGGAGGCCTACCAGGGCGAGCTGGATTTCAGTGAGGCCCTGAACTCTCCAGTCAAGCAATGGGCCTGGCGCCCACCCCGGGGCTTTGGAGTTTAATGGGACTCCTGGTCCTCGGGCGGTGGCCAGCTCCTGCCCTGATGTAGCTCCTCTTCTACTCCCCGCTAGGGGCCGGGAGCCCGGGCAACTCCCGGAGGAAACTCCTGCAGCTGGTTTGGGTCTGGAGGTGGAAGAATACCACCTGTCCTGCAGGCAGAGGTGGAGAGTGAAGGTTCCAAGGGCAGCAGAAGCCTGAGAGGGCCCAGAACTGGGGGGAAGCGGAGCACTGGCTGGAGAAGACCTGCCAGACAGGCTCTCTGTGGCCCCAGAAGTCAGAGGCCCGCACACTCTGTCTCTGGTTTGCAGGATGAACAGAACACTCTGGATTTGACTGTCCTGCTCCCAAACTCCACTTTCATTGACCTTGTGTGATTTAAGGTGTCAGGGTCTGCTTGACAACTTAGACTCATCACTGGACATGTACCCTTGGTGAGTCGTTTTTCTGTGCCTCAGTTTCCTCATCTCTAAAATGGGAATGGTAATTGGCTTTACCTTATAGACTGAGGTGAAGATTAAATGAGTTAATACCGGCAGTGCTTAGGCATAGCAGGCAGGGCTAGGCATAGTGTTAGATGCTGGCTATTATTATTTTTTTAATAAGTTTTGAGATCACTCCCCTAGACGCCCCAGCGTTTTCTCTTGGGGTGTTTCTGTCCCTTAAAATGGATTGGGATTTCAGGGCAAATACCGGAGAAACTGAAATCCCTTCTAGTGTGATTCCGAGGCTGCTGGGGCTGGCTGCTAGCACTGGCTCATTTCTCCTCTTCTGCCACCTCCAGTCCTAAGCTGCTGGTTCCACTGCTCTGGTTCCCCGCCTGTCATCCATGCTGCTAGCTGAAGTATTTAATACCTCGTTAGCACCTTCCCACGGCTCATTGTGGGCACTAATCACTTGTTCCTTCTGGAGTGACTCTGAGCTACCTTTGAAAACTGTCCATGTGATGCCTGGAGACTTCCCCAGCTGATCCTCATTCCTGCCCTGGGTTGCTCCATCTATCCCGAGAGGAAGACAACTAACTGGTTAGATTTTGGTGATACATAGGCACATTAAACAAACAAAAAAAAAGTCAGACCCTTCTGCGGCACCTGAAGCAAAACCGTTCAGCAGCTTTCCCCAGAGTTCTCCTTTTCTGCCCCGCCCCACACCTGCAGACCTGCCCCCTCGGCCCCGCCACCCACAGTTTGGTACAGGAATGGCGAGAAGGCAAGGGCCCAAATCTGAAGCAGATGTCTGGGACTAGGAGCGAGGCTGGGGTGGAGACAATAGGAAGGATGTGGACCCCGCTAGAACTGCTTGTTGCCCTGACCTACTGCCAAGGCTGAGAAAAATAGAACGACTGTTCCTGGTTAAATACCCAGCGTCTATTGGTGCCAGACTTTCCTGGGCCTCAATCCTCAGTCTCTGGCTTTGCTTCCAGAGTTCTCCATAACCTTGTGCCAACCACTCTCTTGGCCCCCTTTTCCCACCACACCAAGCCCCTGAGCCCAGTCTGACCCCCCAAAAGTCAGGACTGGAGTTTGGCTTTATTTTTATTTTTTCATCTTCTCATGATGAGAGAAAATGTTGGATGACATTTTTTGGAGCCCAAACTCAAGATACGATCTGACAAGTTTCATGCTGCTTCCAGGTGTGAGAGGCTGTCTGGAAGACACAGTTTGGATGCTAAAACAATAGAACTTTCAAGGTGGAGGGGGATCTCAGTCGGAATTGTTGAAACCAGGCCTTCACGGAGCAGGCAACTGCAGGGCTGCAGCATCCACACCCAGTCTGGCATCTCCAAGAGAGGCGCGTTATCCCGCCAAGATCCAGCAACATTTGTCTACCTTGACTGGGATAGCGAGTGTCAGACCTGGAGGGGAACATCTGAGGGTCTTTCCGCAGCTTTGACTTGTTGAGGAGATGTGGGTTGGCATCATCACGACAAGGATGTTGTGTCAGGGAAATCCCTCTGGGGAAAGGAGCTGAAATTTTTCCTCAAGGCAATGGCCCATCTAGCTGTGATCCAGCCCAGAAGCCTGGGGGATCCACTTTAAGAGCTGCCCAAACCCCAGAAAGAACTAAGCATCAGCTGCAGCTCCCTACAAAGAGATGACCAAGGACTCCAATGTCCTGGGTTTGATAAGCATCAAGGGAAATTGGAGTGAAGCCATGTTTCCATCTGTTGTGGCCATAGCCAACTCCATGGCTACTCGTGAAGCCTCTGGGTTCCTGGAAAATAACAACTGTCTTTCCTCTGCCACCCCCTAGTTATTCTGACCACAGCAGGAACCCTTTGATTGCTGTTAGTGTTGGAGATACATCCTTCTTCCCATTCACTCAAGATTTTAATTTCATTCACCGATCTGCAGGCCAGCCCTGGGCTGCCAAAATCAACACCTCAGGTCTGCTTTGTCTGGGAGAGTAAGTTAAAGGGGAAGCTGGTCCCAAGATGACGGACTTCCCTTTCCCCGCCTTTCCCTGGATCTGCTCAGGTGCGATGGCTTGTTTATGGCACAATGAGGGGCTTGCTCCTTGGCTCACAGTTTGGAATCCATGTTGCCAGGATTCTTGCTTTTTTGAAAATCAACAGGGAGATGAACTCCCCTCCCTACCCATACCCAACAAATTTCACTTACAGCTGTTACTCGACACTTAAAGTAAGACCTCCAAATGCATAAGCAGAAATATCCCCCCTCCCCACTTAAATTAAACAGGAATGACAGAAACTATGGGAGTGGGTGGTGATGGTTTGGGGCACGTAAGCCTTGAGGGATAGAAACTCTCAGGAAAACGAATTGTTTATATGTCTGTCTCCCCTCCGAGACTGTGAGCTGTTCAGAAGCAATGCTCGCATTCTGTTGTGTGTGCCCCTAGCTCCCTGCCCAGTGCCTGATCCACAGACGTTTACTGAGATGCAGAGATGCAAAGCTGTAAAATGCAGGGAAAAGCAAAGCTGTAAAACCAGGGAAGGAACAGAAACATCAGCTTTGTTTTTGATCGTGGCGGCAAGGGAGGCACATTTAAAGGAAATGAAGTGACAACTTAAGAGTAGAATTAGACCCAGGATTTATGAGAACTAGCACAAAATGATGACACACATCATCTTCCTCTCACACAACAACACAGCATTTTGTCTTCAACATAGCATAAAAACCATCAAAGGATCTCCAGCTGGCTTGCAGATACTGCTATCCCTGACTCTGTCCCAAGACATTCTTCTATGGGCAAATAGAAGAATGTCTTGGCAACTCTTTGGAGTGGGAGTTCTGAGTAGAGAGCGAGCATTGATTGTGGTTCCATCAAAAGATGAGAAGATTCAGAAACTTCTCTGTGTGCAAATCCATAATGCAGATGAAGTGGCAGTGGTTGAAACAGTGACCTCACCCTAGAGGTACAGGACCCCTCACCCTGCAGAAGATACTATGCTTATAGTCCCAATAGAATCAGTCTTATTTGAGGTGTGTGTCTCCCTTTAACTCTGGCATTCTTGAAAATGTTTGCTTCCTCAGCAAGATAACCACCAGAGATTTGGCCTTTGCTGAACAGTGCTGTGTTTCATGTAAGGGGAGTTTAGAGACAAAAGATTTAAATGAGTCTTTTTTTGCAGACTTTGTTACCAAGAGATAAACATCAGGGTATTGTACACCATGTCTGACCTCATTCTAACATTTCATTTGCGTGCAATCGATGGATTTTCATCCAAAGTGGGGATATTAAGATTTGAGGCTTTTCTTCTTCAGTTATAGCCTCGTGAGTGTCATGTACACTTTATGCAAGATTCATTTAAACTTGGAAGTCAATTCACTCAAGTCATTAGTTGGTATTCTATGGAATTTTCAAACACAAAAGATTTTAAAGCTACTGCCAATAGCTGAATCTCTTAGAAGTTCTGCTGAATCAATAGGGCCTTCTCCTCAGAAATCCCAAATCCTCAGACTGACAAGTAAACAAAGTGCTCATCTGTCACACAGTGTCACCAAGTGTATGTGAGAAGGGATCAGGAACACAGGTGGCCCAGGTGCCTGGGTTGTTTCTCAGTCTGAGCTAACCTTAGTGTAAGCTCGACACAAACCAGCCACGTGGAAAGAGTTTGGGCTTTGATGTGAAAGACCCATGTTCAAATACCACTCTGCCACTTACTAAGGAACGCTGGCAGCTGCTTGTCTTCTCTGAGCCTGAACTGCTTCACGTAGAGTGGAGAAAACAACTTACCTTGCAGGGTCATCGTCAACATGAGACAAGATATGTTAAAGCTCCGGGTGTCAGGGAAGAGCTAAAAATATGGATGCTGCCTTCATGATTCAGTCATCAGAGAGTTAAAGAAAGCCAAAGGGATTAGGTTGCCTACCACAGAATGTGGTTTGAGATGCAGGCCCCTCAGATACTTCCTCTGGCCTTTGGAGGTTAATTTGAAGGAGAGAGAGGAGGTCTGTTGTGACCCGGGGTCTTCGTCCCTGAATGCTCATTTTCTTTGGCCTGCCTGGACATGGCAAGGTTGGGAAAAGAACCCCACCCCATACCAGTCATCCACTTTAGCATCCCCTGCTGCCCCCAGATCCATATCATCTCCTACTCTGGCAATTACAAGGGCCCTGAGCTATAATCAAATCTGAAGAATTGATGCTTTTGAACTGTGGTCTTGGAGAAGACTCTTGACAGTCCCTTGGATGGCAAGGAGATTCAACCAGTCAATCCTAAAGGAAATCAATCCTGAATATTGATTGGAAGGACTGATGCTGAAGCTAAACTCCAATACTTTGGTCACCTGATGCGAAGAACTGACTCAATGGAAAAGACTCTGATGCTGGGAAAGTTTGAAGGCAGAAGGAAAAGGGGACGATGGAGAATGAGATGGTTGGATGGCATCACCAACTCAATGGACATGAGTTTGAGCAAGCTCCAGGAGTTGGTGATGGACAGGGAAGCCTGGCATGCTGCAGTCCATGGGGTCGCAAAGAGTCAGACGTGACTGAGCAACTGAACTGAGCTATAATCAATATGGTTATCACACACACCTATGTAGGAAAACTTTTTTGCAAGGGCTCCAAGTTATTAGCCAATTTCCTTTAGTTAACAGCATCATTTTGCAGGTCAGAAAACTAATGTTAAAAGATTGTCTTGCCCAAAGTTGAACCATGAGAGTTAAAATCAATTCATGGCTCTCTATTCTTTTGAGGGCTCCATTCTGCACACTTGATGCAAAAGGATTCATGGGCATCTTTGAGAAAAGGCCAAATGACAGGAGAGGCCTCGCCCACAGGGGAGGCTGGAGGCCCAGGAGTGCTGGAGTCAGAAACATAGGATACAAGTAGGTTCCCAGCGTCAGGAAGAGCCACTTGGTCCAGGATACAAAAACATTTAGAAAAGAGATTTGTATCTTTGCCTAGCTCCTTGAGTAGTCCAAGACTGACTTCTTCCTAGGATCACCCCTAAGAAATGAATTCCCAAGATCTTGCTCACTCAGAGAGTTGCCTAGTTGGCCAGCCGAACATAGTTTAAGGCATTCACGGCCATCAAAGACCACAAAGGCCATACCAGCCTGCTAATTGGGGACTCCAAGAAGTAGCAACTACATACACTGACTTCATCCTGAATAAATTATCCAATTTAGAATATCTGGGGGAACCTTTGCAGAGGCTTGATGGTCTCTGAAATGGTCAAATTTCTGGAAATTTGGATGGTCAAATATCTAGAAACGGTCAGTTTTCATTCCAATCCCAAAGAAAGGCAATGCCAAAGAATGCTCAAACTACCGGACAATTGCACTCATCTCACATGCTAGCAAAGTAATGCTCAAAACTCTCCAAGCCAGGCTTCAACAGTACATGAACCATGAATTTCCAGATGTTCAAGCTGGATTTAGAAAAGGCAGAGAAACCAGAGATCAAATTGCCAACATCCGCTGGATCATCGAAAAAGCAAGAGAGTTCCAGAAAAACATCTATTTCTGCTTTACTGACTATGCCAAAACCTTTGACTGTGTGGATCACAACAAGCTGTGGAAAATTCTTCATGAGGTAGGAATACCAGACCATCTGACCTGATTCCTGAGAAATCTGTATGGAGGTTAAGAACCAACAGTTAGAACTGGGCATGGAACAACAGACTGGTTCCAAATCGGGAAAGAAATATGTGAAGGATAACTTATATGCAGAATACATCATGAGAAATGCTGGGCTGGAGGAAGCACAAGCTGGATTAAAATTGCTGGGAGACATATCAATAACCTTAGATATACAGATGATACCACTCTTATGGCAGAAAGCGAAGAACCAAAGAACCTCTTGATGAAAGTGAAAGAGGAGAGTAAAAAAGTTGGCTTAAAACTCAGCATTCAGAAAACGAAGATCATGGCATCTGGTCCCATCACTTCACAGCAAGTAGATGGGGAAACAATGGAAACAGTGACAGACTTGATTTTGGGGGGCTCCAAAATCACTGCAGATGGTGACTGCAGCCATGAAATTAAAAGACATTTGTTCCTTGGAAGTAAAGTTATGACCAACCTAGACAGCATATTCAAAAGCAGAGACATTACTTTGCCAACAAAGATCCGTCTAGTCAAAGCTATGGTTTTTCCAGTTGTCATGTATGGATGTGAGAGTTGGACTATAAAGAAAGCTGAGTGCTGAAGAATTGATGCATCATATCTGGAAATTTGGATGGCCAGATGGAATGAAAATGGGTCTTTTCCAGATGTCTTTTCCAATACTTTGGCCACCTGATGTGAAGAACTGACTCATTTGAAAAGACCCTGATGCTGGGAAAGATTGAAGGCAGGAGAAGGGGACAGAGGATGAGATGGTTGGATGGCATCATCGACTCAATGGACATAAGTTGAGTAAACTCTAAGAGTTGGTGATGGACAGGGAAGCCTGGCATGCTGCAGTCCATGGGGTCCTCAAAGAGTCGGACACAACTGAGCGACTGAACTGAACTGATAGTCTTTGAATACGACTGATTCATCAGATTCAGCATTAGGAATCTGAACTAGATTCTCATGGGGCAATGACGGTTTCAGATGACTTTTGAAACGAACTGTGGAGAAACTGACCTTAGTTAGCATCTTATCAAGAGACCACATGGACTCATTTCCCACCCTCCTCTCCACTGTGATTTTTGGGACAGGCTCATTGAAAAGGGAATTGGTGAAAAAAGTATCCTAAAAGTCAGGAAAACAGTTACCTCCAGAAGGGTTAGGTAATTGCTCTGCAGTGCTGTAATACACTTTCTTTCTTTCTTTCCTGGATGATGGTTGCATATGCACTTCCCTTATAATTATTTGTTAAAGTGTATATGCTGCATGCCTTTTTGGTATATATGTTCACCTCCAAATAAAAGAGGAATTATTTAAATGAAAGTATATTACAGGATACCTGGAGCTGGTCTGTTATGCTTGAGGGTCTAAGTGAAATCAAAGCAGAGGTAAGGAGCCCTCTGGTCAAGCCACCTGCTGGAGAACCTCCACTGTTTAAGAGAAGTGTGGCTGGGCAGAGGTCTCAGAGCTTGAGCTGCTGTGGCTCAGAGGTAACACCATGAGAAGCTGAAGGCAGCATTTTATTGTGTTAATTCAAGAACAATTCTACCAGCCTCTTGAGTCTTATGAATAACTTCACGAAGGGATGAAATCACTCAGTGATGAATGTTCATAGTGACCCAGTCAAAACCATAAGAGCAGCAAGTGTAAAAGATTTAAGACTGTTAAATAACCTGAAAGTGTAAAGCTAGAGGGAGAGAATTTTGTTTTGTGTGTTTAACACATCTCATACCACTCAGGAGAGCTTGATGAGGTGGGAGTGGATTGAATGCACTCTAAAGGAGTAATTTTCAAGTTAAGATTCCAATTCGCTGAGTCTGGGAGGTGGGAGCAGAAGAGAAAAAAAAAATCTGTATTTTTAAAAACAATTACAGGGGAATTCCCTAGCAGTCCAGTGGTTAAGCCTTGGTGCTTTCACTGCTGGGTCTTGGGTTCAATCCCTGCTTGAGTAGTTGCAAGGTATGCGGAGTGGCCAAAAAGACAAAACAAGCAAAACACGACAAAAGCACAACAAAACACAATTACAAAGGGGAATTTGTTTTGATTTTCCAGAATGGGAACCAATGTCAAAGACAACAAACTCATTTCTGCAAGAAAGCCAGGGTCCCTAACACTTCTCCTGTAAGGCCTATATCAGAGGTCTGGTTTTCTCTGCCAAGCTTATCTATGGTTGGAAAAAGAATTCATCCCACCTGCTACCCCAAAATTTTTGAGGAGCAGGTTTTATGGGTTTTTTCCCCATACTCAAAGCACTTGTGGGAGAGTCAAGAGTTGAGAGGACATTGAGAAATACATGTGCCATATGCAAATAAGACCACCCAGCAAAGTGTTCTTCCCTCTGGATAGCAACTATCTTATTTTCTTGTACTTTTTTTTTTTAATTTCCAAATTTTCTACACTGAGTTTCTTGTGTAGTAAAACAATAAGGAATTAACACTTAAAAGACTGATGAGAACAGACATCCTGTTTTTGCCAAACTGGTCTCTCCTTCTGGAGCTGAGTACAAGCACTTGTCCCAGCTGTTAGCTCTCTGTGCAAGGAGGCACCGAGGCCCTGCCGGGCACCACGGACAGCAGTCAGGGAAGGGTGAGAAGGCAAGCAGGTCTGGACCGGGCTAGGGCTCCGGGAGTCCATTCTACCTCAAGTTGACTGCTTCTGAAGGGTTACTGGGGAAATGCAAAAACATTTCTACATTTTTTCTTTTCCTTCCCCACCTCCAATTTAAGCCCTGAATCACCACATAAAGCAGTCACTTGCTTCTTAGTCCTTTTAAACATTCATTTATTCACTGTACAAAATATTTACACTACTGAGCAACTGTGTGGCCCTTTGGTCTGGCCTGACAAATTTGCAGCAGGGCTTGGTCTCTGCTGGAGTTCTAGAAACACACAACACTTTCCTTGGTGTTCACTTTGTGCCTGGTCTCCTTCACTAGCCAGGAGGTTAGCTGGCTGCCCAAGTACCTGGGCCACAAGGGCATAAATAAAAAGAACTGAGCAAAATAAACGTGAATAGGAAACACTTCCAGTAACAGGCACTCTTTCTTCTCTCCGACATGGTGTACCTCTCCCCACACCGGCTAATTCCAAAGCAGGATTAGAACAGAAGGTCAAAGGAAAGGGCAAAAGAGCAAAGATACTTTTGAATAGTTAGGAGAGACAGAGAGAGCGAGCACTGGAAGAATACAAAACCACAACAGTACCAAAGGGTTTTGTGAAACAAAGACCCTGGGGCTAAGGACCACCGCAGGCTGCAGCTGCGCCACCAGGGTACCCAGGATGCTCTGAAAAGTGCTATGACTAGAGCTCAGAAAGGACAGATCGAGCCAAGAAAATCAACTCACGCTCCAGCATCAGTCTCTGGAGGGGCAAGGCGGGGAGGGGACGGGGGACACAGGATTTGGAAGAGGAACAACGGCCAAAGACAGCAGAG
The DNA here is from genome assembly GCF_027580195.1 of Bos mutus. NCBI lineage: Eukaryota > Metazoa > Chordata > Mammalia > Artiodactyla > Bovidae > Bos > Bos mutus. Next base: position 22,789,159 of record NC_091626.1, on the reverse strand, counting down.
CCAGCCCACGTGCCCCTAGCTGGAATCCCTCTCTGGGCCCAAAGGGCGGCATTGTGCTTCCCAGGGGGATGATGACACTTGCCTGTACGTATCCCACAGGGCAGCACCTTGTCCTGGTCCCTGAGGAGAGCAGTGACCGTGTGGCGTGGAGGACCCTGGGGCACAGAGGGCCCCAATGCTGGACCCTGGACCCCAAGGGTGAGTGAGGTCAGCACCCATGCCAAGGACAGATGACAACTGCGAAGGAGTGAGGTCAGGCAGGAATTATAGCAGCTCAGGAAGGCGTGTTCCTCACGATCCCTGGGAACAGGAGGGCTCAGACGTGCTTCCGGCAGGCCAAGGCATGGCCTCAAGTCCTGCCTCATCTCTGGACTCTTTGTACTTGCTGGTTTTGGCTATAAAGATGGCTTGTTAATATTCTCAGAGTCGAATGCCCCATTGGGAATGGTCGCTTGCAGCAAAGCCTTCTTAGAAACAGAAACTTCGGAAATCGATGAGATTCTGAGTCTTGAAAATGTCTTCATTCAAATCGTTAATGGAAAATGTTGTCGCCATCTTCCAAGAAACAGCTGCAGGCTCTCTTCAGTCACGCCACAGTGAACCTGGTTGTCTTCCTCCCTCCTGAGGTGCCCTTGCTGGTAACTGAGGGAGTGACAGGAAGTCACTGGGACAGCAAGGCGTTTATCATCTGACACAGCTCCTCGATGTGTGTCCCTTGTGTCCTGACCCTAAGGACCTCTGAGAAGCAATTAAATTACTGATCCCTTCTCCCTTGTCTTAGTGCTGCCAGGGAACACCAAGCAGAGAGAACCAGGGACCAGTGGCATGCTATTGAACTGTCCTAATTTCTTGCTCCAAAATTTTCTTCAGTGGAAACCTAAAGAACGCCCAGCTCTTAGCAGACAGCACAAGTTGGAGGTAAGGAGCCAGGGCCAGCCACATCTCAGTGTAAAGAACAAACTCAGGGACAAGCATCAGTAGTCTTCAAGCCAGTCACATGCCAAGAAATGCCCCACAACCCTAAAGGAGCATCGCCTTCAGCACTGGAAGCCGCAGCCCAGCTAAGCTTTCACATTCTTAGGTCTGTCTCACAGGTTTATTATACTCAAAAAGAAAAAAGCTTACTAGGGAGTTCTTCTTTATGAACGATATGATCATTTCCAGAAACGCTTGCATGGAAAAGCTCATTTTCCAGTTCTGACGCCAAAGAAAAAGGACCCTTCGGTGCTATCAGTAACCACGCGAGCTAGTCCCGTGCCTGCACCGGCCGTTGTGCAGACAGACAAAACTCAAGGCTGTCTGTCGCTGTGGGCCACCTCCCGTCTGTTCTTCTCCTGGCGAGCAGACGCAGTCACCTGTCCCCAAGAGGGACTCACAGACCCCGGGTCAAGGGGACACGGAGGGAACCCCTGCGGAGCGTTGGCAGAGGAGGCTGGGCGAGGCGAGGATCGCAGCGCTCCCAGAAAGGCCGAGCCTCCGTGTCGCCTCCCCCCAGCGGCTGGGGCAGCTCCCACCACTGAGCTCCTCTGAGAACCGAGGGCGAGCGCAGCGGGCCCCACCCTCCTCTGCGACTGAGCGAGCTGCTCAGGGTAGGGGCTTGCCAAAGGGGGCTCTTGGGGGTAAGGGAGGGGCCGAGGGAAGGACGAAGCTGGGGGGTGACCGACTCCTCCACACACTGCGGGGGTGCACGCCGCAGCTTCTGGCTGATGGTTCTGTGTCAGGGTCAGCGGTCGCGTCTGTGGCGCGCGCCGCCTGGAGGCTCCGGGAAGCCACGGGAGTCAAGCAGATGGCAGGGAGAGTGGTCAGAACATGCCGAAGCCCTCGCAGCCCTCACTGATGGCCAGCTGCAGCATCCTGTGCACCTCTTCGTAGGAGTCATACGTAGGGAGGCACAGCTGGTTGAAACTGCAAGGCCGAGGGGAGGGGAGTGATTAACTCACACGAGCAGACCATACCAGCGAGGGCTGCAAAGATAACCCTCTGTGACAGCCTGCACCGGGCTGTCAGATACCCACCACGTGTGTGCAGTTGGGAGCGTGCTGTGGGTCGGGGCCGCGATAATCTGGAAGGAGGGACAGAGGGCAGCAAAGCCTCCGGGTGGCAGCTGAGAGGAGCCTGTGGTGAACTGCAGTAGCCGAGCCAACTCTTCCTGCGTCAGACTGGAAACCACGGTCCAAAACCACCTCATGACCTGTGGGAAGAGCACGAGGCTGGGGTCACACCCAGGTGTTGCTGCGGATCTGATCCCTGGGGAAAGGAACGGATGCTCTGAAGTGGGAGGGGAGGCCCTGGTTATTTGCACGCAGCTAGAATCAACTTAAAAGGGAGTGATGCGGACACCCAGCCAGCAGGATGGTCCCTGACTGCTCGGTTCTCTCTCTCCGCCTTTTCAACATTATTGCCTCTGTGGATGCAGCATGAATAGCCCTTAAGGACGAGGGTTCCCATCTGTCTGGATGACCATCTGCCATTCCCTGCCATGTATTGCTTTTTCCCAGTTGACATGTCTGCTTCTCAGCTTTTTCCCTCTGAAACTTCTTCTGTATAATATGGTACAAATTCAACTGAAAGAATTTTGGCTCACTTACCTTTTCTCTGAAATGCCACGAGCCACCAATGACCACTGCGTGGGCTTTGAAGTCAGACACACTGATGTCCCCAGTCCCACACATCAGCAGCTGGAGAAGACAGTCAGGTGTTTACTGGGACAGTCAGAGGGGTGAAGTCCCATCATAAGGTCAAAATATGTTAACATGAAAAATGCGGAATACAGAAACATCAATAAAAAGATGCATGGTGAGGTCATAATCCAAGAATACTATTTTAGGAAAATCAATTATTAATAGGTCAATGGTTCCTAACCAGTGCAGTAAAACTCACAGAGCTTTAAAATATAGAGATAGATAGATGCCTGTGGCCTTACCCCAGACCTAGTGAATCAGAATCTCTAGGGACAGGTTACAAACGTTGAAAAAGTCTCCCAGGTGTTTCTGATGGGCACCCCTCATTAAGAGTTGCTGCTATATATATTGTTTTGATGAAACCAAGGTCAAAAAGGGAAGCAAGTGTTTACTGACTGCTCTGGATGTGGCCTGGGAATACCAGGGGGAAAGTGGGCCCTTCCCCTTCAATGAAGACCCCAGCCCCATTTACAAATTTGTTAGGTGGCCCTTCCTTTCCCCCAAATCCACCCTTTCTTTTATGGACTGAACTTTTACTACTGTCCCTTTAGCTCCACCTCTACTTGATCAGATAAATGAAAAAGAATGCCAAAAAATGAGAACATTAATGACATCAGAGCACTAAACTTCTTGTTGATGTCTTAATTTGGTTCAGGATCCAGCAAGTTACTTAGCAGACTGTGAGTACTCATCCAATAGCTGTAAAGGCAGTCCTAATCAAGAGACAAGAGAAGCCCAAATGAAGCCTGAGAAGCTTGGTTTCTTCAAAAAGAACTTGCTAACAAGTAACTAAGAGCAGGAAGGGGAGCAATCCTGAGAGGCTGCGCCTTCCTCCTACACACTTTACCAATTGTTAACAAACATTTTGCTTCAGGATAAAATCCACCAGTAGGTGTTTCTCAGCCCGGAAAATGCTGGCACTAGGTAACGGGTCTGCTGGAAACTTCAGGACTGCATTATTTGGATTTTATACCTAAAGGTACAAAATGTGCTGAAAAAGATGTTGATTCTTGTTCTCAAAGCCAGTTCAGTTAATAAGAATAAAAATGGTGCAAGACCACCTGAAACTCCTGTTTCCTTTTTTTGGGGGTAGAGGGGGAGGGGGCATACTTCACCGCCTCCATGTGGGATCTTAGATCCCCAACCAGGGATCATATCCATGCCGCCTGCCTTGGGAGCGTAGAGTCGTAACCACCAGACCACCAAGGAAGTCCCCTGTCTCCCCAATTTTAAAGAACTTCCTCACTGTAGCAAACAGTTTAGAGAAACTTTAATAAAGGCTATAGGACGTTAAAGCTAATAACTTTCGTTACATGTATCATGTGAGCAGCAAGTAAAAACAAACCGGTTTTACTTTTGGCCTACACCCGAAGTTCATGGAACTTCAAGTCTGCTCATTATAGCAAGGTATTTACCATCTTACAGTGCATTCCGGTTGTCACAGGATCTAAAGGAAGAATATATTAACTCTGTAGCGTTGTCACCCTAAGCTATGACAGGCCTCACATCCTTTGGATTGTCTCCTTCACTAGAATGTGGCTCCATGAGCCCCCCAGTTCCTCAAAAGCACATGCCATATAGGAGGCACTCGATATAAATAGTCTCTGAACAAATAAATGCTTCTAACGCCTTAAATCAACTTAAAAGGTCACAGGAGTTACAAAGACTGTACAAGATACCAACATTCTTTACTACTCAACCAGTACCAATAATATTTGATGAGTAAATAGTCATTATTACTATTCATCAATAGTTATTCCACATTCGAATTTTTTTAAAGCTGGAGAAAGGGTCAATGCATGAAGAGTAACAAAAGTGAAACCAACTCCCAAAGGGCTTTCCTACCGCATCTCCTAGCAGAAGGCACAGGACGCTGGTTCCTGTGGGCGTAATAAAACAGCAAGCCAGGGACAGGGGGTTCCAATTGTAAGCACTTACCTCAAGCTCATTCTCATCAAAAATAGCCAAGAGGTTTTCAGGGACTAACTCATTCAGGCCTGAAACAAAATACCCAAGTGAAAGCTATATCCACACCATGCGATACAGGTATTTACACCTCAAAGCCAAGAGTCAACAGAATCCCACCTTTTAGGAAATGTTCCACCTCCTCTTTCACTTGGCTGGCCAGTCGATACTGGGCCAGCAAATTTAAATAGAAGATTTTATTCGCATTGGTGACGGGAGTTTGAGCTCCACCTGTCATAAGTTCTACAACCTGAAAGAAGAAGCAAAAGACAGGGAGAGTGTGTGGATGGGAGTTTAAAAGACGACAGCTACCCGGCATGTCCCACAAACAGCACATTACTGAACTGCACCGCTGTCACACGTTCCTGCTCTGCATTCAGGTTTTCAACACACTTGGTTTTACTCAGTAACTAAACTTCAGGGTTCCTACCACTATTGCTGTATTCTACTCACTACTGTTTCTGAAGCAGGTCTCTCAGGGAGTCTTCTCCGAGCTGGTCAAATAGCGGCGATGCAACAGGAAGATACGTATGTTCCCTTGTTAGCAACACTTTAACATTCCTCTGGTCCAAAATTAAACCATTACTGACCTCTTCTCTTAAACCCTCGAGACAACTGAGGCTCTATAAAGCCAGAAAAGTAGTAAAGAAGCATAATCTCAGAAATTCCAAGACGTGTACAGATGTTTCCCTACATTCTTCTGTTTCTAACGTGAGGCAATAGAAAAAGCCATGGCTTGATACTTGGAGACTAACTTGCTATGGGGTTTCAGTCACTTAGCTATTTGGACTCCCGGTTTTTCTATCTGCGAAGAAAAGGCTGAACTGTATGATTTTCAAATAGAACTGGCACCCTCCTCTGATAAGCAACTCCTAAGGGAGCTTTGAGGAAGCCCTGAAACACAGTTTAAAGCCACCCTGGAAAACCTGTGCCCAACGAGCAAGATTGTCTTCACAGGTGAGTGAAGGCCTCCATTTAGTTACAAAATCAGATTTTAAGGTCCTGACCGTGGCATGGGAGGGACAGAACTTTGGTCCAGAGCAAAGATTCTCAATGGATCTAAACATGTAAGACTTTTTCTATTATTGTGCACAGTTCTGGTTATTTTTATTTTACGTGTGTAAGCACTTCTATGGCACCCCACTCCAGTACTCTTGCCTGGAAAATCCCATGGATGGAGGAGCCTGGTAGGCTGCAGTCCATGGGGTCGCTAGGAGTCGGACACGACTAAGCGACTTCACTTTCACTTTTCACTTTCATACATTGGAGAAGGAAATGGCAGCCCACTCCAGTGTTCTTGCCTGGAGAATCCCAGGGATGGGGGAGCCTGGTGGGCTGCCGTCTATGGGGTCGCACAGAGTCGGACACAACTGAAGCGACTTAGCAGCAGCAGCAGTAGCAAACACTTCTAACTATTAGCCTAAGTAGTAAATGACTTAGTATTCATATCAAATCCAAATAAAATCAGTACTCCCCTAGGCCTGCAGATCCTAATTCAGTCTTCTATTGACTCGAGATGCCTTGCAGTGCTGGGTCAAGAAAACGGGCTCCACCCACACAGGCGTGAAGGCCAGCAGCTAAGACCCTCCCAGGGCTCACAAGGGTATCTGATTATCAGTTCAGTGCTATCAGTGATCACAAACTTTCAGTCATTGCTATTTTGGTTTCAATTATTTATAACTGCAACTTCAGGTTTGTCATGATCATTTGATATTATTTAACCCCAGAATGCAAACAAAATCACATGTGCATCAGAAATACTTTTGGCCGTTTTCTAATAAAAACCTTAAAAATAAACAGGCACAGTGTTAAAATGCAAGTCAATTACCTCCCTGCCCCTAATGTTGAGACAGACACTGTCATCCCTTCCAAAACTGCCTGTGCAGTGACACTTCACTATCACTTCATTCTTTTTCTACTGGAAAGGAGGGATGAGGGGGATGGATGGTGTATGTGTCTCCTGTTCCATTTAAACAGGCCAAGGCCATGCAATGTGGGATATAGTGCCGCAAAGCTGCACTGTCCGATACGGCTGTCACTAGTCACAGGCAGTTAATTTAGAAATTCAGGTATTTGGTCATACCAGACACATTTTGGGTGTTCAAAAGTACAAATAGAGAACACTTCCATCATTGCGAAAGCTCTACTAGACAGCCCTGATACAGAGGAGGCTGAGAAATGGGACCCACAGGCTTCAGTTCTCTGTCTCACCTTATCCAATTGACCTGATTTATTATATTTCTCTTCTGCAAAGACCAGCTCCATCTCACTCATGTCATTGTTGAGGATGAAACAAACTTTAGATTTGTAGAATTCTGGGTCATCTGTTTCAAAGTACTGAGGAGACAAAAAGACACAGAACACAACATGACCACTCTCACCCAGAAATAAAATTTGTAACTGCCTGGAACCACTTACCCCTTCAAACCTCAAAAATAATAAACAGAGGTTGGAGAGATTCCAGAGTTAATGGCCAGGGGACTTAGCAGGAAACACATACCTAAGACCTTACCTTGTAATGCATACGTAGTCCTATGATTTGGGCCAAGAAAGAACGGGTGAAGCGAGCTCGGACCAACTGCTTGTAGGCTCCTCCTAGAGCGGACTCATAGAGACACTTGCCCACCAGGCGCCCTGCAAACTCATACATCTTTAGGCGCAGATGAGTGGGGCGATTAGGGTTAGGGTGCACCTGTCAAAGAGACATAAAAGGTCCTGGATCGTTTTTCTTCAAGCCTAGTTCTGGGAAGATTCTCCCTCCACAACTCTATCCCAAGGGAGCAAGAATTTCAGTGTTAGGATCAAGGAGCCCATCCAAATGGCATTGTTTGGTAGCCACCACCGAGTAATTCAAAGTGACTGGAGGATAAAGGACAAATATGGACTTACAATAAACTGAAGAATCTTCTACTGATTTTGTGGTCACTGGCTACAAACAGAAGTCAATCAGTGGACGATATAATGCCTCTTCCCTAAACCAGAACCTCTTTCAGCCAGAGTCTACTTCCCTACTCCCCTAGTCAAAGACCTTGTACAGAGTTCAATTGCTTTAGGGATGTTCTGAAAAAAGTGGCTTAATTATTAAAATACTAAGGAGTAGAACAGCCTCTGCACTATAATGCTTTTTATTCATCTGTCTGCATTTTCTCTTAGAGATGAAATAAGGAAGACAAAGAGGAGGGAGGTAATCTGATTAGTTCAAATTCTTACTAGTCTCTCCATCATAACACAATCCACACTTTGCTCCCACCCCCGGGGAAGTCACAGACTCACTAATGCTTGGTTGGTGTCACTGAATCGGGTGAAGAGCTGATTGGTGGTGTCAAATAGTGCTTTGCAGATTAACTCAAACCATTCCCGACGAGGCCCTCCCCAGTCCAGAGCTGGAAAGTACAATAAAAATCAAAAGTGATGCTGGCTTATCACCTTTTATCATTTTTGTTCATTTATTCATCATTTTATACTCCCTGATCCTTCCTCCCTCCATTCCACCACCTTGGTGTCCAATATTCCAACCCACCTTAACTGTGGACATTTTTTTTTTGAAATCCCACCTCATTCTGTAGGATTAAATGTATTCTGATCACTAAGCTGATGCGCTCTAGCGTGGAAACACAGATCATAGATCCCAGGAACTGCTGCTTCTCTTGGTACTACAAAGGTTACTCTGCCCTTCTGCTTCAAACTCATAAGAGCTCACCTTCCAAATCCTTGTCCGTCTGTGTTCTACAAGCTCAACCAAGCCATCTAGCCAGTAAACACCACCCTTTTGGTCTTGACTCATGACTTCTTTTTCCCTGGGAAAAAGAAGCTGGAGCAGGGGTGGCAAGCATGTGTAGGAGGGTTGTTTTCAGTTTCTGTGGATGTCGTGTAAGGAGACAGGGAGGAGTGGGAAGGAGAGTTAAAAAAGATGAGTGGGAAATTTCAAAACTGACCTTCTTCATCCTGAAAAACCACTTCAAAGTTCTTGCTCCAATCTGAGATGGAAAAATTCCGAGTGGCTTTCAGAGACTGAAAAGCAGTAAAAGAAAAGAAATTGTCAGAACACTGGCCAGTGCCTCTTGGGTGTTAAAGACAAAAACACAAGAACATTACCACTGTCCATTTAATAGTCAGAAGTATTTGGAAGCAATATGTTACTCAAAAATAAGCTTTAACAATACCATCTTAAATTTAAAATGCACATATCTCCAGAAGAAATTTAAGATTAAAAAAATCAAATTCATATTTATACCATTGCCTGACTGGAAAGTTGAAACTTTATTTCCTAACAGTCCTCATTTTATTAATGAGAAACTTGAAATAAAATGGCTCAAATCAGTAAGCTGTCAGCAAGAGAACCAAGGAGTCTTGGTTTTCAGTAAAGTACAGTCTACCCACTAGACATCTTAATCCACAAGGCTAGGTTCAGACAGGGAGCCATGCCACAAGGAGAAAGTGGCTGAGAAAAGGCGTTTCCAGTCACACCTGCCAGAGCCAAACATCACAAACACTTTCTGGACAGGGACCAAAGCCTTCTCATTGTCAAGGAATGTGAGAACTATGCCAGTGTCTGTGTAGTGGAGACAGAAACACATCAGGTGTTCCTTTTCCATCAGACCAGAGTGACAACAAAAATCATTTCCTTTTAATCCCGTAAGAGCTCTTCTTAATCCTGGGATTCCATAACAGGAACTTTCTTCTGTAACAACAACTTGATACCTGCCTTCCATAGGAAGTCCATGAGATTGTTCGGGAACTAGTCAAGAACAGATTTTACAGCCAATGTGTCAACTAGTCTCTCCCCTCAATTAACATACCTCCAACAAATCTGCCCCAAATTCAGTATAGCCAAACACAAAGGACAGCGCTTAACATGTTTAAAGAAGACAAAGATGTGTGTTTCATAAAAACAATAACCTGCAGGATATAACCAAACAGCACAGAGGTTTCTAGCTGGAAATTTTTGATAACTGTTCAACTGCTGACATGAAAGAAACTTTACTCACCGATTCCAACAAGGCATGTCTGCTGACCTTCAGGGTGACTTTAGAATGTGGTCTTTTCATATGTACCTGCCGAAGCTCTCGATGGAAAAAATTCACCTTGTCCTGAAAGGTCTCGGAGCCTCCTGAGGAGCAGCAAGATCCATCATGATTACAGAATCCTTACAAGTCCCCTGTGTAGGCCACCCCTACATCCTCATGTACTCAGCGTATCTGGGGTCACTGCCTTCCCCATCAGACTCCCTGTCCAACCTCACCTATGTTCTTGTGGAGCGAGCGAATAAACGTGGCCGCTAAGATGTTCCTCTCCTTACAGCTGAGCTCCACAGGAGGCTGAATGCCGTCATCCACCACAAGGGTGAGCAGCTTATGGACAGGGTCAGGGCCAAGGTATGAAAACTAACAAAAGGAAAAAAAAAAAAAGAAGAATTACTCTGTGAAGCCCTCAAATCCACCAAAAATCCTTCACATCCCTACCCTTCTGCACCAACCAACAAAAACAAGTTAAGCCTATTTTATCCAAGTAAGTACCTACCAGGAGTACATTTCCTTATTTTTCACTTCAGGTGGGGGGTGCAGCTCAGCAGTAGAGCACATGCATTGCATGTATGAGGCCTGGGTTTCATCCCCGGAACCTCCAGGCATTGATTCCATTTTGAGACTTTGTCCTCTACCACTGTGCCAGTGGTAAAGAACCCGCCTGCCAATGCAGGAGATACAAAAGACGGGGGCTCGATCCCTGGCCTGGGATGATCCCCTGGAGAAGGAAATGGCAGCCCACTCCAGTATTCTTGCCTGGAAAAGTTCATGGACAGAGGAGCCTGATGGGCTAGAGTCCGTGGGGTCACAAAGAGTCAGACACAACTGAGTGACGGAGCATGCTCTATGATTCAGATTTTATTTTAAACTGAGTCATAGAGACCACCTGTAAGGATCACAGGCAAGGTAAGTAAGGATCACAGGTAATACTACAGACTTTCAAACATAAAATATAAGAAGTGTGAAAGCTGTAAGGATATGTAAAACAGCAAATGAATACCTGAATAGGTTGGGCAAACTGGCTGGAAGAAAATGATTTGCCAGTAGATTTCAAAAGCTCAGAAATTTAAAAAAAAAAAAAAATTTTTTTTTAATAGATGAGACCACTGGTGCTGAAACAGTTAGTTTTGGCACATTAGGAAGCCAAGTTCAGGTCAGAGCTCCAATACTCTCTCCATTAGCTTAGTCTTAGGGGCAGGAGAGAATTGTTGAAGTATTTTGACTTCTACTAACTACTGTTTCTGTAGGCATGTGTCCTCCTACAACTATTGCCTTCATAAGGAGGTAGCATCTGCTTCTTTATTTGGCAATGAATCCTGTGTGCACAATGAGAATTTCCAGAAATACCAAAAGCCCTTCTGGGAAAAAATAAAAGGTTGAGATGTTGGGAGGCTGAAGCCTGTTCTACATGAACCGGATGTAAGGTTTAACTTACTTTGGTTCCAGGGCATACCCGGAAGGTGTAAAGGCGCCAGGGAATGATTTTCAGGTAGAACTCCTTCACTGAGAATTGCTGGAGGACCAACACACAGAAAATGAAATGAATGACTAAGAGGTTCTGTTTGGGTATTGTATTTCAAATACCTGTCCCCATCCGTATTTTCCAGGATAGCCCTTTTCCTCTCTAAACAAGGATAATTTAGTCAGGACCGAAATCAAATAGAAAACATCAATTCCACCTAAAAACAGGCAAATTTAAAATATTGTTGTCACACTTTCACAAAGTGTGACATTGTTGTCACAATTTCACAAAGATGTCTCATAACCTTAATACTCAGGTCTTACTACCATTTCCAAATATCTGAGATCAGGTTTTCACTTTACAAGTAGAGAACATTTCAAAATCATCATTTCATTTCACTACAAACAATCAGACTCTCCTCCTGCTTAGCCAGATACTTCTCAGAGAGACTTCTTCCAAATCAGTGGACAGGGAACACCAGTGGCCCCTGCCCACTGCTTTATCCCTATCAGAATGCCAGCAAGGATGTGCTGGGGATGATGGTGTCGGGGCGGGTGGGGGGAGTCGCATACGGAAGAGTTCACAAAACCCTATATGTAAGAATAAAAAGAAGTCTCTTGCCATTCAAAAAAAAGAAAAGACAATGCAATAACTTTTTAATCTAAAAAGACCCCTCTGTTATCTGAACAAATAGTAGGTCAGGTTTTTTTCTTGATTTTTAAAAAAATTCTTCATTAAAGAACATTTCAAACACATACTAAAGAAAACAGTACAATGAATTATCACCAGCTTCAACAATAATCAATTCATAGCCAATCTCACTTCATCTCTACCTTACCATTTCCCTCATAGCCATTCCCCAGGACAAATGAAGGCTAGATGTTTAAATGATGAATGGTACACAGTGAAGTGTTCTGAAGTAGAACAGAATTAGAACTCAGTTTTTGCTATGAGATTAAAGGAATGTAATGGGATGGTTCGAGTCTCGTTTTTCTGAGGTCTGTATAAATAAGCAAAATACAAACACTAAAAAAGAAACTCCCTAACACAAAGCGTCTCTCAGCTCAGGGGCCTTGGGAAGTTCACCTCCCTTGTCTCTGCCAAACTTTCTCTATTCTAACCCTGTACCCCGATGATGACATCTCTTGTGGTTTCACAAATCACAGCATGAAAGATCAAATTGTTCCCAAACGGCACAAAGGGCCAACAGTGATTTTACCCTAGTGAGAAATTATTAATGGTTAAAAGTAGCTTTCTTTAAAACTCTAGAGCCGTGCCTTGAAAAATCTTCCCAGGAGCGATCAAACAGCAGAACGCCCCAGGTGCTCGAAAGTACCAAGGCACAGACTCTCTGGACAGAGGTGTAATCCAGTCCAAGCCTGAAAGAGGCAGAAGAGGCGGTATAGCCTTTTGCTCAATGGGAAGCCATCTCTTAGTATCCCTGAACCCCCACAAGGTGATGATTGCACCCTGATTCTCAGACCATTGCTGGGTGGGTTTGGTTACCAAATATGAGCAGGCTCGGGCAGGGACAAGAGTGGGAGTGCCAACCTTGGGTGACACGTAGCAGTACACCTTCTTCGGTTTCTTCACCTTCTCAGGGGTGTGACACTCAGAGGGTGAGTCTTCATCTTCCTCCTCCAGAGCTGTGGAGGGCCGGCGCTGGGCAGAGCTCGTGTGCATGGGTGGGAGGTGCCACGGCGTGCTGGTGCAGTTGGCAGCATTATACAGATAAGCTTCAAAGTAGATGCTCACTCCTGAGGTGGACACGTTGCGTTCAACGATATTCCTCTCATTCTCTGAAGTGCAACAAGGAATAAGGTTTAAAGTGCAAGACAGGAGAGGAAACTGCCCATCACCAGACCTTCAGTCCACAGGTCTCTAAACCAAGTTTTGGTCCAAATACCAAATATTTGGGGTGGGGGGGGTTAGATGACTGCAGATGTGCAAAGGACAAGTGGCTTGGGAAGAGGACTAATTCACAGCTCTCCTCTCAACTCACCACTTAGGACAATGATGTCAAATTCACCATTGTTGATTGGCTGGTTTTGGTATGAGATGCAGGCATGGAAGCAGCCTCGAGAATGCAGGGTGAGCCGCAGGAATACCTGGCAGGTCTGCCGGTTGGACGTCACTGACTTCTCAAATGAGACACCGGTACTCTCCTCTTCCGGAGGACCAAGCTACAGGAGGAAAACGAAGCCATCACCAACCACACATAATTTTCCCTGCTTGTGCAGAAATTTACAAAGAACTTTCCTACTTTGAGCTAATCTAAGTCTCAGAAGGCTGGCACCATGGTCAGGGAGAAGGAGACGGATCGAAGTGACCTAGATGGGAGCCTGCTCACCTCATGAATGGACAGGCTGTAGTTGTGCTCATCTCTCAAGGATGTGGAATTGTTGGTAGGGTTGTCATATTCATCTCGGGGCACTATTTGAAGAGTGTGTGGCTGCCCACAGGTCAACACCAGGGTAGAAAAATGGCACACAATTTTGGTCTTGGAAGGAACCACCATTCCTGGAATAAAGACAAGGGAAGGTAACGTCAGAGAGGTGATTTTCAGGACACAGAGATCTACTCAGTCAGTGAGTCCTAGAAAGCTGGGTGCCCGCCCAATTCCTAGGGATAAACAATACCATTATGAGCCAGAGAGAAAGAAAGAAAACAGAGAGATTAACTCAAATGAACTTCTGGGAACTCATTTTTACAAATTCCTATCCACTCCAAGCACTAACCACAATGACAGAATAAATTGGAGGAAACAGAAGTGAGAGTTACAGATATAGTGCCTAGAATCCCACTGGGAACCTACAAGTGAAACTGGCCTTAAAAATAAGTGAATAACTGTAACACAAACAAATCTTAAATATTTAAGGGCAAATCTAACAAAACCCATGGAAGACTTGTATACTGAAAACTACAAAATGCTGATTATAGAAATAAGGTCAGAGGCATACCATGTTTATGAATTCAGAGACTCAACATAGTAAAGATGCCAATTCTCCCCAAATGATATAAGGTTTAACACCGTTCTTTGTTTCTAGGTTTAACACAGGTCAGTTCAGTTCAGTCGCTCAGTCGTGTCCCCATGAATTGCAGCACGCCAGGCCTCCCTGTCCATCACCAACTCCCGGAGTTCACCCAAACTCACGTCCATCGAGTCGGTGATGCCATCCAGCCATCTCATCCTCTGTTGTCCCCTTCTCCTGCTCCCAATCCATCCCAGCATCAGGGTCTTTTCCAGTGAGTCAATTCTTTGCATGAGGTTTAACACAGTTCTTATCAAAATCTCAGAAAGATTTTTTGGTAAGTTTAGGCAGTATTATTCTAAAATTTATATAGAGGGGTGGCTGTGGCAGCGGCCGCGGCAGTTTCACTGGAGCACGGGGTGGCGGGGCCTCGGCGGCGGAAGATGGTGGAGCTCTGCAAGAAGTACTGCGTGTACTGCCTGGCTGAGGACACGGCAGCTCAGGTCGGCGCTTCCCGGAACCCCCAGGAAGTGATGGAGCATTAAGTAAGCATGTACATTCACAGAAACCTGGGGAAGGCCTGCATCCCCAACACCATCCCCACCTGCCCCAGTGGGGGCCCCCTCTATCCCAGCCTCATTACCGCCTTGCCTCCCCTAGACATCTCGGTGGCCGAGCAGCAGCAGCTGAGCTACATGCCACTGCGGGACTACTAAGAGATTGAGTACAACCAGGACGCTGAGAGGCTCATCAGCAGGCTCTCGGTCAACTATGATGACAACGCCGTGGAGATCGAGCTGAAACCTGCGTGCACGGACATGTACTGCGGAAGCTCCGCAAGCGGAAGCGGCACAAGAACATCGCGCGCGACTACAACCTGGTGCCCGCCTTCCTGGGCAAGGACTAGGAGAAGGAGCAGGTGGCGCGGCACAAGGTCACCAAGGAGGAGGAGCTGTGGCCGCTCTACCAGTTCATGTCGTGCAAGGAGTTCGAGGACCTGTTCGAGAACATGCACAAGATGCTGCATGCCAATATCCGCGAGCGGTAGTGCTACCGGCTCAACGGCATCACCAGGATGGAGGAGTCGGCCTCAAGCGCGAGAAACACAAGGCGGCGGCAGCAGCGGGGAGCGCCAAGCGCGGCGAGGAGGACGGCTGGAATGGCGGGTTCACGGCCATCGAGCACCTGCCAGGCTTCCAGCTCCTGTTGGACCACAAGAAGGTGCTATGCAGCACGCTGAACCTGAGCCCCGCACGCTACGTGACGGTGAAGACCATCATCAACAAGGACCACCTGCAGAAGCACCAGGGCATCCCCTCCAAGAGCCGCCTGCCCAGCTATCTGGACAAAGTCCTCAAGAAGAGGATCCTGAACTTCCTCACTGAGAGCGGGTGGATATCCAGGGACGCTTCCTGAAGCCTGCCACCCTGAAGTTCTGCCACAGCGAAGAGGGGGGAAAAAAAAAAGCTTTGTGAGCCAAAACGAAAAGGGGGTGGGCGGGAGGGGAGAGGAAACGCTTTTCCGGGCCCCCCACCCCCACCCCGACCCCACATTGTTGCACTTCTTTTTAAACAAATCGAGTTCTTTTTTTAGGGTATCAATTCTTTTTAAAGTCCTATTAATAAATGAGGAAACAGTGGAAACAGTGTCAGACTTTATTTTTTGGGGCTCCAAAATCACTGCAGATGGTGATTGCAGCTATGAAATTAAAAGACACTTATTCCTTGGAAGGAAAGTTATGACCAACCTAGATAGCATATTCAAAAGCAGAGACATTACTTTGCCAACAAAGGTCCATCTAGTCAAGGCTATGGTTTTTCCAGTGGTCATGTATGGATGTGAGAGTTGGACTGTGAAGAAAGCTGAGCGCTGAAGAATCGATGCTTTTGAACTGTGGTGTTGGAGAAGACTCTTAAGAGTCCCTTGGACTGCAAGAAGATCCAACCAGTCCATTCTAAAGGAGATCAGTCCTGGGTGTTCTTTGGAAGGACTGATGCTAAAGCTGAAACTCCAGTACTTTGGCCACCTCATGCGAAGAGTTGACTCATTGGAAAAGACTCTGATGCTGGGAGGGATTTGGCGGCAGGAGGAGAAGGGGACAACAGAAGATGAGATGGCTGGATGGCATCACCGACTTGATGGACATGAGTTTGAGTGAATTCCAGGAGTTGGTGATGGACAGGGAGGCCTCGAGTGCTGCAAATTCATGGGGTCACAAAGAGTCGGACATGACTGAGCAACTGAACTGAACTGAAGAAGCAATAGCAACAGTTGGATCAAAGGGAAGACAAAACAGGTGTATATTGTAACTGAATCCTAAACGTAGTACTTTAAGATGATGATTTGCCTTTAAGTGTTCAGTTTGGAGCATATGATGATGATATCAAGAAATCTGCGTTTCTTTTTATTTCTTCCCAGTGGTACAGGACTGTGAGATGGGTGGAAAGGAGCCCTTCCCTGCCGGCTGCCGGCCCACCCCCGTGACCTGAGCTCTGCCACAGCTGCCCTCAGTGTTGGGCAGGTGGCACTTTAGGCGGAGGGCGCTGGGCTAGGCAGGAGAA
The DNA here is from genome assembly GCF_027580195.1 of Bos mutus. NCBI lineage: Eukaryota > Metazoa > Chordata > Mammalia > Artiodactyla > Bovidae > Bos > Bos mutus. The sequence continues at coordinate 22,772,494 of NC_091626.1, read as the reverse complement.
GAGGCTGGGGAAGAGTGGGATGGACATCCATAGAGACTTGCCGGGAGGAATCTGGTGTTGAATAGTTTGGCCAAACTGAGCTTCCCCACGATGACTGGCAGTGGCACTTGGAGCCCGTAGCCCCCCCCAGTCCGGCCGCCGGGAGCTCACTGCGGCGCATGGGGTAGGGAGGGGGGACGCGGGGCCCAGCGCAGACTGGCAGAACCTGGAGCCTCCTCCCCTTAGGCTGCTTCTTGCTGCACTTAGAATTTGGCCGTGCGTTTTACTTGGAATAACTCATTTTAAATGAACTTCCCGAGTTGAGAGTTCTGGGTTTCGGGTCAGCTCCTTCCAGGGTTCTCACCCCAGTGGCAAGCCCCTCTTTCTCTGAGACTGGCCACGTGCCTTGTCTTGTGTGGTGTCAGGCGCTGGGTTAGGCGAGAGGGACCCCTGTGGCCTCGAGGCATGGGCACTGCTTCTCTGGGCCGCCGTTTTGAGCCAGACTCTGGCGTGGCTCTGCCCAGCCCGGTTCAGAGCATCTCTCAGGGGCACCCTTTCATGACGGGTGGGAACCTGAGGAGTTGTGTCTTCCAGCTGCCCAGGGCTCTCGTGTCAAGGCCCTGCTGTAGAGTTAGTCGAGTGGCCAGACCCCAGTGCTCCTCCTGTCATCCGGGGGCTCATGCTGCCTCTCATCCCTCGTGATTACCAGACTGTTTACCTCCCAGAGTGTTGGGCTTGAAGTTACATTAAAGGGAAGGTATTTGAGAGAGAAAAGAAAAAAAAAAAAACAGTATTTCCAAGGACAGCTTAGTTATGGTGCCTTTCCTTTCACAGCCTTCTGTCTGTCCCGTGGGGTGAATTTCCAGCATTAAATATACACTTCAAGTATACTGGGGGCTTCCCTGGTGACTCAGATGGTAAAGAACCCAGCTGCAATGCAGGAGACCTGTGTCCAATCCCTGGGTCGGGAAGATCTCCTGGAGAAGGGAATGGCAACCCATTCCAGTATTCTTGCCTTGGAGAACCCCCATGGACAGAAGAGCCTTGGCGGGCCACTGTCCACAGAGTCGCAAAGAGTCAGACGTGACTGAGTGCCTGACGCTCAAACACATCATCTGTGGCTTTAGTTGTAAACCGCATCGCATGCTGGCAGAGCAGCACTCCGTGCAACCTGACCGCAAGCCCGGGACCTCTCTCTTCTGACCATAAAGCAGTGGGCGGTGGTGTCACTCCTGAGCGCTGCCTCCTGCTGTCGCCCACAGAGTAACCACAGCTGACTAGAGTGTGGACACGGTCTGCGGTGAGCAGAGGTTCTGAGCCAGGGTTCCTGGAGCAGCAGCGCAGCTCCCCCCAGGGGAACCCTTCAGGGACTTGGGCCTGCCCAGGCCTCGGACACGCGGGGCGGGGCCTCGCAGGTCACTGGGACAAGGGCTGAAGTCTGAGAACTACCGGCTTTAGCCGTTCGGTGTCACTGATTTTCTACATCAGATTCCTAGTTTGGTGAGGTTTTAAATTTAAGTCTTATTTTTATACAAAATGATTGGCAGACTTTCACTAAGCTTGAGAAGCAAAAGCTCCCTGTAAAATGTGCATGGCCCCGGCCAAGAGCTGTCAAATGAAAAATTCTGTACTTAAGCAGGTTTTCAGTGTATGTATCTTTTCTTGATGGTATGAAGAATTTATTTAGGCTTGACTGTTTTTAAAAGCCATAATGAATGTATAATTTATGTTAAAAGTGTGAACCCTTTGTTACAAAGGAAAAGTAATTTTATGATTGGTTGCCTCTTGCCCCATCAACTCCATCTATTACTGTCATATTAGTCCCACCCCTGCTGTTTGCTCGGAGCCTTTAAATTTCTGTATTTAATTCTTATGATAAATGAGTCACCATAATCCCATGGAATTAGGTCTTTTCAAAACTGAAACTCTTGAGTCACAGAAGATAATCAGCTGTTCAGAATGATGCTCTGGACGGCCAGCATTCCGAGAATGTATTCAGACCGAAACTTTGCCTACCTCCTCTTTTTTCCCCTTTTACACATTAAACAGGTTGAGAACTAAAAAATAAAATAAAATTTATATAGAAAGGCAAAAGTTCTGGAAAAGCTAAAACAATTCTAAAAGAGAAAAGTGGAGAGTCAGTTTACCCAATTTCAAGACTTATTACGTAGCTACATCATTAAGACTCTGGTATTGGTGGACGGATAGACACTTACACCAAAGGAACGGAAGGAGAACCCAGAAATAGGTCACCACGAATATGCCCAACAGATCCCTGACAAACGTGCAAAACCAATGCAATAGGGGAAAGATAGCCTTTCCAATAAATGATGCTGGAGCAACTAGACATTTATAAGAAAAATACTGACCTAAATTACAAAAGCTAACTAAAAATGGATTACAATCTTGAATACTAAAACTGGAAAATTTTACAAAAAAAAAAAAAACACAGGAGAATATCTTCAGAACCTAGGACTAGTCAGAGAGTTCTCAGACACCAAAACATGATCCATAAAATGAAAAATTAATAAATTGACTTCATCAAAATTAAAACTTGTTTTGTGAGAGACCCCATTAAGGAGATGAAAAGAAAAGCTAAAGATTGAGAGAAAATATTTGCAAACCACATCTGTAACAAAGGACTTAAAGAACTCTCAAAACTCAATAGTAAAAAACAAAAAATCCCATTAGAAAACGGACAAAAGACATTTCATCGAAAAGGACACACAGATGGCAAATAAGCACATGAAAAGATGTTCGACACTGTTAACCACTAGGGACATGCAGACTAAAACCACTATTCATAATGGCCACAAACTGGAAAACAACCCAGATGTTCTTTAACTGGTGAAAGATTAAATCAAGTATGGTATACTCACACCAGGCAATAATACCACCCAGCAATACATTTTTAAACCATTAAATTGTGTATTTTAAATGAATGAATTATAAAGCATGTGAATTAAATTTCAATAAAGGCACTATTTAAAAAGCAAAGGAGAAAAAAGGAAAAGAAGAAGGAAGGAATGGAGGGAGGGAGAAACAAAAAACCTACCAGGCTGAAAAATCTTGTAGTAGGGACTATAGGCCACGTTTAACCCACCGAGCTTCACTGAGATTTCATACCGCCCAGCTCTGCGTACAGTGAAAGCCACCTTGACCACATTGGAACTGGGCTCCTGGAGGACCTCCTGGGTCACTGGAATGTCCACTGCCAGCTCAACATGAGAGATGTGGACTCTTAGTCCCACAGGCCGGTGTGCAGGGAAGGGCTGCCCGTTCTTATAGAATAACTGTGGTGGGGAGAAGAGGGACACCCATTGGTGAGCAGGGGGATAACAGCTGTGCAACTTGAGAGTGTGTGGGGTGGGAGCGGGTGGCTGGTAAATCCCCACACCCACCTAATCTTACAGTCCTGCTCACACAAGGAGAAACAAATTCTCTCCATGCTTCGAAGAAAACCATTAAATCACAGACAGATTCTTAACCATTTCAGAGGAAAGGGGTGAAATATACTATTGAATCCACTTCAACTTGACACTTAATGAACCACAGAGGCCGCCTCCCCTGTCTTACTCGCCCTTTTTTCTTACATTTATCACTGCTAGCTCAAGCATCAGGGGAAGTCAGTGGGTATCACTGGCACTGAGTGAACAGAAGCTCTAGGCAAGGCTGGGGGTTTCGGACTATGAAACTAAGAAGAAGGCTGCAGTGCAGAAGTCACTGCAGAGGCAGCAAACTTTCTGCAAAAGGCCAGAGAGTAATACCGTTAGTTAGCAGGGCATACATAGTTACTCAGCTGTGATTAACATCTCAAATGTGACCGCATCTATAGGCAGTACAGGAAGATGAATGGGTGCGAATGTGTTCCAGTAAGCCTGTATTTATAGAAGCAGGAAGTGAGCTTGATTTAACGCTTGGGCCATGGTTTGCCAACCCCTAATCTACAACACCTACCCTCTTCAGTAACATTTTTCTCATTGTGAAAATGTAACATTAAGCTTTATACTTCTTCTAAGCTGAATACCTATTAAAGCCAAATGATAGAAAAATTGACTCTTTAGATGTTAACAATTCCCAAGTTCCTGGTGGGGGTAGGGGGGCGAGATGGGGGAATTGAAAAACAAGGGAAAATATTAACAGTCCAGGCCAGACCGGACTAGGCTCTGGAAGGCAACTGACTCAGAAACCCCAGTGCGTACAGAGACAGAAACATTCCCTTACATGCACTCGGAAGGCCATGCTGTGGCCCACCTCATAGGGGTCCTTCCAATCCCAGGAGACTTTGCAAGACCGGGGATCCAGGTAATTTCCCCGCACGTAGTCATATATAGTCCGGTCCCCTCGGCGTTCGCGGTCCTCATTCTGAAGGAAGCTGACTACACGTGCGGCAAGCTCAAAGAGGAACTTAATTGTGAAGAAGAATGCAACCACAGACACTGTGATTCCACCTATGTGAAAGAGAAAACACACACCACCTTCCAGTTACACATTACAGCTTCTCCTTATGGAACAGGCCAGCCATCAGTCAGGGGAGAAGTCCAAAGACCCACTCTACTGGGTCACCACCTCTGTGGGTGAAGACAGGAACTTCCTTCCGTACCAGGGTCAAAAACGAAGGTCCTTGGGCCAAATTCCACCCACTGCCTGTTTTTGCAAATAAAATTCTACTAAAACACAGCCCCACCCACTCATTTACTATTGTCTAGGGCTGGTTTTGCCCTAAAACCACAGAGTTCAGCAGTGGTGACACAGAGTGTATGGCCTGGGAAGCTGAAAATATTTACTCTTTGGCCCTTCACAAAAGAAGTCTGCCAACCCTTGTTCTATACCATGGACCATATACAATGCCTACCCACAAGCTCCCTGCCTGTGCTGGGCCCTGACAAGAGTAGTAAAAAGAATGGGTGTTCTGCTCTCTCCAGTTGGAAGCCCTCCCCTTCCTTGTCCACTTGGCAAAAGCCCCCCACAGTCCCTACCACAGTCAGGGGTTCCTTCTGGGCTCCCTCAAACTCCTGTACATTGATTCATCTACTCAACGTTTCTCCCCTTTGTGTTACGAACTTCATGGAGGCAGATTTTTGCCTTATTTGACTTTGACTCGACAGGAAACAGTGTCTGGCACTGGCTATAATTACTCAATAAATATTTCTCAAGTGAATGAATTCCGCTGCTAACTCTGTGAAGGTACATTCTGGCATGATTAGAAATATTTCTAAGTCTCTTTTCAAGGACAAAGAGGGAGGCAGAAAAGGATATAAGCAACCCTAACCAAAAAAATGAGAGAGGGCTCTCTCCGTGACGTACCAATAACGTAAAACATCAGGTCCCTTCAGTGCCAACAGACAGCCGAGGATCACAGCTGCAGCTGCAAAAGAAAACGTGTTTAGTTTTTCCTGACTCTTCCCTGCAGCCGCCTCAGGGAGAGACAAAGCAGAGCATGTGGCTTGAGCCAACCATCTCTGGCCTTCCTGTCCCTGCTCTCTCTCTAGCTTGACAGGTGCCCTACAACACTGCAGAGAAACAGACTGCATCACTGCCCCGAAAAATTTCCAATCTACCGACCACCCTAGGAATACCACAAACAGCCGCTTCTAATTACGAAATGCAGTAACATGGCTTTCATCTTCCTGGATCCAGGGCCCCAAGACAGTTTTCCCTCCCCCATGCAAAGTAGTGCTAATTAACACAAGCAAAGAGGATAATGGAGTCACTTTCCCCTTACATTTGCCTTCTGGAAGTAATTCATCTAAGTAGAAATAGTTATATAAAATGTGGATTTTTTTTTTAAAAGCAAGGATTATTATCATCATGTTGGCATTATGTAATTAAAATGAACTCTGGGTCATCTCAATAATAAGCGGTGGGCATGTAAGAGAAGCTGGCTTTTTTTTTTTTTTTTGCTGTTACCAATCAGACAAACTAATGGGCCTTGTGAAAGATGAGCCCAGCAGAGGCCAAGGAGAGGAACCAGAGGAGGAGACTGGACTTCTCATCCCAAGTGATGTCTGCCAAGGTCAGAACAATTCAGACAGGGGCCAGAGTCTGAGGGGAAACTTTCACTATTAGTAGAGTTATTCCAGAGTAAGACTTCAATCTTCTTACTCATTTGAACCACCCAAGGTACTGCCAAGGAAAAATGCAATGCACACTGACATTCCTATCTCACCCCTGAGTTCTGACCTTAGCAGGCTATACGTGCTCTCCAGTTCACAGTGCACTAAAGTCACTCTTTAAAGTCAATAGATATTAAGGTTATCAATGTGATCTCAAGCCAGCACCTTTCATCACCACTAATATATAACTTAGAGACAAGACATATGAAAATTTCTATGCTTGGATTTGAGAGGAACCAAATCACTTTTTTTTTTTTTGAACAGCTTGTGCTTTGATGTCTAATTGTGCTGGGAAAATTTAGGAGAAAGAGTGGCTGAAAATGGCCATTAGATCCTTTGATAACAATATATCCAATGGAAACCATAGGGAGTAGGTAATCTCAGGAGTGGCCATGTCAATTTTCTTAGAAATCACTATTGAGACTAGTGTCTCAAGTCCCACCAGAAAAGAAATCCACATATGGAACATTAGCGGTATCAATACACATGGGTTACACTGCTCTCCAAAGGGTCTACAGAGACAATACACTAACTCAAAATTTGAGATCACAGCTAGCAAGTCTCCTTTCCAAACAAATATCTCATCTCCGAGGCTGAAAAGCTGTTATCATCTCTCTAAAAGCATCTGTCTGTGCCTTACAGGATGTACCAGGCAACTTGGTGGAACCAAAACCAGCAGTTTAATTGTCTCAGACACTCTCTCAGTTGGATGTCATTCAATCTGATCCTGGATGTGAACATTTAGTCCTCAGCAAAGTTACAGCACTCAGTAGAAAATGAAGTGTATGTAGGTGATGCTACAGACTTGTGTCTTAAGTCTCTTACTCCCTGGAGGAAGCAACACTAAATTCATGGCACACATCATGAGGGCTGGGGAAATTCCTATGTACTACCTCTCTGACAACTACAACAACATTTCTGTGAGAGGCAGCTGACAAGCAGTAAGTCAGAGCCAAGAGACCAGTTCCAGGCTGCAATTGTATGACCTGTCTAAGCTTCGGAGTTCTCACTGCTGTAAAAAGGGTTGAGGTTTAATAATTCCTATGGTACCATCTCCTTTAGTGTGACAGGACTTCAGTATAACTCTCCACAACTATCAAGACTCTTAAAAAGTATAGCAAAAAAAAAATAATACAGAGAATGAGGGTATACCGAGACTAAAGCTAGACTACGTGCATTCAAATCCATTCTCTGCCACTCACAACTTATTTAATCTCTCTATAATTTGCCAGTTTCCTTATCTATCAAATGGGGCTAATATTTGTGTGTACTTCATTGGGGTACTGTGAGGATGAAAAGGGTTAATACATGTAAAGGGTTAATACTTGTAAACAACCTAGAATGGGGCCAGTGAGTTCTCAGTTTTAAAACTATTACTCTAACTATTATCAATAGTAGCAGCAGCATCACTGCTTCTTTGCTTCAGAGCCAATGAGAAACTGAGGGAACTCCTCTATAGGGTCACACTTCATTCAACGAGAAACGATCACAACTACAAAATGAAAGGCTTCCTTAAGCCTTCCTAATCATACTTAAATCCTCTGCCTACACTGGCATTCTTTATACTGTTCTAATTTCATGTTTGAAAATTTTTATAATCAAGAGTTTAAAAAAATTCATACTAAAATAATTCATCCAACAAATGGTGAGTACCTACTTCATACGCCAGATACTGGGGGAATGGTATACAACAGCCATAGTCTCAGTCCTCATGGCTGATAATAATAAACTTGACTTTGTTAAAACCTTGTCCATCTCCCCATTCACTTATTGCTCACCCAAATCATCACCACCACTGATCTAGATCACCTACACCTTTTCCAATACATTAATTCTACTTTTCTATTTCAATTTCCTCTATTATTTAAAACTCAGCATACCAATTTTTTTTTTTTTTTAAACTCTCTTCTCCATGAAGCCACCTTGTGACCAGGGAATTAGCTCTGTCAATTCATCACTCATTAATGTGATCTTTATGAACTATCCCACTTCTTGACAATACCATTCCAAAAACCCCCCCAACAATACTTTACCCAGCTCTCAATTTTGCCCATGGTCACATTCTAAACTTGCCTTCTGCATCTTCTCCCTCTGGATGCTGTCACAAAGCCTCCATGCCTTTGGATACAGGGTTTCCTTTTAGGGTGACCCCCCAAACCACTTTTATTCCAGATTCACTTCTTCTGCGGCAGTTTCTGTCCTCTTACTGTACCTGTGGTGTGCTCTCTGCCCCATCTCTCCTCCCGTCCCACCTCACAGCAGTAAACCCATAAGTTGCAACTCCCCTTACTGAGTCATTACCACAGGCCAACAGTGTACTAAGTGTTTCACAAGTTAGCCTAAATAATTGTCACCAATACAACTTGGTAAAATGAGCATTATTATTCTCATTTTAAAGACTTGAAAAAAAAAAGCTAGGGTTGGAAAAGTTGACTTGCTGAACATCTCCCAGCAGGATAAGTGACTCAAGCCCATGTCTAACTCTGAAGCCCAATGTTCTTAACCTCATATAACTGTGAATCATGAATCATGAAAAAAGAGTGGAGTCATACGGCTAGTGAAGTATTTGGGGAGAGAAAAGATTTAAGAAAACAGGTAAAATAAAGTATGAAAAACATTACCCAATCTTACCGAGGCTAAAATTAGAAAGATAAATGTTTATGGCCTCCTTTTTAATCTTTTGAAATAAAAATAAAGCATTACAAAGGAAAATGGAATGCAGTACCGATTATCTAATGCAGAAATATCGCTTGCTTACTAAAAGATCCCGGGCAAGCTGCTTAATACTACAGCACTTTGGCTCACATTATCTACAAAAGAGGGAAAGGGGAAATACTTGAAGATGTTTGTCTCAGGGGAATGTTAGAAAGTTGACTGACACATATTCTAAAACTCTTTGCCTTTTTTTAGTACAAAGATTTATAATTACAGTATCAAATAAATTTTAGCCCTAACATTGAAGATCCAGTGTGAAAAAGTCAATTCCCAGAAATGGAGAATTGATTTCTTCATACTTAAATATGCCCTGCTGGGAATAAAGTCAATTCTGACTGCAACTGTGCACGTCAATGCTAGCTAGGCCTCGCTGAGAGAACTCAGAAACTGGTCACTGAGTCCATATTCTCCATCCTAATAAGAAGTGAACCTTAACTAGCCTATCACCTTACCTTTAAACGAGGTCCCATGTTCTAAGAACCGAGGGGAGCACGTCTATTCACCAAAGCAGGTACCTTTCGGCCACTTTCACCTTGTCTTCCAACTTCCACGTGAGAAAACAGCTGCAAGGTCAACAGAAAGTGTCCATCAGATCTTCAGGAAGGGTGTGTCACACAAGCAGAGGGTCAGTGTTTCTGGAACGAACTGCCTGAATTCCTGGGTAGAGAAACATAATCCCCAAATACATCATCTCTGGACCTCTTTCTAATGCAGGGTGCAGTCAGCTGCAGAAGGGTGCTTCGGGTCTGCTGTCTTAGGATCCTATCCTACAAAGAAAAAAAGGAGTCAGTGGGATAGGTTTTCATTTCTCAAAGAGAACTCCCAGCAAACAACAAAGAAGAGGCACAGAATAGGCAGTGGAAACCCTGTGGCACCAAAAATAACCAAAGGCAGGTGAACCTCTGACCAAGCTTTTCCCAATTAAAATCATGAGAAAAGCCAAGAGGCGATCTCACCGCCTTAGCTGGTCACTTCCCAGAAAGGAGCTCTGGCACTTCAGTTGATTCCAACCCTTCAGTAGAAGCAAACCAGAGCACAGACTTAAGAGTGAGTCTCCTCCCAACCACACAACCAGTTTCACTTTAATGGGACAGGGAACAAGGTGAAGAGAAATGAAAGGAGACGATAGTGGGGCCAGGTTGCAGGGGGCCTTAGAAGCCATGAATAAGGAACCAAGGGAACACTCAGCTGGAAAGGGGAAACCACCCAAGAGCTTGAAAACCTAATCATCCAACTAAAAAGTAAATTAAAAAATAACCTGATCAGTCAGCCTATATACAGTTTGCTCCCTTTATGCCTATGTATGCATTTCCAAGACAGGGTTAAACAATACTGACTTTATGTTTACTTTTAGTACTGACTTTAAAATTTTAGTAAAATTTGCTACTACGGGTGAGGGGAAGTTTTCTGTGAACATTCAAGATAAAGACACTGAGTAATAAAGTTGAGTAAAGTCCATCTTTACTGACCAAAGATATTCATGAACTAAATGTAGCAGAAAGGGGGTTCTAGTAAGAACAGCCACCGTACAACAGGAAACTACTGATCACTAAGTGAAGAGACAGTCCCTTTCCACGTGGCAGAAGCTGTTCTGAGTCCTTCACGTGTATTAATTCACAACCCTCAGACAGATACAACTGTCTCTATTTTACAAATTAGGAAATTGAGGCATTTTCTCAAGGAACTTTCTCAAGATCACCACAGTACATAGTAGACTTGAGTCAAACCCAGACAACCTGGACTCAGATGCCATGCTTTGGATGACCACTCTGCTGCCTTTTTATAAAGGGAAACTAAGAAACAAAAAATGCTAACAAGAGCCAAAGAACAGAATGGGTGAAAGCCACCAGATCAAACAAGTTGGAAAACTTTTATAATTAAAAATAAATAAGCATGTGTTATTATTTTAAAATATGGTGACAGACTTGCCAAGTACATCAGCCAAAACCTGGGTCAACTAGCAACTGGAACCAGTTCAAACGAGCCACAAACAAGAATCACATAAACTATAAGAGATCCATCAGAATGTAATATAAGCATTTAAAAAATGATACTTTTAAGGAATAACAACCCAGTGAATCACTCACAAATAAAATGTTAAATGAAAAAGCAAGCACAAAATTATTTACATGAGTCCAATTGTTAAAATATTACATTATATAAAGAAGACTGGGAAGAGCAACATAAAAATGTTCATAGTGGTCATTTTTTGGTGTCTGGAATTACAGACATTTTTTTCTAACTGTACCTTTTAGTGTTTTCCAAATTCTCTTTTTTTTTTTTTTTTTGGTCTCACCATGTGGCATGTGGGATGGATTGAATCTGTGTCCCCTGCAGTAGAAGCAGAGTCCTAACCACTGGACTGCCAGGGAAGTCCCCCAAATTCTTAATGATAGGAAAACATATAAGAAGTTTCTATTTCTGAACAAATACTGTGTTTTGTTTTGTTTTTTTCTAAAAAAGGGAGAGAACAGGCAAAAGATCTTTATTTTTCAACCAAGGAAACAGTATTTTAAAACTAATTAAATATAATAGAACGTACTGAACTTTTATTTCTACTCATAATGATCTCAGTGGGTCTCCAACCCTGTGATCAGCTATTCGATTATTAAATCAAGTAACTCCTAGATCTTACATCATCTTTATGGTGCCCCACAATGAACTGCCACACTTACCTCTGTTCCCCACGCTTCAGTGCTTCTAGTGAGCTTCAAGACTCAATTCAAGCCCCCAGCCCCTTTCCTGGTCCAATTCCTAAGACCCTCTGAGGACTCCCCACACCAGGCAGAACCAATCACTTTCTCCTTTGTGATACTCCTATGCTGAAGATACCTCTACTGAAGCATTTATTAGTCTGTATTATAAGTATTTGTTTATACAGTAGTCTCTCCTAATGAACTGTAGGCTCCCTGAGGACACTTACTGGGTCTTACTCATCTTTGCCTCCCAGTGACTAACATGGTATTCAAAGTCATCTCAGAGTCCATACTTTCACAAGTTCCCCAGGTGATTCCTATGTGTGTTAAAATTCAGGAAGCATGGCCTCAACTCTAGAGCAGCCAGCCTGAGAAGGCACCTACTATTCTGCACCTCTCTATGAGGTTCACGGGTGATGCTGACGCTGCTGGTCTGCAGACCATGCTTTCAGGAGCAGCAAGGGTCTACAGCAGGAGGAGCTGGCAAACTACAGCTTGCAGGCCGAATCCAGACAGTCACTGGGTTTTGTTTAAAAAAAAAAAAAAATTTGTCAGAAAGAATGAATGCAGCCAAGTTCCTTCGTTTACATTCTATCTTTGACTGCCTTTGAACTACAACACAGAGTTGAGTAGTTGCAGCAGAGATGTATGGTTTACAAAGCTTTCCTATCTGAGTGTCTACAGAAAAAGTTTATCCACTTCTGGTATAGACGACTTAGTTTTAAAGTTACATAAATGTGTAGCATTAATAAACTCATTTTTATGTATCAAAAAAAAGCATAAAAATCACCTTCCAGTTCTACTGTCCCTGCTTAAGAAAACAGCTATAAAACTGGCGATTTTATGCAAATGTGTCTCCTGGCTAATTTCAATTGTCATTTAAAAGTTTTATGCCTTCCATACCCCAAATAGGCATTTTATACAACCATTTCCCAAAGTATGTGCTTCATACAATCATGCTTAGATTTCATCAAGGCTACAATTTCCTAAAATCAACGAGTACCTCAGGGACCAAATACTGTACCTGGGTTTCTAAAATTATTGCCATACATACTGACTCTGTCACTACTTTTAAAGTGCTATTCTAAAAAGCTGTGATCCCTGTATAGCACAGGGAACTCTATACTCAGGACTCAGTAATGACCTGCATGGGGAAAAATCTAAAACAGTGGATGGATGCACATGTATAACTGGTCCACTCTGCTGTACACCTGAAACGAACACAATGTTGTAAATCTACGATAATCCAATAAAAAATTAACTTAAAAAAAAGTATGTGAAAGTCCACTTCAGAATTCTGGTACATAAAGGGATAAAGAGATAGGCAGCACATAGGAGTACCAAATAATAACCACTGAGTCCCACAGAACGAGTCAGGACAAGAGAAAGATGTGTGCTTTATAAGATGTTAGTCTCAGGCATTCTCTACACAGAGAAGTGCCGACCTCAAGTCCACGGAAGTCGAATAAAAAACACAGATCATTCAATTAGCCAAAGGCCCACAAGTTAGAGTGGCCCAACTGAGGATGTTCCAAGAAATAACGTGCACTATCAGACACTTGAGAATATTAGTTTACCTTTTCCTTTGCTTAAATTTCACCCTTGGTTTATTCTCCCCACCACTAAATCCCACCATAAAAGACCACCCTCCCCTGTCAAGCTTATACTCTTGAGATATTTATACAGTTGTGTATTCCTGTGACCTTGGTTCAGCCAAGTTATAGTTTTCATTTGTATTCTTTCCTCATCCATCAGCCCCTCCAGTCTCTTAATCATTCCTGTGGGTCTTCTGTGAACTCTCTCCAGCTGCTCCCCAGCGATCTGGTAATGAGGTGCCTCCAAATGACTGCAGCCCTCCAGGAACAGCCTCGTTAGTCAGAACAGGGTGAGCTCACCCTCCTCGGTTCCATGACATAATACTCCCAAGCAGACGATCCCCCAAACAGAAAGCTAGAATGTTGCTGTATTAGACTATAACCCATTCCGTGCTTCCTTGATCTGGGCACTGGGGCATGCCAGAATGTGGTAGGAGACAGAGGATAAATGGACACATTCCCACTTGCATCCAGCTATCAGAGGATGAGGTGGATGGGGAGAAAAAAGTATTTTCATGTTATAACAAACTCATTTAGATAGTAAAATAGAATGCAAAACATGCATGAATTTCTAAAGATAAAACATGGACACGAACATGGACATGTTCAAAACATTCATATGCTTTTTGTCACTGAGGCAGAAAGGCGACTTCAGGCTCTGTTCCCAGCCCCCAAAGGGTTACACACCCACTGTCCTCTCCCATTAGAGGTACCTGAGCTGAAAATTCTGAAAATCACTACAACCCCCATTCAACTTACTGGTATACTACCCATTATCACTCATTTCATATACTCACATTTTTTCTATGTTCCTCCATCCCTAGACATCTGTATTTTCTCTTACCTTAAACGCAGTTTTAGCAAATTCACTACTAATATCTCTCAGTTCAGTTCAGTTCAGTTCAGTCATTCAGTTGTATCCAACTCTTTGAGACCCCATGGACTGCAGCACACCAGGCCTCCCTGTCCATCACCAACTCCCGGAGTTTACTCAAACTCATATCCACTGAGTCGGTGATGTCATCCAACCATCTCATCCTCTGTCGTCCCCTTCTCCTCCTGCCCTCAATCTTCCCCAGCATCATGGTCTTTTCAAATGAGTCAGCTCTTTGCATCAGGTGGCCAAAGTATTGGAGTTTCAGCTTCAACATCAGTCCTTCCAATGAACACCCAGGACTGATCTCCTTTAGGATGGACTGGTTGGATCTCCTTGCAGTTCAAGGGATTCTCAAGAGTCTTCTCCAACACCACAGTTCAAAAGCATCAATTTTTTGGCACTCAGCTTTCTTTACAGTCCAACTCTCACATCCATACATGACTACTGGAAAAACCATAGCCTTGACTAGCCGGACCTTTGTTGGCAAACTAACATCTTTAGGTTCTTCTGTATCATTCCTTCTTCATTCATTTCATTTTTTAAGACTGTGTGCTAAAAGCTAAGGTCACAAGGATAAGTAAGACAAAGTCTTTTCTCAACCTCCATTAACCCTGTCCAATGTGGGAGGTAGATAATACAACGTAGCAGGTGTACAAAAGAGGAGAAAAACAATGTGTGGAAGGCAAAGGAAGGAGAGAGGTTATCTTGCCTGAGTGGGGCTGTTACCTAACAATGAGTAGGCCTTTTGCAAGGCAGGGAAACAACAACAACCACCACCAACATCCTAGGTAGAAGGAACATCCTAAGTAAAAGGACTGAGTCAAGAGAGAGTGATGAAAAGCATTATGAAAGCAAAGTGTTTGGAAAACCATGGGGCTAAACCAGGGTGCCTGATACTAAGTACAGCACAGTGCAGTGGTTAAGAGCATGAATTTTACAATTAAGTGATCCTGAACAAGCTATTTAGCTTCTCTTCTGTTGCCTCGGGTATAACATGGAGATGCACTGAGAAAAGGAAGGAATTCAGCTGCCCTTGGGGAGCAAGACTTGGACTATAAGGGAAGGGAAGACCGGTTGAGACTGGAAACTAGGCCCAGGTGACTTGGCATCACAGGAGAGCCCCAGGGGATATGGCTCGATGTGCTACCCAGGCTTTGGGCCTGCCAGGTTATGATGGCGGTCTGTGCCCAAGCCACCCAACCCAAATAAATGAGGAAGACAGCACTGAGTGTACCTGAGGGAATTTGGTTCAGCCAAGTTACACAGCTTTCATTTCTGTTCTCTCCGCATCAGGAAAGATGGAGAGATCCAGAGAAATCTCATTTTGAACCAATGACAGCAACAATCCAAAACACTAAGTTTCTGAATTCTTTTTCCAGTATGATGATAAAAACAAGAATCCACCTCTACTGAGAACTTACTACGTGCCAGCACTGTGTGAAGTATTTCACGGATCATCTCATTTAATTCTCTCAGCAACCGTATAAGGTAACTGTATTATGATGCCTATTTTACAGATTAGGAAACGGAGGTACAGACAGCTAAAATAACATGTCTGTGGTCACTAAATTGACAACTGAAGGAACCAGGCAATGTGATCCCAGAGCCTACCTTCTTATCCAGGAATACTGATGCATCAAGAACCTCCAAAAGGGTTGGGGAGGGAGAGACATTCTTGGGATAGGAAGAAAGAGAGCTCAGAAGTATTTAATTTGGAACTTTAAAGGAATATGACTTCATTTGATTAGACTCTAAACAACAGCAACAAAGCCACAAGAGAAGTTCTTTAACTAAGGGAGTAACAGGATCACACATTTAAAGAGAAGTAACTCTGGGGGCAATGTGAAAGAGACTCTGAAGAGAAAGATCAATGGCTGAGAGACAAGAGGATACTGTCCAAGGAAGCTTCTAGGCACTGGTCGTGACGTAGACAGGAAGAGACTAGAGTGTGCTTTGTTTCTGTTAGAAGCAACAGGATCAGTGATCTTCGAGACAAAAAGCCCAAAGGGAGCAAGAAGCCAAAGACAAGTTAGGATTTTCTATGCTTGGGAGCCTGGATGAATAATGACAGAGAATTAAGGAGGCAGAGCAGATATGGAGGGAAGGTAATGAGTGCAGAAGTGAACTTAAGTTTAAAGCGTCTACAGGATATCCCCTGTCAATGTAGGAGACGTGGGCTTGATCCTTGGGTTGGGAAGATCCCCTGGAGGAGGAAATGGCAACCCACTCCAGTATTCTTACCTGGAGAATCCCATGGACAGAGGAGTCTGGCGGCCTTTAGTCCATGGGGTCCCAGGGTCGGACACGATTGAGCAACTGAGCAGGCACATAGACGGAACATATCCAGATGAGAAAATCCACAAGACAAGTGGAAATCAGCATCTGAAGCTAGAGATACCAGGATCTGGAGGGCAGTCAAAAGACATGGGGAATGGGGAGAGACTGCTAGAGGGGACCAACTTTAGACATATCCTGCCCTTGCTTCCTCAGAGGAGCTAGCAAATCAAACTGAGAAGAAACTCAGAGGAGAAAAAATTTTTAAGTAATTTATTGGAGGCAAAAGGAAGTGACTATTCCTCCAAAGTGATGGTGAATTGTATTAGACCAAGTAAAGATTTAGGCCAGAGCGGGGAATTCAAAATCAGCCCTCATGTTTTTTTTCCTTATATGGAACTCTAATTCTCTGATACAGCAACTTCTTCATGTAAAATTTATATTTTATCTCCATCTATTTTTACAAATAATATTAATTTAAACTTGACCTAACACATAACTAGTAAGCTCTTTGCAACTCAGTTCAGTGCTATTATTTCAAAATTATTTTAATGTCTATAACAAATTCAGATCCAAACTTTAAACCCATTCTCTAATCCTGTATAAATTACTGCTACTGCTGCTAAGTCGCTTCAGTTGTGTCTGACTCTGTGCGACCCCATAGACGGCAGCCCACCAGGCTCCGCCGTATCCAGGATTCTCCAGGCAAGAACACTGGAGTGGGTTGCCATTTCCTTCTCCAATGCATGAACGTGAAAAGTGAAAGTGAAGTTGCTCAGTTCTGTCCGACTCTGAGCGACCCCATGGACTGCAGCCTACCAGGCTCCTCTGTCCATGGGATTTTCCAGGCAAGAGTACTGGAGTGGGGTGCCATTGCCTTCTCCAAATATATAAATCACTAGTAAAAAAAAAAACCTTTGTCCAATCTCTTGTCAAAATCAGTTTCCCTAAAGTGTCATTTGTATGTAGTAAGTCACCAATTTAAAGCATACAATTAAGAGTTCTGACAACTGTATAAGGTAATGATATAAAATACAATCATGATCCAGAGCATTTCATAACCCCCCAAAGTTCCTCAAGACCCTTTGCAGTCCTTCACCCTCCTACACAACCACTGATGTACTTTACTTAGCTATAGTTTTTGCCTTTTGCAAAATGCCTATAAATGACATCACATAGAAAATACAGTCTTTCGTGTGTGATACAATACTTGTGAGCTCCATACATGCTGTTATTTGTATCGGTAGTTCATTCCCCTTTGTAGTAGTCACCCATGATGTGGGCATACAGTTTGTTTATCCATTCCCCAGCAAAGGACATTTGGATTCTATCCAGGGTGGGGCTATTATGGGTAAACATTCAAATACAAGTGTAATGTGGACATACGTTTTCATTTTTCTTGGATAAACAGCTAAAAGTGGGACTGCCAGGCCATGTAATAAGTATACATTTAATTTATAAGAAACTGGCAAACTATTTTCCAAAGTGGCTGTACTACCTTGCATCTCCACCAGCAATGTATGAGAGCTCCAGTTACTGTATTTACCTATGCTTGGTATTATCAATCTTTTAAATTTTACCCATTCTAATAGGTGTGAAGTGGTATCTCACTGTGGTTTTAAAGTCCCCGAGGACTAACAATACTTAGCGTCTTTCCCTGGGCCTGTTGGCTATTTATAAAGCTTCTCTGGTATCCAAATCTTCTGTCATTTTTAAAAACTGAGCTGCCTTCTTACTGTAGTGTTGTAAAAGTTAAGTTATGAATACAAGTCCTTTATTAGATGCACATTCAGCAAATATTTTCTGTGACTTGCGTTTTCATTTTCTTAACGGTGTTGTTTAATGAGTAAAAGTTCCTAACTTTCCTAACTTGATGAAATCTAACTTATAAATTTTTTCTTCCTTCTACAGTTTGTCCTTTCTCGTATCTTAAAAAATTCTTTAAAAATCTTTGCCTAACTCAAGGTCACAAAGATTTTCTTCTAGAAATTTTATCTAAAAGCTTCATCTAAGAAAATCTCGTCAAAGTTTTTAAAAAGACTTTTCTTTAAAACGCCTGTATTCCATTTATCTCATAATTAGTCACACAATTTTATTATCCCTTTGTTTCTTTTAAAATCAACTTCCCTCATTACCAAGCACTATTGAAGTTATAGTCTATTTCAGAATTGTTAAGATTTTTATCTTTTAACAGATGTTCCCCTTCTTCAATCTAATAAATGGCATTTCTAAATGTAGGCAAGATTTTAGTCCCTCGGGTCTCTTCAAATTGACATAAAACTTCTGGACCCCTGACGTTGGTTCTTAAAAGGAACTTTACATTTCTTAATTCAACTTGGATTCCATTACATCAGTCTCTTTAAAATAAGCCAGAGTTCTTCAGACTCAAAATTAAATGAACAGGGTATACGAGTTTCTATTCTATGCCCCTTGGAATAAAATATAGTTCATAGAAAGGAGGAAAAAGGTATACAAAGCTAATGTGACTAAAATGGAGAAATGAAATGAGAAGTTATCATTGCTCATTTCCTAACTTCACAGGACGTCTGAAGAGAAACAAAGTAGAAAACTGGCTCATCAAGGCCCCTGTCACAGACTTTAAATCAAGAAAACAGCAGCTCTGATTTACAACTCCTTCTTACCCTGATGTTTTTTTCCTATTTACCAAGCTGATCTACTGCACCCGATCCACAGATTTAGAACAGACCCCTGTGTTCCCATACCATGGCAGCTTTTATGCTTAGGTGACCCTGGGCCACCGAATCTTGGTTGTAACAGGAAAAATTTTAAACTAATTCTCTGAATCTGACAAGCCGTCTCCCTCAATAAGTCTAGGAAGTTTTTATTTCATTAACTGTGCATGAAATGACAGGCAAACAGCCAGATCTACAGCCTAGTGGGGTGAAACTGCAACTATCACACATACACTCAAAAGCTAACCCAGTTTCTACCTCTACTACCATCTACTGGGCTTCCCAGGTGGCGCAGTGGTGAAGAATCCACCTGTCAATGCAGGAGACCAAGAGACGTGGGTTTGATCCCTGGGTCGGGAAGATCCCCTGGAGAAGGAAGTGGCAACCCACTCCAGTGTTCCTGCCTGGGAAATCCCATAGACAGAGCCTGGTGGGCTACAGTCTGTGGGGTCACAAAGAGTCAGACACACTGAGCGACTTAGCACATGCATACACGCACACACACACATACATACATACACACACATACACTGCTATTACTTTCAATCCTACTCTCATTTTTTAAGAGAAATAAATTGTTTATATAATCAGAAGAAAGAGCAACCTTAAATGAGTATTTTATACTTCTCTGATTAAGATTCTGGGAAGAAAAACTCAACTAGGCACAGAAATGGCCACTTAAGAGGGCTCAATTTGGAGAAACTCAACACATGTGGCATTCAAAACATAACTTCTGTTGACCTAATAACTAATCAATGTTACCAAACATGGACTTATTAATTTCAAATGTGTATTAAGACCTTATTACATGCCAAGCAATATGCTGAATGCTTCTTGTTGTTCAGTTGCCAAGTCGTGTCTGACTCTGCGATCCTATGGACTGCAGCAGGCCAGGCCTCCTAGACTCCGAAATAAGTAAGATAGTTCCTGACCCCTTGGAGACACACAATTTAGTAAAGAGCAAGACAAGAAATAATTGGGGATAGTTCCATGTAGTAAAATCTATGAGGTATACACACGGTTTTAGTAGAAGCTAAGAAGGGACCCACAATCAGGATCAGCTCTTAAGCTTCTCAGGAAACGTCACACCACCCTCCTGGGAGCAAAGCCAACTCTTCTACTGGCTTAACAGTGCTTTGAGCATCAAAGGCTACAAAAACCACCTATGTGGTACTGTTTATTCTCAAGGTCAATGACTTTCCTCAGCACTGGTCAGAGAGGATTACTGGACCACATACATGGCACAGAAAAAGCTCACTGAAAACCCCAATCTATTTATCAAAATCATACATGATCTAAATGCAGTGTGGTATCCTGGAACCGAAAAAGGATATTGGTGGAAAAGTTTTGTGAAATCCAAATAAAGTCTGCAGTTCAATTCATACCAATGTTAACTTCTTAGATGTGACAAAATGTTACCACGATTATGTAAGACATTAACATTAGGGAGAGATCTGGGTAAAAGGTACAACAGAAACTCCTTGTACTATTCTGCTTCTTTTCTATAAACCTAAAATGATTCCAAAACAAAATCTGGGTTTAAAAAAAGTACATATGGTTCCCCACTTTCCATTCACACTCCCCCTTAGGATTCTGAACATGCCTCCCAAGTCATTGCTCCAATTCAGGTAATGCTCGCTTAAAACATTTTTCAAAACCTTATCTGTTTAAATGGTTTTCTATAAACCATTTATATAGCCCAACCAGGTTTCCTTCTTCACCAGGATATGAAAACCCAAATCATACTTGGAAGGTTTTAACTGTTTTCCTAACAGTTCTACCACATACACCAAGGGGTATCCTTGGAGCTAATCCTGCAAGCTCGGCTTCAGCAGTACATGAACCAAGAACTTCCAGATGTACAAGCTGGGTTTAGAGAAAGCAGAGGAACCAGAGATCAAACTAACGACAAATTCTCTGGATCACAGAGAAAGCAACAGAATTCCAGAAAAACATCTACTTCTTCTTCACTGGCTACACTAAAGCCTTTGACTGTGTGGATCACAAGCTGTGGAAAATTCTTAAAGAGATGGGAATACCAGACCACCTTACCTGCCTCCTGAGAAATCTGTATGCAGGTCAAGAAGCAACAGATAGAACTTATGTGGAACGACTGACTGGTTCAAAATTGGGACAGAAACAAGACAAGGCTGCATGTTGTTACCCTGTTTATTTAACTTATATGCAGAGTACATCATGCAAAATGCTGTGCTGGATGAATCACAGGCTGGAATCAAGATTGTCGGGAGAAATATCAACAACCTCAGATATGCAGATGATATCAGTCTAATGGCATAAAGTGAAGAAGAACTAAAGAGCCTTTGATGAGGGTGAAAGAAGAGGGTAAAAAAGCTGGCTTGAAGCTCAACATTAAAAAAACTAAGATCGTGGCATCTGGTCCCATCACTTCATGGCTAGAAGAGGAAAATGTAGAAGCAGTGACAAATTTTCTTTTCTCGGGCTCCAAAATCACTGAGGATGGTGACTGCAACCATGAAATTAAAAGACGCTTACTCCTTGGAAGCAAAGTTATGACAAACCCAGACAGCGTATTAAAAAGCAAAGAGGCATCACTGTGACGATAAAGGTCCTTAGAGTCAAAGCTATGGTTTTTCCAGTAGTCATGTACAGATGTGAGTTGGACCATGAAGAAGGCTAAGTGCTGAAGAATTGATGCTCTCAAATTATGGTGTTGGAAAAGACTCTTAAGAGTGCCTTGGACAGCAAGGAGAGCAAACAAAGTCAATCCTAAAAGAAATCAATCCTGAATATTCATTGGAAGGACTGATGCTGAAGCTGAAGCTCCAATACCTTGGCCACCTGATGCGAAGAGCCAACTCACTGGGAAAGACTGATGCTGCGAAACACTGAAGGCAAAAGGAGAAGAGGGCGGCAGAGGATGAGATGGTTAGATAGCAGCAGTGACTCAATGACCATGTGTTTGAGCAAACACCAAGAGATACTGAAGGACAGAGAAGCCTAGTGTGCTGCAGTCCATGGGGTCACAAAGAGTCAGACATGACTTAGCAACTCAACAACAATCCTTGGAGTTAAACTTCCCTAAGTGGACAAGCCAGGGGTTTTAAATAACCTGGGCTAGATCTCTGGATAAAAACAAAGGGAGGGACACAATAGTAAATGTTGTGTATTAATAAGTTACCTTTATCTAATCTCTGACCAAAAAGAATAATGAATAGAAAACACAATGAAAGCATGAGGAAGGACTTTTAAAGAATCCAAGAGCAAATTTAAATCTCTCACTGACCAAAATTGAATCGCATTTCTTCTCCTAAATTAGAGACTGGTAAAGAATGGATGGAACTATTCTTAGCCAACCAGGCCCATTCTTTGGCATGAAGATGTGGTTGGCTCCCCCTGAAGCACATGGCTCCAAGGGAAGAGAGAGAATACATGGAAGAAAATCTGTTGGGAGGAAATGGATGCTAGGGGTAGGGAGGTGGAGAAATCAACAAAAAGAATTCTCTGCACTTTATAACCACAGTAAGCTAGCAATTGAGGAATTTTAAATGTAAAAGCAACTTTTACAATGAGATTACTTTTGCTAGCACGTGTATTTTCTCTTGCTTTGTCAAAGTTCTTGGGGTGGACTTTGTGCAAAAACAACAGCAACAACCAGAAGTATGGCTAGTAGACATCTAAGAGTAGCGGGCCTCGTGTCTGGTGGGTAGGATGTGTGGGGCACCAAATTCAGGTTCCTGAACGGTTCAGGTGGAATCAGATGGCCTTGAAGACATACAGAAGCATAAAGACAAGTCATCTAGTTAAGTCAATCCCAATTTTTCATGGTAGAAATGTATTTTAAATGCTTTTTAAAGTGTTTTATTTCATTCTTTGTTTTTAAGGCTAGTCCAAAAAGAAGAACTATTTGTTAAAGGATAAAAATAGATGGATATGCATTGGGAAGAGAAGGTAGGAATCACACAGGAACACTGTATAAGATCTTAGAAGTACCTAAGTGAGAAGGAATCTCAAAACCATTAGTTGAGTGAATACACTAGACCATTTAATCTTTTAGTAAAATGTATTGTGTCAGTATTTTAAAAAATACAATGAACAGATGTTGACAATTAGCATCTCAACACCAAAATGCAAACTGCAGTGAAATGGATGCTTCAGCTAAAAGCTCTGAAAAACATGGTACAAATTCCTCAACTTCTCAAGGTAACAAAAATACATATTAAAATCATATGATACTGTTCCAATTCAGGCTAAATGGCAAGCCATATACTTACCATAACTGTTTGGTTTCTAATAACTAGATAAATACATATCTCCCTCTGTTAAAGCACATTTTGTAGTAATAGGCTTCAAGAGTCCCATCAGGAAAATGTCATAGAGACATAACACTGTATCAAGCTCCAGGCATGCTTACATATACACACGCTACAATAAGGTTAAACAACCTCAGAACTTTGGAAAAGTGAAGTGAAGTGAAGTCGCTCAGTTGTGTCCGACTCTTTGCGACCCCATGGACTATAGTCTACCAGGCTTCTCAGTCCATGGGATTTTCCAGGCAAGAGTACTAGAGTGGGTTGACATTGCCTTCTCCAGGGGATCTTCCCAACCCAGGGACTGAACCCGGGTCTCCTGCATTGTAAGCAGATGCTTTAGTGAAGCGTAAAAGAAGAAACAAAAGAAAGATAACTGAAATTTACACCTAAACTATTTAATGACTAAAGTCATTTAAAAGATAAAATGACATACTAGAATCCATTATAGTCATAAAATCCGATCTGTTATATGTTATAGCACTAAATAAATATTACACAACAGTACTCTGACCTGGTCCATTTCCAGAAAGAAGAACAGGTAGAATAAATTCTCTAAAATATTTCAATTCGCTACCCCCAATACAAAATAAAAAAATTTTTTTCTTAATAAAATGTTTTATAGTTTAAAAAAATAAAATATTTCAATTTGCATACCTTGGTTCAACCACCTACCATAATTTATCTGTTCACAACTCTTTCTCTAATACAGGCCTGAGTTCTTGAAGAATAACCAGCACATTCCCTGCAGCAGAACGGGCCCTCCAATAAATGCCTCTGAATGAATGAACAACCAGCACATTCCCTGCAGCAGAACGGGCCCTCCAATAAATGCCTCTGAATGAATGAACATGCAGCAGGAACGTACTTCTCAGGTATCCTGATAAACCAGTTCAATATCGATATCTTACAAACAGGGACTGCTGTACATATACCATGCTACCACATTTAGATGTAGTCGAGCTAACTGAAAAATAACTAACAGCAACTAATGTTTGTTGGGGAAAAAACTCCTATCACATGAGACATAAAAGTTAGTGTAAAGGGACCTTCCTAGTGGTCCAGTGGCTAAGAATCCACCTTGCAACGCATGGGACACAGGTTCAATCCTTGGTCAGGAAACTAAGATCCCACATGCTTCGGAGCAACTAAGCCGTCACGGCTCAACTAGAAAGTCTGTTCTCTGCAACAAAAGATCTCACACGACATGACGAAGACCCTGAATGCCACAACTAAGACCTGATGCAGTCAAATAAGTAAGTAAAGAAATAGATACATCTTCTTTAAAAAGTGTAAAAACTAACTTGAAACGGAAGAAAATATATGTGATTTTTTCCCTTAATGGCCACAAAGTGAATACACATCGAACTTTCTAACACTGACCTACAAGATTCATCCTCCAAAATTTTAAAAAGCAATTTGTTAACAACTTACATTAGTAAGTTAGGCCAATTAGTGAATGGAATGAAATCCAAGCCCAATTATGTGTTCAAACTGTGGGTCAAATGCCTTGAGCAATTCTTTCTCTTCAAGACTGCAGAAAAGAACCAAACAACCCTCCTGACTGCTGAGAAGGACTAAAATCACTTATTTTTCTCACAAGTATGTAATCAAAATCGATTACTTTCTGCTCCCACCCAACACAAAGCAACACCATCTGTCCCTCCCATAACTACCAAAACATGCTATAGGATATCCTGGTACTTTATGAATCTTAGAACCTAAGAATCTTGGATTGGAACAAAATTACAAAGCAAAAAAAAAAAAAAAAAACCATATTTTCCTAAGTATGTTCTCATCCTCCATAGTGTTCCCACACTAATTTAGCTCCCTACTAAGCTTTAACAATCAAGGAAATCAGAAAAGTCCCAGAATAGATATTACACACTGCTTGTATTTTTTAATTTGTTATTGTTCACAGAATTCAAAATTCAGGGTACACATTCTAACCCTAACTCTCTTGGTTGTTTTTCTGTCGGTGCCTGAATTTAAATGCAAATTACTATTTAATTATATGCAATTTTCTCTCTAAACCTATATATAATACTAATCAGTCTCCAAATGTTCAAAATAAACACACCGATCATGTTTACTTAAAAAGCTTATTGCCTAATCACCATGAGGTTCTAATGCATCAAAAAAGTTGTGGCTATCATGTCACCATGACAGCTTGGCAGAAAGGCTGTTCCCTAAAGATTAGGAACTTCTAGTAAACCACAAATGGGGTAAAGCAGGAGGCATACACAGGATCTGTAGATGCTTCCATAACAAAATTATTTCAATGTCAAAAATTCAGAGCCTACAAAGTCAAATATGTGCCCTACAAAGCTAGCTACATGCATGCATGCCTCAAAGGGAAAGCAGGAAGAAAACTGTACTCAAATCAACTCAAGAAATCATCCTGCAAAGGAGCTTTTCAAGAACTGAAAATGTAATCAAGTTCTTGAAGTTATAACACACTCAAGTTCCAAAACTGAGCAACTATATTAAAATATCATTGGCATACTTTGACAGAAGACACACAATAATAACAGAAAATACTTTAATAGGGTTTACTCGTGGTGAACACTCTTCTAGGGACTTCATGCTTTAACTCACTTAGTCCTGATTACTGACAGACATTCCTGTAAGATAGATACTATTCATTTTACAAATATACTGAAGCACAGATAAAATCACCCAATAACATACAAGTAATTAGAGGGCAGTACAGGGATTTTTAAAACCCCATCAGTCAGACTCCAAAGTCCATTTTAATACACTATGTTTCATAATAAGTCTTAAGCTGCTATGGTCAGCTTTTTTTTCTTTAACCTCATAACCTTTTTGGATTTCAAACATCAGGACAGCTTTGTGAAATAAGTACAGACTGTGGAATTAGACCCAAACAAACCCCTGAACAAAGTCTAGGCTTCAGCTTCCCATTATGTAAAATGGGGATACTGAAATCACTGTGAAGGTCAAAGAAGGTAATACAGTTAAAATGCCTAATACAATATATAGAATCGGGGTTCTTCATGTCAAGCGCAGACCTAGAGCGTTCACAGACAGGCTTTGAGGTCACCAGTCTCATAATCGTGTGACAAATATTGCAACGTGTACCCACTTATTAAAGAACTGTCCCTGGATCTTCGAAAGGTTAAGAACCACCAGAGTACCTAAAAAGGTACTCAAAAAAAAAAAGTAAGTTATCTTACCCTTCTTGTTCTCAAAAACTCTAATCTTTCCCATGAAAGATAACACACCAAGGCTTCAGAATACAATGCTAATTATTTCCCAACATTTTACTGGCTTGGTAACTAGTAACACAGGCAAGCGTCTGCCTCGATTTTTAGAGACAGTCCAAACAAAGCCCTCAAAGCCCTCAAATGCTGCTCCATCCCTCATCCCACCCTTCCCTCATCCCTCTAGGCTTCACCAAGACGAATACACGGTATGCACTCGGGGGAAATCACGAGAATCGTCCATTCGGCTACCCCAAGCACAATGCCGGTTGGGAGAACCAAGGAGGAACCAGAGCCTCCGCGGAGCACGATAAAGACCTGATGCCCGCCGCTGAAGGATGAGGAGAACGTGTTTTCCCCAAACCTACTGGGCAATCCAGAATGTCGTCCCCTCTACCCTGGTCCTCCCTCTCTCTAGAACTCTATATAATGCAGGCAGGTCCTCTGAGCTCTGCCTCGTGCTGGAGTAATGCAAGAGGGAAACATTACCCAAACTGGGGGTGCAGCACGGCGAAGTCGCAGCTCTGCTACTCTGGGAGGCGGTGGCAGCACCAGCAGAAAATACGGCCCTAGACCCTCCCACTCAAGAGAACCCAGTACAGATTGCCCAGCCCGGCGGCTGGGAACCCGCTGCTGGGCTTTTCCGTTTCCCAAAACGGCTTCCGCTTCCGGGCTAGCCTTTGCCGGAAGTGGCGTACGGATGATGCAAACGAGCCGCGCCGCCGGTGATTCCGGAAGAAACAAGAGCGCGGCGTGAACATGGTGAGGCCCCGGGGAGTCCGAGAACGGGCATTGTCAGACCACGTCTAGGAGGAGATTGAGGGAGTGGCCTTTGGCCAAACTTCCACGAAAGTCTCCTTGCTTATTTTCATTCCGATCTCACCTTTTAAACTGCGGGAGTAGTGCTTCTTATGTTTTAGCGAGTTGGGAGGATGGGTTGAGGCAGTTTACTTCAGTCGCTTAGTCGTGTACGGGTCTGCGACCCCATGGACTGCAGCACGCCAGGCCTCCCTGTCCATCACCAACTCCCGGAGTTTACTCAAACTCACGTTCATCTAGTCAGTGATGCCATCCAACCATCTCATCCTCCGTCGTCCCCTTCTCCTCCTGCCTTCAATCTTTCCCAGCATCAGGGTCTTTTCAAATGAGTTAGTTCTTCGCATCAGGTAGCCAAAGTATTGGAGTTTCAGCTTCAGCGTCAGTCCTTCCAATGAATATTCAGGACTGATTTCCTTTAGGATGGACTGTTTGGGTCTCCTTGCAGTCCAGTGGACTCTCAAGAGTCTTCTCCAACACCACAGTTCAAAAGCATCAATTCTTCCGCGCTAGTCCAACTCTCACAGCCATACGTGACCCTACTGGAAAAACCATAGCTTTGACTAGAGGAACCTTTGTTGGCAAAGTAATGTTTCTGCTTTTTAATATGCTGTCTAGGTTGGTCATAACTTTTCTTCCAAGGAGCAAGCGTCTTTTAATTTCATGGCTGCAGTCACCATCTGCAGTGATTTTGGAGCCCGAGAAAATAAAGTCTGGTTGAGGCAGATAGGAGGAATTGGGTATTTGAGGGAAGAAGGATGTGGACAAAAGAAAAGGAACTTAGGAATATGCGGTGTGTTTCCAACTCCTTTTAACTCTAAAATTTTTGTTTAAAGGGGAAGCAAAAGAAAACACGGAAGTATGCGACCATGAAGCGAATGCTTAGTCTCAGAGATCAGAGGCTGTGAGTGTCTGGAATCACCTGGGTTCCTAGACTGCCCAGAGCTATAGAAATCACGAGGGGATAAGTAGTAAAAGTTTCTGTTGTTATTTTTGTTGTTTTGTTTACTTTTGGTGTTATGTCTTGGATTATTATAGGGTAATACGGTACAACAGTGGCTTAGCTGCTGAGCAGGTACACTGATGAATGGGTTGGGAATTCAGCATCTCTTAAGTGTTCAATTTGTATCACTGTTTCTATATACTGTATGTGCCATATCACTTTGAAGCCTCCTGACTGTTCTGTGAGGTAGGTAGGATTTACTTTAAGTTTTTGTCATTACACTGCTACATTCCCCAGTGGGGGGGAAAAGATTTGTTATAATTTTTGAAAGACAGAGATTATCATTGTCTTGTGTACCAGCACCTGATAACTCAAGTATTTTTGAAAGAAAAAATGGGAAAACACCTGCTGCTGCTGCTGCTGCTGCTGCTAAGTTGCTTCAGTCGTGTCCGACTCTGTGCGACCCCATAGACAGCAGCCCACCAGGCTCCCCAGTCCTGGGATTCTCCAGGCAAGAACACTGGAGTGGGTTGCCATTTCCTTCTCCAATGCATGAAAGTGAAAAGTGAAAGTGAAGCCGCTCAGTCATGTCCGACTCTTAGGGACCCCATGGACTGCCGCCTACCAGGCTCCTCCATCCATGGGATTTTCCAGGCAAGAGTACTGGAGTGGGGTGCCATTGCCTTCTCCGGGGAAAACACCTAGGTGTCTCCATTTGATAAATCTTACAAGATTTATGACTGTGGAGGAAGAGAGTAGAATGATACTCCCTAGTATAAGGAGAAACTAAACAGCTTGCCAGCTTGGTTAAGAATGGATGGAGTTATTAAATAAAGACTGGGCTTCATTGTGTTTAAGAGTCTCAGTACAAAGGAGTAGTCCTTAGAGCCTTCATTGTGGTTAAATTGTATTCTTGACTTTTAGTATGAATTTATTATGTAATTTTAAGGAAATTTGACCCACTAATAATATTTTGTTTCTAGTTAAGGTTAAATTCTGTATATATATTGTCACATTTTAGCCTTTTATAAGAGACATGTGGGAGAACCCTTCCTGCTGTTGAAGCATCTGAGTCTTCAGAGGATAAATGTCAGCCTGTTCACCCACTGCTTGGAAGTGGATTTTTATCCTTGATATGAGAGCTTCTGACAAAGAAAGAAATAATATAACCAACATTTACTTATCCACTAATAATTTATATGGATTATTAGCTAATGATTTTAAAATTTAATTAGGTTTTACTGATTAACTGTGTTAATTCCAGGGTACTTTCTCACAGTTATTTGTGCACAAGAAGCCTATGCTGATATTAATATGATAATCTCACAAAATAGGATTTCCTTTGTAGACAAAAAAGAAGAAACTTTTAATAATAATCACTGCTGTGGATTTTTTCTCTCCTACATTGAATTTTTTTTTTTTTCTAGTAAAGAAAAGGATAGATTAAAACCGAAAAAGAAAGAAAAGAAAGATCCCAGTGCACTCAAGGAAAGAGAAGTGTGAGTAATCAAAAATTTCAAGTTTTCCTTTAAAACTAAAAGAAAGATTCTAAAACCATAGACCTCTGAGAAATTCAGGCATCCCCTGAACTGATTTGCTCAGTCATTTGTAAGTCTGGCACAGCTGTGCAAATGAAGTGATATTGATGAGCATAAACCAATTCTAATGATTCAAAGGTTTTTGGACTTCATGGAGCAGTAAAAGTTTCCTTAAATCCTGGGGATTAAATCTAATATCATTTTTTTTTTCTTTGCCAAGGAACTTTCAAAAGAAAATTGAAAGATTGTTAATTGTTTTAACATACCCGCATTTCATAAAAGAGACAGCATATCACCAAAAAGTAGTAAGGGCATAGTTTCAGGATAAAGGTTATTCCTTTTAAGTAAGTACATTTAACTTTATGAAACCTCATCACATTTTTCTTATTTTTCTCATTTTGCCCTAGATTGGTGATGGATATATCATCACAGGATTTACTTTCAATGAATGGGGGGAAAGGAACAAACTATTCCAAGCAGAGACTTCTTTTTTGTTTGTTTATACCAGAATATCAGTGTAGACATTACTTCATGTCTTTTTTCTTTTTCTTCCAGCCCCCAACACCCTTCCTGCTTATTCTTCCAATATAACACACAGCTGGGCCCACCTTACCACATCCTGGTCGATACCAACTTTATCAACTTTTCCATTAAGGCCAAACTGGACTTAGTGCAGTCAATGATGGACTGTCTGTATGCCAAGTGTGAGTATCAGACTTTTCCATTTCTCTGACATTTGTAAAGAATAATCATACTTTTACTGAATTTAAAATGATTATTTCAGTAAAATAATCAATTTTACTGAATTGCTGGCCATTTAATTTGCTCACCATAGCGAGGACCCTTTTCAATGAATTGAAATATAATGCAAACTTGACTGGGAATAATTAAACTTTCACAGTTGAGAAAACACTTAGTATATTTTGACCATCGTTACAGACATCAACTTAGAAAATAGGTGGGGAATTTTCTGTTTTAGGTTTTGGATTTTAAAATTCTGGATAAATGAAAATTTATTTCATTTCTCACTATATGTGTTATTTACATTAAGTAGGAAGGAAACATTCACCTGTCCACTTCAGTGTGGAAAAGCTAAATAAGACATTTTGCCATTTACAGTCACAGAACTAGAAATGATCATGGGCAACCATTCCTAAGTTTATTCAGTCTGTTGTGTGTTTGTACCGCAAAGGATCTGAGGTAGTTTATTTACACCTAGATATGTAGTTTACCATTAATAGATTTCCCTTGTGTGTTTGGGTGTCTCCTCCTTCAAATGGTCTTCTTTTCCTACCATGAGGAGGAAAAAGATAGTTTAGGACAAGTACAGGGGAATAACTTCCTAATAGTGAGATCTGTTATATTTTGTAGTGGGTTTATATTCACACATTTTCCAGTCATCTAGTAAAAGGTACAAATGAAAATTAAACTTACAATTTGCCATAAAGAATTAATTATTGGAATCAAAGGAAATACTTCATACCTCCTTTAATATATATAAAAGATACTACATAGTGAACATTTACAGAGTGATAGTAATGTGAATGCTGTTTATTGATTTATTAAAATTAGCAAGATGGGATAAGGGATGTGTGATGGGTAAGAGAGGTCAATTCTTTAAATGCCTAAAATTAATATAAAAATTAACTGCATAAGTTTATTGTATCAAGTTATGCATGTAACCACCAAGTGAGAAAAACAGCCAATGAAATTAAAATAGTCATCTCTAAGGATCAGAATTTGTTCAGTCACTCAGTCATGCTTGACTCTTTGCTACCCCACATACTGCCGCACACCAGGCTTTCGTGTCCTTCACTATTTCCCAGAGTTTGCTCAAACTCATGTCCATTGAGTCAGTGATGCCATCCAACCATCTCATCCTCTGTCTCCCGCTTCTCCTACCCTCAGCCTTTCCCATCAGGGTCTTTTCCAATGAGTTGGCTCTTCCAGCATGTGACCAGAGTTTTGGAGCTTTGGTTTCAGCATCAGTTCTTCCAATGATACTCAGGGTTGATTCCTTTAGGATTGACTGGTTTAATCTCCTTGCTGTCCAGGCGACTCTCAAGAATCTTCTCCACCACCACAATTTGAAAGCATCAATTCTTCAGTGCTCAGCCTTCTTTATAGTCCAATTCTCAAAATTGGAATGGAAAAAGATCAAGGGATCATTATTTTTTCATATAGGCCTTTTTGTATTTTTTTAAAGCTATGTACTTGTAATACTTAAAAAAAAATTTTCTTAAGTCTTTTAGGAATAATAAAGAGTAGTCTGAAGTTGGATCACGACCATGCCTAAAAGTGGACTAAGGTGGCCTGTATGAGGGAAGAAGCTGATCTTGGTGGACTTCTTCTATTCCCATGGTGTTTCTTATAGTTGTCTTAGCTGCTTCTCCAGGAATGCTGTGACCTATTTATGAATGAAGTGGATGGAGGGTTTAAGCATGGTCCCTTGGAGTTGCATTGCTTCCCTGGCTCTCTAGCTCCACTACTATTACCTAAATGGTTCAGGGGAAGTCCATGGTGGTCTAGTGGTTAGGACTCGGCACTTTCACTGCCAAGGATGCAGATTCAATCCCTGATTGAAGAACTAAAATCCTATAAGCTGCATGGCATGGCCAAAAAAAAAGATGATTGTTTGGGATAGCATTGGCCTTATAGTTAGGTCTTTCTCCAGTTGTGGATACCATAGAGTACAGCTATAATGCATACAGCGAATTGCTCTCACAGTGCCTTTTCTGAAAGAAAAAACTTACTAAGGAAAATGCCACTTTTCTGTGTGATACTTTTCTGTGTGATCTCAGAGCAAAGGCTGAAGAAACATTCAAGTGCATTACAAGTTCAGTTACCGAGGAGATTCCTCAACTGTTTTAAGCTCTGCTTATTTTTTTTAACTTGGTTTATTCATAAAAGAAGGCCTTTACCTTCCTTTTGGCTTGGAGCTGCCCCTTTGACCTTTTCGTAGCTCTTGGTCCCTGTTTGACGCTCCAACAGATGAGGACAGTTAGCTACCTATGCGCTTTCTTTCTACTGAGAGTCCTCTTCGTAGTGATCTTCCTGAACCCATTTCACTGCTCTAGATGCAAGCTCTTGTTTCAGTGCTGCATGGCCCTGAAATCAACCCTTTGAAGGCATGTATTGCCCTCGAATTCCATGACTATCTGCTCCTCCTATCTTCTTCCCTCCATTTTACAACTGCTTTTTCTTCTGAGCATTGTATTTTAGTTTAAGATGTCTTAACTTTGTTCTCAAGAGTGTTAGTATACTTGTGAAAAAAATTAATAATCTAGCATGAAGAAAATGAAAGTTCCCTGTTATGCCTTTCCTCAGAAAGGGGCAGTTTTAAAAAGTTCATATACAGTTTCTATGGGGTAATTTTGTTCATAATAAATAACTTCATTCTGTGAGGTTATTTTTGTTCATGAATAAGAATAGATCATGCATTATTTACTTTTTCATCTTCATGCTATTTAACATCTTTAAGATTCAATCCGTATACCATATAAGTCACTCATTTAAAGTATATAATTCAGGGAATTTCCTGGTGGTCCAGTGGTAAGACTCTCAACAGGATATAATTCAGAGAGTTAAATCAGTTCCTTCACAAGTTTGTTACTAATTTTATTTTTCCTGGCAGGTATCCCTTGTATAACTGACTGCGTAATGGCTGAAATTGAGAAATTGGGGCAGAAATATAGAGTGGCTTTAAGGTAGGATGGAGCTGATCTAGATTTGTTTTAGATGGTACACTGAGGATTCTTTGACCCTCCTTCTTCTGTTGCTCTCCAAAGGTTTCTTGTCTGGTTAGTTTAAATAAAAATCATACAAAACTAGTTAACTATGCATGACTTAGAAAGCAGACATTTGAAGGTTAGAGTTTTCCAGCTGAAGCTTTTTGAACTAAACTTCCTTAGTCACACAGGTCTCCTGGGCCTCCTTGTATGTTCCTCTGGATTTTCACTTAGAAAGCGTCTGTCTATTAGTTTGTTATCTGGGTATCTTCAGAATCTCACACTTAAACAGAATCTCACACTCAAAACTTACAAGAAGTTTTGAGTTTAGAAAGTGCCTTTCAGTTTAGTGGTTCCTAAAGTGCGGCAACCCTCCTCCACCCCCAGAGTCCCAGAGACCTTTGCAGGGAGTTTGCAAAACTATTTTCTTAATAATACCAAGGTGTTGCCTTTGTCACTGTGCTGACATTTGCACTGAATGCAAAAAAATGGCATTACCTCAGTACAAAGCAAGACATTGGGCCCAGATGATTCTAGTAGTTTTTTTATTCTTCACTGGCAGTTGTTGTTTTTTTTTTTTAATACCAGAGTCACTTAAGAATATCCTTAATAGAACAGTAAAATTCATTAAAGTGTTAAATCTCAACCCTGGAATACACACCAGTGCTCCTTGTGGTGCAGTGAGAAGTGCACACAGAGCATTTCTGCTGGTGGGCGCGCCTTTCACCTTTCCACGGCGGTCGTTTCATAACATGTATAAACCAAGTCACCGTGCTGTGGGCCTTCAACTCCACAGCGCTGTCCGTCACTTCCATCTCAGTAAAACTGGAAGGAGACGGAAAACAGAGCAAAGGATGAACGTTGTCTCAAAGGGAAGCATTTGTGAGCTGAATGAGCTGCTTTTTCATGAAATACCATTTTCATGTGAAGAACAACTGACAGACACTGATTTTGAGTTAGGGAAAATCATAAGCTAATCAATCACATTCCCAATGCTAAGGACCTTTCTATTGAGACCAGTGAAAACATTGATGAATGTGGTTTTTTAATGTTATATACGTGTGTGTGTGTGTCTGTGTCTGCTTTGTTTATTATATGTCCTCCCACGTTGGTACATACAGCTCTACCTCGTTTTTTACAGTAGGCTAGAAGGACCAAAATGTATTGAACTTTTACCTTGCTGATGGATATTCAGATTATCTCCAGTTTTCCACTGCTGTAAACCATTTTGTAGTGACCATCCTTGCACCTGTATTCTTGTGTATTTGTGTAAGACAACTTCCTAAAAGCAAAATGGTTAGGTTTAATTTGATGTAGTTTTGAATCCTGATTTTTCCCAGCTGTGTAGCTTTGAACAAATTAATCAAACTCTCTGAATCTTCTACTTTATCTGTAAAACGGAAATAGAATAATTCAGATTTCTATAACAAGTACATGATGTAAGGCTTGGCAGCTCTCAGTCAGAAAGCTTTAATTCCCTTTTCTATAAATTGTCTTTCCAATTATTATAGAAGATAAGCTTCAAGGGGAGAATGGTGTCTTGAAATCTCCACATACATCACATTACTCTTATTTCACTGATTGAAGGTTGTAAAGTTACTCAGTTGCTTGAATGCTTTTATTAATCTACTTTTATAATCCTATAATCTGTATAGGATTGCCAAGGATCCAAGATTTGAACGATTACCGTGTACACACAAAGGAACCTATGCAGATGACTGCTTAGTACAAAGAGTAACTCAGGTATCATCATTTTTTAATATTTACTCTGTGCTATTAAAAAAAAAAAGATAAGCTATTATTTCCTGAATGTTCATGTAAAGTATCTAGGAAAATAAATGATTAAAAAAAAATTATATAGAATCCCTTCATGGGAAGTGTTGGTGTCCTCATTTACTTGAGAGAGTGGAATGGAAGTGTATACTGTAACCATAATGGAAAGATCATGGGTTTGGGGAGGAGACATGGTTTCAGATCTTGGCATCTGCATTTATTGGAGGTGTAATTTGGAGCATTTATTGATTCTTTATTCCACAAATCTCCTCTATAATATGGTTTAAGTAGGTGAGTGCAGACATACTAATATATCAGGTTCTGTCTCCCTGTGAATCTAAAATAAGGTTCCAGGGACTTGCCTGATGGTCTAGTGGTTGACTATGCACTTCCAATGCAGGGGGCACAGGTTTGATCCCTGATGGAGGAACTAAGATCCCACATGCCATGTAGTGCGGCCAAAAAATAAATAATTGAGTAAAGTTCCATTTACTCCCTATGTAGGAATTTTGTTACATCTGAGTCTCCCAGGGTGCTATTTCACACATAGCCTAGAATAAGTAGGTTTTTGATTCGTCTGTTCTTCCTTGTCAAACACTGCAAGAACTTCTATTGCTGATTGACCTTAAAAAGCCTGTCTCTGCTGAAAAGAATCAGCTCTATGTAGTGACCACACTGCCATCCCTTGAGCCACTTCATCCCTTGAGTGGGGCCAGCATTTCCCTTAATTCCCCATAGCATGGCTGGCCCTAATCTACAACTCTTTATAAAACTCAGCAAGAGATTTGGGTAGGATGGAAGGCCTCCAGAGTAGGACCAGCCCCGGCTGCTAACTCACTTCAGTCGTATCCGACTCTGTGCAACCCCATAGACGGCAGCCCACCAGGCTCCCCCGTCCCTGGGATTCTCCAGGGAAGAACACTGGAGTGGGTTGCCATTTACTTCTCCAATGCATGAAAGTGAAAAGTGAAAGTGAAGTCGCTCAGTCGTGACCCCAGGGACTGCAGCCCACCACCAGGCTCCTCCATCCACGGGATTTTCCCCAGAGATCCTTCTAAAAGCAAAAGCTGTGCCTTCGGATCTAAGGCTGTAACTCTGCCTTTACATTGTCTTTCTAAGGGTATTTTCCGAAAACCAAGGAATTGTCTGCCCTAGATATGAAAATCCCTTCCACTTATGAGACAAAAAACAATTTGCAGCTTTTGATTAGTTTTTCTATCTTCTCCCCCTCAAGATTCTTAGAGTTACAATCAGCCCAGGCAACTTGTTATGTTTTATGTGATAAATATGAGCTCCTCGATCTAGAAACTACTCACCAATTTGTTTTAGCCTTTCCTTTCCTGTTTACTGTAAAAATGAGTGATTCTTCAGACTGACCAGTGATTGTATCCAGCGTCACTTGGTGAGCTCTGTGGAACACCCAATCCTGTCTTTTCCAGCACAAGTGTTACATTGTGGCCACAGTTGACCGGGACCTTAAACGAAGAATCCGGAAGATCCCTGGAGTTCCCATCATGTACATTTCTAACCATAGGTGAGAAGTTTCTCTTAGAGAAGTGATTAACTGTATATAGTTGATGTCAAGATATAGAAGGATTTGGAGAAAAAAAATTTGATGTATCAAATGTTTACATAGTTCTATTTGAATAAATGAGACAAAGTGTTAATGACAAGAACACAGACAAAAGATAAAGCTAGGATTTAGGAATGAGGCAGACAGTCACATTGTTACAGTAAGATCACTAGCAGGAATAGGGAAATGTGTGGCCTTAAATATTGATACAAAGCAGTAACTTAAGCTTATTTTTTTGGCTAGAAATACTTTTTTTTTTGAAAACCTAGTGCAGGTGATTAGCATCTTATTTGGGAAACTGAAAGTTTATTTAGAAAAAAAAGAAAACAAAAGCTGCTTTTTATCCTTCTTTGATATTCCTGTATCAGTCCTCAGACTGTTATTGGCCAACTTTTCATCCTGGGACAAACACAGCAAAATGGGAAGAATATGGGTGAGGGGCTTGGGCACACCTGGACTCCGTACCTGGCTCTCCAACTTGTTTCTCCACTTTGAAGAATAAAGATAATATAGTCAGCATTTTGCTGTAAATCATTCATTATGATATGCCTTTAAAACGTTCCCACTGACAAAAAGGATTCACAGCAGGAGGTGAGAGTGATACAATCAGTAAAGGATGGGCTTTTAAGGTGGGTTCTAAACACACGTTTCTAACCAGTGTTAATTTTTTGTCCTCATCAGGTACAACATTGAGCGGATGCCAGATGATTACGGAGCCCCTCGGTTCTAATGAAAAGGGAAACTTTGCC
This sequence comes from Bos mutus, assembly GCF_027580195.1. Taxonomy (NCBI): domain Eukaryota; kingdom Metazoa; phylum Chordata; class Mammalia; order Artiodactyla; family Bovidae; genus Bos; species Bos mutus. The sequence continues at coordinate 22,734,916 of NC_091626.1, read as the reverse complement.
CACCTTCCTTTGACCTGTTTTCTCTTTTGCAAGTTCATTAAACATGCTATAGTGTGAATTACTATTGCACTCACCCACTTGCTCTATAATGAGCTGAGTTACAGTTAAATATACTCACTTTTTAATGTTGTTTTTAAAATTATATTTTGTGTCATTTTAAAATTTGCTGCATCTTTTTATAAATCAGAAAACTTCTCACATGATATGATGGTCATTTTATATTGATTTGCTGCTGCTGCTAAGTCACTTCAGTTGTGTCCGACTCTGTGTGACCCCATAGACGGCAGCCACCAGGCTCCCCCATCCCTGGGATTCTCCAGGCAAGAACACTGGAGTGGGTTGCCGTTTCCTTCTCCAATGCATGAAAGTGAAAAGTGAAAGTGAAGTCACTCAGTCGTATCCAACTCTTAAGGTTATGCTAAGCATTTAATAACATGTGCTCTTATCCTCACGATATTCATATTATGGTAAAAGAAAGACATGTAGATGAAAAAATACAGTAAAATAATGATGCTAGGATAAAAGTATGAGGGAGTAGACAAACAGGTAGAAAGAATGATTTCTTTCTACTTGGTTGGGATAGGGAGAGAAGAAGGACTGAAGGCAGTTATGTTTGAGTTAATCTTGAAGAGAGCTAGAACATAGAGGGGAGGGGTCTGTGCTCACATCTGAGACCCCAGAGGTAGGAGGTGGGAGGGAGGGGGCTTTATATGACAGGCTGAAGGGTTTGGACTTAATCCTGAGGTCAACCGGAGTCATTAAATTTTTAATTAGGATGGATAACATGATCAGATTAGATGTTTTACATGATCACAAGACAGTATAAGAACAAACAAATAGATCATTGAAACAGATTAGAAAGTCCATAAACAGACCTATGTATTTATGGTAATTTAGTATGTTATAAAGCTGGTATTAAAAAATTTTTAAATCTATGGGAAAAGGAAATTGCATTAGAAGGCCAAATATTGTGGGGTTATCCCACTAGGGTTAGGATCCTGACTTCAGCAGTTAATATCTGTATGAATTGGGAAAATTACATAAGCATTTGATGCTTTCCTTGCTTCCCTTTAAATGTTTTATTTAGGGACTTGCCTGGCAGTCCAGTAGTCAAGACATTGCACTTTCACTGCAGGGGGCCTGGGTTCAATCCCTGGTTGAGGAACTAAGATCTTGTATGCCAGGAATAGCCAAAAAATAGAAAAAAAAAAAAAAATATTTTATTTAATCCTCAAAACAACCCCAACAAGATAGTATTGAATAGTACCCGATAGAAGTGTTATTCAGTAAATGATAGTGATGACTGTATTATAATAACAAGTTGACTATCCACTTGAAAAAAAGTTTATATTTCTACCTCATATCCTTCATGAGATTCCTCATATCCTTCAAGTGGATCAAAGTCTAAATATTTTTTAAGCCATGAAGTGAAGTGAAGCCGCTCAGTTGTGTCTGACTCTTTGTGACCCCATGGACTATATAGCCTATCAGACTCCTCCGTCCATGGGATTTTCCAGGCAAGAGTGCTGGAGTGGGTTGCCATTTCCTTCTCCAGGGGATCTTCCCGACCCAGGAATTGAACCCGAGTCTCCCGAATTGCAGGCAGACGCTTTACCGTCTGAGCCACCAGGGAAGTGTGGAAGTATTCAACTCAGTTCAGTCAGTCTTGTTCGACTCTTTGCAATCCCATGGACTGCAGTACTCCAGGCTTCCCTGTGCATCACCAACTCCCAGAGCTTGCTCAGACTCATGTCCATCAAGTCAATGATACCATCCAACATGGAAGTATTAGAAAAAGAAAAAGGAAAATGTATATAAGCTCTGAGTAGAATTCTTAAAGAGGGCTTCCTGGTGGCACTAGTGGTAAAGAACCCGCCTGCCAGTGCAGGAGACGTAAGAGACGCAGGTTCGGTCCCTGGGTTCGGAAGATCCTCTGGAGGAGGGCATGGCAATCCACTCCAGTATTCTTGCCTGGAGAATCCTATGGACAGAGGAGCCTGGCAGGCTACAGCCCATGGGGTTGCAGAGTCGGACATGACTGTTTGAAGTCGTGTCACTGAAGTGACTTAGCAGCAAAATTCTTGAAGAAGAATGTAAAAGCCATAAAAGAAAAAAGTGTGGATACATTAAAATTAGATTTATCTGCAAAAAAGAACTTCCCCCAAACTTAAGACAAATGACTGACAAAATTTTCTAATATATATAATAAGGGTGTAAGGACATGGGTAGTCCTGTAGTGCTGACAAGAAGGCAAATAAGTAAAACCATTTTGAACAGCAGTTAGGATCCTTTGGGCTTCCCTGATAGTTCAGTTGGTAAAGAATCCACCTGCAATGCAGGAGATCCTGGTTCAATTCCTGAATTGGGAAGATCCCCTGGAGAAGGGATAGGCTACCCACTCCAGTGTTCTTGGGCTTCCCTTGTGGCTCAGCTGGTGAAGAATCCACCTGCAGTGTGGGAGACCTGGATTCGATCCCTGGGTTGGGAAGATCCCCTGGAGAAGGGAAAGGCTACCCACTCCAGTATTCTGGCCTAGAGAACTGTATGGACTGTATAGTCCATGGGGTCGCAAAGAGTCGGCCATGACTGAGTGACTTTCACTTCACTAGGATCCATTAAAATAAAAATTACAGATGTCATGTGAGCCTAATTCTCTCTTTTAGTTTATAGGTATCATATAGGTGATTTCCTTTAAAATACATCATCAGTGTGAGATAAATGCATGATAAATGTAAATTTCACATGTGTGTACAAGGAAGTGTATAGAAAGAGGTTTACTGCACCACTATAACAGAAAAATTGAAAAGAATGTAAATATCCATCTGAAAGTTTTAACTATGTTACATTTATACCACGGAATGTCATAAGCACTTAAAAACAATGAGATAGATTTAAAAGTAAGACAAAGGACTTGAATAGTCAGTTCTCTGGAGAAGACATATAGATGGCCGAAAAGCACATGAAAAGATGTTCAATATCACTAATCGTTAGGGAATTGCAAATCAAAATCACAGTAAGTTACCACCTCATACCTATTAGGATGGCTGCAGTTAAGAATAACTAAATAACAAGTGTTGACAAGGATATGGGGAAACTGGAACTATTGTGTACTGTTGATGGAAATATAAAATGGTACAGTTACTATGAAAAATAGTACGGTTCCTAAAAAAATTTTATATAGAACTACCATATAATCCAGCAATTCCACTTTGGGTTATATATACAAAAAAATTGAAAGCAGGATCTGAAAGAGATTTGTATACCCATGTTCATTAGCATCACTATTCACAGTAGTCAAGAGGACAAAGCAATGCCAGTGTCCTCAACAGATGAATGAATAACCAAAATGTGGTATATACACACAATGGAAAGTATGCAGCTTTAAAAAGGAAGGAAATTCTGGGACTTGCCTAGTGGTCCCCTACACCCTGCAATGTAGGAGATAAAGGTTTCATCCCTGGTCAGGGCACTAAAATCCCACATGCCACAACTAACATTTGACTCAGCCAAAAAAATAGATTTTTTTAAAAAAGCAGAATACATCATTGGAGATCTGTATATTTCACTATATGTAAGTTTTAAAAGGAAAAGAAATGCAGAATCAGAGAAGAAGAAATAACGGTAAATAGAAAACAAAAGTTGGTAGGAAGGAGTCCAAACAGTACCCATGATGAATGTGACTAAAGTTCCCTTATTAAAGACAAATACTCAGATTGGATGTTTTTAAAATCTTGTGGCTATATGGTATTTACAAGATGTGCCTAAATCAGAATGACACAAAATTGTTGGAATTAATTAGAAAATACACTTTGCACACAACCCAATAACTCCATTCCTAGGACTATATGGACCTTTGTTGGCAGAGTAACATCTTTGCTTTTTAATACACTGTCTAGGTTTGTCAAAATTCTCCAAGCTAGGCTTCAGCAATACGTGAACCATGAACTTCCAGATGTTCAAGCTGGTTTTAGAAAAGGCAGATGAACCAGAGATCAAATGGCCAACATCCGCTGGATCATCGAAAAAGCAAGAGAGTTCCAGAAAAACATCTATTTCTGCTTTATTGACTATGCCAAAGCCTTTGACTGTGTGGATCACAAAAACTGTGGAAAATTCTTAAAGAGATGGGAATACCAGACCACCTGACCTGCCTCTTGAGAAATCTGTATGCAGGTCAGGAAGCAACAGTTAGAATTGGACATGGAACAACAGACTGGTTCCAAATAAGAAAAGGAGTACGTCAAGGCTGTATATTGTCACCCTACTAATTTAACTTATATGCAGAGTACATCATGAGAAACGCTGGGCTGGAGGAAGCACAGGCTGCAGTCAAGGTTGCCAGGAGAAATATCAATAACCTCAGATATGCAGATGACACCACCCTTAGAGCAGAAAGTGAAGAAGAACTAAAGAGCCTCTTGAAAGTGAAAGAGGAGAGTGAAAAGTTGGCTTAAAGCTCAACATTCAGAAAACTAAGATCATGGCATCCGGTCCTATCACTTCATGGGAAATAGATGGGGAAACAGTGTCAGACTTTATTTTGGGGGGCTCCAAAATCACTGCAGATGGTGATTGCAGCCATGAAATTAAAAGACGCTTACTCCTTGGAAGGAAAGTTATGACCAACCTAGATAGCATATTCAAAAGCAGAGACATTACTTTGCCAACAAAGGTTGGCAAAGGTTTTTCCAGTATGTCATGTATGGATGTGAGAGTGGGATTGTGAAGAAGGCTGAGTGCTGAAGAATTGATGCTTTTGAACTGTGGTGTTGGAGAAGACTCTTGAGAGTCCCTTGGACTGCAAGGAGATCCAACCAGTCCATTCTAAAGGAGATCAGTCCTGGGTGTTCTTTGGAAGGAATGATGCTAAAGCTGAAACTCCTGTACTTTGGCCACCTTATGCAAAGAGTTGACTCATTGGAAAAGACTCTGATGCTGGGAGGGATTGGGGGCAGGAGGAGAAGGGGACGACAGGATGAGATGGCTGGATGGCATCACCAACTCGATGGCCCTGAGTTTGAGTGAATTCCAGGAGTTGGTGATGGACAGGGAGGCCTGGTGTGCTGCGATTCATGGGGTTGCAAAGAGTCGGACACGACTGAGCGACTGAACTGAACTGAACTGAGGTTTGTCATAACTTTCCTTCCAAGGAGCAAGTGTCCTTTAATTTCATGGCTACAGTCACCGTCAGCAGGAATTGTATTTGTAAATTACACCTCAGTAAATTAAAAGATGGGAAAAGTTATGCAAAAACAATATGCTGCTTAAATATACAATATGGAAAATAATAAGGTTTTCTTTGTAGCCTAACGTCAACTTCATGAAAATTCCATGTACACCTGAAAATGAGATGTATTCTGTATTACCTGGTGTTATCAGGGTAAAAGGTTTGATATTTACCCATAAGATCAACCTGACTGTTTTAGTCTTCTGTATCTTTATATTTGTTTTTAACTCTTTGATCTGTCTCACACTGAGAAAAAAAGTTTTCTAATAATATATTTTGTCTATTTCTCCTTGCACTTCTTAGAGTTTCCACTTGTTGGAAATTCCTACTGTGTTGTTTTGTGCATGTATACTAGTTACCAATATACTTTTTTGTAAATTGTAGCCTTTAGCATTATAGTGTAACCTTTTACTCTCATTTAATGCTCTTTAGCCAGAATTCTATTCTTTCTAATATTAATAAGAACAGGATTTTTGCTTTCTTTTTCTTTTTTGTAATGCATTTGCCTTATATACTTTAAATTTTTTAATTTTATTGTTTTAAACTTTTTATTTTGTATGCCTTATATACTTTTGCCTGTCTTTCTATGTTTAGCTTTTCCAAAAAACCTAAAGATGCCCTTGCATGGTTCATCTTGTAGTCAGAATTGCTAGAGACTAGTCACTTCTGTGTGTTTTCTTTTGTTTCCTTTTCTGAATAGGAGTGTTCACTGTGGTTGTGCTGTTAGTATTTCACCAACAGTATATTTGGTATATGTGCTCAGTCGCTTAGTCATATTCGACTCTTTGTGACCCCATGGACTATAACCCGCCAGGCTCCTCTGTCCATGGGGATTCTCTAGGCAAGAATACTGGAGTGGGTTGCCATGTCCTCCTCCAGGGGAACTTCCCAATCTTGGGATTGAACCCAGGTCTCCCACATCACAGGCAGATTCTTTATCACCTGAGCCATGAGGTAAGCCCATATTTGGAGTATGGAGGCAGATAATTTGCCTTCTGGGTGCAGAAATCTCTTGATCAAAACAAGCCACAGCTCCCAATTCTGTTACTACTACATGCACCCCTCGCTGTAGAGACTGCTGTGCCACATGCACCTCAATATCCTGGACTTTGAACATGATGTTTTTGTTTTTGTTTTTTTTGCTCCATTGTCCATTTTTTATTCTTATGCCCATATCATACAGTATTTAATTTTTTTATCATGAGATATAACACAAAGACAAATAAGGCATAAATCTACCACTTAATGATTTTAAATGAACACCCAGCTAATTATTACTCAGGTTAAGAAATGGACCACTGCCAATAACCCAGAAGCTGCTGCGTGTTGCTTGTCAGTCATGATGTCTTTCCACTATTCTTAAAGTAACTACCAACTGAACATGATGAACTGAACTGAACATGATGTTTTGATTGGACAGGACTGTGAGAGTGTGCGGGGGAGGGGGTTGTATGGTGTATACCTGACTTGTGGAAGAGAAAGTGAGATCAACATTTGGTAACTAGAAGGGCAGAGTGTAGCAGTTGTTTGTGCTGTTCACCGAATATTTCTGGCTTTCTGCTATTTATGAACCCAGGGTAGGAAGGCGTTTCTCCACCACCTTTGAAGTGAAGTGTGGCAAAGTGAGTGAAGATGGCATATGTCATTTAGGTAGAAGTTTTAAAAGTCATTATGTGGGGCTTCCTCAGTGGGTCAGTGCTGGAGAATCCACCCTGCCAGCGCCAGAGACACAGGTTTGATCCCTTATCCAGGAATATCCCACATGCCTCACAGCAACTAAGCCCCTGCGCCACAACTATTGAACCTGTGCTCTAGAGCCCAGGAACCACAACCACGGAAGCCCACAGACCCGAGAGCCCAAGCTCAGCAACAAGAGAAGCCACCACAATGAGAAGCGCACATACAACTGGAGAGTAGACCCCTCTTGCTGCAAAGAGAGGAGAGCCTGCACAGCAACGGAAATCCAGTACAGTAAAAACATAAATAAATTACTGAAGCCTCACGTGTGATCAGAGGCTCATACTAGAAAGTAACATTTTTTTAAAAAGATCACTATGGGTTGAGCTGTACAACCTTGCTTTGCCTGGGTCCCACAGAACATCTCAACCAAATGATGGGAACACTAGGGTAAATGATAAATAAGCATTTGTTCTTTTAGCCACTGAGATTTGGGTTGGTTTTTTGTTTGTTTTTTACTCCAGCATAACTTAGCCTATACCAACTGATAAAGCACATGTTGAAAAGTCTGGGTTAGAACAGTTGGAAAAGAGAAAGGCATTCAAATTGGAAAAGAAGAAGTAAAATTCTCTCACTTTACACGACATGATCTTATTGGTAGAAAACCCTAAAGAAACCATTTGTAAAATGTGTTAACAACTAATTAATGATTTCAGCAAAGTTTCAGGATGCATTTCAGTACACTAGCAAAGACCAATCCAAAAAAAGAGAAGAATCAAAGAAAGAATGAAACTAAGGAACAATCCAATTTGCTATAACATCAAAAAGAATAAAAACCTAGGGGTAAACCTAACTAAGGGGGTGAAAGGCTTGTACACTGAAAATTATAAAATATTGCTAAAAGAAATCAGAGAAGATACAAAGGAATGGGAAGACTCAATAGTAATAAAATGTCCATACCACCCAGAGCAATTCAATGCAATCTTAAAAAAATCCCAGTGACATTTGTTGGCAGAAACAGAAAGGAAAAAAATGCTAAAACTGATATGGAATCTCAAGGGATCCCAAACCGCCAAAACAATCTTGGAAAAGGAGAACAAACTTGGAGGCCTCAGGCTTACTGATTTCAAAACATACTACGAAGCCAAGAAGTAATCAAGACAGTGTTGTACTGACATAAAGACAGATATATAGACCAATGGAGCAACAAAGAGCCCAGAAATAAACCCACACACATGCAGCCATCCCTCCGTATTAGCAGGAGATTAGTTCCAGGACCCCTCAGACGCCAAAATCTGTGGATGCTCAAGTCCCTTATATAAACAGGTGATCTGTGTACAACCTACACACATCCTCCTGTATACTTCAAATCATCTCTAGACTACTTATAATACCTAATGCAACATAAATGCTATGTAAATAGTTGTCAGTTCAGTTCAGTCACTCAGTCGTATCCGACTCTCTGTGACTCCATGGACTGCAGCACACGAGGCTTCTCTGTTCATCACGGTTGTCAGTGCTTGGCAAATTCAAATTTTACTTATTGAAATTTTCTGAGACTTTTTTCTCCCAAATATTTTTATCCCCGATTATTTGAATCTATAGGTACAATACCTTCAGATGTGGAGGGCTGACCATATTGCCAGGTGATTCTCTACAAGGGTACCAAGACTACACATGGGAAGAGGACAGTCTCTTCAACAGATGGTATTCAGAAAACTGAATAACCACATGGAAAAGAATGAAGTTAGGCTCTTACCTTATGCTCAACACAAAAATTAACTCAAAGTGGATTAAAGATCTACACTATAAAACTAGAAGACATAGGGAGAACACTTCAGAAAATTGGATATAACAATGATTTATTGGATGTGACACCAAAAGTATAGACGGCAAAAGCAAAACTAGACAAATGGGGCTACATCAAACTTAAAAAAGTTTTTGCGTATCGAAACAAAAAGAGTGAAAAGCAATCTATGGAAATGGAGAAAATATGTGGAAATCATATATCTGATTAGGGATTAATACCCAGAATTTATAAGGAACTTCCATTACTCAACAACAATAAAAAACAACCTGATTTTTAAAATGGATAAAAGACTTGAACAGACCATTCTCTGAAGATACACATATAGCCAACAAGCACATGAACAAGATGCTTGACGTCATTGATCATGAGAGAAATGCAAATCAAAACCACAAAGAGGTATTATATATCCCATTAGGATAGTCACTGTCAAAAGAACAGAAAGTGAACAAACTTTGGTGAGGACATGGCCAACATCTTATTAACTGGAACACTTTGCACTAGAAATGTAAAATGGTACAGCTGCTATGGGAAATAGTAGTTTTTCCAAAAAAACTAAATTATAGAATTACCATATGATTTGGCAGTCTTGCTTCCCTGGTGGCTCAGAGGTTAAAGCGCCTGCCTCCAATGCAGGAGACAGGTTTGACCCCTGGGTCGGGAAGATCCCCTGGAGAAGGAAATGGTAACCCACTCCAATATTCTTGCCTGGAGAATCCCATGGACAGAGAAGCCTGGTAGGCTACTGTCCACAGGGTCACAAAGAGTTGGACACGACTGAGCGACTTCACTTTCACTTTCACTTTGGCAATCTTACTTCTGTGTGTGTGCAATAGAATTCAAAGTAGAATCTCAGAGAGATATGTGCACACCTATGTTCATTGCAGCATTATTCACAATAACGAAGAAGTGGAAGCAACTGAAATATCCACTTAAAAATTATAAAGATGGCAAATGTAATGTGATACAACTTTTACTACAATAAAAAAAAAGATCATAAGATCAAAGTAATGCTCAGCGAGAAAAGAAAGTTTAATGATCAAATGAAGTCACATGCCCATTAAGAGTTGTTTCTTTGTTTGCTACGGTCCTGTGGGACTCATGGACCCAAGCCCTGCTGGCTTTCAGAGCTAGGTGTTTTAGGGACCCATCCCAGGGATTGTTTAAAAGTTGGCGTACTAGATGTGGGTCCAAACCCTTCACTCCTCAGGCAGAAGCTGGGAGTTGGGGGTTCCTCCCAACTGTATGGCACTAGGCTGAGAGTGAGACTTATGGTGAGAGTGTATCCCAGCCTTTCCTACTCATTTTGAGGTATTATCTACTCAGTGTGCAGAAGTCACTGGGCTAGTTTCTGGATTTTTCTCAGAATTGCTCTGTGTGTGGTTGTACATTCTGTGTGTCCAAGGGAGGAAGGAAGTTCAGGAGCCTTCTGTCACTCTCTTTGTCCCTCTTCATAATAAGGAAAATTTTTAATTATAGAAAAATGCAAGGAAATACTCAAAAATTAATGGGGACTTGCCAAAAGAAATAGGAACCAGCTTGAAAAGGCTCATGCTGGCCAAATTCAAGACAATTTAAGGATCAAAATAATGATAGTAGTGGATTATCATGACTTTTTAATTTTATTGATATATATTTGATGTATAACCTTGTATAAATGTAAGGTGTATGATACATTGATTTTTAATAAGGAATCCACGTGTCCATAAGATACTAGAATAAATAAAGAAAATGGAAGAGATAGAGGAGTTTTTGAATAGGAATTTTACAACTAATAAATGTAGAAGGGATGATAGAAATATAATTTACAATCACCACTATTATAATTGATCCAGGCAAGAATCATCAGTGGATGCCAGAACCACTAGTGAAAAACTGTAGGGAACAAGGTATTTTCAGATCTTCAAAGTATTACCCCATAGATTATTATAGGTAACTTTAAAATAGAGAAATTTGACAAACACTTCTTTACCCAAATGATCAAACTTGATATCATTACTGATGGGACAAATTGACATAATGTACATCATGATGTGAGGTACAGAAGGATACATTAATTATGTGTATTTCCACGCCCCAAGTTAAAAAAAGAAACCTAACTGTGAGGAAACTGTGAAACCCAAAATTGAGGTACATTCTGTCAAACAGTTGGCTTGGAGTCTTAAAAAATGTCAGTGTCATGAAAGAAAAAAAAAAAAGGCTGGAGAACTGTTTTATATTAAAAGGACTAAGTAGGCATGAAAACTAAATGCAGTGTGTGATCCTTGATTACAGTCTGAATTTAATAAGAAACTGTAAAGGATATTATTGGGACAATTAAGGAAATTTAAATAATGGGCTGATTGTTAGATAATGTAATTGCATTTGTGTTAAATTTCTTTAGCATGAATATTATGTTGGGGCTTCCCAGGTGGCACTAGTGGTAAAGAACCCGCCTGCCAGTGCAGGAGATGCAAGAGCTGTGGGTTTGCTCCCTGGGTCAGGAAGATACCCTGGAGAAGGGAATGGCAACCCTCTCCAGTATTCTTGCCTGTAGAATTTCGTGAGTGCTTAGTCACTAAGTCGTGACTCTTTGCAACCCCATTTCCTCTGTCCATGGAATTCTCCATGCAAGAATACTGGATTGGGTAGCCTATCCCTTCTCCATGTGATCCTCCCAATCCAAGGATTGAACACAGGTCCCTGCATTGCAGGTGGATTCTTTCCTGTCTGAGCCACCAGGGAAGCCCTGTGGTAATTGCATGTGAGGATAGCCTCCATCCTAGGAAATACGCTGAACGTTTAGCTGTGAAGGGTCACAATATCTTCAAGTAACTGTTTAATGGTTTGGGGAAAAGCAGATAGATAGATGAAAGAGGGAGGGAGAGACAGAATGCAGTGAAACATCAACAAATGTTATGCCTAGATGAAGGGTATAGGGTGCTTTTTTTTTTTTTTTTTTTGGCTGTACCTCGCAGCTTGCAGGCTCTTAGTTCCCTGGCCATGTATTGAACTTGTGACCTTGTAGTGGAAGTGTGGAGTCCTAACCACTGGATCACCAGAGAGTTACCGTATTTACTTATTCTGACAACTTTTCCACAGGGTTGGCATTTTTGAAAATATAAAATTTGGTGAAAAAAATTAGTGAAAAATATAGTAGAGAGAAAAAGATGATTGACAAAGTAGGGTCAAGAGATGGAATCTAGAGCATAAAGGCCAGGATTAACTTGGGACAGAAGAGCCACTCTGAAACTAGAGGCTAGGAGGCAGGAAAAATTAGTGTGTGTGAGAAGAAGTAGGAGTTTGTGCCTACTGATCTCAACTTTCTCCACTATGTGATGTTGAAAACATCACATGTTGATCATGTTGATCTCAACTCTGTGATGTTGAAAACAAGGCCACTTATTGAGGGACGAAGCTTGGGGTAGTGGTGAAGGATTGAAATAGCCATGCGGTAAATGAGAGATGCCAATGACGCATAAATAGCAAAGTAATGTTGAATAGGCAGGCAGAACTGCAGAACCTGGATTAGTAGTGGCGCCAATTGTGTGTTATGTAGTTTCCACAGATGTATTTAACAAAATCCTTCTGGATGGGTGGACTTGAGAGTTTACAGGGCAAGCATGACAGTAGAAAAAAGAGTTGAGGATGCATGCAAGAGAGGTTGAATGGATATAACACAGGTTCCAGAATTGACAGGGGGCTTCCCTGGGGGCTCAGTGGTAAAGAGTCTGCCTGCCAGTGAGGGAGACATGGGTTCAATCTCTGGTCAGGGAGGATCCCACATGCGGCTGAGCATCTAAGCCAGTGCACCACAACTGTTGAGCCTGTGCTCCAGAGCCCAGGAGTCACAGCTACTGAGCCCACATGCTGCAGCTACTGAAGCCTACACATCCTAGAGCCTGTGCTTGGCAACAGGAGAAGCCACTGTAACGAGAGGCCTGAGCATCGCCACCAGAGAAGTAGCCCTCGCTCACTGCAACTAGGGAAGGCCCGTGCACAGCAGCCAAGACCCAGCACAGTCAAAGCTAAATAAATTTTAAAATTATTTTAAAAAAAGAATTAATAGGAAAGTGAAACTGTGAGAAGAGTGTTGATTGGGAAAAGGGGAATCAGCCAAGGGACAGGAGGCTAAAGACGGTTGGTGAACAGATATATTAAAAATTAGGAAATGAGCGGGCTATATAAACAAAAGATTGAGATAGGTAATTAGAATATAAGATAGTAGAAGTGGAACTATTCCAGCAGAGATAAGGACTAATCCTGTATTATGGGTACCAATTGTGATAAAGAATTTGAGACTGACATGGTAAAAGAACTTTGAGCCTAAATTGTTCAGTGGGTTATCCATCTGTGTATTGAACAGAAAGCTAGCATGAATAATACACCTACAGAGCAATCACCTTCAATATTAATTGCCAAATTGGTACTTCATGATGGTGGAGCTCTACACCAAGGTCACAGGTGTGGAGCCCTGTACCAAGGTCACACAATAAAAATCTCTGGAACAGACCAAGCCCCATAGCAACTATTGCCATGATCCTTTGGATCTAAACTAGCCCATTTCCTGATCCCATACTATGTAAAATACCCACCCTATTATCCACCTTATAGCATCCTAACTAATCACCTAATGCCACCATTCCAGTAGGAATTTTCTCTGTCTTGAGGCTATAAAAGTTGGCTGCTAGCCTGCAAGAGGGTGTGGCTCTCCCCATCTAATAAACTTTATTCTCCTCTCACTCTGCCTGGTGTCTGGAAATTCTCTTCCAACCCACACATGGACCACGGCAATAATCAGCAAACTCAACTACTATTAATTGAGCCAAGGGTAGGGCATCATACCCACATACATCTAACATAGAAATTGGTGGTTAAGGAAACAGAGACTGTCTTTGGGGAACTTAGATCTCAAAACATGGAGAGTTGAACAGCTACGGCAAGATTAGAAATCGTACATAAACACAAGCAGGGATACACTTGCCACAAGAGTAGCAAGATGGCAAAGTCCTGGGATAAGAAGTGATCAAGAACTTACTAATGCTGAGGGAGTGACAGCTAGGTCTAAGTATCTCTTCTGGATTATGACCTTAAAAGGCAAGCTCCTTAAAGGTATGCACCCCTAACCCATTCTACCTCCCCATGGACTAGAGGCAGATTTGCTGGCAGGAGCCAGAGCAGCCACTTTGAACTCAGAGATGGAAGCTTTATGCTGAAGATGACAACTATGGACTGCTTACCTCTGAATTGTTCTGTGAGTGAAAATGAACTTTGGTTTAACCTACGGTACTTCAGTTTCTCATTGCTACAGGAGTTTAGACTACTTCTTAATTAATATATTAATATTATACATATTTAAAAATCATTCCTGGTTTACCCTTGCTCAGAAAGCCTGAGTTTATTCTCTCTGAAGATCTTTTTGGTGGTGTTCTTTTTGCATTTGATTGATAATGCTAATATCTTTTTTTTTTTGCCTGGACTTTGAGTCCATTTGCCTGAAAATGGAGGCCCTTCCCCCAGGGGAGCGGGTATTTCTTGCTTTTGTTTGCTCATATCCATTCCTCCTAACTGTACCTAGACTTTTTTTCTTGGGGTATTAACACTTTCCCAAATTGTGTGCAGTTGTATTAGGATTTATATCAGAAAGCCCAATCTTTTCACCGTAGAGGCTGAAGAGAGAACTGGAGGCTCCTTCTTCCAGATCCTTCTTTTCACCACCCTCACAGATCTGAGAAGGCATTGAGTAGCTGAAGGGGGAAAATAATAGAGTTTAACCTTGTTCTATACAATATCCAGCACTTTAATAGTTGGATAGCTCCTGGCTTGGCTTTTTGCTCCTAGGCCTAGTTGCAATGGCCTTCTTGTCTATTCTGTGCCTTCTACAATATCTTTCCAAACACATTTCTTTTAAAGTTTTACCTGCTATTATGGACAACATCCAAAGAACTGTAACAGATACAGGTTACAGGCTCTCCTAAACTGTGCAGATCTATTGGAAATGGAGGACTGACCACATGCAATTGAGACTATTTATGAACACTTATGGGGCTTGCCAGGTGGCACTAGTGGTAAAGAACCTGCCTGTCAAGGTAGGAGACATAAGAGACAGGGGTTCGATCCCTGGGTTGGGAAGATCCCCTGGAGGAGGGCCTGGCAGCCACTCCAGTATTCTTGCCTGGAGAATCCCAAGGACAGAGGACCCTGGCAGGCAAAGAGTCAGACATGACTGAAGCACACACACATGAACACCTATGGGTTTTTTTTTTTTAGAATAAAGTGAAAGCGTAATATCATGGTTATAAGAAGGGGAAGAAGTACTCATATTGTCAAGTTTATGTATGACCAGGTTAACCTGAGTATACACACTATCCTTCCGAAATCTTAGGGGTGCATAGATCCAATAGCAGATAATTTGCTTTTAGATCCTGTTTAGAATGGTACAAACTGCAAAGAGGGTAGCAGGGATTTCTAGTCCACAAAATAATATGCAACTCACTAGCCAATCAGAATACAGCTTCAAACCACTAACCAATCAAATGTTGTCTCCTCATCCCAGCCCTCACCCTAGTAACAGCAAGAATGAAACATAAGGAGAGAAGTGCAGCTGGATTATAAACCTAAGCCAGAGAAGACTCATGTGTTGATTTTGACAGCCTTGGCAATTAACAGCTGACTTCCTCTAGAGTCTCCCACACAGAACCTCCCATGTGATTTGTGCTTTAACTCATCCCTTACTTCATTTTGAATAAGATTATGATTTTATGGTTCTTTTCAGTTCAGTTCAGTTCAGTCACTCAGTCGTGTCTGACTCTTTGTGACCTCATGAACCGCTGCACACCAGGCCTCCCTGTTCATCACCAACTCCCGGAGTCCACCCAAACCCATGTCCATCGAGTCGGTGATGCCATTCAACCATCTCATCCTCTGTGCCATTCAACCATCTCATCCTCTGTCATCCCCTTCTCCTCCTGCCCTCAATCTTTCCCAGCATCAGGGTCTTTTCCAATGAGTCAACTCTTCGCATCAGGTGGCCAAAGTATTGGAGTTTCAGCTTCAACATCAGTCCTTCTAACGAACATCCAGGACTGATCTCCTTTAGGATGGACTGGTTGGATCTCCTTGCAGTCCAAGGGACTCTCAAGACTCTTCTCCAACACCACAGTTCAAAAGCATCAATTCTTCGGTGCTCAGCTTCCTTTATAGTCCAACTCTCACATCCATACATGACCACTGAAAAACCGTAGCCTTGACTAGACGGACCTTTGTTGGCAAAGTAATGTCTCTACTTTTTAATATGCTTTCCTTCCAAGGAGTAAGCGTCTTTTAATTTCATGGCTGCAATCACCATCTGCAGTGATTTTGGAGCCCAGAAAAATAAAGTCAGCCACTGTTTCCCCATCTATTTGCCATGAAGTGATGGGACCAGATGCCATGATCTTAGTTTTCTGAATGTTGAGCTTTAAGCCAACTTTTTTACTCTCCTCTTTCACTTTCATCAAGAGGCTTTTTAGTTCCCCTTCACTTTCTGCCATAAGGGTGGTGTCACCTGCATATCTGAGGTTACTGATATTTCTCCCAGCAATCTTGATTCCAGCTTGTGCTTCCTTCAGCCCAGCGTTTCTCATGATGTACTCTGCATATAAGCTAAATAAGCAGGGTGACAATATACAGCCTTGACGTATTCCTTTTCCTATTTGGAACCAGTCTGTTGTTCCATGTCCAGTTCTAACTGTTGCTTCCTGATCTGCATATAGGTTTCTCAAGAGGCAGGTCAGGTGGTCTGGTATTCCCATCTCTTTCATAATTTTCCACAATTTATTTTGATCCACACAGTCAAAGGCTTTGGCATAGTCAATAAAACAGAAAGAGATGTTTTTCTGGAACTCTCTTGCTTTTTCCATGATCCAGCAGATGTTGGCAATATGGGTCTTTAGGTTTTGTATTCTAGATTAGAAAAATGAGTCTCTAAAAAACGGGCTTGGGGTTGGATTGCAGGAGGCTAGGGGTCAATCTCTGGGTCAGGAAGATCCCCTGGAGAAGGAAATAGCAACCCACTCCAACATTCTTGCCTGAAAAATCCCATGGACAGAGGAGCCTGGGGGGCTACAGCCCATGGGGTCATAAGAGTTGGACACGACCTAGCAACTAAATCACCACCACCACATTTTTATTGTTCTTTACTCTTTGCATTCTAGATTAGTAAAACTAGTCTCTAAAAAATGGGCTTGAGGTAGGTCATATAATGTGAATTCAATGTTATTAAAACATCATGAGAAGAGTATCACACAAACAATGAGGCTTCCTTTAAAGAATTTTCTGGAGACAGGGGTTCTGTATAATGAAGATTGCTGTGACTTCTGAAAATTAATTGTGCAAGCTACAAGACTGGAATGGCCAACTGTATGTTAGTTCCCCCAGAGTAAGAACGTAGGGGATAAGATTTCCTTTAGCATCTAGAACAATGCTGAAATTTATCTCAAAACAATGAGGGAAATGTGGAAGGACCTGTTTTAAACATCAGTGCTGTTTCCCCTTGTGGAAGAGATGAAAGACCCCTGTTGCGGGAGGGGTTCTGGATAGATGGCCTGACAGCAAGAACCTACCCTGCCAGGTAGGAAAGGAAAAGGCCAAGAGAAAGGTTTCCACCTTTGGCCATCTAATCTCATCTTTCTCAGTTTACCACTATCATCACTTTTCTTCTCCTTCCCACTCTTTTAAAAACTTAAAACTTGTGAGGTATAAAACACACAATCAGAAAGCGGCAAAGGATAAATTTACAGCTCAGTAAGTTTTAACAAGGAAATATTTGCATAATTACCACTTGGTTCAAGAATTAGAACATCGTTAGCCCTTTAAAGCCCTACCTATGGGACTTCCCTGGCAGTCCAGTGGTTACCTTCCAATGCTTCCAATGCAGGGGACGTGGGTTTGATCCCTGGTTGGGGAACAAGATCCCATAAGTCACCCTGCAACTGGAGAAGCCCACATACAGCAACAAAAAGATTCTGCATGCAGCAAGGAAGATCCCACCTGCTGACCCTAAAACCAGATACAGCCAAATAAATAAGTAAATATTAAATACAAAACAAAAAACCCTACTTGTGACCCATCCCAGTCACTAACATTTTCCTTCTCCCCAAAGGCACTATCTTCACTTCAACATTATGATTTCATTTTGCCTATTTTTGAACAATCTGCAAAGTCAATTTTACAGTAAATATTCTTTGGAACTTCTGTCTTTCACAGTCTTCCTGGAGGTACATTATTGAATTATACAAACAGTGAAGTGTTCAAATAAAAAATAGTATAGATGATGAATTGCTCATAAACCCAGCCTAGATATGCAACCAGCACCCAGATGAAGAATCAGCATCAGCAAGTCCCTTTCTGCCCCCTTCAGTCACTGTCCCTCCACTGTCCTAAATTCCAACACTATATATCAATTTTACCTATTTTTGAATGTATATATGTGCAAACGTATAGTATATATTCTTTTCTGTCTAGCTGCTTTTGCTCAACATTGTGCGATTCATCTGAGTTTGTTTCATGTAGTTTTGGATCATTCTTTCTTTGGTGTTTTGTATTTCCTTGTAAAGTATACAAATTTGGTTATCTATTCTAGTGCAGGTGGACATTTGTGTTGCTCTCCAGTTTTCAGTCATTACAAGTAGTATTTGCTATGAATATTCTTATACATGTCTTTTGGTGAACATATATATATATATATGTATGCATTTCTGTTGGTTATATGCTTTGTTGGAGTGGGATTCCCAGGTCATAGGCTCTGGGGCTGCTCAGCTTTACTAGATAGTGCCACAGTATTTCAGAGTGGTCATCCCAATTTACACTCCCACTGGCAGTGTTTGTTCCACCTGTTCCATCCCTTGGCTTGCAGCTGCATGACTCCATTTCTGCCTTCAGCATCACATGGCATTCTCTCTGTGTGCTGTCTTCAAATGGTCATCTTATAAGGAGCCTAGTCACATTGGATAGGGGCCCATCCTACTCCTGTATGACCTCATCTTAACAAACAACACCTGGGACCACCCTATGTCCAAATGAGGTCACATTCTGAGGTGCTGGGGGTGAGGACCTAAAAATCCTTTAGGGGTGGGGGAGGAACAAAATTCAACGCTTAACAGGTGTGATAGTAGTGAACATCTGTTCTTGATCTCAGTGGGAAAACTTTCAACTTTTCAGCATTGTGATGTCTGCTGTAGTTTTCTTAGTAAGTACTCTGTGTATAAGATCAAGGAAGTTTCCTTTTATTTCTGACTTGCAAATCTTTTTAAAAATTAAAAGTGGATGGGACTTCCCTGGTGGTTCAGTGGCTAAGATACCGTGCTCCCCACGCAGGGGGCCTGCGTTCCATCTCTGATCAGGGAATTAGATCCCACATGCCACAACTAAAGATCCTGCATGCCGCACCTATGACCTGACGCAACCAAATTTATTAATTAAGAAAGTAAATAGTTTTAAAAAAATCATAAATGGAGAACTTCCCTGGTGGTTCAGTGGTTAAGAATCTGCCTGCCAATACAGGGGACACTGATTTGGCCCCTGGTCAGGGAAGATCCCACATGCAGTGCGGCAACTAAACCTGTGTGACACAACTGTGCGTCTGCATGCCTAGAGTTCCGGCTCCACAACAAGAGAAGACGTTGCAAGGAGAAGCCTGTGCACGGCAACTAGAGTAGCCCCTGCTTGCAACTAGAGAAAGCCTGCACACAGTGGGCCCCAAGGCAGCCCCCCCCACCAAAAAAAAATGGATACTGAAATTTATCACATTCTTTTTCTGCATCTAATGAGATTATTTTCTCATTAATCATAAAAATCTTTCTCCTTAAGCCCGTTCTATAGGAAATTACATTTATTTCTATAGTTTTCAAGAATTTCAATTGAAAATATTAAAATTACAAGTAAGTGGGTTTCTGAGTTGGGTAATGTTCTGTCTCTTGATCTGAACACAAGAGTGATTGGTTTGTGAAAATTCACTTAGCTGTATGTATGATTTGCAATTATAGGTATGCACTTTATATTTCAATAAAAGGCAATTAAAAGGCACACAACTAAATTTCTATTTGAGAATGAAAAGCTCTTCTGAAGGATACTTAGTTGCCCCACTTTCTACTCACATTCCCCTCCTAAGAGAGGTGAAGATCTGGGTTGTTAGGATAGAAGCAATGTCAAATCTTTGAGTGATGCAGAACTGACACGTTGACACAGTTAACAGTCTCATAGTTTTTTGTTTTGTTTTTCAGAATTCAGTTTTGTTTTTCAGTGATTCATTCAAGCCAAAGGAGTTCCTGTTTAGTCTTACATGAGACTGGATTATTTTCTAAATCCAATCTAGTCCTCTCTGGACAATCTTGTTATCTGGCATTTACTCTCTTCCCCTTGGCTGATATTCTCCAACGTAAATTTTTCTGCATTGAATTATTCTAAAGAATTTCCTTTCTCCGCTTTTACAATACCTGCAGGAATTGGTGAAGATTTACATTCCGTCTTCAGAATACATCATCACAGATTTGTTCCCAATTGGATTTTTTTGTTAGAACTGACTGAAGCCTATTCACTTAATTTGAGAACTGACATCTTTATACTTTTTCTTCTTTTCATTCAGAACCATGGTAAACATCTCCATTATTTCAAGTCTAATTTTATTCCACTCGGATATGATTCGCTACGGTTCTGTAGTTTCCTTCACACAGATTCTACATATTTCTTTTTAGTGTTAGTCCTACCTGCTTCACAGGTGTTTTTTTTTAATTGTTGTTGTTGCGATCGTTGCTATTGTGAATGGAACCTATTTTTTTTTTTTTTTCTCCATTCAAAAATGAACCCGCAGAGCGATAGGATCTCTACCACCGTTTTCAGCGATGAGACTCTATGGTTCTACGGGAACCTTCTACTCGCCCCGACATTATCCTAACCGGAAGAAAGATGGCAACCGAGAGTCGCTGAGGACTGGGCCGCTCTATCTCGCCTTTGTTCTCCGATCTGTGGCCACTGCGCAGGCGTAGTCGCGCTCGTACGGTCCCCCAACCTTCCCGGTCGCGGGCCCAGCTCGGTAGCGCCGGCGCACTGGCGCGCTCCGTTTACACGCTCCGGGGCCTGTAGGCGCCGCGAGTTCCGGCTGTCGCCGCCGCCGCCGCCGCAGCTCCTGGAGGGTCGGTTGCGACGAGTAACGGCGCCGGGACGAGCGCCGCGCCCTTCTTCTCCCGATATGTACCCGAATTGGGGCCGCTATGGCGGGAGCAGCCACTACCCGCCGCCGCCGCCGGTCCCGCCGCCGCCTCCGGTGGCGCTTCCTGAGGCCTCGCCGGGGCCCGGGTACTCGAGCTCGACGACTCCCGCCGCCCCCTCCTCCTCCGGCTTCATGAGCTTCCGCGAGCAGCACTTGGCTCAGCTCCAGCAGTTGCAGCAGATGCATC
This sequence comes from Bos mutus, assembly GCF_027580195.1. NCBI lineage: Eukaryota > Metazoa > Chordata > Mammalia > Artiodactyla > Bovidae > Bos > Bos mutus. The sequence goes on along the minus strand of NC_091626.1, from coordinate 22,713,792 downwards.
AGAAGCAGATGCAGTGCGTGCTGCAGCCCCATCACCTCCCGCCGCCCCCGCTGCCGCCCCCACCGGGGATGCCGGGGGGCGGCTACGGGGACTGGCAGCCGCCGCCGCCGCCGATGCCCCCGCCGCCAGGGCCGGCCCTCAGCTATCAGAAGCAGCAGCAGTACAAACATCAGATGCTCCACCACCAACGAGACGGGCCTCCTGGTTTGGTTCCCATGGAGCTGGATTCCCCCCCGGAGTCGCCCCCGGTGCCGCCCGGGTCCTACATGCCTCCGTCTCAGTCCTACCTGCCCCCGCCTCAGCCGCCGCCCTCGTACTACCCTCCGGCCTCATCTCAGCCCTACCTGCCCCCCGCCCAGCCGTCCCCTTCCCAGTCCCCACCGTCCCAGTCCTACCTGGCGCCCACCCCGTCCTACTCCTCCTCTTCGTCCTCCTCGCAGTCCTATATGAGCCATTCGCAGTCCTATCTGCCCTCTTCTCAGGCATCTCCTTCCCGCCCTTCCCAAGGCCATTCTAAACCCCAGCTGCTGGCTCCGCCACCGCCGTCCGCCCCTCCTGGGAATAAGACAACTGTCCAGCAAGAACCTTTGGAGAGTGGGGCCAAGAACAAGAGCGCTGAACAGCAGCAAGCTGCCCCTGAGCCAGACCCCTCTACGATGACTCCACAGGTAAGAAAGCTCCTGCCCAGAGCTGAGTCTCTTACCTATAGGGCCCTAATGAGCTGGCCCTGGAGGCTATACCTAGTGCTTGGCCTGATTCCCTCCCCCTCCCCCAACAATAACGAGCAAATTTACACTCCAAAGGATTTCACAAAAGTCAGGGATCTGACACACCAGCTTTATAATCCGCTAAACGTGGATTATTAGAAGAACAGTGTTTGAGGATGTTTCTAGACACCAGAGTAGTTGGGTGGATCAAGAGTTAGTTCCCAGATACATTCTTTGATTTCCTTTAACCAGCCTTTTAGGTTTTGTTGCCGTTGCAAAGGGCTTTTCTTCCCCCTCCCCCCGCACTACCACCCCCTGCACCACCACCGCCCCCCACCCCCGCCCCCGCGCCCACAATTGTAACTTAAAATTGTATTTGAGAGGCAGCGTAAAAAAAAAAAAAGAAGCTTCTCAAAGGGCTGACACTTGAAATGAATATAAATCTTATGACCAGTTAGCTCCTTTAAAAGAAAGTTAAGGGCCACTAATAGCTGTCAATTTGCTGAGTTAATCTCAGCAAATGAAGGATGGAAATCTTGTTCTAATCAGGAACGTCCTGTTTATAGATATATATATGCCATACCTAGGGAAGTCTACATATATGACCTTTTTGGGAGTCTGTTGGTCATTTCAGGAATTGACCCCATACATCCCTTTTCTCACATCACTTAAAGGTAGTTTTAAGACATGACCAATTTGCTGCATTGCATTATTGTTACCATTTACTCCAGAGTAACAGCCTTGGAATTTGGCCAAGCTGTAAAAAAAAAAAAAAAAAAAAAAAGTTCATGCCATCTCTCCATTCATGAGAGAGCCCTTCTCAACTTCTGTTTGAAGTGATGCTTCCATGTCAAAGATTGATAGAGTAGCAGTAATAAATTAATTCATTTCTTAGGAAAGAAGATGAAGGAGAAGAAATCATTTGTTTTGATTTCTTAAAATAGACACTTTTAGCAATTCCTAATCTACGTAGCTTCTCTAATGAAAAGAGAATCTTTTAATTTACAAGCTCAGATTTGCATATAAAAGATTTCCAAAAGATGGGTTTGAGGATGGTTTGGGTTTATAGTGGTTTGGCATTAGAAATTAAGAAAAGCATGAGGAGAAAACAGCTGAGATGCTGGGGTAAAACAGTAGAGTGAGAGATTCTGTTAGCTTACACCAAATTAGTACCAACAGGGCAGCCTGGTGGGCTGCCGTCTATGGGGTCACACAGAGTCGGACACGACTGAATCAACTTAGCAGCAGCAGCAGCATGTTATTTGCTCAGATTCCTCTATTATAGACAGAATTTCTCCCTGTTTACCACCCCTCTCTGAAATTGCTAGGTTTTTTTCTTGTTATTGTTGTTGCCAAACATTCTCAGAGTTAGTCCAAGCCAAAATATGACATTTATATTCTCATCTCTACTAGACTTTTTCTGGCCTTTTAGAGAAACCAATGAATTGGGGCTTTTTTTGGTAGTGGTGGGGGCAAATCAAGCCAGTCCTTAATATAAACGTGAACACTGCTTTTCTGCTTTTGTACCCTTGTCTATGGTGAACATCTTCAGTGCTTTGACTATTCAGTGCCTCAAATTCTTTGATGACAGCCAGAAAGAAAGTGGTGGAAGATGAGATTTGAGAGGTGTGAATGGGTCAGAACAAGAAGGCCGGTGCTAAGCCTCTTAAGGTGTTTTTTTTTTTTTTCTTCTTAAACCTCTGTCTAGAATTTGTCCCAACTTCCTCAACCCTCTGATATCAGGCTGTCCATGAAGCCATGCCTCAGCTTACCCATGTGGTTTGGTTCTGTTCTGTTCAGATTATAAGTCCCTTGCAGAAAGAGACTGTCTCACCATTTTTTTTTAAATTTTTATTTTTGATTGAAGTATAATTGCTTTATAATGTTGTGTTGGTTTCTGCCATACAGTAATGTGAATCAGCCATAAGGATACATATGTCCCCTCCCTCCTGAAATTCCCTCCCACCCAGCACCCCAACCCACCCCTCTAGGTTGTTACAGAACACTGGGTTGAGCTTGCTGTGTAATATGGTAACTCACCACTAGCTATCTGTTTTACATATGATAATGTAAGTGCTACTCTTTCAATTCGTCCCACCCTCTCCTTCCCCCTCTGTGTCCAAAAGTCTCTTCTCTATGTTCACCTTTTTATCCCCTGTAGCACCTAGGACAGTGCCTTGCAAACTGGCGGCTTTCCACAAAGATGTGTTGAATAAGATACAAGAGTTGTCGTGTTCTAGACTTAGGATACTTTGGTTTATTAGATACTACACATTTTCTTCATGACAGTGCCAATCCGTGACAATTAACCCTTCTTAGTTGATTCATATTTTGTTTTTGGAGTATGTCATTAAAATTTTTTTTATGGTGAAAGATTTTAAATGTGCACAAAAGTAGAGAAAATAGTATGATCCTCCCCCCCATTACCCATCACTCAGATTCAACAAGTATCAAGATTTTGCCATGTATGCTTTACCTAGGCCTTTATTGTAGTTCTTGCTGAAATATTTTCACATGACCCTTAGATCTCACGTCATTTCATTCCTGGACTCTTAATTAATTGATGTCTTTTTTTTTTTAAAGACTTTCTTCTAAGGTAAACATACATTATAACACCTGACAAAATTAACAGGTTTCTATGTATCATCTAATACTTGACCTATTTACATTTCCCCTATTGTCTCATCGTACTAATCAAAATAATTCCTTCTTGTTTTCCGTGTTAAAATTCCCAGCTGGACTCAATAGTGTTTTGAGGGCTTGTTGAGATCGGGCTTCAGCTGAGGCAATTTTGGGCAGGGTAATTTTGTTGCAGCGCTGTACTGTGTGTTGCGGGATGTTTAGCAGCCTCTCCCTGCTAGATGCCTTAACAGCACCTGGTTGTGAAAACCAAAAATAGTTCTAGACCTTGCCAAATGTCCTGGGGCAAAATCACTCTCCCTTAAGAACACCTGATTTAGGTCAGTCTCTCTGATTCTTTTTCTGCTCCTGCCATTGATCTTGATGAAAAATCTGTGTTGGTTGTCCTAGAGAACGTCCCACGTTGTGAATTTGTCTGTTGCCTGATGGTGGTGTTTGGTTTGTTCCTCTCTCCCATGTGTTTCGTAAACTAGACGTTAACCATGAAACCCTCTTAGGTTTAAGTTCACCTTTTGGCAAGGGGACTTTGTAACCTAGGGAGCGCGGTGTACCTCTTTGGCATCCCATCAGGAGGCACTCAGTACCCGATTATCCCGTAGTGGTGCCAAGATTGCTCAGGGGGTGACAGTCCGATTCCTCCCCTATAAAGCTTCCCATAAATACCGTATCTAATGTTTCATTTAGTGGTTCATCGATTGATGGTCTTTGAGTAAATCATTTCTTAGTTAGAGGTCACAATGTGGTGATTTTTTTCTGCCATTTCTTCTACATTTACCATCAGGCATGTCATAAAGAAAAACTTTATCACTCATAAACTAGGGCTATTTGATTGGAAATGCAGTTAGCATATAAAGGATAAATGCTTGATAGTCTTCCATTTAATTTCTAGTTTTCATCGTAAAGTGTTGTTGATTTAATGGAATATGATTTTTGAAGAATTAACTTTTCTCTGAGTTTAAAGGACTGGCTAACTAAAATGCATACTGGTCTTTTATTTTTTCATGAATTGTAGTTTATTTTTTTATGCTCAAAACTTAAGTAAAGTTGTTGACTTTGATTAGCGTTTTTAGTCATTATTTAATATTCAAATATTTGTTAACAACTGTGTACCAGGAACTGCGCTTAGTACTGGAGCGATGAGATGGTGATCAAAATAGGCAAGGTACCTGCTCTCATTGGATTTGTTCCAATGGGAGGAAAAGACATTTAAAAAGTAATTAAGAGAAGTGTAAAGCGCTGAGGAAAATAATACAGAAAATATCACTAGACTATGCCATAGGAATAGGAAAAGGTGAGCTTTTTTAAGTTCACCATTATATATATATATTTTTTTCTAAATTTTTAAAAGAAAATCCATCCTGAACCCTCCTCCCTCCTCCCTCCCCATACCATCCCTCTGGGTCGTCCCAGTGCACCAGTCCCAAGCATCCAGCATCGTGCATTGAACCTGGACTGGCATCTCGTTTCATACATGACATTTCACATGTTTCAATGCCATTCTCCCAAATCTTGCCACCCTCTCCCTCTCCCACAGAGTCCATAAGCCTGTTCTATACATCAGTGTCTCTTTTGCTGTCTCGTATACAGGGTTATCGTTACCATCTTTCTAAATTCCATATATATGCGTTAGTATACTGTATTGGTGTTTGTCCTTCTGGCTTACTTCACTCTGTATAATAGGCTCCAGTTTCATCCACCTCATTAGAACTGATTCAAATGTATTCTTTTTAATGGCTGAGTAATACTCCATTGTGTATATGTACCACAGCTTTCTTATCCATTCATCTGCTGATGGACATCTAGGTTGCTTCCATGTCCTGGCTATTATAAACAGTGCTACGATGAACATTGGGGTACACGTGTCTCTTTCCCTTCTGGTTTCCTCAGTGTGTATGCCCAGCAGTGGGATTGCTGGATCATAAGGCAGTTCTATTTCCAGTTTTTTAAGGAATCTCCACACTGTTCTCCATAGTGGCTGTACTAGTTTGCATTCCCACCAACAGTGTAAGAGGGTTCCCTTTTCTCCACACCCTCTCCAGCATTTATTATTTGTAGACTTTTGGATCGCAGCCATTCTGACTGGTGTGAAATGGTATCTCATAGTGGTTTTGATTTGCATTTCTCTGATAATGAGTGATGTTGAGCATCTTTTCATGTGTTTGTTAGCCATCTGTATGTCTTCTTTGGAGAAATGTCTATTTAGATCTTTGGCCCATTTTTTGATTGGGTCATTTATTTTTCTGGAGTTGAGCTGGAGGAGTTGCTTATATATTTTTGAGATTAGTTGTTTGTCGGTTGCTTCATTTGCTATTATTTTCTCCCATTCTGAAGGCTGTCTTTTCACCTTGCTAATAGTTTCCTTTGATGTGCAGAAGCTTTTAAGTTTAATTAGGTCCCATTTGTTTATTTTTGCTTTTATTTCCAATATTCTGGGAGGTGGGTCATAGAGGATCCTGCTGTGATGTATGTCAGGGAGTGTTTTGCCTATGTTCTCCTCTAGGAGAACCATTATAGTCACAGTACCTTGCTCAGGATCTAACACGTAGTAGATGAATAATAAATATTTTTCAAATGATTGAATATAGCCGGGAGCGCTAACCTCATTGAAGTGATCTCCCTTTGCAAGTAGTATTTAAATGAAATCTGAAGAAGGGGTAGGAAATGACCAGATAGGAGTTCAAAGAATAAAGTTCAGTAAGGTTGACTGAAGGTTAAGGTGAGACTTCATCTTAAGGGTAGTAGGAAGCCATTGAAGGGTTTTATATAGGCCGTTGTGCCAGATTGGCCTGTTGAATGTTCATTCTGCTTTGGGGAGAGTGGAGTCGAGAAAAGCAAGAGTGATCTAGAGAGTGATCCAGGCAGGAGTTAACAGTGGCTTGGACTTGGATGGTGATGGAGAAGATGAAAAGAAGTGGAAAGACTGGAGAAATATTTAGGTGCTAGAATCCAATTGGAGATTGAGTAGTAGTGGAGAGGGTGGCATCGGGGATGCTTCCTGGGTTTCTGAGATAGGAAACTGGGTGGATGGTGGTTCCATATACTAACAGCCTACAGGAGAGGGAACAGCAGGTCTGGGGATGAAAGGAAAATGATGAGTTTAAGTTTTAGATTTACTGAGTTTAAGATCCTTGAGATAAAAGATTCCAAATGGAGATGTCCAGTTGGAAGTAAGGTATGGGTTTGGATTCTAGAAGCCAGATCTGAGAGACATGATGGACTTGTGAGTCATCAGCATAAAAATGATATTTGAAGGCACAGAAATGGATGAGGTCTCCTGAGGAGTGTGTATAGAGTAAGAATTAAGTTTAAAGGACATTGAGCCTAGCCCTGCAGAACCACAGTATCTAAGGGAATGACTAGGAAGAGAGGCCAAATAAGTAGATGGAAAATCAGGACAGCGAAGTGCCACAGAAGTGCAAGGAAGACTGTTTCTAGGAGAGAGTGGTCAGCTGTGTCACTGCTGAGAGGTCAAGCAAGATGAAGACCGTGTGTTATGTTTTGCATTTACTGACATGTAGATTATTGTTAACCTTGGCAGGAGCAGTTTCATAGTGACTGAAGCCATATTGCATTGATTTGAGGAATGATGGAAGGTGAGGAAATGGGGATGGTGAGTATAGACAACTCTTTCAAGAAGTTTGACTGAAGGAGAGAGAGAATGTAGGCAGGGGCTGGAGGAAGAGGAAAATAAAGGAGTTTTTGGTTTTTTCCCTAAAATGGGATGAAGATTATCTGGTGACCTTAATTCCTGGAATAGACTGTGAACTTTAAAAATACTGAAAATAAATATATTTTAAGTAAATTTTTTAAATGGAAATCCATTTCATCATTTTATCATCTCCTTTCCCTAAACCACTTGCTTTAGGAGTTGGCATTGAATATTTAGTGTTACAGGCATTTATCCTAATCAACCTGGATAGGAAAGGCAACCTTTCAGAATTAATCTTTAAAGCATCACATACATATACACATATATTCATTCATTCATTCTCTGTCTCTCTGTTCCTCCTTCTTTATATTTCCCTACTTGGAGAATCACTCAGTACCTAGTTCCTTACTGTACTGGTAGCAAGTAGTCAGTAAGTATTTGCTGGATTAATTAGCATCTTTTTGGTAATGGTATTTGTGGTGAATACATCCTTACTTTTTAACTCCATTCAGTCTCTTTTTGAATGTGACATGTACTGTGTTTGTCCTCTACAAATGACCTAACATCCTATATGAAATGGAATTGTCTGATACAATGAGATACTTAGAAGAACTGGCTACTATTTCAGCTTCTATCAAGTCCAGGCACGTTTTTATTCGTTTCTAAAATAGAGATAAAGCAGCCTTCTCTGAGATCACTGAGGACATTTCTGAATGATTTCATCATCATTCATTTGTAGAGCTTTAAAGATGTGCCAGAACCTCATCCTAGGATTGAATTAGAACTGGGTTCTGTTTATTGGGTTCATATTAAATGGAAATAGAACTGCAGTGCATGCTGTCCGTAAACCAACAAGTACTTGAGCTCCTAACAAGGTTCTTAACCTTAGACTAGGTCTAAGACAAAGATAGAAAGCATGAAAATAAGGTTGGTGCAGATTGATAAAGAATCTAGATCTGAAGAATCTTCTTATCTATAGCCACTGGCTTCTAGTTTTATGAAAGATGGTTTGCATCTTTGTATCTTTTGATAATACTTTCAAAACAACTTTGAAAAGGGAAACTTTTAACTTCTACTTGAAAGAGTTTATCAGTTTTTTAAAGCTAAAAGACAAGCCTGTTTTTCAGTATTTTCATAGAATAATGGAAGAGAGTTGAAAATGTTTTAATACCATGTTATTGTTGACTGTCATGGCAGTGTTTTTTTTTTTTTGATGTTGAATAGTAAAAGTAATTACATTCCAGGAGCTGATGATTATGTGTATGATAATGAAAAAGAAAAAAATCTAGTTGTGACCCAGACTTCAAGATGGAGTTAGTGAGATGGCATTTATTCTTCCTAATGGATTGCAGCAAGTTTCAGGTCATAGAAATTAGTAGCCTAGAAGAGAAGTCTTTAGCTGATCAGCAGTCACTTACTGATGTTCTACTGTGTGCTCCAGCAGTGTGCTTAAGCACCAGGTAGGATATGAGAAAAGCATGAGACGTATCTCTCTGAAGAAAATTACACTCTGTGAATGAAAAAACAGATAACAAAACAGTATGTTTAGTGAGAAAAGAATATAAGGTATGTTTGCATGTGGAAAATTAGAGAGGATATACAGTAAAATAGTAACAATATAGGACATTCTGGTTATCCAAAGATAATGAATCCCAGTGAATTCAAGTAAAATGAATCTGTTTAACACAGAACCAAAAGTTTATTGTAAAAAGGAAAAAAAAGCCTTGATTTGGGACACAATCTTGAAAAATAAAGCTCAAAAATTGTAAAGAATAGCCGAGTCTTAGAGTTTATAAAGAACAAAGTTTAGATCAGATTTCTGTACTATAATTTTTGTGACAAAATTGTATGACAACACTATACTGTCATCATTTATTTTGTTTTTGGCTATGTTGAAAAAATATTTTAGGGATTCATGCATTTTTCCAGGGACTGTTTTTCAGCGTTGGATATTCATGTCATCCTCTTTTGCAGTTCATGTTATAAGAATTCTTTTTGGTTGTTAACTGGTAATGCTTCTGCTCCATCCTCCCCTGTCGTTAATGAGTTCTGAAGTTCTCCAATATGACTTTCATAAAATCCTGCATCTTTATAATTATAATAGAAATATATGCTGTTGTTAATTATAGAAGTATATAGGGCAGTTCATTAGTGAATATTTTAGTGTTATGATGGCTTTTTTTCCCCCTTATACAACCTCGTAACCATGGGGACTTATATAACACTGGGAAAATGAAGATCCTATAGTTATTTCTGAGTGGTGAGTTTTTAAAGTTGATTTTAATTATTGTTTGTTTACTTATTTGTAGTTGAGTCTCTTTATATGAGGTATTTTATGTTTTATTAAGTTTTCAATAATACTGAATTAGTGAAATCCGAACCTTTGCTCCTAGTTGGGAAATATGGGGTTAGGTGTCTGTGGGCCTTTGGTCACATTGGTTGATTGTATCAACCAGTAAATACATAACTTTGTTTCATATGTGTTTCTGTTTAGACACCTTGTTTAATGGATACTGTTGATTCATGAACATTGAACTCAACAGCCAACAGCACTATAATACATGCCTAAAGGAAGCTTATCCAATGCAAATATATTTTCTCCATAAGGCACATCACAGTCTTCTTGCACTTAGGACAGTAGATAACAGTTCAGCACTGTGCTTGTTGGGGTTAGGTGTCTGTGGGCCTTTGGTCACTTTGGTTGATTGCATCAACCAGTCAGTACATAACTTTGTTTCATATGTGTTTCTGTTTAGACACCTTGTTTAATGTATACTGTTGATTCATGAACATTGAATCAACTATTCAATAAGGGGTGTGCTTTTTAAACAGAAAAATCCTCAACAAAAAGTACAGGAATATGAAAAATGTGGCTTTAAAGAGACCTTGAAAAGAACACTCATTTACAGTATAAGAGCTAAACAAAAAGGCCAAGCATGGCCATTTTCTGCTTCAGCTGGGAACATGCAGTTCAGGTAACTCAAATTTTTTGCCCATCTCTGAGTGTCCACAAGTGACTGTGAAAGTTCCCTGAGTGTTGATTTTGGAGTTAGAGATAAATTTTAGCAAATAGGCAAATTCACAAATACAGAATCCATGAATAATGAAGATAGACTGTATCTTCTAATTTTTTTCCACATTAAACTTATTATTGTAGTTTTTAGAAAGTGGAAGCACAAAATAAGCATACAGAAAATTAAATTACGGTAATATTTGGAAGACAGAGTGAAACTTTAAAAATATATAGAAAGCATTCTGAAACAGTGTATTTTCATTTATGCATATATCCCTTGGTATGGCAAGATTAATGACAACAGGGCTTCCCTGGTCGCTCAGTGGTAAAGAATCTGGCTGCCAGTGTAGGGGACACAACTTCAATCCCTGGTCTAGGTAGATCCCATATGTCACGGAACAGCTAAGCCCGTGTGCCACAGCTGTTGAGACAGTGCTCTAGAGCCCAGGAGCTGTAATTACTGAGCCTGTGTGCTTCAACTACAGGGCCTGTGCTCCACAACCAGAGAAGTCATCACAGAGAGAGGCCCATGCACTGCAACTAGAGAAAAGCCTGCTTAGCAACACAGACCCAGCATAGCCAAAAATAAATAAATAAAATGAAAAGATTAATGATACAGCAGGGGTTTAAAAGAGGGAAGGACAATGCAAAAGAGAAGACCAAGAAAGGAGGTAGGACTATTTGGTTATATTCATTAATCATGAGACCACTATGGATAAAACTGAACAAACTAAAAGGCAAGTTAAAAACAAGTAGCTGTGAATACTAGAAGGATTTACTCTGGTCGTTTTTGAGAAAGACTGCTTTCACCTCCAAAAGCATGTTTGTGTTTTTTTTTTTAATGACAGAGAAGTATATTGAATTAATATGTATGAGTTAACTTCAGTTCAGTCGCTCAGTCGTGTCTGACTCTCTGTGACCCGCTGAACCACAGCACGCCAGGCCTCCCTGTCTATCACCAACTCCTGGAGTTTACCCACACTCACGTCCATTGAGTCGGTGATGCCCATCTCATCCTCTGTCGTCCCCTTCTGGTTTAACTTAATTATATACATTTGGGAAATGGAAAGATCTTGTTTATTTGCCTTTTTCAGTTCAGCTTTGCCTTTTATTATGTATAAGTACGTGAACACAGACACAGATGTAGCTCTCTGTCAAAGCCAAATTGCAGATATGTAGGATTGTCAACTAAAATTCTTAAAAAAAAAATGGTTTCTGTTCTAGGAACAGCAGCAGTATTGGTATCGACAGCACCTGCTTAGTTTGCAGCAGAGGACAAAAGTGCATTTGCCAGGACACAAAAAGGGTCCTATTGTAGCAAAGGATGCAGCTGAGCCAGTGAAAGAAGAAGTTACTGTACCTGCCACCAGCCAAGTACCAGAACCCTCTGCATCTGAGGAGCCTCCATTACCACCCACTAATGAAGACGCAGCACCTCCTCTCCCACCTGAGGAGCCCCAGGTAACCATGAAATTAATTACTTGGTATTTTTAAGTTATTCAGCTTTTTTTCTGATTCATATATATAAATGTGTATGTATATATATACCTTTGTTTTAAATGGATATATTTTTTTCATTTTTAAGTGCATGTAAAATTTCTTTTGTGGAATCATCAGATGTACGCCTCAAGGGATTTAGAAAAGAACATTTTTTTCATGGTTTAAGTGAAATTGAAGAATTAGACACTCTTCTGAATTGAGTATCTCTAAGCACTAAAGGGATGCCAGGGTGGATGTTTTCATGTTGATGGCACAGGGCAATAATTTAAGAGATTCAGCTTTATTGTCAAACTGCCTGGGCTGTAGTCCAGGCACTGCTACTTACTGGTGGTGACTCTGAGCAAGTTAGTTCACTGTTCTATGCTTCAATATCCTCATCTAAAAAATGGGCATATTTAAATTGTAGCTTTCTTATAGAGCCATTGAAGCATTAAATGTGATAATCCTTGAAGCTTAACCTACTGGCTGGCACATGGAAAGTCCTCAGATTGGTCCAAAGGTCATTGTTCTCCCAAGAGCCTTATGTAGAAACATTAATGAAACATAATGATTACACTGTAGTCAGCTGGTGAAAAGTGACTTAACGGTGAAAAAGAGGTTTCTCATATAGTGGAAAGGACACTAACTGTGGATTACTTTCTGCTGGGGAAATGGTTATCCTATTGAGGAACAGTGAGGTGATTATTACAGCAAAGACTGTGGGATTTGTAAATTCCTTTGTGTTAGTATTCATGATCACAGGATAAGACAGTAAGATTTTAACAGAACTAAGTATTTTATCTAAAGATAGAATAGCTTTTCTCAGCCAGAGTTGCAGGGATTCTGGACTTTATGATACCATACTGCTGCTGCTGCTAAATTGCTTCAGTCGTGTCCGACTCTGTGCGACCCCATAGACTGCAGGCCACCAGGCCCCCCATCCCTGGGATTCTCCAGGCAAGAACACCAGAGTGGGTTGCCATTTCCTTCTCTAATGCATGAAAGTGAAAAGTGAAAGTGAAGTCGCTCAGTCGTGTCTGACTCTTCAAGACCCCATGGACTGCAGCCTACCAGGCTCCTCTGTCCATGGGATTTTCCAGGCAAGAGTACTGCAGTGGGTTGCCATTGCCTTCTCCTGATACCATACTATTATAGCATAATACGTTATTACATATTCATGTTTCTTGTTTATGACTTAGAATAAAACTGTTTATGGTTAGAATAAAGCATACCCCCTCTTTCACCTTCAGTCTGAGGACCCGGAAGAAGATGCCAGGTTGAAGCAGTTGCAGGCTGCAGCCGCACACTGGCAGCAGCACCAGCAGCATCGAGTTGGCTTCCAGTACCAGGGAATAATGCAGAAGCACACTCAGCTCCAGCAGATCCTGCAGCAGTACCAGCAGGTTATACAACATCCGCCGCACATCCAGGTGAGAGCTTCCCTCACGGACATGTGGAAAGTTGTCCCAGATGCTTAAGGGATTTGTTTCTCATGAAAGAGATTTAAGTGTGATGAAGGAAAAGTATCAGATGTTCCCCCTGGAGTGCCCAAGTAGTTGTTTGTCACATTTGTCACCTGTGGATTTTAAAAGATAACACACTACTGTCTGTAAAATAGGTAAACACTAAGGACTTAGTGCAGAGCACAGGAAATTATATTCACTAGCTCATAGTAACCTATAATGGAAAAGATTTTGAAAAAGAGAGTGTGTGTGTGTGTGTGTGTGTGTGTGTGTGTGTATACCGTGCACCTGATACACAATATCGTTAATTAACTATATTTCAGTTTAAAAAAACACAGGGAATTCCCTGGCGGTCCAGTGGTTAGGACTCTGAGCTTTCACTGCTGAGAGTGTAGATTCAATTCTGGTCAGGTAACTAGGTCCTGCAAGCTGTGCAGACTGCCCCCCCAACAAAAAAAAAAAAAAAAAGAAAAGAACCAGAACTTCCTATGTTGCTTCAAGTTAACCTGTGTTTTGCCTAAAAAGTATGACAAGCAAAAATCTACTGACAAGATCAAAGCAACCACCCCAGAAAGCCTGTGCAAATACACCACAAAAGATGAAGTGACTTAGATCCTTGTATGTCTTGTATCTTTGAGGTATAAACTTACGTCTATAACAGATCATTTTCAGTAATAATATTAAAATGATCCATATGTAATATTAAAAACTGCTGAGATACGTGTTTGCTTTAGTGATTAGTTGGGTTTTTTTAAGCATATCCTTTTATTTATTTTTTTAATTGATTTATTTTTGGCTGTGCCTGGTCTTTGTTGCTGCATAGGCTTTCTCTAGTTGCAGAGGATGGGGGCTACTCTAGCTGCAATGCATGGGCTTCTCATTGCGGTGGCTTCTCTTGTTGCCGAGCACAGGCTTTAGGCGCATGGGTTTCAGTAGCTGTGGCACATGGGCTTTGTTGTGGGCATGTGGGATCTTCCCCAACCAGGGATCAAGCTCGGGTCCCCTGCATTGGCAGGCAGATTTCTTACCCACTGCACCACCAAGGATGTCCAGTTGATATTTTTTTTTTTGACTCTGTGATAACTTACATAATTAAGTTAAAAGGAGAAAGGCGAATGATCATTGTTGAAGGGATTTAACAAGCATATCCTTAGCCTTCCTTAGTCTTGTGGTCCGAGTTCCTAAGGCTTTAAACACCCTTGACTCCTTGATATTTCAGCTTAAAATTACTTCCCTTCTGTGAATGTCTTAACAGTCATTTGCATCCCTCTGTTTGTAGACCATGTCCGTAGATGTGCAGCTGCGGCACTACGAGATGCAGCAGCAGCAGTTCCAACATCTCTACCAAGAATGGGAGCGGGAGTTTCAGCTGTGGGAGGAGCAGCTCCACTCCTACCCTCACAAAGATCAGCTCCAGGAGTATGAGAAGCAGTGGAAGACGTGGCAGGGACACATGAAAGCCACTCAGACCTATCTCCAGGACAAAGTCAGCGCACTTCAGAACGTGAAGAACCAGTACATGGGGAACATGTCCATGCCGCCCCCGTTTGTCCCCTATTCTCAGATGCCTCCGCCCCCGCCAACAATGCCCCCGCCGGTATTGCCACCATCGCTGCCGCCGCCAGTGATGCCCCCGGCCCTGCCGTCAGTCCCACCACCTGGCATGCCCCCACCCGTGATGCCACCGTCTCTGCCGAGCTCTGTGCCCCCTCCAGTGATGCCTCCGTCTCTCTCTTCCACGGGGCCGCCGCCCGTCCTCCCCCCACCGTCCCTGTCCTCAGCAGGGCCGCCGCCGGTGCTTCCACCACCTTCTCTGGCTTCGACCGCACCACCCCCTGTCATGCCCCTCGCCCCACTCTCTTCAGCCACACCTCCTCCAGGCATCCCTCCCCCCGGAGTTCCCCAGGGGATGCCTCCTCCCTTGACAGCGGCCCCAGTTCCACCCGCCTCCAGCTCCCAGAACTCACAAGTTCCCGAGAAACCTCGACCAGCGCTGCTGCCCACCCCTGTGTCTTTTGGTTCAGCCCCACCCTCGGTTTACCACCCTCCACTGCAGTCAGCCCTTGGCCCATCAGACCAAGTGAATTCCAAAGCTCCTCTGAGCAAGTCTGCTCTGCCGTACAGTTCGTTCTCATCTGAGCAAGGACTTGGGGAGTCCTCAGCTGCTCCATCTCAGCCACTCGCCACAGTCAAGGATATGCCAGGGAGGTCAGGTGGACTGCTTCCAGATCCTCCTAGAAGCAGTTACTTGGAAGGTCCAAGAGGCCCAAGGTAGGTCTGCCTTTTTATTTGGGGAGGGGGTGGGAAGGAGTGGGGGGTGGATGGTGGCTGTTTTGCTGCTGTAGGTTGAGTAGGCGTTTACATTCTTTTTATACTTTTATATATATTCTTGATTTACAATGCATAATGTTAGTATTATTCACTCATTAGACATGGCGTAATGAAATCTAGAAATGGCAACATACCCCCTTTCCTTGATGTCACTGCTTTTATCTTACATGTAGAGATTTTATTCCAAGATGAATGTAGTGGTTTTAAAATAATGCTTACCAATTTCTTAGTGACTTTGACTTTCAGCTTCAAAATCATTATTTATTTATTGATCTTTTTTACTCTTTGTTGATTTGACAAATAACTGGATTGGTAACTTCTTTTTGTGAGATGATACGCTAGCTGTTAGAGATAAAAATGTATAAGTATCTAGTGAAATAGGCAGTGAAATTTAAGGGTAAACAGGACTTTTATCCATTTGTTCAGCAAATATTTATTAAGTTTCTGCTCTGTGCTTCTAGCAGTGAATATAACATAACAGATAAAATTCCTGCTCCCATGGAACTTTTATCCTTTATATTTTCCTCTCTTTAGGAGATATTTTTCTCTTGTCTGAACCACATTTTTATTTAGAAAAGCACAAAAAATATTTACCAATAGATTCTAAATTTTTTCTTTTACCTTTTAAAAGGGCTTAAATTTATTTTTCCGAATTTGTAGAAATATTTTTCCCTAAAGTTGGCCTAAATGATAATTTTCTTATAGAAAAACATTTTCAATCAGAATTTTTTCCAGTTGGAAATTGTACTGGAAATATATACTCCTTACACAAAATGTAGACAGAATAGGAAAGTATTGAAAAAAGTAAATGTCACCTAATTCTACCATCTGGAGATAATTTTTAAAACATATGTTATAAAAAATTGAGTCATACTAAGTAATATTTCATAACTTGATTTTTCACTTATCAGTATTGATTAGTTTTCCCATCTCTGTTGATGGATCTACATTACCTAAATTAAATATTTGAAAACAAAATATGTCTTTTATTTATTCCCCAAGTTTATATTCAGAAAACAAAACTCCATACAAAAATGAAAGCTAGTTAGAGGCAATTGACATGAATTCCTCTGAGTACCAGAAGTCTTCTCAGAAGCGTTACATATATTATCCCATGGAGTCTTCTTGATAGATTGTGAACTTGACAGGTTTATCCCTACATTTACGCTTTATAAACTAGGGGTGGAGAGGATTGGGTATCTTGCTCAGGATCATAAAGTGGGGGAGGTGAACCTGCATGCAACAGTGGGGGCTGAGATTAGAGGGTCCCAAGAGCAAGAGTGCTAGTTAAGCACGGTGTTTAATGCTGTGATTCAATGATGTTCATCCTGTCAGTGATTAGAAGTGCATTTGTAGTCTTGGCTTATTTGGCACGTGTTTCATCTTGATTTGAATTCCTGTTTAACTCCTGGATTGAGAGCATTACCTTTTAGATCTGGTAACTGACTTGCTGTGTGACATTCTTGTAACCTATGTTGTTCCTATACAGCATAGGTTTCCTGCTCCCTTTCTTTCTGGCATAATAATGTTTTCTCTCTTCTGCCTACCAAAATCTTAATTTTGTAAATTTAGGACCTATTTCAAGTTTTTTCTTGCCTTAAGGTACAGTTAATAATTTCAGCACTAGGAGTATCTTAGCAATTAAACAGTGCAGTTTTCCCTCTTTAGCAACTCACCTTGGTGTTGCGTTTTAGTTTGTCATCCTGGGTCTTGCACACGTTACCTAATTTGTTCTTCTCCATCATCTTATGAAGTAAATGGGTAAAGGGAGCTGAGATTCGGAGAGGTTACAGATAAATTGCCCTGGATGTCATAGCAAATAAATGGTTGAGGTGGGGTTAGAATCCAAGGCTTTCTGATCCACTCTTAAGTCCTTTGCTCTTCCTGTGACAAGCAGTTGATGATGTTCAGCGTTGCCACTGCAGTAAGCAGCACTGCCCTATACAGTTTTCTAGAAACTTTATTTGTTACATTGAGTATCAATATGTTACCTTGACTTCTGCACGTTGATTCTAGATCTGCCTGTGTGGTGCAGTACATAATGAATTATCCCGTTCTTCAGCGTGTACCTACCATTGTTTAAAGACCATCCTCTTGTCTCCGTCCACCGGCCTTAACCGTTCTGCCCTGCCATCACATAAGCTGAAGTTCTGTTCTTTTCACACTAACATGGGTTCTAGCCTTCTCCTGCTATAATGTTCATGGTGCCTAGCTTTCTCCTGCTTTATTGTTGATGGTCCTTTGAAGAGCTTTTGGTTTGTCAGTCTGCTTCAGAATGAACACTTAGATGGAGCAGACCATAGGCCTGTTACTAACTTTGACGCAAAGAATGTACTTATATAGCTGAACATACTGCTTTTTATGGGGGGGTGGGTGGCTTCAGTCAACATGGTGTTGACTCGTGTTGAGCGTAACGTCAGTTTGGCCTCCTAGGTCTTTTTCATCTTACTGTTATTCTTACTATTTCATCTTTCTGTTATTAAACATCTTACTGTTTCATCTTACTGTTCTCTCTCACCCTGAACTTGTACAGTTTTTGGTCTTTTTCTTTTTCTTTTTCTAAGACTTTATATTTTATCTAGTTAGGTTTGGGCCTGCATTCCAGTCTGCTGAAATCTTGGTGAATGGAGGTTACATTGCTTTTAGGTATGAGATACCCTTTCCCAGCTTTTTTCCACCTGCAGCTTTGATAAGAATGGCATTTTTTGTCCCTGAATTAGATGCTGCTCACATTTTTTACCTTAATCCTGCTAACAGTTTTCTGAAAAATCTGGATTTAGACTGCTTTCTAAAAACTGAAGGTTTACAAGAACTCAAGTAACATAACTGCATTATATGTAAATAGCATACCACATTGTTGAGATTCTGAGGCAACTTTTTGAAACTGTATATGTGTGTATGTATCATTGAACTCACCAAGTCTTGTAGAAGACTACCCCTGCTCCAGTAAATTGTCATGTTAGTGGATGTTGGTTTCCAAGAGTCTTTTAGTTTCAGTAATAAAGCTTTTTTATTGAAGAGTAACATACAGAGATATACACAATCATAAGTGTATACCTTAGTAAATTTTCATGAATAGCTAGGCCTATGTTGCTGCTGCTGCTAAGTTGCTTCAGTCGTGTCCGACTCTGTGCGACCCCATAGACGGCAGCCCACCAGGCTCCCCCGTCCCTGGGATTCTCCAGGCAAGAACACTGGAGCAGGTTGCCATTTCCTTCTCCAATGCATGAAAGTGAAAAGTGAAAGTGAAGTCGCTCAGTCGTGTCCGGCTCTGTGCGACCCCATAGATGGCAGCCCACTAGGCTCCTCCGTCCATGGGATTTTCCAGGCAAGAGTATTGGAGTAGGGTGCCATTGCCTTCTCCGAGGCCCATGTTATCACTACTCAAATCAAGAAATAGAAATTAATAGTGTCTGATGCAGTCTCAAAAACGACAGAACGATCTCTGTTCATTTCCAAGGCAAATCATTCAGTATCACAGTAATCCAAGTCTATGCCTCAACCAGTAATGCTGAAGAAGCTGAAGTTGAATAGTTCTATGAAGATCTACAAGACCTTCTAGAACTAACACCCAAAAAAGATGTCCTTTTCATTATAGGGGACTGGAATGCAAAAGTAGGAAGTCAAGAAACACCTGGAGTAACAGGCAAATTTGCCTTGGAGTAAAGAATGAAGCAGGGCAAAGGCTAATAGAGTTTTGCCAAGAGAATGCACTGGTCATAGCAAACACTTCTTCCAACAACACAAGAGAAGACTCTACACCTGGACATCACCAGATGGTCAATACCGAAATCAGATTGATTGTATTGTTTGCAGCCAAAGATGGAGAAGCTGTATACAGTCAGCAAAAACAAGAGCTGACTGTGGCTCAGACCATGAACTCCTTATTGCCAAATTCAGACTGAAATTGAAGAAAGTAGGGAAAACCACCAGATCATTCAGGTATGACCTAAATCAAATCCCTTACGATTATACAGTGGAGTGAGAAATAGATTCAAGGGATTAGATCTGATAGAGTGTCTGAAGGACTATGGATAGAGGTCTGTGACACTGTACAGAAGACAGGGATCAAGACCATCCCCAAGAAAAAGAAATGCCCAAAAGCAAAATGGCTGTCTGAGGAGGCCTTACAAATAGCTGTGAAGAGAAAAGAAAAAGCAAAGGAGAAAAGGAAAGCTATACCCCTTTGAATGCAAGTTCCAAAGAATAGCAAGGAGAGATAAGAAAGCCTTCCTCAGTGATCAGTGCAGAGAAATAAAGGAAAACAATAGAATGGGAAAGACTAGAGATCTCTTCAAGAAAATTCAGAAGACAAAGATCATGGCATCTGGTCCCATCACCTCATGGGAAATAGACGGGGAAACAGTGTCAGACTTTATTTTTCTGGGCTCCAAAATCACTGCAGATGGTGACTGCAGCCATGAAATTAAAAGATGCTTACTCCTTGGAAGAAAAGTTATGACCAACCTAGGTAGCATATTCAAAAGCAGAGACATTACTTTACCAACAAAGGTCCATCTAGTCAAGGCTATGATTTTTCCAGTGGTCATGTATGGATGTGAGAGTTGGACTGTGAAGAAAGCAGAGCGCCGAAGAATTGATGCTTTTGAACTGTGGTGTTGGAGAAGACTCTTGAGAGTCCCTTGGACTGCAAGGAGATCCAACCAGTCCATTCTGAAGGAGATCAGCCCTGGGATTTCTTTGGAAGGACTGATGCTAAAGCTGAAACTCCAGTACTTTGGCCACCTCATGCAAAGAGTTGACTCATTGGAAAAGACTCTGATGCTGGGAGGGATTGGGGGCAGGAGGAGAAGGGGACGACAGAGGATGAGATGGCTGGATGGCATCACTGACTTGATGACGTGAGTCTGGGTGAACTCCGGGAGTTGGTGATGGACAGGGAGGCCTGGAGTGCTGCAATTCATGGGGTTGCAAAGAATCGAACACGACTGAGTGACTCAACTGAACTGAAGGGAACTTTTCATGCAAAGATGGGCTCAATAGAAGACAGAAATGGTATGGACCTAACAAAAGCAGAAGATATTAAGAAGAGGTGGCAAGAATATTCAGAACTATACAAAAAAGATCTTCACAACCCAGATAATCACAATGGTATGATCACTCACCTAGAGCCAGACATCCTGGAATGCAAAGTCAAGTGGGTCTTAGGAAGCATCACTACAAACAAAGCTAGTGGAGATGATGGAATTCCAGGTGAGCTATTTCAAATCCTAACAAATGATGCTGTGAAAGTGCTGCACTCAATATGCCAGCAAATTTGGTAAACTCAGCAGTGGCCACAGAACTGGAAAAGGTCAGTTTTCATTCCAATCCCAAAGAAAGGCAATGCCAAAGAATGCTCAAACTACCGCACAATTGCAGTCATCTCACACGCTAGTAAAGCTGAAAATTCCCCAAGCCAGGCTTTAACAGTATGTGAACTGTGAACTTCCAGATGTTCAAGCTGGTTTTAGAAAAGGCAGAGGAACCAGAGATCAAATTGCCAACATTTGTTGGACTATTGAAAAAGCAAGAGAGTTCCAGAAAAACATCTATTTCTGCTTTATTGACTATGCCAAAGCCTTTGACTGTGTGGATTACCACAAACTGTGGAAAATTCTGAAAGAGATGGGAATACCAGACCACCTGACCTGCCTCTTGAGAAACCTGTATGCAGGTCAGGAAGCAACAGTTAGAACTGGACATGGAACAACAGACAGGTTCCAAATAGGAAAAGGAGTATGTCAAGGCTGTATATTGCCACCCTGCTTATTTAAGTTCTATGCAGAGTACATCATGAGAAACGCTGGGCTGGATGAAGCGTAAGCTGGAATCAAGATTGCCAGGAGAAATATTAATAACCTCAGATATGCAGATGACACCACCCTTATGGCAGAAAGCAAAGAAGAACTAAAGAGCCTCTTAATGAAAATGAAAGAGGAGAGTGAAAAAGTTGGCTTAAAGCTCAACATTCAGAAACTAAGATCATGGCATCCGGTCCCATCACTTCATGGCAGATAGATGGGGAAACAGTGGAAACAGTGACAGACTTGATTTTTTGGAGCTCCAAAGTCACTGCAGATGGTGACTTCAGCCATGAAATTAAAAGATGCTTACTCCTTGGAAGAAAAGTTATGACCAACCTAGATAGCATATTGAAAAGCAGAGACATTACTTTGCCAACAAAGGTCCATCTAGTCAAGGCTATGGTTTTTCCAGTTGTCATGTATGGATGTGAGAGTTGGACTGTAAAGAAAGCTGAGCACCAAAGAATTAATGCTTTTGAACTGTGGTGTTGGAGAAGACTCTTGAGAGTCCCTTGGACTGCAAGGAGGTCATACCAGTCCATCCTAAAGGAAATCAATCCTGAATATTTATTGGAAGGACTGATGCTGAAGCTGAAACTCCAGTAGTTTGGCCACATGATGTGAAGTGACTCATTTGAAAAGACCCTGATGCAGGGAAAGATTGAAGGCAGGAGGAGAAGGGGACGACAGAGGATGAGATGGTTGGATGGCATCTCTGACTCAATGGACATAAGTTAAAGTAAACTCCCTGGAGTTGTTGATGGACAGGGAAGCCTGGCGGGCTGCGTCCATGGGATTGCAAAAAGTTGGACACGACTGAGCATCTGAACTGAACTGAGAAGTCTTGCTCATGCCCCTTCCCATTTTTCCTTATCCCAAGGTAACCACTATACCAACTTTTACGTGATAGGTTACTTTTGCCTATTTCTGAAATTTGTATTTTGTAAATGGACTCATGCTATGTGTACTCTTTTAAGTCTGGCATCTTTTACGTGACATTTTATTATTGTGAGATTCATTAGTGTTGTTCATTCTCATTCCTATACAGTATTTTATTGTATGAATATACCACAGTCTGTTTATCCATTCTAATTTGATAGTCATTTAAGTTTTTGGCATAACACTGCATTGTTTCTTTGGTGCTATATATGTCCCTTTAGATATGCACGTGTGTATGTGTGCATGTGTGTTTGTACTTAATTTTGTTTAGATGTATACACCAAGGATTAGAATTGCTTTGTCATAGGAGTATGAATAATATTGTACTTTGATAAATATGGTCAGTTTTCCAAAGTGGTTGTGTCAGTTTATACTCTCATCATCAGTGTTTCTGTACTGCAATTTTTTTATCCCCTCATCAACACTTGGTATTAATGAACTTTTAAATTTTAGTAATCTTGGTGGGTGTTTAGTGATACTGTAATATGGATTTAATTTATATTTCCCTGATGACGAATGAAATTGACTTCTATTTGATTATCATTCAGTTGGATTTCCTCTTTTGTGAAATGCTGGTTCAAGTCTTTTTCCTGTTTTTCTGTTGGGTTATGTTTTTTTTCTTACTGGCTTGTGGGAGTTCTTTATATAGACTAGATACCAGTTCTTTGTATATCCTATGTCTAAATTGTCTTGACTATTTCTCACTCAGCAGCACTTTTTGCATTCTTATCCTTCAGGATACTAGAAAACTATTAGTCTTCACTATTCCATCTAGATGGTCCAGTGGAACCTTTTTATTTTTTTTAATTTAAAAGTAACTTTATAAATAACGTACAGAAGTACGAATAAAGGGATAAGGAAAACAACTTACTAGAAGTTTTAATAAAACTTTAAAAGAATAAAAATCATTGCATCAAGTAAATTTTGGCACAGAAACATTATAGAAGATGAAATAATTGTGTCATGTATTCTTTGAGCAAAGCAAAATGGTCTAAGTTCTTGGCCAAAGATACATGAGGAGGTCTTTCTGTTTAATAGCTGGATGACAATGCCATATTTCCTTTCTGTCCTTAGAAATATATTGTTCACATCCTCTCTCGAGTTTGAGAATATTTATCTAGAATATTGTCATCCAAGGACTCTTTAGAGATTCGCTTGTATGATTAATTTCACGTTTTTATTAGAACCTGGAGTATAGCTGTCTGCATTTATCTTTACTTCATCTAATAATTTTGACACAACTTTCTCTGACACTTTTCTTTGTCAGGATATGAAAATTTCTCAGTTCTCAATTGTGCTCAATGAAGCCTAAAAGCAAACTGCAATATTTGGGCGATCCAGGAGGGGCGACAACTCATTTCACAGTTTTGTCGTTCCTTTGCTGTCTTTATATTCTAACCTTTAGCGTAGTTGGGGGTAAGTGATAAGTAATGATGAATAATAATGAATTCTAGGATAAGCAAATCACAAAATATTTCATTATATAGAAAAAAAGTCACTGAAGATCCCGTAATATGTCTTAGATTTATGAAAGAATTCAATGAACCTATATGGTAATTGCAAGATAGTTCTGTTTTTCAAAAGGTGAATTTTCTCTCTGTTCTTAGGAAGGCCTGTAAGAGATAAAGTCATGAACTATCAGTCCTTAAAAACAACTGTTTAAAAAAAATTTTAAAAACTAAAATTGGATCCAGTGAGCTGAAATGAACCCTAAGAGTTAATGATATCTTTTGATTAATAGATATTCTTGGTTTTTTAATTTAGTAGTCTAATTTACTGATCTTTTCTTTATGATTTGTGCTTTTTCATGTCCTGTTTAAGAAATCTTTGCTTACTCTAAGGTCATAAACATGTTATTGTATTTTGTCTTTTATTGTTTTACCTTTTATTTTAAAATCAACAATCCATATAGAATTGGTTTTTTTTTTTTTTTTTTTTTTTTGGTTAACGTATGGTAAGAGACAGGGTATAAAGTTCATTGTTTTCCATGTGGCTGTCAAGTTGACTCCAGTACCATCTACTGAAAAAAAGCATCCTTTTCTTACTGCTTGGCAGTGTCTCCTTCATCATAAGTGAATACATGTGTGGATTTGTCTGTGGACTCTTTCTTTGGTCTGTTTGTCCTTCCACCAGTGTTGTATAGTTTCAATTTCTGTAGCTTCAGAGTGAATCCTGCCATCTCTTAGTGTGCGTCCTCCAGGTCTGTGTTTCTAGATCAGGGGTGACCAAACTGTTTCTGGAAAGGGCCGGGTGGTAAATGTTTTTCGGTTTTGTGGGCCACATTTAGTCTCTTTCAAACATTTTTCTTTGTTCCTTTCTTTAGCCTATAAAATGTTTTTAAAATTACTGTTAACTGGGTTTGACCCATGAGCCGTAGCTTGCTGACCCCTGATCTAGATTATTTTAACTATTCTTGGTCCTTTCTATTTCCCCTATAATGTAAGCAGCTTGTCAGTTTAAAAAAAAAAAACTGGTGGAATTTTGATGAACATCGTACAGGTTCTATTGATGATATTGAGGAAGAACTGACATTTTTATAATATCAAGGTTTCAGATCAGTTTTACCCACTTGTTGTTAGTTTTAGGATTGGAAATATGACCTCTTCCATTCTGTAACTGTTAGCAAGGGGCTATTAATACCATACTTTTTCTTAATTCTTCCATTTTCATGGCTGTTTCTGTTTATAATAATTACTTCTCTTTGGAATTTTGATTTTAAGATCTTAGTTATACATATTAGAAAATGGCATTTGACGTGAAAACCAAAAGGGCAGGCATTTGATTCCAGAATTTAGCATCTTGTGATTACCATGATCTGCTGATGTGAGTGTGTTTATATAAATATTGTGATAATCAGACATTATTATCTTGTTTAAGGGTATTTATATTTCTATATCCCTCTTAAGTTTTTGTACCCAATTTGGATTATATTTTTTGTATCGCATTTTGAAATTTTTGTTCCTAGTTCTAATGGTCTCATGCCTAGTTTTAGGATTTTCTTTAATGTTTACAGTAAATATTTAATGACATAGATACTTACAAAGGAAGCTAAGAGGAAAAAAAAACAGGATTAAATTTATCTTTTAGAAGTTTCTGAAATACCTAACTATACAAGCAAAACTTTTCAAAATATTTAAACCCCAGATATTTGTCTCTTTTTCATTTCGTCTAGCCAGTGTGCATTGTGTGCTTTGTGTGATTGAGCAGGTGTGTGCTGTTTGTACTTTATTTCCAATACATTTTTATATGTCAAAAAGGTCATAGTATTTCATTGTGTTGATGTGAAGATGGCTTATTTTTGCACATATGTTTAATATGAGTAACTTTTAATATATTTGTTCCAAGGACCGAAAAGTTCTTTACTTTTATAAATCAAAAAGGTTTTGATAGTTTGACATTTTGTAACATCCTTGAACTTTGAAAAATTGGTTGCCATTTGTATGTAGTGTTGAAAGTATATTTCAGTTGGTTTAACATATTTCTGACCACCAAAATAAAAATAAAATGATGTTGCTTGGCTGCTGGTCAGCAATTTAATGTGAAAGCAAAACACCCTCCCCTTTCATGGACACTGTATTATATATGCAGGCGTGAGGTTTACACAAGTGATTTCATTACCTCTTACAGCTTTTCTGCCTTGTTCATTTCTTTATTTTCACACCTTTTAGTGCTTCCCGCTTCCTTTATCCTTTCCTCTGGCCTTTGCACGTGCTCTGCTCTCTGTTCTTAATCCCTTTTATGTCATCTTTTGCTTTATCGATTCCTATTTTTCCTGCCCTGGGGATGGGACTTCTACAGTTAATGTGTTGAGAACCTTCAGTGAGTCAGACATTGGGAATACTTCATTGAGCAAGACCAGCGTGCCCCACATTTATCAAATTCTGTTCTGATTGCTGATTTACTTGTCTCATTCTTCTTACGGACTATGAACTCCTTGCGGTTAGGTATCAAGTTATTTACAGCAGTAACACAATACTTGACAATTAGTAGGGGTTCAATAAATGTTGCATATGCCAAATATCTCAGTTATGGGTAAAATTCTCAGGGCATTCACAGTTTAGTTAGAAAATAGTTTATTCATTCTGAAGTTGATTATAATACTACCTAACATATTAAAGAATGTTCTTATACTGATTTGTGTATTGTGTATAGTCTTCTCTTACAGCTGATAGGAGCTAATAATTCCTGAATTGAATACAGAACAGATGATTTTACACATCTTTAATGGCCTAACGTGTTATTCTAGGCACTTTAATAAATTGATGAATGTAACTTCAAGAAAAGGAACCAAATCATCACAAAGCCTGAAATGGCATACTTTTTTCCTTCATAAATATATGGTCTCTATCCTTAGCATTGAGACATACTGTTTTTTTGGCTGGGTCATGCAGCTTGAGGGGTATTAGTTCCCCAACCAGGGAACAAAGTGGAAGCATGGCATCCTAACCTGGACTTCCTGTGGTGTACCTTTGACCAGCAGTTGGTCAGCTCCTTTCCCCTTTGTCCAGCAATAGCTGTGTCAAGCCTTCATTATTTTGTATAGACATTCTGTGCTATTGCTGCCTTCTCTGTCTCAGCAAACATTATTTCTCTTTGTATCCTTAATTTTTCTCCTTGCCCCAGAGAATCAAGGCTTTCAGGCCCAGTGAAATTTACTTCTCTGCCTTACCACTACTTCAGTTGCCATCCTCATAGTTCTTGTGGTCTCAGAAGAAGCCCTTTTCCTGGTTAAAGCTAACACTCTTTGTGTGTCTGTTAAATCCATTGTTAATAAAAATGATACATACATATAATTTTTTTAAAAATCAAGAGAAACAACTGCCCACTGCTCCAAACCACTGTCAATGTGTTTCCTAAGGACAGCTTCTAATTGTTCAGCTGTTTCTTTTGGTAATTACCTTATAGTACTAAAGAATGTGCTGTTCCTTTTGTCATTTATACATTTTAGATACTACTTATTTACTTCCTGTTCTGATAGGTAAAATTTAGTTCTTCTACTATTCTGTAACCCCATTTGCCCAATGATATTTATATCATTATTCTAAAATAAATCAGTAAGTAATGTTGTTCATAGAGGTAAGCAGTATACTGTGATTACATTTTCTTTAGTGTAGTAACCTTTTTTTTTTAGAATTTCCAGTTGCTGTTCTTCTTGCAACATCTTTAAATAATCCTCTTAACTCCAGTCCCCAAAGTGACATCTTTTTCTCTTGAGCTCTCTCTCCCAAATTCATGCATCCTCTTGCTTTTACCTGGATTGGTTGGCTGCTCTGAAGATCTGTCATATGGCTATTATTCTGTCATTTCCTTTGACTCTTATTCTAGATTGGATTCACGGTTTGTTGAGTCTCATGGCTTTCTGTTTGTGGTGTAGTGCCTCTTTTTCCTGGAGTGCTTGTTCAATTAACTAAAAAATTGTGGGTTGGAAGTAAGTTCCCTGAATTCTTGTATGCCTGAAAATGTTTTAATCTAACCTCACACTTGATTAATAATTTGAATATATAATTTGAGGTTGAATATATTTTATTATAATTTATTTAAACTAAAAAACAAAAGAAAATAAAAAGTTTACCCATTTCTCCCACCTCCCACACCCCACCTCTGGCAACTATCAATGTGTTCTCTGTATCTAAGAGCTTGGTTTTTTAATTAATTAAATTTTTGTCTAAGATTCCACGTCTAAGAGAGGTCATATGGTATGCCTTTCTCTGACTTATTTAACTTAGTTAGCATAATTCCCTGGTGGTCCATTTATATTGTCACAAATGGCAAGATTTCATTCTTGTAACATTCCATCTAATGTATATGCTGCATCTTCTTTGTCCATTCATTCATCAGTGGACACATAAGTTGTTCCCGTATCTCGGCTATTTTAAGTAGTGCCGCAGTGAACATGGCGGGGCGCTGAGGGGCATGTGTCTTTTTGAATTCGTTTTTTCGTTTTCTTCTCCAGTAAATACCCAGAAATGGAATTGCTGGGTCATATGATAATTCTATTTTTAGTTTTTCAAAGCGCCTCCATACTGTTTACCATAGTAGCTACACCAATTTACATTCCCACCAACAGTGCGCAAGGGTTCCCTTTTCTCTGTATCCTTACCAATGCATGTTATTTCTAGTCTTTTTGACAATAGCCTTTCTAACAAGTGTGAAGTAGCATCTCATTGTGGTTTTGATTTGCACTTCCGTTATTGGTGTAGGGCATCTTTTCACGTATCTCTTGGCCATCTGTATGTCTGCTTTGGAAAAATGTCTGTTTAGATCTTCTGCTCATTTTAAGATCAGGTTGTTTCATATTTTGCTATTGAGTTGTATGAGTTCTTTCTGTATTTTGGAATTAGCCCTTTATCAGATACATGAACGTGCTCAGTCGTGTCTGATTCTTCGTGATTCCATGAACTGTAGTCTGTCAGGCTCCTCTATCCATGGAATTTCCCAGGCAAGAATACTGGAGTGGGTTGCCATTTCCTTCTCTAGGGGATCTTCCACACCAGGGGATCGAACCCAAATCTCCCACTTTGCAAGCCGACTCTTTACCAGCTGAGCCACCAGGGAAGCCCATCAGATACATGATTTGCAAATATTTTTTACCATTCAGTAGGCTGCCATTTCATTTTAGTGATGGTTTGCTTCACTGAGCAGAAGCTTTTTAGTTTGATGCAGTCCTACTTGTTGATGTAGGCCTGCTTTCGTTTCTTTGCTTTTGATGTTTAGAATCAAAAAATCATTGCCAAGACCTATGTCAAGGAGCCTACTGCCTTTTGTTTCTTCTAGAAGTTTCATGATTTCAGGTCTTACACTTTCATCCATTTTGAGTTAATTTTTGTGTATGATATACAGTAGTAGTTCAGTTTCATTCTTTTGCATGTGGCTGTCTGTTCTCAGTAACATTCATTTAAGAGACTATCCTATCTCCATTGTATATTCTTGGCTCCTTTGTTATGAATTAGGTGACTGCATGCTCCTGGGTTTGTTTTTGGGTGCTCTCTTCTGTTCCATTGATATGTATGTTTGTTTTTGTACCAGTGCCATAGTATTTAATAGTTTCCAGTTCAGTTCAGTCGCTCAGTTGTGTCCGACTCTTTGTGACCCCATGGACTGCAGCACGCCAGGCCTCCCTGGCATCACCAACTCCTAGAGTTTACTTAAACTCTTGTCCATTGAAGTTGAACATAATTTAGGATCAGTGTTTAGGGTCAGCAAGCATTCTCTTTTCTTCTGTTACCTAGTATAACTGTTGTGCTGTTCTGATTCATTTCCTTTTTAGATGGTTTCTCCCTACTACTAGAAAATTTTTATTTAATCTTCATTATTTTAATATTTTATAGTGGTTTGTATTTGTTCAGTATTATTAACTGTACTGGATACTTAGTGAACTGGGCCCTTTCCATCTGGAAATTAGAGTCTAACTCTGGGAAATTTCTTTGTCCTATTTCTTCATTTATTTCTTTATTTTTTTCTCTTGTTTTCTGTTTTTCTTTTTCTGGAACCCCTGATTTGTAGGATTTTGAACCGGCTATATTTCTTTCTGTTCTCTCTCATTTTGTTAAACTTTCTGAGATACTTCTGGTCCTTTTATTGCCTTTTTTATTTTGAGAATTAAATAATTTCTATAGTTCTGCTTCTGATCCTTTTTTATATATAGCAAATTGTTCTTGATTTACTGATACTATATCTTAAGAATTCTCTCTGAGGATACTAACTTGAGAGTTGTTTATTTTTAAGTTCTCTTCTGCTTTTTTGCATTATTGCTCTTTCTTCCAGATCCATATTCTCTTCCTTTCATTTTGGAGGCATTCCTCAAATATATTGTGATCTTTAGTTGTCCATTTATACTTGAGAGGAAGACAGTGAAACTGATGGGGCACTGTTTATGCATGTGGAGGGGGGCTCATCAATTGTCAGACTTTGCTGTAGGAGGCCAGAGGATTGTCTGCTAATGCTAGGGGACCCTCAAATTCAGGCATTTAGAGACAGTTCAAGCCCAGGGAATGGCTGATCGATGATTTAGAATATGGATTTTAATTTACATCATTTTAGCCGCAGGTCTTACCTAGTCTTTTCCCCAGCATCCCTGGCATCTGAGAATCCTGACCTTCTCTGGGTTTCTGTGGGCAAGCCAGACCCATTTTGATTGTACCCTCCTCTGCTCCCGGCAGTCTAAACTGCAGCTTCTTCTTGCTCCATGTGTCACCACTCATGTTTGTTCTTTGTTGTCTAGAGTTTAAAAACAAAATTCTCATCTGCTGGCTGCCCCTTCTCTCTGTTTATGGTGAGTTTATGCATTTTTAAATTCCTTGTGATGATTCTGTGTCAGCTTGACTGGGCTGAAGTACATTTCCCAGAGTTCTCTTGCTTCTGTGTTTCTGGTTAGGGTGGGTCACAGGGTGGGGGGGATTTTGTATCTAACAGGAAATATTTATCCCTGGACAACCAAAAACCTTCTAACCATTTTCCCAGAAAAGATTATAAAGTCTCTGTTTTTTTTTGTTTTGGGGGAAATCAACTTTGTTCTCCCTAGCTGGCTCACGTCCCTCTTTGATAGTCTGTGACTGAAATTCTGAGATATAAAGTTAGCTAGTACTAATACATCTTATGTTAGATGATAAGGAAGAAGAATCAGTCAGAAATATCTGACTAATAAATATGTATATATTTAAACATTTCATAGCAAATGTTGAGGAAGAACTACTCTACACACCCATTATTTCTGCAACTGGTCATGTAATTTCAGTTGGTGTTTATAACTACCTTCTTTCTCTACTTAATCCATATTCTCTTTGCTCTCAGCGAGTACCTCAG
This sequence comes from Bos mutus, assembly GCF_027580195.1. Lineage (NCBI taxonomy): Eukaryota > Metazoa > Chordata > Mammalia > Artiodactyla > Bovidae > Bos > Bos mutus. Next base: position 22,682,962 of record NC_091626.1, on the reverse strand, counting down.
CTTGTCCAGGTTCCTTGCCTGATGAAGTGTCCCAAACTTTCATTCTTGAAAGGTCTAAGGTATTCTCAGCCCTGCCTGGATTGAGTAATTGTAGTTTTGTCTTGACTTTAGTCATAGGACATGAAAGGTAGTAAGGAGTGTCCTGGAGGATCTCTTCCATTCCAGACATACCCTCACCCTCATTGTATAAAAAGTACCCAGTTTCCCCTTGAAAGACAGTATTACTCACCCCAGCCAGTACAGTAATAACTCCCTTCTTTGCCTGTCGATTCAGAACCCAAAGTGGCCAGATGGCAGTCTGAACTGAAGTTTTAATAGAGTCCTTGTGTCGCCCGATGGAAGCATTCCTCCCTTTGAAACTGAGACTTCCAGATCAGCAAAGCCTAACGTCACAGGGATAGGAAGTAAATATTTTGCTGAAACTGAATTTATTACTCTCATTTATTTCCCTAACTAATGAAAGAAAAACCCTTCTGTTTCTCTTTAGAGGCATGAAAGGCATCACTATCACCTCAGCCAGAAACCTTGGAACCATCCTAGTTCTTCCTTTTCCAGTATTTTAAATCGCACCTGTTAGAAAATTTATCAGCTTTACCTTCCTTCACATCTCTCACTTTTATCTCCTCCTTTTCCTCATTCAGTCACCTTCTTAGAACAGACTTCACTTTCACTTACTTAGACTGTAGAGACAGTGTACCATCAACTTTTCCCACTTATCCATCTGCTACTTTTCTGCTGGAGCAATCTTTTAAAAATAAGATACTTAGCGTCTCTGAGTGCTTAAGGTAATTTCTAACTCTTTGTGCAAGCTCAGTCACTTCAATCATGTCTGACTCTGCGACCCCATGGACACTACAGTCCATGGGAATTCTCCCATGGCAAGAATACTGGAGTGGATTGCCATGCTCTCCTCCAGGGGATCTTCCCGCGTGGCTCTTATGTCTCCTGCATTGGCAGGCAGCTTCTTTAGCACCCACGCCACCTGGGAAGCCCTCTAACTCCTTATCCAGCTGAATTAATTCATCTGTTATAACAGAGATCCAAAGTCCACGGTTTTAACAAGTTGGAGGTTTGTTCTCTTTTAGGACTTATGTGGTGACTCTACAGTGTCAAGAATCCAGATTCCTTCTCATTTGTTACTTTACCATCTCTTATTATGTGGTCCATATCTACATGGTTCAGGATGCCCCACCACCATATCAGAGCCAGCATGAAAAAGAGAATATGAAGAGAAGAATGTGTTCTTCCCTTTAAGTTTACCACTCAGTTCAGTTCAGTCGCTCAGTTGTGTCCGACTCTTCGCGACCCCATGAATTGCAGCACGCCAGGCCTCCCTGTCCATCACCAACTCCCGGAGTTCACTCAGACTCACGTCTATCGAGTCAGTGATACCACCCAGCCATCTCATCCTTTGTTGTCCCCTTCTCCTCCTGCCCCCAATCCTCCCAGCATCAGAGTCTTTTCCAATGAGTCAACTCTTCGCATGAGGTGGCCAAAGTACTGGAGTTTCAGCTTTAGCATCAGTCCTTCCAAAGAAATCCCAGGGCTGATCTCCTTCAGAATGGACTGGTTTAATCTCCTTGCAGTCCAAGGGACTCTCAAGAGCCTTCTCCAACACCACAGTTCAAAAGCATCAATTCTTCAGCGCTCAGCCTTCTTCACAGTCCAACTCTCACATCCATACATGACCACTGGAAAAATCATTTTCACTGTCAGTTCATTGGGGGCTGCAAGTTCTCCCTGCAAGAGAGTTTGGGAAAGAGAGTCTTTAGTCTGGCTATCCTTATGTCTTGCTAAAAATGGAGAGGTTCAATTACAGTAAGAAAATGGAAATGTGTGTTGGAGGAGTACCAGTAGTCTGTGGCGCCGAGGTACACAGGGTCTTCTGGGAGTTGACCTTGCCTGTCCCTTTACCTTACCTCTCGGTGTGCTGCTGTTCCACTCCTTCTTTCCCGGCCGTCCCAGACTTTGTCTCCTCTTTCCTTCAGCCATGCCAAACTGCACTTCCAAACATGCTATGCTGGTATGTGTTTTTCTGCTTTTCCTCATAATACTTCCTTAACCTGAGAAATCCTTGCCACCCACTTGCATCAGCTCCAGTATTCTCTGTTAACCTGGTCTCTGAGAATTTGTTTCTTAAGAGTCAACTAAAGCATTTTCTGTTATAGAAAGCCTTTATGGGACAACACCACCTTCACTCTCAGAGAGTTGACCATTCTCTCCTCTGTTGTCCTTATTATATGCAGATAGATGTTAGTCATTGCATCTTCTGGCAATTATTTACACTTAGATTCTTTCTCTTCTGTTGTAAGCCCTATGAGGACAAAGAATTGTTCTTTGAGGGCAAAGAACATTTTATTCTTGTATCTCTTGGATTTAGCGTAGTACTCGACAGAGGATATACGCTAAATATTTATCAAATGTGCAAGTGGGTCCATAGCAGAATATCTTGGTCCAGATTTTTAAATGTTGGGGCGTGCTCTTAAGACATAGCTGGCTGCTGTTTTTTAAACTTTTGTCAGTTAGTCAAGATGATAATGTTAGCTCCAACAATATTTATACTCATCCTATGTTAACATTGCTAATTGTTTCATTTTTAGGTTTTAGTTATAATTTAACTCTAAAAGTACTCTTAGAATTAGCTATGGGACTTTTTTTTCCCCCTGTTTGACAAGAATGGACTTTTCTGTCTTTATTAAGGCACAATATTAATCATTGCTTTTTAACAATTCAGTATATCAGTGACTTGCTGCAGGAGATTTGTCCTAAGACCTTCTGAGCTCTGCCACCTTAACATAATGGTTCTAAGATATTGGTATCTCAGGATTTGTTTAATGACTAACAGTCATTTTTGTAAAAAAAAATTCTAAGGCAAGATTGCCTTAAATATTTTTACATGGAAAAAAATTTTTTTTCTGCTTTACTGTCTTGAGTAATATCTTTTGTTTTACTTGTAGATTTGATGGTCCTCGAAGATTTGAGGATTTAGGGTCAAGGTGTGAAGGACCGAGACCCAAAGGGCCTCGTTTTGAAGGAAATCGCCCCGATGGGCCAAGACCCAGATATGAAGGTCACCCAGCAGAGGGCACTAAAAGCAAATGGGGAATGATTCCCCGGGGGCCAGCATCTCAGTTCTATATTACCCCCAATACATCCCTCAGCCCTCGACAGAGTGGACCACAGTGGAAAGGCCCCAAACCAACTTTTGGACAGCAACATCAGCAGCAACCTAAGTCACAAGCAGAACCAGGAAACAAAGAACCATTAGCAGACACCAGTAGTAACCAGCAGAAGAATTTTAAAATGCAATCAGCTACATTTCCCATTGCTGCAGATGTAAAGGATGGCAAGGCGGCTCAGTCAAATGAGAATCTAAGCGACTCTCAGCAAGAGCCACCTAAAAGCGAAGTCTCGGAAGGGCCCATAGAGCCTTCTGATTGGGACCAGGATTCTCACAGTATGGAGACTCAAATGGACAAATCCCAAGCTGTTACTCACCCTGTGCCCCTTGCAAATAAAGCTGTACCTTCTCAATCTACTTTTCCCTCAAAAACAGGGGGGATGGAGGGAGGAACAGCAGTAGCAACATCATCATCACTAACTGCAGATAATGATTTTAAACCTTTGGGTATTGGTCTGCCCCATTCAGAAAACAACCAAGATAAAGGGCTACCTCGGCCAGATAACAGAGACAATAGGTTAGAAGGCAATCAAGGCAGCAGCTCATCTTACAGAGGTCCTGGGCAAAGCAGAATGGAAGACACACGGGATAAAGGACTAGTCAGTAGAGATCGAGGCCAGGCAATCAGCCACGGCCCAGGGTTGATCAAGCAAGAAGACTTTCGTGATAAAATGATGGGTAGAAGAGAAGACAGTCGAGAGAAGATGAGCAGAGGAGAAGGCAGCCGGGACAGAGGGCTGGTGAGGCCGGGAAGCAGTCGGGAGAAAGTGCCAGGTGGTCTGCAAGGCAGCCAGGACAGAGGTAGAGCTGGCAGCCGAGAAAGGGGACCACCCCGGAGGGCTGGCAGTCAGGAGAGAGGACCCCCTCGAAGACCTGGGAGTAGAGAGAGAGTGCCACCCCGGAGAGCTGGGAGCAGGGAGAGGGGACTGCCTCGAGGGCCTGGTGGTCGGGAGAGGGGACTGGGAAGACCAGAATTTGGTCGTGACAGAGGTCCATTTAGACCAGAACCAGGAGACGGTGGGGAAAAAATGTATCCATATCACCGAGATGAGCCTCCTAGGGCTCCTTGGAACCATGGAGAAGAGAGAGGGCACGAAGAGTTCCCATTAGATGGTAGAAATGCTCCAATGGAACGAGAAAGACTTGATGATTGGGATAGAGAGAGATACTGGAGAGAATGTGAACATGACTATCAAGATGATACTCTAGATCCGTATAACAGAGAGGACAGGTTTTCAGCCCCATCTCGATCTCATGATGGGGATAGACGAGGCCCATGGTGGGATGACTGGGAGAGAGATCAGGATATGGACGAGGACTACAACAGGGAAATGGACAGGGACATGGACAGGGATGTGGACCGCATCGGAAGACCCGTGGATATGTATGATAGAAATTTGGATAATGAGTGGGACAGAGATTATGGGAGACCACTGGATGAACAAGAATCGCAGTTTCGTGAACGAGATATTCCGTCTCTTCCACCTTTACCACCCCTCCCACCTCTCCCACCTATGGATAGATACCGGGATGATAGATGGAGAGAAGAAAGAAACCGAGACCATGGGTATGATCAAGATTTCCGTGATAGGGGTGAGTTGAGGATCCGAGAGTATCCAGAAAGACGAGATATCTGGCGGGAAAAGCGAGATTATATTCCTGACAGAATGGACTGGGAAAGAGAACGATTGTCAGACAGATGGTACCCATCTGATGTGGATAGACATTCCCCCATGGCGGAACATATGCCTTCACATCATTCTTCTGAAATGATGGGGTCGGATGCAAACTTAGACTCTGACCAAGGCCTTGGAGGGGTAATGGTTCTCAGTCAGAGGCAGCATGAAATCATTCTGAAAGCTGCACAAGAACTGAAAATGCTTCGGTAAGTTGACTACTTAAGATCATTTCTTCTAGAACAAGCCACATGCATACTTCTCTTTTTAAAACGATGATGTGATATATTTGAATGGAATCATTTTAAGTTTTTAACCACATAATTTTAATTTTAATTTCTAGTCATTGTTGTTTTAGGGTAGGATGGCTGTTTAGGAACTGTGTTAATTATAAACTTATGTCCTGAAAAATGAAAATTTGGTAGCCATTCTTGACTTTTATAGATATGTTGCTGACATGTCATACCTGTGATTATGTCAAGTTCAGACTTCAACTTTCCAGTACTCTGGGTTTCACAGAGCTCGTATGTAAAATCCTTTATTCCCCCTCTTTGTTACTAGATCTGATAGACTTCATATTTACTAATCTTTGGTATAACTTTGGAAAGTGTTGGAAGGATTTATATTTTTCTCTTTTGAAGCTAAGAATGGTTTACCTGGAAGCAGCCTCAGATTTGTCTAACTATTGATTCTTCCTTTTGGGAATGTTTGATCTTTCATTATAACCAGAAGCAGCTATCTCTGCTTGAGGTTGTTACTTGTTTCTATATAAGCAAATATTTTCTTTGTGAAATGGAGAATAGAATTTAGATTTCTTGACTTACAATCACCTATGTATATAGGTATCTACATAACACTTCCCATTAGTAGCCGTAATAATAAAGGTTAACATTGATTGCACATTTGCTATATACCAGGGACTGTACTAAGTGCTTTGTATGTATTGATTTATGTAATCCTTAGGAGTCACTGACAGATTACAATGAGAAATTACTTTTTGAATAATTTCTTATGAATTAGCAAATTTTTTGCAAAAATAAATTAATGGTTAGTTTTTTATATATTCCAGTATATTGTTTCTTTCATTTTTTCAATTCTGGTCTATATTTGTAGATTATGACAATTAAATTATAGCTGAAGCTTTATAACTGGGAAAGTATGATGAGGAAAAATACATATAAAATGAAAGATCAGATGCCTCAGGCAACACAACAAATTTCTGTGGTCTACAGAAGATACACTTTAAGGGATTTAACTTTTCCAGATTGCTCATGAAGATGTAGAAAGCATGTTATGGAACACTTAGCTACTACTATTTTCACTTTTAAATTATGGATATCTTTAACACCTACTCTGTGCTGGCACTGTGCTGATAATTTACTGTGTTATCGTCTCAATCTTCGTATTTCAAATCCTTATCTTAAAGGACTGCAAAGATAAGTAGTAGTATTCTCGCTTCACTAAGACTCAAGAGAGTACCACTTGGCTACTAGAATTGGTAAACCTAGAATTTGAAGTCTGTCCAACTCTAAAGTCTTTTTTCTTTAAGGAGAACACTAAGCTGATTGATGTTACTCAGCTACCAAGGTTTCTTCCCTTTTTGAAATTTCCTTTTCATCCATTATTGCTTTGTATAGAAATGCTGGATAAAAGTTACTTCATCATTCCTTTTAAAAAGCTCTTTCTAGGCCACATAATTAAACAAAATATGTGAAATGATGGGTAATAATGGTCACAGTTGAATACACGTCAGCCATATTGTGTCAGGAAAGTCACAATATGAGTTACATGAGGCAGAAAGTAATCTTTTTCTTACACTTGACCCTTTGTGTTCACTTGGGTCATTACACTTTGCAGAATGGTAGGAAGAAAATTGTAAAAGGTCTGAAGAGGTTGTGGTACATGTTGTTATGTGTTGATTGTGGATGTAAGACAAAGTGAAAGGAATTTGACCAGCCATTTAAAGAGAATCTTGAAGAGTTACATAATTACTCTTTAGGAACATGAAGTGTTGTTTTTAAAGGTTTAGGCTACCCATTGTTCTCACCATATACAAGAGGGGCCTTAAACTAAAATGCCCACCAGAACCAGACAGGTAACTAAAATGAGTGAAAGTGGGCCAGTTTAACTCTACTGAGTGTGAGGATTGTAGCAAAGCGCTTCATCTAAGGCTGGCAGCCGCTGCTCCACTGAGTGATTGCTGGCATGTGGGAGTGTAGGCCCAGTGTTTCCTAATTGCAAGTTTGAATTTATATTGAAAAGTATGTATTTTTTTGCTTTGTAAATAGTGTCAACTAGCACAGATTTTTTAAATTGATAATGAAAGCCAAATTGTAAAAAGCCTTTTTGTGTGTTCATATATATCCAAGTACATTTGGCCCACGTGCCACCATTTTTCAACCACTTATCTAAAGACTACTGAATGAAAAAAAATCAGCAAGAGATTTTGGTTGGATAAATGAAAAACATGACAAGTAGGTGAGATACTAAAACAGACTGAAGAGGCAGGTTCTAGAATCGATCCTTTCTAGATCTTCATAACTTATCATTATTTATAGGTTGTAGATGTCTGATAAGTTAGCTCGTAAAGACAAAAAAGTATTACCCTGGAGATGTTTTATGAGTACTCTATAGAGAGTTTGAAACAAGGTGTTTAGTTTCCTTTTTTGTTTTTCAATATTAATTATAGTTACTTAGGAACGGAAAACACATGCCTTAAATACAATGGCAATTTTATTTGTTTACAGAGAACAGAAAGAACAGCTTCAAAAGATGAAAGACTATGGGTCTGAGCCTCAAATGCCTGACCATCTGCCACCCCAGGATTCAAGATTACAGAATACACCTTCAAGACCTGGATTGTATCCGGTACGGGAAAATAATGTACTCAGAAAAATGAAATGGTTCTCACTTTGTATGTTTGTATGTCGTTTGATTTTTTGTTGTTGTTGTTTTACAATAAGTATAATTTTCCTCTGTAAAAAATGAAAATTCTGGAAAAGTGAAAAACGCTAATGGTAATGAACCTTTGAGAATCTTAGGAGTATGGTCGGAAGTGTGACAGAAATGCTTTCCCCTTACAGTTTAAGTACACCAAGCACATCAGAACTACGTATATGGCTCTGTGTTCAGAAAACTATAAAATTTTCTTGGTGATCCTTTTTGTTCAGATAGTCCTATTTTTCATCTGGACTATGCAAGGATTCCCTGTGAGCCCTGCTCATGTGAGCTTCCTAGCCTCCCTACCTGTTCAAACTCCTAGTCTTAGCTAAGGAAAGGGATAGAACATCATGCCCCAATTCAGGCAGTGAAGTTATGTTAAAGAGTCACGTGATTAAGTTCTCTGCCAGAACCCTTATGGTCCTGTATTTCGATTGTCTGTTTTCTTGTCTGTCTTGCCTTCTGTCTTATTTTGCCTATTCTTCATAAGGATAGGAACTATGTCTTTTATCTTTGTATTTCTTAGCAAACAGTAGAAGCTCTAGATTATAAATCCACATTTCTGCTTTATTTACTTGATAAATCATAAACATTTTAATGTTTTGCTACATGCTTTATATTTTTGATGTGTAATAGTTTATTAAAACTATTCTGTTTCTGTTAGACCTTTGTTTCTAATCTTTTACTCTTATTAATGTAATGTTAATGAATGTCTTTATATCAAATTCATAATAGTTTTAGTATTTCTTTATTGAAGTATAGTTGGTTTACAGTGTTGTGTTAATTTCTGCTGTATAGCAAAGTGATTCATATATCTATGTATGTCTGTGTGTGTATATATGTGTACTTATACATATGTGCATTTTAAGATGTTCTCCATGCTGCGGTTTGTCTCAGGATATTGGCTAGTATCCTCTGAGCTGTGCAGTAGTGCCTTGTTGTTTGCCCATTCTGTGTATAAGCTCACATCTGCATTCTTTTTTTCTACAAACCACAATGCATTATGCTTCAAATTCTTATTTTAGGTATCTTCTTAAAAGTACTTTTAAATTCCTAAAGATCCTTTAGGAATCCTTTTAATGACTAAAGAACAAGGACATTTTTAATGATTCCTGTAATGTAGTCAACAGCTCTCTAAAGCTGTGTTGTAGCCTTAGAAGCATCAGCTACTTAATATTTTTGGTAGATTGAATAGTTTAATAAAATGTTACAATATATTTGGTAGTTTTGATAATTAGTGAACATGACTATTTTCCAGTATTTGTTAATTACATTTCTTGTAAAAAAAAATCCTATTTTTGTTATCTATTTGACTCTTCAGGTTTTTCTTATGAATTTATGGTATAGATATTAATCCTTTCTAATGTAAATACTGTAGGGGTGTTTTGCTTTTCACAAATGTATGTGTTGCTATCACTGGGTACTATGAAGAAAACACTTTTTACTTATAGTCCAAAGAGTTCCTAAGATACGCACAACATGTCTGGACAGCTGTGCTCCAGATACAGTAGCTTTGCCATACAAAGGCATTTTCTAACACAGTTTAAAGTGCCGTAATCTAAAATTTATCTTTAGGTAGTAGTCATTTGTCTTTAACTCTAGCCTGTATTGGCCTCTTGATAAATGACATTCCTAACATTAGCCAAAATGTAATTTTGCTACTCAAAAAGTTTGTTTTTAAAGCCTAGCCTGTGTATGAGTAAATATGTAAGTAATGTGCATTATTGACTTTCCAAGGCCTGAAGTAACCGTCAGTGTGTTTGTCAATAGAACAAACAAGGCAGAAACACAGAAATAAATGGATAAAGAGTATTCAAATCAGAGATTACTTGCAAAGATTAAAATAAAATTTGACAATTGGATTTCAGTATTAAGTAGATAGGACCTATCTTCCCAGAGATTCTACTATTTCCGTAATACACATTTCAGTTGACATCCGGTGCTTGTCAGAGAGAATACTCAATGTCCGTTTGGTTTCTTTGTTTTGTCATTTCCCGTCACTGATGTCATGTGTTGCCACAGACAGCTATTGTCAACCAGATGAACTGGATAGAAGTGAGGGACCTAGCTAGAATTTGTTTCTCTCACTGGAAGTTCACTATTTTTGTGGAGGAGATAGGTCACTAGAGTGGAGAGAGAGTTTATAGCAGAGATTCTTTTTTTTTTTTTTTTTTTAGCAGAGATTCTTAAACGAAGTGGTGAACGTGAGATCGAGGCCAGGCAATCAGCCACGGCCCAGGGTTGGTCAAGCAAGAAGACTTTCGTGATAAAATGATGGGTAGGAGAGAAGATGAGCAGAGGAGAAGGCAGCCGGGACAGAGGGAGGGAGGAGGTGATAGTTTTGAGGGCAGTTTTTTTGGTCCCTTTTTTAAACCAACCTAATTGAGGTATAATTTACATACATCTAATTTGTCCATTTTTAAGTGTGTAATTCAGTGATATTTAGTAAATTTACTAAGTTGTGCAGCCATCACCATAATCCAGTTGTGTAACATTTTCATCACCCCAGTAAGGTCCCTTGTGCTAGTTTGCAGTTAATCCTCATTCCTACCCCAGGTCCCAGGCGACAGCTAATCTACATTTTCCAAAGTGGCTACACCATTTTACTTTCTAACTGTAAGTCCTAAGTGTCTTCGTGTTTCTTTATATCCTCGCCATCATTTGTTATTGCTGGTTTTATCAATTATAGCCATTCTATTGGGTATGAAATGGTACTTTATTGTGGTTTTAATTTGCATTTCTTTAATGACTAATGATGTTAAGCGTATTTTCATGGGGTATTGGCCATTCATACATCTTCTTTGGAAGAATATATGCAAATCTTATGGCCATATTTTTTGATTGTCTTTTAAAAGATTTTTATATTCTCAATATAAGTCCTTTATCAGATATGTGATTTGCATATATTGTCTCCCTGATGGTGTATTTTAAAGTACAGAAAGTTTTGAAGTTTGAATAAGTTCAGTGTAGTGAGAACCAGGTTTCTACTGATACGTGAACATATGATGGTATGCTCATTCATTAAGCCATTTACCCTCTTCTCCAGCCTCCAGGGTCCTACAGACCACCGCCTCCTATGGGTAAGCCACCAGGATCAATTGTAAGACCGCCTGCCCCACCAGCAAGATCATCTGTTCCTGTGACCAGGCCACCTATCCCAATACCGCCACCACCACCCCCTCCTCCTCCTCCACCACCGCCTCCTCCAGTGATAAAGCCACAAACTTCAGCTGTGGAACAAGAACGCTGGGATGAAGATTCTTTCTATGGCCTCTGGGATACAAATGATGAGCAGGGACTGAATTCGGAATTTAAATCTGAACCTGCAGCAATTCCATCTGCTCCAGTGTTACCACCCCCACCTGTTCACCCTTCCATCCCTCCTCCTGGCCCAATGCCTATGGGTATGCCACCCATGTCCAAACCACCACCAGTGCAGCAGACTGTTGATTATGGCCATGGCCGAGGTAGGTAAAAATGGCAGACTTGTACTTAGGATTCTAGAGGAATTGTCAGCTTCAACTTTGGCTTCCTTAAGCTTCACTCTTACTGTGTTTTTATCCTTATTTTTGTTTACCAGACATATCCACTAATAAAGTTGAACAGATACCCTATGGAGAAAGAATAACTCTGCGTCCAGATCCACTACCTGAAAGATCAACTTTTGAAACAGGTAGAGGTCTCAGGGAGATCAGTATTTTTAAACCTTTTTGGACCTATTTATCATATGATTTTCCTTTTGGTAAGATTATCTGGGCCTCCCTTTAATATAGCTAAAGGATTCATACGTTGAATATAGGGCAGCAGTTTATACTAGTTCTAAATTTAGATTTGTATTTTTCTGCTTTTATTTCAGGAAAAAAGGGATGTAGTTCTTAGCTTTAAATTAATTGTTTTTGCAGAGCATGCAGGCCAACGAGATCGTTACGACAGAGACAGAGATCGTGAGCCTTATTTTGATCGTCAAAGCAATGTCATGGCAGATCATCGAGATTTCAAAAGGGATCGGGAGACCCATAGAGATCGAGACCGGGATCGTGGTGTTATTGACTATGACCGGGATCGATTTGACAGAGAACGCAGACCTAGAGATGATAGGTATGCCGTGAAAACTATCTTTGCTGGGTGTGCAAATTACCATATACTTAAGTTCAGCCAAAGTCAGTGTAGTTAAGGGAAATTTAGTAAATGATGTATTTTTCTCATGCATGTGTGTGTATAATTTGGAGAGGGAAGAGTACCAATTTTCAGGAGACTTCGATTCTTGAGTTTTGCAAGCTTGACTTTCAGAGAGTTAAATGGGAGATGGAGAAAGGAAAGAGTATTGTCAACAGAGTTGTAATCATTGCTTAGTTAATAGGCAGACAATTAATTTTTGCTGTTTGTGAGCTCTGGCTGTGTGCATGCAAGGCAGATCTAAATGGAAAAGCAAAATAAAAATATAAATATTGACTATGAATGGTAACTACCCATAGAGAAAATTGGGCATATAATGGTGTTGCATTATAAGAGACCGCCATATGTTTTTTATTTACCAAAGCACTTCCTGTCAAACTTTGTAGGACTCAGTCATATCGAGACAAAAAAGAGCATTCCTCATCCAGAAGAGGAGGGTTTGATAGGCCTTCCTATGATCGCAAGTCTGACCGACCAGCCTATGAAGGACCGTCCATGTTTGGAGGTAGATTAGTGCCTAACTAACTATAAAGATGCTGAGAATTGAAAACTACAGGAGATGCTTTTGATTGTAGCTCTGGGTTTAAACTTTCAGAGTGAAATACACTCACAGATTTCTCAGAGATGGCAACATTATCACCAAAAAGAGTCATATGAAATAAAATGTAAATCTCCTTTTTTACATTATTAAAGAAATTTTGGAAGACAGAAACAAAATCACTTATAATCCTACCACCTACCTACCGTACCACAGCCATTGTAATTTTGTATATTTCCTCTCATTCTCTCTTCACATACATATTAATGAAGTTGTAAACAAAGTCTGCATACAGTTTCTTTATTGTGCTTGTTCTCATTGATACTATACTGTATATAATTTTCTGTATGTAAATCTATTATATTAATGGCTCTATGATAGTTCATCAAGTGAATAAGATGTAAGACTCTTATTTTTGAACACTTAGATTGCTTTTAGTTTTTCACTGTTATAAATTAGACTTAAATAAACTAGCAATTCATACCTATTTTATGTGAATAAGTTTTCCTAAGCTGGTGACTCGTTCTCATATATATTAACATATATATATATATATATATATTAGGAGGAGTGGAGAGCATTAAAATTTTAAATAATTACTATATAAATAGTAATCTTGTTCAACCGCTGGCATCCTAGGAGAACGAAGAAGTTACCCAGAGGAGCGAATGCCCCTGCCAGCTCCTTCAATAAGCCACCAGCCACCTCCAGCTCCACGGGTTGAGAAGAAACCTGAGTCTAAGAACGTGGATGATATTTTGAAACCACCTGGCCGAGAGAGCAGACCTGAGAGAGTGAGTCCTGTGGGGTTGACTAGTTTTATTGCAAATCAGAAGCTGATAAGAGATCTTTTTAGTATCCTGAACAGAACTTCTGTACTTTTCTGTGACATGGTATTTTATTTTTAATTTTTAAAAACTTATTTTATTGTAGTATAGTTGATATGCAAGGTTGTATTAACTTCTTCTGTATAGCAAAGTGATTCAGTTACATGTATAGATACATATTTTCATATGCTTTTCCATAGTTTAATCACAGGATATTGAACATAGTCCTCTGTGCTATACAATAGGACCTTATTGTTGTCTGCTGCTGCTAAGTCACTTCAGTCGTGTCCGACTCCATGCGACCCCATAGACAGCAGCCCACCAGGCTCCCCCATCCCTGGGATTCTCCAGGCAAGAACACTGGAGTGGGTTGCCATTCCCTTCTCCAGTGCGTGAAAGTGAAGTCGCTCAGTCATGTCTGACCCTCAGTGACCCCATGGACTGCAACCTTCCAGGCTCCTCCGTCCATGGGATTTTCCAGGCAGGAGTACTGGAGTGGGGTGCCATTGCCTTCTCCTAGTCTGTATATAATAGTTTGCATCTACTAATCCCAAACTTCAGTCTGTCCTCCCCCATTCCCCACCTTGGCAACCACAGGTCTGTTCTCTATGTATGTGTGTCTGTTTCTGTACTGTAGATAAATTCATTTGTGTCATATTTTCGATTCCACACATAAGTCATATATATAAGTCCACATATATAAGTCATATAATGATGGTATTTGTGTCTTTATCTTTCTGACTTACTTCACTTAGTAATAATCTCTAGGTCCATCCATGGCATTATTTCATGCTTTTTTATAGCTGAGTAGTGTTCCGTTGTGTGTGTGTATCTTCTTTATCCATTCATCCATCAGTGAACATTTAGGTTGTCTCCATGTGTGACATAGTATTAATATCAGATTCATGGCATCTTGCCATCTCCAAATCATCATTTTTCATAAACTGCCTATCCTTTAGAATCTAAGAAATTAGAGCTTAATTGCTTGGCAAAAAGAAAGTGTTGATTATTCTCTAATTAAAAATTTTTTTTAAAGTGTTAAATTATAGAAAATAATTAAGAAATTAATTGCACTTTGAAGAAGGGGAAAGAGGATTTGGTCTTACGGTGTGTGGAATTTAAAAGGAAGAATTAGAAGAACTTGATTAGTTTAGACTTACTTTCCTGGTGACCTCCATTTATATATATAGAGAGATACATAGATATCTATCTATCTGTCTATCTGTATATCTATATATATACACACACATTCTTACATTTACCCTGTATTGCAAAATAAATAGATTCCATTTAAATAAACTGATACTGGGATTTCTGTCAGAGGTTTGAACCATGTATGTATGTATGTCACTGTTTTAAAGTCTATTTCATCTATTATTGGTATAGTTACTCCAGCTTTCCTGTGGTTGCTGATACCTTTTTCCATCCTTTTAATTTCAATCTGTTTGTGTCTTTCAGTCTGAGATGTGTTCCTTCTAAACAGCATGTAGTTTAGATCATGTTTTTTACTTCTTAATTGGACTGCTTAAATCCATTCATGTGTCATGTTGTTACTGATGTAGATGGCTCAGGTGCCCAGTGGTTGCAGCACTTTTGACTGCTGTGGCCCAGGTTCAGTCCCTGGTTGGGGAACTGAGGTCCTGCAAGCCACACAGCAGGGCCATCAAAGAAAAAGAGATAAGGATTGCTTAATTCCATTCCTGGCTTGCTCAGCTGTATTGAAATACAGGTGGTTTTTGTGTATTGATTGTATATTGCTCCACATTGCTGAACTCATTTATTGGTTCTAATAGATTTTTAGTGGATTCCTTGGAAGTTTTCCTGTATGTGAGATGATATAATCTTGCAGATGGAGATGGTTTTACTTCTTACTTTTCAGTCTGGATGCCTCTTTTCTTGCATAGTTGTTCAGTGTTGAATCGATGTGGTGAGAGTGGGCATCCTTGTTTTATTCCTGAACTTAGAAAGAAAACTTTCAGTCTTTCACCATTAAGTACTGTGCTAGCTGTGCATTTTCGTTTGATGTCCTTTATCGAGTCGAGGAGGTTCCCTTCCATTTCTAATTTGGTAAATGTTCTTATCATGAAAGGATGTTGGATTTTGTTATACACTTTCTCTGCATTGGGAATTTTTGGTTTTTATTGTATTGATATATTATTACATTAACAGATTTTAGATATTAATTGATATCTCTGGGATAAATCCTACTTGGTTATCTTGTTTAATTCTTTTTATATGTTGCTGGATTCAATTTGGTAATATTTTGTTGTGAAGTTTTATATCCATATTCATAAGAGATACCAAATTTTCTTGTGACGTCTTTGTCTGGTTTTGGTATCAGATTATATGCTGGTTTGAAATACTGGCCTCATAAAATAAGTTGGGAATTGTTCTTTCTTATTCTATTTTTTTTTTTTTTCCTGAAAGTGTGAAGAGTTGGTATTTTTTTTTAAATGTTTGTTGGAATTCAGTGAGGAAGCCATCTGGGCCTGGGTGTTTCTTGTTGGCAGTTTTTTGACTACTAATTAGGTCTCTTCACTTGTCCTAAGTTTGTCCAGGTTATCTATTCTTCTTGAGACCATTTTAGTAGCTTGTGTCTCTCTTAAGAATTTGTCCATTTTGTCTGAGTTATCTAGTTTGTTGGTATGCGGTTTCGTAGTAGTCCTTTATAACCCTTTTAAAATTTTTGTAAGGATGGCACTCATGTCCTCTCTTTTTTTCTGATTCTAGTAATTTGAATCCTCTCTCTTTTTTCTTAGTTTAGCTAAAGGTTTGTCAATTTTGTTGCTCTTTTCAGAGAACTACCTTTTGGTTCCATTGATTTTTCTTTAATTTTCTGTTCTCTATTTTAATAACCTCTGCTCTACTATTATTTCCTTCCTTCTTGCTTTACGTTTAGTTTAGTTTGTTTAGTTTGTTAGTACTAAACGTTTGTTAGTTTAGTTTGTTCTTCCATTTTCTTATGTTGTGTCTTCATTTTTGTTAATCTCAAAGTGTTTTCTGATTTTTGTTTTGATTTCTTCTTTGATCTATTGGTTATTTAAGAGTATGGTGTTTCATTTTTACATTTTCCCAAACTTTTAAATTTCTTTCCATTGTGGCCAGGGATATGCTTTGTATTATTCCTGTCTTCTCAAATGTGTTAAGGTTTATTTCATGGCCTATGGTATGGTCTCTCCTGGAGAATATTTGGTCATTGTTAACTCTAAGATCAATTCATTGTGGAAAAAAAAACAACTAAGTAATTTTTTTTTTATTTGTGTTTCAGATTGTTGTTATAATGAGAGGATTGCCAGGCAGTGGAAAGACACATGTTGCAAAACTTATTCGAGTGAGTATGGAAAAGTGAAAGCATTACTGCTTTTGTTAGCCATTTGCCTTCTTAACAAGCAATGTGATGTTGACACAGGTATTTCCTGTTTGATCCGCTCTAGTTGGCCCAGGTGGATGCTGTCTCATTTTGATCTGCTTAGACAGATACTTTTGCCCCAGCTTGATTTGAAACCACAAGAAGATTGTGTGGTATTTAACCATAAGAAAAAACTTTGTGCACATTTATTAATTTATTCCATAAATTCTTTTTAACTTTCTTGAATATCTGATACTTAGGATAAGGAGGTAGAATTCGGAGGACCTGCACCCAGAGTTCTAAGCCTGGATGATTACTTCATCACTGAAGTAGAAAAAGAAGAAAAAGATCCAGATTCTGGAAAGAAAGTGAAAAAGAAGGTACACTATATTCCTCTCAGATTACATCCTAATTCATAAATAGTATTGAAAGCATGTTCAGAGAGAAATTATTGACTTTTTTGAACACAGACTTCAGTGCTCAGGTGTGCAGGAAAAGACGACACCTGAGAAAGAAGGAAAGTTGTCTTTATCCAAATGCTAACTAGGGAAGAGATGCAAGGTGACTCCTGCTTTTGCTAACTCTGTATCTCTTTTGTGGGGAATCTTAGGTAATGGAATATGAATATGAAGCTGAGATGGAGGAAACCTACCGTACCAGCATGTTCAAAACTTTCAAAAAGACTCTGGATGATGGCTTTTTCCCTTTCATCATCCTGGACGCCATCAATGACAGAGTTAGACATTTCGACCAGTTTTGGAGTGCAGCAAAAACCAAGGGATTTGAGGTATAGATTTAAAGAACTTTAGAGTATTTTGTGTTATCATGTAAGTCTTGCATTTGTTTGCTTAATCATTGTTCATTTCTTCTTAGGTGTATTTGGCTGAAATGAGTGCAGATAACCAGACTTGTGGCAAGAGGAATATTCATGGACGAAAGCTTAAAGAAATAAATAAGGTGATCATTATTATTATTATTATTTTTTAAGAAAACATAGAGGGCATGCATGGTCTCTTGGTCTTTCTTTGAGTAGCTTCCAGAGATAACTTGAGCTCCTGAATCTCTCAATTAGATGGCTGATCACTGGGAAGCTGCACCTCGTCATATGATGCGTCTGGACATTCGTTCTTTGTTGCAGGATGCCGCTATTGAAGAGGTGAGTGTCCTTTGGCTCGAAAGCAGTGCAGAAGCCACCTTTTTCTCCACCATTTTTACTTTGAAAAAATTTTTAATTACAGAAAAGCTGCATGATTAGTATAAGAATACCTGCATGACTTTCATTGAGATTCACTGATTGTTAACATTTTGTCACGTTTTTCTCTATTAGATTTCTTCTGTTTTTTCTTGTTGTTACTGTTACTACTATTCCTATTACTGTGAAACCATTTGAGCGTAAAAATGCAGACCTCATAAACCCTTTATCCCCTAAGTATTTCAGAAGATACCTCCCAAAAGCAAGGGCATTCTCTTACAGAAGTAGAAATCTCAGTTATCAAATTAAAAAAATTTAACATTTGATAAGATCCCATATTGGTGCTGCTGCTGCTAAGTCGCTTCAGTCGTGTCCGACTCTGTGCGACCCCATAGATGGCAGCCCACCAGGCTCCGCCATCCCTGGGATTCTCCAGGCAAGAACACTGAAGTGGGTTGCCATTTCCTTCTCCAATGTATGAAAGTGAAAAGTGAAAGTGAAGTCGCTCAGTCATGTCCGACTCTTAGCGACCCCATGGACTGCAGCCTACCAGGCTCCTCCGTCCATGGGATTCTCCAGGCAAGAGTACTGGAGTGGGGTGCCATTGCCTTCTCCGAAGATCCCACATTAGGTAATATAAATTTCTTGAATTCTTTCATGTACAGTCCATAGTCGTATTTCACCAGTTGTTTCTGTAATGTGCTTTATAGCAGTTTCTTAAAATCCAGGATCCAATCCTTTTAATAGAAAAAATGGTTTCTCATCTATGTCACTGTCATGAAAGACAAAGAAATCTTGCAGCATATTGGTCAGTTAACTGTTCTGTTAGCTCCCATCATTGTGGGTTTGTCATGATTAGCTTTAGGTTAAACGTTAGCAGTGACGTGTTCTTAGTGCATCATATCAGGAGTCATATGATGTCAACTTATTTTATTATTGTTGATTAAAATGTTGATCCCTTGGTTTTGGTGATATCTTCAAAGTTTTCTACACTTTTCTCTTTGTAATAAGTCATCTGTAGGGAGATACTTTGAAACTGTTAATATCCTGTTCCCTGACAGATTTTCATAGATTGATAATTCTTATCTAAATCAATTATTTGTTTGGTAGAAATAAATCTTTATCATGGAAAAGGAGAGCTCTTTCTCTTTTAATCAGTTATATACCTCTGCTTTTTTGACTTCTTCCTGCGAATGAGAGTTATCGATACTCAGTGTTTCCACTGTATTTTTATGTGCTTTTGCCTCCCATGCCACTTGTCAACCCATTTCCTTCTGGCTTCTGTCCCAGCCATTCTCTAGAGACTCTCTCACCAGAGAGTTTCATGACAGTGAACAATTCTCACTTTTGTTGCATAATTTTGCTGCCACATGTGACTGTGTCCACCTTCTTGAAAACATTTTTTCTCGGCTTCTGTGAGTCTGCCCTCTCCTGATTTTCTTCTTGCATCTCAGGTCATGATGCAAGTCTCCTTTCCTGGCTTCTCTTGCTATCCAGTCCTTAAATGTTGGAATTCTTTAGGGCTATATCCCAGGCTCTGCTTTCAGTCTGCACATTCTGTGTAGATAGTCTTTCTGGTACCTTGAATTGCCTCTTATATGCCCTTAATATTAAATTGTAAATCTTGGAATGAATTTTATCAATATCTTAACAGTAATTATATCTGAGTGGAGAGGTTATGGGTGATTTTTACAATTCTACTATTATTTTCCAAATTTTGTACCAAAAGATATGTATTACTATTACCTTAAAATACCTCAAACCCAACCTATTCAATGTATAATTCATCCAAACCTGTTCCTCTTTTAATAATCTCTTATTTAGTAACGAGACCCATCAATGACTAAGTTTCTGAAACCCTGACTCTTTTACTGTCCATTATTTTTGACTCCCTTTATACCGCTGTTTGACTCTATCCCTCCATGTAGTCAGTCTATAAATTTTGTCAGTTTTATCTTATAAATACTTCTGTAGTCTATCTACTCTCCATTTGCATTGCTGCTCTTCTGGGCCAAGCTCTCCTCCGACTTCTTACTATACCCTGTCTTACATTTTGAGATTTGAATGATACCGTGTTTTATGTGATTGAAAAAATACTTACTAAAGGTTTTCAAAAGAAATCCTAGTAATCTATAGCCATTCGAAACAGATAACCATCAACTTAGATCATTATATTCAACTTCACAGGAAGTTATAAAGATAGATATCCCAGGAAAATGAAAGGCGGGAATATCATCTTGTCTGTCAGTTCTGTTTCAAAGTTTAGAAACTTTGAAATTTCCTAGTATGTAACAGTGAGTCTGTGCATCTTGCTCTGGGCAACTGTGCTCATTTCAGATCTCAGTGAGGGACTCAACATTTTCCTGAATGTTAACTCAGCCTATTTTATGTGTGATTATTGTGGTGGTGTAGGTGGAGATGGAAGATTTTGATGCAAATATTGAAGAACAGAAGGATGAAAAGAAAGATGCAGAGGAAGAGGAAAGCGAACTGGTAGGAGACAGAACAACCACTTTGAACAAAGTGTCTCTTTATTAAAATTCTTAAGGGTTTAAATTCATCTCTGTGGTCAGATTACTATTGTTGATATGCACCTTAATGGTAAAAGTTTCCAGAATCATCTTCACGGAGACTTTTGGATACTTTTTATTTTTACCCCGACCAAAGGAAAAGAACCCTCTACTGTGTTGTTAACAAGAAAATTTAAGAATGCTAAGAAACGTACCCTTGTATTCACTCAGCTATTTGTGGGTGGCTCTAGGGGAATATACTTTTTAAGAAAATCAATTACATATGAAAGAGCATTTTTACATTCCAGCAAATACATGGTACAGCCTATCCAACTTATGCATAATTGTCTCTTCTTTGCTCTAAGAGCTCATAACTGAGTTTCTATAAACTGAGGCAGAAGAACTTATTGAATGAGGAGGCAGAGGGTTGCCACTGACTCCCGGATTTGTTCTTCCGCATTTTATCCTATTAAGTGATGGGGAAAATGATTTGACTGTGTAGGCAATGCATTTTGCTTAGGCTAATTAAAGGCTTACGTAAGTGTGAATTCAGAGTTCCCGTGTACCTACTGTAAATGCTTTTGATCACACCTCTGTTGTGATGTCTGCCTTACCCTGTCATTCAAGAGTATGTGACTTCCAGACTTATGTTATTTTCAGTGTTTGCTAATGCGGTACAGAGATTAGCAATGCCTTGAAATAGTGTTGCTTTTTTAATTCAAAATATTATTTGTTTTATTTAATACTTCAGCCCTCGCTAAAGTTACTTTTCATATTCTTCTGAAAATGTACAAAGTGAGAACCCCGATTCCTCCCCCTAGAGAATACATGCTAAGAAGTGGTTTCATCACCCCATGTGTGTTATAGAGGACTCTGGATAGAAACTGTGTGTTTGCATAGAGATGGTGTCAACCTCTACATTCCTAGATTTCGTATGTGGATTAAAAAATAAGCTTTAAAGTTAATGGCATTTGAGTCTCAGTATGTTTTTTTTTTCCTTTAAACAAAGTCTTTTTATTTAATTAGATTGTATTTTAACATACATGATCTAAGGTGTAGGTAGGAAATTCACTTAAAGGTCCACGCTGTCCTGGAATATGGCTGATGACAAGTTTAGTTACTTGCAGCGTGCATACTAGAAAGCCATCATATGAGAAGCCTATAATGTCAGCTCTCTGAAACTCTGTCTTCCTTTGTAGAGATTTCAGTTCAGGATATGGTTCATAACATCTGACTTGCTTAGGTGTAGGTCAAAACTTGGAACTTTTAATTGAATGTACTATTATTTTTCAAAGTGAAACACACTGTAATACAATATTTTTTCACCAGAAACATGGCATTGAAACTTTAGAGCTCTATCCTGCTGAACTCTCTCTTTTATTTCCAAGTAACCTAATGTTTCATAGAGTGAGAAGATGATTTTAAGTTTTAAGGAAGAAAAGAGTAGTTCCAGCAGGGAGAGCTTAACATACTCATTTTACTTAACCTTTATGTTATAAAACTTCTCTTAACCTTTTTTCAAAATGCAGAATCCAGATCTCCTATTGTTGGGTTCTATTCCAGGAGTAAAAGATTCTTGGAAAATTTTAATAAAAGGGTTAAGAGCAAGTCTCTTGTCATTCAGACCATTTTAATGGAATTTTCACTCAACTTTGTTTTCTACTCTGTACTGATTACTACAGCTGTGTGAAATCCATACTTTTCTTGGTCAAGAGACTCCTTTGGGGGGATCATTGGTATGATATTTTGTCTTCTTTAATGCCTCAGTGGACCTTGTAGATATGACTCAGAATTTTAAAATATATTATTCTAGTGACACTTAAGGTTTTTAGATGATTTTTGAGATATAACAGTACAGATTCCATCAGTACCAAACTTTTAGCACCATCACTTCAACCTTTGTCTTTGTTTGTTATTGAAAATGTATTTGGAAAAGATAATATAATTTATAATCTGAAATACTACCTAATTAGTTGAAGTTGAATTATTAGTCTGGCTTAAAGACTACAAATGTATAAAACGTGTTGATTTCCTGGAAGATTGATAATGCTCTAGTAAACTCTTACACAGAAGCTATTGTCATGAACTGTTCAACATGCTTTCCAGCTTTACCTGTGTGTCAGTCTATTCTGTGAACTTTAGCATTACCAATAGTAGAAAGATTCTTAAAAGAAGATGCTGACACCTTTGATGAATCTGTCCTATATAATAAGTCCTAATATTAAAGTTCTGTATGTAAAGATCTAATAGAGAAGAACACAGTCCAAATGAAGTGAAACCTGTTTTACTTCAGTGAATTATATGCAAATTAATTATAAATCAGTGAATTATATGGAAAAGGCATACATTTGCTAGGCAAATAAACGGAAAGGCTTTACTGCATAGTTAAATAGGTACATTGGGAAATTTGCAAATCTTTATAGGACTTTGAAATAAACCACTCAGTTATTTTACTAAATAAGACATAAATTGCCTGTGGAGATTTCTGGTTTTTCATATAATAGAAAAAGTGTAATTTTTAAAAAACATCAGAAATAATCTAGCTTCCAATTGACGAAAAAGTAATACTCTGAA
This sequence comes from Bos mutus, assembly GCF_027580195.1. Taxonomy (NCBI): domain Eukaryota; kingdom Metazoa; phylum Chordata; class Mammalia; order Artiodactyla; family Bovidae; genus Bos; species Bos mutus. The sequence continues at coordinate 22,659,999 of NC_091626.1, read as the reverse complement.
ATAGATTCAGTAAAATTAGTCTTTGTAAGATCTAACTGGTAAATGGATTGAATCATTTTAAAATGAGGTTGAACTTAATAATTGTGTATCTAAAATTACACTGGAATACAAAGTAATTGTCTTGAAGAATACTCCTTGGACCTCATGCTATTATCACTTAATAATAGCAGTTGTATTTAGAAATGACCTGGCCAGGATGATAAGCTCTCTGCTGCTCTGAAGGATAGTATTTAGCGTAGTAACCACCATAGTAGCAGCGTAGTGACTACCAGACGTTCTTACTGTGTTTGCTGTACAGCTGTTTTTCAGACTACAGTTGTGTCCTGAGCTGTAGTTGCCTCAAAGCGCCTTCATGATACTATTCTAAAGTGCCTGTCCTCAAATCTGGGTAGTGAAGTTCGTGAATTTGGTAATTCAGTTTCTTCAGAGATAATGAGACTGTTTTCCCTAAGGATATATTTATAAATAGTGAGTGGAAACTGAATCCATTCCCAGTTGTAATGCTTTTCCAATTCAAAAGTGATATGCATGTATGTGTCTCTTTCTAACCCTTCGAGCTTCTCTCTGTGTACGATTTAGGGTTACATTCCGAAAAGCAAATGGGAGATGGACACATCTGAGGCAAAGCTAGGTGGGTATTTCCTTTTTCCTGTTTTTATATGTGATACCTGATGGTAATGGTCATAGATCTTTCTGCTGTAAGAAGAACAAGTTCCCCCAAATCTCTGCTTAAACAAAGATTTTAGGCCTACCTTACTACATCCTCAGTCTGTTTTGCTGACTTTCATTTTATATATTGTGACAGAGTAAATGCAAATATGTGATAAATTTAGTAATAAAATATTGTCACTTCTAAAATCCATTCATTTATATTAATCAGAAATGTTGGTATAGATGAGATTTCTACCTTTATAAAAAAATATTTAACTGTAGTTCAAAATTGAAGTGGATTATGAATATTTTGGATAATAGTGATAGTAAAAATAATAAATATTGAAGTTTAAAAATTAATTAAAAAGCAGTTATTTTCTTTGTATAATAAAAGTTTGTAAGTGGGGGAGGTAGATATATAATTTAGGTTTTTGAGGAGCCTGGTTTCTAAGTTTCCATTAAAATTTTCCTCCAGCTGGTCTTTAGTGCAGGTTACAAGGTAAACTGGTGAAAATTATTGTCTAAATAAAAACTTGGAGTTGCTTAATGTGAGGTTCTTTGTCAAGTAGAAAATCACATATATCCAATGGATTTTCCACCAGTATTTTATGGTAATATTACATAACTTTTTTTTAAATCTCGCCTAAAGAGAACCATTTAATATGTTGATTAAGATGTATTAGTAAATAATTTAAGCTGGTGATATAAGATTTTTTTATTTATTTATTTTTTATTTTTTTATAAGATTTTTTTAAAAGCTGGACCATGCTACTGTATGAAGTATGACTGTTGGTCTCTGCATTTCTCTTCTGTAATTATGCTGTAACCCCCAGAGCTGAAGTAACCATAGAAACATACCTTAAATTTATAGAACAAATTTGAATAATTTAGCTGCTTCACTGTTTGGGATATACTATCTGTGTTTCTGACATCAGAGGGGTGCATTTTACACACAGTTGCATAGACTGTGCCTTTTATTGTGCCCAGTTGGTCATGTGAGCCATTGATGTTGACCAGATCTAATGTTAAAAGATAATTCTGTCAACAGTAGTATTACCATATTGTTGGGATAGATGCTTTGTTGCAAAGTCTAGACTTTTCTAGTGTACGGCATGTGAAAATTTTATGTGGTGGTTACTGACATATTCTTCCATTCGTCCTTCCTCTGTGGGAAATCCATTTTAATAATAACCAACTGTCTCCTTCCTGAACTTTTAAAGCATTCGAAAGTGCTTAAATGCAATTAAGTATGTAGGAAAATAATAACAACAAATTAGTTTTAAATAATAATGCTGTAAATATGTTTATTTTAACATTAGTTTAAATCTGAAGTTCTGTACTTATAGAATAACCTATAAGACTGTAAAATCATTTTCCTCTTTCCTGCTTTTCTAAATAGTGATTATCTTTTGGGGCAAAGAGAAATGGTAATTAAAGAGATATGGGAATTATACAATATTTTAGCTAAGCATATAATCTTTAAGAGGCCTTTGTAATATATTATCTAGGATAATGCTTTTTTTAACTTGAGCCAATCCACACTCTTACTTTCCTTTCTAAGATCTAAAGAGAAAGGAAAATGTAATTTAGTTACGATGATTATCCAAGATAATATGACATTAATCTTGATATCACTTTCCAGAAAAAATTCTGGCTGGTCTGCTATTTGCTTCTCAGAAAATACATTTAATACAAATTCAGTCCATTTTAGGTTTTTTTTTTTTTGGCTGTGAGGCTTGTGGGATCTTAGCCTCCTGACCAGGGATCAAATCTGCACCGCCTGTATTGGGAGGCCAAGTCTCAACCACTGGACTGCCAGAGAAGTCCCACAGATGCAGTCCATTTTAAAGACAATGCCAGAAATAGAGTTGTTAAATAAACCATTTCAGTTAAAGGCACTGAAGATCTAGTAATGAATCTAGGAAAGAAGTTCTTAAATGTTTGCAGCTGGGTTTTCGTTTGTGACAGTGATGTTCCATCTAATGACTCGCCTCTTGCACCACCTTGTTATCTTGAGAGCTAAATCATCTGTCGAGGAAGGAGTGTGAGCCTTCCTGGAAGTACTCCTCTGATATTGGTCCATGGAGCCAATTGAGAAGAAGAGCCTAAAGCACGAGGCTCTGTTCTTTTTTGTCACCTTCCTTATCATAACAAATTCAATAGATTTGACTACCAGGTACAACTCTATTTTACCAACATTTCTTAAATATCTCTTGGTAACATGATTATGCTGGGTGGACACGTGGTGGCATGTATTGAGCTAGACAAGCTGAATCTGTAACTGAGAAATTTTGACTTACAGATGAATTGGCAAATGAGAAAGTATTCACTTACTTGTAATCTTTCAAGCAACTGTTAAATCTTATTGTTGAGTCTTGATCTGTGTTCATTAAGTATAGTATTCAGTTCAGCCTGTGTGTGTGTGTGTTAAAGTAGAAGCAGTGTGATTTTAGGACAATTCAGATCTAGCCTGAGTTGCATCTGGCTTGGCTGTCATGGAATTGTTGAGGACTGTCTGTGACCCACTCTCAGGAGCACTTTGCTTCTTTTCCAGCTGGGACACAAGCGCCCTAAGGCAAGGGTGGTTGTTACAAGCCACATCAAATGCTAGGATTCAGCATTCAAGCTGCTTAAATTCCACTGACATGATTTTAGTTTCTCAAACAGTAAAAAACCAAAAGTATACTTGAGACTGTTGTCATCCTAATTTAGGTTTCTTCATATAGCTTACTTTTGCTTTTCTCATCTCAGCGTCATTTGTCTCCGTTTATGAGTTACTGTGTACTGGCCTTCTACATGTCAGGCAGTTTCATCTCTTCCCAGTTGGAATGTAATTATTTTGTATAGGCATGTAACCCTTGTGTGTTCACCATGAGCAAATTTTCAGAAATATCATTTATGTTTAGAAAACATATAGATGTATCTAAAAATTTTTTTCTGTTGTGCTATATATAATATACTGTTTTGAAGATATGGTAAAATCCTATGACATGCAGAGTTGGATATTTAAACTTTCATCTTCATCTTCAAACTTCATCTTTTAAATTCAAACCTCTGAAAATCATTAGTATGAGTGTATTGGATACCAGTCGTCTTCTGTAACTAACAAATACCCCAGATTCCTCTTCCCTTACCTTATGCCATACATCTGTGTGTTTGAGTTTCCAGGATGCCATGTGGAGGAGGTATGAACCTTTCTTCAGCTCCAAGAAGGAAACTTTAAACTTGTGTACAATAAAATTTCAAATTAAATATTACAAGCAAGGGTGTTCAGACTAGAAATGCATACTCTTCTGAACTTCCGTGTTACAAATGTGAAACTCCTGGTGTGTAACTCCTGTCATACACCCAGTGTATGAGGAAGAGTTCTTGTAGTTTTCACACTGTCCTTCTGTAATTGCTGCCTGACCATGTTCTATTCTTGGAATTGAAATATGAAATTTTCCTTTGAAGTATGTAAATGTCGAAGTTGATCTTACTAAGTTTGGAAATCCTTTGACGTTTATTCAATAAGTGTGTTGGAGCGGCTGATACTTTACACTATTCAACTGAGAACAGTTTTACTGTTTGTGGGCTTCACTGGTTTTTCTAATACCATATTCTATGTCCCTGTGCAATCAAGGTGTCACCTGTAAGATCTTGTGTAATACGGCCTGTCCTGTACATGTAGGTTAGAGCCCCTTGGTATGGCATGTGATTTACAGAGGAGGTTAGAAGACTGTTTCTGTTGCACTCATCCATGTTAAAAATTTGCCAAAGTGATATGATAAAAATTTCTTGAGTTTTGTAAAGTGTTGTAGTTTGCCTTGCTGATTTTTCAATAATATTGCTTTTATGGGGGTGGGGCTTAGGAAATAAAAGCTTTGACAAGTATGCAAAATCTTACTGGTTTTTGAGATCTGTATGGTATGCACAATTAGTTGTGTGTGTAACTTTTACATTTGAAGCATAAACTCATCTTGCCTCCTGCTTCCATTGTACTTTTCTTTCACGTTCTGTCTGCCTTGATGCCTAAAAGGTTTCTATTATATATACTCTTCACCATTTATGGAGTTAAATGGAGTGTGGTTATTGTATGTTTCTGAAGTGTGTAGGTTTTCCTTTATTGACCTACTTAATAATAGTATGTTTTTATAACTGTAGATGATCCAAAAGTTTAGTGCTTCAGTGTAGCCTTTATATATATATGTACATATATATGTGTCTGTGTGTGTATATATATATATAACTCATAATATTTCACATGTAGAATTCAAAATCACAACTAACAACCAATAAAACAGACTATACACATTTCCATCGTGTGTTCTTGAAGACACCTAAACTCATATCTCATAATTTCTGAATCAGCACTCCCTGTTAATTTAATTGATTAAAGTCTGGGGCCTTTGGAAAGCCTCTCAGATTGAGGATTCAGAAAGAAAATTCAGATCCAGCTACTTTGGCTGACTAGCCCTCAGCCTCAGAATAGTCAGCAGCACTTTAAAGTACAACCAAAGACAGTGGGGATTTGTATGATCAACTTACCTGTAAACGTTAACTTACAGCAAATCCTGTCACCAGTGGTCAAAATCCCAAGAAACTGTTCATCTAAAACTTTCCCAAGCATTAGCTTGGCTCATTAAGTTCTTATACTACCTGTTTTTCATGTAACACAATATCACACATGATTGCCGATCGAATGGGTGGTGTTAATGTTGTGTTAAAGAAACAAAAACAAAAAAGAATGGAAGAAGTTGCTTTTGGAAAAACTCAGCGTTGCTTTTCATCAGAACATGAGAGCTGAAGTGTGATTTTAGGTGGGTGGGGAGGATAAGGAGCCCAGTAAACAAGTGTCTTCTCTTGCTCTGCCCATATTTGCTACTTAAACCAGTATAGTAATGTAAAGGCTGCCGGTATGAACACCAGATAAAGAGTGGAAATTGCACAGAACTTGATATTATCTCAGCTAAGAAGAGAGTTTGGATCTGCAAGTGGTGCTGCTCTCGGAATTGCGGATGTGCCCTCCGACGGTGTTCCAGCCTTCTTTCCCCTTGTTTGTGTGTCGTGTGCAAGCTCACACTCTTCCTTAATGCTGCGGCTCTGTGTTTGTCCCTCAGACAAGCTGGATGGCTTGAGAACTGGCACAAAAAGGAAACGTGACTGGGAAGCTATTGCCAGCAGAATGGAGGACTATCTTCAGCTCCCTGATGATTACGACACTCGTGCTTCTGAGCCTGGGAAGAAGAGGGTAAGAGACCACGAGTGATTACCAACAGTTAAAGGCCTGTGTAGACATCTGGTTTTAGAAAGTTAAAGTCAGATAAACACGAATGCTATTTTTTTAGAGTGGTTTGGTTTATACTGCACCAGAGTTGGACACAACTGAAGTGACTTAGCAGCAGCAGCACCATATTACACATTTGCAAAAGAGACCTTACAAATTATTCGATCAAAATGTACAAATAACTTAAATAATGGAGAACAGAGCCTCACGTGGTTAGCACGTTATCAACCTTAAAGGAGTCTGGAATGGCTGCTTGTGCCATTTTGTCATGGAGCAAAAGAGTCAGGTGTGAAGTAGAGTACTGAAGAGAATCTGTGGAGCTTCTTAATGGATCAGATGTAGAGGGTCCAGGATGGATGGGCTCAATGGTGACGTTTCAGGATTCTGGCCATAAGCATTCCATGCATGTGGTACCATTTACTGAATTAGCGTAAAGTAGGGGAGACATATAAGTTTGAGAGTGAAAACTCAGAAGTTCAGCGAAGTACCAGTGAAGTTAGAAGTGGTAATAGGACTCGGGACTCCAAAATTTAGAAGTTCAGATAGAAGTAACTGTTTTAAGAAGGAAAGAATAGTCCATTGTTAAATGATACAGAGAAGACAGATAAACTGAGAAAAGAGAACTCACCATTGAATTTGGCAACATGGTGATTGTTGATGTCTGGTCAAAAAAAAAAAAGTCAAGCTTTCTTAGAGAGTTGAGGGGAGAAGCCACTTTCGAGCAGATTTGAAGAATAGGAAATGAGGAAGTGCAGAACAGCAAATGTAGATAAGTTTCTGAAGAAGCTTAGCTATGATAGGGAGCAAAATAATGAAGCCAAGATGTTAAATAGGTCTTCCACACAGATGGCAAATTAAATAAAAGTGATATTTGTGCAGCCTTTAAAACACAATAAAGTAAGAGGTATAACATTGTACATGGTCCACATAAAGCTTTTCCAGCTAGTCTGTCTTGATCTTTCTTTTAAGTATATACAGACCTACCATTCTTTTTAATTTATTTTATTTTTGGCTGTACCACACAGCAGTTTCCTGCCCAGGGATTGAAACCTGGGCCCTTGGCAGTGAAAGCGCCGAGTCCTAACTACTGGACTGCCAGGAATTCCCTACCCTTCTTTTTAAATGGCTTCCTAGTGTACCATCATTTGGTTGAATAATCAGTTCTTTATCCATTTCCTTATCAGTGGATGCTTATGCTGTTTTTATTTCATTGCTAATGTAATACTGTAGTGTAAGTTGTATGCGTTTGTCTTGGCAACCTTTTGGCAGTGTATCTCTAGGGTGTATTTTTAGCCTTAAAGCTGCAAACTCATAGAATATGATGTATCATTCTGACAGCTATTATGAGATTGTTTTCCAAAAAGGTTGCGCCTATTTATACACCCACATGTAAGTAAATCCCTGTTTTTTTCACACTTGCACAGGCAGTGTTATTACTGAACTTTTTAACTTTTGACAATCTGATAGGTGAAAAATGGTATCTCATTTTTCATTTCGCCAAGTAAGAATGAAATTGTTTATCATTTCTTTATCTTTACACATCATTTCTTTTTTTATAAATTCCCTCAGTACTTTAATAGTAAAAGATGTTTATTGTAAGAGAATGAAAAATGCCACTTCATTACTGTGGATACCATTACAGGGGACTCAAGCTTTCAAATAGTGCAGACAGTCCCTGGGCCTGCCCTTGTTTGTGTGTCTTGAGACCTGATTAGTGGCCTTCTATGTCTGGGTGGCCCAGCTCTACCCAGGGACTACGTGTCTTAATACCTCTTATTCCAGTTTTAAGGTTGGGGCAACAGAAGCAGAAATAGCTCTTTCTTGGGAATAATAATTTGGTATAACAGTGAATAATCTCAAGTAAGAAATATTTTTCTCTAGTTCATTTTTAGTTAGGTAACTATTACTCTCTTCAGTAGGGAGTGTGTAATCTCATATAGTTTACTCTGTAAGCTGAGTGGACAAAAGCGTGAGCTGTACACATCCTAGTTCATTAAGTGGCTCCTCTTTCCACTCCTCTCCCTGCCTTCCTTCCTCATTTCAAATTGTTTTTAACATTCAAACCATTTTCCAAAATCAACTTCTTGAGCACAAGGAAATCCTGCAGGTAGCATGGAATGCAGGACTCATTACTCATTCCTTTCCTGGAGTTGCTTGATTTCTATAATCCAGATTTTATAAATATTGGGTAGATTCCTGGGATTAATTTACACCGAAACACAAAGGTAGTTCTGTAGAATTGATCATACTAGAGTTTTACCAACGTGGCTAGGATTTAAAATATAATTAAAAAATTTTTTTTCCACTTGCTTAGTTTTGTATAAAATGACTTTAATTTATGTTTCTTTGATAACTGTAGAAAAGTGAATATTTCCCTAGTTTTGTTTGAGAACTCAAACGTTTTAGAGATATTTTTGGTGACAGTAGCTAAAATGTACACACACAAACTTCTGAGTATTGGTCAAGAGTTTTCTTTACTATACCTTTTTTTTCCCTTAACAGCTAAGGTAAATGGCAGAAAATTGAGATTGTAAATGTCAATAAAAGTACCTCTCTAGGAAGGTTAGGAGGGACACTTGACATTTCCAAAGCCATTTCTAGTTGCAAGTCATTATTCTGCTCCTTACATTTTTTTGTAATCATTTCATTCCTTTTACAGAATTGTATGTCTGTATGTCAGTCTGTGCAACTGCAGCCTCTTATATTTTCATTTCAGCTTTAAAATTTGGGGCATTTGTGCTGAAACATATTGCTTTTTTAAAAAATAACTACTTTTCTTCCTAATTCCGTATTCTTTATTTTATCTGAGTTTTAAAGACTTAGAATTTAAACTTCAGATTTAAAGTAACTTAGTTTACACAGGGCAAGATTGATTAGTGTATTTAAATCTGTTTTAAGGATGTACTATGGACTGTTTTCAGTCTGTTTCTTTGTTCGATGGCCACAATTCATCTGTCTGTCCATCCATCCATTCTTCATCCCCCTTAACCATAGTCATCTTTTGCTAAAATACGTACACTTGATCCCAATGAGAACTGAAGAGAGGGTCCATAAATTTGTCAGAATAAATACATCAGCATTAATGGGCAGAAAGCCCAAAGATCTTGGTATTCAGAAACCCACATTATTTATTAGGCTTTTTATTAAGCCTCATGAAGGAAATTGAGCCATAGGTTTTCTGCCCACAAATAAATCTACCTTAAAAAGTGTCAAGTGTTATCAGTGTTCCCCCACAGCTGTTACTTGTGTGTATTATCCTTAGCCAAGTGGTTGATAAAAACAATTATCAGGGGAAGAAATAAGAAGCCAGTCCTTTGATTACCATTCCTATAGACAGTAATAGGGAGGGTCATTTTACTTCTCAGAGCAGTTACACATTTCCAGGTACAGCGTGGATGAACGTGCTCTGGTTCCCTCTCCTTGTTATAGATCACAATCACAACAAATCACAAGCCATATTTAAAATACAGTCTCTGAAGCCTTTGGTACTAGGCAGCTGCAAAGCACAGTTATAAGTATTTTATCTTTTACAGGTTAAATCTGCTTATATTTTTAAAATTATTACTGTAATACATACAAATCCGTATTTTTAAAATATCAGAATACCAATAGAAAATGTCCCCGATTCATATATTTGTAGGGATAATCTTGCCATAAATGATATCAACTGAGTTTGTCTCTTGGTCTCTTTATCTCATCAGTAAAAGTAATGATACCAGGTCCCTGTTTTCTAAGAATAAATTTCAAAAACTTCTATTATGTGGAGATGAGACTCAGTCTTTGATCTAGGATGTTTATGGTCTGTTGGGGAAGGGAGATCTGTCAGTGGATAATTGCAATATAACGTGAAAGTTCAAAACTAGGCATGTCACATCTGGAAGTAACTCCAGGGAAGCAATGATTATTTGATTGGCAAAGGACAAGAGGGATAAAGCAGAGTTCATGCGAGGCGGATCAGGTTAGAGCAAAGACATTTTCAGGAAGAGAGTCTAGTTTGTGTAGGGTTACAGAGGTGGGAATGACCCAGTGTGCTCTGAGAGCTGAAAGTACTTTTGTAACTGGTGAGCTACAGTCCATGGGGTTGCAAAGAGTCAGACACAGATAGCGACTGAACACACATCTGTTAAGCGTCATAGGTACTGCCCAGAGATGCTGCAGGAGGACAGGGCCAGATCCAGAGGGACCTGTGCACTTGGATTTTATTCTGTAGGTTGGGCGAGGATTTAAAGCTGTGGCAGAGTGGACCAGAGGAAGTGAGAATGAAAGTAGGAAGACTAGGCAGAAGTTAGTGCTTTATTTTTTACTTAAGGTAAAAAATGAGGCTGGTGAATGGGAAAGGGGATAGGAGGTGGAGGGGACAGGGCTGACTTTTTCAGGAGCTGGTATGGCCAGGACTTGTGATTGACTAAAGTTTTCTTTCTGTAACTGAAGATGTATGACTGTCTTCAGTTCTCCAGTTAACTTCTAATTTTTTAAACCCCTGGCCTCAAATTAGTTATCCTACCCGTTAAACTATTCAGAAAGCTAAGAGACTCTGCGTATTTATTTTTTTCTAAAGCCCAGCCTAACACTGTGTTCTTTTTAGGTGAGATGGGCAGACCTGGAAGAAAAGAAGGATGCAGATAGGAAAAGGGCCATAGGTTTTGTGGTCGGACAGACTGATTGGGAGAAGATCACAGATGAAAGTGGTCACCTGGCTGAAAAAGCCCTCAATCGAACCAAATATATATGAAACTTAGTTTTTGAATGGAGTCATTACTCCTCTAAGGTAAGGGTACACGATCATGTAAATAGCCTACTGTGTGTTGTTTTGAAGAGTCTGAGATAAAGAAGACAGCATGCTTTGCTAAAAATGCTTCTCTTCCTATATTATTTTCTGGTTCTAAGAGTAAGTATGTGCCAGTTGCCAGCATTTATAGTACAGGGTATTAGAAAAGGAAGCAATTTTCTGCAACCTGGCTTACTTATAAAAATCTAAGACTTAAGAGAAGCTTGAATTCTGTAGATCTGGGAAGGAGTGACGTGATGAGAGACTGAGGTCTGCTGAGTTTTCTGTCTGTCCTTCCCGCCGTGACAGCCTTTTCTTTTCTTTGCAGGTGGTTCGCTTTGAGGTGATCTGAAGCCACGGCCTTCTGGAGCTTCGTTGTGTGTCCCCTTGCTTCCACGTTTCAGTTTTTGTTTTGTTTCTACTGCTTTAGTTTTTTAAAGTTCTCCAGTGTCCCCGAGAGGTATTAGAGTCTTGCTCGACTTGAACAAGACATTAATCTTTCTTTTTAACTGCTTTGGGGAGGGAGGGAGTGATAGCGTAACTGCTGAAGCCAGGTGGAGATGTGCTGGAGGACTCCAACAGACAGTGTTTCCTCCACTGTACAGTTGTCACAGACTATCTCTATCATCATTGCTTTGTGGCTGTTTTTGTTTTTTACTGTATGTAACTGGTAGCTGATTGTACTAGGATTAAAAAAAATAAACTTTCATGATAAAGCCATGAGATTCATGGGCTATATAGCATGAGCCCCTTTCTCTTGTTTTCTTAATTTTATTTTTATTGCTTTTTTAATATGGTGTGTTCTGATTACATGCTAGTTGAACATCTTAAAAACCTCGTTCGCATCTATGATTCCGTAACGCATGTTGTAAACACAAGGCTCAGCAATGTTCACAACACTTATCTTTGTTTTATAGCTGATTTCTTTTTCTGTCTTTGTGTCTTGAAGACTAATAGAGACAATTTCAAATATTTATCTGTTCCCTGGAGCACATCTGTTCTGTATCATGATGTTTTATTGTCGTCGTTGTCGTTTTGATCCTTTTTTGCTCTTCCCTATTTTCTTTTCCTTCCTCTTTTTACTTTCTCCCTTCATGTTCTCTAATGTTTTGATTTTTCTCTAATCTGACTTTGACTCCTGGGTGGACAAAACTGATGTACTCTATGAAGCTTTGGAGCTTGTTGCCTGACTGCTGAACTTGAATTGTTGGTTTTTTAAGCCAAGATTGCAGGGCAGGAATATGGCAATGCAGAGCGCTCTGGCAGGCAGCCTTTAAGTCTGTCAAGTTTTCAGGTTCTTGCCAGATTGTTCATTATTGGAAAGCATGGCCTTCTGCTTAAAATTTTATCTCTTGTGAATGGTACCAGGTGGAGCCTAGAAATTGCATAGAGCTAAAACCCAAGTATCGTTCCTGTTTAAAAAGAGAAAAGGAGCTCCTTTCCCTTTTTCATTCTGCAAAGGAAAAAAAAAAGTTGTTTCCAGCATGAGAGAAGACTGAGAAGAGACTTCTTTCTCAAGCATCATTTCCACTATGTAATCTAACTCAGTAAGCTGCAAATTTGTTTACAGAAGGCTTGAATATTTTGAAATGTTTACCTTTGTCTAAAAAACCAAAAAACATTTTCGTTTTATTTCCTACATTAAATGTTGTGTGAATAGAGATAATGTTGCCATTCACATATTAATAGTATTATTTTGGGTTCAAGAACTTCAAAGCACTGAAGACTAGTGGGAAATTCTGATGAATTTCTATACTTTTTAATGTTTCCTACAATTCTGAATGTTTAACGTAAGAGGCTTTATGTTATTAACAAGTCAATATTGAATGTATAATTCGCTACATTAAGTAACTTCTGGTGTTTGTAGTATTTGAGAAACTACTTTGGTTGCTTGCTGGCCGACGGTACGTTTCTATGTAGTGATCTTTCTCAGTCACCTTTATTATGTTGAGTGAAGGTACGTCAGAAGATGGTCAACAGAACTATTGTTTATACAAAGACCAACCTACTAATTATTGAATCTACCAAATGTATGTTTTTAACAAAAAATTTCTAGAATGTGCTCTTTAGTTCAGGAGGTAGGTATATACATATTCTTATAGAAGATGCTTTCCTTCCATTTCTTAACCTTTTTATGTTCTAACAGCATTCAGAATGCCAGTGAAATGAGAAGTGGTCATCACTCACGAATCACTTTCAGTCTGTCATGTTTTTGCCTTGCAGCCATGGCTTTGTGTCTGCGGTCTTACTCCAAGAGGTGGTAGGGAAAAGTGAATGGGGTCAGAAATAGCTTCTGCTGATTTTCAAAAGATACTGATTAATATTGCTGTTAGGTGTTGAACATAGAATGTTTCCTGCTTTAGGAAATTGGTATAATATAACCCAGTGAGTGGGATTAATAAGAGAAAGATCAGGCACCATAAAGCAAGTATTAGTCTGTTGACGTTTGAGGTTGCTAGTCTGATACAGAACTGGTAAGAAATTCTTAAATTTACTTTATCACTTGAAGCAGAATAGAAGAGAAAGATCAGGACTATGTTGGAGAAATTTGGTGTGAGCACAAATTACCTTAGAACACAAATATTCTAAGTTTATTAAGAGATGCCCTTGGAATACAAAGAACTGAACTTTGGTTGCATTTATTTGCTAGCATTTTACAAACATGTTCAGAAAGCTGCTTGGTATTTTTTATTTTAAGCATATTAAGTTTATTTAAAATTGGTACTTGCCTTATACAAAATAGTCTGATGTTGGAAAAGTTCCAGTTATCTTTTAATGTTTCAGATCTTTTAAACTAAATGTAAAACCTCTTTCTGCAGTAGTTGAATTCTACCTGTAAACTCCCTGTGCAAGTAACGTGGATAAGATGCAGAAATCTTTCTATTGGGGAATTGTTTATTTAGGGTTAAGCTGGCATGTTCAAAATATGTTGTGACTGATTACAGAAACTGAAAGCTGTTGGGTAGTCTGCTTGTTGACACGTAATTGATTCACATAATTTTCTAGAAGTTTGTATTTGGTTAAGATGTCAATGGTTAATTCAGAAGGTTTTTTTCTTTTGGATAAAGATAAAATCTTAAATTTACTGGCTGGATCTTAAATTTACTGACTGGGTTCATGTCCCTTGTGAAAATTCTGATTATTGATTGACCACATCAAAGTAAGCTCCGTTTCATTTGGAGACTAAGTATTACATTCTGAATTGGAGTGACTAAAAATTTATTTCTTTGAAGGCACCTCCACTTCTTTTGTAAAGTATTTTATCTTCTAGCTACGCAAGGTGCAGATATTTTGGTAATAATAGACATCTGGAGTCAGCTTACTACTAGGACTGTAAAAGTAGCAGGTTGTCAGCTATAAAGAGACCATTCAGATGTTTCAGACTGGATTTTAGAATTCAGAGTAACCAAAACTGAGATGAATTTTACTAGGCTAAAGAAAAATGATTCCTCATTTCTAGCCTTGACCGGTCCTAATACACATTCAGGTTCCTTTCTTGAAAGCTGTATGATCTTAAGTTATTAATCAAGTTAGAAAGTAAAAATCAACGAAACTCACTTATCAAAGGTCTCTGTGAGGAGCAAACCAGATAATGCTTATAAAACTGCTTGGCACAGCACCAGGCTCAAAAATTGGTAACTGGCCATCAATCATTATTTTTTTGACTTGTTCTTTCATGTGTGCTTTTAAAATTAAAACTTTTCACTTGGCTTGAAGGTAACTGTCACCTTTTATAGTTAGCTACCGTAACTGAGCTAGGCCATATGAAATAGTGTGGTGAGTGTAGGTTGGAAGAGTAATAATTTAGAAGCATTTTCAGGTAGCCACTGAAACTGATCTTCAGAATCAGTATGGAGATTTGTTTAAAGGAATCACTGAGGTGCAAAGGCTCATTAGTAAGTACCCAGGAGGAAAGTGAAAGTGTAAGTCACTCAGTTGTGTCCAACTCTCCCCAACCCCATGGACCGTACAGTCCATGGATTTCTCCAGGCCAGAGTACTGGAGTGGGTAGCCTTTTCCTTCTCCAGGGGATCGTTCCAACCCAGAAAGGGATGAGTACTAATGGAAAGCTGTTGCCAGACCACACGTGTGAACAAAGGTGAAGGCGCTGAAGCGTTGATTTGCCTTGTCACATATTCAAAAAGCAAATAGTAATTTTTATGAATAAGTAATACAGTCATATGACATAAAATCCAGAAGGTTTAACATCTTTCCATCCCCGTCCTCAGCCTCCCACTATCCTGTCTACAGAGACAACCAATGTTGACTTTCTTTTGTGTCCTTTCAGAAAAATTCTGTGGATAAGCAGTTAATTTCGCTTTACCCAAATGGCAGGGTGCTGCCCGCGCTGCCGTGCCGTTTCTGTTACAGTGTCCAGGAGGGCTTCTGGTCACACGGGAACAGTCCCATTCTCATTCGGCTCCTACTCTCCTCTCCCCCTTCTCCCTCTCTTCCCTTTCTCCTCCTCAATCTTCCAAAGGTACCTTCTAATTATAAGGAGCTTCACTGACAATTTTTAGAAATTTACCTGTATTTCTGTTCTCTACAGGTAAATGGCACAGAATATGTAATTATTGTATGGATCTGTCTGTATACATTTTTATCACATGTAGGTTTTTATATCGACCCCTGTCTTTCTCTGACTCCTGCCGCCGCCTCTGACCCTAGGCAACCACTAATCTGTTCTCCATTTCTGTAATTTTATCATTTAAAGAATGTTCTATAAATGAAATCATATAGTAGGTAACCTTTGGGGATTGGTTTTTTTGGCCTTTTTCACTTGCTGTAATTCCCTTGACGTTTATCCAGGTTGTTATGTGTGTTATCAGTAGTTTGTTCTGTTTATTGCTAGCATTCATAAATGCTGTTAATGGGTGGAATCAATAGCATTCCATCCCATTCTCTTTTCTAGCTGTAGAATGTTTTATGTCTTTATCGTAATGTAGCTCACCAGGTCTCTGTTGATGGATTTAAGCTGTCTTTTGCTGTTATAAATTGTGACTTTTATATACTGTTATCATTACACCACTCCTGTACTTGCCTGATTTCTAGCAATGAAGGAGCACTAGTTACAGCATCATTTACATAGGCATCCTTGAGGGTGACAGGTGCTTAAGAGCCAGCACAGCACATCACAGCGATGAACTGTCAAGGGAACTGACAGTAACGAAATGAAAAAGGCAAATCCTGTTTCCTGGAAAATCCTACAGTATAGAGTTCTGACAGAGTAAAGAACCCCAGTGGGTCTTTGAGGGCTTAGAGTGGCCAGAGACTGATGGGTTCCCGGTCCACACATAACAGAGTTTAGACCTTAGTTCACTCTCTTTTTACCTAGTTATTTATGCTTCTGCATCTCCATGGCTGATCTGAACTCAGTTCTCGGCTCTATTGCCTTCACATCAGACTGTAGTCAGGGAGCATCCTCAGGACTGAGTTATGGACAGCCCTCGGTCTGCCAGCAGGAATTTGCACTTGTGATACTAGGAAAATCCATAGACTTAATGGTTTACTTTGTAGTTGACGAGACTTGACTTTGACTCCTATACCCAAGTTTGAATTTTCTACCAGAGATTCACATTCTTAGGTTTGACAGTACTGATGTAGATTATAGCTCCCTTTCCTATGATATCTGAAGAATTAAAATAATTTCTTCCACTATGACTTGAAATCCCACTCGCAGGTCTATTGTTTCTGACTGAGTTCCTACTTCTTGGCATGTCTAATTTTTTTTTTTTTTTCTTTTACAGCATCTAGCTCAGTACATGGCTCATTTATCTGTAGAGTGAATAAATAGAGGGGATATCTCCTATCTGTATGGCAGTGGTCACTCATTCAGAGTCGGACAGGTAACAGATGTGTGAGGCAGAGGGTGGAGATTGTGGCAAACTGGAGAACAAGGTAGGTCCTGTTACAGGGTACACAGTACCTGCTCGGCCACAGACTGGCCATCTGGGGATTTGGGTCTTGTGTTGCCAGATTTTTCTAGGATTTCCAGAGAAGTGAGAAAACTGGATTTTTTGTGAGATCTTCAATATATTAGCACCAGAAAATTTTGTTTCTTGTTTGGTTTTTTGGTAAGTGCTTCAGCCCACACTGCCTACCTGTCATTTCATACTTGAAGGCTGCCAAGTTGAAATTGTTGATATTTAGATAAGAGGTTGAAGAGGCCTTAAAAGTTCATTCTTGTCAAGTTCCTTCATTTTACAGATGAGGTTTCTGAGGCTGAAAGAAGAGAAGTGACTTGCTCAGTTACTTGATGGCAAAAGAAGGCTAAATCTTAGTTTTCCTGGTCTGTTTCTTATAGGAGTAAGTATGTTTTCTGTACTTTATAATTGCTTACGTAAGGCAACTAGCCTATTTGCTTTGGCTCCGATGACAAGTGTTATTCCTTCACTGAGAAGTTCCCTATTACCTGCCTTATTACGGACAGATGCATTCAGCTTGGCAATGAAGTCTGTCAACAACATCGTCCAAACTACCTCTTTGGCTTCCTTTTCCACTTCTCTTGCCACATGCGCAATAACGGCAGGTGCATTGTGTGGCTTACCCTCAACACTCCGTAAAAATTCTTGGTTTACTGCCTCCTTTTTATCTTATCTTTTAGAAATTGTACCTGTCTTAAGGCCCAGCACACATGCCGCCTTCTTCCTGAAGCTTTCCTGTCTTGCTCCCTCCAGCTCTCATAGGGCTTTGCTTCTGTTGATATTTGTTCTGTGATCTTCTCTTACTTTGCCTTTCTAGGAGAGTAACTTATATACTTCTCTATTCCATTTCCCCCATCTGTTCCCACTCCCAAATGCAAGCTCCTTGAGGGTAAGAGCTGTTTTATTCATCTTCATCCTTATAACACTGAATATGCAGTACCTGTTAGGTATAGTTGGTACTCAGCAAGCATATTTATTTATTTTTTCAGTTAACATATTTAGAATTGATAGCATGGTATATTTTAAATATGAAGTTAATTCAGTAAAAATTTATGTAATTCACAAAACTCCAATTTTTGTTTGCTTCTTCACTGCTTCTCTATCTTTTGGTTGATGACATATGCATAAGTATTATATAAATCAGACATCAGATATTCAAATGCCTACTATGGACAGGAAGATACCATAAGTGAGAGAATTGGCCAATAGTTTCATAGTGGCATGCTAAGTTCTATTCTTTCATCCGAAACACACTGTTTTGTTATTGGACCTGTCAAAATATTCTTATAGAAAAATATCCTCTTTCCCATTTTTCTTGAAACATCGGACATTCTGTATCATTAGCTTTCCCACATTTGGTAGGAATGTAAGTACAAGTATTTTCTTCCTAACCCTATTATGACAAAACCAGCAATGGAAGCAGAGCACTGTGGGCAGCTGACTCTCAGCCTTAGTACTGAAGAGGCAGTAGGGCATGGTGGGGCCTAGGATGTTGCAGAGTGCTTTCCCTGTCTCACTGCGATAGTTCTTCCCCAGCCATGGTTGCCATGAAGTAAGGTAGACCCAGTGTTGCCAGATGAAGGGGAAGTGGAAATCTGGATCTTTGTGTGAAGTAGTCTTTGCAAAGTACCATGAGGACAATACAGTAGATGTAAAACAAATCACATCTGGAAGTGACATACTTCAGCCATCATTTTGGGACATATACCATAAGGGATGGTGAATCCTGGCACTAAAGAAGATATCTATAGGAAAGGAAACATCAAGTTATATCACATAGATGGCATAAAAATATTTTGACAAACACCTTTTGACTGATATTTTGGAGTGAGCAGTTCTGTTTTCCTTGAGCCAGATGGTAACACATACATAATGTACTGATGCTGAATTTGCAGTGGGTTGATTTTTATCCATTTCTTGCTTTGACGTGGAAGCATGTGAATTGCCCCTCTCCTTGGCTAACATCCTTCCAATGACTCCATTTATCAAGATGCAGGTAAGCACCTTATGTGTGCACAGTTAAATAGTGGGCACACACTCCTGTCCCAGAGAAAGAAGATAGCAAGAATTCCCTTTGGTTAAGTGAAACTGCTAAGCAGCCATACTTGGATGCAAATTTGAACCAGAATGTTTTCTTAATTCTCCATTGTGTTCTGTTATTTCCACTGAGGAAAGAGGATGCATGTCATTACAGCTTCTTTGGCACCTATCCATGTCAAGGTGGGTATACTTTTGATATATTTGATTTCTTAAGTATGTTTTGGGGCATTATCTTTTCCAAATTCTCTTCAGCCATAAAATATAAGCTCATTATTTTTAAAAGTGTATCAGAGATAATACTAAAACCCTCCATTGAGCAACAAACACCTTAAAGTCTTAGAAGTAGTTACTGTTATCATTTTGGAATGTGGCTTTCCAAACCATTTTCTGTGCATCTTAATGACCCAGATAACCACGATGGTGTGGTCACTCACCTAGAGCCAGACACCCTGGAATGTGAAGTCAACTGGGCCTTAGGAAGCAATACTGTAAACAAAAAACTAGTGGAGGTGATGGAATTCTAGCTGAGCTATTTCAAGTCCTAAAGATGATGGTGTTAAAGTGCTGCTCTCAGTTTGTCAACAAATTTGGAAAACTCAGCAGTGGCCATAGGACTGGAAAAGGTCAGTTTTCATTCCAGTCCCAAAGAAGAGCAGTGCCAAAGAATGTTCAAACCACTGTACAATTGCGCTCATTTCACATGCTAGCAAGCTAATGCTCAAAATCCTTCAAACTAGGCTTCAACAGTATGTGAACTGAGACCTTCCAGATGTATAAGCTGGATTTAGAAAAGGCAGAGGAACCAGAGATCAAATTGCCAACACCTGTTGAATCATAGAAAAAGCAAGATAATTCCAAAAAAAAAAGTCTACATCTGCATCATTGACTATCCTAGTATTTGACGGTGTGGGTCACAACAAACTGGAAAATTCTTTAAAGAGATGGGAATACCAGGTCCTTCCTTGTCTCCTGAAGAACCTGTATGGGTCAAGAAGCAAGAGTAAGAATCAGACATGGAACAACGGATTGGTTCCAAATTGGGAAAGGTGTACAACAAGGCTATATATGGTCACCCTGCTTATTTAACTTACATGCACAGTACATTGTGAAATGCTGGGCTGGATGAATCACAAGCTGGAATCAAGACTGCTGGAAGAAATATCAAAAACCTCAGATATGCAGATGATTCCACTCTAATGACAGAAAGTGAAGAGGAACTGAAGAGCTTCTTGATGAGGGTGAAAGGAGAGTGAAAAGGCTGGCTTGAAATTCAACATTCAAAAAACTAAGATCATGGCATCCAGCCCCATCACTTCATGGCAGATAAAAGGGGCAAAAGTAGAAGCAGTGACAGATTTTATTTTCTTGGGTTCCGAAATCACTGTGGACAGTGATTGCAGCCATGAAGTTAAAAGACGCCTGCTTCTTGGAAGGAAAGCTATGACAAATCTAGACAGCATATTAAAAGGCAAAGACATCACTTTACTGACAAAGGCCCATATCATCAAAGCTACAGTTTTTCCAGTAGTCCAGTACAGATGTGAGAGTTGGGCCATAAAGAAGGCTGAGCACCAAAGAATTGATGCTTTCAAATTGTAGTGCTGGAGAAGACTCTTGAGAGTCCCTTGACATGCAAGGAGATCAAACCAGTCAATCCTAAATGAAATCAAACCCTGAATATTCATCAGAAGGACTGATGCTGAAGCTGAAACTCCAATATTTGGCCACCTGATGTGAAGAGCCAATTCATCGCAAAAGACCCTGATGCTGGGAAAGATTGAAGGCAAAAGGAGAAGAGGCGGCAGACCCTGAATATTCATCGGAAGGACTGATGCTGAAGCTGAAATTCCAATATTTGGCCACCTGATGTGAAGAGCCAACCCATCGCAAAAGACCCTGATGCTGGGAAAGATTGAAGGCAAAAGGAGAAGAGGCGGCAGAGGATGAGATGGTTAGATAGCATAACCAACTCAATGGACATGAATCTGAGCAAACTCCAGGAGATAGTGTAGGATAGAGGAGCCTGCCTTGCTGCAGTCCATGGGGTTGCAAACAATCAGACATGAATTATTGACTGAACAACAACAAATATACGTGTATCTATAAGGATATATTTTTATTTTTTCAGTGAGTGATATTCTTTACACATTGTTTTGCAGACCCACCTTGTCATATACATGTACACACTTTATGTATGTGTATATCCTATTACATGTATATAACAGATTATTGTATTTTCCCTTATTTGTGACAGTTTTTACTGTCATAACAATGTTGCATTGAACATCCTTGTAAATGCCCATTTCGGGGGTATAATTTCCTATTTTCCAGATAAAAAAGTAATTGAATTACTGGGCTACAAGGAAACAATCTCTTTTTTAATGTCCTCCTAATAATTATATATATGTATGTGTTTTAGAGAAAGTCCTAATTTAATGTCCAGGGTTTCAAAAGAAATGCTTTTGAGGGGTATTTTAGAATTCTAGTTTTATATTACTACTCTCATTTGATGTCTGACTTTTGAATCAATTTGAAATTGATACAGGTAAGCAAAATAGGCTCTAGGAAGTAGCCATGTTCAAAATTAGTAAGCTTTTGAGTGACGTGTTTCAATGGTGGGGAAATGAAATTTTCAATTGAGAAAATAATCTTCCTTAATCATGAAGTTCTTTTTTCCAAATCTTTTTCTGCTCCCTTGGGAATTACAACAACTGGATCCATAGGAGGTGTGAAAATATTTTTTCACATCACACATTTTTAAAAATACTAGTTTGAATAATCCTGGAAAGTGTAGGTTTTTATACTGTGCCCTTACAAATCTTTTTAAAAGAATGTTCTTTAATACAAATTACTAATACCAGAAATGAAAGAGATTCAATGGACATTAAAAGGATAACAAAGGAATACTGTGAACAACCCTTTGCCCACAGGTTTGACATCTAGATGAAACAGATCAATCACTTGAAAGGCACAATCAGCTAAAACTCACACAAGAAGGTATAAATTTGAATAGACCTGTGCAGTATCTATTGGTTTGTCCAAAAAGTTTGTTTGGGTTTTTCCACATGATTGTGCAGAAAAACCCAAAGGAACTTTTTGGCCAACCAGTATTCTAAAAATCAATAAGTATTAGCCTTCCAAACCAGAAAGCACTGGGTTCAGATGAATTCACTGGAAATTTTGTCAAACACTTAAGAAAGAAATTACATCAATTCCTTACGATCTCTTCCAGATGATAGAAACAGAGGGAATGCTTAACATTATGAGGCCAGTTATTCTAATATCAAAACAAAAAACATTACAAGAAAACTGCAGACTACAGCCCTCTCACATGAAATACAGAAATCCTCAACAAAACATTGAGGATCCAACAATGTAGGAAAATAATTATATACTATGACCAAGTGGGAAATATAGCAGCTATGCAAGGCTGGTTCAACACATATGAATAGATGTGGTAGAAGCATCTAACAGAATCCAACACCCATTTAAGATAAAACCCTCAGTTAACAAGGGATAGAGGGAACTTCCTTAACTTTATAAAGAATGTGAAAACCCTACAAACTAACATGTTTCATCGTACTTAATGATGAGAGACTTGAGGCTTTCCCACTAAGATCATGAGCAAGACAAGGATGTCCCCTCATACCAGCACTTTTCAATGTTGTATCTGATGTCCTAGTTAATGCAGTAAGGCAAGGAAACAAAATGTATATACATTGGGAAGGAAGAAAGAAAACTTTGTGTATAGAAGATGTGGTTATTTCTGTAGAAAATCTGAATCAACAAACTCCTGGAACTAAGAAGCAATTATAGCAAGGTTGCAGGGTACACAAGATTGATACATAAAAGTCAGTTGCTTTCCTGTGTACCAGCAATAAACAAGTAGAATTTGAAATTTAAAACAATACCATTTACATTAGCACCCCCCCCCAATGAAGTACGTGGTATAAATCTGATATGACATGTACAAGATCTATATGAAGAAAATGAACTCTGATAAATAAATGCTGATATTCCATGTTCATGGATAGAAAGAGTCAATATTGTCAAGATGTCAATTCTTGGACTTCCCTGTTGTCCAGTGGTTAAGAATCTGCCTGTCAATCCTGGGGACACAGATTTGATCCCTGATCTAGGAAGATTCCACATGTTGTGGGGCAACTAAGCATGTGTGTCTCCAATACTGAGCTGGTGCTCCGGAGCCCGTGAGCCACAACTGCTGAGCCTGTGTACCCTCGAGCCAGTGCTCCGTGAGAAGAGAAGCCTCTGCACTGAGAAGCCCGTGTACTCTTGAGCCAGTGCTCTGCAAGAAGAGAAGCCTCTGCACTGAGAAGCTTGTATACCACACCTAGAGAGTAGCCCCTGCTGCCTGCAACTAGAGAAAAAAGCCTGCTCACAGCAGTGAAGACCTAGTATAGCCAAAAATGAAGAAAAAAATTTTTAATGGATGTCAGTTCTTTCCAAATTGATCTATAGATTCAATGCAATCCCAATCAGAATTCAGCAAATTTTTTTGTGGATGTCAACAAACTGATTCTAAAGTTTATATGGAGAGGCAAAAGATCTAGAATAGCTAACAGTATTGAACAAAAACTCAAGGACTAGTCCTACTTACTTGAAGCTGAACTTCAAGACAGTGTGGTATTTATGAAGGAACAGACAAAAATAAATACATGGAACAGAATTGAGAGCCCTAAGTAGACCCACATGAATATATAATCAGCTGATCTTTGACAAAGGAGCAAAGGCAATGTAACAGAGCAAAGATGGTATTTTCAGCAGACAGTGCTGAAACAGCGTTGACATGCAAATAAGTAAATAGATACAGACTTAAGCCCTTCACAAAAATTAACTCCAAGTGGATCACAGACCTAGTTGTAAAACACAAAACCATAATTCTTCTAGAAGCGAACATAGGAGAAAAGGTAGATGGTCTTGGCTTTGGTGATGACATTTTAGATGAAAGGCATAACCCACAAAAGAAAGAATCAATAAATTAGACTTCATTCAAATTAAAATTTCTGTGAAAGACATGGTCAAGGGAATAAAAAGGCCATAGACTAGTAGAAAATACTTGCAAACTGCATATATCTGATAAAGAACTATTATCCAAAATCAGAAAGAACTTAAAACTCAACAATAAGAAAACAACCCAATTTAAAAATGGACCAAAAACCTTGGCACCTCACCAAAGAAGATAAACATGATAAGCATATGAAAAGATGTTTTACATCTTGTGTCTAGGGAATGCAGGTTACAACAATGAGGTATGTGGGTCAAGAAACAACAATTAGAACCAGACATGGTTCCAAATTGGGAAAGGAGTACAAGGCTGTATATTGTCACCCTGCTTATTTAACTTACATGCGGAGTACATCATAGGAAAAGCCAGAATGAATGAATCACAAGCTGAAATCAGGATTGCCAGGAGAAATATCAACAATCTCAGATACACAGATGATACCACTCTAATGACAGAAAGTGAAGAACTAAAGAGCCTCTTGATGAGGGTGAAAGAGGAGATTAAAAAACTGGCTTGAAGATGATAGTATCTGGTCCCATCACTTCATGGCAACTAGGAGGGGAAAAAGTGGAGCAGTGACAGATTTTATTTTTTTCGGCTCCAGAATCACTGCAGACAGTGACTGCAGCCATGAAATTAAAAGGTGCCTGCTCCTTGAAAGGAAAGCTATGACAAACCTAGAAAGAGTATTATTAATAAAAAGCAGAGATTTTGCTTTGCCAACATAGGTCCATATAGTCAAAGCTCTGGTTTTTCCATAGTGCTATACAGATGTGAGAGTTGAACCATAAAGAAGGGTGAGCACCAAAGAACTGATGCTTTCAAGTCCTGGTGCTGGAGAGTCCCTTGACTGCAAGATCAAACCAGTCAATTCTAAAGAAATCAAACCCTGAATACTCATTTGAAGGACCGTTGCTGAAGCTGAAGCTCCAATACTTTGGCCACCTGATGCTAAGAGCCAACTCCCTGGGACAGACCCTGGGAAAGATCGAAGGCAAAAGGAGACTGGGTGCCAGAGGATGAGATGATTAGAAAGCATCGCTGATGCAATGGACATGAATTTGAGCAAGCTCCAGGAGATAGTGGGGGACAGAGGAACCTGGTGTGCTATAATCCCTGGGGTCGCAAACACGTGTCGCAGACACGTCTTAGTGACTGAAGAACATTCAACAGCACAACTACACATCTATTAGAATGGCCAAAATGGAGAACATTGACAGTATCGAGTGCTGGCAAAGACGTGGAGCAACAGGAACTCTCATTGCTGGTAGCAATGCAAAATGGTATAGCCACTTAGGAAGACCGTTTGGCAGTCTCTTACAAAAGTCAGCATGTTCTTAACCATGCAGTCTAGCAATCACACTCCTTGGTATTTACCCAAAGGAGTTGAAAACTGACCACACAATAATCTTCACATGGTTGTTTATAGCAGTTCTGTTCTATAATTGTCAGAATTTGGGAGCAACCAGATAACTTTCTGTAGGTGAAGGGATAAATAAACTGTGGTACATACGGACAATGGAATGTTGTTTAGCAGTAAAAAGAATTTATCAACCCATCAAAAGACATGGAGGAAACTTAAATGCATATTGCTAATTGAAACAAGCCGGTCTAAAATGCCACACACTGTATTAGTCCAACTATATGACATTCTCAAAAAGGTAAAATTATGGAGGTACTAAAGATAAATGTGATTGCTAGGGGTTAATGGGAAGGGAGGGATTTTTAGGGCAGCAAGACTATTTTGTATGATACAATAATGGTGGATACATGTCATTATATGCTTGTCCAAACCCATGAGATGTACAACACCAAGAGAACGCTTATTAGACTATAATGCAGATACATCAGTGTAGATTCATCATTTGTAACAAATGCACCACCCTGGTGGGAATGTTGATAATGGATATTGAAGCCTGTACTTACATGGAGGTAGGGAGTATATATGGGAAATCTCTGTACCTTCTGCTCTATTTTTCTGTGAGCTCAAAATGGCTTGAAAAAATAAAGTATGTACATATATAGAGTGAGGGATTTCCTAATTTTCATATGAGCCTTCTGCTCATTAGATATGGATCTGAGTGTGGTCAGTAGGGCCTCTAACAAGATCCAAAAGGCAGTCCCAAAGTTTATTGTCAAGGAAGGGTATTGACAATGGAGGCCCTAACCCAAGAATTGGTATGGTTCAAGTTGAATAATTGATAATTGCTTATATTCCATGACCACTGAAGCATATGATTACTCTTTTCGTTATGCATGTTTGGAAGAATGATGAAATATGAGAAGTGTTCTGTGTGAAGAGTTGTGTGCTAAAAGCAGTAGTTACCAAACTGCATGTAAGAATTACCCTAGGGATCTGTTAAAACTCTCGAAGTTCAGGCTAAAGTTCACCAGGTAGTTCCAGTGGGTAGCCAAGTTTGAGAACTGGTGGGCCAAAGGAGATTTTAAACTTTATCTCTGTCTGAAGATAGTTTTATTAATCACAATTCCGAAAGGCCCTTGTCATAACTTTGCAAGTGTGGAAGGATTTGGAGGTGTAGGAATGCCATTTGTTAATAACAAACTCCTAAAGCGAAAAATAAAACCCACCTAGCCTGAAAGAGTTAATGTAGTTTCCAAAAGTGCTTGATACAGCCAAGGAACAGCTTAGGCACAGGAAGAATCTGGCTTATACTGGGAGTAAATAAAGCCAGTGTTTAAAATGTGTTTTAATCTAAAACACATATGTGCCCCTGGGCCTGAAAACAAGCCAAGACTTTCACAGTTGTGGTGAAGGTTCCTAACAACAGATAGAAATGAGTTGCTGTACAGTGTTACTTAAACTTGAAAGTTTAGAGGGGAAATCTGATCTGTGGAGGGGTGTTGTAGACAGGGGCCTCCCAGGTGGCTCAGATGGTAAAGAATCTGCCTACAAGGCAGGAGACCCGAGTAGAGGAGTGAGGTGGGCACGCAGGACAGGTTGTTATTTTGTGACTTCTTTCTGATCCCAAAGAGAACAGAACTAGCTGATAGTTCTAATTATCTGTGTACTCAGAACAAAACCAAATAAACCCTAACAAAATGAAAATTGTGTCCTTTTAGAAGCACTCCAATCTGTGCTGGGTATGAACTTTTATATGTGTCTTCTTTAGAGTATATTACTTCTTCAATAGAACCCTTTCTTAAAGATTCTGATTCTATGTAGTTTTTTTTAAGAATTATATAGATTCATAGGAAGTTAAAAAAAAAAAACGCACAGCGAAGCCCTCATGCATCCTTTACCCAGTCTCCACTATGATAACATCTTACATAAGCAGAGTTTATGTGTCAGAACCAAGAAATCAGCGTTGATATACTCCATGGGGGTTGTTCAGACTTCACCAGTTTTGTAAGCACTCAAGTGCGTAGGTGTACGTAACTCTGCAGTTTTTCAGGTGTAGCTTTGTGTAACACTACCATAGTCATGATATAATACTTCACAAGGGATTCTGAAGAACTGCTAAGGGCTATGGAACGAGTCACTTTGCTCGTAGTCCCATCCCCCACTTGAGTTCAGAACTTTGTATTGCTGGGGGCTGCTACATAGCTTTTGAAACCTCAGATGGCTTTTGGTCTTTTTTTTTTTTTCCCCATGGGATCATCAGTACAGATGTGTCTCAGTTACTGTGCTTTGAGGAGGTAAATTGTGATCACTTTTATTTAAAGAGAGTGAACTGATAAGTATACCCCAAAGCATAAAAATCTGCTAATGATCTTCATTTTGGAGGCAAATTCAACAATTCTGGCACAACAAATGACTGAATGTTTGGAAGTTCTTTTCCTGCCAATTTTTAGAACATGTGAGATTTGCTCAATAAATAGTGTCTTTCTAATTCTTAAAACAGAAGACTGTCTACCTCCCAGAGAAATGCCGGGATATATTTGAAGTGAATAGGCATGATTCTATAACACGTGAAAACTGTCACTTAACAGCATATTCTCAGCATTGTCAAACATATTAAACTCTGCCTCACATTGTTTAGGTAATTACTGTCTCCAGAGCTGAATGATACATAATCATATTTACCATTTACATGGTATGGGAATTTTAATTATCTTTGCATCCAGTATGGCAAAACTAAGGTGTTTAGGAATTTAAGTCCAGTGTTAAGCTTTCTGTTCCCAGGATTTGCAGATAAATCTACAATCTAGCAAAAACTGTTTACATGTGTGCTCTGCACCACATTGTCTTCCATAGAAACTCTTATTTCTGACACTCTTTGGCAAGAGTTCCATAGGAGAGAATAATTCTGGAGTTTGTTCTAGTTGGTTCAGTCAGTGAGCTCAGCCCTGATGAAGTAATGGGATGTATGATGAGGGATGAAGTATCTAAACACCAAGATAGTCATCTTGAATAAAAGCAGCTTTGGGGTATTTATAAAGAATATATTCTGCCCTATAAAATTGTGGGATATTTGTTAGGGATTTGATAGACTGTGAGTTCAGCAAAGCATCAAGTTGATAATCCTGTTGTCATAGAGAAAGCAAGAGAATTCCAGAAAAATACCTACTTTTGGTTCATTGACTATGCTAAAGCCTTTGACTGTGTGGATCACAATAAACTGGAAAATTCTTAAAAGAGATGGGAATATGAGACCCCCTTACCTGTCTCCTGAGAAACCTGTATGTAGGTCAAGAAGCAATAGTTAGAACCTTACATGGAATAACTGGTTCAAAATTGGGAAAGGAGTGCAGCAAGCCTGTATATTGTCACCCTGCTTATTTAACTTAAATGCAGAGCACATCGTGTGAAATGCTGGGCTGGATGAGTCCGAAGCCGGAATTGATTGCTAGGAGACATATCAACAAACTCAGATATGCAGATGATATCACTCTGATGGCAGAAAGTGAAGAGGAACTAAGGGACTTCTTGAAGACGGTAAAAGAGGAGAGTGAAAAAGCTTGGCTAGAAACTCAACATTCAAGAAACTAAGATCATGGCATCCAGTCCCAGCACTTCATGGCCAGTAGATAGGGAGAGGGGGAAGCAATGGCCGATCTTTGGGGGGAAAGGAGGGCTCCAAAATCACTGTGGACAGTGACTGCAGTCATGAAATTAAAAGACACCTGCTTCTTGAAGGAAAACTATGACAAACCTAGACAGTGTATTAGAAAGCAAAGACATCACTTTGCAGACAAGGTCCGTATAGTCAAAGGTGTGGTTTTTCTAGTCACAGATGGGCGAGTTGGACCATAAAAATGGCTGAGCACTGAAGAATTGATGCTTTTGAATCCTGGTGCTGGAGAAGACTCGAGAGTCTGTTGGACTGTAAGGAGATCAAAGCAGTCAATCCTAAAGGAAATCAACCCTGAATAATCATTGGAAGGACTGATGCTGAAGCTGAAGTTCCAATACTTTGCCACCTGATGCAAAAGGCTGACTCTGGAAAAGACCCTGATTCTGGGAAAGAGTGACAGCAAAAGGAGGAGAGGGCAACAGAGGATGAGATGGTTAGATAGCATCACCGACTCAATGGACGTGAACTTGAGCGAACTCCAGGAGATAGTGAAGGACAGAGAAGCCTGGTGTGCTACAGTCCATGGGGTCGCAAAGAGTCAAACATGACTTAGCGACTGAACGACAATAAATTCTCTCATAAAGCTAGATTTGAAAGTCAGTTTATTTAGAAACAGTAGGCAAAAAACATCTAGAGTCTTAAATATTCTGAAAAAAGTAAGCACCAACCCACATTCATAAAAGAGCAGAGGAAGAAAATAATCAAATTTAATGACTAAAATGAGACGTCGGATTATTTTTAATAAAGCAAGCTTATCTTTGTGGAAATGTAGATTTTAAATATTAAGAGAGGAAATATTAAAGAAATATTAATTTCCTCTCAAATACTGAGAGGAAAGCTAGGGTTATGTCAGTAAATGCTCCCTGAACCCACCCACCCAATCAAGAAAGCAGTGAGACAGCCTCTTTAACAAGTGGAACAATTCAAAGATGTTTTGAATAACTGCACAGAAGTTAATTCATAAAATATCAAGCCAAGAACTGTCCAGTGGACACTGATACAGCTTTTAAAAGCAGTTGCTAAAGACAGCAAGTAGGATAATTTTAGAAATGCTATCAGTACATCAGTCACAAAGTTTATGGTTAAAAGGATGTCAAAAAAACAATGTATTGGCCTATAAAAAAGAAAAGCTGGTTGGTGTATTAGCAACCAACTAGCAAATGGCAATGATTGTGTCATATGTCTAGAAAGCAGCACGTCAACATGCAATTTTTACAAAGAGTAAATGAGGATGCATATAAAGTTCATAGCACAAAGCTCTCCTGGAAGAGCTGTTTATTTTTAATTGAAATATAATCAACATAGTGTATTAGTTTCAGATGTATGTCAGAGTGATTTGATATTTGTTAGGTGTTGTGAAATGACCACCATAGTAAGTCTAGGTAACATCCATCACCATACAGTTACACAGTTGTTTCTTATGATAAGAACTTTTAAGATCTATTTTCTTAGCACTTTTCAAATATTCAATATAGTATTATTAATTATAGTCCCCATGCTATACATTACATCTCCGTGACTTACTGTGTAACTGGAAGTTTCTACTGTTTGATCATCTTTACTCATTTTGCCTACCCCAAGTCCTCCATTTTTGGCAACTATCTGTCTGTATCTGTAAGTTAATTGTTTTTGTTTCTGTTTTTTATAGATCGGTTGTTATCCACATATAAGTGAGCATATGGCAAATTGTGTTTCTTTGACAGACATTGCACTTAGCATGATGCCTTCAAGGTCCATCTGCGTTGTCACAAATGCCAAAAAAAAAAAAAAAAAAAAAATAAGTCTGAACAAAAGGATGAAACTTCAGGAAGGGAGACTGGTCTATTCCACACCCAAAGGCAGACACAACTCTACTTCCAGAGGGTGCTCAGTGTGTGCCTGAGGAATAGATCGGTAGCATTGCCCCGGGGAAGTTGTTCTCTGTAATTTTTCTGCAGGACTGGATGGAGGGCCGAGTTCCCCCTTGCCAGGCTCCCCTCAGTGTTCCCCTCCACTGCCCCTGAGGCCTCTTGTGGGGACAGAACTGTCCTTCATGCGGTGAAGTGCATGGGGTCTGAAGGCAGCCTGCCTCTGCCATTTATGCACTTTCCAGCCACGACCATGTGACAAGTCAGTTTCCTCATCTGTAAAATGGGAGTAATAATAGCATCGCCTCTTAAAAAAAAAAAAAAAATAAAGCTGGGTTTTGTTTACCTCTCAGGAGATGCCGCTTTAAAGCTATGTTTTATGCTGTCGTCCCCTAAATCAGTGCGTGTTACTGCATGGTTGTAGTGAAAAGAAAATTTAGAATATGTTTTGTATCACTAATGTCACACATCAGGGCCATTCTTAAGAAATAATTATTTTTCACTGGTGGGAGTACAGATTCATGATTTTGCCAACAGTTTATGACTGCTGAGTAAGAACATAGCTACTGAGCACCTACTGAACACTCGGAGTGTGCCGAGAATTTCATGTGTATGACTTTACCTAAAACTCAGAACAGTTTTACTGAGGTAGTTACTTTTTTATTATCTCTGTTCTACAAATGGGAAAGCTGAAGCCAAGGGAATAAACAGTTTGCAGAGATCATAGCTGGTAGGTGCTTGAGCCAGAAAGGAAAGACACTCTAGAACTCATGCCCCTAACCACAGTACTCTTCTTCAGAAAGGTGTTGGTTGAGGGGGAAAGTGAAGGTAGGGAAACTGCAGATCAGATCACTGGGAATAAAGTGGAGAAAAACGAGACATTCTGACCTTAGACTGCTTTTCTAGCCTAAGCTACCCAGTGCTTGCTTACTTTTCAAACTTAGTTAAGGAGAAGCAGTGATCAAGGAGATAGGAGTCTGGGTGGAAGAAATACGAGGAGAACAATATGAGGGCACAGTAAAGGACAGAAATGGTATAGACCTAACAGAAGCAGAAGATACTAAGAAGAGGTAGCAGGAATACACAGAAGAACTGTACAAAAAAGATCTTTTTCATGACCCGGATAACCAAGATGGTGTGATCACTCCTCTAGAGCCAGACATCCTGGAATGCAAAGTCAAGTGGACCTTAGGAAGCATCCCTACGAACAAAGCTGGTGGAGGTGATGGAATTCCAGTTGAGCTGTTTCAAATCCTTAAAGATGATGCTGCACTCAATATGCCAGCAAATTTGGAAAACTCAGCAGTGGCCACAGGACTGGAAAAGGTCAGTTTTCATTCCAATCCCAAAGAAAGGCAATGCCAAAGAATGCTCAAACTACCTCACAGTTGCACTCATCTCACATGATAGCAAAGTAAAGCTCAAAGTTCTCCAAGCCAGGTTTCAACAGTACGTAAACCGTGAACTTCCAGATGGTCAAGCTGGTTTTAGAAAAGCGAGGAACCAGAGATCAAAGTGCCAACATCCATTGGATCATCAAAAAAGCAAGAGAATACCAGAAAAACAGCTATTTCTGCTTTACTGACTATGCCAAAGCCTTTGACTGTGTGGATCACAACAAACTGGAAAATTCTTAGAGAGATGGGAATACCAGACCACTTGACCTGCCACCTGAGAAATCTGTATGCAGGTCAAAACGCAACAGTTAGAACTGAACATGGAACAACAGACTGATTCCAAATCAGTCAAGGCTATATATTGTCACCCTGCTTATTTAACTTCTATGCAGAGTACATCATGAGAAATGCTGGGCTGGATGAAGCACAAGCTGGAATCAAAATTACCAGGAGAAATATCAATAACCTCAGATATGCAGATAACACCACCCTTATGGCAGAAGGCAAAGAAGAACTAAAGAGCCTCTTGATGAAAGTGAAAGAGGAGAGTAAAAATGTTGGCTTAAAGCTCAACATTCAGAAAACTAAGATCATGGCATCTGGTCCCATCACTTTATGGCAAATAGATGGGGAACAGTGGAAACAGTGTCAGACTTTATTTTTGGGGGGCTCCAAAATCACTGCAGATTGTGACTGCAGCCATGAAATTAAAAGACGCTTGTTCCTTGGAAGAAAAACTATGACCAACCTAGACAGCATATTAAAAAGCAGAGACACTACTTTGCCAACAAAGGTTCATCTAGTTAAAGCTATGGTTTTTCCAGTAGTCATGTAAGGATGTAAGAGTTGGACTATAAAGAAAGCTGAGCCTGAAGAATTGATGCTTTGGAACTGTGGTGTTGGAGAAGACTCTTGAGAGTCCCTTGGACAGCAAGGAGATCCAACCAGTCCATCTTAAAGGAAATCAATCCTGAATAGTCATTGGAAGGACTGATGTTGAAGCTGAAACTCCAATAGTTTGGCCACCTGATGCGAAGAAGTGACTCATTTGAAAAGACCCTGATGCTGGGAAAGATTGAAGGCAGGAGGAGAAGGGGACAAGAGAGGATGAGATGGTTGGATGGCATCATCAACTTGATGGACATGAGTTTGAATAAGCTCCAGGAGTTGGTGATAGGTAGGCCTGGCGTGCTGCAGTTCATGGGGTCGCAAAGAGTTGGACATGACTGAGCGACTGAACTGAAGGAAAGACTAGGATCTGACATTTAAGGGGTGAGTCTGGAGAATTCCAAAGAGGCAAAGCAAGAGTTTATGAGTATGAAGGATAAGATTGTGGGAAACAACCCCAGGGGACTTGGTGAAAGCGAAGGCAGATTCCTCAGGGAATGTATGAACATGTGAAACTGGTGGAGTTTGGAGGTGGGTGGGTGGGTGTTCCTGTACTGTTTTCATTATCTATACCTGTCCTCAGCATTTCCTCAGACATTCCCTTCCTTCTCTGGGGCCTCACATCTGATTTTCTAAAACAACATGATTGAGCATCAACTCCTGGGTACTTGGTTGTACTATTTAAGTTTATATAATCTGAAAGAGCTCCTTCTGGTCTGTAGGAATTGTCTGCCCTTTAGAAATGCCTTTTTCATGAATTATCTTATTCTACAACTGAGCACTTAGTACATCTTTTTAAGTATAGGTACCATGATCGACCTCAGAGATACGGCACACGTTATCAATAATCAATCTCAAATAGGTAACCAGAGCTCATCCCTTACAGTGTGTGTTGTATATACTTAAATCTGACCAGGAGTAATTTGCTGTACACCAGAAACTAACAAACATCAACTATATTTCACTTTTAAAAAGAGATTATGAACAATTTAGAATACACCTCATCTGGGAAACTGATCACCAAAATTTCAGCAAATATTTTAAGGATTTGACTTAAAAAAGATGTATTTTCGTAAAGGTACATGTAAAATTATGGAAGCCTTATTTTAAATTATTAATTTCTCTTAAGATTCTACATCATTGAAAACAAAGACACGTTTTAAAAAGTAGACCTATGTACCTCCATGGGTCTGGGGTATGCAACTTTATTAAAGAGTGGTGTGCTATATCTGCCAGTATGCACTTTCTCTGATGGAAAGAAAATGGTTCAGGTCCCCCTTATATACCTAGGAGATGCCTTTGGCCTCTTTACTGTATGAATCTGGTTTGGAGCTGTGTATACTAAATGCAACCATGTTTGAAATAAAGGGTCCTAATGAACCTCTTTCTGCATGAAATGCCAATTAACTGCCTGCTTTTAATTGATAATTGGACATTAATCCCTAAGTAGTGCCATCATCTTAAACCTTAGTCCAGCCCCTACTGTCCATCAATGAAGGATTGGACAGTTATGCAGTATTTGACTAGACACTGGGCATGTTTACTTTGGGAGAGAATAGTACCCATGTGTACCTTAATGGGAAGAAAAAGGTGAATAGACAATTGACCTTTGACAATATTATGACTGCTAAAAGAACACAATAACCAGCTCAGCTTACAGTCCGAATGTGTTCCCTCCATTCTTGGTAGAAACAGAAAAATATAATAAAACAGAAAATTCTTCTGTTGGCAGAGAATATGTATTTATACATTCTTGTGTGTTTAGCTCAGTGGTTAGAGAACACTTCCTGGAAAGATTGCAGTACACAAGTGTTTTCAATTTGAACTTGTACATTTCAAGGTTCACTGCCCTGGAGGTGGCTTGGCTCAGTGTTTAAAACACACTAATGAATTTCAGGTTTGGGACAGAAAGTGGCTGTTCCACATTGGACAATCATGTGAACTTGGAATTGCTTTCCATGAATGTCTTAAATAACTGTGTAATGTCACTCTGGACAGCAGGTTCTTCTCCTGTCTCCAAACAGATAACTGATTGCCTTTGCTCAGGATACTCAGTGCTTGCTTGCTTTTAAAACGTAGATTTGGCAGAGTCTTTCATGTTTGTAACGGGAACATTGTGGGAGAAAATAGGGCAAAGATCATCTGAGTGCAGTTGGATGTACTGAAGGACACTTACAAATAACCTTGAAACAACCCCAAAAGACTGGTTCAGGCTGAATATTTTTCTTTTTCTTTCTCTCTCTCTCTCTTTTTTTTTTTTAATTTTGTGTTTCCTCTTGGCTGTTTGGAGTAAGAGAAAATTCAAAAGAAGGTCACCTTTCCTACCTTTTTGTGTTGATACATCTATCAATAATTTAGGAACTTCATCCTATCTGATCCAGCTGACGTGAAATGTCAAGGAAGTAGGCTAGTTGGTATAGTAATTTCTGTAGAGGAGAAAGCAGTAAGCTACTGAAATCACAGACACCCCTTAGTCAGAATGAGCTCTGAGTGATGCCCGCCCTGGCCTGTGCACTTTTGGCATGCTTTCAAAGACTTGATTTTCTGACTAGCTGGGCTGCTGCAATTACCCAGCATTCCAGAGGTCTCGCTTATATGCTCAGAGCAAGTCACTGTTTGTGTTGGACCAGCAGGGGGAAAAGAAAAAAAAAGTTGATTTCCTGAATTCCTTTATCTGTGAAAGATTGACCATGGGCGGTAAGGTCCTTATGGAGCAGGGGAGTTTCCATTTCTGTGTGATGCCGTATTTGTCTCAGTTATGCCATTCATCATCTGAGAGGCTGTGTACAAACCTCCCGTCTGAGTTGCAGTTTCCTCCTTTAAGCAAGCTGGGCCAGATGAGCCCCTCAGGCCCTTTCTAGCTTTCATGGCCTGAAGTTCAGTTTCTTCATCACATAGGAGCTTGGGACATTCATTACATTGGTCGACTAGAGACAGTTTGGGTTATTTAACTGCTGATAAACTTCAGCAGATTAACTGTGAATGTATAACAACACTCAAATCCTGCAGAAAGTTTGTGTTGGCTTTGCTGAAAGGATCGGTGGACATCCGGGTAACAAAGCACTCCTAAGTGCCAGGCAAGGGTTGTCAGAAGACAGTGCCCATCAGTGCTGATGCTCACCGGGGACAGTGGCCTGTTTGAGAGCATGGGTGGCAACACAAGGTGGTCCCCATGCAGCCTGGCATCAGAAGGTCGTGGGTGCCTCCATGCTCCTGACCACCCCTCCCAACCCAAATGCCCTGGCTTCATAGCCTTTGGCGACTTACCTCACAGTTCTAAGATTCTGTTTGGTTATTTTTAAAATGAAGATAATATCTACTTTTCAGGATAAATAGCTTAAAGGTAATGTATTTGAAAGTGTCTTGCAAATCAGTAAAATTTGATAAATAGATAACTAAAAACAGCAATTTGTAAAAAAGACTCCAAATAAGATAACTTTATCTGAAAGCTGAAGGGGGGGAAAAAAACATTTGTGTAGTGAGTAATAAACATTTCACAGAGTACTCTCAGACGTATCTCTTTATCCTTACAACCTCGTTTTACAGATGCAGGGATACCTGCAGGTTCCCAGGGTCATGATACCTGAAAACAGTGGAGTGGAGATTCTTCTGGTTCCAAACCGTTGTGTTCCTTTTACAGTATTTTATAGTTAATGTTAAACCTCTGGTAATTCTGGAAAAGGAAATAAATGATCAAAAAGTGGTCATTGTACCTATTTGAGGGATTTCTCCTTATGCCCTCATTATATGACTACAGCTGTACTGACTGCCATTTGAGAACCAAACCCAGGAAAGCCAGACCAGTCACTCCTCACTTTGTGGGATCTTAATTCCGAAACAGTTCCTGGGGATAGCTGGAAGATTTGAATATCTCTGGGATGTCACTGTCCAGTTTTGAAATAATTTTATAAATGGGTTTCTTCCAGGAAGGATCTGCGTCTTTGCCTGAGGAGACAGCCTTGAAGAACTCCTGTAAAGTCAAGCTGGCGATTTCCAAGAAGCAGTCTGGGACCTGCATTCCCAAAGAGACCCACGAGAAAGAAAAAACGTGAGGCCGTGAAGCCTGGCGCCATCCAGACCTCATTGTCTGATGCTGCCATTTCCTTGGGTTGCAGGCTGATCGGAGCACCCCCACTCTACTGGCCCCTGACTTTTGAAGCCCCAGGAATCCCTTGCTCCCTCATCAAATACGGACCTTAAAATGATGATCCTGATGAGACAGCCCTGGGAAAAAACGGATTAGGGACACTTCCTCTGTAGGAGTAGTTGATTCCGTTAATGGGTGACATTTTCAGCAAGTGGGAAATTCTGACTGGTTGAAATGAAATCTGTGGTTCGAAAGAGGTTTTTGGTATTCTTTTCCTTAGTGCCTCACTTGGAAAGAACCACCCCCAAGCTTATGACTGTCGTACCTCATTCCACCTTTTTTGGGGACTAGATTCAAAGGACTTGGAATCACTCCTGCTTCGAAAGCCAACCATTTGGCTTGGGGGTGGAGAGGGCTCAAGACTATGTTCCAGGACCTCACCCAGACTGGCAACATTAATGATGAGACATCCCGCAGGGCCTCCAGATCCAGCCTGGCTGGGGGCTTGCCCCCACTGCCTGCCAGATGACCACCTCCACATGGAAAGACGCAGTGCTGCCCCCCACCCACATGCCTGGACCCCCCACATGTAGGCTTAGGTTTCTAAACATATTCCGATGGGGCATCTGAACAGTGGATGCCAGCAGTTCTTTGCTTCCTTGGAGGTGTCCATACACTGCTCTTCGTGACCGCACAGTCAAGTGAGAAATGTGAGAAGAGCTCGTGACC
Source organism: Bos mutus (assembly GCF_027580195.1). Taxonomy (NCBI): domain Eukaryota; kingdom Metazoa; phylum Chordata; class Mammalia; order Artiodactyla; family Bovidae; genus Bos; species Bos mutus. The sequence goes on along the minus strand of NC_091626.1, from coordinate 22,622,340 downwards.
AGACACACAGGACACCTGCAGAACAAGATGCCAGCCGAACAGAGCTGTTGGCCACACACAAGGAAGATCGCAAGCTCTCACCGCTGACACTTGGGCCACGTGCCCACCCCTCACCGATGCTTGACCTCTAAGGCGCCACCAGTGTGCGTTCACAGGGATCCCCAAGGACTGAGCAGCTTAAGTATCATGTATTACTTCCAGAAAGGGTTTAAGATGACTTGCCATGGAAGGCGCACAGATAAAACTGTTCAAGGGAGAATAAAGGTAAGAACCAAATGATGAACAGCAACTGGTGTAAAGAAAACCTTGGCCAAGAACTAGTGCTGCAGCTAGAGCCCGGCGTTTATCCTGGGCCTCCTGGTGCAAAGGCGAGAAGGTTTTCAGGGTGTACAACCCGGTCATTACAGAGTATTGTCTAAAATGGCCTAACACCTGACCTCTGCCCGTGTTTCTGAATAAAGACTGCCTGGAGATTCAGTTTGGTATCTACCTGTTGCCTACGAGAAGATGCGGAGGCCGTCATCTTTGTGGATGGTACAGAGATGGGTCCCAGGCTGCCCTGCTCTCAGTGATGTAAGGACAGACATGGAAGGGGATCTTTCCTAAAACTGCAATCACAAAGGGAAGGCGCTCATCAGACCTCCTGGGACCCGAGTGCATGGTCTTACCTCAAAGTCGTTTCCCTTGTTATAGTGCATATTGAGAGCTCGAAAAAGTTCTGAGTCACGGAGAATCACCAGCATTTTGGGATTTGTGACACCATCTGAAATCGCTTGCCGGGCAAATTTCTCCATCTGTATGTAATAAAACTCACGGAAGTTGCTGAACCACTTGATCATCTGGGAGGTGATGCAGCGGTTGAACTGTGCAAACAACAGGATCCATGAAGTCAGACGTTTGCCTCGAGGTGCTCAGAGTCAGAACTGCCAGCTTCCAATTCAACACAGGGGTTAGCAAGAGTGGCTTCAATTCACACTAAACAGGGCTTTCTTTAAAAAAGAAGTCACAGCTATTTTCTAAGCCTATACAGTTATACATGGAAAAATCTGAATTAGCTGTAATGCCCAGTAGAAAACAAATGTATTTTATAGCCTAGACTTATAAAGGTTTTTCACTCCTTAAGTGTGACTTTGGGAGGGCCCAAGGTCAAGATCAGTGTGGTTCCAGTGTCTGCAGCACCCAGGTAGATTACATCACAGCCCCAGTGCCCTCTGCCAGGTAGAGCCAAGGGAAGGGGTAATGGTATAGATCAGAGAACTATGTATTGGCAACTCAGAGTTGCAGAATGAATCAAAAATGAGAACTTGGATCAGGGAAGAAGCAAGGGACTGGGTATGAGGGAAATAGCTCAAAAAAAAAAAAAAAAAAAAAAAAAAAAACAAAGGATGATTGAGATACAAAGGATACAAAGTATTAACAGCCCCTAACCCAACACCCAGGGTAAAGGAGGCCCTCTGAAACCATGGAAACTTCCAAGGCCTGGTTCCAACCATTAGAGCTTGATTTTTCTCATTGTCACACTGATTTGTATGGTCCTTCACTCAATTTTGAAACAAAAAAGTTCAAAGGTAAATTTAACAGCCACAGTGTCCAACTCTTGATATATTCTTTCTTTTTTATAGTGTCCCCAGCAAAGACAGAACACTAGGCTAAAGGTGCTGTTTACTCTTGGTTCTGTAAGCCCGCCTCCTTCCCCAAGTGTTTCTGGGTCCTAGCTATAGCTCAGAAGCTTACGTTCAGAGACCCGACCTTCCTTCCCCCAAAGTTACCCCTGTTTGTTCAGTCTCTCAGCCCAGGACAAAAATCCCACAACAAGAAGAGGGGCTAAAGTGCACAGATGATGACCTAGGGTTTGACTCGACGTGGGAAATACCTAGGGCCCCTGGGGAGTTTTGCAGAGACTGAAACTCAGTTGAAGGACTTTACCTGAACATCAGGGAAATAAGCCTTCAGGAGGCTGGAGCTGGGGTAGCGTGTGAAGAAAAACATTAGTTTGGCCTTCTTCAAGTGACCAGGATTGAGGCCCTCCTGGATTTGGCCCAGGGTCAAGGAAAACTAAGACCAGTTTATCAAATGATTTTGTCAAATTATCCAAATGCTAAATTGCCCTGTTCCTTATGGTTTCTATTTAATTTTTTTCCGGTTGAATGATGTATTTGCTTCATTTTTCTGTCTCTAGCAAGTATGATCAGATAAACTTCTTTCTTTCCAGATGCTGAATACCATCTATGTACAGTCAAGTTGCAGAGTTTAAAAAACATTTTGATATGTTAAAGATCTATTGCATATGTGATAGCAAATACAATTTGTTGTACTCAGTGTGAGTGTGCGCGCTTTCACAATAGGGTGGGAAGAGATGGCAGCTGTCCCCCAGATAAACTATGTTAAATCCCCAAGTAGAGACTTGCTTCTCTCTGTCTCAGTTTCCTCGTCTGTAAAATGAGAGGAGTCAACTAGATGGTCCCCTTTCTGGCCCTCATCGTTGAGTTTGTGGTGTTGATGCCAGCAAGCACCTAACCTGACTGAGTACCAGATCATGGTACTCAGTGATCTGGCTTTGGCTCAAGAAGCTTGAATTGCCAGGCTGCACTTCTCTCTGTTTGCCTGGCAGAAGTTCCCCCTCACCCTCCCCATCTCAACTCAGATGCCCCCTCTGCTGTGAAACGCTTCCTTGCCGAGGTAGGCCCTCCTTACCCTGGCTACCAGCGTTCTTTGTATAAGCTGTTTTTGTAAGAATGACGTGATTGGGATCTTTAGTGCACGTTTGTCTCCCCATTTAGACTGTGAGCTCCTTGAGAGCAAGGGCCTTACCCTTTCATCTTTGTATTCCACGTGCCTAGCCCGGTGCTAGGAGCAGAGTAGGTGCTCAATAAATGTTTGGTGAATGAAAGAATGAATGAATTGTCAACTTTAATCCACGATTAACTATGGCGATTCTATTCCAACCCATGCCTCTCACTCTGGGAACAGATCCCTTCCCCTTTAATAAGAGCAGGGGGTTGTGGCCTGAAAACTTAGCACCAGGGTGGTAGGGAAATAAAGAGTCTTACGCTAGAACACTTAGCATTCCCAGGAACAATCCTAGGGCTGAGTGGGAAACGTGCAGGGTAACCTTGGAGCTGAGGCTGAGAGCTGTAGCTTTAGGACAATGAAGACTTCTTAGTAGGACAGGTCAGTTTACCCAAAGGAAACCAGACAACTGATTACAACTATAGCTGGCCCAGGCACCCAGGCCACTGTCCAGGAGGCCCCTGCCCCTTGCCTCATTAGCCCTACTTCTTATCCTTTATAAGTGCTGTGGAAAGAATCCTGGATTGGGAGTTCAAAGACCCAGCTTCAGATAATAGATTTTGCCACCTAGTCGCTATGTGACCCTGGGCAAGCCGCTTACCTTCTCTGGGCCCCATTTCTAAATTGTGGAGTGTAGTGGTTGAAACTTGTGCTTGGAAGTCAGATGCTGGCTTTGAATCCTGGCTCTGCATGTGTTTGTCTTTGAGCAAGTTAGTCTGCTTCTCTGTCCTTCTCAGATACTGATCTAGAGTGGATACTTGAGGGTGGTGAGGTAACTCGGGCTCACAACCCCTTATCTGAAACAGTGGGCCAAATGGACACCAGGTTTCAGAATTTATTTTATCAAGGCAATATGGTGCGTGTATGATGTGTTAGTTACTGCCCACAGCAGGGTCTGTGGCAGCTGTCCAATCAGATAAAGTTGCAACGGCAAAATCAATGACTAATTGTGCTAAGTGAGATAGTCTATAAGAGGCCTCCTATCAGCACAGGGAGGGCTTCCCAGATGCTGCTGGTGGTAAAGAACCTGCCTGCCAATGCAGGAGACACAGGAGATGTGGGTTCCATCCCTGGGTCAGGAAGATCCCCTGGAGGAGGGCATTGCAACTCACTCCAGTATTCTTGCCTGGAGAGTCCCCATGGACACAGGAACCTGGCGGGCTATAGTCCATGGGGTTGCAAGGAGTCGGACACGACTGAAGCAACTTAGCACACGGCACAGGTCAGGTTTTGCAACCAAGAGAATTTCCCATCGACCTTAGGAGAAAGAAATCATAGAGCTTTTCAGAGCATTTTGAGTTTCAGAACTGTGTCTAGGTGGCAGTGCACAGGGGCACTGTCAGTCCCAATGCCCGCTGCCCAGGAGGTGTGCGGTCACCCATCATTGTCTCGTCATCGTACCCTCTCCACCTGTTCACAGGGTGTCATGTGAATGGAAAGTTCATTTATACTTAAGCATCTTGCTCTTCTGGGCTTTGAAGGCCCAGAAGAACAAATTTATAATTCTAGAATGAGGGAATAATTGGGGCCAAGATGCTGCCTGGGGGCCCCAAATCGTTCCAAAGGTAGCCAACTGCATGACCAGGGCAGCCAGGCCCTGTGGGTGGCCCCTGAAAACTCCTGAAGTTCTCGGAGCCCAAGCCTCATTTCACAAGGCAGGGCCAGGCATACAGGAGGTGCTTTTCTGAAACAGCAGAATACCCTTCCCAGGGGAAGATCAGTGGAGAATCTTTGGGGACTGAGTTCTTGAGGTTCTTCCACAATCTGACAGGGAGACTTAACCAGTGGCCTCTTATCAAAGACCCAGACAGATAGCTTCTCTCACAGAGGGCTTTCATCTGACAAGAAAATCTGTCTATGGTGATATCTCCGTGTCTACTGCCTGAAAGGTGTACTGGTGGCCGTCGAGATGCTCTCCGCATTGGGTTTGTTTGTGGCTGTTGCTCCCTGCCTGCTAGGAAAAGAACCCAGGGGTGTCCAAGCTTGGGCAGTGTTGCCAACACTTGTGACCAGCAGGTGGCGCTCATAGCACTTAGGACACAAGAGCCAGCCTGGTGTGGCCGTGAGCTGGTTCCACCCCATCCTGCCGCCTTCACCACAGCCTGCCAGGTAGAAGGGGCAAGACTATTCAACCCTGCTTGTGTGACTCCACAGAACCCAGGAGATGCAATTTAAGGCTGTTCCTGAGAAGCAGCAGCGTGAGCTTGGCTCACTAAAAAAGCCACATCCAAAATATGTTCTCAGGAGCTTTAATCTCATAAGATGCTGGTTGAAAGAGGGTTCTTTGGTTTTATGCGTGTGGGACCGCATACATTCTCCTCTTAGCATTTTTCATCGGACTTCATGTTAAAAAGGCTCTGAGAAGTCCCACAGAAATGGAATTAACCCAGTGTTTACCCAAGCAACTTCTTCTCTTGCTTCAACAACTTTTACATTCCTGAGGGAGGGTTACTCTGGAGAAATGCCTGTTTCTGAGTGGGATCTCCCTACGGCTTGCAGAGGTGATGCAGTAAGATTCAGACCCCCTGCAGACCAGCCTGGGCCCCACAGCCTGCTCGGCAGGGGCCCCCCACCCTGCTCCACACACACACAGCACCCAGCTCTTTCCTCAGCTGCAGCCTAGAAGCTAGTCCTTAAACTGAAGTCTTCTTACCCCTTTCACCTGGCCTCAGGTATTGTCCCTGAAGAAAATCTCCCCTTTTCCCATGGGCCCCACAAGTTTCTGGCCCCTCATGTATTGCCCATGAGTTATCTAGTGTGCAGGTAGAGGGGCATGACTATTCCCCCTGCTAGTGTGACTCCACAGACACAAGGAGATGCAATTTAATGAGATGTCTCAATGAAGCAGATGTCTCTTTTTGCCTGAAGAGACAAGAGGTTCCGGGAGCCACGCCTCAGGTAAGGGCATTCCTTTGACCTGTTCTGCCGAGGTGTCTGAGCAGCTGACGTCTCAGTGATGGGGTTCTTCCTTCCACAAGCTGTTTTTGTCATATTTTGGGAGCCCATTTGGGTTTAAAAATAAACAAAACCCTTCCAGACCCAAAGGACTAAGTCAGTAGTGATAGAATCTATGTTACAGAAGAAGGTAAAGGAACTCTCCCAGACCCTTAGATCTCAGAACGTGGTCACCACTTTCTCAGGAACCTACTAGCTATGAGCCACAGGGGAAGGAAGCCCCAGAACGAACATTAAGAAGACCCGCTCTCCTCTGGAAGGGCAGAGCGGTTCCCTGTGCCAAGCAGTTATTTGTCCCCTAACCTCCCCTCAGCGTCCAGAGTTTCTGTCTCTCTGGGCTGGGACAAACGAGAACCCCGATTGCCCAAAAAGGATATGTGGGCCGCAGAGAAAGGAAGCGCGTCCATGCCGGCCTGCCGGCCACCCGGCTCCATTTTCACCGGGGAAACGAGGGGCAGTCTTTCCAAACAGGTGGACGTGAAGGGCCAGGGGCACTGCTGCTGGCCCAAGGCCAGAGGTCGCAGTTTGGCAGCTCCCCAAGGTCGCAGGGCCACCTTGGAGGAGGGCTGGCTCGGGGCAGATGGGTCCTGAGGAAGATCGCCCCTCCAGCGGCCACCGGGCCCGTGGCCCAGTAGCTGGCCGAGAATCCACTCCTCCTGGATGTGGGCAGGTGTAACCGCCAAGGGACAGTCTGCTGGGGGAGCCTGATAGGGTTTGGGGATCATTCTCGGAGAGACGGGGTACCTGGGAGAATCTAGAGGCTTGGCCAGCGATAAGCTTCCCAGCGGAGCCTCCCCTGGTGGCTGGGCCCGCCTGGGCAAGGCTGCCAGAGGTAGTGGATCTTTACGGGCACTGCCCTCGGGAGGCAAGGGCTCACTTCTCCCGTCTGGCACTGGCCCCTGGAATCTCCCACCCAGCTGAGTCAGGTGCCCCGATGGATCCACCAGTACCTTTTGTAACACCGAGTCCACAGCCTGGGATATGGCCCCCGTCAGTTCTTTCTTCAGACTCTCCAGCAAGGCCCGTGCTCCAGCGGGAAGAAACCTGGGCCCCTCAGACAGGTACTGGACCTCAGACACTCTGTGTTTCTCCACCCTGGAGAGGTCCCCGATGGACCCTTGGCTGTGGTCGCTGTCCGCCCCCCAGGGCCCAGACCTAGAGCCATTCCTCTGGTCTGCCGTTGGAGGGCCCTGAGCTGCGGCCCTGGGCTCCACGGCCCGCAGGATGCGCTGCTGCAGGTGTCTCATCTGCTGCCTCAGCAGGTGGAGCTGTCCTCTCACCCGAGGGCCCCCCTTCCTGCCGCCGCCCCGGTTCCCGGCGGGGCCTGCCTCCAGGGGGTCTTGCTGCATTGGAAGGCTCTGCTTCCTCTTCCGCCCCTGGGCCTTCTCTGGGCGGCTAGGGCTGTCCCCAGTGGGGGCCCTGCCTGGCCCCAGAGAGGTTGGGGAGAGGAACATGCCTTGGACAATGGTCTCTACTCTGGCCCTCTTTGCCTGGATGTGCTCATCCCCAAAGCAGTCAGGGTCGGAGAAGCTGGAGCTGGGGACCTGACTCCAGGCAAAGGGGGAGCATCTGCTCTGCTCTCTGGGGGACAGGCTTCTTCCACCTTCCATACAAGGTTCTGTCGGATACTGGGCTGGTCCCAAAAGCAAGCTGGAGTTTGGATCCATCTCTTGGCTCCACAGATGCCGTAGTCAGGGTTCCGCAAGACAGTTCCTCCTCTGGAGGCTCTCAGCTGGACATGCACCTCCAGGGAGCTGGGGATTTCTCCTCTCCACTTAGAGGAAGGATTCAGACTCTGGGATTCCAGGCGCTCACCCACCACCTGGGCACTCTGAAAATAGAGATGAGAGAAAACAGGACCTGTGACTTTGAGTGGTTCCTTTCAAACTTGACCAGCAGACGAATCAGCTTGAATCTTGTTAAAATGTAGATTCTTAGTCAGCAGGTCTGGTGTGGGGCAGCGATTGAATCTGTATCCCCAGCCAGCTCCCAGGTAATGCCGCTGGTCCTGACCACAGTTTGAAGACATTCCCAAGAACAGGCCTCCCGAGAGAAAGTTCTTGTCCTGCCAGGATATAACAATAAAATAATCCATAATAAAGATTGTGGCAGCCAGTTGCATAACCAGCATTGTGCCAATAACTTTACACCCATTACCTGATGTAATTCTCTTAACAGCTCCGTGGGAATGCTGGCAGTCCTATTTTACAGATAAAGGAAACAGGCTCAGAGGAATTAAGAAGTTACCTCCCTAAGGTCATATAGTTAGTGTCAGACTGGAGTCAGAATAAGATTTATCTTGATTTAGAATGACTTTCTGCAATAGAATCACCCTGGGCACTTGTTAAAAATAGCAGATCCAGTAGGTCGGCCAGTCCTGTTTAACCAGAAGTCCTTGGTGCTGTGTTAGGGCACCTGCCTTTGAAACAAGCAAACTGAAGTCTGAGAACGTGCTGTTTGACCACTATGCAGTCCTGCTCCCGGAAGAGTTGGATCATAATCTTTCAATGTTCTCACCGCTGCTTTTTAAGCATCTACTGTACATCAAGACTTCTTCTGGATGCTTGGAGAGTCTGTAGTGAATAAAGCAGCATAGTCTTGCTCTCATAGAGCAGGACATATAGCAGGGGAAGAGAGAATAAATAAGTACATTTTCAGGTCATGATAACTTCTATGAAGAAAAAAGACAATAAGGGACTGGGATGAAGGTATGGGAGAATGAGGGAGCAATGTTAGAAAAGGCTGCATAAAGCTGTTTTATTCCCATGAATATCAAAGTACACTGCATTTGAACCAGGAGGTAATTCAGGTAGCAGGTATAAGGCACTTCAAGTTTATGAAACATTCATATGTGTAGTCATTACGTCTCGCACCAAACTTGACAGTTGGTGTAATTCTCCCATTTTGTTGATGAGGAAACTGAGGCTCATCAAGGTTAAGAATGGCTCTCGGTTACTAAGATTCCAGTCTTCTAATGCAAACACACTTCAGGTCCTTCCTCAAAGAAGACCTGCATAAGAGACTGACTTCTCTGCCTGTTAAGCAGATTCATCCTTTCTTAGAAAATTTAAATGAATTTGTTTTTTCTCTACAGATTTCCACTCTTGATTGCTTCTCTAGTACAAATGCTGGTGGGAGAGACTTTGCTTTCTTCCCATTTTCCTCTTGAAGCTTGCTTGGAATTCTCTGCTTCAGGAAATCCCAGATCTTCTGCAGCTAATGGATTCTAGTTGGAGACTTGACCACAGCTTCCACCTGGAGCTGGCTGGCAGCTGGCAGACACACAACACAAGCTCTCTGAGGGCAACTTCATGCCAGCACTAGAGTGAAGGGTAGGAGGAAATGGCAACTGCATGCCATTTTGAGGGAAATGCCACTGAAAGAAGGCTAGGATCTCAGGTCAATTAGAAGAGTCTGGTTTTGAATAAGTAAAACATTTGTAAATTACTAAAAATAAAAATCAATGACTTGCCAAATTAATATAAATGAAAGAATTTGCTATTGCCAAGTTTTACCAATAGTTTGGATAGTTTACTGCCTCTTGGAGAGAGAAACATTTAACTTCCTGTGATCATGGCAATGAATATACACTATTTGTATAATATGAAAAAATTATTTTAAAATCATATCATCTAATAAGCATAACTGGATCATTGCATATACATTAGCTGCTTTCTAACCAATAATGATCACTACACTGGCACAATTGATATTTTAACTTAGAGGGAGTAAATAACAATAGTACAAACCATGTATATTTTCAGTTAAAATATACATGGTATATTTCCTGGTAGCTCAGCTGGTAAAGAATCTGCCTGCAATGCAGGAGACCCTGGTTTGATTCCTCGGTTGGGAAGATCCCCTGGAGAAGGGATGGGCTACCTACTCCAGTATTCTTGGGCTTCCCTGGTGGTTCAAACGGTAAAGAATCTGTGCGCAATGCAAGAGACCTGGCTTCAATCCCTGGGTTGGGAAGATCCCCTGGAGGAGGGCATGGCAATCCACTCCAGTATTCTTGCCTAGAGAATCCCCATGGACAGAGGAGCCTGGTGGGCTACAGTCCACGCGGTCGCAGAGTTGGACATGACTCTTTCTTCCCATTTTCCTCTTGAAGCTTGCTTGGAATTCTCTGCTCTGCTCAAGAGTGGAATTCTCTGCTCAAGAGTGGAAAGAGTTGGAAGCCCCTCACAGCTTCCAAACAGAAGAAGGGTTTGGTTAATAGTTATTCTTAGTGACCATTTCCTAAACTCAACATTTTCAAACCCAGACTCTATGGCTGCCCTCTGCCTTACCTCTCTGCCACCTATCTTCTTGTTCAGTCCAGAAGCTGGAGAGCCCCTTTGACCCCTGCCCATCTTCTTATCCTCAACATGTGGCCACTATGGCTGGTAAATTTTGGGAAAAAATGACTCTGAACTGCATTCTGCCATATTGTTCCCATTATGTTTTCCTGACTCCGCATCTCATAATTTTTCACCTGGGCAATTCTAATACCTCATGACTGGTCCCCATCCTCTAGCCTCTTCTCACTCTGGTCCTTTTTCTACATTCATTCATTTATCCATTCAAGAAATATGGGCTGAGTAGTGACAACCAAGAAAATCCTCTGCCCAAGTGGAGCAAACAATCATGCAAATGGAGACAGATGTAATAACTTAGTAAGGAATGGAAGGCCAATATACAGGGCCTTGTTGATAACTGTGAAAATATTGGCCTTCACTCTGAAGGCCAGTAAACGAGGACCCAATGGAAGGCTATGTGCAAAGGTGACCTGACTTAGTTTTAAAAGGCTCGTTCTTTACTGGGTGAGTAATAAACTAGGGGTGGCAAGCAAGGGTTGAAAGGAGAGATGGCTTAGGAGGCTCTGGAGATCATCTAGATGATAATAATTCAGATGAGATGGCTTGCACCAGGGTGACAGCAACAGAAGCGGGAAGTGGTGTCAGATCCTGGATATATGTCAAAGTTGAAACCAGTGAGGTTTACTATTGATAACAGATTGGATGTGAGGCCCAAGAGAAAAAGAAGCATCACTGATGATGGCTCCAAAGTGTTCGGCCTGGAAGGATGGAGTTGCATGAACTGAGATGGGGAGGGCTACAGAAGAAGCAGACTTGGGGAGGAATATCAGGAGCCCAGTTTTGAAAGTGATAAATGTGAAATAATGATCAGGCATCTCAACGAGGATGCTGAGAAAGGAGTTGGATAACTAGGCCTTGGGCTCAATGGGGAGATCTGGGCTAGAAATATACAATTGAGAGTTGCTGGTAAATAGATGGATGTTCTCATCAAGAAGTGAATGTAGACAGAGAGGAGCAGGGGGCTGAAGTCTGAGTCCTGGGACTTAATAGCATGAAGAGGCGGGGCAAGAGGGGACCCAAACAGGAAACACAAAGAACAATCAGTGAAGCAGGAAGAAGTTTAGTCTAGTCTGGTCCAGGGGTGTGTGAGGTCCTGAGAGCCCAGTGAAGGAAGTGTTTCTAGGAGACCGGAGAGGTCAAGTCACATAAGGATTGTGAATTGACCGTTCAAGTTAGTAATTCTAGATGTTACTCAGAGTCACTTGGGGTGTTTATCAGAGCAGTTTTGGTGGAGTGGAGGGCAGGGGAAGCCTGGTTGGACTGAATTTTAAGGAGAGGACAAGAAGAGGAATTGGTGACGTTGACTGTGACAACTTTTTCAAGGTGTTTTGTAAGGAAGAGAGAAATGGGAAAGTAGCTGGAAAGAGAAGTGGGGTCAGAGAGGGTTTCTCAAAGGAACCCTCCCACGCCATTGGTGGGAATGGAAATTGGCACAGCCACTGTGGAAAACAGCAGGGAGGTTCCTAAAAATAGTTACCGTATGATCCAGCAATCCCACTCCTGGGCCTATATCAGCAGAAAACTCTAACTCAAAAAGATACATGCAGGGAATTCCCTCCAGTGGTTAGGGCTCCAAGCTTCCACTGCAGGGGGCACAGATCCCATCCTTGAGTGGGGAACTAAGATCCTGCTTGCTGTGTGGAAAAAAAGATACATGCACCCCTCCCCCCACATCTGTATTACTTACAGTAGCCAAGATATGGAAGCAACCTAAATGTCTATCAACAGATGAATGAATAAAGAGTATGTGGTCCATACATACAATGGAATACAATGAATAAAGAGTATGTGGTCCATACATACAATGGAATACTACTCAGCCATACAAGAGAATGAAATAGTGCCATTTTCAGCAACATGGATGGGCCTGGAGATGATCATACTAAGGGAAGTAAGTCAGAGAAAGACAAATATATGGTATCACTTATAAGTGAAATCTAAAAAAACGATACAAATGAACTTTTTTACGAAACAGAAATAGACTCACAGACATAGAAAGCAAATTTATGATTACCAAAGGGGAGATGGAGGGAGGGATAAATTCGGAGTTTGGGAGTAACATATACACACTACTACATACAAAGCAATTGAGAAACAACAAGGATTTACTACATAGCGTAGGGAACTGTATTCAATATCTTGTAATAACCTATAATGCAAAAGAAGCTGAAAAGGAATAGTCTATACGTATAACTGTACATCAGAAACTAAGACCACATTGTAAATTAATTATACTCCAATAAAAATTAAATTTAAAAAAAGATACTTTCTTGGGATAGGAGGTATCACAGGATGTTTGTAGGCTAATAGCAATGATGTAGTAGACAGATAATGTTTGTTAATATAGGCAAGAGGGGGAGAATTTCTGGAGCTTTGTCTTTGGGTAGGAAGGAGGGGGTGTGATGTGGTGCAGACGAGGAGGGCTGACTTCAGGGAGGAGAACCCTCAGTTCATTGGTGGTAGCATGAGAAAGGCAGGTACGTGGGCAGTGCTGGCAGGTGGGTAGATGCGGTGATGGGAGCTCGGTGGGGGAAGTCCCTTTTGACGGTTTCAGTTTTCTCAGCAACATCGTCATTGACATTAATTTTCTAAAATGTAGGTCTGCTTATGCCCCTCCATGGAATCAAAGCCTTTGCTAGCTTCCTATTTACGGTAAGGTGCAGCTGTCTTGGCTCCTGGTAACCACGGTCTTACTCTAACTCCTCTGGAGCCCCTACCCTCAACCGTTACCTGTGTTGTACTCTCCTGGGCTGTGTTTCCTGAGCTCACCGAACTGCTTCATGTTCCAGATCTTCACACCTGCTGCTCCCTCCACCTGGGAGGCCCTTCTGCTTTCTCACCTGATGAGCCTCTACTCCTCTTTTAAAACTGAACTGAAACGCCTGCTCCTTTCTGAAGCAGTCAGCGTGTCTCCCCCGCACTTCACGCTCTGAGTTCTCCAAGTCGTGCCTGCTCACCAATTGTCACCAAACAGGTTTGTGCTCACATATTCTCTCAGCACTTTATTTGGACTGACTTTTGTCTCCTCATTAGAGGTGCGGTATTTCAGATCCCTCCAACGCCAAGCGCAGAGCCTTGTGCATGAAACAAAACCAACACAGCCAGACCGAGAGACAGAAACAGACAGACAGAAGAGCATAGAGCCACCAACTGCCAAATCTCCCTTGTGGGTTACCGAAGGTATTGTTTCTGGTGTTCGGTGTAGTCCACGTGCCCTGGACGGCACAACCACCAGAGTAAAGGACAGGACTCAGTCTATCTGATGAAGCAAAGATCAGCAAGAATGTTTTGATGTCAGAAACTGGAAGTCCAGCCAGACACTGCCGTGGCCGGTTGCCCAGAGATGGCCACGCCCATCTCTGTAGGACAGCCATGGAAACTCTGCATCCGGGCAGCCAAGAAACAGGAAACCTCTAATGCTGGGCCAGCCTGCTGCCCCAGCCTGCTGCCCCAGCCTGCTGCCCCAGTCCCGGATCTGGGTGTGGCTTGAAGCAGCGATGCTGTCTGTTTGAAAATTAACTAGCAGCACTCTCACACTCACCGATAGAAGTGACCATTGTCACAGCCCTTTAAAAATAGGTTTACTGCTTTTCTTGAAAAGTGAAAGTCATGAAAGTAATACAGGATCATTTTACTTCCCAAATACAGAAATGTGTTAATAGGAGAAGAAAGACACTTATAATGCTGCCTCCCAGAAAAAAAAAAATCACAGCCAACATATTGATGTTCATCATTTTTTCTGTAATTTTTCTCTGTGTATAAAGCTCCATAATTTTCATAATTCTATTTATTTAAAAAATAAAATGGAATCATAAATACATAGTTCTGTAGCTTTCCATTGTTCCTTTTTTGTGTCAAAGAATATTAATCTACAGCAACATTGTAAAAGCCAATAGTAGTCCATTGTATGGATGGACCATAACTTATTTGGTAAATTCTCTTTCTGTGTGTATATGCTTAGTTGCTCAGTCCTGTCCAACTCTTTGCAATCCCATGGACAGTAGCCCACCAGGCTTCTCTGCCCCTTTCTAGGGACAGTTAGGTTCCTTCCTCTGTTTTCATTGTTATAGCTGTAGAGAGGAGTTGAAAGCATGGACCCTGGAGTCTGCTTGGATTTTTTTTTTTTTTTAACTTTTTGCTGGTTGACTTTCCACTTGGTGCCAGGCACAGAGTTATGGGGTGTCGGGAAGGTTCTTGTGTGGCTTGAATAGTAAAGAAGGAGATCCTCTTAACTTCCTTTTTGGCATTCTGCTGCTTTGATATTAAAGAATGGAGCTGCTTCTGCTGGCTACTGCCTGTGAAGTCTTGAGGTGGGGAGCTGGGGGAAGGGGAGGGGTGGGGCAGGGCTCTTAGTGCCTAGAGCCTTGGAAGGAAGCCTGGTGGCTGGAGGTGGCCACTCTGGACGGGGGCCTGGCATTGGTTTTGTTGGGCTGGCCAACAGGCTGCTGCTTCCTCATGGTTTTCCAAGCCAGGTCATGGGTGACCATGCAGTTGGACGCTGGGGGACTGAGGACTTCAACACTGTGGCCATGAATAGGGGTGTGGACTTCTTGAAAAAGAATGTGGCCCATCAGTGCCCAAGTTGACCTTGAGGGGACTGGGGTAGTAGGGGCTGGTGTCCCCAGGGTACTGGGCACCTCTGCAAAAGTTGTTACTGAAAGTGAAACCCAGGGAGCCCTTGTGGTCATGGGTGGCCACCAGCCGAGCTGCTGGAGCGGCTGGCTGCCTTGCTCTTGCTTGTGGGCTGGTGGGAACCTCGACAGAAACCCATGGTCACAGCTGGCAGGGATGAGGGCACTTGATGATGGAGCTCATTTGCAGAGGAGACCACGAGTGGCCACTCCGTGACCCAGACATAGGGCTGCCTGCCCAGATTGAATCCCTAGAGCCACTTACTAGCTTTGGGACCTCTTGGTCCTCAGCCTTCCTCTCACTAAACCAGGAATAACCATAGTGTGCACTGTTATCATAGGGCTGTTGTAAGGATCCAATGAGTTAATGTATGTCGTGGATTTAGAACAGTTCCTGGTACATAGTCAGTTGCTGATGTGTTAGCTATTTTCATTATTATTATTGAGATGGTATTGAGATGAACACTCCTATCTATATCCTTGGAAACATATTATTTTCTTATGTTACATTTCTGGAAGTGGAAATTCTGGGTCAAAAACTAGGTATATGTTAAACTTTCATACTTGTCATCCACCTGCTCTCCAGAAATGTACCAACTGATTGGAAGTAAAGATGAGGGTCTGAAGGAGAATTTTTCATTTTAACTGTATATTTCTGTATTAATTGAAGTTTCATCAGAAGGTACTCATGCATTACTTGTACATATACTTTTAAATAGTTTGCTCTCTTACCAACATATCTTTAAAAGAACACATATGATCTCATCCTCACCAACACTGAGCATGTCAGTTCTTTGTCAGTGTCAGCCTTTTAAATCTTCGCCAACATGATAGGTGAAAATGTTATCTCATAATTTGTATCTCTTGCTCATTTTTCATATATTTGGGGAGAAATAGTTATGTTGCATATATTATGAAACTTAAACATGTTTATGCCATTTGGGTCAATGACTCTACATCTAAGAAGTAAAATCAAGACATTATTAAAAAAATATATATATTTTTAAAACTTAAAAAAGAAAATTGATGTGATACCCACAGATTTATGTAACAATGATTACCTTATTATTATTTATAAGACTAGAGAATGGTTAAATAAATTATAAAGTATGGTATCATCTATGTGATGCTATGTCATGCAGTCATTTAAAAAATCATGTTTAAGAAGAGTTTGTAGGATATTACTTTATAATAAATAGGGGGAGAGAAAAATCACATTAAAAATACAAAGAAAAAAAGCATGAGAAGGAAATATATTAAATTGTTAGCAATACTTCTTTGGGGGTGATGGAACCTTAGGTAATTTTTTTCTCAATTTCTTTTTTTTTTAACTTTTCTGTATTTTCCATATTTTTAATGAGTATGTTCTCACTCTTGTAATTTAAAAAAGGATCCCTTGCCTTGAATAATTAAAAACTTGCATTTATAGGGGATGCTGTGAATATTTAGGGGCAGAGAATATATAGGAAATCTCCGTACTTTCTGGTTAATTTGCCAGGAACCTAAAACTGCTCTAAAAAATAGGATCTATTAAAACAAACAAACAAAACAGGCATTTTTCTTTCCCAGACATACATTTCTGGGCACCAGACAGGAAAAGCCCCACTGGAGAAGCAAATTCAGCCACAAACACAAGCACAGAACTCAGGCCTCATAAGATCACTGCAAAGTTATATAGGATCTTATAACTAGAAAGGGTGAAATGCGGGCGAGGTTGAATTTCAAGTAAATAACAGACATAAGAAAGAAGCTCTGTGTCATTTCTTTTCAGTTGAAGTGTTTGAGGTCATGGGCACCAGCTGAAAAGTCAGTGTCTGGGGTATTCTCAATTACACAGATCACCTCCTGACCTGAGAACCTTTCTCCCTGTGAGTTTGTGCCCTTCCGTGGAATCGCTCTCGAGATCTCCCAAAAGCTCTTCCCCAAGAGGACAAAGGGGAAGAGCTGCCCACAAGGTGGGCTAGGGTGAGACCAGCAGCTCACAGGCTATGTCTCTCCTTCTGTGATGTGTCCACACTTGGCGGAACAGCAAACACTTCTTACAGACTCCAGCAGGGCCACTGAGAACCAGTCAATAAAACAAGGTTGGCCATGGGGAGTCCTTAGATAAGAGGCACCATGTGAAGCCCAAGAGACACTGACTCATTCTCATCCCTGTGACTGATGCTCAGCCCAAGGTTTAGACGAGGTTTATTGTTACTTCCTTGATAATGTTCCTGCCAAGTTTGGGTTGGGAAAATGTAGTGTTTGTCTTTGCAGGATTTTGTTCATTCACTTCCTAGACTCAATTGGATTTCGACTGGACCAGCCTAGTAGATCACTGCCCCAAGATGGTTGGAGAAATATGGAAGGAAGTGCCTTATCCTGAAACAGCCTCTCCTGAGCAGATTATCATGAGATCTAAGGGCCCACCACCAGTGCTTCACAGTAACGATCACTTAATCACACGTTTATATACAAATGCATTTTCGCCTGACCTATGGTATTTCTGAACAGCTTTCCATCCAAGTCCTTAGCAGGCTCAGCAAGCTTTAGCTGCCACCTAAGACCTGTGCTAGGTGGTATATCTCAAGGACATACAGTGTTTTTATATTCTACTAAGGTGTTTTCACACATGACCTCACCTCTCTTCATCTTCTTGGGGCCCCCTGCGTTAGTCTCCTGTGGCTGTGGGCAGGAGCAGAGGCGCCCGTTCATCTCTGGTCCAGCCCTGAGTAGCTCTCCCTGCTGCACTGGCCGATAGTGGAAATGGTGAGAGGAGGTCAGACTGATGGCCCAGTAGGCACAGCCCTGACCATTGACAGACTGAGATACAATCACTTCAGAAGCCCTGGTGGTCCGTGTGACTAGTGCTCATGAATTATGGAGTCATCTACTGGTGCTGGATTCACCAGCTCTCATGCAAGTTAACTTTGCCTCTTTCCTTAGTTTCTTTGTCTGTGAAATGGCGTTGATAACAATGCCATTTCCTAGGGGTTTTGCAGATGTTAACACATGCCCAGTGCCTGAACTTACACTCTCTAGCACTGATCATAGGTGTTTCTTAAATTGAAGCTTCCTTTCCCCCTAGGGCAGGTCTGGGAGGCCCCATAGTCTTAGCACTTTAGCACTGGAATGGGCTTAGGGATGCCCTGGCACAGTGTTTCCAGACTTTTAGATTTCAATCATTAATAAAGTAATAATTAAAAAAAGGATCAGCCTGAGAGTTGCTGACACTTTATTTGCAGGTAAGGGCACAAAAAATAAGTGTACAAAGACTGAAATCTACTCTCATTTTATTTCATAAAAAAAGAATCTTAACCACCCTGTTTTAAAAAAAGAGGACTGGCATAATATCCAGCTTCATTAAAACACACACACACACACACACAACTCTTTACATTGTATTTTCTGAAAATCAGTGAAAACATCACTGACGATCCGTGATCGTCAAGCCAGGCCTTTGCTTTATGGATGAGGCCACTGAAGCCCAGAGAGGTGGCATGACATGCCCAAGGTTACACAGTGGCTGCCATGTGTCAGTGCTGTCTAGAACGACACAGCTCAGCGGGAGAGTCCCTTTCTTGTGGCTGAGATGGGTGCGCTGAGCTGACGGTCAGTAGGTCTGGGCTCCACTCCCAGCCATTTGCCCTCAAGCCACATTTTCTGCCTTGTCTGCTTCTCTAAAATAGGGATGGTCATCACTCCCTCACTCAAGACTGTCTGAGAATCTAATGAAAGAAGTGCTTCAAACCTGCTCGAAGGGACTTTCCTGGTGGTCCAGTGGTTAAGACTTCACTTTCTAATGCAGGGTGTGTGGGTTCGATCCATGGTTGGGAAGCTGAGATCCCACATGCCTCGGGGCCAAAAAACCAAACCATAAAGAAGAAGAAATGTCTTAACAAACTCTAGACTTCCACATCAACAAATCTTAAAAAAATGAAAAAACAAACCCGCTTGGAGATGCATTCCAGGGTATTAGAGAATGAGGTATTAGGAGTGAAAAGTTTCAGGGTCTGTGATTTGCTTAAAAGTGTTTCAGCCAACAAAAGGAGATGAAGCAAATACGGCAACATGTGAACAATGATTAATCTAGGTGAAGGGTGTATAGATGGGTATAGTTACCCTTATCTCTACACTTTTCTGAATACTTGAAATTTTTCATAGCAAGCATTCCATAGTCATCCAAAAAAGTACTTGAGCAAGGTAAACAGAAGAGAGGGTGTTACTCACGGAGAAGATGCCCTCGGGGAGGTCCAGTCCTAGGCTCTTCAGCCAGGTGGGGTTCACCATCCAAGGAGCTGCAGCAGCCCACCCTTTACCAGCCTTGGGCACAGAGCCATGGTCAGGAAGTGATTTTGGTTTCCCTGCTTCCTCCCCAGGCAGGCCAGGTGCCTGTGGCTGGGTGAGGGAAGCCTCCCACCTCTTCTCAGGGCAAGGCACTATCTGACAGACCCAGCTCCGAAGCCAAAGCAGCCGAAGCAGCCGCAGGCACTGGGGACAGTGGGGGCTGACTAGCACAGCCAACCAGTGTGGGGGGGTGGGAGGGGCTGATGAATATGCAGATAGAGGCCGGAGCTGGTTGGCTGCCCCCTGCCATCTCCCATTCCCACCCTAACTCAGATGCGCAGAAGAGCCAGCTCAGAGAGGACCTTCTTGAAATGCCATCTCTTCTGCTGTTGCCTAAGGATCCACAGAGCCTCTTGAAATTTTGAGACTGAATTATCCAGCTTCTCCCATTACATAGCGCTCCCGACCTCTGCTTCCAGGTTCTCCAGGGAGTCAGCACCAAAGGGATCATTTTTCTCCCTGTCCTCAAGTTTCTTGAGGATATGGAAACCAGCTCAGCACCAAAAACATGGCATCTCAGCTCTGCAGGAAAGCTATGTGACTTCTCCCTCCAGCAGAGGTCTGGAAACCGTAGGGGAGGTCATTTGCTGGGCCCAAAGCCCCCTTCTCTGGCAGAGCTGGGGAGAACTCACTGACCAAATCACTTCCCCCAAACATCACTTGAATTTTAGCAACTTCTCCTTCAGTTTGGGAAGTAAAGTGAATGTTGTGAAACGCAGCAATGAAAATCGATGAGCTTAAAGCTCAATTCACCATGGATAAGTCCTCAAAACATAATGTTGAGTGAAAGACTTAAGTCACAGAATGATACAGGTACTGTGATTCCATTTATATTGCATTTAAAAATAGACCAAAATGTCTAGATTATTGCTGAGTACTTATCTATCCATTATTTTTAATTACAAATGAATGAAGAGATAGATGGATGGAATCTGGGTATCATGAGAATACAAAGAGAATATAGATACAGTCTCTATGGACCCCAGGCTCTAGCCCCATCTACCATCTGGTAAATATTAGGAAAAATGTAAGAAAGGATGCGAGTGTGAAGTTCAGGCCACACTTATGAATACTGGAGGATTTCAGTTAAAGAAAAATTAGACTGTGTGTATTATTTAGGCTGAGCTGCCCTCTTTGTGGGGCTTCCCAAGTGGCACAGTGGTAAAGAATCTGCCTATTGATGCAGGAAGACATAGGTTCAATTGCAAAGACCCAACACAACTGAGCATGCATGCACATGTCCTCTCTGCGGTGTTTTTTTTCTTTTTTTAATTAACTGAGCCATTTATTCTTCCTAGAAATACATACTTTTTTCTTGTACAATTTGAAAGTAGATACATGTTTTCCTCAGTTTAAAGAGCCAAAAACATGTACTGAAACTGCGATGAAAACGAGATGGTTAATATATAGTCCAGTATAGCAGGGGTTAACTCTGGGATGACCAGCAAGGAGGGTCACACAGGGCTTTGTCATTTCTTAAGTTGCATGGTGAGCATGGGTATTCTTTTTTATTCCTTTCCTTTAAATCACACACATGTATTTTATATGCCATTTTGAATATATATTTTACCATAAAAATTTAAAAATTTTCTTAGGACCCCTGCCATAAACACAAGTTTATGAACTTGTAGTCATCAACTCCTGTCCCAATAGATGATGCTGTGTCCTGGGAGGCTTTAAATACAGAAGGTGTAAGCTGATTGGGGTGGACCTTGGGCTCCACGGGAGCTTATATGAGAATTTCAAGAAAATTAGTTTCTACCTTTATCCTGTGAGATAAACTTTACATGTTACCACATACGTGTGTACACACACATGTACACTCCTACATGTGTGCAGTATCTGATACTGTAACATCTAATTAACTTGGGTGATGACTGAAACTCCAGGAGAAATGCTTTGCCACATTGTCCAGGCCTGAGCTTCTAATCTGTCAATGAGAATCTCAAAAACTAATTATTGAAAACTGCAAAAATTAAGTAGCTATTAAGAAATATTAACAGCTACCCCTGCAAAGATTGCCACGACTCCTGATTACTGTTTTTGGATTCTTTAGCTGCATCCATCAGTGTTGTCAGCATGGCAGTATGTATTCATTCCATTTGTATTTATTGAGTACCTATGGAATACCAGAGACTGCATCCTGTGCAGAGCATTCAGGAAAACACAGTCAACTCTTTCCTCCTGCTACTCTTCCCAGTTGAGGAGACAGACAGGTAAAAATGTTATTACATTGCAATGTAGAGACACAGGCACATGCTTTGGAAAAACAGAAAAGATGTTAATTCTGCTACATGGGATTCAGAAGGGATTCAAAAGGTATTTAGAGGATGATTAGGAGTGCCTAGGAAAAGGCAATGGCACCCCACTCCAGTACTCTTGCCTGGAAAATCCCATGGACGGAGGAGCTTGGTAGACTGCAGTCCATGGGGTCGCTAAGAGTCGGCCACGACTGAGTGACTTTGCTTTCCCTTTTCACTTTCATGCATTGGAGAAGGAAATGGCAACCCACTCCAGTGTTCTTGCCTGGACAATCCCAGGGACGAGGGAGCCTGGTGGGCTGCCGTCTATGGGGTTGCACAGAGTTGGACACGACTGAAGCAACGCAGCAGCAGCAGCAGCAAGGGAACAGGAGTTGGGAACAGCCCAGGCAAAGGTGTGAAGGAGTGCAATAAAGCTATTAAAGCTCAGAAGCCGTGAGAATGGGGGTGTGCAAGTAGGGAGAGCATTGCAGTATAGCCAGTCAGTTCAGTTCAGTCGCTCAGTCGTGTCTGACTCCTTGCGACCCCCTGAATCACAGCACGCCAGGCCTCCCTGTCCATCACCAACTCCCGGAGTTCACTCAGGCTCACGTCCATCGAGTCAGTGATGCCATCCAGCCATCCATCCTCTGTCCTCCCCTTTTCCTCCTGCCCCCAATCCCTCCCAGCATCACAGTCTTTTCCAATGAGTCAACTCTTTGCATGAGGTGGCCAAAGTACTGGAGTTTCAGCTTTAGCATCATTCCCTCCAAAGAACACCCAGGACTGATCTCCTTTAGAATGGACTGGTTGGATCTCCTTGCAGTCCAAGGAACTCTCAAGAGTTTTCTCCAACACCACAGTTCAAAAGCATCAATTCTTCGGCGCTCAGCCTTCTTCACAGTCCAACTCTCACAGCCATACATGACCACAGGAAAAACCATAGCCTTGACTAGACGGACCTTTGTTGGCAAAGTAATGTCTCTGCTTTTCAGTATGCTATCTAGGTTGGTCATAACTCTCCTTCCAAGGAGTAAGCGTCTTTTAATTTCATGGCTGCAGTCACCATCTGCAGTGATTTTGGAGCCCACAAAAATAAAATCTGACACTGTTTCCACTGTTTCCCCATCTATTTCCCATGAAGTGATGGGACCGGATGCCATGATTTTCGTTTTCTGAATGTTGAGCTTTAAGCCAACTTTTTCACTCTCCACTTTCACTTTCATCAAGAGGCCTTTTAGTTCCTCTTCACTTTCTGCCATAACGGTGGTGTCATCTGCATATCTGAGGTTATTGATATTTCTCCTGGCAATCTTGATTCCAGCTTGTGTTTCTTCCAGCCCAGCGTTTCTCATGATGTACTCTGCATATAAGTTAAATAAGCAGAGTGACAATATACAGCCTTGACGTACTCCTTTTCCTATTTGGAACCAGTCTGTTGTTCCATGTCCAGTCCTAACTGTTGCTTCCTGACCTGCATACAGGTTTCTCAAGAGGCAGGTCAGGTGGTCTGGTATTCCCATCTCTTTCAGAATTTTCCACAGTTTACTGTGATCCACACAGTCAAAGGCTTTGGCATAGTCAATAAAGCAGACATAGATGTTTTTGTGGAGCTCTCTTGCTTTTTCCATGATCCAGCAGATGTTGGCAATTTGATCTCTGGTTCCTCTGCCTTTTCTAAAACCAGCTTGAGCATCAGGAAGTTCATGGTTCACGTATTGGTGAAGCCTGGCTTGGAGAATTTTGAGCATTACTTTACTAGCATGTGAGATGAGTGCAATTGTGTGGTAGTTTGAGCATTCTTTGGCATTGCCTTTCTTTGGGACTGGAATGAAAACTGACCTTTTCCAGTCCTGTGGCCACTGCTGAGTTTTCCAAATTTGTTGGAAATCCTCTCTACTCTAATCTGAACAGGAGATGGCAAGACATTCTAGGAATCAGCAAACTAAAATGGACTGGAATGGGTGAATTTAACTCAGATGACCATCATATCTACTACTACGGGCAGGAATCCCTTAGAAGAAATGGAGTAGCCATCATGGTCAACAAAAGAGTCCGAAATGCAGTACTTGGATGCAGTCTCAAAAATGACAGAATGATCTCTGTTCGTTTCCAAGGCAAACCATTCAATATCACAGTAATCCAAGTCTATGCCCCAACCAGTAACGCTAAAGAAGCTGAAATTGAACAGTTCTATGAAGACCTACAAGACCTTTTAGAACTAACACTCAAAAAAATGTCCTTTTCATTATAGGGGACTGGAATGCAAAAGTAGGAAGTCAAGAAACACCTGGAGTAACAGGCAAATTTGGTCTTGGAGTATGGAATGAAGCAGGGCAAAGGCTAATAGAGTTTTACTAAGAGAACCCACTGGTCATAGCAAACACCCTCTTCCAACAACACAAGAGAAGACTCTACACATGGACATTACCAGATGGTCAATACCGAAATCAGATTGATTATATTCTTTGCAGCCAGAGATGGAGAAGCTCTATACAGTCATCAAAAACAAGACCGAGAGCTGACTGTGGCTCAGATCATGAACTCCTTATTGCCAAATTCAGACTTAAATTGAAGAAAGTAGGGGAAACCACTAGACCATTCAGGTATGACCTAAATCAAATTCCTTATGATTATACAATGGAAGTGAGAAATAGATTTAAGGGACCAGATCTGATAGATAGAGTGCCTGATGAACTATGGACTGAGGTTTGTGACATTGTGTACAGGAGACAGGGATCAAGACTATCCCCATGGAAAAGAAATCCAAAAAAGAAAAATGGCTGTCTGGGGAGGCCTTACAAATAGCTGTGAAAAGAAGAGAAGCGAAAAGCAAAGGAGAAAAGGAAAGATAAAATCATCTGCATGCAGAGTTCCAAAGAATAACAAGAAGAGATAAGAAAGCCTTCCTCAGCGATCAATGCAAAGAAATAGAGGAAAACAACAGAATGGGAAAGACTAGAGATCTCTTCAAGAAAATTAGAGATATCAAGGGAACATTTCATGCAAAGATGGGCTCAATAAAGGACAGAAATGGTATGGACCTAACAGAAGCAGAAGATATTAAGAAGAGGTGGCAAGAATACACAGAAGAACTATACAAAAAAGATCTTCACAACCCAGATAATCACGATGGTGTGATCACTGACCTAGAGCCAGACATCCTGGAATGTGAAGTTAAGTGGGCCTTAGAAAGCATCACTACGAACAAAGCTAGTGGTGGTGATGGAATTCCAGTTGAGCTATTTCAAATGCTGAAAGATGATGCTGTGAAAGTGCTGCACTCAATATGCCAGCAAATTTGGAAAACTCAGCAGTGGCCACTGAGAGACTGAACTGAACTGAACTGAGAGAGGATTACAATATAGCCAGAAGCCAGGTCAAACTGAAGAGTTTGGACTTTATCCCACTGATAGGGAGATGCACCTATGGACTTTAAGCAGGGAAATGACAGGATTAGATTTGCATTTCAAAGACATCTTTGACACAGGTGTGGAGAATAAGTTAAGAGAATTTGGGAGTGGCCTCCTGGGTCCTTTGGGGAAGCCTTTTAAAATAATGCAGGTGAAGGATCGGAGAAGGCAATGGCACCCCACTCCAGTACTCTTGCCTGGAAAACCCCATGGACGGAGGAGCCTGGTAGGCTGCAGTCCATAGGGTCGCTAAGAGTCGGACACGACTGAGGGACTTCACTTTCACTTCTCACTTTCATGCATTGGAGAAGGAAATGGCAACCCACTCCAGTGTTCTTGCCTGGAGAATCCCAGGGACGGGGGAGCCTGGTGGGCTGCCGTCTATGGGGTTGCACAGAGTCGGACACGACTGAAGCGACTTAGCAGCAGCAGCAGCAGGTGAAGGATGCTGAGGACTTGATCGGGGCAGCGGCAGGGCAAGGATGTTTTCTCTATTTCAAGTTAGGGCTTCTGCTCACCCTTCCAGAATTCCAGTGGAAGTGCTTTCAGGGTTTGCATCATTGAAGGCACCAGAAAGTTCCTAAGGACCAGGCAAGTGGACTCAACTAAAGAAACCAACATGAGTAGGCATCAAGCGGCTCATTCATTCATTCTTTTTTTTTACATTCATTCATTCTTAATTCAACCAGAAGCCTATAGAACACCTTTTCTATTAGAAAAGTGAACTATGAAAGTGAATACTCAGGAGCCTGGGGCTTCAAGAGGAGGGGAAGCTAAAGAATAGAGGGAGTGCCATGTGCTTTCACTTTGAAGCAGGGCAGTCCAATTCAGCCCAGAAAATTTTACTGCACATCTTAACTATCACAATCTCTGTTCTAGGTGCTGGGGATACATTATACTTCAAAAACAAACAAACATATGGAGAAATCTGACTTGTGGTTACCAGAGGAAGGGGGATTGGACTTCCAGTTATAAGTACTAGGGATGCAATGTACAATATGATAAATTATGTTGCATGTTATTAATATATATGAATGTTTTAAAGAGCGCAACTGCTAAGAGTTCTCATCACAAGAAAAACTTTTTTTTTAAATTTTCTTTAATTTTGTATCTATATGAGATGATTTGTTGTTTAGTTGCTAAGTCATGTCCGACTCCTTGAGACACCATGGACTGCAGCACTCCAGACTTCCCTGCCCTTCACTATTTCCCAGAGTTTGCTCAAACTCATGTCCATTGAGTCAGTGAGTGATGCTATCTAACCATCTCATCCACTGCTGTGCTCTTCTCCTCCTGCCCTCAATCTGTCCAGCATCAGGGTCTTTCCCAAAGAGTTGGCTCTTGCACCAGGTGTCTAAAGTATTAGAGCTTCGGCATCAGTCATTCCAATGAATATTTGGGGTTGATTTCCTTTAGGATTGACTGGTTTGATCTCCTTGCAGTCCAGGGACTCTCAACAGTCTTCTCCAGCACCACAATTGGAGAGCCTCAGCCCTCTTTATGGTTCAATTCCCACAGCTGTACATGACTCCTGGAAAAACCATGGCATTAACTAGATAGACCTTTATCCGCAAAGCATGTCTCTGCTTTTCAATATGCTGTCTAGGTTTGTCATTGCTTTTCTTCCAAGGAGCAAGTGTCTCTTAATTTCATGGCTGCAATCACCGTCTGCAGTGACTTTGGAGACTTTATTAAGTCTGTCACGGTTTCCATTTTTTCCTCGTCTATTTGCCATAACGTGATAGGAATGGATTGCCAAGATCTTAGTTTTTTGAATGCTGAGATGATGCTCGCTAAACTTTTTGTGATAATCACTTCATGAGATGCATAAATCAAGTTACGCTATCTTAAATTTATACAGTGCTGCTGCTGTGTCGCTTCAGTCGTGTCCGACTCTGTGCGACCCCATAGACGGCAGCCCACCAGGTTCTGCCGTCCCTGAGATTCTCCACGCAAGAACACTGGAGTGGCTTGCCATTTCCTTCTCCAATGCATGACAATGAAAAGTGAAAGTGAAGTCGCTCAGTCGTGTCCGACTCTTAGCGACCCCGTGGACTGCAGCCTACCAGGCTCCTCCGTCCATGGGATTTTCCAGGCAAGCGTACTGGAGTGGGTTGCCATTGCCTTCTCCGTATACAGTGCTACAAGTCAATAATATTTCAACAAAAACTGTAATTTTAATAAATGGCCGGAGATAAAAGAAGTGAACAAGATAGCCCAGGTTCCTAATCTCATGGAGTTTATATTCTAGGGGTAGAATGACAAATGAACAGCCTCCAAAACGCGCAAGAGGTATGAGGAACAACCAGCTTAGCTGGAGAGAGTTTGAGAAGGGACGATGAGGAGACAAGGATGCAGAAGAAGGCTTGGTGAACATCTTCAGGTCAGTTAACGGGCAATGGGAGCTCTTTAGCGGTTCCTCGGTGCTCCGTTTCTTTGTTCCGGGGTTAGGGAGCGAGCGAAGTGATTTTTTTTTTCCCCCCTGCTCTATCTTTGAGGAGGAACCTGAGGCTTAGGGAAGCAACGTCACCTGCCCAAGTCCACACAAAGTGTAAGATCGCACAGACACGTCAGCCAAGGTCCGAGTCCGAAGAAGCCCACGCTACCTTCCGCTTTTTGACCCCCGGGAATGCAGGGGAGGAATGGCGCGGTGCCCTGGGTGGGGGGTGTCCCAAGAGAGATGGGCGCCCAGTTTATCCGAACTCTCCGCGGAGAGATACGGGGAGGATGGGACCCCGGGGCGGGGGCGATCTGTCGCCGGACGGTCTCAGGAGCCTTCGGGAGGCCCGGCCTGAGCCGCAGCAGGACCCCCCGTTCCGCCCGCCAGTGGTTCGGTCCGGACAGCCATCCGCCCCCCTCCCCGAGCAGCGGGTGCCGCGGCCCGCCCCGCTTCCGGTTGCTGCCGGGCCCGATATCCGGTGTCCGCCCGCCCTCGGCTCCGCCGCCGTGATGCTGTCCCGGTCCCGCTGCGCGTCCCGGGCGTTCAGCCGCTCGCTGTCCGCCTTCCAGAAGGTACGGTCCGACCGGGCCGGGACCCCCGGCGGGTGAGAAAGTCGCCGGCGGGCAGACAGGGGTGGGGTGGGGACGACAAGGGGCGTGGCGCGCCGGCCAGGCCGGGCACCAAGGGCACCGGGACGCGGAGGCCGCCGCCGCGGAGCTGGACGGCCCGGAGCCGCTGTCGCCTCCGGGGCGTCTTGCGGAGCCTAGCGGCCGGGCGCCTTTCCCGCGGCCGCAGGCGCCGCGCCCCTGCCCGACCCCACCCTCAGTCCGCGCCGGCCGAGGAGCCGCCCAGAACCGCGCCCGCCCGGACACCAGACTCTATTAGAGCTCGGGGGCGGGGGGCGCCGCGGAAGCCCCCGACTGGATCCGGGGGCCTCTTTTCTAATCTGTTAAAAAGCCAGTGGGTTATCACTCCCGTGGGGGAAGGTTGAGATAGTCTGGCAGGCCCGGCGTCCCGCCCGCGTTGTTGCTGTAGCCTTTGCCTTTGGAAGGAGGCCCGAGGTTACCTGTCACCAGTCCCGGGGGCAGCTTTAAGTCTGTACTTGGAAAAGCTGTTTCCTCCCTCACTTTTCGTCTCGGGTGACCGACGTCTTCTTTCTCAACAGGGGAACTGCCCTCTAGTGAGACGTTCCCTGCCTGGTAAGTTCTGCCCTTTTGCCGTCCCCTAAAAATGCTCTCTCCTCCTCCTGGGCAGAGCCGCGTGTGAGGAAATCGGGTGCCTGTGTTTCTCCGCCTCGTGTTCAGAGAGAGAGAGAGAGGAGCGAAACAAAAGACGCTTTTTTTTTTTTTAATTATTGGTGTATTTGGCTGCACCAGGTCTTAGTTGAGGCACTTGGGAATCTAGTTCCCCGACCAGGGATGGAACGGGGATCGCCGCCCCCCCATCCTCGCCACCCGCCACCCACCCTCCACGCCCCGCATTGGTTGGAAGTGCCGAGTCCTAGCCACTGGAAGCCACCCCAAATGCTATTTAGTAACAGCTGTCGTTTGTTCATTTAGCACATAGTTACTCAGTATCTACTCAGTGTCAGGCACCTGTGCTGCTAGGCACTCACAAGGGATACAGCAGTGAAGGGGGGGCGGGTGGGGGTGGGTTTCTCACCCTCCGGGAGCTTACAGCCTAATTAGGGAAAGACAATATGTAAATTGCTCAACAGATGGACTATCATGAATGCTGAAAAGGAAACAAATGAAGCTGGACACTGAAGCTGTGACCCAGAGGATGTGACAGGACAGGGGCCATCCAGACGAAGAGCAGGAGAAGGAAAGGGAATGACATGTATAAAGTCCTTGAGGAAGGAAAGCGCTCATCAGTATTTTGGAACTAGCATAAGAGGTGATTTGGCCAGAGCATTTTGGTTGAGGGAGAGAGTGGTATGAGATAGAAGATGGTAGAGAGATGAATGGAAAGAATTCAGGTTTTTATCCCAATAATTTTTTATATGCCTGGCATAAATATTCGTTGAATGAGTTGATTTTCTTATGGGCATTCTATGCGCCAAGTATTGTTTTGAGTGCTTTCTGTGCATTTTTTCAGTTACTCATCAAGAAACAGTAAAATAAATATTTTCTCTATTTTACAAATGTATGACTCAAGGCTAAGAGAGGTTAAGTGCCTTGACCAAGGTCACTCTGCCAACTATTGGTCAAGCCGGGTCTGCTCCTCAGCCTGAACTCCTACCCCATCATATTATCATTTACTCATGCTGCTGCTGCCGCCAACTCGCTTCAGTCGTGTCCAACTCTTAGTGACCCCATGGACTGCAGCCTACCAGGCTCCTGCATCCATGGGATTTTCCAGGCAAGAGTTCTGGAGTAGGGTGCCATTGCCTTCTCCAATCATTTACTCATAATGAATAGATTATTTGTTGAATTCTTACTACATAGCCAGACAGTATGCTAGGTGGCAGGGATAGAGGTGGTCTCTACTCTCCAGGAGGGTACATAAGTACCCTTAATTACATAAGTACATAATTACATTGTGATTACTGTGAAAGAGAAGTAGGGGGTGGGATGATATAGCCAGGCTTGGGAGGGTGGAGAGTGAGGTGGCACCATCAGTAAAGGCTTCCCCAGAGAAGTGACATTTATGCCAAGTCTTGGAGAATATATAGGAGTTGGCCAAGAGAACGATATTCTAGGCAAAGGGAATGGCTTATGCAAAGTTTTCAGATAGGAAGAGACATGACCAGTCATAGAAATGGAAAAGAAGCTTGTCTGGAAGGGCTGGACAGAAATGTGTAAAGTTTTTGGACTTTATCCTTACAGTCATGAGATCATAAGAACCTAGCACAGTGTTAGCTCATAGGGGACTCTCAGTAATAAACTCTTTACCCTGGAATTTTGAAAAATGTCAGTAAACATTTTCTCCATTTTATAGACTGGCAGGACAATGAGAAGAGCCTTGTTCTTGCTTTTTGTGCTGTGGTTCAGGGCTTCTCCTTGGGCTAGTCACTTAACCTCCAAAAGCCCTCCTTATATATGAAATGAGAATAATGGCAATGGTCATTCCACTTCAGGGAGTGTTAGATGAAAATCAAAATGAGGTCATTATGTGAAAGCTTTTTATAAATTCTAAAGCACTGTATAAATGAAACTTGCTGTAGGATAAACTCTAAAGTGGAATTAGAGTTCCAAAAATCAGTATGGGCTGCTTGCTTGCTGCAAGCTCATATACATGCTGTGTTTGGGATTTGTACTATAGTCGTTGGCTGTTGGACATAAAGAGGTGACTTACGTGACTGAAACCTTGAGGATGTTTGTGGGAAGCTGGGACAAGAGAGAATTGTCTTCCAGTTGGTATTTCCTGTGCCCATGGTTCAGCAAGAGTTGTTTTTGATCTGAAAAAACAAGACACATGAAAGAATATAATCAGGTGAAGCAGATAGAGTAATTAGTTGTCTGTTGCGGCAGTGCGGTTATTTGTAATAAGGACAATTGGTGGAGCAGAAAGAGGCTCTCACCTTGTTAAGTGTGACCAGAATGGAAGGTCTCAGCAAGAGTGGGAAGGCAATAAACGGAAAGGAGGTGTAATAGTTTGCTTGAGCAAGCTGAAGACCTAGGGCCTGAAGTAGCCTAGTCTTTGCTGTTGGGATTCAGGCAACAAGACTTCCAGCTCAGTGCATTTTAAGTAACCAGGGAAACAAACTCTGGCCAAACGTTCCACTGCTTCACCAGGCTGTGTGTAGTCACAGGATAAGCTATCATGTGTCTCCTTCAGGCTTCAATTGTATTTGAAAACTTGGGAAGTAGAGGCATTCTATCATGAAAACATACAGGGATAATGAAAGTTTATGAATTTCGAGATAAATAAGATTATAGAATTCTCCTTTCTTCTTCAAACCCATTCCCTGCAGTCTCACATACCCGTTATTCTCTGCCATTACGATTACTATGGTGGAAAAGTTTAAGAGACAGGACTCTGTGTGATACAGATTATATTATTGCCTGCTGTTGATCCTGCTCTCTCTGAGTTAGGGGGTGAACAACTTCTTCTCCATTCCCAGCAGGTATCCTGTATGAGATAAAGAGTTGTTGGTTAAGAGTTGTTTTGTTTCTTGCAGGGATCTCCTTATGTCAGGGACCAGGTTACCCTGACAGCAGGAAGACTGTGTAAGTATCACTGGGGAGCACAGATATGTGGACCCGGGGTATTGACACCAGTTTGACCATCTGCTTTCTTTCCTGTCTTTCAAGCCTAGTAATCAAGCTGGTTATATTGAGTCCCTCGACCTGACCTTGATGTTAATTTATGATATGAGCCTGAGCTTCAGCCCCATGTGAAGTATTGGACCAGGAGTGTGTCAGGACCAGGTGTTCAGATTATAGTGAAAGTGGAGCTGGAATCCTCTTTTTATGGAAATTGATAGAAGGGTGCTCCTAAATATTCTGGTTGGATACAAGTGAAGCTGAAGGACTGGAGGTTATGTTTATTGTGGAGGTTAAGAGCATCCTTTTGGTTGCATAGTTACGCATTTTAGAAACAGTAAAAGCAAGAGACTAGTCATTTAAGTCCTGGGACTTTGACTAGTGTAGAGGGAATGAATGCTACTGTTACATAATGCAAAATTTGGAGAGAGGCCACCCATGTGTGTTTCAGATTAACTTCTGCTTATGAATGTTGCTTAATGCTTCTTTGCTTCCAAATATTTTCAGGGTGGTTGTAAGAGGACGCTCTTTAGTTTCCTGTTGAGCAGCCGTCAAGCTATTTTTCTCTATAGGTGGAATCTTCAAAATGAAGGGTCAGCAGATTGCTCCTTCTTCACTGTGCATTACAGTGTCAATTTGGCATTCATAAGTCTTTGAACTGTGTGTACCTTTTGATCTAGCAATCCCATTTCTAGGAATCTGTACTGAACTCCTGGTGTACCTGTGTTTCTCAGAATGGTCAAACAGCAATGGGTTGGTTAGGCTATGCTATGTTATATGTTCATTCTATAAGTGGGAAAAAGCAGGTTATAAAATTATTCCTTTTGTATTGTATGGTATAGTCCCATTGTAAATGTTCTTTTTGTTCTTTCTAAGTTTACTATTGTTAACATCTAATACTTTTGAAAATTAAAAATTATTTAGGGAGTGTCAAACTGTGTTTCTCATCTATAGTTTAAATGAAAATTAGAGCGACCACAAATCCTATGCAATAAATAAAACAAATAACTATTTGAAAGTAAATTATTTTAAAAACCCCTAAACTTTGAATGATGAGGATCACAGATTAGGGTATTACTCTAATCTGGTAACTGTTTTTGTATTGTATTTTGTCTTTTTTCTGTGAATAAGGTACCTGTTTTACTAAAAATCTTTTATTGTAAAACTATGTTTGGTTTTATGTTTTTATTTAATAGGTTACACATTTACATGGTTGAAAAGTAAAAAGAGTGTGCATGAGAAGATTTTATCCTGTTCTCCTGTGCTACTACATTCCTATTCCCAGATATAGCTGATGTGCCAGGTTCTGGGTGTCCTCAGAGAGCAGTCTCTGCATTGACACATTACCCGTTAGTTCTTGCCCATGAACGTGTATCCATACATGGTTGGAAACTTTTATGCAGAACACTTTGTGTTCTGTATTTTTTTTAATAACACATTTTCCCTTGATTTTACACAGAACTTAAAAATACCAAAGGCAACTTAAATCTGTTTCACTTTTTATTGTAAAGGTGCTAGTTGTAGAATATTCAGACAGTCCTGAAGTCCAAATCACTCTTCCAAAATGTGTGTATGTGACAGATAACCACAGATAGCATATATATCAACGTTTTCCCATCTCCAGTGGTAACCATGTTCATGGCTTTATGCATACAAAGTCATATCATTCTCCAGGTTACATTATTTCAAGTTAGTGCCATATCAGAGAATACCTTGCTCTTTTGCGGTTCCTCTTGAATGAGTCCAGAGTGGACTGATGTGCTGCTTTCTGGCAGGAGAACAGGAGATTATGAGGTTTTCAGTGGGGTTTGTTTGTTTGTTTTGTTTTGTTTATTTTGCATATAACACCTTGTTTTACTTTCATCTTGCTGTCTTATCTAAATCTATAATCACATAAACAGAAATTCTGTTTTAAAGTGGCAAGTGGCAAGTACCCTGAGGGCACACAGTTTTATCTTACATGGATTTAGTTAAGAAAAAACCTAATCAGGAAGCTGAGTCCTTTTGTGATTATGCAAAGGACCAAGACGCTGTCTTTTTCTTCAAAGATGCAAATGTAAGTCTGTTCTGGAAGAGCTGGCATTTCACTGCAGCACATTTCACTCACCCAAGGG
Organism: Bos mutus; assembly: GCF_027580195.1. Lineage (NCBI taxonomy): Eukaryota > Metazoa > Chordata > Mammalia > Artiodactyla > Bovidae > Bos > Bos mutus. The sequence goes on along the minus strand of NC_091626.1, from coordinate 22,588,859 downwards.
CCTCACTGCTTGAGGCACCCAAGTAATCCAGGCTTTACTCTAGACCTGCTGAGTCAGGGTCTCTGGGAATGGGGCCTAGACAGGTATGCTTTGAAAAAGTTCCCCAGGTAACTGTGATGGCCACTCCTAGTCAAGAATCACTGGTTTAAAGGGAAGGTGAAAGAATCTAAAAAAGAGTGGATATTTGTATAACTAACTCACTTTGCTGTACAGCAGAAACTAACACAACATTGTAAATCAACTGTACTCTAATAAAAATTAATTAAAAATAAAGGGAAGGTGATTCTCATGCCTTATCTAGACTAAAATGTGAGTGATTCACCTGTTAAAGGAGTTTACTTTTATGTTTGTTTTGTAGCATTAACAGCAGTAATATCTTCAGCGTTCGCTTCTTTAGAACTACAGCTGTGTGCAGTAAGTACCTTCAGCACCCTGCATTCTTGGGAATGGAATTTTAATGAGAAGAATAGCAATTGACTGAATTTAATGGCAGAAAAAAAAGGAGAAATATGGACTGCGTGATTTTCCCCCCCTCCCCTTTTTTCCTAGAGGATGATGTGATTACAGTCAAAACCCCAGCATTTGCAGAATCTGTCACAGAGGGGGATGTCAGGTGGGAGAAAGGTAAGATTTACTGCCTTCTCACTTGTTAAGTTTAAATACTTTTGAAAAGTCCCCTTTACTCCCCTTACCTCCATGATAATCAGTGGAACCTATGGCTCCACTCTTCTTTACATGCAGTGTACTTTCCCCTGGCTTGTAGGAAAGGGGTCCTGTAACACCTGCCAAAGGGGATTTTGTGGCTAGTTTTCTTGTTACTCACTGCTCACCCCTAACAGGTAGCCTTTGACTGTCTTTTCAGCTGTTGGAGACACAGTTGCAGAAGATGAAGTGGTTTGTGAGATTGAAACTGACAAGGTAGGCTTGCCCTATTGGTGCCATCTTTTCATGGTCTCCCCTTGGTGTTTTAACCTAATGAAAGGAACAGGGACTTAGTTGTTGTTTGAAGATAATTGTTAGCTGCCTCAGTAAAATTGTTGGAATAGCTCAGTAAAAAGAAAAAAAAAAGCATTTAACGTTTAATTTTAGATTGTTCTAGGTGTATGTACTATGTACTTTAGTAGCTTTAGTTTTGTAGCTTTTGTGTGTGTATACATGAACTGTTTCCAGTTGTTTTTTATGTATCACTTGGCAACACACTAACTGAATCTTGCTTTAATGTTTCTGAGAAAGGACAGACAAGGTGCATCTTCACAGTAGCATTGATTACTCTTACTCTGAAAGTGTGGCCTTGATGTTTATGCAGGGTCTTGTATATCTGTGTTGCAACTCTTGTGACTCATTTGCGATTCTGTACAATTAATTTTCTAATGCTGAGTAAACATTTGGACTCTTTCTCCATCTGTCTTCCTTTTGAAGACCTCTGTGCAGGTTCCGTCACCAGCAAATGGCGTGATTGAAGCTCTTTTGGTACCTGATGGGGGAAAAGTAGAAGGAGGCACTCCTCTTTTCACACTCAGGAAAACTGGCGGTAAAGAAGTTCTCCTGGTTGTCAAGGTCTCCAGTGTTCCCCCTTGGAATTGGGGCTGAGCATAATATACTAATTCTTGATACATCAAATACCATTTTGCATTCCCTCTGCCTTTAGTGAGGCAGTAAGAGGAGAGAGATATATGTATAGTGTGAACTTTAAATGTCAAGTTTTAGAAGAAAAGGGTATTAAGAAAAGAACCTCACAGTAGTGTTCTTTTTGGTGCTGGACCTTTTCTTAAATAGGAAGGAAGAAGATTCTAGAGAGAGTGTTTTTTTTCCTGTCCCCTTCCCTGACCCTGGCAGCAGAGTCACATGGGGGCTTTAAAAATAACACAAATGTCCAGATTCTGAGGCCAAGGGATTCTAATATATTAAATCTGGGGTTTTCAGATCCTGGTTATCTATCATAGTTTTTGTTATTGTCTTTAACACTCTCCAAGTGATTCTGATACATAGCCAGGGCTGGCAGCCACTGTTCTAAAGTGAGAAGAAGCAGTGTTTCATCATGTCTATTAGGGAGAATTTTGGAGTAGTTTTTTCACATCTGTTCTGTCACAACATTTTTAGGGAGGGTTGAATTTTTCTTGGGAAGAAATAAGGAAATGAATTTATATTGGATCTTATAGTCAGTGTATTAGAGATTAGGGAAGAAAACTTTTGATTCTTAGTTAAATGCTGTAACTACTAAAGTCTATTTCATGGTTAAGATAGTTAAGCAGAAAGATTGTAGATGGCCTCATTATGTTTGATCAGGTTAAGATCAGAAGCCCAGAATGGAAAGAACATACACTTGTGTACACTTCTACACAAGTAGAAGACTAGGGAATAAGATTGATTCTTCTAGTTGGAGAATTTCATCTTCTGACCATTCCTTAAGAGGGTGTTCTTCTGATTTAAATATAAACCCAGATGGTGATATTCAAATGGGTAAAATAAAAAAATATTTAAAGTTGTGAATTTCATTGCTTGATCACCTCATTGGTTTCTGAGAGTTATTCTAGATAAAATGCTTTGAACTCTTAAGTCTAAATGTGTCCTTGATTATTTAAGTGTTTATTTTTTAATAGTTAAGAGTTTTTCCACATGTGATGTTAAAATAGGAGACATAGGAGACAATCAGTATTACTGTACCTGGAAAGTTGTTACTTTTATGTGTGTGTTTCAACATCTTAAATTGCTGGGGTTTTTTTGCTTTGAAGTCTATTACCATTGACTTAGGTGCTTTGAAAGTACTGGCTGAATTTGATGACTAATAGACATTTATGCAATCAGGAAGGCAGCTGAATTCAGCCAGTTATCTTATGTAGGATGTTTAGGAGTCCTGGGGAAAGAACAGTGCCTTAAGTCACTCTGTGTATCTCATAGCCTTACACGTATAGAAGGTACTCAGGAAGCATTTGTTAACTGATGAGAAAGAGAGCTTTTGCTGCTAAATTCTACTTAGTATCTGCAGTTTGGTTGCTTTCCATTCCACATAGTGCCAATGGCATCTATTTTTCTTGTTTTCCAGCTGCTCCTGCTAAGGCCAAGCCAGCTGCAGCCCCTGCTGCCGCAGCCCCAAAAGCAGAACCCACAGTGTCTGCTGTTCCTCCTCCCCCTGCAGCACCTATACCCACCCAGATGCCACCTGTGCCCTCGCCCTCACAGCCGCTCACTAGCAAACCAGGTAAGCCTCTGCCTCCCATGTGTCTTTCTACGGGAGACCATCTCATCTAATGCCACATTCCCTCAGAGGGCAAAGTCTAAGACTAATTATGGCTCTGGACAGGTTTCATTGGCTGCATTGTAAAAGAAACTTTAGACTTTGTATCAGAAGACCTGAGTTTGCATCTCAGCTTTCTGTGTATAGCTGTGTGACCTTAGACTAGTTATTTAACTTCTCTGACCAGATTGTTTATTTGTGAAGTAGGAGTGATACTGATGTATCTCAGCATACCTTGACACTTAAGTGACAAGTGCAGTGTGAAAGCACGGGCATATACTCGAGTAAATGTTTCTCATTGTCTGATGCAGTGTACCTGCTCTCATTTACAGTGTCTGCTGTAAAACCCACCGCTGCCCCTCCAAGAGCTGAGGCAGGAGCTGGTGTAGGTCTGCGTTCAGAACATCGGGTAAGCCTCTAAGGACCACTTCCAAGAAAGAAGCTGAGGAGCAGTGTTGAGATTAATAAAATATGGGTATGCTCTGCCTGCCTTTGAGTGGCCGGCAGCTGATTCCCTTGGCGTGGCAAGGAAATTCATTTTAGGAAGTGACTTGTTCATTCACGTGACCGTCAAATGAAAAGACTGGAACTGGAGGTCTTCTGAACACTTGTCCACTGGTTTTTTCCCTCTCTCGTGCTACCACTGAAGTGCTGTGGGTGAGAAAGGTGCATACAGGGGATGGTAGCCTAGTAACGCGTCTCCTCCCTCCCACACTTCAGAGAGGTGGTTTAGCGAGCTCTATTCCTGTTCTTCCGGGATGCTTAGCTGAGGGCTGCCCAGTGGCAGTCAGGGGCAGACATAAAACCTCAAGGAAGTATGGTCAAGAGTGTGGGTTCCTCTGCCTGAGAATACCTCATAAAAATACGATAGCCTGAAAAATGTGTTGCTTCTGAGTTTCCATTCCACAAGTAGCTATTCTCATGCAAGTCTTTATCACCAGAAATTGCCTTGTCTATAATGACTCTTGGGCTGGCTAGCCCTACACCACACACTCTTCCTTTCCATAAGTTGGTTTTGGTTTATAAACCAAACCATTTCCTGGGCCTCTATTCTTCATCAGACTTCAGGGCACATCAGAGTGAGTAGTTTTTAATCTGTATTTCCTTGTTTTTGCTCAGAGGAGCAAGCCACCACAGGAAAGAGGAAGCCTGGATCTCTTCCTGTATTTAGATACTACAGTCCTTAATTATCCCCTCCCAGCAAGCCCAGTGCTCCTGCAGACTAAGTGGGAGGGCTAGGCCCAAAGACACCAGGTTGGCAATACTTGTCGCACTCTCCCTTTCAGGAGAAAATGAACAGGATGCGGCAACGCATCGCCCAGCGTCTGAAGGAGGCTCAGAACACCTGCGCGATGCTCACCACTTTCAATGAGATTGACATGAGGTGAGAGCTCTAGTCCTCCTCCTCCCTGTGCTCTTTTTCTTGTAAAATACTTGAACTTGCCCAAAACTAACTTAACAGGAAAGAAGTACTTCTTTGCACTGTTTCTTGACTTACACAGAGTGACCCACTGGTTTCATTCTCTGATTGACTTTCTAATACTATGCCTGCCTCCTCTGTGACTTAAAAAACTTAGCCTTGTAGATTTATACCTGAATCTTGTGATTTCTGATAAACGAGGCTGGTAATAGTCTTAAACTCTAATGATCACTGTTAACAAGTAGAGAGAGGGGAGTCAGGCCAACAAGGCTCCCATTCAGGATGGAGAATCATTTGACAGCATGCCCAGAGTCAGGGGGCCATATCCTGCTTCCTCCTCACTGTGACTGCTCCTTATGTGTGTTCCTAAGCGACTCAGGATTGAGTGGGTAGAAAGGCACAGGCTTTTCATATCTTTCACCTTTTCCAACTTCGATAATGAAATGGGAAGCAAGTTTTGCTTTTAAAGACAGAAACCTCAGAATATTAACCAAAGGTGCTGATTCAGTAAGCCCATTTCTATAGTAAGATAATTGTTGACTCACTTTTCTTCTGCAAGACTTTGTTTACAGGTATAGGGAAGAGATTGTAGTTAAAGTCAACAGATGGTTTTTGAGTGCTTACTGTGCACAATATATTACACTATATTTTGGTGGGATGCAAAGATGAGTGATAAAGAACGCTTAGCCTGGAGCTACCATCTTGTTGGATAAATGCAAAGTAAAATCTAGAAAAACAAGTATCAGAAAAATACAAAAAGTGTGAGGTGGAGGAGAGAATGAGATTGTTTTTGAGGTGGAGGTAGGAGTCAGAAAAGGGTTCCTGGAGAAAAAGATCTTTAAGGGGCCTTAACGATTCACATTTTGATGTAATGGAGGAAGGTCATTCCAGAAGATGTTAACAGTATGGACCTGGCACAGATAGGAAAGTACAGGACACATCTGAGAAACAATCACTGTGAGGAAGATGTGTAGGAAAGAATGGTAAAGAAAGTTGCATCCATATTTCAGAATGTTTTAAGGGCCAGGTTAAGAGTTCATATCTAATACAGGAAGTAAAGTCATCAAGTCTTTAGGTCATCTCTTTGCGTCTTTTTATCCCAAGTGCTTAGTCTGCTAATCTGCATTTCACTAGGGTAAATGGTTTCCTTTGGAAAGGGTCTGAAAAATGTAGAGAGGGAGATGGTTTAATGACAGCATGCTGTAGCATTGTTCACAGAGCAGGGTTCTGTGGTCCATTTCACTGGATGTCATCCATTCTATTGTGAAGCTTCCCCAAAAGACTAGATGTCATCCAAGCCAAAGATTTCTCTTGTATCCATAGGATGCAGGGAAGGACCTTGACTAATGAGTCACAAAGGCTGCAGCTTATGTTTCAGTGCATTAGGGCCAAATTGTACACAAATTGAATTGGATTTTGAAATTCTACCCAATTCCTTAAGACAAAACATGTAAATATTTGTGGCCTTGAAAGATGCAGTTGGCCCAACAGCTTTGATTGGAAAGTAAGTACAGTAGTTGGATCTCCTTTCAGCAGCTAATCGAGGTGTCACTTACTGATGGCTTGGGGTCCCTCTGCAGTCAGTAATCTGGTTTAGATTGAGTGCCCTTTGGGTCTTGTGCTGATCAGCTAACCCATAAGGGGCCTTTCTGAGACCTCCTCCTCTCCCCTGTTGTCCCAGCCTCTGCCTCCAAGGACAGAACTCTGAAATAGAAACTACTTAATGACCAGACAATAGCATTTGGGCAGTTTTGAGAGCAGAGATGTTTATCGCTTCTCTTTCTGTCTTCTGCAGCTCTTGTGTCTTGGGAACCAGTAATGTCTTTAGGGTGGTAATCCTAGCACTAAATGTAGTTAGACTCAGGAAAACAAACATTTTAAACCCAATCAGTCCCCCTAGGAAAACTTCCGTTTTAAAAAACAAGAGGTCTAAAGAGGGGAGTTAAAGTTATACCATCTTATCTTTCGTGCTAATGTCAGATTAAGCCATTATAGGGAGAAAGAGAAAACTGAGCATTTGGGCCTGAGATAAAGTTAAATTCAATTTCCATCATGCAACTGTCTTCCCATAAATACGGAGATTTCTGCAGCAAAATGATGGGAAAGCCATTTCCCGCTAACTCCAGTACATGTGTTGTATGTTCGCGAAAAACCAGCCCCAAAAGAACAAAGACTGGTCACACTGCAAAGGTTTCCCAGTAGCCTTGCTGCTTATACTTTAAAAAGCTTAGGTCCACACATGTTTCTAATTACCAAGGAAACTATGTCCATTAAATTAATTTTAAGGGCAAGAACTGTGTATTAGCTATGTCTTGGTGTCTTGCATTGACCACCATGTGTGGTGGGTATTAGTGCCCATTTGAAGGAACCAAGCAGATGGAACTGCTCACTCTGGGGAGATCCATGAATATACTGACTTCCTCATGAGCCTAACACAACACTGGATTGTATCCATCCATAGATAGTCAAGACTGCTTTTGCTCACATGAAACCTGTGCACCTGTGTGGTTTGGGGTTTTATTTGTTTTCATTTGTTAGGAATGTCACAAGGAAGTCATAATTAGGTTTGGTGGTATTTTGAAAATAAACAAGAAATATTTAATGAGAAAGTTCGTTGCTCAGTCATGTCCAACTCTTTGTGACCCCAAGGACTGTAGCTTGCCAATCTCCTCAGTCCATGGACTTCTCCAGGCAAGAATACTGAAGTGGGTTGCCATGCCCTTATCCAGGGGATCTTCTCAACCAAAGGATTGAACTTGGGTATCCTGAATTGCAGGCGGATTCTTTACCATCTGAACCACCAGGGAAGCCTGTTTAATAAAAAGAATGGTGCTTATTTTGTGGACTTTATGCTTTTAAGAAAAAAAACACCAAAACTATTTTCAGAGTAGATAGCTCATGAATTCAGTGTAGCTAGAAGTCACTTTCTTGTCCAGGGTGAAGCTGTTGATGTGCTGTATGAACTCATTCATTTTGTCTGTCACATAATCTCTGACTTCTGGAGCATTAAAATGTGCTTACATAGAGTGGATCTGATTCCCTTGGATCTAGGTTTTTAAAGGAATGAAGTAATTGTGTTAACCTCTAGTGGACTATTTCAAAACTTGAACTTAGATGGTCCAGAATAAGGGAAAACTTTACCCAGTTGTATGCCTGGAGTTAGAAACCAGTGTGAAAGTCAGAATTGAGGTGTCTTTTGTGGTCAGTTTGTTTTGTAATGTGTTCTTGCAGTAATATCCAGGAGATGCGGGCTCGGCACAAAGATGCTTTTCTGAAGAAACATAACCTCAAACTAGGCTTCATGTCAGCATTTGTGAAGGCCTCAGCCTTTGCCTTGCAGGAGCAGCCTGTGGTAAATGCAGGTGAGTTTGTGGTGGCCAGAATCAACAGAGGTCCTGGAGGTATGTGTATAAATACAGAAATTCTCCCCCACGCTCAAGACACAAAGCCGATGGTCCTCCAACTGAGGCTTCTTATTTCAGATGTGTGAGAACTTGAGTACCTTTCTTAGGGATTTCTGGACTGACCTTCCTGAATGGGCATCAAGAGTGCTTCCTCCCCACCAGCTGGACAGAACAGGTTCCCTTCCCAGTGCAGAGCTTGGCAGCTGCTCTGGCGACAGGCAGTTCTGAGCCAGTCCATTTCTCCAAGTTTCTCATGTCAGTGTGGAAACTTCATGTTGTGGCTGGTGCCCACCCTCCCACAATGGGACCTGACTTCTATATTTGGCATAGCTCCAGGGTGACCTTTGATTTCTGGTCAGTGGACTTCATTGGAAGGCCTTGGGCTTGGCCCCTCTTTTGTGGGCTTGATGCTCATTTTCCTTACTTTTTCCTCACCTACATCGTTGAAATGTTGACTTAACAAGCAGTTCTCTTCTCCACTGAGACAATTCTCTGTGTCCTTGGAAGATTAGAGGACATGGGTACTTTTGCAACCCTCAGCGTGCAGGGTCCCGAAAGGTCTAGAAATAGAAGTCCTAATCCCTTCCGCCAAGTGGTGCACCCTCAGGTAGGGGAGGGGCTTCGTTTCATCCAAATGTGAAACCTCTGCACTTCTTCCGTTCTTAGGCTTCCTGATGACTCTCTCCACCTCTTCTGCCTGCCCATACATGTAGGCGTTTCTTAGAGTTCCCTTGGCCTCTTTCTCACTTTATTTGCTTTTCCGGGATGTCTTATCTACAAAACAACATAGAATTCCTATGGAAAAGATTCTCAAGCCTGTATTTTCTCATGAGCATCAGACCTAAATTCTTAGCTATTGATTTGCTCTCTCAGGCTAGCATATTAAAGACAGACTACACCACTTCCTACTGAGTCTTCTGGAAAGAGGCTTCCCTCGCTCCTTGTTGCGACTGAGCAGCAGAATGGGTGACATCCCCCCACTTCCACTTCCTTTACTAACTTGCCCTTTCTGGGGGGCACTTTTAAACCTGCCATTAGCTGAGGGAGGGCTGGAGTAGAGCTGGTGAACGAGAACTTGGGCACATACTTACCCTGTGTTAGCCCGTGTACCGATCCTTCTCAGGGCTGCCGAGGAGACGGATGCTCCTGTGCTTAGTCAGGACACTTGGGAGAAGTTAGGCTTGGTTGGCGCGGGAGTAAGAGGGGTGCTGGCTGCCACTTGTAATGCGGTGGTTTTTGTGCTGGCTGGTCAGTCCACACCGTACGAAGCCTCTCGGACTTTTACTCTATTAATGCAAATGTTGCCTCGCTAGCCTCGGGCTGGGGAGTTGTATGTAACGTGTGTCTTCTCTCTCATAGTGATTGACGATGCAACCAAAGAGGTGGTGTACAGGGATTATATTGACATCAGCGTTGCGGTGGCCACCCCTCGGGTATGTTGGAGCAAGAAGTGGGGAGCTCTGGTCTTTGACTCTTACCCATTTGAAGAAGCAGACCTCTTGAGAGACTTTTTTCTGTACTTTCGTTTTTCTAGAAGGGAGTTGTTTGAAGAATAAATCTGTTTTTGACCATACCACATTCTTCTATCTTTTGCAAGTCTAAATATTTTAGACTACGTTAATCACGTTGAGTAAGATACTCTGGGGCGGGGAGACCTTTGGCTTGAATCAAGAGAGTTGTAACTATAATGGGTACTGTTAATTTACACCTGAAAAGAACTTTTTACTCTCATCAGGGTCTGGTTGTTCCCGTCATCAGGAATGTGGAAACAATGAATTATGCCGATATTGAGCGAACCATCAGTGAACTGGGAGAGAAGGTAAAATGGACGGGTGTATGTGAGCTGCAGGGCAGGTCATGGAAGAGAGCCTGGGAAGGCTGGGCCAGTGAGCGGTGCTCAGGGAGCTAGAGCCTCCCTTTGTTGTGAAAGGAGAACGTGGCCCCTGAGAACGGCAGTCACGTGCGAGAGCTGAAGTACGGCTCTGGTGGAGCTTATGGTGCTCTTGTGAGTGAAGATCTCATCTCATCCAGTTAAACCTGCTTGGAAAAGCAAAGGTCCCGGAGTCCTTTCCTCTGGCCTGTAACTAGTCACAGGCATCTATCTCAGTTAAAGCTAGAACTTGGACCGTTGATCTCAGATGTGAGCCTTCTGGACTTCCTTTAGGTGGAGGGAGCTGAGTTGACATTACCTTTCAATTATAAAATCTGTTTTTAGGCCCGGAAGAATGAACTTGCCATTGAAGATATGGATGGTGGTACTTTTACCATCAGCAATGGAGGTGTTTTTGGCTCGCTCTTTGGAACACCCATCATCAACCCCCCTCAGTCTGCCATCCTGGGCATGCATGCCATCGTTGATAGGCCAGTGGTCATAGGAGGCAAGGTATGAACCATCACCATTAATGTCCCAGCAGCTACATGATGAGGTGAGGGAAGTCTTAACTAAATGCTCCTTAAAGATTTGCTATAATTTCAGGCATAAGTTGAATCTCTTTATTTCTAATTAATAGCTAAGGCATTGGTTCTCAAATTGTGTGTGGAACAGCAGCACCTGGGAACTTGTTGGAAATGCAAACTCTTGGCCCCTTCCCAGACCTAGTAAAGCAGAGAGTACAGATGGTTCTGAGGCACGTTAAGGTTTGAGCACCATGGAGCTGAGAAAACTTGCTCCTTCATCTGGGACTAGTCAGCAGGCTTCCTTCTCTAGGGAGTGTGGGGGTGCCATCGAAGGCGTGGTCCTTGCCTCGGGAAGTGGAGGGCAGCAGTGCAGAGCCACTGCCAGCCTGCCCGCTTGTCGTGACGAGGCTCAGAGCTTTCCTGGGAATCAGGGAATGAGGCCAGAGGGTCTTGAGCTGGCCCCGCGAGCTATGCTGGTAGGAAAATGTTTTCTGGGACCCCTGTGTTTAGAACCTTTTGAAGTCCCTAACTCCTTGAACCCCAAAATTGTAGATATCTGCTGAAAATGCTCATATACCCAACCTTGCATAGAGTTTCAGAGAATTTGTGGACCCCAAGTTAAAAAAAATTATTATATCTTTAAAGAAAAAACTGCAGGTAGCCAAAATTGAAGAGGAACTTTTCCTTGTAGATGGCAGACAAGTGAGAGGGCAGAGCATGGTTTTTATTTAAAGACGGTTGTAAGGAGACTCCTGTTTTCTTGGGTTAAGCTTTTTGTTTTTGAGTATGTGAGTTTTGCACTCAGGGTCTGGCTTGGTCTTTGAACACATTGTATCTAGAACCAACAAAGCAAAGTAGGAAAGTCTCTGGACCTGGGGACTTACCTGTGGGCTGTGCTTAGTCATCTTCCCCCTTCATCAGGGCTTTCTCTGCACCACTGCAGACAAACCTGTTGACCTCTCTCCTCTGTAGGTGGAGGTGCGGCCCATGATGTACGTGGCCCTGACGTATGATCACCGGCTGATCGACGGCAGAGAGGCTGTGACTTTCCTCCGCAAAATTAAGGCAGCGGTAGAGGATCCCAGAGTCCTCCTACTGGACCTTTAGGAGGAAGCCTTGTGCCCTACACATCAACCATGCAGGAACTGAAAACCGGTCTTCTCCCTGTCCCCTCACAGGCCCCAGGTTAGCCTGGTGACAGGCACATGCTGTTGGCCTCAAGCAAGGAAACCAGGGCACTATGTAACCAGCAGTCGCAGGTCTCTCTTGGTGTTCTGCCAGGCTCTCTCCCTCTCTGCACCCTCTCCTACGCGCAAATATCTGATTTCCTTAGGCTTGAGGGAGAGAGAGAGCCTTAATGGATGCTCCTTATTATTCCTGCCTTTCCTCCCATTAGCCCTCCACAGAGATGATTTCGCTTTCTTCCTGTCCAGTACACTATAGGGAACCTGCCGGGGACCATGTGATTAAGTTTCTATCTTTTGAACGTCTGTTCTTCAGAGACGCCTAGGAGGGTGCTCTGCCTCCCAGGCTTGGAGCAGCCTCTGTCCTGGCTGTGCATGTCCTCACTCCATTCCACCCGTGTGGAGGTACCACAGGCCACGGGGTGCTGCTTTGCTTAAGTGGCACCTGCATTCTCAGCTGTCATTGTCTAAAAGCTGCCTCTTCTACCTCTTCCAGGAAGCACATGCTGGGGGATCTGGAGGGGCAGAGCTGGGGAGTAGGCAGCGTTGAGGTGGGAGAGGGCAGATTCTGAGGTCATGTGTTATTAACGAGATTGGAGCAGAGCCCAGGCCTGCCCTCACACTCTCCGTCATAACTCCACCACGAAGACCCATTTTGGCCCAAGCACACACAGCTGTGGTGGTGCTGACCTTTCCCAGCTGCTAGGAGCAGTTTATCCCATCTTGTCCTCACTTAGATGCTAGCACCTCTTGGTAGGGAGACAAGAGCGTGTCCCAACCTCGGGCTCACACGGCTCCTGGTAGAGACTGGCATGAAGGTGACTTCCTGTGGACTGGCTCGGATTGTCTTGAGCTTTTAAATTCCGTTGGTATAAACCTGTGGGCTGCAGAGGCGGTTCTGTTCCTTTCTGTGTCAATGCCCTTCGGGAGTGGCGCCTCGGCTCTTCTTCCATAGAACACAGGTCTGGTGCAGGACGGATTGTGGTGGAAACCAGCCCAAGATGCTCGTACACAGTGGGGAAAAGGCCAGTGTCACCTCGGAGGTACTGCCTTGGGTCTGGGCACGACATTGGAATTCTTTGGAGCATGGTTAAATGCACACATCTTGTCAGAGTTACTGGGCTTCATCACATTGTATCCAACTGTATCCAGGCCTGAGGCTGCTGACCCTTGACAACCAGGAGCCATTGACTTAGTGTGGAATGACCATTTGTACCTTGAGCGAAGAAGCAAGGCCTGGGGGTTGGGGGGGGAGGGGTGGGAGCCAGTACTGAGTGCCTGCAGCAGCTACTACGTCTTCACTATTCAGAACGTAACTAAAATATTTAAAAACTGATTTTAAATGCAAATTAAAGGGCAAATGTTCGCAAACGGTGTTTCTGCTTCTATACTTCTTTTGAGGTTGTACTGATGAAGAAAAACTTGTTCCCCCCTGCTTGAGGCCCCTTCAAATGCCAGCATTTACATTTTGGTGGGGCCTCGTGTTATTTCTGGGGTGGACTGGGGAGAGGTGGAGCGACCCATAATTTCATATTTTGCAGTTGATGGCCACGTGGGTACCCAGACGCTCAAGGTTGGTCAGAACAGATGAGGGTAGATCACTCCTCGGGGCAGTGGTCTGTGAGGGCCAGCGGATGGGGCTGAGAGCTGATCTGTGCGGCGTACGTGGGACATACATTGGTAGTGTCCAGGCTGAAGCAGCCTGGCTGTTGCCCACGCAGTCCCCACCTGCTGACCTTGCTCACAGTGGTACCATCTTCATATGAAGGTCTGTCACAGGAACAGAGTGGCTCCTAGAGGGCAGAACTAGAGCTGGTAGGGAGAAGAAACTTGGGTTCAGTGAAAGAATTTTAGAATGATCAGGTCTGGGGCATGGAGCTACAAGCCTTCATGTCTTTAGCAAACCTACAGAGGAGGAATATTTAGCCCCGTTTTTGTCAAATGGAGACAGACTGTAAGCCCCGCTGGGACCACAGTTCTAAACCCAAGGCCTAGCAGAGTGCCAGATGTGCAGTGCTTATTGCACAAATGAGGCCAGAAGCTCGGAGGCAGCTGGCGCTTCGTAGGGTGATTGGAGGTTCTGGCCTGACAGGGGTGTAGTAGAAGGAACAGACTTGGAATGGACTCCACCAGGCTCTGGCCAGGTCCTCTAATTTACCCCCCTGAGTTCCAGCCTTCTCAGGAGCCACCATGTGTTTAAGGGATCTCTGTGAGGATGGACCCCCACCCGCAAGCACCATGACCCTCTTTGAAGACTTTCCTGTTTCGTGTCCCACAGAGCCCAGTGTCCCCTACATGCTGGGACTTTTCTGTGGGTTCACAGCTGCTCTGTGGGGTATAGGCTGGCATGCTGTTCACTACCAGCCCTGCTTCCTCCCTTCTAGCAGGTTCCAAACACACTCTTGGTTATCATGGAGCTCCTCTGGGGGAACCCTCCTTTATTCCCATTCTAGCAGGGCCCCTCTCATTGCGTTGATGAGGCAAGGACACCAGAGGTAAGAGCAGGCTTTATTGGAGTGATGGTGGAGGAGGTGGGCAAGCCCCAGGGAGAGCCAGCACCTCCTTGCGTCCTTTGCCTCAGACTCATCCCAAGGACTCCCCACAGCACAGGTCCCCAGCCCTTCACAGCCAGGACTGGAGGGTGGTGTCAGAGATGCCCCCTGGTGGTGATGGAGACAGGCGAGAAAGGGTTGAGGGCAGAGGTCTATGGAAATTTCTGTCTTGGATGCCACACCCCAGTGACAGTCCTGAGAGGAAGAAGAGGGCTCCCAAATCTGGGAAGGGAATTATCTTTGGGGGTAACTACTTATGCTAGCTCTTCAGAGACCAGAAACTTCTTGCTTCTGGCTAGAAGCTTGGGCAATCATTCTGGGTGTTGCGTGGTTTCATTTCAAAAGGAAATGAAGTCACAGTGGGCAGTGGATTGAGTGGACCCTCAACACTGAAATGCAAAATGGTAAACAAGACAGAAGTCCAAGAAGGGAATCCTAGTGGAGACAACTTTCCTTCAAGCGGCTTCAGGCTGGCGACGGAATCATGGTCCCCCAGCTCAGACCCACGGGCCAGGGTTTGCTTTGTCTCCACGTGGGTGGGCTAGCTGGGGAAGGGAGCCCTTTATTCTGTTTTCAAAACTTCTGTAAGTGGCAGAGCTGTGCCTTCCCCTCTTTCTCCCCCTCCCTCCTTATCCTTATTTTCCTCCCCTCCTTTCCTTTTGCTCTCAAAGGTCTGTAATTACAAGATAAGCGGCATGGTCAGGAGGGGGTGGGTTGTCCCGTCCCTCCCGCTCCACCACATATCTGCTACAGACTTCTTCCCTGCTTCCCCGCCTCCCCCATCCCCTGGGGAAGTAGCCTTTGGTAGAAGGGGCACACTGGTTGTGTGGCTAAGATGACCAGCTAGGACAGCCCTGGTTTGGAGCCAGGAAGCCAGGGGACTAGTAACCTGAGATGAGTCTCCAGAGCCATCCTGAGTGGGGCACATGTCAGATCACGAGTCAAGATTTCTCGGCTCAGCAGGTGGTGGTCAGTAGCTCAGAGCTAATGCCAAGGAAGGCACCTTTTAACAGGGCAGGTCCCAGTTCAAGGTACAGGGTGTAGACACAGAAGGTGACTTGACTGATGGGCGGAGGATGGACAGGTGGAGACGTTCAAGCTGCCTAACAGGCTGAGATCTCTGCCCCTCAGCACCAACTAGAAAGCATTTCTCCAAGAGGTGGCTGGGGGAGTCCACAAGGCCCTTCCTGGTCAGTGGTGATGAGACTTCTGAGGCCCAAGGGTGGGGTCCTGACCAGGAAAGGCAAGCTGCCTTGCATTCTTTGCCCACGGGCCACTGCTGGGAGGTGGCAGGCAAAGAGACATGAGGAGATCCAGACCAGTCCAGCCACTCCCTTTGCCGATACCACGCCCTCCTATCCCCCCAGTTTGCTCCACTGGATGGAACTGAAAAAGGGGTGGGCCTTGAGCTCGTGGACGCCGCCTCCTCCAGCGCCCAGGCGCCGGGCAGGGTCGAACTGCAGGAGCTGCGGAGAAAAGCCCAGTCAGCCCTGGACAGGCTGGCCAGGCCCCCGGAACCCCGTGTTACCCTGGTGGGGGGGCAGGGGGCGGACATTGGTGTTTGGCCACCGAGGTAGAGAAATTTGTTGGCCCTGTGACCCTCCTGCACCCGTGCCGGACACCTAGCACATGGGGTGGCTTGTTCACACACACGGCTCTGCCCTCCCTTCTGTCCACCCTCAGGCCAAGAAGGCACCACCGGGAGGCCACCTGCACCTCACCTCAGTCAGCAGGGAGGCCGCCGGGCCACTGAGCCACTCGGGCAGCTGCAGCTGGGTGTGGGGCTGGATTCCTGAGGGGTGGCTCTGGGACAGCGCCTGGGAAGACACGGGGAGGCGGCCCCCAGGAGTCTGTACACTCCAATGGCGCCCGAGATTTTATGTCTTCCCCCTGTGTCACACCTCACGGGCACGGCCATGACTCCATCGCCTTCTGCTTTGGATCTGCTGCCTGCCGGGCTGAGGAAGGTGCCTGCACCTGTGATCCCTAGTTTCCGCAACAACCTTCAAAGTAAGCAATTGGCACCCCCATTTTAAGGGCAAGAAGCAGGTCGACGGATTTGTGCTGAGTTCAGGGTTTGAACCCAGGCCCCTGTGGCTCCAAGCTTGCTAGAAGCACCGGTCTTGGGTTGCCATCGGGGCAAGCACTCTGTCAGGAATAGCACTGAAACCTGTCTCCTTACAGAAAGCAAATCTCCACGGGCGGCTCCTTTGCCATGGCATGCTCCTGCCAGGGTCAAGGCAGGGCTGTGGTGGGAGAAAGCAGGACCTATCTGTGTTCCAGAAGGGTGCAGCTGTGGGGGAGCAGAGGAGTGTGTCTGGAGGTCAAGAAGACAGGCAAGAAGCCACCTGGAGGAAGGCCAGGAGCCCTGAGCTGGAGAGGTGGGAGGGCCCTGGCTAATAGGAGAGAACCACTCTGGGCGGCTGTTTGCAGCCAGGGCTCTCAGAGGCCCTGGCCTCGGGACCAAAGCAGGAGGGAGCCAGGAGAGACCAGTCAGCTCTGAACTTCCGGTTACACCACATCCACTCAGGACACTTCCTGCTCAAATGGTGCTTGGCTTCTCCCTGCTGCCTGACTTAACCAGCCCCAGGTGGAGCACTGAGCTCATGGGGGAGGACAGAGAGCTGAGCCCACCACCCTGAGCAAGGTGCTTGCGAGGGGAACTTCAAGCTCTGGGTCGACCCAGGCGGGACAGGGAAGCTGCTGGCCTGGGATGATGGAAACCCTCTCTCTGGTCTTCCAGCCAAAGTCTGGGGGCCACAGCTCTGAAGGGTGTGGATGGGGGGACATGGTGTGAGCAGTGGGGAGAGGAGGCCTGTGGGGGATGATCTGAGGAAAGGGGCTGTGTCACACTCAGCCTCCCTCCAGAGCCAGGCCCAAGCGCCCTCTTCCAGGAAACTTCCTTGAGCACCTCAGCTCAACTCTCCCTCATCTAAGTTGACAGTCTCCCTAGCTATCGCCACTTGCCTGACGAGGGTCGGGGTGCAAAGTGTGGCCAAGGTCTGGGTGGGAATTGCTTCCTCCTCCTCTCACGGTCTCCGAGCTGGGGCAGAGGGGGCCTGTGCCGACAAGACATTGGGCCCAATGGCCAGGTCTTGAGCAATCAGGTAGGCTCAGCCCCCAACACTGACTGTTGGACTAACCCCAGCCCATCCTATGCTCAGTGACACCCGCCAGGCTCCACACCCTGCCCACACAGAGCTCACCGTCCCGGTCAGCAGTTCATACAGGAGAGACCCAAAGCTCCACCAGTCGCAGGCGTCGGTCAGCTCTGAAATCCCACCGACCTCTGCGGGAGCCAGAACAGTCCTCAGTCTCGCTGAGAGGGCAGGTCTCCCCTCAACCCCTTCCCCACCACCCCCACCCCCAGAATGGGCCTGTTGCCTCTCTCATCCTCAGTCCCCCGGCCCACCCCACACACAGACACTCAGGGGCTGCCCCGCCCCTCCCTTCTTGCCTGGGGCACTGTAGAGGTTGTGCGAAGCCTCCCTGCAACACTGGGGCTCCACCTCTGACCACTGGCCAAAATACGTGAGCCGGATGTGGCCTTGTCATGCCGTGTGTGTTCAGGGAGGAGCCAGAGGGGACGAGAACTGCAGTTAGTCATCTTGGAACCTTTGACGTAGGGCAGGGGACCCCAGGAGCCAGTGGGCCTTGCTGGGCAGAGGTTCCCTAGGGGCTCGGCCCCTTGAGGCCCCCGGGACAACCTGGTCGTCAAAGGAGCGGCTGCCCCAGAGCTCAGGGTGGGGAAAGGGTCTGCTTTCCAAGCTTAACCACAGCCGGCCAGCTTGGCCGAGGCCTTCCAGAAAAGGCAGGGGACACGGGTGGCCCAGGGGAACAGTCAGATACCGTCCGCCTTCTCTGGGCTCTGGGGAAATCTTGAGGCTGTGGGGGCCTCCCTCCTGAGGGGGGGGTGGGGTTAGGGCCCACTCATCTGCCCCCAGCACCACCCCCCCCCGCCTGGGGCTCCTACCGGCCTGGTCCAGGAGCAGATTCCGGGGATTAAGGTCCCGGCACAGCACCCCTTGCTGGTGCAGCGCCTCCAGGGCCAGCAGCGTCTCGGCCGCCCACTGCCTCACCTGCTCCTCCTTCAGACTCCAGGCGCCCTCGCCGGACACTGGGCTGGCCCCTCCAGAGGCCAAGGGGCGGCTTGGGCCTGTGCCTCGGCTGCAGCCCCCCAGCACCCGGCCAGCCCCGGCCCGAACCCAAGGGAGCCCCCACGGGGGCGCGGGCTCTGAGCTCTGGCTAGGCCCTCGCCCAGCGTGGGAGTGCAGGCAGCCACCTGGGGCCTTTGGAAGGTCCCAGAAGCGGGCAGTGCTCGTCCTGGCTGAGGCTTCACCCCCAGCCTCTCTCTGGGCTTTAACGGACGCCACCCCTCTGGCTGGGGTGAGGCTCTGAGAAGTCCATGGAGGCTCCAGAGGGATTCCGTCCTGCAGGCGGGTGTATCCCAGGGGCACCGAGCTGGTCCTGAGGCTGAGGTGGGAGTTTAGCGGAGCCTTCATCCTCTCCAGGCTGGAGCCGGACCCGGTCCCAGACTGCTGGGGGCACGGCTGGGAGAGCAGGTGGGACCAGAGCGTACCTCCTGGGCCAAGCAGAGGGAGCCGCAAGCATGGGGACAGGAGAGGAAATGAGTGTGGACGTGTCTTTGTCCCACGCCTGCTCCCCCTCTGTCATAGGCACAGACCCTCTGCCTTCAGGTCCTCACTCGGCTCCCTCCCCTCCCGAAGCCCAGGATGCCCTCTCTCCTCTCCACCCACCCATGACGGGGCCCCAGCCTCACAAAATATGTGCTTAACCCCTAAGGAGATATAAATTATTCTCTAATGTCCTTGGTCTAGGTGGCGGGTTCTCCAGTGTCTGATATATATTTGTCAAAGGGAGAATCCTGGAAAAGGGCATGGCAACCCACTCCAGTATTCTTGCCTGGAGAATCTCATGGACAGAGGAGCCTGGAGGGCTGCAGTCCACGGGGTCACAAAGAGTCGGACACGACTGAGCGACTAAGCACAGCACAAAGGGAGAATAGTGTCATGAACTTAAGTAAAATAAAAGAAGGCTAGGCATGGATCTGTGATGACTATATGTCATGATCCAGAGAGATGTACCTCATTGAAAACAAACAAACAAAAAATCCTAGCTGATCAATAAATATCTGCTGTGGCCCAGTTCCTGTCCTTATAGCTTCGGCACCATCATCGCATGTGGCCACTCGGAGGGGTGGGCACGGACTAGAAAAGTGAAAAGAGCCAAGACTGGGGGAGATGGCGACAAAGGGGACACCTGCATACATGCCCTCGTTCACCCAAGACGTGAACGTCCTCCCTGGACGTCCCCTGCCCCCTGGCATCACTGAGAAGCGCACAGCAGGCTAGTCCTGCCTTCACCCTCGAGGAAGGCTGGGCCTGTGGCTGGGGAACGAGTTCCGAATTTTAAGGGGATGAGACAGGACAACCTCCCGAGGCCTGAGGAGCTGACGGGGCCCCCAGGGCCCACTCACCTTTCACGTGCTCCAGGTGTAGGAAGATGGAGTCCTCGGTCACAAAGTACCGCAGCAGCTGGGTCATGTAGGGGACGCCGTGCGGGATGATGGTCAGCCGCTCTCGGCTCGTCACGTGGCACCTGGACAGGCCCTGAGGAGGGGGCAGGCCGGGCAGATCAGCTGGGGACTGGCCAGAGGCCACTCTGCTCTTCAGGGGCAACCAGATGAAGTGTGGGAGCCCCTCTGAGGAGCAGCTGCCTCCCCCCAGTTTCTGTCCTGACCCTCAACCCTCTTTCCACCATGGAAGGCAGGCCATCCCCTCCCTGTCTGGGCCAAGGGTAAGGCAGTATATGTGCGTGTGTTTCTGGGAAGTCGGGCACATGCCCGGGGTGCAGAACTAGCAGCTGTGGGATCTGGAGGGAATGTGGGCTTCCCATACGGGTTCTGGGTAGAGGTTCCCCAGAGGGCAGGGGTTTCCAAGAACTCCAAGAAGGTCCCAAGGGGAAGGAGGAATGGCAGGGGGTGGGGTGGCACCTGCCTTCACCACGAAGGTCCCTCCAGTCGCTAGGTCCTGGACGAGCTGTACCTGCAGAGGTCCAAGAGGCACTAGTCAAGGCACAAGTTAGTTCCCGGGGCTCCACGCCCCCACCCCCCGCCCCCCCAGGCCCCACGCTCCTCCACCCAGGCTAGGCAGGGACGTCAGGCTTTGGTGGTACAGAGTATATCCCCTCCTCCACCAACATGACATTGAACCTATCCGATTCATCCACTCTCGTTAGACCTGCAGGTCTTATCAGGTACCACCTCCTCCAGGGAGGCTTCCCAACCTCAGATCAGGCCGGACTCCTAACCTGTCTGCAGTGCTCTCTGGGCTCACCCCCAGCACACCGTGTGTGATTTCCTGTTGTTCCACTGGGCTGTGAGCTCCAAGAGCGCAGGGACCATGCTGTCCAGCTCTGTATTCCCAGAGCCCTGCACCTCACAGGGAAGTAGTCAGAGCTTTCCACACATGAGGTGAATGGTCCATTCCGTAGGATCTGAGGGTGTCGTGGCTGGAAGGGACCTCAGGGCCAGTCACCTTCTCTCAACTCTTATTTTACAGGTGAAGAAGCCCAGGCTCTGAGAATGTGGCCCCAATGGTGCCCCAAACCACATGGGCTTGCTCCTTCAGGTCGCACCGCCTGCCCCCCACTCCCTGTGCTGCGATGGTCTTTTTCTTTTTTTAAATGGTCTTTTTCTCTGGACTCTGGCAAGCAACCTATTCCTTCTCCTGTTGGTTTTGTTTGGAGGCAGTGGTCTGCCAATTGCTGGGTCAGAGCCTTGTTTGGAGCTGGGCCCTAGACTCATCTCCATTATGGGCAGGGTGAACCCCAGCCATAGGAAGGTGGAAGATTCAGCCCAGACAGGGGGGCACGTGAGGACAAGACCTGCACCCTGGGTCATAGGAGTACCTGCTTCAGGGGCCATTAAGAGGATGCTGTTGAGTCAGACAACTCAAGTATGGCGGCAGCTCGAGCCTGCTGTAAAACATGCTCTCTATAGTCTTTGCTGATGACTATTAATATCGGCACAGGGAAACCTGTGTATAGTATTACTGTATAGTACTACTCTGTATAGTATTACTATAGTATAGTAGAGTATTATACTGTATACTGTATAGTACTACTCTGTGCTAAGGGCCTTATCTAGTTTACTTCATTTTATTCTTAAAGCCCTACCAGGTGAGTATTTCTATGCTGCTGTGCTGTGCTCAGTCGTGTCTGACTCTCTGAGACCTGCCAGGCTCCTCTGTCCATGCGATTCTCCAGGCAAGAAGACTGGAGTGGGTTGCCATTTCCTCCTCCAGGAGATCTTCCCGACCCAGGGACCAAACTCACATCTTTTACATCTCCTGCATTGGCAGGCGAATTCTTTACCACTGTGCCACCTGGGCAGCCCCAAGTATTACTAGTGACTCATTTCATAGATGAAGCAATCGAGGTTCAGAGAGGTAATGTTGCCTGCGGTCCCACAGAGCCGGGATGCGAATTCAGATGGGCTGACCCGGGAGCCTTGAAGACATAACTGAAAACAGGGGCACAGCTAGGCGACCTGGCACATGCCTTCCCCTCTGGGCCTCAGTTTCCCTGTCATCAGTGAGATGAAGGTGGTGGATTCTGAGGGCTGGGGCATCAGGAGTGAGGTACCCCTTATGACCACTAGAGGTCTCTCCTCCAACAGCCAGAGATGGAGTCCAGCCTGGTCCCCGCTCCTCTGCCCAGTGAGTTTGAAAGAGAGAACTTTGGGGTCATTAAGGATAACACGGTTTCCCACAAGTGCTGACACCCCGGATAATTCCCCACTGCCTCTTGCCAAGTGGGATTCCCCACCACCTTGTCCTGGGCAAGGCTTCTCGTTTACAGATTCAGAAAAAATAAAAACCAGCAGGGAGGGTCAGGGAGGCCAGAAACAAAACTTAATCAGTACACTGAAACAATGTGTTAAAAAAGAAAAGAAAAAATACATACACACACACACACACACAAGAATCAAGAAATAATTAGGCCAAACCATCAATGCTGATTATCTTGGAATGAGGTAGTATGGTGGACAATCTTTGTTGTCAGTGTTGTTTCTGGCCCCACTGAATGGCTTGCGGGATCTTAGTTCTCCAACCAGGCATCAAACCTGTGCCCCTCTGCAGTGGAACTGCACAGTCCTAACCGCTGGACAACCAGGAAATTCCCACTTACTGTTTCAAACTCTTTTCTTTTACACCATATTTCAAAAGGGTAGCAAAGGGGGCATCTCCCCCCACCATTAAACCAAGCAAACAAAACAAAAAAAATCCCTCCCTCTTTTGTTCTGTGCTGTGGGAGACAGAGCACTGGCTTGTCACTTGACCTCTATGAGCCTCAGTTACATTCTCTGTAAAACAATGATTAAAATGCAGCACTTCCCAGGAGGACTTTCTGCTGTGACAGAAATATTGTCTATTTGTCCAATATAGAAGCCGTGAACCACATGTAGCTATCAAGCCTTTGAAATATAGTGGGTGCCACTGAGAGAATATTTAATTTTTATTAAAACTGGACTTCCCTGGTGGTCCAGTGGTTACAACTCTGCGCTTGTACTGTGGAAGGTGTGAATTCAATCCCCACTCGGGGAAGTTCTGCATGTCACGTGGTGTTATCCAAAAAAAATTTTTAATAGTATTATGGGCTTCCCAGGTGGCACTAGTGGTAAAGAACCAGCCTGCCAATACAGGAGGCGTAAGAGACTTGGGTTCAATCCCTGGGTTGGGAAGATCCCCTGGAGGAGGGCATGGCAACCCACTCCAGTACTCTTGCCTGGAGAATCCCATGGACAGAGGAGCCTGGCGGGCTGCAGTCCGTGGAGTCGCAAACAGTCGGACTGTGGCTGGTGACTGCTATATCTCCTTCTTCCCCCGCAGGGAGACTGAGTGGGTTTAATGCAACAGCTGTGCCAACTACAATGGGCCTTACAGATGCCAGGTGAGATTGCTATCCAGAAAGTGTAAGGCAGTTCTGAGTGCCAGCTCCCATCTTTTTAAAAAAGGAAGTCTCTTTAAAAAAAAATAAAACGCACTGAGCTCTCGGGATGTATGGACAATTAAAACTTTGGTAAAACACATTAACCCTTTATTTTAAAATGTCCACAGTGTCAAGGCCAGGAGGACTCCCTCCTGGAGCAAACAAATCCAGAAGTTTCAAATAGATTCTCAAGCACGAAGGTCCCCAGGGGCTGTTCATGTGTGCCAGTGGGCAGGACAGGAAAGGGTAGGCCGAGCACCTCATTAAAGCGGGCAGCCCTTCATCTGCCCAGGGTTGACCGGCAGGAATGTGAGCCTGCATTTCCAGATCCTCTCATTTCTCAGGAAAAGTAGGAAACTTGGACTTTCTCTATGAAACCTGCCAATTTTTAAATGCTGATAAACAGTAACAATTTTAAAAACACCCTCATGTTTGAGCCAAAAACACAGAAGGGATTTGTCTGTCCTTCTCTTTCTTCTCCATCCCTGCCTCAGGGCCTAGCTCCCGGACAAAGCTCAGCAAATAGCCAGTGTTGTCTTCTAAGCCTCCAAGGCTCCCTGAGAGCAGACCCTGGGCATCCTGGCCAGCTGCCCACCTAGTCCCTGACCCACCACCTCACTGTTCTCTGCCGCCCCCTACCCCTGCAGGTATCTCTTCTGGCCCCGAGGAAACCCTCTTCAGCCCCATGAACTCTCACAGTGGGACTTCTCTGGGGGCTCTCAAGGCTTCCTGAGTGGGGCCTTTTGCTGCCCTAAGGCTGGGGGTTGCTGCAGACTGGCACTGCTCTGCCAACAACCCGCCCTGGGCTGTCTGGGCACAGCTATGGATGAAAGACAGTGACATCCATCCAGGCGTGGCTGCAGGGACCTGGGCCCAGTGGCCCTAACATCTCTCCTAATTTGGGCGACTGATTTTCCTGGCTTGCGAATGACACAGGAAAAGGCCACAGGATTTTAGGAGGGATGTGGAGTGGCTAAGTCGAGTGTCCAAGAAAGGGTAATAAAGGAAAAAAGAGGGCACTTGTAAGACAGAATGGTTGGGCTTGGCCTGAATCTGTTTTTCCCATATGTACAGGCCTCGGAACACAGGATTCCAAAAATGCTTTGCACATGTGCGTCTGGGGTTAAACAAATTCAAATTCGGGGAATTCTGTCATAGACCTCCCTCTTAGAGATTCACTGTGTACATTTGCATCCTTAAAGCCTGAAACTTCCTAGAATTAAAGCAATGAAGTAATGTAACTTTAACTCACTGTTTCTAAAGCTTATTTGACCCAGAACCCCTCTCTCCATAACACCATCGGTTCAGTGGGATCCCACATGGGCAAACAGTGGTGGCTGTCGCCTCCTTGGCCTGCCCGTGGGGGCGGCTGAGCCACGTGGACGAACGCAGTGGGCGAGAAGGGCTGGGCAGATGGAAGCTGGCTGGGCCTTGGCTGACAAACCGGGAGCCTGCTCCAGGGACTGGGGAGCAGCCGCTGGAGCGAGGCCAGGGATGGTAAGCCTGCTTCCTGCTGACCCACTCTTGTCATCAGCCTTCAGCCATCGAACTTGTATCAAATGCTTTAGCGTGTGCCAGGCCTTTCCCAAAAATTATTTCACTTTAGTTCCCACATCCCCCTGGGTGGGAGGGTGCGGGTGGGTGGGAGAATCCCTTCCCCACTTCCAGAGGAGGAAACTGGTGCCCAGAGAGGGCAAAGAGCTTGCCTGGGGCCATGTAGTGCCCGTCCAGACAGCACTTCATCCTCGGCGGCGTGTGAAGGAGCACACACCAGTCCTCTTTTCTCTGCTGGCTCCCACACCCGCCCGAATCCCCCATGAGTGTCTTAAATGACAGATGCCTGGGTTCAACCCTAGAAATTCTCACTCGGTGGGTTTGGGATGGGGCCCAGGCATCTGTGTGGTTAGGAAGCTCCCCCAGGTGATTCTGATGAACGGTTCAGTTTGAAAAAAAAAAAATAAAAACACTTAAGCAAATACTCCAGCTATCTCTGGGTCCAGGTGGAGAGCAATTGATTATTGGCTCAAACCTCATTTGACTCAACCTGTCTGTCCTTCTGCTGAGTGTCCAGGTCCAGTTTGCACTGTCGACTCCTGTCTGCCCTGAATTAAGGGAGCCGATCCTGGATGGGGGCACCGCGGGAGAAGCCAGGAGACAGGGCAGAGCTGCCAAGGCCCTGGACAAGGCAGGTTTCTAGCGATGAGCACATTCCTGCCCCAGGAACTTCTGGGCTGGGCTTGGCAGGGGAGATTCTTGGCTGCAGCCCCTGGAGGAAGCGGGAAGTGGGGGCACGCAAGGGAGCGCAGGCTGGCGGGGTGCCCCTGTGGCTGCTGTCCTGAACTGCCGAGGGAGCGGCTCTGTGTCTGAGCCGGAGGGTCTGTGGGGAGGCGCTGTCTGCCTCTGTGGCTTCCTCACTTTTTCCTTTCCGGGGCTGGTGTGTGCTGGGCGGCAGGAGGGGTGGGGCACCCCTGGACCCGGCTGCCCTTCTCCGCTTGAACCCCCTGACGCCTTTCTAGCACTGGCCACTCCTGGTCACACATGCTGTGTCCTCCCACACCTTGGGCGTCGCTCACTCACCTTCTCGATGACTCCGACCACCTTGCAGCCCCTCAGCTGCTCCAGGGCAGAGCTCAGCGTGCGGATGGGCCGGAGCCTCAGGCTGCTGAAACCCTGCGGTAGCGGGAGAGAGCCCCACGGCGGCCTCAGGGTCATGGCCTCCTCACCCAGCGGAGGGCAGGGCTTGGCTTGCCAGGAGACCAATGGCCACAGAGGGCAGGACAGGGGTACAGGCAGACCCCCACCTCACAGAGACAGACCCAGCCTCAGTCCAGGGTGGCCAGGCCACCCTCTCAGCTCAGCCCCAACCCGGGCTTCTTCCCAGGCCCAAGGAATCTTCCGAAACCCCCTCTCAAAAGCGGCATCCACAGAAGGCAGATGCGCCCAGGGGTGGGGAAATAACCCGGGCAACAGGCTTCAAAGACCAAGGCAGGCCCAGGTACCTGCACTGGGGGAAGCATCTTACAAGGTGCACCAGACCTAGAAGGAGTGTGTATGCGCACACCTAGGGGTTGAGGAGTGGGCGTGCATTCTCAACCCTCTCTGAGGGGCCCGCTGGGTCAGGATGTGGGGAGAGGCTTTGTGCATATTTGTATATGCACGTATTCACGTGTGTGTATATGCACGTGGGTATTCATGTCTGTGAATATGCATGTGGGTATTCATGTCTGCTCCAAACACTCACTGCAGCCCAGCCAAAAAGCACTCTGGGAGCCTGAGTGTGTACACAGGTGAGCATGAGTATGGGCTGTGTGGGAAGGTGAGGAGCTGCCTCTGTGTGTGTGTCTCCTCTATGAGGGTGCGAGACTGGACTGGAGATGATTCACCAAGTGTTAGAATGTGAATGAGCTATGGAGAGTGTGGGAGAGAGAGGGAGGAAGCCAGGAGGAGGAGGGCAGGGCGGCAGCCCCAGGACACGCGCCAGCCTGCCTGTGCTCTCCACCATCTGCCCCGCCAGGGATGGCAAGGCGACAGCTCCCTGGCCTGGCGGGTGGGGGCCTTAGCTCTCTTCCCCCGGAGCCCTCAGGCCTCTGGGGGCTCCTCACCTCATCAGGGCTGGCTCCGCTGCCCAGCGTCCTCTGCAGGTGGCAATTAAAGATCTCCTCCGCCCGCCGCAGGTACTTGGTTATCTTCAGCTTGACAGCCTCACACCTCTCCTTGTTGGGGTCAACTGTGGGGAGAAGGAGTCAAGAGGACCCCGCCAGCCATGGGAGGAGCGGGGGTTTGGGCTCCCATTGCCCATGCTCTGCCCCCCACAGGAGGGCAAGGCCTATTTCTGAGGCTGGTCAGTGGATTCTGGCTCCGCATCTGTTCTTGGGTCCTCTTCTGGGTGGGAGACCAGCAGGGGAGGAGGACGAAGGATGGTGGCGGGAGAGCCTGGGAGCCGGGGAGGCTCCTCGGACTACAGCACCTTACAGTTGGCGCCCACCACCTCCTGGCCACCGTCACAGCCTGGGAAGGGATGGAATGGAGATTTCCTGTCTGTTTTTTCAGGAAGAAAGGGAAGTCCCCCAGAGAGCACACTTTCTGCTATCTTTGATGCCCAGTATGAAAGAGGCCAGAACAGCATTGGGCCTGGAGGGTAAAGGTGTTCATGGGACAGGCATGAAGCCAGCTGTTGAGAGGCATCATCAGTGCAGGGACTGGAAGCGTGAACTGGGGCCTGACTCTTACCCTCCAGGCTGGCCATCAAGGCCCTCGGGTGTCTCCAACTGGCCTCAGGGCCAGCCTCTCCTACAACTTGGAAATGCCTGCCTTTGCCCTGAACAGGCCTCCCCTCTTACCTTCAGGCCTTTGCCTGTGTTCTCTGCCTGTCCCTTCTCTCTCCCTCTCCAGGCTCTTCAGCTGGACAGCATTCTTCAGTGCTCAGATTAGGGTTTTGACTTTTAGAAAATGCCCTTTGCCAGGCTTGCCTGGCCTCAGTCTCCTTCTTCCCTCCCTTTACTTCCTCCCCATTGTCCTTGCCACCTGGGACTTTAATTGTCCATCATCAACTCATCAATCTTCTGCCATTAGAATGCAAGTACCCAGAGGGCAGGACCCTAGCCCAGCTCTAGGGGCAGGAGGGCTTAGTGGGCCAAGCTCACAGCCTCTGGAGCCCAAACTGTTCAAATCTCAGCTTTGTCACTTGATAGCTGTGGCGTCTTAAGCAATCTATGTAACTGCCCTGTGCCTCAATTTCCTCATCTGGAAAATGGGAATAAAAATCATTCTTGTATATTTGGAAGTACATGCCAGAACATACACAGTGGTTTGTATTACTGTGAATCAGAAATGAATTGATACAGGTAAAGCCCTTAGACCAGCGCCTAGTGTAAAGGAACTGCTTTATAAGTGAAGGCTATTATTATCAATACTACTGTTCTTCTCATAGGTCCTGCAGGGTCAGCGCAGAGCCCTGCTCACCCAGCACAAATGGACAGATGATGGGATGAGCCCTTCCTCGGCCCCTGCCCAGCCCCAGCCTCACCGTGCATGCCTCGGAGGAGAACGTCCACGCCGTTCTGGTAGTGGTTGAAGGCGGCCTCGTAGTCCTCACTGACGTCACGCTCCAGGGCCAGCCGGATCTGAGAGGCTGCGTCCACCAGGTAGTCATGCTTAGTCATGTCAGGTGCTCCCGGAGCCACCCGGTTGCGAATCTGCTCCAGGTACACTCGAGCCTGGGACCGTGCTCGAGAGCAGGGTTCGGGCTCCGGGCCAGGGCCAGGAGGGCACTCACAGGCCACCAGGCTCATGGCTGCCCTCAGTCAGGGACCTGGAATGAGCAGAGGCATTAGGAAGAACCCAGTTGGGGACAACGTCCCATCTGTACCCTGGTTTCTTCCACTCAGTATTGTGGAGACTGACACTCACCTCCAAGAGCTGGAGGGATCAGAGCTAATGGGGGTAATATCCCTCACTAAGCCAGATCTTTCCTAAGTGGTGGTCATAACAGAATAAAAACATGCTTTGGGCTCTGAGTTGTTTTTACCATTCTTTCCATTCAAATTCAGTTCAACAAGTATTTCTGGAGCACCTACAACGTGCTGAGTATCGGAGAGAGCTGAAGATATTCATGATTCAGAGCTGCCTTCAAAGGGCCTCTGTGCACATTAAACATATGCAGGTCACCATACTTTGAGGCTGAAGCAAAAGCCGGGGCCCCACAGGCCATTCCTTATACTGTGCCCTGTCTACCCCTCCCACCTCCTCCCATGGGAATCTCACTTATCCTTCAGGGTTCAGCTCCATGGTACCTCCCGGAACAGGAGGGATTGCCCCGGCTTTATTTCATTTCCCTTGGTCCCAAGATCAGTGAGGACCCCCAAGGAGCCAGGCGGAGAGCTGGGCACAGGGCTTGGCCTTAAAGACTGAAGGCAAATGAAATGACTGGCAGATTCAGTACCACTCTGGATGGAATTAGATGAATGAGGTCAGAGCCCAACCAGCCCTGGGGAGGGGATGGCTCTGTCCCCCTGGCTCTGCTCTGAGAAGTCCAGGAGGCCACGTGGCCTCCAAGGACCGGACAGCAGCTCCACCCTGAGCAGCAAGTGATACAAGTGGCCACCAGGGTTAGCGCAGTGGCAGAAGGAAAGGAAAGACCTCAGAGAGAGGCCAGAAAGCTGCCTCTATCCTTCACTGCAGCCTCTGCACCTTTGCTCTCTCAGGCCTCATTGCGAAAGGGCAGGGCCCAAACCCCAGGTCATTTCTACTTCTGTGGAGACAGGGAAGAGAGAACAGGATGGGGAATGGGGCGGGGAGGAAAACCCACATTTCCAAGGCAGCGGGCAGCTGAGCCCCGGCCAGGATGCGGCCAGGAGGTGGAGGAGGGGAGGAAGGGAAGCCGCGCCCTTCCCATTCGGCCCAGTCACCAGGGCATGCAGCTCGGAGGCCTGTGATCAGAGGCACCCAGGTCGGCAGTGTGTGCTGCTCTGAGTCAGGGCCTAGCTTCAGGGTCCACCTGCCGAGCCAGGTCCTCCCAGGCAGAGCTGCAAAGCTGCGTCTGGACCCAGAAAGACGTGCATCCAGCCCGCGAGTCCCCTGCACGCAAGGTGCACTGTCCCGTGAGGGTCGCCAAGGAAGGGGACTGGGGGAATGAGAGGTGAGGGCATCCTCTCCTGGGGAAGAGGGGATGGAGGAGGAGCCAGGCTAACACCGTACCTGCCCGAGCCAGGAGCTCGGTCCGCGCGGCCGGACTCAGCCCTGCGGCCACCTGCCCTTCGCCCCCGGACATAGCACCGCGGGCGGCTGCTTTCCGCCCTCCTCCCAGGTACAGGGGTCTGGCCGATGCAGCCTGGTCATTGGTTGCAGATGAGCTCATCCGCTAGCGTTAGAATAAACCACCAATCAGCGCCCGGCTCAGCTTGTGCTGGCTCTTAAAGCAGCAGCGCCGGGAAAGCGGAGCTATGCGAGAGGGCATGCGGAGGGGATGGGGATGGGCAGGGAATGCTATGGGGATAGGGATGGGGATGAGGGTGGAGATGGAGCTGGGGACGGGCGGGTGGGTAGGAGCTGCAGAGAGTGGAGGTCCAGACTCTCTCAGGTATGCGGAAGGAGTTGCTTCGGAAGTTTAGGCCGAATAAAAGCACACGCGCCACTTTGGGGACTTTTCTCATTCGTTATTTCATGCATTTATTCAACTACTTGAATATGATTGAAGATGGTGACTGCAGCCATGAAATTAAAAGACGCTTACTCCTTGGAAGAAAAGTTATGACCAACCTGCTGCTGCTGCTGCTAAGTCGCTTCAGTCGTGTCCGATTCTGTGCGACCCCATAGACGGCAGCCCACCAAGTTCCGCCGTCCCTGGGATTCTCCAGGCAAGAACACTGGAGTGGGTTGCCTTTTCCTTCTCCAATGCATGAAAGTGAAAAGTGAAAGTGAAGCCGCTCAGTCGTGTCCAACTCTTCAAGACCCCATGAACTGCAGCCTACCAGGCTCCTCCGTCTATGGGATTTTCCAGGCAAGAGTACTGGAGTGGGGTGCCACTGCCTTCTCCGTATGACCAACCTAGACAGCATATTAAAAAGCAGAGACATTACTTTGCCAACAAAGGTCCGTCTAGTCAGGGCTATGGTTTTTCCAATAGTCGTGTATGGATGTGAGAGTTGGACTATAAAGAAAGCTGAGCGCCCAAGAATTGATGCTTTTGAACTATGTTGTTGGAGAAAACTCTTGAGAGTCCCTTGGACTGCAAGGAGATCCAACCAGTCCATCCTAAGGGAAATCAGTCCTGAATATGCATTGAAAGGACTGATGCTGAAGCTGAAACTCCAATACTTTGGCCACCTGATTCGAAGATCTGACTCAATGGAAAAGACCCTGATGCTGGGAAAGATTGAAGGTGGGAGGAGAAGGGGACGACAGAGGATGGCATCACAGTTGGGTGGCATCACAGACTCAATGGACATGAGTTTGAGTAAACTCTGGGAATTGGTGATGGACAGGGAGGCCTGGCGTGCTGCAGTCCATGGGGTTGCAAGGAGTTGGACACAACTAAGCGACTGAACTGAACTGATTCAACTATTTAAGTATTATGTATTTAGAGAATACTGTGTGGGAGGAGCTAGATGGCAAGATACAGCGACTGAGTAGACAGTCTCTGCTAATGTCTTCGTGGGGGTTACAGTCTAAGTAACAGGGATTAAAGAACTAAAGAATACCATTGATATTTCATTCCAGGTGTGATCAGAGTTGTAAGAGAGAAGCACCATAGCAGCCGTGAGACTCACAGCAAGGGGAGTGACCTAGTTTGGGGGTCAGAAGTCCTTTGGGAGGGGGTGATTTCTGAACTGGACACACAGACTTCACCTGCACCCTAGAGCTGCCTGGACTTATACTATCCTTCCTTAGTACACTTGCTCCCTGCTAGATATCATTCCATTCCCTTCTGATTCCCAGCGCCTTCCCCCAATCCTTACTCTCAGTCAAAAAGCATGCTTCTTCCATCCCTCAAAAACATGGGAACACAGACCCCTACTCTGCCTGCTGGCCAAGTCTGCATCCACATACCGTCTCCCCATCTCTTTCTGTAGATGACCTACCTGTCTGTGCCGCATCAAAGGCCAGCCTTCCCCTCGGGGTCAATCTTGTGCCATCACCTACTCAAGGAACTTCCTCCAGCAATTCTCCCCTCTCTTTCCTCCACCATTAATTTTTGGCTTCTACTGCATCCTTCTTTCCCATCTGAAACAAACATCATGCTGATTCTTGCATCTTGAAAACCACACAAAAACCAGTCTTGGCCTCACTTCTCCCCTCTCTATCACCCCAGGGGAGAAGAGAAATTGGAGAAGAGAAACTTGCCACTGGAGAAGAGAAACTACTTCCTGTCCTCAGCTTCTTTTCTCCCGGTCTTTCTTGAACTCTTTCTATGAGGCTTTCTTCCCCGGCATTAGTCTGAAATAGCTCTTTGTCATGTTACCATGACCTCCTGGTTACTAAACCCAATGGTCATTTCTTGGTCCTCGTCTTACTTGACCTCTTAGGAGCCTCTGAGACCCAGGGATCACAGCCTTCTCTCCATGCGGTTTTCCCTAGGCTTTCAGGACCCCCACTCGCTGTTGCAGCCCCTTCTCAGTCTCCTGTGATGGCTTCGTCTCTTCCAGATGTTTGAGGGTCCCAGGGCTCAGGTGTCCCAGATGCTTGACATCTTTGTTCTCTCTGTGCTTACTTTCTTGATGATGGATTGCAGTTCATCTCATGATTTGAAATAGTGTTATTCTATATGTTAATGATTCTGTGCATCTATTTATAGATATCATATATCTTTTGTATTCCTTAGCCCTCACCTCTCTACTACTGCTGCTGCTACTAAGTCGCTTCAGTCATGTCCAACTCTGTGCGACCCCATAGATGGCAGCCCACCAGGCTCTGCCATCCCTGGGATTCTCCAGGCAAGAACACTGGAGTGGGTTGCCATTTCCTTCTCCAAAGCATGAAACTGAAAAGTGAAAGTGAAGTCGCTCAGTTGTGTCCAACGCTTAGTGACCCCATGGACTGCAGCCTTCCAGGCTCCTCCATCCATGGGATTTTCCAGGCAAGAGTACTGGAGTGGGGTGCCATCGCCTTCTCCTCACCTCTCTACTAGACTTAAATATTTAGAAGTCTAATAAAACACCTCAAATTCAACAAGTCCGGAACCTTGAAAACAGAATGCTGAGTGAAAGAAGCCAGACACAAAAGGCCACATGTTCTATGATTCTATCTACATATAATTTTCAGAAATAGGGAAATTCATAAAGACAGAAAGTAGATGTCAAGGAGTGGGGAATGGGGAGTGGATAGTGGGTATAGGTCTTTGGAGGGAGTCAATGGATTTTCTGGAATTAGATAGTGTGGTGGATACACAACTCATGAATATACTGAGAAGCATCGAAGCCACATTTTAAAGAGGTGAAGTTTATGATATGTGAATTATAGTCAATAAAAAAAATCATCATAATGAAAAAGAAAAACAACTGAATTCTTGATCTTCCCTCACCTGAAACCTTATCCACCTAAAGCCTCTTACGCTCTTCCAGCCCCATCCTTCCCATCACTCAGGCCAAAGTTTTGAGGCCACGTTGGCTTATTTTCTCACACTCTACTCTAATCCATTAGAATACCATTATGGTAGTTTCCTTCAAAATATACCCAGAATCTGACCACTGCTCAGCATCTCCACTGCTGTGACATCATCTCATACCTGATTTACCATAGGGGATTCTGCCTAGCTTTTTGTTTCTGCCCTTACCAGCCTACAGGCAGTTTTCAACACGGCATCGGGGGATCCTTTCGAAGCACAGTAGACTCTGTACCTCTTCTGCTCCAAACTCTTCCAGAGCTCAAAACTCATCAGCCCAAGAAAAACTCTTAAGTTTTTGCTATGACCTCCTCCAAGGCCCTCACGGTCAGCCTCCTCTACTATTTCTCCAGCTTCATTGCTTGCCAGGGCCATTCACTCAGTTTCAGCTCCCGAGCTTCCTCACTGATTCTAGAACCCACATGGCAACTCCCACCCTAGGGCCTTTAGCTCGCAGCTGCCCTCTGCCTGAAACAGTCTGCCTTTGGATACCTACCTAGTAAACTTTGCCCCTGTTTTGAGTCATTTCCCTGATGTCACCTCTTCGAGAGACTTACTCTGACTGCACCCTCCCTATACCTCCATTTCTCCCTTGCCCTGCTCTGCTTCTCTTCTGCTGTGTCCAAAACTATGGACAGGGACTTCCCTGGTGCTCTACTTGTTAAGAATCTGCCTGCCAATGCAGGGAACATGGGTTCAGTCCTTGGTCCGGGAAGATCCCACATGCCACAGAGGAACTAAGCCCTTGCACCATGATTACTGAACCTGAGCTCTAGAGCCCAAGAGCCACAACTACTAAGCCCATATGCTGCAACTACTGAAGCCCATGTGCCCTAGAGCCTGTGCTCTGCAACAAGAGAAGCCACCGCAATGAGAAGCCCTTGTACCACAACCAGGAGTAGCCCCAGCTTGCCACAACTGGAGAAAGCCCGTGCGCAGCAACGAAGACCCAGCACAGCCATCAGTTCAGTTCAGTTCAGTCGCTCAGTCATGTCCGACTCTTTGCGACCCCATGAATCGCAGCACGCCAGGCCTCCCTGTCCATCACAACTCCTGGAGTTCATTCAGACTCACGTCCATCGAGTCAGTGATGCCATCCAGCCATCTCATCCTCTGTCGTCCCCTTCTCCTCCTGCCCCCAATCCCTCCCAGCATCACAGTCTTTTCCAATGAGTCAACTCTTTGCATGAGGTGGCCAAAGTACTGGAGTTTCAGCTTTAGCATCATTCCTTCCAAAGAAATCCCAGGGCTGATCTCCTTCAGAATGGACTGGTTGGATCTCCTTGCAGTCCAAGGGACTCTCAAGAGTCTTCTCCAACACCACAGTTCAAAAGCATCAATTCTTCGGTGCTCAGCTTTCTTCACAGTCCAACTCTCAAATCCATATATGACCACTGGAAAAACCATAGCCTTGACTAGACGAACCTTTGTTGGCAAAGTAATGTCTCTGCTTTTCAATAGGCTATCTAGATTGGTTGTAACTTTTCTTCCAAGGAGTAAGCATCTTTTAATTTCATGGCTGCAGTCACTATCTGCAGTGATTTTGGAGCCCCAAAAAATAAAGTCTGACACTGTTTCCACTGTTTCCCCCTCTATTTCCCATGAAGTGATGGGACCAGATGCCATGATCTTAGTTTTCTGAATGTTGAGCTTTAGGCCAACTTTTTCAGTCTCCTCTTTCACTTTCATCAAGAGGCTTTTTAGTTCCTCTTCACTTTCTGCCATAAGGGTGGTGTCATCTGCACATCTGAGGTTATTGATATTTCTCCCAGCAGTCTTGATTCCAGCTTGTGCTTCTTCCAGCCCAGCATTTCTCATGATGTACTCTGCATATAAGTTAAATAAGCAGGGTGACAATCTACAGCCTTGACGTACTCCTTTTCCTATTTGGAACCAGTCTGTTGTTCCATGTTCAGTTCTAACTGTTGCTTCCTGACCTGCATACAGGTTTCTCAAGAGGCAGGTCAGGTGGTCTTGTATTCCCATCTCTTGAAGATTTTCCACAGTTTATTGTGATCCATACAGTCAAAGGCTTTGGCATAGTCAGTAAAGCAGAAGTAGATGTTTTTCTGGAACTCTCTTGCTTTTTTGATGATCCAGCAGATGTTGGCAATTTGATCTCTGGTTCCTCTGCCTTTTCTAAAACCATAAATAAACAAATGCTGCTGCTGCTGCTAAGTCGCTTCAGTCGTGTCCGACTCTGTGCGACCCCATAGACGGCAGCCCACCAGGCTCCCCCCATCCCTGGGATTCTCCAGGCAGGAACACTGGAGTGGGTTGCCATTTCCTTCTCCAATGCATGAAAATGAAAAGTGAAAGTAAGTAAAAGTAAAAAAGACTATTGGTATGCATCTAATTTACTTATTTGTTTCGTATGTTTATTTCTTTCCGCCCCCAGTGTAAGGTAGATCCACATGGGCAAGGCTGTCATCTGCTTTGTTCACTGCTGTCCTAAGTGCCTAGAATAACATCTGGCACATAGCATTGCTCAATCAGTATTGATTGGATGAATGAATGAGGTTTAAAGAATGAGAAAGAATTAACAAGGAAAGTGTTTGAAGAGGACTGTGGAGGAGAATGTTTTAGGCAGAGAATCATCATGTATAAATGCCTTAACAAATTAAGACAGAAAAACAATATTTATACATAAAACAGATGGCATAAAACCAGTTGATAAAATTTAACACTCATTCACGATAAGGATACATTCTTTGCTTAACAAATTCTAAACAAACTCATGAACTTGCTTCTAAACTTGATAAAAGGCTATCTACCAGAAACTTAGAGCAAATACCATATATGACGATGGAGCATGAGGCACATTCCCGTGGCTCAGCTGTCTTTCTGACACATGGCAGGATCACACCTTCCTACTTCTCTGGAAGTTAGACTTGGCCATGGGCCTTGCCTTGAAATGCTAGTGGACAGAATATGGGTTACTTCAGGGCAGAGGCTTCCAAAGCCAGTGTGCAATTCCTTCTGTCATAGCAACTGTGGAAGCGCACATCCACGGAGGACAAGAGCCTCCATCAGCTTGAGGCTTTGAGAAAGAACAGTAAGGAATGCCTCCCTTACCCACGACTTGTGTTGACTATGAGGTGCAAGTGAGAAATAAATTTTGATTGTGTTGAGCCACTAGATTTTGGAGCTGTTTGTTATTGCAGCAAACCTTGACCTTTTTGGAATGATACCCCCAATGCAGTCAGAAATGAACGAATACCTCTACTCGTCAATAGTATACTGGAAATTACAACCAACACAATAAGGAAGTAAAGACAAAGAAGAGGTTTAAGACTGGAAAGGAAGAAGCCATACTGCCATTATTTGTGGTAATGTGATTACCCACCTTGAAAACCCAGAGCAACAACTGATGTGTTCACCAGATCAATATTTAAAATCAAGAGACCAATTTGATGGGACTTCCCTGGTGGTCTAGTGTTTTAGGAATCTGACTGCCAATGCATGCAGGTTCAGTCCCTGGTCTGGGAAGATCCCACATGCCAAGGAGCAACTAAGCTCCTGCACCAGAACTACTGAACCCTCATGCCTAGAGTCCCTGCTCTGCAATAAGAGAAGCCACTGCAATGAGCAACACCCTCATTGCCATGAAGAGTAGCCCCCTCTTGCTACAACTAAAGAAAGCCCATGCATAGCAATGAGGACCCAGTGCATCCAAAAATAAAGAAAGAAATAAATAAAAAATTTTAAAGAGGTTTAAAAAATAGTAATTTGAAAATGTAATATAACTTTAAAATTTCATTCATCAGAGTAACAAAAACTAGAAAATACTTAGGAATAAGCTAATTAGAATTATATAAGACCTTCTGCAATGCGGGAGACCCAGGTTCAACCCCTGAGTCTGGAAGTTCCCCTGAAGGAGGAAATGGCAACCCACTCCACTATTCTTGCCTGGAGAATCCCATAGACAGAGCATCTTGACCCACTATAGTCCATGAGGTCGCAAAGAGTCAGAGTCGACTGAATGATAACACTTGAGGATACACTTGCACTTTCCTGGAGAAAATAATAAAATTGAAAGTCACCAAAAAGGGAAGAGATGTGTTGTGTTGGGAAGATTCCCTGAAGAAGGAAATGGAAACCCATTCCAGTATTCTTGCCTGGAAAATCCCATGGGCGGAGGAGCCTGGTGGGCTACAGTCCATGGGGTCGCAAAAAATCAGACATGACTGAGTGACTAATGCTGGACAGCTGTTGTGTTCAATAATGGGATAACTATCATCATTAAAATGTCAATTCTCCTCAAAGTAATTGAAAACTTCAATGCAATCTCAAACAAGATACTAAAAAGACTCTCTGTAGAACTTGATAGGATGCTTCTAAAATCCATATGTTTCTTCATTTCCTTAACAAAAACTTAGGGAGGGCCTACTTCGGGCCTAACCTTGTTCTAAGTACTGAGGATACAGTGGTAAATAAAACAAAACAAAACAAAAAAAGGCTTCCTGGAGCTCTTATTCTAATGCAGAAAAAACAGTAGTAAACACACAGACATAGATACCTAATATCTCATGATGATTTTATGCAGTAGATATAAATGTTACATTAGCCCCCTAAAAAAAAAAAGACAAATGATGGGAGTTTGGATCCACTTTACCAGATCTAAAGACTTACTATAAAGCTGCAGTTTTAAAAACAGGTGGCTACTGAGACCGTGTGCCACAACCACTGAAGACCCCAAGTCCTAGACGGAGCCTGTGCTCCACAAGAGAAGCTACCGCAGTGAAAAGCCTGTGCTGCAACAAAGAGTAGCCCTCCACCCCTGCTCATTGCAAATAGAGGAAGGGTTCAGCAACAAAGACCCGTGTGGCCAAAAACAAATAAATAAATTTGAAAAAAGCAGTTGGCATCAGTGCACATAAAAACTGTGTTGGCTAAAAAGTTCCTTTGGTTTTTAAGCTTAAAAACAAAAAGACATATTTTTCATTTCCACCGAGAATGTTATTGAACAATATATTCACCGTTTTGTTCCACTACTTCCTGCCATTTTCCAGGCAATGTCACAATTTCATCTTCTCAAAACCGATTCTTTTTGAGCAAAGAACTATTCCAGGTGACTTTTAGTTTTCCAGAGAATTGAAATTTTTTCCACTTAAGAGAATTTTGTAAAGACTGAAAAATAATGGAAATCTGAAGGTGCAATGTCTGGTGAATACGGTCGATGAATCAGAACTCCCCAGACAAGCTGTGACAGTTTTTGCCTGGTCATCAAAGAAACAGGGTCCTGTGTTCCCCTGATGGAAGATTACGTGTTTTCTGTTAACTAATTCTGGATGCTTTTTGTTCAAGTGCTGCTTTCAGTTGGTCTAATTGGGAGAAATACTTGTTGGAATGAATTATTTGGTTTTCCGGAAGGAACTCATAATAGAGGACTCCCTTCCAATTCCACCATAAACATAACATCACCTTTGGATGAAGACCAGCCTTTGATGTGGTTGGTGGTGGTTCATTTCACTTGACTCTTCTATTCTAAATTATTTTACAGTATCCACTTTTCATCTCCAGTCACAGTTGTTTTAAAAATGGAAGTTTTTGTTACGTTTAAGTGGAGAATTGCTTGTGGAAATATGGTCAAGAAGGTTTTTTCCGCTTAACTTGTGTGGAACCCAAACTTCCATGCAATTAACAAACCAAGCTGGTGCAGATGGTTTACAAGGCTTGATTTGGATATTTTGAGTGTGTTAGTTAGCTTGCATGGTATAACATTGATCATTCTCAATGAATGTCTAGGTTTGATTGCTATCAACTTCAACTGGTCTACCTGACAGCTGAGCATCATTCAGTGAGACATAATCAGCACAAAACTTTGCAAACCATTTTTGACTCTGATCAGTCACAGTAGCTTCTTCATATGCTGCACAAACTTTTCTTTTTTTCCTTTGCATTTTAATTGCATTTTTACCTTTCTTGTGATAATAAAGCATATGCTGAAATGTTCCTTCTTTTTCCATCTTCACTATTAAAATGGCTACACAAAAATTCACCAATTTTGATAAGTTTTTTTTTAAAAACACATGCTCATATAACAGCTGTCACAATACAATCCAACAAAATTGTTTTGAATGAAATTAAAGACAAGTATGTACTATAAGAGGCTGCTTATGGAAAAAAATGTTTTTGGTCAACCAATTCTGTAAGAAAAGACTAGAGTCCAGAAAAAAAAAATTGATAAAAGCACTTCATGCATCTGAGGGGAATTTGACTTAGGATAAAGAAGGCATTTTGAACCAGTAGGGTAAGGACAACTCTTCATGAGAGGTGTCAGGACAATTGACTTAAGGAAAAAAAATCGATCCCTTCCTCACAATGTATACAAAAATAAATTCATGTTTAAAATTCTAAATTAAAAAAAAGAGA
Organism: Bos mutus; assembly: GCF_027580195.1. Taxonomy (NCBI): domain Eukaryota; kingdom Metazoa; phylum Chordata; class Mammalia; order Artiodactyla; family Bovidae; genus Bos; species Bos mutus. The sequence goes on along the minus strand of NC_091626.1, from coordinate 22,549,181 downwards.
ACAACCTCACAATTTTATAAGAATTAAAGAATATCAGCAAAATCTTCAGGTAGAAAATACCTTTAAATATTCTTGGTGGAGAGGGATATATAAATTAATGCATTTTGGAGGGTGATTTATCAGAACTATTTAAGTGGAAATACAATTAACCTAAATTATCTATAACCTATCAATTCTACTTCCAGATATTTAAGGAAAAAAAAACACCAGCCCAGATTCATAAGGATATATGTGGATATTCATTGCAGCATTGCCTGCAATATTAAAAAAATTGGGAAAAATTCCAAATTTCATGTATTGTGGAATATCAGTGTAGACTAGAATTAATAAAATGAGGTATATTTATATACTGATTTGTTATTATTCGGCATTTTAAAAGAATGAACTAGGACTAAATCTGTATGTACAAACATGCAAGATCTCAAAAATGTTTTGTTGAGTAAAAACAGTCAGTTCCTAAAAGCTACCTACAATTTGATGCCATTTATATTTATATTTTTAAAGTACACACCAAGACAATACTAAATGCTATCCATATTTTGCAGACTGTTAGGATTCTCCAGAGAAACAGAATCAATAGGGTGGATAGATGGTAGGTAGATAGATACTCTTACTGTAAGACATTGACTCGTGCAATTATGGAGGCAATTATCCCATGATCTGCTGCTCTGTCTGCATGCTGTAGACCTAGAAAAGCCTGGCACAGTTCCAGTCTGAGTCTGAAGACCTGAGAACCAGGCGCAATGATGGTCTAAGTCTCAGATCAGTGTCCCAGCTCAGTCAGGCAGAGAGAGTAAATTCTCCCCCTTCCACTTTATTGTTCTATTCAGGCCCTCAGTGGATTGAATGATGCTCATCCGCTTTGAGGGCTTCCCAGGTGCTCAGGGGTAAAGAACCCACATACCAATGCTGGAGATGCAGGAGACGGAAGACATGAATTCAATCCCTGGATCAGGAAGATCCCTTGGAACAGGCAATGGCAACCCACTCCAGTATTCTTGCCTGGAGAATCCCCTGGACAGAGGAGCCTGGTGGCCTACAGTCCACAGGGTTGCAAAGAGTTGGATACAACTGAGCGACTGAGCGTGCACACATGCATCCATGTTGGGAAAGGCCATCTGCTTTACGTAGTCTACCAATTCAAATGCGAATCTCATCCGGAAACCCTCTCACAGACAGATCCAGACATAGTGTTTAACCAAATATCTGGGTACTCCATGACCCAGTCAAGTTGACACGTAAAATTAACTATCATCGACAGCAATAGCTAACATCTATCTACTACAAGCTTGGCACTATCCCAATTATTTAATAAGGAACACCTTATGTGAATCCTAATCCTACACTATTAGTTACTATTATTAATCCTTACTTTACAGATGATAGAACTGAGGTTAAGTAACTTGCTTAATCTTACCCACTTAGGAAGGAGGAGCACTGGGAATCAAATCTAAGCAGTTTGGCTCCAGAACCAAGCTGGAACCTTATGCTGATCATATTAAGCTTCTAACAGTGGAGTTATCCAGGGGAGGCAGGGACCGAGACTTGGGAGAGGAGATGGTCAGTGGGCAAATAAAGCTCTACAATACTGTAATGTTCTATGTTTTTAAAGGGCAAAGTAAACTGGTATATTATTTGTGATAATAAATTAATTTTAAATATAGGTATTTAAAATTATATTAACTGTTATATTGGGTGGGCCAAAAATTTTTCTCTTACCAACGCAATACATGAAATTAAAGAATTACTTTTTGGAACATGGTGATTCACAGGACTTCCTTGGTGCCTTCCAATGTATGGGGATGTAGGTTCAATTTCTGATCAGGGAACTAACATCCTACATGCCACAGGGCAACTGAGCCTGTGCACTGCAGCTAGAGAGAAGCCTGTGTGCTGCAACAAAGACCCAATGCAGCCAAATAAATAATCAAATATTTCTAAAAGAAGAATATAGTGGTTAATGCTAGTAGGCGGTGCTCCATAAGCCTCTAATGGTGGGCTTGACCCGGTTTGATGGGGAGTGGTGTTTGGGAAACTTTGCCGAGGAAGTGTCTTTGAGCTGAGCGGTGGATGATGTGTGTGTGTTAGTCAGCAAGGGAGTAGGGTGTGGGCAGGGGGAGGGGAAGCGGGGCGTAGATTTCCTGGCAGAGGAAACAGCATGAGCAAGAGCCCTGAGGCCGTCACCACACACCCCCGGAACAAAGACAAGTGTGTTGGGCTCTAGAGAAAGAGGGAACATGGCTTGAAGTAAGGCTGCAGAGGTGGGCAGGCATCCAATCTCATGGAGGCTGGTAGGCTGAGGAAAGGCCTGGGAATTTAATTCTCAGAATAGTGTGTGCTGTTGGGTAAGGTGAAAACTGGACACTGATGGCACCACCGAAATCCCTGGAGTCATTTTTGCAGGGCTGTGTCTTGGTAGTGGGTAGAAACACCAAGAAAGAGGCTGAAGATGTAGTGGTGTTGCGGTTATTAAGTCACGTCTGAGTCTTGCGACCCTATGGACCAATGAGTCTTGCGACCCTGTGGACCAACCAGGCTCCTCAATCCATGGGACTGTCCAGACAAGAATACTGGAGTGGGTTGACCTCGACAACTCTCAAAACATGTGGATCTGAAGGATGAGGCTGGGATAGAGAGGCACCTGGAGGGTGAACAAGCCATTGAAAGCTGAGGTTAACTTGGGCTGGCTGTCATTATCTTTATGATGAGAAAGATTTACACCCAAAGACACGTCCACAAGAATGTTCACCATAGCACGGTTTATTACAACAACAAAAAGAACTTAAATATCCAACAAAAGTTCAATTAACCGAATAATGGAGTATCTAAGTGATGCAAAGCAAACAACAGTATACTCAGACTCTTGTTTCCGACAGTGAGTGGTCACATCTTCCTCTAAAGCAATTCAGTGCTTAAAAAATCATTTTGTAGAAGAATGTCTATTGTTGTGGGGGAACATATAAAGTTCTATAGCATATTAAGTTTAAGAAGCCAGTTATAACATAATGAGTATATTATGATCTCATTTTGGTATCAGGACGTCTCCTCCATCTCTACCTTTCTCCCCATCTTCATGCTTGGTGGGTTGAGAGGAGGGGGTCTTTTGACATAACGCACCATGGCAAAAATTATGCCAAGGGAAGTGATCCACTTTATCAAACGAGAGATCTATTTGTCTTGTGGATGCTCCATGTAGGTTCAGAATGGAGCTGGGATGTTGTGGGGAGGGCAGAGGGGTAAGAAGGAAGGTCCTTCTGGCCCCAGCTTAGGCCAACTTTATACCAAAGCTGGAAAAAAAAAAAAGGTATTGTTCATTCTCTAGACTTTGGAGGAATATGTGATAGGTTATAAGAAAGATTTAGAGGTGGGGGGTAGTTTTAAAGGAAACTGTGACTACTCACTTCCTGAAACAAAAGTCTGTGAGTCCACTGCTTGCTGTGGACAGCAACAGAGAGCTGTTCTTGCAAGGCAGTCTCTGAGCAAGGCAGAGGGGTCATCTCACACAGACTTTGGGGAAGGGAGGCGTGCGGCACTGGGTCAGCTTTCAGAGAATTTAGGGCTGGTTGACCCTCTAGAAGCACGGTCAACGGAATAGGCTGCTGATACCTGGTTGTTCTCAGAAGGGTGGGTTATTACTGGTTCAGCATGAGATTCCAGGTTACTGAAGCAAGTGCTCACAGAAGTGAGGTTTATCCCTGGTGTTAAGAGTTCAGTTCAGTTCAGTCGCTCAGCTGTGTCCGACTCTTTGCGACCCCATGGACTGCAGCATACCAGGCCTCCCTGTCCATCACCAACTCCCAGAGCTTGCTCAAACTCAGGTCCATCGAGTCAGTAATGCCATCGGTGTTGAGTCACTTGCTACCTAACAATTTATCTTTGTGTGTATGTGTGTGTGTGGCTTTGCTGCCGTGGCTTGTGAGACCTTAGTCCCCTGACCAGGGATCAAACCCAGGTCCCTGGCAGTGAGAGCATTGAGCCTTAACCACTGGACTGCCAAGGATTCCCAGCAATTCATCTCTTCCTAAGAGGATGGGAAATGTTATTTCCTTAGGGAAGAAGGACTGAGACGGCAGGACAATCTACATGTACATGAAGATGAATGGTCTCAGTGAAATAGCCCAGGTGGGGCCTTTGTGCTGGAGCTAATCCCGATTAGCCAGGACTAGTTTCTAAAGAAGGATCCCAAAGACACCCAGGGTTTCCTGGATTTGGACTCAGGACATGGTCGTGAGGGAAGAGTCCTACCCGTTCCTTACCTCCCCCAGTCTGGTGAGAGGGTGTATTTCACGTTGATGGTGGGGGTGGTGGGGAGTAGCCCCTGGGCACCCCCCACCCTCAGGTTCTGACTGGGCCCTCCTCCCTCCTGAGTGATGCCCTCCACGACCCCACAGGGCCGGCCCCCCAGTCCGCAAGCAGATCAGAGCCTGCGAGGCCTCGGCCTCTGCCTTACCCTGCATGGCAGCCGCAGCCAGCTGTCGGGCCCCCCTGACCCTCCAGAGACTCTGGGGCTGGAATTCCCTGGGCAGATTTCTCACCCTCTCAGTACTTCCTTCCAGCTTGTCTGGCAAATGAGAAGACTTCACAGGCTTCAGAAAGAGGGCTGTGGCAGAGACAGCTTTGAGAGGGATCAAGAGCTCAAGGAGGGGAGGATATCACCGTTACAGTCTAAACCTCAGGCCCCGCTGGGGGCGTCAGACGATCACATGTCTGTAAACAACCAGCGCTGCTGGCCTGCGTTTCCGAGTGGCCCACATGGTGACTCACGGGGGTCCCCGGCTGACGGCTGGGTGGGTGGGACAGGGGCCTTAGAGGGGAGAGAAGGGGGAGACTTCGAGGGTCGGGAGTGGGGTGGGGGTGGGGGGGTCTCTCCTATTCTGAGCCCAGTGAGAACAGGGGGCTGGACCTTCTGCCTGTCATCCAGGTGACACTCTCTCGAGTGAGAGAAATGGAGGTGGTGGAGGCAGGGGCGCCCAGCTCTGTGGGGAAGCCCTCACCCTCCTCCCTGCCTGGTGGTTTCTATGGTAACAAAGTTACCTCAGGAACTAGAAACACACCATCTTGTTTGCCTGGAGCACCATGGCCTATGAGGTGGGGCCCACAGACAGCTAGCAGGGACCAGGTTCTCATCTGCCTCAGTCACAGCCAATGTTGGGTGGGCGGTGAGGGGCCGGGAGGGGAGCTCCAGGCTCCCCTCAGGAAAGGGGAGGTTCAGCTTTCTCTAGAAAAAACAGCTGCTGGGCTCTGGTGTTGACAGAATCATCTTTCCACACCACGGCCCTGTCCTGTCACCGCCCTGTCTGGAGCCTTGGTTTCCCATCAGAGTGTGCGGAGGGGCCTGTTCTGTGGGCCCACCTCATAGATGTCTGGCCTGTTTCTCAGATTTGGAGCAGACACCGTTTGCTTCCCCGCCTCCTCTCCTCTGTGCTCCATCCTGAGACGAGATGATATGGTGAGGGGTAGAGAGCACAGGTTCTGGATTCGGATCTGGATTCAAATCCATTACAGTCGCTGGTCAGTCATGAAATTCTGGCTCACTTAACTTCCATAGCTTTGGACACACCTGGTCCTCAGCTTTTGGGCTTCCCTGGTGGCTCAGAGGGTAAAGAATCTGTTTGCAATGCAGGACATCCAGTTTGATCCTTGGGTCTCAGCTTCTTCATTTGCAAGATAAGGAGACAGAAATGGATTATTTCTAAGTTTTCTTTCAACTTTGAATGTCAAGATCATGCCACACTCATGCTTAAAGCATTTCAGTGCCTCCCACTGCTTTGCAAAGTCCTAATTCCCTAGGATGGAGTCTGGGGTCCAGCCCACCTTTCCCTTCCTGCCTTTTCCATCTACTGGTACCTTAGGCATCACATCAGCTACACTGAACCACTTGAAAACCCCTGGCTTTTCTACCCTGGATCTTTGTTAATGGGTTTTCTCCAACCTGTTAATGGGTTCCCCAGCCATCTCCTCACACTCAATCTGGCCTATTCCTCAATGTCACTGCCTTTGCGAAGCTGACCCTGATTTTCCCCATGTGTAAATTGGTTCAGACTTCTTTAATAGCAATCCATCTGCATTTGCTGAATCTACATGAACTTTTCCCCTTCTATTGTGATCATCTGTGCATATCTGATTCCTTTGACTCTCTTTTTAGGGTCAGGGAAAATGTCTTAGCTATCTCTGTATGTGTGTGTATGCATGCGCTAAGTCGCTTCAGTTGTGTCCGACTCTTTGTAAATCAATGCACTGTAGCCTGCCAGGCTCCTCTGTCCATGGATTTTCCAGGCAAGAATACTGGAGTGGGTTGCCACGCCTTCCTCCAAGTGACCTTCCCAATCCAGGGATCAAACCTGCGTCTCTTACGTCTCCTGCATTGGTGGGGAGTTCTTTACCACTAGTGCCACCTGGGAAGCCCTGGCCCTAGATATCTGTATTTATAGATATCTAGATATAGATATAGATATATATATATAGGCCAGGGCTTCTATATTTTTCTATTATATATATATATAGAAGCCTGGCCCTATATATATATATATCTATATATATAGAAATATGTAGCCCTATGTATCTATATAGATATCTGTATATATAAGAAGTCCTATGTATATCTCTGTACAACCCAGCTAATCCAGGTTTTTCACTGGGCTCTGCTTTGCCCTAAGACATTAGGGCTGGACATTCCTGGTGGTCCAGTGTTTAAGAATCTGCCTGCCAATGCAGGGGACATAGGTTAGGTCCCTGGTCCAGGAAGATTCCACATGTGGAAGGGCAACCAAGCCTGTGCGCTGCAACTACCGAAGCTCATATGCATACAGCCTGTGTTCTGCAACAACAGAAGCCACTGCAGTGAGAGCCCTGCCCACTGCAACTAGGGAGTAGCCCCTGCTCACTGCAACTAGGGAGTAGCCCCTGCTCACTGCAACTAGGGAGTAGCCCCTGCTCACTGTAACTAGGGAGTAGCCCCTGCTCACTGTAACTAGGGAGTAGCCCCTGCCCACTGTAACTAGGAGTAGCCCTGCTCACTGTAACTAGGAGTAGCCCCTGCTCACTGTAACCCCCTGCCCACTGTAACTGGGAGTAGCCCCTGCCCACTACAACTGCTCACTGTAACTAGGGAGTAGCCCCTGCCCACTCAACTAGGAGTAGCCCTGCTCACTGTAACTAGGAGTAGCCCCTGCCCACTGCAACTAGGGAGTAGCCCCTGCTCACTGTAACTAGGGAGTAGCCCCTGCCCACTACAACTAGGGAGTAGCCCCTGCTCACTGTAACTAGGGAGTAGCCCCTGCCCACTACAACTAGGGAGTAGCCCCTGCTCACTGTAACTAGGGAGTAGCCCCTGCCCACTGTAACTAGGGAGTAGCCCCTGCCCACTACAACTAGGGAGTAGCCCCTGCTCACTGTAACTAGGGAGTAGCCCCTGCCCACTACAACTAGGGAGTAGCCCCTGCCCACTGTAACTAGGAGTAGCCCTGCCCACTACAACTAGGGAGTAGCCCCTGCTCACTGTAACTAGGGAGTAGCCCCTGCCCACTACAACTAGGGAGTAGCCCCTGCTCACTGTAACTAGGGAGTAGCCCCTGCCCACTACAACTAGGGAGTAGCCCCTGCTCACTGTAACTAGGGAGTAGCCCCTGCCCACTACAACTAGGGAGTAGCCCCTGCTCACTGTAACTAGGGAGTAGCCCCTGCTCACTGCAACTAGAAGAAGCAATGCAGACCCAGTGCAGCCAAACATAAATAAGTAAATAAATAAATTTTAAGGAAAAGAACACTAGCATCTTTGGGAATTCCCTGGCAGGACAGTGGTCAGGACTCTGTGCTTCCACTGCTAGGGGCTCAGTTTCAATTCCTGGTGGGGGAACTGTGATGCCACAAGCCACAGAGCTAAGAAACCAAAGCAAAACAAAAAATTAGGGCCTTCAACATTAGCAAAGTAGTGTTGCAGCATTTCCCAAGTCACTTCCTTCATACCCCATACTTATTATCATAAGCTCCAAACAGAACACCAAGCTCCTTCTCTAGCTCTGACCCTGATGTCTTTTATTTCCCTCTCCCATCGTGTCTTCTCTCTCTTGGTTCTCAGGTAGACAACTTAGCCTTTCTAACTAAGACCTCTCTCTTTATCCTTCTTTCTTCCAGAATGGGGTTTTCTTCAGTAAGTGGGAAACTGGAAAGACTGTGAGGAGATACCCCACATCCAAGGGCAAAGGAGAAGCCCCAGCAAGATGAACAGTCAGCTCACCTTGGGAAATAATACAGTATCCATCTTTTCTGGCTTCGTTATGTTGATTTTATAGCCATATATAACAAGAGATTATGTCTTCTTGCCAATGGGAAGAGGAAAACAACAGTGAAGAAGAAAAATTTTGAATAAACACGTCATGAAAGAAGATATAAAATCTGAGGCTCTGGAAGATGGCCAGTGCATGACAGGAGTGAGCCTCAACCCCTGAATGACACCATGGAGCAGAGCTGTCTCTCCCAATTTCCTCACCTTGGGTGAGACGGAAATGAAGAGGCGTTTCTGAAGTTGGTTATTTCCCTTTCCCCCCATCAAAGTACAATTTAAGGAGACATCCCACGTTCAAGGGCAGAGAAGCCCCAGCAAGATAGTAGGTGCTGGAGCGACAGCTGTGTGGTGCTGGAGTGACTTTGAGGAGATACCCCATGTTCAAGGGCAAAGGAGAAGCCCCAGCAAGATGGTGGGAGGGGTGAAATCACATTTAGAATCAAACCCCGTACCTGCCACAGATGCTCAGAGGGCTCAAACATACCTTGCGCACACCAGGATCCAGAGACCCCACAGAGACTGAGACAGAACTGTGTCTGAGTGTCTCCTGAGGAGGTACGGGGCAGCAGTGGACTGCTGCGGGGGCAGGGGCTCTGGGTGCAGTAGACTTGGGTATGGCATATGCCCTCTTGGAGGAGGTCGCCATTAACCACCATAGACCACCAGCACTTACACAGGACTGGGAAACAGACTCTGTGAGGACACAAGCAGAACCTTGTGCACACCAGGACCCAGGGGAAAGGAACCGTGACCCCACAAGAGACTAATCCAGACTTGCCTGTGAGTGTTCAGGAGGCTCTGGCAGAGGCATGGGTTGATGATGGCCTGCTGCAGGGTTGGGGGCACTGAGTGTAGCAGTGCATGCATGGGACCTTTTGAAGGAGGTCGCCATTATCTTCATTAGTTCAGTTCAGTTCAGTTCAGTCGCTCAGTCGTGTCCAACTCTTTGTGACCGCATGAATCGCAGCATGCCAGGCCTCCCTGTCCATCACCAACTCCCGGAGTTCACTCAAACTCACATCCATCAAGTCAGTGATGCCATCCAGCCATCTCATTCTCTGTCATCCCCTTCTCCTTCTGCCCTCAATCCCTCCCAGCATCAGAGTCTTTTCCAATGAGTCAACTCTTCGCATGAGGTGGCCAAAGTACTGGAGTTTCAGCTTTAGCATCATTCCCTCCAAAGAAATCCCAGGGCTGATCGCCTTCAGAATGGACTGGTTGGATCTCCTTGAAGTCCAAGGGACTCTCAAGAGTCTTCTCCAATACCACAGTTCAAAAGCATCAATTCTTTAATCAAACCATAGTTTGGCCTCCCTCAAATAACAGGAAAGGAACACAGCCCAGCCCTTTGACAGAAAATTGGATTAAAGATTTACTGACCATGGCCCCGCCCATCAGAACAAGACCCAGTTTCCCCCTCAGTCAGTCTCTCCCATCAGGAAGCTTCCATAAGCCTCTTATCCTTCTCCTTCAGAGGACAGAAAGACTGAAAACCACAATCACAGGAAACTGACCAATTTGATCACATGGACCACAGCCTTGTCTAACTCAATGAAACTATAAGCCATGCCATGTAGGGCCACCCAAGACAGACGGGTCATGGTGGAGAGTTCTGACAAAATGTGCTCCACTGGAGAAGGGAATGGCAAACCACTTCAGTATTCTTGCCTTGAGAACCCCATGAATGGTATGAAAAGGCAAAAAGATAGGACACTGAAAGATGAACTCCCCAGGTCAGTAGGTGCCCAAATTGCTACTGGAGATCAGTGGAGAACTAACTCCCAAAAGAATGAAGAGATGGAGCCAAAGCAAAAACACCCAGTTGCGGATGTGACTGGTGATGGAAGTAAAGTCTGATGCTGTAAAGAGCAGTATTGCATGGGAACCTGGAATGTTAGGTCCACGAATCAAGGCAAATTGGAAGTGGTCAAACAGGAGACGGCAAGAGTGAACATCAATATCTTAGGAATCAGTGAACTAAAATGGACTGGAATGGGTGAATTTAACTCAGATGACCATTATATCTACTACTGTGGGCAAGAATCCCTTAGAAGAGATGGAGTAGCCATTTCTCCAAAAGAGTCAACAAAAGAGTCCAAAATGCAGTACTTGGATGCAATCTCAAAAATAACAGAATGATCTCTCTTCATTTCCAAGGCAAACCATTCAATATCACAGTAATCCAAGTCTATGCCCTGACCAATAATGCTGAAGAAGCTGAAGTTTAACAGTTCTATGAAGACCTACAAGACCTTCTAGAACTAACACCCCAAAAAGATGTCCTTTTCATTATAGGGGACTGGGATGCCAAAGTAGGAAGTCAAGAAATACTTGGAGTAATGGGCAAATTTGGCCTTGGAGTACAGAATGAAGCAGGGCAAAGGCTAATAGAGTTTTACCAAGAGAATGCACTGGTCGTGGCAAACACCCTCTTCCAGTAACACAAGAGAAGACTCTACACGTGGACATCACCAGATGGTCAATACTGAAATCAGATTGATTATATTCTTTGCAGCCAAAGGTAGAGAAGCCCTATACAGTCAGCAAAAACAAGACTGGGAGCTGACTGTGGCTCAGATCACGAACTCCTTATTGCCAAATTCAGACTTAAATTGAAGAAAGTAGGGAAAACCACTAGACCATTCAGGTATGACCTAAATCAAATCCCTTGTGGCTATACAATGGAAGTGAGAAATAGATTCAAGGGATTAGATCTGACAGACAGAGCGCCTGGAGTAACTATGGACAGAGGTTCGTGACATTGTACAGGAGACAGGGATCAAGACCATCCCCAAGAAAATGAAATGCAAAATGGCTGTCTGAGGAGGCCTTACAAATAGCTATGAAAAGAAGAGAAGCGAAAAGCAAAGGAGAAAAGGAAAGATATACCCATCTGAATGCAAGTTCCAAAGAATAGCAAGGAGAGATAAGAAAGTCTTCCTCAGTGATCAATGCAAAGAAATAGAGGAAAACAAAAGAATGGGAAAGAGTAGTGATTTCTTCAAGAAAATTAGAGATATCAAGGGAAATTTTCATGCAAAAATGGGCTCAATAAAGGACAGAAATGGTACGGACCTAACAGAAGCAGAAGATATTAAGAAGAGGTGGCAAGAATACACAGAAGAACTATACAAAAAAGATCTTCACAACCCAGATAATCACGATGGTGTCATCACTGACCTAGAGCCAGACATCCTGGAATGCAAAGTCAAGTGGGCTTTAGGAAGCATCACTGTGAACAAAGCTAGTGGAGGTGATGGAATTCCAGTTGAGCTATTTCAAATCCTAAAAGATGATGCTGTGAAAGTGCTGCACTCAATATGCTAGCAAATTTGGAAAAGTCTGCAGTGGCCACAGGACTGGAAAAGGTCAGTTTTCATTCCAATCCCAAAGAAAGGCAATGCCAAAGAATGCTCAAACTACCGCACAATTGCACTCATCTAACACACTAGCAAAGTACTGCTCAGAATTCTCCAAGTCAGGCTTCAACAATACGTGAACTGTGAACTTCCAGATGTTTAAGCTGGATTTAGAAAAGCCAGAGGAACCAGAGATCAAATTGTCAACATTTGTTGGATCATCGAAAAAGCAAGAGAATACCAGAAAAACATCTACTTCTGCTTTATTGACTATGCCAAAGCCTTTGACTGTGTGGATCACAACAAACTGTGGAAATTTCTTCAAGAGACTGGAATACCAGACCACCTGACCTGCCACCTGAGAAATCTGTACGCAGGTCAAGAAGCAACAGTTAGAACTGGACATGGAACAACAGGCTGGTTCCAAATTGGGAAAGGAGTACTTCAAGGCTGTATATTGTCACCCTACATATTTAACCTATATGCAGAGTACATCATGAGAAGTGCTGGACTGGATGAAGCACATGCTGAAATCAAGATTGCCATGAGAAATATCAGTCACCTCAGATATGCAGATGACACCACCCTTATGGCAGAAAGCAAAGAGGAACTAAAGAGCCTCTTGATGAAAGTGAAAGAGGAGAGTGAAAAAGCTTAAAAGTCAACGTTCAGAAAACTAAGATCATGGCATCTGGTCCCATCACTTCATGGCTAATAGATGGGGAACAGTGGAAACAGTGAGAGACTTTATCTTCTTGGGCTCCAAATCACTGCAGATGGTGACTGCAGCCATGAAATTAAAAGACGCTTGCTCCTTGGAAGAAAAACTATGACCAACCTAGTCAGTTAGTCAGTTAATTCAGTTGCTCAGTCATGTCTGACTCTTTGCAACTCCATGGACTGCAGCACGCCAGGCCTCCCTGTCCATCCTAGACAGCTTATGAAAAAGCAGAGACAATACTTGGCCAGCAAAGGTCCATCTAGTCAAAGCTATGGTTTTTCCAGTAGTCATGTATGGATGTGAGGGTTGGACTATAAAGAAAGCTGAGCACCAAAGAATTGATGCTTTTGAACTGTGGTGTTGGAGAGGACTCTTGAGAGTTCCTTGGACTGCAAGGAGATCCAACAAGCCTATCCTAAAGGAAATCAGTCCTGAATATTCATTGGAAGGACTGATGCTGAAGCTGAAACTCCAATACTTTGGCCACTTGAGCTGACTCATTTGAAAAGAGCCTGATGCTGGGAAATATTGAAGGCAGGAGGAGAAGGGGACAACAGAGAATGAGATGGTTGGATGGCATCATGGACTCAATGGACATGAGTTTGAGTAAACTCCAGGAGCTGGTGATGGAAAGGGAGGCCTGGCATTCTGCTGTCCATGGGGTCGCAAAGAGTCGGACATGACTGAGCGACTGAACTGAACTGGAAAGACTTTCATGTGCTAATATATTTTGCCCCTTTACACATGTATCCATTACAAAATGCCTGGTCCTAGTAGACTCAAAAAATGTTCAGGAATGAATGATTGATCAGGGTAACCACCTCACACGCATAATTAAGATCGAACTCTCTTCTGGCCTTCTCAGTGGTATTTGTACCTCTGGTCTCATGCCCGTAGGGTCCATTCTCCACACGGAAGGCAGAGTGAGCTTTAAAAAAAATGTGCGGATTATCACTTTGTTTCCTTGCTTGAACCCCTGCAATGGTTTCCATCCACATTATAACAAAATTCAAACTCCTTACCCTGCAAAGCCCTTCACGATCTGCCTACCTCTAACATCACATCTCACGGCCCTTCCTCCCTTGCCCTTCAGGCTCCAGACACATTGGGATTCCTTCCAGGCTTTAGCATCAGCTGTGTTTTATGTTTGAAGGACTCTTGTCCTGCTTTGGAGTAATCGTCACATGACCATAACTTCACCATAAAGGTCACCTCCACGAGAGGCCTTCTGTGACCTCCTGGTCTAGAATACTTTCCCAAAACACTGTCTCATGACATTTCTGTATTTCCATGAAGCCTCCACTGCTGCATGACAACTGCCTCCAAACACTCTGTTATTATTTTATTTCATAATTCAACAATGAGGAAATCAATTAGGGTACAGCGGGTACAGCTTCTCCTCTCTATTTTTGATTTTTTTAGTGGGAAACAATTTCATTATTTATTTGTTTGGATGTGCTGGGTCTTTGTTGCAGTGCACAGGCTTCTCCTGCTGTGGAGCAGGGACTCTGGAGCGTGCCAGCTCAGCAGTTGCAGCTCACGGACTAAGTTGCCCTGCGGCATGTAGGATTCCAGTTCCTCAAGCAGGAATCAAAGCCACTTCCCCGGAATTGAAAGGCGGACTCCCAGCCACTGAACCACCAGGGAAGTCCCAATCTGTCTGTTCTCTAGGGGGTCTGAGGCTTCATTCGAGATGACTGTACTGCCCGGGAGTTGGAACAATTGGAGGCTGATTGATCCCCCCCTGCCTCCTCCCTACACGTCTATATTACTGGCTTGGGCTTCCTTCCAACATGGTGACCTCATCATAGTTGGACTTCTCACATGGCAGCTCAGGGTTCCAAGAGACCAAGGCAGGAGCTGCCAGTCCTCTTTAAAGGACTTGGAACCATTATAGAGTCCTTTCTGCCTTACGCTATTGGTCAAAGCAGACCCAAGTCTACTCAGATTCAAACGAAGGGCCATCTCTAATGTGCCAGACCCATACTCTGGCAATAAGACCGTTTTCTCATTAATTTCTCTGTTTACATGTATCAGTTGCTTATTAAGCAAGCCGCAGGAATACAAACAAACCAGTTTCTTTCTCTCATCGTTGCTTCTGGATGAACTATGTTGTTTCTCCTTTTCCTGTGTCTTAATAGCATCTTGGGCAGATCTTCTAATGTTCCTGTCACTTTAATTTATTAAAGGCCTGGCCTCATTTAAGCTGGTCCATCTACTTGAAGGCTAACTCCTTTCACTCCTGGGCAGGGCCTGGATTGAACTCGAGCGAGCAGGAAGAGGCATGGTCTGCTCTTAGACCCCTCACCACTTTCCTGGCCAAAGTCCTTTTCTCTTTTTCACAGGGTCAGGAAGGAGAAATTAGGGGAAAAGTTCCTCTTAGCAGAGGCCATTTCTTCTCTAGCTGTGAACGTACCTGGTATGGTAGGCATCGAGATGCCAACTGTCCTGTAGGTGCACCGCAGGGTTGCCCCACTACTCTGTTCCCTATTATGCTCCTTTTCCAGGTCTATACCTGACACCCCATCTCAGTGATTGCCCCAACTCTACGCCCACAGCCTATAGCCTATGGGGTCTCTTCACCTGCAGGTGTCCCTCTTGGGAGACCATAGGCAAGGGAGCTCACAGCCATTCACCTTCCCCACATCCCCCAACCTGTGGGAAATGACTGCTGGAGGTCCCTAAGTGTCCCCTCTCCCTGTCCCTTGTCACTATTCAGTTCTCCATCCCTCCAACCTCCAGCCAGATAGCACACAGGCTAGTCTGAATGGCAAATCCAGCTCCAGGGAGAGGAGGGTAGACACCAGCAGCCCAGGTGTCCAATGACTACCCCTCCCTCTCTCTCCTCCCCCACCACCCCGTACCCTCCTCCATCCCGCTGCTTATGGAGGCTGAAGAAGGGCGTACTGAGTGATGTTTGAGCCTGGCAGGACTACTTCAGCCATCTCCTATTAATCATAAATCCTGTAGACAGACGTGTCCAACCCCAAATTGCTGCTTCTTTGTTTTAAAAAGTGTGGGGGTGCTCAAGACCCCTTTCTCCTAAGTGCTGGGTCCAGTCTCCAATGTGAAAACCAATAAAGTCCACCCCACATCCTGAATCCATGATTACAGTCCATCTCTCCACTCAAATACGAGATCCATGAGAGCAGGTCCTGGATGCTTTATTCCCCACTGGGTCCCTGGTGCCTAGGTACACAGGTGGGGCTCCACAAAGAGATAAAGAGCAAAAGACAAGGGCCTGCTACGTCCTGAATGACCTGAAAGGATGGCCAGCGTGGCCAGATGCACCAGTCAGCTCCCTTCCTACTGGCTCCAGCTGTGAGGTTCTGGCCACAGATGCAGAGTTTTGCTTCTGGCCTCTGGCTGCTCCCCTGGTCTAGTTCTCTCCAGGGGTGGCTGGTCTGGGTGGAGAGGCAGACCTCCATGTGGGTGACTTGTGAAGCCGAGAGCCTGGGACATGCTACAAGGGCTGGGGTAGTGTCCCTGGGGCCCCATCAGAAACTGACTAAAGGGGAGGGGTGCTCTTCTTGGCTACCCATCCCTCCGAGGCAACAGCTCAGAACGGGTGTAGCCCAAGAGGGAAGAGGCAGAAGAGAAAATACCTTTCTCCCACGAAGCATGTCCTGCGGGGCCAGCCCACACCCACTCTGTGATCGCCGGCCAGAAGCACACTCTGACCGGGGTGTCCTCCAGGGCGGCCCAGGCCTCAGTGGTGGACAGACCACCAAGGGCAGCTGCCTCGGCAGCGCTGCCCCACCCAGACCATCCCTGGCTTCCCTCCAAAGCCTGAGGAGGGCTCCGGCCCCAGGCCCTGTGGCTTTATCTGAGCAGCCTGCAATCAGAGAGAACAGGGAGCACCCTGTCCCTAAACATAGCAGGAAAACAGACACACCTTGGGGGTCGAAGGCTGAAGGGAGTCAGATAATAAGTGATTTGGATTGTGGGGGGGGGGAAGCATTTTTTCCTCCTTTCATGCCAAGGCATTCAAGAGGAGACAGAGGAAGATGGGAGGCCCAGGGCGGAAGAAATCAGGCAGCATCTGCCAGTCCCTGCATTCAGCAGCCGGAGCAGGCTGGAGGTGGCGTGGTTTAGGTCTCTGGAGCCAGAAGCCGTGGCACCTGAGAGCCAGGCATTGGGCTGGGGGTAGGGTGACCCTGGGGAAGGTGGCAGGTACCAGGGGAAGAGGATTGTGCTCTTGAATTTGAGGGTGTTCAGGGGTGGCTGAAGCCTGGGTACCCAAGTTTAGGGCCAAGCCTCCATTCTGGGAACCCCTCATTATGGGAAGAGTGGGCCTCAGGGTTTTGCCTAAAGCATCTGGAGAAGACGCCCCAGGGACTGCAGGCTGGACCCCCACGCACCCCCCACCCCCAGGCAGCCTTGGAACCCACGGTCCTCTTTCCTCCGTCCCCCTTCCACTTCCTGCTGTCGCCCGCTGCTCTGACAGGAACGCTCCCCTGGAAAGCAGTTGCAGACTAGAATACTTTATTCAAGAGAATCTGGCTTGGCAGTCAGACAGCCACGCGAGGGCAGCTCACTCCATGTCCAGCTTGGGGCCCACTTTTTGCCTTTGTCCTTGAGAGGGGCAGGACGATGATGCCTTGGCCACAAAGAACAATGTCCCAGCACAAGCAGCAGTTAAGAGGTGAGGCGAGACTGAGGGGACGAGGAGTGGCAGAGGCCCCCCAGGCAAGCACTGTTTTCCAGAGCTGAACGTCCAACCTCCGGGGTGCAGAGTGGCTGCCCGCCCACCCTCTCAGCAGGGCCAGGGTGGCCAGAGCAGGGGCCTCCACACCCCCCACTTCCACCAGGAGCTGCCCCAGCAAGGCTTGCTGGTCTGCGCAGAGCCCAAGGTTCCGGGAGGGCAGGTGGTGGGTCTCCAGTCCTTCCTTCTCCAGCCTCCTGGAGACCCCCGGGGCCTCTGGGGCCAGGCCTGCCCATCACAAAGCCGTAAGTCTTGCTCCTTCTCAAGCTGAAGCCACATGGGTCTGTCTTCTTTCTCTCACGTTCTGTTTAAGGCACTGAATTCCTGAGGGTCCTGTCCCATGGAGGGAGTGAGTCATTCAGCAGGGATACAATTGGCTAATAAATAGAGGGCAGGTGCCAGCAGGGAGGTAACTGAGAACGTGACGGTAATAAATACACGAGCCGGGTGTGGGGGGTCTCTCTCTTCCGAGGGACTGGTTACCTCTGGGAAATAGTATCACCACACCTGCCAGAGACCAAACACAGAAAGAAGGTATCAGTCCAAGGTGGAGGGTGGGAGGACTTCCTGGAGGGGAAGCTTGGACAGGGAGCACGGAGAGCCTGCAATGCTCCTGGATCTCTGCTTGCACGAGGCTGAGAAGCAGCTAGGAACTGGTCTTCACCAAGCACTTACCCAGGTGCTCAGGCCTGCGCCAAGCACTCTCTCATTTACCCTTAACGATATTCCACAAGGAAGGGCGCAATTACTATCATCCTTTGGCAGATGAGGCAATGGAGGCTCAGAGAGGTTAAGAAACTTGCCCAAGGTCACACAGCAAGTTAGTGACAAAGCCGGCTTTAAACACAGTCTGGCTCCATGCACCAATGCCTTTGGTTACTTGGGGCAGCAATCTTCAAACAAGGATACCAGAACCCCTGGATGCACATGAAGATTGTCCAAGTCCTATGTGAGTATTGGTGATTTTAAAGGAATCTGCTCCCAGCCTCTACCTGCACTCTGCCTGAAAACTGTCTGCGACAGAGATCTGCTTCCCATCATCTTGTTGCCAAAGGCCCTTCTCCCTCAGAAAGGAAGGAAGTTCCTGTTACAGTACTTTGCCCCAAGGTAAAAAGGATTCAGGGGGACACTGAATACAAGAACAATTTGATAGATATTGGTGTAGGTGGTTGAGAAAAGAAATATGGTGAGCTATTGGGTAACCAAGTCTTTCGCAAGTCAGGTGGTTTCCACGTCTGCTTTCAACAAAATTGAAGAGATTAGCTAAATCGTCAGGTAATGTCAAGAGAAGTAAATTCTTATAGCAGATCACTTTCAGGTTTTTGGCAAATATTGATAACTTGGAAGGAGTTCAAGTGATCGAGTAACACCCAGCCCCATTTACTTATTTATGTGAACAGTTTTTCAGTCTTTTCATCTGCAAAAAATGAACAGGAATGGAATTACTGCTGAATCCAGTCTCAGTCTGGCAGGAGATAATGTTCATTGCCGGGTTCATCAACTAATTGAAAAGAAGTAGCTACATCCATCTCATTGAGATGCAACCCCAGTAAGATTGATTGTCCTTTTGTGCTTAGCATCTAGTAAAATATAATGTATTTGTGCTGTTTTAACCTATGGGTACTACTAACAATTACTGTGATAATTCATTCCAAAAAAATTTAATTTCGAGTTTTCTGCTCACAGGAAAATTTAAAATAATTCAAACTCATATACCATTGTTGTGGCAGATAAGTAAGACAAGGTGGTACATAAAAGATGTTTGACTATTTAAAAAATATTACATTAGGCTGAAATTCTTGGGAAAAGTAAAATGGAAAGACATGTTCGAGGCAAAAAGAAGCAATGGAAATATGCAGCTATTAAAGGAGAGTGTTCATATACTTTTTGATGTTGTTAAACAATTTTTAAAAAGTGGATGATGGTATTAAATTTGGATGGCTTATTCCACAGGATACATCTGGAGAGTGATATAATGGCTTTATATTAAAATATTAATATATTACATCCTTTGCAACTATCTACAATGTTGATGAAAAAGGTTAATGTCGACTTAAAAATGAACAAGGGGGCACTTGGGCTTTGGAAGTTCTTTCAAGAGATTCCCGAATGAAACATTTGAGGGCTGCTACCCCAGCAGCTAGGACAGGACGCTTTCCATCTGGGGCTGCCTGGCTGGGGAGCCCTGTGGGGACTGCCAGCCCCTCTCCTAGTCACTGCTTGGAACCAGGGGAGAAATAAGGGCTACATGCCTGCAGGGACCAACCTCCCCAGAATCCCTAGCTTCACGGAACGGGGTGGACGTGTCTGCTCCTGCAGGGACAGGCTCACAGGGTAGAACTTGGCCAGCTCCAGCCCCATGACATGAGAAGATCTGTGGAAAAGACAGGACTGTGGAGACAGTCCTGTCGCTGGGAGGAGACTGGCCTTGAAGGAGAACCGTGGTGTGACTGAGTTACTGCGCATGTGAGCTACTTTATTTTTCCTGTTTACTCTCACAGATTCGGGGTTGCCCTTTGCTAATTCTGCTCTTCCAACACTCAGGCCTGGACCCCAGCCACCTTCTCCAGAGGTGAAGCCAAATGGACAGGTAACATGGACAAAGAAAGAAAAGCAAGTAGACCCCAAGGCTCCCTGGGAGTGAAAGAAATACTTGCCTGAGAGCCAGTGAGGGGCTCTACCTTCCCTATGTCCTCCAGGAGGTAGTCCTGGCTAAATTTTTGGACTTTAAAAAAAAAAATTCTTACTTTAAAAAAAAATTGTTTTGGCCACACCCTGTAGCATGTGGGACCTTAGTTTCCTGACCAGGGATCAAACTGGCTACCCGTGCGTTGGAAGGTGGAGTCTTAACCACTGGGCCGCTGGCCTGTGCGTGTGCTAAGTCGCTTCAGTTGGGTCTAACTCTTTACCACCCTATGGACTGTAGCCCACCAGCCTCAGTCCCTAAATTTTTGGACTTTCTAACACTAGAGTGTAAGCCCTGTAAGGGCAGAAATATTATTGGTCTGCCCACAAAAGTGCCTGGCACACAGTAAGTGCTTGGTAAATGTTTGTAGATCGACCGAATGCTTGGTTGACCCCGCTGACCCTCATTCTACACACAGAAAAACTAGGCTCAGAGAGGTGATGGGACTTGCTCAAGGCCACACAGAGACTCAGAACGAAGCCGGGACGGCTTCCTGGTTCTTATCTCGGCTCACTGGAGGCTTCCTAGGGCCTGGAATCTCTAGGTTCTGGCCCGCACCGCTGGCTTTGTCCCTCCCCGACCACTGATCGTGCTGGCAGGGTGGGGCTCCCCTCTGGCCCAGCCTCCTTGCCATCCCTGGGCACCCCCGTGCACTCACAGGTGACAGTCTTTGTGTTTCTGCTCCTCTCTCTTCCTCGGGCCCCTGACCCTGGATCTCCTCCTGCAATAAGCCAAAAGCGTCAAGACAGAGCGGCTGGGGGCCCCCATGCTAGGTCAGGCGTTGGCAGGCCTGAGAACAGCCCGGTACCCCTGCCAGGCTGCTTACCTTGTTTGCTTCATCTTCTCCCATAGAGGTCTGGAAAAACAGAGAGAGGAACGGAGGAGAATTAGGACAGCCGTGGATCGGGGCTCCCTGGCCAGACTTCCCTGCCATCACTGGGGCTGGCCCTGTAGTTGGTGCTGAAGCCACTAGGGGGTAGCATGGAGCTAGTGAGGGAGAGATGCCCAGAGGCTTGGGGGCTTCCACTCCCACTCTAGGCCCTGGCGACCCCACTAAGAGAGGTGCGAATGCCCTCTTGGGGGTCCTCTCCACACCCATCTGCTCTCCTCTGCTTCTTGGAATCAAATCTGGGGGCCAAGTCTGCTCTCTGCAGCCTTTCTCTGTTCACTTCCTTCCCTTGCACCTGCCAGGGTGCCCTTTCCTTCCAGGGTGCCCTCTGGGAGTCTCCTCGCTGACAGTGAATGAGGGGCAAGGCCACCTGTCAAGGCACAACTACCACCACCCTACCCTGGGGACGTGTGACGTTGCAGCAATCTTAAGGACTCAGGGAGTGGGATGACAGGAGGTGATCGAAAGCCCCACAGTCACCAGACTTGTCCTGGCTCTGTCTCCCAGGGCCGTGGCTGTTGGCCCAGAAGAGAGAAGAAAGGTGGCCCTGTTGCTCAGCCCTCTGGACGGCGACAGTCTTCCCTGGGAACCAGGGTGGGGGCGTGGGACAGCGTGGTGACAGTCAGCTTTGGGCCAGGGAAGGCTGCCCTAGGCTGGCCATCTCCCTTGGGAGCCAGGGCAGGGTACCAGCACCTCCTGGGACTGTCTGGTCCTGTCTCTGCCATCTGGGACCAGTCAGAGACACTCTTGGGCCCTTAATCTTCTCATCTGTCTGCCCCAACATACAGGTTATGAGGGCAAAGGTGATGGGGAAGGGGAAAGGTTGCTGTCTAGCACTGCCAAGGAGGACTTGCTACTCAACTGTTGTTACATGGCCAAGTCCTGGCAAGGGAGGATGGGAGGAAGCGGATTGAGGCAGGGCTTCGAGCGGTGGTATAGGTCCAAGAGCAGTGGCCAGAGCCCAGACACCAGGCAGGGCCAAGCCCAGGGCAGTCCTGGAGCTTCTGTAGAGCGTGGTAATGGCCATGAGAGGTAGCATAAGAAAGGGCAGGTTTAGGGGTCAACAGGCTGGGGTCAACCCACTAGCTGTGGCAAATCACGTAACCTTAGCAAGCCTCGGTTTCCTCATCTGTAAAATGGGTGGTTAGGAGACCAAGGACCTGGTCTGTCTTGCTCACCACTATATCCCAAGCATCTGAGACCATACCTAGCCTACACTAAGTGCTCAGTAGATGTTTGCTGATTAAATCAGAAAATACACTCAGGTCGGGTGCCTATGCTGGGCAAGGCACAGAGTAGATGCACCATAAATGGTGGTTCTCCCCCTCTTCCTGCCCCAAGATATGGCTCAGGACCTCTGGTCCCATGCCTCCATCCCATGGCCCAGAGGTATCAGGAGTGCCCCTGAACCAGTCGCCGGTGCCAGGCCTGCTGCTCCCGGTAACTAATGCTAAGAGCACCCTGGGCACCAGCAGCAAGATGTGTTGGGGAGAGGCTCTGCCAGGTGGAGACTCGACTTTAAAGAAAGCCTGTGCCTCCTTCCCTCTGCCCCTTCCCTCCTACCAGGGTTTGTCTGTCTTTGAGCTCCTCAATCCCGTTTCCCGCTCCCGTGGGTCCAAGTGCCTCTTCCAGCGCCCTGGCATCCCCATCCCAGCTCAAGGAGGGAGACGGCGTGCCCAAGCCTGGCCAGTTTGGGAGGGACCCTGGCTCCCTCTGTCCCTGTGGCTTCTCAGTAGCTATGCTCCAGCTCCTGGGACCAGCTCCCTGGGCTGCCACTGGTCCCCGATTTCCCTGGCCTCCATCAGCTAGGGAGGAGGCACAGACTGCAGCACGGATGGGCAACCCCTGGCTGATGCCGCCAGGTGTGTGGGGGCTGTCCCGGCCGCACCCGAGGACCCACTTGCACTCGCAGCGGACGTGCTGAGAGAAGCTCATCTCCACAAAGAAGGGCTGGTCCAGAGAGCGGTACTTCATGAGCTGTGAGGAGACAAAGGTTGGGTGACTGGACTGCGGGGGTGGCCTGCGGGTTTCCAATACTCCGTTCAGCCATCCCTTAGGGGAGGACCAGACTCCCTATTTCCCACCAGCCTTTGTACTACATGGGTTTCCCTGGTGGCTCAGATGGTAAAGAATCTGCCTGCAATGCAGGAGACCTGGGTTCAATCCCTGGGTAGGGATGATCCCCTGGAGAAGGGATAAGCTACCCACTCCAGTGTTCTTGGGCTTCCCTGGTGGCTCTGATGGTAAAGAATCAGCCTGCAATGTGGGAGACCTGGGTTCAATTCCTGGGTAGGGAAGATCCCTTGGAGGGGGGCTTGGCAACCCACTCCAGTATTCATGCCTGGAGAATCCCATGGACAGAAGATCCCGTGATACAGTCCATGGGATCGCAAAGAGTCGGACATAACTGAGCGACTAACGCTTACTTACTTACTTCTGTACTACACACCCTCATTATGCTTGGAGCGTGGGGCAAACAGCCCTCCTACCTGCCTGCAGACCTGAGGGAGGCTCCCATTCCCCCTCTTCCCAGGGCCATCAGCAAAGCACAGGATAGGAAGGTGGCCTGTGCTCTGAAGGCAGGAAGACCTATGTTTAAATCTTGGCTTTTCCACTTGCTAAGTAGGTGAAATATCATCTCTGAAGCTCAGCTTCCCTCTGTAAAATGGGAATATCACTTGGCTCCAAGGACTGAATGTTGAGGTAACATTTCTGAAGCACAGTGCTTGGAAATTTCTGAAGTTTCAAGTGCTCAGAAAAAAAGACCAACATTGTGAGTGTGAGTGTGGAAGCAAAGCTCAGGGCACCAAACACTCCTGGTATAAAAAGGGATGTCTTGAATAAGAACAGATTTCTTTCCCAACCTCAATCAGATATCTTGTGTCCTGGGATAGGGCTAAGCCAGAGCCTGAGAAAGCTGCTAAGGGAGGAGGAGAGGGGGGCTCAAAGATGGGGTGGGGACTCAAGAAGGAGGAGTGCTGTGGGTAAGAACACCTGGGTGTCAGTTTGGATCCTGTGGCCCTGGCCTACCCTCTCCTGGCCCCCTCTCTTGGGGACCAGGCTCTGTGGCCCTCTGAGCAGCTGTGGATGGCGGGGCAGGCTGGGGCCCGAGCCGGGGTGTCACCCTACCTGCATGGTGACGTTGGCTGTCTCCAGGGGCACACAGTGCATGCTCTCATCGCTGCAGCAGCCAGTGCAGCGCATCAGGGAGACGCAGGATGGGCTGAATAGATGCTCCATCTCGCTGGGGTACTCAGACACAATGTCCACCAACCTCTCCACCGGCCGGCAGTAGCTGCGGCTCCACACTTGCTGGAAGGGCACCACTGCGAGGAGGCACAGACAGCTGGCTCAGGTCCCCGGGCACGGCAGGTCCTCCCAGGTCCAGCCCACACCCGCTCCTCCAGGAAGCCCCCAGCCTACGTGAGCGCTCCCCCTGCTCTGAACTCCTGACGTCAATTCTCTGGGACGACAGTTGGGCCTCCCCTCTGCCCGCCCCGGCTCATCTGCTAGATGGAAATCCCAGGGGAACAGAACTTCTTAGGGGCTTGTGATCCTCGGCTCTGTTCTCAGCTCAGGTGCCGGCATCAGCCTCGGGGGCCTTGGAGCTCGGAGGAGCGTGTCCTGGTAGTCTCCCCAGGCCCTCTGGATCTTTCTCAGGGCCTGACCTGGTCCTCTCTTGGTGTTGGGGAATTGGCAGAATACAGTTAGCTCTGCAAGTTCCGCAAGACTGGCTTGCAGAGTCCCACAGGGAGGGTGAACCTTCCCCTTAGTCCTTATTTCCTCTAATGTCTGGGCTAGCTCCTCCGCCTGGTGGCCCAGACTGCAGCCAACGATGTGCCCCGTCCCCGCTCTCCATTTTCGGTTGGACCACCCTTGCATGGGCCCAGGGCCGCATCACTCAGATACCCTCTATCGGTCCATGCTCCTTGCCCCCTTCTCATTTCTAACCAAATAAAGCCCACCACCCACTCCTCCAGCCCTGCCTCCCTGCCTCCTCTCTGAAGCCTTCTCCAACTTGTCTGATATGAACAGACGTTCCTCTTTTGAGCATAACTCAGCCCCAAGAGCTTGCTTTATCTACGTCACTGGTGGCTTTTATCGTTTTTACAAGCGAGTTGAGGCTCCTTGTAGACAGGCACCCAAACATCCAGTAAACACAGGCTAGGTAATTACTGATTGAGTAGATGATAGTTCACTGAAAATTATCAGGGATATCCCTGGCCCCCACAATGTCCTGGTGATCGTGACTGGATCTTTGGGGGCCTGATCTGGAGTCTCTTAAAAGATGCTGCTCCTTTCGGGGAGGGCCTGGGGCCTGGACCCATACACAGATTCGCAGGAAGTGAATAGCCAGAGCTAGGAGACTGGCTCCTGGTCCCGGCCCTGTGCTGGCTGTGTGACCTTGGGGAGGTCACTGCACCTTTCTGGGGGTATCAGTTTCTCCAGCTGGGGAAAAAGAAGAAGGCTGGGAAGAGATGGTTGCTAAGGGCTCCCCCAGCTCTGACAGGCGCTCTGTGTTTCTGAGTGCACTGTGCACACGACCCAGCCCAACCTTGAGACTGCGGGCGGAGACACATCGCCAATCCTGGGTCACCCTGCCCTGCACTGGATGGTCGTCCTCCTCTGGTGGGGGAGGACAGGGGAGCTGGACCACCTGGGGTCCCTGCAGCCTCTGCCCTGGTGCAATGGCTGCTCCCAGCAGCCCCTCACTTCCTTCCACAGCCCTTCCTAGGAGGCAGAAGGGGCTGAAGTCCATTCTACTGAGCCTGCAAGGACGTGAGTCTCAGGGTAATCTCGGAGGAAGAATAAACTTCAGCCCTAGCAGAGGCCCTCAGGAAAGGCTGCAAGCGGGTGGAAAATACCCAAGAGGCGGTGTGTCCACGTGGAGCTGGCTGGGGCAGCACAGAGCAATAAACCATGCTTATCTGGGCGTCTGCGGCTCCATTCTGCCCTGTCTGTTGCAGGGGCACTAGGGTTGGGTCCGGGGATGGGAAGGGGACCAGAGGCCTCCCTGATCCTGCCTCTCCAGGCCTCTGGGCCACTCTCCCTGGACCCAAGCAGGAAACAAGGCCATGTACGCCAGGCAGCCCAAAGCCCCAGGAAACTGGCCTTTGTAGGGAGAGGTCAGAGGAGCAGCTCCCTAATGTACCTCCATGAGTGCGTGTTTAGTCTAAAACCTTCATGAGCACTACATAACTCTCAACGTTTAATCTCTGCCTTGGAAAACGTAAATAACAGGAGAAGAGTAGCCGGCTGCCAAAGTGCCATAGAAGGTTCAGGGTCCCGCCCTGGGACCAGCCATCAGGAAGAGCACAGAAGCAGAGGAGGGGCCCTGAAGCCCCCTACCATCCCACAAGCAGACTCCAGCCCAGCCGGGCTGTGGGGCCACTGCCAGGTTAAGCAGAGCCCGGCAGGGCTGAGAAGGCAGAAGAGACTTCCTGTTCCCCCCACGCCCAGGCTCCAGGGCCCTGAAGCCCGGCACGTCCTGGGCCACACGGCCCAGATGGCGTTGGGAGAGGGCAGGGAAGGTGGTGGGCTGGGCCTGGTTTACCTGGTGGTCATCAAGGAAGAGAGCCGCTCATCCCTGGGGCTGCTGTCTCGGGGTATGGGAGAAACAGAGGGTGCTGGGCGAGGGGCCGGCTGAGAGAGTGCGGAGACTGCTCCCAGATGTGGGCTGAGCCCCTCAGCAAAGAGCTCTGCTCACCTGCTCCTGAGAGCACTTCCTCTGGCCCCCGACCTGCTCAGAGGCCAGGGTCCGAGAGAGGAACGGTGCGGGGGCGGTTGCCTGTGGCTCAGGCAGGCGCCTGGCTGCCCCCAGGGCCATGAGTGGGCTCCCTTGCCAGCCCCTGGGCAAGCTTCCAGTCTGGCTCCAGCTGCCTAACACCCAGGACAGAGGAGATCCCTGGATGGGAAGTGTTTCATCCTGAGAGCAAGCGCCTGGGGAGGCCACTGGGTGGGGGAGGGGGGACAGGACTGGGCAGAGCCACGGGCCACCAGCCGAACCCAGCAGGTATCCCATCCGTGGTCACCGGCAAAGCACACAGCCAGCCTGCCTCGAGAGACAACCTGTTCATGCCTGCTCAGCTGTGAGCCATGGGGAGGCTTGGTGTCATAAACTCCAGCTCTGCCACATGTCCTGAGGAGTGTCTGAGCCTTTAGGCAACCCCAAGGGCCTCTCTGAGCCCCAGAGCCTTCATTTACAAAACGTAGAGAATATGAGGGCTTTCCTAGTTCATCACAGCTTGTGGTCAGCATGGAGTTACAGTAAGTGGCTGATACTATTCCCATGAATAGTAACAGTAAAAAAATCAACGTCTGTGGCTGCAGAATACAGAGCATTCTGTCTCTTGTCTGGTATTACTAGGGGATGTCGTTTTCAGGCTTTTGATAACTGGGGTCCAAGTTTCTTTCCCTGGTCACAATACAGGCTCCCTAATCAATGATGATGATGACAGGGGAGCTGCCCTAAGGGACTGACACTTCCAAGCCTCCTCATCCAGGTCCCTGGGATATATATATACTCTTGGGACACCTCTATGGCGTCAGAGAATCCTGCCACCTGGGAAAAAGAACCTTTAGATATCATTTGGTCTAACACTCCCATTTTACAGATGATGAAACTGAGGCTCAGATTTCTTTGTCCAAAATATACTAAAAGGATCAAAAGGGCCATGGGGTGGAGATAGGTGATAGGTCCCTCTCCAAATCCCAGAAAGCCTAATATTGTGCCAGTCCCAGAGGGGACAGCAGGGCTAGGAAGAGGGTATCAATGAAATCAATGGCTGCTACTTCCCCCACCTTCTCAGTGCCCAAGCGGCCTGGGACTCAAGCTGGCAGAGCATGACCAAGTCCAGGAGAGGCTGGCTACCAGGTGGTAGAGGGAGGGTGTTCCCAGCACGCAGAGGCTACCACGCGTGTGCGTGCGCACGTCCCTACACGCTCCCTTTCTTCCGTGGGAAGTGGTGTGTGGCCTGCCTGCACGTCTCGGAGAGGCAGGGAGGGAGGAGCAAGGCGGGGGGCCTGGCATGGGCCTCCTGCCTTCTGCACGTATGTCTCTTTGGCAAATGTCTTGCCCTTTGAAGATTCTCCCTTGATGCAACCTAGGGTGGGGAGTGGAGGGGCCGGGGAGGGCACGACTCACTCTGTCTATATGTAATCAATGGAGAGGTCTCCTCAGATCCCTTAAGTTCCTCCAGCCTGGCTGCTGGGAAGTCCTCTTGCCCCTCCCTGGTCCTCTTGATTGCTGGCCCACTGCAGCCTGCTTCTGGACCCTCAGTCTGGCCCTTGGCACTCACCGCTGCACAGCCTTCCAAGACCCCATCTGCCCCCTTGTATCATGCTGGGAAAGGGCTCTGAGCCAACTGTTTGGACACTGGGTATATGTGCTCCTGCCCTGCTCTCTGGGTGCCCGGTGACCCTGGCCCAGGAAGAGACCTCTCTAGGCCTCTGGGTCACAATGCAAGGGGGATCTCTCAGGCCCTGCCAACTCTGTCAGCTAGGGCCTCAGCTAGCTTGCAGACTCTTCCAACTTAATATTGGCCTGCACCCACTGTTCATGCCAACCCTTTCCCATCCACTGCTGAGCCCTGGGATGTGAGGGCTTGGGGAGCCCTGCACCATGCCCTCCCCGCCCAGCCAGCTTACCTTCCACCTCCGATGAAATGTTCCCAGGAGACAAGGCCCACTGCTGTGGACAGAAAGGTGCAGAGGTGAGGGGGACGACCTTGGGCCTCTGTGCTCTGGGGTCCTGTGCGTTGGCAAGAGCACAGAGGCCCCCTCCACCCTCCTGCCCACCTGCTGCTCAGACACGCTGCCCCATCTCACGGCTCGCTCTTTCCAGTGCAACTGACAACTCGAGGGAGCCTGGATGGGTCCTACTTTCTCTGGCCTCAGTTTCCTCATTTGGAAAGGGTGGGAGACTAGAGAAGTTTTTGGAGACCGATTTGCCTGCTATGTCCCAAAGATCTGGTGAGACTATGGGGGTCTCCCATCTACCCAGCCCGCAGGCAGCCTGGCTAGGTCCTGTGCAGCTTGCCTTGGCTGGGTGCCAGAGCCCAGGGGGAGGCCATCAGCCGGTGGGAGCGGAGGCGCTGGAGCCGGTGGCGCCAGGAGCTGCTGCCGCTGGTAAAGTTACACCTCTAAGCAGCCCTGCAGCAGGCGGGCGGGCGGCGGGTGGTACGGCTCTCCTGCCCCCTCGTGGGACTTGCCCAACCCACCCACTTCTGTGCTGGGGCCCGGGACTCCCAGGGCAATGGGATAGGGCCATGGGGGTACCGTGGTGGGAAGGGAGCTTCATTGGCTTTGTCAGGATTTCACTGCCCCAGCTGGCTTGCAGCCAGACTTACCCAGCTCCTGGGAAAAGGGCTCTGCTCACTTCCCCAGGCCCCGCACTCAGGACCTCCGGCTGCCCACCCGGGGAAAGAGGGCACAGTGGGACTCTTGTCTCACCACCCCCCGCCCCAGCCCACCCAGGAGCCCTGGGCTCAACCCAGAGCCTTGGAGGGGGCAGGGCCCAGCCTCCCCTACCAATGGCCTCTTGGGCTGGCTTCCCTTCCACCAGACCAGGTCAGAGGTCCTGGGGGCGCCTGCCTGGTCACAGGGCCTCGACCCTGACCAAAAGGCCAGGGACTGGCCTGGGATTAGCAGAGAGATGCTTTTAGCAAAGCCACTGGGGGCTCTAGGGGCCAGACAGGAAACCTCCCTCCCTTCTCTGTGGCTTCCCTGCCCCCGCCAAGACAGACCCTGGGGGCTGGAGTCTGGGACAGTCCAGCCCGAGGTCTCCTCCCAGAGGACCGGTCCAGCCTGGCTCCCGGGAAGCGTGTGGACATCCTTGGGGGTGCCACTGCCCGCTGTGGGTCTGGGATTTCAGAGCCCTGCCCCTCCCCATTCTCAGGCTGGGGGTGGGAGTCTTACCGTCGTGGGCACGGCAGGCAACACCAGCCCCGTCAGGAGCTGCAGGAAGCAAGTGAACAGTCTCACGGTAGGCATCTTCTCAGACGTACCAAGCCAGGGGACTCCAAGAGAAAACCACCATGCTCATCTCCAGGGGGAGCCCCTGGCGCAGGACCGGAGTTGGATGGGAGCTGGATGCCCCCCTCACTGCTGCCCCGAGGTCCCCGTGGGCGGCCTGAGCATCCTCTGAAAGTCCTGGAGATTCTGGAGGCCCCCGCAGGTAAGGCTGATGCAGAGAGTCCGGCGGGGCCGGGCGGCGTGGGGCAGGCGGGTCCCTGGGAGGGCGGGTCAGGAGCCCCAGCGCGATCCCGGGTCCTCTCTCTCCCCCTCGTAGCCGGCCAGTGATGCCGCTTCTCGCTCAGACAGCAGCTCCCTTCTGGGACTTAAAGCTTGTTGGCGGCGGTGTTTCAGGGGCCGCGGACAGGGCGGGGCCGCACGGCCGCCCCGCCCACCGCCGACGAGGCTCCAGACCCGAGTCCCAGGGAGAGGCCGAGCCCAGCGGGGCCAGAGGGCGGCCAGGCGGCGTAGATCTGAGCCCCAGCTCCGTCGGCCGCAGTGCGTGGAAGGGGCGATCCCGATGCGGACTTGAAAGAAGGCCAGCCGGACCCGTGCCCGCATCCTGCCCGGCGACGCTTGGAGCCTGCTGCCGCCGCCAAGCACGAGGCACTATCGGACTCAGGCAGCACCCAGTGCGGGCCGCAGACAGGGGACCAGAGCTCGGCTCTGGCCACCTCGGGTGGGGGGCAACCAGGTCAGCCGGACGCCTGTGTCCAAAGCTCCTGATGTTAGCGGCCTCTGCAGAGATACCGCTTCAGAGCCCCCAGGAAGGCAGTGATTTGGTCTGGCACTTCATGGTGCCACCTTATACCATCGCCATAATCCTCCAGGGTGAAAGAATAATCAGCTCTATTCTATAGAGGAAGCCGTGTCCGACTCTTTGAGGCCCCATGGACTGCAGTCGGCCAGGCTCCGTGGACAGAGCAGAGTCTGACACGACTGAGAGACTAAGCACAGCACACAGACGAAGAAACCGAGGTTCCAAGAGTGCCCCTACCTGTATGTGTTGTACACACATATGTACTCTTGAAAAGTGTGTGTGTATGTGTGTGTAACTAAGCCAAGCCATGTGGCTGTCTCTTCAGCCCAAGCACCATCCTCCTAGCCAGGCACTCAGACAGCAGGCACCCGCCAGGACTTGAGCACTATTTCCTCTTGTGGGAAGCAGTTTTCCCAGGCCGTGCCAGCAAACTGGCCACATGTGGGTTGGAGAGGGGCCGAGTGCAGCATTTCCTCCAGGTCCCAGGAGAAGGAGGAGGTGTTCCAGTGCAGCAGGGGTCTGTGTGTGTGCATGCTTGTGCCTGTGTGTGGGCATTTAGGTGTGGTCGTGAAGGTTCCCCACATGCTCTCAGTCTCTGTGTAGTCCGAGTGTCTGTGTAAATGTCGCTTGTGTGAGGGTCTGTTCTCTCGGTATCTCTGTATGCCTGTGTGATTGTGTGTGTGGTGTGTGATTTTTCTGCTGGCTTTGGAAGTCTGTCTAAATGTGACTTTCAGCGGGATTGTGAATTCGTATGCCTGCCCATGTCTTTGTGAATATCTGGGCCGGCTTCTGTGTGTGACTGTGCATCTCTCTGCATATCTGTGTGTGTCTTCAGGGGTTCATCACCGCCACCACCCTCTGTGCACAGCTTCCTGGACCCATTAACCTGGCAGGACTGGGGGTCACGGGTTGGCCTGGGCCTGGGGCTGGTGGGTGGCTGTGGGAGAAGGGGGAGGTCTGAGAGGCGGGCCCTACAACTCACATTCCAGCCAGGAAAAGAGAGGCCAGAGCAGCCCCAGCCCTCACCCCAGTGACCTCTGCGTCCGCTGTCTGCCCGCCCACCCACGTGGGGCTGCCTTCTGCTTGGCCAGCCCCAAGCCCAGAGGTCCAGGAGCCAGGGGCCAGTCACCAGCCAGCTAGGTGGGGGCTGCAAGAATTTTCTGACGAGCGCTAACATGCTGAGGCTCGTGGAGCAGACAGATTCCTTCCTGGGCCCAGGGTCTTGGTGGAGGATGTCTGGGCATCGCTGTGTGTGTATGAGGGGTGAGTAGATGAGTGTTTGGGCATATCTGGATCATATATGTTTGTCCATAATATCTGTGTTTACACATATGCATATGTTTATGTGTGTCTTTATTTCGGATTTGTGATTGTGGGCACGAGTGTGTTTTGTGCATGAGTGGGTGTATTTAAGTATCTGTATTGTACATGCTTTGGAGAAGGAAATGGCAACCCACTCCAGTGTTCTTGCCTGAAGAATTCCATGGACAGAGGAGCCTGGTGGGCTATAGTCCATGGGGTCAAAAGAGTTGGACATGACTGAGTGACAAACACATACATTGTATATGCTTGTCTTTAACGGAGTGTTTTGAGCATTTGTGCACCTTTGCATATGTATTCAGCTCAGTCTCTCAGTCGTGTCCGACTCTTTGCGACCCCATGAATTGCAGCACGCCAGGCCTCCCTGTCCATCACCAACTCCTAGAGTTTACCCAAACTCATGTCCATCGAGTCGGTGATGCCATCCAGCCATCTCATCCTCTGTCGTCCCCTTCTCCTCCTGCCCCAAATCCCTCCCAGCATCAGGGTCTTTTCCAATGAGTCAACTCTTCGCATGAAGTGGCCAAAGTACTGGAGTTTCAGCTTTAGCATCATTTCTTCCAAAGAACACCCAGGGCTGATCTCCTTTAGAATGGACTGGTTGGATCTCCTTGCAGTCCAAGGGACTCTCAAGAGTCTTCTCCAACACCACAGTTCAAAAGCATCAATTCTTTGGCGCTCAGCCTTCTTCACAGTCCATCTCTCACATCCATACATGACCACTGGAAAAACCATAGCCTTGACTAGATGGACCTTTGTTGGCAAAGTAATGTCTCTGCTTTTGAATATGCTATCTAGGTTTGTCATAACTTTCCTTCCAAGGAGTATAAGGGAACATATATTTGTGTGTGTGTGTGTATGTGTTTGTTTTCATTCATTTGTTCTTTCATTCAACATGCATTGCTTCAGCCCTACTATGCTCAGATGGCTGGGAATGCCACAGTTCCCTTTCTACTCTCTGGGGTGAGCCCAGTGTCTGGGCAGTGTCTGCAATTCCTGCAAGTGCACCTCAGATTTTTGTCACTAAACTGAAGACCATATCATTCTCTACCTGGCTTCTTGCGCTGTGAGATGAATTGGCTAGGGTAGGCTGCTACTGCTAAGTCGCTTCAGTCGTGTCCGACTCTGTGCGACCCCATAGACGGCAGCCCACCAGGCTCCCCCGTCCCTGGGATTCTCCAGGCAAGAACACTGGAGCGGGTTGCCATTTCCTTCTCCAATGCATGAAAGTGAAAAGTGAAGGTGAAGTCGCTCAGTCGTGTCCAACTCAGCGACCCCATGGACTGCAGCCTACCAGGCTCCTCCGCCCATGAGATTTTCCAGGCAACAGTACTGGAGTGGCGTGCCATTGCCTTCTCTGAGGGTAGGCTAGCGGAAATCAATTAGACTTCAGAACGTCCATGGGTCAGACAGAGGTTTACTGTTGCTCACATTCAGTCCAGGGCAGGTGTGCTGGGGGCTTTGCTCCCCGGGACTGTGACTCCAGTCTTTATCAGCTGTATTACTTCAAGTCACTTCCTTTACCTCTCAGAGCCTAGACTTCCTCCATCTCAAGTGGGAATAATAACTTGCTTACCTCATAGGTGAGGGCTGCTAAAGTACCTGGAGTACCGGAAATGTTAGCTGTTAGGCATGATTTCTAATTCAACTTTTTATTTTTATCGGAGATATAAAGACACTACAGAGTAGAGTCCTCACCATCCTGGATGAGAGACAGGAGATGAAGAATCTCATGATTCTGAATTGCAGAGGCACAAAAGTATGCAGGGATTTGCACTTGTGCGTGTGTGCCTACCTGAGCCGGCAGGGATGGCAACCCACTCCAGTATTCTTGCCTAGAGAATTCTATAGACAGAGGAGCCTGACAGGCTACAGTCCATGGGGTCACAAAGAGTCAGACATGACTGAGTGACTAACACACGTGCATGCATGCACACACCCACACACAGACACAGACACACACAACACTCACAACCTATACCATCACCATCCAGGCGGTCAGTCCCCAGCTGTGCCTGCGGCCTTCTGAGTAGATGCAGGTGCTGAGCAGATCCACAGGTAGCATCGGTGTTCACAACTCAACATTTAGCTGTGGAGCGTGACAATCATTTGTTTTTGTTTCAGGGAGAGAATGAGTATTTTTTGAGTTGCGTGCTTGGTGCTTTTAACACTTCAACTCACTGAATTCTCACCACAACCTGGTATGTGCGTGTGTGTGTGTGTGCTTAGTCACTCAGTCGTATCTGACTCTGCGACTCCAGGGACTGTGTCTGGCCAGGCTCCCCTGTCCATGGGATTCTCCAGGCAAGAATACTGGAGTGGGTAGCCATTCCCTTCTCCAGGGGGATTCTCCCGACCCAGGGATTGAACCCGGGTCTCCTTCAGTGCAGGTGGATTCTTTACTGTCTAAGCCGCCATAGAAAATGGAAGTGCTGGGAGTTGAAGTAATTGGCCCATAAAACATTTAGCTACCAGGGAAGAAACAGAGATGGAGATCAAGCTTAGGTCTTTCTCCAGGGCTCTTTCCAGTGAGCCATGAGGTCTCTCTGCAAGCAGATTGCAGACACTTTGAAGGTAGGGCTGATGTCCTGAAGCTTTTCTGGATCTTCCCTTTGCTCGAGTGGAATGGCTGCTTAACTAACTCTGAAGGCTGTTGTGTAGGAGGGAGAAACTGTCATCTCAGTCCTGGAATTGGCCCTGTTGCAGGTAAACACAGGTAAACACAAGGGTCTAGGCCATAGGAATGTTGATTGCACCATGACAATAGTCCCCTTGAGCAGCTGTGGGTTCTAGTCCTGCATGCGGGCTGCCTCCTGAGACTGCCCTAAGACACAGGGCTTCCCACACCTGGCATTAGTCATGGTCTGAGCCTGAAACACTTGCCCCAGCCCATCCCTATTTCTTGGCTTTTGGCTTCCTGACTCATTTTCTCATTTCGGCCTGGCCTCTTCATAGCTTTGACCCTCTGATCTATTTCCCAACTCTGATTTCTTCCTTCTCCCTTGATGACATTGATCATTAACCTCTGGAGCGGTGTCTCAGGTGGCTCTGACCTTGTCCCTGAGCCCCAGATGGTGTCCAGAGATGAGAGAGAAGCAGAGTATCCAAGGACGAGAATCTCCTGCTTCCTGGCTGGCAGGGAAAGGGGCAGCGGGCAGCATGGGCCAAAGGCCTTTGCCCTTCATAGCCTGGACGTGTGCTGCGCCACCAGCAAGCCAAAGTCAGCAGCAAGAAGATGGTTGGCTGGCCTCTCTGCCTTCTTGTCCAGCCTCCTGGGCCGGTGGACCCCGCCCCAGCCTCAACCCTGAGTCTGTCTCCTTCTCTCCATGAACTTCATTCAGGCTCCGTTGGCCTCCCTGGCCACCATCACTCCTAACCCAGGCTCCCTCCGCACTTTGAATTTCCCTTCCATAACAGCGCCTGGCCCTCAGCATCACCACTGCCCAGATGCTGGTCTGTCTTCCCTCAGCTTACAAGACAGACACTTGTTCACCCTTGGGCCCCCCAGCACCTCCTGCAGTGCCTGGCGCACTGTAGGGGCTTACTTGATGTTTGTTGAAGTGGGCCCATCCTCAGAGCACTCTCCTCTCTCCACAAGGAAAATGTCCCAAGCCTGCTCATTCCTTATCCAAAAGTCCTTCAGCCTTCAGAGGTAGCCCTCCTAGACCCCATGCTCAAGACAACTTGGGTGGGCCCCTCTGGTCGGGTGGTGTGGGAAAACAACCTCCCGTTACTATGTAATCCTGCCCTGCGTTGGTCACCACAACCCCGCCAGCCCCCAGGGAACACGGCTCACGCCTTGGGCCAGAGACCAGAACCTGGTGGGAGGCCTAGGGTAGGTCCGAGTTGGAAGAGAGACAAGAGTAGAACCCATGGGGGACCGAGTGTTTCCCGGGAGTGGAAAGCAAGATGGCAGCCACCACGAGACCATGAACGAGGGCAGCCAGGCGAGGTGCCCGCGGCCTTAGCCCAGGCTTTTGGGGTGACGTGTTGTCACCAGAGGATTGGAAACCTGTACTTTGGGAACTTGGCAGCTGGGGCTGGGTTTTTCGTGTTTTCTGTAATTATTTCCCTTTTGTTCTCCCTTAGTATTTAGTAAAGTCCTTTGTGAAAATGCCAGCTGGTCTCAGCTGTGCGAAGTGGAATGACAAAGGGGTACTCTGTGCGTGCTTGGGACCTCGCTTAGTGGCAACAGCGAAGTCAAGGCGCAGCAGGGGCACAGGGGCCGCAGCCAGCACCTCGTGCCCTTCCTTCCAGGCTCTTCCAGGTTCCAGCCTGGGCTTTATCGAAACCAGAGGAGCTGGAGGACTGGCAGGCTGTTTTGAGGGAAGGCATTTGTTCAGATCCCCGAGTTATCAAAGCTCTCGAGAAATCCAGAGGCCAGCACCTGCTGTGCTCCGGCTACCCAACCAGAGCCCATCCTCCCAGGGCAGGGGGCTGGAGGGCTGCGTGGGGGTCCTTGACCAGCTGTTCTCCTGAAACTGGGCCCTTGAGCTGCACCATAACTGCCTGCCCATCCTGCCCCCATAGCTCAGGGCCCTTGCTAAGCCTTGGTCCCCCACCTGCCTGCTGCCCACTGGGATGGACACGGTGGGTCCCTTCCCAGCTGCCGAGCTGTTCGACGTCCCATGTCCCATGACGACGCCCCCTTTTCCTCCCAGCCCCTCCTCTCCTTCCCTTTGTGTGTCCCAGCTGCCCTGGTGAGAGGGGCCAAGGAGACCGTCCTCCTTAGGAACAATCTCCCCTTTCTCTCTGGGGTGTAAGTGATACAGGAGAAGAGGAAGCAATTTGTAACTAATCGGCTGTGATGTGGAACAGAGCTCTCTGAGAACTGGAGGGCCTGTGACAGCTCGGGGCCGTCCTTCCCCCGCAACAACAGCTGGGCGGCTGGTGTGGCAGGTCAGCCTCCTCCTCCCCCACTCCGCCAAGGAGGCCTGAGGGCAGAGGGCAGGGGGCCTCTCTTGCCCGCCCCGTGTAGCACCTCCGGCGTGCCTGGCAAGCTGCAGAAGGGAGAAGGATGGAAGAGCACTCGGAGACTCTATGAGGAGGCAGTGTCTGGCAGGGCTTGAGAGCTTGTCTCTTTCTAGCTGTGTGGCCTTGGGCAAGTCTTTCCAGCTTTCTAACCCCATCTTTAGTGGCTGGATTTAAGTGAGAAAGCAGAAGTCGATCACATAGCAGAGTGCATGGTACCTTGTGTTTAATAACTTCAGCCGTTATCATCATTTCCTGGGGAGAGGGGGACGGCATGGGCCAGATTACCCCCTCTAAGCGTCATGCAGACATTCCATGGTCACCATGGTTACCATGGATGGCAGGAAAGCCATCCCAGAGGAGGCAAGGCTTCCAGGCTAGTCCTCTGACCTCCAAGGGGGTGGAGTCAACCTCAGAGACCTCCTTCTCCATAGCACTGGAGTGTCAGGAGAGGAGAGGGCACCCCATGCACCCCCATCCTTGGGCCCCTTCTCTGTGCCGTTCACCCAAGGAAACAGAGATGCTTTTGGGTCATAGACAATCACAGATCATTGTGAATTGGCCTCTGAAGAACCAGAGTCCAGGTGCAAAGTGCTATGGGAACGCCAAGAGGGAAAGAGGATGCTGGTGTGTGTGTATCTGTGTGTGTCCGTGCGTGCATGTAGGAATGAGAGATCCAAATCAATATTGAATCTCCCTGGCCTGGGAACCCTGACCATTCCTTCCCCTAGGGGAGGCCTCCACCCAGAAGCTAGAAGGGAGATGGGCCCTAGAACCAGAGCCTGATCTCCTAGGGGAAGGAGGCTGAAAGCCCCAGCTGTGTCTTCCGGGTGGCAGTGTGACAAAAGTCTTCTGCAGGGACTCCTCCCAAAGGAAAAAAGTCATGCCTGCTTTCTGGTGGCAACCGAAGGACTTCCTAGCACCTGGAAGGAATGGGGGGATTTGGGGAGAAGTAGAAGAAAATAGCAACCAGAAGACCCATCCCAGCCCCTCACCCTCGAAGCACCATGTCCAGAGGCTGCAGAGTCTGGGGAGCCAGCCAGCCTGTCCTCCGTCCGGCCTCCCGGAGTTGGCAGGGCACAAAGGACCTAGAGTCTTGGCTCAGCGCTCCCCCGATGTTGGGAGCCCAGGGGGCGGTGAGGGGCTCCTGTTCTCGTCAGGAATGACGCTGCCTCTGTTATGGGTCGAAAGGTTAGTGGAGACAGTATAGACTAAACATCTCATAATTGGAATGGTGTAGATCTGGGTGAGGTTTGCTTTGAGGGCCCGTATCTGTTCCATTTTAATGTCATCCTTTAGAGTGTTAGTCCCTGGTCAAGCTGTCATTCTGCACTTCAGAGGGAGGGGGCCAGGCCGGTGAATAGGCTGGACTCTGGGCTACAATGGGGAAGAGAAGGAGCTGCGTCCTCTGTGGGTCCTTCATTTATTCAGCCCTACCCTGTACCAGGCCCTGGGCTCGCTGTGGGGGACACCAAGACCATGATGGTGCTGGAGGAGCTTCTGGTCTTAAATAACACCAAGTCCATGCAGAACAAAACCGTCCAGGGTCTCTGCTGCAGACCCATGGTAGCATGCAGGTGAGCGGCTCTTACCTTAGACGTCTGTCCGCTGGAGGGCATTCTAACATAGAAGAGTGTTCCAGAGACTTGCCAGGAGGTCCACAGAGCAGGCAAGGAAGGTTTCACATGGAGAAGGTGATGCTTGTGCAGCATTTCACAGGATGATGGAAGTTTATCAGGAATCGAAGAGGGGAAAGAGCATTCTGGTCAAGGGGAGTAACCTGGTGAGGCATGGATTATTTGAAGGACATAGAAGACTCTGGTGGGGCTGGACAGAGAGCAGGCCTGGGAGAGTATGCATCCGTACCTGAAGAAGAGGCTGGAAAAGAAGGCTGGAGTCAGATTGTAAAGAGCTTTGAAGGCCATACTGCGAGTTTGCAGTTAATTCCAAGGGCTCCAGGGAGCCACTGCAGGTTCTTGAATAAGAGAGTGATATGGCCAGAGGTGGAGGGTTGGCCTGGAGGCAGGCAGGCCAGATCTGTGCTTATGATAGAGCTGAGAGAGGTTTGACTCAGGACAGTGGCTGTGTGAAGAGATGAGATAAGATCTATTGTCCCCCAGATAGAAGAGCTCATTTCCCAGCTGTGTCTGGAGCTGGCAGTGACCTTATGACCAAGTTCTGGCCAACCCTTGCCCCTGAGGGCTTCTGAAGAGTTTTGGGTGTAAGGGAAAATTTGGAATTTGGACTTTGAAGAGTCCCCTTAAAGAAGAAGCATGCTTTGCTTCTCTAAGCTTTTGCCTGGAACTCAAATATGATGGCAGGAGCTCTTGCAGTCATCTTAGACCTTGAAGATGAGTTGAAAGGAAATTGGATCCCTGAAAACTTTGCAGAGTCTTCATACCAGCCCTGGCTATTAATGTCCAAAATTATTTTATGTGAGGAGAAAATAAACTTCCATCTTGTTTAAGTCATCACTTTGGAGTTTTCTGTTAACAAATGTGCTCGTCCACATTTTGCCATATAAAGGTAAGAGCATGAGTTCCACAGTTTTATATGAGTCTTAGAGAAAAAAGCTGCATTCTTCCATGGCTTATCCTGGAGAGTGAATCGGATCACTGCTTCCTGGGGAGAATTGGTGCTCTCCCATCCCCTCTCAGCTCTTAGTTCGAAACAGGAATGGGGAGGCCACAGTTAAACATACAGATGTTGCGGCCCAGCTGAGCTGGACCTGCCTCCCCAGCTGCATCCCTCTTTTCCCAGCTCTCATCTTCTTCCAGAAAGCACAGGAAGGAAAGTGTGTTGGGGGCAAGGGGTGCAGAGGGGAGCCAGATTAGTTCCTCTTATGGTTGGATTCCCAGGGGTGGAGGAGACAGAAAGTCTAGCAGAGCTTTCAGCAGACAGACAGAGGTCCTCCAGCCAGCCCCCTGGCCCCTGGCTCTCTTATGAGTCAAAGAACACTTGGCTGCTTCTCCTCTTCCTCCAGCTCCCGTCATCTTGGAGAACAGGGGCCTCGAATCTATAGCCCAGGAGACTCTAAGAGGGCAGAACTGGCTCCTGCCTTAGTAGCGTAGGGTGGAGGTGGGAGATGGGGGTGGAGGTGGATCTGACAGCTGCACTCTACTTTCCAGCTCTCGCTTTAGAACAGGACAGCTTTGGGGAGTCCCATTCTCCCCAATTATGAATCAAGTGCTCCAGATGACTTCATATAGTGTGAATCACTTCCCTACATTTCTTCCAGGAACCTTCAAGAGTTCTCCAGAACCCACATTTACTGAGCACTTGCTATGTGTCAGATAGCATGTACACATGTGATATCTCACTCTATCCTCACAATAGCCCTGAGACTTGGCATCACCACATCTTAGTGCTGAGAATGGTAAGGCACCAACAGGTTAAGTAATTTGCCTCAGGTCACCTAGCCAGTGAGTAGCCAAGCTGGAACTTGTCATGTGATACTAGACACGTGACTCCAAAGACCAGGGTTTTTGTGCTGGACAAACCTGGGGAGCTCTGCTAGCAGCGGAGGCCTGTGCTCAAAGTCACAGAGGGCAGTTTCCAGGTCTTCCCAGCCCTAGATGAGGTTGTGAAGGGTCCTTGGCACCCTCCCTTTCTAGCCCTCCTGCCTCTCACCCCATTTTACCACCCTCTGTTCCTCCAGGCTCATCTCTACTTCTCGTTTTTTACATGCAAAAGGGTTTGAATGACACTGGATTTGATTCGACCACTCAGTGTGCTGAAAACATACCGTGATGCAGTCAGATGAGGGGGTGGAAGGGGCTTGTCCAGGGCCACAGATGAGAGCGTAGGCGTTAGGACAGTGCTCAGTTTCCCAGCTTCCAGCGGATACTTGGATATGGCAAATCTCTTATGCCCCACGAAGCCTGACCTCTGACCTCAAGTCTTTTAGCCCTTTGTGCATGACATTTATCCTGTTCCAGGCCCTGTGCTGGGTTGTTCTGGGGGAGATTCTGAGACTTAAACACTCTCAGCCCCTGACACATCCAAAACCTGGCAGTACGAGGAGGAAAAGCTGAGAAGTCACCGCTAAGACCAGAGCCAGTATAAGCAGTGATGGGTGGGCGGGCGGAGCCTCAGAAGAGTCAACCTGAGGGATCACTCCCTGCGAGGGTGCCTGCCTCCTCCAGGGACCACGTGCCGCGATCGTGAAGCTGGCCAAATCCTAGTTCCGCCTACACTCTTGTTTGTTTGTTTTAGATCGATTTTTTTTAAACTTATAAAACATTTTTAAAGGAAACATTATATCACTACTTTAAATAGTAAAGTAACTGTAAAAATAAATTATAACCGGATATGGCCAGGGAAGACTCTGAGTCTGAGGCCTGCTCTTTTTGTTTTGGACAGGACATTTAGGTGTTAGAGATATATTAACTCCTAACTGAGGTTTTGTCTTGAACTCACTAGAAGCATAGAGAGAGAATTGGAAAGGGAACAATCTTTCCACGTTATGACTCGATCGTATTCAAGGTGAGCTAAAATCATCTCAAACACACCCCAAATCATCTCATATGCTGTCCATACTTTGAGAACCAGTGGCATAGAAAAATGAACGTTCCAATTCCATAGTCAGGATAGGTGTAACGTCTGGGGAGCAGACCCTCGTTGGCAAGCTCCGCTGGGCAATATGGAAGGCTTAAGTCATTCCCTCTCTTAAAAAGAACAAAAAGGATAGGCAAGCTTCTCAGTTTTGGTACATGTTTTTACAACTTGCAAAGAGTTGTTTTTGTTTTTTCTTTTTTCCCCAAGCATATGAAACTCAAAGCCTTATGCAGCCCAAAAGATCTCTGGGTAATTTTCCTCTCTATTATGGCTGAGAAAGCTCAGGTAGAGGTCACAAGGCCCACACAAGGTCATCCAGCAAGTTATCCCACAAAAGACTTTGCAAATGCCTGATGGTCCTCTCTAGTCGCCCTGTCCTCGGGTAGGTGAACACAGCATCACTCTGTGTGGGAAGCCTGTCCCGCGTTGCAGCAAACCCAGACCCACGGAGGCTGGTCCTCGAAGAAGAGTTTCTGGAAGAGCCATCCTGGGAGTCTGATCTCTGCCCTGAAATAGGACTCACCTGCCGGTGGGGATCTCTCTGTTCTTAATGCCCACTGTCCCCACCCTGTGGGTCCCAGTGGGCACTCAGGGGAAAGAAGGACAAAGGAGGTACAAAAACTGAGGGAAGTGGGATGGGTCACTGTCTGGAGGCTGAGATGTGCCCTCTAGTGTCAAAGGCCTGGGATGGGGGCCTCGGTTCCTGGCCTGTACCTGCCTCGCAGAGGACAGCTCATCTGCAAGCATATCACCTAAGGTTCCTCTGACACTTTGCATCCTCTTCCTGGTCCAGGTCCAAAAAACCCCATTCCCAGGCCTCTGGCCTAGCCAGGCCTTCTCAGCTCAGGGCGGGCTCTTGCACCGAGGGACACACCTTTCATAACTGGTCTCAGCAATGCTTTCCCTTCCGCTGAGACTCACCTCTTACATTCAGGGTGTGGCCTGGCAGTATAAACAGCCACTTTGTTTTAATTAAACAAATACAGTCAGCCCTCTGCATTCGAGGGTTCTGAATCCAAGGATTCAATCACCCATGGACTGAAAATATTCAGGAGAAAAATTCCAGTAATTTCCAAAAAGCAAACTTGGATTTGCTGCACATTGACAACTATTTACATAGCACTTACATTGTATTAGGTATTATAAGTAATCTAAAGATGATTTAAAGTATATGAGAGGGATTCCCTGGTGGTCCAGTGGTGAAGAATCCACCTGCCAATGCAGGGAGCATGGGCTCGATCCCTGGTCTGGGAAGATTCTACATGCTGCGGGACAACTAAGCCCATGCACCGCAACTACAGAAACCCTGAAGCCCTGAGTGTCCCAGAGGCCCTGCTCTGCAACGAGAGAAGCCCTTGCAACGAGAGGCCCGAGAACTGCAACTAGAGAGCAGGCCCCCCGTCTCAGAAACTACAGAAAGCCCGCACGCAGCAACGAAGACCCAGCACAGCCCCAAATAAATAATGAAATTTTAAAACCTACAGAATTTAAGTATGTGGGAGGATGTGCATGCATAGGGTATATGCAAGTACTATGCCAATTATATCAGGGACCTAAGCATCAGCAGGTGGTGGTCCTGGAACCAATTCCCCAGTAGATACCGAGAGACGACTATATATCCATTGTAGAAAATATGAATTAACATAAAGAGTAAAATAAAAACCACCCAACCTCGTCACTCAGAGAAAACCTCTATCAATATTTTGTTTGATATTCATCTAGATTTCTTTCTAAGCATGCATGCTGCTGCTGCTAAGTCACTTCAGTTATGTCTGACTCTGTGCGACCCCATAGACGGCAGCCCACCAGGCTCCGCCGTCCCTGGGATTCTCCAGATAAGAACACTGGAGTGGCTTGCCATTTCCTTCTCCAATGCATCAAAGTGAAAAGTGAAAGTGAAGTTGCTCAGTTATGTCCGACTCTTAGCGACCCCATGGACTGCAGCCTACTAGGCTTCTCCATCCATGGGATTTTCCAGGCAAGGGTACTGGAGTGGGGTGCCATTGCCTTCTCCGCTAAGCATGCATCGCTTTTTAAAAATAAGAATGGCATCATATTGCTTGTAGCATGCTATTCTTCATTTTATCATATTTTGGTAATATCTTTTCCTATGAGTAGTAAAAATTCTATAGTCTCGCTGCTTGAAGTGTGTGGTCCAGGGACCAGCAGCATTGACATCCCCTAGGAACTTGCTGAAAATGCAGGATTTTAGGTATCACCCCCAGACCTGTTAAATCAAAATATTCATTTTAACAAGATCCCAAGGATATTCTTGCCCACATTAACATTTGAGAATGCTGCTATCTGGCATCATTTTTCATGGTTGTAGTTCCAGAGAAGACTTATCACTGTGTGATTAAATTTTTCTTTTCAAATCCACCTATAATTGGACATTCAGTTTGTATCTAATGTTTTCTCCATTATTAACAGTGCTACGATGAGCATGTGGGCTTCCCTGGTAGCTCAGTTGGTAAAGAACCCGCCTGCAATGCAGGAGACCCCGGTTCAACTCCTGGGTCGGGTAGATCCCCTGGAGAAGGGAAAGGCTGCCCACTCCAGTATTCTGGCCTAGAGAATTCCATGGACTGTATAGTCTATGCGGTCGCAAAGAGCTGGACATGACTGAGTGACTTTCACATACGTATTTATTGTTTGCGTCCCTTACATGCTTAGAAGTAGAATTTCTGGGTCAAAGGCTTTTGAGGCTTACTGTCAAGTTCCCTAGAGTAAAGCCGTTCCATTCCTCCCTACCATGTCCAGAATGAGGAGATGCCACACCTTGGCAGGCCTTACTATCATCATTCTTTTTTTACATCTTTGCCATTAGGTCTGGGAAAGACTTGGGATTGTTTTGCATACATTTTCTTGGTTATTGGGGAGTTGAGTTGAACATTCTCCCTCCAAGTGAGCTTTAGCCACTTGCATTTGTTCTGACTGTCTGCTGGGTTTTATTTATTTACTTATTTTTAATTAGAGGATAATTGCTTTAGCATGTTGTGCCGGTTCCTGCATACATCAACATGAATCAGCCATGTGTAGACA
Source organism: Bos mutus (assembly GCF_027580195.1). Lineage (NCBI taxonomy): Eukaryota > Metazoa > Chordata > Mammalia > Artiodactyla > Bovidae > Bos > Bos mutus. The sequence goes on along the minus strand of NC_091626.1, from coordinate 22,504,875 downwards.
TATGTCACCTCCCTCGTGAACCACCCTCTCACCTGCCAGCCCATCCCACCCCTCTCGGTTGTCTCAGAGCACTCTGCTGGAGTGTTTGTGATACCCCGAGCCCACCGAGATAGTGGGAGATGCCGCCAGAAGGCTGGCCCAAGTCCAGTCTTGGTGTAGAGTTCTGTGCGGACACTCCTGTTGCTGCTGCCAAGGGGGCACAGTAGGCTGGGGCCAAACTCAGGACCCCCCTTCCCTGGTTCTCTTGTGGACCCCACGCCCAACCAAGCCCCCCACCCCCCTTGTGGGGGTTGGCTGCCCTTTGGTATGATGTTCTCTGGCCTGACTAGGCACCCCACGTCTCCCAATACAGGCCTGCCAGGTGTGCTGGGGTAGCCGGCGACCAGGACAATTCAGGGAAGTGACCCTGCCCCGTGGCTGAGCACCTGCCCCAGCAAGCATTGTGAGCCACCCACTGGCCAGTGGGGCTGAAGCTGCTGACGGTGGCAGCAGGAAACGGTGCTTACTCAGCCCCGGCCGCATGCATGTTGGCTGCCTCCCTCCGCCCAGCCTTCCTCCGGGGCACAGCTCATCCAGCAAGCAGCTGGGGGAAGCCGTGCCTGGGGAGGAAACTGGGGTAGGGACTACCCCCCTACATCCCCCAACAAAGCTGCACCTGCGCCTGGCCGGCCCTGCCACCTGTTGCCTGGCTAGGCATGAAGCCTGCCTGGGGGCCTCGGTGGCCAGTCAGGCACAGGGCTGGGACAGGGGCGGGTCCTGGCCCCACAGTCTTCAAGCTTAGAGCCAGACCACAAGTTGACGTCTACCTGCTCACTCCCCACAGCCACTGGGAGGTATGTAGGTAGAAGGAAATGACAACCCACTCCAATATTCTTGCCTGGAAAATCCCGTGGATGGAGGAGCCTGGTAGACTACAGTCCATGGGGTTGCAAAGAGTTGGACACGACTGAGCGACTTCACTTTCACTTTCTTTCTGACAAGCAAGGAAATCAAAGCTCAGAAAACAAGGGTAATAATTGCCTGACCCTAAGATCACATTGTTCAGTGCCAGGAACTCTGCAGAATACTTTGCAACACTAACTCACCCGAGTCTCACAGGAATCATCTGTGCAAGAGCAGACCCATTTTCACCGAAGTCACCAAGGCGTGGAGCGATGAAGGCTCTTGGTCCACGTCACAGAGCCTTGGAAGGGCAGGTCTGAGTGTCTCACTCCAAAGCGCACATCCTCAGCCATCCCAAACACCAGCCCACCGGGTGATCCGTCTAGAGCCCCAGATCCAGCGGGGCACGTAGCAATGGGAACGTTGGGAGGGGCAGGCCCACTCAGGCCCACCCTTCATGAGATTGTCTCAGCACTGGCCCTGCCCCCCAACAGGAGCACCCACGACGACCCTCATGGGGCTGCTTGGTGGGAGTCACCTGACCCTGGGCCTCTGTCTCACCATCCACTACTATGTCTCCTTCTGTGACCAGATGTCCTCGGGGACTGTCTCAGAGGCTGTATCCTCTGGCTGTTCCCACCCTGCTGCTTCATTCTGACTCTGGGACCCTATGGCTCCTTTCTCTGCAAAAGGGGCTGAGAGGGAGTATGCATAGAATGTGGCAGACTGGAGATGGCACCAGAGGCCACAGGCAGCAGAAAAGTGTCTCCTGGCTGGGAGCTGCATGGATGGAGGAGAAAGCAGAGGGAAGGGAGTGAGGAGCCTGCTCGGGGACTGGGGGCCCAGGGGGCAGGTGTCTGGAGGATGAGAGGAGCCTACTCCACAGAACTAGGGAGGAGGCAGCAGCCCGGCATGACCGCTCCCCGCTCCCAACAACGCCCAGCCTCCTTTCATCTTCTACAGTGGCGGTAGTGGCCCCAGGCTGTCCCAAGGGCTGCAACAGCTGTTGCTGCTGATGCAAGCTGTTGGCTGCAGGTAGGGCTGGGGTGGGAAGGGAGGGCCAGGAGGAAGGAGGGAGTTGATCTCAGAGTGAGGGTCTCTGCATGATGACAAGCTTTCTCCAAATTTGCAAGATGGGACTGCGGGTTTTCAACCAGATTCACTTTTGTCCTAAGTGGGGCTCAAGGCCAGACCTCAAGGCCTTTGGCAATCAGGTTGGGGTCCAACCACCAGCTGTCAGGGCAGCTTGTATCACTTAAGACTGCACGGAAAGGCCTGGAGAAATACGTGGCAATGGACAAGCCCATGGGTGTGCCAGGGGGAATCCTACACTGTAGGGCTCAGAAGGGGTTTACCCAGCAGCTTTCTTTCAGCCCTTGCCTCTTCCCAGCAGTGTCTCCTGGATCTGGGCTAAGTTGAACGTCAGCCAGCCAAGCTGGCTGGCCTCTGTATGGATTTGGGTCAGACAGCTGGGATATGGTGTTTCCCGCTCTGGTGGGTTTGCAGCCTGGGGCACTGGGCCTCTTGGCCACAGCTCTCAGCAGGATGGCAGGGTTACAGTGGGGTAGAGGTTGGCAAGAATGGCTTTAGTGAGGTTTCCAAGGGAGGGGATGTGTCAAAGGATCAGAGCCAGGTGGTCCCCATAGCTCTACCTTTTCTCTATCCAGGTGACCTTGAGACATGAGTGATCCCTGGGGAAGGCCAGCCAACTGGCCCTGAAGGCTCCTTCTGTGTCCTCACCCCAGGGCTCTCACTCATTCAGGAGAAGAGTTCTCCTCTCGAGATCAGGTCAGCCTGCCCTAGGATAACATCATGCACTGTTCAGTGGCCTCATTTTGGATGTCCTGGTGAACTTGGACATAGCTGTTGGTACTCCTGATTCCAGGCTAGATGCTGTGTGCAGCTCCTCAAGACAACCTGTGCTTGGCTCTATGAGCAGCATGTGAAAAATAACACAGCCCTCTCCCCATTCCCCAGCTGTCAGGTCCAGCTTCAGGCCTTCTTCCCATCCTTCCTTGTCTGGACCACTCCTGTCCGTCCTTGGAAGCCCATGTCAGACGTGAAGCTCTTTCCTCTCCGCTCTGGGCTCTCGTTTCACAAGGCATCGAGTGAACGAAGCTTCCTAAGGAGCCGTTCTTATCTTGACACTCTCCAGCTCAAACATTTGCTGTGGCTCTCCGTCACAAAAGACCTTTTACACTCTCTAGCTGCTGCATCATCCCCTAGGCTGTGCCAGAGAACCCTCCACTCCAGTCAAGCCGTCCCCAAGCCTTGCCCCAATCTTGGCCTGAAACTCTTCCTTCTCTGCTCCCCTGCTCAGACCAGACTCTCTTCCTGGAACACGTCACCACACCTACCTATTGAAATTCTACCCACTCTGCAAGGCCTGGGGTCTCCTTGTACCCTGGGAGGCTGATGGCTCCCAAAAGGGCATGGGAGAAAACTTCCCTTGTGGACCCAGTGTTCCTCTTCCCATGCTCTCTAGAGTTAACGGCTTTGGAATGACTTCCATGGTATATTCCATATTGTAAATCAAGCAGCAGCTGAAAACCTTCCCTTAATGTTCCGTGTGATTCCACATGAAGCGTATCATTGTATGGAGATGAATATTTGTACCTTCGTGGGAAGATATAAGGCAGCATGTGCACACGGAGCTATGTGTGGGCTTGGAAATGTGTGGAAATGAGTGTGCCTCTGCTTGTGTGAAAGTGGGTGTGTGCACGTGTGTGCACGTGAGCCTGTGCAGGTGATCCTGCGCTCATGGACCAAAGCATGCGCTTTGGGGGGGTGTGTAGAGAAGGCGTGTGCTGGAGAATTCTGGAGAATTCTGCTGGAGAATCTGTGCATGCCAGTGTCCATATCCTGGTGTACTTCCTTCTGCCCTGCCCACGGTACTGGGCCCAAGTAAGGCCAAGTACCCAAACAGTCTGCTTTCCACACACCACCCACGCCCAACCTCCAGGGGTGTGAGAAGGGGCTGCACACTGCATCCTGACTTTTGACAGAGATAAATGAAGCATTCCTGTGCGGTTGTCCAGCTGTGGCGATGAGCATCTGTGAGTGGCAGGGGTCTGGTCCCATGGTGACCTGGCCCCTGGCCCCCAGCCCTCGGGACCCCTTGTGCCCCACAAGGCCAGTGACCGGGCCTAGGAGGGCTCAGGAGGGGTCCAGCAAAAAGGTAATAGCTCGGGCTTCCCTGGCGGTTCAGTGGTAAAGAATCCACCTACCAATGCAGGAGACACGGGTTTGATCCGTGATCCAGAAGGATCCCACGTGTCGTGGAGTAACTAAGCCCGTGCCCCACAGCTATTGAGCCTGCGCTGCAGAGCCCGGGAACCACACCGACTGAGTCCACACACCACTGCTACCGGAGGCTGCGTGTCCTTGAGCCTGTACTCCCCAACAAGAGAAACCACCGCAACGAGAAGCCCATGTGCTGGAACTGGAGAGTAGCCTACATGGCAATGGAGACCCAGCACAGCCAAACATAAATATATAAATAACATGATTTGTCGAAGAAAGAGGTAATGGCTCTGTGCTTGTTCCTGTGCAACAGGAACCCTCCCTGGGTTGCATATGTTGGCTACTGGAGGTGGGAGGACAGAGACAGGGCCAGAGTACCCAGGGAATGCCAGAGCTCCGTGGTCCTCTTTCCTCTGGGAAGTGAACTTCAGAGGAACAAAGCAACAAGTTAGTGCTGAGGGAGGGTCCGTTTGTGTGAACCCACTTTAGGGGGGATGAGGAGCTACAAGTTTACAGCGCAGCAACAAAGCTTAGGCTAGACAGAAGGAAGGAGCGTCCCTCATTGACCAAGGCCACAAAATCCACATCCGTGAAGATCCCCCAGACAGCATCCACATCCATTCACGACATGGTGGAGAGGGTCAGAGGCAGGAGACTGGCCGGGAGTCCTCTGACTCTGAGGGGGCTCAGTCGGGGAGACTGGGGAGAGGATCAGCCTGGCTGGCTTTGTTCACTGCCCCCAAGATGCCTCCCTCCACCCCTCCCACCAAAAACCTTCTTATCCTCCACTTCCTGCCGCCCTCCCCTCACCTCCTAGGGGCTGCCCCAGCCTTGCTCCCAAAGTGGCTTCCTCGCTTCCTCCCTGCTGCTCCAGAATTCGGGAAAGAAGCCACAGAATCCGCCAGCAGACCACCCCCAAAGGGCCAGCCCAGTTCCGCCTGGTCCCTGGAGTGCAGCCCTGTGCCTCCCAGCCACAGGAACAGTGCTTAGAGGCCCAGACTTGGAGGGGTGTCTCGGGAGGGCCGGGCACCTTAGGATGAAAGGGCAGGCCTCAGTGGGCACAGGGCACCCCCACCAGGGTGGCCCCGAGGGAAACAAAGCCAACTGAACAGGAGACTGAACCCTGGGCCACCACCTCCGTGCTGGGTCCCCTCTTCTGAGAGGCTCTGGGGCCCCTGCCTTGTGTTTACTGGTGGCTTCCTCTTGCTCCTGCTGGACTGGCTGTGAGAGAGGACATGGAGAAGTTTTGGGGAGGGTGTGGATGGAGGGTGGGTATCCCCTACACCCTGGGCTCCCTGCCCCTCCTCCTGGAGTTCCTGTGACATCCCTGGGAGGTCTGACCCAGGCAAGCTCAGGGACTTGGGGAGGAGGTCATTAATCATCATTATTTATTATTTCTTATGTAATGGGGGTTATGAAACATGGGACTTTGTATCAGGCACGACTGGGAATATACAAAAGATGGTCCCTACCAGTAAGAACTCCCCTTGGGATTGACCAGGTGGGCCAGGAGCCATCCAGCCACTTGCAGACCAGCCAGGAATGAGGGGTGCAGGCTGGGCTGGGTTGTGGCAAGAGGAAGGCAGCTTTCTGTGACTGCCCACTACCTCTGGGAACCTCGAGGTAGAAAGGGAGCTGGGTTTGGGGCCCTCCTGCACAGCAGCAGGCTCAGATCAGCTCTGGCTCCAGGGTGGCCTGGGTCACAGCTGGAGTTGTCACAATATTGACCCAGGAGGAGATAACATCCAAAAGGCTTGGAGTCCCAGTCGGATAAGGAGGGGTATGTCGCCGGAAAAGATCCCTGGCCCCCAAGGGGATCAAACTAAATGGGGCTTTAATAGGTCTCTTCCAGCTCAGATTTCATGGGTAATTGGAAGCAGGTCTTGAGCTGAGTAGAGAGGGCTGGCCTAGCAGCCTGATGGGCGGTGCCACCTCCACGTCACCCCATACATCCCGCTGAGGCCTCGCCGGGGGGCTTCTGGACTCCCTTTACTCTGCTTCGGAAGTGCTGCTGTTTTAACCCCTTCAGGAGAATAAGGTGGATAAATAGGGAGTCAGAGTTAGCTGGGTGGGGGTGGGGGTGGGAGAAGTGTACACTGAGCCAGATGTGCAGCGGGCCTTCATCCATCATCATTCATTCATTCAACAAAGGTACCTTAACATTTCAAGCTGGCAACAGCCCTGTAGGGGGCTCCCCTGGTGGCTCAGTGGTAAAGAATCTGCCTGCCAGTGTAAGAGACACAGGTTTGATCCCGATCCGGGAGGATTCCACATGCTGCAGAGCAAAGAAGCCGTGTGCCACAACAACTGAGCCTGTGTTCTAGAGGCCAGGAGTTGCAGCTACTGAAGCCCATGAGGCCTAGAGCCCATGCTCTGCAACAAGAGAAGCCACTGCGATGAGAAGCCTGCACACTGCAATTAGAGGGCAGCCCCTGCTCTCCTCAGCTGAAGAAAAGCCCGCATAGCGATGAAGACCCACCACAGCCAAAAATAAATTAAAAAAAAAAAAAGGCTCTAGGTTCATCTACTTCATTAGAACTGACTCACATGTGTTCTTTTTGATGGCTGAGTAATATTCCATTCTGTATATGTACCACAACTTCCTCATCCATTCATCTGTGGATGGACATCTAAGCTGCTTCCATGTCCAAGCTATTGTAAATAGTGCTGCCTAGAGGAGTGGGACCGGGTGGGAGGTGGGAGGGAGGTTTAAGAGGGAGGAGACATGTGTATACCTATGGCTGATTCATGTTGATGTATGGCAGAAACCAACACAATTTTGTAAAGCAATTATTCTCCAATTAAAAATAAATACATTTTTAAAAAGGGAAGGAAGGATTGCATTTCAGTCCCCAGTGTAGCTGGGGCACATATGTTCTTATGCTTGAAGGGGCATTTCTCCTCTAACACCATTGGTAGGTGCTGGCCATTGCCTCTGCCCACTGGTGCTGACCTCAGTTCAGTTCAGTCGCTCAGTCATGTCCGACTCTTTGTGACCCCATGAACCCCAGCACACCAGGCCTCCCTGTCCATCACCAACCCCAGAGTCCACCCAAACCCATGTCCATGGAGTCGGTGATGCCATCCAACCATCTCATCCTCTGTCATCCCCTTCTCCTCCTGCCCTCAATCTTTCCCAGCATTAGGGACTTTCCCAATGAGTTAGCTCTTCACATCAGGTGGCCAAAGTATTGGAGTTTCAGCTTAAGCATCATTCCTTCCAATGAACATCCAGGACTGACCTCCTTTAGGATGGACTGGTTGGATCTCCTTGCAGTCCAAGGGACTCTCAAGAGTCTTCTCCAACATCACAGTTCAAAAGCATCAATTCTTTGGCACTCAGCTTTCTTCACAGTCCAACTCTCACATCCATACATGACCACCAGAAAAACCATAGCCTTGACTAGACGGACCTTTGTTGGCAAACTAATGTCTCTACTTTTTAATATGCTGTCTAGGTTGGTCATAACCTTCCTTCCAAGGAGTAAGCATCTTTTAATTTCATGGCTGCTATCACCATCTGCAGTGATTTTGGAGCCCAGAAAAAGAAAATCTGACACTGTTTCCCCATCTATCTGCCATGAAGTGATGGAACCGGATGCCATGATCTTCGTTTTCTGAATGTTGAGCTTTAAGCCAACATTTTCACTCTCCTCTTTCACTTTCATCAAGAGGCTCTTTAGTTCTTTTTCACTTTCTGCCATAAGGGTGGTGTCATCTGCATATCTGAGGTTATTGATATTTTCCCCAGCAATCTTGATTCCAGCTTGTGCTTCCTCCAGCCCAGCGTTTCTCATGATGTACTCTGCATAGAAGTTAAATAAGCAGGGTGACAGTATACAGCCTTGATGTACTCCTTTTCTTATTTGGAACCAGTCTGTTGTTCCATGTCCAGTTCTAACTGTTGCTTCCTGACCTGCATACAGGTTTCTCAAGAGGCACACAAAAGAACTGTACAAAAAAGATCTTCATGACCCAGATAATCACGATGGTGTGATCACTCACCTAGAGCCAGACATCCTGGAATGTGAAGTCAAGTGGGCCTTAGGAAGCATCACTACGAACAAAGCTAGTGGAGGTGATGGAATTCCAGTTGAGCCATTTCAAATCCTGAAAGATGATGCTGTGAAAGTGCTGCACTCAATATGCCAGCAAATCTGGAAAACTCAGCAGTGGCCACAGGACTGGAAAAGGTCAGTTTTCATTCCAATCTCAAAGAAAGGCAATGCCAAAGAATGCTCAAACCACCACACAATTGCACTCATCTCACATGCTAGTAAAGTAATGCTCAAAATTCTCCAAGCCAGGCTTCAGCAATACGTGAACCGTGAACTTCTAGATGTTCAAGCTGGTTTTAGAAAAGGCAGAGGAACCAGGCATCAAATTGCCAACATCCACTGGATCATGGAAAAAGCAAGAGAGTTCCAGAAAAACATCTATTTCTGCTTTATTGACTATGCCAAAGCCTTTGACCGTGTGGATCACAATAAATTGTGGTGCTGACCTAATGGGCTTCTGTTCTCTCTCTAGGGCTCCAGGTACCTGGCCTCTGATACTTCCTCCAGTGAGAGAGATCCCAGCCAAGACCCTGAGCAGCCAGGAGCGGCTTCTACTCTCAGATGGCTTGGGACACCCCCTCAGGGAGGGGGCTGAGGGGACAGGCCTGTGAGAGGCCAGCCTAACCTGTTCCTCAGACTGAAGTGTAAATAAGACAGGCTTTGAAAAGGTCTTTTCATACTGTTCATGGGGTTCTCAAGGCAAGAATACTGAAGTGGTTTGCCATTCCCTTCTCCAGCGGACCACATTCTGTCAGATCTCTCCACCATGACCCGCCCATCTTGGGTTGCCCCATGGGCATGGCTTAGTTTCATTGAGTTAGACAAGGCTGTGGTCCTAGTGTGATTAGATTGACTAGTTTTCTGTGAGTATGGTTTCATTGTGTCTGCCCTCTAATGCCCTCTTGCAACACCTACCATCTTACTTGGGTTTCTCTTACCTTGGGCATGGGGTATCTCTTCAGGGCTGCTCCAGCAAAGCGCAGCCGTTGCTCCTTACCTTGGACGAGGGGTATTTCCTCACTGCCGCCCTTCCTGACCTTCAACGTGGGATAGCTCCTCTAGGCCCTCCTGCGCCCGTGCAGCCACTGCTTCTTGGACGTGGGGTTGGTCCTCCCGGCCGCCGTCCCTGGTCTCGGGCGTTGGGGCGTGGGGTAGCTCCTCCCGGCCGCCACCCCTGACCTCAGACTTGGGTAGCTCCTCTCGGCCGTTCCTGCACCATCGCAGCCTGGCACTCTCGGCCGCTGCCCCTGACCTGGGAAAGATTAGAGATCTCTTCAAGAAAATTAGAGATACCAAGGGAACATTTCATGCAAGATGGGCTCAATAAAGGACAGAAATGGTATGGACCTAACAGAAGCAGAAGATTTCAAGAAGAGGTGGCAAGAATACACAGAAGAATTGTACAAAAAAGATCTTCAAGTCCCAGATAATCACAATGGTGTGATCACTGACCTAGAGCCAGATATCCTGGAATGTGAAGTCAAGTGGGCCTTAGAAAGCATCACTATGAACAAAGCTAGTGGTGGTGATGGAATTCCAGTTGAGCTATTTCAAATGCTCAAAGATGATGCTGTGAAAGTGCTGCACTCAATAGGCCAGCAAATCTGGAAAACTCAGCAGTGGCCACAAGACTGGAAAATGTCAGTTTTCATTCCAATCTCAAAGAAAGGCAATGCTGGAGAATGCTCAAACTACCGCACAATTGCACTCATCTCACATGCTAGTAAAGTAATGCTCAGAATTCTCCAAGCCAGGCTTCAGCAATATGTGAACGGTGAACTTCCAGATGTTCAAGCTGGTTTTAGAAAAGGCAGAGGAACCAGAGATCAAATTGCCAACATTCGCTGGATCATGGAAAAAGCGAGAGAGTTCCAGAAAAACATCTATTTCTGCTTTATTGACTATGCCAAAGCCTTTGACTGTGTGAATCACAATAAACTGTGGGAAATTCTGAAAGAGATGGGAATACCAGACCACCTGACCTGCCTCTTGAGAAATCTGTATGCAGGTCCGGAAGCAACAGTTAGAACTGGACATGGAACAACAGACTGGTTCCAAATAGGAAAAGGAGTACGTCAAGGCTGTATATTGTCACCCTGCTTATTTAACTTCTATGCAGAGTACATCATGAGAAACGCTGGACTGGAAGAAACACAAGCTGGAATCAAGATTGCAGGGAGAAATATCAATAACCTCAGATATGCAGATGACACCACCCTTATGGCAGAAAGTGAAGAGGAACTAAAAAGCCTCTTGATGAAAGTGAAAGTGAAGAGTGAAAAAGTTGGCTTAAAGCTCAACATTCAGAAAATGAAGATCATGGCATCCGGTCCCATCACTTCATGGGAAATAGATGGGGAAACAGTGGAAACAGTGGAAACAGTGTCAGACTTTATCTTTTTGGGCTCCAAAATCACTGCAGATGGTGACTGCAGCCATGAAATTAAAAGATGCTTACTCCTTGGAAGGAAAGTTATGTCCAACCTAGACAGCATATTAAAAAGTAGAGACATTACTTTGCCAACAAAGGTCCGTCTAGTCAAGGCTATGGTTTTTCCTGTGGTCATATATGGATGTGAGAGTTGGACTGTGAAGAAGGCTGAGCCCTGAAGAATTGATGCTTTTGAACTGTGGTGTTGGAGAAGACTCTTGAGAGTCCCTTGGACTGCAAGGAGATCCAACCAGTCCATTCTGAAGGAGATCACCCCTGGGATTTCTTTGGAAGGAATGATGCTAAAGCTGAAACTCCAGTACTTTGGCCACTTCATGCGAAGAGTTGACTCATTGGAAAAGACTGTGATGCTGGGAGGGATTGGGGGCAGGAGGAGAAGGGGACGACAGAGGATGAGATGGCTGGATGGCATCACTGACTCGATGGACGTGAGTCTGAGTGAACTCCAGGAGTTGTGATGGACAGGGAGGCCTGGCATGCTGCAATTCATGGGGTCGCAAAGAGTCGGACACGACTGAGCGACTGAACTGAGTTGAACTGAAAAGGCCTTGACCCAGGAGCCTCCACACCAGACGCCTCACTTTTCTCCTCCTTGCCTGGGACTTCCAAGGGAAGGAACACAGAGGATGGACAGGAAAGAAAATACCCAGGGCCGCACAGGTAGTCTCCCCCAGCCATACACATGGATGTGCACACTTGTGTGCGCACACACACACATACACACAAACACATACTCTTATGTAGAAAGGAAGAAATTGGCTGAAGTGTAGCACATCTGCCCATCAGAGATGGTGTAAAGGATGCTGCCTGGAGAAGCAGGGTCAGGGCTAGTGGCCCAAGAGCTCTCTATAACTGAGACTGTCTGAAAAATGCGCCCACAAGGACCACCCAGACCTCAAAGAGGATCACAGAGTTTCTCCCACAAGGTACGGAGACCAACTAGGAAAGAGGACACCAATGTGCTCACTTTGCCAAAATCCTTGGCAAACCTACTCTGTGCCAGGCACCGTGCTGGGCCTGGGAGTACAGAGTGCACCTGCATTGGGAATGAGGGGGGCCAGCCAGCAAGAGATGAGTGGACCCCTCCACCTGGGGTAGCCCGAGCAGTCTCTGCAGGGCTCAGAGTGTAGCAAAGCTGAGGCCACAATTAGGATGCAGTCTCACCTTGGAAGCTGCCCCAGCTAGTGCGCAGGTAAAAAGAGCCCCCAAAGACTCATGTCCCCTCCCTGCCCAAAACCCACCCACTCCCACAGTTCTGGCCCTCACTGGGGCCCCAAAAAGAAAATCACTGAGGAGGATTGGATGTCAATTCACAAATGAATCCGAGCAGCACAAGCAGCTATAGAACATGCTGTTCCCTGTGCCTCAGTCCCCTCCCCTGCCCCGTACACCCTGCGGGGCTGCCGGTGGACAGGCCTGGCCCCTGCCTGTCTGCGAGGCCAATTACAGTGGCCTTAATCCCCCTGGTGGCCTGAGTAACAACTGTCTGCCCATTGGTCTCCTTCCCGGGGTTTGTTGGAGGGGATGACCCCTCACAGCTCTCCTCCAAGGAGTAGGAGTGTCAAACAACAGCAATCTGATGGCTGCCATCCAGGTTAACGCCTGACTCCTCTCACTGCCTGCCAGCCTCCTGTGTGTTTGCCTGGCTCTTCTGGGCCCTGGGGTGGAGGGCCTACCAGGGCAGGCCTGGGGCTGTGCATCTCCTGAGTGCTAATGCCATGGCTAAGTTCCAGTGGTGCTGGGGAGGCGGGTGCTCCCTGTTAGCCAGTGCAAATGAGGTACCCGGCTGTTGAGGTCTGCTTGGCATTTCCTGTGTTGGCTTTGGCTGGCGAGGCCAGGCCCGTGGGCTGCCCTCTTGACCCAAACCGAGTCAAGCAGGCATGTCCGGGACTCTAGCGCATACTGACTTCTGTTCTGCGCCCCGCAGGGAGTCCTGTTCTGGAAAAAAAAGATCACTCTTCCCCACCAGGGTTCTCACCGAGCTGTCTTCCCTTGCTTTGTAGATTGCTTTGTAGACCACCTGAGGCCTGGTGGGCCCCTATCCTGCTTTATCTCAGGGCGTGTTCCCCAGGTTGAGCAACGGAGCCCAGGGAATGTGCATCGGATCTCTGAGCTTCCAGTGGCTTCCATCTGTCTCTGGAGTAATTCCCTTAGCTCCAGGCTTAGTCCTTTGACTGGACCTGAAGGACCCTCAGGCAAGGAGTCTGTTCCGGTCATTAGCACCCGCATCCCAGTTGAGAACCTGCGAGCACTCCCTTGGGCAACCCCAGGAGGGCCAGTTTCACCTGCAGGCTTCAGCATTGCTTGCTCTGGTTCCTCGGTCCATGTTTGCTTTGGTTTGGGGTCTCTGGGATACCAGATTGTCCAAAACAAGAAGACTTCATGATGCTCATTTTCCCAAAGAGCAGAGGCTGCAACACAACAGACTCTGTGTACAGTGTGGTCCCCAGCCACTCTATCTGGTTACCCCGTCCCTGCCCCACCAGGTCCCCTTGGGGGCATAGAACACTCCCCATTGCCAATGGCCAGGGATCTCTGGTCTCGAATTTGGCCAGGTTGGGCAGAGGGCAGAGCCAAATCTCAACCCATAGACCATCACGGGTCCACAGCCCTTCCCTCTCTCTTCCTTGAGGGTGCCCCTGAGAGAAGAAGCAGGAAATAGGAATAGTCTAGAACACAGGGTCCAGAGCTAGAGACATCTGAGCATGAATCCCAGCTCTATGATACACCAGCTGTGTGCCTTGAACGAGGAAGCAAATGGCCGTGGAACTCAGTTGCCTTGTCAGTAAAATGGAGAAAGTAGAGGTGCCCATGGCCTAGGGCTTGTGAGAGGAGTCATTGGGCCTTGTTGGTGTTTAGTCACTGTCTTTGCAACCTCATGGACTGTAGCCTGCCAGGTTCCTCTGTCCATGGGATTTCTCAGGCAAGATTACTGGAGTGGGTTGCCAATTTCCTTCTCCGGGGGTCTTTCTGACCCAAGGATTGAACCCGCAACTCCTGCGTTGGCAGGCCGATTCTTTATTGCCAGGCCACGATGGAAGCCCCCACTATAATGGAGGCTTCGACCTTTCTCCAGGAAAGAGAAGTCAAAGCACGAGCATTGTTGGCTTCTTGGGGCCAGACACATGAGTGCTCAGCAATGTGGAAAATATGAGGTGAAGGAAGGAAAAGGCTCTGGATTTCCTATACTGCTTGAGGGAGGAGCAGTAGGCCGGATTCTTCTGGCAAGTTTGGGGTGATATTTATCAAGAAGACTGCGGAGTGTTTCTCATCTTTATGAGCAATTCCACTTCTGGTACTCTATCTTGGAAAATAATCTGAAATGTCAGAAGTCAGGCAGAGCTGTAGGAAGGCCGGGAAAAAATGTCTTCAAAGATGTTCTTCTCAGTGTCATTTATAGTAGCAAACATACAAAGAAGATATCGCAGTATCCAATGGTAGGAGACTGGTTAAGCATGTTATGCTATATCATCTACATAAGGAATTAAAGAATGAGCACTGTAAGTCGTGTCTAGGAAAAAATTTTTATGACATGGCAACATCTGAGTAAAAAAAAATCAGGATATCTAACTACTGACAAAGTATTATCTTAATTATGTGAAAAATTGGTAATGAATAGAGAAACAAAACGTGAAAATATATATAGAACATTATTATTCCACTCAAAAAGAAAGGAATTCTGACAAATACTACAACATGAATGAACCTTAGAGCCATTATGCTAAGTGAAATAAGCCAGGCAGAAAAGGACAATTATGGTATGATTTATATGAGGTACCCAAAGTAGTCAAATTCTTTGAGACAGAGGTGGTTGCTAGGGGCTTGAGGGAGTGGACAGTTATTATTTAATCAGGCAGAGATTCAGTGTGAGAAGATAAAAAGTGCCGATGACGGCGGTTCCACGAGAATATAAACATACATTTAAAAACGACTATATTTTTTAAAATGGTGAAAATGGTAAATTTTCTTTTATTTTACCTCTTTTTTTTTTTTTTTTAAAAAAAAAGGAGGTCATAGGGGAAATACATCAAAATGCCCTTAATGAATATTTTTGAGTAAAGGGATTATGGGTTGATCTTTCTTCTTTTTAGTTTCTGACATTTTGCCCTAGTAAACGAGGTTTCGTTTGTTTGTTTGTTTGTTGTTTGTTTTATAAGGAAGCTTGCTCCAGCATCTCCCAGATGTGCGTGGGGGTGGGGGTGGCGGGAGAGGCTCTGTCCAGCTGCAGTTGGAAATGAGGGGAGAAACACAGCCTGCTGGGGAAGGGCTGGCTCAGAGAAGGCCCAGGGTCTCCTCTACGCTCTCGCTCCCCTTTGGCTGGCCTCTTTCTCTGCCTTCCCTCCTTCTCTGCCTTCCCTCCACACTCTGAGCCTTGCCCAGGGGCCTCTCTTGTAGGAACAGTACAGTTGCTAGTCTGAAGCGCTGTCCCAGCCCTAGTGGGAATGTGGGCTCGGGGCTTTCTCAGATGTTTGGTACCCGCGAAGCCTTCCCCCTGCTGCTCCGCCCCGGCCCAGCTGCAAAAACAACAGCCCATACCCAAAGTCCTGTTATTGCAGCCCAGAGTTGGGGCCTCAGCGTGCAGCAAAAGGAGTGGGGATGAGGCCTGCCAGCCCCAGAGAGACCTAGGGGGATTAGAGGGTCTCCTCTCCTGCTTCCCTGGGGTAAATCTGGCTCCAAGGTGTAGGAAGAACAGGCTTTGGGAGTCCTGTGGGACTGAGAGCCAACTCTGCCAGTGGCCTCCCTGGGTCCCTGGGGACGGTAGTGGGGGAGTGTGGTGGTGGATGGGGGGGGGGCAGGAAGTCAAGCCACTTGGGAACCCGCTGAGCCAAGCCGTGGGCAGGAGGCGGCACCACCGTGGCTCCCAGGCAGGCCAGGGCCAAGGCTTTCCCACGGGGTGTGACTGGCCACTGGGCTTCACGGATCCATCCACCCCAGGCTAGGGCTTGTGAGCCCTGGGAAGTTTCCATGCAGTCTTCCCTTCAGGGGATAGGGGCTGGCATGGAGATTCCCCTAACCACCCCCTGTGCCCTCAGGTGTGTGCAGGGCATCCTAGTAAAGCCAGGGCACAGCTTTCAGAGGCCTGCCACTCAGCTTTCTCAGCATCGGCTCCGGTCTCATCCTTCAGCTCCTTAAACATGTGACAGGGTAGGGACACAGAACTTTATATCCCCAAGATTCTGAAGACCTCAGAGACTGATGGGAGCCTGGTCCCCTGACCCCTAAAGACCATTCCTCCACTCTAACATGAAGGGTACAGATGTTGTGGAATTAGGAGGCACTGTGGAAATCTCTGGGGAAGACAAACCTGGGTTAGAACTTAACCTCTGTCCCACTGGCTACATGCCTGGGCATTGCATTTAAGCTCTCTGAGCCTCAGCTCCCTCCACTATGAAATAAAGACATTAACATTTACCCTGTAGAGTCTTGGATGGTTTTGATGTAATTATAATAATAGTCTCTGGCACAAGGTAGGTGTGGTGCTTAATAAGTAGAGGATACTGATTTTTATTACCCAAGCCCAAAGAAGGAAACTAAGCTGAGATTAGAAAGAACTTTCTGATCTTAGTACTCAGTTCAGTTCTCCCCACCCACCAGGTTCTGCACAATGTGGACAGCATGCTTGAGAAGCTCGCCCACCTTTCCTTTCTCCACTCTGGTCAGCAACCAGTCAATCAAATTGCCCTCTAGAGTTAGACGATGATTGTGTGTTGTTAAGGATGTTTCTGGCCGTAGGCGTCAAACCATCAAACCAGCAGATAGAAACTATTCCAGGGAAAGAAGGAGGGAGCCAGATGGGAGAGGGTGGGCCTTGGGCCCCTGCGATCCACCAGTAGCCTCTGCCTGCAGGTTAGTGGCTGAGTGTCACAGATGCACCAAGAATGGTAAGAAGTGCTGGGACCCAGGACCCAGGCTTCCTGACTGGGCTACACCATCATGCAGTGTCTGTAGCTGTTCAGAAATACTCACAGGTTACACTAAGGCTTCCCAGGTGGCCCTAGTGGTAAAGAACCTGCCTGCCAATGCTGGAGACATAAGAGACACGGGTTTGATCCCTGGGTTGGGAAGATCCCCTGGAGGAGGACATGGCAACCCACTCCAGTATTCTTGCCTGGAGAATCCCATGGACAAAGGATCCTGGCAGGCTATAGTCCATAGCGCTGCAGAGTCAGATATGACTGAAGCACCTTAGCACGCGGTTACACTAATCTTTAAAATCACTACCCTTATCCAGTGTCACTGCCGTTATCATCTCCCCTGACAGATAACATCACCTAGTTTCAGAGAGGCAGACCTTAAATCTAAATTGAGATTTACATGACATCCAAATCCCAGCATATGAACAGTTTAACATTCCATATGCTGCTACCATAGCTAAGAGGAAAATGGGCCCTGGTTTCCATGTATTTTCCCCCAGAATCACAACTGTTTCCATCTACCTAGGTGCTTGGTGCAAGTCTCACTTAGAATGAACCTATCAATTGTGGAATGACTGATCTCTTGACCAGAGTCAGCCCACTTCAAGGGCTCTTTCGAGACCAAAAGAGACAAGGACTATGAATATCTTTGACTAAAAGGCAAGATCCTCTAAGTGTAAGGGGTGATGTTGTTTATTATTAGAATCTCCCCTACTACGGGGGCTGTTTTCCAATATGCAACATGGTGCTTATATTTATTTATATGCTGAATAAATGTTTGTTGCATATTGAATATGTTGCTCTATGAAGAGCAACTGTTAATATCCAGTCCTAATAACAATAACAGTGTGTGTGTGTATGTGTGTGTGTATGTGTTTTCTAATTGCATGCCCTGGGACTACTACTGTGTCATCATTAGACTTTCCCTCCAAATTCCTAAGAATGAATCATGTTTAAATTCCAGGGAATCTCAAGAACAGAGCCAGTTTGCAAAACATGTACATTCACATTTAGACTAAGATTAGCTTCTAGTCAAACAGGATCAATCAAATAATAATAAACTCCTACCTTAGCTGACAATAGGGTTGGAAGACAAAAGAGAAACCTAGTCAAGGTCTAGCAACCCCAAAAAGTTAAGCCAAAGAGGAATTTGTTGTGAAGCCCAAGGGTGACTCTGCCTTCAGGCCTGGCTAGATCTAAGGGCCTCCGTCAGCTTGCTTCAAATCATCAGCTTATTTTCTCTCCCCTCTCGCTCCTCTCGCTCTAGGACTTGGTTCTGCTGACTTATGTTTCTTCTGGAGCAGTTGCCTGACTTTCTCCTGCAGACAAGCTTTCTCTATGAGGCAGGAAATCTGGCCACTGATAGACCTGAGCCATTTTCCCTACAGCAGACAAGGAAGATAGAAACCTGCTCTCTTCTGGGGTCTGTATGGCAAATCACAGTGACGAATTGAAAGGCTTTACACAAGCAGTCCGCATGGAAGTGGGTGACTGACCAGACCTGGGTGGTGTGCCATCCCTGTGGTGAGGAGCCACACTGGGTACCAGGAGGCCTTGGGATTGACAGTTCCACCTAAATGGCATGGGATGAGGAGGGGCAATTCCCAAAGGAAAGGAGGTGCAGGGGAGAAAAAAACAACAGGTGTCCACTACAATAGCACTTGTTCTCAGGTTGCGCAGAGACATAACTTATCCACCAAAACAATCAGAGAAGGATAAAAACAGTAGTGCATTCACATGCCCAAGTGCTGAGTCAAAGCCCTTCAGGAAAAGGAAGTGATCCGATGGCCTAAAAGAGATTCTTTAGAACACTAGGAGAAAGACACAAATATTTTGGTCAGCACCGCCCCCTCCCCGCCCCCCTTCCCTGCCAGTTGAGAATTATCATCATAATCACGTTATTTTCTGGGGCTTCCCTGGTGACTCAGGCATAAGGATTCCACCTGAAATGCAGGAGACTCAGAAGATACGGGTTTGACCCCTGGTGGGAAGATCCCTTAGAGGAAGAAATGGCAACCCACTCCAGTATTCTTGCCTGGAGAATCCCATGGACAGAGGAGCCTGGTGAACAGACCACTCTTGGCATCACAAAAGGGTTGGACACAACTGAGCACATCACAGCACCTTATTCTCCAAATTAAGTTTGAAAATGGTGATTTGACAATTCTGCAGACAATTAGCCAGAATGTTTGAAATTGGGATCCTTTGCAAAAATCTGGAAGATCTGGTCAACATAATCACACTCCTGGTTGAGAGAATGGGCCTGATGACTTTTTTTTCCCTTAAAAAATAACTTTTCTTTCTTACAAATAACTTTTTCTGTTTATAAATGGGTTATGTGTATTATAGGAATTTTTGAAAACACAGAACAGAACATATATAAAATGGAAAGAGTAACATGGAAACTCATATTACCATATGTAAACTAGAGAGCTATTTTTAAAAATAGGGAATTTGCTGTATGACTCAGGAAACTCAAACAGGGGCTCTGTATCAACCTAGAGGGGTGGGATCAGGAGGGAGATGGGAGGAAGGTTCAAAACGGAGGGGATATATATATACCTATGGCTGATTCGTGTTGAGGTTTGACAGAAAACAACAAAAGTCTGTAAAGCAATTATCCTTCAATACAAAAATAAATTAAAAAAAAACAACTACTCTTGTATTTGTTAGGATTGGGTGTGACTGCAACTGATAGGAATCCCGAGCTAACAATGGCTTAAACAGGACTGAAGTCTATTTTGCTCAAAGCTACATGAAGTCCAAAAGTCCAGGCTTGCATGGGGCTTCTGCTCTCCAGAGGCTTTGCCATGCCTAGGCTCCTTCCAGCTCACTACTCTGCCACCACTGCACTGAGGCCTGCCACCTCATAATCTAAGCAAGCAGAGCAGAAAGGCAGCAAGAAGGAGAAGACGATAAAGCGGTCAAGGACCCATGACAGCTACTCCTAGGGAAGATTCTCAGAAATTGCAACACAAGGCATCCACACTGTCCCAGCGGTAAGAATGTAGTCACATGGGCACATCTACTTGCTGGGGAAACTGGGAAATGTAGTCTTTTTTTCTGGGTGGCTAATTGCCCAGAATATTACTACAGAAGAGTTATTACTGAGGCAATTAAGGGGTCTCTGGTACTGCACCCAATATGTCAGGAAATTTGGAAAACTCAGCAGCGGCCACAAGACTGGAAAAGGTCAGTTTTCATTCCAATCCCAAAGAAAGGCAATGCCGAAGAATGCTCGAACTACCACACAATTGCACTCATCTCACAAGCTAGTAAAGTAATGCTCAAAATTCTCCAAGCCAGGCTTCAGCAATACGTGAACCGTGAACTTCCAGATGTTCAAGCTGGATTTAGAAAAGGCAGAGGAACCAGAGATCAAATTGCCAACATTCGCTGGATCATGGAAAAAGCAAGAGAGTTCCAGAAAAACATCTATTTCTGCTTTACTGACTTTGACTGTGTGGATCACAATAAACTGTGGAAAATCTTCAAGAGATGGGAATACAAGACCACCTGACCAAAAAAAAAAAGAAAAAAAGACCACCTGACCTGCCTCTTGAGAAACCTGTATGCAGGTCAGGAAGCAACAGTTAGAACTGGACATGGAACAACAGATCGGTTCCAAATAGGAAAAGGAGTACGTCAAGGCTGTATATTGTCACCCTGCTTATTTAACTTCTATGCAGAGTACATCATGAGAAACGCTGGGCTGGAAGAAGCACAAGCTGGAATCAAGATTGCTGGGAGAAATATCAATAACCTCAGATATGCAGATGACACCACCCTTATGGCAAAAAGTGAAGAAGAACTAAAGAGCCTCTTGATGAAAGTGAAAGAGGAGAGTGAAAATGTTGGCTTAAAGCTCAACATTCAGAAAACTAAGGTCATGGCATCCGGTCCCATCACTTCATGGCAGATAGATGGGGAAACAGTGGCTGACTTTATTTTTCTGGGCTCCAAAATCACTGCAGATGATGATTGCAGCCATGAAATTAAAAGACACTTATGACCAACCTAGACAGCATATTAAAAAGCAGAGACATTAGTTTGCCAACAAAGGTCCGTCTAGTCAAGGCTATGGTTTTTATGGTCGTGTATGGATGTGAGAGTTGGACTGTGAAGAAAGCTGAACACCAAAGAATTGATGCTTTTGAACTGTGGTGTTGTAGAAGACTCTTGAGAGTCCCTTGGACTGCAAGGAGATCCAACTAGTCTACCCTAAAGGAGATCAGTCCTGGGTGTTCATTGGAAGGACTGATGTTGAAGCTGAAACTCCAATACTTTGGCCCCCTGATGTGAAGAGCTGACTCATTTGAAAAGACCCTAATGCTGGGAAAGATTGAGGGCAGGAGGAGAAAGGGACGACAGAGGATGAGATGGTTGGATGGCATCCCCGACTCAATGGATATGGGTTTGGGTGGACTCTGGGAGTTGATGATGGACAGGAAGGCCTGGTGTGCTTAGGTTCATGAGGTTGCAAAGAGTTGGTTATGACTGAGCAACTGAACTGGTAAACCTATTACCATAACACCCAGGGATAACCACTGTTAACATCTTGGTATATGTTGTTTATACACACATACAAACACACACACACTTGCATACAGAAAAATATTACATTGGTACAAAAGTAATTGAGGTTTTGCTTTGCTGAAATTTGCTATTTGATGTTGGAATACATTCTAAATAAATGCAGTTATGTAATAGGTCATTTTAATGCACATTTCTCACTTTATGTTTTTTTGCTGAAGAATTGCTTGCTGTTTATTTTACATTTATTTTAAAGTATGGAAATGATGTTAGACAAAAAGCAAATTTGAGCAATTTTCTTATTTGAGTTCAAAATGGATCATAAAGCAATAGAGACAACACTCGATATCAACAGTGCATTTGGCCCAGGAACTGCTAATGAACATACAGTGCAGTGGTGGTTCAAGAATTTTTGCAAAGGAGACAAGAGCTTTGAAGATGAGGAGCGTAGCAGCTGGCTGGCCATAGGAAGTTGACAACAAGGTGATCCTCTTGTAACTAACGAGAAGTTGCCCAAGAATTCAACATCGACCATTCTATGGTTGTTCCGTATTTGAAGCAAATTGTAAAGGTGAAAAAGCTCAATAAATGGGTGCCTCGTGAGCTAACTGGAAGTTTTTAAAACTGTCATTTTGAGGTGCTGTCTTCTCTCATTCTATGCAACAACAAACCATTTCTCTATCAGATTGTGATGTGCAACGAAAAATGGATTGTATACGACAATCGGCAACAACTGGCTCAGCAGTTGGACTGAGAAATTCCAAAGCACTTCCCAAAGCCAAACTTACACCAAAAAAAAAAAAATCATGGCCACTGTTTGGTGGTCTGTTGCCCATCTGATGCACTACAGCTTTCTGAATCCTGGCAAAACCATTACATCTGAGAAGTGTATTCAACAAACCGTGAAGACACACAGAAAACTGCAATGCCTTCAGCGAATATTGGTCTACAGAAAGGGCCGAATTCTTCTCCACGACAACACCCAACTGCGCGTTGCACAACCAATGCTTCAAAAGTTGAATGAACTGGTCTACAATTTTGCCTCATCTGCCACATTTACCTGACCTCTGGCCAACCGACTACCACTTCTTCAAGTATCTCAACAATTTTTTGCAGGAAAAATGCTTCCACAGCCAGCAGGAGGCAGAAAATGCTTTCCAAGAGTTTGTCAAATTCTGAAGCACGGATTTTATGCAACAGAAATAAGCAAAAGTATTTCTCGTTGATTTCAATGGTTCCTATTTTGGTTAATAAAGATGTGTTTGAGCTTAGTTATAATGATTTAAAATTCAGAGTCTGAAACCATAATTATCTTTGTATCAATCTAATAGATATAGACATGTGTAGATATGTAGATATAGCTACATTGTACATATATTTGTGTGAAGTACATATGTGCATATGTGTGCATATTTTTATATAAAATTTATATAAATAACATATATATTTTAAATGAAATTGAGCTCCTATCAAATATACTATTTTTTATCCTGTTTTTTTGAGAAATTGCAGCTCTTAACTAAAATCTTTTTTACAGTCTATTTTAGCACTGAGTCCTTTAAACAATTAGAATAATGTAATGAAGGAGATCAGCCCTGGGATTTCTTTGGAAGGAATGATGCTAAAGCTGAAACTCCAGTACTTTGGCCACCTCATGCAAAGAGTTGACTCATTGGAAAAGACTCTGATGCTGGGAGGGATTGGGGGCAGGAGGAGAAGGGGACGACAGAGGATGAGATGGCTGGATGGCATCACTGACTCCATGGACGTGAGTCTGAGTGAACTCCTGGAGTTGGTGAAGGACAGGGAGGCCTGGTGTGCTGCGATTCATGGGGTCGCAAAGAGTAGGACACGACTGAGCGACTGAACTGAACTGAATGCTTTATGAATTTCTTTAAATAATGACAGATGTTTTTATTTTGTAGGTCCTGGTTTATTAAGTTTTTGCTTATTTTGAAATAATTGTAGATTCACAGGAAGTTGAAAGCAACGCACACCAAGGCCCATGCAGTCTTCCTTGGCCTCCCCCTAAGGTAACATCTTACACAATGGTGGGACAATATCAAAAGCAATATATTGACATTAGTACAGTTCATAGAGCTTATTTAGATTTCATTAGTTATACACGGACTCATGTGTAGCCTTACATCACCACAATAAAGAAACTCAATTCTTCTATCCTCTGTACATCACTCCTTTAGAGCCACACCCATCCCATCCCCCACTCATTCCTAATTCCTGGCAACCATGCACCCATTCTTTATCTCCATAATTTCATAAATGTTAAGCAAATGGAATTAGATAGTATGTATACTTTTAGAACTGGCTTTTTTCACTCATTGTAATTGTCTTGAGATTCATCTAAGTTGCTGCATACGCCGATAGTTTGTTCCTTTTTACTGCTGAGCTGTATTCAATGGTATGGATGTGTAATACCACAGTCTGTTTAAACATTAATCAACTGGAGAACATTTGGGTAAGTTTTCAGTTCGGGGTTATCATGAATAAAGCTGCTATGGACATTCGTGTACAACTTCCTATTTGGACAGAAGTGCTCACTTCTCTGGGATAAATGAGCAAGAGTATAATTGCTGGGTTGTAGATCTCTCATGAGAGTCCCTTGGACTGCAAGGAGATCCAACCAGTCCATTCTGAAGGAGATCACCCCTGGGATTTCTTTGGAAGGAATGATGCTAAAGCTGAAACTCCAGTACTTTGGCCACCTCATGCGAAGAGTTGACTCATTGGAAAAGACTCTGATGCTGGGAGGGATTGGGGGCAGGAGGAAAAGGGGACAACAGAGGATGAGATGGCTGGATGGCATCACTGACTTGATGGACGTGAGTCTGAGTAAACTCCGGGAGTTGGTGATGGACAGGGAGGCCTGGCGTGCTGCGATTCATGGGGTCGCAAAGAGTTGGACACGACTGAGCAACTGATCTGATCTGATCTGATTATAAGTCCATCTTCAGTTCTGAAAGGAATTGCCAAACTATTTTGCAGACTCACTGTATGCAATCTACTTTTTTAAACTTAACAATATGTTGTCAACAATTTTCCTTATTGTTAAACACTTTCTATTTAATTAAGTAAGACTTCCCAGGTGGCTCAGTGGTAAAGACTCTGCCTGCAATGCAGGAGACATGGGTTAAATCCCTGGATCAAGAAGATCTCCTAGAGAAGGAACTATCAACCCACTCCAGGCAGTAAAGAATTTGCTTGCAATTTGGGAGACCTGGATTCAATCCCTGGGTTGGGAAGATCCCCTGGAGAAGGGAACAGCTACCCACTTCAGTATTCTGGCCTGGAGAATTCCATGGACTGTGTAGTCCACGGGGTCACAAAGAGGCGGACACAGATGAGCGACTTTCACTTCCGGTGTTCTTGCCCGGGAAATCCCAAGAAGAGAGGAGCCTGTTGGGCTACGATTCAGAGGAGTCACAAAAGAGTCGGACACAACATAGCAACTAAACAACAACGTCATTACTTATTGTTGTTTAGTTCTAAAACATGCTATTCCATTCTAAACATGGAATGGAAACATGCTTCTAAAACATGCTATTTCATTGTATGCTGCTGTTGCTGCTAAGTTGCTTCAGTCATGTCCGAATCTTAGCAACCCCATGGACTGCAGCCCACCAGGTTCCTCCGTTCATGAGATTTTCCAGGCAAGAGTACTTGAGTGGGGTGCCATTGCCTTTTCCAATTCCATTGTATAGCTATACTATAATATCCAATCTAAATTTTAGGAATTCCTGAATTTCATGAATATTCTTATTTTTGTGTTATAAATAATAAAATGAAAAATATTGTGGAAAAATCTTTATGCCTATTTCTGATTATTTCTTTAGGATAAATTTTTAGACATAGATATCCAGGAGTTGGTGATGGACAGGGAGGCCTGGCGTGCTGCGATTCATGGGGTTGCAAAGAGTCGGACATGACTGAGCGACTGAACTGAACTGAACTGATAGTGGTTTAAAGGGTATGAATGAAGGGACATCCAGTGCTTAAGTCCAGTGCTTAAGACTCCAAGCTTCCATAGCAGGGGGGTGTGGGTTTGATCCCTGGTTGGGGAACTAAGAGCCTGCATGCTGTGCAGTGCAGCAAAAAAATAAAATAAATAAAAATAAAGGGTATGGATGAACATTATAAAGTATTTTGCTTTCTTCCTTTTTTTCAAATTGTCCTACTAAAAGTTTCAATTTACAATCCCACAGCAGTATATAAGAATTAGGCAGTTGTATTTCAACACAAATTATAGTCAAACAGCATTCTTAATATCTAAATAGATCTTATAAGTCAACTAGAAAAAATAAATACCCCAAATCAAGATGCTTTGGGCTGCAAATGATATAAAATTCCAATTAAAATTATATAAACAATAGAGAAATTTAGACTTCATGTAATAACTCCAAAGATAGGGCAACTTCTGATTTTGTTGATTTCACACAATAACTTTAAAAATAGCCACCACAAAACATAGACTAATGGTAAAGGCTGTGAAGCTAGGCTGTTGGGTTTATATTCTGGCCCTTTCATTTGCTGAGTGTGGGACACTGAGCAAGTTACTTGTCCTATTTATGCCTTAGCTTCCTATTTTGAAAAAGACTATATTAATAGTATCTATCTCATAGGTTTAAGGATGAAGAGCTAACATATGTAAAATAGCCATTAAGTGTTGATATTGTCAAGAGTCCAGGTTCTCCCTGCTTTTCTGTTCTGGAATCCTTAGCATGTTAACATTATTTTCAGTCTTCAGACCTCAGGGTCACAAGATAGCTGCATTAACTCCAGGAATCTCACCCAAGAAGTCCAGGAATAGACGAAGTAGTCTTGCCTGTTTCTTTCTTTAGAACAGGGAAACCTTTCCAGGAAGTGCCAAACAGATTTCCCTTGCATTCCACTGGCTAGAAAATAGGTTACTCTATACCAATCTGTTTAATAAAAAAAGAGAATGGAATGACTATGATTGGTTTAGATCAATCAAGGTTTACTCATAAGCTAAAACCACCTTCCCTGTGGATAGAAACCAAACAAAATCAGTTCTTTCTAATAAGAAAGAAGAGAAAAATGGATATTGAATAAACAACCAGAATGTCTGCTATACATCACATTAGAAAAATGGGCAAACCACATGCACCAGTACTTCATAAGAGAAGAAAAGCAAACGGTAAATAAATATGCAAAAAGGCTCTTCATGATTAATGAGCAAAAGGGTAAAAATTAGAAGTAGTTTCTGTATTTCTCTATTAATTTGGCAATGATGAAAAAGAATGATAATCACCTAAAAACAGACAAATATATAAAATGCCTAAGAATAAATTTTATATACATGATGTGCAAGACCTAAATGAAGAAAATTATAAAATTTTACTGGACAACATTAAATAAGACCTAAGTAAATGCAGATACATACCATGTTCATGAACAGTAGGACTTGGTATCTTAAAGATGTCAATTGTCCTCAAATTGGTTTAGAGATTTAAAGCAATGCCAAACAAAATCTCAATAGAGTGGCTTTTTTTTTGAGAAATAGATGCTTTATTTCTAAAATATACATGAAAGAGCAAAGTCCCCAAACTAAAGACACCCTTAAAGAAAGGAATATGGTAAGAGAATTTTTCTTACTAGATATCAAGACTTAAAAAAAAAAAAAGACAGTAGTAATTAAGATAATGTAATATTGATTCAAGGATAGGCAAATTTAGCAATAGGAACAAACAGAGGGCCCCAAAACAGACTCTCACAATGTAGAAACTTCACAAATTACCATGATAGTACTGAAAATCACTGAAGAAAGAATGGAAAAAGAAAAAAAATAAATAAAATTTCTCATCCTATATAGAAAGTAATTCAAAATTATGTGTAAAGGCAATTTGTAAAATTACTCAGAAGAAGATTCAGATGATTATCTTTATGCTTTTAGATTAGGGAAGGATTTTCTAAATAAAACACAAAAAGCATTAACTATAAAAGAAATCAAGAACTTTGTTCAAAGATATCTCAAAGTGAGTAAACAGACAAGCCATAAATTAAGGGGAAAAAAAACTAGTTTCAGAATATATAAGGAACTCCTACAAATATGTTAGAAAAAGTTTTTTTTTTTCCTTAGCTTAAAGAAAGTAGGTAAAAGACAGATATTTCACAAAGGAGAAAAAGGACATGGCCAATAAACATATGAAAAAAAAAAACCTCATTAGTAATCAGAAAAACAAATTAAGATGCCAATGATATGTTCTTTTATATCTATCTGATTCCACTCACCTCCCTCAACCATTGATAATACCAAGTGTTGGTAAGGAGTAGATCAGCTAGAAATCTTTAAGCACTTCTGGAGGGAGCATACATTGATGTAATCACTTTGGAATACTAGCATTATTTGTAAAGTTGAATATTCACATAGCCTATGACCTGGCTGTTCCACTTGTAGGTATGCCAAGATATACACAAGAATATTTATAGTTTATATTCTCTCACCCTCCAGAAAGATTGGAAACAACCCAAATATCTGTTGAAGGAAAATGAATACACAAATTGTGGTACAGTCACATGATGGAACATTATGCAGCAGTGCAAACAGAACTATAGACACATGTAGCAACATGGAGGGAAATTTTAGGAATGTTGTACCGAGTTAAAAAAAAAAAGCAACTTGTAGAAGATTACATTATAATACCATTTATAAAAAATTCCAAATAAGAAAAATTAAGCACTTTGTTATTTAGGGGTTATAAATATGTAAATTTTTTTTTATAAATCAAAGGAATATCAATCAAAATTTTGTGGTTATCCCTGAGTGTGGTAGAAGGCAAGGACATGGATTAGGAGAAGAGCACACACACTGATGTGATGGTATTGGCGGTATTTTAGGTGTCTTCTTAATATTTCACATATTTATTTATTTTTTAAATTGTGGTAAAATACACAGAAAATTTACCTTTTTAACCCTTAAGTGTGCAGTTCAGTGGTATTAAATGCACTTACACTGTTATACAATATAAATGCACATCCATCATCCATTTCTAGAATTCCTTTCATCTTGTAAAATTGAAATTCTATACATTAAACAATAAATAATTTTTCCCTCCAGCCTCTGACAACCACCATTCTACTTTCTGTGTCTACGAATTTGAGATTTTTAGTTTTCAAGTTCATAGATGGGCTCACAGGTGTTCATTTATTGTCAATTCATAACTTGCATATACATATTATATATACACAACACATATATATTCTTTTGTATGTATAAAACAGTACATATCTTATTTTTTAATGTCTTTATATCTGGAAAAATCATGACAATATCCAAAGTTGGCCAGAACATGATAAGTGCCAGCAAGCCTGTAAATTGACACAACTTTTCAGACATTTTAAATTTAACATGGTAAAACTGATAAATACTTTATGGCTTTGGGGAGTTAGTATGCTTTCAGTTTTGGTTTCTGATTATTCATTAACAATATATAGAAATATGATTGATTTTTGTGTGTTGACCCTGCATCTTTGCTTAATTAGTTCTAGGAGGTTTTTTCTTATTGTTGATTCTCTGGGATTTTCTATGAAGACAATGGTGTTTTCTGTTAGTTTTCTTTCTTTCCATTCTGTATGCTTTTATAATTTCTTTTTCTTGCCTTATTGCACTGGCTAGATGTTTGAGTTCCAATTTGAATGGTAAAAGTGGACATTCTTGCCTTGTTTCTGATCTTTAGAGAGAAATTTTCTTCGACCATAAAGTATGATGTTAGGTACAGGATTTTGTAGATGGCCCTTATCATGCTGAAGATGCTCCTCTTTATTCCTAGTTTTTTAAGGTTTTTTGTTTTTTTGTTTTTAATTCAATGTCTGCTGATTTTTGTCAAATGCTTCTTGCATCAATTGATATGGTCATGTGGTTTTACTTTTTAGAATATTAACATAGTTTCTCAAGTTGATTTTCAAATATTGAAACAGCTTTGCCTTCCAGATTTAAATTATACTTGGTATTTATACATTAATCTTAATTTTATTATTTACTTTTGACTGTGTTGGGTCTTCCTTGCTTCATGCAGGCTTTCTCTAGCTGTGGTGAGCAGGGGTTCCTTGTGATGCACTGGTTCTAGGCACATGGGCCTCAGTAGTTGCGGCACAGGGGCTCAGTAATTGTGGTTCTCCTGCTCTAGAGGGCGCAGGCTTTGGTACTTGTGGCACACCACTTAGTTGCTCTGCAGTATGTGGGATCCTCCTGGACCAGGGATTGAACCTGTGTCCTCTGCATTCATTGGGAGGTGGATTCCTAAGCACTGGGCCACCAGGGAAGTCCCTACATGAATCTTTTATGTACTGATGAATTCAGTTTGCTAATAATTTGTTGCAGCTCTTTGCATCTGCATTCATGAGGGACACTGGTCTCTAAATTTCTTTTTTTTTGTATTATCTTTGTCTGATTTTGGTACTGATATATTTTTCTGCAAGGCAATTTTTCTCTGGAGACCTGGGTTCGATCTCTGGGTCGGGAAGATCCGCTGGAGAAGGAAATGGCAATCCACTCCAGTACTATTGCCTGGAAAATCCCATGGACAGAGGAGCCTGGTAGGCTACAGTCCATGGGGTTGCAAAGAGTCGGACACGACTGAGCGACTTCACTTCACTTTTCAACATCTAGCACATCTAATATAAGACCAACATCTAGCACATCTCAGAGATGAGGAGACCGAATATCCACCAATAAGGAGATTCAAAGTGGCAGTTAAAATGGGAGCAAAGATGATGTCCTTCCATCTGGACAGACTAGAGACTGGGGAGTAAAACATAACATGACCTTTTACTTAGAGTTTAGTAGGTGTTAGACACTGTGTATGAATTGTCTCATCTAGCCATGAAATTAAAAGACGCTTACTCCTTGGAAGGAAAGTTATGACCAACCTGGATAGCATATTCAAAAGCAGAGACATTACTTTGCCAACAAAGGTCCGTCTAGTCAAGGCTATGGTTTTTCCTGTGGTCATGTATGGATGTGAGAGTTGGACTGTGAAGAAGGCTGAGCGCCGAAGAATTGATGCTTTTGAACTGTGGTGTTGGAGAAGACTCTTGAGAGTCCCTTGGACTGTAAGGAGATCCAACCAGTCCATTCTGAAGGAGATCAGCCCTGGGATTTCTTTGGAGGGAATGATGCTGAAGCTGAAACTCCAGTACTTTGGCCACCTCATGCGAAGAGTTGACTCATTGGAAAAGACTCTGATGCTGGGAGGGATTGGGGGCAGGAGAAGGGGACAACAGAGGATGAGATGGCTGGATGGTATCACTGACTCGATGGACGTGAGTCTGAGTGAACTCCGGGAGTTGGTGATGGACAGGGAGGCCTGGCGTGCTGCGATTCATGGGGTCGCGAAGAGTCGTACACGACTGAGCGACTGAACTGAATGCATCTCTATGAGATAGGTCCCCTTATTCTAAAAAAAAAAAAAAAAAAAAAAGGTCCTTGCCATCAGGGAGCTCGGTCTGCTACAGAGATAGAGGCGCAAACGAACCAGTATCATGCAATGTAACAGCATTATAATGGGGCGTCTGCCCTAGGGGTAGTGGACCCTGGAGCGGCACTCTGATCGTCACCGGAGCTGAGGGACCGGGAAGGAGGGCTGCAACTTCTCCAGCGTAGCCTCGGGAAGTAGTGGGGGCCTTTCGGACTGGCTGTTTCCACAGCAACGGGACTAGCCATCCTCTTGTGGCGTCAACCGTCAGGTCTTCAGCGATCCAGAAGCCAAGAAAGGACACTTCCAGCCTTCCAACCTCTGAGGCGCGCGGACGCTCGGCGGTAAACGCAACACATCGAGTTCCAAGAGTCTGATTGGCTCAGTCAGGTGGCGGGGGGGGGGGCGGGGGGGAGGGGGCGGCGGGAGTTAGCAGCGAGGGGCGTGGCCCAGTCTTCTCCCAAGCGAGAGTTTTTTCTAGCAGAGCGGAAGCCGACCTCTCCTGCCCCGGAAGTCCAAGCTCGACGTCTGCCCGGTGTGGATACCGCCGGCAAGGCGGCTTTTTTCGCGATGCCAGGGGCAGCCGCCAAGGGCTCGGAGCTGTCCGAGAGGATCGAGAGTTTCGTGGAGGCGCTGAAGCGGGGCGGCGGGAGGCGCAGCTCCGAGGACATGGCCCGGGAGACTCTGGGACTGCTTCGCCGCATCATCACGGACCACCGCTGGAGCAATGCAGGTGAGGCAGGTCTCGCCCCTTTCTGATCCCGATTCCCGGGCGGAAAGTCGCCCAGGAGCCACGCCGCGGCCTTCTCGCGCTCACCTTTTCTCTTTGGGCGGTAGGGGAGCTGATGGAACTGATCCGGAGAGAAGGCCGGAGGATGACGGCCGCGCAACCCTCAGAGACCACAGTGGGCAACATGGTGCGGAGAGTGCTCAGGATCATCCGGGAGGAGTATGGCAGGTCAGGCCCACGTCCTGGAGCGGGGCTTGGGCCCAGTGAAGCTTTTTGCACGGGCCCCTCTCTCTCCCTGCTTGGAGCCTTTGTTGGAGCTGAGTAGCTGTCGTTACTTAAACGACCACATCTCTTCCCCCAACTCCTTTGGGTCTTGTTGCCTTCGTAGACTCCATGGACGCAGCGACGAGAGCGATCAGCAGGAGTCTCTGCACAAACTCTTGACATCCGGGGGCCTGAGCGAGGATTTCCGTTCCCATTATGCTCAACTCCAGTCCAACATCATTGAGGCAATTAACGAGCTGCTGGTGGAACTGGGTGAGTCCTGATCCTTAGGTGGACGGGACAAGTTGCAGGCAGATGAGGGAACAGAAGACCCTGGAAGTTGTTCATAAGCAGAGATGGAAGATAACCAGTCTTCTGGTTCTCATAGGTTTGCCCTCATCCGGATTAAGAACGATTGGAATAGGTGGCAAGACTAAGATAACCCTTTCTACATTTCCTTACAGACTGACCCCTTATCTACTGCAAATCCACTGGGCAGAGACTGTTTGGGAAGAGCTTTTATTTTTAAGATGAACCTCTGAAAACCACAGTTGATAAACCCTTTTTCACTAAACTTGAAATTTTACAGACACACACACATACATACCCATATGCATACACACAAGCCACTTCTATCCCCCCTATTTTTGTGACCTAGGAGACCAGATATTTATTGTGGTCAGTGTTCCCAGGAAAGGAAGAAACTGGGTCTGTCTGTGCACTGAGCTGCTTCTTCCAAATTCCTCCCCTGTTTTTCTTATGTGTCCTCCCTGTCAGGTGGAGGCGTTGTGGCCACCTTTTGGAGGAGGAATTCTTTTAGAGGGAAACTCTGTTTACCCTACTCTCAGCACTTTCAGATTTCCTGGGACATCTCTTGCCTAAATTCATTGTCTTCAAAGTCAGTCGTAAAGAACTAGTTCTGGGGCAAGGTAGGGGTGAGGGGAGTAAGTTGATGAGTAGGGCAAGAGGGTAGGCTGAGAGCTTGGGAGCTAGAAAACCATGGAGGGAGGCTTTTAAGGAAACAGGACATTTCACGTTTAGTCCATTGACCATGTGTTACCAGGCTCTGCTAGGTGGGCAGTGTACAAAAGGGCACATGTCCCTTTCTGTTCTCTCTCAAGTCTGTGTTGTAGCGTGACTGTGTCATATTTTCCATGCAAAACTGGCTTCTCGCAGAAGGGACAACGGAGAACATCGCAGCCCAGGCCCTGGAGCATATCCACTCCAACGAGGTCATCATGACCATCGGCTTCTCCCGCACGGTGGAGGCGTTCCTCAGAGAGGCTGCCCGAAAGAGGAAGTTCCATGTCATTGTGGCAGAGTGTGCACCTTTCTGTCAGGTATGGGGACTGCTGGGGCTGCTAAGAAAAATTTAAAATGAGAGAATAATGCCATCTTTGAATCGATGCAATTTAAACATTGAGGATATAGAGTAAAACATTTAAGAGAATTTTACATTGTTGATCCTGTGAACTTTCTTAAAATATTCATTTAAGGAAGTTGAGTGAACTACTTGGCCCAAGAAAAGATAAATATTAGTTCTTTCAGAAATCAGTTCAGTTTAGTTGCTCAGTCGTATCCTACTCTTTGCGACCCCATGAATCGAAGCACGCCAGGCCTCCCTGTCCATCACCAACTCCCGGAGTTCACTCAGACTCACATCCATCAAGTCAGTGATGCCATCCAGCCATCTCATCCTCTGTCGTCCCCTTCTCCTCCTGCCCCCAATCCCTCCCAGCATCAGAGTCTTTTCCAGTGAATCAACTCTTCGCATGAAGTGGCCAAAGTACTGGAGTTTCAGCTTTAGCATCATTCCTTCCAAAGAAATCCCAGGGCTGATCTCCTTCAGAATGGACTGGTTGGATCTCCTTGCAGTCCAAGGGACTCTCAAGAGTCTTCTCCAACACCACAGTTCAAAAGCATCAATTCTTCAGGGCTCAGCCTTCTTCACAGTCCAACTCTCACATCCATACATGGCCACAGGAAAAACCATAGCCTTGACTAGACGGACCTTTGTTGGCAAAGTAATGTCTCTGCTTTTGAATATGCTATCTGTCAGCATAGGGTAAATGACCTTGGGGATGACTGATGCTTGGTCTGATCTCACTCAGTCTTCAGGTAAATAATAGGTCTCCAGAAAGGAAATATGTAAGTATGCAAGGATGTTGTAAAATAATGAGCCAGGAGCTGTCCTGTGCGCTCTGCCCAGTTACACAAGCAAGTTGTATTTCCAGTTCTGTGCCTGTCCCAGCACTGCTGGGGAGTAATAAACATTAATTAGCTTCCCCTGGGCTTCCTGCCGCTTCCCAGAGAACACCTACCAGATGAGTTAGTTACCTGTTGGAAGTTGCATGTTGGATATGGCCAGTGTCACACAGTCCCCCAGATCCAGTTATGTTTGAAAGCTCTTTCTCTCTCTCCCGCTCTTCCTCTCAGCGTCAACCTTTGTCTCCAAATGCAGGGTCATGAGATGGCAGTCAATTTGTCCAAAGCAGGTATTGAGACAACTGTCATGACCGATGCTGCCATTTTTGCTGTTATGTCAAGAGTCAACAAGGTGGGTGTATTTGGGTTATATTATGTCAAATTTATGAAGATTATACTTTAAAATATTAATATCTGCCCCCCTCCCTGGCCCCAAGATCTATAAGAAGAGAGAAGAGTTTCAAAAGAGTTACCTTTTGAAAACACATACGTGGACCTTTTAAATCTCTTATTCTAATGTTGATCCCCCCTCTTTATTCCTCCCTTGGCTGCTGCTGCTGCTAAGTTGCTTCAGTTGTGTCCGACTCTGTGCGACCCCATAGACAGCAGCCCACCAGGCTCCCTTGTCCCTGGGATTCTCCAAGCAAGAACACTGGAATGGGTTGTCATTTCCTTCTCCAGTGCATGAAAGTGAAAAGTGAAAGTGAAGTCGCTCAGTCCTGTCTGACTCCTAGCGACCCCATAAACTGCAGCCTACCGGGCTCCTCTGTCCATGGGATTCTCAGGGCAAGAGTACTGGAGTGGGTTGTCATTTTCTTCTCTGTCCTCCCTTGGAGGCACCTCATTTTGGTTAAAGGATTGAAAGAAATGAAATGGGACTAAGCTAATCTTGTCAGCATGTTAGGGATCTGATAAGAGAGCTGCCCACTTCTGCTCAGAGAGCTTGGTAGTGGTGGATGGTAGAAGAAAGGCTTCCCACTTCTCAGGAGGTGTAGCAGATAGATTTCCAGGGAAGACAGGGCTAAGAGCAATAAACACTGCAGTTTTCTGTGTTCATTTTTCCCTTGGGAATCCACTTTTCTGCTAGAACTTGTGATCTGAACCTAGAATCCCTTTCCCTCTACTGGTGTGTGATCCCCACGCCCACCCCTTGCAGAAGGCCAAGACTAGGGGCTAAGCATTCAGGTGCTCATGCCCAATGGCTTGTTGAAGGCTCTGTTCTCAGGATGGCTCGCTTCTTTCTTCCTGTCCCAAAGGTGATCATTGGCACAAAGACCATCCTGGCCAACGGTGCCCTGCGAGCTGTGGCAGGAACTCATACTCTAGCACTGGCAGCAAAACACCACTCCACCCCACTCATCGTCTGTGCTCCTATGTTCAAGCTTTCCCCACAGGTATGTCTGTCTGTCTCTAGCCAACAGAAGGAAGTCAAAGTATAGGTTTGAACTCTAACCTTCAGCCTTCTCACTCTGGGACTTCTCTTTATCTACATTTACTCAGTGGATTAGACCCAGTGGAGACTGGAAAAGGCCACAGTAGTCTTGATCCAGGAAGAGCCATTGATAGTTACAACCTTTCAGCTTCAGGAGGTCAAAATTATAAGGTCAGGATAATATGTAGTTGGGGAAGGCCCTTTGTCTACATTGCCACCACTCCCCTGTCACCCTGACCATTTCTGAAAATGCCAAGCAAGTTGAAACTAGAAACACAGAATTGGTTTTTATTTGTCATAGTTCCAGGGACTGTATTCTGTAGCCTGAACACAAGCAGTTACTAAGTAAAGAGTCATTTTACCAGTGATAGAAACTACTTGCTTTGAAAATAACAGCCTATCTATATAGGTGTCTCTCTATAGGTGAGACTCTATAGGTGTCTACTCATAAAAAAATTGAAGTGAAATTCACATAACACACAATTAACCATTTTAAAATGTACAGTTCAGTGGCATTTAGTACATTCACAGCATTGTGCAACTACCACTCTTTAGTTTCAGAATTTTTTCATCATCCCAGAAGAACACTCTGTACCCATTAAGTAATCACTCCCTTCTTTCTTCTTCCCATCTCCTAGTGATTGCTAGTCTGCTTTGAGTCTCTATGGATTTGCCTAATTTTGATATTTCACATAAAAGGAGTCATACATTATGGACCCTTTTGTTTCTGATTTCTAAATATTTGGGGAGTTCATCTGAGTTATAGCACATACTTTATTCCTTTTTTGTGACTGAATAATGTTCTGTTGTATGGATATACCACAATTTAATCATCCATTCATCTGTTGATGAGCATCTGGGTTATTTCTACCTTCTGGCTTTTGTAAATAATGTTGCAATAAGCCTTTGTAATCAAGTGTCTGGATGTCTTTTTATTTCTCTTGGGTGTATACCTGAAAGTCAAAGTGTCAGATCTCTCTTTTTTTCTTCCTAATTTTTCCTTTTCCAGTTTCCCAATGAAGAAGATTCATTTCACAAGTTTGTGGCTCCTGAAGAAGTCCTGCCTTTCACAGAAGGTAGAGAAGTTGCTTGAATGTGTATGGCACACGCACTTGGTGTGTTTTGGATTTTTGTGTATGTTTGTTTTGGTCTTTTGGTGGTCAGTGGGATTGAACGTTGTTGGGCTGTGTTTTATTAGTCATACTTTTTGTGGGGACTGTTCTTTTTAGCATCTTAGAGTGTTTGCGGACCTGACCTAATCCATGTTCATTTTCTTCTGAAACTAATATATTTTAGCTGAGTTATGGGGGCCATGGAGGGTTGGATCACCCAGCATTGACTGGGATTGGCTTTACAAGTTGTCTGAGATACAGGCAACAGCCCAATCAGAAAGTGTACTTGATTTTGGTTGCTGCAGGGAGTCATTTTGGTGATGTGACTGCCAAAGAAGCAGGCTCTGAAATGTTACTTATAAAACTTGCCTGTAGCCTGGACACTTTTGTGTGTTGGGGACCTTTTCTCTGTCTTCTTCTGAAGGCAGCAACTTAGCTCAGTGAGCTTGCTGCCTCATCAACAGTTTGCATGGTCTTTAACATCCTCTGGGAGCAAAACATAGTACTTGGAGTGCTTATTCTTCTTGGAAATTTAATAACTTCACCATTTATTCAAACATTCATTGTTTCAAGAAAGATTTATGACTCTTGAGCACCCACTGTGTATCCAGCACTATTTCAGGCGCTAGGGATATAACAGTGATTAACACAGATGGGCCCTGCTCCCCCAGAGTTTATATCATGTTGCAAAAGACAGACAAGAATATGTCAGGGCATGGAGTGTTTTAGGAAGAAAATATGGATGATATGATGGAAAGTGACTAGGGGACTACCTTAGACTGGGAAAGGGACTTAATGAGATGGCATTTCAGCTGATTCCTGAAGGAATAGAGCCTGCCACATGAAAGCAAAGGAAAGAGTTTTCCAGATGTTGGTGCAAAAGACCTGAGTTAGGTACATGCTTAGCCAGGTCGAAAAAGATGGCCATGTGGCTGGAGAGTACTGAGCAAGAGGGAGAGCGATACAGACTAGAGTGTAGTGCAGTGGGGAGGGCCCAAATCTTGACAGCTGCAATCCCGAATTTGAAACTTTTTTTGCCTTTCTATGGGAAGGTATTGGAGAGTCGTAAACACAGGGCAGATCGTGATCAGACATCTTTTCTTCTGGTTTGTATTTTGCTACAGCTTCCCTTCCTTGGGGTGGCAAGTATCCCTGTGTTATTGAGCCTAGAATCCATGAGATACTTATTAGAACAGGAGCCTCGGTTTTGTCTTCAGCTCATGTGATTGCCTTTCAGGGGACATCTTGGAGAAGGTCAGTGTCCATTGCCCCGTGTTTGACTACGTCCCTCCAGAGCTCATTACTTTGTTTATCTCCAACATTGGTGGGAATGCACCTTCCTACATCTACCGCCTGATGAGTGAACTCTACCATCCTGACGATCACGTCCTATAACCACCACTCGTCCTAAGCAGAAGCTGCTTAGGCAAACACAGAACAGAGAGGAGATTTCTGTGCCACAACTGAAATGCATCTTCCTTGTAATGGGGGAGCGAACAAGAGTCAGCCTTAGAAAACCTGATACTGTTTCCTGCCATTTTGGTCATCCCATAATTGGGATGCATCTCCAGGACTGTTCTTTGCCTTTTGGATCTTACAGAGCCAGCAGGGCTTGATCTCTTGATTTTGGAGCCTCTTAGTGACTTGGAGCATCTGTTTCAGGAACTTAAACTTTCCGGCTTGGTGGTGTTTTAAACATGACACCAAAGACTTGCTGGGCTACAGGTTTTTGCTCAGAAAGACTGCCACTCCTTTTCCGAGGCCGTGCCAATAAAAGCTGCTTGAAGGTTCCTGAGTTGGTTTATTTATTGTTCTGCTCCGACTGAACTGCCTGAAACAGCAGCAGCAGAACCCTTTGGTGTTTTCATAGAGGGCAGTAATTAGAGGTAACAGCCTAAAACAGAAATTCAGATGAAAGTATTTATGATTTCCTTTATAACTCACTGGAAATGGTCCCAAACAACTCGTTAATAATCCAAGACAGTGGTTCCAAAATCACTGATCATCAGAATCATCTGGGAGCTTAAGAAAATATACAATCTCAGCCTCCATCTCAGACCTACTGCATCTGATCTCTGGGTTGGCTTAGAGTGTCCTGGGAATATTCTTAGAGCATCCCGGAAAAGGACCCCCTCATGTACTAATAATAGAATTGCAAATTGATACAACCTTTTCCAGGGCAGTTTCAACCTTCTAGATTTATTTTTGCAAGCACAGAAAGACATAGGCAAGAATGTCCATTGTAGCAGCTGTAATGTCACAGCCTAAGGGTGCAGCAATATAGCATTTTATATTCTGTTAGTTAAAAACAAGAAAGGTTTATAAATGTGATCTACTTGATGATGTATACATTGCAGTAGAGGTTTCAAAAGGTGACGGAGATCAGTGTCTGGATTAAAGACATTTTGATTCATTCATCTGGTATTTAATTTGAATTAGTTATCAGTATTTTAAAATCTGGATGTTACACATTAAATAAATTCAGATTTCTTCCGTCTCCTGAAGAGTTGGTGAACTCTGGGCCCGCACTCCCAAATGCAAACAATTTGACTATAGGTGGATAGTTTCTAATTCTAGTAAATGGGAAGCCCTGTTTTCTGCAATTCCAAGCCAGGTTCACAAAACTCATTTATATTGTCTGCTGAAGCCTTATGGGCATCTGAGTTGTGACTCTTGTGTTAATGCATGGGATAGATTTATAAGCAAGTCTAATTTTATATTCTATTAACCAAAAACAAGCTGGGGAAAAAAACAAGCTGCAGGGCAATCTGCAGGAAATGATCCTTAGCTCCTTAAAACAAATTATGTGGATGCACAGGATAAAAATCTTGGAAGAATTAACACGAAACATTGGCAAGCAGATTTTATTAGGATATTTATTTAGGATATTGTTTCTATTCTTCATGTGTGCTACTTTAGTGATTTATGTTTTCAAAAAACCTCCTCAGGTCAGATGATCTGGATGCCATGTTTGGGAAGCATGGTGCAAAGCAAACTTAGGGCCAAGATACCCCAAGTGTGCAAGGGAACCCCCGCCCGGGGATGCTTGTCACAAAGTCAACCTCTGGCAGCAGTGTCTATGAGGCAGAAGGTGGAAGTTCTAGGAATCTGCATGTTTAAAGAGCATCTTAAGGGATTTTACCAGGTGATTTTGATATTTGTGTTTTGGTAAACACTGGCCAGAAGGTAGACAATGAGGGAAAGGCCTCTACTCTGATCCTGCTTGACGTGGGCAGATCTTTGCCTTTGGACTCTTGTCTTCCCTGAGAGAGGGAAAAGACAAGACTGAAGAGAGTCAGTCTAAAGGACTGATCTGAAAGCTCTCTGACCCAGAAGAGCCCGGCTCACACAGGTCTTTGTTGTCAATTATTTCTTAAAACATCTAAGACCACATGCTTTCTCGGTAAAGAGGCTTGTAGCTACCCGTTTCGAGCAGTCTTTGAAGGCGCCCATCCTAACAGCGGCTCGCCTGGATATGACTGCTCTGGAGGAAGAGAAGGAATTTAAATCTGTTTCTGGAAGTGTGTTATCATACTTGTCCTTTGTGCATCTTAGTCTCTGTGTCTAAGATTAGCACCAGCATCCGTCCCAGGCATCCCTGAGGTGGACGAAGGTTACCAGGGTAGAGGCTTTCCGTCTCTGCGGCCAGCTCTTACAGTGCCTGCAACAGAGCTGCACGGATGTGGATTCTTTAGACTTTAGAACTTCAATTAAGTAAATCCCACTATGCTATTTATATACCTTGCTTTCCTATTTCTCTTTCTCCCTTTTCCTGCTTGAGGAAGAGTAAATATTGGAAGGGAGAACCTGATCTAAGCAGGGGGACACCGAGGTGTTCATGTCTGCTTACTACCTGTCAGCCTTTGTTTGAACTTGCTTCCCACCCCTGCCTTTGCAGCAGAGCTCAGAAGAAGCTCATTTAAAAACAGTGGTAGCTTAGAATCAATCAGGGATTCCATGGACATGAAAGTCTTCCTGAATATGCTAAATAAACCAAGTTAGGTCACTCACTCCATAGAGTTTGTAAAGACGCATTTTCCCACGGTTTGTATCTTCCAATTTGGACAGCGGGCAGGAAAGGCACAAGTTCCTGGAACTCAAATAAGGAACAGAAATTCCTAATATAGCCTCCTAAGAGAAGTCTCTGAAAAATACTCTACCAAGAAAAACTGAAGTGTAAAGTGATACCTCAAAAGAAATGC
This sequence comes from Bos mutus, assembly GCF_027580195.1. Taxonomy (NCBI): domain Eukaryota; kingdom Metazoa; phylum Chordata; class Mammalia; order Artiodactyla; family Bovidae; genus Bos; species Bos mutus. The sequence continues at coordinate 22,464,398 of NC_091626.1, read as the reverse complement.
CGGTACTCCTAAGATCGTAAGTTTCACAGATGTGCTTGAAAGCCATTTCTCAAAGTGAGCTGTTGCAGCAGTTTAGGTTCATGAAGGCTGCCCAGCTCACAGTTCCACCCCTGAGCTCCCTGACTCTGTGATACCACATATGTAAACCTTGGTACAGCAGCATGCTTTGCCATAAAGATAGTACCAGATGGGGATGTCATTATTGTAAAGGCTCCATACTATCCACCTGTCCTCGCAAAAACTCCACTCTGCAGACACGCACCCAGTTGACACAAAGGAGCTATTTTGAAATGTGGTTTGGAAGTGTTTTTCTTATCTGGTCTACTCTGCTCTGAATTACCCTTTCATTCACCAAACAGTTGTTCCAGGATGTTGCACAATGGCTAAGCAATTATTATTAATAAAGAGCTATGGTCTAAGCTTTCAACCTTCACAACACGTGGGACTGCCTTTCAAGCCTAACCGCACTTGAAATGATGATCTCCTGATGTTTACATTAAGTACTGTCATGACGAGAAGGGGCCTTTCAGTAGTGTTTTTGCAGGCATGTTATTTTCATTTAGAATTAAGACCTGCCTAGAGGAGAAGGAAGCTACTTAAAAACTTGACAAGATTCATAATTTATATGTAAAATCCTGCAGTTAACTTCTATTAAAAGAGAGGTGGTAGCATACTTAAGTGATGATAAACTAAGAGCAGTGATGAACTAATGATAGACTAACTCCAGACTACCTTTTTTTTTTTTTTAAATCACATTTGGATACTCTTTGCTCTTAAAGTAAATATGAGCAAACTGTTTAGTCAGGCAAGTTGTACAGGGAAAATCTGGCCAAATCCAGCTTCACACCGCTACTTGAGTCACGCTAGCTTACTGGCTCGATAGATTGCGAAATAATAGATACTCAGATTTCCACAGGCTTTGATCAGGTTGCCTGAACTTTATCAGATGTTTCTTGATAAAACTGAGTGCTCTGTGACAAACGGGCATGGGATGAAAGTGATTCAAGGGCTTGAAAAGTCCTAAACGATAGGATCACTTTTTTTTTTAATCGCCTCCACAATTTCTGCAGCAATATGTTTAGAAGGGACTCACTAGAGGTTACTGAATGATAAACAAATGAATAAGTGGAGGGATAGAAGGGAGGAATTTGGTGCAGATTATCCAAATTTTTGGTTTCCCAGGCTTCCTTCTTTTCCTCTCTGCTGAGCCCCACATTTTGCCATCTCAGTGTTGAACAATTTCAGCTGAGAAGGGGTGAAGACAGGCATGATATACAGTGGCAAACACAGCAGTCAGTTCTCATTGTTAGCCTGCTTGTGTAAAGCGTTTTGATGAAAGGGGGTGTGCTTCAGTGGAAAACAGGTAAGGAGAGCCTGTTCTTTGTGCCAGAAAGTGCTCTTCCCTCCCTTCAGGTATGCTGGTGCTGGCCCCCGCCTGAGGCTTCCGCTGAACCTGGTTGTCAGTTCTGTCTAGGAAATGATGGGCTGCATCTGTTCTCACTTGGCATGGCTTCCTCAGCCCCCGACACATCTCCAGAACTTGGCCTTGAGCCCCCTCCTGTCTGACCTGTTTGGACTGCCTTGTTCTTTGTACTGTCTGTTAGGCTCAGATCCCAGCTGTTGATTTGTGTCTGACCTTTTCCCTTGCTCTGATGGCTGATTGCTAGATCCTCTTCATTTTCAGCTACTCAAGGAGTTCCACCTCCGCACCTGGGTTCTGGACTTTGCCCTAGCCCCCTCCCCAGCCTCTCCTTTTCCTTCTAGCCTACATTTTAAGCTTTGCCAAATTTCTTTCTTAGAAGAAATTCATTTATTTTTGGCCACATGGCTTGTTGGGATTTTAGTTTCCAGGCCAAGGATTAAACCCAATGAAAGCATGTGAGAGAGTGGCCAGGATCAAACCCAGTGAGACAGTCCTAACCACTGGACGGCCCAGGGAATTCCTGCCTTGAGTTTTCCGATACTAGCTTCTCAGTTCAGTTCAGTCACTCAGTCATGTCTGGCTCTTTGAGACCCCATGGACTGCAGTTATTCCCTGTCCATCACCAAGTCCCGGAACTTGCTCAAACTCTTTTTTTTTTTTTTCTTGCTCAAACTTTTATCCATCGACTTGGTGATGCCATCCAACCATCTCATCCTCTGTCATCCCCTTCTCCTCCTGCCTTCAATCTTTGCCAGCATCAGGGGTTTTTCCAGTGAGTCAATTCTTTGCATTAGGTGGCCAAAGTGTTGGAGCTTCAGCTTGAACATCAGTCCTTCCAATGAACAAAGAGATCCCAGGACTGATTTCCTTTAGGATGGACTGGTTTGATCCCCTTGCAGTCCAAGGGACTCTCAAGAGTCTTCTCCAACACCACAATTCAAAAGCATCAATTCTTCAGCGCTCAGCTTTCTTTACTAGCTTCTATTGCCATCTTAATTCTGACCGTAGAAGTATCACCTTTTGTTTCAATAATAAAGACATAGCTGTAACTCATGGTAATCCCTACACCTAGAGGAAGTTACCATAGTCTATCATTAGTTTCGGGCTTCCTTGATAGCTCAGTGGGTAAAGAATCCACCTACCAAGGCAAGAGACACAGGAGATGTGCGGTTTGATCTCTGGGTCGGGAAGATCCCCTGGAGGAGAAAAAATGCAACTCACTCCAGTATTCTTGCATGGAAAATTCCATGGACAGAGGAACCTGGCAGGCTACAGTCCATGGGGTCGCAAAGAGCCATTCCCAACCAAGCACATGGCACACACAGTAGTTTCCTTGTCTTTCTCCCTGACTGAATCTAAGCGTCTTGAAGGTATACACCTGTATTTCCCAGTGCACTTCTGATGAGTGTTACTGACAAAGGAGCTCTCAAGAATGGTTTTGTTGCACTTCTCATCTCTCAAGTTTTACTCTGAAGTTAACGAAGCCTCCTCCACCAACCAGAATCAAACAAAGTTGAACCACCCCAGGTTTACAATCTGATAAATCCCTAATAAATTAAAATATGTTGGGCAGTGTCGGGTAATAATGGGAAGGAGGGTGCAATGTGAAGTCCAACAGACCTGGGCTTTCTCACGCTCAGCAAACCTGTTAACATCTCTGAGGTTAAGAAGTCTCACTGCAAAAGAGAGATATTAGCTTCCTAAGGGGACTTTGTCGGAGAAGACAATGGCAACCCACTCCAGTACTCTTGCCTGGAAAATCCCATGGATGGAGGAGCCTGGTAGGCTGCAGTCTATGGGGTTGCGAAGAGTCGGACACGACTGAGCGACTTCACTTTCACTTTTCCCTTTCATGCATTGGAGAAGGAAATGGCAACCCACTCCAGTGTTCTTGCCTGGAGAATCCCAGGGACGGCAGAGCCTGGTGGGCTGCTGTCTGTGGGGTTGCACAGAGTCGGATATGACTGAAGTGACTTAGCAGCAGCAGCAGCAGGGGACTTTGTAAGGATGAGAGATCACGTATACAAAGCATTTGGTATATAGTGAGCCCTCAGGAAACGGTAGCCAGCATTGTTCTTGGAGCCGGAAAACATGGATGCCATGCTCTGCTTTACTTATTAGCTGTGTGATGTTAGACAGTATTTTTCAGCCTTGGTTTCCCACTTTGTAGAATGGAGAGAATAATTACCACCTTATTTCATGGGTTGCCAAGAATTCAAGTAAGTTACACAAATATAATTTGTAAACCTTAAAACACCATATAGGAAATAATGATTACCGTGCTGTTTGAAAATTAAATGTAGGTCTGCTCTTATGGCACCTGATTTAAAAAAACTTAACAGAATGCTAACAGGCAATAAAAGTAATGATATTTTTTGCTAATTGGTTGATTTTGTGCTGATGTGTGCTGCTGCTGTATAAATTATTAAGATAGAGAACACTTTGTATTATATGTGTGTTTAATTGAATTCTGAAACTTCAGTGGAATTATAAAACCTTGGCTGTTTTAGGTAAATTTTGGAAATAACAAATTCATTTTCTTTCTTATTACCTGAATGTGATAGGATAAAAACAGTAAGGATAACATGTATATAGTGACTACATAACCAGTGTTTTTACCCTTTTGTTATGATTGCTGCTATGTGAAATTAAAGATACTAGATTGATGTAGCTATGTAATCAGCATTTTGACTCTTTGTTATAAATCATTTCTGCTGTGTAAAGATAAAGATGGGTAGATTAATAAAAAATTGTTTTGAGAAAGAATAATTATCTCTTGCATTGCTAGAGTCAAGGCTGGCCACGATGACTGGCTACATGATTTCTGGAGAACTTTTTCTAGTCTCCTGCTCAAGAACAGAGTTTGGGATTTTTAGAAAAACCTTGTGAAATCGCACCCCATCATCCTAAAGTAAGAGGCATAGTAAGACTCTTTTTTAATCCTACAGATTGGTCTGACCTAAAAAGATTTTTAAAACACCCAGGACAGCTGACCTCCATGAAGTTCTGGGGAGTAGAGGCAGAGGCCCAGGGGCCACAGCACCCCACGGCTCCTGGAGGCTAAGGCCCTGAAAACACTCTCCTTTCCAAGGTCATACCTCCTAGCCTATGAAATCATTTATACGTATTTAGAGGAATAAAGGCCATTTTTAGACAGTGGCGCCTATTCTTCCGGGGTCCAATTACATAATTCTACAAGGATCCCCTTGAAACCCAGTGAAGGCTTTCCCTAAACCTTCTGTGAATGCGCTACCTCATCACTCCCATAAGATTCACTGCAGGGCTCCTGGCAAGTGAATTTTTCTTCCATGAGGACAAATTTGTTTCCTGTATTAAAAGAGGAAGAAAATCATTCCATTTGCTACACAGGCCAGTGTAAGCAGGCTGGCCAGGAAATACAAAAGTAGAAATTCTCATTGCAACATCTTTCTCATCATATGGCCTCCCATTCAAAACACATCCCATCCCAGACATATTACTAGCTTTGTTTTTGCTTTTTCTTTCTCCTTTTATAGTACTTTAGTCTCTTGAGTCTTATTAACTGGAAATCAAGTCATCTAAAAAGGTGGGGCAAGTATGGATTAAGAGTGGCATAACAAGCATTTGCAGAAACATCAGTCCTGGTCCCAAATGAAATTATGGGGCCATTAGATATGTGTACCACAATAAAAGCAAGATGCAATTTGAAAGGGACCAAAATAACACTTGTCTCCTGAAAAAGTGTAGAGAATGTATCTGGTTAGGTTAAAAGAATTAATGCTGCATTTTTGATATGAAAATTGCTTTCACATTAAGAGAGATACTTTGTGTACAAAAAAATCTTTTCTAAAACAAGCTCACAGCACTTTAACCATTTTACTGGTCTGGGATGTGAACAATATCAGTCTCTGAGAGAGGGGGGTTTATTTATTATTCTGTCTTATATTCTTTTACTTATTAACATGCTTTATGAACAGTAATTGGTTCTATCAAATAATCATACCTATGTCTTCTATCAAAGACTTCTATTGGTAATCTCCCTCAAAATAGACTCCTCAATATAGAAGACATATCCATGTCTTCTATCAAAGGCATTCTGTTGGGAATCTTCCTCAAAATAGATTCAGGTGAAATTAGGTTATTTGTGCATTTTGTGAACTACCAAAACTTGAGACTTCATTTATTATTGTTTTTTTTTAAAGTTTTTTAAACTAACTATTTTTGGCTGTGCTTGGCCTTCGTCGCATGGGCTTTCTCCAGTTGCGGCGAGAGGGGCTGCTCTCTAGTTGCGGTGTGCTGCCTTCTCATCGCAGTGGCTTCTCTTGTTGCAGAGAACAGACTGAAGGCGTGTGAGCTCGGTAGTTGTTGTACTCGGACTCGGTTGCCCCTTTCACATGGAATCCTCCCAGACCAAGGATTGAACCCATGTCCCCTGCCTTGGCAGGCAGATTCTTAACCACTGGACCACCAGAGAAGTCTGAAACTTTATTATGGATTTCAGTTTTGAGACTGTACAGACAATTCAGAATATTCATGAACTGGGTCAAGGTGATAAACGTGGGCTGAAAGAAATCATAGGATTCAGAATAACTAAACCGTGCATTTTGCTGGCATTTGAGCCACACTATGAAAAGCAAATGTTTTGTGAATCTCGTAGCTCTTTTATTGTCGGGGAGGGGGAGCAAACTGCTGATGCAACCTGGCCGAGGCTTCTTCGCTAAGGGCTCCTTTCTTTTCTGCCCCTGCCTTCTTGGGTTCTTGTTTGCCTGTATCCTCAGCCAGGGCAGCCTGGACTGCACCTTCAGTCCACAGGGAACAGTGCAGCCACAGCAGGAAAGCAGAGTTCCTTGGCTACGTCCATGTATTTGATGGTTAAGGCTTCCTCTACCGTTTTCCCTTTTACCTACTGGGTGGCTAACCAGCTGGAGGCAACTGCAGAACTACAGCCAAATCTTAAACCTGGCGTTCATGATCTTCCCCTTTTCATCCACTTGAATCTGTAATTTTATTACATCACCACAGGCTACAGCCCTCAGCAATACAGTTCCAACATTTTTAGATGTCAGGGGACCTGTTTCTAGAATTTTCATGTGATCAACAAGCATGTGACATAGGGAACTGACAGCTCCCTCGCAGGCAGATGGAGGCTGCAGAGCTGAGGGCCCGTGTCCACCTGAAGTGCAGCTCCAGCCACGGTGGGCTTGTGCCTGCCTGAAAGGTCTTAAGGAGGCAATAAAACAAACAAGAAACCAGGAGCAGGGCTTTACAGTTTCTCTATTCCATCCTTGTCCTTGCTTCTCTTTATCAATTGCTTTTATCCTTAAAATCTAACTACAGGCCTGGTGGAAGACTGCCAGGCACATTTTTAACAAGCTTGGAGAAACTGTTTAAGGCAGAATGTGAAGCAGCAGCAGGGGGCAGTGGAGGAGGCCGGAAGGGAAGGGAGTTCAGCACCAGGTGATCACATGAGTGCAAATTATGAGGCTCAAAAAAGTGGCAAAACAAAACCAAAACCCTCATCCAACTACCCCCAAATTCTGCAAACAAACCAACCAGACAATCATACAATTAATCATTAAATTTTATCCCCTTTATAAATTACAAAATGTAGACATTAGGGGGCAACCTCCTGTGTCCATGGATGCTAATGAATGACCCGTCTTTAGGCTTGAAATCCATCTGGCTCCTCAACTGGAGGGATCACCTGCTCAGGGAAGATGGAGATGCTGATCAGGGCCCCAGGGCCATTCAGTCAAGACCCGCCTGGTGCCTATTGCTCACTCTCTGCTCAAAGGCCTACAGTCAGCATCCCTTGGGTTCCTTACAGACAGTAATTCTGCTCTCTTGGCAGCTCACAAGGAGGCATGGATGCCTGCAGGCCTTGCCCTACATCACATCCTTCTCCTTTCCAAAGAGATGCCAGGCTTGAGCCATTCTGCGAAGTTTAGCAAGATTGGGTTTAGTCTGTGGGCAGAAAGAGAATAACTCCAATTACCAGTATGAAAAGCCAAGGAGCTTACAAGTATTTCCTAATTACGGCTATTCACATTAGTTTGGATTTCTAGTTTCTAGATTCAGAAAAAATTTTAGATTTCCTTAGGATAAGTGGGACTGAAAACTAAGTCTAGAGGCACATCTCTTCAGGAATGGGGACAAAACTTCTTTCATTTTTCCACTGTCATATGAAACAAAAAGTTCTCAATGGAGTAAAATGGACTAGATGAGTCAGAAAGCATTAGTACCTGAAAACTCCATGCAAGAAAAGACTTTACAGCCCTCAGCAGGAAAGGTAAGCAAAATAAAAGATTTTGGAAAGCGGACATTCCTATTATGCTCTCGTGTTCTGTTTCATTTAAGATTATAAGGATAGAAATGTTCTTTAATTTAAACCACTTGCCACTTTTATTGAATTATCCACATCATTGTTCCTGGACTGCTGAGTAATCAGGGCCAAAGCATAATGTGAAAATCTCCTAAGCTTGGTTCCTTGCCTGATCCTCAGATCATTACTCTAGAGATCCCTGGAGATGGCTACCATTTCCAACAAGTATTGGATTGGTCAAAAAGTTCATTTGGGGTTTTCTGTACGATGTTATGGAAAAACCCAAACGAACTTTTTGGCCAACCCGATACTATTAAGCAACTGGCTCTTCAGGCTACATTTGCCAGCAATGAATTTGCTGTGTTTTGGCCAACCTTCTGTGGTCCCAGAGAGAACTTCTCTATCTCAGAAAACCTAGAGCTGGTAGGCAACGGATGCTTCGGTCTGTACGTGTGTTAAGCTTAAAAAATGCGAAGGCATCATATGTATAATCAGATAGTTCTGCCTAAACTCCGTTTTGAATTTGAGCTAGAAGATGAAATGGTGAGATTTCCAAAAAAACTTCCAGTATTTTTCAAAACTCTTGTATCGGGGAAAGGATTAAGACAGATTACATTTGGATCACAGGAGCTAGTCTCCTGTTAAGTCATTTCTGTACCTGTTTTTCCTGCTCCAAGTGGTCGATGTTAGCTAATGGCAGCATGGAGGGCCTGCCATGAGCACACTGGAACGGCAGCTGGCACCAGGACAGCGCTTCAATAAGGCGGCAGCTCTCCTCGAGGCTTAGGCCATCGTTAAACTTAATGGCCCCTAAACAAAAGAGACACACAGTATGGTGTGTACTGTGGGAAACCCATGCTGGCCCTGGGTTAGAGCTAAATATCTGGGGAGAGACACATGGTTCCTAGGCTTCTTTCATGTGACTTTAATACTGCTTCAAATTGGCCTTTATGTCCATGGATGAAACTAAGGCTTCAGGACTGACTTGTCTCTCAGCTTTCCTAATGGAGTCAATTGTCTTTCTAATCCCTGCAACAGGCATTCCTTAACTTGTTAGGACTTTGCCTTCAGAGTTTTCTCAGAGAGGCAAGAGCAGTACTTTTGCCTACTTCTTAAGTTTGTGAAATCAAGGTCATCTTCCATCCAAAGCCAGTCTATCACCAAGATATGTTTCCCTATAATGTTCACTTTATTTGCTGATTTTTTGTTTCTGTCATAATCTTCTTACTCTAAACTCTCATACTGTCAGAAACTGCCTTTACGCCTACAGTAATTTACTCAGTCAACAAATATTAAGTATCTACTCTGTGCTGGAGCTATGCCAGGCAGTGAATGAGATGGATGATCACCACCCCCACGAAGCTTACTCTCTAACAGGTGAGACAAACATTAAACAAACAGTTAAACAATAATTAAAATTATTAAGTACTATAAAATATAGAAAATCAAAGAATATATAACAGGAAGACCAAACCCGGTTTAGGAAGGCCAGGGAAGGATTTTGTGGCAAAATGATATTTAATCTGAGACCTTGGGTTAAGAAAAACACGGCTAATTGAAGAATGAGCAGAAGGGCATTTCAGACAGAGGAAAAAGGCCAGTGCAGAATTTAGCACACAAGACCAAGACAAAGAAGCCAGCTGCAATGTGAAGGGCAAGGTGGAGAGTAACGTGAGAAGCAGCTGAAGACCCCAGCAGGCCACAGTAGAGAGGAAGACGGTCATCGTCAGAGCAATGGGAGCCACTGTCCTGTCTTTGCTCGGAGTTATGTTTCAAGAAGACTCCTCTGGGTGTTGTGGGAAGAAGAATGGCTTGAAGGGAAACCAGGATAGATATGGGAAGACTAAGTCAGAGGACTCAACAGGGGAAGAATCGTTGAGTCCTGGGAGGGGAGGCGGCAGTGGAAACAGATCGCATTAGACACGCTGAAGATACACTTTGCAGGTAGAGATGATCAAATTGGGGATGGAGTAGATACGAGGAGTAAAGATAGGATAAAGCCGGGAGGGGATCTATGGTGTTTGCAGGAGACAAACTAATGGGGGACTGAGGTTGTAAGGCCAGAAAAGACAGGAAGTGAAGAGACGGGAAGGTTGATGGGGTACCAGGGGGAGATCAAATGGAGGGAGACAGTGTCTGGAGTGGAGACCCCTGAGGTCAAATGAGAGTTGCAGGGGATTCATGTCCCTAAAGTAAGTTCCTCCAACACCGTTTTCTCTATTTTATCATATTACCCTACTCAAGAACCCTCAGTGATTCTTGCCTTCTGTATAAGGTCTAAAGGTTTTGTTGTGACCTTCTAGGATTCTATGCTTCCTCACTAGCCTAACTTCCTGGTATTCTTTGCTGCTCCTCATATAACCGATTTGTTTCTGCCTTTGGATCTCTGCACAGGCTGTTTCCTCCTCTGTACTAAACCTTCCCTTCCTCTGAATCCATGTCCTTCATCTCACTCAAAACTTGACTCAAAGTGCATCTCCTCTAGGAGTTACTCCTCTACTCACAATAAGTCAGTCTGCATTATGGCCCACTATATATGTTGGTATTTTGCTTTGTGGGCTTCCCTGGTGGCTCAGTAGTAAAGAATCTACCTGTCAATGCAGGAGACATGGGTTTAACCCCTCAGTCAGGAAGATCCCCTAGAGAAGGAAATGGAAACCCACTCTGGTATTCTTGTCTGGGAAATCCCATGGACAGAGGAGCCTGGCAGGCTATAGTCCACAGGGTCACAAAGAGTTGGACATGATTTAGTGACTAATCAACAACAACAACAAATTTTGCTTTGTAAAAATAATTTTCTAGGGTTCATTTTTAATGTATTGTTTCTTGATCTAAGCTGTATCTTTCAAGAGGCAGATGATAATCATGCCTTCTACTTTCATAACTGTTGAACCCTGCCAGGGCTTAGCATGCAAAGGCACTCAATAGCTGGTGTGTTGAGAGTCTTACCATGGCAGGCTTGGGATGCCAACACCTTCTGGACAGTCAGTGGCAAAGTCCCTTGGATGCCTCCTGTGGTCTGGAGTAGCTAATGCATAAACACATCTATTAATGGAAAAGCCAGTGGAACAATGGAGCCTTCTGTGTGCGGTGCCTCTGTGTGGAACCCCAAAATAAGAGTAAAGCTTACCTCCACTTGTTCTCGAATAAACTCCTACAAAGAGAAAAGGACAACAGACATGAATCTGTTGCTATGTTATAACTGCCCTTTGATAATTTACAAAATATCCCAATTTCCTTCTTTAAAAATATGCCTCTTAAAGAAAAAAGCTCCAGCAATATAGCACTTAGATACAAATAATGTATCTGTGGTAAGGCACTTTGAATATGAAATACCAAGACAACTGAAAGAACTCTTACTGAGTAGAGAATATATTTAGCTACTGAAGCTTTCTCCAGAGATAGCTCATAAACTCATGAAGTTATGTAACTGGCAGCCTAATGACTTGACTAGATATCAGGGAGGTTTCTCGCTGCGAGCTTGTCTGTTTGTATTTATTATCTTGGCTAGAACACGTTTAACATGGCATATAAACAGAATACACAACAGCCATCAACACACCTGTGCACTCAGTATAACACTTGCTTTGATATCAGAAACATAAGTAGTTAGTTCCCACAGGCATTTTTTTGTGTGCAATAAGTCCCTACAGGTCAAAAAGCTTACTCTTTGAGGCATTTTGCTGGGAAATTTCTTCTCCTTTGCATATCTCTGTCCCTAGGGTAGCCTTTGCAGTAAGAATATCCCTGCAGATGTTAATATTTATGAAAGGACTAAAGAAATTTAAAGCAGACACTATTTCATGTTACTAATTTGTTTAACCTCTGGAGGTTAAAAACTGTTTTGTGATATGGCACATTTAATAATTTCTTTATAAGAAAACACAGGATTTCTTTACTCCTAGAAATGTATAAATTAGCTTCCTGGGAATCCCCTGGTGGTCCAGTGGTTAGGATTCAGTGCTTTCACTCCTGGGGCTTGGGTTCAATCCCTGGTTGGGGAACTAGGACCCCACAAGCCAAGTGGTACAGCAAAAAAAAAAAAAAAAATTAGCTTCCCAAGATTATAACATGATAGATTCTTTTTAAACCAGACTCAGAAAATTCTCTTGCCTCTCTCATTTAGACACTAGGACACCATACTTATAAATGAGCTGCTGCTGCTGCTGCTGCGTCGCTTTAGTCATGTCCGACTCTGTGTGACCCCACAGACGGCAGCCCACCAGGCTGCCCGGTCCCTGGGATTCTCCAGGTAAGAACACTGGAGTGGGTTGCCATTTCCTCCTCCAATGCGTGAAAGTGAAAAGTGAAAGTGAAGTCACTCAGCCGTGTCCGACTCTAGCGACCCCATGGACTGCAGCCTACCAGGCTCCTGCAAAAGTACTGGAGTGGGGTGCCATTGCCTTCTCCATATAAATGAGCAGTTACCAAGAACTAGGAGGGTAGATATTATATATTTTTTAAAAGCCATGCATTTTCCCAAACAAACCTAAACAGATCTCATTATACCTGACCCACTAACAAAATTTAGTGTGGTTACAGATCAAATCCTAACTTTACTATTCTCTCTTTTGCTTATCTATCTGGGAGTTGTAAAACATTAGTAAGCCTGGGGAAGAGGAAATGGATCTTACCCTCTATTCATTTCATATTTCAGTAGTTCAATTAATGCTAGATAACTTGAATAATATTTAAAAGGCATATTCATTAAGCTGGAGGGTCGAACTTTATAGAAAGATGTCTTAGTTTGATCCTTCAACTGCTAGGATCCAAGTAACTACCTCTTTTTCAAGATGCCAGAACTTTTCCTGCTTCTTTCAGAATCGACAAAATCTCTCCTGATCAGCCTGACTTAACATAATCAAGATTTGCTGAAACCATAAGCCCTGTTTCAGTCTGAGGTAAACTTCTTACCAGTCGTCTTTGAAGTCACTTTAGGGAAAGTTTTTATTATAATTTTCTCGTTAAATACTTAAGGATTGAATTACAATAAAAGATTTGAGCAGATCCTATCTGTTGGATTTAAGACAGTTTGGAAGAGAAGCCTTGGCGAAAATAAGCTGTGGAGGGAGAAAGGGGCCCCTGCTGAAAGCCGGGCAGAGGTGGTCTGATCAAAGGGCGATTCTGGGAAGGCTCAAGTCAAGGTGATCCCACAGCTGGCCCGTCAGCTGCCTCTTCCTCTCAAATGTCTTCTCACGCTTAGCCGACACACCTGCTCAAGTCTCTCCTGTCCGACAAGAAACAAAAATCTTTCCTCCACGGGTGTCCTGCCCCATACTTCCTGACACCCCACCCCTTTTGCTGTTGCCCCATCTCTTCTGTACATTGCCAGAGTCCTTGGGAGAGCGGCCTCCATAGCTCCCCCTTCCCCTCACTCCTGCCCACCCTTAAGAATGGGTTCCTCAAGGCAGGCAGTGTCCCCCGAAGCCAAGTCCAACTTCTCAGGCTTTACTCTCTGGCCACCGTTGACCATTCCCTTCTTGCTGAAAACTTCCCTTGGTGGTGGCAGTATTACTTTCCCCTGGTTTTCCTCCTCCTCTCACCAAGTATTTTCAGCCATCCTTTACGGTCTCTTCTTTTTAGCGCTAGCGTTCCGGACTGTTGCCAAAACATATACACCCTGAATGCTGGTGTTCCACAGGCCCTGCACTTTGCTCTCTTTTTCTTCTTCATATTCTCCTGGAACAATCTCACGTCCTTTAGATGCTTTTCCAGCTTCTGATATTATCAAAATATAAACAGTTGACCATCACAGGAGTTGAACAATGCAGGAGTTAGGAGCACCAGCTCTCTTCATGGGAGAAAATCCTTGTATAACTTTACAGTCAGCCCTCCATAGACGCACCTCCACATCTGGGAACTCAACCAACCAACCGCAGATCCTGCAGTAGGGTAGGGTGTATTTTTCTAAAAGAATCTGTGTATCTGTGGACCTGCACAGTTCAAACCCATGCTGTTCAAGGGCCATATAACTCTACAGTGTTAACTCCCAAACAGATACTACAGCCCGAATTCTTTCCCAAGTGCTGGATCTGGCCTGTCTATCCACGGCGCACCTTCATCTGAAGGCTCGTGGTCTAACTCCTCAGCCAAGGGTACTCTTCTCCTCCATTCCCTTTTTTTGTCAAAAGCACCATCCCTCCAGTCGACCAAGCGAGAACCCTCAGAATCATGACTTATCTTTTCTCCTCTTTCTCTTTTGCATTCTCTGGATTACCAGGTCCTCTCGATGCTGCCTTCCAGATTACGTTTCATATACGTCTCTCTTCTCCGCTCCCATCGCTACTGGCTTAAGTCAAAGCTTCATCCTGTCCTACTGGCACTAGCCCCTCGGGTGCTCTCCATCTCAAATCTTTCCTATATCCATCTATCCCACAGTTTACCCACTAAATCTGTCTTCTACCTTTTGTTTTCAGATGTTCTTACTACAGTAATTCAGGTGTCTGGAAAAAATGATAGACTTGAGTTGATATGGATTTGCCTGTGTTCCAAACTGAAAGAGCTAAAGAAGCAATTAAGAAATCACAATGAATTAAAAAAAAAGGACACCATGAAAAAAGGACAGGTGGGAGAAGAGGGCTGGAAGATAAAAGGTGGTGATTTTATGTACAGTTTACGAAGAGAACAGAAGAACAAATTACTGTTAGTTACGTATGCAAGTTAAAATTCCCCTTCTAAACCAGGAGAGGGGAAAACAAGAGAAATAAAGGAAACTTTAATAGAAAACAGGAAAGAAAAGACAACAAATACAAAATAAATCATGTTTGTTTTAAAAAAAACACGTATTTAAAGTGCAATGCTAAAGTATACTTTACTCTTCTTCACTGGCTGCCTACAGGATACAATGCAAACTATTTAGCTGAATATGCTGAATCCCTTGATGAGTTGGCCTTGACCACCTATCTAGGCTCATCTAGGCCCACCACTATCCTGTGTATATCTTAATACAAGCCATGTGTATTGGTAGCTCCCTAAGCACAGGATCTGCTTCAAGTCTCTGATATCTGTCTAGAATGACCTCCACTCTTCTATACTTGGCAGGCTCCCACTGTTCTACAAGACTTTTCCTAAAACAAATAAAAAAAGGCTTTTCTTTTGATAGTTTCCTTGACCTCCACTCTCCTGGGCACAGTAAATATTCTGTATTGCCATAACACTTTTGAACATACCTCTGCTGGCCAAATTTCACTGCAGTATAATTTAAATATCCTTCCTCACCTTGAGCTAATTCATCTTTGAATCTCTGGAACCTGGCAGACAGCAGGTATTTCATAAATGCTTGTTGAATAAAAGATGAATATAGAGAATTTCTAAACAAAGGAGGAGGTTATTAGCAAGCATCCGTTTTCTCAGCATCTGCAGCTGTGTCTCACCTCCACAATGCCCTTGGTCACAGTAGATCTTCCTCTTCGAAGTTCACTTGCTTCTCTTTCTACAAAACAGAGTGGTACTTTTCCTATGAGGACCAGTGAATCACTGGTGTCTGGAAATACAATTTCAAGGCCCAGATCTTCCAGATTTTTGTGGTAACACCTAAAGAGAACCTCAAATGTAAAACAGCTACTTCATTCACATTTCAGCATTGGTTCCAAATACTTGATAGTTTCTCAAAAGCTGCCATGAGCTTTAAAACTTGCACTGTTTTCCTCACACTTGTGTTTGTTTAGGATTTTATTATCAAATTTCCTTTTTGAATTATAGTAACCTTTATTTTTTCCCCTCTCTTCCACTGAATCAATTTGCTTCTGTGTCTTATTCCTGAATTTTTATTCTCCGCTGAGGGATTGCTAACTACTCCTTGCTGGCACTTAAAGAAGTCTGGCACAAATAAAAGGGCTGAGAATGTTTTGAATCAGCACTAAAGCAGGGAGGTAATTAACAGCCCCAGGAACTGAGAAGTTCTGATTAACGGGATGTAAATAAATGGATCTGCCTCTAATATAAATTATGCCCCAGAGAAAAAGCTTTATTGGCAGTCTCATATTCCCCATATTAAATAAATTTAGAGACAATTCTCTCTTTTTCATTTCCAATAATCTATGCCGCCCCAAAGTAGGAAAATGCCCTACCTTATGACTCATTATATGATTTGCCCCTTCCTTGGGGCCTGGGGTTTTACTTTCTTCCCAGTATGATTATGGTGATGAAAACTAAGAATCTAGAATGCACCAAGGCAAAGCAGAATGGAAGCAATTATTGCAGTAACTTTGCTTTCAGAAACAGCACAACATAAATACTGACTGTTCCAAGGAATGGTAAGAGTACTCTAAGCCAACTTCTGGAAAGAATTACCAGGGAAACTATATCCTTTACTCAACAGCTGTGATATAGCAGAAAGAATAGCATTTGGAGTCAGACAACCTGCCTGTGAGTGCCTGCTCCATCACTTAATATTTGCTATGACCAACCTCATCTGAGAAAAGAACGATAGTTATGTTTATACCTCACAGAATTAGTGTGAGGATGCACCTTAGCTACACCACATCCTCATGATGGTACTAACCGTAAGAGTCTCCTTTGTTCTTCTGTCACTGTTATCTCTAGTGGAGGACTTACAATGGAAGACAGTAATTTTTTTCGACCAAAGCCTTGTGGCTGTTGCTTCTCATAGGAATCTATTGGGAGAAAGATGAACAGGTTAAGAGCAAGAAGTTGAAGTCTTCCAGATTCAGATAAAAATGAAGATTCAGTCATGGGGTTATTATAGTACTTAGCAGCATGTTCAATGTTCAGTTTTACGCTCTGAATTTCCATTATTAAAGTCAAACTAGTAAATATCTAGTTTGTCTACTCATTTTAGCAGTATTTTCTTAAATAAAAAATATAAGACTTAAATCTTACATTCAAATGAACAATGCAGTGATTCGGTAGGCAGTCAACAAATGTGGTTTCAATAACAGAGGTTGACTAATATTGGGGAAGATCCCCTGGAGGAGGGCATGGCAACCCACTCTAGTATTCTTGCCTGGAGAATCTCATGGTTAAAGGAGCCTGGCAAGCTACAGTACATAGGGTTGAAAAGAGTTGGACACGACTGAGCGACTAAGCACAGCACAGCACGCACAACCCAAGGCTCAAGAAGGCACCTCCTTTCCTTCAGAAGGATCGCCCAGTCTCTGATGAGAATTACTACTATTCTCAAATGGTCCAGGGCCTACAGCAAGTGAGTTTTTCTAACACTGCTTTTACTCTATCTTTCCCAACTCTTAGGTCTTCATTTTCTAAGGAAAAGTGAAAAGCGACATCATTGCCATTCCAGTCCATGAAATACCTCCCAAGTCTTCACCCATTTGGTTATTACTTGACCACAGGAGTAACGATTTCCTGGGTATTTTACATCATCTTGGGGACACACAGCCGCATGATGAAAATGGGTAGCAAAAATTAAAAAGCACATATTGACTTTGGAAGAATACGTAGCAAATTAGTGATGCAGGTTGCCTTTGGGGAGAGAAACTAGGTGCGATGAAGGACAAGGGTAGAAAAGAAACCTTATTTTATTCCCTTTTTGTACCTTTCAGACTGGAACCTGTTCAATTATACTACCTATTCAAAAACAAATTAAATTTTAAAATAGAAACAAAATATATTGGGCCTTCTGAGCTGCTGGTGGTCTCTGCCTAATGAACTGTGAAGATAAACCACAATCACATGGGCATGTGGAGGGGCATATCTTTGTACTGAATGTTGTAATAAAGTAGCCTAATCTTTAGGGCTGATGGTAAGTATATGGCAAATATGCCTTTGACCATGTAAGTAAGATCCACAGGTTTCAATTAGTAAAGTGAACTACTACATTCTCTTAATTGTAAAAGTCACTCCAATAGGCTTCAGCTTCATTTTTTTAGGGTTTTTTTTTTTTTTTAAACGTACAATTCATCTTTTTCACCACAGTCACCATTAGGCAAACCCTTTCAGGTACATTAATTCTGCTGGGGAGTCTTGAATCTTTCCTAGGCCTCAGCAGATCCTTACCAATGATCAGCTGCTCCAGTCGGATGCGCTCGTGGGCAGCGTGCTGGTCCACCAAGACTAGCAGGTTTCCACCTAGAAGACCAGCAAGCACCACTGGGTTTCAAATTCTCAGGTCAAGATTAAGATAATCATGTTGTGTCGAGGGAGGAAAGGTTAATCCAAACTATTTAACAACATGAGCATAAGAGAAGCATACAAACTATGTAGCAACAACTGCTGCTTTTCTTTCCCAAAAAGTATTATGGGAAAAACTAAAATGTATCTCTGATGAGAAACTCTTTGGTTCATTAGTATTTCATTTCTAAAATATGTGTGAATTTAATGTTTAAATACTGACTTTGCTTTTTTAATTCAAATTTGATACAGTGAAGGATCATTAAACTACATATTTTTTAATCAGCTGACCTTGATTTGCAAGCTACTCCAGAACCCATGAAGAGTGTAATTCTACTATACTTTAGATCAGAGGTCAGCGATTTCTTTTCTGTGAAAGGCTAGACAGTAAATATTTTAGGCTTTTGGGACATGTGGTTTCTGACACAACTATTCAAATATTCATTCTGAACCAAAGTGGCCATAGACGATCTGTGAATGTTGTAGCTGTGATGCAATAAATGTTATAGACACTGAAATATTACCTCAGATAATTTTTTAAAATTTATTTATTTTAATTGGAGGATAATTACTTTACAATACTGTGATGGCCTCTGCCATACATCAACATGAATTGGCCATAGAATTTCATATAATTTTAATGTGTTAAAAAATATAACTCTTCCTTTGCTTTTTTTCAACTAGTTAAAAATGTAGTACACCTGAAACTAATGTAACACCGTAAATTAACTACATGTCAATTAAAAAAAAACAAACAACATTCTTATCGCTCTGGATGTTACAGAAATAACTGTCTGGATCTGGCCCCAGGCCACAGTGTGCCTTGCTTTAGACTCAGGCTTCACAAACTTTGAAGAGTAGACAAATCACCTGGGGATCTTACTAAGAGGCAGATTCTGATTCAGTAGGTTAGGAATGGGACACGAGATTGTGCAAGTCTAACAAACTCCCATGTGATGTCATTTACTGACCTTGATTTTGAGTAGCTAGGCTTTAAACTCTCAAGTACATCAGAGGAAACAGATTGTCCTGACCCCAAAGCCAAACCTACAGGGAAATCCTTTTCTCGCTGACAGGAGGACTGATCTCGATGAGATTAGTACATCATTTTACCTTGTAATTTTATTACTTTTGGCCAAAGGGCTGACATTTATTGTTACTGATTATACTGAAATAAGAGTTCTCCTCTTGAATTTGATCAAACGAGATAATGTCTGTTTTTCCTGTTTCTACTAAGATAAAAAAACTGTTTCTATGACACCATCAAATTCATGGCATAAGAGCTTCAGACTTAAAAAAAAAGATTATGTAATTTTTCTGACAGCATTTTCCACCACATAACAGGCCCCCAAATGCTGAATTTTAAGCTCCTTTGAGGATAGGAGGAGTTGCAGCTGGTTGTGATGAATACTGAACATGCTATGCTGTATTGGGCAAAACAATGGAATAAATAATAAATTATGAGGGAGTAACCTCAAACTCAAAACTACAACCAGTGTAAATTACCAAAAGTCAAGAACTCTAAGAAATCAATCCTGCACCTCACTCTGGAGGGAAGACTTATAGTCTACAAAATGTTCATGACATTTTCCATTCCTTGAATGAAGCAGAATATATGAAAAGTAATTTACTTGTGTCAGAGCTATATTTTTGATATTTCAAAATAACAGAATAGAAGCTTCATAAGGACAAGGATTTTTGTCTGTTATATTCCCAGCATGTACAACAGCACCAAGCACATCATAGGCACTCAGTAAATATTTACAGAATAAATAAATGAACCCTTATTCTTTAGAGTATCATAATTATAGGTGAAAACATGCAATAAAGATGCCATTATATGGCATTAATTTCACTATAATTTAAAACAATTCTATGTCCATTACAAAAATTAGTGCAAATATTAAAATAAAATTAAGACAATTATAGGAATACATTGCTTTTGGTATTGATGAGCAATAAAAACTCATTTTGATTAAAAAAATTTTTTTTAATCTAATACATACTCCTTGGTGGTAGCCAATCAACATAGTAATCAATTCTCTTGGAACTGCAAGAGACATTTAAATATCTGGAGATTTGGTGGCTATACCCATTTCAGGTGCCACGGTAGAGATTTTGGTATTAAACAACAAAGAATTTCAGGTAATCAAATATTTAGAAACAGTAAGACTACTAGATTTTGACATTTACTAATGCTACATTTATGACAATAATGATAATTTTTGGTTACTTTACCTCTGGTCTATGATGATATTTATCAAATAAATTTATACTGTAACAAGATAAAAGAGAACATTTTGAAAAGCAAAGAGAATGAACCACTTTCAAACTTTAGAAGCTCTCTCCTGCAGGCCTACCTATCAGATGCCGACTCCTGCAGGGGTGCTCAGGACTCTCAGGCACTCAGGCCTTTTCCAGAACCTGACAGGATCTAGCATTCCTTGTAAATAGCTCAAAGCTCTCCCAGTTTAAAAAAAAAAAAAAAAGCTTTCACCCTCCCTAGTCTCTCTTCCATGTCACAGATTTCAGAGTCTCTGCTAGAGGTGTAATATCCAACCACATTCCTGATACATTCTTGAACATTTCAAAGGTATTTCAGACCAAACTCATGATTTTCACCCTCCTTGCCTGCTTCTTCTTCAACCTGGTCCTGTAGCATCATCCAGCTAGAGGTCAGAAAACCAGGAGTCTTCTTTGATATCCCTTCCCTATGTCCAACCCATCACCGAGTCCTACTGACTTATCTCCTAAATCTCTTTCTTTCCAGGCCACCTCCCCATCATTCCTTAGATACTGCAACATCCTCCTAACACTCTCTCTGCAGCTACTAGGTCTCCACCTCCACACCTGCTCCACGCTCCACACTATATAGCCAGAGCAGTATTTTCAAAATGCAAATGTGGGGTCTTCCCTGGTGGCCCAGTGGTTAAGAATCCACCTGCCAATGCAGGGGACAGGGATTCGATCCCTGGTCGGGGAATAAGATCCCACATGCCATGGGGCAACTAAGCCTGCAAGTCCCAACAAGAAAAGTCTGTTCATGGCAAGGAAAACCCAGCACAGCTGGGAAAAAAAAAAAAGCGAATGTGATGTGACACGTGCCACTGTGAAAACAAACAATAAAAAATAAAACAAAAAGCCTTCAATTGTTTCCTATTGGTACTGGGATGAAGACAATGCCTGTCAATGGTCTTTAAGATCTGGCTGTGACCTACATCTCTAGCCCATCTCCCTGCTCTCACACAAGGAAGGGCTTGCCCTGCTTCCTCTCACTGAAGGAGCAGGAAGCACGAATTGCATGTTATTCCCTCTGCCCAGAACACTTTTCCCTCCCTTCTTTACCTAGTTAACTTATACTTCAGATCTCTCTTTACCAACAGAACCCTCTCTGACCTCCTCACTAAATCAAATCTCCTAATACAGGTTCTCACAGCATCTTGTTTCTCTCCTCCATAACACTAGAGTTAAAACATTAATGTTTGTGTAACTTGCATGTATATTGTGTCCCACCATTGTGTCTCTAGCAGAGTCCCTCACATGCAGTAGGTACTCAATCAATATCTGTTGAATGAGTTAATGTTATTATTTACAAATTATTATTGTTTTATTAAAGCAGGTCACCAAGAGGTTATATGTTAACTCTTCATAAACCTAACAGAGTTCATCATATAAACTTTCTATTATTATAAAGCAATAGTATTAAAACATTATTAAAAATTTAGAGAATATAAAATATTTTAAAGAGTAAAAGATGAAATTTCCCCTTTGCCCATTTCTATTCTCACTCCCAAGGTAACCATTCTTAATAATTTAACATGTATCATACACACACACACACACACACACACATGTCTATGTGTATGTACATAAAACTACATGTACTTAAAACTATTGTTTCATAATATATTTTCATAATTTAGATTGGTTTTCCCTAATCTGGCCAAATCATTGAAACTGTATCATGTATAAAAAATAACCTTAAAAGGAGACTGTCAGAAGACCAGCTGGTCACTAAGACTAAGCCCATTCTTACCTGCCTCACCATTCTCTTCAGTCTTAGTGCTCATTAAACAGGCAATAAACTTGTTATCCACTTGCTGGAGAACCTGCCATACATTCAAGTAAGTGGAACAATACTAATTATAAGTTAACAATGGCTTATCTGCATAGAGAGAGACAAAATCACACTTAATTTAAAGTTGTTTGCGTTATAACATTCATATCTAAGACTGAGGAGAGGTGCGGATGAACCTGCAGGAGTTCGAGGTCATCATTAGGAAGGATAAAGAATAGACATGTAGAGCAACTAGAAGACAAAAGGAAAGACTACAAGGGAACAGACTGAAGCAACTCATAGGGTTATGTTAATAAAACTTCAGAGTAGACTTGAAATGTTCCCAACAGAAGGACTCTTAATAACAGGTAATATGACCAGAGAATTATTAATATGACCAGAGACTGCCAACAAATAGGGCTGAAAAAAATTTGGAAAATGTATGCAAAAAAATGTATACAAAAAGTGGAAACCATTTTTGTAGGAGCTGGTACATTAAGGCAGTAAGTTAACAGCCACTGGTGGCTGGAGACCTTGGTGGCTGCCCTCTACCTAGATCAGTCTCAGCTTCTAATTTGTTTCCATACCGAAAATAAGAAGATGAGGACAGCCTGAGTGGTGTAGAGAGAGGGCAAACTAGAAAAAGGGTCCCTTGTGTTAACTTCTCAATCTGGGATCTCCTAAGCCATGTCATTTGTAGCCTCATACAATAGAGGGCCATTTAAAAACGGGCATCATTGCACATTTAAGGACAATGTCTCTACATTACTTAAGTAAGTAAGTGTTAGTTGCTCAGTTGTGTCCAACTCTGCAACCTATGGATTATAGCCCACCAGGCTCCTCTGTCCATGGAATTCTCCAGGCATGAATACTGGAGTGGGTTTCCATTCCCTTCTCCAGGGAATTCTCCAAACCCAGGGATGAAACCCAGGTCTCCTGCATTGCAGATTGTTTACCATCTGAGCCACCAGGAAAGCCCAAATTTATGTCAACTACATTACTTAGTTGACTTATAAATTGTCAGTATAGAAAGTCAATATATAATCCTTGAAACTGTGTGCCTGAATCCATAATTCATCACTCCAAACTTGCTCACCCCACTAAGGATGTTTTTTTTTTTTTGTAAGTGATGGCATCACCAACTCAAGGGACATGAGTCTGGGCAAACTCTATGACACAGTAAAGGACAGGGAAGCCTGGCGTGCTGTAGTCCATGGGGTTGCAAAGAGTTGAACATGACTTAGCAACTGAACAATAGCAATTATAATTAGTCCTCTGCTTTTTCTTCTGATGATAAAAGTTTTAGTAAAATTAAAAAGAACACATGTGTCTTGATCAGGGTGGTCTATATCATTAAGTAAATCCAATTTCACATGAGTTAGCCTAGCTTAGGCTATATATATAATATATATATATTAATGAGATTTCAAAGGCAACCTTTACCTGCATTGAGTGAATCATTTCTTTGGTGAAACGATAAGGATACAAGATGTTGTGAATTTTAACTGCTAGGCTCTCAGCTTGGCCGCTGCTTACGTCAACAGCAACCTAGAAAGACCCAGAACAAATGTCATTTACGTTGTAATCTTTTATGTCTGCAGAACTGTTTTACCAAAGATTTCAAAGTGCTTTAATAACATTCATTTTCACAGAACCTATTAGAGGTGGGTTGAATTCAGGGAACTTATAAAAATTCAAAGGGCTCTATGAATTTTTACTCTTGAATAATAATTTTTGTTTATACACAAAATTACTGACAAAAGCCCAATTCTTTCAGAATAACAATTTGCCTGTGCTTCATAAGCATGTCCTTAAAGACATCTTAACTGATCAATCAGTAACAAATGCTCATCCGCTCTGCATCCTCATTACAACACACAAAGCGCACTGTATGATCACCCACTGAGGAGAGGATGCATACTCAGGTCCAATGACGAAGATTCGGGTACAAAGCAGAAGACTCACCGCTTTATCTAATGATAACAGTTTTTATTACCATCACCCTAAGTACTTGGCCAAAGCTGCAAGTCAGGGTTTCTGAGAGTGGTAAACACATTCACTATTCACACACTGATGACACGGGTCTAAAGTATCATCCAAAGTGACCAAGCTTCCAAACTGCTACGAATTCTGATTCTTCCTCTCTATGTTAAATATTAATTTCCAAATACATTATTTGGAAACATGCTCACTTTCCCTTCATAATTACAAATCAATATAGTCATTCATGCCCACCCCCAATTTAAATGAAATTCAAATTTTAAAATAACATGCAAAGAATAAGTGCTGCAGACCTACCTCTGGATAACGGGCAAATACTGGATTGTCCCATTCTGAGAACAAAGATTGAAGTGATTCAGGACCAAAGGCATCGTCCCCAGTAGCTAGAGCAAAAGGGGACAAGGAAAGTTGGCATCAAGAGCCTCAGGGAAGAGGGCGCATGGTGTCTCACGCTTGGTGCAGTGCGGCCTCAAGACCAAAGATCAGACACCGTGTTCCCATATTCTGCACATGTGAAGTGATGGCTGTATCTCTAAATTGTTTTTATCTGTTATTTCTTAAACTAGGGTTGATGACTATTCTTCTGGCATTATAGCTTTTTCTATAAACTATTTTCAAGAGATATTTCAGAATATAAGTCCACAAGAAACTGGTTCAAATTAGTAGCCCCACTTTTTTAGGTAAAAATATACCTTATCTATTTTTAGAAACAATGAAAACAAAAATGATAAATGCAGTTTTTTTTTGAAGATAAGAATTTTGCTTATATAAAACTACTGCAATATGGAGTCAATGCCAATATTTAAAAATAAGAAACATTTTTCTCAATCACAAGACACCACAGACTGTGCCTAATCAACCAGCATTGACCTCGTCTGGAAAAGTAATTTCTGATCTAAATGCATGCACTGAATTAACTTAGTTCTGCTGTGAAACAGGACTACAGGGAGTTCCTGGTTCCAGGAAGGCACAGCTGGCACTGATCAAGCTCAGCAACACAGCCCTGCTTTGTTTTCTCTGAGCTGGTGGCACAGTATGTACTGGGTGTTCCGGCAATCTCTGTTAATGCCCCTACCTCTGTTATTCTGTCTCATCACAGTCCTCTCTTCCCGAGCTCTAGGAAGGAAAGGAAGAACAAGGTCGCTTCTAAAGGGATGACACCTGTACTGAGATCCTAAATATAAAAAAGAAAAAAACTAGACATTTGAACTCAAAATATACACTATTAAAATAATGGTTTCCTAAAATCTCTTTCTGTACCAACTGAATTAAGACATAAGGCAGACTAGTAAACACTAGATTGAGTCAGAAGTTTTTTAAATGAAATTATTCTGCTAATTTAGTAATCTCCCCTAGCGCTTAGTCCTACTACCCATCTATACCAGACAGAATGAAGACCTAGAAAAGATCCCCCAATGGACACACTCTTTTTCGCAAGACGTATGTGTCTATCATAACATTTACCTCATCCTATTAGTACGTTTGGATGGTTGTCCTCCCTAATAGTCTGGACCACTGAAAGCAAAGCCAGTCAATATGCAATGCAGCAGCCCCAAGCATGGTGTGGATCACAAATGAGTGAATAAATAAAGAGATGAATGAATGAAAAATTTTCAGTTTAAATTCCAATGTCCAGTAAGATGTTGCCCAAATTCTGCCCTCCTCTCTGAGGATGATCAAATTTGAGTTTTAGAGACAATGTCGAATTTGACAGTTTCAAACAGGAACATGATGAAACTATTATTTCAAAAAGATAAATCTGTTGGACAAAAAATGGAGAGAGATTAACTAAGAATAATAAAAGTGTGAGGTGAAATAAAGTTGTGTCCCTGTCAATAGAAAGGACAGAGTTGAAGACATTTTAAAGAAAAATAACTACCAGGGCTGGAGACTTGACAACCACTCCTTAAAATTACCTTTGTAGAGCCTTTCTTCTGTGCAGTTAAATCTACCTCTTAACAGTTCATCTCATGTAACCTTTTACATGAGGCTCAACCATGTCCTAAATGTTCTGCTACACACCAGCCATTTGCAGAATGGCAGCCAACCCTCACCCCACCTCTGAATGAAGGGTGCTTAGAAGCCATTTTTCTTGGAACTAGCTCCTAGATCCAAAATACTTAGTTTTTCATTATGAATCTCTGACTTAACATGACTCTCAAAGGTTCACTACAAGACATGCTAATCCAGAAATTAAGTAGGCTGAAGCATTTTAGACATGTAGATTTATTTAACAGGAACAGATGTTCATGTTCAGTATAGCCAGCCAAGATTTCCTCCTTTTGTTTTAGAAACAACCATCTCAGTTCAATAATATCCAGTTATTTTTTGTCACCATATCAGAAGCAATTGTATTTCAGAAAGATGACGTGCCAGTGCCTTAGATTTACCTTTGATTAGCATTCAGTATAAATCAGGACACAAAACTACATACGCTGAAAAACACGTGTCTTTAAGAGCCACGTGATAGTCTCAGGCGCAGTACTGAAGAAAAAGATTTTTTTCTATTTAATACTTTGAAAGTTACTACAATGATTACTTTTTTTCACAAGGGAAAAAAACTGGAAACCACTGAAAAATAAAAGTCTTATTTAACCTTAAATGAATCAGAGCCTCCTGCTAGAGATATTTATCCTAGGGAGAAATGATAAGTTAATTTGGAACTACCTTCATACAATTTACATTCTTTTGCAACATTCAAGGCTTAATACAGATGAACATTTAATGTTTATCCTTCTGATGCAAAACCAAGATTACTGCCAGATGGAAATCAGTTTTACCATCTCCCAACATCTGGCTCTCAACATGCTGCCAAAATAATGTCACTTTTAATGTTGACTGAGACCTGGGAACTCAGAGTCCTAGCCTAGGCTCTGATGTGGCCTTGTGGTCTGATCTAAAAGCCACATTATTGTTTTTCTGAATAACGACCGCTTATACAGACCAAGATTATTAGCATATACATTATAATAAAGTACATTTGAAAAGTATGATTATAAAAATACATACTTAACCTATATTCCAAAAAATTTATGGTCAAGTCCTTTTTTTTTTTTAAGTTTATAAATATACTACTGAGCCATAGATTTTACTGGGAAATCTAGGATGACTACAAGAATCATTCTAGTTCTTTACCTGGGAGAGGTGCAGAGAACAACTTCCAGAAAAATGCCACACTGGCATTGCAGGTGCTTTTAAAGACAAATTCCTTAGAGTGGCATGTTTGGAAGAGAGGGAAAGTGGGAAGGGAAACACTGTGAAGTGAAAGTCACTCAGTCGTGTCTGACTCTTTGAGACCCCATGGATTGTCCATGGAATTCTCCGGCCAGAATACTGGAGTGGGTAACCTTTCCCTTCTCCAGGGGATCTTCCCAACCCAGGGATCAAACCCAGGTCTCCTGCATTGCGGGCAGATTCTTTACCAGCTGAGCCACAAGGGAAGCCCAGGAATACCGAGTGGATAGCCTATCCCTTCTCCAGCAGATCTTCCTGACCCAGGAATTGAACTGGGGTCTCCTGCATTGCAGGCAGATTCTTTACCAGCTGAGCTACCAGGGAAACACTGTAACTCTTCTCAACTATCAATAGCACCATTTTCATTAAACACTGTCTCATCCTCTTGTACACACATGCACCCATAGATAAATATACTTACAGTTCCATTCTATATCATTCTTTCATTGTAATTTTATGTTTAAATACTATTGGACCTAGAGAGTTTTCATATATAATAAAACACATTCTATAATTAAACTTCAAAATGTTCTATCTGCTGATACAATCTCTTTGAATAATAACTATCTTACTCCTCAGCCATTATTTCCACCTTCAAAAGCATTCATGCCAGTGAATGCCATATACTTACCATTCTCCAGTAGAACATCCACAGCCATAGTTGTCAGGTCTTTAGTACAAGCAGCCTGAACATCCTCAGTAGGAGCAGTGAATGTGCTAAGTCCTGTTAGTTTGTTGATGTAAACCATTCTTCCCAGAGTTACATCAAAATGCTGCTGCCAATCCAAAGAACATATGTTGGACTCTTCATTTTCAGAACAAGTTCTTGCTATGGATTCCTCACTCTGAAAACAAGTTCCATTTTGGTCAGCTGTGGAATCTTCCACGCGACTCATTAACATTCTACTCAGAGAGTCAGGACTTCCAATCTGTTGTTTTGAAGCTATAAGAATATCTGAATCCTTACTGATAACTGTAGCATGGTCATAGGGCAGTACCAAAGGATTTTCTGGTATCTTCTCAGTGGTATTGTTGTTAGAATATGTTTCACTGTCTTTACTGAAGAGATTACCTTGTGTGACAGAGTCTGACATTGGGATATTGTCACTTTCTGGGTTTTTATGCTCATTTTTAAATAACTTACAAGAATCTAGGGTTAACCCACTGGACAAGTCACCATCTTTCCTACTGGAATCTAATTGTAGCAATTCATTAAAATGATTCACATCCATCCTTTGAGTCTCTCTTTCGGAACCCTTCAATCTGGATAATTTAGAGGCTAGTGATTCAGGTGACTTCTCAACATCCAAAAATTTACTGTTAAAATGAGGTAACTCCTGTAGAGTTACAGTGCTTTCTGTTAAGCAAAGCATCTGTTGTTCCAAACAATCATCTTCCTTGGAGAATGGAAGCTTTTCTGAAGAAAACATGTGATTTACTGGTTGACAACTACTATAGGAATCATTATATTTCATAGTAGTGATTTCACAGATGTCAGAGTTGTCTAAGTGGTTTTTGTCTTTCCATGGAATGTCAGCTTCAACCTGAGGACTGAGATTGGTAGTGATTTCTAAAGTATTATTTTCCTCCACTTCAGTATTCAGAGGATTTTTAACCTTCCCATATTGCCTCTTAAACTTCTCTAAAGATCCTAGTTGTGAGCTTAAGCTTAGCTTCTTATGAGGTATGGGTTCGGCAGGACCAATCAACTTGTCTGTTTTCTTACTACCATCTGAAACATGTCCACCCCAAGAAAAAGAGGATGTGTTAGGTAATAAGCCACCTGTGTGTGATTTTTTACCACTTTCCTGAAAAATAGCAAAATTTTTACAGGCTGCTGTATGTTTGTTCTCTAGCTCATAACTTCGATTTGTGCTGTACAGACTTTTGTTGGGTAGTTCAGCAAATTCTTTACTTAAAGTGCTGGTTAAATCTTTGCTGTTGGGAGTCTCAACTGAATGGTGTGTTCTATTTCTAAATGTTTCTTTGGCACTCACAGGACCAGGTTGAGCATAACTTTTAAATAAATGTTCTGTTTCAGTTGATTTAGTTTGCTCATTCTGTACCACATGAGTTATGAAGCCAGTGGAACATAATTTAACTTGTCCATAACGAAAAACATTTATTCTTCCACAAGTACTAGGTTTTTTTCTTTTCTCTTCCTCTCTCTGAGCACTAGGTTCTCCTGATAATGCTGTCTCAAAAGACAGAGGTTGGCAGTCCATTTCAGTAGCATCTTTAAATCTCTCTGGTTGATTCTGAATTCTGTTATTTTCTAGGATGTTGGCAGCCATGCTATTAACAGTAGTACTTACTTTCTGTATTTCTAGATCTTCTCCACTCCCCTCAAAGTGATATAATGTCTGAAAAGGGCTTCCAAACATTTCTGAAGTGGTTCCACATGGATTTTCTGAAGAGTTATGTTCCAAGCAAGATTTTTTATGTTTCTTATTTTCTCCCAATTCTGATGCTCCAGCTGTCTCTTGTTCTAAGTTCCTTGACTGTGAGCAAGCACTGTCTTCATTTTGCAAAGATGACTCTGCCATTTTACAATGGGCTGGCCCATCGGATTTGTAAGTGTACAAAAATGAATCATTTGTCTTTTTTCTGATAGCTTCTGAATCCCTAGAATTTTGTGTGCTTATGTTTTCTACAGGAGCTTTTCTTTTCACAGCTTTTGACTGCAAATTGAACATCTCGTAGGAATCCAAAATATTATTACATGCTTCTTGGAAACTGACCTGGCCACACTTCTCATCAGAGGACACTTGCTTCTGAAGACTGGCACTAAACAAGCTAAAATCATTATCTTCACTAAATTCCTTAATGTCTTCACTTGATAATTCCACAAATAATTTTTCTTTCTTTAAAAACGTTTTTACTCCTTCCTGAATGCAAATCAAAAGAGTATCCCAGTTCTGAAACTCGATCAGGGTTTTTGCTGGCTCCAGGCATACGTCATACTCACAGAACTGGCACTGCACATTGATTACATAGATACCATGGAGTTCCGGATTAGACCGAGGCCGAGGATTTGAATTCACTTGCCTACTGGCAGAACCACTCTTTGGTTTGCATATAATACTTTCTTTCCTTAATAAAAAGTCAATGAGTTTATGCAACTTTGTCCTTAAAACTAACCTCTTGTTCACAAACAAAAACTGCATATTCTTATTATAATGTGCTTCGGAGCTGATAAAGCCAGTAAGCTCAAACTCCTTATATTTAAAATTTATTTCTCTTAACTTTTGGGACTTACCCAGTCCATAAATTTGACAAAATCGGGAACATATGTCTTTGGTTTTAGGGAGTTGAAGAACCATGGAACCAGAAATATCATTTCTCAAAGAGAAAGAAATGGAAGGGTGCATGAGTGACAGAGCTTCTATCCTCTGCCTAACCTTCTCAAACTCCAGTCTAGGATCCATGCATTTCCTCCTAACAGGTAACTGATAAAACAGATTATATACAGTGACTGTCGTCCCGGCACTTGGTCGAGTTAAGTCAGCTTCACAAGCTTTCAGGGCTTTCCCATTCTGAAACAGTTTCACAAATGTTTTCATCGACTTGTTTTTCTTGGATGAAATTTCCACAGCACTGGCCATATCAGCTATACTGGCCAACGCCTCCCCCCGGAAACCATAAAACCTTGGGTTCTCCAAGTCCTGTATGGAGTTGCATTTACTGGTGAAATAACGATTTCCCACCTTGTCTACATCATCACTCCCCATCCCAAATCCATTGTCTATCACTTGAACTTGAAAGGTTTCCATGTTCACCCTGACAGCCACACATTTTGCTTCAGCATCAATACTGTTCAGGGCAAGCTCCTCAACACATTGGCCTAAGGAGCATACAGCCAAACCAGAACGCAATCTAGCTTGTACTTCAGCTGACAAGCATTTGATCATGGCAGGTAGAAAGCTGGTAAGAATGCCAGGCAGTGGTTCCCTTTTCTGACTGGAAATAATTGCCTAGGGGAGGAAAACAAAACACACACACACACAATTAAAGCTTCAGAGTTACATGGCATCAACCATTTCTCTCAGGCATTATAAAGAAATATTTGAGGTAAGTGAAATCTCTTATTAACAAAACAAAAATTATACTTCTGATCTCTAGGCAGATCAAACAGCTCAGATTTGGCACAGCAGATTTAACATCCAAAACAGTATTCATAATTTCATAATTTTTACTGCTCCTAAATCCCAAATGCCCTAAGTGAAATCATAATCACACTTGAAGTTGACCCCTAATGTGTTCAAACTGCCAATCACTTCACCAAAAACAGATGCCTAATTTCCGGTAAGAAACATTAGCTAGAAATCATTCATGAAAAAAATGTCCAAGCTAGTTTCATAACATTTATCCATTACACAATAACCATGACTTTTAGAAAAACATTACAATGAAGTGTTAAGACATTGTACTAATTAGGGTGAAGGAAGAGGAGGAAATGAAATCAAATTATTATATCAAGGAGCGATAATTATTATAATAATTACTATTGGTTGAATGTAGTTATCTCAAGGGAAAGAGACTAAGAATGGGAACGGGTAGGGCAGGAAAATTCCTTTGCCTTTTAAGCCTTTATCATTCGATTTTTAAATATTGTACATGTATTACTAAGTTTTCAGAAGGCCCTTACCTATTACCACTTATGATTTATTATTTTGTATTAATACTCTTTTGGACTTTACAGATGGCTCCAAACTACCTCAGCAATAATAATGATGGCAAGTGAAGTGAAGTTGCTCAGTCATACCTGACTCTGCGACCCCATGGACTGAGCCTACCAGGCTCCTCTGTCCATGGGATTTTCCAGGCAAGAGTACTGGAGTGGGGTGCTATTTCCTTCTCCAGGGGATCTTCCCGACCCAGGGATGGAACCCAGGTCTCCCACACTGTAGGCAGACGCTTCACCGTCTGAGCCACCAGGGAAGTTACAATGATGGCAAGGGGATCTTTAGACTTTTTCTTGCAACTAAAAATGACAGTTCAATGAAAGATCCCCTCCCTTCATAGCCGAGAGCAGCATGGGCTGGACCGTCTCAAGAGTAGTAGGGCTTGTTGATCAAACTTGGGGAAAATCAGAGCTCCAATTGCAGATCTGATGGTTTCTAAGATAATGTACTTTGCAGCCGGCAAAAAACGAGAGGTCAAGATTTAGTACCTATTCCTACTGGTACCCAAAACTCAACGATTTCCGATTTCCTGATTACGGGGCTTTCGGGGTTCCTGTGACAAGTGGGACGATTTGATCCGGGTTCAGAGCTGAGAAAGCTTGCAGGAAGAGCAGGGCCGCGTCCGCACCCCACCCCACCCACCGCGGCCGGAAGGCTCAAGCTCCACCCCCGCGCCCTCCCGGCTGGCAACCGGAAACCCCGGCCTGGCCCGCCCAGGTTCGGGCGGCCGGCCGAAGGTAGGCCGGGAGACGTCCTAGGCCCCTCGCGCGGCGGTCCGTAAGGCTGGCCCGCAGCGGTCGCCAAGGCCCTTCGAGTGGTAGACGAGCTCCTAGAATCGTCCTCTGGTCGCGTGCTTAACCCCAAGTCACCTGGAATCGTACCTCCCCAACTCCCTGATACCAACCGCCTCGGACGCCGGGCGCGCGCTCGGTGGCTGGTGAGGCTCGTACACGTGAGGCTCGTGCACGCGCGAGCCCGCGAGCATGCGCTTCTGAGGGGCCGCGCGGAGGACGCCCTCCAGTCCGTGACACCTCGATGCGCATGCGCGCCAGTTGTCGTCGGCTTGGTAACGCGTGTTCCCAGGTCTCTTCTCTCTGGTACCCGAAAGTTTCCAGTCTTTACCCCGTTTTATCATGGTGTGAAAAGATGTTTCTAGCAATTTTTACTCGTTTTTCCCTTTTCCCCTTTCTCATTTCTGCTGTGTGCGTACTACCGTTTAATTCAACAGAGGCTTCCTAGGTGCTGCAGCAGTAAACAATTCGCTTGCCAATGCAGGAGGTGAAGGTTTGATCCCTGGGTAGTGAAGAGCCCCTGGAGGAGGGCATGGCAACCTACTCCAGTATCCTTGCCTAGAAAATCCCATAGACAGAGGAGCCTGAGGGGCTGCAGTCCATGGGGTTGCAAAGAGGCATTGCTTATCATCTGTCTACTCACTAGAATGTTGATATATATCTATTTTTATTTGCTGCTGTATCCCCATGGCAAGAACAGTGCCTGGCTTATGTTAGGCACTCAAATATTAATCAAGAGCTTTCTATCTTAAAGATCTATAGTTATTTCAGAGCTGGAAAAGATGAAGAATCTATATAGCTCTATTCTTAACTTACAGATGAGGACAACAAGACTCTTCACTGACTTTTTTTGGGGTATTTTTCTAATGAAATGAGAGTGGACCTCGACGGGCATTTTGAGATCAGTTCAGTCGTGTCCAACTCTTTGCGACCCCATGAACCACAGCATGCCAGGCCTCCCTGTCCATCACCAACTCCCGGAGTCTACCCAAACTCATGTCCATTGAGTTGGTGATGCCATTCATCCTCTGTCGTCCCCTTCTCCTCCTGCCCTCAATCCTTCCCAGTATCAGAATCTTTTCCAATGAGTCAGCTCTGCATCAGAGGGCCAAAGTACTGGAGTTTCAGCTTCAACATCAGTCTTTCCAATGAACACCCAAGACTGAACTCCTTTAGGATGGACTGGTTGGATCACTTTGCAGTCCAAGGGATTCCCAAGAGTCTTCTGCAACACCACAGTTCAAAAGCATTAATTCTTTGGTGCTCAGCTTTCTTTATAGTCCAACTCTCACATCATACATGACTACTGGAAAAACCATAGCCTTGACTAGATGGATATTTGTTGGCAATGATTCTGCTTTTGAATATGCTATCTAGGTTGGTCATAGCTTTCCTTCCAAGGAGTAAGCATCTTTTAATTTCATGACTGCAATCACCATCTACGGTGATTTTGGAGCCCCCAAAAATAAAGTCAGCCACTGTTTCCATTGTTTCCGTTGTTTCCCTATTTGCCAAGACGTGATGGGATTGGATGCCATGACCTTCGTTTTCTGAATGTTGAGCTTTAAGCCAACTTTTTCACTCTCCTCTTGCACTTTCATCAAGAGGCTCTTTAGTTCTTATTCACTTTTTGCCATAAGGGTGGTGTCACCTCCATATCTGAGGTTATTGATATTTCTCCTGGCAATCTTGATTCCAGCTTGTGCTTCTTCCAGCCCAGCGTTTCTCATGATGTACTCTGCATAGAAGTTAAATAAGCAGGGTGATGATATACAGCCTTGATGTACTCCTTTTCCTATTTGGAACCAGTCTGTTGTTCCATGTCCAGTTCTAACTGTTACTTCCTGACCTGCATACATGTGTCTCAAGAGGCAGGTCAGGTGGTCTGGTATTCAGAATTTTCCACAGTTTATTGTGATCCACACAGTCAAAGGCTTTGGCATAGTCAGTAAAGCAGAAATAGATGTTTTTCTGGAACTCTCTTGCTTTTTTGATGATCCAGCAGATGTTGGCAATTGATCTCTGGTTCCTCTGGTTTTTCTAAATCCAGCTTGAACATCTGGAAGTTCACTGTTCACGTATTGCTGAAGCCTGGCTTGGAGAATTTTGAGTATTACTTTATTAGCATGTGAGATGAGTACAATTGTACTGTAGTTTGAGCATTCTTTGGCATTGCCTTTCTTTGGGATGGGAATGAAAACCGACCTTTTCTAGTCCTGTGGCCACTGCTGAGTTTTCCAAATTTGTTGGCATATTGAGTGCAGCACTTTCACAGCATCATCTTTTAGGAGTTGAAATAGCTCAACTGGAATTCCATCACCTCCACTAGCTTTGTTTGTCGTGCTTCCTAAGGCCCACTTGACTTCACATTCCAGGATGTCTGGCTCTAGGTCAGTGATCACACTATCATGATTATCTGGGTCGTGAAGATCTTTTTTATACAGTTCTTCTGTGTATTCTTGCCACCTCTTCTTAATATCTTCTGCTTCTCCTAGGTCCATACCATTTCTGTCCTTTATTGAGCCCATCTTTCCATGGGCTTGGTATCTGCAATTTTCTTGAAGAGATCTCTAGTCTTTCCCATTCTTTTGTTTTCCTCTATTTCTTTGCATTGATCGCTGAGGAAGGCTTTCTTATTTCTCCTTGCTATTCTTTGAAACTCTGCATTCAAATGAGTATATCTTTCCTTTTCTCCTTTGCTTTTTGCTTCTCTTTTCACAGCTATTTATAAGGCCTCCTCAGACAGCCATTTTGGTTTTTTGCTTTTCTTTTTCTTGGGGATGGTCTTGATCTCTGTCTCCTGCACAATATCACGAACCTCCGTCCATAGTTCTTCAGGCACTCTGTCTATCAGATCTAGTCCCTTAAATCTATTTGTCCCTTCTGCTGTATAATTATAAGGGATTTGATTTAGGTCATACCTGAATGGACCAATCTAGATAGCATATTCAAAAGCAGAGACATTACTTTGCCAACAAAGGTCCATCTAGTCAAGGCTATGGTTTTTCCAGTGGTCACGTATGGATGTGAGAGTTGGACTGTGAAGAAAGCTGAGCGCTGAAGAATTGATGCTTTTGAACTGTGGTGTTGGAGAAGACTCTTGAGAGTCCCTTGGACTGCAAGGAGATCCAACCAGTCCATTCTAAAGGAGATCAGTCCTGGGTGTTCTTTGGAAGGACTGACGCTAAAGCTGAAACTCCAGTACTTTGGCCACCTCATGCGAAGAATTGACTCATTGGAAAGACTGTGATGCTGGGAGAGATTGGGGGCAGGAGGAGAAGGGGACGACAGAGGATGAGATGGCTGGATGGCATCACTGACTCAATGGACGTGAATCTGGATGAACTCCGGGAGTTGGTGATGGACAGGGAGGCCTGGTGTGCTGGGGTTCATAGGGTCACAAAGAGTCGGACATGACTGAGCGACTGAACTGAACTGAACTGAATGGTCTAGTAGTTTTCCCCACTTTCTTCAATTCAAATCTGAATTTGACAATAAGGAGTTCATGATCTGAGCCACAGTCAGCTCCTGGTCTTGTTTTTGCTGACTGTATAGAGCTTCTCCATCTTTGGCTGCAAAGAATATAATCAATATGATTTCGGTGTTGGCCATCTGGTGATGTCCATGTATAGAGTCTTCTCTTGTGTTGTTGGAAGAGGGTATTTGCTATGACCAGTGCGTTCCCTTGGCAAAACTCTATTAGTCTTTGCCCTGCTTCATTCTGTTCTCCAAGGCCAAACTTGCCTGTTACTCCAGGTGTTTCTTGACTTCCTACTTTTGCATTCCAGTCCCCTATAATGAAAAGGACATCTTTTTTGGGTGTTAGTTCTAAAAGGTCTTCTAGGTCTTCATCAGTTCAGTTCAGTCACTCAGTCGTGTCCGACTCTTTGCGACCCCATGAATCGCAGCACGCCAGGCCTCCCTGTCCATCACCAAATCCCAGAGTTCACCCAGACTCACGTGCATTGAGTCGGTGATGCCATCCAACCATCTCATCCTCTGTTGTCCCCTTCTCCTCCTGCCCCCAATCCCTCCCAGCATCAGAGTCTTTTCCAATGAGTCAACTCTTCACATGAGGTGGCCAAAGTACATAGAACCGTTCAACTGCAGGTTCTTCAGCATCACTGGTCATTTACACAGCATTACTGTGAGATTCGTGTTTTGGAAATTCATGACCAACCTTCAGTTGTTTCTTTGTCTTGTTTTCATTGAGTATTTTCATTTAAAAATTTTTGTATTTATTTTTTGCTGTGCTGGCTTTCTCTAGTTGCAGTGAGTTGGGGCTACGCTCTAGTTGGCGGTGCGTGGGCTTCTCATTGTGGTGGCTTCTCTTGGTGTGGAGCACAGGGTCTAGAGTGAGGGCTCAGTAGTTGGGCTGGGGAGGTGAGATCTTCCTGGAGCAGAGATCAAACCTGTGTCCCCTGCACTAGCAAGTGGACTCCCAAACTCTGGCTCACCAAGGAAATCCAAAACCGTGTTTTTTTTAAGACTGGAATTTATGACCAATGTGTCAAACTCAGTAAGCATTTGATATATACTTTTTTAATGGCTGACAAAACCAAATCAGGAGATAGATAATCTAAGTCTGATGAAGGAAAATGGTTACTGCTTGAATTAGTTTGCTAAGGCTGCCATAACAAAATACCAGACTAGGCAGCTTAAACAATAGAAATGTATCTTGTCCCAGTTCTGGAGGCTAGAAATCTGAAGGTCAAAGTGTTAAAATGATGAATGATGATAAGGCCTCTCTCCTTGACTGGTAAATTGCTATCTTCGTCCTCTGTCTTCACAAGTTCTTTCCTCTGTGCACACACACCTGTGTCCAAATTTCCTCTTATAAGGACACTAGGGTGTATTGGATTAGGGCCCACCCTAATGACTCCATTTAACCTTAATTACCTCTATGAAGGCCCTCTCTCCAAATGTAGTCGCATACTGAGGTATTGAGAGGACTTCAACATGTGAATTTGGCAGGGGTGAGGGGGTAACATAATTTAACACATAGCATCAGTTTATGTGAATTCCTTACCTGGAGGACAGAAATGACAGCAGAAACTCCAGAAAACGTAAAATAATTAGTCCAAGATACCATTTGTGTATGTGCTGTGCTCAGTCGTGTTTCTTTGTGACCCCATGGACTGTAATAGCCCGCCAGGCTCCTCTGTCCATGAGATTCTCCAGGCAAGAATACTGGAGTGGGTTGCCTTTTCCCCCTTCAGGGGATCTTCCCAACCCAGGGATTGAACCTGGGGTTTCCTGCATTGGTAGGCGGGTTCTTTACTATCGAGCCCACAGGGAAACCCAGATATCATTTGAACAGTCAACAAATTGAACTTTAGGATTTTTGTTCTTTTTTAAAATATTTATTTTTATTTATTTATTTGCCTGCACAAGGTCTTAGTTGTGGCATGTGGGATCTAGTTCCCCAACCAGGGATCAAACCCAGAGCCCCAGCATTGAGAGCTCATAGTCTTAGCCACTGGACCACCAGGGGAGTCCCAGGACTTTTGTTCTTATTAGGTACAATTTCCTGAAGAAAATTTCATGGAAACTATTAAAAAGAAATGATGAAAAGTAACTGCTTTTTCTTTCAGACTTCCTTAAGTTACCTCCAAATTCTCTTCCCAAAGATGCTCACAGGGTAAATGCCTCTTATTTTGCCCAAAATGAAGTTCATCAAAAGAAAATAAGTTATCTTACACAGAAAGTTCTGTTTTTATTGATTAGAACTGTATATAGTTGTAATTCTTTCATCACACATATAATACACAGTAACCATCAAGTAACTGCTGCTAAAATAACTTACTGACAAATTCTAATATTGACAACAGAATAGTTCTATCTCTATTAACAATAAAAAACAAAACCGCTAAGTATCTTGGAAAATTTAAATGCAGACCATTATTTCACAATTTGGAAGTCTGTGTAGTCCAGCTTTACGATGACCTTCTCATTGTGGAAGCTTGCTCTGTCGATGTGTGATTTGGGGCTTCCTTTTGTCTCAAGCCATTCCTGCATATGACGTACTTTGGAGGCAGGCCCTTGCAATTGTCCTTGCACTGTGCCCTGGTCAGTGTTCTGGACCCAGCCTACTAATCCAAGCTTTTTACCCTCAGCCTAAGGGAAAGAAAAAGACAAGAAAGAGAAATCCAGTGAGACTGAACAAAACAAAGCGAGACTATAATCTCTTGCCAGAACCTTGGCGTACAATCAAGCCACTGAAATTAATTTTGTCCAGAACAGTCAAAACAGAACTACAGCAAGGAGAATCTCATTGCTGATCTTAACATGAAGTATTGACCACTTGACTTCATTTCCTTCTTCTACCCTATAAAACCCAGGCACCAGAATTTTTCACTGTGTAGTCAATTTGATTAAGTACTAAAGATTTAAGACCAAATCAGATGTTTTCAAAATGATTCTCTAAGGCTGATTGTTGTTAGGATACTGGATTATATCTTGTTCATTTTCCTTCTCCTAATCAAGAATCTAATAGATATATTAAATAGAAAAAAGCATAAAGTTATCTGATCCTTCTGTTTCTCTTTAGCCAAGACCAACTGCAGCCATGAAATTAAAAGATGCTTACTCCTTGGAAGGAAAGTTATGACCAACCTAGATAGCATATTCAAAAGCAGAGATATTACTTTGCCAACAAAGGTCCATCTAGTCAAGGCTATGGTTTTTCCTGTGGTCATGTATGGATGTGAGAGTTGGACTGTGAAGAAAGCTGAGCGCCGAAGAATTGATGCTTTTGAACTGTGGTGTTGGAGAAGACTCTTGAGAGTCCCTTGGACTGCAAGGAGATCCAACCAGTCCATTCTAAAGGAGATCAGTCCTGGGTGTTCTTTGGAAGGAATGATGCTAAAGCTGAAACTCCAGTACTTTGGCCACCTCATGTGAAGAGCTGACTCATTGGAAAAGACTGTGATGCTGGGAGGGATTGGGGGCAGGAGGAGAAGGGGACGACAGAGGATGAGATGGCTGGATGGCATCACCGACTCGATGGACGTGAGTCTGAGTGAACTCCGGGAGTTGGTGATGGACAGGGAGGCCTGGCGTGCTGCAATTCATGGGGTTGCAAAGAGTCGGACACGACTGAGTGACTGAATTGAACTGAATACCTAAACAAACCCAGATGACTAAGTGTCCATTATATCTTTAAAGATCATTAGAGAGTATTTCACAATTTCCTGGGCAAATCATTCCATTGTTCTCACTGTAGAGAAACTGTCTAATCCAAGGTCTTTACCTTGCATTCAAAGCCCACTTTCTCTCATCCTCTGAGAGAAGGAAAAAGTTGCTGGTGAGCAGCCTCTAAACACCTACATTTCATAAGACCACATTAACTATTGTTTTCACTTGACTTTCTTCTGTCTAAATAATCACAAGGCCTTTAATGTTGAATAAGCTTAGGAAAACATCTAATCATTGTAACTGTTGTAATTGTAATCATTTTCTTAGACTTTTTATTGTTCTTTCCCATATAAAGCATTAACTGTGAAATAACTGAAAACTGGGGGAAAGTAGCAATGTTTCAGAGGCAATTTTATTTTTGTAAAATTTCCAACTAAGGATTTATAAAAGTTATTGCTTGTTACATTCTATCTAAATAGAAGGAGTTGGATTACAGAAGAAAATGGGAGTTAACATGACTGCATGTCCAAATGCTGGACTAGTGATCTAGTAAATATGGGAAACTGCTGGAGTTGGCCAAAGAAAATGTTATGCAGAGCAAAAGTATGTTTGATGAGGAACTGAAGTATTCATTAAATCAGTTATGTTCAAAGCAAAGACATGTTTGCATAATGAACAAAAGAGACTTCGGTCAAATAACAGTTTAAAGGATATGGAGGAAATTAAAGAATGAAGAAAAATAAGAGATATCTACAGCATGATTAAGGGTTGTAGACTGAAGCATTTAAAAAGAATACAGAGAATGGATTTGAATAAGACTCCATATCCCACTGACTTTGTGCAACAACCACACTCTCTCCTACTTCATATTAACCCAGGGGAGTGGGCCATGCCTAGTTCGTAGTTACCTTATATGGTAACTTGCTATAAGAACGATTGTGTTGAGGTTTTGAGCAGGAGGTTATAATAGTTCAATAACATTTTAAACTGTAGTGTGATTTATCTGAACTCCTGAGAGTAAACAAAACACTCCCAACTTTGACAGGTGTTGAGAATGGGGATTTCCTATGGGTTTTGTCTGGGCACTGGATTCTGTTCTTATTTTTAAATGGTAACACAATATTGCTGAGTCATGTTCAGCTTTGACTATATATGTAAACAAGCAAGTAGTGCTCTCTCCTAAGAAAATTCCAAAAAGCTGATTCTCCTCAAAACCATATTTCCTCTTGAACTGTCATCTGGAAATATTTTAAGGATTATAATCACCAATTCTAGTCTCAATCTAAAAAAAGGTTATCCTCAAACCAATAACATAGACCTTCCACATTAGGAAACTACAAAGAGAGGAGCAAACTGAACTCAAATCAAGCAAAAAAAGGGAAATAATAAACAGATTAGAGCAGGAGTTAATAAATAAAACAGAGATAAAGAAACTTCTCTGGTGGTACAGTGGTTAAGAATCTGCCTTGCAATGTGGGTTTGATCCTTGGTAGGGGAACTAATTTCCTACATGCCCCAGAGCGACTAAGACACACGACCCCCACAACCCCAATTAGGGAGTCCTTGCTCAACAAAAGATCTGCAGGACTCAACAAAGATCCTGTTAGCCACAACTAAAAGACCCACCATAGCCAAATAAATATTTAAAAATTGTTTTTCTATTTAAAAAAAAAATTGTTTTTCTGTATTCTTTTATTCTCTTTTTACA
Organism: Bos mutus; assembly: GCF_027580195.1. Classification (NCBI taxonomy): domain Eukaryota; kingdom Metazoa; phylum Chordata; class Mammalia; order Artiodactyla; family Bovidae; genus Bos; species Bos mutus. The sequence continues at coordinate 22,422,972 of NC_091626.1, read as the reverse complement.
CTGAGGGTTGGGAGGTGCTATAAAGATGGGCTCTCCTGCCATCTACTCCTTTTCCCTCAACAACTTTAATTAATCTTCATTAATTTTTAATCCACTTATTAAGCCACAGGAACTTACCCTACATCAAAGTGAAAGTTGCTCAGTTGCGTCTGACTCTTTGTGACCCCATAGACTTTATAGTCCATGGAATTCTCCAGGCCAGAATACTGGAGTGGGTAGCCTTTCCCTTCTCCAGGGAATCTTCCCAACCCAGGGATCGAACCCAGGTCTCCTGCATTACAGGCGGATTCTTTACCAGCTGAGACACAAGGGAAGCCCAAAAATACTCGACTAGGTAGCCTATCCCTTCTCCAGGGGGTCTTTCCGACCCAGGAATCGAACCAGGGTCTCCTGCATTGCAGGCGGATTCTTTACCAACTGAGCTATCAAGAAAGCCTACCCTATGTAACTGGAGGCAGAGCTATCTGGAACATAGCTCTTGCTAGGACTTTCAGTAATTCTTTTCTTCCAACAGGCACTTCATATATGAGCAGGGATCAGGAGGAACTGATTTGCAAATCATTGGATAAAGAGGTAGTGGCACTTAACATTCACATTTCAAAGATTCAGGTTTGAACTTTAAAGTGGCTTTGGCAAGTTCTGCAGTCTTAACTCATTTTAACTCATTATCTTTGGGGTTGGAGATACACTGGGAAGGCAGTAGCCTGATACTCCCCTATAGAAGACAGAAGGCAAACTAAGATTTCATCTTTGTCATTAGGGAAGATTGATGAAAGTCAAAGAGGAGAGTGAAAAAGTTGGCTTAAAGCTCAACATTCAGAAAACGAAGATCATGGCATCTGGTCCCACCACTTCATGGGAAATAGATGGGGAAACAGTGGAAACAGTGTCAGACTTTATTTTTGGGGGCTCCAAAATCACTGCAGATGGTGATTGCAGCCATGAAATTAAAAGATGCTTACTCCTTGGAAGGAAAGTTATGACCAACCTAGATAGCATATTCAAAAGCAGAGACATTACTTTGCCAACAAAGGTCTGTCTAGTCAAGGCTATGGTTTTCCCAGTGGTCATGTATGGATGTGAAAGTTGGACTGTGAAGAAAGCTGAGCACCGAAGAATTGATGCTTTTGAACTGTGGTATTGGAGAAGACTCTTGAGAGTCCCTTGGACGCAAGGAGATCCAACCAGTCCATCCTAAAGGAGATCAGTCCTGGGTGTTCTTTGGAAGGACTGATGCTAAAGCTGAAACTCCAATACTTTGGCCACCTCATGTGAAGAGTTGACTCATTGGAAAAGACTCTGATGCTGGGAGGGAATGGGGGCAGGCGGAGAAGTGGACGACAGAGGATGAGATGGCTGGATGGCATCAATGACTTGATGCACATGAGTTTGGGTGAACTCCGGGAGTTGGTGATGGACAGGGAGGCCTGGCGTGCTGCGATTCATGGGGTTGCAAAGAGTCGGACACAACTGAGTGACTGAACTGAACTGAACTGAGTGAAGTTAAGGCAGAGGCTGTCAACAGTCTGTTCATCCCCTCAATTACTAATATGTCATACCAGGCTCCATGTTCAGTGTTACTATTACTTACCCTGGAATGAATAAAGTATTTTCATTAGAAAAGCTTCACCTGGAAAAGGTGTTGTTGCTTAGTCCCCAAGTCGTGTCCGACTCTTTGTGACACCTTGGACTGTAGCCCTCCAGGCTCCTCTGTGCATGGGATTTCCCTGACAAGAATATTGGAGTGGGTTGCCATTTCCTTCTCCAAAGGATCTCCAAGGGATCTTTCTGACCTAGGGATAGACAGAACCCACGTCTCTTGCATTGGCAGGAGATTCTTTACCATTGAGCCACCTGGGAAGTCCTCCCCTGGAAAAGGTATTTGTTCTTTAAAACCTAAAATGAGCAGAATTAAGGAATTAAGTAGGGGAATGGGAGAAGGTTTAAGAGAAAAAAAGGTCTGAAGAAAATGCAACAGCTACAGACGAAGCAGTTACATAAATTACATAGTCATTTAAATGTCATCTCTTTGATCAGTGTTAACTTTCCTGTAAGAATTGTGATTTGTTTTGATGATGCCCCAGTAGGGAGAACTAGGGAAGCCCTTTCTCTTTGTAAAAGAGAAGCTCATCCATATGTGTGTTGGTACTCAATACCACTGTTAGACCAATAATAACAGCAGACAAAGCTTCCAGTAGGGATTCCCAGGTGACTCAGTGGTAAAAGAATCCACCTGCCAATGCCAGAGACCTGGATGGAGAAGATCCCCTGGAGGAGGAAATGGCAACCCACTCTAGTATTCTCGCTGGGAAAATCCCATGGACAGAAGAGCCTGGAGGGCTATATAGTTCGTGGAGCTGAAGAGTCGGACACGACTGAGCATGCACTCACACAGACAGAAAAGCTTCCATTTGCGTTGTGGTTTACCCATTGCAAAGCATTTTCATACCTATTCTTCTACAAATCACCTCTTTGCCATTCAGCTAACAAAGAGCCAGCTTCTCCAAAGCATATTTTTCGGGAACATGTCTCTTGTTCCCATGCTGATAATGTAGGTAGGGTCACATACCTGAGTGTACTTGCGGAAAAACACTCCTTGCACCTTTCCAAAAATTTCATAATCCACTGATATCAGGGTATCCCCTTCTGCCATGCTCATGCTCAAACCTGTCAGAGACGAGGACAGCAGAAAAGTAAAGGAGTCATTATCCTACTCCAGGACCCCCAATCCTTAGGCAGAAAGTGTCATCACATCTATAGCTCTACATCCTTAACCACTGCGACCTCTCCCTGACCTTAAGGTGCCCGTACTTCGGATACGTGTAAGCGCGGGTGTCTGAAATAACAGGAAGACACCTGCAAGGGAGCTTCGGGTCGCGATTGCCCACAGAGGCCTCTTTTGGGGCAATTACCTGCTTATCCAATTACCTCCCTACACCCATCCCCGGTCCCACTCCCTCTCCATCCTTCCCTCTTCCCACAGACCTGCCTTCCACGCTGCCGCCAGTACCTCCCCCTATTAAATTTTAGGGCTAATCGAACTCACGGGCACGCCCCGGGTCCCTGTCCCAGGCTCACCCTCCTTGTCGTCCTCTCAAGCGTTAGGGACTACCCGGCAGACCACCAGGCCAACAGTCACCCTTCAGCCGCGTAAACCGCCGCGCCCGGAAGCTTAGAAGGCGGCTCCTCCTTCGCCGCCTCTCCTGTCCATCATCTCCACCGGCCAATCACGCACGGCGCGCTCGGCCCAGAGCCCGCCTAGAGGGTGGGATGGCGGGAGGCGCGTGTCTAGGAGCGCCCGAGCCTCGGGGTTGGGGAGGATCTGTCCAGGGTCTCGGCCACGACTCTACAGACCGAGTCCTCATCTTACCTTGGTTACTAAGCGCACCTCTTTTTTTTTTTTTTTTTTTTTTTTAAGTTTCTCCTGGGGAGAAGGACGAAGACGAAGAAACAATTGAGATAAATCCAATCATTCTGTAAATAATTACTGAGAGCTTCTGTGCCAGGCACACTTCTAGGTGCTTGACACACGTTAACAAAAAGAAAGGATCCCTGGATTGGAGGAGCTTAAATTCTGGAGACAGAGAGGGACGGCAAACACTAAACATCATAAACAAAACAAAAAAATAAACAGAAGACATAAAATTTTTCTGCCCTTTTCCTCAATTCTCCTCCAATTCTGGGTCATGCCTAAGTTTGCAATTGGTAGCAGCAGCGACAAGAGTATAGGAGGTAGCACACAAGGTTATTTCTCCCACTGTGATTCTGGAAGCTGTCCACCAGAGTCTACCTTACTAAGTAAGTCTACCTTACTAAGTCTACCTTACTAAGTAAACTCAAAACAATGTTGCTTATCTAAAGCAACCAATCACAAACACAAACAAAATAACCCAGGGCTCCAGAATCACAACTGAATCAGTCAACCTAAGCCAAGTGACCCGGAGAAGGCAATGGCAACCCACTCCAGTACTCTTGCCTGGAGAATCCCATGGATGGAGGAGCCTGGTGGGCTACAGTCCATGGGGTCGCACAGAGTTGGACACAACTGATGCGACTTAGCAGCAGCAGCAGCAGCAGCAAGCCAAGTGACCAAGTTGCATGAATTTCTTTAGGGAGAAGGGAATTTGTCAAGGGGAGTTGTGGGTGTTGATTGTTAAAAGTAGGGTCATCTCGTGTGTATCAGTCACTCAGTCATGTCTGACTCTTTGTGATCCCATGGACTGTAGCCCACCAGGATCCTCTGCCCATGGAATTCTCCAGGCAAGAATACTGGAGTAGGTTGTCATTTTGTTCTCCAGGGGATCTTCCCCACCCAGGATCGAACCCAGGTCTCCTGCATTGGAGGCAGACTTTTTACTGTCTGAGCCACAAGGGAAGCCAAAGGTCACCTTGTAGGCATTTATATCCAGATATCCTATGATTAAGAATACATATGGGGCTTCCTTGGTGGCACAGTGGATAAAAATCTGCCTGCCAGTGCAGGGGACTTGGGTTTGATCCCTGGTCCAGGAAGATCTCATGTGCCACAGAGCAACCAACTCCATGTGCCACAACTACTGAGCCCTTTCTCTAGAACCTGAGAGCCACAACTACTGAGCCTACGTGCTGTAACTGCTGAAGATCAAGTGCCTAGAGCCTGTGCTCTGCAACAAGGGAGGCCACCTCAATGAGAAGCCCTTGCACTGCAACAGACAGCAGCTCTCACTTGCCACAGCTAGAGAAAGCCTGAGCACAGCAATGAAGACCTAGCGTAGTCAAAAATAAACAAAAAAAATTTATACATATATATATGTAAAGAATGTGAATGAAGATAAACTGTGGTGCTTACTGTTCCCTTTGGAGTGCTGTGTACCTTACATCCCTCCATAAGATTCCATATGTATGCCAGGTTGGCAGACTTGGCAAGGTGAGATGGATTTGCAGGCCATGGAGATTCATTATTCCATTAGTTCCCCACTACAAAGTGAGGGTCCAGATCCTGGAGAGTCATATGACCTCAGTGTTGGTATGGGGGTGGCAGTGAGGTTGGAAACTGGATTGAATTGTTATGCTAGGCAATATTTGAAAATAATGTTGAACAGAGTAACTGGCTGATGTTATTTCTCTAAAATTTATTAAAAAAAACCTAGTTTCTCTGTAGCATCAAACTATTCAGTACCTACATGTATACACACTGTAGGATATACAAAGATGGATGGTATATAATCTTTGTCCTTAAAGAGCTTTTTTATTTCACGTAAGGGACAAACATGCATGCAAATGATGACAATGCAGTGCACGACATGTGAATTCAGTTCCATGAACATCCATTGGGAGCTCATCACGAGCCAGCCCTGTGACAAAAATATTATGCGAGCTCAAAGGAGCAGAGAGATTCCTTCTGGCTGGCAAGACTGGGAAAGCGTTCTTGGAGGAAACGGCATATTACCCAAGGTTACACTACCACAAAGAGTAAGTGATGGAGCTGGGATTTAGTTCCAAGCAGCCTGAGTACAGAGCCTACTCTGTACTGAATGCTATATTCTACTACCTTCCAGCACATGGAGTTGGAGGAAGGCCACTGAGGTAAGAGAGTATGAGTAGTCAGATGTGGCTGGACCCTGAGTGTATATTACTGAGTATATACTACTGATATACTACTGGGAATATATCAACCCTGGCTGTACATTAAGACTTTGGGGGAAAGTTTACAAAAGATTGATACCCAGGCCTTACCTCCAGAAAAACTGCTTTCCAGGTAGCCCTAAAACACAGCTAGGGTTGACTCTGGGGAGGTAAGGCATGTTTCAGCTTTATCCTGTAGGTAAATAAGAAGCAATTGGGTGGGAGAATGACAGGTTCAGATGTATTTAGGATTTAGGATAGGGACTTTCCTGGGGGTTCACTGGTTAACCTTTCAATGCACATTCGATCCCCAGTCAGAAAACTAAAACTCACACATCATAACTAGAGAAGCTCCTACACACCACAGTGAAGACTCAGAACAGCCAAAAGAAGCAGATGTACAGCAGTTAGGAGAGTGGTGCCGTCCCAGTGAGCAGTGAAGAAGAAACTCACCTAGGGTAGGAGAAATGAAAAGGAAGGGACATATATAAGAGACACTGCAGAATAAATTCAACAGAGCCTGCTGACCAATTAGAAGGGGTGACACATAGTGGGGAGTGGAAGAAGACTGATGTTTCAGCATGAGAGGGAACACTGGAGAAGGGGCCTGGGAAATAGGGAGGTAATCACAAGTGTGTTTTCTGTCATATTGACTTTGAGATACCTGAGGAACATTTATGTGGATGTGCTACGTGGGCATTTGGAAACGTGAGTCTGTTACTAAGGGAGAGAACTAAGCTAGATGCCATTGAAACATAGGTGAGAACTGAAATTCCAGCATTTGGTTGAAATCATTAAGGAAGAGAATGTCTGAAACTGCATTTATATGAGAAATAAGCGGGCTTTGGAGAACAACTACATTTGGGAGGCAGGTGAGGAAAAGACATAAATCCAAAATATGAAAGAAGATGGAACAAGGACATGAAAAAAGAAACCAAGAACACACAGAGAAGCAAGTGAGAAGAGAGTTCCAACGGGGAGAAAAAATCAATAATGTCAAAGAGTAGGCTGAAGAAATAGCAGCTTTTGTCTTTAGGGTCTTTGGAAGGTCACTGGTAGCCTGGCCAGTTCAAAGCAGAGACAGGGAAACCAGACCACAATGGACTGGACAATGAGGGAGAGTCAAAGAAGTGGGGGCAGCAAGTGTAAAGCTTTCTATTAAGAAGTCTTGTGGAGAAGAAGAGAAAAGACTGGGACCCTAAGGTGAGAGGTGAGGTTAAGGCAAAGGAAGTTTTTTTTTTTTTTTGTAAGGCAAAGCTAAGCATATTTTAAAACCAGTGTGTGTGGATGGATACAACTTGAAGTTAGCAAGATGGATGGGTATAGTGAGTCAATTCCTGGAAGGTACTGAAAGGGACTAAGTTAAGAGAACTCAAGGGAAGACAAAGATTTTTTTTCCTCTGAAACAAGATGGAAAGAAGTCAAGATGGAAGGAGGCACCCTGGGAAATTCTGCCAGGCTAGAGGGGAGCTTTGGAGTTGATGACAGGCAAGCCCCATGCTGAGATAATTCGGACCTTGAAAAGAGTGAGAAACGTCTGGAAATGCATACACAGAGAAGGCAGTTGAGAGACAACTAGGAGAGAAAACAGGGCAACAGAAGACTGCTTTGGAGCACCACCAAGGAATTTATAACATGTAAAAGCTGCAATATGACATGTTGAAGTAGTAACACCGACCACTGCTGTCTATATTATTTTCCATGTGCATGAATCTTTTTAAGTAGTTACAAGGGAAAAAGAGTAAGCTGCCTGTTTCAAACAGCTTGCACAAATGAACTGAAGTATGAAGACAAACTTTCTTCTGATGTTAACAAGTTATGGAATATCTTTAGGGTTGAAACCAGGTTATACTGAGTATTTTGGATCTGGTGGTTAACTTCATTATCATTACACTTGTCTGAGTCATTCTTGGGCCCTAAGAAGACAGGGCCAGAGTTACCACATGAAAGGAAAACATTATATCAAAATAATGAGATTGGCTACCAAAACTTCCCCGGAAGGAGACTGCGTAGCAAAACCTAGCAGAGTTGCTAAAATCTGACGCAAGCCCCAGATTATGTGCGAGGAAAAGCATGGACAGAGAGTCGACAGCCGTACCTGGGGCCGGTACCAAGCAGCCGAGCGTGCCAAGAAAGGCGATCAGCATGCCCACTCCCGCTAAGAGGAGGGCCGACACCGGAATCTTGCGGCAGAATGACCTGAGGGCGCATCTAGGCGCTCCGTCTTTTGCCAGAGAAGGGCACACCCCAGGATCAGAGAGCATCGCTCTGAGAAAAATACAAGCTCTTTGACGGAGCCCCAGAAGAGCCTCTCCCACCCCCTACCGACGTTCCCAAGGGCAGGGCTGGACTGAGCTGCAGAGTTGGCGGGACACCCAGTCTAGTGACCCTGCTGGACCGCGCCCGCGGCCCCAGCGGCCCCGGGTGCGCGGACTGCGCTTGCGCACGCCCCAGCTGAATTCGCGGCGGGGCGGGGCTGGGCGCGCGCACGTGCCCCCGTCTCCAGGCAACGGGAATAACAGCTGCCCTCTGAGAGTGCCTGCGCGGCCGGCGGCTGCGGGAGGGCGAGTGGTGAGGGAACCTGAGTCCTGCGGCTTCCCCTAAGCGGGAGCCACCTCCAAAAAAGCCTCAGGTACGCGGAAGGGCGGGAAGGCATGGGGTCAGCGCATCGATCTCCCAAGGCCCGACGGACTGAAGAGCCGAGGGCTTGTATTCGAAGCGGAGTCACAAGTCGGGGACGTCCCGGGTGACCCTCCAGGACAGAACGCAACTTCCGCGTTCCGATCTAAACCCGCGGTGGCCGGATCGTGTGGTCCTTGGGTGAGGGTTTGGCAGCCAAGCACCTGCTGCATGCCCTGAACCGGCTCTGTGCTCTTTAGGGTCAAGCACGGTTCCAGCAGGAGGGAAGCCCGAGAGTTTTTGTGCCGGTCACTTACCAATGGGCTGCAGTTTTCTTGCCTATAAAATGATGGGGCTGGACTCAGAGTCTTACGGCCCCTAAATTCCAGTCCTGTAACTCTGGGTGAATCCCCAGCGAGGCGAAGCTGCTTGTCCTGTGTCACAGGCCTAAAAACTGACTTTCAATCCGATAGCTCTTTCCATCTGCTTTGGAGTGTATTATTGTGTGTGCGGGAGCATCACTGTGTATGGCAGAGGCTGGTAGTGATATAAAGGAAAGGTAGGTGGCAGGAACACCTGTATCACACTCCTTTTTCTATCCTCAGAACCTAATAAGCACCCACAGAACACAGTAAGCATTCACCAAATGCTTATTGAGTGAAAGCTCTGGTGGTCCCAGCAACAGTGTCCCTAAAAAGTTTAAGGGAAATTGTGGTTAGGCAGATGTAGAAACAGATGTAGAAACTTTAGCAGTGGAGGTAAACCTCAGACAAACTCCTCACATATGTCTGGTTTAAATCTCCCCTAGGCTTCAGTCCAGGCCCTGAATGGCTGGTCTCCAGTTGGTGTTGCCTCTGCCTATGGGTGTTATGCTCCCACATAATAAAAGGGATTCTCCAGAGCTCCATTCAGCTAAGCAAGACCCCTATAGAAAAGGTGACTCTTCCCAGCGGTCCTCTACAGGGCACCCGAGGAACAATTTCCAGCAGAAACTTTGGAGTAACCAAGAACTGATGCTGGATAATCTCTACACTCACCCCAAGTGGAACACCTGCACAAAAGCCCAGAGCTGTTCGTATCCCCACTGTGCTGGAATGAGCCAGCACGATTCAAGGAGCAATCCCCAGGGCCAAGCCAAGGGTTTGTTTTACACATCAGACCCTCAGTGCCAGTATCCCAAAACAAATGACCAGGAATTCATCCCCTTGACAAAGAAGCGAGTGGGGGTTGACCGAGCATACCCTCTGAAACCTGTATTTCATCGGAAGTCCCATAGTACAGGTGAGGCTGGCACTGATGGAGACCAGAACGCCTTTCCAAGAACCCCTGAGCCAAGAAAGTATTCGTACAGTAGCTTTGGTTCGAGGAACTGGGTGAATTCATCGATGGTTGGTCCAGTTGCTGCCACTCAGGAGGAAAGGGTCATGGCAAATGCCAACAGGACGGAGTGGATGCAAATCCAAAGACTAGAAGCTGCAGGGGAGAGCTTAGGGGAGGAAATCCGCAGAAAAGAGACTCTTCTGAGGGAAAAGCTGAAGAAGACGGAGGAGAAACTCAGAAGGATCCAGAAGGGAAAAGAACAGGCTGAGGAAAATGAAAAAAGAGAGCTCCAGAGAATGGTGCTTTCACGGAGGAGAGTTAAAGATAATGGCATCACCACATACACACCTATCTTCTCTCCAGCACTTGGGTCTGAGGAGGTCTTCAGCAGAGACACAGGAGAAGATGAAACTTGGGGACAATCTCAAGAGAATTCTAGTCCATTCCAGTTCTCTAATTATAGAATTCAGAAGCTCAAAAGGGAAAGACTCGTGGCAAGCAATAACAAAATCCGAGACCGAGTCTCAAGGCCATTGAAGGAGAAGTTTTCTCAAGCTACAGAAGCGCCGCTCAACGCTTTGCAGAGATACACCAGCAATTCTAGCTCATCCAGGGCACCAGACTCTTCAGGCTCCAGCTGTTCCACTGAAGAGCCAGAACTGGGCGAGTGCAGCCACTGCGGCCGAAAGTTTCTCTTGCTCAGGCTGAAGAGACACTCCAGCATCTGCCGCAGGATGCAGGGTTCCAAGAGGAAAGTGTTTGACTCCTCCAGGGCCCGGGCCAAGGGCACAGAACTAGAGCAGTACTTGAACTGGAAGGGTCCAGCTTCAGTCAAGGTAACAAGGGCCTTATGGATTTGCCATTGAGTGGGGATCACTTTTAAGAGCCTGTTATGTCCTCATCCATTTTCTTTAGAAAGATTTCATGTGTCTTATAGGGAGAACAAATTCACATTTGATTTACTGATTACTGCTGTGTGCCAGTCACAGTGATGGGAGGTTTTCATATGTTCCTCACTACAGCCCTGTGAAGATTTCATTGTCTTATCAGTTCATTAATCAAGTCTCAGGTTAACTTGCTTAAGATCACAAACAGCTTTAAATGGCAGCATATAAATCTGGGTCAGAATGACTCCAAAATCTAGACTTAAAAAAATATGTCGTTTTGGTTACATAAGTAATAAACACTATAGAAAATTTAAGAGAATGAAAAAAAAATATTATGAAGCATTTCACTACCCTGACAAAATTCCTCATTCTTTATAAAATATTCTACCATCACCCCAAATCAGGACTTGTTACCACTCCTGGAACTCTATCTACTTTTTCCAGTTTGGCTAATTTTGATATACCTTCTTAGTAAATACATGAAATACATGATTAAGTTTGGAATTCTTTTTCTCCCCATTTAGAGTGTAAACAACTTAAAGGTGGAGGACTTTATTTTTTACATAATTTTTATCGGAGTATAGTTGATTTACAATATTGTGTTAGTTTCAGGTGTACAACAAAGTGAATCAGTCATATATAGGAATAGACATCTCTATATCTACACGTATATAACTCTTTTTTAGATTCTTTCCCCACATAGGTCATTGCAGAGTATTGAGTTCCCTGTGCTGTACAGCAGGTCCGTATTAGTTACTTATTTTATATACAGTAGTCTGTATATCTCAATCTCAGTCTTCCAATTTATACCCCCCTGCAACTCCTCCTTGGCAACCACAAGTTTGTTCCCTACATCCGTGACTCTTATTTCTGTTCTGCAAACAAGCACATTTGTACCATTAAAAATTTTTTTTCACATAACAGTGGTATCATATGATATTTGGCTTTCTCTTCATTCAGTGTGACAACCTCTGGGTCCATCCATATTGCTACAGATGGCATTATTTCATTCTTTTTTTATGGCTGAGCAATATTCCACTGTGTATATGTACCACATCTTTATCCATCCCTCTGTTGCTGGACATTTAGGTTGCTTCCGTATCTTGGCTATTCTAAGTAGTACTGCTGTGAACATCGGGGTGTGTGTATCTTTTTGAATTATGGTTTTCTTCAGATATATGCCTAGGAGTGATTTTTTTTCTGGGATAGAGGACTTTATTTTTGGTGAACATTCCTAGCTGCAGAAAAATTAGGTTGTAAAAAGTGACTTCAAGACACTTCCATACGTTTGGGAGAACTTCATAAGCACATTTGGACAGTCAGATCGGGAGAAGATTGTCTGGTTATACCTTGTCAAGGTTATACCACCGGGATTGTAAATAAGTATGGCATGTTGACAAACAATTTTTATTTTAGTAATTTTAATGTGTATTAGGAAAGTAAACCATAACAAGCCCTTGATTTCTAGGAATATTGACTTTAAAGAACAATAGTAAGGAGGATAAGGTGAAAGTGGTATGCAAATGACCAAAATGTGGGAAAGCCTTGACCACCTGATCTCAAAGCCCTGTCTCTAAACTATGAAAGCATTATTTTATTTTCATTTCCTTCCAGCCCTCCCCACTGCTGCACTAGCATTTCTTGTCCATTAGCACTTTATAGTTTATGTGTGTATTTGTGGGGCCTTTAAAAACTCACATTTATGTGAAGGCTGTTAAGAGATGTTTTTTGCAGTTAGAGTTATTTCTTTTAGTATGGGAAATGACTACAAGAAAGTCGTTTCTGTGTTTATCGATGATCTCCCTGAAATCCTGTTGCCAATGAGAAGTCAACATTTTGCTCTTGCAGATAATGATATGATCACAGGTTCCTGTTCTTTCCTGTTTTCTTTCTGGTCAACCCGGTAATCCACTGGGGAATTCTCTGTCCCACTACAGTGGTTCATTTCTGGCCAGAGCCAAAAAGAATCTTGTATTTCTTAAATTCCCAAATACCATAGCAATGAAGCAAAACAATTGGATTTTTGAGATCAGATGCCCTGGCTTTGTGGAAACTTGTTTGAGGAAACATGTTGTGTTGAGGATAGGAAGGCAGAAAGTATCTGGATTGAGATGCACTCCCCTCCTCAGACTGTCCTGAGTCTTATTCCAAAGCTTTGTGCCTTTGCAAGCTGAGTGGTTTGTGTCTGTCATTCCTTCTGTGTATTCAGAAGAATGGATGCTTTTTCTTTTCTCCTTTAATATTCACATAATTTCCGATAGACTCATACTTCTGGTCTCTCTACTGTACATCATGCATTGAGTGTAAGAGACTACATCTTTGTGCTTTGTGATTCATAAGTGTTAATTGAATGAACTCCAATACAACGAAGAATTAAAGTGTAAGTATCATACGGTTGAGGAACTTTCCCCTAATTCTATTCTAAAGGTTGCTAGATACCATCTCTAACACTGATTCTCTTACCTTGTCTCTTTCAGTAAGACTCTCCTGATGGATCCTTCCTTTCCCTTTGATAACATCTCTTCCTATATTCATCACCAAGTAGCTACTTGCCTTTTTTCCCCTTCTTTTTAATATTATTTTCATCTAATGGTTGAGTACATTTAAAAATCATGTATTACTAAGTGACCTGTAGTGCAGATCAACAGTCTTCTGCCTCATCCCTCTCTTGCCTTTCAGCTATCCCCAACAGGCAGTTCGGATAGATGACTCTTCTGGTATGTATATTTCTAAATAATATACTTATTTTCTTGATTTATTGGTTTGGCACATGATCTGTTCACCTCCACTTATGGACACTGTGGGTTCATATCCCATCTCCTCCCACTTCTGTCCTTCCATTGTACTGAAATCTCAATTTTAGGTTAAACCAGTAGTCAGCTATTTATATGATAATAATCACATAAATGTTGTTCACTGCTCAGGGAACAGAATCTGCCCCTGTCCACATGTACCCAGAGTTAATAATTGACTCATGTTTTAATTTGCTTGGTTTCCTACATACTGATCTCAAATGTTTTTCCCTCCCTAAATGATCTTCCCAGCGCAGACACCTGTTAATGTTTTTGTAACTGCCGAAACACTTCTCATAGTCTATCCATTTGACTTTTTTATTCCGAAACCTCCCTCCCATTGTTTTCTTCCTGCTCCAGTTCAGACTGGCTCTCCTCTAGGCCTGGTGCAGACCTGTTGTCTGGGACCTTCTCTTTACTTCTCTGTTCCTAGCCTCTTGTGTCTTCCTTTTTCTTGCTTGACTCCTTGCTTTGGAGAAGCTTATTAAAAAAGGTGAATGGAGGCATATTTTTTTGTCATGGGATGAATGAAAATATCTTATAGTCTTATTTTTTGACTGATGAATTGGCCAGATAGAGAATTCTAGATGGAAAATTATTTTGTGAGAACTTTTATGATAGTTTCCCACTAGCTTTCAGCATCTGGTGTTACTGTTGAGAAATCTGATGCCGTTTTGTTTCCTTCTCCATTATATGAAGTCTATATATTTTTTCTTTTTATTAAAGTTTATAGGATTCTCTCTTTAATCTGAAATTCTGCAGTGATTGTGTTGGGTAGTGCATAGGCCATTTCAATCTCAAGGGTAGGGACCTTTATTTCCAGGAATGTTTAGTGTCTTATTTGTTTAATAATTTCCACCTCGTCCTGTTTTTTGGAACTCCTATTGGTTGGTGTTGGGTTTTCTAGATTGGCTTTCTAATTTTCTGATGTTTTCTACTTTCCATCTTAATTCTTTTTTCCCATTCTGAGTAATTTTTTGACATTATTTACAACAGTTCTGTTTTTTAGTTATCACAGCATTAATTTATAATAGTTATTTTTGGTTTTCTCATTACTTTTTCATAATATATATATTCTCATTTCATAGACAAAATCTCTTCTAATACTCACTTGTTGATATTATGATTTTTAAATAAAACTTATTTTGAATTGGAGGATAATTGCTTTACAGTGTTGTGGTTTCTGCCATGCATCAACGTGAATCAGCCATAGCCTACCTCTTGAGCCTTGCTCGCACCTCCCACCTCACCCCGCCCGCGCCAGGTTGTCACAGAGCACCTGGCTGAGCGCCCTGCACCCTACAGCAGCTTCCCACTGGCTTTGTTTGCATATGGTAATGTGTATGTGTCAGTGCTGCATCCCGCCCTGTCCTTCCCACGCTGTGTGCACAAGTCTGTTCGCTGTGTCTGTGTCTCTATTGCTGTCCTACAAATAGGTTCATCAGCACCATTTTTCTAGATTCCATATATATGTGTTAATACGCAATATTTGTTTTTCTGAGTTACTTCATTCTGTAACAAACTCTGGGTTCATCCACCTCACTATAACTGACTCAAATTTGTTCCTTTTTGTGGCAGAGAAATATTCCATTGTATACATGTACCACAATTTCTTTATCCATTCATCTGTTGATGGACATATAGGTTGCTTCCTGGCCTAGATGTCCTGGCCATTGTAAATAGTGCTACAGTGAACACTAGGATACATGTGTCTTTTAGAATTGTGGTTTTCTCAGGGTATGAACCTAGTAGTGGGATTGCGGGGTCATATGGTAATTTTATTCCTAGTTTTTAAAGAAATCTCCATACTGTTCTCCATAGTGGCTGTATCAATTTACATTCCCACCAACAGTACGAGAGGATTCCCTTTTCTGCAAACCTCCTGTAGCATTTATTGTTTGTAGATTTTTTTGATGATG
Organism: Bos mutus; assembly: GCF_027580195.1. Lineage (NCBI taxonomy): Eukaryota > Metazoa > Chordata > Mammalia > Artiodactyla > Bovidae > Bos > Bos mutus. The sequence goes on along the minus strand of NC_091626.1, from coordinate 22,407,831 downwards.
GCCATTCTGGCTTTCCAGGTAGCTCAGTGGTAAAGAATTTGCCTGCCAATGCAGGAGACATGCGTTCAATCTGTGGGTTAGAAAGATCCCCTGGGGGAGGAAGTGGCAATCCACTTCAGTATTCTTTCCTGGAAAATCCCATGGACAGAGGAGCCTGGCAGGCTACAGTTAATGGGGTTGCAGAGTTGGATATGACTGAACAGAGCAGAGATAGAGCATTCTGACCAGTGTGAAGTGATATATTGTAGTTTTGATTTGCATCTAATAATAAGCAATGTTGAGCAAATTTTTCATGTGTTTATTAGCCATCTGTTATATCTTCTTTGGAGAAATGTCTGTTTAGGTCTTCTACCCATTTTTGATTGAGTTGTTTATTTTTCTAATATTAAGCTGCCTGAGCTGCTTGTATATTTTGGAGATTAATCCTTTGTCAGTTGCTTTATTTATAACTATTTTTTTTCCATTCTGGGGGATTATCTTTTCATCTTGTTTATAGTTTCCTTTGCTGTGCAAAAGCTTTTAAGTTTAATTAGATCTCCTTTGTTTATTTCCATTACTCTAGGTGGGTCCTAGAGGATCTTGCTGTGATTTATGTCACTGTATTCGGCTTATTTTTTCTCTGAGTTTTATAGTTTCTCGTCTATGTTTAGATCTTTAATCTGTTTTGAGTTTATCCTTGTGTATGGTGGTAGGAAGTATTCTAATTTCATTCTTTTACATGTAGCTGTCTTGTTTTCCCAGCACCACTTACTGACAAGACTTGTCTTTTCTCCATTGTATATTCTTGCACCCTTTGTCAAAAATAAGGTGCCCATAGGTGCATGGGTTTATCTCTGGGCTTTCTATCTTGTACCATTGGTCTAAATTTCTGTTTTTCTGCCAGTACCATACTGTCTTGATGACTGTAGCTTTGTGGTGTAGTCTGAAGTCAGGAAAGTTTAAAGTCAGAGCTTTACTCAAATGTCTAGTCATCCTTGTCTGTCCATTCATATTTAAGCTTAAGTGGGGCTTGTTGACTGAAGGCTTTCATATTGGGGTTATCAAACAGTGAGCCTTTGAAGTGGGGTTGCACAGAGTCAGCATTTCAACTTCTCTCAACTGCTTGATGCATCCAGAGAACTCTCGTCTCCTATGAGGGTGCCAGTGTGCCTGGTACTCTGGAGGATGGTGGGGGACACAATACATCACGTACAACTTGCCCTTAATCCCATTTCAGCTCTTAGATTAATGCTGTTCTCCATTATGCCCGGATATCCTGAGTCTGAAACCTGTCTGGTTCAGTTTCTCCAGAGAGGGTGTTGGAAGTACTGGGCACTTGGACATGCAAGGTGGAGAGGAGCCATGGGAGCCGACCTGTTCCCAGCCCTGTACCTCCCCTTTCCACTACCTGTATTTCCAAGCATTAAGCCTCTCAGGGAAAACCAGCTTGCCTCTCAGTGATATCCGCCTTTGCAGGCCCTTAGGTTTAAGTGTCTCCACTCTGGCAAGTCAGTTATCATTGTTGCTCCTTTCCTGTTCTCTCTGACCTTGTGTATTAACACCCTTTTAACTTCCTTACTATCATTCTAACGGAGACTCAGGAAGGGGATGACCTAGATACCAAGTTAAATGATCAGTCTTTCTTCAACTTACAGGTTGAACCTCCTCGGAAGAGCAACTGGAGACAGAAGCATGAATCCTTCATCCGTACCCTCCGTCAGGCTCGAGAGTTCCAGCAGGTGATTGCCAAAGGTGGAAACCCCTCAGACCTGCCTCCCATCCTGCCTGTAGAAAATCCAGACTATATTCAATGCCCTCACTGTAGCCGCCACTTTGCTCCCAAGGTGGCAGAGCGGCACATCCCCAAGTGTAAGACCATCAAGAACCGTCCTCCGCCTCCAAGAAAGCACTACAGTTGAGCAGACAATAGTGGAAACCTCCTCGATGGTTCAGAAGGTTTCTGCTTCTCTTGAGCAGTAAGTAGTAGAGTAATTTGATGCAGAGCAGGAAGAACTAACACTTTTACATATCCCAGATCTGCCTGCAGAGCTGAGATCAGTGAAGAAAGAGAGACCCATTGCTAAGCAGAAAGATGCAAAAAGAAGCCTCAGCTTCCCACTAAATCACCACCTCCGGCTGATGTGCCTGATGTAATTGCTCTGAGAACTGATGGGTGAAGAAACTTAAGAGCAGTGAGCAGGCTACATTAAAGCTCTCTTCTCGCAAGCCTGATTATGGTTTGTGCTAGTTAAATGCCTGCATTTGTTGTGCCTTCTTGCCACTGCCTCTGCATGTTTGGTTAACTCTTCTCGTTCTTGTAAGAAGTTGGCTCACTGGTGTCACAGGATCATGCATGGTATCTCTTATAAAAAATACACTTCTGCTGTAAGGCAAATGACCTCCCTGGTACATGGTCCTGGCAGAAAGTCAATACAAGTATGTAAGGTTGGGGCGCCAGTATGTCCTAAACCCTCCCCATGTTGTACTGTGTAATAAAGGGAACCTCATCTTTATGTACTTTACAGGGTAGGGGTGGGAGAAAGCACATTATGTCTCTGTAGTTGTTCTTTTCTAATGGATTTCATATGTCAAAAAAAAAAAGAAGGAACTTTAATTTCAGCTGTTGTTAGCACTCTGCTTTCAAATCATTTTGGTTTGATGACTTTTAAAATGACGCAGCAAAATGTACCCCCAAAGCAAGCTGGGACATTTCAGTGTCACATGTCTGTACTGATTATATCACAGTAAACTTCTCTTCTGAAAAGTAAACTCTGAAGGAAAAGATGCCAGATCTAAAATTTTCTCAGCAGAATCGTGCCTACTGCAAGTAACCTTCATAATTAGGCACTGAAAAAATAGGTTTCGTGAATTTAAAATTAAATCATAAAATGAGTGAGTCCTAGACTTGTCAGTGGAGAAGGAAATGGCAACCCACTCCAGTATTCTTGCCTGGAAAATCCCATGGACGGAGGAGCCTGGTAGACTACAGTCCATAGGTTCGCAAAGAGTCGAACACGACTGAGTGACTTCACTTTCAGACTTGTCAAACAGGAGAAGTGATAAGGCAGTGTCTAATGGGGGAAATACCAGTTCAGGTAGAATGAAGTGAGCACAAAAGATCTGAAATACTAATAAGATTACTGTCCTGAGAGCATTACTCAAACTGTTAGTTTAAGATACTGGAGAAAAGTCAATGAAGCTGACCTGGGCAAAGGGGACTGTGCAGACCACAAAGCCATATTAACTAACTACAGATGGCCACTTAACTCTTGTTCCATTTCCTCTACGGCTTCTGCTGAGTGGCTGGGCCAACAGATCAGACCAATTTGATATGCCCATCTTTAAGGCTTTAGCTGTGAAGCTGCTGGACACTAGGCTGAAAACAAAATCATATATATTTTAAAAAACAGCATGTATTGCTTTATGCTTTTCCTGTTACAAAGAAAAAGAGGTATAACCTAATGGCGCCTCTGTTTGTTCATTTAAAGAAACCTCACAGAGGAACACCAGATATTTAACCCAATATACACAGTTCCCCGGCAAGTTTAATGAGGTACCCACTTTTAAGTTTCACACTTGATAGTAAAAGCAATAGATGATGACAATGAGTGGTGGCCAAGGTCACGAAGTGGTAGCCTGTGGACTGCTTTGCTTCACAGGTACGTTTTGACTGACATAGCATTCAAAGTATAATCTGACATTTAAAAATGGTGATATGGAGCATCTTTTGAAAAACTGGGAGTTCTGGAAACCCTGGGCCTGCAGCTCTACTCAGCACCAAGTGGGGTTCGGAACCAGTTGCTCCTTCCAGACGGGGTGGAGCACAGAGGGCACCACCCGCCTGGCGTGCTTCACTTATTTGCCTTGTCTGTCTGGTCAGAAGCCCTGGATGATGTTATAAGGTCACAGGCCAGGGGCCTCCAGGGAGAACAAATGTGTGTGTGGGGAGCGCTTTCTTATGCTGCTAGAGAAATAAACAATAGTCAGTGCCCTAGTGTTCCCTTCGATCTCAACATGTTTAGGCCTTGATTATAACAGGAATATCCATTAGTCTTTTAAATTTCGCTTGATTGGATCTTTGGGAAGAAGAAAGAACCCTTTTTCTAAGTCTCTTCCTGGATAGCAGAGGAATGACAGAGGATAAATAAATGCTGCTTGTTAATGTCTTTGTGTTATACTACTGTATCCAAGAACCTTTAGTAAGTAGACGCTATAAATTTTTAAAGTTCAAAAGGTTAAGCAATGGGAAAAAAATCTCACAGTAAGACTCACTTTGTTGAAAAGTATATGCAGACATGCTGAGACAGTATTAACAGCAGTCTGTTGAATGCAACACAGCACCTTTGGCCAACATTTGCTGTAGGTCATCAATTTGTCACTTTTCACAGCTACACAGGAGGTAGCAGAGAAATGATATAGTGTTTCCCTCCTTAATGTTCATGATTCTGTGAGATTTAATGATCAGCATGAACCACTAAATTATCTCCATGGTTAATCATTGCAGCGATAAGTGATTTTTTGCTTTGTGGCTAGAAGGAACATGTTTTGCAGTCCTGACTACAGCCACTCTGCCCTGACATTATCATGAATAATACTACTTTCGAGGCCCAGGGATGCTCATTTGAAATAATTTATTTATAATACATCCTTGCACCAGAGTTGTTCTATTATGAATGTTTCCAAATATATGGCAAAATCAAATGAAATATGAGTTTAGGTCTGTTCTTGCTTTTAACTTTAGTGAAATGTTCAGCCAAGAGAAGTTACAACTTGGCTGTGCTATGTCAGGGAGACCAAATACAGTTCAGCCTTTTTGAGGGAAAACAGTTTTATAAACATAAACTGGCAGTATCACTTGAAAAAGCCCACTGTAACTGAGGAGATAAGTACAAGACATCACCCTTCCGCTTTTAATGGCTCATGTTTTTTTCCTTCTGCACTTTAAGCACTATATTTTAAAAGTTTGGGGTGGGGGAAGAAAGTTGTAGCAGCAAAAATGATTCTATTAGCAAGAAAAACAAATTGGAAACAAGCAAAGATAATTTCTTTGCAAATGCCCCTTGCATTTATTTGTTTATATGAAGACTCACTGAATCGAAGATCCACGAAGGCCTGCAGTCTGCGTGTTTGATCCCCAGTGACTAAGGTCCATGTGCGGGCTCACTGAGGCATAGCGCTGATTGAGAGTTGAAATGTTTATTTAAAACAGAAATGCCAAACCACTCCACCCTCAACCTTTCAAACATCTGGCTAACAATAAGCTAATTCTTCAGCAACAACGTCAGAGCAAAGGAGTAACTCAGGTTATACTATAATGCAAAAGCAATACTACTGGAAAACTTAAAACACCTAGCACTACATAAAGAAGAAAAGTAGGACACAATTTAAAATTAGCTACAGAAAACCAGTTAAAGGCATTTCTGCTGCCTCACCTTTCACTTCTTATCTGATGTGTGGCTGCCACCTATGAACTGGTTTCTGTTTGCATAGCTTTCTGGTGGGAAAAATCATATGGCTGTCCCAGGCACAATTTGGGAAAGTGCAAATTGTCTCTAAGGCACAGAACTTAGATTCTCAGCCAGATTAACAGCAAACCAAGACTTCCCAAGGGAACATGCTAGAGCAAACGATCCCAGCGTTCCACTGCTGGAGAGTGACTCCCTCTCTGGAGCCAGGGCTCCCACCCTCCCTTCAGTGCTCCTTCACCCCACGGTCTCAGCAACGTGCCCATGTCCCTCGGTTCCATGGCACAAGCAATACTCATGATTAACACCCAAACTGACCCTGCCTCTCAGGCCTGCTGAGATGGTGAGCATAAGGGATACAGGAACATGAAAGGCCAGTCAGTCCTTTTAAAAAAAAAAAAAAAATCAAAGTTGCATTTACATGATGAACCAAAACCCATTGTTAGGGTTTGTTGCAAACCCCCCAAGTCCCCAGAACTTGTAACTTTAATCCAGGGTTGGCCCCTTCCCTTATTTTAAGAAAAGGCTTCGGTGATTACATTAGTACCATTGTACTAGGCTTCCCAGAATTGAGAAAACAATGGGAATATCAAACCAAAGAAGATCCCATTGAGTAGAGTTGCCCATCCCCAGCTGTGGGGTTTTCCTGGAGCAGCAGCCTTCACACCACCAATTTTAGGGAAAATGGCAAAATTTCCATTGCACAGGTCCTTCCAAAATATTAAATAGATATCAAACATTTACTTGTTGGTTGGGGAAAATGAAACAGATCATTTTAGCTCTTTCTAAGGAGGTAGGATGTGACAGTCATCAAGGCAGCTCATGTAAAGGTGAGCTGGAAACACAAAGCTCACCTCCTTAAGTAAAATCATCAAACGTTTCGAGGACACTTGCTCTCTTTGGAAGAGCTGGCTTGCTCCTGTCTACAAGGACATGAAGACACGGGGATTGGCTCTCAGCCAAATTCCTCTCAAAATTGGCAGGATCCTCCTATTCTGTCAGGCTTCAGGGACTGCCAGGTTTTGGTGCTGGCTCTGGGCCACTCAAGTAGGAAAGATGATACAGATTCACTGATATGGCTTCATAAAACACCAAAAGGGGAAAAATACTGACTAGACATACAGAAAGGGAGTGGCTGGGGCTGCTGATGTCAAGATTAGAACCCTAAGAGCCACGAAGGCAGAGGCACAAGTAGCCTTCTCTGGGGAGAAGACTCAAGTCACTCTAGGTCCTCTCGAAGATGCCAAGCCGAGGCAGCTGAGGACCTCCCCTCATGGTTTCCTCCAAAGTCCATTTCTTCTGCCCCATGGACTCAATTCTCTATGAGACACTTTACCTCTCAAAAGGCTTTTCCAAAGCTGGGAAATCCCACCCTGACACTCCTGCTGTGTGACGAGGAGGGACCTGCCCTTCTTTCTCTACTCCTCACTGAAAAAGTTCCACTCAACTCTCAGAGGAAAAGCAACCTAAGCCCATTGTTCCTCCTAAAGCATTTAGCTGCACAAAGTAATTCAACTTTCTGAAAACAAGCTGGAGATTGACTCCACCAGACATACTTTCCTGGACTAAGGCTCCTGAGAGGGCCTGGAACACTTCACCACTCTCCAGATGACCCTGGATGGGCCGCACCTGGTTGCAGCCCTCTTCAGCTTTACACTTTAACCTCCTCCACCCAGAGGTGCAATGCCTGGCACTGAATTCCCAAGGCAGCTTCCAATTAACGGTGAAAGTGATAAGTGGGATATAAGCTGCTAGCAGCAAAATGAACGTGAGCATCGTGTCTCCTCTTCAAAGGTGGGATCACCAGATGAGGTACAGAGCTGCTGTTGCTATGGCAGTCACTGAGGACAAAGCCAGGGCCATGGGGCCCTCCGTTCTCCAACACAAAACCACTCCTAGATCCTAATAGGCAGTGCTACTCTCCAAGTGTACATGGAAAGTGCTTCAGAACCTCCGCCTCGCGCTCCTTGTCTGCAAGTGAACGAAGCCAGGAAAGCGCGCTCTGCGTTCAGTAAGTGTGCTGTGAAGGTCTTTGGATCCCAGTTTCCTGGAGGCTAGACAGGCTCAGGAGACTAGAGGCTGGGTCTACAGGAGTCTGTTCCCAGGAGACACCAGGAATCTGAATCTAAGTCAGGCTTTGGATCCGTTTCCGTCTCGTCCTTTGCTGTCTGAGTTCCTTTGGAATGCATCCCCACCTGTCCAGATAAAACACAGTTCCAGGTTAACTGCCACTTGGTTACGGCAGTTCAGGACTACATTTTCAATGCCAAGCGCTAAGAATGCGTAGCCACAGTTTTGTGAGCCCATACTACTACCTGAGTAGAGTAGGATTTTATGTAAAGTCCACTCCTGTACACTTGTTGCAGGTAGGGTGACCAAGTGTTGCAATTTGCCTAGGGCTGCAGGATTTTCTAGGATGCAGAATTTTCGGTTTTAAAACTCTAACAGCCCTAGGCAAAATGGTCCTCCTGCCTGCTACTGCTGCCAATCACTCCATGCTTACCTCAAGTGTGTGTATTACTTTCCAAAATACCTTCACAGACATTATTTCATTTAATCCTCAAAACAACCATACAAGGTAGGTGGTATTATTTTCTTCTTTCAGGTGAAAACAAGGACTCAGAGAAACAAACTAATTTGTGCAAACGTGTAAAGCTGGTAAAGGAAAAAGCCAATGGTTCACAGTATTTCTCTATCCTAGTTCACTCTATACAGAGCAATGCTATGACCCGTTAAAAATGATGCAAGCAGCAACACCAGTGAAGTATTTTTTACCAAAAATGCTTCGCTTGAATCTAATCAAGCCTTAAGTCTAGCTTATAGTTTACAGAAATGACAAGGTGACGAACAAGTGAAGCAACATTTCAAGAAAATAAGACAAAGTCAGAATGTAGGACATTCTGTTAACTGACTGACCCTGTTTCTTCTACAAACCAATGCCATGGAAAATTTTTTTTAAAAGGGGGTAGGAGTGGTAATGCAGGGAATTGTTTACATAAAAGAAACAAGAAACATCATGTAAAAGGAGGTTCTTAACTGGTTGCTGGTCTGATAAAAAGTTATAAAGAACATTTTTTTGTGTGTGGGAAACCTTGGAAAATTTGAGTGTCAACTGAGTACTAGATAAGAATTAAGAACACTAGTGTTATTTTTGTTAAGTGTGATAATAGTACTATAGTTCTCCAGGAGAATGAATGTCTGTTTTTGGATGTATGTAATAAAGTATTTAGGGCAGCTATGTCATGACTTTCATAATTTATTTGAAAATGGTTTAGCTAAAGAAAAAGTATACACACACACACACAATCCTATTTCAAATACACACAGATAAATACCAACACATATTTAAACATATATACATTTGAAACAATCACAGCAACATATTAACGACTGTTGAATGTAGATGGTGTATATACAGGAGTCCACTGAAATACAATGTTTAAGATTTTTCATAATAAGTAAAAGAAAAAGGTAACAAAAAAAACAATGGAAGTTATGTGATGAGATGATTCAATCCAGGTGCCTAAAGACAGACTGAGCTTCTGGGGTTAATTATAAAAATTACACCATCAAAAAATAAGTACTTGCAAAGAAGTAAGTCTATTTCAGTGACTGGTGTTTTGTTTCTGTGATTCTTCAAAACAAAATTAGAAACGGAATTATTCTTTTAATGCTCTCACCTGCTGCCCTCCTTCTAATTTCTTGTTCAGCTTCTGTAGTTGGGTAAAAATCTGAAGGTTTTCTTGTTGTAACTTCTGTTGTTCAGCCAGACACTTCAACACCAGACCCTGCAATCTCTCAACCTCCACCTGCAGAGTACTGCATGCACAGGTAGGAGCCAAGGGTGTTCCCTTCCCAGCACATGTTCCTGCAGGATTCAGCCGAGGTGGCTAGAGAGACAGGAGAAAAGGGGTCATAGGAGCTTCCACCTGGATGCTACAGCTCCCTAATCCAATGTCCCTTCTATGTGCTACCAGATTTTACTTTTAAAGTAACAAGAAAAATCACACATACACATGAAGTCAATGTAAAAGAAACAGAAAACTTCTGGGATTACTGTAGAAGCTGGCTCTAACATCACAGAGCAAGGGAGCTCTCAGTGCCTCAGTTGCATTACGGTGAGGTAAAAGAAAAATCATCTATTTTGGAGGACTCTGTGAAATAATTTAAAGTCATTGATATCTTCCCGATTTAAAGTTGTGGGAGAATACACAATTTGGTTTGGAACAAGTATGATCACAGTGAGGACACCATGATTCAAAAGGTCAATATTCATGAAATATAGTGGATCACACTTTAGAAGAGATTTAAGAGGCGCTCAATAAACTGCATCACCAAAACAATTCAAGACCGCTAACTGACAGAGGAATAAAAATGTTTACCTTGAAGTTTCAAAGGCCTTATTTCCTCTTCTGGGAAGCTTTTCAATTATGCTAGCCTGGATTTTTCTCCCTTTTTCTACTGTACTTTTTAAAAAGGGTCAACAAATGATAGTCATAGGCCAAATTCAGCCTATGGCCTGTTTTTGTAAAATAAAGTTCTATTGGAACATAAACATGCCCATTCTTTAGGCATTATTTTTGGCTGCTTTTGTGCTACAATGTCAGTGTTGAGTGGTTACAAGAGACTGTATGGTCTGCAGAGCCTAAAATAATTACTATGCAGTCCTTTAGAAAAAGTTTGATGATCCCCAGTTTACAGTTTTATTGAGATATTTACCACAATTTGATTTCTAACAAAGTTGAGAATAAATGCATTGCTCTCCCAATAGACTACAAGTATTATTTCTGACATATACTTAAAACTCCAACCTACCCTCACAGTGTCATGAAATACTGGACTTGAATTTTGGAATTTCAATTTTGGTACTTCTAAGGCAGAGAGAAAAACATCTACTTCTGTTTTATTGACTACGCCAAAGCCTTTTACTGTGTGGATCACAACTGCGGAAAATTCTTAAAAAAGATGGGAATACCAGACCACCTGACCTGCCTCCTGAGAAATATGTATGCAGGTCAGGAAGCAGCAGTTAGAACTGGACATGGAACAACAGATTGGTTCCAAATAGGAAAAGGAGCGTTTCAAGGCTGTATATTGTCATCCTACTTATTTAACTTATATGCAGAGTACATCATGATAAACACTGGGCTGGATGAAGCACAAGCTGGAATCAAAACTGCCAGGAGAAATATCAATAACCTCAGATATGCAGATGACACCACCCTTATGGCAGAAAGTGAAGAGGAACTAAAAAGCCTCTTGATGAAAGTGAAGGAGGAGAGTGAAAAAGTTGGCTTAAAGCTCAACATTGAGAAAATGAAGATCATGGCATCCGGTCCCATCACTTCATGGCAGATACATGGGGAAACAGTGGAAACAGTGTCAGACTTTATTTTGCGGGGCTCTCAAATCACTGCAGATGGTGACTGCAGCCGTGAAATTAAAAGATGCTTACTCCTTGGAAGAAAAGTTATGACTAACCTAGACAGCATATTAAAAAGCAGAGACATTACTTTGCCAACAAAGATTCGTCTAGTCAAGGCTATGGTTTTTCCAGTAGTTACGTACGGATGTGAGAGTTGGACTATAAAGAAAGCTGAGCACCGAACAATCGATGCTTTTGAACTGTGGTGTTGGAGAAGACTCTTGAGAGTCCCTTGGACTGCAAGGAGATCCAACCAGTCCATCCTAAAGAAAATCAGTCCTGAATTTTCATTGGAAGGACTGATGTTGAAGCTGAAATATTTTGGCCAATACTTTGGCCACCTGATGTGAAGAACTGACTCATTTGAAAAGACCCTGATGCTGGCAAAGATTGAAGGCAGGAGGAGAAGGGGACAAGAGAGGATGAGATGGTTGGATGGCATCATCGACTCTACGGACATGAGTTTAAGCAAGCTCCGGGAGCTGGTGATGGACAGGGAAGCCTGGCGTGCTGCAGTCCATGGGGTTGCAAAGAGTCGGATACGACTGAGCCACTGAACTGAACTGAAGGCAGAGAGAAAAGAAAGACAATCATCTGGTATAGAAAGGTGTAGGCCTGTCAGAAATACGAAAGGGTAAATACTTTCCGCAGAAGTCAGTTTAGCCTTGCCTACTTTTGCCTGGAAAATCCCACGGACAGAGGAGCCTGGTAGGCTGTAGTCCATGGGGTCGCTAGAGTCGGACATGACTGAGCGACTTCACTTTCACTTTTCGCTTTCATGCATTGGAGAAGGAAATAGCAACCCACTCCAGTGTTCTTGCTTGGAGAATCCCAGGGATGGGGAAGCCTGGTGGGCTGCCGTCTATGGGGTCGCACAGAGTCGGACACAACTGACGCGACTTAGCAGCAGCAGAGGCTTTAAGCACTGCTGAACAGGAGGTGTGAGTTGATGCTGGGCAGCTGGGAAACAACGAAGCTAGCGGGAGAGACAGGGAGGCCAGGAGAATGGGGTAGAGCTTACAGCCATTGTTTATCTAGTCTTGATTTAAAGGCAAAAGCTCAGTTACCCAGGCTCCTGCTGGGGGCTTGTGTTCCAAAGGCGCTTCGGAAGCCATCTTGAGTCCTTGTAGCTCGTCATACGGCAGAGTATCTTTCTCAGATTCTGAAAAAGCTGCACTTAGGGGAGATGGGCTGTCAGGCATAGGGATGAATTCTGCATTTTCCAGCTCCTATGTATGAGAGAAAGAACCTCATCAGTTCCATCTGAGCCTTTTCACTTTCGTCCGGATTCCTTCCCGGCTGTAGCTTTCACGCTGGCATGTCACCAGCTCCCTCTAGTGGAGCAGGACAGCTGTGGTTACAACACAGCTCGCCCCGTCAGTCAGCGTCCTGCCAGTCCTTCCTCTGAGGAGCGGATAGGGAAGGGAATTCAAACTCAATTTCAAGAACACTTTTGATACCCAGCGTGATGCCTCAACACACTCAGTCAACAAAGGCTATTCAGTAAGTTGGGAAGCTCTAAGGTGATGGCCGTGAGGCTAACTGCCAGGCTGCTAAAGGCTGAAGCTTTAGACAGAACTGTGTGCCGCTTCTTTCATCCACATTCCTAAGTAGCTATCAAGGTTAATATTATTTCAGAGGGAGCCTTACATTTACAGGTTCCCTCTTTTTTGTTGGGGGGGGGTGGGATTTAAAATTTCTCTTAACTATAATTTTAAGAAGATTTTCTTTTTTAATGTGAACCATTTGTAAAGTCTTTTTATTGAATTTGTTACAATATTGTTTCTGTTTCATGTTTTGGTTTTTCCGGCTACTAGGCATGTGGGATCTTAACTCCCCAGTCAGGGATCGAACTTGCATCCCCTGCTTTGGAAGGCCAAGTCTCAACTACTGGACTGCTAGGAAGTCCCTAACTATAAATATTCACTGTAGAAAATGTGCAAATATTGATAGGCAAAGGGACATGATACAAATCAACAGTAATTCCATCATCCCATGTAACCACTGTTAAGGCATTTTTCTACTGTAAGGCATTCCAACTACCTTGATATTCTACTTCTACGAACCACAGTACAAAATCTATAAGCTTAATCTTTGCACACGTGCATTACAAATACTTCTTTCAAGGAAGGTTACGTTAATTTCCATCCACTTAAGTAATATAGGTATGAGACCACTTTATCTTTTCTTGTCAGGAAGAAAAAGGATTAGAGATTTGATGATTTCGGCTCAGGTAGAATCAGAAACCTAGATGCCTGCTGCAAAGCACTTGAGCAGGACATAGGAAACAGAGATCCTTCTAGTCCCTACAGAGTTCCCATCACCAAAGGAACTACCTTTCGAAGCCAGCCAGGACAGGAGCTGCTGGCCCCACTGCTGATCCGCACGGCCTCAGTGGGACTGACAAGACCTTCCATGCCTCGGTCTGCTTCCATTGTTCCTCGGAAGCCTCCACTTGGATCAGGAGTTTCAGATTCCTGCTGACTGTCATCGTCTTCTCTTCCGCCACCGCTGCCACCTCCTGGGCTAGAGCTCTGAACCACTGACAGATATGCAGCACAGAAATACAGAGGTTTGCTATGCAACAATATTTACCAGCTGACAGCCCCACCACCCCCTGAAGAGTTTCTGAGAGTTGCGTGAAGTGGAACAGCAACAGTGTAAGTCAGATACCTGGGGCTAAATTTCTAGTTTTTTACACAAGGTATTGTGTATCAGGATCATTATGACAGTATTCACTTCTACTTTCCAAACTTGCTTGTACTTATGTTCAGCAGATTATCAATGTTTTACAGGATTACTGAATAATGACCCCAAGCACTGCATCCACACCTTAAGTATTCAGACTCCAGCATCCTCCATGGAGGTTCTTCTTATATATTGAATACAAAAGATTTTTCACATTTGAGCCAAACACCTCTTAAAGTTGCCAGATAAGCTCACCATTAATTCCCTTTCTGGGAAAACAATAGAATAGAGAAGTCCTCAACCATTAAATTCATCAAATTCTTTAATGACTATCTGTAAGAATTTAAAAAATTTGAGGGCTTCCCAGGTGGCTCAGTAGTAAAGAATGTGTCAGGAAGATCCCCTAGAGAAGGAAATGGCAGCCCACTCTAGTATTCTTGCCTGGGAAATCCCAAGGATAGAGGAGCCTGGTGGGTTAATAGTCCCTGAGATTGCAAAAGAGTTGGACACAACTTAGCAACTAAGCACAATAACAACAAAAACAAAAAATGTGATGGCTGGTTCTTTAATGTCACACAGCAGATTCCAAATTACCTTTAATGAAGATGAGCTGATGCACAGTCAGGAAATGAAACTGAACTTTCAAATGGGCCAAAGAAAAATATAACTAAGAAATTTGCCAAAAAACAACAAAAAGAATTGCATGGTATCTTCTACAGTTAAATGTAAAGGATTATTATTCATGACCGCCAGCTAACTTGGTTTGAGGACTGCACTGTGCCACACTGTGCTCATATCGAAGCAGCACAACTATAGATGCCAAACTAATCTCTGAAGCTGCTTTTTTGTCTTAAATGGCTTTAAAAAAACTGTATTACAAAAAATAAGTTATATTACCACTGACATATACATAAGACTATTTATAACATGTGTAAGTTTTGATGCCTAACAAAAGAAACATACATGAATCTACCACGTGAAAGTACAATTACTTTCCAATATGGTAGCTTTTAGCCATATTTTGTTATTTAAATTTAAACAGGATTAAAAATTCAGTGCTTCAGTCACAAGAGCCACTTTTCAAACACTTGGCAGCCACATGTGATTGGTGGCTATTACACTGGACAGCACAGATACAGAACATTCTGACTGTTGCACAGAGTTACAGGACAGGACTGAATAAGGATATTGCTCTATCTACCTTGTGAATTCCCTTCTTTCTCTGGCATCCTACCTAGATACAACTACTCTGATTAATTTTGTATTTTTCATTTCTTCTTGGGGGGGGACTTTATCACACACTTATGTATCCTTATACAATATATTATTTATTCTGCTTGTTTTTGAACTTTATGGGTTGTTGTTCACTTGAACACATATAATATTCCACTGGATGGCTGTAACACACTCAATCAACACTTACTGACTAATTATAATACCATTTGCAAGGCACTCTTCTAGGCAATGTGGATAAAATTATTGAAGAGAAAAGACAAAAATCCCTCCTCTTACAGAGTTTACATCTTCCAGATAACGGACATGTGCTTTTAATCTTATGTTTTTCCTTTAAATACTGTTCCAGTAAAATAAAGCTATAATAGAACAGCTGTGTTTAGCAAAAAGATACTTTATCATTTGTAACAGATATTAATATGGAAAAACAGATGCTGAGCAATGAGTTACTAAAGAAAACTAATAATAGGTATGATGTGTGTTTATGTCAACTGGAGTTTAACAAGTCTGGATCAGATTTTCAGCTGTCTTTTTAGAGGATTAATCTGCTTTCATTCCGGGTCTTTATCTGTTTTGATTCCACAAAATATCCAGTTTTGAGACATCAAGGACTATAGATAGGTACTCTAGCAAATGGAAAACCAAAAGGAACACAGATTCAGTTTCCTAGCAAGGCCCTAGACAAGGGAACCATGAACAAAGCAGTCAAAGGAAAAGTATTAGAGACCTTTGGGCTGATTTTCCTGACCACACTGAAAGTAAAGCCAACTTTTAATGCTGAGGGCCTGTTTTGAAGGACCGTTTCTATAGATTAGAACACCGCTGGAGCACCATAGAAGTGAAGGGTGGCCAGAAAGCACGGCCCCTAGCATTCTAGGGAAAGGAACAGTACATAAGTCACATTACAAGGTTGGGCTAGCCATGTAATTACCCCCACATGTGTGGTGGCAAAGATGTACTCTCCCCCTGACCACAAAGTAAAAGTCATAATCTATTGTGAAATCTGCAAAAATATGCTCTTCCCTCTTGATCACTGTGCTCCTCATTCCCAAAGATATTTCCTATTTCCTTTTTTTGGGAAGACTGCATGGAATTCAACCCAAAGACTCACACCTGAGAAAAACCACTGGTACTTGAGATACTGCTACTTACCAGTTCCGATGGATAAGCCACTGCTATTGGAACGGATGGTCTTAGAATTCAATACTTTCTCTGAGGAAAAATATTCAGTAGGTAAGCACTGTTTACAGCCAGAGGCAGGAAAAATGACAAGACCTGGATAGGGACTTAATCTAGGAGATAATTGCTATCTCACACCAGACAACTAATTACTATTTTAGATATAAATATTAGAAGCCAAGCACCACTAGCAACTTTAACTATAATCACTACGTGAAGTAGCAATTCTCCACCTTAACTATTCTTTGGAATTAGCTGGGAAGCTTTAGAAAGTAGCAATGCCTAGGTCCCAATCCAGAGGTTCCAATGTAATTGGTCAGGACAATGGGATTTCTGAAAACTCCTCAAGGGATTCTAATGTGCAGCCAAAGGTGAGAACCATTGACCTAAAACAATGAACTTGTAGACCTTCAAACAGGCCTTTATAATTTAGTTCATAACAAAGGAATCTTTATGCAGAAAACAGTTATGATTTAGTTTCTTTTTAAAGGTGCACTGAATATTTCTCACAAAAGCATGATTACAGATAAACTAATTAGTGGACAACCAGAAGTAACAAATTCTATGTTAAGGGGGCAGAGCCCAAAGTTTTCATGAGATAGTAAGTGACAAAGCTCAGGAAATAACAATGTTCTGTTTCTCCCACCTGATCACTGTTAAGATTACAGAAGTAGCTTCTTTTCTTTAGGACACTTTTGTTTGCAAGAGTGTGACCCTCAGTAACTTAGGTGTAGGTCAATCCTCTGTCAAAGCCATCCTAACCAACAAGTGGAACCCTTACCAACAATGAGAATGGTGTTCCAGCCTCGGCAAGACAGGTCTGGGACATGATGCAAAGATCCAAAGATGGGCCGAGGCCATGAAGTGCAGATATCTGAGCCGTGGGGTCTCTCTGTGGGGGTCATTGCCAAGCGACCATTACCACCATTGCCCCAGGCAAAAATGTGATTATCTGTAAGAAATAAATAAATAGCAGAAAGTTGAACAGAACACTGGCTTCCCAACTCTTTTGGATTCCCCACCTTTATGCTCTAGAGCTAAAAAGATTTTTCGCCCGTTTATTCCCTTGTATAAAGCCTAAACAATTTCTGATGCCACCCAGGTAAAAATGACCATCGCTTCTACACACTGCCATCCATTCATTCACTCATTCAACATTTTTGGTCATCCATTCAAGTATTTATTGGCATCTACTTCATGACAAGCACTGCTTGAGGTGCTGGGAAGACAGCAGTGAACAAAACAAAGTCGCTGCCCTTGCAGAACTGACCTTCTAGTGGGGAGAGACTGATTAATTACTTTAGGTAGTATTAAGTGCTTTGAAGGAAGATCAACAATAAGGAAAAGTGGAAATAAACTATAACAGTGGAGTATCATTTCTTTAGATAGTGTAGGCAACCTGAGCAGACCTACTGAAGTGAGAGGGAACCAGGTCTATCCAGGGGAAGAGCTTTCCAGGCAGAGAAAACAGCTAAGTACAAAGCTCCACGTAGGTAGGTGAGTATCACAAACACAGAGCAAGAAGTCCTCTGCAGGTGGAGCAAAGTAAAGGAGTGGACAGTGGCTACAGCAGAGGTCAGGAGGTGACTGAGGTCTGGGTCATGTGGGCCACTGCAATGACTTTAGTTTTTATTGTCTGAGATAGGAGACCAGTAAAGATACTTAACAGTAGGTATTTAAAAGTATCCCCCAGGCTACCATGAGGAGAACGGACTGCAGGGACCCAAGGGTGGAAGTAGAGAGATCAGCTGTAGTCACGAACTGATGCAGTAGTGAAGTGGTTGGATTATTCAAAGATAATCTATAGAATTTGCTAATGGATGGAATGTGAGCTGCAGGAAGAACTGATTTGAACAAAAAATCAGAAATTTGTTTTGGAACACAGTAAGTTTGTTTGAGATGTTCATTACCTCTTATCCAAATCAGGACACTTTTTAATGAAAAGGGGGGGCTATTAACGATTAAGCTCAGATAATAGGCATGAATCGGGACCAATCTGGGAAGACCGGGCTATAAAGCCACCTTATCTTTAGACATTTTAGTCAAGAGGCTGTTAAATTAGTGGGTCTGGGAGTCAGGGATGGTAATATAAAGCTATCAGTGTACAAGGGAGGATTTAAGGTAATAACCTCACTCAGAAAATGGAAGGGATGGAAGGATTGAGCCCTGGACACTTTAAGCTTTAGAGCCGGACGCTGCAATTAACAGCAGAGAACCTACCTGACTGCACTGATCTGTTTATATGTACATCTCCCCTACCCTACTAAACTATGAATTTCCTGAGGAGAGCAGCTTTCCAAGACTTTTTAAAAAAATTTAAGTATAGTTGATTTATAATATTTTATTAGTTTCAGATGTACAACATAGTGACTCAACAGTTTTATAGATTATATTTCACTTAAATTTACTATAAAATAATAGCTAAATGTTCCTATGCTATGCAATATATCCTTGGTGCTTATGTTTTATACACAGCAGTTTGTATTTCTTAATTCCATGCCCCTACATTGCTCTTCCCCACTTCTTCCTCCCCTCTGGTAACTACTAGTTTGTCCTCACTCTCTCTGTGAGTTTGCTTGTGTTATGTTATACTCATCCATTTGTTTTATTTTTGAATTCCACATGTAAGTGCTAATATACAGTGTCTTCCTTTGACTTATTCCACTAAACATAATACCCTCTAGGTCCATATACGTTGTTGTAAATGGCAGTATTTCATTCTTTTTAATGGCTGAGTAATATCCCATTCATTGTATATGTATATCATATCTTCTTTATCCAGTCGTCTTTTGGCGGACACTTGCTTCCATGTCTTGGCTATTGTAAATAGTGTTGCTATGAACGCTGGGGTGCATGTATATTTTTGAATTACTCTTTTCCTTTTATTTGGAGATAAGCCCAGGCATGGAATTGCTGGATCACACTTCTATTTTTACTGAAACTCACTTCCATATTCCCAGGGTCTAAAAGAGGATCTGGAGCATAGTATACACACAGTTAATGTCTGCCATGTGAGGCGATCAAGTACAGTTCAGAGAAGCAGAGGAACATACATCAATAGGTAATATGCCCAGTCACAGAATCTAATTCTAAAGTCATCATTCTGAAGTTTAACTTGAGAAGTACACAGATCTACTGAAGAAACATTCCCTCTCTAAGGCCCTATCAGAAAGTGCTACTGAATTTGCTACAGTATTTTTAATTCTCAATGACACCCTGATTCTGTCTAACATTTCCAGTTATCTAGCATGAACTACGGAGAAGGCAATGGCACCCCACTCCAGTACTCCTGCCTGGAAAATCCCATGGACGGCAGAGCCTGGTAGGCTGCAGTCCATGTGGTCGCTAAGAGTCGGACACGACTGGGCGACTTCACTTTCACTTTTCTCTTTCATGCATTGGAGAGGACATGGCAACCCACTCCAGTGTTCTTGCCTGGAGAATCCCAGGGATGGGGGAGCCTGGTGGCCTGCCATCTACGGGGTCGCGCAGAGTTGGACACGACTGAAGTGACTTAGCAGCAGCAGCAGCATGAACTAACCAGTCTGTTCCCTAAAACCCCTTGTTTTGAGACAAACAACTCTGAAGGCTGGTTCACGTCCTTAGGTATTGTAACAGATCATTTGTCTGACACTATTGCTGGATCTCTCCTGTATAAATACCAGGCACAGACTGAAAGAAAACAAAGACATCTCTGAGCATGAGCAATAACAACAACAAAAAAAGAGTCAACAGATAAGAAAATGAAACGTGTTTTGCTGTTCACTATTTACCAGAAAGAAGTGGCTACAAAAATCAAGGTGATACAGGAAAAGAGAAAAAAAGAAAGCAGAAGAAAGAGGAAAGGGAGTAAAGGGTAGCAGAAGTAACAGTAAGAAGATGCTGAGAAGAAATAGCTGAAAGGAAAGAGAAGAAAATCCCATTAGACCAATTCAGAAAGTTGAGAGACACACGGTATACAGCCTTTCAAGTTTTAGCAATCCCTAAGGACATCACTGCAGTGCAGTGACCCCAACCTAGGAGCAAGGTCAAATCATGATGTTCTCCTCTCTAGCCAGGTGGCACCAGTGGTAAAGAATCTGCCTGCCAATGCAGGAGACACAAGAGATAGGTTCAACTCCTGGGTCAGGAAGATCCCTGGAGTCAGGAAATGGCAACCCACTCCAGTATTCTTGCCTGGAGAATCCCATGGACAGAGGAGCCTGGTGGGCTACAGTCTGGTGGGTCACAAAGAGTTGGACAAGACTGAGCACACAGGCTCACACACACATTCCTCTCTCTAGCTACTCATCCAACATTTATTGGAACCAACATGGTGCTGGGCAAGGTGTAAGTATTTGATAATTCTTAAAACATTGTGCCAAAAAAGTAAAAGTAAAAAAAGTAGGAATTTAAGAGTACTAACTTGCCATTTCCTAGAAATCTAAGCTTTTTATAACAAGCACTATCTTGGACACATGAATAGTTAATGAGGTTACACAAGCATAAAAACATGACCACCAATTTAACATAAATAAAAAAGTAAACATATGACCCAGCTATACATGACCAGCCCACCTCTTTCACACCCCAAAATTAAAATAGACCCATCTTTCCAGCAAGTTTGAAATAATGTGAACAGACTCACCATCAGTAGCAGCAATGGTAAACTCATCACCACAGGAGACTCTGATCACTTGTTTTCCACCTAAGGGTCCCCCCAGCAGGTTGATTCCTAGACGCTTCTTATAATTTCCAACGCCCAGCTGGCCACACTTGTTGCAGCCAAAGGTCAGCAGCCGGCCTCGCTCTGAGACAGAAGCAAAAATAAATAACCAGGTACAAATGGGTCATGAAACAGAGAAAAGGCAGACAATGCAGAGTCCTACAGACTAGCTTCTGGTTATTAAGAGTATACAAGTATAAACTGCCACATAAGCCCAGACCTAGGGCAGTTAGGGGAACTATGACCAATTAGATAGAGGGAATGACTCAATATTATATATTCTTTTAAAAAAATAATCGTATTTATTTATTTTTGGCTGGCTGGATCTTCATTGCTGCAATGGCTTTTTCTCTAGCTGTGGTGAGTGGAGGCTACTCTCTAGTTGCCGTGTGCGGGCTTCTCATTGCCGTGGCTTCTCTTGTGCAGCACAGGCTCTAGGGCGTGTAGGCTTCAACACCTACACCTACACACAACACCTGCAGCACAGTACTTGCAGATCCCAGGCTCAGTAGCTGTGGTGCACGGGCTTAGCTGCTCTGTGGCATGTGGGACCTTCCTTAACCAGGTGTGGAACATGGGTCTCCTGTACTGGCAGGCAGAGAGTTTACCACTGAGCCACCAGGAAAGCCCTGTATACTCTATTATAAAGGTGGAAAATGGGTACTATTTAACTTAGAAAACTTATAGATGGTGCTAATTAGAGACAGTATTTGCCAGAAATTACAGGTATGGCATTTTCCTTAAGAAATGTATTGATTATACATTTGTAATGATTACCAACAAAACATTTACTTGAACGCCCAAGATGTTAACAAGATAATACTTGATGATGGGGGGAAATAAGGAGAATACATTTAGTTAAGAGCTACTACTTGATAAATAAAGAACCTGAAATTCTAAGGCCTGTGCACACAGTTGTAAATCAACTCACCATCAAGAGCAGCAGTGTGAGTCTTGCCTGGGGCGATTGTACGGATCTTATAAAAGGACAACTGTTTGGCCAAGGTAAAGGAGGTGGTGTAGGGAACTTCGTGGTATGCCTGGAACAAGATAAGCAAAGACTCATGAGGTAAAAAATGGAGGGAAAATAGGCTGAAAATATTGTCAGGGTGACCAAAAGGACTTTCAAGCAAATCAGGTTATTAAGAAGGTACTAGGTAACTTTTCATCTCCAACAGAATAAAAAAAGAAATAAGTTCAATATGTAATCAGAGAATTTAGTATGAGACTGGACTTTCTGACAATGGAAGTTTTAAATTCCTAAATTAGGGTATGCAAAACATGAACTCTCCATCCCAGAAGGCATCTATATAAGGACAGAATCATTGACATTTGTCTTGGTTATACACTGTGCATAGCTAAAAAAAGGAGGGCAAGGAATTAAAGAATCTTGAAGACTCTCTAGCTTATTAAGCTATCACTTTACTGTGACCTAATTTTACCTACAAAGTTCTCAACCTGTTAAAACCCACATCCCCTTAGATTAGCGTAAAAATAAATCTTGTCATGTAAGTTTAACATTTCACAATACAATGCAGTAACAAAACCCAAATCAAGTAATGTTAATTCTGAATATCTTTTCAAACTACATAGACACCCTCCCAAGACTTGCTCCAAATTTGTACTCTCCCATTTCACAATCACTACTTTAAAACAGATTGCTTAAAATTAATTCCATTCTTTTCCACTGAGTCAGCAAACTTGTCTCTTAATACGATTCTTTAGAAAAGGAAGAAAACTCATACTACCACAAAGAGAGGACTAGGGCTTAATATTAAAGGTGTATTTTATGACATGCTTGAAGGAGGTAATAGTAATTACATTTAATAAGCCTGTATAGGATCAGTGATTTGAAAGTAATCTTAAAAACTCTCCTGGGAGTTGATACATGGAAAAATGTTTCTTTTCATAATGTTAATTTTCTTGTGTTTATATTTCAGGGACAAGGTAGAACCTGATTTCCATCACTTGATTGTTTATAATCAACTAATTTATTGAGGTATAATGTACTGTACAATACTGTACAGCTTGATATATTTTTCTATAGGTATATAAACATAAAAACTACCCAGATACAGGCCACTGCCACCATCCTAGGGTCTCTCCTATCTTTCCTGTTAATGCCTATACCCCTCCTCCCAGAAGTAACCACTATTTTGACTTCTGCCATAAGTTAATTTTGCCTTTAAACTTCAAACAATGGGCATCAGTGGGCTTTCTAGGTGGCACTAGTGGTAAAGAACCTGCCTGCTAATTCAGGAGATGTCAGAGATGTGGGTTTGATCCCTGAGTCAGGAAGATACCCTGGGGGAGGGCATGGCAATCCATTCCAGTATTCTTGCCTGAAGAAGCTCATGGACCGAGGAATCTGGTGGGCTACAGTCCATGGGGTCGCAAAGAGACACGATTAAATAGACTTAGCACACACAAACTTCCAATAATGGGTATCATATAGTATGTACTCTTTTGTGGCTGGCTACCTTTGCTGGACATAGTATCTGTGGAGATCCTCACTTTATTCTTAAGTGGTCACAAACCAATAATGGCATTTCCAAAGAAATTTCAACCTAGAGAGGTTCTGATGATTTATTTAGGACACCAAATGGGGTACTCACTTCATGGTTGATGATTCCAGACATGCACTGATTCAGACCCAGTTTGTTGAACTCATTGAGTCCACAGGCTAACACTTTGCCTGACTGGGTCAGCAGAAAAGTCCCATCACAGCCACATTGAACCGCGACAATAATTAAGGCCTTGGGAACATCCACCTGCAAGAAAAAAACAAATTAGAAAAAAAAAAATCTCCCCAACATAACTTGTATTAGGAAAAAATCCTCAAATTCTTTCAAAACTGTGATGTCCTGCATTTAGCAGAATGACTACAGGGAAGTTCTATTCTCGTCAGATTTGCCCAGCAGCTTAGAGGCTACTGTTTTCAATGAGGAGCTTAAGTTTTATAATAAAGAGGCAACTGCAGGTCGGCTAAACAGATAGCTTCTGTCAAAGTTTTAGCAACAGGAACTTAGTTATTACTTAGGAACACTTCTCAGAAAACACCGAGGAAGGAGAAGCTTCAATCTATTACTGATTTAGTGCTCTGAGATACAACATCCCATGATGGTTACAGAAGAGCTCAGACCTGTGGAATCCCAGTCATACAATAAGTGAGGTGACCAAGGATTGAGGCAGCAGCCAAGATGTCTGAAGGCTCATATCCCTCTGCAGCTAACTAGATAGGGCTGGAGAATGGTGGGGGACATGATGGGTGTACCTGTGAAACCTGAAAACTCAAACCTTCTAACAATACTAGAGCCTTTTCAGGTGAAGAGGAATAGCTATGAATTCTACTCAGTGGGAATGGTCCCACAGATAAATTAGTTAATTTTTAAAATGTAAATAAACATCTTTAATAGTGAATAGTATAGCTGATTACAGTCAGACTTCCCGTGGGTGAGCCTGTGTCCCAGGGTGGGAACATGGCCATGTTCTCACTCAGCTGGTTTCCACTCCCATGCCGGCTCTGGCAGTGCCTGCTTCCACAGTGCTGAGGAATTAGGTATTATGCTTCATACACTATGACCCCTAAATACAAACAACTATTTCATCTGGTGTCCAGTTGTGGAAGGAGGAAGGGAAATGGCTGTGCCAGGTGAAAGGATAGCATATTGCTTTCTAGCATCTTTCCACGCAGGGTGTGTTTAGCTTGATGTGACTTTTTCACTGTATATGCTAATTTCAGCGCTCACTGATGAGCAAGCTGTGACTCGAGTGTCCATAGTGGCTACATCATTTCTCAACTTTTCATGATTTAGTCAGATGACAAGACCACAGAGTGCTAAATTAGGAATCCTGGATTGTCAATCTCCCAGATAGGGAATATTTCAGAAAGAAAACACCTTGATAGGAGGTGGCAGGGAAGGACTTATTACTGAAGGCTGTGTGACCTAGACAGGCTAAGAAGCAGCTGCCTTTGATTTTACCTTTTGTGGTGTATAGTAATCCTCTTCTGAATCCAAACCCAGGCGTCCTGAGACACACATGAGAAAGAAAATCAATAATGTGAGGGCTCCTGTCCCAATGAAAATGTTCCATAAGATACTCTTTTACTAAATTAACACTTAAATAGAGGCTACATGACATATTTAGAGGTGCGTAAGCTTGAAGTCAGGCTGTGCCCCTGGGAATAAGTGGAGAGAGTCAAGGCAACACCTACCATATTCACCACAGCCCCAAGAGTAGACTTCTTTGTTTCGTGTCAAAACCACCACATGATTATCTCCACAGGAGACCTGCTCCACTGGATTGCTCAGGAAGAAGTCCAGCTGCATGGGTTCTAAGACTTCAGCACCAGCAACCTTGTCCACCCCCATGCAGCCATAATAGTCAGATCCAAAGGCATAGAGCTGACCTTCATCTGTGAGAGGAAGGAAAGCAGAACCCACTAAATGAATTACTTGTTTTGTCTAATGAGAAAGCTGGATAGGACTGGAACGAGGACGACCTCAGACACTGAGCTCATTCATATCAGATGACTGCAGCAGAGAAATCTGACAGACTGTCTATGAAGCCTAGAGTTCTTTATATTTAGAGGGTCATGCATACTGTTATGTAACAGTTTTTTAAAAAATGGTGGGATGATCGTGTTAAAAAGGCTTAAAATTTTAAGCCTATTTTACAGAGAAAAAAGGAAGCACCAAGCAATCATAAAGTGAGTAATGGTAAGACCAAAACTAAATTTTAGCTCCTGACTCTTGATTTAGTGTTATCTACACCTGACTAGGTAATGAGGTTATTCCTCCCCAGCCCCACCAAATGGGACAGACAGTATATTTCTCCTAGTCCCACCTCTTCTGTTACCCACCTGCTTTCTACTTGCTCATTACTCCTGTAATGCTATATCAAGTTGGGCATGTTGCTATTAAAGTGTTTATTTGCTCACTGTCTTTGGTTCTTTGGAATCTTGTCTTTTGTGTAAAATCCCAGCTAAAACTGCATAGAATTAAGTACAACACTCCACCTGAAATGCACCTGGGTGCCTTCTGCTGCTGGCTTACCTGTTACACAGACAGTGAAATCATCACCACATGACACCTGACGGATAGCTTTGCCTTGCAACTTTTCTACGTGCTTTGGCTGTCGGTAGGAGGCTTTGTCGCCATGGCCCAGCTGACCATGGAGTTTAGTACCCCCTTGCATGTTCTGTGAAATAAACAGGTCTTGTGAAGTTTTAAACTTTTTATGCGAAAGCAAATCTTTAACATCACTTCTTATCAAGAAAAACAGTAGGAAAAAGAATCAGCTGATAATTAAGAAATGAAAACATAACAAAAAGGTACTTAAAGGGCATTAAATCTTTTAATGACAGATAGTAAAAATCCCCTGCCAACAGATAAAGATTTTTAAAATATCTTATTAGGACTTAAAAGGACACATTCCCAATTCTGTCTTTTTTCTTCAAGTCTAAGGTAAACTAATTATGGGTGATGATGAAAACAATGTCTTTACATAGTTTAGCTTGATTTTTTCCTATAGGACAGACTCTTGGAAATCCTTACAAAAGTTTTTACAAATTTTGGTCACAGGGGGGTTTCCCTTGCTGCTCAGCTGGTAAAGAATCTGCCTGCAATGTGGGAGACCTGGGTTCGATCCCTAGGTTGGGAAGATCCTCTGGAGAAGGGAAAAACTACCCATCCCAGTATTCTGGCCTGGAGAATTTCATGGACTGTATAGTCCATGGGGTCGCAAAGAGTTGGACACAACAGCATCTTTCACTCCCTGAAATACGCGAGTCATAAGGACTCTGGATGCATCAAAGAGGCTGCTAGAAGGCACTGACAATAGTCCTAAATGATTTCCCAGCAGTTTTAGAGAGGTGAGACATGCTTCCCATATAATAGCTCAACTGTAAGGCCTTCTATAAATGTTTTTTAAGGCACTAATTTCACTCTACCTCTAGAAGTACCCCCAGAAGCTAGTCTTCAAGTGAGAGGATTTTTGGAAATAACAGCAAGCTAAAACTCTGTAACAGAGGTCAAATCACTCATTCTTTCTCTCAACCAATAGTTGAGTGTCTACTCTGTCACATGCTGGGGATAAAGCCTGTCCTCTTGGAGAACTTAGCTGAAACTACTGGAAAAAATGAGCTCCCTCCAGAAGGAGGAAGAGTGGGAAGAACTGAGGTTCTAAGACAGGTTGGGTAATGAAAAAGCAGCATGAAGTGAGCCTAACAAGGCACAGCTGAAGAGACAGGAGGGAAGCCAAGAGAACATGCTCCCGTGGAAGCCAAGGGAGGACAAGGCTTCCTGCAAGAAGGAAAAGTGACCAATATATTAATACTAGAGGTCAAGCAAGGACTCAAGGGCACCTATCTGTTTTGTTTTTATAATTTAGAGGTCATTTTGTCAACAGTAGTTTCAATTGACTGGCAGGTGAATGAGGAATGAGTAGGAGATAAGAAAAGAGACAGCAAAAATATGCAGTATGTTCAAGGTGAGAGAGAAGGTAGAATCTAGAGGGGAACAAAGGAAAATTCTACTCAAGATATATCATATTCAATCACTGATGGAGGTCTTAGAATTTTCCTGACATGGTACACTACTTCATTTATTTACAAAGCTACTTCACAGATGTAAGTTGCTCTGAAATGCATGGTAATAGAACAGAGTAAACAAGTGACTTTCTGAAGTCACCCATCTGTAAATGAGAATCCAGTCTCCTGAGTCCGAGCCTTTTAGTTCTTTCTCTCCTTCTCTCGCTCTTTTTCATTCATTCATTCAAAAAACACTTAAAAGCGATCTAACATGTACCAGGCACTTGGGATACATCAGTGAACTAAACAGAAAAAATCCCTCCTCTCAAAAGAGCTTATTATGCTGCCACTTCTGCAGCACACACTCAACCAACAAAATTCTTATACATCCTGGGCCCAGTGAGGTGCACGTCATTGTTCTGAAGGATGTAGCTTTCACTTACCACCCAAGTGTATAGCTCCTTCTCCACTGTGACCACGGCAAAGTGGGTATTCCCTGCACACACCTGCCGGGCACTACAGCCACTCTTGATGACATCCAGTTTCTGGGGAGTGGATTTCCCACCACCCCAGACATAGACTTCACTTGTTCGGGATGTTACCACAGCAATGGGTGCTTCAGTCACAGTGCTTGACCTGCCAACAACCCCCAGAACAAAGGCACATTTAACATAAAAATTGTATCAAAGAAAAATGCTTTCAGTCTGTCCCCTGAGTAGAACTGCCAATTATGGTATGAGAAAGTATGTTCTTTCTCGACAACTTACTCCAACCCTCTATCATGGCAGGCTTTGCAATTCTTGCCTCAGGGCTTCATCACAGCCCAGCCAAATCAGATACTAGTCTGATCCGTAACACCTACACTTTTCAACTTTTCAACATTCATCACGATAATGATGTCCACTTTGGCAAAAGGGTGAAATTACAGCTTTCTTTTCCTCTGAAATGACTATTTGATATTTAAATGGATGCTGGGCTTCTGAAAGGATGCCAAAGGCTTCCAACTGGGATCAAACAATGTCCAGACCCAAGAAAGAAAGACCCCCCTGGTGGTAATTTAAGATATATTACTTTTTTCAAGAGTCTCCTGAGCATTACCTTGGTCTCTTTGTAGGTGCATTAAGCAG
The DNA here is from genome assembly GCF_027580195.1 of Bos mutus. Classification (NCBI taxonomy): domain Eukaryota; kingdom Metazoa; phylum Chordata; class Mammalia; order Artiodactyla; family Bovidae; genus Bos; species Bos mutus. The sequence continues at coordinate 22,379,498 of NC_091626.1, read as the reverse complement.
TGTGACTTTTTCCTCCATCTCTCTACCAAAAGAAAAGCAAAGATACATGAGAGAAATAACAGGTTCTATATTGCACCAGTGTCTCTTTAAAACCTTCCACAGACTTAATCTTCTGTAAACCATATGCCTCACACGATGCTATAATACTTTTAGCAAAGTACTTCGATACAACTCAAACAGTTACATAGGCCTAGCATTAGACAATTCATTAACCACAATGAGGCCAGCAGTCTGGGGTCATTTGTTTTCTATCTCTGAGGAATGTTCTAGGCTGTACCACAGAGCCTTGAGAACTTCTTTCTGATGCACATTTTAGGAACCTGCTAACATCTCCATCTAGCCCAGTGACTCCCTAAACTCAACACTGCTAAAGCTCAGCTCATTAACTTTCTCCCGATAAAGGTTTTCTTTCTGACTCTCCTCATTCTATAACTGGCATCTTCAATCCTCTCAGTGAATTAGGCTTAAAACGTCAACGATTTTGGATTCAGCTGTCTTCTTTTCTTCAATATTCAAATTCGACAGTTTCTACTTGTACAGTGCCCTTTATCCTCACCTGTCCTTCCCAGTCTCACCACTGTAACTCTGGGCAACTTTACTTCCCAACTGGGCCGTTCAGTTCAGTTCAGTCGTGTCCAGCTCTTTGCAACCCCATGGACTACAGCACGCTAGGCTTCCCTGTCCATCAGCAACTCCTGGAGCTTGCTTAAACTCATGTCCATCGAGTCAGTGAGGCCATCCAACCATCTGACCCTCTATTATCCCTTTCTCCTCCTGCCTTCAATCTTTCAACCTTTCAATCCTTCAACCCCAGCATCAGGGTCTTTTCCAATGAGTCAGTTCTTCGCATCAGGTGGCCAAAGTACTGGAGCTTCAGCTTCAGCATCAGTCCTTCTAATGAATATATAGAACTGATTTCCTATAAGATTGACTGGTTTGATCTCCTTGCAGTCCAAGGGACTCTCAAGAATCTTCTCCAACACCACAGTTCCAAAGCTGCAATTCTTCAGTGCTCAGCTTTCTTTATGGTCCAATTCTCACAGCCATACAACTGTCCAACTAGGCTGTAGTAGCACCTAATTGGTCTCACCAAAGTTTCAATCCACTTTATTCAGTCCTGCACTGACTTAACACTGATATTAGTATTGCTAAATAACTTTTCCTAAGGTTCCATCTTTCATCACATGAACCGCCCTCTCAAATATCCAACACTTCCATCCAATTCCCTGAATACAGCACAAATTCCTTCATCTGGCATTCAAGATCTCCACCTACTTTTCCAGGGTTCCTTCCATCAGTTCCGATGTTTCAGCTCAGCATTCCCATTCTGCCTAAACCAATTACACCTGAAGACCTGGGGTGGTGCTTAAGTACCAGTAATTTTTCAAAGTTCTAGTGCTGTTGCTATTGAGAATGCCAGGTCTAAAACCTCTAGTGTAGCCAAACAGGACTTAGTGCTTCCTGAATATTTTCACAATTCTCTGTGTCTGTGCTTTATCTGGAAAGCTCTGTCTTATGTTTTTCCATCAAAGAACAAAGTTCTAAGGAAGTACTATCTGTAAATCTCCAATTATCTCAATAAAAATGGCAATTAAAAATTATCAATGAGATATTTAAATATTAAATAATTGATTAATTAATTAAATATTAAATATTAAATAAGTGATTTAAACAGTGATTATACTGTTAGAAAATAAGCCAGATAAAAGAATTTAAATATGCCTACCCAGCCCTAAAGGGTGACTGCCTGAATATGAATACAACATAAATGAGAGGTTACAGTGCTGCATCTGGAGTGTTATACGTAATTCTAGGCACTAAAACACTGGCTAGAGATCAACTGGAAAACCAGATAAGATCAATTTAACACAACAGAATAAAGGTACTGACCTTTGTACTGAAGAACAGAGATTATGGAATTAGCTACACACTTAAAGCATCCAAGGGCAAGACTTGAAAAAGAACACAGTACAGGTTTGAATGTTGGGAAGATTCACAAAGAACTGGCAGAAGGAGGAAGGGCAGTAAGGCAAAAATAGTGTAAGAGGATGAAACAGAGACTAGGACACTTAAGAAGCATAAAGAACATCTTTTCCTTTGAGCTAGGGTTTGAAGCCTCCTACAAAAAGTGAGGGATAAAGGGCCTTCTTTCTACCTCTAGAGACCTCTAATACTGAATAAATCTCAGAAAATAACCTGTCAGGAATCAGTCAAACTCAACTATGGGAAATGGGCAAAAGGTATCTGAAGAGGACCCCTCCGATTACAACCTACCATCTAAACAAGTGCACTAAAAAGCTACGGCCCAGTCCAATCCTACACTCCTATCCAACAACTGTTGAGCACCTTGTGCCGGGCCCGGGGGTGAGCCCTTTATATGCATTGCCTCCTTCAATCCTCAGCCTACCTCACTTCATAGAGAAGAAAACTAAGGGTCAGAGATGTTAAATAACTTGACAAAGACAGTGACAGAACTCAGATACAAACGTAAGGATGACTGAGTCCATAGCCCTCCTCTCTTAATTACTACACTCTCATGCCCAAACTCTAGAGTAGAACTCACAGAAGATGGGGGGTCTAGAGCCTCATCAGGATTGATTCAGAACAAACTAGCAGGGGCGAAGGAGGTCGAAGCCGAGTGATGAAAACGGAGATGCTGGAAGAAAATAGCATCAGAGTGACCAGGTCAGGAAACATCACCCTCTCTCTGCGGTACTCTGGTCAGGCCTATATAGTCAGTTGACCATCTACAGAAAGACAATGCAGCGACTTCTTTGTTCTTTACCTTCTGCGTTTCCTGAGAAGGGGTTTATCCAGAAGTTCATCTGCAGTGGGTCTCTGCTCAGGATCCTAAAAAGTACCAAAGGGTTAGTTTTAACTTAAAGGAAATGGGCAAAATGGGATCTAAAGAGGCATTGTACTTTTTCTTAGAAGGCTGTAGGTTTGCTATTCAGAGACCACTATATATCATCCTTTTTATTTAAAAAACCTATTATGTCACATTCTATGCTTCATGCTCATTACCATCAGCACTTACATGTGAGAATGAGAATCCACCTTCCTCACTGGTTTTAACTGTTAGGGCAGTGGTTCTCAAATTTCAATATATATAAAACATAAGAATCTCCTGGAGTACCTGTTACAAATAAAGATTTCTGGGCTTTATTCACAGAAATTCTGATTCAGAACGTCTGGTGTAGGGCCCAAGAATCTTCATCTTCTTGTAAAACTTGCCCACCCCCTGGCGATTCTCACGCCTGTGGTTCTTGGACTACCTCTGAATAATACTGACCTAGAGCTACACTGCAAGGCCACTGTGACATTTAGAACTATATACATTCTGTACCTCAGGAATTCTAAACTACCTCTTATTTTATACAGTTTATAAAAATTAATCTTGATTATAAAAAATGGAGCACAATTTCACAAACTAATAAAGGAAGAACTTGTTGGCTGAAGCACACAGCTCGCATGAATTGCCAATGCCTAGTCATCGGAATGGACTTCTTTGGTGGCTCAGATGGTAAAGAACCTGCCTGCAATGCAAGAGACCCGGCTTTGGTCCCTGGGTTGGGAAGATCCTCTGGAAAAGGGAACGGCTACCTGCTCCAGTATTCTGGCCTGGAGAAGTCCATGGACACAGGAGCCTGGTGGGCTACAGGCCATGTGTTCACAAAGAGGCAGACACGACTGACACTTTCACTTTTCATTCACCTGAAAACAGCCACAAATACATCCTACCCTGGGGGCGTGGATGTGGTTTTGTGCAAGTTCCTCTGTGCCATATTCCAGACACTAAGGCTGGAAGGGAAAACAGTGAACTGAAATCAATATGCAAATCACACTTACCTGGTCAAGGCATGCATGGACCATTTGGATCAGTTCCAAAGAGTACTGGCTAGAATCAACTTCCATGGCCCGGATGCCTTGTACAATCTTCACACACAAGTTGAGTGGATTCTATGAGAAAATGATTATTGTATTGTCCTTGGTTATATAAAGATGGCATTACAATCTACCAGTAGGGGCTTTGAGATGTCTGTGATTATCATATAAAGAAATGGCAATAGCTGTAAATGAGGTCTGACTTCTTTTTACAACTATCAGTATATTTCACTACTACTATCAGAGAGAACGAAACCAACTGGCCAACACGGAGGTATGACTACATGACCAACAGAATAATATTCAGAGTATATTATAATCTGACCCCTCAAATGACTCCCAAGAAAAAGGAAAGCAAAGTTAGCTACGCTTCTTGGCTTTAAGTATCTCCTTTGCCAACTATTTTGCCTCCTGATTTATATATCCTAATAATGGTCAGGTGATACTCTGCTGCAAAAGACAAGGCAGTGAATAATAAGTTGACGGTGATAAGAAATTATTATAACAATGCCACCACCACCTTTACTGAAGATCACTATGTAACATAAGTTGCACATATGTTTTTTAACTCTTGTAAACACCACACAAGGTTATCATCACCAATTCAGAGATGTAAAGTAACCTGCCCAAGACTACACAAACAGTAAAAAAAAATGGAGCTGTAATTCCAACCAAAGTCTGTTTGACTCCAAAACTCATTTTCCTTCCACTGTATTATTTAAGAAAATAAACTTCAGGACTTAGAAAAATAAACACGTCTCATAAACGGCCAAAGAACTTTGCATTATCTTAATTCGCATTTTCATATACATTAAAGAGCAGTTCTATAAGGGGAATATGTATCTTTTCCCTTGTTATTGACAAAATAGAGAATCAAAGAGATGAGGTGATTTGCCTAAGTTTTCTGGTTTGTAGAGGATATTGGATGTGAATCCACTTGTGCTACTCAAACTGTGGTCCATGAACAAGCATCAGAATCATCTGAGAGTCTGTCAGAAATGTAGAATACTAGGACTAGATCCAGACACACTAAAACAGAGTCTGCATTTTAACAAGATGCCCAGGTGATTTCCTATGTATATTAAAGCTTGAGAAGCACTGCTTAACACTAGGCTTTACTTTAAGAAGAAAAGAGACTTAGAGGTATTTGTTGTTTATAAAACAGTAAGTTTTTAGTAAAACTAAGAGTCAGTGTGTAATCTTTCATAAAAAAGACCAAAACACTTTAATGAGTATTATATAATTTGCCTTAGCTTTTCTAAAACGAGGCAGCTGAAGTATAAGAAATGAAATGGCTTACCCAAACTGCTGCATCAGACAGTCGATCCTAGAGTCAGTTTTAAAATTATAGTCAATGGATTCAAGGCATGCTCAAACTACTTGATTATTTTTCAATGGGGAATTCAAGTTGGTAATAAATCTTGTCTGTAGTACTTTACAATACACTACTAAGCCAGTGCCTGAACATTGGTTATTATTTTGCCTACAGTTGATTTCTGTTCAAGAAGTCAGAAGCTCAGGGATAAATGAAGTTGATTCTCTCAACCAAGTTGTACCACTTACAAGGACCATGTAGGGATCAACTTACTGTAGCATCAAATGTTCTCTTCAGTGTAAGTAATTCAAAAATGACACAGCCTACTGCCCAGATATCAGACTTGAAATTGTATTTTACTCCTTGGCAGAGCTCTGGAGACATATAATACGGCGTTCCCACAAGCTGAACAACAAAGAAAGCAATCAAAAATTAACTTCTTTTCTGAGCTAACTATATTAATATTTTAACAACTAAATTAAATTTCCCAGGAGTTAGTGATACCTATAGAACATTCATCAGCATATCCCAAAACATTCCTATCAAACGGCATATCCCATCATCATTCTGAGCTGATGCCACTCTGGGGAGAAATCTTATTCATATCAAATGTCCTGGGCCAGTTATAAAGAGACAATCTCTGTGGTGAAGACCTGTGGTAACTTGGGAGGCAGAACAGCTCTGTGATTCCTGGATCACAGAAGATTTAGGCATTCAAGGACCACTGAAGACTTCAGAGGCTTGAAAAAAGCATACTTGGTAAAAGTTCACCAATGGAAAAAAAAAAAAAATACAAAAACGGGTAGCAGGAGATGGTAACTGAATAAAGGGGTTTAAAAGTTCTAACTAAACACACAGTAGTGAAACTCTGTGAACAACTCAATTTAACATCTGTAACACTAACATAGTGAACTTCTTCCAAATTCAAAAAGATCTTCTGAGTTCAAGAATGTGTTGGAAGGAAATAAACGTCCTGAATGCAGGTCATGTCTCTCCCAAGATGAGAGACAATGAGTACCTAAGAAATTCTAATAACACTGACAGCCATCTTTAATAAGGAAAGCAAAGCAATTTTCAGACGGCTTACATGGCATTTATTTTATTGGGTTATTCTTGATGAGAAAAATCCATGCAAGGGCATGACTACTTCCTCAGAAACTCAATACAGCAACATCATACAAGCAGACTGAGTCCCTGAAGCAGACTCCCAACCCTGGCTATCCGTATCCTTGGATGTTTCTAGCTTGCTTGCAGGGATATCTCAATATTATTTAAAAAAATCAGGACAAAATTAATATTAGTAACTTACATTTTCAAGTTCTGACAGAGCACTGTGAAACCAGAAGAGTAATAATTGGGTTTTTTAAGTCCTAAAAGGATCAGCTCACTATCATCAGAGATCAATTTATGTCTACTCCTTACCAATGGTCTTTCATAGGATCAGGTGAGAAGGGAGCCCTGTGGTGCAGACTGTGTATATTAAGGGTGAGATTGTTTTTTGGGCATCAGCCTTTATTTTTGTAATACAGGGTTTCTGAACCAGAAAAAATTCAAAGGAAACACAACAAGAGACATCTAACATTCGAAGCTCAAAACATTAAAAGAGAGATAAAGTGAGATCTACTAAAGATCCTAAGCTGGAAAAAATGGTAAAGCATTTTATTGCTTTTAGAAATGTCTTTAGTTAGGGTTGGAAAGGGCAATGATGTTTGAGCTGTTATACGGACAATGGCTCTTAAAAACACCTGAGCAGGTAAATACCTGTTAGTGGGTCCAGGAAAAAGACTCCTTTTATAAGCATGACTTATAAAAGACTTGCTTTATAAGTATGAAGAACTTGCAAAAACATCGAGAAAAAGCATGCAAGATTTAGGGGGTATAGTTATATCTCAAGATGCAAGAAAGGAAAAGAAAAAAAAAAGTCAAGGGGGAATTCCCTGGTGGTCCAGTGGTTATTAGGACTTTACTTAAAGTCCCTCATGCTGTATGGCACCACCAAATTTAAAAAAAAAATTAAAAAATAAAAAAAGCCCAACTAAGTTAATGATAACACATACTTACCGTCTCAGCCATGGAATACTCAGAATTCAGTTTCTTTGCTAGGCCGTAATCTCCAAGTTTTATCAGGTTTGCCTTGGTCAGAAAAATATTTAATGTCTTTATATCCCTGGGAAAAAAATGCTGTATATTAAACCCATACACTAAACTGTTTTATCTCATCTACCTTCCCACCCAAGATTAGTACAAAATAAAAGAGTGTGTTACCACTGTTCAGGCTGTTATAGGATCCAAAAGAGTGTTCATTACTTTCTCATACATTTTAACACTGAGAAGGGAACTTGGGGAAGTAGAGGCAGAGAATTACTTCATCCTCCAGGGATTCACAGCACAGGCACATCCCCCCCAAAACTGAAGTTATTAGAAAAAGTTGAAAGGTCAGATTAAAAAAATAAAAAGTGCCCTAAGTAATTCCTATAAGGTGCACTGCCTCTTCAATTACCACTGGTGCCTTGAATTAAGTGATATCCAGGCAATTTTAACACTGAGTTGTGTCAAAGTTTCAAATCTGTTAAGGCAAGAGAAGCACATCGGCCAATACAGATCACCTAAATAAAATCACCAGCTATCTTTCTAAAGATGAACCGACCATGTGTAATACAAATAAACTGTGCCTGGTTCACACTGTGCCTTCCTTTATTGAAAGATGTGAAAAAATCAGAACAATATTTTTGATAATTTTCAAAAATAAAACACTATACAACTGTAGCCACTCAACAACTATCAAGAACTATATGTTAAATGGACAAACCAATAAAAAAGAAAACTAGTGTATTAATATTAATCTCTAGCAGTAGTCCATGATTCATTTAAGGGTATAATGAAGTGGAAATGTTCTTATAAAGGTTCTCTCCTATAGCTAGAAGTGAATAGAAAGCTGTTTCTCCCTGGTCAAGATCTGGTAAAACTGCATAATTAATTGTAAAACAATGAATAAGCTTTTTACTTAAATTAAAAACAAATGCCAATTTTATTGCTCGGAGAAAACATTTACTGTGAATTCCAACCAGTCTAATACAACTTTTATAGTGGCCTTCTAGTCTGTACTGATGAATTAATGAACTCACCTCTAAAATAAAGAGATGACTGAGTAGTACTAAGCTATTGAGACTCTTCCTAGATCACAAACAGTTTAACTTCAGGAAGCGAAGGTAACGCCCCTCATTACTCACTCTTTCCTTCCTAAATCATTATCAACGGAAAAGCTTTGACTGTTTAATCAAAAAAATAATAGAGCTGATGGGAGGTACCCAAGGTGGGGGTTGGATTGATAGAAAAGAATCCATCACATATTCTTTCACTCATTACCTATGAAGGATCCCAGCTTTATGGATACAGCTCACAGCTGAAACAATCTGAAATAGGTACCACACCACCATCTGCAGAGAAAAAATAAATTATACTTGGACTGGAAACAAACAAAAAAATACCATTTAAATAAACACACGCACACACACACGCAACAAAGAAAACTGCAACTAGAGGTTATGATTCAACATGACTTGACATTTCTTGCTTGTAGGTTGAGTAGGCAAAGAAAAGTGGTAGGGGTAAAAAAAAAAACCAGCAGATTATCATAAAATAGTTTGAATGTTGTTATAAAATATAGTATGGTGAAGCAGACTTGTGGAAAGAAATCCAGGAAGAATGCAAAGGTAGAGAAAACTGGGCATACCAGTATGCAGTAATAGAACCGGGAAAGAAAGCCCATAGAGAATCATGATGTGGAGGTAAACCGTTTAGGAAGCAGCTATAGACAGCTTCCTTGTTAGAGGTTTCCTTTCTCATGAATATCAATCAGAGCCTGGAAGGAGTATGAACAAAAGGAAAAAAAACACTCTTCATTGTTGGAAGAGTAAATACAGAACCAGAATGCAAGAATCACAATACAATTCTAGCTTCCTTTCACAGAAATATGAATTACCTCTTCCTCAAACAACTTGTCCTTCTGACGAAGGATTTTATCATACAGGTTCCCTCCTGCAATTAAATAAGAAACAGGTTTGAATTGCTTAACAGAGATCAAAGCTACTGGGATTTTAACAGGTGGCACAGCAAGTAAAATATTCTGCATGACTGTGTGCGTGCTCAGTTATATCTGACTCTGAGACCCCATGGACTGTATCCCGCCAGGCTCCTCTGTTCATGGGCTTCTCCAGGCAAGAATACTGGAGTAGGTTGGATTTCCTCCTCCAGGGGGTCTTCCTGACCCAGGGATCAAACCCACATCTCCTGCATTGGCAGGTGGATTCTTTACCACCAAGTCACCTCGTTCTGCTTCCTTTTAAAAGATATCCCCTCTTCCTTCCAGCTCTTCACATGGGTACAAAACTTCCCATCTGTCCAGGACTATATCTGAAATATTCTCCAAAGATTCCCCTCCCTAATAGAAGAGATTCAGTATGAAAACAGGAAGCACAATATTTTTAGAAAAGATAAAAATAAAGACCATTTCTCTAGTACCCTAATTTATGAAAGTACTTTGAAAGTCTTCAAAATCGATGACTTTCTTTTCCAAAACTCCTATTGAAGGAATCTGCAATATTTCGGTAACAACTTCCACAGTCTATTAGAAGATTTGGGTTATACCTGTGAGGCGATGTTTTACAAAGATAGGTACATATCACCATCAACTTCTTTTTCTTTCCACTTCACACTGAAAAGGTTTCCCAAAATTTAGGGTAGACTCTAGATTGCTTTCAATTATTACTCCCTTTACTAACTCATTCCTTCAGAGTAAGTCTGAATTTCCTTCTCCTCTTTATTATCAGGTAACACAGACGGCAAATGATGATGGTTCGTTTTATTTCCTATCTGAAGCTATAACTTACACTGTAGTCCTAGTTAAGTTTCACAACTTCTTCACAATTTAGTAACTCAAAAGTTTGAATGTACCATCCGTTCTAGGTCCTCCTAACCACAAAGGAAGTTAAGAGGCCTCTGCTACTTCAAAAATCTCTAATATAATTTCATACATTTAGGGTTGAAAACAATCACGATACACAAGAATCTAGCAAAGAAATGACAAATCTAGGAGCTTTCTCTTAAGAGATTTAAATGAAGAATATGCTTGGACCATTTTAGCATTCAGCTCAAGAATGGGCTTTGGGCGTTCTCTTAGGTAATAATGATAATAGTACAAAATCTATCAAAAATTTGCTACATATCAAGAACTACTGTAAAATAGTTCCCTTTCCCATAAAATAGAAATGTCAAAGTTGCTGGGGCTTTATATATTCATTTAATACAATAACCCTAGGAGGTATCTACTGCTTATTAGCAAACTTATTTAAGATGAGGAGGCTGAGGCACAGAGAAGTAGTCTGTGCAAGATAACAGAGATTAAAAAGTAGTGAAGCTTAGGATATGGGTTCAGGGTCTATTTTTTAACAAATAGGCTATACAGTTGTTTTTTAAAAAACAAGCAAAGGGTTCAAAGAAATCATTTTCAGTCAGCTATGGTCTTTAGACCACCTTTCAGTAGGACAGCTTTAGCTAAAATCATTATAAATAAATATCACCTACAAGATTTCACTATCAAGTGTCAAACCATGCTATGCTTCTAATGCCTGTCATTTCATAAGGGAAAAAAACCTTGAAAAATGAGTGTAAAATTCAACTGAACAAATAATTTGAAGATGGAATTATCATCACAAAGCAAAATTTGAGTATGCAGGAGGAAAATCCCTCCCCTCAATTTTGTAGATCACTTCAAAACTCTTCAGGGCCTGAACTATTTCTCTTAAACTCCAGCAGTCCATTTAAAGTTCTTATTCTTTGTCAATATGGATCTTATTTTTCTCTCCCCCTCAAGGTAAGTATAAGTAAAGGAATGCCTTGCTGGAGGAAGTCCCACTGAATTCTACCTTACCATTACAATATTCCAGCTCAATCAGCAGGGTGGTATTGTCCATGAAGTGATTGTAGTAGGCAATAATGTTGTCATGCTGCAGCAGCGCCAGAATAACAATCTCATTCAAGGCATCACGACGTTCCTTCTCAGAGAGTCGGGTCAAATCAACTTCCTTCCACACGACCAATGAGTCATCCTATAACACAGCAACAGAGGTATCGTGCTTTCCTCGAGTCTGGCAGAGAATGAATCCACACCCGGATCTCTTGAGCCTAGAAAGAAAACTTCCTAGATGGGCAGAAACTGACTCCTTTTCCTCCTTTAAATAAAACATGAAGAGACTTAAAAAATTCTGCATACAATTGAGCATCAAAATCTACTGCAGGTCTAGGGAAAGCATTAAAATGTTATGTTCTTTCTACCTTTAATTTACATAATGTCAATTCCAGGTAAAAATATGGGATGCAGGTAGATCTCAGAGTTTCTATTGAGGGACATTATGAAAGACTGCTAATCATGATGAGAACTGTAGTATGGTTAGACTACTGGAAAAACAGAGAACTGGAGAGTGGTTATCTATGGCTGACATTTCTTATAAAATAGACATGTTAAAATTGCCTCTAACTTTATATAGATTTCTCTAATGATTTTCATTTATTCTTTCTAGATAAGAATAAGTCATGTCTAAGGGCTCTGACTCGATGGTCGTGAGTTTGAGTGAACTCCGGGAGTTGGTGATGGACAGGGAGGCCTGGCGTGCTGCGATTCATGGGGTCACAAAGAGTCGGACATGACTGAATGACTGAACTGAACTGAAGGGCTCTGAGTTCACTTTCCTTACTCTGTCACGTTCTGTGACTCTGTTTCTCCTGCAATTTTATGTTATCACATGTTTTCTTCTATTCATGAAGACTTACCTGCAGCTCCTAATATTCACTCCATTTTATAACACCTCTAATTTACTGATGTTGTTCCCCAGCTCAGAAGCATCCCCACCTAAATAACCCTCCCTGTCCTTTAGGATGGCTGTGCTGGGCCTTTGAAACTTGAGCAAAAGATCAATAAACCTTCTACTGTGCACTCTCTTAATTCCCTTCCACTGAAATATTTGTCCATTCTTTTACACTTATATACACATACAACTTAAATGCTATTTGTTACTAACAAGACTAACATGTCTTGTTACTAACAAGACTAACATGTCTTCCCACTGAAATATATGCTTCTTGAGGGAAAAATCTGCTTCTAATTAAACACCTGTAAACTCACAAAAGTAATAAACATTTGATGTTATGGATAATGCTATCCAATTCTGGGGAAAGCATAATCAGACTTAACTTAAAACAACCTTGGTAATCAAGTTCAACACAATAATCATGGAAAGGCATGGACAAGCAGATGTGACCCTCCATTCCAGCCCAGGATTTGCTTCTAATTTAAGTGAGCAAGTCACTTAAATATACTACCTTAGTTTCTTCAACTATAAAAATAGGAATACCAAAGCTTATCTCATTCTCATGAGAATACTAACAATAACTCATAATACATTAATCTTGCAACCACCTCGCTCCTCATCCATTTTTCAGACTTAAAAGTAGTTGGAACACACACCACACCTGCGGACAGATCACTGATAGAATCTCATCTTCAGCAACCCCACACTGATGCTTAACTATTCTGAAACTAGAGTTTTAAGACTTTAGTGATCAAAGTTCATGATCAATTTTGAAAGTAGACTCCCCACTCTAAGGTTTTAATCAGTATACATTCTGAACTGGGGAGCAGCAATCCAAAAATCTCTTCAAAGGATTTGTATGTGTGCAATAATGGATAGGCGGGAAGGTACCTTTACATTAAGTTCTCAAAGAAGTCCTTTATCCCTCCTGAAGTTAAGAACGAATGGTTTAAAATATACCAAAAAAGAAAAAAGTATTTCCCAGGCATAAACGCTGCTGGATCATCACTGATGAAGAAGCCCACACGCTACAATCTTACCAATGACCTTCAAGAAAAATCCCCGAGTGTTCGTATCTGAGCTTAATTTGGCAAAGCCAGTGGAGCTGCCGCGGATGTGGGAATTTTGAAGCTGTCCCCACTTCTCCACCTCTTCCTTGGAGAGACGTACGGCATGAAAGGAAGTTTTGACAATACTCCCAATTCATATACTACTCTAACTCACAGTCTCCACAGTATCCTCCTTCGATGCTCAAAATAATCTTAAAAAATATTACTTTTAAGGTACGTTGCTATTTCTAACTCCAATTTACAGACGGGAAAACTAAGGCTCAGAGAAGGTTCAATTCTTTGCTCAGTCCCCATGGTAAACAAAAACGACCGGTTAGAAAAACCAGTGCTGTTACGAACTCCTAGTACAGGAGCGGTGAGGACCCCAAGACAGACACCCCTGCGGGACCCGATCGCTGAGCGAGGAAGAGGCGGGGGAGAGCAGGGCCGCTACCTCGGTGCGGCGGTACAGCGTGGCCTCCCCGAAGGCGCCGCGGCCCAGCACACGGATGGGGATGTAGTGCAGCTCCTCCTGCTCCGCCGCGCCGCCACCGGCTCGCGGCACCGGACCGGCGCTGGGCCCCGGGCCCGAGTCTCCGCCACCCCCGGACTCGCTCCCAAAGTCCGAATTGAGGGAGTCGCAGTGTCGCTCGTACTCGCCCAGCACCGACATGGCGGCGGCGGCGGGGACGGGACCAGCCTGAGTGTCCCCGGTGGCGCTGGCGGCGCTGCGCCTCTCCCGCTTCAGACGCCGGCCCACTGCCCCGTCAGCCCCGCGGCCCCGTCAGCCCCGCCACCCCGCTAGGTTCCATGGCGGCTCCTTCCCCCTTGGCCCGGAAGCAGTTCTGGGTGCTTCCGGCCCGGCGGGGTTTCCTCTTTTGCTGGTGGTTCCTTTAAGCCCCGGCGCGGGGGACTTCTTTCCCTCCAGGCGGGCCGGGAAAACGAGGCTCTGGGCAGGGGTTGGCGGCGCCCGGTGGAGACCGAATGGGACCAGATGGCTCCCGCAGGGGCAAGGGCGTCCTCCTCGGGTCTATAGACCCCTGCCCTGATTCCTAGCCCGGTGCCCAGACAGTTTTGAGGTCCAGAGGTCGTCCAGTCTCATCTTGGCGCCAGGGCTATCTCAAGGGCAGTGACTGGGGGAAGCAGCCCTTCCTAGCGTTGCACAGCGCTCTGTTTTAGAGAATTGTTACAGCAAAGATATTTTTGCGTGCGCGTTAAGTCGCAGTGGTGTCCGATTGTTTGTGACCCCATGGACTGTAGCCTGCCTGGCTCCTCTGTCCATGGGATTCTCCAGGCGGGAATACTGGAGTGGGTATCTTCCCAAACCCAGGGACTGAACTGTGTCTCTTAGGTCTCCCGTTTACCTCACCTCCCTTCCCTCTCCCAGCGGAAAATTCTTGCCTCCTGTCATCTGTTAGTGGGCCCAATTATTTCTTCCAGAACTACCCTGGGTCCCTGTCTTCCACACAACTTAGAGAATATTTGAAGTCAACTCTCCTGACACTCACTCCTCTCTTTCCAGATTTCACATTCTTCCAAGTGTATTTCCAAATCTTTGACCACCTGATGATCTCATGCAACATTCTTCATGCCATAAGTGCCAGATACTGTAATCGGAGGTGGGGAATCTGCAAAGCCCTCAAGTCACTAACAGAATTGCAATACAGTGGAAAAGCGTGTTCCATCAGTTATGTGCCTTGAGCAACTTTACATCGCTAAGATAACTTTTTAGTCGTAAGTTACGGGAATTATTGACCTACAGAGATAACAGCTAACATTCATTATAATGTTCCTGGCACTATGCTAAAGGTTTTCTCTCCATGTGTCATTCCATTTAATCCTCATAGTATTCCCATTCTGCAAAAGGAACTGAGATAGGGGGTTAAGTAACCTACTGTATGTTACATAGCCATTGAGGGGAGCTGGAAGTCAAAGCCCACAACAAGGCCCGGGATCTCTTTCAGAGAGCAGGATATTTGGGGGCTAAGAGATCATGTAGATGGAGATCATGATATTTGTGGGACAGAAGGAGAAGACAAGGCCTCAAATATTTATTTATATAGAATTTGACATTTCCTGTGGGCAATGGAAAATACTGGACATTTTTAAGCAAAGGAGTACATGATCTGTGTCTCTGTATGTCCTGATTTGCTGGGGGGAGTCCCAATTATGCTTTTCCCCATAGCATAATTAATGAGTCTTTTTTCATGTGCCCAGCACAGATAATAAATAATAAGGGCATCTTGCATAAGACCAAAGCTATACTTTACAAAGAACTGATGACAACATGGAAGATAAAGACAAGAGGCCTAGAGACAGGCACTCAGGTGCTATCAGTGTAAGTGGGGAGGGGGGCCAGATTTAAGAAATCCATCTGAGAAACATTTAGAACTTTGTGATCAGTTGGGATATGGTTGGTGAAGCAAATCTGAGTACAGGAGACTTGCATCTAGGTTTTTAAGTAGGTGGATAGTGACAGCCAACATAGGAGGAAGAGAATGGGTAGAATGGGGTGAGGGGTGTGAGCTAACGAGCTCACGCTCCTCTGACCTCTCTCGAGTTCATCACTGTTCCTTTTAAAGTATGATATCCTACACTCTGTGTAACATTCCACATTGGGTCTGAATAGGAGGGACTTTTGTCTTTCTTGATCTGGATCCATTTTTTCTATTAGTGTACCAGACTTTATGATGGTCTGCTTATACTGTGCTTGTATTTAAGCAAACCTCTTTTTCACATCCAATCTGATCCAAAGTAACACAGTTCTCCTGCCAGATCACATCACTCATTTTCTTCACAATGTTTATCTTTAAAATTGATGTCTTATTTATTGTTTGCTTTGACTACCTCCATTCATTAGAACATAAGCTCCACGAGAGCCTGGATTTTGCCCTCTTGTTCACAACTATGTATCATCAGTGCCTAGAAAAGTGCTTGATATAACAAGCCTAAACTTTATTTGTTGAAAGAATATCAGGTCATTGTTATTGCATATGTACATCTCTTAAACCAAAATGCCTGACAGATAACACCCTGTTAGATTTTTTATTGGTTTCATTCCAGGGTTCTAGACTGTACATAGTTTTCAATTTTCAATTCATTCATCCAGCAAACATTAAGTACCACCTTGTGCCAGGCGCTGGGTTATAACAGAGGACAAAATAAACATGGTTCCTCTTCTCCTGGAGCTTACAGTCCATCTAAACAGATAAACAACCAGGCAATTACAACGGTGTCTAAGTGCTATTATAAGGAAAGTACAATCTTCTAGAAAGGTGTTTAGGAGGGGCATCTTTGCAAGACAAACTAGCTGGGTTAGTGAAAGCTTCCTTAACATCCACAATGTTAAGTCAGTGGTGGCTAAAGCACGCATGGAGATCATGCTGGACAGAAGCCATCCCATCTACTTCCTCCTATGAATTAGAAAGCACTTTAAGGACAGGTATTGCTTCTTTTTTATCTGGGTCTACTCCAGAGTTTACTTCAGCACATTAAACAGATGATCAATAAATTTTTGAGTTGCATGGAAAAAACAATTGCTTATAGCTAAAAGTACTGACTTGCATTCAGAGAAGCTGAATAGGTTTCAGCCAAAGCTTAAAAATTCACTTTTCTTTGTGTGGAAACTAAAAGTTTGCAGTGTGCAAATAGTATTCTATAACTTGGTTAGCCTGATATTGTGAATTATTCTGGTTATAATACATAGATAAAAGCTTAACAAATGTCCCTTTCCATCTTAGACAATACAAAACAGAAACTCAAGCTCGGCACTTCATTACATCAGATATAAATGAAACTAAATATCTGACTTTTGAATACACATAAGCCCAGAAATACTCAACATTTTGAAGGTATAACTGATTTTAAAATGCTTTTGGTAAAAACTGGTATTTCCATTTTATATCTTAACAAGTGAATAAATTGCCAAAGTACTTAGCAAAGTCTATAGCTTTGTTGTTCAATATGGTCGCCACTAGCGACCACTTGAATTATGGCTAGTCTGAATAAGACATGCTGTAAAATGCACACCAGATTTCAAAGACTATAAGGAAAAAAGAACGTTAGACATCTCAGTCATTTTTACATTTCTATATTGAATTTTATGTTGAAATTCTATTTTGGATCCATTAGACAGTATTATACACTATTTATAATAGCCAAGACATGAAAACAACCTAAATATTCATTAACAGATGAATGGATAAAGAAAATGTGGCACACAGATACCACAGTGGAATATTACAATATACAATGGAAATTCAGCCATCTAAAGAACAAAATAATGTCATCTGCAGTGACTTGGATGGACCTAGAGATTGTCATACTAAGTGAAGTAAGTCAAAGACAAATACGCTATCGCTTATATGTGGGATCTAAAAAAAGTGGTACAACCAAACCTATTTACAAAACAAATAGTCACAGATACAGAAAACAAACTTATAGTTATCAAGGGGGAAAGCAGAGGAGGGATAAATTGGGAGATTGGGATTGACATATACACACTGCTATGTATAAAATAGATAACTAAGAAGAACCTATCATATAGCATAGGGAACTCAGTACACCTAGTGACCTATTTGGGAAAAGAATCTAAAAAAGGGTGGATTTATGTAAGTGTATAACTGATTCACCTTGCTGTACAGCAAAAAACACAATACTGCAAATCAACTATACTTCAATAAAAATTATAAAATAAAAAATGCCATGTTCCTTTATACTTTTTAAATGTGGTACTAGAAAAATTTATATTATTCATGGGGCTTATGCTATAGGAGATTGTAGCAGACTGAATAGATAATAATTTGCAGAACATGCACAACCATTTAACAAATATGATACTGCTGAGACAGTTACATTTAAATTTAAATTTATTTAAATTCACACTTAAACATTTTGCTGCCTTCACTATTTATGTTCTCTAAAGTATCAGGGAGAAATGAGACATTTTCTAAAGTATTTCAAATGTTAAGAACCACTACTTTATAAGCTAGAGATTCACTGACTTATTAACTTTTTTTGAGGAATAGAGAAAGAGGCTAAATAGGAGGCTAGCTAGTCAATGTGTAAAGCGCTTCACATTGACTCTTAATAAGAAGCTTTACAGAAAATACGCAACTGCAAGTAAAAGGAAAGATGATCTTGCCTTTACCTGTTGGAGTAGCATTTTACATAGATGTGATGGTCCAAAAAAATAAGTCCTAGAGTTTCTAAATTAGGAGGGGTATTTTAAGAATGGAAGGAAAGGAAGAAGACTCTGTAGGAATAACTTCAACAGCAGTTTCTAAAACAGAGAAGCTACAGAGAATTCCTGGCTTACAGAACCCTATTTAGTCTTTCTGAATTAAGAATATTATTTTAATATACATATTATATAGTTATACATTTACAAATTAAGTATAATGAACTTTTGCTAGCTCACATAAACTTTATCCATCTGGAGTACAAGTATTTTTTCCTCTAATTTGTCACATATAATTTGCCATAGTTTTAATACTGAGGAATATGGAGGAATTATTGCCAATCCAGACAAAGAGATACTCATGAGTAACAGAAAAATACACCTAAAATGGTTTCTGCTAGCCTTTATTTGAGAAAATTTACACAAAAATCCCAATCCAACACTTACAAGTGAATCTGTATAAATCCCACATGCCTCTTTCCATTAAACAAACAGAAAAACAGCTTATGATGGGCTTATGACAATGATATAACAAAGCATACTTAAAACTATCACTCTGATCAGTAATTTAGACTGTGTTGAACCACAGATCCCCAAATGGAGGAAAACAGATAACATCCTTGTTTTTAAAGTTGATTTGCTCTTGCACTAGTCTTTTATCAAAAGCAAATAATTTTACTTTTCAGATCAAATCAAAGTGTAATATCAATGAACGTTAAACCCAAAGCACAAATGTCCAACTTGGCAGTCTTAACATAAGGAAAAGAAAGGACGTGAAAGAATTTCAGTTTCACAGTCACGTTTGGGAACAAAACATTAGCAAAATAAAATATTTTCCTCTCCTATTTTCTTCTTTGACACTTTGTCAGAAGACTGTAACCAATGGAGCAGCTTTCATTGCTTCTAAAAAGGGAAAAGGCACCAGTTGGAAACGAGGATCTTGTTTGGCCAATGGTACGAAACAGAATTTCACCTTTAAATGTCTGAAGATGGAGCTTAACTCACAGGTTGGGTTATTCTCAACCTGTTTGGATGTATCCTCTGTTGTTTAGTATAAGTAATACCACAGACTTTCTCAACATCTGTTGCTCTTATGGGGTGTCCCTGATGGCTCAGCTGGTAAAGAATCTGCCTGCAATGCAGGAGACCTGGGTTCGATCCCTGGGTTGGGAAGAACCCCTGGAGAAGAGAATGGCTACCCACTCCAGTATTCTGGCATGGAAAATTCCATACTGTATAGTCCATGGGGTTACAAACAGTCGGACACAACTGAGCGACTTTCACTGAAACTAAACACTGTTGCCCTTGTGGTGAGATTTGGTCAGGTTCTCAGAAGCAGTACCTATTTTTCAACAGCAGATGGCAGTGTTACACAAACTGATGAAAGAACCACTTCCGTGCCACAAGGGAGGAATTCATTGAGTGTGTGCTCAGTTGCTGAGTCCTGTCTGACTCTTTGCGACTCCATGGACTGTCGCCCACCAGGCTCAGACTTTATCCATGGGATTTCCTAGGCAAGAACACTGGAGTGGGTTGCCATTTCCTTCTCCAAGGGATCTTCCTGACCCAGGGATGGAACCCATGTCTCCTGCATTAGTAGGTGTATTCTTTACCACTGAGCAATCTGGGAAGTCCAAGAATTCATACAGGGAGTCAAGAGAGGATGAAAAGCCTTTTGTGTTTACAGTAGCTGGAACATTAACAGAACAGGCTGAGATTTTAGCAACATAATTTGCCCCACTTCCCCCTTGGTACTTTATCCAGGTCATCACAACAGTGTTCTGTTAATTCTAATATGCTGCTGCTTAACTGCAAGCTGCACAGCCCTAAGTCCTGTAATTCTTGTCATTGCAATGGGACAAGCCCTGTAAGAGTCAGTAGACTTAAAAAAAGAGAGAGAGAGATTACAGAAAGGACAAACTCCCACCCACTTTACTGGGAGAAGTGGGGAAAATGTCAAGTGATATTATATGTCACTAACTGTCAATGAGCATAGTCATTTGTGCCCACACTTTCTCTTATTCATATTAGTATTGGCCTTTAGGCAGGCACAAGTCCCAAAGCGATTCTTGGCTTTGCTTTTACAACAAATATTTTCAAGTATTTACTCGATTCATGATCCTTCTAGGTGTGTTTACTTCATATATCTTAATCTCCTCGTGAACACATGAGAACAGAAATAAAGTCAGTGACTTACCATGTAAGAATACTTGGCAAATTTTACTTGTTTTTTCTTCTGTAGAAGTTATGTTAAAATTTAAGCAACCACAAAACTGACAAAGGACTTGTATCTAGGATATATAAGAAATTCTCAAACTCAATAGCATGAATCAACTATACTTCATTAAAAAAAAAAGCCTCAGTAGTGAAAAGAACACACAGTCTAATCATAAAATGGGCAAAAGAACAGATATTTCACTGAAGAAATATACAGATAGCAAATAAACACATGAAAAGATGTTCAACACCATTTGCTAATAGGAAGATACAAATTAAAACCACATGCCTCTCAGAATGACTAAAAAAACTTTTTAAAAAATAATAGCAAATACTGCTGAGGATGTTGAGAAACTGGATTGGTCAGACATTGCTAGTGGGAACATAAAATGACACAGTAACTCTGGATAAAGAAGAGGACGGTTTCTTACAAAAATAAACGTGTTTACCATACAACCCAGCAACTGCTCTTTTGGGCACTTATCCCAGAGAAATGAAATTTGTGTTCACATAAAAACCTGTACATGAATGTTCACAGCAGTTTTATTAGTAATGGCCCAAAACTGAAAACAACACTGATGTCCTTCAACAGGTGACTGGTGAAACCAGGGTACACCCACATCACGAAAGACCCCTAAGCAATAGAGAGACACAAACTACTCACATATGCAACAACCTGGATACATTTCAAGGGCATTATGCTGAGTGAAAAAAGTCAATCTCAAAAGGTTGTATATATATACCGTATGATTCCATTTATATAACATTCTTGAAATGACAAAATTAGAGAGATGGAGAACAGCTTAGTGGCTGCCAGAGGCTGGGGCTTGGGGTTACAGAAGGAGATGACTGCAGCTATAAAAGGGAACCACAATGGATCCATGTGATGAAATGGTTCTGCATCTCGTGGTGGTCACACAAATCCATACATGTGATAAAACTGCATGGAACTAAACGCACATAAATACACAAAAAGAGAAAAGTTCAAGCAGCTGAGCACAAATGTTTTAATTCTCTAAAGTGAAATTTTCTTTAAGAGCTACCTACAGTTCAAAGCTCATTTCTATGAGGTGTCACAGCCATCACCCTTTTGAGAGACATAAAATTCTGAAAAGGTATCACCAGAAGCTAACTAAACATTTCAGCTAAGGGTCAAGAGAAAGTTAAGGGTGTTGTCACACAGAAATCCAAAGAGGACAATCAGAAAGAAACAAGTTCAACATGGTCATACAAATGTTGGTAAAACAAGAAGAATGGAAGCCCAAGCTGGTGAGCAAGTGGGAGAAGGAAAGAAAACATGGTTCAAACAGATCATACGAGGAAACCCAGTACAAATGCTGGCTTTGGCATTATCTAGGTAACCCCTGTTTTTTGTCATAGGTGACTCTAATAATAGTCTTGTTGCAAAACCAGTCCAAATCCTACCAGGTTAAAAAGAAGTCCCTCTTTGACTTCTTGGGTGAAGGTGGTAACCCACGTCCTCCCACATCAAAGAGATCAGTTCTGGCAAGAAAGCTCCAAGGTGCCTTGATGGTGCTGTTGGTAGGATGTCTTTTGCCAGGCACGTCCCAGCGATGTTCTGCTGGCTAAGATTCAAGGTGGGAGG
Organism: Bos mutus; assembly: GCF_027580195.1. Taxonomy (NCBI): domain Eukaryota; kingdom Metazoa; phylum Chordata; class Mammalia; order Artiodactyla; family Bovidae; genus Bos; species Bos mutus. The sequence continues at coordinate 22,357,381 of NC_091626.1, read as the reverse complement.
AGACTGGGCTTTATTACTCAATCAACTTCTTGGCTTTGAAGAAGCGACGCAGGTAGAAGACCTGCCAGGTGGCCAGACCAATGAGGCAGAACATTGAAAAGATGCTGAAGTACAGGACCCGAGTGTTCGTGGACTCTAAAACAAAACAAAACAAAAAGCAGTGTAAATATAATGAAGGAGGCTCAACAGGCTAAATGGCCAGGGGAAAAGGCAATTAATTAGCTTCACTCTGCCCCTAAACCTTACAGTAGGACTTCAGATAGTTTTTTCTTTAATTTTCATCTGATCTGATATATAAATGTTAAAATTACAAAGATTAGTGCTATTAATTTGATACACTAAGCTGACTGATATGATCAATTGCTTATTACAGAAAAAAATGCTATTCCCTTGAAAATCAAACAGGGCTCATTTACCTGTAACAGCAACAGCACTGAAGTGAGCAATTGCCCTTTCATAAAATGCCCTTTGGTAAAACTGAGAAAGGGGTACACCAGAATTTAAAGTATGGGGACCTATCTCCTTTATGGTGCTGAGAAGTAAGTCACTGAGAAGTAAGAGTCGCCCTCCCCTCACCATTGGTATCGCGCATCTCCTCTTCTCGCTTCTTCATGTAGGCAAAATCATTAACAATAGACTCTGAAAGGTCTTCTAGGCGTCGTAGCTCCACCTCCAAAGGTTTGAGCTTCTCAACTTTTGCAATCTGGAAAAGAAAGGAATTATGAACCCATTCCCTAAAAAAATTGTTCTGCTCAAGAGCACCATGTAACAGAGGCGTCTTTTTAAAAGTTTCACCGATCTTAAAATCCATCATCATTCTAACACATTTTAAAATTTGGGCTTCTTCCCTTCCCTACTCTCTAGATTGTTTCCATCTCAGACTTTTTATATACTTTAATTTTGATTAAAACCTCCTTAGAAGTACTAATAATATGGTAGGCTATATTTCCCAAGATTTCTGACTTTAATAAAGCATTTTACTTGCCATTTCACTTTTGTCTAAGAAATAAGCAATATTATTAGACATAAGTGTGAGCATCATAGTATTAGTCAAATGTGATTTTAAGAAGAGAACATACCAAATTCCCAATAGGGAATGCACAGGAATGAGAGAGTACAGATAACTATAGCACTAAGATAGTAACTCAAACTGCAATGCCAGTTATCAAAATAAATCCCCAAGGATATCCCTGTGTGCTAAGGAATACAGAGTGTGAGAAATAAACTTGCTTCTTTTTTCAACCCAGACCACTGTGAAACCTCTAAGAGCATCTAGTAACTGAAGGCACATATGACCAGAACAAGGATTTCATTATTCTATTTGTTTTTTCTTATCAATCTTAGATTATGATTTGCTTTAAAAACGGGGATATAGTATCAGAGCTTTCCAGATCTTAAAACTCATGTACCAGTTGCTCTTAATTTTCTACCACAGAGAATTCTTCAAAAAATATTTCTGCCATCTGCTTCTTTATTCCCTATACATTCTCTACATAACTCCCTACTTTTTCTTCTCTTTTGTCCAATGAAACTTTCTTGTACTTTCTTTGTTAAATGTTGACAGCACTTAACGTGAAGTAAATGGGAACAGTTTGAGGGTGTTCTTATGTTCTATTCACTGAAGAACAAGACAAAGTTATTTAAAAAAAAAAAAAAGAAAACTAGAAACTGTTAAGGTAGGGATATAAAAATTGACTTTATATTTAAGGTACCTAAAAATATGGTGATGGGTTTGTAATGAGCTACCTAAGTTCTTCCACTGGATGTACATTTTCTCATAATTATAAAGGGCTGGGTAGAGTTAATGGCACGACAGCTGCAGAACAGAGTAAAGCTAACTGGGTATGAGATTTACACAATAGTCAATACATTGAGCTAACACTCCTAGCTGAACACACAAATGTCAGGTTTTACCATTAACCTACAATACATATCTATTAATTGATCTCACATAGAGATGGAGAGCAAAGAACCCCCCCGCCAGGAAAAGGATACAAGACACATAATTAAATAAGCTGAACCTTAGCCTGTTTAACATTTTCCCTCCTGGTATATGTTTTCCCCTCCAAAGCTTCTTGAATGTGGTAGTATAAGGCAATAGCATGATACGTCTTTATAGAGGTAAATGGTTTAAGGCTCCCTAGATAGAAACTTGGGCTTCCCTGGTAGCTCAGCTTCCCACGGTTGCTCCCTGCTGTGTGAGAGACCTGGGTTTGATCCCTGGGTCGGGAAGATCCCCTGGAGGAAGGCATGGCAGTCCACTCCAGTATTCTTGCCTGGAGAATCACCATAGACAGAGAAGCCTGGAAAGGGCTCCAGTCCATGGGGTCGCAGAGTCGGACACGACTGGACAGCTAAGCACAAGCAGAAGCAGACAGAAACGTACAAAAGGCGCTGGGAGCGAGACTGTGGCGGTGCCTTTCTCTGCCAGCTGAAACTAATATTCTTAAAATTCACTTTAAAGACACTTCTAAATCCCTATCCTGTTTTGGGGTTAAGAAACAATAGCCCAAAGGCCTAAGATCCAAAACAGGAGGACAGGATGAAAATAAATTTGGTAGTGAGAACAGCCTTAGTAGATAGTCTCCTAAACCTGTTTGCAATCCTTTTCCTTTCTGGTGCCTCCTTAATTTTTTAGTTGCACAAAAAACATATTCCTCCTACTAAAAAATTTAAATTATTCAGAAGTAAAGAAAATAAAAACAAAAGGCCCATCTTCACAGCTCCTCAATCCCTACATCCACCCATTCCTCCCTAAAGATAACTTTGGTTATGAATTTAGTATAGATCTTTCAAGACTTTGATAGAAGATAACACACTATTTATGCCTTTGCGTGTATACAAATGTACAAAGGAAATATATAATTAAAAACGTATCTATAAATGTGACCATAATGTATATGTTGTTCTATGGCTTCCTTTTTTTATTTAATAAAATCTTTCTAAACACTTCAGTGCTTATAGATTTACCCCATTCTTCTTAACTGCTGCACAGTATTCCATATGGTACACGGGCCACTGTTTAATCATTCAATTTCCTAACCCCTTTTCTGGTATAGATCCTACTCTAGACTCTATACTTCTATTCATAACATATCATCCAAGTTGAATCTCATTTCCCCAATGAAATCCCTACTCAATCCTGTCTTTAATTCAGTAAATTATCTCCAGACTTCTGAGTGGGATGAACATCAGTACAAAGAGCTAACAAGAAAACCTCTATCAATATCCCTACTGACTGTTCTGCTACTCTAAACATCTGATTTAATGTTCACAGAGTCTTTAAGAATGTGAAATTAAACCTGTTTCATGGAGGCAGGCCATTATTATTCTAGTCTACTTTTCTCTTCCATGATTAGAAAGAGGACGTGTGTTTTGCCAAGTTTGATAAAAGCAAAAGCCTATTTCACAGGTTCTCCACTAGGAGGTAGCATTCCCCTTTTAGGCTGCATTTAACCATTAAATAAATACCAGGGCTAAAAGAGACTTCATTTTACAAATGAGGAAACTGACAATTTCATAAAGTTACTCAGTCCTCTGAGTGCAAGACCAAGACCTCCAGTACCATAGTCTCATGACTCCCTATTCAGGGTCACCAAAGCATTTATTTAGCATCAAAACTGCAAAGCTCTGCTATAAAATGTAAGCAAAAACGAATCCCTGACTTCCAAGCACATACATATTCAGTGTATCCAAATCCCACCTATCTTTCCAGCCTTACCATGAAGTCTCCTTTAACCACTACTGTCCACACTGATTCCCTCTTCTCTAAAGCCCCACAACACTGAGACTACCACACAATTAACACTCGTAACACTGTCATATCCACGTTGTTTTGCTTTTTATCCTTCCCCCCACTAGTTTGGACCTTGAACGCACAGCATCAGAATGATATATACTCTGTGTCGTCCCACATGCCTGATACACGGCACGTACTTGAAGCTGACCCGTTATGTCCATTCTATGCCTTCTTTAAGGAGTCAACTTCCTACAGCAGATATTAAGTGCTGCTGGTCCCCTGAAGCAAGTGCTTCTTCAATGTTAAGAGCATCAACTGTCACTCAGCATTCACTTTCACCAGGCCCACTGCCTAGGAGAAAGTTTTCTCTACCACAATATCTATCACTCTCATCTGTAGTGGGAGGTACTGTTTGAAAACGCTTTCCCTACACATCTACAATACCTCCCAAATAACTGTACAGTTACCCTTAACCTACACCCAAATCTTCCATTCCTCTAATGATGATTTGAATTCTGAAGAGTTCAGAGTTCTATGTAATTATAGCAAGGGAGGTGGTAAATCTGAAAGACTGTTTCTTGAAACACACGTGTGGAACCAGCCTCTAGGGAATCACTGGATTCTTTCCCTTGGTGGAACTTTGAGAAACTCAAGACAGAAGCTTCACGAGGAGAGCCAGATTCAGGCAAATGACTGTTATCTCCATACCCACATCCTCAACCCCTGCAAATTTTAGAAGCATAGCAATAAAAGAGGAAACCAGCCAGTCTTAACACAATCAAGACAATGAAGATAGACTTACACCCAAAGCCAAGTCTTCTTTTGCACGAGGGCATATGGATTACAGGATTCTTCAACGAAGGTCAGAAGGTCAACGACATGCCAAAATAAGTCCAGAAAAGACTGCCAATCTTAGGACTAAATGAATGAAATTTAGAAAGATCCTATTCACTCTGTCATAGCCGTGTGGCAGCTTCTAGGCAGGGCAGGAGAAGGGAGCTAAAATCTACTGAACTGATCGCCTATGTGTCAAGTAGCTTACCCATGTTATTTATTTAAGCTATGTAAAGAAAGGGCTTTTGGATCTAGTATGTAGAACCAGAGTTCCTCCTTCATGAGGGCATTCAGAGAAACAGAGCTTTTGAAAAGGCTGCAGCTGATGCTTCAAAAAGCGCAACTGCGTTTTTGGTGTATCTGTTGGTAGCAAATGGCATACTAATAGAACCTTCAGGCAAAACATGATTTTAGTTGTGCTGAAAATACTGACATCTAAGCAAGAAGGGACATACACAGCCCAGCGAGTTAGAGGATATGTCAGACAGCTCCTTCCTGGTGGGATAACTGCCTTCATTCCCACAACTGTAAGATTAGATAATAAGTCTCTGCAAACAGCTGTTCTAGCTCACAGACCACACACTAAAAAGAAATGGCTCAATTCACATACTGATCCTATGAAAATGGGACCCTTTTAGGGGCAAAAAATAGTGGTGAGAGATCCTTAAAATCTATTGGAGGGAATTAAAAATGTTTTATTTCGGAGGAAATATGCATTCTATTTAAAGATTTCAAACTACAAAACTTATTTCTTTACAAAATGTCAACCATTCTGCCTTCAAATAATGTCACCTTACATTTGTCATTTGTAAACAAATTACATTTGTTTACACAGCAATTCACATGCGTTAACTAAACCTCCATAACAATTTGGTAGGTAGTGTGGTACTCTGTCCAGGTGTTTAGACAATGATTACTACTTAATTGTACAGGACCATGTGGGATTTCAGAATTATGAAGTCCACAAATGTGAGGGAGACAGACGTTTGATGTGAAAAAACATTAGAAGAAACATACCACCTTCCTGAATCCAAACAGTGATGCTGAAGGGCCCCAATCCTCTGGAGATAAAGCCTTGCCCTCGCCCCCAGGGCCTGAAGTTAAATGCCTCAAAACCTCTATTAATGCCCAGTGCTCTCTGGTGGTAAACTACACAGCAAGCGCTTCTATCATCCATGTTCCTGTCACAGGCACTGGACCAGCGACAACTAAACAGCCATTTCTGAGCAAGGTTCAAGGAGCCGGCCTAGCTTTGTCCTGAGAAAAGGGCTTTGGTCTTTGGCCTGTGTCATCATCACATGTCATCCTCCGTCTCAGTTTGATCTGCTTTTTGACTGAGGGGTGGGGGAGTGGGGAGGTAGGTCACCGAAGAAAGTAATGGGAGGAGTTTCTTGGTTAAGAAAGAGAATTTTGAGCTGTGTTGTAACCATGTGCGTAAAGAAAGGCTTAGGACGTGCCAGACTGCTGAAGCAGGAAGCAGCAAAGGAAGCACCGTGGTTTCCTTTCTGCTAGGGATTCCCCTCTTGGGTTAAGTAAAAGGTCAGGAAAGATAAAGGCCCTTTCCTAGTGTCAACAAAGTCCAAGGATGATGGAAATTCCAGGAGGTACAGGGGCATGGGGTTCTAAAATGCTATACAGTGGTGATGTCCACCTTATTGTGTATGTCAACTCAGAATAGTACTGTCCGTTTCAGAGAAGCAGCAGCTATGTCTAGTATCTAATCTGAGGGTGAGAATATAGCAGCAGTATTCAAAAACTGTAAATTCTTTTACCTATTCTTCAACCTCATAATAATACAACATTTTTCTTAGTGTTTTATATCATATAACAGTGCTTTAACTTACTAAATACAATTAGGATTCCTCTGACTCATAAAAGTTTAAAAGGATTTTTCAATTTACTCTTAAGTTCACTGAACAAAAAAGCTCTTGGCTTTATTTCTTTTAATTAAACTAGCCTGGAGACAGAAACAAGCCAACTAAAGTCTCTATCAGGAATTGCCTTCCATTCACAACTGCATCACTTGCTCCGATTTACTGACAAATAATTCAGTCTAGTTTTGTTCAATTGAACACATGAACTAAGAAAAAAGAGGAAAGACCTGGAGAGCCACAAGTACTGTAGTACGACTTCCTGCTGCAGAGCCAGCCACTGGCTTCCAATCCTCTTCCGTTTTAGGGTATTTCCTTTCCAAATTCTGACCAAAGACAGAATAACCTCTCCTGTTCCACCATTCCTAGAAAATTCTCTTAAAATCACTTAAAACAGCTTTCCTTTGTTTATTCAGTTTACATTCTTCAGAATCCATTTACACTTCCTGTAGCCCATCTCTTCTATATGCCTTCAGGTACTTTCATAAAGAGACTGACCTCGGTAAGAAAACTCTTATCTTTCTGTAAAGATCAATCCTCCAGGCTTAAATAGGTCTTGTGGTTTTCACAGGTGCTCTTCATTTAAAGAAGCTGTGATGCCCCCAGAGTCTCTCACAATAGATTAAAAGAGCCCAGTTCCCCTCCCCTTATTCTAAGCACACTTCCAGCTCCCCACCACCCAAATAAACGCCTATTTTTATTCTCTACAATACATGCTGTCAGCAAAACTTCAAGTCTCTTGTAGTTTTTTTCCTTCCATCTTGCTCTCTTTTTGAAAAATTTGAAATTATTTTAATTAAAAGCTACTTTTGATTATTGTGTTTCTCAAAGACAACACAATTGTTCAAATCTAAACAGCACTGAATACATACATAGCTGTCAGTCTGGGAATAAAAACCATAGGAATTAAAAAAAATCACTTTTCTTAACCTTGAACATCAACATTAATGAATTCTAGCTTTTAGAAATTCTAAGTATATATCTGGTTTCTGTCTTGAGAGCACTGCTGGCATGTGCTTGAGTGTTTTATCACACCAACATTTCTACGGGACGCTTGGTCCAGTCAATTGGCTGACAGCACAGCCAGAATTATTGTTCAAGGCTGTTAACACAACTTTTTTATATCAAGCTGGCTGTCACATGACTGCTGAGAAAACCACAGCCTTCTGGGCAAAGCACAGCCTGTTGGCCTGACTGGGTCACAGAAGCCTCACAGGGGCGGCGAGCTACTGCCTCCACTGGCTGTTAGGCAGGACGCACCTCTTCATAATTTTTCGCTTCCACTCCATGCTTCATGTCTAGGATCACGAGTTGGTCAGGTATCCGCCCTGTTCCTGAGAAAGAAATCAAAGGCTTCATTGTGAGGAATATTTAAAATTCCGGGAAATCACCCACCCACCCACCCTCCCTCTCCCTAACCCCTACCCTCTCAATAGAGGGAAACAGTCGCAACTCCTCCCCCTACTCAGCTGCAGAAAATTCCTGGCTCTGGTTAAAAATCACAAGCATTCCAGACAAAGCCTCTATGTGTGTGGGGTGCCGGAAAGCGACAAGAACATGCTGCTGGCAAACATCTCTGAGGGAGCAGGACACACGATGCTGCAGCTGGCAGAACAGGAGCAGAACAGGAGAGGAGAGCATACACAGGCTCGCTGGGTTAGAAAACCCACTGCGGCGCACAGACCAGCAGGCGGTGGGCACCCACGCAGGCTGCACAGGCACAGCTCCACATCCGAAAAAAGTCGGCCTGTGAAATTCTGAGAGAAGGATTACTAGTATATGCTAAGCTTGGATTACTTAACACAAATACGAGTACTGAAAAGTACACAGGATTTGTCTACTATTCCACTTATTTCAAAAGTTTTGGTCAATGTAAGGCCATTTCAATAGGTAAATAAAATGGTACAGGACTATCCCCACAAAGCCCTTAGAGGAGCCCAAGAAGAAACTTAATAGTAAGAATACAATTCTCAGGGATACTTCTTAGAAACAGAAAAGTCCATTTGGGATATAGTAGGACCAACAGAGCAACGTTCCCATGAGAAATGGTAATCTGATCAAAAGGAATTCTACTCTTATCAAGCAGGAGAAAGGGAAAGATGGCAAAGAGCCCCAGAAAACTGCTCAGTACTCATCCTGTGGAATTCACCCGATTACTTATAAAACTAACAACTACCTGCATGAAATCAGGAGTTCTGGGAAACAGTGCCACTTAAGCACTGTGGTTCCTGAGACCATAAGCCGTACAGAACGGTACTGTACCCTGAGAAACACTGGAGATTTTCTGAAACGTCAATTCAAAAAACAACTCACTGAGAACTCACAGGGCGCTAGGACCGTGGTGGTGACTGCAATCTCTGCCTTCACATAATCTGATGGGCATCTAAGACACAAGTATGCAGAACAGCATAGTGAAAATACAAAGCAGTCTAAAACTTTAAGGAAAAAACAAAACCAAAAACAGTTTAGATAATCCTGGCTATTGAGCAAAGGTTAGAAGAGGGAAGAGATTAGCTGTGGACAACACCTGAATGCAGATAAAGTATCTAGGCAGAAGGGAACACATGGGCAAAGACTCAGCTATTGAAAGGAATGGAGGACTTCCCTGGTGGTACAGTGGATAAGAAGCCGCCCACCACAACTAAAAAGTAGCCCCCACTTGCCTCAACTAGGGAAAACCTGCAAGCAGCAACAAAGATCCAGCACAACCAAAAATAAATAACCAGGAAGGAAGAAAAGAGGGTAGCATGTTTAAAAGACAGTAAAGACGTTCTTTTGCATAAACCGGACAGGTCAAGTTGAAAGCAATAAAGTAAGACTCAACAGGTAGGGTCAAGAAACTAAGTCCTGGTGGTCCAGTGACTAAGGCTCTGCAGTCCCAACACAGGGGCCCCGGGTGTGATCCCTGGTCAGGGAACTAGATCCCGCATGCTACCACTAGGAGTTCACATGCCACCACTAGGAAGTCCACATGCTGCAACAAAGACTGAAGATTCCAAAACTAAGGCCCAGTCAAATGAATAAATAAATACTGCTAATCACTTCAGTCATGTCCGACTCAGTGTGACCCCACAGACAGCAGCCCACCAGGCTCCCCCGTCCTTGGGATTCTCCAGGCAAGAACACTGGAGTGGGTTGCCATTCCCTTCTCCAAAATAAATACTAGGGGAAAAAAAAAAACTAAGCCAAATCACAGATCCCTTCTGAGCATTAAACTAATTAGGTTTCCAAGAACAAAAGAAAGCAAAACAAAAAGGGACCCTCAGAGAGGTGTCTTCTCCCAAATCCAAATTTTTTGCTTCTTTTTCCTCATTTAAAAGTGAAATCCAAGCAGCTCATAGCTCCATCTGCTCCAAATGATCAAGATACTCTCCTAACAGACTTCTCCCACAATCTGTCACAGCATAGCTTTAGCATTATTCAAATACAAGTGAAACCACAAAACCACAGACCACGGAGTCCAGAACACACAGTTTCTTGCACAGAATAGCCAGCCTATCCCCTTAGTTGACATCATGGCTCCAAAGGGTCTCCTTTGAAAAAGACCCGTTAGTAATCTCTCTTTGCATTTGCCTGGCAAATGGACGATCTTTTAAAAGGTGCTCCAAAGACCACAGGGTATCAGGTCTTCATATCTGAATAAACAAACGGATAAACACAAATAAAACTAGAAATTGAGTGTTGACTATAATATGTGTGTGTATACACGTTTATACATAGACACACACAGTTTAAAACTAGTTCCTAGGCATTTACATGCATGGCATCAGCATATAAGAAATTTAAAACAAAAGATCTCTGCCTTCAAAGAACTCAAAATTGGGAATGTAAAATATATACATAAGACATTTAAACAACACAAGGCTGTGTGTGTGATACACGTGTATCTCCAGTAGTAAGTGATGCGCTATTCGGAAGAAGCCACAGTTACCTGCTTGGTATTTCTGAGACATGCTCAGCATCTCAAGGTGTTTGCTTTTTCCCCAAAGCCCTCATGACCATCTGACTTATATTTGCCTATTATCTATTTGCTCCAATGAAAATGTAAGCTCCACTGAGAGCAGAGACTTCTGTTGTATTCACTGCTATCTCCCCAACACCTAGAACAGCAATGGATAAGTCAGTTAATTGAGATATTAAGCAGACTAGAATGGCTGAGGGATGTATTCAAAAAGATGTATTCTAAAGGTTCAGGTCAGTTCAGTTTAGTCGCTCAGTCGTGTCTGACTCTTTGCAACCCCATGAATCACAGCACACCAAGCCTCCCTGTCCATCACCAACTCCCGGAGTTCACGCAAACTCACATCCATCAAGTTGGTGATAACATCCAGCCATCTCATTCTCTGTCGTCCCCTTCTCCTTCTGCCCCCAACCCCTCCCAGCATCAGAGTCTTTTCCAATGAGTCAACTCTTCACATGAGGTGGCCAAAGTATTGGAGTTTCAGCTTTAGCATCAGTCCTTCCAATGAACACCCAGGACTGATCTTCTTTAGGATGGACTGGTTGGATCTCCTTGCAGTCCAAGGGACTCTCACGAGTCTTCTTCAACACCACAGTTCAAAAGCATCAATTCTTTGGCGCTCAGCTTTCTTCACAGTCCAACTCTCACATCCATACATGACCACTGGAAAAACCATAGCCTTGACTATACGGATCTTTGTTGGCAAAGTAATGTCTCTGCTTTTTAATATGCTGTCTAGGTTGGTTATAACTTTCCTTCCAAGGAGTAAGCGTCTTTTAATTTCATGGCTGCAATCACCATCTGCAGTGATTTTGGAGCCCCCCAAAATAAAGTCTGACACTGTTTCCACTGTTTCCCCATCTAAAGGTAAACTTATGTTAATATAGGAGAGGGCATTCCAGCAAATGAATAAATGTGACAAGTTTAGAGGGAAAAATGAAACCAGAATGGCTGGAGCCTGATGGGCAGAGGGAGACAAGGCTGGATGGAGCAAGAGTATAGAGGCTATTAAAAGCCACGGTGCCTAAAATCTCATCTAGCTTGAAAATTTCATGATTCTGGGGTTCATTCTACAGAACAGGAACATTATTGCCACTATAAAGCAGCAAAAGCTTTCAAAGAAGGACTGATATAATGAAAGTTTTAGGAGATAAATCTGGTGGCAGTATCTGGATATATGAAAAGCAGGGATACTGGTTAGAAGGCTATTGACATAATCCACAATTTTATAGTTGAGAGTTCAGAGTTGTGTGGTGGCAGATATAGGAGGTATTTTGAAAGAAGTATCAGCACAACTTGATGACAGACCAGAAAAGACATTAAGTATGTAATTTCAAAACTGTGAGCCCAGATAACTGCAAGGACAGTGGTAATACTGATGAATAAAGGGAACTAGTCTGAAAGAGGTGGTCATGAATATAGTCTTAGATGTCTGAGTTTTGAGGTAAGAACAGTACAACCATCTAGAATACTACTGAGACATCCTGGAACTGGCAGGGAGAGGGGTATCAATCATGAAATTATTATTACAGTCTTTTCATGTTCCATTCTATTATTCCATTTACTTTGGGAGAACTCCTTTAGCTTTCAGACTAAATTGACCCATTTGAGCTCAAGGGGTCAGTTTTTGGTTAACTGTTAAAAGCTGCTAGTTCTTTTGCTATTCCTGGGAATCCATTGATGCTGTTGGTAAAGGTGCTTGCTTTTCTTCTAGGATCATTATGTTCTGAACACTGTATAAATGTAAAATTGCCAGAAGTCCTTTTGCTACCTTATGGAGAAAGCCTGAGAATAAAGTCAAATGGAGGCAAAAAGCTTTAAAAATGAGGTAAAATGCCCATGATGCTGTTAAAACCCCAAGATACTGTTGTGCCTGAAGCCAGCACCACACTGTCAACTCCCCTGTTTGCAGTCACACAGTCTTTCTTTAAGCCAGTTTGAGTTTCGTTCCATTTGTCCTGCAGCCCCAAAGGGCCCCAAGTAATATGGCAGGTATAAATGCATACAGTTTTTACAGTCTGGTATCCTTGAAGCTGAAGAACAGGGAGTGAAGAAGCATCTGCTTTTTCACCAACCATCATGCACAGAAGCCATCATATAATCAATCAGCTTAAAAGTTTCTAAGGGCTCTTGGCCTTGATATGCACAGAACAAGCCACAGCAAGACACGAGGACTGGGAAACAGCAAGTGCCCTGGAGATCAAAAAGTGTTTCTGATGAGATGTGATTTGTTAGACAGACCCCACTTCTAACCTCTAAGAAAACATGTCACTAGCATATAAATGCACTACTTTCTAGCATCTATACAAAATTTAACTCTGTTATTCAAGCCAAGTACAGCATTCAAGAAATGCCTACTCTTGCGCATGCAGAACTCTACCCACTCGCTGACTTTGACTTATATGTGTATGCACCCCAGCAAATGTAGTTTTCATTTCCTCTTCCTGCCAGGAGAGGCCAGGAGAGAAAAAGTTCATACTCTAACTTACTTGGAAGATGCTGCTTAATTCAGGGAAAACACTCTGATTTACTTACCCTTGCTCTCAAAACACACTTCAAACATGTCATAATCTTCAGTGGTAAAGGCAAACTTCCCCTTGGTCGCATCCTCCTTGGAGTACAGAATATGGCCAGCAGAATCTGTAATCTATAAGAAAAAGTAAGTAAGAACAGGTAGCAAATAATACTTGGGAAGAGAACTTATACAAAGTGGAGAAATGGAAGAAAACACTGTCTATAAAAGACAGTCTATTATGATGATATGGTCCAAACACTCCCAAAGACAAGAATTAGATTAGAAGGTGAAACCAAAATACGGTAAATTTCGAACATTCTAACAGTTGATACAGTTGATATAAGTGACTTTATTAGCAAAAGCTCACTTTATAGATTGTAGGCCAGTATCACTTCCTAGAGAGAGATGTGTCACAAAAATACAAGTGGACAATTACCAAAAGAATATACTACAAAAGGAGAAAGATATATGAGGACACATTTCTTGTATAACACAAATCTTGATGTGGTGCAAGTGGAGAGTGGAAATGGGGCCCCTGATACAAGGAGAGACAGAAAAGAAGGCTTGCTGGAGGACAAGTCTGGAAGAGCTGCTCCTGCAAATTTCACGTTAATTATGCCAAGGACTACAGGAGGTGTGGGAAGATGGGTGTGGGGATAAGAAGTTTCTTCTAAAAAAAGACATCTTTGCTTTCCACAAATAACAATTCCTGTCTTCTAAGTTGTTGGCTCTTCTAAGTTTTCCAAACTTAAACTGCCCCATTCCTAGAGAAAGGCCTGTAACACAAGTAGCGGCATATATTGCTAAGTGAATGATCGCAAATAAAGCAAGGGTTTGACACAATATTATGACAGACTGGGTCTCAGGCTTCTTTTCTAGAGCACATGACTGTCTGGGCAGAAGGCACATTTCATTACCTAAGACAGGATGCTACTTGTGATGTGGAACACAAAAGGAGTGGATTCCTTATAATAAACTGGATGTTCTAATGCTGTCTGTAAATCAAGATTTGATTATAGGTGAGATTTTAAATACAAAAACTGAGTAGCATACATATGAGTGTAAGTGTGAAGTCGCTCAGTTGTGTCTGACTCTTTGCAACCCCATGGACTGTAGCCTACCAGGTTCCTCCATCCATGGGATTTTCCAGGCAAGAATACTGGAGTGGGTTGCCATTTCCTTCTTCAGGAGATCTTCCCAACCCAGGGATTGAACCCAGGTCTTCTGCATTATAGGCAGACGCTTTACCGTCTGAGCCACCATTTAATTAAAGCACTTTAATAATATTAGTTATTTTTGAGTAGTGAGATTTCTCTACACTTTTTTTTTTTTGAAATAAGAGTAATGTGATTCAACTTGCAATTTAGAAAGATAAATCTGCTAACACTGTGAAGAGACTCAATACTGTGAACAGACTCAAGAAGGAAGAATACCAGAGATAAGAAGATGAGTTAGGACACTAACCCAGTCATTCAGGTTAGAAATGATAAAGGCTGTGGGTATGGAGAGACAGGGGCCAGATTTGAGAAATTTTAAAAACAGAGAGCCCACAGAACAAGACCAAAAAACGTATGCCCACAAGGATTAAGTAAGCAACATAAACTGAGTTTAATGGGCCAGTACAAGCCCACAAGGTGGCAAACAGCAAGCTCATAAAGGATTCCCGCTTAAACAATAAAAGAACATTTTTAAAATTTACTGTGAAGTTCTTAATTAAACAAAGGTAATATCAAGCCATAAAATCTGTCCATATGACATCAAGGAATAGAAAGTAATAAAGGTCTGTTTCTAGATAACACCTTCTGAAGGAAAAAGGCAAGCCAAAGTTCACAACTTATAAAGTAGGAAAGTGTTAATTGTACATGCACAGTAGCTGATGTCAAGAATATGTGAATACTCACTTCATAAAATAAGTGAGAATACAGGTCCACTGGGAATACAGACTCATTTAGAATTGGATTTTCTTGGACCATTCTAGGTAGTGGTCAGAGAAAACAGGTTCTTGGGCAGGTCCTGCTCCAGAAGCCTGACCCTCTTCCTTTGCCACACATTCAAGATAATACCCCCCGCTTCAAGAGGATCAAGTAGCTTAGGCCCAAACACCAGGCAGATAAAGCAATTAAGAATTCAAGGAACAGAGTTCACCTGGAAGAAGAAACAAATAGGTGCTATCAAACAGAATGAAGGCACTAACAATCAGAACTCAGCAAATGGCATCTGCAAGATAAATCTGGCTCTCAGTTTTCCGGAAGCCAAGATTAAGAAAGAAACAAGTTGGGTTATACATCATTTGTTTACTGATGAAAGCTCACAAATTTATCTTCAGAGATTAATTTTCCTGGAACTAAACGAGAAGAACAATTTATCAGGAAGGTCCTTGTGAAAGGACTGTGACCAATATTAGACTTTCCACTTTCAAACATGGCCTGGCTAAAGATACAAATATTAAGACAACTGAGACGGATCCTTTTAGTGACCCGCCAGAACATCCGCCTGATCTAATGCAGAGGCGGGACCTGAAGGAACTGGGTGAAAGCTCCTGAGCCCCAGGCCTCCACCCTCTAGCACCATCCTAGGTCCTCTGGCTGCCCTGGGAAATCTCAGCCTTAAGAAAAGTTGCAATAAGGCTGGGACTACTTTTGGCCACTTACTGCTGCTGTAAGTGTGTGTGTGTGTGTGTGTGTGTGAATGTCAGGAAAAGATATCTTAAAATAATACTACCCATCCAGATCTTGGGTCCTAATTAGCAATAATTACCTTTTATTCTTCAATAAAAGGCCCCCTTGGAGAAACAGCTGAATCCAGGACTGGGGCAAGAAACACACAAGATGAGCCCGGAACATCTTGTAGTGCCAGGAAGTAGAGAAGCGCTCAAAAACAAACCAAGACAAAAAACGCCAACAGGGTATGTCAAAGGGACACATGAATTGAACGAAAGGACACCCAAAAGCCAGAGCTGAAACAATCTGAGCAACAGAATAAAGTAGTACTGGACTGTAATGCAGAGTATAAAATAAACAGCCATGAATCCATACTGACATAAATGATCAAACAAACAAGCAGGGGAGAAGAGAAAAGTCTCCCGTGAAGAACACTCTCAAATAATTTATGTAGAGTTGTCTCTTAAGGAGGTCGCGCATAACTCCCCACTCAAGTGTGGGCCGTACACAGTGACTTCCTTCCAAAGAGTGTAGTACAGAAGGGGAGGAACTTGAGAAGCCTGACAGACACGACTTCTGCCACATGATCAAGGTCAATACAACAGTGATAATTCATGTTGACAGCATGCTCCCGTATGTTCCATACGATATGACGAAAATGACACTTTACTTTTGTGTTCTTCCTTCCCCAAACCCATAATTCCAGGTTTCATCACTGAGAAAACATCAGATGAACTCTAACAGAGGGGTCTCTTATAACATACTTGACTGCTGCTGCTGCTGCTGCTGCTAAGTCGCTTCAGTCGTGTCCGACTCTGTGCGACCCCATAGACGGCAGCCCACCAGGCTCCCCCGTCCCTGGGATTCTCCAGGCAAGAATACTGGAGTGGGTTGCCATTTCCTTCTCCAATGCATGAAAGTGAAAAATGAAAGTGAAGTTGCTCAGTCGTGTCCGACTCTTAGCGACCCCATGGACTGCAGCCTACCAGGGTCCTCCATCCATGGGATTTTCCAGGCAAGAGTACTGGAGGGGGGTGCCATTGCCTTCACATACTTGACTAGTATGCCTCAAAACTCAAATGGCTGTCAGAAACAAGGAAAATCTGAGAAACTGTAATAATCTAGAGGAGCCCTAAGAAATATGACTAAACGTTACATATCAAGGATGAGATCCTGGAACAGGAAAACAAAACATTGGGTTAAAAACTAAGGAAATCTGAATAAAGTACAGACTTCAGTTAATAATGATGTATAAATACTTGTTCATTCCTGTGACTAATGTACCATACAACAGGGGGAACTGGTTGTGGGGTACCTGGGAACTCCATTATCTTCACTGTTTTTCTGGAAATCTAAAACTGTTCTAAAATAAAAAGCTTATTTTAAAAATACTATTCAGAAGGATGAAGTCAAACACATACACACACATATACCTCCAGAGTCTTTAGAAATTTATAATCAAAGTCAAGCAAGCAAACAAACACTTTCATTTACTTATGTTGTGTGTCAGTTGCTGAGTCGTGTCTGACTCTTTGCAACCCCACGAACTGTACCCGGCAGGCTCCTTTGCCCATGGAACTCTCCAGTCAAGGATACTGGAGTGGGTTGCCATTCCCTTCTTCTGGTATCTTCCCGACCCAGGGATCGAACCCGGGTCTCCTGCCTTGCAGGCAGATTTGCCACTCTCTGAGCCACCAGGATGTATTTAAACACAAACAGGTAATTCAGACAGGTCTATACCTACTCTTGTAAAGTGACATATTGTCTGTGGGGAAGGTGGCAAGGCTGTGTCTTTCTACTGGCACAGTTCACACACTGCTTTCATTTGCTGAATCAGCTCCATACCCCAGCAGTCCAGCTCCATACACCACTCAGGCCATAGCAGCAAAGGGCAATCAACTTGCACCTTGAGTGTAGGTGGTAAAATTTTGAAAATGTAATTTCCTTCATACAGGCTCCTACCCTGCACTGTCTTCCTTAGGTTTATGATCAGTCTGTGGTATAATACTGAGTACACAAAGTGTACAAGTCATTTTAAGGATAAACATCAACCTTGTAGCTTCTGAACAACTAAGGAATTCAGAAACAACCAAGTCCCTATACATTGAACAAAATGAACCAAATGTATAGAACCAAATGAACCCTATAGAATGAACTAAATGAACCCTATACAATGTATAGAGAAGCTCTATACATTGCACAAAAATGAACCAAAACAGAAACACCTACCCTTCTCTCCCTCTGAGAGACAGTAGAGCACAGTAGTTAGACTGAAGGTTCCAGAGTCAAACTGCAAGTTGATATTCAAGTCACAGTTGTGCCACTTACTAGCTGTAAAGCCCTGGGTATGTTCCTTGACCTCTCTGTGCCTCATATGTAAAATAAGGACAAGAGTAAGTACTTCATGAGGTTATTGTTAGAATTAAACATTTAGGTAACTAACCATACTTCCAACCTAAAAGTGCTAACGGATGGCAAACTAGATAAAGTAGTCTACACTGACTAAACCCAGGGATGACTAGGGCCAACATGGTTGTTACATGAAAAAGGAAAAGACAGGTAAACCCAAAGGAAGCTGCAGGAAGATTTAGAAACTGAAGGGATACAAAGTACCTGCCAAAGCAGGTGCTTGGTTTGTTAATGCAGCACTTTAACAAAACATGTTAAAGGGATTCAAGGGATTAGATCTGATAGAGTGCCAGAACTATGAACAGAGGTTCGCGACATTGTACAGGAGGCAGTGATCAAGAAAAAAGTGATCCCCAAGAAAAAAGAAATGCAAAAAGGCAAAATGGTCGTCTGAGGAGGCCTTACAAATAACTTAGAAAAGAAGAGAAGCTAAAGGCAAAGGAGAAAAGGAAAGATACACCCATCTGAATGCAGAGTTCCAAAGAATAGCAAGGAGAGATGAGAAAGTCTTCCTCAGTGATCAATGCAAAGACATAGAGGAAAACAAAAGAATGGGAAAGACTAGAGATCTCTTCAAGAAAATTAGAGATACCAAGGGAACATTTCCAGAGAAGGCGATGGCACCCCACTCCAGTACTCTTGCCTGGAAAATCCCATGGATGGAGGACCCTGGTGGGCTGCAGTCCATGGGGTCGCTAAGAGTCGGACACGACTGAGCGGCTTCACTTTCACTTCTCACTTTCATGCATTGGCGAAGGAAATGGCAACCCACTCCAGTGTTCTTGCCTGGAGAATCCCAAGGACGGGGGAGCCTGGTGGGCTACTGTCTATGGGGTCGCACAGAGCTGGACACAACTGAAGCGACTTAGCAGCAGCAGCAGCAAGGGAATATTTCATGCAAAGATGGGCTCAATAAAGGACAGAAATGGTATGGACCTAACAGATGCAGAAGATACTAAGAAGAGGTGACAAGAATACACAGCACAACTATGCAAAAAAGATCTTCATGACCCAGATAACCATGATTGTGTGATTACTCACCTACAGCCAGACATCCTGGAATTCGAAGTCAAGTGGGCCTTAGGAAGCATCACTACAAACAAAGTTAGTGGAGGTGAAGGAAGTCCAGTTGAGCTATTTCAAATCCTAAAAGATGATGCTATAAAAGTGCTGCACTCAGTATGTCAGCAAATTTGGAAAACTCAGCAGTGGTTACAGGCCTGGAAAAGGTCAGTTTTCATTCCAATCCCAAAGAAAGGCAATGCCACAGAATGTTCAAACTACCGCACAATCGCATGCATCTCACATGCTAGCAAAGTAATGCTCAAAATTCTGCAAGCCAGGTTTCAACAGTACATGAACCATGAACTTCCAGATGTTCAAGTTGGATTTATAAAAGCCAGAGGAACCAGAGATCAAATTGCCAACATCCGCTGGATTACAGAAAAAGCAAGGAAGTTCCAGAAAAACATCTACTTCTGCTTTACTGACTACACTGAGGCCTTTGTGTGGATCACAACAAACTGTGGAAAATTCTTCAAGAGATGGGAATACCAGACCACCTTACCTGCCTCCTGAGAAATCGGTACGCAGGTCAAGAAGCAACAGTTAGAACCAGACATGGAACAAGGGACTGGTCCCAAATTGGGAAAGGAGTACGTCAAGGCTGTCTACTGTCACCCTGCTTATTTAACTTACATGCAGAGTACATCATGACAAATGCTAGGCTGGATGAAGCACAAGCTGGAATCAAGATTGCTGGGAGAAATCAGTAACCTCAGATATGCAGATAACACCACCCTTATGGCAGAAAGTGAAGAACTAGAGAGCCTCTTGATGAAAGTGAAAGAGAAGAGTGAAAAAGTTGGCTTAAAACTCAACAGTCAAAAAACTAAGATCATGGCATGATGGTCCCATCACTTCATGGCAAATAGATGGAGAAACAATGGAAACAATGACAGACTTTATTCTCTTGGGTTCCAAAATCAATGCAGGTGGTGACTGCAGCCATAAAATGAAAAGACACTTGTTCCTTGGAAGAAAAGCTATGACCAACCTAGACAGCATGTTAAAAAGCAGAGATGTTAGTTTGCTGACAAAGGTCCTTCTAGTCAAAGCTATGGTTTTTCCAGTAGTCATGTATGGATGTGAGAGCTGGACTATAAAGAAAGCGGAGAGCCAAAGAATTGATGTTTTTGAACTGTGGTGTTGGGGAAGACTCGAGAGTCCCGTGGACTGCAAGGAAATCAAACCAGTCCGTCCTAAAGGTGATCAGCCTGAATTTTCATTGGAAGGACTGATGCTGAAGCCAAAACTCATTACTTTGGCCAGCTGATGACTCATTGGAAAAAACCCAGATGCTGGCAAAGACTGAGGGCAGGAGGAGAAGGGGACAACAGAGGATGAGATGGTTGGATGGTATCACTGACTGAACGGACATGAGTTTGAGCAAACTCCGGGAGTTGGTGACGGACAGGGAAGCCTGCTGTGATGAAGTCCATGGGGTCACAAAAAGTCGGACACGACTGAGCAACTGAAGTGAACAAAGGAGGTATTCAATGAATCGTTCTAGCTGCTACTAGGCCACAGTAAGAAGTATCAGACGACTTCAGAAATTCCTGCATGTGTTTTACTGATAAGTAATAAACACGAAGGACTCAACAACATTACATTTGGGGGAGGAGAAGAGAGGACTGTGGATGCATATATAATGATCAGAGGTTGCAAGTCCATACGTTTCAGTTTGTAAGAGTTCACGCTGAATCTAAAAGCTGTAGGGTCTATTACTCTAATGGGAGAGAACACCAAATCACGAAGATGCTATAGTATTACACTAGAAAAGTAGTATCAGAAATACTTCCAAGAGGCTATATACAAAGAATATGGATGACTCTGATAGCCTAGCAGCCATATTTAAAACAAATTTACTCTGATCTTTCAAACAAGATTAAGTATGAAGTCTACCAACAGCATCCCTGAAATCAAAGGACATCTAGATTTTACCCAGAACAAAGTCAAACTTAGAAAGCCATAAGCAGCATCTAGCAACACTAAATTCTTTCAAATTTCCAACACAATTCAGCAATGGCATAGCACAGCACAGAAGTGATGTTTAAAGAAGCTTCTGAAGTACTGAAAACTAGACATGGAAAATTTCCAGGCAGTGGTATGATAATGGATAGATGCTCTCTTCCTGATTCCATCAGCATTTACTGTATTAACACAGGCAATACGTCATTATTGACTGGGGGGGTGGGAGTGAGGGGGAGTGCAGGGTAGGCGGGGGAGAAAAAGAGGGAGGAAGGGAAGGGGAATGAGAAGGAAAGACCAGTTGCTGCCCTAACAATACTGCTGCGGGGGTGAAGCCAGATCAAATGTTTTTTTTCATACTGTTCCAAAGTTATTTACGGTAAAAACCTCCAGTGTGACCCTTTCAGGCACAAACAAAGCCTTGTTCTTTCTTAACAACTAGTCCCTTGATTTCCCACAAGTTGTGTCGAACAATGAGGTTGGGGGCACAGGATAAAGCAGATGACATCAACCTCCCTCAAGTCGGAGGCTTGTTTGGGAGCCCAAATTCTGGTCTGTGGCCAGCTGGCTGATTTCACAGAAGGCTCCACTGTCCAGGCTGCGAGGCTGCATATGCATATGGGGGCCACAGCTCAGGATCAACCACCAGTCAGCAACTCACACAAGAAACAGTAAAGAAGCCACTGCAGCCCACTAGATTACCTTTAGAAATCAGTTCCCCTTCCCTAGAAACACGAGAAGTCATCATAAAGACATGATACAGAAATTTCAAATTCTAAGCAGCCCCCTTCTCTAGATCACTTGAAAAGAGAGAAGGCTGTGGACAAATGTCAAATGAGAAAGGTTTAAATGAAGTAATGTTGTTTAACTTTTATGGAGATAGAAACACACAATCAGGTTTTAATTTAAATCTAGAAATTAGTATATAACACATAAAATAAACTAGATTTTAATATCATTACATTTTAATGTACCAATCAGCTTTCTGTACTAAACCATCTATTTCTTGATCTGTTTCTAATCCACTGGATAACAGTCACATCAAATGTAAATTTGAGAAAGATGTATTTTTCTTAAGAGAAAAAGATCAGCCCTCAGCATAGACAACAGTAATCATGAGCTGAAGCGTTAACTACTCCAAATAAAATCAATTAAATGTGTAGCGCACATGAGTGCGCACATACATTCGCGCGCGTGCGCGCACACACACACGATCTTTTCATACAGCTTTTAGTGGTGGAAAAAATTATAGACCAATGGTTTCCCAACGGCCAAGGTTCTTCTTGATCATTTTTAGGGTTAAATTGTGATAGGCCTATGACTCAACGCTGAACTTTCCAAATGATCTTGTTTGGCTTTCTCATCTGTAAGCTAGCTGGGAAACACTGGGACCATATCTGAGTGTAATAGCCAAATAAAAAATAATCTCATTTGGCAAAATGAATTATTAATAGCAACAGCACTCTTGAAGAATGACAATAAGAAAAAAGTTAGACCAATTGGATTATTTGGAAGAAGCTAAAAATGTATAAGTGACCTAAATTATTACCATCAGGCTTTTCTTTCTTTTCTGGTGATGATTATGACATCTCCTCACAACTGCTTTCTCTTTTTTCTGTAATATATTTCCAAAGTATAAATCACCCTTAGGCAATAACTCATCTCATCCCCTAAAATTAATTCACCCTCCAATTTTCACTATTAACACGGATTCCAAAGAACAACGGATACTGGAATCTCCATCTTTATGAAAATGTCTATGAAAATGTGGTTTGTAACTCACAGATTCTGAGTCCCTACAACAGGCTTTTATTGTGGACCTGAAGTATGAGAAAACTTCTATGTTCACTCTGCAGAATGGGCTGGTATTTCCTGCTTGAATTCTGTGCAGCAATCTTTAAATCTGAAACTATTTAGCCTGATTTAGCCTCATTTTATGAAACAAGTAGGGAAGGAATAACCTCAATTGGAAATCTCAACAGAAAACACATCCCAATATGGGCCTGAAGGAGAAATCTTTGCAACATAGTTCCACCCATCATTTCAATCCACTTCTCTCTCTGTTCAGAAAGGCCTTGGCTGGGGCTTCCCTGGTAGCTCAGTGGTAAAGACTCTGTCTGCCAACTGAGGAGACACAGGTTTGATGCCTGATCTGGGAAGATTCCCGCATGCTACCAAGCAACTTAAGCCCATGGGCCACAACTATTGAGCCTGTGCTCTAGAGCCTGGGAGCTGCAACTACTGAAGCCCGTGTGTCCTAGAGTCAGTGAAGCCACTGCAAACCAGAGGCCTGCTCACCGTAACCAGAGAGTAGCCCCAACTCCATGACTGGAGAAAAGACCCAGAACAATTGAAAATTAATTAATTAAATTAAAAAAAAAAAAAGAAAGGCCTTGGCTGGCCACTCAAATACATTTTACCCTATTAACCACTCCTTACCACCTATTGCTTGATTTTCATTATAATCCTTATTACTACCTGAGATTTGTCTGTATTTTTTTAAACTTGTATTTTGTCTTTGTTCTCACTAGAGGTCAAGGACCTGTCTGCTATGCATGCCTATAATCCCAGCTATGTCTGGCATTTGTACTAAGTATTAAATAAATATTTACTGAATGAATGGGAAAATCACAAAACCTCAGAATTACTCATTAAAATGCTCTTTATCTGTCACTGTAATGACACAGGGAGAGGAAGTCAGATAGGCAATTCAATTTTCATTTACTAGAGAGAAAAGCAAAGTACTAATATCTATGGCCCACTGCAATAAGCCCTGCACAATAAAGAGATCATTCCATTAGCCCTTCTAATAATTCTACGAACACTATCATCCCCATCTTACATATAAGAGACTCAAAGAGAAAGGTTAAGTAATTCCCCTAAGACCATACCCCCTTTAAATGGTGGAGCTGATGGGATCTGAATCCAAATCTGTCTGACTCCAGACCCAAGCTCAATAAGACTAAAATATGTAACTCAGTTGTACAATAATGCCTACACAGTAGGCATGACATTACTTTCCATTACTGGGGAAGCACACAGGAGAGGTGTACAGGCAAAGACTGGTCCCCATTAAGAGAACACTGTGCTCAAAGAACTGCAAGGTATTCAGAATGGCTACAGTGAGGAGTAGGAGGAGACAAGTGAAGAGGAAAAGATCAGAGATGAGATTAGGACAGTGCCAATTCATTTGTTCATTCATTCCTTAGGCTGAAGTCCTACTTTGTACCATCCACTGTATTCATTTCAGTTCAGTTGCTCAGTCGTGTCCAACTCTCTGCGACCCCATGAATCGCAGCACACCAGGCCTCCCTGTCCATCACCAACTCCCAGAGTCCACCCAAACTCATGTGCATCGAGTCGGTAATGCCATCCAGCCATCTCATTCTCTGTCGTCCCCTTTTCCTCCTGCCCCTCAATCCCTCCCAGCATCACGGTCTTTTCCAATGAGTCAACTCTTCGCATGAGGTGGCCAAAGTACTGGAGTTTCAGCCTCAGCATCAGTCCTTCCAATGAACACCCAGGACTGATCTCCTTGGATGGACTGGTTGGATCTCCTTGCAGTCCAAGGGACTCTCAAGAGTCTTCTCCAACAGTTCAAAAGCATCAATTCTTCAGCACTCAGCTTTCTTCATAGTCCAACTCTCACATCCATACATGACTATGGAAAAACCATAGCCTTGACTAGATGGACCTTTGTTGGCAAAGTAGTATCTCTGCTTTTGAATATGCTATCTAGGTTGGTCATAACTTTCTTTCCAAGGAGTAAGTGTCTTTTAATTTCATGGCTGCAATCACCATCTGCAGTGATTTTGGAGCCCAGAAAAATAAAGTCTGACACTGTTTCCACTGTTTCCCCATCTATTTCCCATGACATGATGGGACTGGATGCCATGATCTTTGTTTTCTGAATGTTGAGCTTTAAGCCAACTTTTTCACTCTCCTCTTTCACTTTCATCAAGAGGCTCT
The DNA here is from genome assembly GCF_027580195.1 of Bos mutus. Taxonomy (NCBI): domain Eukaryota; kingdom Metazoa; phylum Chordata; class Mammalia; order Artiodactyla; family Bovidae; genus Bos; species Bos mutus. The sequence goes on along the minus strand of NC_091626.1, from coordinate 22,332,393 downwards.
TTAGTTCTTTTTCACTTTCTGCCATAAGGGTGGTGTCATCTGCATATCTGAGGTTATTGGTATTTCTCCCGGCAATCTTGATTCCAGCTTGTGTTCCTTCCAGTCCAGCGTTTCTCATGATGTACTCTGCATAGAAGTTAAATAAGCAGGGTGGCAATATACAGCCTTGACGTACTCCTTTTCCTATTTGGAACCAGTCTGTTGTTCCATGTCCAGTTATAACTGTGGCTTCCTGACCTGCATACAGATTTCTCAAGAGGCAGGTCAGGTGGTCTGGTATTCCCGCCTCTTTTAGAATTTTCCACAGTGTGTTGTGATCCACACAGTCAAAGGCTTTGGCATAGTCAATAAAGCAGAAATAGATGTTTTTCTGGAACTCTCTTGCTTTTTCCACGATCCAGCAGATGTTGGCAATCTGATCTCTGGTTCCTCTGCCTTTTCTAAAACCAGCTTGAACATCTGGAAGTTCACAGTTCACGTATTGCTGAAGCCTGGCTTGGAGAATTTTGAGCATTATTTTACTAGCGTGTGAGATGAGTGCAATTGGGCAGTAGTTTGAGCATTCTTTGGCATTGCCTTTCTTTGGGATTGGAATGAAAACTGCCCTTTTCCAGTCCTGTGGCCACTGCTGAATTTTCCAAATTTGTTGGCATATTGAGTGCAGCACTTTCACAGCATCATCTTTCAGGATTTGAAATAGCTCAACTGGAATTCCATCACCTCCACTCTGTTCATAGTGATGCTTTCTAAGGCCCACTTGACTTCACCTTCCAGGATGTCTGTATTAGACACAAGCATTTCAATGACGATTCAGACACAGGCTCTGCTCAAGCTTAAAGTCTACCTGAGGAGATGGGTAAACACTGAACTACAAGGTAGAGTGATGTATGGTGACACTCATGTATTCACTGGACGTTAAGGTGCTCTGTGACAGGAGGATGATGAATGAGACAGGTTTATCAAGATACTACATTCACAAAGATCCTTCTAAGAGAGACTGTCTCAATCAGGGCAATAGCTAAATGCCAAGCCCAGGTGACCAACTTTTGCAGAAAGTATCCATTTCTCCAAACCGTGGCTGCTTAAATCAGGGGTGGATATATGACCAAAAGGAAGATAATTAACAGGCTGTCTGGAGACCTAGAATATGGCCTGGGACATAAAAAGAAGCTGAACCACTCAGATCCTTGCACACTGGAGTTGCACCTCAGAAGGTAAAAAGATGCATAGAGAGAATTCTTGAGGCAGAGTCTGGGCAGTGAGTGGTCAAACTTTAAGAGAAAGCAGAACTAAGTGGACAGAGGCTATGAAAAAGTTTGCAAATTGTGCTAAGGAGTGTGATCAAGCTCACATATAGGTTCTGCAGCCTGCACAATATATTAAACTTTTAAAAATGACACCTGACTTATGGTCTCTAAAATACCATGCCTCACAAAAAGGAACCACAACTTCTTGGAGGAACAGCTGCATGCAAGTCAGGGGTTCGACATACAAAAGATGAGCCAAGGGTACCACCTAGCTATTCCACAAAAGAGGGAAGCCATCAAAGTCCAACAGGATTGGGTCAAAAAGATACAGGAGCCAAAGGGACAAGTGTACATAAAGAATGACTGCAACGGACTAAAACAAGCACTCCAAAAATGGAAGTAGACGACAATCAAAAATGACCTCAGTATAATACTTAAAACAACAACAGCCTTCTTCAGACTACAGTGGAAATGACAAGAGCAACAACTACTTGCTGTGAAAACCAACAAGAAAAAGGAATGAACTCTGCACTAAGCCCAACTTTCGTTCCTGAATTATAAATTTTAGAGTAACCAAATGGCTTTAAGTGATGCATTTCTTAGGAGTAATTCCAGCTAGTAAACATGAAATGAACAATTAGAAAATCATCATTTCACAATCTTAATGAAACAATATACCCATATAAATCATCAATAGCTTCACAAGTTAAAGATTAATTGGCAGCTTTGCATTAGAGGCTCCAGGCTGTTACCAACTTCGTAGGCAGGATAATGTTCCCAACCCCCAAGAGATGTCCATATCCTTATTTCCAGAACTTGTGAATGTGTGATTCTACGTGGCAAAAAGGGGTTTGCAGATGTGAATTAAATTAAGGGTCCTTATAAGGGAAAGAAAGAAGTAGGAGAGTCAGAGGAGATGAGATGATAGAAGCTGAGAAGGGAGAGAGGTTTGGGTGGGAGAAAGGAAGAGAAAGTTTTGGAGATACCATGCTTCTGGCTTTGAAGATGGAGGAAGGGGTCACCAGTCAAAGAGTGCAGGTGGCCTCTAGAAGTTGGAAATGGCAAGTAAATGGATTCTCCCCTAGAGCCTGCAGAAGGAACACAGTACTGTTGACACCTTGATTTTAGGACTTCTGAACTCTAGAACTGAAAGATAAATGTGTGCAGTGAGCCACCAGTGAAAGTCACTCAGTTGTGTCCAATTCTTTGTGACCCCATGGACTCTCCAGGCCAGAATAATGGAGTGGGTAGCCTTTCCCTTCTCCAGGGTATCTTCCCAACCCAGGGATCAAACCCAGGTGTCCCACATTGCAGGCGGATTCTTTACCAGCTGAGCCACAAGGGAAGCCCAAGAATACTGGAGTGGGTAGCCTATCCCTTTCTCCAGTGGATCTTCCTGACCCAGGAATAGAACCAGGCTCTCCTGCATTGCAGGTGGATTCTTTACCAGCTGAACTACCAGTGAGCCACTAAGTCCATGATAATTTGTTTAGAGCAGCAGTTGGACTTTAATACACACACTGAATCTACTGATCTACCTTAGCAGCACTGAGGGGCACAAAAGTGCTGTGTGCAGTGCCATGATGTCACATGAAGCACACACCACCACTTGTGAAGTAGCCTCACATAAACCCGAATCTAGTTACCTATTTATAGTTGATTACTTTTACAAGAACATGGGGGACAGACTCGTCAAATGACACCTCAAGGAAGCAGAGACAGACCTACAATGTAGGACATGATTTAAGGACCACTGACCCCAACAATATAATTTCAAGCATATAAAAAAAAGGGAGCTGGGGAAGAGAGAGTGAAACTATTGTAGATTAAAGAGACTTGAGAGATACAACAAATTAATTTTAAATAGCTATTTTTGAGACAAGTGGAGAAATTTGAGTATGAAGTGGGTAGGTGGCTCAGCGATAAAGAATCCGCCTGCCAATGCAGGAGATGTGGGTTTGATCCCTGACTTGGGAAGATCCCCTGGAGGAAGAAATGGCAACCTACTCCAGAATTCTCACCTGGGAAAGCCCATGGACATAAAAGTCTAGAGTGCTACAGTACATGGGGTCACAAGAGAGTCAGATACAATTTAGTGACTAAACATCAATCAATCATTAGACAGCATTAAGGAATCATTGTTAACTTTGCAAGGCAGGAAAACAGCCACATAACATTGTGATTAAGTTCATATTTTTAAAGAGATTCATCCTGAAGTATGAAAGACTGAAACACCATGATACTCAGACTTTAGTTTAAAACGACTCAGCATAAAATGAGAAGGGAGAAGCAGTTAAGATGAAATAAGTGTGACACGATTCCGATAATCTGGGTAATGTGTACACATGGTGGACAGACTGTACTCTTCTCTATAAAAAAACAAATGCCAAGACCAACTTGAATTAGTTGGTGATATTTTAAAATCAAGAGCTTTCGCTTAAAAATCTGGATTTCTAACTTCATTTGAAAAACCAGATGTGGCAACAGGTCCACATCAAGAGATAAGTACTGACTATTCCAAACTGACAGTTTCCACTACTCCCAGTTATCCCTCATTTATCAATCATGGCTGCCGTTTTTCTTATAGCTGGCCCAATTCATTCATTTTTGTTACCTACTTGGCATCCAGGAGAAGGACCTCAGAGGTAGTCTGAGTCAGCTGGCCAGTAGCAAGAGAACAGAGCAGACAGAGGATGAGACGGTTGGATGGCATCACCGACTCAATGGACGTGAGTCTGAGAAAACTCTGGAGGATGGTGAAAGACGCCAGGGAGGCCTGGTGTGCAGCAGTTCATGGGGTTGCAGAGTCGGGCCCGACTTAGAAATAAACAACCACAAAGCAAGAGAACAGAGCAGACGTGGGGAGAGCAAGTGTGTGATGATAAAATGGTAGCATGTAGATACAGATTCCTGCTGCCGAGGTCCCTTCAGCAGCCTTGGATGTAAATGTAATCCCTGTAAGAACCTGCTATATTATATGCTTCCTGTATTAAGTGCTTACTAGAAGCAAGGCAGTATGCTTGACATTCAGAAAAAAATGAACACGAAAATAACAACTGCCCTCACGATACTAATAGTTTAATGAGGAAGACAAGACATAATACTAGTTACACTGTAAGATGAAAATAAACTGAGTTTAGGGTACTGTTCAGGGTGGCTCATATATAAAATGCAAAGGGGAGTGATAACAAAGTACGTAAAGCTTCAGGAACAGATCATGAAGAGTGCTACAGAGTATGTTGGAAAATTTCAACTTTACCAGGTAAAGAATAGTTAAGGTTTTAAATCGTAAGTACAAATCAGAGGAGCAACACTAGAGATGAGAGTAAACTCTCTTTCATTGCTCAAATTCTTTGATACTATGCCCTACACCCTTTGACGAGCCAGAAGCAGGACCCCCAAAATACTGTATCTAAGCCTATAAAATTATGCCATCATTTCTTTCTTGGCCAGAGAGAAGTTTGGGGCCTGAAGAGAATAACAAAAGTCTGGGTCATGGTGCAACAGTGGTGAAAATAGTTTTTACCTCTCAAAGTTTAAATAATCTGCATCTGTTAACCACTGTGCATACTCAGTCGCTTTAGTCATGCCCAACTCTTTGTGACTGTAGGCCCCGCCAGGCTCCTCTGTCCACACAAGAATACTGCAGTGAGTTGCCATGCCCTTCTCCAGGAAATCTTCCTGACCCAGGGATCCAACCCTCATTTCCAGAGTCTCCTACACTGCAGGTGGATTCTTTACCCTTTGACCCACCAAGGAGGCCATCTGTTACCACTAATGGGTTCCAATACTTACAAATAAAACTATGATTTTATTACACCCAAAGCTCTAATTTAGTGTAAAAATGTTTCTTCCTGTCTGGGTTCAAGACCCCTCCTGTTAAAAACAAAAACCAGGTGCTTATAGTGAATGAATAAAATTACCTAAAATGCAATCAAATATTGACAGATATTGAACACATGAACGCTTCGAAGATCAGGTCTGGTCATCCCAAATCAATATTGGACCAAACTGGCACTACAGTAATACTTGTCACCATCCAAGAGTATCACTGAAATTTACAGAAAACTTGGCCAAGCCCAGACTCTGGGGAACCAGAAAGGAAAGGACTAGAGACTGAGACCGTTTTGTCACCAAAAATCGACTTTAATCAATCACAGGAATGACAAATAAAAGACACGGTGAGAATAAGATTGCAGCAGTTTTCTGTCACCTTACTTAACTCCCAACCTAAGAATCCACTTCAGCTCTGACACCAGCTCTATTACCTTTCTGAGCCTCCGTTTTATCATGTGTAAAATGAGGCTAAACAGTACTTAGTTCATAGGGTAATGTACGAACTAAATGCTAATATGTGTACAGCAGCACGGGACCTGAACACAGCTGATGCTCAAGAAATAACAGCTTTTTATTATTCACAGTAAATCTGATTCCATTATTTTCCTGCAGGTATCAATGTCTTATGATGATGATCCCCACAAATAATCAGCCTCCAAAGACTTCTTTGAAGACCCCTAGTTACCAGTTCAAGGTACCTAAAACCAAAACAGGAACAAGACCACAAGGACCCAAAGTCAAGGCCGCGGCCGCTCAGCGGTCACCACATCCGCCAAGGCCCTGGCGGGCCCCCTAAAGGGTTCCCGGCTTCGGTGCGCGGTTCCCAGTCCCGCCCCGCGACCGCCAACGAGCGGGGTGAGGGGGCGGTCTCGACGGCGCGCCCTTCGCGCTCCGCGCGGCCAGGCCGGCCCTCCAGACCTCCGCCCGCCCGACTCCCCGATCCTCGGCCACCTCGCCGGCGCCTGCGGTCTCCCCTCCCCGCCCCGCCCCGCGCCGCACCTTGAGATGGGTGCGCAGGCCGCCGGCGCCCCCAGACTGGTCGGTGATCTCGTACGCGCCCGTCACCAGCAGGTCCTTGTGGATCTCCTCGCGGAGGCACTTGCGGGAGTTAACGGGCAGGTGGAAGGAGATGGCGACGACCGAGCTGGGGCCCAGCAGGAGTAGCAGCAGCAACGCGAACGGGCAAGGGCCACGCTGAGCCTGTGGGCCTGAGGAGCCAGACATGGTGCCGGAGACTGTTCGCCGCCCTGGGCCTCGATCGCGCCGGAACCGGGAGGGCCCACGGAACTCACCTCTGACCTTCTCAAAGTCGCCGGCGCCATTTTGGAGACTGGCAAATAGACTGGGGAGGGGGGAATGTATTAGTAAACCTTTATAAAGTGAAGAAGGGATATGATACTACGTCATGCCCACAAATTAAAACGGTTAAATGAGATTTTTCTAGGGGTTTCCAGGAAAAGTTTCGTTTTTATTAAGCTCAGTGCCTGCTCAGTCGGCCATAGCAAGTACGGGCAGCTCAGGAAGTAATTTTCTTTTAATTTCCGGAAGTAGCGCCCGCGATGTTTAAGGTCGGTGATACCATAGCAACCAAGCCCCAATAGGAAACAGCCACACTGCCTATCGCTGGGCCCGCCCACCGACCACCGCGGACAGGCTGTGGGGCGGCCCTAGCACCCTGGTGACAGTTGGGACGTAGAGCACCTAAGAGGAAGACTTCGAGAAGCTGAAGAAAGATTCTAATTTGGCTATTAGGCGAGTGGGGGCCAGAACTTGAGAGAAGTGGTAGAAGTCACCTGGTGAATGTGAGCTGGAGGTGTCCAGTTCGTGGGCCTGAGTGGGGGTTATTTAGGCTGTAGTAACTAATTTCTGAATGTGCATCTTATTTAGCAAATATTGAGCACCTACTCTGCCAGGTAGTATTCAAACTAAATTTGGATTAATATTTAAATTGAATGAACACTGTAGATGGACCTAATGTGGTTTACCAGATAAGAGTTGTACATGGAGGGCAAGTATTGGTGTATTTTAAACGTTTAAAATACCGTCTTACTAGTCATAGCAAGAAAATTTACATAGTAATCATTCATGCTTTCCTGTAATAAATATTTATTGACTGCCTACTGTGTGCCAGACTCTATACCATTCGTACATACTGACATGTTTATTGATTTAACCATTATGGGGATTCAAGGCTGAAAAAAATAGGAAGATGAAAAAAAGAGTACTTAGTTTGAAATTATCTTACTTTGATTCATGTTTATTGAGCATCTACAGAAATACCCAGAAGGTGGACTGTCTGCACTTAGCAAATTAAATAACTGTTCCGTATTTATAACTTATTTCAGTCTACCTAGTTTTTCTGGAACTGAAGTTGCACAAACAAAACAAGAACAAACATAAAGGAGCTGTAAAGCATTTTCAGTTCAGTTCAGTTGCTCAGTTGTGTCCAACTCTTTGCAACCCCAAGAACCGCAGCATGTCAGGCCTCCCTGTCCATCACCAACTGCTGGAGTCCACCCAAACCCATGTCCATTGAGTTGATAATGCCATCCAACCATGTCATCCTGTGTTGTCCCCTTCTCCTCCTGCACTCAATCTTTCCCAGCATCAGGGTCTTTTCAAATGAGTCAGCTCTTCATAAATCATTTTAAAATTTGACAAATGCCATATAATAATTATTTTATGAGGTGTCTACTTAGGAACACTTATTTGATTATTTTATCCCTCTTCAAAGAGATATGATTGCTAATCTACTCATTGGTGGTTTAGTCGCTAAGTTGTGTCTGACTCTTGTGACCCCGTGGAATGTAGCCCACCAGGCTCTTCTGTCTGTGGGATTCTCCAGACAGGAATACTGGAGTGGGTTGCCATGCCCTCCTCAAGGGCATCTTCCCAACCCAGGGATCCAACCCAGGTCTCCTGCATTGCAGGCAGTCTCCTGCATTGCCAGCAACTCTTTAACAATTGAGCCACCAGGGACACTCTCTTAGTGTGTGTGTCCGAAGTTGCTTCAGTCATGTCTGACTCTTTGTGACCCTATGGACTGTAACCCACCAGGCTCCTCTGTCCTTGGGATTTCCCAGTACATCCTGATATTTTGCATTGGCCTTTTCCTTGCCAGTACATGGAATCAGTACCAAGTCAGTATCTAATTCATTGTTTACTCACAGTCCTGAGGCTCTGCTGATCATCAGCAAGAGATTTGCAAACCATAAAAAAAAACCTATGTGTATGTTTTCTTTAGATTTCTTACATTTAAATAATAGCTTATATGTTTTAAAATATTTTCACACATATTAATTATGTTGGTTGGCACTTTCAAAAACCAGTGTGACATAGGCTGAGCAAATCTTTTGATTTTATAAATGAGGAAACTGAGGTTCTGAGACCCCAAAGAATTCTTGTACCCAAAGTCCCATAGTTTAAAAGTGACAAAGTCAGTCTGAGGGCCTGAACTATCTTTAGAAAGGTGCTGTTAATATTATTTATATTTTACAGGTGAAGAAATTATATTTTACTTAGAGAAATTGAGTTACTTTCCCCAGTCACAGCTCTCAAGTCCTTTCCTGTCTCACTTATCCTGGCCCTCAGCTCTTTCCTGTCCCCCGCCCCCTCTGGCCCCCCTTCCCTCCTTTATATTTTCTCCTTAGTACTCATCACTATCTAATGCTGCATACATTTTACTTATTTATCATTAATAATTTAATGATAAATCTGTCTTAATATTAATCTGTCTCCTTAATTAGGATATGTATTTTGTTAGGCGCAGGGATTTTTGTCTATTTTGTTCACTACTTTATTTTCTGAATCTCAAATAGTGCCTGGCACTTAGAAGGCACAATAAATAAAGATTCAATGAATGCAAGATTAATTCCTTAGCGCCTCACAGGAGGTCTAACAGCAAATCTATTCCATTATTCCTTAGTTGTTTTCACACAAATTTATTTAACCCATAATGTATTCAAAGTGTAGGATACCACTTCAGTTTCAGCAACAACATGTTTGTTTTTTTTTTTTAATTGAAAAATGTGTTCTTGTTTCCATACAAAATTACAGGGAAAAAAACAAAAAACTCCCCTCTGCTATGTAACTAGAGGGCAGAGTAGATACTCCAGGGAATGAGAACTTTTCAACTCTGCCTCTGTGTTAAATAAGGATTTCCCTGGTGGCTCAGATTGTAAGGAATCTTCCTGTAATGCAGGAGACATAAAAGATGTGGGTTCGATCCCTGGGTTGGGAAGATCCCAGGTCCCATTTCACATCTCTTTGGGGAAAAGGCCTCATTCTGAATTGGAGAGCAAATGGAAAGTGTCCCACAACTAAAGAAAATGTTTTTTTGTTTTTTTTTTACCCCCTGGCCTCACAGTGCTCTGCTATCCCATCATCCTGAAACTTCCCCAGCCAGCCTCACCTAAGATTCCTGAAAACCCCACTCCCCCACCCCAGCCTCTGGAGGTGAAGAGATGTCACCAGGATGCACCCTCCACCCAGTCTGTCTTTAAGCCACAGATTTCACAAACTTTCGTTTGTATGAGAGGGAGTTTGTTTAACACACACCTCACTCCAGACAGTGAATCAGAAGCTCTTATTAAAAATCTGCGTTTGTAATAAGCTTGCTGGGCAGTTCTGTGGTTGGGAGTCCCTGGACGCTCCTATGGCCCCTTGATGCCTCCTTCAAGCAGCCTAATCCTCTGGTGTGGCTTGAGGCTCCCCGGCTCCCACGCAGAAGCAGTGAAGGATCCCTACCTCCGGTATCCCTGCCCATTTGCGTGTACAGTCCCACTCACAAAGCTGCATTTGAATAGCTAAAACAAGATGGGTTCTGTGAAGAGACAAGAGAGTCTTTTGGAAAGCAGCTTGTTATGTGTCATACTCTTTGACCCAGAGAGTGACTCCAAGGATATTTTCTGTGGGTCCTCTAAGTTCTAGAGTCCCCTGGAGAGCTGATCCTGGAAACTCTATGCTGCCCTGTGGGTGATCTCATCCCATCCAGGACTTGAAATGCATCCATAGAGGATAACTCCCAGGTGTGAATCTCCAGCCCTGCCCTCTCCCCTAAACTCCAGAGTCTGTATCAGGCTCCTGACTTGACATCTCCACTTGGATGACTAATAGGCAATTCACACTTAACTCTTGATTTGGCCTCTCCCCCTACTCCCAAATCTGCTGCTTTCCCCATCTCAGTAAATGACACCACTTTCTACTTCTTCACTGAGGCCATCCTTGTTTCCTCTTTCTCTTACCCCCAACCCACACAGAGCCAGTTCATCAGCAAGTCCTATGAGTTCTGTGTCCTAAATATATGCCTATCAGTTTCCACTTCTCTCTGAGCTAGGGATCGGCCAAGTACTGCCCAGCTAGGCAGGCCAAATCCGTCTGGCAGCCTCCTGCTTTTATATTGCCTGGGAGCTAAGAATGGTTTCCACACTTGCAGAGGGTTGTTACAAATGAAGGAGAAGGGTCAGGAGAGAGAGGGGGAGAGGCAGAATGTGTGCAAGAGAGCTTATGTGGCTCACAAAACCTATTTACTATCTGACCCTTTACAGAAAAGTTTTCTTCTCTCACCAAGATTAGACTACAGCCTCCCTCCTGTTGTTTCTGCTTCCGTTCTTGTGCCACTATAGCCACACTCCTTAATACGCCTCGTGATTTTCCTGAAAAGATGTAAATCAGACCGATCAGAATAAAGCCCAAAAACTTTAGCACGTCCCACTGATTGCCACTGCGATCAGTCTCCTGCCTACCTCCCTAATCTCACCTTATTTGATGATCACTTCCTCCTACCTCCCACCCGGTCACTCTCCTGCAGTCCCTGGCCTTCCAAACAGCTGAAGTTTCTACCTGCATCAGGGCCTTAGCACTGAACGCCTACCTGGAACTCTCTTCTCCACACCTTGTCCCATGGGCCCTGGACTCTGAGGCTCTTCCTGCAGTTCTGGTCTCAATTCCAATGTCACCTCCCAGGGAGCCCACCTTACACAAGTAACCCTGTCCCCAGGTTACTTTTGATCATGCGATCTGGTTTTATTATCTATATAGGGTGCATGTGCATGCTAAGTGGCTCCAGTCGTGTCCAACTCTTTGCGACCCTATTGGACTCTAGCCCGCCAGGCTCCTCTGTCCGTGGAGGTCTTGAGGCAAGAATACTGGAGTCGGTTGCCGCCCTGTGCCAGGGGATTGTCTGGACCCATAGATGGAACCTGAATCTCTTACATCCCTTGCATTGGCAGTCAGGTTCTTCACCACGAGCACCGCCTGAGAAGCCCTTGCCATTATTTGACAGTATCTTGTTCTTTCATTTTTGTTTGTTATCACCCAACCCAACTAGAACTTAAGCTCTAAGGGAGCAAGCTTTGCTGTGTGCCTGATGTATCTCTGAGGCCAGGCACAGTATTCTGTGCACACTGGGTGGTCACATATTTGCTGAATGAAATACTACAACATAACATAAAGCACTTAGCACACCAGCATAGATCAGTTGCTCCATAAATGCTAGTTCCTCTATCTAGTATTTTAATTGCCATTTTTATATGGAGAAGCTGAGGTCTAACGTTGTTTAGTGACTTGCTTCAAGCCATACGATGAGTCAGTATTAGAGCTGAGAATAGAAATGAGAGCAGCCCAGTTTTCAGACATAACTGTCATTACATTTGATAAAACATGATATATGTTATTTAGTCCCCACTCTACTGAGAAGTTTTCGATTCTTCTGGGTTCTCTTTTTCTACTCTCACTTATATTCAAAATACAACTTTTGTGGGTTTAAGTAAATGTAAGTCTTTCAAGACATTCTTAAAGATACTGATAGTTGATGTGAAACTTGTAGAATCAGTTAACATCTCCCCTTAATTCATTTTGCTTAAGAAGCAAGATTTATCTTCTCTCCAGATTCTCATGTTCTGAATTTTTATTTCCCTAGTAGGAAGCATGACCTCCCTAGCCCTCCATCACAATTAATGCCCTTCATTAGTGTTGTCCCTAGAACATTGTCAAGGTAAGCCTATCAGGGCCCAGCCTTTATGTTACATCCTATAAATCCTTAGTCCCAGGATCAAAGTTTTTCTAGTGCTATATGTGAGTTGAGAACACTAAGAAGTCTGGATTTAAGAAAAAATTATTAGGGAGAATTTTTATGTATTTATTTTGGGCTGTGCTGCATGGCATGTGGAATCTTAGTTCCCAGACCTGGGATCAAACCGTGTCCCCTGCAGTGGAAGCAGAGTCTAAACTCCTGGACCACGAGGAAAGTCTCAGGAAGAAGTCTCATTTAAAAATGAGGCAAGCACAAGATAATAATATATGTTCCCAAAGAAGTTTCAGACAATATAAGAACCATCGCATGAACCATCACCACTATCCGCATGCCTTGAGAACAAACCAAAGCTGACAAGGGCAGGAGTGGAAGGGAGGTGTCACCTCTGTCCCATTGGCTCTGTTTGCTTATGGAGAACACCAGCCCCAGAGCCCAGGGCAGAGAGGTGAAGTCCTGGAGGCCAGGAAGGCAGAATCCCAAGGCAAGAATGAGATGAAAAGAAATCCACCTGGCCAGCTGGAGTGGAGGTACCAAGGTGCAAAAAAAAAAAAAAAAAAAAGTGTTGCAAAGATGAGACTCTAGGGGAGAAGGATGTAGGGTCAGGGAGCTAAGATGGAACTGTAGGGGCCCCATGTTTACCTGATGTCTGTAGCCAATCATGCTTCTGAGAAGAAAAAAAAAAATGTATTGAGAAGGAAAGACAGAAATGAGGAAATTGCTCAGTGCTTTGTGAAGCAGCTCCAGAGTTGAGGCACCCCAAAGGAAGATTCATAGCCAAACGGCATCTACCCTCATGTCCCTGGAAACAGCTGTGCCTGTAGCCTGCACACATGCAGGTCCTAAGAGCTCTCAGGATCACTTCAAAAAGCCCTCTGAGACTTAAAAAGCTTGGTGACTGAGAGCAGAGGACTACACTGGTTTGGGCCTTCACTCCTGGTTCTGAGAAGGTTTTGTTTTCTCTCCAATGCACTGTTCTTGATAGGCCACTAAGCGGTCAGCATCTGGTGCCCGCCATCATCAGCTGTGTCTGGAATCTACCAGAAGTTATTCTCCTCCCCAAAAGCTCTATCTTGTGAGTGATACAGACCATACAGATGGGAAAAGACCAGCAGCTGCAGACACTTTGATAATGCCCACTTGACTTTCTCTTTATTATTTACTTGATTCAGCTCTGTACACTGAATTCACCTGGCAGATTTTTAAAGACTGCCAATGCCTAGGACCCACCTGGGATCCAATGCAGTCCCAGGTCTGCAGAATATCTGGCTCTTGTCCAGGGGAGTTCCCTAACTTTGCTACACACTGGACCCATCTGGAGATCTTTAATAAACACTGATGCCTGTCTCCTCCCACGACACCCCTTCCCCCAGACATTCTGATGCAAATGGTACGGGTGCAGGCTGGCATTTAGATGTTTTAAAACTTCCCGACATGGCACCCAGAGTTGCAAATTAATGCTGCACCTAACCCTTGGCCATTCCTATTTCCATCCCTGACCTTTCCACACCTTCCAAGGACCACACTCTCCATAAATATTTCTCAGTCCGATTTCCATCCCTGCTTCTCCTGCCTGAGCACTGCTGCCCTTTCTCCTGGGACACAACACGAAATTGGACCTCTGGTAAGGGGAGTCTCTGGAACCTTGTCCCAAACTGGGGGACAAGGTTCATTCCTGGGCCAGCCACGTTCTGCCAGCTCAAGTGTCAGCAAAGGGGGAATGGGAAGCCAGGACTTTAGATGAAGAGGAAGTTCTCTTGCAGGCACATGAGGGAGGCTTTTTTTTTTCTCTCTTTCTTGCAGAAAGTCGTTGTGGCACGTGGGCAAAGGAAGTATTAATAACCTCGCTAAAGAGGTACTTCTCCAAGATTTGGTGTTTCACAGACCACAGCCAGTGCTGTCAGTTCTACAGATGGCCAACTTCTGCATTTCAGATAGTGGCTTCCGAAGATAGCTAAACTTGCATCCCTAAAGCAGAAGACCCAGCTGTGGGGAAGGGAACCATCAGAGTCTCTAAGCCAGAGGTCAACGCCACTACCCACATGAGGGTCAGGGGCAAGCAAAATCATTAGAAGTGACTCTTTCGGAGTGAAGTTAAAGTAACAACATCCAGCCTTGCAATAACCAGGGCTTTGTGGCAAACCCACAGTGAGAGCCTTGGACTGGACTTCCCTCAGGAGATGTGTCCTTTAGACAGGGGTCCTGGCTCTGCCCTGCCACCCACTCACTGGGCGGCCTTGGGCTAGAAATTACGCCATCTAGGTGTTGACTTCCTCCTGTGTAAAATGTGAAGCCAGAGACTGAGAACAGAGCCTTTATTTGACTTTGTATAAGCATGCATTCAAAACATAGTGGAGAAATCGCAGACTCGCAAAGGTGATGATGCCACCGCATTGCTCACAGCCGGGTTCCTCCACCCTCCTGGGCCTGGTGTCCTGGCTGGGGGTTCAGCAAGCACAGCTGAGCCATCTCCGGGCCAGGACCTCCACAGTTCAGCTTCTAATCACAAAGACCTCTGATCGCAAAGACCGGCAAAGGATGGGCCGAGGATGAAAGCCTCTGTATTACTAGTTTCCAAGCTCTGCCAATAACACATTACCACAAACTTGGTGGCTTAAAACAGCAAAAGTGTATTCTGTCACAATTTTGGAGGCCAAGAGTCTGAAATCAGGGTGTCGGCAGGGACAAGCTCCTTCTGAAGTCTTTTCCCTTGCCTCTTCCAGTTCTTGATGGCTCCAGGCGTTCCTTGGCTTATGGCAGCAAAGCTCCAATCTCTGCCTCTGTCTTTAGATGGACTTTTCTTCTGTGTCTCTCCTCTGTGTCTTATAAGGACACTTGTGTTTGGATTTAGGGTCCACCCAGATAATCCAGGATGATCTCATCTCAAAATCCTCAACTCAGTTACATCAGCAGAGACCCTTTTTCCAATTAAAGTCTCTTTCACAGGTACCAGGGATTAGGAAGACTTCCACATATCTTTTTGGGGACACAATTCAATCCAGTATAGCCTCCAAGTAGAGAAGGGTAGAAGGATGTGAAAAACCATAGTCGATACTTAATATCCACAGTTTGTTGTGATCCACCCAGTCAAAGGCCTTGGCATAGTCAACAAAGCAGAAGTAGAAGTTTTTCTGGAATTCTCTTGCTTTTCAATTATCCAGTATGTTGGCAATTTGATCTCTGGTTCCTCTGGCTTTTCTAAATCCAGCTTGAACATTTGGAAGTTCTCAGTTCAGGTACTGTTGAAGCCTGGCTTGGAGAATTTTGAGCATTACTTTGCTAGCATGTGAGATGAATGCAATTGTGCAGTAGTTTGAGCATTCTTTGGCATTGCCTTTCTTTGCGATTAGAACGAAAACCGACCTTTTCCAGTCCTGTGGCCACTGCTGAGTTTTCCATATTTGCTGGCATATTGAATGCAGCACTTTCACAGCATCATCTTTTAGGATTTGAAATAGCTCAACTGGAATTCATTCACCTTCACTAGGTTTGTTTGTAGTGATTCTTCCTAAGGCCCACTTGACTTCACATTCCAGGATATCTGGCTATAGGTGAGTGATCACAGCATCGTGGTTATCTGGGTCATGAAGATCGTTTTTGTATAGTTCTTCTGTGTATTCTTGCCACCTCTTCTTAATATCTTCTGCTTCTGTTAGGTCCATACCATTTCTGTCCTTTATTGTGTCCATCTTTGCATGAAAAGTTCCCTTGGAACAGTAATTTTCTTGAAGAGAAATAGTCTTTCCTATTCTTTTGTTTTCCTCTATTTCTTTGCACTGATCACTGAGGAAAGCTTTCTCATCTCTCCTTGCTAGTCTTTGGAATTCTGCATTTAGATGGGTGTATCTTTCCTTTTCTCCTTTGCTTTTAGCTTCTCTTCTTTTCTTGGCTATTTGTAAGGCCACCTCAGACAACCATTTTGCCTTTTTGCATTTCTTTTTCTTGGGGATGGTCTTGATAACTGCCTCCTGCACAATGTCACAAACCTCCGTCCATAGTTCCTCAGGCACTCTATCAGATCTTGAATCTATTTGTCCCTTCCACTGTATAATTGTAAGTGATTTGATTTAGGTCATACCTGAATGGTCTAATGGTTTTCCTTACTTTCTTCAATTTAAGTCTGAATTTGGCAATAAGGAGTTCGTGATCTGAGCCACAGTCAGCTCCTGGTCTTATTTTTGTATAGAGCTTCTCCATCTTTGGCTGCAAAGAATATAATCAATCTGATTTTGGTATTGACCATCTGGTGATGTCCATGTGTAGGGTCATCTCTTGTGTTGTTGGAAGATGGTGTTTGCTATAACCAGTCCATTCTCCTGGCAGAACTCTGTTAGCCTTTGCCCTGCTTCATTTTGTACCCCAAGGCCAAACTTGACTGTTACTCCAGAAGTTTCTTGACTTCCTACTTTTGCATTCCAGTCCTCTATTATGAAAAGGACATCTTTTTTGGGTGATAGTTCTTGGTCTTGTAGGTCTTCATAGAACTGTTCAACTTCTTCAGCATTACTGGTTGGGGCATAGACTTAGATTACTTTGATATTGAATGGTTTGCCTTGGAAATGAAGAGAGATCATTCTGTCATTTTTGAGATTGCATCCAAGTATTGCATTTCAGACTCTTTTGTTGACTATGAGGTCTACTCCACTTCTTCTAAGGGATTCTTGTCCACAGTAGTAGACATAATGGTCATCTGAATTAAATCCACCCATTCCAGTCCATTTTAGTTCACTGATTCCTAAAATGTTGATGTTTATGTTTGCCATCTCCTGTTTGACCACTTCCAATTTACCTTGATTCATGGACTCAACATTCCAGGTTCCCATGCAATACTGCTCTTTACAGCATCGGACTTTACTTCCATCACCAGTCACATCCACAACTGGGCATTGTTTTTGCTTTGGCTTTGTCTCTTCATTCTTTCTGGAGTTATTTCTCCACTGTTCTCCAGTAGCATACTGGGGACCTTGTGACCTGGGGAATTCATCTTTCAGTGTCCTATCTTTTTGCCTTTTCATACCGTTCATGGGGTTCTCAAGGCAAGAATACTGAAGTGGTTTGCCATTCCCTTTTCCAGTGGAGCATGTTTTGTCAGAACTCTCCACCATGACCCATCTATCTTGGGTGGCCCTACACAGCATGGCTCATAGTTTCATTGAGTTAGACAAGGCTGTGGTCCATGTGATCAGTTTGATTAGTTTTCTGTGATTGTGGTTTTCAGCCTGTCTGCCCTCTGATGGATAAGGATAAGAGGCTTATGGAAGCTTCCTGATGGGAGAGACTGACTGTGAGGGAAACTGGGTCTTGTTCTGATGGGCGGGGCCATGCTCAGTAAATCTTTAGTCCAGTTTTCTGTTGATGAGCGGGGCTGTGTTCTCTCCCTGTTCTGAGACCAAACTATGGTAGGGGTAATGAAGATAATGGTGACCTCCTTCAAAAGGTCTTGTGCACACACTGTTGCATTCAGTGCCCTTGACCCTGCAGCAGGCCACTGTTGACCCATGCCTCCGTGGACTCCTAGACACTTACAGGCAAGTCTGGATCAGT
Organism: Bos mutus; assembly: GCF_027580195.1. Lineage (NCBI taxonomy): Eukaryota > Metazoa > Chordata > Mammalia > Artiodactyla > Bovidae > Bos > Bos mutus. The sequence continues at coordinate 22,314,735 of NC_091626.1, read as the reverse complement.
CTCTTGTGGAGTCAGTGCTCCTTTCTCCTGGGTCCTGGTGTGCACAAGGTTTTGTTTGTGCCCTGCAAGAGTCTGTTTCCCCAGTCCTGTGTAAGTTCAGTGATCAAATCCCACTGGCCTCCAAAGTCAAATTCCCTGGTGGTTCTCAATCCCTTTGCCAGATCCCCAGGTTGGGAAATCTGCTGTGGGTCCTAGAACTTTCTTAACAGTGTGAGAATTTGTTTGGTATATTTGTTCTGCAGTTTGTGGGTCGTCTGCTCGGCAGCTCTATGGTGGGGTTAATGGTGACCTCCCCCAAGAGGGCTTATGCCACACACTGTGTGACCCAGGTCTGCTGCTCCAGGGTGTGGCCACAAGTTAATTAAATAAATAAAAAATTTAAAAATCTTATGATAACTTGTAAGGGGAAAAAAGGGTGAGAAATAATATATGTATTTATATATATACATATTATATACATATAAAACTGAGGCACTTTGCTGTATACCTGAAACTAGCATGATATAAATCAACTATTGTTGTTGTTTAGTCATGTCTGACTCTTTTGTGACCCCATGGACTGTAGCCTGCCAGGCTCCTCTGTCTTGGGATTTCCCAGGCAAGAATACTGGACTGAGTTACCATGTCCTTCTCCAGGAGATCTTGAAACTAACATAATGTTATATGTAAGTATACCTCAGTTGAAAAAAAAAAAAGCCCAGGTCAAATGCCACCTTATCCAGGAGAACGTGCCTGTTTTCATCTCCCAGATGTTCCCTCCGCTGGGCCATCTAGTAATTCCTGCACTAGGTGTTCCCCTCCCAGCTCTAGACCACCAGCATCAGAATCACCAACAGAGCTGATTAAAAATACAAATCTCTGGCCTCCTTGCCTCCAGGGTCAGGCTTTCTGGGCCCTGCTCCTCAGTGTGTACATTGCAGATCGTCTCCCTGGGAGATTCTGGTGAAGCAGAGGTTTGAGAAACCATGCTGTGTATGCTCCACGACCACTTCTCTGCTGTATCTCTAGATGCCTTACATGTATTTAAGCTGATGAGAGGCAGGATGTAAGTGTGTGGTCCTTGAGTCAGAATACTCAAGTTCTGTTACCCGTGAACTTCAGACTGATTACTTAATCTCTCTGTGTGTCTGCTTTCTAATGTAAATGGGAAAAATTACAGTGTCTACCTTTTAAGCTTATGGTGAGGATTAAATGAAATAAAACATTGACAACATTGAGAATAGTGTCTGGCATATAGTGTGCACTCAGTAAATGTAAGTTGTCATGAAACAGAACAGGCTGTCACGGATTTTGTTTTTTTTTTCAGTGTATTCCTAGATCCCTCCCTCCCAGGAACATCCCCTATCATCACCAATTAACTGCTAATATTATTGAATCTTTTTCTTTTTGGGGCACTCTGCTAAGCTCAGTACATGTGTTATCTCATGTTACCCTCTCTACAACGATATAAAGCAGATGGTATTATTTCATCCCATTTTGCAGTTAAGGAAACTGAGGCCCAGGCTGGTTAAGTAACTTGCCCAGAGTGCTGCAGTCAGGGAATGGTGAGGCTGGGATATGCAGTATCAGCTTGGGTCCCCACTCCCTCTGCTTGCCTATGTACTCTGCTTCTACAATCCCCCCACAGGCACCCCCCCCGCCCCGATGCTCTCATCAGGCCCAGCCGTCTCTCTGAACCAGCTTGTCAAACCTTCCCTCCGCAGCTTCCCCACAGCAAGCTCCACCTTTTTTTCTGATCCCTCCCAACTATGCTTTTCCAGGCTTTGCCTCCTCGGTCTGGGGCCCTCCAAGAAAATGTCCTCTTCTCAGAGGTGTTGAATCAAACCATAGTTTCCCTCCATTTTCCTGGGGAGCACCTTCCAATCCTACCTCTGCCCCTAGGGTCTCCCCAAACCCAAATCCTTCACCTCACACACAGCCACTCGGGCTGGTTTCTTCCTCAACCCGCAGGTAGCCCTGGTGTCCACTGAGAACCTGCCTCCCTCTTCCTTCCCTGTCCCTGTTATCCCTTCAGGTGGTCGAGACCTGAATGCCAGGGAAGCAAAGCCAGCCAGGCTCCGGGATGCGGTTCTCATCCTCCACCGAATCCCAGGTCCGCAGCCTCGCCCCGGCCCTCCACTCAGCTGCTGTCAGGGAGGGGCCTCTTACCAGCCCCACTGTGCTGCCCACACTCCCGCTTCTTGTCACCGGCCCGGGACACGGGGCCGCCATCAAGCACAGAGGCCTTATCACTACACAAACACTTCTTCCTTCCCCCAATACTTTCTCTCACACAATGGGTAATCAGGGTGAACTTCCTCTGACAATTTACTGAGCAAACACTCACTAGGCCCCTGCCCTATGCTGAGGCTTGTGGGGCAGCCCAACCTGGTCCCCACCTCCAGGAGCCTTGAATCTGGTCGAGATGAAGTGCACACAGGAGTATCTGGGGCCCTGGTGCTCTGTGGCCCAGAACCCTGGGTTGCTGATCCCATTTCTGCTTTTCACTGGCAGAGCAAGTTACTTACACTTTCTGGTCCTGAGTCGTCTTAGCTGTAAAATGGAAATGAAGCTGCTTAGGTTGGCCGTGGGAATTAACTAAAATATGATTCACAAAGGGCCTGGCAGAGCCCCTGAGGTAATTATGTTAACTCCTGAGTTCCAGGGGGACGTGGGGTAGGGTCTTCCAGGAGTTGGAGGAAGTTCCTGCCTTCCTTCAGGTGGGAAAGGATTATGGTTATAGGAATGGCTTCCTCCAGGGACTGAGTTTCTGCTTTGAAAGCAAAACATCATAAAGAATGGCTTCTTTCTCTAGTCCCTGCTCTTCTGAGATCTAGGTGGAGGTGTGGTTTCGACCTCTCAGGTTTCAGTTGAGTGGTCCCAGCATATAGGTCAGCCAATCACTTAGTCAACAAGAACTCATTGGTAACTCAGATGCTGGGAAACCCAGATGGAGTGTAGAACAAAACCCCTCAGTCTAACATGGGGTTGTGGCAGTGGTTGGTCACATGTCCACATGCAACAAGAGAACGTTAGAGGAAAAGTCCATTTCCCAGGCAGGTGCTAATACTGTGGGCACAACCTTTAAAACAGGGATCACAGGAGGCCTGGAGTGGTTGGGAAATTTCTCATGGCTGAGGAATCAGTATGCAAAATTACTGCAATGCAGGTAAAGCATTGGCTTCGTGTCGAAACAGGAGTGAAAACGGTTCCCTCCCAATGTCCTCCATTAAAACTTGCAAGCCAAATGAACAACCTTTCAGCCTCCACATTTGGCTTTTTTTCCCCTAACATTTTAGAGTTTCTTTGTGCTCTGGCCTGGGTTTGTAGGAAACACGGTTGAGGATGAAGAGAGAGGGGCCAGAATCGGCTGGGCACTGGTAGAGGGCACCCAGGGGGCCGGGGCCACAGAGCAATGGGCGTTGGGTAGCAGGAGTTGGGAAGCTGGCTCCTGGCCTCGAATGGGGTGGCCTGGGGGAAAAGATGATGCTGTTTATCCCTCTGGTGAAGGAAGATTTTAGAGAAGGACCCCAAGAGGGAGCATGGTACAGTGGTGGACAAAGGCTGAGCCAAAGTCAGAGGCCAACTTGGTTTTACACTGAGCGCTGGACACTGATCTGCCAGGTGACCTTGGCCAGGTAAGTTACTTTACCTCTTTGAACCTCAGTCACCCAATCTCTCAATGAGAAGAAAAGCATCTGCTCCGTGGAGCTTTTGTGAGGACTGAAAATTACAGAGCGCAAAGCCTGCCAGAAGGTAGGTGATCAAGTTCCCTTCCCCCTTCTCAACCTTCTAGGAATGCCCCAGAAATACAAGACTGACTATATTTAGTGTCTGACTCCCTCCTCCGCCCACCCATGGTAAACTTAGAATTAAGCTACTTATGCTAAAGCCCCTTCCAGCTCTCAAATTCTCTGGTAGCATGCGTGGAGTGGGTGGGAGGGGACAGTCGTCAGCTCACCACCTGGGGCTGTGTTGGCCATTGCTGCCACTAGCCTGGCCCCTGAACAGCCCACACAGTACCCTTGGGTGCAAGAGCCTGCTAGTTGGGACCCTGCAGGGGGTGGGAAAGGTGCCCAGAAGCCTGACAGCTCCTCCTTTTCCTGTCCAAGTTTCCCGTATTTCCTTCACTCCCCTTTGCCAAAATTTGCCTTGTGTGATGGTGGGTGTGGAGATGGGGGTGAAGGTGGGGATTCCCCACAAGGGTGGTTGTGCAAGAAAGCTACCCAGAGGCTGATTTTAGTCCACTCTGAGAAAGAACATTGTAGTAATGGGATGTCCAACACTTGGAACCGTGTCTCAGGCATCAGAGAGAGCTTGGGCTCTGGAGAGCTCACCCAGACACAATGGTTCTCAATTCTGAATATATTCCAGGGAGTTTTGGAAAAAATCCAAAACACTCCCATTAGCCTGGCCCCATCTAAGAGACTCTCTTTCTTTTGGCCCGAGGCAGTGGGTGTGGAGCCTCGGAACTTTGTTAGCAGCGCCCCTGGGGGATTGCACAGCGCAGGTGGAGATGAGGATCAGTTCCCGAGGCTGGAGACCCTCCCAGGCATTCCTGCGTCTCTGGGCCAGACCTCCTCTGCGCTTCTTTCTGAGTCTGGGGAGTCACATGTGTGCGGTGATGTGTTGTAATCACATGGACTTGCTTCCATCCTGGCTTCTCGTCATACACTGAAACACAGCAGCCAGAGCGATACTTTTTAAACAGAAAATCGGATTCCATTCCTTTCCCACTCCAACATCTCTGACCTCTGCTTGGGGTGCTCTTCCCTGTTCTGGTTCCAGGTTTGCTCCTCGTCCTCTGGACCTCACAGGCCCCCTCTTCAGAGAAGTCTTCCCTCACCTGTCCAGCCCATGTGGCACTCCTCCCCAACACCTGCACCTCCCTATCACATCACTCCCCCACTAGAAAGTAAGTCCCATGAGAACAGTGAACGTGTCTAACTGGTTTAATCACAGTGCCTGGCACAAATGGATTCTCAATAACTATTGGTTGAACAAATGAATATATGTAGAATATGCTTATATATTAAAATCACGTGTTTTATGTACATATTCCTGTATATAGGGGGCTTCCCAGGTGTCTCAGTGGTAAAGAATCTGCATGCCAATGCAGGGGATGCTGGAGACAGAGGTTTCAGATTCCTGGGTTGGGAAGATTTCCCTTGGAGGAGGAAATGGCAACCTATTCCAGTATTCTTGCCTGGAAAGTCCTATGGGCAGAGGAGCCTGGCAGTCTACAGTCCATGGGGTCACAAAGAGTCAGACACGACTGAGTGACTGAACACGCACACATATGTCTGTGTATAATGAGATAGGAGGTCTGGAGTGGAAATGAACAGATGTTACTAGGGAAGATGCTTTTGAACTGTGGTATTGGAGAAGACTCTTTTAGAGTCCCTTGGACTGCAAGGAGATCCAACCAGTCCATCCTAAAGGAAATCAGTCCTGAATATTCATTGGAAGGACTGATGCTGAAGCTGAAACTCCAATACTTTGGCCACCTGATGTGAAGAACTGACTGATCTGAAAATTTCCCTGATGCTGGGAAAGATTGAAGGCAGGAGGAAAAGGGCACAACAGAGGATGAGATGGTTGGATGGCATCACCGACTCAATGGACATGATTTTGAGTAAACGCTGGGAGTTGGTGATGGACAGGGAGGCCTGATGTGCTGCAATCCATGGGGTTGCAAAGAGTCGGACACGACTGAGTGACTGAGCTGAACTGAACTACTAGGGAAGAGGGCACTGTAGGAGAAGAGAAAGCAGTGTCTATTGTGGACAGACTCAGAACCAGGCACTAGGTTAGGTTTTCATACATTTGATTCTCACAACAAAATTCCCATGATCCACAGCCACCACAGACCAACAGAATCAGAATCTTGGAGATGAAGGACAGTGTTATTGTCCCCATTCCACAGATAAAGAAACTGAAACTTAGGAGAGCGGAAATCACTTGCTTGAAGTTAAATTGCTAACAAGTGCCAGAGTTGGATATAAACCCCAGTTAATTGGACTCAAAGCTTACCTTGTTCATTGCATCATTCTTGCAGGATAAATTAATTATTACATCTCTTCACTATTGGGAAATATAAGACCTCTGGTGAATGTGGCTGCAGATAGCAATGGCTAGTTGGTAACTGGAGCTAATAATGTTAGCAGAGGGAGCAGAACAGATACGGAAGTGCAAGAGAATTTACTAAGAGTGTTGCCATCAGATCAATCCAAAATCAGCACTTTTTAGTTTTATTTGTGATCAGTTAAGAATTTGTTTTCCTTTCTTTTCTCAAAAAAATTTTATGGTCTTTTAGACTTAAGTTCCTAAAACTCAGCCTTTATGAATAAGATTTCCTGGGTCATTGAGATGTCCTGAGGGTACAAATAATCTTTCTGAACACCCAAATGCACAATTCAGAGGATTATGATATATTAAATCCAGGAGCATCTGGCCTCATTGAGCATCAGGCCCTCTATCTTAAGTTTCCAAATCTAATTTCTAGCCAAAAAATTAGAATATATCCTCTAGAACATACTTTAAAAAATTTCCCAAGAACTTGATTGATACCCAGATTCTCTGTAATCTTGGTCTCTGGAAAACATTTCTACTCTGAGCCACAGAATGCCTTTTCTTACTTTAAAATGTCCGAGCTAGTTCTCAAGTACTACGTCAAGCCATCTGGCATAGGACAGAAATGAGTTAGACCTCCTTCTTGCCCATAAAATGCAAACAGTCTGATAGCTATCTCCCAGGGGATTGTTACACAAGGGCTTAAGCTTAGTTAGGGAAGAGCCAGTAAGTGAGATGCAAATACAATGTGGAGAATTTTTAACACAGGTAAAAATCAGGGAGCTGTACCATTTAGGGCTCCTTAATTTCAGAAGACAGGAATCAATTCTAGGTTCGCTGAAATGAAAAAGAGGACAATCTGTTGCAAGGACATTGGGGAGTTTATAGAATTGAAGGGAGAACTGACCAAGCCAGAGGGGATCTCCAGAGGATGAATCCATGACTCAACTTCAAATATCTCATCCCTGAATCCCCACTCAGTGGTCAGATTCCGAGGACAGAGTCTCATTGGCTTAGCTTGGGTCATGTGCTCACTGCAGAGGCTTTGGGACTGACCTGCAGAACACTGCAGAAGAGGGAAAGAGAGACAGTTCCCAAAGGAAGAGATGCCAGTCAGCCAGACTAAATGAGACACGTAGGCTCCACGAGCTAGTGCGTGCTCCTGAGCACAGAAACAACGTGGTTAACTTAGAGCACATGTCGCTAAGTGTTTGGATCCATAGTTTTGTCTGATCCTTACAACAACTCAGTAACGTGGGCACTTTTCTTAACCACTATTGCTAAAGATGAGGAGAAGAACAATTTTGAGAGGTTACATGATGACTTTTCCCAAGAAGGAAACCTCTTTTTGGACACCAAATCATATTTCTCTTTACTGTATGATTTTCCTGCTCAATAGAGGCATTGGTTCTGGCTCCAAAGCATTTAAAGATAAGAGGGAGGCAGAAGATGGGTTAGTGAGCTGTCAGGGTCAACCAACGTGGGAGAAAGGAACTAGGCTGGGCCCACGGGGAATGGAAAGAAGCAACGAGACATGCGTCACAAGGGCTCAAAAAGTAGTTTGAAAAGTTGACTGAACATCAGAACTGTCAGGGCAGCTTGTTACAGGCACCAATCCTGAGAGTCTATCTCTGACCTGAACCAGAATGCTCTCTGGGTGGTGACTGGGAATCTACAATTTTAAAGCACACACCCATCCTACGGTGGCAATCGTTTTGCAATATATAAGCATATAAATGAGCACACTGCACACCTTCAACGTACACAATGTTATATGTCAGTTACATCTCAGTCAAGCTGGAAAAAACTTAAAAACACCCACCCACCCTCCTTACAGGTGATTACTCTGTAGTCAGCAGGACACTGGTCTATAGACCAGCGTTTAGAAATCACCGACCTATTAGACCCTTTCTTCTAAATGTCCTCTAGTCCAGTTTCTTGTCTTATCTCCCTGCTGCTGCAGTTAAGCTTTATCAGGTATAGCTTTGGAGTAGTTGCAATTTGTACTCATTACATTTAGCGTCATATATCTGCATTATCTTTTCTGAGGTCTGAGGGATAAAAACGAGAGCAGAGAGGTAGGGTGGCTCCTGGCTGTCCCCTTATTTTGTCACTGTGTCTGGGGTTGGTGGCTTCTGACAGGGACTCCTAGGAGGTGACTTTGCCAGCTTTCCCTTTGAGAACAGTCCTGGGTTCTTCCTCTCCTTCTCGCTATAGTAAGTTTCCATAACAAACACACCCAAGTCTGGTATTTCTGAACTTATGTCTCTGTGCTGAATACATACTGTTCCTGGAGCTGAGCTCATTCTACAGTCTCTCCTCCGAGCCCCACCCTTTGGTCCTGCTGATGGGCTGGTCCAGCCTTGGCACATGATAACTCCAGGGTTCTTTATGTTCTCTCCGTGACGTTCCAAAGAATTATAGACTTTGTGTCATGTCTGGAGTTAAAAAGAATGGCAGTTTTGGGGATGGGGTCTGGTAAGGCTGAAGCACAGGATTTATGGTCTCAAATTGCTTCCCCTCATTCATACAGTGATAGGACTCAAGAATGAGTTACTAGGGGACTTCCCTGGTGGCCCAGTGGTTAAGACTTCGCCTTTCAATGCAGAGGGTTCAAGTTCAATCCCTGGTTGGAGAGCTAAGATCCCACATGCCTCACAGCCAACAAAAGAAAAAAATTAGTTACTAGGAAAGGGTTTTCCAAACCTCAGTCACTTGAATACCATCTCCATGGTTGTTGCCAATTCTGTGTGCCATCTGTTATTTCTTTCATATTTTCATTAAATTAATTAACATGCTTTTCTGGAGTGCCCACAATCCATTCTAGCCTTCCCATAAACAATAATATTCATGAAGTCACTGACACATGAAATCAGGTCTGATATGCTACCCATCAATTTTCTTCTAGAACATTTAAAAATAAATATGCATCCACTAAAACCGTGTAAATGTTCACCCGTGTGCTATCTAAAATTCTCCCACAGAGGGACGCATGTGTATCATTAGAGGTAGATGCTTTGGGAACCTTATCCTAGAGGAGCCCAGATGCTGGACACATGTAGTCCCAGACCCCTCAATTCACCACAGTGTGGATGCCAACCCTAAGAATATTTTCTGAGTCTATTTAGTGGCAAACTATGCTTTTATATACTCTTGCTGCAGAATTTAAGGTTCAGAGTGAGAAACAGAAGCCACTTAAGGTATTTTAAGCCAGAAATAAAATTAATAAATTATAATTATCAGAAGAGTTGGAGGACTGAGCTCCCTCTTAGAATGGAAACCAGAGCACTGCAGAACTAACCTGCCTGGGGAACTATGACTCCTCCATAAATAAGAGGCTACTAATGAAACTGCTCGATTTAAGAATTCACTACCATGGCTGTAATCCAGGGATCAAGTCCCACCTCTGCCACAACTTCCACTTGACACTCACAGATCTTGAAACTGAACACTGGACTGCTGCTGTAGCTGTCCACATGGTTTTGACATTGCTCTTCAGCAGATATAGCCAAAGCATCAGAAAGGTGCCCCCTGACTCCCTTCTGCCATTTAAATGTCTCATGAGTGCATTTAATTGATGGAGCCTAATTTGCATCGTTCAGAACGCTAGCCACAAGGGATTCTGAGAAACAAAGTTTATGGTTCTCTAGCTTTTAAGACTGGAGAAGGCAATGGCACCCCACTCCAGCACTCTTGCCTGGAAAATCCCATGGATGGAGGAGCCTGGTAGGCTGCAGTCCATGGGGTTGAGAAGAGTTGGACATGACTGAGTGACTTCACTTTCACTTTTCACTTTCATGCATTGGAGAAGGAAATGGCAACCCACTCCAGTGTTCTTGCCTGGAGAATCCCAGGGACGGGGAAGCCTGGTAGGCTGATGTCTATGGGGTCGCACAGAATCAGACACAACTGAAGTGACTTAGCAGCAGCAGCATCTTTTAAGAAGATCCAATAAAAAGTGGAAGTGAAAGTGAAAGTGTTAGTTGCTCAGTCGTGACTCTGCTACCCTATGGACTGTAGCCCTCCAGGTTCCTCTGTCTGTGGAATTCTCCAGGCAAGAATACTGTAGTGGGTTGCCTTTCTGCCATTCCCTTCTCCATGGGATCTTCTTGTCCCAGGAATTGAACCTGGATCTTTGCAGGCAAATTCTTTACCATCTGAGCCACCAGGGAAGCCTTTTGTAAAAAGTGGAACTGGATGCTGAACACCAATTCGTCTCACCTAATACTTTGACTGTCAGTGGTGGCTCTGCTGCTGATTCCCAGTGAACTAAGAAATCACCAAGCCAAAGGGGAGAAAAAAAAAAATCAATGCAGGTTGTTAACAAACAGTTGTTGTTTTGTGAATCAGAAGTGTTTGTGTGTGTTTAAAAGTGGGTTTTGTGTAATCTGAAAGTATACACTTGCAAACAGGCTGGCTAAGTCAATAAAAAGTGACTTTGGTAACATAAATTGACATGCTAGGCTAAAAACCTCATTGGCTCCAAATACTGCCGGTGGGAGGGAAGTCTGGTAATAGCCTCATGTTCTATGCCTTTTATCAACTGGCCTTGACACCCAGCATGTTCTGTGACAGCACTCCACTCAAGTCAAAAAGGTCTGGTAATTCACAAGAAGGCCCTACCGTCCTCTTTCTTCCTTGCCTTTCCTGCCAATAGGTCCCTGCTTGGAAAACTGTTTTATCTTCTCTGCTTACTTGAATCCTAATCTTCCTTCAAGGTCCAGTTCTGTGCTTCTTCACTTTCTAAAACAGGCTTTGAACGCTCTCTCTCTGCTCCCACTTTAATACAAACTATTCTCCTTAGTTGGGACCTGGTTTCCACCCTCCTAGTCACTGTTTCTGGAGAAGGCAATGGCACCCCACTCCAGTACTCTTGCCTGGAGAATCCCGTGGATGGAGGAGCCTGGTGGGCTGCAGTCCCTGGGGTCGCTAAGAGTCGGACACGACTGAGCGACTTCACTTTCACTTTTCACTTTCGTGCATTGGAGAAGGAAATGGTAACCCACTCCAGTGTTCTTGCCTGGAGAATCCCACGGACGGGGGAGCCTGGTGGGCTGCTGTCTATGGGGTCGTACAGAGTCGGACACGACTGAAGCAACTTAGCAGCAGCAGCAGCGGCAGTCACTGTTTCTTCCCTTCCCTGTGACCCACGAGGGGAGGTGCTGCAACCCTGTGCTCCCCCTGTACTGGGCACTTCTATCCACAAGGATGTGAAACCACTGTGGCCCTCAGTCCCCTGGAAAGACGAAGACTTGGGAGGAGTGTGGTCTTGACTTAAGGACTGAATCTGGTAGATCCTTACAAGTGGTGACTCCAAAGCTTTAGTCAAGTCATCAGCTGTGCAGAAGAAAATTTGGAGCTGGGGAAAATGGAATTGGTCTACAAATGATAAAGGGAGAAATGGGGTTGGCTTCTGACAGGCAGGAAGAGGTGAAGTGGTGCAGGATGGGAAGTTAGGGAGGGGGCGAGATTGTTGTTGCTGTTCAGTCGCTAAGTCGTATCCGGTTCTTTGCTACCCCATGGACCGCAGCACGCCAGTAGAGAGGCGAGAGGGCCAATCATCATGAAGGAACTCCAGGGAGAGAAATGCTTGGTGCTCTTGGGTGCATGTCTCAATGCTTGGTAGGGTCTGCTGCTCCCACCAAAACCACAGCAAGTGACTTTTGGGGCCAAGACTGAAATGGGACTGAGCTCCAGATCCGGGTTCTCATGGAACAGAACAGAAGAGACCCTTCACGGGGATGGCAAGAAGATTTACAGGCTGACCTAATTCAGGGGAAGGAGGAGCTTGGCCCCAGAAGTAACCGTGATCACCAGAATCCTGCAAGAGATCAGATAAAACACAAGGTTTATCTGTGTGCAATCTCTGAGTGTCTGCAGTCAGAACAGTGCCAGGACACGCCTCCCTGGAGCACATCAAAAACATGGCACACTCCTCTTCCCACTCTCACCATCAACCTCATGTGGAACCAAGACCTGCCAATTAGGATTCCAAAACTCCATTTGATTCCTAGCTCCTGTAGCAGACAGCATTTCTAAAATTGTCCCTGGTCTCCATCCCCAAACCCACAGATAGCCTACTCCCAGAACCTCTGCATATGATGAGATATGACTCCCTTGATTATAGCATGTTGTATGGCACAGTTGACGTTTGGAGAGGGAGATTATCCAGGTGGGACTGATCTAATCATGTGGTCCTTTGGAGCAAGGAGTTTTCTCAGCTTGCAGCAGAAGAGGAAGTTGGAGATTCAGAGAGTGAGGGAGCTTTTACTGGTGGCTCAGATGGTCAAGAGTCTGCCTGCAATGCAGGAGACCCAGCTTCAATCCCTGGGTCTGGAAGATCCCCTGGAGAAGGCAATGGCAATCCACTACAGTATTCTTGCCTGGAGAATCCCATGGACAGAGGAGCCTGGCAGACTATAGTCCACAGGTCGCAGAGTCAGACATGACTTAACAACTAACACTGATGGCTTTGAAGATTTAAGAGGCCACTTGAGAAAGAATGTGAGTGGTGTCTAGGAGCGGACCGTGGTGGACTCCGGCTGGCAGCCAGCAAGAAAACAGGGACCTCAGCTCTATAGCCACAGCACTTGAATTTTGCTAATACCTGGATGAATTTAGAAATGGATTCTTCCCCAGCGCCTCCAGATAAGCACCCAGCCTGCTGATATCTTGAGTTCAGCCTTGGAAGAACCTATGCAGAGAGTGCAACTGAGCCTGCTGGGCTTCTGACCTATAGGACTGTCAGCTAATACGTGGGTTTCTTTTTGAGACACTAAGTATGTGGTGATTTGTTATGCAGCAACACAAAAATGAATTCAAGCACTGACCTTGGCATCACCTTTTGGCCCAATGGGACTCATGTACTCTTTAGTTAAAGGAGGATTTAGTTGGGACCCCTTTTCTTAGCCCTTCAATATTTGTCACACTCTACTGACCCTATGTGAACATAGGCCTAACCTCCCTATGTTACATCTCAGGGATCCTTGAGCTGCAGCTGCAAGGCCTCTGGTATATTGTGCACCGTTTCCCTCCAGTTGTTTGGGTAATTACAACATTTAACTGACCTGGACTAGAGTCTTGTATCGAATGGGATATTTATTACCCATATCCCCAACACCTAGCATGGTGCCAGGCATGTAGTTGGCGCTTAATAATATGCGTTGAAGATGCTGGTGAATACAGAGAGAAAGAAATCTCTGGATCATCCCCATCATACTTCCCAGAGTTGGCATGTGATGCTCTAGCCATGTACTGTGTACAGTTCCCAGGAGATACCATGGTCTCCCTTGCCTCTGAGTTTCTCCACCCTCAGCCTGCTTTTCCTCCACCCTCACCCCGTGTACCTTCCTCCCTCTTTCAACTGGCTAAGTCTTCTTATTCTTCAGCTCTCAGCTTACATATGACATGATAATTGTCAGTCGGCTTGTCTGGAATCCCCACCAGGTGGTGGGTATGTTCTCTGATGGTGGGATGTGCTTCCTTTTTTCGCTTGAGACTCCAGTATCTTTATAGGGTAGGTTTTCAAGAAATGTTTGCAGAATGGCCTTGCTTGTTTGTCACCTGCGAATCCTGTTAAAGTGCAGGTTCTGATTCCTAGATCTGGGCGGGGCCTGAGATTCTGTATTTCCAACAAGCTCCAGGGGATGCTGATGCTACTGGCCCATAACCCACTTTGAGTAGCAAGGTAATAGGGTAGACACTCCCACCACTATCCCATTGTGGTAAAAAGATTTCAGAGAAGCTGAACAAGATTTAGGGTGCAAATAATGGCCACAGGAGAAAATTTCCCCTGTCATTGCTAAGCTGGCTGACTCATTTACAGAGATGGAGCCAGTAACCTTGGCCTTATTAACAACTGAGCTAACTGCCACAAACCAATAAATAACAACATTTGGCTGATTTGCATTTCAAAATTGTTTCCTCCCCTTGTTCACACTCTATAGCAGGTGCTAACGAACCATGAAATGTCTGAGGCATTGGCAGCAAGGAGAGAGACAGCTGACCCACGCCTGACGAATAACGATCCTTAAAAATCAAGAGCCACAAAATTCAATGTGGTATCCTGGATTGGATCTTGGAACAGAAAAAGGATAGCAGCCGGAAAGCAGTGAAATCAGAATAACGCCTAACAAAAATGCCTAAGTGAAGTAGGGCCTTTCAGTTCAGTTCAGTCGCTCAGTCGTGTCCGACTCTTTGCGACCCCATGAATCGCAGCATGCCAGGCCTCCCTGTCCATCACCAACTCCCGGAGTTCACTCAGACTCACGTCCATCGAGTCAGTGAAGCCATCCAGCCATCTCATCCTCTGTCGTCCCCTTCTCCTCCTGCCCCTAATCCCTCCCAGCATCAGAGTCTTTTCCAATGAGTCAACTCTTTGCATGAGGTGGCCAAAGTAGTGAACAGTAATATCGCAATGTTGGTTCTTTAGTTCTGACAAAGGTACTGTTTGGAGAAACTGGGTGACTGTTATACAGAAACTCTCTGTATTGTCTTTGCAACTTTTCTGGAAATCAAAAATTAGTCATAAGTAAAAAGTATATTAAAAGAATCAAGAGTTAGACTGTATAGATTTTCTTTACTTCATGTAACGGTATTATAAGTCTCTGAAAATGTTTTGGGGTGGGGGGGCTTCCCTAGTGGTCCAATGGTTAAGAATTCCCCTGTCAATGCAGGGGACATGGGTTCGATCCCTGATCTGGGAAGATTCTTAGTTGCTTCTAGAGCAACTAAGCCCGAATGCCACAACTACTGAGCCAGGGTACATAGTGCCCAGGCTCTGCAACAAGAGAAGACACCGCAGTGAGAAGCCCAGGCACTGCAGCTGGAGGATAGCCCTCGCTTGCCATAGCTAGAGAAAGCCTGTGTGCAGCAATGAAGACCCAGTGCAGCCAAAATAATAAACATAAAATAAAAATTTATTTTAAAAAATTGGTAATGTGTATTCATGGGGAAAAAATCTCCCTCTAAAACTCAGTAGCAGTCAAGGAAGAAGTTGGATGATGGCTGGTCCTAACGGCATACCTGCAAGGTAGCATGCCAGTGATACCTACACTCCAAATTCCTTGGCCATATGCCATGACTTCAAGATATTCTGCCTGCTGTTTGCTCCTGATTCCTGCCTTTATTTATCCAACATGCCCGGAATTTTTTCCATTCTTGAGAATCTCTTGATTCTATACTCAGGATTTAGGGTGTTTTTGTTTGTTTGTGTAACAGCATGATCTTAAAGACTTGGTCAAGATATCCCATTTTGCTTCAGCTGTGTTTGCTTAAGAGACTCTAAGTTTGACTTGTTTCTGGAGACTCTAAGCCTAGTGAGGTCATGAATTGAATTTATCCATCACTGCATGCCCAGCATCTTACTCCTAACTGGACACAGACATTATTAATAATTATTTGTTGGTCGGATGAGTAAAGGAGATACTTTAGCATTTGAAGTGAATTCCTGCCTGAAAAATATACATTTTCTAATGATATTTCATTATGTAAAGAGTTCCCTATGGTGGAACTTGATGAAACTTAAAAGGCCTTCAAATCTTGTCAAGAAACTTATCAGGCCTTTTCCAACTCTGGTGAATTTATGGAAATTCATGAAGGTCCTATTAACTCTTATGGAAACTATGGTTTTAACTAAAACAGTATAGACTGAGCATGCTCTGGCCTCAGGGGGCTGCTCCCTGGAACATGCATGAGGCCTGGGATCTGAGCTGGCCGGAGAGGTATGCTCAGAGCGGGTGTGGTCAAAGGTTCATGTATGTATTGCTTTGTCTCTTCTTCAGTAGCTCCCTCCCTAAGAAAGCTGCTCCTCTCCCACTCCAGTGTGCTGGAAAAGGAACTCACAGTTCATCTGACTCCCAGGTAGGCCTCTAGCCCCTTCCAGGTCAATTGGAGCCTTCTCTGTGGTTTTTAAAGTTTGGAGCTGGAGAAGTGGCCTTTGCCTTTTAGAGCACGGAATTGGGAGGGTGCAATACAAGCACAGCTATCAGCCTCCTTCCCTGCCACACTGAGAAAATCTCCAGAAGGATAGAGGGTCCTCAGTCAAGAAATGGCAATGCAAAGAAAAAGAGAAACCTAACACCCATGGTTAAGGCTCTGGGTCCAATTGCACTTAGGTTGCCTCATTCCCCTGACCCTCCCAGTTCAGGGAACCAGCAAATGCCCTTTCTCTTTAGGCTGATTTGGGTTTTTGTCAGTTGCCATGAAGAGTTCTATAGTCCTGGAGGAAAACATGCAATTTCCTTTCCATACTTCAGTCAGTCAGTCAGTTCAGTCGCTCAGTCGTGCCCAACTCTTTGTGACCCCATGAACCGCAGCATGCCAGACCTCCCTGTCCATCACTAACTCCCAAGGTTTACTCAAACCCATATCCATTGAGTCAGTGATGCCATCCAACCATCTCATCCTCTATTGTCCCCTTCTCCTCCTGCCCTCTATCTTTCCCAGCATCAGGGTCTTTTCAAATGAGTCAGCTTAATGGGGACTAGTACCAGCTCAGCCAGGAAACAGCTCTGCAGGTCTCTACTTGGACAGGGCACTGTGGTGCGAAGACCCACTGCCCTCCCCAAACTCATGCTCTCCCCTCCCTTGCAGACACTGTCATTGGGGGATGGCACCCCCACCCCGCCTTCCCCAGATTATACTTCTCATCTTCTACATTTAGGTGAGAATGCATGGTTAGCTCTCATCAAGCGAATGAGTGGAAATGACATGTATTGATTTCAGGCTGAAAAGCAGTGAAGAGGCAGGGCTTCCTCACCATTCTCTTCTTTTCCTGCCCATTAGCTGGTTAAAGAGGATTCTGAGACCTTCAAGGATAGCAGAGCCACAGTTGGAAGGAGCCTGGGTCTTGCCTTAAGACAGGAAAGTTCGCCTTTGACTGTTATGTGAGTGAGAAATAACTCTTATGGTGTTAAGTCCTTGAAATGTTGGGGATTTGTTGGTTATAGCAGTGAGCACTACTCTGACGAATACACTTCCAAGAGCTGGGTTTAGCTGAAGATTTTTTAAGTACAAAGAGTCATAAGCAAAGCTTGAGAAAGACAGGCCCAGAGTTGAAACAAGAGCTTAATTCTGTGGTTAAGTCCAAGAGATGATTTCAGGGATGGAAACAGGAGACAGAGTTGGAGGGTCAGTCCCGGGTGGGCCCTGAAAGAAGTTGTGAGTGGGGAGCCAGAGCAGGGACAGATATGGGGTGAGAGCCAACCAGACGGGGAGCCTCTGGCTTGGTTTTTGTGGCTGCCAGCAGCATGGAATATGAGTAGGTCTTCCTGGTGTAGAGACACAGGGGCAAAACGGGCAGGAAATACAGGTAGCCTGAGGAAATTGTGCCAGGTGTTAGACCAGGTGGAGGAGTCGAATCCACAAACAGGAAATCAGTCACAATTTCAGAACCTCCAAATTGGGAACCTTTTGGGATGTATGGAAAGCAGGTCAAGGCAAGTGGTTTAGAACTAATGAGCTAGGTATTTTGGAAGCCTCATTCCTCTGTGGAGTCTTGAGATGGGTCTGGTAGGTAAAGCAAAGCGAGGTAGCAGGCTAGGTGGGGATGGGGCCAAGAGCACGTACCCTGTCCAAAGGGGGCCATTGTTGCTCAGCTCCTGTGGATCACTGCAGTGTGGACATGCAACCCAGTGTCTCCAGATCCTCCAATTTTTCAAGAAAAGCAGGAAATCCTGATTTTTTTGGTGTGTGAGTGGGGGAAGGGATATCTCCTCATTTTTCAATGCTGGCAACTAATTCAAAAATTTGAAAAACAGCGTGTAGGCCAAAGAAAACACATTCACAGTCTGAATTGGCTCACAGGCTGCCAGCTTTTGGCCTCCTAGCTTAAAGGAAATGGGCAGAAATAGACGCATGTAAAAAACAAAACCAGAAAACATGAAAATCATTCACAGTTTCCCTTAATTTCCAAACACCACAAGATACTACTAGAAAAAGAGCTTGGCAACCACTGCTCACAAAACCACAATATGTTTGGTCTTCAGAAAAGCTATGGGCTTCTGGAAGTTGCCAGAGAAGCACCTTGTAGTTCTCCAAATCGGTTGCAGTTTTCCCCAAAGTGGACCTATAGCTTTGATGGAGTGAGCTCATTTTCTTGCATCTTTCTCTCAGGCCCATCAGGTACTTTGTTGTTATTTATTTGTTTTGCTACATCAGTTTTTACATTTACTTTCTTTTCTGAAAGGCCGGCAACTCTATCTTGACAGCTGTGTTTCCAGTAAAAGCAATTACTTGAGTGAAGGCAATTTAGAGAAACAGTACTTGAGCCAAATAAGAGTTTGGCTAGCTAAACTTTATGATACGAGATGTCTCCAGGCCAAAAACCTCAAAAAGTGATCAAAGGTTTTCAAAGACTGGATCCAACTAGTTCAGTTCATTAACCTTGGCCTATGTCCGAGCTCAGGGTCAAGCTCAGAGAATGTGGCAAATACAGAGTCTGATTTTTTTTAAAATGTGGTCTCTTGGACGGTATGTGTCTACATGACTAGCTGCTGAAACATTCATTTGTGGTGCCCCAGCTTAGCCCTTAGCTTCAGGCTTTGCACATCCCAGCTGTCCTGTTTGCCCAGGACTGAGATGTTTCCTGGGATGTGAGACTTTCAGTACTAAAAGCCAGACAGCCTTGGGCAAACTAGGGCAGTTGGTCATCCTGCATCCCAGGATCCTTTTCTCAGGGTTTATGCTCTGAAGTTTTGACACCGTTTGACTGTTCCTTAAAAAAACAATAAAAAGATCAAAAAAACAAAAACAAAAAAACCCCAACCAACTCTCCCTCCTCAGCTACAATGGTGCCACGCTCTCCTGGTTTTCTTCCTAGTTCTCTAATTGCTCTTACTCATCTCCTTTGTGGCATTCTTTTCCCCCTCCTACCCCTCAACTATGAATTGCATCTTAAGGTCAAACCCTTGGGCTTTTGTTCTATTTTCTGCTCACCTCAGTGGACTCATCTTTCCGTGGAAGATTTCCACGTTTAGATCTTGAGCTGCTAGTTCTACCTGAGATCCAACCCTCCAGTTCCAACATTTTCATGAATATTTTCCACTGGGATATCCATCTAGTCAAGGCTATGGTTTTTCCAGTAGTCATGTATGGATGTGAGAGTTGGACTATAAAGAAAGCTGAGCACTGAAGAATTGATGCTTTTGATCTGTGGTGTTGGAGAAGACTCTTGAGAGTCCCTTGGACTGCAAGGAGATCCAACCAGTCCATCCTAAAGGAGATCAGTCCTGAGTGTTTATTGGAAGGACTGATGTTGAAACTGAAACTCCAATACTTTGGCCACCTGATGCGAAGAGCTGACTCACTTGAAAAGACCCTGATGCTGGGAAAGATTGAAGGCGAGAGGAGAAGGGGAGGACAGAGAATGAGATGGTTGGATGGCATCACTGACTCAAGGGAGATGAGTTTGAGTAAACTCCAGGAGTTGGTGATGGACAGGGAGGCCTGGCGTGCTGCAGTCCATGGGGTTGCAAGGAGTCGGACACAACTGAGCAACTGAACTAAACTGATATTTGAACATCTGATGCCAAGTCATTATCTTGCAGCCCTATTCAGCTCCCACTTACTCACCTAGCATCCTCTTCCTTTAGAAGCATCAGTGTTTTTTCAAGCCTTCAGTCTTAAATCCTGGAGATGCTAATCCCAAATTAGCATCCATGCATTGTATTACCTATCCACAGCCGCGGGGCTTCCCAGGTAGCTCCGTGGAAAAGAATCCGCCTGCCAAGCAGGAGACATGAGTTCAATCCCTGGGTTGAGAAAATCCCCTGAAGGAGGAAATGGCAATCCACCCCAATATGCTTGCCTGGGAAATCTCATGGACAGAGGAGCCTGGCGGGCTACGATCCATGGGGTCGCAAAAGAGTTGGACACAACTTAGCAACTAAACAACAGCAGCTACCTTCCTGCTGGGCACATTGGAAGGACTCAGTAAATATTTGGTGAATTAAATCAGATCTTGGGAATGAGTCCAAGGAGGAGGACATGTTACAGTATCCGATCAGAGGCTCAAAATATTCAAGGAAGTAACCAAGATTTCCTGGAAGATGCCAAATGAAGATCTGGAAGATGCCAAATGAAGATCTGGCAGATATGATCCATGCAGACATAGTTATTCAAATCTTCACTGATTAAACTTCATCCATAGACATTTGACCATCTGGTAGTTAAAGCAAGTGTTATTAAATTTCTAGTTCACTTTGTTTATATTGACATAAGTCTCGGGGCAGTCAAAGATATTTCCGAGGTTCTGAATAATGATAAATGTTACATGACAAATATGGATTTTATTCTTTTGCTTTATTTTTCTGGGTTCCTGATGAAGAAGTCTGTTTTTAATTACCAAATGCTCAGAACCAGAGCAAGCTAGTGGCCAGAATCTAGGTGTTTCTCCTTTGTCCTCTGTCCTTTCCTGCACTTTTTGCCTTAAAAAAGTATTTATAAGACAATAATCTATTTTTGTTATCATTTCACGTTTTCAATAATTTTTTACTGAGGTATGAAACTCCAGTACTTTGGCCACCTCATGCGAAGAGTTGACTCATTGGAAAAGACTCTGATGCTGGGAGGGATTGGGGGCAGGAGGAGAAAGGGACGACAGAGGATGAGATGGCTAGATGGCATCACTGACTTGATGGATGTGAGTCTGAGTGAACTCCGGGAGTTTGTGATGGACAGGGAGGCCTGATGTGCTGCGATTCATGGGGTCGCAAAGAGTCGGACACGACTGAGCGACTGAACTGAACTGATAGTTGATTTACAATGTTGTGTTAATTTCTGCTGTGCAGCAAAGTGATTCAGTTATACATACATATACATTCTTCAGTGGTCTTTTCCATTATGGTTTATCACAGGATATTGAACATAGATCTCTGTGCTATACAGTAGAACCTTGCTGTTTATCCATTCTGTATACAGTAGTTTGCATCTGCCGACCCCAAACTCCAATCCATCCCTCCCCTTCTCCTCCTCCCTTTGGCAGTCGTAAGTCTGTTCTTTTTGTCTATGAGTCTGTTTCCGTTTCGTAGATAAGTTCACTGTGTTATATTTTATATTCCACATATAAGCGATATCATATGATATTTGCCTTTCTCTTTTTGACCTACTTCACTTAGTATGATAATCTCTAGGTTCATCCATGTTGCTGCAAATGGCATTATTTCATTCTTTTTATGGCTGAGCAGTCTTCTATTCTATATATGTACCACATCCTCTTTATCCATTCATCATTTATTTAAAACATATTTTTGAAATAGATTCTGTACCATATTTTGAGGGGGAACAACAGCTTGGAAACATTGCTCTTATCTTTAGGAAAATTCTCCTCCCACTAGGTCTTCATTTTCAGATGTCCCCAAGTCTGAGTACCTTTTCTTTGCATCTGTAAAGCAGAGAACACCCCTTAGACTGGTTTCCCAGCCTTAGCACTATTGACATTTGGGGCTGGATAATTCTTTGATGGGAGAGGGTGCTATTCTGTGCATTCTGAGATGCTTAGCAGCATCTCAGGCCAGCAACACACACACACACACACACACACACACACACACACAGAGCTTCCAGCTGTGACAACCGAAACTGTCACCAGACCTTGCCAAACGTCTCCTTGGAGCAAGTTGCACATGGTTGAGAATCACTTTCCTTGATTCTTTTACTTGGAAATGAAAGTGGAGCCTGTTAGCCTACACCCCTGAAATGCCTCTTTGTTCTTTGAGTCCCTTTGGACCAAGTCCCCACCAGTTGTGTTCCCAGAACTGGGAGAGAGGATTTTCTGCAGGCAAGGATCAAGGCTGGACTTGATAGGCCCATCAACCTAGGAGGCCCTAATTGGATCCATTACTTTTCTGAGCAAATTCTCCTTTATAAGATCACCATGCTCCACCTGCCTCTAGAATAGTCTGCCTTTCCTTGCGGGGATGGGAAGGAGTGGGGTGCTGGAGAAGGGCTGGGATCCGAGGTGCCACCAGAATGGGTGGCCTGAGTCAGCGGAGCTGTTCTGGGTCTCGGGGATTTCCAGGGGGAACTGCGTGGACAGAATTCCCCTGGGATGATGGTCTAGACAGGGCTCACCCTTCCCTCTGTTCACCAGGGCCTTCTGCTTCCCCTTTAGGAAGAGGAAACACCCCAGATGTTTATTTTGGGGTTGAGGATCTGTTGTGAATAAGCCCCAGGATGGATCTCAGGACAAGTCTTTGCACGTGTGGGGTATCTCAGGAACCAGACAGCCCTTGTCACAGAGCTCCAGAAGGACCATTGATCAAGTAGGGAAGTAAAGGAAGGGACAATGCCTGAGATTAAATCTAGTAAATAAGAAAAAGTAATTTAAGAAAAGTAAATAAAAGAAGATTAGAATTCTTGCTAATTTTCCCCATCTTAAAACCAAGCTATTTTTATTAAAAAAAAAAAAATCCCATAGCCACTGACAGCCATTATTGGAGTAAATTCCAAGTACAAATTAACATAAAGAGCTAGGCTTATATTATACATGGAAAGTGAAAGTGATAGTCACTCAGTCATGTCCAGCTCTTTGCAACCCCATAGACTGTAGCCCTCCAGGCTCCTCTGTGCATGGGATTTCCCAGGCAAGAATCCTGGAGTGGGGTGCCATACCCTCCTCTGGGACATCTTCCCAACCCAGGCATTGAACCCAGGCCTCCTGCATTACAGGCAGATTCTTTACCGTCTGAGCCATAGTATTACTTAATTTTCCCCCTAAAAAAATGTGTCTTCTAAACACTATTTCATGTTGATAATCATGTATGTTCTTTGTCATTTTTAAAGACTAAGCATGCTTTCAACGGTACAAATATGCCATAACTATTTTAAGTAAAACCTTTGTTGTTGTTGAGTCACTAAGTTGGGTCCAACTCTTTTGTGACCCCATGGACAGCAGGCCACCAGGCTCCTCTGTCCATGGGATTTCCCAGGCAAGAGTACTGGAGTGGGTTGTCATTTCCTTCTCCAGGGCATCTTCCTGAACCAGGGCTCAAACTTGAGTCTCCTGCATTTCAGGTAGATTCTCTACTGCTGAGCCTACAGGGATGCAGGGAGACGTGGGTTTAATCCCTTGCTGGGGAAGATCCCCTGGAGAAAGAAATGGCAACCCACTCCAATATCCTTGCCTGGGAAATCCCACGGACAGAGGAGCCTGATGGGCTACAATCTATGGGGTCACAAAAGAGTTGGACACAACTTAGCAGGTGAACAACAAAATCTTTAACTAAACACTTCAATTGTTTACGTTTTTGCCATTATAAAGTATGCCTGCAATAATGTATTTGTCCATATATTCTTATGCTTTCCCCAGCTGCATTCTCTAAAACTTTTAACTCATTTTCTTTCTTCTTTTTCCCACCTTTCTTCTCTTTCCTGCACCTTCCTCCACTCAAATGAATGTTGACAGAAGAGTATGTACTTTTCTACACCTTTCTCTCTGCCTAAGCAATGATGTACAGCTTGTCGTTGTTCAGTCACTAGGCTGTGTCTGACTCTTTGTGACCCTATGGACTGAAGCACACCAATGTCCTTCACTATCTTCTGGAGTTTGTTCAAACTCATGTCCTTCCAGTCGGTGGTGCCATCAAGCCATCTTATCCTCTGTCGTCCCCTTCTTCTCCTGCTTCAGTCTTTCCCAGCATCAGAGTCTTTTCCAAAGGGTCAGCTCTTTGCATCAGATGGCCAAAGTATTGGAGCTTCAGCTTCAGCATTAGTCCTTCCAATGAATATTCAGGGTTGATTTCCTTTAGGATGGACTGGTTTGATCTCCTTGCTGTCCAAGAGACTCTCAAGAATCTTCTCCAGCACCACAGTTCGAAAGCATCAATTCTTTGGCGCTCAGCCTTCTTTATGGTCCAGCTCTCACATTTGTACATGACTACTGGAGAAACCATAGCTTTGACTATACGTGCCTTTGTCGGCAAAGTGATGTCTCTGCTTTTTAATATGCTGTCTAGGTTTGTCATAGCTTTTCTTTCAAGGAGCAAGTGTCTTTTAATTCTATGACTGCCATGACCACCTGCAATGATTTTGGAGCCCAAGAAAATAAAGTCTGTCACTGTTTCCATTGTTTGCCCATCTATTTGCCATGAAGTGATGGGGCCGATGTCATGATCTTAGTTTTTTGAGTGTTGAGTTTTGTGCCAGCCTTTTCACTCTCCTCTTTCACCTTCATCAGGAGGTTCTTCAGTTCCTCACAGCCTATGGACACTTGTATTCATTTGGCCACTTGTTTATGAGTAATGGAATGCTGCTCCACATTCTTAGTGATTGGCTTCTTTCTCTTTTTTAAAAAAGATATTTATTTTTATTCATTTATTTGGCTGTCCTGGGTCTTAATTGTGGCATGCAGGATCAGGTATTAAACCCAGGCCCCCTGTTTTGAGACTCTTAGCCACTGGACCCTCAGGGAAGTCCCATTAGTTTCTCTGTTGATGAGAAACCCTCTATCTCTATCCACATGTTCTTTCCCAGATGTGAGCACCCATGGGGTCAGGAGATCTGAAAACCTTCTCTTTCCATACCTTCCACTGCAACTTGGAGGCATTGGACAGAAGCCATTATCTCCTCAGCTTTTAGTTTCCCTGCCTATGAATCCTGTTTCTTCACAGGATTACTTTGAGCAAAACTCTCAATATACAAAATGAGCCTTGACTTGTTAGCTGTTGATGGCCAAGACACACTGTACAGTGCTTTATTGCTAATTTGTAAACATCCCCAATCCTTTCCTGCTTCTGTGCCTTTGCTTCCGCCATTCACCTTGCCTGCAATGTCCTTCCCCCTGCTCCCCTGTCCAAGTCTGGACCGCCCCTTCAAGCCCAGTTCGAACCCCATTTCTCGCATTGTCTCTGATGATGCTTTCAGCTGCAAGTCCTCTCGTCCTCCTCAGGACCTTTCATTTCCTGCATTACTCACTCACTCATTTCCTTGTGGTTTTCTGCTTTCAGTTTTTAAAATATGAATTTAAAAGCTCCTTAGGACAGGAATTATACCTTACATGTCTGCTGTTACCATAGGGTCCAGCAATCATACCCATTTTGCTCTCAGATATTTGTCAAATGAAAGAATGAATGAATTGAATGAGTAAGTAAATGAATGTTCTCTGTTACTCCTACACAAACATTCCCCTCCATTTCAGGAAGAGATTAGAATCATGGAAGATATTTTGGAGGTTCTTTATAACATTTTGCCCTTGTTGGAAAACACTGCATGGTGGAAAATACAAAAAAGCACAAAGATAAAAATGGAAATCACTCACAGTTTAGCCACCCAGAGAAAATTCACCTTTAATATTTTAACGTGCATCTTTTTAGTCTTTCTATGCATATATATATTTATAAAATATGACATACACGTATTTATGTATATATACTTCCCCTACATATTACATACATAACTTAAATATATATATATATAGCACTTGTGCTCTGTAGGGGAGGAGAGTAGATGGGAGGAGTAACTCCTGGAAGCCCTGGGGACTGCTCAGGGGTTCCAGTTCTGGAAGATCCAGAAGCATTTCCAGTAAAGGCAAGTTGAGGCAAGTTCCTGGGGCCCTTTAGGCTCCCTGAGTCACTGGCAGGTGGGGAGGGACCCTGAGCAGAGAACTGTAAGCCCCTCGGGGTCCTGTGACCCTTGGTCCCCCATGGGACAGAGAAGCAGCATCTACTGCCTTCCTTCTTCCTCCATTCACTTATTCTTACCCCTCTGCAAGTCCCCCCAGGACTTCTGGGTCTCAAACATCTGAGAAAATCTCAGCCCTGGGGCCACGGTTTCCCCTGCTGTTTGCTCCAGCCCTTCCTACAAGAAGCACCAAATGTAGAAGAATCCCCCAGGAAGCGGGTAGGGGAATTGGTTCTGCCTGGGAATTGGGACCCTCCCAGAGGAGACAGAGGCGTCTGTGCACGCCCCAGGAGAGAGCCGCAGACAGTCTGTGGCTGGTGGGTTGAGGGTGTGTCAGGGGTGGGGCACTGGATGAGAGCGCTCATTCATCGTGCCCTGCCTCTGTGCCAGACGGTGCTGGCCCTTTACAGGCTTTCTCATTTAACCTTCAAAAGAAAGCCTCAAGATGCTATCTCCATGCCCATTTGACGGAAGAGGAAACTGAGGCTGACACCGAAGCCTCTAAAATGAAACTGTGAGCACACCTGGTGTCACGCAAGAGCACACTGCTGTTCACTCGCAGACACTTCCTGATCACCTCCTCCCCTGCCCAGGCTCCCTCCCTCATTTGATAGGAGTGCCCTTTCTCCTTCCAGGAATGTCCCTGACTCTTTTCCTTGCCTTGGCATCCAGGCCTTTCACAAGACCTCTGGACTCGGGGCTCCAGAGCATCTCCCCAGTCTTTCTTCATCCCTCCGTCTTCACTGCTCCCATTTTGGCCTAAATCACCCCCATTCTCTCCTAAACAATTGCAGGAACCCCACTGCTTGATGGTTTAGTCTCCATATCAGAGCCAAAATGCTCTTCTAAACAGATCATACCATTCTGCTTAAAAGCCTCTGATAGGTTCCCAACAAATCTTCAAAACCCCAACTCTTTGCCTTGGCATATAAAGCCTGACAGGATGTAGCTTCCTTGCTCCAGCCACACCTCCCACCCTTCTCCCCTCGGTTCCTCCAGCACCCTCCTCAAGGACACTGTGGCTGTTTCTGCTCTTGGCTGGACCTCTAGACTCCTCTCCTGGAGGAGCTGCCCACGCGGCTGGTTCCTTCCGGTCATTCAGGACTCAGATTAAAGGTCATTTCCTTTGAGAGATGCTCCCAAACCACCTGTTCTCAGTAGCCATTTAACCACTTGCTATCATGTCATTCTGTTTTAATGATCTGCATAGTACTGTCCACTGTGGGGTACTTTAAAAATCTCACGGTGCTGGGAAAACTGGACAGCCATATGTTAAAAAAAAAAAAAAAAGAAATTAGATCATTCTTTAACACTATACCCAAAAATAAGCTCAAAATGGATTGAAGACCTAAATGTGAGACTGGACACTATGAAGCTCCTAGAGGAAAACATAGGCAGAACACTCTGTGACATAAATTACAACATCTTTTTCGATCCATCTCCCAGAATAATGGAAATAAAAGCAAAAATAAACAAATGGGACTTAAAAGCTTTTGCACAGCAAAGAAAACAATAAACAAAACAAAAGTAACCCACAGATGAGGGGAAAATATTCGCAAATGATGTGACTGATAAGGGATTAGTCTTCAAAATTTACAAACAGCTTATGACGTTCAACGGCATCAAAACAAACAACCCGTTCAAAAAATTGGCAGAAGACCTCAATAGACATTCTTCTAAGGGGGACATACAGATGGCCAGTAGCCACGTGAAAAGATGTTCAACTTCGCTAGTTATTGGAGAAATGCAAATCAAAACTTCAATGACGTATCACCTCACACTGGTTGGAATGGCAATCATCAAAAAAATCCACAAACAACAAATGCTGGAGAGGTTTCGGAGAGAAGGGAACCCTCCTACACTGTTCGTGGGAATGTAAATTGATGCGGCCACTACGGAGAAAAGTATGGAGGTTCCTTACAAAAATAAAAGTAGAGCTACCATATGACCCTGCAATCCCACTCCTAGGCTTATACCTGGAGAAAACCATGATCCAAAAGGATGCCTGCCCCCCAGTGTTCATTGCAGCACAGTTTACAATAGCCAAGACATGGAAGCCACTTAAATGTCCATCGACAGAGGAGTAGATAAAGAAGATGTGGCACATATACACAATGGGATATTACTTAGCCATTAAAAAGAATGAAATAATGCCATTTGCAGCAACATGGATGGCCCTAGAGAGTGTCGTGCTGAGTGAAGGAAGTCAGACAGAAAGAGAAATATCATATGACATGCCTTATATATGGAATCTAAAAAGAAATGATACAAATGGACTTACTTACAAAACAGCAAGAGATTCACAGACTTAGAAACCAACTCATGGCTTCCAGGGAGAAGGAAGAGTTAGGGACTTTGGGAAGGTCATGTACACACTGCTATATGGATAACCAACAAGGAGGTTAAAATGGATAACCAACAAGGACCTATTATATAGCACATAGAACTCTGCTCAGCGTTTTGTGCTAGCCTGGATGGGAGGCGGATTTGGGGGAGAATGGACACATGTATATGTATGTCTAAGTCCTTTCACTGTTCCTCTGAAACAATCACAACATTGTTGATTGGCTGTACCCCAATACAAAATAGTTTAAAGTTTGGAACAAAAATAAATAAATAAAAATCTAATTCATTCATTCATTCATTCTCCGTGTCTTCCCAAATAGAATCTATCCCCACTGCCAACAGTGCCTAGCATATAATGGCTCAATAATTCTTTGCTCAATGAATTTGTGAATGAATAAATGACATTTTCCTCTATTTAATTAATTCAGTGAACATTTATCATCTGTTAGGGGCCAGATGCTATGCTAAGGGCTATGTGAAAAGTAAAGATGAACAGAGCACCTTAACCCTTAAGAAGTGTTTGATTTATGATGTCTGTCTGAGATGTACCTTCAGATAATCTAAAGGGCGGGGGAAAGATGGAGAAGAGATGAAACAACGTTGTCGTAATGCTGATGATGGTTGAGGAAGCATGATGGCAAAAAGGGGGTTATCATATTATCCTCTTGACTTTTGCTTATCTTTGAAAAAAATTAAAAAAAAAAAAACTATTACCAAGATGGAGAGAAGTGTAAACAAATAACTACTTTGCTACAGACTGTCGGAATTGGATAAATGAGGGAGTTTGTTAGTAGGTGAACTTTTAATATAGGCTTCTCTGGTGGCCCAGTGGTAAAGAATACACTTGCCAATGCAGGAGATATAAGCGATGCAAGTTCATTCCCTGGGGCGGGAAGATCCCCTGGAGGAGAGCATGACAACCCACTCCCATATTCTTGCCTGGAGAATCCCGTGGACAGAGGAGCCTGCAGGCTACAGTCCACACGGTCACACAGAGTTGGACACGACTTAGCAACTGAGCACGTACACACACGAATACTTATTACATTGACCGAGCATCTAGTGTGTAACAGGCCCAGTGCTGAGTGTCAGGAGTATAATGATAAATGAGACGTGCGGGACTGGCTTTGGTGCAACACACAGTCTAGCCTATAGACGTGGGGACAGGAGCTGCATAAAAGGGCAAACACGGTGTGCAGGGAGAGTGTGTAACAGGGAGCACTCACTTCGTCTGGGCAGTGAGTGAGGGCAGGGACAGCCTCTCTGAGGCAGAGGGAAGAGCTCACACAGTGGCTCAGCAGCGTGAGACAGCGTGGCTCATCCCAGGAACCAGGGAAGGCCAGCATTTGAGGGCAGACAGAGCGTGGAGGCAAGTGGAAAGAGACATGTCTGGACTAGTGAACAGGGACCAGACCCCACAGGGTTATGAAGATCCTGTTGAACATGTGGGACTTTACCCTCCACCACTGAAGAAGGATGCTGGAAGGTTTCTTGAAGTAATGCAACCTATGAACAAGGCTTTGAAAGTTGGGGACAATTGCAACAGGCAAAAGTAGCTCCAGAAGGCATTCCTAGCAGAGGTGACAAAGTGAACTCTGCTCCGGAGGGAAAGAGTTCAAGGTATTGAGGAAATAGTGGGTGGCCTGGCATGGGAGGGGCACAGGTGTGTGCTGGGGTGTAGAGGGCAATAAGTCTAGAGAGGAAGGTCAGAGACCAGCACCAGACGTGGTATGTGACATAGTTTGGACTTTATTCCTCAGACAATGGGGAGCCGCTGATGAGTTTTCGATCATCAGACAGATATGATCAGAGCTGCCCTTGGGAAGGCTGTATTTGATGGAGAAAGCAGGCAGCAGATTACAGATGTGAAAGGCAGCATGGGTCCAGCTTTAAAACTCAGCAATGTGCTGAGCACGTACTGGGTGCCAGGCACCAAAAGCTGGAGAAGCAGAGTGGACAAAAGGACTGCCTCTGTCCTGTCTGTCCTGAGCAGAGTTCAGAGACGGGTAAAGTAACAACAATATTATATAGTGACAGAGTGACCAGACCAGCCTATATTACAGGAACCCTCAAGAAAGGGGGCCGCTGAGCTCTGCCGAAAGTGAGGGCAGCGGTCAGGAAAGGCTCTCAGAACCACATGAAGCCTCAATGAGCCCTCTAGAGGGATGAAGTACTGAGGGAGAGTGGAGAGCAGCCTTTCAGGCATCAGTGGGAGCATAGCTTGGAGGTTTAAGGTCAGAATGACTGCAGACTTGGGTTGAGGATGGAGAAACTGGTATTGGGCCTAGAGAGGAGGCCAAGGAGGGGAGAGGGAGACAGAGTGGAGGCTCTGCATGTCAAACTAGTTTGTTTCTTCTTTTTAAGATAAGGGAAATTGGGAACTTCGATGGTGGTTCAGTGGCTGAGACTCCGTGCTCCCAATGCAGGGGGCCAGGGTTCGATCCCTAGTCAGGGAACTAGAGCCCACATGCCACAGCTAAGACCTGGTGCAGCTAAATATATATATATATATATTTTTTTTTTTTTTTTTTTAAATAAGGGAACTTGATTATCTCTAATTCCTCCCTTTGTTCCCTCAGCTCTGGGGGTGGCAGTAGCTCCTCCCTGTAGTTGCTGCCTCAGTGATGCCTTAGCCTTCTCTCTGTCTTTTCTGTTGACAACTTTAAACAATTGATCTGAAATTAATCCTAAATCTTAAATGAGTTCTGTTATAATCATAGCTGGTGTGATTTCAGTTCCCTGACTGGACCCTGATTGATAGAGAGGGCTTGAGAGATTTTAAGAGATTTACATTTTAGAAAGATCTCTCTAGGGGCAATTATGGAGAACGAAGCCTGGAGACAGGGGTCCCCGATCAAGCAGCCACTGCAGTATTGCAGGGGAGATAGACCTAGAATGACGAATGCAGATGGAAAGAAGGGGATGCAGCCAAGAGAGGCTAAGGAAACAGAATTAACGGAAGATGGAGATCAGTTAGGAGACCTGCTTAGGCTTCTGGGTTTGCACAGTGTACCATTTACTGGGGCACAAAATATAGAAGAGGTAGGTGGATGTTGAAGAGATTGATTTTGAGGGGCTGTGGGACCACCTGGTAGAAATGGTCCACAGAGCAGCTGTATATACAGATCCATAGTCAGAAGAGGGGCCTGAGCCAAACAGGTGGGTTAGGAAATCGACAAGGCACAGCATGGTTGAAGTCCTTGTTGCGATCACGCAGGGAGAATGTGGGAAGGATGAGAGAAGCGGACTGAGGGTAGATCCCCTGGAATCCCAACACTTAGGAGATGAACTGAGGAAGAGGGACTCACAGAAATTCCTGAAGAGAAGTCTGGGAAGCACAACGATGATGGAGGGAGGACCAGGAGGGGCCTGGTTCTTCTTAAAAGGAGAACGGAGCCTGGGCACCCCAAGGAGGCTAGGTTTGGCAAGGGGTGTGCGTTACAGGCACACAGATTGATGTGCATTTTTAAAAGTAATTTGTTCCCATACATTTGGAATATTTAGCAGAAAGTTTTTCATATCAAGTCTGAGGCCACCGGTAACTTGGCCCAACCCTTCATCCTTGTCTACGTGTGTCGGGGGAAGCCACCTGGCAGGAAGGAGCCAGGTGGAGCAGAGTCTTACAGTCAATAATCAGTGATAAGGTGTGGCAATATCAAATAATTAAGAACCAGCGTCATCTCAGGTAGCAGGTAGTGGTCAACTGTCTTCCGTCAGGAGACAAGGAAGGGGTGGAGGGGTGTCCCCGACGCCTGGGAGGGGAAGAGGGAGAGATCACACATTTATGGATGGGGCAGGCTAAGTGCTAGGCTCTTTGCATTTTATCTCAGTTAACCCTCCCAGAGCCTTACCCCATTCAAAGATAAGGAAGCTGAGGCTCAGAGAGGTTGAATAATGTGCCCAAGGTCACATAATAACTGGGTGATCTAAGGTTTGAACCCAGAAGGCCAAAGCCGATGCTATTTCAAATGAGCCCTCGGTCCAACTTAAAGCTATTTTCCTGATAACCTGAAGGGCCATATTCTTTACTTTTGGGGGCAACTGATACAAACCTTCCCACTGAAGCTTGAGTTGAATGATGGCTCAGCGGCCCCAGGTCGTTGTTCTACATGAGTGGTTCTCTGCTAATGCTTGCTTCCAAACCAGACTTCCTGTTTCATCATGCACACCTATTGTCTCACTCTTCGGTTTCTTGCCAAATGCCTTCCTCGGCACTCCCAGTTCGGGGGTGAGGTGACTGGGGAACCGGCTGTAATGAGGAGTCTGTCAGACCTACTTATCTTGCAGAGACCCTGAGGCCTGCTGAGCAACCAGCAGCTCTGAGGGCAGGCCTTCCACCTGATTTTTGAAACCATGAAACATCCCCTTTGAGCTTGATTACCAGTCAGATCAGGATCATAGCTAAAGAGTACTGGCTAAGCTTTCTGTATGTCAATCTGTGTGCCTTACATGCATTGTTTCATGTAACCCTTAAAACAACCCCACGAGGTAAGCATGATTATTAAATCCATTTTGCACGAGAGGGAACAGGCTCAGAGAAAGGTGTGTGCACCCAGCAAGCATCATGAATGTCTGAAAAAGGACGCAGAAGTGCCTGGTCCACCACCTGCACTTCCTCTTCTGCCCCTACTCTCTAGGCCCCGGCTTAGATTCCCTCATCCATGAGAAATTGCTTTCCTTTTTTTTTTTTATGTCTTTATTGAATTTATTGCAATATTGCTTCTGTTTTATGTTTTGAAGTTTTTGGCCATGAGGCATGTGGGATCTTAGTTCCCTGACTGGGGACTGAACCCACACCTCTTGCATTGGGAGGTGAAGTCTTAACCACTGGACTGTCAGGAAAGTCCTCCTTTTTTTTTCTCAGGCCCAGGAATTCTGGCCAGGGGTGCAAAATGGTGGCCAAGGAAACGTGTGCTTTGGGTGTACCCAGAGTCCCATTCAGGAGCTTAACTCCATAAATCGTTTTACACAGAGAGAAATAAAAATCTCTGTGCCCTGCTACAGATATTTTATATTATTGGTGGAGCCAAGAAACAAAGGGTGTGTGTGCGTGCCGGTGTGTGTCTGTGCATGTACACACATGTGTATATGAGGGTGGAGTAGCATTCAGGCAAACTAACCCTGTAGAACGGTCTCCTGTTTCTTTGGTCACGTGTGGCTTTAGTGACTGCATTTTCTACACCGAAAGTCAGGACACATGGACTGGCCAGTATAAATGTCTTTGAGGGGACAACATAGCAACGATGAAACTGATCCCATTCACGTGATATATAAAGGCTGTTGGCTAACAGTTCAGCAGAGACGTTCTGGTATTTTAGGGATGTCCTAGAGGCCTCTGGGAGGGACAAGATTTGCTAAGAGTTGAGACGCATGTATGTAAGTATGTAAGTATAGGCTCTCCAATGGCTTGTAGATCACTTAAGATCAGCAATATATGTGATTTAAAAGATGCTATTATGGAGGATCTGATATTCCTAGAACATTCGAGAGAAACATTATAGCTGGAGGGGAAATCTGTGTGTGTGTGCGAAGTCCCTCAGTCACGTCCAACTCTCTGCGACCCCATGGACTATTGGCTGCCAGGCTCCTCTGTCCATGGGATTCTCCAGGCAAAAATATAGGAGTGGGTTGCCATTTCCTTCTCCAGGGGATCTTCCGGACCCAGGGATCAAACCCGGGTCTTCTGCATTGCAAGCTGCTCCTTTACGTCTGAGCCACCAGGGAAATTTGAAACAATATCTGGTTTTAGGAATGATTATGGGATGCATTCCATTAATAATTGCATCTATTTATTCTTAAATTGTATTTATTTATTTTTGGCTGTGCTAGATCTTCGCTGCGACCAGGGGCTTCTCTCTAGCTGTGCTGCACAGACTCCTCATTGCTGTGGCTTCTCCTGTTGCGAAGCTTGGACTCTAGGCACCCAGACTCCACAGTTGTGGCACATGGATGTAGCTGCTCTGAAGCGTGTGGGATCTTAACCAGACCAGGGATTGAACTCACGTCTCCTGCATTGGTAGGTGGATTCTAAACCACGGGACCACCAGGGAAGTCCCTCCATGTCCTTTAGAAAAGTCCTTTCCCCAGAGATTTTGCTCCAGGGACTCTTGGTCTCCCCATCAGCACACCACAGTTCTGTTGGTCTAATAAGATGAATATCCACTCTCCCTGGACTGTTATGCCCAGGCTTCCACGGGAGAATAGACTCTTGCTTACCAAGTCAGCTTCTGGATGTTCCTTTTTTTTTTTGTGGATGGAGACATCAAACAGTGGGCAGACTAGAGAGGTCTAGAAGAATCCAGAGACAGTAGACAATCTACACGAAAATAAAGAGCTAATCGAGAAGAAGCTGGGAGAGAGCAAGAAATATCCACAAGGGCTAGGTGTCTGGAAGTTTAAGGGGCTCGGAGCAGCTATAGCATTTAAAGAGAAGAAAGGTTCAGAAGTGTGGCTATATTCACTGATCAGATCTTTGTTCTTTTTTGATCTTCTCAGTATTTAAATAAAATAGGAATTAATTTTGAAATTAGTTTAGATTATTTCTCCTGTGTGGCTGTGGTTTTGTTGTTTTGGAAGATGATAATGTGCAGAACTTGGGCCACATAGGAGCTCAGGATTTATTTGGGTTACCTTAAAAGGAAAGGGATCTGGGACTTTCCTGGCAGTCCAGTGGTTAAGACTCCATGCTTCCACTGCTGGGGGCGTGGGTTCAATCCCTGGTTAGGCAACTAAGATCCCGCAAGCCCTATAGTGCAGCCAAAAAAACCAGGAAATGAAAAGAATCTGATAAATCACTGATTCCTCCTTGTGAAATAGTTTAATATGTTACCACTCTGAAGTATTTATTTAAAAGAGGACTCCAAGAACAGAAACCTCTTTCCCCCCTTACCCCTTAGAATAGTGAAAGTATACTAGAATTTCAGAGGTAATGGTAGAGGACGATGACTCTTTCTTCAAAAAAGAAACCTGGTTTCATGTCGTCTTATCTGTACTATCCATGTGATTTCTCTGGTATCTGGTTCCTGGGGTCAGCTGGGCTTCCTCCCCTGGAGTTTATATCCGGCACCCAGTGATCAAGATAAACTTGTGACTACATGATTATATGTTGTTGTTTGAAAAAAAAAAAGTCTTTTGCCCTGCCTTCCTGCCTTCCTGCAAGCAAAAAAAGAAAACAAAGCACCCAGGTGCCTCAGTTGGACAGCATTTCTGCCCTCCATCCCTGCGTGCAGCGATCATGCCTTCCATCCGAGATCAAGGCCCAAGGTCTACAGAACAGTCAGTCTTTCCCTCCTCTTGATTTCTTGGCACAGCCTTTTCATACCCAGGTTGTGTGTGGGGGGGGGCCTTAAATAAACACAGTAGGATTTTGTTTTTGTTTTCATTTGTCTTGAAGAGTGAAGTTCTAAAGGGGTGGGGGGCAATCCAGTCAAACTTGACCCCGTATAGGCCAAAGAGAAGTGGTATGGAAGGATGTGAAGAGGAACTGGGAGATAAAAATGGGGTCTTGTGTGGAAACTGACTTCCTCTGGAAAAGCCTGGAACATCCTTCTCAAAGCCCAGTACAGACAAGCTCTTACAGCCATTCATTTGAAATGTATTCCTCTGAAATGTATTCCTCAGACCAGAGCTCCACGTGGTGCACAGGAGCACACCTGCACACACACACGCACGCACACGCATGCACACACACACACCTCTGTCTGCTGACAGATTGGGCCCGAAGAATCTGGCAGTCTGCATGGCCCATGGCAAAGCATCGGGCCTGTTCTCACTGTCTCCCTGGAGTCCCAGTGCAGACGCAGGTGCGCGTCAGTGCCTGCTCTAATTTTATCCCTGGTTGATGGGGGAGACTAACTGAGCAGCAGGGAGGCTGCTATTTTGGGTCTCTCCGTGGCTCTGGGTTATATAAAGCCTATTGCTGTGACCTGCACTGCTTTGCGGCTGTGTCTCACTCTTGCGCGTTCTGTCACAATATGTCATCAGTTCAGACATTCACACACACACACCCCCGGCGCTCTTGGGGAATGAGAAGGGAGGTGTGTGCTGGGGGAGTGTGTGTGTATGTGCTCCGCTCCTGGCGGCTCATGCAGGAGGAGGCCTGCTTTTACGCCTAGGAGGGGGGGATTGTACGTGAAAGAGGTTTGTTTTTGAAGGAAATGGAAAGATCTCTCTGATGGAGAAACGTGAGTGCGCGTGCTTTGGGCTTTAGGTCACAGCGTGTTTGTGAGATGATGTTGTGGGTCTGCTGTTGGCATGGAGATGAGAATAACTTCTATTTCAGTAACTCTTTTCATTTTGAAGGAACCCAAGAGTTTCATAAATTGTACACAAAGAGTTCTGCCTCTCAATGGCAGGGATTTTTTTTCCTCTGGAATTAGGAGCAAGCAGCTAGATGAAAACCTGAGCTTAGGCATGGGTGGATGGCAGAAGATGGCATTTCTTACATCACTGGGTACAAATCTTGCTGGGAAAAATTTTCTTGTAGATCAAAAAACCCTTATCTGGGAGGGGGCTTCAGGGCCGGGGGACATATGTGCACCCGTGGCAGATTCATGTCGATGTATGGCAAAAACCATCACAATTTTGTAAAATAATTACTCTCCAATTAAAATTAATTTAAAAAAATTTAAAAAAAAACCCTTTACTGTGTCAGTCTTGGGACTCCTGTGTAAAGACAGGCGCTTGCTAACTGAGTCATGTATGATATCTAATATGTCTTTGGTTCCCTCAGTATTGAATCTTAATAAATATTTTAAACTATATACATTTTGATGGATGAACACAGAAACCAAATGTAATACAGCTCATTAGTCTATGGATATGAAAGAAGCAGGTTTCCCCAAATATAAAGCATGCACTGAGAACAAGCCTAACAGAGCCTCATGAGATCGTCCCCCAGGTATTTGCCCTGCCCCCCCACTCCCCCAATACGAGTTGGGTCTATGCTTAGTGAGCTGCGGGTTTCTCATCTATAATCTCAGGGTATATTCTGGCTGACATGATGAAACCCACAAGGCATCCACTTTCCGGGGGAATGAATATTCCACACGGACGGACACAGCTTGGCTCCGGGAACCAGGCAGCATACGAGGCCTCCGGCGGGCGCTCGTGTTTCTGATTCGGGTTTTCCCGTCACCGGGCAGCTGCCACAGCAGCTGGGGCTCCCATTCTGAGTGACCTGACTGAGGCACTGTTTCCTCGCTGCTCTTTGAAAGGCACTGAAGACCCTTCTCTCCCTCCAGCCAAAGCCCTTTAAGGGATTTTAGAGAGAAGCACTCAGGCGCTTTCTATGAAGAAAAGAAGAATCTGGAAGCTTGCTACCATGGGCTGAAGAGAACGGGCGCTTCTGAGCCTTCCGGAGAAGGGAGCTGCTAAGGGAAGCAGGAAGGGGAACCGTCCCAGAATCAGAAACACGCTTGTAGGCCTGGATGAGGAAATGAAGCTGGGAATGGGGAAGGGATAAATGAATCACCGTGTGTCTAGTTTATTAATAATTGACTTTAGCAGAATCTCCCCACTCACGCCCCTCCCCCCACTCCTGGCTGAGGGGCAGGAGCTCACTACTCGGGCCCCCTTGGTGATCTCCTTGATGACCTCCAACTCCCCCTACCTGCCCTTGCCCCACCGGTGTCCAAGTGACCTTTCTAAAACGCAAAGCTGGTCACCCAAACTGTGTGAACTTTCTTCAAAGACTCTCTATTTCTGTCTCCAGAGAGAAGAGCCAAATGCATGAGCAGATCAACCTGGGGCCTAGTTCTCTCTCTGGCTTAGGTCACACAGCAACCCTCTTGACCCTCCCCAAAGTGGTCCTCCACCCACCCACCTCATGCCACTCCCTGACCCCTTAAACCTTACTGAAACACTTGTAATTCCCTGGATGGGCCAAACCCTCTTGTCTTCTACGTGTTATCATGGACTGTTCCATCTACCTGCAATGCCCTTCTAGTCATCCCCCCCTGCCCCCCAAGCTTCCCTTAGGCCTCAACTCCAGCATCACCTTCTCCAGGAAATTGTGTTAACCCCTCCATGCCTGAATCAAGTGTCTCTCCTCTGCATCCTTTGGTCACCTCTGCCCTAGTTTTTTTTTTTTTTTTAAGAAACTTTCATCTTTATTTATTTGTTTTATGTCTTAGACCTGGCCATGCAGGCATGGGGAATCTTAGTTCCCCGACCAGGGATTGCACCCATGCCTCCTGCCTTGGGCGTGTGGAGTCTTAACCACTACTGACTGCCAAGGAAGTCCTTGCCCTATTCTGCAATCTGTTCTGCCTAGACCATGGGTTTCTAGACGTCGAGGACTCTGCAACTCCTGACCTGGCCTGACGCTCAGCCTGCAATGGTGTTTGTTGAACGAACTACTGAGTTTGAGCTGAAGTCACATTTCAAAACTAAAAGTTCCTCAAATGTCATGAGAGATGGGGTTGGTGGGAAATGCTGATGAAGTTGAAGAGGAAAGGCCAGGTCCTGGGAAAACTGACTGTGAACAACACCAGTGAGCCCGTGACTGTCTCTGAAGCTCAAGACAGAGGCCTGCCCTGCCCACTGCCGTGTCCGGCAGGTAGGACTGTTGCTCGGGGCACACCAGGTAGTGCCAAGCTGGTGCCCTCATGGTGACCAGCCATCACTGGTCAGCATCTCCCTTGGTCTACACAGGAGCTGCCTCTGCTGCCCTCCACTCCACCATACTTCTGCGGGGTGTGGGTAGAGGACTTGCATACGGATTTCAGCTTCCCAGGTGGCACAAGTGGTAAAGAATCTGCTTGCCAATACAGCAGACATGACAGATGTGTGTTCCCATCCCTGAGTCAGGAAGATCCTCTGGAGGAGGGCATGGCAACCCACTCCAGTATTCTTGCCTGGAGAATCCCATGGACAGAGGAGCCTGGAGGGCTTCAGTCCATAGAGTTGCAAAGAGTCAGACACAACTGAAGCAACTTAGCATGACCCTCACGGAGGAACACAGGTCTCCTGCCACGCCCTCCCCGTAGTTGCGTCAAGAGTTAGCAAGGCAGCTGTGATTCCACCACAACTGCCGGAATCTCACGGCTCCATCCCAGGGGCCTGGGTGCTCCCTCTGCTCTGCCATACTCTGGAGAGGCTGGCATGGGGCATGGGAGAGAAGCCAGCATGCTGAGCACCTCACACTTGACTGAATTAGATTTAGCCAGCTTGGGTCAGGGAATTCAGTTCAGCAATTCTGGTGGTAGCTGACACTGTATATTTCTGAGGAAGCAGAGACAGGATCAGAGGAGGCTCCATAATACACATCAGATCTCAAACACACTGAGACAGGCTCTTTAATTAAATCCCCGATTCAGCTTTCACATAGGAAGGACTTGTTAAAAAGATGTTTAATCACCACTTAATTCATCTGTTTCAATATTCCCATTTTCTTTTATTGGGCTTTATTCAAGTCTACCTTTTCTACACTCTCTGCCCCAAATATTTCTATTTAACACGTTGTTGGAAGCTGCCTACTGATCTCCCAAAGACAGTTCTGTGTATGTGTGTGCACACGCATTGTCCTAGGTCCTCTGTCCCTCCCTGCTCTCAGAGTTGCCTCATGATAATAGAATAAAAATGATGTGGGCCCAGGAATAAACTGGCGATGGGGGAGGTGGGAACATAACCGGCATTTTTCTCGGAAACTTTCAGAATTTTAAACAGTGTCTTTCTTAGGCTTATGAATCCTGACAGACAGTCACCCTGTGCTGTGACAGAGAAGGAGCAGAGAGAGCCTGCGTGGACGGGAGCCGGGGGAGTAGAGAGGAAAGGAGGGCGGCTGTGGGCATGCTCACAATTTTAGAACAGCTGCGGTGCTTAGAGTAGCTCCCCCTGAATGAGATGACGCTGGGCCGCTTCAGGGAAAGGAAGAGAAAGAAGATTCCACTGCTGATGACGATGACGGGAGAGGGGACTCAGTTTACACCGTGAGTGGGTATTAAAGGATTATGTATTAAACACTGTTACCATCACCCAGAAAAGCATGTGCTGTAACTGCCAAGAAACCAATAATGAATTGGAACACCTTCCAGGGGTGAGAACAAGTTAAAACAATGTATTCTGAGTTCAATATGTAAGATATTTTGAAATTGGTAACACATTTGGACTGATGGGGCATTCTGAGGGAGAAATTTTAGAGGATCTCAAGCTTGTCAATTTATTTCGGTGTTTTTTTAAGTCACGTAGTAGGACTCTTCTTAGTGAAGATATTAGCCAATGTTTATTGAGTGCCAGCTACATGCCTGTTGCTCTTCTAAATGTTCTACGTCCATCAACTCAGGTCATCCTCATAACTTTATGAGCGGAGTACTCTTAATATTGGAGAAGGAAATGGCAACCCACTCCAGTGTTCTTGCCTGGAGAGTTCCACGGACAGAGTAGCCTGGCGGGCTACAGTCCATGGGGTTGGACATAACTGAGCAACTAACTTTCACTCTCACTCTTAATATTACCATTTTACAGATGGGGAAATAAAGCCACAGATAGATTAAGTAACAAGCTCAAGACCACAAAGCTAGCCAGTGGAAGAGCTAAGATCTGGATTTAGGCATTCTGGCTCCAGATTCTAAACTTATGACTGCTCTTCCATACCATCTTTGTAATAGCTCATGTGTCCTTTTAAAACTGTTGATGGTATGCAAAGCATTTTACCTCAATGCAAAAGAATGCAAGAAGCTATGTGGAAATCCTGTATGGACTACAGCATGACATCATTATTAATACATGCTTATGGATCCAGGTCAGTCATGTCACCTTCAGGACTTAGCAGCAAGTCCATGGAAGCCTCAGAGTGAGTCTCATTTCTAGTTGGCCTCCCCCAAAGGATTCAACAAGCCATCCTTCTATCTACTGAGCACTGACTTTGTGGCAGGCATGTCAGACACACTGTACTAGGCTCTGGATATAAAACTGGGACTAAGGCATAGTCCTTGTCCTCAAGGAGCATGTAATACATGGACATTTCTCAACCAGTGGCCAACAGGTTAAAAGTGTAACAATATCCTAAGGGCCAATGACCACCTGTTGTCCATTTGTTACTTGCCTCAGATGTGTGGATAATTCTTGTTTGCTGGAGGTCTTAGGGCAGCTCAACCACTGGCCAAGTGGGCAACCATCCCTGGAAGTCACTTGTGTTCAGAAATGTTTCCCCAGCCTTCTGCCAAGAACTTGAAGTTCTCACCAGGGAACTGACATGGAGGGATGTCAAAGATGGTACGGACAATGTTGAGGGATGTCAAAGATGGTACCAACGTTGATACGGACAACAGTGAGCAGAATGTGTGACGTGAATCCATTGTGGTTTAAATAAAATATATAGAATAAATATACAGAAAGGTTTAGGACTAGTTTCCAGGGATCAGCTTGTGGACCTGAAAAGTTCAGGGGTGCCTAAGTCAGGCAAGGCTTCATCTAAAAGTTCCAGGACTCACCTATGGAATGAGAGGTAGATTCAACTCCATGTGCAGCACAGGGATTGAGAGTAGGAAGGGGTGATTCCCTGAAGGAAGATGAGAGGTTCAGCCACCAGGAGAAGCAGGAAAGAGTGTTGGGAGGTAAAGCAAGAAGTCTACCACATCAACTGAGGGAGACATGCATTTCAGAGGAAGACCTGATGGGGCCACATCACTTCAACTAATTTATTTCCTTGAACATTTCCTCGTCAATATCCCTCACATCCAGACCTACCCTGGAGTGGAGCAAAGAAACAACACACTTTCTTTCTGCTCAGGGAAGGGCAAATTATAAACAACTGTTTAGATCTAGAGTGGCTGGCACTAGTGACCTGGAAATCAGGAGACTCGTGCAGGGAGGAATAAGTAGGAGAAAGTGAAGGCTTGAATACACAGGAGAAGATCAAACTCAGGATGTCAGGAACTTATACCTGGATCCTCAGGGTGCCAGCTTTGTGACTGCTTTTCAGATACACAGACTGTAAGTCTGGAATCTCAAACAGACCCTGAGACAGGCAGGGAAAGCAAACTAGGGCAGTGGGCTGCTTCATGGAACCCAAGACACATGCACCCCTGAAGGAGGCAGCTGTCACCCACTATTACAACATTTCTCCTTCCAGTTCAGTTCAGTCACTCAGTTGTGTCCGACTCTTTGCAACCCCATGGACTGCAGCACGCCAGGCTTCCCTGTCCATCACCAACTCCCAAAGCTTACTCAAACTCATGTCCATTGAGTCGATGATGCCATCCAACCATCTCATCTTCTGTCGTCCCCTTCACCTCCTGCCATCAGTCTTTCCCAGCACCAGGGTCTTTTCCAATGAGTCAGTTCTTCGCATCAGGTGGCCAAAGTATTGGAGCTTCAGCTACAGCATCAGTCCTTCTAATGAATATTCAGGACTGATTTCCTTTAGGATGGACTGGTTGGATCTCCTTCCACTCCAAAAGACTCCCAAGAGTCTTCTCCAATGCCACAGCAAAAGCATGAATTCTTTGGTGCTCAGCTTTCTTTATAGTCCAACTCTCATATCCATACATGACTACTGGAAAAACCATAGCTTTGACTAGATGGACCTTTGTCAGCAAAGTAATGTCTCTGCTTTTTAATATGCTGTCTAGGTTGGTCATAGCTTTTCTTCCAAGGAGCAAGCATCTTTTAATTTCATGGCTGCAGTCACCATCTGCAGTGATTTTGGAGCCCAAGAAAATAAAGTCTGTCACTTTTTCCTTTGTTTCCCCATCTACTTGCCATGAAGTGATGGGACCAGATGCCGTGATCTTAGTTTTCTGAATGTTGAGCTTTAGGCCAACTTTTTCAGTCTCCTCTTTCACTTTCATCAAGAGGCTCTTTAGTTCCTCTTCACTTTCTGCCATAAGGGTAGTGTCATCTGCATATCTGAGGTTATTGATATTTCTCCCAGCAATCTTGATTCCAGCTTGTGCTTCATGCAGCCCAGTGTTTCTCATGATGTACACTGCATATAATTTAAATAAGCAGGGTGACAATATACAGCCTTGACATACTCCTTTCCCAATTTGGAACCAGTCTATTGTTCCATGTCTGGTTCTAATTGTTGCTTCTTGAGCTGCATACTGATTTCTTAGGAGGCAGGTAAGGTGGTCTGGTATTGAATCTCTTTAAGAATTTTCCACAGTTTGTTGTTCTCCCCACAGGAAGGTTGTAAACCCAGATTGGACGTGCATGCACACATATGTGAGATCTCTCTGTTTCTAAACATTTGCAAAGAAGCGAATTTAAAAATACATTATGTGGGTTGGAACAGAAAAACATGTCCATCGGTTAGAATCTGCCCATGGACTCTTGATTTGTGACATCTGAAAGAGCCATAGCGTCACAGAGCGAATGCAAATCCTTTCTCTGTTTGTACAATTTCGAATCTGTGTGCTAACCCGCGCCCAAGTCAACAAACACCCAGTGACAGCCCACTGCCCACAGTTCAGCCCTTTCATCTACACTATCTAACTAAAATCTGAAAAACACCATGTGGGCCAGGAAAGGAGAGGGAACAAGACTGTGAGAACTGTATTTTCATTTCCTGGCGGGGGTGTGGTTAAGTTCAACTTCGATGTGATTCTAACCGTCAGAGGGTTTTACATTCGATTTCCTGTTTCCTTTTCTTAATAAAGAAAGGAAAAGCAGCCCCCGCAGCAACGGTAGGCTGAGTTCCATAGGAAGACACCATGGGAGTTCCCATTTGGCCACAAGCAACATCGAAACATAACCCCTGCTACCTGGTAAAGAGCAACATGCAGAAGACCTGTGGGTTACACAGTTGCTCAGGATTGTTTTGATCACCTGTAGCAACTTTCCACTCACTCATTAAACCAGTGACCAAAGTCCTCTGTGTTCAAGTTGCTGGAACCATTTCCCACGAAAGCTTTAGAAAATAATAATGGTGAGGTGCTTCACATGTCTCTAACCTCATATAAACTCTCTAAGAATTATCCCCATTGTACAGAGGAGAAAACTTGGAGGAGACTTGGAAGAGTTCAGATAATTTGTCCAAGTCACTTGTAAGTCACCCAGCTGGAGTTCCTTTCTTTCATTCCTCGGGTAGTTAGTGGTCACCTGTTTATTGAGCCAAGCACTGCAAAAATATTTATGGCTGAAAGTAGATAAGCTCAAAATGATTCTCACTTGCAGAAAATAACCTCTGTATAGAGGCTACCTTTGGAATGTTTATCTTGAGCTTTCTTTCATTTGTTCAGACACTTGGTGAATATCTTACTGTGTCCAGAATTGTAGACTGAGTGCTGAGGGG
This sequence comes from Bos mutus, assembly GCF_027580195.1. Taxonomy (NCBI): domain Eukaryota; kingdom Metazoa; phylum Chordata; class Mammalia; order Artiodactyla; family Bovidae; genus Bos; species Bos mutus. The sequence goes on along the minus strand of NC_091626.1, from coordinate 22,270,484 downwards.
TATATGCTGACCTTGACTTTCAAAAGCTTATAGTTTAGGAGGGGAGACAGAGCCAATACAACAAAATGTTTGAATAATAATATAAAATGATGCACAATTAAGTGTCCAAGGAGATGGCCCAGATGAAAATCTCGAGGGATGCGAGACTACTTTGGGCTGGACTGGTTGGGACAGCAGAATAGAGGAAAAGGTCTTGAGGGAAGGATAGAGTGGGGATGAATACAGTAAGTGTGCAAGAGAGAACGGTAAAGCACAGCATACACAAAGGAGGAAAGACTATGGTAATGCTGCATAACTTGGTGTGTAAGTGCTCTGCTCTGGCAGTCAACATGATACGGTCTCAGGTGTGAAATTCAGAATTGACACCTTTCTTCTTGTGTGATCCTGTATCAATTACTTTACTTGTATTGAGCTTCAGTTTCCTAACCTGTGAAGAGGGCATCGTGAATGAAGGAAGCAGATAAAGCAGTGCCTGGCACGTGGCGAGCCTTCAGGAGCAGCTAGAATTATGAATATGAATATGGTCTCTTGGAGGGGGTACCTTGTGGCTGTTCCATCTGAATAGTGGAGAGAGGTCTGTGGCTAACCCCAAACCATAACGTAAGAGCCGAAAGGAGGACTGGAAACTCTACAGCCATGAACTGAAAGCAGCAAGTATCAGCCCTAGGATCGGATAACACAACCAAACCACAAATGTGCTGCTCAGGGCTTTAAAGTTTGACGGCAGGCAAGACCCACTGTAAACTTACTCTATGTGAAGGAGTCAAACCACAATTTTTTTTTCTTTTTTTCATCAGACTTCACAGGAAATACAGATTTGAGATAAGCTACCCCTCCGCCTTGACTCTCCTTCGTGGCATTAACTCACCCATTAAGTGGCTCACTTTCTTTCCTGAGCCCATACCATCAGCAGCTTATATTTAGTAGGCCAGTGGATTTGTGTTGCTGTTATATTAGAAGTTAAATCTATTAAGACATGGTTTGCAGTCAGACTGAGATGATAATCTAAGAAAAGGAAGGTGCAAGTCCCCAGGACACAGTGTGTGGCTTTTTTTAAACGTTATTCTGCCATCAGTAATCCCCTACATTGCTGTTGCTCAACAATTATTTTGGGTTTCATGACTTTCAACCTAACCTCTGTGCCCAACAGGGATGATCTGTATCGAGGTGTTGACAACAGTTTCTCAGCAGCTGTTACAAATTAATAGCTTTGGCTCCCTTCCCAAGTGGACCCATTAAAATTCTCAAGAAAATTGGCTTTAAGGAATTTCCCAAAGACTCCTGACCTAGTCAAAAGAGATCTTTTCCCCCCTCATTCTAAGAGTACCGATCCTGGATCTCTTCAGGGAGAACTACATAAAGACTGAATGACAGGGACTTCCCTGGCAGTTCAGTGGTTAAGACCCTACGCTCCCAGTGCAGGCGGCCTGGGTTTGATCCCTTTTTGGGGAACTAAGTTCTGACGTGCTGCAACTAAGCCCATGTGCTGAGCTGCAACTGCCAAGCCCACGCACTCTAGGGCCCACGTGCCACAACTAGAGAAGCCCAGTGCAGCCAAAATGAATAAATAAATAAAAATAAACTATATTAAAAAAAATAAAACAACTGACAGCCAGAGAACAAGGAATATAAACAGTTGCTTAGCGAGTGAGTTTACAGTCAGTTTTCAACAAACATATATCCAGGAAAAGATGGATGCCAAGAGATAAACTATCACAGCAACAATAATGCCCAACATTTATTGAGCATATTTTTGCACACATACATTATCTCAGTGTCCTCCCAACAATAGTATAAGGATGGTACTATTGTTATGCCCATTTTACAGATAAGGAAACTGAGGCCCAGAAAAATTGATTAATTTGGAAGATAAATACTTTGCAAGTGAGTGTCAGAGTTAGGATTAGAACCCAGGAAGTCTGGCTCCAGGGATGGTGTTCTTAAACAGTACTGGGGAGTGTGTGTCTTATTGAGAGGAGGTGGAGGGAGAAGAGGTGCTGTAAAAGGGCCAGAAATAGAAGGATACCTTGAGGATTTTGGCTTTGGTCTGGCATGATGCTGTCCCAGTCACTGAATAGATGGACAGGGGCATATTCAGACAAATACTCAGAAATATGACATAATTTTATACCTAATCTCTGACCCATATCCATTTCTGTTCTTGTAGAGTCAGCCAGTCTCCAGCCCAGCTTTAGACTTCTAGCAGGAGACCTAGTTAGCCTAAGAGAATTAATGAAGCCATCTCTGGCTCATGGAGAACCAGAGTGGTCAGTGAGAGCCTGGGGGCCAGAATCTACTTCTAAAGAGGTGGACCATCCCCAGTAAACTGGATCTGGGGGCTTTGAACCCCTCCCAGACCAATATGGAAATGTCTCAGGACTTCGCCCTGGACCCACGTCTCCACTGACTCTGAGGGAAGGGCCTCCACTTTGCTCTGGGTAATTAAGAGCACAGTCTCAGGAGTCACCCAGTCCTGGGTTTGAATCTCACTCATGGCCTGTGCAAACTTGGGGAAATGAACTGTGCCTACAGTCTTCCATCTGTCAAATGGGGATAATAATAGAACCTACTTCGTAGGGTTGTTATAAGGATTAAATAAATGAATCCATATCAGCCATATAAAGCATGCTAAGCACTCAATAACTGTGGGCGATGGTAATTATCTACACCCTGTCTCCATTTAAAAAGTAATTCGGTCTTGAGCCCACAGTGTACATTATCACATCTGGTAGGGAGAGGCCTGGTGAACAAAGCCTGTGGCCTTGCCAGGCCCTGCAGCCATGTGCTTGGGCCTCTCTGGAAGAGGAAATGGTTTCATCACCCACTGTCTGGGTCACGACCACTTTCTTCAGGGAAGGGCTCTGTGGCCTCGTCTGCTGGATGGGCTTGGTTACGACGAGCACCCAAGCCTGGCTCTGCCACCCACTCCCCCGACCTGTGGAGAGGCACACACCCACCTGCCCAGTAGAATGCTCTTCCATGCATGCCAAGCTCTCTGGTGCAGGCGAGGATCCCATGGAAGCTAGTGCACTTCTGCAGGTTCTTCTACTGACCTGGCTGGATGACCATGGCTGTCACCATCATCAAGATAATGCCTGCATTCAGCGAAAGGCTCTCGAGGGTCCAGGGCAAGAGAAGTTTCTAGACGTGGTAGAAAGGCCCTTTTCAAGCTGACTTGGGAGCCTCGGAAGTAAAGTGTGGAGATGACGGGGTGGGGCCTGGGGACTAGGTCTGTGTCTGATCCCCGTGGTGTCTTTAGTCCCCTGCCCAGTGTTGGCTCCCTAGGAACAGCACAGCACGTAGTGGTTAAGCATGTGGGCTCTGGAGCCAGACAGCCTGCTGTCTTGGCACTGTCTTATTAGCTGATGACCTCTGGCAATTTCCTTTTTTTAAAAAAGAATTTTTAGTTTTTTTATGGCTGTGTTGGGTCTTAGTTTTGATGGGCAGGCTCAGTAGTTGTGGTGCTTGGCTTAATTGCCCTTCGGCAGGTGGGATCTTAGTTCCGCCACCAGGGATGAAACCTGAGTCCCCCGCATTAGAAGGCAGATTCCTAACCACTAGACCACCAGGGAAGTCCCCCTCTGACAATTTCCTTAACTTCTCCCTGCCTCTGTTTTCTTATCTGTAAAAAAGGAGGATGATAATAATAATACCTCCATACCTCTTCAAGTTGTTGTAAAACTTGAGTTTTCAAAAAAGTGCTTAGAACACAGTCAGGCATGTGATAGGGTTAAGTGTTAATTGTTATTTCCCACATGTTAGGGACTTTAGTTCTAAATAGAGGCTTAGGTAAGTAATGGTGCAAATCCAGATTTATAGACTAAGTCTATTTGATCTTGAAGTCTGCTCTCTTTGAATGCTACCACTGTGTATGAAAAGAATACCTTACCTTGGATACTTTAAGAAGGCCCAGATTTCAACTTCAGGAACAAGAGTCCCCCGAAAAGTGAAGTCGCTCGCTCAGTCGTGTCCAACCCTTTGGGACACCATGGACTATAGCCCACCAGGCTCCTCCATCCATGGGATTTTCCAGGCAAGAGTACTGGAGTGGGTTGCCATTTCCTTCTCCAGAGGATCTTCCTGACCCAGGGATTGAACCCAGATCTCCCGCATTGCGGGTAGATGCTTTACCGTCTGAGCCACCAGGGAAGTTCCCCGAAGTAGAACACAATTGTCAGACCTTGGATTTTTGTTTTAGATAGAGAAGTTAAACTGCCTCCGGGTAGTAGGGATTTAGTCCAAAGGGACGGAATCAACCGTGCCCTGGTCCCAGATCCCAGGGCAAGTCTAGTAAGCCTGCCCTTTGACCTGAATCTGGGTGACGTTAGTAATACAGGAATAGGTGAAATGCCAGCCACACTTGGCTGGCCCATAAAAAGGAAATACTTCCCACACCTTGCTTTTGCACACCGAAGGCCCCCAGGTAAAGGCATCCCCGCCACAAGCCTCTGGCTTTAATGTCTGGGTGTGACTGCAGGAACCACCCAGTACAAACCGGAGTGAACCGGCTGCCCTTTCCCTACTCGGCTGCCAAGTCAAACAGAACACAGAGAACACAAATAGAATCGTCACAATAAACTGGTTGTTGGAGGCAGACACAAGAGAACCCACTCCCTGGCACGGCCACCCTCTTTGCGGGTCCAGACATGAGGTGCTCCGAGGGCTGAAGAAGGTGTGGCCCATGGGCATTCCTGCCCAGCGAGAAACCCTCTGACTTGTCTGTACTCACTGCCACCCACATGGATCCCTCCAGGGGCTGCTTGCCAAGACGGGAGGGAGGAGGGTGTCCCCCAAGCTCTGGACCGGAAAATGCCCTTCCCACCCACTCGACTAATGTTAAGGAGGGAACTTTTCAGACACTTTACAATCCTAAAGGCATCTGTGGCTTTGGAGGAATTCGTGCTGGACGTGCTTCTCTGAAGGGTCAGGCATGGGGGAGGAGAGAGAAGAAGCAGGGACCAGGCCCAAGTGACAGCTTCAGGTAAATCTGGGCGGAGGTCTCCAGGTAGCCTGTGAACTTAGGTGGTGCCCTCCCTAGCCTGGGGCAGGTCAGAGTCTCCCAGAACTCGCCCAAACATTTCTGCTGTGTGTGCTCTGGGGCATGTCTCTCTTTGCCTCTTGGATCTCAGGCCAATGAGGAAATAGAGGCGAGTCCTAGGAGGCTGGGACGGAGCCCTGTTTTTACTTTGTGGTGTCAGCACCTTTTCATGAAGTTCTAGCAGATCTCGCAAAAGATCTTTAATCTCTTCTCTGCCTTTTTGAAGAAATAAATTTTGTTAAAAAAGGGGCGAGAGTTTCCCTGTGGAAAGGTAAACTGTAACGTCACCCAGGTGGAGGTTTTCTGTGCATTTCGCCTCATCTCATGGGAATGCAGGAAGAGCAGATACTCTGAAAATGGACATCTGAGTTGGAAGACTGGCTCTGTACCACATCCTTGGGCAAGTTGCTTAACTGCTTGAGCCTCAGTTTCTTTGGTAGTAAAGATGGGGACAAGAAGACTTAGTTCACAAGGAATGTTGGAACGATAAAATGATATCTCATTTATGAAAGCAAAGAACATTCTATATAGTTTGGCACATCAAAGGGCCAGATCAACCTTGCCTTCAGTTATTTTCTTCCCCCACACTCTTTGTCAGTGGCTTGCTGGGTTCTTGATGGGCCTGAAGAATTGGAAAAGAGATCTAGAAAGAGGTAGAATCTTACGTAAACAAAACTGTCTTATTCTAACTTAAAGTTTAAAGTGGGGAAGATAAGGACTGCTACTCCACTTTCTAGCCGGTAAGATAGGTTATTTATATGTCTGTGGGTAGATCATTTCAGTGCTTTACAGTCTCATCTGAAACAAAGCACAAATCACTTCATTCTTACGCCCAAATTGACTCAATCTAATCTATCCACAAGTTGGACCTTTCCATTAACCCTACTTTGGCCACCTGATTCGAAGAACTGACTCACTGGAAAGGACCCTGATGCTGGGAAAGATTGAAGGCAGGAGGAGAAGGGCACGACAGAGGATGAGATGGTTGGATGGCATTAACAATTTCCATGGACATGAGTTTGAGTAAGCTCCGGGAGTTGGTGGTGGATAGGGAGGCCTGGCGTGCTGCAGTCCATGGGGTCACAAAGAGTCAGACACGACTGAGCAACTGAACTGAACTGATTAACCTAACTTGAGATTTCTTCCTTTTCCATATGCTTTATGCTCTCGGTGTTGTACTATGGGGGTGTGGGTGGTGTGGGGAGTACAACCGATATTCTCAAAGGGGTCTAGTTTGATCATCAGTAAACAGGAAAAAGTCAAAACTATCATTACCTTCCTGAAAATGTCAGAATTAGTAAACTGCTGCCTTGCCCACAGTGCTGGGATAAGCAGAGTCTGCATAAGGCTTGAATATGTGTCATGGGTCTCAACTATTATCTGGGGATTTTTGTTTCTAAGTGGAGATGATGGCTTTGTTCAACTCACTAAGCCCTTCCTCCTGTGTTCAGCCAACGTTTGCAGAAGACTGCCGTCTTTTAGTAAGTAGGAACCAGACAGGAAAAACATTATGGTAGAGATGGGTGGATGGGGCAAGGGTTTGAGGAGTGCTGGCCAACTGGGTACACACCTGGGGAGTGGCAAGAGAGTGGGAAGGGAATCGAGGGAGAACTGTTTAGAGAAGGGAGTCAGGGAAGTGAGTAATAGGTAGGTCAGAGGATGGAGCAAGGGAATGTTGAAAGGGAACGGATATGCTCTGTGGGCAGGTAGTAAATATCTGAATGGGAGCACAGGGAGGCCTAGCATGGGGTAACAGGGAGGCAACCCTCAGGGGCTGATTTGTCAGTGATGGAAAATGGGATTGGATGTGCGTTGGTGCAGGCATAGAGGGATCTCAGACCAACTCCAAACACCATTCATTTTAATGAAATGCTTCGTCTTTATGTTTCAGCCATCAGAAACAGATGCTGTCATGCTCACTGCCATGGCTTATTTTGAATTCCAGCAACTAACACCCCTTTGGCTTTTCCTCAAAAATAAAAGTCACAGTTTAAATTCAGCTGAGCTTGAACATTATGATACTTGGAGAAAATTGAAAGTCCTGGCCCCTTCGGCTGTACCATATCATTCAACTGCAACATTCTGTTCAGGGTGGTTGCCCTCACATAGTCATCTCAACCCTTCACTGCCCTGTTAGCTGCTTTGGTTTTATTTACAATTTGTTGCCACAATATTCCTGTAACTGTTTCCAGAGTTGAGTGAAGAAAAAGGAGGCTGGCACACAGATTTCTCACACTGGAGTTAGCTTCTATCAGTTCAGTTCAATTCAGTTCAGTTGCTCAGTTGTGTCCAACTCTTTGCCACCCCATGAATCACAGCACACCGGGCCTCCCTGTCCATCACCAACTCCCAGAGTTCATTCAAACTTATGTCCATCGAGTCTGTGAGGCCATCCAGCCATCTCATCCTCTGTCGTCCCCTTCTCCTCCTGCCCCCAATCCCTTCCAGCATCAGAGTCTTTTCCAATGAGTCAACTCTTCACATGAGGTGGCCAAAGTATTGGAGTTTCAGCTTTAGCATCAGTCCTTCCAATGAACACCTAGGACTGATCTCCTTTAGAATGGACTGGTTGGATCTCCTTGCAGTCCAAGGGACTCTCAAGAGTCTTCTTCAACACCACAATTCAAAAGCATCAATTCTTTGGTGCTCAGCTTTCTTCACAGTCCAACTCTCACATCCATACATGACCACTGGAAAAACCACAGCCTTGACTAGATGGACCTTTGTTGGCAAAGTAATGTCTCTGCTTTTTAATATGCTATCTAGGGTCATAACCGGAGAAGGCAACGGCACCCCACTCCAGTACTCTTGCCTGGAAAATCCCATGGATGGAGGAGCTTGGCTGGCCACAGTCCATGGGGTCACTAAGAGTTGGATACGACTGAGCGACTTCACTTTCAGTTTTCACTTTCATGCATTGGAGAAGGAAATGGTAACCCACTCCAGTGTTCTTGCTTGGAGAATCCCAGGGACAGGGGAGCCTGGTAGGCTGCCATCTCTGGGGTCGCACAGAGTCGGACACGACTGAAGCGACTTAGCAGCAACAGCAGCAGCAGGGTCTTAACTTTCCTTCCAAGGAGTAAGCGTCTTTTAATTTCATGGCTGCAGTTACCATCTGCAGTGATTTTGGAGCCCAGAAAAATAAAGTCTGACACTGTTTCCACTGTTCCCCCATCTATTTGCCACGAAGTTATGGGACCAGATGCCATGATCTTAGTTTTCTGAATGTTGAGCTTTAGGCCAACTTTTTAAGTCTCCTCTTTCACTTTCATCAAGAGGCTCTTTAGTTCCTCTTCACTTTCTGCCATAAGGGTGGTGTCATCTGCATATCTGAGGTTATTGATATTTCTCCCGGCAATCTTGATTCCAGCTTGTGCTTCTTCCAGCCCAGCGTTTCTCATGATGTACTCTGCATAGAAGTTAAATAAGTAGGGTGACAATATACAGCCTTGACGTACTCCTTTTCCTATTTGGAACCAGTCTATTGTTCCATGTTCAGTTCTAACTGTTGCTTCCTGACCTGCATATAGATTTCTCAAGCTTCTATAGTCAAGACCAAATTAAGCAACGGAGAAATCAAACTTCACTTCCTACTGACCTAGGTTTTTTAGAGCCTTCCCATTTTTCAGTATCAGGGACCTCAGGGGCTGCTAGCGGCTTCCCAGGTGGCGCTAGTGGTAAAGAACTGGCCTCCCGATGAAGGAGACTTAAGAGACCCGGTTGGATTCCTGGGTTGGGAAGATCCCCTGGAGGGGGAAATGGCAACCCAATCCAGTATTCTTGCCTGGAGAAGCCCATGGACAGAGGAGCCTGGCGGTTTACTGTCCATAGGGTCGCAAAGACTCATACACGACTGAAGGGCTTCTACATTTTCTCTTTCCAACTCTTGAACACGGTTCCCTCCCTCTAATCTTCAACAAAGCTCTAAACAATCAGTGTCTAAAGTTCTATTTCTTTTAACGTATAAAAGCTAAATCCAAACTTCTTTATGAAAGTCGTGTCCGACTCTTTGTCCATAGAATTTTCCAGTCCAGAATACTGGAGTGGGTAGCCAGTCCCTTCTCCAGGGGATCTTCCCTACTCAAGAATCCAACCCACGGGTTTCCTGCGTTGCAGACAGATTCTTTTTACCAACTGAGCTATCAGGGGGATGATTCCCCTTGATTCCGGAGTTTACTCCAAGAGTGGGAAAGTTTCCAACGCTGGGTTTTTTTCCCCTATCTCCTGCGCAAGGCAAGTTTGGCCAAGTGGTTGTTTTGTGGGCCGCTGTCTGGAGGAGACGGCGGTTCCGGAGGTCACCCTGACAATTATGGCCAACTAAGGGTGGAGGGGCTGGTCTGGGTTTGGCCCTCAGTCTGGAGTCACAGGCAGCACAGAGAGATCTTGGCTCAGGACCTGGGGCTGAAGCGTGCTGGGGCAGCCTCGGGGGTGTCCTGGCTTTCCACGGGCTTGGGGAACCCTCTCTGGCCCGGGGGCGGGAGCCACTGTTCCACAAACTGGTTATGGCTCCACTGCCGCCTCAGCACTTTCTAATTCCGGCTCCAAACAACAACAGCCAGCAGCTGCAGCCATAGCAACAAGCCCCGCCCACCCGGCCTCGCTCCCGGCAAGCGGCACGTGACGGCGACGCCTGCGTCGCTCCCTCCGCCCCTGGCGCTGCGGGAGGGCGGGGAGATGACGTGTACTCAGTCGTCTCCTTGGATATAATGCAAAGACGTCAACGTCGCCCAGTGTTTAGTGTGTAACGTTCCTCCGTCTCTATGGGAACGTCAGGCGGCCAAACACCGACCCCAGCAACAGGCTTCTGATTGGCCCGTAGCTTCCCAAGGCGGAGCTTCATCTTCCGCGCCCTCTCTGCTGTGTTGCTGTTTTGGTTGTTTGTGTCCCCCTTGTTTATTTCTCTAACAGATCCTGGAGGTTGGGGTCTGAGATTCCCATCGCCAAGGATGGAAACCAGGTGGAAATGTGCCCAACGTGCAGCTTTCGCCTACCGATTACAACCCAACAGATGACCAAGTCCCTTCTGAGAGTGCAGGGCCGAGGCCCAGCGTCAATCACAGCCCAGTACTTGGTGTTTCACCCTCTGACCGCCCCCCCTCCACCCATCAGCATCACATTTGAGGCTATTACCCTTTCAGCCTCATCCCACAAACTGTGTTGCCTTCACACTTAAACTTGTTTATGCTCTCAAGGGAGCGGGGCCGGGGTGGGGGGTGCTTTCATACATAATGCCAGGATTCAGTGCTACTCCCTGCAGAATTTGGCTACATTTTTTTCCATCTGGTCTTAATTCTGTTGAATGACATCATTGGTTTGTCGTCCCACCCATAGGTGCCCAGGTTTCCTGTAGCCTGAACAGACACCAAAGAATCCCCAAAGACCTGCGTGGGTGCTTCAATTCGTGGGCTAGTTGAATATTAGGCTTCTCTCCCTACCCAGTTTAATTCAAAACTGGGGGGCATTTGACTTTTCCAAAAGAGACAGAAATAAATTGAGGACAGAAATGGAGGAGTGTTAAAATCTGCTGTTAAAATCCCATATTTCTTGATATATATAATAGCAGTAAACATTCTGAGTCCTGAATGTCTCCAGAAACAGTTTTAAGCTACCCTGGGCTCCCATCAGTGAAACCAGGTTAACATCTGGCAAGAGATAGTGATCTAGCCTCAGGGTTTTCAGTCAAGTTGTGCCCAAAAGAATGCCTTAAAATCTCAAGTTATGGTGTCAAACATAATAAATTTTCACCAACTAGCTCATGCACATACAAGTCAGATGTTTCATAAAAGGTTTAGATGACCTGATAATATGTTTTCAAAACCCAGAGAGTGAGTGAGAGAAAGAGAGAGAGAGACCCTGACGCAACCTCAAGTTAAAAACAAGGAAAGAAAAGTACTTTTGTAGATTGGAATCGATAAGGAGTAAGGAGGATACCTATTCGCTCTGTTCTAATTTTAACCTACCTTTCCCCCTTTATCTCCTCTGGTAAATAGTCTTGCTAACTGTCCTCCCCCTGCCCCTAGGCCAGCCTCATAGCCTATAATTTCCTTCAGAGATGTGAGTGAAATTAAATGAAATTGGGAGCCTGCTTAATTCAAATAGGACTAAAGGGCACAGCTCTGTATCATAATGAACTTCATTTCGATTAAGTCACAGGGACTGCAAGTGCTATTTACTATTTACCGAGTAAATATATTAAATTGCCAGGCAAGTCTCCCTCTTGTCCTGACACTGCCAGGGAATATTTGAAAGTCTGATATAAGATCATTTTAAAATGATCAAACATCTCTTTCTAATTCTATCATCTCTCTTTATGTTTCCAGGAATACAGAGTGTCTTGGTCTCTGAGAGCCAATATATCTGGGTTACATCAAAAGAGGAATAATGAGGCAATCTTTGTACTGTTCAATGAAAATGACCTGAAAAGCTGGAAGAGGTGGCTGAAGGCATTTTCTCAGTTTGGATGAGGAAGTGGGGTGGAAGGTGGAAGATGACAGAGTCTCCAAGTGACTAGATTTGACTCCAGCATGTGAACTGGATTTTATGATTCTGTCCAAGGGCATCAGTTATAACTTTAGAGCTTCCATGTCTTTTTCCATCTCCCAGACTTATTTCCTTTCTTCTTAGTTCTTTTGTTGTTGTTGTTCTTTTTTAAAAAAAATTATTTATTTATTTTAATTGGAGACTATTTTACAATATTGTAGAGGTTTTTGCCATACATTGACATGAATCAGCCATGGGTGTACATGTGTTCCCCATCCTGAACCCCTCTCCCACCTCCTTCCCCATCTCATCCCTCAGGGTCATCCCAGTGCACCAGCCCTGAGCACCCTGTCTCATGCATTGAACCTGGACTGGCGATCTATTTCACATACGATAATATATATGTTTCGATGCTATTCTCTCAAATCATCCCACCCTTGCCTTCTCCCACAGAGTGTTGTTCTTTGGACCCAAATATAGTCGTGGGCCATGGTATGTAGCCCAGGGAGTCACAATTTAATTAAATACCATTACATTTGGCATGTAATTCAGGAAATACCAAGTAGATTATAGTTTTGATGGTACTGAAAGCAGCAGTTTGTTTCATACGAGTTTACATGCACACACACACATGTACAGATCCTTTCTGCCCAGTGGTTTGGCTGAGCCGCTCCATTTAGCTGACCAGTTTCAACCTAAGGACCGTGATGTCCTGCTAGACTACTGATTTCTTCAAACCACAAGACAATTAATCTCCCCAGCCTATTTCCTCATCTATAAAGTGGGGTCTGGAGAACTCACTGACCCCACCGGTTTGCTCTGACCTCAGAGCTTTGTAATGATGTAGTGATCATTAATGGGCACTGTGGAAACACCAAACGGTATATAAATGCTTGATCATTATTAATGGGTGCAGTTTTCCCCAACGCCTCCTGCCTTAGTACTGAGTGGAACCTACACCCATCAGGTTTCCATAGCAAAAGGGCCTTGACCCAGGCCAGAAAGTGTAGGAGCAATGACCTCCATGGCCTTCCCAGGCCCAAGTGCACACCGGGCCTCTTCCACACCCTAGCCATGACTGAATTCAGCTTGTTGTTCACATTCCTCAAGTCTGGCTTTCCTTAGTTGTAAAAATGAAAACATTACTACCTGCCCTGCTTACCTGTCAGGATTCATATGAGGCCCACTCCAGGTAACTCTTGTGAAAGAGCTTCGAAAACTGTAAAGCAGAAGGCATTTTCCAGTTTTAAAATGTCTTATGAAGTGATCTGCATATGAATCAGTGTCAAGGTGGGCTTGAGGGGGTGTAATTCATAGGCAGGCTGGATGAATCCCCACCTGTGTGATTTAATATGTCCTATATCAAGGCCTGGGCTTCCCTGATGGCTCAGCTGGTGAAGAATCCACCTGCAATGTGGGAAACCCAGGTTCGATCCCTGGGTAGAGAAGATTACCCCAGAGAAGAGAATGGCTACCCACTCCAGTATTCTTGCCTGGAGAACTGCATGGACAGAGGAGCCTGGTGGGCTAGAGTCCATGGTATTGCAAAGAGTCGGACACAACTGAGTGACTAAATACACACACACACACATGTCAAGGCATGCTCCCTCACCATTCCTAAAATTATCCATTTTTAGCCATATATGTCTTTGGGTAAGCATTTGCCTCTCTCTTCAGATCTGAGTTTTAGAATACAGATATTTTAGTTAGTAATAAAGCTCCTAAAGCTGAACATAAGTGAGGTTATCAAATGGAACCACACAGGAGCCTTGGGCTCTTGGGTGAGTCTGAGAAACGAGTTGCTGGAAACCTAGAGAAGACTATTCGTCTTATTCAAAGCTGGTCATCACAGGTGTGCAGGTTGCTGAGAGGATCTGCAGAGCCCACCCAGCACACCTGTGCTCTGCTCACACCTGCAGGGGAGAGACTCTCCTCCCCACATCCTCACCCAAAGCCTCAGAGGGGCTACTGCACAGTGACCCAGGACTTCCCACCCTGTTGGATAGCAGGGGCCAGCAAAGTTTTTAAAAAGCTGGTGAACTGACATAGGTTGCCAACTTTTAATTTTACCAAGTAACAACAGTTGCCATCATTTCATAAATGACTAAAGTGAAAGTCACTCAGTCGTGTCCGACTTTTTGCCACCCCATGGATTCTATAGTCCATGGAATTCTCCAGGCCAGAATACTGGAGTGGGTAGCCCAATCCCTTCTCCAGGGGATCTTCCCAACCCAGGGATTGAACCCAGGTCTCCCACATTGCAGGTGGATTCTTCACCAGCTGAGCCACAGGGCATTTCAATACTCAAAAAGTCAAAGGATGTGGACTGAAGGATTGAATATATGTATGTTTATGAAAACTCCTTGTTTTGTCTTTATTTCTTATCTTCTTTTGACAGTTCTATTCATTCTTCATTCTCCATGGGGTGGTGTTGATAGTGGTGAAGAGCAGACAGAGAAACCAAGGAGAGGTAAAAATCTGACTCAAGAACCATTTGAGTCTCCTGATCAGACTGGCTGCTTCTTGCATTATGCATTTTTGGGTCACCAGTTTCTTTGGCAAAGGAGACTAATATAATCTCACCAGATGGGTTCCTGGTAGTGGGACTATAATACATTGAGTAATTCCCTTGGAATTGCTTCCACTCTGGGGCAGGTCAGTTTGTTTCTAAGTGGTCTGATCCTTGCTTGGACCATGCCCCACCCACCCAAACACTTCTGGTTTTACCTGGAGAGTTGGGATAAGTGACTGCCTTATACCTGATTCAGCCAGATCAGATAGAGGTGAATGTTGGAGACTGGCAAAGTTCCCAGAGGAGGAAACAAGCCTACCTTCCAACTGGGATCCCAGGCAGGTGCAGGAGACACTGGCACAGCCAGTTTAACCAGCATCTTGGGCAATATTTGGCCAGTAAGTTTTTCATACTTCCAATTTCCTCTGGCAGAAGTGGAATCTCTTTATATTCTGTGGTTGCATGTGGATATAATGCAACCAACACTCTATTTCTCCTCTCTCTCTACCTATGAATGTATATATACAGTATATATATTTCTCTCAAAAGCCCAATATGAATAGGAGCTAAGGCTATAATTTAATTCTAAGCAATTTAACCATAATGAAGGCCCCTGAGACTGAATTTCTCTCTCACCCGCCACCAGCTACCAGAGAGTAGACACCCAGGGAAATAAATGCACTTATTCATGTTACCAAGTCACTACTTACTACACTGGGGAGAAAATTTAGTTCAATTATCTATTATGGATTAGAAAATTATAAGATAATTATTTTTATATTAATTTTTATTGGAGTATAGTTGCTTTACAAAGTTGTATTTATAAGATCATTGGTTTTAAAAAATTATTGAACCTATACAACCAAAATGGCATAATATACCTATATTATTGAATTTTGGTAAATATTAAATAACATAACAGTATCTGTAAAGCACTGAACATAATCCCTGAACAAGCACTCAGTAAATATTAGTTATTGTTATTTCCATGCATTCAAGAAGTACTTTTTGAGCAGCCTTTACTTGGTCAGGTACTATATGAGGGGCTAGAGAGCCAATGATGAGTAAAACAGGGAAGGTTTCTGCCTTCCTCAAATGGGGAACTAGACACCGAACAAATTCAATCAACACTTAGCTACCAACACCAGGGCTTCGCTAGATGCTTGCGGGTCCATCAATGAACAAAACAAATATTCTTGTCCTTGTGGAACTTATCTTTTAGACTTTAGACCAACTGCTTTCTAAATAACTGTATATTATTATGAATGATGTCTAGTGCTATACATACAAAGCCTAGGATGGAACAAGGGTTTCTGAAGTGTTCCTAATTCAGCCTAGATGCTCAGAGAGTTTCTCTATGATGATATGATACTGAAGTTTGCGATCTGGATGAAGAGTAGATTGAATTGAGAAGCAGAGTGGAAGCAGGGGCAGAGAACATATGTATAATACTAGCAGCTCATATTTAATTCATGCTTTTCATGTTATGATGCCTTTTCCCAAATGTTTTAGAGGCTAGGACTGCCAAAATCGGAAGACATCTCTGCATCAGAAGTTTTCATCCAGATTGAATTTTGCCCGGCACTCCAGAATGCATTATCCTTTGCTCCTTCCCAGGAATCACTGACAGTTGACAGTTGCTGCCTCAGCTTCCCCTGGTCTCATTGTCTGGAACAATCAGTACCAACTGTAGTAGGAACGACTGCTGAGACTTGAACTCCACTTCTTATTACTGGCTGAAAGGAAAGTCACCATAGTGCCCCCCAGAAATATGTCAGCATACATTTGCTGCTAGATTTAAATAATCAAGCATGGGCTGAACAATCAATTTCTGAAGGTTGAGCTACCCTCTTCTCCCAACCCACATGTGATCCTCTAGCCCACTTTTCCCTTTGCCACTGAATTTTCTCCCATTTAAGTTTTAATGCTGTTTCTCTGTCATTCCCATTAGCAACTTTTCACAGCCTGAAAAGCATTCCAGTTCTGAAATAGTTCACATAGTTCTGTGTAGACATAATATTTACGGGAACTGAAGATGGGTGGATTCTGATAATGGCTTGTGGGATGGTCTTCAGTGCAGACAAAATAACAGAGAATTCAAGAAACTAATACTATGAGAGTTCAGTCCCCTGTAAATTTCCCAAATGTACTTGCTTAAACCCTGTATATCAGCAGAGTACAGGAGAGTGTCACCTGGCGTGAGAAAACTTGGTTTGTTCAGTGTTCTGTTTTACAGCACAGATTCTAAGTTGAACTCGGTTTATTGTCAGTAGCTCTCTAACAAAGGGCAAAATGGAATGTGCTTATTTTCAAATTCCTGTTAAAAAAAGGCCCTGGAAGACCTCACAGACTGCTTGAGGGCAATTTGTGTCAGTATTTTTCAGAGCTCTCATGTAAGACTCTTCAAGCTATTGAGAGAGAGCTTACCAACCATTGATTTTTAGTATGCAGCCATCTATAAGAAGGATCCATATGGGTTGTTATGGTATGAGAATGAAATAAAATCCTCCATGTCCTGTTTGAAGTTTAGTGACAGGTTAGGGAGGAAACTAAATGGGGAATGGCTGGGACATTTCCAAATTTGGTAGCAGTGATCCAAAAGTTGGTGTTTACAGTCTGTGGGAGGGACAGATGGTTTGTTGGTAGGTGTTATGGTCTGGTGGAGAGAGACAGTTTTTGGTAACTCAGACACTAGGGCTTGAAGTGCACCTTACAAAGACAGAGGGTTGCTGGGCTCCATGGTTATACTTCTCAGTACTTTACACTGGGAAGCATTTCCTCTACCCAGAATGCTCTGCTCCTTGTCCTTCTCATGGCAAATGCCACCTCCTTCCACCCAATCCAAAGTAGCAACACAGTCACTCACAACATATCCTTCCACTTTAACTACTTGCCTAGCACTTACTTTTATATATTTTGTTTATTTGTTTTCTTGTTTATTACTAGACCATGAGCTTCATGTGAGTTTGTTTGTTTACTATGGATTCCATTGGCTGGCACAAAGTAGGTGTCTAATAAAGGTACTGAATGAAGAATGAGGAATAGGATAATTGTACAATTTGAGTGATGAAAGGATTAACTATGTAGAGGCCATACCCTAGTACCTGTGGGTAGTTGTTTTTTCTTACACAAGGTAATAATAATTTGAGGTCTGTGAAACCCCTTTCTTCCCTGGAGGGAATTCTGAAACCAATGGAAAAATAAAAAGCCAGGAGAGAGATATCTGATAAGAATACAATTTAAGTTAATCTCAAACCAGACGTGAGAAATTAACACCTCAGGGCTGTTCCTATCTAAAAATACAATCTAAAATCACTTAATTTGAAACTCTTCTGTTTTCTCCATTATTTATTAATTTTTTTTATGTGAGTCTCTGGTTCTTTTAGCATGTAGGCCAGAATGAATGAGAAGTGTGGATATTCACTGTTCCTGGCTGGGAGCTATCCTTAGGTGAACCTGGGAATTTGGCGGCCGATGCGTGGAGCGCTATTTGCATAACGACAGGTTTCCTCCGTTTCCCCAGCCTCTTCACAACCCCTTGCTTCTCTCTTTTCCAAGCTCCAAAGCTTAAGCAGACATCAGCTGGATGACGCTCTGGGTTCAAATAAACTTGATTTGGATGACAAAGTACTAATAGCAGATGAAGTCCCAGCTCTTCACCTAGTATGAAGTTTCCTGTTTCTGGCAAATAGAGACTAGGGGAAAGCAAAGATTCCTCACCCACAGACACCCTTCTGGGCAAGTGATACAAGATTCATTCCAAACCAGATGATTAATCTGGAGAAAGGAGGAGAATGGCTCTGTCAAATGATTCAAGTGAAGAATCCTGAGGGCTGATCCCATTCTTCACTTACAGCAATCTGGATGGAGCAGGAGCACGTGGTGCTCCATTTATAACCACAGAGATCAGCTCTGGCCCACAGAGGGCTGCATTCAGGCCTGAGGTGATCCTGCGGTATGTGATATTCTAGTCCTGTCCAGTGCATGCCGAACAATCAACAAATACTGACCTGGTCCCAGCCACATTCTCAACCATGGCTGGATTGCCCAAGAAGCCAAGGAAGTATATGCTGGGGTGGGGGTGGAGAAAGACTCAAGGAAGTAATTAGGAAAACTGTACCCATCTTTCTATTTATTGAGTGCTTGCTATTGTGTCAAGCACTGTTCCAGGCTCTGGAGAACCAGCAATTTTTCCATCCCTCATGGAACTTACATCCTGGCGTTATTTTTGGCATATTTATAAGTTTTATTTTTTAAGTAAAAATTTATTTTGCAAATTGATATTGTTTTTATTTTTAATTACTTGGAAGGGTATCATAGTCATTTTAGTATTAGTGCCATAAAAGTTTTGAAAGTGAAAGTGTAGGTCACTCAGTCGTGTCTGACTCTTTGCAACCCCATGGATTATAGCCCACCAGGCTCCTCTGTCCATGGGATTCTCCAGGCAAGAACACTGGAGTGGATTGCTGTGCCCTTCTCCAGGGGATCTTCCTGACCCAGGGATCGAACCTGTGTCTCTTATGTCTTCTGCATTGGCAAGTATGTTCTTTACCACCAGTGTCACAGTTGGTATGAAGGTTTTATTATGGCCCTATTCACAGTGCTTTTGAACTAAAAAATTGGTTAGGTTTTTACCTCTATATCCAAATAGTTTCTAAAAAGTTGCTTGTGGTATTAGGCTGAGTTTGTAGAAAAGAAAGGATTGGGGGATACCCCATCCAAGATGAAATTTCTTCTTATGCTGATCACGTTTGTGGGTGGGATGGTTGTGGGTTTAAAACTAGAGCACCCATACCCTCTTGAATGACAGCTAGAGGAATGATTAATAAGCAGATATGACAAATCCATACAGTTCTAAGGATGGGTATACCACTTGGGTTTATAAGCATCTAAATTATTATGCCTGATGAAGAAGGTACTGATCAGGATTTTGGTTTCCCTCACCTGAGAAAGATACTGTAGGAAGTCAGCCATCAAGCCCCTTTATCCAAAACAAGAACCCATGCTGCCTTCCCAGCCACATGAACAACAAATGATGAGCTTTCTGTTTAATGTTCATTCATTCCGCAAACATTTATCCAGTGCCTACTAGTGTCAGCAAGCTGGGGCCCTGAGGATAGATACCTATTGAATAAGATAGATAAGGTCCCTGCTTTGGTGGATCTTGTGGCTTAGGAGAGGAAGAGAGATAACCAAAAAGAGCATACATAAACCAAGTAACCTGGTGATCAGTCTTCGAAAGAAAATAAAAAGCCAAGTAATGTGACAGAAAGTGACTGAGGGGCAATGAGGAGGGATGCAGTGTTGGATGGGGGACAGGCTTCCTGGAGAATGTGAAAACTGAGCTAATAGTGATCATAAGGATAAGTCAACATGTCCAGATCTGGGGAAAAGAGGGAACAGTGATTAGAAAGACCCAGCTCCTGAACCAGCTTGGCATATTTGAGGAACAGAAAGAAGGCCAATGTGCCTGGAGAGGAGTGAAGGAGGGAAAGTTGCTTAAGATGGAAGGTGAGGCCAGGGCTGGGTTACACAGTTGTGGTAGACCTCTGTAAGGGATACAGATTTTTTTTTTTTTTTTCTGAGTGTGATTCTGCATATTGGCCACTAAACAAGTTTGGAGGGATTTAGTATTTAGTGTTAGGATTAATTCAGAGCCCCACTAAGTGGGAAAGGAGACTTTTAGTGCATGATCTGTCTTTTTCTTCGTGGATTACCCCACAATCTCAGGTGGGTCAGAGTCTAAAGGTAGAATTCTTCAGTAGAGTCAATTTTGGGATTTTCACAAGGGATCTGTAACTCATTAACACTCCAGGTAAAAAACAGCAGTGGAGAAAATCAAAACTTAGCTGGGAGTTGGAACTGGAAGTTTTTTCATAGAATGCAAATCAGATACTAAACTAAGACACAAAATGTCCACATCAGAGGATGAACCTATGATCTATAGATCAGAAGGCAGCCTAACTCTGAATTCCTACCTACTGGTCAGGATTCTTCTGGTTTTGGAAAGAGGATTTTTTTTTGCCTTATAATTATTAATGTCTCTTTTAAAGATCTTTCTTGCCATTCTTCTTGAGAAAGATGGTGGATTAAATGGTGTAAGCAATGCTGGAGATGTCTTAACACTTTGAGGCTTGTCATGTGCCAGCCCATTTGAGCCATCCTTAGCCCTGCCCATGCAGATCATGAAGTTTCCCCATTGGATGGGAGCCCTGCAGTTGAGGTTTCTTAAGGTGTGGTGTTGTCCTATAGATTTAGTGACGTCAATGAGATTCCTTTGGAATTTTAGCAGCTAAATCCACCTGAGCTGAAGAAGGTCAGCTCAGGACACCTGGGGATCTGACAGCCGGGACAGACTTGCTTGTCAGAGGATGGGGAATGCAGCAAGGTTTGGCATTACTGACTAAATGGGGATCCAGTGCTGCTGGTTGTGGTGAAAGATCCCATGAGCCTGGGCTGAAATGTGTCTTTCTTAGGCACCGTAGCTGTTCCCCAGTTTCCTCAGCTCCAGATGGAGCATGTGCCAGGGACCACACAGAGCTTTGTTTAAATGCTTGCATTAGCAGAAGGATGGGGATCCCATTGAATCATCATCTCCTGTCAAAAAGCCAAGAGTTGTTCAGAATGGAAACAGTTTTTCCCAAAGAGGCAAAATTCCTAGTACTAATGAGTGGTGGTGGTGATGGTGGCTTGTGTGTGTGTGATGATGGTGGTGATAGTTCTGTGCCTCCCACTGTTTCAAAATAGAGACACTTTTTGTTCACTGTCTGAGCCATAGGGTGAGTAACCTTGACCCTTAAGGTCCTTCGCTGGGCTCACGTGAGTTTGTGAGTCCTGTGGGAATAGTGAAATGTTTCTCCCGCTGGGGTTCAGACATTTAGAATGGATAAATTAGAGAGTGGTGGTCACACAGTCATTGTCCTTGCAGACAATGTGGCATTAATGTATAGGCACTGGCTGTCTCTCATGGGGCTCAATAACAAGGGTAAGTTCCATCTTTCATCACTAACCACTGGGGTGTTCTTTATTGACAGAGGCTGCACCAGCTGAAAATAGCCCAAACATCTTGTTATTTTCTCCTTCCCAGTTTTTCCCTATTCATATCCAAGGATAAAAGACTCAGCTTGTTCAGCCTTTTCAAAGAGTTAAAGAACATTCTCTATTTGATTTCTTAGTACCCATAAAGAACAAGAATATACAGTTGCCCTGCTTGGCTGAGAGCATTCATTCATTCATCAGTTCAATGCTGCTGCTGCTGCTGCTAAGTCACTTCAGTCGTGTCCGACTCTGTGCAACCCCATAGACGGAAGCCCACCAGGCTCCCCTGTCCCTGGGATTCTCCAGGCAAGAACACTGGAGTGGGTTGCCATTTCCTTCTCCAATGCATGAAAGTGAAAAGTGAAAGGGAAGTCACTCAGTCGTGTCCGACTCTTAGCGACCCCATGGACTATAGCCCACCAGGCTCCTCCATCCATGGGACTTTCCAGGCAAGAGTACTGGAGTGGGGTGCCATTGAATAGATTTTATTAAACACCTACTATGGGCTAGGCGTTGGGGTAGGTGTTAAGTGGATATTTGTATATGAAAAAGACAAAGGCCAAAAGTAGGCAGATGCTAAACAAGTCTTAGAAGCGACTTCCCCCAAGTCCCTGAAGGAGATGAATTTGCTATACGCATCTTCCTGACTTCTAGTCCCGTGCTCTGCCCACAACCCTTCACCGATAGACCACACTTCCCCAAATAAATAACTACTTCTGCATGCTGAGGATGGGTTGTGTGCGGCAGCATTTACGTAGGCGGCACAGACAGTAGCCTTTCACTTAGTGTTGCAATAACACCAGGCTAAACAATGTGCACTGACCTCCAGAGTGGTGAACAAAAGCTTGCTATGGGTCAGGCCTCTTAAATGCCAGAGAAGTGCAAAATAGGAAGAGTCTCCATCTGATAAGAAGCAACTGCTGACAAAGAATGAATTTGTTTTTAATCTAGGTTAAAATCAAATATGAGAATCTACCCTCCTGTTCACTTTTGGATCCTCAGGTAGCAGGAACTCAATGCATAGATAATCACAAACTATGTAAGTTTTGGTTTTCCATGCTCAGACTTGTCCAGAACATGGAAGCCTTGCCCTGTTGGAAGGCAGCACTGAACTCACAGAGGCACACACACACACACATCTGTCTCAAAGTTATCCTGACCTTGGCCAGTGGCAAACATAATTTCACAGATTGGGTCTGATTTCCCTTTATTTTAAGGCTACATCATGTGAGCTCCATATTAAAAATGTGATTTTGGCTGTCCTGAAATGGGTACCATGAGTAGATTGAGATGTGAGAGTATGTTAGAATGATTGCAGGTTCAGATATTAGTGGGGCAGGAGAGGAGGTCTGAGATTATATTATCTGATACTACTGCTTTAGGTCGAGCACCTGCTTTTACTTCCCAGATGATGCTCTGGCCCCTTTATCATGTTATATCCCAGAGGACAATGGATCCAGATCCCGTCTCTGTACTGCAATCACTTCTTCTGATACCTGTCCCCACATTCTCTTCTGTGTTTCATAGCACTCTCTTATTTTTTAAATATTCATTTATTTGGCTATACTGGGTCTTAGTGAGATATGGGATCTATTTCCTTGACTAAGGATCAAACCTGGGCCCCCTGCATTGGGAGCTTGGAGTCTTAGCCACTGGACCACCCTGTTATTACCTCTGTCAAACCACTTACTGCTGTCCTGCAATTCTCTAATGACTTGTTGGTCCGTAAGGCTGGAATCTCTCTGACAGTAGGGGCAGGTCCATTGTCTTCATTAGAGTAAGTACCAGCCCCTAGCAAGTGCCAGGCCATAGAAGGCTCTCAATAAGTAATCACATGCATGCTCAGTCATTCAGTTGTGTCCACCTCTTTGTGACCCCATGGACTGTGGCCTGCCAGGCTGCTCTGTCCATGGCATTTTCCAGGCAATAATACTGAAGTGGCTGCCATTTCCTCCTCCAGACGATATTCCCCAACCGGGGATTGAACCTGCGTCTCTTGTGCCTCCTGCATTAGCAGGTGGATTCCTTACCACTGAGCCACCTGGGAAGCCCCAATAAGTAAGTTCTTTGTTAAATAAATAAAAGAATGAGTGAATGCATGGTCTGTCTTTCTTAGAGGATGGATTTATTAAGTCTCCAGCTCTGTAGCCATAATGGTGCCAGGAAAGAAAGAGTTAAGCCTCCTCCTGTGGAGGAGACAGGCTTATCCAAAGACCTTATCCAAAGACCTTTTTCCTTTTTTGTTGGCAAGGGCAGAATAAATGATATATGCATAAATCCTGGATATAAAATCTTGACACATCCTTTAGGTGTTGGCCTGAGCTGCTTCAAAACTCTAAGGGGAAGTAAAGGAAGTCATTCTAGGTTTTCTCTTAAGTGGCCTGAGAGCCAGTTATGAAGGGAAGGGAAGGCCAGACCCAGGAATTCAAAGCTTGACCTATTTTGCCCAAAGCTAATAATAAGAGAGATGGATTTGCCATCTTAACTTTTTTTTTTTTTTAATCAAGGACAATGAAGCAGCCCGGCAAACCATAGAACGAGGGGAATGGAATGCAGCAGAATTGCTTGAGGATTCAGAGCAGCTCCAAGTCTATGTTTATGTATTATGTGTTTTTCCTTTTCTCTCCCCCGCCTTTTTTTAGGTGAGAGAAAAAAAAAAGCGCCCAAATTCCCACCAACATAAACCAGTGACATACAATGATGAAACTCTGTTTTCACCTCTACTTGTGACAGGGAATGCAAAAATAGCAAGTGGCCCAGTTCCACGAATCTCCGCCTCCCTGCCCTAGGAGCTCTCACCCGGTTCGCATCTCTAAGAATGGAGGTTAGCGTCCAGCCGCTAGCCCAAGCCGCACTCAGCCCCCGTACCCCACAGATGAGGTCAGGCGGCGGGAGTGGCCGCAGTCCGGCCGGGGAGGCCGAGGCCCCCGGGGGAGCAAGGAGGGAGAGCGGCCTAGCCAGGCCGACGGCGCGCCCGGCCGCGCGGCGTCGCCTGGAGACGGCCCTGGCGGCGCAGTGTTGCTGTAAACAGCCGCTTCCCTGTTACTATCTATAGCAGGATCGCCTGGCTCCGGGGTGCGGCGGCTGGAGGCAGGTCGGCTGTCCCGCTCCCCGCGAGTCCCGAAGGATCCGCCCGCTGCCCTCATCCCGCCTCGCCCCTCTCCAGGTGCCCATCGTGCCCAACCCCCAACCCCGGTCCGCAGAGTGGGGGAAGGGACACAGGGACCTGTGTCTCTGCGGGGACCTGCGACTTTGCGTCCCGGAGGTGGCTGGCGCGCAGAGATTGAGCCGGGGGCAGTGTGACCCCGGCTGTCCTTTGCATCTGAGCAGGAGGCTAGGGGCGTCTGGGGCGGCTCAGCGTACTCCAGAGCACCTTGACCCCGCCCCCACACCCCGAAGGCCTGTTTTCCAGGCCACCGAGCGGTGCCTGAGGTCCCAGCTGCCGAAGATTCCGGCCTGGGCGCTGCTGGGCACGGTCCTTCCAGGCGCCCCCGGTCCAACCCCCCTCCCTCCTTCCAAGTCCGCGCTGGAAAATCACCGGCTTCGGGCTCCCGATAACCAGCTTCCTGGGGCGCCGAACCACCCCCACCTCCCCAGCAGGGACTTGTGCTGCCCCAAGTGCTCGCTCCATCCGGTGCTCCGAACTGACGACCTTGTCCACAGAACACCACCCCCCTACCCCACGCCCCGGGGCCCGAGCTCAGAACCAGGCAAACGAATCCTTCAGACATCCTTGTTGAGAGATTCTGCACGCTGTTTATTGGCTAGTTTCTCAGGGGTTTGACAGCAACAGTAACATCTCATATACTGCCAAGAAACACACACACACAGCAAAAACAAAGCGCCTATCCCCTTAAAAGCAAAACAAACAAACAAAACATATAGAATAAAAAGTACCCAGCATCGTAGATAAAGTAGGTTATCGTATTGTCTTATTTTGGATCCTTCCAAACCGCAGGAACAATCCTAATAATGCTGGAGTCCGGGGAGCTTGAAGTGAGGGGGTGAGGGTCCGTTTCCAGAGCTTGCACTGAATTAGGGCTAGAATGGGGAGTGAGGGTAGAGGCGCATTCCTTCGGGGGCCGAAGCTTAACCTGCTTGGCTGTGTGTACCTGTGTCGCCTATAACCTGAGCCTTAGAACTCTTTCCCAGGTTTCCGTAAAGAAGTAAAAGGGCGCCCCACCTCCCCGCCAACCCCATCTCCCCCAGCCCCGGAACAAGGGTCCGCATTGAACCAGGTGCGAATGTTCGCTCGCCTTCTCCGCCACCCCTCCCCCCGGCCGCGGCCCCCGCCTCCCCCCCGGCGCTGCACCCTCGGTGTTGGCTGCAGCCCGGGAGCAGTTCCCGTCAATCCCTCCCTCCTCTTTACACAGGATGTCCATATTAGGACATCTGCGTCAGCAGGTTTCCACGGCTGTCCGCTGCAGTCGTGGGGGGATCCATCCCCGCGGCCCTTCACCTCTGCGGCTCCACGCGACCCCAGGAACCAGGGGGAGACAGGCCGACAAGATCAAGAAACTTGACAGCGCGGGGAACTGGGGGCGCTGCGAGGGCGGCGGAGGCGGCAAATGGGGACCCTAGAAGTAGCCGGGCCCGTGCGCCACCCCTCGGGAGCCGCAATGGTTGCGCCCAGTGACGTATTGGGCTCATTCATAAAATGCTGTTATAAAAGCGGTGGCTGCGGCGCCTAGTACTCCAACCGCATCTGCAGCGAGCAAGCTTAAGGAGCTGACACAGAGCCGGCGGCGCAGCGAGCGAGCGAGCGAGCGACCGCGCACACCTACCCAGCTCTGCCCGGCAGCTCGCACCTGCCTCCGCCCCTGCGCCCCTCGCCCGGCTTTGACTGCTCGCGATCATGATGTTCTCTGGCTTCAACGCCGACTACGAGGCATCCTCCTCCCGCTGCAGCAGCGCCTCCCCGGCCGGGGACAGTCTCTCCTACTACCACTCACCGGCCGACTCCTTCTCCAGCATGGGTTCTCCCGTCAATGCGCAGGTGAGGCTGGCTCCGCGCCGCTGCGGGGCCCCGGGGTGGAGGGGTCACCGGAGAGGAATCACCGGGGAGAGATGCTCGGGAAGACGAGTCCGGGACTCCTTTCGCTGGGGGCAGGGAGGGAGCCTAGCCCCGGCCCGGAGCGGCCCTCACTCGGGAGCTTTTCCGAACTTTGTTCGGAGCGGCCCGCGAGCTTGTCATCAGAATTGCTTTTTATTTCCCGCGGCAGGCTCTTTCTGAGCTGTGCCCCCCGGCGCGCGCTCGCTGACTGATCTCTGACATTAGCTGGGGCCAAAGTGTCCCAAAGCAAAAGACTAGCGAAGTAGAGCCTGGCGCCTCCGGGGGGAGGCGGCCAAAAGCGGCCATTCCGAGCCCCCGCCACCCCTCCCCTAGCAGCCTGGAGCAGGAAAGGAGGGGTAGGGGAGGAGGGTGAAGCAGGCGGGTGTGTAAGGCAGTTTCATTGATAAAAAGCGAGTTCATTCAGGAGACTCCGGAGCGGCGCCTGCGTCAGCGCAGACGTCAGAGATATTTATAACAAACCCCCTTTCAAGAGAGTGATGCTGAAGGGATAACGGGAACGCAGCAGCAGGATGGAGGAGAAAGGCACTGCGCTGCGGAATTCTTGGGAATAAAGTGGGGAGACCTTTCATTTCCGATGGCGGGCGTGTATAAAGACGCGAGCTGTCCATTGCCGGAGGGCTTCTCCTGCCTCTTTCCTTGCTGCATGCGGCACTGGGAACTCTGCTCATTCCCACCTGCTCGCTCACGTCAGTTTCCTCCTCTTTCATTCTAGGACTACTGCACCGATCTGGCCGTCTCCAGTGCCAACTTCATCCCAACAGTGACTGCCATCTCGACCAGCCCGGACCTACAATGGCTAGTACAGCCCACCCTAGTCTCCTCCGTGGCCCCGTCCCAGACCAGAGCCCCCCACCCCTATGGAGTCCCTACTCCCTCAGCTGGGGCTTACTCCAGGGCTGGAGTCATGAAAACCATGACAGGAGGCAGAGCTCAGAGCATTGGCCGGAGGGGCAAGGTAGAACAGGTGAGAGTTCTTGGCACCTTCTGAGGGGGAGGCAGGGATCGACATTGTGGAGATGGGCAACATAGGGGTCAGAGTGAAGCCAGTGATGCATTGACTGGACACCCCAAATGGGAAACCCTGGCTCCAAGCCCTTTCCATCCTAGTCAGGCTCTGATAGTCTCACCCTAAGAAATGCCGTGATGTATAGTTTCTTCCCTAATAGGTTTCCATCTTGTGCTTTTAGTCTGGGCTCTTCTTTGGCTCTTGCTGAGATTCTTATTTTAAATGCAAGTCACACCCAGCTTGCAACTGCAGGTTAGAAATGGCTTCACAGAAGAGATGCCAGGAACTAGGAAGCTGCAGGAGCTGGTTTCCCAGGGGTGGGTGAATGAAGCTGATGGCAGACACTGTTACTGAATGCTGCTCTTTTTTTCCCTCCCCAGTTGTCCCCAGAAGAAGAAGAGAAAAGGCGAATCCGAAGGGAAAGGAATAAGATGGCTGCAGCCAAATGCCGGAACCGGAGGAGGGAGCTGACTGACACCCTCCAAGCGGTAGGTAGAACCCATGGGTCACTTCTTTTTAAAACTTAAGGGGAAACTTGGAGACCAGAAGTAAGAGATCTGTGTTCTTGAGTCAGACCGTCTCTTATGCTTTCCTTTGCTCTCTCCTTCCAGGAGACAGACCAACTAGAAGATGAGAAGTCGGCTTTGCAGACAGAGATTGCCAATCTGCTGAAGGAGAAGGAAAAACTCGAGTTCATCCTAGCGGCTCACCGACCTGCCTGCAAGATCCCCGATGACCTGGGCTTCCCAGAAGAGATGTCTGTGGCTTCTCTTGATCTGAGTGGGGGCCTGCCTGAGGCTGCCACCCCTGAATCTGAGGAGGCCTTCACCCTGCCACTCCTCAATGACCCTGAGCCCAAGCCCTCAGTGGAGCCCGTCAAGAGCGTCGGCAGCATGGAGCTGAAGGCTGAGCCCTTTGATGACTACATGTTCCCAGCATCATCCAGGCCCAGCGGCTCGGAGACCGCCCGCTCTGTGCCAGACATGGACCTGTCTGGTTCCTTCTATGCAGCAGACTGGGAGCCCCTGCATGGTGGCTCCCTGGGGATGGGGCCTATGGCCACGGAGCTGGAGCCCCTGTGCACCCCGGTGGTCACCTGTACTCCCAGCTGCACTACTTACACGTCTTCCTTCGTCTTCACCTACCCTGAGGCTGACTCCTTCCCCAGCTGTGCGGCTGCCCACCGCAAGGGCAGCAGCAGCAACGAGCCTTCCTCTGACTCGCTCAGCTCACCCACGCTGCTGGCCCTGTGAGTGGGCAGAGAGGGGAGGCAGTGGGCGTGCACGTGGCCACTGCCTGAGTTGGCGCATTACAGAGAGGAGAAACACGTCTTCCCTCGAGGGTTCCCATAGACCTAGGGAGGACCTTATCTGTGCGTGAAACACACCAGGCTGTGGGCCTCAAGGACTTGCAAGCGAGCATCCCCGTGTGGACTCAAGTCCTTACCTCTTCTGGAGATGTAGCAAAACGCATGGAGTGTGTATTGTTCCCAGTGACACATCTGAGAGCTGGTAGTTAGTAGCATGTGGAGCCAGGCCTGGGTCTGCGTCTCTTTTCTCTTTCTCTTTAGTCTTCTCATAGCATTAACTAATCTATTGGGTTCGTTATTGGAATTAACCTGGTGCTGGATATTTTCAAATTGTATCTAGTGCAGCTGATTTTAACAATAACTACTGTGTTCCTGGCAATAGTGTGTTCTGATTAGCAATGACCAATATTAAATTAAGAAAAAATATGACTTTATTTTCTAGTAGATAGAAATAAATAGCTATATCCATGTACTGTAGTTTTTTCTTCAACATCGATGTTCATTGTAACGTTACTGATCATGCATTGTTGAGGTGGTCTGAATGTTCTGACATTAACAGTTTTCCATGAAAACGTTTTATTGTGTTTTTAATTTATTTATTAAGATGGATTCTCAGATATTTATATTTTTATTTTATTTTTTTCTACCTTGAGGTCTTTTGACATGTGGAAAGTGAACTTGAATGAAAAATTTAAGCATTGTTTGCTTATTGTTCAAAGACATTGTCAATAAAAGCATTTAAGTTGAATGCGACCCACCTTGTGCTCTTTTCATTCTGGAAGTTTTCTAAGTTTCTGGAAGGTATTGTCAGAGACCAATTTGTCAAGAAGGGTAGCTCTTGGAGGGGACACACCCCTCTGTTTGATCCCTTATCAAATCAAGAGAAACTGTAGAGCCGACGTTGGAAAATTGTACAAACTCACGTCTTCACCTTGCAGAGCTGCTTCTCTCCCTGCAGGTTCTGGGAATGGGAAACTGCTTTGCAATAGCTTTTGTGGGAACACATCTTCCTGCTTCTTTTTCTGTTTTGAAAGTCAAAGGGAGGGATATTTAAATCTGACTGTGCTAATACTAAACTGAACCGTCTAGGTCTTCCAGGAATCCTTTTAGCAAACAATTAAGCTTTGCATGAACCACTTTAATTTTTTATTGCCACCAGATCATGCGAAGGTTCAGTTTAGTTCAGTCGCTCAGTCGTGTCCGACTCTTTGCGACCCCATGAATCGCAGCACGCCAGGCTCCCGCCTTAAAGGAGAACAAACTGAAGAATGGTTAGAATGATGTTTTCTCAATATTCCGTGGCTGGAATTAGAATCTTAGCTTCTCACTCATGACCCTATTCATCAGCCTGAACTGCCTCTTAACACTTGTTTTTCTTTTTTAAAAAAAGCTTTCAACTGGTTGGAAAGAAAACAAAACAAAAACCAAACCCACAACTTTTCAGTCCTTCACTCTAACAGACATACATTTAGTTGTATTTTTTATTCTCAGAAAGAAAGCAGGGTTCTCATCCTATCCCTCAGTGTGTGCACGCGCGCGTGCTTGGTTGCTCAGTCATGTTGGACGCTATGACCCTGTGGACTGTAGCCCACCAGGTTCCTCCATCCATGGGATTCTCCAGGCAACAGTACTGGAGTGGGTTGCCATTTCTTCCTCTAGGGGATCTTCCTGACTCTGGGATTGAACTGGAGTCTCTTGTTTCTCCTGCATTGGCAGGCAGATTCTTTACCACTGTGCCACCTGGGAAGCCTATCCTTTAGTAATCAATGCATTATAATTTCTGAAGTTTCTTTAACATATGCCTGACATTCAGTTTACACTGGAGGAAGAAAAGGCTGGCTCTGAGAATTTGAAAGAGATCTCAAACACTGCAAACAATGGTTGATCATTGGGTAAATAAAAAGTTACATAATAGCTCGAGAAGGAGAAGTCAACATGACTGAGCTTTAACTTAGAAACTTTATCATCTTAATGAAGAACATGACCTTTGTCTGGGACACCTCTGGTAATGGAGCGCTTACACGCACAGGTACCAACCACAAAGAAAGGAGGTGGCGCCTTCCTCTTCTGCTCTCTGCTATCAAGCAGGCGGGGACCAAGCCTGGAAGCGAGAGCCCAGGTTTGCACCCATGCGAAGGGGAAGAGAAGCTTCGAAGTCAGCCTTCTACTGCTTTGGTGATAATGAAAATCACTGAGTGGTTATGGGATGTTATACTCAGTCAAGTTGAAGGTTGTAATTTAAAATGACAGTTCCAAAAAATTAAATGACCTTTCTATTGAGAGTGGCGTTCTCACCTATGATCTCCCTGCTATTCACATAATATTTGACATTTGAAAGCAACGTGTTTTAGACTCTTAAGAGCACTGATCTCTCACACATTATTTGCATATTATTTTTGCCTGTCAGGCAATGATGAAAATGGCCTTAGACTTCCTGTTTGCTATTCGGGGGTAAACTTTCTGCAATCTTTGTTGTTGTCCAGTTGCTAAGTCTTATCTGACTCTTTGCGACTTCATAGACTGCAGCACCTTGGGCTCCCTTATCTTTCACTATCTTCCAGAGTTTGCTCAAATTCATGTCCATTAAGTCTGAGATGCGATCTAACCATCTCACCCTTCGCCACCCTCTTCTCCTTTTGCCTTCAATCTTTTCCAGTATCGGGTCTTTTCCAATGAGTCTGCTCTTGGCATCTGGTGGCCAATGTACTGGAGCTTCAGTTTCAGCATCAGTCCTTCCAATGAATATTCAGGACTGATTTCCTTTAGGACTGACTGGTTTGATCTTCTTGCAGTCCAAGGGACTCTCAAGAGTCTTACCAAGTACCACAATGAGAAAACATCAGTTCTTCAGTGCTCAGCCATCTTTGTGATCCAACTCACAACTAAATACAGAATTACTGCAACTAAAACCCAGATCTGAAATGACAAGAAGAGATCTGAAGGCAAGCAGCTGGCTCCCCTACATGCACAGTAATAATAACCCATAGAAGGAGACTTCTCAGATGGGAAAGGGAGGCTGAACCTCTAGCCCTGGATACCGAACTCCTGGAGACCTGACTAATGGCCTCTGTCGGCCCCATGCTGATTGGAGAGGGAACTATGCTTTCTGCTTGACAGCACTGGTCTTGGCCTGGAGGCAGACCCTTCCTCTAGTTCACTATAGCCCAACTGAGATCAGGCTATTCCATAAACAAGGTCCAGGAGAGGGCCTTCACATAGAGAATCTCTTTACTGGGCTTCTCAGAGGACCTATAGGTTCTGCCATAAGGTTGACATCCCAGTGAACTCTCTGCTCACCATTCTTATGGGATCAAGAAACAAAAGGAATTCCCTTTTTTTTTTTACCTAAAGGTCTCCTTCCACTTCCTCTTTTCCTGACTCATGATTCAACTCCCATGGAGGATGGACACTGGGAATGTCAACTTTCTTTTAGGAAAGGCTCTGAGCCCACCTGATCCCGACCCATACCATATGGCCTTACACTGGTCTCAACAAAATGACGATTTCAGGGCATCATTGTTTACTGATACAAACGAAGCTTGTGTAATAGCAAGGGATGGGAGAAGGAGTCAAGGGGATTGTTTTCTTTCACAAGGAGAATGTCTAATTTGCCCATAAAGGGACCCCAAGACCTGGATCAGTGCTTGGCACAAGTGTGTGCGCTCAGTTGTGTCTGGCTCTTTGTGACTCCACAGACTGTAGCCTGCCAGACTCCTCTGTCCATGGGATTTTCCAGGCAGAAATACTGGAGTGTGTTGCCATTCCCCACTCCAGGGGATCTTCCTGACCCAGAGAATGAACCCAAGTCTCTTGAGTCTCCTCAAGAGATTCAATCTGCATTGGCAGGCAGATTCTTTACCCCTGTGCCACCTGGGAAGCCCACCTGGCACACAGTACAGTGTTAACAAATATTTTCTGGGTGGATAAATGAATAAATTCTGCACTGTTTCCACAAGCAGAAATATATTCCATGCATACTCTTTAAATCCTCCTATTCCAGGCCCTGTTACAATATGAAGCAATGGGGATTTCATAACTTTTATGTATGGCTTCAAACAAATACTCCACTTCCATCTTTGGTTCCTGGAATTCCTCCACTGCCCCCATTGGATTATTTCTGCCAATTCAACTTCAAAGAGAATGCACTGCCGTTGTGCTTTCAGCTCCAAATTGATTTGAGATGAAAAAGAGTAGAAGAAAAAAATTATCTTTATGTAATAGTGGATTGTAGATGCTGCATCGTTTTTGCACATCCCTGCACCTTCTGTAATTATCAAAATTAAAGGGTAGCATTTAACAATTTGCTCTAATGACAGTAATTTTGTATCAACAACAACTTCCTACGTGTGAATGAAAGTAAATCAATTATACTATCTTTAATTAGTGGACAAAATAGAGACAGAGGAAAAGTAAAAGCTTTCAGATGATTAAGGAAATCAGCTGAAGTTTTGATGTTTTCCAAGCTTAAAAAAAAAATTGAAAACAAAAATTCAATCTTTAAACTGTGTGTGAGACTTCTTCCAAACACAGAATAATCAAATTCCTCAAAAAATAAGCGAAGGGCTTCCCGGGTGGCCCAGTGGTTAAAGAATCCACCTCCCAATGCAGGGGACACGGGTTCCCTGGCCCGGGAAGATTCCACGTGCTTCAAGGCAACTAAGGCCATGTGCCCCAACTCCTGAAGCCTACGCCCTAGAGCGTGTGCTGCACAACAAGAGAAGTCCTTGCCATGAGGAGCCCACGCACCACAATTAGAGAGTAGCCTCCACTCTCTGCAAATAGAGAAAGCCCACACACAGCAATGAGGACCCTGTGTAGCCAAAAATATAATAAATAAATAAATAATACAAATGAGGTTTGGGCATCCCTTGAATGCTGACTATCAGAGCATTTTAAATTGTGCCATTTTGCTATAAACATTAAAAAACTGCTTCTTGACTCCTCTCCAGTGATATTTCCTGTCCTTCTCTGCAGGCACTCGGCTCACTGGCCATTCTTCCATTCCTGACACAGAGCATGCAAGTCCCTGCTGCAGGGCCTTTGCACTTGCTGTCCCTCTGACTGGGATTCTTTCCCCAGGCTGGCTCCTTCCTGTCAGTTAGGACTCAGCTCAAAGAACATCCCCTCCAAGAAGTCTTCCCATGTCGTCGTCCAGAATAACTACCAGAAGTGCACACTTCCGCCCCGTGACTCTCCTTCCCATTACTCTGCTTTGTTTTTTTTTCACAGACCTTATCACTCTCTGCAACACCTTATTTATGTTTTCCCTCCTTTTTAAAAAAAACAAACTTCTATCTTTTACACTGTCTGTAAGTCCCATGTGAGCGGGGACCTTTTCTGTCTTGATCACCTACCTCTCTATCTCCAAGGTCTATTTAGGACTCACTGTTAAATGAATGAATGAAGGCAGATAAAACCTACAAAAAAGTCTAAAGAGAGATACGTAGACTTTAACAGTGATGATGAGCTGTGTTCGTCATAGATTTCTTCCAGAGTAAAAGAGTATGTCTTCTTGTTAAAAAAAAAAAAATTCTTGGCAAGAGTTCTACAATATTAAGATGAGGAACTAGCTGGCTTGGGAAAGAATTTTAAGTGTACCAAAAAATACAAATATACTGTATAGGTCAGTGACACTTCTAGACTAATTACAAATCGTGAAATCTGCTTCAATAGCTAATGAAGAATAAATGCATATGTGAATGAAAGTATCATCATCTTTAAAGAAACAAAACTATGTATTTCACTCTCATTGATATAAATCCATTTCAGTTCATGGATCCTAGCAGTTGGTGTGCAAAATTACAAAACTTACGATTCAGTCTGCATGAGAATAGAATAATGTTAGCTGCTCTCATGGTCATTACCAACATCATTGTCACAACTATCATTTACAAGAATATGGCCAGATCTGAGCAAAAGCCGATGGGAATAAAGTGAATTGACTCCTGAGGAATGAGTTCCAAGTCCCTGAAGGGTGCTGACTGGATAGACTTCCCTTTTGCACACAAGTGAAGGCAACAGAAACAAACAGGTTTAGTTCATTTCAATGGCTCCACCCACCCATTGACGGACTAATCTAAACGGCCTTTCCTTTGCTTTTCTTGAGCACTGTTCAGCTGCCCAGGGGGACAAAGAACAGAAAGGACTCTGGCCGTTGTCCCCAAGGAGGCTCCCTGGGCTGATGGTCATCAGCTCTTCTTAACTAGTAAGGTGTTTTAACTTTCAGCTCTCACTGACATGGTGCCGAGGTTTGGTTCAGTCAGTTGATGAAAGTAAGAATCCAGTGGGGTTTGATCATCAGTTACATTAGAAGCAGGCTTGTAGGAAGGAGGATCCTGCTAAAGCATATGGAGCAAAAGGCAGCACCTCCATCGTAAGGGTAAACGGCACTGGCCCCAGTCGCTACAGTGTTTACTTTGGGGAGCAATTTGTGGTCAGATCTACAGAAACACTGATTCATTTTCAGGCTTTTGAATCAATCATGACACTACCATTGCAGGTAAACTTATCAAAGCAAAATGATAAGTTCATCTGGATTTGAGGAGTTGAATCCAACATAGCAGAGGGGCGCAGAGCATGGACTCAGCTTTGAATCCTGGCTCCTTGACCTTGGGCAGTCTACCTCTCTTCTCTGCACCTCAGTTTCCTCACCTGTGAAAGGGAGATAATAATTGTATCCACCTCCTCGGGTTGTTGTGTGACTAAATGTATGGAGCTTATTACAGTTCCTGTGCACACAGCAGTATCTTAGCAGGGTGAGTTATTACTTATTATCTTTATAATTTAGGGGGTTGGGAGTCAAGGGAGAAATATATATACCCTCTGGAGCATACTTAGTTCAGTTGTGCGTAGGCTGAACCCAGACAGTGGGCTCCCCAGGTAGTGCTAACGGTAAAGAATCTACTTGCCAGTGCAAGAGATACAACAGATTTCTGGTTCGATCCCTGAGTCAGGAAGATCCCCTGGAGAAGGAAATGGCAACCCACTCCAGTATTCTTGCCTGGAAAATCCCATGGATAGAGGAGCCTGCAGGCTACAGTCCACGGGGTCGCAAAGAGTTGGACATGACTGAGCATGCAGGCATGCACACATGCATGCCAGAGCAAGCAATGGGCTTCATATCATTCAATGAAAAAGCTTCTGGGTGTCTATTCTGTATCAGGTGCTGGATTTATATGTGAAGACACAGTCCTGTGCTCATGGAGTTCCTGGTCGAAAGAAAGTTATAGAGGATTGTATAAGTACAGTTGATGTACTTATCAACTGTATTGATGACATCAGTACTGTAGCATCAAACTTGGGCGGAGTTGGGGGGGGAGTTGGAAATAGGTCAAGAAGAGGTAACTGTGGCCAGATCATGAAAAGCCTGGTGTTTACTTAGTTCAGTTGTGTGTAGGCTGAACCCAGGCAGTGGTGGAGGGAATCAGGAGGGAACTAGAGGTAATTAGGGGGTAGGACTATTAGGACTTGGTGATTGAGTGGATGTGGGAGATGAGCGAGAGGGAGGAATCCAAGCTGACTCCCAGGTTCACCAGGTTTGACCTACAAGGAGGTTTGTGAGTCCCCCAATGACTTTGTGACTCTGGGAAGAAAAGCAGGTTTGGGGGATAAGAAGGTAAGTTCTGAGCTAGACATGTTGAGTTCAAGATACCTGTGGAATACTGGGGGGAAGGAATGTGGGTGGTTGGAATTACATGGCAGAGGTTCTTTGATGTCAATTTATGGAGCTTGTCTGGACGCATGTGGCTGGGATAGAACCTAGGATATATGTGTATATATATATCATAGTGAATAAAAAGTATTTATTTTTTGATACTGCTGGGTCTTTGCTGCTGTGTGGGCTTTTCTCTAGTTGCCACGAGTGGGGGCTACCCTCTAGTTGCGTGCGTGGGGTCTCACTGTGGTGACTTTCTTGTTGCTGAGCGTGGGCTCTAGGGCACTCAGGCTTCAGGAGTTGTGGTGCATGGACTTGGTTGCTCGGCAGCATTTGGGATCCTTCCGGACCAGGGAAGCCCTAAGATATAATATTAATAATAGCCAACATTTCACATGGGCTTGCTATATGCTAGGCTGTACCACCAGATTTGCTCTGCTAATCATTTTGCCTTTGGCAGCTGGCACACAATGGGCACACAATAATTATTTTGTTCAATGGATGCTCTCATTTAGTCCTCACAAACTTACAAGGCAGGTATGATTAGGACCCTCACTTTATCCATAGGAAGATGATCTAGGAAAAGCTAAGTTAACTGAGGTCACACAACTGCTAAGGAGCAAATCTGAGATTTGAAATCAGCTCTTTGTGATGCGAAGACCAAAGTGCTTAACTGCTTTGCTAGAATCTTAAAGAAGGCTGAGCAGTGAAGAATCGATGCTTTTGAACCGTGGTGCTGGAGAAGACTCTTGACAGTCCCTTGGACAGCAAGGAGATCAAACTAGTCAATCCCAAAGGAAATTAACCATAAATGTTCATTCGAAGGACTGATGCTAAAGCTGAAACTTCAATATTTTGGCCACATGAGACTGAGAGCTGACTCACTGGAAAAGAACCTGATGCTGGGCAAGATTGAGGGCAGGAGAAGGGGCTGACAGAGGATGAGGTGATTGGATGGCATCATTGACTCAATGGACATGAGTTTGAGCAAACTCTGGGAGATAGTGAAGGACAGGGAAGCCTGGGGTGCTGCAGTCAATGGGGTTGCATAGAGTCAGACACAACTGAGTGACTGAACAAGAACAGCAAGAATGTTAAAACTGCCCCCAAATATGTACTTCTAAGACCTGGGGTGAGACTCTCACTCCTCTGAGACTGTTTCCTCTACCAAACCAGGAGTGGGATTCAAAAATCTCAAACCACTCCTTCAGCTTCAAAACACTGATGACATCAGATGATGACTATGGCAATGCAGTGTGAGGCCCACACCACGTCACTTAGGGTGGAAGGCCTGAACAGTGTAGGCAGTGTAAAGTGGGACGCCAGGCAGGTTCTAGGTACAGGCAAAGAGGGTGGATTAGGGTTTAACTTCCATATAACAAGTCACCACACATGGAGCCACTTCAAAACGACATGTATTCATTGCCTCACAGTCTCTGTGGGTCAGGAGTCCTGGCACAGCCTAGTTCAGTCTCACGAGGTTGCAATCAAGGTGTCAGCCAAGCTCATTCTCAGCTGAATGCTTGAATGGGGAAAGGTCAGTTTCTGAACTCATCCGGGTTGTGGGAGGACTTTATTTCCTTGTGACTGTATACCTAGGACCCAGCTTTTGACTGACTGTTGGACAGAAGCCACCCTCAGGTCCTAGAGGTTGCTCATAAGTTCCTTGCATTTGAGCTTCCTCAGTATGGCTGCTCACCTCATCAAGGGCTGCAGAACCTACTTGCTTGTCTAGCAAGATGGAGATACATTGTTATATCAACATAATCTACAGGTGGCTTCCCATTACCTCCACCATACTCTGTTGCTTAGAAGCAAGTCTCAGGTTCCACCTCAAGGGGAGAGAATCACACATATTCCCAACATGGGCACCAGGAGGCAGGAATTATTGGAGGTCACACTAGGGTCTGTCATCCATAAGGGGCCACATTACCTGCTGAGAATTTGAAAGGAATTATAAAACCAGTTAATGTTGGTCTGCTTTTTAGCTAAGACCATGAACTGGCAATTCTAGATATCATCAATGACAAAATACTCTTTCCTGAAAAAATCTTTTGTTGTTTGAAGTTCTAAACAGTTGCTGGGATTACTGTCAAGTTTTCATGATGCATTCATTTAAGAAATTTCTTATCCTTTAATGCAGTGTATTCTACATGGAAGTAAACTCCCAGTTATACTGACAGCTGGTCTCCAAAACATGGACTGAGCTACAGGCCTTCATTTTAAGATGAAGACTGTAATGGTGCACAATCATTTGAGATGAGATCATTTTGGGTGCACTGTGTGTCTGTGTCTCCAATCCTATGGTAGTACACAATACTGTTTTTAAGCAGCAGATCTGAAATAAACAAAGATAACACCCATGACAGTAAGATCAGAGAAACTGAACTGGAGTTACTTCAGTTCTGTTATTCTATATGACCGCCTAGAGTTTTTGTGTTTAAAATTTTAAAAAGTGAAACAGTGCAAACTGAGAGTTGTTTTTATTTGATAGATGCACATTTCAGTTAACACACGAAATATTTTACTAAATTTTAGTATCAATTTTAAAACAGAAAACCTTTTATTTTAAAACTTAAAAATAAAGCAAGAGAAAACCCAGTACATCAGTAATGTGATTTAGTAGTTGACTAAACTACTAAATTGTGCTGTTTAGGAATAAAAATTAACAGCTAGCACTAATTGGGGCTCACAATGTGCTAGACACTGTTACACACACACACACATTTATATTAGCTTATGAATACAGGCAAGTCCAGCTAGTATCCTTATTTTAAAGATAATGTAGTCCGGGAGCACAGAACATTGTGGTCTGCTCAAGATTAGCCAACTAGAGTGGCAGAGCTGGAATCTCAGTCCGGGTCGGGTGGTTCCAACATCTGAATTCTTAGATTCTAGTAAAGGAAAACAAAAGACAATATCCCAAATAATCTTGCAGGCCGAGGAAGCCCTTCAAAAAGGACAGGAAGGCTTCTTCTCATCCATGACGGCTTCTTTCCACTCCTGACTTGTCCCTGCCGGATCCTGGGCTGAGGGAGGGCCGGCTTCCCAAGGACCTGCCAGACAGAATTCTCTTTCCGGGTCCCCTCTCCACCCTCTGAGCACCCTCGCCGCGCCCCGGCCCTCCTCTGCCAAGCCCAGGTTTCTGCTGGCCCTTCCCAGCTTCCGGCCCTTCGCTCCAGGCCAGGTCGCTGGGTCCAGGCGGTGCCAGGAGCTCTCAAGTCCTCTATTTACTGTTTGGTTTCCATGGTGACACGTAGGCGCCGTCAGCGCCTTCCGTCATCAGCCCCGCAGCGCGGTCCTCCACCCGGCGCCGTGACGTCTGCCCGCCGCTTCCGCTCTGCCCATATTTGGCTCAGCCGCTGCGCTGCCCGCCGGGAGGAGGGAGCGGGAGGAGGCTGGGAACCGGGCTCCGGCCTCCTCCTCTCCCTCCCCCTCCCCGCGCTCTCCGTCTCTGGCCACGCCCCCGTACGGGTGCTGCGGTCCCCTGGGTTCCAACCCCGCGACCCTCGGCGGAGGCAAGGGGTGGGGGCCACAGGGACCGCAAGGGAAGGCGTGGATGATTGACTGACGAGCCCCGGGGTCCCAGACGTATCTTGTCTCGTTGAGACTGCAGCCCAGAGTTGGGCTGTCTCGTTTGTTTTGGGTTGGGTGAACTGGGATCATGATTTTCTCCCTCTGTGTCCGGAAATCTTGGAAACAGCCATCCTTAGCCTCTGTTTTATATTTTATAGGCTTGAACTTAAAATCCTTATCCCCGGAGCAGTGGAAAGCTTTGAAGACCGAGGTTCTGGGAATCAGTGTTGCCCCTGGGGGGATAAATGACCTTGGGAAGGTTACTTTCTTTTACTTAGCCTGGTAAAATGAGCTTTGCGGGGTGGGGTGCAGCGGCGTCAGGCTTGGGAGGGGAGATGGCCTGCATTACCTTTTAGTTTTACAGTAGTTACGAGCGGGGAGTGGGGGTGGGGGAGAGGTGTTTGGGGAATGGGGAGTGGGGGGAGGCCGGGGGGCAGTGCATGACATAATTGGAATACCGGTGAAGTTCTTTGAGGACCCCCTGCAATTCTGACCCCCGTAGCAACTGGGTTTGTGCGTTTCTTTGCGCCTTGGTCGTATGGGCGCTTAATTAACTGTTGCTCACCGCTTATTGAATGAATGCCAGGCAAATTACTTTCGGATTTCACCTTCATAAATCCAGACCCCCGCAATTCCTCTTACAGGCGGAAGGAGGGATATTGCGGCGATGATTAATATCGCACAGCAGGCTTGCTGATGTAAAGCGACTTGCAGATGTAAAGGGCAATAAACATTCCTGGGAGGAATCCAGCGAGATTCCAGAAATCACGGAGGGAGCCGTGGGTGTGTGCCGCCGGGCCAGGAGGGCGGGGGTGGGGCGGGCAGTGCCGCAGTGGCCACTACCCGGGAGCCGACTGCGGGCGTGGGGGCAACTCTTCAAGATACTTGGTCCTGGCTACCGCCCTCCCCCGCCACCCCCCAACCCCCGCCCATTCCTCAGTTCCTCTAACCAAAGGAGTGTGTTTCCGAATTTCAGAGCTAGAACGCACATCAGATACTGTTGCTCTAATTCAGCCTTTCAGTTTTACATAAGGGGGACTAAGGTTTAGAAAAGCTGATTCACTCCTCCAAGTTTGCACAGGTAGTTTGAGACAGATAAAAGCCAAGATTTCTGGCTTCACCTCCCACCTCCCCTCTAACCCCTTCTGCTCTTGTGACTTTAGGACCCTGTTGCCTGGCTCAGATGGTGGAACGTACAGTAAAGCTGAATACCGACATCAGAGCTCCTTAAAGGGTGCCAGTGGCATGCCTCTTGTCCCACACAACCCACAGCATGACATCAGGGCCTGGGGTGATGGCCAGGAGGTGTGTTATCCCCAAAGCACAAAGCATTCCTCCTCCTAGTGACTGGAATGGCTACACTTGTCCAGAGACCATAAATTGGTTGCCTTGAAACTAGGCTTAGACTAGCAGTTGGTCATTTTTCATAGTTACCCAAGCCTCGCATTAAGTTTTCTCAGTCAAGACAACAGAAGGCATGGAAACCCCTATTCTGCCTATTGGAAGATCTTTTCATGGTGTTGGAGAAGACTCTTGAGAGTCCCTTGGACTGCAAGGAGATCCAGCCAGTCCATTCTAAAGGAAATCAGTACTGGGTGTTCATTGGAAGGACTGATGTTGAAGCTGAAACTCCAATACTTTGGCCACCTGATGCAGAGAGCTGACTCATGTGAAAAGACCCTGATGCTGGGAGGGATTGGGAGCAGGAGGAGAAGGGGACGACAGAGGATGAGACGGCTGGATGGCATCACCGACTCGATGGACATGAGTTTGAGTGAACTCGGGGAGTTGGTGATGGACAGGGAGGCCTGCGTGCTGTGATTCATGGGGTCGAAAAGAGTCGGACACAACTGAGCGACTAAACTGAGCTGAACTTTCATGGTACATAGAGGTTAGATCCTCTTTAATGTCTCTCTTTCAGTTTCACCCGGCTTCCTCTGACATTCTGTATTCTACTTCTTCCCTGATTCTAGGCAGCCCAGTCTGAGACGACTGGTGCACACCGCTGGCCTCAGGCCATGCCAACTCTTCGGAGGAAGAGTCTGGGATCTTTCCCGTTTCTCTCTGGTTTGTACTTGGAGCTCTAGCGACAGAAGTAGCAGCTCTGCCTCCTGGTGGACATTTGAGGCAGAGCACCCTTCTCCAATTCTGAAAGTGAAGTGAAAGTGAAGTCGCTCAGTCCTGTCAGACTGAGACCCAATGGACTGTAGCCTACGACTCCTCCGTCCATGGGATTTTCCAGGCAAGAATGTTGGAGTGGATTGCCATTTCCTTCTGCAGGGGATCTTCCCGATCCAGGAATCGAACCCGGGTCTCCCTCATTGCAGGCTGACACTTTACCGTCTGAGCCACCAGGGAAGCCCATGGTTAGGGGAAGAGATTTTTTTTTCTTTGTTCGCTCTGATGTTTCCGAAATAGCAAAACTTGACAGAAAAAAAGAAAAAAAAAACAAGTTTTTTTTTTTGTCTCTTTATTTTAGAAGATCAGATTGATTTGGATGTAGAAAATACTCTTGTTTCTCTGGCCTGGACTGCTTTTTTTCCTTCTGCCAAGTCTTGGTATTTCCATCAGAGTGAACAATGTTTCCTTGCCCCTTCTCTCTATTTCAAACTCCGCCTCCTTCATAACAACTTTTCTGACTCTTCTCCTATATATTTCATGAATTACAGTTGTGCACAGACCCAGCACACAGAGTGCACACTTACTTGCTGTCTTTACTGTTTCCTTGAGAGTGGAGGCCAAGTCCTGGGTGTCTTTTATGTTCATAGAATAATGCCCAGCACAGGGCTGGGGATAAAACCTGCTCTCAGGCACTTGCGGATTAATTGATTAATTTCTCAGAAG
This sequence comes from Bos mutus, assembly GCF_027580195.1. Classification (NCBI taxonomy): domain Eukaryota; kingdom Metazoa; phylum Chordata; class Mammalia; order Artiodactyla; family Bovidae; genus Bos; species Bos mutus. The sequence goes on along the minus strand of NC_091626.1, from coordinate 22,227,953 downwards.
CAACTCCAAGCCTTTGCTTTGATAAACTTTCCTATCAGTTCTTTGGGGGGTGGGTGGGGAGATCTAGATAATGATCTAATCAAAGATAGCCTTGGACAGGAAGGAGTTTCACAAAGCAGTTTCACAAGAGAACACCACCCCACAGAGAGAGGGATGGGGAAGTGTGAAGTGAACTCTGAAAGATGAGGAAGGTGAGAACACGGGAAGGTCAAAGGATGAAAAATTAGGGGCGGGGGGTGGGGGTGGGGGGCGCTTTGCTTGTGGGATCAGAGAGGCAGCGCAGCTTCTAAAGCCAGCTTGCTGTCCAGACCCCACCACTTGCAGTGTGGCCATAGGCAAGTTTACTCTGGTCTCTGTACCTCCGTTTTCTTATCTGTCAAGAAACTACCCGTCTCCTGGCCTTATTCTGGGGATAAATTGAGCTGATATTTGCAAAGTGCTGGAATAGTACCTGGCACATAGTAAGTGCCATATAACAGTTTGTCAGATTATTTTCCAATGTAGCTGTCTTGTAGATAGAATGGAGGAAGGTTATATGACCTTTTAGTTCCCTTTGCACTGACTTCCTGAGCAGGCCATGAGCTATGTGGTCATACAGGTCTGGGTGGATTCCTGTCCCTGTTCCTAGTTGTTTGACCTTGGGCAGATCATTCTACTTCTTGGAGTCTCAGTTATCTCATCTGTGAAGGGGAAGGGGGGCAGATAGTTGTGGTTACCTCAAAAGACTGTTGTATGCATTACACGACTGTAAAAAGCCTGGCATATCAAGAGTTGTTATTATCTATGAGAGGAGCCATAGATAAAGGAGAACAGAGTCTCCAAAATCTTTGAGGTTTCCAGAAACATTGAACGTAGTGAACAGCAGTGAGATCAGCTCAGTTCCTGGAGCTTAGGGGTGGGAGGCTAGGCCCTGGATCTGGGCCATGACTGGATATCAACATCTGAAGAAACCAGGAATGGTTGGGCTTGTGGATCTGTTCTAGGAACGTTTTCTGCCTGAGGGCCGTACTGAGGGTGTGGACTCAGTCAGGCCAGGTGCCAGCAGTGGGAGGCCCCTTCTTCCCAGAAGGGGGGCCTTTAGTAAGAGAGGGCGTGGGCAGGATGGGCCTTGGAAACCTGTTGTTGAGTGTGTATGTGCGTGACTGTGTGTATGACTCTGTGTGTGTGTGTGTGTGTGTGTGTGTGAATGGCCCAGAGACCTCCTGCCCCAGGAGCTGGCCTCCTAGGCCTGGCATGGCCATCCGCATGGCTGAACCTGCCTGCACAGCTCCTCAAAGCTGCCCTTCCCAGCCCTGACCTGGGACATCCCAGAGTGATTGCCGGCAGCTATCTGAGGGGTGGTGGGAAGGAGGGTTGTGATAGTCTTACAGTCAAATTACCCTTCATTCCCTTCGGCTGCATTTATGGAAAAGTACTAAATGGAATATACAAAGCTGTGATGCAGTCCTTCGGGTTCTTTTCGAAGGGGGAAGGAGGATTGCAAAATCCAGCGATGCTAGAGTGTTGCAATCAAAAACATGTTGGGAATCACTTTTACAGTCCCCTGTGACCCAGGAAGAATTGCGGGCCCTGGCAGGCCAGAGTCTACGCAAAGTAAGTTGTCATTCTGGGATCCCAGACAATCTTAGGAGCTGTTTGGGGAGTGCGGATGGATCTGTAAGCCTCATTTCAAACTCAGGTTTCCAGTCATGGCAAGGGAGGGGTGGGCCCCAGTGACTAGTACCTGGAGCAGAACTCAAACGTGGCTTGTGAAGTCACGAAGGTGCTAATATTGGTTGTCTCTGGGGAGGAAGGAATGTGGTTTTCATTTTCTCCTTTTTGCTTGTTTGTACTCTCTGATTTTTGTTTTTGGCAAGCCCACATACTACTTTTGTAATAAAAATGTTTTTTAAATGTTCCCAGCAGAACAGTATGTTTGGTTTTTTTATGGGTAACAATAATAAATGAAAAGACTCAGAACTCAAAACACCTCTTGATTTTTTCCCTTCTCCCCTCCTTTCCAGAAGAAATAGATGCTCCTGATGAAACCTTTGGAAATTCAGATAGTCAAAGTAAAAAATCACCTATAATCACATTGCAGAGGTTTTTGCCAACCATTTAAATTCTCCCTCCCTTTCCTATATTGGAAACTTTAGTTTTATACTTTTAAATGTATACATTGTAGTTTTCATGAAAATAAGACAAGACTAGAATACTGTTTTATAATCTTGTTTTTCTACATCATACATCATGAATACAGACAATTTTTTTCTACCTGATCTCTTTAATAGCTAGTCAGACAGGATTCTAAACATCCAGCAATCAATCCTGTATTGTTGGATCTTTGGGTTGTTTCTAAGTGATTTTCTATTCTAGACAAGGATGCAAGAAGCTCCGTGGCTAAATTTTTGTGCACATCTGAGGTTATTTCGTTCGAGGTGGGCTGAGGGCATGCTCCTTTGTAAGGCTTGTGAAACATAGCTGTGCAGTCAGTACAGTGTCAGAGAGGACGGTGTGCAGCCCCTGTTACAAATGGGAAGGGAGTATTGGCTCAACCAATTTCTAGCTATGCAATCCTGAGGAAATGACTTACCCTCTCTGCGCTTCAATTTCCTCAAATGATAATAGCTTATGGAACGAGACTGTTGTGGGGACTGGATGAAAAAGATGTGTCAAGTGGCACAGCACATCATGAGCCCTCAGTGAATGGTGATTGTTTCTGACTCACGGACGGTCTTTTCTTCAGGGCAAGAAGTTGTCTTTGAAACTGAGGTCTGGTTGCCTGGGAAAGTTGGGAGCAAGAACTGGAGTGGGTTTAAATGGTGAAGGGGGAAGACACTGAGATGTGGGTGTCTCAGGCACAGTGGACAGGAATCCATCTGCCAATGCAGGGGACACAGTTTGATCCCTGGTCCGGGAACATCCCATGTGCCATGGAGCAACTAAGCCCACATGCTACAACGACTGAGTCCACGCTCTAGAGCCTGCATGCCGCAACCACTGACGCTCATGCGCCTACAGCCTCTGCTGTGCAATGAGAAGCCACCACAGTGAGGAGCGCACGCACCGCAATGAAGAGTAGACTCTGCTTGCTGCAACTAGAGAAAGCCTGTGCACAGCAAGAAGACCCAGTACAATTAAAAAAAAAGTGGACAAGTGACCGAGAAGGGGCTGATGAGGGGGTTGTTGTCTAGTCACGAAGTCGTGTCTGACTCTGCGACCCCAGAGACTGCAGCACGCTAGGCTTCCCTGTGCTTCACTATCTCCTGGAGTTTGCTCAGACTCATGTCCATTGAGGCGGTGTAGGCTGAGGAAAAGTTAGCAGGGGAGAGCGTGTCCTTGAGGGAGATGGAGAACCCAGTGGACAGGGGTGAAATGTCCACATGGTACAATCTGGAGCTTGGAAACCGAGCCAGGTGCCAGTCAGTCCCTGTGCCGCCTAGGAGCCACCTCTGTGAGATCCCAGATGGAGCCTGTGTCCTGTGGTCCCCAGTCCCGTGAGGCTGCTTTCTGCCTTTCTGCTCTCATTCTCATACTGCATCACTCCAGGCCAGGGTTCTTTCTGTTCCTTGAGTGTACCATGTTCCTGCCTGTTGGGTGGCCTTGTATGTTCTTTTTCCCCCTGCCAGTAATGTCCAGTCTTCCTGGCGAATTCCCAGGCACCCTTCAGATCTCAAGCTTAAAACTCACTTCCTCAAGGCGGCCTTGCCCAACCATTTGGTTTCAACTGGCCGCCTTCCTCCTGTTTACTTTCTCTGGGCCTCTGTACCTACATAGCAATGTCAGAGTTTGTAGTTATTGTGTGTTTGTGATTTTTTACCCTTGGTGTTCTCACTGGGCTGAAAGCTCCATGAAAGCAGGAACAGGTTCTTTTTTCTTTTTTTTAACTCACTCTGTACCCCTGATGCCCAGCACATAGTCGACACTTAACAAACAGTTACTGAAACAGAAGAAGAATAAGCCAGTTCATTTGTGACCTGTAAAATACCTTGATGTTCCCTTCTGTGGCTTCAAACCCATCTTAACTGATGCTGGCTTGTTGGCTGAAGGAACAGGAAATTTGGGGGCTGTGAGGACTGCTTTAGCCAGTTCCTTTCTTGTCCTCTCCCTTGAGGAAGTAGGCTTCCCCTTCTAAGACTAGAAACTTTTAAGCCAGCGCTTCTCAAGCTTGTTGTTGTTCAATCTCTAAGTCATGTCTGACTCTTTGAGACCCCATAGGCTGACTGTAGCACACCAGGTTTCCCTGTCCTTCACCATCTCCCAGAGTTTGCTCAAACTCATGTCCATTGAGTCAGTGATACCATCCAGCCATCTTGTTCTCTGTTGCCCCCTTCTCCTCCCGCCCACAATCTTTCCCAGCATCAGGGTCTTTTCCAATGTTCTCAAACTTAAATGTGTGTATAAATTACCTGGGGATCTCCTCAACATGCTAATTCTGATTCTGTGGGTCTAGGATCCTCCTTAGGGACAGGTATCTTTAACAAGCTCCCGGGTCAAACCCATGTTGCTGGTCCCAGGACCACTCTGAGCAACAAGTCTTTGAGTTTACAGCTTCCTTCTGTTTTACCTGCCAATCATTCCCACGTCTCCCTGGAGAAGGGAAAGGCTACCCACTCCAGTATTCTGGCCTGGAGAATTCCATGGACTGTATGGTTCATGGGGTTGCAAAGACAGGACTGAGTGACTTTCACTTTTCTATTCCCATGCCTAAGATTGAGTCGCTGCTCCCTCTGCTGGCCACGCAAGGGCATGACAGTCATTGACTAAGTAGATAAACAGCATGTCAGTATGGTGATCCAGTGGCTAAGACTCTGTGCTCTCAATGCAGGGGGCCCAGGTTTGATACCTGGTCGGGGAACTAGATCCCACATGCCGCAACTAAAGATCAGCTAAAGATCCTGCGTGCCACAGCTGAGGCCCCGTGCAGCCAAGTAAATAAATAAAAATAATAAATGTTAAAAAAGACAGCATGCCAGAAATATAAAACTTACACAAAATTCTTGGGGAACAAGATCTGCTAAAAGTAAATGAGCACACAAATGTTAATAGCACTAGAAAAATGTGCTCTTAAGAATATACTCTGTAAAGGATCCCAGCTATGCTGAGGCAAAGAAATTCCTGGAGCCAAAGGATGTTAAGACTGGGAGGAACCCTTCCATTCATCTCTTCATTGATTTTGTTCTTTTGCTGCTGTTGGCTTTTCCCACATTTTTTTTTCTTAATCATGGCTGCATTATGAATTTCATGGGCCTGGGAAATTTGGTCTTTGAAGGTCCCTTTCTCTATAAAAATTAATTTAAAATTTCTTTTTATGACTACATTGTTATAATGATTAATAGTCTGAGGAAGTTTGAATCAATTTTCCTTTTTGGAAAGAAAAGTTAATTTTTTTCTTCTGATTTTTAAACAAAATTAAAATATTTTTGTGGGTTCCTAAAAAATATCATGGGCCCCAGCGCCATCCTCCTGTGTCAGTCCTGTTCTCCACGAGGTGGCAGAGAGCATAGTCTTGATGCTGTTTGAATCTGCCTACCCATCTGCTTTTAGTGGAAGATCTTGGTCCCTGAGAATTTTGTCTGAGTTTTAAAATTCTTGTGTGTTGTCTCTCTCTGTATGCCCAGGAGTGTACTAGATGCCTTGAGGGCCATTGCGCTGTGCCAGCAGGTGACCAGACTGACCATGTTAAATGACTTAGACATATACTGTGCCTGGAGTGTTCACTATGTGCCAAATGCCTTAAACCTATCACCTAAGTTTCAGAGCAGCTAATACCCATGCTGTACCCTGGAGAACACCAGAGCTGAGAAGGCAACCTCATTTGCTCACCTCCCAGGAGAATAGTTAGCAGATCTGGGATTTGAGCCCCAGGCTTGTCTGATCCTCTCTGCAGGCAGTGACAGGACATACGATGAGATCCCTGCCTAGATATATGTTTCCAAATATATGTTACACTATCAGAGCTACTGGGGCAAGACGTCAGGGAGAGCTGGAGGGTCTGAGCGAGGAGAGAGACTGAAGGCTGGCTTTGGAGCAACAGTCATTGCAGAGAGATGAAATGGCAGGGAAATGCCCTTGAGGCCACAGAGATGTGGGGGGTGGGGGTAGGGTCTGCTGGTTCAGGGGACCGTGAGGAGACGTCCCAAGTGGGGAGGAACTCAAGGTTCGGAAGCAGAGGGTGATGAGGCAGAGTATGGCTATAGGGAGTGAGGGACTTGGGTCCAGTCTGATGTTCAGTGAGAGTTTCTTTGTTTCCTTCCTAAAATAGTCCTGAATCATTAATAACTTAGTCAAGTTTTCTCCATCCTCCTGCCTCAGTTCCTCATCTATCAAATGGGAGTGATGAAGTTTGCCCTGTCTTCTCAGAGATGTCAGGAAGCTCAATTGACTGTCAGTCTCACAGGGATGGGGAGCCTGTGCCTGATTCAGGCTGTAACCCGGGGGCCTGGGCGCTCAGCACACGTTTGGTGAAGGCACGGGCGGCACACCCACAAATCCCTTGAAAAGTCGCGACAGAAGACAGCGTGGCTGGAGAAAGAGCCCTGAGCCAGAAGAGGGCGCTCTTCAGTGGAACAAAGTTTGATGTAAGAAACCCCCAGGATCTTTCTGCAGGATTGGGGATTGAGAATCTGCATCCCTAGGCTTTGCATTTGGCTTTAGGATTTAGGAGGTCAAGTCATTCTATTCTAAATTCTTATATCTAAACCTACCTTCACTCTAGTATCCTAACTAGGAAAAGAAGCTAAAATGTAGTTTCTCTACTTCACATTCTCTTAATGCTTTAGGCACTTAGTAGAGATATCATTATTTTTATTTGGAAAGGCAGAGCTTAACAGAGCAACTACCTATTAGATCTCATGATTTTGTGGGTCAGGAATTAAGACAGGAATTGGCTGGGAAATTCTACTGCTCAGTATGGCAAAGACAGATGTCCTCCGTGGTACTCAGCTGGGGGATGGGTTGGCCTGGAGGGTCTGAGATGGCTTTACTCATATGACACAGATGTTATTTAACATTTTATGTGGTTAATATCTGTCTCCTGCACTAGTCCAGAAGCTACCAAAGGACCGGAACTGTGTTTGTTTTTCATCTATCATTTTATCCTTAGTGGCCGGCACAGTGCCTGGCCAACTTAGACTTAGTAGATAGCATTCGTTAAATGAATCAATGAGGTAATTCTTTTTTTTTTTAATTAATTTTTGGTTGCACTGGGTCTTTGTTGCTGTACGTGGACTTTCTTCTCTAGTTGCCGCAAGCGGGAGCTACTCTGTTGCGGTGCTGGGGCTTCTCATTATGCTGGCTTCTCTTGTGGAGCACAAGCCAGGCTCTGGGTGCCTGGGCTTCAGCAGTTGCGATGCACAGGCTCTAGAGCTTGGGCTCAGTAGTTGTGGCAAACCAGCTCAGTTGCTCCAAGGCATGTGTCATCTTCCCGGATCAGGTATCAAACCAGTGTCCCCTGCATTGGCAAGCAGATTTTATCCACTGTACCACCAAGAAAGTCCATGTAATTCTTCTTCTTCTTCTTTTTTTTTTCCACAGGCTTGTGGGATCTTTGTTCTCTGGCCAGGGATGGAATCCAGGGCCCTGGAAGTGAAATTGCTGAATAGCAGTGAAATCCTAACCACTGGGACTATCAGGAAATTCCCAGTGATGTTATGCTTATAAAAAAGGGTCAGGATCCTCGAGAAAAAGGCACAGGTCGGAGAAGGCAATGGCAACCCACTCCAGTACTCTTGCCTGGAAAATCCCATGGACAGAGGAGCCTGGTGGGCTGCAGTCCATGGGGTCGCTAAGAGTCGGACACGACTGAGCGACTTCACTTTCACTTTTCACTTTCATGTATTGGAGAAGGAAATGGCAACCCACTCCAGTGTTCTTGCCTGGAGAATCCCAGGAACGGGGGAACCTGGTGGGCTGCCGTCTATGGGGTCACACAGAGTCGGACACGACTAAAGCGACTTAGCAGCAGCAGCAGCAGCAGTTAATGATGATGATGATAGTAGCTCAGTAAGTGCCAGGACTGAGCTAAATACTGTTCAACCTGCCTGGTTGGCATTATTTACCCCCATTTTACAGATGAGGAGCTGACATGCCTTCAAAGGCTGAAACAAGAGATAGGTTTTATGTCACAAATGAGAGGACCCAGGGTAAACTCAGGTGCCCTGGAGGTCAAGCAAGTTATTAAAAGGAGTCATTTGAGAGATAAAGACCAGGGGATGAAACACCCAAAGGCTATCCGGTATGTTTTCAAATTAGTTCAAACAATGTTCCAGATCCCTGCTTCTACATTATCCAAATAATAGAGGCAAAGCCATTCCCGGTGATGAGGCGAAGATTCACTTGGGTGTCTATCATCATATTCACTTAAACTGTTCCTCAAAATCCACATGATTGTTTCTTCTTCATCCTGGATTTATTCATTTGTGTTGTTTCTGCACAGTTAGAATGTTCTGCCAACATGTTGTAACACTTCCTTCATTTGATCAAAGAACAGGTTGGCCTGTCATCATGAGCCTAGCATCACAAAGCAACGTGGGTTAGTAACAGTGCCCTTGATTGAAATTGCCTGTGGGGTCAGAGTATTAGTGGATTATCTGAGGCCCAGGCTTATTGTGGGCTCTGTATTGCAGGAAGGCCTCTTGTAGATCTTGCTACTATGACGGGGGAATACCTTAGGTTGCCAGGAAATTCCTGTCAGGGCAGGCTACTGACTTCCCTGCACCCCAGGGATTCTAAGCCCAGCCTCCTGAAGCCAAATCAGCAAAAGAGCTGCCTCAAACTGACAAGCAAAATGAAGCCCAACAAAAGCAGCTGGAACCCAAACAGACTTGGGTGAGGCTGGGAGGGGAGTCAGGTCTGGCGTCATCCAGGCTCTGGGCCAGGCCATTGTCATGGTGACAGCCAGCCGGTTTACCAGCGGGCAGCAGAGCCAGTTCTCTGCAGGGGGAAGCCTGAGTAGGGGGCTCCCCCCGGGGGTGCTATGCTTCTCCAAGTAATAGGAACCTGGAGAAAAGGCATGGTCACTTCCAGAGAGAGGCTTCTTCTAGCAGCAGCCAGGTAGTCTGCCTGGGGTTGTGGGAGGGCGGTGGTGGCAGTGGGCTCAGAGAGGTTGCCCAGCCTCAAAGGGAGGGAGGTGGTCATTGAATCAGCAAAGAGGCCTCTGGAAAGGCTGGAAGGCTTTCCGGGCAGAAAGGATTTACAGCTGTGTTAGCTTTCTGGGCAAAACATGAAGTAGATCACAGAGTTCTTTAAAACAAAACAAAAAAACCCCACAAAGACAAAAACAATACATACACAAGAGTGGTCAGTGGAGAAGAGAAAGGCTTTTGGGAGGCTCAGAGATGGCACATGAAAATGTTTTATGTCCTTCTCTGGGAGCTTTTTATTATTTTCTTTTTCTTCAGTTCTGATGATCACAATTTAAGTCATTATCTGGAGGAATGAACAGCTTTCAGTGAAAACAGAACATAAGAAAACCTCTGTTGTGTCGGGCAGGGCTGAAAAGATGTTCACGTCCATGAGAGTGAATTACTTCAGGGTACAGAAGAGACTCCCTTTCTGGCTAAAGTGTGACGTCAGCTAAAATAAATGCAATGGAGGAAAGAATCTTGGTACCTTCCTCCAGACATCTTGCTGCAAAAGTGTCTGTCATACGAAATACTGTATGATTCCTCTCACGTGAAGTGTTTAGAGCAATCACTTCATAGAGACAGAGTAGAAGGGTGGTCGTCAGGGGCTGGCGGTGGGGAGATTGGGAGTTAACGGTTTCATGAGGATGGAGCTGCAGTTTGAGAAGATGAAAAGAGCTCCGGAGATGGGTGGTGATGGCATTTGGCCAAGGAGGTACTGAAGGCCATTGAATTGTACACTTAAAAATGGTCAAAATGGTAAGTTCTATGCTATGCGTGTGTGTGTGTTAGTCGCTTAGTTGTGTCCAATTCTTTGTGACCCCATGGACTATATAGCCCGCCAGGATCCTCTGTCCATGGGGATTCTCCAGGCAAGAATACTGGAGTGGGTTGCCATTTCCTTCTTCGATGTTATGCATATTTGTCCATATATATATATACATTTTAAACTGTCAAAGACTGTCTCCTTGATGTACCCGGCAGTGGCATTCGCTTGGAGGCTGACCCCCAGGGCTTGTTGGCTCAGCTCTCTGAGCCTTTGCTGTGTCATCCATTAAGGCGACATATCTATCTTCAGCCAAAAGGGAAGAATGGACATGAAGGCATTTAGCAAACAGAAATCCACCACAAGGGCGTGAAATGTGATTAAGATATTATTTCAAAATTCATTTTTAATGTATCCAAATGCCAATGGACAAGTTGAAAGGAGAAAGGGGGAGCCTTGAGGAAACTAAGGAAAGAATTATATTTGGCAGTTAGAGGAATTGGAAAAAAGCCCAATATTTTAGGAGAGGAGAAGAGAATTTTGGGCTCATTCTCAGAGGCCAGAAGGTATGACCAACTTGGACGGTCACAGCAATTTAAAATACTTCTCCCTTTTGCTCTGCTTAAATTGAGAAACCAGTTAAGCCCACCCTTCAGGAGGAAATGAAATTAAACAGTGTCAAAACATCACCTCTCAAATTTCACGAAGGGAAATGGTGCAGTTACAACACAATGCTGGGTGGGAGTTTGTGGGATCTCGAACCCAAACACGTGGTGGAACTCAAGTCACAGAGAGTCCCAGGAATTGTCAACAACTTACTCAAAGCAAGTTTTTTTTTTTTTTTTTCCATTTAAAGAAATACACTTTTCACCACCATTACCACTTATCGAATATATGTCCTATTAGCATAAATTAGCATATTCCAGGCACTAATGTGAACACGGTACATACCTGTTCTTTTCATCCGTTGTAAGAACCCGGCAAAGCAAGTCTTTTTTTTTTATAGATAACAACCTGAAGCTTATGTCTGGAATTTGTTCTCTCTGGTTCTTTATTTCCTCATCTATAAAGTGAGAATACTGTTATAGCTAGAGAAGCGTAGCGGCTTGCCTCAAACCACACAGCCAGGAGGTCGTGATGTCAGGATTTGAGCTCCCGTTCATTTGACCCCAAAGCTCTGCACTGGAATACACTGAAAAGTCACGATTACTGAGAAGCTTCTGAAACAAAATGGGTAACGAACATCTTGAACTAGAACAAGGAATTGGTAAATTGCTTTTTCGTGACATTGTGTGATATCACATCAACATAGGAGGAAGAGCCATGAGCATTGTGGGTTAGCAGGGATGTGGCTCTAATGTTGGATGAAACCACCGAGGACAGAATATGAAACGATGCTTGGCTGTGTGATGTGTGTGTGTGTCATGTGTCTTGCATGTTTCATTTCATGTATATTGTATGGTGCATGGGTTATGGATGTATTGTGTCTTCAGTCATTTGTCTTGTCTGTGTGTGTATGTGATGAGTGTATTATGTGTAAGTGAGGGAGACTTGCATGATAACCAGCTTCTTTAACACTGAAGACAAGACATTCCAACCGCCAGCACGAACTTGGTGCTCACTCTGAGCCAGGCGCTCTTCTTATTGCTGTGTGTATAATAACTTGTTCATCCTCACAACAGTCCTGTGCAGTAGCTGGTAACATATCCTCATTTTTTGCAGGAGGATCAGAGGCATAGAAAGATCAATCAAGTTGCCCCAGAATGCCTGGAGAGTAAGAAGTGGAGCTGGGATTTGAACTCAGGGAGACTGGCTTCAAATTCTGTGGTTTTCTATTCTTTCCTTAATTGGTACCCCCAGATCACCACACAAGAATGGATAGATTCTCTGGATAGAGAGCCTGTGGACAACGTGAACACACATGTCCAAGATAATCCTCCTAAATCAAATGTTAGCCAAGGTGAACCTACTATTGCTGGCCTTGTTGTGTTATGTGTGATTCCCATCAATTTAATAATTATTAAGAATTGAAATTAAAAGATGCTTGCTCCTTGAAAGAAAAGCTACGACAAACCTAGACAGCATATTAAAAAGCAGAGACATTACTTTGCCAACAGAGGTCCATCTAGTCAAAGTTATGGTTTTTCCAGTAGTCATGTATGGATGTGAGAGTTGGACCATAAAGAAAGCTGAACACTGAAGAATTGGTGCTTTTGAACTGTGGTGTCGGAGAAGACTCTTGAGAGTCCCTTGTACTGCAAGGAGATCCAACAGTCAATTCTAAAGGAAATCAACCCTGAATATTCATTGGAAAGACTGATAACTGAAGCTGAAGTGCCAATACTTTGGCCACCTCATGTGAAGAGCTGACTCATTTAAAAAGACCCTGATGCTGGGAAAGATTGAAGGCAGGAGGAGAAGGGGACGACAGAGAATGAGATGGTTGGGTGTCATCATGGACTCAATGGACATGAGTTTGAGCAAGCTCTGGGAACTGGTGATGGACAGGGAATCCTGGCGTGCTGCAGTCCATGGGGTCACAGAGTCGGACATGACTGAGCAACTGAACTGAACTGAACTGAAGAATTGAAAAGTTGGTTGAAAAAACTCTTATAGACAAAATGGTTTCATTGATTTGTTCCCTAAAAACTGGGGGCCACCTGGAGATGATCAGTATCTATGGATAAGATGTTCTCTAGGGCATGAGAATTGTCTGATTTCTTTGAGATAGGATGGCATTTCCCCTCTTGCCTTTCTCCAACTGTCTTCCTGGGGCCTGTCACTTCCAAGTTGAGGATAGCAGAAAGAGGTCTTTGGTAATGCCCATCAAGGTGGAGAAGGAGTCTGAGCCTGTTACTATAGCAACATAAAGGAGATGATTAAACATCCATCCATCTAGCCATTAATCCATCCAGCAAACTCTCAGTGATGAATGAAATAAAGTAGTTCTTTTTGTGGAGGATCTATTCCAGTGGAGAAAAGAGACTTCAAACAAATGACTAAACAACAACAACAACAAAAAATACAAGTCCAGATGGAGATAAGGCTATGAAAAAAATAAAGCAGGAAAAGAGGAGAGTGACGAGAGTGGAAGTGTAGGCATATTTTAGATAGTGTGGCCGTAGACCATTATCTGAGGCTCTGCAAAGAGAATAATCCAATTGCACAAAGAATCTGATTATCTTATACATCTGCATCCCAAGCCCAGACCCCACTCTCAGTGGGGCTGCTTTCTTCTTGTTCACCTTTTCCCACAGGATCTGATGCCTACCTATTTCCCTAAACCTTTAGCAGTGGAATGGAGGTAGGTCATGAACATTTTAGGAAGGAGAGAAGGACAAGGTGAAGCCAGATCCTGGGGAAGGAACAAAAAGTTTCAAGGACTTGGAGATCCCTGGGATGAAGAATGTAGTGAATGTTCTTTGGTTACCTACTCAATATCCATTCCTCTTCTCCCCGCTTCCAAAAAGCATCCAGATTCTCCTTCTGGGTTTGGGTGGGATGTCAAGAGGGTTTCTGATTGTTTGAAGCCAATCTGGAGACTATCAATCCTTTTGCCTCCATGATTGGTTCAGATGGAAGGGTGAAGTGTGACACTTGAGTCTTCTGATGGATGTGGCAGTGAAACTCTCCTCTCCTGGTATAGACACGGATACAGGTAGCTGTATGTCCATCTTGTGACCTTGATGGAAGCCATCTGAGGACAAGGCTACCACATGGGCAGAGAGCATAAAACCCATAGCACTGGTTTTTCCCTATGTGAATCAGTTTGTTGTGAACTCCAACACTTTGGCCACCTGATGTGAAGAACTGACTCATTTGAAAAGATCCTGATGCTGGGAAAGATTGAAGGCAGGAGGAGAAGGGGACGACAGAAGATGAGATGGCTGGATGGCATCACTGACTCAATGGACATGAGTTTGAGTGAGCTCTAGGAGTTGGTGATGGACAGGGAGGCCTGGCTTGCTGCAGTCCATGGGGTCGCAAAGAGTTGGACACGACTGAGCGACTGAACTGAACCAACTTATTCAACACATTATGTATGCTTGTTGTTTGCTAAGCACTCTTTTACATGCTTAGGGAAATTTTCTGTCCAATTTTTGCTGGCTTTTCTTTGACTAGCATGGGAGGAGTGGTGGGCAGATGATCATCAGAGTCAGATTGCTTGGGTTTAAATCCTGGTTCCACCACTCCCTGGCTGTGTGACATCAGGCAAGTTATTTAACCTCTCTGTGCAACAGTTAACACATGCAAAAGGAGATCATTGACGTGTCTACCTCAAAAAATTGTTGTGAGGATTAAATGGGTTAAGGTGAAGGGTGTAAGATGGTACCTGGTGTGTGATGTGCCACTTGACCATGGTTTCGGTACAGAGGACTTATCCGTCCAGCTACTGGGGGTGCTCAGTTGCCAGTCCTTTATGAGGATTGCCCCTGTTGAAGGTGATCGTGTCACTCAAGCCCATGGTCTCTTTAGGGGATCATTTTGCATCCAAGGACTGACCTATGAGATCTATGAAGACTGGATCCCTTGCTTCTACTCAGGACAACTCTAAAAGGACACCCCAGCTCTAGAGCTCTGGAAGGTTGATGAAGGCCTTTGTTGACTTTCCATCTCAGCTCTGTTTCTCCCTCCTCCAGTCCTGCTTCATTTCCTTCCCTTTCTGCAGATGTGGATCCAAACAGCACATCCTGTGTGTGGTCTCAGAGTTTGCTTCCTGGAAACCAACCTACAACTTGATTAATGTTAACTGGCATCATCATCACCCAAAAGCAGCCTAAGGGAGAGAGAAAACAACAGAAAGAGTGCAAAGGGGAGAGGTTTCCCTTCTAACTGGGAGAGGCTGGCCATATATAGGGTGCAGTGTAGAATGGCTAGAACAAAGACCTTCTTTTTAATTGAAAAGAAGGTTGGTACACAATGTTCTGTTAGTATCAGATGTACAGCAAAGTGATTCATTTATACATATATATCTGTATATATTTCCTTTTTCAGATTGTTTTCCATTATAGGTTATTATGACCTTGTACTTTTTTGAGGAGCTAGAGAAGTAGTTCAATACAGTTCAAGAAGTGGGGTCCTTCCTAAATCTCCATCTCCATGACTTCTGTGTGCATTGGAGTTGATGACTTGAACCTGAAGTAAAGCTCTGTGTATGAACTCGATTGGCCAGCACTGAGATTTTTATTTCTTAATGGACTGTATCACCCCCTCTCCTCTGATATTAAGGGAGTAGTAAACTCTTGAGAGTCCCTTGATGCTAAAGCTGAAACTCCAATACTTTGGCCACCTCATGCGAAGAGTTGACTCATTGGAAAAGACTCTGATGCTGGGGGGGATTGGGGGCAGGAGGAGAAGGGGCCGACAGAGGATGAGATGGCTGGATGGCATCACCGACTCGATGGACATGAGCTTGAGTGAACTCCGGGAGTTGGTGATAGACAGGGAGGCCTGGCGTGCTACGATTCATGGGGTCGCAAAGAATCAGACACGACTGAGCGACTGAACTGAACAGGATTATACTCTTACCTTGCCATTCAGTTTCCTGCCATGGCTCTTCTGGAAATTTGGCAAGCGCTCTTCATATATAAGGCTTCCCTGGTGGCTCAGATGGCAAAGAATCTGCCTGCAATGTGGGAGGCCTGAGTTTGATCCCTGGGTCAGGAAGATCTCCTGGAGAAGGGAATGGCAACCCACTCCAGTATTCTTGCCTGGAGAACCCCCAAGGACAGAGGAGCCTGGCACACGGGGTCGCAAAGAGTCAGACATGACTGAGTGACTTTCCCTTTCCTCACATATAAAAGCTCAGTTTAGCGCTGTGATGGGGGACCAGCTGAAAAGGGACAGAGGCTTCTGGTTTTAAAGCTGCATGGGGGCAGGATACTGCTTTCTTAAATCTGGAGAGACATCAGGATCCTGGTGTTCATAGTCTGAATCTGGCAAATAGAAGCTGGGATTTAGCCCTAAATCCCGTCCAGAGATTTGCTGGAGGAGGAAGCCTCTGCCTGTCCTCCGGCTTTTTAAGTCAAGTGATGGTGACGCAGGAAAGCAGACTGGCTGTGCTCTTTTTTTAAATGTTAATAGATTCGATTGAAATGCACAATCATCATTCAGAGGGCCCACCATGGGCAAGCACTGCGTTCATGCCAGCGCATGTGAAAGGGAGACAGAGAGAGAGAGAGGGTAGGAAATACAGAGACAAGAATACAGGTTCCCTACCATTTGTAAGGGAGATAAGCCATGTTCCCAAATAACACGTCGCATGGCACAATGGTGGGTGCATTTAGAACCAGACAGACCATGTTCAGATCCTGAAGCCCAATTCTGTTACTGAAGAATGTAGTTTTGTATTAGGAGTGATACAAACAACAATGGGAACCAATGGGTAGGAGGTGGTAATTCTGAAAAAAGGAACTGTCTTGTCTTTGCTGTGTAATTTAAGAATATTCAACTCTGCAACAGAAAACTAGAGACATTATGTATAGTAGTAAGTCGCTTATGAGTTATCTTAGACACAGAGAGAATAAACAGAATGTATATGTGTTGAATATAGATAAAATGATGAAAGAAATGAGAATGTTACTTATCAACAGAGGAATGAAATGGCTGGAGTGGGTTGCCACTTCCTTCTCCAGGGGATCTTTACAACCCAGGGATCGAAACTGCATCTCTTGCATCTCCTGCACTTGCAGGTGGATTCTTGACTACTGGACCACCTGGGAAACCCACCAATGAAAAGACCAACTAAACCTTAAATATTTACAAGGCTTGGCTCATGTCTTCTCTAGGTGGAAGCAGTGTTACTCTCGAGATGGCTGTCCAACTCTGACGCTCATTATGTCCAAGAAACATAGATAAAATCCCTAACTGCTCAGCAGATTAACTGGGGTGCTGCGGTGTAACCGGGGTACCTGCCCCTGCATCTTCCCGACAGAGGCAGTTTGTGCCTTGGTTCCACATGCCATCCTCCAGCTGATCCCCTTGGCTTGGCCTTACCTCTGAACGCTTAGCTGCACCACGAGTGGGGAAGGCTGCTATGGCAGAGAAAGGACGAGGTATGTGAATGTGTGTTATCCAGGATTCAGGTAGGTGATCCTTCTACCTGCTGGCACTTATCCCAAGTGTGTTTCCCTGTCCCTTGCTTCTCACCGGGTTTTATATATTTATTTATTTTGGCTGCGCTGGGTCTTCGTTGCAGCGTACGGGCTCCTCATTGTGACATTCGGGCTTCTTTAGCTGTGCGGACTTAGCTGCCACACAGCATGTGGGATCATAGTTCCCCGACCAGGGATCGAACTTGCATCCCCTGCACTGGAAGGTGGATTCTTAATCCCTAGACCACCAGGGAAGTCCGCTTACTATGTTTTAAACTGATTAAATAAATTATGTGATTCAAGCATCTTAATTTGGTCTGCAAACCTTCCTGCTCTGTGACCTCTGGGGTTGCCTGCCTGGAGGTAAAATTGGTGGCTACCCTCGCCTCAAGGTAACTTCCCAGATGACAGGGGAGCCTCAGGTGAGGCTTTCTGGGAGCAAAGCCCAATCAAGGGATTCTTGTGGGGATGATTTTCAAGGAGGTTCTCACTAGAGAAACGTCTCTGAATAAGTGAAGAAAACAGGATAGGTGAGGGGCAGAGAGGCCAGGCAAAGATGAGGTTCTGCTGAGGCATAACAGGAGCTCCGGAGTGGGGCTGGCACTGCAGGTTTGCCCTCCCTGGAGACAAGAGGGCCAGTCTTTTGTGCCTTGTACCAGGGCATGGGGTGCCAGCCTAGAAATGGGGGCCTGGGTAGGGCACCGGCAGCATCTGCTACAGGTGATCAGCCCAGGTAAGTCACAGGGCGAGGGAGGAGAGAACATAGTCGGTTGGGAAAGTAGGGGGAGAAGGGATTAGAAAGACAAAGTGCAGTGTGACTTGGAGGGTCTGAAAGCCAGAGCAAGAAGTTAAGACCTGATTCCACCAGCAGGGAATCAGGAGCCACGTGAGTGCTCTCGAGCACATGTGTGGAGCAGAGCTTCGGAAGAGTCATGTGGCAGTGGCATGTGTTGGGAGGAAGCTGACGGCAGAGCGAGCAGCTGGGCCTGGCTGGGCAGTTGTATAGGTAACTTGGACCCTCTTTCTTTCTCCTCTGTGGCCTTTGGATAGCTCTATATACTCAGAAGGCTACATCCCAGGGTCTAATCTTGCAATCATCTCCCTGGCCTCAATTTTACAGAGTCTCTTAAGAATCAGCCTTGCCTGGAAGGAAAAGGAACTGGTACCAAAAGCCCCAAGAGGTTGAGCCTTCCTAAGCCAGGTGGGTAAGGAGGGGAGAGCCACATTGCTGAAGGCAATGCCTAGAGAAGGACATCGCATAGAAAGCTCTACCAGGCTGGCTGCAGAGGGCTGCTAATCCTGGACTTGTACAAACCGGGCTGGCTCCAAGTGGGGTGACTTGATCTCTAAGTAATACAGGGCTTTTAAGCTTTTGGCTTTTATCCAAGGCACTGCAGCCACCTAGGTCAGTGGCAGGCCAAAGATTCTTGGCCTCAGACCAAAAGTCACCCTCCATTCAGTGATCCTTCCTCCCTGCAGAGGTTTGGACTATCCATCAAAGCCTTAAGGATAGTGGTTCTTAAACTCCAGCATGAGAAATACTACCTGGAGTGCTTTCTAAAAGCACAGATGTCTGGATCCCACCCGCAGAAATTCGGATTCAGTAGGTCTGGGGCAGGGGTGAGAGATTTGCATTTTAAACAAGTATTCTGGTGACTGGGAACAGGTGGTCCAAGGATCATAACGGGGGATAGGGAAAACCCAGCATTCATTTGCTCAGGAAACACAACAGCCTGTGAAGTAGGTAAAATTATTTTCATTATTTTCTGTTTATAGATGGATAAACTTAGGTTCAAAGGGTTTTACTAAACCGTTCAAGGACTCAGAACTAGTAAATGACAAAGATCAGGATTCCGATCTATGTGAGCTCTTGAAAAAGAGTAATAGGAGATCGAGCTGACTGCACACATATGCAGGCCTGCACCCTGATACCTCCCCATATAAGCCCACTGTAGCCAGGCCAATGATATCAGTTAGGAACAGGCTGGGGGTTGCTGCAGTAAGTGAGCCAGCAAGTTCATTTCTTGCTCACATTACATGGCCATTCAGACCAGCAGGGGGCTCTGTTCAATTCAGTCCCTTAGGGACACAGGCTGATGAAAGCTCGGGCTTGACATGCGCTTCCACTAATACAGAGGCGAGGAGAGAGGACACTGGCTCTTGAGCCACGCATTTCTGTCTGGAAGTGACATGGGTGTCACGGCTGCTCAAATTTCATTGACCAGGCAAGTCCCACAGCCATGTCTGAGGTCATCAGGGTGTAGAAATGTAAGCAAGTGTGTAGTTCACCAGGCCAGCCTGCTCATCAGACCCTGACATACCTTCTTTCTCATGTCTATGCTCTTGTATCTCTCTGAACTGTCTTGGCTCTACTTCTTGGCCAGGCTAACTGGACTCAAGGGTCTAATTCTACACTCACCTGCCACCAGCTCTGGGCAGCCTTTCCCAGCCTACCCAGGTTGGTTTATGTGCCCCAGTGTCCAGGTCCCCAGAGGGCTAAGAAATGGAATATTTCCTGCTGTATCAGTAAACAAAGATGTCATAGGCGTCAGTGACTGCAGCCCTTTAATGTGAGCCTGTGAGCCCTAAGGGAACTCAGGAAGGAGGTGAATACCTGCGATCTGTTGTTGCTGTTGTTCAGTAGCTACGGCCGTGTCTTACCCTTTGGACTGCAGGGTTTGCAGCACACCAGGCTCCTCTGTCCTGCACTGTCTCTCAGAGTTTGCTCAAATTCTTGTCTGCTGAGTCAGTGATGCTGTCTAACCATCTCATCCTCTGCTGCCCCCTTCTCCTTTTGCTTTCAATCTCTCTCAACGTCACGGTCTTTTGTAAGATGTTGGCGCTTCACATCAGGTGGCCAAATAATTGGAACTTTAGCAACAGACCTTCCAATGAGTATTCAGGATGGAGAAGGGAATGGCAATCCACTCCAGTATTCTTGCCTGGAGAATTCCATGGATAGAGAAGCCTGGCGGGCTACAGTCCGTGGGGTCGCAAAGAGTTGGACACGACTGAGCGACTAATACACACACAACCTTCTTTAAGAACAAACTGTCGCATTCCACATGACTGCTGGAAAAACCATAGCTTTGACTATATTGACCTTTGTTGGTAAAGTGATATCTCTGCTTTTTAATATGCAGGTTTGTCTTAGCTTTTCTTCCAAGGAGCAAGCGTCTTTTAATTTCTTGGCTGCAGACACCAGCTGCAGTGATTTGGGGGCTCAAGAAAATAAAATCTGTCACTGTTTCCACTTTCCCCCATCTATTTGCCATGAAGTGATGTGACCAGATGACATGATCTTAGTTTTTTCAGTGTTGAGTTTCAGGTCATCTTTTTCACTCTTCTCTTTCACTCTCATCAAGAGGCTCTTTAGTTCCTCTTCATTTTCTGCCATTAGAGTGGTATCATCTGTATATTTAAGGTTGTTGGTATTTCTCCCGATAATCTTCATTCCAGCTTGTGATTCATCCTTCCCAGCATTTTGTACGATGTACTCTGCACATAAGTTAAATAAGCAAGGCGACAATATACAGCCTTGTCATACTCCTTTCC
Source organism: Bos mutus (assembly GCF_027580195.1). NCBI lineage: Eukaryota > Metazoa > Chordata > Mammalia > Artiodactyla > Bovidae > Bos > Bos mutus. The sequence goes on along the minus strand of NC_091626.1, from coordinate 22,207,434 downwards.
CAATTTTGAATCAGTCAGTTGTTCCGTGTGCAGTTCTATTAATAACTGTTGCTTCTTGATCCGCATACATACGGTTTCTCAAGAGGTGAGTAAGGTGGTCTGGTATTCCCATGTCTTTAAGAATTTTCCACACTTTGTTGTGATCCACACAGTCAAAGGGGCTTCCCTCATAGCTCAGTTGGTAAAGAATCTGCCTGCAATGCAGGAGACCCCGGTTCAATTCCTGGGTTGCAAAGATCCCCTGGAGAAGGGAAAGGCTACCCACTCTGGTGTTCTTGGGCTTCCCTCGTGGCTCAGCTGGTAAAGAATCCGCCTGCAATGCGGGAGACCTGGGTTCCATCCCTGGGTTGGGAAGATCGCCTGGAGAAAGCAAAGGCTACCCACCTCCAGTATTCTAGCTGGAGAATTCCATGGATTGTATAGTCCCTGGGGTCGCAAAGAGTCAGACATGACTGAGGGGCTTTCACTACATACAGCCAAAAGTTTTAGCATAGTCAGTGAGCAGAAGTAGATGTTTTTCTGGAACTCCCTTGCTTTCTTTGTGATCCAATGAATATTGACAATTTGATCTCTGGTTCTTCTTCCTTTTCTAAACCCACATTGTACATCTGGAAGTTCTAGGTTCACAAACTGCTGAAGCCTAGCTTGAAGGATTTGAGCATAACCATGTTAGCATGTGAAAGGAGCGCAAATGTATAGTAGTTTGAACATTCTTGGCATTGCCCTTCTTGGGGATTGGAATGAAGCTGACCTTTTCCAGTCCTATGGTCACTGCTGAGTTCTCCAAATTTGATGACATATTGAGTGCACCAGCACTTTGACAGCATCATCTTTTATGATTTTAAACAGTTCAGCTGAGATTCCATCACCTCTGCTAGCTTTGTTCATAGTGATGCTTCCTAAGGTCCGCTTGACTTCACTCTCCAGGATGTCCGGCTCCAGATGAGTGATCACGCCATTGTGGTTATCTGGGTCATGAAGCCCTTTTTGTATAGCTCTTCTGTGTATTCTTGCCACTTCTTCTTAATCTCTTCTGCTCCTGTTAGGTCCTTATTGTCTTTAGTTGCGCTCATCCTTGCATCCTCGGAGCTCTGCTTTCAGTTGGGTGTTGGGTATATGTTTCCCTTTTTCCCTTGCCTTTTGCTTCTCTTCTTTCCTCAGCTATCTGTAAAACCTCCTCTGATAACTGCTTTGCCTTCTTGTGTTTCTTTTTCTTTGGGATGGTTTTGGCCACTGCCTCCTGTACAATGTTACGAATCTCCATCCATAGTTCTTCAGGCACTCTGTTTATCAGAGCTAATCCTCTGAATCTATTTGTCACCTCCATTGTATAATCATAAGGAATTTGATTTAGATCATACCTGAATGGCTTAATGGTTTTCCCTACTTCAATATAAGCCTGAATTTTGCAATAATGAACTCATGATCTGAGTCACAGTCAGCTCCCTGTCTTGTTTTTGCTGACTGTATAGAGCTTCTCTATCACTGGCTGCAAAGAACATCATCAATTTGATATAGATATTGACCATCTGGGGATGTCCATGTGTAGAGTCATCTTTTGGGTTGCTGGAAAAGGGTGTTTCCGATGACCAATGTGTTCCCTTGACAAAACTCTGTTAACCTTTGCCCTGCTTCATTTCTCACTCCAGGGCCAAACTTGCCTGTTACTCCAGGTATCTCTTGACTTCATACTTTTGCATTCCAATTTCCTATGATGAAAAGGACATCTTTTTTGTTGTTAGTTCTAGAAGGTGTTGTAGGTCTTCATAGAACTGTTCAACTTCAGCTTCTTCGGCATTAGTGGTTGGGGCATAGACTTGGATTACTGTGATGTTGAATGGTTTGTCTTGAAAATGAACTGAGATTATTGTCTTTTTTGAGATTGCACCCAAGTACTGCATTTCAGACTCTTTTGTTGACTATGAGGGCTACTCCATTTCTTCTAAGAAATTCTTGCCCACAGCAGTAGATATAATGGTCATCTGCTATCTAGCAGCCATCAGATCACAATCACTCCCTATGGTGAGCCCTGAGGAGAGGAAGCTCAGGATGTAAAAACACAGGGTACTGGCCCCAGATAGCTGAGGTGCATATGAAAGGAATGGTATCAGTGAGCCCAGACTCTTGTACCTTCCTACATGTAGTAAAGCACTAAATTCCTTAACTTGGGATATCTGGTTTTCCTTAATGATAATCTTTTGATGTTCAGACTCCCTGCCCTTTGTTGCAAAACTTCTATGTAATTTGGCTCCCCTCCCATGTCTCCTTGGAGCAGTTTTTTTTCAGGGTTACTTCAGATGCTGTCTTCTGGGCTTAAGTCCTAAACATTTCTGCTGAACAAAACGTAACTCTTCACTTTTAATTAGGTTGAGAATATTTTTTAAGTCCGCAGGGCCCTGGGCTGATCCCCATTAGGGTGTATGTCATATTGCATTGTAATTGTTTCCTGTCTGTCCCCTAGCCGACCGACCGGGTGAAGGGCTCCAGAGAGATGGGGAGAGTAGCAGTGACAGGCCTGGGTGCTCCAGCCTCTGGAAGGCAGGAGGCCTGAAGGAGCTCAAGGGCGGAAGATTGGAGTGATGAAGAGTTGGGTTCTGGCTGGCAAGAGCTACCCTCCATTCCCCACAGGAACAGGATTTCAAGGGGCTTTAGAAAATGGGGAAGAGGAAGGCACAAAATCCATGACTGCAGGATGAGCCAACCACAGATGGGGAGGAAAACCCCCTGCAGAGGGAGTGGGCTTTTGCCAAGGATTCACTGCCCATTATGGAAAGACTCGCCTCAAACCCAGGTTAGTCACTGCCCAGAGCTGGCCACGTCACCACAGGGTGAACTTCAAGTCCAAGGGGAGGGCAGGTGGCCACTGGGGGAAAATCCTTGCTGTCCTGCCTCCGGGGCCCCTGATGCCCATGAAAGGGCATTGCTAGCAGAGAGCCAGGTGTCCTCGGGTCTCTGGGGCCTGGGGAAGGCTGGGTGGCAGGGACATCGACCCAACTCTGAGGTGGGACTCTGCAAGGTCCAGGTCACCGAGCTCACACCCGGAGTAATCACAGAAAAGAGGCAAAGAGGCTGGGACTGTACCTGGGAGTGAAGCACGTGGCCTTGAGCTGTATGAGGCAGGGGCTCCGCTGCCCTCCTGCCCGCAGGGGCCTCCTTCCTCCCCCTTCCCACCTCAGGCTTTGGGCTCTGGGGGAATGAACCATTTTCAGTTCTCAGGGTACCTCACTCTCTCTCACTTCTGAGCCCATGTGTGCTTTAACTCCAATACGAATCTCGGCCTCTTCATTTATTTTTCCATAAGAAACTAAGCTCTTCAATGTTTTGTCTCTATGGCTTTCCCTGAAACTTGAGGGAGGCGAGTGTTCTAGGGCAGGTCCCCAGCACTCAGCTTGCCCCTTCCTTTCTCTCCCCCCACCTCCCTACCTGGATTCCTTGGGAACCCCCAATCTCCCTCCACCCCTTGTGCAGAGTAACTCTCCCTTCTCCAGGGCACCCTGGACTCAGAGGTGCACCTTGACCTGACCAGCAAGCCTGTCTTCCTTGCCTTGCTTTTCTCCCCACCCCCGCCCCTCCCGGGTTCACACACTTGGTATTTTCTGCCTTTTCCCCCTGAATTGTAAATGCGATGAGTGCAGCACTCTTTCTGTTCTGTTCCTAGCTCGAAACTCAGGACCCAGGACAGTGTAAGTGGATGCACAGTCATCGCTTGAGGAAGGCCTGTCGACTGACTTACAGCCTGAAAGAATAAAGGCCCTGTTGTCAGAAGGAACTGGCACCACACGTCCCAAGGTGAGAAGCAGCGCTGCGTGAGCTCAGCTCTCCGGCCTGCCACTCCTTCAACATTTGCTTTGATGCTGCCCGAGACAGAGCACAAGCAGCGCGTGGTGGTAGCTTTCCTCTACTAGCTGTGAGGTTCGAGCAAGGCTCTCAGCTTGCCTGAGACCCCTCCATCTGCAAGATGCAGTTCCTCATTGCCCCGCTCCCCACCCCCTGAGTCTGGGGTGGGAGTTGGGTAAGAAAGTCTTGGGAATCTCCCACGTGCCGCTCTTCTACTTCCACTTCCTCTCCCCTCCCCAACCTTCCCAGACCCGACTGCTTCCATCTATGGAAGCCGCTCTCTAAGGGGCCCAGGTGGGTCCCTGCTTGGCCACTGGATCTGCCTTCCTAGCTTGGGTGGGCTGGGGGAACCACTCCCTGCACCTGCATCAGTCTCTAGCTGGGAAGGATGTGTATATCATGGAGAAGAGTGACTGGGCTGCAGGAGGGCTGGGTTTGGCCTCAGAACAGCTAAAAATGAGATTTGAAAAGCAGCCATCTGCCCCCCTCAGGTGACCACCAGATGTGTGGTGGCCTCTGAGGTCTTTCTAATCCTGAGGTCCTTGTTTGAGAAGCAGGGGTGACAGCCACTGCCGGTGAAGTCAGCAGGGTTTGCTCAGCTTTGCTGAGAAATAGCTACTTCTTCCCTCCTGGGGCAATTAAGCTAGTGTACCTTTTACAAGGTTTTAAGCTTTTATTGCTTTCTTGAAATAAAGTATTCCTCCCATTTCAGAATGAATTGTGCTTCCAATGGATTTCTCCCAATTTTCTTTGTTTGGATTACAAAAGTAATCTGTTGACTTACAGAAAACTTTGGGAAATGTGCAAAGACACAGAATGAAATGAAAACCTCTCCTAATCACTTGTTAATATTTTGGTTTATGCCATTCCAGAATTTTTTATTTGTATTCCCAATCATATATACGTATAACCATATTTGTGTTTTCCACATGTACATATTGGGTCTTATTTTACATCCTATTTTATAATACACTGCATAAGTCCTGGCAGGTAGTAGGCAATAAATATCACCAAGGCTAATAAGCATCACTTAGTGAGTGCTTACAATATGCCAGGAAAGATGTTAGGTGTTTTGTAAGCCTTATCCCATTTGGTCCTAATAATGATCCTATGAGGCAGGGCCTGACCCATGTTTTAGAGATGGGAAACCCAGAGAGGCCCAGAGAGGTTGTCGCTTGTTAAAAATGTAGTCAATGAGTTGGACAAACACCGAGTCTTGTATTTTTGGTAGGAACAAAATACACACTCGCTGGTTTAAAGTGTTTTCAACAATGATTTAAGCAATGCCTTACTGCCTGGTTAGGTGAGAATTTTTACTGAGAAAGAGATGAAAACATGTTCTGGTCTTGGAGGCAGGGAGTCTGGCTCTGCAACTGAGTTGGTTGTATGCCTTGGAGCAAGGAACTTCACCTCCTTGACCCTCAGTTGCCTGGTCTACAAAATGGGATTTGTGTGGGGAGAAGGGTTAGTGCTGTGACTCACAGAGAGGAATGTTTGCTATGATTGACAGATGTTGATGGCAGTTGGAAAGACATCAAGAAATCAAAGGCACATAACATGAAGCTTGCTTTACAAGGCTCACTTGTGACATTTCAGGGCAAGATCAGCCAGGGTGGGGCTGACAGAAATTGTGATATTGGATGGTGGTGAGTGTCTCCCTGACCGTTGACCCAAGGCCAGGTTCACTTTCTAGGAAGGACTCATGGGCTGTAGCAGTGAGACCATTTATCAGTTTGTCTTTCAGAAAAAGGTAATGTCTCAGTATGCCCAACTCCTAAAATAGCACATTTGCAGCTCTAAAATTTTTGTGGTTTAAATAAAAATCAATGGCCAGGGAGAATAGAAAGCACAGGACACCAGAATTTGAATAAATTTGAATTGTCTTGCAATTAGGGGCCTCCCAGGTTCCCTCCTTCCTTGTGGCTCACTAACTTCTCTGGGCCTCAGTTTTTCCAAGTGTCAGTACCTCCCTCTTCAAGACGATGTCGGGGCAGATAACAATATGTGTGAAGGTTTTAGCTCAGGGTCTTGATCATAATAAATAGTACCCTTTGTGAGCCTGGATATATGAGGTGGACGAGAACACAGGCTTTGGGGTGTTCTGCCCTGGTTCTGCCTGTCACCAGCTCTGTCATTCTGGGCAAGTTACTTTTCCTCCCTGAGCCTACCTCATGGGGTTTAGTAGAGCTAATGTACACTGATGTATGTAACAGCTGATCCGGAGCAGACGCCCAACATCAAGCACTACGGTGAGGTCCTTGCTGTCTCCTGGCCGCATCACTTGACCTTTTGATCCTTGTAAAGCCTTGATTAGATGCTGCCTTGCATTGTCGTCTTGTTTTTTTTTTCTCGGGCACTTAACTCTGGCTCGTTTCACGAGGCTCAGACCTTTGAAGGCACCACCTGGGACACAGACTTCTTTAGCATTCCTTCCAGGGACTCATATGTGTGCAGGCTCAATAAATCTTTGCTGCCTTGAACTGCATCTGATTGATGGCTCTTTCCCTGTTGATTTCTCAAGGTTTCTCCCAGATTGAGCTACAACCCTTGGGGAAAATTGCAGCAGCCTGCCCGAGTCCCCTGTGACCTGAACTCTTGGCTCTGCTGAAAATGACAAATGGAGAAACTGAAGGGCCTGAGTGTCACCGCAGGCATCTGACAGCTCAGGAGACGGGCTACTCAGCCCCCCTCCCTGGCCCTCCCAGCCACCTGACTCAACAGCAGTGCCTGTGGCTTTGCAGGACAGCTGTGGCCTTAAATGGCACCAGAGCTTAAGATGTGTCCCCTATTTACATAACTGCTGCTTTAATGACTAGAGCAGGTCCTTCTGTGGTCCCAGTAGGTTACGGGGAGAAAAAGTTAAACAAACATAAGAAGTGAGGGAGGAGGAGAGTAAGGACTTAACTGTAGATTTGTATTTTGTTTCCCCAACTGAGTGTAAGTCATTACAATGGGGAACTACTTACCCTCCCAAACCCTGAATTATTTCTGATAGCTTACCACTAGAAGAGGGAATTGTGCCTTGTGCTGGCATGCTCAGCCATGTCAGTCAGACATGGCATGCTCATGTCTGACTCTTTGCAACCCTATGGACTGTAGCCCACCAGGCTCCTCTGTCCGTGGGATTTTCCTGGCAAGATTACTGGAGTGGGTTGCTGTTTCCTTCTCTAGGGGATCTTCCCAACCCAGCAATTGAACCCACGTCTCCTGCATTAACAAGTGAATTCTTTGCCACTGAGCCACCTGGGAAGCCCCAGAAGAGGCACTGAAGACTAACTAAAGTGAAATATTTGACATTTGGAGTCAGGGCAGAGCTGAGGGGGTTGATATGCTAATTTGTGTATCTAAAACTGCTTGTGAATGTAGTTCCATAATTCAAGGCTGTTTAGGAATATTGGGCTCCTTTGTAAAACCCAAACCTTTTTTTTTCTTTGCTTGTCTGATTTTAGGGATTGTAAAGTCATTCATTCATTGAACAAACATGTATTGATCTAGGGGCTATGCTGTGTGCTTAGTTACTCAGTCGTGTCTGACTCTGTGCAACCCCATGGACTGTAGCCCACCAGGTTCCTCTGCCCATGGAGATTCTTCAGGCAAGAATACTGGAGTGGGTTGCCATTCCCTCCTCCAAGGGATCTTCCAAATCAGGGATTGAACCCAGGTCTCCCTCATTGCAGGTGGATTCTTTACCTTCTGAGCCACCAGGGAAGCCCTAGATTTCGTGAATACAAGGTTTATTCATTGGGCAAATATTTGCTAAAACCCTATGTGCAGGCCCTCTGTTAGGTGCTGAGGACAAAGCTATGAACAAGACAGACACGCACGCTAGCTTTGTAGGCCTAGTGGAGAATAAGAGGCAGACGAATGGCCAGTCTAATATACAGTACAAAATGCTAAGAGGGATTTCACAGGGTGCTAAGAAAGTTCCCAGTAAGAATCCCAGACCTGGACTTAGGGATTCAGAAGAAAGTGACAGCCAAGCTAAGCCTGATAGGAAAATAGGAGTCAGCCAGGTGTGGAGGTGTGTGTAGAGAGGCGGGAGGGAAAATCATTGCAGGCACAGGAGGGACCTAGTACAAAAGAACGGCAGAAGATAATCCAGGTTATGCTTCCACAAATGAAACAAAACCCTTCAACCTCTAAGTGGCTTGACACAAGAAAACTTCTCACTCAAGAGAAGCCTGATGTGAGATCAGGGCAACTGCTTTCATGGGATGACTGAGGGATCCAGGATGCTTCCATCTCAAGACTCCACCATTTCAACATATGGCTGAGGAAGAAGAAAGAGAGAGAAAAGGAGGGGAAGGGGCAGGACGAAGGAGAGGACAAGGAAGGCAGAGGGAGGGAGTACGTTGGAGATCCAAGTGCTTTAGCCTAGGAGTATCCACATGACTTCTGCTCATATCTCATTGGCCAGAACTAGTCACATTGCTTCATTTAACTGCTACAGGACAAGGAATATAGGCAAGCATATGTAATATTTGGTGAGTGACACTGTGCCATACAGACAGTGAAGACAGCACATTGGGAAAAGCTAGTCTTTCCAAATAGCTGGAACTTATCTTGTGTGTGTGCGTGCATGTGTGCGTGTGCGTGTGTGTCTTGGGGATTGGTGGGCAGGGTTGTGGAAAGAAATTGTAAACAGTGAAATAAGCTGAGGCCAGCCACAAAGGGCCTTGTAGTCCATTTTAATATTGAGGAATTTGGACTTTATGGAAACATGGAAGAATTTCATTAAGGATCATAGTGGCATTCCACAAAGATCATCTTAGAAAGATCAGGCTTTCTTATAGAGACTGAGAAGGAGGGGGCAAGATTGGGGAACAGTTAAGAAGGTTTTGCAGTTGATCAGGTAAGAGATGATGGTGCTTCAACAAGAAGGGGGCTGTGAAGATGAGAGAGGTGGGTGCATTCTCAAGAATGATGTAGGATGTGGAATCAACAGGTGGGAGGCAGGAGAGGGCGTAAAGGGTGAAGCTCAGGTGTGTGGGTTGAGCAACTGGATGGAGAGTGATCCTGCTCACCTGCTCGGAAGGGCAGGGGAGTACATTTAGGGAAAGACAATGCGTTCAGTTTGGGAGTCTCTGGATTTTAGGGGTCTGTAGAACATCAAAGGGGAGAAGTTCAGAGGAATTCGGATCTGGATCTATGGCTCCAGTGCTTAGGAGAGTCTGGTTGGTGGTGGTAACAGGAGAGTCATGAAGATAGAGATGGTATTCGAAGTCACGACTATGGAAAGTTGAATTAAAAAAAAAAATCTCTGCTCTTGAGTAGCTAAAAGTCTAGTGTGGGGTGGGGGCTAGACATAAAAAGTAATGTTAGAATTGCAAGTGAATGGTATAACACTGAAGAATTATAAGGTTCTGTGGTGGCACAAAGCCTGGAGAATCGGCGAAAGCTTGACAGCAGAGGGCAAGACTGAGTGAGAGGTAGGAGAGTCAGGGAAGGGCAGTCCATGTGGAAGGAAGAGAAGGTGCAAAGGCATGGAGATGTAAATGCAGCCTTGCCCAGCAAGTCTCGGTTTTGGAGCACTCCAGCGTGCCCTTCTGAGAGGAGAGGCGGCAGCTGCATCAGAGGCCTTGAGGAAACACCTGTCCTCAGCATCTCAGCTGTGCGCTCTAAGTAGGAGACAGTCTTTATGTGGTTGAAGGGTTCAGGATAAGATTGTTGTTGTTCAGTCGCTCAGTCATGTTTGACTCTTTGCAACCCAATGGACTGTAGCACCCCAGGCTTCCCTGTCCTTTACTATCTCCTGGAGTTTGCTCAAACTCATGTCCATGGAGTCAGTGATGCCATCCAACCATCTCATCTTCTGCTGTCCCCTTCTCCTGCCTTCAGTCTTTCCCAGCATCAGGGTTTTTTCCAGTGGGTCAGCTCTTCACATCAGGTGGCCAAAGTATTAGAGCTTCAGCTTCATCATCAGTCTTTCCAATGACTATTCAGGGTTGATTTCCTTTAGGATTGACTGATTTGATCTCCTTGCTGTCCAGGGGACTCTCAAGGATCTTCTCCAGCACCACAGTTCGAAAGCGTCAGTTCTTCGGCGCTCAGCCTTCTTTATGGTCCAACCCTCATATCTGTACACGACTACTGGAAAAACCATGGCTTTGACTATATGGACCTTTGTCAGCTTTTGAATGTGATGTGTCTGCTTTCTAATACGCTGTCTAGGTTTGTCAGGATAAGATGACATCTTTAAAATATGTGAAACTTTTTTTTAATCATGGAAGTTTTCAAACATATAAAAAAGAAGAGAAAATAATGCAGTGAACTCACATGTATTTATCATCCAGTTTCAGTAATTATTAACATTCTGTCAATCTTTGTTCATTAACTCATTTCTCTTTTGATTGTTATTGTTGTGTAGTTGCTAAGTTGTGTCTGACTCTTTGCAACCCCATAGACTATAGCCCGCCAGACTCCTCTGTTCATGGGATTCTCCAGGCAAGAATACTGAAGTGGGTTGCTATTTCCTTCTCCAGGGGATCTTTCTGACCCAGTGATCAAATCCACGTCTCCTACACTGGCAGAGAGATTCTTTACTGAGCCACCAGGGAAGCCCTCTTTTCTGATTACTAGAGTACTGTAAATTTTCTACTATGGAGAAAGACTGTGGAGAATGTGATGAACCCTCACATACCCATTACCTAATCCCAGGAAACATCAACCCAAGGTTATCCTCTGATCTGATTACTCCCCTACAGTCACATCATTTCATCTGTAAATACTTAAATGAATATATCTCGGATAAGGACTTAAAAATATAACTGCAATATCATTATCATAAAATGAAACCTTATAAGCAAAACAAAATTAAAACTTTTAGGTAGCATTTAACAAGCTTTGGAGAGGTTTTGGTAAAGCTGGAAAATCCTATGACTATGCACAAATGTGCTTCAGGCAGCAATCTGGGATGTTCTGGTTGGGATAAATCTGATCCCTTCAACCAGACAGAGCACACCGGACAAGCTGGAATTGGAGGTGTGGGTGTGCGTTGGGGAGAAGGAGTCAGAGTGAATTTAGGGAAATGTCAGGGTTACCGGCAGGAGGTGGCTTCAGAGGTTAGCAGCCTGTGGGGCCAGGAGAAGCTCTGGTGGGGAGGGGAGCCTCCTCAGTCCTACCAGTGTTCTTGGCAGGCAGGAGGCATCCGTGCAAAGGAGAGAAACTGGGAGAAGAAGGGATGGAGAGGAAACCAAGAGAAGGGGGTGGGAGGAGAGAGAGGGTCTGACATTGAGCAAGAAAAAGAGGAAGGGGGGAGCAAAACTAAACAGTGGCTGAACACCCACAGCATGCCGGGTGTGGGGGTGCTGCCTCTGCCCTTCCAGGCTTCCGGGAGGGACTCCCCCAGACCTCTCTGGTCTCTTGCTCATCCTTTCAGTGAGTTACTCTGTCGGTGGAGGGAGGTTCCCGGCAGGTATGAATGTCTCTACAAGGGAAGCAGGCCCAGTGTGTTTGGCAGCGGGGCTCCACCAGCGCCCGGGGTGTGTGGGGGTGGGGTGGGGTGGGGGGTGGGGGCCTGGCACCAGGGCCTTGGCAGAGCCGAGGAAGTGCTGTCTGCAGGATGGTATCTGCCAAAGCAGGGAAAAAGAAGGCTGCACAAACGAAGGGGCTGATCCTCCCCTCGGAGGGGGGCCGTGAGGCAGCAGTCTCCCCAGTCTTGGTGGGCCCGGGGTTCAAGGGGCGGGGGATGCGTTGAAAGCCCGTTCCCGCGCGGGGCAGAAAATGGAGAGCGACCTCCTTGGTTCTGACCTTGAGTGCCCCTTTTAGGAGGGCAGGAGGTGTGCGGGATGTGGGGAGGGTGACCTGGGTAAACAAGAGAGCCTCGGGTTTGGGTGAGTCCGCATTAGAGTATCCTGAATCTCCCCGGCTAAATCCCCACCACCCGTGAGGGCGCGGGGACAGGGGGTGGCCCTGGGCGAGGCTGCGGAGGGTGCGGTCTCCTCTGACCTCCTCCCAGCTGGAGACGCTGCGGGTGATGCCACTGGGAGAGAGAGGAATTTCGAGGCCAGAGTGTGCCTTCCTCGAGCTTCCTGGGGGAAAGGGCGATGCTTTACAATTCTGTCTCAGCCAGGTGCTCATCTTGCAAACCCGGTGGAAGTCCCCCCAGGACCACAGAGACAGGGATTCCTCAATGGCCAGTCGGCAGTAGACACCACCCAGAGCGCACTTTGCAGAGTGCTTCCTTCTGGTACATCCGGGATGGACTTCCAGAGGCCTTGGTACTTGAAGGGGCTGACGCTGGGAAATCTCTTTCTGCCCTTTCTCACTGGATAAGGTACAGGCTGGGTGAGAGCTACGTGGATCAGAATCCGCACAACTCGGCTGGTGGCCACGTGAGGCCCAGGAGATGAAGTCAACAACAGTGTGGCTTCCAGGAGTGATGCTGGTGAACACGTAGCAAAAGGCAGTAGACTGAATCAATCCAATCCAGGGACTTGCCTTCCTCTGCCAGTAGTGATAATTAACACACTGAGTTCTTCTTGGGTGCTGGATGCTGTTCTGCTAAGCATTTTTCTAATGTATCTCTTGTATGTTCTGAACATGCATTATCTCATTTCATAACATTATTCCTGATTTTACAGATAAGGAATCTGAGCCACTAAGAGATGACATCACTTGGCCAAGGTCACAGAGCTTCTGGGGCCAGCTCTCTGTTTTGCCTTTGTGAAGAACAGGGAACATGCCTTGCACTTCTCTGAAGGAAAAACAAGCTGATGTCAGGGATTCTTTCAAGAAAGCGAAATTTCAGGGCCATTGCTGAGATCACCACCCATTCAGCAAATGTCCCAAACGCTGAATGCTCTTCTGTGTCAAAGCACTTGGCATAACTGCTGTTCCCCATAATGACCTGCAACCACCCAGGAAAGGTTATGTTCTCCAACTCTGTTTAATAAGGTGGGGGAGCAAGTAACAAGCTTTGAAAAGGTTTCCATCAAACCAAATGACCAAAGTTAAACACTTAAAGGAATTAACCCCGCTCTTTGAAAAGCTTGGCTATTCTTTCTAGAGGATGCTTCATTTTAAATGTTGTCCCCTCTGGAAGGTCTCTGCTCTGTTGTCACCAGTGTTGCTGTTGCATTTGTGGAACAGGAGTGAACAGTGTCTCTTCACTATTTCCCCATCAGTGACTCCCGGAAGATGGCGGGGACCACGTGGTGAAGTTCTCTTTCTTCCACCCATCTTAGTCTGAAATTCCCCCGAAGCTTGGGGCCCTGCAATGCAGCCGGTAGTTTCCCCAGCAGTTGCCCTGGCATCTTGCCCCCTGTACACAAAGCAATCACTGTTGCAGAAAATGAGGGTCCTGTGACCGTTTGGCACCGTCCCCTGCCTGGCATTTGCGTGGGAGAAGGAACTTTTTCTCCCTGACAATAGATTCTGATCACAAACCAGGTCCCTTTCAGAGAAACAGCTTCCAGAGAATGGCTTTGCCTAGAGGTAAGAACTAAGTGGTAGCACAGAAGTGACTTCCTATGGAAGCCTGTTCATCTCACTGAGACATGAGTGAAGGCTGGGAAGGCCCCATACAGCTTTCTACCTTCCATCCTGATTGCTCTCAGCTCTCACCCAAGCTGCTCTCTCTTAACCTTGAAACCTTTTTTTCAAACCGTGGCATAATCTGGTCCCTGGTCTCTGTGAGGTGCACCCTGTGGGTGGTTAGTGGTCTAGAATTCCAGCCTTACCTCTAAATGCAGATGTAATGATCCTTCCTTACAGATAGCGTTTCCCTGGGTTGCTTTACTAAGAAATTAACATTAGTATAATGCCATTAACTAAACTACAGATTATCTTTGGATTTTCCCAGTTTTCCTACTACTGTCTTTTTTTTCCTTCTGTTCCAAGATACCATATTACATTTAGTTGTCAAGTCTCTTCTGGTCTGTGAACATATCTCAGTTGTTCTTTTATTTTTCATGACCTTGACACTTCCAGGTGTTCTACTGAATGTGTCTCAAATTGGGTTTGTCTGAGGTTTTCTCATGATTAGATCCGGGTTGCGGGTTTTCTAGAACACCACAGAGGTGAAGTGCTCTTGCTTTTCACACCATATCAGGAGGTACATGACACCAGTATGATTAATCAGTGGTGAGGCTAACTTTGATCATATGGATAAGGTGACTTTACCAGTTTTCTCCACTGTAAAGTTACTATTTTTTTCCTTTCTAGATTCTACTTAATGGGAGTGAATCACCATGTCCAGCCCACATTCAAAGGGAAGGAAATGAAGCGCTATTCCCTTGAGGAGGGAGAATCCACATGTATATTTTGGAATTCTTCAATAAAGAAGATTTGTCTCTTTTCCATAACTTGTTTATTCATGGCATGAACTCATGGATATTTATTTTATTCTTTGAATGATAACCCAATACTTTCTCAAACCATTGCAGTTTTGGTCATTGAGAACTTCCAGTTTGACTCCTGTGTCCTTTCATATGTTCCCCATTTTCTCCCCTTTTCTTTACTTTCTGGTACTATATGATGCTTCAGGCTTACTATGTATTTGCCCTGCTCTAGCCCAAGAATCAGTTCTTCCTCTGAAGCACCATGGTTACTTTTATTTAGAATGGTATTTAGAAACCAAGTTCTGAACTCCTGGTGTGCTTTTTGCTACAGGGGTATCATTTGCTTCTATACCTTCTTGGTAGACAGAGTTAGGAAATATATGTATATATACACACTTACCGCATATGCACATATCTTCATTTATTTTTGTGTCTATAAGTATGCATACCTATATTACGTATATACGTGCATACACATTTACCTATGCACGTGTACATATCTGAATTTATTTCTGTATCTATCTGCATGTATACTTAAGTAAAAATGAGTTCATACTGATATCTCCAGCTCTGATCCAGCACTGCAAGATTCATTCTAGCATCCCCTCTCTCTTCATCATCACTTCTTTCTCTGACAGTAAGAAACCTGGCTCCCATTGTCTGTAAATTATATACTTATTTGATCAACCCTATTATACATGTAGTTTCAGAATTGCTAATCCATATCCCTATGAAAAACAAAATTTTGACTAGAATGTTGTATCTTTATACTGTTTTTTTCTTTTGTCTTTAGCCTTATAGACTCCAGTCAAAACATCATTTCCCAAAGTTATTGAGGTCAGCTCTTTTTTTCCCTTCTTGATCCCATCTTAATATTTTCAAAGTGTTTCCACATCTGGCTTCACCTTTGATTACATCATTACTGCTGTATAAGGGAAGAAGAAGCCATGACATGTGGAGTTTGCATTGGTTTCTTCTGGTCATGTGATCAGTCAGATTCATGATTAGAACTTGGTACTTCAGGCTTTGCTATACTTTCTGTGGAGCTGCTTTTGCAGAATGGGCCTGGGCTGCAAAGATAGCTGTAACATGGCATGTCTAGTAGAAGGAGAAGTATGACTGAACAGCTTGTCTCTTCATTGGTCTAGCAGAGCTATCGGGTGTCAGGGGAAAGGAAGCTTAGAGATTTCATGGCTCTAACTAAATCCCTGCCAGATGGGGAAACTGAGGCCTAGAGGGATGATGTGACTTGTTCAAGATGAACTCACTGGTGAGAGACATAATGGGGACAGGAGTCAGGGCTCTACATTCCCATGTCTGTGCTTTTCTCTCCACTCTGTGAGAAGAGGTCTGCAGAAAGAAGCCCTGTGAAATTATTTAAACAGGGTTGGGAGAATTCGCCACTGTTTCCTGAATAGAGAAGTAGATCCAGGAAGATTCCTTCATACGCTGTGCATCTTGAAATGGGGGGAGAGTTGATTAACAAATGACTGGAGGGTCTGGAAATTTGGTCCCTACCGGTCACACGGTAGTGACTGCATCCAAGAGTGGCCACTTGAGGGATCTTGTACGTTCCAGAGCTACCGTCTTTTATTAGTGTCATCTCCTCTCTTAATCGTCATCCCTCTTCTAATTAAAATGCTGAGGAGCATAGCATCTGTCCTGACCAGGTCATGGGGTTCTTTTAAGACTCCCTACCTAACTGGAAGGAAGGAATCAAACCATTTTCTTTACTGATTGCTGTTTTCCTATTCTCCAGCACACTGCATGGAGCACAATAAGAATTCAGTAAGTATTTATTGAATGAATGAAGGATCATACGAGATGCTTCAGGTAGAAGTACTTTGTTATCTCTGATGCACTGTATAGACATGAGGAAACTTTAATGGCATTTACTAATGCTCTGACCTTGGGCAAGTGGCTCAACCTCTCTGGACATCAGGGACCCCACTTGCAATATGAGAAGCTCCAGGCTGGGGCTTCCCTGGTGGTGCAGTGGTTAAGAATCCACCTGCCACTTCAGGGGACACAGGTTCCATTCCTAGTCCGGGAAGATCCCACATGCCTGGGGGCAACTAAGCCTGTGTGCCATAACTACTGAGCCTGCCTTCTAGAGCCCACAAGCAGCAACTGCTGAAGTCTGTGTGATCTAGACCCCAGGCTTCACAAGAGAAGCCACAGCGTTGAGAAGTCCCATGCACAGCAACTAGAGACAGACTGTGTGCAGCAACAAAGACCCAGTGCAGAAAAAATAAAATAACAAATAAATAAAAAAGATGCTCCAGGCTCATCTTGTATTTGAATTAAGCCAGATGATCTCTATGGTCCCTTTCATATCTGTACTTCTGTAATTTCTGTGTTTACTGTCATTATAAACAGCCTTGTGAGATTTCCAGATTGCTTTGGGATAATAGAATATCATATCCTGTCACGGGCAAGAGCAAAGCTGACAAGTTGATTTCTTTCTCTGTGTGAATTGGTAGTGGCTGCCTGGAATGCAATGCAAGAAAGACTCTGAAGGTCCATGGTATAGCATTATAATAATTGATTAGTGATGTCTGTCATGGGCACAGAATACAAAGCAGTAGCAAGCATGCCAAATATCTGCTATCTCCAATCTAAAGTTCAAAACAGCAGCTGCCCTGAAATTTCTGGGAGCAATGTTATTTTTCTTTGATTTTTGCATGATAATGGGGAGACCACTTGGGTAAGGCCAGGGCTTCCTGGAGGTAAACCCAGAGCTCTACAGACTTGTAGTAAATCACCTTTCTGCCTTTCGTTGCTTTTTCTTTTTATTTATTAGGCAAATAAAGAAAGTTAATGTGATTGACTAATTCATTGTTAAGAAATAAAAATCCAGACTCAGTCTTTACCATTCTGATACTCAGACAGCTGCACAGAGTCTGCTCTCAAGGAAAATAAGAATATCAAATGACATAAAAATTCTACACATGAACATAAAACCATCCATCCAATAAGTATACGAACACTTATAGTGTGCCAAGAAGGCCCAGGTAATGCATTATGCGGAAAACAGAGATGATCTCTTCAGGAATATGGCCCTTTCCCCTTCTCTTATTTGCTTAAGAGTGGTGGCCAAATCACTGATTGGTCACTATGTGTGCGTCCTTGAGTTTTCTGAGTGTAACTCTTATTACCGTACTGATAAGGAAATAAGTTTTGGGTCTGACTCCCAGAATTCCTGAAGAAAATATACAAATAAGGCTCCTTAACTCTCTCATTGCACATAGGAGGCCCTGCCAGCCACAGAAGAACCTTCACAGTCCTCAGGTACTATTCCTGTTGTTCAGTGTACTTTAAAAAAATAGACTAATTTATTTTCCGCTGCCCTGAGTCTTTGTTGCTGAACAAAGGCCGCTTTCTAGTTGTGGTGTGTGGGCTTCTCACTGTGGTGGCTTCTCTTATTGCGGAGCACAGGCTCTAGAGGGTGGGCTCAGTAGTTGTGGTGCTCGGGCTTTGTTGCCCTGTGGTATGTGGAATCTCCCCGGACGAGGGATCAAACCCATGTCCTCTGCATTGGCAGGCAGGTTCTATACCACTGGATCACCAGGGAAGTCCCTCACTGTGCTTTTGGAACACAAGGATGCTGTGAAGATAAGGATGTTCCCATTCTTCCTTGTCTACCTGGAAGTGTAGAGAGAACTCTGCATCTTGGTTTGGGGGTCATGTGTACTGATCCCCACCTGTCGTCATTTCATGGATGTGAAGAAATGTGTCACAGTGGAGGAGTGCCATGCCAGTCTCCTGCCCCTCTTCTCCCTCTAGGGTGGTCCTCATGGGCTGTGGGAATATCAGCTTCTAGTTCCCCTCCCTCAAGTTTGGTCTTTCTCCATTGTCCAGGCAGTTCCTGAAAAGGCTGCATAAACCAAATGAGTGATTACTTCAAGACTTGAAATAGCTTTTTTCCTGTCCCAGATATGACACAGTCACTTCCCCAATAGAGCCATCACTCCAAGAGGAACAGGATGTCCTTGTCACCGAGCCAAGAGGGTCACATGATCAGACAGTCAGGGGCCTCTTGGGACCTCGTTTCTCTTTAAGCTGTTGGCCAGGACTTGTCCACAAAAGCCTCTCTGTGACAGACCCTGGCAAGCCATTCGGAACCTATCCTCTTATAGAGTTTCAGGCCTGAGTATTTCTCTAGGGAATAAAATAAGTGTTTGATGAATGAACACTAGAAGGATAACAGGGGAGAATTCCTGAGGAGGATCTGTGGTGACCACATGGAAATAAAGCCGGCGTGCTTGTGTTTCTGCAGTAGAAGAATTGGGGACTCCCCATAAACCAGCATTCTTGTTCCCTGCGGTACCCTTCAAGGAGACCATAAAGTTTGGACAGAAGGCCGAACTTCCTCACTGGGGAGTTCTTGGTCTGGTCTGGAGCCGGCTGGAGTGGAGTGTGGGGAACAGAGTGAGGAAAGGGTTGTCTTAAAATTCAGGATCAGGCAGAAGAGAAAAGGCATTTATGAAGGTTGGCCTCCAACCCTAACCTCAGCTCCAGACCCCCAAACCTCACAGACACATGGTCAAGTTAATTGGGAAGTCACCAGGCACTCCAGGGGAAACTATGATTTAGGCAGCTGTGTAAGAACAGGGGTGAGGGAGCTGAAAAAGGTCTTCCAGAGGCCCCAGAAGGGGAAAATGAGCTGAGTCAGAAGCCAACAAGAGGAACCCGAGCTAGAGGAACTTGGTCTGTAGATTCAGAGGCAGCCTCACACTGGGGGAAAGATTTGAGTTTTTGCTTTTATTTTTTTAAATCTTGAGTTTCTGGTGCCATAAAAAATATTTGAGAGAGGCAAAAGTGATTTTACCTTTATTTAGTGAAAGCTTCCAATCAACTAAAAGTCACCTTTGGGGTGAATGAGAGACTCTCCAATCAGACCAGGATAAACATACAGAACCCAAGCCAATTTTCCCCAAGGCCACCTGGTCTTGCTGGTCAACCTGCCTCCTCCCTCCAAGAGCGGAATAGTAGATAATTCCAACAGTTCCAGGGCTTTTTGACCTCTAGAAGAATTGGGGCTGGCCATCAGCCAGGAGAGGTCACGTAACTTCGATTATTGCCTGGAAACTGGGAAAGTCACTGGGCCACGCCCATCAGAGTGCACAGTTGCAGAACACAGAGTTCACTCTAGCTGGTCTAAGCAGGAAGGAGTTTATCTGGGGACAGCGGGAAGCCGGTGGAATCGTCAGAAGGGCTGGAGGAGCAGGTTCTCAGCTGAGCCTCTGGGAACGCTCCTGGATTGCAGCTTACAGGGTTGGGTTTGCAGAGAGAAGCTGCCACTGCCAGCCAGGCTTGTCTCTGCTGCAGGCAGGGCGTGGCCATGCGCCTCCACTCCCAGAAACCTGCCACCATGTGGGCCTCCAAAATATACACCTGCAGTCCTCCTGTGTCCTCAGCTGATTTCCAAACCAAAGTCTCTTGCAGGTGCATCTAAGTGACAAAATCTAAGCCAAATATCTATACCCAGGAAGGTGAGAAATGTCTGCACACACACACACACACACACACACACACACACACACTCAACATGAATATCCTTAAATGTGGCTCTATCATGCAAAGCCTTTTGAGAAGTCAGGAAAGGCAGATATCTGCTAACTGGGGTCTGTGAGCTGTCACTTGGGGTGCTCAGGAAATGGTCGTGCCTTGCTGTGTGGGTGAAGGGACAGATTCCCTGGTGGGCCTTCTTCGGCAGCATTCTGGTCTGTTGGTCTCAGGCAAAACAGAGAAGTAAGAAGTACTTGCCTTCTGGGCTCTTCATACGACCAACCCAAACTGTCATCATCATTTATTTAGTTTTAAGACACTTTCAAAAAGAGATTTGAGTCAACCTGGGTGTTGTTTTGCATACTGCAGTACTAGTCCATTCTGGGCATTGTGAAAGACACAGTTACACACAAGGCTTCTGGTCTTGATGGGGAGCCAGGAAAACGTACTCGCACCATCGTTACAGAAATAACCACGTTATGAAAACCACCACCTGAATGAGGCAGAGCTGTAGTTTGGGCTGGTCAGTACAGCTTTTTGGAGGAGATGGGAGTGGAGCTGGTCCTGGAACAGTGGGTAGGGTTTAAATAGGCAATCCTGGAGGATGGGAGTGAGGTGAGTGATGCTCAGAGGGGATGGGGTATATGTATATGAAGGAAATCTAGGGATTTCCTTGACTCTCCAGTGGTTACGATTCTGAGCTTCCGCTACAGGGGGCTTGGGTTTGATCCCTGACCGGGGAACTAAGATCCTGCATGCCTCATGGTGTGGCCAAAAAGTTAAAAAATTCAAAAGATCCAGTCAGTTACAAGTCTGGAGGCAGTGCAGGACGTGAGTAGAAGAATTGCAGGAAGTAACAATAGATACTTGAATTGGGCCATGTTTTAGAGAATCTTGATTACCCCATGCATTAGTCAGGACTATTTTAGTTTTAAGTGATAGAAATACAACTCGAGGTAGCTTAAGATAAAAGGGAATGTATTGTTCCATCTAATTAAAAAGTCCAAGGACATGAGTTTGAGACATGGCTAGATCCAAATATTTAGACGACCTCATCAGGACTCTATTTCGTAGCTCTGGCTTCGTCTGTATTGCTTTCATTCTCCAGCAGGCTTTCTCCTTTTGGTGGTCCCTGGCAAACCCAGGCTTACATCATCTCAGTTTAGAAATCTCTTGCCCAATATTTCTAGCAGAATTCTCAGGGATGAGGTTTGTTGACTGGCTCTGCCCAGGTCATGAGCAATCCCTCCCCATCCCTACTAGAACTATAAACTTGATCAAAGGAAGCTGGGATCTCTCACTGACCAGATCTAGGCCATGGCATGAGAGGGCAAATTCCCCTCCACCCCAACCACATGGAAGGATGGTCACCTACAGCAGATGCTGTGGGTTCCTCGTCCTTATCTCCTCGGTCCTTTCCCATTTCAGTGGATGCTGGCTCAATTTCCAATTGTTAACCCCTGCATCTCTTTACCTGAAGTTTTCTCTGACCACCAGAAACCACTTGTCCACTTTCAAGACAGGCCAGAGCTCCAGGGAATTAATATCCCCTCAGAGCAGTCCTCAACCAATCGCTGATGGAATTGGTGCATAAATGCCACATTTACATTTAAATTATATTTCAAATGTGCATAGTAGTAGAGGCATGCTAATTTTAAGGAGGAAGAAACCTGTAGGGGCTCTAACTGACATCTTCTGAGGTCCAGTTCAGCAGGAAAGGGAGAATCACTCCCCGCTCCACAAGTCCAGGTCTCATGCTCATTGGTTTATATGGGGCCCCATGTGCTCCTGGTCCAGTGGCCGTGGTGAAGAGAATGGAGCGTGCGGATGGGTTAAAAACCCAGATCCTGTGCTCCACCCTGGAGCCAGGAGAGGCCTCCCTCTGAGATGCTGACACTGAGAGCTGGGGAGCAGGTTCTCCAGGGGAAATCAAGGTACCATTCTTGAAAACAGCATGAACAGAAGCTAGGTGGCAGACACAGCAGGTGTTTCCCCAGAGTCGGTGCTTTCAGAAGGCTGACGGTGTCTGTTAGGCTCCCCAGTTCCTGTTCCTCTAGTACAGGAATATACCATCAATTGTCTTTGGTTCTTAGGTCCTTGAGTAGGAGTGCAGTCACCTCGGCACCAGAGAGGTGAAAAGGTCAAGAGTCTGCTACACACTGAGATAAGGGATGCAGTCTGGGATCTGTAGCAAACATTTTTGAGGCGACTGTGTGTACCAGGCTCTGTGCTAAGTGCTTTCCCAGATTGTCACATTTTATCAGCCTCATGGCTACTGCAAGGTAGGTGCCATGACTAATTTCCCTGTGGCAGAGGAGGAAACCGAGGCTCATGGAGGCTGCGAAACTTTCCCACTCAGGGACACATGGCAGTAAGTGCCAGACCAAGACCTTGATCTGAATGGTTTGGTTTTTAAGACTTCCAAAGGCTTATCCTCCTGGGGAAACTGAGGCAGCATCTGGGTGACCCTGGCTGTTGGGGCAGGAACACCAGTCGTCCCCTCCTCCAACTTGAAGGGGACTTGATGCTGGTCGGAAGCGCTGGAGATAGTTTTTAACAGACAGCGCTTCAGGACAATGACTCCTCTGCAGAAGGTGAGGGAGAGGCTTCTGGAAAGTTCATTCAAACAACATCAAACTCTCTTTAAGGTAGAAGGATGGTTAATGATAGCCTCCCTCCTGCCCCCCTCCCAACCACCTCCTTCTCTGCATTAAGGCACAGCCCCGAGGCAGTGAACATACTGTTCCAGCCTCAGCCCCCTCACCTCTGGGAGTGCTGGAAGCTCTTGTTCTGTGGCCTCCTTACCCGGGGGCACTCCAGTCTGGATGGAAGCCTCCCACCCGCTCACCCTACTTTGTTTTTTTTTGTAGCACATGATATACTGTTAACGTATTAGCTGCCTCCCTCTATGGGATGAGCTTCCCTAGTGGCTCAGACGATAAAGAATCTACCTACAATGCAGGAGACCCGGGTTCGATCCCTGGGTCAGGAAGATCCCTTGGAGAAAGGAATGGCTTCCCGCTCCAGTGTTCTTGCCTGGAGAATTCCATGGACAGAGGAGCCTGGTGGGATGCAGTCCATGGGGTCACAGAGAATTGGACAGGACTGAGCGACTAACGATCAGTGGAATGGAAGCTCCAGAGGAACAGGATTGATTTGTTCAGAGTTGTCTCCCTAGTGCCTAGAACAGTACTTGGCACAGAGACACTATGAATAAATATTTGTGGAATGCATGCCTGTTTCTCTGGCACTGTGCCTACTTCTGCCCATGCGTTATCTCATAGACTCCTCAAAAGCCTATGGGTTTGCCTACACTGGGCCCTAGAACCAATGTCAGCAGATAAAGAAGTAGCTCCGTGCCCCTACACCACCCCGCCTGTTCTTCTACCAGGACCTGGGTGTCAGGAGCCCTCAGGACAGGTCAACCAGACCTCACAGGCTGTGAAATTCCCAAGGCCGGGTGTCTGGGGCTTCCACCCTGGCTGCTGTTAATGGCAGCACCTGATGCCAGCACCTTCACGCCTCCTTTAGTGTGAAAGTCTTTGGGGGTACAGGGCAATCACAGCTCCCAGAACCTTCTTTTCAGAAATTAGCAACAAAACAAAGAGGAAAGAGCTAGCTAGCCAAGTCAAAGCTGGAGGGACTTTGCTGCCTGTTGACCCTGGGGAGGACCATCTCAAGACAGTGGGGGTGGGAAGCAGGCTTGGAGTCGGGGAAAAAAAAGAGGCTATCTTGGCCTCCTTTCTCCTCTGCTCTTATTGCTATCTCCCACCACCGCGGATCAGCAGGAATGAGGGCTTTGGCCTGGTCAGCATTATCCCATGGATGGCCCAGTGGGCCTCTTGAGACAAACAGCAAATTTCTCCATGTCATACCCCCCAGAGCTAATAGCCTCCCCTCCATATGTAATGTACTTAAAGCTTGGGAGTCAGGACTTCCCTGGGGTCCAGTGGCTAAGACTCTGAGCTCCCAATGCAGGGGGCCTGGGTTCGATCCTGGGGTCAGGGAAGCAGACTCACAGGCCCCAACTAAAGATCTCTCACGCCATAATGAAGCTGGAAAGATACTACATGCCACAACCAAGACCTGGAGCAGCCAAATAAATAATTAAAAAAAAAACAACACCAAAAGCTTGGGAGGCAAACAGTAGCCTAGAGTGGCTCACGAGATTTCTGGGGTACATGTTCATGGTTCTGGAAAGGCTAGAGCACTGTCCTGTCCTGCAGAGTGACCCCCCTTTCCACATTTTGACTGTGGTCGCCTTTCCTCTGGCTTGATCCCTCCATTCACTGTCCCTTTAAAATAAGCTTCCTCTCATTCAAAGGCTACCTACCTTTTGGTTCACTGACAGGCGCACAACAAATGCTTATTGAAGACTTCCTAGATGTGAAGTCAGACCCACAACAGTGGGCAAGACAGACAAAACCCCAGCCTTCTTAGGTCTTCCAATCCAGTGGCAGAACCATTCATTCAGCCCACAATGCAGGCCTAGTTCTGGGTTCTTAGCTACCCTGGTTTAGCCTCTAGATGCGTTTGGCAGAAAGGCATCCATAACTTGTTAGCATGATAACAATGTAACTCAACCCTCCGGAGGATCACTGCCTTGCACGGCAACTCACCCAGCTCTCCTCTCTTCCCCTTTAATCCCAGAGGCTGCATTTCTGGGCTAGAAACATCAGGATTTAGGAGGGGCTTTTTTGACTGTTGTGCAGCCAAGACTGCAGCCGGTGAACATTCCCAGGGTCTGCCCAGCGCCCGTGGCTCCAGGAGGTTGGAGGAAGCCAGAGGAAGGATTCCTCCTTACCCTGGGCCCACTTGCTGTCTCTGGGCCTGCAGGGGTCAGTGCTGGCAGGTGAGAACACCCCCAGCCCCTCCCACGGTGGGTGAGCATCACGCCGTGAATTTGCTGTGTGGTTTGGAGCCGCTTGCCGAGTTTTCTGCCTTTTGTTATGATACCATCAGCTGTTCCCTCATAGTTTCAGGGTATGCACAGCGCTCTGTTTATACTCGGCAGCACGAAGTTCTGTGAGTTTGTGTACACAGGAGGCCACCAAATGTCTGGAGAGAGAGGGGGGAGGCGAGAGTGTGCAGACGTTCGTCTGAGTACAGTGGATTCAGTTCTTACCTGGGACCTCTCAGAGGTCCCCAGCTTCCGCACTGGTGCTCCAGGGCCTGTGTGGGCGGGATGACAGTCTGAAGTGAACTGCGGCTGGTCAGAGAGGGGACGTCACGGACATTCAGCATGGAAGGACTCTTCGATGTGACTCTGGTCTGACCCTGCCCTGTCACAGCGTAGCAGCCTGAGGTTCATACGTGTGAGATAACTTCCCCAAGGTCACCCGGTCAGTAGAAGGGTTGGTCTGGAACTGAGGATGCCTGCCTTTTAATTCACTGCTCTTTCACCCTCCATTTTATCCTAAATCCATCAATAGTAATTTAATTTCATACAGTCTACATTTTCATGAGCAAAAGTATGAGCAACATTTTTTTGGTAAGAGGTTTAAATATTCCCAGGAGCCTGCAAAGAAAAGAATACAACTCGTCTCAATGTCTGGGTCATTTGCCAAGAGAGACAGTGCAAGCCCAAGCTCCCAAGTACAAGTCTTAATGCAACAAACCTGAACCCGTGGTCACTGGCAGTGTCTTCACGCCTGACCCAACCCTTCGTGGGGGTGTATGTGTATACCTGTGTGGATGTGTGGACATGTGTGCACACTATCAAGGGATTTTTGTTGCAATGGTTTTTGTCACACTGATATCTCAAATAAATTTCTGGAACAATTCATCACTTCCAGAAGTGATCATTTCTGGAATAATCTGCCCTTCTTCATATGCTCAGGCATGATTCATTGCTAGTGGTGGTCAGTGATCCTGATTCATGCTTTTCGTACATGTAGGTGACACTGAATAGGAAGTACCCGACTTTCTATACCAGAAGTTCAATTATATAGTGGTTATGGGAACTGGGAGTACATTTTCTTATAAAAACAATATTATATATGGCTATGTGGTTTAGTTAATCCTTGAAACTTGTTTAACTTCATATATATTTGAAATCCTGCCCATATGGAATTAATGCAAGTATGAAACACTACTTTTTCACCCTCCGCGCTTTTAAATAGAAGAACTATAAAACCAAATAAGAATTCATTTTTAATTTTCATGAATGTTGGTGGTAAGGGTGAACAATTTTATTAGAAGTATAGGTAGATTTTGTGAGAATTATAGGTGGTAAGGGTTTGGGGTGTTGGGGTGTTGATGATGGTCCTGGTTTTTGAGTGTGGTTAATTTGACTTTCTCTTCTTTCTGTACGGAGAAGGCAATGGCACCCCACTCCAGTACTCTTGCCTGGAAAATCCCATGGACAGAGGAGCCTGGTGCTGCGGTCCCTGGGGTCACTGCAAATCGGACCCGACTGAGGGGCTTCGCTTTCACTTTTCACTTTCATCATTGGAGAAGGAAATGGCAACCCACTCCAGTGTTCTTGCCTGGAGAATCCCAGGGACAGTGGAGCCTGGTGGGCTGCGGTCCACGGGGTCACACAGAGTCGGACACGACTGAAGTGACTTAGCAGCAGCAGCTTCTTTCTGTAAGGCATTATTGTTGTTGCTGTTTAGTTGCTGAGTAGTGTTTGACTCTCTGTGGTCCCACGAACTGTAGCCTGCCAGCCTCCTCCGTTCATGGGATTTCCCAGGTAAGAATACTGGAGTGGGTTGCCATTTCCTTCTCCAGGGGATTTTCCCGACCCAGGAATCTAAATGAGTCTCCTCCATTGGCAGGCAGATTCTTTACCACTGAGCCACAAAGGAAGCCCCAAAGCATTATTAGCTACACTGTTTAAGATGATCAGACATGGATTTTGAGCTTTTGCTGACAAATGGAATAAAGTGAAGACAAAAAGAGGGGAAACATTGTTCCTCTTCAGATCACTAGGTAGGAGTTGGAAGAAACTGGACAAATAAACTGCCTTGCTATGTGAGCAGTGACATCCCGCTGTGTGTGGGTCCTCTGGCACTTTTTTTGGGTGAGGTAGGTGGGGTGAGGTGAAAGGAGCAGGAGAAAGGTGGTGCTCAGCCTACTGACACAGCCCCAACGTAATGGTCAGTGGTGATGCCTGATAGCCCAGAGCCCTGAACTCTCCCTGTGTGTGATGTGAGTGAGTCACCCTGAATCAGCATGACAGCACCGTTCTGGAAGCCCAGTCCCACGAAAAACATACCCTGCTAGCCAGCACTGATGTCCTTCCCAACCTGGACCTGGCCAGAACTCCAGGACAGCTCCAGAGATGTGAATTCTGGAACCCCTCAGGATAGCTGATCAACCCATATGTCTGGGGGCGTGAGAAGAAGATAGCGTGGGCAGAGGGACTGACCTTGTGCATAGTTGCTTAGTCGTGTCCGACTCTTTGTGATGCCATGGACTGTAGCCCGCCAGTCTCCTCTGTCCATGGGGATTCTCCAGGCAAGCATGCTGGAGTGGGTTGCCAGGCTCTCTGCCAGGGGATCTTCCCAACTTAGGGGTTGAACCTGGGTGTCCCACATTGCAGGTGGATTCTTTACCGTCTGAGCCACCAGGGAAGCCCCAAGAGGGACTGGAGAACACCTCAAAGAGAAGATGTGGGATCTGGGGCAAAAGAGAGGATCAAGACCTCTACTTGTCTAAAAGCAGTACTGCATGAGAAAGTTGTTCTGAGAACGGCCCAACTAGACCTTGAATGGACGGTAAAGGGGGCAAAGGAGAGAATTTGACATTGTACGTCTTCCCTGTAAGAGAAGACAAAGGAAGACAAGGATGAGGTGTGGTCGCTTCCCTGCACTTTCCACCAGGGACCTTGACCCTACTCCTGACGTGGCTCAAGTTAAAGCAAATACAGTGATGTTTAACTAGCATCACAAGTGCTGGTTAGAAGGAAAGGATCTGTAAACTCATCGTGCTTACGATGCTTACAAATGCTTGGTTTAGAGAAATAAAACTTGATGAGGATGGTCTGAAGTTTTCACAGTCTATGTATTCTCCCAGTTCTTAAAATCTCTCCTTGAACCACACAGGCTGTGGATCTGAACCATGAGCTTTTGGTCTCCAGAAATGATTTTTAATAAACTCAGATTTCTTAAGAAGTCATCAGCCTACACAGAAATGTTTTAAGAGAAAAATTTATGGAGTTCCTTGTCATATCTATGGTAAGAATGCTGCTTTCTTTATGAGGATCAATGGAAGACATTTTTGGTGGGTCTTCGTTCCAGAAATAATTGTTTTTCCCCTAAACACCTGCTTTTATTCTATGGATGCTCTAGATCATATACCTGACCGTGTCTCCCTGCTTTCTGTTTATATTCAAATATGAAGCAGTCTTGAGCCAGTGTACAGACCTTCACAACCCGCAAAACTTAAATTTTACCCTTAGCATCTTCATCTTCTGTTTTTGTTCCCTTAATTTTTTTTCTTATATACCTACTGTTTTGCTTTCATTATATTGCATGCAATTTTTAAAAGTCATCTTAAATTATCCTGAGAGCAAGGTGGTTAAATAAACACAAAGGTGGTGAAGGGGTGCTAGCTCGTGCAAGTCCATTTGCTGACTGTGGTTGGGTGGCTTGAACAACAGGCTATTCATAAGGACAGGAAATTTGCAAGACTGATGTTAGAAACTGGAAGTACCTGCACTATTTATAGTTGCATTTTTAAACAAATTCTTGAATCTGAGCAGTGAATATGTGCTATTCTAACTGGAAAGGTAATTATCAAATTCCTTAGTAGTCACTTGGCCATGGTATAGAAGTAACTTGACGCTCCACTCAGGAGAGCAGGAGGCTGGTGATTTCTTTCATCTAAGCAGCACTGTTTTCTTTTTAAGGTTAATTCCATTCAAAGATCAAAGTCCAAATGCTTAATCAAAACCACTGATCTTTCAAATCCACAGCCAATCTTGGACTAGATTTGCAACCACCAAATACTGAAGAAAACAAAGCGAAATGAAACCAGGCCGTTACAAAATACGCAGTGTATCAAACATTTTTCCCCTCTAGTTAGCATTCGACATTGAACCCTGTTGCTCTTCAAATTCTCTTTTTTTCCCCCAGGAATTAAGAAAGACCTTGGTACCCCATCCTTTAAGTTACAGCTATTAGGATAATGGAGAGAGGGGTCAGAGTAGAAATAGGGTGTAGAATTAGGAGGGGTTTGATGGCGGCAAGTCAGTCCACTTAGTTTTTGTACTGGGTGAGCTCATTGCCAGTTTCATTGAGAAGATACGTGCAGGGACTTCTCTGGTGGTCCAGTGGCTAAGACTCCATGCTCCCACTGCAGGGGCCCAGGTTCAATCCCTGATCAGGGAACTAGGTCTTACATGCCACAAGTAAAGATCCTGCAAGCCACAATTAAGGTCTGGCATAGACAAATAAAGAAATAAGTATATTAAAAAATATTCATCCAGGTTTAAAAAAAAAGTGAAGACGTGCAGATGAGGGCTTTTGTTATTGAGAAAGGGTCACGGTTGGCAGAGGTCTTTACGGTAACCCTTCTTCTGTCTACAGTCCTGGGAATGTGGGTGCTAGAGCCACGGTTGGTCATGCTGGCTGAGAAGTCATAGACAGTGGAGGCTTCAGGGAGTCTAGTTAGGTGCCAGGCATTGTTCAGGTCCCCCTTGGGATCATAGGCTCAGCTGCATGTACCGTTTGCTCAGTTTCTCAATGGCCTCCTCAAGGTGCTTCAGATCATTCTCTCTCATGGCCTTGGTGCTGAAGTTGGTGTGGCACCCGGCACCATTCCAGGTCCCAGGAATGGGCTTTAGGATCAAAGCTTGCTGTCATTCCAAAGTCTTCATATAAATGGTGTGAGATGAAATGGTCCATCCAGAGATGATGTCTGATGTCCATTCCTTCACAGGGTCTTATCTGAAATTCCCATGGGGCGGCCACGACCTTGGCACTCTGTCCTCAAAATCTTGACACCTGGTGGTGAGCCCATACGATATCCCTGCCATAATCTTTGCTCCCTCACCACAGTCGTATGGACCTTGGGGTCCAACGAAGCAGTTGGAAGGCCACCCAAGGGGTGCTCATCTGTGCCCATGAGAATATATTCCTGCTTTGGTCCAAATGGGGGTGCTGGTTGCTCACCACATCTGTGTTCTGTTTATAGGGATGCCTTCCATGGGTCTCTGCAGCCTTTCGGTTGTGCTTGAAGACTTCACAGAACCCCAGGTGGTAGTCCTTGCATAATAGGTCCTGGAACCTCCCAACAGGGATGAGATACATGTCCCTGTTGTCGCTTCAGACTGAAAAGTAATAGAGCCATCAACATGCCACTCGGGCAACTCATCTGGCGCTGTTGATCCAGATATGCATAGCTTGGGCTTTCTCACCCTGAGGCAGGGACATGCCCACTTGATGGGTGCCTTTGTTTCAGTGGGAGCTTGCTGAGGTGGCCATGGCGGGAGGTGTCCTGGATGGAGGGCAGGCAGGCAGGGAGAAGGAAGTGCAGGGGGACAGGCCAGGAGACCGGGGGTGCTGCACACACACTGCTCTTCTCCCATCCTCAGCTCTGCCAAAATCATCCCTTCCTTCTTGACTGGGCAAAGAAACAAACTGAGGCTAGAAATGGTTTGAATGGGGCAAAGGGAGGGTGTTTATTTCCTAAGTCTCTCTCAGTCTAAGTGTTCCTTCCGTTTCTCCCTGTGTCATCTGGTCTTGGGAGGAAATGATGACGAGCCTACCTGCTTCCAGATGGCACAAGTACTGGGTACCATCTGGACCCAACAGTACGTGGCATCCTCTGTACCATGGTGATAATGGCTCAGCCTCAAGGGGCAGGAGAGACAGAGTACAGGTGTGATTTATGGATGTGATTCAGTCTTCTTGGGCCAGCTTCCCTACAGGACTAACCGGAGGCCAAATTGGGAAGAAGGAAAAGATTCATCCTGGTTCCTTTGGCCTCTTTTCCACTGGGAGTGATTCTGACTCTCACCTGCTTAGAACTCAGGATGCCAAGGAGTTTTCTGGTACAAAGTAACAGTGCGGAAAATTGGCCTAGAGTATAAAGAGGAGTTTGAAAAGGAAAGAATCGAGCCCATTGTATTCTCAAAGAAAAGACTTTGAAAAAAATCACAACCTGTAGATTTCAAAAGGCCAACTTCTTTCCAGTTTTCCCTTTAGAAAATACGGATATAATAAATATGCATTTGTACACACTTGCCTTGTGTTTTTTTCTTGTTTGGATCTATGGTTCAGTTTCCTCACAATGACTGTTAACGACAGTATTGTTGGATGCTAAGTAAAAGTCAGGTTCTAAAGTCAGTATATAAAGAAAAAGATCCTGTCTCTTAAAATTACCCCTTAAAGATAACTTCCCTACTAAAATGGGATATATGTGACTTTGTGTATCATGAAGTAGTTACCTTAAATTTAGGGCTCAAGATATATGAAAAGATACACATTTTCATATATCAGAATCCGCTCAAGCTGCTGAAAAGGTGCTAAGCATTGTGGGAGCCAAAACCAGCTGCAGAGGGTGTATCTGCCATCTTGTTCTTCATTCTGTGGAGCCTCTACTCACTGAGTGGAATGGCCTGAGGTAACATCTTCACTCTTCCGATTGCTCTCTCTCTGTCTCTCTCACTACATCTTTCTCTCTCCTCCCAGGAGGTGGTGTGGGGCTTGTCTTTTTTTTTGAGCGGGGAGGGAGTGCTTGTGTTAGAGCTTGGTTTGCAAAGCAAGCCATTATATTCTTTATATTCATTATAAATACATTCACTGTATATGTATTATATTTATTCTAGCTCAATAAAATTGGCATTTTATTCTAAGGTGAATTAATTAATTAGTTTAACTGAATTTATTAAATTCTAAGGTGAATTTGTTCCTACTTCACATGAAATTAAGGAAGATTTATGTATGATATGGGGTGTTTGTAAGGGGGTGGGTGGGTCTAAAAGCAGGGTCTTTGAGGGAGCCAGGAGGGGCTTGCTCACCTTTGCTTGGAAACTCAGCCTGGAAACTCTTGGCAGCCACAGCATCTTGTTAGTAAGGACGGCTCTTAACTACGGAGGGTCATGTTCCTGTTTGGGGTCCTGCTCTGGTTAGGGTGGGGTGGTGGGCAGGAGGAGAGACCAGTTGGAGGGATTCATTTTTATAGGTCCCTCTCCCTCACTCTCTCATCCACAAATACAGACAGATCCCTGCCAAGACCTGTGTGCTTCTGGGAGATGTCTGGGGTCCCTGGCAGAGGGAACATTCACCCAACACCTACTTCCTGATCTCCTGTTATATGTGAGGCACTGGGATTGAGTCTTCTTGGGGGCCACCTGTATGCCCTCTTTCCTCCCCATCATGGGGGCAGAAGAAAGTGACAGAGAAGACACAATCACAGCTGTTTCCTGCCCTCTCATTCAGTGACTTATCCAGCCCTGCAGATCACGTGGAGCAGGACAATGGAGTTAAAACCTGGGTTTGGGAATCAGACAGAGCTGGGTTCAAATCCTACTTCTGGCACTTGTAAATTACATGACCTTGGGCAATTTATTTGGCTAGTCTAAGTCTCAAGCAAGTGAAGTCATTAGGTCTGTATAGTCAAAGCTATGTTTTTTCCAGTAGTCATATATGGATGCGAGGGTTGGACCATAAAGAGGCTGAGCACAGAAGAGTTGATGCTTTTGAACTGTGGTGTTGGAGAAGACTCTTGAGAGTCCCTTGGACAGCAAGGAGATCCAACCAGTCAATCCTAAAGGAAATCAACCCTGAATATGCATTGGAAGGACTGATGCTGAGGTTGACGCTCTAATACTTTGGCCACCTGAAGTGAAGAGCTGACTCATTAGAAAAGACCTTGATGCTGGGAAAGACTGAAGGCAGGAGAAAAAGGGGATGACAGAGGATGAGATGGTTGGATGGCATCACCGACTCAATGGACATGAGTTTGAGCAAGCTCCAGGAGATGGTGAAGGACAGGGAAGCCTGGAGTGCTGTAGTCCATGGGGTCAGAAAGAGTTGGACGTGACTGAGCGACTGAAGAACAACAACAACAAATGGGAAGTATACTTATTGAGCACCTACTAGGTACAAGGTACTGGGTTCTCTGCCCAAGAACCTTACAGTCTATGGGAAAGATGAACATTTGTATATTTGTAAGCACAGACTGTGATAAGTTCTCCAAAGGGAAAGGAAGAGTCTTTAGAACTGGATAGCTGAGATCCTCATCGGGGTCATTTTCAGAAAGATCTCAGAAAAGTGTTCTTTGTGGAGTTAAGTCAAGAACTGAGGGAGGAGAAGGTGTCAGAATCAGTGTGGGAGAGTACATTCCAGCAGAGAGCAAAGCATCTGTCCCCCTCCAGCAGATGAAACACCGCCCCCCACCCCCAGTCCCCTTAGAGCAGAGGAAACCCTTCAGAGCTAAAAATAAACTTGCTGAGCCTCAGAAAATCCTGTCACTGCCCAGAGGCCCCCCCGCCCCCCACCCTGAGAGACGACTCCGTGGCTCAAACCCTCTGGGCCGTGCCCCACACAGGATGTGTGGGGCCGGTGGTCCTCAGACTGAAGCCCCCGACTTCCCTGGCTAATTTTGCCTCCCTGAGAGCGTGTCTCCAGCAAGGCTGGGCTCCCAAGCTGGGCGCCCGCCAGTCAGTCTGGCCAGGGAAGGAACTATTTTGGGAATTTTTATGATGGAACAATATTTTTTCGGTAAACAAATGGAGAGCTGTTAAACAGGGATGGTCACCCCCTAGCTTTTGGTTCATGGTTCTCCATGCGGAGCTGTCACAGAGGCGGCCCTGTCCAGCGGGGAGAATGTCCCCAGGGCTCCCGAGCTTCGGTGCCCGCCTCGTCATTTCTCTTGGATTAATCAGCTTTGGAAATTGGGAACACTGCTCCCTCCTCAAGCCCTACCTCGGATTCTTTGAAAACAAAAGCCCTTGGTGTGGTCTGGGTAGTAGAGGTGGGGCCCACCCTGATTAACCCCTTAAGGCTTGAGGATGGCCTGGACTCCAAAGTTAAGTTTGGAAGGGATCTCAGAGAACATCTGCCATTCCCCCATCCCACCACCCTCAACAGGTGAAGGAACCAAGGCCCAGAGAGGGGAGACTGCTTCCTCAAGGTCACAGAGCTCATGAGCTGCAAATGAGGTGGGAGCCCCAGATCCCAGACTCTAGGTCCTTATTCTCTTCCTTCAGGAACAATAAGACAGAACAGT
Source organism: Bos mutus (assembly GCF_027580195.1). Classification (NCBI taxonomy): domain Eukaryota; kingdom Metazoa; phylum Chordata; class Mammalia; order Artiodactyla; family Bovidae; genus Bos; species Bos mutus. The sequence continues at coordinate 22,173,625 of NC_091626.1, read as the reverse complement.
GGTCAAGAAAAGGAAAGGGCAGACTCCAAATTTGGCATTTTGCAGAGAGCCTACAAACTAGTACATGCACAGCAAGTCATAAATGTACAAAGTTTCTAAGCACTGACCCCACCCTCAATATCTCCCGGGAGAGGACTCTGCTTATTCCTGAGGACCAGCCCTTTATTCCAACCCAGACCTCACCTGGGCTGGCCTCTTCAGGCACTCACCTCTGATGGGCTGCTTGGTGACTTCATCACTGAGGACCCTCTCCTTGATGCTGAGAGACTATCCCTGCCCAAGTGTCATTCCCCCAGCAGCTCCATCATCTCTTGTTCTGCCCCAGTGGCTCCCAAGCATCCATAGCTGCCTGGGTCCCATTTTCTCAGACTGGGCTATGGCCATTTTATTGTTATGGCTTTAATAGCTGTCTCTTATTTAGCCAGGCCTTGAGATGACTCTTGAGAGTCTCCTTGGACTGAAAGGAGATCAAACCAGTCAATCCTAAAAGAAATCAACCCTGAATATTCATTCGAAGGATGGATGCTAAAGCTGAAGCTCCAATATTTTAGTCACTAGATGCGAAGAGATGACTCTTTGGAAAAGACCCTGATGCTAGGAAAGATTGAGGGCAGGAGGAGAAGAGGGCAACAGAAGATGAAATAACTAGATAGCATCACCGACTCAATGGACATAAACTTGAGCAGACTCCAGGAGATGGTGAAGGACAGGGAAGCCTGGTGTGCTGTAGTCCATGGGGTTGCAAAGAGGCAGATGTGTCTGTTAGCAAATGAGCAACAACAACATTTCATACAACAGCCATGCATGGTATGGATGATTTGTCCCACTTTACAGAGGAAAATGCTGAGGTCGAGATAAACCCAAGATCACATGAATGATGAGTAAATAATGCAGCCAGGATTCACCCTAGCTCTTTCTGACTCGAATCCTTCAGCTTTCCCCACCAGACTGCCTCCAGGTGTGAGACAAAGAGAATCTGGCCAGGACAGTGGCAAAACCACATAGCAGAAAGGACTCTGTTTACAAGCTCTAGTAGATCAAATGTTGGAATAGAAGAAAAAAGGACAAATAGAACACATCACCTAAGTTTTGAGTCTTGAGTTTGTCAAAAGTCTTCCCCTTTTGAGTGATAGAAACTCAACTCAATCAGCTTATATAAAAGAGAGCTTACCTTCATTTGTGTGCCTAGCAAGTCTAGGGTTACTTCTGGCTTTAAGAACAGCTTGCTTCAGCATAGTCTTTTTCTGCTTGGCTTATTCTTCAGATGAGCTTTAATGGTATCAGTGGTTGCTGGAGCTCCAGAATCAGGTAATCTCAGCAGATAGGGACCATTTCTTTCATAGCTTTGGGAAGAAAATCCCAGAAGGATTCCTACTGGCTGGCTTGGGTCACATGCCCATTCTCTGAGCCAATCACTGTAGCCAGGGAGATGGAGAAAGAATGTGCTCTTAATAGGAAAACCAGTTGAGCTTTGGTCTGTCGAAGGGGAGAAAAGGTTTGCAGAGACAGAAACAATAGGTAACCTTAGGCTAGGGAATGGGGAGAATGTTGACACTACTTACAGTCAGTGGGAAAAATCAGGAGGAAGGATTACTTAGGAGTAACAATACTAATTGCAACGACAGTAATAAGCAACATTTATTATAGCTTAAGGCTTCCCTGGTGGCTCAGTGGTAAAGAATTCACCTGTAGTGCAGGAGCTGCAGGGGAACTGGGGTGGATCCCTGGTCAGGAAGATCCCCTGGAAGCTGGCATAGTAACCCACTCCAGTATTCTTGCCTGGAGAATCCCCATGGACAGAGGAGCCTGGCGGGCTACAGTTCATGGGGTTGCAAAGAGTCAGACATGACTAAAGTGACTTAGCACAGATGCATGCACGCCTTACAGCTTACAAAGCCCTTTCACATACCTTATTTAGTCCTCCTCTAACCCTGAAATGAAGGCAGAACAGCTGTTGTTCTTGAGCTCATTTCACAGATGAGGGGACAGGTATGGAGAGGATAAAGGATGTGCTCAAGGCTGGCAGGAGGTAGGTCTGGGTCCAATGGTGGACTCATGCTCATGTTATCTGAATCTCAGTTCAGGAGGGGATATAGGCTGAGTGTGAAGTGCTTGGTGTCCTGAAGACAGATGCTACTCTCAAGGTGACAGGTACACCTGACTGTGTCACTTTGGGATCATTTAGCTTAGCTGATCCCCTGCTAGGTGCTGTGTGTCGTGTGGGCAGGGACCTTATCTGTCTAATTCACTGCGCTACCTTAGTGCCAAGCACTGTGCTTGGTACTCAAGGTGCACTGAAGACAAAATGATCCAGTAGCAGCCCTGTTGATAATCTGAGTCTCCCTGGAAATGGAGGATGGGGACCAGAGCTGCTGGTTAAGGACTGAGACTTGGGGAGTCAGTGAGGGGAGAAAAAAGGAGTGGAAGCCTAAAGTATAGCATGTTTGGCCCCAGTTCCAGACAACCTTAGCCAAATGCATCATAAGCCTCCATCTGCTCGGCAGACCAAGCTGGACATAAGGGTCTTACAGACTCTGAAAATCCCGTTGGTGCAGCTGGACTGATTTGGGAACCATGCGTTGTGCCTTCTGGGGGATGTCTTTGCTGCACCTGATAGCATTCCTCTTTAATTAAGTTCTAGTTAAGTCAGTCAACTCCATGTATTGAGCACCAACTAAATGTCAGGCATTGTGCATATATTGTGCACCAGGTATATGGTGGAAAATGACACAATTTAAAAAGTCATTTTAATCAAGTAATTACTTTTTCATTTATAGGCTGTGCCATGCAGCACGTGGGATCTTAGTTCCCCAACCAGGATTTGAATCCGTGCCCCCTACATTGGAAAGCAGAGTCAATCGCTGGATCACCAGGGAAGTCTCAAGGGCTATTGTAAGGGCCACTCATTCATTTAGCATCCATTATTTCCCAGGTACTACGTTAAGCACTGGGTACACAAGATGTGGTGAGATTTTTATTCTAGACAGGGTAGAGTGACACATTTATGCCCAACTGATCACAATACAAACATGTAATGGAAGGTGGGAAGGAGGCAAAGTTTGCGGACCAGTTCAGGGATCTCCATCTTATCCTTAGATGCCCTGGTCCCTTGGCAGGAAATCCTCACCTGGTGTGTGTCTATGTTTTGCCATCCAGTCATCTATTGGTTTCATGCTTTGTCCTCTGGTCAGCATGTCCTGTTTATGTTTGTTGCCTCTTAAAATGTGAGCTCCTAGAGGGCAAGGCCAGTTTCTGTGCATTTGTTGTGTGTGTGTGTGCTGAGCCCGTAGCTCCAGGATAATCAGAGCTGCTGAAACTTAGCCCTCCCTGAGCTTCCCTCATCTGCCATCTTTAGGGTTGCCCATGACATACGCACTGGAGTGTACTGGTTGTCAACTGATATCTGACCCCCTTTGTTCATTATTAGAGTGTGAACCGGGCACATGCTGCCCTTGCTGCTTGGTATGTCCCTTAAACTCATGGCCGTAAAAGGAATGCATGACCCTAAAAGGAACTCATGACCACTCCCCTGCCCTTTCTACCTTCCCTCACCGGGGGGTGAGGATACTGGAGAAGCCATCGTGGACTTGGACACAGCAATGGAAGCTGTGTGTTGAGGATGGCAGGATCACCTAAATGGCCTGGACCACCTGTCTGTGTGCTGGGACAGTTTGAAGCATCTTTATAGCCGCTTGTTTTTTGTTGTTCAGTTGCTAAGTCGCGTCCAACTCTTTGTGACTGCATGAACTGCAGCACACCAGGCTTCCCTGTCCTTCACTATCTCCTGGAGCTTGCTCAAACTCAGGTCCATTGAGTCAGTGATGCCATCCAACCATCTCATCCTCTGTTGCCCTCTTCTCCTCTTGCCCTCAATCTTTCCCAGCATCAGGGTCTTTTCTGATGAGTCAGCACTTCGCATCAGGTGGCTGAAGTATCGGAGCTTCAGCTTTAGAATCAGTCCTTCCAATGAATATTTAGGATTGATTTCCTTTAGGATAGCAGCTTAGTCTGTACCTAAGTACATTTAGTAGAAGGAACCTTGCACAACTAGTTTTCTTTGTTTTGTGGTCATGCATAAGTCACCTTATCTTTCTAGGCCTCAGTTGCCACACTTGTCAGATGGGAACATTAAGAACCCTTTCTTTGCTCCATGGCAGGCATCTAAGAGCCACAGATGTGGTTGTGATTTGAGAAGTGAAGGAGCAAGGCAAAGGTGGGCGGGGAGCATCCTCGGGGCAAGTGAGAGATCATGGTTTATCACTCAGTCATTTCCTCTTCAGGAGTTTTTGAGAAGCTCAGTTAAACTGCTTATCCAACTACACAGAGCTGAGGAAGGCCCTGTGGGTGTTCATCATCTGCCCAGAATAATTCTCCCCAAACTTTAAAGTGCTCAGAAAACACAAAGTTTGTCTTGGCTGAAATGGGCCAGACCTAAGGAAGTGATCTGGGTCGAAAAGCTTTTACACAATTGTAAGTCATAGGACATGCTGAACCCAGTTGAACCTCATTAAAATGCCATGGCGGGTTGAGTGTTTATGTTTCATGCTCATGATGTTTGAATGTTTAAACTCACATGAAGAACGTAAGCACCGAGATGAAATAACTGGCAGGGCCTGGGCCACTATTTCAGGACGAGGGGTGCTTGATGGTGACAGCAGTGTTGACAGAACCCACTGCCCCTGAAGACATGGGGGCCCCGGCTCAGACGGGACCATGCTCCCCACTCCGCTAACCCAGCTATTAACACGCTTTGCTTTTTCTCATGTAACCCACTGCTGGGCACCGCTGCTTGCTCCGCAAAGGCTGGCTGATTTATGATAAACGAAGGACAGAGTCTGTGTGATTTGGGATTGGCAGGCAAAGAGCAGAGTGTAGAGGTTGGTTGGTGAAATTGATTGAAAAAGGAAGGCTGTTCAGGAGAGAAATAAGACAGTGTGTTTGAAAAACTGGAATTCCTTCAGTATCAGCTCCTCACAGTAAGAGAATAGTATTAGGTTGGCCAAAAAGTTCTTTTGGGGTCGTAAAACAGATTATGGCCTGATCATGCATTCTGTTCCTGAAAAAAGAGTATGAATTGTCTACTATGCATCGGGATCCTGTGTTGTTAGATTCTGGGATAAAATCCCTGGCCTTATCTTATGCAGATATTTAAAATGATAGCTATGGGGACTTCTCTGGTGGTCTAGTGGTTAAGAATAAGCCTTGTAATGAAAACAGAAAAAAAAAAGAGAGAGAGAATCTGCCTTGTAATTCAGGGGATGTAGTTTCCATCTCTGGTTGCGGAACTAAGATTCTCACATGTCGTGGGGCCGCTAAGCCCGCGCCTCACAACTGGAGAGAAGCCTGCGTGTTCAGAGCGAAGAGCCCATGTGCCGTGACTAAGACCCAATGCAGCCAAAAGAAATAAAGACACATAAATAAATATTAAAGAATAAAATAATAGCTATACAGCTTAGGTAACAACAGGGAGAATGCTTATGATGTAAATTTAGCAAAAAATGCAAGCATCCAAATTTATGTACAATGGGATGACCACTAGATTTTTTTTTTAAAAGGTAGCTATAGAAAAGAATGAAGTGAGAGGAAATATTGCAAGGAAGTAATGACTGCATTGGAGGGCGGGGTGGTGGAGTTATGGCCAACCTGTCTTTATTTTCCTAACTTCCTATACAGTAGTCATATTCCATTCATAAATTTTTAAAAGTTTTTTTTTTTTTTTTTTTAAATAAGAAGGGACATCCTCAGACTGAGTGATCCTCCCGCAGTAACCACAGGTCCAGCCAGCCTTAAGGAATACTTCCCACCATATCTACTTGACTGCTGACCTTCTCCAGGTGTCAGACACTGCTCCTCGGAGTCTGAATCATAGATGTGAAAGTTTGGGAAGAGTCTGGATATACAAAAGGGCACCCCTCTTCTCAGTGATGGCAATTTCAGCAGCTCTCCAGTGGAAACAGAGAGGCCCCCAATCCAGCACCACACGGGGGCTGGTCCTGGGCACCCGTCCACTCAGGGCATGAGATGAAGGACTTGGCCAGCTTCCCAAGCCTTGGGAATGATGGGCCAGGCACCACCTGCCAAGTCACAGCCAGGCACTTAGAGCCAGGCACTCACAGCCAGGCACTCACAGCTGGGCCTACCCCCCCGGAGAAAGTGAAGGTTCCCTGTGCCCACTCCAAATAGGCCTGCCTGGGGCATGACTCCGGGATGTAGCATGGAGTCAGACAACCCCAAATTTAGAAGAAAATTTACAAATATTTAATCCATGAACTATATGCACATGGTTAGAAAAAGGAAATGGCACAGAGGGCTTCTAGTTAACAGCAGATCTCCATTCCACTGTGCCTTGGAGTTGGTCTTGTCCCTCGGAGGCGATGGCTTTTAACTGTTGTGGTTCTTGGTTCTGTCAGTTGCCTCTATCTCTAAGTAATAGAATATGCCAACCCTGCTGTGTCCTCGTGGTTCTTGAGGGGACTTCACCTCTTGTCTCCCTGCTCAGATTAAGCAGGATTTAGCTCATCCATATGCTTGGGTGGACGCAGAGACAGGTCATCCAGATGCTGTATGATCCCTACAAAAACCAACTTGTAGGGACTTCGCTGGTGGTCCAGTGGTTAAGACTCTGTGCTCCCAATGCAGGGGGCATGGGTTTGAATCCTGATGGGGGAACTAAGATCCCACAGGCCACATGGCCAATAAATAAATAAAAAATCACCCCCCCACACACACAAGAACCACTTGCAGCCCAGCCACATGAATAGTGGTCTGCCAGCTGCCAGCTCCTTTAGGATCAGCTCCAGAGGCGCACAGCTGCCTTGCCCAGGCCACACTTTTCTGCAGCAGCCTGTATCCAGCGCATCACACGAGAGAATAAGGCCAGGTCATTTCTGGTCCATGGACTCCAACGGTGAATGCTCACTTCAGTGCTCTGGGTTGGTGGGAGGAGGCTTTGTAGGATCTGCATTGCAGTTTGACTCATCCCTCTGCCCAACCTGCTTCCCTCCCACCTGGTTAGCTGACATTCGGTCCATGCCAAAAGGTCCTTGATATTCGATCCTGTCAAAAACCCTATGACATGGACCAAATATGTTCATGGATGGTTTGGTTAGGACCACATTCCAAGGACCTTTTGGCGTGGACCAAATGTCTGTGGATCAAACGTCCTATGGACATTCTGGAGAAGGCCAAACGTCCTGGACGAGCCCACTCTTTTCACAGGTGTCCATTGTAATAAGCATCATGTGTCTCTAATTATCTCAGTGTCTATTTCCAGGGACCTCATCCTGTGACAATTGTCCTTGTCCCTCTCTCGGATTTTCAGAGTATGTCAATTTGTATGTACAGTGTTAACTTAGTAGGAACTCTTATATTGTTTCTCCCAATTCCCTACCCATCAAGGTTCCAAATTAGGATTAGTCATGCAGGACATTTGCACAAAATTTTGGAAGGTGGAAGTGAGGCAACAGCCACTTTTACTCTCTGCAGGCTGGCACAGGGCCAGGTGCCATTGCAGCTCCCGCCCGTCGCTGACAAGCGCCTTACCTCGCTGGCCTGCGGCCTGAGGCTCCTCCCGCTCCTTCCGGGTCTCCTCCAGCTCTCCTATGACCTGGGCTGGATGCAAGTGCAGCTCCATGGCTGCGGCATCCGCTTATCCAGAAAGTCACCCGTATCATGGCGATGGGAGGTAGAGACAGAAACAGGCTCCAGGTTGTCCTTCTTCTTTACGCCCATCTTTTCCTCTCTACTGCTAGTCCTGCTGACGTCAGGTCCAGCACCGGACACAGAGGCAACAGGTTTACACAGACTGTTTAGTCAGGTCCCATGAATGTGTTATCCCCATAATAGTTCCTTTTTTTCCTTGAATTTTAACTCATGCAGTCACTAATTCTAGCTCCCCTGTTGATACCTTTGTTTCACTAGTTCTCAGTTGTATTGGACACATTAGCCTACAAGGTAGGATACTGGCATTACCATCCTAGTCTTCCCCTCTCACCTCTTCTATCAGCGAGTTTTAAATTTCTACATTTGTCAAGTGTGGTAACATTATGTCCTGTCCCCAAACCGTAGTGGCCCTTTCCCTTTTTTTTGTTCATGGTCCACTGAAGACCAATAAACAGCGACTGGAATAGCATATTTTGTGTGGGTAAATGGGCCCAGGGCCTGGTGATGATAATGATCACATTTCTTTTCCTGTATATCCAAGGGCAGACCCCTGTGCCACTCCAAGGGCAATATTTTTAGCCCCGAGATCAAATAGACTTTCCTATATTATGTGCCATTTGCTCAAATGCGTCTTAGCTCTTATGTTGCTTCATTTTTGGAGCATGACTTTCTTGGTTAGTGGTTTGTTTTTCACCAAACTTTTGATTGCTTCCCTTTTTTCTCTTTGGGTAAAGAAAGCTAGGTTTTTGCCATCTTGTTCCAATTTTATCATCTAGATTTTTACTAATTTTATGTGTTTCTTGGATCCATTATATTCTTCTAGAAATTTTTCTCCTTGGGACTCCCTGACATTTTATTGAACACCGATTTCTTTTGAGTATTGCTAAACAGCTGACTTCTGGGATCATTCCACCATTTCTGTATTCTCACACTATCCTTTTATTGTCCTGATGTTCACTTCACTTTTCCTGGAGAACATTCTCGTTTAGTTTTTCTGTAAGGTGCACAAGAAGGAAACATCAGGTATGACTGACCCTTGAACAATGTTGGGAATAGGGGCCCCAACCTTCTCTGAGGTTGAAAATCCACATATAATTTTACCATCAGCCCCCTGCATCCACAGATTCAACCAGTGATTGTGTAGTACTATAGAACGTATTTGGTGAAAGAAATCTGCATTTTAGTGGACCTGCAGAGTTCAAGCCCGTGTTGTTCAAGGGTCAACGGTACCCATGTGAGGATTTAACTGTGTGACTTGGACAAATTTCTAACCTCTTTGTACTTCAATTTCCTCAACTGCAACATGGGGATTATGTCACCTACCTCATGGGATCACTGTGGGATTATATGCGATAACATTGGGAAAGTGCCTGATCCTTGGTGCTGAGCAAATTTTGGTTTATTTCCCTAATTAAGCCACTTTTTGGCTAAGATCTTAAAAGGCTCCCATTGCCTTTGGAATACCGTCCAAATTTTTTAGCATGGCCCAAGGCCCACCCTCCATAATTGGATCCCAATTGACCTTTTCAAATTTATTTCTTATTACTCCCTTCATGTACCTTCCACCCTGCCAAACTCTCCGCCTAGCACCTGTGTCTTCCAGCCATGGAACCTTGACCCTCTGTGCTCCCTGTGTCCAGAAAGCCTTTCCTATAAGGTCTGTGTGTCCAGGCCTATTTCTCTTTTCAACCACCGCTGCCACCATACATCTTCCCTGATCTCCAGCTACAAGCAATCCAACACTCTCCTCTGGCTTTTATCCCTTTCTACTGGATATTAGAGCTGTATGGCCACACACTTGGCTGGCTGCCCATGGACAGACCAAAACCTTTCAATACTTCTCTGCAGCTGGGGCTGCCATAGTGGTGAATGACCCTCTTTTTGCAGGCTGGGCAGAATCCAGGATGCCTCTAGGCAAATTTTTGGAGAGCCAAAAAACTACTGCTTCCTTCCTCTCTCCTGCCAGTGCAGCTTTCCTCCCCCATAAACAGCCTCTCCCCACCTTCATCCCATGGAAGGGCCAACTTTCCGTTAGGGAGACCACCTATTTGGTGACATCTTACAGCCACCGGGAAGGTACTCTGCCCTTGGGATTTAACTCCACCAACTAGGTGGTTTCCCTAAAGTAAAAGGCTTGGGCACAAGAGGATCCACAGAGTAGGAGTGGGTACCTGAGACAGATTTTTCTCTGTTTCACAGCTTAGCTCTTACGTGTGATGGGGCTTCCCTGGTGGCTCAGCAATAAAGAATTCTCCTGCAATGTAGGAGACCCTGGTTTGATCCCTGGGTTGGGAAGATTCCGCAGAGAAGGAAATGGCAATGGACTCCAGTATTCTTGCCTGGGAAATGCCATGGACAGGGGAGCCTGGAGGGCTACAGTCCATGGGCTCGTGAAAAAGTCAGACACGACTTAGCGACTCAACAACAGTGGTGGAGCCCAGCTGGTCACTGAGAGAAGTAGCAGGCTGGGGAGACTGTGGAAGGGAAGGTGACACAGGCTCTGAATTAGGGTTCTACCCATCCCATTTATGTACCATACTCCCTCCTGACCCAGATAAGACCCGGGACAGCTCCTTGCAATATTACCTTTGAGGGAACCACAGAGAAAGGGAAATCCTTGAACTCACCCTGCCATTTCTGCTGAGTGCAACCCCCAGCCATTTTTGTCCATTTTCAGAATGGACATGGAAAGCATGAGAAGAGAAGGGTGGCCCAAGCTGGTGTGCAGCCCAGGCCCTTCTCTTCAGAGCCACGCCAGACCCCGCCTTGTGACCCAGATTGATGTGGAGGGCATCCAGCCCTGGAGGTGCAGAATCTTGGAGTTGTATGTTTCTGAGCAGACATTGTAGCCTATTAAAGTCTGAATTCCATCTGGTGGTCACATCCTGGACTGGCTTCCCCATGGCAGACAAAGCTCCTTTTGTAGCCAGTGGGACCACGGGAAGGGGGATGCTGAGTTCTTAATGTGGCCAACCAACTTCCAGCTTATACCAATAAATTTCTCCTTGGACCTTTCTGAGACAGAGCTTTGCTAATGTAGAATTGTGGGGCTGTGGGAGCTGGCTGAAGCCTGGTAATGTCCACAGCCCCAGGTTCTCCTTGCCCTTGGTCAGATCCAACTCTGGGGCAAACTAGGGCTCGGGCAGCAGAGTCTTGGGATCCCAGCCTTCTAATTAGGCTTCTGTGCTATGTGCCTCATCTTGAAGGAAGGCTGTCCAGGGAGCCCATCCACACTTGAATCACTGACCACAGTTTCTTGTAGCAGGAAATGTCCTCAGAGATGGCAAGTCTAACCCTTTTATTTCACAGAGGATGAGCTGTGTGGATACTGGATCTCTGTTGTCTATAGAGACAGTGAGTGGGCTGGTGCCAGACTCCAGTTCTCCCTACCCCATATTGAGACCTTTTTGCTTACACCATACAAGACTTTTCTTCTGGAAAAGCACATGCTTCAACAAAAGGACAAGAGGAACAGGGCAATGAGCTTTAAAGAGCCAACTGATGATGGTGGGAGCTAACACAAAGTGATTGGTCTTTGGGGCAGGGCTGTCCTGGTCCTCCCCAAATCACGCTATGGATCACACACTGGAGACCCAAGGGAACTGTCCAGTTGGTTCAATCGCTTAGCTGTTTCTGACTCTTTGTGACCCCATGGACTGCAGCACACTAGGCTTCCCTGTCCATTACCAACTCCTGGAGTTTACTCAAATTCATATCCATCCTGTCGATGCCATCCAACCATCTCATCCTCTGGCATCCCCTTCTCCTCCTGCCCTCAATCTTTCCCAGCATCAGGGTCTTTTCTAATGAGTTAGTTCTTTGCATCAGGTGGCCAAAGTATTGGAGCTTCAACTTCAGCATCAGTCCTTCCAATGCATATTCAGGACTGATCTTCTTTAGGATGGACTGGTTGGATCTCCTTGTAGTCCAAGGGACTCTCAAGAGTCTTCTCCAACACCACAGTTCAAAAGCATCAATGCTTTTGTGCTCAGCTTTCTTTATAGTCCAACTCTCACACCCATACATGACTACTGGAAAAACCATAGCCTTGACTAGATGGACCTTTGTCGACCAAGTAATGTTTCTGCTTTTTAATATGGTGTCTAGGTTTGTCATAGCTTTTCTTCCAAGGAGCAAGCGTCTTTTAATTTCATGGCTGCAGTCACCATCTGCAGTGATTTTGGAGCCCAAGAAGATATTCTGTCACTGTTTCCATTATTTCCCCACGAAGTGATGGGACCAGATGCCATGATCTTAGTTTTTTGAATGTTGAGTTTTAAGCCAGCTTTTCTACTCTCCTCTTTCACTTTCATCAAGAGGCTCTTTAGTTCCTCTTAACTTTCTGCCATAAGTGTGGCGTCATCTGCGTATTTGAGGTTATTGGTGTATCTCCCGGCAATCTTGATTCCAGCTTGTGCTTCATCCAGTCTGGCATGTCTCATGATGTACTCTGTATACAAGTTAAATAAGCAGGGTGACAATATACAACCTTGACATACTCCTTTTCAAATTTGGAACCAGTCCACTGTTTCAAGTCTGGTTCTAACTATTGCTTCTTGGCCTGCATACAGATTTCTCAGGAGGCAGGTCAGGTGGTCTGGTATTCCCATCTCTTTAAGAATTTTCCACTGTTTGTTGTGATCCACACAGTCAAAGGCTTTAGCATAGTCAATGAAGCAGAAGTAGGTGGAAACTGTGGTGTATTATAACTCCAGTAAGAGTCCAAAGGCCTGCGAACCAGGGGAGCCGATGTTGTTAATCCCAGTCCAAGGGCAGGAAAAGACCAACCACATCAAGAGGTATGTACCTGCTCAAACAGGCAGGTGAGAAGGAAAAGGGGCAAATTCCTCTTTCCTCCACCTGTTCTAGTCAAGCCTTCAGTGATAGAGTGAGGCCCACCCACACTGGGGAGAGGAATCCACTTTATCAGAGTTCACTGATTCAAATGCTAATCTCATGTGGACACACCTTCCAGACACACCCAGAAATAATGGTTAACCAGCTCCCTGGGAGCCTCCTGGCCCTGCCAAGTTGATACATAGAATTAACCATCACAGTGTTCTTGCTTTTCACTCATGTCATAAGTTTGCGTTTCCTTCTTTCTTTCTTTTTAAAGAAACCTAGGTCTCAAAATTTGAAAAGGAGTCCCTGTCTCCTTTGTACCTTCCATAAATGCCTAGGCCTTGCCAGTGATGCAAAGACTGCTTGACTGGGAGCAAAACCATAGAGCTCATTTATGATGCAATTACAGACTTCTGAAAAGTTAAACCCCAGGTCGTTGTTCTGTTGCTATGACAGCCAACGACTAAATTGATAAATCATTTCAGGGACTTATGCACACTGGGGGAGGCGATATGGACAAGTCATTTAGAAGATAGGGGAGCCAGATATACACCTGGGTTCACATCTCAGCTCTGCCATGACTTGCTGGTTCTGTGACCTGTGTACAGTTACTTAACAAACTTGTGCATTATTTTCCCCATATGTCAAATGGGGATAATATTAGGAGTGTTTAGGAGGGTTGTGTGAATTCATCCGTGTGAAGTAACCAAAACAGTGTCTGGTATCTAAGAAGTGTTCCATATGTGTTCACTATTACTATTAATGGAGGAGTGAGTAAAAATCATAAGCATTTGTTGAGTGTTTGGGTGAGGTATTGTGGATACCAGGAGCTTTGGGAGATACGAGGAATATTAGAAGAATAAGATGTAGGCTCAGCTCTTGAGGTTCTCTCAGTCATCAAGAAAGACATTAACATGTCAAACAGAAGGAATGCCATGAAAGTGAGATCACTAGTAACAACTGAGTTTTAAGGAAGGGGACGGGATTTCAGAAGGGGAAGAACAGAAATCAGTCCAGAACCTGAACATTCTGAGATCTTAGAGATGGGAAAATTACCTTAAGTAATTTGGGGCAGTTGGAAATTGAAGGCTTTTTTTGGGTTAGAGGCCTGGTGTATGTGTGTGTATACACACACTCACAAAAAGAAAGGCCTATTTTTTTTTTTTTTTTAAGAAAAGAGAGAAAGGAACACTTCCAACACCTCCTTGTAACCTCATTCCACTAGGCAGCTTCAAGAATTCATTAGCACATTGGCTATGGCACAGTTATTTCAGCCATCCCAGCTCCCAGGATACCTGGGGTTTTTTTGAGAGGCTAGCTGGATCCGTTAGAGGAAAAAGGAGCCAAGAAGAGATTTCCAGGTCAGAGCAGAGTTGGACACTGCTCCCTAAGGGAGTGGACGGGGGACCCGTCCTGACCTAGGAGGAATACTGTCCAGGGGCCATTCACGTGGAGCCTGATTTATGTATAAATATCGATAGTATGGTTGTTTTCTTAAATGATAACTAAGGAAAGGAAAGAAGGACTTCAACCTGATTTAGAATCTCTTTACTCGGTTACTTTGAGCCTTATAACCTCAGCTATTTGGAACTCCAGAAGGGATAAGTTAGTTATTCTAAAGGGTTAAAATTTGGGTGCCCAAACTTAAATCATTTTGGTGGTCTTTAAAAATGTATGCATGCTTCTTTTCTTTGCTTAGTAGAGTATTTGGAACATGATTTAGCCTTTTCTTGATGGTTTAGTATGCCTACCAGAGTACTCTGTTGCCCTTATGATGTTGTGTATTGGATAACTTGATCCACACTAAGTAGACCCAGATTACTATATATTTTGAACTTTATATAATTTTATTAAAAAAAAAAAAGACCCAACAGACTTTTAGAATCAGCTCTGGCATGTAAAAAACTTAGAAGTTGTCATTCCTGTCTTAACAACAAGAAGAAGCCATACAAATTGAAAATCAATGACTTTCCTTGAATTTATCAGAATTGGGGTTTCAGGGCAAATCACCACCCTGAAATTTGTAAAGAGATGTGAATGCAGAGGAACACAGCTGGGATCAGCTTAAACCGGAACAGGTGTTTCTTGAGTCATAAACTTGTGGGAACACTTAAGTGATAATTAGATGAACTACTGCAGATTGAATGTGGACTATCATGAGAGTAAAACATTCTTGGGGGAAACAGACTTAGGGACCCCCACACTCTTTTGGGTTTTCCCTCCAGGAACTCGACCAGGTTCTCACAGTGAGGAGCCAAGAAAGATCCCCTTGTGGCCCTGGGAGCAAGAGGGGCAAAGTAATCATTTTCAGATACATTCAGAGCATTTTCTGTAACAAAGGATACTTTCCTGGGGAAAATACTTTGCTAGAGCCTTAGGCCACTTGGGGGAAGTACACTTACCCAACTCTAGCCCCCTTTAGCCTTCCTATCTCACCTAAAGGGAAGAGGGAAGCGAAGAAACATTTGTGAAAGTCACAGCCAGAGACACAGGTCCACTGAAAGACTGAGCTTAGGGACTTCCCTGTTGGTCTTGTCTTTAAAGAATCCGCCTGCCAACGCAGGGGACACGGGTTCAGTCCCACATGCTCTGGGGCAGCTAAGCCTGTGAGTGACAACTACGAAGCCTGTGTGCCCTAGAGCACGTGCTTCAAAATGAGAGAAGCCACTGCAACCTGCACACCACAGGTAGAGAGTAGCCCCTGTTCACTGCAACTAGAGAAAAACCCAAGTGCAACTACTCAGAGCCTGTGTGCTGCAGCAAAGACTCAGCACAGCCAAAAATAAAGAAAGAAATTGAATTTTTAAAAAAGACAGGGCTTAAATCATGGTATCTGGTCCCATCACTTTGTGGGAAATAGATGGGGAAACAGTGGAAACAGTGTCAGACTTTATTTTTGTGGTTCCAAAATCACTGCAGATGGTGACTGCAGCCATGAAATTAAAAGACGCTTAGTCCTTGGGAGGAAAGTTATGACCAACCTAGACAGCATATTAAAAAAGCAGAGACATTACTTTGTCAACAAAGGTCCGTCTAGTCAAGGTTATGGTTTTTCCAGTGGTCATGTATGGATGTGAGAGTTGGACTGTGAAGAAAGCTGAGCACCGAAGAATTGATGCTTTTGAACTGTGATGTTGGAGAAGACTCTTGAGAGTCCCTTGGACTGCAAGGAGATCCAACCAGTCCATCCTAAAGGAGATCAGTCCTGGGTGTTCTCTGGAAGGAATGATGCTGAAGCTGAAACTCCAATACTTTGGCCACCTGATGTGAAGAGCTGACTCATTGGAAAAGACTCTGATTTTGGGAGGGATTGGGGGCAGGAGGAGAAGGGGATGACAGAGGATGAGATGGTTGGATGGCATCACCTACTCGATGGACATGAGTCTGAGTGAACTCCGGGAGATGGTGATGGACAGGGAGGCGTGGCATGCTGCGATTCATGGAGTTGCAAAGAGTCGGACACAACTGAGCTACTGAACTGACTGACTGAAATCGTAAGGTTATGTAACACTTCCTCCCTTCACATGTTATCATCACATCAACTGGGCTCCTGTGTGATGACAGTGAATTACAGCTGGAAGAACTGTAAGGTGAAGACTGTTTAAGGAGGTGGTCTTACAGAAGTACAAAGACAGTGGAAGAGACAAAGAAGGACACTAATGAAACCTGAAGCCTCTGGGACCTGCAGCTAGAGCCCAGATTAAACACAGCTCACCTCCTAGCCAGATTATGTAAGACCCCACACTAAAGGCTTTTAACTCAGTTCCTATTACTGTGCACTTCACGTGTAGTTTTCAACAAAAAATTATAAGGCAATATAAAACAGACTCAAAAACAAAACAAGCATCAGAACCAGAATCAGATATAACAGATCCTGGAATTAGAGAATTTAAAATAACTTACATGTTACAGGCTGTAATGGAAAAATTAAACAACAAGCAGTAACATAAGCAAAGATTTGAAAACTATGAAATAATCAAATGGAAATTCTGGAAAAAAAATGTTTGCAACAGAAATGAAGAATGTTTCTAATGAACTCATTAGCAGACTGGATTGGCTGAGGAAAGAATCAGTGAACTTGAAGATATGTCAATAGAAATTTCCCAAACTGAAATAGTCAAATCTCTAGTCAAATCCACAGAGACAAGAATGGAATGATTGGTGGTCGCTACTGGCTGGGAGGAGAGAGAAATGAGGAGTTACTGATGAGAGAGCATAAAGTTTCAGTCTGGAAATCTGCTGCATAACACTGGACTTCTGGTCAACAACAATACACTGTACACTTAAAATTTTGTTAGGAAGTGGACCTCATGTTGTACTCTTAAATAAACAAGGCCAAACAAAACAAATTTCCCAAACTCAAATGCAAAGAGTTAAAAAAAAAAAAAAGAATGAAAAAAAAATAAACCACCCAGAACGTCCAAGAATCGTGGAACAATTTCCAAAGGTATAACATACACATAATTAGAATGCCAGAGGGAAAGGAAAGAACAGAGCAGAAGAAATATTTTAAGTGATAGTGGCCAAGACTTTTCCAAAATTAATGATAGTCTTCAAACTTCAAAGAGCAGGTCCAAGGAACTCAGAGAACACCAAGCAGGATAAATGCTAAACATGTCTACACTTAGCCAAATCTGTACTCACACTGGAGAAGATTAACGGCAGGAGAATATCTTGAAGGAAGCTGGAGGAAATACACACTTTATCTACAGAGGAACAAAGATAATAATTACAGAGGATTTCTTGACAGAACCCATGCAAGCAAGAAGAGATTGAGGTGAAATATTTATAAACCACCACCCCACACATGCCAACTTAGAATTCTATGTCGAGTGAAATTATCTTTCAAAAGTGAAAAGCAAAGACTTTTTTGAACAAACAAAAACTGAGGCAAAATAATTCCAGCAGACCAGTCTTGTAAGAGGTATTAGAAGTTTTTCAGGGAGAAAGGAAATGATATATGATCAGAAGTACATAAAGGAAGGAAGAGCACCAGAGAAGGAATGAATGAGTGTAAAATAAAACTTTATTTTTCTTACTATATATTGATATAAAATATAACTGGGTGGCTACAGCCTGTGGATAAGTGAAATGGATGACAACAACGTTACAAGGAATGGGAAGAGAAACTGGAAATCCTGTGTTGTAAGGATCCTGTAGTATATGTTAAGTACCATAGTATTATTTGAGGATGGGCTTAAATAGTTGTAACTGTAAACTCTAGGGCAACCACTAAAAGTTTTTTAAAGAGGTGTGATTGATATACTAAGGGAAGAGATAAGATGGAATCATATAAAGCATTCATCTAAACACTAAGTGAAGGCAGAGAAAAAGGTGGGGAGGAAGAAAAGATCGAGTGTAACAAGGAGAAAACAGTATATCAATATACAAACTATATCAATAATCACTTCAAATGTAAATGCTATAAATATATAAAGGAAAGGCAGAGGTTGTCAGAGTGGATTAAAAAAAAAACACAAAAATAAAATAAGACACTCTATGTTTGCTTAAAGCTCAACATTCAGAAAACGAAGATCATGGCATCTGGTCCCATCACTTCATGGGAAATAGATGGGGAAAAAGTGGAAACAGTGTCAGACTTTATTTTTCTGGGCTCCAAAATCACTACAGATGGTGACTGTAGCCATGAAATTAAAAGACACTTACTCCTTGGAAGGAAAGTTTTGACGAACCTAGATAGCATATTCAAAAGCAGAGACATTACTTTGCCAACAAAGGTCCGTCTAGTCAAGGCTATGGTTTTTCCTGTGGTCATGTATGGATGTGAGAGTTGGACTGTGAAGAAGGCTGAGCGCCAAGAATTGATGCTTTTGAACTGTGGTGTTGGAGAAGACACTTGAGAGTCCCTTGGACTGCAAGGAGATCCAACCAGTCCATTTTGAAGGAGATCAGCCCTGGGATTTCTTTGGAAGGAATGATGCTAAAGCTGAAACTCCAGTACTTTGGCCACCTCATGCGAAGAGTTGACTCATTGGAAAAGACTCTGATTTTGGGAGGGATTGGGGGCAGGAGGAGAAGGGGACAACAGAGGATGAGATGGCTGGATGGCATCACTGACTTGATGGACGTGAGTCTGAGTGAACTCTGGGAGCTGGTTGTGGACAGGGAGGCCTGGCGTGCTGCGATTTATGGGGTCGCAAAAAGTTGGACACGACTGAGCGACTGATCTGATCTGATCTGATCTGATGTTTATCAACAACTGACCTTAAGTATCATGACTCAGATAAGTTAAAAGCAAGGGGATGGAGAAAGATACATCATACTAACATTCATCAGAGAAAGTTGGAATAGCTACATTAATTTCAGACAAAACTGACATCAGAACAAAAAAATATATCAGAGACACACCAATTAAGGAGCCAATTGTTCTAGAAGACCTAATAGTTTTTAATGTGTGTGCACCTAAAAACAGTATCAAAATACGTGTTCCAAAACTGACAGGCCTACAAGAAGAAATAAATGAACCCACTGTTATAGCTGGAGACTTTAGAACTTTTATTTCAGTAACTGATCAAGCAGGGAGAATATCAGTAAGGATATAGTTTACCTGAATAGCACAACCAATCAACTTGATTTCGTTGATGTCTGTAAAATACTCAATCCCAAAACAACAAAATACACATTCTTCTCAAGCTGACATGGAACATTCACCAAGACACTCACATTCTGAGCCATAAAACACACCTTAATATGTTTAACAGAATGTAAATCATACAAAGTATGTTCTCAGCTCACAGTGGAATTAAAGTAGAAATAACAGAATGAGAGCTGGAAAATCCACATTCGGAAATTACATGACACACTTCTAAATAGCGTGTAGGTCAAAGAAGACTCAAGAGAAATTTGAAAATGGAAATACTACTTATTAAAAATGTGTGCAGTGAAAGTAGAGCTTTGAAGGCAATTTATAGCATTAAATACATATATTAGAAAAGAAGAAATATCTAAAATGAACAAAGTAAGAAGAGCAAATTAAACCTAACACAAGTAGCAGAAAAATAATAAAAACAATAGAAGAAATAAAGGAAACTGAAAAATAGAACAACAATAGAGAACAATCAGTGAAACCAAAAAACCAGTTCCTTGAGATCATAAAATGGATAAACCTCTAGCCAGGTTAAACAAGAAAAAAAGTAGAGAAGAAGGAAGTGATTAGGAATGAAAGAGGTGTGCCCGTGGACATATAGGGATAGTGAAGGGACATTAAAGGAACACTATGAACGGCTCCATGCTCACAAATCTGGTAACTCTGATTAAATGGATCAATTCCTTGAAAGACACAAACTACCAAAACCCACACAAGGAAAAATAGATAGTTGAGTAGATATGTCTATTATAGACGGAAGCACTAGGCTTAGACGATTTCACTGGTGGACTCCACCAAACATTCAAGGAAGAAATGATACTGCTGTCTACAACCTCTTCCAGAAAACACAGGCAGAGAGAACATTTCCTAACTCATTCTATGAGGCCAGCATTACTCTATTGCCAGAACAAGAAAAGACATTACAAGAAAGGACAATGCAAGACGATCATCCTTCATGTATATAAATGTAAACATCCTCAACAAAGTATTAGTAAATCAAATTCAGCAATGTATAAAAAGAATTGCTCATGCTCACAGCATGAGCAAGTGGGATTCAGTTCAGGCTTGTAAGGCTGATTCAACATTCCAAAATCAATCCATGTAATCCATCACATCAGTAGGCTAGAGAAGAAAAACTATATGTACCATTATATCTGCTAATGCAGACAAAGCCTTTGACAAAATCCAACATCCACTCATGATAAAAACTCTTAGCAAACCAGGAATAGAGGGCAACTTCCTCGACTTGATGAAGATGTCTTTTAAACTTCCTAATCGCCTCCTGTTTTCTCTTTTCATTTTAAGTTTAGCTATACTCTGTGCCGGGCTTTACAGCTATTCTGGCTGCAGATAAGGTAGTTCAGCAAATAGGGTGAGGGGCTGCAGTGAGCAGAAGACAGATGACAGAGTCAGAGGCAAAGTTAGAGTTTGGACCTTGGGGAATAAGCCTGGATCCAGTATCTGATCATCTCTCAGCTTTACATGGTTAGTTTGATATTATCAGTTCAAAGATAACAAGACCCAGAGAAGCGCTGTCCAGTAGAAATATGGTGTGAGCCACAGTATAATTTAAAATTTTCTAGTGGTAATTTTTTAAAAAATGAAAAGAATAATAGGTTAATGCAATGTATCTAAAATGTTACCATTCCAATATGTATGCAATATAAAAATTATTCATGAGATACTTTACATTCCTTTTTTGGGTACTAAATCAAAATTCACTGTGGATTTCTCAGTTTGTACCAGCCACATTTCAAGTGCTCAATAGTCACATGTATGGAACAGTACAGCTGTTAGGCTAGAATTAGGTTTGGCTGCTAATGTCAAAAGTGGTTTAAATAAGAGAGAAGTACATTTTCTCTTATATAACATTCCAGTAGACATCGAGTGCTGTCCTAGATGGCACTGTGGTGATATGCAGCACATATTTTATCCTGTTGCTTCTGTCTTCTATATTGTTGCTTTACTCTGCATTGACTTCATTTCCAAATTTTTCAACAGTCCAGTATGACTGTTTCAGCTTTAGCCAATACACCCACATTCCAGCCAGCAGAAAGGGGAAAAGGAAAGAGGAGGAAACATTACCTTCTTATAATAACACTTCAGAGAAGTCACATATTACTTTGACTTACATGTCATTGGCTAGAATGTAGTCACATGACCCTACCTAGCTGCAAGGGAGGCTGAGAAATGTAATCTGTATTTTAGGTGATGATGTGGCCACCTAAAATTTGAGGGGGTGGGGTGCTATGACTAAAGAAGGAAAAGAGAAAAGATATTGGGAATCAACTGGTGGTGTTAGTCCCAGACCACCCACACTAAGGAAATACAGATTAGAATGCTAACCAGAAAGCCAATTTATGAAGGGTTAATGAGACTATAATCTCATAAGGTGGGTGGGTGGCTCGCATCTGCTGTTACAATCTCCTCCCAGTAGGATAATCTGATGGCCTGTTGGGCTTCCCACATGGCTCAGTGGTAAAGAATCCACCTGCTAAAGCAGGAGATGTGGGTTCAATCCCTGGGTCAGGAAATGGCAACCTACTCCAGTATTCTTGCCTAGGAAATCCCATGGACAGAAGAGCCTGGTGGGCTACAGTCCACGGGGTCGCAAAGGGTCGGGCATGACTGAATGACTAAACAACAGCACCATGATGGCCTGATAGACCCCTTTCCATTTAAGGGTATACTGATCTACCAAGTGAACTAAATCATTCCTGCAAGACTGTGAGGGAGCCCTCTCTCTGGGATGATGCTGGAGACACTTGGACAAACTCCTGCCCATCAATGTTCCTTTATCTGAACCTCCTGGGGGCTCCATCCTTGCCTCATCATAGTTTTCCACATTACAACTCTGCTTACATTAGTTACCTCTTAGACTTTTGGAGGAGATTTTGAGGAGACTCTAGCTTCTTGCTGTAGGCTTTGGAAATACTATTGTCTCATCAGCACTATTCATTCACCGGACAAGTTTTTAATTGAGCACCAACTGTGTGCCAGATAGTGCATTATGCCAAGTGAAGAAGAACCTCCTTTCTGTTCCGCCAGTGATCACAATATCTAAAGAATAGGGAAGGTGATGTTGGGCAAGGGCTTGAAAAGTGAATGGGTGCACACTGAGTCCCGGGAATGAAAAGGCATCTGTGATGCTGTGGTTTATAATAAGGAATCTATATTTGGCCTTTGTCCGTTTCTGGCACAGAGCTCCTAAAACCCTTGGAATTTCCTAAGTGATGAGGACAACAAAGGTGTTTTTGTTATGTTAATGAGGTGACTTTTGGACGAACCTTAGGATGGGGGCTGGGTGCCAAGAGAACCAACCTTGTAACTGGAGGGTTGGAACTTTAGGTCCCAGGCCCTGAGCTCCCGGGAAAGGAGAGGGGCTGGAGGTTGAATCAACCACAAGTGGCCAATGATTTAAATGGCCATGCCTATAAAATGAAGCCTCCATAAACACCCAAAAGGATGAGGTTTGGAGAGCTTCCAGGTTGGTGAACACGTGGAGATGTGGAGAGAATGGTGCGCCTGGAGAGGGCATGGAAGTGCTCCGCTCCTTCCCACACACCCTGCCCTCTGCATCTCTTCTATCAGGCTGTTCCCTAGTTGTACATTTTTTTTTTTTTTTAAATGACAAATCACTAACCTAGTGAGAGTTCTGTGAGCCACTCTAGCAAATGAATGGAACCAGAGAAGGAAGTCATGGGAACCTGTGACCTACAGCCAGTTAATCTGAAGTACCTGCAACAATCTGGTCTTGGGACTGGCCTCTGAAGCAGAGGACAGTTTTGCAGGACTGAGCCATCAACCTGTGAAACTCATGCTGTCTCCAGATAGATTATGTCAGCACTGAGCTGAACTGTAGGACACCCCGCTGGTATGGAAACCTGCCCCTGCCCCTGCTTGTCCCCCCCTCCCAAGCACACACCTTACAATTGGAGGCAGAGAATGCAGCATCCTAGGTGGAAGGGACAATGTGTGCAGAGGTTTAGAGACATCAAAGCACAGGACAGGCATGGGAATAGGAAGTAGCTGAGTGAGGCTTGAGGGAAGTTGGTGGTGCAAGGATGCTGCAGTGGACTCTGCAGTGGCCTCCTCAACATCCATTCCCTTTTGGTAACTACCCCATTTTCCTTTGGGTGTCCACCCTCCCTCTGCTGCTCACACACTCTGGAGGAAGTTGACTCCACAACAGAGGGGTGGGGCATATAGGTCCAATATAGACTCATCAGCAAAATCCCTTCTTGCCTGAGAACGAGCAAGATATCTAGTTCTGACCAGAGAGACTGGAGACTTTGCTGACAGCTTTGGAAAAAGACACCGTCTTTCTCCTTCAACACGTCATGGCGTGTGGGTGTGAGGGCAGGAATTACTGCAGCCATTTTGTCACCATGAAAGAAGACTGCCCAAGGTTAAATACAACACCGTGGATGGCAGAGAGGAAATCCAGAAAAAAGCAAGCAGGGGTGTTGATGACATATAGAGCCATTAAATCAAACCTACCCTGAAGCCCTCTCTACCCTGAGGACTTAGGCACATTTGAGCCGTGATGTGAGGGACCTTGGTGCTTAACCTTTATTCTTGGGGCAGTGGAAGGTTTTCATCCAGGGGATGAGCTGATTGGATCTAACTGGAGGACAGTGACTCAGGGAGCTGAGTGCAAAGAACCTAGACCGAGTCCAGAAATAAGAACCTGAGCCAAGACAGGAGAAGGGGGCAGTGTGAGGGTTGCTCAGATGACCAGAGCAGACTGACTGGATTAGAGGGTCTGGGGACAAATGTGTGTTTGAAAAAGAATGTGTGTGTCTAAAACTCTTGGCCTGGAGACACGAATGAAAAAAGCTCTTTCTTCCTCCTTCTGCCTCCCTCACTGTATCCCAGGAAAATCATTTCCACCACGAGACTCTTAATTCTCCTTTTTCTGTGGATCTATGCATCTGATTACAGTTCCTCGTGGGCATACCTGGTTCTCTGGAGCAATCTTCTTATACCCAGGGACTGGCCTGACACATAGTTGGCACTTGATCAGCCTTGAATTGGACTGAGTTGAGAGCGTAGCAATACTTGCTGAGCTAGGTGTTAGCTGCACCCTCCTCCTGCCCCCAGGGCTTAGTCATCTTTTTCATAAGTAGCCTCCAAGAGCTGCAGCCATGATACCCAGCTTCCTTGTTGTTGGCAGGTGTTGGCAGCTCCAGTGCCAGCGTGCTGGGGATCCAGCCACTGGGAAGAGATAGGGCGATGGGAGGAGAGAGCCATCAGGGCTTGTACACGTTCTTCTTTGTGAAAGGTGTGTGGTGTGCTACCTGGGAGATCTGGAACAACACCTTCTCTCCAGGAAGCAGAAACCAGGCCTCTTTCCTCTTTTTTTTCTTACCTGTTGTGTCTTGTGGCCAGAAGTACATTCACTGGCTTCCTCTGCTTCTAAAATAAATCAGTTTCAGGGCCACACCCTTCCAAGCTACCCCAGGTTGGAAGGTTTGCTCCCTGGGTGTGTTAACCCCTTCCCATCCCTCCAAGCATAAAATGCTGGGTTCCACTTCACAAAAATATTAACCCTGTAGCTCCTTTCAGAACAGGGATCTTGGTATTCCTGAAGGTCTGCTCCCCACTGTTTACCCCTCTGCTAACAGTGGTTTGGGATGGTCATGGGCTGTGGGGCATTGGGGGGAAGTACATTAATCTTTTACCGACATTGCCGAGCACCCTTTCTTATTCCTTTTATGTCAACCTCCGATGGGTTTTGGGGATGCCCCTTGTTCTTCCAGCTCCAAAGTTTTCCTCATCACCTCTCCCAGATTTCAAGCTTTTCCTCTGGTCTGTTTCACCATGGAAATTCCTGACCCCCGCACTAGCCTGTGCTTTTCAGAAGGGCTCTTGAAATCCAGCTCTCATCTGCCCCAGTGTTATGTTGTTTTCCCTGTCGCTATGGCAGGCATTAAGACATGCCAGGGAAGGAGGGTGGAGGGAACAAAGTGAGCAGGGAAAAGCCAGACGACGAAGGGGGACGCCTGATGGGAGGGTGTTGGAGGATGAAACAGAAATACGCTGAGCGCATCAAGGAGGGAAGAGGGATTCCTGTTTCGTTTTCTTCTATTTTGGGTTTTTTTTTTTTTTGGTTTGGGTTTGTATCTGGAGGTGAGGAGACAAACATTTAGCGCTGAATTCTGCCCCCAATGCAGTCACAGCAAAAGAAATCCTCTCCTGTAGTCAGTAATCCAGAGGATATCTCCAGACCCCAGATCTAGCTGGGAAAACTGTCAAAATAGTTCCCTCAATTCACTGTATGCACAGGCCTGCCAGGTCAGTGTGACAATGTGATCCAGTGACACCCTGAGACCCAGGCAAGCGGGCCCTGACCTTTGATCCCTGCCCTGGTCTCCCAGCATCCCTGGGGTGAGAAGTGGTCAGGACCAAGGGAGAAGCCCAACCAGGGTCTAGACCCATGCCCATGCTTACCCTTGTCTAGATCTCCCTCCTGGTACCCAGGACTGCTGACTCTGCCCAAGTGGCCCAGGTTTACTTCCAGGGCCCATGGGGGCCCGTTTCCCCGGTCCGGGGTGCCCTGTGCAGCCAGTGGCCAAGGGGTAGCTGCTTGGGCACAGGTGGTGGGCAGAATGTGGAGGTACAGGCTGGTGTTAGGCACATGCAGGTGGGCAAGAGCCCCTGCTGAGTGTTGGAACAAAAAGGGAACAGGCCCTGGCCTGAGACTGTCTGTACCTGTACCACCTTTTGGTTTGAGGAGCACTGGAATTTTAAAAAGAAACTATTTATTTGACTGCGTGGCGTCTTAGTTGCAGCATGTGGGGTCTTGCTGCTTCACGCAGCTCCTCACTGTGGTGCATGGGCTCAGTAGCTGCGGCTGGCGGGCTTAGTTGCCCCACGGCATGTGAGATCTGAATTCCCTGACCAGGGACTGAACCCATGTTCCCTGCCTTGGAAGGCAGATTTTGAACCACTAGACCACCAAGAAGTTCCGAGCCTGAGAATTTAAAATTTAAGCTTGGCCTTCCAAGAATATTAGGAAGGTACATTTTTGATGGTACCTGGAGAAGACATAATTTATTTAACAAGTTGTTAGCTTGGCTATTAGGTTTTAAATATTTAAATACCTTGTGTGTAGGTCCTTGACTTTTTGCCCTGGTCCCCCAAACCCATGAAAAAACAAAGATTTGCCTGGTTTGGATGCCTCTATTTCCAGCTGTGACTCCAAATCTCTTTTTCCTTCATGTCGCAGGCCTCTGGCAAATGTCTTCATTCAAAGGCTCCATTCTATGTGAATCAGTTAACAAGCTTGCCTTACTTATAGTAAAGGCAGCAGTAATGGAATTTTGTGTTCTCTCTTTATTTTCTTCTGGTTCTGTAGCTCAGAAGCCCTTTTCTGAGTCTGGGAAACATCCCATCCTGCATGCATATATTTTGATGTGTCTTGATAGGGAACAGAGCTCATATCCTAGCACAGATGACAAAAATGCTAGGAACTTGCTTTGGCAGACACCACCAGTTCCTGCTTTAGTAAGAGAACCTCTGATTTTTAGCTAGGCACTTGGCTACCTGGATCAAAGACTACATTTCCCAGACTCTGTTATGTTAGATTTGGCCAAATGATCAAGTTTCAGCCATTGAGCTATAAGTAATGTGTGTGTTTCAGGAAATGGTAAAGAAAGAAATCATTCTTTTTTGCCACTTTGTCTTTCTTGATGGTTGGGATGTGGACTTGATGGCAGGTGCTCAAGCAGCCATATTGGTCCATGAAACAGTATGCAAAGGCAGAGTTGAAGGAGCTTCAGAGCACCTTGCACGCACTCTTTGCCTTAAACGTTTTTACACAGGGAGAAATAAATTTCGATTTTGTTTTGGAGTTTATGTAAAACTGCAAGTATTTTGAGCTTTCTATTATGTGGTGTGGAACCCAAGCCTGGATAATGCATTTGTCTTCCCAGGGTTTCTTGCAGCCATAGGGCAGCATATGACCAGACTCCACCGAGGCAGCCTCTCTGGTCAAGGTAGTCTTAGCAGGGAGCTTGAATTCCTACAGTGGTGTTTGCACCCAAGGTCCAGTGCGGGGGGTGGGGGCACAGGAGGATGCAGGGCCCAGTGCTTGGTAGTGGCAGCAGGTCCTCACTAGGCCAGTTTTGCCTCATGATTTCCAGCACCATTCTTGGCTGCATGATCTCAAGCCCAGTCTGCCAGCCCATGTGATGATTCTGTAAGTTTTTCAATACCTTGTCAATCAATCCCTTTCTGCTCACATCTGCTAGAGTTGGTCAGTAACCCAGAGTCAAAATACTTTTCAACAATAAGAATTCACCAAGATGGTTGGTTTTAGCCATCAAATAAGTTTCACTCAGACTCAACATAAGGCACGAACCTCATCTAAAAAGAATAGGAATTTTCCAATGCCCTTGTTTCTAAAGATGCTTCTGGTGGGGGCTGAATCAGGCTCCTTGGAATGTTTGCTGTCTCTTGTTACAGGGACACGTGCCATCTGCTAGTTGAAGCTCTGATATTTTGGGAGGATACCAGCAACCAAAATTAAACAGGCATTTAATTAAATTTAATACAAAGTTAAATTATATTCAAAGAGCAGCAGCACTTCATTTATCCAGAGGCAGTTTACACAGCAATCTCAGCTATTTGGAACACTGTCAGGAACCAAGAAAGAGGCAAAAATAAACAAAAACCAAAAAACAGGTAAGGAAACCACCAACCACTCTCAAATAAACAAAAAAGACCACTCACAGTCAAAATAAATGTCACAGGATTCCTCCCCTACAGTTTACATACTTACTCACCCAAGCCATGCAGACCCTTCTCCAGAGTGCATTCCTCTTTGTGCAGACACAGTTCAAGGGAAAATCTGGGTGAAGAATTTCCCAGTCCACAGCAGATTGGAGAGGACCTTAGAAGGGGAGGGGGGGAAGGCTGCTGGAGACTTGACACTCTGATAGGAATGACAAGATGGTTGTTATTTGGTGCTTAAGGCAGAGACGCACCTGTAAGAAAAAGTAGACAGGAGAGCACAGGATGGCCCCCGAGCCCATGTAGTATAACAGGAGCAGCTCTGTGTTACAGGAGAGCACAGGGTGGCCCCCGAGCCCATGTAGTATAACAGGAGCAGCTCTGTGTTACAGGAGAGCACAGGGTGGCCCCCGAGCCCATGTAGTATAACAGGAGCAGCTCTGTGTTACAGTCCAGTCCAAGTATGGGGTGGGGGGTAGTGGGTGCTGTGGACTGCTTGTGTCCCCTCAAATTCATATACTAAATCTTAACCACCAAGGCGATGGTATTAGGAGGTGATTGGGTCATGAGGGCAGAGCCCTCAAGAGTGAGATTAATGCCCTTATGAGAGAGGCTCCAGGGAGATCCCTGACACTTCCACCACGTGAGGCTATGATGAGGGGGTCTGCAACCAGGAAGAGTGCCCTCACCTGACCACGTGAGCACCCTGATCTTGGACTTCCAGTCTCCAGAACAGAGAAGCAACTTTCTGTTGTTTATAAACCATTCAGTCCATGGCATTTTGTTAGGCAACTTGAATGGACTGACACAGCGCGGTTCATGAAAACACTGGGCATTGTGAAAAGTCAGGGAAAGTTACAGAGTGGGCCAGCATCCAGTGCTGGCGAACATGTGGAGCAACAGGAATTCCCCCACTGCTGGTGGGAGAATGACCGCTTTGGAAACTGGTTTGGCGGCACCTTGCAAAGCCAAGCACAGGCAGAACCCTTGACTCAGCAGTTCTCCTGAGGAGGTACAGAGAGAAGAACCCTGGCACGCAGTCGTGGGAGACACATGGCAGAAAATTCAAGGCAGCATCGTTTGTAATAGTATTCAAAACCCCTCACATGCCCAGACAGTAGAGTGGGTAAACGCACTGTGGCAGTGTCTGAAATGGACTGTTATGCAGGAGGGAACACAAACTGCAGATGGCGATATGGGTGAGTCTAAAAACACAACGTTCAGCAAAGGAAAGAACCACGAGATAATACACAAGTAGAGTTCAATGAATATAAAGTTCAAGCACAGGCAAAATCGATTATATTGTTTGAGGCTACATTCATATGTGATAAAACAATAAAGAAAAGCAAGGACATGATCAACACATAACTTGGTGTAGTGGTTGTTCTGATGGGGAAAGAAGAAGCTCTAAGAACAGTGTATTCTTTTTCTTATCATGATGGGTCCATTGGTATTCACTCGATTTAAATTCTTTAAACTGTACACGTGTGCTTTATTCACGTATGTGATATTTTTCACCAATATTTTTTTTAAGAAGTAAGAAAAAAAGCAAGAATTAGGTTATGTCCAATTTGTTCTGTTGAAGAAGGCAAGATAGCATTTCTAAGATCAGAAACATTTCCACCAATAACTATTAAAATAAAAACAGTTTGGGGCCTTTGGAGGGCTACATTTCAGTTATATGGAAAGTTCATTTATGCATGACTACTGATTGGCTTCTTTTCCATACAATGAGGTACTCTGGTACCTGGAGTCCCATCTCTTTTCAGGTGACTTTCTGATTTCCTATTGGCTGAGGAAGAAAAGAGAGGACAGCCTTAGTGGGGGCTCTTTATTGGAACAAAGGCCCTTCAGCAACCTGCTGTAAGGCTGAATTTTGGACTCAATCCCTCTGGCCACCTCCCCATGGCGTCACCTGGGAGCTTGTTACAAATACAGAATCTCAGGCCCCACCCTAGACCTACTGAAGCAGAATCTTCACATGAACAAGATCCCCAGGGGCTCCAAATGCATGTTGAAGTATGAGAAGCACTGTTCCGGTCAAGATCGTGACTAGGGACCAGATTCTCAGCTATTCATAATTTTAGGAAAGCCTGCTCTTTAAACAGTCCCAGCACGGACCCTCCCTGTACTGAATTCCATGCTGCAGTAAATAGTGTTCAGAAAAATTCAAATTCGTTCATTCCCTTAATATTAGGATGAGCCATATGAAATTGCTATGCAAAAATGGGTGAATATTGTCAATTTGATATGGTCTAGCTCTTAATATTTATTGAGCTTCTATTTTGTGCCAGGCACAAAGCTAGGTATTGGGGAAATGTTAATCAGTTCAGTCAGCACCAGTTTAGTCGCTCAGTCATGTCCGACTCTCTGTGACCCCACGGACCGCAACACACCAGGCCTCCCTGTCCATCACCAACTCCTGGAGCTTGCTCAAACTCATGTCCCTTGAGTCAGTGATGCCATCAAACCATCTCATCCTCTGTCCTCCCCTTCTCCTCCTGCCTTCAATCTGTCCCAGCATCAGGGTCTTTTTTAACAAGTCAGTTCTTTGCATCAGGTGGAAATATTAATATCTTCTGGCAAAACTAGCCTTGGTTGCTGCCCTCATAGAGCTTACAGTCCACCGGGAGAGGTGGTCTTTAATGTAAAAGCAATCCACTTGAATAGATGAAAAGTCATTATCACCTTGTAATCGTTACACAGTTGAGATCCCCGGTGTGTGCACTGTCATAAGTTGATGTATTTCAGGGAGAGGGTGGTCAGAAGAGGTCTCTCTGGGGAGGTGTGGCTGGAAGTGAAATCTGAAGGGTGAGGAGGGGATGAAAATGAGGAGCATGCAGACTCAGGGAAGATGATTCCAGGCCTGAGACACAGCAGGCCCAAAGGCCTT
This sequence comes from Bos mutus, assembly GCF_027580195.1. Classification (NCBI taxonomy): domain Eukaryota; kingdom Metazoa; phylum Chordata; class Mammalia; order Artiodactyla; family Bovidae; genus Bos; species Bos mutus. The sequence continues at coordinate 22,142,885 of NC_091626.1, read as the reverse complement.
CTGTAAATGAGGCAGTGGAAGGTAGAGTCTCCCCTGCCAGCAGGACCCAGCTGGCCAGGGCCAGAGTCTCTCCTCTTCTAAATGATCTTGCCAGCAAGGTAGCTGATCTTGCCAGCAAGGTAGCGGAGTTTGTCCACAGTAGCTCCCTAGGCTTTCGGCCTCCTGCAGTCTCTGTGTTTAGAGAACCTGCCAGTGCTTTCTCTCCGCCGTGGGAAAGGACTGGTGGACCACGCTTTAATGGTCTTGCTAGTCAAATTTACTCACTCACATCTGTGTGGGCTGCTTTTGATCCTTCTTGTTTGAATAACCTTTGGTGGCCTCGGGGAACTTCTTTCAGTTCCCTGAATGCTGACGATGATCTGTCTTGCTGCCAGGACTTTGCACATGCTGTTCCCTCTGCCTGGAACACTGCAAGAGCAGCCGCCCTGCCTCCCTCCACTCCAAATACCTGGCTTACTCCCAGTCATTGTCAGCACCACCCAGGAAGTCTTCTTCACCCCTCCCCCCTAAACCTGGTGCTATTCCCACAAAGCTCTGCACATAGATGTGTGTCAACGGCTCCTCACCCCCAGCATCAAGTCTGATATGACTCATCAATCCTCTCCAGCACCTAGCTCAGGGCATAGTAGGTGCTCAGCATTCACTTGTTGAATGAATAAATGGAAACATTGTATTTAATCTGATGTACAGCTGTGGCCTGTGGGTTGGCTTCTTCAACTGTCACTTCTTCAGTTCTTTCTCCCTTGCCTGCCTCTACTCTAGAGGCTGGTTTGCTTTCCCATCTTCCTTAGCACATAGAAATGACCACGGGACACAGTCATGCCAATAAGATACCTGATGGGCATTTCTGGGAATTTTTTCCCTTGCTTGTGAAAGGAACTCCCAGCTGGTGCTGGCTCCTTCTTCTCCCTGGAATTGAGCTGTGATGCTTAGAGCTGCAGCAACCATGTTTTAATCGTGAGGGAAAGGCTAATAGACTCAAAGAAACAATAGTCTGGAAATTGCTGAGCCACAGTACCAGAACAGTGGCTACTTGCCTCTAGATTTATCCTTATTTGAGGAAAATGAATGCCTATTTCGTCCATTGTTAGATGGATGTTCTGATAGCTGATAGCATGCCTGATAAAATTTGTCCTGATGGCTGCCAGCAGGGATGTAGGGAGAAGAAAAAACCAGTGGGGAGAACTCTTTCAGCCATCTCAGACCCTGTGGAGGCCTGCTGGGAACAGGACTTCTAAATCAACGAATATGCCTGGAAGGGTGTGGTCCAAGTCCATTTTTGCTGGCTGTAAGCACGTTTGTCAGTTCTCTATGTTGTCACCCTGCTTATTTAACTTCTATGCAGAGTACATCGTGAGAAACGCTGGGCTGGAAGAAGCACAGGCTGCAATCAAGATTGCCAGGAAAAATATCAATAACCTCAGATATGCAGATGACACCACCCTTATGGCAGAAAGTGAAGAGGAACTAAAGAACCTCTTGATGAAAGGGAAAGAGGAGAGTGAAAAAGTTGACTTAAAGATAAACATTCAGAAAACTAAGATCATGGCATCTGGTCCCATCACTTCATGGCAAATAGATGGGGAAACAGTGGAAAACAGTGGCTGACTTTATTTTTCTGGACTCCAAAATCACTGCAGATGGTGATTGCAGCCAAGGAATTAAAAGATGCTTACTCCTTGGAAGGAAAGTTATGACCAACCTAGACAGCATATTAAAAAAACAGAGACATTACTTTGTCAACAAAGGTCCATCTAGTCAAGGCTATGGTTTTTCCAGTAGTCATGTATGGATGTGAGAGTTGGACTATAAAGAAAGCTGAGCGCTGAAGAATTGATGCTTTTGAACTGTGGTGTTGGAGAAGACTCTTGAGAGTCCCTGGACTGCAAGGAGATCCAACCAGTCCATCCTAAAGGAGATCAGTCCTGGGTGTTCATTGGAAGGACTGATGTTGAAGGTGAAACTCCAATACTTTGGCCACCTAATGCAAAGAGCTGACTCATTGGAAAAGACCCTGATGCTGGGAAAGATTGAGGGCAGGAGGAGAAGGGGATGACAGAGGATAAGATGGTTGGATGGCATCACTGACTCAATGGACATGCGTTTGGGTGGAGTCCGGGAGTTGGTGATGGTCAGGGAGGCCTGGCATGCTTCGGTTCATGGGGTCGCAAAGAGTCGGACATGGCTGAGCGACTGAACTGAACTGAAGCAGGGTCTATGGAACAAGAGGGAGCACAGGGCTCTCCTGAAAATTGAAGGGTGTGTATGCTTGAGATGAAACTGAATTCTTTCTAGGCAAGAGATGTGCTTATGTATACAAAGCAAAGAACAACTAGTAACTCCTGGTGGAAAACCTAGCAAAACCAGAGTAATCTGGGGAAAGATACTTGAGCTCATAGAAGCAGGGGCATGGTTGGTGCCAAATTTTGAAGCAACCTTTCTGGCTAAGGTCTTTGGACACAGAATCTGCATGATGCTATATCCTTCGAGGATTTAAACTTACTGAAAAGTGAATAAATATAAGTGTGGATTTGTAAAACAAAACCACAGTGGGAAGAGTGTACTCTTTATTTTGTCAAAGAAGGAAGTTAACATTTGTTGAGCGCCTGTCAACAAATAACCAGTGATCTGTCCCTGGTTATTACACTAGTTGCTTCACATCTGTGACATTTAACCTCACAGTCCATCCAAGTAGAAGTATCCTCTCATTACAGAGATAAGGCAATGGAGGCTCAAGACCCATGAATCACCTCGGTTGACAGTGGTAGTCTGGGGTGGGGCCAGGCTCTCTCTGCTTCATCCTGCTGCTGCCCTGAAGAGGAGGGTAATGGCCTTAAGAAAGTCAGGTAAGTGTTAACGGGGACTGGGGGGGACCTGGGGGTTTGTCTCAAATCTCGACCTCCCCTCCGGTTGACTAGGATTCTTCTAGATCAACATACTCTGTGTCCAGCAGCATCCCTAGCTTTATGAATGTCAGTCCATTTATGGTAGAGATGGTCATACCTCACTAATTTTAAAACAGTCACTGCCACTGCCAGAAACAGGTCCTTTGTGTACAGCTCCAGTGTTTTCCTCAGCGGGCCTTGGGTCTTGGAGGTCCTCAATGCCTGGGCAGGTGGTCCTTACTGCTTCCCCTTCTCTGTCCTCACAAGTACCTCTTCTTTCTCCCCTACTCTAAGGGCCTCGTGCTTTCCCAGTCACTCCTCCTGAGAAAAACAAACTTAAAAGCATAACAGCATCAAAATGTTGTCTATTTAACTTGTTCCTTCTTTCAGGCCCCCCTTCCACCCATTGCCTATCCCTGGTAGCTGGACATAGTGTTACTAACAAACACCCAGCCCAGGCTTAGACTGTCAGAACCGATCCTGGGCTTTGGCTGTGCTGCACAACAATCTCCTTGTCTGGTCCTACTTCAGGGTTTGAGACATTGTGCCAGGCTCTGTACTAATAGCCATATGACTTAAGATTATGACCCCATTTTACAGACCTGGGAACTGAGGCTCCTACCAAAGGTCATATAAGTGAAAGTGAAAGTCACTCAGTCGTGTCTGACTCTTTGTGACCCCCATGGACTATACAGTCCATGGAATTCTTCAGGCCAGAATACTGGAGTGGGTAGACTTTCCCTTCTCCAGGGGATCTTACCAACCCAGGGATCAAGTCCAACTCTTTGCAACTGGATTCTTTAACAGCTGAGCCACAGGGAAGTTCCAAGGTCATACAGGGAGGGCTCAAATTCAAACCTGTTGGTCATTAAAACCTAAGTGTAGTCTTCTTGGTGAGGGTGTTTCTCACCTGGTCCCTCAACCACCTCCTTCCTACTTCTCACCACCACTCTCAGGGAACTTGAAGATTCCTCATTAAGAGATTTATTTGTTAAGCCTGAAAGCATTTTGATTTTCAATGAGTGCATGCTAAGTCGCTTCAGTCATGTCCAAGTTTTTGCAACCTTATAGATGATAGTCCACCAGGCTCCATTAAATGGAGTCCATAGTCTCCATTAAAATGCAAAAGCCCCTGGAAAGTATAGTTCTCTAAGCCTTTATTTTACAGCACTGGAGTAGGGAGCATTTCATGGACAGGTCCTATGGGAGGACAAGGAAAGGAGGGCCTGGGGATGGGGAGGAGGGGGCAGGATCCAAGTGTCTAATTGGCTCAGGGCCCCTTTCCCCTGGGCCTTGGTGAGCCCAAGGTTAGCTTCCTTCTCCCCTGAGTCCCAGGGGCCTCAAGGTGGTCAATTCCAGCGAGCTACTTAGTGAGACCAGTTATGCTGAACACTTTCATTGCCTTCTAGTAGTCTCTGGTTTCCAGGAGCCCTGAGCTTGGAGTGCGGCATAGAGAGGCGGAGCTGAAGGGCCACACTCTCTCTCCCAACTATGGGACCCAACTTCTGCGGCTCAGAGAGCCAAGGTTCCTGCAAGGTGGGTGTGAGCCTATGGTGTGTGAACAGGCATGTGGGGAGGGGTTCAAATGCTACCAGCCCTCTTGGTCCCTGGGTTGTCATGGCAACCAGTCTTGCATTGGTCTGGGTGTTTCTGTAGGCAAGCCTTCCTGGCTGATAGTGCTGATCCAGGCGGGGCTGAGAGCCCCTACAGATGAAGGGACCATTGCATTTCTGGCTTTGACACCTCAGGCTTCCAGGACTGAGCCTCAAGAATCAATATTTTTATTTCTGGCTTGGTGCGGAAGTCTCTTCGCTGACCTGCAGAAATTAACCTGCCCCTCCGCATTCTGAGTCAGGACCTGAAGGCAAATGACAAATGTTCCTTGAACTGGGAACATCCCCTGGACTCCTCTTCACTGTCTCCCTCCCCTTGCTGCTGTGGTACTGGATCCACTGCTCTCTTTTTCTGCATATTTTCAGAAAATAGGAGGCAGGTTATCCTAATAAGGACTGAGGAATATTTCATCAGCATGCCAGGCATGGACATCATACTTTACACGCCTCATTTACCCTATCGATGGTCACAGAAGGTGCAGACGAGGACTCATTTTACACTCGAGGGCGCTGATGTGGGAGGAGAGTAAGCAGCTTGCTGGGGTCATGGAGCCAGGCTGTAACAGAGGCTGGATCGGAGCCCAGGTTGTCTGATTGTCAAGCCTGTGCTGGAACTGCTAGCATGCTGCCTCCCAGTCTCAGTCCTGAGAGCACATAGCGGGGAAGTACAGGCTACCATGAGATGTATACACAGTGAAAGTGTTAGTTGCTCAGTCGTGTCCGATTCTTTGTGACCCCCTGGACTGTAGCCTGCCAGGTTCCTCTGTCCATGGAATTCTCCAGGAAAGAATACTGGAGTAGGTTGCCATTCCCTTCTCTAGGGGATCTTTCTGACCCAGGGATCGAACCCAGGTCTCTCGAATTGAGGGCAGATTCTTTATCATCGGGGCCACCAGGGAAGCCCGGGAGCCGCAAAAAATAAAAACGCAGCCCAGGATAGAGAGTCCCTCCCTGTCACTGCCCTTGAAAATCATCACGTCTAAGTGTAAAAGAATCCCTCCTAAGATTTAGTGATCTAGAAGAAATATCAAACTGACTCCTAAATTGAAAGTTCACATTTTGTTTAAAATAGCAACACAGTGATTTCCAGGCTTTTTAGACTTGCAGTGCTCTGTTGCTTTTGTTTACTTATTTTATTATCTAAAATTTTTGAAAATGTTATTTTTAGTTTCTTGCAAAAGCCCTCTTAGAACATCAAATCTGGGAGCTTTGAGGTTTTTTTTTTTTTCCTTTCTGCATTGGCATCACTCAGAAGATGAAAAAGAAGGGAAAAACTATCCATAGTTTCCTTTTGTGGGGGGAGGGAAAAGACATGAGAAATTCATGCAATGTGCATATGGCTGGAGAAAAAGGAAAACCTGAGTGAGCCTTGAGCCTTGCCAGGGGATGCATTTACTGTCTCATTGCAGAGGGCCTGCCGAGGTCCCTGGAGAACCCAGCTCTCTGTCCCCAAAGTCTGCGCTCCCCTACCTCCACAGTCAATGCTGCTGTCCACTTTATTATCGTAAATATTCCTTTTGTAAAAGGGCATTTTCCCAGTGGCTCAGTGGTAAAGAATCTGCCTGCCAATGCAGTAGACGTGGGTTTGATCCCTGGTCCGGGAAGATTCCCTGGAAAAGGAAATGGCAACCAGTATTCCTGTTGAACCATTCCAGTATTCTTGCCTGGAAAATCCTATGGACAAAAGAGCCTGGTGGGTTACAGTCCATGGCGTGCCAAAAGACTTAGTGACTGAACAACAACAGCAAAAGGGCATTTATCTGTATGTGAGATTCAGTTTTAAAATGTTTACTTTGGAGTCTTCAATGAAACCCTTAAGATAACTGGAGATGCTTACAGATGTTACCTAAAATAAGCAGAGCAGGTTACCCCGTGTGTCTGCTTTGTGACCATTCATCGAGCTGTACTTAATATTTGTGTGCCTTTATTGTTTGTGCATTCTGTGTCTTTATTGTTTGTGTGTTATGTGTGTTAGTCGCTCAGTCGTGTCCTACTCTTTGCGACCCCATGGACTGTAGCCCGCCAGGCTCCTCTGTCTGAAATTCTCCAGGCAAGAATACTGGAGTGGGTTGCCAGTTCCTGCTCCAGAGTTGTGTGTTACAGTTCAGTAAAAAATTCCCTCCAGTATCAGAAAAATAAAAGAGTGAGGGCTCTGTCTGAATGGTGTGCAAATTAGAACAAGTGTGTGGGCGTCTGTGAGCTCTGGTTTTTGGTAGAGCAGATGGGTTTTAATTTGGGGCCTCACATACAACTCTCAGGACCCCTATATGGGCCGTGCCACTGTCTCACCCTGTGAAGAGCTTTCTCTTATCAGTCTTCTTCTGGGGGTCCCCATGTCTCTGCCTTTTGGCTTCTGGGGGCTCAAAACGTAGGGTTTGCACAGGGTCGAGCGTAGAAGCCTCAGTGGCTGTGTGCATGCAGTTAGGTGGTTTTTATTTGCATAGTGGTTCCAGTATATACTAGCTGTGTGTCCCTGGGTGAGTTTCTTAACCTTTCTGAACCATGTGCATGCATGCTTAGTCGTTCAGTCATTATCTGACTCTTTACGACGCTATGGACTGTAGCCCACCAGGTTCCTCGGTCTATGGAATTTTCTAGGCAAGAATACTGGAGTAGGTTGCCATATCCTCCTCTAGGGGATCTTCCCTACCCAGGGATCAAACCCGTGTCTCCTGCTTCTCCTACATTGCAGGCAAATTCTTTACTGCTGAACCACCAGGGAAGCCCTTAGTTTCTTCATTTACAGACGGAGGAGGAGAATACTGTCTGCATTGTAGGACTGCATAGTTCAGTTCAGTTCAGTTCAGTTCAGTCGCTCAGTCATGTCCAACTCTTTGCAACCCCATGAATCGCAGCATGCCAGGCCTCCCTGTCCATCACCAACTCCTGGAGTTTACTTAAACTCATGTCCATCGAGTCGGTGATGCCATCCAGCCATCTCATCCTCTGTTGTCCCCTTCTCCTCCTGCCCCCAATCCCTCCCAGAATCAGAGTCTTTTCCAATGAGTCAACTCTTTGCATGAGGTGGCCAAAGTATTGGAGTTTCAGCTTTAGCATCAGTCCTTCCAATGAACACCCAGGACTGATCTCCTTTAGGATGGACTGGTTGGATCTCCTTGCAGTCCAAGGGACTCTCAAGAGTCTTCTCCAACACCACAGTTCAAAAGCATCAATTCTTTCGGTGCTCAGCTTTCTTCACAGTCCAACTCTCACATCCATACATGACCACTGGAAAAACCATAGCCTTGACTAGACGGACCTTTGTTGACAAAGTAATGTCTCTGCATTCTAATATGCTATTTAGGTTGGTCATAACTTTCCTTCCAAGAAGTAAGGACTGCATAAGGAATGATTAAATAGGATGCTGCAGGTGAAGGGCTTAGCCCAGGGCCTAGTGTACAATAAACTAACACCATATAGGGAATCCATACATCTGGGGATGAGGCTCAGGCATCCAGTTTGCATTTTTTTAAACCTGCAGGTGATGTTGCTGCACAGTCAAGGTGAAGAATTATACTTTGACATGGCCTCTGCCCTCACCTGTTGCCCCATGGAAGATCCAAAACATTAATTCTCTTCACTGGCTTCAAAATCACTGCAGATGGTGACTGCAGCCATGAAATTAAAAGACACTTACTCCTTTGAAGGAAAGTTATGACCAACCTAGATAGCATATTAAAAAGCAGAGACATTACTTTGTCAACAAAATTTCGTCTAGTCAAAGCTATGGTTTTTCCAGTGGTCATGTATGGATGTGAGAGTTGGACTGTGAAGAAGGCTGAATACCAAAGAATTGATGCTTTTGAACTGTGATGTTGGAGGAGACTCTTGAGAGTCCCTTGGACTGCAAGGAGATCCAACCAGTCCATCCTAAAGGAGATCAGTTCTGGGTGTTCATTGGAAGGACTGATGCTAAAGCTGAAACTCCAATACTTTGGCCACCTCATGCGAAGAGTTGACTCATTGGAAAAGACTCTGATTCTGGGAGGGATTGGGGGCAGGAGGAGAAGGGGACAACAGAGGATGAGATGGCTGGATGGCATCACCGACTTGATGGACATGAGTTTAAGTAAACTTCAGGAGTTGGTTGTGGACAGGGAGGCCTGGGGTGCTGCAATTCATGGGGTTGCAAAGAGTTGGACACGACTGAGGGACTGAACTGAACTGAACTCCTTTTAGAGACTAGAGCAGAGGGCAGAGGGGCCTGCCCTTTGGAAAGGGCACAGTGATGCCAGAAGAAAGTAATTTCTTTCTCTCTCCTATAGATAGTCACTGACTGTGTATCAGGTGAGGTATGAGGGAAAGATAGACAGACGCCCAGGCGTGACTCCTGTCCTTGGGGAGCTACCTGCTCACAGAGGACAGTGTCTGATGACACACACTGTCGGTGAAGGGGCACTGAACTCTTGGGCTCTGGCTCCAGCTTTGCCCCATCTGAGTGCCTCTGGGACTCATTTGTTATGTCTGTAAAGTGAGGAGGATGGACTGGTTGAATTCTGAGGTCTTTCCATCCCTGACATTCTATGAATCCACACTTTCATGCTATATGATAAAAGTCAACAATAAAAAAACAAACTTGATTATAGAATAGCCGAAAGCTCTGAACAGACACTTCACCAAAGAAGATATATCACAATTAACAAAATATCACTACACATTTATTGTGCGTGTGTTAGCCGCTCAGTCATGTCTGACTCTTTGTGACCCCCCCAACTGTAGTCCACCAGGCTCCTCGGTCCATGGAAATGTCCTGGCAAGAATCCTGGAGTGGGTAGCCATTCCCTTCTCCAGGGGATCTTCCCGGCCCAGGGATCAAACATGGGTCTCCTGCATTGCAGGCAGATTGATTGGCAGATTGCAGGCAGGTGATCTGAGCCACCAGGACACACTTATTAGAATGGCCCAAATCCAAAATACTGATGAACTCAAATGCTGGTGAGGACGTGGAGAAGTAGGAACTCCCATTCATGGCTGGTGGAAATCAAAATGGTACAGTTTGGTGATTTCTTACAAAGGTAAACCTACTTTTACTGTATGATGCAGCGATTGTGCTCCTTGGTATCTACACAAATGAGTTGAAAACATGTCTGCATAAAATCCTGCAAGGGGCGGGGGCTTCCCTGGTGGCTCAGTGGTAAAGAATCTGCCTGCCAATGCAGAAGACACAGTTGGATGCCTGATCAGGGAAGACCCCACAAGCTATGGAACAACTAAGCCCATGCACCACAACTAAGTCCAGAAGCCACAATGCTGGGCCCATGTGCTGCAACGACTGAAGCCTGCTCTCCCCAGAGCCCGTGCTCCACAATAAGAGAAGGCACCGCAATAGAAGCCACACACTGCAACTAGAGGGTAACACTTGCTTGACCCAACTAGAGAGAAGCCTGCGCAGCAACAAAGACCCAGCACAGCCAATAAATAAACAAATAAATACATTTTTTTAAAAGCCTGCAAGCAAATGTTTACAGCAGCTTTATTCGTAATTGTCAAAATTAGGAAGCAACCAAGATGTCCTTCAGTAGGTGAATGGATAAACTGTGGTATATCCAGACATTGGACTGGTATTCAGCATTCAAAAGAAATGCGCTATCAAGTCACGAAATGACATGAAGGAAACTTAAATGCATATTACTAAGGGAAAGAAGCCAGTCTGAAAAGGCTACAGACAGTGTAATTCAACTATATGACATTCTAGAAGAAGCAAAATTATGGATGCAGTTAGCAGATTAGTGGTTACTGGTGGTTAGTGGGGAGGAAGGAATGAATAGGTGGAGCACAGAGACTTTTTAGGGTAGTGAAATTACTCTGTATGGTACTATAATGATGGATATATGCCATTATACATTTGTCTAGATCCATAGAATGTACAACATTAAGACTGAATCCTAAAGTAAATGATGGACTTTGGGTAAAGATGTGTCAATGAGGGTTCATCAGTTACAGTGTACCGCTCTGGTGAGGATACTAATAGTGGTGAAGCCTGTGCTTGCAGGAAGGATATGGAAGGATATGGGAAAGGATATGGGAAATCCTTGTGGAAGGATATGGGAAATCTCTATACTTTCTGCTCAGTTTTGTTATAAACCTAAAAATGCTCTAGAAAATAAAGTCTATTAAGAAGCAGAAACAAATAAAACACCATAATGTATATGGTTAAGGGCATGTGCCTTGGAGCCAGACTATCTGTGTTTGAGTCCTAGGTCTGCCCCCTAACGAACTGTGATCTACAGCAACTGAACATTCTGTGCTTTTGTTTCCTCATCTGTGACATGGGGATAATAATATGCCTGCTTCATATTTGTATGTGTGTGTGTGTGATGATTTAAAGAATTAGTAAATTTTAAATCATTTAGCACAGTGATTATTAATTAATTACTCAATTAATGTGAGCTACTATTAAAAATGTGAATCTTTTTTAAGAGTTGATTTCATTTGTTTGGCTGTTGCCACCACTGACCATAGCAATCCCTTGTACTTAGGAGAGACAATTAGTTGTCTGACAGAATGGAACTTCTCTTTATTGTATGTTGGTGTACAAGATCTTTTTCAGAGCCAGAGCTTTCAAGATCACACGTGCTCTGAGATCCAGAGAAGATGCTTCTTAATAGGCCCAAGCCAATGGATCAGGCAGGGAAAAACAGCAAGGTACCTAAATTTCAGATTCCCTGGTGGCTCAGCTGGTAAAGAAACCATCTGCAATGCAGGAGACCTGGATTCAATCCCTGGTTTGGGAAGATCCCCTGGAGAAGGGAACAGCTACCCAGTCCAGTATTCTGGCCTGGAAAATTCCATGGGCTGTATAGTCCATGGGATCGAAGAGTTGGACACAACTGAATGACTCTCAATTTCAATTACCTACATTTCATTTGCCTGAGTGACCTGGCAGATCCCCCAGTCTCCATTCTTTCCTTCACCAGCCAAATACTCTTTGGTCTCTGATATCACTCTGGGGAAGAAAGCTCTGTGTTAGAGCAACAAAGACTGGTGTTCAAACTTGAGGTAATTTCATCATCTTTGACCATCACAAACACCCTTGAGTACTATGACCTTTGAGAGATTAGTTGAGAACAGCTGATGAACTTTGACATTTTTTCACATACTTTTAATGCATTTAATGTTTATTGGACATTCTCCCCAATAGCCCTATTAGCATAATTGAATTTGGAATTTACACATGTGCATTTGCACTGCAATTAGGATTGCTTTTTAAAGGACAAGAACTTTAAATGATATATATTGCTTTGGGATAGAGAATGAACTAGGTATTAATGTAATGAAGATCAAGTAGTATATACAGTAGTTGACTTCATTCAAAAAGGGTCACTTAGCCACAGCCTGTAAAGAAACCAAATGAGTGCCCTTAATAGGCAACTCCAGCCACTTCCCCTTCCATGAAGATCCACTTACATCACCATTTCACTGGTAGTGATAATTGTGATAGAAGCATCTATCTCATGGGATGTTAAAGTCTGCCAGGAGCTTGCATGAATATTAAATTATTTCCTTTGACCCTCACAACAGCCTTGTTAGAGGAACCTGAGGCTCTCGGAGACCAAGGATCCCACTCAACTTTTTTCAGTTGGTAAGAGGCACCATTTGGACCCAGTTCTTTGGCTTCAAAGCCATGCTCCATCTTTTAAGTTTTAACACTTTCTCCCTTTGCTGGAAGTTGCATGTCTAACTCCCCACCTCTGCCTTCTCGGCTGGTAGAGCTTCTGCTTAGCTCCGGTACCCACGCAGCCTCCAAGGAATGAGGCCGATCACAATCAACCTAGCACCCTAGCCAGGGATTGGTCTAGAGATGGGCGTGTGACTAAATCTGGCCAATGAGATGCAAGGGTGGTGTCTAAGGAAGCGGTTTTTCTGACCTTAAAAACTGAGTGCGGAAGAAACCATCTTCTTCGATAGGTGGGCAGAGCGCTGTCTTTCTGCTATTTTATTTTGATTTCTGTTTTACTGCTCATGATGTCTTTTAAAGAGCACCTGACTAACTTCCTTTGACTGGGCCTGTGGGCCCTGGCTCATCTCTGTTGACACAGAGACTGAATCTGGGATGTAATGGCACCTGGCTACTATTCCACACTAGCCCAAGGCAGGGAGCCTTCCCCCAGGGAGAGGGTGCAGCTGTCTCTGCTGGATGAGCCTGGCCAAATGGGAGCCTGTGTGGACTCGGGTCCACCAGTTGCTCTTAGAGGAGGCTGGCAGCCAACCCCCTGACCACACATGTGATTTACTTTGATGCTTCAGTAACAGTGGTGGGGGGAGGGGTGACAGGCAATGGTGCCTCCTTAAGGGAGCTTTCTCTGAGACCATGATTACTAAGCCCTGAGGCTTGGAAAAGCTTTTTCTTCTTCGAGAGGCCAAGTCCCAAATGAGAAATCTCCAAGAACCAGAAACTAAGCTTTTACACATAGATATTAACCCCCTGGGACTTCCCTGGCAGTCCAGTGGCTAAAACTTGGTGCTCCCAATGTAGGGGGCAGGGGTTCCAACCCTGGTGGAGAGACTAAGATCACACAGGCAGCATCAGTTCAGTTCAGTTCAGTTGCTCAGTCATGTCCGACTCTTTGTGACCCTAGGGACTGCAGCACGCCAGGCCTCCCTGTCCATCTCCAACTCCCAGAGCTTACTCAAACTCATGTCCATTGAGTTGGTGATGCCATCCAACCATCTCATCCTCTGTCGTCTCTTTCTCCTTCTGCCTTCAATCTTTCCCAGCATCAGGGTCTTTTCAAATGAGTCAGTTCTTTGCATCAGGTGGCCAAAGTATTGGAGTCTCAGCTTCAACATCAGTCCTTCCAATGAATATTCAGGACTGATTTCCTTTAGGATGGACTGGTTGGATTTCCTTGCAGTCCAAGGGACTCTTTGCCAAAAAAAAAAAAAAAAGAAGAAGAATATTAACCCCTTAGTACCTTGGCCAGCTTCTGAAATGGGTTTGGTAAATCTTAACTGGATATGTAACATTAACAGCATAGAATAATTACATGGTGTTTCTGTTTTCAGAGTGAATCTTCTATTGCTTCCTTCATTCTTCTGTGAACCCCTGGAGGAGGGCATAGCAACCAACTCCAGTATTCTTGCCTGGAGAATCTCCATGGACAGAGGAGCCTGGCGGGCTACAGTCCACGGGGTTGCAAAGAGTTGGCCATAACTGAGCAACCAAGCACAGTGCATAGCTGGAGGTAGGTGAGCCCTGCTCAAAACCAGGTCTCAGGGCTCCCTTCTTGTTGCTCGAGCAACAGTCAGTCAGAATGGCCCCTGATTTAGGGCATTGAGATCCCTGAGATCCACACGCCCAAGTCCAGCTGGCTTCACCGCCCTTGTCTATTTTGCTTCCAGGCAGTCTTCATTGCTGCCAGGATCTTGTCTTTTTAAGAAAGTTCCAAGCTCTTCTCCCATGCAAGCAGCACCCTGAGCCTCTGACCCAAGCTGGATTCAGACCAAGGCTGGACACCTTGTCAGGGGAGATTCAAACTACAGCATCCAAGAACTCCCTTGCTGAGCCCTTACTGGTGCGAACCACTGTCCCAAGTGCTTTGCAGGCAGTAACTCTTTGAATATTTATATATTTAAATCTTTATAATACGCCTATGTTTGTGTGTTAGTCACTAATTTGTGTCCCACTCTTTGCAAACCTATGGATTCTAGCCTGCCAGGCTCCACTGTCCATGAGATTCTCCAGACAAGAATACTGGAGTGGGTTGCCAGTTCCTTCTCCAGGGGATCTTCCTGACCCAGGGACTGAACCCAGGTCTCTCACATTGCAGGCAGATTCTTTACCATTTGAACCACCAGAGAAGTCCCCAGTACCCCTGTGGGTTGGGTATTATCACACACAGCACCCTCCCCCCCATTTTAATGATGATGGAATCGAGCACAGAGCCGTCAAGTAACTTGCCCAAGACCGCACAGTTAGTATGTATCAGAGAAAGGGACAGTCTGGTTCCAGAGTCTATGCTCTTTGCCACTGTGCTCTACTGCCCTGCATGATGAAATAACCTTTGAAGATCAGATAAGTAGATGAAACCCTTGTGTATGGATGGCCACGGGTGACAACCTGAGACCTCATGATGACGGAGATCTGGGAGAGTTAGGGCTGGGCAGCGGAGTCTGAGGAGACCCCCTGGAGCACTGAAACTGTGACCCGTGGGAGCAGGGAACACGTTCCTAGGAAGCTTTTGATAAGACACCTGCTCCTGTGATGAGAGGAAGCGGCCTGGGGCACCAAGCTGATTTGGAGAAGAGGCTCTGACCAGGAAGAGAAAGGCTGGTTTCTCTGTCGGTCCTGTCTATCATTCTCCTTTGCACAGTTGTAATTATTTAGTTAATTAGCTAATGACTTATGCACCAAAGAACTGGGCCAGCCTTGTTCACGATCGTATCGCCACATTCCTGCACATGGAATGAAGTATTTATTGAGTGAATGAATGAAGGAAGGAATGAATGAAAATCCAGCCCTGTGGTCTGAAGTATACTTTCAGTCAGAGCGCTGGGGAAGGCTCCTGAAGGGGAGGGCACAAAAATAACAAGTTGGCATTTGAGGAAGTATTTGAAAGGAAAGGCAGGCTTTAAAAAGGAGGAAGGGGAGGATTAGGGAGGTATATTTAAGAGATAGAGAAACACTGGCGGGAGGCGAGGGTAGGGAAATGTGGGCATAAAACCTGAAAGGGAGCCTGTGAGGCTGGCCGGGGCTACCAAAGGCTCCTTGTCCGGAGGACTCCTCCGGCTGCAGGGCGAGCGGCCCCCCTCAGAGCCTCATCTTGCGGCCAGCCCAGATGTGTCCTAACAGCAGTGAGTTCTATTTAATGACTGTAAATGTTTTCTCCTCCTTGCCCAGGGACAGCACCGCGCCTCCCAGGTTCCAAGTGTGGGGAACTCTTCTGGTTCCTGGGTTGAATTTCTGTGAGCTTGGCCTGGGGACAGGTATGGAGCTCTCTGGAAGGCACCCTTGGGCCAACTCAGGGTGGCGTGCTTAGGAAAGTAGGTGGCAAAACCTGGCCTGGATTGCCTAGAGCTGGAAGAGCTTTCCTAGAAGTGAAAAATCCCATCCCTCCCCCAACACTGGGGCTCACACAACAGCCCAGTCATAGGGCCCCCCTCCCCTTGGCTCCTTCCCACACCTCGGTCTGCCACACCACCAAAATTGTTGAGTGTAAGAGGAAACGCCACCTCCCGCAGAAAACCTCGGGGACGTTTTTTTTTTCCCCTTTGATAAACATTTGCTGAAATAACTTTTTTATTGGTGGTTGTTTTAAAACACAGAGCATAAAAAGAGTCCTGAGAATTATTCCCATCATAACTTTTGTTCAGCTGGATCTATGTCATCAGCGTGGGCCTCAATTTCCTCATCTATAAAATACAGCCCCTTCCTCACTTAAATATTCTACAAGTGTGTGCTGTATGAGGAGTAACTGATCTTTTACATTTGGCTCAGCATCTGTTTGATGAATATTCCTTAAGTGCTGGGAGCCCAGAGTGCTTTCGACATTATTGGGGATACAAAAGAAATTATATTCTGACTCTTGCCCACCACTTATTTAAGTGGCTGTTAAATGCAAACCTCAAAGTCAGTATATGACAAGTGCTATAAGAGTTTTAGAAATGTAAGATATCCCTGCATCTCTGGTAACCTCAAGCACACTGGAATGACACTGTGAATATGAAATAAACAGAACACTTTTAGGGACTTCCCTGGTGGCCCAGTGATTAAGAATCCACCTTGCAACACAGGGGATGTGGGTTCGATTCCTGGTCAGGGAACTAGGATCCCACGTGCTGCAGGGCAACTAAGCCTGCAAGTACCGAGCCTGGAAGCCACAACCAGAGAGTCTGTGTGTCTCAACGAAAGATCTGATATGATTCAACTAAGGCCCAGTGCAGCCAAATAAACAAAAAAATTTTAAAAGAGAGAACAATTTAAAATAGCATATGATTACTGATAGATGGGTGGGGATATGCTACTCAAGGTTGAAAGAGGGAGAAATCTCTCTGGGTTTGACAAATCTAAGAAGGTTACTTAGCAACAGGGCTTGGGTTGGCTAAAACGTAATGAGGATGGTGGTAAAGATGATAATGACGAATACAGGCAAACTTACTGAACTCCGCGTGTGGAAGGTATTAATAATAAGTATCACATTGAATCCTCACATCAACCTTCTAAAGTAGGCACTATTATTGTCCCCATTTAGCAGACAGGGAAACTGAGGTCCAAAGATTTTATGGAGGAATTTGACCAATCCATAGTAACACTTTGTAGGTATGAAGGGACAGGGGTTAAGAAGGAAGGAAAACGTGAAGAAGGGTCCTCCATTTCTCTAGAAGCAGAATTCCTTGGGTGTTAAGTGGAAACATTTTCATAGCATAATGTCAACGCTTTCAGATTAAACTCCTTCTTTTAAAAATGACTTGAGGCCTCTAGAGTCTATATCCCTATATTTATAACGTATTTTCCAGATCTGAACAAGTACAGAGGACTCATCTCAGATCTTCTCTATGTTACATGTGACCATACTGACAACCCATTTTGGCTTCCATGGCAGTGGGGAACCCACTCCTGTGTCAAGGGAGATGAGATCTGCAGAAACTTGAGGTTCTGTGCTTCTGGGGGTACTCTTTGCTAACTTCTTTGCCTCCTCTTATAGCCCCAGTTTGTTAATTATCATCATCTCCTAAGACTGAGTCCTAGGCCAGCTTCTGTTTACTCATTCATTAACTCAAAATTTGTGAATCACCTACTATCTGAAATTCAGTATTTCTAAAGATCATCTTTAAAGGAGTTTGGTGATTCTACCTACAGTCCTGGTGTCAACTTCAGGGAGCACCTATATATGCATGACTTACACAAAAACATCCCCACATGGGCCTTTCATCTTCTCCCAGGTGTTTTCAAGACATATGCCGAAACAGAATATTCTGGGAGCAGAATGCATCAGCTCCTCCCTAGATCACTTAAGTCCTCATTTCCCCATTTTAATGAATATCATCCATCTTCCTGGTCCTCTATTGTGTCATTTTTATGGGCAAGGATGATATCTTCTTTTTGCTTTGCCCCCTCAAATAGAGTGGCATATGGTGTATGCCTCACAGCAAACATTCAAACAAAGGTGTCTAAATTATTTAAATGACCAACTGAACTCTGAACTGTAATAAGGCAGCTCAGTGTAGTTCTGTATTCGGTCTCAGATGGTTGAGTGGCAACTCAAATTTTCTTCTTAAATACTTCAGCCATGAATATATATACATACATATATATGGGAAATTTTAAAAATTTTAAGCCAGGCACACCCTACCCCAAATCACTACCATGTAGACTTCTCCTCCTATCCTAAGGAAGAGAGTGGAAGGCTCACTTCTCCTGGTCTCTCCTGTAGATATTTCATTGAGCCAGGGGAAAGGAGGAGGAAGAAACTATCATAAACAGGTCTCTGTATTTTGTAGACTATATAACAGCCAGTCTCAACTTCTTGTTTGATTTTATGATACCATCCTGCCCTTAACCTAAGAACTCTTTGTGGCATTTTTTAAGTTTAGCTAATTTTTTAAAACCTTGTTTTTGAAAAATTTGTGATAAGCCCATGGATCACTAGGGCCACTGAAAGACTGATATTGAGATTGGTTTTATTTATACCAGGAGCTGCAAAATCAAATGCTTTCAGAGGCCAGGCAAGCCATGTAAATTCCCCAGCAGGCTGAGTAGAAGCTGTGGCAAACTGGGGTGTTTAAGTCCCACCCAAGGGGCCAGCTTCAAGTAGGCTGCAGCCCACTGTTGGCATTAGACAGTTTATGATGGGATATATATTAACCGTTCACTAGGACATTGTTCTCTTCTTCTCCTGGTACATAGGAGGACTGAATTTCTCCACCTTTTTGCAATTAAGAATGGCCATGTGTCTTGTTTTGGCCAAAGAGATGTAAACTAAAGTGAGGTATGTTACTCTGGAAGGAAATATTTAACTGCTGCTGCACGGCCCTCTCCACTTCTCTCTCTTTCCATGCCATCTTGACCAGGGACACGTTTGCTGATATGGAGGTGCCATACTGAGCCATCACCTGCAGGACAGCTGCCCTGATTGTCACCTCAATCCACAGCGGTCTTGTGCAGTAAGAATCATCTCTTCTCATGTTAAGCCACTGAGTTTTGGAGGATGTTTACTACTGCAGCATAACCTGTCCTAACCTATATTTCTGTTTTTGGATTTTTTTTTCCAGGAAATAACTTTTTATTTTCTGTTGGAGTACAGTTGATTAATAATGCTGTGTTAATTGCAGGTATACAGCAAAGTGGTTCAGTTATACATGTATCTATTCTTTTTCAAATTCTTTTCCCATTTAGGTTGTTACATAATGTTGAGCAGAGTTCCTTGTGATATATAGTAGGTCCCTCTGATTATTCATTTAAAATATAGCAATGCATACACATCAATTCCAAGTTCTCTGTCTCTCCCCGCTATGCCCCCCCAACCACGTTTGTTCTCTAAGTCTGTGAGTCTGTTCCTTTTTATGTACATATAAAGTTTTATTTATTTATTGTTGGCTGTGTTGGGTCTTTGTTGCTGCGCAACTTTTCTCCAGTTGTGGTGAGTGGGGCTATTCTTTGTCGTGGTGCGTAGGCTTCCCATTGCAGTGACTTCTCTTGCTGTGGATCTCGGGCTCCAGGACATGCAGGATGCCGTAGCTGCAGCCTGTGGGCTCAGGAGTGATTCCCGTGCTTTGGAGCACAGGCTCAGTAGTGTGTGCACGGGCTCAGTTGCTCCACAGCATGTGGCATCTTCCCCGACCAGGGATTGAACCCGTGTCTCCTGCATTGGCAGGTGGATTCTTTACCGCTGAGCCACCAAGGAAGCCCAAGTATATTTCTTAAACTGATTATTATATGTTACCTTTGATTTTTTTCAAAAGCACAGAAATGGAGATTTTTGAATTTAAATTTTTTGAATTTGCATTAGCTTCGCTCTCAGTAGACTCTCTTACATGGTAGCTTCTGGCAGATTCAGGCCCAACTTTTGGTAGCTTCTCTTCCCAGCAGGTCCACAAAATTGCTAGTCTCATCAGGCTCACTTGGGACCCACGGCAGGCTCTGAGGCAACGCACTGACCAGGGCTGGATATATTAACCAGGACTTTTTTAGCTGCAAGGAATAGGAATCCTAAATTTAAATTGCTTTAGGCTGGGTCACTTGTCCATCCCCAAGAGCCAGTGGTAGATCAGTTCCAATAGCAAGGCAAGGAGAAGCAGACCAACGTGAACATAAATAGGCCAATTTATCGTCTCTCCCTCCAGAGACTTCCAGAGGCAATGACTATGTAGAAGAGCCTAGTAGAGGATCATGTGGCTGGAGGTCTGTCAGTAATGCCTAACGCGGCTCCCATTAGGCATTACTGACAGAAGTCTTAAAATTTAAAAGCATCCATATCAAATAATGGAGGAGACCTAATGGATATTATAGGGAGATGGAAGGAGCTAAAGACCTCCAAGTTACTGCTTGGTGCCACCCCTGTAGTGTATTTTATTTGTGGACGAAGCAAAAGCCCAATTGGCCTGCCAGTGGCCCAGTCAACAGTGGAGAGGACTGCTCTAACTACACAAACTAATTATTAGTCCCACACATAGATCAGCATCATCGACTGAATGGACATGAGTTTGAGCAAACTCCGGGAGATAGGGAAGGACAGGGAAGCCTGGCATGCTACAGTCCATGGGGCTGCAGAGAGTCGGACACGACTGAGCGACTGAACAACCCATAGATCAGTTTGTTTTTCCAAAGTCTCAGATGAAGACGCATAGAGTAACATTCTCCCTGTTCAGTGTTTTCTTCCATATAACTGTCCAGACTTCAGTCTCGGGGAAACAACGTAAGCTGGTTTCACAGTACCCAGCTTTGATCTTTATGCTATAGAAAAGGTGTAGTCGACCTTTCTGTAGCTGAGAGTCATGTTCTTTCACAAGACTATCATATTACCACTCATTTTCCGTTGTATCTTCTTTCAGGGCCTTACTTTCTTTTTACTTGCTAACTTCAATGCTTTGAGGGAGAGAGTTGTCAGTGAAGGTGAAAATGGTCAGTGTCATGGGGATTTGCTCTGTCTTTCCTGCCATAACACCAGTCCTCTGATCCAGAAATACTTTCCTGCACCTGGGCCATAAGGAGAATAGGACCTCACTGTCCTCCTGTTGAAGAGACCTGCTCGCTGGGCTCTGCTCGCTTGCTCCCATCTGTCTCAAGGCTTGTTGTTTCTTTCGCTCTGAGCATCTGCACTCCAAGAAGGCATGAACTTTTTCTTTCACTTCCTTTCTTCTGCGGGTGATGATCTGACATCACCCTGAGAAAGAGGCTGAAGGTCGCCGAATATAAACACTGTCACTCCTCACTGGCTGAGGCAGAAAGGCAGAGGGTTGAGTGAGCACCCAGGGGTCTGGAGGAAGGGGACAGAAACCACAATGCCAAGGGCTTGGGCGCCACATGTGTGCTTGAGGGCTCAGAGTCTCTGTGCCTTTATACACTGAAGGCACCGGAGAGGACACATTTCCTCTGGAGTCACCCTTAACCATCTGCCACTCTAGGAGGATGCAGGTAGGAGTCTAGTTGGCAATGGAAGTTGTCATGGGGAAGAAGGCCATTTGGGGTGGGCTGAGGGCTGGGCTGCTCACAGGAGTGTCCCTGGGCGGAAAAGACTAGGGGGCAAACTGTGTGAGCCACTGGGACAGGGAAAGGGGCTCAGGTTGCTGCCCAAGGAAGGCAGGTCTCTAGCACTGAACCACCACCCTGGGGCTTAAGGACAGCTGAAGTGGCCAAGTGGGCTAGTGGGTCGGGGGGAGAAGCACCCAACAAACGCCTTGGTCCTCTGCCCATCCTTCTATAGAAAATGAAGCAGGCTTGCGAGATATTTCCTCACTCAGTGCTGAAGTGTCCAAGGATGAAAATGTGTTGAAATCTCTCTCTCTCTTTTCTCTCTCTCTCGGTTTGGGAAAAAAAAAAAAAAGAGCTAAGGATTGAGGAAGATGGTTCAACACAGGCTACGTCTGCTCTCCAAGGGGCTCTGGACTTGTCCCGCCGCAGCCTCCTCGGCTCTCCGGGCCAGAGCTCGTGTCTCGCGGTGGAAGCCGGGCGGCGGTGCGCGGGGGATGCTCTTACATAATCGCCCGGCCGCGTCCTGCTTCCTCGCGCGCGCTCCTGCACCGCGCGGGCTTGGAGAGCCTGGGGGGAGGGGGGGGGCGTGGACCGCGATGGAGCCGGGGCAGGCGCTGCGGGGCCGGGGCCGCCCCCGCAGGGGGAGATGAGCGTGAAGAGCTGCGGGAGGAGGGCGCGAGAGGCGGCGGGGGAGGTGAAGGTCAGTGGGTGTGAAGCGCCCGATGCACACCGCCCCCCCGCCCCCGGTCCTCCCCTGTCCCCTCCTTCCCTTCCTCTCCGTCCCCCTCTGACGTCTGGAGCTGGCAGCCCGGCCGGTTCCGCATTCCCGACCCCTCCCCGCCGCCCAGGGGCCGCTATATAGCCGGGGCTGATGCAACCCGTCCCGCCGCCCGCCACAGCCTGCGGGAGGGACGCTCGGCGGCCGCGACGGAGGGGGGGCGCTGCAGCGGCGGCGGCGGCGGCGGCTGGGCTGGCGCCGCGGCGGCTCCCGGGCCGGGACGGGCCTGGGCACCGGGCGGAGCTCGGCGGCCGGGAGGCAGAGGCGCTGAGCGGGCACGGCGCCTGCAGCAGGGCCCTGGCCCCGGGGGCGCCGCCTCCGCCCGCGGCTTCTGCACGGTGGGTGCGAGGGCGCGCGCGCGCCGGCGGGCGCCGGGCGGGAGGGCGGGGTGGGGCGCGCCGGGCGCGGGCACCTGGGACGGCCGCACACCCCACACCCCCAGTGCGGGCGGAGCGTGCCGGAGCCCCCGGAACCCGAGCCCCGCGGGGAGGCTCCTGCAGCCTTGGGAGCCCGCGCGGCCCCGGCGAGGGGGCGCTCTGCAGCCCGGACCCGCTCCCGCTAAGCGCCCGCGAGCGGGTGGCTTTCTCTTTGGTTCCCGCCCTGGGACGGGAGGCTCCGTCCGCTCCCGGGACGGCCGAGGCGCTCTCTCTGCCTCCCTCCCGCGCGCTCCTCCCCCGTCCGTTTTGCAGGGAGGTGCTCTCGCGCGGCGGGGAAGGCGGGTGAGTGGGGAGAAGACGGCCCTGGGGTGGAAATGGAGGGTTGAAGGCCTGGGAGGTGCAAGGGTGCCGGTGGTGGAGGGATGACAGGGACCTGCTGGCAAGTCGTGCCCGCCCCTCCCCTTCGCAGGGAGGAAGCGCGGCTCCCTGAGGACCTGGAAGAGGGCGCTGACAAGGGCTGGGCTCTTCATACAATGAAGAGGGTTTCCCTCAGGGCCATTGCTCGGGGATTCCCCCTCTCGGAGGGGGGCGTGGGGGGGGTGTCTAGGGGCTGCTGGGTCCCCTTTGGGCTCCCCCAACTGCCAAGCCAGGTTACATAAGGAGTCAAGCCCGCTGCGCTAGGTAACCAGCCCCTCCTCTCCGGCCCAGCCCAGTTTAGACGGCTCTCTCCTGCCTCGCCCCTCAAAAGAGCCTGAAAGGTTAGGACTTAACACGGCCTGGACCCCTGATCCCGGGGTTGCACTCGCAAGTTTTGCCTGGGTCAGTGGTGGGGTCGGGCGTGGGACAGGGAGTTTGCAGACCCGTGTGTGTTCCCAGGTTTAAATCTCGGTAGACTGTCCTCAGGGTCTTGGTTTGGGGAACATGAGAGACTGGAGCTTGGAACTATGCTTGGGAGCCCGCTTATCCTTTAAGACCTTGCAGAAAACTGTGTTCACATGTCATCTGCCTTCCCCCAGGGTTTTTAAAAACACCTCCCATTGCTTTCATCTTCCCTGCCAATCTGGCTGCAGTTTGGATGAACGCCTTATCTTCCTTCACAGGTTTCTAGGGGAGAGTTTAGCCAGGTATCAGGTGTGAGCATGGCTCTGATTTTATATAAACCTGACGACCAGGGAAGAGAAGCATGATCTGTTCTCGTGCCTCGGGCTGGTTAAGATTTCTCCTTGTTTAAAACACGGAGAACTGATTTCTCAAAGACTCTTCTGTTCCCCTTCTACTCTGGCTTTGGTTCAGAGCTGTAGGTAGCCCCAGAATCTTCTTGAAGAGCTGGGTGCTGTGAGATTTGAAGGGCAGCTAGAAAGCATGGATTGGTTGAGATGGTAAAGAACCTGCCTGCAATGCAGGAGACCCAGGTTTGATCCCTGGGTTGGGAAGACCCCCTGGAGAAGGGAATGGCTACCCACTCCAGTATTCTTGCCTGGAGAACTCCATGGACAGAGGAGCCTGGCGGGTACAGTCCATGGGGTTGCAAAGAGTCCGACACGATGGAGCAACTAACACTTTCACTTTCACTCAGAAGGCATGGATGTAGAGGCTTCTGACTTTTCTCCTGGGTTGGTTGCAGCCACCTCCAAGGAGATATGTTGATAACTGGTGACAGTGTCCCCCAAGGAAGAACTTGGACAAGAATCTCTCCATTCACTTGCTGCCTAGCTTTTGCAGCCACCAGCATCTGTCGTTGCCTCTCCCACCTGTTTGCAGGATGTGTAGGCATCTTTTCCAACCTGCCAGACCCTTGGCAGAACCCTGAGATGGGCTAGGCTCTCCAGGCCTTGTTTGTTGTGGGGTTGTTGGTGTTGCAGTGGGGCTGTCTCTGACACAAGTGTCTCTGTTTCCAGTTCTGCTCTGGAAAGAAGGGGCCAGTGCAGACTCTAGGTTGGCCTGCTCTGTATTCATTCAGGCCCAGCTCAACTTCAGGAGTCAGAGCCAGGGCTGAGGGCAAGCTACATTCTTTTCTGCTTTTCTGCTGCAGGATGCAGTTTGCTTTTTTTCCATGTGAATGAATTATGTTGGAAACTGAAATAGGAAGAGAAAACTAGAGTGGTATAGGTATGTGTGTGTGCATACCTATATAGGCAGGGGGAAAGCAGCGGGCACATTATTTTTCCATTTTCCTTTAATTAAGGCTCTGTGGAGGTGTGTTTGAAAACAGAGGGTCTCCTATGCCTTTGAGGAGGGTGAGAACACTGTTTTGGCTGCGTCCCGGGCCATATGCAGCGTATGGTGGCCAATGAAACTGGGCCTGGCTCGTTCTGTTGCTTGTCTTGGCAGTAGGTTCCGTGGCTTGTATTACCAGCTCTGGAACTTACAGGCTGCCAAGCTCTGTATGCCTGTGTGTGTGCGCGCACACATACGTGTGTGTGTGTGTGTGTGTGTATGTGCGCGCTCGCTCTTGTGCATGTGTGTGGTTTGGCCTCTCAAAACTCAGCAGAGACAAATGCCTTAGCAACCCAGGGTTGGAATTTTCGGCCTGTGTTTCTTTACACTCGTGGCTGGCTGTGGGAGGCCCGGCCAGAGCCCACCATTCTGGGTTTTTTTCCTCTCTTTTTTTTAGTCTGTTTTCTTGCTCCTACCCATGGGATTCCATCTGTGGAGCTCAATTTCTAAAGCTTTAACTGGCCGATGGCATAATTTTTTAAAAAAGGGCCAAAGGATCGGTCACAGGCTGTGTGTGTGTCTGTGCTGTGCGTCAATATGAACTCCTGGCGCCAGGAACAGGACAGGGTGAGCAGGGAAGAGAGTCTAGGAGGCCCAGAGACAGTTCCTTCTCAGCTGCTTCTCACTGCTCAGAATAAGGATCCAGGCAGAAACGACTTACTGTGTATTTACTGAGCACCTACATTAGGCAGGAGAGAAAGCCCGTGCTTATAGGCAGGGCTTGTCTAAAGCATTTCCCTGGTCTCTGGGGAAGAACCTTTCTTGGGGAGACATTCTAGTTTCTTTCATGGCTGGGTTGGCTATGCAGGGCTCACACTATGTCAGGGGCTTCTTCTGACACCTACCACCCCTCATTTTTTTTTCATAAAGATCTGAGGAGTGACCCCTTCTAAGCAATGCAGGGGTACAGTGAGTTGAAAGACAGCCAATACTGGCCCTCTTCTTCTGGAGGTGGGCATGGAAACCCAGCCATGGGAGCACCCTGTTGCCAGTGATCTATGTAGTTGTTGTCCTGGCTGGTGAGATGGAGAAGCACTTAGGAGAAACCGAGGCAAAGGGCAGGTGCTGGGTCTCATTCTCATTTCCACACTTTTCTACCCAGCCCCGATCTGCCACCTGTTGTTTCTCTTCTGCAGTAACTGCCTGGATGCAGGATGGTCCTGCCCTCTTGAGGTTTCGAGTTGGGAAGGAGAAGAGCAGAGAACCCTCTGGGCCGGGCTGGGGGTGATGGCGTGGATCCTCTTCTTGGCCGTAGGATAGGGAGATTGGTGTTCGATGGGAACTGGGAACAGAGCAGAAGGAGCCTCGAGGGCTCGCCCAGCACTGGTGTTGCTCCAGGAAGGAAGGCGCTCAGAGCCACACTGACGTCATGCTCACAGGTGCTGTTCCAGGTGCTTTCCAAGCATTAACTAATTAAATCTTCTTCTCAGCCTTAGGTGACTAGTCCCACTGTGCAGCAGAGGAAAGGGAGGCACAGAGAGGTTAGGGAACTTGCCCAAGGTCACACAGCTAGTAGGAGCAGAGCTAGGGTTCATACTCAGATGATCTGGCTTTGGAGTTTCCACTTTTAACCTGCCTCACTCTCCTGCCTGCAGAGCTAAGCCAGCCGTCGGAGATGGTCTTCTGCTGCTTGCTCTTGTGCTCCATCTCGGAGCTTTCTCCACCTTTTCCTCCTTGCCTCCTGAATCTCCTTGTCTTTTGGAAGCTGATTGGCCTGCATCATTTCAGATTCCAGGAGAGAGGTCATCCCAGATAACTCCTTAGCTCCAGGGACAGATTTGGTGTTTGATTCTCCAAGATTCATGATTGTTAGTGCTGTGCTCTGTGATATCTGGCCTGGCAACTTTCTGGCCTCTCTGCCCTCTACTTGCTGCCATGGACTTCTGCCCTCCACAGCTTCTTCCTGGGAATCTTCTGAGGCTCCAGCTCCCAAGACTTCCAAGTCGCTCTTGTTGATTTCAATTACCAGCTGCTTGCTCTTAACTTCCAACCCCACTAGTGCTCCTGGGGTCTGACCCTATGAACTCCATTGCTCCTTGACCTGCTCTCACTCACCTCCACTTTCTGCACCAAGCCTTGGGCCACTGGTACTCATTTGCACCCCTATTTCTGGCTCCCGATGCCTGCCCAGGCCAGCTATTTGCTTAGAAGGGAGCTAACCCCCAGGGATTTTAGAGCCGTCCTTAAACTTTTGTTTTTATGGGCAGAAAGTTCATGAGGCAGATCCTAACCTTTTCTTAACCTGTCTTTTTGGGGAAAAAAAAAATCTGTCTTTGCCATTTTAGATCGAGATGCCCATTATTGGGCACTTTCTAATAAGACTAGCCTTTCAGAAGTTGGGACTGTTGTTTATAGATACTCCCATTAAAAAAAACATAATAATATCTTACAGGTTTACATACAGTAAACGAGGGAAGAAAATAAGAGGGAAAAACTTATCTCTACACTTCCTTCTTTTGGCTGGAATGACTCTTCATCTTAATGTCTCCCATTAGGGCCCATTTTTGGAACTTGACGTGTTTTGTGGTTTTTCTTCTACTTGTATAAGGCAGTGCCCCCAGACCATGTGCCTACAAGTCCCTGAGGAAGTCAGGATAGAGACATATCAGATCTTTTCTTTAGGTTCTTTTCCCCTTGGATCTACCTGGTCCCTGTTTCTTTCAAGCTGGCTTTTAAGGAGCTGCATCAGACCATCCCAAATCTTAGGCTCAACAACAGCGTAGGATCCACTGTGACCTCCAGAATGTTTTCTGTCTCATTTATGCCTTGCTTGTCTGTCTCATCTTGGATCTACGCAGTACCCAGTTTTTCTCCATTGGCTAGTTTCCAGGTCGTTCCTGGTCAGTGTCCCAAATTGCCAAAGTCTTTTTGATTCTAGGCCTGTCTTTTGAGGCACAAGAGCTATTTGCCAATATGGGTCTTCTGCCAGCATATAGAGTTTGCTCTTTTTTTATGCAACCCAGTTACTAATGAGACATGGAGGATGTCCTCCATGTCATGGAAGGCATGGAGGATCTTTATGTTCCATATGGACCCCTGGGCCCAAAGGGCAACACTCAGTTCTTCCCTTAAATCTTCTGCTGTTTAGTTCTCCTTTTCCCACTAAATTGTTTATGGAACAACCAGTCTGGGAGATGATTTCACCTCTTGTCATCTTCCGTCTGTCTTCCTTGAAGTGGGTCAATTCTTCCTGACTGTTGTGGGTTCCCTGCCACCCCTCTCCCCCTCCCACACACACCTTCTAGTCGATCCCTAAATCACTGCAAGTTTTCAAATCGCCCAAGTTGCCTTTCAGCCAGGGCTTGTCAGCTAGCTCTTTCCAGTTAATGGGGATCCAATTATGAGAGGCAGCTGCTCCAGCTCCTCCATCTCTGCGCTCCCCCCATCCCACCCCTGGAGCCATGTAGGATGACTTCTTGCTGGTGGATGTCAGCTGTTGTGGTTGTCTTCTTGGAATGGCATGTGTTAAGGACTTTGTGGTTTGTATCTGAGCATTTAGGGGCACCCTTGAGGGGAAGGGCAGGAGAGGGAGATTTTTTTTTTTTCCACTTTTGCAAAGGAAAGCCTGGTGCCTAATCCCCCAAGTGAGGCTTGTCCTTGGGGTGTGTTTACAGGGGAGCAGGAATGGGAAGAATTCATGGGGCTGCTGCTCCCAGGGGGTGCTCCCTCTGGCAAGGGTGGGGTTCTCACGGTAGCAGAGAATTCATTATACTTTGGGATCATTTGTTAGTTTCTCATTTATACCATCTGTATGAAAATAAACAGAAGCTGCAAGCTGAGCCTATCGTTCCCGGAACACAGAGGCGTCTGGCTTCCATCTCCTGAGATGGCTTAGGCGAGGAAACATCCAGAAGCCTCTGGCGGATTTTTCTTGGGGGCTACTGTGGGAGCGCATGGTCTGGAGGTGGATGACAAGCGTCTAAACCTCCAGAGACAGATCCTCACCCGACTCACTGAATTTGGCTCCCCCATGAACGTATCCCTCGTTCATTCGTTCAGTCAAGTTTTTGTGGATTATCCTTTCTGTGCCATAAATGATGCAGGCATGGGGTCCCATGGGGCAACAACAGGCATGCCTGTGGCTCACCTTCCACTGGCTAAGTGGCCACATGGCACATTTTGCCACGTGCATGGGTCCTTACGCTCCAGGGAGGTTCTGGGGCTTTGGGCCACGGAGAGGACCTTGCACTCTATTTTGCTTTGCTCCACACCTGAGGCGTGGTGCCTCCCTCCCCTGTTAGGGGTTGGTGTTCAGCTGAAGCACCAGGTGTAGAACATTGTCAAGTTTCCCAGCTCCTGTCCACTGTGACCTGCTCAGGTAAACATCCTTCCTGGGATTGCTGACTCTTTATAGCATCAGTTCAGGTCTAGAAGGGGTGCTGGGGGTGGGGGTGGGCCGCTGTAGGGTTTTTTTTTCCTTTCTGAGAAGAAGGTATGAGTTTCCTTTGTCAGTTTGGCTCAGGTAGCCTGAAATTGGGCTTTCCGGGCGTTGCTAGTGATAAAGAATCGGCCTGCCAGTGCAGGAGACGTCAGAGCCGTGGGTTCAATCCCTGGGTCGGGAAGATCCTAGGTATGGTTTACCCAGACAGGAGTGAGTCCTTATACTGGCCCTTTCTTATTCCCTGCAGGAGTCCCCAGAAGACATGTGACTCACCCACTGTGCCCTGGAGCAGCCTCTGGCCTGGCAGCCTGTTGCCCCCTCTGCACTGCAGGCCTGGCTCCAGAGGGTGGAAAGTGAAAGTGTTAGTTGCTCAGTCATGTCTGACTCTTTGTGACCCTATGGACTGTAGCTTGCCAGGGTCCTCTGTCCACGGGGTTCTCCAGACAAGATTTCTGAAGTGGGCTGCCATTCCCTTCTCCAGGGGATCTTCCTGACCCAGGGATGGAACCTGGGTCTCGCACATTGCAGCTAGATTCTTTATCATCTGAGCTACCAGGGAAGCCCCAGTGGGTGGAGGAAGTGACTTTATCACCAAACCTGGATTCCAGTCCAGCTCAGGCCTAGGGAGGGTCATAGCACATTGACCAACCACATATAAGAGGTCCCAGGGACTGTTTCTTCTATGTCTGGACTTCTGCCTAGCCTGTCATGTAGTTCTTCGGGGAACTTCTTGAACCTGGATCTCCATGGAAAGCAGAGTAGAGGGTCCTCTATGCAAGAGAATGATCCTCCACTGTGGACTGATGTCTGAAAATCCACCATTAGAAGGTCATTCCTTCTGCACTAACATTTCTTGGACCACCGGAGGGGAAATAAAAAGTGTGGGGTGAAAAAGCTTTGGTTCTAAAACCCAGGGCCCAGGAGTCCAGCTCTGTCCCTCTATAGCCGTGTGACGGTGGGCAAGTCATTGAACCTCTGAGCTTGTTTTCTCCTGTACAAAATGAGGATGTGGTTTAGATGAGCACAGGGCCTCCTCCAGCTCTAAGACTATAACTTGATGTGAATGAGCCTGAGATCCTTTTCTGAGAATGGCCCAGGGGACACTGGGTGCTGAGGAAGGGGAGAAAGGATGTGGGGTGGGGAACAGGGGCTGCTGAGAGGCCAAGTGTGGGAGGCAGAGCAGGTAGAGCACAGAGGAAAGAGCCTGGGGCCCGAGTGTAAACTGGGGTGCGAGGTGGGGCGCTGTGTGCAGAAGGCTTCATGGCAGATGCGGCTGGTGCTGAGGATGAAATGGCAGGTCCGCTGTCTGCTCACAAGTGCCTTTCTTTCAAGAAAGTTGATGTCCAGAGGAAGTGTTGGTGGCCTCAGGGTGCAAATCACCAACATGTTTTTCCCCCCAAAGCACAGAACCAATTGAGAAAGAAACACAGGGTTAGATAGGGAACCAAATTTCACCTTTAGAAGTGAAATGGAAATGGAGAAGGTGACTTAGGCTCATGACCCAAATGGCCTCGCTAATATGCTGCTCTCCTTGAAATCTAGACATGAGAGCCTGAGACCCAGACAGCGTGGCCACAGGAGTAACTGCCCAGCAGAGGCGTGAGGTCTGATGGACATCCCGTCTTCCCTGTCTCGCTAAATACACCCCTCTCTGTGGTAGAGAGATGGGCCAGAGTTTCTCCCCCAGGATTTCCAAGACAGATGAAGTGTTGATTTGATAGCCTTGTGCAGAGATGCATGAAGAGGTGGGGGGGTGGGGCGCAGAGAAATGATTTTCTTTATAGGACTAGAATCCAGAAGCATTTTTGTACTAAAATACCACTTATCAGGCTGCCTAGAAGCCAGGAATGTGTACAACTGATCTCCATACTATTCTCAGTGCCTCTCAGCTCATAGTAGGTAGTTGACAATTGGATGGATGGGTGGATGGTTGAATGGATGGATAGGAGCCCCGTAAGTGACCGGAAAGTCTGGCGTTACTGGCAGACAAGGTTTCTTCGCTGCCATCTGTGCAGCGAAGTGATCGTTTCTTATCCATGAGCTTCCCCCAGTGAAAGGAAGGAAGAAATAAGAATTCCCTGGGTGCTGACCTGTCTAATTTATGTCTTTCTTTCATGCCTGAATCTGTCTTCCTTTGCACACCTTCTGAGTCTGGAGGAGCTAGAATATGTGCTTGCTTTGAGAGTGAAGAGCCCATGGAGGACTTTTCTTGTCCTGGGCTCCACGGGGAAAGCGCATGCTAATTAATTCCATCTCCTTTGCCTCAGTCGCTTCCTCATAGATGCCAGGTGCAAGAACTCACACACACACACACTGTTAACTTCAATTTGCTTCATCTTGTATTCAGAGTGTCTTAACAAGTAGGCAGAATGGGATGTGTGATTGGAGGGGAGGCACCATGCCAGCCTCAAAATAGCTCCCTCTTAAACATGTGCAAAGGTGCTCGATGTGCCTCCATTCTGATCCATTCCCTTTGGAGGCAGCGAGCTGCAGTCTAAATCCAGCTCTACCAGTTTTAAAGTGTTCAGTCTGGAGTGAGTTCTCTTTCTAAGCTTTCCTTCTTCCTCCATGTCCTGGGCTCTGATCTAGTCTTTTGGGGCTGGTGGAAGGATGACCGCAGTGCTTAGCTCAGAGCAAATACTGAATCCACGTGGCCTGTGATTGGGTTAAGCATTGCCTAGGTGCCAGTGATAACCTTGGTGTGAATTGACTGATCAAGTTTCTCTCAATAACAGAATGGATGTAAGGGCAGGAAGAGCAACTTGGGGTGGAGAAGGGGTTTAGGGGGACACTGATGAAAGAAAGGGTGGGGTCCCAGCAAGACTTGGGACTTAAGCCCCCCATGGAAGCTCTCACCCGGCTGACCGTGCCTGTCCTGCTCTTCTGTCCACTCCAGGCTGGACTGCCACTCCTCCTGCTATGATGCCTGGGCAGATCCCAGACCCTTCCATGACTGCGGGCTCTCTGCCAGGGCTTGGCCCCCTGACCGGACTCCCCAGCTCGGCTCTGACTGCAGAGGAGCTGAAATACGCCGACATCCGCAACATCGGGGCCATGATCGCCCCTTTGCACTTCCTGGAGGTGAAACTGGGCAAGAGGCCCCAGCCTGTGAAGAGTGAGGTGAGTGAGCCTTGTTCCCCCAGGCAGGATCTTGGGGAGGGTAAGATGCCTGGGTTAGCATCCCAAAGTGAAAGTGAAATTTGCTCAGTTATGTCTGACTCTTTGTGATCCCCATGGACCACAGTTCATGGAATTCTCCAAGCCAGGATACTGGAGTGGGTAGCCTTTCCCTTCTCCAGGGGATCTTCCCAACTCAAGAACTGAACCTGGGTCTCCTGCATTGCAGGTGGACTCTTTACCAACTGAACTAGCATCCCAGGTCTACTCTAAACTTGCCAGGTGACCTAAGCTTTGCTGTTTAATGTGGGGTCTGAGGACCAGTAGCATCCGTGTCACCCTGGGCTTGTTAGAAATGCAGAATCTCAGGCCCTACCCCAGATCTTCTGAATCAGGACCTGTATTTTTAACAAAATGCCCCCCAGCCCCCCAACACACACCAGGATATTCATGGCCACATTAACGTTTTAGAAGCACTGGGCTAGATCAGGATGCTAAACCTGTCTCTGGTTCTTCAAGGGGCACAGGAAGAGTGATTAATCATAAAAGTATTGAATAATAACATCTGACCATCACTCCGGAGTGTTGAGGGGGGCGGTGGTCAGCGGAGGCAATGGAAATGTACACATGCTTTGAAAAGTATATAAGGCAAAGCCAATATTGGGTTAGTTTAAAAAAATTGTTATCATTGGTCACATCATTGTCTTTATTGCTCTTGGCTCCAGGTTGGAGCTGAAAGCAGGAACTTGGAGGAGGGTGTGGGCTCCCTTCCCAAAATGCTGCCAGAGCCGGGCCTGGCCTCAGTTGCCCAGCGTCGCCCGCTTTAGCTGGTATTTGCAGAGGACCCACCGCGCAGCCTGCCTTCCTCAGGTCCCTTGCAGCTGCAGCGCTCATGAGCCTTCCTTGTGGAACAGCAGCATTTCCCTGGGGACTAGTGAGAAGCAGAAGTCCCCCAGGGTGGGTGATCATCAATGCTGGGCACGCCCTGGGTCACTGCCCCAGGGCTGGCAATTTGTCCAAAGGCCTGCCCTTGTGAGGTCCCCGTCAGGGCCATGTTTTCAGAGGCCAGACTGAGTAGCTGCCCACCTGGAAGGGAGAAGGAGCTGGTGCTGGGAGCCATGCTAAACATGCTTAAGTCACTTCTGTCGTGTCCAACTCTTTGGTGATGCCGTGGACTGTAGCCCACCAGGCTCCCCTGTCCATGGGACTCTACAGGCAAGAATATTGGAGTGGGTTGCCATTTCCTTCTCCAGGAGATCTTCCTGACCCAGGGATCGAATCTACGAATCTACATCTCTTGTGTCTCCTGCGTTGATAGGTGGGTTCTTTACCACTAATGCCACCTGGGAAGCTGGAGAGGTGTCAGACAGCAGGGTCGGGTGGGGGAGCTGAGTCTCAGATGCTGGGCCACTCTCGGGGAGGGAGCATTCAGAAACGTGCTCCGGGATGGGGGCTCTTCCTGTAGGATGGAGCTCACAGGGCTGGACCTCCCAGAGAGGGGGACTCTAGGTGGAGAAAGGTGTCCAGGTACTGGCAGGGGTTGGGAGGGGGCAGTTGGGTATTTCATGGTGCTTCTGCTGTGCCCTCTGCCCTTTGTCTCCCCCAAAAGCACCATAAAACTGCACAGAAGATCTGCTGGGAGCTCAGCTGGCAGGGGTGGCATGCTGGCCATTGGCGGGGCTGGCCATGGCTCTCAGGTGTGTTTGGTTTGGCCTGCACCATGTTTTAAAAGAAGCTGGAGCCAACCTTTCACTTGAAAACTTGGATTTTAACCTTTGATTACAAAATGGGGCGATCTGGCCACAGCCGGCCCTGTGCTGGCGTGGCCATAGCTCCCTGAAGGGACCCTCGTCACTTTCCTCTCTCTCATCTCCCATGGGCCCCTGAGCCTCCCTGTTAACTCTCGATGATTTCGCTTCCCCTTGTTGGCTTGACTTTCACTGCTGCCTGCAGCTCTCATCTACCCTGGGCTACGTGGCCCCTGCTGTAGACTTTTGTACTGGAGACACCTGGGTTAGGTGCCCTGTAGTGGCTCCCTAGAGACTGTTGATGACAAGATAAGAGTGGATGGTAATGATATTCTTCTAAATTGACTTTGTCCGTGTGCTGTGGAATACACTTCCCAGCTTACTCGGTGCTCTCTGCATTCTTCGTGCAAAGACTTGTCTTGGGTTTTTTTTTTTTTTTTGCTATTTCACTTCCCCAGGCCCAGAACGTGAAAGTATCCATTTCTGGGTCATTCCACAGTATTTAAAACCATTTAAAACCAGTAGCTGAGCAGGGGGCACTGAGGCTGTTGGGGTTGATGAAGAGCCTGGTGCCTTGGTCTCTGGGATCTGCCCTGGGGAAGGGGGGCAGGGGCTGAGTTACCACCTCTTCCCTGCACAAAAGGCGCCAGAGGAGCTTTCTTTTTTGGAAAATGCCTTTATTTGGATTGCATATTTTTACATTTCACAGCCTCCCCCAGTTGGTGGCATATGCCCTGTACCTGACGGTGACGTGCTGTCCTCACAGGCACCCACAATGCGCACCATCCAGGCTGTGAAAATAACAAGCCTTTTTTTAGGGTGTATTTGCATGTCCTCTCCCCCGCTGTCAGACTGCAGTGTTGCGGGGGCGATGAGGCCAGATGGAGGAGCACAGAGGCGCTGGTGTGGAATAAGGTCAGCCCTGCACTGGGAGCCGACCTGCAATGCGCTAAGTCAGACCCAAGGTGGGTGGGGGGGTGCCTTCTGAGAGCAACTGAAAAATAAAGGGGGTTGAGAGAGAACCTTGCCACTGGGAACCTTACATCCTGAAGAGTCATTTGCATATGGCACACTGCCTTTGGGGAATTTTCACAGTAGCACCTTGGACTTGTAAAAGTTTCTTGAATAACCGTAAGATACGAATTTACATCTATGGAGTGTTTAATACGTAGCAGGCCTTTTGCTAAGGGCTTAACACGTATGATCTCTTTTGTTCCTTACCTGGTCCTGGTGATCCGATTCTCCTCCAGTTTAAAGAAGAAGAATATGGGACTTCCCTGGCAGTCCAGTGGTTAGGACTCCATGCTTCTGCTGCAGAGGGCCAGGGTTCAATCCCTAGTTGGGGAACTAAGATCCCTCAGCCCAAGAGGTGTGGACAAAAGAATTTTTTTTTTAATTTAAAAATAAAAAAATAAAAGAAGAGGTAGTTGAGATCCAGGGAGGAGGAAGTCAAGTCACGCAGGGTTGCACAGCTGGAGGATGGCAGAGCTGGGAGCTGCATGGGGAAGATACTGCTGCTGTAACTTGCGGGGTGCATCTGGCACAATGCTGGGCATGCTCCGCGAAGTGTCTCACCGAACCCTCTTGAGAACCCTCTAAGTCATTATTATTACTGTTGTTATTGTTATGCCCACAGTATGGATGCCATCAACAAGTCTTGGGGACATCCAAGGTCACACAGCTGGGAAACAGGCCTAAGCAGTCTGGCTTTTCAGCCAAAGCTTTAACCTCATGCTCTGCTGCCCTTTGTGCTCACTGCCTGCCTTCCAGGATTCTAATCAGTGCTCTAGCAGGCTGGGGAGGCAGATGAACCTGGTCCCAGAATGTTCCATTATTTTGATGACGTGGCCCGATTAGCGCTGAGCCCGGCAGTTCTGCAGCCGTCTCATCTCTCAGGCCCCCATAGAGTGGACAGGCCAAGCCGCTGTGCAGGCAGCTCCATCCCAGCCGGCTCTTGGGCTGTCCGCCTTGTGGAGGCCAACAGCCTCTTGGGCCATGTCCAAATACACAAAGCAGTTGCGTAAGAGAAAATCGGAGGAATTAAGTTAAAGGACAGGTTTTGTAATGATAAAGTGCTTCGTGCTGATGTTGTTATTATTATATGGTTGACACATCATGTGAAACTATTTTCATGCCAGCTGCTTTCCTGCAGTCCGTTTGTCTAGCAGATACTTGCTAAGCACCCAATGTGTGCCAACCACTGGGCCAGACACTGGATACTGAACCGTAAGCCAAGTAGACAAAACCCACCTTCTCTTGGACTATGTATTTGGAGTGGGGACATCTGAGAATAAGCAAATTCACATACAATATAAAAGGCCAGGTAGTGGTCAGTGTCATGAAGACAAATTCAGTAGACCAAGTGGATGGCCAGTGGCCAGATTACGTGTTGGCTAGGGCATGTGGGCATGTTATATTGTGACTTATGGCATTTTTAGAGCTGATGCTTCTGTCTTGCCTCTTTGTTCTTCTTTCCTTTCCAATACTCCTTTTCAAGGCAGCTTTGCTCCCTGGCTTTCTCCAGAGCTTTCCTTCCTTTGTCCATTTTTTTGTTCTGTAGCCTCTTAAAGCTGGACTCCTCCACCAAGCACTCTCTACTGTCCTGGAGGTCTTGGCCTTTCCCAGCTGGGTCATCTCTGACTGGGCTACTCTGATTGTGGTGGCCACACCCTGCCTCTGGGCCTGGAATGCATTTCCAGTAGTGGGGGAGGGAGACTAGAAGCCCTGTCCTTGCAACCGCCCCCCACCCCAACCCCCGCCAAGCACTGCTCTAACAGCCTGCTGGATAGAACCCCTCACCCTCTGTGCCACTCTGGGGTGCTCTAGTAGGGACTCAAGTTCGTGGGAAGTTAGCCTGGATGACCTTTTAAGAAAGAGATTGCAAACTGTCATTCCATGGGCAGGAGTCAGCCTACAGATGAATCTTGTTTGGCCTTCACCGTGTGGGTTTTTTCTTCCTTTCTTTTTTTTTTAATTGAAAGAGTTGCTATATTTAAAAGCCAGGAAATGTGGACTTTTTGGCTTCTTTAAAAAACCCAGAATATGTGGCCCCTCTAGGCCCACAGCCTTATATGCACCGGGAAGCTGGAACTGAGTAGCAGACACTCACTGTGTTGGCATGTGGGCCTCAGTTCTCTGCAGTCCCCACTGCCCCCTATTGCCTTCTACCCAGCCCATTTCACACCCTGTCACCAGCCTGCTTTTGAGCCTGTGTCCTGTGTTTAGGTTCCAAGGACGGGGACTACATCTTTCATTCCTTCCTTTTTATGTCCACCAGACGGTGGACAGTGCTTGGCCTATGAAAGTGTTAGTCGCTCAGTCCTGTCCAACTAGTTGTGACCCCATGGACTATAGCCTGCCAGGCTCCTCTGTCCATGGAATTCTCCAGGCAAGAATGCTGGAGTGGGTAGCATTCCCTTCTCCAGGGGATCTTCCCAACCTAGGGATTGAACTTGGGTCTCCTGCGTCACTGTAGGCAGATTCTTTACCGTCTGAGCCACAAGGGAAGCCCGTCTGGTCTATAGATTGTATGTTAAGATATGCTTGGTGGTTTGAACATTAATTAGCTGTATCGACTCGGCAAGTCACTTAAACTTTCCATCCCTTAGTTTCTATATCTCCCAGTTCTCATCTCCAGGCATTTGTCCATTTTTTTTTTTTTTTTTTTGTTTGTGAGCATAAGGGACTTCAGGCTACAGGCAAGAGGACACAATGAAAATCAAACCAGCCATTCCCAAACTTGGTTGATCATCAAAACCACTTGGAAACCTTCTTATGAATCCAGATTCCCAGACGCAACCTTAGGCCCAGGTACTCAGAATCTCTGAGGGTCCAGGGAATCTGTGTATTTAGAGGGCCCAGGGAGTACTTGGCTACATTTGGGAACCTGACTTTCTGTTTGTACTTCTTGTACTCTTCTGATTCCCTAGGAATCAATGTCTTCATTCCATCATGGTTTGCCTTTCCAGCAAAATCCATGTGGTAACTAGATCCTTATCCTCACCATCCTGAAAGCAGGAGAGGAGACTTACGTGTTTGTGGATTTCACATTGGTCACTTCCCAACTTCTCTAGGGGACCCTCAAGAACATTTAGAAGGTTTTCCCCTTTGGAAGAAGTGGGACTTTGAATCAATGAACTATTGTGTGATCTTGGAAGGTGTGCTCACTCTTAAGAGTTTGCTCACCAAAAAGACCAAAATGTTCATCCATGTTTAGCCTGAGCAAAAAATTGCCCCAAACCAGCTGATGTGCTGGGTAAATGTTGGCCTAAGCATGCATGTGTTTTTAGTGATTTAAAACATAAAGGCAGCCCACTGACATTTTTTCGCAAGCCTTGCATAATTGGTTTTTAATTTGTGGCTCTTTGGAATAGCGTTGGCCTTATTCCCTCTGACTCAGATGCTTTTTCTGTCTCGTACTTGCTTGGCAGAGAGATCCAATCTGTCCCTTCTTGGAATAGAATCTCTCAACTCATCTTTGAAATCCTAAGTTTCCACTTTAGTTCCGTCACTCTTTGTTAGCACATTTTCCAAAGCTGTTAGCTTCCCCCACCCCACTTTAATCATTGAATTTGAGGGCGAATGAGTGATAGCTAAAGATAGCCATGCATGTGTTTAACTTTGGCCCCTGTGGTATTTACTCTTATTTCATACCATAACCTGAGCATTCACAAGGTTCCAAACTTTTTTTTTCAAACTTTAAACTTTTAATTTACTATTGGGGTATAGCCAATTAATAATGTGGTAGTTTCAGGTGAGCGGTGAAGGGACTCAGCCATATATACATATATCTATATATCCATTCTCCTGCGGATCCCCTTCCCCTCCAGCCTGGCACATAACTTTGAGCAGAGTTCCCTGTGCTTGTTGGTTATCCATTTTGAATATAGTTTCCCAAACTCCCTAACTGTCCCTTTCCCCCAGCAACCATAAGGTCATTTTCTAAGTCTCTGAGTCTCTTTCTGTTTTGTACGTACATTTGTATCATTTCTTTTTAGATTCCGTATGCAAGGGATGTCATATGCTGCTTCTCCTCTGTCTGACTCACTTCTCTCAGTATGACTCTAAAAGTCCATCCCCGTTGCTGCAGATGGTGTTATTTCATTCTTTCCGATGGCTGGATAGTATTCCATTGTATATATGTACCACATCTTGGTTCATTCATCTGTCGATGGACATTTAGGTTGCTTCCCTATCTTGGCTATTGTAAACAGTGCTGCAGTGAACATTGGGGTGCATGTATCCTTTCGGATCGTGTTTTTCTCTGAATATATGCCGGGAGTGGGATTGCAGGGTCATGTGGTAGCTCTACTTTTAGTTTTTAAAGGCACCTCCATACTGTTCTCCATAGTGAAAGTGAAAGTCACTCAGTTGTGTCCGACTCTTTGCGACCCCATGGACTATATATACAGTCTATGGAATTCTCCAGGCCAGAATACTGGAGTGGGTAGCCTTTCCCTTCTCCAGAGCTTCTTCCCAACCCAGGGATCAAACCCAGGTCTCTTGCATTGCAGGCAGATTCTTCACCAGCTGAACCACAAAACGAACTCAAATGGCTTACAGACGAATATATGTATGTGAAAATCTCTTAGTCGCATCTGACTCTTAGTGACCCCATGGACTGTAGCCTCCCAGGCTCCTCCGTTCATGGGATTTTCCAGGCAAAAATACTGGAGTGGGTTGCCATTTCCTTCTCCAGCTCTCCATAGTGGCTGTACCAATTTCATTCTGACTAGCAGTGTTTTAGTGTTCCCTCCTCTTCATACCCTTTCCAGCATTTGTGGTTTGTGCATTTTTTGATGATAGCCATTCTGATTGGTGTGAGGTGATATCTCATTGCAGTTTTGATTCCTAACTTCTTTTTTAACGTCAAAAGAATGTTATCATAGCACCAGGCCCCTTGGAGAGGTGGTGGTGGGGACATGGCTGGATCTGTATGTTCTTAGCAGAAATCAGACACTTCTGAAAAGTTCAAGGAGTCCCATGCTGCCTTCTTAGATCTCTGCCTTGAGATGGGGATAATAATAGCTCCTACCTTCTAGTGTTGCTGTATAATTAAGTGAACTAATGCAGGTAAAGAAGGGCTTCACATAATGCCTGGCACTTAAGAAGATACACAACAAATGTAAGACATGACTGCAATGACTTTTCAAATGAGTCAATCAGATGGTTTTATCATTGATTCAAAAATTGATTCTTGGGCTTTCATTTGCTTGTGGTATTTTACCCTTGGAGGTGGTGAGTGGCCTGAGTGAGTGGAGGTGTCCAGGTGTCAGGGGAGTGGGGCAGCAACCTGGCTGCCTAAGCAAACAGGCTGCTTCTTGGGCCTAGAAAGAGCTTTGGGCTTGGGTTCAAGCTTCTGGCTTCAGAATTGGCTCCATTGCCTACTCCCTGGACAACTTTGGACAAGTCAGCTGATCTTTTTGAGTGTAGTTTCCTTGTCTGCAAAAGGAGGAAACTAAAACTCTTGAAATTTCGTGGTGAACTTAAAGTGAGGTACTGTGTGTAAAGATAGCCTGACTATAGTCATCACACCCTTACATCACCTTTACTAGGGACTGAGTCCACTTGCAGTGAATCACACTAGAGTTTCTGACAGCAGGGGTCTTTCCAATGTGTTGTATCTATGGCCACGGTTTCAGAGAGGCAAGCTGACCTTCCTGTTTCTGGTTGTTTATGTTTAAACGCAGCCAGAGTTTTAGTTACCATCACAAACTGTGAATGAAAAGGCCCTTCAACCCTCAGGTTTCCACTAAGTTGCCCTGAGTGACCTCTTATCTCATTTCCTGTGGTGTTAAGGGCATTGCTGGTTTCCCAAGAATCCTCGGTATTTTTAGCAGCTCTGTCAATGCTGGTCATCTTACATTGGTGTCCCCAGACCCGCTGGCAATATGGACTCAGAGTTGGGAAACTGAGTCCCCTCACGGGTCCTCCTCTGGCTGAACAATTCTGCAAGTGTATAAGTGAAAGTGTTAGTTGCTCAGTCGTTTCTGACTCTTTGTGACCCCCTGGACTGTAGCCAGCCAGGCTCCTCTGTCCATGGAATTCTCCAGACAAGATTTCTGAAGTGGGCTGCCATTCCCTTCTCCAGGGGATCTTCCTGACCCAGGGATGGAATCTGGTTCTCCTGCATTGTGGGCAGATTCTTTACCACCTGAGCTGCCAGGGAAGCCAACTCTGAAGCCAGCCAGATCTCTTTCCCCTCTGCTGCTGCTGCTAAGTCGCTTCAGTCGTGTCCGACTCTGTGCGATCCCATACACGGCAGCCCACCAGGCTCCCCTGTCCCTGGGATTCTCCAGGCAAGAGTACTGGAGTGGGTTGCCATTTCCTTCTCCAATGCATGAAAGTGAAAAGTGAAAGTGAAGTCGCTCAGTTGTGTCCGACTCTTAGCGACCCCATGGACTGCAGCCCACCAGGCTCCTCCATCCATGGGATTTTCCAGGCAAGAGTACTGGAGTGGGGTGCCATTGCCTTCTCCAGTCTACTGTGCCCCAAAGATACAAGACAACTTCAGGAGAGCTTGAGCTCAGAGACCTAGAAGGACATTGGAGCAGATTTGGGCTGGCTGCAGAGATACTTGGAATGAGGTTGGTGGGCTAGAACCTGTGTACATGCTGGCCTCTGTGGGGCTCACTGGCTGTGCTCTGCTGTTTGACTGCAGTGTCCTCCTTTACTAAGTACTGTGCACGTGCATGTCCTGGGTGACAACTTCTTCTGTGGCTTGCCTCCATGCCGCTGCTCCCTGTCTCTCCCCCGAACCAACCCCAATACAGAACCTTGGCTCTTTGGAAGCCATGTAACCAAACAGGACAGTTGATTGGAACAGTCTGGCTCTAGAGAGGTTACTAGACATTTGAGCTTCAGCTTCCTCCCTGTCTCACAATAGATACAAAAATTAACTCAAATTGGATCAAAGACCTATTGTAAGAGCTAAAACCACAAAACTCTTGGAAGAAAAAGCCACAAATCTATGTGACCTTGGATTAGATATGACACCAAAAGCACAAGCAATGAAAAATAACTTGGACATCATCAAAATTAAAAACTGTCGTGCTTCAGAGGACAAAAAGTGAAAAGACAGTCCACAGAATGAGAACTTTTGCGAATTATAGACCTGATAAAGGATTTGTATCCAGAATATATAAAGAATGATTAAAATTCTTATTAAAAGACACATCATATCATATCATATCATATCAGTTGCTCAGTCGTGTCCGACTCTTTGCGACCCCATGAATCGCAGCACGCCAGGCCTCCCTGTCCATCACCAACTCCCAGAGTTCACTCAGACTCATGTCCATCGAGTCAGTGATGCCATCCAGCCATCTCATCCTCTGTCATCCACTTCTCCTCCTGCCCCAATCCCTCCCAGCATCAGAGTCTTTTCCAATGAGTCAACTCTTCGTATGAGGTGGCCAAAGTACTGGAGTTTCAGCTTTAGCATCATTCCTTCCAAAGAAATCCCAGGGCTGATCTCCTTCAGAATGGACTGGTTGGATCTCCTTGCAATCCAAGGGACTCTCAAGAGTCTTCTCCAACACCACAGTTCAAAAGCATCCATTCTTCGGCACTCAGCCTTCTTCACAGTCCAACTCTCACATCCATACATGACCACAGGAAAAACCATAGCCTTGACTAGACGGACCTTTGTTGGCAAAGTAATGTCTCTGCTTTTGAATATGCTATCTAGGTTGGTCATAACTTTCCTTCCAAGGAGTAAGCGTCTTTTAATTTCATGGCTGCAGTTACCATCTGCAGTGATTTTGGAGCCCAGAAAAATAAAGTCTGACACTGTTTCCACTGTTTCCCCATCTATTTCCCATGAAGTGATGGGACCGGATGCCATGATCTTCGTTTTCTGAATGTTGAGCTTTAAGCCAACTTTTTCACTCTCCACTTTCACTTTCATTAAGAGGCTTTTTAGTTCCTCTTCACTTTCTGCCATAAGGGTGGTGTCATCTGCATATCTGAGGTTATTGATATTTCTCCCGGCAATCTTGATTCCACCTTGTGTTTCTTCCAGCCCAGCATTTCTCATGATGTACTCTGCATATAAGTTAAATAAGCAGGGTGACAATATACAACTTTGACGTACTCCTTTTCCTATTTGAAACCAGTCTGTTGTCCCATGTCCAGTTCTAACTGTTGCTTCCTGACCTGCATACAAATTTCTCAAGAGGCAGGTCAGGTGGTCTGGTATTCCCATCTCTTTCAGAATTTTCCACAGTTTATTGTGATCCACACAGTCAAAGGCTTTGGCACAGTCAGTAAAGCAGACATAGATGTTTTTCTGGAACTCTCTTGCTTTTTCCATGATCCAGCGAATGTTGGCAATTTGATCTCTGGTTCCTCTGCCTTTTCTAAAACCAGCTTGAACATCTGGAAGTTCACGGTTCACATATTGCTGAAGCCTGGCTTGGAGAATTTTGAGCATTACTTTACTAGCGGGTGAGATGAGTGCAATTGTGCGGTAGTTTGAGCATTCTTTGGCATTGCCTTTCTTTGGGATTGGAATGAAAACTGACCTTTTCCAGTCCTGTGGCCACTGCTGAGTTTTCCAAATTTGCTGGCATATTGAGTGCAGCACTTTCACAGCATCATCTTTCAGGATTTGGAATAGCTCAACTGGAATTCTGTCACCTCCACTAGCTTTGTTCATAGTGATGCTTTCTAAGGCCCACTTGACTTCACATTCCAGGATGTCTGGCTCTAGGTCAGTGATCACACCATCATGATTATCTGGGTCGTGAAGATCTTTTTTGTACAGTTCTTCTGTGTATTCTTGCCATGTCTTCTTAAAAGACACATAGCCTAATTTAAAAAATGGACAAAGTATCTCAATACACATTTCTCCAAAGAAGATATATGAATAGTTAATAAGCACATGGAA
Organism: Bos mutus; assembly: GCF_027580195.1. Lineage (NCBI taxonomy): Eukaryota > Metazoa > Chordata > Mammalia > Artiodactyla > Bovidae > Bos > Bos mutus. Next base: position 22,099,250 of record NC_091626.1, on the reverse strand, counting down.
AGATGCTCAACATCATTAGCCATCACAGAAATGCAAATCAAAACCACAATGAGATACCACTTCACACCCACTAGGATAACTGTAATAAAAAGGACAGATAATGACAAGTATTAGTAAGGGTGTGGAGAAGTTGTAATCCTCATCCACTGCTGTTGGGAATGTAAAATGGTGCAGATGCTTTGGAAAACAATCTGGCAGCTCCTCAAAAGGCTAAACATAGTGTTACCATGAAATGAAAGTGTGTTAGTTGCTCAGTCGTGTCCGACCTTTTCAACCCAATGGTCTGTAGCCACTCTCCTCTGTCCATGGGATTCTCCAGGCTAGAATACTGGAGTGGGTTGCCGTTTTCTTCTCTCTATGACCCAGCAATCCCACTTCTAGGTATATGTGATCAAGAGAAATTAAAACAGAAACTTATACAGGAGTGTTCACAATATCTCAAAAGTGTAAACAGCCCAAATGTCCATTAGCTGATGAATGGATAAAACGTGCCATATCCATATCATGGAATATTATTTGGCCATAAAAAGGGATAAAGTACGTACCACAACGTGGATGGACCTTGCAAACCTTACATGAAAGAAGCCTGTCACAAAAGACCACATGTTGTGTGAGTCCATTGTTATGAGATGTCCAGAAGAGGCAAATCTGTAGAGACAAGGAGGAGAACTGGTTCCCTGGTGCCTAAGGTCGGGGGAGATGGGCGAAGTTGGAGTGATGGCTCAAAGGTATGGAGTTTCTTTTGGGGGCGATGAGAATTCTGTAAAGTTAATTGTGATGGCTGCACAAGTTTGTGAATCTACTCAAAGCAATTGAACTGTGCACTTTAAGTGGGCTGAACTGTGTGGTATGTGTGAATTTTATCTCAAAGCTATTGTAATACAGGCAAGAGTAATATCTACCTCACTTGGGTACAGGGAGGATTAAAAGGGATACTGTATGTTAATCGTATAGCATGTGTGATGCGGCGGTGCCATAGCCGTGATGCCACACAGCGTGTATCGATGCTCCAGAATTAGTAGCTATGATGATTAATACCCCCGCCACTGGCCCTTTTAGGTCAATAGTGGCAAAAAAGCCAGGGTCTGGTTAGGGATATTTTCTCTCTCTCTCTTGTTGCTAGAGGCCCTGCAAAAGCAATGGGAGCAGCCTGGCAGGGTTTTGTATGGAACTTGGGAGGAAATATGGCATAATCCTGCTTATTCATTAGCATCCCCTGGTGAGTGTTTAAAAAACAATACCGAAATTCATCCCAGTGATTCTAGCTCAGTTGGTCTGGGTGGGGCCAGCAGGTGGCTCTGATCTGTAGCCATTGGTTGAAACCCACGTTACCTTATAAACTGGCCCAGGTCTTTGAAGGAGTAAAGACATTTGCCTTCAGGACAGAAGGATCACATGAGCAGTGGATTTTATGGTTTGAAAACTGCTTTACATAGATTATCTCCTTTGATCTCTTCAAAAACCTTATGAGCTAGATGTTTTTTTAGTACCACTAGTTGTTAGGGAACCAGCAGCTCAGAGAGATTAACTTGCCAGAGTCTCATTTTTAAGGCATAATTTTATCTAATCTTTTTTTTTTTTTTTTTTTTTAAGCAAGTTCTACACCCATGCTCATACCTGTTAATGATCAAATCTGACACTTTGGAGAGCACTGCCAAGGTGACATCTGGTGCCAGGTGGGTCTGTTTTGTTCAGAACAAAGGTCTTTCTGCTACTTCTCTTTACTGCTGAGCCTTGAGAGTGCAGGGCAAGCTGGAAGACCATTATTTATGTATGTATGTGTGTGTGTACTTATATAACACATACACACCCGTTTGCAACTACCGATTTATGTGTGCAGGGGAAACATAAGACAGGAATAATTTGGATCCTGAAGCTATCATAAACCTTCAACTTTCTCCCATAACCTCTGAGTTAAAGATTTTGCATCAACCAGAACTCATTTTTATATTCTTATTGAATGACTCTAATAAGTACATGATACAATTTGAGCCCCTTAATAAAATACCACCTTTATCAATTTAGTATATCGTTGTTGTTGTTCAGTTGCTAAGTAAGTCTTGTCCAACTCTTTGTGACCCCATGGACTGCGGCACACCAGGCTTCCCTGTCCTTCATGATCTCCCGGGATTTGCTCAAACTCATGTCCATTGAGTCAGTGATGGCATCCAGCTTTCTCATCCTCTGTTGTCCCCTTCTCCTCCTGCCTTCAATCTTTCCCAGCATCAGGGTCTTTTCCAATGACTCAGCACTATTTAAAGTCAGGCGCGGACCCAGTGGCATCTGGGAGTGTGTGAGAAGCACAGACTCCTGAGTCTCACCCTAAACCTACTAAAGTAGACTCTCTAGAGGGTGAAGCCCTTGAATCTGTGACATCAGAAGCCCTCCAGTAGGTTCTGATGTTCTCAGAACTGAACATTGCTTCCAGCTCTTACTGGTGATGGTTCTCTCGGAGAACGGCTACAAGGGCTTGAAGCCACATTTTTCTTCAAACCTATCTCAAGTTTCCTGGAGGAATCTGCATCATGGAGGAATACCATCATGTGGTATCTGGAGGAATACCTGGAGGAATACCATCATGTGGTATCTGAGTCTGTGTAAGGCAGGGTTGTTCTCTGAGTCTGCAAACACCTTAGCATTTCCAAAGCAGTTATTTCCAGGTCTTGAGATGTTCCTGCTGCCAGCATTCACACCCAAAGGGACTTCCCAATTAAACTGCTGAGCTTGTCAATAGGCCGGCTCCTTTATTGTTGTAGAAGGGAGAGAATCAGATATACTGTTCTGATGCCAAAGGAGCCTTCACTTGCTGTATCTGGCCCAGAGTTCTCAGCAGCTCTGGTCTGATAACTGGGGAGTGGGGGCTTTCAGCCCCCGTCATCTGTCTAGATGCTACGAAACCCTGCCTTCACCCACTATGAACTTTAACTGCAACCATTTCATTGTATAAGTCATGCATGGTGAAATCACCCTTCCAAGCTCCAGGCCAGGCATCCCTGGCTGTCAGTTCCTTTGACCACTGTCATCTGGATGGGATTTTTATTAGCTGGCTTTCTGTTTCCTCAAAATAGAGGTCTCCGTTTCACTCAGTGATTTCTTATCTGTGCCTCGTGTCTGAAAGAAATTGGCTGAAATCTGTATTTCAGCTGCACACCCTGCATACAGATTAAACGGAACTGCGTTGGAGTTTAATTAAGAGAATAATTAAGCCAAGGACCTTGTTTTTCACCTTCATGATGAAAGACGAATGACTTCCAATGCTTTAATAGGATGATGGCACTTGAAATGTTCTACTTTGGCCAACTCGGGACTTTCAGAACAGACCTGTTCATAAATATTCTTTGCAACAGCTGCATTTTCATTTAATTATAGACTGTCATTCAGTCACTTGCAGGGGCTCTTGTCTCTCTCTCTTTTTTTTGCCCTGTGCAATCAAGGTATATTACACGGCTCGTTGTTATTGCTATTGTTAAAGACCCAGTTTCTATTGTATGATTAACTCTTTTTGTGAAGAAAATGGATTTTCCCCTGTCAGGTATATTCTGCTTCTGACCATTCTTTTGGGGGTGGGGAGAATCTCATATGTGGAGGCTACTATTTCTGTCCTTTTCTCATCTTTTTGAAGTGAATGTCAATTGGGCAACAAAATTGATTGATTGCCTAGTGGGAAACCAAACCTCCCTAAACCATAAATATGAAACAGGCCTGGAATAGACAGATTTCAACAACAAAAAAGAGCCATCATTCTTCAAATAGCTCTTGTCCGCAAAAGGATTTCCCGGCAACCTTTGTCCCTTTTCTCTTCCTCTGCCTGAGCCAAGGTGATTATTGCCTCTATCTCCCAGCCTCCCCCTCACTTTCACAGTAACAGAGTTTGCCCTTCACTCAGCAGGGCCATCCACAGATGGGTGCCACCCTGCCCAGCTGGCTATTTCAGGCTTTGTTCCAAACACAATGCTGTCTTTTCTTAGTGGTAGAAACAGGCTGTTCTCCACTGCTTTTGAGAGAATGGCCCTTTCCTACTCTGTGCATAAACCAGCCTCAGGCCTTGGGTGGCCTATTTTTTTAGAGGTTCTCTTAACCCTGGAGAAGGTTTTGACTGAGGCCCATGAGGCAGGGGTCATGAGATGCTTCCTCTTACTGAGATGCAAGACCTCAGAGAAATCTGTTTGATTGGATCCCCTATGGCTCTAATGCAACAAGAAGAATAGGAGCGGGCTTTCATCCTAAAGAGGTATTCCCTGCTTCTTTCCAGAAAGCAGTGGGGTTCTGGGTGGTCTCACCACTGTCTGACCCAGAGACCTGCTTGGACTCACTCTGTTTCCCTGAACTTGAGTTTCCAGCCTTCGGATGCGGCAGGAATCAAGGATCTCTAGGTCTTCTTAGTTCCAGAACCTCAGGATGGAGAGTAGCTTGCCATCTTGCTGCTCCCCGCGCTTTCGTGCAGAGGCCCAGTGCCCTGAGCAGTCACCTCTCCACCTGTGCTCGCCCCCAGCCAGGAGAGCTGAGTACAGTGAATTGGCAGGTGCAGCCATTGCCTCTGCCAGCTCCTGTTCAGAGCCTTCACCTGGTGGTTGGCTGGGCTGGAGCTTTGAGTGAGCATGGCATCCAGATGTGTGGGTTTGCTTATAGGTGAGAGTGTTGGATTACAGCCTGACAGTGGGGGCAGTTGGAAAGGGCACTGGGTTGGGAGTCAGGAGTACTGGGTTCTTGTCCAGGTCCCCAGCTCTGGGGATCAGACCTCCCTTAAGCAAACGTTTATTGAGTGCTACTGATGGCCATAAACTCTACAAGGTGTGGGGCACACAGAAAGTCAACAAAATACGGACTTTGCCCTCACAGAACTCCCATTTTAGTGGAGGCAGAAACTAGGGCTAGAATACAGCACAGTAGAGGCCAGGATAAACTCAAAGTTCTCTGGAAGCCCAGAGCAGAGGAACACCTCCCCAGCTTGGAGGGGATGAAAATCAGGGAGGACTTCCTGTAGGAGGTCACACTTGAGCTGAATGTACAGCAATGAAACCAAGGGGACAGCAGAGGCAAAGGCATGAGGCCAGGGAAGTGTGAGGTATAGTAGAGGCTCAGTGTTGCAGGATGAGGGTGTGTAGGATAGGGATAGATGGGAGGTGAGACCAGGGCAGGTGGGGCCAAGTCACCAGGTGCCTTGTTGGGTGTATTAAGGAGCTTGGGCTTTATCCTGAGGGTAATGAGGAGCCCCTGAAGGTCAGTAACTGGATCAGATTTGCATTTTAGAAACTTCCCTCCAATGGCTGGAGTAGAGGATGGTTGTACACGGTCAGGAGGCCTCCCAGGAGGTGGAGCAGAAGAGAGAGAGATGGAGAGACAGAGAAACAGAGACAAGAGAAGAGAGAAAACCTGGAAAACGGCAGGGGGGTAGAGAGTGGAGAGCAAGTCTGAGGATGATATAGGATGTAGAATTGGATGGCTTGTCTGGTCAAAACTGGAGACAGGGGAGGGACAGGTGAGCGGGCGAGGCCTGTAACCGGGTGGGCAATGGTGCCAGCTAGGGTGGAGAAGAGAGATAAAGCCAGCAGTTGAGGACAGTCTGGATCGAGCATCCAGCAGATAGTGGATGTTTTGCCCTGAAAATAAAGACTTGGTTGGCATTCGAGAAGAGGTGGTGGCTGAAACCACTCAGTGCATATAGAGGGTCCTGGGCAGGGAGGTGGGCAGGGCCCACAGCCCCTGGCTCCCAGCAGCTGTGTTTATGTGGGAGAATGTCTGGTATGTTTGGTATCTGGGTGTTTACTTCCCAGGGTGCTCGTGGGTCCCTGGTGTTGAAATGTGGTTCCTCCACGGAAGGGGGAGGGTCCCAGCAGGCACGGCCAGGGCTCGACTTGGAGGCTTGAGGGCGGTCACTCAGGCCTGCCCACTGACAACTTGTGTGCCCTGAAGCACCCCCACCCTGCAGTCGGCCCCCAGGGCTCCTTTTATGCCAGGTTCTCTCTGTGTGGGAGGTGGGCCCGGGGCAGCACTGGCTTCACCTAGAAAGACAGGGCAGCTGGAATTTTCAGAGCCCTTCCTGTGTCCCCAGCTCTGGGATGAGACTTAAGTCGTCATGGCAACCCTGTGCAGCACGGCTCAGTATCCTCCTTGTACAAGTGATGCTCAGACAGGCTGAGGGACTTGCCCGGAGCACTTTTTTAAAAAATGTTTATAGAAAATTTTATTCAACATATAACATCTTCCAGCCAAAAAAAAAGCAATACACAGGAAGAGTTGGTGTACAGAGCTGCTAGGGTAGACCCAGGCCGTCAGACCCCAGAGTTCACGCTGACAACATTGATGCCCCGAGTCTCAGATAAGCCCGCTTCTCTCTGCCTGGGAGAGTTTTCAGTCTAAGATAAGTCTTTCAGCCCTTCAGTACTCTGCTTAGCACTGCGGGTTTGACTTGATTTTTCCCTCTCGGTTTCGGCTGGGCACCTGCCTCACTGTCCTTTTCTCTATTGTTTTGTCCATTGAGAATTTCTGTGTTTGCCATGCCTGGGGTTACCGAGTGTCACTGCTCTTTCTTATCCTGATTCTTTGAGGGTCTGTAAGAAAAGACCCTGATGCTGGGAGGGACTGGGGGCAGGAGGAGAAGGGGACGACAGAGGATGAGATGGCTGGATGGCATCACTGACTTGATGGACATGAGTTTGAGTGAACTCCGGGAGTTGGTGATGGACAGGCAGGCCTGGCATGCTGCGATTCATGGGGTCGCAAAGAGTCGGACGTGACTGAGTGACTGAACTGAACTGAAGATACATATTTGGAAATGCTTATGAAATGTCAGGATTCAAAAATCACATCTGGGTGACTTGCCACCGTGTGAGAGCCACGTGGCTGGCAGACAGGGCCTGAGAGTCATGACTGGAGCGGGGTGGGCCCCCCTGCTGTAAACTATGCTGCTTTTGTGCTACACTCTTGTGTTAATTGCGCAACAAATATGCTTTACTTAAAAATACCCAGGCAGATATATGAAATAAATAGCCAATGGGAATTTGCTGTGTGACCCAGGGAGCTCAGGCCAGTGCCCTGTGACAACCTGGAAGGGGTGGCATGGGGAAGGAGATGGGAGAGGGATTCGGGGCGGGGAGGGGATACATGTATACCTGGGGCTGATCCATGTTGTTGCATGGCAGAGGCCAACACAATATTATCCTCCAGTTAAAGCACTTATCCTTCGATTAAAAAAAAAGAAATACCCAGGCAGGAAAAAATAAAACGGTCATTGTCCTCACAGTTAGATGCTTAATAGTTCCATCCCTGGGCACGGAGCTGAAAGGCTCAGTCGGGGTCTTGTTACCAAGACCACCCGCCCTTCGAAGAGCAGAAGATGCTCAGGCCCTGGGCCCCAAAGGCCTGGATTCGAAGCTGTCACTGCCCTTTGGGCAGCCTTGATGTCTTGATATCAAGCTTGATATCATGAGTTTGCACATCTATGAAAGTGAGGAAGATAGTAGGCCTGTCCTGCTTGGCTTCCTGAGACCATTTAACCCCCAGGGCCCCGAATCCCCAGGGTTTCCTTCCTGCTGAGGTGACCCACCTCTCTTTGCTCAAGAGCTCGTCTGCATCCAGGCTCTGCCGCTTTCCCAGGTCTTCTAGAAGCATTGCTCCTGGGTAGGCCTTCTCTCCTGGATTCCTGGGGACCACCCTCTGCACACCTGGCATCACCTGACTTCACAAGAGCGGGACCCTGGTGTCACACGTATCTTTCAGTGGCAAGAGGCAGAAACCTTCTCCAGCTCCCTGAAAGCCAATGGAGGAATTTCCAGGGTAGATTCAGATTCATCATGGACCCCGAGGAGACGAAGCACAGTCAGGCCTCTGCAGGGGTGGAATCAGCGTTCCTGTCTGTCTGCTGTCTGTCCCTCTGTCTGTCTGTACCATCGGCCTGTGGCCATGTCTCTGGGTTTCTCTCTTTGTGGCTCTGCCCCGTACTCTCTGTCTCTCTCTCCACCCATCTTGTTTCTCTGTGTTCTCTGTCTTCCCTGTATGTGTCTCTACCTTTCTCTGTCTGGAGCTCCCTCTGTCTCTCGGTGTTTGGACAGGATGCGGCAAGCCAGATGCCCAGCGTGTGACATTTAAGGAGACACCCAGCCTCCGGGTGCTGACCCTGCCCTGGCACAAGCTCCAGAGATGAGCACCTCCTTAAATCTGTGCCCTGGGCCCCTTGCTCACCACACCCTGTCCAGGCTGTGCTTCTCTCACTCTCTCGCCCATCCCCTCTCTTTTTTCGACTCGCTCCTGTAACCGAATGTCTGTTTCTGTCTCGACTCGCTCCTGTAACCGAATGTCTGTTTCTGTCTTGCCGGGTGGTCTCTGCTCATCTCAACACATCAGCAGCCTGATCCTTCTGCTTCTCTGGGTTGAAATTGATTGTCCAGCCTGCATACCCTCCGGCCCAGCAGTTTAGTTTCAGATTTCCTCTTGGTGAATACAGTCCAGCTCAGGTCAGCCACTCATACCACATACAGTCAGCTAGAGCAGGGGCCAGGGTTGCCCTGGGCTTCCTCGGGGGACTTGAGAACAGGCTGTCTGAGGAGGGACTGCTCAACAGTGAGGGCCTCCTTGGCCGTGATCCGGACCCCCAGGTCTGGCCCTCCAAGGTGGAGGATGGTGCAAGGGCCCGCCACCACCTCCACCCCATCACTGCCAGAACACAGACAGCTTTGTCCTCGGGCCGCCCTGGGAATTGAAGAAACCCAGAGCCAGAACCCAGCTGAAGGACAAGGAACGATCTGCTTGCTCCACCCGCCTGCCCCCACTCACCCCACCCCGACTATGGTTTTTCAAAGTCTTGAAGCTCAAGCTGCCTCCTCCTCAAACACGCTGGATCCTCCAGCTGTGTCTGCAGAAAAAGTCATCATCTCCCGTTCAGGGTTCCGGTTTTAGATGTTGGAGTCGTGTGCGGCGAAAACACGGCACTGTCTCTCACCCACGCGGGACCAGATGCCTAGAGGATCTAGGAGAAGGCAGCAGCCTCAAGCCCGGGGGGAGGGCCGAGCCAGTCTCCAAACAGCTCCAGGCAGAGGGTGCAGCCCATGCAGGCCCTGTGAAAGGAGCCAGAGGGAGCCCATGGGGATGCAGGCCTGAGGGCACTGCCCAACCCTTGTCTTCCTTCAGGCAGGAACTCAGCTTCTCTTTTCTCTGAGCCCTCTGGGGGGCTTTTAAAGAGCCGCAGGAGGACTGGGGGGAAATACAGCACAGTTTCAAAGGGGAAAGTGTGGCGAAGGGGTTGTGCAGCCATTTCTTGCTTTATTGGGTCGTGTGAGCCAAGGCAGGACACAGGCATGGGAAAGGCCCAGGCGTGGGCTTGGAAGCCAGCGGTGCTATGGGTACCGGGATTTTGGGGCTTAAGTACACATAGCCTGATGCTCTCACGTCCTGCATGGGATTCGTGCACTCGCCACAGCCATAGGGAGCTTCCCTGATAGCTCAGTTGGTAAAGAATCTGCCTGCAATGCAGGCAGAGACCCCGTTTTGATTCCTGAGTCGGGAAGATCTGTTGGAGAAGGGATAGGCTACCCACTCCAGTATTCTTGGGCTTCTGCTGTGGCTCAGCTGGTAAAGAATCCCCCTGCAATGCGGGAGACCTGGGTTTGATCCCTGGGTTGGAAAGATCCCCTGGAGAAGGCAAAGGCTACCCACTCCAGTATTCTGGCCTGGAAAATTTCATGGACTGTCCATGGGGTTGCAAAGAGTCGGACACGACTGAGTGACTTTCACTGTCTTTCACTTTCACAGCCATAGGTGGCCTGCATCCCAAATCCTGACTCCGTCTTCAGGCCAGTGTGTTTCTGGGGAAGGCAGGACCCGATTCCCAAGCTTTGCTGGCCTCCTGCAGACAGAAACATGAGGCCATCCCTGGTGGAGAAGGCTCCTTAGAAGCCCTGGAGCAAAGGTTATGCAGATACAGGCAATAAATCACTTTTGTAATTATAGAATTTAAGCCTGTGGCATCTTTCTCTGAATCTTTCATTCCATTCATTCATTTGACTAACATTCGCTGTGCCCCTCCTAAGTGCCACGTTCTGTGCCAGGTGCTGGGGTTACCCGGGTCCCCCGTCCTCCAGACTAGCAGGGAAGGCAGCTACCTATGGAAGCTGAGAATTACGGTGGGGTATGATGGAGGTTCTTCCAGCAGGGAACTCAAAGGGCTGTAGCACTGAAAAAGCAGTTAATTTTTTCTTTTTTTCTTTTTTTAACCAAACTTTAGACTTTTTATTTTGTACTGGGGTATAGCCGATTAACAATGTCGTGGTAGTCTCAGGTAAACAGCAAAGGGACTCAGCCATACTTGTATCCATTCTCCCCGAAACTCCCGTCCCATCCAGGCTGGCACATATTGTTGAGCAGGCTACTGTGTGCTACACAATAGGTGCTTATTGGTTATCCATTTTACATGTATCAGGGTACACATGACCATCCCAAAGTCACTAACTACCTTTACCCGCTGGGTACCATAAGTTCGTTTTCTAAGTCTGTGAGTCTTTCTGTTTTGTAAGTAAGTTCATTTGTATCATTTTTTTTTCCACATATAAGGGATGGCATGTGATATTTCTCCTTCTCTGTCTGACTTACTTACACTCAGTATGACACTCTCTATGTCCATCCATGTGGCTACAAATGGCATTATTCCATTCTTTTTAATGGCTGAGTAATATTCCAATGTATATATGTACCACATCTTCTTTATCCATTCTTCTGTTGATGGACATTTAGGTTGCTTATATGTCTAGGCTTCCTGGAGGAGGGCATGGCAACCCACTCCAATATTCTTGCCTAGAGAATCCCATGGACAGAGCCTGGTGGGCTACCATGCCTAGGGTTGCAAAGAATTGGATATGACTGAAGCAACTGAGCACAGCACAGCATGTCTTGGCTATCATAAACAGTGGAAAAAGCAGTTAATTCAATCTGGGGAGTCAAGGGAGCCTTCCTGGAGGAGGTGGCGTTTGCTCTTGAGGGTTGTAAGAGTTGACCAATAGGAAAGGAAGGTTATCTCAGGAGGCCTGGTAGACTTGGAGAAGGTGAAACATTTGGAGTCTAGGGTGAGGGTAGGAGGGGACCGATGTGGCTGCAGAGGGCAGGAGGAGCAGCCCCCCCATCTGGGTGTCATCCTGGTTCAACTGATGTCTTAAACTTCCAGCGCTGAGCCTCTTTGTGTCTGCTGCTTGCGCGGCTTCCGTTGTCTTCCAACTTTATGTAGGATGAGGCCCTCCACAGAGGTAGAGGAGGGAGCCAGCTCTTGAGGGACAGAGGCTGTATCTCCCAGGTTCTGCCAGAACCCGGGGTTTGCTCTGGGAGAGGGGCCGGAGGCCCTGCGCGTCTGGCAGGGCCCAGGTTGCACACATCACCTTGGCAGTTTGTGGGCAAACCCTCTCAGCCGAGGGGAGGTTGCACTGCCAGCCACTTCCTCCAGTTCCTTCCCTCTGCCTGTCGTCACGGTTACCTCGGCCTTGTTGGGGGTGAGGTAGAGGTTGGGCGGAATCAACTTTGTCCGGGTTTCTATTTCCCCAGATGCGGGTCAGCCAGAGGAGCTGTCACTTCTGGTTCAGTTTCAAAGGAGGCCAAGGGGCTGGGAGGTGCTTGGGTGCGGCCGTGTTGACAGGGCACCTCTCCAGCCAGCCTCCCAGGCCGGGAGGGCGTGGGTCAGGGAGAAGCTCCAAGGTGGTGAACCAGGAGATGGGGCGGCCCCTGCCAGGGCCTATGCCGGGGGCCGTGGGTGCTGGTCTCCGGCTCACCCCTTGGTCCTGAGTTCCCGGAGCATGCCGGGAATGCAGGCAGGGAGGCTGTTTATTTTCCTGGCCTGCAGCCCTTTTGGGCCGAGACCTTGTTCCAGGCCTCAGGCTGCCAGAAGCACCCCCACTGGTTCCAGAAGTGAGAGGGTTGGCAGGCCCAGGCTGCCCGACGACTTCTCCAGTGGCCTCGGACTCTGGGCCACGTCCAGCCCGGCCGATCCTGTGGGTCGTCCAGAATCCCCTAGCAAGCAGTGGACCACGAGAGGCTTCACGTCCAAGTGATCCTGATGGGCTGGGGCTGTGGTCAAGATCAGGTTGGGTGAAGTCGGAGAAATCAGAGTGGGAAGCCTGACTCTATCATCTCCTTGCTGGAGGGGCTTGGGCAGACTGCGCAGGTGAACCTTAGTCTCACTGTCTGTGAAGTGGGGCAGTCAGGGAACTTCCTCATCAGACTGTGATGTGAGGATTATAGGACCTATGTTGAGAGCACTGAACAAAGAGGGCAACAGATGGCAGCTCTTGTTATTATTAATGATATTAAACAGTAATAACCACAGCTCTGGAAGTCCATATTGGCAGGCAGTGAGCCTCTTCTCTCCCATTCAGTGGGCCCTGTTTCACACATGATAAGATTCCTAGTGTGTGTGTGTGTGTGTGTGTGTGTGTGTGTGTGTGTGAAAGTCACTTAGTCATGTCCGACTGTTTGTGACCCCATGGACTGTACCCAGGCTCCTCTGTTTGCGGAGTTCTCCAGGCCAGAATACTGGCGTTGGTAGCCATTCCCTTCTCCAGGGGATCTTCCCAACCCAGGGATCGAACCCAGGTCTCTTGCATTGCAGGCTGATTCTTTACCAACTGAGCCACCAGGGAAGTAAGTCTAGAGATTCAGAAGCCTCCTCTGTCTAGGTCCTGAGAAGGGCACTTTGGGGAGCCCCTGCAATCTTGGGGTGCAAGTGGGTATCCTGGAGAAAGAAAATGCAGAGGCAGCGTGCGTGTGTGATCAGTTGCTCAGCCGTGTCTGACTCTTTACCATGCCAGGGACTGCAGCCCACCAGGCTTCTCGGTCCATGAAATTTTCCAGGCAGGAATACTGGAGTGGGTTGCCATTTCCTTCTCCAGTGCATTGGCAGAGGGAAGGACGAACCTGGTGAGGGGTGGGAAGACTGCTCCATCATCAGGATAGAGCTGAGGGTTCGGAAGGACCTGAGAGGGAGGACAGGGAGTGAAAATGGGTGGAGCAGAAGGTAAAATCAACACTCATGCTCAAGGTGTTTTGAAAGGAAATGCCTGGGAGCTGCTGGCCTGGAAAACAGTGCCCAGAGGCTCGGGCCAGGCCAGAGAACAGACCGCCTGTTGGGTGTCACCTCTGAGTGAGGCGATCGCCAGGCTCCAGGCCTCCTGAACTCTGGCAGAACCCATGTGGCCCTGCCCTCCTGGGATGCTGATTCCTCCCCGGGATGCCCACCTGCTTCGTGAGCATCCTTGGGACCAGCTGGGAACCACTGCATCCCACCTGCCGAGAGGCCAGTGGGCTGGCAGGGCTGCTCACTCATGGTTAGGTCATCCGTCTGTCCATCTATCTGAGTCTTGGGAGGGCAGCCAGCCGCCAGGCTTGCCTCAGTGTCTCATCTGTGGCTCTTTGCCCCCACAGCTAGACGAGGAAGAGGAGCGGAGGAAACGGCGTCGGGAGAAGAACAAAGTCGCGGCGGCCCGATGCCGGAACAAGAAGAAGGAGCGGACGGAATTTCTGCAGCGGGTGAGGCGGGCAGTGGCCAGGGTGGGCCCCGGCCTTGTCCTTTAGAGGCTTGTGTGCTGGTAGCCCAGGAGACAGCATCCTGGGCCTGCGGAATCAATGCATGCTCACTGGCATCAGCCTGGGCGGCCACGACCCCTCTGTTCCTACCCTCCACTCCTATCCAGTGCCCCCTCCCTGAACTGAGATGACCCAGGGGGCAGCCTGATCACAGGAAGGCCAGAGCCTATGGAAGGAGCCAAGTTCCCCGCCTCCAGCTGAGGTATAGATCCTCGGCGCTGAGGGCCCAGGTGGCCCAGGACAGGTACTCCCCATGCTGGTGCACTGAGGGCTCCCAAACTTGTCTGGCGTGGGTGCAGATGAAGTTGGTGATGGCTCCCTGCACGGGGGCAGTGCATGCAACCATGGGGCAGAAAAAAACCCCTCCCTCAAGTGCAGAAAGCTCTTCTGGCCCTGACTCCCATCAGCCTGGACTCTGTCCCACCAAAGCTGACATCCCCCTACTCACCCCCAGCTCTTGGCTGCTGCCTCCAGGACCACAGAAGTCAGCTCTGCACACCGAGGCGAGTGGAAGGCTGCCTTGCCTCATGGCCCTCAGAGCACACCCCTGCCCTTTCATTTGGAATGTGTCAAACAGGCATTTGTTCCTTCTTCTGTCCCTTAGGATTTCCCTCCTATTTTTGTTTTTCAGAAATGGTTGATGACTTTGAAGGGACATGACCAAAACGCTAATTGGTCCCAGCCAGTGGTCTCCAGCCTCCCCACTCCCAATCTGTTGTTGGTTTCTAAATAACAATAGTGACAGTGCAGAAGAGTCATGTCCCAGGTCAGGCTGCCTTCTACAGTGAGCCGCAGTTAACAGTGGCTGCTGACGTTTGTGACGGAGAAGGCAGTGGCACCCCACGCCAGCACTCTTGCCTGGAAAATCCCATGGACGGAGGAGCCTGGTGGGCTGCAGTCCATGGGGTCGCTAAGAGCTGGACACGACTGAGTGACTTCACTTTCACTTTTCACTTTCATGCATTGGAGAAGGAAATGGCAACCCACTCCAGTGTTCTTGCCTGGAGAATCCCAGGGACGGGGGAGCCTGGTGGGCTGCTGTCTATGGGGTCGCACAGAGTCGGACACGACTGAAGTGACTTAGCAGTAGCAGCAGCTGACATTTGTGAAGTGCGGCCCTGTGCGAGGCGCAGTGTGCGTTTTATTGCGTTATAGCTGTATGAGGTAGGGGCCTGCGTTATTCTCAGTCTGCTGATGGGGACACTAAGGAAGGCACGGGGGTTAAGTAACTTGCCCAGGTCACTCAGCAGTGACCTGGGAGAACTGAGATTCGGCCTGAGGCTAATTTCAGAGCACCTGTCTTCAGCACTCTGCCCTACTGGCTCTCATCCATTCATTCCTGGGTTTGCTCATTCGTTCTTTTGCTTGTTTATTGATGTGTGGACAAGCAGTGTCAAGCGTATACTGAGTGCCTGGTCCTGTGCTCGGTGTGCTGGGCACACACCACCCAGGACTAGTCCTGGTCCCTCCTGTGGGAGCTGGAGAGGCGAGGCCAGGTTGGCCTGGGTTTTCTCTGGAGGTCGATGGGTCTCTTCTCATTCTTGCAACAAACAGAGAACAAATCGGAGGTCACGGGTGTCAGTGCCTTGGGGCTGTGTGTGCACCTCCGGCTGTGAGCGTTTCAGCAGGGGAACAGTCAGTATAGGTGGGACTTAGACTCTGGAGCTGGAAGCCCCTCAGAAGGGATGGTGGACAGACACCAAGAGGGAAGGTTTCAAGAAATTTCTAAGACACGGGTCTCACATAAGCCTTTAAGATGGATGGAGTGTCACACACCTCATTTCCAGCCCTGAGAGCCTGCAGAACTGGGCAGGGCACAGAGGGAACACTCATATTCCAACCCCGCCTTCCAGGGCCTGTCAGACAGCCAGCAGGCAAGGTGTGCCAAGTGAATGCACACCAGTGACACACTAGTGTCACCAACGGTCAGTGCCAGATGAGCGGGCAAGCTGCTCTGTGCATTCCAGTGACATGGTCTGAGCACCTACTGTGTGCCAGGCATTTCCTGGGTCCCGTTTATTCTCATTCCACTGAGCACCCTGCCGATCCCCCTTTTAGACACGTACCTGTAGCACAGAGAGGTCAAGTTCCTTGCCCGAGGTTACCACTGCCAGCGTGCAGTGGAGTCAGGGTTCATCCATCCGTTTGCTGACCCATCCATCCCTCCTCAGTGCCGAGTGAGTGCCCGCCGCACAGTGGGCCCGCAGGCCGTGGCTGCAGGGGTGGCAGGGGAAAAACAGGGATGGGATGTGTGCTGAGCATGAGGTTGGGCGAGCCCGGCGGGGCGGGGCTGTGAGCACAGATGGGGGCAGGGAGGGGCGGCTGTCCAAGTCGAGACTGCAGAACGACTCCTGATGGGTACATAGACCAGGGGCGGGAGCCCACTTAGGGAGGGACAGTGCTGGAGGGGTCACCACCAACAGCCAAAGCGCAGGCCAGAGGCTGAGGTGTCGTTTAAGGTTGCGGTGATGGGATTGAAAAGAACGCCGGTGTGGCTAGAGTGCAGGATCCACGGAGAGAAAGGGGCCCAGAGCCTTCGCGTGTGGGGTGGTCCCTGTGCCGTCTTGTCCGGGGCAATCCCGCTTTAACTAAGCCTGTTGTCCTGGCCTGGTTATTAAGAGCACCCTCTTTCACTCTCATGCCCTGTCCCTTTAGGATGAAGGAGTGTGCAGTGCAGAGAGCCATGGGAGGGTTTCAGGAGGAGAGGGACACACCCTGTTGCTATGGTTACAGCAAGGGGCGTGGACTGGCCCCCCCCTCCCCCCCGCCCGAGTGGGCAGATCGGTTACATCGCTGTGTTATCCCCCAGGGAGGAGAAGGCAGCTGTTGACCAAGAGAAGTGCATGGCCTTGGGGTCTGGGAGGGGGGCCTGGACAGTTCTGTTGGGGCCCACGCCCAGCCCCTCACCATGCTCCCCTCCTCCCCTCTGACCATGGAGGCTGAGGCCACGTGTAAGGGTTAAGGCCCAAAGGCGGAGGCTGTGTGGACAGTCCGTGCCTGATGACATGAGGGATTCTCTTGTCGTTTATTTTTTAACATGTCAAATATATACAAGGCTCAGAGGTACAAAGGTGTATGTGTGTGTATGTGCACACACGCACACACACACGTGCGTACACACATATGGGCTTCTCAGGTAGCACTGGTAATAAAGAACCCTCCTGCCAACGCAGGAGACGTAAGAGACGCAGGTTGGCCCCTGGGTCAGGAAGATCCCCTGGAGGAGGGCACGGCAACCCACTCCAGTATTGTTGCCCGGAGAATCCCATGGACAGAGGCGCCTGGCAGGCTGCAGTCCAAGCATCGCACAGAGTTGACGTGACCGGAGCGGATGCGCACACGTGCACGCAAACACACATATATGTACAATATCACAAGTCACCCTCCCATCCTTGACCCCTGGGGACTCGTCCAGGCTAGGCTATTTCTGTGGCATCTCACATGTCATCTGCCTCGACCAGGCAAGGCCCTGAAGGAGGCAAGAGGCAGGCCTTTGGGTCAGATCCCTTGCCCTGCAGGTCCCAGGGCCACCTGAGCACCTCTGCTGTCCACGGGCAGGAGCAGTGGCTGCTGTGGGGCCGCCTCTGCAACTCCACTGGGCCGGACACGGTTCCCTGGGAGAGGGCAGCAGTTAACACCATCGCACGCTCCCCTGGTGCACATGGCTCTTCAAGGCCCCTCTCTCCTTGACGGCCACAGTGACTCTGGGAGGAGGCAAGGCAGCCACATCCACTTGCTCAGATTCTGAGACTCGGAGAGATTCACACAGTGGCCAAGTCAGGATGGGGACCCAGAGCTTCCTCCCCTGCCCGGCCCTCTACTCACCCTCCCCCTGGGGATCTTGTTCACAGCAGCCTAGCTGGCAAGCGGCAGAGTCAAGATTTTAATTCAGGCAGGGCTTTGGGGCTCAGAAGTCTGCATCAGGCTATTTTTTTTTTTTTACAGAAAAAAAACGTTGGGAAGTGGAGCTGTATTTTAAGTACATTAGGGTAACTTTGAAAAATAAGAGTCAGAGAATCTTCATGCTGAAAGTCCCCTGGGCCAATCATATTTTCTGTGGGGGTGGGGGAACTGAGGCCCAGAGAAGGGAAATGACTTGGCCAAGGGCACACTGCTGGGACACCTCAGCCCCTCACCCTGTATTTTCTCTACTGCCTTCACTGACTGCCACAGAGGAGACAGAACCTCCTTCACATGCATTAATTCCATTCTGAAATGACAAATGGTTTCATTTTCTCCAAGGCAGTAAATATCTACCAGAGGCAAAACGATAAACAAAAATGCAAGCAGAGTTGTTCACTTCCTAATTAAGGTGTGAAGATCCTAGCCCATGTTGATTGAATTAATTAGGAAAACAGATTAGGTAATTGTTGTTCTAAAACCACAAACCACTTCTACAATCACGGCTAAAAAAAAGATTTTTCAAAACTCAGTTTATACTTACCCAGTAAATAAGTATGTAGCATCAACTAATAAAACAGAAGAAAATCAAACAACAGAGCAGCTAGTTACAGCCTGACAGTCAGACTGTCAAAGCGCAGGCTATTCCATGATGTACCCGTACATTTTCAAACCAGCAGAATGTCATGCCATTGCTATGATAAATGCATGGGGAAGCCAATTAGGCACCCCACTTGGTCTTTTTGTGTGATACAGATGTGAGGTGGGTGTGATGTCTTCTCAAGGGCGAGGATATGTGTGTAAGCCTGCCAGACCCTGCCCCTGGCATGTCCCATTCTAACTTCCATTTCCAGCACAACCCAGCCCTTCCTCGTCCTGCCCACCGCCCTCCAGAACTGCTGCCACCTCCCTGCTTCCTTGGACCCTCCCCCATGCTCACAGGCTACTGTCTACCCACCGCCCACTCTGCAGACGCAGGCAGTCTCCCAGACCTGCCAAGTTTTCTTGGAAACGGCCTCCTCCTCTGCTTCTCCTCCTTTGCTTCTTCATCCCCCCTTGCTTGTGGCTTAAAGCAAAAATTCCTTAAGCCTCCCTAACCCTTGGTTTACAAAGTACCTTTCCCACTTGAAGTCATTTAATCCCCCACGATCATCGTTTTTTTTTTTTTTTGCAGAGGAGATAACTAGGGTTCAGGGAAGTTAGGAAACTTGCTCTTGACTCTGATTTCCAAACCCCGGGTCTGGCTCTAAACCCACCTTCCCAGCTTGGTGCCCTGATAGGTCCAAAAGTGACGTGTGGCCATCCGGGAGGATTTTTAGTCTCTTAAATGCGTCTGACGCGCTCCCGCGTCTGCATCCTGGTTCACTCAGAGCTCGCTTCTTGAAACATCTTCCCACTCTCCCACTGACTTTCTCTGCTCAACCAGAGTCAACCCATTTCTCCAAACCCAAGATCAGACCTGGTCATTCAGCCCACTCTCAGAAGGTCTTCTAGACCCTGGAGGGCTGATGGCACTTGATAAGCTCTGCCTGGCTGTCTGGATCCTTCTCCCCCTTGAGTGGAAGCTGCACACGATCCATGTTACGGGCTCATGGACCTCGGGGCCCCTTAGAGGGTTCACTGCACAAAGCAGGTTCTCTGCACTTGCTCCTGGGTGGATGGATTGAACCGAGACTCCTAGAGGCAGCAGCTCAGAGGATTTGAAGTTGGAGCTTAAATTGTGTCTGGGGGGAACCAGATGGTCAGAGACATTCCCATAGTCACCAGCTTGTAGACCCAGTGAGCAGGCAGCCCCTACCTGCCCCAGATTCATGGTTCCACATGGGGTCTCTCCTGCCTTCAGAGGCTGTCTGCTTGGGGTGTTAGGAGAACAGTGGACCAGCCTGGCTTCCCTGTCGCCCCTTGTCCCGCTAAATCCAAAACCACCCTAGCTGGCTTTCGGTATTTTCCCCCCCTGAGCATTTTTTCCTTCTTTGAGGCTTTTCTCCCTCAGCGTCTTGTCCCGAGGACTGCACATCTCAGCAGTTGTGAGTCCCCAGGCGCTGTGCTGCTTCCACAGATATGAGTACAAGGAACAGCTCAGTCAGCCTGGCTGGTGTGGGGAAGACAGCAGCCCTGAGGCCAGAGGCCCTGGGGATCTCTCAGCCCCGGCAGGGAGGGGCCACTCAGCCCATCACAACCACAGCCCGTTCTTTGTCGGATGCGGGTTGCCTGGGCCTGGCAATGGACCGGATGCTCCTTGTGCGCTAAAGGATGACTAGGAGCATCCCTGATCCCTACCCTCTGAATTCCAAGGGCGCCCATCCTCCCCAGTTGTGACAACACTAAGTGTCTCCAGACACTGTCAAATGTCTCCTGGGAGGCAAAATCGCTTCTAGTTGGGAATGACTGGTCTCAACCTTTGCCAGCCTTTGGGTGAATTCCAACCTCCACACTGGTTATATGTTTTTAGATAGAGTCCAGGAAATACCAATTCAGGCGCTTCCGTATTTTACCGTGTTGACTCCCGAGCATTGAACTGGTGTGCCCATCACCTCTCCACATCACAAACTTGTAAGTAAGTAAGTGAAAGTCGCACAGTTGTGTCCGACTCTTTGCAACCCCATGGACTGTACAGTGGGAGAAGGCAATGGCACCCCACTCCAGTACTCTTGCTTGGAAAATCCCATGGATGGAGGAGCCTGGTAGGCTGGGGTCCATGGGGTCGAGAAGAGTCAGACATGACTGAGTGACTTCACTTTTCACTTTCACACATTGGAGAAGGAAATGGCAACCCACTCCAGTGTTCTTGCCTGGAGAATCCCAGGGACGGGGGAGCCTGGTGGGCTGCCGTCTTGGGGTCGCACAGAGTCGGACACGACTGAAGCGACTTAGCAGCAGCAGCAGCAGCAGCAGGACTGTACAGTCCATGGAATTCTCCAGGCCAGAATACTGGAGTGGGTAGCCTTTCCCTTCTCCAGGGGATCTTCCCAACCCAGGGATCGAACCCAGGTCTTCCGCATTGCAGGCGGATTCTTTACCAGCTGAGGCACAAGGGAAGCCCAAGAATACTGGAGTGGGTAGTCTATCCCTTCTTTAGTGGATCTTCCCAACCCAGGAATTGAACCAGGGTCTCCTGCATTGCAGGCAGATAGATTCTTTACCAACTGAGCTCTCAGGGAAGCCCCATGAGCAAGAAAACTCCCCATAAATCAAGTCAACATCCTTTCCTCACCCTGGAGCCTCTCCAACTGAACTGGAAGTTCTCTGGAAATCTCACTTGGGGTTATTTAAAACCACATTTTGGATCCAGAAGGGTGACTATTGATTGCCTCCCAGTGGGCAAAGATTCTAGCTAACAGGGTATAAGGAAGAGACTCCTTAAATAATCATAGACCGATAACCAGGAAGCACATGTTTTAGGAGAAATTACGTGACCACACTGGGCTTGTGGATGCCACAGGCCAATATATCCCCAACATGCATTTATCACACATAAAGCACTTTCTGTGGCACTGCCATCGTGGGCCACCTCTAACCTCTCTGTGGACCCTCCACGCATCTGCTCTGGATCCACTTGGCCTCCATTCTTCTCCCACCCTTTGTTTTTTGTGCAAAGGTCCTGAGGCAGAAGAGTGTTTGCTATATTTGAGCAACAGCAAGGAAGCCCCTGGGCTTCCCCAGTGGCTCAGTGGTAAAGAATCCACCTGCCAATGCAGGAGATGGGTTCAGTCCCTGGGTCAGGAAGATCCCCTGGAGAAGGAAATGGCAACCCACTCCAGTATTCTTGCCTGGAGAATTCTACGGACAGAGGAGCCTGGCAGGCTACAGTCCATGGGGTCACAGAGAGTCAGATACGACTGAAGCAGCTAAACAACACCAGCAACACAAAGGAAGCCACTGTGGCTGGAGTGGATTGAGTAGGGGAGGAGAGGGGAACATGAGCCAGGCTGGCCCCAGGATATACCCTAGATTCATCCCACTAACAACACAGGCCAGTGTCTGGTATGACGGGCAGGACCTGAACAAAATCAGTTACTCCAGGGGACTCTGTAGCAGATTCTGTGCTTCTCCAGGGGGAAACTGACAGAAAATAGACAAAGGCCAGCCTGGAGCGCCCTGTGACTACCTAGGTGGAGAGCTTCTCCCTGGAGCTGGTCCCCACTGAAAGCTTAAAGCCTCATCTCTGTTTTTGCATGCAGGAATCTGAGCGGCTGGAACTCATGAACGCTGAGCTGAAGACCCAGATCGAGGAGCTAAAGCAGGAGCGACAGCAGCTCATCTTGATGTTGAACCGGCATCGTCCCACCTGTATCGTTCGGACCGACAGCGTCAAGACACCTGAGTCAGAAGGCAACCCTCTGCTTGAGCAGCTTGAGAAGAAGTGACCGTGGGCTGGGAGGAGGAGGACAAAGGAAGAACGAGGAGTAGGAGATGGCAAGAGGGAGGAAGAGGAGGAGGGCACCAGAGGGCTCTTCTTTGGTGTGTGAAAAACTTTACACCAGAGGCTCAGCACAGCCAGTAATTGGCCGGGCCTTTTTTTTTTTTTTTTTTTTGTGAAACTCAGATCAGCCGCACAAGGGGAAGAGCCGGCTGATGAAACCCAGAAGGACCAAGCGCTGAGACCAAAGTAGACTCGAGGGTGGGGCTGTCCCGCTGGGGCCCAGCTCCAGAGAGACAGGACAGAGGCACCTGGGGCTGGAAAGCAGCCTCAGGCACTTCTCTGGGCTCTCCACCAGGGTACCCACTCCAGGGACCTCCGAGCAGCCAGGAAAAGCCATGAGTTGCAACCAAACACGCGGCTGAGGATCGAACTGAGTGACACGGCCATCTGCCTGCCGACCCTGATGCAAGGCTGGAGAGAGAGGGTCGAGATGCGGGGCCCAGCGGGGCCCTGCTGGGGAGCGGCAGCTGGGTGCATCCTGGCCGGCCCTGCTGGAGTTTGCTGTGGGCACGAGGCGCAGGCGCCCTTCCAAAGCACATACTCACTGAATGTTTACAGACTGGCTGTCCTGGCAGGGCTTTCAACTGCACATGTTTTTTATACTTTCTTTTTTTTTTTTTTAATATTTTTTACAAAAAAAAAAAAAGATTTTATACAAGCAATATATATATGGATTTCTATAATCACTCGATGTGATACAGTATAAATATGCTATGGTTTGTTTGTTACGAACAAATATCCAGCAGTTATGGTCATTGTGTGTAACTTCTAAGTACTGTAGTCTCTGGGTGTTAGGGGGTGGCCGGGGAGGGGGTGGGGTGTGTTTCCATCCTGGTAAACCCTTCATAGTACTCAGTCCTGTATCACTCAGTAAACGTTACTCTTACTTACCTGGCCACCTCTTGTAGTGTCTGCCTGGGGAATGGGGGTACAGGGAACACTTGGTCACCCGTGGTGTGTAGTGTTAGAGAATGTTTGGAGCATCTATCATGGGCCCTTGGTTTTCACAACAACCCTTCCCAGGTAAGTCTTTATATGCCCATTTTACAGATGAGGAAGTCGAGGCTCAGAGAAGTTATTATATATATATACACAGTACTTCATTTATTCACTCAACACACGTTTCCTAAGTGCCAGCCAGGAGTGTGCCAGGTACTCTCACAAGGCGCTGAGTAGTCGCTGGGCCCTGCATTTATGGAGCTGACGGTCATGAGCTAAATCTTGTATGTGCTCCATATACCGTTCATTTTCACAACAGCCTTGACAGGGAGCAGCAATGGTCCCAATTGGTAGATGAGGAATTCGAGGCCCAGGGAGTTTAAAACTTGCCCTGCTGAGGACTTAACAGAGTAACTAGCATATATAGTCTCATTCACTTCTCTCAAAACATGAAATAGGCATCGTTGCCCTTCATTTTGTAAATAACTGAGGCTCAGAGAGGGTATGTGACTCATCCAAGGTCACCCAGCTAGTGAGGAGCAGAGCTGATGCTCGAACTTTGCTTCCCAAGGCCCGTGACTCTCCCGCTGTGGCCAGCTAATTGTGTGATTGCCCCCGTGAGGGAACATCTCACCTGATTAGAACAGGAGGCCTAGGAGGCCATGGTTACAGGGCCAGTTTCTGGGAGGGCTGGATGGAGTTCCAGGCTGTGCCACGATCGTGGAGTGGACCAGTGATGTGAGCAAATGGTGTGGCTGTCTCAGCCATGCCCTCACCTTCACAGCTGAATACCCGCCCTGAAGAGCAAGAAGGACTCGATGCCATAGGCAAGAGCTGCCGTTCACGTGGCACCTGATGGCTCACAAGGCACTTTTATGCGTGTTACTGCTGCTGCTAAGTCACCTCAGTGGTGTCTGACTCTGTGTGACCCCATAGACGGCAGCCCACCAGGCTGCCCCATCCCTGGGATTCTCCAGGCAAGAACACTGGAGTGGGTTGCCATTTCCTTCTCCAGTGCATGAAAGTGAAAAGTGAAAGTGAAGTCACTCAGTCGTGTCCGACTCTTCTCGACCCCATGGACTGCAGCCTACCAGGCTCCTCCGTCCATGGGATTTTCCAGGCAAGAGTACTGGAGTGGGGTGCCATTGCCTTCTCTGTTTATGCGTGTTGCTCATCTGATATTCCAGCTCTAGGAGGTAGATGGGATAGGGGTTTCAGTTCCATTGTACTAGCTGTGCAAGCTGAAGCTTACAAAAATTAATGTTTGAGACTTCCCTGGAGGTCCAGTGGTTAAGACTTTGTGCTTCCAATGTAGGGGATGTGGGTTAGATCCCTGGCCAGGGAACTGAGGTCCCATATCCTGCATGCTGTAGCCAAAAAAAAACCCCAAAAATAATGTTTATGCAGCTGGAAACAGGTAGAACCAGGAGCTGAAGTCTCCTCTCCTACTGCCTATTGGTGTGCTCTCTCTCCTCCATCACCGGGGCTAGATAACTAGCTGTTGCTGGTCAGGCTTCATGACAAGGACAACAGTGAGCTTGGGTTGCTTCTCACATCTTGAATGAGAACTTCCAGGATGGACAGGAGCCAAGAAAAGGTCATTAAAATGCCTTTGGTCCCTAACTTCCTCGTCTCAGGTCCCTCTACCCAACACACTTGGTGTGCCACCCTTACCCACTTGGCAACCCGCTCCAGGCTTCACCTTAGAAGCAGGGCCTGTCAGCTCCCTGGCAGTTGTGGTGGCACACAGCAAACCCCCAGGCTGTAATCCTTTGACACTCGCCAAGCCTTAAGAGAAACAAAGATGTGGACTTGCAGGCCCCTCACATGAGCTGGTGCCCGTTTCAGCAGGACCACCTCCCACCCCTGGCTGTGGTTCCTCTGGTCTTGTCCAGGGAGCTGCCAGCCTGTACCTACCAGCCTGTATCGTCCTTCGCCTCCGAGGACAGGCTGTCTCCCAGATTCAGTGGCACGTGCTGTGCCGAGACATACCCTTCCTCACCAGGACCCCTGCTCCCTGCTGTGGGAAGCCAGAAGTCACAGTCATCTGTCTCATAAGAGCTAACGTGCTTGGGTTTCCTGTGCACCTGGCGTGTTAGATGCACTACCTTGGCCAGTCTGCATGACCTTGTCAGGAGGTAGGTACCAGTGTCCCCGTGTTGCAGATGAGAAAACTGCGGCACAGAGAAGGAACTTGCCAAAGGTCACAGTCCTTTGAGTGGCAGAGCCAGAATGTGCTTCTAATCTGACTCCAGGTGTAAAAAGCTGGACGGGGCTTCCCCCTGGGGGAGACACTCTGTGTTTTTGCTGTGACCTCAGTTTTGTGTGTGGAGGCCAGGGGAGATGGCATGGGTTGAGGATTCCCAGCTCTCAGACACCCATCTCCAAGTGTAAGTACAGAAGACCCACTTTAAAGGCTAATAGGTTCACGATCCAATCTTCTACTGACTAGCCACGAGCCTCAATTTTCTTATCTGTAAAGTGGGAACAGTAACAATCTAAGTCTTTTTTTTTTTTTAATACGGTTGTTATCATGGTCAAATACGGAATGCGTGTAAAAATGTTTTCAGAAACACAAAGCTCCACAAAGTGGCAAGTCTCTTGCTCTCTGTTAGCATGAACAGTTGTTAACTACTACACAGTACAAACCACTTGAATATCTTTTCTTCCCTAAAGGTGGCTGCAGCGTTAGTGTTCTGGCCATGTATCCAGTTCCCATAGCAATGGACGCTGGGATACGAGAGTTTGCTTGGCTCCTGAACAGTCACAGCCAGCTATATGGGATTCATCATCCTCTCCCTGGGCTTTCTTGTGCCTTCCTGCCCAGTGGTCATAAATGAGATGTGTACCACCTCTGCCCAGGGTTGCTATGAGAATCAACTGGGCAGCCTGAGAAGGATAAGACCCATTAGCAGATGGGCAATAGCCAGCAGTGCTGGTCAGGATTCAGATTAAAGGGAACTAAGCTGTGCTGCCAGTGGGAAATTGGTGCGACTGTGCAAAGCAATTTGGCAATAACCGGTGGCACTAAAGCTAAACCCATCCTTTGACCTAGCAATTTCCCTTCTAAGTGTACATTTTTGGAAGGACTCCAGCATAGGGGCACAAGGAAAAGTACAAGCACGTTCAATGAAGCTTCATCTGTATTTAAGAGAAGTTGGAAACAACCTAAATACTGATGAACAGAAGAGCAGATAAACTGTGTTTTCCTAAAATTGAGTATTGTTCTGCAGGTAGCTAAAAAGGATGTATCAGAACTACAAGCATCAGTGTGGACGAACCTCAGAAACACACTATTGAACTGGAGGATGGGAAGCACGTTCCAGAAGAATATATATGGTGTGCCATTTATGCAAAGTTTCCAAACATGGAAATTGATCCTTTATTGTTTATGGGTACACACAGATCTGGGTGATAGAGGTGTAAAAGCATGCATAGGAATGCTATTAATATCAGAATCAGTAACAGGGAATTACTCCTGGAGAAGGGGAGGAAGCGGTTTGGGATGGTATCTGCAAGGCTATAGAGGACACTGAGTTTCAATTGTACATGTAACATTTCATTAACTTTTAAAAATCTGAATCAAATGTAGAATAATGTTTGCATTTGTCAGAGATGGGTGATGGGCACACACATGTGGGTTATCTTTTCCAACTTCTCTGTATGCTTGGTGTATTTCCTAGTAAAAAAAAAAAAAAGAACAAGCCACAAACAACACCAATAGAAGGTTTTGTTTTTCCATCCTTTCCTTGGTATGCTCAGGAAATAAAAAAATCTGAAATTACAAAGCTGTAGCAGCATATGCTCTTTGAATTTATGCAAATTTTAATTGCATGCCTTGAGGGAGAGAAAGTTGATACAAAGAGTGTGATTTGTTTAGCTGGCCCTTCTAGTTAATAAGCGGTGTGCCTGGTGGTGAGGGTGCCCTGGGGTGAGGGCACCTTGGGGATAGTTGATCTGCACCACTTCAGTGGGCCCTGGTACCTGTTCTCTACATAATGAGCCATGGAAGGCATGTTCAAGGTTAATTCGGACTCTAACTTTTCTTGTTAGGTCCTGAATTGTCAACCCAATCCCTGTGTAAAATGCAACTCCACCTTTAAAGGCAGCTTTAAAGCAAAGGGGGAGCCTTTTGAAGACCCAGTTGCCCAGGGTATTGGATTCCTATTGCTGCTATAACAAAGTGCCGCAGATTTAACACAAATTTCATACTTTAGAGCTCTGAAGGGCGGAAGTCCAAAATGGGTCTCGCCTGGTTAAAAGCAAGGTGCCAGCAGGCTGTATCCTTTTTGCAGGCTCTGGGGAAATCTATTTTCTAGCTTTTTCCAGTTGATAGAGGCTGCCCACCTTCCATGAGCTCATGGCCCCTTCCATCTTAAAAGCCATCACTGGCTGGTTGAGTCTTTCTCCTGTCAATCACTCTGACACTGACATTTCCTCCTTCTCCCTTCCATCTTTTAAAGACGCTTGTGATTATATTGGGCCCACGTGGATACTGCAGGATACTCTTGTTTTAAGGTCAATTTTAAATTTCATCTGCAACCTTAACATTCCCCTTGCCGTGTGACATAACATATTCGTATGTTCAGTATTTGGAAGGCATTATCCTGCCTATTTGGAGAAGGCAATGGCACCCCACTCCAGTACTATTGCCTGGAAAATCCCATGGACAGAGGAGCCTGGTAGGCTGCAGTCCATGGGGTTGAGAAGAGTTGGACACGACTGAGCGACTTCCCTTTCACTCTTCACTTTCATGCATTGGAGAAGGAAATGGCAACCCACTCCAGTGTTCTTGCCTGGAGAATCCCAGGGACGGGCGAGCCTGATGGGCTGCTGTCTATGGGGTCACACAGAGTCGGACACGACTGAAGTGACTTAGCAGTAGCAGTAGCAGTATTCTGCCTATTACAATAGGAATCTAAGAGTTGGAGATTCTAAACGCCAGCCCTCCTCCTTCCCTAGCAAAGAGAGGCTGTTTTCTGTGTAAGTGCCGTGAGGATGGCGTCTCTACACAGGCAACCCCAGCGCCTGGCACCTAGAAGCAGTCCTAGAAATCAGACCCTCAGGGACATTTAGGATGGGATATTCAGACCTGAGTCTGTTTGCAGTGACAGTCAGTGCGGTGGCGAGAATCCCTGACCTGTTGTAGTTCCTCAGACTCTTCTGTGTGGATCGAGATGTCATATGTGATACGGGTAAAAAGGCAAGTGATCTCTGGGGCAGCTGGATGGTATGGGGATAAGTTAGAAAGTTCGAGTCAGTTGCCCTTTGTTAACCATTTTGAAAGCCTCAGAAAAAGAAAATATAAAGCTTGAGTTCAGTTCAGTCACTCAGTCGTGTCTGACTCTTTGTGACCCCATGGACTGCAGCATGCCAGGCCTCCATGTCCATCACCAACTCCTGGAGTTCACCCAAACTCATGTCCATTGAGTTGGTTGGTGATGCCATCCAACCATCTCATCCTTTGTTGTCCCCTTCTCCTCCTGCCTTCTATCTTTCCTAGCATCAGGGTCTTTTCAAATGAGTCAGCTCTTCGCATCAGGTGGCCAAAGTATTGGAGTTTCAGCTTCAACATCAGTCCTTCCAATGAATATTCAATGATCTCCTTTAGGGTGGACTGGTTGGATCTCCTTGCAGTCCAAGGGACTCTCAAGAGTCTCCTCCAGTTCAAAAGCATCAATTCTTTGGAGCTCAGCTTTCTTTATAGTCCAACTCTCACATCCATACATGACTACTGGAAACACCATAGCCTTGACTAGATAGACCTTTGTTGACTAAGTAATGTCTCTGCTTTTCAATATGCTATCTAGGTTGGTCACAACTTTCCTTTCAAGGAGCAAGCTTGAGTTAGGCAACTATAAACTGAAGATGCGCTGTGAAAATCAGAGTGCATTTTTTGGTAGTATTTAAGGAGATACTTGTCTCAGTCACTCTGTGCTGAGAGTCAGGCCCAGAATTTAACTGTAAGGGTGGCAGACCCATTAAGAAGAACCAATGTCCATCCTGGAACTGGCAACCCCCTCCAGTACTCTTGCCTGGAAAATCCCATGGACAGAGGAGCCTAGTAGGCTACAACCAATGGAGTTGCGCAGAGTCAGACACGACTGAGTGACTTCACTTTCACTTTTCACTTTCATGCATTGGAGAAGGAAATGGCAACCCACTCCAGTATTCTTGCCTGGAGAATCCCAGGCACGGAGGAGCCTGGTGGGCTGCCATTTATGGGGTTGCACAGAGTTGGACACGACTGAAGCGACTTAGCAGCAGAAGCAGCAGCAATGTCCATCCTTGAGAAATTTTCAGCCTCAAAGTCAGGATGCTAAAAGGGAAAAATGTAGAACCTTGAGACCTGAAATGGGACCTTTGGATAAATGAGACTCTGAAACTCTACAATCCCTTGAGCCCTCTGGACTGGCAGAAGCAGTCCCCTGCCCCTTAAAATCAGCCTCCCCTTGCTTGGAGATCATGGAAAGATTGCTCTCAGAGCAGCATGATGTTTACCCTCAAGATCCACTTCTGCTACACTCATTACTGCCAGGCAGATAAACAAGGTCACCTCTCAGTTCAGTCCAAGCGGGAAAAACAGTCCCTGCTCCAGAAGGACATCACTTATCTGTTGAAAGAACTTCAGGGCATGGCTGATCTGTATTATCAGGCATCAGGACTGATAATCTGTATTATCAGTCTTTATAAGTGATTTAAACAGCCACAAGGGCATGACTCAGCCATTCTCTCTCTGAGGCTGCCTGTGTCTACCCATCCATACTGTACTCTTTTTTCCTTCTACTACTACTACTAAGTCACTTCAGTCGTGTCCGACTCTGTGCGACCTTATAGACTGTAGCCTCCCAGGCTCCTCTGTCCACGGGATTCTCCAGGCAAGAATACTGGAGTGAGTTGCCATGTCCTCCTCCAGGGGATCTTCCTGACCCAGGGATCGAATGTGCATCTCTTATGTCTCCTCTTTGGCAGGTTCTTTACCACTAGTGCCACCTGGGGAGCCCATAGATGATATGAACCTACAGTAAATGAGGTAGAGATGCTCAACTTGCCTTGGCAGAGAATTAAGGAAGTGTCAGAAGGTCCTAAGGTCCTGGGAGGTGGCCATGGTCAGATGAACTGATCTGCCGTGGTCAGATGAATTTGTTATGTGAGATGTCACCTGACCATGCTTCTCAGGAGGGCTGGAACATCACTAAGATAGTGATGACATACTGGAGAGAGGGCCACTGGCATCTTGGAGAAGCCCTGAATTGGCCACCTCTATAAGCCAGGCTGGACAACAGGAGATGCTGCCATAGAACTGGAGTTGCCTAGTGTCAGTGGAGATTATGGAATTCCAGAGTGGTAGAGGTCCTAAAGGAGACCAGTCCTGGGTGTTCACTGGAAGGACTGAGGCCGAAACTTCAATACTTTGGCCACCTCATGCAAAGAGTTGACCCATTGGAAAAGACAGATGCTGGGAGGGGTTGGGGGCAGGAGGAGAAGGGGACGACAGAGGATGAGATGGCTGGATTGCATCACTGACTCGATGCACATAAGTTTGAGTGAACTCCAGGAGTTGGTGATGAACAGGGAAGCCTGGCGTGCTGTGATTCATGGGGTTGCAAAGAGTCGGACACGACTGAGCGACTAAACTGAACTGAACTGAACTGAGAGGCCAGATAAAGGCAATTAACTGGTACCATGGACAGCAAGAGCCTCGTGTACTTTCTAGATCTAAGTCAGTTTCCAGACCCAGAGCCCACTGACTGAAGGATAGGCAGGGTCCCCTTGAGGAAAACCCCTATGTTACCATCACATGTATTCAATAAACATTTTCCCAATCCTTCCTTAAAGAGTAACTATACAGGAGGGAAGGGAATTCTCACATCTCTTGAGGACCAATGAATCAATCCCAGCACCCGCATTAAAACTAAGGGTATGAGATGACACTGATGCCAGGACACCTGCTATCATGCTTTTCTGGCTGGAGATGGGTTTATGGAGGACAGGGGATAAGAAATGTCCTGGCCCATGTCTGCCTCCAGTGGGTTTTTGGGCCCACAGACCCTTCTTATGGCTCCTTCCCCAGCTCCTGACTGATAAAGAGTGTTTTGGTAGGAAAAACTGAATGGGAGTGCTTGAAACTATAGCATCCCCAGCCAAGATAGAAAATCAGAAATGACACTACATCTTAGGTGCAACTGCAGGAAACAGCACCACCAGCAAAGACTTAAAGGATGCAGAAGGGTGGTGGCAGTTTATATCATATTCTTGTAGAATTCACTTGTTTGATCTCTGTGAAATCAGATGGATGGTGGTGAGTGATGATGGAACAGCGTAAACCTTACCAAGTGGTATTCCCTCCCTCAGCTGCCATGCTTGGGGTGTTATGATTAGAACAGGTTACACCACTCCTGGTCTTTGGTAAGTGAAAGTGAAAGTCGCTCAATTGCAAAGTCGCTCACTCTTTGTGACTCCGTGGACTATACAAGTCCATGGAATTCTCCAGGCCAGAATACTGGAGTGGGTAGCTGTTTCCTTCTCCAGGGGATCTTCCCAACTCAAGGATCGAACCCAGGTTTCCCACATTGTGGGCAGATTCTTTACCAGCTGAGCCACCAGGGGAAGCCCAAGAATACTGGAGTAGGTAGCCTATCCCTTCTCCAGTGGATCTTCCTGACCCAGGAGTCACACTGGGGTCTTCTGCATTGCAGGTGGGTTCTTTACCAACTGAACAATCAGGGAAGCCCTAAGCAGCTATTAATTGATAAATGCATTCTACTCAATTCCCATCAATAAGCAAAATCAATTAAACCAGCTCACTTTTACATGAGAAAGGCAGAAGTGCCCATGTACTGCCTAGCCCAAGGGCTGTATTAACTCTCTTGCCCCCCAGCAGAGTCTAATCCATAGGCGCTTTGATCCCCTTGTCATTCCAGAGAGTCCAGTTGCTCCCGTTGTACAGTTGGCACAGTGCTCATGGGACCTGCAGAGCAGACAGTACTCTAGATGCCACTGAAGGTGCGTGAGCACCGGAGGATGGGAAAGAGTCCCGCTCATGAGGATTTCGGGATCTGCATATGGGTGGTGTGTGTTTGTTTGTTAAGATTTTTTTTGATGTGGACCATTTTTAAGTCTTTATGGAACTTGTTACAACAATGTTTCTGCTTTTTATGTTTTGTTTTTTTTTGGCTGCAAGGCATGCAGGGTCTTAGCTCCCTGACCAGGGATCGAACCCACACTCCCTGCATTCGAAGGTGAAGTCCTAACCACTGGACCACCACGGGAGTCCCTTGGGATGGTGTTTTCAGTGGTCCTGTGGTCGGAGGCATTTGGAAGTTCCCCTTCAAGATTCCTTGGTGGCTCAGCTGGTAAAGAATCCCCTTGCAGTGTGGGAGACCTGGGTTTGATCCCTGGCTTGGGAAGATCCCCTGGAAAAGGGAACAGCTACCCACTCCAGTATTCTGTCCTGGAGAATTCCATGGACTGTACAGTCCATGGGGTCACAAAGGGTCAGACTCAACTGAGGGACTTTCACCTTTAAAATTAAGGATAGATAATTGCCCCTGGCACTCCATCACTAAGAGGCACAGGGCCTGGTAGACTGCTTCAGAATTTTGGAGGCAATACATATGTACACCCCACTTAGGAATACTGCTCTAACCTATTTATCAGCGGCTTAGAAAGCTGCTAGTCTTGAGTGGTGCCTGGAGCAAGAAAGTGCTTACAGCAGGGCCAGGCTGCAGCACCAGCTACTCTGCCACAGATACCATATCGCCGTATATGCTGCCACCATAGCAGCTGGCAGATCCAGTGAGGCTAAGAGGTACCATGGACTGAAAGGTGCTGGCTATTGTGAATGCACAGCTCAAGCTAAATTAAAATACAGCTTACTATGTTATCTCCCATGATCTCTTTGAAATGTATCCAAGAAGGATCATCTTTCCTTGCCCCGGGGTGAAAATTCCAGCTGGCCTGGGGCTTTTCCGCTGATTCTCAGGTAAGAGACAGTCCTGTGCCATTTTAAGTGTCAACTTGTTCTTTAGAAACCCCAAGCTTCATTGGCTCAGGTCTTCTCCCTGCACAGCAGCACAGGCCTGCTTCAGGCTGAGAGCGGGCAGCTGGGAGGCACAGCTGGGGATCTCTTCTACGCTTCTCCTCGCTGTCTTCTCCCTTCCTTCACCCCAGGTTGGCTGGCCAGTTTCTGACTCCTCCCAGGGATGGAGCCCAGGGTTAAGGCACTGATGAGGGGTTAGGAATGGGCTCTTGATCTAGAACTATTACGACCCTAAGCTGACTTTGGGTGCACTGGCAAATATTTAAAGCGAATTCTTTCTTCCTAGGTTCTCCAGGGAACTCTCCATCTTTATGTCCCTCCACCTGGGCAAATATATTTGCAGGAAGCACTTTTCCTGGGGCCCAGGAGACTGTCTCTCACCTCCAATTTCTTGCTGGTACATCTAGGATTTTCTAGATGGCCTTATTAGACAGACCCAGGCCAGCCCACACCGGCCTTAGGAAGATCTCAGTCATCCCTTGCCCAGAGACACTGGGGCACACAGACCTAGCCTGGCACAACTATTTCCTCGAGGGGCTCCAGGGCAGCCCCCTCTTCAGTTGGCTTGAGGAAAAGGAGGCAGCAGTCCTCCCTGCAGCCTGGTGGAGAGGAGGACTCAGCACCACAACAAGGTTTCTTTTCTCCAAGAACTGGCTCTACAAATGCTTTCCCCATTTCTCCAAGCCTAAAAGCCCCCTTTATATTCACAAATTGGATAAAGGTCCAGCTACCTTGAAACCAGTTCTTTAAAATGTGTAAAGTCTGCACTTGGTGATGTGCAGATATCACCAAGTATTATGCTTTGATGTCTCAGTCAAAACTTGAGTTTTAGTATCTTGATACACTGTTTTCTGAGTTAATGGGTGCATGCGTGTTAAGTTGCTTCAGTTATGTCTGACTCTTTGTGACCCCATGGACCATAGCCCGCCAGGCTCCTTTGTCCATGAGGATTCTCCAGGCAAGAATGCTGGAGTGGGTTGCCATGCCCTCCTCCAGGGGATCTTCCTGACCCAGGGATCAAACCCATGTCTCTTATTTCTCCTGCATTGGCAGGTGGGTTCTTTACCACTATGATTATAAAGTTTAACAGACTTATGATTATGTAGCTGTGAAAAAGAAATTATCAAAGGCTTGCCTGGTGATCCAGTGGTCAGAACTCCAGGCTCCCAATGCAAGGGGGCATGGGTTTGATCCTTGGTCAGGGAACTAAGATCCTGTCTGCAACAGAGCGTGGCCACACAAAAAAAGAGATTACTACACAATTGCAGCCGAGAGTATGACTTCACAATGAACAAAGGACAGATATTAATGTTTATTGAGTATTTACCATGTGCTAGCTTCTTGTTATAATTTTAAGTTGCATTTTAATGATGAGGAAACTGAGGCAGTTAGCACCACCAGATTCAATCCCAGCAACATTTTATTGAGCCAGGCTGCAAAACAATAGGGACCTGATGGAATCCCTGCCTTTAGGAGGTCTCAGTCCTTTGGGAAGGTGGCGGAGGCAGATCTAAGGCTACAGGTAGGGAGATTCTACCTTGGGTCAGGTGACCCTTGGGTCTGCGCTCTTTCCTTCTGAGGGAAAACAATACCCCGTTTTGGCTGGAGCACACATCTTGGTTTGGTGACCGTTTCATCATTTTGCTCTCCCAAAGGTAGTTCGCATTTCAATGCTTTAATCTTTGACAGCAGTCCTGGCCCCTTTGATCCCCAATGGTCAGCCGACGGGGAACAATTTCTTCTCAGCCATCTGCTGCTCTTAGGTGACCAAGGGGCTACCAGGCAGTGGTGGCTGGGTCCTTGGGGCTGTCGTTCCAATCGGTGTCCATTCCAGTCCCTCAATCCAGCTCCGCCAGTCCTTCCTGTGAGAAGTACCACTGACATACCAGCTGTAGGCCTCATAGTGGATACAAGCTCCCCAAAGGCCTCAAATCCTTCCCTTCCAGCCCTATTTACTGTGGTATTTATAGTCCAAATGTGAAGGGTATTAATTCTCCTTCCTTGTTTTTCTTTGCTGGGAATAAAGAGTCAGTCTTCTATTAAGTGAGATTTGCATAACACTGCCTGGGAAGATACCTCCTCTGGGCCCAGGGACCAGAGCCTCTGAACTCTCCGCCTTTACACCAGGTTTCTGAAAAAGCTCTGTTCCTCTTTGAAGGCACAGGGGAGACTTCCCTCAAACGTTTTCCCTTCAAGTAGCTGAACCTTTGCATTTCTAAGCAGCTTCCAGCCAGAGCTCTAGAGAGTCCCTTTCCTCATTACAAAGGGAAGTAAGGAGTCGAACCAAGGTCATCTCTGTGGGTCTCCTGAAATAAGCTCAAGTAAAACATTCAGCTTCTCAGGGAACTGACTCGGAGGGGCCTGGTCAGGTACACCCCCCACTTTCTGCATCAGTAGGTGGAAGGAGAGGCAGCCCCTCATTCACACTCCATCCCTGACTGGGCGCCCCCACCACGGAGTAGCTGACCCACAAAGGTGCCCTGGAGTCCAGTTTCTGCCCCTCCCACAAACTGAACAGCAGTTCTTTAATTAGGCCTTGCAAAAAAAAAGAGAAAGGGATGGGGAGGGGGTTCTTTCTTCATAAACTGTAGATAAAAACAATGAGTGGAATTTTTAAAATTAGTTACAGAAATACAAAACTGTTCAAAAGTATAACATGTAGGCGTGGATTCCTCCTCACTAGACTTGGTTCTCGTCCTCTAACCAGGCAAGAGAGGCTAAACTAAGTCATTCCTGTTCACTGTTGTCTTCTTTATTTAAACATTTACTTGAAAAACACAGAAGTGAAAAATGGCCTCTAATTTTTATTTATTTATTTTTATTAAAGTACAGTTGATTTACAATGTTGTATTAGTTTTAGGTGTACAGCAAAGTGATTCAGTTACATGCATGAATAAACATATATCTTCTTTTTCAGATTCTTTTCGCATCTAGGTTATTACAAAATATTGAATGTAGTTCCCTATGTTATCCGGTGGGCCCTTGCTGTTTATCTATTTTATATATAGTATGTGTGTATATTACTCCCGAACTCCCAATTTATCCCTCCCTGCCATCTTTCCCCTTTGGTAATCGTAAGTTTGGTTTTTGTGTCTATGAATCTGTTTCTATTTTGTATATAAGTTCACTTTAATCATTTTTTTATTCTACTTGTAACTGATATCATATGATATTTGTCTTTCTCTGTATGACTTACTTCACTTAGTATGATCATCTTTAGGTCCATGTTGCTGCAAATGGCACTGTTTCATTCCCTTTTATGGCTATTTATGTGTGTGTATATATATGTAGGAAAGTTATGACTAACCTAGATAGCATATTAAAAGCAGAGACATTACTTTGCCAACAAAGGTTCGTCTAGTCAAGGCTATGGTTTTTCCTGTGGTCATGTATGGATGTGAGAGTTGGACTGTGAAGAAGGCTGAGCGCCAAAGAATTGATGCTTTTGAACTGTGGTGCTGGAGAAGACTCTTGAGAGTCCCTTGGACTGCAAGGAGATCCAACTAGTCCATTCTGAAGGAGATCAGCCCTGGGATTTCTTTGGAAGGACTGACGCTAAAGCTGAAACTCCAGTACTTTGGCCACCTCATGCGAAGACTTGGCTCATTGGAAAAGACTCTGATGCTGGGAGGGATTGGGGCAGGAGGAGAAGTGGACGACAGAGGATGAGATGGCTGGATGGCATCACTGACTCAATGGACGTGAGTCTGAGTGAAGTCCGGGAGTTGGTGATGGACAGGGATTCCTGGTGTGGACACGACTGATCTGATCTGATATATATGTATTGGAAGGGTACTCTTGCCTGGAAAATCCCATGGATGGAGGAGCCTGGTAGGCTGCAGTGACTCGCTAAGAGTTGGACACTGACTTCACTTTCACTTTTCACTTTCATGCATTGGAGAAGGAAATGGCAACCCACTCCAGTGTTCTTGCCTGGAGAATTCCAGGGACAGAGGAGCCTGGTAGGAGGCCGTCTATGGGGTCGCACAGAGTCAGACACGACTGAAACGACTTAGCAGCAGTAGCAGCAGCATATATATGTATATATATCCCATCTATATCTATATACCACGCTGTTTTTATCCCTAAAAAATAGCCTACAATTAAGAAAATAAAAAAGACACAGACTGGGAGAAAATATTTGCAAGACACAAATCTGAGAAAGAACTTGTGTGCAGTATATACAAAGAATTCTTAAAACTCATCAATAAGTAAACAAACAACTCAATTAAAAAATGGGCAAAAGATCTGAACTGGCACCTCATCAAAGAAGACATCGGTTCAGTTCAGTTCAGTTCAGTCGCTCAGTGGTGTCCAACTCTTTGCGACCCCATGAATCGCAGCACACCAGGCCTCCCTGTCCATCACCAACTCCCGGAATTCACTCAGACTCATGTCCATCGAGTCAGTGATGCCATCCAGCCATCTCATCCTCTGTCGTCCACTTCTCCTCCTGCCCCAATCCCTCCCAGCATCAGAGTCTTTTCCAATGAGTCAAGTCTTCGCATGAGGTGGCCAAAGTACTGGAGTTTCAGCTTTAGCGTCAGTCCTTCCAAAGAAATCCCAGGGCTGATCTCCTTCAGAATGGACTGGTTGGATCTCCTTGCACACCAAGGGACTCTCAAGAGTCTTCTCCAGCACCACAGTTCAAAAGCATCAATTCTTTGGCGCTCAGCCTTCTTCACAGTCCAACTCTCACATCCATACATGACCACAGGAAAAACCATAGCCTTGACTAGACAAACCTTTGTTGGCAAAGTAATGTCTCTGCTTTTGAATATGCTATCTAGGTTGATCACAACTTTCCTTCCAAGGAGTAAGCG
Source organism: Bos mutus (assembly GCF_027580195.1). Taxonomy (NCBI): domain Eukaryota; kingdom Metazoa; phylum Chordata; class Mammalia; order Artiodactyla; family Bovidae; genus Bos; species Bos mutus. Next base: position 22,061,566 of record NC_091626.1, on the reverse strand, counting down.
TCTTTTAATTTCATGGCTGCAGTCACCATCTGCGGTGATTTTGGAGCCCAAAAAAATAAAGTCTGACACTGTTTCCACTGTTTCCCCATCTATTTCCCATGAAGTGATGGGACCGGATGCCATGATCTTCGTTTTCTGAATGTTGAGCTTTAAGCCAACTTTTTCACTCTCCACTTTCACTTTCATCAAGAGGCTTTTTAGTTGCTCTTCACTTTCTGCCATAAAGGTTATGTCATCTGCATATCTGAGGTTATTGATATTTCTCCCAGCAATCTTGATTCCACCTTGTGTTTCTTCCAGCCCAGCGTTTCTCATGATGTACTCTGCATATAAGTTAAATAAGCAGGGTGACAATATACAGCCTTGACGTACTCCTTTTCCTATTTGGAACCAGTCTGTTGTGGATGTCCTTTTCATTATAGGGAACTGGAATGCAAAAGTAGGAAGTCAAGAAACACCTGGAGTAACAGGCAAATTTGGCCTTGGAATACGGAATGAAGCAGGGCAAAGACTAATAGAGTTTTGCCAAGAAAATGCACTGGTCATAGCAAACACCCTCTTCCAACAACACAAAAGAAGACTCTACACATGGACATCACCAGATGGTCAACACTGAAATCAGATTATATTCTTTGCAGCCAAAGATGGAGAAGCTCTATACAGTCAGCAAAAACAAGACCAGGAGCTGACTGTGGCTCAGATCATGAACTCCTTATTGCCAAATTCTGAAATTGAACAAAGTAGGGAAAACCACTAGACCATTCAGGTATGACCTAAATGAAATCCCTTATGATTATACAGTGGAAGTGAGAAATAGATTTAAGGGCCTAGATCTGATAGATAGAGTGCCTGATGAACTATGGAATGAAGTTCGTGACATTGTACAGGAGACAGGAATCAAGACCATCCCCATGGAAAAGAAATGCAAAAAAGCAAAATGGCTGTCTGGGGAGGCCTTACAAATAGCTGTGAAAAGAAGAGAAGCAAAAAGCAAAGGAGAAAAGGAAAGATATAAGCATCTGAATGCAGAGTTCCAAAGAATAGCAAGAAGAGATAAGAAAGTCTTCCTCAGTGATCAATGCAAAGAAATAGAGGAAAACAACAGAATGGGAAAGACTAGAGATCTCTTCAAGAAAATTAGAGATACCAAGGGAACATTTCATGCAAAAATGGGCTCAATAAAGGACATAAATGGTATGGACCTAACAGAAGCAGAAGATATCAAGAAGAGGTGGCAAGAATACACAGAACAACTGTACAAAAAAGATCTTCACAACCCAGATAATCATGATGGTGTGACCACTGACCTAGAGCCAGACATCCTGGAATGTGAAGTCAAGTGGGCCTTAGAAAGCATCACTATGAACAAAGCTAGTGGAGGTGATGGAATTCCACTTGAGCTATTTCAAATCCTGAAAGATGATGCTGTGAAAGTGCTGCACTCAATATGCCAGCAAATCTGGAAAACTCAGCAGTGGCCACAGGACTGGAAAAGGTCAGTTTTCATTCCAGTCCCAAAGAAAGGCAATGCCAAAGAATGCTCAAACTACCACACAATTGCACTCATCTCACACACTAGTAAAGTAATGCTCAAAATTCTTCAAGCCAGGCTTCAGCAATATGTGAACCGTGAACTTCCTGAAGTTCAAGCTGGTTTTAGAAAAGGCAGAGGAAGCAGAGATCAAGTTGCCAACATCTGCTGGATCATGGAAAAAGCAAGAGAGTTCCAGAAAAACATCTATTTCTGCTTTATTGACTATGCCAAAGCCTTTGACTGTGTGGATCACAACAAACTGTGGGAAATTCTGAAAGAGATGGGAATACCAGACCATCTGACCTGCCTCTTGAGAAATCTGTATGCACATCACGAAGCAACAAAGAAGACATACAGATGGCAAATAAACATGAAAAGTTGTTCCACGTCACATATTACTAGAGATTCACAAATTAAGACAACAGTGAAATAAAACCACACACCTATTAGAATGGCCAAAATCCAAAACAATGGCCACACCAAATCTCTGTGAGGATGTGGAGAAAATAACTCTTATTTACAGCTTCTTGGAAGATGGCTGGGTGGTTTCTTACAAAGCTAAACATACTCTCACCATATGATCTAGACATTGCCCTCCTTGATATTTACCCAAATATGTTGAAAACTTCTTTCCACCCAAAAGTTGAAGCAGCTTTATTCACAATCACCAAAAACTGAGCACAATCAGATGTCCTTCAGTGGGTGAATGAATAAGCAGACTGTGGGACATCCTGACAATAGAATATTATTTAGCAATAAAAAGAAATGAGTGATCAATCCATGAAAAGACATTGAGGAGCCTTAAGTTCATATTACCAGTGTGAAAAAGCTACATATATATAGTTTCAGCTATAGGACATTCTGGAAAAGGCAAAAGAGACAGTAAAAAAGTCAGTGGTTGTCAGGGGTTCATGGAGGGTGTGGTGGGGAGAGATGACTACGTGAGCCCAGGGGATGATTAGGGTGGTGAAATTATTCTGTATGGTATTTAATGGTGTATATATGAGATTACACATTTGTCAAAACTCAAAGTACTGGGACTTCCCTGGCAGTCCAGTAGTTAAGATTCTGTACTCCCAATACAGGGGACACCAGTTTGATCCCTGGCTGGGAACTAAGATCCCACACCCCATACCACACGACCAAACAAAAAAAACCTCATAGCACTGTACAACACAAAGAGTGAACCCTAATGTAAACTAGGGACTTTAGCCATGAACAATATATCAATACTGGTTCATCAATTATAATAAATATACCACACTAATACAGGATATTAATAATGGAGGAAAGTGTATGGCACGGGACTCTGGGGGAAAGGAAAGGGAACATATGAACTCTCTATACTTTCTGCTCAATATTTCAATCCTAAAACTGCTCTAAAAAATAGTTTATTAATTAAAAAAAAAATCTATAATCCCATCTTTTTCATCACATAAAGTTAGAAGTAGATATTCAAGCCTATTGCATTCCCTGCTCTACATATTCCCACATATTTATATTGATGCGCATGCTTCCTGATTTTTTTCCCTAAGTTTCTACAAATACATTGATATTTATACCTAGCATCACACATCAAAAAATAAAGACAAATCATGTTTTACCTATTAGTCTGAAACTTATTTGTTTCACATACATTTAAAATCTCTTTCCAGGCAGTACATGTAGATCTGACTTTTTCTTGGCAACTACAGTTGTTACCATCTCATGGACATTAATTGTGGTCATTAGGCAGAGTTTATTAAAGAAGATTCACAGGATCCAATTGACAGTGCTTGCAAACCTACAGCTTATTGCAGGAAAAGCATTAAAAGCTTTCAAGTGAGGCAGCACAAGATCCAGAGAGGCCAGCTCTAAGCTCTAAGCTCCTCCTCTTACAGAGGCTTGGCTGTAAGCCTCTGTAAGAACCCTACCAGACTCACTGCCTCTTTTGGGTCACAGGTTCATCACAAAGCACCTCGGACCTAGGAAGACCCCAGTGGAAGACCCCTAGGACCTCCCAGGGCTTCTTCTACCCTGCTGGTTACGTAGGCATATTTCTTCCTGGTTTACCAGCCCCAACAGCAGAGACCTTCAGGGGTTTCATCAAAACCAGGTACAAATCATCAACATCACTACTGTCAACAAATAGTGATAAACAAAAATAAAAATAAACCTGCTGACAAGTTGGTACAAACCACCCCACATTTATGCACATTACAACAGCCTTTGCTATCTAGACGAAAGTAAGGGATGCTAAATTCAAATCAGCATTTCATTGTACATAGTTTAATTTTAGACCAATAATTTTAATGGTTTTGTTGACTGTTTTTCTTAAAGATTCCACCAAGTTGTTTACAGAAACAACTGTATTGTTTATGATCTCAGTGTTGCAAGAATAAATATGTATTTATATGCCATAAAGAAGAATTGGAAGAAAATATACAAAACATTAAACAACGTCATTCCCACGTGGTGAGATGATCACTGACTTTCACTTGATTTGTGTGCCTGTGTATTTGTATTTTCCAATTTTTCTAAGATGAAGATATGTGTGCTATTTTGCAATCAGAAAAGACCATTATTATAAAAAAGATAATTATAAAAATAAAGATGATAAAAACAATATAAATAAAATATTAAATAAATAAACATTACGCAAAGCCAATTCCTCTGTACATGTGCATGCATGCTAACTCACTTCGGTCCTGTCTTACTCTTTGTGACCTCATGGACTGTAGCCTGCCAGGCTCGACTGTCCTTGGGATTCTCCAGGCAAGAATATTGGAGAGGGTTCTGTACGTGTGAGAGTCACACAAAGTGAGCAGGCTGCGGGGGTAGGATGACAGATGAGAAGCACTTGATCTGTTCAGGTTGAGTCTGGACTACACTTGGCCTCTGGGCTTGTCAGTTCCCCTACCGCAGGGAGACCTGAGCGGACCAGCTTCCCAGGGTGTCTGAACCGCTCGCTGATTCACTGTGGGGACAATCACTATTGTGCTCGATGTGGTCAGATTATTCTCTCTACCTAAACTCTCCCCCCTTCATGAATGGAAAGCATTTGTCTTTGAGGAATTCTTCTTCCTAATGACTTCCTGTCTCCTGAATTTCCAGCCACCTACTCAGGAACAAATCTTTGTTTCAGTTTATCAGAACTGCCTTGAGAGGTGGCTTCCTCTGGGCCGTGCATTGCTTAGGTACCTGCTCCTTTCCCTGTTTTGTCTGCCAGGCTCTGAGCTCTATATCACAGTGAGAGGCATGGTTAAGATGACAGGTTCAGGGGTTTAAACACGCACACAAACTCACACACACATTGCCACTTCCTACTGTGTGATTCTGGACAAGCCACTCAACCAGTTAGCCTCAGTTTCTTCATCTGTAAAATGGGGCTAAAACCCTTCATAACTGATGTCATACATTTAAGGCCTTTAGAACAATGTACAACACACAGTAAGAGCACTGTAAATGTTGTGTGTAGGGATCATAAAATTAGACAGGATTCCTGCTTCTGTGGGGCTTACAGCTTAGTGGGGAAAGACAGACATTGAATACATAACTAGAGACGTGACAAGTGACTAAAAAGGAAGGGGGAATAGAATTAGGTGTCCCAGGAGGTAGGATTTATCAGATGAGCCTTTCTTCACATGAAGAAACTGGGCTCAAGAAAGTTAAGTGCCTTTCTGCAGATCACTCTCATAGCTTCGCGGTGGACCTGGGGTTCAAACCTGACCTGTCTCACTCCAAGCCCCCGCACTCAGGGCCACCCTGTGACATTCCTGGGTGGAGGGCACTTTGCCTCTGCGGGCCCTTTCCTCCAGTAAAAAAAAAATTAAGAATTCTCTGTTTACAACTCCTTTGATACAAAAACAAATATAACCCAGACTGCATTATATTAATTTTTCTTTTCTGATCTTAAAAGACATTAAAACACTTTCAGGGGCTCCTAAAAGTATCATGAGCTGCAGGCACTGCCCACGCTGCTTTATCACACAAGCTGAGTATGATATGATACGATTCTGGGCCTTCAAGGAGCTTCCAGTTCAAAGGAGGCTGGAAAAACAGAATGACTAATATTAACAATAATTCTAGCTCAGACGTACTGAGTGCTTGCTTATCTCATTTAAGTCTCGAAATAACCTAAGACTTTGTAAATAATACTATTTTTCACTTGACAGGTGAGAAAATAAGGCCCAGAAGGTTGACATCAGTGGCCACAGTGATGAAATTGTTGGGGATGAGGCAGGATTCCGAGCCAGGTCTGAGACCACGTGTCTGGTTTCTCCCCTGTCTGTAGCTCTGCTTCCCAACTACAATGGGGATGGCAGGATGAAGGACCCGCTGCAGCAGAGATGCCAGCAAAATGCTATAACTAAATGCTGCGTGCTGGCAGAGCAGGGGAAGGGCCTGGGTGCACTGAGGTTTGGGGGAAACTGCCTCTGACCGTGGTTTCTCTGCTCAACACCCGGGCATCCCCAACTGCCAGGCAGGAAGCCTCTTTCCTTTCCTCCCTCTGGCACCCCGCTCTGTACCCCACTCACCCCAACTTGGCTTAAAGCAGGACTGAAAAAGTTTAACAAACACCTTCTGAGCTGCGAATGTGACCACAGCGGATCCGAGAGGGCAAGAACTACACACACTGGAAAGCTTCCACAGGCATGACTAGGATGGAGAGTCAGGGTGGGGACCCTCCAGGCTGTACCTGGGAGCCAGTCGTGGTCACTCAAATAGGAGAGAATGATGCCAGTGACCAGGATGTTTCTAGCTTAAAAGCCCTTCCTCCAATGGATTTTGTGGGTTTTTATGAAGACCCTTGTGAGATTAGTAAAACAGATAATATTAAATATATGTATATGTAAATATCTAAAATTAATATAAATATTAATAAATAAGTATTAATGTATTAAATATTTTAGTTATTTATTTTGACCACATCATGTGGCTTGGAGGATCTTCGTTCCTCAAGCAGGGATCAAACCCAGGCCCTCTGCAATGGAAGCATGGAGTCCCTAAACACATATATGTTAAACTGGATGAAAGAGTCCTCAAATTCTACAGTGCTTTGCAGTTGTAATATTGTATATTATTGCATGATTTGACCTTTCCTTAAAATCTGGTCATAGCTCCTAGTGGCCTTGCTTGGCATGGCAGTCAAGGCCACCCTCTTGGCTCCCTGGTTCTGTCTTCTCTCATCCTGGGCTCCAGCCAGACTGAAGAGCAGTTCAGTTGCTCAGTCGTGTCCGACTCTTTGCGACCCCATGAATCGCAGCACGCCGAGCAGTTGCTTCCCCCCAAAAACTATTCCACCAGTTCTTCCCTTGGTCCTTCCCCAGGATACCCAGGGTTATATGATGACATGTCTGAAATCGCACGATCAGGAAGTGAAGTTGATTCAGAACCAGACTGGTCTCAGTCCAAAGCACATGCCAGAGAGAACTCCCTTAGGGGCTCAGTGGTGTCCCGATTTCTGTGAATGAAGCAAGTGTTAGAAATCCAGGGGTTTCGATGCTCCCTCCCTTCACCTGGTTAAACACCTGCGTCTTCAGACTCAATTCAAGCCCCACTGCACTTTCAGTGGGCTTGTTAGCTGTGACGCTCACTTAATAATGATCAAGGGGGTCGAAGAGTAACGATGCCGATATTTTTTGGGGGGCAAGAGATAGTCACACCCAAAGGACAAAGAAATGATGTAGAAGCTCTGTGTTTGGAGAGAATGGGCATGTCTGTGGCTGCTGCCGGGACCCCCAGCACACGGTGCCTCCATCTGGGTTAAAAGGGTGACCTGCTGGAATGGAACAGGGAAGTGGGAACTCAAAACTGTCACTCCTTCATACCTTCTGTGTGACTCATTTTGGTGAAATTCGGTGAAGTCTGAGCACCTGTTCATCGAGGGGAGTCTCGAAAGTGCAGCGACTCCCCTCCCCAAACATTCAGCGTGCTTATACCCAGACTGTGAAGGGACAAAGCCAGTGACTAGTGGGCCTCGGATGATGTTGGTCCTGCTCCAGCCATTTCTCACCCCTCTGCTCCTAGGGGCTCACACGTGAGCGAGTGAGACACACTTGGCCAAAAGGTTGACATATGTATATACATACACACACATTTTTTAATTTTCTTGTTGAGTTTTAAAGTGGATCTCTAATGCTTGTACAGTTATTTACTTTATCGCAGTGGTCTGGAACCAAACCCATGCTATCTCTAGGGTATGCCAGTATACTGACTGATACCAGTTTCATGAAGCCAAAATATATGTAAATGTATATCTTTATCTGTATGTAAACCCACATCGATTTCTACATCTATCCAGAAGGATATCCTTAAAATACTAACTGATGGCAGTTTTCTCCAGATGGTGGGATTGTAATGGTTTGATTGACATGCTTCTGTATTTTCCAATTTTTCTCCCTTTCAGTTGAGTTTAGTCGCTCAGTTGTGTCTGACTCTTTGCAACCCCATGGCCCACAGCACGCCAGGCTTCCCTGTCCATCACCAACTCCCGGAGCTTACTCAAATTCATGTGCATCGAGTTGGTGATGCCATCCAAGCATCTCATCCTCTGTCGTCCCCTCCTCTTCCTGCTCCATTACCATGTGTTAGTTACATGATCTGAAGAACAAGTTCAAAGCCCATTCTCTTTTAAACAGCTGGGATTCCAAGTTTAGGGGATGCTTCCTAGATGATAGACAAGGCCCTTTTTTCATTTTTCTTGTCTATCTCCATCCTTCAAAGATGGATCTAGAAGAACCCCAAATGGGCCTCTGCTGTCTCTGACCAATGTCTTTGCTGCCCTCTGGTGGTCATTTAAGACCTAAGCAAGTCCAATGAGCAAATCCTCTTAGTGGGTTACTTCTTTAGATTTTGCTTCCCTGACAGCTCAGTTGGTAAAGAATCTGCCTGCAATGCAGGAGACCCCGGTTCTATTCCTGGGTCAGGAAGATCCACTGGAGAAAGGGATAGGCTACCCACTCCAGTATTCTTGGGCTTCCCTTGGGGCTCAGCTGGTAAAGAATCCGCCTGCAATGTGGGACACCTGGGTTTGATCCCTGGGTTGGGAAGATCCCCTGGAGAAGGGAAAGGCCACCCACTCCAGTATTCTGGCCTGGAGAATCCCATGGACTATACAGTCCATGGGGTCATAAAGAGTCAGACACAACTGAGTGACTTTCTCTTTTCACTTTTCTTTAGATTTGCGTTCTTAAGTCCCATTTCTTAGAACTGTTTTCTCCCCCTGGAGGCTGGGCATTCTTATTAAACTGGATGAGATTTGTTCCAGTGTAAGCTTCTTTAAAGCTCTTGTGAAAATATGGTTTTTGTTAAAATCAAAGCCCCTCAGCCTTGAGTGCACAACCAGAGGGCTTGACTGTCTTCAGTGGAAGGGCTTTGGTGCACACTCACCTGCTGCTTTCTAACAGTTGATTGAAGCAGTGTATGGTTTTGGTGAGTATCATTACTGTAAAGCCACGGGCACACCTGCTGGTACACAAATGGATGGTGCTTCTCACGGTCCGAGCACGCCCTGTACAGAATCACGGTAAGTAGTGGCTGGTTCCAGAACCCCGACCTGGGACGCTTTGAGATTGTGCGGCTTTAAGCAAATTATGTCACTTCTCTGTTCCCCCGTCTGTAACAAGGGAATCATGACCACACCCTCCTGGATTTAAAGCCCTGTTCTACCACTTACCCCTTGAACACCTTTCTTAACATCAGTGTAACTCTATTTCCTCATTTGTAAAACTGGGGGGGCGGGGAACAGAGTCTACTTCATAGAGCTGGAAAGATGGAATTAATTAATGCATCTGAATGATTAGATCAATGTCTGGGACATAAATGGTTCTCAGTAAATTTTTATTATTGTCATTACTATTACCAGTTACCAAAGCATATCACTAGTTAAATGTCATGCTATGAATGCATATAGCTAGTAGTAAGGGATTTATTATCTGATAAGCCTTTTATGTCTTAGAAACCATTCTAAGGACTCTTTATTTAATACACACTGCAACCCTTCATGGAGAAGGAAATGGCACCCCACTCCAGTGTTCTTGCCTGGAGAATCCCAGGGACGGGGGAGCCTGGTGGGCTGCCGTCTGTGGGGTCGCACAGAGTCGCCGACACGACTGAAGCGACTTAGCAGCAGCAGCAGCAGCAGCAGCAACCCTTCAAGGAAGGTGTTATCTTCATTTTACAAAAGAGGAAACTAAGATTCACACAGGGTTAAGAGTTCAAGATCACACAGCTAGGAAATTCAGAACCACAGTTTAATTTCATTCATTTGGTTCTGGAGCCTCTGGTCTTTCCTGTCTATTTGATTGACATCTAGGTAAGGTGGCTTCCAAAGCTACCTTAGGTAGCTTCCTAAGGTAGCATGTTTTACTAACATATTTTTCTAGAGTCATCAGTCAATTCAGTTGCTCAGTCGCGTCCGACTCTTTGTGACCCCATGGACTGCAGCATGCCAGGCTTCCCTGTCCATCACTAACTCCCAGAGCTTGCTCAAATTCATGTCCATCAAGTTGGTGATAGAATACTTGATTATAAGTTAGGGTGATGCCAGTTGCTGTAACAGATAAACCCACATCTTTATGGTTTGTGTACCAGGACTGTATTACTCATGAACGCAATAACTCATGAGAGCATTCCCATTTGGTGGCAGGCCTTGCATGTGGTCATCAGGGACCCTGGCTCCTTTCCATCTCCTGGTTCTACTCTCCCTGGGGACTTTGGAGTCCTCTGCATTCAGCTGCTGAGTGACCAAAGAATATGGACCAGGCCCGGAAGTGGTACTTTTCAACTCTATCTGTATTCCATTTACTTAATGCTCAGTCTCCTGGTCACTCTTAACTGCAAAGGAGGCTGGGGAATGTAGTCTTGCTCTGTATCCAGGAGGGGGAGGCAACAACCGGCCCATCACTCTCTGCCATTCTTGGCTTATGTCTTAAACAGACTTGAGGTCTTGGTTTACAATTCAGTTGCTCCAGTGAAAAAAAGATCCTGGCCTCTTGAGTCTGGATTGGGTGCCCCTGCTCTGTACTTCCTTTCTCATGTCATCTGTGCATGGATGAACATTCTTTAACCACCTGTCTCCCCATGATCCTGTGGGCTGCATCCTGCAGGGCTTATCTCCACCACTGCTGAATCCCTAGCCCTTACCTGGAGTTGGCACATCACAGGTGCTCAATAATTGCTGAACCGATGACCTCTGCCGCAAATAGCTGAGAGGGCAGAGGAAGTGGTTGGGAGTGGTCTCTCGGGTTCCCCTCTTCCCCCCACCCCCACCCCGTGGCACTGAGTTTCAGAATCATGGACTGCTCGTCCCGGAACAGGGTTTTGGAAAGCCCTCTGAGGTTGAGGTTGGGGCGTCTGCGCTTTAAGAATGGAACTGAGACGCCGAGTGTGGTCACAGGTCATCTGTGCTTCTGCACCTGCCCCCAGGGAGGACCCCACACAGGCATCTCCTCTTGCACTTGTACCCCAACAGGGCCTGGCTTCGAATTTAGGAAACACACGAACGCCACAGCGATAAAACAATGCAGCGTTAGCTAGTTGTTGACGATTTATATCCTTCCACTTCCCAAAGAACCTTGCAGCAGCTTACAAAATGAAGGCGGTAAGAGAAAGTAGCCCGAATAGCAGGGAAAACCTAGTCCTGGTGATATTAAGTCATCGAAAGTGTGATCGCTCCAGGCAAAATAAGATTAGTTTTTGTTTTTTTTTTTCCCTTACAATCCAGGTCTCTGTTTTGGGACATTTAGAATTTTTAAATGTTGGGCTCTGTTCGTTCTCCTCTCCTCCGCACTGTCCCTGGGTGTCTGCGCATGATAAGTCTTGGCCTGTAGCTGAGGTTGGGATCTGGGAGGGGACTGTGAGCAGCTCAGGATTCCAAGCCCCCCTGCAGCTCCAACCCCTGGAGCTCATCTCCATTTCTCTCCCCTTGCGACAAGCCCCGCTTCCACTGCCTGGTGCCAAGATGAAGGTAGAAGCGATGAGCAAGGACAGAGTCCTGCTATGCTGTTAAGAGTCCTCAAATGAAATGTAAACCCCAGTTTAACCAGACAGAAAAGGATGGTCGGGCAGGGGGATGGGCAAGAGTGCCAGCCTGGTGCCGGCTGGCTGGTGGCCTTGGCAAATCTCTTTGTGCTTCTGAGTCGCCGTTATCTCATCTGTGAAATGGGATCACTGACCCTGGATGCCCTGGGTAGGTGTGAGAGTCGGATGACACAAAATGGCCTCAGAGGGGCAACTTGTTTTGCGAGGAACCACTTAACAAGGGCAAGTGTATCAGGTTATGCTCTCAGCACCTGCCACGAGCTGGGGCGCGGGAAAGGTGGAGGCAGGGGATGGATGGGATGGTGGGGTCACTTGGCTGGAGCTCTTCCTGGAAAGGAGGTCAGAGTAGTCATATGATGCCCCAGGGAAAGCTGAGTTCTGGGGAGGGGGACCACAGTTCCCCCATGACTTCACCCTTCATTAAGGTGTCTCGATTACAGGGACCACCCCCCAGGTTGCCTCTGGGATTGGGGGACTGAGCTTTGCCTCTGAGCCCAGGTTCCTGGAGGCAGGAAGGAGTGGGAGGCATCCTAGAGCCTGGGCCAGTGAATCTGAGGAAAGAGGGAGACAGTGGACCGAGGAGGATTAGGATCCCAGGAAGATTTGTATTCCAGAAACTCCTCTGGCCCACGCAGGCTAATTCTGTGTTGATTCACAAAAGGGAAGCAAAAAAAAAAAAAAAACCCTAAGTTCCAAAGGAGCAAATTTCCAGTCAGTTTTGAAAAGAACCAAAGCCAATCTGAGCTGGAGAAGGGGTTTCCCCCAAACTCTCCCTCCATACACCCAGCATTTGACAAAGAGGCTGAGAAAGTGCTGGGAGGTCGGCATGAAAGGAAGGTGGGGAGGGAAAGGAGCAGCTGGAATGGCGGGCACTTGTCACCAGGCTGACAGCCCATGACCCTCCCCGCTAGGTTCCCTGGCCCCATCCCCCCTAGGGTGTTTGAAATCAACTTCATCTTGGAGTAGAGCATGTCACTGTATGAAAACAACAGAAAGGTCATCAAGGAGGAAACAAAATCCCTGTCATCTTATCACCCTCATCAAATCAACTGTTTCCATCCCGATCATCATAGTTTAATCATAGATCTACTGCGCTTTTTCCTTTCTTAACCTGTGTGTCACTAAGCAAGTTTCAGTATCTTCGTTGGCAAAGTGTGATGCTCTCATATCTCACGAGTGATGTGAGTCTTAACTGAGATCATGGCTGTAAAGTGCATGGTAGACAGTAGGTGCTCAGTAAATGGAAGTCACAGTGGTTATTTCTGGAAGCATCTCTCTGGTTTTCATTATAAGTTCTGCGCTATTAGAAATTCTGAACTCTTTGTATGTGTTAATGCGATAAAGGAAATTGGAACTATGTACTTATTTTAAAGGAAGTTTGGTCACAACTTTAAAGACTTTGCCTTTAAAGACTTGCATCAGCAAGTTCCTGTTCTGGTACCTCTGAGGTCTTTTCTGGCCTGAGTGGATGGTAGCTGGCCGTGCTGTTGCTGCCTTTTAAAATATGGATTCCCCTCCTCATTCCTCTGATGATCTGGGACTGAAAAGCACAAGGTCCCTGGAGATCTCCGCTTAGGTGTCCACTCACTATGTGTTCTTGGAGAAGTGACCGTTATCCTTCAGTGCAGGGAATTTGAAGTGCTGGACTCTTCATCATGCTGCAGAGAAGGGGCGGTGTTGGGAAACTGTTCACTGGTGCATCTCTGCGTAGATGAGAGCCGGGGCTGGGCCGTGGGCTGCTGGGGGTGCTTTGATTTGAAGTGTGGCTTTGGTGAGCCCGAGGCTCCAGGGATTTGTGCCTATTGCAGGTGTTTGTGCTGGCATTGCCAGCCCAGTGAAGGGTGAATGGGATTACAGGTTTGTCTGCAGGATAATGGGGGGAAATAGATATGTATATATAAGTAGATATGAAATTTAAGACTCAAGATAGTTAACCCAAAGTCTCTTTCCTTTTGGGGTCTCATTTATTTCATTAGCAAAATTTAGTCTGCAAAAATGACCAGCCGTGGAGTTAAATTATTCCTGGCGCTAGGAAGGAATTGGGAGGTCGCTGGACATCTTCTCTCAAGACCTGTCACACGATGTAATTAACACCTCTTCCAAATCTAAGTCTGGGGACTTCAGAGAGGCCAGGGCAATTTGGTCCAGGGCTTCATCAATTCAATTCTTTGAATGAATGCTGCGCGCCTAGACCTCGCTGGGCGTTGCTGTGAGTGCCAGGGATGACTGTGATCGGCTCCCACCCTTAGTCGATTTGGAAGAAGAGGCAGGATGTTGCCTGTGGCTGTATTAGCGATGACAATGGCTGCCATTCACCTAGAGCACCGAATGTAAAAATCTCATGGAATTCTCCAAAAAGTTCCATAATGTATATATTGGTAACATCCTCGTCTTTCAACTGAGAAAACTAAGGCGCTGAACTACAGAATCATTTGCCAAAAGTATCATGGCTAGCCAGGGGTGGAGCTGTGATTCAAGTCAGTCTGTCTGACTCCAGATCAACATCACCCTCCCCCAACTTTTCTTTTTTGGGTGGGAGGTTATAGTTGTTAACTGAAATAAAAACGCTCAATGTAAAAGTTGGGGGTTAAGTTTTATTGAGGGACTTTCTGAGGACTATAGCCCATGAGACAGCCTCTCAGGTAGCTCTGAGGAATTGCTCTGAAGAGGTAAGGGAGGGGCCAGGATATATTGCTCTATGAATTTTTTGCTGGAAAAAAAAGTGTAGTCAAATATCACAAAATTTCTGCTAACCACAAAGAAGAGGCATCTCACGCCAATGATTTTAGAGCTTTTCTATGTATGGGAGGATGCAAGAATCTGGAGTCATCGAAATTTTTCCTTAAATATACATCTTAACTATCTAAGGGTTGATACATACAAAACTCGGAATACTTCCTGCTTTTCTCCATCCTGAATTGCCCTCAGCCTGTGCCTGATCCTTGTAGAACAGGAGTGGCGGGCAACCTTTTTTCCCCTCTACATGGTAAAACTTTCCTGATTTCTTTTAACATAATTTCGCATGAAGTGTGTGCACAGATGGACATAAGAGATAGCTCAAATCTCAATGTAAAAGGGTTTCCTTTCATACTAATCCTCTCAGTAGAGTTTCAAGGCCTCTCCAGTTTGCTGACATTTGACACCTTGAGATTTTTATCTACAGGCACAGAAAGTAGCAACATCATCAGTATATAAAGACCCAGTGGGGGAATTCCCTGGCGATCCAGTGGTTAGGGCTTCACGATTTCACTGTCGAGGGCCTGGGTTCGAACCCTAGTCGAGAAACTAGGATCCCACAAACCACGCAGCTCAGCCAAAAAAAAAAAAAACCAAAAAGACCCAGCTGCATGAGGTTGCAGCAGTCACCACCCGGTCCTAAGGACTTATGACTGCTTTATTCCTTTATTTCAGATTTCAGTGCCATTTTCTTCTTCTTTACCTCCTCCCCGCTCCCTTGCTTCCTCCTTCATCTCCTCCTCCCCCTTCCTCCTCCTCCTGTTCTGTAAAGTATCAAGATATTTGAAAATACTTAGGACTTCTGTTCTCATTTCTCTCTTCATGTATCAAAGTAGTAGATGTTGGCAGATTTCTAGTCCCATGACAGCCCAAGCAGTCACATACTATCACAGATGGGATTCTTTAACGTTACCATTCCAAGTTTCACAACTACCCTGGTACCAGACGTAACCGAGGAAGCACAGATGTTATTTGGATCATGCAGAGCTGATATGCTCCCAGGTGCGCGAAACCCCTGGAAGTGGGACAAAGCCAGCGATACCTCAGGAAACAGCAAGTCCATTCTAGATCATTCCGCAAGGAGAAGAGATGGTAGATTGCAGTACAAGTCTCATCCTCAAGACCCACTCATTTTTACACCTTGAAATGGCTTAGAAAAGAGACGGTGTCACATAGACATCATATTTCTAAAGAAGTTCCAAGGAGTTGAAGATGAAAATTTTCATGAACTCTAAAAGCTCCGCAAAGGCTTCCCCTCAGCACATCGAGCATCCTCAGCCCATAGACGAGGCAACTGAGGCTGGACGAATGATGCCCTCAAGGTCACACAGCCAGTTGCTGGCAAAGGCAGGACCCGCTGCCTGGTAACTGACGTTCCAGCTTGGTTCTCTCTGTCCTACAACCCTACATTCCGGTCTACACAGAGGAGGTGTAGGGAAGGCTCCACAGAGGAGGAGGAACATGGCCTGGACCTTGAGGGATGCGTGGGGTGTGGGTGGGCTTGGAAGAGAGGCTGGGCTTCCTAATGCCAGCTTTAGGCTCCTTTGTAGCTTTGCTAACTGAACCGTTGGCTCCCAGATGTAGGCATTTGTCTCCTCCGTTTTCTGCTCCATTTCTGAGTTCCTGGTGGGGGGCTGGCACAAAGGGGCTGTTGGAGAGATGGATGAGGCCAGCTTCTCCATAGCCACTCAAGATCAGACTCCATATTTTAAGAGAATTGCTGAAGTACTTGGCATTGAATAGAAACTCAGCTTACATGTCCTTTCTGCTCCCTTCCTTCCTTCTAATGGATGACCCTTTGGAGAGTATGTGCCTAGCTCCATTCTCTGAGAGCCATCCAGCCTCCTGGCCCCCATAGGAATGGGCCCTGGCACTCATATTTGTAAGACCACTCCCTGACCCTGTGAGTTGTGAGTGACTGAGAGACACAGGGGTGGACCCCAGACTCAAGTCAGACCCGCGCAAGCCTCTCTCCCAATTGGGAATCCCAACTTTGAGGGGCTCGTCAGGCTCCCCTGCTTATTTCCACTGAGGCAATGTTAACTCCGGAGCTGGGAGACAGCCGTCCTCAGACACGGAGAAGGCTGGTGCAGAAAGGCGGGAGATGAAGCAGATGCCAACGGGGCAGCAGTGACAAGAAACCCCAAGACCCAGCAGCTCTGCACCGGGGGAGGCCCCTGCCCAGAGGAAGCCTTCACCTCTTTCAAAGGCCCCTCTTCCAGTCACAGGAGAAGGGCCGTCTGTTACCTGGAACCCTCACCATGCTCTGATGTTATCAAGTTTCTGCAGAAGGGGCTCACTCAGCCAGTCTCTGACAGGGGAAGTCCTTGGTTGTGCTTCGAGCAGAAGGAACCACACTCCAGAAGGGGGGCATGTGGTTGAAGTGGGGGAACTTTCTTCTCTTTCTCAAAGGGAGACCCTTGGCCTGGTGGTCTCAATTTGACTCAAGTTCCAGAAGGAATGGGACTCTGGAGAAGACCTTTTTTTTTTGGCTAAGTCCGTGGTGTGAATGGGAGAAGAAAGACCCCCGGTGGTCACTTCAGCCATTGAGCTAGGTCCTGGAAACCACAGACCAAATAAGAACTTCCAGCCTCGTGGTTAGTGACTGAGGCGGACATGTGAATAGAATTTCACAGCAATGGGAAGAGATGTCAATGCTGTGATAAAGAAATGTAACCGGGCAGGGACAGTCCTCCAAGAATAGCCAACACGGGGCATCAGAGAGGGTTTCCTGGCAGGGATGACAGCCAAACAGATGCCTAGGGGTGTGTAGGAGTTGGCCAGGTCAGCGGGGTAAGGGACAACCCAGAGGAAGCAACAAGAATAGAAGAGCAGAGTCGAGAAAGACAATGATGTCTGCCGAGAAGTACCAGTGAAGTACAGCTAGAAGGTGAAGTCCCCAGGTTCTGGCCAGAAAGCTTGCTGGAAGAAGAATGACTTTACAGGGGGACCTGGGGCTTTGTTCTGCAGAACTGTGATCTCTGAACCTTCTTGCCACTGTGCTTCATCTGTTGATTTTTTTTTTGAGCACCCAAAAAGTTTTATTTAGACAATTAGCTTATGTTAAATGGTTTGCAAAGTGATATTGTGTATTTATTTACAAAAGAGATACTTGCTCTGGTACTAATATGTTAAAGATGACTGTAGCCAATTTCCTTCTGACCTTTTTGGGGTAAAAATAAATACACGTAGAAATTCTAAACTCCTCTCCACACCTGGGAGCGCACACGGGAGAACGGCTCTGCAGATGTGACCAGGAGCCCGTGGAGGCTTCTCCTCGGAACCAGCCAGATGTGCGCCTGTGGCCGTCGCGGCCACAGCTGACCGCCTCAATGCCAGGTGACTCAGATCAGGAAACCTTAGCCGTAGGCCCCGGCTCTGTGGTGCAGTCTAGACTTCTAGAAACCCTTGTGCCTGGATTTCCCAGTCTGAATTTCTGGATGTGCACACCACCATGACAGCCTTGTTTTTCTTTTTTGAAAGCTAACTGAAAGCTGAACTCTATAGCTTGAGGACGGATGGCAGAGAAGCGTGGAGGTCACCTGGCCTGCCGTCTTCCTGTCTGTGCTGTGTTTCATCACTCTGTGTTGTGCGTACTTAATCGCTCGGTCATAGTCTGACTCTTTGCGACCCCATGGCCTGTAGCCCCCCCAGGCTTCTCCGTCCATGGGCATTTCCCAGGCAAGAATACTGGAGTGGGTTGCCATGCCCTCCTCCAGGGGATCTTCCCAACTCAGGGATCGAAGTCAGGTCTCCCACATTGCAAGTGGATTCTTCACCTATTGAGCCATCTTTCATTAGCTTTTCTTGCCTCTGAGAGTAAAGGCTTTTTAAAAAATCTTTTCATGTATTTATTTGCTATTTCTATATTGTTTCTTGGTGAAACATTATTTCAAAACCTCAACTGCCACCTCTCTTTTATTTATTTATTTTTAGTATTTTTAATAATCAGTTTATTTTATTGGAGAATAATTACTTTACAATATTGTGATGGGTTTTGCCGTACATCAGTGAGAATCGGCCACAGGTATACACGTGTCCCCCCTATCCTGAATCCCCCTCCCACCTTATCCCTCTGGGTTGGCCTAGAGCACTGTCTTTGGATGCATCGAACTTACACTGGTCATCTACTTTACATATGGTAATGTACATGTTTCAATGCTATTCTCTCAAATCATCCCACCCTCGCCTTCTCCCACTGAGTCCAAAAGTCTGTTCTTTACATCTGTGTCTCCTTTGCTGCCCTGCATGTAGGGTTGTTGGTACCATCTGTCTAAATTCCATATATATGTGTTAATATACAGTATTTGTTTTTCTCTTTCTGATTTAGTTCACTCTGTATAATAGGCTCCAGGTTCATCCACCTCTTTAGAACTGACTCAAATGTATTCCTTTTTATAGCTGAGTAATATTCCATTGTGTGTGTGTACCACAACTTTCTTATCCATTCATCTGCTGATGGACACTGGGGCCTCACTTTTTATTTGGCGTTGAGCTCCTTCAGATGCAGAATGGCATCTCCCTGAGTTCTTTCTGGGGCTTCTCTGGTTGCTCAGCTGGTAAAGAATCCATCTGCAATGCAGGAAACCCCAGTTTGATTCCTGGGTCGAGAATATCCACTGGAGAAGGGATAGGCCACCCACTCCAGTATTCTTGGGCTTCCACTGTGGTTCTGCTGGCAAAGAATCTGCCTGCAATGTGGGAGGCCTGGGTTCGATCCTTGGGTTGGAAGATCCCCTGGAGAAGGGAAAGGCTATCGTCTCTGGTATTCTGGCCTAGAGAATTCCATGGACGGTACAGTCCATGGGGTTGCAAAGAGGCAGACACGACTGAGCAACTTTCACTTTGGGTTCTTTCTGAGGACTCCAGGAACAGCTGTGACAGCTAAACAAGAGCCTAGAGAAACCAACACCACCGACACAGGTGGCGTGGTGACCACGTGCGCTGTATGAATGCCTCTTTATATGGCCATCATCTCATCTGCCTCTCCCACTAAATCTGCAAGTGGCTACTCTGACGAGCCCCACTCTGCAGACGAAGCAATGGGCCTGGGAGTGGCTGACTCCTTGAGTCTCTGTCTGTGGGGACCTGGGATAGTCAAGGTTCCTGACTCCTAGGCTCTGGGCACTCTTCCTATTGACAAGAAGTTCAAAGGGCTGGGCTTGGGAATCCTTGTTTTCTGTCCTCATGCTTTTAAAAGTTCCTATTGTTTCAGGTTCTGCTAATCAAGCCAGGACTAAACCAAGTCAGATGAAAAGAGAACTCAGAAAAGAATGGTGATGGTATTTACTCTAGAGCTGTAGAACAAAATATAGTTAAATAAATTTAAAAATGAAATAGTAAAAATTTTTTAAAGTATAGATTTATTGTGGTATACTGATACACAAAATTGTACACATTTAAGATAAACATTTGAATGACTTTGGACATGTACCAACACCCATAATACCATCAACCACAATCAAGATAATAAACATATGCATCACCTTCAAAAGACTCCTTATGTCCATTGGCTTTGTGTAGTCTGTGTGTATGTTACGAACAGTTAACATAAGACAACCTCTCAACAAGCTTTAAGTTCCCAGCACTCACTGTATCTTGTATCTTTCCCTATAAACTCTGGGTGGTACAGCAGGTTTCAGGAATCATTCATTGCATCTAGCTGTGACTTTATATCCACTGAACAACTCTCCATCCCACCACCCCTCTTCCCCTGACATCAATCTATCTTCATCTTAAGGAAATAAACAAATAAATAAAAAATTAAATTTAAAAAAGATTTTAAACTGAGGGCACCTTGTAAAGCCCGGTCATTGTATGCTTCCCTGGTGGTACCTTCTGACCAGGAAGGATGTGGGAGAGGCCACAGGATCAGTTCAACTGTTGTAAGGAGGTAAACAGAGAAACTTTTCCCTTGCAGTTCCTAAGGTAGGGTTAGAGTTTCCTATGGTGGAGTTTTTGCCCTGTCGCCCCTGTTTTTAACTACCATAAAAATGGCTCATATACGGGGTCATAACGTTTCAAACAATTTTAGAAAGGGTAAAGAAAATGTGCAAGTTCTCCACTTCTCCACGCCTACCCCTAGGCCTACTCTCCGGAGGTCAACATTTGAAATCACGAACAGGTTTTGTGCTTCCAGTGGTTACATTCAGAATTCAAAAATATGCTTATACTTCTCTTCCTCAACGTTATCTACTTTAAACATTACTTAAAGAACCCCTCACTTTCAATAATGTGGATATTGAATACTGAAGAATTTAATTTGGTAACATATCACCTCATTTTTCCCCCTTCCAATTTTTACTTACATTTTTGTTTTTAGTCTGTTGGTAACCTTTAACACTTGAAACAATTTACTTAAATCTGTATTTCTTGGTCTGTCACCTTTTATAGTGTCCTTTTCACAATATCTCCCACCGATACTTAAAAGTCACTTAAAATTCATTTCAATGGGATTTTCCTGTCAAGCATCTGGGCTCAGTTCATCTTGGACCAGAGGTGTAAGGGTGTTTTGAAAGTAATCTTTAGATAATAACTGACTTGGAAAGCCCACTGGTACATCTATTTTCTCAGCCCCTAAGCCTGACCCTACCATGTGGCCACATGCCCTACTGACCAGTAGAATGAGAGAGAAATCATACTTTGTATCTTCATGGATGGATCCTTGAAGGTGATACGAGCACAGAGGGGCTGTTATATATTCATTTTTAATCTTTTTGTGCACTTCTTTAATATTTTATCACATGTTGCCTGTGGGGGTTAATTTTGGATGTCAACTTGACTGGATCATGGGATCGGAGGGTGGGGGAGAATCTGATATCCAGTCAAACAATATTCTGGGTGGTTTTGTGAGGGTATGTCTGCGTGGGTTTAACAATTAAACCAATAGATTGAATAAAGCAGATTGCCCTCTGTTGAGAGTTTAGGTAAGTGTCTCCATAAAATTGCTGCCTCAACACTCTTGGCCAAGTGGCCTGTAGGGGCCTGGAACTAACACTAGCCCCTCAGGCAAGCGCATGCCCTAGAGAATAGCCCACCGAGTCAGAAGTAAATGTGAATTCCTGATATGACTCAACAGCCCTGTGAGTAACAGTCCCTCTCAACCCACCCCTACCCAGCACCTTCCCTTTGTGTGCCCCCCTTAGATAAGACCCCCATGCAGCTTACCAAAACCCTGCTCTTTTTGGTTTAAGTTGACCAATCAAGCATTAGCCTGGGGGCCTCAAAGCACTGCACCCAAGGACTCTAATATAGGCGTGGGCACCAAGTTCTGCCACTCTCTGCTTGCACCTGCCTTGACCTCCTCTCCAGGTGTGCCCTGTGCTTCCTCCTGGACCTGTGAGTAATGAACTTCCCTATTTCAATTTCTCTTGTGGTCTTTTGTTGAACCCGGGCTAACCATCCTGCCCCCAGTGCTTCATTTAACAAATGTGAATTTAATAAAGTCCTAACACCTCCCTAGAGGCTTCCCAGGTGGCTCAGTGGCAAAGAATCTGTTTGTCAATGACGGAGATGTGGGTTCGATCCCTGGGTTGGGAAGATCCCCTGGAGTAGGAAATGGCAGCCCTCTCTAGTATTCTTGCCTGGAAAACCCCATGAACAGAAAAGCCTGGTGGGCTACAGCCCCTGGGGCCTGAAAGAGTCGGACATGGACTGAGCCACTGAGCATGCACGCATACAACACCTCCCTACTGAGCCACTGAGCATGCACGCATACAACACCTCCCTAATCTGGTGGCCCTCACCCAATCAGCTGGAAGCCTGAATAAATCCAAAATGTCGACCTATCATGAGTATGAGGAGTTCTTCTTACTTGACTGCCTTCAAGTTAAGCCTTCCCTCGCCCCCCGCTTTCAGACTCACACTGAAATATCAGGTTTTCCTGGGTCTGAGGCCTGCTGGCCTTTTGGCTGGAACCCTGTCATTGGCTCTCTTAGATCCCCAACTTGCCAAATGCAAATTTTGAAACTTGGTGTCTATAATTGCATGAGTCAGTTTCCTAATAATAATTCTCTCTCCCATATATATATATATATATATATATATAAGTTCTGTTCTGTTTCTTTGACTAATACATTGTCCTCTTCCTTAAAAAAGAAATACAGACTGGAAAAGTGGAAGTACTGGTACTAATCACAAGAAATGTAAATCTAACTTACAGTAACTGAGATTAAAAAGTGAAAATCACTGAGCATGCTGAGAGCAGCAAGTCTTTACCCAGTTAATGTAAATCAGTCCAGTGGATATTCCGTTATAAAGGGGGAAATACAAATAATTGAAGAATAGGATTGGAATGCTAGACATATAATGTTGAAGATATGCATAACAATCCAAAATTCTGTCAAGAATCAATGGATAAATAAATTAATGATATACATTCATTGGAATAGCAACATCAGTTAGAAGGATCAAACTACAACTACACTCAACAGACAAATAAACAGAGAAAATGAAAAAAGAATAGAGAAAATCAATAAAGTTAAAAGATTATTCTTTTAAAAGACCAAATAGATCAACAAATAGGGACATCTATAGAGAAAGTAGACTAGCAGTTGCCTGGGCTTGAAGTGATGGAGGCATATGAGAGATTTGGGGAGTGATGGCTAAAGGGTACAAGGTTTCTTTTTGGAGTAAGGAAAGTATTCTAAAATTTACTATGGTGGTGGATGCACAGCTCTGTGAGTACAGTAAACATAATTTACTGTGCATTTTAAATGGGTCGATTGTAGGTATGTAAAGTGAAACTGAAACTGGCTCAGTCATGTCCGACTCATTTCGACCCCATGGATTATACAGTCCATGGAATTTACCAGGCCAGAATACTGGAGTGGGTAGCCCTTCCCTTTTCCAGGGGATCTTCCCAATCCAGGGATCAAACCCAGGTCTCCCACATTGCAGGTGGATTCTTTACCAGTTGAGCCTCAAGGGGAGTCCAAGAATTCTGGAGTGGATAGCCTAGTCCTTCTCCATGGAATCTTCCTGACCCAGGAATTGAAACAGGGTCTCCTGCATTGCAGGCAGATTCTTTACCTACTAAGCTATCAGGGAATGTAAACTACATCTCAATAAAGCAGTTAAAATATAATGGCAAAATTAAGAGAGTCGCAGATAAACAAACACTGACACAACTTATTATCGGCAGACCTAACCTATAAGAAATACTAAAGTGAGTCCTTCAGGCTGAACTGAAAGGATGCGAGAGAGCGTGCCTGGAATCCACGTGAAGAAAACAAAGAACACTGGTAATGGTAACTACATAGGTTAAAAGAAAAAGGAAATTAAAATGGTATGTTAGAAAATATCTATTTAACCCCAAAGCAGGAAATAATAAAGGAATAGAGGCACAAAAAAGACAGAAGAACACAGGATATGTAGAAAACAAATAGCAAAATAGTAGACATAAATTCTGCTTTATTGGCAATTCCATTAAATGCAAATGGATTAAACACTGCGGTCAAAAGGTAGCAATCGGCAGAATTCATTTTTTTAAATGTGATCCAACTGCATGTGGTTTCTTAGAAATTCACTTTAGATTCAAAGAAATAAATAGATTGTATGTAAAAAGATGGGCAAACGTATGCCATGTAAACAATACCAAAAGAAAGCCAAAATAGTTGTGCTAATATCAGAAGGAAAAAAAAAAAGAAGAACTTAAGACAAATATTAGCACAGGGGCAAACAAAGAAGGATATTTTACAATAATAATAGGATCGATCCCTCGAGAAGACAAGACAATTATAAACATATATGCACTAACAGCACGCTCCTTAAAATACATGAAGCAAAACTGACAGAATTGAGGGAGAAATAGACAATTCAACAATGATAGTTGAAGACTTTAACACCCCACTTTCATTAATAGATAGACCAACTGGACATAAGATTAGCAAGGAAATAGAAAATCTGAATAACATTCTTGTTTTTTTTTTTTGAATAACATTCTAAACCAAGTAAACCAGACACTGACAGAAAATTCCACTCGAAAGCAGACGCACATTCTCTCAAGTATGTTCTCCAGGATAGATAATTTATTAGGCCATAAAACAAGTCTCCGTAAAGCTATAAGGACTGAAATCATACAAAGTATGTTGTCCAACTGCAATGGATGAAATTAGAAATATGTAAAAGAAAAAAGGAAAATTCACATTCATGTTGATACTAAATAACACACTCCTAGAAGTGTTCAGATCAAAGAAGAAATCACAAGGGAAACTAAAGCTAATTTAAGATGAATGAGGGAGAAGGCGATGGCACCCACTCCAGTACTGTTGCCCGGAAATCCCATGGATGGAGGAGCCTGGTAGGCTGCAGTCCATGGCGTCGCTAAGAGTCAGACACGACTGAGCGACTTCACTTTCACTTTCCACTTTCATGCATTGGAGAAGGAAATGGCAACCCACTCCAGTGTTCTTGCCTGGAGAATCCCATGGACGGAGAAGCCTGGTGGGCTGCAGTCCATGGGGTCGCACAGAGTCGGACACGACTGGAGCGACGCAGCAGCAGCAGCCAGATGAATGAAAACAAAAACACAACATACCAAAACTTACTGGATGCAGCTAAATCATTACTTAGAGGGAATTTTCTAGCTGGATAATGTCTATATTGGGCTTCCCTGGTAGCTAGTCAAGAATCTATCCATCCCAGTATTCTTGGGCTTCCCTGGTGGCTCAGATGGTAAAGAATCTGCTTGCAATGCAGGAGACCTTGGTTCAATCCCTGGGCTAGGAAGATCCCCTGGAGGAGGGCATGGCAACCTACTTCAGTATTCTTGCCTGAAGAATCCCCATGGACAGAGAAGCCTGGCAGGCTACAGTCCATGGGTCACAAAGAGTCAGATAAAACTGAGCAATTAAGCACATGCAGTACAGAGTAGGAGGTCTCCAAAATGCTGCTGGAGAAGAGCAGAGAAATAGCTCCAGAAGGAATGAAGAGACTAAGCCAAAGTGGAAACAATGCCCAGTTGTGGATGTGACTGGTGGTGAAAGTAAAGTCCAATGCTGTAAAGAACCATATTGCATAGAAACCTGGAATATTAGGTCCATGAATCAAGGTAAATTGGGAGTGGTCAAACAGGAGATGGCAAGAGTGAACATTGATATTTTAGGAATCAGTGAACTAAAAATGGACAAGAATGGGCAAATATAATTCAGATGACCATTGTATCTACTACTGTGGGCAAGTAACAGTAGCTGGTAAGAACTAGACATGGAACAACAGACTGGTTCCAAATAGAAAAAGGAGTATGTCAAGGCTGTATATTGTCACCCTGCTTATTTAACTTATATGCAGAGTACATCATGTGAAATACCAGGCTGGATGAAGCACAAGCTGGAATCAAGACTGCTGGGAGAAATATCAGTAACCTCAGATATACAGATGACACCATCCTCATGACAGAAAGCAAAGAACTAAAGAGCCTCTTGATGAAAGTGAAAGAGGAGAGTGAAAAAGTTGGCTTAAGGTTCAACATTCAGAAAACGAAGATCATGGCATCTGATTCCATTGCTTCATGGCAAATAGATGGGGAAACAATGGAAACAGTGAGAGACTTTATTTTGGCGGGGGGGCCTCAAAATCACTGCAGATGGTGACTGCAACCATGAAATTAAAAGACGCTTGCTCCTTGGAAGAAAAGCTATGACCAACCTAGACAGCATATTAAAAAGCAGAGACATTGCTTTGCTGACAAAGATCTGTCTCCTCAAAGCTATGGTATTTCCAGTAGTCATGTACAGATGTGAGAGCTGGACACTAAAAAAGGTTGAGTGCCGAAGAATTGATGCCTTTGAACCGTGGTATTGGAGAAAACTCTTGAGAGCCCCTTGGACAGCAAGGATATCAAACCAGTCAATTGTAAAGGAAGTCAGTCCTGAATGTTCATTGGAAGGACTGATGCTGAAGCTGAAGTTCCAATACTTTGTCCACCTGATGCGAAGAGCCAACTCATTGGAAAAGACCCTGATGCTGGGAAAGATTGAAGGCAGGAGGAGAAGGGGATGACAGAGGATGATATGGTTAGATGGCATCACCGACTCAATGGACATGAGTTTGAGTGGACTCTGGGAGACGGTGAAGGACAGGGAAGCCTGGTGTGCTGCAGTCCATGGGGTTGCAAAGAGTCAGACATGACTGAGTGACTGAATAACCACAATAGAGCAGAAGTAAACTATACAGAGAATAGAAAATAATAGAAAAATTCAAGAAAGCAAAAGTTGGTCCTTTGAAAAGATGAGCATAGTTGTATAACTTTTAACTGGTCTGACCAAGAAAAAAGAGAGAGAAGACTCAAATTACTAAAATCAGAAATGAAAGGGGCTTTACTATTGATCTTCAGTTCAGTTCTGTTCAGTTCAGCTGCTCAATCAGGTCCAGCTCTTTGCAACCCCATGGACTATAGCACGCCAGGCTTCCCTGTTCATCACCAACTCCCAGAGCTTGGTCAAACTCATGTTCATTGAGTTGGTGATGCCATCCAACTATCCAACTATTGATCTTACAAAAATAAAAAGGTTTAAAGAGAATACTAAAATACTTTTTATAAAAACAAATTGGATAATCTAGATAAAAAAAGAAAATTCCTAGAAAGATACAAACTACTGAAACTTAATCAAGAAGAAATTTAAAAATCTGAATAGAAAGAAAGCAAATAGAGAGATTGAATTAGTAGTCAAGAACTTGCCACCAAGAAAAGCCTAGGAGTTAGGTTTCACTGGTGAATACAATACAATCAAATGTTTAAAGGGAATTAATATCAATCCTTTTCAAAACCTTCCAAAAATAGAACAACATATGAAAAGGATTATACACCATGACCAAGTGGAATTTAGTTCAGGAATGCAAGACTTGTTCAGCTTATAAAAATTAATCAATGTAACACATCATATTAGAATGTGGGCTTCCCTGGTGACTCAGTGGTAAAGAATGCCTACCAGTACAGGAGACGGGGGTTCAATCCCCAGATCGGGAAGATCCCTGGAGAAGGAAATGACACCCCACTCCAGTATTCTTGCCTGGGAATCCCATAGACAAACGAACTTGGCTATGGTCTATGGGGTCGCTAAGTTGGATGCGACTTAGCAAAGAGCACCAGCATGGTTATTAGAATAAAGAACAAAACCCAGAAGATCATCTCAGTAGATGCAGAGAAAGCATTTGACGAAATCCAACAGCTTTCTATGATAAACTCAACAAGCTAAGAGTAGAACTTTCCCAACATGATAAAAGATATCTATTAAAAACCCATAGCTAATATTATGCTTAATAGTGAAAGACTGATGGAAGGCTTTCCCACTAAGATCAGGAACAAGAAAAAGACATCTACTCTCACCATTACTATTCAACATTGGAATTTCTAGCAGTCAAATTAGGCTCAAAAGAGAAATAAAGGATATCCAGATTGGAAGGAAAAACAAATGATATCTACAAAAGACATGATCATGTATATAGAAAATTCTAAGGCATTCACATACAGATACAAAATTGTTAGAGCTAATAAGTGAGTTCAGCAAGGCTGCAGGATACAAAATCAATTTATAAAAATCAGTTATATTGTTACACATCAGCAATGAATGATACAAAAATAAAATTAAGAAAATTCTACCTTTAGTTGCATCAAAGAGACATGTAAAAATTAACTCAAAATGGATCACAGACTTGAATGTAAGATCTACAACTATAAAACTCTTATAAGAAAATGTACGTGTAAATCTTTTTGACCTTGGTTTAGGCAATAGTTTCTTAGATATGACACCAAAAGCACAAGCAACTAAAAGGAAAAAAAAGGCAGGACTTGGACTTCATTAAAATTTTTGTTCTTAAAAAGACCCTATCAAGACAGTAAAAGACATTAATTCAATAGAAAAGTAAGTCATCATCCAGGTTCAGCTTTAATGTCAACAAAAACGCAGTAGTAGTTATAATTAAATTTGGAAGACAAGTTCAATTTATCTTTCTACAGATATGTGAACAAAACCACTCATTCCAAATTATTCCATAATCTTGTCCCAGCTAACATAAAAGGATTATGTCCTATTCAAGAACTCCCCAAACCGCACTAAAAATCCAGTCTAGAGTAAAGAACATTAACTGGGCAGGTCTTCTATACCCAAATTTGTAAGAATATAACATGTAACATAAATTAAAAGAAGAAAATGAAAGACAACTCACAAAAATATTTGCAAATCACATACCTAAGAAAGATCTAGTACCTGGAATATATAAAGAAGTTTCACTTGTAAATATTTTTTTAATCCATTCCTTTAATGAGTAAAGGATTGGAATGGGCACTTCTCCAAAGAAAATATGTAAATATTCAGTAAGTATATGAAAAGAAGGTTGACATCATTAGTCACGGGCAAATACAAATCAAAACCACATTGAGACACCGCTTCATACCCACTAGGATGACTATAATAAAGAAGATGATTAAACGAGTGTTGATGAAAATGTAGAGAAACTGAAGCCTTCATATGTGGCTGGAGAATGTAAAATGGGGAGCCGTTGTGGAAAACAGTATAACAGTTTCTCAAAAGTTAAAAGTAGCATATGGCTCAGCAATCCCCTTCCAAGAGACTTGAATATATATGTCCACACAAAAACGTGTACACAGATATTCCTAGCCACATTGTTTATAAAAGCCAAAATACAGAAAAAATCCACATGTCCATCAACATGAATGATGGACAAACAGCATGTAGCTTATCTACACAATGGGATTTTATTGGGTCATAGAAAGGAATGAAATAGCAATACATGCTGCGACATGGATGAACCTTGAAGAGATTATGCCAAGTGAAAGAAGCCAGTCATAAAGGCTGCATATTGTACAACTCCATCTATATAAAATGTCCAGTGCAGGCAAATCCACAGAGATAGAAAGTGTATTAGTGATTGCCAGAAAACGGGGGGAGGAGGGAATGGACAGTGACTGCTAACAGGTACAGAGTTTCTTTTTGAGGTGAGGAAAATGTTCTGCAATTAGATAGTGGTAATAGTTGCACGACTCTATGAATACAATGAATTTTGCACTTTAAAAGGGTAAATTTCATGCTGTGTGAATTATATCTCAATTTTAAAATATGCTAAGGAAATTCCCTGGCAGTCCAGTGCTTAAGACTCTACCCTCCAATGCAGGAGGTGCAAGTTCAATCCCTGGTCAGGGAACTAAGATCCCGCATGCACAGGGTGTGGTCAAAAAGTTAAAATAAATAAATAGATATGCTAAGAAGTATGAGCAAATAAAGTATATCCCAGGAATGCAAGGTTGGCTTAACATTCAAAAAATCAATTAATATAAATATTATAAAATGAAATAATGGGGACAGATCATGGAATTATATCAATAGATTAAGAAAAAGCAAAATTCAAGAAACAAAAATTCAAGATGAAGGCTCTCAACAGGCTAGAAATAGAAGAGAATTTCCTCAACCTGATAGAAGAAAATCTATAAAATATAAAACCCTATAGCTTACTTGATGATAATAGATGTTTATCTCTTCAGATTAGAAACAAGGCAAGGATGTCAACTCTCAGTACTTTTATTTTACACAAAAACACTTGCATAAGGCAAAACAAAAAAAAAAAGCAAATGGGTTGGAAAGGAAAATGTAAAACTATATTCACAAAAATCATAATCATCAAAGAAAAGCCTAAGAAATCTACATAAAATCTACTTGAATGAATAAGTGACTATAGCAAGGTTTCAGATATCCTCATCTATGTAGTCACCCAAGAAAAATGAAAGTATACACCCACCATTCATATGTATATTAATATGCAGAAACAGTTTACTCAATAGTCAAAACTTGAGGACAGCTCAAATGTCCAACAGCAGGTGAATAAATAACAAACTGCCCGTGGAGGAGATATCTTTGTTCAGGGGCCAGTGGCTACTGAACCTTTGCCCTATGGATCCAGGAGAGAGTGGAGAGGAAGACGACGGGGCAAAAAGGTAAGTGATTCTGACCTGGCCTGGAGATACCTAGTCCAGGATCAAAGAACACTTGGTTGGGAGGTAGAGAGGAGAGTTGCTTAGCAAGAGAAGAGTGAAGGTCACAGAAAGCATGTGAGATTTGAGTAGAAACCTCAGAAAAGAAAGGTGAGCCTGGCACAGTAGCTTTGAGGAGGGTGACTTTGGGGAGAAACTGTGTCAAGAAGACTTCAGAAAGCTGACCCGTGATGTGCTTCCCTCTTCTTAATGCTTCTTTTGGATGAGACTGTTCCAAAATAAGACCAGATCTACTGGGGGCTATATAAAATGAGTATAACAACAGTACTAGCACAAAAGGCTTACTAGGCACAATCACTGCGCCAAGTTATTTAAATATGTTCACTATTATGTGAAAGTCATTCATTCAGTCATGTCCAGCTCTTTATAGTCCATGGAATTCTCTGGGCCAGAATACTGGAGTGGGTAGCTATTTCCTTCTCCAGGGGTGTGCCCTTCTCCAGGGGATCTTCCCAACCCAGGAATCGAGCTCTGGTCTCCTGCATTGCAGGCAGATTCTTTACTATCTGAGCCACCAGGGAAGCCCATTAAGAGGCGGGTACTGTAATTCCCATTACGTAGATGAGGAAACTGAGGCACAGAGTTTTAAGTGCTCTGCCCCAGATCACATGGTTACTAAGCAACAGAGTCAGAGCATTTGATTGTGTATTCAAATTCAAAGCTAAGTAGCGTTTCCCTTTTCTCATCTTCTTCCAAGGAACTCTCTCCACATCCTTTCAGGATTCGGTGGATGAGGCGGGTGGTGCTGAAAAATGATTTGATAGGTCTCTCGTTCTCAAAGCACCTTATGTCCGAGTGAACTCGTATATCCAGACAGAAAGACTCAGCCAGGCCAGAGAACAAGGGATCCACCCATTGTTGAAGTTACTTTCCACTGTCTGTCGGTACCACCTCCAGGGAGCCATGAACCAATAGTGTATAAACTCCATAATTATCTGATTTTAGTGCAAACATGCTGCTTTAAAAATACAGCATTATTGGGACTTCCCTGGTGGTTAAGAGTCTGCCTTGCAGTGCATTGGGTGCAGGTTTTATCCCTGCTCAGGGAACTATGCGCTTCCCTGGCGGCTCAGACAGTAAAGCGTCTGAGCAACGTGGGGGACCTGGGTTCGATCCCTGGGTTGGGAAGATCCCCTGGAAAAGGAAATGGCAACTCACTCCAGTACTCTTGTCTGGAAAATCCCATGGACGGAGGAGCCTAGCAGGCTACAGTCCATGGGGTCGCAAAGAGTCGGACACAACTGAGTGACTTCATTTTCTTTCTTTCTTTCAGGGAACTAAGATCCCACATGCCACAGAGCAACTAAGTTTGTGCACTTTGGAGTCCACGTGCCACAACTGGAGAGTCCGTGGGTCACACTGAAAGATTTTGCAGCCAAACAAATTTTTTTTTTTTTTAAGCAACACCGTATTTGTTATCTTATCCTGATATAGCTGCATTTTTAAATATAGTCACCAACTAAAAACTGGAGTGGCCTCTCTCTTGACCTTGAGAGGCCATGCTCCTTTTTCACTGGTCTGCAAGGGGCAGGAAAGAAGGGAGCCTACCTGGAGCAGCTCTGATGCTCAGCTGCCCAAGGCTCTGAAGTCAGTACAGCTACACCCACTGGCTGAAGAAGGTCCAAAACCTGGGGACTGAGAAGTCGAATGGAATAGAGCAGATCTGTCTAGAGGTTTCCTGAAGTTTGAAGGGTTTTTAAGGAAGTCTTCAGGTCCAGACTGATGGGGGGATCATTGCCACGTGAAGGTGCACGGTCTTTAATTCAGTGGTTCTTATCTGGGGCAATTTTGATCCTCCTCCCAGGGGACATCTGGCAAGGTCTAGAAACTTTAAAAAAAATTTTATTTTATTGAGGGAATTCCCTGGCACTCTAGAGATTAGGATTCTGAACTCTCACGCCCAGGTTTAATCCCTGTTGGGGAACTAAAAATCCCATAAGTTAATTAGCAAGGACAAAAAACATTGTTTTAAAATTTTATTTTATTGAAGTATAGTTGATTTACAATGTGTTAATTTCTGCTGTATAGCAAAGTGATTCAGTTATACATTTATGTACATACTTTTTCATAGTCTTTTCTGTTGTGGTTTTCACAGAAAATTGAATATAGTTCCCTATGCTATTCAGTAAGACCTTGTTATATATCCATTCTGTATATGCTGTTAATAAGCTAGTGGATGCAATGGAATTCCAGTAGAGCTATTCAAAACCCTAAAGGATGATGCTATCAAAGTGTTGCACTCAATAGATCAGCAAATCTGGAAGACCCCAGCAGTGGCCACAGGACTAGAAAAGGTCAATCCTCATCCCAATTCCCAAGAATGGTAGTACTACAGAATGTTCTAACCACTGGACAATTGCACTCATCTCTCATGCTAGTAAGATCATGCTTAAAATCTTGTATGATAGGTTTCCGCATTATGCAAATGAAGAACTTCCAGAAATCCAAGCTGGGTTTAGAAAGGGCAGAGGAACCAGAGATCAAATTGCCAACATTTGTTGGATCATAGAGAAGGCAAGGGAATTCCAAAAAAAATCTATCTCTGTTTCATCGACTACACTAAAGCCTTTGACTGTGTGGATCATAACAAACTGTGGAAAGCTCTTAAAGAGATAGGAATACCAGACCATCTTACCTGTCCCCTGAGAAACCTGTAGGTGGGCCAACAAGCAACAGTTAGAATAAGAACAGTTAGAACAGTATGGAACAACTGAGTGGTTCAGGACTGAGAAAGGAGTATGACAGAGCTGTCTGCTGTCACCCTGTTTATTTAGCCTATACGCTGAGCACATCATGAGAAATACAGGACTGGATGAGTTACAAGCTGGAATCAAGATAGGCAGGAGAAACATCAACAATCTCAGATATGCGGATGTGAAGTGAAGTGAAAGTTGCTCAGTCATGCCAGTACTCTTTTCGATCCCATGAACTGTATATAGTCCATGGAATTCTCCAGGCCAGAATATTGGAGTGGGTAGCCTCTCCCTTCTCCAGGGGATCTTTCCAACCCAGGGATCGAACCCAGGTCCCCTTTATTGCAGGCAGATTCTTTACCAGCTGAGCCACAAGGGAAGCCCAGATATGCGAATGATACCACTCTAATGGCAGAAGGTGAAGAGGAACTAAAGAGTCTCTTGATGAGGGTGAAGGAGGAGAGTGAAAGAGCCAGCTTAAAACTAAATATTAAAAAAACTAAGATCATGGCATCCGGTCCCATTACTTCATGACAAATAAAAGGAGAAAAGGTGGAAGTAGTGACAGATTTCCTCTTCTTGGGCTCTGAAATCACTGCAGATGATGACTACAGTGAAATCAGAAGATTACTGCTTCTTGGCAGGAAAGTTGTAACAAACCTAGACAAATGTGTTGAAAAGCAAAGACATTACTCTGCCAACAAAGGTCCATATAGTCAAGGCTATGGTCTTCCCAGTGGTCACATACGGTTGTGAGAGCTGGACCATAAAGAAGGCAGAGCGCCAAAAAACTGATGCCTTCGAACTGTGCTGGAGAGGACTCCTGAGAGTCCCTTGGCTAGCAAGGAGCTCAAACAAGTCAATCTTAAGGGAAATCAACCCTGAACACTCATTGGAATGACTGATGCTGAAGCTCCAGTATTTTGGTTACCAGATGCAAACAGCTGACTCATTGGAAAAGTCCCTGATGCTGGGAAAGGTAGAGGGCAGAAGGAGAAGAGAGTGTCAAAGGATGAGATGGCTGGATGGAATCACCGATGCAATGGACATGAACTTGGGCAAACTTCAGGAGATGGTGAGGGGCAGGGAGGCCTCGCATGCTGCAGTCCATGGGGTTGCAAAGAGTTAGATAGGACTGGGCGACTGAACATATAATAGTTTACATCTGCTTAGCAAGATCTGCCAGCAAATTTGGAAAACTCAGCAGTAGCCACAGGACTGGAAAAGGTCAGTTTTCATTCCAATTCCAAAGAAAGGTAATGTCAAAGAATGCTCAAACTACTGCACAATTGTACTCATCTCACACGCTCATAAAGTAATGCTCAAAATTCTCCAAGCCAGGCTTCAGTAATATGTGAACCGTGAACTTCCAGATGTTCAGGCTAGTTTTAGAAAAGGCAGAAGAACCAGAGGTCAAATTGCCAACATCTGCTGGATCATCGAAAAAGCAAGAGAGTTCCAAAAAAACATCTATTTTTGATTTATTGACTATGCCAAAGCCTTTGTGTGGATCACAATAAACTGTGGAAAATTCTGAAAGAGATGGAAATACCAGACCACCTGACTTGCCTCTTGAGAAACCTGTATGCAGGTCAGGAAGAAACAGTTAGAACTGGACATGGAGCAATAGACTGGTTCCAAATAGGAAAAGGAGTACATCAAAGCTGTATATTGTCACCCTGCTTATTTAACTTATATGCAGAGTACATCATGAGAAACGCTGGGCTGGAAGAAGCACAAGCTGGAATCAAGACGGCCAGGAGAAATATCAATAACCTCAGATATACAGATGACACCACCCTTATGGCAGAAAGTGAAGAAGAACTAAAGAGCCTCTTGATGAAAGTGAAAGTGGAGAGTGAAAAAGTTGGCTTAAAACTCAACATTCAGAAAACGAAGATCATGGCATCCGGTCCCATCATTTCATGGGAAATAGATGGGGAAACAGTGGAAACAGTGTCAGACTTTATTTTTGGGGCTCCAAAATCACTGCAGATGGTGATTGCAGTCATGAAATTAAAAGGCACTTACTCCTTGGAAGGAAAGTTATGACCAACCTAGATAGCATATTCAAAAGCAGAGACATTACTTTGCCAACAAAGGTCCATCTAGTCAAGGCTATGGTTTTTCCAGTAGTCATGTATGGATGTGAGAGTTGGACTATAAAGAAAATTGAGCACTGAAGAATTGATGCTTTTGAACTGTGGTGTTGGAAAAGACTTGAGAGTCCCTTGGACTGCAAGGAGATCCAACCAGTCCATCGTGAAGGAGATCAGTTCTGGGTGTTCATTGGAGGGATTGATGTTGAAGGTGAAACTCCAATACTTTGGCCACCTGATGTGGAGAGCTGACTCATTTGAAAAGACCCTGATGCTGGGAAAGATTGAGGGCAGGAGAAGGGGATGACAGAAGATGAGATGGTTGGATGGCATCACCTACACAATGGACATGGGTTTGGGTGGAGTCCAGGAGTTGGTGATGGACAGGGAGGCCTGGCGTGCTGTGGTTCATGGGGTCGCAAAGAGTTGGACACAACTGAGCGACTGAACTGAACTGAACTGAACTGAAGCAAGATCTGGAAACATTTTCGGTTTTCATAACTGGGGAATTTTACTGGCATCTAATGGATAGGGATCAGAGATACAGCTATACAGCCTACAATAGCCCCCCACAGAAAAGATTAATCTGTCCAAATGGCAAAATGTGAGTTAAGAAATCTGATTTAACCCTTTGGGGCCGACATATTCAGGGCGGCCACTGCCTCCTAAGAGGCTTCCTACAAAGCCTATCTCGGCTTAAAGCTTAAAGCCCAGATAAGAAGAGGGTTGGACTACAGGCCCTGCCCATGCCTTCAGGGGGAATTTCCCTACCATCACCTGGCCACCCACTCTGGTCCCTTTGTTGGAGTGCTCTGCCTTCAGGTAAATATTTTCCCTGCTTGTTTGGGAAACTTTGAGAAAAATCCCCTTTAGCCATCTTGTAAGCATTGAAGATGTGCCATACTGTGCTTTGTGCCTTACCACCAAAAAAAATTTTTTTTTTAATAAGGCAGCTAGGGGATTTTTATTATTTTTACTCAAATAGCTAACAAGCAGCAGTCAGCTCTTAAGATTTCAAAGGTGGTACATCCAGCGAAGTGCTCAGAGAGAGCTCGGAAAAAAGAGTGGGTTTTTGGTGTCAGTGTGTTCCTGGTCTAGATGGGAGGGGTGACAACCCAGGAATTCTGACCTGGGTGGGGGTGGCCTGCAAGGGTGGGCAGCAGCTGACGAGAAGGCCTCCCGCCTAATCGCCACCAGTGAGGAGCCCTTGGGGGCCTGGGGGACATTTGCCTGCACTTGCAGAAGAGTCTTCTCTCCTCTTCCTGGGTTTTGTCTTTACTAACTAGACAGGGGGCTATCAGGGAACGTGAGGCAGAGAGCTCTAGGAACGTGAAAAGGAAAAGGCCTTTCCTTTTCTCAGAGGAAAAGGCTCAGGGGCCTGAAAGTGCAGCCAGTGGTCCCAGCTGCTCGATGATGCCCCTCGAGTGCCTGCTAGGGGAGGGAGCTCCCCTAACCATCCCTGACTCTCATCCCCGTCCAGGGCCCACGACGCCCGCCGCCCCGCCCCCAACCCTTCTGCCTAATCTGCTTCGTGGACTGGACCCTGGGGCTCACACATACAGGCCCTGAGTCAGCTCAAATCAGGTGAGGAAAGTGGATTTGGAGCCGGTTAACCCCAGGGCGTGGAGGCCTTTGTGTCCAGGGCCGGTGAGAGAGGATGAATAGAGATGAAAGAACTGGGCGGAGAAGCTTAACTGGACTCTGAGGCCATGATGGAACCCCTCCTGGAGAAATGGGCTCCGCAATTTCCCCTCCATCCAATGGCTTCATGTTAGAACCACGTGGGGAGCTTTTTAAAAAATACCCGAGCTGAGACCGGTTATATCAGAATAACTGAGGGGGGGTCCCAAGCAAGTATTTCCTTCCTTTTTTTCGACTTTGGGAGATTTTGTACCTCCTCCCAGGTAGGGAAGCTTGATTTCTGAAATGACTATCCTGAAGGAAAAGTACCTAGTTGTTTGTTCAGCCCCCGACTCCCACCCCCAACCCCTGGGGGCACACCACCGACAATCAGGAAGGTTCTGCTTTGCTAGGTTCCACAGTTTCAACCCATTTTCTCAACAATTTGGTCAGAGCATCTCAGCTTTTGTAAAACAGGGGTCTTGGAAATGAACTGATTCAGTAGGAGTTGGGCTGAA
The DNA here is from genome assembly GCF_027580195.1 of Bos mutus. NCBI lineage: Eukaryota > Metazoa > Chordata > Mammalia > Artiodactyla > Bovidae > Bos > Bos mutus. Next base: position 22,024,337 of record NC_091626.1, on the reverse strand, counting down.
GTCTATATTCGTGCTGGCACTGGAAACAGCAAAGGAATAGGAGAACTAGACTGGTGTGAATATAGCAAGCTTATGGTACTTAAAAAATGTCTATTTTCAATTACCATAAGAAGCCCATTTGCTTACAACATATCCTGCTAATTTTAAACAAGGCTCATCCGATAGGCACATGTGTTATGATTCTAGTTATTTACACACTGAAATAAATACATATTGGCAAATGGCTGCTGCCCTAAATTCTCAGAGTTGCCTTTCTTTCCGCTTCTCTCATCCTCTCCCTCAGCACCACCCCCTCTCCCACCTCTGTGATCCCACTACTCAAAAGTTATTTGCTTTCAAAAATTACACTACTTTATAGTATCCAGTACTCTTGCCTGGAAAATCCCATGGACGGAGGAGCCTGGTGGGCTGCAGTCCATGGGGTCGCTAAGAGTCGGACACGACTGAGCGACTTCACTTTCACTTTTCACTTTCATGCATTGGAGAAGGAAATGGCAACCCACTCCAGTGTTCTTGCCTGGAGAATCCCAGGGACGGGGGAGCCTGGTGGGCTGCTGTCTATGGGGTGGCACAGAGTCGGACACGACTGAAGTGACTTAGCAGCAGCAGCATAGTATGCCTCTCTCTCTGAAGTAACTGGAGAAGTGGCCAATCAGCCTATCAACATAGGTTTAAAAAAGTAACAGTGTTTCTCATACTGCATTATAAATATGACTGTAATACAGTATACCTTAAAAATTTTGTAACAGTTCACTGACTCATTAGAGTATAAGCTGCTGCTGCTGCTGCTCCTGCTGCTGCTAAGTCGCTTCAGTCGTGTCCGACTCTGTGCGGCCCCATAGACAGCAGCCCACCAGGCCCCGCCGTCCCTGGGATTCTCCAGGCAAGAACACTGGAGTGGGTTGCCACTTCCTCCTCCAATGCATGAAAGTGAAAAGTGAAAGTGAAGTCGCTCAGTCGTGTCCGACTCTTAGCAACCCCATGGACTGCAGCCTACCAGGCTCCTCTGTCCATGGGATTTTCCAGGCAAGAGTACTGGAGTGGGGTGCCATTGCCTTCTCCCAGAGTATAAGCTAGGCTACCATAAAACAGTCATATTGCTTGCTTGTTCGTTATCTGTACATGAATCATTATACCTGTAATAAGTATGAATTTTTCACATGGTCTTTCCATTTTTGATGTCCAGTATTAGTTACATGTATAACATCTTTGTATCACATAAAGCAATATTGAGGTAGGTACTGACAGACGATTCATCTTATAAACAGATGATGTAAACTTACAGTATTGATAAATGAAATACAGTCCTGTAAATACATTTTCTCTTCCTTATGATTTTCTTAATAACATTTTCTTTCTTCTAGCTTACTTTATTATAAGAATACAGTATATAACACATATTACATACAAAATATGTGTTAATCATCTGTTTAGGTTATCAGTAAGTTTTCCAGTCAACAGTAGGCTATTAAGTCAAAGATTTTGGAGAGTTGAAAGTTATATGCGGCACCCCTAACCCCTGAGTTGTTCAAAGGTCAACTCTACTTAGCTTCTGTGTCTGCTGTGAGGATTAAATGAGTCATTTTATGTGCCTAACACATAGGAAGTGAGACAAGGCAAGGGTACTGGACTGTTTACTGCACAAGAGCCCTGACGGTAAGTCAGATAGGGGTTCACCAGTCCATGCCTTTTGGCCTGGGATTGCCTACCAAGAGGTGGCACTGTTTTCTAATTTGTACCAGGACCATGAAAGAACCAGCAAATGTTCTGACTGACAGATGTTAGTTGTCAACATAAGGGATTTCAGTGTCTTGCAAATGCTTTGTTGTTGTTCAGTCACTAAGTCATGTCCAACTCTTTTGTGACCCCATGGACTGTAGCCTACCAGGCCTCTCTGTCCATAGGATTTCTCAGGCAAAATACTGGAGTGGGTTGCCATTTCCTTCTTCAGTGGATCATCCCAACCCAGGGATTGAACCTGCGTCTCCTGCACTGCAGGCAGATTCGTTACCACTGAGCCAGCAAGAAAGCTACCTTTTAGCATTATCCTTAGGCTGGGCTGCTGTTGACTGAGCTGTTTTACATCAGTCACTTGGTGGCTTTGTAGTGTTCTCCAGAATAACCTCCGTGGGAATGCCAGTATTCCAAGTCTTGTCGTGACCATTCAGATACTGTGCAGAATAACCTCAGTGGGAATGCCAATATTCCAAGTCTTGCTGTGACCATTCAGATACTGTGTAATAAAAACTAGAAATTAAATGTAAAAATATTGACAATGTAAGAAGTTAAAAATAATGCACGGCAGCACCATGTATTACTTAGGTATACATACAGATATGGTTCAAATAAAGAGAAACATGTAAGAATGATAAGAACAACATTCTGAATAACCATTATCTGGGTGGAGAGGGAACAGGATTAGGGAAGGATTTATAGGGGCCTTCAGTTCTATTCATCTTATTTATTATTAAGCTTAATGGTAGATATCAAGTGTTTATTATTCTTTCATCTTAAATATTTAAAAATAATTGATAATCATTACTATTGAAGGAGACCATCTTTCTTCATGAGAGCTAATTTTTCATTTCTGTCATCATTAGTCTCTGTTGAATATTAAAGCAGTATATTGATTTGGAACCACAGAATAAAGCAGTCATTCACATAACAAGTGTTTAAAACACTGTTGAATGGTAGAAAGTTTAAAGAGTTAAGAACTTCACCTGAACATTATTACAATTATTACATTATTATTATACTTCTGATAGCCTTTCTGGTTATTGGACTTCTTTCCCTTCTTACTATGGGGCTGGGGGGTCTCTGCCTTACTCAGACTTCCAATTTCTGCCATATGATAGGCATTGCGTGTGTGCTAGTCACTCAGTCATGTCTGACTCTGCGACCCCATGGACTGTAGTCCACCAGGCTGCTCTATCAGTGGGGATTCTCCATGCAAGAATACTGGAGTGGGTTGCTGTGCCTTCTTCCAGGGGATCTTCTAAACCCAGGGATAGAACCCTGGTCTCCTGCACTGCAGGCGGAGTCTACCATCTGAGTCACCAGGGAAGCCCCACAAGCAGCATTAATCATTGTTAAATTAAACTGAATGAAACACAAACATGCCAGCTTTTATCCTTACAGAGCTTTCAGTACACTAACAGTGAGAAAAGATACAGGACAAGGTGGTCATGATAAGAGCCATAAGTTATAGGCAAAGTTCTTTGGGAATTTATTCAGACATTAATTTCATTGACAGCTATTTCTTAGGCATCTACTACGCCCTGGGTGTGGGCTTCCCAGTTGGCGCAGTGGTAAAGAATCCATTTGCCAATGCAGGAGACGTGGGTTCAATCCCTGAGTCGGGAAGATCCCCTGGAGAAGGAAATGGCAACCCACTCCTGTATTCTTGCTGGGAAATCCCATGGACAGAGGAGCCTGGTGGGCTACAGTCCACGGGGTCACGAAAGAGTTGGACAAGACTGATTGACCCAGTAACACCCTGGGTATATAATTGTAAATAAGAGAGACACAGTCCTCCGTTATCACATGGCCCACTTCTCACCACCTTCATCACTACTTCACTGGTCACTGTCACCAATATTTTTTATTTGGATTCTTGCACTAATCCAATGCTGGAATCCTACCTGGCCTCCCTACTTCCGTCTGTTCCTCTACACTACACTAAATCTCAACTGCTTCCAGAGAAATCCTGTTAAAACTCAAATTAGGGACTTTCCTGGTGGTTCAGTGGTTAAGAATCCATCTGCTAATGCAGGGGTCACAGGTTCAATCCCTGGTCTGGGACGATCCCACAGGCCTCGGGGCAACTAATCCCGTGTTCCACATCTACTAAGCCTGCACTCTACAGCCCATGAGCTACAACTAGAGGAAGCCTGTGCATAGCAATGAAGACCCAGTGCAGCCAAAACTAAATAAATAGATTAAAAAAAAACTAAAAACCCTAAATTAGAGCTCATCACTCCTGCTCTAAAACCTCATCTGTGGGAGACCACAGACATGGCCACAATTCTTTAAATTCTTCCCATCAAGAGATGAAGTCTCTTTCTCAACCCAGAGCATCTGACCTGGCCTTGTAACTGTCTTTGTCCAATAGAATGTGGCAGAAGGACCGTGGTGGGAAATCTGGGCCCCAGGAGGCTTTGAATGCTTCTAGCCTTCCTCTTGGATTCTGAATGGCTGTGTTAACAAGCCTGGGAGAGCCTGTTGAGGGATGAGAAGCCATGTGAAGCAGAACTGTCCTGGATAAGTTTGTCCTAGACCAGCCGATGATCAGCCAACCTACTGGGTATATGAGGGCACAGAACGTGGAACTGTCCTGGGCAAGATGGTCCTAGACCAGCCGATGATCAACCAACCTACAGGTATATGAGGACACATGATGAGGTCCTGCTGAGACCCCCCCAGCTCCCGGGGGGAATATTCCAGATGATCCTCTCACTGAAAGCTGACTAAATGGCTGTTGTTTTAAGCCACTGAGATTTCTTTCTTTCTTTTTTTTTTTTTTTGTGGTTTGTCATGCAGCAAAACAAACGGATTCACCTCTCATTCAGAGAAACAGTCAAAATACTAACTATATCCTTACTTAGAACTGGGGACAGCGTAGGTGCTCAATAAACACTTGTTGAATGAAACTCACACATGGCGCTCACCTTCCAAAGAGGGAACACCCGGAGAAAACAAAGTAAATAATTACTAAGTCAGATGAGGGCTGGGAACAGACAGTGGCTGAGGTAGAGAATCACAGCGTCCAAGTGGGAGGGCAGGTCCTCTGGGAGCTCCCCATCTCTTTCAGAACAAAAGCCAAAGTCCTAACAGTGGCCTCCGAGGCCGGTGTAAATGCTTGGTACGTCACTAACTTCACCTCCTACCACTCACAGCTCTTCACTCCAGCTCCCCTGGCCTCGCTGCTCTTCCTCTCCCACCTCGGGTCCTTGCTGGAATGTTCTTCCCCTAGACACCCACACCATTCACTCCCTCCTTCCCTTCAGGGCTCTGCTCACTTGTCTCCCTTTCAGGAAGGCCTTTTCCAACCACCCTGCAGAAACAGCAACCCACTGACCCCCCTGAATTCCCCACCCCATACCTGCTTTATTTTCTTCCATGCCCCTTGTCACCTTCTGCTGTGCTAAATGTTAACTGCTCTGTTTACAGTCTGCTTCCCCCCCCACATACAACTTCCATGGGGGAAGGGATTTTGTTTTGCTCAATTTACCTCTAGGACAGTTTTGTCTTAGGGCAGAAATTCAGCCAGTGGACACAGCATCCCTCAGGGGCCATACTTCCTTTCAGTGAGGACTAAGCAAGGCAAATACTTAGCTTGGAGCCGTATGGGGAATAAGACAAGATATTTTTTGAAAGCTCGAATGCCTAGGTGTGTGGGGGATTGCTTATTGAGAACTTATCAAACATGTATGTAACAGGTCAAGTGGCGCTACAACCAACAATTGTCTTCATGGCATAGTTTACAGTCTGCTGGGGCTTTGTAATCCATTTTTATTTGCTTCTTGAAACAGCCCTGAGAGGTAGGCAGAGAAGATTTTATCACCCTTCATTTACAGATAAATGAGTAAGCTATCCAAGGCCACAGACATACTAAGGGATAGAGGGAGATTTCAAATCCTGATTATTTCAACTCCAAGTACAGTGCTCATTTCTGTGGCTGTGTGTGTGTTCAGCTGTTCCTACACTCTGGGCTCTGACCTTGGGACCTTCATGAATCACTAAGATTCCAGGCTGACCCGGATCCCCTGAAAGACCTTCAACACAGGAAGCATCTTTCCTCTAGAGAGAGCACCTGCCAAGAGGCATAGGTGATGAATAAATGCTTAGAACATCGATTCCAGGCTAGCCCCTGTGGCTTTCAGACCTACCACCACCCCTTCTGTCTGTCTGGAAAGGTCTGAGCCCTTGGGTCCCTTCACCCCAGCCCACCCCAAGGCAGGAGAGACAGAGAAGGCCCCCCCGCAAGACAGGACAGGCAGCCACTTTGCTGAAAAACCAGAAAGAAATCCCAGCCCGTTGCTTTCATTTCAGTTTAAAAATCAAGTCGGGTGACAGTGGAAACTCTTTCCTTGCTGTCCTCTCCTTTCTGCCCATGTTGACAGAAGACGGACTTGCTAATTCTGGCTGGGGTTTTTCCCTCCCTGGGCTGTTTTTCTCTTTTTATCTTCATCAATTGAAGTGAGCTGTTCTGCCTTTCAAACTGTCGGAAGGCATCTGGGGTTTTGTGTATCTTTTTTTTTTTTTTTTTTGTCTTTTCTTTCTTTCAAATAATTCTGTGGGTCTTTTCCCAGATATGTATTTTCTCTCAATTTAACTTCTAACTTAAGTTTCCGCCCATGTGACTTTCAGCGCGTTACCAGAAACCACAAGAGAGAGGGCGCGAGCCCCAGGGCAAGCGACATGTCCCTGTGGGGAGCAGAGCCTCTGCACCCCGGAGCGAGGAGGACGCAGGGGTCAGGGGCAGCGGCAAGGCGGGCAGAGGAGGGCCCTGCGGAGGGGGGTGGGCTGCTGGCCTGGGGGGAGCAGTCAGGAAGGGAGGCCAGCTGGTGACAGGAGAGCCCCGAGGCGCCTGGGGCTGTGTGGAGAGCCCGGAAGACTGCGGCCATGCCTCACAGCTCCGACAGCAGCGACTCCAGCTTCAGCCGCTCTCCACCCCCCGGCAAACAGGTAGAGTCCTGCCTTTCCCTCCTCCTCCCTCCTGATTCTCCGGGGCAGCAGGAAGAGGGTCAGGCTTCCTGGGCCTCTGCCCAGGGACGCTGAGGGGCCAGGAGATGGCCGGAGCATCCTGTTAGACTCAAGGGCTGCAGGGAAGCCGTGCGTCTCAGGCGGAGACCCTCATCCTTCCGCCCCTCCTGCCAGAGGATGCTCTCCGTGTCCCCTAATGGTACCCATCGCCTTCACCTCACCTGGGGTCCCATCCCAGGAAGCTTTCTAGGAAGCCGAGGGGAATGGGTACCAAAGAACTCTGGTCTCTCAGAAGAGAGAGTCTACCTCTCTCCAAGGCTGTAGCAGAGTGAGTGGGGTGGAGCGCTGATGCGGGCTGAGGGCACGCACACCCTGAAAGCTAGATGGTTGCCCAGGAGACAGCCAGCAGAAGAGGAGAGGAAAGGGATGGGGTTGGGGGAGGCAAGTTAGGAGGAGGACCCCAGGCCAGCTCGGAAGGATCTATCTTACCTCCTAGCACAGAACCTGTTGCTGGCACAGGAGGGGGGAAGGGGGGCTGGAGGAGGAAAGAAATGAATCAGGAGATGGTTCTGGGCACTTGAAATTATTCCCTTGTAGCTCAGCTCTGGAGAAACTAGAGAGGTGAGGGTGGAGATTCTGGGTGTCTAAGATTGTAACTTCCAACTCAAAAATTTTCAACTTGAGGGTTGCTCAAAGAAAAGAAAAAAAAACAAAACACCACGAGCATACTGGCTGCTTCCCCTCTCCCGGGGCTTTCTCCTCATCACATTCCTTGACAGCCCTCTCCCTGATCATCCAGTACAACGGTGGAGGACAATGTCTTCTCTAATTCGGGATTTAAAAACTGCCTTCTTTCCTTCGCACGGGTGTCCGAGAGGGCCTTGAAAATGCTGCAGCCCGAATAAAAGTATACAAACTTATACCACAGCTTCTGTCATCAGTACTTGACAGAAGAGAGGCAGGTAGGAAGGAGCCCTCGTGGAGACCTCTAGAGGACAGACAAGCCAGTCCTCGGCTTGAGACCGAATCGAGCTGTTCAGACCGCCTGGAAGTCTGTGCTCTTCTTAGGAAGGAAATTACTCACGGCTTTCATGGTAACCCGGCTCCCCAAACCCCTGAGAGGAAGAGCACTTCCTTCCTATCTAACCCACTGCCCTCTGACTGCAATGGCCTGGAAGTACTGGGCCCGTTGGTGAGACATATGCTTGGGAGGGCAGACTCTTGTCCTGGGAACTGTGTCCTGCTAGCCTGCAGGGATGTGAGATGGCACAGAACTGGGGGTGCAGGAGGGCTTCGGTCAAACTTCTACACTTACCCTGTAGCGTCTGGGCAAAGCTAGAGCTAACCTTTCTGCCCAAGTAGAGCACACGCCCATCTGTGGGAGGCACTCAGATGACACCAAAGGTCCCGGGTCCTTCTAAGCACCCGTCTCCTACCTGCCAGGGCCAGGTCATCTCCATCATTAAAACTGTTCCTGGTCTCCAATTTGTACTAGGGCTTGTGCTCAGGGCACCCTGGGGGATGTCAGGGACACTGAGTGTAAGGAAGGGAATGCAGGGGACAAACAGGCAGATCTGGGATGGGGACCTCATACTGGGGCGGGGGTGGGGGTGTAGGAAACAGAAGCCCCAAGGGGTCACACCAGGGAAGAAGTAGTTGGTAGTGGGTGAGGGAGTGGCTTGGAGAGGCATCAGACTCAGCACTCGAGGATGCAACTTGCCAGAGTACTGTGAGCTCCTGGGCAAGCTCTTTGAGCCTTCGCTCCCCCATGTAAGATGCAAATACTCACATCAACTTCACCAAATCAGGGGGTTCAACAAGAGCACCTCAGGGAAAAACACTTGCACAGAAGCAAGCACATAGTGAGTGCTCAACAACATTTTAGAAAAAAACAAAAACAAAAACAAGAAGGTTCTAGGCCAGAAGTAACAGAGTAAGGGTGGAGCAGCCCTGAACAGGAGAGGTGATGAAACATACTTCATCGCCTTAACCATCTTTTTCCAAATACAGCCCTCCTGAGGCCTCAAGCTCTTTTGCCCTCTTCCTGTATCTTCTGGCCAAAGCTACAGAGACACAAGAGAGTTTCACAGAGTGTGGGGAAGAGTTCCCTTTTGGGTTCAGCGTTTTGGTCACCAGGGTGTGGACAGGCAAATAACGATGAAGAAATGGAAGGGTGGACGGCAGGATACCAAACACCATGAGAGGTGGCTTCAGCTCAGAAGAGAGGTGTAGACTCCCCTAATTTTCATCATCTCTGCTCCCCAGGACTCATCTGATGATGTGAGAAAGGTTCAGAGAAGGGAGAAAAATCGCATCGCCGCCCAGAAGAGCCGGCAGAGGCAGACACAGAAAGCCGACACCCTCCACCTGGTGAGTGTTCAGACCTCTTTTCATCCTCTCGGGCTGTAGGCTTTGCTCCCCACCAACCTGGGGACACTGGGACGGAGCCTTGAGTCTGCCTGTGTGGAGATGTACATGTGGGGTGTCAGTGGAGGGGTGAGGGATGCAGGTGGAGTGATTCTGTCGTAGGAAATGGGCCAGGAGGCTGAAACAGAAATGAGCCCCAGGATGGCATGTGGAGGAAAGGGGCTGAGTGTGGCAGCCCAGAGGCTGGTGGAAGGCAGATCCACCTGCTCAGGGGTGGGACAACCTCAGAGAGCTCCATTCTGCGTGGACCCAGGCAGCAGAAGTCACGACTGCTTTTGGGAGCAGTTCAGAAGGTGTTATGTGCTTTGGGAGGGTCTGTCATCTCACAGTGCTAGGAACACATGTATATAGTCCCATCCCCTGGGAGGCCAGCGGGGTGGCCACTCCGGGCCCTGCATTTGGGACAATGAGGTCCACAGGGTGCTGCACCCCACAACTTCTTTTCTGAACATTATTAAGGTTTGATTTCAAAATTTCTGTTTTGATGGTATCCCAAGATGGCCTGTGAATGATAACAGTTGCAAGTGCACGTATCTGGCACAGTTACCATCCTGATTGAGTTGCCTCCAGTCTTGCACTTTCTAGGGAAGCCCTGACCCCTGGCTTGAGCAGGGGACTTGGGTGATCAGAACTGCATTTCTTTCAGCAGCACAAGATTCTGGTCAGTGTTTACAAATCGTGGCTGTGTGCTTCTTACAGAAAAGTCTTCTCCTCATCTCCCTCACCTTACCACCTTGCCTCTCTTCACCCTGCCCTTTAATTTGCTCCTTTTCAATCAACCCTTATTCCACTAGCTCCTTTCTCTTCTATCCCGTCAGCCCTTCCTCTAGCAACACTGTCCTTTCTCATCCTTCCCCGTGCTTCCGCCGACCCCACACCATTCCCAGACCCCTAGCATCCTGGGAATTCATTCCAATGATAAAAAGGGGAATTGGCATCAAAAATGAATATGCTTATGTTTACTTGAAAGATTAGCCTGGTAACTGGTCAGTTAAAGAATAACTGTGTTAATCCCATCAAGGAAAAGTAAGGTGCAGTTTTAGGTTAAAAGACACCCTTTTTAACTTTGTAAGGAAGCAGAGAGCAGGTAGTGTGAAGATCTCTGATTGGTTGCTCGTGTTTTATTTGAAACGTATTCAGCATGTCTTCCAATGCATACTAACGTAGTTTTATACTCATGAATAATTGTTGAAAGAAAGAATGAATGAACACTAAGCCTGTTCTCTTTGGTAATTGTGATCAGTAGTCTAAATGTTAAGCTGGTGGTGGCCCTGCTGCTGATATGTTCTCCATGATTTCACCATGGCTTAGGGGCTCATGACACTCCAATTTACTCTTTTAGGCTTGAAAAATCTATGATTGCTCACTTTGCCTCCATCAGCGTCTGATTCTTATTCAGTATTCTTTAGAACAAGCAAATGAACAAATAAATAAAATTAGTAATGATAAAGTCTATCTTTTGGTAGAAGTAGACAATGTTCTGAAACTGGAAATCTGCTATAGGCTTTATAAGTTTGAAATATTTTTTAAAAAGGAAATTATGTATTGCTCAGCAGTGCCGCCGTCATAAGGACATGGTGTGAGTCCCAGTTCTGCCATTCACTGTCTGTTATGACCCACCTTAGACTGCAGAGATGTCCTTTACTTCCCTTAGTTGCGGTTCCCTTATCAGGAAAATGGGACAATGACTACCTCATAGATGGAGTGCATATAATATAACAGCTCAAGCTCAGTCCTCCTAGGCATATCATAACTATTCAAAAATTTTAAGTATAATAAGAGTTATCATTATAAGAAATAAGATGACTACAGCTAAAGTTTTATGCATCTGAACTTATATTTATATATAAACCACAGGATCTCAGGGCTGAAAGATTTCTTAAAGGCTGGAAAGTTCAGACACACTTTTGATGCTCAAGAATCTCTACAACACCCTCTAGACATGATCCCCAAAGTATGCCTGTCACGCCTAGTGATGGAGAGCCCTCTACCTCCCGATAGGAGCAGAGGAGTCTTCCCTAACTCGAGCTGTGCCACTGTCTCCCTGGGAACTCAACCCCCTGGTCTTTTTTCAACTCGTTGGGGACATATCAGTGAGGGTGATATGCATGCTTCCTTGCTATGGCAAGGTTTTCAACACTGACTCTGCTGCATCTCTTTGCAAGAAAAGAGTTTGAGCCAGAAGATATATAGCCCATCTGATTATACTAGTCAAGACTATACCAAGATACGCTCTGGGGTTTGGGGGTCCATGGAGACCCAAGTCATGTAGTCACCATGTCCACACTCAAAACCCTGGCCTCAGTCTCTAGAATGTTCTCATCTTTGCCATACCTGGACACAGACTCCTCCCCACTCCTTTCTTCTGAGCACCATGGCATTCACCTTCACTTTTTGACCAGTGAGTAGAACACCTCAGAGTTTATACAGCAAGCCTGAGTGTTGCAACCAGTGTGACTTATGTTTCTTGACTTTGGGCAGAAACTTTTGGTAGCAACATATAAATCTGCCACCATCAAGCAGAGGGTTTGGCTGTGATCTGAAATTTGGCAGCAACATACAAATCTGCCACCGTCAAACAGAGAGCTTGATTGTGATCTGAAATGTTCATTTCCTCTCAGACAATAATCACCCATCTTCTGCATCCATTATCCTCTTAATCATGTTTGTGATTCAGGTAGAAAGCCTTCTATTTATCACCAGCATTCTTAGGGTTGGGTGGGTGGTTTGTCCTTGATTCCTTTCCATGCTTGTCTCCACATGTTGAGGCTCTGGAACCATTCTCTGGCCGGAAGACACAGCCATAGGACTCACCTAACAAGATGTAAAAGACCAGGGTTTAGAAAGTACTGTGGTCTTAAATAAGGACCGCCTTTGTATTAGTATGCTAGCCTCTTAGATGCTGGGGTAACAACTGATTTCTTGGTTTCAACTTTGTCACTATTATTTCTCTTAAAATAGCAAAAAAATTATTCTGTTTCTCCAGTGAGAGAGAGGAATACCTATTATTTAGCATTTTCAGTATCTATCCTATAAGTGGTTCGCATCAACACTCTGTGTGTAGATTGCTTTTACAATAGCAGAGTAGGGAAGCTGATGCTTTCAACAAGCGGTTTAACCTCATGCCAATGTGATAACATCTCTGGCCTTGACTACCACTCACATAAGCCAGATCAGGAGGAGCTCCTTTTCATAAGCATAATATCAACAGTATCCGCGTTCTGTCTTTTTGTTTGTTTTGCTGCATCTCGTGGCGTGTGGGATTCTAGTTCCCTGACCAGGGATTGAACCTGTGCCCCCTGTAGTGGAAGCTCAGAGTTCTAACCCCTGGACCACCAAGGAATTCCCCCACATTCTGTTTTAATTCTCATTTGGTTGGTGTCTCACACAGCACTCCGCACACTCAGTTCATTTTCTCCCGTGGTCAAGTATAGAGTCCGTTAGGCATAGAATAGGTATTGATTAAAAAGGAGAAAGTCATATCTTGAGCCATTCACTTTCAAAAGTAATAAGTGAATCTAAGATAATCAGCTAAAAACTATTAAAAATAACAAGAACCCAGTCAGCTTTCAAAGTTAACACAAAAAGTAATAACTTTTCTTATGCAAATTAGATTAAAAAATTTAATAGAAAGAAAGATTCTGTTTACAATACCAAGAACAGCAAATGGAAAGAAGGAATAAATTTAACAAAAAAATTTGAAGCTTAATTTTTTTAAGCTTCAAAATTATTCTAGGTGATTTTTAAAATTTCAAATAATTGAAAAAATATGTCTTATATAAAGATAGCAATTTTCCTTAAGTTAATTTAGAAATTTATCTAATTTAATGTGATCTCAATAAAATAGGATTTTCTGAGTATTTGAGGATATTAAATTAGATATTGTAAATACCTTGTGAAAAATAACCATGTGAGAATTTCTAGGAAAATTCTAAAAAAAGAGGGTAATTAGAGACAATTAGCTGAATAAAATATTAAAGTGAATTATAAATATAGAAATCAAAACAATGTGGAAAAGATAGAATATTGGACGGAATAGAACATAGAAGTAGACCTCCAAACAAACTCAAATTTGAGACGCAAATACAAATAGACTCAAAGACAAATAGACTCAAATTTGTGTTAGTTCCTAAGACACAAGTAAAAATGCAAAATGTCTAAGATGGCACTTGAAACAAGAGAAAAATGAAGTACTCAATAAATTGTGTTGGGAAAACTGGTTGGTCATCTGAGAAAAAAAAAAAAAAAGCTAGAGTCTTCACTTCTTTTACAATGCATATAGATTAAATATAGAAAAAATTAAAGAAATTTGAAGAATTAGCATTAAAAACATTTATCTTGGAATTGAGTCTTCCAGGTAAAATGAAAAACCCTGAAGCCATAAAGGGAAAGATTGATACACATTTATCAATAAAAAGCGTATTTTATACATACGTGAAAATGTCTATACAGTTCAAAGTACCTAATATGCAAAATCAAAAGCAAGTGAAGACTGAGAAAAATACCTGCAACACATATGACCAAAAAAGGGCATATTTGCTTAATATACGAGAGCCCTTATGAATAAGAAAATGATCTACAAACAAAAGAAAAAATGAATAATAAGAAGAATAGGCAATTTATAGAAAGAGAAAAATAAATGGCAAATAAATACGGAAAAGCTGCTAGACCTCAGTTAGGAAAACAACAGTTAAAGCAACAGTTACATTCTCTGCCAGACTGACAAAGACAGAAAATGTTGCTAAAAGACCATGTTCCCAAGATGATGGTGAAGCAGGTATTGGAAGCATAAGTTGGTGCAACTCCATTAGGGAGCAATTTGACCATGTCCAAAGTTACTAGTGCGCACACACGGTAACTTGGCGATTTTACATCTAGGAATCTGTTTACAAACATATTCACGGATTACACAATTATGTACATGTAGATATAATCCTCGCTGCATTGCTTGTCATAGCAAAGACAGGAAACAAGCTAAATGGTCAGTAAGAGACTCATTCACTAGACTAGAGTTGGTTTATTCGGTGGAATACCACGAAGGTATTAAAATAACAAGTTAAATCTGAATGTGCTACTCTGAAAAGATTATCAAGCTTCTATACTCTTAAGTGAATAAGTATGAGTCTGGAGTATAGTTTTCTTCTATGCATATTTTTAACGAAAATAAAAACATATATGTGCATATGCATATAAGCTTAAAATTTTTCAAGTAGGTTTTCCCCCAAAATTGCTAATGATACATATTTCTGAAAGTAGGACAAAAGGTCTAAAGCAGAAGAGAGATACTTTGTGTTTTTCTACTTTTTTATATAGTTTGGATGTTTTTATTATGTGCTTTTATTTATATAATATAGATATTAAATTCCCAATATAGATCATTATTACATGTGCATTAGAATGATTTCTTTTCTAATTTGATCTCAAACATTGAATAGTCTTCCACTGTGATGTTTTATCCCTGAACATTGTGCATAAATATCTCAGTCCTTCGGGACAACAGTCAATTGGGATTTCTAATGAGTAATCTTAAGGTCTCCAGCACTAAACAAGCCACTGTAAGGGACAGCGAATCAGTTTCATTTGTGTGGTTATCTCGGTAATTGTCGGATACTCTGGTGCCTTGTAGCAGGAAGGATTTTGAGTCTGTGTCCCAGGTCAGTGGGAAAGAGAATTGAGATCAGTTGAGAAGCTGTGTTCATGAAAAGGCTCAAAGTAGAGGAGGCGATGGAGAGGCAGTAGTATTAGCCCAGAGCTATGATGTTGACAAGTCAGATCTGGCCTTGAGGATGGAAATGGAAGCAAAGCAGAGTTACAGGGTCAGATCTGGAAGCTGGAACTTCAGATACTTAGATTGGAGGAGGGACAGGTGTTTGCCTGGGGCAGCCTCTAGTGTGGAAGATCTCATACTAGTTTAAAAAAAAGAGAGAAAGATTTACAGGCCCAGGGTAGATCTTTAATGTCATATGTAGCAAATATCAGGAGGGTAAATTATGCCTGAAATTAAGCTGATGCTGTGAGAAGTAAAGCTTTTATAATTGGAGGAGAATTAAGTAATGGAAGAAGCAAAGCTCAGCAAAGGTGCTCACTTCCCAGGCCTCCTGAGGAGGGGAGTGTTGTTCTCGGTCTTCTGGTAAGGGCCATGCAAGAAGGCTGTTTATGGCTCTTTTTCATTCTATCAGTTTTTCTTTCCTCCCTCTAGGAGATTATACCGTAAGTTTTATTGGTATAGAGAAGTCATAGGTTAAAAAAAAAATAAAGCAAAATGAAAACCACAGAAAGAATGTTCTTGCTGGTTCCAGCCTAAAGAAGTTCAGTGTAAAATCAGTGAACTATCCATGGAAAGGACATTTCTCTTATGCCTTTACTGCTCTGAACTTCTTTTTATTAAAAACATATTAATTGAACACACAACTATATACCAGGCACGGTGCATTATGTGCTCTACCTGCAGTTGTCTCGTTTAATCTGCACAAAAACCTTATTTTGTCATTCCTATATTAGGTTAAGTAACTTGTCCAAGGTCGCACATTTTGTAACTAGGTCTGTCTGACTTCAGAACCCATCTTCCTAACCACTAGGCAACACAGCCTCTTCCTTTGGACTCTTGTGAAGACTGATCCTCCTTGAACCCCTTCCTGAATTTTATTCTTTTGTTCTTTAAGCAGCATCCTCCAAAGTTGACACTTTTTCTCCTCCACCATTAGGCCTAGCTGAGAAAGTAAGCACTAGATCAAAGCCATTGAGACCGTTTTTAAAGAAAGCGGTGTAGCAATAAATATTAACATCCTGCTCTTTGGTGGAGCAATTCCACCTACAGGAGTTTGAAGAAACAATGATGCACAAAGATGGCCAATTCATCATTATTTGTGAACAGTATACACTTTATCACCCACTCCAGTGTTCTTGCCTGGAGAATCCCAGGGACGGGGGAGCCTGGTGGGCTGCCGTCTCTGGGGTCGCACAGAGTCAGACACGACTGGAGAGACTTAGCAGCAGCAGCAGCATACACTTTATCAATACTCTAAAATTGGACATATGCCCAGCTATGGAGATAAGTATATTATGACCATTCATACACTAGAATTCTATGCTAGCACTAAAAGTGACTAAGTGAATCTGTATTTATCAACACAGAAAGATGTTAATGACATGGCATTGAGTGACAAAGCAAGTGACAAAGAATATGCAGAGTATAATCCTCTTGATGTAAAAGTTGTGGTTTGGGGGCACGTTTGCATGCATAAAGAGATGTCTGGAAGAACAGTCTTCAAAATGCTAACCGTGGATTCTTCTATGTGGTTGAGATTTGAATAAGTCACCTTACTCCTGGTACTTTTCTGTAGTTCTTTTTATTATAATAAATGTGTACTGTTTTAAAAATCTGTAATAAAAATTTGACGATTCTCATTTGGGAAGGAAAAACACACAGAGGAACTCACACCCCGCTAACTTCTTGTCCTACTAATAAGCGGTCAGTGTGGTTATGGTCAGCAGGCGTATTCGGCAGTGTAAGGAATTTCTGTCTGAAAGCGATTACATGTCCCGGTCAGAAATTGGTGGCACCCACTCAGCTGAAGTCTTCATGAAGCTGTTTTCAGTGGCTACCAAACTACTTTCTCTTGGAAAGGATGAGGGAGTCTCACCAAACCCCAAGCTGCTCTGGGGTTTTCTCCATTTCCTCTGTAGGACTCAGTCAGGCCCCCCGAGTCCTAGAGGGATTCCATAGATTGGTTCCACAAGACAAAGTCCCCTTCAGAATGCGGAGTACCTGTAGGGGACCCTGCCATGGGTCCATACGGGAGTTCGTAGAGGGACTAACCATAACTGTGGTCATGCCCCCTTCTTGATGGAATCGCAGAATTAAAAAGGAACTCAGAGTTGCTCCAGGTCACCCTGCTGTATGTATTACTGTTGAGGACGCTGCTGTCTTCCTCAAGGACACCCAAGAAACGAAACCTCTTGCCTTCCCACCACTTGCTTTTGTTTTTGTGCCACTTTGCTGAGCAGGACTTTGCTCTGCAGATGGTGTTGCTCTCACACGTCCTTTTGCAAAGGGTGAGTTAAGAAGTAGGCCATTAACCGGGACATGTGAACAGTCCAGACACTGTTCAGCAACAGAGCCCAACCACATAGTAAGAGACCAGAAAGGCAGAGAGTCCCAGGTTAAAAGGGGCTAAATTGAAAAGTTCCATTATTTTATTTATGTATTTGGCTGTGCTGGGTCTGAGGGATCTAGTTCCCTGACCAGGGGACTGGACACGGGTCTCCTGCATTGGGAGCTCAGAGTCTTAGCCACTCGACCACAAGGGAAGTCAAAGTTCATTTATTTTAAAAAAGATCTTAAAGGTGTAATCCGAAATCAAAAGGACAATGACATACTAGGGGAATATTTCTGTCAAATTAAATAAATTCAGATTTAATACTTACAGTATAGAAAGAACAGCCTTTTTAAGAAAAACCTCAAGATGCCAGTAGGTAAGTGGGTAAAGGCTATGAACAGAAAGCTTACGTAATGCTTTTTCCTACTGAAATGAACATAGCCCAATTTTCTATTCTGATTGTGAAAACAATACACACCATGGGTTTCCCAGCCTCGGCAATATTGACGTTTTGAGTTGGACAATTCTTTGTTGTGTGTGTGGGAGGGGGTTGGTCTCCAGCACTGTAAAATCTAAAACCTACCCACTAGATGCCAGTAGCACCCACCTCATCCCTCTGGTTATGAAAATCAGAAATATTTCTAAATCTTCCCAAATGTTCCCTGGGGGGACAAAATTTTCCTTGGTTGAGAATGCTATACTAGGGAATACATATATAGAAATTTATTTCTTCTTAGTAATCAATAACTTGTAACATTATAATGAAATTAAGAAACTTTCCAAAAGTTTGTTAGCAAAATAAATTATTTAAAATTACAACACTTGGGACTTTCTCGGTAGTCCAGTGGTTAAGACTCTGAACTTTCACTGCAGGGGGCGTGGGTTTGATCCCTGATTGGGGAACTAAGGTCCCCAGTGCCACGCAGAAAGGCCAAAAAAAAAAAAAAAAAAATCACCTAAAATTACAACACCTAAATCCTGACAATGTCGTTGTAATAATTAATATATACATTCAAGGCCGATGACACTGTATATCTTACACAACCTTTTATAAAAATACTAACCAAGGACTGCAAGATGTTCACTACACCATTATTTACAACAGCAACCAAAATCTCCAGCATTAGAAAACCACATAAGGTAAACTGTGGACCATCTCTTTGTTGATGTAGCCATTAAAATAATAATTATGGTGATTTTGTAAGTATACTCTAAGTATATATACAAATTTGTCTTTTCTTTTCTGTCATAATAATTTTGTCACACTTACAAAAATGCTGGACATTTTGGCTGCTATTATTTGTTAAAAAGGACAAGATGGCACCATGTACAAATGAAAAGGGTTGTGTTTAGAGGACTAGAATCATGGGTGGGTATACTTTTTAAAAATATATCTTTAATATATTTATATTGTATGTTTTTATTAAAAAACATAAGAAAATGATCAAATAGACCCTGAGTGAATTCTGGTGGACAGAGGATGAGAACAGTGAGGGTATCCCTGAGTTAGAATTTAGGAGAAAGCCTTTGGCAGAAGATCTCATAATTTATCTTCCAAACAGGGACATTTTTGAGAGTGAAAAGAGCCACTAGTGAAAAATTACACGAGGACAATACTATGAACTGGGAGTGTCCCAGTAAACATCTGGTCACACTAGATTGAGGGGAACCAAGGAGGAGACCTAAGGCGCTTAGGAAATTCACGAGTAAAGATTAAGTTCAGAGCCAACTAGAGGGGGCTAGATTCCTGGTGCTAGAAGGCAATTTCCTGCACGAGATGACCCTGTTACTAAAATATTTTCCAGTTACTCAGCTGACACAAAAATATGCCTATTGCTAAGAGGGTGCAGTAGTCCAGAAAATGACAAAAACAAAGGCCATATTCCTAGTACTGGAGCTCATGTTGACAGAAATGATTCTTTCTGCTGTATAAGTATATATGAAATGCCTCCTATGGGCATTTTTTTTTTTTTTTCCTAGGTGATGAGAGTTCAGCAGGGACAAGACAAAGTCCCTGATTTCAGGGACCTTACATTCAATCAGAAGTCACACTGGAAAATCAACTGACCAATTGTTATTTACTATCTCACTAATCACACAAAGTGAGGAGGGCTTCAAAGGAAAGCAAATGGTGCAGTGTTAACAGTGACTTAAGGACAGGGCTGGGAATGGTGTCAAGGAAGGTCCTTCTGAGGGCCTGACATCTGAAATCAAATATGAGTCATGGGAAGGAGCCTGGGAAGATCTCAGGAGAGAGTGCTATCTGCAGAGCCTTCAGGCCAAACTCTGTGGGGCCTGTCAAGGGTCAGAAAGATGCCTTGTGGGGCCCAGGACTGTGAGCTCAAGAAGAGGAACTCAGGAAAAAAGGCCATTGTGCCCCAGGAAGCAGGAACCAGATGGGGTGGGGGTGGGGTCCCCAGTAAAATGACTTCAAATCCAGTAGGGACAGGGAGAGGGCAGATATATCTGAACCTAAATTCTAATCCACAAAATGTAAAGCAATTACATCTCACTGGGCTGTTTGAGAAATAATGTGAGAGCAAATGTTAAAAGAAAGCAATAGCGCATTTGTCAGTTTTGCATTGAGAGAAGATTTTATTTGTTTAATGCAGAGAGGCCAGTATTTTCCTATAAATCAATCACATGAAGATATCAGAAGTAGATCATATATGAAAACGTATGCCCTTCTTTCCAGTTGGTTATACAAACTTTAAGAACGCTGTTTCCTTGGCTGGCTTTTTCACTACAGTTGGTCAGGTCTCCTTTGCTTCGTTTAGTTGGGACAGGTCAAGTTGAGGCCAGGGAAATTGCACGCAGGGTTCTGACAGTGCTGTAATTCAGCTGCCTCCACTCCACAGCTTCAGTCTGGGGAACAACAATGTTGCTAAGCAGGCCTTAAAAAAAAAAAAAGAATCTGCTTCCCTGATGGCTCAGTTGATAAAGAATCCACCTGCAATGCAGGATACCAGAGTTCGATCCCTGGGTTGGAAAGATTCCCTGGAGAAGGAAACAGCAATCCACTCCAGCATTCTTGCCTGGGAAATCCAATGGACAGAGGAGCCTGGCGGGCTACAGTCCATGGGGTCACAGGAGTCAGAAATAACTTACCGGTTAAACCACCACCAAACACTCATTTGTAACTCTTCTAGAGTTAAATGCAGAAGCAATAAAAGTACTTAAATGCTTGGTTAAACACTCCCTGGGAAATTTCATGGATATCACAAATTTAGCAGACTCTTCAAATGCAGGTTTCAGATTTTGGTAAATTCTTACAGACTCCAAGTTGGCAATCAAGAAACATGATTTTACTGATCACTTCACTGTGTGCCAGGCACAGTCCCAGGACAAAACACTGTCTTTCACTCCAGACCGTGTTTTGTCCTTCACTGAGGATAAAACAGTGAAGACAAGGATGGCTCCTGTCCTCACCGAGCTTAACAATCCATAGGACAAATAATTTGATGAAGTTATCATTAATGAGATTCCAATAAGTCCTCTACCTCTTGCCTTTCTATAAGAGTGAACTATTCTGGGCCACTTGAAATTTTCACCAACTATAAGACTCTTCGCCTTAAATAGCCATTTACTTTTAGAAAAAATTTTGACTTAGAAATATCCTCTTCCTTCTTTAAAGTTCTTTATATTATTTATACTATGTTACACAATAAATACATTTAATAAAACAAAATATAAGTAAATATATAAATATGATATCATAAATTTAACAACATCAAACTGTATATATTTATATTGTTTTATTATTTTCAAGAAGAATCTACTACGAACATACGTCTCAAGCTGGTTGTTCATTAAGCTCACCTGGCAAGTACTTCTTTAATCTTGATGCCTGAACCCAGTCTGGAACAACTAAATTAGAACCTCCCAGTGGTAAAATCCAGGAATCAAGATTTTTTTTTTAAAAAAAAAAAGCTCTCCAGGAAACTGCAGTGTGCAGCCAGGGCTGAGAATCAGGGAGTGGTGACATTTAGAAGCCTGTCTGATGCATGTGGTAGAATGTGTGGAGTGAATCTGGGGCAATTTGTGAGTAGATACCCAGACACTCTGTCCCAGAGACCTGGAGCTTAAAACAAAACCAAAGAAAACAGTTCAGACCTTGAAGTTGATGGAAATTATTAGTTTGTTTTTCAAAACTGGACGATATCCTTTCTAACTTGAGGTATCAGTCAGGAGTTATAGAAAAACTATCCAGCAGAGGCATCAACAAGTCATTTGTATTTTAGATTTTTCTCAAATAAGAAGTTCAGAAGTAGACAGACCAGGGATAGTACAAGAATGTCATCAAAGAACCAACCTCCTTCTCTCTCTTGGGCAGTCATTCTCAGGATGGGGGGGTCTCATCCTCAAGGCTGCAAGATGGCTCCTGAATCTCCAGGCATCAGTCTGTGTCCAGAGAGGTTAGCGTTTTTCTGGTGAGGCTTTCCCTTTTATCCCCGGGGAAGCGAAGCTTCATCCTCTCCCTCCCTGTATTTCTGCTTATGTCTCATTGGTCAGAATCTGTCACATGGTCCTATCTAGCTGCAGGGGAAGCTGGGTAATTGAGGAATTCTTTTCCTAGCCTCTCTAGAGGAAAGCAGGGGTAAGGAGTTTGGATAGACGTTGAGTGAGCCATCTTATAGTGTTTCTCATATATGAGATCAATGAAGTCATGGTCCTGAAAGCCAAGGAACAGAAGAGAGGGCAGGGCCCTGAGGGGCGTGGCTGATGTGGTTAAGTATCAGTGGATGACCAGGTGCTGACAGTCCTGGAGCTTCAACTTTAAGGCTCAAAAGTATAGATTTCTCCAGAATTCAGTGCAAAGACCTGTGGTTTAGTGATTCTTCTCTCCTCCTCAGGTGAGGAACAGGAGTGGGGCTATTTCCCCAGGATTGGTGGGAGACATAGCACAGATCCCACTATGGCTTGGGAAGTGCCCTATCTCTCCGTTCATGGACTTCTCCAGGAATGGTGGGCTCCAGCCTAGTTCTGCCTGGGAGGGCGGGGGGGTTGCAGACTGCTGGGGATTGAACCAAGAGCTGGGTGTGAGCTTCACACACCACTCTCGTATTGAAGTGTGGGTGGGAGCTGAAAGGTCACCCTACCAATAACTGTAGGTTCTGTTGAGGAGAAAAACACAGGGACTATTTTCACCCTTCTGGAAAGTGTGATTAGAAAACTCAAGGAGAAGGTCAAGGCACTAAACCAGACCTGGCAGGAAGACGCTCCAAGCCCTGCAAAGGAGGCCTGGAGAGTCCCCGCTAGAGCCTTGGGTTAGAGTTAGTCCTTAGCCTCAGTCCCAACTGGCTTCCCTGTGGGGAAGGGACCTGCCTGGGGATTCCCCATCATTGATGCACTCTACAGTGACCCCCTGCTTGGCCCCTCCACTAGGGAATTTCCCAGAATGTTCCCACACCCCCAAGAAGCCTCCTCCTTAGCCACCCCCAAACTGCTTGTGGTTCATGGTAAGGGCGGCACCAAGTAACCTCACAGGTGAGGGTGAATTGTGAACATTAGCATCTCAATTTGCATGAGGCGGGAAGAGAGGGAAGATGAAATAGGAAAGTCAACCAGGCTGAGGCCTCACAGGAGATAATTACCAGATATCATAAGATTTAAACAGACTTCAAAGGCAACAGGGGATGGTGGGCACAGGCTCTGAAGGCAGACAGTCTCAGTTCAAGTACTGGTGCTATAGCTGACAAGCTGTGTGACCTTGAACAAGTTACTAAACTTCTCTCTACCTTAGATTTCCCTCTTCTGTGCAATGTGGCTAGTAACATTATCTACCACATAGGGTTGTTGCAAAGATTAAATGTAATGGTAACTGTAATGTACTTGGCACATGGT
Organism: Bos mutus; assembly: GCF_027580195.1. Classification (NCBI taxonomy): domain Eukaryota; kingdom Metazoa; phylum Chordata; class Mammalia; order Artiodactyla; family Bovidae; genus Bos; species Bos mutus. The sequence goes on along the minus strand of NC_091626.1, from coordinate 22,001,262 downwards.
ATCGCCCAAAAAATGTTAGTCATTATTAATTCAAACTGGATTAGCCTTTTAAATTTTTGGTTTCTACTACCTATCTCATATACATTGAGCCTACATACCTCTGGTTCCAACACACAACTACTCTTTCCAAACAGTTAGAGGCTCTAGTTGGCTAATACACAGGTAGTCAATTTAAAATCTGAAATATTTGAAAGTTAGAGAGGGCTTGGGCTTCTAATCCTGTGGTTTTCAACATTCACTGCACATTAGACTCCCCTGGGGAGCCCTTAACAACTCAATGCCCAGGTGCACCCCAGCCTGATTAAATCAGAATCAGGCATCAGTAAAACGTTCCAGGGATCCCACTGATCCTAGTGTGTGACCAAGATTGAGAATCACTGTGTTGGTCCAGTCTTCCTAGTTTAAAGTGAGGCAACTGCGGCTCAGAGAGGAAAAGGATGTCACCGAGAGTCACCCAGCCAGAGCCAGGACCAAGACCCCTGTCCACTGTTACCTGATGGAGCCCCCCCACCCCCCGACCCCCGTTGCCATGTATTCCAGACCATGCTGTGGTCTGGGGATGGTCTGGCCCCAAGTCAACCCTCTCATAGAGTAGCTGCACATTAGACTCCATCCCAGCTCAGGGCAGGAGGTGATGATCAGCTCTGTGTTTGGAAGAGTATGACCGACTCAGGGTTCTTGTGTTGTCTTGAAGGATCACCAAACCAAGACCCAGTTTTCTCTTAGAAGGCCAGTGATCTTAGTGACTCCAGAGATCCTGAGTCGTCAAGTCTCTCAGGAGAAGCAGTGGGTGGGCTAAAAGGAGCACAGGACTGAAGATGGAGAAGCCGAGAGCCCAGCCCTGCTCTGTATCTGCCTGGTTCTGGGCCTTTGGATCAGTCACCCACTCAAACTTTCTGGACCTCCAAGAAAAATATGTCTTTTTATTTTTATTTTTTTACTTTGTATTTTGTATTGGACTAGAGCTGATAAATAATGTTTAGTTGATAGTTTCAGGTGGACAGCAAAGGGACTCAGCCATACATATACTTGTATATATACTTGTATCCATTCTCCCCCAAACTCCCCTCCCATCCAGGCTGCCTCATAACACTGAGCAGAGTTCCTTGTGCTATATGGTAGGGCCTTGTTGGTTATCCATTTTAAATATAGCAGTGTGTACATGTCGATTATACGAATGAATTTATTTACAAAACATAAACGGATTCACAGACTTAGAGAACGAATTTATGGGTGTCGGGGGTCAGGGGTGGGGTGGGGGAAGGGATAGTTAGAAAATAAGTGTCTCTAGGTGAATCTATAGCTCTTTGTTTCAGCAGCTGCTGCCACCAGCCTGTACTCCTTTAGGGATGGGAGTAGGGGGTTTGCGCAATAGGTTTCTCCCAGAGTCTCAGTTGGCCTCATCTGTAAAATGGAGACAATGATAAGGGCTGGCCTTACATAGCTACCTCAAAGGGTTATTGCAAGGAGCCTAAAGGATCTAAATGTATTCCCAAAAGTAAAAAGCAGGTTATGTGGAAGCCCAAGGGCAGCCCTGCCCCCCCCACATTAGGAGAAGACACACACATTAGAAACTAAAATTTACTTTCTAAATGTTACTTTCCTTTTTCCCTTGCTGAGTTCTCGGTTTCCAGGCCCTGTTGGGAATTCAGGGGGAAGTTAGGGGGTCTGTGATCATGGTACTTCTGGGTGGAGAGCTGCTCCCAGGTGTCCCTCAGCCAGTGTCCCTGTGTGAACCCTTTGCAGGGCATGCTGGGACCCAGGGAGGGTCAGAGTGGACCTAGGCCGGGCAGGGGTAGGTGGGGATGAGAGCCCTAGATCAGCCGCTTGCTTCTGCGAGGGAAGCCAGGCTCTTCCTCTGCGAAGTGTCTGGCTGGCTGCAGGGCCCCTGGGCTGGCAGTGCAGGTTTCTCTGGGGCCCTGGCAGGAAACAGTCTTGCTTCCCAAGGTAAAGACGAGTTTCTTGTCGCAGCTGGTTGTTTTCTAGTTAGAGGCCATGGTGGTTTTGAACACTCCCCTAGAGCTCCGGGATCTCCCAGGGGACAGGGAGAAGGAAAGGACAAAGCTGGAGCTCAGCAGGGCTGGCTTAGGGAGGAAGAGCCCGCTGTCACTTCCCGAAAGCCGGCCGGCCTCTGGGCGGAGAGCAGGTCAGAGCGGTTGGTCCCTGCGGCCCGCCTACCCCGCCCCTCCCTTCTGCCTCGGGGTTTGCCCAGGCTCTTCGGAGCACAGAACTTACAGTAAATGTTGTCACCAGTGGAAACTCTCAGAGGGGGCGAGGAAAAGGGCTAGAGGAAGGGGCCAGGACTCCCGGCCCCCAGTTCCCGTCTTGCCAACGCCCCCCAGTCTCATGTGTTGCTTTATCTTACCTTTTGGTAAAGAGAGGGGATGCCCTCTCTCTGGGATGTGCCCGGAAATAACCAAATGGTGAGATGAATGAGCCGGTCACACCTTGCAGAAGCAGCAGCCAGTGCCCCTGTCTCTACCATCGTGGCTCTTGGTATCCCATCTCCCCACCCTGTTTTAGAGATGGGGTTTTCCTTTGTATCAACCTGGACACATTTTCTAGCCCCGGGCCACACACAGGAAATGCCAGGCTGAGGTTGAGCACGCTAGCGTCTGTCCTGTACAAACCGCCGGAAGCTGCCTTGATGGATAAGGCCACGTTCTCCTTACCACTTCAAAAGAACTCCCATTTGCAGGGCTTAGGGCAGTCGGCAGAGTAACTAACTCTCTCATTAACCTGAAGCTGGTTTTCTAAAGCAAATTTTAAATGTCAAGTTATCACACATCTGCTCACTGCCTACTGTAATTCTGAGTCAACTTCTGATCCATCGGTCGATGTCATCAGGCGGCCAATCAATAAGCACTTGAGTTCATACTCCATGCCAGGCACTTAATAAGTGCTTGGATAGTTAGAACACATTTATTATCACATTTAACATTACTAGCTATTGTTTTCAAACTTGTTTGGTGATTAGAATAATCTGGGGCATTTGTTAAAAATTCAGATTCCCAGAATTCAAACCCCAAATCCCAAACTCACTGAGTTCAAACCTCTAGATTTCAGGAAGTGCCTGGCACTATATTTTTATCAGGCCCTCAGATTAGTTCTAATGTCATGGCAAGCTTGGAAAACAAGCTAAGTGAAACAGAACAAGAAAAATAAGACCTAGAATCCAAATATTAGGTCACTTTTTGAACAGAAATGTAATTTATTTGCATCTCCAGTGCCATTTTTTCTTCCTCTGTGGGTACCAATGATTAGCAAAGACGATCTATCTGAGTCAAAGAATGTGAACATTAAAATCACATTGGAAATGCAATTCCCCTGGTTTTCTGAAGGTGGGATTGTTTTCCAGTAAATGCTAATTACCAGGGTGTAATTGTTGATTAATTAATGATGTGATCAGTAGTCAGAGCTCTTTACCCTGAGTCTTTCTTTTTAAAATTTCTGTGGCTGCACTGAGTCTTTGTTTTGGCATATGTGGGCTTCTCTCTAGTTGCAGCGCACAGGCTTCTCTAGTTGCGGCATGCAGACTTAGGGGTTCTGCAGCATCTTAGTTTTCCAACCAGGGACTGAATTCACATTCCCTGTATTGGAGGGCGGATTCTTAACCACTGGACCACCAGGGTGTCCTGAGGTTTTCTGATTAGCATGTATCTGATGGTTCCCTGAAGCAAGGGGTAAAGATGTTTCTGGAAACAAAGCACAGGTGCTGGGTCACACCCAGAGTTCCACAGGACAAGCTGCCGGAGAGAGAACTCTGCTGGAGATTGACCATTTATCATTTAGAAGACCCCAAACGTTCTAGAATCTGGGTGAAGTAGACAGTTAACCAAGGACTCCATTCATAAGACTAAATGCAAATGCTGGGAACCTTAGGCAAACACACCAGTGTAACAGAGCAGAAAAGAGTGAAACTGGTATAAGTCAGTCTCACAAACTGTTTTCCATTTTTTCTAGCTCTAGCTGGTCATGCACTGGCCTGGACATGCACTTGCCACTCTCAACTCTCATATACACTTATGGAGACCTATGCATGTACCTGCACACAAAGGAGCACACTAATGCAATTCACACATGCCTTCACACACACACACACACACACACACACATATCTCTGTTAGTTGGGACCAAATGCAACTGCCATTTTCCGAGGTCAAAATAAATATCAGCAATTTCATATGGTTTGATCTAAACAGCTATGCATATACATGTACAAATATACATGTATTTATGCAGATGCATGGGCTTCCCTGGTGGCTCAGATGGTAAAGAATCTGCCTGCAACGCCGGAGACCTGGGTTCGATCCCTGGGTTGGGAAGATCCCCTGGAGCAGGGCATGGTAACCCACTCCAGTATTCTCTCCTGGAGAATCTCCATGGACAGAGGAGCCTGAGGGGCTGCAGTCCATGGGTCGCCAAGAGTCGGGTGCGACTGAGCACAGCACAGGACTAAGCACAGCACACAGCACCGCACCCATCCACACACATGACACGTGCAAATACACACGCACGCGTGCACACACTGGCATGTGCAGAAAAAGTCACCGATGCCCTGCCTGGCCGTACTAGTGGAAATCTAATGCGGAACTCCCATTGCCTCCTCCACGCCCCCCAATCTTCCCCTGCGCCCTGAGAGTAACCTGCAATGTCCATCCTTTCTGCTCACAGGAGAGTGAAGACTTGGAGAAGCAGAACGCGGCGCTGCGGAAGGAGATCAAACAGCTCACGGAAGAGATGAAGTACTTCACGTCGGTGCTGAGCAGCCACGAGCCCCTGTGCTCTGTGCTGGCCCCCGGCGCGCCCTCGCCCCCCGAGGTGGTGTACAGCACCCACGCCTTCCACCAGCCTCACGTCAGCTCCCCGCGCTTCCAGCCCTGAGCTCCCCCAAGGGAGGGCGAGCAGAGAGCAGAGCCTGCGTCTCCAGCTGCTCCCGGGGTCTCGGGAGGAGCACACAGACAGCTGTCCTCCGTCAGCGCCCTCTCGCCGCCCAGAAAGCCAGAGGCCGAGGCCGGACCCCAGGATCGAGAGCCCGGGGACGGGAACGCGCGGCAACTGGATGTGTGTGCAGCGCCTGCTGCATGGCCACACGCCGCCAGGGGCCTGGACCTTCAACTGGCTGGGAGGCCCGACCCAGTGATGGGTCAAGCATGACGCCCAAGTCTCGTGATCCAGAGGGAGCAGGGTAGGGCAGGGTTATTTTTCTAAATAAATGTCTTAAAAGAAACCAATCTGGCAAGGGCTTGAAACCTAAAGTTCTGTCATTTTTTTGGTTCTTGGGCTCAGGAGCCCTTAAAGGTCTGGAGACTCTGCTCATTTGGCTCTTTCCCACGGCTTGTTCATCTACTTGGGAAGCTGGGTTTTCTCAAAGCATCTTCAATTTCCCCTCTAGGCATCTCCATCATTTCCCTCCCCAAATCGCCTCTATGTGATCTCCCACTTTCCATGCCTCATTGTATGATGCTTTCTAGATTGTCAGTTCTAAACGGTTCTAGGGTCATTTTCTGCAGGAGAGAAGGGCTGGTGCGGTGGAGTGGGATGGTCATTCAGGCTGGTACTCACCTCTCACAGGACTGCGCAGACTCAGCCCCGTCCATACGGCCAGCCCTGGGGACTGCTGCATGCCTGGCCCCACGCCAGGAGCACTAGTAACTCAAGGAGCACCTCACAGGAAGGCAAGGCTTTCCTCTCTGCGGGGCAACCCGTGGTTCAGAGACACAGGCACCAGTGTCCTGCTGAGGACTCCACCTCCCCTGGGAAGCTGGGATAGCGCACACACAGCTTTGCTGTCTCCTCAAGGCTCCACGGTTTGAGGGCAGCAGCGGCTCAGATTAGTTCAGTCACTCAGTCGTGTCTAACTCTTTGCGGCCCCATGGACTGCAGCACGCCAGGCCTCCCTGTCCATCACCAACTCCCAGAACTCACTCAAACTCATGTCCATCAAGTCGGTGGTGCCATCCAACCATCTCATCCTCTGTCATCCCCTTCTCCTCCTGCCTTCAATCTTTCCCAGCACTGGGGTCTTTTCCAATGAGTCGGTTGTTTGTATCAGTTGGCCAAAGTATTGGAGCTTCAGCTTCAGCATCAGTCCTGTTATGTGGCTCAGATAACATAGGATTATCTTCAGGGCTACGAACTCACAAATTTTGGCAGAGCTGAAACCAGTGTGCTCTGGTTTTCCTGCTCGGATGTCCACTTGCTCCTCAGAAATCCCCAGGCCAAGTGCCCTCTGGCCTTACCCATACCACTGCCCAAGAGCCATGGCAGGACCTGTCTCTACCACCGCACCCCGCCCCCAACCCAGACACACACACATGGCCCCTGATGAGCCAGCTGGGGCCCAAAATGACAGGGACTGGCATGGAAGGTGTCAGATGCAGCCCCTTAGCAGCCTCCGCAGCCCACCCCGTGGTCCTTCAGAGCCGCTGCCTGTGGCCTCCCTGCTGGTAGCTGTCTTGGGATGCAGCGAGCATGGGGGGAAGGGAGGAATAAGCTTGCTCCCCTGTGCCAGCATCTCGTGGGCCTGCCCGCTGACAGCTCTGGTTGACTTGAGGCAAGATTCCAGGGACCTTCCCTGCCCGTCTTTCCTACCCGCTGGGATTATGCTAGTGTTGTACTAGTGTGACTACTAAACTCTGCAGAGGCCTGGAAGTGCTGCGTCCTAGCACGTGGCCACTTGACCTCCCTGTGGCCTAACTATGGGAGACGTGCAGCCCAAGGGCCTCTGAAAGCGCACTGCCACCATTCAGCTCTCATCCCTGAAGTCGATTCCCCATGGAGGCCCAGCATGCGGGAAGGGGGTTTGGAGCTTGTTGGAGACAGGCCGGAAGACCTCTCCCAAGGATTAGCATTGCTTGCAGAATCCTGCATTTTAACCTTTGGTGTCCCAGCAGAACTTGGTAAATGAGACTCCCCTTCCAGTGCACGAACTTGGTGTAGCCTGGGATGAGGGGCTATGGCAAGAAGGAACTCTCCTCCATTTCCTTCAGGGCTTGGTTTCTGGTAGCTCTGATGCTTTGGGTAGCTCCTTCCCACACCTGTGTTAACAGGCAAAGCAAAGCCGCCAATGGCCCCTTGAGATATGGCCTGCATTGACTAGAATTTGATTTTTCTCTCTCAGTCTCAGGAAGCAGAACTTTCCAGCTAGCCCTTCCTGGACCAGATCTCTCTTGGGCCTCCCTCCAATCAGAGATGTTGTCCCCACCCCTGCTCTAGCTCTGTGATTTCCCCCCAGAAACCCCCCGCAGGAGGCACATGACCAGTGCTGGGCACCTTCCGAATGACACTCAGAGCCATAACCAGAAATGCAGGGCTCACGTGTGCCGCTCCTGTCTCTCGGCAAGGACTTCTCTTCCCCTTTCATTCGCTACTTTCTAATGAGCCTGGGAAGTTCCACTTCTCCTTTCTGATCAGTCTGACGGAGACCACAGAAGGCTAGGGTGAGTGTCAAAGCTGACTTCATTGCCACACAGGGAAATTGGAGGGGCAGCTACAGAGAGGTCTCAACTTCCAGTGCCCTGACTTCGGATGTCCCACCATCCAGGCTCTGTCTCAGCCTCCTACCCATGACAGAGATAGTCCCTCAGGTGGGTGGACCAGTCACATATAAATCCCTCCAGGGCCCAGGGAGGCACTGTAAGTACATGAAACTCACTGGACTCAGGACAACTGGGAGTGGCTGGGAATGTGGCAGGCTGAACAATGAGCACTTATCTGCTGAAAGCAAACAGCTGCAAACAGCAAACCATTCCATGCTGCCCTGGAATTCAGGGCCAGTGTGGCCAGAGCTTCCAATTCTCCAAGAAAAGCCCCAAATCAGAATTTCTACATGAATTCCTCCAGTTTTAAAACCTCTGCCGATCAAACAAAATGTGTGTGTGGAGGAGGTTTGCCTCTCACATTTGCAGGGCTTGTAGCAAAAGTACAGAGGCCACGTACCCTATGGCTAAAGATTTACTGGTATCAAACTTATAAAATATGTTAACTGTGTTAGACAAAATACGCTCTTTTCTCTTGCCTTGATAAATGGACCTTCCTCACAACCTGGAAGATAGGGTTTGAATATAAAGGCCTGCAATGCTGCAGAACTTCGTATTAGCGCAAGGCAGCACAGGGAGAAACAGCCCTGAGGCTGCAACCAGTTCTCTTCTCATCCCTCCTCCGGCTCCTCCACAGAGGCCTCATGTGGATGGCGGTGGACATAACCAGCCTACGAGACCGGTCCACCCACACCCTTCCTCCATAGAAGCCATCCGTGGGCCACTCCCTCAGGTCCAGGGGGGCACCTACCAGGGTCTGATCTACTCTGGTGAAGAGTTATCCGGGGAAGAAGGTTACAGCTGCTGGAAGACAGCTAGGGACACTGACAGGGGATTCCAACGTGCTGAGAATATGGAGCATGGTCTAAAGGGACAGAGGGCTCTGGGTAGGCACATCCCTTCAGTCCTCAGGACTCAGGGCCCCATGAGAAGGGGTATAGCAGGAGGAGGGGAGTTCCCATAATGGGGCAAGTCCAGAGCAGGGACCTCTTTTGCCCAGGTCTGAGGGTGGCCCTGCAGAGGCCTGCCAATGTGTCAGTCTGATCTGGGTTAACCATGTCTCCGCGGAATGCCCCGGCGAGGTGAATGCCCTATGCAGCAAGAAATGGGCACATCGTCGTCTGTCGGTTTGACAGAGGGTTCCTGTTGTCCTCAGTGTTCGTCTCTTGCTTGCAGCGCTCTTCCCTGAGATCGTGTCAAAACAAATTACAGGAAAGCCAGAATTTTGGTCTTCGGGCTGAGAAGCGTGGGTGGGGAGAGAGAGGGAGGTAAAGTCACCTCAGAGGTCACGGGGTTGCCATCTGCTGGACCCAAACTTCCCAGCAGTGTTTATTCATACCTCCAGTCAGTGTCCCAGCTGCAGCTGCAGCTTCGCATGCAGTTTCCCCAGCCGGCTGGGGACTCCATTTCTCTCTGGGACAGACAGGCCGGCTCTCTGTGCTGCCCTGGCCTCCTTCTGCCTCACGGGAGTCAGTGCTCCCAAGCGGCCCAGGAATTCCAAGGGGGAAAACGAAGGCTACGTGAACTAAGACCAACGCTAAGGTGGGACAGACGAAGTCATCTTTACCTCTGTCTCAGGGGATTAGCATTTTAAGAGGTATCCAAGGTTCCTAGGCTGAGGGAACGATGCCCAGTGGTGCATTTTAGACTTGGTAGCCAGTATGTATGTAATGGAATCCTCACCATGTGGATGACTGGCTACTATTGTGCATACCAGGGGACTGGAAAGGAATAGAGACATATTCCTCTTGAAAATCTTTTTTTAAAAACATTTTTTGACGTGGACTATTTTTAAAGTCTTTATTGAATTTGTTACTATATTGCTTCCATTTTGTGTTTTGTTTTTTTGGCTGCAAGGCTTGTGGGATCTTAGCCCCTTGACCAGGGATTGAACCCTCACCCTCTGCATTGGAAGGCAAAGTCTTAACCAATGGACTGCCAGAGAAGTCCCTTCCTCCTGAAAATGTTGTTTCTCAACTGCTTGATATGTGATTTGAGTTAATCTACTTTGAGGAAATGGAATAAAAAGTTGATTCTGGTTTAAAGAATCTACCAGCAGGCAGAGCTAAAGAGCCGCCTCTTAAGAGGAGAAATTTACAGAGACAAATTTCACTGATGCTTAGGAGGTTTGTCTGGCTTCTTCTGGAGGATTCCTGATGAAAGACCAAGGTTAGGAACAGTGGCAGAGACTGATGATTGACCTCTCAAGGCCATTCTCCCCTCTCACCTAACTGCAGAACCCTCGCTTTGTCCAGGACGGCCTACTAACCCACCCTGACACTCCTGTCCACCTCTCGTCTCTTGGAAGCAAACCCTGTGGATCCGCCAGGCTGTTCACAGTCCTCGTTCATGTCCTTGTCCACATCTCAAACTTCCCTTTCATCAAGCCTTTGCTCATCTAGCTATTATCTCTTCAGTAAATCTGGAAGTGGGACCCAGGAATCCTCATTTTTAATAAGATTCCCTATCCTTTCTGATTTAAGTAGCATGAGGTGAATCTGATCTAAATGGCATAGATGCCTCACTTTATTATGCCACCTTAGCTTTTTAAAATTCTGTCCATTTTTCAAAGTTCCACTCAATCGCCACAGTGCCTGCTTAGAATGCAGGATGATTTTAGATGATACTCAAGTAAAACTTATTTAGTCAGTGTATATTTATTTCAATAAGTTTAGTGGTTTTCCACTTTTTATGATGATATACATCTTCCTTTACAAATTAATATACTTTCATAAAAAGTGAAATGATCTAAAGAAATATGCTAAAAACTACAGTCGATTAAGAAACACAACTCATTAATGTACATGTTGTGAAGTCGCTCAGTGGTGCCCGACTCTCTGTGACCCCATGGACTGTAGCCCACTAGGTTCCTCTGTCCATGGGATTTTCCAGGCAAAAGTACTGGAGTGGGTTGCCATTCCCTTCTCCAGGGGATCTTCCCAACCCAAGGACTGAACCCAGGTCTCCTGCAGTGCAGGCAGACGCTTTATGTCTGAGCCACCAGGAGGAAAGTTGGGATGTATTGTTATGTACGTGTTATGTATTAATAAATATTTGCTCTGTTTTTATGTCGTTACTTTTTAATATGCATTGAACACAAGAATAAAGGGGTAAGAGAGAGATGAATAAAACTTCTGTGCTGGCCAAAACTGAATATATATATATATTTATATAAAATCAATAGATTTAAATTTTCAAAACCAGCAAATATATAGTATAAATACCAAAGTTTAGAAGCCCAGTAGCATCTCTGAAATTTTCCCTTTCTACTTTCTCTAGAGACGCATCCAAGTCTGAAAAGTGAAAAGCAACATATCTCATTTCCCCATCTCGAGGCATTTTAAGATACTGACGCTAAACTTTCAGAACCATCTTGCTATGTGCAGTCAGTGATCAACTTTGGAGATCAGCTGTTCATAGCTGTGCTATTGGAACAGTGAAATTAGGTTGTCTCATCAGCAGCAGGTCCTGCCCATCCCTATTGGTGCATCTTCTCTGAGTGAAGTCAGTATTATTCACATCAATTGCTTATCAACTGCCCGCTGGCACAGGGCATGATTAGAGGGTCAAAGTTATTCCAGATGACTTTTAAAGTGAAGACTCAAATCTTTGATGGGACCCTGGACACCTTACATCCTCTACCCCTCAGCTCACACAGTGCCTGCCTTTTAGGATTGTATAATCCAAAACATTGAAGGTAGAAGGAAAAGGGGATGACAGAGGATGAGATGGTTGGATGGCATCACTGACTCGATGGATATGAGTTTGAGTAAGCTCCAGGAGTTGGTGATGGACAGGGAGGCCTAGTGTGTTGCAGTCCATGGGGTCACAAAGAGTTGGACACAACTGAGTGATTGCACTGTACTGAATCCAAGACAATTCTTATTCTGACAATAGAATGCAAGCAACAAAATTCCATTCAACTAACATATGGAGAGTGAGCACAAGTCAGATCTTTAAAGAAAAGGAATCAAGAGAAGGGACTCATTCCTGTAGAGTCGGTAGAAACTGGGGACAGGAGCCCCAGATGGGGCCACAGGAAGCATAGGTGAGCTGTGTCTCTTGAGGCACACCACCGTCTAGCTCTCTGTCTTGTATTTAGATGTCATCTGTCTTGTATTTAGATGTCATCCGAGCAGGACTCAGGACATTTGCCAAGGACCAGGATCAAAGTCAAAATAATATACAGGGAGCTGGCTTGCCTCCCTGAGCAGGACTCTCCAAAAGGACATTTGCCCTGTCAACCCTCCTCGGTTTCTGTTTTGCTCCTCAAAGTCCATGATAATATACAGGGGAAGTTGGCCTGCCTCCCTGCTCAGCTGGCTCTCCATCCCCTCATCCCTTACACAGACACACACAGACACACAGACACACATAGACACACACAGACAGACACACACACACACACACACACACACAGACACATACACACAGACACACACACAGACTTACACACACACAGACACACACACACACACACACACACACACACAGACACACACACAGACTTACACACACACAGACACACACACACACACACACACAGACACACACACACAGACAAACACACACACACACACACACAGACACACACACAGACACACAGACACACACACACAGACACACACACAGACACACACACACAGAGACACACACACACAGACACACACACAGACACACACACACACACATTCACACATATACCCCCTCTCTATAAACCAGTCCTCTGACAGAAAGAAAGAGGACACATCCCCAGGCAGCATCTTCCGTTGGAGCCTCAAACATGATAGCCACGATGAAGACAAGTCCATATCATGGACAAAGCCACCAGTGGTGACTAATGGTGGACAGGCGAATGGCTGTCTACATAGGCCATTCAGAGCCCATAAGCAAAAGTAGAGACTGTCTCTATCTTGGTTTCTTCCGTGTCCCTAGTACCCAGCACAGGAGACCCTTATTATTTGTTTGACAAATGAAGGAAGGGAAAAAGGAAGGAAGGAGGGAAGGAAGGAGTTCTGATAGTCTTAAAGTTTGTCTACTTCAGGTAAAAATTCCTTATGGCCCCCTCAGATGTTGGCCTATTGTTTATCCCCAGGGAGGCAGGAAGAACAAGGCTGTAGGAACCCAGGCTGACTGGCTTGATCTGGTGGCCTCTAGAAGTTTAAAGTACCATTAGTATGGGGATCTAGTTCTGCCTGGATCTAACCCCTGGGAGCTGAAGATAGGGTGTCACTTGAACTGTGACATAGGATTGAGAGGCAGGTGATTAGCAGGGTCGTTTTTCACCACCCAGAATCCATGCCTCCTTCCTTTGGTAAATTACCCTAATTTCCTCTTAAAGCATTGCTTCTTTCCCACGTGTAGAGCTATCAATCAGGCGCCTTGCCTTATTTGGCCAGGTGCAATGGTGTGACCCAGGCTGGACCAATCAGACTGTGTCCTGGGAATGACTTTTGAGTAGAAGAAAGGAAGACCCGAAAGACAGTGAGTGCTTAGCTCTCCACTTCCACGGTGAACCCTGACTAGAGAGTTCTGTGTTGGAGAACTGACCTGAATCCTGCCTTATTCTGAGTCTTTTCTTCAGCCTTCCTTTGGATTTTATGAGCCACACAATCTCCTTTCAACAAATTCACTTTCTCCTAAAAATCAACTAGTGCATGCATGCTAAGTCGCTTCAGTTGTGCCTGACTCTTTTGTGACCCTATGGACCGTGGCCCACCAGGCTCCTCTGTCTATGGGATTCTCCAGGCAAGAATACAGGAGTGGGTAGCCATAGCCTCCTCTAGGGAGTCTTTCCCACCCAGGAATCAAATGCGGGTCTCCTGAATTGCAGGTGAATTCTTTATCATCCAAGCCCCTAAATCAGCTAAAGTCAGCTTCTATTAAGGAACCGTAAACTCAGGAATGATGTCTCATACCTGGGTTTCCCAGGAAGGCAGCAAGTACTGGATCTTAATTCTCAGGGGCCAGTAGGAATAGATCATTTTCTGAGAGGGTTCTGGGATGCCCCGTGCTCCATGAGAAATGGGCGTTCAGCCAGCACTGCACCAGCTTCTGGTGTGCCTGACCTGAATTCAGACCCATCACTGCCTCTGGTGAGAACCCCAGTCTCTGATTTTAAAACTATGACCGGGATGGGACTTGGCAGCTCAGCCGCCAGGCTGCATTCTCCATCCTCCGTAGTTCATTCTGTGTGGAGTCCAACCAACCTGCTTAGGGGCAATATTCAAAATTCAGGCCAGGCACCAGCCAATCAGCATGGACATTGGTGCTGGAGCACAGTGGAGCCTTCTCTGCTCTGCAGCAAGGAATGGCACTAGGGCAGGGATTACTGACTTGCAACGATGTAAATATTTTAATAATTAGTTCAGCTACGCTGGGTGCCCACCACCTAGGGATTGGTTCAGTGCCTACAGGACTGGGAACACTTCTGAAGGAGGACTCTGTCTTCAGTGTATATAATTCTGTTCCCATCCGGGACTTCCCTGGCGATCCAGTGGCTAGGACTCCATGCTTCCAAGGCAGGGGGATGTGGGTTTGATCTCCAGTCAGGGAACTAAGATCCTGCATGCTTTGAGAAGTAGTAAAAAAAAAAAATTGTCCTCTCTGCTCCCTTTGCACACCCCACCCCTACTGGTCCCAGCTAGCCCAGGGCTTTACAGTTGCCCAGAGCAAGCGGTTAACATACATTTGGAAGTAAAATATAAAAATCCCAAGGTAGAAGAAAGATAATGAAGAGAAAGGGTAGAGGGAAGGAAGGGGAAAAGCTGAGTCTGTTCTTGGAAAGTCACAGTGGACCTTCCCCTGCCTTCCCCCAGCCCAGTGTTTACCTACATGCTTATTTGAAATAAGCATCAGGGGTGCTCTTGAAAGAGGGGGAAAAAGGCACAAAATAAGAGTGATAAAAGAATAAGGGAACTATGCTGTTTAATCTTCTCACCGAGGGCAGGGACATCAGTGTCTGCCACTTATCAAGCATTTACCTTATTGTAGGGACTATTATTATGGGTAAAGAAACAGGCTCAAAAGAGCTTAAATGGTTTGCTCAAGGTCACACAACTAAGGGCAGATATGGGACTCAAACCTGCCCTTGTTGCCTCCAAAGCTGGAGCTGTTTACCAAGCTTGAGTGCCCATGATGGAATTTCTCAAGTCCCAGGTTACGGGATCTGGACAGCAGTCCTGTGTTGGTGCTGCCACCTAGTGACAAGACGGAGAACAGTGGCGACAACCCCCCCCTTCTCCCCCACCCCCCTCCTCCGCCCCGGCCACCCGCCCCGCCTCCTTCCTTCCCTTTCCTGGATCCATCCCCACTTCCCAGCTTAGGACAGACCCAGACAGTTTGCATTCTACCTCTGGCAGCCAACCATTTCTGTGTTCCCAGGATATGCAGAAGTGACTTCTAGATGCAAGCCGGTGCCTCATTGGGCTTCAGCATAGCTCTGTGGAAACATCTGTAGAATAAATGGTTAGGGATGCAAATCTCTACAGATCAGGGGACCAACCTGGTTTCCATAAGACAAGCTATGAAGACACTTTCCTGTGAGGAACCAGGAGGATCATAGCCTGGTCTAAGGCCAAGACTTCTGCCTCAGTTTGAGTCCTGCACAATCCATCTCACTGAGCACCTTCCACTTCCTGGGAAGTTCATGCACCATGTCTTGCATTATCTAATTGCATCCGACAGCCAAGAGATCAACGTGGCAGGCCCACCCAAGATCACAGGGCAGGGGCTGGAGTCCAGGTCCTTGGACTCCAGGGGCAGTGCTTTCCTCTCCGCCACTCTGCCCTACCGCCCTGCTTCCCACCAATTCTACTCAGCCCCTGAAACCTTGTTTTTGTCAGCCTAGTCATCCAGACGTGATGACTCAAGAGCTGTGGGGTAGACTGCCAGGGAGAGGAGGCCTCTGTCAGCACAGCGGCTGTCCTGACCTTTAAGGTAGCGGGGAGTTACCTCAATTTGAAACGTGTGGCTGCTGAGCGATTTCGGTCTTAACCGTAGTAGGACATCTTAGCTGGCCAGGTAAGCAGGAGCAGTTCCCACTTTCTGCACTTCCCATGGCTCTTTCTGGGTCTTCTCCCAAACTCAAAGTCACCTGAAACATGGAAGCCAGAATCCACATTCTCCTTTTAGACCTGGTTCTTGGAATCTTGGTGCAAAGTAGAGCGGGAATAAAAGGGTCACCTTCCAGAAGGCAGGGATGGCTTCACAAAACACTTGCTTCTCTCTGCCCAGAATTAACCTAGCTTAGTCCTTCTCTGTTTAGTCCTCAAAGGTTACCTCCAAAGTGCATCATTTGTGTTAAGAAATTCACTTAATATTTGGGCTACATGATCCAGTTGCCCATAGCGACGAAAAAAACCTAACAGAAGGATGAGGCCCGAACACGGTGTATCTAGTGAGGGCAGATATTAGGTGGCATACTCAAAAGTTGACTGTTTTTGTTTTTTACCTGAAATATCTGAGTACCCATCTAAACTGATGATTTTGATCTCAGAGAGGTGAACGGTCGTAAAGAGAGATCTTAGTTCCCTGCCCAGGAATTGAATCTGGGTCAGTCAGTTAGTTCAGTCACTCAGTCGTACCCGACTCTTTGCAACCCCATGGACTGCAGCACATCAGGCTTCCCTGTCCTTCACCAACTCCTGGAGCTTGCTCAAACTCATGACCATCAAGTCGGTGTTATCCAACCATCTCATCCTGGACGATGGGAATGGCAAACCACTTCAGAATTCTTGCTTTGAGAACCCATGAACAGTATGAATCTGGGTAGCTTGGGTGAAAATCAGAAATCCTAGCTACTAGACCAGCAGGGGCTAGAATCTAGAAGCAAAGTTCCCATGACCCTTACCCCTGCTGAAAGCAAGAATGTTTCAAGGAGGCAAACACTGTAAAAACAGATACAAAGTTTACTGTTAGAGATCCAGCATAACAGGTGGGAGAGCACACAGAGAAGCGGTTTGTTTATTTAAGACAGAAGCAAAGCAGAAATACACACCCTGAGAGCAAGGGCATGGGTGTCCTCTCTAACAAGAAGGTGGGTAATAAAGAGGTGATTTAAATCACTTGTATAGGGCAACTGTTCTGGGGCTTCATTTACCTTCGGCTAGTTATCTTATTTCTTTTTTCACTCCCGACTGTTCCTCGGGCCCTCCCCAAGATGCGTGTTCAACTTTTTGCCAAGATGGATCCCACCATTGAGGCCTGTGAGGGTGTGTCTGCACTTATTATGCCTTGGCACCCCTCCCTTTTTGACCCCCAAGGAGCCTTCTTGCACATGTGCAGACAGGGAAGTCTTCCTTGACCTCAGGAGTGGGCCCCTTATCTCTTTACTTCAACAGAGCTCAGCTTCTGCCACAAGCTTTGTCCTTGGAGTGTCTGGATGAGAACAAAGCTTCAGTTTTACTCCACTTGACAAACACCAGCTGTCCAGCCCACGGGCCCATCTGTCTCCTAATTTCTCACATTTGGTGGCCGTTGGATTTCTTTGCTCCCCTTTGTATTTATGTACTCACCAAATCTAGATTATATGATTTCAGGGGTTCACTGACTCTTGAAACCAATTTGTAGACCCTCTCCAAGGTAAAAACAACTCATCAGTTGACATAGCAAGTACCCAAGCCTCAAGAAATGGCTGCTGGTAGACAGGGTGGTCAAGGGCAAGGAGCGCCCCACTGGCAGTTACAAGCTCTCATCAGTCATCACCATGTAGTGAGCCAGAACAGCCTCATCCTTGCAAGTCAACCAACTTGAAGTAAAGCAGAACATTTGACTCAAGGGCGATTTTGACCTGGCAAGTCTGACACAGTGGATCATAAATGGACTGAAGGAAAGAATGGGGGATGAGGATGGGATGAGGTTCAAGGATGGATTGAAGATGCACATTGAGTTTGTAACTTGAGAATTTTAAAAGTTAGAAGCTTAATGGGTTTTAAAGTAATATATAAAAAAATATCCTTTTGGAAAAAAAAATATCCCTTTGACAAAATGCTCTTGTGCTTAAACAGTCAAGGATCTTCCAACTACGGTGAATGAAAGATTAGGACAACTTTTTTGAGACAGGTGGCTGTTGATAGAATATAATCACAAAGGCAGAAGAACACTAGACTTTGTTCTTGTGGCTTAAGGCATTTATTACATCCAAAGTGCAAATGCTCCCAGTATGAGCAATACTTTGTCTTATCAGTCATTTACACTGTAGACAGAATTTTTGCCTCTTCCTTCTCTGAAGGTCTTTTTTGATTGACAAGAGGGTAGGGAGGGATAAGAATACTAGAGATTGGAGGACGGCAGGTCCTGCTGCTGCTGCTGCTGCTGCTGCTAAGTCGCTTCAGTCGTGTCCGACTCTGCGCAACCCCATAGATGGCAGCCCACCAGGCTCCCCCATCCCTGGGATTCTCCAGGCAAGAACACTGGAGTGGGTTGCCATTTCCTTCTCCAATGCATGAAAGTGAAAGGAAAGTGAAGTCGCTCAGTCATGTCCAACTCTTTGCGACCCCATGGACTGTAGCCTATCAGGCCCCTCTGTCATGGGATTTTCCAGGCAAGAGTGCTGGAGTGGATTGCCATTTCCTTCTCCAAGGGATCTTCCCGACCCAGGAATCGAACCCGGGTCTCCCGCATTGCAGGCAGACGCTTTACCGTCTGAGCCACCAGGGAAGCCTAATACATGAAAGTGAAAAGTAAAAGTAAAGTCGCTCAGTCGTTTCCGACTCTCAGTGACCCCATGGACTGCAGCCTACCAGGCTCCTCCGCCCATGGTATTTTCCAGGCAAGAGTACTGGAGTGGGGTGCCATTGCCTTCTCCCATGGCAGGTGCTAGAGGTGTTGAAACTAAATTGAACATGCCATGCTACCTATCAGGATTGATTCTGGTTTCAACTGTTGCTCTGAAGATTGAGTTGATTGACTCATTTGCCTCAAGAGCAAACTGTGGCCATCTAAATATTAGTCTCTGTTTTTGCTTCAATTTGAGTAAATGTCCTGAGTGGAGATTTTATATTATCAATGTATCTTTAGGCTTCATAGCGAGAGACTCTACTGCTGTGTGTATGTGTGTGTGTCTATATGTTCGTGTGTGTATATATCTGCGTGTGTATATGTGTGTGTGTGGGGCTTGAGACACCCAAATAGCTGAAGACATGACTCTTCTGTGCTGAGTTACATTTTCACAGAGGGATCCCCCATTTTGACAGTTGGTGCCATGATCCACCCAGCCCGCCATCAATACCTCTTACCCCAGAGCATGTATATCTACTTGCCTCATTTATCCCTTGCTAGCATTCTCCAGCTGCTCCCTTGCTTCTACGTTTGGTCCCCTGACTACTCAACACTGCAGCCAGAATGATCCTTTTACAGTGCAAGTCAACCACATCACTCCTTCACCTAAAACCCTCTCTAGCTTCTTACCTCAACCAAAGCCCAAGTCCTCACCAGAGCCCACAAGACTCCATGCAAAGCAGCCCCTGCCCACACGAACATCTGTCCCCGACTCCTCTTTCCTCTCTCTGCTTCAGCCACACGACCTCCTTGCTGTGCCTTGAATGTACCAACCAAGTTCCCACCACAGGGCCTTTGCACCTGACAATTCCTGTGTCTGAGTTTGCCTGATACACATATCGAGCTTGTGGCTTGTTTCCTCACTTCTGCTGAGACTTCCCCTCCGCAGCCAGGCCTTCCCTACCTGCTGCCTCACTCTGTCTTGCTGTCTTCCATGGTGTTATGCTCATTGTTTACCCACTGAGTGTCTTCCCCACAGGACTGTGAGCCTCAGCAGCTTGAAGACCTTGTCAGTGAGTTCACCATCTCTTCCTCAGTGCTTGGACCAGTGGCTCATAGTCAGGGTTCTAAATGCACTTGTTGAAGGAAGAAATGAGTGAGTGGATATCACCAGCCCCAGACCACCCTCCATCCCTGCCTCCTCCCACTTCTCACTGACTTTCATGAAGGAGAGGAAAAGATTGCTGGATCTCTAGACCCCACAGAGTCCTTGTGATGTCTCAAACTTTCCCAGGACCCTGGCTGGGTGCTGGGTTTTGATGACTGCGGAGATGCTGGGGACGTGTCAGATTCCAAGGGAGTGAGTGTCTGGAAGACAGAGGGCAGCAAGCTCTGTGACGGGGCTTGGGGCCAGGCTCTGCAGGGACGCTGAGTCCTGGCTCATGTACCATGAGGGCTGCGGGGATGGAAGCAGGGTGTGTCAGTCATTTCACGTGTGGTTACTGATTCACAGAGAGGAGGTGTGCCAACTCGGAAATGACACGGCATTGTCACTGTGTGCGTCCCCTGGATGCTTGCCATCTGAGTCTGTGCCCATTCCTCTCCCTCAGTATTCCCCACACTGCAGTCATCCAGGCACCACCACCGCCATGTCTGTAGCGTCCATGAGCTAGCTACTGGGAGAAGCTGGCAGTAAAGAACCTGCCTGCCAACGCGGGAGACAACATAAGAGATGCAGGTTCGATCCCTGGGTTAGGAAGGTCCTCTGGAGGAGGGCAAGGCAACCCACTCCAGTAGTCCTGCCTGGAGAATCCCATGGACAGAGGAGACTGGAAGGCTACAGTCCATAGTTCAGTTGGGTACAACTGAAACTACTTAGCATAGTTCATTTACAATGTTGTATTACTTTCTGCTGTACAGCAAACTGATTCAGTTTTGTATCATATTTTAGATTCCACATATAAGAGATACAATACAGTATTTGTCTTTTTCTGACTTACTTTACTCAGTATGATAATCTCTAGTTGCATCCACTAGATGCAACATTGCCGAAAATGGCATTGTTTCATTCATTCCATCACTGAGTGGTACTCCATTGCATGTGTGCACCACGTCTTCTCTGTCCACTCTTCTGTTGATGGGCATTTAGGTGGTTCCCATGTCTTGGCTTCTGTGAATAGTGCTGCTCTGAACAGCACGGACTGCAAGGAGATCCAACCAGTCCATTCTGAAGGAGATCAGCCCTGGGATTTCTTTGGAAGGAATGATGCTAAAGCTGAAACTCCAGTACTTTGGCCACCTCATGCGAAGAGTTGACTCATTGGAAAAGACTCTGATGCTGGGAGGGATTGGGGGCAGGAGGAGAAGGGGACGACAGAGGATGAGATGGCTGGATGGCATCACTGACTCGATGGATGTGAGTCTGAGTGAACTCCGGGAGTTGGTGATGGACAGGGAGGCCTGGCGTGCTGGGATTCATGGGGTCGAAAAGAGTCGGACACGAGTGAGCGACTGAACTGAACTGAACTGAACTGACTGAACAGCATGGATCTTTCTGAATTAGAGTGTAGTCTGGTTATATGCCCAGGGTAGAATTGCTGGGTCATATAGTAGTGGTTCTATTTGTAGTTTTCTGAGGAACCTCCATATTGCTTTCTGTAGCAGCTGCACCGATTTATACTCCCACCAACAGTGTTAAGAGAGTTCCTTTTTTTCCACATCGTCTTCAGCATTTGTTATTTGCAGACTTTTATGATCGCCATTCTGGTGTGAGGTGGTACCTCATTGCAGTTTTGATTTGCGTTTTTCTAATAATTAAGGATGTTGAGTGTCTTTTCATGTACCTTTGTATTTCTTCTTTGGAGAAATGTTTAATTAGGTCTTGTGCTCATTTTTCAATTGGGTTGTCTGTTTTGTGTTGTTGAGTTGTATAAGCTATTTGTATGTTTTGGAAATTGAGCCCATGTCTGTTAAACCGTTTGCAAATATTTTCTCCCATTCTGTAGGTTGTCTTTCCATTTTGGTCTATGATTTCCTTTATTGTGCAAAAGCTTGTATGTTTAATTGGGTCCCATTTGTTTATTTTTGTTTTAATTTCAATTGCCTTTGGAGACTCAGCTAAAAAAAAAAAAAGTATGATTTATGTCATGGGAATTCCCAGGTTGCTCAATGGTAAAGAATTTGCCTGCCAATGAAGGAGATGTAGGAAATGCGGGTCTGATCCCTGGGGGGGTGGGGGGGTGGCAGGGGAGACCCCCTTGAGGAGGAACTGGCAATGCACTCCAGTATTCTTGCCTGGAAAATTCCATGGACAGAAGAACCTGGTGGGCTCTTTATTGGTTTACATGCAGGTGTCCAGCTATCCCAAGACCACTTCCCGAAGAGACGGTGTGACTTCATTTTTAAAAACCCACTCGCTTTTCTTGAATCCATGGATCTGAAAAGGAAACTCACAGACAAGGGAGGCCAAACAGGAAAGGTGGGAGCAGCCTGCCGGCAGGAGGAGCTGTCTGCCCAGTGGAGGCAGAGGGGCCTAGTCAGGGCAGGCAGGGAGGGGCTGGGGGTGGGGGGCAGGTCCCAGGGGCTGATCAGAGCGGGGAGGAGATGGAAGGGGAGGGGAGCCGGGGAGGGGCCCTGGACCCTGGGAGGAGGGGCAGGAGAGGGGGTGGCCTGGGACTGGGAGCTGGGCTGGGGAGGCCACCCGGGAAGCTGAGGGACAGGGAGGTGGGGGCTGACATTGAGGTGCTGTGCTTGTGGGGTTGGGGGGTGAGATGTGAGTGAGAGACAGGGTGGAGGCTGCGGGGGGGGGGGCCTGGGCAGGGTGTTGGGGTGGGGGAGCCAGTGAGGGAGGCTGAGACAAGAGCAGGCAGAGGAAGGAGCAGTGGGGAGGGGGCACAGTGAGGGTGGCCCTAAGAGTTAAGGAAGGAACACAGAGGAGCAAGCTGCCTATAAGAGATCCCGGTGGGGCGGGCCTGAAAAGGGGCTGGAGGAAGGGCAGTGATGGGGAGAAACGGGGCTGGGTGCCCCCTTCCTAATGGGCCTGGCTGTCCTCCTGGGACTGGACAGGGAGCGTGCTGGCCTCGACTGGGCAGCTGCCCTTGTGTTGCTCGTGTCTGAAATGAGCTCACTCACCCCTGGTACATGGCTCCTACTTGTCCCTTCCTGGTGGCTCAGATGGTAAAGAATCTGCCTGCAATGTGGGACCTGGGTTCAATCCCTGGGTTGGGAAGATCCCCTGGAGAAGGAAATGGCAACACACTCCAGTAGTCTTGCCTGGAAAACCCCATGGACAGAGGAGCCTGGCAGGATACAGTCCACTGGGTTGCAAAGAGTCGGACACGACTGAGTGACTCTGCTTTTACTTTCATTCTAAAGGAGATCAGTCAGCGAGTTTGTGGGCCAGAAAGCCATTTGTGCTCTTCCTGCTGGGCAGGTTAAGGAGATTTTGCGTGCACTGGGTACTAAGAAGCACGTCAAGGAGTGAGAAAGGGGAGGGGGAGGGACCAGGAAGGTGAGTTGTCATGGGGACATCCGTAACAGCAGAGACTCAGGGCTGTACTTGGACTCTGGAGGCGTCTGCAGTATCCACAAGGTGTCGTGCATGAGAAATTGACACAGGCAGCCTGCAACGTGGGTGTGGTCCCAGTCATTACTCTGGAGTTTGTATTTAGTCAGAAGATCAGGGCAGCCTTTCTCAGGCAGCTGAAGAGGTTAAGGGGTGAAACAGCACAATGCAGAAAACTAGTCTTCAAGAAGAGAGACAGAGAAAGCCGACGTGCAGGATGCTGTGAACTTTGTGTCTCCCAAACGTACATGCTGAAACCTAAACCAGAATGTGATGGTGTTGGGGGCTGGGCCCTTTAGCGGGTAACTGTGACATGAGGGTGGCACCCCCAGTAATGGGATTAGTGCCCTTATTTGCAAAAAAAAAAAAGACCCCAGAGACACAGCAAGAGAAGCCTTCTAGGAACAGGAATTAGGCCTCACCAGACATCGATTCTTCTGGCACCTAGAACCTGGGACCTCCCAGCCTGTAGAACTAACTGTGAGAAATAAGTTTCTGCCACGTGTAAGGTATTTAGGTTACAGCAGCTCAGAGGGACTGAGACATGGAGACGGAGAGAAGGAGAGTCCTGAGTGTGGTCCAGCTCTGGCTGGGGCAGTTCCCAGGGCATCAGCAGGTCTGACCTTTCTGCCACTTGCCTGGTCACCTCCTCCTTGAAGTCTGTGATCTCCCCTACTGCAGCTGAAACACATTCTCCCTGGGCCTAAACTGGTTCAAGTTGGGTGTTTGTCACGTGCAGTCAATGTAACAGTAAGAGAAAAAGGTGATTGGAAAAAGTGAGGTGCAGTCAGCATTCTTGGTCTCTGCGCTTGAAACACTGGGAGGCACTTTCAAGGCTGCTCGGAGCTCAGGTCAGCTGATGGCATCAACTGCAGGCACCTCACCCAGCTGTCGACTTGGGAGAACTGCGGGAATCCGTAAATCCCTGGGTTTCATCTTGGACTTGATTGTTTCTTTCTAATTATTCATTTACTCACAGAATTAAAGTGAACCTGAGCCAAGCGTCCCACCCTGAATCCTTGAGGGCGTGTGACACTAAAGAGTGAAAAAGGAGAGGATTTACTTTCCATAAAATTTGATTATTGGCTTTTCATGGGGATTATACTCTGAACTTAGAGCAGCTGCAGAAAGGGGTGGGAGGCCCAGCAGGGAAGCAGGAGAAACAGGAGGCGGGGGGGTATAATGCAGGCGCTTTAACTGTACAACTTGTCTCTGCAAGATTTCCAGGAGGAGGCCATTCCCCTGTCTCCAAGGGCATCATCCTGAGTCCTCCCTGTGCCTCCCCTTCCCCATCCAATCCCGTCCAGCCCTTGCTTTCACTGCCCACTGCTCCCCACCCTCCTGCCATTGCCTGTGCTCAGTTCACAAACTCCATTCTCACCTGGGTGACACAGCGGCCTCATGAGAGGTCTCTCTGTCTCTTTGCTCACCGCCCTCCTCTCCAACTGGCTTCTCCAGGAAGCAGCCAGAGAAGCCTGTCCCGATGACAAATCTGACCCTCCTCTGCTTGAATCCTCTCAGTGGCTCCCCTCTGCTCTCAGGGTAAAATGAAAAGCCTGTGATGGCTCCTGCACCAGGAGCTGCTGCCTCTCTCTCCAGTCTTATCTTCACCCTCTCTCTGCTCCAGACACACAGACTTCGTGTAACTCCTTGAAAGGCCCTGCTCCTTCCTGCCTCAGGGCCTCTGCATGTACTGTTCCCTCCGCCTGGAATGCCTTTCCTCTCTCTCTTTCTCTTACTTAGTCCCCACTCTTTCTTAAGACCTGCTTTAAGATCTAGCTCATCCATTCTTTATAAATTCTTACAAATAACCCTCATAGTACTTATCCTAGTTTTACTTATAGGCGTGACTGTTTGACTGGTGGCTGTCCTCCCAACTAGACCGTCAACTCTGTGCAGGGAGGGAGGGAACACATGTGTTTTGCTCAGCACTGAACCCCAACTCTGCTACAGAGTCTGGCCAAGTCCTACCTGCCCCTCGAGATTCTGTTGGAACGTCTCTCCGAGAAGCCCCCTTCTGGCTCCCTGCTTTGTCAACTGTGAACCACACGTTCACTGCATTGCCCTGCAATGATGGGTTCACAGACGAGTCTCGCGAATCTGTGGATTCCCCAAGGGTAAGTACCACAGTCTTTTTGTTGTTGTTGTTCATTTGTTTTGTTTTCGTTAAAGACTTTTTGTTGTTGTTGAGAACCATTTTTAAAGTCCTGTCCAACTCTTTGCAACCCCATGGACTGTATAGTCCATGGAGTTCTCCAGGCCAGAATACTGGAGGGGTAGATCTCTCCCTTCTCCAGCAGACCTCCCCAACCCTGGAGAAGGGATAGGCTACCCACTCCAGTGTTCTTGGGCTTCCCTTGTGGCTCAGCTGGTAAAGAATCCATCTGCAATGCAGGAGACCTGGGTTCAATCCCTGGGTTGGGAAGATCCCCTGGAGAAGGGAAAAGGCTATCCACGCTGGTATTCTGGCCTGGAGGGTCGCAAAGAGTCAGACACGACTGAGTGACGTAATCATCACTTTTAAAGTCTTTATTGAATTTATTACCGTATTGCTTCTGTTTTATGTTTTAGTTTCTTGGCTGCTAGGCATATGGGATCTTCAATCCCTGACCAGGGATTGAACCCGCACCATCTGCATTGGGAGGCGAAGTCTTAACCACTGGGCCCCCTGGAAAGTCCCCTAGAACCATGGTCTTTGTTGTGTCTGTTTCCCAGACACCCAGCACAGCACTGGGTCTGTGGTGATGACTGTGAAAATGAATGAATGACTGTGAAGACAGCTGCACAAGCCAGAGAGGATCTTTATACAGCACGGGGCTGGACCAGATGATTCTATCTCTTGTCTACACTGCGGTTCCAACATCACATAACCCTGCCGGGTCAGCACCCCTCTGCTTTGTCACCCATGGGCTGTTAACTGTTGCCCAGGCAGCAACAACTCTCACTGCTAATGCAGTTCCTCTATTTCAATATGCAAAGAAAGCCTCACACCTCTGGGCTTTCTATAGATTATGCAAAAAAAAAAAGCCATTTTAATATCTCCTTCCTCTTTGACTCGTGTTTTTTTTAGCTAGGGCTTTCCATGTTTATGGAGTAACTTTTTTTTTATTTTCTAATTATTAAGAAGCACTCAAGACATAAAGAGGTATGAAGAACAACAGAGTGGATACCCATGGACACAACCCAGTTGGTACAGCTGAAAATAAAATGGGCACAAGGGCCTTCCCTTAAAGAAGGGCTGGAACCATTTCCAGCCCCTCTAGTTGCAGTCTTGTGTTTCCAAGGAACTGAAAAATCGATTTCGAACCTTGCGCCCAGGGCAGAGCCTGGTATCTCCACATCCAGACACAAAGCTCTCATGCCACCCTCTTCTAAGGAGAAGGCATCTCCCTCCTGCCTTGGGCCTTGGCAGGCTCTGGCACACCCCTTCGAGGACAGACTTGGAGACTCTCTGAAAGGAAGGAAGAGGGGAAGGAATTCAGGTTCCCCATCAGCGTAGGCGTGCCCTCTGATCATCCTGACCATGGGCTCCATGAGATTTTGGGTGAGGGGCGCAGGATGGAAAACACCCATGGGGGAAGTGCCTTAGGAAAGAAATGAGCAAATGAAGCGAACAAAGATGGGACGATTCAGAAACCACCTGGACCTGCTTTCATTCATGCCAAGGCCTCTGGAGGGGGATTCGTCAGGAATTGCCTGTCAGAAGTCACTTCAGTTATGCCGTCATGTCCCTTCTAGGTCAGGACAGCAAGCCAGAGGTTGCGGTTTGAACATGAATAGGCAAGATTCCTACTGAGGGATTTGAGGGACTCAAGTAAGTGGATGACTTACTGAAGAAAATAAACATTCCTGAATCACACTTGGGCGCTGAGGAAGGCTTCCTGGAGGAGGTGATGTTTGTCCTGCAGTGTGGCAAGTCACATGCTAGGCATGATGAGTTCATAATGCTCGCTGGGAGCTACAAGTGGGCCCACCCTCCCGGAGCGAAAGGTGGGAGTGGGCGGTGGTGGGGGAGGTGGCCGGAGTGGTATCACAAAGACCTGTGCGCTAAGCCAAGGAGTGGGAACCTTCTGCAATCTAGCGGCAGCCACCAGAGGACTCAAGGCAGACCTGAGGCAGGGAAGAGTCCTGGAGAGAAGTGGAGAGCCCTGTGGAGCTGCGGGATGGGGACTGGGAGGCATAAGAACAATGAGGAGGGCATCACAGGACCGAGGTGAGAAGCCATGAGGATCTGAAGTAAGAAGGTGAGGAGGTCTGCACCCTGTGGACACAGTGATGGTGCCTCTCAGGGCTTGGGTTTGGCTGACTGAGAGCTGGCAGAGCTACTCACTGACACAAGGATTCAGGGGAGAAGCAGAACTGGGCTTGGCCTTTGGATGCTGGGGCAGCAGATGAGCCACAAATAGAAAAGTTTAAACCTCCACAGAGTCTACAAGCCTGAGAGTCACTAGAAGCAGGTGGAAGGTCAGAAAGGGTGAAGACAGAGGTAACAGAGCCTCTGACCACATACCTGCTTTTCTGAGGAGACACCCAGCACAGCTTTGGAGGACACAGCTCAACTGAAGAAGCTTCCTGCGGCACCAGGGTTGGAGGTTTGGTGTTCAGTTTAGCTCCAACATTATAAAGTCCAGGATGGAATTGACCTCATCCCTGGACATCACCTGTGGGCCTCAGAGAAGCAGCACAATCTTCATTCAACTTGTTCCATTTTAAAATTTTACAGTTTTTTTTTTAAACCAAAGCTTTACATAGTTTAAAAAATCAAATAGTCATGTATCAAAAATGTCATTGCTTACCCTGCTTTCCTGGTCCTCTGAGGTAACTACTTTCAGTTACTAGTAGGTGATTTTTTGGTATTTATCTCCATAGCTCTAAATAACATGGGTATATAGATACTTCCATGCTTCCCTTGTGGCTCAGGTGGTAAAGAATCCGCCTGCAATGCAGCAGATCCTGGTTCAATTCCTGGGTTGGAAGATCCACTGGAGAAGGGATAGGCTACCCACTCCAGTATTCTGGCCTGGAGAATTCCATGGACAGTTCATGGGGTCACAAAGTCATGGGGACATGACTGAGCAACTTTCACTTTCTCTATAGATACTTCCTGATTTTGTCCACATTAGGCATTGTCTGTTGATTTTCCAATATGGTAGACAAGGATTTAGCTCTGCTCACCCTACCCTCATCTCTACCTCATACATGTGCCCACTTTCCATTCCCGCATCCTCCCAATATAGTTATGCCATATTGGATTATATCAACTTTGTTTTCACAGTATTATGGTTGTGTTCACATTGTTCACAAGTGAAGTCACTTAAAGTCACCATGGCTTTGTTCCCCTTTCCTCCATAGCTTTTTATATTCCACTGAAGTTTTAAATTGATGCCCTTCCCCATTTACTTGCTTATATTTGTGGTTTTTATCACAAGTCCAGCCCCTAATTCTCTCCAAGTTCTGTTTACCCCACTCTATATTTTCAAATACAACGCCCTCAGTGTCATCTTATTGATAGTATCTTTCCTGGAGTCTTTGATCAGCGTCCATCCGGACAGGCTGTTTTCCTGCCCGACTCATAGCTGTCCACCTGGGAATTTCCTTTTCCACAGTCTCAGTGATTCCCATCCCTGCCCTCATAACCCAGTTTCCTGAATCTCATCTCTCACTCTCTCTAGGTTGCCTCCCTTGTTTTGGTGGAGCATATCCTTTAGCAGCTTCTGGACATAGAGGGAGACAGTTCATTTTCAGTTTGGAAGTGTGAAGTTTGGAAGTGTGAAGACGTGTGACTCGCACTTTTCTTCGGTAGTTTTGAGTGTAGGACTCTAGGCAGTTAAGGGTTCTCCTTCAGACGGCGCTGTCGTACTCAGCTCCAGCTTCCCAGCTTGAAGACAGCCTGCTGACATTCTGTGCCTGTTTTCTTCAAAGTGTTTTATGAACCTGTTCTTATCTCTCTGAAAACTCATTGGATCTCCTCTTTGTCCCAGTTTTCTGAAATTTCGTGGTGATGTGGAGTTCAACTCAACTCTATGGACAGGTATCCAGATAGACATGTGCAGTGAAACTTCTCTCGTTCAGGATTCCAGGCTGTACAGAGATGTTCACAAGAACTTGGAGCTAAAATATTAGGGAAATGAAGGAGGTGAAGCAGACAGGGTGTGGGCAAGTGTGCAGTATTACACATGTAAATGACAAATACAAGATGTCCAAGGGCACCATTTTTACAAATTCCAAGTGTCAATACTTCCTAAGAGGGACTCATACAGGGTCTCAACCTGATGTGTTAGCCATTTAGCCTTCCCATTCCCTCCTCACTTCCACTGTCATAAGGGATTTGATTTAGGTCATACCTGAATGGTCTCGTGGTTTTCCCTACTTTCTTCAATTTCAGTCTGAATTTGGCAATAAGGAGTTCATGATCTGAGCCACAGTCAGCTCCCAGTCTTGTTTTTGTTGACAGTATAAAGCGTCTCCATCTTTGGCTGCAAAGAATATAATCAATCTGATTTTGGTGTTGACCATCTGGTGATTCCCTTTCAGTCTTCAGTGATGTTGGAAGAGATTTGTTATGACCATTTAGTTTTTCTTGGCAAAACCTATTAGTCTTTGCCCTGCTTCATTCCGTTTCCAAGGCCAAATCCTGTTACTCCAGGTGTTTCTTGATTTCCTACTTTAGCATTCCAGTCCCCAATAATGAAAAGGACATCTTTTTGGGTGTTAGTTCTAAAAGGTCTTGGAGGTCTTCTGCTGAACCATTGAACTTCAGCAGGCTCAGCATTGCTGGTTGGTGCTGGACTTGGATTAAGTGATATTGAATGGTTTGCCAAAGACAAAGAGTTGCAGAGATCATTCTGTGGGTTTTTGAGACAGACTGGTTCCAAATAGGAAAAGGAATACCCAAGGCACTATATTGTCACCCTGCTTATTTAACTTCTACACAGAGTACATCATGAGAAACGCTGTCCTGGAAGAAGCAAAGAGTTGGAATCAAGATTGCTGTGAAATATCAATAACCTCAGATATGCAGATGACACATTGCTTATGGCACAAAGTGAAGAGGAAACTAAAAGCCTCTTGATGAAGGTCAAAGTGGGTCCCAAAGTTGGCAAAGCTGAACATTCAGAAAATGAAGATCATGGAACCCAGGCCCCACTTCATGGGAAATAGATGGGGAAAATGGACACAGTGTCAGACTTGTACTTTTTGGGCTACTGAAATCACTGCAGATGGTGACTGCAGCCATAGAATTAAAAGACGCTGCTTGGAAAATGTCTGACCAACCTGGATAGCATATCCAAAGTTCAATGTTAAATCTAAAGGTCCATTTAGTCAAGGCTATGGTTTTCCTGTGGTCATCATGGATGTGAGAGTTGGACTGTGAAGAAGGCTGAGCACCGAAGAATTGATGCTTTTGAACTGTGGTGTTGGAGAAGACTCTTGAAAATCCCTTGGACTGCAAGGAGATCCAACCAGTCCATTCTGAAGGAGATCAGCCCTGGGATTTCTTTGACAGAATGATGCTAAAGCTGAAACTCCAGTACTTGGCCACCTCATCCCAAGAGTTGACTCATTGGAAAAGACTCTGATGCTGGAAGGATTGGGGCAGGAGGAGAAGGGGATGACAGAGGATGAGATGGCTGGATGGCATCACCATCTGGACAGAGTCTGGGTGAACTCTGGGAGTTGGTGATGGACAGGGAGGCCTGGCGTGCTGCAATTCATGAGTCAGACACGACTGAGTGACTGAACTGAGCTGATTCCCTCCTCAGGCTCCATGCTTCCACATCTACAGCCCTGGTGGAGGTGATGGTAAACCAGTGCATGACATTTGGACTTCAAGTTTAATTCCTATTGCCTTGAGCAGTTGTTGGCCTCTAGGGGGCAGACTGTGCTAGCTTTCTGTAGAAAACCAGGAGCTGCTTCTCTCCACAGGGATGCTCAAACCTGGCTGCAAGTTGACATCACCAGGGGAGTTTAAACATGCAGATTATGGGGCTACTCTCAGAGATCTTGACCTGAAATGTGGTTCAGGTTTTGGGAATGTGAAGAGTTCCCCCATGGGATTTTAATGTGCAGCTCAGAGAGGGTCTATTGGAAATAACAGAGGATTTGAACAACCAGGCCTTTATTGAAAAGTAATGTCTCTTGTTTTTAATATGCAGTTCTAGGAGCACCTGTATCCGCAGAGAAAACCTCTAGTGCTAGAAGGAATTGATTTGGGAGCATGTACAAGCAAATGGACAGTGGATTACCTCAGCCATCCAGAGCTCAAGTAGATCTGACTTGACAAGTTGGTACACAGCTGAAGAAAAGCATACAGAATTCTTTATTTCAGAGGATGAGAAGTACTACCTCTGATCACTTGGAGAAGACCCTAGAAAGGATGTTGCAGATATCAGAAAGCAGTTTCCTTTATTGGAAGGAGATATTAAGTTTCCAAAATTCTTCAAAGAAGAGCAGTTCTTTTCCAGTGTTTTTCGAATCAGCTCACCAGGGTTACAACTTTGGACACACTATGATGTAATGGATAACGTCTTAATACAAGTGACAGGAAAAAAGCGTGTTGTTCTGTTCAGTCCTCGAGATGCCCAATATTTATATTTATCAGGTTCTAAATCAGAAGTACTGAACATAGATAACCCAGACTTAGCGAAATATCCACTGTTTTCCAAGGCTAGAAGGTATGAATGTTCCCTTAAAGCTGGAGATGTGTTATTCATTCCTGCTTTATGGTTCCATAATGTAATTTCTGAAAGTTTGGGTATGAGTTCTCTTTTGGAAATACCTTCCATCTGAATGCTAGATAAAATGGATACCTATGGAAACAAAGATCTGACAGCAGCATCAAGAGCTGAACAAATGGTTCTAAAGCCACAACAGTTGGACAGAGCCTTAAAAACACTAGGTGATGCTTACCAGAGGAATACAGGGACTTCAACCCACTCCAGTGGTCTTGCACATTCAAGACAAAGCCTATAGCAAAAACTTTGAATGAATAATGAAATGAATGCAGTGAGCATAAACTTTTAAATACAGTTCAGCCCAAATATTGGAAAAGTGTAACAAGATGTAAATTAGTTTTTTGCTGTCTATGATTTAATCTTTGTTAAGTGAATTAGAAAGATAAATCAATCTTCCTAATTTACAGATTAAAAAAAAATAATAATAATAATGTGCAGCTCAAGTTTAGAACCATAGCCCCAGAGCTTTGAATTCTTCATTTTGGGGGTGAAGATTAAAAAAGAAAGAAAGCAAGGAAGCACAGGCACCCAATGACTGTTTAATGTGCAAACCAACAAATCACCTAGATATGTTTTTAAATGCAGCCTCTAGTTCAGTAGGTCCAGGGTGAGCCTAGGCTTTTAATAGGCTCCAGGGCTTGCCTGTCCCCAGACTCTGCCTGAGGAGCCAGTCTGCAGCTTGGATGAATATGAGATGAGACTTGTGGCTCTTTTATTCCGAAAGTCCAACAAGGGCTGAGGAGCTCAGCCAAGTGGGCAAAAGTCGAGAATCCCTCTTGGATGCCACAGAGCCGTTTGGAGGCGCCGGGCATCCGTGTGGGCGCGCAGGGAATGCGGACTGACAGGGAGGAGACTCTCTTTAGAGGATTACCTTCGCAAAAGCGAAGGGCATTTTCTTGCAGAGTGCCCCGGGAGGGGGCAAATGAATTTGAGAAAGCAGTGCCAGGGTGAGGGGGTTAACCGGGCGGTTTCCATGGTGCCTGGGGCGTGGGGGGGAGGAATGCACCCGCAAGCGGTGGCGAAACAACTGTACTGTCCGGCCAGCGGCTAGAGAAGGCTGGAGGCTGTGGGGGCGGGGTGGGGTGGGGTGGGGTGGGAGTGGGGGTGGGGGGTTCGTAGGGGGGTGGAAGCCGCGCACGGCGGGGGCGGGTCGGTCACGTGTGCGGAGGGGGCGAGGCCGCAAGCCGCCCGAGGAGCAATCCGAGTCGCAGCCGAGTGGCTGCGCCGCCGGGAGAAAACTGACCAGGACCGAGGGGCTGAAGGTGGCAGGACGCCTCCGAGGCACTCAAGGCACCAGCGGCCAGGACCTGGCTCAGGCCGGTGTGCAGCCGGTCTGGGGGACAGCTGTCAGGGACTGAGGACGCCAAGGGAAAGTGAGAGCCGAAGCTTGGGGCTGAGCGGAAGAGCCCCACTCGCTGGCTTTTACGCAGGCTGGGGACTCAGTTTATTCCTCCGGAGCAGGCTGGGCAAGTGCCACGTAAGCTCTAGCTGACCAGGCGACACCACTGTCCTTTAAGTCGACTCGAGTTGTCAGCACCTGCTTAGGGTGCCAGGAGAGGCTGCGGTCATGGTGAATGAAGACCCTAACCAACAGGACCACGATGGCACCCCTTCGCAAACTTCGGCGCTCCAGGAGCACCCCAATTTCTCAGTCCACCCCAGCGTCTCGGCCCACCCCAGCGTCTCGATGCACCCCAGCGTCTCGGCCCACCCCAGCGTCTCGATCCACCCCAGTGTCTCTGTATACCCTAGTATTTCGGCCCACCCAAGTACCTTGGCTCAACCCAGTGGCTTGATCCAACCCAGTAGCTCGGGCCCTGAAGATCTTAGCGTGATCAAGGTGAGCAAGCGCCGGTGGGCGGTGGTCCTGGTGTTCAGCTGCTACTCCATGTGCAACGCCTTCCAGTGGATCCAGTACGGCTCCATCAATAACATCTTCATGAACTTCTACGGGGTCAGTGCCTTTGCCATCGACTGGCTGTCCATGTGCTACATGCTGACCTACATCCCTCTGCTCCTGCCGGTGGCCTGGCTCTTGGAGAAGTTCGGCCTGCGGACCATCGCCCTCACTGGCTCCGCTCTCAACTGCCTGGGAGCCTGGGTGAAGCTGGGCAGCTTGAAGCCGCATCTCTTCCCAGTCACGGTGCTGGGCCAGGTCATCTGCTCCGTGGCCCAGGTCTTCATCCTGGGTATGCCCTCCCGCATTGCTTCCGTCTGGTTCGGGGCTAATGAGGTGTCAACCGCCTGCTCCATAGCTGTCTTTGGCAATCAGGTGGGTAGAGGAGTGGGTGGCGTTCACTGCAGGACTGAGGGTGTTCATTGTACCAAACTGCTTCACTGTGTGAAGACTAGCTTTCCGACTTCAGCAGTGTTTGTGACTCTGGCTGACTGTGGCTGGGTGTGACTGAGTGTGGATGATTGTGACCGAGCGAGTATGTAAGAGAAGTGGGGAAACGAAAGGAAGGGCCTTTGCTGTCACCGCAGTTTCTCTTCCTCCAGCAGAAACCGTGCTTCTGGAACACATGTTGTCTTTATGATCTCATTCCTGAACTTACTTCACCAGCTTGAACAGGATAGCTCTTCTTTCTCAGGAAATAGCCCCTGGCTGTCAGACTATTCTGTGTCATCGGAGGTTGGCCGGTGTTTTTTGCCTGTCCAACCAGCTTTCCCAGAGTGCAGCATCTCCTACACCGCGTGAAAAGGCAAGAGCAACGCTGGCACTGCGCTCACCTTCTTTATACACAGCTGGAGCCAGGACAGTGGGAGCAGTGCTTGATGTCAAATGCCTACCCTGAGAGTTAGAGTCAAGTCCAGGAGGATGGAATCAAATTCTTGCTCTGAATTTCTAAGGCCTAGAAGCCATGGGAAGGCCTGGAAAGTTCATATCTTAATCCTTTGTCTTTCCTCCTTAGGGGAAGGAGAATATTAAATCCAGAAAGGTGGGCTTATTGTGAGTCTGATCCCTGTGTCCGAAAGGCTGAAGCAGCTATTTATGGGGTCCTTCTTTATCTGGACCACTGCCTTGGTGGGGGGGGTGGGTCTCACTTCTTCCAAAGCGCATGCAGTTTTGGTGACACATCTAACAAATGACCAGGAACCCTTAGTTCTTGAAGGCTTGTTTTCTCTTCCTTGTTTATTACGTTTAGAACAGGGGTCTCAACTTTTGGGCCATGGACAGGTACCTCCTGTCGGATCAGCGGTGGCATTAGATGAGAAATGAAGTGTGCAGTAAATGTGATGAGCTTGAATCATCCCCAAACCATCCACCCTTCCCAGCCTGTGCCAAAATTGTCTTTCACAAAACCTGTCCTTGGTGCCAAAAGGTTGGGAACTGCTGATTTAGAACGATTAAGCTTTCATTTAGAAAGTTCTTCTTTGGGTCAGAAACTTCCAAACTTCTCTAAAGGTTAATTGTCATTCTGTTCATCTTTACCACCAGAAAGGTAACTTGAGCTAAATTTTTTCAGGCCAGTAAGTCCTGCCACTTGGGTAATAGTGTAAGCAGTCAGTGAAAGCAACAGACAGGCCTTCTCAGCACAAGCAGGCAACAGAAAAGCCTCTACCCAGTTTTCTTTAACCTGTGGGTTTGACCGTTCAGAAGATTGAATGGATTTAAGGGCTGGGGAAGAAACCAGTTGGATGTTTTTGTTCAGGACAATTAAAAAATAGGTACTGAGGGTGACATTTACAACACCCTATACTCGAAGGTCAGAGAAGGCAATGGCACCCCACTCCAGTACTCTTGCCTGGAAAATCCCATGGACGAGGGAGCCTGGTAGGCTGCAGTTCATGGGGTCACTAAGAGTCGGGCACGACAGAGCGACTTCACTTTGACTTTTCACTTTCATGCATTGGAGAAGGAAATGGCAACCCACTCCAGTATTCTTGCCTGGAGAATCCCAGGGATGGGGGAGCCGGGTGGGCTGCCGTCTGTGGGGTCACACAGAGTCAGGCATAGCATAGCATACTCAAAGGTGGTGTGACCACAGATTTGAACATCTCCATTACAGCATTGTTGGTGGGGTTGACATTACTGGATGTTTTCTTTATCCGAGGGTGAAGCTGAGGAGTCGGGGGGCAGGATCTTTCATGTCTCCAGAGGGTTAAAGCTGTCTATTTGCAGCCCCAACAGGATTCAGATAAGGTCACTGCAGTCCCAAACCCATTGTTTGGGGAGGGCAGGAGAGAGATGCACCCTCAGGTGGCCTGGTGAGATCAGAGAACCCAACGCTTTTTTTGTTAACCATGGAGCAAAAGCTAATTGCTTTTCAGACTTCTCCACACACACCTGTGAGGGAAGAGTTTAAGTGTGAGTCACTCAGTCATGTCTGACTCTTTGCAACCCCATGCACTGTATCTCACCAGGCTCCTCTGTCCATGGGATTCTTTAGGCAAGAATACTGGAGTGGGTAGCCATTCCCTTCTCCAGGAGATCATCCAGACCCAGGGATCAAACCCAGGTCTCCTGCATTGCAGGCAGATTCTTTACCATCTGAGCCACCAGGGAAGCCCTAACTTAAAGCCAAATATATCTTTAAAATTTAGTATGAATAGTTAGCCATTTCCTATCCCTACTCCCCACCAAGGTCAGAAAATGCTAAGAATTTCACATTGAAAGACACCCTAACAGCATATATTCTTGTCATGGAGCCATCAATTTAGTGCGTTCTTTTAGGCTTAACCCACCGGGCTAAAAAATTATGAAAAGCTGAACTGCTTATGCTTCCTCACGTAGAGGTGACTTTGTTTGGCTCTTGGCATGTGTTTTAACCTTTTTTCCTAAGTAAAGCATGATGGAATGGTGGAGAAATATTAATAGAACACCTTGAGCTCTTTTTTTAGGGGAAAAAAAATAGATTCCATGAAGCTGTCTAAACAGACTATAAGCGTCTTTTCAGAGAGTTACTCTTCGTGGCCGCAGACTTCACAATGATCAGCCAAACTCCTGTTCCCTGGTAATTCTGACCTCATTCATTCCTTGACTCAATAGGCATTTACCCAGAACCTGCAGTGGCTCAGTTGGTAAAGAATCTGCCTGCAATGCACGAGACCTGCATTTGATCCCTGGGTGGGAAAGATCCCTGGAGGAGGAAATGGCAACCCACTCCAGTATTCTTGCCTAGGAAATCCCATGGACAGAGGAGCCTGGTGGGCTACAGTCCCTGGGGTTGCAAGAGTTGGAAACGACTTAGCGACTAAACCACTACCACCATGGCTGGTGTATTAGAATGGAAACAGATGCCTTGGCCAGGTGCTGTGCTGGGGCTACACAGAGAATCCCTTGCCTTCAGAGTTCTCCTCCCAGGCTTTTAAATTGTACCAGGCACCAACATCCAGATTTTTAAAAAAACACACAAGAAGCAACAAGATGAGAGTATAGAGGATTTGTTTTCAGTTCTTTGCAAGGTTTTTACTGTCTTCTTGTCATTGCTAAGGGAAGATTGAAGGAGAAAGAAGCTAATTTCTATCAAACACCTATGATAATACAAGGCACTTTTTTATCCATATGCTTTTTTTTTTTTTTTTTTTAGCCTCTGAGGTGGGTGGGATTGTCTCTGTTGTTATAGGTGAGAAACTTCAGATGCAGATAAATGGAGCAACCTTTTCCAGGGTCCTACAGGCCCTGAGTGATAAAAAGGAGGTTTGAAGCCAGTTCCACTTCCACAGGCCCTGTCAGTGGGCCATTATTGGGTCTTCATGGGGACAAAGCATATATTTAAAAATAAAAATGGCAAGATTCCGAGTTTCAAGTTTTGGCCCTCTGTCTCGAGGTTTGTTAGTGGTGACACAGTGTCTAGCAGTTTGTCTAGAATTTGTGAGCCAGCCCCTGCCTTCTATTCTGACTTTCCAGGCATTAGCATTGCCTCCTCACCTGATGGATTTCCCAGGTGGCTCAGTGTAAAAGAAGCCACCTGCCAATGCAGGAGACACAGGAGATGTGGGTTCAATCCCTGGGTTGGGAAGATCCCCTGGAAGAGGAAATGGCAACCCACTCCAGTATTCTTGCTTGGGAGATTGCATGGACAGAGGAGCCCAGCGGGCTGCAGTCTGTGGGGTCGCAGAGAGCTGGGCGTGACTAGCAGGCACACTTCACCTGCTGCCTGCAGAGGGGCTGTTCCTACCTCCCTGAGCCTCAGGAAGGTGGGGCCCCAGGCTCTGGGGCGAAGAACCCAGTGGATCTGAGCTGGGGTGAGAGTGGACAGGGAGTCCTGTGACCCTCGCACAGGTGGTGGCAGTTCCGCAGTGTTGGCAACACTGGTTCCATTGTTTCCAGGGAGAACCATCTGTGTGGGGTTTGGAGGGATGTGGACACATTGTTATTGAGCCAGGCAGGGAGGAAAGCCTTGTGTGAGATCTGGTGACCCCTTGGTGGCATGGGAGTGAGGGAGATGTGGGAGCAGGATTAGATCTTCAAGGCAGCCCCAGCCCCAATGAGGAGCCTCCAGCGCTAAGACCAGAAGGGATCTCCTCCAGGGCCCCAGGGCAGCTCCCAGCATAGCGCCACCCAGAAAAAGACTAGAGAGAACCAGTTTGCTTTTCAACGTGAAGAAAATACAGTTACCTTAGAGTTCTACAGCAGCCTTGGCTGTGGCCTTTGGAGAACATTATATTCCAATAGAAATATAATGAAAGCCACAAACACAAGCCACATACATGACCAAATTTTCTAGCAGCCACATGAAAAACAGGTAAAATGTAAATTTGTTTACAAAAGTAAACAGAACAGTGAAATTAGGTTTAGAACTATAATTTTATTTAACTCGGTATATCCAACATAGTATTTTGACATGAAATCAATGTAATAAAATTACCGAGAGGCTGTTTTACATTCTTTTTCCATGGTGAGTCTTTAGAAGTTAGCATATATTTTAGGCCTACTGACTAGCAACATTTTCCACTATGTCTGGAATGATGATGCTAATTGTAGTGGAGGAAAAAGTTTTCCTTGACTGTCTTAGAGTCCCCAGCTAAAAATTAAATGGACAAAGTCAGATTAATAAAAGCAAATTATGCATAATTATTTACTATAAATATTAGGTGACACGGGAGTGTTTGTGAGGAAATGAAGCAATAGTTGGACCTATGCACTTCAAAAAAAAAAGATTTTATTTATTTTTGGTTGTGCTGGGTCTTCGTTGTTGCATGGACTTTTCTCTAGTTGCAGTAAGCAGGGGCTACTCTAGTTGTGTGCGGGCTTCTCATTGCAGAGGTTTCTCTTATTGCAGAGCACGTGCTCTAGGGTGGGTGGGCTTCAGCAGTTGTGGCTCCCAGGCTCTAGAGCACAGGCTCAGCAGTTGTGGCGCACAGGCTTGGTTGCTCTGCCGTATGTGGGATCTTCCTGCATCAGGGATTGAACTCGTGTCTCCTGCACTGGCAGGCTAATTCTTTACTACTGAGTCACCAGGAAGTCCAGACTTGTGCACTTCTGTGCCAGGTTTGATAAGAGTGGACACTCAGAGGATAGGTCTGAGATCATTGTAGATCGGGAGCACTGTCAAGGCCTATATGTCAGGATTCTTTTCTGCAGTGTCCTTTTATCTTCAGAGACAAGGATGCTCCCTTCCTCTGGGTGCCAGGAGGGTACCTCCCACAGGAGGGTTTTAAGGCTCGTTTTGGGGAAGAATGGGGAGGCGGGGGGAGGAGGTCAGAGTGACCTTTCTGCTTTGCAGTTCTCAAACTCCTTCAGCTTAAAATATTCACTATGCCAAGGTCCCATATTCGGGGGCATCGGGTCCTGAATCTCATCATATTTCAAGCATTTGGAAATCAGGCTCTCGTGGATAAATGCGGGCTCTAGGAAAGTGAGTCCCATCTTGAGGAGGTGGTGTTCACTGGGCTGGCTGGTCGTCTGTTGCCCAGGGAGACTGGGTGTTCCTGAGGCTGACTCAGGAGTCAAGGTCAGGAGAGGTGGCTGGCCAGCCTCGTCTTGTTCCAGACTCCCAAGCACATGGGTGGGTCAAAGTTCAGACTGATCAATCTGGCTGTTGCCATGTCAGAGAAACTCTCAAGGTCTGAGTGATGTCTGGGGGTAGGAGAAGGCCAGCGCCTGTGTGCTTGTGTTTGTGGTCACTGTCAGGGCACGAAGCACCTGCCCCCGTGGCTGGCTACTTGCTGACCTCCCCTTCTGGTTGGGAGAGAGGACCAGGCAGGGACTGGGAGGGCCAGGGCAAGGCTGGTGGAGACTGGCATGAGAAGGGGTGGGGCCAGGACCAACCCTCTAATGCTCATGGGGGCAGCCAGGTCGTGCAAGGAAAAGTGACACAGGAGGAGGGTCACGGCATCGTGAGAACACGCGTCCCAGCTGAACTGGCAGCTGCTTCAGCCTCCGCCAACCGTTCGTATACACAGCACGACCGTCTCATGTTATCAGACCATCTCATTTGTTGTTGCCTTTAAAGAAGCCAGAAACCAGATTTTTACTTAAAATTTTTTAATTGTGCTAAAATTATAACTTATTCATAATTTTAACCATTCATAAGTATACAGTTCAATGGCATTGAGTAGTTTCACAATGTTGTTTAAGAATTACCAGTATCTATACCCAAATATTTATTTTTATCATTCCCAACAACTCTGTACTCATTAAACAGGAACTCCTCTATAATCTCTATTCTATCGCTACTCTATTCTACTTTTTTTCTCCATTAATTTGCCTATTCTAGGTACTGCATAGAACCAAAATCATGCAATATTTTGTCTTTGGAGTCTGGCTTATGAAATCTGTTTTTGTTTTTTGTTAATTCTGATAAAACTCAAAAATTATGCTGTTGTTGTTACTGTCCATGTTTTGAGATTGTGGGTCATATAAGACTTCTTGGGTGAGACTTCTAGGGAAAGTAAAGGGGAACTGAATGCCAGTTCTGGTTTCTCCTTCATGCAAAGCCGTCACCAAAGATACAGGCAGGTGGGTGAGCTCAGAGGCTGGCCACTGGGGAAGGAAACTAGACCAGTGCTCCCTCAAATGGTGCCCATTTACCTCACCTGTGGGTCCAGGACAGACTACAGACGCCTGGGCCCTCACCTGGACTTCTAATCAGATCCTCCAGGGAAGAGGCCAGGCGCCTGTGTTTCCACCTGGCTTCCCAGGCGAGGTTTGTGATCAGATGTGAAATCATCAGGAGAGAGGAGCTCCGTGCCCTGGGAAGGCGCCCTCCTGCCTGGAGCCGGGTTCCTGTCAGGGCTGGCGTGTCTGTGCTGCTGTAGGAAGGGTCCAGTTCCCAGGGGGAGGAGCTGGGAGCTCAGTCACTCTCCAGGTTGAGACGTGAGGGTGGGCTTGGGGCAGCACTTATAATTCTGATTCACTTGAGGTTCTGAAAATAAACAAAGCCCTGGGAGTTTGGGGGGGTTTGGTGGGGTGGGGAGGCCCTGCAGGCCTGTGAGGTGGAACCACAGCAGAAGCTCCTAACCCTGCTTCTTTGACCTTCAGCTCAGTGCTCTGCTTGGGAGGAGGCTCTGTAGCCTG
Organism: Bos mutus; assembly: GCF_027580195.1. Taxonomy (NCBI): domain Eukaryota; kingdom Metazoa; phylum Chordata; class Mammalia; order Artiodactyla; family Bovidae; genus Bos; species Bos mutus. The sequence continues at coordinate 21,960,240 of NC_091626.1, read as the reverse complement.
GCCTGGCTCCTGACTTGGCCGTGTTGCCTTGGCAGGCAGTCTTGAGGGCCTGATGATTCCGTGGAATCAAGGCTACGTCTTCTGTTTAGCATCCAGGGCCCCTCCTTCCTTGCCTTTCCCAGCCAGCCTGTCTCTTGTTCCCTCCCAGTGTTTCCCCTGCTCTGACCAGTCTGGCTTCTTACTTCTGTCCTTGAAGATACATTGCTTAGAGATTAAGCCTAGAGCCTTGGAGAGTGACATCGGTAGATGGTGGACCAGGAAGCTCCACACGCTTCTTCTCCCACGGAAACATTAAATAAATGAGAAACTGGCTAAAATAACCTTCCCTATGGCATTTCTGTACATCAAAGATCTACAGCAAACAAGGAAGCACCCAACTGAAGAAAGAGTCACATTCAAAATGGTAGAAAGTTTCATGGCCATTTTGCTCAAGTTTGCCCCTCCCCTCTCCCTTCTCCTGTGCCTCCCTGCAAACCTGAGAGCACAAAGCAGACCAAACTTGCAACATTTTACATGGATTGTTTCTATAATAACAATGAACAATCCCCAAAGGAAAGTAAGAAAACAATTCCAATTACAGTATCATTGAAGAAAACACTTGAGTCATTTAACCAGCAAAGTGAAAGACTTGTGCACTGAAACTGTAAAATGTTGCTGAAAAAAATTAAAGAAGTCATAAATAATTGTAAAAACATCCTGTGTTCATGGATTGGAAGACCTTAACATTGTTTAAGAGGAAAAGGACAGCCTTTTTTTTTTTTTTTAATAGACTGTTTTCTAGAGCAGTTCTAGGGTCACAGCAGAATCAAGAGGAAGGTAGAGATTTCCCATAGATTCCCCGCACCTGCTTCTTGTGTAGCCTCTCACATTGTCAGCAGCCCCCACTAGAGTGGTGCATGGGTTACAACCGATGAACCTACAAGGACACATGATGATCACCAGTCTTTTCAACAAATGGTATTGTGAGAAGCTATAAAACTCTTAGAAGAAAACGTAGGGGGAAATCTTCATGATACTGGATTTATAATGATGGCAGTGATTTCTTGGATGTGACACTAAAAACGTCTATAACAACAATAGCATAAACTGGACTACATCAAAATGGAAAACTTTCATGTAAAAAGGACTCTCTCAACAGAATGAAAAGGCAAGCTGTGGAATGGAAGAAACTATCTGCAAATCATATATCTGATATGAAGTTCATAGGCAGCATACATAAAGAACTCCTGCAGTTGAACAACATCGAACACACAACCCAATTTAAAAATGAGCCAAAGACTTGAATAGAAATTTCTCTCCCCCAAAAATGCGTGGATGGTCAATAAGTATATGAAAAAAGGCTCAACATTAGGGAAATACAAACCAAAACTGCAGTGAGATGCCACTTCATTACCCCTTACAATGACTGTCCAAAAGGAAGAAGTAATACATGTAGGAAAAAATGTGGAGAAATTGGAACCCTTGTGCATCGATGATGGAAATGTAAAGTGGTGCAGTCACATGGAAGACAGTATGGCACTTCCTCAAAAAACTAAAAATAGAATTACCATAGCATTTAGCAATTCTACTTCCGGGTATATACCCAAAAGAATTCAGAGCAGGAACTTGAACACATATTTGTACCCATGTTTATGGCATGATTCGTCACAATCGCTAAAAGGTGGGAGCAACCCAAGTGTTCATCTATGGCTGATTGTTAAAATATGAAATATACACATGCTGGAATATTATTCATTCTTAAAGGAAATTCTGACATGCTACACATGGATGGACCTTAAAGACACTGTGGCTGAGTTGAATATGGTAGTCACAAAAATAGATATTCTGGAATTCTACTCATGTGACCTATTGAGCTGTCTTTTTTTCTGACACCAACCAATTCTGACTTTCTGTGATACCAACTGGGTGTTCCGCAATTCAGTTCAACTCGGACACTAACTACTTGGAGATAGTGCAGACCCCAGAAGTCAAGGGCTTGGACCCACAAGACTGTCTCCATTTGCAAGTCCTGCTGCTGCTGCTGCTAAGTCACTTCAGTCATGTCCGACTCTGTGCGACCCCATAGATGGCAGCCCACCAGGCTCCCCCGTCCCTGGGATTCTCCAGGCAAGAACACTGGAGTGGGTTGCCATTTCCTTCTCCAATGCACGAAAGTGAAAAGTGAAAGTGAAGTCGCTCAGTCGTGTACGACTCTTAGCGACCCCATGGACTGCAGCCCACCAGGCTCCTCCGTCCATGGGATTTTCCAGGCAAGAGTACTGGAGTGGGGTGCCATTGCTTTCTCCGTTGCAAGTCCTAGGGACCTCCTATATTTCTGACTGACTAGCTATAAGGTGGGGTTGCTATGAACCTTGCTCAGGATCTGTAATTTGCTAGAATGGTTCAGGGAACTCAGATAAACAGTTGACTTAACTGTTTTTCCCGGTTTATTATAAAGGGTACAAGTCAGGAAAAGCCAAGTGGAGGAGATTTCAGAGCCTCTGTGGGGTGCCGCCCTCTTAGCACTTTGATGTCACGTGTTTACCAGCCTCACGGAACTTTCCTGGTTCAAGAGTTTTTGTAGAGCTCAATTCCCAGCTGCCCTCCTATTCTCAAGGAGGGGGAGGGGGGTTCGCTGCTGCTGCTGCTACCACTGCTAAGTCACATCAGTCGTGCCCGACTCTGTGTGACCCCATAGACGGGGGCTCACCAGGCTCCCCCTTCCCTGGGATTCTCCAGGCAAGAATACTGGAGTGGTTTGTCATTTCCTTCTCCAGCGAGGAAAGTGAAAAGTGAAAGTGAAGTCGCTCAGTCGTGGACTACAGCCTACCAGGTTCCTCCATCCATGGGATTTCCCAGGCAAGGGTACTGGAGTGGGCTGCCATTGCCTTCTCTGGGGGTTTGCTGAAAGTTCCCAAACTCTAATCACTTGAGCTTCTGGAGACCAGCTCCATCCCAGGGCTCTAGCGGGGCCCCAGTCTGAGTCACCTCATGGGATAAGTTCTGGTGTGATGGAAACAGGATCCTTATGAATCACAAAGGATACTCCTATCACTCAGAAAAGCCCAGGGTTTAGAGCTCTGTACCAGGAACCAGAGTAAAGACTAAATAAATTTTTATTATACCACAGGTACTGCGAGTAATCAAATTCATAGAGGCAAAATGTAGAATGGTGGTTTTGAGGGGCTGGGGCAGGAGGGTGGCAGGAGCTCGTGTTTAATGGATACAGAGATTCAGTTTGGAAAGCTGAAAAGTATTGGC